>NC_072439.2:21342500-31342500 GCF_028878055.3 Symphalangus syndactylus | reverse complement strand
CTGTAAGAATGAGCCCAGAGGACAGGCCCTTAGATGAGGGCAGAAAGCGTAGCCCCATACAATGTAGTTTGATGGGGCCAGGAGGTACCTCTGACCTCTGAATTCTCCCCTCTGACCTCTCCTGATGCCCAACATTCATATCTTTTGAACATTAATTTTTTTCAGACTTTCAGAGTCTCCCATTAAAAGGGCCCTATTAAAGTATCATTAAGTAGTCTGACAACAAGACCTTTAGGATATAGAATAGAAATAGGAAGAAAGGAGCTACTTTAGGAAGATGATAAGAGAAGATAAATTCTTATTTAACCCCCTATTATGCAGTGGACATCTTTCCTGAAATTTTCTCAAACATTTTCTTATGCAATTATTCCAACAATCCTGTGACTTAGGTACAGATATGGAAACTAAAGCTCAGAGATGTCCAGTGATTTGCCTAAGGTCACATGGCTAGTTAATAGCACGTAAGAGTTTTCAAAGACAAGCATAAGCAAGGTATCTTCCTTCCCACAGTGTAGTACTAAGGTCAGTTTTACATAGTGAATAGTTCCTAAGTCATTGCAATAAATGGCAGTAGCAACAATCACCTTCAGAGATCTGAAGCATTTAAATATTTGTTGAATGAGACAGTAATGATCTGACTTAGTTTTCTGCTGGAAAAAAAACCGTGAAAATCCCATTGAAATGAACCAAGATATTATCGATTAATTACTCCTGGAAAGATAGCAAAGCAATATTCTTCAGGTATAAGAAATATAAGCGTCATTTACAAACTTAACACCAGAAATGACTGCATAACAAACCTATAACTTAGTAACGTAGGATGTGGGTTAGATGTGGCAAGAAGATTACACTTAGAAGAAATAAATCAATTTCCATTAGCCAAATTTCATGGATTAAAAGAATAAGCACACTAGATAAAAGGTAAAAGTTAATGAGATTTTGAAGCAATCCAATAACTAAAGATACTCAAGCTGCACAGTGTCAAAACAGTCATAAGATATGGGGGGTGGAAGTAATCAAAAGCATAATTACTAGAATTGAAAGCTGTTGTTTCATGGAATTAAACATCATTTAAAAAGTCAAAAATATTTAGTGAGCCCCAATTAAGTGTTTAAAATTCCAATTCTCTTTGACATTCCCACCTCCAAAGAAGTATCAGGAGACCTACGCGTACCATGCACTGAATGGCTGGGTGTTATGTAGGACTCAAAGGTGGAAGGAAGTGGTCTCTCTTCCCCTCTAGGAGTTCACAACTGGTTGAAGTGACAGATACATATACTCATTATTGCCTTCAAAGCCAAGTGGTGTGGTAACTGTTTTAAGAGGGTTTTAGATCTAGCGCTATGGCAGGCTTGTGGGTGTGACATTAACATTCACGGGTGCTCTTAGTGGTGTTATCTGAAGGAGAGAGAAAGATGTCCCCAAGTTACCTACAGCCTGATTCGGATAAGAAAGCTAATACCCTGGAACATAGATTTTGATTCAGCCAGACTTGTTCTGCCTGTGGGGAGACAGCCTTGAGTCGGAAGCAAAACAACTCATTTTATGCTTTTTCCCCATTCTTTTCTCCCGCTGGCTTGTTGAGATTCTCCCAACGTGATAGTATGTACTTCTATTTTAATGACAAAAGGCTGTCATGATTTCTCTTGGACCACAATGATTTTGGTATGTTTATCTGTTTTTAAAGTCATGGTGGTGGTTGAATTTATACAAAATGTTTAAAATTGCCTGGAACAAAACCAGCTGTAACTTATCAGAGGAAGAAAATAATATAGAAATACTTGTAAACAAAAGACAAACAACATTTCCCTCAAATCTACAAAGAAACTCACACAGACACATCAATTGCCAGCGTACAATATGATGCTTCTGACCTTTCACCTGTTGAGATATTAATGAGTTGTTTCCCTGGTTGTGGCGCTATACCGTGAATTATCCACATTTTATTCCCTTCATTTGCATGTTCTTAGTATCAGGGTGAATCCAGGTATGTGACTGGGAGAAAATTCTGGCCAGCCAGCTCTGAGAACATGAGACCACCTGTCTGTACCCGCACCTGCTTTTAGATACTCTTTGATTCAGTAAACTTCTAATGAGTGCCTACTATGTAGCAGGCACAGTCACAGACATGGAGGATGCACCTGTGGACAAGGCTGACTCAGCTGCCGCCCTCTTGGAATTTACTGTGGGGTCGAGAGGAAGGATGTTACCAACAGGCAAGTGCGAGTTGTATTATAGCTGTATATATGGCGAGTGCTTGCTGAGGGAAACGACGGAAGCATAGAGGTGAGATCTTTAACCTGGAAGTGATGTCCAAGTTGTGTCCTAAGGAACACGTAGGAGTTAGCCAAGAGGAGGGCAGGAATGGGGTGGGGGAGTGTTCCAGGCAGGGGAGCGTTCCAGGCAGGGGAGCAGCATGCATAAAAGCAGAGGCTGGAGGGAGCACGCTCGATGTGCACGCTGAATGCAGAGCAGGAAGAGGGGAGTTCAGGAGGGGAGGCCAGAGAGGTAAGTGGAACCAGGTCCGGAAAGGTCTGATTTTCTTCGCTGAACTCATCTACTCTTCTTCTAGAACTCAGCCTGGCGAGATGGGCATTCAATGTTTGTTTTTCTGGTCTGTGATATTTTTCTCGTTACCCCGCTCCCCAACCTTCCCTTCCAGGGACACAGCTGGGAACAAGGCTCAAGGCCTCTAGGCTGTATTCACGTTAGTATGTATAAAGTCACCATGTCCACTGCTCTTAAGAATCAGCTTGAGTTTTAGAATGAGGGAGTGTGTGAACTGAGAGTGTGGTTTTGTGCCTGGTTCAATATATGAAAGGAGTAATTGTGCTTTTGGAGGAGTGAAGGGCTCATAGGCTATGGGTTTGGAAATTTTTCTTGAGTGTCTTCAGTGGAATTTCATTTAGTGGACTCATTGCCTAACTTTCCAGGAAGCTGAGATGCTTAGTGGGGGTTATATTTTGGTTTCCCACTGCAAGAGATGTATTGAGGCCTACTTGGCTGTTTTGTTCTTGTGAGATGACAGAGGCTGCTCTAGATATATTTCCAAACTCACTTGGGGATATTGGTGCTCTGTGAGTGTTTAAATAATACATATAATTTAAATATATGTATATAATATATAATTTATATAACATATATGTAATATATATTATATATAATTTAAATAGTTATATATATAATATATATATAAAAGTTTAAGTTCAGGAGTACATGTGCAGGTTTGTTACATAAGTAAACATGTGTCACGGCAATTTGTTGTACAGATTATTTCATCGCCCAGGTATTAAGCCTAGTACTTATTAGTTATTTTTCCCGATCCTCTCCCTCTTCCCACCCTCCACCCTGCTAAAGGCCCCAGTGTCTGTTGTTCCCCGTCTATGTGTAGGAGAATCTTTAACTGACGGGAAAGCAATGAGGATGTAGTGAAGGTTCCTTATATGGATTCCACTGTGCAGAAGGGCAAAGCTCTTTTGCCTTCTTGATATGTAAGGCAATGAAAAATATATTGATCCAGTTTATTCTATTGATTTGGAGATGCCTTTTTATGAGGGGAGAGAAGCAGCTTTTCTTGACCGGAGATGAGACTGACCCTACTGTTATATTAAAAGCATCTTTCTCCAGGGTGAATACCTGTCACTGACCTGGCAGCAGGGATAGCTCTCTAACTCAAGAGGATGAAGGACAATTGAGCTTTAGGCAGTCATTGAAAGACTTGATATTTTTGAAATAGCTTGGTAGAGGGAGTAATTAAGAATGAAGGTTTCAGTAAGAAACCCTGGCTGTCATTCATTCCAGTCTCAGGACATGTACAGTGCTAGCTCAGAGTGTGCTGGTTGCTTACCCTGTATCCATTGCCCATCCTGTTTTACTGACTAATTTTTTTTTTAGAGCATCAATATGCCTAGCTGAAAACAACAACAACCTACATTCCCAAATCTCTCTTGACCTAGAGGAGGTCATGTGATAAAATTTTGGCCAATGATGCATAAACTACAGTGTTTGGTTTCTGAAAACAGTTGTTTTTCTGCTACAGATGCTGTGCTTTTTTGGCTTTTCCATTCTCTCTTTCATGCCTACAATGTGGACATGATATTTGGATGCTAGGGATAATGAGTGAAAGGCCACATGGAGACAGTGTCCCTGAAATCTTTGAGCTGCCGTGCTAGTAACAGTAGCTGCTATCCTCAGACTTTGTAATTAATAATAAACTTACATGTCTAAACCATGGAAAACAGATCTCTGTTACTTGCAGACAAACCCAATTATTAACTGCCACAAATGCCTTCAGGGACGAAAGAGAAACCTGGCAGAAGATCCATCTTGGGCATGTGAGTCCCAGAGCATTCCTCCAGGACATGACTGTGCAGAGGTTTGTCTGCTGACCTTGGAAGCCTTTGCTCAGGAAGTACAGGAACAGTGAGAGTGCATTATGCAGGCCAACTGGCACAGTCTATGTGTTCACAATATGCCTTGAACATTGTCCCTTTCTTTATTTAAACCTAATTGTATGTCCCCCTGAGAACTAGTTTTGTTTAAATTATAGCTGACTGTTCTAGGTCTATTAAATAGTGATATTATGTCTAATGGACCTTGACTTTACTCTTTTTCTTATTATATGTGAACAGGTGGGAGAGAAGGGATACTGAATACAATTATGCATTTCGTTGCTATTTAATTGATTCATTCATCAAATAATTATTTAGTGCCCACTCTGTACCAGGCACTGTGTTAAGTTTTGGGGATACAGTGATGAACATGATAGTGTCTCTGTTGTATGGTCTAGACTTGGGATAATATTTTACCTTATTAAATGCTTGCTATGAGCTGGGTATTGTATTGGGTGCGTTGTACACATTATCTGATACAATCTTCATGCCAAACCTATGAGATTAGTCTTTTGGAGATTTAACAATAAAAATGAATATCAGACTAATTTTATGAATATGTTACTATGGCTAGAAGGTGGGGGTGTTGGGATTCCACCTGACTTCAAGGTTATAATCTTAACCAATTTGGAAATCCCCAGTGACTCTGTTTCTGTTAGGGAATATATGAACCCCGCATGCCCTAGCACTGGCTTAATGAGTGGTAGGAATAGAGGTGGAGATGGGCACTAAGGGGGAAGTGGATGGAAAGAGGCTTCCTTTATAGAGAAGACATCATGAAGGAAGATATCAGGATTTTCGAGTGGATGCTGTGTTCAAGTCATGGCAAAATGAGAGACATGTTGTGAGCAATGTGAGATTTGCGTCTCTCTCTGTTGCCCAGGGCATAGCTCGGGTGTCTTTCTGCTATCCTGTTGGGTCAATTGGAGCAGAGGGCCATTTTGTTCCTGTGGTTTCTGCACATTTCTGCTGGAGATGTGAACCAATAGACTAGGGTTGATGGGGAACATGGTATCCTGGAGCCTAAGAGATAGGTGAAGATTGGGACAAAGTGTTGGGTAATGCCAAAGCAAGAACAGGTCAGGAGGGCTAGTCATACAATGGATTGAGGCATTAGATACCAAGAAAAGATGTGTGTTCCAGACCAGCTCTGGCTTGGTAATCAGACAGAGGTCAGAAAAGGTCAGATGGCAGAATCTGGGTCAGTGTCCCATAGGGACATAGAGCAGATTCTTACTGTCTTATATGAGACAGCACAAGTCATTCCCAGCCAGCCCCACTTCTGAGACATCTATTCTAGGCCTTAAAGAGTTAGACCTTTTAAGGCCTTGCTGCTCTTCTAGAATGGACCTTGCATTCTCTGTATTTCCTCAGAGACTCTCATTTTTCATGTCCTACAACATATTTAAATCTTAGGGCAAATTGGAACTCAGCCATCTGGGTTGTCCTCTAGGCTGGGTAGAAACTCATTCACTGCAGTCCATGGATACATTTTTAAAAGAAATTTAGACATTCTCTCTCCAACCCTGAAGAATTGGGGATCTTGACCCAGATTCTGTAACCAATGACATTAATTTGTGAGCTGGATGACCACCACAGAGCAACCTCCTGTGGCTATAGCACAGTTTTTCTCTGAGCACAGCTCACTTCTCTGAATAGAGATGACACCTGCGGCTCTGATCCCAGGGGATACTACATTAATTGAGCTGATCTATTTAGCATGGGCACCACAGCTGAAGCAAAGGTAAGGGTTAAAGAATTCTGCCAGCCATCTGGGCACAAATAGACTCTTTACCGTCTTCATGATTGGCTCATCAGAGAGTGTTGATGTTTTTCCTTGACTTTTCTAGGAAAGAGCTCATCCACCATGATGTTTTGATGATTTGGGCCATCTGTAAGAAAAGCAGCTGTTTTACTCCGAAAAGGGTATTTGAAAGAGTGATCATATGTTCCCTGTGATCCTTTGAAAATGAGGAAGGGCATATTTTTTAATAGAGCTAAACTTTTAAAAACTCAAATTTGAAAAATCAACTGTAATATCTTTTCTCCCACAGAGAACATGAGAACATTCTCTTAGGAAATAGCCTGTCACATCTTTATCAGTTTGTCATCTACCTTTTATTTTACAGATAATCTCTGCAGGTGACTGTGAAAAACCTCCCAGTTTTTTCCTTTTATGTAGACTATGATTGAGATAATATTTCTTCTAGGTTTTCATCCTATTTGGAAATGATTATCATTCATCTCCAGATGTTTTGAGATAATGTCTTTCCTTTTTCCATTTTCTATTATTTTAAGTATTTCCTCTTATTCTTGTATAATTTAACAAATTAAATCACATCTTTCCTATACTTCCTTTTTCTAGTTTAAGTCTTTGCTATCTCTTTTCAGAATCTCTTTTCAATGCCTTCTTAATGATATTGAAATTTTAGAGGTAATTCACAATTATGTTCTCTTACCACATTAAAGCATACACATACATTTCAAGGACACAGGAAGTTCTTGTAGGCTATTTTTAAATATGTTTTAATTTTCCTGATTTCTATTGAAAACCTTTAAAATATAATCTTTCATTTCTCTAAAGTCTTAGAAAATGTTGATTCAAAACGACTTAAATGTTTACTTTCCTTAGGAGTGAAACACTGAGTAATTTCTTTTGAATTTTAAGGTATTGATCCACTCCTTATATTTTCAACCCAAGTCTATTTGGTTGCTTATTGAAAAAAAAGATTGCATTTCTAATCTGTGAATATAGTTTTTTCTGCAAGGCGATAATAGTTTGGGTGGAAAATTTCTGAAGAAATGCTTCTCAGGGAAAGTGTTATTAAATTCACCAAACATTTACTAAGCACAGACTGCTGTATGTTCCTAGCTTTCGGTAAGACAATCAAGATGAATAATATTACATTTTTTTCCTCAAGCTGCTTATAAGAGATACATAACCAGAGTAAGATACAAGCTATGGGAGAATATGGGATGAAGGTTAATTTTAACTGAAGAAATCACAGAAGGTGGCATTTAAAAGGCTGAGAGAACTACGATGGATAGGGAAGGAGACAAAGGACATTCAGGCAGAGAGAGTAAGAGCATAAGGTGAGGGAATTATGCAAAAGACCAGGGAGTAAAGCAGCCATATGTGCAGTAATGCTGGAGTGCAGGGCATGATGGGAGATAAGTTTGGGAGAGCAGGTGGGCCAGATTCTGGGAGACCTTGAATCTCATGTTAAAGAGATTGCATTTCTTCAAATTAAACAAATTTAAAAATTTGTTATAGAATAGAGATGGGGTCTTGCTCTGTTGCCTAGGCTGGTCTCAAACTCCTAGGTTCAAGCAATCCTCCCACCTCAGCCTCCCACAGTGCTGGGATTACAGGTGTGAGCTACCACACCCAGCCAAGAGACTGCATTTTAATCTGTATTCAGTAAGGAACTGCAAAAGGATTTGAGCAGAAAAATGATTGGGTCATTCTGGGGTATTGTAGAAAATGGGTTAAATCATGCTGAGGTCAAAACCTGAGACATCAGATTTAAAAATGATTGCAAAGAGAAAGATGCAGAGAAGTAGCATTTATGACAGTCTCTACAGTGTTTCTAAAATGACAGTTAGTATGCCATAGTCTTCATTACAGGAGGGTACATACAAGGAGATAGTTTTTTTTCCTCCATAAAGTGAAAGCAAGATTATTAAGAAAGTAAAGCAATAAAAGAACGGCTACTTCATAGCCAGATCAGCAGCATGGGCTGCTTGACTAAGGATACTTTTTGTCACTTCTTGATTATATGCCAAACAAGGGGTGGATTTTTCATGAGTTTTCCAGGAAAGGGATGGGCAATTCCCCGAACTGAAGGTTTTTCCCCCTTTTTGACAGTATAGGGTAACTTCCTGATATTGCCATGGCATCTGTAAACTGTCACAGCACCGGTGGGAGTGTCTTTTAGCATGCTAATGCATTATAATTATTGTACAGTGTGGAGTGAGGACAACCAGCGGTCACTCTGGTTTTGGTGGGTGTTGGCTGCCTTTTTTATTGCAACCTGTTTTATCAGCAAGGTCTTTAAGACCTTTATCTTGTGCTGACCTTCTGTCTCATCCTGTGACTTAGAATACCTAAACTACTGGGAATGCAGCCCAGCAGGTCTCAGCCTTATTTTACCCAGCCCCTATTCAAGATGGGGCTGCTCTGGTTCAAACACCTCTGACATATTCCCCTGCCTCCCTTTTATAGGAGAACCCTTAATCCCAAGTGTTGTAGGAGGATGAAGATCCACCTACTATAAATTCTTCAGGCTGAATAGGAGTGATGATATTCCTGCGTAACTATTAGGGTCCTTTGTATTAAGGAGAGAGACAAGCTCAGTCAGAAAGCATCAGCATGGTAAGGGCCATTCATAACTCTGACAAAAGGTAATATCTGGAAGATTAATAAGTGTTCAATTTAAGAAAACATTCAGTAAACTTATCCTGTATTCCTACACAAAGAGTACAACAGCAAGTGTATTTCATAACAGTAAAGCAAAATAAGCAAAATTACCCCAAATAAACCAAATTAGAAGGCTTTCCATGAAGTGGGCAACGGTTGGAACCAAGCTGATATGGGATTGCTAGCTGATTCCAGTATGTGCCCAGAATTAGAATATTGGTCTAGATTTTTTTACATTACCCATCCCTCTTGTTTCTTTCGAGCTACAGCCAGAGATCACTGGTTGGTTTACAGGAATAAGCAGGGTTAGTCTAAATTGCAGGAAAAAAGCTTTAAAAAGCTTAAAAATGAGACTAGAATCTAATAATGAATTTTCCATAGTTCTTGAAACATATTTTTTTTTCTCCTTGCAGTTTCCCATTTTTACTGAAGACAAATCATGGTAAGATCAATTTGCTTTATTATACTTGGCCTGATTATTTGTATAAAGTGCAGCAAGAATAATAATTTTTTTACATATGATTTTAAAATTGGTTTTGATGGAACTTTGTTCCATAAGGAATCTCAGATAAGACTTTTTTTAAAGCCAGGCTCAGCCATGGGTTTGTACCCTTAAATACCTATGAACTGGGTAAATTCCTTTTCTCTTGAGGTCCCAAGGTTATGTGGGGCTCCTGGGCCTGTCAGAAAGTGACATTCTGTACTTGCCACAGGTCAGGAAGCCTGTACAGGGACTGTGTGGGCAAGGTATGAAGCTAGTTTTCCCAGGGGGCTTTTATTGGCTCTGTAAGTCAAGTTTGACTCCTTAAAGGAAAGCACGCCATTCCAGTCAAATCCTTGGTAAGATAAAGAGTTTCTAAAGGAGGTTGTTTGAACACAAACTTAGTCATGCCAAATGTGGCAGATACTACTAATGTTTACTAATTTCCTTTTATTTCTGTGTCCAAAGAGCACTGGGCTTCCCAGGCCCTCAAAGTTAGGCATGGCTGTCATTTCCAGGTGGAAGCACATAAGAACTGGTGCATGTTTATCTGTTTTCTTCCTGGCCACTGCGCTCATGGAAATACATGTGGATATAGAAGTGCCACAAAAACAAAATGGCCTGTAATTCTGAGCTAGCACATGGAAGGTAGTACCTTAGAGTCATCCTGACCTGAAGTAAACTTTGTGTACACAGAAATAAGCTTTTGCTGCATTAAACCTCTGAGATTTTGGTGGTGTTTGTTCCTGAAGTATAACTTAGTGGACCAGGCCTATCTAATAGAACTTTCTATGATGATTGGAGCGTTCTATATCTGCGCTGTCTGGTATGGTAGCCACTAGCCACATATGGCTATTGAGCACTTCAGGTGTGGCTAGTGTGATTCAGGAAAAGAATGTTTAATTTTACTTAGTCTCAATTCATTTAAATAAGCATTGTAAACCAAAAAGTGACTGAGTCAGGTCTCAATTGATTAGAGGTTTACTTAGCCAAAGTTGAGGACTCACCAGGGAAAAAACATGAATCACAGAAGCATCTGTCATCTATATTTTTTCCAAAGGGGATTTTGTGAACTTTGGTATTTAAAGAAAAAAGAGCAAGTAGAGTGAAAGGGGAGTGGGTGGTGGGGCGGGGGGCGGGGTGGGGAGGGAAGGAGGGTAGGCAGTGATGCAAGTGGATACATTCTTGTGAGACTCTGATTAGCCTCAGTAAACCTACATTTTACATGTCAAAGTAGGGAGTAGGGGAAGCGAGGCTATGACATGGGTTGTGAAATTACAGCTATCTGGGAATAAAAGGAAAACAGTATGGGTGACAGTTTCCAAGCTTAACTTTCCTTTTGGCATACTGAGTTTGGGGTCCTGAGATTCTATTAATCTTTCACAGTATCCTGGCTGATACTTTAAAGGATTTCTCTAACACCTAGAGAAAATATTCCAAAACCCCTTGCAACTGAACAGAAAATACAGGAGATGAGGAAACCTTGAACCAAAGTGAACTAGTAGAAGGGAACTTTTAGTTATGAAGATGATATGTCTTTCATCTAAATTCAGGATAATACTTCATTGAAAAAGTGTGCAGTTTCAGAATCCGGTAGGTAAAAATGATACTAAAGAAAAAAATCTATTTAAATTAAAAAAACTTGTATTGTGTTCCTACTACATAACAGGCATAATGTTAGCTGCTTAAGTTTTATTGACTTATGTATTTGTTCACCAAATTTTTATTGAGTGCCTACTGTGTACCAGGCATATGATAGAGTCCCCAGGCTCTGGCAGATACACTAGTGAACAAAACAGACAAAAATGTCTGCCATTATGGAGCTTACTTTCTAAGCAGGTTGAAAGACTATAAGCAAATGTATTAAAATAATGCCAGAGTGTGATAAATGTCATGAATAATGACAGCTAGCACTTATTGATCACTTCCATGTGCCTGGAACGAGTCTATTTTGCATAGATTTATCCATTTAATCCTTCTAATAACCCTATGGGACAGGAATTATCATCATCGCTATTTTTTGATAAGGAAACTAAGACCCAGGGAGATTAAGTTTAAGTAAGAATTATACAAAATGTTTGTCCGTTGGGAATTCCTATGTGAGGAGACAAACAATGATGCCATTCAGTTGATAAATACTGAACTATGTAGGCAAAATGGTCCCAGATATGCTGGGGGACAAAATAAAACAGGGTCAGCTCTGCTTGGGGGAAGTTGTAAAGAGGAGATGGATGCAGCTAAACCCTGGAGGAAGAGCGGATATTGTCAGGGAGACAAAGGAGGGATGAGAGTAAGTGTTCCAATTAGAGGGCATGCCTGTGCCAACTGTGCTAAGACACAGTTCCATATGGGAAGATGCTAGAGACCCAGGAAGCAGCCAGACTGTGGAGTGTGCTGTGCCTAAGGCATCTGACTGTCAGGAAAACTCAGACTGTACAAAAATGAGGAGAGACAGATCCAACCATTTTCCTACCAGATTAGTAGAGAGTTCTAACTGAAAGGTAGTCATTTCCTTCTAAGAAACAGCTTTTTCAAGTAAGGCTTCTGAAAATGAACTCTCTAACAAGGCTAAGAGAGAAAGAAGGCAGACCCAGTGGGTTACTTGGGTCAGAGGACTCAGCAGGGTCAGATAGGCAGAAGCTGAGGCTGTCAGGGTAGAATTGCTACCTCTGAGGACATCAGATGCTGTCAGTGGGGAAACTGCTTGTTAGATGAAGACTCAGCATGCATGAATATTTTGAATGTTACATCAGATGGTTTTACTTTAAAAGTCTTTAAATGAATGTGGCTTACAAAGTTTTAACAGAAGGGGGTACTTTGGACGTGGGAAAGATGCCCAGAAAGGAATCAAAGGCTGGTGGTTCTGGAAGTCCCAGGGAAAAAGTCAGCCTAACCTGGCTTGCTCACAGAGCAACTCTGCAACGTTGGACAGGACCTCTCTGTGGTTTAAGACATAGATAAATCAGGCACTATGGCTTATGACTGTGATGCCAGTAACTCCAGAGGATGAGGAGGGAGGATAGCTTGAGAGCAGGAGTTTGAAATCAGCCTGGGCAACATAGCGAGATCCTATATCCTAAATTGCTTTTTAACCACAAGTTAAAAAACAATTAGTTGGGTGTGGTGACATGTGTCTGTAATTCTAGCTACTTGGGAGGATGAGGCAGGAGGATCACTTGAGCCCAGGCATTCAAGGCTGCAGTAAGCTATGATCATGCCGAGGCAACAGAGCAACACCCTGTCTCTAAAAAAATATTAAACAACAAAAAAACATAGATAATAACAATACTGAACTCACTGAGCTGTCCCGATGATTAAATATAAAAGCACTTTGTAAACTATTCAGAGCCTTATTACATCATCCCATCTAGGGACAAAAGTAATTGACAGAACTAGTGAAGGCTGCTACATTAAATTTACCATGGTAGGCTAAATAATGGTTCCCAAAGATATCCACGTCCTAAACCCCAGAACTTAAAAATAATGGCAACAGGGTGAATATTACCTTACATGGCAAAATATGTGATTAAATTAAGGATTTTGGAATAGGGAAACTATCCTGGATTATCCATGTGGGCCCTAAAGTAATCACATGTCCTTTTAAGAGGGAGGCAGAGCTGGTGTGGTGACGCACATCTGTAATCCCAGCACTTTGGGAGGCTGAGGTGGGTGGATCACCTGAAGTCAGGAGTTCGAGATGAGCCTGGCCAACATGGTGAAACCCCATCTCTACTAAAAATACAAAAATTAGCTGGGTGTGGTGGTGTGTGCCTGTAATCCCAGCTACTTGGGAGGCTGAGGCAGGAGAATCTCTGGAACACGGGAAGTGGAGGTTGCAGTGGGCCGGGATTACACCACTGCACTACAGCCTGAGTGACAGAGCAATACTCCATTTCAAAAAAAAAAAAAAAAAAAAATGGTGGGGAGGCAGTGGGAGATTTGATATGAAGGAGAAGGTGATGAGACAGATGCTTTCAAGTGCAGAAAGCATTCTGAAGATGTTACTTGTTGATGGTGAAGATGGAAGGAGTGGCCATGAGCCAAGGAATTCAGCTGTAGACATTGAAAAAGGCAAGGAAATAGATTTTTCTCATAGAGTCTCCAGTGAGAGTGCAGTCCGGCCAACACCTTGCTTTTAGCTTAGTGAAAGTGATTTCAGACTTCTGGCCTCCTGAACTATAAGAGAATAAATCTGTGTTGTTTTAAGGTCTGAGTTTGTGGTATTATTATTATTTTTTTTCTGTTGTTACAGCATCCCCAGGAAACTAATACACTCACTAAATACTTATTGAAGACCTACAGTGTTCACGGGATTGTGTTGGTATGGCTGGGACGATAATGATAAGTAAAAATGATCAGTTTTTTCCTCTTTATTTATCCTTATATAGGAGGACATTAAAGCAAGAACTATCAATAAAAGCAAAATGTTAGAGCTGTAAGAGAAACAAGTATACATTGTGCTTATTCAGTGGAAGGGGAGATTCTTGAGCTAGTTGGTAGTTGGTAGGATCAAGAGAGCCAAAGTGGAAGGAGGGACAATTAAAATGGAACTAAAAGGAAGCGAAAATAATGGAAGGTAGAAGTGGGACAGAAGAGGTTGTACCAGGTAGAAAAAAGTGAACAAAGATGAGAAAATGAAATGCATGTTTGAAGAATAAGGAATAGTCCATTTTTGCTGTAACATAGGTACTTGGATTCGGTTAGAAGGGAACATCACGGCCATATGCTGCTAAGTTGTAGATACCAACCTAAAGGATTTATATTTTCACTAAACAATGAAGCATCGTTAAAGGTATTTGCATTAAGGTGTCTTTATTTTATATTTACAATATCTGGTTAGTTAAAGCCTTCTGGGGGAGATTGTAAATGTTGCATATTAAAACAATTGTGGCAACTAAAAGAATTTGTGGTCAGTTTTTCTGCAGTGCAAAACTTGGTTATGCATTATGATGACTTTGCTATATTTAACATTTTTAAAACATACTTCTGCAATAAGAAAACGACTGAAAACTAAATGAAGACAGCTTTTTATTGAATTAAAAAAGTTACTGTACTTCAAAGAGAGAGTCTGATGGAAAAGATGATGAGTGATAAACAATGTACTAACTCATGGATTTGGTAGCTATTCTCAATACGAAAAATATAAAAAATATAAAAATTTCTAATGCCATAAAGATGTTAAAACTGATATAATAGAAGAAGAAGGAGACTAATAGATGTATAGATAAAATAGAAGGACTGATAGTGATAGAGGCAGGAGGCAGAGAAACTCCAGGCAGACAGGGGTGGGTCCCTGGCAAAACCCCACCTTCAAGCCAAAATGCCTTAAACCCGCAGGCTCAACGTGAGAACTTCCATCCCAGTGTGCTTGCTCTTTCCTGATTGGATCTTTCTGAATAGGGCCTTTTTACCAATCGAATGTTGCCTTTTCCAAAACTGCCTATGGCCCACCTGCTAACCATCCTGTGCCTAAAAGACCTCAGACTTAGCCAGTAGAGAGGAGAAGCGGCTGGACATTGGGAAGAGGCAACTTGACTTCAGGGGAAAGTGAACTGCCCTTCCCGTCACCTTCCAGCTCCCCTGTCTGCTGAGAAATGCATTCACCACCCTTCAATTCATCCACACGACCTCATTCTCCTTGAGCACCAGGCAAGAATTCGGAACCCACCAAGTGCAGGTACCCAAAAAGGCTGTCACACTGGCCCTTTGCCCTCACTGGCAGAGGGCAGCCGCCCCATGTGGCAATGGAAAGGATCCACTGCTGTCGGTAGAGCTAAGACAGCATTGTAACACGCCCTCTAGGGCCTTGGGGTCGCGGGCACCTTGGCCTGGATGTTGCTGTGGGGCCTGCATGAAGTTTGCTCCTGCTGGCACTAAAGCGGCCAGCTGGTTCCTGCACTCACTTGCCTATGTGCTCCCTCCTGCGAGGGGTGGAGCGGGGCGGACCCGAGTGAATGGACTTTTCTCCTGCCGGTGCCAAAGCAGCCGGCCGCTTCCTGCGCTTGTTTAGTCTCGTACACCCTCGTGCGAGGGGTTGAGTGGGGTAGGCTGAGTAAATGGGGCACCCCTGCTGCAAATCCCATGAAGGAGTCAAGAAAATATCCTGCAACAATAGGAGGAAATAGAAGTAATTAAAATTAAGAATGAGGAAGACTTTATGTAAATGATGGGATATTGAAGTGTACTACTTAAGATTTTACTTGTATCTTCTTTAAGAAAAAAAAAAAACCTCCACCATTTTTCTCATGTGATTTGTTGGCAATAAGCAACATTTAGCAAATATTTTAACATTTACCCAGTGCCAGGCACTAGACTATGTACAAGTGACTCCACAGTAAAGAGACGTTCTTATACCTGGTGAAGGATGATCCTTTAAGCAGAAAAGGTGCTTTTATATGGCAACATTCAGGTTATCTTAGTAATGTGGACATTTTTAAGGGAGCATTTCATTTACTGACTCATTGACTAAGTGCTGGAGTTTCTCTAGTGAATCTTGCCAGCACATGTGGGGAAGAGCAGCTGAGATGTGCTGATCTATAGAGCATTAGACCAGGAGTGGACCTTTCCAACACTTGGTATTTTATTTCTCATATTTTATAAAACAGGGTGTTTTGTAAGTTTGATTGTATAAAGAAGCAGGTTAAAATGGAAAAACACAAACAATCTACAATAAAATATGTTTGCTAGACAAATAAGGGGATATTGTTCTGTAGATAGCTCTAATGGAAATTAGAAGAGGTGTTTTAAAAACATTCGTTACAAAAATATGTATTGCCTTGGAAACCACATAAAAGAAATTAGTGACAAAAAACAAACACAAATGTGATAAAAAGAAGAAAATCATACAGTAAATCAAAATTTGAAAGATTCACCTTTAAGACTGGAGTACAAGATAAAAGAAGAAGAAAAAAGCAGGTGAAAGAAAGAGGGATTAGTCCTTTTGCCCAGGGTAACCTCACATGTGAACATTTATCCAAAACAAACACTGAACATTCATTTGTGCTACTAAATGATTTTTAGAAAGAAAATCTTCCAGCAGGAGCCAAGTTCCTCCAACCTAGATTCATATCTGCCATGTATCATTCCCCGAGGCAAATATGGTCTAGTTCTCCCCTTTACTGTGGAAAACGCCCTGTTGCTGATCCGTGCAACAGCTCTCAATGATACTTAAATAATTTCCATCAAGGGCCAATGGTCCAGTTAAAAATTGGCTCAATATGTGCACAGTTGTAGCTGTCTTTTAACTGAGAGTTTCAGTTAGTATTCATAAATTTATCCATATACACATTAAAAATTCTTGGTTTCTGATTATCCATGTATTCCCTTTCCTCTTCCCTGGAATGTTATTCAGGATGAGTTATTACAGATACTGTTAGCCCAGGAAAGGACTGCAATTCTTTCAATGTCTAAATCCCCAAATCCAAGATTCATTTACGTATTATGAGCTTGCGGTTTAGCTTCATCTCTGCTGTAGGTGTACAGTACTTTCATTAACATAAATATTATAGCAGCGTAAGCTCTATTGCCTTATTTAGTAGATGTTTTGTACATTGTGTGTGCAGAATTTACATCATCCCAAATGCTATCAATGTCAAAATGACAGAAAAGGATGTAGAGCGTCCTAAAAATGGACACAATGAGTACCATTCACTGTGTATTAGTTAGGTGTTGGTTGTAACAGAGACAAGATAACAGTGGCTTAAATAGGACAGATATTTCTGTCCCATATAATCTTGGGGGCAGGCTGGAGGCCGGGACTGACAGGTAGGACAATTAGCAGTCATTGCCACCATCTAAAATGGTCATTTATATTCCACTTAAAGGAGATGGTCATTCATTGTGCTGAATCAACACGAGTTAGTGTGCAACGTATGGCCAGGTTTCCTGGTTCATGGCAGTGCAAGCTAAAATCACATAAAAAAATGAAAGCAAACAGCAGATAAAACAACATATACCAGCATTGATAAGTTTGTTTGCTGCTGCTTATCTATTTTCCTACCACACTAAATAAATTGTGAACTTATAAAATACATGGTGATGAGTTAATTAATAAAGCTCAATAACACACAGGGCCAAATTAGCCCTCTTAGGCTAAATGGGGCTCAAAGCACTAATTACTAGGAATTTTTGAGTTGTGATGAAACCACTGACATATATAAACCTTTAAATTGTGTTATTAATCATATGATAATTTTTAAAACCTACACATTCCATCATAAGTAGAATAAAACCTGTGAAAAGTTTTCTTTTTAAGTGCAAAATTTAAATTTTGTTAATGATTTATCTAAAAAATACAAAATGTACATTTTAGGATTATTCTAGATGTAATTAAGGGTATAAACAGAATCTAAATATTTAAGATCAAATCTGTATAACAAATTAAACTAAGATTTTAAATCTCATCTATGACCAATGATTAGCAATGATCAGAATGACAGAGAATTTAAAAAAAGTGATTCAAGGGCTCTACCCTTGGAGATTCTGATTTCGTGGATCTGGTGTAAGGCTTAGGAATGTAACTGCCCAGTGGGTTCACCTTGCCCGCTGCCCAGGCAGAGCCAATTTATCAAGACAGGGGAATTGCAACGGAGAGAGAGTAATTCATGCAAAGCCAGCTGTGTATGACAGATCAGAGTTTTATCATGACTGCAATCAGTCTCCCCAAGCATTGAGGATCAGAGTTTTTAAGGATAATTTGGCAGGTAGGGGCTCCGGAAGTGGGGAGTGCTGATTGGTTAGGTGGCAAATGGACTTATGGGCGGGGGGAGTTGAAGTGAGTTCTTCTTGCTGTCTTCTGTTCCTGGGTGGGATCACAGAATTGGCTGAGCCAGATTATCAGTTTGGGTGGTGTCAGCTGATCCACTGAGCACAGGGTCTGCAAAATATCTCAAGCACTGATCTTAGGTTTTACAATAGTGATGTTATCCCCAGGAGCAATCTGGGGAGGTTCAGACCCTTGCTGCATGGTCCCTAAACCTTAGTTTCTAATCTTGTAGCTAATTTGTTAGTCCTACAAAGGCAGACTGGTCCCCAGGCAAAAAGGGGGTCTTTTTGGAAAAGGACTATTAACACTTTTGTTTCAGAGTCAAACTATAAACTAAATTCCTTCCCAAGGTTAATTTGGCGGACACCCAGGAATGAACAAGGACAGCTTAAAGCAAGATGGAGTCAGTTAGGTCTGACTTCTTTCACTGTCATAATATCCTCAGTTGTAATTTTTGCAAAGTCAGTTTCAGGAGCTTGCATTTTTTTTTTTTTTTTTTTTGAGACGGAGTCTCGGTCTCTCACCCAGGCTGGAGTGCAGTGGCGCGATCTCGGCTCACTGCAAGCTCCGCCTCCCGGGTTCACGCCATTCTCCTGCCTCAGCCTCCCGATTAGCTGGGACTACAGGCACCCGCCACCACGCCCGGCTAATTTTTTTGTATTTTTAGTAGAGACGGGGTTTCACCGTGGTCTCGATCTCCTGACCTCGTGATCCGCCCGCCTCGGCCTCCCAAAGTGCTGGGATTACAAGCGTGAGCCACCGCGCCCGGCCAGGAGCTTGCATTTTTAAAAAGCTTTCCACATGATAGAAATCTCTGGTATAGGTAATTTATTCAGGAGCACAAATTTACTTCAGAATAATGTCTGACATATTTGAAATATTAGATGTTCTAGAAAGTGTTTTTAGATTCTTTGTATTAAAAAAACTGATATTGTTAGTATTTTGGCAAATAAAGTTCTTCTTGCTATTTAATGATATTTATGAACCTGTGGACTAAAACAGATCACTTAGAAAATCTATACAACATCTAAGATTTGATTTTTCACCCCCACACCTTAATTTTTAAATGTTTACAGAGAAGCTCCTTCAAGTTTTTGACACCAGTGCTACTGACTGTCATTTTCTCTGAATTCAATATTTCAAGAATGGTACTGAAAGCAAGCTTTGCTGAGGAACCAGGAACATACAGTGTTACCAACTTTTTTGAAAGTTGGTGTTTCCTGTGCAAAAGAGTTAATCTTTACAAGTGTGGTTCTGAGAAGCTGGTGGGAGACGCTATCTCTGCTAGTCATGGCAAAATACAGTCTGGGCAGGTTTCCAAGTTCAGCTGGCATTCCTAAGCCAATGAGAAGTGTCCAAGATGGTTTCCAGCTTTCTCTCTGAGGGTAAGAGTTGGATGTGTTGACTGACCTTTACCAGCACGAACACATTTGCCATTTGACTCTGAGGAATAAATGGGTGACCTGACTGTGGGCACAGAGCTGAAGGCTGATTCTCTAGAAAATCTCATCATCAGTTTGCTCAGCAACGCTGCTGACTCGGAACACATTTTATTTTTTCTTTTTGAAACTGCGCCATGCATTCTTGAAAGCATGACTCAACCTTACCAGCAGTCTCAGTGAGCTTGAAGTGGCCTCAACTAGAGGATTTATAGCCTTTGCAAACACAGGGCACATTTCTTTGTTTCCTTTCAGAAATTGAGAAGTGATTCATTTTCAGTAAACAAAGAGAGGATTACCAACACATTTACTAGTCTGAAATTCAGTTTCCATTGAATGCGATTCCTTTAGTTCCTAGTAAAGGCATTGTGCATTTCGAACAGTTATCTTTCTTCTTTAATCCACTTTCTTTCTTCCTAGCATGGAAAAGAAATATAATTTAGCCCTCACTCAAATACAAATAAGATGACTTTCAAAGGCCATTCAGGCCCTAATGTGTGTCCTTTGCAAGAACAAGAAACTGTGATTCTGAAGAATTTAAATGCAGATACTGTTGGCAGCCAGAGATGTTTTCTGCTGTTGGAATGCAAAAGAAAATATTACTTTACAGCTGCACTGTGCCACTCCTGACATTGATGGGTCTTGTATTCACCAGAGGGGGGAAAATTAAAATATCTTACCTGTCTACACAGTATCCTTGGTGGTTATACAACAATAAAATATTCAGCAGTCTGATACCTTTACTGTTAAAACTGAAATACCAAATTGAAACTGGTTGAGAATGTGTGCAGTCTATCATGTTCCTACTTTCTTTAGATTAGCTTTCTATCACAATAACTGCATTCAGTAGGGCTCATATTGTCTCAGTTATAAAGTCAACTCAAGACATTAGCACTAGATTGCTTCAGCAAATCTCAAATATTTTTAACTGTTGACAAGAGGTTCAGTTTCATTATGCCAAGTTCCAGAGTAAAACTATGGTAATGTAATCACTTTCTCAGAGTTTCATTATTTGCATGTTCCCAGAAAATCATTATAACTTTCTAGAATTATCCTGAATGGTTCAAAGTAAGCAGTTTTCAAGTCAGTGGGAATTGCAGAGGCAGCTGATATTCACTTATCCATTTGTTTATCAGAAATATGTCACAGCCAATTTTTGACATGAATCTTCTCATTTTCAGAAGAATGTTAGAAATAGCTCAGCTAATGTACCATAAAAATTCAGATTTTGATAATGAAACTAAAAGCCATATTAACAAATGAACCCATTGCTTTATGCACCAGAAAGTGAGAATTTTATTTTCCCTTGTGTGGTATCCACAAATTTTCTTGACAGGAACTCAGCATCAATTCAGAAAAATTCTTTTTGACTGAATATTTTTAGTCGTATGTTCCCTATTTAAGGTGTAGGAGAGGAAAAAGGATTTTCTCTTTACTTTCATAGTTTTTAGTTGAGGGGGCCCTTATAACAAAAGACAGATCGATAAGAAAAGAACACACGACTTTATTAACATGTAACCTCATGTATACATGGGAGCTGTCTAAAAAAATCACTAAATCTCAAAGAGGTGGTTTAGACTTGGGCTTACAGACAATCTACCACTGAAACAAAGAAAGAATGGTATGGGAAAAGCATAGTAAATAAGAGAAAAGTTTGTTATGCAGATTTAAGTGGGTGCCTTCTCCATTGATAAGAGTCTTAAATGATTTATAATCATACATCTCTTCTTGGCTAGGGGTTGGGGGGCAGGGAGAGACAGAGAGAGAGATAGCTTTACAAATTGAGATTTTTTGTATAGATGTTAATTTCCCTTACAGAAAGGGTAGCTTTAACTTTGTTTTCCGAGTTTCTCATGTATCTGCCATTTCTCAAAATAATTAGTTCAAAATAACCCTTATGCCAAAAAGGCATATTTTAGGGTGGCATATTCTGTTCTCCTACAAAGGCTATTGTTGGGGCTCAGAAACAATACCCCTAAATATGGCATTTTTGACATGCTGCACTGAAGAAGCCTTCAAGGTCTCTATGACCTCTCCTAGACATTGAAGTTCCTTTATCTGCCTAAGATCCAGACCGCCAAGGAGAACAGTTTTTCTCGTTCCCCTCTCTGGCCATTACAGAAAAGATGACCAAGAATGAAATTACACCTGAGCAAACCCCTTTTTTCAAGATAATGACTGTCTCCAAGGATCATTTAAGTTTCAAAGAGAAATATTTGCAAGTTAATTTCTGTTTCCCTGGATCCAATCATTCTCCCTAGTAATCATTTATTGCTGGTTAGTAGAATTCCTCTTCTCCCTTTCCTGTAACCTGTTCTGTTCATCCAACCCCCCATTCTTTCTGTAAGTTTCTGTACCTCATTGCGAGGTTGGGTCTTCATTCTGAAGGCTCCCATGCATACACATTAAATAAATTCGTGTGTCTTTTCTCCAACTAATCAATCTGCCTTATGTCAGTGATTTTTCATCAAACCACTGGGTGGACAAGGACCTTGGGCCCAACACTGTCTATTGGAGTTCAGGAATATCATCAGAAGAGGAAGGAGCATTTCACTTTATAATTTTTGGAGTTTTAAACTGCTAGCTTCATTAGACTGAGTGTAGGGAGTAAAATCCTCTATTTTAAAATCCACATATTTCCATTTACTGACAGAAGGTTTGATTGCATTGAATAATGAAATAGCTCTGTAGCCATGTAATAAAAATAGTGGGGGTAGCCACACAAGAATCTACTGTCTGGCCACATTGCTGCCTGAGACATGGCTTCTATTCTGAAGAGCTGCCAAGAGGCAGACTTTGTATGGCTGAATAGGAACAGCTCTGGTCTGCAGCTCCCGGTGAAATCAACACAGAAGGCAGGTGATTTCTGAATTTCCAACTGAGTGTAAACAAAGCTGCTAGGAAGTTTGAACTGGGCGGAGCCCACCGCAGCTCCACAAAGTGTCTGTAGCCACACTGCCTCTCTAGATTCCTCCTCTCTGGGCAGGGCATCTCTGAAAGAAAGGCAGCAGCCCCAGTCAGGGGCTTATAGATAAAACTCCCATCTCCCTGGGACAGAACACCTGGGGGAAGGGGCGGCTGTGGGCACAGCTTCAGCAGACTTAAATGTTCCTGCCCACTGGCTCTAAAGAAAGCAGAGGATCTCTCAGCACAGCCCTTGAGCTCTGCTAAGGGACAGACTGCCTCCTCAAGTGGGTCCCTGACCCCCATGCCTCCTGACTGGGAGACACCTCCCAGCAGGGGTCGACAGACATCTCATACAGGAGAGCTCCAGCTGGCATCTTGTGGGTGCCCCTCTGGGGGATGAAGCTTCCAGAGGAAGGAACAGGCAGCAATCTTTGCTGTTTGGCAGCCTCTGCTGGTGATACCCAGGCAAACAGGGTCTGGAGTGGACCTCCAGCAAACTCCAGCAGACCTGTATCAGAGGGGCCTGTTAGAAGGAAAATTAACAAATAGAAAGGAACAGCATAAATATCAACAAAAAGGACGTCCACACAGAAACCCCATCCAAAGGTCACTAACATGAAAAACCAAAGGCAGATAAAACCACGAAGATGAGGAAAAACCAGCACAAAGAGGGTGAAAATTCCAAAAAGCAGAACGCCTCTTCTCCTCCAAAGGATCACAGCGCTCCTTGCCAGCAAGGGGACAAAACTGGATGGAGAATGAGTTTGATGAATTGACAGAAGAAGGCTTCAGAAGGTGAGTAATAACAAACTCCTCCGAGCTAAAGGAGCATGTTCTAACCCAATGCAAAGAAGCTAAGAACCTTGAAAAAAGTTAGAGGAGTTGCCAACTAGAATAACCAGTTTAGAGAAGAACATACATTTCCTGATGGAGCTGAAAAACACAGCGCAAGAACTTTGTGAAGCATACACAAGTATCAATAGCCGAATTGATGAAGTGGAAGAAAGGATATCAGAGATTGAAGATCAATTTAATGAAATAAAGCATGAAGACAAGATTAGAGAAAAAAGAATAAAAAGGAATGAAGAAAGCCTCCAAGAAATATGGGACTTTGTGAAAAGACCAAACCTATGTTTGATTGGTGTACGTGAAAGTGACGGGGAGAATGGAACCAAGTTGGAAAACACTCTTCAGGATATTATCCAGGAGAACTTCCCCAACCTAGGAAGACAGGCCAACATTCAAATTCAGGAAATACAGAGATCACCACTCTGTATTAGATCATCAGCTAATGTACCATAAAAATTCAGATTTTGATAATGAAACTAAAAGCCATATTAACAAATGAACCCATTGCTTTATGCACCAGAAAGTGAGAATTTTATTTTCCCTTGTGTGGTATCCACAAATTTTCTTGACAGGAACTCAGCATCAATTCAGAAATAACATCTCCTTGAGAAGGGCAACCCGAAGACACATAATAGTCAGATTCGCCAAGTTTGAAATGAAGGAAAAAATATTAAGGGCAGCCAGAGAGAAAGGTCAGGTTACCCACAAAAGGCTTATCAGACTAACAGTGGATCTCTCTGCAGAAACCTAACAAGCTACAGGAGAGTGGGGGCCAATATTCAACATTCTCATGTAAAAGAATTTTTCAAGCCAGAATTTCATATCCAGCCAAACTGAGCTTCATAAGTGAAGGAGAAATAAAATCCTTTACAGACAGGCAAATGCTGAAAGATGTTGTCACCATCAGGCCTGCCTTACAAGAGCTCCTCTTCAAGGAAGCACTAAATATGCAAAGGAAAAACCCATACCAGCCACTGCAAAAACATATCGAATTGTAAAGATCATCAACACTGTGAAGAAACTGCATCAACTAATGGGCAAAATAACCAGCTAGCATCATAATGACGGATCAAATTCACACATAACAATATTACCCTTAAATGTGAATGGGCTAAATGCCCCAATTAAAAGACACAGACTGGCAAATTGGATAAAGAGTCAAGACCCATTGGTGTGCTGTATTCAGGAGACCCATCTCAAGTGCAAAGACACACATAGGATCAAAATAAAGGGATGGAGAAATATTTATCAAGCAAATGGAAAGCAAAAAAAAAAAAAACAACAAAGCAAAAAAAAAAAAAAAACCAGGAGTTTCAATCCCAGCCTCCGATAAAACAGACGTTAAACCAACAAAGATCAAAAAGACAAAGAAGGGCATTACATAATGGCAAAGGGATGAATTCAACAAAAAGAGCTAACTCTCCTAAATATATATGTACCCAATACAGGAGCACCCAGATTTATAAAGCAAGTTCTTAGAGACCTACAAAGAGACTTAGACTCCCACACAATAATAGTGGGAGACTTTAACACCCCACTGTCAATAATAGAGCAACAAGACAGAAAATTAAAAAGGATATTCAGGACTTGAACTCAGTTCTTGATCAAGCGGACCTAATAGACAACTACAGAACTCTCCACCCCAGATCAACAGAATATACATTCTTCTCAGTACAACATTGCACTTATTCTAAAACTGACCACATACATGGAAATAAAACACTCCTCAGCAATGCAAAAGAATGGAAATAATAACAAACAGTCTCTCAGACCACAGTGCAATCAAATTAGAACTCAAGATTAAGAAACTCACTCAAAACCACACAACTACATGGAAACTGAACAACCTGCTCCTGAGTGACTACTGGGTACATAACGAAATGAAGGCAGAAATAAAGATGTTCTTTGAAACCAATGAGAACAAAGACACAATGTACCAGAATCTGTGGGACACATTTAAAGCAGTGTGTAGAGGGAAATTTATAGCACTAAATGCCCACAGGAGAAAGCAGGAAAGATCTTATTAAAAAAACTAGAGAAGCAAGAGCAAACAATTTCAAAATCTAGCAGAAGACAAGAAATAACTAAGAGCAGAACTGAAGGAGAAAGAGATATGAAAATCCCTTCAAAAAAAATCAATGAATCCAGGAGCTGATTTTTTGAAAAGATTAACAAAATAGATAGACCGCTAGCCAGACTAATAAAGAAGAAAACAGAGAAGAATCAAATAGATGCAATAAAAAATGATACAGGGGAGATCATCTCTGATCCCACAGAAATAGAAACTACCATCAGAGAATACTATAAACACCTATATGCAAATGAACTAGAAAATCTAGAAGAAATGGATAAATTCCTGGACACATACACCCTCCCAAGACTAAACCAGGAAGAAGTCAAATACCTGAATAGACCAATAACAAGTTCTGAAATTGAGGCAGTAATTAATAGCCTACCAACCAATAAAGCCCAGGACCAGATGGATTCACAGCCAACTTCTGCCAGAGGTACAAAGAGGAGCTGGTACCATTATTTCTGAAACTGTTTCAAACAATAGAAAAACAGGGACTCCTCCGTAACTCATTTTATGAGGGCAGCATCATCCTGATATCAAAACCTGGCAGAGACACAACAAAAAAGAGAAAATTTCAGGCTAATATCCCTGATGAACATCAATGTGAAAATTCTCCATAAAATACTGCAAACCAAATCCAGCAGCCTATCAAAAAGCTTATGTACCACGATAAAGTTGGCCTCATCCCTGGGATGCAAGGCTGGTACAGCATATGCAAATCAATAAACGTAATCCATCACATAAACAGAACCAATAACGAAAACCACGTGATTATCTCAATAGATGCAGAAGTGGCCTTTGATAAAATTCAACACGCCTTCATGCTAAAAACTCAATAAATTAGATATTGATGGAACGTATCTAAAAATAATAAGAGCTATTTATAAAAAATCCACAGGCAATATAATAATGGGCAAAAGCTGGAAGCATTCTCTTTGAAAACTGGCACAGGACAAGGATGCCCTCTCTCACCACTCCTATTCAACATGGTATTGGAAGTTCTGGCCAGGGCAATCAGGCAAGAGAAGAAATGAATGGTATTCAAATAGGAAGAGAGGAAGTCAAATTGTCTGTGTTTGCAGATGACATGATTGTATATTTAAAAAACCCCATTGTCTCAGCCCAAAATTTCCTTAAGCTGATAAGCAACTTCAGCAAAGTCTCAGGATACAAAATCAATGTACAAAAATCACAAGCAGTCTTATACACCAATAATAGACAAACAGAGAGCCAAATCATGAGTGAACTCTCCCATTCACAATTGCTACAAAGAGAATAAAATACCTAGGAATCCAACTTACGAGGGATATGAAGGACCTCTTCAAGGAGAACTACAAACCACTACTCAAGGAAATAAGAGAGGACACAAATGGATAAACATTCCATGCTCATGGATAGGAAGAATCAATATTGTGAAAATGGCCATACTTCCCAAAGTAATTTATAGATTCAGTGCTATCCTCATCAAGCTACCATTGACTTTCTCCACAGAATTAGAAAAAACTACTTTAAATTTCATTTGGAACCAAAAAAGGGCCCGTATAACCAAGACAATCCTAAGCAAAAAGAACAAAGCTGGAGGCATCATGCTACCTGACTTAGAACTATACTATAAGGCTACAGTAACCAAAACAGCATGGTACTGGTACCAAAACAGATATATAGACCAATGGAACAGAATAGAGGCCTCAAAAATAACACCACACATCTACAACCATCTGATCTTTGACAAACCTGACAAAAACAAACAATGGGGAAAGGATTCCCTATTTAATAAATGGTGTTAGGAATACTGGCTAGCAATATGCAGAAAACTGAAACTGGACCCCTTCCTTATGCCTTCTACAAAAATTAACTCAAGATGGATTAAAGGCTTAAACCTAAGATCTAAAACTCTAAAAACCCTAGAAGAAACCCTGGGCAATACCATTCGGGACATAGGCATGGGCAAGGACTTCATGACTAAACAGCAAAAGCAATGGCAACAAAAGCCAAGATAGACAAATGGGATCAAATTATGCTAAAGAACTTCTGCACAGCAAAAGTAACTATCATCAGAGTGAACAGGCAACTTACAGAATGGGAGAAAATTTTGGCAATTTATCCATGTGACAAAGTGCTAATGTCTAGAATCTACAAGGAACTTAAATTTATAAGAAAAAAACAACTCCATTAAAAAATCTGGAAACAACAGATGCTGGAGAGGACGTGGAGTAACAGGAACGCCTTTACCCTGTTGGTGGGAGTCTAAATTAGTTCAACCATTGTGGAAGACAGTGTGGCAATTCCTCAAGGATCTAGAACCAGAAATACCATTTGACCTAGCAATCCCATTACTGGGTATATACCCAAAGGATTATAAATCATTCTACTATAAAGACACATGCACACATATGTTTGTTGTAGTACTGTTCATGATGGCAAAGACTTGGGACCAGTGCAAATGGCCATCAATGATAGACTGATAAAATGTGGCACATATACACTATGCAGCCATAAAAAAGGATGAGTTTATGTCCTTTGCAGGGACATGGATGAAGATGGAAACCATCATTCTCAGCAAACTGTGAGTTTCCTGAACAGGAACAGAAAACCAAGCACCCCATATTCTCACTCATAAATGGGAGTTGGACAATGAGAACACATGGACACAGGGAGGGGAACATCACACACAGGAACCTATTGAGGGGTGGGGGAACTACAGGAGGGATAGCATTAGGAGAAATACCTAATGTAGGTGACGGGTTGATGGGTGCAGCAAACCATCATGGCACGTGTATACCTATGTAACAAACCTGCATGTTCTTGCACATGTGTCCCATAACTTACACTGTAATAAATAGTGTTAGATATACTTTTTTTTTTTTCCACCTAGCAAGGTCTCTTTGCTCTAAAAATAGCTACAAAATGAGGTGAGTTTAATTTCTCTATATTTACTTAGAATTAGGTATCCTGACTTTCTTTTCTTAGGTTTAAAATCACACACTTTGATGAATTTTTCCATCTCTTCTGCTTCCATATCTTAACCAGAGATGTGTTAGCATAAATATTTCAATGTTGATATTTTAACCGTTAGCATTTCTTGAGTTTTTGTTAGCAAATTTGAAAATATTTTGAAGTTTTACTTGTTGTAGGGAAATGCTTTGATGATCTAGAGTTTGAAAGTCAAAATTGTTCTGATTTTTATAGTTCAAGTTTAACCCAATTTCCCAGACAACTTTTTCCATCATAGTTATGGTATTTCCCATGAAGTAAAATTACTACTCTAGTTCATTTAATAAATGTAAAAATTGAAAAACCTCAAAAAGAAACCTACTTACAGTTTTTTCTTTAATATAATTTAATATTAAAGTAGAGGCTATATTTCCCAGTTTGTGTAAAGACTAATTCAACTCAATTTTCATTGCATTTGGGAAAACCCAGAAGTAAAACTGCATTTGGGGAAAGCAAGAATCTAAATGTTTTAACCCTGGTAATCATCTGTCATTTCTACTAGTTAGAAAATGTCATTTCATCTAGAACTCTCTAAAGGGAAACAGTTTGAAAATATTCTTTGAGCTATTTGGTCCCAAGTTCCTTCGTGGTTGTCAGCTCAGAGAAATGATGGGCTAAGTCTTAAAAGATAGCACAGTTCAATGAGTAGCAATTCCTAGTGTGGGTCATTCAGGACTCCCAGTAAATGGTGATAGGCTTAAAGTAGTGGGAGAAAGAAGTACGGTATTTTTAATTTAAAGCTTTTACATTTTAAGTGTTATTTTTGAATAATAGGAGAATTAATATAAGATACAAACAATATGACATAAGTTACAAACAATACAATATGGTACAAGGGATTCATAATAAAATTATCACTGTCCTTTGATTTGCATATTACATTACAGTTTGCAATGCTTTATTACATATGTAAGGATTCTCCAATGTCTCCTAGACAATTTGGTGACATTTAGTACATTCACAGTGTTGTGCAACTACCACCTATAGTAAGTTCTAAAACATTTTTGTCATTCCAGAAGAAAACTCCATACCCATTAGTCAGTCACTCTCCACTTGCTCTTTCCCGCAGCCCCTGTCAACCATCAATCTGCTTTTTGTCTTTGTGGCCTATTATAGTTATTTCATATAATGGCATCATGCAATATGTGACTTTGTGTCTGGTTTATTTCACTTAGCATGTTTTTGAGGTTCATCCATGTTATAATGGGTAGTAGTACTTCATTCTTTTTTAGGGCTGAGTAATAGTCATATATGACCATATATACATATATATATATATATATATATATATATATGTATATATGCTACATTTTGTTTATCTGTAACCACCCAGTGGGTTCACCTTGCCCACTGCCTAGACAGAGCCAATTTATCGATACAGGGAAACTGCAATAGAGAAGAATTAATTCATGTAGAGCTAGCTACATGGGAGACCAGAGTTTTATTATTACTGAAATCAGTCACCTCAAGAATTCAGGATTTGGGGTTTTTAAGGACAATTTGGTGGGTTGGGGCCAGTGAGTCAGTAGTGCTGATTGGTTGGGTCAGAGGTGAAATGATAGGGTGTTGAAGCTATCCTCTTGCACTGAGTCATTTCCTGGGTAGGGACTGCAAGACCAGATGAGCCAGTTTATTGACCTGGGTGGTGCCAACTGATGCATCAATGCAGGTTCTGCAAAATATCTCTAGCACTGATGTTAGGTTTTACAATAGTGATGTTATCCCCTCCAGGAGCAATTTGGGGAGGATCAGAATTTTGTGGCCTCTAGCTGCATGACACCTAAACCATAATTTCTAATCTTGCGGCTACTGTGTTAGTCCTACAAAGGCAGTCTAGTCCTCAGGCAGGACAGCTTGGAGGGTAGAAACAAGATGAAGTTGGTTAGGCCAGATCTCTCTCACTGTAATAATTTTCTCAGTTATAATTTTGTGATGGTGGTTTCATATTCATTCATCTGTTAGTGGACGTTTGGATTATTTCTACATTTTGATTATTGTGAATAGTACTTCTATGAAGTTACATGTACAAGTATTTGTTTGCATACCTGTTTTCAATTCTTTTGGGTATATCCTTAGGAGTGGAATTGCTGGATAATATGGTAATTCTATGTTCAACATTTCAGGAAATGTCAAGCTGTTTTCTACAGCAGCTGTACTATTTTACATTTCCAGTAACTATGTATAAGTGTTACAATTTATTTTTTTTTCTGAGTCTGTACTTCAATGGATGCAAAAGGAGTCCCAAAGACCACTTGTTATTTTTTGTTTTTCAGTTATAGCCACCCTGGTAACTGTGAACTGGTATCTGCATTTTGCTTTTCCCAAATGCAAATGATGTGGAACATCTGTTCATGTGCTTGTTGGCCATTTGTATGTTTTCTCTGGAGACACATCCATTCAAAATCTTTGCCCAGTTTTTATATTGAGCTGTTTGTCTTTTTGTTGTTGAATTATAAGAGTTCTTTGTGTACTCTGGGTACTAGACCTTTATCAGAAACATGATATGCAAATATTTTCTCTCATTCTGTAGGTTGTTTTTTCACTGTCATGATAATATCTTTTGATGCACAAAACTTTTTAACGTTGATGAGGTCCAATTTATCTTTTTTTTTCCTCTGTTACTTATGCTTTTGGTGTCAGATCTAAAATTCCATTGGTAAATTCAAGGTTATGAAGATGATGTTCTTTTCTATTTTCTTCTTTTTTAAAAAATGATTAAGTGTACTTTGTGCATTCAACTTTTTTCTCTCTTCTGGTTTGGAATTTTTAGTCTATTTCTAGTCTTTCGTTAATTTAGCTTGAAATTTTAATGTGATATTTAACTCCAAGTTTAAGTCCTGCAAGTGGAAAATTTTCCAAAGAAAAGTAATCTTTAGGACAGTGTTGGATAATGGATTTTCCATGGAAAAATAGCTGCAATAGGGGCAATCATTGTTTTCTCTCCATTCACAGGATCAGTCTCCCTCTGTATTGAAGAACCAGAAGAACTAGGCATAGAATAAAGAACATTGATATTCAGTATGTAGGACACAAGAAGGGACTGGAGAACTAAGAGTTGGTTACTTCTATAGACAGGGATGAAGCTTCTCCTTTCATGGTCATCCATGGTCACAATTAGGACTTCTGATGTGAACTGCAGAGAAGTGAGGAGCAAATATCTGCAAACCATGATTAAAATAGAGAATAGTTCCCTGGGATTCTGTTCCTCAGGGGAGTGTCCTGTAAGACTGTAAAGACAGAAACCTACCACATGGTTTACATAAGTAGTGTACAGCCTCATGTGATGAGTATTGTGAGAGGAGAAATACAGAATGTGGTGGAAGTGACCAGAGACTCCCAGAAGGACTTGTTTAAGCTTAAATCTTATGGTATAAAGAAGAGTTGTCTAGGTGAAGGCGATGGTGCTGCCATAAGTGAAGAGAAAGTTCTAGGCACACAGAAGAACACATTACAGCCTTAAAAGTGAAAGAGAATGTGATATGTTTGACAGACTGAAAATTTAATGTAGACCATTGTGAACAGGGAAGGACATGGCATCAGATGAGTTTGAAAAGGCAGGAGGGAGCCAAATGTCCTCATAAACCATGTCATAGATTTGGAATTTAATTCTATAGGCAATGAAAAGCCTTTAGAATTTCTAATTTGCTTTGTTTTTACAAGTAATTGACATGATCTAGTCTGCATCTTTGAAAATGAATCCTGGCTGCTGTGTGAATTGGAAGGGGGTAGTGAGAGTGATTATGATGTCCATTGTAACATCCAAGAGAACAATGATGGTGGCTTTGACAAGGATGTGGACAAAGGGAGATATGAACAGATTTGAGAGAAATTTAGAAGGTAGATAAACTAAGATTGGTAAGGACTAGATAATGGAAGAGAGAAAGAGGAGAGAGTCAAGAATCACTCTTAGACTGTTGGATTGATTAGCTTTGGTGCCATTTATTAAACCAGGGAACCTTGGAAGAGGAACAAGTTTGTGGGATGGCATAGAGGAGAAACAATAGGCCCAGTTTTATATAGGTTGAATTGACAACAGAGAGCCAAGTAGAAATTTCCAGGCATGCTCCCACCTCAGTACTTTTCCTGCTATTTTTACCTACAGCCCTCTTCCCAGAGATACCTACATGGCTCACTTCATCACCCTTGTTAGGCAACAGGTCAAATGTCCCTTTCTTAATGAGACTTTCCCTGACCACCTTATCTGAAAAAGTAGTAGCCCTCTCCCCCATTAACTCAGCATTCTCTATCTTCTCTCTATGCTTTATTTTATTTCATAACATTTATTATTTTGGCTTTTCCTGTATCCCCTCTATCTGGAATATAGCCTCATCCTTCCAAAACAGCCATAAGGTTCAGTTCACATCTTAGCTCCTCTGGGAAGCCTTCCTTGAGATCTCCAGGCTGGGTTAGGAGTGCTCTTCCCAGGGGTTTCATTCCTTATCTTGAACATCTCCACCACACTACATTGTAATGTCTGCTGATTCAGGACGTGGCTTGTAAGCCCTGGTAGGTCAAGGACTATGTCTTTATATTAGATCCCTGACACTTAGCACAGTGCCTGGCACAGAGAACCTTCTCAGTAAGTATTTGTTGCATGAAAGAAATAATTCTGAAGAACTACCATGGAGCGCATTAAAGAATGTCTTTCCTCTTATCTACCATTGAATGGATGTTTAACCACTGGACTTTTGATCTATTTTTCTTCCCAGAATACATTTCCCCTTCTAATAGTAGCACCTCCATTACCTTTGGATAATTAGTTTTCTCCATTGCATGCAATATGAGTTGGATTCTTAGTCGATATATCTGACCTTCCCATTGCAAGGGGTGGAGGAGTACATGGAATTTAAGACAAGCAATGTTTCTCACCTTAAAATTTGTATCTAGAATAGAGGAGACAAAATGGTTAGGACTGAATAATCATCTCAATGTCTCCCTGACTGTACCATTCTGTAGGTGTTTCTCTCCAGATCACTGAAAATTTCCTGGTTTCTGTCATTTCTGAAGCCTGGTTGTCAGGTTTTCTTTTGATTTGATGAGTAATCCATTTTCTTCTAATCAATTCATTTTTTGGACTTAAGTGGACAGAGTTGATCCCTGTTGCATATAACCAAAAAATATTAATGTAAACTGTGATTAGTACTGCTGGTTAGGAAGATGATCAAAAAGCCTGTCAATGTGGAGGATACCAGAAAATGACATGCATGTATCTTAATTTTATTTGATCACCATACACGTGAATATTCACCTGCCATCTTTTGATGCAGGGTTAAGTCTATTTAGTATAGTTTTATTTTTTTGAAATAGCCATACCCAAAATATATGTCCTGCAATTTCCAGTTCCAATTTCTTTAAATTGGAGAACTTAAAGACATTTGTGAAAGAGTTTGAGGGCAGAATTCTAGATTCTTACAAAATTTCCTTGATTATTTATAATTATCTCACTGGATTTAACTGAACAGAGATTTTTAAAAGATATTTATTGAGTGTCTTTAACTTTTTTATGTAAACAAAATTTTTCTTCTCATTCATATTTTATGAATTTACCAAATGTTTAACTAAATTGTTCCATTATAATAATAACTGGCAAAAAAAGGATTTGGGAACAAATATATTATACTCTTGGTAAGCACACATCCCAGTTGGAGGTGGGACAGCAAGGGGCCTATGACAGACAGCCTGCCAGATGGGAAAATTTAGCTTGCTTTTCTTAATCGATCCTGGATAAATGAATGCCATTAAAGACCGGTTTTATTAGACTCATATTTAACTTTAGAGCTTCTCAAGGAAAATACCATTTCTTTGATTTCTTATTGTATAATATCTCTTCTTGATTTTCCCAATTAGAAGACAATGGATTATTTTGGAATGCGATAAGAATATTTCTTTCAGAAGCATTACTATCTACCATGCTGAGTGTTTCAGTCCATTTTGTGCTGCTATAACAGAATACCTGAGACTGGGTAATTTATAAGGAAGAGAAATTTATTTTCTCACAGTCCTGGAGGCTGAGAAGTCCAAGATCAAGGTGCTAGCATCTGTGAGGTCCTTCTTGCTGTGTCATCATCTGGCAGAAGTTGGAAGGGCAGTCCGGGTGCAGTGGCTAATGCCTGTAATCTCAGCACTTACATGCCTGTAATCCCAGGAAGGGAGGCCAAAGCGGGCAGATTACCTGAGGTCAAGAGTTTGAGACCAGCCTGGCCAACATGGTGAAACCCCATCTCTACTAAAAATACAAAAATTAGCTGGGTGTAGTGGTGTGCACCTGTAGTCCCAGCTACTTGGGAGGCTGAGACAGAAGAATCACTTGAACCCAGGAGGCAGAGGTTGCAGTGAGCTAAGATTGTGCCACTGCACTCTAGCCTGGGCAACAGAGCAAGACTCTGTCAAAAAAAAAAAAAAAAAAAAAAAAGAAGAAGAAGACAAAGAAGGTGGAAGTGGAAGGGCAAAGAGGCAAAGACGGCCGGACTTGCTATTCATAACAGCATTAATCACACTGATGAGTGTGGAGCCCTCAATGGCCAGCTCACCTCTAAAAGACCCCACCTCTTAATACTGTTAAGATGGCAATTAGATTTCAACATACATTTTGGAGGGAACAGATATTTAAACCGTACACTGAACAAGTGGTTAAAGGAATATAACTGTGGTTCAACAGACATATAGTTAGCACTCTAACCTGATTGGCTCTATTGCTGGATGCAGGTGTACACAGTTGAATCAGAAGTGGTTTGGGTGTACATGAAACACAATATAGAAAGGGAAGTAATTGCTTCAGCACCCAAACATAATGTGACATTGGAAGACCAGACATAGCATGTGGTCTTGAGTTGTCCATGAGTTAGTTGTTTAAAGATAGGACAAGGACATATGAAAATAGGTAGGTCATAATTCAAGATAGTTAGTGCTTCAGTGCCAGAGTGATGGCAGCAGCTAGCAGGTGCTCTAGTAAGAAGGGACCTGGGATACCTATTGCAGAAGGTCTCAGGATGTTGACCCTGAAGGACATACATTTATTCATTTATCATTTTTCTAAGTTTTACTGTGCACTACCCTGTGCCAGGCAGTGCTCCAGACATTAGGGTTATAAGAGTGAACAAGACAGATAAGTTTCCTGCTTTGGAGAGCTAAGTTGGGAGTGTGTGAATGTTTGGGGCAAGGTGAAGAGAACACGTGGTTCATGCATAGACATGTAAGTGAACAGACACATGTGCTACTAACAAGAAAAAAGAGGGTAATGAGTGGGAATAATGTTGGGAAAGGCTGCTCAATGGAGAAAAAATCTGACCTGAATGGAGAAAGGGAGTCAGCCACATGAAGATTTGGGGGAAGATATTTCAGGTGGATGAATCAGCTATTGCAAATGTCCCCAAGCAGAATGAATCTTGTCATGTTTAAGGGTAGAAGTGATGGGGTCACTTTCAGGACATGATTGGTTTCCATTTCTACAGAACTGACACAGAGAATTAACAGGCATCTCCTGCTCTGTGTAACTAGAGGACAACTGTGGCCTTTGCCCAGCTCCTTTGGGAAACTCCAGATTCCTCGGTAGTCACATTACTTTGTGAAGCTGAACTTACCGCATTGGAGTTCAATTTAACAAGCTCCTGCGAGGCTCTACCGGGTAGGCATACTCTCTTGCATCCCCCATTCCTCAAGCCGCACCTTGATCCATGCCAGTCTTTAGAATAATATAGAGGAAACCGCAAACTCAAATAGGAAACTTCAACTCTGTCATTTTAGTTTTCTCTTTCATAGCTTTCCTTTCACTCAAGCTCTGTTCTGACAAGCCACAGCTTTTTGGCAATTTAGCTGAAAAGTAAACGTAAGCAAATAAATATGATTCTAGGGATCCAGCCTACCAGGATAACTCTATTAGAGAACTTGTTTAGACAAAACCTATTTTCTCATTCCCAAAACTGACAAAACTGTAGGAAAATCACTCATGTTTGAAGGCAAAGTATAATAAAGTGCTATATTGTACCACTGTCTTCATCAAAGGGAAAACAAACAAACAAACAAACAAATCATAAACCACAATGTATTGCCTGAAAATGAGAGGTCAGAGGCTTATTTTAACAGGAGGAAAAAAAAAAAAACTAGACTGGTTGCTTGATTTCAAATGCATTAATAATTGTGAAATAACTTTATGAACAGTATGCCATGATTCTTGACTTTGTGATTGGGTTAATATATCAATAAACAATAGTTTGGGGGAAAAATAGCACATTGCTATCTCAATGGAAGAAGTGAGAAGAATCTACCTGTTTTATCTGTATGTTAATCTCTAACTAAAGGACTGATCAAGACATTAATGTTCTTCTTGTTAGCTTGGTTTGAAAACAAAGTAAGTTAAGAAAATAGTAATCAGAAGTTTTCTTGCAAGTCTGGAGCTAATGAACAGTGGATAGAGTTGACGATTTGGGGAGATTTATTTAATAAAAACTATATTCAGGATGATCATATGTTCTGGAGTGTTCAAGATAGTCCCACTTTACACCTGTTGTCCCAACATGATTTACAGCAGCTCCCTTTCTCTCTCAAAATTGTTCTCTAGCTATAGTGGATCCTAAAATACCCTTCCTCCCCAGGATGAAATCAGTCTAGCAACTGTGTCTTCCGCTTTCCAATTTCAGTATCTGCATCATTCATTCATTCACAAATATTTCTGAAAATTACAATACCAGATATTTTTCTCGTCAATGAATTTTTTTTAAAAAAGTTATATCCCTTAAGGGGCTCATAAGGATCAGTGCAAGATGGACATAAATTGTTTTTCTTAATTCAATGCAATGTGCATTAATGAGAACGCACCATGTGTTTTAAGCACTGACTAGTTGTCAAGGGGATGGAGGAGTAAGCAAGACAAAGTCTGTACCTTTAAGGAGTCATTTTGGTTGATCTGCTTATCTCCATCTATTAATCTGATGATAAAAGTCTCCAGTGGCTTCCCATTTCCCTTGGTATAATCTGAGCTCCTTATCATGACCTCAAAAGCCCAATCTGGCCCCTGCCTACCTCTGTGACCTTATTTCACACTACTTTTTTGGTTCACTAAGCTCCAGGCATACAGGCCTTCTTTCTGTTCCTGGGCTTGTCCCTGCCTCAGGGCCTTTGCACTTACCATTTCCTTTATATACAAACCTCTTCCCCCAGGCATCCTGTGGCTATCTTCTTCTCTTCACTTGTGTCTAGGTTTAAAAGTGACTTCTTCTGGGACACTTTCCCCATCACGTTATCCAAATTCGCCTTTCCTTTCTCTGCCTTGTTTTATTTGGGTTTATTTTCTTAGCTGTTATCAACCTCTAAAAGTAATAATTAAGTATGGGTTGCTTTTTTGAGCTATCTTCTCATGATAAAATGTAAGCAGACTCTTGCCTATCTTGGTCACCCCCCAACATCTCTGTATCTTACACAGTGGCTAGCACATAGTAGGTGCTTAATATTTTTGAATAAATGATAAGTAAACTTTGTGACTGATTTATAGATTTACATTTATTTCTCACAATTTAATGTGTATTCTTGAAAGCCTTTTCTCAGCCTTTTACCTTTCTCCTTTCATATGATTCTTTTTACACTTTGAGTCCTTGAGTCTGTTATTGTCACTCCAATCTCTTGACAAAGGAGTTATCTCACATATCCTGCACTTTTGAAAATCACACAGGTACAGAATGAATCTGGTTGTTGTCTTCTGTGCCTCTCTCTCTAGTAAACCCAAACTTGAGGATATTTTCAGTTATTTATCTTGCCTCCTTTCATATCAAGGGTAACTCATACCAATCCATTTCAGTCTGGAGGGGCCATTGAGAAATCTTTGGTTTGAGCCTGGTAGATTAAAAGATGGCATTATTAGTCCAGTGTAGAAAGAAGATGAAATTTGAGTATTTATTTCTCTAATGGTGATGGTTTATCTGTTCCTTTTGGAAGTAGGCCTGTTGACACGGGTGAGACATGCCTTGTTTGTCCTCAATTCAAAGTAAATTAGTCAGTGAGGGGATCAAGTTTGCAACATTGGCTGCATTATCATCATTTTCCAACAAAGGACAATGGCCAGCCAGGACAACTTATTTGAAGTATGCGTAGGCTTTGTTATACCTCTACAGGGAATAACCTTATATTTCTTATAAAATAAAAAATTCAACTCCTCAATGAAATGATGTGGCTTTAATTAGGGATAAAAAGAGGTGCAACTATTCAAATGTGATAACAAACACAGGTGATGACTTGAATGCTAGCGATTTGCATTTGACAATCCTGTGAGGCAGGCAATGTGGGATGAAGCCATTTCTGAGATGAGTTTAAAGAATGAAGGCCGTAGGGTTAGAAAATGGCAAAGCAAGAGCTTGTCCCAGATCTTTTGAGGGCAGTCCTTTATAATTTCTATTACATTATACTCTCTCCCTCTTTCCCACCTTATAGTATATTTAATTTATGTATATCATTTTATTTTTAGTTACTTTTTTTTTCTTGAATGGGACCAATGCAGCAATTTTTACTTTGTGTCTCATTTTATTCCTAACTTAACACAGAATCTACTGGCAGCCAATCACATTTAAAATAAATACAAGGAGTGCCAGTTGCATCTTCAAAGTAGCAGATACCAACATGGAATGAAATATGCAAGAGATTTTATTGAGTGAAACACCTGTGAAGAATAAGAACTGGAAGGAGGAGGAGTAGGTAGAGAGCAGGAGTGGACAGGTCTGAGAGAAGTGAAAGGAGAGATGGAGGGAAAGACTGAGTAGGAAGAGCCTCAGATCATGCACAGTTCTGAGAAATGTTCTGCCAGGTCAAGGGGTAGTCCCTGAGCTCTTTCAAGCTAGGGTTGGCAAACTATTTGGCCCATGGGACAAATCTGGCCTGCTGCCTGATTTTGTAATTAAAGTTTTATTGAGATGCAGTCATGTCTATTTATGTACATATTGCCTATGACTGCTTTCATGCTTAACTGGCAGAGTTAAAGTGTTGCAACAGAGAACATGTGGATGGAAAAATATAAATATTAATTATCTGGATCTTTATAGAAAAGTTTCCAACCTTTGCTTTAATCTCATGTTAGACAGAAATGGCCCACTGTAGTACCCCCACCATATTCAGTTATGGGCTGAGAATAGCCCTACGAGAATGTGGTTATGGGGCAAATGATGCCTCCTGGTGGACTGAAAAATGTGGCAGTTGGAGCCTCTTAATAAACTATATTCCTCATAGCAGGTTCTCCTAAAGGGAGATTTGAGTGAGACACACGGATTATGTGTGGCTCTTTATTGAAAAAGTTTGCTAACCCTGCTCTAGATAGGAGTTATTATTTATTCCACAAGGGACATGGTCATTTGTTATAAGCGAGCAAATTAATAGTCTGTTTTATAAAGCAATTCCCTATAATACTGCCTAGCAAGAATTATTTTCCTCGGATTCGACTTCGTCAGTTCTGCCTTAGATAAAGGTATGTTGTTGACGGAGGCACAGGGTGGTGCCGGAAAGAACACTGAATGGCTGGAAGACCTTGTCCAGTACAGGCTGCTAAATATCTCTGTGGTCGCCATGTGTTACATCACCTCTCTGGACTTCAAGAGTCCTGCTTGTCAAACACGGGGTTTAGACTAGAGGACTGTTAATTCCTTTTAACCTCAACAAGAGTATCATACAGGACAGTACTAATCAACGGGGTGGGCCTGAGCCAGCAGCTGGGGATTTGGTGGACTAAGTAGGAGGAAAATGACCCAGTGTAGATCAGAGATCTTCTCTAGCTGGTGTGCAAAAGACTGCAACAAGGAGAGACTTGTTCCAGTAACCCAAACTGTTCCCTTTTAATTACAGAATAAACATGAGTCTGTTTATGTGGATGTTCGATGATACAATGACATGGCCTATCAAGTGGAAGCAACCAATAAAGCAGACAATGATGCTGCAGGCCCATGGAGCCTGTATGGTGCTCACAGGAGGGCGCTTGTGCTGGGACATATAGGAGCGGCTTTTCTTCCTGCTTACAAGATCTACTCTGTCTTGTTGGAGGGAAAATGAGGTGAACATTAGCTTATTACCTCTGCGCGCGCGTGTGTGTGTGTGTGTGTGTGTTTGTGTGTGTCTGTGTGGGTGGGTGGGAAGGGAGGAGTTAAATACCTAGACAGCTCCAGAAACATCCCTGTCTCTATGAAACCTGGACACTGAAGGTTTTATATGTGAGTAACATAGATTGTGTTTGTTTGAACTTCTAGTATAGCTCTGTGGTAACAAGATTAGTGTCAAAATCCTAGATATCCCCAGGAGGGAGGGGAAGGTTCATGGGAAACGACAAGAGTCCTTCCAGTAATATTCCATGTACTTGCTGAACCTAGAAAACAAAACTACAGGATGCATATTTATGTAAGAATTTCAGACAAATAACGAATAATTTTTTAGTATAAGTATGTCCCATGCAATATTTGTGTTTTATTTGGTAACCCTAATTGAATGAGAGCAATTTCCTCAAAAAGTTAATGAATAGAGTAGATTTTGGTGGAACATAAGAGTTACAAGAATCAGTGGACTCTAGAACAGGGGCACCAGGTCGTTAAAGTAATTGTTTTTAATTTTTGTGGTTATAGTTATGGTCCTTTAAATACCTGTCTTTGCCATTTTTTTCATCTTCCAGCATCCAAATAGGGGATATATATTTTTCAAAGTAAGAAATAAAGCTTTAACCTTACCCTTAGAATTATCAGTGTTTGTTTGCAGAACCTGCTAGAACTTTGAGTTTAGCTGTAATTACAGAACTGACCCAGACCATATCAGACATTGAGATAATTGAGTTTTTCAAGTCATAGTGAGAGGGAGATGGAAAGCTATATTGTGGCTGAGCTAAGAATCTATTCTATCATTTTATGGGGAAATAAGCTATGCTGGAAATATAAACACCTATTTTTGGACATTTTCTCAATCCTATTGAACTCACAAAATGTGAAACTTTTTGTTGGTTCAAAGCAATGATGAAGAATTTTATCCCTAGACTGTCCTTTAGATAGCAAATAGACATAGAAAATATTGTCACTTAGAGGAGCTTGGGGTACTAGAATGTTTTTCTCTACTGTTAAGACCACTGTGAAAAAATTTTCAAAAAAACTTTCCCTCGTGAGCAGATTATAAACTTTCTTTTCCAACACGTCTTTCTTTTATTGTTCATTGGAAGTGTGCTTATGCCAGCATAATTTTGACAGGCCTCAAAATATTTGCTGCTATAATTGTAGGAGTCTTCCTTTAATAAAATAAAATTTGATTTTTATTTACCTGAAGTAGTAGAGAGTTGCTAGACTTAAAAAATCATTGTAAACACATTATCAAAAATAGACTAGTTTAACTGAGTTTCATCGCTTAAGTTGCACAGATATTAACTAGAAAGTTCGTCTTTACAAGCTTAGAAGCTGCCAGCAGAGTTCCCAAACACTATGATATCTTTTGAGTCATTTAGCTCTTTTCCCTCATACTGTTTCTTCTTTTTACGCAATAATTCTTTTTTCAAGGCACACTTCATTTTCTAATTCCTTATCCCTTTATTGGCATGCCATTAACCTCATAATTGATCCATGTTGTTCTTAACATGGGAAAATGTAATTTCTCATTTCTCATCATATGTTCCTTAAAAAATTCATATTCTCAGCTCATCCTACCCTCTCCCCAGCTTAAAATCTGCCTGGTATTCTTAGATTATGTTGAGGACATGTCCATTTTGTTGTGTTATTCTGCTGTGTTCCAGTCTGTTATGTGGTGTGTTTCAGTTGCTGCATAGCAAACCACCCTAAAGCTGGTGGCATAAAACTGCACTATTTGTGTGTGTGTGTGTGTGCTGACTGATTCTGTGGATTACGAATTCATAGAGGAAGTAGTAGAGATGGGCTCATCTCTTAGATGTCTGAGACTTAGCTTGGGAAAGCTCAAACAACCGAGGGTGGCTCTTCCCAGCAGCCCCATCAACTCCAAGCATGTGGCTCATGTTTGTGTAATAGTACTAGGGCAACTGTATTGCCTATTGAAGGCTAGTGTCAGTTGGCACCCACTGTATAATGGCTGTTAAATATTTTAATCTTCACCTCTAAGTATCAATTCGTCAAACTCTTGCCACATGTCCCTCTGCTGGGAACCCACTCTCCTTGCTCATTTGATGAAGCCCTTCTGTGTCCTTCAAGACTCAGCTCAAGCTCCTTCCTCAGGGTTCCTATACTACCCTTTGTTTCCTCTGTTGCAGCACTGGCTGGACACATTGCATTGCAACTATTTTTTGATTTTTCTCCTTATGTTTTGAACTTCTTAAGTAGAGCTCCTTTTTTCTTGGTCATCTCTGTACTGTGTGCCTGTCACATAGCAGTCTTCCAGGGATGATTGGGTTTTGAGCATCAAGTAAACTTCTCAATTAATTTTCTGCCCTTTGAAAATTGATTGTGCTTCTTGATAAATCAAACGGAGTTCAGTTTTTTCCTCTAGTATCTGTGAACATTATAACATCTTTCTAAATCAGGGAACTGATCATGAACTTATTTTTCTTTTTCTATTGCATATAATATTTAAAAATCCCTCCCCCTTAAAAAATACAAACTGTAGGCTCCATGAGGGCAAATATCCCTTTCCCAGAGTTTAGCATAGAGTGCAGAACTGTGCTCAATAAGTATTTATTAAATGTATTATTCAGGCTAAATAACATTAAATATGCTATTGCTAATATTTATAGCAAGGCATATATGCAAAATGTTTTATTTGCATTCTCTAATTTAATATTCTGAGTAATGTAATAGACACCTCCCATTATTTTCTTTAAAGAGGTTTTGTTATTTCAAACTGAGGCTTAGAGAGGTTAAGTAGGTTACCAACATCAGATGGCCAATGAGTAGTAGAGCCAGAATTTGAATCCAGATTACCCAGTGTCAGAAGCCGACATCTTAACCATCACATTTCAATGCCACCTTAGGGAAAGGAATGTCAAAAATTCTTGAAATCATTCTGGATTGTGGCCTTCTTAGTACCATTCGTGCCATCTGTCTCTGCTTATTTACCCTGACTTCTAAATATTTTATCTGCAGGAATAAATGTGGTACGTTCAAGAAGTGACAAGAAGGCCAGTGTGGTTAGAGCACTGGGGAGAAAAGAGACTAGTAGGAGATGGGGTTGGAGAGAAAAGTGGGGGCCAGAGCACACAGGGCTTTGAAGAAGTTTGGGTTTTATGTAAATGAAATTGAAGTCATTGGAGGGGTTTTGATTTGATCTAATTTAGTTTAAACACTTTGGCTGCTGTCGTAGATAATGCACTGAGAGGTTGGGGTGGAGGCAATGGAGGCTTTTGAAGAAGCTGGAACTGAAAATTTCAACTACTGCACAAGAGGGAATTTAGTCTTGTGTGGCCACAGTGGGCATGATGAAAAGTGGATGAATTTGGGATATTGTTGGAGGCAGGGGTCCTTAATAAATATTTATTGAATTAATGAGTATATAATAAGCATAAAACAATTAGCACAGTTATTGGTCCACAGCAAGTACCCACTAAGTGGTGGTTACCCTTACTATCATCATCACTGTCTCTTCTCCCTCCTGAGAGGTGAAATTACAGTATTAACACTCATAAATCCTCAGCTTCCCACTCTGCACGTTATCCTCCATCCCTTCAGCTCTTGTGTCTCACTCTACAGAGGCTACTCTCTTAAAGTGACCCCTAAGCTGTTGAATTCAGTGTAATTTTCTAATTTTTCATTCCCTGATGCCTGTCTGCCCCCTTTGACTTCCTGCTCCTTGCAGTGCCTTGACACCTGAGATGATATACTCTCTTAACTTTTCCTGTACATCTCTTGGGGCTCCTTCTCTGTGGCTTCTTTTTCTCCTCTTGTCCTCTCAGTATAGAGGTTTCTGAAGAATCTGATCCTGAGACCCTCGTTCTAATAGGTCAGTTCCAGACGACCAAATCCTCATCTTATGACTATATTTTTAGCTTAGCCCTTCATTTCTGACTTATATCTTTTTCTTCCAAAGCCATGACTTAAAACTAGAAGAGAGGGGAACTTTATCTGTGCCCCTAAGTCCTTCAGTTTCCTACCTAAGATTATAAAATATGTATCATTGGAAATCTTGGGCAGCACACAAAACATAATTTATCAAGAATGAGATTCTTATGGAGAACTAATTTTCTATTGAGGAAATTAAGAAGAGGTTTGAATTTGGGCTAAAATATCCATTTCTAAAATTAATCTTACATGTGCTCTTTTTTTTTGCTAGCCTATATGATATTTATGTTTTACTTATTGAATAATTCATGTACCACTGACCAGCACAATAAAATATTTCGCTTTAAGCATACATCTACATTTCTTAACTTAGCTCTCAATTCTAATTACTATACTCAATTTCTGTTTCTCGATGGAAAGAGGAATCCTACATAGAACTGAACACCAGATAATGAACTCCATTAAACAGGGATGACTGAGTAGTGCTTACTGAGAAGATTTAAGTATAAATCGAATTTTCTTTCCTGAGTTTAAAGTTTCATAAACGATTAAATAGGCAAAAGTTTACTACAGAGTAGATAGCCTTTGGGGTGGGATAATACCCTGCTGTCTTTTCTTCTTTCCTTTTTTTTAGTTCTTTATGCTCAGGAGCGCACTGGGATGCAGAAAGGAGAGAAAGACTCTTCCCTCCTGCTTGATTCTGACATAGATCTGCTTTTTCAAACTATGTTTTTCTTCATCTAGGATGAGTTTAGGGAAGGGAGAAGAAGAAAGGCTGAAAAAGAAGTGGCTTCCTCATTCTCCAGTATCCTAGCACCATGGGAGAAAAAATTCTGCTGTGTTTAAGAAATCAGCAGATTCTCAGAGTATTTCTAAGAGCTTCATAGGGGACATATAATGCTGAACTGTGCTGGGAATAAGCAGGGATAAGGGAAGGTGTTTGCGGAGCTTACTCCTCAGATTTCTACTTTGGGCATAAGTTGCAGGGCCCAGGCTATCAGCCTTGCAGAGGGGGCCAGGCAGCTCTTGGATTTCTCTGTCAGTGTTGAGGCTTCACGAGGTAGCAGCCTAAAGAGGAGCATCCCACATAGACCTAAAGACACATAAGGGACACTTAATAATGTTTGAGCAAATGAGAAAATGGCAAGAAAAGGCTCTTTTTACTTTGATTTTCAGAAACATCAAGGATGTCAAAGCTTACCAGTTCTGACTTGATTTGTATTACAGTCAATAACCTGAAAGTCGTCGAATTAAAAGAAACAAGACTGCTCTATTTCCTTCCATCTCACTGCCCTCTTTGACTAGATTTTCAGAATGTTCTCTTGTAAAAATTCCAAGCATACAGAGTTCTTTATACTAGCTCTTTTTATGAGAACAAGGAACTTTTGAATGTTGTTTGTTCATTTTCGTCCCGATTTCCTATTCCTATTTTACTCACTCTTCCATGTGTGACCAAGTGCATGTTTGGTGTGATCCCTTTGCTTTTATATTTTGTAAAATGTGTGTCATATTTCGTGTGCATTATTTTTTAATTTACATTGTACCGTAACACAGATCTTCTTCTTCCTACTAATATTATCTTTTCTTCCCTCTGTGCATAGTCTACTATGGGGTGCATCCATTCTATTTGATCTGTTTACTCCTCAGTGTTGGACACTTGGATTGCCTTTGATACCCTGCTCCAAAAGTGGTGTTGTGGCAAACATCCTGGTACTTGTCCCCTTACAGAGGTGTGTGATAATTTTGGGGAGCATGTATATCCAGGATTAAAATCCATAGGTTAAAAGGGCAAAATTATACAGTTATTTTAATCAACTGCAGCCAATTCCTCACCAGAATGGCTTTCCAGTCTACCTTCTCCTCAGCAGTGATGAGGGCTCCTCCATCGCTGTATTTCTGCCAGCACGGCATTATCCAGCTCTCTACTTTTTGCTTGTCCTATGGGTATAAAGTGATCTCCCATTATTGCTTTAATTTACATGTTTTTACTAATGCGTCTCTTTAGATATTGACTTTTCATGATGCATCTGCATCTTCATGATGCATTAACTATTTTCTTTGCCTATTCTCTATTGGGATTCCTGTCTTTTTCATGTCGATTGCTGGAGTCTCTTGTCAGTTATCAGTTTTAGATAATGCAAATATCTTTTCCAAATTTGTCATGACTCTGTTAACGTTGACCATGACATCTTTTGTTGAGGAAAAATCTTTAAATTTTATAAAATGAAATTCATTTTTTTGCCTTATTATTTTATATCTCCAGGGTAAAGAGCTTTATTAAAGTAATATTTTTATGACAATAACATAATAGAGGGAAAAATGTTTTTTGATAGTTTTATGTCAAACAACAAGCATCATTTCTACAGAGTTGAATATGAATCTCCTCTAATGGCTTTAGGCTTCTGCATTAGTATGAGTAGCTCTGCAGTTTTCTCTAGACCCAAGTGGAGAATGGGGTTTGTTTGTGGCACGCACACTAAAGAGCTTTTCACCTAAGGAAAGAAGGCCTTTTGAAGAAATAATCTTATTCCCAGGAAGCTCTAGCTGTTTGGCTTACAATTTCATGGCAAAGAAGCCTGGACCTGCCCAGGGCTGAAGGATTTAAATGTCACTGTGTCCTTCATTCAGCCTCCACCGAGTGACTTAATTTTTCTTATCAAGTATTGTTGAAGATAGATAACGAAAGAAATACTGTACTGTGAAAGCTCCCCTGGGGTTGTTCCAGGTCCGTGGGACCCATGGGAGTGACTGCTAAGCATTTCTGAAGTTGCCTGTCCTCTATGTGGGAGCCTCCTTGTACAATGTAATGTCCTGGGCTTTGGATGGCAGCCTGACGCTTCCTTTCTGTGACCCCGACTAAACATGTTTGTCTCTAAACTTTTGACTACTCTGTTTGGCTTCCTGGGGGGAGTGGCTAATCAATCAGTCTCTTAGGCAAACAGTTTTCTTTTTTTTTTTTTGTCTTTTCATTTTTAAATTTTATTTCATATATATTTTTTAATTTTAATTTTATTTTATTTTTCCAGAAGTTACTGGGGTACAGGTGGTATTTGGTTACATGTTTAAGTTCTTTAGTGGTGATTTGTGAGATTTTGGTGCACCCATCACCCAAACAGGATACATTCCATCGTATTTGTAGTCTTTTATCCCTCATCTGCCTCCCACTCTTCCCCACAAGTCCCCAAAGCCCCTTGCATCATTTTTATGCCTTTGTGTCCTCATAGCTTAGCTCCCACATATCAGAGAGAACATAACGATGTTTGGTTTTCCATTACTGAGTTACTTCACTTAGAACAATAGTCTCCAATCTCATCCAGGTCACTGCAAATGCTGTTAATTCATTCCTTTTTATGGCTGAGTAGCATTCCATTATATATACACACACACACACACACACACACACACACACACACACACACACACTGTTTTTTGATGTTTTTATTATGGCCATTCTTGCAGGAGGAAGGTGGTATCTCATTGTGGTTTTGATTTGCATTTCCCTGATCATTAGTGATGTTGAGCATTTTTTCATATGTTTGTTGGCCATTTGTATGTCTTCTTTTGACAATTGTTTATTCATGTCCTTAGCCCACTTTTTGATGGGATTGTTTGTTTTTTTTCTTACTGATTTGTTTGAGTTCATTGTAGATTCTGGATATTAGTCCTTTGTCAGATGTATAGATTGTGAAGATTTTCTCCCACTCTGTGGGTTGTCTGTTGATTTATTTTCTCCCACTCTGTGGGTTGTCTGTTTACTCTGCTGACTGTTCCTTTTGTCATGCAAAAGCTCTTTGGTTTAATTGGGTCCCAGCTATTTATCTTTGTTTTTATTGCTTTTGGATTCTTGGTTATGAAATCCTTGCCTATTCCAATGTCTAGAAGAGTTTCTCCAATGTTATCTTCTAGAATTTTTATAGTTTCAGATCTTAAGTTTTTTTTTTTTTATTTTACTTTAAGTTCTGGGATACATGTGCAGAATGTGCAGGTTTGTTACATAGGCATACATGTAGGCATACAGTTTCTATTGCTCACGTCACCTTCTTAGGTGCAGGGAGTGCACAGAGATCTAAGAGACAGCTGAGTCTTACAGATTTCCTGTCAAATCTTGAGGCCTGGTACTCTAGCGTCTCTGATATCCCCTCTGTGATATCTGAATTTTCTCACTCTTAGAATCTGAACAGAATTTATCAAGATTCTAAACTCTGACAAATGACTATACACTTTAGGAATGTCTTCTTGGTTACCACTCGCAAGGGTGTTCCTAACTCTCTGGCAAAGAGGCAAGTACCAGAAAAATATTGCTGTTACTGAGAGATGAGTGTGCCTAGAAGTAGAAACTACAGCATTATGGCAGGGAAAGCAGATATGACAATTTAATACATAGAAGGACTGCAGAGAGATGGAGGCATTACCTATGGTCTAGGAGAGGAAATTTACAGAAGGAAGCAATGAACATTGAAGAAAATTGTTTTATTACTGAAAGAAGAGTCTCAACTGAGAAAGTCTAGGTGGCACTGGGCTGGTTTGGATTCCTCCAGGATTGAGTGAGCGCAAATCAATGGCTATTACAGGAATGCTCAGGCATGCAGCCTTTATCTCCTTCAAGGAGGCTGTTCAGAGTCATGTTCCATCTCTGGAGAGTAGGGCTTAGGTCCAGCCATGGGTTGACCCACTGTTAGGTTCTTAAAGAAGCAGTGAGAGGAGGAGTTGATTGATTTGTGTTCTGAGGCATAGCAGAACTCACCCTCCGACCCCTCTGACCTATATGGTGGCAGTGGAGCTGAGGGGTAACCTTTATCTAGTAACTGCATCTGTAGCAATCTATTATTTCAGAGTCAATTGACTCAATTGATTGAGATCACCAAACTCCTCAGCCTGGCATTTAAAGCGCTTTACAATTTGGCATTTCTTTTTCTTTTCATGCTTAATTATCAGGATATGCCTGTATACAGCTGACTTCAGTCACAATCATCCACTCACCATTTCCCAAATGTTGCCTCCAGTCAACAATGCTAAGCCATTGCTCAACCTGTCTTCTTTACTTAGAATGCCTTCTCATACTATGACTGCCACAGTCTAACATATTCTTCATGTCTCAGCTGAAATCACCATCCTTCCTCATAGATTCTCATGATTAAGTTCTTTAGTGGTGATTTGTGAGATTTTGGTGCAACCGTAAATAACTTGACCAAGGTCACGGGCAGTAGAATTTAATGCTCCCCTTTCCATATTTGCAAAATCTTTTGAACATTTGTTATATAATGTATCATATTTTATCCTACAGTGAAATTATTTTTTATATATATACCTGTTTTCTTATACAATTTGGAAGTCTCATAAAAAAATAAAAACAATATAACCCTATTATACTTAGGATAGTACTTTGGATATAGAGGTACTCAATAAAGCTTGTTGCATTCAACTCTGAAGTTGAGGCAAATCATAAATGTGACTGGATGTTGAATATAGAAGATTGAATGGATTTGCAACATTTAAAATACCGTCTGATCTTTTTTGGCATCTGGCACAACTTTCCACAAGTCTTCATTTGTTTTTGTTGGTTCTGCTCTGCTTTCTCACCACAACTCTAGACCGTTAGCCCTTCCTCAGTCTCTGGGAAGGCCTGAAGCATACCCTGCCTTGGATCCTGGTGGGGCTGTTGTGCCAGCAGCTGTCTGGCTCACCTCGCCAGCCCAGGAGGGGCCCACACAGCCTCCCCAGAGTGGCTCCTGGGAGGCCTACACATTCTCCTGCCTTTTAGTGATATTGGGCTTTTTCTTTTAAGATTATTCTTCTGCATCTATTCTCCTAATCAATGTACTCTAGAACACAGGAGCCAAGGTAGTATAGTAGTTTAAAGTGTGGGCTTTGGAAAACTGTTATCTGAGCTTGAATTCTAACTCTGTTACCTACTAGGTATTATCTTGGGAATGATGCTTAATATTATCAAAGCAATTCCCTTCCCTCCCCTCCTCTCCCCTCCCCTTTCCTTCCCTTCCCTTCCTTCCAGAAACGGGGTCTCTCTATGTTGCCTCGGCTGGTCTCTCAAACTTCTGACCTCAAATGATCCTCTCACCTTGGCCTCCTAAAGTACTGGGATTATAGGCAAGAGTCACTGTCCCTAGCCAGTAACTTTTTCAGTGGTGAAATAGAAATAATAACATATTAACTCATAGAGCTCTTGTGAAGATTAAATTATATAGATGCAAGCACTTAGCAGAGCCTAGCATGGGGTAATCAGATACTTTAACAAAATAGTGGCTGTGACTCTCTTTCTTCATCTCTATTCCTACATATTTTGTTAAGAGTAATGCGTTAGGAGCAAGCCTCCCAAAATCTGGCCATAAACTGGCCCCAAAACTGGCCATAAGCAAAATCTCTGCAGCACTGTAACATGTTCATAATGGCCCTAACGCCCACGCTGGAAGGTTGTGGGTTTACCAGAATGAGGGCAAGGAACACCTGGGCCACCCAGGGCGGAAAACGGCTTAAAGGCATTCTTAAACCACAAACAATAGCATGAGCGAATCTGTGCCTTAAGGACATGCTCCTACTGCAGTTAACTAGCCCAACCTATTCCTTTAATTTGGCCCATCCATTTGTTTCCCATAAGTGATACTTTTAGTTAATTTAATATCTATAGAAACAATACTAATGACTGGTTTGCTGTTAATAAATATGTGGGTAAATCTCAGGGCTCTCAGCTCTGAAGGCTGTGATATCCCCGATTTCCCACTTCACACCTCTATATTTCGGTGTGTATGTTTTTAATTCCTCTAGCGCTGCTGGGTTAGGGTCTCCCTGACCAAGATGGTCTCGGCAGTAATGTTTGGTACTTATCCCTCTGCAATGTCCCCAGTCAGAGATACTTAGTATATATTTACAAGATAAAAGCAACCCCATCTTCTTCTGGGTGATCTCCATCTTTCTTCTTTCTTTCCTCAATATTGTTATGTTCTGAGGCCTCTTATTTATATTTTCATCTAGAAATGAATGTCCTTGCTGTGGAGCTATTTCCTCAATTTTGCACTAACTTTTATGGAGACACATATATATTATTATTGTCTTCTCTAGTATAAAAGAGCAGAGATATAAACTAGACATCAAGAACAATCCTGTTCCCAAAGCATACCAGAATAAACCAGAAAATCACAAACCTGCAGCAAACTTGGGTTAGTAAAAACAAGACTTCATACTTCAATTTTCTTTGTATTTAAAAACCTTAACAAATGACAAATTAGTAAGTCTCATAGCAGCTCTTTCAGATAAGCCCTTAGGTAAATGTTTTCTCTCACAGTTTTTGAATCTAAGTCAATACTGGAGACTAGCTGGCCAGCCTGTTGTCCGGCCACAGAATTATGCAAGTCATCTCCAAATGAAGCCTGAAGTGATGCAGGAGGTAATCAATAGAAGGGCTTGATCAATGTTCAATAGAGGAAAGAAAGTCTAAAGAACAAAATACAGGACTGGGAGCACAGCCAGGCCTGAATTCCAATCTTTTGGCCTCATAAGCAGAAGACTAACTTGGTAATTTCATTCCTGGAGTATATTCCTATAACTGCATTCTTCTCTCCATGGATCCCGCTCTGCTCTGAGCCTCTTACTTAGATGGGCAAATGGTTGAAAACGTCATGAGAAAAAGACATGCAACAGCAGCAGAAGCGACATGAGCCTGTGTTTTTCATCATTGTTTATCCCTCATGCCAGAGCATGTTTATGTGTGTGTGTGTGTGCATGTAGATACATACTCATGTGCACTCCTCTTCCTTGCCCTCTCTGCTTACTGACTCTGTCTCTGACCTCTAACACCATGACATTCATTCAGTCAGTGTCTATTTACTGAGCTCCACTCTCTGTGGGGAAGTGTGCTAGCAACCAGGGGCTCAGTCATGGACAATACAAAAAAGGATCTTGCTCTCAATTCTTAAAGATCCATTAGACAAGAAAATTTGGCTTTGTTTTATTTTACTTTTTAATATTTTATTATGATCATTTTCAAGAATGCAATAAATGCGGGAAATAGTAAGGCAAACCCCAATGTACAAGTATCTACTAGCCAACTTCAAAAATTGTCAATGATCTTGTTTTATATTGGCCTTTATCTACCTGCCCATCCTTCACTACACACACATACACACTTGATGATTGTGAAGGAACTCCCAGCCTTCATGCCGTTGTGGCAGGACAGTTTTGATTTCCTCAGATGGAGTCTGAAGAGAGGACTCCCATCTTGCCAATGCTCTTCATTGGTGCCTTGGCAATGCTGCCTACTCTTTTTCTTTTTTTTTTTTTTTTGAGACGGAGTCTCGCTCTGTCGCCCAGGCTGGAGTGCAATGGTGCAATCTCGGCTCACTGCAAGCTCCACCTCCCAGGTTCATGCCATTCTCCTGCCTCAGCCTCCCGAGTAGCTGGGACTACAGGCGCCCGCCACCACGCCCAGCTAATTTTTTTTTTGTATTTTTAGTAGAGACGGGGTTTCACCGTGGTCTCGATCTCCTGACCTCATGATCCGCCCACCTCGGCCTCCCAAAGTGCTGGGATTACAAGCGTGAGCCACCGTGCCCGGCCAGCCTACTCTTTTTCAAGTGTTAGATTTAAGACATGGCAAAGGACTGCTGAGAGGACCTCAGTCACACCAGTCCCCTAGAAGAGCTCACTTATTCGTAATGCTTTTGTTTCCAGAGAGCGCCACACCGCAAAAAATGATGGGAGCAGAAAGGCAGTGGAGCTGGGTTTGGGTGTGGAGTAGAACAGGGCTAATGAGTACCCTCGCCTGTCATGCATCTGCCCGAGGAGACATCTTTATATGGCCAGTTGTCTGTGGCTCTCAAACTCCTCCTAACACCCTCTAAGGCACCTTGAGCCCAAACTTAACTAAAAGTCTTGAGTGCATGTTTATCTGAATTCTGGGCCATTGCTGGTTGTGAGCTTTTTTGTTTCTCTGTCATTGAAGGCTTTATGTTTGGCCTGGGGGCCAGATTAGCAGGGAGGGATCTTGAGAAATGAGTAATAGAGTAATAGTAGTAGTATTAATGATGATAATAATAATAATAAAAGGCTATTGAGTTTACTATGTGCAGTTGTATCAAATGAGTGTGCAGGTACCCATTTGATACAATTCTATGAGGTAGGTAGTATTATTATCTCCATTTTATAGATGTGGAAGCCATAGATAACTTGACCAAGGTCACGGGCAGTGAGAGGCGAGCTGGAATACAAACCCAGGCAGCCTAGTTGCAGAGCCCATCCTCTTAACCACTATGCTATATATATTACATATTATATATTACAGTTTTTCTGGTGTCTCATGAGTAACCACTAGCCTTAGGGAGAAAAGACTCTGACAAGTATAAGGTAAGGCAAAGACGAATGAGAGAAAGTGATACATAAAAAAATGAAAAATCTGGCAGGGTGTGGTGGCTCACACCTGTAATCCTAGCACTTTGGGAGGCCAAGGCTGGAGGATTACTTGAGCTTTGGAGTTTGAGACCAGCCTAGGCAACATAGTGAGACTTCATTTCTATTTTTAAATACAAAAAAAGAAAAAATAAAAATAGTGGGATCTACTTGTAACAAATGTACCACACAATGTAAGATGTTAATAGTGGGGACAACTGTGTGCAGGGGAGTAGAGGACATATAGGAAATTCATTCTTTCTGTGCAATTTTCTTGCAAACCTTAAACTGCAAAATAAAAACTTAAAAAAAATAAAGACTTCCCAAGATGATACTGAGCGATAAGCTGGGACAATTTGACATAGCATGGCTGAAAGCAGAGGCTAGAAAAACTGTCACGTTTAGTTATTATCGAGGAGGGTCCTCGAAAACCTGACTACTTATCACTTACAATACGTTGTGAAGATCAAATGAGATTCATAAATGGAAAAACAGTTCTGGAAAAGCATTCATGTTTCTGCTGATTTATATTGCCTTTCCTGTGAACAGCTGGGACCACAGGTGCACACCATCATGCCCTGCTAATTTAATTTTTTTTTTTTTTTTTGTAGAGACAGGGTCTCACTATGTTTCCCAGGCTAGTCTTGGGCTCAAGCAATCCTCCTGCCTCAGCCTCCCAAAGTTCTGGGATTACAGGTCTGAGCCACTGCACCTGGTCCCATATTTTTGTTACCATCCTTATCCTGGGAGGATCAGGATACACCAGAACTTTGCTCAAAGTATCTCTGACCTGGAGTGACTCTAAGAAAATATCTGTCCATTCTCATCATAGCCAATATTTGCATCTATTATTACCAGGGTTGGGGGGGCGCAGGGAGTGTGCGTCTGGGTTAATGTGTGAATAGTGTAGATTTCCGATCAGGCCCCCTCAACACACATTTTTGTGGGTGTGACTCGGTGAGTATGACTAGGTAGTCATGTGCTGCATAATTGTTGACATACATTTCCATGTTTCTTATAAAGACATGGCTTATTGGGTGATAACTTCTGCTTCTGGTTTTTCCTTGGGGCTAATAGAATTAAGAACTGAGATATCTGAATTAGAGTGCTGTGAATAATAACCCAGATATTTTCCAAAGAAGCTATATGCTAATTCTGTTTATCTCCATGACCCAAGAGGAGGTCATGAATGACCCCGAGCAGTTACATCATGGTTTTTACTTTGTTAAATAGTTCACCTTTTATGAGTAGATTATAAAACCACAGGGCAGAGCTTTGACATCTTCATGCAGTTTTATAGCTCTGTGTAGTCAGTGCTTAATAAATTATAGTGGCAATACTGCTAAATTGATAAAAATAGATCTTACTGCACGTAGAGCATTTGGGAACCATGAGGAATAAGCCACAGTTTATTCTGTGTGTTGTAATTCAATCATACTTTAGAAGGTTTAGCTGTGGGAAATTGCTAGAACTACAAAAGCAAGTCACCCCTTTTGCTTTTACCAGTTTTGAGGAATGTATAAAATAAGAATAAAAACAAGGGAAAATTAAGCTCACATTTGCTAAACAAACAAACAAACAAACAAGCAAGCAAAAAAACCCAAGGGTGTAATTTAAAAAAACTATGATGTTTGGGAGTATACAAATTTTGAGAATTGTTTCCAGATGCTACAAGTGAGATTAAAAGCTATTTCTAGGCATTAACTCACATTCAAGATGTCTGGGTATGCACTCATCACTGTGTGAATATGCAGTTGCCTCTTCATGAAAATCTGGAATATTCTGGAGTATATCTCATCAGTGCTCTGTTTCTCACCAAGGGGCCAATGCTCCTTTAAAAATCTAAATATACATCCTAGAATCACAGATCATCTACCCATGGCTTCTCCCCAGATGATAGTTGAGATCACTTGGCCTCTGTCCTCTTCTATCCTCTTTGCTTTCAATCTGTGAATTTTACTTTGCTACCTATTCAAAACACAACTCCATCTAGGTGCTCTGAGACATCTAGTCATGGCTGCAGTTCCTGGCTTTACCTCCACCTGCCTCCCCTTTCTTTCTTGTCATTGCTGCAGTTACAGATGTTACATTTTCTTAGACCCTTCATGTGTCTTTGTTCGGCATGTGTCTTTTAATGGAAAATCCAGTTTTTATCAGTGGCTATTACACTCTCTGGCCATTTCAAATATATAGGTTACATTTGCACATTTGCATGTGACTTTGATGTCATATAAATAAAAATAAGCAAAAAAAAATTAAACTCACACACAGACACACAAAATTAGGCAATACCAGGAAGTCTCCAGAAGATGGGCGTGCAGCTGCTTCTCTTGCCCTATGACTCCTCAGCTGTATCTGGCTCAGTAATGTGAATACTTATTTATAACCTAATCAAGGCATAAGATCCCACTTTTGCTTTAGAAAGTATTATTTTTCCAATATAAACATAAATGGGACCTGAATGAGTGATTTTGGATGTTTGGCTATTTCAAAGAATAGAGGAAAGAAAAGAGGGACATTCATCTTTATTCTAAGTCAGGTTACTCTAAATGAAGAAAGCTTTTTTACTGGAGAAATTTTGGCTGGAAAAGATGGGGAAATCTTATGTCTATCTAAGCTCTTTGTTCCTCCCGACTCTTTTCTAGCCTTTGCAAATGCTTGTGCAATTTTATTTATTAATGAACTTGGATTTAAGGCTATAAGCATCCTTTAATAACATGGAAATGAACTATCACATTCCATGCTGATATTATCTCCCCAATTTTTTGTTTCCTTTAATGAAACTTTCCAAGCTATCTATTTCATACACTAATATTTGCAGATAACTGCTTTATGTTGCAATGTATTGAGTCATTTTGTTCCATGCCTCTCATTCTATTATTTTGATTTTAGTCCCAGCATTCTCTTTCTGCAGAGATCCAGTTTATTGATCACAATTTCTGCCAAGGTCATTTACTCCTAGAAGTTCAAATGGGCACCAGCACCAGAATGAAGACTTTTATCTTGACTCCTGAACTAACACACCATATATTTTTTCCCATTACATCTACAGCAAGCATGTGCTGCCTTTTTAAAAAATACTTTTGATTTGCTCTTTATCTTATTGCTGGAGAAATTCCAACATGTTTCTTAAGTCTTCTGATCAATTTCTCAGAATTATTTCCTTTTCCTCTCCTCTCCACATGATACATGCACTCATCTCAATTCTTATAACCATATCTAGTCATTTATTTTCATTTTATGACTACACGTCCAGTAATGTCAGGTAGACAAATTTTATAAGAGCTTGTTTTTCAAATTTCACATGAGCCCCTGAAGATTCAAGTTTATTTTTAACTCTTCAGAACATAAAATTTCCCTGTTTATATTGAGAGCAGACAGGTTTTGAACAGTGGTGTAAATTTTTTTTTTCCGGATCAGAAATTGTTGAAATCCACTTCAAAATGAAAACAAGGTGGTTTTCCATTGTCCCAACTCTTTGTGCTTTTGTCCTTAACAATATTTTAGGCTACAAATGGTATCAAACATGTCTTTGAACACTCCCACTCCAGTCTCAAATCAACTATGTTTAGTATCAGTTCATTACATTTTACAGTCAATACCACCATTACAGACTTGATTAAATGAACTCCACTGGGTTCTATAACATTAATTATAGCTGCATAACTCCTGCAGCCATCAGAGAACATTCATTATGTATGACTCCATCCACAGAAGGAGAAATTGCTGACTATTTGGGTGATGTCTTTTCAGAGGAGATCTGTAGTGACTGTCGATCTCCACAAGTATAACTTATTTGAGGAAGACTCTAAAAGCGTAAAACTTTGTAGGGTCATTTTATCCCTCAAAGATGAGACAGCAAAAGCAGCATGTTCTAATGCTAGTGAGCTCAATTTAGGTTTTGCATCCTACTTCAACTTGGCCCAATTCTACGATAAACAGGGTTCCCCCCAACAATTAACCATTATTCAATAAATGTTTATTAAACAGCAATTACATTCCTACTTTGCAACATAAAAGATGCAAAGATAATGTCTCGATCTCAAAAAGTTTATATAGGCAACAATATCAACTGTGTGTAAAAATTATAAGGTTTATATGTATCTGATGAAGCAAAAACTGTAGGCCCAGGAATAAGAACATTTACTTAAAGTCTAATGTTATCTTTTGCCTTCTGTTACTTCCCATATAGGAATAGTTCATGTTTACATCCACTTCTGGGTGGGTTCATGGAACAAGTGGCCTGGATGTCCAAGACCACCTGGATTCCACAATAGTCATCCCCACATGATTAGCTAATTCCTCCTCCCCGATTTGAGTTTTTCTGCTTGTAGAAACAGTCTCGAATAGAAGAGACACTAGAAGCAAATAAATTAGTTAAAAAGAACCAATACATTATGAATAAAAGAAATACAGTTCGGTGGCTCACGCTTGTAATCCCAGCACTTTGGGAGGCCGAGGCGGGCGGATCACGAGGTCAGGAGATCGAGACCACGGTGAAACCCTGTCTCTACTAAAAATACAAAAAAATTAGCCGGGCGTGGTGGCGGGCACCTGTAGTCCCAGCTACTCGGAGAGGCTGAGGCAGGAGAATGGCGTGAACCCGGGAGGCAGAGCTTGCAGTGAGCTGAGATTGCGCCACTGCACTCCAGCCTGGGTGACAGAGCGAAACTCCGTCTCAAAAAAAAAAAAAGAAATACAGTTATTCCTCAGTATCCATGGGAGATGGGTTCCAGGACCTCTGTGGATACCAAAATCTGTGATGCTCAAATTCCTTACATAAAATGGGATAGTGTTGTGTATAACCTGAACATCTTCCTGTATACTTTAAATCATCTATGGGTTATATATAATACCTAATATGATGTAAATGCTGTAGAAATAGCTGTTGCACTGTATTATTTAGGGAATAATGATGAGGAAAAAAGTCTGTACATGTTTGGTATAGATGAAACCATGCTAGGCCCAGCTCCATTTCACTCTGTGGTTCGTTGAATCTGCAGATGTGGAACCTACAGATATGGAACCTGCAGATATGGAGGGCTGACTGTATGTAGTTAGAAAACAGTTAATTTAAAACATATTTGTGTTCATACAGTTATTTATACCTGAATTCTGTAGGTGTGTTTCTTGGTTTACTCAACAGTGCATCCTCACTGGCGGTTTATAATCTCCCTCCAACGAAGGACACCTGGAACCAGAGAGTTGCTCCTCCTTTTGATTCTTCACATCTTTGATGTCATCCTCTTCACTACTGAACAAGATGCCTTCTTCTTGAATCAAAGTTGGCCTCTCTTCACTGACTATGAGAGCTTAGACTCCGAATTTACTTAATGGATTCTTAACTGCAAAAATGCCATTACTACTACGAACATTATTTGTCTTTTACTATAGTAATTATTATTTTTCTTTTAATCTTCTTTCTAGATGTAATGCCAAACTTCTGACTCTATGCAGGAGATCATTTTGTTTTCATGAGAAGAATGCAAAACATTTTCCTCTTCTTTCTGTAGGAGAAGCCATATTTATATGAGTCATGATTTTAAAAGACTTATGGTTTCCAAACCCAAGCAGGCACTATCTCTCTATTTTTTACCTGAAAAATCTTCTGACATGCCAAGAAATTGACTGCTCTGGGCTGCAGCTCTTGTCTTCGGGCCAGCAGAAAAACATTAACACTTTCCTGCTTGTCATACAAGGATCACACTAACTCATAGAACTGGCTTCTAGTGCTGATGGCAACTTGAGCCACAACATTCAAGGAGTTCAAGGAAGAATTTATAGGTAAGATGGAAAGAGCTGTTTCCTCTTTTCAATATGCTGGCCAAAGGGCAAAGGCAATGTCCTCTACTCATCTCAGGCTCAGTTGAACAAATCACAAAGAAGAATTTCAGACATATTCTACTTTTGACTTTTATATGACCTTTTCCCCCCAAGATATTTCTTTTTTTTTTTTTTTGAGACAGTCTCACTCTGTCACCCCAGCTGGAGTGCAGTGGCGCAATCTCTGCTCGCTGCAAGCTCCGCCTCCCGGGTTCATGCCATTCTCCTGCCTCAGCCTCCCGAGTAGCTGGGACTACAGGCGACTGCCACCACGCCCGGCTAATTTTTTGTATTTTTAGTAGAGTCGGGGTTTCACCGTGTTAGACAGGATGGTCTCGATCTCCTGACCTCGTGATCCACCCGCCTCGGCCTCCCAAAGTGCTGGGATTACAGGCGTGAGCCACTGCGCCCGGCCAGATATTTCTTACACATTAAACACAAAGTTATTTTAAACAAACATGTCAGAAAAGTCAGTCTCTTCAAAGGAGAACATCTGCTTATTCTGCATTTTTCCCAACTGCAAAGTCTATAATCTCTCTGCAGCCTCACTGTGAAGAGCTGTTTAGAAGTGCCCTTCCTAGAACGAACTTCTGATGAGTCATCATCAATACCTCATCCCTTGTATCAGACCTCATCAGGTGTACTTGTCAATGGAAAATGTTCCTGAGCCAGTACTTCAAGGAGAGTGTGCATCTACTTCCTGAGATTTACTGAATTACAGCGACCACAAATATCCCTCGAGTCAAGTGGGCTAGAGGGTCTGAAATACAGGCAGGTATACCTGCAGCGGGACAGCACAATGCATCCAGAGCCCACTGACAATCAGGGCTGCTTCTCTGGACTTTTGCAAAAGGTCTCTTTATTCAAGAATGTGCCTTCCTTTAGTGACGTCTAATTACATGTGAATTTAGTCAAGAAAAATGGCAACCGTATTATAATGAGCTAGCAAGTCTTTAGGCCTAGTGTTTTTCAAATTTTCCTGATAAGAAGCTTATTAGGGGGAGCCCATTAAGAATACAGAATTCTAAGCCAAACCTGAGATCCACGGAATCAGAATCTATAAGAGTTAGATAATTGATATTTTTTATTGAAAGTCTCAAGTAAGTCTTGAGTTCAAGCAAGAATAGGAAATACTGTTTAAGCCAATAAGGAGGAAGTCCAATAAGAATACATCAGTCCAAGGTCCCCTTAGCCCAGCATTCAAGGCCTGACCGTAGCCTACTATCTATCTGTGCTTATCTGAAAGGGAAAGGCAGTTGTAGTATAATAGAATGAGCATTGGAGTCAGAGCCATACCTCAAAAATTCTGTCTCTGAGTTCATCTAGTTTTATGACTTGGAATAAATTACTTAAACCCACTGAATTTTCATTTTGTTGTCTATATTATGATAATAATAATTCTTACCTCAACCTATCATTTTGAGAATTAAATTTTATAACATTAAAGCAATATTTATTAAGTACTTAGTATCCATCAAATTCTATGCTTTTTCTTCTGGTATCTTATGTGGCAAATTCATCATAGTCATTCAATAATTATGGATGGAGTAAATGAAATATAATAGTTGAATAAACAGTAGTCAGTATAAGCTGCATAAAAAATAACATTAAGCTGTCATATGACACTTTATGCTATTTAAAATAGTTCTGCTTCATTAAAACTATATTTTAAAGTGTTTATGGAAGAAAAGAAAGTTTGATGGAGGGGATGATTGGGAGGTCTGTTGGTGTAAAATGGTGCCTTCATTCTTGCACTGTGTTGATACACGCAAGAAATTATCATTTATGAATAGGTCAGTCAGCGCTGGCCTAGCTTCTGAGCACAGAGAACAAACCCTCACAAGGATACAGGGTAACCTGATCAGGGAACAACAGAAGAAAGAATTCCCTTGTGGGGTATTTTACAAGTGAAGTGTTTTATTTCATTCCAGGTACAACATATTAAGAGTTACTCTAACAGACTAGAGGATGATGAGGATGTAATTCATTAACAAATGGTACTACTAAATGGTACTACTGGACTGACTCTTTGAAAGTACAGAGTTTTTATTTCATTTTATTTATTTTCCCAAAATGCTTAATACTCAGTTACCTCAAGAAACTCAAGGTCGGTGAGGGAGAAAAACAGGTAAGCAGACAATTACAATGCAGTGCCATTTTCTACATTGTCCTCTTAACAAAGGAACTCTGTCCCTCCCCCCAGGATGGAGAAGTCCTGCTTTGGTTGGTCAGGTTTGGGGGACAATGTTTCCTAAGCAATGGAGCTTTAAGATATAGGTAGAGCCCCATGAATTCTTTATCTTCCTCTTCTGCCCAAGCAAGCAGACACAACAGTAAATTGGTAAATTGACGAAGGGCAGATCAACCCATCATTTCTTTCTTTGGACACTGTCTTTTCACCATGTGCTGCCAGGCTGGAGACATTAATCAGGCTTGGACTCAGCTCAGCATGGAACTTTGGAGGCCAATTTGCTGTCTTTTAATGTGCCTTGTTCCTTGGCACTGGTGGGTGGGTGTTGGACAGACACTTCCTTTCCCACTAGTGTTCACATCCAAGGTAGAGAATCTAGTGGAATAGACCTTATGGCCCACTTTAGTTTGAAGTTATTCAGGCATAATTAGCCTAGGAAAAGGAGTTTTGTATTTGGTCTAATCTATTTAAGTTATTCATTGGAGTTTAGAGCCAAAGTATTAAAGAGGTCTGTAGAAGGAGGAAAGCACAGGGAAGGGGTACCCAGTCCTAGCTGGAAGGCAAGGAAGAAGCCATAGGGGAAGACTTCAAGAAGAGAAGCAACCAGCCAAGAAAAGAAGCTCCTCAGGATGTTCATGAAAAGTGAGCACCATGTGCCAACCCTCAGAGGTGTCATAGAAAACTTAAAGAATTGTGTCTAAAGTGAGGAATTTAGAAAGAACACTCCAAATGAAATATTTGGATGAAATGAGAATGACTCACCTTTTTATGAGAAAGCTTTTATAGAAGCATTCTTATCTTTTAAGAGTATCCTGTGGATAATGTATTAAGCTTGCTCTCATTTTTCCAGAGGATCTAATTAGCAGCAACAAGGAAATTGCCTGGCAGTGGACTCTGCTCAGTATAAAAAAGTCTCTCCTACAAAACCTAACAATGAAGGATTGGTTGTCCCTAGACTCATATAGGAGAAACCAGAGAAACACGTATGGATGTACTGAAAAGGACATTCATGTGTCAGGTAGAAGCCTAGCCTGTGTGACCTCCCAAACCTTTCCAACTCCTGATTCTATTACCAGCCAATTCTTTCAGATTCCCATGCTGCAATGAGAACACCCACTTTCTCTCCCTCTCTCCCCATCTCATTTAAAGGGGAGAAAGACAAATACTGCATTCAAATATTGCAAACCTTTACATATCCTGGTAAGAACGTGGTTTAAGGGGAATTATCATAATTTCAAATAACAAAATACACTTGAGATAAATAAAACACTTTGTATCAGTCCATTCTGTCACTGCTATAAAGAACTACCTGAGACTGGGTAATTTAATTTAATTAATTAATTAATTTATTTATTTATTATTTTTATTATTATACTTTAAGTTTTAGGGTACACGTGCACAATGTGCAGGTTTGTTACATATATATCCATGTGCCATGTTGGCTTGCTGCACCCATTAACTCGTCATTTAGCATTAGGTATATCTCCTAATGCTGTCCCTCCCCACTCCCCCAACCCCACAACAGTCCCCAGAGTGTGATGTTCCCCTTCCTGTGTCCATGTGTTCTCATTGTTCAATTCCCACCTATGAGTGAGAACATGCGGTGTTTGGTTTTTGGTCCTTGCGATAGTTTACTGAGAATGATGGTTTCCAGTTTCATCCATGTCCCTACAAAGGACATGAACTCATCATTGTTTATGGCTGCATAGTATTCCATGGTGTATATGTGCCACATTTTCTTAATCCAGTCTATCATTGATGGACATTTGGGTTGGTTCCAAGTCTTTGTTATTGTGAATAGTGCTGCAATAAACATACGTGTGCACGTGTCTTTATAGCAGCATGATTTATGGTCCTTTGGGTATATACCCAGTAATGGGATGGCTGGGTCAAATGGTATTTCTAGTTCTATATCCCTGAGGAATCGCCACACTGACTTCCACAATGGTTGAACTAGTTTACAGTCCCACCAACAGTGTAAAAGTGTTCCTATTTCTTCACATCCTCTCCAGCACCTGTTGCTTCCTGACTTTTTAATGATGGCCATTCTAACTTGTGTGAGATGGTATCTCACTGTGGTTTTGATTTGCATTTCTCTGATGGCCAGTGATGATGAGCATTTTTTCATGTGTTTTTTAGCTGCATAAATGTCTTCTTTTGAGAAGTGTCTCTTCATGTCCTTTGCCCACTTTTTGATGGGGTTGTTTGTTTTTTTCTTGTAAATTTGTCTGAGTTCATTGTAGATTCTGGATATTAGCCCTTTGTCAGACGAGTAGATTGCAAAAATTTTCTCCCATTCTGTAGGTTGCCTGTTCACTCTGATGGTAGTTTCTTTTGCTGTGCAGAAGCTCTTTAGTTTAATTAGATCCCATTTGTCAATTTTGGCTTTTGTTGCCATTGCTTTTGGTGTTTTAGACATGAAGTCCTTGCCCATGCCTATGTCCTGGATGGTATTGCCTAGGTTTTCTTGTAGGATTTTAATGGTTTTAGGTCCAACATTTAAGTCTTTAATCCATCTTGAATTAATTTTTGTATAAGGTGTAAGGAAGGGATCCAGTTTCAGCTTTCTACATATGGCTAGCCAGTTTTCCCAGCACCATTTATTAAATAGGGAATCCTTTCCCCATTGCTTGTTTTTTGTCAGGTTTGTCAAAGATCAGATAGTTGTAGATATGCGACATCATTTCTGAGGGCTGTGTTCTGTTCCATTGATCTATGTCTCTGTTGTGGTACCAGTACCATGCTGTTTTGGTTACTGTAGCCTTGTAGCATAGTTTGAAGTGAGGTAGCGTGATGCCTCCAGCTTTGTTCTTTTGGCTTAGGATTGACTTGGCGATGTGGGCTCTTTTTTGGTTCCATATGAACTTTAAAGTAGTTTTTTCCAATTCTGTGAAGAAAGTCATTGGTAGCTTGATGGGGATGGCATTGAATCTATAAATTACCTTGGGCAGTATGGCCATTTTCACGATATCGATTCTTCCAACCCATGAGCATGGAATGTTCTTCCATTTGTTTGTATCCTCTTTTATTTCATTGAGCAGTGGTTTGTAGTTCTCCTTGAAGAGGTCCTTCACATCCCTTGTAAGTTGGATTCCTAGGTATTTTATTCTCTTTGAAGTAATTGTGAATAGGAGTTCACTCATGATTTGGCTCTCTGTTTGTCTGTGATTGGTGTACAAGAATGCTTGTGATTTTTGCACATTGATTTTGTATCCTGAGACTTTGCTGAAGTTGCTTATCAGCTTGAGGAGATTTGGGGCTGAGACAATGGGGTTTTCTAGATGTACAATCATGTCATCTGCAAACAGGGACAATTTGACTTCCTCTTTTCCTAATTGAATGCCCTTTAGTTCCTTCTCCTGCCTGATTGCCCTGGCCAGAACTTCCAAAACTATGTTGAATAGGAGTGGTGAGAGAGGGCATCCCTGTCTGGTGCCAGTTTTCAAAGGGAATGCTTCCAGGTTTTGCCCATTCGGTATGATATTGGCTGTGGGTTTGTCAGAGATAGCTCTTATTATTTTGAGATACGTCCCATCAATACCTAATTTATTGAGAGTTTTTAGTATGAAGGTTGTTGAATTTTGTCAAAGGCCTTTTCTGCATCTATTGAGATAATCATGTGGTTTTTGTCTTTGGTTCTGTTTATATGCTGGATTACATTTATTTATTTGTGTATGTTGAACCAGCCTTCCATCCCAGGGATGAAGCCCACTTGATCATGGTGTATAAGCTTTTTGATGTGCTGCTGGATTCGGTTTGCCAGTATTTTATTGAGGATTTTTGCATCAATGTTCATCAAGGATATTGGTCTGAAATTTTCTGTTTTGGTTGTGTCTCTGCCAGGCTTTGGTATCAGGATGATGCTAGCCTCATAAAATGTGTTAGGGAGGATTCCCTCTTTTTCTATCGATTGGAATAGTTTCAGAAGGAATGGTACCAGTTCCTCCTTGTACCTCTGGTAGAATTCGGCTGTGAATCCATCAGGTCCTAGACTCTTTTTTGTTGGTAAGCTATTGATTATTGCCACAATTTCAGAGGCTGTTATTGGTCTATTCAGAGATTCAACTTCTTCCTGGTTTAGTCTTGGGAGGGTGTATTTGTCGAGGAATTTATCCATTTCTTCTAGATTTTCTAGTTTATTTGCGTAGAGGTGTTTGTAGTATTCTCTGATGGTAGATTGTATTTCTCTGGGATCGGTGGTGATATCCCCTTTATCATTTTTTATTGCGTCTATTTGATTCTTCTCTCTTTTCTTCTTTATTATTCTTGTTAGCGGCCTATCAATTTTGTTGATCTTTTCCAAAAACCAGCTCCTGGATTCATTAATTTTTTGAAGGGTTTTTTTGTGTCTCTATTTCTTTCAGTTCTGCTGTGATTTTAGTTATTTCTTGCCTTCTGCTAGCTTTTGAATGTGTTTGCTCTTGCTTTTCTAGTTCTTTTAATTGTGATGTTAGGGTGTCAATTTTGGATCTCTCCTGCTTTCTCTTGTGGGCATTTAGTGCTATAAATTTCCCTCTACACACTGATTTGAATGTGTCCCAGAGATTCTGGTATGTTGTGTCTTTGTTCTCGTTGGTTTCAAAGAACATCTTTATTTCTGCCTTCATTTCGTTATGTACCCAGTAGTCATTCAGGAGCAGGTTGTTCAGTTTCCATGTAGTTGAGCGGTTTTGAGTGAGTTTCTTAATCCTGAGTTCTAGTTTGATTGCACTGTGGTCTGAGAGACAGTTTGTTATAATTTCTGTTCTTTTACATTTGCTGAGGAGATCTTGACTTCCAACTATGTGGTCAGTTTTGGAATAGGTGTGGTGTGGTGCTGAAAAAAATGTATACTCTGTTGATTTGTGGTGGAGAGTTCTGTAGATGTCTATTAGGTCCGCTTTGTGCATATCTGAGTTCAATTCCTGGATATCCTTGTTAACTTTCTGTCTCGTTGATCTGTCTAATGTTGACAGTGGGGTGTTAAAATCTCCCATTATTATTGTGTGGGAGTCTAAGTCTCTTTGTAGGTCACTCAGGACTTGCTTTGTGAATCTGGGTGCTCCTGTATTGGGTGCATATATATTTAGGATAGTTAGCTCTTCTTGTTGAATTGATCCCTTTACCATTATGTAATGGCCTTATTTGTCTCTTTTGATCTTTGTTGGTTTAAAGTCTGTTTTATCAGAGACTAGGATTGCAACCCCTGCCTTTTTTTGTTTTCCATTTGCTTGGTAGATCTTCCTCCATCCCTTTATTTTGAGTCTATGTGTGTCTCTGCATGTGAGATGGGTTTCCTAAATACAGCACACTGATGGGTCTTGACTCCTTATCCAATTTGCCAGAGACTGGGTAATTTTAAAGAAAAGAGGTTTAATTGACTTACAGTTCCACAGGCTGTATAGGAGGCATGGCAGAAAAGGCCTCAGGGAACTTACAATCATGGTGGAAAGGTGAAGGGGAAGCAAGCATGTCTTCATATGGTGGCAGAAAAGAGAGAGGAAAGGGAGAAGTGCTACATACTTTTAAACAACCAGATCTCATGAGAATCCACTCACTATCATGAGAACACTCACTGTCATGAGAACAGCAAGAGGGAAATCCGCCCCTGTGATCCAATCACCTCTCACCAGGTTCCTCCTCCAACACTGAAGATCGTAATTCAACATGAGTCTTGGGTGGGGACACCGAGCCAAACCATATCATTCTGCCTCTGGCTTTGCCCATGTCTTATGTCCTTGTCATATTTGAAAACTAATCATACATTCCTAATAGTCCTCCAGAATCTCAATTCATTCCAGCATTAACTCAAAAGTCCAAGTGTAAAGTCTCATCTGAGACAAGGCAAGTCTCTTCCACCTATGAGCCTGTAAAATAAAAAACAAGTTAGTTACTTCCAAGATACAATGGGGATACAGGAATTGGGTAAATTCTCCCATTCCAAAAGACATAAAGTGGCCAAAACATAGGAGCTACAGGCCCCATGCAAGTCCAAAACCCAGCAGAGCAGTCATTAAATCATAAAGCTCCAAAATAATCTCCTTTGACTCCATGTCCCACATCCAAGCCACACTGATGCAAGATGTGGGCTCCCAAGGTCTTGGACAGCTCTTCCCTGTGGCTCTGCAGAGTACAGCCCCTGTGGATGCATTCACAGGCTGGTGTTGAGTGCCTGTGGCTTTTCCAGGTACACAGTGCAAGCTGTTTGTAGGGGTCTGGAGGATGGTGGCCCTTTTCTCATAGCTCCACCAGGCAGTACCCAAGGGAGACTCTGTGTGGGGGCTCCAACCCCACATTCCCCCTTTCCACTTCCCTAGTAGAGGTTCTCCATGAGGGCTCTGCCCCTGCAGCAGACTTCTGCCTGGATATGCAGGTGTTTCCATACATCCTCTGAAATCTAGGCAGAGGCTCCCCAACTTCAACTCTTGCCTTCTGTACACCTGTAGGTCCATCATCACATGAAAACTGCCAAGGCTTGTGGTTTATACCCTCTGAAGCAATGGCTCAAGCTGTACTTTGGCCCCTTTTAGCCACAGCTGAAGCTGGAGTGGCTGGGTTGCAGAGTGCCACATCCCAAGGCTGCAAAGAGCAGCAGGGCCCTGGGACTGGTCCCCAAAACCGTTTTTACCTCCTAGGTCTCTAGGTCTATGATGAGAGGGGCTGTCATAAATTTTGCTGAAATGCTCTGGAGGCATTTTCCCCATTGTCTTAGGGGAATACAACTCCATGATCCAATCACCTCTCACAAGGCCCTTCCTCCAAAACTGAAGATCATAATTTAACATGAGATTTGGATGGGGACACAGAGCCAAACCATATCACACTTCTAAAAATAAGTTTTATAGTTCATCAAAATTGAGAAGGCACTTCCAAACCTTGCAGGGCCTTGCATATGTATATAAATACAACATAGCACCATTCTCTACACTGTCTTCTCAACAAAGGAACCCTGTCCCTCCTCCCAGGATGGACAAGTCCTGCTCCAGTTGGTCAGATTTTGGGGACAATGTTTCCTAAGGAATACAACTGCCAAAAATGAGCAGAGTCCCATGAATGCTTCATCTTCCTCTTCTACCTAAGCAGATACAGCAGTAAATTGGTAAATTTACCATATATATATATATATATATATATATATATATATATATATATATACATACACACACACACATATATGTTACTATATATAGTATATATATATATATATATATATAATAGCATCTGCAGCATTGTATTATAATTTATCTGTTCACTTTTCTTTCCAAATAAGCCACAAAATCCTTTAAAGCAAGGACTTCTGTTTATCTCATTCAATTACATTGCCTGGCACACTGGAGGTTCACAGTGAATTAATGAATCAATCTCTTGATTATCGCAAATCTTTTGAATTGCATTCTTAGTGCTTTTGCTACAAAACAAGATAACAGAGTTCAATGCAATAGTGTTGACGCAAGTATTCATTTTTTAGATCTCTACAACCTAGTTTTTATTTTTCTTTCTATCATGAGTCAAAGAATGAGCCCTCCCACCCCACCATTGAAATCTCGAGTTTATGATCCAATCCTTGCCACTCTCGTGTTTTATTATTGTTGGTAGTTTTTAAAGTTGGCTTTTTTTGTTTAAGTTTTCCTTGTTATCTGTCAGGTGGAGTGAAATTACTAGCTCAGTTAAGTGTGGGAACATGTAAGTGACTGTGCTGGGCCTGCATAAAAGCTTCAATAACCTTTCCCTGGCACTCTGATAAGTTCACTGAGGGACGATCAGCTCTGTTCATTTGGCGATGCTATCTGATATTTGATTGACTAGGTCATTTACACTCTTATCTGGTTTTGTTTGTTTGCATATTCTGCAAGCTTAGCCAGGATCAAACTCTGTGTCAAGCCCCTTTAATAATTTAGAATGTTCAATTTACTTCCAGCTTACTATTTGTGTGGGAGTTGTGTTTTTCCCCCTAATGACATAATGTAGTTTTCACAGGCGCTGAATGATCACAGGCTTCCTTCATGTCTCTGCAGTCACATATCTTATTAGGATCCTCATTAGTCATAAACAGGAGGAGATATAGCACAGCAAATTTTCTAAATACATTTGCTTCTGTTTCCTTGTGGGTAGGTGCTGGGATTTGCCATATTACATTTGAGGTTTGGCTCTTTTTCTAGGGGAAACTTTGTTATCACTTTATACATTGAAATATTATTAGTAATATTAGGTTATCTCTATGTGCTGAGCATGGTGCCAAGTGATGGAATGATAAATGGCAGCAACTATAAATTCTTATGCCCCAAAAGCACTAAACGAGACCCACAAAATTACTCACATGGAATAAAAAATTTAGAGGCAAACCAAGCCAGATTAATAAGTTAAACAGCCCTCTCTGTGTATCAGACAACCTCCTGAGTTTACCAAAAAAGCTTTCTGATAGAGGCAGGCACAACCAGATGAAGGAAAGCACAGAACTTCAGAAGATGTGAAACACAGTGACCACTAAGTGACAAAACAGTAAAATCCCTAAGTCATCATTGCTAGAGGAGATGGCTGGTGCTGATAGGTGAACCACCTATGAAAGAGCTCATTATCAAACCACAGGAAGAGGCACTTTGGGATAGAAGATAAGTTTTTACAACAGTTTGGGGAAAGATGGCTACAGGCATAGTCAAAAGGGGAGGGTCCACCCTAGGAACACCCCTCCCTCTTTTAGCCGTATATTGAAGGCTTAATACATGGCAAGCCCTAAGCTAAGCAATCATACATTATGTCATTTAACACATACAAAAGCCCTTTGGGGAAGATATTGATGTTGCCATTTTATAGATGAAGAAACAGAGAAGCTGAGAGGTGAGGTAACTCCCCACAAAGTCCCCATATTAGTAAGTGGTAATGCCAGCCTATAAATCTGAATTTATCCTTTCAAAATCCGCACTCTCCAGTAGTATGCCACGCTTCTAGACAAGTAAAGCAAGGAGTTGGCATTCTATAGAGCATATGTGAAAAAACTCCCTAGAACCCAATTTATAGGTATTTTGGATGAACTTTGAGCCTTTAAGATGCAATGAATAAGAACTTAGCAATTAGAGAATGGAAGTAAGATAGGGAAAGACAGTCCCGAGCAGCATAAGACTGAATTCTCTTGATTACTATCAAGATGCCCAGAATTGCAAAACCAGGTAAGCAAAGGGGCACATTTTCTTAATGCCATATTTGGAAAGTTTATTTCTGCCTGCAGTGCTAAGCAAGATAGAAACACACTTTCTCCCAGCACACAATATTCACATTGCATTAGAAATGGACTGATTCTGGGGAAGCAGGGCTGAGCAGCCTCTGCTGTGCCTCATTCTGCCCCATACAGAGATCCTGCTTTATGACATGGGCTTTAATTTCCCTTTACTCTTATGATGTTTGTTATGACTTTTTAATTTGAGATTTCTAATGATATCTTGACCACTTTTGCTCTAGAAGGATTTTATTTTTCATTTTAGCATCTTCCTCCTAAGAGGCGGTGATACCTCTGTGTAGAAATTTGATTCACGTTACCAGGCATTTCTATAAGTACAGCTGATTATAAGAGCACACGTTTGATCCATTTTTGTAAAAATTAGTGCTTCTTCAAAATAGTTGTGAAATATTGTTTTAAAAAATACGTAGTGTTTTCGAAGCCAAAGTCCCACCCAAACATAGAGGGAGAATTTAGTCCTCCTTTCACAAAGCATAAACTGTTATTGACTACTGACTTTCACTTTATTCATGTCTCAGACTTTATGCAGATCCTCTCTTACCTCCCCAGCACCTGCCTTAGGCCATCGCTCCTCAAAAGGGATATGTGAGGTTCTAGAGCTCCGGGTCAACTCTGCGGCAAAGATCTTTGCAAGCACTTTGTGAGAGCTAAGATCAACCTGATGACTATCTTTTTCCAAAATATGTCAGTGAAAATTTCCCAACACTTTTGATTTTCTTCTCTTTGTGGCAGAAATCCCAAATATGAACCCCTTACCTAAAACATAATGGAAGGAATGCTTCCTGTCCTGTTATTGACATTTCTGTTCTCTGACTCAACTACAGAATTGTGGCTATCCCTTCATTCAGTAATATCCATTTATTCAGCTCCTGCTGTGTGGGGGTACTGTCCTTGGTTTTCAAAATACAGCAGAGAACAAAACCAAGTCCCTGCCCTTGCAGAGCTTACACTCTAATAAAGGGATTTAGAAGCAAACATACCCTGTGTCAGATGATGATATGCACTATGAATCAAAAATAAAAGAGGGTGAAGAAGCTAGGTGGGGTGCAGGGAGTGCTGTTTTAAAAGGCTGGTCAAGAAAGTCTTCACAGATAATGTGACCTTTGAGCAGAGGTTTGAAGGGAGGAGAGAGAACCTTCCACATAGAAGCTTTGGGGCAAAAGCATGCCTAGTGAGTTAGGGGAAAAGCAGGGAGACCAGTGAAGCCAAGGTGAATTGAACCAGGAATGATATGGCAGTAGGAGAGGTCTGAGAGGATGTGGGGCTCTTGTCAGTCCTCTAGGATCTTATAAATACTTAAAGGAGGGCAGTAGGAATTTTGCTGACTTTTAAATTTAATTTGAATTGTGAGTTTGATAATTAAATTTTGATGACCGAGCTATGAGGAAGAAAAGGCCTTAAACTGGTTGGATAATGTCTCAGAGTAAAGTAGCGAAGAGCTAGATGGTACATGTAGAAATAAACAGGTAATAACGAACTAGGTTAATAGCCATTAATTAAGTACTACTTGGTGTCAGGGTTTGTGCCAACTGCCAGAAATCCAGAACATACCATACTACCTTCTTATAGAGTTTAGAACTTCCTATCTGGAAAGCATAAACTTCCTCATAATGAATTGCTCTGGGTGTGTAGGAGATGATGTTTATAATGGGCTGTATGGTGTAATGAATGATGTTTTTATTTTGAAATAATAAATTTGGTTTTAAACCCTAGCTCTGAGATAAGTATATAAACTACCCAGTAACTGACAGTCAGACAAATAATAGATTCTTAACACATTATAGTAATTTTTATTACTGTTTTTAAAAAGAATAAAACACGCTTCCGGTTCCAAATGGTTTTCAGCACCAGGTACATTAAACTTGAAACATGCGCACAAAAACTTTTACCAACCACCTCTTGAAAATTTTCACAATTCGCAAATTAACTCAGAAGAAAACGTGTGTTTCAGGTGTCTATTGCTGCAAAATTAACTACTCTTAAAACTTAGTGTCTCAAAACAATAATTTTTTAGCATCTCCCAATTTCCGCATGTTGACTGGGCTCAACTGGGACAATTCTTACTTGGAATCTCTCACGCAGTTGCAGTCAGGTGGCAGCTGAGACTGGAGTCATCTGAAGACTTGACTGAGCTGAATGTCCAAGATGTCATTCACAAGCCTGGCAGCTGCTGCTGGCTATTGGGTTGGAGCTCAGCCAGAGCTGTCAACTGAAGCTCCTCTATGTGGCCTCTGCATGTGGGTTCTTAGAGAGAGTTCTCCAATAGTGAGTGTTCTTAAAGGCCTGGGCAGAAATGAAAAGCCTTCTTAAGAGTGAGCTTCAGCAATCCCAGTCACTTCTGCTACATTCTTCTGATCCGGAAGATCACTAAGGGCAGCTCGCACTCAAAGGGAGGGGAACTGGACGCCATGCCATCATGTGTGAAGCACAATGCACATACAGAGAGGAAAGGAAGTAACAGCAGCCATCTTGGAGGCTAGTCCCACAGCACAACACTCAGGAATTACAGTCAGAACTGGTGTCCATTATCACGGAACATTCTTAACACCTTTAAATGAAACTTTTTAAAAAAAAAAATGACAGAGAACTTAGAATTTGTGTGTGATTTCTTTTGTCCAGAGTGCCCTATAGATGGTAAACACTTAATAATGTTACTAACTTATCAACCAAGTCCCCACTCCTCATTCCCTGCTGTTGTGAATCTACAAGGAAATTTTGGATGGGTAGAGTCCTTGTGTTCTCACGTTGAGTTGAGAACCTTGTCCAGCCACGTTGTACCTCTCAATATGGAGGCAGCAGCAAAGAATAAAAACAATATTGGTCATTTGTCAATCGCCTTACTCTTCAGAAAGCAAATTTATATTCATCAATTCATTTGATTTTCACAGCTACTCACATGAAGTAAACAGGAAAAGCAGTATTACCAATATGTTTGGCAAAGAGATGAAATTCCAGACAACTTAATGTCTTGCCTAACACATAGCCAGTAAACAGAAGGCCTAAAACTTGAAAACTTCAGAAGCCAAATCCAACTTTCTTGCTACTAAATCACAGCATCTTTCCAGCAGATCTCTTGGGAGAGTTCTTGATTATTTTCCGTGGCATCAATAAGAGTACGAGATAACATTTGTTGAACATTTGTGTGCCAGGCACAGCACTAAGCACTTTGTGTATCTGACTCATCTACCCCCACAACTATTCCACGAGAGTGGGCGTTGCTTTATTCCTGTCTTGCAATCTGAGTAAAGCTCACACCACTAGAAAATGCCAGAGCCTTCGTTTTAATGCAGGCAGTCTGGGTTAGTGCCTGCTTTGTGTAAGTATTGTTGCAATAACTCAAAACATGTCTAACGTTCTATACTCACTACGAAGCTGATGTCCAAGAATTATTTGAACCCTTCTTAAATCTTTATTTTCAATTTGTACCATCTCTTTTAATAAGGCTTACTGAAAGTTTGATCCTGCTTATGAAAACTTGGTTTTATTCCCATGTGGGTGGAACATTTGTTTTGTTTCATGGCCATATGTGCTCTTGACTCTGAATAGCTATGTAATAACGTGGGTCTGTGTTCACAAGGAAAAGTTTAAAAGGACAACGGAGAGGTCAACAACACGGTTCTACCTCTGCCAGTCACTTAGCACCTCTGAGGCTCATTATGTTCATAGAAAACTTTGAAGTTGGACAAGATGCCCTCAGAGGCCTCTTCCAACTTTAGGGTCTGTGATTATGCCCCATAGTGCCACAAAGCACATGTTTTCCTGATGGCAGATCATGAAGACACCTACAATCGTGAAGTATATTAACAGTTTTACTAGCATTGTTTCATATCAGTCCTTCAACACTGATTACAAATATATTTGTGGTCAAAGAAAAGTGAGAAAAATAGCTGTTTTGGATGATATTCTGGGGAAGTTTTCTCTTCCATGGTTTAGACTTAGAGGATGTGTGTTATAAAGAGAACATGGAGCTGACAGTCAAAAGCTCTCTGTCAGGGCTCTGTCACTAAAGCTTGTAACCTTGGGAGGGTCACTCTCAAGTTTGTTTCTTCATCTGTAAAATAAGAAGCCTGGGGTGAGGTGATCTTACAGTCCCATTCAGTTTCAAATTCCACATTTAAACTTGGGCTGATAGTCAGAATTTGAAGATAAGAATATAAACGAGAAAGCACCCTATTTCCTTTGTAATTTATATGCTATTTTGTGCTGCAGAGTTGTGAATACATTTGACATAAGGTGAAATGAATCGATATTAGTGTTACTACATAAAAAGTCTTTTGTATTTCCTAGGAATTGGGAAGGTGGCGAAAAGGACAAATCAAAACATCTTCTAACCTGTCACTTTAAAAGCCTCTGACCTTTTGTTTAAAAAAAAGACATAAAAAGAGGCAGCAATATGTACTCTAAAAATGAGCTGCCTATACCAATTCTTGGTTTAGAACATATTTTGGTTTTGTCATACTTGTTTGGTAGATGAGATACAGTCCAACAACGTAATTCTAAGTAACTTATTAAAATATGGCTTATCGGATGAAGTTTTACCATCTGTCCCTGCAGTGATAAAGAGTCGTTTCCTGAACGAGTTCATTTTCATTGTCATTATTCATGACGGGTGCACCAATGGTGTGCAGTGAAATGAGCAGGCCAACAGATGCCTCCTATGGAGTCAATGCCAGCTTTCCCTTGAGGTCCCCTTGTATCTTGCTGACATACCTCAATCTTTCTTTAATTCTTCCTTAGCGTCAAAAAATCAATTTATTGCTGAGATCCTTGACAATCTTCTTCTACTTCTTGGCTTTTGGAATTACAACGACATCATTTGCCTGACCAGGAACCCTCATGTTCTATAACATCCTTTGATTTTTGCTTCTTACTCACGGCTCTTAACCCTAACCTCCTTGGGTCTCACCTGGATATCATACAATCATAAGTGGTATCTCGTATCTCCCTGTTATAAGTATGTAATAAGAGTTATGTAACAAAATGAGAATTATTAAAACAACTCTGTAATATATATGGTTCTTGATTTTACATCTATGTGTTAGTTACTCTCATGCCTAAGACAATCATAAAAATCCCAAGTTTGAAAAGCAAATGAGTTAACTAACCCACTAGTTGAAATTCTAAAAATCAGCTGTAAGCACTTTATATACAGTTTAATCATTACCCTCCCAAAAGTCTAAAATAAAAATTGGTGGTTCAATTTTCTGACTACATGCAAGGGGATGAATAAAGGTGTTAACTCGTCCTCGTGAAAGAGAAATCCTGAATAGAGGACATCCAAATTCTGTACTAGATATATTATTTAAATCTTATATTTCATTTTTAGTTTAGCATTTACCTACCCTGTAACTTGTCTCTCCAAATAAAATATAAGCTCTTTGAAGGTAAAAAACATGTCATAATTTTAAGAATTCTATCAAATTTAAAGGATCTAGAACAACTTTTTCCTACTAGGAACTTAGCAAATATCTATTAATTAGAGGATAAGAACTCTGCTTTAAATAAGCTATTATGAAGTGAGGACTTCCTTCACGGCTGGTTTATTTTTATTTTTACTTTGAGATGGAGTTTCACTCTTGTTGCCCAGGTTGGAGTGCAAAGGCACAATCTTGGCTCACTGCAACGTCTGCCTCCCAGTTCAAGCGATTCTCCTGCTTCAGCTTCCCGAGTAGCTGGGATTACAGGTGCCTGCCACCATACCCGGCTAATTTTTGTATTTTTAGTAGAGACAGGGTTTCACCATGTTGGCCAGGCTGGTCTCGAACTCCTGACCTCAGGTAATCCACCCGCCTTGGCCTCCCAAAGTGCTAGGCTTACAGGCATGAGCCACCGTGCCCGGCCCATGGCTGGTTTTAATATGAATAAAAGTTTGGCACTGTTCCTACTCTATGCCATTTTGTAGTTTATCAACTTGTACACATATAAGTCGAGATATCACTTGTCAAAGCACTTACATTAAGAATTCTTAGAAGAAAATCTTACTTAGGGGAAAAATATAGTTTTGAGATCCTCGTTTAAGAATATATCAGTAAAAAGGAATATTATATATTTTTCTTTGTGTTTTTAAAATATTGTAAAATATTTCCTTGTATTCCCCACTCAGGACTTTAGAACTCATCTTCCTCCACAATTATAATCTTCTGTATACTCTAAGAACTAGGTAGGGAGGAGGGAGTGGAGTCAACTGTGCAGTTATGGGCCAAAGCAAGGAGTGAAGACAGATACAGAAAGCAAGATCCAAGAAGTAAATCCTGGAATGAGAGAGTTTCTGATGAAAGAGGAATCCGAGCACAGAAACTGGAAAGCCAGAGGGAGTCACAGCAAGAGTGGACCATTATGCTGGCAGCAAATAAAAATGACCAGGTCAAAACAAAGGAATGTTGAAAGCCATAAAGGGTAAAAATTGGGGGACACTCCTGAGCCCTCACAGAATTCTGATGGATAACTCACTGCAGCATCAGTTATTTATTTCCTTCATAGGTAGTTTCTAGCTATGAACTGTTTTATAGTTATCAAAATATTTTTTACAATATCAGAAAATAGCCATGGACAGTTACTGTGTTTTCCTCTGTTATCTATTTTGCCACTTTCATAGGCACATTTCTCATGGTGAGATCATATATTTTACATGCATAATAGTAATAAATTATGTGGCTGTTTAAGTACTGAGTAAATGTTAAGCAAATAGACATGATGATACCTTAAAATTGGCAACCGTCTCACAAAAATACCAGCTCCCTGTCACTGTGTTTATTCACCAAGGAGTCTGCTATGTCTTTGTGTAAGCAGCTTCTGGTTTTGAGATTTAAAAATAAAATAGAGATTCCTTTCAAGGACCCTTGTCCTTTCAAGGATGGTGTCAGCTCAAAAATCAATCCCCAAAAGTCTAAGGTGTACATGAAGGTTTTTTCACTTCTGCATGAACACATTTATTTAAATGCCCTACCTAACTTCCATGATAACACAAGAACTTTTACCAAGTTTTGACACCTACCAGAAAAATGTTCCATCATTAGGAAAATGGGTCTCTAAAGCTATCTTTACACATTAACAATTAGGGAACTTAAGATTTATGAATCAAAGCTAAAGAAGTTGTGAGATATGAATCAATGATTTGACCTCTACCAGCCCAGAAATCCAGAGTAAGGTTTGGTGGCTAAATTAGGAAATGCTCATCTTTTACTCATTGATTAAAAAAAAAATCACCACAAATACAACTTCTTTTAATTTAAGCTCCTGAGTTATGTAACTCGACTGGTTGACCAGCATGTTTGTGTATCATTGTTTAAAAAGGAAAAAAAAGCTTTTCTGAAACCATTCTGAGTAGCATCCCATGTAGTAAAATGAATTCAACTCAAGCAGTTAATATTTTCCATATATTTCTTAGTCTTTTGAATTAAACTTACAAATTTAAAAGTAACTTGTTTGGGGTGTGTGTCTTAGGGCGTGTCTGTTATGTATAAGCAAACAATATACAATTTTGTATATATTTATGATGAATAATTTTGTTGGCAAGAATTTTACTTTTGTAGAAACACCAGTTCAAACATTATTTGCTATTTTAGATTTGAGAACTTTGCATGATCAATCTGAAACAAAAAAACCTAAGGGGAAGTATAGAACCATCTTCATCTTTCAAAAGTACTGCATTGTATATGGATAGACCTAATTTACTGAAAATTTAGTTAACAGAATTCTCACTTAAGCAATTTATTTATTTATATTTATATTTATTTATATATTTGTTGAGACAGAGTCTTGCTCTGTCACCCAGGCTGGAATGCAGTGACGCCATCTTGGCTCATCTTGGCTCTGCCTCCCGAGTTCAAGCGGTTCTCCTGCCTCAGCCTCCTGAGTAGCTGGGATTACAGGTGCCCACCATCACACCTGGCTAATTTTTGCATTTTTAGTAGAAACAGAGTTTCACCATGTTGGCCAGGCTGGTCTCGAACTCCTGACCTCAGGTGATCTGCCAGCCTCAGCCTCCCAAAGTGCTGGGGTTACAGGTGTGAGCCACTGCACCCGGCCTAGCTTAAGCAATTTAAAAAGCAGTTGCATATCCTTGAACAGCTTCCACAATGGTAAAGATGAAGTGGTTAAGAAGGTAGACTGAATCTCTGAGATTTGAGTGGGACGCAAGAAAGACTTGATGACTTTACAATGGAAGTGTCCTGGCATATCTCTGCCAATGGGTGGTTCCATTTCATCTCAGACCTTAAATAATAAGTTATTCTTCTCATCAAATAATGCAGAATAAAACTTCCCAAGGAACAGAGCCCAGGGGCAGGCAACATATGAAACACAAGAGGGCAGAACCCTCTTATTCCCCAGAGTATAAGAAAGCAGAATGTATCATCATACAAATGTCCAGCAAGCCAGTCTCTGGGAAATAAAACTCCAATGGAAATAACATTGCATCCACTATAGGAGGGAAATGAAACCCCCTTAGCAATACCATGAAAAGAGTCAGTGGTAGGCACAGGCAAGAGCCCACGTAAAGAACCCAAGTGTGGAGAATTCAAATTGATCACTGATTAACTGGAATATGGATTTTAACTGCATCCCAGAGACTGTGACATTTTCTTCTGTGTATCCTCCATGATACTTACAGATATCTATAGGAGATGTTCAATGTGGGCATGATTTTTTTTCGGTTGGATTGCTGTTGTTGTCAATTATCTTTTTCCAAGTGAATGCAATTATTTCAGTTATTATGTTTCAACATATTCTAGGATTTTCTTGTCAACTTGGTAGGCAACAACAGCAATCCAACTGAAAAAATTACACCCGTATTGAATATCTTCTATGGAAAAAACGACAACCAGATTTCAGGTGCAGGCTGTCATTTGTGTGGGTGTCAATTCCTGTGCTAACATAATCAACTCTAACTTCAGTAGAGTGGACCTGTTAATATTTCCACTTTCAACTTCATTATCGGCTCATTAACTTATCTTCTTATTAATGCTAATACCCTCTATACTATTCATTAATTAAGGAAAAATGATAATGTTTAATTATGTCCATTTGTTTCCCTCCAGGAATCATTATAACAATTGTACTATACTTTGATATGCTATTAATAATAAGGAAAAGAAAGTGTCCTTCACTGTATTAAACAGGGCCAGTCTCTTGTTTGGCATACCTTTTTCAGTTCACAGACTATGCACCACCATAAAACCATGTAAAAAGTTGGTTGTGTTTGTGTGTGTATACACACACAAATACACTCTTTTCCGTACAACAGAAAATGTAATTCTACATTTCCAAATGCAAATCACACACACAAAAGAAACATTTTTATTGGGAACGATGAAGCAGACATATCAGTTGTAATATTTGACATGATGTGCAATCAATCAATGACTTAGAAGCTTGCTAGATCCCTAAGAGTTGTGTGAAATATGATAGTTCATAAATAATGCATGAATAGAAATATTTGGATACTTGAATGCAAATAATCTCACGACCCAGAAAATCTACTCTGGAAATTCAGTCTCCACACCTGGAGGATTCAACCAGCTGCTTGCAGCTCAGAGAGAAAGAGTCGGAGCATTCTGCTCATCATCTTTTTTGCTTTGTGTTTCCCAAAGAGGCTATTAATCGAGGTAAACCTAGATTGTGATACTCAACTCTCTTCTAAGGAAAGTTTCTCTTCTCTTGGATGAATGCCAGTGGGTTTGTTGAAGGAATGATTAATTATATGTTTTTTTTTTTTTTTTAATGACTGTAGTCTAATGCTGCTGCTACCTACTTTGGCTTTGAACTTTTCACGAGAGAACTGACATAAAAAGTTATTAGAAGTTTTCTTCAGAAGTTCAAAATTTGTCACACAAATGAAGAAATAGGCAAGTGCCTAAATTCAATATTAATCAAAGATGCTAACCCTTTAGAAGCTGATTTTTATGTGGCTTTCATGAATCCATTCATCAAGAATGTTAAAGAAAAGTGCAATGAGAGAGATGGTCTGGTTTCAGATTTCAAAGATTCAAATGTATTTATTTTTAGAACAATGAGACCATCTGTAACCTTTGAAAGTGTTGTAAATCAAAGAGAGGGGGCTCTGGAATTTCTGTAAAGGAGGGCCTCAGGCAGCAAGCTGTTGGAATGGAGTGCTAGAAGGTCTTTTGATGATACATGTCATGGCAAGCACATTCTTTTTCCTTGTATTGCATACCTATTTAGTATAGGTTGGAATAGGCAGAGACTGATAGAGATCATGAGAAACTCAAAGCTCCCTCTCCTTGGCACCTCCATGAAGCATCCTGGCTCATTGTCTACAAGCTGAGGTGCAGACTAGCAGTGCATGTCATTTTCTATCTGAGCCTCACATACTTTGTTCTCACATTACTACATGGGCCACATCAACCACATCAGAGACAGGATGTGTAGGAGTCAAAGGCATGGTCTCTAGTCTTGGACAATCTAGTTTGAATCATGACCCTAGCACTTACTGGCTGTGTGATTTTGGGCGAGTTAAGCAACTATCTTCTCATTCAATTTTCTCATGTATGAAATGGGAAAATTTATAGCATTTTTCTCCTCACTGGATTGTTGTGAGGATTAAATGAATGCCCAATAAACAATAAGCACCATATAAATGTTAGCTATTATTTTTGTTCGTGATGGAGGAAGTCCAGGGCTGAGACTCATTCCCAACATAACAAAACCCAGCGGGATCAGGATGGTGCAATGTGAGAAGCATTTTGTCTTGATATCATGGTTCTTCATTTTTATCGTTCCAAAGAGAGGAAATAAACCAAGAAACTCTTCATAAAACACAGCCTAAATTCCAATGCCCACTGTATGTGATGAGAAGACAAAATACATCTTGTCTAATCCTATAAACCTAATACACAATGAAAATTATTTATATAGGGTTGGGTATACAAAAGCAATGGAGCAATTTATTTTTGTGCCCTGTATACTCACAAACATGCTGTTTTTCTCCCCAAACCCTTAAACAAATGGGCCAGGATGTGAGAAAGGCATTGCCCTGCACTTCTCTCTTCCCCCTTCCTAACCTCCCCCCCTTTGATGCTCATGCCATCAGATTATATTAGCCACTATTCCTTTGGCCGTTGTCATCTACTGACCCTGGTGTCAGTTTCCCTCATACCCAGACAATGTTTGTTCTGGCACTGGCACACTGTCACTTTCTTTGATGTTACTGTTGTCTCAATTCTTGGTTGCAGGGACAGCTACATAATTTGTAGGGCTCACTGCAAAATGTTAAAAATTATTAAGAATTTCAGGACAGCAACAACAGAGTGTTAAACCAAGCAGAGGGCCTTCTGAGCATGGGGTCCCAAATGACTACATAGGTTGCATGCCCATGAAGCTGGCCCTGCTTGGTTGAAAACCATTATTCACATTCTTTCTGATTCTTATGGATGAGAGAGCTTCTGACCCCTCCCTGTGAGTGGGGAGTATTGGAGTAAATGCTTCCTGCCTCTTTCTCCACCCATGGCACATTCTTGTTCCTGGGAAGGGAGGAGCAGCAATACTGATTAGGAAGAGTCTAATCCACTGGACCACATTTCATCAGTGGGTATGGTTAATGTGCTAAAGGCAACTGCTCTTGCCTCTTTCTTGTTGTTTCTTATGGCTGGGCTCAGGAGATCACCTCTCACTTCGTTTTCATACAATGAACTAGGTATAGGCTCCTTGTCCCAACATTTCAGGCCAATAGTTTGGGCCCAACATCCTCCATTCATTGGCGAAGGTTTATGATACCCGACCTTTGTCCTCAGGTTCAAGCCCTGATTGCCAGCACATTTTACCCAACAATCCTGTGTATTGACAGCTATTGGGTATTACTCGCCTAGTCTATAAATAAGTGGACACTTTGATCTCCATGTGGCTCCTACTTCTTTGCAGCTATTTCTGTTGCTTAGTAGAACACACAAGCCTGCAATATCACATTTCCAATTTGGGTTTCTTAATGATGAAGTATTGTTCTGAAACATGGCCAGATGGTTCCCCAATTTCTGTTTCCCTTCTGGCTAAAATCATTTTCCTTTAAGACTTGAATTAAAAAAAAAAACATGTCTGCTCACATTTATAGTTTTAGACCTTCTTCCTATCTATGACTGGCAGGGAAAACAATTTTGGCAGAGGTGACCATGAATTGACCCCCTTTGTTTCTGACAACCTCAGGGAAGGAAAAACATGACTGATAATAAGAGGTGGTTGCTGCAGGGCCAGCCCACGTGACAGTCTCAGTGAAGCAATGACTTCGGTCTCAGGGTCATTTATGACAAGTAATGTTATCTGAGTAAGCAGGAAGGACAACAGCAGCAGTTTGTATTTTTAGAAATGAAGACATTTTCTGTGTTATCATTCCCTAATGCCCCAGCATATTTCCTCTGCCTAGATTGAGGGACTTTAAGGAACCTATCCTACGTTTAGTCTCGGGATATTGTTTAGGTGGTGGTTCATGGTATCACATAGAGTCTTCTGTGTGGATGTAGGTGAGCGATTTCTTTCTGGTATTAAAACAGTAGTAACTATGCTCCTTACACGTGCCATGTTTGTCTTTATATTCTGGACACTGAGAATCTCTTTACATTGGTCACAGTAAAACAAAGCTTTAAAATCCGTGTCCCACCTCTGGCAAATATAAGAGTCTCACGCTGTGTATGTGAATTTAATTCTGTCTTTATCCTTCTTTTTTTCCTTATTATTCCCCTTTTCTAATGTTGTACTTCTTACTTTAGATTTTATGCCATGTGGTATCATTTCAGAAACAAGTCACTTTAAATTCTTACTAGCATAGGGAAGGATACGTATAAATAAAGAGAAAAGGAATTATGAAACACAGCACATGATCATTTGATCTTTATACATAGTATAGCCAAGAAATTTAAATCAAGTTTAAAATCATGTAGATATGGTACAAGGCACTGGAAATTCAAATTTTTAATCCCAGGATCCATCACTTATCATTTCTGTGTGGCCTTGTAAATGTCTCATAAATACAGATTTCTGCTCTGAAAAAAATTTAGGAACTTGACCCGATGTTCAGAGGCAATTTGTGAGGACTAATTTGTTCATGTGAGGTATAAATTTTAAAACTTGGATTCATGGAAAGGAAATTAGTAATGTTAACTACATCTTTGGGAGACAGGCAGGCTGGTGCTCCATGCAGAGCCACAAGGTGAATATTAAATCTGCCCCAGTATGGGTCCCCCAACTGTGATACATGTCATTTACCTCCAGCTAAAGCCATGTTGGAATTACTAGTCGCCCCAGTGCTGAGGCTTTTTTGACTTACAAATTTATGATGAGTTTCACTAACGTATTTTGTTTTAATTTTTAGCTCTACTTTAAAGGTATTATTTCACAACATAACAATGCACCCCCTGATTCTAACCACTCTAGTTAAATAGACAGAGGATGTTCACCCACATTTTGTCTAAAACCACTGCTTTTCCATGAGCTGTCCACAAGAGACCATCTCTGTTCCAAGTAAAATGAAGTCATTATCATTGATGCTCCAGCTTTTCTTTCATCTTATGGCCTCCAGGGCATTAAGATAATGATTCTGCTTCCTTCTTTCCAGGAGAGTAGTGATGCCCACTCTGTTTCACTTGCCATTTAAATTTTTGGCTGCATCAACTTTAACCTGTTTAACTTTTTGTAGGTTAGCTCAGCAAGAGTAATACATTTCTGTTTAAAATATAACATGCAGAAACCAGAACAGTAGATATCATACATACAGCAGGTTCTTTTTCTTGATAGCAGACTTACCCATCTACTCATGTGAATTCTTTGTGTATTAACTAAGTCCCTGCAAAGTGAATTAAGGACTATGCTATGGACTGAACGTTTGGGTACCCCTGCAAAATTGGAATGCTTGAGCATTGAAATGCTCAAGCCTGAATCCTCAACATGATGGAATTTGAAGGCGGGGCCTTTTGGAGGTAATTAGAGTTAGATTAGGTCATGAGGGTGGAGTCCTCATGAAGTGATTAATGTCCTCATACAAAGAAGAAACACGAAATCTCAATTTCTTGTTCTCTCTCTCCCACTCCTCCCTCCACCACAGGCATGCAGCAAGAGGCCATCTGCAATCATGAGAAATTGATGTTTGTTCTTTAAGCCACGTAGTATATGATATTTTGTTATAGCAACATAGACCAGATTTGCTTATTTAAGATTTATATGAGGATCAGGGAATCCTGGAAGGGTCAAATATGGTCACTCTATTTGCTCGTGTATGCACAACTGCACCAACTGAAGACAGTCTAATCTGGATCATTTGGTTTCCTGTGACAGCATCATGTAAACAGTGGTCTTCAACATATGGGCTTTATGATATTTAGGAAACCAGAATGACCAAATATGTATACCCTCATTATTTTTCAAAAAATCTTTAGCACTCTAGTAGTAAATATAATATCTTGGTCATCATTTTTACAAGGACTGAAATAAATTTCCCTAAGTTAGTATTCTATTAATGATTTATTAAATCAAAACAATGAGTACAATTTTTTCCAGTGATGTTCTCACTAAGTTTCTTGTAGTATACTCTGGTGTGCTGCTTCATTTGAATGAAATATGTTTTGATTATTTCATTCATCTTCTGCGTATGATCTCAATTAATATGTGTTTCAATGAGTTTAGAGTAAATGCACAGATTGGGAGGAGTAAAGTAAATATTAGGAGGCAACTTAACTGACTTGTTAACTTCATAGCTCTGTTGACTTTGGACAAGCATCTTGCTTTATAGGTTGATTTTTTTTTAACCCACAAAACATAGATAATCATCCTTATACTCTAAATCCATGGTAAGTTTAAAGGGAGATGATCTATGTAAAACATATAACATAGCATTTGGGAAATCATATGGACTCAATATTTGGTAATAATTATTAATCATCTTAGTGTAATAAAGAAAAACAATGTTCTATAAACTGATAACTCCATTACAAGTTCTGCATACCACTTAAATGATATGTTTGTATCATTGCCTAAAAACTTTATTGCTTTATCTTTTACACTTAGATCTACAACTCATATGGAATGGTATGGTGTGCAGTAAGAGGTCAAGAGTCAAGTTTTCCTTGTATGGATTCAAGGTTTTCTCATACAATTGACATACTAACATTTATTTAAATACCTATCCTTTCTCCACTGGCATGCATTACTACATATTTTTTATAAATATTCATATGTATGTTGGTCTGTTTCTTGGCTCTTTATTCTGTTCTGTGTATCTTTCTACAGACAGTACCACACAGTCTTCTTGTAGCTTTATTATAATTCTTTTTTTTTTTTTTGAGATGGAGTTTCACTCTTGTTGCCCAGGCTAGAGTGCAATGGTGTGATCTAGGCTCACTGCAACCTCTGCCTCCCGGTTTCAAGCAATTCTCCTGCCTCAGCCTCCCAAGTAGCTGAGATTACAGGGCCATGCCACCACACCTGGCTAATTTTTGTACTTTTGGTAGGGATGGGGTTTCACCATGTTGGTCAGGCTGGTCTCAATCTTCTGACCTCAGGTGATTCACCTGCCTTGACCTCCCAAAGTGCCAGGATTACAGGTGTGAGCCACTGTGCCCAGCCCCTATTATAATTCTTGATATCTGGGAGTGTAAGCTTCCAACTTCATTTTTCTTCTTCAGGAAAAAATAAAACTTCGATATTTCTGGCCTATGGTATTTTCATATAAAGTTTAAAACCAACTAGTAGATTTCCACAAAAATATCCGCTAGAATTTTAATTTGGATTGCATTGAATCTATACGTAAATTTGAGGAGAATTATGATGACAATATTGAGTATTCCCACTCATATAATATATCCCTGTATTTATTTAGGTCTCCTATAGTTTTCCTAATAATCTTACATAGTTATTTATATAAATGTTTTGCACATTTATTGTTAAATTTATTTGTAGGTATTTGATACTATTGCAAGTTATATTATTTAAAAAAATTTTAATATTTGTCACATTTATGTAGAAATTCAATTGACTTTTATATATTGATTTAGTTTCTAGTGAGCTTATTACATTCATTTATTAAATTAATAGTATATATATTTTTTCTGAGATGGAGTCTCACTGTCACCCAGGCTGGAATGCAGTGGCGTGATCTTGGCTCACCACAACCTCTGCTTCCCAGGTTCAAGTGATACTCCTGCCTCAGCCTCCCTAGTAGCTGGGACTACAGGTGCATCCCACCATGCCCAGCTAATTTTTGTATTTTTAGCAGAGCTGGGGTTTCACCATGTTGGCCAGGCTAGTCTTGAACTCCTGACCTCAGGCGATCCCCCCACATCGGCCTTCCAAATTGCTGGGATTACAGGCATGAGCAACAGTGCATTTTAATATTCTTTGGAATTTTCTGTACATATAATCATGTTTTCTGTAAATAATGGCAGTTATATCTTTTCCTTTTTAGTTCTTAATTCTTTTTCCTTGTCTTAATTTACTTGCTACGACCTCTATTGCAGATAATTAGAAGTGGTCATAGCAGTCAACCTTGTCTCATTCTATAAACTTTCTATATGTCACTATTAAATATGACATTTGCTTTAAGATTTTTGTAGCTACTCTTAAAGATATTCTGTTCTTAATTTGCTGGGTTTTTTTTAAGCACGAATAGATATTAAATTTTGTCAAATGCTTTCTCTGCATATGTGAAGATAATAATTACATGATTTGTCTCCTGTATTCTGTTATTGTGTTGAATTACACTGATTGGTTGCCTAATATAAAACTCAGCATTTCACTCTTAGAATAAGTCCAACTGGGTAATGATGTATTATCATTTTTATTTATTGCTAGACTCGCTTTTGCTAACATTTTGTTTTAGGATTTTTACATTTTGGCTGACAAGCGAATATAACTTCTACCTTGCTTTCTCGTACATTCTTGTTGGGTTTTGGTGTCAGAGTCCTTCCAAATTCAAAATATGAGTTGGGAAGTATTTTCATTTCTTATGATCTGAAAAATTCATGAAAATTGGTGTTATTTTATCTTAAATGCTTGGAAAAATTAGTTGACTCTAGGACTTTATGAATGTATTCATTTTTTAGAATTAGGATTTAGTATTTAGGATATAGTGTTTTCTCATTTGATTTTATTTTTGACACAGATTTATTATTAATCAAACAAAGCAGAGGATTTATAAACAGATATGCAATATTTAAGGTGAAAATGAGTGGGGATATTTCTAGAACTTGCTTAGGAATACATATGTATGTGTATGGATACTTATTCATAAATTTATTAATTTATTCAATCAAAATTAGAGGGCCTGCTATGGATCCAGGATCTGAAGACTCATTGGTGATTTTTGATCAAGGATGTGAAATGTGCTGAGGTATTGGTGGTAACAGTGGTTAGCATAGCTGACTTCCAAGTATGTGAAGTGTTAAAATGATAGTTGATGCAGGTTAACTTAGTGGTAGTATGCCCAAAGAATTGGGAGGGACAGAAACTAGAGGCAGGAGGACCAGTGGGAGGCTACTGCCATAACTCAGTCATAAAGTACAGAGTACTTGACTTCAGATAAAAATTGTAGAAATAATTAGGCAGAGAGAAAGTTGGTGAAGGAAGAAGCAATAAGATTTGTTGACTGATTGAAAGTCAAGGATGAGGAAGGAAAAGATTCCAACCTGACAAGAAGTTTTAAGTCTGGATGATAAGAAACCAAGAAGGTAAAAGGGAATATCCAAGAGGTGATAGAAATCTCTTTAATGGGGACATATATTTCTCAATTCTCATAAAGTAGAAGGTGCTTATCAAACCCCAATCTCTGCATTTCCTTGCTGTGTATTTGTTTCAGGGCCTCGGTATCAGACTTGCAATTTCAGTCTCAGACCCTGGGTCATTGTGACAACATCCAGCAGGGAAACTGTGTATTTTAATAAAAAACAGGTGGGCAAGACTGTGTTAGAAGGCAATTACCCTTTCCACTGCCATCTACTCTACTCTGTCGGTATTTAATTCTGAGCTTCACAAGCAGAAATCATTAGTAGCTTATCTCCCTCACATGTCTGTGCAAAGGAAGAAAAACTGGTAAAAATTTAAAATTGTGTGGGCTAATTATAGTAACTATCTTTGGAATAGATAATTAAAATTCACATAACAGAACGAACATATTAAAATGTAATTGCGAATGGGGATAAATGTGTTGAAAAGAAATCTATTCATCTGGAACATAGTATTATCATGAGAGAAAATAATAGAGTAACTGATTTAGGCTATATTCAATATCTAAATTTGTTCACTTGAGGCATAAATATTGACCAATGATAACTTCATGTCAATATTTAGTGTGCTGTATATTTTGATATCAGTTGTTGAAAAAGTAATTTACTGCATTGGATATCACATCTTTTTGAAGGTGTCACACCGATATGTAAAGAGAAAAGCTGCAAAAATTTGGTCTACAATGAATTCACCACTTATATAGTAATGAACATTTTCTCACCCACAAGACACTGTGGTGTCCACCCCATTTCACAGGAAGTTTGCATAAACTAGTTCAATTGAAAATAATAAGAGCTTCTGTTTATTCAGTGTTTACTACTGTACCTAGTACTCTCCATGGTCACTTCATTTAATCCTCATAGATATCTGATTCGTCATTTAAGGAAGCAGAGACTTGGCAAGCCTCCACAACTTTCCCATGGTCTCGTAATGGAATGTAGGAGAGAAAAGATATAAACTGAAGTCTTCTAGACTTCAGAGCCTACGTTCTCACTACTGTCACTTGCATGCCATAGCCATCTCTCTATTTGTTCAGTTTTTAAAATTAACATTTATTTTTCTTGTCTTCATAATAAGGCTATAGGCTTCCTGAAGGTGGGAACTTGTCTTCTTCATCTGTGTTGAGGTGTTGATTTTGGGTATTAGAAAGTTATGGCCCAATCTGTGTATCTTCTGTGGATTCAGAAATTTCTGACATTCTTAGAGGAATAAGGGAGTAGGCCATTACTCACTGGAAGATGTCTATGACCATGAGTGGCCAAGACTCTTGGGAAGGCTCTCATTCTATGGGAAAGAAGAAGCTTTTGCAAACTTGGCCCAAGGGCAATGATAGTGGAGAGACTATTTTGAGTATGTCAAGGGCTGTATTACTTAGATTGTTCCTAACTCAGCACTGCTCAGGGCCACCTACTCTTTCCAGAAAGTTTGGATGAAGAAAGTTGTAAGAAATCTGCGTGTTTATTTCTGAATTCCTGAGAAACATGAAAGTGTAGCGTAAAAATGATAATAATAATAACCGTAGTAGTTATTAGTAGTAATTCGTTTTCCTACCTTGTAAAACAGGGATAACAATATCTCATGGTTTTGATTACAATTAAGTGTAAGGAAATGTCTATCACGTAACTTGGTATTTAATAAGTATTGAAATGTTAGCTATGGTTATTTACTAAGTATATTCAACTTGACAAATATTTTACATATGTGCTATGGACTGAATGTGTCCTCCCCCAATTCATATGTTAAAAGTAATGTGATCGGCCGGGCGCGGTGGCTCACGCTTGTAATCCCAGCACTTTGGGAGGCCGAGGCGGGCGGATCACAAGGTCAGGAGATCGAGACCACGGTGAAACCCCGTCTCTACTAAAAATACAAAAAAATTAGCCGGGCGTGGTGGCGGGCGCCTGTAGTCCCAGCTACTCGGAGAGGCTGAGACAGGAGAATGGCGTGAACCCGGGAGGCGGAGCTTGCAGTGAGCCGAGACTGCTCCACTGCACTCCAGCCTGGGTGACAGAGCGAGACTCCGTCTCCAAAAAAAAAAAAAAAAAAAAAAAAAAAAAAAAAAAAAAAAGTAATGTGATCATATTAGGAGATGGGGCCTTTGGGAGACAATTAGTTCATGAGGGTGGAGCCTTTATGAAGAGCATTTGTGCCTTTATGAGAAGAGACACAAGAGCTTGTTCTCTCTCTCTGCTCTGTGCCCTGTGAGAATATGACGAGAAGACAGCCATTTGCAAAGCAGAACGCAGGCCCTCACCAGACACTGGATTTGCATACACCTTCATCTTGGATTTTGCTCCCTCCAGAACTGTGAGAAATAAAAATTTAAGTCACAGCAAGTGACTTATGATATTTTGAAATATCAGTCTATGATATTTTGTTATAGCAGCCTGAACCGACTGAGCTAATATATTATCTCACTTAATCCTCAAAACCACCCTGCAGAACACATGTCTTTGTGTTTGTTTTCCTGCTCATGCAGGAAACTGAGGCGGAGAGTGGTGAAGTTAATTTATTAGAGTCCCACAATCACCAATTGGCAGATGATTCCGTGACTCTTGGCTATGTTCCCTCTACTTTTCTTAGTGCTGCTTTGTGACTCTGGAGTGCAGCACGTGTGAGAGCGAGGAGTATTTTCTCCTCTCTGGAAAGTGGAATGAGGGAGAAACCACTTCCTATGGATGGCAGTGGATTTGCAGCTTCACCCTGGTGCTTTTTCAAGTTTGGGCCTGTGTTGGGAATAGCAAAGCTGCTGCCCTGCCGTCATGTGGTTACTACCGGTCATGGGGAGAAAAAGCTACCAGTGGTAAATGGAAGGTGACATTGGCAGCACATGTAAGACAACCCCTGGAGCTCTCCTGAGTTACAAGGAATTTGAAAGGGCCAGGACTTCCCAGAATTCTGCAGCTGAGATTGCTCTCAAGGGAATATTGTTATTATGTACTATTGGGCATTGGTATTTGTAGCTGTGAACCTCATCCTGAGTCTAGGATACCCAAGGAGCTCAGGAAGAAGTTTGTTGAAAGGGCGATTGAATGGCCCTTGAAAGAGGATCCAGCTTACATGGTGCGATCTGAAGCCTTATCCATCACATTCAGAATGGAAACAGAAGCCCCTTTAAATATTTTAAGTAGAGTATTCACTTTAATGGATAAGGGGCTTTGAAAATTGTTGGAAGGGCTGAAGGAGTATGTTATAGACTGGCCTCTGGTTCTGATTCCTAGAACAAAACAGAACTGACCTATTGTGGGAGATAATAGGAGCTGCTACCTCAGAGGCCACCCCTAGACCATGCAGAATCAAGACCTTGACGCTGCTGTTTCTGCTATCTAGCTTCAAGTGCCTCTCATGCACAGGAGGTTGAAGGATGGACATCACCCCTGTGATCCAGGGCTTCGGAAGCCAGATCAGAAAGTGTTACTATTACTACTAGCTCCAAAATTGCTTCTGAACACTCAGAAAGCTGGAGAATGGACATTGGAATGCTGCTACAAAGATATGTCATATTTCCACAGCCATACTGACCGGCAGAAACAAAGAGGCAGAAATATGGCCTTCACCTCACTTCCGCCTTTCAGTCTCGATGCGATGTGCATTTGACACAAATTGCAAGAGAGTCTGAAAAATGTGGCTTCCAGTTTTCCAGTATCTCCAAATAGAAGGAGGGACAAATGGAGATTGAGCATCAAACTCGTACTATCTAGGCCAAAGAGCCAGCCACTGAACTTCTCAGGCCCAATTTGCTCATCTAAAAATGAGGATAATAAGAATAGCACCTGTCACCAAAAGTTATGATAAAGCAAGCTAAGAAAAAAGGCTTGTAAATTATAAAATATAACAAATTTGATAGTGCTTATTCAGCTATGATCTGTGAATCATTTATCAGTAAATACTTATATCTCAAGCATGGTTCTAGGTATATGGGATGGATCAGTAAACAAAACAGACAAAACCGTTGCCCTGAAGAGCTTAACTTCTGCTGGGGAAAGAGCCATAACAAAACTAGTGATATTAAGAAAATTATATAGTATTTTAAAGAAATAAACGTTATAGGGCGTGGGGAGGGAGACCACATATGTGGAGGGCCAGGAGTGGGGGAGGCCGACTGCTGAGTTAAATAGGGTGGCAGGCAGGCCTCACTGGGAAGTAGAGCTCTAAGCAAAGGCTTGGAGAGGTGCAGGACTGAGGCACGGGAATGCTGGGTGGATAGAGGGAAGAATTCTAGCAAAGTGCCTGACAAGGCAGCATACCTGGCATGTTAAAAAAATACATAGCATGAAAGAAGTCACATTAGGGAGTGCAAAAAGGAGAGCGTACAAGGAGATGGAGCCAGAGGGTTCCCTGGAGCTGAGTCGCGCTGGGGCTTGTAGGCCACTGCAAGGACTTGAGTGCTTACTCTGAGTGAGGTGTGAAGCGCTTGGAGAGTTCTGTTTAGAAAGTACATGATCCCGTTTATGTTTTAAAGGTCCACCCTAGTTGTTGAGTTTGGAATAGACAGACACTCACACACAGATATAGCTTATATGCGTCGTCATTAATGCATAATTTGTTCAACAAATATTTAAGAACCTGTATGTGCCAGACATGGTGCTGTGTGCTGGGGTACCATAGTCATCAAGATTGATGCCAGCTCCACCAGCAAGATTTAATTTATGACAGGAACACAGGGTCCTGAGGGTGGGGGACATAGGGCCTGGAGCCACCACAGGGTCCTGAGGGTGGGGGACATAGGGCCTGGAGCCACCACAGGGTTTGAGTATGTGTGGGGAGCACTGGGGAAGGGTGAAGACTGCTTCAGTAAAACTCTATAGCAGTAAGTCAAACACAGTCCCAGAGCTATTAAAATTTTCTGAAAAAAAGTATCCGATATATATGAATATGTTAATGCATACTTAAACCAAGTGACACATTTTGAATAGTGTCAAATTTGAATAATAGCTACACTTAGCAAATCACTGATGTTCAATGATGTGAGCTGGAAAACTTATGGACTTCTCACATGCTTGTCATGAGGCAATGATGACATACACTTAACTGAAGAATAGAAATGAAATGTTATATTTGTATCCCATCGGGTGGTCAGAAGCACTCCTATAGCATTACCCATCTCCTATTACCACCATTCAGGTTTCCTCTGTAATTGCCTAATTGTGTGATTTCTACTCTTTCAGTAATCTTATCTTATAAGATTTTATCATGCACATTTACCCTGCTTTAGCCATTGAGATAATTATTATGTCTCAATATACTTGAGTAACAGCCGACTCGTCATCAACCCTCTCCCCTCTATTTTTGGAGTTGCTTCGCAGACACGTTCTTTTATTCTCTTTCCTACAAAAATCTTTATTTTTAATGACAAGCATAAGGGGCTTTATTAACTATTTTGTGTTTTACATCTTGGCACCAAATCACCCTCTTCCCACAGAAAACTTAATTTAGAACATCTAGATATAAGTAGCTTTTAAGGTATAAAGAACATAATGGATGATTATAAGACATTGCATATCAAATGACTGGGGTCATGGATGTTTCAAAGTTTAATTTTTTTTGTCCCACTTCCCTAATGTGAACTCCTCTGATTGGGCTAGATGAAGGTAGGCATGACTTTATTGTGGGAGCAGGTATCAAAACTAGTGGTTGTCACCTCTAGGCTTGAATAAAACAGTAAACATTTGGAGTACTGCTCATCAGTGTATAGGCTCTGTTGAAGCACTCAAATCCTTATACATATTAGGGCCAGGACTAGGGTGAGGCAAGTGAGGTGCTTACAGCGCAAAATTTAAGGAGGTGTTCACTCTCAGGCTCCTGCAAGTGGGTGTCATCAGCAAAGGCTTCAGGTGGACGCTGCACTTGCAGTGCCTCCTTAAATATTGTGCCCTAGGTAACTTGCTTGGATCCTTGTCTTGGGTTTTGACTGTCAACTAATCATGTTGTGTCAAGGATAGAAAAGCTTCAAATTTTTGTTTATACTCCTTGTTCTAGAGAAGTTCTCTGTGCCAATATGTCCACCAAGTATTTACACATTATGATGGTTAATATTGAGTGTCAACTTGATTGGATTGAAGGATGCAAAGTATCGTTCCTGGGTGTGTCTGTGAGGGTATTGCCAAAGGAAATTAACATTTGATTCAGTGGACTGGGAAAGGCAGACTTACCCTCCATCTGGGTGGGCACAATCTAATTGGCTGCCAGCGCAGCCAGAATAAAACCACGCAGAAGAGGGTGAGAAGACTAGACTGGCTTAGTCTTCTGGCTTCCATCTTTCTCCTGTGCTGGATGGTTCCTGCTCTTGAACATTGGAGTTCAAGTTCTTTAGCTTTTGGACTCTTGGGACTTCGACCACAGACTGAAGGCTGTTGGCTTCCCTACTTTTAAGTTTTGGGATTCAGACTGGCTTCCTGGCTCCTCCGCTTACAGATGGCGGATTGCAGGACCACACCTTGTGATAGTGTGAGTCAGTGCTCCTTCATAAACTCCTCTTTATATGTACATCTTTCCTATTAGTTCTGCCCCTCTAGAGAACCCTGACTAATATGCATACGTATTTTTTTTCCAAGCCTCTGCTTATGGGTGTCTTCCTGAATGCCCATTCCCCCACATATGTCCCCACAGAGATCTGTGGAGAGACCTGTTTGTTTGATGCTCACCTCCCTTCAAACTTCAAATTCTTTGAGAAGGCATGATTTTAGATTTGTGTTTGTGTCCCTAGCACCTAGCCACAAAGCCCTGTACATAGAATTCCAGTAAATGTTTAGTGAATAAGTAAAAAAGCATTGCAATCAAAAAGCCCTCTGTGCCTAAAAGCAGTCATTCTGAACTCAGCCACATTTAAAAAAGCAAATCTTCCAGATGCAAATGAATCCTAGTTGTGTTCCACAGAGGGACGATTTGCCATTCCTGTCTGTTGACTGTGTAAGTGAAATACAGTAAAAAAAAAAAAAGATTTCTAGAAAAGAGATACCTAAAATGTCAGGCAGATTATTATCTAAAGCTTAGCCAGCTGCCAGCTAATTACGTTAGCCACAGGTTCTAAAGTAAACACAGATGTGGCAGGGGTAATTACCCCCAGAAAGCAAAAGCACTTCTGTTGCAGACTAGAAGACAGCCTTGGCTGGCTCTTTGTGAGGGGACAAAGGCAGGCTGGAAAGAGCCCAGAGCCTGAGTGGACAGTGAGGGACCCAGGAGCCTTGCTGACAGGGTGAAAAGGGCCACAATCTAAGAAAGAAGAATTGTTTGATGGAAAAAGTGATGGGTCATAGTAGCCTCCCTCCATATTTGAAGGGCTGTAAAAGGGGATTTAGAGTTGTTCTGGGTTATTGCAGAGACCACTACCAGCAGTTTTAAAACAAAAACAAAATCAAGCACTTTCTGAACATCAGTATGTTGTCTGTATAATTGTCTACTTCTTAGAACAGCCCCTGCTGAAGTCAGGCACTGTAACCCCAATTGTACAAATGAGGAGACTGAGGGTGACAGGACTTCTATTACTTGTCTGAGGACACACTAGGAGTAAATGGAAGAATGGGATTCAAATTACTTGTGGCAGAGTCTGTGAGTCTGTGCTCCATCCTCTGTGTTACTCTGGAGATCTTTAGCTTGTGCAAAATGGAGCTCTCAGTCCACACTTGCACTGGTGGAGTTCCTGACAGCTTACAAGCACTTTTTACATATTACAGCAATAAACCTCTGACACAGGCATAAAAAGGAACTAAATTCTTTTATAAGGAGTGACTTGTTCAGTCCCACGACCAAGTATCAGCTGAGCTGGGACTTTGGCTTTAAGTGATCTCAGCTCCACAGGGGCACTTCTCAGAGGCACTTTCACAGGGTATTGAAGAGGCTATTCCTATACCAAACGAGAAGCTGGATTTGATGGCCAGTAAACACCACCAAAGTTCTGTGACCCTTATATTGCTTATAAGGGTCCCCTTTTTATAGCACCCATCACAAAAAAATGAGAGAATAAAGGAAGCGTTATTTTAGTGAGTGAGGCCACAGCATAATAACATTGAGGACAGGTTTGTGTTGAGATGAAATGGTTGTATGCAGGCAGCAGCAGTGAGTCAAGAACAAGGAGAGAGGGCACAGATAACATAAATTTGTATAAAATAATAAACAACAAAAAATCCTTTAAAATTATGTGAATAATGATGTATCTGCAAAATGGGATATGAAATAATTCAATGAATTTTAAGACCATGAAATTTTATGGTGAAAGGAATATTATCTAATATTAATGAATTCTTAATTAATGGGCACCCAAAGTCAAATACACACACACACACACACACACAGACAGATACACTTTTTCAGCTTTTTCAGATCTCTCTTCTATTGCATTTAATTTTTGCAAATAAAACAATAGAAATCTTTTTCTGGATTTGGTAGGAGGGCATATTTGTTAGATATATAGATTTCAGTATAGCTAAAAGATGTCAAGAGGGAGATTGGCTATTAAAGCTTTGTACCACTGGGCTGCACTGATTTGAGATCAAAACAGTCCAGGAGAGGCTGGCAGATTCCTGTCCACAAATGCACTGATTGGTTAACTTGGAGGTAGCAGACACTGGAGGACAGATGAGCAACCACCAAATACTTGAAACTAACTGGTAAGTTCCTTTACTAATGAACAGAGAAAACCAGAATGGAATATCTATGTAAATGTTAATGCATCCCTACCTCATTAAAGAAATGACAAACAAACATATGTTCAGAAGATTGGTATGGAATTCAAGCAACGGGAGTGGAATGGTCTCACTCATCATTATTTGTAATTACATATTTTATTGTGTGATTATTTGTTTAATTTTTACTTCTCCATTTAGATATTTTACTTGCTACTGTCTATCCAGTGTCTAGCACGTAGACTTACATGTGGTAGGCATTTGATAAACATTTGTCGGAAGAATGAATGGATAGTTTCATTACACAATGATGGCATGATGCAATCATCCATCTTGGGGACTGCAATTTTCCTCAGCACTCATCAACAGACTCTCCACTCTGGGCAATATATGAGACAGCTGAGATATATGATCTCTGCTTTCTTTTTTACTACAATCGTCATTGCCTCATATCTGGCAAATTATTATTAGACAGCTAATATTATACAATTGAGTAAATTACAGGTGTTGTCACATCGATTACTTTGTAGATCTCCGAGATCCCTGAGGGTGGGGGCAGTGTATTCATGATCTACAAGAACATATCTTTTGGTGCTTAGCGACAATGCCAGATGCATGATAAATATTTGTTGAGTGAGTAAATGATTACTTTATTGAGAATACAACCTAGTTCAAGGATAGAAGATAAATTTGCTGCAACTGCTACCTCTTATGTTGTGGCAGATGTCTCTAATTGATCATGGAACTCTTTCCCACGGAAGTTAGATGAAGTCATGGCCTCCTTCCCCTCCAGGCTGTGGGAAGCATGAGTAATACTAGAGTTGATTGGTTGAAATCGGTTTTCTATCCCTATCTTGTTTTCTTGGTTGGGCCTGAAGGATTACTCATTAAAGGATGCTATATTGGTTATAATTCAACAATAAATATTTATCTATTGCTTGCTATTCATTGTGCTACATGTTGGGACATGAAGATGTATAACATAGAATATGCTCCCCACCCTTTAAAAGTTCACTCTCCAGTGGGGAAGAAAGATCCAAAAACCTAAAATGATAATGTAATATAATATTTGCTACAACAGAAGCATATATACAAGCTACGGGAACATAGGGAGAGAGAGATCTATTACCTGAGGAAAAGTGTGTGTGCATGTGTATTTTGTGGAGGCACATAAAGGAAATTGAAGGAAATACGTGGAGTGGAGGTAATATTTGAGCTGGCTTTCAAAAACAAGACAAACCATGTGGAGAAGAGTATTTAAGGTAGCAGAGAAGGAATAAGGACGTTTTAAATATGGATACACATCTGTGCCATCACAGCACATTTGCACCATTGGACGTTTGTGGAGTGGTGCTGTTTGGACCAAATAATGGTTCTGTTGATGTTGGAATTTCAGCCTATGCTGAAGATATTTGAAAGTATACTCCCTTCCTGGTGTATCCAAGATCATACCACCTAAGATCATCTTCACAACCGGCTGGCTGTGACTGACACATGCTGGAAGTAGCTTTGTGACTTTTGGACAAAATAGGTTTGCACACACAACGGCAAAGCCATCATTCTGCTCAGGCAATTAAAAATATCCAAACTAATAACCTGTTAAAACAACCTGCTATTTGACACCGTGTAGATCAGGTACTCGGAGTCACTGAAGGTTCCACATTTCCACGTGGTTTTAGTATGAGGACCAGGGTTTCCACATCCCTCTCACCACACTGTCATCATGCCCTGATTCTGTTCACATTCCCCACCTTCCCAAAGCTCTTGTGTCAAGAGAGTAAAGGTGAACAGTCAGGGGAGGGAAGAGAAAAAACAGCTTTTAAGATGAGGGCAGTTTAATTAAATACTGAAAGAAATTCTGGAGGGCCACTTGTAAAACTGGATAGATTCAGAGGTGAACTCCTTTTCTTTGGAAGCAAACCTGCTCCTCCTCCATTTCCTATCCCCTGCCACTCGTCTGTCTGGCCTCCACCCTGGTGACCTTGGGGATGTCCTTCACTTTGTCTCCCTTAACCTCACAGGCCACATCTACTTAAGTAATTAGTCGTGTTTATTCTACTTCAAAATGCACCCCAAATCTTATCTATTTTCTGACCCCATTATTGGCTTATTTAAGCCTCTCATCTTCTTCTTATTATTATTATTTATCTTATTTATCTTTGCCACAGCCCTCTAAGTGGTGTCCCTGCTCCCGTAAAACCCTCAGCATCCCTTCCAGAGTTATGATAGAATAAAATTGTGATCTAGTAAAGTCATAGAGTTATGATCCAGTAAAGTCTAGCAAGCCATTCCCATATAGCATCAAGTTCACACGTCCTCTCACAGCATACATGGATGATAAGCTCCCTGAGCTGGGGCGTGTGACTATCTTGTTCATCTGGAGTAGAGCACACATGGTAGGCCATCTCTAAATATTTTCTGAATCAGGCCAGGCCCCGTGGCTTACGCCTGTAATCCCAGCACTTTGGGAGGCTGAGGCAGGCAGAACACCTGAGGTCAGGAGTTGAAGACCAGACTGAGGAACATGGAGAAACCCTGTCTCTACTAAAAATACAAAATTAGCTGGGCATGGTGGTACATGCCTGTGATCCCAGCTACTCAGGAGGCTGAGGCAGGAGAAGTGATTGAACCCCAGAGGCAGAGGTTGCGATGAGCCGAGATCACACCATTGTACTCCAGCGTGGGCAGCAGAGCAAGAGTCCATCTCCAAAAACAAAAAAATATTTTCTGAATGAATGCATGTGTATAAAGTCTTCAGCAAATTAGTCAGAATATACCTTATTAGAATCTCCCCCACTCCCTACTCTATCTGTACCCTAAACTCTAGCCATTCCCAATTTCTCACCTTTCTCTGAACATACTATATCCTTCCATGATCCCATGTCTTCCCTTTGACTAATTTCCTTTCATTTCTTCTCCATCTAGAAAAATAGTACTGATTCTTTAAGGTAGCGCACAAATCCCTCAATAGAATAAAATGGTAAGGCTGCTGTACCCAGACTACCCTGTGGCTCTCTGTCATGGACAGCTTTCCCTTCTACTTTAAGAAAAATCTTTAAAGGTTTGCCACCCATGCCTTCTGTTACTCGGTCCTTTCTATTTCATATTGTCTGACTATTTTTTGAAAGTGAGGAGTTTTAAAAAGCTGTTTACCTAACAAATTCTAGAGGAGACAAAAAACCCAGCAGAGGAAAGTATGGAGAAAATAATTATACCAAAGCCGATCATCATGTGTCTATATAGGTTCTGGAGCTGAGTAAATGTGAGCAAACCACTCAAAAAGACCCGTCGGTATTAATTACTTTGGGAGACACATTTGCCATGCGAAAGCCTAAGAAAGAATGAGTGGAGGGTGCAGACCCTCTTCCCCCAGTATGCCTTTACCATCCATTTCGCTCTTCTATTTTCTGTGAGAAATTTTACTGTTGACACTCCTAAATCTGGGTTATCATCAATTTTCACCTACTTTCCTCTCATTTTTTTTTCTTTCTCAAATATTTGAAACACAGCAGTCAACTGCCAATGATGAAAAATAAACACTGAATGCCAGATTAGGAGGTATAATGAACAAATACACTCATAGAAGGTAAAACCACCTCCACTAATGCCAAGCCTATCGTAGGTAATAGAAAATACGAGACAAGATATATTGCCATGGGCATTAGAGGAACATTAAGATTTTAAAAGATTCATAAATGTACAGTTAACTATAAGACAATGATGAACTCAGCTGGCTGGGCAGATATGAGCAAACCTTATGAGCTAAGCTTTACTGAAAGAGGGCAGTGACTCTGCCTAATATATTTCTATTCAGTCAATACATGATAGTCAAAGAAAAAAGAAGAGAGACAATGATTTTGTGTCTCTGGAGTTTATGTGTATTCAGGAATTATTTAGAAGGCTTGAGAGCGCTATGGCCATGTCTCTACTTGTTAGTAACTTTTTCTATAACTTGCTGCTTTCTGTCTGTGGCACCTCTAGTTTTCTTTGCAGCTGTGCTTAGTGCCAGGTAAAGCTATTCTCAGAAGCGGAAAGTAAGACACTAGGAGGCAGGGACCATTGGGAGAAGAAAGTAAATACAACGCATTATGATTTAATAGAATGCTTCACACACTGTACTAGGCCAAACCCTGTACTAGGTAGGCATCAGGAGTAAGCAAAAGAAAGAAAGAAAAAAAATGTGCACAATCTTGTTTAAAAGACAAGAATGACATAGTTGAAATATTTGTAAGTTAATATGAACATTGTGTGTGTGTATATATATATTTATATATACACTTGAGATGCTACATTATAAGTGTAGCTGGAATATAGATAAGGGAGATGTTAGTGCTAGCTGGAAGGGTAGAATAAAAACATCAGGAAAGAAGTGAAGATAGAGAGTAGTTAGAAAAAAAGAAAAATGTAGAATTGCACAGAAAATGAAAAATCAATTAAACAAGTCTTAATGTAGAATGAATAGATGAGTAAAGGAAAGGAAAAAAATAAAACTGAGTTGACAAAGAAAGAACAATTTTTAATCTTGGGGAAACAATGACAGATAATTATTCTAATGCAGAGTTTATTTAGAATTCATTGTGCTTTTAACTTACGCTTGAGCTTTGTAAACAAAAAAATTGAAAGTACCAACCTTCATTTATATTTTCCCATGAAACTAATACACAACTGAAAAAAAAGGAGTAAGGTTAAAGTGGGTTTCAAAGTACTTTTGAAGTTTCCACTATTGTGGCAGAGAAATCTGTTCACCAAATATTGAACAACAATTTAACAATTTTGTCACTTGTGCTCAGGGTGATGTTCATATGAGGAAAATATTTTAAAATATTAAAATTGTGTTATTCCTATAGATACACACATAAATATTTTGACTTTACAAATACATGGCCGATAAATTATGAATATAACATACCGTAAGCGAACAAAGATTCATGGACAAAAATTTCATGATAATGGCAATATAAATTTTACATGTCTGAGTTGTCTATTGCTATCTAACAAATTACCCCCAAACTCAGCGCTGAAAAAAATATTTATTATCTCACAGTGTTTTGTGGATCAGGAAGGTGGGAGAGACTTAGTTAGAAGGTTCTGATTCGGTGTCTTTCCTGTTAGAGTCAGCTGTCGTGGCAGTCTCAGCAGAGACTGCAGTCATCTGCTGACTGAGGCTGGAAGATCTACTTCCAAGATGGCGTATTCTCACATGGCTGTCGGCAGGAGGCCTTAGCTCCTTGCTGGATGTTGAGTTTTGCTCACCACGTGACCTCTCCGTAGGAATGCTTGAGTATTCTCATGATAAAGTAGCTGGCTTCTCTCAGAGAGACACATCCAAGGAAAAAGAAGACAGAAAGGATGCTATCCTTTGTAACCTAATCTCAGACATTGTACGTCATCATTTCTGACACATACCATGTGTAGGAAGTGAGTCACTGAGTCTAGCCCACACTCAAGGGATGGGGGAATTAAGATCTACCTCTTAAAGGGAGAAGTAACAAAGAATTTATTGTTGGTATGTTTTAAAACCACCACCCACACTATCTTAAATATCTATCTATTTGTATGAATTTACTCAAGAAATAAGTGACAAGCTTCTTATTTCCATGTGCATTAAACATTCAGTAGAATAAATGCATTTCTACATTCGTATGATTCAGACAGACCTTAGTCTTTCACATCCTATAGACAACAAATTACAATACCACTGAGTTTCACCATATATTGAGTTAGGTGATTTAAATGTTTAAATAAACCCTGAACTTAGACTTATGATTAATCATGTTATTTATATTTGTGAGTTTTGCTCTTGTAATTTAGAGAATAAGAAAGAATAATTTAAATATCTGGTTGAAGTCATTGAACAGAGCCAGTCATTATTATCGAGGATTTTGTTAAATGCAAATTGACTTCACCATTGAACAAGTAAGCTTTTAATAGATAAACAAAAGCACATCTGCTTATTTTATGCTTTAATAATAATAATGGCATTTTGTGAATATTTGAATTGCTTTTAACCTTTAAGTGTAAAAATCAGTCCCTAACAGATATGTAAACTAGTAGAATACTATCCCCAACTTGGGTGATGTGTTGGCTAATTGTCAACTCGACTAAGCCACAAGTTGTCCAGATACTTGGTTAACCATAATTTGAGTGTGTCTGTGAGGGTGATTCTGGATGATATTTACATTAAAATTGATAGACTGAGTAAAGCAGATTGCCCTGCCTGTTGTGGGTGGGGCCTCATCTAATCAGCTGAAGTTCTGAATAAAATAAAAAGGCTGACCCTCCTTCAAGAAAGAGAATTCCTTTTTCCTGACTACCTTTGAACTGAGACATTACATTTCTTCCCTGCCTTTAGACTTGAACTGAACATAGGCTCTTCCTGGGACTTGAGCCTCCTGGCCTTTGAATTGGAACCCACTGTCAGGTCTCCTGGGTCTCCAGCTTGCTGATTCTTTCACACTGTAGATCTTGGGAATTCTCAGACTCCATGATAGTAATTCCTTATGACAAAGCAATGTCTTTCTCTCTCCCACCGTTGATTGCTTCTGTTTCTCTGGAGAACCCAGAATAACACAGCGATTATATATATATATATATATATTTTTTTTTTTTTTGAAGTTCTGTCTTAGTTAAGCCCATGCTTGGTCTCAAGACATTTATGTTTTAGTTCTTGCTCTAACTCAGACAAGTAGGTGACTCCATGCCTGTCCCTTCATGGTATGGAATTGAATGCTTGTGTCCCTGCAAAATTCATATGTTGAAGTCTAACTCCCGTTGTGATAGTGTTTGGAGATGTGGACTTTGTGAGGTGATTTGGTCATGAGGGTGGAGACTTCAGGAATGGGATTAGTCCTCTTATAAGAGGAAGCACAGGAGAGCTTGCTACTTTTCTGGTCACTACCACATGAACACAGATAAGAAGATGACCATCTGAAAACCAGGAGACCAGACACCAAATCTGCTGGTGATATGGTTTGGCTGTGTCCCCACCCAAATCTCATCTTGAATTCCCACATGTTATGGGAGGGACTTGGTGGGAGGTAACTGAATCATGGGGGCAGATCTTTCCTGTGCTATTCTCATGATAGTGAATAAGTGTCACGAGATCTGATGGTTTTAAAAAGGGGAGTTTCCCTGCACAAGCTCTCTTCTCTTGTCTGCCACCATGTGAGATGTGCCTTTCACCTTCTGCCATGATTGTGAGGCCTCCCCAGCCATGTGGAACTGTAAGTCCATTAAACCTCTTTCTTTTGTAAATTTGCCCAGTCTTGGGTGTGTCTTTATCAGCAGCATGAAAATGGACTAATATAGCTGGTATCTAGATCTTGAACTTCCATCTCCAGAACTGTGAGAAATAAATTTCTATTGTTTAAGTCATCTGGTCTATGGCATTCTGCTGTAGCAGCTAGAACTGACTAAGACAATTCACTTTCTAACAAATAAAAGATGTGGATTAGATGATCTCTAAGTTTCCTTCCAGATCTGAAATCCAGCATGCCATGACTCTCAAAAGATATCCTCCTCAATCTGACTGTTACTTTTCAGTATCACCCAAGTAAAGATGACCTCGGCATGAAGATCTGTTGTTCTGCATTTGGTGCTTATTCAAAAGGCCAATGAAAGAGGAATTATCAAAGAAGTGAGAAGGATATTTATGGTCTTTGAATTAGTATGTGTGACAGCTTTATGAAAGGATCAACCTCATAGTGCCCAGTTTCTCTCATTTATGCTCAGGAGATTTGTTCTTGTAAGTCCTATTAAGTAGGTAAATCCTCTGTGTATCTGAGAGAGCACAGACTAACAAACATCAATTTACTTGCTACTGTTTGCATGCTATATTCTTGGTAGATGCTTACCTAATTCTTCTAGAAAATATATCCACTGAAGCTCAAATTTAAATGCCATCTTTAATTTGTTTGGTTTAAATAAACTGCACACAACAGCTTCTTCAGAGGATAGATTGCTAGGGTATGAATATGAGCTTGAAAAATATCTCTGGTATGGCTAAAAAAATATAAGCTGCAGCTCTTTATTCAGTGAACTACATCAGTTTATCACACTCCTACCAGACTTATATGTATATGAAGAGAAGAATTACAGACAACCAAATGGAATTGAGATCAACCCCACATTTAAAGATGCACAGCACGTGGAATTTGAGGTCATGGAGAACTGGCTTTAAATCTCAGCTTTATTAGGAGCTTGGGCTCAATACTTAGTCTCTCTTCAAGCCTCAGTTTCCTCAGCTGTGGAAAAAGAAGAGGAAAGTCGGGACAGTAAGAGCTACCTCATAGTTGAGAGGGCATAGGAATTCCTTAATAAATGGTAGCTGTTATGACTACAGATCAACACTTAGAAGGAGAATAAATCCTCCCCATATAGTCTTGAGAGTTAGATGGAAAATTATCTCTATCCTATAGTTTTATCACCATTATTTGTTTTATTAATTTCAAGAAGTGTTTCTTATGCAAAAATACAGCTATGCGTGTTACGTATTTTTATTCACAGTTGCTAGGAATACACAGTCTTTTGATTTGAGCTAGGGATATCTGTTGAAAGTGAAATATTCACATGTGGCCAGAGAAGGGCAAATGAGGCTGCATCCCTCCTTTTTCTCTCAAGGGAAGCCCAAGAATTTCCTAGGAAGAGTCATTAACAGGGCCCAAGAAGACCTCTCAGGTAAGACGTTATTATCTATGCATACATCCAATCTCCTAGGACCTAAGCCATTGGGATGCTTTGCAAAGTTGAGATTCTCTATCATGCTGCAAACCTTGCCTTGGAGGCAACAGACATTATTCTCTATTACTTTATGTGCACTTTTGCTATTTTCATGCAGTTCCACATCTATATATAATGTTTTAGAAGTAATGAGCACGTCCCATTTCATGGGTGTTCTTGATTCAAAATCATTTAATTTAAGAACACTTAATACTAGAACGAAAGCCGTAACTTCATTTTATAACTTCTAGGCGTGGTAAATGTAAATTTTCTTTAAGGTCTAAACTAATCTTCTATTGTTTGTTGAAATATTACGTATACCAGTTTATCGATACTTGGAAGACTTAATTTCCCTGAGAATCCATCTCTGCAGGCTCCATTTCACACGGGCACTAGAGTAGGTTAAGACGCTGCTTGTCTAGCACTTATAACGAGCAAGTATATGGAAAAGAAGCCCCGTTGTTCCTCGCACCAACCTGACTGTAGCTGCCATATAAAACCTACTGAGCCATATATTTTACTCATCTTAATAAGCGCATTATAAAATGGCACTGCATTTCTTCCTCTCAGAGACAAGGAATGCTCAGGGTATTAAGAACATCAAAAGGAGAAAAAGTTAAGTAGTTGCAACAGGTACAGATCTAAGGCAAAGAACTACATCTAGTCGTGGAATCTCAGATCAAATATGCCTGCTTTTTCCTTTCGCCCTTTGGGGTCGTTCCTCTGATAAATAATTCACAGACTGCAGTGCAAAGTAGTTTGCATACTGACAAGATTAAAAAGAATGCTTTGTCTGGGTTAAATTTACAATCTGAAACCTTCCTTTAAAATGTCAAGAAGGTAATTAATTTAAGAAGGTTTGCCAAGCAGAGTCTCCGACCCTGTCAGAAAAATTTCATTTCCTGAGGGTGAAGGGGATGTTGCATTTATCTTTCCCAAATGCCTGTTTTGGTTTCCATTTTAAGACCATTTTCTCCCTTCCTAATATGCCTTTTATAGCTCTTTTCTTTTTAGGCAAAAATTAACCCAGTATTCTTTCTTGGTGGATTTTTTTTTTTAAGATTATCTAACACAGTCTGCAAATTACCTGTGAGTGGGGACTAAAGCACAGGTCAGACCTTTTGACACAAAAAGAAGAGCATTTTCCACAGAGAGCACTCTCCCCGGCCTGAACATTCAGACAAGCATTTTGAGTAGCAGCGGGAAATGCATAAATTCAACAGCATGAAAATTTGCTTTTGGCTTAGCAAAATGCCCGGCCCCACATATGCACAGTAGAATGCATTCTTATGAATGAATGCTTATGACAATCAGTGGGGTTTTTACAGCAATTCTTCAAGCCAAGTTTACTGGTGTAAAATGTTATTAGCAATCGTGTCCCCTAACTAATCCCTGGAGGCATCACAGAAGAGATTAAACAATGCATTGCTGTTTGGAAACCTCATCCAAAAGCCCTGTATCAAGTATGCGGGCACACACATACACACAGCAGAAAAAGAAAGCTGTTAATCGGCCCACTAGAAGTACATTTCAGTTCCTCTTGAAAATAGAGTTTGCCAGAGTAGCAGGGCTAAATAGATGTCATCTCATTGATACGAACCGGGAAGAAATAATTTCATCTCAAATTTACTTCAAGAAACAAAGGTCAGCTGAAATGTGCCAAAATGCTAAATGTGAAGAAAAATAGTTGAAAATGTATGAAGTCTGAAATAAGAATCTCATGGTTTTAAGGTAAATCTAAATCGAGATGTGTTTGTTTAATAGAGATGCTTTTGGATGCTTAGCTGTCCTCCCTAGGTACCAACTCTTGACCCTGGTGAATGACGTGTTTGTGTTGCTACAATTCAGTTTCCTGGGATTTTCCTTCTACATCTTGTGTCATTTTGGTAGGGTCAGGATGTGGGATATCAGTTTGAGAGCTGTGTTCTCTGAGGCTTTAGAAAAACAGTCACTGGACTTTGTCACTTTGCAAATCCCTCACTCATTGCCATCATACCTTGGGAAATGGCACGTGTTGGATTTATTTTGCATGGAGTCTATACTACTAATACGTCAATCCTCAACATTAGTCTCTAATCCTTTTTGATGGAGTATTTAATTGTTCTTTTTAGAAAATATTGTAGTTGCTTTCAAATATTTTGGGAAGTTGTGGTAGTACAAACTAAAAATAAATATTTTCTAGTGTGTTAGTAAAAAGGCAAACACATAGCTAAAAAAGCAATTTAAGAAAACCTATATTTCTGATTAAAGACGATTTTTGAAAATTTCATGTAATTCTTCTAGTCTTTTCAAAGCACAAGGTGAACAAGTTCCTCAGAAACTGATTTTGTAGGAATGTTTAATTTGAAGGTGATAGTATTTGAAAGTAGAAGGAAGTACGTGTTGGGGAGAGGTGTAAGTTTGTTCCACAGGACACCATTAGGGAGTTGTCATGTGTTTTAATTTTCAAGCAAGAGTAGGCTGCACTTGCTCTAGTCAAAAGCATCCAGAATAGCCTTGATTGGTATCCTTGGGTTTCAGCAAGATTGGCATGACCTGTGTGTTAATGGAAAACTTCAGGTGCTGTGCTGAAACCATCATTGAAGGACATAGAATAAAGGCTTCACTATATATTAATACTATGATTTCCCCTACCCTTCTCACTTCTAGGACTTCTCATTCATTACAATTTCCTCATCATCCTGCAGTGAGAGAAAAACTCAATCAGCAACCCACTGAAGAGCATAATGATTGATCTCAGCCAAATTTCTTCTTCAGTATACAAAAATATATATATAATTATCACTTTAGACTAACTAGCTATTGAATAATTTTGTAGGAAATAATTGATGGGAGGCACATGAGAGTTAGCAGAAGCAAGAAAAAAATTAAATGCATAGAGAATATCCAGGCCCTAAGGAAATTTATCAATAAGCTTTGAGTTGCCTACAGAATATTTGAATGAGACAAATCATAGTCATAATAGAAAAAATTTAAAATACTCTGTTTGAGACATGCTCAGTTTATGGGAGTCTGTATAGATGAATGGTGGGAGCTACCAGCTAACACTGGAAGCAGGGAAGGTGAGTTGATTTCCTACCGTGTGGCTTTATAGCCAGGCTTAATTCATTAGTAAAGAATTTAGTTGATACTTGTAATTGCATCTAATTGTTGCTGTACCAAATTACCAACAATTTAGTGGCTTAAATTAACGTAAGTTTATTTTATAGTTCTGGAAGTCAGAAATCTGAAATGGGTCTCAGTGGGGTAAAATCCAGGTGTTGGAAGGGCTGCATCCCTTTCTGAAGGTTCTACGGAATAACTTGTTTTCTTGCTTTTTCCAACCTCTAAAGGCTGCTTGCATTCATTGACTGTGGTCCCCTTCCATCTTTGAAGCCAGCCAGTCAAGTTTTTTTCACATTGCATCACTCTGACTCTGACTCTTCAGCCTCTCTCTTCACCATTTAAGGACCCTCGAGACTGCATTAAGTTCCCCTGGATAATTCAGGATAATGTTACCATCTTATGGTCAGCTGATCAGCAACCTGAGTTTCATCTGCTACTTTAATTCCCCTTTGCCATGTAACATGATTTGTTCACAGGCTCTAGGGATTTAGATGTAGAAATCTTTGGAGGACCAATTATTTTGCCTACCATAGTACTTAACAAATATTTCTTGGATGAATGTCTGATTAATTGACTATGAAAAGAAGAATAAATTTTGAGAGGGAAGAAGGGTGAACAGTATCAAATTATCTTGAAGTCAAGAAGGATGAAGACTGAGAAATATACTTGGACTTGATAACTAGGAGGACACAAGCAGTTTTTGAAAAGAATCAGCATCTTGTGGGCTCTGAAAATCAGATTTCAGGAGATTGTTTAGTGAGCTGGGCTCACAAAATGAAGACAGGGATTTAAATTGTGTTTTGAACTAAGAATAAGAAGAGCTCCAGACAAAAAAACTCAGGAGGATAGCAGAATTCCTTAGATAATATAATTATACTTATGGATCAAGGGAAAGAAGCCCATACATAGAGATAGAGATATATATTCTATCTATCTCTTGAATATTTTTAATTGATAGTTTGATATATTGAGAGAAGTAAGGGGGGTTAGAACCAATATTTAAGAGGAAAACCATGCCTGTGGATAAAAGGGAAGCAGGACAATTCTTTCTCTGATACAAGAGGAAGAAAGGATTATTGAAGGACTAAGGACAAATAGAAAGGGACAAAAGATTTGAGAGCATTTAAATTAGATTATATCTATTTTATGAGTAAGTAGCAGACATAGGTTCCTAAAGTCAGTGTGGAAGCTTGGGATATGGGGAGAACAGAAGAGGTTTAAAGTAGATTCTGGAGGGTGGAAGAGATGATCCTCCCTGGAGATTTGAAATGCTTGACCAGCAGCACAGGTGACAAAGTGAGAGAGAGCTCCGTTAAAGTGATGCTGCCATATTTGTAATTTTCCCAACAATACTCAGCTATTTATGAGGTGGATCAGAGAAAGCAGAAAGTGGGGTTTCCTAGGGTGGGAAAGACACAGCTTTGTGGTAGAGAAAGAAGGTGAGGGCACATAGCCTACTCCTGAGGGCATTGCATGAGTGGCTGATCATGCCCACCCAGTATGGGTGTAGAAGGAAGTGATCCAGGATGGGGGTAATGAACTGAGAGGACATGGGGACTTGAAAATGATGATAATGAAATTCTGGCTCAGGAGGAATGAATAAGTAAGATGACAAGGAGATGTGGAGGCAGAAAGTGCCAAGGTGTGGCTGGGCTTGTGGGGGTGGGGGCTACAATGTAATGGAGATGATAGTAATCTGAGTATCCAAGCCCAATGAATTGTGGTATTAGAGTACTGAAAGTTCATCACACAAACGTCAAAGGAGGGTAAGACTATAAAGAAAATGTTAAAATTTTGATAAGGAGGAAAAGGCTTATAGAAAATGGAAAACTGGATAGCGGTAGATGGCATGGACTTTTACAAAAGAGATATAATGGAGAGATAGCTATCAAAAAAATGGTCTGGAAGAGACTGACAAAAAGGTATCAACCCCTTTCTCATCCCAGAGAGTTTTAAAGAAGTAACATTCATCTAATAAATATTTAAGCAGCCAATATATAACAGACACTGGATTAGGGAGTGAACTTATAATGAACAGACAATCCTTATGTGCTTCACAATCTAGTGGGAAAAACAGACAATAAATTCAAATATGTATAATTATAAATCATGGTAAGATCTATGAGGAAAACAAGCATAATGCTCAAAGTAAGCATTATTTGGTTACATTTGTACTGTAATATCAGGAGTAAGGAACATTGACTCAGTCTGAACAAAAATTTAAAAACATAAACATAAGATCATTTTCTCTTTTTCTTAAAACTCTTCTTCTGTTACTCTTGGACAAACTCCAGACTCCTTAGCAAGGTCTAAAATGATTCTGAGACTGGTAGAATTGTCCCATAGAATTCATGTTTGTGGTTTTTTTGAATAAACATAGAAATTGACCATCCTGATCTTAAAGCTAGAAATTTACGTTTGTCTTATCTGAGTTCCTTTCTCAAGAAACTGACCCTCAGGCCTCCAAGACAGTATTAAGTAATTGAAACTCACAAGATCACTGCATCTAGACAGTGAAACACCAGACTCTTTATTTGTCATGATTGTCTCTTTACCCCTCCCTAATTCCTGTTTTCCCTACATGTAGCTACATTCTTCCCAGCTATGAACTCCCAATTTTAGTTGGTTGAGGAGATGTACTTGAGACTGATCTTCCATCTTCTCTGCCAATATCACCCCATTAAAGCCTTTCTTTCCTGGCGATACTTGTTGTCTCAGTGATTGGCTTTCTGTGCAGTGAGCAATGGGATACAGATAGAACTCCTGGTGTTTTGGTAACAAGTCTTTAAACCTCTCCAAACTTGTTTTTCATCACCCCCCTGACCTCAACCTGCTTTCTTTTTACTCTTCAATGATTTCAATCTCTTTCCCACTGCAGGGCCTGAACATTGGACCTCCTCCAACCCTCATGAACTCACACTTTTGCCTTCTCTTAGCCTCCTCTCTTCTTTTCAGAGAGGCCCCCATGACTTCTTTCACTATCTTATCTTTGATTTTTCTGTCCTACTTTCTGAATCTCATTCATCAGTGAGAATTGTCACTTCAGCCTTTTAAACATATCCTCTCAAATCTATGTCTCCTTTGCTATCTCTACCACTACCGTACATCACTTTAACCCATCACCATTTCTCATGTGTAACAATGATTTCCAGTATTATCATAAAAGACTGGTGGAAAGTCAGCTGTCCTTTTTAAAGGAAAAATTTAGATCAGAGATCTAGCAACTTGTGCTCAGACAGGGGCAGACCTGTCCTTAACTCTCACCTCCCCAGCAGAGAGAGAACAGGGATTACAGAATATATATGCCCCATAGGGATAGTTAAATTTGTTAGGTTTTAGCATACTTAATTGTCTAGGTGCTGTGGTTCACATGTGTCCTCCCCAAGAAAGCATGTTTTGAAAACTTAACCCTCAAAGCAACAGTGTTGGGAACTAGGGTAGGGCCTGATGAGAGGTGATTAGGCCACGAGGGCAGAGTGAATGGATTAATGCTGATATAATGGGAGTAGGTTCCTTATCCTGGGAATGAGTTTGTTATAAAAGGGGGAGTTCAGCTCCCTTTTATACTCTCTCTGTCACACATACACACACACACACACACACACACCCTCACCCTCTCTTGCCTTTCTCCCTTCCACCATGGGATGATGCAGCAAGAAGACTCTCATTAGATTCTGGTCCCTCCATCTTGGCCTTTGTAGTCTCCAGAACTGTGAGAAATCAATTTCTATTCTTTATAAATGATCCAGTCTCAGGTGCTCTCTTATAACAGCACAAATGGACCAAGATACCAGCGGAGAGATAGTTCCAGGACTTTTGTTTCAAATATTCTCTGGATTCAAAATGTAGCTTTGCCATATATAAATTATATGGACTTTGACTGGTGGTTTAGATTCCTTGTGTGTCATTGTTCTCATAAAGTGGGAACAATGCCTGTTTTGAAATGCTGTTATGAGGATAGTATAAGTGCCAAACAGAGCACCTGGTTTATTCTCGATGCTCAGTTAATGCTAATTTCTTCTATTTTGTTTTTCCCAGATCTTGCCTAGGAGACAGGGAGTTAAATCACTGGGATTGATCCCAGGCATATTAAACCATGACAGTCACTGGCCCAAGGACTGCCTTGTGCAGTAACTCCAAATCCAATCCACACACCCTGTAAAAGATGGGGAAACTGTGTTTGGTAGTTCTCAAAAATTGAAGAACATTACACATGTGATTACTTGTTTATACTATTGTATCACTTTTATTTCTGCATTTCAAAAAATTGTATTATTTCAGAGCTGGAAGAACCTTTACAGGTAATTTTGAGGTATACTGAAAAAAACACTGCTTAGAAACTGGGATAAGGATTCCAGTCCCAGATTTGCAGCAAACTAGCCATGTGTCTCCTGGTATCTGCCCTACCTACTCCATTAAGTTGTTATTCCTTTGGCAGGATGAATCAAGGCTCCCATGGGGAAGCATGAGGGGAATAGGTGGTTATTATATTGACCAACTGTTAGTTTTGTTTGGTTTAATGTTTTTAGATCTGCTCTTTTTTTTTTTAATAGTGAGGGCAGATTGTGAGTGTGAGAGATGAGGAGGTAAGTCTGGAGAAGCCAAGGGGTTTGAGGAAGAAAGATAGTGTGCTATGGGGGCCACGTGATATAACCACTTCCCTTGGTCTCCTCAAGAAACTTCAATGAAGCTACATACCTTACAATAATTTTGGAAGTTGATTTGTTTACTTTTAGATGTCAAGATATGTAAAGTTGGCTTCCAGGATAGTTTCCAGTAAATTCAGGGCTGTTCCTAGGAAATGATATAGTAAGTAAGTAACTGGAATGGCAAATTAAATAGTACATATGAAAGCACCTTAAAAGAGTATGTGGCAATGAGCTGTGTATTGTTATTCTTTGCTTCAACACTTTGACTTTACAGATGAAAAATTGAAGCCTAGAAAGTTCATGTGATTTGGATAATGGGGTTTAATGTATTTTATGGAGATTTTATGAAGGCTAAATGATATGTAAAGAACTTAGGCCCTGGTAGATAATACATATTCAACAAATGTTACCAATTATTATTGTTGTTGTAATTCTGCTTCTGCTGTTGATGCTGCTGGTGGTGGTTGAAGACCTATGTGGAATGCTCTCTCTACTACACTTTGCTTTTCCAATTGCCATGTAATTTTCACTTTAAGAGCAGTTGTTGACCTCATTGTATCACAAGTTCTGAAAAGGTAAATTTGATAGAATACAGTATGGAAAAATAGGTCTGAAGCAAGATGATGCAATTTTTAAAAAGAAGAAAGAAACACTTCGATTTAATGAAAGTTATTATCTTAACAACAGTGGGAATTGTCATTTAGAATTTGCAAGTGAGATATTCATTTGAATATTCATCAAACTCTGTTACTTTTACTGTCCAAACTATTCCAGGCCCTAAATTAGGCATACAGTTAGAAATTGGTCAGTGTTTGTTCATGTTCATTCATTCTTCATTTGGAAAATCTTTATTGATTATTTTTTATGTGACAGGCACAGTGCTAGCTAACATTATTTGAGTACTTCTTTTGTTTAGAACTATGTTATGAGATAATGGAGAAGGAAGCCTCCCAGAAGAGAAGACACAGTGTTGTTTACAAAGCGTGCATATGAAAGACCATGCAAACAACAATAAAATATCCTCTTAATAAGAGAAAAGTGAGAGATATTGGAATGAAACAGAGTCCAGGACTATTTAGAATTGTCTATAGTTAATCCCCAAAGTCTTCCAGGAGGAGGACTCTATATAAGGGTATTTTGCAGGGGTAATGAGCGTGAAACGGGGAAGGTGGGACTTTCAGGACAGGGTATTGCAAGGCATGGTAGACTATCAGCTGTATGTCCACTAGTTTTCTTTGTTTCCTGAACTACAGGGATTTTTGTCTTATACCCCTGGCCTCAGAAACTATCAGCCATTTTTGCACATTTCCACCTTTTCCCTAATATCTAATGTGTCTAGGACAAAGCTCCCCAAGGCCTACTAAAGAGAAACTCCCTGCTGCCTTCAACTTTGGCCAGTGCTAACACACTATTCATGAACCATTCAGGGCCTTAAGGGAATGTTACTTCTGAGGCTAGCTCCCTTGGAACTGGGCCCTGATCACTGTCATTTCATTTGTCCTACTCTGTGAATCATTCAAATCATAAATGGTGGGCTCTTTGTCCTCTGTATTAGTCAGGATTTTACAGAGAAATAGAACCAATAATATTTATTTACTTAAGCGATTGACTCACACAATTTTGGAGGCTGAGAAGACCCATGATCTGCTCTCTGCAAGCTGAAGACCCAGGAAGCTCTCTCTCCAGAGAGCTGGAGAACCAATGGTGTAATCCCAGTCTGAGTCTGAAAGCCTGAGAATGAGGACAGGAGATTGATGTCTCAGCTCAAACAGTCAGACAGAGAAAACAAATTCTCCATTCCTCTACTTTTTTGTTCTATTTAGCTCTCAATCACTGGGATGCCCACATTGGAGAGAGCAATCCTCTTTACTCTATCTGAAGATTCAGAGGCTTATCTCTTCCAGAAACAACCCTGCAGACACATCCCCAAATAATATTTAACCAGATATCTGGGCATCTTCACTGGGATCCAGTGAAGTTGATATAAACAATTAACTGTCACAGCTACATGGGGTAAAAATATCCACATAGAATCTATATTCTAGACAGGAAAATAAATACAATTATCTCCAAAAAAAAAAAAAAAAAGAATCTGTATTCAAGTAGGCCTATATGAAATAGTAGAATTCCAGAGGATAATTGTTATTATATCAGGATCTTAGCGTTCACAGGCTTTCTCACATCTTTTTACCTAATACAACAACACAGCGTGTAGGTGTTGATTTCATAATCTAGATGAGGAATTTGAAATTTAGAAAGTTAAGTGATTTACCCGGAATAGCATGGATAGAAAATGACGGAGCCAGAACCTGAAACCCCTCATTGTGACTCACCATACCAGATGGCCAAACTGGATCTTTTTGAAAATGTATTTTTATTGAAATATAAGCTACATTAAAACTCATATCTCAAGTGCACACCTTGATAAATGTTCACATATGAAAAAACCCTTGCAAGCACCACTTACATAAAGATATAAGGTTCCCTATATGCATTCTCAATACCCCCCTTCCCCTCAAAGGGGACCACCACTTTCTGAATTCTCCTACCACGTTAGAGTTGCCTACTAACTCTACCAGGTTAGAGTTGCCTGTTCTTAAAGTGTGATGAATAGAATCATGCACTACAGACGTTTTGTGTCTGGCTTTGTTGTTGTTGTTGTTCAACAGAAGATATTTGAGATTCATCCATGCTGGTGAGCGTAGCGATAGTTTTTTTCATTGTTGTACGGTATTTCCTTATATAAACATTCCACCATTTATTTACTCATTCAGTTAGATGGATCTTAGAAGTTGATGGACATGTAGGTTGTTTTTAGGTTTGTCCTGTTATGAACTAAATTATTACAGACATTGTTGCTCATGTCTTTTAGTCGATAGATACGCATGTCTCTGGGCATATACCTGAGTGGTATTGTTAGGTCATAGGATAAGCATATTTTAGCTTTTGTAAATACTTCCAAGTAGTTTTCCAAAAAGGCTGTACTAATTTATATTCCTACTAAAGTACTGTATGGAAGATCCACTTACTTAATATCTCTGTGAACACTTGTTATTGCCAACATTTTTACCTTTAGATATTCTGGTGAGTGTGTAGTGGCAAACCAGCTCTTGAGACAGGCACTCAGTTTCATTGCACAGCACAGCCTGATACTACCTTTTTATTCTCACTCATTTTATCCACAGGAAAATTTCTCTTGGTCTGAGGCCTGGTTGAAGAGTGGGGCTTGGTGGTGGCAGGGCAGAGCTAGATCCTTCTGTCTGATTTGGCTGCAACCCCTGAGCTGGATTCTAGCTCCTATATTTTAATCTTTATTGTGTAAATTTGGCAATTCACTGGGAGAATACGGAGCTCTGTTTTCTCACTTATAAGATGGAAAGCTTGGAATAGCCAGTGTAAGTTCTTTCTAGACCTTTAGATCTGTGATTTCTCTCATACCACTTTCGTATATGCCCGTAAGGCATTTTGAAATCCTGGTTGGATTTTGAAATGAGGACCTTCTAAATTCTTTGCCTTCTTTCTTCAGTTATAATGCTTAGTTACTTTTCCCAAACCTACTAACATTTTCCTTATTTATTTATTTATTTATTTATTTATTTATTTATTTATTTGTTTAGAGACGGAGTCTTGCTCTGTCACCTAGGCTGGAGTGCAGTGGCATCATCTCGGCTCCCTGCAACCTCTGCCTCCTGGGTTCAAGCGATTCTCCTGCCTCAGTCCCCTGAGTAGCTGGGATTACAGGCACGCACCACCATGCCTGGCTAATTTTTATATTTTTAGTAGAAAGAGGGTTTTACCATGTTGGCCAGGCTGGTCTTGAACTCCTGACCTCAGGTGATCCACCTACCTCGGCCTGCCGAAGTGCTGGGATTACAGGCATGAGCTACCACACCTGGTCACATTTTCCTTGTTTTTGATTCAACTCTGTCCTTTTTAAGTTATATAAATGCTCCTTAAAACTTACTCTTTTCTTCCATATTTTTGATCCAAGTGTCTCACCTTTTCTCAACTACATCAGGCACTTTCTCCACAGTGTTACTGAGCTCTTTTCTCATTGGTGACTGGTGTCTATACTGGTAACTCTAACTCTTTTAAGTACCGCTTCTATATGACATCCCTGCAACATTGGCACCATTCCGTCTTTTAGAGTCCACAAAAAGGTTGCTTTTCCTCCTTCTTTCCCTCCCGCTCTTCTTTCTTTTTGTTTTGCGTTAGTTTGTTACAACAAACTAGACTAATGTCTTCCTAGTCCCTTTCCAAACTCTCTTTTGCATCTCAGAGTAGAGGCAGTATAAAATTAAATCTTCTAGATTTTCTCTTTCTGCAGAGTTCTGAGTTAGATTCTGCCAAAGAGAAGCACAGCACTAGATTTGGAAGACAGAAGAAAGGTGAAGCCATTTTTTTTCTGGTGGCAGCTGCAGGCAGACATGTGAGCAGTCAGCAGACGTGAGATTTACAGCAGCTTCTAGGAGAGCTCCTGCAAATCACCCGCGTTGGTGCTGCAGTCAAGGGAGATTATCAACAGGCACTTCCTATAATTCCTATTCATCCAAATTTCCTGTAGGCCAGCTGTGGTTTTTCTTTCACCTATATACCCTAGCTGTTCAAATGGTTGTGTGAATCCCTAATTATTAACATTATACTGTATCTTGAAATAAAAAATTTCTGAATTCATCGGGTTAGGCTACTCTTGCAATAAATCTCAGTGGCTTAACACAGTATGTTCATTTTTTGACTATGCCTTACTCTAATGAAGGGCGTGGTGGTAAGAGTGGGGATGGAGATGAAGAACTGAAGCTGTTGGAGTCCCTGCCATATGCAGTATGGCTTCAGGTAGCCTTGGGGATTGGGATCCAGTTAAGAGTCAAGCAAAATGATTTCATGCTCAGGCCTAGGCTGGCACACACCATTTCCTCCCATATTCCACTAGCTAATTACAAGAGCCAGCCTGATGGCAAAAGGGGCTCCTTTTACCACAGTTCCTTTTGCTGTGTCCAAGCTTTAGATGTAGGTGTTCCTTGTAGCTCTGATATGAGTTCTCTTCTTTTTTCATTCTGCCCATTCACCTCAAAGAGTTCTTACCTATTTTCATTACTCCAGTTCCTGTCTCTGCTTCTGGTTTCCCCTCCACCTGCAATGGCCTTTCATCTATTGTCCTGTTGAATGCCCTTTGTGTTAGTCCATTTTGCACTGCTCTAAAGGAATACTGGAAGCTGGGTAATTTATAAAGAAAATAAGTTTGTTTGGCTTATGGTTCTGCAGGCTGCACAAGAAGTGTGGCACCAGCCTCTGCTTCTGGTGAGGGCTTTGGGAAGCTTTCAATCATAGCAGAAGGTGAAGGGGGAGCTGGTGTGTCACATGATGAGAGAGAGAACAACAGAGAGAGGGAAGGGATTCCAGGCTCTTTTTAATAATCTCCATGTTTAGTAATATCCATGGCTAGCATTTAATACGTATTTGCAAAATGAATAGATTAAAAGTACTTAATGCTTTAAATAAAGAATTTGTGTCCATATTCTAAAATAACCATCTCGTGATTTTTTCTACAGTTTGCAAGATTCCTGTAGGTATTTTCTTTTTGTGCAGTTGGCTTTCATTAGTATAGGTCATTGACAAGATATACATTCAATGCAGGTCCTCTTGACTCATAGATCTCCTGCCATATTCATATGCTCTCACTTAGATTTCATCCTCTCATTTTCTGTTCTCCTCTTTCTTCTTTCAAAGGTCCCTCCATCATCTCCCCTCTCCTAATTTATCACCATCTTTATTGAGTTGCAAGGTTGTAACAGCAAGAAGAGAGAAAAGAAGAGAGAGAAATTCATGGAGGAAAGCATATTTTTCCTCCATACATTGCAGTTCTTGAGCCCTCCTCTCCATCCCAGTCTGTGATTTTTAGCAGATTTTTATAAGCACTGGGTCTATTTGGACAAGATTTCACCAAGAAATATAATTGTAGACACAAACAATGTCTAATTTGTCTAGGGGCTATTACCTTTTCTCTGAATTAATACTAAATCAATACCCTAGTAAGTTGTCAGGGGCGTTGCACTGAAGTGATGTCTTTATAAACAAATAAACTAACATTTTATCCAGTTTCACTGAGTACTCTGGTTGGCAATAGGAGAGGGGGCATGCAAAGAGATAAGGGCAAGTTGTTGTTTGCAATAATTTATAATCTACATATGAATTTGAAGTGTTGGTAATTTATGCTTATGAAAAAATTGATAGAACTTTGTTTACAAAATTCTAAAATTCTGCTTTGGGTCAATTCCAGATCAAATATTTTCTGTTCATCTTCATTACTTCTCTGGCTATAATTGCATCTCATCATTAGATGTTTTTTGTTCTTATGCTTTTATTTGCACATCTATTCATTCATTCTACAAATATTTAATAGGCACCTACTATTTGTGGGTCATTATAGCTTTTAGGCACACAGAAAAAGACAAAGTCCTTGCCCTCAAAAACCTTGTGTTTCAGTAAGAGAGAGGCAGTAGACAAACAAACATAATATAAGCAATAAATGCTGCCAAGAAAAAATAAAGTGCGTTAAGGTGATAAAAGGCCAGGGAGATTCTCTCTGAGGAGGTGACATTTGAGTAGACACGATTGAAGTAGAAATTAGTCATGAAGGAACCCAACAAATAGCATTCTAGGCAGATGGAGAGGCAAATACAAAGGACTTGGGCAGGGATGAACTTAATGGACCAGATAGAAGGTCTGTGTGGTGAGAGCTGAGTTACATTCACTAACTTACATGTGCATAACTTTTTAGTTTATCTAATCTTTTCACACCCATTATATTATTTGCACTTCACAAGATAGTTATTATTGCATCCATTTTACAGATGAGGAAACTGACACTCAAAGCTTAACCAATGACTTTTCCAAAGAGATGGAACTTGGTTTTGAATCCTAATCTCCAGACTCCACATCAAGTACTCTTCCCTTACTTCAGAAAATGCTATTTTAGATGCTTTTATGACTCTGGGCTACCTTTAGAATACTAGAAATCCTGTAGGATAGCTTGCATGGGAAAGAGGGCAGAGAAGGATCAGTAGCCATGATGATCTCTCATGCCTGAATCATAGATGAAATTTGGGGACTGGGTATAGGTCTCTGCCTCCTTACCAGAGTTTCCCTGGGCAGTGGGATAATCTCCAGGACAGTATCCTGTCAGAGGAAGAAGCTTCCAAAGGTCTAGGACAGATAGTTCAAGTAGGATTAGGGAGCAGGTCTTCAACACTCGCATTGGCACTCTGTGTGCATCCAGCCTGGAAAGGAAGCTCAGTGAAAACATATTAATTGGGATGCAGATGGACCCTGATGCCCACATGTTGCTCAGAGGACTTTAGAGCAGAGTGAGTTCTTAGAAATAAATAGATTTGTACTCCCTCCCCACTTCTTTGTTAATTAATAAAGCCAAAAATGTAGGTGATAAGGTATAGATAGAAGCAGACCTGGCATGTGATTGGGTTCATTTCTTCATGAAGCATTTATTGAGCACCTAGAATCCTTTCATCAAGGAAGGTTGGGATCTAGAGGAAAACCAAACATATTTTTTTTTTTTCTTTTTTTTTTCTTTTGTCTTTTTTTTTTTTTTTATTATACTTTAGGGTTTTAGGGTACATGTGCACAATGTGCAGGTTTGTTACATATGTATCCATGTGCCATGTTGATTTCCTGCACCCATTAACTCGTCATTTAGCATTAGGTGTATCTCCTAATGCTGTCCCTCCCCCCTCCCCCCACCCCACAACAGTCCCCGGTGTGTGATGTTCCCCTTCCTGTGTCCATGAGTTCTCATTGTTCAATTCCCACCTATGAGTGAGAACATGCGGTGTTCGGTTTTTTGTCCTTGCGATAGTTTACTGAGAATGATGGTTTCCAGTTTCATCCATGTCCCTACAAAGGACACGAACTCATCATTTTTTATGGCTGCATAGTATTCCATGGTGTATATGTGCCACATTTTCTTAATCCAGTCTATCGTTGTTGGACATTTGGGTTGGTTCCAACTCTTTGCTATTGTGAATAGTGCCGCAATAAACATACGTGTGCATGTGTCTTTATAGCAGCATGATTTATAGTCCTTTGGGTATATACCCAGTAATGGGATGGCTGGGTCAAATGGTATTTCTAGTTCTAGATCCCTGAGGAATCGCCACACTGACTTCCACAATGGTTGAACTAGTTTACAGTCCCACCAACAGTGTAAAAGTGTTCCTATTTCTCCACATCCTCTCCAGCACCTGTTGTTTCCTGATTTTTTAATGATGGCCATTCTAACTGGTGTGAGATGGTATCTCACTGTGGTTTTGATTTGCATTTCTCTGATGGCCAGTGATGAGGAGCATTTCTTCATGTGTTTTTTGGCTGCATAAATGTCTTCTTTTGAGAAGTGTCTGTTCATGTCCTCTGCCCACTTTTTGATGGGGTTGTTTTTTTCTTGTAAATTTGTTTGAGTTCATTGTAGATTCTGGATATTAGCCCTTTGTCAGATGAGTAGGTTGCAAAAATTTTCTCCCATTGTGTAGGTTGCCTGTTCACTCTGATCATAGTTTCTTTTGCTGTGCAGAAGCTCTTTAGTTTAATGAGATCCCATTTGTCGATTTTGGCTTTTGTTGCCATTGCTTTTGGTGTTTTAGACATGAAGTCCTTGCCCACGCCTATGTCCTGAATGGTATTGCCTAGGTTTTCTTGTAGGATTTTAATGGTTTTAGGTCTAACATATAAGTCTTTAATCCATCTTGAATTAATTTTTGTATAAGGTGTAAGGAAGGGATCCAGTTGCAGCTTTCTACATATGGCTAGCCAGGAAAACCAAACATATTAACAAATAATTACCACATAGTAAAACTGTCGTGGAAGAGGCATCTATTGAACACTACAGAAGAAAAACAAAGAAGAAATTTGCCACCCACCCACCTCCTCTGTGGTGTCTTGTTGAGAGAGTCTTCCACCCTATTTCTGGTGAAGAAAGTACTCATTTGATGGAAATTTTCTCTCTTGGCCTTTCTCAGGTGACCTACTAGAAGTTGAATAATTTCTGGAGTCTTTTGGACAGCCATTGATATGTCATAAAAATGGCAAAAGCAAATTCATGGAATAGGGACTTACTGTGATAAAACACAGAAATGAGATATAGGTGGATAGTTAAAAGTTTCCACTTTGGGTAATATTTAGGTATAAAATAGACACATATCTGTGCAGAGTGGTTGGCAAGCTGAGGGCTGGGCAGATAATTTTGAGATGTTTATTTTAGCTCTATGATTTGTATTATTGTCTGTGGTAAGTGGTTACCTCAGAAACACTGTACAGATTGTATTTCCTAAAGTCACACAGTTGAGAATCTATTAAACTTGAGCAAAACTTGATGCTTACTAAATAAACATTCTCTTCAATTTTGCATGATTCTTTCTAAATAACTTTCCCTACCATGGGACTCTCATACCAAACACCTCAGAGAGTGGAAATTCCAGCACTGTTGCTGTTTGTGGTCTAAATGCAGATGCACATGCTGAAGCTCCTTGAAAGCTTGTCTTCCTGCTGTGTATCCTCTCAGCTTCTCTCATATTTCACCTTCCCTTTCCTCTTCCAGCTTGACCCTCCATGGGGCCATCTGCATGACTCCCTGGAATCTCCTGTGATAAGATGTGGGTTCTCTGTCAACAGCCTTTGGACCTGGTCTAGAACTTCTAAGCCAGGAGCTGCCCCCACAGTGAGAGGCAGACAGTCCAGCCAGATTCCTTTCACCCCTATCAGGTCAGACAGTTTCAAATCTTGCCATAACACCAAATTCACCCATGGGAACCTATAGAACAAAGGGAAATGAGGAAGGTAATTTTTATTATAAGACTGTTTGGAGTCTGTGGAAATAGAATGAAGACCGCAGTGGAACAGAGATCTCACAATAACTGGGTGGGCTTTCCTGACTGTGTCCTGACAACTGCCCACTATTTTGAGGTGAAAAGTGGTCTCGAGCGGAGAGATGTCTCAGTTGACTATGTATATAGTTGATTCCCTTTATTTGAGAAATTGGTATTTGTAAGTTTTCCTACTTGCTAAAATTTATTCATAACCCCAAGATCAACACTATTAGTGCTTTCATGGCCATTCAAGGACATGTGCAGAGCAGGAAGAATTTGAGTCATCTGAAGCACATGTTCCCAGCTGAGGTCAAGCAAGGCAATGCTCTGTCTTCTTGTTTTAGCTTTTATATTGTAAACAAGAGTCCTTTTCTCAGTCCATTGAGTGCCATTTTTTCATGTTTGTGCTTACTTGTTGGTGATTTCAGTGTTTAAAATTGTCCCCAAGTGTAGTGCAGAAGTGTTGTCTATTGTTCCTCAGTGGAAGAGGACTGTAATGTGCCTTACAGAGAAAATACATGTGGTAAATAAACTTCATTCAGGCATGAGTCATGGTGCTGGTGGCTGAGTTCAATGTTAATGAGTCAACACTATATATTAAATAAGATGTATTTAAACAGAGGCACACGTGAAACAAGGTTCACAAAAGTGTGACTAAGGCTTGGAGGAACCTAACACTGTACTTCCCCTAGGAGCAATGGTTTAGTATTTGCTTATTCAGCATTTGTGGTGACTTTATAGAAAACAACAAGAATGAATAATGAGAACTGAGTTTTTGTTTTGTTTTGTTTTTTTAAAGCAGTCAATTGTAAATCTATTCATTTCACATTAAGCACAGTCTGGAAAGAAAATGGTGGTATTTATACAATCTCTAATGAATACAATAAACAAATATAATTCTTCATAAGACAAAATGATTGTTTACAACTAATTAAAGCCTACTTACCTTCATCGAGATTTAATTTCTCTGTTTGCAAACAATATAAAATTTCAAGGCAAAGAAACAAAGGAAGGCCACCTCTTAATCTACCCCTGCATTTGTGGAGAGCAAGCCTATTCCATTTACCATAGAGCTTTGTGAAACATTCATAATTCATAGAAGGGGCCATCTGAAAGCATTTCCCAGAATTGTCACAAAATTCTGCCAGCTCCTGCAGTGATGAAAACGTACAGTCTTGTGAATATGATTAAGGTGCATTGGAATCTAAGAAAACCATCAATAGCCACTTCGCTCTCTTCACGCTCTTGGAATGTAGTCTCTGGAAGAAAGTCGGTTCTGACAGATGATTTCATGGTATTTTACTCAGTGTGGGATGTATTTTAGAAGCAGTGTATCAAAACCTTGACCTTTATTTCATTTTGTTCTTTATTGTTGATTTAGAAGATTAAAGGCATTCCAAAATCTTTTTCTAAATGTCTTCTCATATATGCAACAAAAAGGACTCAGAAAGGATTTGACACACAATGTAGAAGCATAAATCAGCCAAGGGGAGGATATTTGCAAATTGTTCTCCCCGTTATAATTTCATCTCATTAGGGAAGAAGGGACAGGTGGGTGTGCTAGCAGTTACAGATCAGGAATTGCATTTTCTTTCTAGATTGGTGAGGGATCGTATGGTATGAAACCCCCTTCTGAGAAAACTATGCAGGTTTTTATTACACATAAAAATCCTCCTCTCGTGGATTTTTGCAGTTTACAGAAAATGTGTAAACCGAAATTAGAAACTGCTTAGCTTTTACATTTGACTGACTTCTTGGGTTTAGCGTAAAAAAAGAAAGTGAAGGGATTCATGGTACAATTTTTATTTCCTTGGTGGATTAAGATGAACATATGGTCTAAAGTAAATTTGTAAAATATATGTATTTAGTCACTGATGTCTAGAATATTTGATAGACCAAGGATGAAGGCATGTGGTCTAGGAGCTGCAAGACCTAATGAGTAATATTTGTGGTCACGTTTGTATAATTCTATTGCTAACAAAGCCTGCTTTCTAAATACAGATGTCTTATGTTCAACTCTGAGGTTTTCTGACAATGAAGAGGGTAAATATAATAATTTCAGAATATGCAAGAATATGACAATGAGTATTTGCAGTCATTTAAAATATCATTTTATCATTTTAATAGCCCTGTGAAGATATCAGTAAACAAGTATTTATTCAGTGCCTTCTTTAAACAATTTTATTTTTTTTATTGTGACAAAACATGCATAACATTTTAACCATTTTAAAGTGTACAGTTCTGTGGCATTAAGTGCACTCAAAATGTTGTGCAACCTTCACCATTATCCAGTTCTAGAACTGTTTCATCTTTCCAAATGGAAACTCAGAACCCATTAAACAATAACTCCCCATTTCCCTTTCCTCCAAGACGCTGGTAACCTCTACGCTACTTTCTGTCTCTATGACTTTGCCCACTCTGGATACCTCATATTAGTGGAATCATACAATATTTATCGCTTTGTAACTGGCTTATTTCACTTGGCATGATGTTTCCAAGGTATATCCGTGTTGTAGCATGTATCAGAACTTCATTCCTTGTTAAAGCTGAATGAACAGTTAATTTTTCCAGGACCCACTAGTGTTTCAGACCCTATTCTAGACCTGAGTTTCCTACTGGGAAATCTTTCTGTTTATATTTTTCCCCATGGTGTCCACACTCTGGGAACATGATCACTTCATCCAGACTCCTGGCTTCTAGACAGGACAATGTCTTTTTCTTTCTCAGGTCCAAATTCAAATGACTACTCTTTGAATAAGACTATAAATATGTAATTATTAATAATCTATACTAATCACTAAGAAGTGGCATACCCAACAGTGTTGTGAAATACAATCATTGTGATGTCTTTAAACCACTGCTTCCAAGGGGCATGTTTAATGGCATGGCGAAGGAAGTGCCACGGTACTGCATGCAGGAGACAGCTACTTTCAATTTACACCATCAGGTAGTGACTTTTTCTACTAAGTGCAATAAATCAAACCTCTCTCTCTTTCTAGGAAGAGACAGAGAGCAGCAAAGCAAACCAAAAAGATTATTCCCATGATTAACGAAGCAGACAACCAATATTTCTCTGTGTATATTGGAAGGAGGAATCTCCATGGAATCGAAACAATAAAGACGACATATTTGAACAAATGTATAACCAGACATTAAAGCCTGAGATCAGAAACAAGGATGCAACCATCCTTATACAAAACATCTTGGAAAACACAAGAGTAGAAGCCTAACTGGGACTATGTGAAGACAAAAAATGGTCCAGCAGGCCCAGAAGAGGATTCTCTTGACCTTAATGGCTAAGTTTTCATGTAAGTTCCTAGAATGTAGAAACTACAATTTGATTGCAGAGCACTATAATAATATTGGAAATCTGTTATATTATTCGAGGCTTTACAAACAATAGAGCAAGTGTATTTTAATTACATACTATTGGCCCAGTAACGCTTCATGCATGTTTGTTGTATTCAGAAAGTCCCAAGTTAATTAATTCCTCTGGGTCAGTGGCTCTCAAACTTTAGTACATATTCGAATCATTTGGAGGGCTTGTTAAAACATAGATTTCTGGGATCCATCCCCAGAATTTCTGGCTCATTGTGTGGAGTGGAGCCTGAGATTGGCATTTCTGAACAGTTCCCAGGTGATGCCAGTGCTGCCTGCCTGGGGGCCATATTTGAAGAACAGTTAGGTATATTTAGGTACATGTAGATACCTGGATTGGATGAGTTGAACTTCAGTTAAGATTGTGATAAGCAGACTACATTTCGAATCTTCTCATCTTTTCTATCTGTGTTGTTACTTACCATTGCTAGCCAATCCTCCATCAGTTTCACTTGAAGTACAAGAGCCTCCAAACTGGTCTCCAATATCCTTTCTTGCCTTCCTCCAACTTCTCCTTTACGGGGCAGCCAGGATTATCTTTTTAAAGCCTAAATCAGATCATTTCACTCTCTTGCTTAAAGCTCTTTAGACACTTTTAGTAGCATGTACTCCATAACACCCAGTCTTTGACCCATGGCTCTCCAGGGCTCGCGTGATTTGGTCCCTGCCCATCTTTCTATCTTCATCTCCATCTCCTGCCTTCCTCCCTGTGATTCACTAAGCTTTCATCACACTGACACGCTTTCAGCTCCTTCAAACACACCAACATTTTCTCCCTTGGGACTTTTGACCCCCACCCCCTGGCATGCCCTTTCCTGCCGTAATCTCTCTTCATCTACTCTATGTCTGGCTAGATCTTCCTTTTCTTTCAGATGTCAGCTTAAATATTATCTACGCAAAAATATCTCTTTTGATCATACACACTTAAAGTATGTCCCTCCTTTTATGCTGTTTCTTATTAGACTTTATTATATTCTTTTATTGCCTTGACCACTGTTGTTTACTTTTCTCATTAGGCTCTAACTTGCTTGAGAATGGGACCATGTCAACACGGTGCCCAACAGACACTAAGTATTTGATTTGTTAAATCACTGAAGACATAAGAGCAAACAAGCTGTTACTGAGTAATATTTATTCCCTGGGTTCAGCTAGAGTAAGGAGCCTGTCACTTGGGATGTTGAAACTTCAATTAATGCTACTTGATGACTTTGCTCTGAGTTCTACCCGTCCTTCCATCCCTGACTTGTGAAACTTTTGGTGGCCACCTTCAGCATGATTAGTATTAAATCACAAGGCTTCACACCATTGCTTGACTTCTACCTTGTGCTATTCCAAAGAGTCTCCTGAGAGGGCTTCCCTAAGAGCTGAGAAAATTGAGAGGCTTTGATTAAATCAGAGTGTGTCCAGAACTCTCTAGAGAAGAAATGATCCTTTGGCAGTTTAGACTACATCAAAGACCACATTAGGATATTGTCGTTAGTTTGGTATAAAGAAAAGTTGGAGCTATTCAATAGAAGGAAGCCAGTACAGTCTAGAATTTGCTAAGTCTGTCACAGAAAGAGCAGTGAATAACTGGGAGAAACCTGTGAAGGAAGAAGCTGTCATCTTGGAAAAGAATGAAGCTTGTACTAACTTGTCCTAGAGGGAATGGCATATATTAGACAGAAGTTATAGGGAAGTGGATTTTGAGTCAACATAAGAAGGCATTTTTCAACAAGTAGAGTTGTTAATAAATAGACAGAAGTTATAGGGAAGTGGATTTTGAGTCAACATAAGAAGGCACTTTTCAACAAGTAGAGTTGTTGATAAATAGAATGAATTTACCTCGTGAGTGAGTGAAATTCTCTCATAACTGGAAGTGTTCAGACAGAAACAGAGAAAAAGATGAGAGGAAGAAGGAAATTAACATTTACTGTGAACTAGTTACTTTACCTATATAGTTATATGGAGGAAATCTTATTTCCCTGGCAGCAGACTTTTCCAAATCTGTACCATCTTCCTGGGGGGAGGGGATATTTCGAGATGCCTCTTGGATTTGGTGTGGTGGGTGAGATGCTCACAGAACATGTTCGAGGCACAGTAGATGATCATGGCTCAGTTGACTAACAAGCTTTTGTTTTGCTGAATTTTATTTGTAAACTGAAGAGATAACTCAATATTTCAAAATAAAGAAGGGTGAGGAAGATTTTTAGGGAGATTAATTTTGGGAAGAAAACAATGTGACATGAGGTAGCTGCCAGAGAAGAGAAATTCTGAGGGAACAACAGAGATACTTGATGGGAATTTGATGATGTTTCTGCTGTGGGTCTACAGTATAAAATCTTTTTTCCCCCCATCTCCCCATATAATTTCTGCAAAATATATATTTCTTTGTTAATGAACTGTGGCTTTGGCTACATTTTGTAGAAATCAATAAATACTAAATTTATCCCTAAAATTGGTTCAGAGCAACCACGGTGGACCATGGAAAAACACATCTGTGTCACACATCTCAATTCTCATAGCAACAGGATGCAGCGGACAGTTCTGTCTTCATATACAGATGAAGAAAATGAGGTCCAGGGAAATCGAAATCAGTAGGTTATTTATCTTATTTTTCCTGTAACAGAGGCAACTTGAAAGAAATTCATTCCTTGGATATAAGTGCTCTGAAATGGCTTCCAGGATGTGAGAATGGACACACATTGGTGTGTGTATTGAATCAAATCTGCCAGATTATTTTACAAATCTGCCAGATTATCTTCAATATCTTTTATTTCTTAAAATTTCATGGAGCAGGAAAGAGTATCCAAGAGTGATCTCTCTGACAATACATGAACAAAGAGTTGTAGTAGTGATGCAAATAGAGATTACGAGGTAGTGACTTCGCAGGACTGGGTGCTATAGACAGGGCTGGCTTTGTGTGTGAGTCCAGTCAAGTCATACAAAACCCATGCTTATAAGGAGCCTACACTTGATTTAGTGCTCTGCTGTTGCTATCTTGAAATTCTTCATAATTTTAAGTTTTTAATAATTTTTGAATAAGGAGTCTTGCATTTTTATTTGCACTGAGCCCGCAAATTATATAGCTGATCCTGGCTACAGTCAAAGGAGTTTTATACTTGGTACTGGCACATTATCCAAAGAGCCTGACACTGTTTTAGAGGCCACAGAATCTTGATCTTAGAAGGGACCTTGGCCTAGCACCCAATTTAGTAGTTTTCACTACCCTCTATATAGCAGAATCACCTAAAGAACTTTTGAAAAATATTTATATCTGTGTCCCAAACCTCAAAATCCCAGATTTAACTGGTGTGGGTGGGACATCATCTTTTTTTAAAAGCTCTCCAGCTTATTCTAAAAACTACTGACCTAATTCATTGGTACCTACTATTATATGGTTACGCCTGATTTGTTAAACTTCATTTACTCATTCAACAAATGTTGACTAGGTTTCTACTATGTGTAGAACATTGTAATAAGTTTTATAGGGCATAGGTAGATGAATAAACAAAGGTCATTGCCATTAAGAATCTAATAATATAACACATTTTCTAAGTGCGTTGACCTCCCAGTCCGTCTCTCTGGTTCTCTTGCTTCCTTCCTCTCTCTTTCCAGACTGAGTCTTTAGCATCATTATACAACTTCTTTTCCCTGAAAGGTCCAAAAGCTTTAAATAATGTAACTTTTTTTCTCATCAAAATGTTTGGGCTCCCAATGTAATCCACATCCCTGCCTTTAGGTACTACTATACTCCCAGAGAACTAGCATATACATTTATAAAGGCCCATTGTTAGAAGAAATTTACTTTGACAATAAGCAGTCCCAATCTTTATAGGCATGTTTCAGAGCAAAGCTCACTCATTTTGTCTCCTGCAAGAGCTGCTCATCATCACCACCTGGGTTGTAATTGAAAGTTGATGTGTTTTTTGCAGTCATTTTCCTTGGCATGAAACCAGCAGGGAATGTCCTCCAATCATAAATGCAACGTGGGTGTGGCACAGCCCCTATTTTTAATCTCAAAAGGAGTGTTTATTGTTAACATTTGGGAGGATGGAGGGATAGGGAATTAATTCTTTGTGTTTCTCCTTCTTGGGTATTTTCTTAGCTACAGGAGCCATGAAAGGCTCTTGTTGTGACCAAAAACCAAGTATAAATCTGTTTAGGAATTCATTTTTCATCCATTCCTAGCCCCACATTCCCTGAATCCCTACGCTAGTTTAGGATCATGACCATCCCTTTCTGAGGACCTCCTGCCTCGGCCACAAGTACTGTGGGGAACGCTCACAGCTTCTTCATGAAGGATTATTTAGAGCTCTAATGATTGTTAAAGGAATAGTTTTACTTAATTCTTGGTCCATGCAGGGAGTGGGCCTATAGTTTTAGGGCTTTGAAGAAGAGTCTACTGGGTGAATGTCCTCTCTCCTCAGTCACCACCTTCTTCACACATATCTTTTTATATGGCCTGCAGTCAGATACTTCAAACCCTCACCTAGGAAACTCAACTATATCCAACAGTAGGAGAAAGTGCACTGGCCTGTCTACATCCAGCCATGGTTGTTTGCCTCTCCTAAATCAGTGCTAATTCCAGAAAGAGGGGTGGGGCTCTGGCTCCCTGAAAGAGCCAAGGGCATATCCAGCTTTTGTGTGGTCAGGAGTATAGATAGTTTTGAGGCTCCCTCTTTATTCTAGAAAAAGAAGACAAAATTATGAATTAAAAATTAGGTAAATGATTGAACGATAATTCACAATTAATTGCTAGAGTCTTGGTGGCCCAGCAATTCTTTAGATCTTTTTAAAGCAATTTACCAGAAATGCTTACATCAAAATGCTTTCTGATTGCCACCTGGCTTCTCCTTACCACTTAGAATGCTTCACACTTCCTAGCACCTCACAGCCCTCATGAGATTCTGAGCAGGTGCAGGGACCTGAGGCAGAAGCTTCCTTAACTTCAGGGTGAAATATTCCAATTGTTTCCTGTTCTCATCAGCCAGGGGCAAGAGGCTGATTCATGCTGGTTTATTTACAAGGTGGTACCTCTAGCTGAAGTGAGGGCTTCCTTCTGTTAGAGAAACATGGCCTTCTCTCATATGAAGAAAGACTATTTCTGTTCTTAACAGAACTCTGATTTTTACCACTTCTTAGTTATAAGTCTCAGCATTATCCTGTTCCTCCCTGGTTCTGGCTTAGATTACAAGAGCTTGTATTTATTTTAAATGTCTTCCACTGCCACACAGATGGAGAAACATCAACTCTTGGTTCCAAATTTACCCCCTAAAAGAAGAATGTTCCAGTTCTTCCTGCCATATGTGTGCCGCTGACTCAGAGAGCAAGAATGTGGTGGGAAAACAGACTGTGTTTACAGATGTCTTCTGCATGGCCTGTGCATCTCATAGACACACTGGCAACACATACCAGCACACACATGCCATCTACGTGCACTGAAATGACTTCCACGGTGTGAGAATGGACACACATTGGTGTGTATTGAATGCAGTGGGACTTTATCCTGGCCGAGGAAATTCTGTAAACACCTAATGGTGGAAAACACAGACTTTAAAATAGTTTAAAACTATAATTGTTTGTAAACCCTAGTAAAGCTAGAGCTGGTTCTCTTTAAATGAGGCAAGAGTGTAACATCCAAGATTCATTCCACGCCAAAATTCTCTGGAGCATGAGTGATGGTAAGAAAGGCTATTAGGTTAACAAGAACATCAAATGGATAGAATAATCTTTTATTTCTCTCTCTCAGTGGAGGTTCTGTTTTGAATCTGCAGGAATCTAATAATTAGTTGGTGTTGCTCTGAATTGTATCTGACATGTCTTTTCATGTTAGCTTTGCTGCATCTTATACTTTAGGCTTTTGCAAGCTTCTCTGGATTAATGGACGGGGAGGGAGAATAAAAGGGTAATACCCATGGTGCCCAGAAGCAAAAGGAAAGCAAGTGAGAAGAAGGTGCATGTGGAAGGAATTCTGAGAAGGGCCCAAGCCATTCAGACTTAAGAACTGCTAAGTGCCAAAGGAGATACTTCTAGCATCTAGCAGGCATCTGGTAACCTAACCTCTCTGTATCGGCATCCACCCCACCCACCTTTCCACTGGGAGTGTCAAAGTACGTAATGAAGCTCCCTGTCTTCCATAAAGAAGTATCCTGCTTAGTATATGTAAACACAACACCCTTGATCTTTTCTGTTTTGAAAATAAAAAAACAAAATATCCAAAATAAACCAGAGATTTCTTTAAAAAGAAACGCACTCAAATAAAAACAACAACAAAAGACACTTTGAGTTTGTACTCCTGATGGAAAAATCATTCCTGTAGACAAAGTTATGAGAAGTCAAAGTATAGTTTGTTTTTAATAAGAGCTACCATTACATTCATGCTCAGTATGTGGCACTCAGAGTACTATGTATGTGTCACCATAGCTAAGATAGGTACTATTACTCCAGGTGAGTAGAGTTCCCCCAAAATTCATGCCTACCTGCTACCTCAGAATGTGACCTTATTTGGAAGTAGAGTCTTTGCAGGTCTAATCCAGTTAAGATGAGGTCATACTGGATTAGGGTGGACCCTAATCCAAGGATAAATGTCCTTCTAAGAAGAAGGTAGTGGGATACAGACACAGAGAGAAAACATCACGTGAAGACAGAGACATAGAAGAGAAAGCCATGTGATGGTGAAGGTGGAGATGGGAGTGATGCATCTGCAGGTTAAGTAATGCCAAGAATTGCTGGCATTGCCAGAAGCTAGAGGAGGCCAGGAAGGATCCTCTCCCAGAGGCTTTAGAGAGAGCATGACCCTGAGAACACCTTCGTTTTAGACTTCTGGCTTCCAGAACTGTGACAGAATAAATTTCTATTGTTATAAGTCACTGGGTATGTGGTAACTGGTTATGGTAGCCCCGAGGAAGTAATATACAGATGAAGAATCTGTGCTTCTGATGGTCTTGCTAAAGCTCCTTGTGCAGGGGATGTGGTGAGCTGCCTACACACACAGCCTTCCACCTCGGCAGGGAAACTGCACAGTGAGGCGCACAGGGGCAATCACAGCCAGTGCCTGGACTCATAATCGACGACATTGGTCTTGTCCATTTGGACAGATCCACAGGATTCTAGAGAGAGGTTAAGAATGAAAGTGTAATGATCATAAACTGCAGGAACAAAATTTATATACCTATTTATTTTTATTCTCACTTCATCCTAAAAAGGATTTAGAGTTCCTTTCATAGATGAAAATAATAGGACAAAATAAAATAAATTTAAACATAAGAAAGATGAAACAAAGGGAAGGAAAACAATGGTGGAATGCAGCAGTAATAAACCTACATGACGTCACAGCCCTTCCTTCACTTCCCCAGCCCCAGCTAAGAAGATGGACCCTCATGGTATGAGCAAGAAATTTCAGGATGAGATAATGCCAAGTCTGACTTTTCTCCAATTTGTGTAAATTCAACGGAAATTTCAGACTGTTGCTTTGAGTAGAAATAAGCTCTAATTATCCTTTTGATTTTCATATCATTTTCAATAAGTCAGCAGTGCTATTGCGGTCAATCAACCGGAAATCAGGGAAAGAAATCTCACATTTTCTGTGCCTTCCTTATTGTTTTAAGTGTGCTTCTGAAATGCTTTAAAATCATTGTCTTCAGAGTGTTTGTTAGTGCAGAGAAAAAAGGAGAGGATCTGGAATGGTTAAGCATACTGTTGCCTGTGATTTATCAAACCACACATGCAGACTTACTATTGAAGCAGAGACAATACCATCTAAACCAGCATGGGAGCTATTGTTTGATTTGATACTGAGCTTTTCTGTGTTTATTGGTCATCTTTGGTCTCATATGAAAAACTTATTCTATGTCTAAGGGAGCTCCAATATAAATAAACACTAGAAACACATTTGTAGGAGGCTGTTCTCTAGAATAACTCAGTATTGCTCTCTGCATGGGGCATCACCTGCTGAATAAACCCAAAACCATCATCTGGGGAGTTGCTCTATGTAAACTTCCTTTAGATAAGCTGTGCTGTAGAGACGGGAACCTCTAATCATATTTCAAATACTAAACATACCAGTGTGCTTTTCTTTTAAAAAGAGGAATCCTATTCACTTGACTTTATATGTTTTTGGAAAAAATAAAAATGAACTTTTTATTTGGAGAATATTTTAGAAACTAAGGGCAAGGAAAATATTCTGCTCCTAGATGAGTGCTTTTGCTTGTTTGATCCTGCATTGACAGTGAACAATACAGTAGATGAATTACTGATTTAATTTTTTAAAAGAGAACGCACTGGATTTTAAAACAGCTTGCCTACAACAAGGAAATGTACCCCTTAAGTTTATTTAGTCCATTTATTGCTGATACTAATTAAACAATGACCTAGGCTTTTCACAGAGAGATTACTCTTTTTTTTTTTTTTTTTTTTTTTTTTTTTGAGACGGAGTCTCGCTCTGTCGCCCAGGCTGGAGTGCAGTGGCGCAATCTCGGCTCACTGCAAGCTAGAGAGATTACTCTTAATGAAAAATTAACTATGGTCTTCTAGTAAAGATAGCACACAAAACAAGTTGTATAGAGTGGTGTGACCTGACCCAGGATATTGCGTGTGAGTGCGACAGCTCCTGTAGATGGCAGTGGCGCACTTCCGCAAATGATTTGGCCTGGCGTTCTGGGCCTGGGAATGAGGGATGCGAAGGATAAAGGCTGCAGCAAGAGCAGGCATGGCCTCCAGCCAGCAAGTTAACTAAGCTGCTGGTTCACTACTGCACTTCATAGTCGCCCTCTAAATGATTTTTTCTGAATTCGGCAAAAGTACGAAGTGTTCCTGCATGCACCCCAAATTGTCCTTTTGGTGAGGTAGGTTTTTATGTTTTATGCTTTCTATTTTTTGAATTTCAGAGTTATTTTGGAGATCTGACCTAAACATTCCTGTTCTTGAATTGCAAAAGCAATTAGCTTAGCTGCCTCACACTCTTAAAGAGAGAATAAAAATCTCCTAAATGGAGATGATCATCAACTACATCTGTCATACAAGTTAATGCAGCACAATCCAAAATAAAGATCGATCAGCAGAAACGGTATAACCAGATTTCGTAGTCCTTTTTCTCTTGCTCGGATTGTTTTCCGTTCCTTTTCTCTTAAGCCTTTTATTAAAAACTGTCCTCCACTATGCTCACAGGAGCTACGTGACTGAAATTGGAAAAGCAATCTAGCAATCACAGATTTAGGTAATTTTTAATGAAATTAAGGTATTATATAAATTATTTCTGTCATTGTTTTGGCCTTTGAAGCTCAATCAGGGTTATATTCTATTATAGAGGAATGGTTGTTCTGAAAGGATTTGTGGAGTTGTGCCAGTCATTTCAGGATGAATTTCCTCGCTCAGCTCCCCTAAATTTCCCATTCTTTCAGCAGCAAGAGGGAACACTGCGTGCACAGTGTGAACTTCACACATTCCTGACATACTTGCTACATTAACAGAGCTATGTTCCAGGGAATTGAAATATCTGTTGTAACTGTGGGAAGGGCTTTCTTCCCATAACTTTGACCTTGTACCCAGAAAATGTATGTCAAGAATCAAGAAATGGCAAGCTTAGATATGGTTGATGCATAGGGATTTGTCGTTGATACAGTTGGTATGGAAATTGTATAGGCAGAATTCTGCACACAGTAGGAATCATTTTGTTGAATAAATGAAAGCTAAAATGGAAGTGAAAATTAGAATAAACCCAGGGCAGAAGAAACAGTGACTAGTTTTCTGAAAGCTCAGGAAAATATAAAAAACATTTGGAAAAAAATGGAAATTTAAACCTTAGTAGGCCAAAAAGGTCCTGGGCTTATGCTCTTAGGTATAGGAAGAGGGCTAAACAGGTGAGCAAAGAACATGAGAAGATGGAGGCAAGTGCTATGGCTCATGCCTGTAATCCTAGTGACTCAGGAGACTGAGGCTGGAGGATCACTTGAGACCAGGAGTTTGAGACCACCCTGGACAGCATAGTGAGACCCCATCTCTAAAATAATAATAATAATAAAAGTAGCTGTGTGTGGCCGATTCCTGTAATTCCAGACACTGCACTCTAGCCTAGACAAAGAATGTGATTCTCTTACAAAAAGAAAAAAAAAAAGATATGTTTGAAAAGATGAAGGGAAGGGTAGGTCAATATGTATCAGAGGAGATTAGCAAAGAGCTAATGACCTGGTGCTACACTGAGTGGTTAAAAGAAGATTAGGGAAGGGAATCTGGAAATTATGGAAGACAGGATGCAATTACACAACCAAAAAATGAGGCCCAGAGGAGAGAAGGATCAAGAGATACAAGGGTGGGGAATGGTGTGTAACTTCATCAATTAGGTATCATAGCAGGTCTTCTATCGTAAAGCCAATGCTTTCTTTCGAAGACTTAGGATGGAGGTGCATTTGTGTGGAGTAAGGGCCCATAAAAGGGAATAGTGCATTCTTTATTTTATGATAAAGAAACAAAAACCAAAACAAAATCACCCTCAATTGCTCTGATGTTCTAAAATAGATGATACTTTCTATAAGCCAAAGGCCTGATTAAATTGGTACCAGTTTAGAATTGCTGACCAATAGGAAACTAATTAAAAATTGCCAGGACCTCCCGCAAACCAGGTGCAAGATTAAATTTCTTGTCTTCTTTGATCATTTTGTTGGTCATTGATGATGAAAACATCACTAATGTTGGTCATTGTCCTTATTGGTCATTGACGATGAAAACATGAACCCAGTAGAAAGCAAGAGCCCCTCAGTAACAGGTACATGACAATTGGACATAGCCCATTTAATGCTACCATTTTGAAGGGTACAGCTTTTGATGCCAGGTGACTTTTATATAGTATTTTTTAGACACTCTTTAACATTTAAAATTTTAAACTACTAAATATTGAGGTCAATTGGCATTCTAACCCCAACTGATCACCTCACTCAATATTTACCTAAGGCCCAAAGGCAAGATGAAGCCTCAGAGTGGAGTAAGCCTCAGGCATTGGCTAGACCCGTTATGGAGTGAGAGGTAGGGCAAACAAGGAGTTAGAAGTAGGGTGGGAGAAAGAATTGATTGATGAAGGGGTGGCCTGCCCCTCCACACCTGTGGGTGTTTCTCGTTGGGTGGGATGAGAGACTGAGAAAAGAAAGAGACACAAGAGACAAAGTATAGAGAAAGAAAAGTGGGCCCAGGGGACCGCGCTCAGCATACGGAGGACCCGGGCCGGCACCGGTCTCTGAGTTCCCTCAGTATTTATTGATCATTATCTCTACCATCTCGGAAAGGGGGATGTGGCAGGACAATAGGGTAATAGTGGGGAGAGGGTCAGCAGGAAAACATGTGAACAAATGTCTCTGTATCATAAACAAGGTTAGAGAATGTGCTGTGCTTTGATGTACACGTACATAAACATATGTGGTGCATTAAAGAGCAGTATGTCTCACCTCCAGCCTTAAGGCGGTTTTCTCCTATCTCAGTAGATGGAACATATCGGGTTTTACACCCAGACATTCCATTGCCCAGGGACAGGCAGGAGACAGATGCCTTCCTCTTATCTCAACTGCAAAGAGGCCTTCCTCTTTTACTAATTCTCCTCAGCTCAGACCCTTTACGCGTGTCCGGCTGGGGGACAGTCAGGTCTTTCCCTTCCCACGAGGCCATATTTCAGACTATCACATGGGGAGAAACCTTGGACAATACCTGGCTTTCCTAGGCAGAGGTCTCTGTGGCTTTCCACAGTGTTTTGTGTACCTGGGTACTTGAGATTAGGGAGTGGTGATGACTTTTAACAAGCACGTTACCTTCAAGCATTTGTTTAACAAAGCACATCCTGCATAGCCCTAAATCCATTAAACCTTGAGTCGACACAGCACCTGTTTCTGCGAGCACAGGGTTGGGGGTAGGGTTACAGATTAACAGCATCTCAAGGCAGAAGAATTTTTCTTAGTACAGAACAAAATGGAGTCTCTTATGTCTAATGCTTTCTACACAGACACAGTAACAGTCTGATCTCTCTTTCTTTTCCCCACAGATTGAGCCTCGGGATGGAATAACTGTGAGATGTGTTTGTTGCGTTCACATATACAGGTATGTCAAATGACTGACTAAAAAAGATCAGTCTAAATGTCCTGCTTTGTTCTAGGATATTTTAAGTTGACCTCAGTGGGATAATTCATGTTGTGCCAGGCCATTTTATGCCTGAGTTTAAACTAACTTTCATGATGAATAACTTAAGTTTGCATATTTTTTTAGCATTCTATGTTTTCCTCCTCCCCTCTTTTCTTCTTTCTTTCCTTTGTCTTCCTTCATGCTTCCCTTTTTTCCATCTCTTACTTCCTTTTAAATGATTTCCTTCCCTTCTTCCTTTCTCCTCTCTGTCTCCTTTCATTCTTTTCTCCTTCCTTCCCTCATTAAGTCCCTTCTTCCCTTTCTTCTCTCTTCCCTCCTCCTCTCTTTCCTTCTCTCCTGTTTTCTTCTTAATTTTCTTCTTTTCTCTCTCCCTCATTCCTCTTAATTTCTTTCCTTACTACTTTCTTTTCTTCCTCAGTTTCTTCTTTCCTTCTTTCCTCCCTCGTTCTCTCTCCCTCTTCCTCTCTTCCTTTCATTCAACTTTTATTAATTGCACACTATGTGTTTGGCACTTTGCTAAGCACTCAAGAAAAATTTACATCCTTGGAGAAATATTAAAAGGTGGAGTGATGGGCAGATTGAATTTTTTAGATGAGTCAAAGCATTTCTTTCCAATCCATCACACCCTATTTGTTCCACACATTTAAGAAAAGTCATTTAAAAAATAATCATCATTTAGGATCTCCACAAAAGTTTTTCCACTTACAGTAATGGAACAAATGCTATTTATATTTAGAGTTATAATTACACACAGGGATTAAAGTTATTGTCTTGTGAGCTCTCATTTGTGTGTTCCCAAGGTTTCAGTGGAGGTGAGAAAGTCTAAAATAGGAAGTCATAAACCAAAAAAAAAAAAAAGAAATCCTTGAGGAGCCTTTGTGCTTAACCTGGTGGCTTAATGTAGGGTGATAGGCTTTTAGGAGTACAGATTTGCTGAAAAGTTAATTTAGAAGAAAAAAATGAAGCCTATTGCCATTCTGGAAGCCTAGCCTCTATGCAATCTGAAAATCACAAAGCTCAAACATTACATTTAATCCTCACACATTTCATGACTATTAAAATATTTACAAAGAAATATCTGATTAGTTCTTACTTTAAAACTTTTGTACTCCTATCATTTTTACCAGCCATCCTAATTGTCTGGGTTATTTTTCGGTGAAAGGCTTGGAGCTGGGTACAACAGGTCTATTCTGTCATGCCACTAACCCAATCAAGCTGCTGTTACACCACTTCTAAGTAGCAATGATAGTAACCACTGTTCATATCATGGCATGTGAAGCCCTTTCACATATATTAACTCACTTAATACCTAAAGAAGTCCTGTGGGGTGAGTATTATTACAGATAATTTTATAGAGTATGTAACTAACCTAAGCTCACGCAGGTCAACAGAGGTGCTGGACCTTGACCACAGATCTGCTCTAAGTCAGTGTGGTATTTTCAAATGGGATTCCTACCCCTCACTGGTTTGATTATTGACAACTCCAGGATGAACGTTACTGTGGCGTGTCATTTAAGTCCATTAAACACATTATAAATGCACTCATAGGTCTATGTGGTGTTCTCTTTGCTGCCATCCTGTTTCTGGGCCCATCCTGGGAGCCATAACCTATCCAGAGTCTTAGGCTTCCTGCCTGCTCCCTGGGCCAGCACCTTCAGAGTCATTCTCAGTTTTGGTCTCTGAGTTCCAGCATCATTTTACTAGCTGCCTTAAAACATGAAGACTTTAAGACTTGCCTGTTTTATACACATGGTGAGTATCATCATCCATATATCCTTAAGATGATCCAGAAGAATGGAAACTAAGTCTAAGAGACCAGCAGAGTATTGGGAGGCAAGGGTCAAAATTTGAAGACTTGATGTTGAAATGTTCTGATTTATTCTCCTAGTGGCCATTTAGTGTTTCTTTTGGTGGTTACACAAAACCATATAAGACTTGCTTAATTTAGCTACCTTCCATTAAGATGATTCCATACATACTGAGATGATACCAAGGCCAAGGAATTATTTTAGTTAGTTTCACAATACACTAATTAATCATTTTGCCTGGAAAAAGCTCCTTATTCTAAAGCATAATCATACAACAGCTTTTTCAGCAATATTTAATGAAAACTTTTGTCTAGAGGCTTTGATACCCATGGGTACCCATATCTATTAAGGATCAGTTTATTCCTGAATATAATAATGAATGAATATTAAAATTAATTTCTCCCTAATGTGACATATTTTACATCTGCAGCTAGACCATAAAGTAAATTTTGCTATGTAGCTCCAATCATTTGCTCATTTATTAAAGATTTATTGTGCACTTGCTAGGTTCAGCGTTTTAGGCTATGCCCTGGAGATACGAAGATGAACCAAACCATCTCTTTCTTCTAGGAGTTCGTAGTCTAATTGGTAGAAGATGGATTATCAGGGAATAAACACAGATGTGCCGTCACTCACTAGTATGTGACCTGGAACAGACTTTGATGGGATGCTTTATAGTAACCTTCATGTTGGGGGACAATTCTCCATGGATCTCTCTGCATGTCTTGTTAGCAGAAGCAATGACAACCTTTTGCTCTGAATTATCTTTTCAAGGATGTTTTGTGGAGGGAGAACAGCCTTGGAAAATAGAGATAGTGTTTTTCTATGGAGCAGAGAGCAAATTTGCTCACTTTCCGTAATAATAATGTGTCCTTCTGGGGCAAAGTTCAGGGTAGGTTTGCTGGCAGTACATTATAAAATAATTGGATTCCTAAGCCCAGGACTCCTCAGCTGTGTAACACAAACTCACTGCACACTCAGCATCTACCTCAACTGCGCCACATCAGCTCCATACAGCTGGAGGGCTGGGATGGAGAGGATGACTGGAGTGAACATGAAGCTCATGATGCTTGCCATGCTATGAGTTATGAGTTATACACTTTGTCACCGACCCAAGAGTCTTGATTTGTCTGCCCCAGGGTGTATGAAACTGTAGCTGGTTAACTTCTAATCTTATAAATAGGGAAAAACCTCAGAACTTTAGCGGTTCTTGACATTTCAATCTCTGAATTTGGAATACATTCAAATATCATAATTTTTCTAACAGAACCTGTTGGAGAACTGTATTGTCTAACTTTCCATTTGTTTCTCATTTTTGGTCTTGAGTGACCGTGTCTTCATCTTTGCCCATGTGAAATGAAAGTCTGGGCTGCTGAATTATCTAAATGGACTCTGTGCTCTTTCCTGAAGAGCTGGGCTGTAAAACAAACATTTGGAAAGGGAAATTGAATCACATTGTAGTAAAATAACTGCAATGTTCTCATTTGTTAATGGTCAGAGTCATTTGTACTTTAGTCTATAGTATCGTAAGAAATATCTGCCTTTATTCTACTCAGAGGTAGAGAATGACAAATTAAATAAATAAAATGTGAGTGTGTTAAAACAAAGGAGTAAAAAAAATAACAAAACATTGCTTTCACCTTATTATTAATGCACAACTCAGGAAAATAAAATTGATTTTTAAAAATCAAGTGTAATAGAACAATATCAGATTCTGGAAATCAGTGGTCATTTGCAACTCACCAAGAATATTGGGCTTTATTTCTTTATTTGAGCCAACACCAGATTATGTGTCAAGTTTCAGATATCCTCATGTAGAACATATGAAAAATCTTGCATTTTCATAAAAATTACAGTCTTTTTAGGTATTTTAGGTAAAAAATGTGGCTCTGAGCAGTGCACAGAAAAGATATGCTGATCAGGATAGACAGACCAGTCATATCATTTATTTAATTACCAAAGAAAGCAACATAATGCATACTCTTTAGTAAACTAAATGACTCCAGGAAACCAAGAAGAAGAAATAAGGAAATAGTGGTGAAGCAGAGGGCACCTACATTGGTTGCTAATTGTTGTATGTCCTATGGAGATAAATTGAGATGGCCCCAATCTCTGCATTTTCAACTGGCACTGCTGATATTGTGGCTTTTCTGAAGAAGCTCTACAATCAGTTTCAGCTGGGGAATTGGCCCCACTGTTTCTGTAGTTTCCTATGATAGAGATTTTGTTTCCAAACGCAGTGAACTGGAACTAATGAAAGGGGAGCCTCAGTGACTCCCTTTGCACATCTAGCCCAAGACCCTTGACCAAGAACAGGCCAGAGGACTCTTTTGGCTTCTTTCCCCAGGGCCAAACCTTCATCTTCGACAGGAGTTTTATTATCTTTTGTGTGGTCCAAAAGATTAATCCAAGGGAAAGAAAGTTCTGCTTGCAGCCTTCAACAAAGTAGACTCCAGTCACCTATTCTAAGCTTCTTTTTCTCGGTTCTCCCTTGAACTCTTGGGACTTGGGGAACAGAAGGAAGAATATTTTTCTTTCTGGAGAATCTGTACAATTGGCTCATAGTCCACCTGCTCCAAGGGAAGAGGTAAAATAGAGAAAAAGCCATAGAAAGTAAACCAAAAGGAAGAAGTAAGGATCCAAGATAGAGAAAAATGAAGCCAGAGAGAGAGAGAGAGAGAGACAAAGGCAGGGAGGGAGGATGAGAGAAAGGAGGTTGGGGGAGAGAGAAAGAGAGACAGAAAGAGAGAGAAACACACACACACACACACACACACACACAGAGAGACAGAGACAGAGAGACAGACACACACACGTGCATACACACACACACAGAGACACAGAGACAGAGAGAGACACACTCACATGTGCGTATACACATACGCACACAGAGAGAGAGAGAGAGAGAGAGAGAGAGAGAAACAGAAACTGCTTATTTCACTGAGAACTCCACTCCCTAGTATTATGATCCCATTGGATGTCCTCGATTTGTGCTAGACAATCTGCCTTTGTGTGCCATATCTGAATCTTGAGCTCCTCCTGCAGAAAACTACTTAATCCAATGACTTATCTGAGAGGTTACTGTTCCCCTTAAAGGACAAGGTAATCACAGGGCGAGATGTCTTTTATATGCCTTTGAAAAAGCACTGCTACATCATCATCATTGCTTTTGTATATCATCTAGACCTAGGTAGTGAGCAGTTCATATTTCTAAGTCACTTCATAAATATCTTTTAATTATTTTCTTCAGAAGCCTCCAAAACATAACAGAATATTCTTTTAATTAAACATAACCCAGGACAGGATACTGCCTTTATTATATAATCAGGCAAACTCCTGGGCTCCTCATATCCCATTATTAAGTTAATCCTTTGTTCTCATGGAGAAATCAACCCCTTTACTCAAAAATGAATCTCTTCTTGTTCCCCCAAAGAAATTAGTGAACTCAAGGATGTAAGAAAGTAATTCAAAATAATTTTTTTTCAATTTTCCTTTTTCTTATTTTTCTCAATATCCGTGAAAGGGGCTTCTCTCAGCAGCCCGGTTGGAATCTGATTTTCACCTTTGGCAGTTTCTGCCTGGGGCACCCATGGGTGCATCTGTAGTTCCTTCTGAATCTCTGAAAGTAGATTAATTTTACTCCAATTCTTTCATATACTTCACTTTTCCAAAGTTCCACAGGGGCAACAAGATACAGAGGACTCCCTCAATGCAAAGTCCGTACCTGCAACATTTGGGAAACTCAAGTACATTTCCTAAAAACACGTGACCATGCACTAATTTACAATCTAGGCCCGAATTCCCATAAATCAAAGCTTTTCCCAGGCAAAGGTAATTTTTCCAGGATCCATTACATGTTACATTCTAATCTGTGGTTCTCAACCCTGGCCATACATTGAAATTACGTTGGGGGGTTTCTAAAAAACATTGCCTTCCAGGCCTCACCTCAAACCAGCTAGGTATATGGGAGTGGGACCCAGATATTGATACTTTTTTAAAGTTTGGGAAAGTCATTGATGGAAGTACAACCTTAATCTATTTCCAGCTGTAAATTATAACAGATTAAACTATCTAGGAAAAAGGGATAGGCTGAAAAAGGAGAGGGAAAAGTAGGGAACTCATGATTTCAACTCTTCTAGGGTCCCCTAAATCCATGACAGTTACCCAGGACCCACTGCCTGCAAACTTAGAAATTAAAGCTTATTTTGGATAAGCTTCCAATGAAGAGGTTCCTTGTGCACTAAGCTTCTTATATTCCCAAAGGGAAAACAAGCCTTAAAGACAGCCCCATGTTGCTAGGGAGTCCAGTGCAGTGAAGGCCAGGTCTGGCTGAGCAGTCAGGTCCCTGGGCTTCTCCTTTGTTATATTATTTTTCAGAGAAGGAGAAAAGAAAACAAAAAATAAAACTAAGTGTGGTGGGATTTATTAATAAATGAAATGTGTTAATAAAAGATATTTGTCAGAAGAAGAAAATAGTAAAATCTTTCCTCCCTTAAAAGTTTGCATTTAAAGTTGAAATGGTTTCCATGCTTAATGAAAACTGTCTTATCTTTCTTAGCTATTTTGTTTTTTTTTTTTTTTGAGACAGAGTCTGGCTCTGTCACCCAGGCTACAGTGCAGTGGAACAATCTTTGTTCACTGCAGCCTCCAACTCCTAGCTTAAGTGAGCCTCCAATCTCAGCCTCCTGAGTAGCTGGGACTACAGGCACATGCCACCATGCTTGGCTAATTTATGTATTTATTTATATTTTTTGTGTAGAGATGGGGCCTTGCCATGTTGCCCAGGCTGGTCTTGAACTCTTGGAGTCAAGCAATCTGCCCGCCTCAGCCTCCCAAAGTGCTGGGATTGCAGGTGTGAGCCACTGTGCCTGGCCTGTCTTATTGTCTTATACATCAAAACAAATAATGCACAAACATACAAAAATATCCACCTTTGAATCCCATGCCTTCCCAAGATTACTGGCGATATTATCCATTCTTCTATGTTGGTTCAGAAACAGGACTTTGTGCTCTTTCTTACTGACAGAGAACTACACTAGTGGGGTTCACTTGCCTCATGTGCTGGGAGAAGAAACGTAGAAGGCCCTCCTCAAAATGTCTCAGGTCCTCTGTGCGGGGCCATGTTCATCACAAGTTTACATGTGGATTCCAAATGTCTTACTGTGACTGTCAACATCACCCTTTCATGAGTTGGAAACTTCCTATGATCGCAGAAAAGATGAGGTAAAACAATCATTTCTCATCCTTTCCTTTCAAGAGAAATGGCTCAGCAGTTGCAAAATTAGTTCCTGCACAACTATGGGCCTGTAATACCCCTGATGGGTTTGGTAGATTTATCTGCTGACAGACCATAATTGAGGAAAACGTTGATTAATTGATCTCTGACTGGCTTGTGAGGTGCTATATAGCAATAAGGAATATGTGGTATGTAGATCAACTTTTAATTATTTTAATTTAGGTTCCTGTCAGATGAAATAAGTGACTAGGCAGTATTATCATTGATCTGTGGCACTGGAAGAAATAGTTCACAATACATGCTGAAGATTTAGAAATGGTTCATCCTACAAGTTTAGAATGGATCTTTGCCTTGTAAAGCTTTGACCTATGTAAAATCCAGATTATGCTAACAAGTTCAATTTGTGCAAAGCTTTGCAGCTTACAAATCATTTTCTCATGCATCATCCTACTTGACCCTCACGACAAATCTGAGAGGTAGGGTGGGCAGGTGTTACTATTCCTCCTTTACAAGCAAAGACAGTAAGGCTAAGAGATTTTCCCCATCCCCACCCCAAGTAATAACACCTTATTTTAATCTGCAGAGTATGGAAAGCAAAGGAAAATTAGAAATTATTTAGCAAATTCTAGCTGGTTAAGCATGTGGAAGGCATTAATCACCACCCCAAACATCATCATACTCATCAATATTGCTTCTTACCATTAAATGTGCTGAAATAGAGATTGCTATTTTGACAATGTGAAGTATTATTGCAAGGATTTGAGTTTGCTAAAAGGCCTTATCTCTTTCAATTTGATTACTGTGTACAGGAAAAGCTCAAGATAATAACCCATTAACCACAGTTATTAAAGGTTTTCCCACTGTATTTACAAAACTCATGAAAAAAAATCGTTATTGACAGAACCAGCCAAAAATTAGTATGGATCCTTGACACTCAGGGAAACAGAGGTCAAATACAGAATATTAATATTGAACAACATGTGTACTATACAATCAAAGAATTACTGAGCATTTTCATGCCCAGAAGTATGCTGAGTGCTGTGGGAATTTAAAACAAGCTCCTCACCCAGAGAGTTTACAATCTACTTAGGTGTTTACCATTGAATAATCTATGCAGATCCCATTCTTTAATGAGGAGCAAAGAGCCGGGAGCATATGGAACAATAAATGCTCTGGTAATATTAAAGACGATAACAAGCAGAAGTAAAGACAGTTTTTTCCTGCCCTGTTTTCCTGGGCTAATTTGTCAGAGCATCGCAGTCTGAACAAAAGCTGTGCCAATAGGAATCTGTACTAAGGAAGCAATATTTTCATCCTTTTTAATGTCAGTCTGCAAGCAAAAGTGACAACTGGTATCATTCAATGAAAGGTCAGGGGGAGAAAAGCATGCAGCCGAATTTGTTTAGGGCTTACCTTCTCTTTCTTTGATAAACGAAACAGTTGACCTAAGTCTCATAACCTGAGGCACTTCATGTCTTACTAAACTGCAGTCATGAAGTTGAAGATGATTATAATTATTTTTTCTTCATGCCCTTCTCTCTGAAGTAGCTGCAGAGTTTTCAAAGACAAGCATGATTTCCAAAAGAGGATCAGTTTCCTTTTCATTAGAAAATGCATAGTTTTGCCTTTTTGCAGAAATTGAAAAAGATTAATAATAGGGGTGGTTCAGAAATAAGAATTACCACCTTGGAAGGAAAAAGAGACAAAGGAATCCATGGTAGGGAAGGGAGATTTGACATGACTGTGATGTCCAAGCTACCTACAGAATCAAGGGTTGCTAGAAGGGTAATTACAGTTTTGGTTCCCTTGGCAATAATTAAAGGATTAGTGGTCCCAGGGAGGACAAAAGAGACAGTGTCAATAGACTAAAAAACACTTTCTTCGATACCAACAGACATTGACAAATAGCTCTTGTCTAGAAAGCAAGATTTTGGTCTGAGTCCTAGTATCCCTGGCCCCAGTACCTCCATTCTGCCCCCCCATTTGCATCAGATGTGGCTGAGATCCCTGCTCCTCCTTCCTACCCTTCATTGGATCCTCCACCTTTCTTCAGTATGTTTATGGATACTTACTGCTTTTGCTTCTGTCCCCATTGTACTGAATAAGTCTTGAGGGAAGCATAATGGTAGACAGACACTAGATGGCCAGCAAGGAGCTCAACAGTGCCATGGTGTGGTTGAGTGCATTAGGGATAGAGCTGGGGAGACCTTGACTTTTTCTAGAGGTAGGGAGATAATGAAAACCTGCAGGGACAACAGAGGATGGTGCCTAGCTCACCCACTTGATAGGAAACACCAGGTAGGGCTGATAGGAGCAGTCGGCACAGACCCAAAATTCAGTGTTGAAAGCCAGTGGAAAGGCAAGACTCTCAGTCATGGTCAAATAGCTTGTATTAAACTAACCCATTATAGATGATGGAGAGAGACCACAAGCTAGCAAGAACTGAAGGGGATTTAACCCTGCAAGAAGAAAACCACACTGGGTGAAATTCACATATATAAGGCTCTTTCTCTGAAGGTGCTTCTTCCTGTCCTCAGGAAGCTTTTGAGAAAGTCACAGTCTTGTTGATCTGCAAAAATAGAGGGCAAAGTTTAGAACTGTGGGGTGGCTGGAAATTGAGGCAAAATATCTCTGAAAGGAAGGAGCCAAACAATCTGGAAAACTTATCCTATTATCGATTTCAGAACTTTTTATTAAGCTACAACAATTAAGACAGGAGGATAGTAGCAGCATAAGGAGAGAGCAAGAAAGAAATGGAGCAGAATAGAGAGGATAGAAATACATCCATATATGCATATAATCAATTGATTTTTTAAACCATGGACCAAAGTAATTTAGTTTAATAGGAAAAAGATAGTTATTTTAAAAAAAGTTTTGGAACAGCTGAATAAACATATGAAAAAAATGAACCGCAATCTTCATATTATACACAAAAAACAGATTTGAAGTGGATGGAAGGTTTAATTAATTTCTAAAAGTTTAAAGGTTTTAGGAGAAAATGTGGAATATTTTTGTAACCTCAGGATAAGACAAAGATCGATTCTTTATCAATACGGACTCTTGGCTCTTTATCTTACTCAATGATATAGAATTCATTAAGCCAATATTCAATTTGATGTTCAACTATCATATTTGACCAGAGGCAACCCCTAAAACAGAATTCCATATGTTTTTGACATACCCCCATTGTTCTTTGAGTGCTTCTTCATTTTCTGACACAACAAAATATTCCAGACTTGTTTTCTACTTTCCTTCCCTAAGCTCTAGAATCAGCTATTTCTTTAAGAACCTTGGGCTCCTTTTAGCAAAGGAATGGTATAAAAACAAGATCTGCATCCTTACTCTGCCCAGATAAACAGTTGTATTTGATTTCATGGTTGGTGGGACAAGGGATATGGATAGCCACTGGAGGATGTCCACTGGAGAACATTTGCCCTTCTCACACGAAAGGCATGGTGTGAGCAAAGACAGGCAGGAGTGTAGTTTCCTCTGGAGACAGTGAGGATATCAGATTGGTGGGTGAGTGGTGCAGAAGGCTGGACAGGGTGATGGGAATAATTCTAACCGAAAGACATGACGATTTCCTGTTAAGCAGCCAGCTCCCCGTGCCTTCACTTGAACGCAAGTCTGACCACGGAGGAGAGTGGTTGGCTGCCCGTTCATTTTTAGCAGAGTGGGTTGTTCAGCTAGAGTTCAGAAGCATGCTGAGAACAGAAAACTCTCAACTTGATATCCTTCCAAAGACAACTCCATGGTTTCTAAGTTAGGAACTGAATGCTCAGGATTGGGCATTCACTTTCTCAAGGTCAGTAACATATCTTCAAATTCTCATTTGACAGTCTCCATGGCACTCCAAATCAAGTTAGAATTAATTTGAAACTCACTTCTCTTTCAGGTCTAGGTCTGATAATTTTCATTCATTTGTTTCATGGACATGGTGACTCTTTTCTTGCCATCCTTAAGGAGAAAAGCCATGGACACTACAAAATCTTTGAGGTTTGAAGTGAGAACTAGGAGATTCAGGCTTGAAGATGAACTAGAATTGGAGACAGGGTAGGGGAAATATGGAAGGCCCTCTTATTGCAAGTTTTAGGAGGCACTAAAGCATAGGCTTTAGATTCTTTTGATAATGATGTCACTATTGACATGCAAACCAAGAATTAACTAGTAACAGGACCCACTAGAATGAGCACTTATTGAACATTGTATGCACTACACATTATGCTAAATGTTTTACATGCAGTTTTTCATTTACTCTTCCTAGCAACCTTGTAAAGTAGGTGTTGCTATATGAGTTTTACACTTGCAGAAACCAAGGATTATGAGGTTGTTTTAGGTTCAATTCTTCTGGGAATATATTCCGTGATTTGTGTGCAGAAGATTCATTGAGTAGTGCTGAGCAGCATTTGTAAAGGAGTGAGGAAAGCATGGCTGAGCAGAGGAACAAGTTGAATTGAGGTTATGCGACTGAGGCCTCAGCATCTCCCAAGGAGAGCTGGTGGTAGGATGACCTCTCAGAGTTCTGCCATGTCAAGGCAAGGGTGCTGGCCCTTTGAAACCTCTCTTCATTAGTCTTTGGATATCAGCTGACCCTGAAGAGGGGTAGCTTAATTTGGATGAGGAAATTCCTAAATCTGTCATCAGCATGCATTCTGAGAAGCTAGGGGAAGGAGTGCTTCAGTCTTAAAGGAAGGGGTCTAGTTGGGACATCACACCATCTGCCACAGTTTATTATTTGGATCCATTGGTTTTATTTACTAAGATCCCCACATCTGGGAACAACTACTTCCCCCAAATTCTGATTGTTTTTGTTTCCTTATGAAAGTTAAAGGAGGAAGGTTCGTGGGACCAACTCAGCCTCTTGCCACAGTTGCTTCTGAAACTCATTACTGATAGTCTTCTTCTTCCTCTAGTGCTTATTTTAGATTCTCCTTGTCCATGGTTAATACCACTGCAATGTTACGTGGCTTACTTGGCAGGGTGACCCATATCCTCATCCTTCAGGGCTCTGAGCCCTTGGTTTTCATAGCTTTCTCAGGCTGTGGGTGCTATACATCTCTGTTTTCCATTGAAATTGGGTAGGTAAGTACCAAGAAATGCCCAGTGGATTATTTGGGTTCCAATCATATTATTCCTTGTCCTCATTGTATAAAAGCAGTCCTGCCTGCTTATAATCAGGGTTAGTTACTCTTGCCCATTTAATGACCCTTTTCCTTGCCTACTGGTCTCTTGGCACTGAAGACTCAAAGAAACTGTGTGGCAGCTGCAGCTTAATGTTAAATAGGGCTCTACCCAAGTCTCCTGATAGAATCATTCCCATTCTGGGAACCAGTACTTCTAGATGCACACAGCCTAAAGCTGCAGTGTTTGAAAGTACAAATTTTTCAGGCGTATCACCTAGAATAATTGTATGAGGGCTCTCTACTACCTCCCTGCCATGCTTCCTGGACCTATGGGACTACAAAACCATATAACGGTGATTGCTTTAAGGTAGCTACTACATCCTGGAAGATGCTCGCCCTTCTCACTGACCATCATCTCCAAGGTGGTGCCCCAGCAGTGCCTCACCAAGGCCACTCCGTTGCTCTATCAGGCCTGCAGCTGCTGTAAAGTGGGTCCTTTGTTCCGAAGGGATGTCATGCAGTATCCCCTGTCAGAGGAACAAACATGTATAAGCCTTCAGATAGTCTGCTTGGCAAGGTCCTGTGGTTCAAAAAGGCAAATCCATACTCCAAAACAGGACACTCTGTCTGGGAGCATAGAAGGGAATTTTCCCCACTCAGTGAGGGCAGTGACATTTTGATGGAAGGAAGGGTAATGGGATGGAAAGTTGAGTCCCAGAAACAGCAATAATAAGTCTTGAGAAGAAATCTAGGGTAGATGCTGTGGAAGCAGGGGCTGTCCAGGGATGGCATCACGTTAGGTCCTTAGATGGCAGACAGCAAGGCTCCTACAGCAAGGGAGGGTTGGGGGCTCCACAGAGAATGCATGGTTGGAGTAGGGATTTGAGTTAACCTGCCTTGGAAAGAGAGAAGCCCCAGACATTCCCCTCCAGTCAGAGATGAAGCCTATTTTTGTTAGCATTGTTAGTCATATTAGTCACATCCCTTGATCGTTTGCCTCTACTTCTTCAGGGCTTCAGAATCACGAGTTACACAAGTTTTATTACTTAAGTACAGTCTTAATGGTGTTGGTGGTGGGGTCAGGGATGAAGAGTCAGATCCTTCATGTGGCTGTGGGTCTGTGGTGAAGATTCAGAGAAACTTTGCCCATTTTACTTGTACTTCAGTTTCCAGAGTTTGAAAAATCACAGGGAAATCAATCAGATGCGATTTGGTGTGTTGAAAGGTCCGATTCTAACACAAATATTTTCAGAAGGAACATGGGAAATGTCAAAAATTGTCAGCTCGGTGAATATCTTTTGGTGATAATACTTTCCAGCAGTAAATTTCCACTGGTTCTCTCTCTTATTGTCAGTTGAACAAAGCACTTGAATGCTTTGCTGGTTTCTAACTAATGAGTTAGCTTTGCTCTTTTAAAACAATAATATATAATAGAGAGTATCCGCTGAGTCAATAAACCTTTAATCGGAAGTCTCTTAATGACAAACAGCAGAGAATCACATGAAATAAGGTTAAAGGCTCTTAAATTGAATCATAGTTCTGGTGTTGAACATTTCCACAGGGATACAAAAATAATAAAAGGGATCATGTCATATTTGTTGTGCCTAAGGAAGTACAAAGATATTTGTTCCATACTTCCGCCTCTTTAGAATTTTAACGTCAAATGACTTAAAAATCCTTTTTTAAATAAAGGCATTTAAATATACTTTTTTTTTTTTTTTTTTTTTTTTGAGACACAGTCTTGCTCTGTTGCCCAGGCTGGAGTGCAGTGGCACGATCTCGGCTCACTGCAAGCTCCGCCTCCAGGGTTCACGCCATTCTCCAGTCCCAGCCTCCAGAGTAGCTGGGACTACAGGTGCCCACCACCACGCCCGGCTAATTTTTTGTATTTTTAGTAGAGACAGGGTTTCACTGTGGTCTCGATCTCCTGACCTTGTGATCCGCCTGCCTCGGCCTCCCAAAGTGCTGGGATTACAGGCGTGAGCCACCGCGCCCAGCCTTAATTATACAATTTTTAATACTGGAAACGGTGGGGTTGAAATGCATTTTTTAAAAAATCTTTAATTACTAAACTGATTTCTGAGTACCTATATGGTTTCTTTGATAGTTATTTTAATATTTTTGTAATAAGCATACTGGTATCTTGCCTAAGACAGAGTTTTATTTAGAAAATACATTAAAAATTTTTCTCAAATATTTGATAATCTTAAAGCAAAATATCCTGTCCTTTACAGTCTGTCTTCATTCTGTGGGTACACATAGGCTTTAAAAAACGTGTTGGATCTGGCAGGGTGCCGTGGCTCACGCCTGTAATCCCAGCACTTTGGGAGGCCAAGGCGGGCGGATCACGAGGTCGGGAGATCGAGACCATCCTGGCTAACACGGTGAAACCCCGTCTCCACTAACGATACAAAAAATGAGCCGGGCGCCATGGCAGGCGCCTAGAGTCCCAGCTACTCGGGAGGCTGAGGCAGGAGAATGGTGTGAACCCGGGAGGCGGAGCTTGCAGTGAGCCGAGATAGCAGCACCGCACTCCGGCCTGGGCGAAAGAGCGAGACTCCATCTCAAAAAAAAAAAAAAAAAACAACAACAACTTGTTGGATCTAATGGTATTCTACCATTGCAAGGCACCTACAGATTTTATACCTTGCATGTTAATTAGTTCAAGCATCAATATCAAAACTCTGTGTTGTCATTTCTCCCCTGTTGGCACTCTGGTTAGTCTCTTTCAGACAGACATTTTTCTGATAGTCTGTACCTGTCTAAACTGCTCGTTGACACATTTCCTTGAAATATGGGAAAGTTGGCCAAGTCACAGTAGCACATTAGTTAAGACAAATATAGGTTTTATGACTGCTTCCTCCTCTCTAATACCCCCCAAATTCAAAGACATTCTTTAATCTCGAAACCACATACTGACCAGTCTCCTTGCTAATCTCTCTTATTCTTTATTCTCTGTACTCTCTAACATAAGAACTAGCTTTCCAAAGCACAAGTCTAAACCAAAATCTCTAAAGCCTCTGAGAGAAGTATTTTGATCTTGCTGTATTTTCAAATGCATTTTGATATTGTTTGCATGATACTTTCTCGGGAAAAGGCTAATTGGAACACCAGAAATGAGTAGAGTATGCTGCCTGAGCATTTTATAGCTCAGCATGTTCTAGTTCTTTCTGTTCTCCTACTGAGGTAAAATCCCAGAAATTCAGGGGCATGCTCAATGCTTCACAAGCTTTCAAAAGAGAATTTATGCCAATTTTTCATGAGTGAGTTAGAGAAGATCTGCAATAGGAGGCCCCGTAAGAAAGTGGGTCCAAGTGCTCTCCTAGATCATCTGAAGAGCTGAACCTCTTTTGAAAGACGGGACTAAGGTCAGGGAAGTTGATTTCTAGCTCCTAAACCATTTCTTCATCTCTAGTAGGGATGAAAGAGAAATCTGTAAGGTTAGTGTCAGGCAGGCTGTTTACCATCAGCCTGCCTGTCCTTGAAGACTGAATAAAAGTGCCACACCCAAGTGGTTAAGGGCAAAAGGACTGAGTGGGCCACTGTCATTGAAGAGCTGAAGCATAAGTTCATGTTGAGTCTTAGGGTAAAACCTGAGGGAGTTGAAGCAATTCCTGTCAGTTACTGAGATCTCCAGAAATATGACCTTATTTGGAAATAGGGTTTTTGCAGATATAATTAATTAAGACGGGGTCATACTAGATTAGAGTGGGCCCTAAATCCAGTGACTGGTATATTTATAGAAGGCCACATGAACATACGGAGACAGAGACCCACAAGAAAGGAGACCATGTGACAACAGAGTGGGAGACTGATGTATCTACAAGCCAAGTGACTGCCAGCACCAGAAACTCAGAAGAGACCGGGAAGGACACTTCCCTTGAGCCTTCAGAGAGAGGATGGTCCTGATGACATTTTGATTTTGGACTTCTGGTCTCTCAAACTGTGAAAGAATAAATTTCTGCCATTTTTTTTTTTTTTAAGAAATCATGGTACAAAACACTTAACATTAGATTTATCTTCTTAACAAATTTTTAGGTGTATGGTTCAGTATTATTAACTATGAACACAATGTTGTTCAGCAGACTTCTAGAATTGTTTCATCTTGTGTGATTGTATCACTATACCCATGGAACAGCAATTCAAATTTTCCCCTCTGCCTCAGTCCCCGGCAACTACCATTGCTAGGTAATGGTAGAACTAACATTCTACCTACCATTTTAAAGTAGTAAAGCTTCGATGAGTTTTACTACTTTAGGTACCTCATATAAATGGAATCATGCAGTATTTGCTTTTCTGTGATTGGCTTATTTCACTCAGCATACTGTCCTCCAGCTTTATTCATGTTGTAGCATGTGGCAGCATTTCCTTTTATAAGGTTGAATAATATGCCATTGTACATATTTTCTTTACTCATTTATTCACTGATGGACATTTAGGTTGTTTCTCCGTATTGGCTATTGTGAATAATACTGCAATGAACACGGGAGTGTAAAGACCTCTTCAAGATCCTGATTTCAATTCTTTCGGATAGATACCCAGAAGTGAGGTTTCTGGATAAGATAGTGGTTCTGCTTTTAATTTTTTGAAGAGACTCTATAGCGTTTTCTAAAGTGGCTATACTGTTTTACGTCGTCACAAGGATTCCAATTTTTTTCACATCTTCACCAACTCTTGTTATTTTCTGTTTTTTGATAATGACATTCTAACAGGTGTGAGGTGATACTTCATTGTGGTTTTGAGTTTCATTTTCCTGATGATTAGTGATGTTGAATGTCTTTCCATTGATTATTGAGAAATACGTATTGAAGTCCTTTGCCCATTTTTAACTGGGTTATTTATTTTTCACTTATTGGGTTGTAGGAGTTCCTTACATATTTTAGATATTAACCCCTTATCAGATATATATGGTTTGTAAATATTTTCTCATGTTCCATGGGTTGCCAGTCTCTGTTGATTTACGCCCTCCAGTTTGTGGTATTTTAAAGTATAGAACATAATCCCAATTATGCTTAAGGCTGTCTCTATGTTCTATAGAAAAGATGTATGCAGAAAGGGATCAAAATGTTAATAATACTTATCCCTGGGTATGGGAATAAAGGTGATTTTTGTTTTCCCCTTTATAATCTTTTATATCTTTCAAGTCAACTCAAATGAGAATTTGTTCTTTTAAAAAATAAATGAAATTAAAGGTAAAACTTAAGCAACAACATTAAAAGATATCCTGAAAGTCTGTAATTAAGTGAGTACTTATTGAGTATCTACTATGTTTTTGGTACTGTTTTAAGTGCTGGGAATATGAAAGAGTTCTTACCTTTCAGTTGTTTACTGTTATGTCTGAGAAAATAGATAATATGAAGATAAGTAAATAAATAAATTTCCTAGACACGTGAGAGCTAAGTAAACAGAAGATAAAATGAGACAATGTAATAGAGAGTACCTGGGGTGGTCAAGGAGGCCCTCTGTGAGACAGTGATGATTTCATTGAGACCTCAGTCGTGAGAGGGAGGCAGCAATGACAAGTTTTGGAGAAACTTTGAAGCTAAAGGAACAGCAAGCACAAAGGCCCTAGGGTGGGAAGGATCTTGGTATGTGGCTGGAATGCAGTGATGGGCAGGGCAGATCACGTGGGGACACAGGCTGCACAGAGGTCCCTGTGATTGAACAAGACCAGGACTCACAGTCCTGGAGAGCAGTGTGAGCTGTAGTGTGGTCGCAGGGGGAAGTCCATTGGAGGTTTTGAACAAGGAAGTGACATGCATTGAGGTTTGCATTAGAAATCTCACTCTGGCTGTTGTGTAGTGGATGCACCTTGTGTGTTTCTCTGTGTGACGATGTTCAAAGAATAAAGGTCAGTCTAGGCAGTTTAAACAGAAAAGGAATGTAGTAAGGAACCTTAGGATACTTAAAGAAATTTTGAGAGTGAAATAGGAAAAGTTCCCTTATCCCCCTCGCAGGGCACGCAGCAGGGTTCGCTTCTTCGATGTCCTTCTGCTCAAACACCTAGGGGACATGCAGATGGGCAGGTCGTGGGGAGCTTTTTGGGCTCCGACCCCACAGCAGCGTCTAGGGGTGAGTGTTTACAGCTCCCGAAGCCCCAGTGGCCATGTGTTACAGTGTGATCTTTCAGTTTTGCCATCTGCAGGCAGCTTGTGTTAATCAGCTCAGTTAGACCCTCTGCCTTATCACAAGGACAGAAGGCTTTCTGTATCCCGGGTTCTTCCCTAGTGGACTGGAAAAAATGAATCCCATGTAGGCTTGGAGGATGAGTGCAAGGTTTTTTATTGACTCGTGGTAGCTCTCAGTGAGGTAGATGGAGAGGTCAGAAGGGGCATGGAGTGGGAAGGTGGTCTTCCCTGGAGTTGGGCAGCCCAGCGGCCAGACTCTCCTCCAACCGCCCCCTCGCCGAATTCCACATCGTTCTGCTGTCAATGGCCAGCCGGTGTCTGCTCCTCTTCTGTTCTCGATGTCCATTTGCTTGTGTGTGTGCCCGCTAGGGTCTCAGGTTTTTTTTTTTTTAATAGGCACAGGATGGGGACACGGGGAGGGCCAGAGTGGTCTTGGAAAATGCAACATTTGGGCGGGAAAACAGGAATGCCCGTCCTCCCTTAGGTCCATGGGCACAGGCCGAAAGGTGGAACCCTCATCAGGGACCCTGCCCTTGTCTACCCAGCATCTCCCTGCCCTTGTCTACCCAGCATTTCCCTGCCCTCCTCTCATATCAAGAGGACTAGAGAATTAGACCTGGAGATTGCACAGGCAGACCACTGTCCAGTGACATTGCTGGTACTCCAGGGGGTCCCTACTAGACCTCAGTGAACACGGGCCTCACAGGCCGCACCTGAATGCTGGGCCCAGAACTTAGGAAGATATTTGTAACTCTGCACTTTACAATTAATACAGCACGTAGATCCTGATCTGAGCGAAAGAATTGTTATAAGATTTCTTGTGGTAGCTAAGAAACCTAGGAGTAACCTTGCTGATTTTTTTCTTATTGAAAAAAGATGGCTTCAATGAGTTCTTTCCAGTTTCCTTCTATTATTTTCTCAAACCTTGTAGATTTTTGTATTTATAATCAACATTAATTTTTAAATATTTGTCATTTTTTAGACTGCCTGCCTTCTATCTGAATGACATTTAAGTAAATACAGTGTATATTTTTTCTTTAAATTTTTTCTTCTTAGCAGAAATTGTTAGACAAAACTTAACTTTGATTTTAAGAAGCTTCTACAAATAATCTGATTTAGCTATTAATAACCAGGTGAATAAGTCTGTCATTCCAAGATGGGGAAAGTGCTACATTTTCAAAAATACGTAGCTAAGATATCAACTAATACAAGTGTGTATCCAGAGTAGGAAGGCAGAGGTTTTGTTTATCCTATGCAGAAATGTTCTGACCTGTTTTTCTCTCTCTCTCTCTCTCTCTGTCTCTCTCTCTCTCTCTCTCTCACACACACACACACCACTCAGAATTCCATGTTTAGTGAAGTAGAAAAGACTGTAGGGTTTAGAAGCTGGTTCCAGTGCTCACTCTACCAACTGCACCTCTAGACTGGTTTTGAGTAGATGACTGCACCTTTCTAAACTTGTGCTCTGTAAACTATTGTTCTCAACTTCAACTGATTAGTAAAACATGAGATATATCATGAATTCAGAGGTGCTTTTAAGCTGTCGTGACTCTCCCTGTTAAACTTTGAGTTCTTGGTACTCTTATTTTCCTCAGCATCTCCAGTGTCTACCCACAAGCGTGGGAGTCATGCCAGGTACCTGTAGTGCTATTACTCTTCTGCACATAATCACCGTTCCTGTGAGTCCTGAAACTGCTGGAGACATCTTAATGTGCCCTGAATTCTCTCGTCATTTTGAGGTGTCCATGTTCCATTCGTTGAATGGGCTGTGCTGATCATGAAACTTTTTTCATGTTTGCGATGATATCAGGTAACTTATTGTCCACTCTGCCATTCCTATCATTCCACACTGATGGGCTAGTGAGGGATCATTTATTTGCAGGGCTCAATTAGAAGCAGTCTAGCAGGCCAGGAAAAAGCATTTACTCTTGAGAGAGATTCTCAGGGACGACTGGTGGGAGAGTGAAAAGAACAAAGTTGGAAGCAGTAGTTAGTTTTTACTATTCACTCTGAGGTTACCCAAATTAGCTGGGTGAGTGAATATTTAATGTCACCACATCATATGTGTAATTTGTACTATCTGCTTTTAATCTTCACACCAGTTTTATAATTTTAATAAAATTTTAATTAAAAATAAATGAACTGAACACAACAGAACATTTTAAATGCAGACTATCAGGCTGGAAGCCCATGCTCAGCTGGAGATACAAACAAAACTAAGATATTCTAAAAATACATAGCTGAGATATTTCTCCCTTTCTGCTCAGAAAGCATGGTTTTTCAGAGGCCAAGATATCCTAAAAATACTACAAGCAGGTCCCAACTCCCAAGCAGACAATCCAGACCCCCCTTTGTGATTCGGCGCCTTGAGCGTACAGAATAGGATACTCCCATCTCTCTTGGGTCATTACTCTCCCAGTGTTTACCTCCTTACCGTAATTTCTTTCTGTCCTAGCAGCCCTCTGAGGGAGCTGACTCAGACTTGCACTTTTCCTGGATATCTACTAAATGCCCAAATCATATGCCCCTATTTGGCCAAACTCATAATAATATGTAAATAAGTAATGCTGCATTTACATTTTAAAATGCTGGGTTTTTAAAAATGTGTAATGGAATTTCAAACAGTATTATAAAGTACATAATTTAAATAGTGTGGGCAGAAATATTTCTGGACTCATGGCCAAATTTTTTAGATTTTCTAGGGGGCAGTTTTGATTTTGAAAAGGTCATGACATTGTCTATAGAATATTTTAGTATTTGTTTGAAATACAAAACCATTCAGCCACAATATATGCCATAGTCTTTAACAACTGCATTTTAAAATTACACTATTATAAGTTATAATTTTTATAGTTTTGGTCTATAGTTTTAGAGAAAGCAACACTTATAACTTCAGAATCTCATTGACTGTGGGGTTGGGATTTATGTATGTATGTATGTATGTATTTATTTCTTTATTTATTATACTTTAAGTTCTGGGATACATGTGCAGAACGTGCAGGTTTGTTACATAGGTGTACAGTGCTGTGGTGGTTTGCGGCACCCATCAACCCGTCATCTACACTAGGTATTTCTCCTAATGTTATCCCTCCCCTAGCCCCCTGACTCATCAGGCCCCAGTGTGTGATGTACCCCTCCCTGTGTCCATGTATTCTCATTGTTCACCTCCCACTTCTGAGTGAGAACATGAGGTGTTTGGTTTTCTGTTCCTGTGTTAGTTTGCTGAGGATGATGGCTTCCAGCTTCATCCATGTCCCTGCAAAGGACATGAACTCATCCTTTGTATGGCTGCATAGTATTCCATGATGTATATGTGCCACATTTTCTTAATCCAGTCTATCATTGATGGGCATTTGGGTTGGTTTCAAGTCTTTGCAATTGTGAATAGTGCTTTATTAATAGTCCACTTATCCATTATATCTCTGGATTCTGATTCTATTAAAATTGTTGAGCACTAAGGAACAAAGGCCACCAAATCAATGTCCAAAACAATGCCAAATTTATTGCTGGCCTGACAAGGAAAAGCTCTGACAGTCAGCTACAAGGTCAGTGGGTCTCTCCAAGCAGAAGTTAAAAGGCTATAAAAGGAGGGATCACATCAAATATATCAGACAGAAATTTGAGTTCAGGGCTATGATTGCACCACATGGTAGAGATGCCACTTCTTGATGACTGGTGACTTTCAGATTACCAGGGCTAATCCTGAGAGACTTGATTCCCAACCCGTTCAGGATGAGTTATGCGAGATTCCAGTGGGTCTAGCGTCATCAGGTGTGCTCACATGCTCTTATTTGAAGCTTAGCATGGTTGCTTTTTCCTTTTTCTTAATGAAATAGATAATGCATTTTGGGAGGCTGAGGCGGGTGATCATCTGAGGTCAAGAGTTCGAGACCAGCCTGGCCAATGTGGAGAAACCCCATCTCTACTAAAAATACAAAAAATTAGCTGGGTATGGTGCATGTGCTTGTAGTTCTAGCTACTCGGGAGGCTGAGGCAGGAGAATGGCTTGAATCTGGGAGGGGGAGGTTGCAGTGAGCCAAGATTACACTATTGTACTCTAGCCTGGGCAATAGAGCAAGATGCCATCTGAAAAAAGAAAAAGAAAAAAGAGGAAGAAGAAGAAGTCATTATGATAGTGGACACTAAAAACTGGAGTTTTTAGGCATTGGGTTAGACAGTATTAGAGTGGTGTTCTCTTTCACTTACTCATTTATTTACTCATTCATTCCTTTTTTGCAAGTATTTGTGGAGTCCCTACTATGTGACTAACACTGCTGTATGCTAGGGATAACAAATATAACCCAAATGTCACGTAAGATCAGATTTCCTATCACACAACCTCTGAGAAACTAATGTCTTCTCTAGGGTTTACAGCTGCTGACTCAGAACTGAAACCTGTACCTTAACTGTCTCTAATTGCATGGATTTACTGTTATACTCAAAACTCTGCATTAACCTGACTTTATTTTTCCAGGGAATTCTTTCTCAGGAGGATGTTTGTCTCATGAACTTTCTGAGGTCTATTTATTCAAACCGTAGACTAGCCAAGTAGCCTACATCAAGGCACATATCTTCCTTCTCAAACAATAAATTATTCAACTGGGTTTCTCAAGGGACTGTTTTTCAAGGCTTCCTTCAAACTCCCCCCCCCGCCTTTTTTCATTGTGTTTGCTAATTCTAAACTCTTATGTAACAAACTCTGCCCGATTCTAATCAGGCCCATACATTGAAAGACCCACCTTAAACCATACTCTTATAAGTATTTTTCCTTTGTACTCTATCGTTCAAGTTGCTACTATGGTTCTGTCAAGTTAGTGATCTCCCTTATTACAAGGGTAATACACTTGATTTGCTTAATCTGTGTCTTTTGGTGGAATTTTTGGGAAGTCAGCAATCTACAGAGGTTACATTCTCAAGGTCACTCTGGCTTCAGTCCCTTGATCTTACTGAGTTTTTGTGTATTGTCACCTACTCCCTTCTCTTGTCTCTGTTCTGTGTTGACCAAGACATAAAACTAACTCCCTTTCTTGTTTTTTAAACTCCCTAATCCCCAGCAACAACCACAACAAAGTCCAGTCTCACGAAGCATTTGCATGTCAAACAAACTTTAAAAATTTAGTAACATAAGAGTTCATATAGATTAGCAATAACAACTTATATTTGAATATTAGATATCCTTGTTCTTCCGAGTCCTTCAACTTCCCCACTCTCTAGACCAGTGTTACTCAGAGTGTGGCATTATCAGTACATCACAAAGTTAGTACAGAAATTGAGAATAAGTATTTACAAGCATTTGATCGGTGATGATTGGAGATTAAACAGCAACCTCCCCTCAAACAAACAACAAAAACCTGGTTCTTCACCACAGATAATTTGAGAGCCATTCACCAAACTCTCAGGTTTTCAATTTGGTGCAAACCCCATCCTTTAGCACCCCAAGGAAACGCAATCTTCCTCACTGTATTATGCAAAGCAACTAAGATTTTCTACTCCTCTGAGTACACCTCTGAATATGTGGAAATACACACTTAAGGCATTCTGCTAAACAATGGCATGTGGGAACTCTGGTTCCCATCATGTTGCAGAACAAAAGAATTGGAAGAGGTCTTGCAATTTCAGTCTTTTCTTATCTCTCCCTTATTAAAGTCTCTGGGAGGGTAAAAGAGCACATCAAATGTCATTTTTGCCTAATAGAATAATGGCATTTTTCCTAATGGGTAGAAGATGGTACAATCAGCTTTGTCCTTAAATAATATTTTTTGTCCTATTACATCATAATGAGTTAGATACTGTCCCTCACCTGAAAGAACTCCCTATTATTTGAGAAGAAGTCACCATGTAAATACATCATGGCAACACTGCAGAGAGAGAGAGAGTTCCCAATAGTCAGAGGAACCCTGAAGGTAGAGGGCAAAGTGTGCCCAGGGATTCAGGGGATCTGTTGCTTTCTACCACTGAATCAATGTTGAATGAATGAAATATAGTGGATAAAATTTAGAGTGTAGGTAAGTCATGGCATTTACAGCAGGAATCATGCTATTTCCCCTCTAGATAGTTGTAATTTACCCTTCAGTGGTGTCAACACACCGTAGAGTTAATACTGAGAATGAAGTGGTAGCAGGAGGTTTGTGGTTACATAAACTGAACAGCATTTAATTGAATTTCTAACAGATGGAGAACAATTAAATCATTTACAATCTTTTCACAATGAGTTAAGTCAGAAGTAAACCTGAAATGATCAAATAGTTTTATCCAGTCTTCTGCTGCAGATTTAATATTTTCATCTGCATCGACTCTGTTATTTCACGGCTCAATTTAATGGCTAACATGGCATAAAAGTAACAATTTCTTGATTATTAAAATTCTATTTGTGGCAGATTACAAATAAAATCTATTTTAAAGTCATTACTAAGTAAATATCCTGTAATAATAAACTAACATTGAACAACCATCTTATAAAATCTTGATGATAAGCTTATTAGAGAATTTTAATTCAAAGCATTATCACAAAAATGAACAGACACAGCTACCAATTTTTTTTCATTAAAACAACTTTTCGATGTTAAATAATACATCAAATAACTCACTTTTCCTATAACAGTGTGTGGCACTTCCTCCTAAATCCTACAAGCAAAGTGGGCACCTGTGAAAAGAGCCACCAAGAGACCTAACCATGGTTGTCCTGAAATGGTTTAGCCAGGGTGTCAGTTAAAATCATCAACATCTTCCCAATGTCCAATGGCAGGGAAGACCCTTACCTCCGTTTCTGAGCAGTAGCACTCATTTCTGAGGGTAAATGTGAAACATCTGACCATGAGTCGGTATCTTCCAAGTATTTCCAGAAAACTGGCCCTTAGAAGAAACATATAGGGAGTGATATCCAATGACACCAATATTCTCTATTACACATTTAAATATTTATTTGTAAAATTATTGATTTTATTGTAGAAAGATCAAGAACCCAGAGAAGCAAAAACAAAACAAAACAAAACAAAACAGAAACAAAAACACTCCAAATCAATTATATCACCATTCAGAGATGGCCACAGTCAATATTTTGGTATGCAGCCTTTCAAACCTATTTATAATCTCTGTGTTTATAACATACTATATATGTAAATAACAAGAAAAGAATGTGGATATTTAGACATACTGTCCTGTAATGTGTCTCTTTTCCAGTTGGCAAAATATTATTAACTTATTTTGAGGGGACTGAAAATGCTGTATTATTACTGGTGGGACTGGATTGAAAAACATACCTTGATCCTATAGTCAAAAAGTCTTCCTACTAACTTTTTTTTCCCCAGAAATAAATTGTCCCAAGGGTTTAGACCACATCTCACATAAAGAAGAAAAAAAGCTTATCACGAGCTTGTCATTTAATCAACATGTCTCAGCATCACGATTTTACATGCTTATAATGATATCATTTTGGGATTATTTTAGTGAAAACCTTTTGATATCAAGAAACAGACTTGGTCAGGCACCTGTAATCCCAGCACTTTGGGATGCCAAGGCAGGCGGATCACGTGAGGTCAGGAGTTCGGGACCAGCCTGGCTAACATGGTGAAACCCTGTCTCTACTAAAAATTCAAAAATTAGCTGGGCATGGTGGCAGGCACCTGTAATCCCAGCTACTCGGGAGGCTGAGGCAGAAGAATCGTTTGAACCCAGGAGGCAGAGGTTGCAGTGAGCTGAGATCATGCTGTTGCACTCCAGCCTGGGCTATAAGAGTGAGACTCTGTCTCAAAAAAATGAAAAGAAAAGAAAAAAAAGAAAAGAAACAGACGCATTTGAGGTTTCTCAATGAAAAGGTGTTGCATTGAAATAACATATGTGGCTGGAACTGAAACTAGAAAGACGCTGGAGTCTGAGGCAGCCCTAGGTGAGGAGAGCTGCTTCTCTTTGCACATCTGTCTCATTCCCTTGTTTCTACTAACAGCCTTCCTCTAGTTCTTCATGATTCCTGATTCTCATATATGGTATGTGATGGCTTTCCCTGTCTCTATTAATACATCATGGTAATCCTTAGTATATCCTTTTGGCTCCTGTCTCTGTAACCAACAGCTCTCATCTCTTGGTTTCTCAATCCCTCATTCCCAGTAAAGCAATCCTGTTGTTCCTGCTTATTATTTCACACCTGACCAGTCAGCCCTCTGTCTAGACGCTATGGATTACTCACTTTTAGGGTAGCTCAATTCTTGGTCCACTCAATTCTGACAGGATGAGGTCAGGGTTATCTGGTAGAAAAGTTGGCCTTGCTTTCAGGAAGGATTATAGGTAGACAGAAGGGAGCATGGTCAAGGCATGCAATAATCAACACTGGTACAAATATCTTTGAAGTTGTCTGATAAATTCCCAGAAATAAAATTTCTCATTCAAAAAGTATACACATTTGAAAAGTTTTGATGTATATTGCCAAGTTCCTCTCTAGCAATGTGGTATTAATTTACATCCTTACCAGCAGAATCAGCGTCACCTTTCCCTGCTCCTGCATCAACATTGCCTATTTTACTGTCACCATTTCCATCCAATTGTTCTTTTTGATCATTCAAGAGATAAATTTATAGGTAGATAGTTACAAGGCACAGCCTAAATTTTATTTTACCAGTGTCAGACACTCCCTTTAAAATGGAAAAGAGGCTGGGAGCAGTGGCTCACAACTGTAATCCCAGCACTTTGGGAGGCCAAGGCTGGCAGATCAGGAGGTCAGGAGTTCAAGACCAGCCTGGCCAATATGGTGAAACCCCATCTCTACTAAAAATACAAAAAAAAAAATTAGCTGGGCATGATGGTACGCACCTGTAGTTCCAGCTATTTGGGAGGCTGAGGCAGAAGGCAGAAGAATTATTTGAACTGGGGAGGCGGAGGTTGCAGTGAGCCGAGATCATGCCACTGCACTCCAGCCTGGGTAATAGAGTGAGACTCTGTCAAAAAAAAAAAAAAAAAAAAAAAGAAAGAAAAAGGAAAATAAACTTTTTTGGGTTCACTAAGGAATGCATTTCCCTCTTTACTAATGAAACAGAGACTCATGTATGTTGATGGACCATTTTATTTTTTTTCTTCTGTGATATGTTTGTTCATATCTTTTTCCTAACGACTTGTTATAATGGTATTTCTCCAACTGATTCATAATTCTGCCTGGTTTGTGTTTTGGAAAGCAGACTGATAACTGCTTTAAAAGTTAGGTTGAAAATGCACATACCTTCAACAGCAATTCTACTCTGAGGTGTATACCTCAGAGTGTGTAACTGGTGGTGTGCATATTAATGTTCACAAGTGGCATTTTTTTAAACAGCAACAAAATAGGAATGATCCAAATGTCTATCAGGAAAAGAATGGACTTTAAAAGAGAATGACATTATTCAATGGAGTACTAGACAGCAGTGAAAATAAATGAATTGCAACTATGTCTTAGCTATGTAGTTGTGCAACAAACTACACCAAAACTTAGTGACTTAAAGCAACCTATTATTTTTCTAGTATTCTTTGGGTGGGCTGGGCTGTTCATCTGCTATTATGTCTGGGCTCACTCATGAGGCTACATGTGGCTGTCAGGTCAGTGGGGACTGAATTCAGCTGCCATAGCTGGTATGGCTGGACCTCTCTTTCCACATGCCTAGATTTCTTCACAGCATAGTGGCCTTAGGCTGATGTTAAGAGGATGAAAGTGGAAGATACAAGCCTTGAAAGTTGTACCATGTCACTCCTGCTGCATTCTATTAGTCAAACAAGTCATGAGACCTCCCCAGCTTCAGGGGATGGGGAAATGGGCTTCATCTTTGGATGGGAATAACCCAAAGGAGCCATGATTCGTTGGGGGCCATCATTTTAACAACGCATTATAATAATCTGAGTATTTTATAATCATACTGATCTTACTCTCATCTCTGTTCATATTTTTGTTAATCACCAGATATAGCTGTCCCAAAATTTGAGGGATTTTTAATATGAAATCTCTATCTGAGTTTTAGGAGGGGTGCTTTCCAATAATTTCGTAGATCCTGATGCTCTGAGAAAATTAGTATAATCTGTACTTTGTATCTGCCTGACTTGTTTTCTAAGATCTCAATATTCTCTGTGGTGGTTAATTTTATGTGTCAATTTGACTTGGCTATGGTACTCAGATATTTGGTCAAACACTTCTGAGTGTTGCTGTGGAGATATAAAATGAGATTAACATTTATATTAGTAGACTTTGCATAAAGCAGATTAATCTCTATAATGTGGGTAAGCCTCATTCAATCAGTTAAGGCCTTAAGAAAAAAAAAAAAAAGGCTCACCTCACCAAAAGACATAATTCTTCCAGAAAACCATCTTTGAACTCAAACCATAGCTTAATGCTTCCCTGGGTCTTCAGATTACTGGTGTACCCTGCAGATGTTAGACTTGGTAGCTACCATAATCAATTGTGCCAATTTCTTCTCTCTCTCTTTCTCTCTCTGTCTCTGTGCATACACACACACACACACACACACACACACACACACACACACACACACACAGACATACACCTTATTCCTGTTGGTTCTGTTTCTCTGAAGAACCCTGGCTAATACATTCCCCTTGGAGAAACTATTTTCTTCCTCTAGTTTAATCTACTTGTTTTCTTTTTTCTGTTTTCATTCCTTCCTTGTTCCTGTTCTGATAGTATGAGTGATGTACGTTTTCCAACACTTCCAGTTCCCTCTTGTGTCTCTGAGCAAATTTGATTTTTACAGTTTCTAGGCATATGCTCATTTAATTTCCTTTTTAGCCTTTGGGCCTATAATAATTATATGAGGTTGTTTCTTTCTTTATAGCAACCACAAGAGACAGCCTATTCTTTTTATAATAAGAGATCTCATTCTTTTTGTTTGTTTATTAATAAATTGACCATTTTATGTGGGGGAAGCCACAGTTTGAATCTTGAATTAGAAATATATCATCAGAGATTGTGTAATTATCAAATCCAGAGCCACTCTGAGACCGGGCAGGGGTAATTTGAACAACTAATCAATTTTAATCCACGTATTCAGATGTGGCACCAACAATTTTAGGGTAGAAATTCACTAGAGCTTTTTAGCATATGTTACTCTTGAGTGTCTTTGCAGTTTGAAGTCACAGCTGAGAAATACAGTAAACCAACAAAAAATGTCACTGAACCTTAATCTATATCATGATGAGCCTTCACTGAATCATTTACAACCTTGTCCCCCCTTTCTCCTGTTTTGTTCTCCTAAAGGTTAAACATCTAAAACTCACTTTTTAAAATTCCCTTTTGTCTGAGGATAGCAATGGGACACAATTCTGGCAAATAAAATGAATGCAAAAATTAGCTAAAAAATGCTTATTTTCCTGAATTATCTGATAAGATCTCATGAGGAGGTCTGCCTGGAAAGTGGATACAATCCTAGAGATGAAGCAAGTAATAGTATGATCATGAGGGAAAAAAGCAAATTCTGAGATTGCTGTGGCAGAAGATTGAATGAACTTGAATCTTTAATTATATTGTTGAGCCTAGGACTTCCTACTATCATATTTTTTTGTTATTTTGCAAAAACAAGAGTTTCCCAGTTAAGACACTTTGGTTTGGGTTTTCTGTGGCATACAGTCTAATAAAATTTTAGCTGATATAAAAGGTGCTTCAGAATCTAGTAAAACAGACAAAGGAACAAAACAACAATCTAAACCAAACCTTTCAGTGGTATTCTTAACATTTAAATTTTTGAATCCCTTTTGATTATTCATTCACAAGGTTTCATGTCTATTATCTCTTTTGATTTTTGTAGTAGTCCTGGGAAGAAAAATAGATTTTATTATCTTTAGTATACAGATGAGGAATATGAGGTCAGGAAAATAATGTTTTATAATTTTTTTTTATCCTGGAGGAGACCAGAACCCTGTCCTCTCCACGATGTGTTTCACTACTGCCCCTAGCGCATGGTAGATGTTCAATAAATAAATGAATAAATGGTGCATCTAAAACATTTGTTCAGAACTTTGCATACGTTTTGTTAAATAAATGGAAGCTAATAACAATAATAACAACATGTTAGTTTCTTGCCTTGGCACCTATGGAATCCTGTGAATTCAGATTTTCTTTGATATAGACCTAAAGTTAGCCTCTGATACAGAAATGGTAATACAAAGACATTCTGGCCTGGGCCAATGGCTCATGTCTGTAATCCCAGTGCTTTTGGAGGCCGAGAAGAGAGAATCACTTGAGGCCAGGAGTTTGAGATCAGCCTGGCCAACATAGCAAGACACCATCTTTATTAAAAATAATAGCCTTAGCTACTCTGGAGACTGAGGCAGGAGGATCCCTTGAGCCCTAGGAGTTGTAGGTTGCAGTGAGCCATGATCATACCGCTGCACTCCAGTAGCCTGGGTGACAGAGCAAGACCCTGTTTCTTACAAAAATTAATTAAATAAATAAAAGACATCCTTTGCTGAGTAGTAAGAGACATGAATTTATTCATTATTCTAAAAGAGAGTAGCAAACAAATGCACAAAACTGGGATAAAAAATGTTAAAGGTAGCTTTCTTTAAGATCATTAATGAAAAGTGTTTATTTCATTAATTTAATAACCCTCTTAAGTGTTTCAGAAATTGTTGTTAGAATGTAGAATGGAAGTGACTATAGCTGACTTGGCTCAGCTGACGGGAGTTCTGTGTTAAATGACAAAGATTCTGGATGTGATTTTTTTTTTGTAGTAATGCATCTTATAAGCAACGATCATTTATTGTGTAAACCACTCTGCATATGCTATTTTATAAACAGTTATACTAATTCCATAAGGCAACTGTTGATATACTCTTCTGATAGATAAGGAAACTTAGAGAACATGATGACAGGAACAACTTCTGCTCTGACCAAGTGATCACCAGGGTAACAGAAAGAGGAAATTGGCTTGGTGAGAATTCACCCCGATCCTGTAGAAGTAGTTCATGTGTCATGCTCTATTCTGCTGATGACTCTGCAGCTGTGCTGTCTCAGCGCAGAAAACATGAGGCTATTGTAGCATCTACCAGAAAAAGTATGGATCTCAGAACAGATCATGTGCAAACTCAGTTCATACACCGAAAGCATTAAGAAGACATTGTAGCAATTTTAACCACAGAACGTGTGTGCAGGTATTTCAGTCAAATTCCTCTACTAGTTGGCATTCAAAACTGTGACTTTTCTCTAACTTTGCCATTAACTTCAGCTATACCTTAAATGGTAAAGAAGCAGGAAATAATGCAATTACTTAGGAAAATCTAACTAATAAATTACATAGGAAATGATAACTCTACAGCCTTCCCTCCAGAGTTTTCCTTAATATCACCACCACCACCTTATATTTGTTTAATGTTTTACAATAGACCTTGTAACTTTTTCATGAGAAGGTGGATATATAATGAGAAAAAACATAAATAAAGTACTGGGACTGACACAGATCTAGGTTCCAAATATAGCTCTTCCTTGATTTGCTGAGTTATTTCAGGTTAATCAGTTAAGTTATAGATTTCCTTATCTGTAAAATAATACTCATACAATATTAATACAATATTTCATTCAGCTGTTAGGATGCCAAAAACAGACGTCATGTGGGCAAACCTTTCATAAGTTATAAAATGTGCCAAATTGTTCATGATTATCATTTTATTTTATCCTCACAGCAACTCTGTAAGTCAGTTAGGATTTCCAGCCTAGTAGTACTCAGTCACACAGCTGTAACAAATCCATTCACATACTCAGGGAAATAAGGATATAAATAGTGCCAGAGGCACTCACATGATACAGAAACTTTCAGTCGCGGTAGCACAGACTCATATGATTATAGTACCATGACATGGCCGATAACAGTGACATGGGCAAGTGTTTCTCGAAATTGACACAGCACTCCATTCACAGTGTCACAGATAAGACACACATCTGCACATATGTACTTGTTTTACAAGTGAGGGAATTAAGAGTTAGATAATTCAAATGGTTCACCTAAGGCCATCATAAATGTAAGATCCAGGATACGAGATAAGGGCTTCTACTCCAAAGAACTGAGCATTTATTGCATCACCAGCCCAGTTTCAGAAAAGGGACACATCACAAATCCCAATACCCACCACTGTTCTCTTGCATTACGTAGCCATGCTTTTTGTTGACCAGCAGTTACAATGTAAGCTTTTGCCATAGGTGCTCCACTCTCTGAAATACTTTGGACAGTACAGTCTGATAATTACAAAACATCAAAGCTTAGAGGTGATCTTTATAACTCCCTTATATTAGAGAACAACTCAGAGGGGTTAAGTAACTTTCCCCAGGCTGCACAGCTGGTCTGTGTCAGAGAGAGGCCAGATGTAAGTTTTGGACACATCACCGGAACTCCTTTTATTCCCTCTTCGCAGCTGTGAACCATCCTTAGAATCTCAACCGAGGTGCACAATGTGGCGGCCATGTCCTTGATGGCATGATGGGGGAGGGGTGAGTTGAGACCTCTACAGCATGCTTCACACGCTGAATGACAGGTAGAAAAAAAGACCATTATTTAGACCCCAGGGGCATGACATAAGTGTCCACTATGAAGTATTGGTTTGGCTTTCCTGTAATAATGAGAGAAGAAATAAAAAGAGCCAAGAGGAAAACTCATTTTGTTGCCAAGCTAATAACTCACATCATCAAACATATAAACGATTAATGCGATATTTAAAAGAGAAGTTGTAGCCTTGCATAAGGTGATCTATTGGCTAAATAGTTTCTGTGACATTTTGAAAAAGCAAAAAATAGTAATTGTCATACAAGAGATTTTTAATGGGAGCCCAGAAGGCAGCAGGCAAACCCAGAGAGAAAAGCTACATTAGTAAGCTCAACACTTGTTACTAAGCAAGATAGACCAGGACATTTTATTTCCTTCTGCTGTGTCCTCAGATCCAAGCTCACTTCCTTAGACTCACTTCAGATTTTAGGTGTGGCCCATGTAAGAGGTTACTGTGTGTCCAACATAGCTGAGCCGCTTCAGAAAACTCATCCTTCTGAGAAGATCCTGACTTTCCAGTTGGTCTCTTTAACCTAGAGTTACACGCATGGTTCTATTTATCTGGGCAAAATTCAAGAGGCCACTTTCCCTTCCCTTCAAGAGGAAAGAGAAAGGCTAGGACATGGCCAAAAGGAGAGGGCGATATTTATCATTAGGACACAGGTCGAGGGCAGCAAGGAGAAGAAGCTCACTCTCGGGTAGCATGTTGTTTATGGAAGGGCATGTGTGGAGGAGAAGGTGAGCTGAGCTCCTGACACAAGGATGACTATGTGTGTGCAAAAGGCAGCTAGGGAAAATAAATGACTGCTTTCATTGGGAAAGGGTTATTTATAACATCCTAGAACTTTAGACTGAAATGGAACACAAATCCTGTATTTCATGAGGGAGGAAATCAAGGTTCGGGGAAGAGAACTTATCCAGATTCTGGGTGATTCGGGGCAGACCATGGGAGCCCAGATGTCTTTCCTCCCCGCCCAGGGCTTTTATACAACTCCGTACAGAGATACGTGAGTTATTAAGGGAAGAAATTTTTATCTTCATTTAATCTCTTCTGCCTCCCTTCCCTCTTTTCTCCTTCTTATTTATTTATATATTTTTTTAAGTTCTGAGATACATGTGCAGGATATACGGGTTTGCTACATAAGTAAACATGTGCCACGGTGATTTGCTGCACCCATCAATCCATTACTGAGTTATTAAGCCCAGTATGCATTAGCTGTTTATCCTGATGCTCTGATGCTCTCCCTACCTCCACCCCCCAACAGGCCCCAGTGTGTGTTGTTCTCTTCCCTGTGTCTATGTGTTCACATTGTTCAGCTCCCTCTTATAAGTGATAACATGCAGTGTTTGGTTTTCTGTTCCTGCATTAGTTTGCTGAGGATAATGGCTTCCAGCTCCATCTATGCACCTGCAAAGGACATGATCTCATTCTTTTTAAAGGCTGTATAGTATTCCATATATATATGTTATATATGTACCATATTTTCTTTATCCAGTCTATAATTGGTGGGCATTTGGGTTGATTGCATGTCTTTGCTATTGTGAATAGTGCTCAGAACATAGGTGTGCATGTATCTTTATAATAGAATGATTTATATTCCTTTGGGTATATACCCAGTAGTGGGCTTGCTGGGTCAAATGGTGTTTCTAATTTTAGGTCTTTGAGGAATCACCACACTCTCTTCCGCAATGGTTGAACTAATTTACATTCCCACCAACAGTGTAAAAACATTCCTATTCCTCTGCAGCCTTACCAGCATCTATTGTTTCTTGATTTTTAAATAATTGCCCTTCTGACTAATATGAGATGGTATCTCATTGTGATTTTGTTTTGCATTTCTCTAATTATCAGTGATATTGAGCTTTTTTTTTTTTTTCATATGTTTGTTGGCTGTGTAAATGTCTTCTTCTTCTTCTTTTTTTTTTTTTTTTGAGTTGGAGTCTTGCTCTGTCACCCGGGCTGAATTGCAGTGGTTCAATCTCGGCTCACTGCAACCTCCACCTCCCAGGTTCAAGCGATTCTCCTGCCTCAGCCTCCCAAGTAGCTGGGACTACAGATGTGTTCCACCATGCCCAGCTAATTTTTGTACTTTTAGTAGAGACAGGGCTTCACCATGTTGGCTAGGATGATCTCGATCTCTTGACCTTGTGATCAACCTGCCTCGGCCTCCCAAAGTGCTGGGATTACAGGCAGTAAATGTCTTCTTTTGAGAAGTGTGTGTTCGTGTCCTTTGCCCTCTTTTTTATAGGGTTTTTTTCTTGTAAATATGTTTAAGTTTCTTGTAGATTCTGGATATTAGACCTTTTGTCAGATGGATAGATCACAAAAATTTTCTCCCATTGTGGAGATGGTTCATTCCCTCTGATAATAGTTTCTTTTGCTGTGCAGAAACTCTTTAGTTTAATTAGATCCCATTTGTCAATTTTTGCTCTTATTGCAATTGCTTTTGACATTTTTGTCATGAAATCTTTGCTCATGCCTATGTCCTGAATGATATTGCCTAGATTTTCTCCTAGAGTTTTTATAGTTTTGCATTTTATATTTAAGTCTTTAATCCATCTTGAGTTAATTTTTGTATAAGGTGTAAGGAAGGGGTCCAGTTTCAGTTTTCGGCATATGGCTAGCCAGTTGTTCCAGCTTCTTTTATTTATTCAGTATTTATTGAGCATCTGCTATGTGCCAGGCCCTGTTCTAAGACCCAAAGACAATGTGCTTGATGGAAAATTGTTCTGTTTTTACTCTTCACCTTCATATTCCCACTACCTACCATCTGATAACTGCCTGTAAATGCTGATTGAAAAATAAGGCTCATATACAAGAATGGAAAAGTTAATTATTTCTTTGGAATTAGCCAATAAAATTTTGCCCAGCCCAAGTGAAGTTCTTCTGGACACAAAATTGGATTGAACTAAATTGCTATAGGTAATCTGTGTTCAAAGTAATACAGACAGTAACACTGTATTTACCATTCTGAGAAAATCTGACTATGTAAATCTAGAGAAAATGATTTACTTTTCTAAAGTTTTTAAAGATGTAGTATTACAGCCTGGTAAAGTATCTGTGTTTCTAATAGGGCTTAAAGGAGGGAATTGGTTGTTGAACATATTTTAAATAAACTAGTGTCACAATAAGAAAGGCAACTGGTTTACAACTTTGAAACCATTTAACCCACAATAATGAGGCTTGCTGCATTTATCCTGTAACTCCACAGTACAGAGGCTTTTAATAAGAGAAGGCACAGGGTCTGCCTAAAATTTCAGGACAGATGACTCATGGAGATCAACTCATAATTTGAAGTAGGGCAATATGATCACCAGCAGTATCCACAGCCAAGGTGGATGACTTTGGTTTGGAAATGTCTCACTCGAATATACAATGTAAACCCAAGGCATGACTGCCAGCACTATTTTCATATTTCAGATTAATATAGTCTTGGCATTTTTAGAAGAATATGATATTTGATTCTTCAAGTTACTAATCACTTGAATACTCTTTACTGCTTCCCAGTGCCATCACACCTGGCTCTTTCATTTTCTGTCTTAAGTTAGCAGGAAGTTTTTAACATTTTCATAAGAGACACATTTCCCAGTACTAATCTTAACATTGATGAAAAACCATGTGTTGAAATGAATAACCAAAGATCTTTCTCACTGAATCAGGCTCAGTTTAAATGATTTGGTTAAGGCAATTTAATCGGGGAAAAATAATCCAGACAACAACTGGCAAAAATAATAGGTCAAAAGTAAACACTCTAACTCATACGTTGATTTTCCCGCTACCTATTAACAATATTGATTTATTATAGTTGAGGTTTTTTGACACTTTGTGCATCTTTAAGCAATTTTGTACATTTTTAGATTTAAAATATTTTAATGTTCTCATATTTCGCTGCTAATTCATCTTCCAGCAATTATGCCTACTTTGCAGTATTTCCCAAACGGTAGAAAAAACCTAAATGTAAAACCGGTTAAACAAAATTATGGCTTGTTGATAAAATGAAATACTACGTGGTCATTGAAAAGCATGTTTCACCTGTAATCCCAGCACTTTGGGAGGCTGAGGCAGGTGGATCATGAGGTCAGGAGATTGAGACCATCCTGCCCAACATGGTGAAACCCCATCTCTACTAAAAATACAAAAATCAGTTGGGCATGGTGGTGCATGCCTGTAATCCCAGCTACTTGGGAGGCTGAGGCAGGAGAATAGCTTGAACCAGGGATTTGCAGGTTGCAGTGAGCTGCAATCACGCCACTGCACTCCAGCGTGGCAACAGAGTGAGGCTCCGACTCAAAAAAAAAAAAAAAAAAAGAAAAAAGAAAAGTATGTTTCAGAAATACATATCTTGCCATGAAATGTTCATAATATGTTGTCAGGTTTAATAAGCAGGTTGCAAAGTAGTTTTTACACTTGATTCTACTGAGACTAGCATATAATATGAGTGTTATACATATAACATATAACATAGAGGAGGATCTATGAGTTAGTAAGTAATTAATGATATAGTCTTCCAGCATTATGGATATACATGTTCTTCTGCTTGTCTGTATTTCTGATTTTTTAAAATGAGCAATAATTGTTTTGTAATGACAAAATAAAAAATAAATATTTAAAATGTTGAAAGAAAAGCATACATTTTTAGAGATTTTTTCTTTAAAATTTCTACTTTTCAAGCAATTTTATATGTTTTGTTTAATTGCTTGTATTTTCAAAACTTGAAAATTATTTTTTAAAACCAGTTTATATTTAATAATTTCTCTGCACTGAGTAAATGGTATTAACTGGGACGTGGTAGTTTTACTGGTAACAGGAATTTAGTTTGCTTCCAACATTTATTTTTCTAAAAAACTACACATGATTCAGAAGAGACACAAAATAAATGAGAACATTTTTTAAAGCAAAAAACTTAGGGAAAATTTCTGAAAAAGTGGGCAATTAAAGAACGTATAAAAATTTGTCAGGACTGCCCCATAGCGTACCAAAAGTAACAGCAAAACAGTGATTCAGAAGATTCACTTTCAACCAAATGGTTGCGTTGGCCAATTTATTTTTGACCAGTCTGTTTTTATCTACTTCCATGTGAGCATTCAAGGAGTCCACTCATTTCATCATCCACATAGGGTAGAGTACTCCACAGCTGAGGGACACCTCATCTACTCACTGTGTTGCTTGGCTCTACGAGACCCATTGACTTGGAATACCCTAGCAAATTATATAGAGGTTTAAATGCTTAAACCTCTACATAAACGTAAATACCAAAAGAAGCATTGGTAAAGTCCACGACTGACATAAATCTTTAAAGGTATGCTGGGAAAGTCTGAAACATAATGTTCGAGATGGGCCCTGATTTTATGTGTGAGAGAGATATTTATGCACACATAAACTATACAACTAGCTGGACTCCACACATACTAGCTTTGGACATGTGGCTCAATCTCTCTGAGCCTATTTTCTTACTAGCAATATGAAGGCAGTAATATACCGAGTTCATAGAGGTGCGGGGACTAAATGATGTGTGGCAGGCAGAATAATGGCCCCTGAAGATGTTCACATCTTAATCCCTGAAAACTGTGAATGTATGATATGGTATGGTATAATATGATATGATATGATATGATATGATATGATATGATATGATATATGCCAAGAGGAAATTTCTGTTGCAGCTAGAATTAAAGTTGCTAACCAGCTGACATTGAGATAAAGGGATTAAGCTAGATTACCCGGGTGGGTGCAATGTGATCATGAGGGACCTTAAATGGGGAAGAAGAGAAGAGTCAATCAGAATGTACAATGTGAGAAAGACTTGATTGACTACTGCTAGCTTCAAAAATGGAAGGGGCCTATAAGCCAAGGGACACAGCAGCCTCTAGAAGCTGGAAAAGGCAAGAAAACAGATTTGCCCCTAGAACCTCCAGAAAGAAGCACAGCCCTCCCCAAACCTTGATTTTAGCTCAGTGAGACCTCCTTTAGACTTCTGACGTCTAAAATTGGAAGACAACAAACTAGTATTATTTTAAGCCCCTACATGTGTGCAAATTTGTCAGAGCAGCCAAAGGTTTTAGTACCTAAAGGCGTGGTGTTGCTGCAACAAATTCTTAAAAATTGTGGGTGAGACTTTGTAATTACGCAGTGGGCAGAGGCTGGAAAAAAAGCCTGGAATGCCATCAAGGTAATGTTAATAGAAATATAGATACTAATGACTCTGCTAATATAGACTCAGCAGGAAGTAAGAAGCACAGGAGAGAAAACCCAAGTCATTTTTGAGAATACCTAAATTGTCATCAACAGACTATTAAATATGGAAGCTAAATGTGCTGCCAGTGAGGAATCAGATGGAAATGAAGAGCGTGTTCTTGGAAGCTGGAGGGAGGGGAGTTGTTCTTTCACAGTGGCAGAAAATGTACTTGAACTGTGTCCCATAGTTATGTGGAAAGCGACACCTGTAACAGAAAAACTTGGATATTTAGCTGAGGAAGTTTTTTAGCAACGTGTCGAAGGCGCAGCCTGTTGCTGCTTTTAAAAAATATGAGAGAACAGTTTTTAAAATTTTTACTCATAGTCAAATGTGAGTGGAAGGAAAATTTGAGGGAAGAACTACTAGGCAAAAAGAAACCAGGACTTGATGACATGGGAAATTCTCAGCCTATCCATGTTGCAACAGTTCTAAAATGAGAAGATTGACTGGCAGGGAAGTATGCTCTTGAGAGAAAGCCAAGGGTGTGGCTGGACGACCTTTTGCAGTGCCACAAAAGGATCAGAAGGTCAGAGTATTTAGCCACACAGAAGGCTCTTTGAAGAGATTAAGCCTGTGATTCATGGATCCCCTTAGCCACTCAGCAGAAATACGGATGGGATTATCCTGGAAAGATAGGTGGAGGAGCCTCTTGTCAAATGGAGTGAATCCTCCATGACATATCTAGATGACCCAGACAAGGGCCCCAGCTTTGACTGAAAGTAACAGAGGGTATAATATGAAAAAAAGGTTGTAGGACCTCCAAAGTTCTGCAGGCAAGAAACAGGATGATAAAACTACTCAGCTGCAAACTTATGCTACCTTTCATGACAAAGGAAGGATGACTCTGAGGTGGAGTCTTATGATTCCAGAGGGTGGGGCCTCAAGCCACAGAAAATTATTCCTAGGCCTTGAACCAAATGGTGTTTGCTTGGCTAGATTTCAAAATGTCTTGGGACTGGTGACTTATTTTTTCCTTCCATTTTCTCTCCTTTGAGGCCAGACTATCTATAATTAGTATCCTATGTCTGTCTCTTTGTTGTATTTTTGGAGCAAGAAATTTGTTTCTTGATTTTACAGTCTCATAGATGGAGCCGAATTGTGCCCCTGGATAGACAATACCTAGAATTTTAACAATATATGATTTAATAAGTAAACTGGCTCATAGCAAGTGCTCAATAATCTTGCTATTTATTAGTGCTGCTCTTGTTGTTAAGTCACTTCTGATCATAAGAGGATCTTGGTTCAGGCTCTAATGTCTGAACCAAGATGAAGTCATGAAGTCATGCTGTCTCTCCTCTGGCATATCCATTGGTATATAGAAAGTGAATACTGCTCTGCGTGAACTGGGAAGGGCCTTCAGTCCTTATATCTGTTTCACCTATGAATTTACATAGCAGCAAAGGAAAGTGTGCAAGCCAAGTGATAAAGATCCTAACCCCTTCTCTTTGAGGTTTATACTATTAAAATATGACTAAAGATCCAACATAGTACTGACCCAGTGCTAAGTGAAGAGAGGCAAAAATGTAACATTTCGTTACAATAAATTGGCCCTTTATTTATATTGCTTCACCAGGTCTCCATGTAATACTTCATATCTCAGTTTTAAAGCTGTTTCTCCATGTGTTTCCAGAAGGATTTAGGACTCTACTATTATACTTCTCTTAATTCCCTTTAGAATTGCAGCTTCACCCCATAGTTACTTTCCCCTCATATGTTCTCCCTGGGGGATAATTTTTTGCATTACATCGAATGACAGAAGGTACCACCTGCACACACAGTCTATAGCACTAGAAGCTGCCACAGCTGCTTGGTATTCAATATTACATTCCTGTTTCCATCACATCAGCAAGCATTGATATTCCCCAGAGACATCTGTTTCTGACTGTAATCCAAATTTGTCCAATGATGAAATAACGGACTTTTCTGTCTATGTTAGCTTTTCCAAGAGTTTATCCCTATTTTGGTGTGCTATGATCCTGGGTTGGGGCTAAGTTTCCAAGTTTATTTCTCAGGGATCTATAGCAGGTGTTAGAGACTCTGTCTGTCCAAACAGCCACAGAAGGAGGCCTTTGTGGGAGATTTTTGTGAATTTACTGTCAGCTTTCTTGCATTTGGGTGGACACCCTCTCCTCCTGACTGTGCCGAAATAGAATGATGCATTGTAGATAACTGAAGAGGATACCTTGGAGAAGTGGGGAGTAAACCCAAGCCAGAAGACAGCCAGTGGATATATGTCTTGCTTCAGACAAGAGAGATGGTGATAAGAGCCGAATAATAATAATTATGATAGCAATGATAAAACAACTACACTAGTATTTATGAAGTGATTTCTAGTACTTTACCTGTATTATTTCATTTACCCCCCTTCAGGGACTCCATAAGTAGGTACAGGTTTAATGTCCCTTATCTCAAAGTCTAGCACCAGGAGTATTTTGGATTATGGATTTTTTCAGATTTTGGAATATTTGCATTGTACAGTGAGCCTTTGAATAACACAGGTTTGAACTGCATGGGTCCACTTATATGTGGCTCTTTTTCAACCAAAGGCAAGTGGAAAATACAGTATTGGGAGATTTAAAAACTGCCTATACGGAGGGCTGACTTTCTATGGACGTGAGTTCCACACGGCCAACTGCGGGACGTGAGTGTGTGTGGATTTTGGTATATGTGGTGATCCTGGAGTCAATGCCACACTGATACGAAGGGATGTCTATATACTTACAGCATCCCTAAAAACAGTAATTCTGAAATCTGCAAAGCTCCAATGAGCATTTCTTTGGAATTTCATGTCAGTGCTCAAAACATTTCAGATTTTGGAACATTTGAGATTTTGAATTTTCAGATTAGGGATGGTTAAACTATATTAGTATGAATCCCATTTTAAAGATGAGGAAATCAAAGCCCAGAGAATTTGTAAAGTTTTCCCCAGGTTCCTCAGTTAGTAGGTACTGGAGACAGGATTCGAATCCAGCCAGGTTGACTGTGCAGCCTGCTCTGTGAACCATTACACACAGGGCTTCCTCCTACTTGATAGGACTGTGTCACACTTAGGTGAAATTTTATTCTTTTCGTGATGCAGTTGCAAAGTAGTCATTTGAAGTTGCAAAAAAGATCAACTGCTCTGGCTGCAGAATAGCAGATGCTAGCCTCGTGATTTCCAACGTGTCTGTAGGCACAAACCAGAATGGAGGCCTTCAGGTCTCAGGGGGCACAAGGGAATGGGAACACCAGGGACAAGTAGTGGTGGTTCCACAGCCAGGAACCTAAGCCAGACCTGAGCTGGACTTGCCAAGGGTAGTAACTGAGTTGTTTCTAATACTTAGGGAGACAGAAGACATCTTGGGGTTTTCTACCAACTGCTCGTGTTCCCTGTATGGGGAAAGTGATAAGCATCTGCTAACAGGACTAAAACAGTGTTTGCCTGTTGCTATAGTTTGGGTGCTAGTCCCTACCAAACCTTATGTTGAAATTTGGCCCCCAGTGTTGAAGGTGGGGTCTAATGGGAGGCGCTTGGGTCATGGGGGTGAATCCCTCATGAATGGATTAGTGCCTTCCCCATGTTGTGGAGTGAGCGAGTTCTTACTTTCTTCATTCCTGTGATAACTGGCTGTTAAAAAAGAACCTGGAATCTCTCCCTCTTTCACTTGCTCCTCTCTTTCATGTGACCTCTGCACATGCCAGCTCCCCTTTGCATTCAGCTATAAATGGAAGCAGCCTGAGGCCCTCACCAGAAGCTGAGAAAATGCTGACATCACACTTTTTGTACAGACAGTAGAACCATGAGCCAAATACACTTGTTCCCTTTATAAATTATCCAGCCTCAGGTATTCATTTAGAGCAACGCAAAATAGCCTAGGACACCTATATTCTAGTAGGAGTAAGAGAATCATGATTAGGTAGAGGCTCCCAAATCTTTTAAGAATCTGATGAAATATATAGATTTCTCCCCAAAAGTATGCATGTGTGGTCATACCAATTTCACATATAAGTCTGGGTGGTTTAGGCCAGTCCATGGCCTGGGGCTGATACAAGTCCATGGCCTGGGGATTGGGGACCCCAGGCCTAAACCCCTGTTTCCTGTTAGGAACCAGGCCACATAGCAGGAGGTAAATGGTGAGCAAGTGAGCAAATCTTCATATGTATTTACAGCTATTCCCCATTGCTCACATTACCTCTTGAGCTCCGCCTCCTGTCAGGTTAGCAGCAGCATTAGATTCTCATAGGAATGCAAACACTATTGTGAACTGCACGTGTGAGGAATCCAGGTTGCACACTCCTTATGATAATCTAATGCCTGATGATGTGTCACTGTCTCCCGTCACCCTCAGATGGGACTGTCTAGTTGTAGGAAAACAAGCCCAGGGCTCCCACTCATTCTACATTATGATGAGTTGTAGAATTATTTCATTATCTATTATAATGTAATAATAATAGAAATGAAGTGCATAATGAATTTAATGCACCTGAATCATCCCAAAACCATCCACCCTGTCCCACCATCCATGGAAAAATTGTCTTCCACAAAACCAATCCCTGGTGCCAAAAAGGTTTTGGACTACTGGTTTAGGCTACAGATATTAAAGTATAAAGATTTTAATTAGGTGTTGTGTTCACTCTAAATAAAAATAATGTATCTGGATCTTTAAATTCTCAGTATTGAACAGCAGCATTTCTTAAGGAAGAAAAGAGGCATCATTCTTTAGACGGATGCCACCATGTTATAGTAGAGAGATTTCTGATTGGCTACCAAAGTTCTTGATTCCTGATGTACACACACTTCCTTCCATTTATTCCATCAAACATTAATCTAAAGACTACTATGAAGGGATTTTGCAAATGTAATGAAGGTCCTACAGCAATTGATCCGAAAATAGAAAGATAATCTGAGTGGGCCTGATTTAATCACACGATCCCTTTAAAGGAGAGAGTTTTCTCTAACTGGCCAGAGAAGAGGAAGTCAGACTCTGGCAGTAATAGAAGGATTTGAGGCATCACTGCAGCTCTGACAATAGAGAAGCCCACAGAGCACGGAATGTGGGTGGCTCATAGACACTGGGAGTGGCCTTCAGCTGACAGCCATCAAGAAAACAAGGATCTCAGCCCTACGGTTGCAAGGAGCTGAATTCTGCCAACGACAAGAATGAGTTTGAAAGCAGATTTTCTCTTTGTTGTCTCCAGATGAGTACTTAGCCTGGTCAACACCTCAATTTCAGCTTAGTGGTATCTTGCACAGAGAACACATCAAGATGTGAAAGACTTCTGTTCTACAAAATTGTGAGCTAATAAATGGTGTTATTTGAAGCTCCTAAGTTTATGGTGATATGCTATGCACCAATAGAAAATTAATACACCACATTCCCAAGATGTTCACAGGAACTCTAGAGAGGACAAAATTTTCCCATTGTAGCAACTGTCCAAAGAAGAAAAGATATTTGTCTTTTTGCCTTGTATATATACATGCTAGGTATAATCTTCAGAAGTTTTTCTCTTTCCTAAGCTTGAAAAACTAGGTTTAAAATAGCTAGCTTGAATCCAACAACTATACAGGGAGAGTCTTGCTCTGAGGACTCTTGGAATAAAATGCAATGTATGAACATTGATATCATCCATTCCCCTTATAAGATATATAGTAAAGCTAACTTTTCATTCTAAACATGCACCCTAGCTTCCCTCTTGCCTCTTTTACAAAAACTCTCAAGCTAAGCCTTATGGTACTCACAGCGCAATCTTCAGTATTACTCACCAGGTACTAGGGATTCCATAGCCATACCCAAGGCTTGGAAGTGACACACAGGCCTGGATTATAGTTCACTTTCTGCTTCAATTTACCATGGGTAGGTTACTTAACCTTCATGGCGTCATGTAGACACATGGCAAGTGAGGGGTTTGTTTGATCCCTGGCATGCCATTGCTATGATTTCAATGTATGTGTCCCTCAAAAATTCCTATGTTGAAATTTAATCACCAATTTTATTGAAAAATTCTACCTCTTGATTAACTATTGATGAAAGTTCTCAGAATTAAAATGATATTTCTTAATTTACTCTTTTTCAAAATTAGAAACCAAATACACCAAACTATTATATTCTATAGATCATATTCCACAAGGTCATGAAAGCTTCCAAGCATAAAAAGGATAATTATCAGCCACCAGAAACAAAAAAAAAATAGGTAAATAAAACCACCTTCAATTTCTCTTCCTAAGAATTCCAAGCTGTTTTCGTATAGAAAATTATGTTATTTTGAAAGCAGTAATGAATTTGAAAACATCTCATGCTCCAGAAGCATAATTTTAGATCTATTATGGAATTCTGCATTCTACAAACAACGCCCTACTAATCCCCCTAGCGACTTGCTTCTTATGGTCCTTGTCTGGAGCTGGTTTTAGTGCACAATGAAGCATTGAAATATTTTATATAAATAAATAAAGGAGGATTGGGTGGTGAGTAACATCAAAGAGCTTCAGTACTTGGCAGTGCTAAATGTCTGCGACAGCTTGGTTAGCCACTGAAAAATCACTCTAATGATATACTCACTGGAAATGTCCCGCATTGCCTTAGAAAAAGTAAGATCCAACTAGGAGAAACTTAGTGTCCAGCTCCATCATGAAAACAGAATCTGCAGCTGAAAGAGGTACATAGGACTGTGTGAAGAATATTTCTGCTGAAATATTCGGGGGTGACAAGTGTTTTGGGTGGCAGAGAAGATAGAGGTAGAGAAAGGCAGCCACTGCTTCAAGGAGGAAGCAGAAATATGAGTTTGTATTTATTCCTTTGCTCCACAAACATGCCAGGTACTACTATCTAGCAGGCACTACACTAGAGCAAGGTTTACATGGTGAATACAACACACCCTTAGTAACTTCGGCACTGGAATGTTAGAAAAAACCCCAGGTTGGGGTGGGTAAGAGAAAATAGAATGGAAGAGAACTTAAACCAGAATTTGGGTCCTACTGGGGGAATACGAGGATGGGTGCCAGTTTTGCAGAGATCTCACTGTGGGACGCAGTTTAAAAGTTGTGCGCTATATAGAAAAATGAAACACAAAACACCTGGTCTGATGGCATTTCATTGAGAATTTTTTGCCTTAGGATAGTGTATGAAAAGATGTGTGAATGAAGCTCGGTGGTGAGAAAAGACCATGCTGGGCCGTGCACAGGCAGGATAATGAAGAGGATGAGTTGAGTCGTGTGATGGATTTTTTTTTTTCTCCAGCTTCTAGATCTTCATGGAGATAAAAAGTTTTGTCAAGATCTGATTTTTAAGTCCTCATATACTGGACTCTGACAGCTGAGCCATGGGTGGCAACTACTTAAACTAAGTCACTTTAAGCAACCATTCAAAGTACTTATGCAATCAGGTTGAAATTATTTTTAATGAGGGGAAGAAGGCTCCTTGGAGGCACTGACAGCTCTTGAACCCTGATAGCACACTTTGCACAGAGATTCCCCAGAAGCTGGCTTTGAGCAACTCTTCACATTTGCCATTTGATTAATTAAAGATAAATGGCAGAGACTTTTCCCTAAATGGGTTACTTCATTTAAAAGCTGCTGGCTAATTTTGGTTGGATACTTTAATAGAAGAGGGAAGAGGAAAGGAAAGAAAGGGCTTGAAGAAAGAGGAAGAGAAAAGAAACACAAGGATGGAGAACAAAGAGAGACCATTTGGTAACAAATCTATTTCTTGATTTTAACACTTGATTCCTAGGTCTTCCAGCTTGAGACTATTTTTATTTGGTTTATGTCATTCTTATGTCGTCTTCACCCAAACAAGGGATTTTATTTAATCGTTGATAGGATTTTTGTTTGTTTGTTTTCTTAAATGCTGATTTCTCTGATAAACTGGGCAAATCTCAACAGACCATCTCTTATGTATGACATTGATGTGGTTTGGTTTAGTGACATGGCTTAAAGGAGGCATGAAACTTTCATCTAGCTTTGGCACTAATAAAATGATTGTCAGACCTTGGTTGGGCAAGCTCTTTTACCTGTCTGAGCCCCGGTTTTCTAACAGGACTAGCTTTAATGACCACTCACAGCTCTAGAATTGTAGGATTTTCATTTCTAGGTATCTGAGCACCACTGATATCCTTTGTCTTTTATATCAATTATGAGCCTTTGTTTGGGTGCGGTCATTTCTTACAGGTCCTAACAATCTATTTTGTTGCCACAATACAGCACTGAAAAAACACATAATTCGTGGCAGATTTGGAGTATTTATTTAACATAAAGCTATTTTTGATCTATTACCTGGTTTAGGCCTATGAGTTTTACTTGGCCAAAATGGATTTAGAAGATTGTGGGGAAGTATTTTTCCTACTGTTTGCACACGTATGCTTTGATATCACCCATCCATCTCCCCTGAACTGACATCTCCTTTGTTCAAAATTTGTACCACTTGTCGTCTCATATACTAAACCCCCAAACAAAAGCAAGGCTAGAAGGCATGCTCGAGCAAAGGACTTGAGACTGTGTGAGCAGGAATGTGAGGAACAGCATGCCAAGGACAAATTCAAATGTAAGCATTTGGAAGATTAGCATCCAGGGAAACTTTTTTTATATTCATTTTTGACTCATCTTTAAAGTAAATAAAAAAAATAAATAATCTTTAAAATAAATAAAATAAATCTTTAAAATAAATCTTTAAAATCACATTGGGGCTAGGAATTCATTTTTTTTTCTTTAGAGAAAAGCAGAGAGAAAAATCAAAAGCATACTGAGGCAGATCTATAGCTACAGTGACAGTTATGAATAGGTAGCATGCAATATCCTTCAGGGTGGATTCCAGGAACTGAGCACAGTTCAGGAAGATCCTGAGCTTGCAATTAATTATTTAGAAAATGCTCTCCTTGCTGCTAAGTAAGCACATGATGTTCTCTGGCACAGAAATTAGTTTGAATTCTCAGCCCTGTAGCAAAGCTGTCAGGCAGGGCTGCTTGCATGCGTTTCTAACTGCAAAATGATGAGGCTCCTAAGAGAGGTGCCCCCGGCTTTGCAGCGTGACCCTGCTACAAGGATTTTAGCCTAAGGAAAAGGAAGATGCTTGGGTCTTTGAGGTTGATGGGAAAAGTGGTGATTAAAAAGAACTGATTAGCAACCTTAAGTGAGGGGAAAATGGGGGATGTAAACACGACACGTTAACCAAAATTTCTTGCTCTTACTCAAAGGAGAGTCATTATAAGGATGAACAGTGCTGGGCATTTGAGGACCGGGTTGCAAAAGGGAGCCAGGCCTGCCAGGAGGTGATGATGGGGGCTTGCTGAGCCTGGTGGCCATTTGGGCAATAACAGAAGTGATAGGACAGTTGTGTCCTATTATATGCTCAGTCAGTCAATACAGTAGCAGGCCGAGAGCCATGTAGTTACATGATTAAATGTCTCTACCATATGTACACTGAAAACTATGGTGAAAGATAATGTGATGGATCAATGAAAAAAGAATAACTTGTGAATGGGCCATAGAATAGAAAGATGTTATTTTATTTTGGGGGAACCAAGGGCAACTTCCTGAAAAATGTAACATCTGAAGGAAGAGGAGAGGTGTTTAGAAGGAAGAGGAGAGGTGGTTATGAGGCAGAGGAGGAAGCAATGCATTCCAGGTGAGGGCACCATAGGGACAAAAGCATCAAGGAATCAAGTTTCAGTAATGAGTGATTTGGTGCAGCTAACACACAGCACATGAGAAGGGAAAGATAGACAATTAAGTGGGAGAGGGTATCTGGCGCCAGATTGTTCTAGGCGCAAAGATTTTGAACTTTATTCTGGAATCAATGAAAGGCTGTCAGTACCTCCGAACAGGAAAGGAACACAATTAGAACTGTGGAAATGTGGAAGATGAACTGGAGGGCAGGAAGGGGCTGAAAACTGCTATGAGGCAACAGTATAGGTCAGAGTTAATGTTGACCACAACAGAGGGAATTAAAAGAAAGGGTGGGGATGAGGAACATCATGGAGCCAAATGACATTGAAGTTGATGGCTCATGGCATATCTGGAGTAAAGAGTAGGAACGAGTAACTGAATGGGTGGAGGTTGCACATCTGTGATGCCAGGAGCAGAGGAGAGAACACACAGAATTAGCAGGGGGATAGTAGAGGATAAAAGACCCGAGGATAAGAAATTCTATTTTGGGCCGGGTGTGGTGGCTCACACCTGTAATCCCAGCACTTTGGGAGGCTGAGGCGGGCAAATCATGAGGTCAGGAGTTTGAGATCAGCCTGGCCAACATGGTGAAACCCCGTTTCTACTAAAAATAAAAAAATTAGCTGGGCGTAGTGGTGGGCACCTATAATCCCAGCTACTTGGGAGGCTGAGGCAGGAGAATTGCTTGAACCTGAGAGGTGGAGGTTGTAGTGAGCCCAGATCATGCCACTGCACTCCAGCCCAGGCGTCAGAATGAGACTCCATCTCAAACAAACAAACAAACAAACAAACAAAAACAAAAAAGAAAGAAATTTTATTTTGGACGTGCTACGCATGTGAAAACAGTGAAATGTGTCCATGAAAATGTCCTGCTTGTATACATGCAGATCTAGAATCCCAGAGGTCTTATCTGGAGAAAAAACTAGAGGCATCCCTCATAAAGGTGATAAATGAAGTCATGATTATAGACAACAATGAGGACGACAACGGGTTAACCAAGGTGGAAGGGATAAGAAATGAGGATTACAATCTGGGGCCTGACAATATGCAGGGAGCAAAGGGAGAGGAAGGTATCCATGCAGAAAGACAGGGACAAAGGGGTAGGAGAAGACAAAGAACAAAAAGTTTAACCTTCTGAAAGCCAAGGAAGGAGAGAGTTAAGAACTGATGATTTTTAGGACAAATACCTAATGCATGCAGGGCTGAAAACCTAGATGATGGGTTGACGGGTGCAGCAAACCACCATGGCACATGTATACCTATGTAAGAAACCTGCACATTCTGCACATGTATCCTGGAACTTAAAATAAAGAAAAAAAAAAACCATAAAAAACTGATGCTTTTAACCAAGGCTCAAGGGCTGCCAAGAAGCCAAGGAGGGTAAGACAGAAATCAGGTACTAAAGTGACAACAGTGATCTTCAGAAGAGTGGTGTCCACTATGGGGACACGAGGTTGAAGAGCAGGTAAGCATTTCGAAGTGGAAACAGCAAGGATAGCGATTGAAGCATACAGCTATCTTCTTTATACTACAGGAAAAATAGATTTGGAACTGAGAATTTTGAGCATTGAAATGTCATGGTGATAGACAGGGACTTGAAAGAGGCAAGCATTTATTTAAAATGGTATATTTGTATTTTTATTTCAAACCTTGAAATCCACTTACTCATATATCTTAAAGTAAATGAAACCAATAAACAAAGCATAAATTTAATTAAGCATGTGTTAGTGGTTCACTCAGCACCTGTGTAAAGCCAAATATACCTACAGAGGTGCAGCATTTCCGTGGCTAATATGTGTTGAATTTTACGGGTTACCATTAGTAATTAGAGTCATATGTGGAGTTAATATTCTGTAAATATTACTTGAGTGCTTACTATACTCCTGGACGATGGTGGGGACCAGAGTCCTCTCTGTCTTTGTAGATCTCACATGGTTTGCATAGCTACAGTGTGACTCCCCTAACTTTAAATATTCAGACCCACTCTCCACACATGATACTGTACTGCAGAGTTGAGATGTGAAGGAACAATTGCCCGCCTTGAAGCCTGAGGCCCTGAGTTCAGGTTCTAGCTCTAATATTGCCAGACTCAGAGTGCCGCTGACTTGGGATTAGTCACCCAGTCTCAACTCTTTCTTTCTCTTTTTCTATGAACGGAGGTTTTAGTGCCTGCCAGGCACCTTTTCAAGGGCTTCTACAAAATTTCACTTATCCTTCCCAACAAACCTAGAGAGGAGGGCAAATAATCCTGGTTTCACAGATGAAAAACTGTTAATTGGAAGTAAATCCAAATAAGGTATGTGGGATTATCTCTCCTTGGCTGCCTATCTAAAAATATAGACTTCTTATGACAATATTTTTCTACATAGCATTTATCAATGTACACTTTACTTATATGGTTTATAGTCCATCTTCCCACTGGATGTAAGTTTCCTTAGGACAGGAACTTTTGCTGTTTCATATACACTGTATTCTCTTTCTTTTGGACTTAAACGCAGACCTGGACAATTGCAACGATAGCAATTTAAGCAATTTAAATGAATGAGGGGCCCACTGTAAACTGAATTCAGATCTGACATTGAAATATTTTGAGTTAAATTTGGGAGTTTGAGAGTCTGTCTTCTCTCCAGAGTAAGTAGGTCTCTTGGGTACCAGCGAGTACACTAAGGAGAAAGTGTATCTATCAAATGCCCCCTTCCCCCATTACGGGTATTCATGAAGCTTCGCAAAGCTCTCTCATATTACTCCCAAGGATCAGCCAAATCCTGGGAGGCTCTGGGTCAATGTGTCATTCTGCCAACTTGAGGCAGTAAGACCATCAGTCATGGGAAGGGCATTTTCTGTGAGTCAGCATCACACCTTCCTGAATACTGAGCTTTCGATATTGACATGTGGTCCCAAAAGAGGCCTTTAGGGAAAAGTCAATTTGATGACACCACTGAAATGCTGGTAACTAGAGGCCTGAGGTGAAAATGCAAATTTATTAATATAGGCTGCAAAGTCCACTAAACAATCTCAAGTTAGAAAAGTTGAAATCTACTTAATTGCTTATTACCTCAAGTCTTGAGTACAACCTTCACTTAACCCGCTGCTGCTTCCTGCTACTGAGCTCCTATCTCTGTTCACAGCCAAACTCTTGGAGAATTGACACGCATGTGTTCCCTCTCTTTCTTTAGAACATTGTTTCTTGTGCTCATTTAATTTGACTTCTGCTGCTATTATTTTTTTTGCAAACTTCATCTTAGAAAATGCTGCTTTTAGCTTAGGCCAGTGCTTTGCACACAGTAGGGGTTTAATGAATATTTTAATTCAACAGAGGTTTTTGGTGGATTTGTTATATCATTGGAAGCCACTCCTGACTTCCTAGTCAATACGTTTTTTCTTATCCTGCTCTCTGAGAGATGCTATTACCTCTCCTCACTTTCTTGAAACCATATTTGCCTCTATGGGATACAACACAGCCCACTAGATTTTGAAGCCAAATGACATTAATTGAATCCTTGACCCACCATGTAAAATCCGTGTGTGACTTTGATGAACTTATAATCTTTATATTTTCATTTCTTTCCTCTATAAATCTGCTTCTACCTGAAAAAATTTGGGTGAGGACAAAATGAAGTCATGTTAATGTACTTTGCAAATGAATTAGTGCATAATATATTCACATATAAATATGTATATGTACATTTTAGGTCTAATTGACCATTTCTCACTGTGCCTTCCTTACTGTGTTGTGGGGAAGATAAAATTAATGATATATGTCTGTGAAAGTACCTAGCACAACAGACGCCCGCATGATGAGAAGGGACCAGTCATATATTCATGGGGAAGAATGCTTGAAGCAGGGGGCACAGTTAGTGCAGCAATACTATGGAAGGAAAGAGTCTGAATGGAAGAGGAGGAACAAAAGGATGGACAAATATGGTTTGAGTATAGGAAACAAGGGCAGGAGTGACACAAGTTGATGCTAGACATTCCCTCTTCTTGACATATATCCAAAGGAAATGAAATCAGCATCTCATAAAGATATCCACAGTCCCATGTTCATTTTAGCATTATTCACAATAGCCAAATTATGAAAGCAAGATTCATTGACAGATGAATGGATAAAGCATATGTGGTATATATACAATGGAATATTATTCAACCCTGAGAAAAGGAGATACTGGCATTCGCTACAACATAGACACTTATTTCATACTAAGTGAAATAAGCCAGGCAGAAAAATATTATATGATCTTACCTATATGTACAATATATTTTGGGGAAGAGCTCAAATACACAGAGATAGAGAATAAAACAGTGGTTGCCATGGGCAGGTAATGGGGAGAAGAAATGGGGAGTTTAGGTAAAAGGATACAAAATAGCAGACATGTAGGATGAACAGGCCTAGAGATCTGATGTACAATAGGAGGTCTAAACTTAATAAAATTGTATTGCATTAGGAATTTTGTTAAATAATTAGATTTTAGCTGGTCCTGTCACACAAAAAAGTAACTATGTGAGATGATAGATGTGTCAATCTGCTGTGGTAACCATTTTATGGATACGTAGCCCATAACACCATGCTGTAAACTTGGAATATACACAATAAATTTTTTTTTTTTTTTTAAAAAGATGACACTGGAAAGATAAGTGGAGATCGGGTCACATAGAAACTGGTAGAAATTTGGATTTTATTCTAAGTTCAATGAGGTGCCATATGAAGGTTTTGCGCAAGGGTGGGAGTGATCCCACTGAAGTTTTAAAAATATCACAAGGATACTGTGTAGGTGGTAATGGGACCAGCATGGAAGGAGAGAGATAAATTAGGAGGTGGTGCAGCCATCCAGAGACTAACTGATAGGGGATTTTCTTACGGAGGCAAGCACGAAGATGGAAACAGTGGGCAAATAGGAATATGTTGTTGAGAAAGAGTCAACTATCAAATATAAATGCTTTTACTGATATCTAATACTCTTTATAATTTGGCTATAAACTCTCTACCCTAACTTGAACTTACATGTCACTGCTCCATGTCTCTTGTGCCAGCCAAGGTAGGGTACAGTTATGTCCCTTCGTGCACTCCTGCCTTCATTCCTTGCTCATGTCTCCTCATTAAAGTATCCTTTCTGTATAAGTGGCCTCCAAACTTTTTGACTGTGGACATGCCTCTATAATATGTGCACGTTTTTATATGAATTGTATATATGTATATTATTAGTTCATATGGTAAATATTAGTAAAGTCTAATTTTTAAAAAAACATAAAAAGTGACTATAAATGAAAATCCTAATTGTTTCTTTCTCCATCCAGTAGATGTCTTGTGGCCCACATCTCCCTTGAAGTAAGCACATGTCACTTGGTGAACACAGGTTATTGATTTTTACCAGTTTTCTTTAAAATTTAAATCAAGCTACTTTTTCTATGAAATTGTTCTTAACATCCTTTGGCTTTGGAGTCCTATAGACACTTGAATTCTACCACCAAAATTAAATTTAGCATTTTTCTTTCACCATTTGTAGTACCTCACTCTGTCATGTCCTTTCTTCATCTAATCTACAGGCTCCTTGAGGGCACTGATTAATATGTTAAATTTGTTTTCATCCACATTAACATTCGTTGACTGAAAAAGGAATCTAATAATTTTTTTTTAAATCCTGTTTAGTCATGGACATCAAGGGTTATTCATCAATTTAACAACAATTATCCACTGAGTATCTACCACGGATTAAGTGTTCAAGTTGTTGGGTATCAAGAAATGACAGGACCAGCAAGGTCTCTTCTCTCATAGAGCTGACGTTCAAGACGGAGTGTGACAGGAAATAAATGATGGGCCAAGATAATTTAAAATGATTAATTACAAGTTTTATGGAGAAAACCATGTAGTAGGGATGTTGGTTGGGATGAATGTGATGAATGAAGGCCTCTAAAGAAATGCCATCAGATCTCTCTATCCCATATGATGGGAAGACACAAAGAGTTAAGCTTATCAGAGGTGAGTTATAAATACTTGCCATTCCAGGCATATGGTTTTCTTATTCCCATTGATTTAGCTCTATTCTAACGTCCGTGGTCATTAAGATTATTTAAAATTTCTTTGTCATAGTGACCAATTCTCATTTTTAAAGGCTAGCCCCTAACTTAAAAGTCAGTAGAGTAAGTCAGTAAGGCTAATGTTAGCTGCCATAACAAGCAAGTCTCCAAATATCAGTGGCTTCACACAATAGAAATTGATTTCTTATTTATGTGACAGTTCAATATGGGTGTTCTTTGTTGGCAGGTGACCTTTTGAGATCCAAATTCTTCCATCTTCTGGTCTCATTTTCATCTAGGATCTGAGAGTTCTCCACATTTAGCCAGAGGATACAAAAAGAAAGGAAAATATTACATGTGGGAGGATTTTGTGGACCTGTAATGAAAGTGGTGATTTGCATATTCCAGAACAAGGAGGCTATGTCTCATTGCAAAGGTGGCTGGGAAATGTAATTTCACTGTGGCACTGGAACAAACAAAAGCGGATGTTATGAGACTGGCCAGTCTCTGTCACAGTTTGCTGCTCTAGAATTCTTTTCTCTACAGTTTGAAATGTATTTAATTTGATGACCACCATAAAGTAAGAAAAAGGTGCGTGTGATAAAATGCACCTTTATCTGAGAGAATTCAAATTCATCTCCAATGATTTTTTTTCACTGATTTTAACTTCCTGCAGTTAATTTCATGCATCCCACTTATCCCCACAAACTGTCCAATTTTCATAAATCTAAACAATAAATCAAGATTCAATCCTGAATTACAAAGGTAATACTACCATGCAAAAGTTCTTGTCACAAGTAAAAATTCACAGCATATACTTTCTAGCTCATTAAACTCAATGCCAGAAAATGACCCAAAGCAGCATTTCTTCTTCAGATAACAAAATGGTTGGCTACACTAGATACTAGAATTACTAACAATAAAATGTGTAAATTTATTCGATCATAAGCTCCTTGCCTTATGGTAATGCTATAATTACCTTTGTTGTTCTCTTTATTTGTTACATGTAGTTTTTAAAAATCAGGCTTAATTATTTTAACTTGTTAATGCACATAATTCTTTACTAATCACTTATTTTAATTGAAAGAGTAAGTGGTTAGTAGCTCAGGAGCTTAGATGCTTTTACCTTTTATTTACTCTGTCCTTTGGGCTAATTGTCATCATGGCTCTTGAATATTAGGCACTATTTATAATTCTTGGAAGCTCTGAAAATACATTATGATGCATTCAATTTACCATTTTCCCTGGGTTGAGGGAAAGAGTCAATTACTGTATTAATTTTATTAGGGTTAAATAGGACACCAAGGAAGTTTAGGCAAAAGTATCTACAAACTTGTTCAGTTCTTACTTATGGGGCTGGGTATGACACAGCCTGAAAAGGGCAGCCAGAAATGGATTCTGAGGATTGAACTTAGCTAGAGGCAGATTTAAATGAGGTCACCTAAATCAGGCAGCTGGGGCAGCCAGAGAAATGAGGCTAGGCATGAAATTCAAAGAACAGGAGAAATGATCAATAGTGTAGAAGGCATGAGAAAGGGAGTCCATCTCTTGTAAAGACAGGTTGAGGAGAGTATTCAAGAGTTAATTCTTCCTTTACTTCTTACCTTCTCTCCTTCCCAACCTCTCTCCATAGCCTTGAGTGCCCCATAAAATGCTGCTTTCTTTATAATTCTGAGCCAGGGAGCTCTTGTCCATTGCTTTATTTCACTTCTTTCCCTGGAATCCACGTCCATGCTGGATTTCCACATGCATCAGTTGCTCCATTTGTTTAAAGAATTGTGTCTGTGTCTTTAAACTGCAGCAAATGCTGACTCAGCCACTTTGAGGATGGAGACTGGAATAGCTGGTACCATAGGCCTTTTAATAATCAGCACACTGACCATCTTTGGCTTATTCCTACTCGAAGTTTTGAGTCTCTGATGCACAATGAGAGTGCAATGGTACATGGTAGATATTTCCTTTCCCATTGTTTTCTGTCAAGTTCAAAATAGGACTACTTTTTATTACTTATGCACACTTAATTTAATAAAATGTCTGTTTATAGCCATTCTACCTAATTTAATCAATTATTCATTATATAAATCTCTATTTTGTATCTTCTATCTGTCAGACCCAAGTATATAAAAATGAAATAATACAAAGACCTTGGCATCAAGGGGCTTAAAATCTAGTGGTGAAAGACAAGCAGGTAAATAAACAAGTAAAACATAATTCAACAACTCTGATTTAGGATGTCTAACTAAGAAAATCCATTTGCTTTTTCTCCTTCCATGATCCTACTGAAATGACGGAAGAAATATAAAAATAAGGATAAATCTACAGTAGAATTAGAAATCCAAGAAGGGTGAAGCCACTGCATACTATTGGGCAGTAAAATAAAACAAGCTATTTGTGGCAACCCTTTAAAGGATACCATCAGAAGGCCAGATATGCTAAGGAATTTCTGAAAGACACAGAGCAGATGGACTCAGATTCCTAGAGGAGTGCCTGTGACTCACAGAAGTGAAAATGGGTACCATTCAAGAGTGAATTTTTATCCCAGCACTTTGGAAGGCCGAGGTGGGCGGATCGTGAGGTCAGGAGATCAAGACCATCCTCGCTAACACAGTGAAACCCCGTCTCTCCTAAAAATACAAATAATTAGCTGGGCGTGTTGGTGAGCGCCTGTAGTTCCAGCTACTCCGGAGGCTGAGACAGGAGAATGGCGTGAACCCGGGAGGCGGAGCTTGCAGTGAGCTGAGACTGCGCCACTGCACTCCAGCCTGGGTGACAGAGTGAGACCACGTCTCAGAAAAAAAAAAAAGGTGAATTTTTTTTAGCGGAGTTCAGAAGGAAGTCCCAGATCAGAGACTCAAAACTTCAAGTAGGAATAAGCCAAAGATGATTAGTGTGCTGATTATTAAAAGGCCTATGGTACCAGCCGCTCCAGTCTCCATCCTCAAAGTGGCTGAGTCAGCATTTGCTGCAGTTTAAAGACACAGACACAATTCTTTAAACAAATGGAGCAATCGATGCATGTGGAAATCCAGCATGGACATTGATTCCAGGAAAATAAGTAGAATAAGGGAATGGGCAAAAGCTCCCTGGCTCAGAAGGCAAACTTTCCTTTTGCTCACATTCCCTCATCCCTGGCAGGGAGGGCTTCTGTGAGGAGTGCCTCTTTCTGAGCTGAGGGAGAAAATGGCTGCCCCTTTGTTTGAGATATGAAGGATGTGTCTGAGGTACCTAATGTCTGTCTAACATCAGTAAAAGTAGGAGAGGAGAGAGAGGATAAGTGAGCAAGGAAAAGAAATAGAAGTAAAATCTTCCAATATTAATAAATAGTTGACAGAGAAGGAAGAAAATTAAAACAAAGAAGAAGATACACACCTAAGGACATTTTTGTGAAGCTTCTGAGCACAAGTAAACAGAAAATCCTATAAAAGAGAGAAAAAGTTACGAAAAGCAAGAATCAGACTATGGCAGAATGCAAAAAGTTAATAAGACAGGCCGGGCGCGGTGGCTCACGCCTGTAATCCCAGCACTTTGGGAGGCCGAGGCTGGCAGATCACAAGGTCAGGAGATCGAGACCATCCTGGCTAACACAGTGAAACCCCGTCTCTACTAAAAATACAAAAAAAAAAAATTAGCTGGGTGAGGTGGCGGGCGCCTGTAGTCCCAGCTAATCGGGAGGCTGAGGCAGGAGAATGGTGTGAACCCGGGAGGTGGAGCTTGCAGTGAGCCGAGATTGCACCACTGCACTCCAGCCTGGGCAACAGAGCGAGACTCCATCTCAAAAAAAAAAAAAAGAAAAAAGAAAAATTTACTTAACGATCTATTATAGAAAAATGAAAAACCAACAGAAAATGGAATAGCCTGGGGTACAAGGGAAAAGTGGTGAATAAATAAACCAGCAAAGCTTATAGTTAATTCTAAATAATTAAAAAGGTGATTTGTAAGTTAATACATAGATTAAATTCCACTTTATTACACCAAAACCTGAAAGTAGGAAAATTTTAAACAAAGGTGGATATTGTTAAATTTCTGACCTACATGCAAAAATACCTTTAAAGTAGATTTATAATAATTTTGAGAATAATATTGGCAGGATTGAAATCAGAGGTACAACTCTTATTTTACTAGAGTGGAAAGTAAGGTAATAGTGAGGAATGGAAGAAGAAGGAGAAAGAGTAGCAACAACATGGGGAACAGAAAACAAATGCTGATGGCAGAATCAGACTGAACATCTTCAGGCAAAATGTTTGAGAATGGGTTAAATTTCTCTATTAAAATATAAATGTCATCAGATAGAGCTTAAAAAAAGGTAAGACCCAAAATGACAAAGAAAATGAAAACAGGATATAAAGCAAATGCTCACAGAAAATTTAATTGACATTAATATCGAATGAGATATAATTTAAGGTAAAAAGTATTAAACAAGACAATGTACTCTACTTCTAATAACATAAGGTCCAATTCTTGAAGAAGATACAATCATAATGAACCTTTCTGTTCATAAAAAATAGAAATGAAACATGCAAAGCAAACCTGTTATAAATAAAAGGAAAGTAAATAAAGCTGGTAGGTGTATAACATATATTGCTCATAAATAATCGAGCAAATAAAACCAAAGTAAACATAATGATTTCTAAGATATATATAAAATTTTGTGGACAAAAAATGAAAACATAATTTTTAGCCCAAGGCCTCATGGAATCAATTATGTACTACCTCACAAAGAAATCACGACCAACCCAAATGCACATCAATGATAGACTGGATAAAGAAAATGTGGCACATACACACCAGGGAGTACTATGCAGCCATATAAAGGGATGAGTTCATGTCCTTTTCAGGGACATGGATGAAGCTGGAAACCATCATTCTCAGCAAACTAACACAAGAACAGAAAACAAAACACCTCATGTTCTCACTCATAAGTGGGAGTTGAACAATGAGAACACATGGACACAGGGAGGGGAACATCACACACCAGGGTCTGTCGGGGGGTGGGGGGGCTAGAGGAGGGACAACATTAGGAGAAATACCTAGTGTAGATGACGGGTTGATGGGTGCAGCAAACCACCATGGCACTGTATACCTATGTAACAAACCTGCATGTTCTGCACATGTATCCCAGAACTTAAAGTATTATAAAAAATAAATCACAATAATTTCTAAAAGTAGATTTAAATAGGACACACTTTCCAAAATTAAAAAAACTGGTAATAAAATAATGACGTATACAAAGCCTATGTATTTTAAAATTATAAAGTTCTTATGGATATCTCTATGGATCAAGAGAAAATTAAAACTATAACTATAAAGAATTCTGAAATACATGAAATGCTAACATCACATGTCAAAATGAGTGAGATACAGAAAAAATAGTTTAGGCTTAAATATAATAGTATTTATTGACAAAAAATAACTAATAATGAACTCAAGAAGCTTACAAATAAGCAAACAATAAACAAAGAACATATGAGAAAAAAATTTTCATATGTAAGACAGAAATGGAATGGAGATCAAAACAAACAAATAGCAGAATTCAAACAAAACAAGGGAAAAGAGAAGGGATATAACAGCAGATTCAGATGGGATTAAAAAGTTCTAAGACTATCATGAAATGTGGAGGTCAGATATTTCAACTCGACAAAACAATGTATGGTTTCCCTATCCTATCCCTCCCTCCATCCCTCCTTTCCTTCCTTCCTTCTTTCCTTCCTTCCTTTATTCCTTTTCTTCTTTCCTCCCTTCCTTCTTTCATTTTTCCTTTACTTCTTTGTTCCTTTCTTTCTGCCTTCCTTCCTTTTTTCTTCTCTCCCTCCCTCCCTCCTTCTCACCCATCCGTTCATCCATCCATCTCAATGAAAATGTCAAAAATATGAAGTGTTTTTGTTTGGGGGAACATATTGCAGGATATTTAAATTTTTCATTTACTTTTCTGTGCTTTCTTTTCTCTCTTTTTTTCCTAACAACTCATACTACTTCTGCTGCTACTTCTATTACTAGTCAACTACCAATTATGAAATATATTTTGAGCCAGGTTCTGGTCTATACCCTTTATGTATATCTCAAATGATCTTTCTGTGACCCTATAAGGAAAATAAGAAGTATATTATTGGTAAAGCTAATTTAGTAATAATTTATAATTTAACCCCCTATTTAACACCAAGATCCTTTCTATAATACTCTTCTTGCTGCCTCATCTCTTAAAAGATGGGGAATGCAATGATTCATCAAGCAACTCATTCCTTGGGTGGAATTTTTAAGATAATTTTGGTTATATTGTGCTTCCTTTCAGTTCGTTCCTGATACTGTCCTGTAGTAAATCATAGAACATATCAACTTTGTGTTCACCTGTGCCATTTCATGGTGATGAAGGTCATGTTGATACTGATTTTCAGATTTATGAGAGAGTTTGGTGAAATGAACCTAACATGGACTAAATGAAGAAGGTATTTTAACATTCTGTAGAATGAAAGTAATGGATAGTTCAGGCGGAGCAATTTCACACAAAGAGAGCAATAAACATGAAATGAGTTACCAGGGAAGGGAATTAGAGGAAAAGATTGTAAATGAGTTTGTGTCCCTTAGATTTATTTTTCAAGGAAAGCATAGGATTACTGGGAGCAGAAAATGGTAAAATTGAGGTCAAATGAAAAGATGGGGCCAGTGATATGATACTTCTGCTTTGAATTTCAGGTCTGGGCCAAGCCTTGGCTGGATCGAACCCCTTGGTAACCTTTAACAATATCCATGCATGTCGAAAGAAGAGATGAGGGAAATTAATAGGTTTAGGAAAACATCTACATTTCAATCCAGCCAGAAATGTCAATGGCAAATTGTATGAAGCGCAGCATTTATGAATAAAGACTATATACTCTTTTTTTTTTTTTTTTTGTCAAGGGAGATATATTTTTATTTATTTGTTTATTTTTACTTTTCCATGCAGGTAAATTTGCCAGTAAATGCTTTCCAGATAAAATATGCTGTTGGGACTCTTAATCTATAGGAATTTATACCAGCACCAAATTTACATTTGAGAATTTTAAAATCTATAGCATAGCTTTAAGGAGATATGAACAAAGTGTACTGCCATATTTTCTGTTCTTCCAAGAAAAATGTGCCCAAACCTGCCTTATCTGACATCATCCAGCTCAGTTAAATGTAACTCGCCCCTTCCTGTTGCTCAGGCCAAAAACTTAGGAGTAACCCTGCTTTCTCTTTTCCTCTTACGCTCTACCTTCAAGCAATGGGCAAAGGCTACTGGGTCTGCCTTTTAATCCATCCTAAATCTGACCTACGGGCATTACCTCAACTGCTTTCACGCTGGCCCAGGCCCCCAGCATCTCTAGCCTGACTCACTGCAGTAGCCTCCTCATTGGTCTGTGTCCATCCTCATTACTCTGTGGTGTATTCTCAACACAGCAGCCAGAGTGAGGTCAGAGCATGTCACTCCTCTACTCAGAACCCTGCAAGGCCTTCTCTCTTTAAAGCTGGAATGTCCTTCCATGGCCTACATGGCCATGATCGGCCCCTATCACTCTTGTTCATTCCACTCAGGCCACTGAACCTGGAGTTCCATGAACATGCCATGCCAGCTTAGGGCCTTTCCATTAAGCATCTCTTCTGCTGTAACAGCGCTCCTGCAGATAAATACATGGCTTGCTCGTCTTCTTCCTTCAAGTCATTACTGAAGTGTTACCTTCCAATCATCTTGTTTAAAATAACAACCTTAGCCCAGCCCTCCGTTCCTTTACATGCTTTATTCTCTCCACAGTTCTTATCACCTTCTCATACATTATATAATTTGCTTTCTTTATTTTTTATCTCCTCCAACTAAAACATAAGCTTTTCTCTTTGTTTGGTTTTGGTCTTTTTGTTTACAGCTTTATACTCTTAGAAGAAGTCCTGGCGTGTAATAGGTGCACCAAAAAATTCTTTTAGAATAAATGTTGTTTATGAAAAGCGCATGTTCCAGAATGACCTGACATGTTGCAAAGCCAACAACATTGTTGCTTTGGTCTTGTTTGGCAGCAAAATGGGTGCATGATATGATAGGATGGTAAGATTTGTCACAGTGCTCAGGATCGTAAATAATAGTTGTCTTTTCCATTAATGAAGTCCTGGAGGAACATCATTGAGTATTAAAAAATAAAGCTTTAGACCGGGCACAGTGGCTCACGCCTGTAATCCCAGCACTTTGGGAGGCTGAGGCAGGTAGATGATATTGTCAAGAGATTGAGACCACCCTGGCCAACATGGTGAAACCCCGTCTCTACTAAAAATACAGAAATTAGCTGGGCGTGGCGGTGCGTGCCTGTAATCCCAGCTACTCGGGAGGCTGAGGCAGGAGAATTGCTTGAACCTGGGAGAGGTGGAGGTTGCAGTGAGCCAAGATCGTGCCACTGCACTCCAGCCTGGTGACAGAGCAAGGCTCTGTCAAAAAAGAAAGAAAAAAAGGAAGAAAGGAAGGAAGGAAGGAAGGAAGGAAGGAAGGAAGGAAGGAAGGAAGGAAGGGACTTTATTTGCTCACTGTCTAAAAAAATTCTAACTATATTTCAAAAATATGTTTCTTGAAACCAGAAAGTTAACTGAAATGAACTTTATATGACCTAGAAAAAGTCCATGATGGCTTATATTCTTTTGTAAATATTTTCTAAATTGCATTTTGATTTTCAAATAAGTATCACCGTTTTAAATACGTGTGAACATGAAAAGTGAGGGTGTGAGGAACCTGGCACGGGAAGAATTTCAAGAGATGTGAACCTTCAGTTCAAAGTAAAAAAAAAAATTCTTAGCTTTACTCTGACCTTTTCCGGACTACTCTTTGGCTAGTCTGAAAGTTGAGATTCCAAGAATTAAGAGGTTTTTGTTTAGGGAACCCCGTGGTCTGCAGATGTGGACTTAGGTTTCTCTTGACTGTGTCAGCTGGAGAAAGCAGGTAGAGTATCAGGCATTTGGTGAGAATTCAGGAGGCCTCCTTTTTTCTAGAAAAATTCAGTGGAGCTTGCCTTTAAAAGAGCAGTTTCTGGAGTAATTTGTAAAATGCTTGCTTAATTTCTAATTCTTTTTTTTTTTTTGAGACAGAGTCTCTGTCCCCAAGGCTGGAGTGCAGTGGCGCGATCTCGCCTCACTAAGCTCCGCCTCCCGGGTTCACGCCATTCTCCTGCCTCAGCCTCCCGAGTAGCTGGGACTACAGGCGCCCGCCACCACGCCTGGCTAATTTTTTGTATTTTAGTGGAGACGGGATTTCACCGTGTTAGCCAGGATGGTCTTGATCTCCTGACCTCGTGATCCGCCCACCTCGGCCTCCCAAAGTGCTGGGATCACAGGCTTGAACCACTGCGCCCGGCCAATTTCTAATTCTTATTTAAACTGTACAGACAGAAAATGGCTAAATAGTAGTAGAGCTTTCCTCATGTCCATTATTTTTATCTTTCTTCTCTCACTTCATAGGTCATACTCCTATTGATTTTGCAGGTCTTATTGTCTCATCTTCCAGGAAGCATTTCTCATTTCTTCAAAATCTGGGTTAGGTGCCCTTTCTCTGGGCTTCCATAGTATCCTGTACTTCCCACATCAGAGCACATGAATTCCAATTGCTCTTTCGTTAAATCTCTTCCCCATGGGTGGATGTGAGTGGCAATGAAGGCAGGATTAGGTTGTTACTGCTTTTGGGAGATCCTTGGTACCTGGCACAACTGTCTAGCAGAGGTGGTCATTCAAAACACATACGTTCCGTATGTTAATGAATGAATGTGTTCCCGTGGTTGTCAGCACACTGAGGTGGAATAAAAAAAATGTTTGTCTGAATAATAGTTAGAAATGTGAAAAGAATACCCTAAAATATTAAGCAACAAACCATTTAAAATTCTTAAAGTGATATTTTAAAAAACAGCTTTTTCTGTAACTAGGATTGGAACAATACTTATACTTCCATTTCCTTGCCCCTAGCATCAGCACCAATTCTAAAAGGAATATAAAGCAAAAGGAAAATCTTTGATATATAACTTTCTGGCTTTATATTATTAGGTACAAAATGCAATTAAATTTATTTGTTTTGGTGTTCCTTGGTTATCACTGCTGCCTATTGCTGATAAGAAATACATATCAGATGTTGTTGAGAATTTGATTTCACCTACAGATATTCTTTCCTGAGTGCCTTAAAGTTGTTCTCTTTTTTCCCCTTTTAGCTTTGTGCTTTTAGTTTTCAGTGACTTAAATTAACTTTTATGCAATAGCAGAAAAAAGAGCAAGAATTCAAAGAAATGTGTCCCTTGTGTGCAATTGATTCTCAGCGGCTTGTTATTAATCTTTAAATAATTAAATACAAGAGAAAACATTAAGGCAACACTAAAAAGCCTAACCATATGTCGAAAATATAAACGGGAAGGAGGGACGGGTTTGGAGATGGCCCTAGAATTAAAACTTTCCTTCTTCATTAACCGTGCCCCGTAGTACCTATGCCGATCATTGCCAGCATGCAGAATTGTGTGCTGTAGGTGGGCTGAGCTTTGAGGAGGAGAGACGTTCTTTCTTGGAAAGAGTTTGCCAAGAGGAAAGCTCAGCAGGTTAGAAGACACAGGCAAAGACAGTTTGAGTGGAGATGTGATGAGGCGGTCATCAAACAGTCCTTCACATAAGTTGTTTTGTTGGTTTTTTACAATCTGCAGTGTTCCCAAGGTGGCAAGTTTCATTCCTTTCCAGAGCAAAAGGCCTGCAAGTCAGCAGTGGTAAGAATATGGAGAGCTGCCATACGTGACCTGTGAGTGTGGGCTGATTAAATACTAGTTTGAAAACTGAATGTGTAATACGAGGAAGAGGAGAGCAGGAGAAGGTCAAGGTCCTCAACATGAAAATCATGCAGAATGGCAGGGCATGGGTGTGTTGTGGGTTTGTGTTCCCCCAAAATTTATGTGTTGAAATCCTAGCCCCCAGGACCGCAAAATGTGACCATATTTGAAAATAGGCTTGTTGCAGATGTAATTAGTTAAGATGAGGTCATACTGGAGTAGGGTGGGCTCCTAATTCAATATGACCGATGTGCTTATAACAAATAGGAAATTTGGACAAGATATACACACAGAAAGAACACAATATGAAGATGAAGGCAAAGATGCTTTTAAAATCCAAGGAATGCCATAGGTTACGAGCAAAACACTAGAAACTAGGTGAGAGGCATGAAACATATTCTGTCTCACGACCCCTAGAAGGAACCAACTTTGCTGACACTTGATCTTGGACTTCTAGCCTCCAGAACTGGGAGATGATAACTTTCTGTTGTTTAAGCCACCTAGTTTGTGGCACCGTGTTATGGCAGCCCTTCCAAACTAACACAGTGAGAAAGAGCACAGCTGTGAGGTCCTCATCATTCATCATTCTTCACCACCTTTAGAATTCAGGCAGCATTCCACCCCATACTGCGTTGCTGCTGGTCAATCAGCAAATGCTCCTGTAATGTACTGCTGCATGCCAACTAACAAAGAGTCTCATGCCCCATTGCTGCCTATCAAGTAGCAAACACATCTGCCACTCCTGCTAGAACTCAGCACAGCACCAGGCACTCAGAGAATGTGAAGGATATAAAAATGATTCTCGCTGTTGAGTAGTTTGTGGCAGGGACCAGATATCTCTGTGAAAAGCATACACTGAATAGTAAGAGTCCCAATGAGTGTGGCAGATGTGTCATGCACATAGGGGACCCTTACAGAGGAGGGAACAACAGCAGCAACCAATTATTGAGAGTTATGTGTTCAATATAATATCACCCTTGCATCATCTTCAACAAAAGCCCCATGAGCTAGATGGCATTATCATCCAGGGTTTACAGAAGACGGAACTAAGCATTGAGCACGTAAGGAACTTGCTCAAGGTCATACTGTTAATAAGTAATGGAGCCATGATTTGAACCCAGGTCTAACAAACTAAATTGGGTTAGGAAATGTAACGTTTTGTATTATATTATTGTGGCTACTGTGGTCAATTGGTTCTCAATTGCACAATTACAGCAGCTTGGGGATTTTAACCACAGCCTAAATGAATTATCTGGAGGTAATTTCATTAAATAACACCACTGCCTTATTTTTTCCTTGAAAAATTGTTACAAATTTTTTAAACAGATTTCAAATTAATTATCAGTTAAATATTGTTTAACTTTTCGCACTCTTCATTTGAGTTTTGCTTACCAGTATGACTGTGAGTTCTTCCAAGGTCAGGAATTATGTCAAATATATTAGGAACTGAGTTTGATCTCTTTGATTCCCCCTCTCTCCATTCCCCCCAAAAAATAAAACCCGCTCTTTACTTGAAATCATTCCTTACTCATTTTATTCTCTGCACCTTTCTCCAGATACATCAGCAATCTTACTGGCTCTACCTTAAAAATATATTCAGAATCACTGCCTCCACCAACTCCCCAATTCAAGTCATTATAAATTCTTGCTGGCATTACTGCAAAATGCTTCTAACTGATCTCTCTGCTTCTATCTCTTCCTTTCAGTTATCAACCCTTCAGTTGAGGGTTTCTTTTAAAAAGAAATTCAGTCACGCCTGTAATCCCAGCACTTTGGGAGGCCAAGGTGGGCAGATCACGAGGTCAGCAGATCGAGACCATCCTGGCTAACACAGTGAAACCCCGTTTCTACTAAAAAATAGAAAAAATTAGCTGGGCATGGTGGCAGGTGCCTGTAGTCCCAGCTACTGGGGAGGCTGAGGCAGGAGAATGGTGTGAACCCGGCAGGCAGAGCTGGCAGTGAGCCGAGATCGCACCACTGCACTCCAGCCTGGGCGACAGAGCAAAATTCCGTCACAAAGAAAAAAAAAAAAAAAGAAATTCAGGAGGTGTTTCTCCTCTCTTTAAAGGTCTCCAATACTTTTTCTTCACACCCAGAACAATTCCAGAGCCCAATTCCTGGTTCTGTACCACCACTCAGACTATTTCCCCAACCACTCCGACCCTCCCACACTGGGCTCCTGCTTGTACCTTGAAGGCCTTGAACACACTCCCTTCTTGGGGCCTTTACATGTAAAATGATGCTTATTCAGATATTTTCCTGGCTTTATCCTTTGTTTTCTTCAGGGGTCTGCCCAAATGTTGCTGTATCAGAGAACGCTTCCCTGCCCACCCTATGGGTAATGTGATGCTTTCCCACCCAAATCATGTTCTGTTCCCAGTACTGCTTTATTTTGCTTCATAGCACTTATTGTCTTCCTACTAGCATGTAAACTTCATGAGAAAAAGGGCTTTGTTTTGTTTACTTCTACATCCTCAATACCAAGAACACTGCCTGGCACATGAGAGACATTCAACATACATTTGTTGATTAAGTGAATGAATGAATGAATTGAAAGAGTTCAGCTCTTAGAGGACTATTTGCTTTATCTCTGTGAATATCAGAGTATAGTCATTGCCTTACAGTTGGGTAGCATGTCAAAGCATTTTCATATGCATTAACCCATAAAATCCTCAGAACATACAGGAGAATTTGTAGTACACATGTTTACTCTGTAGAAAGTGGGTTAGACACAGGTAAATTAACTAGCCCTAGGTCATATAGTTGTTTGTTTTTTTGCTTTGTTTTGTTTTGTTTTGTTTTTTCAGACAGAGTCTCACTCTGTCACCCAGGCTGGAGTGCAGTGGCATGATCTCAGCTCACTGCAACCTCCGCCTCCCGGGTTCAAGTGATTCTCCTGCCTCAGTCTCTCGAGTAGCTGGAACTACAGGTGCGCACCACCACACCCGGCTAATTTTTGCATTTTTAGTAGAGACGGGAGTTTCACCATGTTAGCCAGGTTGGTCTCAAATTTCTTACCTCAAGTGATCCATCTGCCTTGGCCTCCCAAAGTGCTGGCAGTACAGGCGTGATCACCGTGCTTGGCCCCCTAGGTCATATAGTCAATAAATGACTTGTCAGAGCTGAAACCCAAGCACGGTCTTTCCGTTAATCCAAAGGTCTTCTCACAAAGCGACACTAACCTTGTCAAGCCTTGACAAATCTGGAGAGCCATTTCCCTAACTTGATGCATGATGCATATTTAATATATCATCTCATTAGGTAAGAGTTGAGTGTCGGTTGAGAAAATAAACCCCTTTGAGGTTTTGTCTTGGGATACCAGTTTCAAGTAGGGAGTTCTTCAGGATTGACTGAAAGGTTTGTATTCTTGCTGACAATCACAGTAGAATGTACTTGGGACTATCTCAAAGAGACATCTGTTCTCAGAGAGTGTTATGTGACTTTGAATGTCATTGAGCATTCCAACCCTGAAGGAATCATTTGAATTTTCTCAGATTCTGACTTCTCTTTGACTGAAATATGAAGTCTTTGAAAAAAAAATTAAAACTTTCCCTGTTAATTATTTTAAAGGGTAAGGAAGGTAAATAAGGTGGAAAAAGGTGTTCTTCTATACCTTCTAGAAACATTAGAGAAGCCAGCCCAAAACAGCATTATCATGCAGGAAGAGGACCCAGTACCATGGAAGAGAAAGTCAGGCTATTATGAGGAGAGAGGGAAAGGATGCTCATGTGTGTTTAGTTTCTATTATCCATCGGGCATGGTTTCCACACTTTATCAGTGATCAAGTCGATGTGTAAACCTGTATAGGAGAAGGGGGAGGAGAAGAAAGTGGGAAGAGGAACAGAAGCAGCAGCCTTGTTCCAGGGCCCCATTGGAGGCCCAAGCCTCTTGAGGTTTGTCGGTTTGCCATGGGGATTGACATCAAAGATTCCTCTTGCCTGTTTGCTTCCCACTCCTAATTAGCCAAGAAACATAGAATAAGCATGCTCAGAAGTTCATTGGGGCTATGGAGGACACACAAGATGTATAAGTTGTATACCCTGCCCTAGAGACACTATTGCTACAATGATAGAGTCTTTCTAAAAAGATTAGAGAAGCAATGTTGGCGATATATATTGGCACATGTTCCTCTGGACTTCTTTGGACGCTCCATCACTTGGATACTCCTATGGACAAGGTCCAGAAGTTTATAAAGTAGCTTTTCAGCATCTGACACAGCCTCTGTACATTCCAGCAGTAAGAAGCTAGGATTCATTCAACATCCCCCGGTCAGCAAGTATTTATTGAGCATCTACTATTTGCCCAACACAATGCTGGGCACAGAAGCACCATGTAGGCAGAGCCCTTTGTAGAGCAGAGGCATTCCCTCAGGTTTTCCCTGCCCTTCATTCCCTGCTTGTTGCTGGGAACTTTGCCTTTTTGCCTTTTAGCAAAGCCAGGGTACCAATCAGTAGATGCCCATGGAACGACATTTCATGTTCCTCGGAGGTACAACTGCTTGACAATGAGCCTGGGAGCCTAGAAACAGATGTGTCCAGCAGCCTACATATGGTAGAGAAATTTATTACTATTTCCTATTTCCTCCACAGGAAAAAAGAACTATAGCCTGTATTTTGACATTTTAAAAAGACTTACGGGAGTTATGCCACATCAAATGAGCTGACGTTATGATATGCTGACACTAATGTTCAACAAAGCACATTTATTGAAGAATTTAGAGGCCAGTCACATACTTCCAAGGCTTTTTTATTACCGTTATTTCTTCTTGGGCTTGCCTATCTTGAGGTTTTCAAGAAAGAAAACTCTTGAGCTGTTTTTCCTGAGAAATCAGCTGACACGGTGCACCTTGGGCATATTCTCTTATCTCAGTTCACCAATGTGGCTGATAAATCATACAAGGGTTTGTAATTATTTCAGCACCTTCCTCTGAAGTGTAATTCAAAGTATTCTAGTTTCAGATCCTAATATTAAGGACACTTTGAGGAAAACACATTTATTTTTGGAAATTTAGCAATATTTTGCTTGTTTTGTTCTGCTTTGGTATCCATAAAACATATTTTCTATTGCAGAGAACCATCTGCAGTAGTTGAAGTGCCTAATGTCAATCAATGTTGAGCATCTACTTTGTGTTCATCCCTGTGGAGGAATTCAATTCACTCCAATAACACTTTGATGAGGACCAGTCATGTGTATAACCCCAAGGCAGATGCTGCAGGGCACATAGAGATGAACTTAGAGTCTAAGAGAGAATACAGGACATGCACACAAATAACTATTATACAAGTCGGCATTATAAGAAAGGCACAAACCAAGTGCTATAAGGCTTTAAAGGCACACATCTGCTAGACTGTAAGCTACATGAAAGCTCAGTTTTATGAGACACTGTATCATCGGTGCTTTCATCATCACCAGGCATATGGTTGCTTCTCAATAAATACTTTTTGACTGAATAAATACACTTTCTATTTGGGGGTAAAGGTGAGGGATCAAGGTTAGACAAGACTCCAATGCAGAGTCTGAATTGACTCTTAAAAGATGGGGAGAGTTTTCAACAGCTGCTGGAGGTAGGAGGAGGGTGTTCCAGGTGGAAGGCAAGGCATCTATTAAGTCCTGGAGGCTGGCAAGCCTCTGGAATGCCTTGGGCAGTATGTGGCTCGAGTTTATGGTACATATGTACAGGGGAGTAATGGGAAGAAAGGCAAACAGCATTAGTGGAGGCCAAGTTACGGTGGCCCTACACACCAAGCTGGAACTTTGATTTTAATTTGTACACTTTGAAGAAATAATTAAAGTATTTTGAGAAGGAACTTGGCATTTTCTGAACCATGATTTAGGAAAACTGATATGGTAATCATATGTAAAATATAGATTCCAAACTTGAGTCTACATCAGGATTAACTGGGAAGCTTTTTAATTATACAGATTTCTATATCCCCCAAGACCTAATGAATTGGGATATTCATTGTCTGTATTTCTACCAAGTTCTCAAGGTGATAGCCAACCTCAAGGTGCATAGAATTCAAGATTACATGTATCTGGGGCTAGTTCTTCTGGGATCTTGGCATAGGAAGAGAGATGAGGGAACAAGATTGCACATTCATAGGGTTGTCTGTGAGAAAAGGCCAAAGAGAGAGAAAGAGACTTCTGAGGTGAGAGTCTACAGAGCCCTGCAGCAGAAGGATAACAATCACACTTGAGTCAGGAGCCAAGGAAATAAGGATTGAGAAGAGAATAGAATCTAAGGGATCTGCAGATGGGGGTCTAGCCACATGAGCAGAGATGAGAATGAGCAAGCACAGGCATGAGGCATGGCTGCTGGAAGCACAGGCACATCAACCTTTTCCTCTCCACCTGCCTGGCAAGCCTCAGGGAAGCACATCCCAGCAAGCAATTGAGTACATCAACCATTATTTCCCCATTTCAGAACTTTCATTTGTGTTTAGTGGAGATCTGTGTGATAATTCATATGCACTCAGATGAAGTGTCAATAAGAAGTTGTGGTAAGGGTCCTCTAATCCACTGATTTTTTTTTTTTCTGATTTGAGAAGCCTGCAATAAAAATGCGAGAAGACTTAAACTTATTTCAAGGGTAGTTCAAGAACTGCAGAATTCACAGCATCGCTGTTCTGCAGTCATAGCATAATTTTCTGTATGTAATAAAAGACACATGAAATACAACTTGAAAAATAAAAGGCTTCAAAGATTTATTAACTCTTTGAAATGTTATCCTAAGTAGTATGTTAAAAAGTCCATTGTAAAGAAAGCTATGAAAATTGGAAGGTATTACACCATAACTTTATTTCTTTTAAAACAGCAAAGATTTATTTAGGCACTAATGGCCAAATAGTTCAGTTTTGAAAAGTGGGGCCTGAATGATATAAAATAGTGGAAAGAACTATGCACAGGGAAAAAAAGAACTAAATGATAATAATAATAATAACAGCAACAATGCTACACTTAATTTTGTGAATTCCTATGTACTAGCTACTGTGCTAAATGCTTTACATGCACCAGCCTGTGTAAATCCTCACAATAACTCTGTGATGTTAATATGACTATCATCCCAATTTCACAGGGGACATATTGTGCTTCAGAGATGGTAGATGACTTTCTTATGCTCAAAAACCTTCTAAATGGTAGTGGTAGCACAAGCTGAATCTAAACGCATGCCCCTAACCAACATTTTCTGACTTTACTAATAACCAGCTGTGTTTTCCTGCTCTACATAAATCACTCCTTGAATCCTCACAACAACCCTAGGAGTCAGATACTATTATTACTTTATTCCCGTTTTATTATCTTTTCATTTTATAGGTGACGTCACCGGGGCATAGGAAACAATTAACATTCCCCAAATTATGCAATTAACAAATGGAGAGGCTAGAACTGGAACCAAATATGTTAACTCAAAGTCTGTCTGTTAGTTTAGTGACACATATACAACAACAACAACAACGACAACAAAAGATGGGGTATTTTCTAGTGGTTGCCACTAGATTCTACTCTAATTACTACCCTGTTCAATATTGTTACCAATACTGATGTCACAATGCTGTCGAATTGTAGTAATTAAATTGAATGATTGACTTGGGATTCAAATAAAGTGTAAGAAGCAGATGAAAAAAAATGGAATCTAACAAAAGGGTATGTCAGTGAGATGAATATGAGATCTTGCTCACGAACCTAAAAGCACGTCTACCCTGTTTAGCAAGATGGAGCCAAGAAAGAGATGAGGATCTTTTCGTAGATGATAATAGGGGAGTTTTAGGTGACATTAAGCACAATATGAGTCAAAGGTGGTTAAAAGCAACTTGCTTCAACTCCTCAGCATCAACAAACCAAATGCCAACTTAGGGCAGTGATAGAACCCTTCTCCCTCCCTGATTGAGACTAATTGGAAGAAATCTGGAGTGCTGCATTTTGGTCAAAGCATAGAAGTGTAGCATGCTAGAAAGATGAAAGGACTTAAAACCATGTTACAGAAGAGTGGTTGAAGAAACTGAGGATATTTAGCCAAGAGGAGAAAAGACATAGAGGGAGAGCTAATAGCTGCTGTCAAGTGTCTGAAGGACCTCAGAAAAAAACAAAAACAAACAAAAAGATTATTTGATTGTCTTTCTCCTCCTTGGGGCCAAAATAAATAAATAAATAAATAAATTTAGCTTAATAGAAAGATCTTTCTGGAAGTTGAATCTTCAAAAAGATGGAAATGGTTGACTCAGGAATTTTCACACAACCCAGCTGCTTATTACAGTCATCTATGGGACTTCTAACACTGTAGATACCAAGGCCCCAACTCCAGGGAGATGTGGAGAGATAATTTTGTATTTTTTTAAAGTTCCCCAGGTGATTATGATGTTCAATTAGAATTAAAAAATACTCCTTTGATGGATAATGGTAATAATAACTATTTATGATGATAACTATGCACCAGGGATTGCACTTGCACTACATGCTTTATATATATAATCTCATTTCATTCTCATCTCAAAAGTTTAATGTAGTTATGATGATCTCATTTTACTGGTGGATGAACTGAACCAAATTAAAGTACTTGCTCAAGGTTTCCAAGGATGGTAGAGGTTATAAGGAAAATACATCCACCTGGTTAGTTTGGGGGAGGGGGGGGCGGTGTGGGGGCGGGGGCGGATAGAGGTTTCTGGCAGGTGGAGATCCAGGCTCAAACCCAGGACAGATGAATATGAGAGTGAATCACTCCATGTGCTTTGAGATTTAAATGACAGGATGGAGTCAGTCAAATTTAAGGGAGATTCCAAAATTGAAAAATTTGTAATTCTGTCACTGAGAGCTCCAACAGGCAACAGGTCTTCAGGTTAGAGTTTATAAAAGCAATCGAGTTTATCCTGGTAAGATTAAGGATAAGTAGGCCAGATTATGATTAGAATAGATGTATGAAAAGGCAAATATTGCAGATCAAAGAGTTCTAGGAAATGAGAAACAATATTTGAGAGACAAAACTGAAGGAAAAAATTCAGAAAACAGTAGACAAATCTTGGGAGTCTTCACTACTTTAATTAGGTAAAAATGATTCCCTGAAGTGAAGTTCTGAGAAGACCTGTTGACTCAAGAGACAAATACAGCCTCTCAGTCTCTCTCTCTGTCTCTGTGTCTCTCTCTCTCTCTCGCTTTCTACCCCTAACTTATCTCTGTGGTAAGCCTGTTTTTCCTATTTAATGTAAGGATTTGCCATATAGCATGAAACATGATGGCATGAAGCATAGCTGCCAGCAACCTCAGATTTGCACACCTCTAGCATTGTTACTTGAGAGGCTAGAGAGAATTTCCCCTGCAAGGCCCAGCTGAAAAATTCTGCAGAAGCTTTTTTGTTAGGTGGGCTTGAGTCATGTGCTCATCTAGACAGTAAGATGGACTGAAAATGGGGTCATATTCCCAGAAACGTAGTCAGGGGTCAGGATACCAAAAAGTCTGGAAAGATGTTGAGGGGGCTGTGAGACAGACAGAGAGAGTGGCCATTTGAAATGGCAAACGTTATACTTAGCAGTGAGCCATTAGGAACTGTCCAATTAGAGTTAAGAAAAAGGCACAGATACTTCTTGTTAGCACTATTACTTAATATGGTTCTGGAAGTTCTACCTTATTAGCTAAGGTAAACAACACCAAAGAGTACTGAAGTACAAGTATTGAAAAAGTAGAGACAAATATATTTTTAAAATATATTTTTGTAATAGTCTCACGAGATCTGAGGGGTTTATCAGGGGTTTCCACCTTTGCTTCTTCCTCATTTCTCTCTTGCTGCCACCACTTAAGAAGTGCCTTTTGCCCTCTGCCGTGATTATGAGAGACTTCCCCAGCCATGTGGAACTGTACATCAGATTAAACCCCCTTTTCTTTCCACTCTTGGGTATGTCTTTATCAGCAGCGTAAAAACAGACTAATACGTGGGTGGATCCTTCATGAACAGATTACTGCCTTCCCTGGATGAATTCTTGCTCTGTTAGTTCCCTTAAGAGTAGGTTGTTAAAAGGAGCCTGACACCTCCTCCCCTCTCTCTCTTGCTTCCTCTCTTGCCATGTGGTCTCTGCACATGCCATCTCCCCTTCACTTTCTGCCACCAGTGGAAGCAGCCTGAGCTCCTTACCAGATGCACACGCTCATGCCATGCTTCTTGCACAGCTTGAAGAAGTATGAGCCAAATAAACCTCTAAAATAAATCACCAAATTACCCAGCCTCGGGTATTCCTTTATAGCAACACAAATGGACTAAGACAGTATGATTCTTTGAGAATAATTTAGCAATGCTTGACAACATTTAAAATGTGGTTACTCTTTCCCTTCCCCATGGGAAGACAAGGCCCATGTCTGATGTCAAGGCCATGTGGGCCCAGTCCCACAGCACTGTCTGATCTCTGCTTTGCAGCTCATACCCCCACACTCACTCCTGAGACCCCTGGCCTCTGGCTTCAGCCTTCCAGCCTCTGTTCCTCCAGTAAGTGCCTTCTGTGTCCACCTCTAACCCAGGCCCCAGGGATCCAGACCCAGGGTGGAGGTGGACGTTCCAGCTGGCATGGCTGGGAGCTGCAGACCTATCCTCCTGGTGGGCCCAGAGGCCCCTTGAGCTTGTGGAGCCCCACCCTGGGGTGCTGCCTGCCCATCTATCTCCCAGGGAGCCCCAGACCCTGTTGGGCCCAGGGACACTGGCCGGGCTCTGTGCTGACCCTCTTGTTCCACTCAGCCCTGGCCTCAGCAGCACCACCCCTGCCTCCACCCTCTGAGCTTTGCATGTTCCACTAACCCGGGCAGGTGGCAGGTGGAGGTGTCAGGCTGCCGGCACCTCTGCAAGGGCAGAACACTAACCTGACCGTGGGCGGGGCCTTGCAGCGTCCACCCCCAATAAAAGCAATTCCAACCTTAAAACAATAAATACAATACAATACAATACAATACAATACAATAATATAAAATAAAATGTGCTTACTCTTTAATCTAGCAATTCCATTTTAGGAATCTATATTATATATGTAAAGGTTAAAAAAAGTGTTTAGAATTTTCCTAGAACGAACACCTAGAGAGAATGTAAATGTTCATAAACAGGGAATTGATAAAAATAATTATGGTACCTCCATATTATTGATTACTCTAAAGATTTTTAAAGGAATAAAGTACATTTTATTGACTGGTATGGACAGTTTTTTATTATATATTTTTTAGTAATAAGACAATTTATGGAATATATGGGATATAATCCAATATTTGTTTAAAAATGGAAAACATGCGTGTACATATAGATAGATGTTTATGCACATATCACAGGCCTTGTTAAATGCACAGGAAGCTTTAATGGTGTTTTCTTCCAGAGAATGAGAGTAAGGTATGATTTTATTTTATTTTTTTCAATGTGCACATAAGTATCTTTTGAAAAAAAATAAGGCCAGTAATTTTTCTAAATTTAAAAGTTTGACAAGTACAATTAATTTTCGAGTTTTGACTACTTTCTTTGATGTTATAATGCTTTATATTGAGAACTTTACATGTATGTAGTATTTTCACATGCATTAAAAATATTGAAATGTGTGCTTTGAGGATATAACAGAAAGAAAAGGTTTGAGGCACAGAACTTTATCAGAATATAGAATTGCTTTTTAAAAATTCTTACTGAAACTGGTGGAAATGTTTAGCTCCATGAGCAGAAAAGAATTCATAGAACCATTATATTCTAACCTGCTCTATCCACTAGACACTGTCACGTAAATGTCTGATAGAGCTACGCACATGAGAAGTTACACAACATCAGTATTCATTAAGAGGGGTCATTCAGTACAAAGTGAGCTCATTTTTACCAATATAAATGTGCAGAGATGGAATGAAGGAAAATCAAAGATAAAGGAAAATCCAAAGTGTGACCTTGAGCCATTGCCTGTGGATATAGTCTTGTTTCATCAATGTCAAGAAAAGCAAAGATAACTTTTAAGTTATCTTGGACCATCAGAGCATGCCAATTACCTTATGATTCTCCCCACAATGAGAAATCAAACTAATACATACCTGCCTATTTCATAAAGAAGCATAATCACTTCACGCAAGTGACAGGAAGACCCAATGTGGGTTACAGAATTTTGAGTTTAGAAAGCATTCAAACAAAATGACAAACAAGAGTCAATCACAATTCATGACAGGGTTGTGCTAATTGATCTGGACAGAATTCTTTAGAATATGTTACTTACAGACACCAAGGTGTCATAGAGAAAAGGAGAATAGTCAGTGGCATGTGAATAAAGTGTGGTGATTTGCACTTTATCCATGCCCCATCTAAATATTTTAGCCTCCCTGTTTGCTGAGGTTAATAATGTTAATAATGAAATTTCCCCAAGTGGCAGGCAAGGCAGGTAAGGAAAACTGAAATATGTATCAGATTACAAATACGAAATTTTCCTGGAGTCTTCTTATTTCATGTAAGCCTGTATCAATATCAGTGCTCCATTTAGAAGTCTTGACTCTTCGTTTTTTCTTTCTCCTACTTTTCTTCATTTTTTTATTCTCCTTCTTCACTCTTACTTTTTCTTTTTTTTCCTTTCCATCCTTCTTTTTTCTTTTTTCAAAAATGTACTACCTCTTGTTTCCAATAGGCAGCACCTGTATCTTTTTTTGGTGAACTGTCCTCATGCTGCCACAGAGCACATTGCCTACATCCCTAGAGAGCCAAGAGTACTTAGAAAATTCCGTGAGCCTTCAGGTGGTCCTAATTCAGTGGGTGCTGAGGTATGAAAGCCCACCTCCCTTATTTTTGTCAGAACAACTTTGAGGCATAACTCACACTCTATAAATCCCTTGGATCAGCCTGAACACTCTTGAGGGACCTTGAGATTGCACCCTCACTTGCCTTCTTCCCCTTCATTGTTCTGTTTCCCCTATTCCCCTTCCATGGTGTTCCTGGGGAACTTCCTTAATTAATCACTTGAGCACACATTTTTATCTTGGAGTTGCTTCACTTAGAACATAATTTCTTCTGTCAAAAAAGTTAAATTGGCTGATATCTGAAAAATGTGATTTTTTAAATCTTCTAAAAATATTTCCTTTATATTTTTATTCATCAAAACATCTGTGTTTTGATAAATATACACACCTGTTTTGATGAACATATATACCCATAAATATATATCTCTACTATGTACCCACAAAAATTTAAAAAATACAAAATAAATAGTAGATTGAAAAAGATTGTTTTGTCAGTTGGTATATCTAGAGTTTTAGTTGACAAAAATGTGCCCATCATAGCTATAGGTAAAGCTTAAAAGTATTGATGTGACAGATAATACTATTATGAATCTAACCAGGATGGAGTTTAATGATGGAAATCTCCCTCCCATCTCACCTCTCACTTTAAATTTGCAGAAATCCAATTCTCCATATTGTATTTTTTCCTTGTTCACTTAGCCTTTACATACACACAAATAGGATTTTATTAGTGACTTACTCATGAACTCAATTTATTTTTCTTGAGGCCGCTGACTCAATGTTCTTTGGTACTTCCCAGGAGTAATTGAAGTGCAACAACAGGAACAAATGTTAAGATGTCTACCTACTAACAAAAGGTTTAGGAATCTGTGGTATACTTCATCCTAAAAGAGAAGTAAACTTGTATTTTCCAACTAAAAATGGTGAAACAAAGGAATTTCCAGGTAACTCTCTCATGGACAATTTGAGCATTCTGGTTAAACAAGGTGCTTTTTCTTATACTACTGCATGCATCTTTTACAAAAAGGTTGGTGTCTAGTCCTGACATCTGTTGTATAAATTTTTTTTTTTCCAGAGGGTGAGATTTGATAATTCTGTTTCAATCAACATTAGGTTTCTCAGTTTTTGAGCAATACCCTCCAAATGAAGGGATGTAAATATGATATCTCACTTGGAGGGGCATTTAATTACTCTGATATTTGGAACACAAATGTCTAGTTTACTTACAGAGTCCTTTTCAGATAGGCACTTATAAGACTACATTTCTATTCAAGTATGAACAGAGAAAACTTCATTTTTTCTAAGAAAGTGGCTAGTGGGAAGTAATACACCTGAGGCAAGGGATGAAGTACTAGTGAAAATGTGTCCACTTTTGAAAACTCTCATGCTGTTTCACTACTTCCTGTCTCTCTCTATGGAAAGATTTTCTCCTCTCTTTAACCTAGCAAACTGCTACTTGTCCCTTTTCTCTGTGATGCTTTTCTTGATGCCCCTTGACAGAGATAGCTTTTCTGACTTCTGGTTCTCTTATTGTGTTCTATATAATACCCTTATTATAAAGCAACTATCATATATGTAATTTAATATCGTATGCATTTGTTTACCTATTAAATGTATAATCTTTGAAAACAAATGCTGATTCTTGATTTATAAATCTCCACATTTTAGCACAATGACTGACAAATATTTATTAAAAGATGAATGGATAGGTGAATAAATGAACAAATGATCAGAAAATTAAGTTATTAATAGAGAGGGAAAGTAAAAGATAAAGAAGTGCATGGGCAGAAAATATGTGCTCTAAGAGATCGATTAAAGAACTATGTCTTTTAGGCTGGGGTGATTAGAGACAGTTCCATAAAGGAGGGTAGATTTAAATTAGGACTCAAAGGATAAGTAAAGTTTTGCTAGTCCAGTGATCAATAATATTATTTATCAAGGTGCTTTCAGAGGCATTAGAAAATGCCATAAGCTGTGTTTCAGCCCATTTTGTATTGCTATAACAGAATACCTGAGTCTGGGTGATTTATTTTTTTAAAAAAGAGATTTAGTTGGCTCGTGAGTCTGGTGTCTGGGAAGTCCAAGAGCTTGGCACCAGCATCTGCTCAACTTCTGGTGAGGGCCTTGTGCTGCATCATAACATGGCAAAGAAATGGAAGGGGAACCAAGCATGTAAAAGGGGGGCAATACAGGAAGGGTGTTCTCATTTATAACAACTTGCTTTCACAGCTATGAATCCATTACAATGAGAACTAATCATGTGTCACAAGAGTAAGAATTCACTCACTACTGCAAGAATGGCACTAAGCCACCCATGAAGGTGGATCTTCCATGACACAAATGCTTCCCATTAGGCCCCACAGCTTAAAGGTTCCACCTCCCAACATTGCTGCATTGGGAATTAAGATTCCAACCTGAGTTTTGGTCGGGACACTCAAAGAGTAACAAGCTACAAAGACTACATTAAAACTTATTATAACATATTGATTATACTGAACTGCTTGTAATTTATACTCCAGAAAATATTTACAATGAAAAGAAGGAAAGAAAGGGAAGGAAGGAAGGAAGGAAGGAAGGAAGGAAGGAAGGAAGAAAGGAAGGCAGGCAGGCAGGCTCAAAACAGTAGCAGAAGTAAATGAAAAATGTAGGTGGATGATAAATCTTCCTAAAGTATATTTTTAATATTAATAAACTTAAATACTCATAAATATTTTCAGGGAGAAAAAGAAATTCTAAATAATTTTTTTAAATTTTATTTTTGGTCAAGGCAATCATTTGATCTGCAATTTTTGAATGTAATAATACTGGCCTCATGGTCCACTCAGAGAGTAATTTTAAGTTACATGGCTTGAATCAACACAACTGTTCATTTATATGATTAGAATCTAAAAAACTTGATACCTTCAAATGGCACATGGTCATCATCTCTTTTAGTTCTTTTATTTACAAAATAACTTTGTAATTCTTTACAAAATTCAGAATTATACTATAGGTTCTGGAGAGAAAAAAAGGCACACCACTTGCAGTAATGCCATTTTGTTTATTTCGAGCAATCCTATTTATTCTAATTACTATTTCTAAGTGCATACTCAGAAAAATGTCAGAAACAGACAGAATCAGACATAAAGGCTAGGTTCAGATTAGAGAAATTGTCCAGTTAGTTTCATATTTATCTGGAGGATTGGCTTCCAAATCTCAAAGCTGTCAGACTGAATTAACAGTTATTTTATTAATGTTTTCAAGTTCAAGTTCATTTGCATATATAATACAGCTGTTGTGTGGCTGGCTTTAGAACCAACTGATCTAAACAAGTAGGGTTGGTGTGGCATTAGTGGCAGTCTTGGAGGACTGCACCCTCCCAAGTCAATTTTTAAATGTAATTCCTAAGTGTGCATACTATTCATTTGGCTTCAGCTGGGTAATTCATTTTCTGATTACCGTAAGTGAAGCAAGTAGTCCTGAAGATTAGCTTCCACCATATTTAAACAATTCTGTTACCGAAAAATTTTGTAGTGGGCCTTATGATAGAACTGACTCTCCCATTAAGTGGGGGAAATTAGGTTAGCTTATCCAATCTCTGACTTTTGGTGTAAGGTTTGAAATGCCATTTAGGAAGGACATCTTACATTTTACTATACTGTCTAAAGGTTACTGGGCAGATCAAGGGGAAAATGAGGGACACTTTAAAAACTGGAAACTTTACTATTATATGTATTCTGCCATAGGTGTGGGTGTTACTCAAAGCAAAGCAGTCAAATCATTTCAGCCTTGTTATGGTAGAGACACATCAAAGAGATTGTCTGAATGATGCCACTCAATTACCCGAGTCATGTTTTTTTTTTTCTTAAAGATACTAATTGTTGCTCAGTAACTGTGTCTTAAGTGCTGTGCTATGTGTTTTGTATAGATTGTGTCATTTAATTCACTCTATGACTTTATGAGACAAATTCAAATAGAATTCCCATTTGATAGGTGAATAAACTCAGGCTTAAGTAACCTCTCCAGGGCCACACAGATGCTAAATGGGAATACTGGGATATGTGCTCAGGCAGTTTGGTTCTAGAATATGTACTCTCTTGAACTTTGTATTTATTTAACCTTTTGGAACATTACCAAAATTAACCACTCTGATGGTTTAGTTATATGGCTTAGTGGAATGTTGGCTGGGACACCTGGAGTTCAAAGATGAGTCCTGGATTTATAGGCTTAGCAACTAATTCAAATCAGCTAACCTCAGAAGAGCTGAGCTTATCACACAGAAAGACCATTTAATAGTTTCAAGTGGGTGGTCTTTTCCTTTCCTGTGACTGGAATGAGTAGTGGTTGATAGTATAGGCATTAGCCTGTATTATCTTAGCCCTAGATTTGAATTAAGATCTACCACTTACTAGCTCTGTAACCTTGGCCAATATATTTATCTTCAGTTTCCCCGTGTATAAAACGAAGGTAATAGGCACATTTCATTAAATTATCATGACTTAACTCATATAAAATGCTTATTATGGGGCTAGAATCATAGGTGACCTTTAATAAGTAGTTATTAATTAAAGATCATGGGAACACAATCTGTTTCTGTTATCCTGGGATCTGGAAAATCACATAAATAATCAATAGACAGGTTGATGAAAGCCATATCTGATAAAAGAGAGTTGCTATTCTTATGGAACATTTTATTCAGGCTCGGATAAGTATTCTTCCTTATTTCATCACTGTGTCTACCACATTACGTACTAAAATACTCATGTCTTCCAGCATCAGTTTCTTTCCTTTAACCAGTGCTGGATAAACACGAATACATTCCTAAGCTTTAACTCTACTTTTACAAAATTTATATTATTACACATTTCTTCACGAAAGGAATACGGTATGCCCTCAATTTGTAGATGCCATCTATAGTTAAATAGATGGATTTAAAAATCCATTAAAAATAGTATGGATTAAAAAATATTTTTAGGAGAAAAAAGAGTTGATTCATTAAGCACCCACCATTTAAAAAAAACTAACAAAAACTAGCTTACATTGGTCTATACTACTACATATTACTCTCTTCTTAAATATCACAAATTATGAGCCATAACTTTTACATTCACAATATAAAATTTCATCTAAATCTGTAATCCCAGCACTTTGGGAGGCTGAGGAGGGTGGATCACAAGGTCAAGAGATAGAGACCATTCTGGCCAACATGGTGAAACCTCGTCTCTACTAAAAATACGAAAATTAGCCAGACGTGGTGACGCATTCCTATAGTCCCAGCTACTTGGGAGGCTGAGGCAGGAGAATTGCTTGAATCCAGGAGGCAGAGGTTGCAGTGAGCCGAAATCAAGCCACTGCACTCCAGCCTGGCTATAGAGTGAGACTCCGTCTCAAAAAAATAAAATAAATTTCATCTGAATCACTTTTTGCCATCAGCAGATAGGCATAACCTCATGGTGGCACACTGTTTCTTTATAACACTTGCTCATGATCTTCAACTCTTTAGAACTTTTAGAATTTACAGTATAATTTTAAGTCATATTTAAAGTATGCAAGGGCTTATTCTGTATGTTCTATTTGGTTTAGCTCATAGTTTCATGTTTTTCATGATGTAAATTAATTGCTACTAAAGCAAGTTAGTGTCTTTTGGAAGTCAGCTAAAAGTATTTGAACAAAGGTATTGAATTCTCTAGGTTGCATAAATTTGTTATACAAAAGTTGCCTAAATTTGGAAATTTTATGATCCAGCATAGAGACTGACAAACTATAACCTGCAGGCCCAATCTGACTCACTATTTTTAGAAATAAAGTTTTGTTGAAATACAGTTATGTCCATTTGTTAATTTATGGACTATGGCTGCTTTCACACTATAATAGCAGAGCTGAGATGTCACAGAGCCTATATGGCCTACAAAAGTTAAAATATTTACTATCTAGCCCTTTACAGAAAAAAATTGTGGGCTCCTTAATCTAGTCCAAGAGATTTAGTAATTCCTAAAGCCTACTGCACAGTAATTTTCTTTCATTATCTCCTCCTTATCATTATTATCAACAACATATCTAAGAGGTATAACTATGTGGTTATCACTATGCTGAGCTCCCAACATGAATTATTTTATTTAATACTTATGTAAAACCCCTATTTTTTGGGATGAGGTAGTTGAGGCTTAGGAGGTTAATTATCCAGGCACATAAAGGTATCTAAGAGGTAATACGAGAATATATAGCATTATAAGCATGATGCGACAGAAGTAAATTAGCAAGGACATGTGCATGACTTATGATTTGGAACAGTTGGCCAATCAAGGGTAGAAGTGGGAGGGCTACAAAAAGATTGAGCGATGTTTCAAGGCAAGTTGAGTTTAAAGGAGTAACATGAGAACATGTACCTGAAAATAAACTATTTCCCGTAGGTGATTCCCAGTTTCTTAAACTTTTTGGTTACATTATGCAACTTCACTAAAGTGTAAGCTCTGCAAGAGACAGAACTTTTTTTTTCACTGTTTTATCCTCTGTGCCTACAGTAGTATACATTTAATAAAGAATTGCTGAATAGATGAATATGTCATTTCACCACAGAAACTGTGGGAAAAGGCAGCTAATGGGACAAGGAAAAGACACAAACACCAGAGACCCAGAGACATTATCTCTGGTGAAACACCCTTTGTCTATTTGGAAATATTGACAACTGAAACTTATCAAGTAAGTGGCAGCGGAAAGAATAAGTTGAGGTTTCCACAGCATCAGGTTTTACCATAATTCTTGGTCTGAAAGCTGATGTTGAATTTTTTTCTGCTTGTATTATTCAAGGACTCTGGGCTACAAGTGAAAAAAGAAAAAAAAGTGAAAATTTGCTTATGTAAAAAGCAATTTGCTAGTAACATTTGGACAAGGTTTCTGTTCATCTCTGTCTTCTGTTTGTTTCTGGATGTTGGTGTTATTATCTTCTACCATAGACTAGCTTCTTCTCAGGTAAGAAGACACAGATGGCCAGAAATCTGGAACTAACATATTAACCTTCCATAGCCGGAGAATCAAAGTTTCTTTCCTCCATAGGAAGAGACTTTCATCTAATCAAGCCTCTACCCATTACCACTGGAACTACCATTTCTCTTACTTTAGGCTTTATCGTTTTCTCTCTGAATTATACTTACTGCTTTCTTCATCCATTCTCGACTTCCATTTTAACTCATTAGTACAAGTTTATTAGGTCATTCCTTTGCTAAAAATCTGTAAGGATTTCTCATTCCCTTCACATCAACACTCAAGCTATTTGTATAACACATACAAGCCTCTTGATTTTATCCTACTTAATTCTTCATGTTCATCTTTCGGTATCTCTACCCCCCGCCCCTATTAAATATTGAACTCTAGATGAACTGCTTTATTTACTTGAAGTTCCCCAGTAATGGCTTTTCTCCAGCTGGAATGCCTTTCCCACATTTATTTGCTTCATCAACTCCTACCCATCCTTAAAGACTGAGCTCAAGCATCACTCCTACTTTCTGGAAGTCTCTGTCTTTCCAGTCTGCCATAGGTATCCTTCTTATGTGCTTCCATAGAATTTCATTTTATTCTATAATATCACTTCGAGTATTTTATTATTTGGAATTTTTCCCTCACATATTAGACTGTAACTTGAAGGAAATAACTGTGTTTTGTATTTATTACCAATATTTAGTATATATTCTCAACAAATAATTTTTGTGTGGGTAAATGATTGCGTGCATATGTGGCTCAACAGAGTTACATAAACAAATGAAAGAAACTTCTCCTCTATTACATAAAGTATAAATGTCAATGTTTTTCACAATTACATAAAAAATGGAAAAATATATTTACATGTCTTAGAGTCTTAGAAGTCTCATTCCTAAAACTAAGCCTGAGAAACAGTCGAATGTAATGATCAACAGTGTGCATATGAAAGTCTGACCACTTAGGTTTAGATCCCACTACTTCCACCTATCAGCTGCGTGACCTTAGGCAAGTTACTTTATCTCCCTGTGTCTTAGTTTTTTCAGCTGTTTAAAATTTTATTAATAAATCAGTGATATCAGCAAGATGGTGGAATAGGAGGTCACCCCTTTGTGTCCCCCCAGGGCAACATGAATTCTGCACCCATCTACAAACAAAAGTCTCTTTGTGGGAGATTTGGGATTCATGTAGGGGGTTGCAAAACTTCCCTTTGGAGCCAAAGATCTAAGAGGATTGGTTTGAGAGTACAGATCCGCACCCAGGTGGCAGGCCCTCCAGTTATGCTCCCAATTTTGGACCCAGAAACAACCTCATTTTGCAAAGAGTTTGGCTACAGCCCCATTTGGCCTTGAGACAACTACTAAAACCATCTGCTAAGGGATCTGGGAGGAATCACCCACGCTAGTTCCTTGAGAGACAGGCCTGTCTTCTTGCTGACATCTGTCTCTGCAGTGGACCTGAAAGTTACGCTGTAAATAGGCTACAGCCCTCCTGAGCTGTGGTCCCAGCTTTGTACTGCTCGCGCATAGACCAAGAAGGAGATTTGCCTACCTGATGCACCAGGACAGGCTTGCTGGCCTCTGTCCTATAGTAGATCCTGAAGAGACCCTCTCTTGGCCCCAGCCACCCTGCCACATCCCCAGAGCTAATTTCCTTATGCAGGGACTACTATCCCGGCCAGGCTTGCCAGCCTGTCCCAGAGCAGTTCCTGAAGAGGCCTTGAATCTCAGCTCTGGCCCCTCTGAGATGAAGTCTGGGAGTAACTCTATCCTCATGCTGGGAGTCTCACACATTGGTGTCACTGAGTCAGGCTTGCCAACATTGATCCCATAGCAGATTCTGAAATAACTCAGAAGCTTGATTGTAGCCCCTCCTGGCTGTGTTCTGGAAACAGCTCTTCCAAGCACAGGTCTCTCTGGGAGACAAGCCCATCTGAATCCCTGTGTCAGGTTTGCCAATTTCTTTCCCACAGTAGATCCTCAAATGATCCTGGATTTCATTTCTGGCCCTTTCTGTCTTGAGGATAGGAGTAGTTCCGTTTGCCTGGAGAACCAGAAGGAGGCACACCCTGTAGGGCCCCTGCATAGTGACACCCTGAACTTGGTCCCACTGTAGATCTTGAAATAACTCTATAAATTGACTCCAGTCCTCTTCAGCTGCAGTCTAAGAACTGGCCTGCTCACCCAGAAAAATCACTGGGAGACATACCAATTCATGACCCCAGAGACAGGCCTAAAGATTTGGTCTTGGTAGTGGACCCTGAAATAACCTTGCATCTCAGTTCAGACCATCTTAGCTGTGGAACCCATCCAGTGATCCAGTGAGATCTCTCCTATTTGAAGGGAAGCCACACCCCTCAGTACATATGGTAACAGACCTGGCATCTCCAAACCCTAAGGTTGACCTTTATCTCAGTGCCAGCCACACAGACCAGGTCCTGAAGACAATCCAGTCTACTCAGGGACTATAGAGGCCCATGCCCACCAGAATCCCTGGTGACAGGCTTTCCAGTGAAGACTCAGCATCAGTCATGAGACCTGATCCAATCCCACTCAGTGGCAATCCCAGAGGTAATCTCATCAGCCGGGAGACCTAACAGGAGAGTATTTTAACTTGCTAAAACCAGTCTGTAAAGATTGAAAAGAGGGCTTGCCCCTTCAAAGCACAGATACTAATGGAAGGCTTTGCAGATAATAAAGAATTGGGCAAGCATGACACCACCAAGGGAAATTAATACAGTTTCAATAATCAGCTCCAAAGAAATGGAGATATAAAATTTACCTGAAAAAGAATTCAAAATAATAATTTTAAAGAAGCTCAATGAGAAGAAAGAAAATACAGATAGAAAAACAATACATGAGCAAAATAAGTTTAATAAAGGAAAAGAAATCATAAAAAAGATCCAAACAGAAATCCTGGACAATGCAATGACAGGACTAAAAAATTCAATAGAAAATTTTAACAGCAGTCTTGATCATGCAGAAAAAATAATTAGTGAACTTGAAGACAATTCAGTTGAAATTAGACAATTAAAGAAACTAAAAGAAAAAAATTGAAAAAGAGTGAAGAAAACATAAGGGACCTATAGGACATCATCAAACATACAAATATATAAATTACAGAGGTACAAGAAGGGGAAGAGAAAGAGAAAGGAGCAGAAAGATTATTTAAATAATCACTATCTGAAAGCTTTCCAAATATTGGGAGGGATATAGACATACAGATTCAGGAAGTTCAAAGGATCTCAAGTAAGAACAAGAGAAAAAGGAATACTCCAAGTTATGTTGTAATCTAATTGTCAAAGTCAAAATCAAAAAGAAAATCTTGAAAGCCACAAGAGGGAAGAAACTCATCACATATAAAGAATCTCCCATAAGGCCATAAATGAATATCTCAACAGAAATCTTGCAAGTCAGGAAGGAGTGGGATGACTTATTCAAAAAGCTATCTGTCAGAAAAGAAGGAGAGATAAAGACATTGCAGGAACAAACAAAAGCTGAGAGAGTTCATTACCACAAGACTGGCCTTACAAGAAATGTTAAAGGGAGTTCTTTGAGTTGAAATGAAAGGATAATAAGAAACAATATGAAAACATGAAAGTATAAAGCTCACTGGTAAAAGTAAATACATGGTCAAATTCACAACACCCTCATACTGTAAATCTAACGGGTAAATCCCTCTTAAGTCTAGTATAAAAGTTAAAAGACAAATGTTTTAAAAGCAACTATAGCTATAAAAAATTGGTTAACAGATGCAAAACATAAATAAATGTAGAGTATGATATCAATAACATAAAATGTGAAGCGAGGGAGAAGTATGAAATCTCTGTATGTGATTGAAGTTAAGGTACTATTAGCTTAAATAAGAATATTATAACAGTAAGATTTCTAATATAAATCTCATGGTAACCATAAAGGAGAAACCTCTAGTATATAGAAAAGGATAAATGAATCAAAATATACTACCACAAAACTGCAACAAATCACAAAGAAAGAGAGCAAGATAGGGAAAAAGAAACAAAGAACTACAACACATTTGGGAAAAAATGATTCTAGTAGTAATTTCTTATATTTCAATAATTACATTAAATGAATTAAAATCTCCAGTCAAAACCACAAAACAGCTGAATGGATTAAAAAAATGTAAAACAAGATCCAGTGATATGCAGCCTATAAGAAATTTAGCCTTAAGAACACATATAGATTGAGAGTGAAGGGATGGAAATAGATATTCCAGACAAATGGTAACCAAAAGAGCAGGGATGAGTATACGCATATCAGACAAATTAGACTTTAAGAAAAAATGGTTAAAAAAAAAAAAAGACAAAGAAGGTCATCATTTAATGATAAAGAAGTACATTTATCAAGAGAATATAACAATTTTAAATATATATATGCAATCAATAGTGGAATGCCTAAATATATAAAGCAAATATAAATAGATCCAAAGGGTAGGATAGGGTACGATATAACAATAGTAGAGTACTTTAATATTCCACTTTAAGAAATTGATTATTCAGACAGAAAATCAATAAGGCAAGAGTAGATTTGAATAAGATTTTAGACCAAATGGATCTAACAGGCATATACAGAACATTCCCATTCAATAGAAACAGAATATACATTCTTCTCAAAAACACACACAATATTCTCTCTGATAAATAATCTCTTTAGCCATGGAACAAATCTTAACGAATTTAAGAAGACTGAAATAATATCAAGTATTTTTTCTGACCATAATGGAATAAAACTATAAATCAATAGCATGAGAAAGTTTGTAAACTTTACAAATATATGGAAACTAAACTATATGTTTCTGAACAACCAATGGGTTAAAGAAGAAATTAAAAATATCCTAAGACAAATGAAAATGAAAACATAACATGCAAAAACATATGGAATGCAGCAAAAGTAGTTTTAAGAGAGAAGGCTATAGCAATAAATGCCTACATTGAAAAAAAAAAAGATCTCAAATAAACAATTTATTAAACCTCAAGGAACTAGAAGAGAAAGAACAAACTAAGCCCAAAGTTAGTTGAGGAAGTAAAATATGAATAATAAAGATCAGAGCAGAGATATTTAGTAAATAATATATATAATAAAGATAGAAACAAATAATAAAGATAAAAATAATGAAAGACACTAGACAGACAATAGAAAAAAATCAACAAAATTATGAGTTGGTTTTTTGAAAAGATAAACAAAATCAACAAATCTTTAGCCAGACTAAGAAAAAAAGAGAAGACTCAAATATATAAAATCAGAATTAAAAGAAGAGCCATTACAACTGATACCACAAGAATACAATGGATCGTAAGAGTCTAGTATGAGCAATTGTGTGCTTATAAACTGGATAACCTAGAATAAATTGGTTAATTCCTAGAAACATACAAACCCCCAAGACTGAATCAAGGAGAAACAGAAAATCTGAACAGATGAATAAGTAAGAAAATTGCATCAATAATTTAAAATCTTGCATCCAAGAAAAGCCCAGGACCTGATGTCTTTACTGTTGAATTCTGACATTTAAAGAAGAACTAATACCAATCCTTCTCAAGCTCTTCCAAAAAATTAAAGAGAGAACATGTCCAAAGTCATTTTATGAAGCCAGCATTACCTTAATACCAATGCCACCCAAGGGCATGACAACAAAAGAAAATTACAGGCCAACATCTATGATGAACATAAATGTAAATATCCTCAACAAAATACTAGCAAATCAAATTCAACAGCACATTCAAAGGATCATCCACTATTATCAAGTGGGATTTATCCCTGGGGTGCAAAGATGGTTCAATATATGCAGATAAATGAAAGTGATATTCAATATTAACAGAATGAAGGACAGAAAATGTATGATTACCTCATTACATACACAAAAAGCATTTGACAAAATTCAACATTCTGTCATGATAAAAAACCCTTAACAAATTAGGAATGGAATAAATGTACCTCAATGTAATAAAGACTATATATGAAAAGCCCATAGCTAACATTATGCTCAACAATGAAATATTGTAACCTTTTCCTTTAAGATCTGGAATAGACAAGGATGCCCACTCTCACCACATCTATTCAACATAGTATTGGAAGGCCTTGCCAGAGAAATTAGGCAAAAGAAAGAAATTAAAGGCATCCAAATGGAAAAAACAAAGATGCAAAATTGTCTTTGTTTGCTGACAACATGATCTTACATATAGAAAATCCTAAAGATGCCACCAAAAAAAAATAATAATAATGGTTAGAACTAATAGACAAATGCAGTAAAGTTTCAGGATACAAAATCAACAAAGTAAATAATGTTTCTTTACACTAAACAAGCTATCTGAAGAAGAAATTAAGAAATCAAGAAATCAATCCCATTCACAGTAGCATAAAAAACCCAAAATAAAATGCTTAGGATTAAATTTAACCAAGAAGGTGGAAGATCTGTATACTAAAAACTATATAACATTGATGAATGAAATTGTAGATGACATGAATAAATGGAAAAGTTTTGTGTTCATGGATTAAAAGAGTTAATATTGTTAAATGTCTATACTAACTCAAAGCATCTACAGATTTAATCCAATTCCTATTGAAATTCCAATGTCATTTTTCACAGAAATAAAAAAAAATTGTGACAATATGGATAAACCTGAGGATATTATGCCAAGTGAAATAAACCAGGCACACAAACACAAATACTGTATGATCTCACTTACAGTATTAATTAGTATTAGTTAAACTAATAAAAGTGGGGAGTAGAATGGTGGTTACCAGGCGGGGTGGGAGGTGTGGATGGGGAGAGGAAGATATTGATCAAAGGGTTCAAAATTTCACTTAGACAGGAGGAATAAGCTTTAGTGATCATTTGCACAGAATGATGACTACAATCAATAATAATGCATTCTATATTCCAAAGCTGCTGAAAGAGTAGATCTTAAATGTTTTCACAACAAAAAATAGGTATGTGAGGTTATAGATTTGCTACTTAACTTGATTTATACATTCCACAATGTAAACATATGTAAAAACATCATATTTTACATCATTAATATATGATACATAAAATTGTTATTTTTCAGTTAAAATATATTTTAAAAACTAAAAATAAAAAAATTAATAATAGTGCCTAGTTTATAGGGTTGTTGTGAGAATTAAATGAGATAGATTATGGAAGGAACTTAAAAATGATGCTAGGTACATAGCAAGTGCTTGATAAATGATAACTGTATAATAAATTCATTTTTTGTTACCTAAGTGAATATTATGGCATAACAAAAGCCTGTACAAATGAGAAACTAGTATCTTTTATGGACATAGACATGTTCATGTCTGAATTTTAAAGTCAATCAAACAAACAAAAGACCCAGAGCTGGCCAGGTGCGGTGGCTCACGCCTGTAGTCCTAGCACTTTGGGAGACCGAGGTGGGTGGATCACCAGGTCAGGAGATCGAGACCATCCTGGCTAACACGATGAAACCCCGTCTCTACTAAAAATACAAAAAATTAGCCGAGTGTGGCGGCGGGCGCCTGTGGTCCCAGCTGCTCGGGAGGCTGAGGCAGGAGAATGGCATGAACCCAGGAGGCAGAGCTTGCAGTGAGCAGAGATCGCGTCATTGCACTCCAGCCTGGGTGACAGACTGAGACTCCGTCTCAAAAAAACAAACAAACAGAAAAACACACCCAGAGCTACAACTTCAAAGTTATGTTTGTAAGAAGTGAAATGTCTACAGGTGTGTGGCAGAGGAAACTTTATTCTGAGATTGGCAGAAAAGTGAAGTAAACCTAGCTGTCCTAGATAACATGCTGATGGTTTCTTACTGACAAAACATGGTAATGCAGCAAATTTTAGTGGTTTTATTGCTTTTCAGAGTAAATTAATTTAAAGTATATTTCAAAATTTGAATTAGAAGCTTGCAGAACTTTGCAGAGTTCTTGAATAATTTGGAGATTTTAAAGATTATGGTCAAAACTATTGTTCTAGATGAGAATAACCTTTCAATCAAGTGTCTTTGTTTAACTTTGGGCTTTCCGTAGCATGTGTGTGCATATGTATGTGTATTTGGTCATAATTATTTCTGGGTAAGATTGCCTGGCTCACAGTGCTCGTAATGGCACTATATTGATTGCAGGGGCAGTTACTGAAGGGCAAGCATTGCCTTTAAAGGTATTGAAGACAGAAAGAAAGAAGTCTTGAGATGACTGATTTAATCCACTGAGCCTGGTGATAGCCTTGCATTCCTGGTGATAGAGGCTGAGGTAGCAGGAAGCATTGGAATAGTACATCTTCCCTGCAGATCTACTTATTTGGCATGGGCTGAAGATAAAAGGATCCTATTAAGAATTATGGTTGGTTAGCCCAGGATTTGAACTAATAGTCTTGGCACTAAATAATCCTTAGAAGTAAGAGGATAGACTAATCTTTACCTAAAATCAAAATGGAGCTTTCCACATTAATGAAACCTAATTTATAAAAATCAGTTAAAAATTTTGCCTACAAATTTATACTATAAATCCCAAAGTTATTTAAGAGAAGTATAGACATCGCTTCTGGATGAGTTATTAGAAAACATATCCAATGCATTTTCAATTAAGAGTTAAAATTTGAAGCTACTTTATTTTAAATTAATACAACCAATTATTAAACTCAAAGCTTTGTCTTCATTTTGCATTGTAACATGTGGATTAGAGAACAAACATAACCACAGGTAGTTAAAGCTATAGGTACTTTTTATTTTCAGAGTAAAAGAAAATAGTTTTAAAAATAAGATATATACATACATATGCATTATATAAATAAAATGCTTACTACGTGTGAAAAGATGGAGCACTTGTTTAATAAGACTGAAAATGCACAATGGGTGATGTAAAATGCATATAAAATTAAACCAAACAGGTACATTAATCACTGCCACCAGGACAAATGGATTCAAGCAGCAAACATTTATTTAAATGACCTACGGCAGGATGGAGTAGAATAGCAGAAGATAAAAAGCACTAGAAAAATTTTCTAGGTTTTTCACTCATCAAATACCTCAGGGGTTAACGGAGAAACAATAGGAAATGACGAGACTTATTTGGCCTTTTCTTTTTTGACAGAGATGGAGAAAAGGAGATAGTGGGTGGCCATCTTCTTAATGACCTAATTGTAAACCCATTTGTTTTAGATGGCTAATCTATTTTTATTGTGTCAGTATAGATGACTTGGATAATTGCTGGCTCTGTGGCTCTGAAGCGATCAGATGGCACATTATAAATTGGAAAGTAGCCAGGTCTTGCCCAATATAGAGCTGGTTAAAACCTTTGATGACATAAGTGTCTAATAAATAAAATATGCCTCATCAGTTAAAGCTTAGCTTGATAATTACACTGGAGAGCAGTTTTTTTCATGTTTGAAATCCTACAAGCTCTTAGATACTCAGAGTTGACTCAAACTCAAGAACATATTCCACTAAGTGTGGGTAAAGTCTAGCTAGTGCTTCACATTCAAAGCATCACCGTTTAAACTGACTTAACAAAACAGCCTGTAGCCTGCCTGTTATCTGAGAATTATTAGAAAAATGTGGCTTTGATAAATTAAGTGTAAATGAGTCGTAAATGCATCATAAATTGTGAGATAGTTTTCTCTTAGAAGACATACGGATTCCAAAATTGAAAATGAAAAAAGAAATTTGGCAATTGTTCCTGTCTTGAGGTTTCTAAAATAGTTTTATGAGTCTGTGTGTACCTCTCCATCTCTCTCTTTTTATAGGACCTGCATAAACTAAGTCTTATGGCGTTCTAGTAGGGCTGTAATATGACAGATACCCTATTTAAATCATTATTAAAGAAGAAAACAATGAATTATCAGTTTTCACCTTCCTTAAATAGCATATAAAATTCTCACAAGTTAATTCCCTCCTCCTCTGTAAGCTCTTTACATTGTTCCTGAATGGGATTGTTAAAGGGAGACAAAATAACCCTAAAAGTGAAATACAAATTATATTAGTATGGATGGTGCCTCTCACAACCACAGGCATGTTTACTTGGTGCTTTTATATTTAGGCTGACTTCTCAAATCCCGATGTTTATTGTCTACTGAGAAAGAATTCCTTAACAGGTAGGGATTTCCTGGGGAAAGAGACAGCAAGATTGGTGGTCAATAGTTCTTGACTTTTCTTCTGATAGGCGTGTAACCTCAGCAATCTATAGTGTCTTTAGGGGTTTCACTCCATTTGGTTATCTACAAAACCCCCCTGACTCACTGTTTGACACTACCAGGCTCTCGCATAGTTGCTTCACCAGCACATATAGGGGTCTGGGTGAAGTTGGAAGCAGCAGAATGTATACTTCTGAAGTGCATTATTCACCTTGTGTCTCATTTGTCCTGTGCACATTCCATACCTAGGATTGCTTATCTCACCAGGACCTCAAAAATGAAATGCATGAATCCATAACAGATTCCTGCTATGTTATGCCAGTTGGTCCTCAGGGCTACATGACCATCATATATGCCTCATGCCACTGTTAGAAACTGTGAGTGACATTTTGCTAAAGCCTTAATCCCACCTCCACTACCTGACTCTTAGTAGATTAATCCCCTTTCTATTTACAGCTTTTTCAGTTGCGGTCCTTCAAAGCATTCCTTTGTATCTTCTCACTTTCTCCTTTCCTCCCGTCATCTACTTTTTCTTCCCCATATCCTCATATTATTTACTCCATCACTGTTATCTTCTTTCTACCTGTTTTTAGTGTTTCTATCTGTTTATAGGAGCTTTTTAAAGCTCCAGTATAGGAGGACCTTTGTGAACATTACTAGGTAGGGGGGCTTTTGGAGAAAGGGACCAAGTATATCTTTTTGCTAACCTCTGAGAGTTCTGTGACCTATCACTTATAAGAGGGAGCCAAATGGGCACATATAGCTCTAGTATTGGGCTCCCTTGGTCTCAGAAGACCTCATCAACTCAACCAAGGCTAACTACATAACCATATATTCTTTTAAGTATTTCAGAAGCCAAAAAAAAATTTCACGTTACCATGGAAACATAGAGATCTGCTCCCCTGTTCAATAGTGACAGAATGAAGAATAATAATGCCACGTCAACAATAAAGGGATTTTCATTGGCAAGAAAATAAGTAGCAACAGGAGTTGTACTAAGGGAGAGCACATTTTGACAGGCCAAGGACATTCCAAGGGAGAATCACAGAAACATATGAGGACTAGTGAGAGGCCTGAGAGCTTCTACCTGGCTGCAACTTCCATTGCAGGGGCAATGACTGATGTTTGTGACCTCTTTATGGTACATCTTCTCAGTAAGGCAAGGCCCTAAGTGAAAAGCTCTGAAGTCCTATTTATTTGGTGGTTTCATGTTTAGGTTGACTTCCTGAGTCCTGGCATTTACTGTCTATCAGTGGAGAATTCCTGAACAGATAAGGACTGTCTAGAGGAAGAGAGCAAGATTGGTGGCCAGTGGTTCTTGACTCCTCTTCTGATGTTTCCTACATCTCATAAGCCAACAGTTCTCTTAAATTCTGTTTCTACCAGCCCTTCCTGTTTAGCCTCATGCAATTTCCTCCTGCCTGGTCCCCTCGACTTGAGTCTCTCCACTATGTTGAATGTACACCAGTCACCAGTTGGTGTTCTTTAACTGGTGGGTCACATCTATCTACAGATATTGGAGTCCTCAGGCAACTTGGCCTCATTCTACATTTTCTATTAATACTTTGGTGTATAGTGCTTCAGTATTCGAACGGTCTGCTCTGGAAAATGAGAAATTTTTAACTTTGCATATATGTACACAACATGAAACTCTGAGAAACTTGAAAATAAGAAATACATTTATCATGTTTTCGGCATTATATGGACATCTTTACTATTCATCCTTTGCAAGTGCATTGCAATTTTTTGTTGACAATATACAGAAAACTTCTCTTTTTATTAAGTTAATGAATTAGAGCTATGGGAAATGGATTGTCCCACTCCTCCCTAACCTGTATGAACCAGGAGAATCAAGCATTCTTAACACTAGGCACTTAAGTGAGGAAAAGAGGACTTTTGCTTGGGTGTGATGGGCAAAGGAGAAGAATATGATACCACCCTGCCAACTTGTAGTTATTTCCCCTGCCTAGCTGAACTGGATGCCTTCAAGGTTAAGGCATTTCCTTTTGGGAAAGACACAGTTGACTATGGAAAAGAACCAATGACTCTTCTTGATAATGATTTGAATGTGACTAGGTATGGTTCTTTGGTTGTTTGTTTGAAGGGTGAAACTAAATTGAGCCTCACAGCATTTACTGCACAAATAAGATGTATACTGCAGCAATTATACTCCTTGTCAGGGCCTTTGCCCTTTTTTTCTTCCCAATCCTACTTCTCACTAAACTATTGCCCTCACTATTGCACCAGAACCTGGAGTTTAAATCTCACTGGCTTAATTATTATTTAATCAACTATTCTGTCCACTTATTGTGATCGACTTTATAAATATTTAGTGCCCCTCCATGCAGAAGAATGAACTCAGACCACCATGTGGCTTGTTTTGGTCAATGAATTGTGAGCAGCAAGGGCATGTGTCAGTTCCAGGCAGAAGCTTCATGAGACAGCATGTGGCTTGTCATATTCTGTCTTCCCTGATTCTTCAATCATGGGAGCCCATGTCAACGTAGAGCCTTCATCAGCCCAAATTCCTGAATGACTACCATGAACACGGCCCTTTTCTCAAATACAATGCACATACAGCATGGACAAAAACAATAAAAAAACTTTGTTGTTTTTAAGCTTCTGAGATTTAGGAATTGTTGCTGTAGGATAACTTATCCTTAACTTAGCCCAATCTGTTTGATACAACTATGGAGCAAAGATTAGAAATCGCAAAAGCCAAAATTTTTGTATTTTAATCTCAGTGATAAGTATAGCGTTAGGTCTAATTAATATACCCAGAACAATACATTTGAAAGATAAAAACATATTCAATATAATATTTACTTCTTCTAAAGTAAGATATTCATTAACCATATTCTTTAGGAGATTCCCATAAACAATAAGTATGCTTCTGTTCTTCTTTCTTTTTTCGAGGTGAGATAATTATAAAAAAATGCTTTAAGAAAACTCAGAAACATTCCTTTACCAGCTCCTTAAGAAATGAGTCCATATCATATTGTATTGCTGTATTCCCAGTGCAGTTCCTGACATGTAATAGAAAATTAATAAATGTACATTCAGTTAATGAATCATTATAGCAAAGATACAACTCTTTACCCATAGTAGGTGCTAAATAAATATTTGCTGAATTTAATTGAATTGCATTAACTGTAATTCTAAATTCCGTTGAAAATTTATCTGGTACTTCTGTGGTCAGTCCAACTAATATCAGATTATTCTTTTCTTCTCCATCAAAATTTATAAGTGCATTATTCAGTATTTATACATATTTGTATGTTATCTGTTGAAAATTATTAAAATGAAGTTTATTAAAATTAACTGCAATTTCATATTATTTAAACCTACCTCATTTCTAAGTGGTGTAGCAAAGGTTCTCAAATTTTTTAGTGGTTATTTCTCACCTGGGGAACTTTATATAATTGCATATTCCTGGATCTGGTACTCAGAAATTATGATTTCATAGGTCTTAGCTGAATCTGAATTTTTAACCAGAACCCCCAGGTGATCCCATGCAGGTTATCTGAATACCATTTTGCGAAATATTCTACAAGAGCAGTGTTTAAGAAACTTTAATGTGCACCCTGATGACCTGGGGTCCTTTTTAAAATGCAGATTCTCATCAGGTAGTTCCAAGGCTGGGCCTGAGAATCCGCATTTCAACAAGCTTTCTGTTGATGCTGGTGCGGTAGATCCTCAGACCACATTTTGGGCAGTAAGGAAATAAAGAGAAATATACTTCATGTTTTCCTAAATTTGTGGATAGAGACTTATACCTGCTACTTAATGATTTTGGTTTTTTGTACATGTCAGTTAACTCTTAAACTAGATGTCACGCTGCCTGAGGCCAGGAGGCAGACTAATTATACCTTTTCTCTATTCCCCCATAGCTCCCACCTAAATGCCCAGCACCTTCCTAGCAGGCACTCAATAAGTGTTGTTGATTGATTGATGAAACTACTGGAGAACAGCTGTAGAGCAACATGAAGTACATAATTATATGCAGTAAAATATCATTTTTGCAGAATGGGTTTGGATCAATGTCAAAATGAATTTTCAGGAAACATGAAATTGACAACACTCATTAAAATTTTTTTAAATGTATCTTATATTTAATTAACTATTGTGATGAAACATGCCAATAAATCTCTATTTTCCCCCGTTATGAATAAAATGGATTACACAGAAACTCAATACAAAGTTAAATTAAAAGTATGCTGGGACTTTCATGTCACTGGAAATCGGTGTTTTTGTTACAATAGTGTGGTATAAAAACGAGAAACTCATTATGGTATAAACTATATGCCTGATGAGGGCATACAGTATAAGAAAGTGATCTTAGTTGTAGATCCTAGCTTTAGACATAATTTAGTCACGATGAGAAATAATTCTGGAGAAATGAAACAAAATAGGTTTCATATTCTTGTAGCTAAGCTGTGCACTTTGCAGCTCAGGAGGGTGCTTCTAGACTATACACTCATTCATTCTCTCAGGGATATTTATTGCACACTTGCTCTGCTGGTGCTGTGTCAGTGATATATGCTGCCATCTCTGAGCCAACAGTCTAGTGCAAGATACAAGGGGACAGGCAATTAGAATACTGTTCACAATAGCTGGGATAGGAGAGATACAAGCTTACTGAGGAGGGACCTGAAGCATCAGGAAAGGTTCCAGGAGGATGTGACATCCAAACTGAAATCCGAAATGGATTACACAGAATCCATTTCACCCAAGATCACGGTTGGGGAAACTTTGTACCTAGGTGATAACATTCAGGCAGCTCTTACATTCTTGATATTTATGGATGTGTCTATCTCCCCAATTAGACCGCGACCTCGTATAAAGCAGGACTGTGTCTACTTCAACTTGATATTAATCATAGAGCATGATATATACCAATAACAAATTGAATAAAGAACTTTGCTTAAAATGAAGGTTATTTTTGGTGTTGTCGTTTTGAGATGAAGTCTCGCTCTGTCACCCAGGCTGGAGTGCAGTGGCGTGATCTCAGTTCACTGCAACATTCGCCTCTTGGGTTCAAGCGATTCTCCTGCCTCAGCCTCCTGAGTAACTGGGACTACAGGCATGTGCCACCAGGCCTAGCAATTTTTTTTGATATTTTTAGTAGAGATACAGTCTCACCATATTGGCCAGGCTGGTTTCAAACTCCTGACCTCAGATGATTCACCCTCCTCGGCCTCCCAAAGTGCTGTGATTACAGGTGTAAGCCACCATGCCTAGCCAAAATGAAGGTTTTTTAACAAAGGGACAGTATCTCTCACTGCATCTATGTGGGTACAGAGAAAATAAGATTGGGGTTAGAAAATAGTAACAGGTTTTTCCTATAGCTACAGGATGAAAAAATGTTGTTTAAGCCATTCTCTCTTGGGGGTGGCGGGGGTGGGGGGTGGAGACTCATACTTGAGTCTGTGTAAACAACTAAAGTAATTATGGTACAGCCATCCCAAAACAATGTCACACCCATCCTGAAAATCTAACTCAATTTCTCCTTTTGTCTGGCCTAGCAGGAAATTAACCAGACAAGTAGCTGGGATTTGTTATAATAATACTTCTTAGCATTTAAATAGTTCTATCTGGTTTCAGTGGACTTTATACACATTAATTACTTAATCACAAAAGCCACTGTGACATGGGGAAACAGATACAGTTATTCCCATTTCGCAGATAAAGGAATTGAAAATGCAAAGAGTGGCTTGCTACAGATTGGTCTGCTAGTTATCAGTAAACTCAGGATTAACTCCCAGAGGGCCAGTACACAGTTCCTTAGCCCAAACTGCCTCAAGGCAAAAACCTTCCTGTAGTCCTAAGAGACAAAGGGTTCTGCATTACCATAAGAGAAAGGAAATAAAGTAGCCCAAATCGTTCCCTTGTTTCTCCTTTTCCCTTCTGAACACAGAAACAACTCCATGGATCCTTGAGACAATATATTAACCTTGGTGCTGGATCCTGTGCACAAGTAACCTGTTCCCCAAGTATAAATAAACTTCTTTTTGCAGGTGCCTTCATTTCTTGATGACACCAGGGTGCAATTTCGCAGATTCTTGCTTCTGAGCTCTAAATAGTACCCTTGTGGCTTAGAAACTTGCCCACTGATAGGATCTTGCCCCAGGGATTATCTCTGTAACCAGTGGGACCCCTGGGTGTTGGAAACTAGAAGTTGCCCCTTCGCCCCTTTTAGGTCAATTTGTTAACTGGGAATCGCCTGCTCTATGATGTAGTGTTTGTTTCATAGTGGGCTTTGGAAGAAAAGCTCATTCTGGGCTCAGCTTACTGGCAAGCTTGGAGCAACTAGCTGGATACATTGGTATATATCACATATACAGCTACAGCTTTCAAATGCCTGGAAAACAACCAGGAGTTAAAAAGGCACTCCCAAATTGTGAGTTGCAAAAAGATATACATTATAGATACCTGACAGGCAAACTGGAAATATTAACTGCACTTTAGCCTCTTTAAGCCCTGGAATATGGCCTAATTAAGCTTAGAGAACCCACAGAGTTGTAGCCAGGCACTTTTCTTGGTGTTCTTGGGCACTGTCAATTGAATACTTAACATTTTCTATCCCCATGGATCATAGGAAGTCATCAGGAAATTCCCAGAAATTCACTAGACCACTTTAATTATTCTGGGTAGCAAACTATTAAAATATTTCTTAAGTATTTTCTTTTTTGTTATTTATTAAGAGATTTCCTTACCTACAAATACTTTTCTATTAGAAGCACTTTCTCAGAATCTTCCCCCACCCTCACCATTTCATAGCTCCACTTTTTTCTTCAAGCCCCTTTTGCCTTTAATTTGGAAAGACAGTTGGGAGTGAGAAAAACGTCAGAAGCAAGATTAGGCTGAGAAGTGAGCCCAACCCCTGAAGGACACAGCATAGAAGAAATTTTGGCAAAGAAATGAAAATATCCCTGTCTCCTTGGAATAGATGAGAATATTAAAAGCTACCATTTATTATCAGGCATTTTTATGTCTTTACACACATTATCTTATTTAATTATACCCATCATTCAAAAAGGAGAAGACGAAATAGAGAATTTTGCATTTTTTCAAAATAGATGTCTTCCATAAATGAAAAATATGCAGCTCTCTGGCTAGAACACATAGCATTTTAGCGTTGGAAAGAACCTTAGAAATCATGCAGTCTAACCCCCCGTCACTTCAAAGATGGGGAGACGGAGGCTTAGAAAGGTCATAATGTCGGTGGAAAGCTAAGATCACATTTTCTCAATCCCAGTCCAGATAGCGGAGTGGAAAAAAACAAGGGACTTGGATTCGGTACGCTGAGTACTCTCCTGGTTTTGCTATATGCCAGTGCTGAGGGAAATTGCTCAACCTTTCAAGGCTGTCCCTGTGCAGGAACGGATTAAACTATATGCTTTCTGAAGTCACCTGCAGCTCTTAAGACTTTATACTATCTCTACCAGACTATACTGCCTCTGATAATAGCAATCATTATGCTTAAAATTATACTGAAAATAGAAAAACAATAGATTATGCACTTACTTGCACAAGTTTTTACTGTCTCCAACCCCACCAATGCTTTCAAATTCTTCCTAGCAATGAAAGGCCTATTTAAAAAAAAGATTGTGCATAAAACATGTTATCCCAGAAGTTAAAACTACAGGATTCTCATAAAAAATGGTTGTGTATCTTTGATGTACAGCTCATGTAAAATAAAAAGTTTTAAAGTATGGGAAACTGATTTTTGGCTTCAATAATAAATACCAAGAATTCTTGGTGAAATAGGAAACTCTAGTTCCGAACTATACAGAGACTGAAACTGTAGTTCCAAGCAGCACAGTCAGGTTTTTCTGAGAAACTCCCAGGGCTGTTTTGGAAAGCAGAGGATGCTCAGGGGAAGCTTGGGCGCGTCCCAGGCAAAGTCTGGTGGTTGTTGTCCTGGGTTCACCACAGTGCCCTCCACGTCGCTCTGTAGTTATGGTGTGGCTTCTCACTCCAGCACAAGGATGTCCGTGGGTCTGAAGACGGTGGCAAAGCCTGAACCTCAACTGAATGCAGTCCACCATCAACAATCCCATCTATGCCATTTGAGGAATTACATGAGGTCATTTGTTTTCATTGTCACCACAATTTTAGACATTAATAAAATATGCATCCATCTTCCATTTATTGCCAGTAACTTAAAAAATCCAGTGTATATACTTGACACTATACTAAATTAGTGATTTAAACTCAAATGCCACACTGAATAAAACCACATGATTAGTGGTTTAAACTGCCTGACAAAAAGTTGAGAATTTTTTTCAAAAGACATATTTGGCATTAGAGAGACATGAGATAAATATCACCATGTCAGAAAGGGTGGCTCATTGGTGAACATATATGTGTTTGTTACGTTGAGAGTGGCATGTTCTTTGATAATTTTTACTATGAAGTATTCTAGGCAATTTTAAATGGTGGCACTAAAAAGAAAGTAGTGGGCACTGAACAGATGGGTTGAATTAAGAACAGGTTTAATGCCAAGTTCAGTCATGTCTGAATGGTGAAAAGAGGTATTCATTTAAAGGCTTGTTATTATTTTTTAGAAAAAAAATCAGCTAATTTTTTCCTCCTTCTTCTTTCCTTTTTGACAACAAAAGCCATTTAAATAACTGTAATACACAGAGTCTAAAGGATTCTTAGAAAATGTAAAATGAAATAGCTTTATCTATAAGCAAATAGGGAGTTGAAAATAAATTTAAAAGGAGAAAAAGTTTGTTTTAGTAAAAATGAACAATTTTGTTAAGCCTGAAATCTAATAGAATGTTATGAAGACTAGTTTTGAGCCCTAAATGATGATTTTTAGGGGTAAATTTAATTTTAATGAACAATGGCATCTACTTTTAGGAGAAACTGTATTGAAGCCAAAATGATGTATTTAAGCATCAAATAACTATTGCAAAATAAAAGTTTGAGTTAATTGTAATGAATCCGAAACATATGTTTTAGCTCTCCCTTAAATATAACAGCTCTGTAAATTTTAAAAAATGTTCTTCGTAAATATGATTTGTATCAGGACAAACCTCAAGTATTTGAAAATAATTAAAGCTGTTTGACAAACTTAGAATTGACCGGACAAACTGAAAATTAGAATATATATTGGAAAGGAGAAGAGGCATTGTTGTATCTGTTTGCACAGGAAGAATAAAAGTGGTCTGTTAAAAAGGTGCATTGCTGTTTAATCAGAAGATTTTGGTTCTGATATTAATTGTCCAAACAAGTCACAATCTCTGTGGGTCTTACTTCTGCTCATCTGTACACCTGGTGGGTGAAATGATATCCTGGTCTCTTTCACATGGAAATTTCTGAAATACAGCTGAACAAATGAGATAACATATATGGAAACAATTTATAGAACATATAACATGAGACTACTATGGTAACATAATTTCCTTAAGCATAGAAATCATTTAGTTATGTACTTAATAGTACTTAGTACAGTGGAAGTCAACAAATAGCTAATTAATAAAGGTTACTCAATGAATAAGTGTGTTTCCTTCAAAATCAAAAAATAAATGGGGCCGGGCGCGGTGGCTCACGCTTGTAATCCCAGCACTTTGGGAGGCTGAGGCGGGCGGATCACGAGGTCAGGAGATCGAGACCACGGTGAAACCCCGTCTCTACTAAAAATACAAAAAAAAATTAGCCGGGCGTGGTGTCGGGCGCCTGTAGTCCCAGCTACTCGGAGAGGCTGAGGCAGGAGAATGGGGTGAACCCGGGAGGCGGAGCTTGCAGTGAGCCGAGATTGCGCCACTGCACTCCAGCCTAGGCGACAGAGTGAGACTCCGTCTCAAAAAATAAATAAGTAAATAAATAAATAAATGGATAACTATGTAGTCATATATAAATATTAAATAAGTATAATAGCAGCTTTTGCATTTGAAATAACTTCTACAGCTATTATTTCTGTAGGTGAATAAGCAAATGGAGTGGGGACCGCACCAGCATCTTAAAAGACATATGTACCTTCTTAGCTGTCTTGCTTTTGTAAGACAAAACATGAGGGATTGACTTTGTGCTGCCCTGGAAAGAGTATTAAGGTATGAGTTTGATTCATTCTTTTCCTGTGCAGACTAGATGAGAAGCTTAGCTTCTTCATGTTTCTCCTTATATCATAGACTGTGTCACTCCAGAGGGGACCATCTGCTCATCAGCCTAGAAAATCTCTGAAAGACTTTCCCAGGCCAATCAATACCATTTCTAAGCATAATTGGTTGCTTATGAAGCTGCTCATCCACAAGCTATTAGTGTCAGAGACGTTCTACTTTTCTGTTTGTATCTTCATGCCATCAAAAACAGAACCTTTCACTAAACTATAATTTTGAGCTCATTGTCTGTCCACTTTCTGAGATTATCAGATAACTTTGGCAGAAAGGAGATAGAGACTTCCTGCTTCAGACAAAATTTGCCCTATACAAAGCTGGTTTCTCACTTGCTGGTATCCTTGCCTGGCATCAATACCCATGAACTGGATTTCAGTGCTTGCTATCTCAGGATTTTCAACCCTGTAGCCTGACTCGACTAGCTCTTCATGTCACATGCTTTTAGCTTGAACTCTTTTTTTGGGAACCAGTGCTAACTTACTGCAGCTTCCTCTTGATCCAAAGGTCACACATTGCCCCAATCTGATCAACAATGCTCTACATATATGTCCTGAGTGTTACACACTCTGTAAATAGATGCATCACTGCATAAACTACAGCTATATATATATATATCAAGAAACTGGATCATGCAGATACAATCCTTTTAAACATTTCACAGAAATTTAGAATTATTATAAATAAAACTGTCCCTAAATAAGGTAGATACCTAATTTTTAAACCAATTGAGGTTTAAATATTTCTTGTCATTTCCATTTGGGGACATACATAAAGTTCCAGACAAAGAGGAAAACTAGATGCTCAGCAAGTGAGTGGGTGCAAACTTAATTTATAGTGATAGGAATGGCAGAAAGAACGCTTGAAAATATTAAAAGTAGAACCAGTTTCAAGGGATATGTTTCTTCTTAGTGTGCATTACAGCATTGCTTGTAGTAACAAAATACTTGGACGTAACAAATGTCCAACAATATGAGGCTGCTTCAGTAAATTACAGTAAGATTATACAATGGAATATCATGTGCTACTAAACCTGAAGCAGCTGAAGAACAATATCAGGGAAAGATAATCACAATGTTTTGGTGAGTCAAAATAAAATCAGGTTGTGAAAAATATATTTTTATGCTTTACACTTCACATTATATATTTTAAAATTGATCCCAAACACATGCACTGAAAAGAGACTGGAAGGATATTAACCAAAATACTAATGGGATTTATCTGAGATTGTGAGGATTTTTATATCCTTCTTTTTGCACTTTTGGATTTTTAATTTTTTAACAAAAAAACATGTATCTCCTATGATTTAAAGAAAAAGGAGAAAAAGAATATTTTTTCTTCTGATTTTGGAGAGGGGCGATAAGAAAGGTTTAATTCCCTTCATAGTCATTTAATACTGGTCTTCACAATTCTGCCATGCTTATTCAACAGCCAGTCAAATGTAGTATTTGGCTCTACAGATAACTATGAAAGTTTTGGGTCGAGTTAGGTATAAACTGTCAGTGCAAGTTTCATATTAAACTAGCTGTGCCTATTAGACATAAAAACCTCTTCCACTGACATATATAAGCACACTCCAAATCTGCTTGGGATACCTGGCTGTGTTTTTCCTGTTGAGGATTGCACACATTTAGCAAATATAATCCATAAACCATTATTGGCTTCCAATGTGTTCGTCTCTCTTTGTAAGTCTTGATACTCCAGGGATGTCTCCACTGAGGTGGTCTGTATCTCTGCATACTGGCCGCTCGTTAATCCAGCTCCTGTTATCTGACACAGTTGTGAATTTAGACCCAACTGTAAATGTCAAGTGCATTCATTATCTCTAGTGCCCCAATGTACCTAAAGTACCAGCTGGAAGTCCTGCCTTCTGTGCCAGACTCTAGCTGCAAGAGGGACTACATGAAATAAGGTCAAAACTGTGAAGCCCTGTTACGTGTTTGGCAGGGACACGCTCTTCTAGGAATAACTTACAATCACTCTGATACTGGGCCACAGTATTCACAGCCTAACTGGGGCTACGTTTGGGTGACATATAAGCTTGTATTAGATGGATAAAAATGAACACTGAAATACTGTACCGTATAATTTATCCAATGCATTAACAACCCCCACTATTATCCTCCACCTTCTATGCCCTGATACACACAAAGGGCAAATTTTTAACCGATTGTGATGTCCACTTAGTAAGCCAAAAGAAAACACAATGTGGCATCTCCAAGGATGAATATAAAATTACTGTAAAGGCTGTGAAAGAGAAAATAATTATAAAAATGGTTGCAGCACAGAGTAGTTAAACCAGATACTTATGGGTCATAAACCTGTAAACATTTTAACACTGTCCTTAAAACTATGACTTAAATCTTGATGGCTCTGGAAAGGATATTGTGTGCCAAAGTATATTTGTGCCTGTGCTAGTTAAAAATCATAATATAAAAATGAGGCACCTAAAATCTTCAATTGTTAAACTTTTTAAGTCTATTGAATAAAGAGATTTAAAAAAACCACTCAGTAGTTACTCATCAGAATTCCCAGGCACTTTGGTTCCCTGTAAAGTCTTTACACTAATTTTTATCGTGGTGTAAAATTTACTTTGGCTACAAATGAGTATACACCTAGAGATGCTGTTGGATGAATGTGAGATTGAGAGGCTCTTATGTGCAGGCATAGGGGAGACACATCAGTGGGGTTGCAAGTAAGAGGTTCAACATGTGGGCTAACCAGAGCCAAACCTGTAAGACTTGTTTATTAGAACATGTGAGAAGAGAACTCAGCTTCTCAAGTACATAAGAGTGAGGTCAAGTCAGGAAACAATTCCACTTATGCAGGACATCACAGCAGTGCTAATGGCCCACCACACTCAGTGATGTGATAGCTTGGTGTATTGGTTCATTTTCATGCTGCTGATAAAGACATACTTCGAAACTGGGAACAAAAAGAGGCTTAATTGCACTTACAGTTCCACATGGCTGGAGAGGTGTCAGAATCATGGCAGGAGGTGAAAGCCACTTTTTATATGGTGGTGGCAAGAGAAAAATGAGGAAGAAGCAAAAGCGGAAACTCCTGATAAACCCATTAGATCTTGTGAGACTTATTCACCATCACAAGAATAGCATGAGAAAGCCCGGCCCCCATGATTCAATTACCTCCCCCGGGCCCCTCCCACAACATGTGGGAATTCTGGGAGATAAAATTCAAGTTGAGATTTGGGTGGGGACACAGCCAAACCATCTCATTCTGCCCCTGGCCCCTCCAAATCTTATGTCCTGACATTTCAAAACTAATCATGCCTTCCCAACAGTTCCCCAAAATCTTAACTCATTTCAGCATTAACCCAAAAATCCAGTCGAAAGTCTCATATGAGACAAGGCAAGTCCCTTCTACCTATGAGCCTGTAAAATCAAAAGCAAGCTAGTTACTTCCTAGATACAATGGAGGTACAGGTATTGGGTAAATACAGCCATTCCAAAAGAGAGATAGGCCAACACAAAGGGGTTACAGGGCCCATGCAAGTCTGAAATTCAGTGAGACAGTCAAATTTTAAAGCTCCAAAATGATCTCCTTTGACTCCAGGTCTCACATCCAGATCACACTGATGCAAGAGATGGGTTCCCATGGTCTTGGGCAGCTCCGCCCCTACGGCTTTGTAGGATTCAGCCCTCACCCAGCTGCTTTCACAGGCTGGCATTGAGTGTCTGCAGCTTTTCCAGCAACACAGTGCAAGCTGTCAGTGGATCTACCATTCTGGGGTCTGAAAGATGGTAGCCCTCTTCTCATTGCTCCACTAGGCAGTGCCCCCTAGGAACTCTGTGTGGGGGCTTCAAACCCACATTTTCCTTCCTTCTGGATTGCCCTAGCAAAGGTTCTCCATGAGGGCCCTGCCCCTGCAGCAAACTTTTGCCTGGGCATCCATACATTTTCTGAAATCCAGTCGGATGTTCCCAAACCTCAGTTCTTGACTTCTGTGCAACCTAAGGCTCAACCCCACATGGAAGCTGTCAAGGCTTGGGGCTTCCACCCTCTAAAGCCATGGCCTGAGCTCTACATTGGGCCCTTCAGCCACAGCTGGAATGGCTGGGACACAGGGTACCAAGTCCTTAGGCTGCACACAGCACAAGGACCCTGGGCCTGGCTCATGAAACCACTTTTTCCTCCTGGGCCTCTGGGCCTGTGGTGGGAGGGGCTGCCATGAAGGTCTCTGACATGGCCTGGAGACATTTTCCCGATGGTCTTGAGGATTAACATTAGGCTCCTTGCTACTCAAGCAAATTTCTGCATCTGGCTTGAATTTCTCCTAAAAAAAAAAAAAATGGATTTTTCTCTTCTGCTGCGTTGTTAGGCTGCAAAGTTTCTGAACTTTTATGCTCTGTTTCCCTTTTAAAACAGAATGCTTTTAACAGCACCCAAGTCACCTTTTGAATGCTTTGCTGCTTAGAAATTTCTTCTGCCAGATACCCTAAATCATCTCTCTCGAGTTCAAAGTTCCACAACTCTCTAGGACACGGCAAAATGCCACCAGTCTGTTTGCTAAAACATAACAAAAGTCACCTTTTCTCCAGTTCCCAATAAGTTCCTCATCTCCGTCAGACAAACCACCTCAGCCTGGACCTCATTGTTCATATCAACATTTTTGTCAAAGCCATTCAACAAGTCTCTAAGAGGTTCCAAGATTTCCCACATTTTCCTGTCTTCTTCTGAGCCCTGCAAACTGTTCCAACCTCTGCCTGTTACCCAGTTCCAAAGTTGCTTCCACATTTTCAGGTATATTTTCAGCAATGGCCCACTCTACTAGTACCAACTTACTGTACTAGTCTGTTTTCACACTGCTGATAAAGACATAATCAAAACTGTGGACAAAAAGAGGTTTAATTAGACTTACAGTTCCACACTGGTGAGGCCTCAGAATCATGGTGAGAGGTGAAAGGCACTTCTTACATGGTGGCAGCAAGGGAAAAATGAGGAAGAAGCAAAAGTGGAAACCCCTGATAAACCCATCAGAACTCGTGAGACTTATTCACGATCATGAGAATAGCTTGGGAAATACTGGCCCCCATGATTCCATTACCTCCCCCTGGGCCCTTCCCACAACATGGGGGAATTCTGGGAGATACAATTCAAGTTGAGATTTGGGTGGAGACACAGCCACACCATATTACTTGGGATGCTTTCTTAGATGATGTGAATCACTGTTATACTATAAGAATTATTTTGTTATTGTTAGTGACTTTTTGATGCTGTCTTGAGTTTTTCTTAATTCTTTTGAATATGTTTCCAGAAATTCTAGCTTTGACAATGTGCTACAAAGTGCAGCAGGCTGAAGTCAGTGGAAGCTGGGCAGTGAAGCTTACCTCCCATAGCCTCTGGCCTCGTGATGTCACAGAATCCTTAGGGTATTGCTTTTCCAGCCAGAAACCTCTGTGGCTAGCAGCACCTTTGCCCAAGTTTTGCTCTGGCCCACTGGCCTTGTTCTGCCCACTTGGCCTGGCAGGCTGTGCTCAGGAGTGCTAATGGCCTGGATCCCACTCCTGCCAAGGGTGAGCTAGGCGTAGAGCCATGAGGGATGTGTAAGCAAGCACGGGGTCCGGCCACTGTGCACAGCCAGGCATGCCAGCTGCAGCAGGGTGGGCAGCTCCAGGCACCAGCACAGGCGCCATCTCTATGTGAGGCTACAGCTGGACCAGGTATACTGCAAGCATCTTCCACTGCAGGCACTGGGGAAGCTTGGAGACACTAGGAACTGCAGAGCCCCAAAGATGGTGTCACAGCCCTGGCTCGGGGATCCGCTAGGTCTGGGTTCCCCAAGGGGCCACAGCTCTTCTCTCCTCATCACCCACAATGTGGTGAACAGGGGCCATGTTTCAGCCCTGTCTGTGTTACAGCTCTTTCAGTCCTGCCATTTGGTGGGCCCTAAGTTCTTGTCCCATGTCCAGGAAGAATGAGGTATGTGGACAACTGGAGGGTGAGCAAGGTAGAGAGGAGCTTTACTGAGCAACAGAGCAGCTCTCAGGAGATCTGAAGTGGGTAGCTCCTTTCCACAGGCAGGTCGTTCCAGTGAGTGTCCAGCTCTCAGCAGACAGGAGACCCATAATTGTTAGCTCCTTTCTGCAGGCAGGTTGTCCCCATAAGTGGGGGTTACCCTAAGTGGATAGCTCCTTCCCGCAGCTGATAGTCCTGACATCTGTGTGAGCCTGAATGAGTCTGGGTTTTTCTTGTGCTCAGAAGGGAGGGAGCGTGTGTTGATTGGTCCACAGGTGGCCATGGGCAGCCCATAAAAAACACCATAAGCTCTTACTCTGGCCTTAGACTCCATCTGGAACTGGCAGCCTGGCCCTCAGGCTTCAGGCAGTCAGTGGCTTGAAGGTGGGGTTTCACCAGGGACCCACCCCGTTCCATCCAGGAACCTGTCTGCCTCCCACTGTCAACATGTGGTCCATGGTGCCTAGGCTGTTTGTGCTGAGGGGCACCTGCAGGCCCACTGCTGAGCTGCCCTCACCCTGCACCTGGCCTCCCTCCCACACTCATGGATGCCCAGAGGGGGCCAAGATGGCAGGGGGTATGTGGGGGGGTAGTGTGTCAGTGCCACCCCAAGTGTTTACACACCCACCAGGTTGCGACAGCACTCAGGCTTGGCCATAACTTTGCTCCAAAATCAGATCAGGCACCAGGAGAAGCCAGGGAGCAGGAGCAGGCCCTTCGAAGCCTGCGGGGGCAGGATGGCTTTCTGGGCCTCTGAATGCACAGGGATGCCCAGGTCTGGTGCTGTGGCTAGGAGGCTGCAACTGCGCCTGAGAGTGCAGGGATCCTGCCCTGCCATTTTGGTGGCAGATGGGGCTCCCATCCGTTCCCAGCTCCCACCAGCCCTGTGGAGCATAACCCCAGCTGTGGCTTCCCAGCTGCACCTGGCATCTTTGCAGGGGCCACTCCAGATGGGCCGCTGCTGCCATCAGTGAGTGTGTTGTCAAGGCATGTGTTACCATGCCTTACGGAGGCTTCTTGAGTGACAGGCAAACTGCTGCTTAAACATAAGTCTTTCACCCAGAAAAAGATATGCACAAGCACTTTCTGCCATTTGTCACCTCTTCTCTGCAACAGTCCTCCCTGCTGACACTCTCTCTCTCTCTCTCTGTCTCTCTCTCTCTCCAAATTGAAGAATCTCTATATTTTTTCTGCAAAAAGCTTTACAAATTCACTTGTAAGAACTCCTTTATTAGGCTACATAAATGACTAAAACAAAAGACTAGCTTTTGAATTTGATTTCTCTGTTCTTCATTCTAAATGGGTTTAAACAGGGGTGATAGAACTCTTGAAATAACACCTGCAAAATATAGTCTTCAATACATCACTGACCAACATGGCCCAGGAACACATTTTCAAAGACTTCTTTACAGTATTCAAGGCCCAAATATCTGTACTTAATATACTCATTCCTTATTCAGAAATGGAATTTTAGCAATGTCTCCTCACAAACCAAAATTGAATACTTTTAATCCCTTTCTCTTGAAGTGGAATTACAAATAAAGACCTTACAGAATATGTCAGGAATAGCTTGAAATTTATGTCATTGAAATTTAAACATCTATACTTTCAGATTATTTTTGTTTCCCAAATCATCATGTCATCATTTTTTCCCCTTCTTCACCCAGATAGCCTTTAATCTTTGCCCCAAATTCAGTCCCTGTTCCCACTTATACTGAAGCTATTACTTAGAAAGTATTGAATATATCTGACATTTAAACTCCTCCAATATACCGCCATATATGTTTCCTCCGCCAGGAGCCTAGAGGTTTGTGTTAAAATACAGCTTGAGGTATAGAAATTATTGTAAAGAAAAGAAAGTCATTTCTCTTTTTTTGCAAGAAACAGTTGATCTAGATGTAAAAAGACTATGCAAGCTATTGTCTTTTCTTCTCTGTAATTTTTGAACCTGTTTAATGTAAAGGACCCTCAGAGGAGATGACCCATTCGGCTGTTTTGCTAAGACAAAGGCCATTGCTTTGATAGCCCAGATAGTTGATGATTTTAACCCATATCAAATTCAGGTCTGTTTGAATAGACTTCATTTGGGCAAGTTTTAAGAGTCCCTTACAGTGGGCTCAGGATTATACAGCTTTATAAAAATCCTGTAGCAAAGAGGGACCTTAGAGATTACCCAGCCTGCCTGATTCTCGAAGTGAGGAGAGGAAAATATAGAAAAGGTAAAGGGACAGCTTAAGATCATAAAGCCATTTTGGGTAGAGCAAGAGCTAAAATCCAGGCAATTTCATCCCTAGTTTAGAGTTTATTTCATATAATGCGTTCATTCCATATAGCTAGATCTGCACCCTTAGTCTTAAGCTAACTAGCTCTGCAAAATAAAATGCCAAGAGAAGTGGGAAATGGAGAAACAAAAGTGGAGGCAGAACTTTTAGAGAGCTGGAAAGAAAGAAAGAAAATTTTTCAAATTCCTCTGTGAAACATACAGGTCATGAGTTAGTAATTGTTTTTTTGTAAATTGCCAGATAGAAAATATTTTTGGCTTTGCAGGCCATATGGTCTCCACCACAATGGCTTTTTTTTTTTTTTTAATACAAAAGCATCTCTAGATGATACACAAATAAATGGGTGTGATTATTTTCTAATCACTTTATTTACTAAAACAGGCAGTAAATCAGAATTTGCCAACCTTCAAAATACATCCTTGTGGCTCCAATGATGAGAGAGGGAGGAAACAAAAAAAAAAGGCAAGGAACTTAAAAGGAAGTCAAGTTATGTTTACCTCAAAGGGTTGTTCTGAGGATTAAGTGAGTTAACACATGTAAAATACTCAGAGCAATCCTTGGCATCTAATAAGTGATAAAATGATGGCTGTTAGTTTTATTGCTTTTGTCAATTCGGGGTGGTGGTGGCTACACCCACACAAATGCCTATGGGATCATTTGACATTTTCCAGGATAAAATAGAAAAGGGAAGAAGCTACCAAGGCCCACATTCTCCTTCCACCCATTACTAGAACCATTTCACATTCCAAATTATCAGGCCCCCTCCATTATTCTATTTAATTTCAACATCAATAACATTTTCCCTGTTGGCAGAGGTAATAAATTGAAGCTTTCTGAAAGGAAGGAGGAATTTATCAGTACATAGATCCAACTGGCAAAAATTTTGCTAATTTGTTGTGATAATTCTGAAATACTTACCAAGTTGACATGTTAAGTACTAAATGGAAATGCATTCACTTAGAAAACTCTATTCTGTCAACAGACAGTTATTCTCTATATTCTTAACTTATTCAATATAAGAACTAGATTAATCATCTAATTGACTAGGTCTTAGTATATTTAAAAGTACAACCTGAAAGTTCATTTATTCAACAAACATTGAATGTTCTCCATATGCCTGATGCTGTTCTAGATGTTGGAGAGAAAGCAGTAAAAAGTAAAAAAGAAATCTCTGACTCACAAAATTTACATTATGACCATATCAAAAATAACAATAAGCTCCATTAAATACCTCAGTAAGTATCTACTCAACACAAATTAAAGATTAACAGAAGGAAAAGAATAAAAGTAAATGGACAACTCTTGCTTTTCAAATCTCTTTTCCTCTTTTATTCTCTCTTCTTTCTTCTTTTCTTCCTTTCTTCCTACACTTGCCCTTCCACTCCTCCTTTCCACTTCATCTCCTCCTCTTCCTCATCCTTCTCGTCTTTCCTCTTTATCTTTTTTTGTTCCTTTTTCTTCTTTCTTTTTTCTTGAACTACTGCCATTTTTTCAGTCAGAAGTCACATTGGCATGAACATTTTAATTTAAATTAGCATTTTCTAAGTTTTCTAATTTCTTATCAATGAAACTATTTTTTAATGAAGCATTTCCAAAACACTACTTTCTTATGCTGTTTTCAAGATAAAATAGCAAATGTATTCTAAGACCTTCTGTCTTATTTTCTCATTGTAGACTTTTCTTCCAAAAAAGTTCCTTTCTTCTCTCCAAGTGAAATTGCTAAGATCAAAGTTCACTTTTAGATCAAAGCTAAAAGACTGATTGAATTATTTTTCCTCGTATGTATGAGCCTACTTAAAGTCAGAATCTTAGACTTGAAATTTTTAAATACTACCCTCTACTGGCTAATTCTATTGATTGAAAATTCAAATGCAGTAGAAATTAATATTTTGGGCCATCTTAAGGATGAATGGCTAGTTTAATTAGATGATCTTTAAGTTAAGGTGGGGTGATATTTTTTTAAATTTTCATTTTATTTTATTATATTTTAAGTTCTGAGGTACATGTGCAGAACGTGCAGGTTTGTTACATAGGTATACATGTGCCATGGTGGTTTGCTGCACCCATCAACCCGTCATCTACACTAGGTATTTCTCCTAATGCTATCCCTCCTCTAGCCCCCCACCCCCCGACAGGCCCCGGTGTGTGGGATGATATGTTTTAATAGTGGAATTCATAACACAGTTTCTTTAGAAGGCAGTTAGTTTTTGTCAGACAACTTGTCAGACATTTGGTTTCACATCCCAGACATTTGTCAGACAACTTGGTTTCACATCCCACATCCAACTTTTACCAGTGCATGATGTTGAGCCATTCAATTAAACTCTTGGAACCTCAATTTTCTCATCTGTAAACCAGTTATGACAATACATATCCCATAGGTTTGTTGAGAAATAAGTGTATATATGTGTATTAGTCTGTTTTTATGCTACTGATAAAGACATACCTGAGACTGGAAAGAAAAAGAGGTTTAATGGACTTACAGTTCCACATGGCTGGGGAGGCTTCACCATCATGGTGGAAGGCACGGAGGAGCAAATCACGTCTTATATGGATGGCAGCAGGCCAAGAGAGAGAACTTGTGCAGGGGAACTCCTCTTTGTAAAACCATCCGATCATGTGAAATTTATTCACTATCACAAGAACAGCACGAGAAAGACCCACTCCCATGATTCAATTACCTCCCACTGGGTTCCTCCCATGACACACAGGAATTGTGGGAGTTACAATTCAAGATGAGATTTAGGGGAGACACAGCCCAACCATATCAGTCTGATACCTTGTTCTGTATAGGGTACAAATATTCAGTAAATGAAAATCTGTATTAATTGTAGTATTTATACTGTGTTCCTTTCATAATGCCTAAGACAATCTCACATGAAAGGCTCTCAGTAAAAGAATGGATATACTGTAATGAACTGGTTCAAAAATGCTGGTGTTGTCTTAATGTCTTTTTTTTCATTTTTCTGAATATTTTCCTTTTCAGTTATTTTAAAAGTAAACATTATTTTTAAAAAATAAAATGAAACAAAACAAAACAAACATTTCAAATGTACTCACTTATAGGACTAACAGTAAGATATCACCAAGAATGTATATTTGCAAGAGGTAGGAGCTGAAATCTCTTATTAAGTCAACCCTTTAGGCATCATTTGTTTATTTTAGTATTTATTTCAGAGATTGATTCCCAAATAGAAAGGATATATAATAATCCAAATTATATATAGCTGTATACTTTTATCCAAAAAATCATATCTCCTGATGTGATTTAGATATTTGTCCCCTCCAAATCTCATGTTGAAATGTGACCCCCAGCATTGGAGGTGGGCCCTAGTGGGAGGTGTCTGGGTAGTAAGGCAGATCCCTCATGAATAATTTGGTGCTCTCCCAACAGTAATGAGTGAGTTCTCACTCTATTAGTTTACACAAGAGCTGTTTGTTGAAAAGAGTCTGATGCCGCCCTCCTCTCCCTCTTGCTTCCTCTTTTGCCAGGTTATATGCCTGCTCCCCCCTCACCTTCCACTATGAGTAAAATCTTCCTGAGACCTCAGCAGAAGCAGATGCTGGCACCATGCGTCTTGTATAGCACACAGAACTGTGAGTGAATATAAACATATTTTCTTGTTTTTTTTTTTTTTTTTTTTTTTTTTTTTGAGACAGAGTTTCACTCTTGTTGCCCAGGCTGGAGTGCAATGGCGCAATCTCAGCTCCCTGCAACCTCTGCCTCCCGGGTTCAAGCGATTCTCCTGCCTCAGCCTCCCAAGTAGCTGGGATTACAGGCATGAAACACCACGCCCGGCTAATTTTGTATTTTTAGTAGAGACGGGGTTTCTCCATGTTGGTCAGGCTGGTCTCAAACTCCCGACCTTAGGTGATCCGCCCGCCTCGGCCTCCCAAAGTGCTGGGATTACAGGTGTGAGCCACGGTGCCCAGCCAACATATTTTCTTTATTAATTAACCAGCCTCAGGTATTTCTTTATAGTAACGTAAAACAGACTCACGCATCTCCAAAAACAATCTTTTGGTTGAAAAGTCAAATTTCCTTTTCACAATTAAAGAGTAGAGATCCTGACTCCGTTTTCCAATCTTACTGGAAAGAACTGGCAGGTTAGACATCATGAATGAGTTAAGTTTTACAGTCCACCACATAGAACAAATGTTTGGGTTGCCTCAGAATTAATATTAACATGCCCTAATGGGCCCTAGAGAAATTCCTGGTATTTTCATAGATTAAGAAGACCTTAGAAACAATGGGCTGAATTTACAGACAACTGAAACCTGGATAACAATCGGGAAGATGTATAAAATAGTTCTATTTTCTTCTTTCTTAAATTTCCAGATGAATATGCTAAAAAGCAAGGGCAGTTCTGAGCAGGACTAAAGAAACCACATTTTTATTTTTTAACAAAAGAAGTAATACATCATGGCCAAAAAGAATCCTCCTCTAGCAGTTTAATTACCATGTCTGCATTGGCAGAGAATAACATGTTTGGGAAACTGTCAATATTGCAATGGAAAGCAATTAATCATACTTCAGAAAATTCAACATCTATGAAAATCTGCCTGTCATTACCAACGACAACCTAACCAGACTTCAGTTTGTTTGAAAATCTGTAACAACTATTTTGCATTTTGGGTGATGAGAGGGAATTTAGAAAGTTTTTTTTTTTTTGAAATGGAGTCTCACTCTGTCGCCAGGCTGGAGTGCAGTGGCGAGATCTCGGCTCACTGCAAGCTCCACCTCCAGGCTTCAAGCGATTCTCCTTCCTCATCCTCCCGAGTAGCTGGGACTACAGGCGTGTGCCACCACACCCAGCTAATTTTTGTATTTTTACTAGAGATAGGGTTTCACCACACTGGCCAGGATTATCTCGATCTCGACCTCGTGTTCCGCCCGCCTCGGCCTCCCAAAGTGTTGGGATTATAGGCGTGAGCCACCGCACCTGGCCAGAAATATTTTTTATAGCTGACAAAGAGCAGGTTGATGTGGAAAATAAAAATAAACATAGTTCCTGGTCATATGCAACCGTAATTAACACGCATTTTGTTTGGCACGGTGTCTTGGAGAAGTCCTTTCATTTACAGATGTTAACTGATTCCCAGAGAGGGAAACTAACCTGTTAGAGGTCATTATTGATAGTTCGTAGCATCAGGATGGAATTCTGAACATTTCTTATTAACTATTATCATTGTTAAATTATTTTTTAAAAACTTATTTCATAGAGAGCCTAAACATACATATATTTTTTTGATATTTGCTTCTTAGAGAAACACTCTCAGCACTTACTTTTACCCTAATCAATGGAGAATTCATTGAATAAAAGAGGAAATAGAACATTAAAACCCTGATTAGAATTTGCACAAAGCAACATATTTCATTTTCATTATTTTTTTTTGTAAACCAGAATTATAATGAAAAAAAATGAAAACCTGAGAAAATCATACCAGGTGATCAATACATTCTCTTCCTGAAGGCCGAATCCACATAGAAAGACAAAGAAGTTGTTTGGTAAGCGTGGACTCAAAGTGAGGAAAGTAAGCTGAGAGATTTAGAGTCTGAGGTTAGTAACTAATGATAACCTCAGGTACGCCTTTGAATGGGCCAGATACTAGCGGTTTCTCCTCTGAACAATATAAGAGAAATCCCTGAAAAGAAGATAACTTGTTTTGATCAAAATAGATACCAATAGATACCAAGTGTTCATTTCTTTCAGAATTCTTTATTGGGTATTGCTACTACTGTTTACTACTAGTTATTACCACTACTACTGCTGTCACACGATGACTAGCTACCAATTTTTTAAGCAGACAATACATCAGATGCTGCACATCTATTATTACATTCAATCTATATGACAGTTGTAGGGAAGGGTATTATCCTCCAGGGGTTAAGTAAAATAGTGGAAATTTGGAGTAAGAGGGCAGCATGGTCCTTAATTTACCATCTGGAAAGGAGACCAAATTGACTCAAGTACCAGAAACTCAAGTATCCTTTAACTCGAGAGTCATGCACACAGTTTTAGTGCAATTACTGAGGGAGGTGCAGATCATAAAGACTATTACCTTGGAAGTTGATTGTTAACAGTATCCTACTATCATTAGCAGTAAAGGAGCAATTATCACAGTTAATAAAACCACATTAAAATATGTGACAGATAAAGAAAGCACAATAGGATAAATTTAATGGGCTATATTTCTTGCCAAATTTTATATTGGGTGTTAGATTATTTATAGGACACATGTTCTAGGAAAACAAATGTTTAAAGTGGAAATGAGCAAATCTAAAGACATTTGCTTATTTGAAGCACTGTGGTTTTACGTTATTCCAGTAATTTATAGCTCCTAGAAAATATGTTGTTTTTTTCTCTTAAAGCATATATGACCCTCTAACTATATTTTTACATAGCACTATTTTAATTTACAAATATAAATTTCCATTGTAATTTAAAATAAACTACTTTTGTAATATTAGTGAAAAGTGTAAGTTTGTTCCACGTTATCTCTCTCTGCCCCGCAGAACCCCACTCTCTGTTCTTTCATACCTCCCTGTGATAACCAGCCCTCACTCTCTAGACCATATTCCTTCTACAGGATGCTCTGTTATTTGCAGCCCCATGCCACTTCAGCTGTTGCATCTGTGAGTTTCATGCTGTTATTGATTCATCTTTCCCTACCCTTGGCTCTTACTATTTCCATTCCCATATACTATACTGGGGAATCCAAGTGATACTGTGATTTTAATGTGAGTTTTGAAGTTGAGTTTATCCAAATGAAAGTCTCAGGTTGAAAGCCCTGCTTAATTACTTATCAAGTATACGACATTCAGCTGTGAACTTTTCTGAACCTTGAGTTTCTCATCTATAAAATAAGGATAATAATAGCTGTTATGTAGGACTGTTGTGAGGATCAAATTAGAGTCTACAATGTGCCAGGTGCCCTGCCTGATACAGAGCAGGTGCTCCAAAATAAGTAGCTAATAAGGGTGCTGGAGGAGAAGCCCCTTGATCTGGAAGGCAGGAGAAGTGTTGCCTCTTACCGAGAGCCCCTGGTACTCTATACTGGTCTAGGCTGGCAGCTGTCTCTGTTCTCCTTCCTGGGTTATTCTTACTTAACTGTATCAGAAGTCTCCAGCCTGGTGGTGTTTCTCCAACTTAAGTATGCATACCTTAACTCATAAGCTTGGTGAGAAGTATAGAATTGTGTCTCTCCCAGCCCCTAAGAAGAGATTCTGATTTCATTGCTTCTGAGGTAGGGTCCAGAAAGCCGTGTTTTTATCACAGTGCTTCTAGTTTCAAGCCAGGATTAGGGACCACTGTATTAAAAAGCACTGCCATGACCACAGGGTCACTGACGTCTCTAGTCACTCTCCACATTGGTCTTAAAGTTACAACAGGTCTAGGCTTAAGGCTGGTTTCTTTCCAGTCCTTTTTGGGTCCCTCTTCTTTCTCTTGCTTCTGGACCTAGCACGCTAGAAAGGGGCTATTTTTATTGTCATTTTGGTTTTTGATAGGATAAAAGAGTTGCTGGGTATAAATGCCTCTTGTAAGCTTTTCCCTGGTATCAAAATCCCTCTTTCTCTAGGACCATGGTTCTCAAAGTGTGGTCCTAACCAGCAGTATTGGCAGCAGCTGGAGATTTTTCAGAAATGCGGATTATCATGTTTGTTGGCCACATAAATGTCTCCTTTTGAGAAGTGTCTGTTCATATTTTTTGCCCAAACCATCATTCTCAGCAAACTAACACAGGAACAGAAAACCAAACCCCACATGTTCTCACTCATAAGTGGGAGTTGAACAATGAGAACACATGGACACAGAGAGGGGAACATCACACACTGGGGCCTGTCAGGGATCGGGGGGAAGGGGAGGGAGAGCATTAGGACAAATACCTAATGCATGTGGGGTTTAAAACCTAGATGACCGGTTGATGGGTGCAGCAAACCACCATGACACATGTATACCTATGTAACAAACCTGCGTGTTCTGCACATGTATCTCAGAACTTAAAGTATAATTAAAATAAATAAAAGCACATTTTTGAAGCTGAAAAAAATGAAATGCAGATTATCTGGTACTACCTTAGATTTACTGAATCAAAAACTCTGAAGGTGGGACCTTGCAAATTGATTTTTTTTTTTTTTTTTTTGAGACAGAGTCTCACTCTGTCGCCCAGGCTGGAGTGCAGTGGCCCGATCTCCACTCACTGCAAGCTCTGCCCCTCGGGTTCATGCCGTTCTCCTGCCTCAGCCTCCCGAGTAGCTGGGACTACAGGTGCCTGCCACCACGCCTGGCTAATTTTTTGTATTTTTCGTAGAGACGGGGTTTCACCGTGTTCGCCAGGGTGGTCTCGATCTCCTGACCTCGTGATCCACCCAGCTTGGCCTCCCAAAGTGCTGGGATTACAGGTGTGAGCCACCGCACTGGGCCAGCAATTTGAATTTTTTAATTAAACTTTTTATTTGGAAGTAACTATAGTTCACATGCACTTGTAAGAATTAACACAGAGAGATTTCCTGTACCCTTTCCTCAGTTTTCCCCAGTGGTAACATCTTGCAAAACCATAGTACAGTATCAAAACCAGGATACTGACATTGATATAGTCAAGATAGAGAACATTTTCATCCTTGCAAGTATTCCTTATGCTGTCCATTTATAGCCACACTCACTTCCTTTCTGCCTCCATCCCCTCCTTAACTCCTAGCAACCACTAATCTGTTCTCGAATCCTGTAATTTGTCATTTCAAGAACGTTATATAAATGGAATCATACTGTATGTAACCTTTTGTGATTTTTTTTTCCACTCAGCATAATTTTCTGGAGACTCAGCCAGGTTGCTGCATCAATAGTTTGTTCCTTTTTCTCGCTAAGGGTCCGTGGTATGGATGGATCCCAGTTTGTTTAACTGTTCACCTATTGAAGGACACCTGGGTTGTTTGTTTGACTATTACAAATAATGCTGATATAAACATTTGTGAACTCTTTGTGTGAATATAAGTCTTCATTTCTCTGAAATAAATGCCCAGGGGTACAATTGCTGGTATGGTAGTTGCATGTTTAGTTTTTGAAAGAATTTCCAAATGATCTTCCAGAGTGTCTGTGTCTGTTACATTACTGTTATATATACAAAGTCTGTTGGCATGGCTTTAACAGTTTAAATGAAGAATAGAAAATGTCACTTTTTTTTTTTTTTTTGAGATGGAGTCTGGCTCTGTTGCCCAGGCTGGAGTGCAGTGGCACGACTTCAGCTCACTGCAACCTCTGCCTCCTAGGTTCAAGAGATCCTACTGCCTCAGCCCCACTAGTAGCTGGGATTACAGGCACGTGTCACCATGCCCAGCCAATTTTTGTATTTTTAGTAGAGATGGGGGTTTCACCATGTTGGCCAGGCTGGTCTCAAACTCCTGACCTCAGGTTATCTACCTGCCTTGGCCTCCCAAAGTGCTAGGATTACAGGTGTGAGCCACCATGCCCAGCCTCACTTTTAGTCCTTTTCTTTTCCCTGTATATAAAAGAATTGTCTTAGGCACTGTCTATACACATAGAATCACCTCTATAACACAGTGTTATAATTTTTGCTTCAAGTGGCAAACATAATTTAGAAATCTCAAGATGACAGGAAGAGTCTATTGTGTTTATTCATACTTTGGCTTACCATGTTTTTTCTTCCTTTCTGATGTTCTAAGTTTTCTTCTTTTATTATTTTCTTTTTTAGAGAACTTCCTTTAATCATTCTTTGTAGTCTGTTAGAACTAAATTCTCTTAGTTTGTCTTCATCTGAGAATGTCTGGATTTTCTCTTTCATTCCTGACAGATATCTTCTGTGGATACAGGATTCTGGGTTTACATTCCTTTTATTTTCAACACCTGAAAAACATTGTGCCACTTCCTTCTGAACTCCAGGGTTTCTGATGAGAAATCTGCAGTTATTTGAATTACCCTTTCCTCTAGGTAGGTGTTTTTCTCTGGCTGCTATCAAGATAGTTGTCTTTTGCTTTTATAAGTTTAATTATAATGTAGTTTGGTATGAATTTCTTTGGGTTTGTCTTGTTTGAGATTCTTACCACATTTGGGGAGTTTCCAGGTATTATTTCTTTGAGTACCATTTCAGTTCCACCTTTTTTTCTCTCCTCTAGGACTCTGATGACCGAAAAGTTAGATCTTTTGTTATAGTTTCGTGGTTTCTGAGGTTCTGTTACTTTTTATTTTTAAGTTTCTTTCTGTTGTTCGGATTGTGTTATTTCTCTTGTTGTTTCAGTTCACTGAGTCTTTCCTCTGCCTCCTCCATCTGCTGTTGATCCCATCCATTGAGATTTTCTATTTGAGTTACTATAGTTTTCATTTCTAAAATTTCCATTTGTTTTTTTCTTTATTCCTTTATTATTTTGCTGGGAGTTGTTTTTTTCTGAGAGTTTCTATTTTTTTGCTGAGGCTTTCTATTTTTTCATTTTCTATTTCTTCAAGCATATTCTTAATTGCTCATGGAAACATTTTTATGATGGTTGCTTTAAAATCTTTCTAATATGTCAGTCGTATTGATGTTAGCATCTACTGATTGTCTTTTTCTTCGTTCAGTTGGAAATCTTCCCGATTCTTGATATGATGAGTGATTTTCAATTGAAACTTGAACTTTTAAAAAATTGTGTTATGAGACTTCGGATTTTATTTAAACCTCTGGTTTAGTTGGCTTTCTCTGATACTGCTGTGGCAGGGGAATAAGGAGGTGGTGTATCACCTTGTTTCTATAAGGTGGAAATAGAAGACCAGATTCTCCACCTGGCCTCCATTCAAAGAAGAGTGTTCCTTAGCACCGTGTAGGGGTGGGAGACTGCGTGATCTCCACTATACTGTGGTGAGGATGGCCTTGTTACTGCTGGGTAACAGGTGAAAGTCCTGACTGTACACTAGGCCTCCTCTGACATCACCTCAGGCAGGAAAGGGAAGGGTGCCTCATTGTTATAGCCAGGTGTTGGGGGAAGGCCAGGATTCCCATGTGATCTCCATTAACATGGGATGAGGACTCGTTACTGATTGGAGGGTAAGAAACTCCTGGCTCCCTACTAGGTCTTCTTTCACACCACCCAGCAGTGGGGTTGGGACGTCTCCTGACAGCCTCATTAGGACGGACGTCTAGGCTCCTCGCTCCAACTTTGCTGGCCAGTGAAGGTGAGGCTACCGTTTGTTTCTGTGGTGCTTAGCTGGAGTGAAGTTTGTATTTTCAGAAAGTTTTCTGCCTTGCTAGGCTGCCCCTTTCCTGGTCGTTCGGTTGGTTTTTTTTTTTGTTGTTTTTCTTTTTTTTTGTCTGAGACCATTGGCATTTCCTGGTTGCTGTTTTCTTTCATTCCATGTCTGGGATATATGAGGCAAAAAGAAAACCTAGGGAACTCACTATCCTGAGTGGTTCCTCAGGTCTCAAGGCTTTTGTCCATCTGACTTTTTCTCTTGACCTTTCAGAGTTGTCTTATGTGATTGACAGACATAAATGTCCAAGGCTTTTAGTTTACTACTTAGTGGGAGAAAGAGTGAAAAGCATTTCTGCTCCATCTTTCCAGAAGTGGAATTCACCCAGCCTGCATTTTAATAAGCCCTCCAGGTCATTCTGATGCTTACTAAATTCTCAAGAATCTTTGCTTTTATGTTTTTGTAACCACCTCCCTTCTACCACAGCTGTGGGGCAAAGGAATGAGCATCTGTGTGTTAACATGAAAAGTTTTGGGTCACTGTTACCATCTTAGCAGAAAAGCCTTTTCCTTATTTGTCAATCCCTTCATAAATCCCCTACTATAGTCATGTCTTATATCACTTTAATCTAAAGGTTTCAGATAGTTGCAGAAGGTGAATAGGACCACGATGTCTATGTCAGGGCTCAAGTTTAGACAGAGAGCACAGTCAAGAGTGGCTTTTGAGTGTAGTGACCTAGGCAGGAGTTTCTGGTTCATACTGAACATGAGAAAACAGGTTAAAAAAGTGTTGTTGTAATGTAGAAATTGTTCAGAAATGTGGCTGAGCCTTCTCAAGAACACAAGGATGAATGTGACAGTCATTTCCACTGGGAGTAGGTTTGCTTCATAATCCTTTCCTTCCCAGTAAGGGAAGATTGGGATTTAGCAGCAGCTGGGAGTCCCCTGGGGACTGTCTAGTCCCCTGTCTAGTTTGAGCAATGTTCCAGAAGATAAAAATGACTATCGTTAAATTGCCTTAATCCAGTCATTTAAAGAAGTTATTTATCAATATTATTAGATCAATAAGATTGCCCTAACAGCAACATGTTTTTACAGGTTATAATGCAACAGTTATTGTTGGAATCTTCTAAACTAATACTGTGTATGAATATAGTCCCTTTATTTTATTTATTTATTTATTTATTTATTTATTTACTGTTGGAGACAAAGTCTCACTCTGTCGCCCAGGCTGGAGTACAGTGGCATGATCGCATCTGACTGCAACCTCTTCTTCCCAAGTTCAAGCAATTCCTGTGCCTCAGCCTCCTGAGTAGCTGGGATTACAGGCGTGCACCACTACACCCAGCTAATTTTTTGTATTTTTAGTAGAATCAGGGTTTCACCATGTTGCCCAGGCTGGTCTTGAACTCCTGACCTCAAGTGATCTGCCCGCCTCAGCCTCCCAAAGTGCTGGGATTATAGGTGTGAACCACTACATCCAGGTAGCCCCTTTATTTTTCTTTTTAAGTCAACATTAATAGGTTATTCACTTGCTGTTGGCATACTGTGATCATATACCTCTTAACCAATGAAGAAACTGAAGAAGTGAGGTGAACAGATTTTGTTCTCAACAGTTGTTTCTTAAAGATTATTAAAGATAATAGGCAGCTAAGCTTTTATTGTGCAGAGTGTTATTCATAGGACTTATATGTACATACATTGTTGGGTCTTTTCATCCTTCTGACAACCTACTATTACAATCATCCTGAATTTTCAATGTCTCATTTGTACCCATCGGATTTTAATTTATGGAGGTGATTGAGTGATTGACATAGGTCAATGCCATTTAAAAAAAAAAGTGTATATATATATATAAAACTTACATTTCTCAGGAGAAGGGGGCATGCCTCACTACACAGGGCCACAGGGGAAGAGCCAGACTGGATGAGGAGGCAGAGGGAGGAGGGAGAAAGTCTAGGTCAGAGTCTTAACTGGGTTTCTACAAGAAAGGCAAGGCAGAGCAGAGTCAACAGTGTAAGCTTGGTTAGTTTGAATAATTCTGGTGGGCTCTGGGCTGTAGGAGTAATTTTTTGTTGCCTGCTATCTGGCCCTGGGATGATTTAGCACAGGAGAAATATTGGCTTAGTGCCTGGGAGTCAGAGGAAGAGAGTGGGTGGGGATGCAGACTCTGTGTTAGTTGCTTTGCATGTGAAAGTTGTGCTCCCAGGTGAGTTGTTTACTATTTTTTGGGATTAACTAGCTTTGGTAGGGGCCGTCTCTTCCGCATCTGTAAGTCCTGCCCTATCCCCACCTCAAGATGGCAAAACATCATAAGCTAAAGAAAATAGACAGTATGATTAACACAAATGAGGACACTGAGATATGAAAAGTTTAGAGAATTGGCCCAGAATCACACAGATAGGATGTAGCAGAGCCTGGACATGAACCAGCTCAAGCTGCCTCTGAAAATCCACTATGGCTTTGGCTTTTAGACAGCCCCCTGGTTTTTGCCCTTATACCACATGACCTTTAATGATCTTAGGCACAAATGGATGATGAAATATGAAAGCAGAAATGCTTTTAATGAGTGCAAAGAGAAGAACAAAACCCTTGGAACTAGACTTTCGGAGCTTAAACTGTTGGAACTGGGATCATTTAGTCTGGTGAAGGGGAAGATTAGGTGCAAGCTTGAGTGGTGACCTGGGCTCTGAAGCACTGGGGTTTACCCTTATCTCCACACGAAGGACTCAGGACAGAAATGAAAAGGTTCCTAGGAATGTACCGGTCGGGTCCGAGTCCATTCTGCAGTAATCAATCACTGTGACACAGGTTTTACAAAAGAGAAAAGATTTATTTGCAAGGCTGCCAAGTGAGGAGGTGGGAGAATAACTCTCATGTCCACCTCTCCAGATATAAGTCTTACAGATATTTATGGGTTAGGGAAGCGGAGTGGTCTAAGGTATGGGGAAAGGTGATTGGCAGTGACGAAAAATGAAGTAACAGGTCCCTTCTGTGCAGGCACAATCAGGGTTCGTGGCATTTCATAAAATATATGTACAGAAAATGGCAGCATTAGCATGATCTGAGGGTGGAGTTTTTGGCTCTCTGATGTCAAAAGCCCCCTTCTTGGGCACTTGTTCAGGCCCATTTGAAGAGTTAGTGGTCTCAACAGGTTTGAACTGGACAGGAGTTGGGTCAAGTCCCTGAAAAACTACTGAAATGACCATTACCATGATGACACATGAATGTTATCTATAAAGTAGCCAGTGAAGGTTAAGTTTCGGTGTTCAGCAGTAGCCTTCAGCTACCAGGACCTTCATCTTCGTGGAAAAAGGGAAAAAGTAAGTGACCAAAAGCAAGCAGGGCAGGTGGACCTGATCAAATTAGCCCCTTGGTTTCAGGAACATTGATTGTAATATAGTACTGGGTTGCCAATTAAAGACATACATCTGTGTTTCAGGAATCAGTTCTTTTCCCTTCCCCCCACCAAAGTCTGTGCTTTTCTACTGCTCTTATCTTCTAATACATATTATAATAAAGTACAGAGTGATCTGGAATTATATCTTCAAGACCCTTTCTTTTGTATTATTCTACCTTAAATAATGGGGCATCTTACATTTGCGAAGGGTTTAAATTTTACTTCGTTACTTGCCAATGCAAGATATATTACATTATCTTTCTATATCATTTTAAAACAGATTCCAAATCTCCATTCTTGAGGGTGGTAGGAAATTTATTACCTTACCCATCATAGAATATGGAGCTGAGAAGGGGATGGTCCAGGCCCTGTACTTCCGAGGTCACATGAGAGAATAGGGGTCTATATAGTCTCTGAAAGATTAGAGTTTCTTGTCTTCAATATGATAACAGAGTTTATTACTCAAATGTTTATGATCATTATGAAAACAGACGACTCACCTTGTCAATGGTCCCTTTATTTTTTCTTTTTTATTTTTTTCACCTCAAAATGTCTACTTTTAGTTGATGGCCCCATAGATCTAGGTGGCGTGGCTATACCTGTACCAAACCTAGGGGCAGAGTGAGGGTCTTGATGGTTGGTAAGGTCTCTCAAGATGCACGACACAGCTTGCAAATGAGCTAGGGTCAATCTTGCTACTCCATCAAGTACCACCTTCCTTTCCCCAGACTTGCAGAATTTGCCTTATTAAAGATGTGGAATTGTTCTTCCTGCTGTTCAACCCCAAAGACCTTCTTTCTCCTTTCCTCCTCTCATTGGCCTATTATCTCCTTAATCAATTCAGGCTTTCAAAACCAAAAGTTGATAAGAGACATTGTCTTTGAACACAACTATCTTCGACTTTGGAACTCAAATACACTGAACCCAAAACTTTTCCTATTTTAATGAGGGAAGAAAAAAATACAGTGAGATCAAAATGCAAATTAGTATCTCAATAAATCACGCTACCATCCTGCTTATAGACTCAGAGAAAGGTTGTACTATATTCCACATCAACAAGATGCTACAAATCTATTCTTAGTGAGACTTCAACCTAAAATTGCCATCTGCCATCATCCTGCTGCCTCCGATAAAGGTTTTTATAATTGCTAGAGACCAGCTGGTCATTTGTCTCATTATTCAATGCAAATATGTTATATAAAGAGAGTATAACATGAAATAACATTTCAAAATATAATGTCACATTAGAAAAAATACCAACAGAATGCATTTTTTTGGCCATGGGACTAAAAACAGCTTGTTGGAACTCATTTTGTTTGTTATAACTAAGACACTCTGGAATAATTTCTTCTTTTCCAATGTGTAATGGTTCATTTCACGCATGGAACAACTGTAATGAAAACAGCTCTTTACTAAGTCTTTGCCTTTTGGCTTTAAATTGCAATTAAACTAACATTACTTAGATCTTAGTTGTCTTCCATCTCTACCTCTGATGCTTAGGTTGTGGTATCTATCTAAAATTCTTTGCTTCATATAGAAATACACGAGAAGCTGAGAAAATCAATTTTAATGAAAGAAAGACAGGTTAGGAGAAAAACAGATAGGATTCTAAAAACTCAGCGATTGCAAAAAAGCTTTTAAGGAGAAACAACAACCATCATGAAATGCATCAATAAAGGAATTAAAGACTTGGGAGGCAGCCAAAACATATAGTTGCAGGCAACTGACTAAAGGGTGTTAATAAATTTACATCCCATTATGGGGACAGTCAAGGTTAGGTGTTATGGCCAAACAGGAAGTGTTTGAAAATAAAACAGGCAACTTTTACAGTATTTAAAGTGGGGGTAATGGACAAATCTGTTTTGTGGACTCTGGGACCACACAGAAATATTCAGAAGGAGGGAAGAGCTACCTCCCCACTCTCTTATCTCCACCCCCTTTTGAGATTTTTCTTCTGCTCATAAAAGCCAAGCCACTGAAGCCATGGCTTTTTAATGTCCACAAATGCAAATCTGCTACCATTGTGATCAAACCTGGCTCTCAAATATATTCTTTTCCATTCTCTTATTTTTCCACTGCACTATCCTTACTTAGGTCACCATCATCTGTCAATTATGTCACTGTAACAGCTCTCGATATCCTCTCCCTAACTTCAATTTACTCCCACTACTGCAAGACTCATCTATCCAAAATGCAAATCTGAACATGTCGATTCTCTTTATTACTGTTAGTTGCCCACAAAATAAAATTCAAATTCCTTAGAATATTCTATTCTTATTAATTTTTGTCTCATTTATTTATATCTACATCTGATCTATTTTATTTTGGGAAATTCACCAGTAAATGCTACCAGTGGGATGCAATGCACTGCCTCCCTCTGATAGTCTTCCAAAAAATCTTTTGTGTAATCCAGGTTCTTTTCTGTTGCTTTCCAGCAAATGCTCTGATCTACAGGGACAAGTCCCTTCATGATCTGTTACTTGCGTTTTCTCTCGAGACTCGTTTCCTGGCACCCCCAACTCCCTCTCTATGTTTAATCCTGTTCTTACGGATTTCAGCCCACTGAATGCCTTATGTTCTCTGTTCTCCATGTATATGTACATGCTCTTTCTTCCTCCCAGAATACCCCTTGTCTTGGCTTATTCTTTTTTTAAATTTTTTTGAGATGGAGTCTCGCTCTGTTGCCAAGGCTGGAGTGCAGTGGTGCGATCTCGGCTCACTGCAAGCTCTGCCTCCAGGATTCACGCCATTCTCCTGCCTCAGCCTCCTGAGTAGCTGGGACTATAGGCTCCTGCTACCATGCCTGGCTAATTTTTTTTTTTTTTTTTGTATTTTTAGTGGAGAGGGGGTTTCACCATGTTAGCCAGGATGATATCTATCTCCTGACCTCCTGATCCGGCCGCCTTGGCCTCCCAAAGTGCTGGGATTACAGGCATGAGCCACCTCGCCCGGCCTGTCTTGGCTTATTTTTTATTTTTATTTTTTTGAGATGGAATCTTGCTGTGTTGCCCAGGCTGGAGTGGTGCCGTGGCGCGATCTCGGCTCACTGCAAACTTCACGTCATTCTCCTGCCTCAGGCTCCTGAGTAGCTGGGACTACAGGCACCTGCCACCATGCCTGGCTAATTTTGTGTATTTTTAGTAGAGACAGGGTTTCACTGTGTTACCCAGGCTGCTCTCGATCTCCTGACCTCGTGATCCGCCCGCCTTGGCCTCCTAAAGTGCTGGGATTACAGGCATGAGCCACGACGCCTGGCCTTGGCTTATTCTTATACAGCCTTCAGTTTAGATGTTGGCTCTTTTAGGAAGCTTTGGCTAGTACTTAAAGAATGTGTTACCTCCCCTAATATGACCATGTTTTTACTTCTCTATTGACACACAAATCACCTACTCATCTTCTTTAAGTTTTCCTTTGACTGAAAGTTTGATAAGGGTATAGAATATACACTTTTCACAATTATTTCTCTAGTACCTAGCCCTCAAGGTGAAACATAGAAGAAACAGTAATTATTCCTCTATAAACAAATTGTCTAATTAATTTAATTGTAAGTGAGCTTGAAACATGTATATTTCCTTTTTGAAGGATAGTAATACAGTCTTGAATATTTTTTTTAATAGCATATCTGTATCATCATTATTTTATTTTAATATTTTTATTTTTATTTTTTATTATTATACTTTAGGTTTTAGGGTACACGTGCACAATGTGCAGGTTTGTTACATATGTATCCATGTGCCATGTTGGTTTGCTGCACCCATTAACTCGTCATTTAGCATTAGGTATATCTCCTAATGCTGTCCCTCCCTCCTCTCCCCACCCCACAACAGTCCCTGGAGTGTGATGTTCCCCTTCCTGTGTCCATGAGTTCTCATTGTTCAATTCCCACCAATGAGTGAGAACATGCGGTGATTGGTTTTTTGTCCTTGTGATAGTTTGCTGAGAATGATGTTTTCCAGTTTAATCCATGTCCCTACAAAGGACATGAACTCATCATTTTTTATGGCTGCATAGTATTCCATGGTGTATATGTGCCACATTTTCTTAATCCACTCTAACGTTGTTGGACATTTGGGTTGGTTCCAAGTCTTTGCTATTGTGAATAGTGCTGCAACAAACATCCGTGTGCATGTGTCTTTATAGCAGCATGATTTATAGTCCTTTGGGTATATACCCAGTAATGGGATGGCTGGGTCAAATGGTATTTCTAGTTCTAGATCCCTGAGGAATTGCCACACTGACTTCCACAATGGTTGAACTAGTTTACAGTCCCGCCAACAGTGTAAAAGTGTTCCTATTTCTCCACATCCTCTCCAGCACCTGTTGTTTCCTGACTTTTTAATGATGGCCATTCTAACTGGTGTGAGATGGTATCTCATTGTGGTTTTGATTTGCATTTCTCTGATGGCCAGTGATGATGAGCATTTTTGCATGTGTTTTTTGGCTGCATAAATGTCTTCTTTTGAGAAGTGTCTGTTCATGTCCTTTGCCCACTTTTTGATGGGGTTGTTTTTTTCTTGTAAATTTGTTTGAGTTCATTGTAGATTCTGGATATTAGCCCTTTGTCAGATGAGTAGGTTGCAAAAATTTACTCCCATTCTGTAGGTTGCCTGTTCACTCTGATGGTAGTTTCTTTTGCTGTGCAGAAGCTCTTTAGTTTAATTAGATCCCATTTGTCAATTTTGGGTTTTGTTGCCATTGCTTTTGGTGTTTTAGACATGAAGTCCTTGCCCACGCCTGTGTCCTGAATGGTATTGCCTAGGCTTTCTTCTAGGGTTTTTATGGTTTTAGGTCTAACATGTAAGTCTTTAATCCATCTTGAATTAATTTTTGTATAAGGTGTAAGGAAGGGATCCAGTTTCAGCTTTCTGCATGTGGCTAGCCAGTTTTCCCAGCACCAGTTATTAAACAGGGAATCATTTCCCTATTTCTTGTTTTTGTCAGGTTTGTCAAAGATCAGATAGTTGTAGATATGCGGCATTATTTCTTTTTTTTATTTGTATTTATTTTATTATTATACTTTAGGTTTTAGGGTACATGTGCACAATGTGCAGGTTTGTTAAATATGTATCCATGTGCCATGTTGTTTTGCTGCACCAATTAACTCGTCATTTAGCATTAGGTATATCTCCTAATGCTGTCCCTCCTCCCCTCTCCCCACCCCACAACAGTCCCCGGAGTGTGATGTTCCCCTTCTTGTGTCCATGAGTTCTCATTGTTCAATTCCCACCTATGAGTGAGAACATGAGGTGTTTGGGTTTTTGTCCTTTCAATAGTTTACTGAGAATGATGTTTTCCAGTTTCATCCATCTGCCTACAAAGAACATGAACTCATCATTTTTTATGGCTGCATAGTATTCCATGGTATATATGTGCCACATTTTCTTAATCCAGTCTATCGTTGTTGGACATTTGGGTTGGTTCCAAGTCTTTGCTATTGTGAATAGTGCCGCAATAAACATATGTGTGTATGTGTCTTTATAACAGCATGATTTATAGTCCTTTGGGTATATACCCAGTAATGGGATGGCTGGGTCAAATGGTATTTCTAGTTCGAGATCCCTGAGGAATCGCCACACTGACTTCCACAATGGTTGAACTAGTTTACAGTCCCACCAACAGTGTAAAAGTGTTCCTATTTCTCCACATCCTCTCCAGCACCTGTTGTTTCCTGATTTTTTAATGATGGCCATTCTAACTGGTGTGAGATGGTATCTCATTGTGGTTTTGATTTGCTTTTCTCTGATGGCCAGTGATGATGAGCATTTTTTCATGTGTTTTTTGGCTACATAAATGTCTTCTTTTGAGAAGTATCTGTTCATGCCCTTCACCCACTTTTTGATGGGGTTGTTTGTTTTTTTCTTGTAAATTTGTTTGAGTTCATTGTAGATTCTGGATACTAGCCCTTTGTCAGATGAGTAGGTTGCAAAAATTTTCTCCCATTCTGTAGGTTGCCTGTTCACTCTGATGATAGTTTCTTTTGCTGTGCAGAAGCTCTTTAGTTTAATGAGATCCCATTTGTCAATTTTGGCTTTTGTTGCCATTGCTTTTGGTGTTTTAGACATGAAGTCCTTGCCCACGCCTATGTCCTGAATGGTATTGCCGAGGTTTTCTTGTAGGATTTTAATGGTTTCAGGTCTAACATGTAAGTCTTTAATCCATCTTGAATTAATTTTTTTTTTATTAATTTTTTTTGCATACAAAAACAATAAACATTTTCTAAAAATACACACAAACAAAAAGATGCATATCAAACATATTAGGAAGGTTGCACATGGGAAGTTGGGGAATAGAAATGGGGGTGGGAGTTAAAATAAATGAGAGAGGGACTTTATATGGATCAGTGATAATAACTCAATCCTCTATTTGACAAAGAAGAGGGAGAAGGAAGAGGAAGAAAAAGAAAGTGGGATAAAGGATCAGAAAGGGAGGAAAATAGAAAAAATTAGAGTATGACTCCAGGGTAGACCTGTTTTGTTGTCATTGAGTTGGTTGGTTGGTTTGTCTGTTGTATTCTTCATGTTTCGCCATAAGGTGTAAGGAAGGGATCCAGTTTCAGCTTTCTGCATATGGCTAGTCAGTTTTCCCAGCACCATTTATTAAATAGGGAATCCTTTCCCCATTTCTTGTTTTTGTCAGGTTTGTCAAAGATCAGATAGTTGTAGATATGCGACATTATTTCTGATGGCTCTATTCTGTTCCATTGATCTATGTCTCTGTTTTGGTACCAGTACCATGCTGTTTTGGTTACTGTAGCCTTGTAGTATAGTTTGAAGTCAGGTAGCGTGATGCCTCCAGCTTTGTTCTTTTGACTTAGGATTGACTTGACGATGTGGGCTCTTTTTTGGTTCCATATGAACTTTAAAGTAGTTTTTTTCCAATTCTGTGAAGAAAGTCATTGGTAGCTTGATGCGGATGGCATTGAATCTATAAATTACCTTTGGCAGTATGGCCATTTTCACGATATTGATTCTTCCAACCCATGAGCATGGAATGTTCTTCCATTTGTTTGTATCCTCTTTTATTTCATTGAGCAGTGGTTTGTAGTTCTCCTTGAAGAGGTCCTTCACATCCCTTATAAGTTGGATTCCTAGGTATTTTATTCTCTTTGAAGCAATTGTGAATGGGAGTTCACTCATGATTTGGCTCTGTGTTTGTCTGTGATTAGTGTACAAAAATGCTTATGATTTTTGTACATTGATTTTGTATCCTGACACTTTGCTGAAGTTGCTAATCAGCTTAAGGAGATTTGGGGCTGAGACAATGGGGTTTTCTAGATATACAATCATGTCATCTGCAAACAGGGACAATTTGACTTCCTCTTTTCCTAATTGAATACCCTTTATTTCCTTCTCCTGCCTGATTGCCCTGGCCAGAACTTCCAACACTATGTTGAATAGGAGTGGTGAGAGAGGGCATCCCTGTCTTGTGCCAGTTTTCAAAGGGAATGCTTCCAGTTTTTTCCCATTCAGTATGATATTGGCTGTGGGTTTGTCATAGATAGCTCTTATGATTTTGAGATATGTCCCATCAATACCTAATTTCCTGAGAGTTTTTAGCATGAAGGGTTGTTGAATTTTGTCAAAGGCCTTTTCTGCATCTATTGAGATAATCATGTGGTTTTTGTCTTTGGTTCTGCTTATATGCTGGATTACATTTATTGATTTGCGTATGTTGAAGCAGCCTTGCATCCCAGGGATGAAGCCCACTTGATCATGGTGGATAAGCTTTTTGATGTGCTGCTGGATTCGGTTTGCCAGTATTTTATTGAGGATTTTTGCATCAATGTTCATCAAGGATATTGGTCTGAAATTCTCTTTTTTGGTTGTGTCTCTGCCAGGCTTTGGTATCAAGACGATGCTGGCCTCATAAAATGTGTTAGGGAGGATTCTCTCTTTTTCTATCAATTGGAATAGTTTTAGAAGGAATGGTACCAGTTCCTCCTTGTACCTCTGGTAGAATTCGGCTGTGAATCCATCAGGTCCTGGACTCTTTTTGGTTGGTAAGCTATTGATTATTGCCACAATTTCAGAGCCTGTTATTGGTCTATTCAGAGATTCAGCTTCTTCCTGTTTTAGTCTTCGGAGGGTGTATTTGTCAAGGAATTTATCCATTTCTTCTAGATTTTCTAGTTTATTTGCATAGAGGTGTTTGTAGTATTCTCTGATGGTAGATTGTATCTCTGTGGTATCGGTGGTGATAACCCCTTTTTCATTTTTTATTGCATCTATTTTATTCTTCTCTCTTTTCTTCTTTATTAGTCTTGCTAGCGGTCTATCAATTTTGTTGATCTTTTCAAAAAACCAGGTCCTGGATTCATTAATTTTTTGAAGGGTTTTTTGTGTCTCTATTTCCTTCAGTTCTGCTCTGATCTTAGTTATTTCTAGCCTTCTGCTAGCTTTTGAATGTGTTTGCTCTTGCTTTTCTAGTTCTTTTAATTGTGATGTTAGGGTGTCAATTTTGGATCTTTCCTGCTTTCTCTTGTGGGCATTTAGTGCTATAAATTTTCCTCTACACACTACTTTGAATGTGTCCCAGAGATTCTGGTATGTTGTGTCTTTGTTCTCGTTGGTTTCAAAGAACATCTTTATTTCTGCCTTCATTTCATTATGTACCCAGTAGTCATTCAGGAGCAGGTTGTTCAGTTTCCATGTAGTTGAGTGGTTTAGAGTGAGTTTCTTAATCCTGAGTTCTAGTTTGATTGCACTGTGGTCTGAGAGACAGTTTGTTGGGATTTCTGTTCTTTTACATTTGCTGAGGAGATCTTTACTTCCAACTATGTGGTCAATTTTGGAATAGGTGTGGTGTGGTGCTGAGAAAAATGTATATTCTGTTGATTTGGGGTGGAGAGTTCTGTAGATGTCTATTAGGTCCACTCTGTGCAGAGCTGAGTTCCATTCCTGGATATCTTTGTTAACTTTCTGTCTCGTTGATCTGTCTAATGTTGACAGTGGGGTGTTAAAATCTCCCATTATTATTGTGTGGGAGTTTAAGTCCCTTTGTAGGTCATTCAGTACTTGCTTTATGAATCTGGGTGCTCCTGTGTTGGGTGCATATATATTTAGGATAGTTAGCTCTTCTTGTTGAATTGATCCCTTTTCCATTATGTAATGGCCTTCTTTGTCTCTTTTGATGTTTTTGGTTTAAAGTCTATTTTATCAGAGACTAGGATTGCAACCCCTGCCTTTTTTTGTTTTCCATTTGCTTGGTAGATCTTCCTCCATCCCTTTATTTTGAGTCTATGTGTGTCTCTGCACGTGAGATGGGTTTCCTGAATATAGCACACTGATGGGTCTTGACTCCTTATCCAGTTTGCCAGTCTGTGTCTTTTAATTGGAGCATTTGGCCCATTTACATTTAAGTTAATATTGTTATGTGTGAATTTGATCCTGTCATCATGATGCTAGCTGGTTATTTTGCTCATTAGTTGATGCAGTTTCTTCCTAGCCTCGATGGTCTTTACAATTTGGCATGTTTTTGCAGTGGCTGGTACCAGTTGTTCCTTTCCATGTTTAGTGCTTCCTTCAGGGGCTCTTTTAGGGCAGGCCTGGTGGTGACAAAATCACTCAGCATTTGCTTGACTGTAAAGTATTTTATTTCTCCTTCACTTTTGAAGCTTAGTTTGGCTGGATATGAAATTCTGGGTTGAAAATTCTTTTCTTTAAGAATGTTGAATATTGGCCCCCACTCTCTTCTGGCTTGAAGAGTTTCTGCCGAGAGATCAGCTGTTAGTCTGATGGGCTTCCCTTTGTGGGTAACCCGACCTTTCTCTCTGGCTGCCCTTAACATTTTTTCCTTCATTTCAACTTTGGTGAATCTGACAATTATGTGTCTTGGAGTTGCTCTTCTCAAGGAGTATCTTTGTGGCGTTCTCTGTTTTTCCTGAATCTGAATGTTGGCCTGCCTTGCTAGATTGGGGAAGTTCTCCTGGATAATATCTTGCAGAGTGTTTTCCAACTTGGTTTCATTGTCCCCGTCATTTTCAGGTACACCAATCGGACATAGATTTGGTCTTTTCACATATTCCCAAATTTCTTGGAGGCTTTGTTCATTTCTTTTTATTCTTTTTTCTCTAAACTTCCCTTCTCACTTCATTTCATTCATTTCATATTCCATCACTGATACCCTTTCTTCCAGTTGATTGCATCGGCTCCCGAGGCTTCTGCAATCTTTGCGTAGTTCTCGAAACTTGGCTTTCAGCTCCATCAGCTCCTTTAAGCCCTTCTCTCCATTGGTTATTCTAGTTATCCATTCATCTAATTTTTTTTCAAAGTTTTTAACTTCTTTGCTATTGTTTTGAATTTCCTCCTGTAGCTCGGAGTAATATGATTGTCTGAAGCCTTCTTCTCTCAACTCGTCAAAGTCATTCTCCATCCAGCTTTTTTCCGTTGCTGGTGAGGAACTGTGTTCCTTTGGAGGAGGAGAGGTGCTCTGCTTTTTAGAGTTTCCAGGTTTTCTGCTCTGTTTTTTCCCCATCTTTGTGGTTTTATCTACTTTTGGTCTTTGATGATGGTGATGTACAGATGGGTTTTTGGTGTGGATGTCCTTTCTGTTTGTTAGTTTTCCTTCTATCAGACAGGACCCTCAGCTGCAGGTCTGTTGGAGTTTGCTAGAGGTCCACTCCAGACCCTGTTTGGCTGAGTGTCAGCAGCGGTGGCTGCAGAACAGTGGGTTTTCGTGAGACCACAAATTCAGCTGTCTGATAGTTCCTCTGGAAGTTTTGTCTCAGAGGAGTACCCGGCCGAGTGAGGTGTCAGTCTGTCCCTACTGGGGGGTGCCTCCCAGTTAGGTTGCTCGGGGGTGAAGGACCCACTTTAGGAGGCAGTCTGTCCGTTCTCAGATGTCCAGCTGAGTGCTGGGAGAACCACTGCTCTCTTCAAAGCTGTCAGACAGGGACATTTAAGTCTGCAGAGGTTCCTGCTGAATTTTTGTCTGTGCCCTGCCCCCAGAGGTGGAGCCTACTGAGGCAGGCAGGCCTCCTTGAGCTGTGGTGGGCTCCACCCAGTTCGAGATTCCTGGCTGCTTTGTTTACCTAAGCAAGCCTGGGCAATGGCGGGCGCACCTCCTCCAGCCTCGCTGCTGCCTTGCAGTTTGATCTCAGACTGCTGTGCTAGCAATCAGTGAGATTCCATGGGTATAGGACCCTCCGAGCCAGGTGCGGGACACAATCTCCTGGTGTTCCGTTTTCCACGCCTGTTGGAAAAGCATAGTATTAGGGTGGGACTGACCCGATTTTCCAGGTGCCATCTGTTACCCCTTTCTTTGACTAGGAAAGGGAACTCCCTGGCCCCTTGTGCTTCCCGAGTGAGTCAATGCCTCACCCTGCTTTGGCTCGTGCACAATGTGCTTCACCTACTGTCCTGCACCCACTGTTTGTCACTCCCTAGTGAGATGAACCCGGTACCTCAAACAGAAATGCAGAAATCACCCGTCTTCTGTGCCGCTCACGCTGGGAACCGTAAACCGGAGCTGTTCCTATTGGGTCATCCAATCTTGAATATTGTTTAACAGGATGAGTATTTCAGTTATTCACATACCACCTTTATAACCTTTGTCTGCTCTAAATAATGGCTGTGCTATTATCTAAGAATTTTCTTTAGATAAACTTATTTTTATGAAAATAAATTTAAATAATTTTTTATTTTTGCAAATTTACAGGGTACATGGGAAATTTTTTACATGTATATAATGTGTCGTAATCAAATCAGGGTATTCAGCGTGTCCATCACTTGAGTACAATACATTTTTTTAACTATAGTCATCCTACTCTGCTGTCAAGCATCGGATTTACTTTTTTCTACCATACTACACATTTACACCCTTTAACCTACTTCTCTTCATTCTTCCCTGTTCCCTCACTCACTCTTCCCAGTCTCTGTTATTTATCTTTCCACCTTCTACCTCCATGTGTCCAAACTTTTAGCTTCCTCTTATAAGCGAGAATATGTGATATCATTTTGTGCCTGGCTTATTTTACTTAAGATAATGACCTCTACTTCCATCCACGTTACTTTAAATGACATGATTTCATTATTTTATATGCCTGAAAAGTATTTCACTGTGTACACATGCTACATTTTCTTTATCCATTCATCAGTTGATGAACATTTAAGTTGATTCAATATTTTTGCTATTCTGAATAGTGCTGCAATAAACATGTGAGTACAAATATCTCTATGATATATTGATTTTTCTGTGGGTAGATACATGGTAGTGGCATTGCTGTATTGAAAAGTAATTCTATTTTTAGTTTTTTTGAGCAACCTCCATACAGTTTTCTATGATGGCTGTATTAGTTTACATTCCCACCAGCAGTATATGAGAGTTATCTTTGCTCCGCTCCCTCACCAACATCTTTTTGTTTTGTCTATTTATTTATTTTTGTATTTTTTATTTTTTACTTTAAGTTCTGGGATACATGTTCTATGCGCTGGTGACAAGAATGTATCATCTGCAGCTGTTGGATAGAATGTGCTGTAAATGTCTGTTAGGTCTGTTTGGTCTAAAATTCAATTTAAATTCAGTGTTTTTTATTATTTGATTTTCTTCTAGATGCACTGTCAAATGCAGTGAAGGATTAAAGTCCCTCACTATTATTATATTGAAGTCTATCTCTCTTTTTAGATCTAATAACATTTGCATATTAATCTGAATGTTTCAGTGTTGGTGCATATATATTTAGAATTGTTATACCCTCTTTCTGGATTGATCACTTTTTATTATGTAATGACCTTCTTTGTCTTTTTTTTATTGTTCTTGACTTAGTCTGTATTACCTGATATAAGTATGGCTACTTCTGTTCACTTTTGATTTCCATTTGCATGGAATATCTTTTTCTATTCCTTTACCTTCAATCTATATGTGTCTTTAGAGATGAGATGAGTTTCTTGTAAGTAACATATTTTTGGATCACAATTTTCAATGCATTCAGCTATTCCTATGTTTTAAATGGAGAATATAATCCCTTTACATTTAAGGTCATTATTGATATATGAGGTTTTATTCGTGGCATATTGTTAATTGTTTTATGTATTCTTTGTTGCTTTCTTTCTTTTAAATTTTATTCTTATTATACTTTAAGTTTTAGGGTACATGTGTACAATGTGTAGGTTTGTTACATATGTATACATGTGCCATGTTGGTATGCTGCATTTAGCATTAGGTATATCTCCTAATGCTATCCCTCCCTCCTCCCCACACCCCACAACAGTCCCCAGTGTGTGATGTTCCCCTTCCTGTGTCCATGTGTTCTCATTGTTCAATTCCCACCTATGAGTGAGAACATGCGGTGTTTTTGTCCTTGCAATAGTTTGCTGAGAATGATGGTTTCCAGCTTCATCCATGTCCCTACAAAGGACATGAACTCATCATTTTTTATGGCTGCATAGTATTCCATGGTGTATATGTGCCACATTTTCTTAATCCAATCTATCATTGTTGGACATTTGGGTTGGTTCCAAGTCTTTGCTATTGTGAATAGTGCCACAATAAACATATGTGTGCATGTGTCTTTATAGCAGCATGATTTATAATCCTTTGGGCATATACCCAGTAAAGGGATGGCTGGGTCAAGTGGTATTTCTATTTCTAGATCCCTGAGGAATTGCCACACTGACTTCCACAATGGTTGAACTAGTTTACAGTCCCACCAACAGTGTAAAAGTGTTCCTATTTCTCCACATCCTCTCCAGCACCTGTTGTTTCCTGACTTTTTAATGATGGCCATTCTAACTGGTGTGAGATGGTATCTCATTTGCGTTTCTTTGATGGCCAGTGATGATGAGCATTTTTTCATGTGTTTTTTGGCTGCATAAATGTCTTCTTTTGAGAAGTGTCTGTTCATATCCTTCGCCCACTTTTTGGTGGGGTTGTTTTTTTCTTGTAAATTTGTTTGGGTTCATTGTAGATTCTGGATATTAGCACTTTGTCAGATGAGTAGGTTGCAAAAATTTTCTCCCATTCTTTTTCTTTTATTGTTTGTTATTGTGGTTTGCTGTATTTCTGTATTGGTACCATTTGAGTCCTTTGTCTTCCTCTTTTTTGTGATTGATTTACCAGTGAGTCTTACAATTTCATGTGGTAAATAGTGTCCTTTTGTTTCCAGTGTAGGATTCCTTGAGCATTTCTTTTAGGTCTGGTCTAGTGGTAACAAATTCATTCAGCATTTGCTTGTCTGGGAATGGTTTTATTTCTCCTTAATTTATGAAGGATAATTTTGCTGGATATAGTGTTCTTGGGTGGCAGTTTTTTTTTTCTTTCAGCACTTTGAATATATCATCCTGTTCTCTTCTGGCCTGTAAGGTTTCTGCTGAAAAATCTACTGTTAGTTTGATGGGGTTTCCTTTATAGGTAACTACATGCTTTTCTCTTGCTATTTTTAGGATTCACTCTTATCTTTGACTTTAGAGAGTCTGATTATAATGCCTTGTTGAGAAGACCTTTTTGCACTGTATCTTCCTAGGGATCATTGCATCTCCTACATCTCAATGTCTCTATGTCTTGCTAGATCTTGAGAGTTTTCATCTATTACTTTGTTAAATAGGTTTTCTAATCCTTTCTTTGTGCTTGGGGATACCAATAATTTGTAAATTCAGCCACTTTATGTTTTCCCTAATGTCGTGAAGGCTTTTCTCTTTTTTAAAATTATTTTTCTTTATTTCTTGTCTGACTGGATTATTTCAAAAGACCTGTGTTGAATTCTGAGATTCTTTTTTGCCTGATCTGGTTTACTGTTGAAGCTTTCAAACCTATTTTGTGTTTCCTTCAATGAATTATTCAGTTTCAGAATTTCTGTTTGGTTCTTTTAAAAATATATCTCTTTGGTAAATTCCCATTTGTATCCTGAATTATTTTTCTGACTTCTTTGCATCCTTTTTTTTTCTTTTTAGAATTTTCTTGTTTCTCAGTGAGCTTCTTTAAAATCAATATTTTGAATGTTTATCTGGGCTTTCAAAAATTTCTTTTTAATTAAGATCTATTGAAGGAGAATTATTGTGTTCCTTTGGAGGTGTCTTTTTTTGTTTTTCATGCTCCCTGTATCTTTATGTTGATATCTCCACATCAGGTGTAACATTCACTTCTTCCTATTTTTGAATTTACTTTTGTGTGAATGTTGTGGGGGTGGGGCTTTTTCCTGAAATTGTATCTGTGGTTTTGGATGGGTAGGGGACTTTGCCTTTGATTCTGAGTGCTTGTAGTAGTGTCGTCTCTGCATGATTTATTTGGCCATAAACTGTGTTAGTGGTATCCATGATTCCCTTGATGGGTTAGGGTGAGGTTATTAGTGGAAACAGTGTTGAAATTGTGCTGGGGACTAGCATGCCAGCTAGGCCAGTCTTCAGACCCCAGTGGTGGCAGCAGTGGGCTATGTATGCCCAGGGTAATATGTTCTGACACCTGTGTTGGTGGTTATTATAAGGCCAATTAATGGACTTCCAGTTGGCTTGCCCAGATGCCAGTAGTGGCAGCAGTAGAACTGGCAGGTGGGCAATTTCCCAGGCCCCTGGGAAGTCAGTATGGGCAATGGCAGAAGCAGTGGCAGGATGATTCTTTGGGTCCTGAGCAGTGTTCATTGATATTGACAGTGGCTACAATGGGCTAAGTGGGTCAGTCTCCAGGCCCATTGGTGGTGTTTACAGGTAGATGCTAGCTCAAATAGTAGCAGCCAGGAGTTTAGGCCCAATCTCAGGCCCTCAGAACGAGGGCTCAGGTATTCAAGGTGGTGAATTGAGTTGGACAATCCACAGAACCCTGGGCTATGTGCTCTGTTTTAGAGGTGGGATATAAGCCAAACTGAATGGGCTTCTTTTTAGGCCCCCAGGAGTGAGAGCAGGCACCAGCTGTGGTGAGTGGGGGCACAACAATCCTTAGACCCTAGGTAGACTGCTCAGGTGAGAGTCAGTAGCAGCCACACCAAGACTGCGCCACTGGAGAGAGTGGGGTCATCTTTGGTGGCCACAGCTTGGGCTGACAGGTAAGTAACTTCATCCTTTTCATACCCCGGTACTGGCAGGGTGTTCTCCCTTGCTCTGGTAGCAGTAGCTGGTGTCTAGTTCACACCCTGCCCTGATTGCACGAGCCCTCACCCAGCTCCTGACTAAGTCCCATTGACAACTAATGTGTTATTCACATTTGTGTCTCAAATCCCAGCAGCACTTACTTCCCAATACTGGCCTCTACAGACCATGCCTCCCTTGTTTCTTAGACTCGGCTGTGGGAATGCTCCTAGCTTCCTTCTCTGTCCCAGAAGCAACAGCCTGAGTATCCACAATGCCTTGTCCTAGCAACACTGTGTCCCATGACAGTGTGCTGTTTACCAGAGGGTAGGCTTGAAAATAGCATCTTGTTGTAGCTGCTTAGGTCTCAGAAAGCGTGTGGGACCCAGTGCGAGATCCCTCCCTGGAGCAGTTCCATCCCATGGTCTCCTGGAAGCTCCCTATGTTACTTTCAGGGCTTGGAAGGGTTGAGGGACTCACCCATGGGCAGGATTGCATGATTTCATGGTAGGAATGTGGGCCACTGAAATTCTCTCATTCACACTTCCCCTACATCAGGAGATTACTCCTGACTCCCAGCCACTCCCTGTCAGGGAGGCTGCCCTTTTCCCTTCTCCTTCTCTACTTTGGTGTTTCCTGTCACTTCTATGTTGAAATCCAGTGTTGTCTCTGGGATAACGTATTTGACGTGTGATTGTCTATACACTATTCTGGTTCTTCTAAGTGGAGAAGGCAGGCATGGAATCCTTTTAGTTAGATATCTTGCATTGCCCTCCCTAGAATAAGTTTATTTTTAAAGGCAACTTTATGCCATTATTATAAGCGAAAAAAGCATTATTTGCCACAAATAGTAGGTGCAGATTAATGCAAATTAAAAGCAATATAGAGCTATTAAAAATGTATGCATGAACATAAATAATAAACAATATGTTCATACTTGAAAATTTGTCTTTTGTATTCAATCATTGGTGTACGTGCCACATTTTGGAATCATTGTTTTATATTGTAAGAATCATCCATACTCATGTTTTGAACTAATCTTTGCTCTCCATTTTTCACAGGGTTGTTATGATAAATATGGGAGATAAAATTAAACTCTTTTTATAAACTGTAAAGCTTTACACAAGGGTAATGTTCATTAGTTTTATGCTACTTCTACTGGGGCAGGTAAGTGGCTGAAAGAGTAAGACCAGGAAGACGTCTAGAGGGTCATATTTCACTTATACAGTTGTTTGTGAAGAACTCAGTTTTACTCGTAGACTTTTCAGAATCCACCAAAATTCAACGTTATTCCAGGAGTTATTTTCATGTCACTTACTCATTATTAAAGTGATTTTTCAGATTGAAGGACTGAAAATGTTTTCTCATAAACTAAGTCCCAATTTAAGTCTCAGGGAGTATGTTAGTTGGAAACAAAAAGGTTATTAGCACATTAAACTCTACCACCAATATAAATATCTAAAGGTAGAGTAAATATGTACACAAAGTAAAAGCTTACAAAGATACCATACTTATATTAACCAAATCCTACATGATTCTATCACAAAGAAGTTTCATTCCCATCTTTCTTATTTGTGTGTTCATTTTGAATGTCCTTATTTTAATACTATGATGAACACCCACAGACCTATTACCCAGACCAAGAGCTAGAACACTAACAAGGACTCATGTTTACTTATGTCCTTCCCTTCTTCCTTCCCCAGAAGTCACTGCCAGCTTGAATTTTATGCTTAGCATTGTCTTGCTTTCCACCCCTGTACTTTTATGACATATGTATGTCTAAACAATGTATTATTTAGCTTTATTTGTTTTAGAAAATTATAAAAAGGGCTTAAGGCTATATGTAGTCTTCTGGGAATTGTTTTTTACACTTGGTACTGTTTTATGTTACTAAGATTAATCCATATTGGTAGATATAGTTGCAATCAATTATTATTTTTTTGTGTGTGTGTGTATGTGTGTCTATAATATAAAGCACAATATCCATTTTTCTGTGGGTGGGCATCTGAATATTTTCCAGTTTTTTTTTCTACTCTGACTATTTTGATATTGTTGAGAAAACATGGGTGAATCACCTACAAGCAGGCCCAGTGGCCTTTCCCAGACAACATTGGGAAAACTTGTGGTGACAGCAGCAGTGGCAAGCTGAAGACCCTCACAGCTGCCCTTTGGTGTTGCCACTACCTGTGATCATTAATATGAAGTCAGTAGGTCCTTGTTACAATATGTAGCCCCTGTATTAAGAAGGTAAAGTTAGTGAAATCTAGGCTACCCTTCAGAAGAAAAAAAAATGAATATGACACTTTATTTCTACAATCTTTACTATAAGAGTTAATTATTCAAAATAACAAGTTCTATATTCATTTGATTTTGGAGATCTCTACACAAAGGCTGGAGAAGCTATAAACCAGTAGTTGTTAATCTTTTTTGCATATTAGAATCACTTGGGGGACGTTTAAGGACCTTGATGTTTGTGTCACTTTATAGAACAATTAAAGCAGATTCTCTAGGGGTGGGACCTGGGCATCAATATTATTTTTAAAGTTCCTTATGGATCCAACATACAGCCAACGTTGAGAACCAGTGCTCTAAGCCACAGGATATAACTTTTGTGCTAATCATTCATACTTCAACTGAGCAAATGCAGGCTGGCTACTTTAAATCTGAGACAAGGAAAATGTATTTGGAAAAAAATGTCAAACATTTTTAAAAAATATAAAGTAAAAATTTAAAATCTATAACTACTTATAAAACAGGGGTCCACAAAACAGAATAGTTTACCAGAAATCATTATGATTTTCAAAGCAGTTGCTTCTACTAGAAACTTTGTTTATTTCTCTTTCTTTCTTAAATGTATATTTTGAAGTTATGCTCCTTACTCTACCACTCTAACCTTCATTGAAAAACTCTGGAAAGAACTAAAAAATGAATGACATCTAGAATTAGGATTTTCCATTGCATCTCACTTTCTTATCTTCTCAGGCTATTTTCTGCTGTCCCACAATGTCACATAAAAAATTCTTGGAGCTAGGGCAAGATGTTTGCCCTTCCTTCAAGAAAGTTTAAGCTACAATATTTTATTATTCCGTGTTTATTTAGTAAACATTTGTTGAGCAGGTGCTATGTGCTATGCATTGGTCTAAGCAATGAGACTATGAAAATGAAGAAGCCATAGTATATAATTTGGTGAGGAAAATGGATTTCCATGCAAATAATTTTTTAAAAAATTAGTTACTTAAATTTTAAAACAATGATATATTTATGTTTTAAAAACCAAAAAGTATAAAAGAAGTCTCCCTTTCACCACTGTTCAGTTCACAAACAGGACCCTCCAAGATGCAGTATTATTAATTTTACATGTAGCCTTCTAGATATTTTAGAATATATTTACAAATGAAAATATAAATATATATTATCACCTTCCCCTTTTTTTTCACAAAGAGTAGATTATTTAACACATTGTTTTGCACTTTAATGTTTTTCACCTTACAATATATCTTGTAGACCTTTCTATTTCAATACGTCCAGATTTTATTATTTCACATAGGTGGCTGGTTTTCATTGTACTAATATTCTATAATTCATTTTTCTAACTCCTAGAGACATTCTATTTTTTTCCAATCTTTTTCTATAACAAGTAATGCTGCAATGAAGAGTTCTGTGTCCATGCCATTTCATCATCTCACATTTGAAATCTAGAATAAATCTAAATCTAGAATAAAATCTAGAATAAATTCCTAGCCCTGGAATTATTTAGTCAATGACCTTGTACTTTTGACAGATATTGACAATTTGTCATGCACTGAAGGCTGGTTTCCACACTTGTCAGCAACGTATAGACAGCCTGCGTCTTCACATTATTGCGAACACGATATATTCATCAATATTTGCTTTTTGTTGATTTGATGGGTGGAAAATGGTGCGGTATTAATTTGCATAACCCTGATTATGAGTGAAATTAAACAGCTTTTTATAATTTCGTTGTTAAGTGAGGTAAAGGAGGTACTTGAACTAAGTAACAATAGAAACGGTGGAGAAGGACGATTTATTGTCTTTACCCCTGAAAACAAAAACTCAACTTAAGTACAAGGAGCCTCAGCAGTTTGCTTTAGATTTTTTCTCAAAATGCATCACCAGCTTACCAAGTAATGGTGAATGCAGGACAAGAACATGGTTTCCCATTGTTTTTTTCTCCTCTAACTGTTCTACTTGATCTTTTAAAATGCATTGCAGCCTCAGCTTCTGGGTTGCTGCCTATGTTTCCTGTAAGTCTGGTTTTCCTTCAGTTTGAGTTCATGCTTGTCATCATTCAAATATTTTGGTGACGTTTTTACTACTGCTTTTTAAATATTATTCTTCAAATTGGAATATGCCATTGCATGTTTGTCCTACAATTATAACTAAAAAATTCTACCTTGTGTAACATTTTAGAATTTGCAGAGTACTTTGTGTTATAGTATCTCATTTAAAGGTTTCAACTCTATAATTTACTTTTGAGAAATTGCCTCCATTTAAACACATAGAAATTTACAGGCAGTAACTTGCTGCCAGCCTCACAGATAAACCAATTTGGGGCATGTTGAAATCCACACTCTGAAATTCTAACTTCAAAGCCAGTAAGTACATTTTCTAACTAGATTGGAGATGGTTGACTGTGACAAAATACTCTTTCATTCTCCTTTGCTTCTGCCTGTCTCTGCCTCTGTATCTGCAGAGATGTTATTAGCAGCCTGGTGAGCAAAGTTACTAAATGTCTCTCATCTACCTGATTTCCCTCTCCAGACCTTGCTCGCACTGACTTTTCTCTGGGTTTAACTATCAGCACTCATATTTCAGTTAGGGTTACTTAAGAGACTTACTTTGTAGGCAAGTTGGTGCACGATTGATTAAAAATTTCTTCCAGCCTCCTCCTGACCTGGTCTTTATACAAGGTTTGTTACTACAATCAGACAGAAACACCTGCCTTGTCTATTGGGATATTTGTTCTTTGGTCTAAAATAAATTAACATAGCCCTGAAAGAAACCTTTTATCCCTTGGTATCCCTTATCACCACCCTTTGAAGTGGTTTTGAAAGGAGCAGTTAAATCAGAACTTTCATGAAATTGTCAGTCTGATTCCTTGGAGGTCCAGACCTAAACAGCAGAAGCACACAAGCTGGCACACATTATTTTCCTCTGCCCGAGTCTTTCCTCTTAAGCATAAAAAGCTGTGTGTGGTTTCCTTCTTTGTACAAGGGCACACTCTGTTTTGGTCTTATCCTCCATGTCATGAACCGATAAATTCAAAAAAGACTCTGAATCAATTGAATGAAGAAACATTGGACTACATCAGGTGCAGGGAGTGTGACCTCCCCGTTAATTTTGCCTTTTAAACTTCCTGTCTGGTAATATTTGGCGATTTAAAATGAATTATCTTGGTCATCTCTCTGAAGATGCTTAAGAAACAAATCTGGCCGAGTTAATAAGTCCTGCCTTAACAAGTGAACTGCTCTTTGTAAGGCCAAGAAGAAAACACTTTGGATTAATTCACTATTTTAGGGGTAACAAGCTGACTTCAGACTCGACAACCATAGAATATGATAAAAACATACACATGATTTCAGGGAAAGCTTATAAATAAAGCACAATTCAGGAGATTAATCTGGAAAATTCGATTAAATCCAATGCCTTCCCAAAGTTAATTCACTTCAGTTTAATAACAAATTCCATTTTTACCACCTCCAGTTCCTCTGTTTTTTACCTTTTCCTTCACAAACATATTTACTTTTTTCCCACCTGAATCTCAGTACATTCTGTATTTTCAGAAATGCATACACAGTCAATAAACATTTGTTGAGTTAATGATTAAATGGCTCTAAGGCCAATAATACATCCTGATCTATGCTCTGGTTTCTCTCCTACCTTTCTCATTTGAGTATCTTTTTCCTCTCCTATTCTTCCTACCTTTCTGTTTCTGCTATTTTGGCTCTTCTCTTTCAGCATTTAAAATTATTTGTCTCTCTCATCTTGAAAAATGAAACAAAACAAAACAAAACCAGAAAGAGCCTTTGTCGATCTAATGCCTCTTGCAGCTATCACACTAGCATTCTACACCCTTTACAGTCAAACTTCATGAAATGTCTGTCTACACTAACTGCCCTTCTTTTCTCATTTCTGCATTTTCCAACTCACTACATTCCATTCCTTACAGTGCTGCACTGAACTGAACTGGCCACTTCCCAATGCTTATTGGACTTACTTGGTTAGTAGCATTTAACACTGTTGGCCACTCACTCTTTCTTGAAACATCCCTTTCTGTTGGCTTCATGATCCAGCATTTTCTTCCATCTTCTTTGCCTTTCCCTCTGAATGCTCCCTACCTTCTTCCCTTGGAAGCTTCTTTCCTCTACCTGTCTCTTAGGCACTGGTGTCACTTAGGGACACCCTACCTATTCTCCCCAGGTAGCTCTTTCACTCCTGGTTTCTATCATCTCCCTTCCAGACCTACTTAAAGCATGGAATAGAAGTACTACCGAAATCTTCACCCAGATGCCTTTTAACACGTCACCTTCAAAATGGTACAAACTCACATCATCTCTTCCAAAATTCCATTTTTTTTCTTATTTCCCAGTTTCAGTGAATGGTGCTCTCATCCTTCCACTTGTCAGGGCCAACTAGAAACACAAGTGTCATTTATAACCTCTCCCTCATTCTTACTGTGCTATCAAATCACAGGATTCTTTCATTTAAACATTTAAAATATTTTTTATTTCTGTCCCCACTGGCTCTGCCCTAGCACGGGCCCACATCACCTTTCACCTTTATTCCTGAGACGTTCTCCCAAGTGTCCTGCCCACCTTCATGCTTGCAGGTTTTCAGCTGATTCCCATACACAGCCAGTTTGATCTTTCCATAATGCAAATATGATCACATCCCTTTTGACTTAAAGTTCTCCATTTCTCTTTTCATTAAATCAGAATGTTGTAGCATCTCATGAAATTTTACAAAGGTCTCATACGTTTCTACCATGGCTCTCATTCTCTGTGCTTCAGACATGCTCATCCTCAGTGTCTGGCTCTGCTGCCACTTCCTCCAGAATGTCTTGTCAGCCAGAGGATGAATTCAGAGTTCTTATTGTGTTTTTCCATAGAATGCCATCAACACGTTTTTTAGCGCATTGTAACTGAATTTTTATTCATAAATTATCTGAAGATCCTTGAGTGCACAGGGCACATTTACCTCGCTCATCATTATATTCCAAGATTATTTTCTGGCATATACTAGATACTGATTTAATATTTATAATACAAAAAGACTACCTAAATTATTTGACATGGGCCCTACTATTAAATAAAATGTCAGAATTCAGTGATTATATAAAATGTTCAAGGTAGTCCTCCAATAAATATTATTTCTTTTCCCTTTCTCATTTGTTTCCTAGGAAAATTTACTTAGGATATGGAATGAGTGAACATAGTCTTATAGTGATTTCAATTTTTACACAAAAACCTATTGCTATTTAGTGCTGTTAGAAGTATAGAACTTTATGGCGACAATAATCTTATATATAGTGTAATGTCCCATAAAACTGTTGGAATCATATTTCTAGAATAAATTAAAGTGAAGTTTATTAAGAATGAACAGAATATACTAGTCATGGTAGCCGTTCCATAGGAAGACACTTGGGTTTGTTCTTGGATCTCCCAGTTGGAAATTCAATTATCAGATGACTTCACAAAATAAACTAATAAGGATTGTTAGCAATGATAAAAGTATCTCATGGATGGATGCATTTATGCTGTTTACTAAACACCTGAGTACACATGTAGAGTCAATTTAATTAGTATTTACTGAGAACCAGAGACCCAGTGTCAGATAGTGCATCTATACAAACCATAGCAAAGGGTATAGAAAAAGGCTGTTGTAAATAAAACTTTTCTTCTTTTTTCCTGCTTTAACATTTTTAAATTGATGGTAAAATGATCCATATCTAACACAAAAGATTAACATTTAAAAAAGCCCTTTTTAATTATTTTGTTTGATCCTTATAACCTGGAAAGGATTGAGCAGATATTGCACTTTATGAAGAAACTGAGGGAAAGTATTCTCTTCTTTATATTTTTCTTTCTACTGAGCATGTCCTATGTACTACAGAGCTTTGTACAGCTGAGACATGTGAGACCTTTCCTTGATTGTTTATGTTATAGAGCTCTTGGGGGGTGGTGGGGAGGGGCGAGAGGGGCAGAGAGAGAGAGAGAGAAAATATAAGTATACAGAGCTCTTGGGAAACAGAGAGCATCCTAAGGTTACTCACTGACTCCCTTTCTAGTTTTCCAGTTTTTATCTGAATATGTCCAGCTACATTTTCATGCCACAAGGGTCTGTACATCTTTATATACTCCCTCACTGACTCCATACTTTCCAGGCTAGGTATGGTTAATAGGCATTCAGCTTCTGTATTTATCTCCTGCCATATATGTCTTGTCAAATTCCAGAAGTTGGAAAGCCAAGTTGTACCATTTCTTTGACTCTCTCGCAGTTAGCTATGGATACCAGCTAGATACACTCATGGAAGTTTTGGTTGCTGGTAGTGAGGTGGATGCTGTAATCCTTCTGATGTTTCTGATGGTAAACATGTCCTAGAGGCATGAGTATTGAGAAACAGTGTGGTGCCGGGATGGAGGTCAAACTATGAGTCCCTGTCTGGCCACTGCCTTCATAGGTGGCGAGAAGCAGCTGAAGTATTAGTGAAATGTTTCTGATCCCTGGATCAAAGCTCTAGCTTCATATTCATGCACATAATGTTCCCAGTAGCAATCTCCTCATTACAGCTCCTCTAGCCCTTTTAATGATTATAGAGGTGTTTAATTCCTGTATTAAGTCCCTTTCTGTTTAAAATACCCATAAAGGTTTCTGTTTCCTCTACAGAACTATGAATCATACATACTCTTTTACTTAAATTAATGTGAAGAATTTTTGTGTTTCCAACCAAATTTTGCCTGAGATAGAGAAGTTACCAAGAATATACTATACAAACACAGAATTGTCTTAAACTATATTCTAGTGACTTGTTTGGGCTCATGAAGCTTATAATATTGAAACCTGGGGTTGAATCTAGGTTTTCTGACTTGGGATTCCAAAGTCTTTTGCTTATATCACATTCTTGGTTTTCCAACACAGTAAGAATATCACTTTAGTACTTGGCAAAAAGTAGAAAATCAGTTTATGTTTTTCAAATTTAGTTGAATTTTCAGCATTTCACAGGATATATTTTAAATATCAACACAGCGATACTATATAAAAATAATTTTATTCCTTTTGGAAACAAGTGAAGAAAATCCATTATATTTGGGAAAGTAGAGTAGAAGTGAGAAGACAGTAGAGGAATAAAAATTTAAATATTAAAGATTAATAGTAATTTTTCTTACAGTAAAAAATGTGTTTTGTGAAATAATCTAATTTTCAAAGATTTAAAATTCATGGACATGTCACTGATGAAATTTACTTCTAACTCTTAGTTTTTATTTAGATTCCTTCTTGTACTAGAGTCAAATTGATGAATTATTGAATTCAAATTCAAATTGTTGAATTGTTGAACAAAACTTCCATTAATTTAGACCAATATGGCTTACTAGTTAAGATAGGCCTAGTGAGTGTTGCCTGAGGTCACTGCAATAACCGCTGATCTGCTAGAATTATTTAGGGTTGCTTCAATGTACCCATTTAACTTATATAATTCCAACTGTATTTTGTTGATATTTTTATGTAAACTGAGAGCCCTAAATATAAGATCTATGATAAATTTTATATAACACCACTGTACTGTGTATTATAATTTAATTAAGTCTGTTCAAAGTGACATGACATGGATATGTACAAGTAACTGAATGAAGAAATGACTGATTTTCTCCATAGGAGACAAAGAAGGCATCTGTTCCAAGTTTCAAAAATAAGCAGTGGTGTGCTAGACCTGGAGGGTGGGAGGAATCAGGATGCTAGTTAGAAATAATGGAACAGCACTGATAACAGTCACTGTGTACTAGCAAGTGTGACACATAAGGAGACCATGTTTGTGTTGCTGTAGTGTAAGGTGCAAGGTATAGAACAGACTGAAGCAAAGTTGTGGGTGTATAGAGGCTATACTTTCATGCTGTAGGTAATAGGTTGCCACAGAAACATTAATGAGTGGAGTGCCATATTCAGACTTACAGCCAGAAGCAAATCTGGTGGCATAATTAAATACAGGCAAAAAGTTTTAAAAGGTGGTTTGTGCAAAGCGTCTTAGTAATGTTGATGAAAACAATGGATCTGAAAGAAGGGACTAAAATCTGAGAGAAATTTTTAAATAGAATTGACCCAATTTCACAAATAATTAGATGTGGGGGGCATTCATTAATATCCTGCTATTAGATTGATTTTTATATCATCAATATCAATCTGAAAATATACCTTAGAATACTGAAACCCATCAAATATTGTTCATCCATTACAGAGATGAATATTATTTGAATTCATTGTTTAGTCAGAGTTTTATAATAAAGCATATGCCACAAAAACCCTTTGAAGTCTAAAGCATTGCAGTGTTTGCTGTCACTTAATGGATTTGTGTTCGCAAATTTAGCTGGGGAAAAACACACCTGTTATTTCCTAGGTATATTGTAACTGCAATTTGAATACCCAGATAAGTTTTTACTAGAGAGTGAATGTTAGGCCTGCCTTTGATGGCACTGAATGTATGATTATCTAGCTAAATATTATCAAAAGAAATCAAGGGCTGGGAGCGGTGGCTCACGCTTGTAATCCCAGCAATTTAGCAGGCCAAGGTGGGCAGATCACAAGGTCAGGAGTTCAAGAGCAGCCTGGCCAATATGGTGAAACCCCGTCTCTGCTAAAAATATAAAAATTAGCTGGGTGTGGTGGTGCGAACCTGTAGTCCCAGCTACCTGGAAGCCTGAGGCAGGAGAATCGCTTGAACCTGAGAGGTGGAGGTTGCAGTGAGCTGAGATCGCGCCACTGCACTCCATCCTGGGGCGACAGAGTGAGGCTCCGTCTCAAAAACAAAACAAAACAAACAACAACAACAAAAAACAAGAATATAGCTAAGTGTATGAGTGTGAGTGAGATGGTTGATGGACAATGGGGATAAGATGAAAGTTAGCATATTGAGCAGTGGGATCACCCCAACCATGTTCCTCACCAGAATCATGACAACCAGCATTATGTTCCTGCCTCCACATTTGTGCCTTAGCAAGAGACATGAGTATCCTTCTCTGATAAACTTATCTTTCTCAAAGACAAGTACTACAGATACTGACATTTGGGGTTCGCCAACCCAAATTCAATCGCCTGATCAGTCTAGCATGAGACCTACCGGTTAATAGGCTATATTCATGCAGACGTATTTTCTAATTAGCTTTTCAGTATGGCATCATTAAAGATAAATGGGCAGGCCAGTGGTGGTGGCTCACACCTGTAATTCCACCACTTTGGGAGGCCAAGGCAGGCAGATCACTTGAGGTCAGGAATTCAAGATCAGCCTGGCCAACATGGCAAAAGCCCGTATCTACTAAAAATACAAAAATCTGCCAGGCGTGGTGGCAGGCACCTGTAATCCCAACTACTTGGGAAGCTAGGCATGAGAATCGCTTGAACCTGGGTGGCCGAGGTTGCAGTGACCTGAGATCACCCCACTGCACTACAGCCTGGGTAATGGAGTGAAACTCTGTCTCAAAATAAATAAATAAATAAACGGGCAAAGATCACCTAATATTTGAGGAAAAACTCTGATATTATAAAAGGAGACTCAACACAGTAAAAGTGAACTCAGAAAAAACATTTAAAATGTATGAAACTTAAGCAAATTTCAGAGAAACTATAATCATGACATTCAGAAAGATAGTATAAGATATAATAATTATACAAGAAAGTATCTAAATTGTAAAATTTCAAACCACTAGCCATAAAGATAATAAGCCTTTTGCCCCCACCCCACCCCCCCCCCAAAAAATATACAGGTAACCCACAAAGGATTAAAAATAAGCCTGACATCACATTTTTCCCACATTGGAAGCTACAAAACAATGGAGCAATGGTTTTAATTATAAGTGAAATTTTACTCATCTAGAATTCTGTATGCAGCCAAACTCAATCTTCTGTGAGGATAGAATAAAGATATTTTCAGGCAATGTCTCAAAAAATTCTCTCACGTACTTTTTCTCAGAAAACTTCTGAAGGATGTGTTCCACCAAAATAAGGAAGCAAGGAAAAAACAGGTACACTATACAAGACACAGGAGAGGAGAAAGGCAAGGGGAATTCTCAGGATGACAACTGTTAATTATGCCAAAGGGCAAGTAGAGTGAAAAATAGAATACAAGGATGGAGCGTTTCAGTATGAGTTGTTCCAGAAAAAGGAAAGAAAAATGACAGATCATCTGATAGGTTTCATTATGTGGAGATACTATGTTGTGAGTATTAAAAGAAAAACTGTAGACCAATTAAATGTAACAGAGTTTGAGCAAAGAATGATTCGCAAATGGGGCAGCCTCATGAACTAGAATAGGTTTAAAGAGGCTCAGTGCCACCACATGGGCAAAAGAGACTACGGACAGAAAAAGGAAAGTGACATACAGAAAATGAAAGTGAGGTACAGAAACAGCTGGGTTGGTTACAGCATGGAGTTTACCTTTTTAAAAAATGATTTGAACAGTCGCCTGCTTTGAATTGACTGAAACTCAGTGATTGGTACAAGAGTAGGGTTTAGCCTGTTTAGACATCCAGTTAGGTTACAGCTCATTGTGTAGGGAGAAACCTTTAGGCTGAACTTAAAATACGTAAGGAGGCAGCTTTAGGCTAAACTTAATTTAACAAGAGACATTTACACAGTTATTATATGGTGTGAAAAAACATAGCTGTAAGTTCAAAGAAAACCAAGCAAATTAAAAAAAATTGGTGTGAAAAAACATAGCTGTAAGTTCAAAGAAAACCAAGCAAATTTGAAAAATTAGGCAATTTAAACTCTAGCAAAAACAAACCATTGTTCAAGTAAGACAACGAAATATGCGGGCCAGGAGCAGTGGCTCACGCCTGTAATCCCGCACTTTGGGAGACTGAGGTGGGTGGATCACCTGAGGTCAGGAGTTCGAGACCAGCTTGATCAACATGGTGAAACCCCATCTCTACTAAAAATACAAAAATTAGCTAGATGTGGTGGCATGCACCTGTAATCCCAGCTACTCAGGAGGCTAAGGCAGGAGAATCACTTGAACCCGGGAGGTGAAGGCTGCAGTGAGCTGAGATCGTGCCATTGTACACCAGCCTGGGCAACAGACCAAGACTCCATCTCAAAAAAAAAAAAAAAAAAAAGAGAGAGAGAAAACAAAATACTCTGGCACAACATTGAACAATATTCATATAGTCATATTATTAAAGTCCAGAAGATAATTTTAAGGGTTTATTATTAAGGAAACTGTCAAACACACGAAGTTAGAAAGAATAGTGTATAATTACTTTACACTCAACTTCAACAATTCTAAACCCCTTTAAAATGATCACTGCTTTAAAAAAATGACCACATTCCCATAATTCTAGTCTCCAAAGCAACAATAATATCATTAGCTATCATTTAATGTTCAAATTTCTTCAATATTCTTGTGAATGTTGAATCGAGATTTAAAAAGTGATTCATTGCAATGCATTAACATGTCTTTTAACATTCTCTTAACTCCACAGGTTTCCCTTCCATTTCTTTTTTTGTTGTTGTTTTCTAAACTTTTTTTTTTTTAAATAGAAAACATTATTTCTCCTGTAGGTTCTCAGAGTTTTACTGCTTAAATAAATCAGAGATGACACAAACAAATGGAGAAACATTCCATGCTCATGGATAGGAAGAATCAGTATCATTAAAATGGCCATATTACCCAAAGCAGTTAACATAGTCAGTGTTATTCCTGTCAAACTGCCACTCACATTCTTCACAGAATTAGGAACAACTATTTTAAAATTTACACAGAACCAAAAAAGAGCCCCAATAGCCAACGCAATTCTCAACAAAAAGAGCAAAGCTGGAGGGCTGGAGGCATCATGTTACCCAACTTCAAATTATACTGCAGGGCTGCAGGAGCCAAACAGCATGGCACTGGTACAAAAACAGACACATAGACTGATGGAATAGAATACAGAGCCCAGAAATAATGCTACACAACTATAACTACTATCTAATGTTCAACAAAGCTGACAAAAACAAGCAATGAGGAAAGGACTCCCTATTTAATAAATGGTGCTGGGATAACTGGCTAGCCATATGCAGAAGATTGAAACTGGACCTCTACCTTAAACCACAAACAAAAATCAGCTCAAGATGGATCAAAGGCTTAAATGTGAAACCTAAAACTATAAAAAACCCTGGCAAATAACCTAGGAGATATTCTTCTGGACATAGGACTTGGCAAAGATTTCATGATGAAGACACCAAAAGCAATTGCAACAAAACCAAAAATTGACAAATGGGATCTAATTAAACTGAAGAGCTTCTGTACAGCAAAAGAAACTTTGAGTAAATAGACATCCTACAGAATGGGAGAAAATATTTGCAAACATGCATCTGACAAAGGTCTAATATCCAGAATGTATAAGGAACTCAAACAAATTTACAAACAAAAATCAATCAGCCCTATTAAAAAGTAGGCAAGGGACATAAGCAGACAGTTTTCAAAAGAAGACATAATACAGCAAACAAGCACATGAAAAACTTCTCAACATTACTCATCATTAGAGAAATGCAAATCAAAACCACATGGATCATGGGGGTGGCTTACTCCATGCTGTTCTCATGATAGTGAGTGAGTGAATTCTCATCAGGTCTGATGGCTTTGTAAGCATCTGGCATTTCCCCTGCTTGCACTTCTCTCTCCTGCCACCACGTGGGGAAGGTGCTTGCTTCCACTTCGCCTTCCACTGTGATTGTAAGTTTCTTGAGGCCTCCCCAGCCATGTGGAACTTTGAGTCAATTAAAATTCTCTCCTTTATAAATTATCCAGTCTCTTGTATTTCTTTATAGCAATGTGAAAATGGACTAATACAATACCCAAAGGAATATAAATCACTGTATTATAAAGACACATGAACATATATGTTCATCACAGTACTATTCACAATAGCAAAGACATGGAATCATCCTAAATGCCCATCAACAGTAGACTGGATAAAGAAAATGTGGTACGTATATACCATGGAATACTATGCAGTCATAAAAAAGAATGAGATCATATCTTTTGCAGGAACATGGATGGAGCTGGGGGCCATTAACTTTAGCAAACTAATGCAGGAACAGAAAACCAAGTACTGCAGGTTCCTACTTACAGGTGGAGCTAAATAATGAATGGACACAAAGAAGGAAATAACAGACACTGGCACCTATTTGAGGATGGAGTGTGAGAGGAGGAAAAGGTTCAGAAAAAAATACCTAGTGGGTACTATGCTTATTACCTGGGTGATGAAATGATTTGTATGCAAAACCCCTATGACATGCAGTTTACCTATAGAACAAAATTGCATGTGTACTCCTGAACCTAAAATAGAAATTAAAAATAAAAACTATTTTGTGAAACTCTAAAAAAAAAAGTTTCTCAGAGTTTGAATTTGCTGATTGCATCCCATGGCATTCTTGAACATAACTGAGATACATCAAAGACAATTAAGTCTATGCATTCATGATGATAACACAAAATACTTTATTATTACCTTTGGAGGAAAAAAAGGAAATCAACTCACTAAATTGAAGGCTGGCAAATGCAGGGTAATAATTAGCATTTATCTTGAATTTTCTATTCAAACTATACCTTAGAAAAACAAAACAAAAGAATTTACGAGGGTAAGTTTATCTTTATAAATGTGTTTGAGCTAATAAATGAAGAAATGAGAGAATTAGAATATTACCATTTTGCAATCTTTTATGAATTAATGGTTTCTAACATACCAAAAAGAGAGCCAACCAGAATTATGTACTTCCTGGTGGAAGTACCTACAAAGTAACCTTTCTATTTTAAAAAAGTCAAACTTGAATCTGATTGAGCCTTTAAAATGAACTTATAAATACCTATGGTAATATACAAAGTACATAAAGGAGACTAAAATTTTAATTAGCAAAATATGATGAAAATCATGTATGGAGAATAGAGAAAACATATGAAAGAATGAAAAGTCCTCAACTTCTCTGATTAAGGGCCATAGATAACATCAAACTATACAAACCATGACTCATTTATCATTTAGAAGCATTGAGAGAAACATTATCCACTAAATGTGTTTAAAGAGCTTGCCCATGTGATGAGGTAAAGCATGAAGAACTAAGAGTGTTGTGGAGTTTTTGTTTGTTTTTTGTTTCTGTTATTTGGCTTTATAGCACTATTTCTTTTTTTGGACCATATATTACTTGAAAACATTTTTTCTTTTTTAATTTTTTGAGGAACCTCCATACTGTTTTCCAAAGTGGCTGTACTAATTTACATTTTCATCAACATTGATGAACATTCCCCCTTCTATACATTTTTGCCAAATTTTGTTTTTTGTTTGTTTGTTTACTTGATAGTAGCTCTTTTAATTGTGGTGAGGAGATATCTTGTTATAATTTTTATTTGCATATTACTAATGAGTAGTGATGTTGAGCATTTTTTCATATACCTGTTGGTCATTTGTATGTCTTATTTCGAAAAATGTCTATTCAGATCTTTTGCCTATTTTTAAAATCAAATTGTTTTTCTGCTGTTGAGTTGTTCGAGATCCTCAAATATTCTGGTTATTATTCTCTTGTCAGATGAATAGTTTGCAAATATTTTCTCACATTCTGTAGCTTGTCTCTTCACTTTGTTTATTTTTAACTTTTGCTGTGCAGAAGCTTTTTAGCTTGATGTAATCCCATTTGTCCATTTCTGCTTTGGTTGCTTGTGCTTTGAGTTCTTACTCAAGAAATCTTTGCCCGGGACAGTGACCTGAAGCATTTCTCCAATGTTTTCTTCTAGTAGTTTTACAGTTTCAGGTCTTACATTTAAGTCTTTAATACATTTGATTTTGTTTATAAGTGAGAGAGTGGGGACTAGTTTTATTTTTCTGCATATGGATATCGAGTTTTCCAAGCACTATTTATTGAAGGGACACAGCATAGAGAACTCAGAAATAAATCCATGCATTTACAGCCAACTTATTTTCAACAAATGTGCCAAGAACATTGGGAAAAAGGCAGTCTCTTCAATACATAAAAACAAATTAAAATTTTTTAAAAAATCTAAATTGCATGTCTTCTCCCAACTGAGTCAACCGCTATTACTATTTATTCTACATAGATTTTATGTGTATTGTTGTTGTTATTTGATAGAAATATTCTTTATGTTTTTGGATGTTTTCAACCATTTGCCTGTAGGGAAGTTTGTCTCCTCATGGTGTTCTATCACTCAGCAGCCCCCTTCACTATCAAGAGTGTTCTGGCTTGGACAATGAATTTTAGAGCCATTCTATAAATAGCTACCACATTTTTTGCAACTCGAAAATTTTCCAAACTTCTCCAGTCCCTCAGACATTTCAGACATTTCAGAAAAGAATTGAAAGAAAGCTCTTGACCATCAGTTATTGGAGAGAGTTCATAAGTTACTGAAGAGAAGGTATCTCCATTAAGCTTTTAACTCAAACTGATTAGCATGGAGGTGGTAGAGTGAGAGAAGGTTTCTCTAAGCAAAGGTCATATTTCATATCTGATCTTCCTAAGCTAGCAGAAAAGCAAACTGATGAACGTATGAAGTATATATTTATATCTTTCCCTGTTACTTCCTCATAAGTGTCTTCTTTGTAATTAGCAGAAACTCTTGGAAATCAAGTTATTATTTCACATCAATTCCTTTTCAATTGACTTTTTTTTTTTTTTTTTTGAGATGGAGTCTTGCTCTGTAGGCCAGGCTGGAGTGCAGTGGTGTGATCTCGGCTCACTGCAAGCTCTGCCTCCTGGGTTCATGCCATTCTCCTGCCTCAGCCTCCCGAGTAGCTGGCACTACAGGCACCCACCACCATACCTGGCTAATTTTTGTATTTTTAGTAGAGACGGGGTTTCACTGTGTTAGCCAGGAAGGTCTCGATCTCCTGACCTTGTGATCCACCCGCCTCGGCCTCCCAAAGTGCTGGGATTACAGGCATGAGCCACCATGCCCGGCCTTCAGTTGACTTTTGAATTTCAGAATTACAGTAAACATTTATCTACATAAAGCCGAAATGAATACTCACTTAATAACAAAGCAACTAACAACTCCCTTCATTTTTCTTTTTTTTTTTTTTTTTTGAGACAGAGTCTTGCTCTGTCACCCAGGCTGGAGTACAGTGGCACCATCTCAGCTCACTGGGACCTCTGCCTCCCAGGTGCAAGTGATTCTCCTGCCTCAGCCTCCTGAGTAGCTAGGATTACAGGCACATGTCACCACACCCAGCTAATTTTTGTATTTTTAGTAGAGATGGGGTTTCACCATGTTGGTCAGGATGGTCCTAAAAGCTTGACCTCATGATCCGCCTGCCTCAGCCTCCCAAAGTGCTGAGATTACAGGCCTGAGCCACTGCACCCAGCTGCCATTTTTCTTATAGTGATTCCCCTTTTTTGTTTCTAAGCTATAAGACAATAGAACAGTCCCTTTTACTCCCCTAAGAATAGACATTTCTATCAAATAAGAACATGTATGAAAGGTCTTCTGAAACTTGGGAGCCTGTAGAGAAATGTTATTATTTCTTTATTCTAAAAATGTTATTATTGTATTATTTCTTCTTAAGCATGTATAGTAGATGAGAAGAGAAAAGGCTGATAATTCATTATACATGTGCCATAACCTACACCAAAGGGTTTTAGAAAATTCAGGGAAATCTGTGTACTGAAACATTTATTAAAGATTAGACAGTATTTAATCATTTGCTGATATTAATTTTATATTACTTAGATAATTTTATATTTTTGATATATTTGAAAAAAAGTAGAAAAAGATCATTGTCCAAAATGGGGAAAGAAAATATATGTTAATCACAGGCAATGTCATAAATTAATGAGTTAACTTAGTGGAAGTTTGATAAACAGCAGGGTTTTTAGCAGACTATGATTTCAAGAGCATTATTATGATCAAATAGTCAATAATAGCAGTGATAAATATATGGAATGCTTTTACTTGAGTTTGTCTCTTTCTCCCCTCACCCCCACCTGTCTTTATCTCTACCTCCACTCCTTTTGTTGTCATCATGCATATTTCAATTTATTTTTACATACATGGTTTCTACTTACCAGTCACTTAAGAAGCTAAGGGGTAGATTCCGTTCCAAGATGGCGGAATAGGAACAGCTCCGGTCTGCAGCTCCCAGCATGATCGATGCAGAAGATGGGTGATTTCTGCATTTCCAACTGAGATACCTGGTTCATCTCATTGGGACTGGTTGGACAGTGGGTGCAGCCCACAGAGGGTGAGCCAAAGCAGGGCGGGGCATTGCCTCACCTGGGAAGCACAAGGGGTCAAGGGATTTCTCTTTCCTAGCCAAGGGAAGCCGTGACAGACTGTACCTGGAAAAATGGTATATTTCCACCCAAATACTGCACTTTTCCAACAATCTTAGCAAATGACACACCAGGAGATTATATCCTGCTCCTGGCTTCGTGGGTCCCAGACCCATGGTGCCTTGCTCACTGCTAGTACAGCAGTCTGATATCGACCTGTGAGGCAGCAGGCAGGGGGAGGGGCATCCACCATTGCTGAGGCTTGAGTAGGTAAACAAAACAGCCAGGGAAGCTCAAACTGGGCAGAGCCCACTGCAGCTCAGCAAGGCCTGCTGCCTCTGTAGATTCCACCTCTGGGGACAGGGCATAGCTGAACAAAAGACAGCAGAAACTTCTGCAGACTTAAACATTCCTGTACAATGACTCTGAAGAGAGCAGTAGTTCTCCTAGCATGGTGTTTCAGCTCTGAGGGTGGACAGACTGCCTCCTCAAGTGGGTCCCTGACCCCCATGTAGCCTAACTGGGAGACACCTCACAGTAGGGGCCGACTGACACCTTATACAGGCAGGAGCCCCTCTGGGACTGAAGCTTCCAGAGGAAGGATCAGGCAGCAATATTTGCTGTTCCGCAGCCTCCGCTGGTGATACCCAGGCAAACAGGGTCCGGAGTGGACCTCCAGCAAACTCCAACAGACCTGCAGTTGAGGGACCTGACTGTTAGAAGGAAAACTAACAAACAGAAAGGAATAGCATGAATATCAACAAAAAGGACATCCACACCAAAATCCCATCTGTAGGTCACCATCATCAAAGACCAAAGGTAGATACAACCACAAAGATGGGGAGAAACCACAGCAGAAAAGCTGAAAACTCTAAAAACCAGAATGCCCCTTCTCCTCCAAAGGATTGCAGCTCTGCCCAAGCAATGGAACAAAGCAGGATGGAGAATGACTTTGATGAGTTGACAGAAGTAGGCTTCAGAAGGTCGGTAATAACAAACTTCTCTGAGCTAAAGGAAGATGTTCGAACCCATCACAAGGAAGCTAAAAACCTTGAAAAAAGATTAGATGAATGGCTAACTAGAATAAACAGCGTAGAGAAGATCTTAAATGACCTGATGGAGCTGAAAACCATGGCACGAGAACTATGTGACACATGCACAAGCTTCAGTAGCCGATACGATCAAGTGGAAGAAAGAATATCAGGGACTATGTGAAAAGAACAAATCTACGTTTGACTGGTGTACCTGAAAGTGACGGGGAGAATGGAACCAAGTTGGAAAACACTCTGCAGGATATTATCCATAAGAACTTCCCCAACCTAGCAAGGCAGGCCAACATTCAAATTCAGGAAATACAGAGATCACCACAAAGATACTCCTTGAGAAGAGCAACCCCAAGACACATAATTGTCAGATTCACCAAGGTTGAAATGAAGGAAAAAAATGCTAAGGCCAGCCAGAGAGAAAGGTTGGGTTATCCTGTAGCTCCACATAGTTACAAATTATTAATTTCTTTGTATTACATTAATATGTTTAATATTTTATAATGTGGAATATATGTTACACATACATTAGAAGTTTATGTTCTCCCTGGGAGCAATCCTGGAATATACATAATCACACCCCTATATGCATATTAAGAACACATTTGATTTTCAGAATTTTTTCACCCATCTCGAAAACTTAAACAGGATGCAAAAAATTGACATAGAAAGAATAGACAAAATATGTCTTCATATATATTTTTATAATCCCATGGGCATGAAAAGCTCAGCAGCTGTGCATTAGGAAGTTCAAACATCATAGTTTTAGGTTTTAACCTTACAGTGTCTATAAAAACACAATACGTGGCCAGTGGAAGTTGTTTATTAAAAAATTCTCAACAGTAATACTTAAAATATTTTTAAATATGCTTTTTGAATTGAAATTTGTTTATATTTATAGACCATAAAATTCACTGATCTGATGTAAAATGTACTTTGAAATGGCAGAGTCCGAGATATTAATCTGTTTAAGCAAATGTCCTAATAGAAACTATTAGGAAATAACATTTTTCTTCTCTTTAGCAAGATTCTTCATTCCTCCAACTCTTGCTTCCACTCTTTTTCCTTTTTCTTCTTCCCTCTCATAGAATTTTTTTTTCTTGTTTTTGCTCCATCTTTAACATTCATTTCTTTGCCTCCTCTTCTTTTTTTCCTCCTTGCCATTTCTTCTCTTCTTTGTGCTTCAGGGGTTTGCTTACTTCCCTAACCTTCTTTTCTGGCTGTTTCTCTCTTTCCTTCAGTTACATTAAAACTCCCTTTGGCAAAATCTCTCCTTCAGATACATCAGGGCCCTTGAATGAAATGCCTGGAAAATTAATTCCATGTACATTTTATGAAATCTTGCTCACAGCTGCATTTTCCCATTAGAGACAACCGGTTTCAAAAGGCTGCATTTAAAACACACACACACACACACACACACAGAGCCAAATGAGGCAAAGTTTCAGTGAGAAAACGTGTGTGGAGCATTAAGCCAAGTGACAGGAGGAGGGTTGCATTTTCAGAGAAGCAGGGAAGTTCTATAAATGCCTTTCAAATAAAACAAGAACACTTTTGAACTTTAAAAATAAAAATCAGATTGCCAACACGGAATTGACTAAAATAAAATTCGCATTTAGATTGAAAGACAATTACAGCTCAGCTTCTTTTTTTAATTTTTTTTATTTTTAGTTTAATTTTTTAAATTATATGTTAAGTTCTAGGGTACATGTGCACAACGTGCAGGTTTGTTACATAAGTATACATGTGCCGTGTTGGCTTGCTGCACCCGTTAACTCGTCATTTACATTAGGCATTTCTCCCAATGCTATCCCTCCCCCATTGCCCCACCGCATGACACGCCCCGGTGTGTGATGTTTCCCACCCTGTGTCCAAGTGTTCTCATTGTTCAGTTCCCACCTATGAGTGAGAACATGCAGTGTTTGGTTTTCTGTCCTTGCAATAGTTTGCTCAGAATGATGGTTTCCAGCTTCATCCATGTCGCTACAGAGGACATGAAGTCTTCCTTTTATATGGCTGCATAGTATTTCATGGTGTATTTGTGCCACATTTTCTTAATCCAGTCTATCATTGACGGACACTTGGGTTGGTTCCAAGTCTTTGCTATTGTGAATAGTGCTGCAATAAACATATGTGTGCATGTGTCTTTATAGTAGAATGATTTATAATCACCTGGGTATTTACCCAGTAATGGGATGGCTGGATCAAATGGTATTTCTAATTCTAGATCCTTGAGGAATCACCACACTGTCTTCCACAATGATTGAACTAGTTTATATTCCCACCAACAGTGTAAAAGCATTTCTGTTACTCCACATCCTCTCCAGCACCTGTTGTTTCCTGACTTTTAAAGATCGCCATTCTAACTGGTGTGAGATGGTATCTCATTGTGGTTTTGATTTGCATTTCTTTGATAACCAGTGATGATGAGCATTTTTTCACGTGTCTGTTGGCTGCATAAATGTCTTCTTTTGAAAAGTGTCTGTTCAAATCCTTTACCCAATTTTTGATGGGGTTGTTTGATTTTTTTTCTTGTAAATTTGTTGAAGTTCTTTGTAGATTCTGGATATTAGCCTTTTGTCAGATGGATAGATTGCAAAAATTTTCTCCCATTCTGTAAGTTGCCTGCTTACTCTGATGATAGTTTCTTTTTCTGTGTAGAAGCTCTTTAGTTTAATTAGATCCCAATTGTCTATTTAGGCTTTTGTTGCCATTGCTTTTGGTTTTTTAGTCCTAAAGTCCTTACTCATGCTTATGGCCTGAATGGTATTGCCTAGGTTTTCTTTTAGGATTTTTATGGTTTTAGGTCTAAGATTTAAGTCTTTAATCCATCTTGAATTAATCTTTGTATAAGGTGTAAGGAAGGGATCCAGTTTCATCTTTCTACATATGGCTAGCCAGTTTTCCCAGCACCATTTATTAAATAGGGAATCCTTTCCCCATTTCTTGTTTTTGTCAGGTTTGTCAAAATCAGATGGTTGTAGATGTGTGGTGTTATTTCTGAGCTCTCTGTTCTGTTCCATTGGTCTGGTTATCTGTTTTGGTACAAGTACCATGCTGTTTTGGTTACTGTCACCTCGTAGTACAGTTTGAAGTCAGGTAATGTGATACCTCCAGCTTAGTTCTTTTGGCTTATGATTATCTTGGTAATGCAGGCGTTTGTTTTTGGTTCCATATGAACTTTAAAGTAGTTTTTTTCCAATTCTGTGAAGAAAGTCATTGGTAGCTTAATGGGGATGGCATTAAATCTATAAATTACCTTGGGCAGTATGGCCATTTTCACAATATTGATTCTTCCTCTCCATAAGCATGGAATATTCTTCCATTTGTTTGTGCCCTCTTTTATTTTGTTGACCAGTGGTTTGTAGTTCTCCTTGAAGAGGTCCTTCACATCCCTTGTAAGTTGGATTCCTAGGCATTTTGTTCTCTTTGAAGCAATTGTGAATGGGAGTTCATTCATGATTTGGCTCTCTGTTTGTCTGTTATTTGTGTATAAGAATGCTTGAGATTTTTGCACATTGATTTTATATCCTGAGACTTTGCTGAAGTTGCTTATCAGCTTAAGGAGATTTTGGGCTGAGACAATGGGGTTTTCTAAATATACAATCATGTCATCAGCAAACAGGGACAATTTGACTTCCCCTTTTCCTAATTGAATATCCTTTATTTCTTTCTCTTGCCTGATCGCCCTGGCCAGAACTTCCAACACTATGTTGAATAGGAGTGGTGAGAGAGGGCATCCCTGTCTTGTGCCAGTTTTCAAAGATAATCCTTCCTGTTTTTGCCCATTCAGTATGATGCTGGCTGTGGGTTTGTCATAAATAGCTCTTATTATTTTGATATATGTTCCATCAATACCTAGTTTTTTGAGAGTTTTTAGCATGATGGGCTGTTGAATTTTGCTGAAGGCCTTTTCTGTGAGATAATCCTGTGGTTTTTGTCATTGGTTCTGTTTATGTGATGGATTCTGTTTACTGATTTGCATATGTTGAACAAGTTTTGCATCGCAGGGTAAAGCTGACTTGATCTTGGTGGATAAGCTTTTTGATGTGTTGCTGGATTTGGTTTGCCAGTATTTTATTGAGGATTTTCACATAGATGTTCATCAAGGATATTGGTCTAAAATTCTCTTTTTTTGTTGTGTCTCTGCCAGGCTTTGGTATTAGGATGATGCTGGCCTCATAAAATGAGTTAGGGAGGATTCCCTCTTCTTCTGTTGATTGGAATAGTTTCAGAAGGAATGGTACCAGCTCCTGTTTGTACCTCTGGTAGAATTTGGCTGTGAATCCTTCTGGTCTGGGACTTTTTTTTGGTTGGTAGGCTATTAATTATTGCCTCAATTTCAGGGCCTGTTATTGGTCTATTCAGAGATTCAACTTCTTCCTGGTTTAGTCTTGGGAGGGTGTATGTGTCCAGGAAATTATCCATTTCTTCTAGATTTTCTAGTTTATTTGCATAGAGGTGTTTATAGTATTCTCTGATGGTACTTTGTATTTCTGTGGGATCGGTGGTGATATCCCCTTTTTCGTTTTTTATTGCATCTGTTTGATTCTTCTCTCTTTTCTTCTTTATTAGTCTTGCCAGTGGTCTATCAATTTTGCTGACCTTTTCAAAAAACCAGCTCCTGGATTCATTGATTTTTTGAAGGGTTTTTTGTGTCTCTATCTCCTTCAGTTCTGCTCTGATCTTAATTATTTCTTGCCTTCTGCTAGCTTTTGAATTTGTTTCTTCTTGCTTCTCTAGTTCTTTTAATTGTGATGTTAGGGTGTCAATTTTAGATCTTTCCTACTTTCTCTTGTGGGTGTTTAGTGCTATAAATTTCCCTCTACACACTGCTTTAAATGTGTCCGAGAGATTCGGGTACATTGTGTCTTTGTTCTCGTTGGTTTCAAAGAACATCTTTATTTCTGCCTTCATTTTGTTATTTACCCAGTAGTCATTCAGGAGCAGGTTGTTCAGTTTCCATGTAGTTGTGCGGTTTTGAGTAAGTTTCTTAATCTTGAGTTCTAATTTGATTGCACTGTGGTCTGAGAGACAGTTTATTATGATTTCTATTCTTTTACATTTGCTGAGGAGTGCTTATTTCCAACTATGTGGTCAATTTTGGAATAAGTGTGATGTGGTGCTGAGAAGAATGTATATTCTCTTGATTTGGGGTGGGGAGTTCTGTAGACGTCTATTAGGTCTCCTTGGTGCAGAGCTGAGTTCAAGTCCTGGATATCCTTGTCAACCTTCTGTCTCATTGATCTGTCTAATATTGATAGTGGGGTGTTAAAATCTCCCATTATTATTGTGTGGGAGTCTAAGTCTCTTTGTAGGTCTCTCAGGACTTGCTTTATGAATCTGGGTGCTCCTGTATTGGGTGCAAATATATTTAGGATAGTTAGCTCTTCTTGTTGAATTGATCCCTTTACCGTTATGTAATGGTCTTCTTTGTCTCTTTTGATCTTTGTTGGTTTGAAGTCTATTTTATCAGAGAGGAGGATGGCAACCTCTGCTATTTTTTTTTTTTCTTTACTTTCCATTTGCTTGGTAGATCTTCCTCCATCCCTTTATTTTGAGCCTATGTGTGTCTCTGCACATGAGATGGGTCTCCTGAATACAACACATTGATGGGTCTTGATTCTTTATCCAATTCGCCAGTCTGTGTCTTTTAATTGGGGCATTAAGCCCATTTACATTTAAGGTTAATATTGTTTTGTGTGAAGTTGATCCTGTTATTATGGTGTTAGCTGGTTATTTTGCCCATTAGTTGATGCAGTTTCTTCTTAGCATCGATGGTCTTTACAATTTGGCATGTTTTTGCAGTGGCTGGTATCAGTTGTTCCTTTCCATGTTTAGTGCTTCCTTCAGGAGCTCTTGTAAGGCAGCCCTGGTGGTCACAAAATCTCTCAGCATTTGTTTGAGTTCATTGTAGATTCTGGATATTAGCCCTTTGTCAGATGAGTAGGTTGCAAAAATTTTCTCCCATTGTGTAGGTTGCCTGTTCACTCTGATGATAGTTTCTTTTGCTGTGCAGAAGCTCTTTAGTTTAATGAGATCCCATTTGTTGATTTTGGCTTTTGTTGCCATTGCTTTTGGTGTTTTAGACATGAAGTCCTTGCCCACGCCTATGTCCTGAATTGTATTGCCTAGGTTTTCTTGTAAGATTTTAATGGTTTTAGGTCTAACATATAAGTCTTTAATCCATCTTGAATTAATTTTTGTATAAGGTGTAAGGAAGGGATCCAGTTTCAGCTTTCTACATATGGCTAGCCAGTTTTCCCAGCACCATTTATTGAGAACTCATGGACACAGGAAGGGGAACATCATGCTCCGGGGACTGTTGTGGGGTGGGGGGAGGGGGGAGGGACAGCATTAGGAGATACACCTAATGCTAAATGACGAGTTAATGGGTGCAGGAAATCAACATGGCACATGGATACACATGTAACAAACCTGCACATTGTGCACATGTACCCTAAAACCCTAAAGTATAATAAAAAAAAATCTCTCAGCATTTGCTGGTCTGTAAAGTATTTTATTTCTCCTTCACTTATGAAGCTTAGTTTGGCTGGATATGAAATTCTGGGTGGAAAATTCTTTTCTTAAAAATGTTGAATACTGGCCCCCACTCTTTTCTGGCTTGTAGGGTTTATGCCAAGAGATCCGCTGTTAGTCTGATGGGATTCCCTTTGTGGGTAACCTAACCTTTCTCTCTGGCTGCCCTTAGCATTTTTTCCTTCATTTCAACCTTGGTGAATCTGACAATTATGTGTCTTGGATTCGCTCTTCTGGAGGAGTATCTTTGTGGTGATCTCTGTATTTCCTGAATTTGAATATTGACCTGCCTTGCTAGGTTGGGGAAGGTCTCCTGGATAATATCCTGCAGAGTGTTTTCCAACTTGGTTCCATTCTCCCCGTCACTTTCAGGTACACCAGTCAAACGTAGATTTGTTCTTTTCACATAGTCCCGTATTTCTTGGAGGCTTTGTTCATTTCTTTTCACTCTTTTTTCTTTAAATTTTTCTTCTCACTTCATTTCATTAATTTGATCTTCAATCACTGATACTCTTTCTTCCACTTGATCAAATCGGCTACTGAAGCTTATGCATGTGTCACTTAGTTCTCTTGCCATGGTTTTCAGCTCCATCAGGTCATTTAAGGTCTTCTCTACACTGTTTATTCTAGTTAGCCATTCATCTAATCTTTTTTCAAGGTTTTTAGCTTCCTTGTGATGGGTTCAAACATCTTCCTTTAGCTCGGAGAATTTTGTTATTGCCGACTTTCTGAGGCCTACTTCTGTCAACTCATCAAAGTCATTCTCCATCCTGCTTTGTTCCATTGATGGCCAGGAGCTGCGATCCTTTGGAGGAGAAGGGGCATTCTGGTTTTTAGAGTTTTCAGCTTTTCTGCTGTGGTTTCTCCCCATCTTTGTGGTTGTATCTACCTTTGGTCTTTGATGATTGTGACCTACAGATGGGGTTTGTTGTGGATATCCTTTTTGTTGATGTTGATACTATTCCTTTCTGTTTGTTAGTTTTCCTTCTAACAGTCAGGTCCCTCAGCTGCAGGTCTGTTGGAGTTTGCTGGAGGTCCACTCCAGACCCTGTTTGCCTGGGTATCACCAGCGGAAGCTGTAGAACAGCAAATATTGCAGAACAGCAAATATTACTGCCTGATCCTTCCTCTGGAAGCTTCGTCTCAGAGGGATACCTGGCTATATGAGGTGTCAGTTGGCCCCTACTGTGACGTGCCTCCAAGTTAGGCTACACAGGGGTCAGGGACCCACTTGAGGGGGCAGTCTGTCCACTCTCAGAGCTCAAACAGCATGCTGGGAGAACTGCTGCTCTCTTCAGAGCTGTCAGACAGGGACGTTTCAGTCTGCAGAAGTTTCTGCTGCCTTTTGTTCAGCTATGCCCTGCCCCCAGAGGTAGAGAATACAGCGGTAGGCGGGCCTCATTGAGCTGTGGTGGGCTCCACCCAATTTGAGCTTCCCTGGCTGCTTTGTTTACCTACTCAAGCCTCAGCAATGGCAGACAACCCTCCCCCAGCTAGGCTTGCTGCCTTGCAGTTTGATCTTGGACTAGCAGTGTGAAAGTCTCCACGGGCATGGGACCTGCTGAGCCAGGCATGGGATATAATCTTCTGGTGTGCCATTTGCTAAGACTGTTGGAAAAGTGCAGTGTTTAGGTGGCAGTGTCCCAATTTTCCCGATACAGTCTGTCGCAGCTTCCCTTGGCTAGGATAGGGAAATCCCCCAACCCCTTGCACTTTCCAGGTGAGGCAATGCCCTGCCCTGCTTTGGTTCATTCTCCGTGGGCTGCACCCACTTTCCGACCAGTCTCAATGAGATGAACCAGGTACCACAGTTGGAAATGCAGAAATCAACTGTCTTCTGCGTCGATCAAACTTGGAGCTACAGACCGGAACTGTTCCTATTTGGCCATCTTGGGAAAGCAATCAATACAGCAGTATATTAGTGTCAAATGTAAAACTATGGTTCTATTATATGTGCATGGCAGGTTCAATGTATCTTTAATAAACCTAATATAATTAAGTTACCATAAAGTGTTATATCCCATCACTACATACAGTTTGAAAAAGTTTAGAGGTTCTGAAATCAGTTTGATGATTTCATATAAAACAATAGGCTGAAATATAACATTTCCTCTACCTTCTCTGTTCTGGTTTGCTGCCTATCATGTGCTTGAAACTTAACTCTGTTTTCATTTATTTCTTTTGTCTGTGGTTCCTGCTTTTGTTTGTTAGTTTTATTTGGTTATTTGTTTAGAAAACTGTAGTTTTTCTATGGCAAAGTAATCTATATAATTTTATCAAAATGTGTGAAATATTCGTGGATGTGACTGAACTTTCTGCAGAATAATATCTGATACTACTGGAACAATTTGTACTGGAGCCTTAGAAAACATTGATGCACTGCAGACTATGGTTAAAAAAATATTTTTACTTGGTACAGAGTGTCAGTGTTAGGGCAGTCATTTCACCACTGTTCTTTATGGCCCTTGGAATCATAAAACTGATTTGTCAGACATTCTGGATATCTTCAGACAATGTGAGATAATAGAAGAAACTCTTGGCTCAAAGACAGAAGATGAGGCTTTTATCCTACTTCTGCCATGTTAGTTAGTTATTTGTAAGCAAACCAAGAGTAGGAGGAGTTGATTACCTTTAAAAAATAGTGCACTTATTAAGAAAAAAGAAAGCAGAAAAAGTGCTGCTCTTATTAGAATCATATTTAATTTTCACTAGCCATTGGCAAGATGGATAATGGTAAAATGAACTTTTTAATTGCAAAAAGATAATATCTGATATTAAAACAATATTTGAATGCTGACTATAAGCTCTCCTCTGAGCACCATCTGAATTTCTTTCTGTAGTACTTACCACAAGACATGGTAGAAACTTCATTTATTAACTCATTCAAACATTAGCACATTCTCTCATTTAATTTAAAGTCCTTACATTGGCCTATGAGGTTACACATGACCTGTCCCTTATCTCTTCTGCTTCTCTCTCCCTTGCTCACTCTGATCCAGGCCCAGGTGGTTATTTGCTGTCACTCAGATGTGCCAGGCACACTCCTGACTTACTTCTTTTGTGCTAGTTGTTTTCTCTTCCTGGGGTTTTTCTCCCCCAGGTGTCTTTTAGGCTGACTTCCTCACCTTCTTTGAGTCCTTGCTCAAATGTCACCTTCTCAAGGACACCTATTCTGGCACCTGAATTAATACTGTTGATTTCCTTCTTTCATCACCCACCTTCTTGATTTTCCCTGTTTTCCCTTACCCTGCTCTGCTTTTATCCCCTGTAGCATGTCAGCTTTTAGCACACTGTGCTGTTTATTTCATTATTATGTTTAGATTATCTTTCCCCCTCTCTTCCAAACCTCATGAAAACGGAGATTTTTGTCTATTTTCTTCCTTGACACAAATGCCTAGGATAATGTCTGATCCACAGAAGACACTCACATATTTGTAAAATGATTCAGTTTAGCAAATAGGTATTAAGTGTCTGCTCTGTTTCAGGATTTGTGCTTACTACCGGGAATAAAATGAAGAACAAGACATAATCTCTAACCCACAAAACTTTATGTGGTGTAATTCCCAGGACACTTACCACAGATTCTGATTCATTTGATCTTGGATGGAATCTAGTCGTTTGCAACTCTGCCAGACACACCAGAAGTTTCAGATGTACCCTGTCCTCACCACGTCCTCCCAGCAAGCAGGGAAGCTGTCTTGTCATGGGATCTTTGACACTTAATACAAAGCCTGAAATGTACTGGGCATTGAATAAATCAAATGAATTGAAGGTACTTTCTATCTTCCAGAAACACATAAAAACATTGACAAAATTTGTACCAGACAATTATTTATTTATTTTTCTAAAAGCACTTCTAACATAATAGAAATGAATTTTCTATACATAGAAAAGTTAACTGAGAAAAGAAAGACATGTGCATATGGAGATTCAGAGGAGGGAACAAACCTCCAAAATATTCCACTAAGATTTCCACTGCTCTGATCTTGAAAGCTATATCTTGAGAGTAATATCAATGTTATCTTTAGGTATTACTTAAAATTCAATAAATGCAATGATTAGTACATGTGGAAAAAACGATGGCTTTTTTGGTAGCATTTCACATTCATGAGGGGGCTGGGGCAGTGCTGGTGATACTGGATTGGCAAGTGATCAATGGGCAGGCTATTGTTATGAAATTCACAGAATACATACATGTCACGACCAGATTCACATCTCTCCAAGATAAATCTGCATATGAAACTCACATGGATTGACTGACAGTGAATGCTTAAATTATCATCAGCTGAGTACTCAAAATTTTCTCTCTTGTCATTTGATACCTGGGCCTGGAATTGCATTGATTGGCTCCAAAGGGACTTGGACTATAGTTTGGAAAGGGAAAGGTTTCATGCACCACAAGAAAATTTGAGCATAACACAACTTGTCATAGGATGTAATTCAGAATAAAGCCTGTGTTTATTATTGGGAGTAGCAGAAAAGCCTTGTCATGGAGTGCAGATTATTTCATAATATGGTTGATAAACATAGTATGCTGCCTGCTAAAGGCCAAGATTCTGGAAGAATAATATTATAAGCCAGACTCTGAGACATATAACCATTCTCAAATAGAGAGTTGAAATAAGTAAAGCTTATTTTCTTGGACCCGACTCTTTTCTTTTTGTATATATATCCTCCTCTATTTATTCTTTTCGTACCTCAGCCATCCGGTACTCATTTCGCTCTCCTTTTCTTTTAATAAATCCTTATTTTCTGGAAAGAGGTTTATATCAATAAATTATTCCTGAGAATAAGTTTGTTAATGGTTGCTTATCCCAAGCATAATCTACTTCAAGTGCATTTGACTTGTACTTATCTCTAATTGTGAAATCAGAGTGTTTTCAAACAGAAATTTCAAGATCGGGGTTGAGAATGTTGTGTTTTGGAGTATGGAGGAGCTGATTATTAAATACCTATCATGTGTCAGGCCTTGTGCTAGATATTTGGTCTTCATTATCCAATTTAATTATCTTGAACAATTCTACAAGGTGGATAGGATAATATGCTTTTTTCTTTTTTCTTTTCTCCTTTTTTTTTTTTTTAACAGATGAGGAAACTGAGAGTTAAGGAGGTCAATGTACTTGCCAGAGTTCATGGGTTTTAACCCATGAACTGATTTCAGAGACTTCTGAGCTCCTGCCTTTCTATATTCCACACTGCTACAGAGACACAAATATGTGGGTAGCATATATTGATAAGACTTGGAAAAGAATGCAAGAATTAGAGAGGAAAGTAAAAATAAGGAAAGGTGTTACTCAACTGTACCCATCTTTAGCTAAAGTTATGAAGTCAGTTTTTAGATCATTTGAAAATATTTACTCTCCATAACACAGTCAAAAGGGTGTCTAGAATTTATGGTGGGAAAATAAATATTTATCATGTATTAAGTGCCAACTCTAAATATTATGTATTAAGTGTATGATAAAGCCTGAGTTGGCCCTGTCATGTACTATCTCTAATCCTGATAACAACAATTACATTATTATCTCCATTTTGTCTTTCCAATTCACTGATTCCTTCTTCAGCTATATCCATCTTACTCTTTACCCCAGCTATGGTGGACTTTATTTCAACCATTATATGTGGGATAACTAACATTTCCTCTTTGTTCATTTTTATAGTCATTTGCTTTTCTCATATTGCTAATACTTTCTTTTATTTCTTTCAATAAACTTGTTTTTGTTGTTTTAAAATTTTGGTTGGTTTGTTCCAATACTTGTGTTTCAGATGGTATATGCTATTGAGCTGTTGGATTTCCTTCAGGTAATTTTCTTCCTTAGGTGTCATTTAGTTTATTCCTTAGGTTTTTATGCTTCAGCTATTGAGTTATTATTTAATTCCTTAGGCAAAAATGTATAAAAATACCTGAGGTTCTCAGTTATTGTAGCAGGTAAGGTGTATTGGGGAAGGGCCAAGATTAAGTTCCAAGTTAAGAGTCTCAGTAACTTTTGGTAACTCACATGTACAGTGATACTTGTTATAGAAAAACTTTTGATTAAAAGAAAAGCTACCACTACAAAGATATAGTTCCTAAAATTAAAACACAAAGCAAAACAAAAATATGACAATACCAAGTGCTGGTAAAAATGCAGAGAATAGGAAATTTTCATAGATTCCTGGACAAAATAAAAGTGGGATAGCCACTTTGTAAAATAGTTTGGCAGTATCTTATCGAGTTAAACATACACTTAACATATGACCTAACAATCTTTTAGGAATTTACCCAAGAGAACTGAAAACGTATTTCACACAAAAATCTGTGTGCAGATAGTTATAGGAGCTTTCTTAAGAATTGTCACCAAGCTAGAAATAACCTAGATAACTTTCAACTAGAAAATGGATTAAAAAACTGTGTATGTGAATACAAGGGAATGCTACTAAACAGTACAAAGGAATATACTACTGACACAACATGGACAAATCACAAATAAATTACACCATGTGAAAGAAGCTATACACAAAAGCTACATACTATGTCATTGCATGTATATTTCATTTTTTTTTAAAAAAAGGTTGAAGTATGGTGGTTTCTAGGAGTTGAAGGAGGGAGAAGGGGTGGACTACAAAGGACAGCCTGAGAGAGACACCAGGTTGATGAAACTGCTCTGGATCTTATCTGTGTTGATAAATACATGAATCTTCACATTTTTCAAAATTCGTAGAAATATACATCAAAAAGAGTGAATTTTTCTGTGTATAAGTTAAAAATACAATTTTTTTAAAAAGTAAAATCTAACCTTTTTGATTCTTTTTTATGCTCACTTTTTTTTTTTTTTTTTTGAGATGGAGTCTCGCTCTGTTGCCCAGGCTGGAGTGCAGTGGCACCATCTCGGCTCACTGTAAGCTCCGCCTCCCAGGTTCACGCCATTCTCCTGCCTCAGCCTCCCAAGTAGCTGGGACTACAGGCATCCACCACGATGCCCGGCTAATTTTTTGTATTTTTAGTAGAGACGGAGTTTCACCACGTTAGCCAGGATGGTCTCGATCTCCTGACCTTGTGATCCACCCGCCTTGGCCTCCCAAGTATGCTCACTTTTGAAATAAAAAGTGTGGCTTAAAAATATCTTGAAACAGTTTGTGTTTTAAATTTAAGAAACAGTCTTGTGGTTCAGTCACAAAGTCACACCTGAACTATTTTCCTTTTTTTTTTTTTATTATACTTTAAGTTCTAGGGTACATGTGCACAACGTGCAGGTTTGTTACATATGTATACATGTGCCATGTTGGTGTGCTGCACCCATTAACTCATCATTTACATTAGGTATATCTCCTAATGCTATCCCTCCCTGCTCCCCCCACCCCACAACAGGACCTGAACTATTTTCATTAGATTTATTTAAAATATTTAATAAGCAGTGGAGTTTGAAGAAAAATGTTTCCAGCTTTATTATTTTTATGTTGTGCCAAACTTTGCTTCCACCTGGCTGTATATATGTGTTTTAAGATCACTTTGTTTTCTTAACAAGGTCTTTTGGAGGAGAAAAATTTTTAGTTCCATTAATGGATTGCCCCCTTCTCTTAGCTTATTAAACTTGATGGAGATAAATGAGTTCAAATGCAGGTGGCCACCAAAAAAAAAAAAAGAAAAAAAAAACACCCCACTAAATTGTGAGGTCAATTCCCACCCAGGGTTGACAGGCCCTTTATTCTAAATTATAAGTGGAAAATGCTAAGGTGATCTCATGCTCATAAAGTTGGACGAGTGTTCCCTAACAGGTGCTAAAAAAGAATTCAGACTATCGGAGAACTGATGGAACCACATGTGTTCCCGTTTAGTATGCACAGCTGTTTGAAACTGTATTGAGACTCTCAGGCCTCCTTTGCAATAACTGGCTTGAAATGATGGATGTGCAAACCAGATTTAGAATTTTGAGTTCTAATAAACATGTTGGAGTGGCCACTCAAATGCACAAAGCTGATCCCTCCCTCATCTCTGTTGTCCTGGTACTTGTACAGTTGTTGATAATTATTAGGTGTCAGTAAATAATTGAGAAGCAAATAAAGCTCTCTGGGTCTAGTAAATACATGACTTTTCATGACTTTTTTGTGCATCTTCTGTAGTATAGATATAATACCTTACATTCCTATTATATCACAGAACATTGAGAGTAAAAAATAAATTAGTGTCAATATAAAAATGCAGTGAAATAATATGGAAGTTTTGTAATACTGAATCTGTAGTGAGAATTCTAACATTATAACTGACTCAGTTCTGGGTTGTCTCATTCTCTGAGTCTTCCATTTTACTTAAATGTATTTATTTTCATAGGTTTGCATAAATGTGTCCTTACTTTGGATTTCAATGCATCCCACAGGAAAAGTGTACAGGATCTGTTTGCAGAGCCATATTGTTTTTCAGAGAAAATGAAATAAAGCATCTTCAGATTTGGGGCGCTTTATTTCATAATACTCAAACTTTGCTTGGCAATAGAGTCCTTATTTCAACTTTGGTGGGAGGTAAAGAGAGAGAAAACTGGCAAACCTAGGAGAATAATTATTTAGAAATGTCTAAGTCAAAGCATTTCTCCTTGTGGTGACTATTTCTCAACATCCTGATCCACCCACTGTCTATCCACTATTTGATTTTTCCTTTTGAGGGTAAATTAGCTTATTGCTTCAAATATCCCTGATGCTACAGGCTTAAAAATAAAAATTAAAACAGCAACCACGGTGTACCTTTGGATGAATCCATTTTAGAGCAAGATGGCTGCCATGCCCACAAGACGTGGTTTGTAATGACTTTGTCCTAGGCTAGTATAGATTGTTGGGTGGGAGTGATGGAAGGAGCTGTTACCTATTATTTACAACCTTCAAGTCATTAGTAAATGCTGTTGCGGTTCTCTTGTTTGCATAATCTTACCTGGAGAATTAGAAAACCAAGAATTTCTAGATTCAGCTGGGAATAATTGGGACTGGCAATTGGAATATTGTCCTTCTTGAAGGAAGGTGATGACAATGACAATGATGATGATGAGGATGATAGTAATAATTGTCATAGCTTTCTTGAATACTTATTATATGCCAGGCATTTGCTATTGTAATCTGTACACTAGATAATTTATACCCCAAATCTGTGTGAGTCAGGTATTAGAATAATTCTCTCTAAACTCCGTAATGCTAGATTTAGCCAGATCACAGTCACCATCACCATGGCAGCTATAGGCATTTTTCTCCCCAACTCCACTGCACCCATCCAACCTATCCAAATTTAATGTGCCAAGGAACCTATAGCCTCAAAAGCTGAAGCAAACTGGCACAGGAGCCTTCTCTGGGGAGCCATTCATGCTATGGAGAACATGGAAGCATCCAGGTGGTACTTAGACACTATAGTTATCCAAAATAATTCTGAAAGATTTGTCCAATAAATCACGTGAACACCTCTACTCTTCACTCCTCCTGATTCCTCCAGCTCCCTCCTTCCAGACAGGGGAATTTCTGGAAAGGAGCCTGATGGAGCCACAGGTTTGTCATTCCATACATATGCTATGTTCTACTTCCTCCGTGTCCTCACTAGGTACACATCAGCAGTGGGGGTACTTATTATTATACAAGGCCGGCTGACCCTCATGTCAGATCTCTCTAGCCCCATAACAACCTGTTTTTTCAATCCCCTCTTTTGATGTGAAGCCTAAAGAGACTAAAAGAATGCCCAGAATAGGAGAAGGGTTAGGAACTTAGGAAAGAAAAACAGTGATCATGTTTAAAGTCATTACATTTCTTTAAAATAGTGTTCTCTAAAGTAGGAATTCTTACTCTTTTTTATTTGTAGTGTCTGACGAACAGTAAGGACCTTATTACGTGTTTGTTGAATAAAAGGTGCCAGCTCTAAATTAACGGGCCAGATCTGAAGGTTGTGGGTTTTCTGGATATTGACTTTTTTAAGTTGCCAACTTATAGTTATTGTTCCATTATTTGGTGTCGCTCATTGAGTCAAAAAAAAAAAAAAAAAAAAAAAAGATGATTATGAATCCAATTGGTTTAGGAAATTAATAAAAAATATATTTTCCTACATTATTTATCTACTTTGTATTTTGAGGGAAAGAATACATAAATAATTCAGAATTTTTGCTTCAAGTTTTCATTTTCAGAAATACTACCTTATGTTTGGTCCAAAAAACATTTTTTTAAGTCAGTGCTTAATGTCATGGTCTGGCAAACAAAGATGAATAAGCCATGGTTCTGCCTTCTGTAGGGATAACTAATCTGATCTTGAGTGGGCACCAGTTTGACGGCCGTTTCTGCCCATCTGCCATATTTATACATTTCCTATATCCCTCTTTTAACAAGATGAAAATAGGTTGGCCAGGCTGGTCTCGAACTCCTGGCCTCATGATCCGCCCCCATCGGCCTCCCCAAGTGCTGGGATTACAGGCGTGAGCCATCGCACCTGGGCCCAAATTGGGATTATTAACTGGCCTTTCTACCTTTAATTTTGAAGCCAGAGTAATTTTTCTAAAGCAAAAAATATTTTATTTTGTCTTAGTTAAAACTTTTCAAGTCCTAACTACCATCCTTCAAACCTCTAAGCCTTCGGGGTAAATGTTCTAATAGATTCTCTCTAGTCCCTTAAGGAATCTCTGTCTTGGCATCTACCAAAATTTATTATTTATTTGTTTGCCTTTCTGTGCAGAAAATACCTTATTGAAGGAAGGAATTACACTTTTTATCTTTGTATTCTCAGCACCTAACTGGCATTTAGAAGGTATTTAATATATGTTTGTTAAATGAGAGATGGAATTAATTAAAAAAAACAGATAACATTGTGGACTATGAAAAGTCAGCCAAAGTGGAATACTATTGATATGAGCAGACAATATTGATATATATAAGTGGTAATAGATAAGGCCAAAGTATTTTTGTTTTGACAAGCTTTTTGGAAAATATTTGCTGGGATGTAGGACAGTTTGTGAAGAATATCAGTCATCAGGGAATAGACAAATAGTCTGTGGTTAGACTGAGTATATTCATAGGCTATTCAAAATGCATTGTAAGGCACATGTTGTGTTTATTTTCCTCGAAATAAATTCTAGCATTTTTGAGGCAAGAGTATTGATGGCAAGAGTATGGCTGGCAAATCCTAAGTAGGTTATGTCAATTGTGTGTTGGAAAGTTTTAGCTCATACAGAAACTATTTTACCAAATTTTAAATATATCTTTAAAATAGAATGTATTTTTAAAATTTTTCAATTGTTTTAAAACTATGGAACAAATCAAGAGAATAGAATGTTATATAAATAGTATGACTTAGTAGTTGCTTAAATTGTGACTTTTCAAATGTTTGATTTTATAAAAATTTACCTATCTGTTACTAGGCAATATTCACACAACTATTGTTATTTCAATGTAATTAAAAGCTGAAAGTTCAAATTTAAAAGGATACAAAGAATTCTGAATAAACATTTATGCTTTTTTTTTTTTTAATCTTGCAGAAACTTGGAGAAAATCTGTAGTTGTTTGCAAGGTAGTTGCAAAACCAGCAGCTGGTTCAAAGTTATTCTGAATTTTTTAAAGAGATTTGGATTAGGGTACTTTTACCATTGAAAAACAACATCAATATACTAAAGCTTACAAAACAAAAAAAAACTAATGAAAAGAGTCGTGTTTCAATGTCCAATTTGTGTCACTAAGAATCAGACACTGGTTCTAAAGTAATGGGTCAAATCATGTCAGTTTGCTATCTTTCAACCATTTTCTCTGATTTATCCAAATGAAATCCTCCAGAAGATTTTATTAACTGTAACATAAATTTATGGAGAATTTTCTGGTGAAGATATTTAGTGGAATTTTTCAACTATGGAAACATTCAAAAGCTGCTAAAAGCAACACAGTATCAAAGTTTCTGAAATTTATAGTGAATCGGAATTTTTATGAATCCCTGCCAGATCTATTATTTCCCATTCATCACTGTCCATTGGTCTCTCTTATCAGTTCAGATCCAATCTTCCCAGAAATAAAAAAGAAGCCCAAGAAAGATTCTTTTATTTTAACTTTATCATCTTCAATACTGACATAACTTTTTATTTTGCACCTTTGTTCAGTGTGAAACATTCAGAGTGTTACTAGGAGGAAGGAATTTCAGAAGCTGGCTTGAATTGGAAGAAGGCATGCCTCCTGGGGCAAGAAAAAAAGACAAGTCTATGGTTCTCCTCACTTGGTAAAATAAGCTAACGATATTCACTAGGAGGAAGAGTTCCTATCAGCAAGATGTCTCTGGCTAAAAGATAACTTATGATAAATAAACCCCATGTGGATTTAATCCATGAGGCATGACTCCCTAGAGAATTTCACCTAAGCTATATAACACACTCTGGGGTATAACATGGAAATATTTTATAAGTTAAATGGTCTTTGCAGTGTGAGGAATCCTACCAAACCTCATGGGGACCTCATCTGTTGTGCTTGTGTTCATTGTGGAGTAGCTGGACCCATGGAGACCATAAGAGGTTGCACCCCTCTCTTCTCCAACTGAGCCTCTTGATTATCTGTATCCTTAAGGCTGTAAACATCGATGCTGAGTAAGATCTCTGACTCTTCAGAGTAGAATTTGAAAATTCAATCCCATGCATAAGCTGAGCTGTCAAATAATTCCAACATATTTTGCTTTTTAAATATCCATTACTATTTTTTCTTTGACAGCATTTTTCCAGAAAATGAGTTTTGGAGATAAATATGCAATTAATTCCCCTTCAAAAGGAATAACATATTAAATTTTAACAAAATGTTCCTTCAGAATTTGGTTACAATTTGGGAGTGATTCCAGGAACTCCAAAAATATCCTTTGTTTGTTGATGGCATATTCTCTCTGTGTCCACAGAAGAAAAGGTTTCGTGTAACTGAAAACATAATTATGTCAAAAAGATGATGCAAAATGTCTCCCCATTTTCCCACTCTTTATTCATTTCCACATGCTACATTTTATCAACAATTTTTATTGGAGTTTTAGTACCATTGCTGATGTCCTCCATTTTTCTAAGTAGGAAAAATGTTCAGATGTCTCATGTTCAGAGATTTGAGGATTTAATTTTCACTATGTTTTAAGGCTAGTTATAAAGCTGGCTGTTTCACTTGTCTCATCTGCAAATGGTCTGCAGCAGAAAGCAAAGCAAACACGTTTTTGATTTTGAAGAAAGCAATTTCTTAACTTTTTGTCTCCTTTTGCTTTTGGTAAAGACATAAAACCACAACGTTGTCACGTGTTGACTATCTCCTCTGCTATTTTTTTCCTTCTCATTGAACTGTAGTGTAGAAAGTTTCACCTTTAATCTGAAGAAGTTTATATCCTCTTAATCCAATTAACTCTCAAATCATCTGGAACCAGTACTGGCCATGAAGCAATATAAGAATAAATGAAAAATATCATTGTCTCTTCTGCTTCAAATTCTTGGTCTCAGTCTTTACTATTCCTATCTGTCTGTCTGTCTGTCTATCTATCTATCTATCTATCTATCTATCTATCTATCTATCTGTCTATCTATCCTCATTATTTATCATTATCTATCTTTATCATTATCATCTGTCTATCATCTATCTATCCTGTTAATGTTGATTTTTACCAGCATTTTCTTTCTCTTCATTACTGTCAGTGCTTACAGATGATGTTTCAACATTTTCTTTCACTCCTGTGCTATCTGAATTTTGTGTTGTTTCTAGTATAGGTACTTGTGTTTTTTCTAGTATAGATAACCATGCACATTTGCATTTCTAAAGAATGGTTGTTTACTATACTGTATTAGTCAGGGTTCTCCAGAGGGACAGAACCAATAGGATAGATGTATGCGTGAAAGAGTTTATTAAGGAGAATTGACTCCTATGATCACAAGGTGAAGTCCCATGATAGGCTGTCTGCAAGCTGAGGAGCAAGGAAGCCAGTATGGCTTTGTCTGAGTCCTGAAACCTCAAAAGTAGGGAAGCCAATAGCACAGTCTTCAGTCTGTGGCCAAAGGCCTGAGAGCCCCTGGTAAATCACTGATGTTAAGTCCAAGAGTCCAAAAGCAGAAGAACCCGGAGTCCGATGTTAATGGGCAAGAAGCATCTAGCATGGGAAAAAGATGAAGACCGGAAGACTCAGCAAGGCAGTTTATTCCACCCTAATCCACCCGCTTTTTGTAGCCATGCTGGCAGCTGATTGGATGGTGCCCACCCAGATTGAAGGTGGGTCTGCCTCTCCCAGTCCACTGACTCAAATGTTAATATCCTTTGGCAACACCCTCACAGTCACATCCAGAAACAATACTTTGCATCCTTCAATCCAATCAAGTTGACACTTAATATTAACCATCACATATACACAATGTTGAAGGATATAATTATGTTGCAACTATGGTCAGTATTCTCGGTGGTGTTTAGAAAAATAATAATTCCAAGTTCTTACTTTATTTTATAAATAATCATTCTCTAAATCTCTGCAGAAGTCATTCTAGTGGAAACATTTCTTCACGTGTGTCATTTTTTAGAACTTTAAGGAAAAATTATTTATTCTTTTTAGGCTCACCTCATTCACTGGAAAATGCTGCAGAATGAAGTCATAAAGGTGGAAAGACTTTCCCAGACAAGCTAAAATGCTCATCAGAGAGCTGTGCATGCAGTACAGACACAATTTAAAAGTTAATACCAACTTTGGAAGTACTGTGTGATCTAACAGGAAATATGGATTCAAAAAGATCAGCTTATGTATTACTCTCTGATGAACAGGATTTTTCTTTTCTGAGTCCTCTTTTCTATTGTTTGAGATTTTAGATGAAGTTAATCAATCACAAACATCCAGGATCAGACATGGACAATACACAATGAAATGCCAAGCTTTAGAGTGATTTCTTAAAGATCAGCACCTGGACATCAGGAAGTCATCGATGTAATAAGCGAATGTAAGAAAATCAATGTTTAAATAGAAAAATAAAATCAAATGTGAAAAGCAATGCCAGGAAAAATGACAAAAGAGAATGGTCTTTCTTTGTCAGAAGAAATCAAAAGAGCATTTCAATGCCTCAATTGTTTTCACTAAGAATTGGACAGTCATTTCTAAAGCAATAATCACATAATGTGAACGTTCATATCTTTTTCCTCTAGTTTTTCAGAAAAAAATTGTGGAAATAAAACTTCAAAAGATTTTATTAAATATCATAGAAATTTACGACAAATGTGGTCATGAAGATATTTAGCAGGAATTTTTTGAGTGTGGAGATATTTGAAAGCTGGTAGGTAGAACTGAAACTTCTGAAGTAGACAGTAAAATGGGATTTTTATGGATTGATGCCAAAGTTATCACTATGCTTAAGGCTTTTCCTAAGTCTTAATTGGAAATAAATTTTTAAATTTTGGAATTAACAAAAAGTCTTCTTTGACCACCTATGAGCAAAGAAAGATTGACAAATCTGGCTATGCTTTCTATTAAAAATGAAAATATGATGAGAACTAATGTGGATGAAGTTCTTAACAAATGTGCAGAAATCAAGTCTCTAAAACACACACAAAAAAACGTAACATTCCTATAATGGACCAATATAGGTCCATTATAGATATAAGATTCCCACCCCCCCATTTAAAAAAAAATCTATCAGTGTAGTTAAGGAGTATTAATCCATTACTTTTCTGTTTCTTTTTATTATTATTATTATACTTTAGGTTTTAGGGTACATGTGCACAATGTGCAGGTTTGTTACATATGTATCCGTGTGCCGTGTTGGTTTGCCGCACCCATTAACTCGTCATTTAGTATTAGGTATATCTCCTAATGCTGTCCCTTCCCCCTCCCCGCAACCCACAACAGTACCCGGAGTGTGATGTTCCCCTTCCTGTGTCCATGAGTTCTCATTGTTCAATTCCCACCTATGAGTGAGAACATGCAGTGTTTGGTTTTCTGTCCTTGGGATAGTTTACTGAGAATGATGTTTTCCAGTTTCATCCATGTCCCTACAAAAGGACATGAACTCATCATTTTTTATGGCTGCATAGTATTCCATGGTGTATATGTGCCACATTTTCTTAATCCAGTCTATCATTGTTGGACATTTGGGTTGGTTCCAAGTCTTTGCTATTGTGAATAGTGCCGCAACAGACATACGTGTGCATGTGTCTTTATAGCAGCATGATTTATAGTCCTTTGGGTATATACCCAGTAATGGGATGGCTGGGTCAAATGGTATTTCTAGTTCTAGATCTCTGAGGAATCGCCACACGGACTTCCACAATGGTTGAACTAGTTTATAGTCCCACCAACAGTGTAAAAGTGTTCCTATTTCTCCACATCCTCTCCAGCACCTGTTGCTTCCTGACTTTTGAATGATGGCCATTCTAACTGGTGTGAGATGGTATCTCATTGTGGTTTTGATTTGCATTTCTCTGATGGCCAGTGATGATGAGCATTTTTTCATGTGTTTTTTGGCTGCATAGATGTCTTCTTTAGAGAAGTGTCTGTTCATGTCCTTTGCCCACTTTTTGGTGGGGTTGTTTTATTCTTGTAAATTTGTTTGAGTTCATTGTAGATTCTGGATATTAGCCCTTTGTCAGATGAGTAGGTTGCAAAAATTTTCTCCCATTCTGTAGGTTGCCTGTTCACTCTGATGGTAGTTTCTTTTGCTGTGCACAAGTTCTTTAGTTTAATTAGATCCCATTTGTCAATTTTGGCTTTTGTTGCCATTGCTTTTGGTGTTTTAGACATGAAGTCCTTGCCCACGCCTATGTCCTGAATGGTATTGCCTAGGTTTTCTTGTAGGATTTTAATGGTTTCAGGTCCAACATTTAAGTCTTTAATCCATCTTGAATTAATTTTTGTATAAGGTGTAAGGAAGGGATCCAGTTTCAGCTTTCTGCATATGGCTAGCCAGTTTTCCCAGCACCATTTATTAAATAGGGAATCCTTTCCCCATTTCTTGTTTTTGTCAGGTTTGTCGAAGATCAGATAGTTGTAGATATGCAGCATTATTTCTGATGGCTCTATTCTGTTCCATTGATCTATGTCTCTGTTTTGGTACTAGCACCATGCTGTTTTGGTTACTGTAGCCTTGTAGTATAGTTTGAAGTCAGGTAGCGTGATGCCTCCAGCTTTGTTCTTTTGGCTTAGGATTGACTTGGCAATGTGGGCTCTTTTTTGGTTCCATATGAACTTTAAAGTAGTTTTTCCAATTCTGTGAAGAAAGTCATTGGCAGCTTGATGGGGATGGCATTGAATCTATAAATTACCTTGGGCAGTATGGCCATTTTCACTATATTGATTCTTCCAACCCATGAGCATGGAATGTTCTTCCATTTGTTTGTATCTTCTTTTATTTCATTGAGCAGTGGTTTGTAGTTCTCCTTGAAGATGTCCTTCACATCCCTTGTAAGTTAGATTCCTAGGTATTTTATTCTCTTTGAAGCAAGTGTGAATTGGACTTCACTCATGATTTGGCTCTGTGTCTGTCTGTGATTGGTGTACAAGAATGCTTGTGATTTTTGTACATTGATTTTGTATCCTGAGACTTTGCTGAAGTTGCTAATCAGCTTAAGGAGATTTTGGCCTGAGACAATGGGGTTTTCTAGATATACAATCATGTCATCTGCAAACAGGGACAATTTGACTTCCTCTTTTCCTAATTGAATACCCTTTATTTCCTTCTCCTGCCTGATTGCCCTGGCCAGAACTTCCAACAGTATGTTGAATAGGAGTGGTGAGAGAGGGCATCCCTGTCTTGGGCCAGTTTTCAAAGGGAATGCTTCCAGTTTTTGCCCATTCAGTATGATATTGGCTGTGGGTTTTTCATAGATAGCTCTTATTATTTTGAGATACATCCCATCAATACCTAATTTATTGAGAGTTTTTAGCATGAAGGGTTGTTGAATTTTGTCAAAGGCCTTTTCTGCATCTATTGAGATAATCATGTGGTTTTTGTCTTTGGTTCTGCTTATATGCTGGATTACATTTATTGATTTGTATATGTTGAACCAGCCTTGCATCCCAGGGATGAAGGCCACTTGATCATGGTGTATAAGCTTTTTGATGTGCTGCTGGATTCAGTTTGCCAGTATTTTATTGAGGATTTTTGCATCAATGTTCATCAAGGATATTGGTCTGAAATTCTCTTTTTTGTTTGTGTCTCTGCCAGGCTTTGGTATCAGGACGATGCTGGCCTCATAAAATGTGTTAGGGAAGATTCCCTCTTTTTCTATCGATTGGAATCATTTCAGAAGGAGTGGTACCAGTTCCTCCTTGTACCTCTGGTAGAATTCGGCTGTGAATCCATCAGGTCCTGGACTCCTTTTGGTTGGTAAGCTATTGATTATTGCCACAATTTCAGAGCCTGTTATTGGTCTATTCAGAGATTCAACTTCTTCCTGGTTTAGTCTTGGGAAGGTGTATTTGTCAAGGAATTTATCCATTTCTTCTAGATTTTCTAGTTTATTTGCATAGAGGTGTTTGTAGTATTCTCTGATGGTAGATTGTATTTCTCTGGGATCGGTGGTGATATCCCCGTTTTCATTTTTTATTGCATCTATTGTATTCTTCTCTCTTTTCTTCTTTATAGTCTTGCTAGTGGTCTATCAATTTTGTTGATCTTTTCAAAAAACCAGCTCCTGGATTCATTAATTTTTTGAAGGGTTTTTTGTGTCTCTATTTCCTTCAGTTCTGCTCCGATCTTAGTTATTTCTAGCCTTCTGCTAGCCTTTTGAATGTGTTTGCTCTTGCTTTTCTAGTTCTTTTAATTGTGATGTTAGGGTGTCAAGTTTGGATCTTTCCTGCTTTCTCTTGTGGGCATTTAGTGCTATAAATTTCCCTCTACACACTGCTTTGAATGTGTCCCAGAGATTCTGGTATGTTGTGTCTTTGTTCTCGTTGGTTTCAAAGAACATCTTTATTTCTGCCTTTATTTCATTATGTACCCAGCAGTCATTCAGGAGCAGGTTGTTCAGTTTCCACATAGTTGAGTGGTTTAGAGTGAGTTTCTTAATCCTGAGTTCTAGTTTGATTGTGCTGTGGTCTGAGAGACAGTTTGTTATAATTTCTGTTGTTTTACATTTGCTGAGGAGAGCTTTACTTCCAACTATGTGGTCAATTTTGGAATAGGTGTGGTGTGGTGCTGAGAAAAATGTATATTCTGTTGATTTGGGGTGGAGAGTTCTGTAGATGTCTATTAGGTCCACTTTGTGCAGAGCTGAGTTCCATTCCTGGATATCTTTGTTAACTTTCTGTCTCGTTGATCTGTCTAATGTTGACAGTGGGGTGTTAAAATCTCCCATTATTATTGTGTGGGAGTTTAAGTCCCTTTGTAGGTCATTCAGGGCTTGCTTTATGAATCTGGGTGCTCCTGTGTTGGGTGCATATATATTTAGGATAGTTAGCTCTTCTTGTTGAACTGATCCCTTTACCATTATGTAATGGCCTTCTTTGTCTCTTTTGATGTTTGTTGGTTTAAAGTCTATTTTATCAGAGACTAAGATTGCAACCCCTGCCTTTTTTTCTTTTCCAGTTGCTTGATAGATCTTCCTCCATCCCTTTATTTTGAGTCTACATGTGTCTCTGCACGTGAGATGGGTTTCCTGAATACAGCACACTGATGGGTCTTGACTCCTTATCCAGTTTGCCAGTCTATGTCTTTTAATTGGAGCATTTAACCCCTTTACATTTAAAGTTAATATTGTTATGTGTGAATTTGATCCTGTCATTATGATGTTAGTTGGTTATTTTGCTCGTTAGTTGATGCAGTTTCTTCCTAGCCTCGATGGCCTTTACAATTTGGCATGTTTTTGCAGGCTGGTACCGATTGTTCCTTTCCATGTTTAGTGCTTCCTTCAGGGGCTCTTTTAGGGCGGGTCTAGTGGCGACAAAATCACTCAGCATTTGCTTGTCTGTAAAGTGTTTTATTTCTCCTTCACTTATGAAGATTAGTTTGGCTTGATATGAAATTCTGGGTGGAAAATTCTTTTCTTTAAGAATGTTGAATATTGGCCCCCACTCTCTTCTGGCTTGAAGAGTTTCTGCTGAGAGATCAGCTGTTAGTCTGATGGGCTTCCCTTTGTGGATAACCTGACCTTTCTCTCTGGCTGCCCTTAACATTTTTTCCTTCATTTCAATTTTGGTGAATCTGACAATTGTGTGTCTTGGAGCTGCTCTTCTCGAGGAGTATCTTTGTGGCATTCTCTGTATTTCCTGAATCTGAATGTTGGCCTGCCTTGCTAGATTGGGGAAGTTCTCCTGGATAATATCTTGCAGAGTGTTTTCCAACTTGCTTCCGTTCTCCCCGTCATTTTCAGGTACACCAATCAAACGTAGATTTGGTCTTTTCACATAGTCCCAAATTTCTTGGAGGCTTTGTTCATTTCTTTTTATTTTTTTTTCTCTAAACTTCCCTTCTCACTTCATTTCCTTCATTTCATCTTCCATCACTGATACCCTTTCTTCCAGTTGATCGCATTGGCTACCGAGGCTTCTGCAATCTTCGTGTAGTTCTCGATACTTGGCTTTCAGCTCCATCAGCTCCTTTAAGCCCTTCTCTCCATTGGTTATTCTAGTTATCCGTTTGTCTAATTTTTTTTCAAAGTTTTTAACTTCTTTGCTATTGTTTTGAATTTCCTCCCGTAGCTTGGAGTAGTTTGATCGTCTGAAGTCTTCTTCTCTCAACTCGTCAAAGTCATTCTCCATCCAGCTTTTTTCCGTTGCTGGTGAGGAACTGTGTTCCTTTGGAGGAGGAGAGGTGCTCTTCTTTTTAGAGTTTCCAGTTTTTCTGCTGTTTTTTCCCCATCTTTGTGGTTTTATCTACTTTTGGTCTTTGATGATGGTGATGTACAGATGGGTTTTTGGTGTGGATGTCCTTTCTGTTTGTTAGTTTTCCTTCTATCAGACAGGACCCTCAGCTGCAGGTCTGTTGGAGTTTTCTAGAGGTGCACTCCAGACCCTGTTTGGCTTAGTGTCAGCAGCGGTGGCTGCAGAACAGTGGATTTTCGTGAGACCACAAATTCAGCTGTCTGATAGTTCCTCTGGAAGTTTTGTCTCAGAGGAGTACCTGGCCGAGTGAGGTGTCAGTCTGTCCCTACTTGGGGGTGCCTCCCAGTTAGGCTGCTCGGGGGTGAGGGACCCACTTTAGGAGGCAGTCTGTCCGTTCTCAGATCTCCAGCTGCGTGCTGGGAGAACCACTACTCTCTTCAAAGCTGTGAGACAGGGACATTTAAGTCTGCAGAGGTTCCTGCTGAATTTTTGTCCGTGCCCTGCCCCCAGAGGTGGAGCCTACAGAGGCAGGCAGGCCTCCTTGAGCTGTGATGGCTCCACCCAGTTCGAGCTTCCTGGCTGTTTTGTTTACCTAAGCAAGCCTGGGCAATGGTGGGCGCCCCTCCCCCAGGCTCGCTGCCACCTTGCAGTTTGATCTCAGACTGCTGTGCTAGCAGTCAGCGAGATTCCATGGGTATAGGACCCTCCGAGCCAGGTGCAGGACACAATCTCCTGGCGTGCCGTTTTCCAAGCCCGTTGGAAAAGCGCAATATTAAGGTGGGACTGACCCGATTTTCCAAGTGCCGTCTGTTACCCCTTTCTTTGACTAGGAAAGGGAACTCCCTAACCCCTTGTGCTTCCTGAGTGAGTCAATGCCTCGCCCTGCTTTGGCTCACGCACAGTGCGCTTCACCGACTGTCCTGCACCCACTGTTTGTCACTCCCTAGTGAGATGATCCCGGTACCTCAAACGGAAATGCAGAAATCACCCATCTTCTGTGCCACTCACGCTGGGAGCTGTAGACCGGAGCTGTTCCTATTCGGCCATCTTGGCTCCACCCCCTTTATCCCTACTTTTCTGTTTCTTGTAATGTTATTTTTACTTTGTGTTTTTTATTTTATTTCACTAGCATAATAATATATATGAAATTCAACAAAATAAAATTTTTACTATCTGCCTTTTCTTTTCTGGCCACTAGTTTATTTTATTTCATGATTGATTATTATTACTAAAGTTAGGTTTATCAAGTAGAGAGTTAAATAATGTTAAAATAGGATCTGTTCCAAATGTCAAATACACTAAGTATGACACTGATTTTTAGTTCTTGATCTATTTGAAATTAGATGACACTGTGTGAAGGAAGTGTTGAGATAAGGGTAAGTAAATTTCATCTGATACTACCATAAAGAAAAAAATAATAAACTCCCCAAAGTGAGGAACTTTGTTGTTGCTGTTTTTTCTCCCTTGTATCCCCACTGTCTATACCAATTTCAGACATGATTTTTAAGTATTTGTTGAATGATGAAACATGCTAGAGTATAGTAAATAATTTTAGAGAGAAGTAGCCCAGCTAAAATAGATAATCATGAGATTTTATGCCATGGTGAAATGTTTGGGATTTGTTCAGAATATTATTGTGCATGAGAGTGTATATACTGTAAGCTTATAAAATCAGATGATATCAAATTTGCATTTTAGGGAGCTCACTCTGGTCATGATGTGGTGAAGGAAGTCACTATTAGAGGCAGGTTGCCCAATTAGTAGACCACTAAAATAGCCAGGTAGTAGAGGGGTTATAAAAGAAGAGAGGGAATGGATCTGAGAAATATATGGGAGCCAGACTCAACCGAACTTAGATGTGGAAAATGAAGGAAGGATCTCTGACAACTCCTGCTTCTGATTTGGATGCCCGGATGAATCTTAGACTCATTGTTTTAGTTGGGTACTGTGTATGCAAGCAAGTCAAAGGAGCTACTTGGCCTGTGAGGCTTTTCAGTGGAGTAGTACTCTAGGCAGATAGACCTAACGTCCTGGAACTTAGCAGAGAGGACCAGGATATTGTTCCAGATGGTGGATCATTGTTGAAAAGTGGGATCCGAAGCTATAAAAATGTATGAATTATTGAGCAGTGAGAAGAATTGGGACATGTGTGAGACCTGAGGAAGGACAACATTTATGGGCTGAGAGGAGCAAGCCATGCAAATAAAGAAGATGTTGAATCAAACACCAACGGAGGAAGTGATCAAAACTGATCAGGTGTCATAGGCAGGACAGAGAAGGTCGCTGGGAAAGTAAATGGGAGATGAGGAGGTAGGGACATAAAGTGGTCACCACTCTTTCAAGAGCTTAGCTTCAAAAAGAGACAATAACAATTAGGAAGAAACAGAGATTTGGCCAAGGGTAGGTTTGATTTTTTTTTAATAAAAATAACTTTATCCTAGTTATTTACTGATTATAAAAGAAAATGTTTATTTTAAGTAATCCCAAAATGCCTACATTAAAATGTGAAAGCCACAGATCAACACCTAGTAAAAAATGTTACAAGGACTAGAAACCACAGTTGTCCTCTTAGTTTTCATTTCTGGTAGCTCTTTGAGATAGCTAGGGTGACTTAATAAGGAGGCAGAAACAAATTTGTTCAAGAGAAGACTTTAACGTGGCATCTGTTGTATCAGATCTCACGCAGCCTGACTCAAGAGAGGAGAACTTTAGAAAGCTTTGCAAGCCACTTCTCTGTAACTGCTTCCTTCTATCACCCTACAATTAGTAAGTGGGGCAATAGAAAACATTGTCCAGCAGCCTGGTCTCACCCTTTGGATATTCAAAACTGAAGTCTGGATTTGTATTGGAATTTGTTTCTACTTGAAAGATGTAAGAAATAATAGAAACCTCAAAACCTCTTTTGTTAGGGCAAAAAGCACACGAAGCCAACAAACAGAAACTAAGGGAACTTGCAATATGACACAACCTGAATTTAATTATGAAGAAACATCAAACCCCTATTGAGAAACATTCTACAAAATAACTGAGCAGTATCCTTCAAAAATGTCTGCGTCAGCAAAGATTCTGGAACTGTTTAAAATAAAAGAGGCTAAAAGTACATGCCATCTAACTCATAGCGCCATGCAAGATTTTCTTGGGTGTTAAAGAGCATGACTGGGGCAAATAGGGACAGCTGGTCTGTAGATTAAACAATAAATAGCGTACCAATGTTCGTTTTCTGATTTTGATAATTACACTGTGTTTATGTAGGAGGTTCTATTTATGGTTTGCTGTGACCACTCTGCAGGTGCAAAATGTACCCTCACCTAGAATTTGGTTCCCATGTTGAGATTTATGATGCCACACACACCTGAAGAGGGTATGAAAATATTTATTGCTTACATAATTGATGCATCTTGGGAGAGCAGGTCAGGCTTACCGAGGAGGTGCAAGAGAGGAAGGATAGAAGGTGGGCTTGAGGTATTCACTACGGTATGGTGGTATGGTTAGGGGATGGGGCCAGACTAGCGCCCTTCATACAGGCAGGGTTGTGCATCATTTGCATTTCCGAATGTCACCAAAGGAAAGAACATTGGGCTTTCTTATCAGCTTGTTCAGATGCGGGGCAGAGGAAAAGAGGGATGGGAGAATTTTAAAAGCTGTCAGCTGTCAAACTTCAGAAAGTGCAGTCAGACTCCTTATTTCAGGGTTAAAGGAGGATTACATCAGCAACATAGTCTCAAACAGATTAGAAAAAAAGTCCTTGTATATGGGGGCAAAGGGGGTTGAAAAGATAGAGGAAATGTAAAATGTTAACTACTGGCAAATCTGAATGGAGACAATATGTAGTTCTTTGAACTGTTTTTGCAATTCTTCTAAAGGGAATTATGTATACAAAGAGTTTTTTTCCCTGGTTGGGAGGTTTGTTTGTCTTAAGAAATGGAAAAATAGGCTATTTAAAACTTTCTTCTTGAGGAGAAAAATGTCAGATTTCTAATAAAGAGGTGAAACCTCGTATCTATTAAAAAAAATACAAAAATTAGCCGAGCATGGTGGTGGGCGCCTGTAATCCCAGCTACTCAGGATGCTGAGGCAGGAGAATTGCTTGAACCCAGGAGCAGAGGTTGTAGTGAGCCAAAATTGTGCCATTGCACTCCAGCCTGAGGAACAAGAGCAAAACTCCGTCTCAAAAAAAAAAAAAGAAAAGAAAAGAAAAAAAAAGTCATCATCATCAAGGAAAAGGAAGTAGTCTAGGAAGTTTTCTTTCCTCTCATAAAATTTTCAATTCTATTTTAATGATAGACCTCTTAATGGACATAAATATACCATAGTAGTAACCATTGATGGCAATTTAGTATATATCCATCTAGATATTTTCTATGGCCCTATGCACATGTATGTGACATGTAAAATTTGTATATTATTTGACTCAATACCACATATATAAAATTACCACAAGTACAAATAATGAGTATGCAAACATATATTACCAGGATGTTTATTATAACATTGCTTATAGTAGCAAGGGAAAAATGAAAAAGCATGGACATAATCCAAATGTCCTTACAAGAGAAATATAATGAGTTTCTCTGTCTGCATATGAGCTACTAGAAAGTAGGAACTGCAATTAAAATATATGTACATTTTTAGAATACAGCATGAACTGAGGTGCTCAGTACCTACTTTAGAGGAAGTGAACTGTCTCTCTCTCTCTCTCACACACACACACACACACACACTTTTTAGAGCACATTCATCCAATACAATGGTACCTTAAGAAGAACATCTATCTGTTTTCTTTCTTAGATCACGGAGGAGCCTTTCATTTTGACTTGGAAAAAAAAAAAAGACTGGGTCATCATTTTTCTTTTGATTTTGTGAGATACCCCATGCTATTTAATAATTCATGTATTTATGTTTTTATTTCTGCTTAGTCACTGTCCATTTCTGTGGATTGCAAACAAAGAAAGCTAACTGATACAGATAATAAATGAGTGAATGAATGAGAACAAACACACCAAAGAGGGGCACAGCTAAATGATTAAAAAGTATGTGATATATTCCAATGTAGTCATAGAGGCAAGCTAAAAGACTAGATAGAGAAAAAAGTGAATTCAGAAATAATAATTTCTAGCCGATAACATTTTTTTTCCCAATCTCTTGACTTGATGAAGTGCTTTTAAAGTTCTTTGGGTTTTATGGAGTTAGAATGAGATTTTTCTGGCAGAAGCTCATTTGCCAATTTAATTAGTAATTAGTAATCCCAAAGGTTAATGTAGAGTTGCTATCAATTTTATTTTAAGCTTAATATTCTTATCTAAAGGACAAAGCCAATGAATATATTCAGAGAGCAACCATTAGCTTAATATTCTGGCCAAGTGAAATATTAAATAACTATAGCATTTTAAAACTTGAAATAATATTTAGATTCTCACATTTATATTATTCTATTCATATTTTATTTCCTCTAAGCAATATGAAATACCCACTTTAAAGATGCCTAAACTTCCTGTAGTCACTAGATTTCCACAAGTGCAATTAAAGCACAATATTTGATGTTCAGAGGAAGAATTGCAAAAACCAGGCAATTGCAATGGAGGTCCACTCTCATCAATGGGACTTCTTTTGCCCACTACGAGTGGCCTATTTTCCTATTTTTTTTAATGGTTTGAGGGTAGAGGATCTTCATTGAAAGACTTATGTTATATCCAGGTTTACATTAGAATCACAACTTTAAAGAATGTCAGAGCAAAGTGTTTAGAGATAAAATGTATAGGCCAAACACCTTAGTGGTGAGCAAATTACTAGTTGGATGTGTGGGCAGAGTAATGGTATCTAACGTGCAACATCCTCTAATTATTACGTAATTCCTGGTTGAAAGCCTATGGGAAAAGAGGTCCAGATTCAACTGACGAGACTTGTCATGAGCTGTAATGAGTGATGAAGGAAAAGACCAGTGTGGCACACTGTCCTGTGGGCACCTTCCGAAAATGAATAGCAACTTGTTCTTGTCTTCTCTTGGTGGCATGTCAGCAGAGGAGTCTCATTTTCAGTCATTTTTTACTACACTGGCTGCATTTCAACAAGCCCTGGAAAAACAATCCAAGAGTCAAATATCTTGCCTCTTGTAGCTCTGGGCTTCCACTGAGAATTTTCCTAGGAACAAAGTCATTTATTCAGAAGATCAAAATATATTTTGGTGACTACATTCTGCTACCTAATATATTTCAGTTATCACAAAAGCCCAAACTCTTGACTGAAAAAGAATATATACATTTTCTTATTGCTTTGGAATGAGTAAACTTACTTTTTCAGTCTCAAATGATCTTGGATGGCCATATTTATAGTGTGAGCTATGAGGTAGATTTTGAAAAAGGAATTGTCACATGTAATGTGGAAAAAGGCTTTTGTAAGTTCAATTTTAAAAGGTGACTCTCTTGTGTTTGGCGTCATGAGTTCTGGTCATAATTTAATTCTTATCAGCCATGGTAAGTGTCTATCTGTTTATCAGATGATTGTGTGAGTAGTGCACACATGGAATACCATAAGTGGAATACAGATTGGAGAGATTGCCTGATTTTCATTAAAAATACCTTATGGCTATAATTTATTGAATCTTGCTGAGAATATGCTATCTAATTTGATACTCATTTGATATTTACTTTCATCCTGCCCTCTGAGACGTGAGACTGGCACATTTGAGATTCCATGGATTTGTTCTATGATTAGAAAGCTCTATGACTCACTCCAAATATGCTGCTGTCTCTCTATAGACTCCTGAGTATCCCTCATAGTCATAATTCTTTGAGTGTAACATTAAGGGATGAAGAAAAAAATCTTAGCAGTATACCAACCCCTTCAAAATTCACCTGGCTGGGATTTTCAAAGTTCTGTTCATATTTTCCTATATTCCAAGAAGTTAAGGAGAAATTATGACTCCCATAAACTTGTAGTTTTTTTAAAAAATTAAATAAAAAATTAGTACCTTCTCATACTACTAATCTATATATCTTTTAATTTATTGCCTGTATTCACCAATGCCATCTTAACCCTTACCTATATATATTCACTATTCATTTTCATCTCATATCATTTATTCTTGCGTTGAACAAATATTTACTGAGTGCCTACTATGTTTCTAGCACTGCTCTAGATGGAGGGAATTTTTCAGTGAAAAATGAACAGACAAAAAAAGATTGTCTTTATGTAGTTTTTGTGTGTCGCTTGCCACTTAGCTGAAGAATGCCTAGAAAAGTAAATTTTAATTAAGACCATTCTTAAAGATGTAGTTGGTCAGCAAGTGATAAACAAGTCATTAAGTATATTATGAAAGTTTATCTTTAGATGATAATCAGAATTCATTTTCCCACAAGTGATATTCCCAGATGCATGTCTACACAAACATACATACACAATGTAAAATAATAAAAGATGATTCTATTGCAATATCTATTAAAATGGAAATGGTAAGAAAATTTAATAAGAAAATGTATTTTTCATATATGCATATATAGGATGAAGACATTTCACAAAGTAGGTAAAAAGAGTTACCATCAGGCTGGGAGTGGTGGCTCACACCTGTAATCCCAGTGCTTTCGGAGGATGAGGTGGGAGGATTGCTTGACCCAGGAGTTTGAGACCAGCCTGAGCAATATAGTGAGACTACATCTCTACAAAAAATGAAATAACTAGCCAGGTGTGGTGGCACGTGCCTGTAGTCTTAGCTACTTGGGAGGCTAAGGAGAGAGGATCACTTGAGCCCAGGAAATCAAGGCTGCAGTGAGCCATGTTCATAGCACTGCACTCCAACAGAGTGAGACCTTGTCTCAAACGACAACAAAAAAGAGCTACCATCTCATCCCTGTCAGAATGGCTATTTATTAAAAAGTCAAAAAATATCAGATATTGGCAAGGATGTGGAGAAATGGGAACACTTATACAGTGTTGGTGGGAATGTAAAGTAGTACAACCTTTATAGAAAACAGTATGGAGATTTCTGAAGGAACTAAAAATAGAACTCCCATTCAATCCAGCAGTCCCACTACTGGGTATATAACCAAAGGAAAATGACACCTGCACTTGTATATTTAAGGCAGCATTATTCACAATAAGAAAGATATAGAACCAACTTACGTGTCCATCAACAAAGGATGAAATACAGAAAATACACACACACACACACACACACACACACACATATATACACACATACCTATATATAAACATACACCTATATATATACACCTATATATGAATATATCTATATATTATAGATATTATACAGATGAAAGATATAGATACACACATCCACACACACCATGAAATACTACTCAGCCATGAAAAATAAAATCATGTCTTTTGCAGCAACATGGATGGAACTGGAGGCCATTATCGTTAAGTTAAATAACTCAGCAATAGAAAGTCAAATATCACATATCCTCACTTATAAATGGGAGCTAAATAATGGGTATGCATGGGCATACAGAGTGGAATAATAGACATTTGAGAGTACAAAAGATGGGAGGGTGGGAGACAAGTGATGGCTGAAAAATTTCCTATTGGGGGCAATGTTCACTATTTGGGTGATGGGTACACTAAAAGCCCAGATATCACTGCTACATGATATACGTATGTAAGAAATCTACACATATATTCCCTAAATATATAAAAATTTAAAAAAAATTAGAAGTGAGTTAAAGGAATCAAAAGGCAGATGACAGCATTTTAATGATTTGAACAAGACTTAGATGCTTTTAAGCATGAAAGGCCAAGGAAGCTGGTTTTTTATCATATCCAAGTTCAGTTTAAAACATATGTCTCTCTCTTCTTTAGTACTTAAATTGGTTAAGTGACTTTTACCTCACTTCTGGAAAGAGAGAAAGACAAATGAAGGTGGGAAGTAATAAATTATGATAGATAAAAAACCAATTGGGAGAGTAGATGAAGAAATGCATACATAATGATCTAGAGGGAATGGAAAATGAGATGATTCATTAAGTTATGCTCAACACCAGCGAAAGGTAAGCATTATTGGCCAAAAACCAGGGGCAGGTTATTGTAGTGGGATGGGATTAAGCAGCCTAGAACAGTACCTGAAACATAGTGGGTCCTCAATAAATATTTGTTGAATATGCAAATGAATGAATTTTTCACTTATTTATTTATTAAATTTTATTGAACACCTAGTATGTGCCAAACACCCTTCTAGACACTGAAGGTATTGAACAAAACAAACAAAAATTCCTGACCTCACAGGGCTTACATCTAGTAAAGAGAAATAGACAATAAAAATTAATCTTAAAGGATATTAGATGGTTATAAGTTAAGGAAGTTTTATGGGGAGGGTTTGCAATTTTAAGAAGGTCAGGAAAGGTTCATCAGAAGAACTTCAAGGAAGCCAGAGTGGCTAAAGCTGAGTGAACCATAGCAAGAGATGAAGTGGGAGATGAAGTTGGAGAGAGGCCAGATCATGGGGCACTTAAGCCATTAAATTGACTTTTACTGAGTGAGCTAGGATGCCATGGTGGGGGGGGGGGCTGAGCATGAATCTTACACTTATGTGTAACAGGATTATTCTGACTGCTGCATTGGGAATAAACACAAAGGGCTGGAAAAGGTGGAAGTAAGAACAGCACCAATAAGGAGGCTTGTCAGAGTGATAGCAGGAGAGGTAGTAAGAAGGTGTTAAGTCCTGGTTATATTTTTGAAGCAGAGATCAGAGTATTTGCTGACCTATTGAATATGAAATATGAGAAAAGAATAACTCCAGATTTTTGGTCTGTAAGAATAGGGATGGAGTTGCTATATACTGAATAGGTTTGGTTGGTTAGAAATCAGGGGTTTTGTTCTGGACATGCTAGGTTGAAGATGCTCATTAGACATCTAAGTGGAAATGAACAGTAGGCAGTTGGATATAAATGACTGGGGTTTTGAGGAGAGGTCTGGGCTGAAGTTGCACATTTGTGAGTCCTGAGGAGCATGTAAAGCCACGAGACACTGACTGAGATCCTCAAAGACTTGAGTATTAATAGGAGAGAAGAGATCTAAGTAAGGACTGAGTCCTGGGACGTTTGAAACTTAAGAAATCTGGATGATGAGGTGGAATGAGCAAAGGCAAAAGAGAAGGGACAGCCAATAAGGTAGGAAAAACTCCGAGAGACTGTGGCGTCCTGAATGCCAAGTAAAACTGTGATTTTCATTCACTCATTGGATGTTTGTAGGACTTGTAAACTTGGAAGTTATTCATTCCTCCAACAAACAATTATGAGTAGTTATTTTGGCCAGGCACTGTGCTCGGTGCCTGGTCCCCAGTCAATGAGGAAAAATAAAAATCAACAGTTACAGTGTATGTAAAAAGTCTTGTGCTAGAAAAATGCATAGACTGCTTTCGGAAATTAGAGGAGGGAAATCTAAATCATATGGGGTGGAACTGAGGCCTTGACTCAAGAGAAAATATCAGCTAAATGAACAAAGTAGAAACAGAAGTTTCTAAACTAAGCACCCCCACTCCCACTATATTTCTCTCATTTGTTTCTCACTTGAATATATGTTATTTTACTGGGACTATTTTCTTTTCTTTAATTTGTGATGATTTTCTTCTCCAAAATTTAATGTTTGGCTTTTATTTTGATTATTCTGTTCAAACTTCTTACACAATTTTTTTATTTCATAACTATGACACATTCTTTATTTTCACCAAGTTTTATACCTAAAAAATATTTTTGTGTTCTCTTTCCAAACTTGCTTTTTTGAATTACTTCTTCCTCAGAAACTCCCTTGTAATGTACTCCATTTCAATGGCACAAATAAAGATAATTCTAACGTTAAAATTTTTAGGTAATCCCAAGAAATATGAATATGTTAAGGAACCAAATTATAAAAGTTTGGAAATAAAAGCAATGCCGGTGGAGAAAATATCAAATATAGCAGTGTTCTCGTCATATTTATTTTCTTAAAATCAACCAGAATCCACTTGCTAGATCTGTAGTGCAGATAAATGAATCAGTTCTATATTTGGTGACTATGTCTCACTCAATCCTAAATTGCTCTGTGATTTTGCTTATTTGTTTTTGCTTTTTTAAATACACACTTTGCAAAGAAACCTCCCACAAATATGTGGCATTTGTGTTCTAGAAGAAAACAAATACAACTTGACCCAGGAAACAGTATGCTGAGTCTTTGAATTTCCACATTTTAATGGAATCTGCCAAGACATTATCTAATATATGACTGTTGCTGCTACTGTTTTTCTTATCAGTCTGGTATGTATTAACATATTTTGCAAAAAGAATAAAAAAGGATGCAGTAAATATTGTTTTATCAGCTCTTTCTACTAATAACTAACTTATTCACAATCCTTTTCTAAACAATGTCATTCTCAACAGGGAGCTGGAAAAGAATGACCTAACATTGAGAATTAAAAATAAAAAACAAGCTATTTGAATATGATCTAGGGTGAAACAATTGAGATTGAAGAGATCTTCTACTCAACTATAAAAAAGAATAGAGCACTCTAAAAAGCCTAAAGTTACTGTATGACCAACTTTGCTCATGTATTGAAATTCTCGCCAAAAATAGATAATAACTTTTTTGTGAAGTTATCTGTGTTTTATCAGTATTAAAGAAAAATAATGGTATTTCAGAGTTACAACACTAGTATTTAGACATGACTGGGATAACTAAAGAAGATAAATGCAGCTGAGAGTGGCAGTTCATATGGGTATAAATTAGGTTAGTAAATCAATACTGCACTAGTGTTCTTTAAGCAATGCAACCATAAAAATATAAATTTACTCACTATAACATTTTGCAGGGAACAACAAAACAGTAATGGTTAGCCAATCGAACTGTTTCTTCGATTTGTTTTTGTTTGTTTAACAGAAATATTTTACTGCTTGGAAAAGGCAGTTGATTTATTGTAAAATTATTGAATAAATTGAGGAGTAGATTTTAAGCAACCTCCTTCCACACACTAACATGTTGCTCTGAGTTAATTTACCAACATCCATATAAACTAAGTGTTTGGAGATGCTTTTGGAGTGACAAATCATCTCTGGCCTTTGACAGGAGAGATTCCAATTCATTTTGCTTTTCCTATGGGGAAGGCTGGTCACAAAACTTAAACGTATTACCTTTTTATATTGTATTATTATCATTACTGAATGTAATATACTGTTTCACAGTTTATAGACTGTTATAAAACATTAATAGTTGGAGGTAGAATTCACTAATAGAACAGGCAACCTCGACATGAGTTTAGATCGGTTTGTGTCCCCAGAATATAACTCTTCTGTATTAGCGAGGCCTCCTTTGGTTGCATATAATGAAGATAACTCTAGGTCATTTAATTCAAAGAAAAATTGATTAGAATCAGAACTTATCTGAACTCTACATGCCGTACAAATATGGATATGTCTGTTTTATTTTCTAATTAAGCTTTCAGTCCACCTGCTTTTCATGTTAATAGGAAATCCAATCTTTCCTTGAAAGAATTCTCTACTTCACGAATTGGGCTTCCTCCATCTGAAGGGATCAGACCTGTTTCCAAATCCATCACCATCTATCATAAAGGTCCTAGTTACCTTAAACCTGAAAAGGGAAGAGACTGTAATCAACCTCTCTCTCATGAGGTGCCTTGCCCCTCATCCTGCTTCTAGATAGCACTTACCTGTGCATATTAGGATATTAGGAGACAGCCTCTAGGAGGGACAGCATTAATTGGACCACAGGATGCTCTGTACCCTTCTCTAGGGCCTTGGGTGTCTTGTCAATTTTATATTTTCATAACTTAGAAGCAGTACTCAGTGTTTTGAAAAAAATCAGAAAAAAAACTGCTCCTGAGTGACTTTCTGTGTCTACCAGACAAAGGAGTGGTGGCTGGCAGTTTTTCTTATTTAAAAACAAACAAGAAAGTGTATGTGTTTGTACACATGTGCACATGTATGTATGTCTGTTTCTCCAGGTACCCCTCTACCAATGAATGGAAGGTTGGCCTATGAGACCCAGAGTCAGAGATGCAGCCAGGCCCCTGGTATGGCCTGGAACTAGGCACTAGGATGACATCAGACTCTTCACATTTTCCCCACACTCTGCTGTGCAGGCTTTTTTGTTTGCTCTTTCTATTCATTCTGTGAAACATGGTAACTGACATCTGGTTTTTAATGTTTCTGGTTCACCTACGCCAAAAGAAAATTCTGTCTTGGTGCTAATGTTACATTTCTATGTGAGGGGCTGTGATTAGCCTGACTCAGGTGAGTTGCGGATCTGAGTTCCAATCAATTTTGTTCAAGCAAGCAAGAACACATTATATAAAATTTTTCCCTGTCGTTTGCAACTTTTAATTAAGGGGCAGATTCCAAGCCATTACGTTCAATCGTATAGGTTGCACACTACACCAGAACGTCACATCAGATCACTATTCACATCACAGATATCTTCTTTATACTGTAACATGTCAGTATTTTTACTATACCTGTTGACTTCAAAGGTGAACTATTTACAATTTATGTTGACAATTTTCTGATAGTGAGGGAGTCTTATTCTAGAAAAATGAACATATTATGGGAATTTTCTGACTCATGGTGGTAAAGTATGTTATCTAAGACATATTTTATATATATATACATATATATATACACACATGTGCACACACACACATAAAATTCCATACCACATTAACTTATGAAAGAGGAGCAAGTTTGATAATTGAGAAACCTTGTTGATCTGATCATATCTAAAATACACTTTGCCTCCAAATAAGATGCTATTTTTATGGCCGATATACTTAGTGATTAGTATTTATGGTTTTAATTTCATATTAATATTAGTACATGGGTAAATTAGACATTCTATATTTTAGTTCATTTCATCTGCCATTTGTTTACTGTACTGAATAGCATTTCTGAATTATTAATTTAAGTGTACAAATATTTTATTATGAGATATGAATCACTATGCAAAAACCAATATCTATATGTCATTGCTAATCTCCAAAGTACTGCATACATATAAATTACAGATTATCATGTAATAATCCACAAATTAAATGATAACTATTGTTTATTTGTTGTTACAAAAAAATTGCCAATTTTTAATACAAAAAATTAATTTCTAATAAAATTTAGCAAGATATTACATGAATATATTTAAATTTGTTTTAAATGATAAAATGCTAAACAAGTTAAGATATCAAAAAAGGTTTTTTGCAATCGGTTGCTGTCAGAAAACAATTTTAACAGAAAATAGAGCTATTGTAATCATTGAATAAAGTTTCAGAGAAAATAGATAAAAAGTTAGAAAAAATTAGAAGGACTTTGGAGGTCCAAACATAGGTAGAATGTAATCACAGTTAGAGTTCAGATGAAGCATGGGTAAATTAACTGTAAATCTACATGAAAACCACTATTAAAGAATTTAAAAAAAAAAGAAAATCACAAAAGACTTACATAAAACGTATTGTCTGCTGATTTAAGTATATAGCCTGGATAAGTAAAAAAATTTAGTTTTTCAAATGACAATACTAATATAAAATTTTCAGAAATTTATTTAACATAAATTATTCAAAATAATGAATAATTATTAACCCATTATATACTGGTCAGTTTATTTTCTCCAGTGCTTTTGTACTTTTTTATTCTGCAAACTCTTGAGGGATTAAAAATCAACTGAAGATGGAAAGTGAGGGTACAAATGGAAGCATTTATAGCACTTTAGCAAAAAGAACAAAGTGAAATACTCATTAACAGTAGTATTGTTTATAAACTAAAAAATTTTATAGATGTAATTAGAAATGTTAAAAAAATTATACAATAGTGATAAAAATATTGACATACTGTTTTTGAACATATAATACATGATTCAGTTTTTGGCAAGTTGAAGTCTACCATCCAGAAAGTCATCCAAGAAGCTTTATGTGTGTGATCATGGACATTTAGAAGAAAACCAAAGCCAAATTTGAGAGCATTGTGGCAGAACTTGCATGCAAAATACAAACATTGAAAATAAGTAATAGTGCAATACCGCACATTATTTAGGGAATGAAATGCAAAGCCAAATCCTGAGGAAGGATTATGCATATATCGGTTGGTTTATAAAACTATATATAAATAATAAATCTAGACCAAAAAAATTTTTGAAGCCTAGAATCCTAAGGTATCTGAATTTGAAAACATGGAAAACATAATGATTGCTACAAAAGATTCTTGAAAAATATTCGAAGGAATTCTAAATTTCTTGTTCTATATATTCTTTAAACTTGGTAGCAAAAAATGAAGCATAAATCTCTTTTACTATCAGTTTTTCTTTTCTGACATTATTGAAAGGCTTTATAATTACTACTCATTGGCTTCCATGAAATATTGAAATGTTTTGAAAAAATATTTACTAAATGCAAATTTGAACCATTTCAGAATACACAATGAGAAAGTCCAGTCATTGCCATTATACCATTAAAACTCAATTAGGTGCAGTGTGTGCTCATATAGAAACTGTTGGTGATATTAATAAAGATGAAAATTACAGAATACAAGCCAACAGTATCTCAAAGCTCTATTTACTGAAATGTATTTTCTAAGTTCTAATGTGCCTCAATGTTTTAAGTGAAATGATATGTTAATCAAAATTCTCTACAGATAATGTCCTTGAAAGCAGCAAAATAATTCAGAGTATTAAAAAGATAGACATGATAATATTTATGAAGTCTATATCGTTGATGCCAAAAAACTGGTGTTTTTACAATGGTGTGAATTCTCCAACATAGAAAATATTAGAAAAGGGAAGACATTTTGACGTCAAACCCCATTATTTACAATCTAAAACTAAATTTTAAAATAATTTTTTTGTACACAACAATATCATCTTAAATAAACAGGTGTACGATCATAAAAAATGTGTGGTCTTTTTAATATCCTTGATGACATTTAATTTAAGAATTATGATTTAACTCGACCAGTAAAACATAATGACTTAGAGACTGAACAAGTGCTTTGCCGTGGTTTCTAAGAGGACAGAGAAAATCTGATTTAACTCAGAGAGGGCAGGTCTGCAGGAAGATGTGTTTGGATTAACTGTTAAAGAATAACTCCAAACTTAGAAATTACTTTAAAACATTGAGGGTTTATTTATGCAGAAGAAAACACAAAGACAAAGGCGGAACTCACAAGAGCAAAAGCCAGAAATTTTCACAAGGAAAAATGGTTGGTTGCTTAAACGAAATCTTGACATGTGAGTTCAGAATTGGTTGGTTTTAGTGGAGCTTGATGAAGGCCAATTATTGAACCCCAAATCTCTTTGTATGTTTTGCAAGAAGAATGCCATGAAAGAAGACCTTTAAATGAAATATTTTTTACTGTACATAAAGAGCACAAGTCAGCATTGAAGCAGTCATAAAGAATTTTGTTTCCTATGAAAGTAAGAGTTATAACTATTTTATCATATAGCTTGTAATTCTGAGTTCTTAATTATTGTGACTAAAATTTTCATTATGTGAAAATTTTGTGATTTTATGTTTACTATTTTGGTTGGTATAATTTAAAAATTTACAAAAATGATTTTATATTTATTTTACTTCTTATAGATATATTAAAAATATAGTAACTTTAAAAACTCTTAAGTTTGAGAAAGCCTTCTCCAATTCACATTTAAAGCTTATTTGGGCCTGATGCTGTATCCTCCATAGAAAACAGACTGCATATTTAAAATAGCCAAACTTATACTCAGAGACTAAAACGGTGTTGGCCAGGGGCAGGGGAAGTGGGAAATGGGAAGTAGCTGTTCAATGGGAGTTTCAATTATGTCTTAATGGAATAAAGGATAAAAATCAAACAATTATCTCAAAAGATACAACAAATGCATTTGGCAAAACTCAACACCCTTTCAATATAGACAAGTTACATATAGAAGGAACTTATTTCAACACAATAAAGGCTGTATTTAAAAAGCCCACAATTAACACGGTAGTGAAAATCTAAAATCTTTTCGTCTAAGATCTGGAACAAGGCAAGGATGTTCACTCTTGACATTTCTGTTAAATATTGTACTGGAAGTCCTAGCTAGAGCAGTTAAGAAAGAAGAAATAAATAAATGTCTTCTAAATAAAAACAGAAGAATAAAATTATCTCTGTTTGCAGATGACATGATCTTATATATAGAAAACCCTAAATATTTTACAAAAAAAAAGGTTAGAAATAATAAACAAATTCAGTAAAGTTGCAGGATACAAAATCAACATACAAAAATCAGTTGCATTTCTAGACACAGCACACTATACAAAAAGGAAATTAAGAAACTTTACCTTTTACAATAGCATCAAAAAGAATAAAAATCTTAGGAATAAGCTTACTCAGTGAGGTGCACTGAAAACTTGTACATTGAAAGCTATACAGTACTGATGAAGGAAATTAAAGCAGACACAAATAAATGGAAATAAATCAATGTTCATAGATTAGAAGAATTAATGTTGTTAAAATGTTTATATTACCCAACGTGATTTACAGATTGAGTGCAACCCCTATTAAAAGTTGAATGGCATTTTTAAAAATTTATATTTTGTATTAATTTTAATTTGAAGTTTCAGAATATACATGCAGTATATGCAGGTTTGTTTCATAGGTAAACATGTGCCGTGGTGGTTTGCTGCACCTATCAACCTATCACTTAGGTATTGAGTCCAGCATGCATTAGCTATTTTTCCCAATGCTCTCCCTCCCCCCACCCCACTCTCCAAGAGGTCCCAGTATGTGTTGTTCCCCTCCCTGTGCCGTCTACATGTTCTCATTGTTCAGCTCCCACTTGTAAGTGAGAACATGTGGTGTTTGGTTTTCTGTTCCTGCATTAGCTTGCTGAGGATAATTGCTTCCAGCTCCATCCATGTGCCTGCAAAGGACATGATCTCATTCCTTTTTATGGCTGCGTAGTATTCCATGGTGTATATGTACATTTTCTTTTTTCAGTCTATCATTGATGAGCATTTGGGTTGATTCCATGTCTTTGCTATTGTGAATAGTGTGCTGCAGTGAACATATGTGTGCATGTATCTTTGTAGTAGAATTATTTATATTCCTTAGGGTATACAGCCAATAATGAGATTGCTGGGTCAAATGGTACTTCTGGTTCTAGATCTTTGAGGAATTGCCACACTGTCTTCCACAATGGTTGAACTAATTTACAGTCCCACCCACCAACAGTGTAAAAGGTTCCTATTTCTATTCAACCTCGCCAGCATCTGCTATTTCTTGACTTTTTAATAATTGACATTCTGACTGACGTGAGATGGTATCTCATTGTGGTTTTGATTTGCATTTCTCTAATGTTCAGTGATGTTGAGCTTCTTTTCATGTTTGTTGACCACATGAATGTCTTGAGAAGTGTCTATTCATATCTTTTGCCCACTTTTTAATGAGGTTGCATGTTTTTATCTTGTAAATTTGTTTAAGTTCCTTGTAGATTCTGGATATTAGACCTTTGTCAGATAGGTAGATTGCAAAAATTTTCTTCTGTTCTGTAGGTTGCCTGTTCCTTCTGATGATAGTTTCTTTTGCTGCGCAGAAGCTCCTCAGTTTAATTAGATCCCATTGTCAATTTTTATTTTTGTTGCAATTGCTTTTGGCAATTTCATCATGAAATCTTTGTCTGTGCCTATGTCCTGAATGGTATCACCTAGATTTTCTTCTAGGGTTTTTATAGCTTTGAGTTTTACCTTTAAGTCTTTAATCCATCTTGAGTTAATTTTTTTACAAGGTGTAAGGAAGGGGTCCAGTTTCAATTTTCTGCATATGGCTAGCCAGTTCTCCCAGCACCATTTATTATATGGGAACCTAAAATTTTTGTGGAACCACAAAAGACCCTGAATCACCAAAGCAATTTTGAGCAAGAAGAAATCTGGAGGCCAGGCTCCATGTCTCAGGCCTATAATCCCAGCAATTTTTGAGGCTGAGATGGTATAATTGCTTGAGTCCAGGAGTTCACAACCAGCCTGGGCAAAATAATGAGGTCCTGTCTCTACAAAAATAAAACATAAAAAATACGCTGGGTGTGGTGGTACACACCTATAGTCCCAGCTGAGGTGGGAGGATCACTTGAGCCCAGGGGTGGAGGCTGCAGTGAGCTAAGATAATGCCACTCTACTCCAGCCTGGGTGACAGAGCAGGACTCTGTTTCTAAAAGAAAAAAAATCTGGAGACGGTATGTTTGCTTATATAAAAATATGTTACAAAGCTAGACTAATCAAAACAGTACGTGATATGGTTTGGTTGTGTCCCGACCCAAATCTCATCTTGAATTGTTCCCATAATCCCCATGTATCATGGGAGAGACCTGGTGGGAGGTAACTTAATCATGGGTGCAGTTACCCTTATGCTGTTCTCATGATAGTGAGTGAGTTATCATGAGCTCTGATGGTTTTATAAGGGGCATTCCCCCCGCTTCTTCTGCATTTCTCTTTGCTGCCACCATGTGAAGAAAGACATATTTGCATCCCCTTCTGCTATGATTTTAAGTTTGCTGAGGGCTGCCAGCCCTGCAGAACTGTGAGTCAATTAAACATCTTTCCTTTATAAATTATGCAATCTTGGGTATTTCTTCACAGCAGCATGAGAACAGACTAATACAGCGAATTGCTACCACAGAGAGTGGGGCACTGCCATAAAGCTACCCAAAAATATGGAAGGGACTTTGGAACTGGGTAACAGGCAGAGATTGGAAGAGTTTGGAGAGCTCAGAATAATACAGGAAAATGTGGGAAAGATTGGAACATCCTAGATACCCATTGAATGGCTTTGGCCAAAATGCTGATAGTGATATGGACAATAAAGTCTAGGCTGAGGTGATATCAAATGGAGATGAGGAACTTGTTGGAAACTGGAATAAAGGTGATTCTTGCTATGCTTTAGCAAAGAGGGGCAGCTTTTTGCCCCTGCCCTAGAGATCCGTGGAACTTTGAACTTGAGAGAGATGATTTAGCATATCTGGTGGAAGAAATTTCTAAGCGGCAAAGCATTCAAGAGGGAGAAAACATGAAAGTTTGGAAAATTTGCAGCCTGATGATGTGATAGAAAAGAAAACTTGATTTTGTGGGAAGAAATTCAAGCCAGCTACAAAAATTTGCATAAGTAACAAGGGGCCAAATGCTAATCATTAAGACAATGGGAAAAATGTCCCCAGGGTATGTCAGAGACCTTCATGGCAGCCCCTCCCATCACAGACCTGGAGGCCTAGGAGGGAAAAATGGTTTCATGGGCTGGGCTCAGGTCTCCCTGCTCTGTGCAGCCTTGGGACATGGTGCCCTTTGTCCCTGCTATGGCTAAAAGGGGTCAATGTAGAGCTCAGGCTGCTGCTTCAGAGGGTGCAAGCCACAAGCCTTGGTGGCTTACATGTGGTGTTGAGCTTGTGGGTGCACAGAAGTCAAGAACTGAGGTTTGGGAACCTCTCCCTAGATTTCAGAGGATGTATGGAAATACCTGGACATCCGGGCAGATGTTGCTGCAGGGGGCAGAGTCCTGATGGAGAACCTCTGCTAGGGTAGCATGGAAGGGAAATGTGGGGTCAGAGCCCCCACACAAAGACCCTGCTGGGGGACTGCCTAGTAGAGCTGTGAGAAGAAGGCCACTGTCCTCCAGACCCCAGAAAGGTAGATCCACTGACAGCTTGCACCACGTGCCTGGAAAAGTTGCTGACATTCAACACTAGCCTGTAAAAGAAGCCAGGAGCAGGGCTGTACCCTGCAAAGCCACAGGGACAGAGCCACCCAAGGCCAGGGGAGCCCACCTCTTGCATCAGTGTGCCCTGAATATGAGACACAGAGTCAAAGGAGATCATTTTGGAACTTTAAAATTTAATGACTGCCCTATTAAATTTTAGACATGCATGGGCCCTGTAGTCCCATTGTTTTGGCCAATTTCTGTCATTTGGAACAAGTGTGTTTGCCCAATGCCTGTACCCCCATTGTATCCAGGAAGTAATTAACTTGCTTTTGATTTTACAGGCTCATAGGCAGAAGGGACTTGCTTTGTCTTGGATGAGACTTTGGACTTGGACTTTTGAGTTAATACTGAAATGAGTTAAGATTTTGGAGGACTGTCGGAAGGGCATAATTGTGTTTTGAAATGTAAGGACAACAAGATTTGGAAGGGGCTGGGTCAGAAGGATATGGTTTGGCTGTGACCCCACCCAAATCTCATCTCGAATTATAGTTCCCATAATCCCCACATGTTGTGGGAGAGACCTGGTGGGAGACAGTTTAATCACTGGTGTGGTTACCCTCATGCTGTTCTTGTGATAGTGAGTAAGTTATCATGAGATCTAATGGTTTTATAAGGGGCTTTTCTCCCCCTTCACTCTGCCCTTCTTCTTTCTGCTGCCATGTGAAGAAGGATGTGTTTGCTTCCCCTTCTGCCATGAATGTAAGTTTTCTGAGGCCTCCCCAGTCCCGCAGAACTATGAATTAATTAAACTTCTTTCCTTTACAAATTACCCTGTCTTGGGTATTTCTTCATAGCAGCATGAGAATGGATTAATACAGTATGGTACTGGCATAAAAACAGACATATAGACCAATGAAACAGAATAAAGAGCCCAGGAATAAATCCATTCATATATAATCAAACCTTGTATATTGTTGGTTGGTGTGTAAGTTTGTGCAGCCCTTATGGAGGGCAGCATGGAACTTCCTCAAAAAATTAAAAGTGAAACTGCAATATGATCCAGGCATCCCATTTTTAGGTATATATCCAAAGGCATCAAAATCAGAATCTCAAAGAGATATCTGCACCTCCATGTTCACCTTCATGCATCATCTTCATGCATCTGCACCTTCATGCAGCATTATTCACAATAGTGAAAGCATAGTAGCAACCTAAATATTCATCAATGGATGAAATGATAAAGAAAACGTGGTATATACACACAACGAAATATCATTCACTCTTAAGAAAAGGGAAATCCTGCCATTTGCTACAACATGGTGCACCTGGAAGAAGTATACTAAGTAAAATAAGCCAGATACGGAAGGACAAATACCACATGATACCACTTATATCAAGAATCAAAAATAGACAAACTCATAGAAGCAGAGAGCAGGATGGTGATTACCAAGGGTTGAGAGAAGATGAAATAGGGGAATTAGTCAAAGTGTGCAAGATTTCAGTTATGCAAGTCCTAGCGATCTCCAGCCCAGCGTAGTGCCTGTAGTTAACAATGCTGTATTGTACATGTACAAGTTTGCTAAGAGGGTAGATCTTAAGTGTACACACACATGAATAACAATAATAATTAACAAAAAGGGTGGGAGGAAAATTTTGGAGGTTAGGGATATGTTTACGGCATATATTGTTGGGATAATGTCATGGGTGTATACATATCTCCAAACTCATCAGGTCGTGTACATTAACTACGTACAGGTTTCTGAATGTTAATCATGCCTAAAGTGGCTTGGGAAAAAGAAGTTCATAAGAGCAAGTTTACAAGAAAACATTTTAACTCTAAAATTTTATTTCGCTTAAAAATAGTGCATTAAATGAGTCTCAATAGCATTTTAAACATCTTGACATGAATAATAATAGATATTATGAAATTAATTTCCAATTGCTTTTAACCCTAAGACACTACTATTGCCTTAATTACTGTGGTGGTCATAAAGATGAGAAGACGAGAAGACAAAAAAATGCCAAAGGCCCATGGGTTGTCATAGAGAGGAGTCTTGGTCTCTTTCACTTGTGTGTTCTATTAGGCTTATTGCCTACCAAGCTCATTCGAATGTCTTTTCACAGTGCTTTGAGTTGTGTTGGAATTATTTTCTCTAATCTTTTTGTTAAAGAAAAACAAAACAAAAATATAAATGGTTTTGGTCAAAGTCTGACTGCATATCTTCCTAATATTGTAGCAAATCATCTAGCAACTAACAGCCGTGTGCCTAGCACAGGATAGGTACTCAATAAATATTTGTGCATAAATTCAACAATAAAATTTTATTCATGGAGAGAGATCAGTATTTACTGTGACATCCTTAAGTTTCAAAGGTTAGAGCAAGAACATTGTTGCTTGAAACAAAAAATATTTGTTTCATGTTTGCAAATATTTTGATACTTTTCTGCTTTGTTGGAAGATGCAATTGACTCCTTGAGATTAACTTGCCTTCTGTCCAAAAGATAAAACCTAGTGTCTGAAAATGTCAGTTACTCAATGTCATTTACTTCTTCAATCAAACATTTTGTGACATTAAAAACTTTTTTTCATTTGTGAGGATAAAATCTGAAAAATCAGGTGGAATGAAAAGTCATTCCAAAGTTTTAATGAGACATACCAAGGGTGAATTATTTCATTTCTTCTATTCACTTTTATTCCTGTTAACATGCAAGTAATTTTGCAGCTATTCTGTGTTTTCTTTGATGCAAGTTGGGACTGAGTTTGCATCTGGGGTGGTAGCCCTAGAATGCTGGGATGCATTCTGGGAACAGCTGCGTTAAGCACAGGTATTTGGGGACAGTTCTGGTTCTACTTCGCTGCTGGGCTATGTCACCTGTGACAAACACTCCTGTGGGCAAGTCTTTGCTGCTTGTCCCTGCAACTGCCCCAACAAAGGGCTGCTCTCCACCTCCCATCCCTCTTCTGCCAGATGTGGCTGCTTCAGCCCTTTGCCAACCCAGGGCTTCTTTTAGCCCTAATCATTCAGAGTACATGGAGTTCACAGCTTCTGATTTAGAGGAGACCTCATGTGACACTAATCATTGCTGAAACCACCATGTCTGCTTCCAATACTTTATTCTTCAAAAGCAAAGTGAGAGAGAAAAAAAGAGAAATGGAAAGGGAGGGAGATGAAAGAAAGGAAGAAGGAGAAGAAAGAGTGAGATTCGTCTCTTCACTTTCTAGCTAAAGCAGAGAAACAGCATAAGCTCCATCAAACCTAGTGAAAAACAACAGGAGTGACTCACTAAATCTCAGTGTGCTTAACTTTTGTACAAGGAGAATTCACTACGGGGGAAGGATTACTCTAGGTCTTTGTGATTGTTATGGCTCTAACACAATGGTTCCCACATAGCAATTGTCAAATATTTGTGGATTAGCCAGCAGGCAGGTAGAGCAGCTCTCCTCCAAATCAGCATTCATAAGAATCGCAGTTCCATTTGCACTTCTCATGTTTACTAAATACACATTTCAATAGAGTATTGTACTCATAGCTGATTTTATAGTGCGGTTTTCAGATAATTTTAATCTTTTTTGATTCAGGATACTAAAATGCATACCTAGAAAGCAATGTTGGAAAATATGGGAGATAAATTCGTGAGTATGGAGTGAGAGGAGGGGGAGGTGGGTGCACCTGGAAAACACCATCGGATCTCATTGTGAGAAGAAGTCTAATTCTAGCTGTCAGTGTCATGTTCAGGTTCACCCATCACCAATTCCAATAGCTTAGAAAAATTAAGCCTCTTTAAATGAGCAGTCTGAAAAAATCACTTTGAAAAGAGATGGCAAAAATTTTTGATAAACTTTTTTTATCATGTGAAAGTTTGTATCTCCTGTGTAAATGCTCAAAGGCAGGTGGCAGTTTATCAAAATTGCAAGAGTTAATTTATATTGTCCAAGATAATCTGCTTTATCATTTCTTTATCTAAAGGAAAGGATAGTGATTTAAGTTTTGCTTTTAAGTCATCAGTGTTGGCAAAAGCCTTGTAAGATACAGATCTAACCCCTTTTCTTCTTGCTTCCACCCCATGCACATATCCCCAGGCAGAATTTGACAGAAGCAGTCTGGAAATTCTATCTAGAAATTCAGTTCTAAGGTCTAAAGCATTCCAACTAACTAGAACACACACACACACACACACAGAGTCTAAATTAGAGGTCTGCATTTGTATCTAAAGTGTTTTAAGTGTTAGAAAAATGGAAAAATACTGCTCTTTCTACATCTCTGAGGTTATCAAAGAATTAATTCTTGCAGTTTCCTTGATTACTTGAGAACACTGTCCCTGCCTTAGGGTTCTGTTCTATAGTGACTCATTCATTCATTCACTCATTCATTGCCTTCGTCTTTTCTCTCAGTTCTTCCAGAAAGCAGAGACCAAGATAAGAATTTATGTGCAGATACGCTGTTTGGAAAGTGAGCTCAGGAAACAGAACAGGAAGACCAGGAAGGAGGCAAAGCCAATACAAGAGTGTCTTCTCAGATGGTTCACCACTGTGGGAAACTGGACTCAATCCCACAGGGTCCTTCTGATGAGCCACATAGAGTGTGCCCCAGAATTGTCCACTGGAGAAAGGGATCACTTATTTACCAGCTCCGTCTCTCATTGGTCCAGGGCTGTCCTTTAGAGTACTGACTGTCCTGTGCTTTCATATTGTTCATGAGTGAATAGAAGACAGAGTCCTGCATCACAGTATTATAGAAGCCCAGAGGCTGATATCAAGAGACATGATATAACAGAAGCAAGTTGCTGCTAGGTTATACCTCTGCAAAAATGGCTGCCACAGAAATGGCCAGAGTAAATGGTGAGCTGACAGATGTCTGATACATTCATTTAATATCTATTGAGAATGACACTATAAAGAAACTATGGGGAAACTAAACACAAATAGATCATTCCAATAATAAGTAATGTGTTAGGGACATAACAGGGATAAGAGAGGAAACAACCTTTGGCATACGATTGTGTCTGCCATGTATGCTCTTGGACCTTGGCTGTAACATACCAGGGTAATGATGGAATGGAATTAGAGAGGAACACAGACTAGTGGGAAGAATGTTTGCCGACAGCAAATAGAGTACCCAGTGGAGAAGCCTGGAATAGATCTGCAAAGAGGGAAGGTGAGACCACAGCAGCAGGGCTGGGTTTGAATCACTGATGGGAGTCAGGAGAGGAAATTATAAGCAGTCCATATTCATAGGAGATATTAAAGAAAAACATGGGGAAAAGGGATTTTAAGAGATTCTGCTGTATATGAATTAGAAATCACATTTGGTGTTTTCAAGAAACCATGGTAGAGATACCATTTGGGTTTATTTTTTTTCAATTTTATTTCACAAATTTTTTTGGAGTGATTTTTTTTTTATTATACTTTAAATTCTGGGATTCATGTGCACAACGTGCAGGTTTGTTACATAGGTATACGTGTGCCATGTTGGTGTGCTGCACCCATCAACTCGTCATTTACATTAGGTATTTATCCTAATGCTATCCCTCCCCCAGCCCCCCACCCCCCGACAGGCCCCTCCCTGGGTCCATTTGTTCTCATTGTTCAACTCCCACTTATAAGTGAGAACATGCAGTGTTTGGTTTTCTGTTCCTGTGTAAGTTTGCTGAGAATGATGGTTTCCAGCTTCATCCACGTCCCTGCAAAGGACATGAACTCATCCTTTTTTATGGCTACAGAGTATTCCACGGTGTATATGTGCCATATTTTCTTTATCCAGTCTATTATTGGTGGACATTTGGGTTGGTTCCAAGTCTTTGCTGTTGTGAATAGTGCCACAATAAACATACATGTGCATGTGTCTTTATAGTAGCATGATTTATAATCCTCTGGGTATATACACAGTAATGGGATTACTGGGTCAAATGGTATTTCTACTTCTAGATTCTTGAGGAATCACCACACTGTCTTCCACAATGGTTGAACTAATTTACACTCCCACCAACAGTGTAAAAGCGTTCCTATTTCTCCACATCCTCTCCAGCATGTTTCCTGACTTTTTAATGATGGCCATTCTAACTGGTGTGAGATGGTATCTCATTGTGGTTTTGATTTGCATTTCTCTAATGACCAGTGATGGTGAGCATTTTTTCATACTCCTGTTGGCTGCATAAATGTCTTCTTTTGAGAAGTGTCTGTTCATATTCTTTGCCCACTTTTTGATGGGTTTTTTCTTGTAAATTTGTTTAAGTTCTTTGTAGATTCTGGATATTAGCGCTTTGTCGGATGGGTAGATTGCAAACATTTTCTCCCATTCTGTAGGTTGCCTGTTTACTCTGCTGATAGTTGCTTTTGCTCTGCAGAAGCTCTTTTTGTATAAATTTCCTTTTCCCATAATAATGCTGTACAAGGAAGAGTCTTAAATTAAGGATAGAAAGAATGGGAGTGAAATAATTAGACTAGACCTTAAGTCACCACTGTCATATTCTACATTTGTCTCCTTTAAAAGTATTGTGTTGACAACTGCAGTGGATGCTGTGCTGCATTGTCCAAATCCTCCTCTGGAAATGGAGGTTTTATTCCCCTAGGTGCCTGGATTGCTGTCAGAAGGTGGCCCTCAGCTCTCAGCTCCTTCTAGGGACTGGCTTGGCTCAGGGAGCCACCTCACACAGTCACACATCATGGTCACAATGGCCTATATCCAGTGATTTTCAATGTGGGGTATAAAGTCCCAGGCCCATCAGCCAACTAGGAACAATTCTCAAGGGTCATCCACCTTCCAAACTCTGTAGGATTGGCTGAGTCCTCAGAGGAGATGGCATCACAACTCAACTTCTTCCACTGTTCATAACATCATTATTTGCTATTTGTCATACTGATGCATAAAATACATATTAATCTTCCTTAAAAATATTTTTTATATTCTGCCTCAGTGTGCTAAAATAAATGTTCATTTTGCATAAAAGAAATAAAACTTTCTTCCTGTCTATCTTCCTTTCTACTTAGAATCACTTCATAGCTGAATGGATCATTTGCTTTCAAAAGGAGGCCCTACTTCAACCAGTCTTCCACCTCACTGCCTCCCATGCAGGCCACACTCACCGCTGCTTTCAAACTCTTGTCCACTCAGTGTCTTTCCTTCCACCCAAATTTCATTCTCAGTTTATTGAAATTCTGTTCATTCTTTATGGCTCACTTCACTTTCATCCCCCTTTGTAATTCCTTTTCTGACATCTATTTTCTTTGCTCTTTCTCTTCTCTGAAATTATAAGTAGCCATTTCCTATGGTGTGCAATAACACTTCCTCAACGTGTTTTTGGATTTTACTTTCTGATGTGTATATCGGCCTATTCAAACAGATGGCAAAGTCTTGGAGCAGAAGCCAAGGTTTGTTGTTCTTTGTACTCACTATGGTATGCCACCATAGTACTGGGTAGTAACTATCATCTATCATTTATTAAGCATTTAGTTTTTGCCAGATACAGTGCTTAGCACTTTCCACATATTAACCCATTTAATTTTTACAAATACCTAGTGAGACATATGCTATTATTATCCTTGTTTGACAGTTGAGAAAACTGAGTCTTAGAGAGATCAAGAAATTGTTTGGGATGACAGAGATGGAAATGGCAGAGATTGGTCTATCTCACTGCCAAGCCATGTTTCTGAATTATTCTACCACGTGCTCCCTATGCATTCAACAAGGTGTCATGAATCAACTGATCTAAACCTAAATCACAAAGCATGGGATTTTTTTGTGAGAGTCTAAAGAATAAGATAAACCTTTAGTCCCATGGGGTATATCATTTATTTTGTCAATGTTTAGTAGCACCAATGAGAAATCAGCTGTGAACAGCGTAATAGCTAATACATGACTTCTCGCAATTGCTTCTTTGTACTAAAGTTGGCATCGAGTCATTCATTTACTCCCCAGATGTAATTTGGTATCACTACGTAGAGTTTAGTCATCATGGAGACATCAAAATATTAGTCATGTTCCCCAAGAAGCTCACATTATAAATAAAGACACGATGGAGCTCGCAGGCATCTGTGCTCTGTGGAGCTAAGATTTCCTAGGAGAGACATGATACTGAAATCATGACTCATGCATTTAGAAATCACAAATGTAATTAAATTCATCAGCACTCTTTCACATTTGCTGTTTTTGAGTATCAAATAGAGCTTACCAGAGAAGAAAATACAACAATCTGAAAAGAGAATTCAGAAACACATCATGCTTAAATTTTCATACATCAGTGGATCACATGTGATCATGGGATTTGTGTCACTTCAGCCTATAAAACAGATCTTGCCCAGCTCTAAAATATAGGTTAAAGTAGCCATGGCCAGAAAAGATTGAGATCTCCATTTTACCATAAACATTTATGTGAATTTGGCTCTCTCTGCATATTTTATTGTAAAAAAATTTAAATTATTACCAAAACCAAATAAATAGTCCCTAAAGTGACATCATGCCCATGTCATTGTCTAATGGCTAATTTACTGTACTAAAGGTTTGTAAAGGTTTGGAGGGGGAAAAAAAAAAAAAACTAAAGAATTGAAGACAGCTCATGTTGCTTATCAAGTTCAATGTCCATGCAAATATTCTCTTTACCATGGAGTCACAATATTTTTAAATACATATAGATACAAGTAGCAGCATGCTTTCTGGTTTCTAAAAAAATTTTTCTTCTTGTTATCCATACCAACTATCAATGAAGAGAGAGTCCTAGGGTTTCACAAATAAGTGGTAAGGTACAATACATAGGACTACTCTGTGGAACTTTTGAAAATTGTGTCTGTTTGCTAGAAGGTCACATCTCTTGTCCAAATCAAGAATTGAAAGAATATCTGGTCCACTGATCCATCTTTTGCTGTATCAGGGAAATATTCTTTAAATAACTACTTTAGTGAAGAAAGATGTCTGATATTTTTGTCCTTCATTTTATCTCTAACACTGTAATTTTCATCACAAGTAAATGAATTGAGAATTTCTTTTTATTTTTTATTTTCTTATTTTTTATTTTTTATTATTATACTTTAGGTTTTAGGGTACATGTGCACAATGTGCAGGTTTGTTACATATGTATCCATGTGCCACGTTGGTGTGCTGCACCCATTAACTCGTCATTTAGCATTAGGTATATCTCCTAATGCTGTCCCTACCCCCTTCCCCCACCCCACACCAGTCCCCGGAGTGTGATGTTCCCCTTCCTGTGTCCATGAGTTCTCATTGTTCAATTCCCACCTATGAGTGAGAACAGGCGGTGTTTGGTTTTATGTCCTTGTGATAGTTTACTGAGAATGATGTTTTCCAGTTTCATCCATGTTCCTACAAAGGACACGAACTCATCATTTTTTATGGCTGCATAGTATTCCATGGTGTATATGTGCCACATTTTCTTAATCCAGTCTATCGTTGTTGGACATTTGGGTTGGTTCCAAGTCTTTGCTATTGTGAATAGTGCCGCAATAAACATACGTGTGCATGTATCTTTATAGCAGCATGATTTATAGTCCTTTGGGTATATACCCAGTAATGGGATGGCTGGGTCAAATGGTATTTCTAGTTCGAGATCCCTGAGGAATCGCCACACTGACTTCCACAATGGTTGAACTAGTTTATAGTCCCACCAACAGTGTAAAAGTGTTCCTATTTCTCCACATCCTCTCCAGCACCTGTTGTTTCCTGACATTTTAATGATGGCCATTCTAACTGGTGTGAGATGGTATCTCACTGTGGTTTTGATTTGCATTTCTCTGATGGCCAGTGATGATGAGCATTTTTTCATGTGTTTTTTGGCTGCATAGATGTCTTCTTTAGAGAAGTGTCTGTTCATGTCCTTTGCCCACTTTTTGGTGGGGTTGTTTTATTCTTGTAAATTTGTTTGAGTTCATTGTAGATTCTGGATATTAGCCCTTTGTCAGGTGAGTAGGTTGCAAAAATTTTCTCCCATTCTGTAGGTTGCCTGTTCACTCTGATGGTAGTTTCTTTTGCTGTGCAGAAGCTCTGTAGTTTAATGAGATCCCATTTGTCAATTTTGGCTTTTGTTGCCATTGCTTTTGGTGTTTTAGACATGAAGTCCTTGCCCATGCCTATGTCCTGAATGGTATTGCCTAGGTTTTCTTGTAGGATTTTAATGGTTTTAGGTCTAACATGTAAGTCTTTAATCCATCTTGAATTAATTTTTGTATAAAGTGTAAGGAAGGGATCCAGTTCCAGCTTTCTACATATGGCTAGCCAGTTTTCCCAGCACCATTTATTAAATAGGGAATCCTTTCCCCATTTCTTGTTTTTGTCAGGTTTGTCAAAGATCAGATAGTTGTAGATATGTGGCATCATTTCTGAGGGCTCTGTTCTGTTCCATTGATCTATGTCTCTGTTGTGGTACCAGTACCATGCTGTTTTGGTTACTGTAGCCTTGTAGTATAGTTTGAAGTCAGGTAGCGTGATGCCTCCAGCTTTGTTCTTTTGGCTTAGGATTGACTTGGCGATGCGAGCTCTTTTTTGGTTCCATATGAACTTTAAAGTAGTTTTTTCCAATTCTGTGAAGAAAGTAATTGGTAGCTTGATGGGGATGGCATTGAATCTATAATTTCAAATAACTTATAGCTTCCACAATCAAGTCTTTTCAGCTGACTCGCTTGTTTCATTTACCTCACCATGATCCTGTCATGACTGTGAAAACATTTTCAATTTTGCCTTCCAGTTGTTGATTGAGAGTGTTACACCTTGGGGGAAAAATGCCACATAATACAATGTTGTGAACTAATCTTTATTATTAGCATAAACAATATATTCACACATCCAGATTTTTGGCCCTTTTCTTGGTGTCATATCATGGAGAAGGCTAGGATCGTTCTCTCAGCTAATGCATTAACATCTCTACTCTGAAGTAAACTTCCAAAATCATTTTCTGTTTTAGTTTACATTTATCACAGGAGATATAGACAACTGTTTGATTGTTTTGTTACCTTCTTCTTCCCATTAATTTACCATTTACCAACCTATTTAATGCAAGAGCTCAGACTTGACTGATGCAAATCAATGACTTTTTAAAAACTTTGTCCCTCTGGTGTTTTATGGGTAATGGAGCAGGGGTATTAGGATATTTCCATATTACAGAATCAAAAACTGTTGCCTTTCTAATCAAATAAAAGTGTACTTTTAGGATAAAAAATAGTTCACTTTTCTTAAAGAATGAAAGAAAAAATGCATACTGGCACCGTATTTAATGTTTATCCCCAACAGAATTGCCTTCACAGACAGGTATTTGATGCTTCAAGACAGTCTTGTTACTGGAAGCTGACTCTACCAAAAAGGCATGTATTTGACATTATGGAAGACTCACCCAGATTAAAAAGACTAAAGAATCAGATTTGGAGAAGTTCCAAAAAGCCTTGGTAGCAGCAATTGATAAACTGATTAACACTCTCAGACACTGCAATGAATTAGCTCTAACCATTTTTTGGTTGTGTTATCACCATGCATGCTTCAGAGAGGGAGAGTCTAATTGGTTTATCTTAGGTTAACTTGCGTTCACCCTCTTAGTGACCAAGATAAACACTTGCTAGGAGAGCCCTGACAGGGGAAAGTTAAGCTCAAGTGTGTGTTTCAGGTGAGGCACAATGAAGAAGTAAAACCAAAATGCATGAAACAGAACAAATTTATTACTCACCAGCCCCAGAGTGATTCACTGTGCCAACAAGAGGCTGACTGAGAGATTTGGAGGTGGCTGGGAGCTGGAGCTGTGGAAGTAGAGGAAGACGTGTTGTGAGAGAAAGACCTGGAAATTATGCCTTTATTAAGGTCCAGAGTATTATCCCTTAGGCTTTCCCATGGGAATTGTGGATTGGCTAGTTTAAGGAAAATATTTATTTATTTTTGAGATAGCATCTTGCTCTGTCGCCCAGGCTGGAGTTCAGCGGTGCGACCTCGGCTCACTGCAACCTCCGTCTCCTGGGTTCAAGAGATTCTCCAGCCTCAGCCTCCCGAGTAGCTGGGATTACAAGCGCACACCACCGCGCCTGGCTAATTTTCGTATTTTTAGTAGAGACAGAGTTTCACCCTACTGGCCAGGCTGGTCTCGAAGTCCTGACCTCAGATGATCCACCTGCCTCAGCCTCCCAAAATGTTGGGATTACAGGCGTGAGCCACTGCGTGCGGCCGGGGAGAATTTATTGACATGACTCTAGAGTTGACCATTAGGTTTCATCGTGGTCAAGAGCTGTGAAATGTTTTCGGTTTTGGATCACTGAGATGAGGAGTAATGGGCTATATCACAAACAGCTGCACAGGAAGGAAGACGTTTTAACTAAGCCAAAGGCGACAGGGCATAACTGGGTTCAAACAACTTAGATCAGCCCTAAAAATAGATACTGAGGCAGCAAGTATATGAAACAACAAATTTATGATACATCACTTAGTGGTAATAGAATAAACCCTCTCTGCAATGTCTGTTTTTGAATTTATCTTTAGCATATACTTTAGTTTGCCTTACTCGTATGTCCTTGATTATTTTTCTTTGTCCACTATTGTAACTTTTGATAGAAATGGCTTTCAAATAAAAATGAATTCAACAAACATTTATTGAATGCTTACTGTGTGCCAGGTATAGGGGTGGCAGGATGCACTGATAAATTAGATATGGTTGCAGTCCACAAGGAGTGAGAGTCTATTAAAACGTGGATATAATGAATTTAAAATCTACGATAAAATATGACATGTGCTCTAGCAGATGTTTACTGAAGGTGATACAGGGCATAGAAGAGGGAGCAATTGACTTTCCCTGGCAAAGTAAAACAAAAAACAAAATCCTTCAATTTGTAGGGATGTTTTATGCTGAATTTTAAAAGATGATTGAGGTTTGGGGTGGGAATCATAGTGAAATGTCGCCCAAATCAAAGTGAAGATGGTAGAGGCAACAAAGGCAGGTTGACATAAAGTCAAGTTGCAAGGTAAGCACAGTGCCAGGCAGTTCATGATGACTGTAGGGCAGTGAAGGGAATGAGGGGAGTGGGCATGGAAAAGGAGGTTATGGGACATTTATAGAGGCAAGACTAGCAGATAGGCACAGCCAGATCTAGAACAGAACACAAAGGTCAGACTAAAACTTTTTATTGTTACAAGTTTACACATGATAGTAAGACACAAAAAGGCTAACTTAGAAGTATTTTCTCAGGCTCTTCATGTATATTTTATTTTTTCCCATCTTTAAAATTTAGACACTAGAGGATTTGACTTTGAATTCTCAGTAAGAAGGCAGTAATAGATTTAAAGACATTCGAGTAAAGGGAGTACATTTGGACAACCCGATATATGCATGCATGAGATTGCCTGTGTTCTGTAATGAGAGTTCTGGAGGCTTTCAGGGCTGTGTCTGTTGGCAGCAACTGAGGAACTAGCAGCACTGTCACAGGCAAAGCAAGCTTGAAGGAACTCACTTCTAAGTCTCATGACGGGTTTTGGACATGTTGATTTTATTATAAAACTGAATAGTTTTATTCCTTTTTCAAAACATTTTTAAGTTCAGGGGTACATGTGGAGGTTTGCTATACAGGTAAATTTCAGGTCATGGGTAAATTGCATGTCATGTTTAGTGTACAGATTATTTTGTCACCCGGGTAATAAGCATAATATCTGATAGGCATTTTTTCCATCTTCCCCCTCCCTCCACCTGCCACCCTCAAGTAGGCCCCAGTGTCGGTTTTTCCCTTCTTTATGTCCGTGTGTACCCATTGTGTAGCTCCCACTTATAAGTGAGAACAAGCAATCTTTGATATTTTTTCTGCCTAATTTCACTTAGGATAGTGGCCCTCAGCTCCATCCATCATGCTACAAAGAATATAATTTTATTTTTTTGTGGCTGGCTGCTTAGTATTCCATGGACAGACACACACACACACACACACACACCATGGAATATATGTGTGTGTGTGTGTGTATTCTAACTGGTCTTGAGGTGTCTCTATTGAGAGAAGACTAAAGCCAAGATAACACACTCACACACACACACACTCACACAAACACACACACCACAGAATACTAAGCAGCCATAACATGTGGCTTTATTTTCTTTATCCAACCAATATGTTGATGGCCACTAGGTTGGTTCTATGACTTTGTTATTATGAATAATGCTGCCCTAAACATACTAGTGCAGATGTCTTTTTGATAGAATAATCTCTATTTTTAGTAGGGGTAAATACCCAGTAGTGAGGCTGCTGGGGTGAAGGGTAGTTCAATTTTTTAGTTCTTTGAGAGATCTCCATACTGTTTTCCATGAGGTTTGAACTAATTTATATTCCCACCAACAGTGTATAAGCATTCCCTTTTCTCTGCCACCTTGCTAGCATCTGTATATTCTGACTTTTTAATAATAGCCATTCTGACTGGTGGGAGTTGGTATCTCATTGTGGTTTTGATTTGCATTTCTCTAATGATCAGTGATGTTGAGCGTTTTTGCATGTGCTTATTGACCATGTGTATGTCTTCTTCTGAGAAGTGTCTGTTCATATCCTTTGCCCACTTTTTAATGAGGTTGTTTGCTTTTGCTTGTACATTTGTTTAAATTCCTTATAGATTCTGGATATTAGACCTTTGTCAGATGCATAGTTTGCAAATATGTGCTCCCATTCTGTAGGTTGTCTGTTTACTCTGTTGATAGATGGGTATTTGCTTACTTTATGCTGTGCAGAAGCTCTTTAGCTTAATTAGGTCCCAATTGTCAATTTTTGTTTTTGTAAAACTGTTACTCAGTCTAAAATCAGTTATTTGAAGAAAGAATTAGAGTACATCAAAAGGTATAATTCACTTGACAAGTCTACAATTACAAAATGTTTGCCTTTTATTTATTGTTTCTACACTGTTTTCTTCTTTGAAAAATAAGATGGTCTATTATTTACTTGGTAAAGCATTCCAAAGGCTCAAAGACGCACACTGGGCATCAGATCAACTTCAGTTTCTCTTTATGTTTCTAAAAGATCAATTTCTTTCTTAGTCTCATAACAAATCATCTCAGTGAATCCTGGCATTTTCTCTACCTCCATTTTTGGAATTAGGGATGGTATGTTAAACACGTAGAAGTTTTGTTTATTTAGCACATAATTTTTTACAGTTTCAACTTCATAGAATATTTTCTATCTTTCGCTCTTTGAAAGAAGAAATATTTTTGTTCCAAGTTGATAAAATGTTAGTTCTAGCTTTTTCCTTTGTTTCAGCTTATGAAAAACATCAAACAAATTTCATAGGTCATCCATTTTGATGACATATAGATGTCTCATTGCTAGAGATGAAACAAAATTCCTGTAAAACTAAAGCATATATTATAGAAAAAATGTGAGGCAAAGTTTCTTGGCCTCAAATACTTAAAAGTGTAGCTTTACATTGGAACTGCTCCATGCTTTTAGATGGGTATGATTATGCTGTCACGTAAACAATCCATATGGATTCTTTTGTACCAGCAATTGCAAAATAAATTGTTGTCAAATATTTTCATATGCCCTCTTAATATGAAAAGTAATCAGAGATCACATATTTCTGAAATGGTAACATTGGAGAAGGTAAACTATGTGAAGGAAAACAAGTGGAAAAATATAGTACAAAGCAATTTTCATGGAACAAAGAAGTCTTCAACTATATCCAGTTATATATATGAGTGAAATTTCTCCCTTATAGAAGTTTCTTAGGAGTTTCCAAAGTTCTAGAACTTTAAGTATAGAAAATGCTTTTTTTAACCTTTAAAGACAGTTGAATCTGCAGGCAAGACAGTGAACATTATGAAAAAAACCAAGGACATTTGAGATTTTTGACTATCCTTTTGTGAACCTGGCACTCAGAATATAGAGAAATTTGTCAAACCTTCAGCATACTATTTGAAGAGGCACCTATACAACAATTAGAAATAAACACAAGAATGAGTGGCAGCTGTGACAGACATTCTGAAACTTTGTCTCACAAAATATATCTCAAAGTCTGAGTACAGCATCTATCTGGAAAATCATAACATTTTAAATAAAGACAAAGATATTGATGCTGTGTCCTTTATGACATGCACATGTTCATGTGTACACGTGCCTGTGTGCACACACATGTAAAGATGTTCTCCTTACCATTTTTCATGCTGCTTTTCTGTACCAGCCAAAGTGAGCTTGGCTCGACATTATGGGAAGCATTCCAAAGGAAAACTCTAAGAACTGATGCGTGAAAAAGGAAAACCCACCTGTTACTTGGATACCAAAGTCCTTTATCTTCTGACATTCAATAGTAAATTGGAGCAAGTCAAAGAATCACTCATAATGCAAGAAAGCAGCCTGAAAGAAGCTGCTTCCACAGACATTTTATTACACACGGGCTTAAAGAACATTGCTCACATTTAATGCATTGGTAGACCTTGCCATAAAGTAAGAGAGTCACTAAGACCTGGATTAGAAACAATAGAGAAATTTAATTTGAAAGAACTGCGTAAGGATTGTGTCATACTGCCAAAGCAAAATAGATCTGTGCCTGCACTTTCATGGTGCAAGGCTTCAGCTGAGTTAAATGAGAAAAATATTTGAATATCTTCAAAAGCTTGGAAGTGATTTTCATAGTTTACATGTGCACTGTTACTGTACCTATCAGGAGAAGACATACTATAGAAATACAGTTATTAAATTACCCTTCAGACTTGTCTTCCCTGTCCTAAATAATACTATTTATTTCCTTTAACATTCCCACAGTTCTCATTCTCCCCCATTACTAACACTTTATTTTTATTTCCTAGACTTTTCCATCTTCTCTACCTCGACTTGCTGCATTGAAATAATTTGGTCAAATGGCTTTGTAACATAGCAATTGGTATTTAAATTTGTGGAAGTTGTGCAGATCTGTCATACCAATTTTCATATAATGTATTGACATATACATAAATTTTAATATTTTCTACTGATGGTAGCATTCATGTGAGGCATCTAGGGAATTTCTACATGATTAATTAGAGCCTCAGTACAGTATTATTTGAGATTCATTGAGACTTAGATTTAGTAGTTGTCTTGTTACTGTAGTAAGGTGTTATAATATGTAAGAGCAATTTAAATATACATTTTCTGCAATACTTCAAAGATAGTTATCACATGCACTGAAACTGAATCACTTAGTGTTCTTTTCTTTTCAGAAAAATAAGAAAATGTATTGTGGGTGATTTTAGCCATAAGAGTACATTCAGTTATCTTTGCCCAGCAGTTTTCTCTCTGTTCCCAGGTTCATGCTCTGAGCAGTATAGTACCAACAGACTGACATTTAAAAGAACTCTTGAGACTAGGTCATTTATGGCAGCAGGGTATTTTGTGAAATTAATACATTGTGCTCATCAAAGGGCCATTGTAATAGAAATCTGTTCTTCTGCAGTTGACTCCAGAGACCACAGATCATTTGGCCTACCTGGATACATGTTTTTAAGAAAGAAGCCAAGAGATGATTTGAAGTTGTTAGGGAGGTGACATTGCTGACAAAGACGAGCTAAAATATATGAAACAGAACCATAGTCAAACTTACCTTACTTCGAAAATGTGACAGCTACAATCATTAAAAAGAGACTGTGATAAAAGGAATTTTTTAAAAAATCCTCTAAGATCTTGATTTTTTCATACTCTACTCTTTACCTTAGAACATTTTGAAGAATAAGCCACAGGACTTTGGATCTTACAGGAAGAATCTTTTGGTGTCTGGGGTCTCTTCCAGCAGCTATGATGCAGTGTTATGAAAAGAGCCCTTTTCCAGGAGACCTATGTTTGAGTCCAGTTAGGCCACTAGTTGACCATGTAACCACTTGGCCACTTAATCATTACAGGTTTCAAGTTCTTTATTTGTAAAATGAAGGGATTAGACCAATATTTCCATCATACCATAAGAAATCTGTTTTGTTACATAATTTGCTGGTTTCTACTCATTATTGTTAGAACGTATTTAGATTGGTTCAAGAGAATAAAAAGGTACACATCTCACATCCTGTGAGACAAAATAGGGAGTTGCCCACGCATCTGAGAGATTCCCCTTATCACAAGTCTTGTATAAACTTCATGAGCACCTTCCCAATCTGATTCAAGAATGTGACACCCTGGACTGTTAACAAGTGAGCAAGTGATCCTGCTTTATTTCCACAAACTCAGTTTGTAAAAACTCTAAAAATTAAATGCATTTTCCATTACTTGTAGGGGGAGAGGTAATATTTTGAGGCATATTTCATCAACAACCCTCTGTGAATTGGCCATTATTATGTCTGTATTTAGGAAAAATAAACATATTTAACATATCAGGTAAAATATAGACAACATTATCAGGCAAGAGTAGTTACTGCAATCTGCACTCTTATGAATTTACATCACTGAGTGATGGTCAGCTTGGGTGGATAAAAAGGAACTCAACTATGCTTTGCCCTCACACAATCTACACACAGCATTGCTTGTTCCCATTATTGCCAGTTATCAGACCTCATAAGTGAAGGAATAATTGATGTTGTAATTTATAAGCAATATAGATTATGAAAAGTCAATTGTTATTAACTAATAACAATGTTAGGCTTACTCAAAAGTTGTCTATGAACAGCAGACAGTTTGAATTGGGTTGTGCAAAAAGCCACATGTGGATAATTTTGGAAGACTACAATTTGTCTCTTACAAAGGTGGCTTTTATGTAGGGCTTCACCCCGTTTATTCCTGTCTCTGCTTAATCATTATCCCAGGATAACAACCAAAGGACAATTGCCAGCTTATTTTAGTCTATTCAGTTAGGCAGCTTAATCTATTTTTCTTACTATAAATTAGTATCTTATTTTTCTGATTATTAATACATTCCTATAAAACAGTCAAATAATGTAGAAATGAATAAAACATCAGTTGTAAGTCTCCCATAATTGGCAGGAAGGTTAGGATGAGTTGAAATTCAGGGATGTCTGTTGCATGCATATTACTTATACTGTGTCCAACAAAAGAATGAAGCATTTTGTTAAAAAGAAAGTTGAAACTAGGAGGAAGAGTTTGTACTGTGTCTATTTTCCATATATGGTCAAACAGTAGAGAAGCATTTCTGAAATATAAAGACAACCAAGAAAAGAATGAGCCATAGTACATTAAATATTTTGTGAATGATCCTAGTTTTCCATTTCATTTTGTAACAGAAGACAATATTTAACCTGTCCTTTCGTGGTCAAAACAGTAGAATGCAACACAGCAAGACAGTCTGTCTAGTACTCTGAAACCAGATTTAATAATCAGTAGAAGTAATAGAACATGAATCAAGCATCCATGTGAATAAAATGAAGAACTAACAAAAGACTGATTTTTCTTTGGGAGGCAAATGTGGGAGGATAGCCTGAGGCCAGGAGGTCAAGACCAGCCTGGTCAGTGTAGCAAGACCAGCCTGGTCAGTGTAACAAAAGAAAAAAAAAAATTAGCCAGCCATGGCACAGAACTGTAGTCTCAGGTACTCAGGAGGCTGAGGTGGAAGAATCCCTTGAGCCCAGGAAGTTGAAGCTGCAGTGAACCATGATCACACCACTGCACTCCAGCTTGGGTAACAGAGCAAGACCCTGACACACACACAAAGACAGATTTTTAGCACTTTTACATGAAAGAAGTGTGAATAATTGATGATAACAATGTCTTTTCTTTCTTCCAAAATAAACGATCTTACAAGCAGAGAATGAAAAGTTGAAGTAAATATCATAATTAACCATGAAACACTAGAGGCATTATTATTGCAATCTCTTAAATAATAAAACAAAGATTAGGCTGCTGAATTTGAAGTAAGAATATAAAGTAAACACTAAATTCATGTTAATCCTGGCTTCTTTTATCTTCATTCAGTAACAATCAACATTTAAGAAATATTTATTAGGCTCCATTGATGTGCCAGGAAATTGGTGAGGCCTTGAGAATTTTAGTGATGAGTAAGCACGGTTGTTATATTTAGGGAGTTCTTATTCTAGAAGGGACATAGATAAATAGACAAGCAATATTAGATGGTTATGACACCTGCAGTGGTAAAGGTGAAGCACTGGTTGCTAGGGAACCATTTAAGAAGGGAACACGCTGCAAGAAGGAGTGGCCTCTCTACTAAATCTTAACAAGCTAGTAGGAATCACACAGGAGAGTAGATTGAAGAGGAGGTGCAGCCTATAAATGAAAGGAGAGGGGCATGTAAAACACTGGCATACAAGGCAGCACAATATATTTAAAGAACTGCAAATATTTAGGGTAATTTTCAAGAAAGTAATTTCAACAGTTCCTGATAAGTCAAGTTCCGCTAACTTTTGGATTTTTACATATTTTGAAAACCAAAATATCATATTATTGCATCTCCTACAGATATGAGTGAGTTGGTATTAATTATTATTGCAGGAAAGCCTTTCTTTATCACTAATTTGACTTGATTCCTAGTTGTAGGAGAGACTTCATATATGCCAATTTGTGAATTGCTCATTGCTTTTATAATGCATTTATTCAAACATCAATGTCTAATCTCTGAGTTTATATTTAATATCTTCCCTGAGAAAGTCCATAATATTCCCAGGTTTCTCAAAACCGTGGGGCTAGCCACATAGGATTGTATTGGGAAACCTTAGACAATTCATTATTTGTAGAAGAAGTACTTGTTTAGGTCATGGCTGGAAGCCAGATAAGACTCACATCAATCTGGAAATTATCTTCATAAAGTTGTAACTTTTTCCCACATTTTTACATCTTTCAAGTCTTTAAAACTCTTAGGAATTTTCTATGTGTTCTACTGAGATGAAACCTTGTGTCTATAAATAAGTTCTCACATTTCATTTCAGAAAGATATCTTTGTTGACCTTTGAAATGAGCTTCATCTTTTGTTTGCAGTTTGAAATCCATTTTGAGTGAGAGTAGAGTTTCCATTGCAGCTGGAAAGCTTGCAATCTTTGTCTATTGACTTTAGCAACTAACCCCTGTAGCCTGGCAACTATGTCTAGGACACATTGAGCAGTCAATAAATACACACTGAGTAAATAAGGGAATGTTCATGGATCTGCATTCACACTACTGACTGGGTAGTCTTTAAGGGCCATTTTAGCTCTAAATTTTTAGGATTATATAGAAAAAGAACAATATGTAAGGAAGAACATACCTTCTTAGAAATGTTCAGAAGAGGAAGAAGAAAGAGGAGGTGGCAGAGGCAGGGAAAGAGAAGATGGGCAGGTGGGGAGGACGAGAGAAAACATGCAGGTGGGAAATATAACACAGAGTGTGGAGTCTTTTCAGATGGTCTGGAGGGTCCATGTCATGCAGATTCAGTCAGCACTGTTCAAATCATCTGCTCCCTCAGGCAGGAATTTGATCTATAACAAGTAGAGTAATGTTAAAGTCTGTTTAATCCATTTGGAGTACACATCCCAGGGAATACAACTATCTTGAGCAGCCAAAAAGAGGTTTTGAAAATTTCAAAGCTGCTTTATTTAGTTGAGCAACAGTATATACCATTGGCAGAAGCAGCTTGGGAAATTCGTTAAAAGGTAAAGATTTCTTTTAATGAAATACAGTAGCTTGGCAGTTAAACAAAAATTGATATACACCTTGGGAACTTTTACTTCCTTGGTATGCCCTTCATAGCACATGCACAGAGAATAGTGATGCTAGTTTTCCAAGAAACATCATAAAACTTAGATCATGCCTATATTTAAACACAGTTGCTACTGTTCCATTGAGGTGGTACTCAAAGTTTAGGTGGGTGACATAATGAAGGATGCAATAGTTAAAGTCCTAAACTGCTAGACCCAGAGGAAGTGTCTAATGGCATTATACCGGTGAGAGAAAGGCACTCATGGTCTCCAAATTAAGGTGGCTTTTTTTTGTCCTTAGGAACCAATTTGAAATGACTTACCCCTCTGAAAACATTGCATTATAAAACCATACTCTCCATATTACAGTAGAGCAGAGGCAAAAAATAAGAACATCTAATTAATAAAATAATTCTTAGATTAGAGAAGGGAGGGGAGAGAGGAGAGGGAAAGAAAGAAGGAACAAGACAACTCCATTCATTCATTCATTCATTCATGTCAAGTATTTGGGTGTTTACTATGTGCCAAGTGCTGTTCTAGGCCCTTAGAATAGAGCAGTGGGTGAGACAGACAAAATTTCCCTGCCCACTTTGATTTTACATTCTAGTAGAAGATAGTAAAAATCAGTAAAAAGAAATATGAACAAAACAAACTGTCAGAACATGATAAATGTTATATGTAAATTAATCAGAAAGGAAAAGATTGGAATTGGAGGGTTGGAAGAAAAGGGCAGATGTTACAATTTTAAATGGTCAGGTTTGGAAAGGGCTCCCTGAGATTAATTTAAGCAAAATCTGAAGCAGGTGCAAGAAAGCAAGCATTAAGCATAACCGGGGAAGAAATGCTGGCAGATGAAGAACCTCTTTTCTATGCAACAAGAAGTTGGCTTCAATATTTTATTTGGCATATTGAAGAAAAGCCAACGTTCCTTAGAAATATACATGGTGAGGACTCTCAGGCCTAAACTCTGAGCAGTTTCAGAAACAACCGGTTGAGAAAGACTACCATGAACTTAGAGGAGCATGGAGCCCATGCATCATGCAGGCAGGTTCTTGTAAAAGGTGACATGGAATGAATTCCTTTAGTTGCATCTGGCTCAGAGCTTCATCGTGCTTTTGTGGAGGGATTGTAAGTGAATATCAAAAAGACCTGCTAAAGAATTTGTAGTTGGGACTAATATTTACTGAATGTTTCTTATGTGTCATTCAATATACAACACACATTCCAAGCAGTTTCTCATTTAATCCTCACAATAATCTTAAATGATAGGTAGGATTATTATCCTTATTTTATAAACAAAATTAAAGTTTATAGTGGTTAAATAATTTGGCCACACAGCTAGTAAGTTGTGGAGCCAAAACTTGAATCCAGGCAATTTGTTTTCTAAGTTAACTAGAGAAAAATGTATTTATGTTTAACTGTATAAAAATAACACAATATTCTCATTCTTTCTATTGCTTTTAATTACATATTTTTTAAAATTTTTAAAAATTTAAATGATTAAACAATTATTTAAAGAAGCACATGAAGAAAAACAATTTAAGGTGTCGTCAGACTTTAGTACAAATATAGATAAACAGGGTGGAAGCCCCAACTATCATCTGCTATGAAGATAAACATCCTCCTCCTCATAGGAAGCTGTCCCTGAACACAGCATATTCTTGCATGTGCTTCCCAGTACATTTGAATGTGGATGCTTAACCCTGACTAAGAAAACTGAGTGGGGAAGGGGAAGCTGCTGGATGGCAACATACAAAGTAATTACATGTAAAACAAATAAGATTAATGACTTCTGAAGAAGGGGCAGTAGGCTTTAGTTAACTTACCATGAATTTTCAGGAAGCAAGTTGCTCTTTTCTGTTTTCCATTTGCTTGGTCGATTTTTCTCCATCCCTTTATTTTGAGCCCATAAGCAGATGTTGCAATCCTAGTTTGTGACAAAACAGGCTTCAAGTCAACAAAGATCCAAAAAGGCAAAAAAGGACATTACATAAGGGTTCAATTCAACAAGCAGAGAGAACTTTTCTAAATATATATGCACCCAATACTGTTCTACCCAGATTCATAAAGCAAGTTCTTACAGAGGTTGAAAGAAACTTAGACTTCCACACAAAAATAGTGGGAGACTTTAACACTCCGCTGACAATATTAGAAAGATCATCAAGATAGAAAATTAACAAAGATATTCAGGACCTGAACTCAGCACTGGAGCAAACGGACCTGATAGATATCTACAGAGCTCTCCACCCAAAAACAACAGAATATACATTCTTATCACTACACAGCACATATTCTAAAGTCAGTCATAAAATCAGAAGTAAAACACTCCTCAGCAAATGCAAAAAACCTGAAATCTTAACAGTCTCTTGAACCACAGCACAATCAAATTCAAAATCAAGACTAAAAAATTCACTCAAACCCTACAATTACATAAAAATGAAATAACCTGCTCCTGAATGTCTTTTGAGTAAATAATGAAATTGAGGCAGAAATCAAGAAGTTCTTTGAAACTAATGAGAACAAAGATATAACATACCAGAATCTCTGGAACACAGCTAAGGCAGTGTTAAGAGGGAAATTCATAGCACTAAATGCTCACATCAAAAAGTTAGAAAGATCTCAAGTTAATAATCTAACATCACAACTAAAAGAACTAGAGAACCAAGAGCAAAGAAATCCCAAAGCTATCAGAAGACAAAAAAATAACCAAAATCAGAGCCGAACTGAAGGAAATTCACACACACACACACAAAAACACACACAAACACAAATTCAAAAGATCAATGAAACCAGGAGCTGTTTTTTTTAATTAGTAAAATAGACCACTAGCTAGAGTAATAAAGAAGAAAAGAGAGAAGATTCAAGTAAACCCAAGTGGAAATGACAAGGGGGCTATTACCACTGACCCCATAGAAATACAAACACTATTAAAGAATATTATGAACGCCTCTATGCAGATAAATAGAAAATCTGGAAGAAATGGATAAATTCCTGGACACATAAAACCTCTCAATACTGAAAACAGAAGAAACTGAATTTCTGAACAGACCAATAATGAGCTCTGAAATTGAGGCAGTAATAGCCTACCAACCCAAAAAACCCCAGGACCAGACAGATTCACAGCTGAATTCTATGAGATGTACAAAGAAGAGCTGGTGCCATTCCTACTGAAACTGTTCCAAAAAATTAAGGAGGAGGAATTCCTCCCTAACTCATTCTATCAAGCCAGCATAATCCTGATACCAAAACCAGGCAGAGATATAACAAAAAAGAAAACTTTAGGCCAATATCCTTGATGAACATTCATGCAAAAATCTTCAACAAAATAGTGGTAAACTGAATCTCGCAACATATCAAAAAGCTTATCCACTATGTCAAGTAGACTTTATCCCTGGGATGCAAGGTTGGTTTGACATACGTAAATCAATAAATGTGATTCATCACATAAACAGAACTAAAGACAAAACCAAAAGGCTTTTGATAAAATTCAACATCTATTTATGTTAAAAACTCTCAATAAACTAGGTATTGAAGGAACATACCTCAAAATATAAGAGCTGTTTATGACAAACCCACAGTCAACATCATACTGAAGGAGAAAAAGCTGGAAGCATTCCCCTTGAAGACTGACACAAGACAACGGTGCCCTCTCTCAGCACTTCTATTCAACACAGTATTTGAAGTCTTAGGGCAATCATGCAAGAACAAGAAAAAAGGGCATCCAAATAGGAAGAGAGGAAGTCAAACTATCCTTGTTTGCAGGTGACATGATCCTATATCTAGAAAACCCTACAGCCTCAGCCCAATAGCTTCTTAAACTGGTAATCCTCAGCAGTCTCAGGATACAAAATTAATGTGAAAAATCATGAACATTTCTATACACCAACAGCAGTTAAGCAGAGAGCCAAATTAGAAGCAAACTCCCATTCACAATAGCAACAATAACAAAAATACATAGGAATACTAGGGAGGTGAAAGATCTCTACAAAGAGAACTACAAACCACTGCTCAAAGAAATAGAGATGGCACAAACAAATGGAAAAACATTCTATGCTCATGGATAGGGAGAATCAATATTAAAATGGCCATACTGCTCAAAGCAATTTGTTGAAATAATCTGTACAACAAACCCCCATGAAACAAACATTGAATAAATTCAATACTATTTCTATTAAGCTACTGTTGGCATTCTTCACAGAATTAGAAAAAACTATTTTAAAATTCACATAGAACCAAAAAAAAGCCCAAATAGCCAAGGCAATCCTCAGCAAAAAGAACAAAGCTGACTTCAAACCTCACCAGGCTTCAAACTATGCCACGGGGTACAGTAACCAAAACAGCATGGTACTGGCACAAAAACAGACACACAGACCAATGAAACAGAATAGAGAGCCCAGAAATAAGACCACACACCTACGACTATCTGGTTTTCAAGAGACCTGACAAAACAACTCCATTAAAAAGTGGACAAAGGAGGGGTGGAGCCAAGATGGCCGAATAGGAACAGCTCCGGTCTACAGCTCCCAGCCAGAGAGACACAGAAGATGAGTGATTTCTGCATTTCTGTTTGAGGTACCGGGTTCATCTCACTAGGGAGTGACAAACAGTGGGTGAAGGACAGTCGGTGAAGCGCACTGTGCACGAGCCGAAGCAGGGCAAGGCATTGCCTCACTCGGGAAGCACAAGGGGTCAGGGAGTTCCCTTTCCTAGTCAAAGAAAGGGGTAACAGACGGCACCTGGAAAATCAGGTCAGTCCCACCCTAATACTGCACTTTTCCAACAGGCCTGGAAAAGGGCACACCAGGAGATTGTGTCCCGCACCTGGCTCAGAGGGTCCTATGCCCATGGAGTCTCCTGATTGCTAGCACAGCAGTCTGAGATCAAACTGCAAGGTGGCAGCGAGGCTGGGAGAGGGATGCCCGCCATTGCCCAGGCTTGCTTAGGTAAACAAAGCAGCCAGGAAGCTCAAACTGGGTGCAGCCCACCACAGCTCAAGGAGGCCTGCCTGCCTCTGTAGGCTCCACCTCTAGGGGCAGGGCACAGACAAACAAAAATTCAGCAGGAACCTCTGCAGACTTAAATGTCCCTGTCTGACTGACAGCATTGAAGAGAGTAGTAGTTCTCCCAGCACACAGCTGGACATCTGAGAACGGACAGACTGCCTCCTAAAGTGGGTCCCTGACCCCGGAGCAGCCTAACTGGGAGGCACCCCCCAGTAGGGACAGACTGACAACTCACTCAGCCGGGTACTCCTCTGAGACAAAACTTCCAGAGGAACTATCAGACAGCTGAATTTGTGGTCTCATGAAAATCTGCTGTTCTGCAGCCACCGCTGCTGACATCCAGCCAAACAGGGTCTGGAGTGGACCTCTAGCAAACTCCAACAGACAGACCTGCAGCTGAGGGTCCTGTCTGGTAGAAGGAAAACTAACAAACAGAAAGGACATCCACACCAAAAACCCATCTGTACATCACCATCATCAAAGACCAAAAGTAGATAAAATCACAAAGGAGGGGAAAAAACAGAGCAGAAAAACTGGAAACTCTAAAAAGCAGAGCATCTCTCCTCCTCCAAAGGAATGCAGTTCCTCAGCAGCAACGGAACAAAGCTGCATGGAGAATGACTTTGACGAGTTGAGAGAAGAAGGCTTCAGACGATCAAACTACTCTGAGCTACGGGAGGAAATTCAAAACAATAGCAAAGAAGTTAAAAACTTTCAAAAAAAATTAGACGAATGGATAACTAGAATAACCAATGGAGAGAAGGGCTTAAAGGAGCTGATGGAGCTGAAAGCCAAGTATCGAGAACTATGCGAAGATTGCAGAAGACTCAGTAGCTGATGCGATCAACTGGAAGAAAGGGTATCAGTGATGGAAGATGAAATGAATGAAATGAAGTGAGAAGGGAAGTTTAGAGAAAAAAGAATAAAAAGAAACAAACAAAGCCTCCAAGAAATTTGGGACTATGTGAAAAGAAAGACCAAACCTACATCTGATTGGTGTACCTGAAAAAGACGAGGAGAAGGGAACCAAGTTGGAAAACACTCTGCAAGATATTATCCAGGAGAACTTCCCCAATCTAGCAAGGCAGGCCAACATTCAGATTCAGGAAATACAGAGAACGCCACAAAGATACTCCTCGAGAAGAGCAACTCCAAGACACATAACTATCAGATTCACCAAAGTTGAAATGAAGGAAAAAATGTTAAGGGCAGCCAGAGAGAAAGGTCGGGTTACCCACAAAGGGAAGCCCATCAGACTAACAGCTGATCTCTCAGCAGAAACTCTTCAAGCCAGAAGAGAGTGGGGGCTGATATTCAACATTCTTAGAAATTTCAACCCAGAATTTCATATCCAGCCAAACTAAGCTTCATAAGTGAAGGAGAAATAAAATACTTTACAGACAAGCAAATGCTAAGTGATTTTGTCACCACCAGGCCTGCCCTAAAAGAGCTCCTGAAGGAAGCACTAAACATGGAAAGGAACAACTGGTACCAGCCCCTGCAAAAACATGCCAAATTGTAAAGACCATCGAGGCTAGGAAGAAACTGCATTAACTAACAAGCAAAGTAACCAACTAACATCATAATGACAGGATCAAATTCACACATAACAATATTAACTTTAAATGTAAATGGGCTAAATGCTCCAATTAAAAGACACAGACTGGCAAACTGGATAAGGAGTCAAGACCCATCAGTGTGCTGTATTCAGGAAACCCATCTCATGTGCAGAGACACATATAGACTCAACATAAAGGGATGGAGGAAGATCTATCAAGCAAATGGAAAACAAAAAAAGGCAGGGGTTGCAAACCTAGTCTCTGATAAAATAGACTTTAAACCAACAAAGATCAAAAGAGACAAAGAAGGCCATTACATAATGCTAAAGGGATCAACAAGAAGAGCTAACTATCCTAAATATATATGCACCCAACACAGGAGCACCCAGATTCATAAAGCAAGTCCTGAATGACCTGCAAAGGGACTTAAACTCCCACACAATAATAATGGGAGATTTTAACACCCCACTGTCAACATTAGACAGATCAATGAGACAGAAAGTTAACACGGATATCCAGGAATTGAACTCAGATATGCACAAAGTGGACCTAATAGACTCTACAGAACTCTCCACCCCAAATCAACAGAATATACATTTTTTTCAGCACCACACCACACCTATTCCAAAATTGACCACATAGATGGAAGTAAAGCTCTCCTCAGCAAATGTAAAAGAACAGAAATTACAGCAAACTGTCTCTCAGACCACAGTGCAATCAAACTAGAACTCAGGATTAAGAAACTCACTCAAAACTGCTCAACTACATGGAAACTGAACAACCTGCTCCTGAATGACTATTGGGTACATAATGAAATGAAGGCAGAAATAAAGATGTTCTTTGAAACCAATGAGAACAAGGACACAACATACCAGAATCTCTGGGACACATTCAAAGCAGTGTGTAGAGGGAAATTTATAGCACTAAATGCCCACAAGAGAAAGCAGGAAAGATCCAAAATTGACACCCTAACATCAAAATTAAAAGAACTAGAAAAGCAAGAGCAAACACATTCAAAAGCTAGCAGAAGGCTAGAAATAACTAAAATCAGAGCAGAACTAAAGGAAATAGAGACATAAAAAACTCTTCAAAAAATTAATGAATCCAGGAGCTGGTTTTTTGAAAAGATCAACAAAATTGATAGACCGCTAGCAAGACTAATAAAGAAGAAAAGAGAGAAGAATCAAACAGATGCAATAAAAAATGAAAACGGGGATATCACCACTGATCCCACAGACATACAATCTACCATCAGAGAATACTACAAACACCTCTACGCAAATAAACTAGAAAATCTAGAAGTAATGGATAAATTCCTCGACAAATACACCCTCCCAAGACTAAACCAGGAAGAAGTTGAATCTCTGAATAGACCAATAACAGGCTCTGAAATTGTGGCAATAATCAATAGCTTACCAACCAAAAAGAATCCAGGACCTGATGGATTCACAGCCGAATTCTACCAGAGATACAAGGAGGAACTGGTACCATTCCTTCTGAAACTATTCCAATCGATAGAAAAAGAGGGAATCCTCTCTAACACATTTTATGAGGCCAGCATCATCCTGATACCAAAGCCTGGCAGAGACACAACCAAAAAAGAGAATTTCAGACCAATATCCTTGATAAACATTGATGCAAAAACCCTCAATAAAATACTGGCAAACCAAATCCAGCAGCACATCAAAAAGCTTATCCACCATGATCAAGTGGGCTTCATCCCTGGGATGCAAGGCTGCTTCAACATACGCAAATCAATAAATGTAATCCGGCATATAAACAGAACCAAAGACAAAAACCACATGATTATCTCAATAGATGCAGAAAAGGCCTTTGACAAAATTCAACAATGCTTCATGCTAAAAACTCTCAATAAATTAGGTATTGATGGGACATACCTCAAAATCATAACAGCTATCTATGACAAGCCCACAGCCAATATCATACTGAATGGGCAAAAACTGGAAGCATTCCCTTTGAAAACTGGCACAAGACAGGGATGCCCTCTCTCACCACTCCTATTCAATATAGTGTTGGAAGTTCTGGCCAGGGCAATCAGGCAGGAGAAGGAAATAAAGGGTATTCAATTAGGAAAAGAGGAAGTCAAATTGTCCCTGTTTGCAGATGACATGATTGTATATCTAGAAAACCCCATTGTCTCAGGCCAAAATCTCCTTAAGCTGATTAGCAACTTCAGCAAAGTCTTAGGATACAAAATCAAAGTACAAAAATCAGAAGCATTCTTGTACACCAATCACAGACAGAGAGCCAAATCATGAGTGAACTCCCATTCACAATTGCTTCAAAGAGAATAAAATACCTAGGAATCCAACTTACAAGGGAAGTGAAGGACCTCTTCAAGGAGAACTACAAACCACTGCTCAATGAAATAAAAGAGGATACAAACAAATGGAAGAACATTCCATGCTCATGGGTTGGAAGAATCAATATCGTGAAAATGGCCACACTGCCCAAGGTAATTTATAGATTCAATGCCATCCCCATCAAGCTACCAATGACTTTCTTCACAGAATTGGAAAAAACTACTTTAAAGTTCATATGGAACCAAAAAAGAGCCCGCATCGCCAAGTCAATCCTAAGCCAAAAGAACAAAGCTGGAGGCATCACGCTACCTGACTTCGAACTATACTACAAGGCCACAGTAACCAAAACAGCATGGTACTGGTACCACAACAGAAACATAGATCAATGGAACAGAATAGAGCCATCAGAAATAATGCCACATATCTACAACTATCTGATCTTTGACAAACCTGACAAAAACAAGAAATGGGGACAGGATTCCCTATTTAATAAATGGTGCTGGGAAAACAGGCTAGCCATATGTAGAAAGCTGAAACTGGATCCCTTCCTTACACCTTATACAAAAATTAATTCAAGATGGATTAAAGACTTAAATGTTAGACCTGAAACCATTAAAATCCTACAAGAAAACCTAGGCAATACCATTCAGGACATAGGTGTGGGCAAGGACTTCATATCTAAAACACCAAATGCAATGGCAACAAAAGCCAAAATTGACAAATGGGATCTAACTAAACTAAAGAGCTTCTGCACAGCAAAAGAAACTACCATCAGAGTGAACAGGCAACCTATAGAATGAGAGAACATTTTTGCAACCTACTCATCTGACAAAGGGCTAATATCCAGAATCTACAATGAACTGAAACAAATTTACAAGAAAAAAACAAACAACCCCATCAAAAAGTGGGCAAAGGACATGAACAGACACTTCTCAAAAGAAGACATTTATGCAGCCAAAAAACACATGAAAATATGCTCATCATCACTGGCCATCAGAGAAATGCAAATCAAAACCACAGTGAGATACCATCTCACGCCAGTTGGAATGGCCATCATTAAAAAGTCAGGAAACAACAGGTGCTGGAGAGGATGTGGAGAAATAGGAATACTTTTACACTGTTGGTGGGACTGTAAACTAGTTCAACCATTGTGGAAGTCAGTGTGGCGATTCCTCAGGGATCTAGAACTAGAAATACCATTTGACCCAGCCATCCCATTACTGGGTATATACCCAAAGGACTATAAATCATGCTGCTATAAAGACACATGCACAGGTATGTTTGTTGTGGCACTATTCACAATAGCAAAGAGTTGGAACCAACCCAAATGTCCAACAACGATAGACTGGATTAAGAAAATGTGTCACATATACACCATGGAATACTATGCAGCCATAAAAAATGATGAGTTCATGTCCTTTGTAGGCACATAGATGAAACTGGAAACCATCATTCTCAGTAAACTATCGCAAGGACAAAAAACCAAACACCGCATGTTCTCACTCATAGGTGGGAATTGAACAATGAGAACTCATGGACACAGGAAGGGGAACATCACACTCCGGGGACTGTTGTGGGGTTGGGGGAGGGGGGAGGGACAGCATTAGGATATATACCTAATGCTCACTGACGAGTTAATGGGTGCAGCAAAACAACATGGCACATGGTTACATATGTAACAAACCTGCACATTGTGCACATGTACCCTAAAACCTAAAGTATAATAATAAAAAAAAAGAAAGAAAAAGTGGACAAAGGACATGAACAGACACTTTTCAAAAGGAGACATACATGTGGCCAACAATCAAATGAAAAAAAATGCAAAATCACTGTTAGAGAAATGCAAATCAAACAACAATGGGTTACCATCTCACACCAGTCAAAATGACTATTATTAAAATTAAAAAGTCAAAAAATAATGGATGCTTGTGAGGTTGCAGAGAAAAATGAACGCTTACACACTGTTGGTGGGGGTGTAAATTAGTTCAGCCATTGTGGAAGATGGTGTGGCAATTCCTCAAAGACCAAAAGACAGAATTACTATTCAACCCAGCAATCCCATTACAGGGTATATACCCAAAGGAATATAAATTGGTCTATTATAAAGACACATGAACATGTATGTTTATTGCAGCACTATTCACAATAGCAAAGACATATAGTCTTCAATCTAAATGCTCATCAATGATGGACTGGATAAAGAAAATGTGGTATCTAGCTAGCTAGCTAGCTAGCTATCATCTATCTATATAAAGGAAATGTTCTATGCATACAGACACACACACACACCATGGAATACTATGCAGCTATAAAAAAGAACGAGATCATGTCCTTTGCAGGGACATGAATGGAGCTAGAGGCCATTATCTTTACCAAACTAAAGCGGAAACAGTAAACCAAATACCACATTTTCTCACTTACAAGTGGAAGCTAAATGATGAGAACACATGGACACATAGAAAGGAACAACACACACTGGGGCCTTTTGGAGGGTTGAGGGTGGGAGGAAGGAGAGGATCAGGAAAAATAACTAATGGGTATGAGGCTTAACGCTTGGGTGATGAAATAATCTGTACAACAAACTCTCATGACACAAGTTTACCTATGTAACAAACCTTCACATGTACTCCTGTACTTAAAAGTTTTTTTTTTTTTTAAAGAAAGTGCATGCAAACATGGTTATTTACCAGTGCCATACTCCTTTAACAAGCTTCATCTGATTTTTGTTCTCACCTTTATCCTCTTTGATGCACCATTATTTTCAGAAAAACATCTGAATAAAATCTGGAAACAATGCTGAGACTTTGAAAGAATAAAAACAATTTTTCTCACCTCACTGAAAGTCTAACAAAAGTGCTTTCTTTTCAAAAGAGATATAAATGGTAAAAGATAACTTTTTTAGAAACTATTTTTAAAGTATTAATATAAGATCATTAGACTATTTGCTGGGAAAATCTTTATATAAAGGTCATTTTGTTATTAACAAAACAAATAATAAAATTAATGTCATTATTTTTGTCTGTATTTTTTCCAAAACTGTCATAATGCACTTTTTAAACTAATTCACCATGTACATGTTTTCTCCTGAATTATCTTGTCAGTTGCCTCTAATTTTTATCTTAATCTACAAAATAAAGGTTTGGTACTTTAGTTACTTCAATATGTACACATTTATTAAAGCTACTAATTGTTTGATTTTGTTTATTGCTTTTATACTTAATTAGTGAATCTTAGTTATTTAGGTCAACTAACTAGGCATTTTCTGATAGGCATAATATCTATATCTATATCTATGAATCTTAACTGGCAGTTGTCTCAGCAAAAATCATACTTTTGAAATGGCTTTAATGTTTGCATCTCTTACCATTTCCAGGAAGCTAACCCTTCTGGGTAAGAGAATACCAACGAGAAAAAGATCCAGTATTTTCAGGCGAAAGCTTACCTCTCTTTAGTGACAGGATAAAATCAATCACTAAGGTACACAAATGCTATGATATGAATGTCCCCTTTAAAACTCATGTCGAAATTTAATTGCCATTGTAATAGTATTAAGAGCTGGCACCATTAAGAGGTGATTATGCCATGAAGGCTTTGCCTTTGTGAATGAATTAATGCAAAGTGAATTAGTTATCATGGGAGTGGACTCCTGATAGAAAGAATGAGTTTCACTCAATTTTCTTTCCTCATCTTGTGTGCTCCCTTGCCACGTGATGCCTTCTGCCATGCTATAACACAGCAAGAAGGCCCTTACCAGATACAACCATTTCGATCTTCCCAGCCTCCAGAACTCCAGGAAATAAATCTCTTTAAGTTACTCAGTCTGTGGCATTTATTCTGTTATAGCGGCAGAAAACAGACTAAAACAAGAACCTTCAATTCCTTACTCAAGTTGACTCTTTCAAATGACTGAAGTGTATCAGCCTCTGGTTCTTCAGAATCATCACTGATTTTACAGAAAATAGCATGAAAGCAGGTATATACAAGGGTTATAAAGATGTCCCCTTACAGATGGAGCTCTGTCTTTTTTCAGAATGAGAAGCTACACGCAGTTGCCCTTCTTAACACACCGTATTATGAGATTTCATTTTTGTACCATAATTATATAATTTAGACTGGTCCCTCTGATGAACTGTTTTAACGGCATATTTTTATGTTCCTGAGGCATGTGTCAATGGTTCTCTGTATTTACTGGAATATTGAATGACGACCTAGTATTCAGTTTCTAAGTATTTTTGTTTGCATAGCAGTTTTCCAGCTATAATATTCAGAAATTCAAGCGTCTTAAGTTCATCATTACAATTATATTGTTAATAATCTTTTCTTTTATGATGAAAAGGTGCATTTGACTGATGACAAAAGAGCTTATTAATTGTTCTGCATGTGAAAGCTTGGACTTCCTATTAGAAAGCTTAATATCTTGGCTCTTCCAAACTTGTTGGTAGTCATCATCCTTGTTTAGGCTTATTTTTGGAGTTGGATAAGATATGCTTCATTACAAAGTGTAGCAGCAGTGTCTGCCTTTTAACTTCAAGAAAATTGCAACCAACATCATTCCAATAGTTAAACCCAAACTTATCTTTTTGCGGTTTGTTTAACTTTGTTGTCGAAGGCAACATTTGCTCAAATTGGCAGGAATTCTGTTCAACTCATTTTTCTTGGCCAAATATGTCAGCAGTTCTCCATTTTGTCCTTCAATCATTTTCCATACTTAAAAGAGATAAAGCCAACTGGCAGTTGTGTGTCTGGTTATTTTCCCACTGCAAGGCTTAGTAGTCTCTCACAAAAATAGAAACCCAGACAGCAACTTTTAACATCTCATTCATATGTCAGTATGGAAACTGAAGGTTTTACCTTAAACTCCCAGAAAGCAAGCACTATGGTTATATATTTACAAATGTAATACCCAAACACCCAGGTTGATTTTTGAAGATTTGATTGACTAGTCAGTTATTTAGTTCATACCCTGTCAGACAGATAATCATTACAAATGTTATTTATCCAACTAATTGAACTCTAAATAGACTAGACAGGTTCTTTTCAAAGTATAGATAGCCAGAATATTATATTAAACTGACAATAGAATACTACAATGTAAGAATAGTAAAGATAGGCTAACTGATATAAAAAACAATTCCAAAATCTCAGTGAGTTAGCACAGTGAAAATATTTCACTCAGTCATATTTCAATGAGAGTGGATTGTTGGAGAAAGGAGAGTTACGTGTCACTCCATTCAGTTATTGGGGGAACCTGGGCTCCTTTCCTCTTGGGCCCTCCCTTTTTCTGGATCCATGGAGCCCTCTCTGTTAAGCTAAAGACAGGAAAAAAGCTCAAGAGTTATAAAGGGGAGTATTTTTAAGTTCAGATCTGAATTGCATTACATCACTTTCACACACATTCTATTGTTCAGAACTTGGCCACATGGATCTCCTCATTGCCAGGCAAGCTGGAAACTGTGGTTTTAGCTATGTGCCCAAGAAGAATGAAAACTAGTTTGGTAAATGCTTAGCACTGTTTGCCACAAATGGCACCATATAAAGATGGGACTTTCTTAAATATTATTTGTTTACATTGTTGGGATGGTGGTAGAGATAATGATAGTGAAAACGACCAGTGCCAAGAAAGTCTATCAGGTTGGAATATGAAGAAAATGATACCCGCACTTCAGATTCACTGACAAACTATTGAGAAAAGTGTATTAAACAAATTAATTTATTTGGCTTATAATACACTCTCATCTGTCTGGAATCTTATTCTCTAAGTTTTCAGCATAGTTGCTAAAAACATTATTTCTCCTTCTCAGCTTTTAATGCATTTCTTTCCTTTGTAGCACAAATGAGTATTATCTACAATATATTATCTGCAATAATGCTTCATGTGTATATAGCACTTTAACCTTCACATTTTCTAAAATCTATATAAAATTTGGGAAATAGATATCATTATCCTTGTTTAAAGGAAGATTCAATCATAGATCAGCATCACAGAATCTAACAGAGTAGGAAGACAAGCTTGGAACTCACTAAAGTACAGTTTTTAGAATTCAGTTTGTCTTTTTTTTTTTAAATATGGCTCCTCTTATCAGCGTTTATACTATAAGAACAGGGAAATAAAAGGAAGTAAACATCAAATTCACTAGTCCATTATACCCCTATTTTCTAGCTCTAGTAAGTAAACATGAAGAATTTTTATTGGCTAAATTAAGATTGGAGGCTTATTTGTATTTTTTTCTTTCTGTAAACAGTCTTATAATGGTAGTGATACAGTGATTATAAGATGACACTGTTCCCTTCAAAATCTTCTTGTTCATATGCAAAAAGAAGGTAATTTTCCAGAAGCATCAAGGAAAAAATCATTTTAAATATTTTGTTCAAATCAGTCTTAAGACCCCCAAAACCTAAGTAAATAGTTTGGATCAGCATTTACATTTAATATTCCACTTTACTCCTTTGAGGGTTACCTATTTATGGTTTGGAAGAGAACCCACAAGGAGCATTCAAATATAATACTGCATGAAACATTTTCTGAAAGTAAGTCTACTCATCAGATCTCTCACTGAAACGTAACATTTTTGTAGATGTTAAAGTATTTATCATTTTAATTTTGGGGGGACCAAATTCTCATCTTGCAACAAAAGACTTGCCAATTGATTCTTACTTGGGTGGAAATAAAGATGCTTACCCTCAATAGGGGAATTAGATTAAAAAGGATATAGGGAGAAATTGTCTTCAGGCCTACTCAATGTGAGATGGGTTTCAGCTGCACCCAACAGCAGTAGTCTAAAACCAACATGATAAGAAACAGAAAAAGGAAGGAAAACTTGGACTACATTACCACCCACACACGGAACTGCAATGGAAAGAATCACCAGACTCATTGGCATCTGACAGCTGGGAATCAGCAAATACTTTCTTGTTCATGTTTTCTTTAAAGACTATTTTTCTTATCCCACATTCTAAAATTATGAACATATTAATCAAAAGAATTTGTGTTATTTGCATTCATAAAGAGATAGTATGGAAAGAAATAAAAGCAGTAAATAAACATTAGAAGGAAGGTTACATTTCTTTTGTCATCGTTATTAAAAATTATGTACAGTATATTATAAAATAAAAGCTATAATGCAGGAAATCTTTTTTATCAATTAGTAATATGTCATATCTGTTTCTTCTTTAAGTAAAACAGGAATCTGATTTATTCACTTATCCGTAATAATAAATTTTATATGTTTAAATATTGGTGACTGATAACTATAGTGATTAATGATGTAATGGAATTTTTTGTATTAAATTGCAAATATAGATTTCTTCTGCTTTGTATTTCTCCCAGAAAATAGCATTGAACATTTCACATAGCAAAACTCAATACATAGTTGTTATAATCAATAATAATCAACATAAGAATAATAACAGTGACTGTGACTTGGACAATCATTCTCTTTCCAATCTAATGGTTTCAAGGCCAATTCATCATTTGGAGACTTGTATAGATCAAGCTGTTATATCTACAAGTTTTAAAACTCATTTGGATTCTATTAACATGTCAAAAGCTTTGTTTTTAGGAAGTTTTTAATTTCAACAAATATTTTTCTTAGATTAAAAAATAAGCAAATAAAAATACAATTTTATTATAAAAATATTTGTTATGTTAATATATACTACTGACTATAACTTGTTTCAGTCAAAAACCCCTGGAAAACAAGAATGCCATCTCAAGAAATGCTGCTACATGTCATTGAGAATGGCAGAGTAAGGACATACGAAAACATCTCCTTCATAAAAGCAACAAAAACTCTGACAAAAACAGTTAAATTTTACTCTTTCAGAACTCTAGAGATTAACCAAAGGCTTCCAACAATCTCAAGATCATTTACTCAAGTAAAACAGCTAAATCTCAGTAAGAACAGTGAACTCTGTGGTATTTATTTTGTCCTAGTCCCATCCCAGTTCCCCAGTCTTTTGAGAGCCTTAAAAACCAAGCCCCCTGCAGTCATGGTGAAAGCCCACAGCCTCGTAGACACAGGACAGTAAAAAAAAAAAAAAAAAAAAAAAAAAAAAAAAAAAAAGGGCTGGAAGGTGTTCTTCTTCCCAGAAAACTGTCATTTCATCTATTGGTAGTTCCCTGAATAATCCCACTCAAAATCTTGTCTTTTTTTGTCCTTTTATATAATTAATGCATGAGCATGGAAAATCTTTATTTGACCCAACTCAGAACTCTACCCTTGTGAACTGCCTTTTTCCTACAGCATTTGTCAAAAACAATCAGTAGCAGTAGTTTAACATTATAACTACTTGACGTTTTGATAACACATGGGGCAAAACAAGTGGAACAAAACATCCAAAAAGAAAACCTGGGGAGTGAAATGTCCATGGGAGGTTTTAAAAAGTTCTGAAATATTTCCCAGAATCCAGAAAGCCGCTTATAAATTGGTTTATGTACATGCCCAGGAAAGACCTAAGAAGGCCCTATGTTCTCACTTCTGGGTGAGTTTGAGGCCTTGTGTAATCAGGAAGTTGGAACTAAGACAGCTGTAAACTGCCTGCCTGACATTGAAGGCAAGCCCCACCACACACACTGATTCCCTTAGCAAAGACTAGGAGACTTACTGGTTTCAGGCATTTAAGTAAATCTCCATCTAATTATTAGCTGATCACTAATGAGTAAAGATTTTAGTGGCCACACATGACAAAGAATATAGATTTTACGGAATTCGTTCAGAAATGAATTAAACAAATAAAACATAGAACAACAGCAACACAAACAAACCCTAGGGATAGGAGAAATCTGATTTACAGAGATTCCACATTATACCAACTCAAATGTCCAGTTCTCAATAATTATTACAGGACATGCTAAGAAACAAGAAAATATAGGCTATATACAAGAGTGAAATGACAGGATAGAAACTCTATGTGAAGAATATCAGATATCAGATATACTAGAAAAGATGTTTTCTATAAATAGCTATTTTAAATATTTTCAGAATGCTACCTGAAAAAAAACAACGTCTCATCAAATAGAAATTATCAATACAGAGATAGGATTTTTTAAAAAGAAACAGAAAGTTCTGAGTTGGAGAGTACAATAGCTGAAATGAAAACTTGAGTAGGGGGACTCAATAGAAGGCTCAACTGGCAGAAGGATCAGTAAACTTGAAGGGAGATTAATCAAGATTATCCAGCCTGAAGAACAGGAAGAAAGAAGAGTGAAGAAAAATTAATAGAGCTTCAGAGTCCTATGGGACACTATCAAATACATCAATATACGTATAATGAGAGTCAAAACAGAGGTGATAGAGAAAAGACATAAATAAAATTTGAAAAATTAAGCCAAGACTTCCAAATTTGATGCCAAACATTAGTCTACACATCCAAGAAGTACAGGTAAATCAAAGTAGAATAAACTCCAAGAGACGTATACTTAAAAATCTCAGAAGCAAACTGCCAAAAGCCAAGGCCAAAGCAATAACCATGAAAGCAACAAGAGAGAAGAAGCTCAACACATATAAAGAATCCTCAATAGTATTGCTATGATTTGAATGTTTGCGTCCCCTCCAAAATTCATGCTCAAACTTAATCTCCAGTGCAACAGTATTAAAAGGTGAAGTAAAAGGTGGAGTCATTTTAGGAGGTGATATTGGCCATTAAGGCTTTGTCCTCATTATGGAATTAGTGCCTTATGCAAAAACTGGAGGGAACTAGCTTGTCCTTTTTCTGCACTTTCATTTTTTTCACCATGTGAGGATGTGGCAACAAGGCCCTCACCAGACATCAAATGCCAGCACTTTGATCTTGGACTTCTCAGCCTCCAGAGCTGTGAGAAATACATTTCTATTTTTTGCAAATTATCCAATATCAGATATCTTGTTAGAGCAGCATTAGCAGACTAAGATAATTAAATGAGAAACTAAGTTAATTTCTGATTTAAAAAAAATCATGGAGGCCTAAAATTAATGAAATGACATTCTCAAAGTGAATAAAGAAAAAACTGTCAACCAAGTATTCTCCATATGGTAATACTGTCCTTCAAAAAAAGAGGGAAAAATTAAGACATTCCCATATAATCAAACACTGAGAGAATTTGTCATTAGAAGACCTACCCTATAAGAAATCATAAAGGTAGTTCTTTTTTTGTTTTTATATACTTTAAGTTCTGGTGTACATGTGCACAATGTGCAGTTTTGTTACATAGGTATACACATGCTATGGTAGTTTGCTGCACCCATCAACCCATCACCTACATTAGGTATTTCTCCTAATGCTATCCCTCCCCTAGCCCCCCAGCCTCCCATAGGCCCAGTGTGTGATGTTCCCCTCCCTGTGTCCATGTGTTCTCATTGTTCAACTCCCACTTGTGAGCAAGAACATGCGGTGTTTGGTTTTCTGTTATTGTGTTAGTTTGCTGAGAATGATGGTTTCCAGCTTCATCCATGTCCCTGTGAAGGACATGAACTTATCCTTTTTATGGCTGCATAGTATTCCATGGTGTACGTGTGCCACATTTTCTTTATCCAGTCTATCAATGCTTTTACACTGTTGGTGGGAATGTAAATTAGTTCAACCATTGTGGAAGACAGTGTGGCAATTCCTCAAGGATCTGGAACTAGAAATACCATTTGACCCAGCAACCCCATTACAGGGTATATAGCCAAAGGAACATAAATAATTCTACTATAAAGACACATGCACGCATATGTTTATTGCAGCACTATTCACAATAGCAAAGACTTGGAACTAACCTAAAGGTAGTTCTTAAGGCTAAAATTAAATTATTCTCAACAGTAACTCATATCCATATGCAGAGATAAGAGAACCGAACAGATTGCATAAGTAGATATAAAAGACAGTATAGATGAATTTTTGTTTCTAATATTTTTCCTGTTTGATTTAAAAGACAATGGTATAAAAAAAGCAATAATTATAAACCCGTGCTGATGGGCATACTGTGTATAAAGATACAATTTGCACAGCAACAATAGAAAAAGAAGAGGGAATGGGACTGTATAAGAGCAAAGTTTTTATAAAATATTGAGATTAAGTAGACATTAAACTAGGTTATTATAAATTTAGGTACTAATAATCCTACAAAAATAGATAGCAAAAGAAACTACACATGAATTAAAATAGTACTTTAGAAAAATCCTATTTAACACAAAAGAAAGCAGTGATAGAGTAATAAAGGAACAGAAATTACATAAGACATATATAAAAAAATTTAAAAATAGCAGCCATATATCCTACTTTATCAGTAATTACATTAAGTTTAAATAGATTAAAACTCTACTTCAAAGCAGAGACCATTAGAATGAATAAAAAACATGATTCAACTACATGCTGACTACAACAGATGTATTTTCAAATTCAAAGACAGAATTAGATTGAAAGTAAAAGGATAGAAAAAGATATATCATACAAGCAGTAACTAAAAGAGAACTGGAGTAACTATACTACTGTCAGATAAAATAGACTTAAAACTATTATTTTAAAAAGGATTAATTAAATAATTATAATTTAACTTTAATAATTAAAAATTATTTACAAAAAGGATATTTTATGAAAAAAGGGTCAATCCATAAAGAAGATATGATTATTATAAATATGTATGCAATCATAATGATCAAGAGCCTCAAAATACATGAAGCAAAACTGATAGAACTGAAGGAGAAATATACAATTAATAATAGGTGAAGAGTCCAATACCTCACTTTCAGTAATGAATAGAACAACTAGACATAATATTAACAAAACAGAAGACTTGAACAACACTGTAAATCAGATGGACCTAAATTATATTTATAGAACACTCCACAGAACAACAGCAGAATATACATTCTTCACAAGTCCTTTGGACCAGGTTCACCATGAGCCATTTACCAATTCCAGAGGAGAACTCCTACTATATGGAGAATAACAAAGATCATCACAATGCCAACCCCCAGAACTAAAAGTTGAAACACTTCTGTACACTACATCTTGGGCTGTAATTTTTATCACTTGCAGAAGTCCAGTGAGATAGAACACTCATACAAATTAAGAAAAGCAACTCAGTTACTCACAGGTAGGTAGCAAGGGACAGCAGAAGCTATGAATTATTATGGCAAGCCAGTCCCTACGTCTTGGAAAAGCTGCCCAGGGTGGCGGACTGAGTCTCTGCAAGTGCCTCACATCTCACTGCAACTGAGGATCCCCAAAAGCACTCTGCTCTGTGTTTTATACTACACAGACAACTTAGATTACTGTGCTAAAACATTGTAGGACATCCTGTTCTAGGAGGAACAGAAATAGAGCCCAGATTGTTCCAAACAGTTTCTCCTTAGCTCAGGGTGCTGTGTTCTCGGCACATTCTACACTATTCTGAAAATTACAAGTGAGATGGCGGAAAGAGCTGGGCCAGCCAAGGTTACCCAGAGCCCTGTCCTGAAACTCAGCATGAGGCATTCTCCAGGACAGGCTACCTATTAGTCCACAAAACCAATCTCAATAACTTTAAAATAACTGAAATTAAACAAAGTATGTTTTACGACCACAATGGAATGAAATTAGAAATTAATGGTAGAAGGAAAGTAAGCAAATTCATTAATAAGCAAAAATGAAGCAACAGAATCCTAAACAACCAACTGATCAAAGAAGACACCACAAGGGAAATTAGAATGTACATTGAGATTAAAAACTAGTATACACACAAGATACCAAAGTGTATGGAATGCAACCAAAGCAGTGTTTAGAAGGAAATTTATAGTTCTAGATCCTTGAGGAATCGCCACACTGTCTTCCACAACGGTTGAACTAGTTTATAGTCCCACCAACAGTGTAAAAGTGTTCCTATTTCTCCACATCCTCTCCAGCACCTGTTGTTTCCTGATTTTTTAATGATGGCCATTCTAACTGGTGTGAGATGGTATCTCATTGTGGTTTTGATTTGCATTTCTCTGATGACCAGTGATGTGAGAACTTAAAGTATAATAAAAAAGAAGGAAATTTATAGCTATAAACATATATTTTTAAAATATAAAACCCCAAATTAACAACCTATTAACATATGCAAGTCAATAAACGTGATACACCACATAAACAGAATTAAAAACAAAAAATCACATGATCATCTCAATAGACATAGAAAAAGCATCTGACAAAATCCAGGATCGCTTTATGATTAAAACTCTCAGCAAAATTGGCATAGAAGGTGTGATGGTTAATATTGAATGTCAACTTGATGGGACTGAAGGATGCAAAATATTGTTACTGGGTGTGTCTGTGAGAGTGTTGCCAAAAGAGATTAACATTTCAGTCAGTAGACTGGGAGAGACAGGTCTACCCTCAACCTGGGTGGGCACCATCTAATCTAGCTGCTAGAGCAGCTAGACTAAGGCAGGTAGAAGGATGTGGAAGGACTAGACTTGCTGAGTCTTCCAGTCTTCATCTTTCTCCCATGCTGGATGCTCCCTGCCCTCGAACATCAGACTCCAACTTCTTCGGCTTTTGGACTCATGGACTTACACCAGTAGCTTGCCAGGGACTCTCGGGCCTGTGGCCACAGACTGAAGGCTGAACTGTCAACTTCTCTACTTTTGAGGTTTTGGGACTCAGACTTATCCACCACTAGCTTCCTTGCTCCTCATCTTGCAGATAGCCTATCATGGGACTTCACCTTGTGATTGTGTGAGTCAATTCTCCTTAATAAACTCCCTTTCATATATACATATATCCTATTAGTTCTGTCCTTTCAGAGAAACTGGATTAATATAGAAGGAACATACCTTAATATAATAAAAGTCATCTATGACAAACTAACAGCCAACATAATACTGAAAGGAAAAGAGTTGAAAGCATTCCCCTTGAGAACTGGAACAAGGCAAGGCTACCCACTCTCACCACTCGTCTTCAACACAGTACTGGAAATTCTAGCCATGCAATGTGACAAGAGAAAGAAATAAAGGACATTCAAATCGGTAAAGAAGTCAAACCATCATTGTTTGCTGATGATATAATTGTGCAACTAGAAAATCCTAAAAACCCCTCCAAAAAGCTCCTCGAACTGATAAATGAATTCAGCAGTTTTAGGATACAAAATTAATGTACACAAATCAGTAGCTCTGCTATAAACCAACAGCAACCAAGCAGAGAATCAAATCAAGAACTCAAATCCTTTTACAATAGCTGCAAAAAAATAAAATACTTAGGAATATACCCAACCAAGGATGTGAAAGACCTCTACAAGGAAAACTACAAAACACTGCTGAAAGAAATCATGGATGACACAAACAAATGGGAACACATCCCATGCTCATAGATGGGTAGAATCAATATTGTGAAAATGGCCATACTGCCAAGAGAAATCTACAAATTCAATGCCTTTCTTATCAAAATACCACCATCATTCTTAACTAGAAAAAAAAATCCTAAAATTCATATGGAACCAAAAAAGAGCCCTTATAGCCAAAGCAAGACTAAGCAAAGAGAACAAATCTGGAGGCATCACATTGCCTGATTTCAAGCTATACTATAAGGCCATAGTCACGAAAACAGCATGGTACTGGTATAAAAATAGGCACATAGACCAATGGAACAGAATACAGAACCCAGAGATAAAGCCAAATGCTTATAGCCAACTGATCTTCAACAAAGCAAACAAAAACATAAAGTGGGAAAAGGACACTGTATTTAACAAATGGTGCTTGGATAATTGGCTAGCCACATGTAGAAGAATTAAACTGGAACCTCATCTCTCACCTTATACAAAAATCAACTCAAGATGGATCAAAGACTTAAATCTAAGACCTGAATCCATAGAAATTCTAGAAGATAACATCAGAAAAACACTTCTAGACATTGTCTTAGGCAAAGACTTCATGACCAAGAACCCAAAAGCAAATGCAACAAAAACAAAGATAAATAGATGGGACTTAAACTTAAAGGCTTCTGCACAGCAAAAGAAACAATCAGCAGAGTAAACAGACAACCCACAGAGTGGGAGAAAATCTTCACAATCTATACATCTGACAAACGACTTATATCCAGAATCTACAAGGAACTCAAACAAATTAGCAAGAAAAATATGAACAATCCCATCAAAAAGTGGGCTAAGAACATGAAGACAATTCTTGAAAGAAATACAAATATCCAACAAACATATGAAAAAATGCTCAACATCATTAACAATCAGAGAAATGCAAATCAAAACTATAATGTGATATTACCATACTCCTGCAAGTATGGCCATAATAAAAAAAAATCACAAAATAATAGATGTTGTCAGGGATGTGGTGAAAAGGGAACACTTTTACACTGCTGGTGGGAATGTAAACTAGTACAACCACTATGGAAAAGTGTAAAGATTCCTTAAAGAACTAAAAGTAGAACTATATCTGATCCAGCAAACCCGCTATTTTCCAAGAGAAAAAGAAATCATTACATAAAAAAGATACTTGTGCATGCATGTTTATAGCAGCACAATTCACAATTGCAAAAATATGGAAACAGCTCAAATGCCCATCAATCAACAAGTGGATAAATACAATTTCTTTATCCACCAGCAGGAAGGGAGGAAGGGGGACAAGGGTTGGAAAACTACCTATTGAGTACTATGTTCACTCTTGGGGGATGTGTTTACTAGAAACTCAAATTCCAGCATTAAGCAATAGATCAATGTAATAAACATGCACATGTAAAAAAAATAACAACATAACCTTCTACCTTAAGAAAATGGAAAAAGAGAAACAAAGTAAACTCAAAGCAAGCAGAAAAAGATAAGAGCAGAAATAAATGAAATAAAGAATAGAAAAATAATAGAGAAGATCGAGAAAATCAGTCAGTTCTTTGACAGTGAGAAGTCGGGGTAATAGCCAAGAACCTTTGTATCATTTTTCAAGGCAGACCATAGGGAAAGTCTTTTACTGGCAGGCCTAAAGCGAGAAAGCTGCTCCCTTGCCTCCCCAGATTTTGTGCACAGTTGGTGCATTGCCATCTCCAATGAGAGTTACAGTCAAGAACTAAGACCTCCCTGACCCGTCATGCTCTTACATATGTCAGCATTTCTGGACTAGGCCCCAATTCAGAGGTCTCTTTATCTGGAGCCTTTTTTTCACTCTGACTGAATACTCAATACTTTTCCACTCCAAGTCCTTTTCCCTTGCTTTCACCTGGCTCCTGGGTCCATAAGACTGAAAGAAGCTTTTGTTCTGGGTTCTCACAATATTGAGATCATCTCGACATCTGTGCAGCTCCATCTGACAATTGACCAGTGCCATTCAGTGGGAGGAAATAAACTGGGGCTGGGTAAGGGGGTCAGGAATCAGTGCTTTCTCTGGTTTAGTGTCTTGATCAATACTATTACAGTAAGTGATTAAAGGCTTAACTATTAATATTACATTTATTTTGCTTATTGTCTTAATTGGCTACTCTAGCAGCTCACTTCTCTGCAGCTCATCTGAGTTCCTAAGAAAAAGCACATCAAAACTGAAAACGCTTTATCTTGAGTGACCAAGAAAAAAAAGAGAGTACTCAGTTTATTAAAATCAGTTACGAAAGAGGGAGCATTACTACTGACATTATAAAATGTTTAAAAAAGGATTATAGGAGAAAACACTCAATAATTATATATCAACAAATTGGATAACCTAGGTGAAATGGACAAATTCCTGGAAAGGTACAAACTACTAAAAATGACTCAAGAAGAAATTAAAAATATGGATAAACCTATAACAAATAAGATATTAAATCCACAATAAAAAATTTCCCACAAAGAAAAGCCCAGAATCAGAAGGCTTCACCAGCGAATTCTACCTAATGTTTAAAGGAGAATTAACAGCAGTATTTCACAAAATCTTCCAAAAAATGTAAGAGGAAAGAACACTTTCCAACTCCTTTCACAAGGCCCATATTAAACTGACATCAAAAACAAAGACATCACAGGAAAAGCAAACTGCAGACAACATTCTCTATGAATATAGACACAAACTCTCAACAAAATAATAGAAAACGAATCTACCAACACATGAAAAGGATTATACAATATGAATACATAGGATTCATCCCAGGAATGCAAGTTTGGTTCAACATATGAAAATCAATCAATGTAATATACCAATTAGTAGATTGTTATAATCATAATATATACCTTAAAAAGCATTTGACAAAATTCAACTCCAATTTATAATAAAAAACACTCAACACACTAGAAATAGAAGGAAATCTTCTCAACCTGATAAAGAAATTGTATAAACTTATAGCAAAATATCATATTTAATGGTGAAATACTGAATACTTTCTCCTAGGATTAAAAACAAGGCAAAGATATCCACTCTCACCACTTCTATTTAGTATTTTACTAGAAGTTTTAGCCAGGGTAATTAATCAAGAAAAAGGAAAGGAAGTCTTCCATAGTGGAAAGGAAGAAGTAAAAATACAGATTGGGCATCTCTAAGGCAAAAATCCAAAATCCAAATGCACTAAAATCCAAAACTTTTTCGGTAGCAACATGATGCCACAACTGGAAGTATTCACAACTCATCTCCTGTGATGGATCACAGTCAAAATGCAGGCACATAACACACAGTTTATTTAGCATCCCCAAAGGACGCTCCCAGCCCTCTTCCATTGTAATATGTCTTTTACAGGCATGCTCAGATATCCTCATGCAAGCACACCCACAAAGGGTAATACAATGGCAGGAGTGTCGGTTAGAAGTACCAACAGTAGGTTCCTCATAATGGCCCGTGTGGAGCTAAGACCTACATACATTAATCACTGTGTTTTTGTTGTTGTTTTGCTTATTCTCTGCTCTGTGGTGAAAAGATAATGCTGAAAATGTCAAAAAGGCCTGTTGATACCCATATGGGTAACAATAATAAGAAAAAGAGAAAGTCCCATTTGTCTGTTTGTTTTTGTTGCATTTTCTTTTGAGGTCTTAGTCATAAATTATTTGCATAGGCCAATGTCCAAAAGTTTTTCCTAAGTTTTCTTCTAGGACTTTAACAGTTTCAGGTCTTACGTTTTAAGTCTGTAGTCCATTTTAAGTTAATTTTTGTATATGGTGAAACATGAGTCCAGTTTCATTCTTCTGCATATGGCTAGCTAGTTTTCCCAGCACCGTTTAATTAAACTAAAGAGTTTCTGCATAGCAAAAGAAATAATCAACAGAACAAAAAGACAAATCTATAGAAAGAGAGAAAGTATTTGCAAACTATGCATCTGACAAAGGTCTAATATCCAGAATCTATAAAGAACTTAAACAAATCAACAAGAAAAAAACAAAGAACCTCATTAAAATGTGGGCAAAGGACATAAATAGACCCTCCTTAAAAAGAAGATATACAAGCAGCCAACAAACATGAAAAAATGTTCAACATCACTAATTATCAGAGAAATGCAAATTAAAACCACAATGAAATACCATCTCACATCAGTCAGAATGGCTATTACTAGAGTCAAAAAATAACAGATGTTGCCAAGGGGGTGGAACTAAAAGGGAATGCTTCCACACTGTTGGTGGAAATATCAAATTAGTTCAAACCCTATGGAAACAGTATGAAGATTTCTCAAAGAACAAAAAATAGAACTACCATTCAATGTGGCAATTCCACCACTGGGTACCTACCCAAAGGAAAAGAAATCATTCTATCAAGAAGATACCTGCACTTCTATGTTCGCTCTGTCACCCAGGCTGGAGTGCACTGGCGCGATCTCGGCTCACTGCAAGCTCCGCCTCCCAGGTTCACACCATTCTCCTGCCTCAGCCTCCTGAGTAGCTGGGACTACAGGCGCCCGCCACCATGCCCGGGTAATTTTTTGTATTTTTAATAGAGACAGGGTGCACTGGTATGTTTAAGGCGGAATTATTCACAATAGCAAAGTCATGGAATCAACCTAAGTGTCAATCAACATTTGACACTTAAGTTGATTCCATGGTACATATGGATATACCACATTTTTAATCCAAACAACTGTTACAGATTGTATTCCATGGTATATGTGTGCATACACATTGGTATATGTTGATTGACACTTAGGTTGATTCCATGGATATATACCTACCACATTTTTAGTCCAATCAACTGTTATGGACTGTATTTCATAGTATGTGCATTTATCATGGGAAACTACACAGCCATAATAAAGAATGAGATTATGTCCTTTGCAGCAACATGGATGGAGCTGGAGGCCACTATCCTAAGTCACATTACTCAGAGAAAAAAATCAAATATTGCTTGTTCTCACTTATAAGTAGGAGCTACACAATGGATACACATGGACATAAACACGAAAATAGATGCTGGAGATTCCAAATGTAGGGAGGGTGTGAGGGAGATGAGGGTTAAAAATTACCTATCAGATATAATGTTTACTATTTAGGTGATGGCTTCACTATAAGCCCAAACCTCACCATTATGCAATATATCTGTCCAACAAATCTGCACATGTACTCCTTGAGTCTACAGTAAAATAAAATAATGTAAAAGGAAAAGTCCAAATCAGTGTATGTATTGATCTTAATGTTACAATAAGTCCCTATTGACTGATTTATATAAACTTGACTAGTAACATCCAGAAATTTTTTTTTTTTTTAAAGAGAGTGAGAAAGCACTTTTGTATATAGCACAGAAAATCAGGCTATTGGTGAAACTGGGCAGTGTTGTAAATGTGAAATGCCGTATAGAAGTACGGTGTCACAATGACCACCGTATATGACCTGAAGAAACAGAAGGATAAACTGTCAAAATTCTATGCTGAAAGGGAAGAACAGAAGAAAAACAGGAAAACACTGCATAAAGCTAAAAATGAAGATTTCGTTTACGTACTGAAGGGGCGGATCTATCAGCATTTCAGTGAACACAGGACACTGAATAGTATGTTGATGAGGAAACTAAGATCCATCACAATGAACTGAAAATTGAAAGGAATTGTAAATATTCAACAGGCTAGTTTCAGAACATTAAGAAAAGTCACAGCATTAAATTTTTAAACTTTTATGGTGATAAAGCATCTGCTGATCATGAAACAGCCAAGAAATTCAGTGACAAGTTTGCCAAGGTCATTGCTTGTGCAAATCTGATGCCAGAATAAGTGACTTCAGAAAGACACTGATTACAATTTCCCATAAGTTTGGTATGTTGTGTGTCTATTTTTGTTTCCAATGAATTTTTAAATTTCTCTTTATATTTTTTCTTTTAATAACTGGTTGTGCAGAAGTGTGTTATTTAATTTCCATGTACTTGTGAATTTCTCAATTTTCCTCCTGTTATAAATTTCTACTTTCATACCTTTATGATTGGAAAAATACTTGATATGATTTCAGTCTTCTCAAATTTGTTAAGATTTGTTTTGTGGCCTAACATATGATCTGTCCTGGAGAATGTTCCATTTGCGCTTGAGAAGAATGTGTATTCTGCGGCTAGGTGGTATGTTCTGTGTAAGCCTATTAGGTCTCTGTGGTCTATAGTTTCGTTTGAACCCACTGTTTCCTTACAGATTTTCTGTCTGTATCTCCATTATTGAGAGTGGAGCAACAAATTTCCACCACTATTGCTGTTTATTTCTCCTTTCAGTTCTGTTAGTATTTGCTCTATATGCTTAAATATTCACATGTGGTATATAAATATTTACAATTGTTCTATCTTCTTGATTTATTGACCCCTTTATCATTAAATAGTAACCTTCATTGTCTCTTGTGATTATTTTAGACTTAAAGTCTATTGTTCTAATATAAGTACAATCTACCAAGACTGAATTATGAAGAAATAAAAATCTGAACAGAAAAATATTCAGCAAGAAGACTGAATCAGTAATCAAAAACTTCCCAGCAAAGAAAAGCCCAGGTGCAGATGCCTTTACTGGTGACTTCCTTCAAATATTTAATGAATTAACACCAATCCTTCTCAAGTGTTTCAAAAAAATTGAAAAAGTGAGAACACTTGCTTCCAAATTTATTTTATAAAGCCATGTTCACCCTGACACCAAAGCCAGATAAGAACACTCTGAGAAAAGAAAATTACAAGCCAATATCCCTGATGAACTTAGATACAAAAATTCTTAACAAAATGCTAGCAAACCAAATTCAACAGCACATTAAAAGTATTATACATGATGATTCAGTAGGATTTATCCTTAGGCTGCAAAATGGTTCAATGTGCACAAATCAATAAATGTCATAAACTGCAGCAACAGAATGAATGATAAAAATCATATGATCAACTTGATTAATGCAAAAAGTTGACAAAATTCAACATCATTTCATGGTAAAAACTCTCAACAATGTGGCTATGAAAGAATGTACCTTAACATAATAAAGGCCTTATATTACAAGCCCAAAGCTAACACCATACTAAATGGTGAAAAGCTAAAAGCTTTTCTTCTAAGATCAGGACAAGACAAGGATGTTTACTCTCAACGCTTCTCTTAAACATAGTAGTGAAAATCTTGGCCAGGGCAATTAGGCATAAAAATAAATAATAGGCACCAGAATTAGAAAGAAAGAAGCAAAATTGTTCCTGTTTGTAGACAACATGATGTTATATGTAGAAAACCCTAAAGACTTTACCATAAAACTGTTACAATAAAGAAATTCATTAAAGTTGAAGGATACAAAATCAACATACAAAAATCAATTGTGTTTCTCTACACTAACAATGAACTATCTGAAAAAGAAATCAAGAAAACAATTCCATTTACAATAGCATTAACAACAATAAAATACTTAGGAATAAAGTTAATCCAAAAGGGTAAAAAATCTGTATGCTAGAAAATGATACTGCATTAATGAAAAAAAAATTGAAGACACAAACAATGGAAAGATATCCTGTGTTCATGGATTTATATAATTAATGTTAAAATGTTCATACTACCCAAAGTGATCTATAGATTCAATGCAATCTCTATTAAAATCCCAATGGCATCTATAACAGGAAAAAAAAAATCTTTAAACTCATCTCTAATAGCCAAAGCATCTTGTGGAAGAAGAAAGAAGCTGAAGGTATCATACTTCCTGATTTTAAACAATATTACAAAGTTATAATAATAAAAATAGTGTGGTATTAGCGTGAAAACAGACAGTAGACCAATTGAACAGAAAGTTCACAAATAAAACCCATGCATATATAGCTGACTAATCTTTTACAAGGGCATCAAGAATACACAATGAGGAAAGGTCTCTGTAATAAATAGTGTTGGGCAAATTGAATGTTCACATCTGCAGGAATGAAGCTAGACCCCTACCTTATACCATGTACAAAAATTAACTCAAAATAAATAAAAGTGAGAGCCAAAATTATACAACTCTTAAAGGAAACATAGGCACAAATCTTTGTCTTACATCTCACATCAACAGCATAAACAGTAAAAGAAAAATTAAAACTTTCTGTTGAAATTTAAAACTTCTATGCTTGAACGGGCACTATCAGGAAAGTGAAATGATAACCCACACAATGAGATAAATGTTTTCAAATGATATATCTGATAAGGGGCCTTAATCCAAAATATATGAAGTATTCTTATATTTTAATAATTTTAGAAAGCCCAAATAATCCAATAAAAAAAATTGAAGATATACAAATTGCCAATGAGCACATAAAAAGATGTTAAACATTATTGATAGTTAGGGAAATGTAAAATAAAATCACAATAAGATATTCCTTCACATCTGTTAGGATGATTATAATTTAAAAGAAAAACAGAAAATAACAAAGATTTTCAAGGATGTGGAGAAATTGGGATCCTCCTACATTGCTAGTAGAAATGCAAAATGGTACAGAAACTGTGTAAAACAATTTGGTAGTTTCTCAAAAATGTAAACACAGAATTACCATATGACCCAGCAATTTTACTCCTAGATATATATCCAAAAAAAAAGGATATGTCCACACAAAAACTTGTACCTGAATGTGCATAGAAACATTATTCACAATAGTCAAAAAGTAGAAACATTCTAAATGTTTATCAAATTATGAATGGGTAAAACAACACATATCCATACAATGAAACGTATTTGGCCATAAAAATGAATAAATTTCTGTAACATGCTACAACATGCAGTAACCTTGAAATATTACGCTAAGTGAAAGAATACAGACATGCAAAGGTTATATATTATATGATTCTATTGAAGTGAAATGGTCATATAGGTAAAAGAGACAGAAAGTAGACAAGTGGCTACCAAAGGCTGAAGGAAGGGAGAAATGGGAAATGATAGCTTATAGGCATAGGGGTTATTTTGTGGATGATAAAAATGTTTTGAAATTAGATGATGGTAATGGTTGTGCAATTTTGTGAGTATACTGAAAACCACTGAATTGTTCACTTTAAAAGGGAAAATTTTTTATGTGTAAATTATATCTCAGTAAAAAAGGAATTAGTGCTGGTTTTCATAATGTTGCCAGAGTGTATGTGAGATACAGCTAATGAATTCTCTATTTTACATAATTTGCATAGTAGTCATATTTCCCATGCTCTGTCTTTTGCTTTTTATAACAAAACATACTTCTTGTAATCATTGGCATCATTGTTCTATAATTGTCTACATAAAAGAGATATAAGAAAACTGTTGACTATCATAAACAGACAAAATTGATTTACAAGGTAAATAAAACAGGTAGAATAGCTAATTGGAAATTCTCAAAGATATAAAGCAAAAATATTTACAGGTTTGGTAGTATTTTTGTGTAGGACTCTATATGTCTATATATTTATGTGTATGCATGTGTCAGGGAATAGTAAAAAGTTAAAGGTATGTTTCTCATTAATGTGAAGGCTGTACGCATCCAGAGATCTAAAGTGTCAGTAGCATGGTAACTGGTAGAAAACTTAGAAAGTGAAAGTGTGCTGATGGTGTCTTAAAAAAAAAAAAAAATCTACTGTGATCAATCAGTTTCCCACTATGTGCCACAGTCATAGAGTCCTGCGCTCGCCAAAAATGAAAGGTAAAGAGTAATAACTGCTATAATTTTCTGTTGAATCACCTAGTTGTATAAGGGAAATATTTTTTTCATCTTGCTTGAAGGATTTGTCTTCAGCAGTGCTGAATTAATATATTCATTTATTTCTATAACTTTCTACCTATTTTTTAAAAATCAAGTAACTTTAGTTAAGATTCTTTCATTTTAATAATCAGTTTTAATTACAGCATTAAAACTTAAAGAAATAGGACTCATTCTTACAGTAATTTTAATTCTAAAACATTTATCAGTTAAAGTAAAATTTCATTGCTATCACAAAGATTTCTGAATAATTTATTATTAAAAAATTTTAAACTTTTTTCCTATTAGACTCAAATTATATGTTATGCTCCATTCTTAATTGTTATTTCTACATATTCATGTTAAAAGTTTGGTAGTAAGTTTTTTGAGTTTCTAATTTGTGGAGATTTTTAAAATTGTTATATTCTTATACATAATTCAACCATGTGATTATTTCAGCTGTTGTCTCTTTTGAAAGCCATGTTTTTCTATTTCAATACTCTGGGATGCCTACATTTGTTCTTCTTAAGAGTTTTCTGTTTAAAACTATTATAGTACATTATTTTTCTCAGAGAAGAAATGAACTGTAAGTTGCATAACTGACTTTAGTTATTGCCCATGTTACTATTTTTTTACTATTTTTTATTATATTACACTTGCCTTTGATTCCTACATTCTTTGTGATTAGGTATAATATTGAGAAATAAATGACCATTATTTGGAGACAGAAAAGCAGGGGAAAAGAAACAGTAGATAAGTTAGTTAAGGAGGTAAAAAGAGAAAGGGCAGTTGAGAGTCTAACTAGGTTTTACTTACATTCATTAAAAAAAGAAATAAAAAACTCATAATCGTAGCTTTGATTTAAAAATAAAAAATTTTACACAGGACATGGGCTATATTAGTGTATTCTTATGGTATTACCACACATCCTTGGTAGCTCAAAAGAATTCTCTCTGCCCAACATTTTCACCAGAATATGTAAAGATGAGGCTGGGTCAGTATGGGTTGGTTGCACAAACTTTATCAGGTTATTTGACCAAGATCTTGAGGTCTTGAATTATGAATATTTAACTTCATATTTTTATAATTGTACAACAGTTAAAGTTTTCAAAAGTAAAAGACAATTCATACTGAAAACAAATTTTTGCTGTAAGTTGTTTTGTAATAGAAAAACATACAAATCAACTGTGTCATTAATTAGCTCCATATTTACCCAATAGTCTATATACGCATGTCTGTTTTGCAATCTCTACAAAATCATAAAGTTGTTATAGATCGGGAGCACCAAAGGCAAGTTTTTTCAAATGTATGTTGGTTATCCTTTGCTGCATAACAAATTATCCCAAACTTAGCAAGTTAAAATGGCAAACAGCTTAGCTGGGTCAAAGTCTCTAATAAGGTAGCTGTCAAGCTGTCAGCTGGGGCTGTAGTCATCTCAAACCATAACCGGGCTGAAGAATTCACTTTCAATCTCATTCACATGGTTGTTGGCAGGGTGTGGTTCCTCACATGCCATCTGCAACTGAAGCCTTTGGTTTCTTGGGATGTGAGCCTGTCTATGGGTTTTCTGAATGACCTCATCATATGGAAGCTTGCTTCTCTCAGTACACTTGGTGAGAGAAAGAGAACGCACATGTACGAGAGACTGCACACACCCAAGATGGAGGCCAGTCTTTTTAAAACTTAATCTGGAAGTGGCATCACATTACTTCTGTCACATTCCATTTATTGCAAGTGAATCACTCAGTGTAATCTACGCTTAAGGGAAGAGGATTCACAAAAGGGTGAACATCAGGTGGCAGAATCATTGATGGCCATCTTAGAGGCTAGCTAACACAGTATACCAAAGTTACTCTCAGTTGCTAGAAAATCGGCCACACAGAACTGTAGTCTTTTCTGTAGACAAAATAGTGACTTCTGAGTTTTCATTTTGGGCAAGTGGATAAATAGTAACACCATTTATTAAGAGAGCACTTGTGGAAGGCTGGGTTTGAGGAAGGAGGTCATGAGTTCAGGTACACACATATTAAATGTGTTAGGTTTGTAGTTTTTCTAAGATTTCCAGTTGGAGATTTTATGTAGGCAATTTGCTCCTTGAGTCTGGAGCTCAGAGGAAAACTTTGGAATGAAGATACTCACTTGAAAGTATTCATAATATAGATGGTAATTAATAATGTGGGCATGGATAAAATCATGAAGTTGAGAATACAGAGTAAGAAGAGGAAGAGACCAGTGACAAAACCTCTAAGAACTCAAGATCAAAAACCAAATAAAGGAAAGTGATCTAGCAAGAAAATCTGAGAATTAGTCCTAGAAGTAAATGAAAATGAGGGAATTTGGTGATAAAGAGCCTAGTGTTGAGATTGTGTCAAGAAGACATAGTACTCTACACTCTCGAATGATGCTGAGAGAGTCAAATAGCAGAAGTCTGTCTAGAAAAATGCTGACTGGCTTAGTCTGATTGTTGCAGGAGCCATGTGCATGAAGGGGTGGGAGAGGGCCACAGCCTGGAGTGAGTTGAGGACTAAGTGGCTGGTTAGTGAATTGGTGAGCTTGGGTGACTTTCTCAAAGCTTTGTAAGAGAGAGAAAAAACACAGCAACAGTAGAAAAGGGAAGTAGAGTCCAAAGATGGTATTTTCTTTAAAATATGAAACTGAATTGCATATGTTTAAATGATGGGAAGAGTGCAATAGAAAGAAGTTAAAAGAACAAGAAAGAAAATTGTAATGAGTGATGTGTTTCTGTGGAAACTTGGGATGTGGATCCTATAACACAGATGGAGGATTATCTCCAGAACTATAATAAAATGGAAAGAAAACAGAAGATGTGAGAGATAAGGATGCAGGCAGGTTTCTAGGTTTGATGGCAGAAAAGCGAAGGCATTTTTTTCTTATGGTTTCATTTTCTCTGTGAAGTAGGAGAAGAGGTCATGTGCATAGTAATGCTGTTGTTATTACCCATGCTGTATTTCTGCTAATTAAAGAAACTTTCTCTGAAATAATGGTATGTAAGTAACCACCTATTAGGGGAGGAAACAATTTACTCATTCATTAAACAAATGCTTCCGAGTGCCTGTCTGCCTGCCAAACTCACAGTCAACTTGAGAGGGCAGGAATGCACATATTCACAACACAATGTGCCCAGTGTGACACTAGAGATAAAAACAACATTCTGTGAGCGAATAGAGGAAGACAAACTAGAATTACAGGAAACTTCACAAAGATGGAAAGCTGAAGATGGGTTTTGAAGAATGAGTGAGAGTTTGCTAGAAACAAAAGTTAGCAACAGTGTGGACATAGGACCCTTAATCAAGAAAAATTATACTTATGCAATTTTAAATCCTCCAGGGTTTGGGGGACTTCAGGCTAGGAGTAAATACCTCATAAATATTGCTTCAGATCTAGAAATTGGACTGGTAGCCTGGGAAATGGTTGTGCAATGAAAGAAACTCATTTTAGCAGGAAATAATGGACAAATATCTGTTACCCTGAAATTAAGCACAGAGATATGGAAATAGACACATGAAAATCCAGTTTCGACTTCATCAGTTACCGACAAGCAAAACAAAATTATTTCATACAAATGTGTTTATCATGGTAGAGTTATGAGGATAATACATGAGTACACATGAAGAACATCAAAGTCAGCTCTGGCAAAGGCTGTTTGATACCCTCAGTCTCTCCTCTTCTATATAATAAAATTCTCAATTTTAGTTAAGTAGATTACCTGAATACAGACTATACATCTCAATTTTTTCTGCTACCAGTTGTGGTAAAATGACTAAGTTCTGGTCAATAATAAGTGTAGGAAAGTGATGTGGCAATTTCTGAAATGTGTCCTTAAAGGGGAAGTGTATTTCGTTCTTCTTTTTGCTTCTTGGATGCATATGAGATTACTGAAGCTCTATCTGGAACTCTAAGGCCCCGGATAGCTCACTTTAAGGATGGTGGAATGAAAAGCTGGAAACAGCCTGGGCTCCCAAGGATGGCAGTGCAGTAGGGCCAATTCCTAATTGCCCATATCCACAAAATTAAATTATATTTTATTTTGTTGTATTTCTTAAGCAACTGCTTTTTAAAAAAAATATTGTCACCAAACCTCTTATACACTCGTTGTAACCAGACACGTCAGCTAGCAAACAAAACTACTTCTTTTGCAAAGTTTTAGATCTGTGTATGTTTCTCTGTTCTTATTTCTACTCAAAGGGATATCTTTGTTAGTTGGTGGATTTCTTTCCCTTCTAAAGGACACAGTGGTCATTATTTTCTAAAAACAAATAAATAGAAAGAGAGCCTATTTGGAATCCACATGAAAAATTAAATATGTGTTTCCTACCAGGGACCTCTCAAAAAGTGTAATGCCTTCCCTGGCTATACTCATTCTGATCCTTCCCAGATGGGTTAAGTACTTCCCAGGGATTAACACATTCAATCCTCCCAACACCCCTACGAAGTAGTTACTGTTTTCAGTCCTATTTTCTTATCATATTTAACACTTTATTTTTAATTTTTATTTTACATTAAGTTCTGGGATACATGTGTAGAATGTGGAGGTTTATTACATAGGTATACATGTGCCATGATGGTTTGCTGCACCTATCAACCCGTCATCTAGGTTTTAAGCCCCGCATGCATTATGTATTTGTCCTAATGCTCTGCCTACCTTTGTCCCCCAACCTGCAACAGGCCCCAGTGTGTGATGTTCCCTTCCCTGTGTCCATGCGTTATCATTGTTCAGCTCCTACTTATGAGTGAGAACATGTGGTGTTTGTTTTCTGTTCCTGTGCTAGTTTGCTGAGAAGGATGGCTCCCAGCTTCATCCATGTCCCTGCAGAGGACATGATCTCATTCTTTTTCATGGCTGCATATTATTCTATGGTGTATATGTGCCACAATTTCTTTATCCAGTCTATCATTGATGGGCATTTGGGTTGATTCCAAGTCTTTGCTATTGTGAATAGTGCCACCATAAACATATGTGTGCATGTGTCTTTATAGTAGATTAATTTATAATCCTTTGGGTATATACCCAGTAACAGGATTGCTGGGTCAAATGGTATTTCTGGTTCTAGATATTGAGGAATCACCACACCATCTTCCACAAAATTTACACTCCCACCAACAGTGTAAAAGTGTTCCTATTTCTCCATAGCCTCACCAGCATCTATTGTTTCCTGACCGTTTAATAATCGCCATTCTAACTGACATGAGATGGTATCTCATTGTGGTTTTGATTTGCATTTCTCTAATGACCAGTGATGATAAGCTTTTTTTCATATGCTTTTTTTTTTTTTTTTTTTTTGGCTGCATAAATGTCTTCTTTTGAGAAGTGCCTGTTCATATCCTTTGCCCACTTTTTGATAGGGGTGTTTTTTTCTTGTAAATTTGTTTAAGTTCCTTGTAGATTCTGGATATTAGACCTTTGTCAGATGGGTAGATTGCAAAAATTTTCTCCCATTCTGTAGGTTGCCTGTTCACTCTGATGGTAGTTTCTTTTGCTGTACAGAAGCTCTTTAGTTTAATTAAATCCCAGTCAGTTTTGGCTTTTGTGGCCACCACTTTTGGTGTTCTAGTCATGAAGTCTTTGCCCATACCAATGTCCTGAATGGTATTGCCTAGGTTTTCTTCTAGAGTTTTTGCAGTTTTGGGTTTTACATTTAAGTCTTTAATCCATCTTGAATTAATTTTTGTATAAGGTGTAAGGAAGGGGTCCAGCTCAGTTTTCTGCATATGACTAGCAGTTTTCCCAGTATCATTTATGAAATAGGGAATCCTTTCCCCATTGCTTGTTTTTGTCAGATTTGTCGAAGATAAGATTATTGTAGATGTGTGGTGTTATTTCTGAGGTCTTTGTTCTGTTCCATGTGTCTATTTATCTGTTTTGGTACCAGAACCATGCTGTTTTGGTTACTGTAGCCTTATAGTATAGTTTGAAGTCAGGTAGTGTGATGCTTCCAGCTTTGTTCTCTTTACTTAGGATTGTCTTGGCTATATGGGGTCTTTTGGGTTCCATATGAAATTTAAAGTAGTTTTTTTTCTAATTCTGCAAAGAAAGTCAATGGTATCTTGATGGGAAGAACATTGAATCTATAAATTACTTTGGACAGTATGGCCATTTTCACATATTCATTCTTCCTATCCATGAGGATGGAATGTTTTTTCATTTGTTTGTGTCCTCTCTTGTTTCTTTGGGCAGTGGTTTGTAGTTCACCTTGAAGAGGTCCTTCACATCCCTTGTAAGTTGTATTCCTAGGTATTTTATCCGCTTTGTAGCAATTGTTAATGAGAGTTCATTCATGATTTGGCTGTCTGCTTGTCCATTGTTGGTGTATAGAAATGCTTGTGATTTTTGCACATTGATTTTGTATCCTGAGACTTTGCTTAAGTTGCTTATCAGCTTAAGGAGTTTTTGGGCTGAGACTATGGGGTTTTCTAAATATAGAATCATGTCATCTGCAAACAGAGACAATTTGACTTCCTGTCTTCCTAACCGAATACGTTTTATTTCTTTCTCTTGTCTGATTGCCCTAGCCAGAACTTCCAATACTATAGGAGTGGTGAGAGAGGGCATCCTTGTCTTGTGCCAGTTTTCAAAGGGAATGCTTCCAGCTTTTGCTTATTCAGTATTATATTGACTGTGGGTTTGTCATAAATAGCTCTTATTGTTTTGTGATATGTTCCATCAATACTTGAATTTTTGAGAGTTTTTAACATGAAGGGCTGTTGAATTTTATCGAAGCCTTTTCTGCATCTATTGAGATAATCATGTGGTTTTTGTCACAGGTTCTGTTCATGTGATGGATTACCTTTACTGATTTGTGTATGTTGAACCAGCCGTGCATCCCAGTGATGAAGCCAACTGGATCATGGTGAATAAACTTTTTGATGTGCTGCTGGATTCGGTTTGCCAGTATTTTATTGGGTATTTTTGCTTTGATGTTCATCAGGGATATTGGCTTGAATTTTTCCTTTTTTGTTGTGTCTCTGCCAGGTTTTGGTATCAGGATGATGCTGGCCTCATGAAATGAATTAGGGAAGAGTCCCTCTTTTTTTGTTTGGAATAGTTTCAGAAGGAATGGTACTGGCTCCTCTTTGTACCTCTGGTGCAATTCTTTCAGCCCTATCTTACAGCTCACATAGGTTAATTAATTGACCAGTGCCTCTGATCTGGCAAGTGATGGACTCAGGCTTGTAGCACAGGTAGCCTGACTCCACAGCTCAACTATTAAACACTGCTCTTATCACTCCACAGGTATGGATAGCCTTTCTTGAAATTTGTTGACCAGGACTCGTCCATGGCCATATATATATAGATATAATATATGTATATATCATGTAATATATGTGTATATGTATATATGTGTATATAATATATATAATATATATGTGTATATATTATATGTATATACATGTGGCCATGGACAAGTCCTAGTTTATCATATACATATATGTGTGTGTGTGTGTGTATGTGTGTGTGTGTGTATATATATATATATATATATAAAAATGCAAGTAAATGACTTGGTATGAGACATTCTTGTTGATCCATCTTACTTGTTCCTGAGATACTTACCAACTGGTTTTCCATTTTGTCCTCAGGGCCTGAATTTTCTGCTCCTGAATTCAAAGTAAGTTTCCATAACCCTGCTCTGCATAGTCAGGCATCTGGGACCTGAACATGGTTGGGACAATTTGCTGTCCATCATTATCTTTCTCTTTCAATTCTCCTTGAGCTGCTGTACCATTTTCAGTCCTAACTTCATATTTGTGTTCCCCTCAACACCCCCCACCCCCACCACTTTGGAAAAGCCAAATTTGAACCTTTGTTCAAATTCCATACTTAGCTTGCTGCCTTTTAGATATGTCTAGATATCATTCCTCTTGGCCTTATTTCCAACCTCAATTTTGAACATTTAGGATGGAGAGCATTGAATTCAGTGGATAGTTTGATTCTATAATAAAAGTATGATTAACTTTGGCATTGTTGGTCACAATCTAGACATCCATTGGATGGATTCATTCCCTCTTTTATTCTTCAGACATTTATTAAGCACCTGTCAGGTGCTAGGCATTGTGCTGTGTGCTGAGATAAGCCCATGAACAAGTTATTTCCTGCCCTTGCAGAATAGTTACAATAGTAAGCAGTAGTTATAACAGTAAATAATAGATACAATAATAAACAAAAAGTTACAAAATATATATTGAGGATTAAAACAGGGAAGTAACCAAGGCCAATGGAGCTTGAACAGAGTTTTGAAAGCTATATGGTTCATCAGGTTGACTAGGAAGGCAGGATACAACCAAGGGAGTGGAATGCTAAAAGGTTTAACAGCATGGCCCAGCATAGCCTAAAGCTTAGGATAGGACAAAGGGAATAGTCAGAGATGATGTAGGAGAGGGGTTTGGGGTTACATCAGGAAATGCCTCATATGCCATGCAAAGGAATTTGGGCTTTGAAGGGATTTAGGCCAGCCTATAAAATGATGAGATTTGCTAGGTTTACCCAGTCCTTTCAGCTTCTGCATGTCAACGTGCCACCAGGCTAGTGAACACACAGAAGTGATTAATGAGCTCTGTGACCACCCAGAAAACATTCCTGGCAGCTGCAAGCCCCAAGATACAGCAGGAGTCTGCTTCTCTGGCAACATTTAGGTCAGAAATAAGTCTATTTTTGAGAGTTCTGCTGCTGCCTTAGTTGCATGTCTCTTCATCTGCCCCACTACTGTAGTATATACAGGTGATTTTTTTTCCTATGGATTATTTTCAAGGGTTGATACAAACATTAATTGATTGAAATAAGGTTTTTATTTACTCAGTTTTGAAGTAAGCTGAGATTAATTGTGCAAAAGCAAAAATAATTTGGTAGAACACACCAATTCTTACTAGCAAGAAGTATAGGAACAGATTACTCCTGTGAAATAACAGTACTTTTAAAAATGGAAAATGACAATATGTATTTGAGAAGGGCAGGCTGATAGCCTCCTCATTGCTTCAGCCCAGTCCTTACTTTATGATGATGCCAACAAGAGACATTTGTAGGGAGGTCCTGTAGTTACCCTCCCTGACTCCAAACCTCAGAAGGTTGATGGATAAAGTTGAACACACTCAATAAACCCAACAGCTCTGTTTCCATGAGTATTTAACTAACATTTTGTATCTTCTGACAGCATTAAAATGTGTGGTATATCAGTACTGGGATTTATGAGGACAATGTGATTAATTTAAATGCCTTTTGGAGCAAATAGGAAGTATCTTATTCCAATTTTTTTGAAGATAGAGAAAGTGTGTGGTCCTGAACACAACAGATAATTGTCTAATATTCTGTTCATTTGGGGCTTTCTAACCTGGCCTATGGGAGCTGCTTCATATTTTCATGGTTTTTAGCATGAGAACAACATTTTCCTCCAATTTTACAGTGATTGAAATTTCCAGTACCTCAACTTAGCCAAATAAAAAAAGTACAGGCAAGAAAATACTGTCCCAGGGATAGCATGCACATTTTTGTTTATGCAGTAATAGCAAGAATTGAGTATGAAGGCAAGAGTCATCTGCCTGGAATTTTTTTTCCTTTTTAATAAATGCAGAGGTGGTTACAAGAAGAAATAAAATGTTGGCTGGCAGAAGCGGCAGGGAAGAAGATTTCATATTGAAGACTAGTTCTGAGACGTTTTGGATGTCTTCTGGCAAACAAGTAATTGAAAATTAAATATTCTCTGTATAAAAAATAGGCACCTGCTTGCAAGCTTTGTGTTCTATTATTTCTGCTTTTCTCCTTTGATGCCGGATTTCCATGTGCTTGGAATAATTCATGAGAATTACTTTAAAATTTCAGGAAAAGGCAGTGGATAGAAGCTTTCTACCTAGAAAAATACTATATAGTTGATATCTGAGTTTAAAAATAAATGGGAATCATTCCCTCTGCACTATCTACCATAAACTTGGTGCCATAAAAAAGCAATAATTTTAGACTGAGGAGCCCAGGGCACAAGACCCCACTTCCATTGATAACTAACTGTGTCCTTGGGCAAATGCATTCATCTTCTTGAAACTGAGTTATATGGTCTGTAAAGTGATGCAGGTGGGGGTGCAGGGTATGCTCAATAATCATTAAGGACGCTATTAGCTTTAATGTTCTATGATCATTTATTATATTTTAGGTTAAACACCAATAAATTGTGAAAAACAAAGGCAGAAATGTAGGGCACTGCCATTAATGCAATTGGGGGTAAGTGGAGTTGCTCTTTCCTCACACCCTAGGCTGAAATAAATGAGCACACATTTAAAAGTGAAACTTGGGAATATAGCAAAGCAAATACACAGGATTGACCAAACCAAAGCTTTGCAGGCAGTGGAGGTTCTGATACGAGCTGTACCTTGCAGTTCATGCATATCACTTGAAGAGTGAGATTATGACTCACAAGTGGGACTCTTGCCTCATCCCTCAAACCTCAGTTCTCACAAATATTCCAGATCAGTGGGAGCCTGCTTTGTCTGCCTTGGAGAGCCAAGTCATTTTGGGCTGGGAAGTAATAGGTACCTAAAATGAATGCTTGAGCAATGAGAGAAAAATAGATCCTCCAATGTCCTGGAACACAAACATCCATTGAGGTCCAAGGATAGAATCAGGGTTGTTCTAAATGAATTTTCTTTCATTCTGTTTTATCACACTAAAAACCATCTTTTCGGACAATTTTTTCTGTCAAATGAATAACTTATTAAGGCAACTGTACAGTAGCTTGAGGCATTTCTATAGATAATTAAGTTCTATATCCTTACTATTGTTGTCATGTTATGATGTCTAGAATAATTTTTCTTTGATAAACATTAGGAATAATGTATTCTACCCTATGACTGTAAATATCTCATTAAAGATTGCTCATTTAAGGCACAGATTGAGTTAGCTTAAGCATCAAAAAGAAATTATTACCATGACACCAGATTCTCCCTTGGAACCTAAGGATTTAACTGGACCCCAGAAAGAAACTGCAACAAGAGAGATTAACACTAAACTCATTTTATTTTACTGGGCTCACTTCTGTCCATCTACTTCATTCTATTGTCTCTGCAAATCAACTTCCAACATTTTTCTGGTCTATGGACTATATAATAGAAAATACAGCCCCCAACATTTCCAAGTTTTTCATAATATGAATAAATTTAGCCACCTAAAAAGAACCTGATTTCTCTTATAGTACCACCTCAAAAATTCCCAGGCAGGGATTTGATTAACTCAGCTTGGGGAAGGTGTGTACTCACAGACGGATTAATTGTGTCCAGGGTTTCGGGAACAATAGCTGTTCCTGCTGCCACCAATGGATGAATGGGGTAATGCAAGTTCTTAGAAAGATACTGTTATTACTGGGTATTATTGTATAGAAATGTACAGTCTACCCTTGGTCCCCCAGTAAACATGTATATAACATTCTTTTCATACACACAACTCCAAAATGTCCTGCTTAAAATTCCCCAACTTTCCCAGGTGAAACCCCAAACAGTGGTTTTCTGGCCTAAAATCATACTTGCCCTGCATTCTGTGATATAATGACCTGAGCAATATCTCTCTGTGACTAGGCTTTCTGAGGACTGTCTATTCCTATTCCACTCAAGTTCAATAATATATTTATATGGTTCCTTACAATATGTAATAAATTTAATAAACAATAATAGAGAAAAATCAATTAAAATAAAACTTATTTTTTGTTAAAAAATGAAAAACGCTGTGGTATAATTTGGTCATTGGTTCAGAGAATATCCTGATTATTAAATTATAAGATGAATAAAGATGTTCTTTGAAACCAGCGAGAACAAAGACACAACATACCAGAATCTCTGGGACACATTCAAAGCAGTGTGTAAAGGGAAATTTATAGCACTAAATGCCAACAAGAGAAAGCAGGAAAGATCCAAAATTGACACCCTAACATCACAATTAAAAGAACTAGAAAAGCAACAGCAAACACATTCAAAAGCTAGCAGAAGGCTAGAAAGAACTAAAATCCGGGCAGAACTGAAGGAAATAGAGACACAAAAAACCCTTCAAAAAATTAATGAATCCAGGAGCTGGTTTTTTGAAAAGATCAACAAAATTGATAGACCGCTAGCAAGACAAATAAAGAAGAAAAGAGAGAAGAATCAAGTAGATGCAATAAAAAATGAAAAAGGGGATATCACCACCGATCCCACAGAAATACAATCTACCATCAGAGAATACTAAAAACACCTCTATGCAAATAAACTAGAAAATCTAGAAGAAATGGGTAAATTCCTCGACAAATACACCCTCCCAAGACTAAACCAGAAAGAAGTTGAATCTCTGAATAGACCAATAACAGGCTCTGAAATTGTGGCAATAATCAATAGCTTACCAACCAAAAAGAGTCCAGGACCTGATGGATTCACAGCCGAATTCTACCAGAGGTACAAGGAGGAACTGGTACCATTCCTTCTGAAACTATTCCAATCGATAGAAAAAGAGGGAATCCTCCCTAACACATTTTATGAGGCCAGCATTGTCCTGATACCAAAGCCTGGCAGAGACACAACCAAAAAAGAGAATTTCAGACCAATATCCTTGATGAACATTGATGCAAAAATCCTCAATAAAATACTGGCAAACCGAATCCAGTAGCACATCAAAAAGCTTATCCACCATGATCAAGTGGGCTTCATCCCTGGGATGCAAGGCTGGTTCAACATACGCAAATCAATAAATGTAATCCAGCATATAAACAGAACCAAAGACAAAAACCACATGATTATCTTAATAGATGCAGAAAAGGCCTTTGACAAAATTCAACAATGCTTCCTGCTAAAAACTCTCAATAAATTAGGTATTGATGGGACATATCTCAAAATCATAAGAGCTATCTATGACAAACCCACAGCCAATATCACACTGAATGGGCAAAAACTGGAAGCATTCCCTTTGAAAACTGGCACAAGACAGGGATGCCCTCTCTCACCACTCCTTATTCAACATAGTGTTGGAAGTTCTGGCCAGGGCAATCAGGCAGGAGAAGGAAATAAAGGGTATTCAATTAGGAAAAGAGGAAGTCAAATTGTCCCTGTTTGCAGATGACATGATTGTATATCTAGAAAACCCCATTGTCTCAGCCCAAAATCTCCTTAAGCTGATTAGCAACTTCAGCAAAGTCTCAGGATACAAAATCAATGTACAAAAATCACAAGCATTCTTGTACACCAATCACAGACAGAGAGCCAAATCATGAGTGAACTCCAATTCACACTTGCTTCAAAGAGAATAAAATACCTAGGAATCCAACTTACCAGGGATGTGAAAGACCTCTTCAAGGAGAACTACAAACCACTGCTCAATGAAATAAAAGAGGATACAAACAAATGGAAGAACATTCCATGCTCATGGGTTGGAAGAATCAATATCATGAAAATGGCCATACTGCCCAAGGTAATTTATAGATTCAATGCCATCCTCATCAAGCTACCAATGACTTTCTTCACAGAATTGGAAAAAACTACTTTAAAGTTCATATGGAACCAAAAAAGAGCCCACATCGCCAAGTCAATCCTAAGCCAAAAGAACAAAGCTGGAGGCATCACGCTACCTGACTTCAAACAATACTACAAGGCTACAGTAACCAAAACAGCATGGTACTGGTACCACAACAGAGACATACATCAATGGAACAGAACAGAGCCCTCAGAAATAATGCTGCATATCTACAACTATCTGATCTTTGACAAACCTGACAAAAACAAGCAATGGGGAAAGGATTCCCTATTTAATAAATGGTGCTGGGAAAACTGGCTAGCCATATGTAGAAAGCTGAAACTGGATCCCTTCCTTACACCTTATACAAAAATTAATTCAAGATGGATTAAAGACTTACATGTTAGACCTAAAACCATAAAAACCCTAGAAGAAAGCCTAGGCAACACCATTCAGGACATAGGCATGGGTAAAGACTTCATGTCTAAAACACCAAAAGCAATGGCAACAAAAGCCAAAATTGACAAATGGGATCTAATTAAACTAAAGAGCTTCTGCACAGCAAAAGAAACCACCATGAGAGTGAACAGGCAACCTACAGAATGGGAGAAAATTTTTGCAACCTACTCACCTGACAAAGGGCTAATATCTAGAATCTATAATGACCTCAAACAAATTTACAAGAAAAAACAAACAACCCCATCAAAAAGTAGGCAAAGGACATGAACAGACACTTCTCAAAAGAAGACATTTATGCAGCTAAAAAACACATGAAAAAATGCTCATCATCACTGGCCATCAGAGAAATGCAAATCAAAACCACAGTGAGATACCATCTCACACCAGTTAGAATGGCCATCATTAAAAAGTCAGGAAACAACAGGTGCTGGAGAGGATGTGGAGAAATAGGAATACTTTTACACTGTTGGTGGGACTGTAAACTAGTTCAACCATTGTGGAAGTCAGTGTGGCAATTCCTCAGGGATCTAGAACTAGAAATACCATTTGACCCAGCCATCCCATTACTGGGTATATACCCAAAGGACTATAAATCATGCTGCTATAAAGACACATGCACACGTATGTTTATTGCGGCACTATTCACAATAGCAAAGACTTGGAACCAAGCCAAATGTCCAACAACGATAGACTGGATTAAGAAAATGTGGCACATATACACCATGGAATACTATGCAGCCATAAAAAATGATGAGTTCATGTCCTTTGTAGGGACATGGATGAAACTGGAAAACATCATTCTCAGTAAACTATCACAAGGACAAAAAACCAAACACCGCATGTTCTCACTCATATGTGGGAATTGAACAATGAAAACTCATGGACACAGGAAGGGGAACATCACACTCCGGGGACTGTTGTGGGGTGGGGGGAAGGGGAAGGGACAGCACTGGGAGATATACCTAATGCTAAATGACGAGTTAATGGGTGCAGCAAACCAACATGGCACATGGATACATATGTAACAAACCTGCACATTGTGCACATGTACCCTAAAACCTAAAGTATAATAATAAAAAAAAAATTATAAGATGAACAAACATCTTGGGCCTCCATTTGTTAACTCCCTTTGAAAGTGAAGTAAATTTTTTGGTTAATGCATTTATTCATTGGGAGGGTTTCCCATAATTGGTGTTCTTCAGGAGCAACATTTGAGCCTGGGATTTTGGAGGATTTCTCTATGGCAGGCTAAGCCAACTTTGTAGTTCGTTTCTTATCAGTGTCTGTATCAGTGCCTTGCCTTCCTGTGTTTTCTGGAGATACAACTTCTACAAAAGATTGGTCAGTTGTCTGTCAATTTAATTTGAGAAAATTCTATTTTTAAATAACCTATGAAAGAAATACTGAGCTGTATTCTTTGAATCCATATCCTGACCTGGGTCTTGTTGAATGTGCTTTATGAAAGGGCCATTGTATGGGGTCATCAGTGTGTCTACCCCTGCAGTACTGGTGCTTCAGAGGGGTGTCTTAAGTTTCCTGGGACCCCACAGGTATTCTCATTCTGATTTGTAAAATCCAATTTATATGTTCTAATTTCAGAATAGAATGCAACTGAGGAAATGGCTGTTGCAATTCAGCAAGGTAAAAGATTATCTTACACCCAGCTGGTTAAAGGCAGAAGCTATGAATTCGTGCTATTGTCTGTGGGCTTCTTTCAGGTGAGCCATCTTGAACTGAAGATGATTCCTTTCGTAAAAAACTCATAATGAAGCCTGAATAAATCAGTCAACATACTGAAATATTTTGACATTTTGCCACCAAGTCTCCTAAAAATCTTGGATACTAGATATAACAGAAGATAAATAACCAACTGTTCAGCTACCACAGGCATAATCCTCCTCCTGGTCCCAAATAAAGAATTCTTGCTGTCCTCACCCCACGTTCATTCCACTAGTGTGCAAATTCTGCATTCAAAATTCTTTCTAGGATAAACAATTGCATACATTCCTACAATGGAATTTTACTCATCTATAAAAAGAAAGCAACTTAATGAGGCCTTGACTTAGTGATACAAAAATATGGATGTCAAAAACATGCTGAATCAAAGATGTAAGACATGAAAACACATATGGTATAATTTTGTTTATATTAAACAAAATCAGAAAAAAAACTATTCTACAGTAATAGAAGTCAGAAGGTGATTGCCTCTGCATCAGGGATTGGAGGACTGTCTGGAATGGAGTAATGAAAGTGTTCAACCTCTTGCTTTGGGTAGTTGTTACACAGATGCTTAAAATTGTGAAAACATCAAATTGAACATTTAAGATTTGTGCATTTTGTGTTTAAATTATATCTTAATTAAACATACAACTATTTTTTATCACTAAAGATTACAGAAATCTTACTCAAATTAGCTTCAGAAAAAAAAAGCAATAGATTATGGGGATTTGAGATTATCTCATGGAAGGCAAGAGGGATGCATATGGGCCTAAGCAGTGAACTGGAGCCAGGGATTTGAATGTGTTAGGGACTCTCGTTCTCCCACTAAAGCTAATATTAGCATATCTGCTTTGTTTTCCTTGCCTCTCTATATCTTCCTTTACTTCGTAGTTCCAAATGATGGATAACAAAGATGAAAAACAAAGATGATGACAGTTCCTGAGTATGGTATTTTATAGGATTACTTGATTCTTCATCAATTCAGCAAATATTTGTTGGTATTAATTGCTGATTGCCACAGCATGCCAGGTATTCTTCCAGGTCTTGAGGCTTTATCAGTGAACTAGTCAGGCAAATTAATTAGAAGGGCATATTCTAATTTAGGGAAAAGAGATAAGTAAACAAATACACCAAAATATGATTTTAGATAATAATTAGGATGTTAGAAAAGGGAGAATGCCATATTGGGAGGCCAAGGCGGGTGGACTGCCAGAGGTCAGGAGTTCGAGACCAGCCTGACCAACATAGTGAAACCCGGAAACACAAAAAATTAGCCAGGCTTGGTGGTGGGGGCCTGTAATCCCAGCTATTTGGGAGGCTGAGGTAGGAGAGTCTCTAGAACCCGGGAGGCAGAAGTTGCAGTGAACCGAGATAGCGCCATTGTACCCCAGCCTGGGCAACAAGAGCAAAACTCCGTCTCAAATAAATAAATAAAAGAAAAGGGAAAATTCAAATCAAAGGGACTTGAGGAGGGAGTACTTTAAATGGGTCATGAAGGAAGGCTGAAACTTGGATGATGAGGAGGAACCTGTCATAGGAAAATTAGAGGACATTTATTTTAATTTTTAGGAAGAGCAAATGTAAGGTCTTTGAGACTGGAATGAGCTTGCCATATATAAAAAACAGGAATATTAGTGAGGCTGAATGAGCGGTACAGTGATAAAAAATCAAGTCAAAAAGGTAGGCAGAAGCTGTCCTGTAGGACAGTGCAGATATAGAGACAGAGTTGATCTTTATCTTAAGAATAATGGACAACCATTGTGTGATTTTAATCGGGGCAGAAATCAAATCTGATTTATATTTTTAAACCTAAGATATTAGACTCTTATCAGGTGGCTCGGATATTCCTTTCCTAAGTTTAGCCTCTTAAAAAAAGTCCTTAGTAGTAGATCCAAATTCTCCAGAGAAAAGAGGTATTTGTCCCATCTGGGTCAGGTGTCCATTGCTTAATTCAATGGCTGTGGCCACTGAACGGATCATTCTACAGAAACATGGTAGCTCCTATCCAACTATATATTTGGAAGAAACATAAGTTTTCAGAAAATGTGAAATAGACAGACAAACCTGAAAATGCTCACTTGAAATTCAATGCAAAAACTGGTTTTCTGTGAGGTTTTTTTTACTGCACTGCCAAATAGAAGGTATGACACAAATTGGAGTGCCTTCAAGGATCCACATGCTTTGGAAATAGAAGTGGTTTGTGGCTTGGTTTGTAGTTTGTGCCTCTGTCTACATTGTCTACTCCAGAAATGCTGATATTCATTTAATATTTTGAAGCAAGTCTTAGAGCAATTGGCAGATGTGCCATTTTCCTTCAGCATAAACTAGATGGAATTGCTGATATCTCCAAGTGCAGTTAGTTACAGTTACTAGCTTTCTTCCTTCACAGCTTACTAGTGGGCATGGGACTAGGTCTATATTGTTTGCTCCTGCATCTACAGTTGAGTGAATAAGTAAATCATTATGCTATCAGAAATACCCTTCTATTTTGTGTCTGTTCTGGAAACTTTAAGAAAATTAGTATCTTCAGATTTTTAAGAAGAAAAACATACTATATTTGATTGGAAGAAAAATTGGGACAAAAAATTGGGACATTATGGTTAGGTAGAGCATTTGAAGTGTTTGGCAGCACATCTGGGTTTTTTTTGTTGGCTGAAGATAGAAGCTTCACATATCATGGCTTATTGCAGTTAATTATCTTTCCTATTTCCTACTATATCCCTCATGCCTAATAAAGGTCCTGATATATAGTTGGTGCTTCATAAATATTTGCTAGATCAAGTATTATAAATACATCAGAATGTATTGAGATCAAAGACTTTTGCCAATTATCTTGAAATAAGTCTTGTCTACTGCTGTGAAATCATCACCTTCATGAAAAACAGGGTTTCTTCAAAAAGTTTGTAAGAAATGGAAAGAGAATATAAGTTTCTTCTCCACTGTGTAGAAAAATCTTTTAGAAGATAAGTTGACTTTTGGAAGACAAGTTTCAAAGGCCTGGATTGAACCTGAGGAATAATCCCCTTTTCACTTTTATTGAGGATTAAAGAAAGCTCATTCGGAGCAGTTTGACAAGGAGGGGCTCACTACCAGTCTGAATTGGTGAATAATTTTAGCCATGCTAATCGGGCAGCTTTCTGTTTCAATGTTCCGCAGTAACCAACACGGTTTTACTGAAGGCCTGTAATCTCTTGGCGGGGCTCCACTAAAGGAAGAAAATGGAGGCATTGTGCTCTGTGAGCTATCTCACTGCAAAAGAAATGCTTCTGTAAAGTGCATGTGCTGAAGCAACAACATAAACAGTGGCAAAATGTTCTGTACATGAGTCTTACACATTTCAGGGGAGGTCGCCCACAGCTTTCAAAGGATTCTCAATGAGCCTTTGACTTCAGAATGTTAAGAACCACTGTTACCTCAACATTTAATTCACGGATGAAACCACACCGAGGTTAAAAAGCACTCTGTCATAGCTTCGGTTGATAGTGGTCATTTTTCTGTCACGTGAGAGGATTTAATGAGGGTAAAAGGTGAAGAAAAGTAGGCGGGCCAGTCAGGTCCCCTTCTCAAACAGCTGATTCAGACTATACCCCAACCATCTGTCTTAAACTCCCATACTCCAGGCCACTCTGTACCAGCCCTAATCGTCCTGGGGCCAGGTACCAGACAACCTGGACAGGCTCCAGGAACAGACCTATTCCCTGAAGCCTGAAGTTATTCTACAGCCAATCTACGGAAAGTCTGTGAAACCTAGCTAACCCCGTCGCACTCCCCATCCATGAGTTGGCCGCTACAGCTCCAGCTTGCTGTTATCTTGTCCCCAGCACAACTCCCTCTGCTCTCTTTGGGAGCAGAAAGTAATAGAGTTCTGCCTTTCACCTATCCAAACGTCACTGCATGTGTCCCACCATCAAAAGAATCTTTAAATCTCAGGCCGGGCGCGGTGGCTCACGCTTGTAATCCCAGCACTTTGGGAGGCCGAGGCGGGTGGATCACGAGGTCAGGAGATCGAGACCACGGTGAAACCTCGTCTCTACTAAAAATACAAAAAAATTAGCCGGGCGTGGTGGCGGGCGCCTGTAGTCCCAGCTACTCGGAGAGGCTGAGCCAGGAGAATGGCGTGAACCCGGGAGGCGGAGCTTGCAGTGAGCCGAGATCGCGCCACTGCACTCCAACCTGGGTGACACAGCGAGACTCTGCCTCAAAAAAAAAAAAAAGAAAAAAAAAAAAAAAAAGAATCTTTAAATCTTATAGCACATCTTCGTGGTAATTCCATGAAATAAACTGAATGGTTGCAGATGAGAAAACTGAATCTCAAAGGGGTTAGTAAAGTGGCCGAAATTTAACAATCTGTTAATTGGTAGAGCTGGTATTACAACCCACATCTATTATATATGCACTGAGTACCAGTTTTAAGTTTATATATTTAAGGAACTTTTAAATGGTATATATAATCCAATGATTGTCCTCAGTCTTTAAACACAAATGAGACAAAGAGAAACATTATATAATATTTGGTTAAGATAAGTGACTGGGCCAGTCGTGGTGGCTCACGCCTGTAATCCCAGCACCTTGGGAGGCTGAGGTGGGTGGATCAGCTGAGGTCAAGAATTCAAGAGCACCCTGGCCAACATGGCAACACCCCATCTCAACTAAAAACACAAAAATTTGCTGGGTGTGGTGGCGGCACCTGTAATCCCAGCTACTCGGGAGGCTGAGGTGGGAGAATTGCTTGAACTTGGGAAGCAGAGGTTTCAGTGAGCTGAGATCGCACCACTGCACTCTAGCCTAGGTGACAGAGTGATACTCCGTCTCAAAAAAAAAAAGATAAGTGACTGAAAAATATATAAATATTAATGATCATCACAGAAGTAATGACTGCTCACTAACAATGAAATAAGCTTCATTCATCCCTCCAGTATTTATTATTAGTAAATAATTTTTCATGCAATTTTCTCTTTATAGAGTCAAAAACAGAGAAATAAAAAATCTGACAAAGGTTTAGCTTCAAGAATATACACTCTAGCCATGTAGAAATATGCTGGAGACAACACTTACAAACTTGTAACCTATTGTTTAACTTTTAGAAAATTTTCAAGCTGGTTGTTAAACATTTGGAAACTTAGAATTGGTCCTGGTGGAAATCCTTGCACCACAGAAATTATCAATATTATGGACTAGGGCTTTCTTTTTTAACCAGAGAGAAATATCAGCATATCACTGCTGCCATGTACATATTGGCAGAAAAAATATTAATACCTAAGAATTAGAAATTGCTTAAATAATATAAATAAAATATTTAATAAATTAAAGTACATTTATATAACAAAAATATTTTAACCTTAATATCATACTATAGGGAAATATCAATATGGGGTAATGTATGATATATATATATATACACACACACACACATATATGTAGCATATATATATATAGAGAGAGAGAGAAAGCTAATTTTAAGCTGCAGTTTGCAAAGTAGAAGTTCAATGTAATCTCTTTTTGTGAAATAATAATAACAAAGACACAAGGAAAAAAGACTGGGAGGATATATATGTAAATCTTAAAACTGGTTATATTTGGCTGATGAAATATGGGTGAGTTTTGTTGTCTCTCTAGATTTTCTAGACTTTCTGCATTTGACATAAATTACTTTTGCAAAACTTCTGAATTTCTGAACTTCTCTCTAAAAGTAGGGTCTTGATGTGAACTTGCTTGCTTTTGTCCTGTCAGTGATCTTGGATTGCCTTGGAGCTGTCAAACACATTCAGAGATGACAGGTGAAGAGAAATGTGTTGTCATGTAGCCGTAGAACTCAGACTGGAAACCAGAAGGCCTGGGTCTGAGTCCCAACATTGTTCATTATTAGTTGGGTAACATTAGGCAAGACTTGAACTTCCCCGTAAAACCAGGAGGGTCATACTTCCCCTTATTATCCCTGCAGGCTCATTGTGAGGACAAAGTAACCTAATGGATGAGAAACATTATAAATAAAAAAAAAAAAAGGCATTGTTATGAGGCATTTTAAAGGGTTCCTTATGTGATTATAGACTAATTCATCTCTTAGGTATGTGTTTTCCAATTTGAAAACCTTACCTCCTCTGTCCTATCATCTTAATAGCTTAATTTCTCATCACTTATTTACTCTTTTTCAGCCTTCTGTTTTTCTCATGCATGAGAAAAATGCATTTCAGCTGAAAACAGTATTATGAAGGAGAAGTACTTCAAAATAAAACACTTTACTCAACCCAAAAGACTTACTATAAGGTGCATTAATTTATTGCTGTGATTACAATTCACATTTTAATTTGTAATTTCTCACTTAATGTCTAAGTTTCTCGCAATAGACTGTAAGCTTTCTGATATCAGGCAGAGAGTTTCCCCACAGGCATGTGTCACCTCATGCAGTGACACATTGTAGCCATTCAACAAATACCTCTTAATTGAAGGAAGGAATGCATACTCAGCTCAGAAAGGATTCGTAGATACATAGAAATGAATAAATGTATAATGTCCCTCACAATATCGAGCACATAACTGCTGTTTCCTTTCAAAGACGGAAGGGATAAGGTTTGACCTGGAACAGGAGGGATTAATGGACATAGTACATGCCTGATTAACTTGGCAAATGTTTATTTATTGCAGTTCTCAAACAGTAGCTGCCACTTCCAGCTGGGAGAGAAATGAGAGCTCTGTTCATGGTGATCCAGTATCTCCAGAGTGCATCACCACTGCTGACCTACCACTCCATGTCTCCAAGTGCTCTGCTATACCTGCCACCAGCAGCTGCCACCTCCAGACTTTGGAAGCTTATAATAAAACCTCTGTTCTATGATCTGCCTTCTACTTCAACATCCTCACTCCCCATAAACAATTCTAATAAACAGCAATTAATCTGAAAGTGTTTTTGTAATTTTAATGTATGAGATATGGTTTCCCTCAAAAGCTACACTGCTCTTATGTCCTTACAAGGTATTTTCTTAGCAAGAATAATCTGTTTACATGGGTGTTAATGACTAAATCCCTTTCTTATAAAGTTATGCCCATCTGTCACACAAGAAGAATGGTACCCTTTGAGAGCACTGAAGAAAACTACAGAAATGTAGGGAAAATGAGCAGCTATTCAAAAAGGTAAAATGCTGCCACAGAGCCTAACTGATAAGAGCAATTAATTAAACATTAAGTGTAGAATAGGGAATATATGGCATGGGATAAATTATAGTCACAATTCATGTTTCTTTTGTCTCCAGAAGTTCACACACAAAAACCCATTCCTTTACACAACAATAAATTCAGCACTGTCGATGATGCTTGTTTCCTTGTGAATGTTGCAGAGGTCTCTCCAAGTGACTCAGTTGCATGGAAAAAGTTGTGTCACAAAGAACCAAGGTGAGCTGAAGCATAAAGTGGGAGAAATGAGGTGCAAGGGTGTAGAGGAATAGGATTTGGGCAATTGAGAGTGAAGAAAGGAGGTTATATATTTAAAGCAACCGTGTCTTGCTTCTCTAAAGCACCTCAAAGTTTATCAGCAAAAACTATCTCTCTGCCTTCTCTTTCACATAGCAATTATAGCAATTTCTTAATCTCAGGAGGATGCTACTAGCTTCTAAGGCAATAAAACCTGTTCTAGAATTATGTTACTAGCTTGCAAAATGCTTTTGCTAAGCCTTCCTAACAATGCCATCTAAAGAAGTTCCCTTTTTAGAGATGATATCATATCCCACATATTTGAAATATTTAAGGAGAGCAGAGATTTAAAGTACATTTCTGGTGAAGACAAAATGGAAAGTGTGTTACATACTGATTGAAAGGCAGCCACGAAAATAGGCTTATTTCAGTACTTTCTATTGTTATTAGAATCCATAAGTCTCTGAAAAAAAGATGTATGATCTGAAATCTGAGTGCGATAGAACCAATCTGATGGTTTTCTTTAAGCAAGAGGTGAGGAGATGGCATAGAAACCTGTTTTGTGTGGTGGCGGTGAGATAGATCATACCATTTTAATTGGTATCAAGATTGAAATGGTTGCACAAAATTATCCCTTCAGGGTTGTTTTACTGCCGAGGTATTATAGATTTACACTCAGCTTGGTAAAACTTCTTAGAAAAGGTAATTTCTATTCTGAATACAAAGTCTAAACAGGAGAGAAAGAATACATGCAAACTTACAATTGTCAGTTTAAAAACCACATCTACAATTACAGAGTATAAAGTGGCCCGTGCTAATCAGATACAAATTCTGTAAATCTCTCATGCATGAATCCCATCTCAATCAACTACTAAAATGCAAGAGTATATTTAAAAACGCACACACAGAGAAAAGAGATCTTAAAGGAATTGCATTCCCTCAGATAGTCTGATGAGTCTCTGAAGGTAAACCAGGTCTGTTGCTATGCAGAAGATCAGCAGAATCTAGGGAAGGAATGTGAAAGATTCATGACACTGTAATTCAGCATTACAGGGTTTGCCAACCACATTTCATTCTCACCCACTAAATTAGGAATGTAAGGCACTGCCGGCAAGCAACAAGACAATGCAAAAGGAGATAAAAGCCCAAGCAATGTTACTTGTTCACTAATCACCCAAAAAAGAAACCTGTCACTGCACAGCTCAATACAAACATTGGAGTGAGACACTTTGCAAAAGAGCCCTAAAATGAGTTAGGACACAAAACATTTTTATGAAGCACTATTTCACATAGAAACTGCAGAGATGTTTTCTTTAATCATGTACAGAACAGCTACAGCAGTCCAATCTGCCTAGAAGTGTTCTTTCTACACAGAGAAACAGTTAATCACCAATTCTTTATCTCATTTTACCCCCACAGTTGCCTTCCGAGGTAGGAAATTATTGCCCTCAACTAAAAGATGAGAACAGTCCTCAGTCAGTTTGGTGGGGAGGTCAATCCCAAGTCCTCTTGAGGTCCAGGGTCCCTGTAACAGGTGCTCTAAAGCAGTGCTTCTCAAACTCTCTATGGCGAAGGACTTCTTAAAATTACAATTTGTCACTTTTGTAATGACGCTTAAAAAAGAAAGATTTACTAGCAAAATAAAATTTTAAAAAACAAGAAGAGATACTGACTCAGGTATTTCAAGAATATGTTTGAAACATATAAAATTACACTTTGAAATTGCTATAAAAATACATGCTTACCTTCAATTACCACTACAGACTGGTAACAAATGATTCCTGGGCAAACATCAGTCTGTATTCCACACTTTGACCAACTTTGTGTTGATCTACTGGTTCAATGAATATGTATTTGATGGTCCCCAAACCACACACACACAAATGAAAACTCTTCCTGGCTTCAAAATAAGCAGAATGACTAGCTGAGCCACTCTCAGTCGCCCGGTCTTTCCCTGGACCATCCTCCAAAGAATATTTTCAGAAAACATCAACACTTGGCGCCTACATTTTTGGTGTAGAAGAGTGATCTAAGCCTACCCTTGCTCTCCAGACAACTGATCTGCCTAACTATGTGTGGATTCTGTTCTCGCACTGGGGTGAAATGAAGCTTGACAAGGAGTGGGGAACAGAGGGCAGCTGGGTTTGCATTGTTCTCCTTGGATCTTTCTCACATTTATACTTACGTAGGATGGCTCAAAGCTTTGCCTAGGGCTGCACGGCAGATCCTGTGTTAGAGCTGTGTTTGCACTGCAAACAATGGCTTTTACCCAGCTTATTCGTTAGAGATCAGTAAAAGCAGTGTTTTTCTGAAGCTGTTTTTACTTACGCTTTATGTAGAATTATAAAAATTATCTATATCAAAATTTTATATCCTCACTTTCAGTTAGGCTGGCTTGAGAACTGAGGGAGATGGGCTGGACGCGGTGGCTCACGCCTGTAATCCCAGCACTTTGGGAGGCCAAGGTGGGCGGATCACCTGAGTTTGGGAGTTCGAGACCAGCCTGACCAACATGGAGAAACCCCGTCTCTACTAAAATTAAAAAAAAAAAAAAAAAAAAATTAGCCAGGTATGGTGGTGCATGCATGTAATTCCAGCTACTCGGGAGGCTGAGGTAGGAGAATGGCTTGAACCTGGGATGTGGAGGTTGTGGTGAGCCGAGATCACGCCATTGCACTCCACCCTGGGCAACAAGAGCAAAACTCCATCTCAAAAAAAAAAAGAGGAGAGAACTAAAGGCGATGACTAGGAGTGGGGTCTCTAAGTAAAAACATACGTTCCTTCAACTTTCTTCCTTTCCTTGCTACCATCCTGTTTACTATTCCTCGTCAAAGTCACATTTTTTTGAAAGAAATACTTATACTATGGAAGCACCATTACTGTGATTCTTATTCCTACTATGGTTTTCTGTCATACTTGAGATAGGCTGTTTTAATTACCTGGTTTTACATAAGAAAGAAGAAATATTAAGGTTTAAAGTCTGTAACGATCAATGGCTCATAATTCATTAAATCTTTTCATACAAGGAAAGTAACAACAAAAAAAGAAATACTTATACTGCCTATCACCTTCCATTACTCCCAAACTTACTAGATTTTGTTTTTTTTTTTTAAATAAAAATCATCATATTTCTGAAATGGCTATGGCTAAAATTGCCAATTACCTTCTTACAATAAATACAGTGGATACATCTTAGACATTCTCTTATTTAATATATCTGAAGTAGTTAACACTGTTGACCAGCATCACTTTAATGAAACTGGAAAACATCATTCTCAGTAAACTATCGCAAGGACAAAAAACCAAACACCGCATGTTCTCACTCATAGGTGGGAATTGAACAATGAGAACTCATGGACACAGGAAGGGGAACATCACACTCCGGGGACTGTTGTGGGGTGGGGGGAGGGGGAAGGGACAGCATTAGGAGATATACCTAATGCTAAACGACGAGTTAATGGGTGCAGGAAATCAACATGGCACATGGATACATATGTAACAAACCTGCACATTGTGCACATGTACCCTAAAACCTAAAGTATAATAAAACAAAAAAACAAAAAAAAAAACAAAAAAAACAAATGTATGGAATAGAAAGAACTTGAATGAAAGCAAAAACCTTGACCCACCTCCCATAAACCATTTCTCTCTTTAGTTCTTCTTAGAGTTACCACCAAATCTAATTTACAAACACTTTTGAAGTGTTTATAAATGTAAGACAATGCTCTGAGTACTTTATGTTAATTTATTTAGTGGCCTCAGTAACCTAATGACCTTATAAAGTAGCTACTATTATTAGAGTCATTTGGGTTGGAGAAGTTGAGGTTGAAGGATAATTATTTTTTTCTATGGAAACTTTCTTTTTTTTCCTAGCTCCAATCTAGACTGATTATCTAGACCTGCCAAGCGGCTTCCAACCCAGAATTCTCTACCCTGCTTTCCCGTGTTGAATCTACTCTACAGAGAATCTGGTGTTATCCTCTTTCTTGATTTTTTAAATCTCCTTTAACTCTGTTTTTTATACGATAGTAGTTTTATAGAAATAAAGTTGATAATACATAATATTTCATATAGTTTCAGATAATAGTTTATATTCACATTGAGAATAAAGTGACATTTGTTCTCTCTTACACAAAAACAGTTTATTTTTTAACTTTTTAAGTTCAGGGATACATGTGCAGATTTCTTACATAGGTAAACTTGTGTCAAGAGGATTGGTGTAAAGCTTATTTAGTCCCCAGCTATCAAACCTAATGCCCACTAGTTATTTTTCCTGATCTTCTCAAGAAAGGGTGCATAGTATTATGGTCTGAATGTGCCTCCCCTAAAATTCATGTTAAAATCCTAACTGACAAGATGATGGTATGAAAAGTTGGGGGCCTTTAGCAGGTGATTAGGTCATGATAGCAGAGCCCTCGTGAATGGGATGACTGCCTTTATAAAAGAGACTGCAGAGAGCTTGCTCTCCCCTTCTACCATGTGAGCACATGGCAAGAAGGTGCCATCTATGAACCAGGAAAGGGTCCTCACCAGATACAAAACCTTCTAACACCTTCATCTTGGACTTGCCAGCTTCCAGAGCTGTGAGAAATAAATTTCTGTTGTTTATAAACCACCCATTTTATGCTGTTTTATTATAGAAGCCCAAATGGACTAAGACACATGGGAAATAAAATTTTTATGACTCCTTGCATATCTAAAAATACCTGCACTCTGCTCATGTACTTAAGTGATAATTTGGATAGAAATAGAATTCTGCACTGAAAAAAAGATTTCCCTTGGAAAGTTAAAAGTATTGTGTTACTGCGTTCCAATAGCCATTGTTACTGGTGAAATAAGTCTAATACTAGTCAATTATAATTACATAGTATGTGGAATGTGATATGCTGATACGCTTTTTCTACTTTAGAATCGTTTTAACCCCTTGATGTTTTGAAATTTTGTACATAAGCTTTAGTTGTAGGTGTGTGGTAGACAGAATTCTAAGATGTTTCCCAGGATTTTCCATTCCTCCAGACTTCCACATGTTATACACAATCCCAGGGTCTGTAAATGTGATAGGTTTTACTCCTAGGACTAGGTTATGGTTATGGCACAATTGACCTTAAAATAGGAAGATTATCAGTGAGTCTGAACTAGTTGCAAAAGCCCTTTAAAAAAACCAGTGTTTTTGGCTGGCTGCAGAAAAGGAAGTCAGACATTGGAAGCACAAAAATGATTTAACACGCCATTCCTGGCTTGAAGATGGACAGAGTCACATGGTAAGAAATGTAAGTGGCCCCTCAATGCTGAGATGAATCTCACTGGTGTAATTACTGGCAGAGTAAAAGAGATTATTTTGAGCAGAGAGCTTTTCCTGAAAGGAACTCTCAAATATACTTTTCTTACTAGTCCTGGGAAAGAAGGGGCAAATGGGTATTTGACTTTTCCAGTTCCTCTTTTTAGTGAACAAAAACAGAAAAAAATTAGGTTGAGCAAGAGACTCAAATATCACCAAAAATCTCTAAATTATTAATCTAAGGATCTTGGACATGACCCTGGAATAAAAGAAGAAGATAAACATTTTTGTACCCAAATAGGTTTTGCATGTGCTTCAGTACCCTAGTACCCACTAGTTATTTTTCCTGATCCTCTCAAGAAAGGGTGCATGGTATTATGGTCTGAATGTGCCTCCCCTAAAAGTCAAATGTTGAAATCCTGTAAAAGATAAATCCCAATTGGTCTAAAGCGGAAGTCACCAAACTATGGCCCATAGGCTGAATCTGTACTCCCAACTTTTGGAATAAAATGTAGTTGGAACACAGCCATGCTCATTTTTTCATGCACCATGGTATGTAGCTACTTTTGCACTACAACAGCAAAAGTGAGTAGTTGTGACTGAGACAGTATGGCCCATAAAGCCTAACATTTACTACCTGGCTCCTTAAAGGGAAAGATTGCCTACCCATGGTCTAAGACAAAAAGGGTAATCCCATTCCCCTTGTCAATAACTGGTTTAGGAAAGTGCATATTGATAGAGACAAGAGGCAGAGAAACTCTAGGCAGACAGAGGCAGGTCCCTGATGAAGCCCCACCTTCAAGCTGAAAAGCCTGAAACCCATGGTTCAAAATGAGAACTTCTATCCCTGTTTGCCCGCTCTCTCCCAATTGGTTCTTTCTAAATAATGTCTTTTAACCAATTGAATATTGCCTTTTCCAAAACTGCCTATGGTCTACCCCAACCCCAACCTGTGCCTATAAAGACCCCAGACTCAGCTGGTAGAAGGGAGAAGTGGCTGAACACTGAGGAGAGGCAACTTGACTTCAGAGACAATGGCTGCACGGCGGAGAGAGGCAGAGAGGCGACTTGACTTCAAGGGAAAGTGACCTGCCTTTCCCATCCTCTTTCCAGCTTCACTCTCAGCTGACAGCCACTTTCATCACTCAGTAAAATTCTCTGCATCCACTACCCTTCAATTCGTCCGTGTGACCTCATTCTTCTGGGACATTGAACAAGAATTCAGGACCCACCAAGTGCAGGTACCCAAAAATGCTGTCACACTGGCCCTTTGCCCTCGCTGGCAGAGGACAGCCACCCCACGTCAAGAGGCAAAGGGCCCACTGAGCTGATAACACACTGCTGTCTGCGGACGGCAGAGCTAAGAGAGCATTGTAACATGCCTTCTGGGGCCTTGAGGTCAGGATCGCCTACCTGGATGCTGCCACAGGGCCTGCATGGAGTTTGCTTCTACGGGTGCCAAAGCAGCTGGCTGGTTCCTACACTAGCTTGCTTACATACTCCCTCCCACGAGGGATTGAGCATTGTGGGCATTGAGTAAACTGGGCACCCCTGTCACAGTCCCATGAAGGGGTCAAGAAAATATCCTTCATCAGTAGGGTCCATAATTGCCTGTGACATATGAAGGGAAGATAGCTGTGGAGCTTTGGAGAAAGGTTTCCACACTTTTAAGGAAACATGCTATTTTTCTTCTGCTGTGTGTTGGGTCTGGAGGTGAGAATGACAGAAAGGAAGTGTGGAAAGGGCCTGGTTCCTAGACAGTGTATTTGAGCCATTAAATTAATCCAATGTAGAGGCTGCTTTTCCTCAGAACTTCTAATTTTGTGAGATAATAAATGCCCATTGTTATTTAAATCATTTTGAGATGAGTTTTTCTTATATACTGCTGAAAGTTTCCTACTTGTAACACAACACCGCTTCTAACACAAAGCTCTTCAGGAGAAGAGGTAATAAAAACTAGGCCTCTGCTTTCATTTTCTGCCACACTGTCTTGAGGACTGTGCTGCCCTGGTTACAGCTCAACCTCTTAAGGAAGGAGGCCAATTCTGTGAATCAAATGTTCCTTTGAACTGAAAAATCATGTTTATTCCAACTTCTGTTTGGGGCCTTCTGTCTGCTGGAGGCTTCTAGAACATTTGTGTCATGGAGGAAAATTCTCATTTTAGAAGTAAAAAATTTGTCTGTCTGGATTTATTTTTTAGAGGTGCATCTAAGTTGCTTTCTTTACTTGAAGATTTTTTAAAGACAGTATTTAAATGTGAATATCAAATTTATTAGGTTTTCAAACTTCCATAAATTTTTAACACAGATTTCAATTCATATATATATATATGTATCTTCACAGATTTTAAATATTTTACTTTTTTCTCCAGTCGATGGTATGAAATCATGATAGTTTCTAAAAGCATAAAGTGATTATTTCATTGTCTTACTAATAAATACTTTCTGAGTAAAGCATTTTATGTGATATCCCAAAGTAGCACCTTAAATTGAATTTAGTAAATCCAGTAACTTAAACTCCTTTGATTCATCACCTAATCTACATAAATCAAGGTTCCTCAGAGAACGAATTGAAGCTATTTTCCCACTTGTAGTTGAAACAAGTATTTTTGCAATGCAGCCCCATTTCATAATAAAATTCTTGCTGGCAAATTCTGTTCTAGTATGTAATTGTGATAGTCCTAAAGGCACTTTTAATTCTGTTAGAGGCAAATTGTTCATGCTACTAGGTGCGAAACTATAAAATAAAGGGGAAATTCCCAATATACACAGAAAAAGTTGGATCTCATTATTTATATCTCTGTATTTTGTCTGTTTAATCTTTTATAAAGTTTCTTTTTGCTTCAAGGGAAAAAACAGTGACACACTTTTAAGAGAGGATTTTGAAGCACATAGTAAAGGCAAGTTAATGAGCATTTTTAGAAATATGTTCTTACTTGAAAATGTTCTTTTTTGCATCATTTCACTTACATATTAATTTTATCTACTCCTCAGTCTGATTTTGGCACTAAAAAGTAACAGTTACAATAATACAATATTACAACCTCTCCCTGAGATTAAATACATAAGTTCATTTAAACTTGATAATAACACATTATATTATATCACTATTATCTTGCAGGAAAAGACACTGAAGCTTGTAGAGTAAGTTGACCAAGGTAACCCACTTCGTAAGAGGTAGAATTATCCTACAAAGTCTGGTCTGGTTGATCAGAGAGCTACCCTGAAATATTCACAAATCATTCAAGTTAAACAAACAAAAAAAAATCATTGATAAAAATGTGCTATCAGGAAGAATTTTTGTAATAAGCAATAATTTTGTCATAAATATGTCTATAAAATGTGTAGATAAGTCAGTCTCAAGAGAGAGTTTAGTTACTGGTTGACAGAGTTCCCACCCAATCCTCTTGTTTTTTAATTAAAAGTAAGAATAATAGTGAAATAATGGCATGTATTTATTTAGAGCATCATAATAAACTAAACTCTTTGACCTCCATAAACTCAGCTTCTCCAAAAGGGATTCCTAGATTTTCCCCATCAAGACAGTCTGTGCTCTCCATCTCACGGAAACGAGTACAGAGACAAATCCAGAAACATAAGCTATTTGCATGATGGGAAAAAAACCCTCTCTTTTCTTCCCCTTAATACTCCCAGTAAGAATGGCTTTAATTGGTTCATTAAATCTCCATTAATCTAAACTATTTCTTTTCTTTTTTTTTTGAGACAGAGTCTCACTCTGTCACCAGCTGGAGTGCAGTGGTCCAATCTCGGCTCACTGCAATCTCTGCCTCCCAGGTTCAAGTGATTCTCCTGCCTCAGCCTCCCAAGTAGCTGGGACCACAGATGCGCACCATCACACCCAGCTGATTTTTGTATATTTAGTAGAGACAGGGTTTCACCATGTTGGCCAGGATGGTCTCGATCTCTTGACCTCATGATCCACTCACCTTGGCCTCCCAAAGTGCTGGGATTACAGGCGTGGGTCACCGCTCCCAGCCTAAACTATTTCTTATCTCTATGATATACAAACCATTCTCCCCAAATCTACCCCTTCTACTCCTGAGCCCACATATACTTTCATACTTTTTATGCTTTTCTCCTCCCTAATCTAAACTTTACAGTACAGCCAAGGGATTATTTTAACATATAAGCTGGACTTTCTCACTATCCAGTGTGAAACTACTTGATGCTTTGCATTGCTCTTACGATCAAGACAAAAATCCCCAGCAAGACCAATAAGGCCTGCATTGCTTGATTTATGCCTTCATTCAGCCTTGCCTCAAGTCACTTTCTCTTACTCTAGGTTCTCCAGTTGCAATGACCTTCTTCAGGTTCCTCAAAAATTATGAAGCTCTTTCCTGCATTTATAGATGCATATTTCAGTACATTTGTAGATGCTCTACCTTTGCCTGTAATTTTTTATGAACTTTTCCTACCCCAGCCCCATGGTCTAATTTCTACTCACCTTTCAGGCTTCACATCAATATCACTATGAAGACTCATTTTCTGACCCAATTACACTAGAGCTCGTCTCATTGCTATGCCCTCACTTAACACTGTACAGTTTTATACCATGTATGATAACTTAAATCATTATTTCATTCATATGTGTTGTACCTACTGGTTTGTAAGTTGTATTAAGATAAATATCTATTCTTTTTAAAGTGATTTTCCCAATTCAAAACAGGTAATCAATATGTGTTGGATAAATGGATAGATGGATAGATAGATGAATAGATGGACGGATGGATGTATCCATGAATAAAAGAAAAATTAGGCCGGGCTTGGTGGCTCAAGCCTGTAATCCCAGCCCTTTGGGAGGTGAGGTGGGCAGATCACGAGCTCAGGAGTTCGAGACCAGTGTGGCCAACATGGTGAAACCTTGTCTCTACTAAAAATGCAAAAATTAGCCAAGCATCTGTAATCCCAGCTACTCGGGAGGCTGAGACAGGAGAATTGCTTGAGCCCGGGAGGTGGAAGTTGCAGTGAGCAGAGATCACGCCATCACACTCCAGCCTGGGGGACAAGAGCGAGACTTCATTTCAAAAAAAAAAAAAAGAAGAATTAATAGGATTACCTAGTCAGACTCATCCCCAGGAAGAGAAACAGGCCACATATAAAGGAAATCAGGCTATAGGGAAATATCAAATTATTCAAAAAATTTAAAACATGATCCATTTTACAGTTCTCCTCATGCTATAAATACACATTGCCTCCTCAGACCTCTGTCATATGCAAAGATCAAGCCAAGTTGAACCACTTAGGGCTGGGCACATTAAAAATACCCTTTTCTAAAGGTAGGAATTACACAAGTTAAACTAACTCCAGTATATAATAACAATAAATCAGGTATAAGATATTAAGTAAAGTTACTATACCTGGTAGATCTTTTATCATTCAGTTTAATTTCACTGGAGTTTAAAGATGACACGATTCTTAATCTTGTAATGTGAATGTGGCATATGTAATTTATATAGACATGCTTTACTTACCACTCATTCATTCTTTCATCTTTGAGCATTATAAATAATGAGAGCATTATTTTATTTTATTCTTCCTTGCTAAAACTTTCATGATTATCTCTCTCTCTCTCACACACACACACACAGAGAGAGAGAGTCAGCTTTCCTGAGCAATGATTCAGAAAAAAAGGATGTTTCTGATGAACAAGTTTAAGAATAGCATTTTAATTCTTCAGCCATTTTTTGTTGAAGTGTTACACATACATAAAAGTGTGCAAACCATAAGTACACAGTTCAGTGAAATTTCACGATGTGAATATCTCTGTAATCAGTACCTTCTATTCAGTGCTATTTGATATAGCCAGATGTGACTATTTAAATTTAAATTAATTGAAATTAAATACAGTTAAAAATTCCACATTTTATTTTCAGATGAGATGAATTAACAGGCACCAGATTTATTAATTTTTTTTTTTTTTTTTTTTTTTTTTTGAGACGGAGTCTCGCTCTGTCACCCAGGCTGGAGTGCAGTGGCGCGATCTCGGCTCACTGCAAGCTCCGCCTCCCGGGTTCAGGCCATTCTCCTGCCTCAGCCTCTCCGAGTAGCTGGGACTACAGGCGCCCACCACCACGCCCGGCTAATTTTTTTGTATTTTTAGTAGAGACGGGGTTTCACCGTGGTCTCGATCTCCTGACCTCGTGATCCGCCCGCCTCGGCCTCCCAAAGTGCTGGGATTACAAGCGTGAGCCACCGCGCCCGGCCTCAGATTTATTATTTTAAATAACTATACAAATGTATGAAATAAATGGTTTTAAAGGGATATTAAACCTCAGGCAACAAAAGAGAAAAACCAATAAGGTGAGCTCTACTATTGCCTTAGCTTATTGCCTGGAGGAGATGTTTAGGAAGCAACAAGCAAAGCGAGAGGAAACTCAAGCAGAGCCTGTCTCCTTGAGTTGATGAGATGGACGTGGGTTTTCTCAGAATTCAAGGCTGAGTAGAGTTCACAGGGCGAAATATCAGAGAAGAGAGATCTGCTCAGAGAAAGAACCCTGGAAATTTACAGAGGGTCTTTCTCAGAGTCTTCTGTTGAGTATTTATCCATAGTTATGTGTGAGAAAATTACCTAAGGCCAGAGAAAGAACCACTTGAAAGAATTAGAGGGAAACATGCTCAACACTCTCCTAGGAATAGTGCTGGCCTTTAACAGCTAGACTAGAAACATTATAACTGATAGGGAATGGGTTAGAGTAGTAAGAAATGTTTTTTTTTTTTCAGTATTGGGAAAAAATTGTCTGTACTTAAAAGAGAATGTCACAAAATGATAATGCAAGCAAAAATGTAAAAGCAGTCCTTCAAGCAGAAGAAAAATGATTTCAAATAGACACTTGAACCTCCACAGAGGAATAAAGAGTGTCATAAGTAATAACGACATAGTATTAATATAATGTATTTTATTCCTATTATTTAAACCTATATAAAAGATAGTCAACTGTTTAAAAAATAGTAACAATATAATGTGGGGTTATACCATATGTAGTAGCAAAATGAATTAATAACACAAGGGCAGGAAACAGAGAAATGGAAGATTCTATTGTATGCTACACATGAAGTAAAGACTCGTACTTGAAGGGAGACTGGTAAGTCAAAAATATATATTATAAACTCCAAAGCAGCCACTGAAGTAACATAACAAAGTGTCATAACTAATAATCCAACAACAAAGATAAAATGGGATCATAAAAAAGAAAAAGAAGAAAAATAACAAACAAATGTGATAACGAGAAAACAAAGAGAAGATGGCAGGTTTAAACACAATCATATACATATTCACCTTAAATGATAATGGTCTAAATACCTAAAAAGTAGAATTTTTAACATTGAATAAGAAAGGAAGGCCCTACAACATGCCACTTACAAGGAACTCACCTTAAGTATAAAGATACATATAGGTTAAAATAAAATGATATTTAAAATGAAACTCACCTTAAGTATAAAGATACAAATAGGTTAAAAGTAAAATGATGTTAAAATATACTGTTGACAGTAAACAGAAGACAGCTAGAATGGGTTTATTAATATCAAAAAAAAGTAAATTTCAGACAAGTAAATTACCAGGGGAAGAAAGGTAATTTCCTAATAATAAACTGGTTTATTCATCAAGAAGGCATAACAGTTCTAAATGTTTTGCACTATATAAATGAGTTCAAAATACATGAAGCAAAACCAACAGAAACGCAAAGAGATATAAACAAACACAAAAGTATATTTGGAGATTTCAACACTCTTTCCCAGTTATTGGTAGAACAAGTAACAAAATATAGAAGACCTGAACAATACAAATAATCACCTTGATCTAACAGACAAGTATGAAACATTCCACCCCAAAACATGAGAACATACATTCTTTTTAAGTGCCCACACTGCATTTTCAAGTGAGACCATATTCTGACCCAGAAAACAAGTCTCAAATAGACAACCTGAACAGACCAATATCAAGTAATGAAGTTAAATCAATAATAAAAAGTCTCCCAAAAAAGAAAAGCCCAGGATTAGATGGCTTTACTGACAAATTCCACCAGATTTACAAAGAAGATCTCACATCAATTCTCCTCAACCTATTCCAAAAAATTGAAGAGGATGGAATTTTCCCTAACTCATCCTATGAGGCAAGCATTACCATGATACCAAAACCAGGCAAGATGAAACAAATAAACAAGCAAAAACTACAGAACAATATCCCTGATAAACATAGATGCAAACATCCTCAACAAAATAGTAGAAAACTGAGTACAACAACACCTCCAAAGGATAACACACCATAATCAAGGAAGATATATCCAAAGCAGCAAGGATGGTTCAACATATGCAAATCAATAAACGTGATATCTTACATTAACCCAATGCAGGAAAAACTATAATCATCTCAATAGATGCAGAAAAAAATTTGATAAAATTCAGCACCCCTTCATAATAAAAATTCTCAACAAAGTGGGCATAGAGGGAACATACCTCAACATTATAATGGCTATATATGACAAACCCACAGCTAATACCATACCAAATGAGAAAAACCTGAAAGCCTTTGTTCTGAAAACTAAAACAAGACACAAGGAACTCCACTTTTACCACTCCTATTCATCATAGTACTTGAAGTGCTAGCCAGAGCAATCAGGCAAGAGAAAGAAATAAAAGGCATTGAAATTGGAAAAGAGGAAGTCAAAATGGCCATTTTTGCAGATAATCTTAAATCTAGAAAAACGTAAACACTTTACCAAAAACTCTTAGATCTAATAAATAAATTTAGTAAAGTTGCAGAATACAAAATCCCATTTGTAATAGCCACAAAAAGTACCTAGTAATAAATGTAACCAAGGAGGTGAAAGACCTCTACAAGGAAAACTACAAGGCACTGATGAAAGAAATTGAAGATAACACAAAAAAATGGAAGGACATTCCATGCACGTGAACCAAAATAATTAATATTGTTAAAATGACCATACTCCCCAAGGCAATTTACAGATTCAATGCAATCCCTGTCAAGATACCAATGTCATTTTTTTGCAGAAATGGAAAAACAATCCTAAAACTTACATGAAACCAGAAAAGAGCCTGACTAACCAAAGCAATCCTAGCCAAAAAGAGAAAGCTGGAGGCATCACACTACCTGACTTCAAAATATATTGCAAGTCTAGAGCAACCAAACAGCAAGGTATTGGTATAATAACAGAAACATAGACCAAAGGGACAGAATAGAGAACCAGAAATAAATCCACCTGTTTACAGCCAATTGATTTTCAACAGAGTTGACAGGAACATACACTGGGGAAAGGACACCTTCTTCGATAAACGGTGCTGGGAAAACTGGATGTCAATATGCAGAAGACTGAAACTGGATCCCTATCTCAGCAAATACAATAAATCAACTCAAGATGGATTAAAGACTTAACAGTAAGAGCCAAAACTATAAAACTACTAGAAGAAAACATAAACACTTCAGAACATTGGTCTAGGCAAAGATTTTATGGCCAAGACTTCAAATGCACAGGCAAAATCAAACAATGATAAATAAATGGGACTGTAGCAAACTATAAAGCTTCTGCATAGTGGAGAAGACAATCAACAGAGTGAAGAGACAACCTGTTAAATGGGATAAAATATTGTAAACTAATTATCTGGCATGGGACTGATCTCAAATATATAAGGGAGTCAATTCAATTGTAATAATAATTAATAATAATAATAATAATCTGATTTAAAACTGGGCAAAGGACATGGATAGACATTCCCCAAAAGAATACATACAAATGGCCAATGGGCATATGAAAAATGCCCAATATCACCAGTCATCAGGGGAATGCAAATAAAAACCACAATAAGATGTCATTTTACCAATGTTAAAATGATTACTATTAAAAAGACAAAAAAAGAGATTCTGATGAAGATATGGAGAAAAGGGAACTCTCATACACTTATGGTGAGAATGGTAACTAGTACAGCCACTATGGAAAACAGTATGGAGATTTCTCAAAAAACTGAGAACAGAAATACCACAGGATTCTGCAATCCCACTACTAGATATTTATCCAAAGGAAAGGAATCGTTATATTGAGAGACATCTGTACCCCCATGTTTATTACAGCAGTATTCACAATAGCAATGATATGGAATCAACCTAAATATACATCAACATATGAATAGATTTTTTTAAATGTGGTATAATTTGACCCAGCAATCCCACTACTAGATATATGTCCAAAGGAATATAAATAGTTCTATTATAAAGACACATGCAAGTGTATGTGCATTGCAGCACTATTCACAATAGCATAGACATGGAATCAACCTAAATGCCCATCAATGATAGATTGGTTAAATAAAGTGTGGTACATATACATCATGGAATACTATGGAGTCATAAAAAAGAATGAGATTATGTCCTTTGCAGGAACATGGATGGAGTTGGAGGTCATTATCCTTAGCAAACTACTGCAGGAACAGAAAACCAAATACTGCATGTTCTCACTTCTAAGAAGGAGCTAAATCATGAGAATACATGGACACATAGAGGAGAACAACACACACTGGGGTCTATTGGAGGGTGGAAGGCATGAGGAGGAAGAGGATCAGGTAAAATAACTAATGGATACTAGGCTTAATACCTGGGTGATGAAATAATTGGTACAACAAACCCCCGTGATACACATTTACCTATGTAACAAACCTGCACAACACTGCACATGTACTCCTGAACTCAAAATAAAAGTTAAAAAATTAAAAATTAAAAAATTATAATGTGGTACATCTACACAATGGAATACAATTCAGCCACAATAAAGAATGAAATCCTGTCACTTTGCAGCAACATAGATGGAACAGGAGGTCATTATGTTAAGTGAAATAAACCAGGTACAGAAAGACAAATATCACGTTTTCACTTCCATGTGGGAGCTTAAAAAATTAATCTCATGGAGGTAGAGAGTAAAATGATAGATACCAGAGACTGGCAAGGATGTGGGCAATGAGGCAGGGGGTAGTTGGTTAACAGGTACAGATATACGGTTAGATAGAAGGAAAAAGTTCTAATCTTCGATAGCAGAATAGGGTGACTATAGTTAACAACAATGTACTATTTATTTCAAAATGGCTAGAAGAGAGGATTTGAAATGTTTCCAATACATAGAAATGGCAAATACTTGAGGTAATGAATATCCTAAATACCCTGATTTGATTATTACACATTCCATGCATGTAACAAAATATAACATGTACCCCATAAATATGTACAAGTATTATGTATCAATAAAAATTTTTCAAATAATAAAGTGGATAACTTAATATCCCTATAGTTATTCAAATAATTAAATTTGTACTTTAAAAACTTCTCACAAAACAAACAAATAAACCAAAACTCCAGGCCTGTATGACTTCAGTGGTGAATTCTACCAACATTTAAGTGAGAAATAGTGCTGATTCTACACAAACACTTCCAGAAATTTGAAGACAGACTTCCTAACTCATTCTATCAGGTCAGCATCACTCCAATATCAAAATCAGAGAAGGTCACTGAAAGAATAAGACTATGAACTTATATCCCTTATGTTCATATATGCAAAAATTCTAAAATAAATTTTTAGCAAGGTGAATCCAACAATATATTAAAGTGATTATACATAATGACCAAATGAGGTTTATTTTAGGAATGCAACTTTGATTCAACATTTGAAAATAAAACAATACAATTTATTGTATTAACAGACCAGAAACATCAGAAATGCTAGAAAAAAAGCAACACAAAAACAACAATAACATGATAATCTCAATAGATACAAAACTATCATTTGGCAAATGCAAACTATCCCTGATTTAAGAAAAAAACTGAAAATAAGGACTAGAAAGGAGCTTATTCAATCTGATAAGGGCACCCATAAAAAATCCACAACTAATATCATTATTAGTAAAAGACTGAGTTACTGTATTTTCCTCTAAGATCAGAACACGCAAGGATGCTTGCTCTCAACACTTCTATTCAACATGCACTGGAGGTTCTAATCAGTGTAATAAGGCAATAAAAAGAAATCAAAACATCATTCCCATCTTGGAAAGGAAGAAGTTAAACTGTTTTATTTGCAGATGATATCATTGGCTGCATAGGAAATTTTTTGTAATCTAAAAAAGAATGCTCCTATAACTAATAAGTTAGTTTATCAAGGTTGCAGGATTAAAGATCAATATTTTAAAAACCCATTGTATTTCTGTATACTAGCAATGAATAATCAAAAACTGAGTATCTAAAACACAAAACCATTTTAATATTATCAAAACATAAAATACTTATGAATACATCTGATAAAGATGTACAAGAACTATATGCTGAAAACTGCAAAAATATTGCTAACTTAAGTTCTGAAAAACCTTAAAAAACGGACAGAGATACCATACAGGTGGATTGAAGGACTCACTATTGTTAAGGTGCTAACTATTCTCAAATTGATCTGTACATTCAAAGCAATCTCAAAGTTCCTGCCATTTTTGTAGATATTGGCATGGGATTTCCAAAATTCATAAGGAAATATAAAGTAGCATACATACAATGGTGAGAGAAAAACATAGTTGGAGGATGTCTTAGTTCCGGGTGGCTGTCATGATGTTACAACAAACTGAGTGGCTTAAAACAATAGAAATTTATTCTTTCACAGTTCTGGAGACCAGAATTCTGAAATCAGGTGTCAATATGGTCCTGCTCTTTTGTAGGCTGTAAAAGAAAATCCATTTCTTGCCTATTTTATCTTCTGGAAATTGTCAGTATCCCTTGACCTGTGGCCACAACATTCCAGTCTCTGCCTCTGTGGTTACATCACCACCTCCTCTGTGTCTGTGTTTTTTTGTGTGTCTCTTTTATGGACACTTATAAGAATTTAGGGTCCATTCAGATAATCTCATTCTCTGAAACTCTTACATTTAATTACATCTACAAAGACCCCTATACGCAAATAAGGTAATATTCACAGGTTCCAGGGATTAGGACATAGATATTTGTGGAGGACCACCATTCAGCCCACTACAGAGGATTTATGCTATCTGGTTTCAAGATTTATTATACAACTACTATTTTCAAGACTGTATGGTATTGGAGAGTAACAAAGAGATCAATGGAACCTAAATAGAGTCCAGAAATAGGCCCACAAATATAGGATCAATTGATTTTCAATGGCAAAAGCATTCAGTGGAGAAAGGATAATCCCTTTAACAAATGGTGCTGGAACTTTTGGACAGCCATATTTGAAAAAATAACAAAATTTGTATACCATGTCTATTTGTATTTTTATATCATATATAAAAATTAACTAAAAATGGATCATAGAGCTAAATGTAAAATTTAAACTTTAAAACTTAGAGAAAAAAATATAGGAGAAAATCTTTGTAACTCTGGGTGAAGCAAATGTTTCTTAGGTACAACATCAAAGCATGATTCTGCAAGAAAAATTCTGAAATTAGACTTCATCAAAATTTTAAAACATTGGCTTTTTGATGAACACACCACTAAAAGATTAAAAAGTTAAGCCACAGACTCCAAAAAATTACTTGTAAATCACTGATAAAGAACTTATATTCAGAATATATATAGAATTTTGAAAGTCTATAATATAAAAGCAAATATTCCAATATAAAGTAGTCAAGAGATGAACAGACATTTCATTAGAGAAAGTATATGGATGGTAAACACTCACATGGAAAAATTTCTCAACATCATTCATCATTAGAGAAATGCAAATTAAAACTTCAATGAGATACTACTACCCACCTATTAGAATTCTAAAATTATAATGACTGATAATATCAAGTATGAGGAAGAAGTAGAGCAACGGAAACTTTCAACTACTACTATTGGGAATGTAAAATGGTACACTCACTTTGGAAATCGTTTAAAAGTTTTTTTACAAAATGTTAGACATAACACCTACCAGCCATTCCACTTCATGATATTTACAAAAGAAACATAAAAATCTATGTTAACAAAAATACTTGTGTTTGATTGTTTACTGAAATCTTATTTATAATAGCCAAAATCTTGGAAGAATCTAATCCATCAACTGGTCAATTGATAAACTGTTTTATTCATGTAAGGAATACTACTTAGCAATAAAAATGAGTGAACTATCAAAACATGCAAGCAACACAGATGAATCTCAAGTGAAAGAAGCTAGATACAACAGACGGTATACCGTATGATTTCATTGATAAGAAATTTTAGAAACAAAACAAAATTATAGCAACAGAAAGAAAATCAATGGTTTTGGAGGGGCTAGGAGGTATAGGAAAGAAAATGGTTACAAAGGCACATGTTAGAACTTTTTGGGATGATAAAAATGTATGTCATGATTCTGGTGATGATTACATTACTGTACACATTTGTAAAACTCATCAAATTATACACATAGAGCTGATGAATTTTATGTGTAAATGATGCATATAACAAAGCTGACCAAAAGGAAATAAAATTTGCAAATATCTTGAGTTGACCAGATATGTGCTTCCTTGAATTTTTCCTCACAAATTTACCATCATTAATTCTCCTTTTTCCCTACTTTTCTCAGGCTCAGAGGATAAGATGTCCTTCTTATTTTAAAGACCCAACTATCTTTACTAGATTCTATTTTTTCCACTATAAAGTCTCTTCATCTCCCTCTGGTATACTGTTTCTCTTCATTTTCTACACTCTTGGATCTTTACTGGCTCCTCCTGTTTAGCTTTTAAACATCCTTGAGAGAAAAGGAAACATCCATTGACCATAGTGTCATCTCTTTCTCTCCTTCCCTTCTCAGCCAGTCCTTATATAGTAGATTATTCTCTGTGCCTGGGCTCATGCTATTCTCTTGCCTAGAATTACTTTTCTTGTCCCTTCACTTTGCCTCCTCTATTTTCATCTGATTAACACATAAACATTCTATGTTATCAGTTCCTCTGGCAATCATTCCACTATATCTTTTATAACTTTGGGCCTAAATCCTCCTTTTTATGTTCTCCAATTTCCTCATCCCACATTGTTTTGAAATCAACTCATTTTGAGACTGTCTTGAGGGTGTGGACTTTATGCCACAACATATAGTGCATCTAGGACATAGTAAGTATTTTGTGTTGTGTGACTAATATAACTTTATAATTTATAAAACATATATAAATTAGAGTATTTTAAATGCTGATTGTGAGCACTTTATAGAAATTTAAACTATCTTTGGACAAACTTTTTAAAAAACTCCAAAGATGGTTATATTCTTTAGAAATACCAACCTCTAGCACAGTTTCCAATATAGACTGTGTAGTATTTAAAGGGATAATCAGCTTGTAAAAGTTATGTCATACAGATTAACTGCTTCCTCTAGAATTCCGAATAGACATGGCTTTCACTGTATTCATCACATCTTGTAGTAGTACTCAACACATTTCAAAATGCTTTCACGCACATTTTACCAATGGATCTGTTCAACAACACTATAACAAAGCTAAGACAGGTCGTACCATGTTATGTTGTAGCTGCCTCAAAAAAGAGTGAAATTCCTGTCATTGGAGGTATTGAAGTTGAGGCTAGATGACAGATTATCCCCACTGGGCCATTCTCCATCTTCAAGAAAATATTAATACAAATTGACTACATACAAGTCAGTGTCAGCATGGCTGTTGACAATGACCTTTTAGGAGAAGTTATTTTTACATAGGTCACATGTAACATAAAACTTACAGCTTTTTTTTTTCTTTAAAATTAGGTAACTATAATTTTATACAAAGAAGTCAAATTTCACCAGGCACGCTTTAAGGAATTATTTCTTCATAAGTCTTGGTTTTCTTCAGTAATTTAAAAAGATGTGGCTTAGTTGTGTTTTCACATAGCCCTTCGCCAATCTTCAAAGACTTGCTGTTTAAATAGGCATGGATTAAAATACAGCTGCTGCTGAATGTGTGAACTGCCAATAAGCTTTACAACCAAACAGAGCTGAAATTAGATGTCCAATGCGACAAAGGGCCGACAAGTACCACTTTGTGTTAGACATGCTATTATTTATAGCTTATATTGTTCACACAAGCATGAATCAATGCAGAAATTAACAACAGAAAACACCAACAAGTATCTTCTGAACAACAGATGTCACTCCTCCTCCTGAAAATGGACCGTATTTGCTTTGGAAGAACTAAGGAGTTTAGTTTTACCATTCACTGTTTGTAGATATTGTCTTCATAAGTCAAGTCTTTTATTAGTATAAATAGAAAATTGTGTCTCCCTTGTCACTTATAGACAATAATCACCCACTTTACAAATTGCTGATTGAAAAGATCATGGCCATTAACATTTGTTGAGCAGCTCCTGAGTACAATGGGCTACAAGAAGAGAAAGGAGAAATAAATGATAAAGTGAAGGGCAGGTTCCAGAGAGTTTTTAAGCTGCCTATCGAGACAAGCAAATAGTATTAGACATACTATGTGTGCTAGGAAGGCAATTTAACTTAGCAACTATTTATTTAGCATTAACCGAGGCACTGACATAGTTTCAAAGATGGTTTAAAAAGGCACAGACTTGTAACCCCATCAAAGAATTAAGGCTCTCAGCTGTACAAGTGGAATATAAATATGTAAAAAGTAACCAACAATATCTTTCAATAAATTAAGTTCAAATGGGTAACGAAAACTGTAAGAGCTATGAATATGGACAGCTATATAAGGAAGTATATGTGACTTCTCAGAAGAAATATGTTTTTAAATGGTTCTTTAAAAATGGGAGGTATTTGAAGCATAGAGAGAGACAGAGAGGCTGTACAGAGTCTGTGAGCCTAGAACTTCTATTCATGAGGGCTGTGCCAAAGAGAATGTAGAAGCTGTTGCAGAATAATGAGAGGAAACCACTAGAAGATAGTTTGGGGTATGAATGTAGAAACCCTTAAAAATAGTAAGTACAGGCCGGGCGCGGTGGCTCACGCTTGTAATCCCAGCACTTTGGGAGGCCGAGGCGGGCGGATCACGAGGTCAGGAGATCGAGACCAAGGTGAAACCCCGTCTCTACTAAAAATACAAAAAATTAGCCGGGCGTGGTGGCGGACGCCTGTAGTCCCAGCTACTCGGAGAGGCTGAGGCAGGAGAATGGCGTGAACCCGGGAGGCGGAGCTTGCAGTGAGCCGAGATCGCGCCACTGCACTCCAGCCTGGGTGAAAGAGCGAGACTCCGTCTCAAAAAAAAAAAAAAAAAAAAAAAAAAAAAAAAAAAAAAAAAATAGTAAGTACATTTCTCTAATAGTTTAAGACAAAATTGTCATGGTCGACAAAATGTTTTTTAATTTTCTTTTCTGTGATTGCAGAATTTGTTTTCCTATGGCTTTTAATAACTTTCCCCTGCCACTGGCTTATTCCAACAAACCAACATATATCGGGTGCATCAGTCCATTCTCACCCTGCTGTAAAGAAAAACATGAGATTGGGTAATTTATAAAGAAAAGAGGCTTAACTGGCTCATTGTTCTGCAGGCTGTACAGGAATCACAGCAGCTTCTGCTTCTGGGGAGCCCTCAGGGAGCTTTCAATCATGGCAGAAGACAAAGGAGGAGCCAGCCCTTTACATGGCCAGAGCAGGAGGAAGAGAGAATGGAGGGAGGTGCCACACACTTTTAACCTTCCAGATCTCCTAAGAACTCCATGAGAACAACTCCAAAGGGATGGTGCTAAACCATTTATGCAGGATCCACCCCCATAATCCAATCACCTTCCACTAGGCCCCGCCTCCAACACTGGGGATTACAACTGAACACAAGATTTGGGTGGGGACACAAATCAAAACAGATCAAATCACATCATTGGGTTATTACTCTATAAAAGGCATTGGGCTACAACTTTATCCAAGAGTTCACTCTAAGTAAATAGACACCTAGAGAACAAATAACTCTAATCTAGGGCTGTATATACTTATCTGCGTAACACAAGTTTCAGGTAAGATGGAGTTCAGTAAAGGAAGAATTTGCAGCTGAGTGAAGACATCAGCACACATATATCTTAAGATTTTTGTCATAGTGCCTGAAATGCACCATAGTGGTGCTACCACTTGGATTTGAGGCCCCTTTACACAATCAGAGAAAGCTGTTGAAACCCAAGAGGATGTGCAATTTCAGGCTCTATGACCAAACTTTAGGAAATGTTTCAGGTGAAGACCATCTCCAGGACATCTCACATTTTTCTCTTCATATGATTGCCATTCTGCCTGCCTAGACTGATTGTATTATAGCACTAGAAACCCTTAAGTCTACTCAATGTAAACAGAAGGTTGCAGCTATTTGAGAAAACCCATGGGGCCTTGCCCTGATGTGTCAAAAAGGGTCTGCCTTCTCTTAAAATATATTAATCTGTTTGAAAACTATCAGAATTGGCAAAATAATTTCTCTTTTATTTTAGTTAATTTGCATAAGCAACTCGTTTTCTACCATTAATTTTTTTTTAATATTATAATTTAAGTTCTGGGGTACACATGCAGAATGTGCAGGTTTGATACATAGGTATACACATGCCATGGTGGTTTGCTGCACCCATCAACCTGTCATCTACATTAGGTATTTCTCCTAATGCTATCCCTCCCCTAGCCCCCACTCCCGACAGGTCCCAGTATTTAATGTTCCCGTCCCTGTGTCCACATGTTCCCATTGTTCAACTCCCACTTATGAGTGAGAACATGCAGTGTTTAGTTTTCTGTTCTTGTGTTAGTTTGCTGAGAATGATGGTTTCCAGCGTCATCCATGTCCCTGCAAAGGACATGAACTCATCCATTTCTATGGCTGCATAGTATTCCATGGTGTATATGTACCACGTTTTCTTTACCCAGTTTTATTCATAAAGTCTTTGCCCATGCCAATGTCCTGAATTGTGTTGCCTAGGTTTTCTTCTAGCGTTTTTATGGTTTCGGGCTTTACATTTAAGTCTTTAATCCATTTAATTTTTGTAAAAGGTGTAAGGAAGGGATCCAGTTTCAGCTTTCTGCATATGGCTAGCCAGTTTTCCCAACACTATTTATTAAATAGGGAATCCTTTCCCCATTGCTTGCTTTTGTCAGGTTTGTCAAAGGTCAGATGGTTGCAGATGTGTAACATTATTTCTGAGGCCCCTGTTCTGTTCCATTGGTCTATATATCTGTTTTGGTACCAGTACCATGCTGTTTTGGTTACCGTAGCCTCGTAGTATAGTTTGAAGTCAGGTAGCATGATACCTCCCACTTTGTTCTTTCTGCTTAGGACTGTCTTGGCTATGCAGGCTCTTTTTTGGTCCATATGAAATTTAAGGTAGATTTTTCCAATTCTGTGAAGAAAGTCAATGGTACCTTGCTTGGGATAACATTAAATCTATAAATTACTTGGGGCAGTATGGCCATTTTGATGATATTGATTCTTCCGATCCATGAGGATGCTTTTCCATTTGTTTGTGTCCTCTCTTATTTCCTTGAGCAGCGGTTTGTAGTTCTCCTTGAAGAGGCCCTTCACATCCCTTGTAAGTTGTATTCCTAGGTATTTTATTCTCTTTGTAGCAATTGTGAATGGCAGTTCACTCATGATTTGGCTCTCTGTTATTTGTGTATAGGAATGCTTGTGATTTTTGCACATTGATTTTATATCCTGAGACTTTGCTGAAGTTGCTTATCAGCTTAAGGAGAATTTGGGCTGAGATGATGGGGTTTTCTAAATATACAGTCATGTCATCTGCAAAGAGGGACAATTTGAGTTCCTCTTTTCCAAATTGAATATTCTTTATTTCTTTCTCTTGCCTGATTGCCCTGGACAGAACTTCCAGGGCAGTTGAATAGGAGTGGTGAGAGAGGGCATCCTTGTCTTGTGCCAGTTTTCAAGGGGAATCCTTCCAGTTTTTGCCCATTCAGTATGATATTGGCTGTGGATTTTCATACATAGCTCTCATAAATATTTTGAGGTATGTTCCATCAATGCCTAGTTTATTGAGAGTTTTTAGCATGAAGGGCTGCTGAATTTTGTCTAAGGTCTTTTCTGCATTTATTGAGATAATCATGTGGTTATTGTCACTTGCTCTGTTTATGTGATGGAATATGTTTATTGATTTGAGTATGTTGAACCAGCCTTGCATCCCAGGGATGAAGCTGACTTGATCATGGCAGAGAAGCATTTTGATATGCTACTGGATTCGGTTTGCCAGTATTTTATTGAGGATTTTCACATTTAGTGTTCATCAGGATATTGGCCTGAAATTTTTTTTTTGTTGTGTCTCTGCCAGGCTTTGGTATCAGGATGATGCTGGCCTCAAAAAATGAGTTAGGGAGGATTCCCTTTTTTTTCTGTTGCTTGGAATAGTTTCAGAAGGAATGGTACCAGCTCCTCCCTGTACCTCTGGTAGAATTCAACTGTGAATTCATCTGGTCCTGGACATTTTCTGGTTGGTAGGCTATTAATTGCTGACTTAATATCATAACTTGTTATTGGTCTATTCAGGGATTCAACTTCTTCCTGGTTTAGTCTTGGGAGGGTGTATGTCTCTAGGAATTTATTGATTTCTTCTAGATTTTCTCATTTATTTGCATAGAGGTGTTTATAGTATTCTCTGGTGGTAGTTTGTATTTCATTGGGATCAGTGGTCATCTCCCTTTTATCATTTTTTATTGCATCTATTTGATTCTTCTCTCATTTACTCTTTACTAGTCTGACTAGTGGTCTATTTATTTTGTTGAACTTTTCAAAAAACCAGCTCCTGGAGTCATTTATTTTTTGAAGGGTTTTTCATGTCACTATCTCCTTCAGTTCTGCTCTGATCTTAGTTACTGCTTGTCTTCTGCTAGCTTTTGAATGTGTTTGCTGTTGCTTCTCTAGTTCTTTTAATTGTGATGTTAGGGTGTCAATTTTAGATCTTTCCTGCTTTCTCTTGTGGGCATTTAGTGCTATAAATTTCCCTCTACACACTGCTTTAAATGTGTCCCAGAGATTCTGGCATGTTGTGTCTTTATTCTCATTGGTTTCAAGGAACATCTTTATTTCTGCCTTCATTTCATTACTTACCCAGTAGTCATTCAGGAACAGGTTGTTCAGTTTCAGTTTCTATGTAGTCATGTGGTTTTGAGTGAGTTTCTTAATCCTGAGTTCTAATTTGATTGCACTGTGGTCTGAGAGACTGTTTGTTATGATTTCTGTTATCTTGCATTTGCTAAGGAGTGTTTTACTTCCAATTATGTGGTCAATTTTAGAATAAGTGCAATGTGGTACTCAGAAGAATGTATACTCTGTTTATTTTGGGGTGGAGAATTCTGTAGATGTCTATTAGGTCCACTTGGTCCAGAGCTGAGTTCAAGTTCTGGATATCCTTGTTAATTTTCTGTCTTGTTGATCTGTCTACTATAGACAGTGGAGTGTTAAAGTCTTCCACTATTATTGGGTGGTAGTCTAAGTCTCTCTGTAGGTCTCTAAGAAGTTGCTTTATGAATCTGGGTTCTCCTGTATTGGGTACATATATATTTAGGAGAGTTGGCTCTTCTCGCTGCATTGAACTCTTTACCATTTTGTAATGTCCTTCTTTGTCTCTTTTGACCTTTATTGGTTTAAAGTCTGTTTCAGTAAAGACTAGGAGTGTAACTCCTGCTTTTTTTGCTCTCCATTTGCTTGGTAAACATTCCTCCATCCCTTTATTTTGAGCCTATGTGTGTCTTTGCACTTGAGATCGGTCTCCTGAATACAGCACACCAGTGGGTCTTGACTTTTTATCCAATTTGCATGTCTGTGTCTCTTAATTGGAGCATTTAGCCTGTTTACATTTAAGGTTAATATTGTTATAGGTGAATTTGATCCTGCCATTATGATGCTAGCTGGTTATTTTGCCTGTTAGTTTATGCAGTTTCTTCATAGTGTCGATGGTCTTTACTATTTGCTTTGTTTTTGCAGTGCCTGGTATCGGGTATTCCTTTCCATATTTAGTGCTTCCTTCAGGAGCTTTTTTAGGGCAGGCCTGGTGGTGACAAAATCTCTCAGCATTTCCTTGTCTGTAAAGGATTTTATTTCTCTTTTGCTTATGAAGCTTAGTTTGGCTGGATATAAAATTCTGAGTTGAAAATTCTTTTCTCTAAGAATGTTGAATATTGGCCCCCAGTCTCTTCTGGCTTGTAGGGTTTCTGCTGAGAGTTCCACTGTTAGTCTGATGGGCTTCCCTTTGTTGGTAACCCAACCTTTCTCTCTGGCTGCCCTTAACATTTTTTCCCTCATTTCAACCTTGGTGAATCTGAAGATTATGTGTCTTGGAGTTGCTCTTCTTGAGGAGTATCTTTTTGGTGATCTCTGTATTTCCTGAATTTGAATGTTGGCCTGCCTTGCTAGGTTGGGGAAGTTTTCCTGGATAATATCCTGAAGAGTGTTTTCCAGCTTGGTTCCATTCTCCTCATCACTTTCAGGTACACCAATCAAACATAGATTTGGTCTTTTCACATAGTCCCATACTTCTTGGAGGCTTTGTTCATTTCTTTTCACTCTTTTTTCTCTAATCTTGTTTTCTCACTTTATTTCATTGAGTTGATCTTCAATCTCTGATATCCTTTTTTCTGCTTGATCAATTCAGCTATTGATACTTGTGTGTGCTTCACGAAGTTCTCCTGCTGTGTTTTTCAGCTGCATCAGGTCATTTATGTTCTCTAAATTGGTTATTCTAGTTAGCAATTTGTCTACCTTTTTTCAAGGCTCTTAGCTTCCTTGCATTGGATTAGGACATGCTCCCTTAGTTCAGAGGAGTTTGTTATAACCCACCTTCTGAAGCCTACTTCTGTCAAGTCATCAAACTCATTCTTCATCCAGTTTTGTTCTCTTGCTGGGGAGGAGTTGTGATCCTTTGGAGGAGAAGAGGGGTTCTGGTTTTTGGAATTTTCAGACTTTTTGCACTGGTTTCTCCCCATTTTCATGGACTTATCTACCTTTGGTCTTTGAAGTTGTTGACCTTCACATGGGGTCTCTGAGTAGACATCCTTTTTGTTGATGTTGATACTATTTCTTTCTGTTTGTTAGTTTTCCTTCTAACAGTCAGGGCCCTCTGCTACAGGTCTGCTGGATTTTGCTGGAGGTCCACTTCTGACCCTATTTGTCTGGGTATCACCGGTGAAGGCTGCAGACCAGCAAAGAGTGCTGCCTGTTCCTTCCTCTGGGAGCTTCGTCCGAGAGGGGCACCCACCAGATGCCAGCCAGAGCTCTCCTGTATGAGGTGTCTGTTGGCCCCTACTGGGAGGTGTCTCCTAGTCAGGATACCTGGGGGTCAGGGACCCACTTGAGGAGGCAGTCTGTCCCTTATCAGAGCTTGAATGCTGTGTTGGTAGATCTGCTGCTCTCTTCAGAGCTGCCAGGTAGGGACATTTAAGTCTGCTGAAACTAAACACACACAACTGCCCCTTCCCCCAGGTGCTCTGTCCCAGGGAGGTGGGGGTTATATCTATAAGTCCCTGACTGGGGCTGCTGCCTTTTTTTCAGAGATGCCCTGCCCAGAGAGGGGACAGTCTGGCCACAGTGGTCTTGCTGAGCTGGGGTGGGCTCCTGCCAGATGGAACTTCCCTGCAGCTTTGTTTACACTGTGAGGGTGAAACTGCCTACTTAAGCCTCAGCAATGGTGGACGCCCCTCCTCCACCATGCTCGAGCATCCCAGGTTTAGACTGCTGCTGTGCTGGCAGTGAGAATTTCAAGCCAGTGGATCTTAGGTTGCTGGGCTCTGTGGGGCGCTGAGCCAGACTACTTGACTCCCTGGCTTCAGCCTCCTTTGCAGGGCAGTGAACAGTCTGTCTCACTGGCATTCCAGGTGCCATGGGGGTATGAAAACAAAAAACTCGTGTGGCTAGCTTGGTCTATGCCCAAAGGGCTGCCTAGTTTTGTGCTGGAAACCCAGGGCCTTGGTGGTGTAGGCACAAGAAGGAATATCCTGTTCTGCAAGTTGCAAGGACCGTGGGGAAAGTACAGTATCTGGGCTGTAGTGCACGGTACAGTCCCTAATGGCTTTCTCTGGCTGGGACACGGAGCTCCCCAACCGCTTGCACTTCTCAGGTGAGGCAACACCCCGGCCTGCTTCAGCTTGCCTTCCTTGGGCTGCACCCACTCTCCAACCCGTCCCAGTGAGATGAACCAGGCACCTCAGTGGGAAATGCAGAAATCACCCGCCTTCTGGCCTTCTGTGTCAATCTCACTGGGAGATGCAGACCCCAGCTGTTCCTATTCGGCCATCTTGCCAGCAACCCCCATTAATGTTTTTAAAAATGATGGTTAAATACCTGTCACATACAACAGCAGCTGAAAATATCTAAAATATGAAAATGTATAGTGCTCTTTGGTTAAACCGTTTTTCATAAAAAGTCAAAATTTTGCTGCACATAAGCTTAGCTATTGTTTGGACAAATATTATGTTCTCACCTTTTTTTTTTTACAAAGGAAAGAGGATCAAAGAAATTGCTTGGCGAGAATGACATATCTAGTAAGTCCAAAACCCATGTTCTTTCCAAAACACAACACTAAAAACCTCATAAAATGACACTTCGAAATATGCATTGTTAAAATTATGGAAGATTAAAAATCTAGAAATGAATCAGAGTAGACATAAAAATTTAGTATATGATAAAGGAGGCATTTCATACCAGTGGAAAGGGGATGGATGATTTCATAAGTGATCTTGAACACCGTTAAATCATCTGAAAAAACAAGTCTCTTTCTCACATCAAAATAAATTCTCGATAGACTAATAATTTAAATGTAAAAGGAGAAATCCTGAAAGAACTACAGTAAATATAGGTAGTTATTTCTATACCTCTGATATGAAAATGATTTACTAAATATTACAACAAAATAGAAATCATAAGAGCAGCAAGTGATATATGTGATTACATGAAATACAAAAATTTCTTTAAGACAAATTAATATATACAAAATTAATACAAACAACACACATGAGAAACATATGCATGCTATGCCACAAAGCATTATTATTAATATATAAATATTTCTTACATATAAATAAAAGGTGAACACTCTAAAAGAATAATGAAAATGTCTTAAATAGCAAATTCACAAAAATAAGAAAAAGAAATAACCAATAAACATAAGAAGAAATGCAATCTTACTGTCACAGGGATTAACTAAGCTACAAGTTAGTATATGTCCAAATCCAGGATTAACTACAAGTTAAAAGATTTAAACAAAGGTAGACTACTTAGCTTAACATTTCAAACTATGAAAAAGTCTCTGTTCCTCATTTTCCTTGCCTTTGATACAATGGTATTAAGAGGAATTATGTCAGAGTATTTCATAGTGCTACTGTGAGGATTAAATTATGTAATTCATTTTAAATGCCCTAAAATTTGTTTTTCTGGCATATAGTAAGTGCTGAAGAATTTTTAGGTAAACACTGAGAATTCATCTTTCACTTCTCATATTGTAAAAAACTTGTACAGATCATAATACTTCTAATAAGCCATGAAGAATTAGACCCTGATATACACAGCTAAATGAGTGCAAATTGATGGAGTCTTTCAAAAGGACAAAATATATCAAGCCCTAAATATATATATATATATATATGTGTGTATATATACATATGTGTGTATATATACATATGTGTGTATATATACATATGTGTGTATATATACATATGTGTGTATATATATATGTCTCTCTCTCAAAATATATTAAGTTCTGAGCAAATAACTAACATTTATCAAATGTGTTATTTTCATTAGAGAAAAATTAACTTAAATAATCAACAATCTGAAGATGGTTAAATTATGATATATCTTTAAAAATGTGTATTACATATATGTGTGTGATACATATGTACATACAGTATATTTAGCACTATCTACATATTTGTACATATCATGTTTTATGTGGAAAATAAGGTATAAAAGTACGATCAGGTTTCAAGCAGGTAATATAGATAACATGTATACACAGGTTATTACTCAACACAACCATGGCAGATGATTTGAAATTTCTTTTCTTTCTCAACTATAGTCTCCAAAGTTTTATAGTGATTAGTTTCATAATAAGAACAACAATAAGAAAAGTGTGGCGTTGTTGTTATTGTTGCTTTCCTTAAAAGGACAAAGAAGGAGTGGGAACTAGAGAAATATTGCAATAAGCATTTAGGAGAAGTTGGTTTTTGATATCCATGTGGTTCAGATTCTAACACAATAAATGGGGACATTATCTCTAGGACTGCAACTCATTTAAGTAATGAGTGCCAACCCAAATCTTGCTAATGTATTTATAACAAAATAGATTGAGTGTTTCTTAAAACCATGGCAAAGGCTGTTAATATACTAGGCTAAGTCAAAAGCTAACTTGTTGACTTTCCCATCGACATCATATAAACCTTAGCAAATCAGTCATCTAAATGCATATAAATAAGCAACTCACATAAATAATAGGAACATTGCATTTGGTTTTCTAAAATATATTTATTGGGCATCTAATTTCATGCCAGTCCTATACTATACCCTGGGGAAACTGACCCTGCTCTAGCAAACTGCTCACTCAGGTTGGGGAGAGAGACATTTAACAAACACTCACTGTCAGATGGGAGGGGAAGTGCGGAATGCTGCTACTCAACAGATATTTACTAACTGCCTACTATGTGTGAGGTGCTGCTGCACACGCTGAGGATACTGCCATGAACGCCGCTATTGAATATCCCTTCCCTTACAGAGCTTACATGCTAGTGAAGGAAGAGAGAAAATCAAACAAATAAAATACAAGGTAGGTGAAATTGTGGTAAGTTCTAAGGAAAAAAAACAACTGGAAGGTGGGTGGTGAATCATGAGCAACTGGAATTAGATAAAGAATCATGGAAGCCTGCCAGAAAAGGTAACATTTGATGAAGACCTACTGGAGTGAAGAGGGTGAGCCATATGGTATTTAGAGGAGGATTGTTCTGGAAGAGGGAAAGGAAGGGGAAGAAGGAGAGATAAGCAGAAGAGAGGGCCCGGGATGGCAAGTCTAACACTTTCCCAAAACAGTAAGTAGTCCACATGGTTGGAGGCAGTGAGGAAGGAGACAATATAGCAGGTGATGCTGTCAAAGAGGTTAACAGTAATTCAGATCCTGTGCGATCTGGCAGACCAATGTAATGGTGTTTGTGTTTTACTCTGAATTCATGGCAGTGTTCCAAGGATAGGAATCACACGATCTCTATGTTATAATAGGATCACTCTGGTAGTTTTATTGAGAATAGATTGAAGGAATGCAAATATAGAATTAGGGATACCACCTATAAGTATATTGTACTTGTGCAGGTGATGATGCAGGTAGCTTGGAATGGGTCAGTGGCAAGGTATGAGGTGAGAGGTTGCTGGATTCTGGATATAATTTGAAAGCAGAGTCAACATAATTTGCTGATGAATTGAAAATAGGGTATTACGGGAAGAGAGGAGTTAAAAGTGACTTTTAAAAATATGTTTGAGCAAGGGAAGAATGAAATAACCATTTAAAAAAAATAAGAAAAAGCTACAGGAGAAGCAGCTTTCAAGAAAGAAAGATAGTAAGTTCAGAATGTGAAGTTCAAGATGCCAAACAGACATCTAATGGGAGATGTCACAGAGGCAGAGGTATAGAAGGAATTTGGGGAAGGAATTAGGGCTGGGATATAGACATGAGCATCATCAGCATTTAGATGTTATTTAAAGTCATTGGACAAGACAATGACCATCTTAAAGAGGGGCTATCAATAGAGATAAGAAGAGGTTCAAGACTAAGCCCCAGGAGTCCAATGTTAAGAGACTGGGAATATAAGAAGGAATCACCACAGGAGAGTGAGAAGGAGAATTTCTTACAATAGAAAGAAAACCAGTAAAATATCCTGGAAGCCACAAGAATAAACTGTTCTAAGGAAGCACAATGGATCAAGTGTAAAATGCTGTTGGTAGGTCAAGTAGAGGGAAGATTGAGAAATGACCATTAGATTCAGAAACATGGAAGTTATAAGTGACCAGGACAGAAACAATTTTAGAGAAGAGGTGGGGGTACACTCGTGAAAGGAAAGGAAGCTAAGAGTTAGATACATCTCTTCCGACAGTTTTGCAGTTTGAAAAATAGAAAAAGGAGAAAAATAGAGCAGATGAAGAAAGAAGTAAAATCCAGGTGGTGTCCAGATTTTTATTTTTAATGTGAGATAAATAACAGTGGTCTGTACCTTTATAGGGAAAATTCAGAACACAGAAAAAGATAGATGATGCAAGAGAGGGGAGATTATTGGAGCAGTGTCCTTGAGTAAGCAATGGATGACCCAGTGCACAGGTAGAGGGTGTCTTAGCGTGTGTTCTTACGAAAACAAAGGCTTATGTGTTAACATTTTATCAGGAGGGTGAAATCCCACCCAAGGAAGCAGAAGTGAGCATAAAAGGAGTGTTGTCTGAAAGAAAAAAAAAATCAAATATACGAGAATATGTAGGATCTGACGATAGCCTTGTGACAAAGGAATTGCTTCATCTTGCAAGACATCTTCAGGGATACTATATCAGAGAAGTTAGTGAATTCCCAAAGAATCCATCTAACAGGGAGACAGGGAGAAGAATTTGTTCAATTGCTCATGCCTCCCATATGTCAAAGTTGCCTCAACGAGGGAAGATGAGGGGTGGGAGGCAACAGGTGTGCATCCCTAGCCAGGAGTAAGGAAGCTGCCATTGAGTTATGCTTACGAATGACGGAAGACTTGAAGCAGCTCCCAGAGTACGCATCTTGTCTGGTGGCAGCAGCAGTATGAACCTAGCTTTTTAATGGTGTAAACTGTTATTGCTGCTCCAGGCAAAGAAAAAGGAAAGTACACTGATCTGTTGTGATACATAAACCGTAAACAGTACAATAGGTTCAGACCTTTAGTTGGAGAATTGATAGTTCATCCAAGAGATGAACTAAGAGAGATGGCAAGTTATCTGGGCATAGATGGAGGTAGGTGGGTAATAGTGGGACTTGTAAAAATGCACTTCTGTTTGCCTCTATTTATCAATAAAATTATCTGAGAATGAGAAGAGGGGATGAGGAGGTTTTAGAGGCTTGTGAAGAGGGGAGGTTAAAATAGTCATGTAGGGGTATTGGGGTACTTGTTTAGAGTCTGCCACTGCTTCCTGGGGAAGGGAATCTTGAAACTGAGACCTTAAGAATAAGCTGTAGTTGTTCTAACGAATAGAGGATTTATCTTCTGGAAAAGGGAATATACTATGTGCTATAAGACCTGAAGACTGGGAAAAGCATAGCACATTTGAATCTGAATATTGTTGAGTCCAGTGTATGATGAGAAGAGTAGCCTGGGATTGTAGAAGTAGATGGGTAGATTTGTTTTTCAGGTCTTATATTTCCAGGAATTGTATAGATAATATCTATGCCAGGAAATAAAAATTAAAAATATACTAAATCAACCAAAATATATTAAAGTTTAAAATAGCTTATTATTCTTAATTACTTTTGATTAAGCAGGAGTTTGGTCTTGTCTGATGACATGGATAATAAAAATATCTGGTGAATTAGTTATTGAAGCACAAGTCAAGAGAAGAAATGTATGTCTACTTGGAAATTTCAGATACACTGGAAATTACTGATTTCCCTAATGAAAGTCACAATTAGCTTCATGATCAGTAACCATAAGTGCAATTCACAAATATGAAAAGTATTCATCATTTCACACATAACAAACTATATTATCGTCAGCTTCTCTGTAATATAGCTTTATAGCTATTACACTGGAGAGGAATTTAATGATGTACTTATGATATTTAGTATCTTTAGTAGAAGCATACTAAGAACATACGCAGAATTGCACAAACACACAACTATGCACAAACATATACATTCACACTTTTGCAAAGAAGCTAGATAAAATGCAAAATGGAAGAACATAAAAATAAAACCAATTAATATCTTGGCAATAAGAGTTCTTTCTCTCTACTTAGGCATCTCCCTGAAAATAAGAGTATGCATTAGCATCAATTCGGATAGTAATATGTTTCAATACTTACATCTCTAGGAGGTTTTTATTCTTCTCATAAATACTCAAAATATACTTGGACATAATAGCATCTAAAACTATAGAGAATTAAGGGCAAATTTGACGGAGTAATAATTCTCTGTTTAAAAAGGTAACATGGGGTATATTCAAATTTTAGGACTTCATATAAACTTGCTACTATTTCTGTATTTATCTCACGTGTCCTAAAATATATCTCTGAGGATAACCCTTTGATTTTATTCATTCTTCAATATAGTATCAGTGTGTCTACTATGTTTTTAGAGTTATGTTAAAAGTTGTAGAGAATACAAAATACATCTCCTTGGGGAGATGCCCAGAAAATGCTTGTGAGAACTTCAGCTTTCCCTTCATCCTGCATTCAAATAAGGTGATTGGCTAGGCTTCTCAAACTGGAAGGGGGTTCTGGTAGAGTGCTTCCATCATTAGCCATTAAAATACAATGGAAAATTTAAGTCACCACATGCATGACATGCTGTGCTCCAGGAAGGGGGCTGAAGTGCAAGTGGCGTGCCTCCATTAATTACTCCCATGGAACTGAGCACATGTCTAGCCAGGGTCTTTTACTATTTTCCAAATAATGAGTACTCTAATGGCTTCAGCTGGAGCAGCCCGTGCTCATTCTAATACTTGGCAGCCAGTGTTCTTTCCTTTCTTCCTTCCCTCTATTCTCCACACACACATTCTCCCCCCTTCCTCCCTCCCTTTTTTTTGGTCTAAATTTGATGAAGGTCTGGTTTTTACTTCCTGAAAGTTTAAGTGGTTGAATTAAATCCCAACTTACTTTGGTCAATCATCTAGGGAGCTCTTTAGGAATTGGGGAAACATTTTATTTATGACTCAGCTTTCCACCTGTGCTGACATGGCATGGAATTTACAGCTATTATTGAAAGCGTTATAACCAGCACCTCAGAAATTCCACATTCTCTTGAGCTGCATTATTATGGAACATTTGTCTGGCAGCCAATTGTTGTGTCAGCCCCTAATTGATTTATATTAGCATCTGTAGCAATGAAGTGGGGTGACAGAGGGGGTGAACCTGGGCCCACTTTAGACTACCTAATTGCCCAGTTACCTGTGGACATGAGAGATTTGCAAAAGAATTGAACATATATACCATATTTTTCTTTTTATTTTTATGCAATGTGTTTAACATTATACATGTTAATAAAGCCAGTATAAACTTTTATTACTCTGTGAAAAGTCCAGTGAGCTTAGCTTCTCCTTGCCATTATCACTTAACTATAAAGAATACCTGGCTCTAAAAGGTGGGCTTCATTTTTCCCTTGAGGGGGCATAAAAACAAAACTTCACAATTTTTTCTTCTCGCAACCTTTATTTACACAAAAAAAGGAGTTAGCTTTAATAGTTCTTTTTTACATTTAGGCCTCACTCCTCCAGCATTAGAAACATACATTACTTATTTAAAACACCTGGTCTGAGGTTGAGTCCAAGTGGAAGGAGCCTGAAGAAATCGGCAAAAGAGGGGGTCATGGTGAGAAGGCACAAGAGACGCATTCACTGTAATTTTGGTTCCTGGTACAAATGGTTATATGCAAGAGCTCCCAAATAGTAGTGAAACTCCCAGAATGTCTTGGCGAACATGATTTTACCTGTTGGCATCCTTGGTGAACAATGTGATCCCTGCCACTTCCTAATGTATTATATCTGGCCTTGCCAGATGGTTGCCAGTCAGAACCACTCACTTCTTCTGGCTTCTGGACACTGTCTCTGCTACTCTTTGGGACCACATTGAGATAGTGGTAGAGATGAGCAGGAATCTATCCCTTCATCTTATTAATCTTTGCCTATTTAAAAACCTGCCTTTCCTTCCCCTACAGAATATGACAGTACATTTCTATGAATAAATACTCAATGAACCTTTGTTAAATTATCTATAGCCAACTCCACTCTGTAGCAATTCCATAGACTCCTAGAAAATGAAGTCTTTAGAGATCATTTTCTCCTTTTTCTTGGTCTCTATGTTGAAATGCAACTACAGCGTTCTAGAGAGCAGGTTACGTTACCTATTCTGAAGAGCTTCTGGAAGCTACAAAGCGAAGCTTTATTTGAAAAAAGCTTCGCTTTGTAACCAACTTTCAGTGCTCTTTCTTCAGTAGAGGCTCATTGCTGATCCCAAGAACAGTTAAGGGACTTGCCCTAGGATCATTCAAAAAATACCAGCTCAACCACGATAAGAAACATGGGAATCCAGCTTCCCCTGTGGGATCCTGGGTGCTTACACCTATTCTTTATAGAGCACTGTACAGTTTCCTGAGTGCTTTAGTATGTCATTTCCCTTGATCTCCACAACTTTCCCATGACAAATACTATACTTTTTTCAATAACCACATTTCATAAGTGAGGAAATAAAAAATCATTTCCAGAAGCACTCAAAGTATAGTTTCAAGTTAGACCCAACTGTTTGATCTCTAATGTATGATCGTAAGTATAGCTTTTCCTTTAAATCTATAATATCAGAGTGAGATAAGTGAGGTAAGTGTAGGAGCAGGTCTCAGTGTCCCATAACAAATATAGAATTTGCCCTAGATTTTTATAGGCAGAAATAAAACCATGTTTCCTATTTGGCCCATGTTACTCAATAATGAGAGTAAAAAAGAAGAATGTTAGTAGCTATCTTTATTTAATCTGGGTGCTGGGAATCATGCACTCTTGCATTACATATAACAGTCATAGTAACTCTGAAACGTAGGTGTTATTTCCAGTTTACACATAAAATTGAGGCTTAGAGATATTAATAATTCATATATTAAGTATGGAGTTAGAGTAGAGGTTGGAGTCTGGATATGTCTGACTCCTAAATCTGGGATCTCGTTATTAAACTACTGTGCCACTTTAAGTTATAAACATTTGTTTTGTTTGTGTAACATTCTCAGTGCTTGTTTCACAGTAATTGAAAAGCATTGATGAGGTCTCATATAATCATTTTTATATCAGAAGTGTTTCTCCCTTATTCTCATCCTCTTAACATATTTTCTCTTCATTCAATAGTAAATGCACAGACATTTCTAAAAATATGGCCTCACTGAAAATAAACTCAATAATAAATATTAAAACATATAATAGATTTAGTTCATATATTTCTTTCCAACTATCCTCTCAGAAAGTCATTGAGCCTTCTTGATTGTGAAAAGGTAGATACATAACTTGACTGCTTTTACCAATAGATATCTAACTGGTCACCAAGTAGTATCTTAATCATACAACACATCATTAGACTTAGCTTATCATTAATCTTTACACTACGGTCAACAGGAGTCCAGAGTTTATGAGCCATCGCGTTGGATTCTTAGAAAGCATTGCATTGGTGGGCAAGCATGATTAGTTACATCTGGCCACAGGGCGAAGACCTAATGTCTGAAGAAAATGATATTACAGTTCACAAGCTCAAACGCAATTGAGGATTAGGACCTACAGCTTCCAGTTCCACACAAAATACCTGTCATGACCTAACCTCTTAAATAGGCTTTACTTTCACTTATTTGTAAAATATTCGAGATGCTGTGGTTGGTTCTCAATTAGCCAAGATGACTACATATTTTAAGGATGATTTTCATTCACTCCATCTTCCAAGTCTATAAACTGAGTCATGTTTTTCCCCACCCTAAGTGTAACTTTTTTTAATCCTGCCCTCCTTCAAGGTACAAACTCGTCTTTCAACCCCCTTCATTGACACACTCCTTGGTAACAGTTTACACTTGTCTTCACCTCAAAATCACTATTCAACTCACCTAGGTTCTACCACCACTGCTCTTCTGATATTGGTTTGACAGAGTCATAAGAATGCTCAAAACCAAAGACCATTCCTGGCATGCCTTCTATTGGAGTTTTCCACAGAATTGACATAGAAAGAACATGTAGGTTCATTCCTAGGCTCAGGCCCTGAAATTCTCTGTTTCTCTGTCTCCTTCTCTCTGTTTCATCAGTAATTTTTAATTGTCTACCAGATCTCTCTAATTGGCATATGAATATGCTGGGCTTTTACTTATCATCTTATAAAACAAAACCAAACAAACCTCTTCTTACTTAGTTTTTCTTTTGCAGTGACTGTTCTATTTCTTGTTCCTCTGACAGTAGAATTGAAAGGGTTGTTTATATTTTTTGTATCTAATTTTTTCCCCTCCCACTCTCTCTTGAACCCATTGTAATCAAGCCTTGCACCCATGAATCCATCAAAACAGTGACTATCATGGTCACAAATGATCTCCACATTATTAACTTTACTGATAAATCATCAGTCCTCATCTTTCTTGTTAGCTGACTTGATATGATCAGTGTATTAGTCTGTTTTCATGTTGCTTTAAGTGTTACCGGGGGTTCCCTTGCTCCCAGAGCTTCCAAGATGGTGGCAAGCCTCGTGTTCTCTGACCTGGGGTTATTGGCCTCACGGATTCCAAGGAATGGAATCTTGGGCCACGCGGTGAGTGTTATAGCCCTATTAGAAGCTGTGGGTCATGGAAGAGAACCATGGAACCCAGTGACTACTCTTCAGCTCGATTAGGATGAACCCGGGCACTTAGCTGTGCAGGAGCAATGGCAAGCCTTTAGCCCAATCGGGAGTGGCAATGGGTGCCTCACTGGATCAGGAGCACAGCGGACACCCTGCTGCATCCGGAGGGATGGAAGTCAATGGCGGGTCTGCGACGGCAGCAAACAGCAGTGGTGGGCGGCGAGCGAAAGCTCAGCTCGAGCCATAACACAGACCAAAAGAGAGTGCAGTTGCAAGATTTAACAGAGTGAAAACAGAGCTCCCATACAAAGGGAGGGGATCCAAAGAGGGTAGCTGTTGCTGGCTCGAATGCCTGGGTTTATATCCTGATCATTGTCCCTCCAGCTGTGCTCTCAGGTGATAGATGATTGGCTATTTCTTTACCTCCTGTTTTTGCCTAATTAGCATTTTAGTGAGGTTTTTTTATTACCTGATTGGTCGGATGTGAGCTAAGTTGCAAGCCCCGTGTTTAAAGGTAGATGCAGTCACCTTCCTAGCTAGGCTTAGGGATTCTTAGTCGGCCTAGGAAATCCAGCTAGTCCTGTCTCTCAGTACCCCCTCTCAACAGGAAAACCCAACTGCTGTTGTGGAGTTTGGCTGACAACCACTCTAACTGCTTCCTGCTGAATTGGGGCATAGTAGGGTTGTGCAGTTGAGATTTCCTCTGGAGGTGTGCCTTCGATGTCATTAACATCAGATCATGGACTAGCAGGCCAGTCCAGGGGTCCACAGTAGATTTTAGTCATGGACTGCATCTGGGGCTCCATTTGAAGAACTATTTATAGTTTTACAGCTTTGATTCTGGAAGAGAAACTTAACAAGGAGGTTAAAGATACAGGGATTGAAATGTATGGCCTGCAGTGCGGGGGATTATTTCTTTGGCACACTTCACAGTTCCTGACTATCTGCTTGATAGATTCGAAAAGGCCTGGTCCAGTAAATAATGATTTGGCCATCTGACGGGTGCTATCAATGCCTAAGTGAAAGGTTTGGTGAAGGGTTTTAAGTAATTTCCATTGGTCAGCTGCAGGCAGAAATATTTTTCCTTCTTCAGTGGCTAGCCTTCCTGAGGGGAGAAACTATGTCCTCGTGAGGTTCCCCATTCTATTTCTTCTCCTGGATACTGGGGGTTGGTTTCCCAGAGGGGATTACCCCATACTAGGGGTCTTTCTATAAGCATTTCTAATGGAGGGTCCTGCCTTGTGGCTTTTTTGGCTTCAATATCCACTTGGCAGTTCCCTTCTATTTCCCTTTCCTTTCCTTTCTGATGAGCCCAGCAGTGTAAGACTGCCACCTCTTTAGGTTTCTGTACAGCCAGTAATAATCTCCTAATGGCTTCCTGATGTTTGATAGGTGTTCCCTTGGAAGTTAGGAATTCCCTTTCTCTCCAAGGCAAACAAGAATTGAGAGTCAGGATGTACAGGGATGCAGAAAAAGGCATCCTTAAGGTCCAGAACTGTAAACCACTCTGCTTCCTCTGGTATTTGGGAAATCAGAGTATAAGGGTTAGGTACAGCTGGGTATAGAGGGACAACGGCCTCATTGATATTCCTGAGATCTTGCACTAACCTCCACTGTCTGCTGGGTTTCTGTACTCCTAAAATTGGAGTATTGCAGGGGCTACTGCATGGTTTTACTTGGCCTTGGATTTTAGGTCCTTAACAGTCTTTTGGAGTCCTTGTTGGGCCTCGGGTCTAAGAGGTACTGCTTTTGGTAGGGAAAGGAGGCGGAATCCTTTAGTTTAACTTGAACGGGATGGGCATTCTTTGCTCATCCGTATTGTCCTTCTGTTGCCCAGCCTTCAGGATTAATTCCTCAAGCAGGGGACAACAAACAGGTGTTCCTTCTCCTATGTTCAGGTGTATAATGGCCCCTGCTTTTGCTAGGATGTCTCTCCCTAACAAGGGAGTGGGGCCTTCAGGCATAATTAGAAAAGCATGTGAAAAGAGTAAAGTTCCCCAGTCACAACTTAGTGGCTGGGAGAAGTATCTAGTGACTGGTTGTCCTAGGACCCTTCAGATAGTGACAGATCTGGAGGACAGTTGTCCAGGACAGGAGAGCAAGACTGAGAAGGCTGTGCCAGTGTCTAGGAGACAGTTAACCTCCTGGCCCTCAATGGTCAAGCATAACTGGGGCTCTGTGAGGGTGATGGCATGGGCTGGCACTTGCCTCAGGCACCCTTAGTCCTGCTGCTCGATTATCTGGTTAGTGGCTTCTGACTCAGAGGACCTTCATTCCCTGGGGCAGTGGGCCTTCCAGTGATTCCCTTGGCATAAGGGGCATGGACGAGGGGGTGGGTTATTTCTACTTGGACAATCTTTTTGAAGTGTCCTTGTAGACCACACTGGAAGCAAGCCCTATCAGGCATTCGATTTGCCCAGGCTTTCCGTGTTCCAGAGCCTCCAAAGTCCGCTTGCCTGAGGGCCATGACAAAAGCGGTGGCCTTTTTTGTATCCTGTTTGTCCCGTTCTGCTTGCTCCTCCTGATCTCTATTATAAAAACTGAGGTTGCCAAGTTCAACAGGGTTTCTAAGTTTTGCTCCAGGCCTAAGGCAGACTTTTGAAGTTTTTTTTCTAATGTCTGCAGCTGACTGAGTGATAAACTTATCCTTTAAGATTAGTTGGCCTTCAACAGAGTCAGGTGACAGGGAGGTATGCTTCCTCAACGCCTCCCTTAGTCTCTCCAGAAAGGCAGTAGGATTTTCTTCCTTTCCCTGTGTTATAGTGGACATCGTTGAGTAATTCATAGGCTTCTTCCTAGTTTTCCTTAAGTCCTTCTGGCATGCAAGTTAACAAATATCTGCGACACCAATCTCCATGTTCTGATTCTGTGTCCCAGTGGGGATCTAAACTGGGAACTGCCTGCTGGGCTGTGGGGAATCATTCTCTTTCCTCTGTTGTCATCCTGTCATTGACCTGACTGAGACACCAGAGATCGCCAAACCCTTGGGCTGCAGTTATGGCGGCACTTCTCTCATTTGGGGTTAGTGTCTGATTTAGCAGTAACATTATATCTCTCCATGTCAGATCAAAGGATTGTCCTAATCCTTGTAAAACATCAATATAGCCATCAGGGTTATCTGAGAATTTACCTACGTCTATTTTAATTTGCTTTAAGTCTGAGAGAGAAAAAAGTACATGCACTCTGGCTGGGCCGAATTCTCCTCCCACTGCTTGGTGGGGGCATAATCGGGGAATATTGGCACTCTTTGGTTCACTGTTTACCCCTTTGTCTATCTCTTTTTGGACAGTTTGGGTTAAAGGGGGGTCCTTATTAGTTGGGGAAGGAGTCGGGGGCTTGCTGGGGTAGGGAGGTAGACTCTGAGGGCTTCCTGTAGGGCATAAATCACACTTTTTACATAAGCATATTGTCTCTTAATGAAAAGAAAGTTTGTGTGTTTGGCATTCCACTCCATTTGCCTTATTTTCTACAAAAGAGGTCTAGCTGTAAGATGGTGTTATACTTTATACTTCCCCCAGGAGGCCAGGTTTCTCCCTCTTGAAGAGGACACTGTGGCCAGGTGGTACTGCAGATGAATTTAAGTCGTTTCTTTCTTAGCGTCTGAGGGTCAAACTTGCCTCAATTCTCCAGAATACATCTTAGGGGCATTTTTTGCCTTGGTGGGGAACCAAGAACACAGGGATGCCAGCACCCCTAGGCATTTTGCGATGAGCATTAGTCCTAGAGTGTCCTCTATGGTACTAATGCTTATTCCTTTCCAGGGTGCGCAACCACCCATTGACTTCTGCTTATCAGATTAGTTATGCTCACTGATGCAGCAGTCCTGCGCCCCTTTTCCCACCTTTCTTGACCACAGAGAAAGGGGTCTGGGCTGCTGGATTCTAGTGGTCCTTTACCAGGGTGCCCAACATCGCCTTTGTGCTCAGGGGTGAGTCCTAGAGCTGGGCTGGGTTCCTATTTCATAACAACCCAGCTGCCCCATCAAGTTGCATTCCCATAAACAGTTCTTATTCAAATTCATTTCAGAGAGGGTGTAGGTAACCTTCTGAGTCAGGATTGAGTAGTCTTTTTTGATTCTGTAGGTACTTTAAGGCTTGGCTGAGTGCAAACAGCTCACACATTTGAGGAGACCAATTATTAGGCAATTTTTCTAACTCTGCTTCCAGAAGAGTCTCCCTATCAATTACTGAATACCCACTGTGGTTTTTTCCTCAGTCACCTGGGAGGAACCTTCTATCATCCTGTCCTGAAGGGAGTTCCTCCTAGGTCTGGTAGGACCTTTGTATAGTAATTAAGATTTAAATCCCCTGTTAGGAAATCTGCTGGGTTAAGGGAATTATCAGTGGTTGGTGTTAAATTACCTTTTTCTAACAGGATAGCCCCATACTTTAAGATTTTTGAGTTAGTATGCTACCTTTTTCCTTTTTTGACTTAGGATAATTCTGAACTGGTGAGGTGTGCTCACAATGAGGTTTCCTCTAAAAGTTTCTTTTCTACTTTCTTCTGTGAGCAAAGCAGTTGCCACTGCAGATGGAATGCATCTGCGGGTTACTGGGTTAAGGGTTTTTGATAGGAAAGCTACAGGTTGTCAGTGGTCTCAGTGTTTTCAGGCTACGCCCTTGTTTACACTGACAACAAGGTAGTATTGGAGTGTTATGGGGTCACGGAGAAGACCTTCAATTATCAATTATAGGTTTTAAATTTACCCTGGCTTTTAAAGGAATAAGGCACACTGTTTTCTACTATTACTATCTTTCTCTTTGACTCTCTTTTTCTGTCTCTCTCCTCTGTCTCTCTCTCTCCTCCATCTTTCTCCTCTGTCTCTCTCTCTCTCCTCCGTCTCTCTCTCTCCTCCGTCTCTCTCTCCTCCATCTCTCTCCTCCCCCTCTCTCTCCTCCCTCTCTTCCCTCTCTCCCTCTCCTCTCTCTCTCTCTCTCCTCTCTCTCTCCTCTCTCTCCTCCATCTTTCTCTCTCTCCTCTCTCTCTCCTCTCTCTCCTCCATCTTTCTCTCTCTCCTCTCTCTCTCCTCTCTCTCCTCCATCTTTCTCTCTCTCCTCCATCTTTCTCGCTCTCCTCCGTCTTTCTCGCTCTCCTCCGTCTTTCTCTCTCTCCTCCGTCTTTCTCGCTCTCCTCCGTCTTTCTTGCTCTCCTCCATCTCTCTCTTAGCCATTTACAAACTTGGGGACCTGGCAAAGGTGGTGGAGAACGGGTCCCACCTAACTGCCCATGTCGAGAGTTGTATACCTAAATCGGGAAGGACACCAGGGATAAGACTCCCTGGGTTTATTGTCCAGATGCCTAAGGATGCAGCCTAGAGCTTCCTTAGATCCCTTTGGAGATACAACTTGCTAGAGGAAATGAAAGTCTGAACCCTTAGTGCCTAGGAGGCAGGGATCAGAGGAAGTAGATTCAGAGGTAAGGAGAATTTTGGGGCTACAGTTTCAAGAAAGTCGTGGTTGGGAGCCAGGAGGTATGGGTCAAAAGTAAAGGTAGGGGTGCACACATGGGCGACGGTTGAGTAGAGGCTTCTGGCTGTGCCATGATCTCAATGAGTTAATGCCAGGAGTTCAGGATGACAGCTTTCTGCCTTTAGTCGGCCCTCGGCTTCCCCAAGAAAACTGAAAGTAGAAGCTGGTTGTAGGCTCCCAACCTCAGATAGACTCACACCTGAGTCTTAAGTCCGGCGGCCACGCTAATCATTTTTAACTGGCTGACAGGTGCCCAGTATTTTCCTCCAATTCTAAGGAAGGATAGGACAGAATAGCAAGCAAAAGTGGTACAATATTACTCACCACTTTGGAGGACGCTTCGTGGTCGCCAGAATGTTGCCGGGGGGTCCTTGCTCCCAGAGTTCCCAAGCGAGCTGCTTCCAAGATGGTGGCAAGCCTTGTGTTCTCTGACCTGGGGTTATTGGCCTCACAGATTCCAAGAATGCAATCTTCGGCCATGCGGTGAGTGTTATAGCTCTATTAGAAGTTGTGGGTCATGGAAGAGAACTGTGGAACCCAGTGACTAGTGTTCAGCTCGATTAGGACGAACCCAGGCACTTAGCTGTGCAGGAACAATGGCAAGTCTTTAGCCCAATCGGGAGTGGCAATGGGTGCCTCACTGGATCAGGAGCACAGCGGACACCCTGCAGGATCCGGAGGGCTGGAAATCAAGGTGGGTCTGCGACGGCAGCAAACAGCAGTGGTGGGCGGCGAGCGAAAGCTCAGCTCGAGCCATAACAAACACGGACCAGGCCGGGTGCGGTGGCTCACACTTGTAATCCCAGCACTTTGGGAGGCCGAGGCAGGCGGATCACGAGGTCAGGAGATCGAGACCACGGTGAAACCCCGTCTCTACTAAAAATACAAAAAATTAGCCGGGCGTGGTCGCAGGCGCCTGTAGTCCCAGCTACTCGGAGAGGCTGAGGCAGGAGAATGGCGTGAACACGGGAGGCGGAGCTTGCAGTGAGCCGAGATTGCGCCACTGCACTCCAGCCTGGGTGACAGAGCAAGACTCCGTCTCAAAACAAACAAACAAACAAACACGGACCGAAAGAGTGCAGTTGCAAGATTTAATAAAGTGAAATAGAGTGAAAACAGAGCTCCCATACAAAGGGAGGGGACCCAAAGAGGGTAGATGTTGCTGGCTCGAATGCCTGGGTTTATATCCTGATCATTGTCCCTCCAGCTGTGCTCTCAGGTGATAGATGATTGGCTATTTCTTTACCTCCTGTTTTTGCCTAATTAGCATTTTAGTGAGCTTTTTTTTATTACCTGATTGGTCGGATGTGAGCTAAGTTGCAAGCCCCGTGTTTAAAGGTGGATGTGGTCACCTTCCCAGCTAGGCTTAGGGATTCTTAGTCGGCCTAGGAAATCCAGCTAGTCCTGTCTCTCATAAGGACATATCTAAGACTGGATAATTAGTAAAGGAAATTGATTTAATTGACTCACAGTTCTGTAGGGCTGGGGAGGCCTCAGGAAACTTAAATCATGGTGGAAGCGGAAGCAAACACGTCCTTCTTCATGTGGGGGACGGAAGAAGTGCCAAGCAAAGATGGAAAAGCCCCTTATAAAACCATCAGATCTCATGAGAATTCACTCACTATCACGAGAACAGCACGGGGATAACTGCCTGCATGATTCAATCACCTCCTATCATAGGTAAATTGAATCATGTGTGTGATTCAATTCCGTGTGTCCCTCCCACAACACATGGGGTTTATGGGAACCAAAATTCAAGATGAGATTTGAGTGGGGACACAGCCAAACCTGGACACTCCCAAATCTCATGCCCTCACATTTCAAAACCAATCATGCCTTTCCAATAGTCCTCCAAAGTCTTAGCTCATTTCAGCATTAACACAAAAGTCCAAGTCCAAAGTCTCATCTGAGACAAGGCAAGTCCCTTCTACATAGGAGCCTGTAAAATCGAAAGCAAGTTAGTTACTTCTTACATCTAATGTAGGTACAGGCTTTGAGTAAATACATCCTTTCCAAATGGGATAAACCGGCCAACACCAAGGGTCTACAGGCCCCAATCAAGTCCGAAATCCAATAGGGCAGTCATTAAACCTTAAAGTTCCAAAATGATCTGTTTTGACTCCATGTCTCACATCCAGGTCACATTGATGCAAGAAATAGGCTCCCGTGGCCTTGGGCAGCTCCGACCCTGTGACTTTGCAGGGTACAGCCTCTCTTCTGGCTGCTTTCACAGGTTGGCATTGAGTGTCTGCGGCTTTTCCAGGCACAGAGTGCAAGCTGTCAGTGGATCTACCATTCTGAGGAATGGAGGACAGTGGCTGTCTTCTTGCAGGTCCAGTAGGTGGTGCCCCAGGGGGAACTCTGTGTGGGGGCTCCGACCCCACATTTCCCTCTGCGCTGCCCTAGCAGAGGTTCTCCATTAGGGTTGAACCCCTGCAGCAAACTTCTGTCTGCACATCCAGGCATTTACATAGATCCTCTGAAATCTAGGTGGGAGTTCCCAAACCTGAATTCTTGACTTCTGTGTACCTGCAGGCCCAATACCATGTGTAAGTCATCAAGGCTGGGGGCTTGCACCCTCTGAAGCAACAGCCTGAGCTGTAAGTTGGCCCATTTTAGCCACAGTTGGAGCAGCTGAGATGCAGGGCATCAAGTTCTGATGCTGCAGACAGCAGGGGGGCCTTGGACCCCCTAGGGGTCCCTCCTAGGCCTCCAGGGCCTGTGATGGGAGGGGCTGTCGTAAAGGTCTCTGACCTGCCCTGGAGACATTTTCCCCATTGTCTCAGCAATTAGCCTTTGGCTCCTCATTTCTTATGCAAATTTGTGCAGCTAGATTGAATTTCTCCCCAGAAAATGGGTTTTTCTTTTCTACTGCATTGTCAGTCTGCAAATTTTCCAAACTTTTATGTTCTGCTTCCTCTTGAATGCTTTGCTGCTTAGAAATTTCTTCTGCCAGAAACCCCAAATTATCTCTCTCAAGTTCAAAGTTCCAGAGATCACTAGGGCAGGGACAAAATTTTGCCAGTCTCCTTGCTAAAGAATATCAAGAATCACCTTTATTCCAGTTCCCAGCAAGTTCCTCATCTCCATCTGAGACCACCTCAGCCTGGCCTTTATTCTCCATATCACTATCAGCACTTTGGTCAAAGCCATTCAACAAGTCTCTAGGAAGTTCCAGGCTTTCCTACATTTTCCTGTCTTTTTCTGAGCCCTGCAGACTGTTCCAATGTCTGCCGGTGACCCAGTTCCAAAGTCACTTCCACATTTTCACGTACCCTTATAGCAGCACCTTCACTCCCAGTACCAATTTACTGTATTAGTCCATTCTCATGCTGCTATAAAGGCATATTCGAGACTGGGTAATTTATAAAGGAAAGAGGTTTAATTGACTCATAGTTCCACAGGGCTGGGAGGCCTCAGGAAACTTACAATCATGGCAAAAGGAGAAGCAAACACGTTTCTTTACATGGCAAAAGGAACAAGTGCCAAGCAAAGGGGAAAAAGCCCCTTATAAAACTATCAGATCTCATGAGAACTCACTACCACAAAAACAGCATAGGGGTAACTGCCCCCATGATAAAACTACCTCCCACTGGGTCCCTCCCACGATATGTAGAGATTATAGGAAGTACAATTTGAGATGAGATTTGGATGGGGACACAGCCAAACCATGACCGTCAGTCATTCCCCTCTCCTTGACACTTTCTTCACTTCTCTTTCACTACCTTTGCTTCTTTTCTTCCTACGTAACTAGCGGCTCCTTCTCAATCAGCTTAGATGAATACTCCTCATCTTCCAGACCTGTTACTGTTGGAGAGGCCCAGAGCTCAGTCTTGGACCTTGTCTGTTTTCTGTCTATGCCCACTCCCAAGGTGAACTAATTTGGTTCAAAGGCTTTAAATACCATCTCTATGCTAATGACTCCTGAGTTTATACATTCATCCTAGATTCATATTCAACTACTGCCATCTTGACAGTTCCATTGAGGTGTCCCTCAGAATCCATACATCTATCCAAAGCTGAGCTGTTTTTTTTTTTTGAGATGGAGTCTTGCTCTGTCGTGCCCAGGCTGGAGTGCAGCAGCACAATCTCAGCTCACTGCAACATCCGCCTCCCAGGTTCAAGAGATTCTCCCTCCTCAGTCTCCCAAGTAGCTGGGATTACAGGTGCCTGCAACCATGCCCAGCTAATTTTTGGTATTTTTAGCAGAGAAGTGGTTTCACCATATTGACCAGGCTGGTCTTGAACTCCCAGCCTCAGGTGATCTGCCTGCTTCAGCCTCCCAAAGTGCTGGGATTACAGGCATGAGCCACAGCGCCCGACCAGCTGACCTTCTCTATGAACCTCATCCTTCCACAAACTCCCTCATCTGAGATTTGAAAACTCCATCCCATGGTACTTGAACCAAACACCTTATGGTCATCTTTGAATCCACTTTTTATGTCATACTCTGTAGCCAACCTATGGCTATATAAACAATAACCTCACTACCTTTACAGGTATAACTCTAGTCCAAGTTACTATCACGTCTTGCCTGGATTATGAAATGGTTACAGTCTTCTTGCTTCCAGCCTTGCCCTCTTTAGTTTATCATTAGCATAGCCATAAAATGAACCTGTTAACATGCCTTCCCTCTGACCAAAGCCCTTCAACTTCTATGCCTGTCCCATAGTGAAAAAGCCAGAGTCCTTGCATGTAAGGCCATTTTTAGGACCCCTGTGTTAGTTACCTCTCTGGCTTCACGTGTGACTCCTTTCTTGGCCAGCTGCTTCTAGCTACCTGCTCCTGCCCCAACACCACTTCACTGGCAGTTTGTCCATTCTGTGTGGAGTGCTTTTCCTGCACATAACATGACTGGGTCCCTCACTTCTTTAGGACATAGCTCAAATGAGGGAATTTCTCCTATCTAAAATTTCAGCCCCCACCCCAGATACCAGTAAACTCATCTCCTTGCTTTTTCTTTCTAGCACTAGTCACTATGTAACATACCATATAGCATTTATTTTGCATAATCATCTATCCTTCTCTATAAGCTCAATGAGGATAGCATCTTTTGTCACTGTATCTTCTGCAGGTAAACACAAAAAAGTGTTCAATGCATGTTTGTTGGATAAATAGTAGGCAATGAATACATTTTAAAACTCTTCGTTGATCATTTTTCTTTTACCTTTCTGAAAACTCTTTTCAGGTTTCCTTTTAATTCCACTTCGTTTGTCCCCTATACTTTTGTATCTTATCGACACACTCAGCAAACTCTCAGAACCTAGACTCTAACTTGCATGCAAGTGATTCTCGCCTCTTCAATCTTGAGCATTTTCACATTATACCCACTTTCTAAGAGCCTATTGGAATTCTATTTTAGTTTTCTAATAGATCTTTCAAATTGTATAAAATAAAATGTATTATGTCCTCTCTCTAAACTTATGTTTCATATGTTGCTTAGTGATGTTAAACTCCATCTAATCACAAAAGCTAGAGCCACAGTCTCTTCCTCAGTTAGGAAATCCCTTTATGGCCAGAATAGCACTATGCCTTAATCTTCACCCAGCAAATATAAACATATATGCATGTGCATGTGCCAAATATATGGTACATACACATGGCTACATATGAGACGTAGAATTAGAGAACATATTTATGGACCACACTCAAGCAACATAAAACAACACACACACACACAGCAGTGACAGAGACTAAAGTCAGTGCTCTATAAAGCTCTAAGTCAGAAAACTGGCAGAGCCAAAAGCTTAATCAAGAGCCGAAAGTTCCCGTGGTGTTGCAGGAAATGGAGGCAGGCTCAAACTGGACATGGGAGCAGGGCTCTCCACCTACGGAAACAGCAGTGACCACTGACGAGGACTAAGGTATATGTCAATCTGTGAACTTACAGTGCTTGAAGGAGGTAGTACTTGAGCCAATGCCGGTCAGCTCTGTGACTATGACAAGTACCTACATCATCCCTAGCTTTTAATACAAAAGCTGGTTCTGGACTAAGAGTCCCGTGGTACCACAAGGCAATCATAAAACCACTAAATAGGGAGAGTCAATCCTAAAAGGAAGAAAAGGAAAAAGATAAACCTGCAAACAAAAATTCCAAAGCACACAACCAAAACTAAGAGAGATGGTAAACGAGACAGAAATTGTGTCAGTTTTGAAAAAATAAAAATACAACAATCTTTGTGATTTTGAAATAATTTTAAGATTATCAGAGACACAAGAAAGTAGCACCGTATAATTTTGTGAAACGCAAGCAGGCAGATACAATTTAATAAGAAATGGCTAAAAACAGAAACATCTAGCATTCTGACATATGTAAAGATACAGCCCTTGACATAAAAAAGGACTTTTTAGACTGCAGCTAAAAATTAGAGCAGTAAGATAATTCATCTGAATAATTAAGATAATTATTCACCTAGAAAGAACACGTGAGAGGAAATGAGAAATATAAAAGATTATTCGAGGCTCCAAAACACATCTTAAAGGGATTTGAGAATTTAAGAGCAAATGGAAAGACAAGTAAGCAGTTTTCTAAAAGGTCACGGTTTTTCCAGAATTATAACAAATGTTCAGATTAAATGTGCATCAGGTCAGGTATGTTAAATAAACTCACATTTAGAACCATAACAATGAAACTGAAAAGGATGAGAGATAAAGCAAAAAGACTTAAAAGCTACCAGAGGGAAAGATGGATCAGCAGCAGAGTACTAACAATAGAGTGAGAACAGATTTCAACAAATGATTCTGAAAGTCAAGTAAAACGACCACCAATTTAATACTTTCTATTCACTAAACCATAATTCAAGTTAGGGCAAGATGAGGATATCTTTAGACCCACAAAAGCCATAAGAACATATTTTTTAACAGGTTAAAAGAATTCCTAAGAAATACACAGCTGGCTCTTGAACAGTCTGAATTTGAACTACATGGGTCCATTTATATGGAGATTAAAAAAACACACACACACACGGACCAAAAGTACAATATTCAAGGGATGCCAAACCTTCATATAAGGAAAGTTGACTTCAAATATGTGGGTTTCACAGGGCCAACCACAGGACTCGAGTATGTGTGGATTATGGTATACACAGGTGCTCCTGGAATGAATCCCCGGAGTATACTGAGGGACAGCTGTGGTTTATCAAGAAGAAAAATTAACCAAACATGAAATTAAAGTGACTGAAGGAACGGTAAAGTATGTTGGTCATTCTAATAAATGTGAATGAAGACGATGTAGGTGAGCAGGAAAAGTTTGTTAAATCACTATCTTTTCTTTTCTGGGAAGACAAAGAAGTATAACCCTTTATTAGTAAAAAAAAAAAAAAAAACAATAGGAGAGGGATAGAGAAAACATGTTAAAATTTTAGTGGTAACTTTACAAACAATAAAAATATAACTAACCTGTAAGTTCCAAACTAGCAAAGGAAAACAAGAAAAAATTCAAGTCAAGAAAAGGAGAAAAAGAAAAATGATGAGAAACAGAACAACAACAAAAAAAAGAAATAGTTCTGCAGAGCATGGTGGCTCACGCCTGTAATTCCAGCACTTTGGGAAGCCGAGGCAGACGGATCACAAGGTCAGGAGTTCAAGACCAGTCTGGCCAACATGGTGAAACCCCGTTTCTACTAAAAATACCAAAATTAGCTGGGCATGGTGGCGGATGCCTGTAATCCCATCTACTCAGCAGACTGAGGCAGGAGAATGGCTTGAACCCAGGAGGCAGAGGTTGCAGTGAGCCACTACACTCCAGCCTGGGTGACAGAGTGAGACTCTGTTTCAGAAAAAAAAAAAAAAAAAAAGTTCCAAAAGTATTCATAATTCTCAAATGATAATAGCATGAATTCACTGTGATGGTTAATTTTACATGTCAACTTGACTGGGTTAAGGGATACCCAGATAACTGGCAAAACATTATTTCTGTTTTTGAGGGTGGTTCCATTAGAAATTAGCATTTGAATCAGTGGACTGAGTAAAGAAGACTGCTTCACACCAATGTGGACAGGCATCATCCAATCCATTGTGGGCCCAGATAGAACAAAAAACAGGAAGAAAAGTGAATTCACTCTGTTGTAGAACTGGGAAATCCATCTTATCCTTGTCCTTTGATGTAGTTACATCGTGTAACTGTCCTTTGATGTAACTGAAAGTTACATCATGTTTTCTGGTTCTCAGGTCTTTGGGTCAGGCTGCATTAACTGGCTTTCCCAGTTCTCCAGCTTGCAGACAGCATATTGTGGGATTTCATAGCCTCCATAATCACATAAACCAATTCCCATAATAAATCCTCCCATATATCTCTATATATCCTATTGGTTCTGTTTTTCTGTAGAACCCTAATACACACGCCTATAAAAAACTATCGATGACCATGTTGGGAAAAGTTTTAAGTATATTTCGATTATAACAGACATAATTTTTTTATTGTGATTAAAACAACACAACATAAACTTACCATCTTAAAATTTAAGTATATGGCTCAGTAATGTTAAGCATATTCACATTGTTCAGGAACAGATTTCCAGAACTTTTCCATCTTGCATATCTGAAAATCTATACGCATTAATCAAGACCTCCCAGTTCCCCCTCCTGCCGGCCCCTGTAACTACTATTCTACTTTGTTTCTTTGGCTACTTCAGATACTTCAGAAATGGCACAGTAAAATTGGAAATGACAAAACTGGGAAAAATATACCAAGCAAATAAAAAATTAACTTTGTAATGAATAGACAGATATCAGACACTCCAAGCAAGTTAAACCTTGAGTAACATTGATTTTTAAGAAGTGGGCCATGGGAGATACATCAATGAAAGAGACCAAGGAAAAAGACCAGCAAGACAAGTAGGACTAGAAAAATGTAGAGTCAGAAAGGTGCTACAACAATGTTTTAGTCCAATAAAATATGAACTGTAAACATATGATCAAGTTTGGAAGTTAGGAAAACTGGTGATCTTGGCAAAAGCAATTTCAATTGAACATGAACAAATTTTGATCTTCCTAGGTTGAAGAGGAACTAAGATTTTGAGATGTTTGAATGAGAAAAATACGAGAGGGGATAATCTAGAGGCAAGGTTCAGGGAAGATAGATATTGCATTACAGGATTCTCACAATCATATTTATAGGTTGAGGACAAAGTTAAGATGGAGGGACAGCAACTTCTCACTCCAGCTACATCACTATAGTTCGTTCCCCCATAAACCCCATACTTCTTCACTTGGAGCCACTCACTGTTCCTACACACACACACAAAAAAAAAAAAATCTCGATGCACATGGCCATCTCTTTACCTTTAGTAAACTGCATAAGTTGACTTCCTGCTAAGTGCCCACACATCATCTAACTCATCATGTGATTACACTGCTAAGTGCTAGACCATATCATCTGGCGATTGTCAAAAACACAGATTGTTTTACTTCATTTCTTCCTAGAAAGTATCTGATTAACACAGAGGTTAACTGTTGTTAGTATTTCTTATACAATGATACCACAGCTGGCTTAGTAACTATCTCCTTCCCTGTGATTTTCTCAGATGGTTCACAGGGTTCTACGGGAAAATAACTATTATGCTTGGGGTAAAAGCAAAAGCTTTGTCTTAGAAGAACTGGATTCTGCCAAGTGAGAAAGAAGAAAAAACATTTCAGGACAAAAGTTTTGTCATTTATCTAGCACTTTCTTGAGAGAATATTTGTCTTAGTAACGTTACCATAGCCATAGCATCTAAGATAGCACCTAGCACTGTAGCCACTCAAATGTTTACAGAACTGAAGATGAGATAATATATACAATGATGTTTAGTTTATAAAAGGACATGGTGCATAGCGGCGGATAAGAAGTACTGTATGGTCAAAACATTTGGGGGTGATGAGAGCATGGCTTGAAGGGTGAGCTGGGATGTGTACGAAAGGTCTTATATGACATAACTAGGATTTAAAATTAGTCATCGAAGGTTTTTAAACAGGGAGGTGGCCCATTCAGATTTACTTTAGAAAAAAGTATTTCTGGTGACAGCAAAGACAATGGATTGGATAAAACAGAGGAGGAGAAAGACTAGTTAAAACACTGCTACAAAAGACAAATAAGGGGCTGAACTTCAGCTGTGGCAACGGGCTAAGAGGGAAGGTATCATCAGCCTTGAGAAAACTCAGGAGCAAAACCATCAGGAATGGTGATTACTGGTGATTAAACAAGAAAGAGAGTACCAGAACTGGAACTTCTGTGGAATGCAGGTGGAGAAGAGAGGTAATTGGCTTAGCCTGGGACATGCTGGTGAGGTGCATGTAACACTTCCAGGTAGTACAGTTAGAAAGTAAACATTCAGAGACAATCACTGCCAATTACAGGGGCCTACTGAGCTATAGCATTTAACACACCGATAATAAGTATTTATTCATGAACCTGCTTCCTGTCCCACTGATAATTAGAATAAGATTTTATTCATTTTTCACATCACCAGAGCATAAGAAATGTTTGAAAACCGAGTGTATTGTTACCAAATTTCAACTCTGAGCTGTAGTTAGATCAAAATAAAGCCATAGGAAGTAATCTCAAAATAACCAACAAAACAACTACAATAACCTCATAAAAGTATTAGGTGTTGTACTGAAGAAAAAAAGAATTAAGAAAAAAGTTATACTTGTAAAATAGAAGACAAAGTTCAACATGAAACCCAACAAAGGTATATAAAAAAATTATAGAAGTAAAGCAAGAACTGTACAGTTGTGAATTCCTTTGTCATATTCTTTAAAATGTATTCTTAAAATTTCTTTAATTAAAACATGTAATTTTAATTAAAAGCCACATGTGAATGCTGGTTTAACTTTTCTGGTATTCATGGATATCAACCATCATATAGGCAGATATGGAATCCAGATCTGACACTAAAAAAAAATAGGAATGAAAAATGAACTTGTAATTTTTACAATAGTAAGAATGGACTTGATAAATTATGCACATTTTAATCTAAAATATAGACTTTCATATGTTTTATCTTAATAATATACCTTGAGTAAAATAAAACGTCTTTGTCAAAAGACATCTCATTCAGTAACAGATTTTTCAACAACAACAAAAAACCAAATGGCCCACGATATTGAGATAATTCAGAAAATATGTGGGCAAGACCTCTTCTCTATTAAAATAAAATACCAGTGAAAATACTTCCGTGCCATTTTAGCTCCCATTTGAGACCAAGCAAGACAATTATTTCAGGACTTTCCTATTACACATTAGTTTAAGAAATGCCCCACAAAAAAGGTTAAGTTCTGGCACCTAGATATTTCTGGAGTATGAAAATTATTCAATTCATGAAGAAACTGTACCTCTCTTTGAAGACTAATTGTTTTCTTGGCAGGGTATTGTGTTATCCAATGTGTTAATAGAATGCTGTCTTAAACGATGAGTTCAAAATTATCCTATTACATAAATCTGATCATTTCAGATTGCAAGAGTGGGAAGGACAGCTCAGGCGTTTTGCAACGACATTCTTCTCTTGAAGAATACCAGTGTAGCACATCTATCATAATATTGGTTATAAATTACTTCCTATCACATTGAATTGAAAGAAAGAAAGCCTCCCAAGTTTGTAGAAACACCAAACCACTTTCCTTCCTTCTGTCAATCTTTAAAAAGTAGTACGGCTCTATTCTGAGCAGTAACTTTTGGTTTCTTTCTGTAGAAAGGCTGTGAAAATAAATTATATATATTCCACAGATACTTAACTTTCATAAAATTTTGCCAGAACTAAGGAATATTTTTCCCCAATATCCTACAATTAGTGCCAATAGTGGAATTAAGATAAAAATAATACAGAAATTTTGTGAATATCTATTAAGATACGTTGTACGTGAATTCATATCAAAAAGCATAGGATGATTAAACTGGAATTTTTAAGTATTCCTCCAAGCAATGTGACATTTATCTACATTAGGCTTTTTACCTTGAGTCTATGTTACTTTAGGTTATCTTACCACCTACTAGATTGATTTTGTTAATTCAATATGGAGTCTCAAAATCATATATATTCTTTTCCTGCAAATGTCAAAGAGAAATCAAGTTCCTACTCTTTCTCCAGACAGTTAAGATTACATCTAATCCACAAATTTCAGCACATACACACACAGTAAAAGGGTAAAATCATACTGATGTAGCGTAAATCTAATTTTTGAATTTCAGGCGTTAATGATTTAAACCTTTGTGCTTAAGTATGGAAAAATTAAATCCTTTAAAAGAAGTTCATAATAACTGAAAAAGGCCCCATCTGGCAATAATGAAGACAAATTAACAATAAAATTTTGAAAATCTGGCAATATGATCAAGCCAAAGCATACGAAATTACTTCTCTGTACTTAGTCACTGGTGGTCCAAGGAAGGATCAACTTCCTGTCTTGGACTCTGGCGTCTAAATTAAAGCAGGAAAATCGACTGCAATCTGGGTTCCAGGCTTCTGGCTCACAAGCAACAAAGCTCGAAACTCACTAAAAGCAGGAAGATTTTACCCCCAACGTATTCTCTAAGAAGAATCCGCTTTTTGAAGAGCTGCTTTCAGTTTAGTTCAAACACAAGGCAATGGCATCAATTCACACCTTGGAGGTTACTTGATTTTTAAAGCTTATTGTGCTATATTAACTCCTTTTGTGCCAATTTATCTTGAGCAAGAGGGTTTTTCTTTAAACTACACATATGAGCTAGAATTTACTAAAGAAGAAAAAAGTTTTATAATCTGAGTTATTAAACTGAATTTTTTTTCCGTTCAATTACTTTGAATTGTGTCATCTACTTTTGAAAATATGGTTATGTTCATTTTTCTGTGTATATATGCCTGTCATGTAATTACATTTTTCAATGAATACTGTTTTAAAACAAATGTCTTAAATAGTTTTATGTGCTTAAGTAACAGATTTTATACTTAGTTTTTAACCAAATCTTGATGATCAAAGAAAATATTTTGGTAATTGTTCAAGAATAGCTTAGAAGTACCATTTATATACAAACTGCTCCTCCAGCAGAAAATCAATAAAAACAGAAAACAATTCTACCAGCATCTCATTATAACCTGGAACGGTGCATGAAAGTCCACTTCTGCTATAGCCATTTTAGTTATAGACATGTGCAATAAACCACCCGCTTGTCATAAGAAAAGGGACGGCAAAAGTGAAACTACTTGGATAAGCATAAGGCATTAGACCACGTAAACCATTATTATAATTAAAGAAACATGAATTGAGCAGTGATTTATGGAATGGTAGTTGTACTATATTACACCAGATTATAACAACGAATCTTTTTTTGTTCATAGATTTAGAAATAAATTAATGTACCTTAAATCTCTGTAGCTCCTTCTCGTTTACAATTGTGCTTTCATATGCACAATCTGATTTCAATCTGTATTACAACAATCCTGGGAGGCAGAAAGAACGGTCATTTTTGTTCATACTTTAATGGGTTAAATATAATTCCCATCAGTTTGAGACGTGATAATGTGAACTAATTAAGCCTAAATTGTGCTGAAAATAATAAAAATTGTTATTGTATAAATGGGGCTTGGCATCAAATTGACACATTTTATTAAATATAATGTGCAAAATATAATGAAGTAACTTCTATTTAAAACACCGTACAAGGCAGGTATTATTTAAAATGCTTTAGTAACTCATTTTCCATAAAAAGAAATCTGGCATTATAAAAATACATAAAATAATCATGATTTATATCATTAATTTACGTAAGATACTTTTTTGCATAAAACAAAGTTAAAAAATAGTTTTAAAAGGTATTCTTATATGAGCATCATTCCCAGTATAAAAATTTTCATAACTTTTTGTAATTTTGGTTCATCTGTATAAATAAAGCATCTTTATCCTTTTAAAATTCATAACTCCATTTAAAAAACATAAGATTCTCTCTCTTTTAAATAAAAGTTCACTTGAGGTAGTATGTTAAGCTTTTCCTTTGGTCTCATTCAGTCTATGTGTCCAAGTCATAAGACTGAAAATTTGGAGTCCTGTAGTTTTCTAAAGTCTGTTTAAAGGTACAAATGTGATTTTCTTCCTGAAAATCTGTCCTTTCTTTCCCATCTTCCTCTGACCCAGAGTCCAAGTCTGGGGAAGAATGAGCTTTCAAATAAAAGGCTCTTGGCTGACAATCTGATGGCTGTCCAAAGCTTGAATAGGCATCTAGGTGAGGTCTCCTGAGAGCTTTTCCAAATGTACCTGAAAGAAAGAAACACCTTGAGCACGTGGGTCCCTTTGCTAGCATGTGTATCAATAAAACCCACTGCAAATGAAGAAACATCTTACCCCATGAATATGAGTAAGTGTTTTCTACAAGTCCACATTATGGCATTCACATACATGTACATCTGTGTTACAGACAGATCACTTCTAGAATGGAGCAAAAGACAATTTGCCCTCCCTCACATTTACATCCACTGAACAAATGCATCTATTCTTTATCATTTCTCATGACTGGCAGTAATGTTAATGGTCATGCAATAAAGTTCCCCAATGTAAGTTTCCCCATATCCTAGCTGAGAGCCCACCAATTTTGGTGACGGGTGCGTTGGATGGTAACATCCAAATTAACTGAGGCTAAATATAGAAATTTTCTTTCAAAATAAACGTGTGTCCTGCCCTTTCTTCATTAATTGTAGCCAAATATTACTCAATTGAATCAAATTCTTGCCTCAGTCATACAAAGCATATTCTTTTAATTTTTTCCAAAAAAGGAATATAAATAATTCCACTGTGATAAAACATAACATTTCGTAGAAGTTGGGTAAAATATTTGAAAATTCTCCTTTTTTTATTTTATTGTCAACATGGCAAGTTGTGGCTGATTTTCCCATCTCTCCGTTCAGTGAAAAGATGACCTCAGCTCTTCCATCCTATTATCCCCATGCATCAGACGAAAAAATTCACAACCTAATCTCAGTGCCAGCCAGCATCTACCACCACTGACTTGGACTTCAAGGCTGGTTTTCTTTGCCAAAGGTAGTCCAGCTTGTCAGACTAGCAGTTGTTGCTAGGTAGGACGCTGTTTTCCACCCTTCGACTGCGGGTTCAGTTGGAAGCCAGCAGACATACCAAACCACAATCACGCGGAGCACACAACTCCACCCCAAAGGCCGTGGGAGCCCAAAACCACTTTTTCCACATGGCTGACAAGCTGAGCTCCTGAGTCCTCCCCAAACCCTTGTCTTGGAGTAGATGCCACACACAGTGCTACCCAGAAAGCTCCTGGGGCTTAGTTATAGATTAAACACATCATCAAGTAAAATCCCACCTCTGACTTTGCTTTTGGAGGCATTTACACTAACTAGTCGGATGTCACGGCAGCCTCATTCAAGAAACCATTTTATGCCGGTTTGACACTCAAGGCTCTCATTGCTCTCTCACACACAACTTGGAGTATGGATCCTCAGACGAGGTACCTGCTAACTTAATAAACTTACCCATGAAAGAATTACTCGAGGCAACTGACGCTGGCTCTGGATTTGCGCTAAAATCTAAAGAGGACTTGTTTAGACACAGATTTTTCATTCCAGGTCCTTCATTTTGAGAGTAACTAGTGTTAAGTAGCTTCCTCACATGCGAAGGCCATGCTATATTACTGAAGCTCCGTTCACAGGATTCTTCTGAAGGATGAGAACATGGGTAGCACTCCTTTTTCTTTATGTAACTGGGCTCATAGTGGTCCATTAAAGCTGTTCTTGGGTCAGGACTGCAACCTTTTTAATTTGGGGGTAATAACAGAAGGAGATTACAGTTAGCACATCTAGAAGTCTAAGAAACAGAACTGTACTCAAGCAAGAAAACCACCTACCTGTATGATACGTTTCAAAAGGATCTGAGCCATACACATTTCCCTTCAAATACACAGGGCCTGTGGATCCCAAAAAGGGACAAAGGAACAGATCTGTGGCAGCTTCCACATCAGCTTCACTGCTATTGTCAATATGGCAGGTACCTTTGAAACAAAAATCTTAGTCAATGATCCAATTATTCAAGTACCATTCAACATTCTCCCTAGTTTTGGCATCTTCCATATTTATAGGTGAAAATTTGACTAGAACATCACACAGACAAAAAAATTGCAAAAATTTACAGTAGGGTTTTAAAAAAATTTATTAGAGGACTTGATTAGCCATTGTGCTAGGTGTGGCGGCCTTACTGCTCACTTGGTTTCTACAGGAAACTGATGAGTGTGGATCCTGCAGCCAAAGCAGCCATGGTCTAAACCACATACCATCAGCACTGTCCCTTTCTTACAAAAGGTCCCAGATGACCAGAACCAGGATTGGCACTTGGCCAATGACCTCTTAATGCCCATCTCAAAGATAAGCTCAGCTAAACATATCATCTCATGGGTATCTGAACCAAACAACACAGAAATGATATGCCATTTACTGCTGGACACAGTAGGTGAAGAGTAAGTGATATCATCAGGGTTAGAGATGTCACAATGACACATGTGTCTGGGAAGCAGAAACTGGGCAGTCAGAGGTGGTGGGCTGAGAGGAAAGCAAATATGCAGAATGTGATGCAGTAATGCTGGTGGCCCAGAGCTACTCTGGGAGCAGCCTCATCTCCAGCCCCAGCATCTAGGCAGCCTGGCATTATTATGCCCCAGTTCTGTCCCTTCAGGTTTTCCTTAAGTGTCTTTTCAGTTAAGCCCATTATACTTTAATGAGCTTGGGTCTCCACTCTTTGCCTCTAAATGGGTCTAACTAGAATACTCACTTCTATGCTCAGATCCTCTAACTCTACGCTATTTCTGGCTTGCCAAGCACTTTTAGTTTATCTCACCTCTGACGAAACTATGAAATTGAAAACATACACTTCACTCCCAACTACAATGTCTGGCACAGAGCGTATAATAAATACTTACGGGAAAAGTTGGTCATGTATTTTAGAATAACATCAATGGCTTCCACTTGCTGAGCCCTTAATATGTGCCTAGCGCCACGCAGTTTTCCATCTTCATTTCATTTGCACAAGTACCTCACCAGAAAGTACTGCATGTGCCCCACAGTACATGCAGTAAGTAGTAGGAGTCAGTCTTGTACCAAACCTGCGCTCTTGTATTATGCTGTCTCCATTATTATTCTCAAAACTATGCAGCGTTGAAAGCAAGGGTCAGAATTAGACTTCTCAAAGAGGCTGGGCGCGGTGGCTTACGCCTTGTAATCCCAGCACTTTGGGAGGCCAAGGTGGGCAGATCACCTGAGGTCAGGAGTTCAAGACCAGCCTGGCCAACATGGCAAAACCCCGTCTCTACTAAAAATACAAAACCAAAAGAAAGCATTAGCCAGGCGTGGTGGCATGTGGCTGTAGTCCCCGCTACTTGGGAAGCTGAAGCAGGAGAATCATTTGAACCCAGCGGGTGGAGGCTGCAGTGAGCTGAGACCACACCACTGCACTCCAGCCTGGGCAACAGAGTGAGACTTCGTCTCAAATAAATAAAAATAAATAAATAAAAAATAGACTTCTTAAAGAAAATAATGTAAACCATTTGACTTTTAAGGCCATTCATGTAACCAGTAAGGGCCAAAGAACATTTATAACGTAAAGGATATACAAATATCCTTTACACATGGAATAATTACGTTTTTCTAAACCTACTAGTCTTTTTTTATTGTTAGAAACAAAGATTTATTTTTTTCCTAGTATTTAAGAGAAGGGTATAGAACTATACAATTTCAACCTTGCTAGTGATCTTGGGCCAGGTCCTTAATTAACGTCAGTGTTAATCAATATCTTGTGAAAATGAGTATCATATCTGAGCTTTCCACCATATGACTTCAAAACAATTACAGCCCACGTTCATTTTAAACACTTACCACTACTGTCATGTTGTGGTAAGAAAAATCCAGCACCTGAAGATGTGACAAATTGGTGGTGGCTTCCACTTTCTGAAGACACGTACCCATCCTGCCTGTCAGCTAACGTTCCCTGAGATGACAAATAACTAGGAGTATCTGCTGGCAAGTTGGTCTCATCTGTAATAAAACAGCAGCATTTTATTAACCAAGAATGATCGTTAATTGTCCCACAGGCATCCCGGGTGAATGGCATAGACTATTTTGGCTTCTGCATACATCAAATTAGGGGAGATCTACTCTGGCAAAACCATCTCGATTGTACAGTACTCTGGAATGGCAAATTAGGACTTTGCTGCTCTGGGACGTATAAGCTGACTTTCTGTTTTATCACCCATTGGATGCACCTCCCAAATTTCAAAACAACAAATGCTTAAACAGATTTTTTAAAAGGCTGAAGGCCTAAGAATTTTCATGGGACAGTATCTAAGCTTTCGAATTATACTTGATTATTGCCATATTCCCTGCTTAATATTACTAATCAATATCTGACTGCACATACTAATGAAGTCACAACCCCTCTTCCACTAATAAAATCCAACCTAAGTACATGCACATACGCATACACAAGACATACAACTACTGCAGACAGTAAACCTTATCATTAAAGGGCTGTTTCTGCTTCTCCATCACTATCTCATGAAGGAGTTAGAAATATTTTAGTTCGTGACTTGGATTATGTCTCACAGCCACAGGATATCCTGATGTCATTTTAACAAAAATATTAATCTTTAAACATCAGCTTTATTTGGGGCTGGAGTTTTTTAGCGAATCATATTTCTGCAGCTTGAAACAAATGAGTCACCCTTCTGAGATGAACTCAGACTGCAAGACACACATTCTAGAAGTATCTGCAGAACCACAAATACACATGACTCCCGTGACCTGTGCCAAGCTTCTGTTTACACACCTGTGTTGGTAATGCTGCAATCTTCATTCCTCCGCCTTGTGTGGTATATGATGACCACCCACACGAGTGACGTGCCCACCACACAGCAAACCACGGCTATGATCACGACACCCACAGTGGCCCATCCGTCATCGTCTAACGATGGGGCGGTCATCTGAGGGGAGTCGCAGGTCGGAGTGGGGATCACACTGAGGCGCACGTTTCCTCTCTCAGTGCCAAGGGTATTAGACATCTCACACGTGTATTTCCCAGCATCACTGACATCTGAGTCCACAATAATCAGAAGCTGATTGCCTGCTGCAAAAAAGTGCCTCTCGGTTACCACCAAAGGGCTGTCATCTTTGGTCCAGTTCAGTTTGGGGGGAGGGCTTCCTCCAGCAATGCACTGTAGGACAGCCGTTTCTCCCTTGGTTACAGTTCGGTCCAACAGTGGCCGCAAAAATGATGGTGTTTCTGAAATAAGAAGTTATGCTTTTAATTTCCCAAATAAAATTTAGTTTCCATATCATAAAATGTAGCATTTAAACTTATTCAAATTGTAACCTAAAATTTTATTCTCCCACAACTTACTGGACATGCTTTTTTAAGAGCCTAAACATATACAACATTCAGTATTTCACTATTCTGCTGTCATTTACTCATAACACCAGTTAAGCATAATAGCTACTATTTTTAAAATCTCAACTTCCCTCACTTTTGCAAAAGTCGGGAAGCTGGTTGCAGAGGGGAGAGTGGAAAACAAACGCTTTTTAAAAATAGAAAGTATAAAAATAATTTCAAGCACAAGGGTATGTTGATAAATAAAAAAAATCAGAATGCTTAAGTTTTTTAAGTGAAACTTTTTAGGGCCGGATGCCTAGGCCTACATTAAAACTCTGACAATAATTTACTTTTATTATTTAGTATCTTAATAGGTTACTTTAATTAGCTCTTTCAAAGATACGTGAATAATAATTGTGTTTACATTTTTAAAAAGCATTTGTTTAGGTAAAAGATGAAAAAAAAAACTCTGACTTCCGGAGAGGTATGGTAGGCCGAGAAAAGAGAGTAAGGCCTTCCCAATTGTTCCTACTTTTTTTTTTTTAATGTTCTTTATGGTGTTAAGACTACTGATATAGACAGCACAGTGGGGAAATTAGAGGAGGGTGATCCCCCATAAAAGGGAGGATCGGCCCCTCTCTTCAGGATGGAGGGGGCAGGGATTCACCTCAGTGGCCAGACTTGAGGATGTCATGCAATCCCTGACTTCAAAGTGTTCAAGAGGCCATTTGCATTAATACTTCCTAGGAAAAGGCAATGCCCCGTAGATCTTCATCTCGTACTCTCACAACTTCTGGTACTTAGGGACCTTGGATGAGCTAGTATCTTCAAGACTGATTTATACTACAGAATCTTAACAAATTCACCCACCTAGGACAGTCAGAGTTGCATTTGCAGAAATACTTCCTGCACTGTTCTGAGCTGTGCAGCTGTATACCCCAATGTCCTCTATCTTCACATCCACAATAAAGAACACGTCATCCTCGGGCATCACATGCATGCGTCTCTCCCGTGCAGCTGGGAAGTCTGTGCCCCCATCCTTCTGCCAGGCTATCTGGGGGGCTGGGTGCCCCACAGCAGCACACTCCAAGCGTGCCATGGCCCCAGCTCGGATGGTGAGGTCCATGGGGGTCTTGGTGAATGAGGGAAGCACTGAAATCAGAGAAACAATATAGGCATTAGCACAATGGAGTCTTACAGGTTCACTTGCATTCCTTTTTATTATTTTTTTTGTTTGTTTGATACTTACAGATTGTCCCTGACATAGATTGGGCAGGGGTTAATTCCAATTTCAAGTCAAGGAAACTAAAGTTGAGATGGAAAGATTAAAAGGCTTGCTCAAGGTTACAGATACAGAAACAATGAAGTCAGGATAAAACAGAGGTCATCTGATTCTCAGAATGAAGGTCTTCCTGCTATTTTCTGCCACTTTTTAGTTTCCTCAATAATGAACTGTGAGATCTTGGGCATATCAGTTAATCTCTTTGTACCCTGACCACTCACTTCATCTATTTTTTTTTAAAGTCTCTCCTGGTAGCGCTAACATTCTGTGACTTTTAAGATATATGTTTTGCCCTACAATTTAAACTCAAAACTGTTCTATGTGCCAGGCCACAGCCATCATTTGCTGAGTGAATGCATTAATGAATCACATTCAAAATCATCTACCATGGCAGATACAGATAGTTAAATGATAAAGTGGCAAGGATCCTGCTGTAAAACTGTATACCTACCACACAAAGCAAACAAGAATAGACTTCTATTAACAGTGGCTAACAGTGCATTTACTGAGCACTACCTTGCAGCCATTTTGCTACATCCTTTACACATATTATTTCACTAAATGAGCATAATGCCTCTAGGGGGCAGGTCCTATTATCCCTAATTGAAAGATGTGGAACTGGAGGCGGAGACGTGAAGTAACCTGCTGAAAATCACACAGGGGTGGCAGGATTCACACACAGGCCTCTGAATTAAAGGCAGTGTGCGTCCAGCATGATGCTTTGCAGCCTTCCAGGTCAGTATACTACACTGTAAACTCTCAAAGAGGAAAACACGGCCGGGCACGGTGGCTCACACCTGTAATCCCAGCCAGCACTTTGTGAGGCCGAGGTGGGCAGATCACAAGGTCAGGCGTTCGAGACCAGCCTGACCAACATAGTGAAACCCCGTCTCTAATAAAAATACAAAAAATTGGCCAGGCATGGTGGCGCACGCCTATAATTACCCAGCTACTCAGGAGGCTGAGGCAGGAGAATTGCTTGAATCTGGGAGGTGGAGGTTGCAGTGAGCCGAGATTGTAACCAGGATGTCATCCAGCCTGGGTGACAGTGCAAGATTCCGTCTCAAAAAGAAAAAAAAGAAAAAGAAAAAAAAAGAGCAAAACATGTCTGGTTCATCTCTGTGTTACTCACCACACTGAGTATGGTGTCGTCTTCAACATAATTGCAGGTTTAGATACAAATAACCAAGAATGGTAATTTTGTGGAATGAAAGGTAGGGAAAGGAAGAGTCAGGTGGGGAACTGTGAGAAGAAAAGACAGGGTTAAGATTAAGAGAGAAAAACAGGTGCTTTCTATTTCTAAAAGGTATCTTTAAATGCTAAAGGAAAAGTCAGATCACATACTATTTACTGTAAGCTTGGCTTTGACAGAGTAGGATGAACCGAAGTGATTGGAGATGACACACTGATATTTCCCCTCACTGGCAAATTCCACCTCGCGCAGCCGAAGGATGGTGGTATACTCCATCACCTCGCCACCTTGGGCCCGGAGGTGTGCATAATTTTCCATTTCGGCATCATGCAGTAGTTCATTGTCTTTTTTCCAAGCAAAAGTCATTGGGGAATCACTGCTGCTGGCAGCTGAGCAGATGAAACTCAAATTGGAACCTTTTATTGCCGACTGTGTTTCTGGCTGAACCGTGATCTGGGGTTTGGGAAAATCATCTGTTCAAAATGGAGAGGAGGAGACAAAACAATGTTAAGGCTCAAGAGTCCAAATACTACTCAGATTTGAACACCAAGAAATGCAAAAACAGCAGCTTAGGTTTTACCCTTTGTGTATGTTTTCCAGATGGACTAGCAGTCCCCGTGTTGACATGATACACTGGGAGAGTGTTTAAAGTAACTCATTCATCTCGAATACAGATGGAGATCTATTTATCAATCGCTATTACCTGAGAAAAGATTGTTATTTTGGAGCTATCAGAAAACCCACACTTTATTCCTGATCCCTTATGCTTTCTATAAGTAGAAGAAGAAAGCAGTTTAAAAACTTCCAGGCTCAGGGATCATTTTTGAATGCTACTACTATCAGAAACTGCAACTGTTCCCATGTTCTCCCCAAATAAGGAGCAGCAAAATTAAGAAATCAAACATCAATCATGATTAATCAACAAAGACAGCCATTAACATTCCATTTACCAAAACAGAACCATTATTAAAAAACAGTAATTTAGGGGTAGAGGCAAAACAAACAAACAAACAAAAAAAAAAACAAAACTGATAGCAAAACAAAAAGCATCTGTAAAACAAACTGTAAGACACTGGCTTCGGCCTGGAGCTTTGAGAGGCCAATCATGCTGCTGTGCTACCCTGTCAAAGCTACATTATAATTAGAGCTAAGCAACTCTTTCATTCTAAACAGTTATTTTTAGTTCTCTGTTACTTTTTGGAAAAGTTACCTTTTTGAACTTCAGTTTCTCAGCGATGATCTAAACCCAGAAGGAAACATCTGAGATCTACCAAAGCGTAACATTTGGGTGCTACTACCATTTGAAAAAACAACTTTTTATGTGTATTGAATGGGTTATGGGGGATGCTTTGATAACACCAGTGCTGCTATTTCTCAATGTCTGCATATTGTAATCAAGGTGGTTTCTTTTCTGTATTATTCTGAAATTCTCATCTAATAAATCGATGTTCAGATTCACAAGGAAGTGAAAAAATCTATGGATACTATACATATGTTTCAACGTAATAGGGGGATCAGATCTTGGGACTAAAAAAACTATGAAATAAGGACCATGGGAAAGGAACAGTTCAGGCCCTTACAGATGAATGCCAAAAGCTTATTCAGTTCCAAAAGCTACATCAGAGGTTTTACTTCCAGAAACTACTGGCACAGCTTAATGCTGCAACCTAAAAATATATATCGTGGACAAAGCAGTTTTAAGTAAATTTTTAAATGCCAATGCAAAAGAAGGTTCTTAATATTTTAACACCCATGCTTAAATAAAAGCAAATTCTGATTTACTGTTTTATAAAACATATTTATTTTTACAGAGGTCTCCATGGCAGCTAATAGTAAATAGCAGCGTTATGTAATAGATAGAAAGTTGCACCAGAGATGAAAACTTTTCTTTTAAATCCAGATCTGCTACTAACTAGCTATGTAAAGTTCAGGTAACTAGATTTCTAATGCTGAGATTCTTGGATGCTAAAACAACGAACCTTAAAATTATTTATAATAAATTCACATTTCCTATTACTTGTAAATGTTTTACCTACCAATAGTTAATTTTTTAGCACCCCATAAATCATTAATAATTTTCTCTTTCATGTAAACCTCCCAACACGCCTCAGAGTTGGGAAGAGAAGAAAGGAGAGTCCCCATTTCATGGATGCAGAGACTAACATTTAGGGAATTTAAGTTAAGTAGAAGGGCTGGGATTATCCTTCCATTCTCCCAAGATCCAATTTCATTCTCTTTCCACCACACCATCCTGATGCCAAAACAAAGATGAAGCAATTTTAGAAAACTCTCTTTCCCATCTGTGAAATTAAAATAATCAGCAAACTATAAACCCATTTTCCTCTACCTCAGCAGAAATAAAAGCTTTATAAAGAGATCATAAATCTGTTCAAAACCATTATTTGGATAAATGGGAGGGGGAAAAAAGAAGAATAAATAAAAGGCAAGGGCAATACTTATACTCACCACACACAAAGCCATCTGGGCTAACAGCAAAAATGCTTCTTCCTTTTAGCAGCTGAGGATGGGCACAACTGGCATTTACAAAGCTCTGAAAGTTGTTTTCCGCCACCCACTGTGGGAGCCATTTTAGTTGGCAATCGCACAAAAGGCTTGATGTATTTAAATGCCTGAGGAGAGTAATTACATTCAATTTGTTCTGTATGAAATGCAGATTTCTACAAGTAAACTAAACCCAAGTAAATATTAACAAAGCAATGAATTTGGAAACTGAATACACACATCCCATGGAATAAGTATTCTACAGTCAATTTTAAAATACAAGAAATGTATCTAGCATGATTTTCTGTTGTTCTTACTGTCCTACTGAGACGGAAGGGTTGATTTATCGAAAGTTCCTTACAACTGAAAAAATTACTACTATATTGGGTGACTGTACTGTATTTGTTCCCACAAAGTTGCGAATTTAAAATAGAAAGAAAAACTCATTTCAACAAAAAGAACAAATAAACTCCTTTTTTGTTGTCTAGTATAAAAATTAAGTAATGTTAAGAATGTGCTAGGCACTTTTTATAGATATATAATCTAGGGTGACACACCATATGACAGTTTTCCCCTGTATACTTTCAGACTCCTAGAAGGAAAAGAAAAGCTTACAATTGTTGCAGTTTCTTCATTTGTGAAAATGCATTGCCTTGTAAAGACATGATTGCGTTGTCACTCAGGTCTCTGAAAAATCACCAAATCAAATGCATCAGAGCAAACTACCATCATTTCATGCTTTTGGACAAAGTTTGGGCCCACACTGCCCACCCCATTTGCCGAACAAATACTCCCTCTATGTGTTAAAATATATGACTGGGGTAACCTCAGAAGAATCCACTGCAAAGCTTGTGCTGAAGACCCAGGGCATTTGTACCACAGATAGGTTTTGTTTTAGTGAAAAAGATTCACTTTCTGTCATCACTTAAAGATTATTTGATTCATTAGGGCCCATGCTGTTCTATTATTTTATTCTATTACTCTTTATTCCAATTAGCAACTATTAGAACCTTCTAAATATACAAATAAAATTTCTCATAATTATGCTTTTATAAAACATTTACACAGTATTTTTGAAGATATGCACTCAGTTAAGTGATTTACATGTGTTACTGCATTTATTCCTATAACAACCCAAAATATGATGGTAATTCTACTTAGCTCAGCACGAAAGGGGAAGGTAAGGGTTGAAACAGTTATTTTCAATTTCAAAACCTGTGCTTTTAACCATTAAACTAATTCTGTCACCCACAGCTCACTAACATAAACGCAGTAAGATGTTCAGACAAGATATACTTGTTAAAACAAATACTTCAGGCAGGAAATTCATAAAATGAGCACATATTCTGGGTTAATTCTCTTTATACAGAGACTTATAAGCACTCTGTATTAAAGTAGTCACCACAATGATTACCACTCTGTTTTTCTTTACAGGGGTCAGAGTATACAAAGGGAATATTGAGTGAGACAAGTGGGAAGAGAAGACAAAGAAAGAAGGGACCAGACATGGCTAGACGAAGAGGCTGGGGCAATCAAGGAAGATTTAAGAAAACTGAAGCAGAGATTAATACTCCACTGATCCACTAATTCCACTTTCCCAGAAATGGAATGGGCCAAATGACAAACCCTTTTGGCTAGTTTTCTTTTCAAAATAATCAGTTTCAATAAATAGTGCAATGTTGATCTGCCCTTCCAAAACTCAGCTTTGCAGAATCATTCTACTATAATTTGAACTGCCACACTCACTGTCAGGATGGCTCACGATCCAAGTCTCCCTCAGACGAACTGGTGCAGTCAGAAGGTGACAACACAGTGGTTTACAGATAACAGCTAAATCTTCACTCTCAATACATAGCACACATAGGAGAACCCAATATGTATTTTAAATTGTAACTTCTTTTGTCCTGGTTAATACATATTAAAACTTCTGGCTACAAGCATTCCTTAACAGTCAGAGTAGATATTATACATTCTTTGTACTTTTACTGTACAAGCGTAAAACATACATCCATGGTTATAAGCAGCTGGTTGGTTCCCTTAGTTAAAACATGCAAGTTTTAATTCCTATCAATGTTAGCTAGCTTTCCTCTCTTAGTGGCTGAAAATTCCTGAGCCCCTAAATGACATTTCAGAAATGTGTGCCAGGAGTTACTAGGAGTTACTGGGAGTAGCGGCAGAGATTGTACAGGCAAGAGCTAGTGTGATGCAGGGACACTGTGAAAGTCCGGGCAGCTCTGGGTTGAGTCCTGCTTCTGACAGCTACTAACTGATGGGTCAAGAAGAAACAAAAGAAAACAACAAAAAAGAGAACAATGGTAAGGGGGGGTTGTATGTTTCATAATTAAACAACAATAAGAGACCAACGATTCTCAAAGTAGTGCTAAAACTCTCCTGTGTCACTCAAGGATTGTGGAACATTGTCTCTGTTCTTTAAAAGCCAAGTCATTTCCTTTAACTGTCCAATGGAATCAATAAACTCTTAGAACCTCTGCTTAACAATAAAGATAATAACAGCTATTGAATTGTATTCTGATTCAGAATTAAATGAGAATATATGTGACTATGTGGTACAATGCCTGACATATAGTGGATGAACTACATCTAGTAGTTTTTTTTTTTAATTAAATAATCACTGTTTGAGAAAAACAATTAAAAACCCATTAAGGAGATACAGCTTTTGTCCTTAAATACAAAGGAAAGCATACACCTGTATACTTCTATATAGGTAGGTAGGTAAGTAGGTAGACAGAGAAAGAGATAGAAAGATAGGGAGATGTTTAAATATATTTTATGGAACCAGAAGGATGCCAACAAAACTACATTCCAGTTTATCTTGCATGACACGTAAGTAAAAACCATCTTAGAGATTCTCTTTAGGGTAACTAAATTCTAGCTACTCACAGATGCTCCAATGCATCCAAACCAGTGAAGGCTTTTTTAGTAATAGATCGGATCCGATTTCCTTGGAGTATCCTGGGGAAAAAAATTACATTGGAACATTTAATTTAAAAAGCCATTTTGGGGTGGAACTCTCATAAACAGAACTGCCTTTTAAATTATGTGTGAGCAATTCCATTTTCTTCAATTAAACAATATACCCTGTAAAAATGTGTCCATGCCATCTATTTCAGTAATGTAGTTGAACATGATTTTCAAAGCATTCAACAAAGAGCACAACAAAAATAGGTATTCAGTAAGTCACTCGGCTGATTAAGTTAAATCATTGTTTCTCAGAGTCCTTTTAGGAATAGGTAGAGACTTTATTTCAAGTAAACTGTCTCAGAACACTAACAAAGCAGGTAATAGTGAACGTTTTCTCCTTTCCCTCCTTCTCTGTGGATACCTTCCATCCACAGGAGTTTGGGACTATGGGGAGCTGAATTTGAATACTGCTGGCTTAAAACATGTAATCTGACCATCTGCAAGGCCATTTTATGGCTAATTATAAGATGTGTTCATCCTGTTTTGCTTGTAACCTACCACAGCATTATCAGTGGCTAATAGATTACTTCATTAAAAAAATTCCTACGAGGACAGTACAACATTGAGGATTTCAAAATGTGGAAGTGCATGCACTAACTTTTACACAACGATAATTCCAAAAGTCTAAGCCCTCAACATAGATGAAAATTATTATAAGGATATTAAAGTAAATTACACACACTAAAGTGTTGAATAAAACACTTTCACCTAAGGAAGAAAAAGTTAATAATATACATCTCGTGCAACAGCAGGCATTTGGGGAGAGGATCAAGGGTGGTAACCAGATTAAGCACCGATTTCTCATCTCTTCATGATGTCAACTTGTGTAGCCGACTTCAGTGAAGACAACATTTTTAAATCAAAGAGTGAGCTAAATTATGAGGCAATTCATACTCACAGCCGCCTCAGTTTGTCAAGCCCAGAGAAAGCACCATTCATGTCTTCAATAGTCCAGGAAATTTCATTGTTCTTCAGATCCCTAATTTTAAAAGAAGCATTCCTTTTAGAATGATAAGCTCAGAAAGCCTAATATCACCACCCAGGTGGCATATCATTTGTAAAAAATTTCTCATAATTCCCCACATTATCTCCACCTCTTTCAAAATAATAGAAAACTCTTTTTCTCCTACTTACTTCTTACACCCTGCCTGACTCCCTCAACAACATTTTAAGCTTTTCCCTAAAATCAGAAAAAGCTGACACTGGCCCTATTAATTCCTCTATCAAAATGACTATATTCTGAATGATCCGAACAGTCTGAAAAATACATTAAACTTTAAAACCACTGTTCCAACCACACATGCAGAAGTTCGCCAAAGCATACAGTATGTCTTTCAATTATGTAATGCTTCAAATAGCGAACAGAGCAAAAGTTTCTGACAGAACAAAAATCAAAAGCCCATTGCACAACCTTAAATTACCATTTGAGAAATTTTCAAAGGTCAATTAATTCAACTCCCTTTTCTTTCTTTTAGGACAGAGATCAGGTTGAGGATGTAACTGGCATGATAAACAGTATCTTCCTTGCCCCTTGTAGACCTTTTTGCTCTAAGTAATTTTTAATCTCTATTTTATAAAGAAAACTCAGTGGACTTAAAATTGTTTCCCTCTTAAGCAGTTACCAATTTCCTGGAGATCCTGAGAAGGTTCACTGTAATCACCAAAACTAACTGATGACTGTCCTTTTAATCCCTTTACGAAACACATATGGATGAAATGGATCCATTTTAATCAAACTGATCTGGGAAAGATTAAGACGCTACTTCTGAGGCTGTATGCATTTCCTTGACAACAAAGGAAATCTGCTAGGAGAAAAGTGGGCATGTTTAGGAACCAATTAGGTTCGTGTACTGACAGCAAAATGTGTAACTTACAAAGTCTTTAAACTGGAAAGCCCCCGGAAGGCACAATCAGCAATGTAGCTGACTCTGTTGTTCCCAATGTGCAGTGTATTTAGTAAGCTTAGGCCAAGGAAGCTTGAATCATCTAACCTTGATAAGTGATTGAAAGTTAGGTCCCTGTAAAGAAAAAAAGAGAAATACAAACAATAGCTTTTATTTTTCAATTCAACACAATGATTCGTCTTCCAAAAGACAGGTACTGTATGAGCTACACTAATCCTTATTTTTAAATTCTGCCTTAATAATACCCAAGTAAATATTTCTAATATCAGTAATTAAAAAAATACATTCTCTTTACTTGAAAATAACCATCAATGCTTTTGCCAACGTGCCATAGAACTGCAACAGTAGAATTGGCTTCAACTTATCACAACAAAAAGAACACTAGGTTGCATGTGAAAAAAGCTGTCACCTTGGAAACTTTGTTATGAAAATTTCACAGATCAGTGGTAAGAAGCTCATGCCCTGGCATGATCCCTGCTCTCAAACCTGAGGAGAATAAAAGGCAACTCACAGCTCACTGAGCTTCTGGCAGAACTCCCAGGCATCAGGGCTGATCCTGTTGATGGCATTTTGGCTGAGATGAAGTTCCTGCAGCATCAGCAAGCCGTAAAGCCAGCCTTTGGTAATCTCTGTTAGGTTGTTATGGTCCAGCTGCCTACATTTACAAGAAGAATCAAAAGCAGGATCAAAACTTCATTATCTAGTCTCTTCAAAGGGGACATATGATTACAACCTATTACATATTCCTACTGTTATTAGATGTTTAACTTTTCTTATATGAAGACGTCAGCAAAAAAATACTATATAGTCTATACTATACTAAATTTAGGTACTTATAAATTATCGATCACATTACCTGAATCAAAACTGAATACTGAATTATAAATAAGATTGTGGATGATGAGATTTTAACATAGGATTTCACATAAGACCTACTGAATGTACACTGAGCATTCTATGATCATACTACCTCAGTAGGAACTGTGATAACCCGCACTTACAAAATTTCCATGTTGCTCAGCCCCCAAAAAGCTCCATCCATAAGTTTCGTTACTCCATTTCTTTGCATTTTCAGAGACTTCAGAGCACCAAGCCCTTGGAATGTCAGTCCATCTACACTTTTAATCTTGTTTCGGTTCAATTCGCTGCATTGAGTATTACAAGAGTTAGCTTATATGACAATTAAATTCTGGAGGTAGTAATAAAATGTGTCATTACTACAATATAATTAAACCAGTCAGTGTTCAATTACATAGAGTGTTTTCAGTTTCTAAACATTTTTATTGCAAAGAATTTCAATTTGTTAAGCAGGCAGTGAATTTCCTACTGAAATGTGTCATGTGTTTTTGGAATAATATAATACTGAAACTAGACTGCACTTTAATTTCTAAAGTCTTGTCCACTCTGTATAGACACAAACAAATTAAGATTTGTTTTTAAACAATCCAGAATGAGATTATTAAATGTTACACTAAAACATGAGGTCTATCAAGGAGCTGGGCTTCAAGTTATCCTGTACAATCTGTTTACAAGTTGGTTACTATCTTTCACCCTTCTTTTTAGGTTTAATGCTTTCTCTTTAAGGCAGTAGTTCTCAGCCTTGGTTGCACACTGGACGCAACCTGGGAGTTTTAAAATTTAAATTTCTGGGCCGGGCGCGGTGGCTCATGCTTGTAATCCCAGCACTTTGGGAGGCCGAGGTGGGCGGATCACAAGGTCAGGAGATCGAGACCACGATGAAACCCCGTCTCTACTAAAAATACAAAAAATTAGCCGGGCGTGGTGGCGGGCGCCTGTAGTCCCAGCTACTCGGAGAGGCTGAGGCAGGAGAATGGCGTGAACCCGGGAGGCGGAGCTTGCAGTGAGCCGAGACTGTGCCACTGCACTCCAGCCTGGGCGACAGAGCGAGATTCCGTCTCAAAAAAAAAAAAAAAAAAAATTTCTGAAGCCTGGATCTTACTCTTAGAGGGTAAGATATAATTGGTCTAAGGTGTGGCCTGGGCAGTGAGATTTTTAAAAGCTCCCCAAGTGTTTGTAATGTGCAGCTAAAGTTGCCCTATTGCAGGAGTCTGTTCACAGATCGCTCTACCATTATTAACAAGACAGATCTTTACAGCCACTTAAGCTATCAAGAGCCTCCTGGAGTTACTGGTATTATTCTCATAAACCACAGCTGTTGAGACCTTGGATTTTTTTCAGTGCCCCACAATGGCACGTTTGTACCAGCGTTGTTCAACGATTACACTGTTCACTCTTTCAGTAACAATCTAACATGTCTTGTCAAGCAGCGGCTGGCACGAGGTGACGAGATGACGTTTAAGGCTCTTTCCAATTTGGAGATTCTACACCTCCAACTCTCAAAGGAAAGGCAGCAACATCCTTGTTCCTAAACTCCTTTTCACCACATTGTATAGATTTTAAGGAAAAGATACCAAGAGTTTGGAGGAGGTGAGAAACAGTATCTAAGAGGACATTTGACTTACAGGTGTTGCAGTTGGGGCAGTTTAAACATCTTGGGTGGGACAGCTGAGATTCGGTTCCTGTTCAGCTTTAACACAAGCAGTGTGTTGGCCAAATTGTCAAAATACCCAGGTTCCATTGATGTGACTCGGTTGCTGTTGAGATACCTGTTGAAAGTTTAAAGATGAGCTTCTCCTTCTGATTTATTTGCAAGTTAAAGTGCAGGCCATCTCTGTATTAGAAGGAGTCTCCAGAGAACCTAACCACCAATGGAAACTTAAAATAATTACTTTTTAGGTCCTCAAGGACAGACGTTAAGATTCACACATGCTGCTGGAAAAAGAGTGATTAAAATATGTGACGGATGCAACTTTTTAAATAAATATCCACTTTTTATGACATTCATTTATTAATAAAACATAGCAATGGTCTGATTTTGTTTTTTTAAAAATGAGCACTTTTCATGCCATCTAGGTTTTCTAATAAAAAATATCTAATTTTTTGTAATCTAAAAGTGTAAGAATAAACTGAAGATTGTGGTCGTTCGAGCTTACAGCAAATTTCAAGTCAATAAATTATACTTTCGATCCATCAGTAGTAAAGTAGACAGAGTTTGCTATATCTTATTTTTTCATTGTAATATTTTCATTACAGGTGAAAGTTTTTGCTAAAGAAAGCTTTGCTTACAGATATTTGAGCTGTAGGGCTGGAAATGCAGTTTTGAGCTCTGAAATATTGTTGCTGCTAAGGTCCAAAGTTTCAAGGGACTGAAACTCTTTCAGATGTTCAGGTAGTATTTCAACAATCCTGTTTCCAGCCCTAGAATTAAAAGAAACCACAGTTAACAAGGTTAACGGTGCAACAATCTGAAAGAAGAAAAATATTTTCTATTCTTGACTGGTTCTTCAGAAATATGGAACTGACTAATCTAAACAGTACTTTTAAAAGTTAAACAGCAATACCATGGCCATTTTAAGTTATTCATTAAATTAAAAATCATAATATTCAAATATGTGGAAAACATTCCTATATAAATCCGGGGTTCTGTTTAGCAGCTGTGGCTGTCTAAATGCTATGCACTTAAAGACAGCGGTTTGATTTTTCTTTATCCTATTTTCTTTTTTAAAAAAATTTTTATTTATTGTTATTTTTTAGAGACAGGGTCTCACTCTGTCACCCAGGCTACAGCGCAGTGGCACACTCATAGCTCACTGCAGCTCAAACTCCTGGGCTCAAGGAATATTCCCACCTTAGTTTCCAAGTAGCTAGGCCTACAGGTAAGTGCCACCTCATCTCGCTAATTTTTTTGTACAGTGGGGGGTCTCACTATGTTGTCTAGGGTGGTCTCAACTCCTGGCCTCAAGCAATCCTCCAGCCTCGGCCTCCCAAAGTGCTAGGATTACAGGTGTGAGCCACCACACCCGGCTATTTTTCTTAACAGCTCTGCTCCCTTCTCCTTATTAAATGGTATACGAAATGCCTAACACCAAGGTGGCATACCAGGCACTCATGAGTTAATTCCCTATTCCTTCTTCTTGATTCCCAATCTATTTCTAATTCTTCTCTTGAAAAGTGCCCATATTACAGGTGCCAATGAATTTAAAATACTTGTCAGATTGGGGATTTTTTAGAAGCGTGCTAGAGCGATCCCCTTTTCTTTAAGAAATAGCAAGTTTCAAGGCACTGCCAGTCTTCAATACCAATGAATATGCTCCAGCCCTTTCAATAGTACAAAAGTATTACATAAGAGCACTCCAGTTTGAATAATCCCTTGGTATAATTAGATCAAAACATGTTTTACATTAAAAGTCTTAAACATCAGACCATGACGTCCAGTATGGCAGCCACTAGCCACATGAGGCTCTTTAAATTTAAATTAATTCAAATTAAATGCTAAAATTTAGCTACTTAGTCACAGTGGCCACATTTCAAGTGCTCAATAGCCATACACTCCTGGCAGCTATCAACAGTACAGCAGACATACAGAATGCTTCTACCATTGTGTAAAGTTCTATTGGTGAGTGTTATACTGAACAAATGGAAAGAAACAAACAGAAAAAAAAAAAAAAAGAGGCCATTTCAAAGTTCTTCAAAAGTCATCAATCAATATAGTAACTCCCAAGGGAAAAAGGAGCATTAAATGACAATTTTGTTAGAAAATAGCAATCAAACGGATGTGCAAGTCATCATAATTGTCATATTACATCAGGCAGTTTGGTCTTTTTTAGACCATCTTTTGGCAGGAGAAAATAATGTCAAGGTAGAAAGGTACCTACAAATCATAGAAAGGTCTCCTCTTTACAACGCAAGGAACAATGAAACAATCCGAATGCTCTGAACAGAATTCCGTGTCTTATATAAGTCACACGCTGGTGTTTGTACATGGTCTGCAGTTAATCTTCAATTAAAAAGAAAACTTACAAAATATATCTTGTGTATTTTTTGTACCCAAAACTGGATTTCTATAGTGTTCTGTGCTCTTCTGCATTATTATAACTCATCAGTCTCTCACTATCGCTGTAGGTTCCCAAGTGATCACCTCTTACGTATTTTCACAAAATCTTGTGCTGCAAGCTGACCAGCTGCAAGCTGGTCTTCTCTGCCATACTGAGATATTCTTAGAAGCAGAATTCTCTCTATATATCACCCTTAGAATGTGTATAAAATCTAATAATATTGAAGATCGATTCAGTGCCAAGCCCCATGCTAAACACTTTTCATATATGATGCCCTTTAATCATAATAAAATTTCTCTGGTACAGCCATTACAAAACATCTTAAAACTAGGGCTTTTCACCTAACAAGTTCAAGCATTCCCCAGCCAGCTCAAAGAATAAGCCTGATTGTTCCTAAAGCAATCCCTTAAGGCTTCTTTCACAGAATACAGAGTATGAAAGATATTCTGGCATTTAATTTCTTATGCAGATATGTACCTCCCTTGAAAAGGCCGTTACTTCCCACCTTGCAAAAACGCTGAACTTCTGGTTTTAAACTGTTCTGGGAATCTACCCTGGCTCACTGAGCCATGACCATGCCAACATTAAGAATGCCCCAGAACAGAGGCCCTCCCAATCTGTGCTTGCCCACTTTGCAGGTGAGAGGAAGCCCCAGGGCTTCCATGTATTTACCATCTACCAGAGTCAGATGACTGACTTTCTGTCAGGTGCCACCTTCTTCACAAGAGAATAATAAGGGGAGAAAATGGGCATACATTTTATATTTAAAGAACAAATTAAGAAAGCTTCTCAAAATATTGTTAAAACTCTTCTGAACAGTATTTTTAAGGACTGTAGGTGGATTGTCTTTTTCCAACTTTAAAATCCAAGTCATCAGAAAGTCTAATGTCAGGTAACTAGCATAGATAATGTATATCTTAAGAGCCGAACTTTATGATAACATAAAGTTTTAAAAAAGAGACGATTCAGCAGTCCTATGTACAAGTCACAAATGAATATCAAGCCCTTCAGATTCCCACAAAGTCTTAGAGGCTTTTGTTTAGAGTCAAGTCAGCCATGACCTCTGATTTTGACCATTTCCCACATCTGGATTTGCCTGTGTATAAAGTCCTTGATCTAGCTGTGAGGTATAGGGTAACGCAAGTGAGACAATTAGTCAATTCCTAGGTCCCGGAGATGGATTCCATCCAGGAGACAAGCCACAAGGCCTTAGGGTCAGGGTGTGTGGGTTAAATAAAACCACACTGCTCTAGGGGACAAAAGTTTTCTCTTAAATGCATAATCCAAATGTTTGCATTAGTAGGATGTCCTCCTACAAACACTGGAGTCACTCTGAAGTGCCTGAGTGCCCCTCTCTCTATCCCCTCCCCCATCCCTAGCCCTATCTCCCTTCAAACTTTGCATCTGGTTTTGGTCCCCAGGCTGTCTGAGGCAAGCATAGCTACACTTGTATTTAACAACAACAAAAACAAAACACTCAGCTATGGATGTGTGCAATAAATAAAGCAAATTAGTTGGGGGCGGGGAGGCAGGGAGGCCCACAAATGTCTATCTATCACGTTGGTCAAATAAGGCTACCAGTTAGATAACAGACCATACAATCTTTGGTTTATATATTCGTTTGTTTATAAGGTAATTATGAACAAGGTATTAAAACTGCCAATTACTTGAGTGACGAATAAAATTTTCCTTGCAGTAAAAGTATGCTCCAGCCAAAGCCAGCAATTTCCTGAACTGCACACCTCCTAAATTGCAGTGTGAAAGTGCTCAGTTATAGATGGAGCGTGCACAGTGCTGTCTTTGTCAGCACTGCTTCCTAGCACAAAAATCCCTTACAACTGCCAGAATAATAGTCCCTGTATCACAAAAATTTAAATCTGTCCTAATGGAACTGAATTAAATCCAAATACTCGTTTCTTATTAGCTCTCAGACTGACTGGCAAGTAACCACCTGATATACACCATAACAGTTTAAAACAAAACAAACAAACAAAAAACTTGCTTTGAATAATAAAGAGGGCTAAAAATGGGAGACTACCTTAAAAAAGGTAGATTAAAAAATCTTTTTTATCATCTAAAATCCTCAAAAAAAAAACATATTTTATGGAGTTGGTCAAAAATATCCACTTCTAAAAGACAAAGATTCAACTCAACCCCAGCTTTAATTTTTCTCCAAATAGGAATAAATGCCAAAGTTGATCAACACATTAAAAAGCACTGTAGTTAATTAATATTTTTGGCAGGAAATGTGCAACGCTTGAACAAAAACAAAACTCTGAATACCTTTTTCCATTACTTAATGTGGAAATACCATCTTTCCATTGTTCAAAAATCACAAAATAAACTGTAAATACTGGAAGGTGTTTCAGTCTCGTACAAATCCATCTTAGAGACTAGGAATATTTTGGTCTTCTATGTTTGTTGATAGTACAGGGAGTTCCACGGTTAACTAATATCTGAAGTGAAGTATAATTAGTCCCCTGTGGACACACAGACCTGGGGACTTGGGTTGGTCAGGAATGCCAGATGGTTCCCTCAGGCTTCTAAGAGGCCACTGGAAAAACAGGAGTCCCAGGTATTTTGGCCTCAGCTTCTCGGATCCAATGATAATGGTTTCATTTTGTTGCCCATTTCACTTCTCAGCCACTTTGCCAAATACCTTTAAAATGCAGAGGCAAACATGGCTTACCATTTTCATCTGATGATATTTACTCTGAGAGCACTGGAGTTCTACATGAGCAAGATGGACATGCCCCTTGACCTCACAGAGCTTAAAGTCTAGTGGGGGAGGATAGCAGGCAACAGGGAGCTGTCCACAGCGTGGTAAGTGCAGCGACAGGAAAGGAAGAGTGGGCAGTGGAAGTACTGTGGACAGACTTCTAGAATGTTGGAGGCCAGCAAAACTTCCCAAAGGAAGGGAAGAAACGGCCATACTGAGATCTGTGGGATGAGTTAGCTCCGCAAGGGACAGTAGAGGCTAGTGCTCTAAGCCGAGGCAACAATTTGGGCAAGTGAGAGCAGAGCAAAGCTTCCCTTAGACGAAATGGAGGAACACCTGATGGCTGAGTACAGAGTGCACGGGTGGAGACTGGAGAAAGAAGAGGCTCAGGAGTGAGGCCGCTGGAGATGACAGCAGTCAAGCTGGGCCCTGGAAACCACATCAGGCATTTGACCTTTATCTCAAGATCAACTGTGGGGAGGGGGCCAGAGGATGTCAAATGGTGGGGTGACAAGATCACATGTACATTTTAGAATGGCTACTCTGATGGCTGTGGGTGGAAAGACTGGGAGGAGGAGGGCACGACCAGGTGCAAGGGCACCAATTGGAGGCTCCTAACTCCATGCAGGACAGATGACAGAAGGATGACAGGCGACCTTGATGCCCACGTGTGGGGCGAAGCACCACACTTCCTCTGGTTTCCAGGGCACACACCCTGCTTCTCTCCTTCACTGACATACAGGTTCAGCTCTTTCAGCTCTGCAGCCTCTGGCCACAGGGACTCAGTTCAGCTCTACTGGAGTTCTCATTCACTATCCATTACCATTGCATTTGGTGCTTCTGATATGGGAGGTTTTGTAAGACACAGAGTGCAGACTAGGGTCCCCCTGTGCTCAGGTGTGAGATGCTACTGCCCAGAACAGCCCAATACTGGCATTTTAATGCATCTGTAATCACTAAGAAAATGGATAAGTGCATTATTCTCACATATAAGAACTGTGCTAGTTTGTTCGGATACTCTTAACACCTGCCTTGAATCTAAATCTGGACCAAATTAACAACAATAAAATGTAACTTATGAGGTTAGTGATATGACCACTTAGTGTGATGATTGGTTCTACTTCTTGATTCACTGTAATCTCCAGAAAGCATAAGTGTCTCAAAAGAACCTTCATGCTCTCTTAAGTGGATATAAATGGTGTTAATTTAATTCCAGGGTCTGAAAAGAGAACCACAGAGTGGAATATTCTTTGTTAGTGAGGAACCAGAATATCAGGTTTTCTCACGCTGGAATACCTAAACCAACCAAAGTGTAGCTTCCTGATGAATAAGGTATATCTGTCAGTAGTTTTAGCTGTCTCCTACCTAGTACACAGATAACAGGCAGCTTAAGACCTTGCAGCTGTGATGTGTAAGGACATACAATCTAGGCAATTTAGAGAAGGTATCTGCATGCAGCATTTGCCTTTTAGAGGATGTGTGTGCTGAAATTTAATGTGAAGCCATTTTTTATGTTTGCAATACCATCTTTTCTTAGAATGCATCACTCTAACCACATCCCCTAAGTCCAATTCAGTGATTGCAACTAACAAATTGCTGAATCTGTGGTCATTCCATACAAACAACCATCGAGCAAGCAGATTAAATGTATTGACTGATAACAGTCGAGCCTGGCCCCAAGGAAATACTAATTTCTATATATAGCTTGCAAACAACCAGCTTAGCACCATTTATAAAGGAATTACAAACTGTTAAAGAAAACACTACATTCTGCAAACACATTAAAGGTCACTTATATTCCCAACAATAACCCCCACTCCCTCCGAAAAGCTTCCTTGAAAACTATCTTGACTGGAATAACTAACACCCCATAATATCAGGCAACTTTTAACAGAAATTTGTCAAGCAAAGAACTCCTCTCATATAGATAAAAAATAAACTGCCTCTGCTCATCTCTTTTCTAAAAAGATAATTAAGAGGTTTCATTAAAAGAACACATGTTTAGACTGGTCCATTGGTACTGTGGCATCAAAGAATAAAGCTAACTGAGGAAACCTGTGTAAGGAGACAGATTCTTGATGAAGAACTAAGGACACTAACCAGCAAACGAGTGTTGGTTTAAGAAGCAAAGAATCAGTTCTTTCAGCAAAAAGTCAGGTCAACATAAAATATAATTATCCTTTGGATCACAAACATAGTAAAGATGGCCACATATTAATATTTTACTATAGAGGTCCTGCAATAATCAGTGTCTTATTCACGCACCAGTCATAACACATTAAAAATGAAAAAAGAAATATGAGCCAAGCTCCACGGTGCATGCAAGTAATTCCAGCTATTTGGAAGGCTGAGGTGGGAGGATTACCTAAGGCCAGGAGTTCAAATCCAGCCTGAGCAACATTGCAAGACCCTGTCTCTTAACACAACAACAAATAATCAATAAAAGAAAAATAAGTCAAAAGCCCCATTCACACCACATACAAAACAGCCCTTCTTTGATCTCCAAGTATAAATTCAATCTAGTCCTTTATGTAAATGGAAATTTGAAAAGCAAATCCTAGAAGACAACAGGATAAAGAAAACATTGAAAAAATATTTAATCTGAAGTAATTTATGTACAATAAAAATGGACTCTGATTTAGTAAACTTAAAAATTTTTACTGTTTCTTTTTTGGGGCAGAGGCCTTCCACAGTCATTTTCACATGTCGGACCACTGATCTGGTTTGAGTCTCCCCAACTAGGCTTGTGATTTACTTGTCAGTGGAGAGAACCTCTGATTTATCTTTGGTTCCCCAGAATTCAGGATAAAATGAATGGGTACAAGACCCCAGAGTGAACAAACTAGAGTCCAGACACTCAAGAGCAGCTGCAGATTGCACCATAAGGATTTATCTTAGCTATTGTCCAAAATGCATATGAACATCAGAAAACAAAATGTCCATTACTGCTGCCAGCCAGAAAGCGTAAACATAAAACTGTGATACTCTATATTAATCAACCTGCTGATAAGATCTGACACAGTAATTCAAAAACTACAGCTCCCCAGAGAGGAGATTTAGATTCTATTCCTGGTTCTGTGTCTTTATCTACTATGTTTTTGTGAACCTTAATTTTCTCACCTGTAAAGAGAGGGAAATGAAATGAAATGATCTCTTCCAGCTCTACTGAGCTGTGACTCTAGATCTGGCTGAGAAACACTGCAAATGACCAGATTTGCTGTAGAGAAGTCACACAACTGCATCATGTAAATACTGTAGCCTCTTGTAGAACCTACCCTCCCTCTTGGGGGTTTCTTTCACCTCTCTCCTCCTGGAAGTCCCATTACCTGGCTGTCTAGTCTTCCTCTTTCTTGGCTTGCTCCTTCATTTTCCTGGGGTCTATTTTTGTTAGCTTTGCAAGAAACCATGTGTAAAAGCTGTCACTTCATGTTTGAAAATATCTTTACAGGACAATTTGGGTGTGTATAGTTTAGGTTATTAATCCTTTTCTCCTTTTTTTTTTTTTTTTTTTTTTCTTGAGACAGAGTCTGGCTCGCTCTGTTGCCAGGCTGGAGTGCAGTGGCACAATCCTGGCTCACTGCAACCTCCGACTCCCTGGTTCAAGCAATTCTCCAGCCTCAGCCTCCCGAGTAGCTGACATTACAGGCACACGCCACCACGCCCAGCTAATTTTTGTATTTTTAGTAGAGATGAGGTTTCACCATGTTGGCCAGGATGCTCTCAATCTCCTGACTTCATGATCCACTTGCCTCAGCCTCCCAAAGTGCTGGGATTACAGGCGGGAGCCACCGTGCCCAGCCTCTCTTAGGATTTTGAAGACACTGCTCGTGGATGATGCCAGCTTGGGGAGCCAGAGGCCATTCTGACTCTCTGCACCAGTGTTTTGTAAACTTTAGCACACATCAGAATTGATGGGCAGGGGCTTCTGGAAGCCCAGATTGTTAAGCCCACACCTTCAGGGCTTCTTTTTCACTGGGTGTGGGTGGGGACCAAGGAAGCTGCATTTCTACCAAGTTCCCAGGTGATGGTGATGTGCTAGGAGCACAGTCCTCATAGGAACATCTTTGCCTTGTTTTCATTGAGACGTAACTCAGTAGGTCCTTTCAATCTAGAAATGTATATTCCTCAGTTCCAAGAAATTCAAAATTTTATATCTTTCATAGTTTCCTCCTTTCCATTTCCACTGACATCTCTTTGTGAAATTCCAATTAGATAAGTGTTAGCCTTTTTAGTTCATCTTCCTATTTTCTTATTTTTTCCTCCCATGATTTCCATCTCTTTGTTTTTTGGTTCTTTTTTCTGAGTTTTTCAACTTTCTCTCAACATTTTTATTACCTTTTTAAAGTGTCTGGTATTGTATTCTTAACTTTTCTGAATATTCCTTTCACTGTTTTTTTCCACCACGTTTTTCTGATTTTGTGGACATAGTATCTTTTCTTTTCTCCCCAAAGATATTAAATTTGTTTTGATGTTCCTTTCTCCTTCCATTTATCTTTGTTTCTCATTCCTCATTTGTTTCAAATTCTGACTTCATTGTTAGAAACATCTTCAAAAGTCTGATGATCACTGGCTGCTCATTCATACTTAATAAAAAGCAGCACTAAAAGCCTCCTGAGGGCTGTGTGTGGTATGGGCTTGTTGAATGGTGAGTGCCAGCACAGGTGAAGGAGGGACCTATTTTAGGACGAAACAGCCACATGTCAGTTTCTGTGAATCTTCTCTCAAATTCTCCAATCTCCAGTCTGGTGAGTACAGCTTGGATGCTACCATCTGGGAAGGCTAACAGGAAATAAACTGAGGGCTGTGGGTGTTGCCTTCAGTATTCATATTTGACTTAATTTTCCTGATTTCAGAAGATGTTGCCCCCCTCAATCATCACCCCTGCACAGCTGGGCCTCCGTCCTGAATCCCAGAGACTTTCTATTTAAGGTCTCCCAAAATTAAATTTCCAGACCTCTGTGTCATGGGAAAGGTAGTTACTGGGCTTTGAGTTTTGGAGGAGAAACCTGGAGGTGTGATTACTTCTATCTTCCTGTACAAAAGTTTTAACCAATCCTGTTTTCAGTCCTACTCTGCACTCCCATCTTTATAGGTTCTAAATTCCTAAGCCACTTTGAGGTTCTGAAGCACCTTTTTTTTTTGATCAACTTCACTTTTTCTCTTTTAAGTCAGTTACAATTTATCCATTTGCTTGCAAAATTTGTATGGCATCTTTCATTCGAACTGTATCCTCTCTTCATGTTCTCTATTTTCTCTTTGCTCCCATTGGTATGCACTTTTTTATTCCTTTACTTTTCTTTTAAAGAGATTTTAGGAAGGAGCAGAGTGAAATAAATGCACTCAGTCCATCATACTTAATAGCACGCCTTCAATAGAAATTCAATGAATGAAACCAGTTTTTCTCTAAACACCAAAATAAAACCATTAAGTTACTGTAGTCTGTTTTACTGAAAAAAAATTCAACTTAGATTTGCATATTTTTAAAAATTAGCCTACATAAAGATTTTTCATTTCAGATGATAGTACAAACCAGAAAACACTGCACCAGTTATCATATAGACAACTGATTCCATATAAACACATCCGGTTAAACTAATTTCATTTTATTTTCTGATATGGTACACAGACCAACGGACTAGAATGTAGACACAGAATAGCTTTATTTCACCTGAGTATTTATTTTGTCCTTGTGAATAAGACATAGAAAGTGTGGTGGCAATTATCATATAGGCAAGTGAGTTCACATCCCTTGTCTTTATTCACAGACTGGCATTAACCTTTAGGGAAGCAGCTAGTGGCAGCTACTGTGGCCCTGTGCTGTCGACATTTGTATGAACATAGAGGTGTGAATGATCAAGTACAAATGCCACAAAACTAAACCTGTAATTCATATACTAGATGAATCGTGATCCAAAACCTCTCAACGTACTAAATAAAATATGCTCAAAAAGCAAGATGAGAATTGAGCTGGGATAAGGCAGTGTTTTGGAATTTTAATCAAGCATTTTTACAAGGCCTATGTAAAAGCAATTCTTTTGAAAAGTGACAACAAGCTTACTAATAACAGCTGACCACAAACTCAGTATGAGCCAATAATACAACATGGTACTTAAAATGCTAATATAATCTTAAACTTCATTAATGTCTGGTATTCTGGTCGAGAGATGACCCCACCATATTCTGTATAAGTCAGACCACATCTCAATTATCTTGTTCCGGCCATTGTGTTTATACTGTCATGCCAGACAGGTGTGTGATGGAGCGGACTTTAAGGCTCTAGACTTGCATTTTCCAGTATAACAGCCACTAGTTATGAGTGGCTATTTAAATTTACACTGAAAATTCAATTCCTGGGTCACACTAGCCACATTTTAAGTGTTCAATATTCATGTGTCTGGTGGCTACCACCAGGTACGATACAGATACAGAACATTTCTATCATTGCAAAAAGTGCCATTGGACAGCACTTCTCTATACCCCATGGCATACAAGAAATGGGAATGAGAATTTGACCCAGGAGAAGGGAATGCTTTAAGAAAATCTCGTATTTTAAGACTTACAAGAATTATGCAGAAAAGAGAATTGCTCTCTCCACCACACAGAACTACGACAATAGGTAGAAGTTGCTGAAGGGTAGACCTCTGCTTAACGTACAAAAAGACCTAGCAATTAGAATTAGTCACTACGGAAAGGCTGCTCACCAAGAATGAGCTTTTGTTCTTAGAAGTGATTAAGGAGAGGAAGGTCAGACAACCACTCTTCCAGGGATTTCTCTAGAGAAAAACGTCTCTTCTGATTCCAAGTTACTAGAATTATGCAACAACACACTAAACTATCAACAAATGGGTTACAACCAGTTATATAATATAATATAGCAAGCTGTTCCTAACTCCTTTCACTTTTTCTTTGAAATTTACATGGCAACTGTACTGAGGAAATTAAGACAGGAAAGGCCAGAGGAGAACAAGAGAAAGAGAGATTTACACAATTAATTGACTACTTCCCTGAGTCTGTAAACATCCATTCATCTTTGAAGAGCACTGTCCTCTATTCTAGGTCGATACTTTGTGTGGGATCACAAAGCGATGTGACTCAATTCAAAAGCATCTTATTCTCAAAAAAAAAAATTTAAAAAATGCACATTTTGATTCTATTTCATAATTTCTTATTTTAAAAATGGTTAAAATTGCTCATGCACACTAAAAATGACAGTCGAAGAATGTCTACCATGTTTATCCCACACTGTAGCATGAATGTTACCTTAATATTTATCCCACACTGTAGCATGAATGTTACCTTAATATTTCATTTTGCCTTCCACCTCACTCTAGAGACTGCTCTACCTGCTCGATAAAGCTATATGAGAGACAGGGAGACAGTGGGCAGGTGATTTTAAGTACTAGAAAGTATTAGAAAGGAGGTGTTTATATTTATAATTGCCTTTTCTTTCATGTGTTAAATTTAGTACTTAAGCAACTTTCAGCCAAAGAGAGAGGAGGTGGTACTGCTAGAGCTCTGTTTCATTGTTTTGGTCTCTATCAAACGAGGGCCCTGAACCTCTGCCTTATAGAAGACAACTGAGAAACCAAAATAAGGAAGAGAAGGGGGAAAAATAACTAGGCCAGGACAGAGACACATGTTGAATCTTGCCCTCCCAATCATGAAAAGAAACTGGCTGCAGCTTTATTGTCTTGTCTCTCTTGGTAGAATAAGTCTCCTTTTGGCACAGAGAAGTCTCTTGGTAGAAGTTGTACCTGATACTTTAAAGCACCAATTGAAATGGCTATTAATAGAATGAAGGTGAGAGAGGGCATGAGGGAATGGTGTGGGTTCAGGATAAATAGTGGTAATACAAGAGTTTTTGTGGCAAGCTATACTGAAGTCAAGTCAAGCAGGTGGGAATGAATTTTACGGGCTTCAAGAAACACCACAGGAAGGGTTGCCCAAAATGGGTCACTGTCAAATCTAAAATTGTCATTACCTTGGAAAAACCAAGTCTTACTAAGGAAAACAATGGAGACACAGGAACAGAAAAGTTACCCATATATATTAAGCTGGACTAAGCCATCCATTCATTCATCCAACATACATGTACTGAGCACCCACCATGGGCCAGGCACTGTGTTACATGCCAGGGTTGCAATGGGGAAAATAACAGACATAATCTCAGCTCCTGTAAAATTTCATTTTGGTGGGGGAAACTTTTTAAAGAATAACAAATAGATGAGTAAAAAATACAATTACTTATATGATGATAATGTAGACATTATAATAAAGAAGATATAAAAATGTGTAAGGGGAAACCTAAGAGTCTGATTTAAACAGTGCATACAGGGTGAGTATTCTAGGCAGTGGGAAATACGTATGCAAAAGAACTCAGGGCTGCAACAACCTGGCACTTCTGGAGAACTGAGGAGTGACTCCAGAGACTGCTCAATGGGCCAACAGGACGCAGATCATGCAGGGCATTGTATGTCCTGAGAAGGATATTTTTCTTCACCTAAGAGCAATGGGAACTGTTGAAGGGTTTAAGGAACCATGCAGCAATCACAAATTTATCTGTCAAATACAGTCATTCTAAATTGAGAATTCAAAAACCTAGCAACCTTGAATTCTGGGGGCCAGTTTATATTTAAATGTGAAGATAAACTTACAGTGTTTGTCACAAATACAGCTCTGTGTATAGTAAACTCTCTTTTATGTGTAAGTCATCTATAAACATTTAAAATCCAATAAAAGATTATAACTTATCATATTAAGGTGTTTATGTGTTTATTTTGTAAGACTTGAGCTTCATAAGTTTATTTCCATTAAATGTAATATCTGGTTTGCATGTACTGGTGAAGGTTGCAGTCCCCTGCTGTGGTTTTAACATGTGTCCTCTCCAAAACTCACGTTGAAATGTAACGCTCAATGTGGTCGTACCGATAGGGCCTTTAAGAGGTGATTGCCTCATGAGGGCTCTACCCTCGTGAATGGATTAGTCTATTGATGAATTAATGGTTTAATAGATTAATGAGCTATCATGGGAGTGAGACTGGTAGCTTTATAAGACGAAGAGACACCTCAGCTATTGTGCTCAGGCCCCCTTGACACAAGATGCCCTACACCGGCTTAGGGATTCTGCAGAGTCCCCACCAGCAAAAAGGTTCACCAAATGAGGCCCATCAACCTTCGACCTCTCAGCCTCCACAATAAGAAATAAATTCCTTTTCTTCATAAATCAAAGACGCTATAGGTATTCGGTATAGCTTTCTGCATAGGTTTCAGGTATTCTGTTATAAGCACAGAAAATGGACTAGGACAACCTCTAATAAAATGATGTCCTTTACATGTGAAGGAAACAGTTCATTCATCTGCATCAGGACAGCACACGTTCTAGATAAATTTGGCAGTAAAGATGGCCAAATTCCATGGGTTTCTCTATACTCAGATCCGAGTATAAGAGTGGGATATGGTTTCTGTCCACTTAATAAAAACAAAACTCTCCAATTTCCCCAGAAACTTAAGTTCTAATTGTGGCTAAAGCTGCTCCTCAACTTCCATAATTAATATGAAAAACTGATGACCACTTTTCAAATACTGATAAAAGTTCCCTTTTTTTAAAAAAGGTAGCAACTATTTGAGCTCTACTGCACGTTACTAAGAGATACCCTCACTTGAAAACACATTTAATGCTTGCCTTCCCTCTTTGCAACTTTACCTCTGAATTCAGAGCATATTAAAATATCAATATCACTTTAAAGTTATAAGTTGAGTTTGATGAATTAAATAAACTCTGTGCCATGTACTCAAGCAACAGTCTTCTCAGATGTTTCCCAAACTTGTTTTTTTAATGGTCTGATTTTTGGAATGCAATGAGAAATGCATGCTTATGAATGAAATTCTCACTTAATATGGTGCTGGGTTCAGTATATAAATAGCAGGATATTGCAGATCTGATTTGTGATCACTACGGCCAACTCTACCCTATTCATCATTCATAAGCCAACGATCCTATGACTCCCACCTTGTGGCCAGTTTCCCTTTGTGAGAAAAAGAGATGTGGCCCTAACACATAGTAAGGCTCACAACACTGAACAGCTCCAGGGGTCAATGGATAAGAGGCATTTGGCAAGTCAAAATTATTATCAAAGCCACATTTATTTGTTTTTATCCACTTGATTTTGAAAATTAAATGACTTTAATGAATGAAAATGAATGACCTTTAGTACTATCAAACAAAAGGAGAAAAGTAGATTCTTTGCTTAACTGTAGTCATTTTATTCCCCTGCTTTAAGAAAAAAAAAAAAAGTCTTCAATGAAGACTCCCCAAACGTGCAAACCACCTAAGCATGGAAGAAGCTTCCTGAGCTGATCCCTACAAACTCACACAAGTTTCCTTCCTTCTCCACCTCACTTCCCCTCATGCTCCACACATCCTGAAACCTATGTGCTGGTACATGCCCAGGCATCCTCCACTGTCCCAGGCACACTCCACATGTGCTATGTCTTTACCGTCTGTCTTCTCTCTTGTTCAGAGCACCCTGGAAGTGGGGGCCAAATCCTATTTTTCCTTGTTCCCCAGCACTTAGCACACAGTAGGCATTGTTGCTGGGCATTCTGAAGAGCTTGAAATTCACCTTATAGACACACAAGCCCTCAGGCTACAAATATTGTTGTTATTTATAATTGAGTACCCACCAAAATTATTAGGAACTATGAAGAGAGAATTTTTCCTGAAAATTAACCCCCAATGCAAAATGGTTTTTCCTTCCCTCATCTCTTGCTGCCAGGATAATGTTTTTAAATCCTGCATTCCTCCTGTGACCCTCCCATTCAAGAATCCACTTTGGCCCACTGCCTCCAGTCTCTGCTCCTCTGCCAAGCCCACCACAATGCAAAAGCAGCAGCTGCCGGTGCTCACACTTTCAGAACTCTTTCATGTACATTATGCCATTTGATCCTTTACCGGAACCCCAGGAGAGAGATGGGCAGACATCTTAGACTGTTTTCACAGATAAACAAAGAAAAGTTAATTAAGTCTGCCTAAGGTCAGACAGGTTAGCAGTGTGAGACGAGACGAAAACCTGTGCATCTGTGAGTCCAATTCCCAGCTCAGGGCTCTCTTCTATTGCACAAGGGCCTGTGATTTCTCTTGTCTACTCGATTCTTAGTGAGCACCTTCTGTGTGTCTGAGACTGTAGAGGGACGAGGGGACTGAGAGCTCGCTAAGATGAAAGTTGGACCCTGGAAGGAGATGTGTGACCATGTCATTAGAGACTACACATGCTGTGCTTGTGAAAGCTTCAAAACTGGAAAAGAAAAATCGCCATCCTTGGGATTCTACAATAACTATAGTTAATGACATACAAATTGCCAATACTCCCTACCACCCAGTATTGATCTCTGTAGCATAGCAATGGGCATGACTGTCCTACTTTCCTGCACCCCCAAAGCATCTCCAATACAGAAGGATGCATGTGATGGAACCACATCTCGCGGCATTAGGTCCCAAGCCAGCAGATGGTGGAAAACCATGTATCATCAACACACCCTTGAAGATCTCTTATGACACCAGCAAGGTACTTTATGTTGACAGTCTTCCCCCTCAATGAATCTAACATGGGCAGTTTTCCTTCAGTGTGGGAAGAGATCAATTTGGAAAGAGGAGGGTTTTGTCATTGTTGTGCATTTTATTTTTGGTTCAGGGTCTGTTAAAGTAGTTCAGAAATGTGAAGGGCACGGGGGCTGTGAAAAAGCTGTATGCCTGAGCACCAAAGTCACCCTCAGTGGGCTGAGATATTCATGCTTAGAAAGGCATATGGGAAAGGGGGCTTTTATTTCCCACCTCATACATACTCCAGAGCATGCACTCAACAGCTAGGGTGGTCAGCTGAATCCTTGTGTTAAGTTACTTCTCTTGTTCTTTTTTTCCTTTTAATTATTGTTGCTATTGTCAGAATTATTATTATTTTCTCAAGCGTGCATAGTTGAACACAAGTTATGTAAAACATAGGTATGCTGTTGCCACTGTAAATCTTTAGCCACTGGTTTAAACTAAGTGTACAGATGGAGATCTGTCTGAATTACGCTAAGTGCAGCAGCATGTGGTTATTCCACGAATATTCTTTAATTCATACATTCATAGATAATGTAATTCATACATTAATTAAGCACTAACTTATGCCATATACCTGCATTAAGTGCTGGGGAAATGAAGAGTTAGCTACAGAGGCCTCAAAATACAGCAGAGGAGAAAAATATAAACAAAATTATTTAATTACTGCGTAAGTTGGATATACAAGGTAAGATGGGCCCGAATGTGGCAGGGCAGGCTCAGCAGAGATGACTAAATGTCCCCAGAAACACACACAACTCCCTCTCTCACTTTCAGATCCTGATTCAAGTATCTTCCTCCTGGCAAGCCTTTCTCTACATCCCCATTTAAAACTGTAAAACCCCTCTTGGGCCACATGCTTCCGACACCTCTTCCTGCTGCTTCTCTCCAGCACTTAATCCCCTTCTGATCACATCTCTTATTTATTTTTTTGTGTTTCTCCTTCCATGAGCAGGTCAGCTATAGAGGGCAGGGATTCCTGTCTTGCTTTCTGAATCCTAACCTTAAAACAGTACCCAGAACATAGTAGGATTTGGTAAATATGTGCCTTTCCTGACTACATTAAAGAACAATTGCCAGAGCTCTCTAATCCTTTCATTCTCCTTTCTTTTCCTTCATAGCATTGATCATGAATTGATGTTATGTTTTCTTTTTTTCGTTTATTTTTCTCTCCTCACTAGAATGGAAGCCTCAGGCGTCGGGACAAGAGGGAGTTTGTATGCTTTTCCCTGGGTGTCCTAGCACTTAAAGGAGGGCTTGGTACATAGTAGACACTCAATACATTGTAGTTGAATGAACTGTCATCCTTATCACAGCTCACATTCACGGAGCACTCAGTACATGCAAGACAGCTTTACCTGTATTCCCCGTATCTTCACAATAACTCTATGAAATAGACACCAGCATTATTCTCATTTTAGAGATGACGAAACACAGTCAGTCAGTAACTTGCCCAAGGTTACAAACCTGGCAAAGGGTGGAGCCAGAAGTTAATTCCAGGCCACCTGACTTGAGCTTTACTTTTAATCACTGTTCTACTGACGTGACTTCACTGGAGAACAGGCCACCATGGCTTCTCAACTATCATGTGGTTTAATTATCTGCCCCTTTAAACCATCCTCCTGCCACCTCCAGGTCATTTGCCACACTAAAGACAGTATGACATTTTCAAATAGCAGACCTGATCATGTCATTCTGCTTTACATCTCTTCAATGGCTTTCCATTGGTAGAGTACACGTTTTGGTGTCCTACCAGCAAAGGTAATCAATATACATAATAACCTCTCTGGAATGATGACAATGTCACCTCTGGGAAGATGACAGGCTATAAAGACAATGATGGACTAAGAAATGCTTTACTTCTGAGATAAGAAATAAAGAGAAAAGGCTTACCTGATTATGATATGACCTTTATCAGTAATTCTAGAAATATTTATGCAATATCTGATTAGAATATTGCATATGTTACAACGGATACTCCTGGGCCCCACCCAAATCTACTAATTTAGAATCTCTAGGGATAGTGTCTGGCAGGGCGCGGTGGCTCACGCCTTTAATCCCAGCACTCTGGGAGGCTGAGGCGGGCAGACCACGAGGTCAGGAGATCGAGACCATCCTGGCTAACACGGTGAAACCCCGTCTCTACCAAAAATACAAAAATTAACTGGGCGTGGCGGCATGTGCCTGTAGTCCCAGCTGCTGGGGAGGCTGAGGCAAGAGAATGGCATGAACCCGGGTGGCGGAGCTTGCAGTGAGCTGAGATTGTGCCACTGCACTCCAGCCTGGGCGATACAGCCAGACTCCGTCTCAAAAAAAAAAAAAAAAAAAAAAAAAAAAACAAGTACCCTAGGTGCCTCTTTGACAGTCACTGACCTAACACTCTTCAACTCCAGGACACCAGGCAAGCATCTGCATTCTGGGTAACACTATATAAACCATTACCATCAAGACTAAGACCCAACTAGCTCTATTTAATAACCAACAAGGCTCTTTTGTTCAACTACAATGCTGTAGAACTCACAGATTCAAACTTCCCTAAAACAAGGCACAGGTTTCAATCATGTCCAATGCTCGAGCAGGTCATTCCACACCACGCAAAACCAGAGTTCGTACATTCAGAAAAATCAACTCCCTTATGTAAGCCAGGTCAATAGAGTTTTACTGTAAGGTATGTTCATTCCAAAGACTATTCCACTTCTTTTAAAATATGTCATCCTGCAATAGCTAGGATATTGTGAGAGAAAAATTAAAAAAACATATCAATCATGCCTTGCACCTAGCACACTGGTTGACTTCTGAGCTAGCTCTGCGTGGGATTCAAAGGAAAGCATGTCGATTCAGGCCTTGTACATGCTAAAAGATTCCTAAAAAGGTTGGAGATGAGCTTTGTTAGTGGGAAGATTATCCCAGATTCCTATCATCCCAGATTCCCATCATCCCAGATTCCCGGATATTATGAGAATAGGTCCCTAACTGAATTCGTCTCTGGACATGGGGTACCCTTTGATCTAATTATCAGCTCCTGGCTCCTATAGCTATGAGAAGACAAAAGTCTCACCAGGACAGTCTTCTCTGCATGCAGCCCCTCCAGCTGGGAGGGGTCTTCATGGCACAGAGTAGAAAGAGTATGGAGCAGTAATTATTAAATCCTACGGTTAAGACTTCAACTAATTACCCATTTTCTTTACATACCAGCTTTCAAACTATTTAACCTGTGCAAATAACTCATAAAAATGTTTTCCTCTGCAAAATGTAAAAGATACAAACAAAAAACCACCACAAAAAACTCTTAATATGAAAGTCAAATCATTCTAAAAACTACTTTGAAAGATATGAGATTTAATTGTGGTGCTACAGCAAGTTTTCAATCTGTGTCATGTTATATAACTTAACAGATTTTTTTTTTTAATCTCGGAAAAGTATTTTAGAACTCATTTTTAGCTTTATTTTCACGTGTTTCTATATAAAAGAAAATGTTTTACTCTACACAACACAGAAATTAAAAGTGCTTGAGAAACAATGATTGTATATTACAATATCCAATCAAGCCTGCAGGAGGAAACAAAACATTCGTAGATGAAAACAACCAGAGAGGTAAATTTTTCAAGATATTTCATAGGTATAAAAAGAAGTTTTTACTCTCCACATTGAATTATCAGGCCCATGATATAAATTACTCTTCCCAGAGTCCATGTAATCTAGGTAACACACTGGATGTATCATTATGTGAGATGAACAAAACAATCACTGGCCAGAGGTATTGTAACACATTAAGGAGAAAGAAAGTGAAATTATTCAGGGTGATTTCACACCCAGCACTTGCTAAAGTGAAACACAAAAACAATATGGAAAGAGGACAAATTTTAAAGGAGCACAAATTTCTAACTTTTGAGAGATCATTGTAGCTTTCTAATTGTAAGTTATAACGTTAAAGTGTAAAACACTAGGGGCTGGGCGCAGTGGCTCACACCTGTAATCCCAACATTTTGGGAGGTGGAGGCGGGAGGATTACGAGGTCAGGAGATCGAGATCACCCTGGCTAACACGGTGAAACCCCGTCTCTACTAAAAATACAAAAAACTAGCCGGGCGTAGTGGCGGATGCCTGCAGTCCCAGCTACTTGGGAGGCTGAGGCAGGAGAATGGTGTGAACCCGGGAGGCGGAGCTTGCAGTGAGCCGACATCGTGCCACTGCACTCCAGCCTGGGCAACAGAGCAAGACTCTGTCTCCAAAAAAAAAAAAAAAAGTGTCAAACACTAGGTTACTTATAATTTTCTAACTTCCTCACAAGTTCTTAATGCTCTCAACGCTATACCATGCCAAAGAGTAGACTGCTTTCCCCACCCAGTCCAGATTACAAAACTGCACTGCAGATCCTCTCAGCCATGAAGTATGCCATGACCCTCAAGCTCTCTTAAACATACTGACGGAATCTGCCAATATGCAGTGTGAGGACAGCAAGAGCAAAGTGGAATTTAAAAAGGCCACCTTGGTCAAACAAGAATAGCTGCAGATGTTTATGATACCAAAACCAGCACTCCATTTAGATTCTAAAATTTTAAGCAATTGTAAAAGACAAAGAAAAAAGGTATTTATGCTAGCATAAAAATGTTTTTTAAATACAGTGTTTATTTGTCAAATACCAACTGCTTTTTCTTTCATTCCTTTCTGTTTCTGATCTTTGGAAAAACCACATCAGTATCAAATGTCACTTAGCTCTTATTCAAACAGAGGAAAGCAGACACAGCGGCTGCACCCGTGACTTAGCTGACGTGGGCCCTCAGTAAAAACAAACCTCTATAAATCACCAGATGTAAGCAATTGGGTAGTGATCACTCTATTAATTGAACAGCTTTCCTGAAATTTACTGTCTAATGTCAACCCTCCCAACACCTCTCTCAGAAGCAACTAACAATGGTGGTTTTTTCCTTAAGTTGCTTAAAGAAAAACATTTTTTAACATCAGTAGCTTAAATATATTTTTAAATTGTTTAAGATTAAGGTGGTAAGCTAATTAGATTTTAGAAATTAAACCACAGGCATTCTAAATGCTACCTTTAAATGCTGAAAGTCAAAATTATTCCAAAACCTACGTCAGTGCATGGATATACATTACCTACACTAAAAATACAGAAAACTTGGTACAACCTTAATGGTATCTGAAAACTCACATTTGCAAAACAACCTGCAAAATTATTTCTGTCTTCAGTCACATATTTACTTTTTTCGAGCTGATGTCTCTGAACTCTGATTTCCACTGCAGGTACCACACTTAAAAGAGGATACTCCAATGGCTTATTCTCAACTCCAATTTCTCCTCACAAAGCAACTCTGATCATTCTCCACTAGGAACTACGTAATACGTAACCCACAGATCCCCATGCCAACCAGTGAGCAATACCAGAATTAAAGTCCTAGTCTACAGAATATGATAAAATACACATTTCTGTGGTGTAAAGCTGGCCTCTTTGAATCTTGAAGACCAGTTCGGCAACAACAGCAAAGTGTAAAAAGTGTGTTGTTATAAGAATACATGAAATTTAGCGGTGACAGAGTTAGAGGCTAGAAAACAAGTTAATCAATTTAAAGAGCGTATCTTTACTATGCCCTGAAGAAAATATTCCATTTTTTCTTCTAAGATCTCTATGCTATTCCCTATGGAACTCCCACTCAAGGTTCCTGCAAACATACATGAGGAATTCTGCTGATATTCACTTACAAGGAGAGAAGTGTAACATTTGCTGAGACTGGTCCCAGATTTGGAATGGTCTCCAATTCATTGTTGTTCAGTTTCCTGCAAATGCCAAAAAAAAAAAAAGAAAAGAAAAAGAAAAGCTGATTAGGTAATCTGTCATTCACAGAGGTGAAAACTTTACATATTATTTCAAGATACCTCACGAGTTAAAAGTTTTGAATAACTTCCTATAATCCAAGTATTCCTTACAGTTAAATAGTATAAGGGGTAATGTATTTTACTCAAACCTTAAAAACAAAATAACGAAGACTCACACTTCTCGAAGGCTTTGAAGATGGCTCATGGAACTTGCCTTGATGAAAGATAATCTGTTGTGACTTAAGTCCCTATAAGAAAACAAAAATAAAATTATAAGTCATTTCTAAAAATCACTAATAGTGCTAACTGGGCTTATGAAGTATCTCTGTGAACACTAGTGGGAGCAGGAGAAATAACTGGTATATTCTGTCCACAAACTAGATGGCAACCAAAATGCCAAACTCAAAAATACAAGCTCCAAGGACAAAATTAGTTTAAGGAGACTGGCAGATTCAAATACTTTAAGCCTACAAACATTTTAAGAGATGTTTTTGGCACATGGTGAACAGATCTTTTGTGAACTGGCAGGTCTGCTTCACCCTCCCATCTCCCCACTCCCAACCTGATATGATGACGTCATGGTTTATGAAAAGGAGCTAATTAGGCAGGTTGCTGAAACTAAAGCCTCTATAGAAATCTTTTTATTGTCATACATTTAAGCATCAATGTTCTTATTGCAGTCAAGGAAAACAGAAATTGCTTTGCATACATATTTGTTTCTCTGCAGTAAAGCACCAAATCATTTCAAGTATTATTCTGTGTGTGAGTGTTGAGAAGGTAGAAAACAATCTGAACTCTCCGCTTTCTTAAATTCCCCAGATCTCAATATCTGATAATATATAATTTAAACCACATTGTCATCTAACAAAGTTCAGCAGATTGCACAAAAACTTGTGAACAGATTTCAATCATTAAAATAAATGTGCCTCTTAATAACTCAATTTAACTTAGTAACAATTTCCATAGAACATCATTACTATTAAAAACAATATCAAACTCATACATATACAATACTCTAGACTAGAAAGTCATCTCATTTAAGATTCAAAATATGGAACACATTCCAGCAAATATTCTTGGTTACATTCCCCATATGTGTTAATACATTGACTATGTGCCTTCAAAATAGTGTAATAAAAATGAAATGGTTCCAGAGTGATGAAAAACCGGGATAACAAATAGTACGGCTTGAAGCTTCCCACTGAAAGGGTTATCCAACCCATACTAATTTTTTCAGTGTTTAAAATGGAGATTTTTAAATAATCAAAGTTGATTGGAGAAAAGCATGAATTATTTGTTATATGCATAAGTATATCCCTCCTAAAAAAGAAATAAAGAGAAATCACCTCCAGAGAAGCACACTGTTACTCAGTGTTTAGTTAACAATTAGAAATCAGAGATCCTTTCAATCTTTGAGTTTTTGTTTTGAGAATAAACCTGGATTCTCTTTTTCACCTAAAAAAAAAAAAAATCTGCAAGGTTTTATTTGAAATATGTTTGCCCAAAGACCTACCAGACAGTGACAGACATGAGTAGATTTGTTCTGGTAGAGTTATAACATGAAAAAAATCTGGCACAGTCTTTAAACTATAAAAATCCTGCAATTACAACCACTGCTGTGCATGCTCACCATGCTGGCTGGAGCCAGACACTTTCCCTCACAACCCAGCTCAAGTCCATCTGGAGTTCATCAAGGAAACCGTGAGCCCAACAACTCACGTTAGGATTCAAACAAAACCTGTGTGCTTTTAGCACCCCAGACAGTCACAGATTTCCCACATGGTTTAAAAAACAACCAAGGAAAAGAGTCTTTCACCTGGGAGGTAGCCTGAGTCAACAGAAAGTCTCATTTGGACCCACTTAACTAAAGAGCATTGAGCCAGCATAAAACTGCATCCCCTATTGTTTCAGGTCTTAAAAAGAAAGGGGAAGCAATCTGGCATTAATATTTAACACAGGTGATTTTCTTTTTAATTAAAAATTTAAAAAACCTAAAACTGAGCACTAACTTCATTTTAAGGATTATTTCACAGGGCAATCCTGTGAGAGAAATGAGATGGAGTGCTTAACTTGTCTTCAACTAGTAATGGGATAAGATTCCTCCTACAAAAGACCTGTAAAAAATAAGAAACTGCCTTCAGAGACCAGTGCACATGCTGGGGACCCCTCATTTCTGATCCAGAAAAAGGAGCTGGCAACTTCGAATATTTCAGTTATTGCAACACACTTCCATTCCTGAGTTTTGTGTACTATTAAAACTACATTATATGTAGGAGGAAAAAAAACCGCCCCTTAAATGACATTTACTGCTAAATACTTACAGCTATGAAACTTTTAGTGTACCTAAATTTAGATTTAATATAGTTTACATTTGAGAAATGATTACTTTCCAGTTAAGGGATGTCACATTTTCCTAAATCTTCCTTACATTGTTTTTATGGCTAAACCATTAAAAACAGATTCAAGTTGTACAATGTCGATGTTTTCTTAAACCCAGATCACAAAACATTCAATAAGAAAGGCAGATTCTTCATGTTTAGAGTTCCATTAATAACATCTTCCCCACAAAACTTTTACAAAAACTTTTTGTAGTGGGGTTAATGAATGGGAAAGGTAGTAAGGTACAGTGTTAACCATGTACCCAGAGCTCGGTTGGCCAAAACTTGAAAATCAAACTCTTTCTACGTGGTTAGACAGACTTCTCTTCCTGAATATTAGCAAATGAATCAATATATATGAAAATAATCAATTTGCAACATTTGGTTCCAGCTATCATTTTCTTCCTTTTAGCATTTGGAAATCTGACTTCCAAGTCAAATTTTAAATGCAAATCCAGCACAGCTTCTTAATCAATCCCACTGGGGCCTGCAGAGCTGCTAATTCAGCACAAATCTGGAAAGCTGAAAAACAAAAAGCCAGGCTATAGCTGTTTTAAGACACTGATCCAAAGTGACTCATAAATCAGCCTGCTATATTCAAGTTTTAGTCTGGAAAATATAGAAAAACAGCTGTGAAAACCATAAGGACTATTACCCCCACCCCACCCCCAACTCTGGTCCGGACCAGAAGATTTATAACAGGTCAACACTAAAGAAGTCACACCAGCAGAAACTACCTTTGGGACTTTCGCCTGGGTCCTGTTGAGAACTCAAACATTTCTACATAAGACAAATAATTCTGAAATGCTAGTGAGAATTTAATAATATTGGAAGTTCTCATTGGCAATTTAGCAACTTTTCCGTCTCTGGGCTAAATAACATTCTAACAAGCATTCCTCTTTAGGTTGAGAACTGTTTAAGCGCAAACTCTCGACATAAACTCTAGCTTGCCTTTAATGGCAGTTGTGAGCGAGGCTTGGCGTAGTTACTGGGTTGTTTTTTTTTTTTAGACAAAGTCTCGCTCAGTTACTCTTTTAAGAGCCACTTTCATTAAAGCATTAGAGGTTATTTTCTAAAAGGAGTACTGATACAGTATTATTATTTTACAGCTCAAACTATTCAACTTTTCACACATGGGACTCCTATAGTAATAAATCACAACCAAATAAAGTGGAAAAAATACATACACACGTAGAGATTTTTCGTAAACTAGCAAATTCAACAAATAAAACAAAAGATAGACACTGAACTTTTTCTGAAAAGTACTTTCATAAGCCAGTCCAAAGACAAACTTCTACTATTTTGATTATTACCCAAGCAAAGGGAAGGTAAGAGATGGGGAACAAAAGCATGCATTTTTCTATTTATATCTGAACTCGGAAATCATCTCCTTAAGACGATTTTTCTAATTATGAAAAACTTTAGTAGCTTTCTAGACCACCTATTCTAAAATACCAAATAACAGAGAAAGTACAACTCAATTCCACGTGTTTTTCTGCTCCTTTCAAAAGTGGAAAGAGGAGACCTCTAGTGCTTTAGGTACAAACAAAAGAAATATTTACAATAAAGAATCCAGACCACATGGTTTGGTGACATCTACAAAGATGGTTAAAAGTCACAGAAGTACAAGAATGACAGAGCTGTCCAATGAGTGATCACAGCAGGGTTCCTGACAACAGACTGAGTGCTTATTTATACAAGTGGAACTTATTTTCACATACATTTAAGGAATGTGGGCTAGTATTGAGACAATTTACTGCTGGCGGAAATGTAATTAAAGACTGTGCTAACCAAATAAACTCTAATTTGTTTTTAGTGTGCCACCAAATTATCTGCAAAACAAAATCCTAATTAGGTCAGCTACTTTTAAGACAATGTTTAAATAGGTATCGAATCCCTTTTGGTTCAACTCAATTTCTAATCAAGGGCAACACAGATTTTTTTTCTAAACATCTAAATGCACAGAAAAAAAAAAGTACTGCACACTAGCATGATCACAATAGACAACTTGACATTGAAAAACTATCAAATACAAGTTAGATGCCGTGAATAATCTAAGCATATCTAAATACACTCCAGGAAGCACTGTATTCATTTTCTCTTTCTCATCCCTCTATTATTCCTAAGTGTTCACCTCCAGTCATTTACATGTTCAGTTCCATATGCTGTCAATAAAGCCATTCACTCATGAATAAGGCAGCATGACCTCCACAAGAGGCAATTGAACAGAATTAGCCACAACTAATTGAAAGTCTCCCTGCTTTCGGTTAAAGACCTTATCTCCTCTTCCAATTGTAATAAAAACTACTAAATAAAACGTCCCAAGAAAAGAAATTAAATATCAATCCAATACTAATTCTACTTTATTAACCTAAGGCTTATTAAAAACACAAGGAATATACTTTCTGATGGCCAACAATTCTACATTCACAAAAGTTATTTAGATTAGCACAATAATTTTAAAATATAAATTCTTGAACACCTGACCAAACCTCCTACCACATTAGGGCACTGGAATAGTTCGCTAGAATTGTTTTAAAAACTTAAAATTTTCATTGCAATTCTGCTAAGTCAAAATGTAAGCTTACGTACGAAGTGCACATTTATTTATTTTAAACAGAACAACTACTTTAAAAAATACAAGTTCTGATTGTTTACTTTTTACAGCACTCCAATTTTAAAACTGGGACTGAGGAAGAAAAGAGAGATGACATTTGGAAAAGATCAGCATTTCCAACTAAATTACATTTTTTCCTTGTTCTTCACGCAGTTGACAGTGATTTCAGGTTTTCAGACTTCGCAGCTAAAATCCAAAAACTTGCATAAGATCTCCCTGCGCTCTCCCCTAAACCGTCTGGGCGTTCTGAGGAGCTACAGAAATCACGCCCTTGATTCTGGATAATCGAGTTCCTCCCTTTCCATAGCTACTGACCAGTCTTTACAATCTGGTTGAGGAGTGGGAACTTACGGTCTGCTAATGTGAAAGCAAGCAGAGGGAGAACAACAAAAGTATTGTCGTCCACCATAACCTGGATAGTGACCGAATTCTGTTGAGGGGGCTTCCTAAGTGAAAAGCCTGACTTCAGTTACTGGGTGGGAACAGGAAAGGGAGTCTGACGTAGCTAGAAACTAAAACTGAACCAGACTCATAACTCAGGGAGAACTGCAAACTCCTGATTGCGCAGGTTGCCGCTTATCTCCCCTGGGCCTGGCAGGAGCGCGCATTTGAACCCCTTGGCTAGCTTAGGGCGCAGGACTTCATCCCCGACCTCTGGCGTCGTCACTGGCCCCCACCCCTGGCCTACCTGCAGCCAGCTAGGACGCGCCAAGAGCCCACCTGCGCCGCCCGCAAAGCACGTGGGAGGGAAACTGAGGTCCGGACAGTTCTTTTTCCAGGTCCACGGAGGGCCGATCGCGGCCTGGACCGGAGCTATGCGGAACAAAAGGCAATGCACGCCGAACCCCAAGCAACCAGGCCCTAGCCAGCTCCTGTTTTCCCGAATCTCCAGCGGCCCGGCCCCCACCCCCCGCGGGAAGAATACTTACAGCCGAGCGACCCAGGACGGGAGCGGCTGGGGAAGACGCGCTAGCCGCTGACGACTGCAGTCCAGCAGGTCCCCGAGGCAGCGGCAGGCAGTGGGGCACGGGCGCTCGGCGGCTACCCCAGAGGGCTGCCCGAGTGCCCCGCGACCGCCGTTGTCGGACCGGCCAGCGCGCCCCAGCACCGCGCACAGCAGCAGCCCCAGCGCCGCCGCGCGCGCACGGAGGCTCGGCGCGCTCATCGCGGTCCAGCGGCCTCGGTCTCTGCCCGATGCTCCCAGCCGGCGCGCGCTCGGGCCCGGCACAAACTTCCAGCCGAGGGTGCACGCCCGTCCTCCCGGTCGCGTGCGCGCTCCTCCCTCGCGCTGCCCGGTCAATTCCTTCTTTTACTCCTGGCGGCGAAGCCCTTTCATGTCCCCAAACAGCAGGAGGGAAACTGAAAAGAACTGCCAACTGCAACAGAGTTGCAGCTTGAGCAGCGTCTGCTAGCCGAAGCCCCTTCTTGTCGGCAAAAGAAACTTTTTCGCCTCCACCCCGCGGCGCTGCGCCGAGTCCCCGCGCGGCGGAGTAGCAAGGCGGGGCGTGGAGAGGCCGACGCGCGCCCATTGGCCGGCCCGGCTGCGGGCGTCCCCGTGGCCACGTGACAATAACACCGCTCCAGCCGGGGGCCTACGCGCGGGAGAAAGTGGAGCTGAGATTGTAGGAAATTCAGAGTTATATTTTCCAGCCTCTCCAGCCAGAAGTCTCCACTACGTCGTGGGAAACATATATCAAATGGAGTTGAAAGGCGAAAGGGAGTGAGCAAATACTGGGCTAGTTCTCGGAGTTGGAGGTATTTAGGAGAACTTCAGGGAAGTAAAGTTTAATTAGCAGTGTTTTCAGGAAACCTTTCAATTCCAAATTAAAGACACTGATAAATTATCCTACCATCCACAGATGAAAGAGTGGTTTCAATGAAAACAGCTCTTTTAACGTTAATGCTGGTGGGTTTTCCCCCATACATCGGCTTCAAAAGTAAAAACAATAATAAAACGTAAAACTCGTGGTTTTGGAAAAGTGTATATTGAGTTACAAATAGCCTTCGTGCACTGGATAAAGCTGGGCAGGGTGGGGGATGGGGGATGACCTTCTAATAGACCTCGATGGCAATCATAGATTCCTGGTAATAGTAATAATAAAAGTAGTCACAGTGACATTTCAAAGTAAAATGAAAACTAAGACCTTGGAGGAAAAAATTAGTATATACACCTTGGTCCACTTGCGCTTTGAGTAATGACACATGTTGATTGAGAATGCTACCAGGGTAAAAGTACCTCCGGGCCTCCTCAGCTGGGAGAGTGGATGTTTGGGGCTGGATTCAGGCTACAGGACTTCCCAGTGAAGTTTGTTCCTTAACTTACAGGTGATCAGCGCCACAAGATGTTGAAACTAATGGAGACCGCAGAGATCGTGTGCTAAAGGGCCTTCCTCCTCTGGGTAAGGAAATAGATCTAGAGAACGTAACTAATGTGTTTGTTGCAAAAAAAATAAAAGCAAGACAGAAAACATGAACGAACCAAAAAACAAACCCTGGAAGCTTAAAGTAAGTTTTCACTTCTATACATTGTTTATTGCATGCTGTCTGCCCAAGCTTGTCTGTCCTTGGAGTTGCGCAAACTGCTCATGATTGAGGAGTGGAGATAGCTTGTGGAGTTGAGACTTTAACCCTGACTCTAACGCCCATTGATTTTTCACTGTAGCAAATCACTCCCATTTACGGGGGAAGGAAAAGTCTCACTTTGAAGTTAGCACACCCTATTTTAGATATGGTATCCCATTTTCTGATTTCCAGCTACCATTAACAACAACCCCACTACCTTTCTGGATGATGTATAATTATAATTAGAAAATATCTATAATGATGGCACCTCGGTTTTGAATTTATGATTTTGTCTGCTTGGGAGTGGACAAAACACACTACAGTCATGGTAAGGATTTTCCAGCTCAGTATCCCCCATCTATTTTTATTTATTTATTTTATTTTTTTATTTTTGAGATGGAGTCTCCATCTGTCACCCAGGCTGGAGTGGAGTGCAGTGACACGATGTCGGCTCACTGCATCCTCTACCCTCTGGGTTCAAGCAATTATCCTGTCTCAACCTCCCAAGTAGCTGGGATTACAGGTGCCCGCCACCACACCCGGCTAATTTTTTTGTAGTTTTAGTGGAGACAGGGTTTCACCATGTTGGCCAAGCTGGTCTCTAACTTCTGACCTCAGGCGATCCGCCAGCTTTGGCCTCCCAAAGTGCTGGGATTACAAGCGTCAGCCACCACACCCGGCACCCCATCTATTTCATACAAGGAAAATTAGGTATAATTCATTGAAGTTTTCAAAAAGAAGAAAGATTCCATTATACACGGGCCATTCTGCATAAGCATGGTAGCATCAGTATGGAGGCTTGCTCTTGAGACATGAGACATATGACAGGCATATAAATGTGCTACCATTTTCGGGAGTTTTGGCTTATTTCCTTTTCTCATTCTTTATTCTCCTTGTATAATTTCATCTTCTTCCACGAATTCCATTTACGTTTACATGCTGACATATACAACATCCATATTTCAGCCCAGGTCTTTTTCCTAAACTCGAAATCCATATGTGCAATTACCCACAGGTCATTAAAAATTGGATGTTCAAATATAACATGTCTAGAATTAAATTTCACCACCCTTGAAACTGACTTGTTTCCTCCTGAATTCACTGTCTTAAAGAATGGATACTTCCCTCCATCTAGATGAATGCCCCAGAAACCTGAAAGTCACCTTAACATTACTTCATTCTCACCACCACCACCACCACCACCACCACAGTCAATCAATTAGCAAGTCCTGTTAAAGCTAGCTCCTAAATATATCTTCTCTCTGTAGAAATTATGCAAATCCAGACCACCAGCAGCTCTTGCCACCTATCGGGCATTCCACTCCTTTCTCCTCAGGGCAGTCAAGTGATATCTCTGAAGGTCAAATCTGAGCTGTGACTCAACTGACCAATTCTTTTCTTGGGTTCCTAGTGTCTTGAGAATAAAGTTCAAATTCTTTAGAGTGACTTATACAGTTTTGTTTGTTTGTTTGTTTTGGCGTTGAGCCTCTACTTATCTCTTTAATTCATTGTCTTTCATCATTTTTCTCCTACTCTAGGAGCTACTTGCAATTCTCTTCCCAGCTGTGCTCTTGCCTTCAGCCCTCTTGCAAATGGTTCTTCTGTCCAAATCATTCTCTGCTCCTTCTTCTGCCTGGTTGGTGGCATTCCTCCTTTGGCAAACACTTCCCTGAGTCAGGTTTAACTATCTATACCTCCAGTATACTCCCCGCACATCAGTATTGACTGGAATGTAATAGACCATTTTCACTCTAACCCCTAGGTAATACTATAGAATTTTCCCATAACCGTGTATTCCTTATCGCCTTTAAGGGTTTTCCCAGCTATTGTGAAGTTAAATTACTTAAGTTTTCAGTACCCCAGTTTCTCAGTCTGTAAATTGGAAATACAATAAAAAACGATCTTATCTGGCTGGCTTCCATTTATCAGTTACTGGATTAGCAGTCACTCTGTTCTCTCTGTACAACCTGCTGACTGATGCTTATGACCAGCTGAAATCTAGAAACTACCAGCCTCTCCCTAGAACAGCCTTTGCATATTTGCTTCTACCTGTCAGGTGCTGATCCACAGTAGTTACAGACTTGTTTATATTTATTATTAATATTACACAATATTGTGTAAACCAAATAAATACAAGTGCAACAAGAAAATACCTTTATTTCTATGATAATAAATTTGAAGGTTGGGAAAGATTCTTTAAAGGTAATCGCTAAAACAATGCTATCCAATTAGATGAAGATAAGACAATTGTAAATATGGGAGGAGGAGATTAGAAATATCTAGGAGATTTTTTGGAAAGGTTACTTTGCAAGTAAGATCTTGTTCCACTTTAATTGTATTTGGGAATCAATCAACAGAGGATGTTTTATGGGTGTGTCTTAAGCTTACTCAGAACTTAATGTGATCATTGAGAGTAAAAGAGGATGACATGGAAAGAATACAGCGCACATTAAAAATCACTGTTCTCCATTTCAATATGTGCTTAACCAAGTGGTCAATACAAAGGGGAACTAGTCCTACATGAAAACTTTATTTTTTTATTTTTATTTTTTTGAGACAGGGTCTCACTCTATCACCTAGGCTGAAATGCAGTGGCAGGATCTTGGCTCACTGCAGCCTCAACTTCCTGGGCTCAGGCGATCCTCCCACTTCAGCCTCCTGAATAGCTGGGACCACAGGCGCATGCCACCATACCCGGCTAATTTTTGTATTTATATATATATATATATAGATAGATAGATGGCATTTAACCATGTTGTCCAGTCTGGTCTTGAACTCCTGGGCTCAAGAAATTCATCTACCTGTTTCGGCATCCCAAAGTGCTGGAATTACAGGCATGAGCCACCTGCCTGGCTGAAACTTTACATCAATGTAATATTTTCACAGGCTTCTCAAACCTTTCATGAACCACAGGGCAGACAGAACTTCCACTGGGTATCCATCTGGGCAGATGAGAACTAGTGTCTTTTGAGGTCCCTTACAGCTCTGTTCTGATTCCTTTATAGTAGATAGAAAATAGGCATGAAGGCAGAGTGACAGCAAAGATAGTTGTAATAGAGGAAGAAGAGGTACATAAAATTCTGTTTAATCTCCCAAAATTTATCAGGGAATAACAGTGACCTAGAAACAGGATTAATGTATCACTGAATTCTCTGATACTCTTTTGATGTCATTTTCTTGTACAGACACACACACACACAGAGGACACAGTGCTATCAAATGTTGAATCTCAGTTTTTGTGACTGTCTTACAAATAAGAATTTAGTATGAGAAAGTGAAATTCATTTTGACCAGAGGTCTTTTAACATTTGAAATAAAATGAGATAAGATGTTGGATTTCTCTACTCCTTCAGAGATTTACACCGGTTAACCAGGTAGTTGGAAGTTAGCTTTCCACTGGAAATTGCTGAGATCACACCAGACAGTTTCTTGTTTCCAACTGTGTCCCAGTGAATGGCAAGTTTCATCCATTTTCAAAAGGGTCTCCTACCGCCCATTTTGTGGTTAGCATAACCCAACCCCAGTGCTCTTTTTAGTTTTCTTGGTCTTTTTTCTTTCTCTGGCAAGTGTGAGACTTTCTTATCTTGAGTGCTGGCAAGGCCAGTGACTCACCGATAAAAAGTAATAGAGGTGCTAAACTGTCAGTTTTAACATCCAAGGACAAGAATGAAAGCTAAACACTCAGTACTTGCTTTATCATTACAATGAATGACACAGTTTGTGTAAGTGTGAGCTGTGGAAAAGGAAAAGAGATAAGGCAAAGGAGGAAGAAAAGCACAAAAATCCCCAGATAATGATGCCAAAAGCAAATGTTGCTGTACTTTGTAACTTAACCATATCTTTTCCCATTCATTAAGGCATTTTAGAAGAAATAGATAACCTTCCTTTCTCTCTCTCTCACACACACACATACAAACACACAAAATGCACAGCTTCACTTAGAGAGCAGATTACTTTACACAACCCCTGCTATGAACATGTCTTAACTTTCAGAAAATATTTAGAAAAATAAAGATAGCCACCCATCTGTTTTTCTCAAGTTGGCCAACTGTGTGATATTATTTGAATTGAAAACAAACAGTGTTATCTGAACTGCAAATTAATATATGCTATTTTGTATTTTACTCATTTCCCATGTCACCCTCTGGGAATAATGTGAGCTCTGAGGAAAACTCATGCTGTAGACAACACTGGATATCCTGGAGATCATTTTGGAGTTGCTGGGAGTCTGGAGATGGGGTAGGGAATGGGAAAAGGGGGAGGGCGCCTTCAGCTTCCACCAGACCCTCCTCGCGGCAGAGTGTCCTTCCCAGCAGTAGAGCCTTTGAGTGGTCTCCAGTTTTCCCATTCCTTTGAGAACCTCAGAACACTTTCTCTTCTTTTTCCAATCCTTGCTTCTTCTTCTTCTTCTCTCTCTTTTTTTTTTCTGTAGCCAGCTGCAATCCTAAAACTCCACTGAGAATCTCAACTCATGTAAAATAGCCCACCCTGTCAGGGATGCAGAAATCTAAATGCTTGAAAAGTTGTTAGAGAAGAAGCGGGGTGGTCAGAAGGTGAAACGCTGTAACTTTGGATTTCCTCACACTTCTAGGCTCCATTTTTCTCACCTGTAAAATCCAGTGAAAAATGATACCTTGCTGTACCATACTACAGTATTTTGTAACTATAACGTCCCATATAGATTCTAGTTCCTATTACTTCCAAATTGCTGTTTTCATTATTCAGGGAGACAAAGTGAGTGCACTACAGAAACATCCCACTGCTGAGTTTAATTTCCAGTGGAATGTTGGGATTAAGTAAACCTTCAACTATTAATATGAAATAGAATGAGGAAAATAATATTTAATTTTAAAATGAAAACAAAACTTAAACCACTTTTAACCTTAATACAAGGCTCTAAATCTGTCTGTTATGACAGCATACTCTACATATTCTGAGATTTTTTTTTTAGTAGGAATTTTATTATGCCATCTCAAGAAGTTACTGCATAACTCAATTTGTTATGATTTATGCCATGAGTTCAGAAAGAATCATTAGGCATATTTACTAAAAAGACTTATATATCCCTCCTGGGAACTTTTTTGCAGAATGTTTTTCTCCCACTTCTTGGATGAACAGTTGGCCTATACACTATTCTAAGAATTAATTTGCATTTCAGAACCATGAGAGCACTCATACATGAGTTATTTATTGCTTTTATTTATAGTTTCATCCTCTTACACATATTACATTTACTCAGGCCTATCAAATTATTAAGGTGACTTTGTCATAAACATTGTCAGAATCAAGTTCCCTGCACTAAAAGCTCTGCTTCTGTCCCTAAATAGAAGGATTGCTATCGAGTTACAATATGATTCCACATATGTATTTTCAAATAGACAGTGAGGGATAATTTTGGTGGAATGGGGTCGGTTTCAGCAAGATGCTGTGCACCTGTCACAGTGGGGACAGTACGGATACTTTCTTGCTAACATCTTAAAATTTAGCCCAAAGCTTTCCACAGTTCTGCTATGTGTATACATCCATGCAGAAAGATTTCCACTGAAATACTGACGTGGAGCATGAAGATGCTCTGCAAGAACACCTCACTCATCTGCTTGCCCCAGGTACAACTGTGACTACAGCAGGAAACCTCTTCTGCTGCCATGGCAGTTATTTCAGACTTGAAAAACTTTTTTTCCAGTCAGAACATTCATCTTTACAGCCCACATAAATAAACTCCTGCTCTCTTGTCATTTGAGTATATTTGATCTATTTTTTTCCTGGGCAAAATCGAAGCTGTCACCAGCAATATTCCTTAGCTATCTCTTTGCAAATTAAATAATTACAATTCTTTTTTTTTTTTTTGAGATGGAGTCTCACTCTGTCACCCAGGCTGGAGTGCGGTGGCATGATCTCTGCTCACTGCAACCTCCGCCTCCTGGGTTCAAGTGATTCTCCTGCCTCAACCTCCCGAGTAGCAGGGATTACAGGCATGCACCATCATAGCCAGCTAATTTTTTGTATTTTTAGTAGGGATGGGGTTTCACCATGATGGCCAAGCTGGTTTTGAACTCCTGACCTCAAGTGATCTGCTCGCCTTGGCCTCCCAAAGTGCTAGGATTACAGGCATAAGACATGGCACCTGGCCTAATAGTTACAATTATTTTAAACACTTTTGCATGAACACTACTGTTCTTCTATCTCACACTCTTATGTGTATCAGGGATGTCTTTCTGCTTATGTGCCTTATAGAAATGAATATGTAGACATTGGGGTATGAGGCCTTTGCAGCTATACAAATGATAATATTTGACATTTATCAAGCTCTTATTACTCTTACTATTCTCTAGATATTTGATATTATTAACTAATTTATTTTTTATAATCACTTTCTAAGTTATTATCCCCATATTACCTGATAAGGAAACAGAGGGATAAAGATGCTGAGGAATTTACCTGTGATGGAGTTGGGATACAAACTCAGTCAGCCTGACCTCACAGTGTACCCCTTGACCACTATGCTACCCTGCTTTCCACTAGAGTCAGAAGAAGCAAGGATTTTCACTGTCTTCCTTAGTGCTAAAAAGGAGTTTCCAGTAGATTGAAATCAATAAGGAAAGTATGGACCTTGCCTGGTTTTTTTGAAGGTGGTCAGTTGCGATCACTCCCCCTCCTTTTTTTTCTCCTTTCCTCATTGATCCAAAAAAGATTCGTTTTATGCAGATGTATGAATCAGTCACTTTAGGGTCCAATTTGTGAAGGTTGATGTCCTGCCCAGATATCAGAGTAGTGCTCGGAATCCAACCATTAGAGATGAACTATGGGTTCAGACATTACTGTCTTTCTGAAGTCCTCTTCAGCAATATCAATACACCCACACCTCCAGGAGTGTTGCATAAGGTATCGTTGACATTTTAGGGTCGGTGTTCTATAAAACTAAGTTTGGCTCACAGGAGAACCTAGATGGTTGGTAATCAGAAGAGGAAAAGGATGCAGAAAGGGAAACAGGCTTTTCTTTCTTCACAATTTTGTCTAGGGCTGCACCTAATTAGGGGAACCGTGAATGGAGTGCATGTGGTCCCACAAATCCAGGGAAATGAAATATTAATGCTAGAGATTGTTTTTACTGTTGAGATACTTCACATGTGGTAACAGAATTTTTCTTTTTGTTTATGGGCAAATGCTAATTTTTATGCTTTTCTAACTTCTGAACAGTATAAGGAAAAAATTTTAAATAAAAGTGTCCCAAATTGGCTGAGTTTAAATTCTAGTTTCCCATTCAGCTTTTTATTTTTTGAGGCTGACCTTCAAGTCCACTGCCAAAGGAACATCTCAGAGGCTTCCGTTCTTTAGGAGACTACCTGAGTCATCTCAGTGAGGCTTGAGTTAGAATCTTCCCTCAAATTCAGACACAACACAAATTCTAAAAGTCATTATATTCATTTAAGTTATATTCATTGTCTTAATTTATACTTAAGCCATTCAATAACATGATAAATACTTTCTGCTATGAGTAACACAATACACATCATGAAAATGAACCTACTAGAATTCTGATAAAATCTATATTTTCTGATAAGAGAAAGTACTAGAGACATACACTCTTTGTGTTAAAAGCTGTGAATTCCTTTTTGAATTTTTATTATCATCCAATATTAAGAGCTCTAATTATGATTTTATCAGTCTATGCACAAAAGTAATTCATATAAAAGTATATTGAATTTTTCAGATATTTAAAAAATATGTTCTTAAAAGTAAAACTTATTTGGACAGTTAGTCCTAGAACATTAAATTATTTAATGTCATGGTAATATTTTTTAAAGCCAGGGCATCTTAACAATAGGAATTTGGATAAAACACTTATTTCACCTAATGAAAATACACTATGAGGAGGTTAACGGAAACATGAATAATTAATTACATTAAATCCTCTGTTCCAAAAGGATTCTATAGCATTAACAGTTGATGGACATTTTCTTGAAGTTTGTGATTATTCATTTAAATTGATACGCTTGTGAAGTAAACAAGAAAATATACTACATTTTTACCATAACTTTAGAACTTTTTCTGTAGTGTTCATTAGAGTACATGACAAATGTCTCAAGGTGAGGATAGTATTCTCCATCATGTTAATAATTACACTTGAGTTCTGGTGATCTAAGACAAGAATAGTAGAAACAAAATTATGCATAATTTGAACATACTGATAGCAGCCACAGAAGCTCTTTCTAAAAGTTTTGCCCTAGGCAAGTTTTTAAAAATCATCTTTTATAAAATCACTCAAATGTAGCATTCTTGCCTCCATTAAAAATAGCTTCAATATCCTAAGGCAATCCATATTTGGTAACTATAGTTACATCTTTAAGATGCATTTTATATGTGACTAGATCTGAGATTAAGAGCTGTCAGCTTCTTATAACTCTGATATTTAAAAGAATAAAAAGCTTAGGTCAGAGAATTTTTAAAATATGTTTCATCTTTTATCCTCCTTAATTATGAAACTTTATCCTGAATATGATTCCTCTGTCTACAGTTTAGAAGGCACAACACACTAAGGTAAAACTGAACAATTTATAGATGATAGTGGTTCTCCAAGGATGATCAGTGTAAATCTAGCATCAGACATGGGGGAGGATTATTAGACACAAAAACTATTCAAGCCAGGTATGGTGGCTCATGCCCATAATCTCAGCACTTTGCATTGCTGAGGTGGGAGGATCACTTGAGGCTAGGAATTCGAGGTTACAATGAGCCATGATCATGGCACTGCACTCCAGCCTGGGTGACAGTGACCCTGTCTCTAAAATAATAATAATAATAATAATAGTAAACCAGAAAGACTATTTGGTTCTTTCCCAGCTTACTGAATTAGATAATCTACAGATGGGTCCTGGGGATCTGCAGTTTAACACACCCTCCAAAATTTGAGAATCTGCAAGCTGCTACTCTGGAATTGTGAGGAACAAGTTCTATTACCATGTAGCTCTTCTTATGCTTTCTTTCCATGGGTGATGAAATGCTAAGCGTGCATAAACTCTTCTCTTTTTCCATCTTACTCCATCAAAGAATATAGATGAATCTTAAGGAATACAGAAAAAGACACTCTGATTCTATCTTGAGTAATCATCATAGCCTGGACAAGTTTGGAAATTTGGAGAAAGGGGGAGTGGTATTTACTGGACAAGAAGAATACCTTCTGTGATGTGAAGGAATAGATACTTATATGGTAAATAACCATGAAGAATCTGCTGCTGTACAAACTAGTTTGTACAGTCAGCCAGCACAGATATCCACATAGCAGCAGGCCACATCATTCACTTGTCTATTTATGCAACTGACAAAAGGAGAATCATTTAAATAAAAGTTATGAAAAATCCAGAGATAAGGAAATTCCTGTGTATATTTTTATTGCAACACTTGTTATGGGTGTGTGTGTGTGTGTGTGTTGGTTGGTTTATTTCCAGTGATGTGAACTCCTTGCATCTTGAGTCCAGGGCCTGTCTTAATGATCTGAATACCCATCTCAGCTAGTAGTATCACTTTTTATCCACTCACCCAAATTCTTAGGGATCTTCCTCACTCCTCTCTTTCTCTCACAGTTTACAACCCACCTCCCACCTCAGCAAGCTCTGTCAGCTCTACTTTCAAAATACATACTGATTTTAACCAGTGTCAACACCTCCATTCCCACCACCCTATTTAAGCCATCATCGTCTTTCATCGGAATTAATGAGAAAGTCCCTTACCCCATCTCTGATACTGGTCTCAAATCCTATAATCATTTCTTCACAAAGCAACCCACGTCTCCTTGTTAAGCATGGACCAGATTTCTCTGCTCTCCTGCTCTGAATCTTCCCGTGGTTTCTCTCACACTTGGAATAAAATCCAGAGGTTTGCCTGAGGTCTACCAGGCCCCACAGGATCCATTTGCTTTCTCAACCTTATCTCCCCCTGGAAATACCACACTTGCTCCCCTTCCTTTTATTTCTGGCACATACCAAGGCTATTATCATCTGAGTCCAGTTGCCCTTGCTGTTCATTCCACCTGGAACGCCGGAGCCTCATGCCTCATTCTTGCCTCCTTAAGGCCTCTTTTCAAATTTCACTTTCCAGAGAAACTTTCCTAACCACATCTTCAAAATAGCTTTCTTCCTCTTCCTGCCTCCAGGCAATCTCTAGTCCTTCTGGGACTTATTTTTATTCTTTGTATTACCACTGAAGGGCGACAGGCTAGTCAGAGATGACACCGGTGGCAGCCAAGAGATCTTTATTGGAGAGGTAGAGGTCAGGTCGCGCGGGGGAGAGAGAGAAGAGAGAGCTGCTGGTGTGCTGGCTTTTATATCCCTTGGGCCTACGTGGGGCGGGCCCAAGGGAAGGCGGGAGATGCTTCTTCCTGATTGGCTCTCCTTTGGCGGGTTCAGACAGTGCCCGGTCAAGGAGGGGAGAAGAACCGGGAACCGGCGCCATTAAGGTACCCCTGTTACCTAACATTTCTCCCTTTTTTGTTTCTTAAGAAGTGGGGAAATGGGCGTTGTAGTTCATCTGACTACTTCCTGCTGAGCGGGGGCGTTGTGGGGGAGGGGTAGGGGAGGACTGTGGGGGTTGTGTACGGGGCACAGCAGGAGTATAAGGCCAAGCAGTAGGGCGCTGTATGTGAACACCTCCTCAGTTGTGAAGTCCATGAATGTTCCTTGTAGCCAGCCAAGGGGCAGGGAGGGGTCTGTGATGAGCCAGCAGTCTTTGCAGAGATCGTCTAGGAACTGGTGGAACCGAGACATGCCGCTCAGAGTCTGTCTCTGGAGTCAGCCGCTTCTTCGCTGGTTGCTAGGAGTTGATAATGTTTAAGGAGAAGCTGGTTAAAGGTTTGGTTAGAGATGGATGAGACTTGCTGTCTCATGGATTTGAGAAGGCACGGAAGGAGAGCACAAGAGGACCCATGAGAGGGCCTAGAAATGGGAGGATCCAGGCTAGGAGGGGGTCTTTAGGGTGTCCCACAATGATGGGGATCTATTAGTTTCTTCCTAATGTTATGTAAGTTTTAATGTTTGTAAGAAGATGCAAGTACCGCCTTTTTCAGCGGTGAGTAAATCTGGAGCTCAGCGGTTTGAAGTGTTACCCCTGCTAGGGATGTGATTTGACGTTGTAAAGCGGAATCTTGAGATCGGAAAACTGAGACACGCTGTAACCTGGGGAGGCAGCCCCTAGTCCTGAGCCTAGTAGGGAGGTGGTGAGGGATAGCCCGAGACTGAATGGTAGGAAAACTGCTCTCTTGTGTCGGTGTGCTGATGAGCCTTCAGAGAAGGGTAATAGGGTGAGTTGGGGAAAGAGAGTGACAGGAACACAGGGGCCACCAGTGGAATAGTTGATAGACTTGTGTAGGGAGCCATTGCACCAGCCTTCGGGGCCTGGGAAGTTTGGAGGAGCGGTGGTGTAGGTGCAGTTGGTGGGGGGCGGGCAGGCGCCGCTGGGAGGGGCGTCTGGTTGATCTGGGCCAGCGGCTGGAAGGCGGGGCGGAGGGTGGTGGTATGGGGGGGGCTCGTCGGCTGGGTCGAAGTCAGGGGCAGAGGGAGGGGTTGGCAGTTTAAGAGCGGCAAGGAGCTGTTGGGGTTCGCAAGGGAGGCAGAGGTTAGGTGTGTCCCGTAGGAGGAAGAAGCTGTGAATATATGGGATCTCTACCCATTTTCCTGTTCACACGCAATAGTTGTAGAGATCCCGAAGAAGATCAGGATCGAGAGAGCCATAAGGAGGCCATTTGTTTTGGTTGTCTAGGGGATAGGTGGGCCAGTTTTGAGTGAGTCGGCCGGCAGCGATGCAGAGCCTCCCATAATGAGAGGAAGGAATAGACGGCGACGAGCTAGGCAGGGCGTCCCCTGCTGGCTGCTTGCCGCGGAGCGAGTGAGAGCCTCCAGATCGATCTTCACTGAAACGGAAGGACTGAGGAGCCTCTGAGAGGCGGGAGGCCGTGGGTCACCTGGTACCACGATTTTAACGAGCGAAGGAGAGGGGCCCAGGCCGGAGACGCGAGGAGGAGAGGGAGAAAACTCCGTTCCCTGCAGGCCGAGGCAGAAGTGAGTGATAGGGGCCTACCACTGCCGTGAGGGCGTCGGGCAAAATGTGTCCGTCATGGGAGCGGCTAGGGTCTGGCGATTTGCCTGAGAGGTAGGCCCGGGAGGGGAAAACTTACTGAGATGAGGCCGGTGGTGGGCGAAGAGCTCGGCGAACAGGAAAATGGGTGAAGGCTGGCCGGAGGTCTAGACTGAGCCTGGGAAGGGGATCGGGGTCCCACCTAAAGGTGGGGAATCCCAATCCGAGTCACGGCACCAAAATGAAGGGCGACAGGCTAGTCAGAGACGACACCGGTGGCAGCCAAGAGATCTTTATTGGAAAGGTAGAGGTCAGGTCGCGCGGGGGAGAGAGAGAAGAGAAGAGGAGAGAGAGGAGATGAGAAAAGAGAGAGAGAGAGCTGCTGGTGTGCTGGGTTTTATATCCCTTGGGCCTACGTGGGGTGGGCCCAAGGGAAGGCGGGAGATGCTTCTTTCTGATTGACCCTCCTTTGGCAGGTTCAGACAGTGCCCGGTCAAGGAGGGGAGAAGAACCTGGAACCGGCACCATTAAGGTACCCCTGTTACCTAACAACCACTACCTGAAATTATATCTGTATTTTGTATTGTTTATGCTTTCCACCAGAATATAAGCCCCTCAGGGTAGACACTTGGTCCTATTTACCACTGAAACTCCATGCCCAGAGCAATGCCAGCCATGCTGTAGTAATCAACAAAACCTTATAGAATGTCTAATCCCCAGCGCTGACACATAACCAGAGCTTCATATATCTATGCTGAGGGTCTAAATGAATGACTATTAGAAGCTTTGTTTTTCTAGTTGCAAATATTCCCCTTGAGCTGAATGTATTCTGTACAGGTGGCCATTCTGGCCTAGTCCTGAATTCTATTTCCTTGACCATATTTCCCCATGGGAAGATTTATTTTCTCATTTGAATGAAGGAAGTCAAGGAGCAGTCTGGTTCTTATTAATTAAAAAAAGATTTGGGATTTATTTCATCCTGTAAAGTAATCAGAAATTAATTTTGCCCAACAGAAGGATACAGGGTGACATTCAAGTTATCATGAAGCAAGTCAGTATGAGCGATAAAACAACAGAGAGTTAATAATGGGCAATTCTCTACTTGTTTCTGTCTTACTCTTCTCCAGTGAGGACCTAAATATTCTAAAACAATCCAGCTGTGTCTCCTTGTTGTAATTTCAGATTCCTCATGAGATTACCAGGGGACATTGAATTAAGTTTTAGACACAAGCTGTCTTACTGTCACATTTCTAAACAGAAAGTCTTTCTTTATTGAACAAAAACAGTAGAACGTGTAGGTGGAAAGCTAAATGGAGAAGCTAAGACCAAGCAGCACTTTGGTCTCATGGAACAGTGTCTTTCTATTAGTACCTTAAAAAGTATCTTCAAAATATCATCTGCTTTCATAGGAAGAGAAGTATACCCTCTGATAATATTATCCAAAATGTTTTGGAAACTGACATTAATGATGAATGCAAAATAAAATCATGCAATAGCTTTATGTTACAGTTTCTTCCCCATCTTAGAATCAGTTTGTGGAGAATTTCAATTTGTAGACAACTGATTCCCACATGTGAATTATAGTTAAATTATACCAGTGATGTCACTGATGTAGAATAAAAAGTGCTGTGAATTTTAGTGATTGCTATTTCACCACAGCTGTGAGCAATGTGTTCCATAAAGACTGGTATAATTCTCCCAGGAGTCATGTTAAAACCTCACTCTTGCAACTCGTAAGCAACTAATGCTTAAAAATGTATGCAAAAGACATTTACCCACAAGGTCAGTATTTTATGTATTTCCTAGCTAACAAGTTTAAAAAAGTTCTTATATTATTATATCCATTAAATATTAGGCTAAACAGCGTAAATAAGCAAGTCTGCAAATTAAAGTAAGAGTGATCAAATACAATAAAGGTGATTTTCTGGTTTGAAATAAAAGCATAAGCACGCGATGCCTTTGAACTTTAAATATTGAAGAAAAATAGCCTGGGTCGAAGGTAGAACAAGATTTTTCTTAAAGAGCTTTAGGATTGCCTACGTTTATTTTGGTTGGATTAAAGCAAATCGTTTGCATTACTGTAACCTGGGTCAGAGCTGGCCTGCGGGGATGGCTGTGTGCCCAGCAGACCTACTCCACCAGGGAACTGCCATGGTGGCCCTATCCACAGGTGTCCCATGGAGCACAGTCCTCTTCTTGGGGGGTCTCAATGAGTCACCATTGAATTTTCATTGAAGAGACAAAGTTTCCCAAAAGAAAAACAACAACTGGCAACTGAAAATAAGCAGCTGTATTTAGTGTGGAGAAAGTGAAATTATTTCTTATATCCAGAATCCTTTACCTTTTTGCCCAAATCTGATGTGGCATGACTCTTAACAGATTACAGTCTTTGTCTAAGACATCTGTCTGGGTCCTTCTTGGCTACATTCTGCAAAAGGAGTATTTATTCCAGTCACTGAAAAAATAGAGACTCTCAGGCTGGGCGCGGTGGCTCATGCTTGTAATCCCAGCACTTTGGGAGGCCGAGGTGGGGGGATCACGAGGTCAGGAGATCGAGACCATCCTGGCTAACATGGTGAAACCCCATCTCTACTAAAAATACAAAAAAATTAGCCAGGCTTGGTGGCGGGCGCCTGTAATCCCAGCTACTTGGGAGGCTGAGGCAGGAGACTGGCATGAGCCCAGGAGGCGGAGCTTGCAGTGAGCTGAGATTGTGCCACTGCACTCCAGCCTGGGCAACAGAGCAAGACTCCATCTCAAAAAAAAAAAAAAAAAATAGAGACTCTTGGGTTGAGATTATGTGGTGAAAAAAAGGGTTATTTGGGACAACAGTTGATAAAAAGATTATCAAGAGTGAATGTGGATAATGTCTTTGCTATGTGTCCCTACTATTATGAGCACTGAGAATGCAGAAATTATTTCTAAGTTATTTATCACCATACTCCCTGAACCTAGCTAAGTGTCCAGTGCCTAGAACATTGTACGTGCTCCAGAGGTATGTGTGTGTGTATGTGTGTGTGTTGAAATGAATAAAGGGAGAAGGGAAAAACTTAAAGAGGGAAAATGACCACGATACTGAGTATCAGGTCTAGAAAGGGATATATGGCCATTTTCAGAAGAACATGTAGATCCCTGAGCCTGAAGAACTAGGCTGTTGAACAAAGGACAAATCAGTGTGGATGTTAAGAACTAAGATGGTGAACTCAGCCAGGACATTGGGTGCCTTTCTAAAAAGTCCCAATAGTGTGGAAACAAGGCTGCCCGACGACAGCTTATGACAGGCACAAATCCCCAGTGGACATATTTTATGACAGGCACAAATCCTCAATGGACATATTTGCTCCTGTGGCAAGTCCCACTCAGCAACACCTGACTCACTGGCCAGTGCTCCCTTTCCTTGCAACACTCCCTCCTCCTGCCCTTCCCACTGGAGTGTACATGAATCTTAAGAGCACGTGGATCTGTCTCTAGGCCTGGAAGACATAGAAAGGTTTCCAAAGACACTTCATTTACAATCAGGAAGTCTCTCAGACATCAAGCTATTTTGGCTTAATTAAGAAAAAAGATCCTTGACAGCTACAAGTGGAAAGTTCTTGGGATGGGATAGCCTTTAATAGCCCCAGATTTGGCAACCTTCTAAGAAGAAATCCTGCCAGTTCTTAATTTTAAAACTAAGGCTGTATTTATGCAACACTTAAACAACTGGTTAATTCAGTGAAACTATCGCCCCGATTTAATTTGACGACATGTAAATGAACAGACCTTTGATTAACTAATTCACCTTCCAGCTACTTGTCAAGATCTTCCAAAGGTGGGCTGATTTCTATTTCACACAGCTGAGATTTACGATATCATTAACGAGCTAAGGTTCAGTGACTTTAAACTATGCTTGAATTATAACTTAAAACAATGTCTTACATTAATAATGGTAGGAATATGAAGATTTGCTTTCAAACTTAGTGCAACATTTCTGGCTTTTAGGTTTTAGTGACATATTTATCAAGGGCAACTAGGTGCTGAGTGCTCAAACGCACCTGTAATCATGCTTTTATCTTATATTCAGAAAACTATAGCAGCCTTATTTTTTTTCTACATTTTGTGACACTAATCTCTTTCCTCTAACCTGTTTTATACTACTAAGGAAATCTCCTTAAATATTATTTCATAGTTTTCCTCCTCAGAAAACTTCAACATTATGTATGTATATATTATACCCAATATAATTATATATTGGGTATAATTCAATTATACCCAATATAATTGAACCTATAAAAATAATAAAAATATGAATAGGTATACACCAGAGTGATGCATATGGAAGTGTTTTAAAGATTCTTGTTTATAATATGTGTTTTATTATTTTCTGCAATGTGTCTTACCTATGTAAAATAAGTTCATTTACTTTTTTTTTGAAGATTCAGTAACTCAATTTTCTTGATTTTAAAAAAAGAAAAAGGTGGAAAGCATATATGAGTGTGGAAATAATCAAAATATAATGGTAATCACTATTAATGTAAATAGACTAAACTTTCTGGTAAAAACAGATGTCAAATTGGATTTAAAAACAAATAAAATACAAAAATCGAGCTGCATTATGTTTACAGGATATACACTTAAAACTTCTGAATAAAGATTTAAAGCCAAAAGACAGACAAACTGTTTACCACTCATTGATAGACAAAAGAAAGTTAATGTAGTCATTTTATTATCAGAAAAAGTAAACTTTAAGAGGCATTCCTAGAGATAAAGAATTCAACCACTGCTAAGGTATAATAGTGCTATTTGGCTGGGCGCGGTGGCTCATGCTTGTAATCCCAGCACTTTGGGAGGCCGAGGCGGGCGGATCACGAGGTCAGGAGATCGAGACCACGGTGAAACCCTGTCTCTACTAAAAAAAAAAAAAATACAAAAAATTAGCCGGGTGCAGTGGCGGGCGCCTGTAGTCCCAGCTACTCGGAGAGGCTGAGGCAGGAGAATGGCGTAAACCCGGGAGGCGGAGCTTGCAGTGAGCCGAGATCGCGCCACTGCATTCCAGCCTGGGTGACAGAATGAGACTCCGTCTCAAAAAAAAAAAAAAAAAAAAAGTGCTATTCTTATATGCACCTAATAATATAGTCTCTGGGTATAGCCAGAGATTTTATACTACATCTCTCAGTAACTGATAAATCAAGCAGAAAAAAATCAACAATTCCACAGAAGATTTGAACAGTACAATTAACAGATTTGATCTGTGTAACATTCAGACATCATACTCCACAACCGGGGTATAAATATTCAAACACAGGAAAAACTTTATGAAAGTTGACTACGTTCTAGGGCATAAAGATATACTCAACCAATATTAAGCCATTGATAACCATATAGCTCACATTTCTTAAATACCACCCAAGGAAGTAAAAAATCAATCTAGGCATAATTCTAGGCAAAGTTGACTACGTTCTAGGGCATAAAGATGTACTCAACAAATATTAAGCCATTGATAACCATATAGCTCACATTTCTTAACTACCACCCAAGGAAGTAAAAAATCAATCTAGGCATAATTCTAGGAGGAAAAAAACAAATATCTGAAAACTTAAAAATACATTTTCAAATAACTGATAGGTTAAAAAAAGAAATAATAATTGAAATGTTAAGTATTTAAAACTAAATAATAACAAAAACATATTACAAAACCTGTGGGTTGAAAGTAAAGTAAATTTTGGAATGAATTTCATAGCCTTAAATATTTTAATTATATAAGAATGCTCAGAATTAATGAGCCAGACTGTTTATCCTAGAAAACCAAGGTTACTTTAATAGCAAATTAATTAATTTAATTTACTGCATTAATAGATTAAAGGAAAAGTGCTTAATTATATTAATAAATACAGAAAGAAAGTTTGGTAAATTCAATATTTATTAATGATAAAAAGATCTTAGCAAGCTAGGAATAAAAGGGAATTTCCCAAATCTGAAAAAGGTCATATCCAGGAGTATATTATAAATGTCATACTTGGAGTGAAATATAGGAAACATTCTGTTTATAAGCCAGAACAAGACAAATATGCTCATTATCATAATTTCTAACCAGTTTAAAAGAGTTTTGCAAATGTATTTGATAACAAAATCTGTATACAAAATTCAATTGTATATCCACATGCCTCTAACAATCTGGAAATGTAATGAAAATAAAACAAACCAAAAAACTTTTTTTTAATAGCTCTTAAATCAACAGTAACAATAATAACCACCATGAATAACAAAAGAACTATTAAAATATACTAATGTCCTTTATTGAGAAAATTATAACATTTTATCGTAAGATATTAAATAATAGCTAAATAAGTAGAGACATATACAGGTTGAGCATCCCTAATTGAAAATCCAAAATCTGAAGTGCTTCAGAATTCTAAACACTTTGAGCACTGACATAATGCCACAGGTGGAGAAATTTTACACCTGATGTCATGTGACAGGTCGCCATCAAAATGGAGTCAAAACTTTGTTTCATGCACAAAATGATTCAAAATATTCTATAAAATTACTTCAGTCTATGTGTATAAGGTGTATATAAAATGTACATAAATTTCGTGTTTAGACTTGGTTTTCATCCCAAGATGTCTCATTATATATATTCAAATACCTCAAAATTCAAAAAAATCCAGACGCTTCTGGTCCCAAACATTCTGGATAAGAGATGCACAACCTATATACCATGTTCTCAGGCTTTATAAGGAAGTGAATTCTCTTAACTTTGGTCTAAAAATTCAAATTCATTTCAACCTGGTTTTTCATGGAATTGGACAAACTAATTCTACAGTTTGTATCGATGAACAGAGATGATCCATGTGCCACTTGCCCAATCAGATATTGTGACAGTGTGGTGTTGTCACAGTACAAAAAAAATAGAATAGGACCAAATAAAGAACCTAGACAGAGATTCTTTCCTATTTGTATTTGGCTTTTGGAAGAAGAGACATTGCAAATCAGTGGGAAAAGAAAAAAACAATGTAATTAATGATGCTGGAAAAAATGATGACCACTGAGGATGAAAAGTGAAATTGAAGCCCTATCTCATCTCACTCACAAAAATCAATCCCAGTTGGATTAAAGACCTAAATGTGAAATGCAATATTTAAGAAATGTACTTTAAAAAGACAATATGCCTCAGTATATTCTGTTGTTGGGATATAGAGGCATCTCTTAACATATTTAGATGCATTTAAATTAAGTATTTCTGGGCTGGGTGTGGTGGCTCATGTCTGCAATCCCAGCACATTGGGAGGCTGAGACGAGTGGATCACTTGAGCTCAGGAGTTTGGGACCAGCCTGGGCAACATAGCAAAACCTTGTCTCTCTCAAAAATACAAAAATTAGCCAGGCGTGGTGGCATGCACCTGTCGTCTCAGCTACCTGGGAGGCCGAGGTGGAAGGATCACCTGAGCCCAGGAGGCAGAGGTTGCAGTGACCTGAGATAGCACCACTCGACTCCAGCCTGGGCAACAGAGCAAGACTGTCTCAAATTAATTTATTAATTAATTATTTCTGTTCAGAAAAACATACACTGTTTCAGGAAACACACACACGCACAGAGAGAGACAGAGAGAGAGTAAAAGATAAGCCAGGGACTGGGAAAGAATATTTCCAACACATGTCAGTGAAAAATGTTTGCTAGGCCGGGCGTGGTGGCTCACGCTTGTAATCCCAGCACTTTGGGAGGCCGAGGCGGACGGATCACGAGGTCAGGAGATCGAGACCACTAAAAATACAAAAAATTTAGCCGGGCGTGGTGGCGGGCGCCTGTAGTCCCAGCTACTCGGAGAGGCTGAGGCAGGAGAATGGCGTGAACCCGGCAGGCGGAGCTTGCAGTGAGCCGAGATTGCGCCACTGCACTCCAGCCTGGGTGACAGAGCAAGACTCCGTCTCAAAAAAAAAAAAAAGAAAAATGTTTGCTAACTAGTATATACAAAGAACTCCTATGGTTTAAAAAGGGGAGAAAACCTAACAAAAGCTAATAGAGAAACTGGCAAAAGGCATGAATAAACATTTCACAGAAGAGGAAATCAGAAAAGTCCATAAGCATATGAAAAGATGATAAACATCATTAGTAATGAAGTAAAATATAATTTAATATATTTACATGTTAAATCACAATGACATATTTTATTACGCACCAAATTGGCAAAGATTTTCAAAGTCAGAAAATATCAAGTGTTTACAAGGATATAGGACAGAGGCTGGCTAACTTTCTGTAAAGGGCCAGATAGTAATTATTTTAAGATTTGCAGGCCGGGCGTGGTGGCTCACGCTTGTAATCACAGCACTTTGGGAGGCCGAGGCGGGCGGATCACGAGGTCAGGAGATCGAGACCACGGTGAAACCCCGTCTCTACTAAAAAAAATACAAAAAATTAGCCGGGCGTGGTGGCGGGCGCCTGTAGTCCCAGCTACTCGGAGAGGCTGAGGCAGGAGAATGGCATGAACCCGGGAGGCGGAGCTTGCAGTGAGCCGAGATTGCGCCACTGCACTCCAGCCTGGGCGACAGAGCAAGACTCCGTCTCAAAAAAAAAAAAAAAAAAAAAAAGATTTGCATAAATTTTCTCATAACTACTTGACTGTGCTGTTGTATTACAAAAGCAGCTGCACACAATATCTCACCAAATGAACGTAATTTTCTTCCAATAAACCTTTATTTACAAAAACAGGCAGCAAACTTGATTGGGTTCATGGCTGAGATTTGCTGATCTCTGATGTGGAGGAAAAGAGAAATCACGTGGGGGTATAAACCTTGGAAATAATCTTTGAAAATAGTTTATGTACAGTGTATCCTGGCATGCACTATACAGGAACTCCAGCATATGTACACCAAAGGAATGTACAAGAATGTTCATGGCAGTTTGCTTATAATAACAAAATAACAGAACAGCTTGTTTTAGCCTATTCAGGCTGCTATAATAATATATCATAAATTGGGTAGCTTGAGAGCAACAGGAAATTTATTTCTCACAGTTCTGGAGGCTGTGAAGTCAAAGATCAAGGTGCCAGCAGATTCAACATCTGATAAGGGCCTATTCACAGCACTTTCTCACTGTGTCCTCACTTGGCAAAGGGTGGGAGTCTCTCTTGGATCTTCTTTATAAGGGCACTATCCCATTTATGAGGGCTCTTCCCAGGTGACCGACTACGCTCTCGAAGGCCTCACCTCCTTGTATCACTACATTGGTTATACACATTCAGATTATAGCATGATACGGTTAGCTTTGTGTTCCCACCCAAATTTCATCTTGAATTATAATTCCCATAATCCACACTTGTCAAGGGAGAGACCAGGTGGAGGTAATTAAATCATAGGAGAACTTTACCCCATGCTGTTCTTGTGATAGTGAGTGAGTTCTCATGAGACCTGATGGTTTTATAAGGAGCTCTTCCCCTTCACTCAGTACTTCTTCCTGCTGCTGTGTGAAGAAGGTGCCGTGCTTCTCTCTAGCCTTCCACCATGATTGTAAGTTTACTGAGGCCTCCCCACCCATGCAGAACTGAGAGTCAATTAAACTTCTTTCCTTTATAAATTACCCAGTCTCAGGTATGTCTTTATTGGCAGTGTGAGAACGGACTAATACACAGCATAACTCACATTATATCATCAGTAACGTGGATAAATGTATTTTGTAATGTTGATACAAAGAAATGCTATGCAACAGAGCTAGAAGCAGTAATCCCTGGATGCATCTGAAAAATATAGTGTTGTAAAAAATGAGTGATCACCAAGGAATATGTACAGTATGAGCCCATTTGAATAAAGTACAAATAAACAGACAACACTAAAATATATATATGTGTGTGTGTGTGTGTGTGTGTATATATATATATTATTTGAATCACATGCTATGTGACCACACTAAATTGAGAAGCAAGACAATAATTAGTACGAACTTTAGGAATGTGTTCACCTCTTGGGGGAAGGACAGACTGAGATCTGGGAAGGCCAAACAAGGGCTTCTAAAATACTGGGAATTTGTTCTCTTTCTCAGTCAAGTTAGTAGACCTTTAGTTGTTGGTTTCATTTTATTCCTTAAATGCTAAGTATGTATTTTATATACTCTTGCGTATGTGGTATTTTGTAACAATATATCAATTCAACTACAGTCTGAAATCACATTAAATTATGTTTCAGGAAGATCACTCTGGCAGAGGTATTTGAGACTAACTAGAAGAGGAGGAAAGTAGTGTCAGGAAGACTAGGTTAGGAGAATGTTATAGTATTCCCTGCATAAGGAGTGGTGGTCATGTAATTTGAGAAAAAGGAGCGCGTTTAATAAATGTTTTGAGGTAAGGATGTAAAGATATTAGGTAGAGGTGATGGGAAGGATAGATAAGCCTAGGAAATTACTGTTGTTGTTGTTAACAGTTTGGACCTTTTTTAAAGTAGTTTTTGAGTACTTAATGAAAATATTTAAGAAAATGAGGGGAAAAAGCTATTGGAGAACTTTAGAGTGATCTAACCAAGTAATTATGCCTCCAGAGGAGCCTAAATGAAATGTTTACTTGAATGAACACAAAACAGAAGAAACAAAACAAAGTCTTGTTGTAGCAATTCCGGAGGAAAGTTGAAGAGCATTTATTTTGATATAAAATAATGAAAGAATGGGTCACATTAATATTATTTAATGAATAAAGACCAAATACCTGGTACCATGCAATTAGTAGCTACTTAGAACATGAAAAGGTAGGCAGAAATGTTATCAACTTACCCTAAGCCCTGGGTTCAAATCCTAAGTGATCTTTGGCCATGTTTTGAGAGTTTCTAAGGCTCGGTTTCCAATCTATAGAACAGGTATAATAGTATCTATTTCAGATAGTTTTTTGTGAGACTTAGTGTTTTTAATCTGCTCACTAGATTGCATAGCATACAATCAAAATATGATAAGTGACAACAAAAATACAATGATTTTACCTAACTAGCAACAATTGTGCTATTAAAAAATAACTGTTAGGTTTCTTTTTCTTATATCATTTTGGTTTGTTTCTAAAGTTTTTACAAGTGGAACTATCAGCCACTTGGCTTTTCTGCTTTGTTTTGCTGGTATTGCTCTCTTCCTCTGTCACTTTAACGAAACATTAGCTAAAATGTTGACTTTGTTTTATCTCATGCCTTGATACATTTCCTTATCTTTCAATTACTTTGAAAGTATATTCACTTAGTAAGGCTAGTTATAATTTCACAGAAAATGTCTTTCACTCCTGTGACAGGGGTGTATTTTTAGGAAAAATAAAAAGTAAGTGTACATCTTACTTCTAGCCATCTGCAAGAAAAAAATGAGTAGAAACGGGGTGTACATGCATTTAAATTTTGCTACTCCAGCTTCCCTTTCCTGTAGGAAACTCAGTTATAGTTTAAAAAAAAACAAAAGAATAGATGAAAAGAAGGAAATGGAAAGCCCTTGGGGGAAGGAAGAATGTCACTGTTTGGAGTGAATAACTTAAATCAGCTACTGATACAGCTTAAATTGAAGTTGTCGTTGCATTTCCTGTTTTATTTTTTATAGGGTACATTCAACCTTTAATGGTTCAAAACTTATTTTTTCCACTTAATAGTAAAAACTATAAAGTCGTGTCTTAACTATATGAATGGGGATTACTTTAGGATTTTTTAAATAGGCATTGCCTTGGGAGAAAAACACATAGAGTCTTCAAGGTGAAACTTAAAATATTACCTTTAAATTCTTAATTATATTTTATGGAGATAATATTTCAGTCTTACTTGACTTTTGAATTAGGTTGCTTAACACTTGGGGATATACACAGCTGCTATACAAAATTAACTTTAGAAATATTTTTAAAGAAAATTGGAAAAAGAAAGAAAATGAAAATTTGACTTCTCTATGAAAACCTAAATCTCTCTAGTCATTTTCTCAAACTGATCCAGCAGGTAAAATGTTGATTGCCATGTGTGTAATATTTTGTTTTTTATTTTTATACTTAATATATGTTTTTTTAAGACAGGGTCTCACTCTGTCACTGAGGTTAGTATATAGTGGCAAGATCATAGCTCACTGCAAGCTCCAATCCCTGGACTCAAGCAATCCTCCCTCCTCAGCTTCCTCAGTTGCATGTGACCACACCCAGCTAGTAATATTTTAATAGTAAGTTATGAATCACCAAACTAATATCTATATAGTGCTTTAGTTATAGGTAGTTTTGCTATGTTTTATAAAAGAAGAAAAGTTAGGTTTTCCTAAAGATATAGCCAGTCTTTTTCCTTTTTGGGGGGTTAGTGGGGGTGAGCTAATCACTTCTATTTATAATTTGCTTTCATTCACTTGCACTTCTTATATAGGTTTTTAGATGTCAACCTAAGTAAATACTGAAAAAAAGAAAAATACATACACATGGAAACTCAGAATCATTCTTATGAAGAAACTCATTCATTAGAAAAATTTGAAGATGGTTTCCTACCACTTCCTTCAAAACTAGGAGAAAATAAGTGGTGACCAAAACCATAAGACTAGAAGCATGGATAAATTCAATTAGCAATTAAAATTTTTTTTCACTTTGGTAAAATCTAGTCAAAGTAAGTTATAGACTCTTAAACTACATTATTTTAATACATATTTGCTTTTTGCCTGTTACATAGACAGGAGCCAACCTCAATGTCAGTTTGATGGGATATGAATCAGGTAGCTACAGCGCCCACAGCTCTTTCTGTTGGTGACATGAGATGTAGTGAGCCATGGACTGAGTTGTAATCCTGTTTACTCAGGCTATTTACTAACTCCCAATGATAAAGGATGCAGTAATACCCAAGACTGGCAGAAAAACCCAGGAGTGTGAGTAAATAAAACCAAAAATGAGATGTAGGCCCAGGCTTATTAACCCCACAGCAATAAAAAGATGATGACAGAGTCTAGACTTTATTCTCCAAGCCTGATAAATGATTATAATGGCCAGTACTTTTCAGTGTTTGCCATACCCTAGACCTGGAGTCTGCTACCCCCGGGCCATGGACACGTAGCAGTCTGAGGCCTGTTGGCAGCTGGGCCACACAGCAGGAGGTGAGCGGCGGCTGATGGAGCATTACTACCTGATCTCTACCTTCTGTCGGATCAACCTTGGCATTAGATTCTCATAGGAGTTTGAATCCTATTGTGAACTGCGCATGCAAGGGATCTAGATTGCATGCCCCTTATGAAAATCTAACTCATGCCTGATGATCTGAGGTGGAACAGTTTCATCCCCAAACCACCTCCTCGCTTCCCGTCCTTGTAAAAATTGTCTTTCATCAAACCAGTCCCTGGTGCCAAAATGGTTGGGACCACTGCCCTAGACACTTGAATAAGAACTTCTTCTGTTTTTTTTTTTTTTTTTAGATGGAGTCTCACTCTGTAGCCCAGGCTGGAGTGCCGTAGCGCGATCTCTGCTCACTGCAACCTCCACCTCCCAGGTTCAAGCAATTTTCCTGCCTCAGCCTCCCAAATAGCTGGGATTACAGATGTGTGCCACCACACCCAGCTAATTTTTGTATTTTTGTTAGAGACAGGGCTTCACCATATTGGCCAGACTGGTGTCGAACTCCTGACCTTGTGATCCACCTGCCTCAGCCTCCCAAAATGCTGGGATTACAAGCTTGAACCACCGTGCCCAGCCAAGAACTTCATATAACTTATATTGTGTCTTGTTCCTCCTGATAGTATTATATAGTAATTACTCTTATTATCATCATTCCATCAATGGGGAAACGGAGGCCGAGTGAAGCTAAATAAATTTGCTTAAAGTTAGAAGCTAAGTAAATGAAGGAGCTAGCTTTTGAACTTAGAAGCAATACTTTATTTTTCCATAAGTTATTGGGGTACAGATGATATTTGGTTACGTGAGTAAGTTCCGTAGTGGTGATTTGTGAGATTTTGGTGCACCCATCCCCCGAGCAGTATACACTGCACCATATTTGTAGTCTTTTATCCCTGTCTCCCTCCTACTCTTCCCCCCAAGTTCCCAAAGTCCATTTTATCATTCTTATGCCTTTGTGTCCTCATAGCTTAGCTCTCACATATTAGTGAGAACATATGATGTAAGGTTTTCCATTCCTGGGTTACTTCACTTAGAATAATAGTCTCCAGTCCCATCCAGGTCACTGCAAGTGCTGTTAATTCATTTGTTTTTATGGCTGAGTAGTATTCCATCATTCATATAGATACACATACATTTTATTACATTAAGGTATGTCACTTGTATGCCGATTTTGCTGAGAGTTTTAATCATAAAGGGATACTGGATTTTGTTGAATGCTTTTTCTACATCTATTGAGATGATCATGTGATTTTTTGGTTTTTAATTCTGTTTATGTGGTGTATCACATTTACTGAATTGCATATGTCAAACCATGCCCGCATCCTTGGTATGAAACCCACTTGATCATGGTGGATTATCTTTTTGATATGTTATTGGATTCAGTTAACTAGTATTTTGTTAAGGATTTTAGCATCGATGTTCATCAAGGATATCAGTTGGTAGGTTTTTTTCATTATACTTTAAGTTCTAGGGTACGTGTACACAACATGCAGGTTTGTTACATATGTATACATGTGCCATGTTGGTGTGCTGCACCCATTAACTCATCATTTACATTAGGTATATCTCCTAATGCTATCCCTCCCCTCTCCTCCTACCCCACAACAGGCCCCGATGTATGATGTTCCCCACCCTGTGTCCAAGTGTTCTCATTGTTCAATTCCCACCTATGCGTGAGAACATGTGGTGTTTGGTTTTCTGTCCTTGCCATAGTTTGCTCAGAATGATGGTTTCCAGCTTCATCCATGTCCCTACAAAGGACATTAACTCACTTTTCTTATGGCTGCATAGTATTCCACAGTGTATATGTGCCACATTTTCTTAATCCACTCTATCATTGTTGGACATTTGGATTGGTTCCATGACTTTGCTATTGTGAATAGTGCTGCAATAAACATATGTGTGCATGTGTCTTTATAGCAGCATGATTTATAATCCTTTGGGTATATACCCAGTAATGGGATGGCTGGGTCAAATGGTATTTCTAGTTCTAGATCCCTGAGGAATCACCACACTGACTTCCACAATGGTTGAACTAGTTTACAGTCCCAACAACAGTGTAAAAGTGTTCCTATTTCTCCACGTCCTCTCCAGCACCTGTTGTTTCCTGACTTTTTAATGATGGCCATTCTAACTGGTGTGAGATAGTATCTCATTGTGGTTTTGATTTGCATTTCTCTGGTGGCCAGTGATGATGAGCATTTTTTCATGTGTCTGTTGGCTGCATAAATGTCTTCTTTTGAGAAGTGTCTGTTCATATCCTTTGCCCACTTTTTCTGTGCAGAAGCTCTTTAGTTTAATTAGATCCCATTTGTCAATGTTGGCTTTTGTTGCCATTGCTTTTGGTGTTTTAGTCATGAAGTCCTTGCCCATGCCTATGTCCTGAATGGTATTGCCTAGGTTTTCTTCTAGGGTTTTTATGGTTTTAGGTCTAACATTTAAGTCTTTAATCCATCTTGAATTAATTTTTGTATAAGGTGTAAGGAAGGGATCCAGTTTCAGCTTTCTACATATGGCTAGCCAGTTTTCCCAGCACCATTTATTAAATAGGGAATCGTTTCCCCATTTCTTGTTTTTGTCAGGTTTGTCAAAGATCAGATGGTTGTAGATGTGTAGTATTATTTCTGAGGGCTCTGTTCTGTTCCATTAGTCTATATCTCTGTTTGGTACCAGTACCTTGCTGTTTTGGTTACTGTAGCCTTATAGTATAGTTTGAAGTCAGGTAGTGTGATGCCTCCAGCTTTGTTCTTTTGGCTTAGGATTGTCTTGGCAATGTGGGCTCTTTTTTGGTTCCATATGAACTTGAAAGGAGTTTGGTTTTTTTTTTGGTTATGTCCTTTCCTGGTTTTGGTATTAGGGTGATGCTGGCTTCATAAAATGAATTATGGAGGGTTCTTTCTTTCTCTGTCTTATGGAATAGTGTCAAAAGGATTGGTACCAATTCTTCTTTGAATGTCTAGTAGAATTCTGCTGTGAATCCATCTGGTCCTGGACTTTTTTTTTGTTGGTAATTTTTAAATTGCCATTTCAATCTCGTTGCTTGTTATTGGTTTGTTCAGAGTATCTAATTCTTCCTGATTTAAGGTAGGAGCATTGTATTTTTCCAGGAATTTATCCATGTCTTCTAGGTTTTCTAGTTTATGTGCATAAAGTTGTTCATAGTAGCCTTGAATTATCTTTTGTATTTCAGTGGTGTCAGCTGTAATTCCATCTCCTGTTTCACTTCTTAGTAAGGTTATTTGGATTTTCTCTCTTCTTTTCTTAGCTAATCTTGCTAATGATCTATCAATTTTATTTATCTTTTCAAAGAACCAGCTTTTTTTGATGTTGTTGTTCTGAGACAGAGTCTCGCTCTTGTTGCCCAGGGTGGAGTGCAATGACACAATCTTGGCTCACTGCAACCTCCACCTCCTGGGTTCAAGCAATTCTCCTGCCTCAGCCCCCCAAGTAGCTGGAATTACAGGCATGGGCCATCACGCCTGGCTAATTTTGTATTTTTAGTAGAGGCAGGGTTTCTCCGTGTTGGTCAGTCTGGTCTTGAACTCCCGACCTCAAGTGATCCACCCACCTCGGCCTCCCAAAGTGCTGGGATTATAGGCGTGAGCCACCGCGCCTAGTAGAACTAGCTTTTTGTTTCATTTATCTTTTGTATTTTTGTTGTTGTTTTTGTTTCAATTTCATTATGTTCTGCTCTGATCTTGGTAATTTCTTTGCTTCTGCTGGGTTTGGGTTTGGTTTGTTCTTGTTTCTCTATTTCCTTGAGGTGTGACCTTAGAGTGTCAGTTTGTGCTCTTTCAGTCTTTTTGATGTAGGCACTTATGGCTATGAACTTTCAACTTATCACCGCCTTTGCTGTATCCCAGAGGTTTTGATAGGTTGTATAATTATTGCCACTCAGCTCAAATAATTTTTTTTTTTTTTGGGGACACAGTCTCTCTCTGTCACCCAGGCTGGAGTACAGTGGCACGATCTCAGCTCACTGCAACCTCCATTTCCCGGGTATCCCAAGTAGCTGGAATTACAGGCATGTGCCACCACATCCAGCTAATTTTTGTATTTTTAGTAGAGATGGGCAGGGTTTCAACATGTTGGCCAGGCTGGTCTTGAACTCCTGGCCTCAGGTGATCTGCCCGCCTTGGCCTCCCAAAGTGCTGGGATTACAGGTGTGAGCCGCCACACCCAGCCCAAGTAATTTTTAAATTTCCATCTTGATATTGTTTTTGACCCAGTGCTCATTCAGGAGTACGTTATTTAATTTCCATGTATTTGCATGGTTCTGAAGGTTCCTTTTGGAGTTGATTTCCAGTTTTATTCCACTGTGGTCTGAGAGAGTACTTGATATAATATCAATTTTCTTAAATTTATTGAGGCTTGTTTTATGGCCTATCATGTGATCTATCTTGAAGAAATTTCCATATGGTGTTGAATAGAATGTGTGTTCTGTGGTTGTTGGATGAAATGTTCTGTATACATCTGTTAAGTCTATTTGTTCCAAGGTATAGTTTAAATCCATGGTTTCTTTGTTGGCTTTCTGTCTTGATGGCCTATCTAGTGCGGTCAGTGGAGTATTGAAGTCCCCCACTATTATTGTGTTGCTGTCTATCTCATTGCTTAGCTCTATTAGTAATTGTTTTATAAATTTGGGAGCTCCAATATTAGGTGCACATTTGTTTAGGATTGTGATATTTTCCTGTTGGACAAGGTCTTTTACCATTATATAATGTCTCTCTTCATCTCTTCTAACTGCTGTTGCTTTAAAATTTGTTTTGTCTGATGTAAGAATAGATACCCCTGCTTGTTTTTGGTGTCCATTTGTATGAAATGCCTTTTTCCCCACCTTTACTTTAAGGTTATGTGAGTCCTTATATGTTAGGTGAGTCTCCTGAAGGCAGTAGATTGTTGGTTGGTGATTTCTTATCCATTCTGTGATTCCCTATTTTTTAAGTGGAGCATTTAGTGTGAGGTACCATTGCATTCATCGTGTTCCTTGCTGCCTGTGTACTTTTGTCTTTTTGCTTTTGCTTTTTAACTTGTATTTTTGTTTTATAGGTCCTGTGTGATTCATGCTTTAAAGAGGTTCTGTTTTGATGTGTTTTCAGGATTTGTTTCAAGATTTAGAGCTCCTTTTAGCCGTTCTTGTAGTGATGGCTTGGTAATGGCGAATTCTCTCAGCATTCGTTTGTCTGAAAATGACTGTGTCTTTCCTTCATATGTGATACTTAGTTTTACTGGATACAAAATTCTTGGCTGATAATTGTTTTGTTGGAGGAGGCTGAAGATAGGGCCCCAATCCCTTCTAGCTTGTAGGGATTTCTGCTGAGAAATCTGATGTTAATCTGATAAGTTAAGCTGCTATTTATCTCATAGGTTACCTGGTGCTTCTGTCTCACAGCTCTTAAGATTCTTTCCTTCGTCTTAACTTTGGATAACCTGAAGACGATATGTCTAAGCAAAGATCTTTTTGCGATGAGTTTTCCAGTAGTTCTTTGTGCTTCTGGTATTTGGATGTCTAGGTCTCTAGCAAAGCTGGGGAAGTTTTCCTCGGTTATTCCCCCCAATATGTTTTCCAAGCTTTTACTGTTCTCTTCTTCCTCAGGAACACTGATTATTCTTAGGTTTGGTCTTTTAACATAACCCCAGACTTCTTGGAGGCTTTGCTCATATTTTCTTGTTATTTTTTCTTTGTCTTTGTTGGACTGGATTAATTTGAAGACCTTGTCTTCGAGCTCTGAATTTCTTTCTTCTACTTGTTCAGTTCTATCACTGAGACTTTCCAGAGCATTTTGCATTTTTTAAAGTATGTCCAGAGTTTTCTGAATTTTTGGTTGTTTTTTCTTTAGGTTATCTATTTCCTGGAATATTTCTCCCTTCACTTCTTGTATCATTTTTTGGATTTCTTTGTATTGGGCTTTGCCTTTCTCTAGACCCTCCCTGATTAGCTTAATAACTAACCTCCTGAATTCTTTTTCAGGTAAATCAGGGATTTCCTCTTGGTTTCGATTCATTGCTGGTGAACTAGTGTGATCTTTGTGGGGTGTTGAAGAGCCTTGTTTTGTCGTATTACCATGGGAGGTTTTCTGGTTCCTTCTCATTTGGGTAGGCTCTGTCAGAGGGAAGGTCTAGGACTAAAGGCTGTTGTTGGCAGGTGCTTTTGTCTCACAGGGTATTCCCTTGATGTAATACTCTCCCCCTTTTCCTATGGATGTGGCTTCCTGTGAGCCAAACTGCAGTGATTGTTGTCTCTCTTCTGGGTGTAGCCACCCAGCAAGTCTACCCAGCTCTGGGCTTGTATTGGGGGTTGTCTGCGCAGTCCTGTGATGAGAATTGTTTATTGGTCTCTCAGCCATGGATACTGGTGCCTGTTCCAGTGCAGGTGCTGGCGGGTGCGGGGGAGGTGCAATGGACTTGGTGAGGGCACTCAGCTTTAGTAGTTTAATGCTCTATTTTTGTGCTGGTTGGTCTCCTGCCAGGAGGTGGCACTTTCCAGAAGGGATAAGCTGTAGTAGTGTGGAGAGGGACCAGCGGTGAGTGGGGCCCTAGAACTCCCAAGATTATATGCCCTTTGTCTTCAGCTACCAGGGTGGATAGGGAAGGACCATTAGGTGGGGGAGGGGCTAGGCATGTCTGAGCTCAGACTCTCCTTGGGCAGGTCTTGCTACGGGTGCTGTGGGGGATGAGGGTGAGATTCACAGGTCACTGGAGTTGTGTACCTAGGAGGATTATGGCTGCCTCTGCTGAGTCATGCAGGTTGTCAGGGAAGTGGGGGAAAGCCGGCAGTCACAGGCCTCACTCAGCTCCTACGCAAACCAAAGGGCTGGTCTCACTCCCACTGTGCCCCCCGCCCCAACAGCCCTGCGTCTGTTTCCAGTTGATGGGCAAGAAGGGCTTGAAAACTTGCCCCAGGCTACCCGCCTCCCAGCTGTGAAAGAAAAGGGCTTGGTTCTTCCCCTACCTGTGGAATCTGCACAGGGGATTTCTGCCCACCCCATAGTTCTGGCCCAGAGGTTTCTCACCTGGTTCAAATTATTACAAAGTTCAGCTAGAGATTTTCTTCTCCCTGTGGAGTTTTACCCCCTGCTCCTCTGGTCACCCTCTCAATGGATCCCTGTAGTGTCAGGCAGGAATGACCTGCTAGGGGATGCAGCGAACTCCCAGGAAATTGCTGCTGCTTCCTCTACCCCTGTATTTTGCTAAGCTTTGAGCTGATACTTTAAACCTTTTACTGTTGTTCTGGAGAGCAGGAAGATTTTAACTGACTCCTAGTGTAGGAGATTCTATGGAGAGACCAGAATTAAGTGTTCATGTGTGTTAGTTAAGATACTAACATTCTTGTTCAGTTTGATTTGAGGATCTAGTAGCAATACCTATGCCCTGTGGGTGACCAATGGTATTATGAAAAATCTGATGAGAAATATTGCTTGTTATAATTTAGATAAGCAGTTGAAAAACATTTTTAAAAAGTTATATCTGTAAATTAGACGTTTTGTTTTGATTAACTGTCATATCTCCAATTGTGTACGGAGTTTCAGCAAGAATATCAGAATAAAGGTATCCCAAAATAATTCATTTTAGGGAAGCTATAATATATGTGTGGAACATGCACTAGGTTACTTATTGCAGCCATTTAAAATGACATAAGGTTTATGTAGCATCATGAAGAAAAATAATGAAAATATTGGGATATGCAGAGAATATATTGCATATATACTATAGTCATGACTATATTCTGAAAGGCACTTTAAAATATTTAGAAAGAAATACAGCAAAATGCTAACAAATTGTTGGATCATGTGGGTGGGATTTTTTCTTTCTCTAATTATGAGTTTTAAATGATGTATTTAAATTACTTTCATAATAGAAAAGAATGAATAGAACACCAAAACAGAAAAGCAAGAATGTATTTGAAAGAGACATTTCAGGCTTGTAATCAACAGAGTTTCTTGGCCTGTGCGTGTGGCTGATGATCAAGAAGGAGGAGCCGAAGATGATTCCACGTTTTTCTGAAAAGTTAAATGGATTGTCCAAGATGGGAGGTGCAGGTTTTCAGTGAAGGTAATTGAGTTCAGTTTAGACATTGTTGAGTATTGCAATTAACCCAAATAGTGAATATAGGAGGTAGGGGAAGGGATTTTTGTAGAACAAAATCTGTTAAGTTTTTGCTGTCAGGTTTGTTATATGCTGAACATCCACCAGACAACTGGTAATTTTATACTGATGTTTGGAACAGAAGTAAGTAGTGATTATCAGTAGGAGAGCTACCTGCTGATACATAATGACTGCAACTCTGAGTATTTGTAAAATCACCCAGGAAAAGATCTCAGGGAGGAAAGCAGAGCCAGGGAAAAACCCTTGTGACACTCAGGTGGAAGGAATGGACTTGAATGGGTGAGATGGGGATGCAGAGTCCACTTCAGAGGCTAGTGCTTCATTTCTTCTGTGAGTTATTGAGGATATTGGGAATAGAGTTAGATACTGAAAGTAAAAGCTACTTAGGCATATAACTGAGTTTGAGAGGTGATGAAGAAAGGAAATGTGGATGACTCTCAGGTAAGTACTATTTGAGGGTATGAATGGTAATGTCACCAAACTTATTAATGGAATAAAGAGGGCAAGCAGGTTTAGGGAAAAATCATGGATTTAAATTTTGAGTCTTAAGAGAGTTTATGGTACATCCAGAAAGAAATAATCAGTCGGCATGTAGATCAGAGTGGAGCTTATGAGAGAGGTCAGGGCCAGCAATAAAGACCAATGTGGAGATGATGGTAAAACTGTGGCCCTGGGTTGACATCCCAGAAAGAGTAGGTCAAACAGTATCAAATACTGCATAGAGGGCCAGGACAAAGACTGAGAGGTAGCCACTGATTTGGGTGTTGGGAGGGTCATTGGTACTTTTGTCAGAGGATAGGACAAAAAGTCTGAATGCAGTGGGTGGGGTAGTGAGTGGGAAGTGAGAGATTGGCAACAGCAAATACAGGCCACTCTCAAGAACACTGGTAGATATAAGGTATAGAGCCCCTTAGACTGGGGAAGAGACGCAGGTTATGGTTTTATAACATAGAAAAGGAGCCAGGGAAGAAAAAGTGGTTGAAAAGACCTCCGTGGGAGATAATGGATCAAGTAGGCCCTAAAGAAGGTGGAGGGGAGTGGTGATACCTGTTGCTCTAAGGAGACCACCCTGAAACACCTTGTAAACACATATTCAACCAAGAGTTCTCTTCCTCTCTCTATATACCTGCAAACGTAAATTTGTGTTATAACTAGTCTGGGATTGTTCCAGAAAAATAATTACCAATCTTTAAATAAATATGTTCCTGCTGTTCTTCGCCCTTGAGCTAGCTATTAGAGTTACACAAGTAAGGAGCAGCTGCATTATGAATCAGCTCCTGAAATTTGGATAGTCTGCCCTTTGATTCTGAAATCAAAGCCTATTTATCCTCAATTCCTCGACAGTGGAGACTGCCTTACTTTCATCAATAGGCTCCTGAAGTGAATATTCCTTGGAGCTTATCTATTAAGTCCGATCACCCAAAAATATCCTCCAAATTTGGCAAAAATCCACCTAGCTTTTTTTTCTTACTTTATAAGGTAGTATTAGAGAAAAAGTCAGTTTCATTTACATATACATTAAGCATATAGTGCATATTTTGCATATATTGCCCCAAACCTTCATTTTTAGAGTAAAGAAAAAACAAAGGTCTTAAGGGGTGACTAAGTTGTCTAGGGTTGTAGAGCTGGACAACAGCACAGCAGGAACCAGAAATGAGGCTCACTGGCCTGAGTATCTTACCTTGTATGGCATGTGATTGCCAATTTATACCAAACATGTGAATGCTTTTTCTTTCTTTCACTTCTTTTTCTTTAAATGTGTATAATGTGTTTGTCATACTTGGCTTCAAACAATAGGTTCATCTTCTTATTACTGTGGACGATCTGTTTGAAAGTTTTGCTACCTTCAGGCATGAAAGGATCTGGCTGACAAATAAATGAAATACTGTTTCCACTTGCCTCAACTGTGATCTTATAAAGCAGCTATAATTGGTTTATTCCCTTTGTCAAAAGAATGAGTTTGTAGGACTTCTTAAGCTTTAACATTTGCACGGTCGCATATACCATGTCTGGAGTGATGTATAAGTAATAAAAAATAAAAATAAAATGAAACAAACCTATCTTAGAACTGGTATATTATTGATTTCAGAAGTTGGTTGGTTCTAGTTTTATAGATTTAAATATAAAACATATGAAAAGATTCTTTTGAAATTGAGCCTTTAAGGTTTTCTTAGAAGAGGAGATTTTGTATGTGTCAGTTGAATTAAACATGATGTGGGATTCCCAGGGTGGAAATTTGAGTTCTTTAGAGAATGTTAGGTGGTTGGACTGAAGGGACAAATAACGCAGAGACTTGGAAAGCTTATAGGTCTTATCAAATCTTATTTACCCTCTTGAGGGTGGCAGCTTGTGAATCAAATTAAGATGTGTCACTGTTGGTAACTAAATTCCATGATAATTTTTCAATTATTTTCTGTGGCCATAATCCTATGTATTTAGTTTGGGTTGATTCCATTTCATTTTGGAACTGGAAGTTCATTTGTATATCGTGGACCTTTTTTGTTTCATTTGAATTATATATATTTTTTGAGGTCAGAGTACAACTAAACAAAACGAACCAATAGCCATTGCCGACTCTGTTATATTTAAGGGTATTTCTTCAAAAACAAGACATAAATAAAGTGTATCAACAAATAAGAATGGGTTGGTCTGACTTTAACAATTATGTGGGCAGGAGTAGGCTTAAATTATAGCTCAGCAGTTGGGGAAACCCTTCTTATTCTAAGAAGCTGAAGTCAGTGACTTGGAAATAACATTAGTGTGTTAAGAGTTCAGTGTGTGACATGTGTTACTTATTTGCTGTGGACATCACCATAGTGCATACACTTTGGCATTTTGAGGATTGAAAATTGTCATAGTGATTGTTTTTCATGTTTATATCAGGTGATTTTCTTTTTCATTGATTTTAAAAGCCAACTATGCATCTTGTTCTAAATTTATAAAAAACAGAAAAAACTTAAATAGAAACACTGCCATATTAAACTTACCATGTAGAGGTAACTACTGTAAACATTTGAGTCTTCTTCCCTCCTGGATTTTAAATATATTAATAATAATAGTAATACCAATAATAATAAAAACAAAACAATAACAAAATTATAATACTAGCTAACATTTATTGAGAACTATGAACCAGACACTTCTCTATGTGATTTATATACATTTCTTCATTTGATTCTAACAAAAACATTATGGGGTAGGTAATATTACCATTCTAATATTACAGGGGACTAAGACACAGAGAGGTTAAATAACATGGCCAAAGGCAAACAGAGTAAAGTGTGGAGTGTTTGAATGTAAATTCAAGCAGTCTGAACTGTTACCTTCTGCTGCCACAAATATATGCTCATTTATATTTGATTTAAATTATACGTTAGAAACAATGTAATATTCTGCCTTTTTAAAAAACTTATTTTCATAAAGATTTCTTATGTTAATAATTCTTCATAAATGTAAAGTCATCTACTTTTTCATTATACGGCTGTACCCTATTATATCTAATTATTCCCTTTAAGTCAGGCATTTAAATTGTTTACAGGTATTCAATATAAATAATGCTACGATGAACTATTTTTATATAAATCATAGCTTATCTGATAATTTTCTTTTTTTTTTTTGAGACAGAGTCTTCCTCTATCACCAGGCTGGAGTGCAGTGGCATGATCTTGGCTGACTGTAACCTCTGCCTCCTGAATAGCTGGGATTACAGGCGCCCACCACCACACCCAGCTAATTTTCGTATTTTTAGTAGAGACGGGGTTTCACCATGTTGGTCAGGATGGTCTCAATCTCCTGACCTCATGATCCGCCCGCCTCGGCCTCCCAAAGTGCTGGGATTACAGGCGTGAGCCACTGCGCCTGGCATCTGATAATTTTCTTAGGATAGATATCTAGAGGTAGAATTATTGCCTGCTATGAAGACATTTTAATGTCACACTTTTCTAAATTATTATGACTACAAGGCCATTTGGAAAAAAATACCACATCTACACATAAACTTTAAATCTTCTTTAAAAGTTAATTAATGGGAGTACTTACATTTTAGAAGCTTTTATGATGTGATGAGAGAAGGCAGCAGGCTAAGCAACAGGGAGACCATTCTCTAAGTCAAGCCTGACCTTTGCTCATTAAGAGGCCACTGCCTTATCTTTGTATGAAACTCCTGGAGTTAATCCATACACAGAGTACCCATTGGTTTTGAATATGCTGTGTTCTCAGAGCAGCTTTTTAGGGGAACACAGCAAGAACAGAAATTAGGCCAAAGATTGCAGAGCATGTGCAGTTGCTTAAAAGGCACAGCACAAAATGTTGTTTTTAATCACAATTCTTACAGACTTCTTTGTAACAAAAATAAAAGAGCATAAAATAAAATTCTGTCCCAAAGGAGCAGTTAGCATGAATATAGGAATTCCAAGGTACATTATGAAATAAAGACAGAATGAGGCCTTGGGAAACATCGTTATTCTTGAAGCAGAAGTACCAGTGATTTGAGTACTTCTTCAGTCAGTACCAGTGATTTGAGTGTCCCTAAAGTGCTGCTGGTGGTGGTAGAACTCAGTTCCCCAAAATATTTTTGCTTCTATTAGTAACCCACCTGCTTTTCTCTATTTTCTTGTTTAGTTCTTCACTTCTGTCTTTCCTCCTGGCCTTATCCATCCCACCCCCCAAAAACCATTTATTTGGCTTTATCTTAGTTTACATATGTATATGTATATGTATATGTATACACACACGTGCATGTATGTGTGCATGCATATACATGTAAATATTTTTTTAAATTTGTACAGTCTTCATTAGCCAATAGTCTTGGCCCTTAAGTGAAAATATAAATCATTATGCAATGTCCCCTCTTTATTATTTGTCTTCCCTTAATGTTTTCATGCTGACTCCTATTCCAGGCAGATTTTTCCACCTGGGACCAAATTTGTCATGGCTATTTTCTGAAAAATAATGGCTAACTAATCGAGTGAGCAAACTCATGCTAAATGAAAGGGCATGTTCCTGGCTCTAGTAAACTGAAAAATGAAAGCAAGAGGTTTAAATACAAAGTGATTACAATGAGAATACATAAATATCTAATAGCATTTAGGATTGTCTAGGAGATTAAGTTTCTGCAGTTATACCTTTCCTTAAATAACATACAAATGACCCTTTCTCAGTGCTCCCTCAGGGAAGGTAAAACTGTGTATAATGTTACCTATTATGTAGGATCTATTGGTTCTTTATTCAGAGGCTTAGGTTTAAATTCTTGACTTTCAAGGAACACTATAGAAAAAACTCCCCCTTGGTGAGTCTCTAAATACCAAACAACTGTGGCTCCCAAATTTGGCTGCACATCTGAGTCCCCTGGAGAGATTTATAAAAATGCAATGAGGCCTGGGAATTTATATTTTTTGAAAAGCTCCCCAATTGATTTTGCTGCTCAGCCAGGTTTGGGGACTGCTGTTAAAGTGGCTGCTTGGACATTAGCTAAGTCATTTTCTGTGCCTTCAGTGGATGTTCAGTAGGTGGCTAACGGTTATTGAGCATCTACATTGTGCCAATCACCATGACTTTTTACAGCCAAGGAAATTTGTTTAGGTTTGTGAGTGGCAGAAACTGTGTTGAACTGTCTAACCCTCATTTTTATGCTGCTTCTCAACAAAACATTGATGATTTAGTTACCAAAAAAGGTAAGGGATAGGCTGAAGTTAAAAACTCACTCATTAATTCTCACATCTTAGTCAATCAGTTTCTTCATCATAAAATGGAAGTAATATCTTTGTAAGATACTTTTTTTGTTGTTGTTGTTGAGACAGAGTCTCGCTGTATCGCTCAGGCTGGAGTGCAGTGGTGTGATCTTGGATCGCTGCAACCTCCACCTCCCAGGTTCAAGTGATTCTCCTGCCTCAGCCTCCCTAGTAGCTGGGACTACAGGTGCATGCCACAATGCCTGGCTAATTTTTGTATGTTTAGTAGAGACGGGGTTTTGCCATGTTGGCCAGGCTGGTCTCGAACTCCTGGCCTCATGTGATCCACCTACCTTGGCCTCCCAAAGTGCAGGGATTACTGGAGTGAGCCACCATGCCTAGCCAAGATACTTTTTACTTTATTTTGAAATAATTTTATACTTAGAGAAGAGTTACAAAGCTAGTACAGAGAGTTTCTATATACCCTTCACCCAGCTTCCTCTAATGTTAATTTCTCATGTAATTTATATCTAATATAAACATTTTACATAACCATAGCATATTTATCAAAATAAGAAATTAACATTTGGGCTTCCCCAGTTTTTATACTATCTCAGTTCATTCAGCTTGCTATAAAAAATACTTTACACCTGTTAATTTACAGATAACAGAAACTTACTGCTCACAGTTCTGAAGGCTGGGCAGTCCAAGATAAATCCAAGATCAAAACACTGGCAGCTCTTTTGTAGAGCGTCCTTCATTTTGGGTTTGTCTGATATATTCTCATTATTACATTGATGTTATGAATTTTGAGATCTACCCCAGAAGTGATATGTTTGTGTTGCATTGTACTGGGGCCTTTGTAAGATTTTTGACAAAAAATACATATATTCTCTCATTAGAGGTATTTAAGTAACAGACAGATGACTATTTGCAATGCTGAATGAATCTCTGTGCTGTGTGGGGCTGGATCTTCAAGACCCCTTTCAACTATAAAAGTCTAAAACTAATAATTGAACATTACAAATAAAAAGTCACATATGAAAGATGAATATGAAATTTGAGTAGAGCTCAAAGACTAGAGAATTAATTTTCAAAATAGTGATCCCTACTTTAAAGAGTATTAGGGTTTTCCTACCTGGGGGCTGAACTCAGAATGTGTTCTCTCCTTTGTACTGGGGGCTTTTCCCAATGTGGAGCCCTTATTATAGCCCCTGAAGTGGCATCTGTAAATGAATGTTTGTTATGGGCAATTGAAGCCACTAGGTTGCTCTTGTGGTTTTCCTCTGTGTTGCTAAAGATTAAATTGATGTGAAGTTGAGTGGAAAGCCATCTAATTTGAAAGATAGCAATGGCCTGACTCTAACTATGACTGTAGTTTGGATATGTTAAGTAAACCTTTTTGTCTTAATTTTTCCAGCTGTGAAGCATAATTCCTACTGAAATATATTGACTTCTACAAGTATTGGACTAAAAACGTATCTCCAGAAATATAACACCTATCCCTGGCAAAGTCTGATGTAACATGGTTAACCTAGAAGAGTTAATGCTGTATGTCAACATATGCCTTGTAAAGGTGCTACATTATATAATTTTAAAAATGAAAACACTAAACAAAAGAGTTTATTTGAAATCTACTGAAGTCCTTCTGGTGAAAAGGAGGCACGATTTTGACACTATAAATGCTATGTTGGCATGTCAGCTGTATATCTTGGAAAGACCACGGTGCTATGGAAAATGGTCTCAGAAATTAGAATGCTTGGTTTAGCCAAAAGGTTTCAGCCACCTGCCAGATATATGACCCCCTAACAAATCATCTAATTGCACCACTTGGCTTCTTCATCTGTTACATTAGACAATCAGACATGATTTCTAAGATTCCACCTCCTAAAATCTATAATTCTTTGATTTTTTTCAAGACCTCAGCCTACATGTCCATAAAGTCATTGATTCTGTATTGCTAATACTGTTCATAAATACGTATTTCTGATATTCCTTTGACCATTCAGAAAATGCCTGGCTACCCATTTTTTCCAGCCTGAAAAAGCAACTTTAAAAATGGTTAATCATTTGTTTGAAAAAACTGATACTTTTTTGTTATATGTAAAATGACCTCTTCAATCTCAACAGAGAATATGGGATCTGGTCATATTTGAAATAGAAAATGATGTCATAAGTAAATACATATAAAATGTAATGATTAAACTATCTGCTCTAGATGTTCCAAGTTATTTTATTGGCATGAAAACTGTAAAGTGTTTGGAAAACAGTTTCATTGTGACAGGTATAATCTACACATTTTCTATAGTTACAGACCTGTTCATAAACAGTATTAAAAGAAAAATAAAGTGACATAATGTCTGGGAAAGAATTCCCTAATAGAAACAGACCCAAGTCCATGGTTTGTGGTTTTGCAAGTATACAATTCCTTCTGGGAGGCCTTCTTGACAGATTTGTATCTATCCTAAAAGAAGTATCTATGTTTAACTGCACAAAAGTGATATCACTTCTGTGTGGTCTGGTCCCTTCTGTTATCCTTGCTGATCTAAAAGAAAGAAGCATATTACCCTATCAGACGCCAAACTACACTTTATTAACATCTACTTCCTTCTGTAACCTTTGCCAGCTCTAGCTAACCCTTAAAGGTTCAGGACAAAATACCTTTGAGGGTCTTTAGTGACATGTTCAGTCAATTTTTCATCATGCTGAAAGGCAAATGGAGCTTTGTGATAGGCCAGATGTGTCATGAATAAGCAAACATACCAATTCATGTTGAATTCTAGTGTGGGATCATTCCCATTTAAGAGTTATTTGTTTTTAAAATAGTGGGGTATCAAACTTTTCATTCATGATTTTTTATAATAGTTTTAATGGTTTACAATAGACCACCTTCAAATAAACATATCGGCTGCTTTGGTGATCAGTTTCAAAATCAGAATATTCAGATTTACATAGAAAATGGCAAAATCAAACACTCTTCAACAGTGCCTATAAAACTTGTCATTACACTATAAATATGAATATCACACTCAATCTCAGTTGTGTAGTAAATATTTAACAGCTAGCTCTCTGGGGGAAAAGCTCTGATATTCGTAGTGTTTGCCCATGTTCATGGTGTAAATAATCTCATTATGGCCAATTTCAAGCAACCCAAGTTATTGAATATGGAATTGGGAAGAAATATGTAGTCAGCTCTAGTACACCACTGATCATACCCATTAGATGAATGAAGAAAGATGAAGACCATGTGGCAGATTCTGGGCCACAGGGTCATAGACAGCAAAAGGCCTGTTTCCCAGGTTCAGTCCTGCAAGCCCAGCAATTTCAGACATACTTGCCTACTTCACAACATTAAGAATATGTTTCTGGTCAGGTGCAGTGGTTCGAGTCTGTAATCCCAGCTACTCAGGAGGCCGGGATGGGAGGAAGGTTTGAGATCAGTAGTTCAAGACCAGCCTGGGCAATGTGGTGAGACTCCTTTCTAAAAAAATTAATGAATTTAAAAAATAGTGATTTTCTATACAAAAGTAGATTAAAAGCAAATGTAATTTCTTTTTGATAAGGCTTTTTACCACTACTTAAAAAATGAATTCTTAAGAATTGTGTAACCTTCATTCAAAATTACATGTGTAAGAGATTCCTCTACATGAAATTAGAGAGTACTCTTAGGCTGTTCAGCCATACAAAGCAGACAAATAAGTGAATAGTGAGTGTCCTGTTGCTCAGCCACTGAATAAAGACAGCCCTGGAGATCTTAGCTATCGCAGCTTCCTATAACTTTGAAGAAAAGAAATTTGAGAGCTAGGACTTTGCTCCCATGGGCTGTGCAATGTGATCTGGTTGTACCCTTTTGCCATGTCATAGAAAAGTCAAATCCTCTCCCTTACTTTTGGGTCCTAATTAAGCCTTATTTTAAAAGAACAGCTAAAATTACAATTCTGACATTTGACAGGAAAGACTCTGAAGATAAACTTGGCAAACGGTGACTTAATGTTCTTAGCTAATGAAAGTATTTATTTGTTTTATGGTGTTTGCTGTAATCAGAACACATATAAGTTCACACCTCTTTTGAATGCCTATATTCATTACATGTCTGCTTAAAATACCTCTTCCTCAGGCTAAGGACTTCCCTCTGCCCCATTTCTGGAGGGAATGATCATTTAAATGTTACCTTCATAAATCTTTTAAAAATAAATATTGTACATATTTAAGGTATACAACATGACATTATCAGATACATATATATATTAAAAATGATTACTACGGTGAAACCAATTAACATATTCATCATGCCATCTAGCTACTCACCCACCCCACATCCCCCCACCCTCGACCCCATGACAAGAACAGCTATAATCTCCTGAACACTTCTTCTGTTTCTCTTCTTTCTCTCCCTTTCTTATTTCCTGCTGCCCTCTCTCCCTACTCCCGCCAGCTCTTTTCATGAAGAATGTGAAGAAATAAACCCGGAAATTGAAACACAAATACAGGAAATTCCAGGGTAAGCTTCATATGGGAGAGTTAATATGGCCATCAGGATGTTGCATTTTAGACTCTTCCGATGTATTGACTATGCTAGTATAAGGTAACCAGATGTCCTGCGTTAGGCAAGACGGTGTCTGAGATTTCAGCTTGTTTTCTCTTGACAATATTTCTCCTCAAATGCTGCTGCTAGAGCCACCCTGTTTACTGGCTTATTTTGATTATAGAAATGCTGAAAGCCTCCCTGACAATCCTACTTGTCTTCTGGGGTCCTGGGAAGTGGGCATTTGGCCGCATGTTCTCACTTATAGGTGGGAGCTAAACAATGACTGCACGTGGTATTAAGGTGGAAAGAATAGACACTGGGGATTCCAGAAGGGGAAAGTGAGGGAAGTAGGCCAGGCTAAAAACTATCTAGTGGGTACTATGTTCATTATTTGGGTTCACTAGAAGCCCAAACCCCAATATCATCCAACATACCCATGTAACAAACCTGCACATGTACCCTCTGAATCTTAAGAAAAAAAGAGAGAGAGGACGCACAGATTTCCATTAAATATTTCAACTTTTCTGTGTGGCTGAAATTTTTCATTCAAATTAAAAAATAATAGGAAGAAAAAGAAAGTGGGCATTTGATCTGAGATGAGCTACAATAGTACTCAAAAGGCAGCAGCAGAGAACTCAGTCATTCACTAGCTGGACCAGTCATTGCCATCTAGCAGAGAACAAGTCCATGGCCAAGGGCCTTCCTTTCTAGTGGGAGAGGTAAAGAAAGGTGCTTTGCTTGAGCATCATGAGGATTCTTTGCTTTACCAAACTTTAGTCAGGTTCCTGGACCTTCTCCTAGGCTCATCTGTGCACCTCTTTGTAAAATCCAGTTTTAGAAAGTCCCTGCTAAGTTTGTTTAGTCGGGATCCCCCATCCTCCGTATCAGATCATTCTTTATATTATTTTATTATTTTATTTTATTTGAGATGGAGTCACCCAGGCTGGAGTGCAGTGGTGTGATCTCGGCTCACTGTGACCTCCACCTTCTGGGGGTCAAGCGATTCTCCTGCCTCAGCCTCTCGAGTAGCTGGGACTACAGGCACGCACAATCATGCCCAGCTAATTTTTTTTTTTTTTTTTTTTTGAGACGGAGTCTGGCTCTGTCGCCCAGGCTGGAGTGCAGTGGTGCAGTCTCGGCTCACTGCAAGCTTCGCCTCCTGGGTTCACGCCATTCTCCTGCCTCAGCCTCCCGAGTAGCTGGGACTACAGGTGCCCGCCACTACGCCCAGCTAATTTTTTGTATTTTTAGTAGAGACAAGGTTTCACCATGTTAGCCAGCATGGTCTTGATCTCTTGACCTTGTGATCCACCCACCTCGGCCTCCCAAAGTGCTGGGATTACAGGCGTGAGCCACCGCGCCCGGCCTTTTTTTTTCTTTTTTCTTTTTTTTTTTTTTTTTTTTTTTTTAGTAGAGATGGGGTTTCACCATATTGGCCAGGCTGGTCTTGAACTCCTGACCTCAAGTGATCCGCCTGCCTCGGCCTCCCAAAGTATTGGGATTACAGGCATGAGCCACTACACCTCGCCAATATCAGATCATTCTTGATATCTTATCAGGTTCTTCCTTCTCCACCACTCCCCAAGTGATGTCTGATCTCCCTGGCCTTCAGCAAGAATCCATTTAGGATGGTTTAGTAAGAAACTCCAATACCCACAATGTTTCCTTTATCCACTGACCCTCACCCTGCTCCTTGGCTATAAAGTCCCACTTACCCATGCTGTATTTGGAATTTAATCTAGTTTTGTACTGAGGTCTCTTTTCACCTATTACAATAGTCCTGCAAAAATTTGGTTTTACTGTTTTAACTGCTGTCCAGCTATGGTTTTTCTTTAAACCAGCATTGATGCAAGCAGCACCTGGAGGCAGGAGAAGAAGGAGGCTAATAAGAAGGAAGTAATTATCTTAAGGAGGAGTGAAGTAGTGAAAGCCGAAGGCTACCTGGACACACTTGACATTTCCCCTGCCCCATTGTCCTCAGAAAATTCTGTCCCTAGCTTCATTTCCTGGTTTTACTTTCACCCCCACTTTATATACATATATGTATAAATACATATATATACATATATATGTATTTATACATATATGTACTTATATGTGTGTGTGTGTGTGTGTGTGTATATATTTTGTTGCTTTTTTTTTGAGATGGAGTCTTTCTCTGTTGCCCAGGCTGGAGTGCAGTGGCACAATCTCGGCTCACTGCAACCTCCGCCTCCCGGGTTCAAGCAATTCTCCTACCTCAGCCTCCCGAGTAGCTGGGATTACAGGCGCCCGCCACCACGCCCGGCTAATTTTTGTATTTTTAGTAGAGACGGGGTTTCACCATGTTGGCCAGGCTGGTCTCGAACTCCTGACCTCAGGTGTTCCACCTGCCTTGGCCTCCCGAAGTGCTGAGATTACAGGTGTGAGCCACCACACCTGGCCTGTATTTTTTTTAATTTTTTTTTTTATTTTTTGAGATGGAATGTCTTCTGTAGCCCAGGCTGGAGTGCAGTGGCACTCCAGTAACATCAGTAGGGATAGCATCAGGTTCAGGAGGCTGAAAAAGAGACTCAGACCCAGCAAACAGGACATGGGGTCTTATTGAGGGAAACTTACACATAGGGCTGGTCCAGTGGCAGTGAGCTGTACAGGAGAACTGCAACCACTTGCAAGAAGCATGCGGTTTATATGACATTTCACTTAGCATCCTCTCCCTAACAACCTCCACCTGGCAGCCTTCATTTAACCCAAAACAAAGGGCCTCGATTCCTCGAGTGGCCCATGTTCCAAGGGAACAGGCCAGAAACTCAGGTGTTCTTCATAGATAAGGAATGAATCTCGGTGTTGGCTACTCCTAGGTTCCACAGTTTGGAATTCTGAACGTATATACATTCAGGTGCATCTACCAAACAGGGTCATTCTCAGGATATGATTAAGATTTTGCTATCGGGTACGTCTACTATACATGATCATAGTTCACTGCAGCCTCTAACTCCTGGGGTCAACAGATCTTCCTGCCTCAGCCTCCCTAGTAGCTGGGACAACAGGCAGGTGCCACCACACTCAGCTGATTAAAATTTTTTGTTGTTTGTTTTGTTTGAGAAGTAGAGTCTCACTATGTTGCCCAAACTGGTCTTGAACTCATGGCATCAAGCAATCCTCCTGCTTCAGTCTCCTAAGTAGCTAGGATTACAGTCTCCAACCACTGTACCAGGCATCCACGCACCTCTATAAAAATTCTTTACTTTTGTTGCTCAAGATAATACTTATTTGTGAATCCAGTGGGCATTTATTCCTCTAATTTCCACAACCAGGGGAAAAACCTATCAACCTGACTTGATTCATTCTCTGTTATCTGACAAGGCTTATTTCCTGATTTTACATATCAGGTGTATTTCTTAACCCAGAACATTATCAACCTATCAGTGAACATGCATCCCACATCTGTGCTGAGTCTCTGTATTTGAAATCACATCTGAAATATATGTTGATTTTATGCTAGTGATGAAATCCTACATTTAAATTTGTGCCACCCCATAGTTATATAAGTAAATAGAGTCTGGTCAGAGTATGTGGAGTATCCAAGCCTTCCACGAGCTGATCCACTCATGTTTCTAGTATGACCTTCTGTCATTCATTACCTGCCACACCCAAACCTGAGCTCCTAGCATGCGCACAGTTGAATCATCAGGCACACTTTGCAGCTTCCTATTTGTCTGTCTCTGTACAAGCTTTTCCTTCTGGCTGGAATGGACTCCCCTCGACTTCCCTTTTCTCACCTCTGCTTGAAATATGTGTACCTTTTCATAATGGTAAGACAAAGTACGGTTTTTATTTTAGAACTGGATAGAATTATGCTAAATATTATGTAGTAAAATAAATATGTAGGAGGTACCAGAAAATTTTTGCAAAAGAATAGTAATACAGCAGTGGCAGGAGGTAGCCTAGTAGATATTAATAGTACTATCAGATATTCATAAAAATAAATCAATTAAAGTAAATTTTTTTTTAGGTTTAGAAAAGTAAATGTGGATAAACAGACACATTGTAATCATGGCTATAAAAAAAATCATAAAAATTGTGAATTCTTCCAAAATTAATCTGTAGGTTAAATACTACTTATATCATAATTTCAAAATTTTTTTATACAAATTGACAAGCTGAACCTGATATGAAGGGAAGATATTAAAGAATCAATATTTTTTAAAAAAGCAGTAAACAAAGGGGGTGCTTGCCTTACAGTATTCCAAAACATACAAACAGTTACTAGTTATTACAACAGTTTAGGGCTAGACAAATAGGATCGGTGGGATACAACAGAATCCCAGAAATGGACCATGTGTAAATCAAAATTTGGTATATGATAAATGTAGTGTTTCAAATTCATAGGAAAAATTATGGAACAACTCTTTATTTTGAAAAAAATTTCTTTCTACTTCCCACCATTAAAGAATACAAGTCAAGTGTATTAAAAACCTGCCAGAAGAAAATGTAGAATAGTATCTTTCATGCCTTAAGGTGAGGAAGTCTTTTATTAAAACATCAGTTTAAGCACCATGCCAAAATAGACCATAAACAAAATTTTAAAAACAAGTGAAAGACTGCAAAAGTACATGTACCACATATAACAAAAGATTGGTATCTATATTGGGTATGTTAGAAACCCCTAAAATTCAGTGAGAAAATGACTAATCAATAGAACAGCAGGAAGGTATATAAATAGTCAATGTATAGAAAAGAAAGTACAGATAGATAAAAATGTATATTAAAATGTAGTTCATTAATAATGAAAAAATACACAATAAAAATTAGGTGCTATTTTTAAACTGCCAGATCAGCAAGGTTAAATGTTTGCTAATAGCATATTTTGACCAGGTTGTGGGCAAATAGGCACTCACACAGATCTGAGAGAGCAATATGACCTCATCTATTAACTGTTAAAATGCACATAACCTTTGAGCCACCAGCTTGGCTTCACAGTAGACATCAGAGAAATTTGCAAAGATAGTCACTGAATGGTTGTGTGAAAGAAAAGAAATTCATTTTGTTTCATCAGTAGGGGATTTTAGAAATGTAAAGGAACTGTGGAATCCTGTTTAGCTGTTTCAAAGAATGTGGTCACTGTATGTGTAAGACATGGAAATACAGTTACAATATATCATTGAGTGAGAAGAGTACACTCAAGTAAGAATAAATAATATGATATAATATTTGCTTAAACTGAATATATATTTTCTGTGGTTTTATATTTATATGCAAATGTTTAAGGAAAAGTTTGGAAGGATCTACACCAAACTGGTAACAGTGGCTGTGTCTTGGATCAGAAGTTAGGTGGTAAAGAGGGAGTTCAGCTTCATTAAAATCAGTCCTCTCTTCCTTTTTCCACCTCCCCTCCCCTCCCCTTTCCTTCTTTGTTTTCATGTATTACTTAATTAAAAATTATATTAGGCCTGGTGTAGTGGCCTACGCCTGTAATCCCAGCACTTTGAGAGGCCCAGGCGGGTAGATTACTTAAGCCAGGAGTTCAAGATCCCTTGGCCAACATGGTGAAAACCTGTCTCTACTGACAAAAAAAATAAACAAAGCTGGGCATGGTGGCAGGTGCCTGTAATCCTGAGGCATGAGAATCATTTCAACCTGGGAGGCAGAGGCTGCAGTGAGCCGAATCTCACCAGTGCATTCCAGCCTAGGTGAAAGAGTGAGACTATGTCTCAGAAAAAAAAAAAAAATACATTAAAATTTAATTCTTATGTATTTTGTTGTAACAAATTCTTTTTGGAGTAATAAATGTTATGGAAATAATCCGAAGTATTTGCCTTTCTATGTAAGAATGTTTATCCCAGCACTATTGATTAAAACACAAAGTTGGAAACAATCCAAATGTTTAACAGTATGGATACCACCTGGTATGCATCTTCACATTCTCTTCTCAAATATCAAATAGAGGCCAGGCACAGTGGCTCACATGCCTGTAATCCCTATAAGCACTTTGGGAGGCTGAGGTGGGCGGATCACTTGAGGTCAGGAGGTGGAGACCAGCGTGGCCAACATGGCGTACCCTGTCTCTACTAAAAATACAAAAATTAGCTGGGTGTGGTGGCGCACGTCTGTAATTCCAACTACTTGAGAGGCTGAGGCACGAGAATCCCCTGAACCCGAGAGGTGGAGGTTGCAGTGATCCGAGATTGCCACACTGCACTCCAGCCTGGGCAATAGAGTGAGACTCTCTCTCTCTCTCTCTCTCTCACACATACACACAATCAAATAGTTTCCTATTCAAATAGAGCTCTGTTTTTTTCCCTTTCACCCTTTCAAGGAAACACTTTACTATCTGGTTAACAAGTCCAAGTTAAGAAACTACTAAATGACAATGGGAAGTGTGCTTTGATTTCCCTAGAGTATTTGTATTTTAACAGATATTTGGAGTGAAGTTCCCTCCAAAGAAGGAATACCTAACGGTCAGGATTTTAGAAATGGAAAATGTATTAAGGCGAGCCAGACTTTAGGAAATTCTTCACATACTACTTTGTAATCAATGTTCTCTTTTCAGATTTGGCTGAAGGTCTCAATTCCTAATCAATTCCATTGTCAAAGACTAAGAATCTATGCCATAAGGGACTAGCTGAAGGCACAGGGTACGTCTAGTCTAGAAATGAGACATTTGGAGTAGACTGGGTAGCTGTCTTTAAATGTTGTAGAGTTGACATGTAGAAGGTGGATGTATCCTGTGTTGCTCCATGTAGTCAATACTGGGGGATCAGTGAGAAAAAATTAGAGGAGGCATTTTATAACTTTTATAGGCAAAATTTCCCGCATAGTGCTGATAATACAATGGATTCCCTGGAAAAGCAGGGTTACTCCTATTTTTTGAAGTACTAGTAGATTTTGGATGAAGATTCACCAGGGATGAAGTAGACTGGATTCCTGAATTGTGTGAGTCGTGGAAGTGGACACCTCTGTCATTGTTTTCGAATATTTGCATTATGAAAACATGCAGTGAGCACTTACTATGTGCTTAGCACTGTGCTCAGTACTAAGAAAATACACAGATAAAGCAAAACAAGGGGTGAGTGGAAGACACCTCTTGTTGGAAGTGTCCATTAAAGAAAAGAAGAGCTGGATGGAGACTGGCTTTTTTTTTTTTTTTTTTGAGACAGAGTCTCACTCTGTTGCACAGGCTGCATGATCACAGCTCACTGCAGCCTTAAACTCCTGGACTCAAGCAGTCCTCCCACTTCAGCCTCCACAGTAGCTAGGAACCACAGGCACACACCACTATGCCCAGCTAAGTTTTTTCATTTATTTTTTATTTTTTGTAAAGATGGGGTCTCTGTGTGTTGCCCAGGCTTCCTTTCAGGACCTTGGTGGAGAAGCCAAATCACTCATTGGCCTTGACTTTATCAAGGGAATGGGCTCTGACTGTAAGACTCAGCGTCCTCAGTGAAGGGAACTGAGCTACCCGTTGACCTTGATTTCATTGAGATGGTGGGCTTTGACCATAAGGGTCTATTGAGTTTGCTTCTTGGTCATGGGTTTGAGCAGGGATTATTTCCTGCTCTGTTCTCATTGTGTGTCCCTGATTCTCATGTTTCTGCAGCACTGCCGGCACTAGGCTATGATGCATTTGTGATGGTTTATCTTCACATGTTTTACTTATTCTTGCTGCTCGGTCCAAGGGGACAAAACTGTGTCTTTTGGCAAAGCTGTGTTTTATGTTTTCCTTGATATTAGTAGTCATATGTGTTGGCACATCAACTTGGTAGAAGCCCCAGAGATTTACAAAGTCCTTTCAGGATCTATTTGAACTGGGACTTCTCTATAGCCCTGCCCTGGCAGGAGATGCCAGTAAAGAACCTTATATAATTTGTCCATTAGGGAATTCCTGTGAGATTGTGGTGGCTGCCATGCCCCATGTCCTCACAGGAAGCTTTTAATTTAAGAAAAACTAACACTAACTTGAAAATTAGATATTTTGGGGAAGCTTGGACATGAGACATTGCCACATGGTTAAGGTCATGCCACGTATTTTCTGTTAAGGTTATTGTTACATCTCTGAGGGGAATTTATCCTTTCAAAAGTGAGTTTTTCGAAATGGAAATGTGGAAAATCCATTTTTTCCCTTCTTTTACCTTACAGTTCTTTGTGGCCAAATGAGTGCTTTTGGGAGCATTTGGTGTAGCTCATATAAACACACACACGTATAGACATACATATATATTTATATATGTATATAAATTTATGTACATAAATATCACTGCAGAAAGGCCTGCAAAGTACAATCATTTATATCTGTACATAAATGAATTATATACATATGTATATGTCTATATGTCTATGTATAGGTCTATAATTTCTGTATATATACACAAATTATACATATATAAATGAATTATATACATATATGTATATAATTGAATTATACATATATTGAATTCATATATGTATATATTAAATTTACATATGTATAATTTATGTATACGTATAAATTATATATAACATATACATATATGCATATGTATATAATTCATTTATATGTGTATATAAATTATTATACTTTGTAGATCTTTTTTGGGGTATAAATATTTAGAGCTTTAGTCTTAGGGAATTCACACAGCTATGGTCTTGTGGTCTTAGAAGATTATTCTCAGGCTTCTTACATGTCCTGGCTTTTTGTTCTGTTCTTAAGTTAATCAGGTGGTTGCAATTATTCAGAGAGTATGTGTAGATAGTTGTTCATTTGGAATAATTGTTGACTGGGCAAGTGGCCACATAGGGATTTCTCCACTAAGAATCTGTGTGAACCCTGAAGGCCTTGAGTGTCTGAGCTATGTAGGTAAACGATTGGGATGGGTTTGAATTTTGTCTCTATGGTGTATTCTGCCTCTCGGTTCTTGTCATAGTTGAGCACCCTGAATTTTCCAGATAATTGCTTCAATTTCTAACGTTTCTGTTAGTTGATTTTTTTGTAAGAAGTGTTAGGTCCTCTCCCATTTATTTGTGGACCTGATTTAAAATGTCAAAAAAGATGCTGTTTAACTTTTGGAGTTGTCAATGCACCCATGAGTGAGATGAGTTACATTGTATTCACTGGCATAGTTAGTATATTAGCACACAAAATAACATCACATGTACATCAATTATGTCTAATATATATCAGGCTCAAGTTATAGATTATGTCAGAGATGCTTAACTATGGTGAAATTTCAAATGATTTAAACTATTAAAAATGGCCCAATGATTGACAACACAGTTGTGAGGGGCCAGTTTCTGTTCAGTGTAAATCAGAAGGCCTGAGATGAGAATAGCTTCCTTCTTGTGTCTTTCTTGGAAGTTTCATGATGGATTTGGTAAAAGTTACAACTTGGGCATGAAAAGATTTTCTTGTGTTTTGGTTTATCATAAACATCCATTACTCCCTCATTTTTACATCAACTGCAGCTTGTTTCTGTTTTGTCATTTTTTCCTCCTATAATTTCATCTTACTTTCCTTGGGCTTTTAAAATATATAGTACCTATTACTGGATGCTATGTGGAAAGAACATGGACTTTGGTATTGGGGAGATAGAACTTCAAAACCTAGCCCTGCCACTTAATGGCTGACTTGTTATGTGACCTTTGACAAGTCTCTTAACCTCATTTAAAAATAGCATGTGTAGGCCGGGCACGGTGGCTCACGCCTGTAATCTCAGCACTTTGGGAGGCCGAGGCAGGCGGATCACGAGGTCAGGAGATCGAGACCATCCTGGCTAACATGGTGAAACCCCATCTCTACTAAAAATACAAAAAATTAGCCAGGCGTGGTGACGGGCACCTGTAGTCCCAGCTACTTGGGAGGCTGAGGCAGGAGAATGGCATGAACCCGGGAGGTGGAGCTTGCAGTGAGCCTAGATCGTGCCACTGCACTCCAGCCTGGGCGACAGAGTGAGACTCCATCTCAAAAAAAAAAAAAAAGCATGTGTATTGCAAGAAATTTATGATAATTACAGAAAATTTTATACATGCACTAGCTCACGCACGTGTGCATGTGTGAATGTCCTTGTGCTTACAGTACAATAGTGCTCTGTAAAAGATACATTTGTTCAGTATAGTGTATTAAATTTTTTAATGTGTTTTTTTGTCTTCACCATTGCGCTGTAATCTTCAAATGGGCATTAACCATGTATTATTTATTTTGCATTCTCTCCACAGTATTCAAGGTAATTTGTGCAAATTAGGTACTCTTTAAATGTTTGTTTAATTGAAGTTTTGAGTCCTTTTTTATAAGAACAGGTTTTTTTCTTGTTATTGTTGTTTGGTTGGTTTTTCTTTAGACCTGAAGTCTAAGGTTTACACATGCTGATGCATGTGAACAAATTTTCAAAAAGAAAATACTTTGATGTAATAATATTTTTTCCTTTTCTAAAGGAGGAAAAAATCAATTTTGAACCCCAACATCCGCAGCTTCCTTTTGTGTCTTTTGAGCCAGATCATGGACTAGAAATCAAATGGGTGACAAGAAAATAAAATGTAAAGAGCTACCTTGGGGGAGAACTCAGCCATCTTAGTACCAGAATGTTTTCAGTTTTTCGGCCTTGCTTCATCTGTAAGTGATTTTGTTTCAGAGACCAGGAAGAAAGAAGTTAAAGGTCAAGGGAATCCCGCTCACTGGGGTAGTTTGTACCAATCAGAAGAACACAGAAAGCTGAGGAAAGCTGAAGGTCTTCCTGTCCTAGCTAAGTGCACCATAAGGAAATTGATTTGTCCTACAAAAAAGGGATTTAGGATGGGAGTGCATGGAAGATCCCAAGGAGAAAAAAATCAGTTTGAAGTTTTAACAAGGAAAAAGAAAGCTGAAATGTAAAGGTGAAAAATGCCAATAATAATCTGCATCTGCCCCAACATGGTGTTTGGAACTTTTCAACCATGATAAAGAATGATCTAAGCAAGGGTGTTTTTCTAATGTTCTTCATTTCTTACTGGTGTCAAGACCTCACTGATGTGAACATTTACCCACCAGGGGTAATTTCTGAAAGTCTCAGCGGCTTCATTTGTCTTAGCTGCTGAGATTTTCTGACACCATATCAAGGCTACAGTGCTGTGCCACGTTCATGAGACCACCATGACAATGACGGGGAGGGTCTGATTCCATGTGTATGTACAAATAGCAAAATCTCAGCAGTCTTGAGCTTTTCTAATGTATGTATATGTTGGCATATAATACAATATATCATCTGTATTATATATAAATATGAAAGAAAATAGTTTTAAAAATACTGTTTTTTAATTTTCCAGGGCAAATACTCCTCTTCCAAAACATAACTTTTGTAAGACAGAAATGAACAATAGTAGCCAAGTATAATATATTTCACTCATTTATTATTCATTCAACAGCTATTTTTGAGTGCCGGCTGACAGACACTGTACTAAGGAAGTAGCATTGAACAAGCAGTGCCTTTTTAGATCAATAGTTTCGTAGAGGAAAGTGGAAAATAATAAGCATGATAATAATACTTAACAATATAACAACAGCAATAAGATGACACTGTAATCAGTAATATGATAAAGGAGTCAGGGTTATGCCCAGCATATGTAAGACTATCTAATAGGGCAAAGATGGAGGTTTTGACTAGAAAAATAAAGCTTTTTTTTTTTATTATTTGAAAACTTTCAAACGGTAGAACATGATCAAATTTGTATTTTGTGAGATCACCCTGAAGGGAATAAATTGGTTAGGCATGAAGTCACATATGATGAAAATAGAACTGTCCCCAGGAGTTTGGCAGGGGTCTTCTAGAAGTTCAAATACTTCTAAGCAGAGTGAAAGCATATCAGGGAACCCTGGCAATACATTTCAGGACGGAATATGCACGTGCAGGTCCATATTTGGGTGTAAAGGAAGCAGGATGGCCTTGTCAAGGCCTTACTAAACCAAGGTCCTGGAGGGACATGGGTTCATTACTAGGCAGGTAGGATGGAGGAGACTGACCTCACTGGGTGCAAAGTAGTCAGGTGGTAGGAGTTCCCGAATGTTCTCCTCCCTGCCGCCAGTGTGCCTCTCCTGCACTTGTCCATGTTTTGATTTGTGATCATTTTAGACCGTGACTCAGCACATATGACTCTCTTCTCTCATAAGAGACTTTGCCTTCTGTCTGCTGCTTGGCCTCACAACTTCCCATTCTCTGAGCAGATGTACAAGCCATTTGCCAGTCGCAGAAATTTCCCTTTCTTTTTTTTTTTTTTTTTTGAGACGGAGTCTCGCTCTGTCGCCCAGGCTGGAGTGCAGTGGCGCGATCTCGGCTCACTGCAAGCTCCGCCTCCCGGGTTCACGCTATTCTCCTGCCTCAGCCTCTCCGAGTAGCTGGGACTACAGGCGCCCGCCACCACGCCCGGCTAATTTTTTTTATACTTTTAGTAGAGACGGGGTTTCACCGTGGTCTCGATCTCCTGACCTCGTGATCCGCCCGCCTCGGCCTCCCAAAGTGCTGGGATTACAAGCGTGAGCCACCGCGCCCGGCCTCCCTTTCTAAAATCAATACAACTTTCAACATGAAGCTGTAGGTTTATTAAGATAATTGCAAATGATAACATATCTGAGTGAAAATCTTAATAGAAAGTTATTTAAAATACAAGTCAGAACAAAACAATCTGTTTATTGAGGTAGACATTAGTCTAGACATTAAGTACCATTAACAAAATAGTCTCACCTGTTATTTCCACCTAAACTCTATTTTCAAATTTAGGCACACCTTTTAAACTCTTCCTTATGTTGTCATTGAACCTGGTTAGATGCTGTTATGGTTAGGCTTTGTGTCACCACTCGAATCTCATCTTGAATTGTAATCCCCAGGTATTGAGGGAGAGAGCAGGTGGGAGGTGATTGATAATGGGGGCAGTTTCCCCTATGCTGTTCTTGTGATGGAGAGTGAATTCTCATGAGATCTGATGGTTTTATAAATGGTAGTTCTTTCTGTGCTGACATATGCTCTCCTTTGCCTGCTGCCGTGTAAGACTCGCCTTCTTCCCCTTCCGTGCCTCTTCATACTTCATGCATGACTGGACGGCTGTTGCACGACATCATGCCTCATCCTCTGTATGCTGATAGTGGACAAATAATATAAAGGGAGCAGAAAGCCACTTCTTTCCAGGAATATTCTAGTCCTTCAAATTTAAAGTGATGATCAAATGGAATGAGTTACTTCTAGTCTTTAAATGGAACAGAATTTAGAAATTATGAAATTTAACTCTAAATGTTAAGGCAGACTTTGGATTCATCATGGAGAATATACCAAATGCCTAAAAGGTTCTTACTTTGCTTATAGCTTTGGATGATCTTTGATACTCAGAATCACAAAGAATTATACTCTAAGTAATCACAGACGTACTGTGAGAGAACGGTTTCTCATGCACACTGATATAGTTAGATTTGACTTTTAATTTTTCTTTTGGTACAATATATACCATAGCAATGTAATCAGATTCTAAACTCTAATTTTACTTGCTATGTTTCCATATTTATTTTGTTGATAACTGATGCATGATTTATGAACGTGTGTGCTTTTCTATTATGTGTTCATATTTCCCTTCCTTAGAGTTTTACTGTTATTTCCTTCAGTAAAGGAGCTACTTTTTAAAAAAAAACTAAATTATATTTCATATATTTAGGATAAAGTTTATTTCCTTTGATACTCATTTATAATTAATGAAGTAAAGTTTAAAATTTTTAATGGGATAACGTTTGAAATTAATAGAGTTATGAAAACTGGAGGTGTAAAAATCCTTGGCAAGAGTTTTTATCTCATATAGGCTGAATGAATTATTAAAAGCGAACTTCTACCTAAATCTAAATGTTATTTTCTTCATTATATTGATTTTCTTGTTCCATGAAAACCTATCAAGTTTTCTAGAAAGTTTATGGTAATATTTTTGTGTTCTTTAGTCATAATTTATTTTCATATAATACATGTAATATATAGGTTTTTTGGGATAATTTTCAGTAGTCTTTCTAGATTACAAAATGGATACCTATGGAAACATAAATGTATATAATTTTGAATATAAAACCATTTGTAGAATGTAATAGGAACACATTCAAAGCAAAGCTGCATCACAATCTTTTGCAAAGTAGAGAATATTCATACCATGAATACTGACCATCTATTATATCTCTCTGGATTCTGCTTTGTGATTTTCATAAACAAGACTATTTTCCTTCATGCGAACACTAAAGATAAAATGCCTCTCTTCCTCATCAAACTTCTTCACACTGTTCTCCAGTAGCATCTTTTCCCACTTCAACATCTGGTAAAGCAGCCTAAAGACAAGAAAATATTTCCTGCAGGGAATGCAATTTTTGGCCTTCTTGGTAAAGAGGACTTCAAATGAAACCAGACCTGGCTATGAGCTACCCATCCATCTTCATATTGCCTGGACTGAATTCACTTGGGGTAATCCTTACTTTCATTTGCAAAGGAATTGTAATCTGCTGTACTTTATTTGTGGTTTTTGAGAATAGCTTTTCTGTCTTCTATACTCTTCCTTAATATTACTTCCTCTGAGCCAGCCTGTCTAGCCTGGTTCTGAGTATAAATAGCTCCAAGTGTGGAGCACTAATGCCCTGCTATTGCTGGGTTATGTGAAACCCTTTTTTGTGTTGAACACAAGAAGCCCATGATTATTCCTACCACAGATTCTCACATTCTTAATCAGTTCCACCTGGCCAATAAACAGTAAAGCCAGGACAGCTTCTCTTCTGTGTGGGTTTTCTACTTTATGGGTAATAAAACTGTCCTTGGTGTTATTTAGGAATCCCTTTGATGCCTACTAGTTTACTGTATTGATATTTCAGGGGTATTGGCAGTCGCTGGTGAGCCTTCACTACTGGCATCCGTGAACTGTGGCAATGAAGTAGTTTGGGTAAATAATGGCAGGGTGGGGAACACAGCTGGTAAAGCTTTTTTTTTTTTTTGGACTTAACATGTATCAAGGAAAAATTTAGAAGTGGCCTTATGGAAACAAGCAAGGCTAAGAAATGGTTAGATTTCTTTCAAACCTAGAGGAAGTAAATAAGGAAAGAAAGAAAGAGAGAAAAAGGAGAGAGAAGATGCAATGTAATTGTTTGAACTTGTAAACACCTCACATTGTTTATTTGCAATGGTATTTTGTTAAAATCATTACTAGATACCAAGCTCCTAGTCTGCAAGTTAAAAAGATGAAGCTGGGCTAATTCTCAGCTTCTTTGTATTCAATTAGCTAGTAAGAATGCTCTCTGCAGATTTTAGGGAAGAGAGGGTATTAAGAGCATTCTTTGTCATCACTTTTCCAGTTCCAACTTTGAGTTCCATTTTCAGTGCATGGTTTTAGTAATGTGTAAATGTTTCTTTAAAGGTGGCTTGTATTTTTATTTTTATTATTAAAGTTTTTTTTTAAACCAACCGGTGTAGGATATTTGAAATGGGAAAGACTACATGGTAATAGAAAATAAACTCATATTAGATCAAAAGAGACAAATAACCGATGCATCCATGAAAAGTAAATGCTTTGTGAACTTGAAGAACTCTTGTTGGATGGCACTATTTATTTTGAACAAATTATTTTAACCACGTTAACTGTTAAAATGGGAACTCCTTTGGACTTTGAAACAGCTTTTGATATAGTGCCTTTCTTTGTATTAGTATTACTTATTCTTACCTTAATTAATTATTGTGGTCACTTCTTGAATGGAATGAATGCCATCAGCCTTATCATTATTATCACTATCATATTTTTATCATAAACAATATTAATTGGCTACAGTGTAAAGAGTTTCGAGTGTGTTTTATAATACACAAGAGAGACATCTCCTGTCAGTGCCTAGTGCCCAAATGTTATTTATCAAATGTATGATTACTGTCGGCATCATTATGTATATTTTTAAAGATTCAAGTTTTTCTTTGAAAGTACTTTTCCCCCTTCTTTTAAAAAAATTTGTATAGGTTTTTAAAATGCTAATCAGGAGAGATAAAGCCATTTTGCAGATGGTGAAATAAACTACTTGAGATAGCACAGTACGTTAATATGAGCAGAATGTGTATGTGGGTGTTCATGTGTGTGCATGTGTTTAAGATCCATTCAACTAATATGGACCCAGCATCGATTACGCATGTGCTTGGTGCTGTAATAGTTGCTGGAATACAAAAATGAATAATACTGAGTTATCATCCTTGAGAATCATATAGTGTCATAGGGTGATAGATTTTCAAAATAAATAATTACAATAAAAATGATAGTACTGTAATAGAGGCTAATTGTGCCTGGAGGAATTAAGAAAGACTCTCTTAAGAGGTAACTTTGGAATGGAGCTTTGAGTGGTGAACTAGAGTTTGGCAAGAGCAGAGCAGAGAAGAATGTTGCAGTTAAATGGAGAAGTTGAAAAGATTTTGAGGATTAAGAGCACATGATCTGTCTGGAAATAACTGGAGTACAGATCATAAAAACAAGAAATAAGTTCTTGTATGCTATTGCATAGCAGCATGACTATAGTTAACAATATTGTATTGTATATTTTAAAATAGCTATAAGAGACAATTTTGAATGTTCTCATTGCAAAGAAATGATAAGTGTCTGAGGTGATGGATATGCTACATACCCTGATTGGATTATTACACATGTATACATGTTTCAAAACATCACACTTTGCCCCATACATATGTACAAATATTAGGTGTCAATTAAAAATATTTTAAAAGAAAAAAAGTAAATATGACAAAATGTTAAAAAAAAATTTCACAACCCTACCTCCAGCAAATTTTCTGCAGTTATTATTCTGGTATTTATTTTTGGTTGATTTTCTCCTAAGACTAGTTCAGAGAACTATAGAGTCTAACTAATTTTTAGTTCAAGCTCTCTCTTTTTTGCATATGAATACTAAGTTTCATCTGTCAGCAACTTTTTGAAGCTAAACACGTTGTATACCAAAATATATTTAGTGTGTTTTTCCACTTCTTGTTTCAAGATGAGAATATTATCAGCATTTTTTAGGAAATTTCCCATACTGCTTCACAACTCTACTTCAGACCTTAAAATACCTAATATTATCAGTCCCTCCCACCTCCAATATTTCTGTTTTAGAATTTCACTTGTCCTTTATTTATACTGGTAGTGTTCAAAGGAAGTTTTTTTAATGACATTCTTATATGAAACTCCAGTATAGAAATTAGATTAAAATTTTTTTATACAAAGGTGTATATTTAGTTCAAATTCATATGTTTATTATAAATCTGTTAATTAGAACAATGAAATTACTTTGATTAGCACAAAAATTTAAAAGGTATATTAGAGAAGACAGTTGTAACCTTATATCAACTGTAGCATCAAATTGATTTCTGTATTATTTGGTTTCACAATATTGAGAAAATCCTGATTCACACATTAAAGTGGTTACAAATGGTAGCAGTGTTTTTTGTTTCTTCATTTGTTTTTATTTTATTTTTAATTTTTGTCTGTACATAGTAGGTATATATACTTATTGGATACATGTGATGTTTTGATACAGGCATACAATGTACAATAGTCTTATCAGGGTGAATGGGGTACCTATCACCTCAAGCATTTATCATTTCTTTGTGTTAGAAATATTCCAATTCTATTTTTTTATGTTTTTAAAATGTACAATAAATTATTGCTGACTATAGTCCACCCTGTTGCGCTATCAAATACTAGATCATATTCATTCTATCTAACTATATTTTTGCACCCATTAACCATCTCCACAACCCACCCCAACCCTTTTTAAAGCCACCTGCCTTGAAGTTTCAAGACACTCTTCATTTAAAATGATCCAGTACCTTAGAAAAGTTGCTGGAATTTTTTGTCCAAGATGATGCAGCAAAATCTAATATGTGAACCTATTTTCATTGTTAAATATTCAACTGAGAGGTGGTTAATGTATTTCTTTTCTTTTCTTTCTTTCTTTCTTTCTTTCTTTTTTTTTTTTGAGACAGAGTCTCACTCCATCACCCAAGCTGGAGTGCAGTGGGAGGATCTTGGCTCAATGCAACCTCCGCCACACAGCCCAAGTGATTCTCTTCCCTCAGCTTCCATAGTAGCTGGGACTACAGGTGTGCGCTACCTCGCCCCGCCTTTTTTTGTGTTTTTAGTAGAGATGAGGTTTCACCGTGTTGGCCAGGCTGGTCTGGAACTCCTTGACCTCAGGTGATCCACCCACCTCTGCCTCCGAAAGTGCTGGTATTACAGGTGTGAGCCACCGTGCCCAGCCTGGTTAATAATGTATTTCTTAGCCAGCCTAAATTGTCATTGTTGCCTGGAAAAATACTCTTTCACATGAATTTCTTGTAATGGGAGATTTGACAATAAAGTAATATGTATAAACTAAAAACAATGTAATTTCTTCTTCTCTCTAATTTTTACTTACTAGTGTCTCTGGTAAAAAGGTTTATGCGGGAGCAAGTTGGTTGACACTTGTCATCAGTCTGCCACAGCTTGTAGATAATTGAAAGTACGTTAGAATAGAGGAGTGAAAAATGCAGCAATTCTAAACCAGGATGGCAGGGTCTCCATGGAGGGCCTCATGACCACATACCTCATTCTTCCAGAATTATTATATCTGCTCATATGGATTCTCTGTGCATCCATGCATTTATTAATAATGTACACTTAGTCTTTTAAAAAAGTACTTGAAATCATAAAGATTTTGATAGCTTGATACTATTTGATCACAATGAACAGAGGGAATTTCTTACAATTATATAAAGTCAACATTTCTAGCTGGTTTTAAATAAGAAAATAACTTAGGCATTGATAAAATTGACTTTCAGTAAATCTGAAGTGTGAGGGGGAAATATTTTATCATGGTGTTTGTCTCTGTGAGTTAATATTTATAATACTTTTTCTCATGTATTTTTCAATGGAGATATAATTTATGCAAACACTAATAAATCAGTGTCATCCTAATTAAAACTTGGCAAGTGAGAGACACTCGGTTACCTGTCCTACGTTATGCACGCCCACCTCTTACATACTTGGGGCAGATGAAAAGGGAAATGTCAAGATATACTTGAAAAATGCATTTTTAACAGTTAAATTAACAAAAAGTAAGACTTATGATTTAGGAAGTGATGGGGGGTACCACTGATGAATACTTTGCTGCACTGTATTTCAGCAATACAGTCCAGCATTGAAGATCTCTTTTATTCCATAAAGAAGTATACTTTTCTGTAGAAAATTTAAGTATTTTAACCTGCAATACATTAAAGGGAAAATTATTTATGAAACAACAAAAACAAAAGGTATTTATTCTACCATGGAAATACACATTTAAAAAATGTTCATCTGTAGTTATTTCAGTCCTTGAATGTAGTATGGACATATTTTTGAGGCTATGTCTGGGCACACAAACTTTTAATGTAACTCAGTTAAAAGTAAATTTATTAAAGATGTAATTTTTGGGATTATGTATGCTATGAATCCTGGTCTGCTTTAATTACCACAATTTCTTTATCCATTGATGGGCACTTGGGTTAATTCCATATTTTGGCTATTGTGAATAGTGCTGCGAAAAACATGAGAGTGCAGACATCTCTTTGATGTATTGATTTCCTTTCTTCTGGATATATACCCAGTAGTGAAATTGCCAGATCATAAGCAACTTCTTTTAGTTTTTTGAGGAATCTCATACTGTTCTCCAGAGACTATACTAATTTGCATTCCCACCAATGGTGTATGAAGCTTCTTCTTTTCACAGTGATTTCTAAGGACTTTACCTTTACATATGGGACCAGAGTATGAACACTTTGAATGCCATATGAGCTGATACGGAGATTCAAGGCTGCAGTCCCTGAGTAGCACTCAGTTGTCCCTCAAAGCCACCAACTAGTCAACATATTCCTGGAAGTGACTCCCTTGGTCAGTAGCTGCTAAATGATCGTGGGCAAGCCATTTTTCCTTTTCCACTTATGTGATTTTTAATGTCCTTTCATGCTAAAAAATGCCATTCTAAGGAGGTAATGCTTGCTATCTTTTTAAAAGTGCAGTACTTTCAGAGGATAATCATTAATATGCAGTGATTTTCATCTTAAACAGTTCAACAAAGTGTATATTTCTTAAGCCCTCATTTACAGATAAATAAGATGAAATGGGTAAATGGTGTTTATTAAACTATGATGACATTTATTAAACTCCCCATGTTAAGGCTGAGAGAGCCTGGGAACCAATGAATAAGAATTCCAAAAGAAATCACATCACATTATGCCGTTTTCTCCGAATTTTCTCTTTTTCACAGAATCCTATGTGTTACCACCCTAGCTTCATGCTATTCTTTCTCAGTTGTCCACCATTTCAGATTCATTGTATTCATTAGGCATGACAGGCACATAGCTTAGGTCCTAGTAGCTTCTTAAAGGTCCTTTGGAAATATTTGAGCCCTGAAAACAAATGATATCTTCCAAAGTCCAAAAAAAAAAACCATAAAACTAGCATTGATAAATGTTTAATGAAATGCCTACAAAATATAATATTAAGTCAACTTCATTAATTGTTAAAATTAGTATTCATAAAATTTCATGATATTTGGAAATAAACTGTAATTTAGAGTTCTCTTTTTGTAAGAATTTCTGAGAATACTAAATGATTATCATAAAGTTATAACTAATTGTAAATTCAGTGAGATGCTTAGCCAAAGAATTTCAGGAACAAAGTTACAGGAAATCCTTTCATAATTTTATACTAAAAAATTGAATTTATATATAATTTGTGAATATTTTAATACATTGTGTATTAAGTATAAAAATCAAATAACAATCACTAACATTCATCAGATGTTCATTATGTGCCAAATATTATTCTAAGATCTTGTTAATTATGAATGCGCTATTGACTTTTTTCTCTCTCCCTCTACTCCGTGTCTAATCAATCCCAGCCAGACATTTCACTTGTATTTTTTCCTTAAATCCATCCGGTTATTTTTCTCTCCATTGACACCTGCCCATCCTCCAACTCAGAATCCCAGTATCTTTTGACTAAAGTACTTCAAAAGTCCTCCTGCATCCCCTCCTGCCTCCAGTGCTAGAGTAAACCTATAAAAGGGAAATTCTGCTTTAAGCCCTTTGATGGCTCCAATGACTATTATGATAAAGTATGAAGTCCTAAACATGACCTCAAATCTCACCCTTTTGCAACCAGTCTGTTTTCAGGGGCCCCTCTTTATGCTATACCCAGAGAAACTGAACATCCTCCATAGTCTCCTGCCTCAGGGACAGGACAGGAGGCCTGAGGTTTGCTCAGGAGGGGTGTGTCTGATATAGGGAGGCACTGGGAGTAGAGTAAGACCCATATGAATCAGGCTACTGTCAAAAGGAGGGCATGAGTTCCCACTGGGAGGGAAAGGAAGGAACACTTATTGAGGCATGGCAACACTTGCAGGGCCTGGCTAGGCGTTGGACATGCACCGTCTCACTGAATACTCCTAACGGCCTGTGAGGTTGATCTTATGATTGCCTGCACAGATGAGATGTGCAGGGTGGTACAGCTAGTGAAAATTCGACTTGGGATTTGAAACTTGACTCTCAAGCCAGTGTTTTTGCACTCACCATGCTGTGCTGCCTTGTTGTTTCATCACTGTTGTAACCCCAGTCTACCACAGAGCCTCAAGACAAGGAGTATCTACCCCGTAAATGTTGGGTGAATTTGAAATGTCAGAGTAAGTCACCTCTAGTCTAGGGGCTTTTCCTTTGAATAAAAACACTGCTTTCATCCTGGGAGTTGAAACAGGTTTTGCAGAGGCTTCGTGACCTCTATCTATCTATCTATCTATCTATCTATCTATCTATCTATCTATCATCTATCATCTATCTATATATAGGTAACTATATTCTAGAGGTTTGAGACCATACTAGTAGGATACTGTTATGGATACACCGCACACACACACACACACACACACACACATACATATATGAGATATCAGAAATATATCTTATATTAAATATATGTCTGATATATGTATCATATATATCATCTTATATATGTATCTCAGATATGTATCTGATATATGATATATATGATATCTGATATAAAATCATATACATCATATATGAAACATATGATAATGATATATATAATATAGATGTATCCATAACAGTATCCTACTAGAATATATATATAACATATCCTACTAATATACACACACACACAGACACACACACACACACATATATATATTTCCAGCATGTCTGTTATGAAGTGTTTACTCAGAAGTAAAATTTAGCAGTTTTTCAAATACGATGACATAGTATTGCAGTGGCTTTTAAAAAGTACCTGGGTACATTGTTTGGTTTAGTTTTTATTAGCATGTATATATAAATATTTTAAGATGTTCTCTCGAGCGGGCAGGTAAGCACTTGGAGGCATGCCTGGCAGCAGCTTACCAGCAGCCAATGGATTTCTCATGCCAAAAGCTCCTTCTCTCAGCAAAGGAACAGATGAGCGTCCAGATGATAGCCACATGTGTGAGAGGCGGATGTCAGCCTCCATCAAAGTTCCTCAGAAGCTCACCCACCATTGTAGCTTTCTTTGTTGCTTTCTGTATTTGTGGTTTAAAAAATCTCTTTAAAGATGTAACAAAGACTTACAACACTTTTAGATCAGTTCTTTGACTACAATAGAAACCAGTGATGGCTTCAAACGGTCATCCCCAGCATTGTTTCCTGATTGTTAAAGTTAACAACTAGGAATATTTATTTGTATAAGCGAGTATTTTCTCCCTATAGAAAGTCCTCAGTGCAGACCTTTGATTATATTTTATTCTCAATAATTTATAATTTAGAACATAAAATATTTTAGATGAGACATGGGACAGGAAGAGGGGTGTGGCTACCCGGGAGGTGAGTATAGGCACTTACCTGGTCTAAAGAGAAGCCATCGGGGATCTGCACTTTGATTCTGGTTCCTGGACTTTACCTATCCCACCTAAATCAGGTTCTGCTAGAACCCCTAGCTCACTAGAGATGGTGGCTGCTAAAAACTGTACTACCCTGAGATGTGTGAGAATAGTCGAATGGAAACTGATGTTCTCTAAGTGAGTGCATGTTTGTTGGAGGTAACACGGAGCAGGGAATGGGATTCCCAGGAATACGGACCTGGATGGAAGCATCTTATTCTGCTGTTTTCTAGCATGTGACCTTGACCAAGTTTTCTGACCTCTTAGATCTTAGCTTTTTTTTTAATCTATCAATGGAGATCATAATATTGATACTTTCCTTTGTGCTGCTGTAAGAAACAAATTAAATAAACCATGTGTATTAGACTCTTAGGGCTGCCGTAACAAATTACCGTAAGCGAAGTGGCATAAGACAACAGAAGTGTATTTACTTTACTCTCAGAGTAAAGGCTACTCTGGAAGCTAGAAATCTGAAATTAAGGTGTTTGGCAGGGCCATGCTCTGAAGGAAACTTCCCTTGCCTCTTCTAGCTTCTGGTGGCTACTGGCAATCCTTGGTTTTCCTTGGCGTTCCTTGGCTTGTGGCCACATAGCAACAATCTCATCCTCCATCTTCACGTGGCCTTCTTTTCTGGGTATACATGTGTCTCACATCTCTCCTTTGTGTAACAACATCAGTCATAGGATTTAGGGCCCATCCTAATTCAGTATGACTTCATGGTTTACCTTGATTATATCTATAAAGATTTTATCTCCAAATAAGATCTGTGGGTTAGGACTTCAACATATCATTCTGGAAACACAGTCCAATACACAACAGTATGTAAAAATGCTTAGTACAGTGACAGTACATATATATATGTATATTTAATATCCTATTGCATTTTCATTTTTAGATATGTGAAAAATTCATCTTGATAATGGAAAGCTTTCTTAGAAATCATTTTTGTGAGCTTCAGTTTAGTCATGTTTTCCTAATATTTCATAGTTTCATAGTCATAGATTCTGACTTTTCAGACTTCAAAGGTCGGTCAGTACAGCTACCCATCCAGCTGGTTTGGAATATTCTCTACCATATCTTTAACAACTTGTTCTCTAGCCCCTGCTTCCCTTTCTAGCTCCAGGATAAGGAACACAGAACCATTCAAAGAACCTATTTTACCTTCTAGTGTCAATAAGCCTTCTGTCTCTTAAGTCCAAATCTATCTCCTTTAATTTTAGTCACTAGTTCCAGGTCTCTAGCTGGAAGTAACGTAAGAGCCAATTCAATTCTTGTTCCCTATCTCCGCCTCTCACCTAGTCCAAGTCAGTTACCACGACCGTGATAACCATAACCCTCATGGTTCCCTGCTGATCAGCCCAGTTTCCTCCACTGGGCTTTTTTTTTTTTTTTTTTTTAATATGGTCACAAGTTCCTTCAACATTCTGGTTATGATTTTATTAGTAGATTTTAATTTGTCTGTAACAAATAATATATGATTTTCCTTGTCAGGTAAACGGCAGAGTGGAATCCTTTGGAGGCCTCAATTCTGAGGCAGACTGAGGAAACGGGCGCTGGCAGTGGTTCAGCTGGACCTGAGAGTGGACCCCAGGCTGACCCAGTTGGGTTGAGCAGTGGTCTGGGAAGGCGGCTCTGGGGCCCAGTGACTCCAGAAGAATTTGTGGTATTTTAAAAAATGCAGACAATCCTGGCTAACATGGTGAAACCCCATCTCTACTAAAAATACAAAAAAATTAGCCGGGCATGGTGGTGGGCACTTGTAGTCCCAGCTACTCGGGAGGCTGAGGCAGGAGAATGGCGTGAACTCGGGAGGCGGAGCTTGCAGTTAGCTGAGATCGTGCCACTGCACTCCAGCCTGGGCGACAACAGAGCAAGACTCCATCTCCAACAGAAAAAAAAAAGCAAACAAATGATACACAGGTACTTAATATAAATAAACATTGATAATTGTGGTGAACTTATTTTAACTCTTTCAAATGGATGATAATTAATAGACAAATCACTTAGATTTAGGAGGTCTACATTTCTTCAGCTGCCAAATAATAGTGCACATAGAATCTGTGTTTTCCTATCTGAATTCCTTACCTCTAAATTTTTTGTTTGCTAATGTTGCCTACTAAAGAATTATATTTCTGACCATTATCTTTTTATTCACTTATTTGCAAGTTCTTGCCAATGTCCAACAAATTGATGCATAAACCCAGTATCATTTTTATCAATAGTCTACCATAACATTCTTTAAAAAATTTCTTTAAAGTGACACGTACTGCACATATTTATGGGGCACATGGTGATATTGTGATACATGTAATGTATAGTGTTCAGATCAGGGTAATTACCATATCCATCTCAAACATATACCATGTTCTTAATTAGAGACTACGGTATGCAAGGCATTGTGAAATTTACAATCTCAGGGTACAAGGCATGTGTGCAGGATTTTAACTCATTCACACACACACACACATTCACTCATGAAACAAAAAATACAGCTTATGGGATATAGTGCATTAAAAAAGACAAAGATGGCTTGTATCTGTCCTACTTAAATGTCTTGGTTAATTTGAAGATTAAATGATGTAATGTATGAAAACAACATTAGCAAGTGTTAGCAGACACTGCAACTCACTGTATGCCAGATTGTTCCACAAGCTTTACATGTGTTCGCTTATTTAATCTTTCTAACAAGTCTGTGTGGTACATGCTAATAATATAACCAATTTTCAAAAGGGGGAACTGAAGCTTAGGATGGCTGAATGACTTACTCAGTCATATTAGTAGTCACTGGAGGAGCTAGGATTCAAATACAGCCAGTCTACCTTGAGAATTTGTTCTCATAACCACTATACTGTATTACTACTCTTAAAAACATGTAAAGATATAAATTGATCTGTTCATACAGTATCTTACCGCATCATTACAAAATGATGTATTTTGCATGAAAATGGAATTGCTGGAATTAGGCAAGCTTTGTTCATTCTGGGGCTTTATATTTACTTGATTATTTTAGTCTAAAATCAGCAAATTAGGTATGAGATGGTGACATTAGGATAGTCAAGTTATTTTAGTTACTAAAAAGTCCAGATTATATTCTGGGTGTTTTGTACAATGTTAAGATAATTTTTGTACTTGGCTTTAGAAAAATACTTGGGTGTAAAAAAAATGTTTTTCTCATACTTTTTAGGTTACCATCTTGAAAGAAAAATAAGAAAGCACTGCTTTTTTTTAGAACATAGAAATTATATTCCTTGAGATCGTGTCCTTTGCAGGGACATGGATGAAGCTGGAAGCCATCATTCTCAGCAAACTAACACAAGAACAAAAAACCAAACACTGCCTGTTTAAGTGGGAGTTGAACATTGAGAACACATGGACATAGGGGACACAGGGAGGGGAACAACACACACCGGGGCCTATTGGGGGTGAGGGGGGCGAGGGGAGGGAACTTAGGGGATGGGTCAATAGGTGCAGCAAACCATTATGGCACATGGATACCTATGTAACAAACCTGCATGTTCTGCACATATATCCTATTTTCTTTTTTTTTTTTTTAAGAAGAACTGAAGGCTCTGTTCTGTTCCATTGATCTATGTCTCTGTTGTGGTACCAGTACCATGCTGTTTTGGTTACTGTAGCCTTGTAGTATAGTTTAAAGTCAGGTAGCGTGATGCCTCCAGCTTTGTTCTTTTGGCTTAGGATTGACTTGGCGATGCGGGCTCTTTTTTGGTTCCATATGAACTTTAAAGTAGTTTTTTCCAATTCTGTGAAGAAAGTCATTGGTAGCTTGATGGGGATGGCATTGAATCTATAAATTACCTTGGGCAGTATGGCCATTTTCACGATATTGATTCTTCCAACCCATGAGCATGGAATGTTCTTCCATTTGTTTGTATCCTCTTTGATTTCATTGAGCAGTGGTTTGTAGTTCTCCTTGAAGAGGTCCTTCACATCCCTTGTAAGTTGGATTCCTAGGTATTTGATTCTCTTTGAAGCAATTGTGAATGGGAGTTCACTCATGATTTGGCTCTCTGTTTGTCTGTTATTGGTGTACAAGAATGCTTGTGATTTTTGTACATTGATTTTGTATCCTGAGACTTTGCTGAAGTTGCTAATCAGCTTAAGGAGATTTTGGGCTGAGACAATGGGGTTTTCTAGATATACAATCATGTCATCTGCGAACAGGGACAATTTGACTTCCTCTTTTCCTAATTGAATACCCTTTATTTCCTTCTCCTGCCTGATTGCTCTGGCCAGAACTTCCAGCACTATGTTGAATAGGAGTGGTGAGAGCCCTCAGAAATGATGCCGCATAGCTACAACTATCTGATCTTTGACAAACCTGACAAAAACAAGAAATGGGGAAAGGATTCCCTATTTAATAAATGGTGCTGGGAAAACTGGCTAGCCATATGTAGAAAGCTGAAACTGGATCCCTTCCTTACACCTTATACAAAAATTAATTCAAGATGGATTAAAGACTTATATGTTAGACCTAAAACCATTAGAATCCTACAAGAAAACCTAGGCAATACCATTCAGGACATAGGGTGGGCAAGGACTTCATGTCTAAAACACCAAAAGCAATGGCAACAAAAGCCAAAATCGACAAATGGGATCTCATTAAACTAAAGAGCTTCTGCACAGCAAAAGAAACTATCATCAGAGTGAACAGGCAGCCTACACAATGGGGGAAAATTTTTGCAACCTACTCATCTGACAAAGGGCTAATATCCAGAATCTACAATGAACTCAAACAAATTTACAAGAAAAAAACAAACAACCCCATCAAAAAGTGGGCAGAGGACATGAACAGACACTTCTCAAAAGAAGACATTTATGCAGCCAAAAAACACATGAAGAAATGCTCCTCATCACTGGCCATCAGAGAAATGCAAATCAAAACCACAGTGAGATACCATCTCACACCAGTTAGAATGGCCATCATTAAAAAATCAGGAAACAACAGGTGCTGGAGAGGATGTGGAGAAATAGGAACACTTTTACACTGTTGGTGGGACTGTAAACTAGTTCAACCATTGTGGAAGTCAGTGTGGCGATTCCTCAGGGATCTAGAACTAGAAATACCATTTGACCCAGCCATCCCATTACTGGGTATATACCCAAAGGACTATAAATCATGCTGCTATAAAGACACATGCACACGTATGTTTATTGCGGCACTATTCACAATAGCAAAGAGTTGGAACCAACCCAAATGTCCAACAACGATAGACTGGATTAAGAAAATGTGGCACATATACACCATGGAATACTATGCAGCCATAAAAAATGATGAGTTCGTGTCCTTTGTAGGGACATGGATGAAACTGGAAAATATCATTCTCAGTAAACTATCATAAGGACAAAAAACCAAACACCGCATGTTCTCACTCATAGGTGGGAATTGAACAATGAGAACTCATGGACACAGGAAGGGGAACATCACGCTCCGGGGACTGTTGTGGGGTGGGGCGAGGGGGGAGGGACAGCATTAGGAGATACACCTAATGCTAAATGTCGAGTTAATGGGTGCAGGAAATCAACATGGCACATGGATACATATGTAACAAACCTGCACATTGTGCACATGTACCCTAAAACCCTAAAGTATAATAAAAAAAAAATAATAAAAAAAAAAAAAAAAGAACTGAAGAAAAACAAAAATTAAAAACAAGAAATTATATTCTTTTAATTTGAAAGTTTTGTCCCATCCTTTGATTGTTAGAGGGTTTACTTCCCAAATAAAACCAAAATATGCATCATTTGCCTTAAATTCCCTTCTTATTTCTGAAATTTCTTTACTCATAGTCAGGGGATACTCCTGCTGTGAATGAATAAGAAATTTTGCTACTTTGTACCAATTTGAAAAGGAAAACTATTGGTAGAACTGAGCATCTCTCAAATTCTTCCAGTATTTATTCTCCTGACCTTGCTCTTTAAGGTCACCAATATTTTTGGTGACATTGATAGATGAAGTAGCAGGTGATTCCCAGGGATGGATATGTTGTTCCACATCTAATTGATTGTGGCACAAAGGCCTTTTATGTTTCTGTCCCGTGACCAAGGAGAGGTAAAGAGATTATACTCTGTGCTCTCACAATATGTGGGAAATCAGTATTGGAGGAACTATCCACACTGGGGGTGGTTGGATAGATAGCGATTGAAAGTAGGATTGTTTATGTCTCCCTCTTAGCTTTCTTTACCAGAACACTAACTAGATGTGAAGCTAATAGAATACAGTATATGCTGTAGGGAAAGAATATGACCTATCATGAACATGGGTTCTTGAATTAGATTCCTTGGGTTCAAATAATATTTTATTGCTTTATAGGTATATGTCCATAAGCAAGTTACTTAATTACTCTGGGCTTTGATTTCCGTATCTACCAAACAAGAATACCAAGAGTAGCCATTTAATGACTTATTATTGGGATTATCAGCTAATTCTTATAAAATAGAATAGTAACTGACACATGGCAAGCTCTCAATGAGTGTTAGTTGTCACTATTGTTATCAACATAGAATACTATTATTTTTTCTTCTTTTTATGTCTGGCAAACTACTACTCATCCTTGAATGTTCCCATTGTCTCTTTTATGAAGTCTTCTCTGACAGTCATTTGCTCCTCTTTGTAACTTCCATACTAAATTGCCTGCGACAATTATAAAAATTCTTCCAACAAGAATAAAACTTCATGGTCCACAGCAAGAATAAAAATTCTTCCAAGAATATGCTTGTTGTATATTTTTCATCTCCACTACTTGCAAACTCTCAGATATCAGAAATTACTTAATTATGTAATTATTTTAGAAAGCAATGCTCAGCACAGCACTTACTATAGGAGGCATCTGTGATTGGTAAATAAATAAAAAGTGAGAGGATGCTGAACTATAACATGGTCTTTGCTATGTCATTGTCTATTCTTGGTTCTAAGTATACTGCCCAGTTAAAGTTCATTGCCAGAATCCATTATTGGCAAGAGCAAGGCAACTGAATTACCATAAACAAGGTTATCAGAGTAAAATCAAAGATATGATTTTGGAATTATACTTACTTTTGGCAAAATGATACAAGACCATACAAATAATAAAATTTATAACTAGTTTTCCCATCTCTAATCTCAATGCTGTTGAATCATTTCTATTTCGTTCTAACAGGTTATTCTTTCTAAAGCACTGCTTTCAAGAATTTTTTTCCGCTCCCAGACCTACAATGTTTTGTCATACCTAGTGAAAATTATACTAGCTAAAAATTTTGAGTGGTTATTTGGTACCAGGTACTCTGCTAAGCATTTCCATCTTTGTCTTATATAATCAACCCAAGTATTCTCTTAGAAAGGAAGCTCAGTGAGAATGGACCCTTATCTTTTTAAGTCAATACTCTTTGCAGATTAATGCCTGATTAATGCTCTCGATGGTATTCAATGAATAAGTTAGGCACTATTATTTTTATTTCTGTATTTATTTATTTATTTTGAGACAGAATTTCGCTCTGTTGGACAGGCTGAGTGCAGTGACATGATGTCGGCTCACTGCAACCTCCGTCTCTGGGGCTGAAGCAATTCTCCTGGTTAGGCACTATTATTATTCCCTTTTTATAAATAAGAAATATAAGAAACAGCAATTGACCCAGAGAATAAAAGGCAGAGTTAGGATTTTAATATATGTGGTCTGTCTTCCTCTTCTACAGATAGGTATTAATATCCTAAAGGTTATACTTCACCCTTTTCAGCCTAGCATTCGAGTAAGCAGCAGCAAACTCTGATCTGCAGAAAGCTTCAGACAGGCAGCTGAGACTTTTGAACTTGCCGGGTTCATTTCCAATGACAAGTGTTTGCCCTCCCTAGATCATCTTTGCATTTTTTCTAATTGTGTTCTATGTATTGACTTTGTCGTTCCAAATAGATTGCAGCTCTTGGAAGGCAGTGTGTTTTCCTAGTCTTTTTTATTTTTCACTGGCCTAATTCAAGTGGCTAAGCTTTACATTTCTGAAACAAATAAGCATTCATTCATTCAGTGAGTATTTATTGAGCACACCGATTACATGTGATTTTTGGATCTGAAGATGCAGCAATAATTATGAGAGGCAATGTTCTTATTTTCAAGATATTTATCTTTGAAGGCAGAAGATAAGTAATAAATATAATAAGGCAGTGATTAGTGCAATGGAGAATATAAAACTGAGGAAAGAGCTGGCAAGTGATGGCAGGTGGCAATGTTAGTTTGGTAGTGGGGGGGCGAGGGCAGCAAGGGAAGGCATTTCTGAGAAGATAGCACTTGAAGTGGGTCAGTGAGACCTGAAAGAGGAAGGAGGCAGTCATGAGACAATACTCTGTCTAGGGGCAAAGGCAAGTCAAAAGATGGAAATAAACTCGGCATGTCTGAGGAAACAGAAGGATGGCCAGTGTGAGTGGGTCGCTGGAATTGGGGGAACAGACATAGGCAGTGACCAGACTGTGTGGCACCTTCTTGGCCATGGACTACGGACCATGGACCATGGCTTTTAATTCATTAAAGTGCAATGAAATACCATAAGAAGATGTTAAGCAGCAGAGAAAAATATCTGCTTTATATTTTGAAGGATCATTCTATTAAAAGGTAATTTTAGTAGGATAAGAGTGGAAGAATAGACAACTTTTTCTTTTTTTTCTTCTTTTTCTTTTTTCTTTTTTTTTTTTTTTTGAGATGGAGTCTCACTCTGTTGCACAGGTTGGAGTGCAGTGGCAGGATCTTGGCTCACTGCAACCTCTACCTCCCAGTTTCAAGTGATCCTCCTCCCTCAGCCCTCCTAGTAGCTGGGATTACAGGCACATGCCACCATGCCTGGCTAATTTTTGTATTTTTAGTAGAGACGGGGTTTCGCCATGTTGGCCAAGCTGGTCTTGAACTCCTGACCTCAGGTGATCCACCCTCCTCAGCCTCCCAAAGTGCTGGGATTACAGGTGTGAGCCACCACGCCTGGCTATAGACAACTGTTAGTAAGCAATTGTAGTAATCCAGAAGAGAGATGGTACAATGTATTTCATGACAGAAGGGATAGAGATGGAGGGAAAAATCAAAAAACCTCCAAAAACAAACAGGATGTAATTAGAGGAAGAGCCAATAGAATTGACAAATGAGTTGTATGCGAAAGGTGACAAAAAGAGAATTTATAGATGATTTCTAGGTTTTTGGCATGAAGTCTGAGTAGACAGTGTAGCTGTTCACTGAAGAGGGGATGCCTTGGGAAGGGAGAGAGAATAAAAAAATTAATGGGTGGATCAAGGTATTAAAGAGATAGATCATAAGTATCTATTTAGTTCCTTACTTATTTACCATCTTGGTCCACAAAGGATTTGAAACATTTTATAAAGGGAACATATGTTATAAATAATGATAAAATAGACATACAGAGTAAGGAAGAAGGGAAATATAAGCAGAAGTAGAAAGTCATGTACTGGGTAGAAAAAATATATGCAGGTGATTAGACTCTAAGTAGTTACTATAATTCAGACTCATATTTGGCTCTGAGAAAAAAGTGAGTCTTGGTCAGTTACTTAATTTTTATTATCAGATCAGAGGAAGCATAACTATCCTTCAGAAGAGGCAAACTTTTTCAGGCCTTAGGTTTTAAAAGAAATTCTTCACAATGAGGCTCAGAGGAGGATGCACTAGAAAATGCAGTGAGAATTCTGATTCAGTTTCAGTGAAGAGCCTTCTTAGGAAAGGGCTATGCTAAATAGACATAAAATGCCTATAGAGTAATTCAAAGAATTCAAAATTTTCAATAGGACCTACAGTTGAGGATTTCTTTTCTAAGCCCAAATTCTTCTTAAGGACTTTCCTGGATGACACTGACAGTCTTCAGTGGACAGCCCAAGCTACAGTCTTTTAGGTGGATTTAGCCACCATTATTAACATTATGGCCAATGGTCTATACTGATTGCCTAGTTAATGTATGGTAATAAAGGTCTTAGTTTTTTCTAAAAGCTCAGAATTGATTTTGGGTTCAAATTTCTAAACCAGACTATTTGCTTTTTTCCCTTCCCCTCATTCAATATTTTATTTCTTAAAAAATTCTTCCCATGTACCCCCAGAGACAAGTTCTTTGCAGGACCATGTGCTGTGGCATTTATGATGAAGAACATGCACTCCTACAATTCTATACAGACCAGTTTATCTTGAACTTTGGGCCATGTTTCAAGACACACATGTTTATTTAGACGTCTGGCTTATCTAGTAATTTTTTGAAAATTGGAGAGCAGGTCTCTGTTTCTCTGAGATAGATCTATAGAAGATTTTGTCTACAATCTGTGATTAAAGATGGAGTTAATAATTTGAACAGGGAATCTCTTCTTAAAATATGTAACAAATGTAGGAAGACAATTTTACAACGAAGAGCTCTGCTTAAAGTTCTAAAAAAATTCTCCTTATAAAAAATGTTCAGGATGGTATTAGGTATTATAAGTTTTCTCCTAGAGTTTTTATAGTTTTAGGTTTTACATTTAAGTCTTTAGTCCATATTGAGTTGATTTTTTTGTATGTGGTGAAAGGAAGGGGTCCAGTTTTGATCATCTGCATATGGCTATGCAGTTATTCCAGTCACCATTTGTTGAATAGGGAGTCCTTCCCCGTTTTGTTATTGTCGAAGATCAGATGGTTGTAGATGTACTACAGCTTTATTTCTGGGGTTCTCTAAGCTGTTCCATTGGTCTGTGTGTCTATTTTTGTTCCAGCACTATGTTGTTTTCATTACTGCAGCCTAGAACTATAGTTTAAATCCAGGTGGTGTAATGTTTCTGGTTTTGTTCTTTTCACTTAGGATTGCTTTGGATATTTGGGCTCTTTCTTGGTTCTATGTAAATTTTAGAATAGTTTTTTTTTTCTAATTCTGTGAAAAATGTTGTTGGTACTTTGATAGAAATAGCATTGAATCTGTAAGTTGTTATAGTCAGTATGGTCATTTCAACTTTAGAAGAAAACTTAAAAGAGATCATTCTGGATGGACACAGGCCCTGGCAAATATTTCATGATGGAAACTCTAAAAGCAATTGCAACAAAAACAAAAATTAACAAATGAGACCCAATTAAATTAAAGAGCTTCTGCACAGCAAAATAAATTAACAGAGTAAACAGATAACCTATAGAATGGAGGAAAACATTTGTAAACTATGCATCTGACAAAAGTCTAATATCCAGAATCTATAAGGAACTTAAACAAATTAACAAGCATAAACAAACAATCCCATTAACACATGGGCAAAGGATATGAATAGACACTTCTCAAAAGAAGACACATATGCAGCCTACAAGCATATGAAAAAATGTTCAGCATCACTAATTATTAAAGAAATGCAAATCAAAACCACAGTTGAGATACCAGTCAGAATGGCTATTATTAAAAAGTCAAGAAAGAACAGATGCTGGTGAGTTTGCAGAGAAAAGGGGATGCTTATACACTGCTGGTCAGAATGTAAATTAGTTTACCCACTATGGAAAGCAGTTTGGTGATTTCTCAAGGAATTTAAAACAGAACTACTATTTGACCAAGCAATGTCATTATTGGATATACACCCAAAGGAATATAAATTGTTCTACCATAAAAACACATGCACGCTTATATTCATTGCAGCACTATTCATAATATCAAAGACATGGAATCAAGTTATATTCCCATCATTGGTGGATTGGATAAAGAAAACATATACACCACGGAATACTACATAGCCATCAAAAAGATTGAGATCATGCCCTTTGCAACAATATGGATAGAGCTGGAAGCCATTATCCTAAGTGAAGTAACAGGAACAAAAAACCAAATACTACATGTTCTCACTTACAAGTGGGAGCTAAACACTGAGTACACATGAACACAAAGATGGGAACAATAGACACGATGGCCTACTTGAGAGTGGCAAGAGGACAATGAGATAGGAAGAGATTATTTCTTTTATGAACTTAAGAAAACGTCTTGTGAAGCTGAGATTTTGAGAAAAGAAATGAGGTAGTCTTTTGATAAATTGAGATAAAGAGGTTATTGGATATGTGTTTTAGCACACTTCCATTTCTGCTCATTACCTACTCTTTTTCCTAATAAATTTCAAAGATTACAAAGCAACAGGAAACACTACAAAGAAAGGTTTCCTGTTTTGACCAATTTTACATATTTATTTATTTTTTACCAGATTGCTTCATCATTATTATCCCTGTCTGATATGTTTGGATGTGTCCCCAACCAAATTTCATCTTAAATTGTAACTTCCACAAATCCCACATGTCATGGGAAGAGCTCAGTGGGAAGTGATTGGATTATGGGGCAGATCTTTTCTGTGCTGTTCTTGTGATAGTGAATGAGTCTCATGAGATCTGATGGTTTTAAAAACAGGAGTTTCTTTGTACAAGCTCTCTCTTTGCCTGCGGCCATCCATGTAAAATGTGACTTGCTCCTTCTTGTCTTCCACCATGATTGTGAGGCCTTTCCAACCACATGGAACCAATTCTTTGGTAAATTGCCCAGTCTAGGGTATGTCTTTATCAGCAGTGTGAAAACAAACTAATACAGTGTCTATCTAGGCAATAGGATGAAAAGTCCCTGTTCATCAAGTCACCTGTATTTGTCCTCTCTTCCACTGGAAGATGTTAAGGAACATCAGAGAGTGAGAGTTTGGTGCTTGTTGTCAGAGGACCAATGTTTCAATTATTGCCTTGGGCAAGTTAGGGAACTTCTGAGTTTCCTTAATTCTAAAAACGGGAAGAGGAGGTGATCTCATCTTCCTCTTTGGGCTGTTTTCAGGCTTAAGTGAGTTACTATGAAGGAAGGGGCCTATCCTTTACATAGATGTTTGGGAAAGAGTCACTAAGACAGAAGGGAGAAATTACAGCACTTGTATAGAAAACAATATGGCGTATTCTAGTTTCAAGTATTGCTGTTTTTGAAACCGGCAGAACCATTGTATATTATAGGTTCTCTTCACAGAGTTTAAGTTACACTCTTCTTTTAATAATATAATTGCATTCATTCACTCATTAATTCATTTATTCACTCACTTAAATATTTATTGGTACCTAATTTGGGTCATGACACAGTTTTAAGTACTGGGTGTGAGAACATGAGTAATATGTAGAATGTTGAATTTTATATGCTGCTGAATTATCATATAAATGTGAAGGTTTGGTTATGTGTCTCAGAAAATTTACTATACAGAGATCATCTCTGAAAGAATTCTTAGAGGATATAGACGAAGAAGATGAGAAATGAATTGAGGGGGAGCGATAAAATATATCAAGTTAGGTTGTATTAAAATTCAGTAAAATGGCCAGGCACAGTGGCTCACACCTGTAATCCCAGCACTTTCGGAGGCCAAGGCAGGAGCATCACTTGAGCCCAGGAGTTCAAGACTAGCCTGGGCAACATAGTGAGACCCTGTCTCTACAAAAAGTAAAAAGATTAGCTGACTATGGTGGCATGTGCTTGGATTCCTAGCTCTTTGGGAGGCTGAGCCAGGAGGGTTGCTTGAGCCCAAGAATTTGAGGCTGTAATGAGCTATGATCATGCCACTGTGCTTCAGTCTGGACAACAGAGCAAACTGTGTCTCTAGAATAAATAAATAAATATATTGTATTTTTATATAAATGAGGAAAGATTAAAAGGGAAACCTGTATATCCACAAAAATCTGGCAGAACAATTTCAGATAAAACCCACATGGGCCTGAGAAGGATGGTTGTGGAACAGATGAGGTAAGAGTATATTGAGCTTCCCATTGTATTCAAGAGAACATATGGATATTGAAACCCTCAGACACTAATTGGAAAAAAATTAACATTAGTCTTGGCCTCAAAAAGAGACGAATAAAAATGGCTTTTATTGCATTTAAACTAAAAAAAGAAATATTCTGTCTATATATCCAATGGAGCCTAGAAAAGCAAAAAAAAAAAGGGGGGGAAACAAAAACACGGAGTGTTTCATAGATAATACAAAATATGCCAGTAGAAATCAGTTTTAGTATAACTAAAGGAAATATGATTTATTAAATTCAAAGATCAGAAGTCAATCTGGCTGGATTTAAATATAATATTCGGTAATATTTTGGATAATGAAGACATACTTAAAATGATGCAAAAATGTTGAAAATAATGGGATAGAAAAATATTTTCCAGGCAACTAGGAACCATGTGCTTAAAGTAAAACAAAACAAAAAAGTTTCAAAAAAGACAAAGATCTTTAGATCCAGAATTTACAGAGGCCAAGAATGCAATGATTTGGAAGGTAGACTAAAAGAAAAGGGCAAATAAATAAGAGCCAGTGATGCTCTTGTAGGAGGGAATGAATGGGATTGAGATTTGTATCTATTGGAAAAAATGATATAAATCAGATGGATGTACATGAACTAATGGTGATACATGCCATGGCCAATTCTGTCCACTGATGTTCAAAAGAAGCAAAATAAAGCAAGGGGATGGGAAGGGGGGATATGCACTTAGAAGGCTATGGGGCTAATTAGGAAGCCCTTGGATTGTTATGAAACTTGCCGTATTATTTGTCTAACATACTGTTGCAGAGATATCCTAATAACTACTTAAGGGAGTTATATAAATGAGTGAATAAAAGCAAGGACGTTGGTGTCAATGAGATATGGGTTGAAGTTCTTACTATACCTTGTATTTGTGATCTTGCGGGAACTGCTTAATTCAAGCTTTGGTTCTTCCTTTTTAAATGTCACATTATAGGGATGATAGGAGGATGAAATAAAATAATGCATATAAAGTGTTTAGCATAGTGCTTGCCACGTGATACTGTCAAGAAAAGAGCATATTTGGAACATTTTCAGGTCTCTTTCATTTCTCTGACAATGCCTATTATCATTATATCCACTTCATTGCATATGTACTTCTGGGTCATAACTTTATTTCTCAAAACTCTCTTGCAGTTTTCCCATTGTCTTAGAAATTTACAGTTGCAGAAAAGGATGAAAGATGGCAGATTTATTTTTAGGACACCTCTTTCCTCTGTTTGGATTAAAAACATATATTTTCTATGTCTTTGAATTCCAAAAATTTTGCTGAAATTCATGTAAGTAGGGGTGCTTTTATCAGTAGTTTAATCTGGAACATGTGTAACCTTTCAATCTACCTACGGAGTTCTTTCTTTAGCTCAGAAAAAAAGTTTATTATATGTTTGTTTAGTGCTTTGTTTGGTTCCATTTTTATCCAGGTTTTCTAACATACTATTGTTTTTTACAAATATTTCGTGAGCAGTATAGAACATAGTTTCTTCTTTGTGTGTGCATGTATGTGTATGTGTATGAAATAAGCCTTTTAAATTATACTATCTTCTATGTTCATGTTTGTTTTTGACCATTTGACATTTGCCTTCCAAAATTTTAATTAGCTCTCTCTAAATTTAATAACTTGTTTCTTCACTAAGAAACAATTTTTCTACCTTTTTCCAGTACTTGAATTATTAAGTAAATGTTGATTTCAGTAAGACATATTGAAAGATAAATAAGCCAAATGCTTTTAAATTGTGATCTATTTAAGAATGTGTCAATATTAAGTTTTCTATACTATTGTGATTTTGCCCATTTCTCCTATTAACAATATTTAGTGAAATATGATTTAGGGCATAAAAGTATATGCTATCTTATTGATTTATCCATTATCATGTTAAAATGTCACTCTTTAAAAACTGTCTATTTGATATTTCTTTTTAAAGTTTCTGGTATTGAGTTTTGAATGCCTAAACCTATTATGTTTGAATTTATCTAAAATATGTTTGTCTGTCATTTTCGGATTTTTGTGATATTGTTTTAGCTTTGTTCTTTGTATTCAGCATACTCGTGTAAACACCGAATTTTGTCTTTTGATTCAGTTCACAAGTCTTTTAACAATGGATAATTATCCATTTTATACTTGAAAAGTTTTAAATAAATAGTGCACATTCCTGTCATTTTGTCCTTTTTCTTTTTTATTTCTCTATACTTCCTTCTATGTTGCCCCTTTAAAATTTTTATTTGTCTTGAAAAATTTTTTTTTTAGTTACAGTATAGTACATGGTTTATTAGCTTTTATGTCTTCCACTCTTTTGGAAAGTTTAATTTTTGCAAAGTGGTTTCCTTTAAATTTTCAAAAGTTATGTTTAATCTCTATTCAGCTCATTTTCAAAGTTGAGTAAAATATTATATTTGAGTGGCTCTTTGAGATATGGTGTTTAACATGCTATAACTTTCTTCTATCTCTTCCTTCTACCTCCTTTTCAATATAACATGGAATTTTAAATGCAGATAATTTGTATAATATTGCATAATTTTACACTATACTTTTTAAATAAATGGACTGATATTAATTCTTTAAGTCTTAGCTCAGGTGTTGCCTCCCCCACTTACGCCCCCTTTTCATAAAGTCTGTCATATTTCTATCTGGACTTAATCATGTCTTCCTCTTTGAATCTTTTACATGTGTTCTTTCCAGTATGTTCCCTATTGGCATCATAATTACTAGTGTAGATGTATTGCTAGGCATTGTAGAGGAGTCCCGCATATTTAAACTACCATCAGAAGTTTTATGTTGTTGAATAGAGGTCACACAATCCTGCTTTTTGGCTAATATTGATTTAACCTGGTAATTTAAATACATTCTTAGTATATGTTTATTTTGATTGAAACCTTTCCTTTCATCATAGATGGGAGGTGAGGTATGGATAGAAGGCATTTCAAATGATTCGGATTTGGGTTTGATGTATTAAGCTCACTTTCTGATTGAGCTGCTCCACAAGTGAGATGTTTTCCAAGGAAATCAAGCATGACACTTGTGTCTTTTGATACCCTGTGCTCCGATTTCAAACATGATGCAGCTGATGCTGATGCCCCCATCACTGAGAACAAGAATTCTGTCCCTGAGGTTGTTAGCGTTACTGGTACCACTCATGACTTTAGGCAAAATGCTTATTGATAATGTCATATTTTTACTCTTAAGGAAACTAAACTCATTGATTTTTAGAATTTTTCTAAATGATGCTACGAAGTTTCAAACTTAGGTTTATCAAAATTGATAGGAACATTTCTTAAGAACAATCTCATTTCAAGTGTAGATAATATATCTGAGCAATGCAACTCCCAAGTATTAAATTCAAATATCAGCAAAAATGTATACATGTGTATACACCATACATGTTTGTAGATAATAAAGAAAAATAGACTAATTATGTACTGCTTACATCATATTTATTATGCAAGTTACTTTTAATATATTTAAGTATAAAAATGAAGCTTTGTGATAAAAATTTAAATAAATAAATACAGGGGAAAGTAGTAGAAAGTGAGTTTTTCTCAACCACACTTTCCCAATTCCCCATTAACTTCAGTGGTATCAGTTAACTCCTCTTTCTTTCCACACTGCTCCCTACCAAATTTTAAGCCTTTGAAATTCTACTCTCCCCAAAGAAGGAGGCGATACCCTTTGCTTACCTGCTTCCCTTAGCTAGGTGAGACAGGTTTTTCTTTATGTCTTTTGTTCACATACTAAATCTTGACTATATGGAGAGGCACTAGAGTTTTCACAGACATTTGCTTGCCTTAAAATTTTTCTAACTTATGCCTTCTTTTCAAATTTTCTTTTTTATAATAAAAATGTGTGAGACAACTTCAAATCACATCAAATCATATGGCTAATGATATATTAAATGTGGAAAGTTTTTACACCTACTTTCTCTTCTCCCCAAGAGGACACTGTGGGGACTATAAGGAAATATTTTGTTGAAAGGAAACAGTTAAAATTTTGCTTTAACATATCCTTAGCAAGGGCAAGACATTTATTCTCTTAAACTCAAAGGATAGTGTCCCTTGGGGACGGGGCCAGTCGGATTTGCTCTCCAATCCGATTCTTAGTGAAGGGCTTAGATTGAGAAGGCTGAGTAAATGTTGAAGAAATAATTTTTGCACAGCTTCATTGAAGAATGAAATGGTTGGGAGAAGGGATTAAATAATTTTATAATGGTTCATTACTCATTATTGAATCATGTCTTCCTATAAAAATATTTTCATACTTAAAGATAGTATACTTCTTTGTGGATAAAATATTTAAGTTCATAAATTCATATATGTCATTTGAAAACCAAATTTGGAAGCACTGAAAAATTAAATATAAATGTTAAATTTCTGCTTTCAACCCAGATGGAGTAAGAGGGACTGGATTTACCCTCTCCCCACCCATGTGAATGAGAAAACAAGGTGAAATATATGAGAAACACTGAGGATCTGGCTCAGTGTTTGGTATTGATGGACAGTGAACATTGAGAGATGAGAAACTAATGGTGTGAGTCCTATGACTGCCTCAGGTTACTGCCTTGATAGAGTTTCTAGGCCATGGTATAAATAGAGAGAACCCAGGCAGAGCTTGGTGGACTGCCTGAGTTGGGGAGATGGAACTGGGAATATGGAGGGATAAAAATACCTGGAGTTCAGGGGACAGGATTCAAGAGGATAGCAGGTCACATGGGGAAAAAAAAGTTTAAAGATCGTAGGAGTCCCATTTGAGTATTTGGCAGAGTATTGATAGGCACATGTGTGAGAAAAATACCTGAGGCTGACAGAGAGCCATTTGAGAGTATCGATGGGTAGAATGCCTAGCACTCTCAAAGGATTGTGAATAATACCTACTGGTCAGACTCAAAAACCTTATAATTCACAGGGCACTAGGCAGAGAATTCAGAATGGTCTTACCTCATTAAAAGGGACTGATTAAACTTAGGCTAAGTGCTGTTCTGATCTTACCTAGCACATCTTAGAAGAAAGACGTGAAAGAATATTTTTAAGTAACTTAAGTTCATCCAGAACAAAGTTTTAAAATACTTGTAGTAAAACAAAAATATCTAATACCTGATATAAAATTTATAATGTTGGCATCAATCAAATATTATCAGGTATGTAAAGAAACAGAAATAATATGTTATCATATTACTGATTATCATATTTCTCTTCATAATACATATTACCATATTTCTCTTCTTAATACTGAAGAGAAAAATCAATTGTTCAAAAGCAACCCAGAATTATCAGGCAATGACATTAAGACAGTTATTATCATTGTATTCCATATATATAAAAAGTTTGATAGAGACCAGAAAGATACAGAATCATCCAAATTGGACTCCAAGAGAGTAAAACTACAATTTCTAAGATCAAAAATGCACTGTACAGAATTACCGATTAGACATTACAGAGGAAAGATTAGTGAACTTGAGGACATAGCAATAGAAACTATCCAAAATGAAATACAGGGATAAACTGTATGAAATAAATAAAGCATCATTGAACAATGGGACAACTTCAAGTGACTGATATGTGAGTAACTGAAGTTACTGAAATGGGAGAAACAGAACAAATACTTGAAGATATAATGACTGAAAAGTTTCCAAATTGGATGAAAACTGTAACTATACACATCTACAAAACACAACAAATCCTAAGCACAGAAGTATGAAGAAAACTAAACCTGGACATATTTTAATGAAATTGCTCAACATCAGTGATAAAGAGAAAATTCTAAAAGCAGCTGTAGGAAAAAAAGATGTTACATAGAAAGGAAAATTTTAAGAATGACAGCAGATTTCTCCAAAAACAGTGCAAGTCAGTGGATCAGTTGAAAGAACTGCAAGGAAAAATACACAAATCCACAGTGATATATCAAGATTTCAATATACTGTCTCAATGTTTGATGCATAAGTCAGAAAGAATATGGAAGCCTTGAAAAATACTATCAACCAATTTGACCTGGTTGACATGTATGGAATACCCACCACTGAACAACAGATAAACATTTTTCCCAAGTGCACACCAAACATTTACCCAACTAGACCATATTCTAGACCCCCAAATAAGTCTCAATAGATATACTGAGACTGCAAAACTCATGCCTGTAATCCTAGCACTTTGGAAGGCTGAGGTAGGCGGATCACCCGAGGTTAGGAATGTGAGACCAGCCTGGCCAACATGGTGAATCCTGATCCGTACAAAAAATACACAAATTAGCTGGGCGTGGTGGTGCATGCCTGTAATCCCAGCTACTCTGGAGGGTGAGGCAGGAAAATCACTTGAACTCGGGAGGCGGGGTTTGCAGTGAGCTGAGATGGAGATCGCTCCACTGCACTACAGCCTGGGCGAAAGAGTGAGACTTTGTCTCAAAAAAAAAAAAAAAGTTATATGTGAAATTCCCAGATATTTAGAAATCAAATAACAGACTTCTGAATAATTCAGAGGTCAAGGAAGAAATAAAAAGTGAAATTAGAAATTATTTGAATTGAATGAAAATGAAAATAGAACATATAACAATTCAATGCTACCACCTTAAGAAACTAGAAAAAAAAAAAGAACTAATTAAACCCAAAGTAAGGAGAAGAAATAACATAATAAAAGTCATAGTGGGAATCAATCATTGAAATAGGAAACTTAAAAACAATAGAGAAAAATAAGTGAAAGCAAAAGCTGGTTCTTTGAGAAGACAAAGAAAATTGATAAACCTTTGGTCCAAGTGATTAAGAAAAAGGGAAGAAGAGACAAATTACCTATATCAAGAATAAGAGCGATAACATGACTCCAGATTTTGCAAATATTAAAAAGATAACTTTATAGGAATAAAGTCAACATCTTAGATAAAATGGACAAATTCCATGTAAACCACACATTGTTAAAGCTCTCTCAAAAAGAATTAGATAACTTGAATAGTCATAGTAAAGAAATTGAAGTTGTAATTAAAAATCTCTCCACAAAGAAAACTCAGGTCAGACATCTTAACTAGTGAATTCTACCAAACATTTAAGAATGACATAAAACAATTTTAAACAAGCTTTTCCAGAAAATTTAAGAGGAGGGAATACTTCCTAACTTATTCTATGAGACTATTATTATCCTGATTTCAAAATCAAACACATCACAAGGAAAGAAAACTATACATCATTATTTCTTGTGAGCACAGACACAAATTTTTTTAAAAAGTTAAACAAATCAAATCTAACAATTTATAAAAAGAATAATACATTGTCACTAAGTAGAGTTTTCCAAGAATGCCGTGTTGGTTTAACATCTCAAAATCAATCATTGTGATTTATTTTGACCTCCTAGTCTCAAAGGTTTCTCCTGTATCAGCCTCCTGAGTGGCTGGGACTACAGATGCATGTCACCACACCTGGCTAATTAAAAAAAATTTTTTTTTGTAGAGATGGAGTCTTTCTATGTTGCCTAGGCTAATGTATTAATTAATTAAAAACTATGCAAGTATCTCAATAGATACAGAAAAACTTTTAACAAAATTCAACATTGATTCCTGATAAAAACTGTTATCCAAATAGGAATAGAAGGCAGTTCCTCAATCTGCTAAAAGTCATCTACAAGAAACCATCAGCTGTTGTCATAATTATGAAAAGCTGAATGATTTCCTCCCTAAAAGCAGAAACAGTACGAACGTTTCCACTTGGACTATTCCTATTCAGTACTGTCCTATAGGTTCTAGCCAATGTAATGAAAGAAGAAAAAGAAATAAAGATAGCTGGACTGTAAAGGAGGAGGTAAAACTGTCTTTAGTCACAATTGACATAATTGTCTATGTACAGATTTTGATGGGATCTACCAAAATTATTACTAGAACTAATATATAAGTTTAGCAAGTTTGTAGGACATAAGATCAATACACAAGAATAATTGTATTTCAGTATACTATAAACTAATGAGTAAGTATTAAAATTAAAACATTGCCATTTACAGTAGCATCAAAATATAAAACACTTAAACATAAATCTAACAATAATGTACAAAATTTGTACATTGAAAATGACATACTTATGAAATAAAGGAGAAAGAGACCTAAATAAATGGTGAATTATACTATATTAAGGGGCTAGAAAACTCACTATTGTTAAGATGTCAATTCTCTTCTAATTGATTTGTAAATATAGTGTAATTCCAATCAAAATTTCAGTGTAGGCTATCTTTTTAGAATTTGACAAACTGATTATAAAAGTGATTTGAAAATGGAGAAGACCTAGAATTGCTCAACACTATTAAAAAGAACACAATTGGTGGACTTAAATTCTTCCTGATTTCAAGACTTAATATAAAGCTACAGTAATCGAGACAGTGTGGTAAAAGTGTCAAGATAGACACAGATCAATGGAAAAGAATAGAGAGTCCAGAAATAAATCCACATATGTATGAAGAATTAATTTTCAATATAAATGCAAAGGCAATCCAGTGAAAAGGGATAATATTTTAAACAGTGGTGCTGGAGCAATTGGATATACATCTACAAAAAAGTAAAAAATAAAAAACAACAACAACAAAACAACTTTAATCCATACCAGGCACCAAAAAAAAAAAAAAAAAGATTATAATTTTAAATGGAAGACCTACAACTATAAACCTGCTAAAAGAAAGCATAGGAGAAAAATTTGTAGCTTTTAATTGAGCAAATATTTATTAGGTAAAGCACTTAAAGCAAAATCTACAGAAGAAAATGTTAAGAAATTGGACTTAAAAATTTAAAACTTCTGGTCTTTGACACGGTTAAAAAATGAATGAAAAGGCAAGCTACAGCCTGGGAGAACATGTTTACAAAGCATATTTTTCATAAAGGACTTGTATTCAGAATATATTTAAAAACTCTCAAAATTTAATAACAAGAAAAAAAATCAATAAAAAGAGGAAATCATTTAAACAAACACTTCACCAAAGAAGATAATACAGATGGCAAATAAACACATTAAAGGACTCTGGATATTATCAGTCCTTAGTGAAATATAAATAAAAATCACAGTAAGATTAGCCTATTAGAATGGCTAAAGTTAAAAAGACGGAACTTACTAAGTATCGACCACGATGTAATAAGAATTCACTTTGGAAAACAATTTGACAGTTTCATATTTTTAAAGTATATAGCCACCATGAAATGCAGCCCTTCCACTCCTAGGAATTTACCCCACAGAAAAGAAAGCATGTGTCCAAATGTCTATATGAGGGTTTTTTTTTCCAGCTTTATCTGTAATGAGAACAAACTAGAAACAACCTGAATGTTCATCAATAGGTAAAAGGATAAAAAAATTGTAATATATTTATATAATACTACTCAGCAATATAACAGTATGAACTATTGATGAATACAAGAACATTTATGAACATGGGTGATTTTGAGTTAATTGTGCCAAGGCAATAAAACCGGGCAAGGTAAAGTAGATACTATATATACTGGAGTACTGTACCGTATGATTTCATTTAGATAAAGTTTTAGAATTAAAGTTAGCAAGTTAAATGCTGTTTTGATATAATATTAAATTTTTCAAATTTATTCTATAATGGATATGGAGAATCTCAATATCCTTTGTAAAGAAATGCATAATGCTTATCTCAATTTTTAATATTATAAGAATGAATTATTTGGGATTTTAGATCATTTTTAAACAGGCTTGCGAGAGTATTAAGTCTTTTGGGAATCTCTGACCAAAAATTAAGGAATGTGAAGTTCAAAATAGATTTTTCTTGTTAGTTTTCTCACGAAGACAGTTTATTCCTCTGACTTATATTGGATGTTTGGCGTAAAAGTATCAAGTAAGCTTCATGCCAGAAATTTTGTAGAATATGATGACTTCAGAGAGCTACAGACATCAACGTTTATGATTTTTTCTTTCTGATTTTTTTTTTCTGAAGGAAACACAATGAGGCAAATGTGATCTGCATAGCTCCACCCTTTGTGAACATCCTTGAGTTGGAAATATGCTGTGAGAGGCACATGTCAATCTTCAGAAGCTAAAGTGACTTGTCTAGGTAGGGAGCGTGTTCTGACAATGGAGAGCTCCCCTGGGGATGTTTGCAAAGTAAGAGTTCATTTTAACTCAGCCTCTGTATAATTTCTAAAATATTTTAAACCAGATTTTATGTCATTTTGATTTTCAAGTGAATAATAGATTCAAATGTTTATGAGGAGTGAACTCATTCCTGAATTTCCCAATATATCCCAATATGTGATTTCTTAGAGATCATTGAAGTGCCTCATACTTGAAACCTCCAAGAGGTCATCTTGGAGTGCATTCTATACTAGCAGCTGTGTTTTCTGGTGAGGCCGTTGCACCCATAGATTCTTCTTGAAGAAGTTTGAGATCAATAAGGCGGATTCACTATGATCTGTATCCTTTTACTCATCTTGTGAAATTTTCAAATTTTATTTATTTATTTTACATTTTTTTAGAGACAATCTCACTATGTTGTCTAAGCTAGTCTAGAACTCCTGACCTCAAGCAATCCTCCTGCCTCAGCCTCCTGAGTAACTGGGATATCAAGTGCAAGCCACCACGACTAGCTTAATTTTTCAAATTTTTGAATTTGTCAATAAATTTTCCATTGGTCTACCTTCACTTTATGTATGTATTTGTTTTAGACCTAAAATTGGTACAAAATGCATCTGGGTAAGGAGTAAGCATGAAGAAAGATGTGTAAGAATTGGCAATAAAGATGAGCACAATGCAAAAATGTTTTTTTCCAAGGTTTATCTATTTATTTTTATTTTTAGTTATTTATTTATTTTTTGAGATGGAGTCTCGCTGTGTCACCCAGGCTGGAGGGCAGTGGCGCCAACTCGGCTCACTGCAACCTCTGCCGCCCAGATTCAAGTGATTCTCCTGCCTCAGCCTCGTGAGTAGCTGAGATTACAGGTGCACACCACCACTCCTGGCTAATTTTTGTATTTTTAGTAGAGACGGGATTTCACCATGTTGGTCAGGCTGATCTCGAACTCCTGACCTCAAGTGATCCACTCGGCCTCAGCCTCCCAAAGTGCTGGGATTACAGGCGTGAGCCACTGCGCCTGGCTAAAAATGTTCTTTAAAATTATGTATACCTGTGTCTGTCCTCCTCACCTTCCGGAATAAAATTAAGGAGAAAAAATATCTATAATGTTGGGCTGCATTTAGGAAAAATGTATACAGCTAATAGAGATAGATGGTTCTTCCAAATACCAAATATACATTCTCTATCATTGGTATCTGACTTGTGGAGGCAGTAGCCAATTCAAAAGGGTGGTCATTACAGTATTTAAATTCCAAACATAGTTACAAATAAAAGGACAAATTTGTTAAGAGATAAGCTGGCGTTGGCCAAAAAGAAAAGACTCTCAATATGGCTTTGTGGATCGTGTTTTTAACAACACAAAGATTTCCTTAGTTCCTGTTTAAGAAACAAATGATCAGCAGTTCTTTCTGGTGAGTTAGCAAAATGTCACATCTAAATTGACGCCGATAACTCCATATTTAATTGGATAGATTTGGTTAAATAATCTTCATAACAACAAGTTAGTCTTGAGCCAGCCATGGTAGTGAAAGTCACTCTCACTCACTAATTATTGTTGTTTCTATCAATGAGACCCTTTTTTTCTAAAACTATTAAAGGGGAAGAAAGAAGATGGTTGATAGTCACAGAAAGAGTGCTTTCCTCCACTTCAGTTTTACAAGTTTCAGTTTTGTAGAATTAGAGCAGCATGTGTAATTGCGCTTTTTGCCATTCATCTGAGTAAAATTCCATAATTGTACAAATAGAGATCATAGAACACATCTTCAAAGCTAATTAAATCAACACAATGGACTCCTACAGCTGCTTGGATTGTGTCTATGGCTTTCCAGTGCGTAAAACAAATGTGTGGCCATGGAATAATAAACTTGCTTTTCTACCGCAGTAACTTCCCTCCTCTACAAATCTTTACTTACTGACCGTCAGGCACATTTTCCTCTATTTTTGTTCCATATTATGGTCCACATTTTACACATTTTAAATAACATGTTTTAGTAGGGCAACTTTTTTTTTTCCTGAATACTCTTTTATTTACTTTGATACGATAACAGCTTAATTATTACATAGTAAGTGGAATAAGTCTTTTCTGCTAAAACTATGAGCTGAAGAAAGAATATGATTCCTATAGCATTGTTAATATTTAAATTGTTTTCATATCAGTTATCAATAGCCAAAGCACCAAAGTTTATTTTATGTTTATTATTTTATTATCTCCACTATCATCCTATGAGGCATTATTACCCTCAGTTATTGAAAGATGAAGCTAAAGAAACAAAGGTGGAGTGATTCAGGGCAGAGAGAACTGAGACCAATGTCCAGTTCTTTTGATTTCCACGTTAGCTTTCTTTGCATCCAAATAGAATATTGGCTTTGGAAAATAATTGGGGCCTTTTAATTGAGGGAATGGACTACATTCTACTGGCTTTAAATAATTCCTTTTCATATTTATTGGCTAAATTGTGATCATGTCCTTTTTTTCTTTTTTGCTGACAAGGAAGTTTTCTTCCTTACTACTAAAGAAGGAAGTTTGGCTCATTTTGACTTATTTCTTTCAGAATTAAAAAGATCTCTCAGTTAGGCACATGTAACACTTGATTTCTTCATTCCTCTCCCAGAAAGTAGGGCAGTGAGGACACTTCATGTAACTAAAGGCAGGACAATTTTCATGTGCTAGATAAAAGATAAGTTGTTAACCACTTTTGGTAAACTCTTTTTGTCCTTTTTGGGATATTGTTCTGAAACCATGCATACATAACACATTACATACATATGTGCGCGCGCAGACACTTGCCAGACGGAGCTGGGGTAGAGCATAAGTCTCAAGTTTCATGGAAGTGTTTTCTGTTTTGGAGCAGAGAAGTCTTGTTCTTCTAAGCCATCTGGCTCCTATTAGTGCAGGTTCTGCTGTCAGCATTTACTTAAAGAGGGAGAGGCTCTGTCTATGTCACCCTCGGGAGGATCACTATTTCATGGCTAGATTGGTTTAAGTTTTTATTTATCTACCAGGACAAAATGGTAACACAAATAAATGCCTTATGAGATATTTTCAGAGTTTAGTCATAGTTTCTTAAAGATAACTTCATTGTTCATTTCCACCACGGTCTTTATAAACTAAAGCAATCTTAGTAGACCTTCAAAGCAACATAGGACAAGTCATGACTATCGACATGACCACTGGAGAATGTAACTCTTTAAAATATTCTGTTCCGATTTTCTCTTTGTTTTGTTAGAACTAGTACATTTTGCAATTCCGTTACCATCATTATAAGAAATAATATGTGTGGTAATTAAGAACTTGGACTCAGGAAACAGACAGTCTGGGTTTGAATCCTAGCTGTACCACTTGCCTGCTGTGTGATCTTGAACATGTCACTGTACCTATATGTGCCTTTATCTGTAAAATTGATATCCTAATAATAGCTAACTCATATGTACTTGTGAAGATTAAGCAAATTAATATATGTTTACTGCTTAAATACTGTCTGGTACATGAGTGCTCACTAATTGCAAACTGCTATTTTATTACAAGAGAATATAAAAAATGATCTTAATGTGCTCTTTGTATTTAATACTATTTCACCAAAGGTAATTTTAACTTAATAATTGTTAGAGTTACAAAGTATTTTCCATCTATGTATTAAAAAAAAAAAGATATGCAATTTCTTCTTAAGGCAACTCCAGTAATTGGATATTTCGAGACCAAGAAGGAAATATGGTTACTTTATAACTAGACCCATTGGGGTTAGATGTAAATTCATTTCAAATTCTTTCAGAAAATTCTACTTTCTCTCTTTTAGTTATCCTCTTCATACTTCTAAAACAATATTCCCTTAGGGGGTAGGGAGAAGAACTTTAATCGCTATCTTCTCTGCTCCCTTACCCCAATTTTATTTGGCCAGCAAAAGTCTCCCGGGAATCTCAGTCAATACCAGTCTCTCTCCCGTTCTCTCTGTTTTTCATGCTTCTCATCTCTCTCTCTCTCTCTCTCTCTGCCCCCAGCCCAATTTTCACTTCCCACTAGAAAACCTTTCACGGATCTTCCAGAAAGTGATTTTTCCCTTCTTTGTGTCATTACCAGATTTTGCTCATTATGACTTATTGTATTGCAATTACTATTTAATATGTTTGTTTACCATGCTTGATTGTGACTTTCTTGAGAATACCGATCATATTGACCTTTGTATTGTCAACATCTAGCACGGTGTCCACTACACATTTTTTTAAATTCAGTACATATTTTTTGTATAGATAAATTATGTAGGAAATGTGCATCGGGATTTGGCTAAAGATATTCCTAGATGTAATTGGAGAAGATGTTTTTCAAATAAATATTATTTGAAGAATATGAAGGAACCCAGTCCTCAAATTTGTCTTTTCACTGGCTTGCTGCAGTCACCTGTAATCCCCTATTAGGGGTCATTTAAAGGTCTTGTTACATGTTTATCTATTTAAGACATTATCTTGTCCAGGATTAGTAAAAAATAACAAGCCAATATGCCTATTAGCAAGGATTAGCTTATGTGAGACTGAAGAGATTGATAAACAAAAATGGTAAATTGTGATGTTAATAGGGTCTGGTGTATAGATTATTAGAGAGGGCATTGATCAGTAAGGGAGTGACTTAGAACCCTAAAAACTTTGTAACTAGGAGCTGGCGTTGAAGGGCATCCAAAGGTTGATAGGTATCCTGAAGGCCAACTTGGCTTATGTTGCCATTAAGCTGAGATTTGGCTTAACTGAGTCACAGCAGTCAGAAAAGGGAGCTTCAGGTGAACATTTTGCTTGAGTCACGCAGCTCTCCTCTCTCCTACAAAGGTGGAAAACCAATGTCCACATGCTAGAGCTCACTGGGCCCATTGCAGTTATACAGGACAGGCACTGCTTACTCTTAGAAAAATAAATTAGATTCAATAGTGGGTTGAAAGTTTAAAAAAATGATCATAGTTTAATACAAGACAGATACTCTGCCTTGTTATTTCTTGATTCTCTACTTATTAGAGTTGCTCAGAAAGTTAATCTATCCACACACAATTCATCACATATGTTTATATTTCAAAAAGATATTGAGATGGGAATTATTGGTTTTATAAGCCCTGTCTGTCTATTAAATCATTTGCAGACTGTCAAACAACATTCACTTTGGAGGGGTTAGAAGGTCCTAGAACCGCACTGCCCCCATTTCCTTCACTGGGAAAAGCTGTTGATATATGAAAAATAGATGTTTAAATAAGCTACCTGCTTTTGTATAAATAACTCCAGGCATTTTAAGCCACATGTGCAGTTGGGTAGAGGACTTCACATATAACTTTTGGAGCCAGTTTTATACAGTGTTTAAAGTTTTCTCTGGCTAAAATTTAACCACATTTGGAAATTCTATGAAATTTTACAAGAGTGCTCTATCATTCTATTATTCTATGGCCAGTTTTTTATAGCAATAACTGCAGCATCTTCTGATTTACCCCCTCCCTATCCATTTCCATAGGCACAAATAACAGTGCCTAGCCTGTCTTTACCTTTCCATGATCTGATACATCACAGCAAGAATTGTCTTCGAGTGCAATTTTATAATATGCTGTTTCTTTTACTTTTATACACATGCAATGGCTCTTCCCTCATATTAAGTCCCTACTTTAATTTTGTGGCTCAGGACCTTCTACTGTTTCTCAAAACTATAGACTGCCCTCTGGGCTACATTCTAGCTTATATTGTTTATTCTACCCAAAAGACACCTACTTCCTACTCACCTAACCTCACTATCCCTAGAGTTAGCTTGTTTTTAAGCCATTGTGTTCTATTCTCCGTGTCTAGAAATTCTTCGCTCTTCATCTTAGCCATTGTTTCTTTCTTTCATATAAGCCTTTCCACTGAGGCACTGATCAAAATAACCTGTGGCTTTTCAGTATTTAAATGTGTTTATGAAGAACTACAATGTAATGAGTTATGTCAACCAATTGATCAACTGTTTAATGATCACTATGTTCTTACAATGTGGTAAGCATTATAAAGATTAAAAAATAATTATTATAAAATATAGTTTTTTCATATAATATTATAAAAATACATAAATTATTATAAAATATAGTTTTTTGTCCTCAACTATGATATAATTATGATTTGAGTGCAGTATTAACATAATAAAATTCTAAATACTGTGATATAGATACAGTTAAATATGGTAAAACTCAGTGGGTTAAGAACGCTGCTCTAAACCCTAAGGACATCCAGCATTCAGTCTCTTAAGCACCTTTTTAACATTAGATTATCGGTGTCCCTCCTTCAGGACTAACCCTACCAGGTTCTAGCTTTCTGAGCTGTCCAATATGTTAGCCATTTGTCACATGTGGCATGTGGCTAAAGAACATAAAACATGTAACTAGTGTGACTGAGGAAGAGAAATTTAACTTCATTTGATTCTCATTAATTAAAAATCAATTTAAAAATGAAAATTCAATTCAATTATTAGAAAACTTTTACATACATTTGGAGCAACTTAGGTTCGTAAATCTACTTTTCCATCTGTAAATTTTATAAATCTAAATAAAGGCCAGTATTACTAGTGAAAATTCATCACCAGAATTGAGATGTGCTATATGTGTCAACTGGATTGTGAAGACTTAGTAAAAAGAAAATAATGTAACATATCTCATTTTTAAAACATTGATTGCCATGTTGAAATGATAGTATTTTGGATACATTGGGTTAAATAAAATACATTCCTAAATTTTATTTCACTTTTTTTTACTTTAAAAAAATGTGACTACTAGAAAATTTGAAATTACACATATGGATTACATTACAGCTCAATTACACAGCACTGTTCTAGATAAACCAGATCTGTCCTAGATTTGTACATGTCCCTGAACCCCAAGGCCAGCTATTTCCATGGTGTCTCTTGGTCACCCAGAGTTCTAGTGCATTTTGGCCTTCTGCTAATTCTACCATATTAATCTATAGGTAGGTTGTATTTAAAAACATAGTCCTGTATTATCATGTGCTACTGTAGTGAAATATAGTGAAATACAGACTTCTGCTCAGATGGCCCTTTTGCTGTTTGTCTATTATCTAAATGTTTTTATTCCTTCTTCTTCACTCTTTTCTTTTGCTACAATGCTTTGATCTCTTTACTAGACTTTCTTCTTCTTCCTCAATCTTGTGTGAGAAAATGAGTTGCTTTTTGGCTTTAGCTTCTTGTCACAATCCTTCTATTTCTGGGACAAACTTGTTCTTGGCTTTGGGCCCTTCCTTTCTGCACCCCTCCCACTGTTGCAGGTCAACTAGAGGATAATGCGAACCTTTGGGGAAACTGCTCAGGTTCCATGTGCATAAATCTAAGCAACATAAGCAGCGTTGCACTCACGATATTTCCAGAGCATAAGGCTCAGGGGCCCTGTGCTTTTTAATTTTTATTTCCTTAAATCTGCTGGACATGGTCTTTAAAATTCATGTTCGCCTCACCATCCTGTTATTTATCATTAATCAGATTTAGATCCAAACTGGCAATTTCCTCAGGCGATTCCTCTTTTCTTTGGAGATGAAGCCCAACATCCTTGTCATATCATTTAACATTCTACACCATTTGACCCCAACTGAGTTGTCCACTTTGACCTCCAGAACCTAATTGTAGCACATCATGGTCTCTTTCTTTCTTGGCTCTCTTACCATTAATTTTTTTATACCACATTTATAATGTAGCTCTTTCTGATTTTCAGTTAAATAGAGATAACTAAGTTAACTGAGTTATGAAACTGCAACAATAACAGTACAATAACAATAGTTGACATTCATATAGTGCTTAGTGTGTGCTAGGCGCTGTTCTAAACACTTTATATACATCTACTCATTTCATCTTCCTTCAGTAACCTGTAAGTGTTGTTATTATCTCATTTCACTGTGCGAAAAGTTGAAGTACAGCAGATCCTTGAATAACATAGTTTCTTTCAACATTATTTCACTTTAACACTGATGAGGAAAAAAAAACTCCACTCTGGCAGGGGCCACTGTGTGTGTAGAGTTTGCACATTCTCTCTCTGTCTGCTTGAGTTACCTCCAGGTACTCTGGATTCCTTCCACATCCCAGAGGCATGCACATTAGGTGAACTGCATCTGCATGGCCCCGGTGTGAGTGAGTGTGGGTGTGTGCGAGTGTGCCCTGTGATGGAATGTGTCCTGACCAGGGTGGTCCCAGACTTGCTCCCCTAGGTGCCAGGAGAGGCTCCAGCCATCCAAGACCTGAACTGGAATAAGTGGGTAAACAATCATCATACTTGTTTTTGTTAATCTTTCTTAAATGCATATATTACTCACATTTATTTCAATGTTTAATACTAGAAGTGTTTGAGGTCTTTATTTAGAAGTTTAGTGATGTTTTTGTGACCAGAAATATAGGAACTTATCTCTTTCTTATGTCAATAACCTGTGATAAAATGTTTTGCTTAAAGTCAGTTTCTGAGAACCTATGGATGACGACATTAAGGGAGGATTTACTGTACAGGGAAATTAAATAACATGTACAAGACCACATAGCTAATAAACAGTAGAGCTAGTATTTCAACATAGGCAATCTAGCTTTAGAGTCCATGCTTATGTATGTGAGCTAAATCGTTTTGGAAACTTTGTCTCAGGCACTTTACATAGATTTTCTCATTTAATCTTCACAACAACCTGTGGGGAAACCTATTAGAAGGTAAAGTAACAAAAAGAATTTTGGAAGTAAAAGAGATTCCACTGGACTAGACATATGGCAGTTACTCCCAAAACATTAGTTTTGACAGCGCCCTACATCAGAAGTCAGAAAACTACCAGCCGGCAGGCCAATTCTGGTCCACTACCTGTTTATGTAGATGAAGTCTTATTGGATCACAGTCATGCTTATTCATATATGTGATAACTATGGCTACTTTTGCATTACAATGGTGGGATTGAGTAGTTGAGGCTGAGACTCTATGGCCCAAAGACTAAAATATTTTCTGACTCTTTATAGAAAAGTTTGCCAACCCTTGCTCTACACCATACCTGAAGAGTAAATGAACGTTGCTATTAATATTAAGATTATACAATAAAAGAAGTGCTTGTTTACTGCTTCCTGCCCAAACACCCTTTTATTGTTTTTTTTTTTTTTTTTTTTTTTTGAGATGGAGTCTTGTTCTGTTGCCCAGGCTGGAGTGCAGTGGTGTCAACTCAGCTCACTGCAACCTCTGTCTCCTGGGTTCAAGTGATTCTCCTGCCTCAGACTCCCAAGTAGCTGGGATTAGAGATGCACACCACCACACCCAGCTAATTTCTGTATTTTAGTAGAGACAGGGTTTCACCATGTTGGCCAGTCTGTTCTTGAACTCCTGACCTCAAGTGATCCACCCAACTCGGCCTCCCAAAATGCTGGGATTACAGATGTGAGCCATGCTGCCCGACCCCAAACCACTATTTCTTTAAAGACCTTCTTTATATTATCTGAAGGGACATTAGGTGCTTCACTAAGAACTAATGGTTTTATCACTTCCTGTGGCTCACATCAGCACAACAGCCCTTCATCTCCCATATCATATTGATTCTTTCTATAGCAGGTGTCATGCTATTTGATTAAATTGATATGTTCTCGAAAAGCTGATATAAATTAAAGTTTGGAACACTGAAACACATTTTCTGTTCATTTATATTGTAATTTATGTGATGTTTTATCTACTTGAAAGGATACATAACTCTTTATAAAATATGTGGCTGCTCTTTCATGATGCCTTCTTTGCACTCCCCCCAAGTACTAGCACTGATGTTTCTGTCCACTTGTCATTGTTCTATAGAAAGAGTTGAATCCCATTGTGAAAGCTACTATTTAAAAACAAAAAAAAAACAGGTATAATGATTCATAAAATGATTAATCTTTTTCTGATGGAAAGAATTGACCTATTGAATTTTAGTATTAACATTTTCTTAAACTGAGACACCCCTATTGTGAGCAACAATGAATGTTTATGAACTACCTCTTCTATTTAAAACATTGTATTAAGTAGTATTGATGATTTTTCATCATTATTAAACTATACTGACCAATGGCAATGCTAAAATAATAAAAAACCATCTTTGTTATATTTATTAAAAAATAACAATAAATTACAGGAGGACTAACCATGTACTGGCATTCCGCTAAGTGCTTAATATGTATATGACTTAATTATCCCTTTAACTCTATGAATTCAGTTCTATTTTTGTCCTTATTTTGCAATGCATACTTTGCGGTGTCTACTTTATAATGTATATTTGACATTAATAGAGGAACAAGAATACAATTGTTTGAAATTAAGCATATAAAAGAGAAGGTTAATTGATGGGTTTCTTTAATTTTCTAAGTGATGTATAATGCTGTATATCTAACAGTATTATGATTTTTTAAAAAGCTTTAGTGATACACCTAAAAAACAAAGAGTTCCATGAATAAAGGATTACATTTGGGATACTAGAAGCTATCTTTTTAAGACCACAAAAATGGAAAAATGTGAGATGAAATCTATATATTTGTGGGTCATTCATTCACTTTTTATTTAGCATTTATTTAATGAATATTTACTATAGTCCATTTTCTCATGAATCTTATATTTATAAACAGGGATGTATTCAACAAGCAAGTAAACATATTAAATTGATGATTATGAAAAAGGCTTGAAACAACATGAACAGAGTGGTGATGTAAACAACAATAGAGATGATCATATAAGTTAGACATAGGAGACTCCTCTGAGAGGAAAAAACTTAAGCTTGTAGCTTGAGAATGAAAAAGAGCCAGCCATGGAGAAGGTATGGGAGCAGGTGGCACATGTAGGTAGAAGGAATGGCATATTCTAAGAGCATCAGTTAGTCTTGGAGCTAATAAGGAAAGAGCTTGACTTTCAACTCACTGTTCCATGGGCTTTTAAACTCATTTAAACTCATTGATACATGGGCTTTTTCCCCTCCCAGGAGATACTTCTGTGGCCCATCCATCTTTGGGTTTCTACAACGAAAATTACAAAAGTTTATTAAATGTTTCCATCATCAGAATAATTAGCAATTATTGCAACTGCATTTAAAAATAACTAAAATATTTATATTAACTAATGTAGAAAATGTCTTTTTAAAAATCTCAAACTTTTGTAATAATATGAATGCATTGTGTACCCATCAGCAGACTCCTGGAGGGCCAAATGTATGGTCACCATGGAGTAGCTATAATCCTTGTTCCTTAACTCAATTCCCAGCTCAGCATTCTGTCAACTCTGTTTGTTTAGGCAATTTACATAACCTTTCTGGGTTTTAGTTTACTCGTTATCAAAACAAAGATAAAGATGTGTATTTAAATATTACTGTGAAAATTGTTTAAAATATTTTGAAAATAACTGACACACTGTGCTTGGCAAGAAGTAGGCATTCAAATATTAATTGTGATAGATCTTTTATATATGTTAATAATAACAATTATTCATATTTATTGAGAACTTACTATGTACCAGGTGGTTTTCAAGAATTTTCAATGTTCTTAACTCATTTTATCCTCACAAAAATTCTATGAAATGATTCCACATATTTTACATGTTTTCTTATCTCACATCTAAGGAACCTAAAGCTGGAGATTATGCAACTTGTCCAAGATCACAGAGCCAGTAAATGGCAGAGCCAAGAATTCAACCCAGGTGGTCTGGCTTTGGAGCTTGTGCCCTTAATGACTACCTTTTAAGTGTGTTTTCTCATATAAAAAGAAATTGTTGAAAACTGAATCTTGTCAGTTTCTCAGGTAAGCAGCACAAAGCAATGTAGTACTTTGGGGTGAAATCTGAAGCTAAGAGAATGTGCTTACTTCACACAACCAATGCAGGCAATGCATTCTGTTCATAAATGACCTCTGCAGTAGATTAAGGCCTGTTTTCAAAAGAAAAAAAAAAGACAAATTGGCCATCAAGATATACAGCTTGTTATTATAAAGAGTCCTGAATGTGTATCACATAAGGGATTTCCAGAGCAATTTATTGTCAAACAGATAGCAGCATGTAAATTTCCAAGAATCAACCTGGCATCCCTGGAAAAATCATACCCTTGAGGCCTGAGTATTGTAGACAGTTCCACAGCAGCTGAATAATAAAGACTTTTATAGATCAATAACCCTCAGCCTTGCTGCATTACAAAGCATCTTCATCAACAAAGAGAGTTTCAGGGAGCCACAAAAGCACAGTGGAATTATTGGAACAGGTGGGTTTTGTATGTATGTATGTATTTTATTTTTCACAAGGTTATTGCTGGATAGATACATCATGACTTAATGTTGATATTCCAGAATAATGTAGAAAATGATACAATGTCTAAATACGTGTTACTGACTTTTTCCTTCTTTTCTGGGGCAATAGAATGCTTTTCATACACATCCTTAAATCTAAATAAAGGATAAGTTATTGGAATGCATTTAGTTTCAAACAACACTAAGTTTTTATTCTGAAACTTTTTGTGTCCTTGAGCCTTTGTTGCTTCATCTGTAAACTTTAAAACAATAATAACAGCTTTGTAAAGTTCTTAACCCCCAAAGACATATCTCATTGAGCTACTTATCTGAGAAAAATATGACTGAGATGATTTATTTCATGGTAATTTGTTCCAAGTAAAGTTTAGATTGCTAGTTATCTTTCTTTACCACATTGCCTAACATAAGAGAAACAAGTAAATTCGTACATCTGTCTAATGAAAAAGCAGAAAGAAATTGTATTTTTTGAATGACGATCGTCCATTATTGCTGATCGTATGAGACAGTGTTTGAAATATTATACAAAATGTTTAAGAGACGTGAACTGAGGGTGATTTTTTAGGTTGCTTCCATCTCATTGGATATTGATTAAGGAGTTTTCAAAGAAGAAATTTTGAGTGCCTATCATATGGCAGATGTTTTATAATTCGTGTAAGAATTTATATGTTTCACAATAGTTACAATGGCATTTTTATCCTTGTGCTTCAGGCGTGGTTTTGAGACTCAGACTCTTAGCTAACTAGTTGAAGTTAACAAAGGCATTAAGTAGCAGAGTAGGAATTAGAACCTATATTTGTGTGAATTCCAAAGCTCTCCTTCCACTCCCTTACTGCCTCTCTGTTTTAATTGCTTTGGAGTAATCTCGGCATAATCTATTTGTTTTAATACTAATCATCTATTCTTATGATTACATAATGTGGCATCTACAAAAGTTGACTATGATGTGGTTGATTTGGCCCAATGTGTATACACCCAGATGCTTATATTTAAGATGAGGCCTGTAACCACAGGTAGTTTAACTGATTTGACTGGTTAATATAGCAAAAACAAGCAAAAGAAAAAAAAATCCCTTTAACATTGTTTTTAACTGAATTTACCAGTTAACTTAATTAAAACATTAGACCTGGAAAATATATGTACGGCCAAACTAAATATTTACACTTGCATAATAATATAGGAATACTAAATTATATCTACCCTATTTAGTAAAATATAACTGATTAATTTAATAGTAAATATAATCAACTATGACATGAAGAAATTGTTTAATAATGTCAATGAAGATTGTATAAAATCAATTAGATATGAACATTGAAATATTTTTGGGTAAAATGACATGATGTCTGGAATTTGCTATAAAATATTCCAGCAAAGAATAAAAGAATAAAAGGAACAAGATTGGTGAAAAATTGGTAAAGCTGAGTGATGAGTAGGTACATAGAGTTCATCTTTTTCACATATGTGAAACTTCCACCATAAAGAGCTTGGAAAAACAATCAACTAATTATATATACACTAGGTTTAGGCAAAGAAACAAGACAAATTTGATTGCTTTGATTGAATATGGGTTTAGCTTTTTAGCAGTTTCATGTGTTGTTAAAAGGCATCCAGAATGCATATTCTCAGGACGCACTGATACTTTTCAATGTTTTAATAAGATATAATTTAATGATACAAAGGTATGGATTTCAGGAAAACATGATATTGTATATCCCTGACCAAAAGAGACCTGGCTTTGGGATCACATTTAAATTCAAATTTTTATTCCCTTGAACATAGCACTATAATATGACTTTAGTACAAATATTGTGTGTTTCCATTTAATTTTAATTAAAACTAAGACTTTCTCTGGAATAATATTTATATCCTAAAGAATGATGGCATATTGCTTCATTGTATGTCATTAGCCCTTCATAATTTTTTTCTTTTGTTCATCATTTAAAATGTCATTAAAACAATTACAGCCTACACTCTGCTGAATCATATAATTGGAGATGTCTTATTAAGATGAGATTTACTGTATAACTTTATTTTTAATAAACGAGAAACCAACATTTTTTAGTTTTATGCTTTTAAAATGTGCAAATGAATGAGTTCTCTCTCCTTTATTGCTAAAAGAATAGTTTTAATTACTTGGCGTTTTTTTCACTCATTTTTTGAGAGCATTTTTTTTAATCACCAAATTAAGTCACCAGATTTTCTGTTAAGCCTCTTTCTTTGGCCTTAGGCAAATCGTGAGGTAAATTTGATTGTGGTTCCCTGCAAGCCTTCCTTCTGCAGTTTATTTCTTTCTTGTGGCATTCCTTTCCTCCCAGGAGAATCAGAGTATCATTAGAGTTGAAGCTTGCTTTCCTTCGCTGCTGGCTTCTTCCCGTCTCTGAATCTCTGTCTTCACTCAATCTTTCCAAAAAAACGAGGAATCAATTGCAAGTAGCCAATGCATCTATTTGGCATCTTGCTAATGAATATTAGCAGTTTAAAGGTTAGCATGCCTTGGTAGATCTTCAAGGGAGTGCAGGAGTTCCAAGCCACACTTTCTTCATCTGTCAGTTTTAACCCAGATAAGCAACTTAATTTTCATATTAAATCAAACATAAACTAGGCAGCAGGAGGCACAATTTGCATTCATGTTAAAGCAATATTAGAAGACTTCAAAGAAATTTCAGATGGGAGGTGGGTTGCTTTGGGAGATGCCCTCCGACTCCAGGGTATATGTATTCAGTCTTCAGTTTCGTCTTCACCAGTGATACCTTTGTGGAAAAGTTTGAGAAGGGCCAGAATGTGACCTCTCTCATGTACATTTATGTTCTCTCTTGGTTTTAATAACATGGCCTTTATGGCATTCTAAAAAAACAGTGGAAATATAGATACTTTTGAAAAGGATGAGGATCTTACTGCTTTCAAATTGCTCATTTATAGTTACTTTCACTTATAGAGATTTTGGGACATTGATCGCATATGTATTTTGCTATTAATCTGACTTCTTCAGAACACTTATAGAGATCAGAGATCTAGAGCACATGAACAAATCATTACTCTAGAGAGACATGGTCATTGCCTTTTAGCAATGTACACCCTATCAAAGAAAATTATAGAACAAAACCAAAAATCTATGTGTGCAATACTGTGTAGGATCAACAGCTATTTGATATAGCTGACACCAACAATTCTCCAATATTTTATGGAAATTAGAGGAAAGGCATGCTTCAGAACAGGGATTTAAATAGCACATTCCTCCTTTTTCATGTCCTAATGAAATATATTAAAAAGTGCACCTTGTTCTAAAGTTTACTTTTCTTTTAATTATTATTTATTTATTTATTTTTTATTTTATTTTATTTTATTTTTTTTTTTGAGACGGAGTCTCGCTCTGTCCCCCAGGCTGCAGTGCAGTGGCACCAACTCCGCTCACTGCAAGCTCTGCCTCCTGGGTTCATGCCATTCTCCTGCCTCAGCCTCCCAAGTAGCTGGGGCTACAGGCGCCCACCACCAGGCCCGGCTAATTTTTTTTTGTATTTTTAGTAGAGACGGGGTTTCACCGTGTTAGTCAGGATGATCTCGATCTCCTGACCTTGTGATCCACCCCGCTCGGCCTCCCAAAGTGCTGGGATTACAGGCGTTTCTTAAAAAACAGCATCTGAAAGATAAAAATGTATCAAAAATAGAACAATATTGATTGAAATTCCATTGTACTCTAAATGATTTTCTCCTTAATACTGACAGCTTTAGTAATCCAAAAATTGGACTTGGAAATTAGTACAAAAATAAATGGAAATGTAAAATAAAGTATGTTAAATGAACATTTCACTGGAATAGATGCCTGCCGGTGGTTAAAAACAAGAATCTCTGAGTCTGGATTTTCATTTAGTCTTTTGTATTATAGTTAATATGAAAATTAAAAAAAATAGAGGGAAGCAGAAGGCTCTTTGCTGGCAAATTGAGTTCCTTGGGGAAAAGAAAACAACAGGAGAGAGACCAATTTAGTCGGGGCAAGTTATAATACACCAATCATGATGATTGATCCTGTGCAAGCAGAAAGCACATGGAAACAATTTAAATGTTGTCCATGAAACTACTGCTTTCAGACCTCACGGGATTTTATTTATCAGGATCACTGATTTCAGAGGCACCGTACAGCCAGGAAAGAATAAGAGGTTTGGAACGTTGTTCCTTGGGATTCAAGGTAGAAAAGGTACAAAAAGAAGGGAAGCAGTTGGTATCACTTCTTGTCTCTTTGTCTACTGCTTCTGTAATAGAATTTTCCTCTGAATCTTATATTCAATGCTTAATTTGAATAGTCCATGTAGTTGCATTTTGAGAATTTGGAAAAGGCATTTTAGTTAGTGCCCCATCCTGTCCCTGTATTCTTTTTCTTTAGCTAACTCCAATTCTGTCTGGTAGGTAGGAATTCATTTAGGTAGGCTGCTTTTTAAAAACTAAATAAAAATCTGTCATTACAACTATTATGCAGGTTTTACATAGAAATACTCTGTTTTGAAAAATGACTCTTTCTTGGAGTCACTTGAAGGTAAGACAACCTATGTTTATACATGCACATTTTTCTCCCTTACACATATGGAAGAAAAGTAAAACCATTGCAAAATTATGACACTTTCAAGCAAATTCTTTTTATGATTAATTTCTTGCTTTTATTTAAGATGGATTTCCCCCCAATATTTACATTTTGATTTTGAGGGGAAAAGTAGCATTTTTGATGATGCCATTTAGTAAAGGGATTATCTGATTCTCTAAGGTTCTTGGAGCCCACTGGGCTCAGGCAGGAATTTTTCGGTAGTATGCTAGATTGATTCTGATTGTGAAGATTGTCAGAAACTTGTGATTGATTGAAAGGAAGAAAAGCATTCCTCTCAGCTGCTAGTAGAATAGAATGTTTATTTTTAGTTGACTGACTTTTATTTTTTTTTTTTACAAAAATGGCAAAATTGGTGATTTGACTAAATTGACTCATTCAGAACACTTATAGAGATCAGATATCCAGAGCACATGAACAAATCCTTTTCTTTAGTTTTGCATTGGTATCTGAATTCTGGCTTTCCTGTTTACTAGATTAACATCACTAAACTTTAGCTTTGCCATCTAAAATGAAGACTAATAATACTACTTGCCTCATAGAGTTTTTGTGTTACTTAAATGAGATAATTTGGGAGGCCACCATCAGCAGCTTCAAGATGAAGCTGAACATCTTCTTCCCAGCCACTGGCTGCCAGAAACTCATTTAAGTGATGATGAATGCAAAATTCTTACTTTTTATGAGAAGCGTATGGCCACAGAAGTTGCTGCTGACGCTCCGGGTGAAGAATGGAAGGGCTATGTGGTTTGAATAAGTGATGGGAACGACAAACAAAGTTTCCCTATGAAGCAGTGTGTCTTGACCCATGGCTATGTCCACCTGCTACTGAGTAAGGGGCATTCCTGTTACAGACCAAGGAGAACTAGAGAAAGAAAGCGAAATCTGTTATTGGTTACGTTGTAGATGCCAATCTGAGCATTCTCAACTTAAGAGAAGGATATTCCTGGACTGACTGATACTACGGTGCCTTGTTGCCTGGGGCCCAAAAGAGCTAGCAGAATCCACAAACTTTTCAATCTCTCTAAAGATGATGTCTGTGAGCATGTTGTAAGAAAGCCCTTCAACAAAGAAGGTAAGAAACCTAGGACGGAAGCACAGAAGATTCAGCGTCTTATGACTCCATGTGTCCTGCAACACAAACGGTGGCATATTGCTCTGAAGAAGCAGTGTACTAAAAAAATCAGGAAGAGGCTGCAGAATATGCTAAACTTTCGGCCAAGAGAGTGAAAGAGGCTGAAAAGAAGCACCAAGAACAGATTGCCAAGAGACGCAGACTGTCCTCTCAGCGAGCTTCTACTTCTGTCTGAATCCAGTCAAAAATAAGATTTTTTGAGTAACAAGATCAGACTAAAAAAAATAAATAACATAAATGAGATAATTTATGACCTGAATGCCTAGGGCACAAACATTAGCTATTATCATTCACATTCATAACAATATATCTAGATTTCTATTCACCTTGTAGGAACAGAGTGAAAAGGCCTAATTGCTTATGGGGAGAAGGAGGGGAAGACATTTCTTCTTTCATTATAGAGATTGAGAAGCTTGGACACAGGGCATTCATGGACACAGTTATCTACTATGTGCCTTCTTTTCCTGTTTTGTTTCTACCATCCACATTTCTCCACCCCCAACTTGCCAAGCTCTTCTCTTTTCCTGTGTCTGCTTTCTCCTTGCTTATACTCCTCTTCCTCCTTGCTACTTGAAATTCCATAAAATATTTTTTCTTCCCTGGGCCGTTGGACATGCTGTTTTCTCTGAATGGGATGGTCTTTCCCTCCAATCCCTCTGTTCATTGAATTTGAAACTATTATTCGAAGCAACATGTCTTACTTCTATATTTTCTGATTCACCACTGGGTATTCTTTGCCCTTCTGTGAGCACCACTTGTGTTCTGAACCTCTCTTCAAACCATTTCTTGAACTGCGAAATTGGTTATTTATGTACTTGATTTTATATACAGACCAAATTGCATATTCTCTCTGGGCAATGGCATTGGAAAATGACATAGGTAGGCGGTATGAAGAGATCCCTTCAATAACCATTTCCAAATAACTGTATGGAAATGCTAATAGATATGAAAGGAATGCTGACTTACTTTGAGGAAACTACATCAACGTGGTAATATCAAAGGGAATCTTAGAATGACAGGATTTTAGAGAGGATCTTAGGAGGATGATAACAGGAAAACATTGAACTTCTCAGGGATTAAATTTCTCACAGAACTGGATTTCTCTGCGGATGCTCTATCACATCTTCCCTGGCCATGAGTTCTCTGCCTTCTCAACCCTTGACTTCCAGGGTCTTCCTCAATAATAAAGCCTAATGTGGATTCTTCCTGGGGATAATTATCCACCAAAGATGGGAAGGTACCATGGATAGCCTAGAAATGTATGAATCTCCAGTCCATTTTGTTGCCCACCCTGTGCTCCACTGAGTGACATCAGTGGCTGTGGGACATACCCTGCCATGAGGCAGACAGTAAATTGACACCACAGCCACTTTCTAGAGTCCTGAATAAATAAGTGGGGGGCCAGGAGAGGAGCATATGCTCTTGATGTCTTAGTTAGCATTTAAGTTATTCTTAGATGTAAAATAATATATATGTCAGGCTCTATCCCCCAGCTTATTTGGTGCACAACAATCTTTCACGCAGCAACCAAGCTGGAAACTGTGCTTCTATTCTCACTCAGCTCCTCCCACTCCCTGGTGCTACTCAGTGGACCTCCTGGATATCTAATCTACTCTGTACACTTGTCAGCATCCCTGCCTACATCTATGCCTGCACTGGCTTTGTAACTAAACTGAATGATGCTTTCACTCTAATCTATTTTTTTCACTCAGACAGGAGTTTCTTTTTCTAGGATCCAATTGTTTTATGGCATTCCCCTATGTAAAAACTGCCAAGAGCTTGCACCTTCTTATAGGATTATGTCATGTAACCACCTTCCCAATCTGGCCAGTTTGTGTTTTCCTATTCCTAAGATCCTCTCTGAGATCCTGTCATTCTAAGATTCCCTTTGATTTTCCACATTGATGTACTTGTAGTTTTCTCAAAACAGCATGTCATTTCATATCTCTTAGCATTTCCATATCTTGTTACCTGCCAAGAATGCCTTACCCTGAACCTACTCTCCTTTACCCAGCTAGTTCCTACTTACTGTTTAAGATCAGCTTCAGATGAAATCTTCCCGTTTATATTTCTGTGTATCTACAACATTGGGTGTTAATACATTACAGTATTTCTCACATTAAATTCTAGCCATTTGCATAGTTCTCTCTCACTAGACTCTGAGCTATTCATTTTTATAATCCCACCTTCCCACACATTTCAACCATATTTTCTTCAATCCTTAGCAGTAGCTATTATTTAGTAGATGCTCAATTTACTCAAAAATTAAATCGTACCATTAAATAAGAATGACTACAATTTAAATAAAATATTTAAATATTTTAAATGAATAAATTAATTTTGGAATAAATATACTGAAAATTCTATTAATGTGAACCCTAATTGACCAGTTCATTTCATAGAAGAGTTCTCAGTTATATCCCTCAAATAAATTTCCTAAATAAGAGCAGCTAAATTATATTTTCTTTTTAAGTTATAAACACTTGAAGTTCTCAAGTTGAAAAACTTGGATTATATTAATGATCATGTATAAAGTATAAAATGATCATGTATAAAGTTAATTTTTAAAAGTTTGTAGATTAACAAAGCAGATCTACTGACTTTTGCTAATGTTCTAGCTAGTGAACTGGACTTTGTTATCCAATTAAAAAAAATTTTTTTTAACTCCAAACTTTCGGTGTCTCTGGAGTGCTCAGCTATAGTGTATGATTAGTTAAGAAAACAAATACATATGCTCACTTAGTTGGTTTGCCTTTAAGTCTCAGGTTTTCATTTTTGAAATTATCTTAAACAGTATTTAGACTTTGGAGTCCCACTGCTGTTTTTCAAGTGTTAATGGAAAAAAAAAAAAAACAACAAAAAACTTCAAAGACCTGGGCCCTTTAGTTAAAAAAAAAAAAATCAGGAAGTTCTCACAGTTATTGGAGGTTTATCTGGTTTAGCAGAAATTATTTGAGTTGTACGGTCATCTTATTGATTTTTTATTTTTTTTCAACAAGATTACTCATTGGAGACTAGGAGTCCTTGATATCCAATTTTAGTACCTCATCTTTCCTCTATATGCAAAAAAAAGCATTTTTAAAAATGCTGTTTGAGCATTTAAAAATTTTTGGAAAATAGTTTTCTGAATATCCAGCATTAGTTCTTCACTCCTCTTTCTTTGGGCAGAAATGAAGAGTATGAAGAAAACTGCCGAAGAAGAGTTAAATAATCACCCTTTTCTGAGCCAAACCCAGGGCCTCTTGGTTTGGGTGAGATCAAGTATCAGCACAACATTTTTTAATTTGTGTCCTTTAAAAGGGTTCTTTTCAGGACACTGTGAGGAATGTGAGGTTTGGCTTCCTTTTTCACGTAGGAAGTGCTGAAAGGAACACTTTATGCCTTTTATGACTATATGTTTCATGAAGAATTTTTAACTTTGTCATGGTGTACAACTAGAATAGTACTTATTAACTTTTAGCTCGATAGAGCTGTGTGCATCTACAGCCAGGCCCAGCTACTCCTCCTCCATCAGGTGCTCCTACATCCATCTCCTTTATCCCCTCCATCTGACCAGTTGCCACTCCTATTGGTTTCCCATTTCAAATGCCTCTAAAACACAACCTTTCTCACCCAAGCCTTTCTATCTTTTCCTCCTCATTCCTTGTTCTCTCTGGTTTAAACCATTCTTCACACAGCTCTTACCCATCTTCACCCCTTTTCCAAAATGTCCCAATTTATCATAAAAATTGAAACGGTTTTTCCTAGTTTACAAATGCTCCTTAATCTGTTCCTATTGTCTATACCCAGTCTTGATTGTTACTGCTCTTTTGAACCTACTCACAAATTTCCTGTTTCCCAAAGTAGTGAATTTTGGCACATGCTTCAGAGTCAGAGCTGTTTGTTAAAAAATGTACATTGCTGACTTCAAACTTTTGGGTTCCAGCCTGGGAATCTGCATTTAAGTGGATTCTTCCAAGTGATTCTTATGTGCATTAAAGTAGAAAACCTCTGCCCACTTGCCTCTCCTGTCCTCACTGACTCTACTTCTCTTTAAATTCTAGAAAACATGCCTCTTCTGCATACGGTGAAGTCTCCAATACATGTTCACTTATCACTTATGCTGCTTTCTGATGATTTGTGTTTCTGCAACTGGAGTATAAGCTCCCTGAGGCAGGGGTCATGATGAGGCAGAAAGATCACTGGGCTGGAAGTTGGACAAGTTGACCTCTATTGCAGTTTCTACCTATGAGGACAAACATGGGATCTTACCATCTCAGTTTGCTCATAGGTGAGGGTGAGAACTGGCAGCAATGACGTCTAAGTTCCTCTGTGCTCTAAAAGCTGCAGTGTCACAGTTGCAGAAAGGTCAAGAGCTTCAAATCTTAGCTCTGCCGTTAGCTGTGTAATTTTAAGCAGGGAATAATTTCTTCAAGTCTTCAGTGGGGTGGGTAATATATACCTTCTGAGGTTGCTATGAAGATAATACATGTAAAGTGCCTGGCACAATGCTTATATGTAATGATATTTGCATATTATTATTCCGTGTTCTCCCACACCTCTCCTGGTGCTGGATAAAGACAGGCTAGGACTTATTGGAAGATCACATTCTTTTAAGACACTGTCCTCTTGCATAGATTCTATTTGTAGACAGTTTAATGATAAAACATGAAACTGATTAGGTGCACACTTTGCTCCACTACTTAATAACTTGTGACCCTTGTGCTTGTTATTTTAACTTTTTTGAAATGGAAACTCAAATACTGTCTTTACTATAAAGTTGTTGTGAGGTTTAAATGAAATAACACATTTAAATGCCCAGCCAGTGCTTAACCCAGAGCGAATGTTAGCTACTGTTAATTCTTCTGCCTAGAGTTAGCCTGATTCAGATGAAAGCACACTGCTCTGAGACTCAAAAGACCTGCATTTGAATCCTGAAATAGCCGTTATCTCACAAGATTTTCAACGGGTTATGGTATCTGCCTAAACTTTAGTTTCCTGCTCTGCAAAATAATGCTAATAGTAACCCATTCTGTAGGGCAGCAAGAGAATTAGATAAGGAAATACATGGGAAAATATTTTCATAAGGTAAAGTGCTACACCAGGCATTACTTATATTTATTGTTATTATCTTCTCTGTATCCATAAAATGAAGGAATTAGATAAAATAATAGCCAATTACTTCATTGTTTATTTAAAATGTACCAGGTTACAAGCATTTAATCCGCTCACTTAATCCTCACAAAATCCACTGTATATATTATAATTCCTCTTTTACAACTGTGGAAATTGAGGTTCGGAGAAGCCAAATAACTTGCTCAAGGACTCACACCCAGTTGCAAAATTGGAACTGGAAACCAGGAAGATCGACACCAAAGAGCAAACCCTCAACCACTCTTAGATTTCTAAGATCCCTTCCAGCCAAGCAATCCTGTTCTCTTGGTCATGGCTCTTCATGAAGAGATTGGACCTGGTGGTTGGAAAAACATGTTGGGAGCTTTCCCATTGAGTGGAAGAATCCCTGGAGTTTTAGAACAAAACCAAGTAGCTGTTACATGGCTACACTTTGCCTTCACTGCAGGTTCCTGATTCTTTATGGTTGGACGTAGAAGCTCCCGGGACCCTGCAGCCCTGCCTGCATCTCCACAGACTGGAGAAAACCCAACTGTTTAAGTTTCCTCACAGAGAAGACTCTGGCTCCTGCCTCTCCTTAATTTTGTCAATTGCATTTCTTTATTTCAATGCCAATCTAGTCAGAGGTTTCTTCTGCTTCAGCTTCCATAAGCTTAACACCTTTCCACATCATGACTGTGACTGTTTTTCTTGTGATGCCACATTTTAAATCTGGCATGTGTTTGTGTCTACCAAGTTACTAAAACCCCATTCAATGAAACAGACTCCCGAAATCTTATCTTTTTGTTTGTTTGTTTGAGATGGAGTCTCGCTCTGTCGCCCAGGCTGGAGTGCAGTAGTGCGATCTTGGCTCACTGCAACCTCTCCCTCCCGGGTTCACGCCATTCTCCTGCCTCAGCCTCCAGAGTAGCTGGGACTACAAGCGCCTGCCACCATGCTCGACCATTTTTTTTTTTTCTATTTTTAGTAGAGATGGGGTTTCACTGTGTTAGCCAGGATGGTCTCAATCTTCTGACCTCATGTGATCCTCCTGCCTCGACCTCCTAGGGTGCTGGGATTACAGGTGTGAACCACCGCACCTGGCCCTGAAATCTTATATTTTTTTTCAATCATTTTGCCATTAGGTTGATAATTAAGTCCCCTCAGTACTCCTTTCTCCACCTTTACCTCGTCTCACATACAATGGTTTTTAAAAGTCCAAGTGTCTGGTGATATGCATGAGTGCTGAGATGTAATATCTCCGTCTGACTTTTGAACAACTATAGGTGGATTTATGTGGTAGCTACTGAGAATTATGGTTGATACATATGTAGCACTTGTAAATTTGCCAAGTGCTTTTATATATATTTTAGATCTCAACAGTATTATCCCCATTCTATAAATGAGGAAACTGAGGTTCAGAGTGGTGAAGGGCTCTGCTCTAGGTCACAAAATAGAGTTGTTGGACTCGAATATGTTTATTGAGTCTGGGTCTCATATTCTTTGCATTACACCACTCTCCCTATATATTTTCTAATCCCTAACTGGTCTAACTTGCAAAATGAGATTATGTAATTATGGCAGAAATACCTTACATTGACATAGTGTTTTATAATGCACTCATATCTCATTTGATCTTCACAACAACCTTTGAGTGAGATTCTTTCTTACAGGTAAGGAAACTAAGGTTCAAGGGAGCTAGATGGCTTGCCCAAATTCACACAGCTAATCAGAAGCATAACCAGAATTATATTCTTTGTGGTTTTTATACTCTGCCAACCTGCTGATTGTGACTTGGATAATAAGATACTTTAATCCCCATTTGTTTTATAAAAAAATAGGCAAACCAAAGATTAATATGGAGAAATCAGTCACCATCAAATCACATTCACAATTTTATCTTTTCTTTTAAAGTTCTATAATTGAAAATATTCTTTTAAAGATCTGTTTTAAAATTTAAGAATAATGATAGGGATTTAAGTTAATGATTGAAAAAGGTCCCTCCTTTTTTCTTTTAAGAAATGATAGAATTATTCTATTATCATATTCACAAGATAGCCCAAAATGGGCTTTTGATTAGGATTGCAATTAAGTGAATGACTGAAGACATCTGAAATTTATATTCTTTCACTAATTAATTAATTCTTTCAGTCATTATTCAGCAACTGCATTGTACCAAGTGCTATGCAACAATTGCTGCATTAATTATTACAAAAGAAAATTTGAGATACATTTATAAACAAACCAAAATCAAAGCAGAGTTAGGTAGTTTGGCCTCCAGTGCATGTGGGATTCGACTTTATGTCATTCTTTATTATTTCCACGAAAATAACAATGTAGATTAGCATCACTCCAGCTTCATTTCATTTAAGCCAAAAGGGGAAAAAAGTTTAGTTTGTAGTTGGATAGTCTTTATTCCTCTATTTTGTAGCTATATAATTTCCTCTTCTTCCCCCCTTACTTTGCTATGTGTGGGTGGGTGCCTTATTTGGGGTTTATTTTTATTTTAAAAAATTCTGTATTGTATCTATAAGGAAAAAGATACACATTGAATAAAATTACATTAAAAGTTAACTTCACATTGTTGCTTTAGAGGTTTGGAATTTGATTTTTTAAGAGAATTAGAATTTAATTAATTAAGGGAAACAGGAGAGAGTATTTGGCTCATATGCCACATGATAATCTATACATCCAGAAAAACATACCAATCTAAGTTAAGAAGAAAGAGAGCCTGACAATGAGTGGGATAGTTTTAAGAGTGAGTCCCATCCGAGGCCAGAAAGGCACACATCAACCAGGGTCAGCCTGATGGCTCTCAGCAGCTCTACAGGTCTCCTGTCATCGCATCAATTCTTCTCCTGACCCTACTTTTTAGGCTTTCATTCAATGCAAAAAGTAAGTCTATAATTGCACAATCTGAATGAGAAACAAACAAGTCCCAAGCAAGCCCCTTATTTGTTCAGTTTAGAAACAGCATCTCTGGGTGACCCCAAGTGCAACATTGGCCAAAGGAGCTAGTCTCCATTTTCACTTTATGTCGATCATTTTTTGCTGGTGTAAAAATTTTGATTTCCACATTTATATGTAGAATGTAATAGAATTTTAATTGGCCTGATATGTTAAGAATTTCTGTAAACTAACATTGGGGTTTTCTTTGAATATCAAATGTTACCTGTGGAAATGGAATACTCTTAACTCTCACACAATGTAGTTAATTCATGGGCCTTTGACAAGACTGTAATGCTGGGAGACTCCTCATAGCAAAAAGTGATTTCTTCATTGAGAATCAAGAAAAACGTTCATGACCCCAGAACAACACTTTCTTTTTAATGAAAGAATATTTCTTCTTTGACTATAACTTTAATTAAACTCTATTAACTTTAATTTAATTTAAGCTATTAAATAGTTCAAATGCTATTAAACTCAAAGAACATATTTTTTAAAAGGTATTTAGTTCCTGGGCATTTTTCCTTAATCTCACACAGCCTTAATTACTATCCACTTATTGTTAAGTATATCATAAAATAAAATATAATGTATAAATTGCATTAATCACCATAAAAGTAAACTTGAGGCAGAGCCATAAACTAACCAAAATCAGAGGTACAATAAAAAGGCAAAGTACATAAAACATCTTCAAACACTTGGACCTCCATGGATGGTGAACAGATTTTATTGCATTCCTCTATTATTTCCCTAGAAATGAGAACAGACTTTTCATGTATGGTGCATTATTATGTAATATTCTCATTCTATTATCTGATTTCTTTCTTTTTATTCTGCCCTATTTTAATGTCTTTTCCCCAAAGTAGGGCTTCTCTGAATCTATAATAATTTTCAGAAGTTTGCCAAGTCATATATTCTCCTTTCGTAATTACTCATATAATTACAACACCCTGGCACATATTAGTAACCAGGGAAACAGGGTTATTTAATTATATGCTAATGAGCATTTGCAATTATACATTTTTTTAAATCCATAGGAAATTAAGAAAATGCTTTTCATCAAGCAGAGTATTGCTTGAAATCTATTTTCAATAATACTGCTGATTAAATCACTAAATAAAAATTTTCATTGTCATAGAAGCTATGAATGTTAACTCTCAGAATATGGAGTCTTTGATTCTTGGATTGAAATCAATTTTGGATGTCCTCAAGTTCAATTTTTCTATGGCTTCAATAACAGATGTTTTATTAAACCTTTTCTAATTTGCAGTACACACTTGTTAATGAGACATTGCTTAAATACCTCCAGGGATGTAATGTTTACCATCAAAGAAGGCTGCCTGTTCTGATGCTGAACAGTGCTAATGATTAGCAGATACCTCTTGAGCACCTAATATGTGCAAGAAATTCTTCTAGACATGATGTAGAATATAAATTTAAGTCAGAATTTACTTTTGTGCATAAAGTGCTGACACTCAAGCAGAAGATATCAGAAGTCTACATTAAAAATGGCATGATTGGACCGTAATATACACACTGTTCACATGCCAGTTTAGATTTTATATGCTCTGACCTCCACTAAACAGTTGAGGCAATTGCTCACTCATTAGGGCAGAGATAATTCGATGCCACTCATCATAGCCTTTACTTTCAACTTTATCTCCCCTAGGTCCCCCAAGCTGCATCTCTTTGAGTTTACACTTGAACCTTCTCTTCCTGCCCAGCAACTTTTAATTGACAGCATATTTGCACAGGTGTCTGGGAATTTGATTTGGCACTTCCCAGAGGCTCTTGTGCCTGACTGCACTTTCAGTTCCTTGTCACTTCCTTGACTGGGCAAACAGTCACCACCCACCTGTTCAATTCCAGAACATTCCGGCACAGGTGCCAGTCCAGCCTCAGTGCTCCAGGCCTGCTGCAGCCAGCGAAGCCAAGTACATATTTCATGGAGAATAGTCAGTCATAAATATTGCTGAAAAGTGAATGAAAGTTCTCTTTTGAGAGGGTCCATTTTACTGTTGGAAAGCCCTTCTGGTAAAGGCAAGAATGACCAACCTTTTCAAATATGAAGATCACTTTTAACATCCAAACGCAAATGTCCAGTCACCTGTTAGCAGTTATACTGTTGGCCTCTCTTGATAAACTAATAATAACAATAACAATAATATAAGTTAAACATATTCAAAATACTATTATGTTATTTTCTATTTTATTGATTCTAATCTTTTTATTTTTTAAAACAGTGGCACTTATGCTAGTGAGACATATTATTCCTTCCAACTGTTGGCAGTGCTTTTTGTTAGTAGCTTTATTAAACGCTGGTAGTAATTCCATGTGCTCTTGAGAATACATATTTCATAGAATTTGAACCAGATGATGATAAAAATACAATATGGACACATACTATGCAAGCTGATTATATGCATTATCTCTTTTAGTCTTCAAAACTGCTCTATGGGATTTGCACTATCACACTTTATTTTTATTATTATTATTATTATTTTTTTTTTTTTTTTTTTTGAGGCGGAGTCTCGCTCTGTCACCCAGGCTGGAGTGCAGTGGCGCAATCTCGGCTCACTGCAAGCTCCGCCTTCCGGGTTCACGCCATTCTCCTGCCTCAGCCTCTCCGAGTAGCTGGGACTGAGGAAACAGGTTTACAGAGAATGAACAACTGCCCTGGTCATAGAGTTACAGGTGACAAAGCTGGGGTTTGGCTCCAGGCTGGTCTGTCTTAAGGGTCCTTACTCTGTGACTATGCAGTGGCGTTGCTCCAGCACCAGGAAGGTGGTTGCAAACAAAGGTAAGAAAGTCTGAGGTGGCTGAGAGTAAGAACTGAATTCAGAATTTCCACCATCCCCAGCCCAGCTGCCTCTGTTGTGCTAGCTGATACGTCAACCACTCTTTAAACTAACAGGAACTGAAAGAAATTTATTTCAGTTTCCTAAAATAGCCACTGAGTTAACTTAAATTTGAGTTTCAGGTGATTTTACTCATCCATACATGTTTGTTTACCTAGAGCTTTCAAGGTGTATGTCTGTAGAATGATAAGCATCTAGGTTATCTGAACACATCCCTTGGTTTTATCTTCTAACTAAAACAAGATCATTATATAATTATTAATGTGGGTCTTCCAAGTGAAAACAAAGACAGTAAGAAGTTTCAATTGTAATAAAGTATATGATGTTTCATGGATCATAAAGAGGAGAAGCAAATGAAATAGGAGTTAAAGAGGAAGGAGGTGTTATTTTGACCTTACTGTGTCAGATAATGCTTATGTAAAAATAAGTTGGCATTTTTCCTGCACGTTGAATAATAGTTAAGCCTTGGGAATTTAGTGTTGATAAGGGGATGGGCCTCTGATAGAAGGAACTTTCATTTATCATCAAAACTAGGACCTACTGGAGAGTAAATGGGGGCAGATTTAATAATTACAACAAAGCGATGAAAACACTGGGACTGTTCTGGGTAAACTGGCAGGTGGTCACTCAAACTATAGAGGAAAGGGTACAATAGCTAGCTCTATTGACTACAACAAGGGAAGAGAATAGTAAAAAATAAAATGAGAAAAGTGCATTGGAATCATATTGTGAGGACCTTGAATGTCAGGCAGTATTTTATGGACAAAGTCTAGTCATTGAAAATTTGTGAATAGGTGGATGCGTGATATAAACTGAACTGTCTTCCAGAGAGATGAATTTGACAGTAGAGAGTAAGATGAATGGAAGAGGGCAGATACTGGAAATATTTACTTGATATGGCCATGATTTCTCTTCCATCTACAAGACTTTCTTAGAGAATTTGCCTCATCCACAGTACATAAGGATAGTGCCATGTATCTTTATTTTTCCTGATCACATCTGATAGAACCAGGGGTGGACATAGGGCTTTTGTTGGTCCAGTGAGATATTTTCCTCTCAGAAATTTGGAATTGGGACCAGAAACTGGGTTGTTAAACTGTGGAAATTCATCTTTCTGAAATTCTTTTTTTTATTTTTTTATTTTATTTATTTATTTATTTATTTTTTTGAGACGGAGTCTTGCTGTGTCGCCCAGGCTGGAGTGCAGTGGCGCGATCTCGGCTCACTGCAAGCTCCGCCTCCCGGGTTCAGGCCATTCTCCTGCCTCAGCCTCCCGAGGAGCTGGGACTACAGGCGCCCGCCAACACGCCCGGCTAATTTTTTGTATTTTTAGTAGAGACGGGGTTTCACCGTGTTAGCCAGGATGGTCTCGATCTCCTGACCTCGTGATCCGCCCGCCTCGGCTTCCCAAAGTGCTGGGATTACAGGCTTGAGCCACCGCGCCCGGCCATCTTTTTGGAATTCTTGAGGTGGACCATGACCAAAAGGATGAGTCTAGCAGGACAGTAGTTGTGTGTGGAGAGAGACTAATGCTGCAAATGTGCAAAGTGAAGCAGATATGTGAGAACAAGTGTGTGTGTGTGTGAGAGAGAGAGAGAGAGAGAGAAGGGAGGGTGGAAAAGATAGGAGAGGAGGGGAGGGGAGGAATGAGAGATGTTGCCTAATGGCTTTAAGGTCCTGGAATAGCTCTTGTACATCATGCTCTATAACATTCCTCTGTGTTGTCATTGTTAACTATTTTTGTTTTAATATAATTTGATTCAGTTTATTTTCCATGAAAACAAATAGCTCTAAGATAAAGTAGGAATAGTTCCCCAGTAAGTCCCACACATTGATTCTAGAATTGCATTTTTAAACACAAAACAAATCTCCTCCTTCCTATCATAGCCCTTCAAACATTTTAAGACAACAATAATGCCTATTGCTGTTTCCTACAGTTTCCTCTTCTTCAGGCTAAACATTTCTTTCTTTAGCAACATCTGTTTCATCATCTGTTTCTTTTTAAATATAACACTCAAATTGAGCACCTTATTTCAGAAATCTTCTAACTAGTGCAACAATAGTCAAGCTATGGCCTCACAACCCTCTTTTCACTTTTCATCCCTTGACTTCAGAGGTAAAAAAATTAGAGCACTTCCTGTTCCTGACTCTCTTCCAGCTATGGGAATGGGAGTGCAGAGGACTTGTAGCATGTTTAGCTAATATGTAGGAAGAAGTCCCAATAATACTGCTTCCTGAATAAAAGGGCAAAAATTTACTAGGAGAAAGATCCTTTATTTTTCTTTTGTCTAGGGTAATGACATAATGCTTAAAAGTTGATGTGGTTTGGCTGTGTCCCCACCCAAATTTCATCTTGAATTGTAGCTCCCATAATCCCTACATGCCATGGGAGGAACCCAGTGGGAGGTAATTGAATAATGGGGTGGGGTTTTTTTATGCTGTTCTCATGATAGTGAATAAATCTCACGTTATCTGATGGTTTTATAAATGGGAGTTCCCCTGCACATGCTCTCTCTCTTGCCTGCCACCATGTAAGATATGCTTTTGCTCCTCCCTCATCTTCCACTATGATTGTGAGGCCTCCCCAGCTGGATTGGACTGTGAGTCCATTAAATCTCTTTTCTTTTATGAAATACTCAGCCTCAGGTATGTCTTTATTAGCAGCATAAGAACAGATTAATACAAAAGTGTAGCTCTGCTCATGCAATTATGAGGATGTGTATGCTGATGCCAGAAAATAGAGGGAGCCTGGGCCCTAAATTCTGTCACTGAGCGAGCATAGCCTCTGTGGACTGCCATCACCACATTACTTGTTGCAGGAAACAATAAGCACCTTTTTGTTTAAAGCAATGTAGTACATTTTTCTGTAACTTGCATACAAATCATAATTGATAAACTTCCTAAGGCCTGGATATGATACTTTTTGTAAATGTGATTTAAGATTATATGGGCTTTTAAATCATCCATATCATATAAACACTGTGATTCATTCAATCCCAGTGAAATTTTTCCTAATTTTCAAATTTATCCTCTGTGATAAGTATTTATAATTTCAAACTGTAAAACACAAAAATAATTTTACTCCATTTCCTAAGACCTGTCTATTCTGTATACCTGCTTTTCTTTCCTATGCTATTAAAAAAAAGAAGAAAAATCAACATCTAATAAATTGATAGAGAAAAACATGGCAGAAAATTTGCAAAGCTCTGAAGCTAGATTGTAGAGTAGGATAAACAGAAGAATAAACCAGGATTTAAACACAGTTTTCTTCTAGTAAGGACAATAAAGCATATTCCCAAGTACAGATAAAGCAGGTTGAGTGAAACCATGCTCTGAAATAATAATTAGTACAATTTTAAGGTCTGTAACTGTTTCCTACTCTTATCCAACAACGGCATAGAGTGACTCTAGTCAAGTAGAAATGATGGTGTGTGTGTATGTGTTCAGTTTAAAGAGTGTTCGAGATGAAGTCCTACCCAATTCTGGTTCCGTATGGTGTATGTATGGCATGAGTAGATGTAGAAATTCCCCTTCCCAGAAAGGAGAACCAAGGAGACCTGATGTCAGGGCAAGTAAAAGGCCAAATGGAAATCCTTGGGTCAGGAGTCATTGTGGACCCTGTGGGCATCAGCAGCAGGTGTAGGCAAGTGTATTAAGGCTCGGGGAGCACCAGTAGATGCAGAGGGAAAAGAAACCTTCACCTAAAGGTCAAGTGCAGCAACACAGCTCAGTGAGACCAGTGAGGAGCTGAGGACAGAAAATGTCCCAGGGACCTCTCACTCCTACCACCATGATGATTTCTAGAAATCTCATTGCTTAGAAACTACTTGGGAAGAAAGGAGAAGGTGAAGAGATGGGAGATAACCAAGAAAGCATGTGCACTTAAATAGACCAAGTTAATCTGCAGAAGGCTAAGCTTGAAACAGAAGTAGAGTATGTTACTTAGAATGGGTCTTTTTTTCCATTACTGTTCAAAGAAATAGGGGCTTATAATTAGATTTCATTTCCTAATGTAATTACATCTTAAATTATATCTGATTTAGGTGTGTAAATTTTAAAGCCACTTTAAATACAGATACTTGATTTAAGGAAGTGACATGTACAAAGTCAGATGAGAGTTTGAGAGGGGAGAGCTCGCTTATAGTTGGGAGCTTAAAAGGCGACATTTGAACAAAGCCATAAAGGATGTGTATGATTTTTAACGGGAGAGAAAAGGAAGAGTGAAGAAGGGTATTTTAGAGGCATGATGCTGGAGTAGAGGAACAGGGCGAGCAAGGGAAGAGCAAGAAGCTTGTTGGTTGGAGGATATATATGTTGACAAAAGCATAAAGTTTCAAAATTGGAAAGGACTTTAGAAATGTAAATTTTTGAAATCTGATCTTCTCATCTTACAGATGAGAGCTCCATAATGTCATGCTCACATTGATAGTGAGGTTTAGTCTTGGCTCTTGTCACCAAGCACAGGTGAGTTCTTGATTTTCTACAACACCCTGCCAGGATTTTAGAGAGGAATAATGAAGGCTGTTGTTTCACTGGCTCTGCTAAGTCACTGGATGTTTATGAGAGGATTTTAATAAAATCAGTCTGGTTGTAGAGTAAAAGGAAAGACTCAGGAAAGAAACAGATAGATTAAGGTCCAAGAGAAGTACAGTTGTTCAGGGAAGAGGTAACAGAGCTAGGGTGGCGCAGTTGAAATAATTATAATTTTTGGATGATAACGATCATTTCTCACTAGGTTATTTCTTGAGGTTCTCTGGTTTTCTAGTGCCTAGAATAGTGTTCAGGAACCTTGAATGGACTATTTAATGAATGATTGAGTAAACGCTGAAGTTAGTGGCCCTTCAGAAGGAAGCGTAAATTAAAAAAAATACTTTTGTGTCTCCTTTATAGAACTTTTGTGGCTCCTTCAAAGGAGAAATGTTGAGTTTGAAGGAGAAATGTTAAGTTAGTTTGGACCTACTGGGTTTGATGTAGAGCAGTGTATTCTACATGGATTTCTCAATCAGGCCATTGGAATGTGGACCTGGAGCTGTGAGAAAGGTTAGGACTACAGATTTATAGATCTTGAAAAAAAAATCAGAAATATGGTGCCAGTGATTTTAAAGCTCTACACAGGGCTCTTCACATAACTAGCAAAATGAAAGCTGGTCTTTCTCTCAGCAAAGTGGACTGTGCCCTCCACTGAATATTTAGAACTTTCCCGTCTTGTATGCTGATCTCTCTTTCTGTGTTGTTTTGTTTTGTTTTGTTTTTGGGTTTTTGTTGTAGTATTTTTCAGCACACATGTGAAAGTTCAGTAATCTTAACTCAGCGGTCATAGTCAGCTAAATGCTGAAACTGAATAATGTATGGGTGTGGTGCTGTTTACTGGAACAAGTGGTTTATTTTATTGCCTAAATTTCAAATCCTTTAATATGTTTCCTAAGAAGTCATCTGATTTGGAAAATTATTGCAAAAATAAAACTGAAGAACAAAAACTAAACCTATGTCAGCCAGTTGAAGTGAATTATTGTGTATCTGTTTTTCTAGAATACATTTACTAATAGGAAATCAGTGTCTACCAATCTATACTAAATAAGTGTTGAACAAATATTTAAGTTATTAGTTTGAAGATGTGCTAGCATTGCAGCCTGCATGCCTGAGTCCTGCTCTTGATAGGGAGAAATAAAGAAAGAAAGAAGTGAATGAAATGAATAGTAGCCCACAAAGAAAGTTCAAGGAAAGGACTGTTTTTATATGATTTTGAAGACGGGAGACCTCACATCAGCAAACAGCATTACAGCTATTGTTACATCCCAGATGTTTATTGTGTAGAATTAATGGCAGCAGTGAGTGGAAATGTTTTAGGCTGACTTTAACGTCACAACCCCCAGACTATGGATAAGCTGAGAGGCTTCACAGATCATCCTTTGAGAACCACCAGTCTGATGGCATCAACATTGACCTTGATGTCAAGGGACTCGCATTCTTGTTATGGTTCTGTCTGTGGCTAACCATATGTCCTGGGGAAAGTCATTTAGCGTCTGCTTTGGTTTCCTGTCTGAATACCTGACCCTTCCTGCTTTATGGGGATGTTGCAAAATGAGTAGAGAGAGGGTATGAGAGAATGCTTTGTATTCTTATAATAAAGGTGCTCTGTGATTCTAAAGGATTATTATTAATTCATCCAGAATAAAGAGTATAAACTAAGCTGAACAATAAATAGACCTGATGAAAGTGCTCACAGTTTCCTGCTTTGCATAACACAAATCTCTGCCTTGGCTGCTGTTAGCACCAAAGGATTCCAGCTACTTGTTCCAAATGTTTAATCAGTGATTTTATGTGATGGCAGATTTGGTAATGTTTAAAAGAACGTGCATAAAGATGAAACAAACGTTATCTGGGACAAGTTGATCCAAGGATAGGAGTTTTATAATTAAGAACAGTATTTTACACACTACCACCACCACAAGCACCCAAACAACTGATTAAACGATGGAACAGTAACCAAGTGCAACCTGATGTTGGATTAAGATTAGCTCCATAAACAGCCAGCAGCAACATGTTAGCCTACAAAGGACTGAAGAATCTTGTGGCAAATCTTTAATTTGTGGCTAATGACTTAATCAATCTCATGCAATTTCAAAGTCGGAAAATCTGAGGAAATAAATATATGAGAGGTTGAAGACCCAAAAATACAAGCCATGCAACTTAAATCCTCAGCAGTTAAATTTATATTTAACAGTCATTAAATACTGGGATCATATAAGGGGCCAAAATGCCATCAGGAGGCATGAAAATGGCTATGTTCACTTTTTTAACTGAACTAAGCAGATTTAATGTTTTCCTAAGAAAGGAAGCGAAATTCAACTGTTAGCAAGTCACAAATGATTCTAGTTGGCTTATGGTGGACTAAATAGAAACTTATTTTTAAGGGAGTGAATAAAAACATTTTTATTGGATACTTTCTATAATATCCCTGAATCTAAAAGTTTGTGATTTATAGGTTAACTATCCAAATTATATAAATATGAAAATTTTCTCCCTAAACTAGTTCATTGAAGAGTTAAAATGAAATTAACAATCCGACTCCTGCCTTCAGTTTAGCTTCATCTCTAGCTGCTCCTAAGAAGCCCAGCCATCAAGCCAACTGTGACAAGGTTTCCGAAGCTGCTGTGATTTTATAGAGGGTTGCCTCTGCCTGGAATGCCCTTCTCCTCCCCTGTCTGGCTAACTCCTGCTCAGGCTTAGAGAATCAAATCATCATTGCTTCGTCTGTGAAGACCTCCGCAAGCCCACTCTCACCATCTCTGCTGCATCACAAATGAGGTCTGTCCTCTTCCTTTATGTTCCCAGAGCTTTATACATTTGTCTTTATTTTACCCTGTATTGACTTTTCTAAACTTGCCTAGCCTCCCACCCCTATAAAGCTAGAGATCAATAAGCTATATTTTCAGTTTTTGATCAACCTTCTTCTCTGTCTCTATCACACACGGTTTCCTTCTGCAATTTTAATCTCACTTTCTTCTAGATCTGCCCAGTATTGCAGACTTTGGGCTTGTTTCTTCACTGTAGTGTTCAATTTAGCCTTTGAATCACTTGATGCATTTAACTCAATTTCACTCTGAAGCGGATCTTTCTGCTTCAATCCACCTTCGTTGTGATTTCCTAGTCTAGCCTGAACTCTGACCTCTAGCACCTAAATCTACCTTGGATCTACTCGAATCCCAGTAGGATAGGGATGGAGGTAGAAAAGGCAGCTAAGGCATAGCTATAATAGCTAGTTACTTGTCTGTCTTCTCCAATTGACTACAAGTTCTCTGAGGGCAGGACTTTTGTTATTTTAATCTTGGCATCTAGAGGACCTGGCACAGTTCCTAGTACATCGTAAATGCTTGATAAATGTTTATAGAATATATACAATTTATGTATTTTTAAAATTACTAAAAGGGAAATAAAATTTATTTATTTGCCACTTATTGATTTTAAAATAAATACATAAATATTATTTATTTTATTAAATAAATAAATAAGCTTCATTTATTTGCCATTTGTTAAATGACAAACTTGGAGCATGGTATTACTTTGATATTTTAATCACTCCATTAGGAAATATATTCTTCAACCAGGACAAAATATGTTTATTTACAAGGAAGCCAAATGAAAGTTTATAGTTATATTGGTCCAAATGAAGACCTCCTCTTTCTTCTCTCTGTTATTTGCCAATGCAGGGGCATTTGATAGCTCTGAGAAACCTACTTTGAAAGCCTACTAGTTATCTAGCAGACTGATTTTCCTGTTTTCTAGTTCCTTATTCGTAACGTGTCACCATCTACAATGGGGAACTCTAACATGAAGGCTGGCCTTTGGTTTACTTGCTGAGGAGACTAGAATCTGGCCCACAAATTCAGATCTTTTGCTGGCTTACTATTCCCTGTGAACTAAGTTCCTAGATAGCAGTGTCCACCATGCTGATCACTTATATCCCCAGCATTAAGCACAATGTCTATAACACAGTAGATGCTCAATATATGTATTCATTGCAAGAGTGAATGATAACCTCCAGGGCTCTTGTTTGCCAAACATCTCCTGCTCTGAGTCCTTTGTCATCGGCCATACCCAGCCATTGGGAAACCACCATCCCACTTGGCAAATATTGCATCCTGCACATGCACACAGACCATCTCTGAACTTTGTGTGCTGTATCTGGTGCATCTGGCTGTGCTTTCTGAGCCGATTTCTATAGTCAGTGCTGTCAGTACTGGTTCCCGCTAATGTTCTGGATTCAAATCACAGTCTACCTATCTCTTTGTTCCCCAAGCCCAAAGTGGTTCATTAACATCTCTTGTCTGTGATACTCTTTTTGATATTGAACATCTCTTAGCACCCAACTGGCCCACCAATGCTGGCTGAATGGAATTAAATTTAAATTTGCATGGCTGAGTGCTCCTCTCCCTGTGTTCTCAGGGACAGTGCTCAGAGGGCCTCTGATGAGATGGGAGAAGAACCTGTCATGGGCTAGGTTCAGGCCTCTGCATGCTGCTTGTGCAATCTTACAGATTCTTCATAAGCTTTGGAATAGGCCAGTTCAACAGGAACTCATGTCCTTAATAGGAAGTTATGAATTTTAACTAAGGTTAAGATTAAATTAATAATACATTAAACCAGATCTGCTTCCTAATTATCATTCTAGGTTGAAGCAAGTTTTTAGAAGTGAGGCAAAGTCAATGATTTCTTTCAGATTTTGGATAGCCAGAATTCCAGGAGACCCAGACTCTTCCCTCCCACCTCCCTTCCAAGTCACTCCCTGCTGAAATAAGCCATGGCAGGAAAAGTTATGTTGTCTGTTTTGATATAATTTTTAGATCTCTTCTTCCTAAGTTCATTAAAGCTTTTTTCCCCTCCTGTAACAGTACATTGTTAGCCTTGGGGTTCTGGCCAAGTTCCAATTTGAGCAATTAATTACATTTCAGTGCTCAGCTCTCCCTGAAGTTTCAGACAGGAAAGGTGCGTTCTTTGTCTTCCTCAGCAAGTCACTCCTGATGGTGAAGCAGCTGTTGCTGCCTCGCCAGAGGAGAGAAGGTTGAGAATTGGTGAGAAAGCTTCCTGGCTCTTTGAGGGAGCTGCTTGCAGAGTGATCTGGGACAAAAGGCATCCTTGGGAATGTGAGGCTTTTTTTTTTTTTTTTTAACTACAGCAGTTTCCAAGCCATCCATCACTCCTCTTTTGAACCACTGGCTTAGCAGAGAACAAAATGGGAAGTGATTGTGTTTTCCTGAAGAGCTGTTTCTGAATGTGATGGCTTCCTTTGAAGCCCAGTCAAAGGGATGTTTTTATTTTGTTTTTGTTTTCCTGAAATCCCATCAGTTTCCCTCACCTCCTACAAGACCTCACACCACAGCCTGCCATCATGCCTGATACCTAAGTGGCTGCCTTCACAGCTAACAAAAGACAAAGAACACACAGATGCAGATTATTCTAAAGGTGTAAGTTAAAGAAATGAAAGAGGCTTTCTTTTTAAGTTCAAATAGCAAAAGCAACTAATATTCTTTGGAAAACACACGTGATAACACAACACCCAAATTCACTTGGAGAGGTTCCCTGTGACATGCTCTAACAAGTCAGAAATTCGGTAAGTGTAGTTATATCCTGCAAGTGATTTTGAAAAGGTGTAGAGAATAACCCTTTCTAGATGCATACTCTATGTTTTACTTGGCCCAGACAACAGTGTTTGATGGAATGATAATTGGATGTTGATGAAAAACATCAATCATCGTTGCATTGTGACTTGAGTTGTATTTGTTTAATGTTAAAACTTTCAGTTTTGAAATAAACCATTCCGTCTGGGGAACAGTTGATTTTGTTTCTAAAACTTCATTCTTTCACTTATTAGGCACGAGTGAGTCATTCCTTATAACAATTGGGGTTATTGAAAATTCCAGAATTACTCACACAGGTTTGAAGCATTTTTCAAGTAAAGAAAACATCCTTTTTTTGGTTGTTGACTTTAACTATCCTTTCTAAAGCTCATGGTTCTGGTACAGCCCTATTGCTAATACTCTTACTGTCCAGGCATGCTTTATGTATATTTGTATTCTTCCAAAACAGGTCATCTATACTGTTCTGGGATCAACTACCTTTGTATTCATTTCTTAGTGGCCAATGTCAGCCTCGCAAACATAACATCTCTACATGCAAACAACTGGTTGCACTCAGTCCCTCCCAGGTTTAGCCACAATGTAGAAGAAACACTATCTCCTCACCATTTCATTCTTTTTTTATTATTATTATAATTTAAGTTTTAGGGTACATGTGCCCTTCCTGAGTCATTCCTCTGGGGAAGCACCAACAAATCCTCACTCTTGTTTTCACCAATTACAAGTCAGTTAATGTTTTATCCCATAGATCACTCTCACATATAAACACTCTGCCTTGTCAGTTGGTTCTGGATTCCCTACCATGCCTTTCCTCCTTTTCCATCATCCAAGGAAATCATTATCTCCATCATTCTACTCATTACATCATCAGGGGCCTTATCTCAGCCTGAAAGTATAAATCCGTTCTTAAACATCTCCCTCGCTAGACTGTAAGCAACAAGAGTGAAGTGTTCCCATCTTCATTTGCTCACTGCATTATTTGTTTTTCCCTTTTTCTAGTGCCCAGTATAGTGCCTGGAAAATGATAATATTTATTAGATAAACAAACCAATAGAAAAGCTTCAGGCACTTTTAACTTTCATTATGAAATATACCCTTCTTTCAAGCACCAATAATCAAGATGTTTAAGTTGCATGTAGGAACACAACTTTAATTCCTCATTTATTTAATTTTTTTATTTCCTATGTTGCATTAATTAGACATGTGGCAACAATATGATTTCTTTTATTTTTTTCATTGAGCTAGACGTATTTCAGTTACATAGTGTGGCTGTCTTGGTTTTTGTGAACTACTTGGAATGTAACTACAGTCTCTAACATCATTTTGGTGTCGAAAGGAGACTTATCGAGTCAGGCATCATGCTAAGTACTTTTGCACATTTTAATCTATTTCATCCTCACAATAGCTATGTAAGGTTAATATTTTTTATAATCATTTTACAGAAAAAGAAATTGAGGATTGCAGCGGTCAAGTGGCTTGCCAAGGTCACACAGGTAGTTAATAAAGTTGTCAGGAAGATCTGCATGACTTTAAAGCCTACGCTTTCCCTGTTATATGACCTGAATTTTAAATACATATTTTGAGAACAAGCAAAAAAGACATCCTAATTAAGTTCATTTTAGATTAGTGGGATCAACCTTCTAATGAAGCAAACAGTAAAAGCTTCACAGCTCTGTCAACAGTTGAACTAAAACTTTTGTTCGCCAGATTGACCATTAGTTTTCACTGACCAAATTAAATATAATGTAGTGTGGATGTATTAATAGCTACAGCCATGTTTAACCAAAAATATGACAGTCTATTGTAAGTTTGTCAACTGAAACCAAAAATTTAAACTTTATCATGTGGAAGGTCAAAGGCTGGGGCTAAGGGTGTCAGATGTCTGACAGAGTCTCCAGACCCACAGAGAATAGAGGAGAGTCCCTGTTTAATATTAATATTATCCAATAAGGATCCTGAGTATTAGACAATGGGAAATGTGTCGAAAAATATGGAACTCACATGAAGGCAATTTAGCTACTCCAACTAAATTGCATCATTTCTGCAGAGTGGTATTTTTGATGGAATACCAATCATACAATGGCTCTCATCCCACAATATGTTAAAAGTGCTGCCTGACAGTTTTCAAATAGAAAGTTAAGTACCGTTCTGCTTCTGAATGCAGTCTAAATTTTAATACCTTAAAAAGCAGAAAGCAAAAACACAGGTGTGGTAAGCAAGAATACTTTTTGTGGGGGTGGGACTGCATGACACATGATGTTTAATAATTAAGTTGATTGGATTTTGCAACTTCCCATAAGTTATTGTGGCACTGTGTACTCATCATTATAGACAGAATGTATTTGTTTAGAGAAAACAGCTCACAGATTCATTTCTTTATTTAGGTATGTACCAAGAAACATTTTGAATGGTCAAACTAAGACTTTATTTACATAGTTACATAATTTTCTTTCATCTTGGGATTTCAAAGAGCTTTATGATGTTGCGTTTTGAGTTGATTAAGCCTCACAGCTTCACTAAACACTGTATTATAATATTACAGATGAACAGAAAAGGCAGAATTTCAGTTTCTTGGGTGGATTTTCTTTGTGTTTGAAATTAGCTAATAAAGAATGCATGATGCTACATATAAAGATTTTTTTTTTAAGATATAGTTTTTGCTTTGGGATAATTTTAGATTTAGAAAATGTTGCAAAAATAGTACATAGTTTTAATACATTTTACCCAGTTTCTCCTAATGTTAACACCTTATAGAATTGTGCATAATTCCTCATTTATTTAATTTTTTGGGTGCATTACTACTAAATGGGTACATTACTACTAAGTACGCTACTGACTTTATTTGGATTTCACCAGTTTTTCCATTAATGTCTTTTTTGTGTTCTGGGATCCAACCCAGGATTTCACATTGCATTTAGTCCTCACATCTTCTCAGTCACCTTGGGTCTGTGGCAGTGTCTGAGACTTTCTTTATTTTCATGATCTTGGTAGTTTTGAAGAGTACTGGTCAGATATTTAGAAGAATGCCCCTCAATTTGGGTTTGTCTCATGTTTTTCTCATGGGTTATGAGATTGGGGTTATGGAGTTTTATGAAGTACTGTGACCTACTACCACTGGCGATGTTAACCTTGATTGCTTGATTGATGTAGTGTTTTTCAGGTCTTTTCACTGTAAAGTTTTTCTCCTTTCCCCACTGTATGCTTTGTAATAGGGTCACTAAGTCCTAAATGCAGCCCAGACTCAAGATAGGAGAGACGATTAAACCGGAATAGGGAGTATCTACATATATTAATCGGAATCCTTTCATAAGAGACATTTTTCCCTTCCTTTTTTATTTATTTTACTAATTTATATCAGGATAGACCCATTTATATTTATTTTATATTTTGGGTTATAATCTAATACCACATTTTTATTTTATTGCTGAAATTTTTGTATATTTGACTATTGGGAGCTCTTTCAAAATGGCTTCTATGTAAAAGCTTGTTTTTGGAGTATTTATTCTTTTAAAAAGTCTACTCCAGTTTATTGTTATGCACGCATACATTCCACCAATATTTGGGGGAGGGGCAGGGCTTACAATGCCAAAAATACTGTGCCAAGATAATATCAACCTATATTTACTGAACTTGTATTGTTTGCCAGGTGTTTATAGACATTATCTCAATTAATCTTTAAAGCAGTCCTAGAAGGTATAATACATTCCTTTAAGACATGAGATAACTGAGGTTTGGAGATTCTAACCGGGATCCCAAAATTAGTAAGTAACAGAGAATTTTAAAGGTACTTTATCCTTTGTAGATAATAAACAGCATTTCTAATGGAAGGTGGTATATTTTAAAAGATTTAAGAATATGATAATTAAGAGGAAGTATAGTGGGAAAGCATATCCTGGCATCAAACAAACCTAGGTCCTCTCAGTTGTTAGAAATTGCCAATTTCTCTCATCCCCGCCATGATTCCTGGTATACTTTTCCAGCATCCAGTTATATTAACCACAAAAAAATAGGTTACACATATCTATTTGGTTTACAGTTTTATAAATCCATTTTTGTCTTATGCCCCTATTTATACCTGTATTTAAAAATATATATTTTAGCTACTGCTTTTCAAATGTAGTTTACTACAGGGCATTGAAATTTGCCAGCATCTGCTCCTCTGTTCCTAAGAATGTCCTATGCTCGCATTAACCGTAGAATGCGGGCATTCTATGAGTTTCTTGAGAAGAGTTAGGATAATAATCAATTTGCCATCTCCATTTAGCACAGCCACCCTTACCACACACAGTATACACACACATACACACAAACACAGGCTTGCACACACAATTGCAAATGAAGCTCTATTTTGGCAAAAGCAGACAGCAGAGTTACAGAGGGAAGGTCGAACTCTAGAAGTAAGAATTGATGGGCAAAAAGTATTATGCATAAATAAAGGATGCTTAATTAATATTTTCTTTATTCCGGAGTATGAGAAAAACATGGCTTATATTAAAGCAGGAGGGATTTCAGTTGGATGTAAATAAATTAAGAAGAATCACTTACAAAACTGGGAAATTGGAATATAAAGCCCTCATAGTAAGAAAATAAAGTAGCCTTGATGAGGTGTCATCAAGAACATCGTTGTTTTTCAAAGAATGGCCAAATTTAAATAATTAACTAAGTAAATAAGTAAGACCACCTATTATGTGCCAGACCATTTCTGAGACTTTGGAGATAAGATGAAGAGTAGTGTTTGGGTTAAGGAGGCATGAAAGTATTTCCTGAAATCACAAGTGTCAATAGAAAATTGACACACACAAACAAAATTTTACCCTGAATTTGAATATATGTCTCAATCAGCATGTAGTAATATTCAGTAATTGTGAAGAAGGTAAGTCATGTGAGAAGAACACTTAAATATATTAATTTCCAAACAACTGCTTATCAGCATTATATTACTGACATCTGTCACTGATGCAAAGGACTATGCCGACGCTGGGTTTTCTGTGTGATGTGGGCACCAAATGACAGAGAACTAACATCCAGTAACCAGCTCTCCACTTTCCAGCTGTAAGAGAAGTACATATTGTCACAGTGTGGCTGGCAGTGAATGTAATCATTGATACAAAGCATGGCACTAGGAACTGGCTTATGCATTAAAAAATTATGTTAAGGTTCATAGCTCTTCTCTGACGTGTTTGTGGGTTTGTGTGGGGTTCGTCACTAATGTAGACATCTAGTTTCCCGAAAATGTGAAATTCGGCAGTGACTTTTGAAGACCCTTTTCATTCTCTGATAGTAAAATTTAAAATTCATTTAATTCTATTCTATTTTTAAACTGTGTAACACAATATGATTGTGAATTAAAAAATAGAAAAAGCATTTCTGGGCTATAGAGATTTGCAATAAATAGGAAGGATAGACATATGCAATAATAAAATGTGGTGATGTGGAAGAAACAATGATTTTAAGAGCAATTACACATTTGGCAGAGGTGTGGAAGAGAAAGACCCTAGGAAATGCCCTTACAGAAAGAAAAATATTTGGAATTCCATTGTGTGTAGACAAAATTTCCATGCTACCAGACACTCAGTTTAATGTCTCATATTTACATCCTAGGTAGAACTCATAAATAGTTCAAGTACTTACTGATTATTTCAGATAGAACATTTCTTCAGAACAGAAAACTGACAGAATTATCTGATTTAGTTTAATCCTTCTGTAATCTCCTGGAGTCTTTCCAGAAGTAGAGTTAGATGGCATACTTGCAGACATGCTTATTCTTGCTACATTGTTTCCTATTTACCTTTTCCAAACTAAAAGCATATTCAGCTAAGTTACGTTACACCATGGAATTATTGGCAGTTAGGTCTTGGATGGTGTGTAGTTTGTTTTAACAACCAGTATTTGAGGCCAAACCATAATACCAGGCCAGCACAGACATGCTTCCTATTAGCCCATCTATTTTAAAGGGAAACACACTGTATGCTGAGCTAACTGAATTTCCACTCACTGCAGTTTGCAGCAAAACCAGCCTGGAAATGGCCTCAAGGGGACCTCACTTCAGATTTTATTAAAGTCCATCAAGTACATATTATGCAGATACATAAAAATAGATTAACAATCATAAAAGAATGACTCATATTTATTACCTTGAAGAATAATTGCATAAGACAAAAAAAAATGAAGCATTGCTAAACCTTAATAAAGTTGAAGAGGACTACTTCCTCTATCAAACACAGCAAAACTAGATTTTTGGGAGAAGGCCACATTATATCTATTAGCTGAGCTATTATCATATAAAATTGTGTTAATGATTTTAAGGCAATGAGTCAAAATTAAATCCAGAAAAATGATCATACTTACAAAGCCTTTGTCCTTTGTGGCTAAAATCCAGGTGACATATGTTAATTGTCTTGCAAAAAATATCCAAGCATTTATGGACAATAAAGTTCAATCCAATAGAAAGAAACCAAAGTGCAAACATGTTCATGTCTGTGTATGGATATTATGAGCTGAATTTTAATTATGCATATGATTTAAAAAAATTCCCATGATCTCAGAATGTATTTAGACACAGGGTCTTTAAAAGATAATTAAGTTAAAATTAGGTAATTAGGGTGGGCCCTAAAGGATATGATTGACCTTAATCCAATAAGAAGAGGAAATTTAGACACAGACACATGCTGAGGGAATAAGATATGAAGACAGAGAAAAGATGGCCATCTACAAGCTCAGAAGAGAGGCCTGGAACAGATCCTTCCCTCACAGCCCTTGGAGGGAACCAATCTGCTGACATCTTGATCTCAGACTTCCAGCCTCCAGAATTGTGAGATGATAAGTTTCTGTAGTATAAGCCACCAGTCTATGCTGCTTTGTTATGGCAGCCCTAGTAAACTAAATAGGGACACCTGAAAAGTAGCTGTCTATGTACCAATCACTTGCCCCCTATCTTCTGAGAGCAGGTTCAGGCCCTAACTACTGCTAAAGTTTGGTTGGCCCGGGAAAAGAGAATAAATGGAAGCCACTTAAGAGAAATAAAATACTAATTAAAATTTATCAAGTTATCCTTTCATTTTGCATAAGATAGATTGTTCCTTAATGAAATAGTGCTTCTTAGTAATTTAAGTATTTAACAAACATAAATCAAGCTAACAAATTATTATATACATGTTTTAGCCTTTTGTGTTGCAATAGTTTTGTAATAATAATAGTTTAAAAATATTTTCAGTAACTGTTTTAATGATTGAAAATAAGCAAAATATCAGGGAAATGGATTTCATTATTATTGTGCAGATATGAGTGTTCCACTGATGAGTTGGCAAAATTTGGAGTAGTAAAACAAAAATATACACAATATGTCATTATATATTAATTTCACCAACTTTACTTTGTCTTCATTTAGTCACAATCACTAATTATATAACTATACTCAAGATTTTTTTCTGATTTTTGTTCTACTTAATTAATTTTAAAGTATACACTATTTGAATATACCTTCATCATAGTATAAATTAAATAAAATGTAACTATCAGTGTGTATACAATTTGAATATATTACCATCAGAAGTATAAACTAACTGGAATGTAAAATATTAAAATTATTTTATAAAGTTTTTTCTAAAATATGCAATATCATCTGTTAAAATTAAATTGTAGACTACAACTTACACAAGTAAAAATAAAAACTGTAAATCTCAATTATTTAAAGCTAACACTTAAAAATTTAATTAACTAATTAAATATTTTTCAAATGAAACTATTCCCAATTTTTGTAGTCAGTGTTTACCTAGTTGCCCAAATAAAAAGTATCACACTTAGTACATATGTGATTTAGACATAGCTAGATGTACATATATATACAAGCTTAAGAGAAATATTAAAAGTTTAATATTGCAAATGTTCCCCAGCTGGCAAGTAAAACTGTGTGAATACCATGCTAATTCACACACATTTTGGATCACAAACCAAATCCACAAATTAGAATACCATGAAGAGGCTGGGTGCAGTGTCATGCCTGTAATTCCAGTACTTTGGGAGGCAGAGGCGGGTGGATCACTGGAAGTCAGGAGTTCGAGACCAGCCTGACCAACATGGTGAAACCCCGCCTCTACTAAAAATACAAAAATTAGCTGGGGGTGGTGGTGCATGCCTGTAATCCCAGCTACTCAGGAGGCTGAGGCAGGAGAATTGCTTGAACCCAGGAAGCAGAGGCTGCAGTGAGCTGAGATTGTACCACTGCACTGTACCCTAGCCTGGGTGACAGAGTGAAACTCCATATCAAAAAAAAAAAAAAAAAGAATAACGCGAAGAATAGCAACTAAATGGAGCCTCAGCACTACTGGGGCGTGACATTTTATTACGTAACAATCTATTTGAGAGGAAATAATTGACAAATGCATTTTTCTTCTCTCTTTACTTTTTTGAGACTCAGAAATATTTTATTGGAAACGTGATGCACTTTCATTGTAACATCAGCTTTTATTTCTGTATACTGTATGAACTTTTCAAAACCATTCTCCAAAGTTAACCATTTAAAACTCATTCATGTATTTTATTATGCATCCTACAACAAAGACTAAGAAGCAGGCAAGAATGACTATAAAACATGACCAATTACAGAAAAGTTAATCTATCTTTACATGAAAACATTTTGAAACCAATTTTGTGTTTATTGGAGGATTTTTCTCATGCATATTATCCAAGATTTTTTTCTGTCAGAGTATTAATTTCCTAGGATTGCTATAACAAATTATCACAAACTGGGTACCTTAAAACAGCAGAAATATATTCTCTCACTGTTCTGGAGGCTAGAAGTGCAAAATCATGTTAGCAGGGTAGCAACTACTGGAACTCTGAGGGAGAAACTATTCCATGCATTTTCTTCCATCTTCTGATGGTTGCCACGATGTATCACTCCAATCTCTGCCTCCAGCTCCATGTGGCATTCTCCGTTGTGTCTCTGTCTTCTTTCTCTCTCTCTCTTTTTTCTTTTTTTTGACAGAGTCTCGTTCTGTCTCAAACTCAAGTTGCTCAGACTGGAGTGCAGTGGCGCTATCTCGGCTCACTGCAACCTCCACCTCCCGGGTTCGAGTGATTGTTGTGCCTCAGCCTCCTTGGTAGCTGAGAATACAGGCCCGCACCACCACACCTGGCTAATTTCTGTATTTTTAGTAGAGATGAATTTTCGCTACGTTGGCCAGGCTGGTCTTGAACTGCTGGGCCTCAAGTGATTCGCCTGGCTTGGCCTCCCAAAGTGTTGGGATTACAGGTGTGAGCCACCACGCCCGGCCTGTCTTCTCTTATAAGGAACACCAGTCATGTTGGATTAAGGGCCTGCTCTGCTCCAGTATGACCTCATCTTAGCTTACTTACAACCACAATCACAGTACTTCCAAATAAAGGCGCATTCTGAGCCTCTAGGAAGTACTTTAATTTTGGGGGGACACTGTTCAACCCAGTACATTCAGTTTCTATTTAACGTAAAAAATAATTCCCATACTATAAAGGACAGAAAAATGACTTGTGAAATAGGTGAACAATCGTTGAATATACAAATGTGATCTTTTATTTTCCAATCACATACAAGGATCATAGTTTTTTGGGAATATGTCTCATTCACAAATATGAGTTACATGCAAAGAGAAATTCATACATTGTTCAAGTAGGATTCAGGGAATTAACCTAGGTGCATTCTCTTGTTTCTATTTCAAGCATATTGTTCTCCAGATTTTTTTTTCTAATTCTCATTTCCCTGTAGGATTGTTCAGATTTAAATAAAGCCTGTAAAGCAGAAGTAGTAAACAAGCCTGGGTACTAAAGTTAAATATTACAGAGGTAGATAAAATAAGTCTGAGGTAAATTCATGTATTTAATTCATCTATTTTGCCCACACAGTTATGCTGGTATTTCATTCACTTGGATTCACCAACTTAAAATTTGTAACCATAATGGAGAATCTTTTTCTGTATTTGAAAAAAGTTTACTAAGCACATTAATAGTATATAAATATGATTTCAAGTATGACTATTTAAGAGAGTATTTATTTATATGTATCATTCATCAACATGCCTCCTTCCATACCCCATGTGCCATTTAGTTGGAGACTAATTAGTTGGAGACTAATTATCTCCAACTCATCCTTCAGGTCACAATTCAAGTATGATGTTCTCATACCTGATTTCTGACAACAGATAAAATCCTTACTAGATGCTCTTACAGTACCATGTATGACCTATTTGTAGTATTTACTATTGTGTCCATTTTGTGTTGATTTTTGTGATTATAACTAACATAATTTTCCTCTACTAACCTCTACAAGACATGTATTGTGGGCCATGTATATTGTACTTACCTTTGCTTTTCTAATGACAAGTTCAGTGCTCACTGAATAACTGAATAAATTAGAAGTACATATTACATATAAAAACTTGATGTGAATTATGAATCAATCCCATCAATTTGTTAAAGAATCTTCTACCCTTCCTTCCTTTCTCTCTCTCTCTCTTTCTCTCTCTCTCTCTCTCTCTCTCTCTCTCTTTCCTTCCTTCCTTCCTTCCTTCCTTCCTTCCTTCCTTCCTTCCTTCCTTCCTTCCTTCCTCCCTCCCTCCCTCCCTCCCTCCCTCCCTCCCTTTCTTCCGCTCTGTGACCCGGGCTGGCCAGGCCTGCAATCTACTCAGCTGGCTGCTACACCGCCACGCGCGCTGCCTGGGATTGCCGGCGCGGCCTGCTTTCTCTCCTTTGCCTGCAGGCGCGGTTTCGCCATCTTGGCCACGCTGGTCTCCAGCTCCTGACCCCAAGTGCTCTGCCCGCCTAGGCCTCCCGAGGTGCTGGGACTGCAGACGGAGTCTCGCTCACTCGGTGCTCGCTGTGGCCCGGGCTGGAGTGCGGTGGCGTGGTCTTGGCTCGCTGCAGCCTCTGCCTCCCAGCCGCCTGCCTTGGCCTCCCAGGGTGCTGGGATTGCAGCCCCTGCCCGGCCGCCGCCCCGTCTGGGAGGTGGGGAGCGTCTCTGCTACGCCACACCTCTGCCCGGCCGCCCCCGTCTGGGAAGCAAGGAGCGCCTCGGCCCGGCCACGCATCGTCTGGGAAGTGAGGAGCGCCTCTGCCCGGCCGCCCCGTCTGGGAAGTGAGGAGCGCCTCTGCCCGGCCGCCCCGTCTGGGAAGAAGTGAGGAGCGCCTCTGCCCGGCCGCCCTGTCTGGGAAGAAGTGAGGAGCGCCTCTGCCCGGCCACCCACCGTCTGGGAAGTGAGGAGTGCCTCTGCCCGGCCGCCCCGTCTGGGAAGTGAGGATAGCCTCTGCCCGGCCGCCCCGTCTGGGAAGTGAGGAGCACCTCTGCCCGGCCGCCCCATCTGGGAAGAAGTGAGGAGCGCCTCTGCCCGGCCGCCCCGTCTGGGAAGAAGTGAGGAGCGCCTCTGCCCGGCCGCCCCGTCTGGGAAGTGAGGAGAGCCTCTGCCCGGCCGCCCCGTCTGGGAAGTGAGGAGCGCCTCTGCCCGGCCGCCCCGTCCGGGAAGAAGTGAGGAGCACCTCTGCCCGGCCGCCCCGTCTGGGAAGAAGTGAGGAGCGCCTCTGCCCGGCCACCCATCGTCTTGGAAGTGAGGAGCGCCTCTGCCCGGCCACCCATTGTCTGGGAAGTGAGGAGCGCCTCTGCCCGGCCACCCATTGTCTGGGAAGTGAGGAGCGCCTCTGCCCGGCCGCCCCGTCCGGGAAGAAGTGAGGAGCGCCTCTGCCCGGCCGCCCCGTCTGGGAAGAAGTGAGGAGCGCCTCTGCCTGGCCGCCCCGCCTGGGAAGAAGTGAGGAGCGTCTCTGCCCGGCCGCCCCGTCTGGGAAGAAATGAGCAGCGTGTCTGCCCGGCCACCCCGTCTGGGTAGAAGTGGGGAGCGTCTCTGCCCGGCCACCCCGTCTGGGAGGTGAGGAGCGCCTCTGCCTGGCCGCCCCGTCTGGGATGTGGGGAGCGCCTCTGCCCGACCACCCCGTCTGGGAGGTCTGCCGCGGAGGCCAGAGGCAATGTGGGGGCTGGACGTGGTGGCTCAGGCCTATGGTCCCGGCACTCTGGGGGGCCGAGGCGGGTTGATCACTTCAGGCTGGGAGTTCGAGACCAGTCTGGCCAACATGGCGAAACATATGAAAAGTACAACAGACAAACCAATCAACCAACCCAGTGACAACAAAACAGGTCTACCCTGGAGTCATACTCTAATTTTTCTGTTTTCCTCCCTTTCTGATCCTTTGTCCCACTTTCTTTTTCTTCCTCTTCCTTCTCCTTCTTCTTTGTCAAATGGAGGATTGAGTTATTATCACTGATCCATATAGAGTCCCTCTCTCATTTATTTTAATTCCCACTCCCCATTTCTATTCCCCGTCTTCCCGTGTGCAACCTTCCTAATGTGTTTGATACGCATCTTTTTGTTTGTATGTATTTTTGGAAAATGTTTGTTTTGTGTGCAAAAAAATTAATAAAAAAAAAATTTTTTTTAAGTTAAAAAAAAAAAAAAAGAATCTTCTACCAAGTACTCTCTTCCTGAATAAACTTTTACCCTTATTACAGTTACCATATCTTTGTAACAACATTAAGGGAGTGTTGATTTTACTATATTAAATAGATAGCTTTCTATTTCAAATAGATTTGGCTGAATTATTTTAATTAGCTCAATTAAAAATAAAAGATTCTAATAAGGGATTTTATTACTTACTAAAGGCATTGTGATCTATTATTAAATGCAATTGACATGAAATATGAATTTTGTGAAACAATTCTGTGTAAGGATTTTACATTTTTACTTTGAGACACATGAGCAAACTGGCCATATCATACTGAAAAATCCATTTAAAATAATAGACAATAATTTGAAAAATGAAATTTTATCAGTATAACACATATTTAAACAAATATTTTAAAATTTAAAATTTGTAAAAAGCCTACATTTGAGAAAGCTATAGTAATTATTCACAAGTAGGGACATTAAAATTCATTCCATAATCATCGTTACTTGAGCCAGAGAAAGACTGTTGCAAATTAGAACATCTCTTTTTTTTTTTTTGAAATGGAGTCTTGCTCTGTCGCCCAGGCTGGAGTGCAGTGGCGCGATCTTGGCTCACTGCAACCTCCACCTCCCAGGTTCACGCCATTCTGCCTCAGCCTCCCGAGTAGCCCACCACCACGCCCGGCTAACTTTTTGTATTTTTTAGTAGATACAGGGTTTCACCGTGTTAGCCAAGATGGTCTTGATTTCCTGACCTCGTGATCCACCTGCCTCGGCCTCCCAAAGTGCTGGGAATACAGATGTGAGCCACCACACCCGGTGCAAATTAGAACATCTACATTCAAAATTTAGGACATGCAGATATGATTATAATATCTTTCTCTTTGACGGCTTGAGTTTACATATTTAGATAAACACAACATAGTATTATTAAAAAAAATTTCCTGGCCAGAGGAAGGATTGCATTTCAAGAGTCCAATATGATGCAAAGATTAATACATTTTTCTGGTCTTGAGATGCTGCCACTCCCTGATTGGAACTTTCTCTGTCATGCTAATATTTTCTACAGTTTCTTTTTGAGGAAAAAAAATGCTAAATATTATCAATTTTTGACTGTCCCACACTTAAACCTATATCAAGACATTCAGGAACATACCATGAGTAAAGATTATAAAAATTGCGGAAAAAATTTGAAGAATAAGATGATGGTAACTTATAATTTGATAATGGCTCTAAGCTTGGCTGAGCGCCCTCTGGGGTTATTTTGTACATCCTGATCTTATGGACTAAGTACCTTCTTGTATATCAATTCCCACATTAAAGGAACTCTTCTCATACAGGCTTCTTCTGTGTTTTTGTGATCTGAACTCAATTGCAATGTTTTCATCACTTGCTGTCTAATACTTAGGTTAAACCTTTCTGTCAGGCTATTTCAAGCAAGTTCTTTTGACAATGCGATCCTGTAGTGAATGGAAGGAGAGGGTACAAGGCGACCACCAGGTCTCCGAAACTTCTGAGCTGTCTTCAGTCCTGGGTAGAGTTCATTGAGCTCATTGTTCACAAATATGCGAAGAGCCTGGAAAGTCTTGGTGGCAATATGGGTAGATTGCTGTAGCAAGTCTTTTCGTGCATAAATAGCAGAGAGAGGAAATGCACCTGTGACGATGTTGGCAAGCTGCTGAGGCAGATGCTGCGTGCCTGAACAATTGCTGAAGCGATTTTCTTGGCATGCTTCTCCTCCCCGTATGTTCTTAGGATAGATGCAAGTGCCTGTTGATCTAAAGCATTCACAACATCAGCAGCAGTGGGCGTGTCAGGGCACCTGCTACCATCCATCCTCATGTCCAAAGGGCCGTCTTTCTGAAGGGAAAAATACTTTTCAGGAGTATCGAGTTGCATGGAGGAACACCCAAGATCCATAAGAACTCCATCAAAACTCCCTGGCTGCACTCCAGCTTTCATTAACAACCTTCTGCCTGGCTGAACTGGCCCAGCATAGCTCGGATTTGTTTAGGATACAACTCTGAAAGATGTTCAGCTAATGCGTAAGCTGTCGGGTCTCTGTCCAAGGCATACAGAACAATATCTGACTCCTTCTGTAGAATGGCTTTTGTGTGCCCTCCCGAACCAAATGTCATATCTAGAAAAATCTGTCCTTTTTGTGGTGACAAACAAGGAACAACTTCATCCACCGTTACCGGAATGTGTAATTTAGCCATCGTTTCAAAATCTCTATCTTGAGATCTATGTAACTCCTGGGCTTGAGTTTGGTCTGTTTGCTTCTGGGCTTCATATTCTTCATATTTTTCTGCTGTAGTGTGTATTCTTTTTGGCCAGATACCTAAATTAGGTATGCCAGATTCCAACCAACATGAAAGACATTCTTTATACATTCTACAAAAATAAGGATACTGAAGCATTCTGTAGGTCAGCAAATCTGAGGCACGAAGACTTCTCAGCTGGCCTCTAACTTGGGCTGGAGACTACCACTACAGTGCCAGAGAACCTGAATTTGCTGCCTAGGTCTTACCCCTGGGGGAAACTCTGTCTTCTCTTTCTTAACTGTTTTTGCCACTTACACTCTTTTTGCATTCAGAGCCACTCTCTGCCAACCCACATAATCATGGCGTTTGTAGATAGATGCCTTCTGTCCTAGGAACATAGAGCAATAGATTAGGAAAAACATTTCCTTGGGGCTTAATTTGTTTGAGTCACAGAATAGATGTTTAGGCTCACAGGTTGTGCTGTGATGGTGCTGAGTGCCAGACCCTGAGATACAGAGGTGCTCATGCATTCTTTAATACATACACATTTTTGTTTGTGCCCCTGGCATGTGTGGCCATATTTTTGTGTTTGTGATCTGTGAAGCTCTTTGAAGAGTGGGAGACAGAGTAAGGGCCTGCATCTCCTGCTTATGTCTGAGGGTATGCAGTGGGTTGAATAGTGTCCCCCAAAATTTATGTTCACTCAGTTCATAAATTTATGTTCGTAAGTTTATGTTCATAAACATGAAATTTATGTTCATAAACTCATAAAGTTTATGACTTTATTTGGAAATAAGGTATTTACAGATGTAATTAGTTAAGGATTTCCAGATGAAATAATCCCGAATTTACGGTGGGCCTTAAATCCAGTGGCTCACGGTGTCCTTAGGGGAGAGAGCACAGACACATATGCACAGGGACGAAGGCCACAGGAAGAAGGAGGTAAAGACTGGAGGTAGACTGCCAAGGGCAAGGAAAGACTGGACCATTAGAAGCTGGGAGAGGCAAGGAATCATCTCCCCTAAGCCTTCAGAGGGGAGCATGGCCATGCTAGTAACTTGATTTTGGACTTTTAGGCTCCAGAGCTGTGAGAGAATAAATGTCTGCTGTTTCAAGGCTCCTTTTCGTGGTACTGTGCTGCAGCATCCCTAAGAAACTAATCCAGCGGGGTCCTGGTCACAGCAGATTTCCTCTGACATTGACTCTTGTCTTTAGTAACCAGGGAGAATAATCCAAGAAATATTTTTCTCTCCATGTACTCTAACAATTCTTATATCAACATGATGGAACCCCATTATAAGTGCATTTGATTTAATCAAATTCAATTTCTCAAAAAAAGGGAAAAAAAAAGAAGAGAAAACTGATGATTTCAAGTGTTAGCAAATAATGTATTTACCATTTCAATGAGCATATATCCCATTCAGAATGAACTCTGGGTTTGAAACACAAATCTGTGCTCCTTTATCAGTCGCGTTTCCTCATCCTCTCACAGTGTAAGCATCTCTCTTTCTTTCTCTGTCTCTCTCTCTCTCTTTTATCACCTTTATATCTAATAAAACCTTGTTCCCAAATTCAAACACATTAATATACCTGTGCTTAACCAAAGAGAAAGTAATCTGTTCCAATCCTAAAGGAAATGACTCAGCTGCACTGAAATTAGTCACTGCTGTGTAACCTAGGAACAAGATGTCATTACTATGTATGCAGTCCGGGAGCTGAATATCAAGCTCTAGACCTACCTGTGAACATTCACTCATTTCCAAACTGACTAAAATGGTATCTGACTCTGATGTTGCTCAATTCATTAACAGTTATTGCCATATTGTCACGGTATTGTGATAATAAATAAAATATGTAGTTGTGATTCTCAAAAGTTTCTTTAAACTGTTCTTAGGCCATAATGTTTATGGGGAAAAATTATGAGAAAAAATACCCTCATAAATGTTTGAAAAATCTTGCATCATATAAAACTTTATAAATTTGTTTTGTATTACTTAGGCTATGTTTTAACTTCCTTATTTTTTCCAGGGTGGGAGAAGGAATGTTCTCTGAAGAAATCTGTATGATAGACTACTGAAGGTAACTGGCCTGAACTACAGCTCTTGAGCCATCTGGTTTCACCTTCAGGGAGGTAAGTGCACTGAGAAGTACTAGGTAAGTGTGAGCACGAACATTGGAACCTCAAGATGCGAAAGAAGAGATCCTTTCTTCACATTTATAGGCAGACTCAACAGTATCTTTAACAGGTTCTTTGAAAAAATATTTCATTGAAAATAGCATGTTATCTGCTGGGCGTGGTGGCTCACACCTGTAATCCCAGCACTTTGGGAGGCCGAGGTGGATGGATCACCTGAGGTCAGGAGTTTGAGATCAGCCTGGCCAACATGGTGAAACCTTGTCTTTACTAACACAAAAATTAGCCAGGCGTGGTGGTACACACCTGTAATCCCAACTACTTGGGAGGCGAGGCAGGAGAATCACTTGAACCCAGGAGGCAGAGGTGGCAGTGAGCCGAGATTGCACCATTGCACTCCAGCCTGGGTAACAAGAGTGAAACTCCATCTCAAAAAAACAAAAACAAAAACAAAAACAGTGTGTTATCTTCTTAATCTTTGAGATATAAATAATATTGAAATTTAATATCCCAAGATTTGAAATTCAAGCATCCTAAGCTTAAATATTCATAGCTTACTGGATGCTTCATATTGGGGAATCTATTCAACATGGTAAGGTTATCAGTTTCATTGTTTATAAAATGGGCAAAATAGCAGTTGCATATAGAATTCTTACAAGGATTAAGATAGCTCCTACAAAGTTTCTGGTGCAGTGCCTGATGTATAATAGGCATTGATCAAATGAAACCTACTATTCTTTATCCTACTGCACAGAAATTTGTATGTTATTTTAATTAAAAATGTGAAAAACAATTTTTAAAATGAGCACTGTTCATCCATAACAGATATATTTTGAAATGATTTGCTGCCAGAAATGATTTTGATTGGGGCTGGTGATTGCTGCTACTGTTTTCAAACAATTGTGTTATATTTACAAAATTTGGGGGCCACAGGAAAATCTCCTCCAGGATTATTCACATCCTGTCACTTCCTTTCTTCTCTTTTGAATGCCTAACATGTAAGTGTATAGAAAGCATCGCCCAAGAGGAGAGGCCCCAAAGCTGCTATGCTTCTCCAGACTCTTCCTTTAAAGCTGTAGATGTGAATTCATCCACAATGGAAAGTTTAATGTGCACCATCTTAGAGTGGCAAAGTGCAGTGTATTTGCCGTAAGGCTGATTAATATTGTAGGCTCTAATCTATTCATTGTTTATTTCTTGTTGATAATCATAACCACCTGCTGATTGTCCCTCTTATGCTGGCCAGGACAGGGTAATTTTACAGGCTGTATTCAGGGTGCAGACAGTCTCGTGGATGCTCTTCCTCCTGCAAGAAAAATCACTGGAGACAATCGCAGTGTTTAGAAGGCTTACAACAAATTATTTTCCACTTGGTAGTCCTAATATTTCGGTTTCAGAAAACCAATTAATACAGTTTACTGGTAAAGAAAGGGAATTAGGTTGGATTAGGATACAAATTCGCTGTAATTTTCTCTCTTCTGCTGGTGGTAAGAAAGACAAAAAAAGACAAAACAGACTTAACCTGTGAGTACTGATGTACCCACAACCTGCTCACATATTATATAGAGTTTCTGCCTGTCTGAGGCCTTAATTCTAATACAAATCTGATGAATATTATGAGATGTTTAATATTATGTTGTCTTAACTTAGAACCCAAGTTAAAATCTGTTAATATTTTTAGGATTTATTTTTCTCTTTTTACTAAAGCGAGCCCTATTGGTCTTAAAATGTTTCTGAGCCGTACATCTTTTAAATGACTTTAAATGACCCCTTACCTCAATATCTTGTTTCTACAGATAAGAATATATTTCGCAAAAAGTAGGAATTACAAAGAATATTTTAAAACCCAATCATTTTATCTTTATCGTTTTCAAAATCAAGTGACTCAAAAATATGCATAATTTTTCACCACATAATTTGAAGGTTGTGACACTGACTGGCCCCATTTTGTACATGGTGGACCTGAAATTCCAGCAGGTTCATTCCTGTCTTCTGCTGTGTCTGAAAACACACATGCCGATATAATCACAGAGGGAGAACCATGAGCAGAGAACAGGGCGAAGAGGACACAGCCTTATTACATGTCAGATTACTGCTATCTCCACTAGCCTAGGTGCTCTTTCCTTCTTACAAAATAAACATCTTTGTTTCTTCAATAATATGACTTGGCATCTATACAGCATATAAAATATTGTTATAAAATATTGGAAATTTTCGATTCAGACCCCTTAAATGATTTACTCATTTAGTGCACCCAGAACAAAGAAATACACTGTATGGCAACAGGTGCTTAAAAGAGCCTTGAGGGAAATACATTCATGAGAATGTCATTATATGTTATATGCACATTCTTATTTATTTTCTCATACTTGTCCTGAGGTAAAGTAAGCACCTGCAACCCATAGGTAAGGCTTTTATTTACAGGGTACTTTTACACTCCGGGTAGATTTTGCCAAAGCATCAAAGCATTGTAGCTGTTACCTTCTTTATATACTTTATGTATATAAACAGACTCTTTAGCTAATACAAAAATAAAGAAATAGAGCTACAGAAACCCATTTTATTTATTGCCTCTCCCACATCTAAACATCCATTTTAAAATAATATCACTATGTCCTGGAGTGTCTCTGTTCCGCTTTGTGTTTTGCTAGTACCAGGTTGGACCTCCACTTACTACATACTTTCTCAGTGCATCATAACTACAGAAGGACCCATGCTCTACAACTTTACGCAGGTTTTCCTTGTGATAAAAACACGATGGGCTAACAACCCTTAAAATTTCTCATTTTCTTTACCAAATATAATGGTTTTGTGATTTTACATCAGCATCTGCAGCACAAGGAAGGTAAGAGCATTCTGAATGTGTTATAAAATAATTATGTCTGGTAAATAAAGGTCCATATAATTCTTTCCTTACTCATATTAAGATTTCTCCCCCTGCACTTGAATCCTTAGAAAAAGATGCTTTAGTATAAACATGGTCTTTGGCTTTACTTCTAAGAGCTGACATGAACCATAAAGATTTTTTTTCAAGAAGCAAATGCGATAAAGGGAACAATGGAGCCAAATATTGCTGAGTGCTGGGGATATGGGCCACAGCTGTGAAGTGGATGAATAGATTTCCCTGTGCATTTCCACTTTATTCTTCTAAGTATGTACATCTACTTATTCTATTTTATTACTAGTTAGGAAATACCAGTAAGCATGTGTTTGGCGGAGGTGAGTACATGTCCTTCCCAGTGTAGTTTGGCTCTAAATGATATTCTTATTAGATCCCCGGTGCACTGGGCCAATGGAATAGGCTGCTGAAAAGATACAGAGGAAGGGATCAGTAGTCTTCAAAAGCAGTCAGGAATTGTATCAATCAGGAATTTTTTTTTTTTTTCAGTTGCTGATGTCAAAGCCCAATTCCAGTTAGCATGAGCAAACAAAGGTGGTTTATTGGTTCTTGTAATGCGACTGCAGGTCGCATAAGCACAGAGCTGTCCTTAGGGATGATGGAGGCCTTGGAGGTCATCACCTTCGAGACTTTATGTATGGGTTGGCTTTATTTTTTTACTGATGCAGATGGGTTTTCTCTGTGTGTGGTAGAACTCCAGACTCACATTCCTCCAGTTTCATAGTTTGAAAAGAAATTAGTTCTTTCTCTTCCAGTTCTAGTTAGCAAATCCTCTGATGCTTTAAGCCAATTACTCACACCTCCTAACTTCTGGGTTCTACCTGAAAGAGAATAACTGGTAACAACTGTTAGAACAACTGGGATCAGTGCATAAAGTCAACCACTGCAAAACAACGGACTGACTGTAGAATGGGTTTACTCCTTCCTCAAATTTAGTCTCAGAAGCACCTATGCTTCTACAGAATTAACTGTCTACCTGTCTACCCAGCTTCACAGAGGATTGAGGGCCTGCTTCATGCACTTTTTGGCTAACAGAAACGAGAGGAAGAGAGAGACATTTTGGTCAGGCTTATCTCTCGAAATTAGATCTTATGGACCCTAACTTTGCATGGCAGCAAGGAAGAAAAAGAGACCATTGTGTTTCTTAGGTATCTGGAAGACACAGGATCTGGTGCAAGAGTCTGTTACTTATTTTTAAGAGTGGTAATCTGACTCCATGGCCCAATGAGCATGAAGCTCTGACCACGTAGAGTGGTCATTTCTCCTGTAGTATGGAGGCATGGTAGCTGTGCTCCCTCCAACACTGCCTTCCCAGTCAGAGCAGTTGTTCTTCCTCCTTTAGACAGCTGAGGAGGAAGAGAAACATTTCTCCTTCCCCTTCAGCAAAAAAAAAAAAAAAAAAAAAAGCCCTGCTTCATGCTGGTCAGGTCACATGTTTATCCCTCAACCACTCACTAAGACCAGGGGACTCAGACACCGTGATCGACCCCAACTGAGACAAATGTCCACACTAGTGGATGGATGTGTGCTGTAGGAATTTTACCAGAAATAGAGTGGAGGGATATTATAGTTCAGACATGACCATCAACAATTGTTCTAAGCCAAAGAGCCTCTCTGATAAAGATAAGAGGGCAGGGTAGACTGTTGATTTGGAAATTTTGACAGAGAAGTCAGTACATGGTAGATGGATATCAGATACTCAGTGAGTGACAGACCATATACACATGGTCAAAGAAAACTCTCAAGAACTAGTTCCATGACTTCTTTTTTTTTCTCTCTTTTTTTTTTTTTCTCTCTCTTTTTTTTTTTTTTTTTTTTTGAGTTGGAGTCTTGCTCTGTCGTCGCCCAGGCTGGACTATGATGGTGTGATCTCGGCTCGCTGCAACCTCCGCCTCCCGGGTTCAAGCGATTCTTTTTTTTTTTTTTTTTTTTTTTTTTTTATTATACTTTAGGGTTTTAGGGTACATGTGCACAATGTGCAGGTTTGTTACATATGTATCCATGTGCCATGTTGATTTCCTGCACCCATTAACTCGTCATTTAGCATTAGGTGTATCTCTTAATGCTGTCCCTCCCCCCTCCCCCCACCCCACAACAGTCCCCGGAACGTGATGTTCCCCTTCCTGTGTCCATGAGTTCTCATTGTTCAATTCCCACCTATGAGTGAGAACATGCGGTGTTTGGTTTTTTGTCCTTGTGATAGTTTACTGAGAATGATGTTTTCCAGTTTCATCCATGTCCCTACAAAGGACACGAACTCATCATTTTTTATGGCTGCATAGTATTCCATGGTCTAAATGTCCAACAACGATAGATTGGATCAAGCGATTCTTGAACCTCCTGAGCCTCTTGAACCTCTCAAGCCTCCTGAGTAGCTGGGACCACAGGTGCATGGCACCACACCTGGCTAATTTTTGTATTTTTAGTAGAGATGGGGTTTCACCATATTGGCCAGGCTGGTCTCCAACTCCTGACCTCATGATCCACCTGCCTCAGCCTCCCAAAGTGCTGGGATTACACGCGTGAGGCACCACGGCCGGCCAAGTTCCATAACTTCTAAGCTCGTCAAATGCTTTAAGAATACAGAAGTCTAGAGAAAGTCAAGAAAAGAGAATTTCCAGGAAATCCCCAAGAAAATCTTATTGGGGAGAACTGTTGCCTTGAGAATCTATACCTCCCACTCAAGGTGGGATAGATAAGAACTTTAGTATGTGACAGCTGAAGTTGTGGGGGTATTTATTTGTGCTGCTGGCTGCCTGGTGAGCTCTCCTACCACCCAGACAGATTCAGAGAGAAAGTTGCTGCTATTTGGTGAATTAGTGGTAGTCCTCTAAGAGGGCTGGCCAAAAGTACGTGAAATCCAGGTCATAGGTATAGAGTCCATGATAGGAATTTTGGCCTAGAGTTGTTTCTGCCAGAGGATGAAAGAACAGAAAAGTGAGAGTTTATGGAGGATGGGCATTGGGAAATCAGAACTGTAGAGATGATTAAGATGTCTAGCTGAAGAAAACATCCTGTACCATGGGAGCTGAAGCCAGACTGGTGGTAGTCTGCAATGCCATTTTCCCGTATTCAGTGCCCTACCTTTCAGGAGAATTATACATATCTGCCTTGGTAAACTCAGCATGGCTAATGAAAGGTGAGCAGAGGTGGTGTTCGGCTTTCATGTGAGAGCCAGCACATGCATGCTATTCTCTTTTCTCTGCCACTGTGATCTTAGAATCATGTCTTGTGAGGTGGAATCCTGATTAGCCTGTCTCCGAATGACTACAGTAAGCACAGCCTGCTTGCCACCCTGGAGGCACATGTTGAGTCAACAGAAAATAAACTTTGTTGTTTTGAGCCATTGATTCTTAGGGGTTATTGTTACCACAGCATAATTACCCTATCCTAATCAACACAAGGGACATTGTGTGAGAACCTCCAAAGGCTAGAAGCACTCCTCAGGCCCAACTTTACACATCTGCCAGTCCCAGAGAGTGGGGCCACGTATTAGCCAAGTAAGAATTCTCTCTTGCTCCTTTATTACTCTAGCCCTGTCTCCATTCTAGAAAACCTTGGCTGGAAGGAGGGAGATGACGGACATCTACTGGTACTCATAATTCTGATTATTATCTGGAACTGGATAACCTAAAACTACTGCCTCGAGATTGTGTTGGCAATGTAATGTGATCATAGGGATGTTTATTGCCTGAAAGTGACCAGAAAAGACAGGAGCCTGCCAGACCCAGTAGCGAGGCAAACACTTTTCCCTATTTCTCCAACTATTAAAAAACAAAACAAAACTAAGCAAATTAAATCAAAATAGAACAATCCCAAACTTCCCTCCATGAAGTAGAATTATAAGAAAGTGGGAAACGATTTTAAAAATTAGAATCTTAAGTTTATCTTTTGCACTGTACTTAACAAACCAGCTACATGAATAAAGATAGCAGATTTTAAACTAAAATTTTAAGTTAACTTCAGAACTAAAGTTTATTTTTAAATGCAAATGAATGGATGACACTTAAATCTTACATTTATACATAAGAACAAAATTAGATATGAAATTTTAAACATTAGGGCAGTGGTTTGTTTCTTTGTTTCTGTTACTGGGTGTGTTGTGTGATAGGAGGAGGCTGAAATACAAAGATTTGTGGTGGGAAGCACTGACCCGGCTTTAAGCACAGTCCTGACAGTCTACATCCTTCTGCAATCTTGTCTTCTACTAAAAGGCCTCATGATCTTGGGCTATTCCCCTGACTTTCTATATTCTACTTTCCTCATCTATTAGCTGAGGGTGACTAACTCTGACTCTTCAGGTTTATGTGAGGAGTGTCTAATTAAAAGTCTTGAAAATGTAAAGTACTCTCTCTATATTAAATGGCAGTAGCTTTACATCTTCTCTGTGAGAATTAGAGGATTATTAAAATGGATAATTTTATATTTTCATTTCTCTAAAATGGAAATAATCATACTCTAAATACGGAATGTCATTTAATTTATTATTCCAGAAATTTAAAAAATATACCTTAAGTGCTGAAAATTTAGTTTATGCTCACATTGATGATTTTTCAGATAGTTAATTCAAAATAAAAACATGCTATGCATATTTTTAATAATAGTATACATTTCAAAGAGCTTGCATATTTATTACTTTAATTGAACCACATAATTATAGGTTAGGAAGAAACTTTAGCCAACATCTAGTTTAGTGCCATTTTCCTCCTTTTTCCAAGTGTGTGATCAGAGGTCACAAGACGCTCAATAACTGTTTTAGCTCTTATACAGCTAATTCATCTGATACTTTAGTAAATCATCTGAGATAGACAGGACATTTTTCTATTTTCATTTTCTAAATAATTAATTTGGTTCAAAATATTTTGAAGGTTTTAGACAAAAGTGTCAATTTTGGATTAAGAAGCAGAGATGGGGAGGTGAATTGGCTTGTATGAAGGATTATGAGCAGACTTGGCAGAGGAAGCCCAGGTTTTTTGATTCTTAATTCTGGTGTTCTTTCCATTCCAGTTAGGTGCAATTAATTCTGCCTGTCATATTAGGCTCTTAAATTGAGGTCTAAGCTGTGTACCCTGCAGTTTAGGTTCATATCACATATCTTGGGGCTGGTAGAGTTTGACAGGAAAAATAAATGACTGGCTTTGTCTAGGTTGGCACAAGAAGAGCACGATCCTTCAGCTGTTGGGAAACAACTTTCAGTCTAATCAGAGAGAGATTTGAGAAGCAGTTGCTTGAGTATTGAACATGAAGCTGAAGGACAATTGGGCACCTCAAGGTAGGGCTTAAAGTTTCTGGCTCTGTTCTCTTTAAACCTGTGTTGGAGACCTTTAGAAAAAAAAAGGAGCTATGAGAAACCAACTATAGCAGCAACAATAAAGCTAGATCACAGTTTCTTGATGAAGATGAGAGGATGGTTGTGTGGAGCCTCAATCTGGTGTGTAAAATATGCTTCTTTCTGTTCTCTCAGGTGCAGAGAGTGTTGGAATGGAGGGTTAATTGACCATGGTGGAAAAGAGAGAAACATTTTGAGGTTTGTGGATGACTCAGATGTAATAGTGACTTGCACATATTCCTCATGGTGTTGTATACAAATGGATCAGTAAGAATCAGATACTACACATCACAGATAAAATCCATAGCAACCAGGAAGCAACGTGGTCACGTGGGAAAATAGGGGATGGAATTGTATGGACATTATTCAGACCACCTGGCCTTCTTACTCCCATGTTGACACAAAGAAAGAGGACACAAAGCTGAGGGACAATTGGGTGCCTCAAGGTACCTGTCTTGCAGGACTGTAGTCCTAATGATTCAGTTGCTGGAAGGGAACCACGGAATCATAGATTCTGTGTTTGCACAGCCATGCAGTACTGGAAGACTTTTGCACGTCTAGGGATGCTGATGTGGGTGGTGTATTGATTCTGATAATGTTGATGAAATGATGACCATTCTCATTCATTAGCAGAAATTTTACCTAACCTAAAAATGTTTTAAAAAACCTAACCATTGTCTTATCTTTCATAGAATATTGTGAGATTGACTATAAAGATGAACATTAGGGAAATGAAGATGGATTAATGTTCTTGGCAGTCTCCACCAACCCCTGCCTTTCATAGGCATTCTTACTTCTTGTCGATCGATCAGTTACTTTCTGGCTCTTAAGTCTTATGCTCCTCCGTGAGGCCTGTTAAGAGGGATGGTATATACTTGTAGGTAGAAGACTAGGGTGAGGAATGGAAGTTGGAGACTTCCATTCCATTAACATAGAAAGTAATCTAGGGATATAATAATGGACTGTTTAGGGGTATAGTACAATGGCCCAACCCTGAATAAAGAATATGCTATAAGTTTGCTAATTTTACTTGTTTGGGGTATTTCCAAATTATCGAATTTTTGTTTGTTCTTTTTCTATAAGTGAAAGTAGACATCAAAATGTTTCTGATGTTTGCAGGTGTGTTTCCTTACTATTGTGCTGCCTAACTCTGGCGACCTCTTTGACCCAGCCATCATCCAAAAGCATGTTTAAGGCCATAATTAGGGTAATTAATGTTAAGAATAAACATTCTTTCATTAAGAAACATTATTTAACTCATTTTCCTTATGTCACTTAATAATATTATTAGTTTTTAATTATTTCAAATAAAATCTAATTGTATTTTAATGTCATATAGGTAGATTTTTCAAATATGTATGTTCACATTTATATTTAGAAGCATACAACTGGTCATCTAACTCGATATTAAAAACTTTGTATACACTTTTCAAGAACTTTATCTTTGTGTGGAAAGCCAAGCTGCTGAAACAAATATATTCTGTAGAGTTCTATAACTGGTTAAAGCTCTACAGGACCATCAATAACCAAACATGTGCTGCAGTTGCCTGGAGGCATCGTAAGGTGGTTATTTAAATTAAAGTTGTTTGTTAGTACTTGGGGGAAAAAACTAACACAAATCTAAATCAGATGGGTCACTGTGCATTTTAATGAAAAGTTTTTCTAATATGTAAATAAATCTAGCAAAATATCCTCAATGTATATGATCAACAATGTATAGGGATCCTCAAAGGATCTGGTGTTCTATACTGTGCCCACTGGCCAAAGAACAGGTACCTAATATTCTCTAAGAAACTTTACAGATTATACTATGAGATATGGTTTGAACTCATATTTTGGCTGACTCCATGCAATCACACAGTGCTTTAAAATTGTCTTCTATCCTGCATTTTTCTCAGTCGCAAATAATTCTGGCCCACCTGGATTCAAATACTTGTAGACTTGACGCAATCCAACTACCTAAGAACCAAGTGCCCAAGAAACAACTTTCCAGGCTCAAAAAGGTGTCACTCACTGGCTGTCATAATACTTGAAATTTCTATCACTATATCACTATACTCATTCTATTAGTATAAGCTGATGGCTCCTCTAAAGTGTGAGTATATTACCTGCAAAGGGTAACAAATTAGCATATTAAATTTATTATCAACATGAGATTATACTATAGTATGGGCAGCACCCACTCATTTACCCCTAATTTTATGTGTCCCTGCCTAAGAAGCAGCTCCGCTTCCAGTCTTGCTACCTTTGACTGCTCATTGGAGCAGTAGTTTCCATTGTCACTCCTCATACCTGTTTCCACCTAGGATGAACTGGCCATACAAAGCATATTAAATAGGGAGAGATGATTAAAACTGACCATTGACAGGAGAAAGGAGACAGGATATAGGGAAGTTTTGCAACACAGATACCTGCTTAGTGAGGGCAAGTCCAAGTTGGATACTATACAGTGAGACTCCCAACAGCCATGTGGACAGCATGAATATGCCAAGAGCTTGAAAAAGGAGTCCTAAATGGACTGGGGCCAGGAGAGTGAGATGACAAAGACAGACTGAACCTTTTACAGTTTTGAGCTTTCTTTGAGTAGACACTAGAGATATAACAGAACCAGGTGGAGGAAGGAGGCAGGGAATCTAAAATATTTATGAGCTTGATAAGACTAGGAGTTTAAAGCAGGAGTTGGAGACAAATGAGGGTACACTGGAGGGAGGGGTACAAGCAAGGGAGGGGTACAAGCAAGGGAGGGCATCTTTTTTTTTTTTTTTTTCAAGATTTTTTTTTTTTTTTTTTATTATACTTTGGGGTTTTAGGGTACATGTGCACAATGTGCAGGTTTGTTACATATGTATCCATGTGCCATGTTGATTTCCTGCACCCATTAACTCGTCATTTAGCATTAGGTGTATCTCCTAATGCTGTCCCTCCCCCCTCCCCCCACCCCACAACAGTCCCCGGAGTGTGATGTTCCCCTTCCTGTGTCCATGAGTTCTCATTGTTCAATTCCCACCTATGAGTGAGAACATGCGGTGTTTGGTTTTTTGTCCTTGCGATAGTTTACTGAGAATGATGTTTTCCAGTTTCATCCATGTCCCTACAAGTGCTTCAGAAGAGGCAGTGATGTCAGTGGTGCAGGTGTGGATCCAACTTAGACACCCTGTTCTTGTGGGCAAATGCATATTTTCTTTTTACACGGCTGGGTTAAATTACTTCCCCTAGGTCATTCAATTAATCACTTGGAGAGCAAGGAATAGAATCCAGCTCTCAAGGCTCTCATTTCACATCTGGAGCAGGCAAACTAGAGTTCTCCTTTCTGAAACACCCTTTTTTTTTTTTTTTAAGTCTTTTGCAAATAGTGAAGTTTTGAGCTCCTTTATAATGAATTTATGAAATCCTCTTACTCTTTGTGTGATTTAAAATTAAGGTGGTGTTAGTACAAAAAAACACTATAAATTGCTTTTTGGTTTATCTTCCATTCAAAAATTTAAAATATCTGTCAAAATTTCTTTGATTTTTCCCTGCAGATTTCAAGTTATTGTTCTGGGGAGCTGGGAGAAAAATGAGGTACAGATCTGAAAAAGCAGTGTGTGTGGAGCTTAACTGCTGCATGACTGATTGTGTGATATATTGCTCTTTTCACTAATAACCACAAAGCAGGTAGAGGCATGGCAGACTAATTTGGTTTATACGTCCAGCTGTAAGGCTAGACACTGCATCATTCTTTTCAGAAACCAGTGACTTTAGGCATGTGGAACTCGTAGTCATGACAACAATAAACCAGCTTTGAGTCTGAGTTTCAGCTCAGAAACTGCCTTGTCTCCATTACTTCCTGCTCATGACCTGACTTTTCTTACTCTCTGGGGCTGGGGGCTGGGGCTTTATGAAAGATCTATTGAACAGAGCTCCAGTATATGTTTAATGCTTAAAATGTCTCGGTTGAAAGTTTGCTTGCACAGATGGCTAACGGCTGGAAGGAGGATAGATCAATCATTATTATAGCTAATGACACGGTTATAAGGGCATACACAAAGGTGAGCTGATTTGGAAAATGGGAATAGGCAATGTGAAAAGAGGGACTTGGAAGCATTGCTTTGAATAACATAAAAGTGGTTATCACAAATAAAATTTTATTTTGAATACATGAGGGAATTTATGATTATGAGAGGACCTATCCAAAAGGTAAAATGAATAATCAAAAATTAATACAAAAAATTAAGTGAGTGTGCGTGTGTGTATATTTATGCAGTTTTTAAACCTGAAGAAACAATTAGCAGAAGCTCATGGCAAAATCTACAAGTGTTCATTTTAGTGTCCCACTAGTTTAATGGTATTGATAGCGACTGCCTTCAGAGACAGTGTAGCTCAGTGACAAAAGCATTAAACCTCTGACTTCAATGGCCTCCATTTGAACATCAGCTGTAATATTGGGAAGTTGTCTATACAGAGTCTCTCAATATTCTGCTCTAAAGAGAAATGATATGATTTGCACTTCAGAGGGTTGATTGTTGGTGAAATGAGATAATGGAGGAGAAAGCTTAGCTCAGTGCCCTGGATAGAGTGAACCCTCAATAACAGGTAGCTGTCAATGTTGGTTCTATTGGTGTTGTTGCTAGTAGGGTTTGTCATTAATTGAAATCTGTCCTCATGTGATTATCATGGTTGAACTCTAGTATTAAAGAGGCCTGATCATAGCGATGGGAAGATTTATTTTTCTTTCTGGAGAGACGTTCTCTGGCTTTACTATTTTCTTTGTATAATCTAGATTGTAAGGAGGGTAGATAGTGGCTAGAGAAGGCATGAATGCCAGACTGAACTGCCAGCATAAAAGATGGTGTGTCTGGAGACTTTTGTGCCTTTTAACTGCCCAGTTGTGTTTCTCCCATCACCCAACAAGAAGCGAGAAATACTACCATCAATTTTGTTTCATTTTCCTTAGCACATTGGCCTAGTTCTATATGACTGCCTTTTTTAAAGCTCTTATTTTCCAGCAAGTTACCCCTACAAGCCAATAGAGACATAAGACATGAATCAAACCCTAGATAGAAGCCAAATGCTTTCTTTCTTTTCTATGTACTGAGAAATTGAATGATTTACTTTCCCTGAGATCAGCTTCATGATTTCATGATCATGTGGTTAAACTTAGTAGCCGACATGCTCCCTGGAGGCTAGCTTTCCCCTATCACCTCTTACAGTTTGGCTCACCAAGTAAAAATCTGATCGAGTAAATTCAATTATTCAGTTATAATTGGAGAAATCATGAACCATTAACTGATTATGTACTTTTTGTTATTATAAGAGTTTAACATTGTCACAATTAGATTTCTCTTTACATTGTTCCCAGAGCAGCAGTTATAATTTATAGCAATATGATTGTTTTCCAAAATATACAATTAGATCACATTTTTCTTCTAGAAGGTTTATGAGAAAAGAAAATTTTCATATGCCCCTCATTGCATGAAAGAGTTAATATACCTCCAGAAAAGAAGATATATTATTTTTCAATAGTAATATTAATTTTAGAAATATTTAAATTGAGCAAAATAATGAGGTGATTAATATGAGGGAAATGTAAATATGATCACATTAGATATTTGAAAATATAAAATATTATATAATTAATGTATGGCAGAAAAGATGTAATTGAGTGATTAACTTTTCTGGATATCCTAGGTGTTACCGAAAAGTGTAATTACAAGCTTATGAATGACCATTAAAGTAGCATTGTTACAAAACTATTTTTCATACAAAATGATTTTGTATTGATAGCTTTTTTAACATCTTTTAATAAAATTGAGTGAGATAAAAATACAGCCAAAGTTTGGAAGATTTTCTGTTTTTCTTAAGGTCTTGTAATTTCATAGATACTAGTCCTAATGTCTCTAAGCTTTAGAGATGTTTTAAAGCCCAGGTCATTTTTCCTAAGTTAGACTGTTTAGTCTATGCAAAAGATAAATCTTCTGAAGATTCATAATCTTTAAACATGCCCAGAGGAAACGATTGTCTGTCTAGGAGTTCCTTCTTGGAATATTTCTGTCTCTTCAATATTGGTTTATTTTTGTTATTGCTCACAAATGTTGCTGATAAAGGTGTTTCGAGTAAGGAAATTGAAACAATGAAAAAATAAATCTATTTCTTAAAATGTAACAGAAGGCTGATTCATCAAATATGGCTTAATGTTTGTGATGTACTTAACAGCAGAGAGCTCCAGAGTTTTTCCTGGTAGAAATATAGAAATATTTATAACAAAAAGCCGGATTCTTCCCCTTGGAATTCTCTGTGGATCTCTCTCAAGCACCAGGGAAAAGCAGTATCCAGGAATACACAGTCAAAGTAAACTTCTACTCCACAGCTTGGTTATATGTTTTTATTTTATTTATTTTTAAAATACCTAAATTTTTTACTAATAAGTACAATAAATCAATTAATTTGTAGAGAAAATTCGAGTTCTTCAATTTAGCAGCCAATTTTCCTAACATGGGCTGGAACTTAAAAAACTATATCATCTAGTTTGCAGCAAACTTTCTGCAGTTAAAGATGCTAATTGCAATGATTCATCATAATTCATTGTCAAGATTTGACATAAAATAGCTGGGATGATTTATTTTTAGTTTACATAGGTATATATTGTGATTTCAGTAAATGTTCACTCACAGTTTACAAAGGCTTATTATTTCTCTGCTATTATTATTATGCTTTGAAAATTTCAAATAATTTCCTATTTATTTTTCGTTGTTTACCTGTCCAGTATTGTCACTGGTAAATGTGAAATAGGGTGGGTTTTTGTTTTCTTTTCTTCTCACTGACCTTATCTTTTACATATTCTGATTATTCTTTAAACAGTAGCTTAAGGATAGATGCAAAAGTGATGAGAGTTTGACTTAGCTTTGGCTTTTATTATCAGATACCCACAAGGAAATAAAGCTTTGATCTACTTCCTTGGAAAGTTAATCCTAGTGATTATGTGGAGATGTGTGCAGTGTTAGCTACAGGGATATACATCTTTAATCTCTTGGCGTTGAATACTTAATCCAGTTCAGATTCTTGGCAAGGAGATTTAAAGAAAGAACAAAATAATTACACTCTTCATGGGCTTTGTTTTCTGGAATGAATATTTGGTAGCTCTGCTTGGTGTTTTACTGTTTAACCGGAGTGCTTAGGAAAATAGATTTGTGTTTACTTGGAGTGATGTAAAAGCTGATTTTTGTGGTCCTCAGTAGGTAAATTTAAAGTATGTCTATTAACTATGGGGCATTTTGGGGAGGGCTTTTACTCTTCAGCTTGTTTATTTTGGCAGAGGGAAGGCTGAATAGAGAATGCACTATTTCCTGTGGAATAATTTCACAGTTATCCTAAAACTGGAACTACTCATTAAAAAGTATTCATCTTTTCTTCATGTAAACAAAAACTTCATATGCTATTGTAGGCCATAAAAATGCCCGCTAAATTGAAATGTAACACAGCTTCGTTAGAAAAAGGTCTTAAACTAATCATATTTATTTTTTAAAATGCTACTCCAACTTACTGAGAAAATGTGAATTAGGTTAAAATATATTTAAACAAATGTTATTGGGTAACCCATTAGTTCAAATAATATATGTTTTCTTTTGGTTTACATTACATATTATAATTCATAACTACATATCTAAAAAGGAAGATAGAAAACAATAGAAATCTCATCAACCCTACATAAACATTAAAATATTCATGATGCTTTAATGCAGTAGATACAAAGTTAGTATCTTTTCCAATTAGTGTTGTTTCTTCTGCATATTAATCCTTATCATGCATAAATATAATCTTATACCTGCATAATATGCCATCAAGTTGATTACCATAATTTACTTGACTACTCTTCAAGTTTTCTTTCTCTATTGTGAATAATGCCAGAACTTATTTGTATTGAACATATGAAATGCTAGTAAAGTGAAGAACATCATTTTATTATTTATGCTAAATCTTTATTCCTGATTGAAAGAACATATAAACAGACCTGTTAGAAATTAATCTTGATATCAGAACAAGGATGAGTGAAATTTTGCACAGGTTTCACTCATTTTAAAATTAATCCATATTTGGGTATTTTTATTGGGTATTTTATATTGACATATAAAACAAATATTTACATAATTTGACTTTTACTTAGAAGTAATTTTTGGTTACTAACATATTAGCAGTTTGCTAGTAATTCGAATTCAGCCATTTATGTTAATGCATCACAAACAGAAGTAGCCTCTCTTCTTCCCCCTTTCCTTAAGTAGTATAGCTCTTGTTTCTTCTGTGATTTAGGCCCCAAAGTTTTGTTTCCTTTTTAATTATCTTCTAAAAGTACATGTTCCCAATGAGGTAAAATTAAATCTTCAGACTTGTATCTCAGTAATGAATAGAATCACAACTGGGCAATAGTTGGGTAAAAGTTTCTGGGTCATTTGGGAGAAGACATGTTTGATTTGACATCTTATCAAAATATATTTTTTAAAGAATTCCTGAAATACTCCCTGGAAAATGTGTCATGGTTTAAGTGTCTCCAAAGTTTTCATGGAATTTCAAAAGAGTTTTCAGTGTGGACACATATACATTCAGAATATACTTGAAGCTGTTGTTTTTCTGGACCCTCTCTAAAGGAAGAATGTAAGAAGGTGTTTAAGTTGTGTTAGTTTAGTTTTGTTTTGAAACTGGAATTGATAGAATACTCTGGCATTAGGCAGACAAAGAATAAATTTTGTTTATAATTAGCTCTAAGTATTCCTTCTTAAAGCTTTGCTTCCTGTGTTTTACCTACCCTGTTCAATGCCAGTTTATAGAGGTGAGTGACCTGGCTACGTCTGTATTTTTTATTCAGGAACTTTCCCAAGGGTAGAGAGAATAAAATCTTCGAAAAGAACATTTCCTGCAACATAAAACTTTCTTTTCCATTCCATTTTTGAAGCCAACTTTAACATTGTAGGGGATGCCTGGCTTAGGCAAAAGCATTCTGTCTCTCTGTCTTGATCTCTCTCCTCAGGAGAGGAGGGGGAGCTGGTAGGGAATAAAAAGTTCATGTTAAACAGGAGTAACACATGCCAGGTAAAGGAAGATTAACCTCATTCTTAGAATATGTGTTTTTCCTCAACTCACAAAGAAAAATCATTTCATAGATAAGAAGAGTGTCAATCCTTATCATGGAGCCTTTTGAAGTCATCATTTATAGTGCTTATTTGAGTATTGTTATCTTTTCTCTCTGGATACTGCAAAATCTTTAGTGTGCTTGGATTTCCATGGCCAACTCTACAAGAATTTAGATCAGTGTTGCTCAAAGTGGGGACCAAGGATCTATGTGGGTCCCAGAACTGTTTGTTAGTACCTGATGATGAGATAAAAAGTTGGGGTCAGAATTGCTAAGCACATTGTTTATTCATTTGATGTTTTTTACAGAGCTAGACTTTCTTGATTATTTCCTGGAGTGCTGGAAACAAACAAAGACAGGTTACCTTGAGTAGCAGTTATTTATCTTTCGGCCTCTGTATTAATGTTAAATACGTGAAAACATATAAGTACTTGTTGTGAAAAAATGAATGTTTGCTGATAAAACTGTACAGCAGCCTGGAGGGTCAGAGATCCTGGGCCTGAGTTTAGACCCTGGTGCCTACCAACTGTGTGACCTGAAGCAACCATCTCTGGATTTCTTCATTTGCAAAGTGAGCTGGAATTGTTCTGGATTAAACATTTTAATGACATGTAAGAAATTTAAAGGAACGAGTGCATTGAAGCATTACATTCTCACAACCAGACTCAAATTGTTAACATATTACTATTGACCATTGATTGAATGAGAGGACAGGGGCTAAATGTGGTAAGTTTAAAATTTAATTTAGATACTCCATAACTCTTATCCCTTGAATATTTCCCATCTTTAAATGCATACTTTAGTAGGCCAAAAAATCTTGTGGTCATAGTATGTCTTCATTGCTGTAATAATGTTCTGGGATTCAATCTGTGAGTTAAGAAATATACTCTAGCCAAAAATCTCATTTATTTCCCTGCCACTGTTATGAAGAACCATGACAACATCTATTTTCTCTTTTTTACAAATCCACAAGACCTAACAACCTTTAATCTGCAGAAGAATATATTAAAAGTTGACAATGTTTTTTCTGCACCGCTATGTATGGTAAAACCTTACTCATTTACTCATTTTTACTCATGACAATAACAATATAAGTAGGTATTGCAGATATTTCAGTGATACTTCAAACAGGATCTTTTCCATGAGGCAAACAGAACCAAATGCAAAGTTGAAAAACATTAAGAAAAGATATTTTGCTAGAAATAGAAATAGCATTTCAAGTGATTTGTTTTGGGAAAAGCTTGCAACGTTACCAAAAATTAACATAAGTAAATTTGTTCTTTTTATTAAACAGAAATATCATTCAATAAGCTGGTCAACTAATGTCATTCTAATCTGGGTTGGGGGTGGTTTTCCAGGTTGTATTTTGGGGCGCGTGTGTGTGTGAGTTTGCATTATTGTCCTTTTCCTCCCTCCATTCCTCTCAGTAATCTGTCACCTTCCTCTGGGTTGAATGCATTGGAACCTTTTTTTTTTTTTTTGAGACAGTGTCTCGCTCTGTTGCCCAGGCTGGAGAGTGTAGTGGCACAATCTTGGCTCACTGCAACCTCCTCCTCCCAGGTTCAAGCGATTCTCCTGCCTCAGCCTTCCAAGTAGCTGGGACTACAGGCAAGCGCCACCATGTCTGGCTAATTTTTGTATTTGTAGTAGAGACGGGGTTTCACCATGATGGCCAGGCTGGTCTTGAACTCCTGACCTGAGGTGATCCACTCACTTCGGTCTTCCAAAGTGCTGGGACTACAGGCGTGAGCTACCACACTCAGCCGGAGCCTCTCTTTAGTGTTCCAGATGCCTCCATAATGTACGAGTACCCAGTATTTTCCAATTCCTTTTCTCCCTAATTGTTTGCATAGTATGTCCCACAAGTCCAAGTTGACCACTATTCCAGATCTCTTCTCCAACACCACATCCCTGTTCCTTTGGTATCTTTCCATCTAGAGCCTTTTGCCTAAATTGCTTACTTAACTCATTTCCAACTCAAATTTGAAGTTAACAAGCTATTAGCCCACTGCTGTATTTTGACAAGGTAGGTGCTCACATGAATATTTGTTGAGTTAAATTATTTAAATACAACCTGCCAAAAGCTGGGTCAGTTTTTTCTTTCTTGATATCAGATTCCTAACACTTCAGTTGGACGTGCTAGCTATCTCTTTTAGACATATACAGCATTTTCTTTGAACACGTCTTGTGACATTTATACTAGTATCATGTTAAAAACACAGGATTTGTTGTCAGACAGAAGTTCAAACCTCGGCTGTCAAATCTTGAGCATGCTATTTAATTTCTCAAGGATCCAGTATGTTCTGTCAGGTGAGGATGTTCATGCCTACCTCATAAACTTCCATGAAGATTACATGGCATAATATGTATGCAAAGTGCTTTGCTTCCTGTAAGCATTTCATCATCATAATAGCAAACACTTGTACATACTAATGTGCCAGGCACTGTTTTAAATTCTTATGTTTAATAACTCATTTGTTCCTCACCACACAATGAAACAGACACTATTCTCCCTGTTTCCCACCTGAGGAAACTAAATCACAGAAGGATAAATTATCTTTCCAAGCACACAGACCTGGCAGGCTGTAAGAGTCAGGTTTAAAACCAGGATGTCTGGTCTGTGCATTTAGCCACTCTGCTATCCAGCTGCTCAGGAGTTGTATATTCTCTCCTCCTTATCGTAAGGAAGCGTGTAATGTAATGGAAAGTGTCATGAAACTTGAATTTTACTTCTAGATTATCAGCAGCTGTTTACTCTTAGGCAAGTCATTTATTCTCTTTAAGCCATAGTTCAGTATTCTTATCTAGGAAAAAAAGGATTTGAGTAGCAAATACCTTTTTGTCTTCCTGGCATTCTTTTTTGGGGTAATTGCCCCTCTCCCAATGTATTCCAGAAGGACTCTCAGTCACTGTCAGTGGACATCAGCTCTCCTACTGCAGGGCTTCCTATTCCCAGACACAGAGATGGTCTGTGACTCCCCTGGGTTGAGCATATGAGCAATGCAGGATTAGAATAGTGTGTATTTGTGGCCGGACGTGGTGACTCACACCTGTAATCCCAGCACTTTGGGAGTCCGAGGCGGGCAGATCATGAGCTCAGGAGATACAGAACATCCTGGCCAACATGGTGAAACCCCGTCTCTACTAAAAATACAAAAATTAGCTGGGTGTGGTGGCACACGTCTGTAATCCCAGCTACTCAGGAGGCTGAGGCGGGAGAATCACTTGAACCCGGGAGGTGGGGGTTTCAGTGAGCCGAGATCGGCCACTGCACTCCATCCTGGTGACAGAGAGAGACTCAGTCTCAAACAAAAAAAAAAAGAATAGTGTGTATTTGAAAACTGTATAGAACTGGGGGAAAGCAAGCCCTTTTCTGTTTTTCAAAATACATAAGCTGAAATAATCATGAAGGCATAAAACTGTCAGAGACCATCTCTGCCACCAGATGGAGAGAACTTGCTTGAGACAGAATCCAAAACAAAGAAAGCAGAGATGTGAAATATGGTTTGGGTGGAGAGAGAGAGAGAGAGAATTACCATTATGACAATGAGTTTGGTACCTGGATTCAGCTGTATCTGAAGTCAGTCTACTGCTATATTTTTCAGTTTTGTGATCCAATAAAACACTTGTCTCCCCTACAGACAGGTTTGAGTTGGCTTTCTTTCATTTGTAAGAGAAAAAGTTCTTATTCACACAGACTTAAGGAGATCATCTCCCTTTTAACTAGAGTGTTCTGTAACCTTAAGTTTCATTATATCTTTGCAGTCATAAAGAAATATATTTTTGAACAAACAGATATTCAATGAATTTTTAAAAAATAAATTGAATTGTTGAGCCTATTCAGGATAAAAACAGGTGTACCTGGGATCTTGAACATATATTTCAAATGACTTTTATAATTTCTTGCTGATTGACTACTTTGATCATGATCTAAAATGATTTAAAGCCAATGTTTCATTGGCTTAGATATTTTTCTTAACCAGCTGACTTCTTCTAAACCTTGTTTGGAAAGTCAACACTCTAGAGGGCTGATGCAAATTAAAGTGTTTTCCTGGGCACAGAGATAAGTCTCTTCCTGAAATCACAAGCAAAACAGAAGATAGAATTGTTGAGGGCTGAGTAGGATGTAAAGGGAATTTCCAGTCATTGCCTCTATAAAATAATACAGGGTCAGAAAGTTCAAAGGGGCTCTGGGAAGGAAAGAACAGAATGGCTCCCTCAATCAGAATTATATCCATTTTATGTTAAAACCACCGAACTACTTTCAATTTGATACATATGTATTATACATATACCTACTGCTGCTTACATACAAATGTATTCATATGCTTAGAACCACATGCAATGATCCCCTCTGCAATTATCCACAAATTAATCCTCCAAAAAGAAAGCAAGCTCTCTTAAATCTCTCCCATGTGCCAGGAACTATGCTAAATGCTTTATACATTATCTCATAATTCTCTCAACAGAGATATGAGACAGATCTCTCCCATTTTATAGATGGCGAAATTGAGATTTAGAGTTTAAATGACTCGCTCAAAGTCTCACACCTAGGAAGCAGTTTAAGTCATTCTGGCTTTAAATACTCAACTTTAATCACTGTGCTATGTTGCCCCTCCCAGGTCTAATTTGTTTTAAAGATAAAAATACAGAGATATTGCCTGCCCAACAAAAGAGGTTGTAAAGTTTAGTATTCTTGGAATGAGGCAGAAGGAGTGGGTATATGATATATGGGAAAAAAATCAAGTTATAAACATTTAGGAGGCTAATACTGGGGGAAAAAAGACTAAGACACATATTCCCTTCCTAGAAGTGATAAATCCTATTTACTGAGACTTAGTTTATTTTATGTAAATTCTATGTTTAACATGAACTCATAGTTTCACAGCTCAAACCTGTTTGGCTGCTAACATCCTCCTTAGAGCTCTGCTAGTCAGAAAGTAAGCCAAACAGCAAAGCAATGCATGCTACAGCCTGCCAGATGCAGCTGCTGAAATCTAGCAGCAGATTTAGTGTTTCCTGTAGAGGCCTCCTAAAAACAAAAGTTCCCAGCTTGTTTGTATGTGACCAGCTTATGTTTCCGTGATGCCTTGAACCATGGCTTTTTAGGGGTCATTTCATTTCATAAACATTGTTCTGACTCTATAGGGAATCCACTGCGTTCACACAGCCATGCTCACGGATATAATGAAATTTGATTTTTAAGTGGAAAATATATTGTGTATTATTAGCTAACAAACCAGACTTTTCCAAATCATGCAGAAGATTAGGGCAGTGTTTGATGCAACGTTCATCCATTTACTGAGGTGATGGAGACAAGGTAATGCTTGCTGATGAGATGAAACTTTAAATGCCTCGAAAATGTGGGAGGTCTTTGTGAGACTAAGCAAGGAATTCCATATAGCACAACACACACAGTGTTAGCTGCCCACATCTGTGTGTGGCTCAAGCAGAAATAGTGATGGAGTCTCTTAGAGCTAGGATTGGTTCCCAATGGCCTCACCCCAAAGAGTTATACAAGCTTTGGGGAATAGTTTTAGTGTAATTGCAGATGTGGTTCTTTTTTATGACGTCAATCTAAGAGCCGATTCAACATTACTGAACCTTAGATTTTTGTCTCAAACACTTCTTTAAAAGTTTAGAAGACGCAATATTTCCTTATATCTAGCTTAATGTATTTGTTACGTAAGCTTCTATAGAATGAGGTTATGCGAAAACAACATACTTGATAATTTTACCTAGCAAGTGTGTTAATAATTTGAGGCATTATACTTTATTTTTGTTAACATTTACTGAAAGCTGTCTATATATCAGACATATAATATATATTTATTCTCCATGTAACATTTAGTGCATTTTATTCCTTTGCTCCCTTTGTTGCTGTCTCCCTTTACTAGAATGTAAGCACTACGAGGGGAAGTTGTTTTGTCTGTTTTATCCAGTGATAAATCCTAAGCACCTCCAATCATGATTGGCTCAGTTAGGTTTTTAATAAATATGTTTTGTACAAATGAACAGGGAGTATACTCAGGGTTTTATAGACATAGCTCTTTGAATCTTCATGTCAACCCATATAAGCATGTTATGTTTTCATTCCTATTCACTGATAAGGAAAATGAGGCTTTGAGAATTTAAATAACAATTTCTCAAGTCCATATAGCAGATAAATTATCAGCCTGAATTCAATTATTGAACTTTTTCTCCAAACTCCATGTTTCTGATTTCTGGTTTATGTTCTCCTCTTAAGCAGTTCTATGTAAAATCTGAGAGAGTTGCATGACTAAAATGTCTGTCTCTCTTCTGGATAAAGAAAATCCTGGGGGTGAGGAGAAGGGTTGTCATGGTCCCTAGAACCCCAGGGAGTTTCTGGGGTGCATCACTGTCTTTGCCACCTAGTCTGAGTGTCAGAAGGCTGGGGAAGAGGTCATCATTTTGGGGTTCCTCTTTTACTTGACTGTCAGTGAAACAGCTATGGAGAAGAAAGAACTGGGCACCTAGTGAAGCATTAAGAAATCATTCCTAGCCCTGTCTCTCAATTTCTTCATCAGCTTGGGTGTGTCTGTGTTCTTGAAAATGCACAGGTTTGAACAGGGCATGTTTGTGGTTTGGATTTAACGAGGAAGGAAAAAAAGAGAAAAGGATTGAAGAAAAAGCAAGGCAAATAAAGGATATGAGTGCTTCCAACACCAAGGAAAAATAGTTATAAAAACAAATACTAAGAATGGTATATTCATTAGAAGCTATTCTCCTTCTAGAACAGGAGAACAATTCACCATAATATTGGTACCAAAATGTGCAGTCAAATCTTCCTAGAACCCTGGGGTCCTCAGTCTTTCACCAGCCACTTGCTGCTGTCGTTCTGATCTGCCTATTAGTCTTAATTCGTTTGATCATTCTCCTCTTCCTCCCAATTGTTCTTTGGTTCATGGTTTTGCACGTCTTGAATGGGAAGTCTGAGTGATGATTCAGACATATTAAGGCACATTTTATGCGTTAAGATTTTTTAAAAATGACATGTAGACGCTAACATCATGCTTTTCCTAAAGACAGAATTACATTTGCCTGGAATTCTGTGTTGAAAAATCTGAAGATGTACTGATAAATACTTGATGCCTAGTACCTTGACCTTCTCTTTGGGGACCAAGATCTAGCTTGAATATTATCTGTGACCTTTTAGGTTATTTAACTAAACTGAATAATTAAAAGTTTTTTATTGTTCAGTAACCTGAAAGTAGGGTGTGCATTTGAGAGGTGGATGGAAGGCGAAAAGAATGGACATAAGAAGGTTATTATTTCCCCTTCAAATAATATTGCCAAAGACTCATAGCACTTTGATTGTTAGCATGGTACACCACTGTGACTGTCAGCACTGGCCGCCATTACCTGGGGAGATTTTTAAAAAATGCTTATACTTGGGTCTACCCCAAACAAATTAAATCAATCTGTAGCAGAGAGGCTTGGGCATTGAAATTTTGTGAAAGCTTCCCATGTGATTATAATATGCAGCTAGGACTGAGAGCCTACCTGGAGTAGAATAAGGATTTCATGCTTTAGAGTCTGATAAGCCTGTATTTCAATTCCAGATATGCCACTTTTTGTGCCAAGTGACATTGGGTAAGTTTTTGAAACTTTCGCAACTTATGTTCTTACTCTATATAAGGAGCCAGTGTGTCTTCATCAGAGGATCATTTTAAAGATAAGATGAGAAAACATATGTGATATAGCTAGTACAGTACCTAGCATGTAATTGATGTTTAATAAATTAGGGTTATCATCCCTATCATCATCATTAGGCTTGGAAGAGACCATTATTTCTACAGGTAAACATTACATGGTAATAGAGAAGAGCAGACATGAACTGGAGACCACGCCAGCCATCTGCTCTTTGTCTGATGGTCTGATGGAATATATACTATGGGTATTTCTACTACTTTATCCAGTCTATTTTTGAGCCACAGTACTGCAATGATCGAAGCTATTCTGACAAGTTTGTACCACCAATGGATAAAGAGTTCTTAATATTAAGACACTTCTTTCAACATTTAGTTTATTCAATTAATTCTGATTCTACTATTCTTTTGGAACCTTCCAATATGTTAACAATTTTAAAGCATTTATCTTTTTTTTTTTTTTTTTTTTTTAGAAGGAGTCTCGCTCTGTCGCTCAGGCTGGAGTGCAGTGGTGCGATCTCTGCTCACTGCAAGCTCCGCCTCCCAGGTTCACGCCATTCTCCTGCCTCAGACTCCCGAGTAGCTGGGACTACAGGCACCCGCCATCATGCCCGGCTAATTTTTTGTATTTTTAGTAGAGACGGGGTTTCACCATGTTAGCCAGGATGGTCTTGTTCTCCTGACCTCGTGATCCCCCCACCTCGGCCTCCCAAAGTGCTGGGATTACAGGCGTGAGCCACTGCCTCCGGCCAAGCATTTATCTTATTATATTGTAGATTTCATTAGCCTTTGGCAATATTAAAAATCAATTTATTTATTTATTTATTTATTATTTATTTATTTATTTTTGAGATGAAGTCTCACTCTGTCACCCAGTACAGTGGGGTGATCTCAGCTCACTGCAACCTCCACCTCCTGGGTTCAAGCAATTCTCATGCCTCAGCTTCCCAAGTAGCTGGGATTACAGACACATGCCACCATGCCCAACTAATTTTTGTGTTTTTAGTAGAGATGGGGTTTTACCATGTTGGCCAGTTTGGTCTCGAACTCCTCACCTCAAGTGATCTGCCCATCTCAGTCTTGGGCATTACAGGCGTGAGCCACCGCATCCAGCCAAACATCAATTTATCTCAGTAACATGTTCAAAATAGATAGGACGCCATACCACGTTTTTGCTGTTTGAATCACAATTTGATCTTGAATCCACTGTCATGGATTCTACCTTTCTCTATGTAAACCAGGCATTTCATTAGCTATGGAGGTACAGACTGGATTAAACCCATCTGTAAAACTGGTAAAGCCCAAAATGCTGTTCACTGTGAATGAGACTCACTTGAATTAGTAGTCTTGCACAAAATAAATACCCACGACTATTGAATTGAGAGGCACTACTCTACTGTTTAACAGAAACAAAGTAATTTTCCTAATACTGATTTGTGTACTTAAAAAAATCTACAAATGCGTCAAGGAAAAAGGTTAATCTCCATTTTCCATATTCTAGGAAGGCAGATGGACTATGACTTTGATAGATGACACCAATGTTCTCACAGGCACTCTTCCTTAAAATCATTTGTGATTTGTGACCCATAAACCAAATGGATCTACTACGTCTTAAACTTAGGATTTACTTTTGAAATCTCTCTCCAATGTTTTGCTTTTCTCAGTGACTCTAGCCTGGCGCTATTCTTCATGGTCTTTTGTCTCTTCATCTTAATCTCTGCACCTGCTGATACATTCATACAATTAATCCAGATATCTCTCTTGGTCTTTTTCTTTCCTTATTCATGAATCTTTAATAACTCCTTGTATTTGTAAGAAAATCCAAATCATGTGAAAAAATGGAAAGAGTTCGACTTACTTGAGTTTGGAGATAAACAGATCTGGGTTTGGATCCTGGCTTTGTGGCTTTGAGCTGTGTGAATATGAGTATATTATTATTTTTCTCTAAGCCTGTTTTGTTGTTTGTAAAATAAAGATAAAAATAACTGCCTCAAGGTTGAAATAAGCATTACATGAAATAACCTGCAAATCACCTAGTATAGTGTCTGGCCCCTAGTGAAAGCTCAATTAACATCAGTCACTTTTGTGAGCCCCTGATTCTAGACCTGAGCCACCTTTCCCGTTCTCTCTCTCACTGTGGTCTCCCTCTGTGCCTCACACATCCTTACTTCCCTTCCCTGGCTACTGTCACTGTATACATGTATCTTCCATTCCACTGCTTCTATGGCTTTATTCATCTACATATTCATGGGGTTCTCTTTGTCACAAATGCATTTTTTTAAGTTTCTGATCAGTTCTTCTCTTACATTTTCTTGAGATTTCTAGTCAAAATTGATCTCTAACTCTCTACTCATAATCCTTGTCATACCTTCACTGATCTTTCTATCTGTCTTCAGGTCCATTCCATGACGGTGTTTGCATCCACCTCCTCCACCTGATTACGAGCCCCTTAAGGGCAGAGGCAGGGCCTTTCTCATCTTTGTCTGTACCTGCCCATCTCCGCCATGCCTTCCAGAGGGCTAGGAAAATTTCTTGAAAAGGAAACACTCAAGAATAATTTTGTGAATATATTAATTATTTAGCAAATTCATTGTACTGTTGAAATGATAAAACATTGACATGGGTAGGATGGTAATACGATTATTATTAATTATATAACTAGAAAAATTAATCAAGTCCACCGAGCTCAAGTAACTTCCTAGAGTAATACTACGAAAAAAAATTCTCGTGTCTTGAAAGCTGTTATAAAATCCCTTAACAGGCCATGGGGACTAAAGTACACCCAGTAAGCTCACAACAACACAACACTAAGATTAAGGCAGTAGAAGAAAAATCAAAAGGCAAATTGTTGAGATGCAGGATAACGTGTGCATGACCCAAGAGTATAGGTAATTTAGTTGTTCTTATTCTGGCCAGGGGAGCCTGGAGGATAATTATCTCTTCATTCTCACTGTTCGCATTGGCTAGTAGAGAAGTAGAATAAATAGAGGACAGGACAGAATTCTGAGATTAGTATAAACCAGTACTCCATCTTCCTCGATGGTTTATATTAACCATGCCTTTGTCTTCCTCTTGTTTATATATTTCATGTGTAATAGATCTCTGTAAATAGTATATACTGATTAGGTTTCTCTGTCATATTTTAATTCACTTGATGATGACCTTTAGTTTTTCCATTTAAATATACAAATATTGAAAACATTATAATTATTTAATGTTTCCACAGTCAGTCACAGGTTGTTTTTTTTTCTTAATCTTTCATTTATGCTTAGTGGTTAGGGTTACCAACCAGCCCAGCTGAGATGAAAGGGTTTTCTGGGACATGGGACTTTCAGTGTCAAGACTGACACAACTTCTAAGGAACTAAAAAACTGTACCATGCTAAAGGATTTTTCAACTTTTCAGAAAGAAATCTGAGTATTGTTTCTTTTTACAAGGTGTTTGCAATCTAGTTGAGGAAATATGATGCATGAAGCCAAATACAGGACAATTCAAGAGAGAATGAAATCTAACATAAATGTGAATGGTACAGAATATAGGGATGCAATGTTTTAGAACTGGGAGTGGCAGGAGGATAATAAGGAGGAGGCTTCTTTGCAAAAATGAGCCTAGAGTGGTAATGCTCAGAAGGCTAGAAGCTTAGAAACTCAAGAGGAAAGGGATGAGGGGTAAACAGAGAAGAGACGTGGTATGAGTATGAAACAGTGAGGAATTTAGCAGCCTGACCTGCGGCTGGTGAGAGTGAGCTGAGGTGCTGCAGAAATAAATGGATTCAGTAAATACAAACTGAAATAAAGTCTGACAAGGATGCAGTAGGAGGTAACTTTTTTCTGGCTTTCCAACATTAGCTGGAATAATTGGGTAGTGGCTGCAGTTATGATTTACATTTGATTATTCAAATTTCACACAATGATAATATATGCTTCTCATGAAATAAACCACCCTATGTGTTACCAGTGCAAGTACATATTTAAATGAATGGCCATTATGCAGTGAGCCAAAGAGAAAGACAACATCTATCATGAAATGTTTTGTGTGGTGAAATACTCTATAGCAAAACCAAAGAAGTTTCAGCAAAGAAAATAAATAACTGCTCTTTTCAAATAGAGTTTTTGCCCTTTATCTGATATTGGCAGCTCCAGACGTTTGGCTTATAGAAAGCACCTTTGCCATTTGTTTTATTGCTTCTTTGTAAGTTATTTGCCTCCAATTGTTAGCAGCTGCATTATTTTTCTAATCCTTCTCAATTAACATACCGTCTGCATCATGGAAGAACTCTGAAATAGAAGAGGAAGTTACATAGGAATGACATTCCATCTTTCCTGAAGAACAATTTTCCTGTTAGACATTCAGAAGGAAGAATGTGAGTTTTTTTCTTCATTTGTTACCAGTGTCTGCTTAAAATTCAAATGAACTGCAGTTTCTGTGACTGGTTATGCTTTAATATGAACTCTGTAAAAAATTCTCCCCCCTTTTTTTTTAACCACTCTTTTTCTCTCCTCAAAAGCAAGCTCTTGTCGAAGAGGGAACGAGAACTCTGCTTCTCAGAGTAAACAGGCCTGCTGAGCAGAGCCCGTAGCCCATAGAAAGCCCACCCCTTCAGAAGGAAATCAGATCCTTGGGCGAAAGAGGTAAAGAAAAAAAGAGCAGCTGTTAAAACATTTAGTCTGTTTTTCTGCTTAGCCCCTGCTGGTCCCCTTGCTTCTCAGCTCCGTGTACTGTACTTGGTGTTGTGTGCTGGAAATGCAGGACCCTCACTGTGGGGCGAGCATATGAACAAGGACATTCCCTGGCCTCCGCATCCTCGCGGCCATCTTCGGCCTCCCCATCCTCCTCGCTACATTCCTGGAGGACAGTCGAAAGATTGATTGGATGATTTTTTGGCAGCTATTTGCAGAGCCTGCAGCCACAGCTTGTTTTAATTAGGGAATCAGAGCGTTTCTTTTATGTAGGTCACATCAGGTTTTGATTCCAGCTCTCATACAGCTAGAACCTTTCTAAAAAGTCAGAAATACATGTACAATTGGCAGGGTTTTTTTTTTTTTTTTTTTTTTTAGAAGAAAAGGGTTTTAAAATAGTTCTCATCTGGGTCATGTATGCTAGTGTAGCCATTTTCTGTCTCCTTTTGTCTAATTATCAGAATAAGAGTGATATTCTACTTTTCTTCCATGAAGCTCCTGTTGTCTGATGTACATATGCTGAACACATATTATAAAATTACTGGCAGGGATCTGGGGGTGGTGGGAGGGTTAATGGTTATTTGCTTGCTTCTTTGTGCTTTTGCACCCGAAAGGTTTAATGGGATCCCTTTCTATGGAATCTAATCCTGAAGAGTCCAGGGAGAATGTAAAAACAATTATCCAGTTAATCTTTGTGATGAAGTTAGGAATAAATACAAGGTAGTAAGAGAGATAGGAGACTGGGCATTATAATGACACTGCAGGAACTGAAACCCAAAATTAAATATTCTCGGATTATAGGCAGCCCTTAGGAAACTTTGTCTAAAGAGTTTATAATGCACAAAGAATACTTCTTGGTAGGTAGCCAAGTAAGAGCCACTGATGATTATGGATGTCTGAATGATGAACATGGGTTCTACTATTGCCTTAGAAAAAAATCTAAGCTAACACTATTTGCCTTTCAGAAATTTGTTACAATTAGGACATGATTCTGATTTAAATTGTTCTTCAGGTACCATGTTATATGTATACTTCTGCTTATAGGGAAATTTGAAATTTTAGCAGTAAAATAAAACATAAATGTTAAACATTTAAACATTAAAGAGCAAGACAGCCACCTTCACCACCAAGAAATATACCCCTATTGCAGAGTATTTGCTGATATAGGCAATGCGTACTTAACTAATGTGACTTTGTGTAATCTACCACCCACAGATGATTAATTAGGCTACTCAGTGAGGGTCATGCAAACAAGTTTTAACGTTACAGGCTCTCCGGAGTGTGAAGCAGTGTCCTGTTTACATTTCCTGGATGGTTAAATGAAGAGCGGTGTGAAACACTGAAATGAAATACGATGAAACATTTCAAGTTGTGTACCTCTCAAAATGTTAAGAGGGGCTATTATCCCTCAAAGGCTGCAGATCCAATCAATTTCAAATTGTTAAAAGCAGCTGGAAGGAGATGTCTGTCAATGGAGGAGGTGTCTTGTCTGTTGGAGAGACTCACAGACTCTTGGTCTCATTATTTTCAGAATGAAAAGGGAACCACAGCTGTCTGTTCTGATACATTTGATTAAACTGCTACACCAAGGGTCAGAAAGAGATTAAGGGACTCTAAGTTGAGCTTTGGAAGCAGTAGTTTCAGGGCATCTATTGACTTTCCAAACTTCTTATTGGGCGGGAAGTATCACAATAATAGGACTTGCCATCAGACATCTGGCATGATCATTGTTGGAACCACATCATTGAAACTGCCTGTCTAAGGATATTTTACTCTTGTTCTTCTCTCTTGCAACTCTCACCCCAATGAATAATGTCCAAGAAGAATAAAATGAATTCATTATGGTTTCAAATTGCCCAAGGCAGAAATGTTGCCTTTACATTTCAGAAGAGGAGATAGCACTGGTACCAAATATATAGAAAGGGTGGAGTTTATCTATTACCAAATCAAATTTAAATTGCCAAAGGTCTCTTGACTATCATCTTACTTTTATTTTTAGAAAAGTATCTTAACTATAGCTCTTGTGTCTCTCTGCTGTCACTCAATTCATTCTGTAGAATATAGAGTTCCATATTTTTATTATGATTGGAGTTAAACCACAGACCCTCAGAAATTTGTAGTTGGTGGTAGTTCAGTACACCTAAATTAAAAAAAAAAAAAATCCACAGTGTATTTTATAGAGCTGCAATGCCCCCTTCTGTCTGCAGTGCCTGGGGTGGAAAAACTCACTTGGGTTTATGAGTTGATTGTGGCAAGGGAAAACAATGTTTATACTTTTCTTATAATGGTTCAACTACACACATGAGAGGGCTGTAAACCAGCAGTGAGAGTGATCATTCAAATTCCATCCCTTCTATTCCGTTTCCTCATTTGGCCTCCTATAATCTATAGGAAATTAATATAACACTGATGATTGCTGCCATTGGCCAGCAAACCCAATTATCTTTATGGCTGTGAAGGTGGATTAGTAATGTCCTTTTTACTGTGATATGTAGGTAACCTAACGTGTACATCTAAAGAGCAACAAATATTTTTCAGCCACTAGAATTTTTTTTTTTTTTTTTTTGAGATGGAGTCTCGCTGTCGCCCAGGCTGGAGTGCAGTGGCACGATATCTCAGCTCACTGCAGGCTCCTTCCCCCGGGGTTCACGCCATTCTCTTGCCTCAGCCTCCCGCGTAGCTGGGACTACGGGTGCCCGCCACCTCGCCCAGCTAATTTTTTGTATTTTTAGTAGAGATGGGGTTTCACCGTGTTAGCCAGGATGGTCTCGATCTCCTGACCTTGTGATCCGCCCGCCTCGGCCTCCCAAAGTGCTGGGATTACAGGCGTGGGCCACTCTGCCCGGCCAGCCACTAGAATCTTGATGGGAATGATTAGTTAGACTTATGTGTCTATTTGTCTACCTGCATAAACTTCATTGATTCCTTATAAGACCATGCTATAATTTATAAAACATGTACAGTACAGATTATGTCTTAACTCCTAATAACTTCTCAAAAAGGAATTGATGATACCCTTAGCCAGAACTAATCAGAGAAAAAAATATGTTTGATTTGGTCTGCACTCTCTTTTTTCACCATCAGTTTGGCCTGTCTTACTCTACTTTTCTTATACCCCTTATCAATTATGCCCCACGTGGTTGGCATGCAGTAGTTGTTTCCCTGGGCAAGGCTTTTAATAAATATTGCAGAAGATTCTCAGGACTTCTCACTGCATTTGTTCAAAGTCAGATTTTCCATGGAGTCTTCATCAACCATATTTTCAAAGGTTTACGTGTTTCTAATATATTCTGAAAACCAGCTCAAGTTCTTATTGCACAAATGGAGTATGATAAATCATCTCTTAAGTGTTGCAGGTGTGTGTGTATGTGTGTGTGTGTTTGAGTTGTATGTGGTATGTCTGTGTGTGAATGGGAATTGCATTTGAATGATGGAGACAGTACAAATGCTGGCTTTGCGTTAGGAGAGGAGAAGCATAATCTAAAATAGTTCTTTCCCATTACATACAAATAATGAATCCTGAGGCTATGTACCAATATTAATTTCTTGAATTTCAGATTCCTATGTGCCCTAATTGTGTTGATGACAATAGTTATTAGAGTGAACCACTTTTGATGTACAAAATGAACTAAAAGATTAATTTTACATTCTTTTAAAATGCAGTTAGGTTTAGAGTTCTCCACATTATAGCTTTGGATTAGAGAAAAAACACCTTAAGAAAGATGCTTCTTTGGGCACAAAAACATATGCTGTGTGTGGAGGTCAGAGCATGGGAGATTAGGCATACTTCAAAGATTTTTTATCACACATTTTTGGGGCCATCATAGTATTAAATATTAATGAATGTTAGTGTGAGTTAGAAGGTAGTAGAGGATCAAATTGAAAAGACTGTGAATAGAAAGAGATGATCTATTGATACAGTTTTTTCTTTAGTATCCCTCTTTATTTGATAATCCCTGAATTGATTATAACTCAGACACGAAGCAGTAAATTCTCTCCTTTGGTCCACTCTGTATTCACAAAAAGCATTTGTTGAGTAAGGCCTTGCGAGGAGGTCTTGAAAACCGTGTGTTCTGCTCCCAATGATGAGTCAGCGCTATCTCCAGCTGGCAATGGGAACGTTGGAAAAGGCACTAATTCCTGTCAAATTTTCCCTCTGGGTCTTCCAGCTAGTACTCAATCACAAACAATGACCTATTTTTCTTTAGCGTCTGGTGGTAGAATTCTTTAAGGTTCCTTCATAAATGAATCTTAGCCCAGAAAGTTAGGACTTTTCATGACTTACGATGAAGCTGAATGTGAAGTTGAAATTGTAAGTGTTAAGTGAGAGAGCATGATAAATATTTAACACCTATCTGACTCCAGGAGAATGCTGTTTTTAGAAGAAAGAAACCTTTTGCTTGCTCCATTTTTATAGTGTTCTTAATGGCAAAAGTTAAACAAGTCCAGTTTCCCATACTGGATCTACTATTTGAGGTAGTTCCCAGGCAATCAAATTTAAAATACTTTAGGTGCAAAGGAGCGAAGTGAGAAAAGCAACACTTTGAAATGAATAGAGTGTACCAGTGAATACACTGGCTGTCTATTCAAAAGTCTTACTCACCAGTGACCCAACAGGAAAGTTCTGCACAAGGTAAGGGATAAAAAAGCTAAAGAGGAAAAACAATTAGGAAAGAAATGGTTCAAACACAAATTATGCCATTTATCCTCAGCATCAAAATAAGCTGTTTCTATAGGGGAAACAACGCAAAACAAAACAAAAAACAAACAAATTACTTGCTTTTAAGATGTTTGTCATTCTTTAAAATATATTTTAATTTCTAATTTCTAATTAATTTTTTTTTTAAAAAACTGCATAGGCTTAAGATATCGTCCCCTCTTGCTAGACCTTTTACATTTTAATTTTTGAAATATAAAAACCTATAAATATAGTATATGCAAAAGGATAAAATTTATGTAAATATTTATTATTTAATATTAATACAAAATACCTGACTAGTATTCCTCAAAACTGTCAAGGTCATCAAAAACAAGGAAAGTCTGACAAACTGTCATAGCCAGGAGGAACCTCAGGAGACATGATCACTAAACATAATGTTATCCTGGAGGGGATGCTGGGACAAAAAAAGGACAGCAGATAAAAAGTAAGAAAACCTAAATAATGTAATGCACTTTAGTTAATATATAATAATGTATCAATATTGGTTGCCACAAATGTACCATACTAATGTAAGAAGTTAATAATAGAGGAAACTGGATATGAGGTATATGGTAACTCTCTTTACTATCTTTGAATTTTTTTGGTAAAAAACCTAAAGATGTTCTAAAATAAAAAGTTTACTTTCAATAAAAGTACTCTGTAAAATCGGTAACACACTGATTTAAACATCTATTGATTTTGATGTCTCTGTTGTCACATATTTCTTTTATTTCTTTCCCAAAGGTGATAACTTCATTAGAGAGTCTGACGAGAAAAAATTATTTATTCATTCACTTATTCAACAAGAAAATACTGAACAATAATAATAACAGCTAATCTTGATTATTTATTGTTTTCCAGACAATGTGCATGAAACTTGGCTTATGTAATCTCATTCAGTTCTTACAACAACATTATGAACTGGCTGTTATTATTGTCCTTATTTTATAAATAAGGAAACTGAGGCATAGAGAAACTGAATATTTTGCCAAAAGTTGTTTGGCTGATAATTTGTAAATCTTTTGTAAATCTGGGGTGTAACTATCAGCTTCCTGTCCATACTGTCTCTATCCTCCCAGATTCTTTATCAGGTAGGGTTGCATTAAACTGTATATAACAGAAACCCAACTATAATGGTTTTGCTAATAGGGTTTTATTTTTCTCATATGAAAAAGAATGAGGCTTGTATGGCTGATTCAGGAAATAATCAAGGACTCAGATTCCTAGATATTTCCTCTTTTATCTTGATTGTATAGCTTTTCCCGTTATAATTCAGCCTCATGTATGTATGTATTCTAGGATAGAAGAAGGAAGTCACAAAGAAGAAAGAGAGCTATACATTAATATATCAGGAAAGCAAAATTTCTCCCCAATCCCCCAGTAGCCTTTGTTAATATATTATCACCAGAATGCTGTCATCTAGCTGCAAGAGTGGCTGGGAGATTTAGTTCAGCATTTTTTTTTTTTTTTTTTTTTTTGAGACAGAGTCTCGCTCTGTCACCCAGGCTGGAGTGCAGTGGCGCAATCTCGGCTCACTGCAAGCTCTGCCTCCCGGGTTCACACCATTCTCCTGCCTCACACTCCCGAGTAGCTGGGAATACAGGCACCCGCCACCAAGCCTGGCTAATTTTTTGTATTTTCAGTAGAGACGGGGTTTCACCGTGCTAGCCAGGATGGTCTTGATCTCCTCACCTCGTGATCCGCCTGCCTCGGCCTCCCAAAGTGCTGGGATTACAGACGTGGGCCACCGTGCCCGGCCAGCATTTTTTATTAATTAAAAATAAAATCCTTTGGCCAGAAATTGCTGCTCAAAACAAAATAGAATTCAACGAGCAAAGAAGAAGAAGAAGAGAGAATATGTAGTATATAGCGTGTGCTTAATAAATAATTGTTGCATGAATTAAAGACTGGATACTGGGTGCCATTGAAATGTCTACTGTAGTTATTGAGCTCTGCTAGGCTACTTGAGTAGAAACCCATTCAAAGCACAGTTTTAAGAGCCCATTCAAGGCTCCTGAATCATTCATAGTTAACTGGAGGAGATGGTGTTATAGGCCATGTAAAATTGGAGAGATAGTCATGAGGGGAAAAGAATGGCCCTGAAATGCAGCCTAAGAAAAGTGGAAAGTCTTCCTACAGGAAAGGGCAACTGAGTGTAGACTAAGAGGATGAATGAAAGGTATGCAAAAGGAGGGGAACGTGTATTTCAGGCATTGAGGTGAAAACATATAATTCATGTTAGGAACCAAAAGTAATGTGGCATTGAGGGAGCTCTGTACTAGTTCGCATGCTGCACAGGTCATTGTCTTCCTCTTTCCTACTTCTCATAACTCCTTTGCAGCTGCTGGCTCTCAGTGCACATGCCTTTCCAGGGAGACTTCCCTGACCACCTCAACCAAAGAAACACCCCAGCGTTCCCTACCTGTCCGTGTCTAACTTGAGCTCTTGTTTATCTTTCTTAATCTTATTCTGTGCTCAGTATAAGCATTTGACGAATATTTGTAGAATGGCAGAAATGATAATCCTTTAATTTGTTTAATTTTAGAGGTATCAATCTTAAATTATTTCCTTCTGGGTATAATTCCAGGCATGTCCATCGGATATTTAATCTTTGATTATCCTTCAGCATTAATCTTATACATTTTTTCTTTTTTTTCTCCTGAGAATTTCTTTTACAGTTTGATTAATCAGGAACTAATGGTCTTGAAGTAGGGATCATGTCAAATATGTTTCTAGATTTTTCAAAGTACTTCATATACTAGCCCATCGTAGATGGACAACATTTATTGTTATTAGATGCACATGTGGCATAAAGCCAGGGATTCATAAAAATGTATTAAATGTAATAATTTCTATTATAAAGAAATTGGAAAGTTCATTTCTACCATTATTTAAGGTTATTCTAGTGTGTCTTACTGGAAGATCAGTCAATGTTTTGGAATTTCAAACAAAATTTGTCTACTGTTGGTTATTGTGACACAGTAGAGTAGAATGTATGCCATGGCTTTTTATGATTCACATTTCTAGATGATTGCAGAGACATGTTTATGTATACCATTCCTCTGCCTGCTGAGGACCCATCAACTGCAAAGAAATACCATAATAAGAAAAATAAATTCATTTTGTAGAAATTCTGAAACAACTAAATGCAGTCTGTAGAAGTGTATTCTCATTGGATACTCCTCATTTATACTGGAATGGCAAAGTTTCCAATAGTTTTGTTCTTTATTTATGAAGCATTTTCTGCTTTTGCTTCATGCTGTGTCACAGCAAGTAATCTTGTTTTGCAATGCAATATGACAAGGAGCCAGGAGACCAGATCCCTAATGCAGTGCTTTCCAGAGTGGAGTCCAGAACACCTGTGGGGGCCCTTGGACTTCATGTAAATTTGTCAAAGCTGAAAATGTTATCTGGGGAAAAAAAGCTAAAGAGAAACTGGGGGGATAGTCTTGAAGGAACTGTGGGTAGTGGGGAAAGGGTAACAAGGCTGGAAGTTATTTATTAGCCAAAATGAAACATGCAAAGTTCCAAAGAAAGGCCAAAATATAAAAACCTTTGGCCATAAGAATAAGAAAAATAAAGACTAACTATGAAAACTATAGCTTTATTCATTGGAAATCTTAGTATAAAAATCACAAAAGTATAGAATTTACCTCTCCAGACAAAAGTAGTTAGGTGTTTAGTGAGGAGAGCTGCAGAGTCTGCCAATGGAAATTCAAGAGGAAACAAATCCAGGCCAGTCTTGAACTGGGGCTGTTTCTCAGAGATGCTCCCTGATTCTGCTTAGCGTCTTTTCCTAAGGTTCTGTAAGTACAGACTGAACCTGATACCTCTGTCCAGGCCTGTTACATAGAACTGCTGAAAGTCATGTGATCTTCTGTACCTTCTGCTTCAAGCATCATCCTGTCCTATCACTGCCTCTATTTCTTCTTCCTCAGTGGCATGCAGTTATAGGTTTGAGAAGAAATCATGAGTTACCACCTTCACATAAAGAGGCAACTTGACAGCTTTGAATATGAAAGAAAGCTCAGGAATCCAAAGCTTCTTATTCAGCCTAGGTTTGGACATCTTTTCTCCACGACAACTCAGAAAGAATTAGCTATCTTATTCCTAGTTTCTAATAAATATGCATTAAATAGGATTGCCACACAAATTTGAATACTCTTGAGCAGTATCCTCCAAAAATAGAAGACAATCTGTTAATCATGGTTGGAAACTGGATTCCTTGGCCTTCCAAGGAGATATTTTACTAAGAACATGGCAGAAGTTGATATAATAGTAGAAGTATGCCAGCTTTTATGGGTGTCAACTGCTAGCAGAATTTAGTCTTGGCTGTGGGATGGGGAAAAGTTGAAGAGTAAATCCATGATGATAGTATTTTCGGAGCAATTGAGGTGCAGAGGGATTTTAGGGATCCTCACAACACAGGGTTTGCAGGTGTTGTTTCTGGGGAGGCAACACCTAAAAGAAAAAGTATTTAAATATGTCAACTGAAATCTGAAGAATAAATATGAATTAACCAGATGAAAGGGAAGGTGGGAAGTTCGGAGTAAGTGACGAAGAATATTTCAGGCAGAGGCAAGGGTGCCTTCACAGGCTGAGAAGTCTGTGGCACATCTGGCAGAACTGCAGGTTGTCGGTATGGCTGGGATATGTTATACAATTGAGGGGGCATATGGGGAAAAGGGTGAGATTGCAAGTGACCTGTGAAGTCATTTGAAGAGATTTAGAGTTCATTCTGACAGCAATGAGGAATCCTTGAGGTCTGTTAACCAAGGAAGTTATGTAATTAGAGATGCATCTTCAAAGATTCCTCTGCAGTGTAGAGAGTAATGTGGAAACCAAGGGAGACAAAGCGCAGGCAGAGGGATAAGGAAGATTTTAGAGAAATCCAGGACTGAACTTGATTAGTTTCTCGTTCTCTATTATTGTATAACAATCCTTCTTCTCTCCAAAAAATGTAATAAGATAATGAATGGATAAAACAGCAACCATTCCATTGTAGTTACTGTGAGTACGGAATTTGCACAGAGCATGGAAGGTGGAGAGGATGGATTGTCTCCACTGTCTGAGGACTGGGCCTTCAGCTGGGGTGACTGGAACAGCAAGCTATGGCTCGATGCCCAACTGGGGACTCTGTCTGGGGCTTTGCTTTTTCTCCTCATGGCATCAGCTGAGGTAGAAGCCAGACTGGCTTCTTTTCTGCCTTCTTCACACTTACAGGCACAAGGAAGAATTAATACCTCCTCTAATCCTTGTTCCCATAAGAGTTTATACATTCTTTTTATTATAGTACTTATTGTATTGATTACATTATATATATATAGTGATATATGCAAAGAAAGTACTAACATGCAATTTCCCTTTTTATCATTTTCAATCTAGAATCCAAAGCCATTCAATATATATTTTACCTCAATTGAATTTAATAATAACAAAGTGATTCAATAATTAAATTGGCATCAGTGTCTAATTTTAATTAGGATACTGGTCTAGTAAACTAGAGAGGTAAAAAGTTTTAATCTTTTCACATATAAAAACTAATGTTTTTTTGATAACTACTTCTAAGAAAAGAAGATTGTCAAACATTATTGTGTAACTCTAGGGTAGTCCAATTTTGTGCTTAATTGTCAAAGCAATGAAATCAGCCACCATTAATATTTGCTGCTATTTATTTTATAGCCTTGATTCTACCTTTTAATCTATTTCAGTGAAACTTTTGGTAAACATGTGCTAACTTACGTTTCTTTTAGAAAGAGGTGGATATAAGAAGCAATATATGAATAATCTCAGATGAGTCATTATATCATCTTCTAGACAGAAACTTATGTCTTTTAAAATTAAAACATTTCTTTTTTTTTAGTTAATTAATACAATGCTATTTACAGCTCCCTCCTACACTTTCTCCCACATATTTGCTGCTATTTAATGATCTGGAAAAAAAGACAGTAGCACAACAATGAAAATTTTAATGGTATTAAATTTGGTGGCTTGGCAAGCAACTATAGGAATAGAAAAACTACACGAATGGGCCTAAAGACCTTAGAAATCTGAGCAAAAGATAAAACTAGATTCAAGCAGGAATTAAATGCAGATTAAGACATCTGGAGAAAGGTATTAAACACAGACATTCAGGAGGCAGGTAAAATCATGAAGGCTGTGAGACAGCAATGTGAGGTAATAGCACATCAGCTATTTCATTATGGAGAGGCAACATAATGACTAATTCACTTTTGTGTCTCCAATTTTGAATCCCTCTACAGAAAAGTGATAGATTATGTATCTCTTGAAAGAATGTTAGTATTACAGAAGCTTCAGTGGAAGTGCCATATAATTACCAGAATGAGGAAACTGCCTACTATTATGTTACAAGATCTCCACCTGCTTCTCTCATTTATTTCACACTAAAAAAGGAAGTATTCCAAGGTCCCTATCAAGGGAGCCACTAATGTGATGAATAAGAAAAACATCCATATAGAGAGTCACTGAAAACCTCGACATCCTTCGTTAACCTTGGGGTTCCCAGCCACTATTTGTTTTAAAATAGCCTTATGCAAACATCACATTGCAAGGCATATGTGCCACAGTTGACGGTAAAGGGAGCCTGTTCCATGTTCATTTTATAAAAGTTATGACTGAGGAAAATTTCAAACATACATAAAAGCATAGAGGATGAATTTGGAGCAGCAGCTTATCAACTCTTGTCCAATCTTGTTTCTTCTATACACTCTCATACACACTTGATCTCCTCACAACCTGGGTTATGCTGAGGCAAATCCCAGACACTTTTATATCATCTTTTAGTATATATATCTAAAAGATAAATATACATACACATCCTTTATAGCATTACCACTGTATCATTACCACTCCTAAACATTATTAATACTTCCTAAATAACATATTCATTTTTATATCCTCAGTGCCCAGTCTGGTCCCCACATAATAAACATCTCTATGAATGAATAAGTGAAATGTCTCCCCACTTACTCAATTTATTAATTTAAGAACAAATATTGCTACTTTTAGTCTATTGCTACTCTTCTTTCTCTCTCAAAACCCATCCCAAGGGCTTCTCTTTTGTGAAATCTTTCACAATATTTCTAAATAGAGTTTGTTAACTTGTATGTTTATTTCCCTGCTCAACCTCTCTGTGCATTCTTTGTTTTTGAAGACTGACAATGTATTAGGCACTGTGCCAAGCCTGTTGCACGGAAAAATACTTCTATCTCTATTTTACTAAAGAAGAAATAGAATCACATTGGGGTTAACTAACTACTCTGGGGCATATGCCGGTGAATGACAGGGCTAAGATTTGAACTAAGGCAGTCTGATTCTGGAGTTCATGCTTTTCACCAGTTTTATCCATCTTTATACTCTACTTAGGAACAAAGTGGCTGATACATAGTAGCAAATCAAAAAATGTCTTGGAGAAAAGAATAAAAGGAGGAAGGGAGAAAGAGACGGAGGGAAAAAGAGAGAGGAGGGAAGAAGAAAAGGAGAAAGAGGAGGAAAGAAGAAAAGGAGAAAGGGAGAGAAGGAGGATGAAGGACAAAAGGAAGAAAAGAAGGAAGGAAGGAAAGAAAGAAGGAAGGAAGGAAGGGAAAGAAAAGAGCATATGATTATTGAGACTACTTGAGAGGGAGAAAAGATAAGACAATAAAAAATTATTTACCACCATACAGTTTCAAAAACGTATTTTTATTAATTTTACTTGCTTTTTTCAATAAGTGTAAGGTAGATATAATACCCATTTTGAATATTAGGGAAGTAGTTCTTAGAGACAAGGAGAGAATTGTTGAAACTGGTAGAACTGGCTCTGACTCCTCAATCTTGACTCCACATCCTATTCTTTTTAGTGACTAAAATGTCATTCATGTCTTTCTTTGGTTAAGACTGGCATCCCCATAGAAAGAGCTGAGTGGCCGTTGTCTAGAATACAGTGCTCTACCTCAGAGGTCTGAAATGCTTTTTGAAGAGAAGCAGAATGGTTGGGCAACAGAAGTCTCAAAATTGCCTTGGCTGATGAATTGGCAGTGAAAAGGTGTTTACAGCTGGGGAAGGCCATCAGTATGGTGTGGGGGAAGGGGGTCCCCAAGACAGCCACACTTCAACCCTGGCCCTGGAGCCAGTTATTCTTGACAAAAACACAACCACCCAAACATTGCCTCTTACAGTGTGTTCTCAGTTGCACAATAAATATATGATGAATAAGTGGATAAATGAATAAAACATATGCCATGTTTTGTAACTTTGAGAATATTGATACCATTTTCATGTAGAGTGAAAATGTTATTGTGCAAAAAGGATGTACTAATAATTGTCAATTTGTAGTGAATCACTATTTGAATATTAACTTTTGTGTACTGTTTTATATTTTATTTTACAATTCAGATTTAAATTAATATTAGAGTAAATATTAAGAGGAAGAGGAATATAAAAGCCCAAGGGTTGACTGCACATGAGTGATGTTAGATATACCTATTTAGTCAAAAAACCTTATGAAGAAGTCTTAGAGTCTATATAATCCCATTCCTTTTTCCTCTGTCATTTTAAAGATTAAGCTAAAGGCTTTATGCAAGATCACAGTTAATTAACAGTGAAATGGACCAGATTGAAAGATCTTCCTTTCAACTCAGTAATTTCCCCTTAATTCATCCTACCTCACATTGTCACAAGCAATTCAGCTTTAAAATTTGTTGGGTTTTGGGGGCTGAAATCTGAAAATTTAACAATGTATTTTCAAGTATAAAATTTAACTTACTTTTGTAAGCAAGCGTTTATAAGAGTTCCTACTGTTCAAAGGAGGTAAAATGTGAATATTTCTTCTAAGCATTAAACCCACCATTTGAAGTCATGCACAATAAACCATTTATTCATGAATACAACCCTCTTGGTGTCCAATTTCTCACATACGTGATTTCATTTCAAAACACAACTTGAACTATTTTCATGGTAATATAACATTACAATACTGCAAGTGGTTCATAAACAAAGGAAAAAGTCCCATGTTGTACCATTTGTGGATTCACTCATAAATCTGAGTTGCAGATCTAATTTCTGAAATATTTCATTATTGTGTCAGACATTGCAAATTAACAAGAATTTTTCTACTGGGGAAATCTGAAAGCCATACCAGTTAGCACTAATGAGATGTGAACTCAGAATAAGCTTGACAAATAATTCAAAAGTTATATAAAAAGCAAATCTATTTAAAAATTAATTTCCCCCAATAATGTACTACAATTTTCAATTTGTAAATCACTCTAGGAGTGATTTCGTGGGGCTTCACTTCTATGCCTTAATATTTTGAAAGAAAATATTGTGCCCAAGTGAGACATAAGAAAGGAATATGTCATTTAATCTAAGAACATAAAGTTAATGATCAAAATAAACAAATTTTGTCCCTTAGGAAGGCATATAATAACTGTTTAAGTCTACTAGTGGATCAGTACTCCACATCATGGGGCTCAGTCAACATGGTCTTGTCTAGCCATCTCTACTGAAGTTGGCATTTTTATTGCAGTAACATTGATTAAAGGACATAAAGACTGGCTAACTGAAGCATATACTATCTGTTTCAGCAGCTTTCATAATCTTAGCTGAATCTCTTGAAATGTGGGTAAAAAGTAGCAAAAACAGGAAAAAGAAGAGAAGTCTTTATATCAAGTAGCATTCATAGAGTGGGTGATCCCAGAGGTCTCTTCTTCCTGAATCTCCTTGACAAATTTTGTGACAAGGCAATTCACCTCCTCACAAAGCCTCTTCTTCCATTGTCAGGTAGCTTTCATTTATTAGGGAATTTGTTTTCCTATACTTTCCAAAAATCAGTGATGGTTCTGTCTTCTGGGACCCCATAGAACAAGTCCAGCTCCTTTTTGTATCTAACGGATATACAAAGACTACTAACATAGCTGTCGATATCTCTTTGTAGGTATTTGGAATTGCTATTATGGGTGGTGGGAAGGACAGGCGGAGTTGCCATGGGTTTGATGATGCTCCTGGTACCTGGCTGCTACCAAATTAAAGGCAGTGGGAAAAAAGACAGTTGGTGCAACCTGGCAAGGGATCTTGGCTTATTGTCACTGATCTATACCCCTGCAACCATTTCTCTCTGCGTTCTCTTCCTTTACATTCATACATGGAATGGGTGGATCTAAACCCGTGAGAAATAAAATAGGAAATGTGCCAAGAGCCTCAGAAATAGATTATGAAGGGCCAGAAAAAGAGAAAAGGGAGAATAATGAAGGAAAGAAATCAGAGAAGCTTAAGGGAGAGGTTTCATTCTGTAAGAAAATTAAATAAACACCTACTGAAATACATAGCCCACTATTGGCTAAAAAATTGGAATCTGGATTAATATAAGTGGTTTAGAAAGTAGCAGCATGCATACTGCATACACCATTTCATGCAGATAGGTGAGGTGACGACTTCAGGTTCAGTGTAGCAAGGAAGGAGAGTTGAGAATCTGAGCTCTGAAAGAGAATAGAAGGTGGCTGAGAGAAGCACCCTAAGGGGGACTCTGATTGCTATTGGGAGAGGGTGCAGCCACACGCACATGTAGTGCTGGCTTGGGCATGAATGCATGCTCTCCTAGGTGAGTCCCTGGCCTGTTGTGTGTGTGAGGGAGATTGTTGTGTGTTGTGTTTGGAGATTCTGGTGGCTTATAATATACGAATATTTCTACAAAACAACCTCATTAACTTCCTTACAAACTGTATTTTCTTGCTGATTTTACTATATCAAGTCATTCATTTGAGAAATATTTATACAACACTCCGAAGAAACATTTCGAATGGGAGGAGATATTTAAAAAAATAAGTACACTAACAACTCTGCTTTTGAGGCACTCACAGCTTTGAGCAAAAGATATAAACAGATAAATTATGATATCATGGTGTAATAATATTTTGGAGCTATGAGAGCAGGGAGACCAGTGCCAGAGTCCTTTCAACAATACTAGAGAAGTCTCACTGAAGACCTAATGTTTGAGCTGAGTATTGAGAGATAAATTGTAGCTTATAAAAAAAAAATGGAGTGAGCGGGAATGTTTTAGGAAATGGGAAGAATTTATGCATAGGCAGTATCATGAAAGGACTCGGTATGTCCAGGACTTGAGAAACATTCAGTGAGGCAGTAGAGGGAGAGAGAAGAGATGATTGGAAAGACAGAGTGCGTCGGATTGTGAAGAGCTTTGTTTGGCAAACCATAAAGCTTTATTCGATATCCAACAAGAAGCAAGGAGTTTTGTTTGCTGTTGTTGTTTTTTATTTTTGTTATTGTGTTTTACTTGAGGAGTGACTTTTTTTCCTAACCTAAAAGATGTTTTATTTTGCTTTTTTGGAACTTTAAATTTTATTGTAAATTGACAAGTTATAATTTTAGATATTTATACCATAACACAACAAAGTGATGTTATGATTAGGTATACAATGTGGAATGGGGTTAAATCAAGCTAATTAATATATCCATCACCACAAGTACTTATAATTGTTTTGTGGTAAGAACATTTGAAATTTACCCTCTTAGCAATTTTAAAATCTATGATACACTTAATTATAGTTACCAAGCTGTATGATAGATCACAAAAATCTTATATCTCTTATCTAACTAGAGCTTTGACCAACAGTTCTCAAAAATATGTTAGAAGGAAGGTTTCTCTGGAGTCAATGTGAGACATATAGGTGAAAAAAATCAGGAGACCTTTTCAACAGTTCTGGGAAGATGATGCAGGTTTGAATTGAAAAGCAGTGGCAGCAAAGATAGAAAAAATACACTTTTAAGAGTGCTTTCTGAGACATAAATTTGGCATCTAACTGGATGTCGATGATGAAAGATAGGCAAATGGGCTTGTTCAAGCTTCTGAATAGGAGACTGGTTGGAGGGTTGCACCCTTATTGAGATTTAGATTATAGGAAGCTAATATTTTTAAAGAAATTACATTTGAGTCCCCTGCATACATTGAAGCAAAGACTGCTATAGACTGTGTGATATTTTGGTATGTAGATTGGAAAAGACAAACACAAAGTCCGGCATAGAGGCATTTAGTTTGTTTACTGCCTCAGAGCACCGTATCTCAGGGAGCACCATTCATGTCATAGACATAGCTGCTGGAGGCTCCTAGAGCAGTGGTGGGGAGCTGTCTCCTATACGCATCCCTCCCTCACACACACAACAGGCCAGGGACTCACCCAGGAGAACATGCATTCATGCCCAAACCAACACATGTGCATGTGGCTGCACCCTCTCCCAGTAGTGCTCACAGTCCCCCGTGGGGTGCTTCTCTCGCCACCTTCCATTCTCTTTCAGAGCTCAGATTCTCAATTCTCATTCCTTGCGACACTGAACCTGATGTTGTCACCTCACCTATCTGCATGAAACAGCGTATGAAGTACGCATACTGCTAGAGGCAAGTGAGACCTTAGCGTCTGGGGAGGAAGGATGTATGAGTGGGCAGGTGTGTGTGTGTGTGTGTGTGTATGCATGTGTGTGTGCACTTATGTGTACATCCATGTAGAAAGTGCCCACAGGCTGTTCATATTGTGCAATTGTGGGGAAAAGAAAGAGAGATCAGATTGTTACTGTGTCTGTGTAGAAAGAAGTAGACATAGGAAACTCCATTTTGTTCTGTACTAAGAAAAATTCTTCTGCCTTGAGATGCTGTTAATCTGTAACCCTACCCCCAACCCTGTGCTCCCTGAAATATGTGCTGTGTCAACTCACGGTTAAATGGATTAAGGGCTGTGCAAGATGTGTTTCGTTAAACAAATGCTTGAAGGCAGAATGCTTGTTAAGAGTCATCACCACTCCCTAATCTCAAGTACCCAAGGACACAAACACTGCGGAAGGCCGCAGGGACCTCTGCCTAGGAAAGCCAGGTATTGTCCAAGGTTTCTCCCCATGTGATAGTCTGAAATATGGCCTCGTGGGAAGGTGAAGACCTGACCGTCCCCCAGCCCGACACCCGTAAAGGGTCTGTGCTGAGGAGGATTAGTATAAGAGGAAGGAACGCCTCTTTGCAGTTGAGACAAGAGGAAGGCATCTGTCTCCTGCCTGTCCCTGGGCAATGGAATGTCTCGGTGTAAAACCCGTTTGTATGTTCCATCTACTGAGATAGGGGAAAACCGCTTTAGGGCTGGAGGTGAGACCTGCGGGCAGCAATACTGCTCTTTAAGGCATTGAGATGTTTACGTGTATACATATCTAAAGCACAGCACTTAATTCTTTATCTTGTTTATGATGCAGAGACCTTCGTTCACCTGTTTACCTGCTGACCTTCTCTCCACTATTATCCTCTGACCCTGCCACATCTCCCTCTCTGGGAAACACCCAATAATGATCAATAAATACTAAGGGAACTCAGAGGCCAGTGGGATCCTCTGTATGCTGAACACTGGTCCCCTGGGCCCCCTTTTTTCTTTCTCTATACTTTGTCTCTGTGTCTCTTTCTTTTCCAAGTCTCTCATTTCACCTAACGAGAAACACCCACAGGTATGGAGGGGCAACCCACCCCTTCATGCAATAATATGTAAGGTTATTTTTTTCTTACATGTAAATTGGGGTAACTTTTAATTCACACAAAGCTACTATATAGGCTAGCACACCGTTGCATAAGGGCTAGAGACACAGATTTGAGAATCATCAGCGTAAATGGCCTTTGAAGCTACAGGGTAGAAGAGGTCACTCAGGGAATGTTAGTAGAAAAAGAATATAAATAAAGGCAATGATAAGAAACTTTCTTGTAATGCAATTGCACTCTCTATGGAATATTGCCATTAAAAAATTATCCAGTAACCTATCATTCATGTAATTTTTTTTTTTTGAGTTTTACTCTGTCTCCCAGGATGGAGTACAGTGGTGCGATCATGGCTCACTGCAGCCTCAACCTCCCTGGCTCAGGCAATCCTCCCATCTCAGCCTCCCAAGTAGCCAGGACCACAACTGGATGCCACCATGCCTGGCTAATTTATTATTTTTTGTAGAGATGGGATCTCAGTATGTTGCCCAGGCTGGTTATAGCTCCTAAGTTCAAACAATCTTCCTGCCTCAGCCTCCCAAAGTGATGGGATTACAGGCATGAGCCACCTTGCCTAGTCCATTCACAAATTTTTAATGAGCACCTACTTAGATGTCTTATTCCATGGAAGTGCTAGGATATAATATTGAGCCCAACAGACACAGTCTCAGCCACATGGCTTTTAAAGCTAGTGGGAGAAATGGACGTTAAGCAAATAACTTCATAAAAAAGCTGAGCTGGGGACAATAAAGCAAGAAATAAGTCCTATCTACGAGGATTCTAGTTAGGCCCCAGGGAAATCCTCCCTGAGAAAGATCCAAATATGGAGCTATAGTTAACAAGGCAAAGCCGGTATGGATGTTGGGGCAGGGAGTGGGGAGGTGAGTATTTAGGGATAGAGCATTAAAAGCTGAAAGAACAGCATGTGCATAGGCCCTAGGATCAGGGGAAACAAAGAGATTTTACCAGGAGGCCACTGTGAGGAAGAGAGGGTCTAAGATCAGGTCAGAAAGGACTGTTGAGTGGGACAAGGTCATGAAGATGAGTATGCACATGAAATATTTTGATCCAACAGCAAAAGAAACCATTGATGAGTTCTAGCCAAGAGAGGTACAATAATCTAATTTATACTTAGAACTAGGTTTGATTGGGATTGAGGCATTTCCCAGGACTTGGACATTCAATGCTAAAACCAGAAAGTTCTAAACAAGCTGAGTTGTTTACCCTGCTTTGGACAGATAGCTCTGGCTACTGTATTGAAAACAGATTAGAGAAAAACAAGCACAAAAGAAGAGAGACCAGTCAGTAGTCTGTGGCCACCGTCCTCCTTCAAGATAATGGCCTAGGACCAAGATGGTGCTACAGGAGGGACAGGGAAGTGAGGAGAAGTGAGAGAAGGACTTGGAGATGGTTTGAATGGAGTGGTAAGGAAGAGCAGGTTTTCAAGGCTGGCTTCAGCCTTGAAATCCAATTCATTGTAGAATTGGATTGATGGTAGTGCCATCATAGGAAACATCCTAGGAGAAAAGATGGGCAGGGTTCTGCATTCTGAATACAGAATAGAGTAGTGATTACACAAGCTTTGGGGTAACACTGGCTGAGACTGAATGACAGATTTTCCACTTGCTAGCTATGACCTTGGCCGAGTTATTGAATTTCTTTAGCTGCAACTTCTCCATCTCTAAAATAGGTATTATAATAATAATACTCATTTCACAGAGATTTAAATGGATCAAATAAGATAATGTATATAAAATTCTTATGTCAGCCTTAATATTTATTAAACTGATTGTTTTGGATATTATTGTTATTTTATCTCCTTTTCTAATCTCAGAGGTTTTCCATAAAGTGTTTTAAGAGTTTCATGTTTTAGAGATGCTTACGACAATAATAGGTATGCCAAAAAGGAACAGGGAACACAACATCTTTACTATTGCCTCAAAGAACAAAGATCCAAGATGACACTATTATTTACTGGTTGAAATAATTTTTAATTTCAGTTGACAATTACTAGGATATATTAATAGTTTTTATACTTCTCTTTTATTACCATTAGTCAATTACTTATTTCTTTTGTTATATTTTCCATAAACATAATTTTTTTGAACCATTTACTATATGGATATTTACTGGAATGGTCATATTGACTTTTGTTAATTTTGCAGCTTGATCCCAGTTTCTATTGCAATTTTATGTTTGTCCCATCTGGGATTTGTGGCTTCAGTTGTAGGCTCAAAGACCATGGGACCATGTTGAGCTTGCTTTCTTGTGGCTTTAGGGCTGTACGTATGCAAATGTTGTTTGAAAAATAATTGTGGATAAAATATACACATCTAAAATTTAGTCTATTATTTTGCCTGGAGTACCTCTATTAGAAAACAAATTCCCCTTTGAAAAGTAAAATCATTCCACATTTATTTCTGAAGCACCTATCTTTTACCTTAAACTCAGAACACATGTAACTATGCATTAGAAAATTAGAAAGTATTAGAGGCTCTACTAGTTATATATTATTTTTATGATTCATTTAGAAGTAGAAAGAAAACAATCATTATTAAATGATATCTGAGGCAATATAGAATTAATGTAATAGAATTAAGTGGTATCTGAGGCAATACAGAATTAATGTTTAAAAGATTAATCTCTGTTTGACAATGGAACAATTATTATTCATTTTGAACTTAGACAGTGGGATATTGCAGGAATTTTACTCTAAAGAGGAAATAAATTGTAATCACTAAGATAGATAGATAGAAAGATAGATAGAGATATATACACACATGCTATGATCTGAATGACCACCAAAATTCATGTGCTGAAACTGAATCAACAGTGTGATCGTGTGAAGAGGTGGAGCTTTTAGGAAATGATGAGGTCACGAGGACAGCCTTCATGGATGGGATTAGCTAGCTTGTAAAAGGGCTGGAGGGAACCAGCTATGTTCTTTTTTGTCCTTCCAGCTTCAGCTGTGGGAACATAGCATTCAAGGTGCCATCTTAGAAGCAGAAAGCAGGCCTCAATAGACACCAAACCTGCTAGCAACTTATTCTTAGACTTCCATCTCCAGTAATGTGAGACATACGTTTCTGTTCTTATAAACTGCCCAGTATCAGGTATTTTGTTATAACAGCACAAACAATGCACACACACAGACACATATATGTAGATAGAGAGATGTCTCTGATACAGTATCTTAGGCTCCCGGAATCCTGCCATTGATTGACACTGGCTGCAAGAATGTTGTCAGCACCTTCAGTCTCAACCCCTCCTGGATATTCCGCTTAGGAGAATCATGTAATAGGACACCCAGCTAAAGAGCTCTGGAGAGTGAAGGGGATACCAAGCATAAGAAGAAAACCATCACAGATATTTCCATTTTTAACCTGGAAGCAAAAAGGTTATTAAAGATAACATTTTTGTAAAATATGAAATGGGCACTTTTTTCCATCTTTATAATTTTATAAAACCAAATCAATCAATCAATTATCGTGTTGATAGAACTTAATATGAAGTCATGTTGATAAAATTAAATGTACAGTGCAAATATACATATTTCATTATAAGTGTCTTCCAAGCCTATTTGGATATCAGCGTCATCTGTGAAGAATGTTAAAGCTTAGATGCCTCAATTCCATATATCACTGCTACTTACTTTAGGCAAGTCACCTAAACTCTCTGTGCCTCAATTACCTCATCTGTAAAATGGGGATAACAGCCCTATCTTCCTAACAGGAATGTTATGCTGATTAAATGAGTTAATGTATGTAAGGTCTTTTGAAAGTGCCTGGTACATTAAAAAAGAAACACATGCCGACATATAGTGATTGCTATTCTTATTCCCTGTGTAAGTTACTTGAATCTTTGTTTCCAGGGATTTTGGTCTGCTTCTCACTATGGGTTTATTCCTAGAGGGAGCTCAATTTTCCTAGCCAGGGACTGTGAATTTGGGGTTAAATGGAGAGAAAATGTTGTGCATGTTGCTGTGGCTGTTGGGGCAGTACTTCTATTAGTATGTGTGTAGGGCAGCTGAAGGGCAAGACAAGGCATTCAGAGGTCATACTTTGGTACTAGAAGCAGGTCATCCTGTACCCTAATAATTCCCGAATGGGATTTAGCTTTGTCATTTCCCCAAAGTGTTCCATGGCCTGCTGAAACATGTATTTTGTAAATGAAAATAGATTTGTTTATGCAACCATAAATACAACTTTGAATTTATTTCAAAGCATAGATTTGAAACCTTAAAATATGACAACAAAATGGGGAACTAATCTTGGACACAAATAAGCTTTAGCAAATATCGTAACAGACAGGTCCCACTGACGCTGAATGCCTGTGCAGGTTGATACACTGGACATTTTCGGTGAAACCTGTGTGAACAGACAACTGGAGGGTCAGATGATTTATCCTCTCCCCAGTACCTTGGCACAAGGTAAAACTTCTCGATGTTTGATGCAACCTAGAAGGGGTTGGTTACAGTAAACAAATGAAGTTCCCATTTCTTATTCAGAGAAAGGAGAGGGTTGAACAGAATGTGTACAATTTTAGAAAGTCCACCTGGAATTTTGGCCTGAGATACATGCTTTATTATGGAAGAATTTTTCTGGTAGTATTAAGAATTTTTATGCATGGTGACAATTATTAATTTATTGCCTTTCAGCTCCAAATCTACCCTTCTATTACCTGTTCTGAAATAATAGACAAGATTCTTTGAAGTCTTTCCTCTGTAGTAAGCATGATGCTAAGCTTGTCAGTAGAGGGCGCTGGAGGGCCGTGGCAGGAGGAAGGAGTTTCCTTTCCCGGTTCTATTAAGTTGCAGGTTTTTTGCTTCTTGCTCTTTCTGCGTTGCTGCCAAACTGCCCTGTCCCAGCCATGCACCCAGGCTGTGCTGCCTGACTTCCTGCAAACTCAAGGCCCCATCTTAGCTCAGTAATCACCTCACTGTGGCTCCCCTGATGTGGATGCCAGGTGCCTGGCCTCCGGTAAGCCTGCCAGGAAACTGCCTGCCAAAGCCGCACTGCCTCAGTGTGCCCTCCCGCCAAGCTCCCCCTGCTTGAGGAAGTGTGCTTCCTGTTTATACGTCGACTATGAACCAGGTGTGGCCCAGGCAATGCAACCAGTGGCTCCACCATCCAGTACGCTCCAAACACATCTTCTGGAATAGGTTTAAATCCCAGCCTCAGGAAGATGGCCCCCTTGCCAAGTTATTCCTTTCTTGGGTCCCAGGGAATTCTTTGGAACAGGGGCCCTCAGCACCATCTGTTAGACTTTGTAAATAAAGACTTATTGGAATACAGGCATGCACACTGATTTATAATTTGTCTCTGGCTGCTTTGATGCTGTAATGGCAGAAACGAATAGTTGCAACAGAGACCCAATTGTCCAGAAAGCATATGCTCTGTACTATCGGACTCTTTACAGAAAAAAATTTGCTGACCTCTATGTGAGAGTTGTCTTTTCTCTCTTTATAGTCACTCCATTGTTATAGTTAATCATTATTTTTTGACCAGGTGTGGTGGCTCATTCCTGTAATTTCCCAGCACTTTAGGAGGCCAAGACAGGTGGATTGCTTAAGTCCAGGAGTTCAAGACCAGCCTGGGCAATGTGGTGAAACCCCATTGCTACAAAAAGTACCAAAAATTAGCCAGGCATAGTGGTGTGCAGCTGTGGTCCCAGCTACTTGGAAGGCTGATGTGGGAGGATGCCGTGGGTCCTTGAGCCTGCAGTGAGCCATGATTGTGCCACTGCACTCCAACCGGGGTGACAGAGTGAGACCCTGTCTCAAAAAAAAAAAAAAAAAAAAAAATTTTATCATTATAACTTGTAGTAAAATTTCCCAGTTCAAATTACTATGTTGTTTCTGTCTCCTGATTAGAACTCACTGATAAATGCAATATATACTGTAATCTGATAGATTACATCCCGTAGAATGGTGCCATTTTAATTTGAGAAAGCAGCAGCTACTATTTTACCTCTGGCCAATAAAAATACCCCAGGCAAGGAAATACTCTGAGTCTGGCTACTGCCTACAAAGTGGGAAAGGGAAAAAAATAGAACAATCCTTTAGCATATAAGTTAATTATATCGATAAATTATTTCACCACATCTATACTTTATTCATTTTGTTGCACTTGGAAGCAATCCAGATGCCTACCACGTAGTAAGAATTTAGTAAATGATTTTGAATGAGTGAATTAATGAGTGTATGAATGAATATAAGAAGAACTGAAAACAAACTATAGGCAGCATTTTCCTTTCAATGCAAAGAAATGACAAATAATAAAATGTAGATAAGCTCTGGGTAATTTTTTCCTCAAATATTTACTCTGATTTTATGAAAGTTATGGAAAATATATAAAGAGATGTGTCTGTGAATACATTATCTTTAAGTTATATATGCAAATGAAGTGGAAAACACAAGAAAAATAATTTTCTCCTGAAACATTCTGATAATTGAATCAAGCATTGCATTTTTGGTTTGAATTAGCTGAGCTGAACTGGTGATTCATTTCACTTTGCGTGTGAGGCCACAGCCACAGAGAAGTTCATACTGGGTTCACTTCAATAAACAGCTGTGGACTGGGGTCAATTTTTATTTTATTTAGCGTTATTCATTCATTCAGATTCCATATTCAGCTAATTACTTGCAGGAACAGTACTCGTTAAGAAAAATAACTCATTTATATGGAAGACGGCTACAGTTTGCCCTTTTGCTTTTATCTCCCTTCCTTCCCGTTGAATTTATTCTTCTTTCATTTTGAGTAACATAAAGCACAAAAATCAAATCAAGGCACTTTAAATTCTGATTTCTTGTTTCCCAAACATTCAAACCTTTTTATGGACAGAAATTAGCCTTTGCCAGGTAATTCAGATAAAGAGTTACATTCTATTTTAATCCTCTTTTCAAGTGAGCATTTTGCCATGTTGCTCACATCTTCCTGTCTGCTCACAGACCACTTTGCAATGGTTTGCTCTGCCTTCCCTTTAGCTGATTGCGGGGCATTCAGTGGAAAGCCTCAGATGCTGGTGATATTTTCTCTACTGTTTACAAAAGCAGAAAAGAATTTCACACTTTTTTGAGCACTGCAGCTGTTTCAGCACCTTTAAATGCCACTTATAAGCCATTCTAAACAAACCAACCTGCCTACCAGAAGACCAAAATACCTGCTAGTACCTTTTTCTCTATGAAGGATGAAGAGTTTTCTTTAATGTTCCAAATAAATTCAAGGAATGCATTTTCATTCTAGGCCTTCATACAAAGACAGCAATGTAGGTAGATCAACATTAAAAAGATAAAAGTAGCTCCCATTTTTATTAGCAGTAGGAATTTGAGAGAGCGAGAAAGTAGTGATTATTCTCTAATAGCAATCTTAAAGAAAAGTATGTAATGCTAGTTAGCTTGTCGTTTTGTTTAAACTGACCTCTAGATTAGTGGTTCTCAACCTTGTTTGCAAGTTGGAATGACATGGGGAGCTTGAAAAAAAAAAAAAAAAAAAAAGAAATGCCTGTATCCACTCCCAGAGGTTGACCCTTGGGTCCAAGGTCTTGTGTCATGGCTGTCCAACAGAACTTTCTGAGATTATGAAGGTAGTAACTGCAGTGAGAGCTACTACCCCTGGAGCAGAAGAAACAAAGGGAAGAGATTGGTGTTTTTGATATAAGAGCTAAGAAGAAAGTACTTAGGCAGATAGGGAGGGCATGGGAATCCTCCGTAAGGTCTTCCTTTTAATGAAAAGCAGCCCCAAAATCATTTTCTTTTCTAATAAAGAGCAGCCTGTAAAATCGAGCTGCAGACATAGACAAGCAAGCTGGAAGCTTGCACAGGTGAATGCTGGCAGTTGTGCCAATACAAATATACTACCTGGGAGTAAGCATGTTCAAAATGGTGGCTCCATCTTCTCTTTTTGCCAGCCATGTGTACAGTAAAGAGCAGACAAGATGGCGCTGGCCAAATGGAAAGGCCGTTTGCATAATAAGATTAAGGTGGGGCAACCAGCCTTTTCACGCCCTGTGTAAACATCACACCTGGTTAAACCAATCTGTGGGCTCTACAAATCAGATGCCGCCTCCTCAAGGCTGCCTATAACATCTGCTGCGATCCGCAGCCTTTCCGTTTTGGATGCCTCTCTCTCACAAGAGAGCGGGAGCTGCTCTCCTCTCTCCTTTCTGCTATTAAAATTTCTGCTCCTTAACCCACTCCAGTGTGTGTATGTCCGTGATGTTAATCTTCTTGGTGCGAGACGACGAACCCCGAGATTTACCCCAGACAATGATGCTGCTTCATTTTCACAACCAGGGAGCTTCTAAGAGGACTCTACAGAATTGAAACTGACTCCTGAAAAGAGGAACTGCTCAGTTGGTGCTACTGTCACTGAGGTGGAATGCATCATTCTGGGAGTGTGGAAGGAAAATACCATCAACCAACTGCTGCTGCCGAACCACTGCTGGGAAGACTAATGGGAATAGACAAGAAAGAAGTCTTTTTCCCTCTCCTCTTACTTTGTAGTCTCACTTTTAATGCCCTTAGTCATAGAATCTAACAAGACAGTAACTGGTCAAAAGGACACAGTTTGCAGAATCCCAACTCCAGTCAGCATCTCCAAGCCAGATACGGAAGCCAGCTATGGACTGCATAGTTGACTGAAACCACAAAAATACCACAATGGTGGTATTTTAATAATAATTTTAGTAGTAGTAGCGAGATAATAATACTGTATTTTTACCATATCTTTTCTATGTTTTGATATGTTTAGATACACAAATACTTATCATTGCATTACAATTGTCTACAGTATTCAGTACAATAACAGGCTGTACAGGTTTGTAGCCTAGGAGCAATAGGCTATACTATAGAGCCTATGTGTGTCATAAGCTTGTAATAACAAACATTATTCCCACAGATCAACTGCGTTGTTCAGTTGTTGATCTAGGTTGTGCTCACCTAACGTTTTAGCCTTCTGCAGTAGTTGGATTTATCGTTCATCAAATATCTACTCCCTGTTAATGTTGGACTTGGCTGTCAGGTATGATATGGCTGATGGAATTGTAAAGCAAAAATAAAATCTAAGTCCTCCAGCTCACTGAATGGACCCTTCTCTTGGCTAAGGGGACCTGATAAAACCTGAAAAACTAGTTCAGGCCATGACAGGAAGGTGGGTAGATGATATTGGACATGCTTCATTATACTCTTTTCCCTTTGGAGTTCAGGCATACAATTGACCAGCATTAACTTTAAAATAGAAACTCTAAGACTGGCAGAACAGACTCTTTGTAGCAATAAGATACAAACTCCAATCCCACCCAGGTATAACATCACATGGCAGATAATAGGACCTAAAAGGAAATCAAAGTATTTTACCCCGAAATGTGTATCTTTGACATATTTTGAAACTGTATCAATCTACTTAGAAGTTTATTTTGCCAAGGTTAAACATCAGCTGTTCTTGTGGGGGAAATTTACATTCTGTAGAGATTCTGCTTCCTTTAGTAGGTCTCTCCATAGAGTCTGACCCTTTGATAAGGGAGATTCACTTTTCTCTGAAGTCTGCTACCTGGAGGCTTCATCTGTATGACAAGAACCCTGGCTTGCATGACTCTCCTCTTACTTTAACTCAGAGCTGATTGCACCTCTTCGGGCACAGCTTCACCCTTTTAACCAATTGCCAATTAGGAAATCTGTAAATCTGTCTACGACCTGGAAGAGCTATACCTGCCCCCACCATCACTAGGATATCACACCTTTCTGGGCTGAACCAATCTGTAACTCACATATATTAACTTATGTCTATGCCTAAACTTCTGTCTCCCTAAAATATTTAAAACCAAACACCAAACTAACCCAACCACCTGGGCACATGTTCTCAGGAACTCCTGAGGTCGTGTTATGGGTCATGATCTTTAACCTTGGAAAAATAAACTTCTAAGTAGATTGATACTGTCTCAGACACTTTGTGGTTTACAGAATGTTAGTGGACACAAATAGATGCCTTAAATGTGTTTGCCAGATTTGGAGTTGCACCATGAGAAGAATATGACTATATTACTTCATTCTTGCATTATTATAAGTAATTACCTGAGCCTGGGTGATTTATAAAGAAAACAGATTTAATTGGCTCATGGTTGTGCAGGCTGTACAGGAAGTATAATGCTGGCACCTACTTGGCTTCTGGGGAAACTTATAATCATGGCATAAGGTGAAGGGGGAGCAGGCATGTCACATGGTGAAAGCAGGAGCAAGAGAGAAGGGGGAGGTGCCAAACTTTTTTATACATTCAAATCTCACGAGAACTTACTCATCATCATGACAGCACTAAGGGGATGGTGCTAAACCATTTGTGAGAAATTTGCCCCCATGATCCAGTCACCTCCCATCATATTCCACCTCCAACATTGGGGATTACAATTAAATACGATACTTGGGTGGGAACACAGATCCAAACCATATCAATGTCATTTCAGCCTAGGCTACAGAATGAGATGCATGTTAAGAAGTCTGTGACCTGGAGCAGAGCAGCCCAGCTGAGCACATGCTGGATTGGAAGAACCACCTTTGACCTGAAGACTTGTGAGTGAAAATGAATGCTGTTGTAAGTCACTGAGTGTTTTGGTTTGTCATGCAGCATTATTGTGTAAATAGCAGGATGAATCACACCCTTAGCTTGTAGCTTTGGCTCTTTAGTTGAAGATGAAAAATTTTAAGCAAACTAAAACTGCCTCAAAAAACAGCAGCGTATTATCATACAAGATAAAGAATGTGTAGAAGTTCTCTGAATTGCGGCTAACATAATGTTATCCGAATAAATGTTGAATCCTTTTTCTTCTTGGGCAGTAATAAGTTTGTTATTGTTGTAGGATATTTTAAAATAGTAGATAACCATAATTAGCATGTAATTTGTTGGTAACACTGTCTTTTTAGCAGTTCTAACCCATAGAAACTTAAATTCATAGTTATCAGTAATGCTTATTGTGAATGCTTTAATGTAGCAATTCTTGCATTTTTATGCATCTTGTTAATTAATGGGCTACTATTTTCCTGGTCTTAGTCATTTAATTTTAACAGTTATGTCTTCTAAATAAAGGAATTAAAGCCAGAAAAGGAGGTAATTATTGGACTGATCAAAGTGATCTATTCAGTTATCTTAGATTAGGTAGGGCCAAAGCTGAACTTAGAATCTAGGTAAGATTTGGAAAGGGGTGGAAGAGGGCATCCCTATTTAGGTCAAAACTATTAGAGTTGGGATTTTTGAAGGATGAGGATTGACATCAATTGAGATTCCAGCATACCTGGAATAGAGGATTTGTTTTAGGAATTGGTAATAAGTATGTTAGATTAAAAAAACAAAAGAAAAACAAGTTTGCACTTGATGGAGTAGGCAGTGGAGAACTTGTATAAAATCATGTTAATAATGCTTTATGGAGATTTGTCTGGTGATAATATTCAATTAAAATCTTTAAAGTTTGTAAAACATGTTTTAACTCCCTCATATATGTCTATTACATGCCAGACACTATGCTGGGTAGTTATATTCACATAAGTGGAGAAGTAGGCATTGTAGGGGTTAAAAAATTTAATAAGATATGGCCCCTGCTCTCAGTGGAGCAGACAGATATTATTACAGCCATAATATAAGTTATAGTTTAATAAGCACTATAATAAAGGCAAAAGAATTAAGAGAATATAGAGGAGGGAAAATTAATTACTATTAGGAGGATCAAGGAAGTTTTATAGAAGAAGTTGTAAATGGACTGCTGGTAAATTACTCATAATGGACAAAAAAGAAGGCAGAATCAAAAGTGATGTCAAAACTTTTAGTCCAGGAAACAAATAATGGTTTTGTCATGGCCAGAAATAGAAATCTGGAAATTATGATAATATTAACAACAATTTTGCATCAATTTCATAATTGATGTGTGTTGTGATGAGTCCACTTAACTTTTCTGATTCAATTCTAACTGCTTTCCAAGGCATGGTTTAAAGCATTAGAGCATGTTTGTATTGAACAGTTAGCCTCATTGCCTCAGGGTGTTTAACCCAGTTAGGCTTGGCATTTCAATGAGTAAGACATGAGAAAATATATTCTCGTTTGGTTCTTCTTGTACATAAAGAGTGTTTTCAAAAAATGTGAATAAACAATGGTCTTTGCTAAAAATACATTACCCTATGTAGTCTATCTATAGTATCTCATCTATTAGAAAGTTTTGGGGTTGGGATAGAAACCCCAAAAAGTTTAAAAATAATCAAGATATATACAGACACACAGACATATAAGAATAATAATCTGATATTGTAGTACAATAGAATTTTAGCAAACATGAGCTTTGGTCTAAGGAAAGAAAAACTTAAGCCAACATCATGAAGTCTTGAAAAATGTGTACAAAGACATTGCCAGTAACATTACATTCTAATCAGTAACACATGCTTTTCTTGAGGTTAAAATTACTCTTTTAAATAAGTCAGCAAAGACAGTAAATTTCTGCAGATGCTATTATAAGTTCCTTATTAATGCTATAAGTGAGACTCTCCTTTCCCTTATAAGATGAAAACTGCTCTGGCCTGGTTGACTCTAACATGTTACTTCAGTAAATTGGGTAAGGCCACTTTTATCTCTCAGAACCTCAGTTTCCTCATCTGAGGAATGAGAAGGTAGGACTTGATTCCTCCTCCTTTTTCCCTAGTCTTCCCCTCTCTCTCTCTCTCTCTCTCCCTCCTTCCCGCCAAAAGGAACCTCCTTTTGGGACTTCCTTTGTGTCCTAGTTTAGATTCTTATACATTTTACCCAGAGTACTGTAATCACTAGCAAGTCTCTTTACTGCCAATATTGTCTTCCTCAAAGCTATTCTCAAAAAAATGACCTGAATAATGAATCTAAAACCCCAGTGTGACTATGTTTTTTTCTTAGTTGGCTACAGGTGATTCTACCTGAGGTAGCTCTTGTTATTTTTGCCATAGCTTCATTGTGGGCTACTTTCCCCTACTGTCTCATCATCTGGTTACTGCTGTCCTCTCTGAATGTAGTGAGTGGCCTCTATGACTTTGTGTATGGACAAACTCCTTTCATCCTTCAAACTCTTATCAAATGTCCTTACCTCTGTGATACCTTCAAGAAGAGTAAATTCTTTCCTTCTCTTTTGTCATTATGCTTGGTTTTTGCTTCTACGGTGGCACTTATTCTATTGTATTACACTTAAATTTCTGTATGTCTGACTCTTGACGCCCTGGGCACAGTGCCTTGCACATACTGGGTGGTCAATAAATACGTATTGATTTGTGAGCATTTTGGTGATTTTTATTGGGGACTAAACTACATAAGTGTTCTCAATTTTCAACTTCTTTTTGATAAATCTATAAATCACTGAAAATTAAGGGAGCAGGAAAATGTGACTTTAATATTTCCTAATACTAAAAAATATATCTGAGATGCGATTATTGATCAATTTCCGTATTTTAGAAACTAAATAAAACAGTAAAATTTGTGATCACTCTAAAGTATGGAGACATGTTTGGGCTTCTTCTAAGTGTAATGAAGGCATTGGGTGATGGTTCATATTATGGATTCCTGAGTATTTCTTTACCAACTGCCCAAAAGGCAACACATCTATTTCCTGATTCCTGGATAAAATTCTTTACCCACCTGTAGCCCAACTTCATGTTATGACTTCTGATATGCACTTGGAAAGCCTGTGTGACACATTTTCCTATGAATTTGGCTACAGAATTCATTTGAGCCAACTTGACCCTTTTGCCTTAAAAAAACACTGGAAATTCCAGATCTAATTGGCACAAGAGTTATTTTTCCAGAAAGAAAGCCAGGTTCAGAGCGGTCACCAGTTATGGTCCCTTAGCTAGAATTTTCTTTCTTGTTTTCTAATAGCATCTCTTTAAACAATATCAGGGAATGGAGCAGAAAAAATTTATTTGAGGGGCATTTAAACTATGATTTGGAGAAATACATAGAAAATGTTATCTTTACAATTTTACTACCTAATTTTGTGTGTGTGTGTACCTATAAAAGTTTTACTAAAACTTTACTTTTTAAATGCAGAGTGTTGCCTGTTACTTGTTTTAAGTATAAATATCTTAATGAAAACCCTTAAATCATATATAGGTATCAAAAGAATTATATTTTGGAAAGAATAATATAAAAATATTTTATTTTATTAATATTAAAACGTTTTTAAAAATTAAACTGTAGGTTGAGGTTGAAATTTGAAACTGAGACAACTAGTAAAAGACAAGCAAGGTTAATACTTTTGCATGCAACTTAGAGTGAACAGGCTTTTTATCCTGCTGAGTAATTACTTGTTAGTGACTTTTATATGAACAGATATAATAAAATGGTACAAACTTAAACTATTCTATAGTAGATAAAGAAGGTAATGGATGGTGAGAAAAATAAATCCACTATATGTAAAATGTATTGTAACAAACTTGGAAGGGAAAAAAAAGATGCTACCTGTATTAGTCTGTTTTCAGGCTGCTGATAAGAACATACCCAAGACTAGGCAATTTACAAAAGAAAGAAGTTTAATTGGACTTACAGTTCCACGTGGCTGGGGAAGCCTCAGAATCATGGTGGAAGGCAAGGAGGAGCAAGTCACATCTTATGTGGATGGCAGCAGGCAAAAAGAGCTTGTGCAGGGCAACTCCCATTTTTAAAACCATCAGATCTCATAAGACCCATTCACTATCATGAGAATAGCACAGGAAAGATCCACCCCCATAATTCAATCATTTCCCACTGGGTCCCTCCCACAACACGTGGGAAATATGGGAGCTACAAGGTGAGATTTGGGTGGGGACACAGAGCCAAACCACATCATTTCACCCCGGCCCCTCCCAAATCTCTTATCTTCACATTTCACAACCAATCATGCTTTCCCAACAGTTCCCCGAAGTCTCAGTCCATTTCAGCATTAACCCAAGAGTCCAAATCCAAAGTCTCATCTGAGACAAGGCAAGCCCCTTCTGCCTATGAGCCTGTAAAATCAAAAGCAAATTAATTACTTCCTAGATACAATGGGGGTACAGGAATTGGGTAAATACAGCCATTACAAATGGGAGAAATTGGCCAAAACACAGGGATGACAGGCCCCATGCAAGTCCAAAATACAGCAGGGCAGTCAAGTCTTAAAGCTCCAACATGATCTCCTTTGACTCCATGTCTTGCATCTGGGTCACACCAATGCAATAGGTGGGTTCCCATGGTCTTGGGCAGCTCCACCCCTGTGACTCTTCAGGGTACAGGCTCCCTCCCAGCTGCTTTCATGGGCTGGCATTGAGTGTCTGTGGCTTTTTCAGGCACAAGGTGCAAGCTTTTGGTTGATCTACCATCTTGGGGTCTGAGGGACAGTGGCCCTCTTCTCACAGCTCCACTAGGAGGTGCCCCAGTAGAGACTCTATGTGGGGGCTCTGACCCCACATTTCCCTTCCGCACTGTCCTAACAGAGGTTCTCCATGAGGGCCATGCTCCTGCAGCAAACTTCTGCCTGGACATTCAGGTGTTTCAATACATCTTCTGAAATCTAGGCAGAAGTTCCTAAACCTCAATTCTTGACTTCTGTGTACCCACAAGGTAAATACCACAAGGAAACTGCTAAAGGTTGGGGCTTGCATCCTCTGAAGCCATGGTCTGAGCTGTACCTTGGCCCTTTTTAGTCATGGCGGGTGTGGCTGGGACGCAGGGCACCAAGTCTCTAGACTGCACACAACACGGGGACCCTGGGCCTGGCCCACAAAACCACATTTTCCTCCTAGGTCTTCGGGCCTGTGATGGGAGGGGCTGCCGTGAAGACCTCTGACATGCCCTGGAGACGTTTTCCTCATGGTAATGGGGATTAACTTTCGGTTCCTAATAACTTATGCAAATTTCCACAGCCAGCTTGAATTTCTCCTCAGAAAATGGTATTTTCTTTTCTATTGCATTGTCAGGCTGCAAATTTTTTGAACTTTTGTGCTCTGAATTTTGTCTGCCGGACACCCTAAACCATCTCTCTGAAGTTCAAAGTTCCACAAATCTCTAGGGCAGTGGCAAAATGCTGCCAGTCTCTTTCTTATAACATAACAAGAGTCACCTTTGCTCCAGTTCTGAACAAATTCCTCATTTCTATCTGAGACCACCTCAGTGTGGACCTTATTGTTTATATCACTATCAGCATTTTGGTCAAAGCCATTTAGCAAGTCTTTAGGAAGTTCCAAACTTTCCCACATTGTCCTGCCTTCTTCTGAGCCCTCCAAACTGTTCCAACCTCTGCCTGTTACCCAGTTCCAAAGTTGCTTCCACATTTTCAGGTATCTTTTCAGCAGCACCCCACTCTGCTGGTAGCAATTTACTGTATTAGTTCATTTTCATGCTGCTGATAAAGAGATACCCGAGACTGAGCAACTTAAAAAAGAAAGAGGTTTAATTGAACTTACAGTTCCACATGGTTAGAGAAGCCTCACAATCATGGTGGAAGGCAAAGAGGAACAAGTCACATCTTATGTGGATAGTAGCAGGCAAAGAGAGAGAGAGCCTGTGCAGGGCAACTCCTGTTTTTAAAACCATCAGATCTCGTGATTCCCATTCAGTATCACAAGAAAGACCCACCCCCATAATTCGATCATATGTCACCGTGTCCCTCCTACAACATCTGGGAATTATGGGAGCTACAAGATTAGATTTGGGTGGGAACACAGAGCCAAACCATATCACTAACTAAAGAGTTGGGGCATCATCATCAAATAGAATGACTTTTAAATGAATATTTATGTATTATAAGGTAATGCAGGGAAGAATTTGGTTAGAATTCATCCTTGAAATATGGCTGACATCCATGTTCATTTTTGCTTAAGCGTTAATCTATGACGTGGGGTGGGCAGAACTTAAGCAGAAAGCCATAATCTTACTAGTTTTCGGTATTAGAGGATAGAGTTTGAGGCTTTCAGAGTGCTTGAGAATTGAGAACATTCTTAAAAGGTTGAATTCAAAAGCAGAGAATCCCTAAATTGTCATATAAACTGCCACTGAACTACATATGCACCAGGGGGACTCCAAGAAACTTATCAGAAAGCAAAAGCCAGATGGCTGAAAATGATGAACAGAGATTTTAGCTGCTGCTAAATCAGAGTATCTAAAAATAATAAAAATAGTTGACCACACAAAATAGTTTTGGAGAAATTGCAACTTTAATACACCTCTGGTGAGAATACAAAATGGTAAACTACTTTGAAAAGTGTTAAACATCCATCTGCCATATGACACAGCCATTTCATTTGGTATTTGCCAAACCAAAATGAAACCTATGTTTACATGAAGATTGCATGTGGATGTTCATAGCACCTTTATTTAGAACAGCTACAAAATGGAAACAACGTAAATATTCGACATGGGAATGAATAAACATATTGTGGTATACCCATACAATGGAGTACATTTTACTCAGCAGTAAAAATGAGCAAACGGTTAATACACTCAATAACACTGATGAATCTCAAAGTTGCTATTTTGAGTGAAAGATGCAGGCAATAAAACAGAGTATACTATATTAGTGAATGTAGATATCATTCAATGAATTTCAAATTAATCGACAGTAACAGGAAGTAAATCATTGGTTGCCTGGTGAGAGACAGCAGGTAGAGGCAGAAGGAAAGGGCTACGAAGGGCAAGAGGACACTTGGGGGGTGATGGAAATATTTTTTATATTGTGTGGCAATAGCTTCATGGGTGAATACATATGCTAAAACTTACCATCAAATTATATACTCTAAATTATGTGAGGTCTGTTGTTCTTCAATTATACCTCAATAACTGCATTAGTCTGTTTTCACACTGCTATAAAGAACTACCTGAGACTGGGTAATTTATAAAATAAAGAGGTTTAATTGACTCACAGTTCCACATGGCTGGGGAGGCCTCAGGAAACGTACAACCATGGTGGAAGGTGAAGGGAAAGCAAGGCACATCTTACATGGTGGCAGGAGAGAGAGGGAGTGAGGGGGGAAGTGCCACACTTTTAAACCATCAGATTTTATGAGAACCCACTATCGTGAGAAGTGGGTTCTCATAAAGAATCTGCCCCCATGATCCAATCACCTCCTACCAGGTCCCTCCCCTGACACAAAGGGATTACAATTTGATATGAGATTTGGGAGGAGACACACAGCCAAACCATATCAATAACCTTTTAACATTTTATATTCTCTATTAAAACACCAGCTACTTGCTTTGCTTACTCTTTTCTCACAGCAACATTTAATTGTCCTTGAGGACTCAAAATGCAGTGTGGTGACTGATCATCTTGGACCATGTTAGGCACTACCTTGAACTGTTCCTCAGGGAGCAGTTACTTCCCTATTTACATTGTTCTGAAGGCAGATATACTAACCTATATGAAATATTCTCACCAAACTTATAAATGAACAAAAGTTGGAAGTGTGAAATGGTGACACATAGAATGAATCTAAGAGATACTTTAATTTGCATTATTGATTATCTTACTTTTAACCTTCATATATTAACTGCCAATATTAAAATGGAATTCCCATCTCGTGTATGCTAAATAGAAGTTCAGACTACCCTCATGCATTAAAAGGATGCTTTTCCAACACCAGAATCTTTAAATGATCATCTTTCAACAATGAATCCTTCCCTATATATATATATTTTATTTATACCCTTATGTATATACCCTTAGTATCCATACTAAGGGTATGGATAATGTGCTTCTTTTGCAAACAATTTGTTTTTTGTCTAGAATCAGCCAGCATCCATTGTGACTTAAGGAGCATTGTGTTTCAGTCTTAACTAACTTTATGAATTTACACTATTAAGAGAGGTAGACATTGCAGTCTTTATTTTTTTAATAAAATTATAAAAAAAACAGATAAATGCTTTCCATAGAGAGGCAATATTAGAATTCATATTAAAACTCAAGAATCCTTAAATTATCAGACCATTAATAACACTCTGTCTTTATGAAAAAGACATGGTTTCATAGATGGAACCAGGGACCAGTGCATCAATTTATGGTGCAAAAATTCTACCAACTTTACAAAAATTATGCATAAGAACTTGGTCTGCATTGTCAGTTAAGACAGCTCTTATATTTTGTATGATATTTATTTGCTTAGTTTGCTTAAAGCGTTTTTACATACTTACATAACTTAATCCTAACAAATTATCCACAAAAGGTGGAGTGAGAAACAGCATGATAAAATTTTTATAGTCAGGAAAATAAAGCTTTAAAATGCATATTGAAACTCGTAACATATTTAGTAGCAATGTTTATGCTCTGGTAACCTCCACACCACCAGATTTCATTTTTCCAAGCATTCTTAACTTTATTTTGGAAAAAATATTGACATATATTGTTAGCACTAAGAAGCAAGTACTTAGAAGCAATTATTACTATAACCTCTACCCATGTGCTACTTATCTCTAAAGAACTTGGAGCTATTAAAAAATAGTTTTTTTTTTTTCTCATAACTGTCTTGTAAAGTAGGTTAAATAAAGGTGTGGACAAAAGTTATCTGAAAAAGAACTTGGAGGAAAGACTTTATTCTGGTGAAGAGTTTGCAAATTAGGAAGACCACAGTCCTCTGTGTAAAAGGAAGGTGCTTTCTAGGGAACAAAGAAAGGGTTCAGATTTTTTTTTTTTTGAGATGGAGTGGCACTCTGTCGCCCACGCTGGAGTGCAGTGGTGCGATATGGGCTCACTGCAAGCTCCGCCTCCTGGGTTCATGACATTCTCCTGCCTCAGCCTCCTGAGTAGCTGGGACTACAGGTGTCTGACACCACAACCTGCTAATTTTTTTGTATTTTTTTAGTAGAGACAGGGTTTCACCATGTTAGACAGGATGGTCTCGATCTCCTGACCTTGTGATCCACCTGCCTTGGCCTCCCAAAGTGCTGGGATTACAGGTATGAGCCACCGTGCCTGGCCAGAGAGTTCAGCTTTTATAGCAAAAATTTCCACCCAGGTTTCCAGTCAGATCTGTTTATGCAAATGAAAGATTGCCACTTGTTTAGTTCTGATTGGTCAATAAGCTGAGATCTGATTGGTTGAGGAGGTTAAGCTGTGATTGATTGGTTGGTTCAGGTGAGCATTGAAAAGTCTCAAAGTTAAAAAGGTACAGTTTTCCAGAGTTTTCAGGAAACTCAAAGAATATGTGTAACCTCTACTCACCAAATGGCCACTTGTCTCTATTTTAAATTTAGACCCTGTTAGCTACTCGGTATCCGTCATGAAGAACTGGCTCTTTCAGGTTCACATTTGTTCACCAAGTGATGAACCTCATTTTAGAGTGTGGAGATTGGAACTTAGGGAAGTGATTTGTAACTTTGCTCCAGCTTGAGACTTGGCTGGGAAATAACCCTGAGCCTCCTAAGGCTTGGAATACCAGCACTGACAGCAGTATCTGGGTGCACCTCAGGAGTCTGCTCAAAGAGGTGAGGCTATTAGGTGGTGAACTGCTGATGAGAACCCTGTGCTAACAAGATAGAGGTGATGCATACAATCCCTTTAGACACCAGTTAGCTCAGCCCTGGTCTTTAATTTAGTTAAATCCAAATAAGTATTTTTACATGTGTATTTTTCTAATTAGCTCTCATTCTTTTCGCTGGAGTCCAGAGATAAAAGACACTTGCTTAAGATTTCTTCTACCTTAGTAAAACTAGGTCTAGTATTTTACCAGCACCTAGAGAAGAGATCTGTATAGAATTAAAAAAAAATACCTGACAAAGTAAAACTGATATCAAGATGGGCAGGGTGTTATATTAACCTGGAGTGGAAAGCATGTTTGACAGGAGTAAATATTAAAGAAAGAAGTTAATATGTCATATTTTAAAATTATTTTATTTGAATTTTTATTAAAGTGCTTTCTATATTTTTAAGGTTTGAGCAGTATGGAGGTGAAAGGTACATATATATAGATATATATGTAATTTTTCTATGAATATTATTAAAGAACTCTGTCACTAAGTTCATATGTCTTGCATGTATTGGGAAAATGGGTAGTTGTAGAGAGTAGGTGGCTTGCTGTGGCCTAATTTGATATTGCAGATATAACCTTGTAAGTTTAGATTTACTAAAATTAAGAAAGTTTAAAATGTAAGGACAGGCACAGGAAAAATCAATGTGATTCTTATATTTATTATGAACAATTAGATATTTATATAAACTAAAATAGTATCTCTAGATTATTTTTGGAGAAAGTCCTGCCACTCCCATGTTTTAAAGACCATTTTTAAAATTAATTTAAATAAATTATTTCTTGCACTGAGAAAGGAGTTTGGAGACAGAAAGACAGAATAGTTGATATTCCGCTCAGAGATGTTACTTTTCAAAGAAATTTCTGCCCATTATGGATGCACCACAAATACTAAAGTCTATGCAATATATATTTTGAAAAGAATTTTTTTCATGAAACTGTAATTTTCATTCATAAGAATATATTTCCTGACTTAGCATTTTATTGACTAGATTAAAATTTTGTTCCCCAAAGTGTGTGTGTGTGTGTGTGTGTGTGTGCGTGCATGCGCGCATGTGTGTGCATTCCTGAGGATTATTCTAAGGCTGAACTCCTTCACAGAAATGGAATTTTTCTCTCTATGCTCACATTTTAAAACAGCTCACACAAGTCAGGCAAAGACTGCCAACCCCTTGGTTTCTAATTCTTTGTGCTAGTTCTATTAGGGGGGCAAGTGTAAACTGACAATGGGAAACAATACATCCTTTCTCATATTCTTTATCAAGATAAATAAACTGGAAGAAAGAAAAAGAAAGAGAGGGGTACGGAGGGAGGAAAGGAGGGAGAAGAAAGAGAGAGGAGGGGAAGTAGGAAGAGAGGAGAAGGGGACTGTAGTGGGGGAAAGAGAGGAGAGACAGAATCTTTCCACTAAAGTTAGCATCTGAGAGAAAGGCCCACGGAATTGTTTTTTTTTTTATCCCTTTGGCAAACCAGCATTTGGTCTTTGCTCTGATTATCCTGAGATAATGCTTTGTTTACCTGAACTAGCTGGCCATCTCAGCTGTGACAATTTAAAATTAGGCCACTATTTATAATTCAAGCTATGTGTAAACAAAACAAAACACAATACAACCAATAAAGGAGGTTGGTTTGTTTGTTTTTAAAAGGTATGGACATTTTGTAAATCAGACAGAGACAGCTTTCTTGAATAAAATGAAATTTTTAGTTATTTCTTTGTCTTGAACTTTCTCCTGAGGCACCTTTTGGCTCACTAGTCAAGAGGAACTGAAGAGGAACTGCAGGAATTCTAAACATCCCCAAAGCCTCTAGTGATTCTCCAGATGTGTCTTTTCAAGAGGTTGGCGACTTGTAGGGAGGGCGGATATACCTTAATTATTCAGTCACTTTTAACGTTTTACCTAAACTGTTTGTCAAATAAGTAGTTTTGACATTGCTTTGACTGTATACAGCCATCATTTGATCATACATTCTATCAAAGATTGATTGCTTGATTTCAGGTTTAATTTTAAGATTTAAATGGCTGACTCCTTAGCTTGCTCAATTGTATTCTTTGTCTCTGATTACTTACTCCATAGAACACTGCTTACCTTTAAATAAAATGCATTAAACTCCTTTGTTTTCAAATGCTCTAATATTTATGCCTATTGGGGATTCATACCCTAATAACTTGGGCTACTAGTCTGTCATAAAATATAAACTCCAGCCATATTAAATATGGTAGACTTGCCCTAAAAGTCAGATTTATACCTTCAATATACCATGGAATTTGTAATACAAATACATTACTTTTTTATATTGGTTTTAAAATAAGAAATTGTAGTCTCTTGAGTTCTAGAGTTTCTGTAAGAACAACAGAAGGAACGCTCAGCTAATGTTTAGTACCCATATGCTTCATTAAAGTGACCAGATGTCCTGCATTTGTCAAGGGAAAAGGGGAATTGTTTTCTTCTCTCTCAAATATTTCCTTCAAAAAGTGTATCACGGATACATTTTGTGCCTTCACTTCCCTTTTTAAATAATTATTATTCATACCTTACTATAAGAACATTACAACTGGTAACAAACTGCTTTTAAACTTGGGGTTTCCGATTTTCTAAAGCAAAAATTTATTGTGTTTGTTGGTTTTTTTTGTAGTTCTGTAGTTCAGTATTACAAAAATTTATATCAGAATTCTCATCCGGCCTACATAGTCCTAAAACTAAATTTATAATGTAAAGCAGGCATGATCCTGTTTATTTTTTTAAAGGCTGAGTTCCAATACACATTTTAAATCTCAGTAAAATGTGGCTTCTTTTCTTAGTAAATACTGTCAGGAAAAATTGTCCAAACCTTGGAGATGGAGGAAGAGATTATGGAGCATCCTTTAAATGAAGTGCTATGTTTTGTCTGTTGAATTTTTCAAGGTTTATCAGATTCTGAAGAGGTGTGCTCCTTTGAGTGACTTCCTATTGATGAGGTTAAATGTCTCAAACCTCTCAAGACCCCTTTACACTCTTAAAACTTTTTGAGGGTCCTAAAGACTTTTGTTTATGTGCATTTTATCTATTGATATTTACCATACTATAAATTAAAGCTAAGCAATTAAAATATTATACATATTTGTGTTAATTTATTTTAATAATAATAATAATTCCATTGCCTATTAGCATGGGACACAGGCTTATTTTTATAAAAAATAATTTTTATTTTGAAATAAAATTTGCAGGTGAAGAGTGATGTTGTCTACAATTTTGCAAGTTTCTTTAACATCTGGCTTGATAGAAGGTAGTGGATTATCATGTCTACTTCAGCCTTCAGTTGGTTGCAGTCTGTTATTTTGGTGGAAGTATGTATAAAATATCTGGTACCACACAGTTATGTATGGAGTTGGAAAAAGGAGGAATATTTTAACACCCCTTTCCTATAATTGTGGGTGTTTTTCTTTGATATTACACCAAAAGTTGGCAAGTGGTAGTTTCTTAAATGTTAGTTGCAATGGGGAATCTGAAGCCATATTGATGAGCTTTAAAACTATTCCTTTTGAATCTGTTGGCTTATCTTGTACATTAAATGGGCCATTTATCTATGTCAAATTATGTAACATTATTTAATGGTCATATAGAAATTATTGGTTTATGGATAGATGGAGATTTTATAAATGTTGACACGTTTGATTGCCCAATATTAAAATATCAAATCTGTCTGTATTACTACCAATTCCATTAGACATTTTTGCAGATTAGATGTTCTAAAGGAAAGATTCATTTATTGTTGTTTGGAGAATAACTTTAAAATGCTCATGACATTAGACCCAGGGATCTTATTGAAATATATTTTCTTGAAGAGATAATTGCACAAGTGTATTAGTCCATTCTTTTTTTTTTTTTTTTTGGTTGAGATGGAGTCTTGCTCTGTCACCCAGGCTGGAGTGCAGTGGCACAACCTCGGCTCACTGCAAGCTCCGCCTCCTGGGTTCATGCCATTCTCCTGCCTCAGCCTCCCGAGTAGCTGGGACTACAGGCACCTGCCATCATACCTGGCTAATTTACTTTTTGTATTTTTAGTAGAGACAGGGTTTTACCATGTTAGCCAGGATGGTCTGGATCTCCTGACCTCGTGATCCACCCGCCTTGGCCTCCCAAAGTGCTGGGGTTACAGGTTTGAGCCACCGTGCCTGGCCTTATTAGTTCATTCTTAAACTGCCATAAAGAACTACATGACATTGGGTAATTTATAAAGAAAAGAGGCTTAATCAGCTCATGGTTCCATGGGCTATAGAGGCTTCTGCTTCAGGAGAGGTCTCAGGAAACTTACAATCATGGCAGAAGGTGAAGGGGAAGCAAGCACATCTTCACATGGCCTGCAAGAGTCAGAGAGCAAAGTGGGGAGTGCTATACACTTTTAAACACCCAGATCTCATGAGAATTCACTATCATAAGAACAGCAAGGAGGAAGTCCACCTCCATGATTCAGTCACCTCCTACAAGGCCCCTCCTCCAACACTGAGGAATATAATTTGACATGAGATTTGGGTGGGAACACAGAGCCAGACCACATCAACAAGTGTGTAAAAAGTGTGTGAAATATAAACACAAAGGTATTCATCACAGCCCTGTTTATAATTGAGAAAGATTGGAAATTACCTAGATTTCCCATAGTAGATTACTGATTAAGTGTAGAGATATGGAAAGCAGACATTACTTTGCACATTAAAATACTTTGTGTGTGTATATATATATATATATATGTGTGTGTATGTGTGTATTTAATGGCATGGAAAAACATATGCTTCTTGTAGAGTGAAAAGTTTTGTTATAAAGTAGCATTATAGTATGATCACAAAGAATTTTTGTGTATGCATATTAAGATAGATAATAGATAGGTAGATAGATAGATAATGTTTTAGATAAAGTTTTGAAGAAGATTTGCCACAATGATAATCACAAATATCTCTGAGTTGACATATTTAGGAGATTTTATTTTTCCTTGTAAGAATTCGATTGTTTATTTTTTAAGAGAAGCATGTATATTTTACAGCCAGGAAAAATAATAAACCATTATCTTTTTGGAAATGAAAGTCAGTATTATTTATAAAATTAGATAAAATAGATATGTTTTATTTTGATAGCTAAAGTTGGCAAGATTTCAAGGCAGTGTGTAGCTTATGTGCTACTAGTAGAAGTATTAGTGCAATCTACCTGACAAATAGTTTGAGTTAAAAGCCTTACAATTTTCATTCTTGATAATTTATCTAGTTTACTTCTACTAATTATTCATACAGGCTAACTCAGTGATATATTCGAAGTTTTGTATAAAATGCAAATGTCAAACAATAGAAAATAATCTGAATATATTATAGTGTATTCATTTGGTAGAATACCTTGTAGACATTACTGTAAATCACTCTGATCGCTCAGAGATTTTTGCCTGATCGTCTATAGTTGCATGCTGCTGTGATTTGGGAAAGGAAGGAAGTAGAAAGTTGAGAAATGGGGGTCATAAGCCATTTCCTTCTTTTTGGTAGGTTCTGTGGGATTTCTTTCCTCTCCATTCCTTCCTTTACTTGTCCCCACTTTGATCTCAAGTCTCCACTTATTCTTTGGCCACAATCTTGATTTTTAGTGGTCCATGAGTCTAGTTGTTACTTAGAATGATGGGTCCGTATCCCTATATTTTTCTTACGGTATTTTACTTCTGAGATTCAGAAATACTGTTTCAAAAAACATTGAAAACAATTATTCTACATTGTAAAGAAGTATGCAAATGAATATGGGTAAGCCAGAGATACCCATAGGTGCCAGGGAATACATTTTTCATTCAGAGAACAGAAAAAAAAGAAATTTCTAATGCAGTCATGGCTTACTTCATAATGGGGATACATTATGCGTAATGTGGCTTTAGGCAATTTGTCATTGTTTGAACATCACAGAATGTGCTTACACAAACTTGGACTGTATAGCCTACTACACACCTAGGCTAGGTGGTCTAGCCTACTACTCCCAGGATGTAGTGCATGTTACTGCCCTGAATAGTTTGTGCATCTAAACATATCTAAACGTAGAAAAGGTACAGTAAGAATACAGTATTAGAATCTTATGGATCGTGCTCATATATGTGGTCCATTGTGGACTGAAATGTTGTTATGAGGTATATAACCATAGTTTCATGTCTTTTCTATAAAGGATGATGTAAATATCAATTTTCTTTTTGTTTTTTTTATAAAATTATTAACAGTTGTTTATTTATTTATTTATCTATTTATTTATTTTTTGAGATAGAGTCTTGCTCTGTCATCCATGCTGTAGTGCAGTGGCTCAATCATGGCTCACTGCAACCTCCGCCTCCCAGGTTCAAGTGACTCTCTTGCCTCAGCCTCCCTAGTAGCTGGGATTACAGACACCCACCACCATGCCCAGCTAATTTTTGTATTTTTAGTAGAGACGGGGTTTCACCATGTGTTGAGCCGGGCTGGTCTGGAACTCCTGACCTCAAGTAATTTGCCCACCTCAGCCTCCCAAAGTGCTGGGATTACAGGCATGAGCCACTGCACCTGACCTATTATTTGAAAACACATTTCCTAAGTACATTTAAAACAGTTTTGGGAAAAAATTATGTTAAATTTAGGTTTCTGTATAATTGAGAGCAACTAAAGAGCATTAAACTTTATGATCTAGCAGATACAGATTCTCAATGCTAACAGCTAGAAAAATTTCTCATGAGTAAAATTAAATTGCTGATCTATAGGATCTGAGTCTTTTCCCAGTTTCGTAGCAAAAGAGATTCCTAAAATTACCTTTATTTATTTATTTTTAAAGTAGAATTCTGAAATCCTAGGTTGAATGAGATATAATAATATGCATATTTTAATATTTAAATTTTGGTTTTTCTAATTAGCAACACATCCATATTGAATTGCTAATGAAAAATTGTCAATTGTTAATATTAGCATGTATTTTTGTACCAGAACCTTACTCTGAAGATAGTATTGTTAATGCTTTCAGTGAAGTCATAGTTATTTTCTTTGGTTATGCCAACATAGGAGGGAAGAAAAACCAAAAGTCTTATCACATTAAAAAAACCAAATAGAATATAATTTTCATCTAATCATATGAAATGATATTTACTGTCCAAAAACTTTCCCATAACTCTGTTATAAAAGGATATGTTCACTATGTCTAGACAATGTCAAATTCATTTTTCATGCATTCCCATTTCATTACTATGTTCAATGATTAAATCTAAAGAAAATTTTAATAGATCCCTCGCCTAAAGCAAACACAAAGAGCATCAGCGGCAACAATGAGGATGAAAGGAAAATGCTGTAGCTCTCACTAAAGGGTCTAAAAAAACTTCTGCTTCAATTTCTTTAAATCTATGATAATGTTGTGTTCTTTTAAATTATACTCTAAGTTCTAGGATACATGTGCAGAACATGCAGGTTTGTTACATAGGTATACACATGCCGTGGTGGTTTGCTGTAGCCATCAACTTGTCATCTACATTAGGTATTTCTCCTAATGCTATCCCTCCGCTAGCCCCAGCCCAGCCCCCGACGGGCCCTGGTGTGTGATGTTCCCCTCCCTGTGTCTATGTGTTCTCATTGTTCAACTCCCACTTACGAGTGAGACCATGCGGTGATTGGTTTTTTGTTCTTGTGATATTCTGCTGAGAATGATGGTTTCCAGCATCATCCATGTCCCTGCAAAGGACATGAACTCATCCTTTTTTATAACCGCATAGTATTCTGTGGTGTATATGTGCCACATTTTCTTTATCCAGTCTATCATTGATGGGCATTTTGGTTGGTTCGCAGTCTTTGCTCTAGTGAACAGTGCCACAATAAACATACGTATGCTTGTGTCTTTATAGTAGAATGATTTATAATCCTTTCAGTATACACCCAGTAATGGGATTGCTGGCTCAAATGATATATCTAGTTCTAGATCCTTGAGGAATCACCACACTGTCTTCCACAATGGTTGAAGTAATTTACACTCCACCAACAGCATAAAAGTGTTCCTATTTCTCCACATCGTCTCCAGCCTCTGTTGTTTCCTGACTTAATGATCGCCTTTCTAACTGGCATGAGATGGTATCTCATTGTGGTTTTGATTTGCATTTCTCTAGTGACCAGTGATGATGAGTTTTTTTCATATATTTGCTGGCCACATAAATGTCTTCCTTTGAGAAGTGTCCATTCATATCCTTTGCCCACTTTTTGATGGGGTTGTTTTTTTCTTATAAATTTGTTTAAGTTCTTTGTAGATTCTGGATATTAGCCCTTTGTCAGATGGATAGACTGCAAAAATTTTCTCCCATTCTGTAGATTGCCTGTTCGCTCTGATGATAGTTTTTTTTGCTGTGCAGAAGCTTTATAGTTTAATCAGATCATTGTTGTTTAAGTACTGCCTGTGTAGATGATTTGAAATGATGTGAAAATTCAGGGAGAATTCAAAGGGTTTGGGGCTTGGGTTTATGTGGATTTATCTCCTCTAGTTTTATTTATGTTAAGTTTCACATATGTTCAAAATTTCTAAACAAGGTCTGATATTACTGCCAATATTTGCATGGCTTAGAGTATAAACTATTATCAGCCCTAATGATAACAAAAGCAAAATTGTGCATTTCTGAGTACTAATTGCACACAAAATGCCTAATGACATTTTCACCTTTTAAGAGAGCATGTTTATGGGGTATGAATTTGAACTTACTATGCTAGAAGGCTGGTTTTACAGAATTTTAACCCTAGTATATTGGAAAGAACTCTAATTTTCTTTCCATCAAAAAATAAGGTCACTCACTATGGATGAAGAAAAAATTATATACATCATTCATTAATAACATTACATCATACATGTATTTATATGCCCTAAAACAATCTGGATGCTGCTGAGAAAATAATTTTTCCAAAGAGCACATTTTCAAAAAGTGTTTTAATGCATGTTCACTGCATCATATTTTTTCTCTCTAATACATTTGCTTTTATATTTTGCTATCAAATGACTTTGCTTTTTAGGTATACCTATTACAATGTCTTACTAAAAATAATTCATGCAACCAATACAACATTGGTTAGGGAGCGAGTTTTCATAAGGGATTCATTATACTTACAAAATTATCTTTACAAAATCATTTACATGTAGTGTCTCATGGCTCATCAAAATAACTTGATTGTGCAAATATTATCTGTAGTGACCAGAAAATAAAACTATGACCCAGAGAGATTAATAATTGCTGGTTAAATGGTGAATTTGAAAAAAGCATGCAGTTCTCCTGACCTCTTATTGAGTGTTCTTTTCACTACCACATTGAGGGAGGGGATCATTAACTCACATCCTGGAGGCTATCAAACTGACATGAATCCTTGATCATAATTGACCTAAATTATTCTGATCTACCATTGTTTAAATTAAAATTCAACAAATAATTGCTCAACTTCAATTTTATGCTGACTATAGAGACCTGGCCTTGGAGGGCCTCAAAAAGGAATCTATCTCTCGGAAAATAAAGAAAAGCTTTTATTGGATTGAATTAAAGTGATTCATTTCTTTTTTCTTCTTTAAAGATCTTTTCATTGATTGTGATTTTAAAAGATCCCTTAGGAAATTCCTCATAAATGTATAAAGTTGATTTTGTGGTAAAACTCTGTTCTGCTATTTACTTTTTTTTATTCCTTGGAGTGCTTGGAACTTTTTTCCTCTTTATGTCTACTTACGTTTCATCCATGCACCCATGATCTCATGTAGCTTTTCCACCCTTTAATCTTTTTTTTCTGCTCACTTAAGATAGGCTTACTGTGAACATGCATTTCAACCTTCTGGTGGAGTATTTAAAAGTGAAAATTGAAAGAACAGAGGGATGTACTTAACATTCTGTCAGTGTTGCTTCTGCCTTTATAAGTTGAGGAAATTTTTATTTTAGTAAAATTTTATTTAGTAAAATTTAGCATATATAAGCTGAGAACATTTTTATTTTATTAAAATTTATAATCAGCCTTCATATTTTTGACCAATATCTTTTGAGATTTCATTAAGTGTAGAGGCCTGTGCTAAGTGATGGGAATTGAAAGATGTTTAATACCCAGTCTTCCATCTTTAGAAGTCTTGGCTTGAGTAAAGGCTGCCAGTTGAGTATAATGGCATGTTTATTTTTGACCAATTTTTAGGTTTTAACAGAATCTTAATGGGTTTTTTATTTGACCATAACTCTGTGACTCTTACATATCATACAATGGAATTTTATTAGTTACATTAAATTGGAAGGAAGAAATGAGTTAGATAGAGAGGTTACTAAGCCTTCTTGGTTAATAAAAGTACCCTTAAATAATTCATGGCTTATACGAATCAAATGTCGAAGAGCTAGAATTTGGAAAGCCATAATTTATCATGTATTAAAGGAAAATCACAACTCATTTTCTTACATTACATTTGACTAGCTGAAATTCCTTTTTTTTTTTTCCTTCCAAAATTGGCTTGAAATTTTTAGGCACTATTCAATATAAAACCTGTCTCTTAGTTCAGAGGAATAATATTTTGCATATATACTTATACATACATATATGCATGTCTGTGTATGTGTGTGTGTGTGTGTGTATAAAGCATTTCTACACACGAGTACTAAGACTTTTTCTTTTTTTTCAGTTTAGCTGATTCAAATATTAAAATTTTGTCTAGCTATGGGTAGGGCTTTTTCCATGATTTCCAAAGCATGGTTACTGAAACAGTGAAACCCTGTATTTTATTGGCAAAGAATTATAAGATTTTGAATCTTTAATCAAGAATTGTTAAATACTTCAGTTTATAATTGGTTATGAATTAACCAGAATTCTCCACACAAATCTGTCTGCTTGAGTGAAAAGACTGGTTCTCTGCTTGCAGTATCCCCTACATTACACCCTTCTACTGTTCACATGTGACTGTAGTCCAGATGACATGAGAGTGATCTGATCATATACAGAAATGCTTAAGTATTGTTGGCATAAATCCACTCGGAGTTGCTGGGTTTTCACTTGAAAAGGAGTCTGGAAATGTGATTTAAACGACATTCTATCTTTTCTTCTGCTTGGGTCTTAAAGTCCTTGCCTGTCGCCAATGTAATGCATAAACTCTTCCAAGGAAGACAGGCAGACAAGCTCAGGGTTTGATTCACTGTCAGTTTTGTTCCAACAGTTGTATGAGTGCCACGTTCATGAAGCTAATGCCCCTTTTCTGGCCCTACCACAGGATTCCAAGTTTTCTTTCCAGATGGCTGGGCAGCTTCAGCCCCACCAGCAGGCTGGAGTCCTTATCCACTCAACAAAAGAGATGTGTGCTTGACTCTGAAATGTTAGCATGGCATTTCTAATTATGACAATACCAAGAATCATGCAACTGGAGATATACATAGAGAAGGCGACTTGTTTAGTAAATAGTGGTATGGATTTTTTTTTTTTTTTTTGGTCACTTATCCCAAGAAATAGTATGTCCTATTTTTAATATCAAGAGAATACATTCCTTCATTTAAGCATTCAATCATTTATTTAAACATAACTTTGCTGAATATGATTCACTATATTTTTCTCTTAGCTAGGTGCTGGGACTGTGGAAACAAATCTTTCATTTCTATCGGCCACGGACTCATAATTAATTTTGAGACAGGTAAGGATGGTATGTCTGAGGATAACAAAGAGGCAAGAGTAATCAATATAGCTCAGGGGGCAGATAACATAGAAACATGGAAGGTTCCGGAAGGGAGGGGAGTTCAGGCTGAACATGGAGGTTTTTGATGTGGTTTTTTTTTTTTTTTTTTCTGCATCTCTCAGTGAAAGACATTTTTTTCTTTCCCAATTTAAAATTCACAGTTTTTAATCCTCCACAAATGATCTCTTAATTCTCAGGATAAGGGTCCGATATGTGTGTGTGTGATTCCCTCTTTTCATATATGAAAAAGTTGAGCCTCATAGATTAAACAACTTGCTCATGGTCACATGGCTGGTACTTGGAGAAAGAGGAGCTAAAAATACTCCCTTGAAAGTGGTACTGCCCCTTTCAACAATACTCTGTTGGCACCTATGGCCCTGCCACGTTCAGCATCTGTCTCCTTTATTTGATGGTGTTTTGGCCTCAAAGTCATAGCATTTCATAACTTAAAGTCAACTCACAATTGATTACCCAACTTGATTTTGGTTGACCCACACACTAAGGCATTATCCCTTGCTTTTGATTGCAGATATTTGAGAGAGGAACAAAGTAAAAGTATACAAGTAATAATGTTTATTGAACAATGATGGCCAGGCACTACATTTAGTACTTTAGTGGTTTAGCTCACAATAATCTTATGATCAGTTACTTTGTTTCCATTTTACAGAGAAGCAAACTGAATCTTGGAGTCATTAAGTAACTTGCCCAGTATTGCTCAGTTTGCATGTGGAAGAGCTTGGATTCAGCCCAGGCAGCCTGATTCCAGAGCTCAGGAACTTCACCACCAAGACACAAGTTTAGTTCCCTCTATGAAAGTTCAATAATTAATAAAATATATGATCCAAACTATCTGGAAATAGATGACCCAAACTATCTGAAGAGCCTTTCTGAACTTTTAAACTACAAAATTATTCTACTGTATAAACATTAAGGAAAGGTAGAAAGATTTGATATTGGGACACATACTGTGCTTTTTCTCAATTCACCATGTTATATCAGTTTCCTTATATTTAAAACATAAAATGATGTAACAGCTTCTTATTTGTGCACAGTACATTGGCATATTAAGGATGACTTTTTAGACAGCAAGGCAGAGTACACAGAGGTGTTTAATGTTCTTACATATCTTCTGCCAACACTGTCATAAAAGTGCTTTCCCAAAACTATAGTAATACATTGTTCCTATCACTTTGGCTCACCTTCCAGACTTGGCCAAGAATTAAGATAATCTATCTCATCAGCAGATTCAAACATGTTTGTATTTTCTCTATCTTTGAGGAGCTTCTGAATTGTTCTCTCCAAGTGTTTAGGGAAAAGAGAAAAGGTAGGAGACAGAAGAGAAGTAAGAGAATATAAATTCCAGGAGACAGAGAATTAACATTCTCTTTTTTTGATTCACGATTCAGAATAGGATTCCATGGAGTATTAAATCAGAGTGTGATTCTGTGGTAGAGGAACATTGTACTTGGTGTAGTGTATCATACAATCCTAGAAATGAATGATGAAAGGTATTTCTGGAGAAGTTGGTCATTAGTACAGCAAAAGTTAAGGTATATGCCATATATAGTTCAGGCAGCGACATACTCTTGAATATTGGATTTCTTTCTTGCAGGCTTGATTTTCCTAATGGCAAAATTAATAGTGGGTATTATATGAACTAAGATTATTCAGAGCTGTCAAGTTAAGGTGAAATGGACACATTTCCTAAGTTTACTTGACAGTGGTAAAATGTCCACATTCTTAATCACTTAGGAAATTCTAAAAAATTTCAGTTGTATTTCCAGTTGCAGCAGGATATGATATAAATTAGATGTCATGTAGGAGTGTTATTTATCCCAATTAATTTAACCTTTTTTTGTGTGTATATTTTGGACTGCTTTAGTACTTAACATTTTAGGGCTAGTTGACTTGCATAATGCTTCCAGAAAAGTACGCGGAATATAACATTGCAGCTTCCTCAAATAAAAAATGCATGTGTATTTAAAATGAACCTAAATAGCTGGTAAAAGAGCTTCTTAGAAGTTGTACTTATTTTAAATTAGAATTTTAAAATAAAACATGAAAATGGTTTTTGCGATTGCAGAATTATATTTTTGCTGCCATTATAGGAGAATAATTTTTAGAGTTATCTTGAAATAGAAATAGGTATTTTAAGAGCTCGTCCAAAATTAAAAGAAGATCACTCTGTAACACCATTAGAGAGAGAGATTGAAAGGGGGAAGAGATAAGTAATAACAATTAGAAAAATGTGATAACTGCAAAAACCTCATTTATGTAATATTTGATCTCTGAATTACTTTGCTTTGTTCTTCCACAGAAACAGGATGTACTATGTCACATGAAATTACTAAAATAATAAATTCTTATTTTCTTGAGGGAAAATTATGTAGTCTGATTTGAAAATATAAGGTGGTAACCAAAACAGCACATTAGCAGAGAATATGAATGCCTCTGATTGTCCTTCAATATCACCTCAGATTCTAAGTTATTATTCATTCATTTGTGATAAGGTATCTCATCTCCTCTGTCATTTGCTATGTTTACAATCCCACAAGAATCTATACTGCTTCCAGATAAGTGACATAACACATAGATTGGCATGGCCTTGTGAGCAAGTTGTGTACCAAAAACATAATGTGTTCAACAAAAATGAAGTCATTTTACATCTTCTGTCACTGGACTTAATTGGGTAGTTAACTTACGAGAACATTTTCTTTGCTATATCTAAGTTGAAGTTAAACTTGTGAGCCCTTTCACTTGGAAGGAGATTGAAATAGATAAGCTTTCACATAGAAAGTGATTTACCAGTCATTTAAGTAATTCATTTCAGTTTTTTTCATATATTACTACTGGGCTAAGTCTGTTTCTTTCTGGCTTTTTCCTAAAGCGGGATTTCAATTGTACTGATGCCATCATAGTTCACAGGAGAGAAATTCTTCAACTTTCTCTGGAGTCAGACTATATGTAATGAAGTTATTCCCGAGGTGATTAGTCATTAGAAATTCAAGTTATGATATGCTTTGGTTGTGTCCCCTCTCACATCTCATCTTGAATTTTAGTTCCCATAATCCCCACATGTCATGGGAGGAACCCAGTGGGAGGTAATTTAATCACAAGGGTGGTGACCCTCATGCTGTTTTTGTGATAGTGAGTGAGTTCTCATGAGATCTGATGGTTAAGTGCTTTTCCCCCTTTGCTCACCACTTCTCCTTGCTGCTGCCATTTGAAGAAGGAGGTGTTTGTTTCCGCTTCCACCATGATTGTAAGTTTTCTGAGGCTTCTCGAGCCATGCGGAACTGTGAGTCAATTAAACCTCTTTCCTTTATAAATTACCCAGTCTCAGATATGTCTTTATTAGCAGCATGAGAACGGACTAATACAAGATATAACAACAACAACAATAATAATAACGTCAAGGTGTTTATGCATACAATCGGTTGCAGCCACATCACATCAAAAGCAATAATGACAACTATTCAGTAAAAAAAAAAAAAGAAAGAAAGAAAGAAAGTTCTGAGGAAAAATGAAAAAGTGCCAGTGTTTCAATGGAACTCTTGGAAACTTTGTCTCCAAATTGATTTATTTTTTAATTTGTTGGGGAGGAAAAAAAATACGTTTTCCTTCTACCCATCATAAGCTCATTGGCTGGGGCCCCTGTAACAAAAGACAGATTAACAAGAGAAAAGCATACACATTTATTTAATATTATTTTTTACATGACACAGGAGCCTTCATAAAGACGTGAAGACTGAAAAAATCAGTTAAACCTGAGTGTTTTTAAATAGATTTGAGGAAGTGTTTTAAATAGATTTGAGGAAGAATAGAGAATCAAGGAAAAGCATAAGGCAAAAAAAGAACAGGAAGAAAGAAAGAAGGAAGGAAAGAAGGAAGGAAGGAAGGAAGAAAGAAGGAAGGAAGGAAGGAAGGAAGGAAGGAAGGAAGGAAGGAAGGAAAGAAGGAAGAAAGAGTATGAGTTAAAGGTAATAAACCGGGGGAGCTTAGGCCTTTTTGTTCAGATTCCTCTTGGTGTCCCTGTGATCTGTGTCTTTGGAGGTAAAGATGCTCCTTTCCTCCAGGTATTGAGAAGCCACCTCTCACATAAAACCCTATGACCATCTCCAGGGGAGAAGTGAAGGAGAAGTCAGAGATACCTTCCTGCATATCTATTTCACAAATTCCTTCAACTTAAAATATTCCATATGTCAAGGTGCCACATTTCAGGATAGCACATCTTGAACTCTGTCAAGTTCTATTTGTTTTTTCTTAATGTGATGGAGTGTGTGTGTGTGTGTGTGTTTAGTGCTGGGTGAGAAAAATATCTTATATCCTAAAATACTAGTTGTAGTTATGCACAAATAGTCATAAACTCAGAATTTTAAAGAGAAAAAATAATTCTTAACCATCATTTAGCCCAATAGTTTTAACAATGACAGACCATCAGAATTATCTAGAATTGCATGTGTGTATAATATGATCTTAAGTTGTATCATATGTATATGTATGTGTAGATATTGCTGAGTTTCGTTTCTGGAGAGTCAGTTCTAATTCACAAGATATGGAGAATGACAATGCAAGGTTTCCTCTATGAGCAGCCAGGTTGCGAAACCATTTATGCTACAAGTTCTGTAACTTTGCATGAGGCAACTGAAGCCTGTGTAGATTGACCAACCTACCAATTATCATACAGCCATCGGATACTGTAGTCAGTAATAAACCCGGGCTTTCTGACTCTTGAATTTTCCCCATAACCGAGGTTTCTTCTTCAAGATGTTTTATGAGACATTGCTAATCCCTTGACTATGACTTTGAATGTCTGACACTTCACTGATACTCAGCTCTTGCTTTTTGTCTAATAAAGAATTATTTATGCTGTTGATTCACTACTTATCCTTTAAAAGTATGTGATATTGTGTTTGCCCATAAAAATAAAGTTGTTAACACTTGCTCCCTTTCATTGGAAATGATTTTCACATTTTCTCATTTCTATTTGTTAACGCTTATCTTCTAACTTGTGGTTTTTCACTTCAAAGTTAAATTATTTAAATCTAGAAAATATTGTTTATTAAATTCACTTGTTTAACAATTTCAGAAAAGTCAGCCAATGAATTTTTTATTGAGAGGGTTGTTCCCCCCCTCCCTTGCTTCCTTCCTTCCTTCCTTCCTTCCTTCCTTCCTTCCTTCCTTCCTTCCTTCCTTCCTTTCTCTCTTCCCTCCCTCTTATAATCCCCAGAGGAAATGGCAGATGTGAATGGCTGAAATGTAATGTAATTGACTTGTCTCCCTAGCTTGTGTATTACTGCCCTCTGTTGGATACAATTAGGTCTAGTCTAATCTATTAGACTGTCTTGCCCCCTAGTGGTTTGTGCAGAAGACAGTAATGAGGACATTGGAAAACACTGTGTGAAAGATCGGCTGATTATTTATTTACTTTTAAATAAGTACAATTCGACCAAAGCCTGATTTTATAATAACTAATTTAACATGTAACAACTCACCTTGCTTGTGTCTCAAATTTCATTTATGAACAAATCAATAGGCTCATTACTAAGTTAGAGAAATATGTTGTTATATAAAAATATAAAATTTACGGTAACTTTTTATGCACAACTCAATTTATCACTCCATTAATTGGAGACTTCTAATGTGCCATTTTCTGAAAATTGAATTTATTTCTTCTTCTTTCAGAGACAGGTCTCTCTCTGTTGCCTGGGTTGGAGTGCAGTGGCCTCAAGTTCCTAGCCTCAAGTGAACCTCCTGTATCAGCTTCCTTTGTAGCTGGGACTACAGGTGTGATCATCACACCAGGCTAATTTTTAAATTTGTTTTTGGAGAGAGAAGTCCCACTTAATTTCCCAGCTGGTCTCGAACTACTGGCTTCAAGAGATTCTTTTACCTCAGCCTCCCAAAGGTCTGGGATTACAGATGGGAGCCACTGAGTCCAGCCTGAAAATGGAATTTCCTGAACTGGAATGAGTTTTATTCACTATGCCTGAGATTCTGCAAACTGAAGCAGAGACATGCAGCAGAGAATTTTTTTTTTTTTGAGACAGGGTCTCACTGTGTCACCCAGAGTGGAGTGCAGTGACATGATCTTGGCTCACCTCAACCTCCACCTCCCAGGCTCAAGCAATTCTCCTGCCTCAGCCTCCCGAGTAGCTGGGATTACAGGCATGCACCACTACCACCCGGCTAATTTTTTTTGTATTTTTAGTAAAGACGTAGCTTCACCACGTTGGCCAGACTGGTCTTGAACTTCTGACTTCAAATGACCCACTTGTCTTGGCCTTCCAAAGTGCTGGGATTACAGGTGTGAGCCACTGCACCTGGCATGAATTTAAATTAGAAAAAGAGTCACTTTAAGCAAAATTTTTTGACAAAATATGAAAAATAAATTGGCTATAGTAAATTTACTACTATTTCAAAGTAAAACATAATCAGCATAATCACCCATTCAATTAATTCATTAGAAATTAACAAACCTAATTTGTCCAACTCTCAGATGAATAAGATGTGAAAAAGACTCTTGGTTTCTTGTAGCCTACATTCCTTAGATTTGTAGATCATGTCGGGTTGAGTCTTATTTCTAAGAATAGATTAATTTTTCCCCCTTTCTCCTATCACTTCAAACTTACCCCTGTCATGGCTCTTATGAATTCAGTTTTTTTTCTTGTTTATCTTCCCAATAATCCATACCTGTATGTCCTAGGGTATAGTACCTGAACCAGGGTGAGCTTTTAATGAATCTTTGTTTTCTGTACCCCCTGTCTCTTTATAACCCTTAACTCTTCTCTTGCCCCCTCTGGTATTCAAGAAACCCTGAGACTTTACCATGAAAACCTCCTCCACTGAAAGGTCAATCATCCATCTATTGCCTTAAAATGAAGTCTTTGCCTAGAAAGTAACAATGTATTTGCCCAGAAGTACAAGCATATTAAGCTTTATCTTGAGTTTCAAATCAAATATATATTTAATTCATCTTCCTCTTCCAAGCACCCCCCCCCACACCGCCCCCCCCGCCCCCGCCGGCCACACACACACACACACACACAGACAAAGGATAGACTCTGGAGGACAAAGGGCAGGAATTTATAGTGCAATTGGTCTTCTCACTCCATAAATCATATGCCTTAAAACAGCAAATCTACCTCATCTTTTTTATTTTTCTTCTTTTATTCATCCTTTTTGTTCTTCCTAAACTAAAGAACTTGCCCTTCTCTCTCAGCGTCAGCAGGGATGACACTTAGTCAGGTCTGGCTGTATTGGTTGTGAAGAGCTGGTATCTGTCCGAATTGATTGCTACATCTGTCCTGATGAGCTGGTGTTTATTATAGATTCCGAAGATTACCACAGGACAGCAGGCAGTTTTCATGTGTCCACACCAGAGTTTTGCATGTGCTATTCCCTTTTTCTAGAATCACTTACCTCTCTCTTCTAATCCTGAATTCTCAGTCATATTCTAGTAGTCTACTTATATGTTATTTGGTGACCCTGAAAAATTCCAGGATAGAGTTGATCACAACCTCATTTGAGTCCATTCTGTACTTCGTGAAAACCCTGTTAAGGTACTTTATCATTTTTCAGCATATTCCTGAACACTGGGAAACTTCAGCTATGAACACTGTTTTTTTTTTAACTTAAAAATAACTATTAAACTTGCCTTGTATTTTAAAATTTGTTCATTTTCACCCTTTTCGGGGATCTTAGATGTTATGGATTCTGACTAGGTCTTTTTGAATTTTGTTCTATCTTTCTATAAATCCTGTATTTTTTAACTGTTATCTTCCAAATAATTAGTCCTCCAATCATTTTCTTTTAATTTCTAAAAGCACTTTCTTTTCCTTTGATTTTTTTCATAGCCTTTCATTCCTATTTGGTGGATACTGTATCTTCTTTAATCTTTCTGAGAAAACATATTTGACTTTAAGCAAATTTTCATCATTATGTTACACAAATTATCTGTTTCTATTGTATCTTTTTCACATCGCAGATATCCTGCAGTCTATGTTGAATGTTGGTTTTATGCTGACACTTAGAAGGAATAATTAGGAAGCACTGTGTGTGGTCAAGTTCAGCAAGCTTCACTTTAAGGTTAGTGGGCGGGGGTAGCCATTAAACCAAAAAGCCTCTTAATGCTGGAATAAGGAAAACGGTGCTCTACAGTTTATTTAGAATTTCACTGATTAACCAGAGGTAGATGATGCAATTTCTTTGGAGAAGAGCCCTGTGATTTTTGTCCATAGTTAAGTGACAGCTAGCAGGATACAGTTCATCCGATTCCTGGGAGACATCTATTCTCTGCTGACCTTGGGTCCCTGAGACAAAGCCACTCAAGAGTCTCCTTAGTCAGGTTGAATGTATCCTTGACTTTGTCTTTTGCAGCTACCTTCTCAGTTTTTCCAGTCTGCAGTTCGGTATCACTTCTGCTTTATCCTTTATCTTTTTTCATCTTCTGGAATGTATGATTTTCTTGCTCGTTGACTTTATTGTCATTACTTTCTTCATTGCTGTGGACTTCACCCTTCCTGATTACCTTTCTTGACAATTAAATAGGTTTAGGGATGGAAAGAAATAGTTGTCTATGGTCAGCCCACCATCTTGCAACAAAGGTCCTAAGAAGGAACAAGGGAGAGGACCTCAAACACTAGTATTGCCTTTGTGATGAGAAAATAGAGAGTAGCAGATAGTAGTACAGTGGTGATGTTTTAATTACTTTCATGTCCTGAAAGTCTATCTATTAAATGAAATATGCTATCTTTGTTTACATCCAATAATAAAATAACAGCATATTCTCTGAGGCCATCTTGTCAAACTTCAGTTTGGAGGTTAGAATTCCTTTTGCACCATTTCATTCAATCTGGTTCCACAGTATACTTAATCATCCTCACCAAGGACTTACTGAAGCAACGCACAGTGTTGGAAATTCTGTTTTGTTAGAAGCGCCTTCGAATATGAAGACGGAATCACCTTCTTAGTTTTACTAATTTATTCATTATGAACATGTGCTTCAGGGGATGCTGTGGACACTTGAAATTGTATGTAAATATTGTTCTTGTATGTGCATAAGAACATTTTTCTGGGAAGATGATCCATTGGGTTTGTTACATTCTCAGCTTAATCTGTAAACAAACAAAAGGCTAAATGCCACTTGAAGATAGCAGAGAAAGCTAGCTTTCTTTAATTTCTGAAAATTCTCCAAATATCCAAGAATAGCTGTAATTCATTTTTATTTTTGGCATGTACAACAATGAAAGCTTGAAAGTCATCAAATAATATAGCTTTGTGGCTGTTTGAATAGAACTCAGATTTTGAAGAGCTCAATCTGTAGTTATTATACACCTGTTCATACCCATACTCATACATTTAAAGAAACTCAATTAGTAAAACAAAGCAATACATTCCGCATCCTCTAAATCACGGAATCTAAAGGTTTCTTTCTGAAAAAGTAGAATTAGCACAATAATACTGGTGTATTAGCCAGGGTTCTCTAGAGGGACAGAACTAATGGAATAGATACATATATAATGGGGAGTTTATTAAGTATTCACTCACATGATCACAAAGTCCCACAATAGGCTGTCTGCAGACTGAGGTGCAAGGAGAGCCAGTCCGAGTTCCAAAATTGAAGAACTTGGAGTTTAATGTTCGAGGGCAGGAAGCATCCAGCACTGGAGAAAGATGTAGGCTGGGAGATTAGGTCAGTCTCTCTTTTCACATTTTTCTTCCTGCTTACATTCTAGCTGGACTGGCAGCTGATTAGATTGTGTCCACCCAGACCAAGGGTGGGTCTGCCTTTCCCAGCCCACTGACTCTAATGTTTATCTCCTCTGGCAACACCCTCACAGACACATCCAGGATCAATACTTTGTATCCTTCAGTCCAATCAAGTTGACATTCAGTATTAACCATCACAACTGGAAGTTCTGTGCTCTTATGTTAATTGTCATACTTGAAAGTCTTCAATAACAAAGGATGAGATCAAGAATGGATGGGATATTTGTGTTCACTTACAAATACATCTGCACTATCTTTTAAAAACCATTGTAAAATCTTCAGCACATTTTAGAAAGTATACCATTTTGCATAAAATTATTATGGCTTTTTGAAAAATATTACAATTATAAAGACCATGATAAATTTAATTTCTTCCATTTGATAGCATAATATTTTCTTAAATTATTTAAATAATGAATGATAATTATAGATATAAATTAGAAAAAATGGGGAAAAGTAATATGTGAAATGTCACTATCGAGTATATAGATATTAACTCTGGTGTATACTTTCAGAATAAAATACATTCTCTGATCTGTATCTGTTTATATTATGAAGTTTCACAAGAGTGAATATAGATGAACCTACTTTTTCATTTTATTAATATTAATAAGTTATAGCATAGTTTTCCATTGTTTAGATGTACTAGTTTATTTAACCTTTCTAAATAGATATTTTGTTTCCATTTTTGCTTCTAAAAACAATGGTATAATACAAACCTTATACATATAGATATTCTCCACTATATATGTTATATAGCCAAAATTCTTTTGAGATATGCTTATGTTCCTATCCACAGTGATTTGGAATATTCTCTTTTTGGACATTCAGGCTAAACCAAGATATCAAAACCCATTTTAGTTTTTGCTAATGTGTAAGGCAACCTGTGGTGTATGTCTTTGTTCTTTGTTTTATGATACCTATTTTGGTGGGGGCTGGTGGAGGCGATTATTACAAAACACCCTTATTTCTATCTAGAGGTAATAACAGGGTCAGTGTGAGTTCTCTTGGTTTCTGAGCTTGTGACTTCATGAATAATAAGGGTTATTGTAAGAAGTCTGAGAAGATCTTATAGTTTTGAAATAGCCCTTGCATGATAATTCAAAAAGATGAATTCAATCCCTCTCTATAGAGAAAAAAATACATCCTCATACTCTTATAAGGATGAAAAATGCGGTATAAACATCAATACCTATTTGAGTGAATTCCCAATTTGTGCAATATGAGAATGAAAAATAGTAAAAACAAAAATGCTGACAAAGAAAGGATTATTGGAGTCAGAGATAATCCAAAAATTTCGTTCTGACCAATAGCTTATGTGAATCTCTCACACTTAATATTTTCCTCAAACTGTCAATAATAAATTATTTAAAACAAGTAAAAACTGAAAATAAAATTAAAATTAATTAAGTGCTATAAAATAGTTCTCTTTTATAACACGTTAGTTTAAAATACAGTTATTAATGAGTAAAAAACAAAACAAAAAAAAACCCAAAAACAAACGAAAAAAACAGGCAGAAAGAGCAGAAAGACCCAAGTTTGGATAAATTGACAATGACTTCCTGAAAAATTACAGTAGCATTCTTATTCAGTTATTTTAGTTACAATGCATCTGAAAAATATTTTGTTTATTTTACTCCAGACTTTTCAACAACAAAACCCAGAAAATAGACCCAATGAAGTAATACATAATAAGGTTCTTTAAACTTAAAATATATACAGAATAATTTTATTTCTCATATTTTAAATATGACAACCAACATTTAGTATATTACTTAGAGACTAACTGAAAAGAAGTTATGATTATCCATATTTTTTCTGAAGACTATGTAAAGGTAAAAATGTATAATACTTTTTTTGCACTCATTTCAAAGTGCACGGCTGACATTCCTATAACAAAAGACAGATTAACAAGAGGAAAACATAACAAATTTGTTTAATCCAAGTTTTATGTATCCCAGGAACCTTCAGAATGACGACCCAAAGACCTAGGAAAAACTGTGTATTTTTATGTTTATGTGCAGTAAAGAATTGATGGCTGCGTAGAAATAAGATTGGCTAAAAAGGGTATGATCTAATGGTAATGAACTCTGGGGGGAACCCAGCAAGGCCTGTTTGCTCAGATTCTTCTCAGCCTCTCAGTGTAGCATCTCTTTCTCTAGGTATAGGTTAGGACACTTGTCACATGCAGATCTTCAGGGGAGAAGAAAGAAAATCATAGAGTGACATTTCTAGATTTTATGGCTTGTTTTAGGTGAAAGGAGTTTCCCTTTCTAGGATCTTCCTTGGGGAAGAGGAATTCTAGTTCTGTGACCTGCTTTGGAGAAGAAACGGAGAAAGGAGAGAGGAGAACAGGAGAAGGTCACAGAGAACTTCTTGCTTCTGAGGCCCTTCCAGTCCCCTACAGTTCAAAGCACTTAGCATGGCAAAGTGCCTTCTACCTTGAGGTATCATGGTTCTGCGTACCAACACCTCAATAGATTGTGCATGTGGTTTATGGACTTTTAAAGCCCACATTCAAGAAAAAAGGCAATTATGGATCTGAGATGTCCTGGTATTAAACTGAATTTAATAGTATTGCCAGAATATAGATAATGTTGTCTGTTTTTTTTCTATTTCTGCACCTTTGTCTAGCGATAAGCTCTGTAATTTAAATTCATAACTTGAATTCAATGCTTTAGAAATATTTGCCACCCCCAAACATATAAATGATTGACAACATTATTCCTAGTGCTTTAACAGAGAGACCACTTTGATGTCACTGTGATGATCCATTTTGATCTCATCTGAGCTGTCTGTATCACACAGATTGGGCCTCCTTAGCAGCCTGATTGGTCATTCATAGCCTGGCTATCATGATTTTATTATGTGCTGTGCACAATGCCAGATTAATTTCCTCTTAGTCCAGTCTCAATAGGCTGCTACCTAGGCCTACTACGTCCTTGGCATCCTGGCACTTCCCTTCAGTCTGATCCTGGTTGCTTTTAGTATCATTCCCTTTGCATTTCTCCTGTATTGAATGCCCTGTCTCCTCTTTTTTTTTTTTTGACAGAGTCTCGCTCTGTCGCCCAGGCTGGGGGGCCCCATACTTTCTTCTTTTATTTTTTTTTTTCCCTTATTTTGTTGGAGCACTTTCTCCCTTAGCTTCCTGAGAAGTAAGTTTTGAGAAATGTATTTTTTAACCCCTGCATGTTTTAAAATTTTTATTCTACCCTCATTTGTGATTGAATTGCATCAGGATATAAACCTCTAAGTTAGAAATCATTATCTTTTAGACTTAAACCATTATCTTTATACTGTTAAAATCGTTATACCATTGTCTTCCAATCTCCATTGCTTTCATTGTGAAGGCCCATACCATTCTGATCCCGACGCTGGATATATTACACCGACAGATACAAAAGGAAGAGTTTATATAATCTTTTTGGCTGACTCAAGGAAACACAACTCTTAGTTCCTTTAGATGGTTGTTATTATCTCTTTGCTTGAGGGTGGATTTGGGCAAACGTCAAGATTTCAGGGCAGGATTTTTTTGCCCTCATAGCTGGAATTTGTCAACCAAAAAAACACCCTAAACCCCAGAGTTCACAGCTGGACACAGGACCACTTAGGAATTCAGCCCAAAGCATCTTTCCACTTAAAGGAAATAGATCTAGCTGGCTTCTTATATCTGGCTTATGCAAGCAAGAAGAGAGTTTCTAAAATACTTTTATACAATGATCCTATCTTGGAAAAAATTTAATTTCAATAATGAAAATCTACATGCAATAGTTATCAAACCAGTCAACATATTTTACAAACATTAGTATATTAACTATCAAGCTTTGGATATTAATTAATATATGGATAACAGAAACAACTGTATTAGCTACATTTTGAGTAGGGCCTTCGGTAGGATGCAAGCTGATCACAGCTCAACTGTACATTCTCGATTAGTATTTTAGCTGGTCACCATTGGCTTGGACATTCTCGATTAGTAGCTGGGTTACAAGCTAAGCTAAGTGGCACACATTGCACAACACACTACAGGTCCTCAATGTTTAAATAAAGTCCATTAAGACTTTGCCACATTTATCTTCTAAGGAACTGATCCAGGGCGCTTCAGAACTTACTGGCTTGCTTATATTGGTCTATGTTTTCTAAGCATTCTCCATTCCACTAAGTCATCCACTTTCTAGTTGACAAAAAATTGCTGACATCTGTCTTCTGTTGCCATATATTATCTCATTTTCCATGTCCTTCTGGATTTAATATACTTACTTCTTTTTAGCAAGGTTACAGAAAGAGTAGCGATAAACCTAAGTTATTGACACTGCATCTCTTAACCAACAATGATTCCATTCCAATGGAATCATTAAGCTTATTTGCCTAAAAGTGAAGACATTGTCTTATCAGATTATGTAGGTAACATTGGATAAACATATATATTTGCTGCCAAAATTTCTTATAAAATAAGAAAAAAGCTATGGAATTAATAGTTTTTAACATCCTCTGTATCCTTATCTGGAGAGAGAATTATCTACAAACAAAGTAATGAATTACCAGAAATAATAACAACCATTAGTTTGACTTGCATTATTTTAGAACTTTTCTGTTATTTAAAATGAAGGTCAGCAGGAAATACAAATTCCATTACAAAATAAAGCATAAATAATAAAAATATCCCATTGAGTCCTTTAATTGTTCTCTAAATATTGAATATGGATGCTTTAAAATAGAGCTAGTATTGTGATAGTTGATTAAAAGATTGCTTAAGAATGTCTCTGTGCCTGGAAAAGTTAAGAGTGAGCTTTATGGAGATTGCATATAAACAAGCTGTGAGAGGTGATCATTGCAAAAAATCCAAGGAAGAAGTGTCCATGCCAATACTGAGATTTGCCTTAACTACCTATAAATGACATTTTCTATTACAGTTTTTTATAAACACATCTTTGTGCTGGAAGTAATTCTAAAAGTTGGATTTCAAAATCTAATTTCTTCTGTGTGGCTATGTTATAACAATTAGGATTGTTGCTGTTGTTTCTGTCTCAATTTGGGTTACACTGGTTAAAAAAATTAAAATCTATTTTTGTCAATTATAATTAAGCTGCAAAATAAAAGCCACATTATAAGTTAGATATCCAATAGGCTGTACTTTACAATAATACCATAATATTTTTGAAAAAATTGTGAATTTTAGAAAATGAACTCATATATTATTTTCACAATTGGTATTTTTACTAGGCCTGAACTATTCAATTACTATCACTATTTGAAATATCCTTGTTCAAAACCTCTGGCTTTTAAAAAATATGCCTTTTAAAAAATCTAAGTAATAACTGCAAATATGAGAAAAACATCTCTTTTTCTAGAAGTAATTTTGTCAAACAATTAATATTTTCATTTTCTTTTCGAAACAGAGATGCTAAATGGAATATATAACCTATTCACCAGGAAGTTTTTTGCATCACAGATAATCAGTGCCTAATCTGTGCCATCATTAGATTGAAAGAAAGTCCAGAGAAATTCTTTTTTTCTGTAAAATATTTTATGGAATGAAGCAGATGGGAGAAAGGTGTGCAGGAAAATTGGCAACTAGATTTCTACCATATCCCTTTGGCCTTTGACAATCACCAATATTGATAAACATATATAAGTTACTAAAAATGATCCTACCCTTCTTATTTCACTACAATGTAGATTAGTACTCTATGTAGACAAACTCTATTATATGGTTTTTTTTTTTTTTTTTTTTTTTTTTTTTTTTTTTGAGACAGAGTCTCACTCTGTTGCCCAGACTGGAGTGCAGTGGCGTGATCTTGGCTCACTGCAAGCTCTGCCTCCCGGGTTCACGCCATTCTCCTGTCTCAGCCTCCCGAGTAGCTGGGACTACAGGCACCCGCCACCATTCCCGGCTTATTTTTTGTATTTTTAGTAGAGATGGGGTTTCACCACATTAACCAGGATAGTCTTGATCTCCTGACCTCGTGATCCGCCCATCTCAGCCTCCCAAAGTGCTGGGATTACAGGCGTGAGCCACCGCGCCCGGCCCAGAAAAATTATTTTCATGTTCTCATATTTGCCATTGCTTAAGACATTTATGTTAACAAATCTAAAACTTTACTCAACTGTTTCAACTCTGTGTAGCCCACAACCAAAAAAAGATGAATACAATGGGAACTAATTGTATAACTATCTCAGAAACTTTGGGATATGAAGACTGGAATCCAGAAGAGAGATTTACACTAATCATCTCCATACAAATGTCAATCAAAGCCATTGATCTGAATAATATTAATAGTACATGTTCCATGAATATGTTACAGCTAAATCTTATACTATTTCCCAGATACTCTATATGTGTATCATAATATGCTTAAACTATTCCCTTCAAATGTTATTGACTTCTTTATAGCAAAATTGATGTCAAGAGAAGGTTAGTAATTTGGAGACAGATCAAGATGAAGAAACAAATACCAGAAAGGTTGCTTTTCAGAACTAACGCAGGGTCCAAATGAAGGAGTCAAGACTAGAATTAGGTAACAAAGAAGAGGATATTAAATAATATGAGTCGTTTATGTATTAAAACAAACTGAACTAGAAGTTTTACTACAAGGATGAATTCCTTTCTGTACACCGGAAGCTAGAGTGATACTTATAGGAGGTCATAGTTTTCTACTTACAGAGGCTGAACAGGCATGAACAGGCATGAACTTAACTATGTGAAGATCGAACAGAGATGGCAATAATGAAAGATTTTTAATGTAATAATGATTAATACTAAAATTCTAGAAAGGTAGTTTTTGAGGTTAAACCAGACAGGTTAATCATGTTTAACAGAGAAAACTTGGTGAGAAATGAAATATAGTCTGAAGAGTAAGTGGTTCTTGGGCTTATAGTAATAATTTATTAATTTTATTTGAACATTTGGGAAGTAGCTTTAAAAATTCCTTTTTGTATTTCCAGAAATTTATATCTGAACTCCTGAATTACCACAGAATTTGGGCCCCTCTGACACTGCAGCATGCCCTGTGGTACTTGGCTATTGGGATATATAATCCTTGATTACCTTATCTGCTCTCTTTTCTTCTCCCAGCAACCATGTGGAACCAGTTTGTGAGCAAAGAGTGGCTTAAGATGTAGTAAAATTGACATGAAACATGTATTTACTTGCTTCATGAAGTTTTTTTTTTTTTAATAGTTAAAGGGGTGTCTATAGAAAAAGTTAAGAGCTTAGGGCATTACTGTTGTCAGAAAAAATTTGGAGTTAACATTAACAGAAATATTCAGTATTAGGAATGTTAGCTATTGAAGTATGGAAATGAGTTCCTATATATTATGGGAAAAAATTTAGAAACTTTACATGGCATAAACCCAAAGGAAAGTAAAATTTGATTTAATACTCATTAATTTGCTCAATCATTAAATAAATGTTTCATGAATGCCTACCATATAGAAGTCTTATGCTGGACCTTGCGGGTAGAATAATGATGAGTAAAACATATCTCTCGCCAGAGGGACCTCGGTATTATGGTCTAGTGAACAATAATAATAAAAAAAAACTAAGTACATGAAGAAAGGGATTTGTGTGATCAATGTGTTGGGTATTGAAGGCTGGTAGGCCATCTAACCACAATGGTTGAATTATTGATTTTTATCTTATCTTATTCCAGAAAGAATGTTTTAGAAATGAGATAGACAAAATGAAACAAACATGAAATCTGGGGTGTTAGGAACCAAAAACCAACCCTTACAGAGGTGGAAATACATATGCACCTCCCCTTCTGAAAGATAAACTATGACCCAACCAAGTTTGAAGTAGGGACAGTAAGAAAGAAAAAATGAGTAGATTGTTGATTTCTTTCAGACAGAAAAAAAGAACCAATTGTATATATTTCAAATATTGTTAAAGTTACTCAGTAAGGCTTTGAAAAATTAAATATCATCTCTCAGTGTGAGATGATATCCATAAATGTGCTTTAAACTCTTCAAAAGGCAGTATGTGGCACTCACTCTTTGCTGTTTTTTATCTCTTTATACATTTTTATTTTGCTGATATTGTCATGTCTCCATGACATTAGAAATGGATAATGAAAAGAGATGAAAAGCTTAAATCACTGTTATTTTCTTACAGCTTCAGGAGAGATTTGATGAAAAAAATTATATTTTGGCATCATCTTGACTCTTGAACTTACTCCCAGATCAGCTACAAATTTGTCCTATGGCCTGAGGCACTGAAAACACGACAGAGCTCTGCAATAATTTCCTGTCAGACCAGACAACCTAGTTATTCCCTTTTCCCAGGTGTCCCGGTGACCTATATTATTGTCAACAACAAGGCATTACTTCAGCTTCAAGTCTTGCAAAATCTACTGGATTAGAAGACCAGATATTCATTTCACCATTTAGCTGAAAATGCACAGTACGTTTTAGAATGATGGGGTTTGTTTAGCTCATCTATCCACCCATCCTTACTTTTATTCGATTGGGTTCTTAATTCAAAAGAAAGAGTGCCACCTACTGGATATGTGATACGAAGAACATATTAGCATTAAAATATACTCTCTCATTAAAGGTTGATTCAAAATAATTGCAGAAGAAAATATTCAAAAGAATGTCCAATTTTTACAGATAAGTATTGAACATATTTCCTTAAATGATTTTATTTTCAACAAATACTGAGTAAAAATTATTTAACAATGTCCATCTAATTATTTAGAAATAAAATTCCTTCTTCCTGTTCTTATTTTAATACATTAAAAATTAATTTACCTTTTTTCCAATAATACGGAATAATTAAGTATTCTTTTATGTTGTCTATATAAAAATAGAATAATGATCTTGACAATTTAATACTATTTTGTGATACAAAAACTCAGGTTATAGAAATACTAACAACTTTTATAACGTAGATTCTAGTAATTAAAAGCAGTCAAATTTGAAAAGGCGAAAGGAGCTCTTGTGGTTCAAATAGAACCAATGATTTTCATCAACCCAGAGTTAGCATTTAAAGTCTAAATGGTTGGTTCTCTAACTTGCTATATTATATTTCTTATGTCTCTATTATTATTTATTCTGTAGAGTACTAGGTAGCCTTAAGAAATATTCATTAGTCCCTTTGCCTTCAGATGCCCTAATATTTACGTCTATGGGGGTCTACACCCAAAGAACCCCATTTTATCTGTTTGACTAGCCACATTTCAAGTGCTCAATAGCCACATATGTTAATGGATACTGTATTGGACAGCTGGATTTGTAGAACATTTCCATCATTGCAGAAAATTCAGCGGGACAGTGCTGATAGACATAAATACTGCAATATTCACTCCATTTCCCTTGTATAACTCTTAAAAATGTGCCGTAATGTTATCTTTAAGAGTCAGTACTCTAGATTCCGTCTGGATTTGTATCTCAGTGTGGCCACTTACTGGATGATTTTCAGTACAATCAAGAAAATACCTGGGGAAGAAAGTATGAGAGTAGTGGTAGTATTGGGGGGTAAATCAATAATTAGTAAGCAAATACATATAGAACACCTACTAATCATTGGCATGACTGGAGCAGAGTCCCTATTCTAAACAGTTTATGCTCTAGTCAGGTAAAAGAGAGAATAAGCATGTAACCAAGTAAAAATAACATTTTTAGGTGCTGTGCAATGATACAGATAAAATAATATTATAGAGACAAGAGGGCTGCTTTGTAGGTAGATTTATCAGCAAATGCTCTCTGAGTTATCAGTTGATTGATAAGAAAATGATAGAGGGCAAAAATCTTGGGGAAGAGTGTATGAAGCAAATAAAACAATAAGTATAAAAGCCCAAAAGAGAAAAAACTTGACATGTTTAAGGTACAAAGGCCAGTGTGGCTAGAGATTAGTGAAAGGGATAAGAATGGAGGGAGATAAAATCAGAGAAGTCAGCCTAGTAGTTATTATTTTCTTTTGGTTGCAGTGAAAAGCTGTTGAAGAATTTTAAACAAAATAGTGCTATGATCTAAAATATACTTTTTACAGTACGAATAAAATGAATCATGATTCATGCATCTGTTCATCTATTAAGCAGGACAAACTGAATAGAAGTGACCCTTTATCTGCATTTTGAAAGCATTGCTGCTGCTTTATCATCATCCTTTATTTTGCACATTTCCAGGATATGAGAAAAGGAAGTTCTCCCTTATCGTTTTCAGTAATAAACTTTTTTTCCCAGGCCACTTAGTGAACTTTCTGGGCAGGGATCTTGGTGTGCACAGAGATTAGCATGGAGGCTGGGGTAGTGAATTAAGGGTGGATAAGCAGACTGCATTTACAACTAAAGTGGATGTTAGATTTACTGGGAAGAAGTCATGAATGTCAATTTGGATAAGTTGGAAAGAGAAGAAAAAAAATACTGCATGTAAATTTTCTGCAAATAAATGAAATGCACTCAATTTATTTCTGATTCTATTGCACAAGTAATGTAAAAACTAAAGGTTTCATATTCTGTTTTAATAATATCAATTATGTATACCTGCATATGACTTCTGAAGCCCCAATAATGCAGCTGTAATGGGAACAATGCAAGCTCAGATCACTGGAGGATAATATTTTAGCCCTGTTTGCATTGTTTAATAAGACAATGAATTCAGTTGATTTCATTGTGACATATCTTGTAAATCATTGAATTATTATCTTTAACAGGGTCAATGTATGGCTCCCATCTCCATTTTACAGCATCACTGCCCTAGATAACACCTGGGGAATATGGGTTAATAATCTCCACATTATTGGCTTGTAAGTAGAGTGACCCTGTTATATATGAGGCATTTAAAAGGAAGATGCATTTACGTGCAAGGAAAAAAAGAAAAATAAATTCTTAGCTTTTAGGTAGAAAACAGAATTACATTTTTTCTCTTTCCTCCTTTGTTCAGTCAGAACATGAATATGACAGCAAATGAAAATTTGTGTTTATGGACACAAGTTATTCAATTTTGGTGATTTTCCTAATCTTTAGTGATTTTATGGGTTTCAATTTTAGTGCAACAGTGAAAAAAATTATAATTGCTGTTCTTCTCTATGCTTTACTTAGAATCTCCCAGTGTGTATTTCTTAGAGGATGGGACTGCCACCAGGTTACTGTTCCTATAATGTCGTTCTAGTGGCCCCAAAGAAATGAGATACCGTAGTGCTTTAGTGATTAGTGCCCAGTTGGTTGAGTGATTTAAATTATTTCTACCTAGCTCAGTATATTTTGAAAGGATTTGACATTGATAATATCTGCGCTGGTTATGGGTATGAGACAATTCTCCATTTCAGGGGCTAATTGGTGTATCAAGAGAATGCAGCTGTCATAATTAAGAAGAAAATACATTTAAGCTGCAAGACACAAGATACTGCTGTAATAAATCGAACCTACAAAATCTGAAGTGAGTAGCCCAGTTATACACAAGCAATCTGGTTTCATTAATATCTTTTCCTTGTTAGAGTGTGAATCTAACTTCTAGCTTTAGGCCAGGCCCAGGAAGCATCATTACTCGGTTGCCAAATGACCTAGATTTAAGATTCCTATCCATCCATAGGTTTGTGAGCTTTATCAAAAAATTATGAACAGGTAAGGAAACACTTTTGCCTTTTCCTTTGACTAAATTAATTCCACCCAAATGACAAGGGTCTTGATTCTGAATCGCACTTGTCATTGAGCTGTTCATTTAATTAAATTCATGTGACTGTTCTGCCTAGTCTCTAAAATAATTTTAATTTCTGTACCATTGCTGGTATCAGAGAAAAACAATTGAACATAAAGTAAAACACAGATTTGGATTTGTAGGGTAGTTTTCCAATTTTCGCTAGATGAACCAATCTTGGTAACTTGGTGCTGTGAATTCTTACTTGTCTATGCTAATTGGATCTAGAAGGGAAAGAAAAGTTTCCTGCCCTCTTGTTCCTCCTGGATTTAAAAACACTGAACAGATGCAGTGATATAAACCTGCATTCAAGTCCCTTATACTTTCCTTTACAGACACAATTGTGAATTGTGTTCTTCCTGCATTTGTAATTAGAGGGTGAAACAGATGGCAAAGGCTCTGTGTAAAGAGATGTCCATTAAAATAACTTATGCTGCCAAATGATTGTTCACTCCAAGAGGGGGGATTCAATTCAATTTCCTCCATGCAAAATAAAGCAGCAGCACGTACACGCTTTAAGGAAATGTCATTATGTAAGGCAACGAACACACTAGCTGGAAAATACACTGAAAATACTAAAACTAAAAATGCGTAAATGACTTCATCTTTTTTTATAAATGAAGTTTACTGAAGGTGGAAGTTGAGGGAAGTTGAAGTTTAGATGGAAGTCCTTCAAAGCACAATTTAATATATTAACAATACCTGCTGTAAATCTGCTGTGGGTATCCAGAAATGTAAAGTAATGTGTTTCTCTCCAAATTTTTAGCCTGACTTCCGGAAGCAAATGTAGAATCACTAGTAATGATGTGAGATATATCCCTCTACAGGTTAAACGTTTATTTAGGAAGGCAACATAATGAAGACATTTTAACTATTATGTAAGGCAACACAACATAGTGGTTAAGAATGAGGATTCTGGAGTCATCCCATCTGGGTTTGAATTGCACCAACCATTTACCTGCTAAGTTACCTTCAGGAAATTATTTAACAATTCTGTGCTTCAGTTTTTTCCTATATTTAGTTGGAATAACTAAATATATCAATCTCAATGATTTATAATTATCAACAGTTGTAACTGATATTTTATTATTAAGTAAATAAAAAACACCTTGACTAGAATTTTATTTTATATCATACCAATATTAAGTATTAACGTAATCATTTTTAAACATAAAGAACTTTAACAAATAATTTCCAGAAAGAATCAACTGCTATTTTTCTGCTATAAATTGGTATGTGAACACCTTGGAAAATCAAGGTGGGTCTACATATAACCACAAATTTCAAGTTTAAAGCTCGGAAAATTTTCTTGTCTGATGCCTGTGTTTTTGATAGTTTTCCTGTGTACTCAGAGCTGAAGAATATAAAACTGTTATCGAGATGAAAATTACAGAGAAATAATCTTTCAGAATGAAAATGATGTAATATTATTTTGGTAACTTAGTATCTGAGAATCCTCAGTGTAAGTGACATAAACATGTATGTGTTCTTATCAACCAAAAATTTTTAAAAGTATTTTAAGGATTTACTATATACCTTGTACTATTCTGGCCACTGTACTTTGAGAGCCACTCAAATTCTGCTTGCAGGAAGCCTATGTTTTAACAGGAAGAACACCTCTGCCTTTTATTCTCCAGTCCCCCTGAAATAAACATGAAGGGAAAAGAAAGATACACAGGTCTAAAGCCATCTGCAAAGTTTGTAGAAGCTGCAAAACCTAGGAGTTTACTCAGTCTGTAGAATTACAACTAGAATTTAAATGTTGCATCAAACTTTGTGTCTAACCTTGGTCAAGTTGCTTAACCTCACCTTCATTTTAAAAGTCAAATTGTGGCTCTGTATCTTAAAGAGTTATGAGGAATAATTCAGTCAGTCTCAGGCAGTTCCTGGATCATATCTGGTATTCAATGAACAGATGCTCCTTTTCTTCCTTTTCTTTTAGATACCACCCCAAAATTACTTCAATGCACCCTATTTAAGATATTAATACCCTTTGAAACCTAATGTTAATGCAATGCAATTCTTTCTGCTAATATTTGATAATAGTCCAAATTTCAGAGATTTGTGTCTAGACCTGAGGGCATTAACTCATCTCAAACATCATATTTAATGTCAAAATAGGAATAATAATAGTTAACATTTACATAGCACATGTGCCAGGCACTGTTACAAGCAGTGTTCATATATTCACTCACTTAATCCTCACAACAACCCTATAAAATAGGCATTATTATTCTTGAGGTACAAGGAGCTTAAAACTTGCTCAAGGTAATGCAGCTAGTAATTGGTGAAGTTGGGATTTAAAGTTAGTGTTTGGCACTAGCATCAGCAATATACTCAAGTACTGCATATACCACATCTCAAAGCTACAAGGACCTTATAAATTCAGGTACAAGAAAAGCAGTCTATCTTATGGTATTTTACTTCAGGCCCTAGACCTGCAATAGGAACAATAAAAAATGAAATATAAATATTGGAAAGAAAAATATGAAGGCATCTTTCTATGTGAACAATATTATCCTTTACCTAGAAAAACCCAACACAATCAACAAAATATAACTGAAGAAATAGTAAAATAGATCAGTAAAGTGATATTATATAAAATTAAAGTATAAAATCATTATTTTTACAAATAGCAAACATTCAAATAAGAATATAAATCATAAAATTGTAAGAATAAACCTTGTGCTCTGGCTTAATGCTGGAAACATAAAACTTTAAAGCTAGAGGAACTAAAAGAAGATTTGCATAAATGAAGAAATATAACATGTTCCTGAATGTAACATCTTAGTATTCTAAAATTTTAATTTTCAAAATAATCTTTAATGTTACTATAATAGCTGCAGAATTTCCATCAATATTTTTCATGGAACCTGAAAGTCAACTCTAAAGTTCATATGAAGAAGAAAATAACAGAATAGTAAAAATAATTTTGATGAAGAATAACAGATGTTGTATTAGATATTAAAACATAATTAAAATATAATAGATAATAAGTTGAGATATTTAATGGAGCACAACTGATCCAGAAATTGACATATAGAAAGCTAAATATCAAAAAATCTTTTTCAGATCAATTAATAAAAGATAGACTACTTAATAAATAGAGTTGAGATAATTTTCTATCTATTTGGAAAAAAATACTTGGAATCCTACATTTGAAGAGTCTCAAAAATGTGTTCCAGATTGACCTAATATTTATATGTAAAAATAAAAGCTATTTGCTATTTGCAAAAAAAAAAAGAAAAGAAAAAACATAAAAATAAGAAAAATGGGAAAATGTGTCTGTGACCTTAGAGCAGGAAAGAAATTCTTTAAAAAAGATAAGGGAAAATATATGAATAAAAATTGATAAATTTGATCATGGTAAAATGTTTCCAAAGACAAACTATACCACAAAGTTAGAGAATAAGTGGCAAGCTGGTAGAAAACATTACAGCATACAACACAAAATGAAGTTCAACAAATATCTAAAAAATAAGGAAAGCATATGAACAGTCAAAAGTCATATGAGAAGAGTAAGTCAATACACACATGAAAAGATAACTTTTAATTACTTGCAATGGGGAAAATGAAAATTAAAATAATGAGATACCATTTTCACTTCTCAGACTGTCATCAAATTTAGTCTTTAAGTACAAACTGTTAACTACTGTGTGGGGAAACAAGTACTCTCTAAGTTACTGGTGGTGGACTAAAGGTATAGCAATTTTTTTTTGAGACAGGATCTCACTCTGTCAACCAGGCTGGAGTGCAGTGGTGCAATCACAGCTCACAGCAGCCTCAGCTTCTGGGCTCAAGCAATCCTTCCACCTCAACGTCTCAAGTAGCTGGGACTCTAGGCACGCACCACCACACCCAGCTAATTTTTATATTTTTTGTAGAGACAGAGTTTTACCATATTGCTCAGACTGGTCTCAGCCTCAACTTCTGAGCTTAAGCAATCCTCCAACCTTGGCCTCTCAAAATGCTGGGATTATAGGCATGAGTCACCACGTCCAGCCAAGGTATAGCAATTTTGCAGAGTAATTGGGTAGTTTCTATGAAAAAAAATGTAAACATCTATAATTTCCAATAATTATTTTAAAGTATCTACTCTGGAGAAATTCCTACACGTATACAATATATCTCGTCCAAGAATGTTCTCTGTATTATTTGAAATACAAAAACAAAAGAGGAATGGAAACAACATAGATAAATATAAAAAGAAAACTGTTAAATAAATAAATTATGGTACATACATACCATAGAATACTTTAGGTCAGTTAAAAAAAAAGATGGAATTTATGGACTGCTATGGGAAGATTTACAACACAATGCTTTTGGGTGAATCTGTGTGGTATAATTAATGTATATTATCTATAAAATCTCTACATACGTATATACTACTTGTACAGTTTTATAAGACTGGAAACTCTTTTTACAAGTTCAGTTGTTGACAACAGAGTGGCATCATTCTGGCTGCCAGTGATTAGGTAGAATCTCTGAAAGAAAAGACTCCTAAATTAGAACTTGATGTGGGACTAAGGGAGCAATCACGGGATAGGAAAATACAGGCCGAGTTCTTATTTCAAGATTGGTTAGCATCTTGACAGCGCACATTTCATCTAGAGTAACTACAGTGAACATTAGAGATGATGAAAATTGACGATATTGTATTTTGTTCACTTCATATTGAATTGCCATTAATGTGCAGTCATTTTTAGCCTTTCAGTATGTTTTGAATTAGTAATTTGGGAACAACCTAGAACGTAATGATTGTGCATGTTAAAATAGCAATAGATATGTTGTAGCTTCACCAAATAGATTCTTATTAGTAACATTTATGATATTTTTTCTTGAGCTCTTCATTTTGGTTCTAAATCTAGTTTAGTATATTTGGTATTGCCTCAGTTTGATATTGAAATAGCTGTAAAAACAAGAATGTCATGGTTCTTACCGTAACAAATATTAAGGTAGTGTAGTGAGGCACTTAATCATCAATCCTGTTGCCTCTGTTATTCTTTCAAATATTTCCCAAAATATTGAGGTTTAATAATAGTTTTAAAAATTATCATATGAATACAAACTTTTAAAAAAGACATTTCTAATTCATTGTAAAATTCTGTGGTGAAAGTTATCTCGTCAATGTGGACTTTTTAAGGCTGTGGTAAAATTATTTAAATGGGGAAATAATTTTTGTTTTTCTTCATAGAGATTACTATCGGGAATTTTAGTCTGTACTAAAATATTATCAAAATGGAATGAAATAGACATTATGTCTCATTTTGAAAAAGGAGACAACCTTCCTCGACAGTGTTCAGGCTTCTTAGAATCACCTCAACAGTAAATTGCGTTCTAATGTTGGATTAGCTCTGAGAATCAACATTAAATAGTACAGCTGCTGCAAGTGCAGTATGGCTCTGAGGCTGCAGGATTTGACCAGCAGAGGGATATATAAGAAGCATGAGAAGCATTAGCAAATACATAGAAGCACCTCTGAGACTTTAAAATTTTTTCGTTTTAGAAAAAAAAAAAAATATCCAAACCTTTCTTAGAAGAGCATGCCGGTGAACTGACTAATAGCATGAACTTTCCAACCAGACACATGTCAGTTGAATTGACTCCATCATTACTAGCCGTGTGATCACAGACATTTTTCTTTTCCTTTTTCTTTTTCTTTCTTTTTTTTTTTGAGATGTAGTTTCACTCTTGCTGCTTAGGCTGGAGTGCAATGGCACAATCTCAGCTCACCGCAACATCTGCCTCCTGGGTTCAAGCGATTCTCCTGCCTCAGCCTCCTGAGCAGCTGGCATTACAGGCACACACCACCATGACCAGCTAATTTTGTATTTTTAGTACAGATGGGGTCTGGTCTCGAACTCCCGACCTCAGGTGATCCGCCCACCTTGGCCTCCCGAAGCATTGGGATTACAGGCGTGAGCCACTGCTCCTGGCCAATATTTTTCTTTAACTCTAAATCAGACCTACGAAATGGGGATAAGAATATCTACCCTTGGTTACCATGTGTCTCAGTCTGTTTGGGCTGCTGTAACAAAAATACTTAGAATGGGCAGCTCAACCAAACATTTATTTCTCACAGTTCTGGAGACTGGAGAGGTCTAAGATTAAGGCCCTGGCAGATTCAGTGTCTAGTGGAGGCCACTTCCCAGTTCATAAATGGCCGTCTTCTCTCTGTGTTCTCACATGACAGAAGAGGTGAGGGAGCTCTCTGGAGTCTCTTTTATAAAGGCACTAATACCATTTTTGAGAGCTCTGCTCTTATGACCTAATTACCTCCCAAAAGTACCACCTCCAAATAAGATTTCAACATACGAATTTTGGAGGGGCACATTCATTCGTTAGCAGCATGATAACTAAATGAGATAATGCTTATAAAGTACTTAGGACCCGGTACATCACAGATGCACAAACTATTAGATTTCGTCAATCTAAGATGCCATCATTGTAAAATGGACCATATTATTTTATGTACCATAAGTAAAAAGACTATAAATTTCAAAAATGTTAACATGAAAGATATGTAATAGAATAGATAAAATATAGTGATGACCTCATTTATCAGACTGTTGTTCCATCCAAACAAATGTAGCCATTTCAAGGAATACTTGACATTTAAATTGAGTATTTAACAAGAATTTGTTTTCTTAAATACTACTTTTATATGGAAATACATAAAAATACAGACACATGTACCTTTCTTTCAAAAGAATTTGTAATGTATTTGGAAAGGACAAATGTTAATTAGTCATAAGGAAGTTCAGGCTTCTTATGAAGAAATTCCTTCAATCCTGTATTAGTCTGTTTTCATGCTGCTGATAAAGACATACCCGAGATTGGGTAATTATAAAGAAAAAGAGGTTTAATGGATTCACAGTTCCACATGGCTTAGGAGGTCTCACGATCATAGCAGGAGGCAAAAGGCCCATCTTACACGCTGGCAGACAAGACAGAATGAGAACCAACTGAAAGGGGTTTCCCCTTATAAAGCCATCAGCTCTCATGAGACTTATTCACTACCATGAGAACACTATGAGAAAAACCGCCCCCATGATTCAATTATCTCCTACTGAGTCCCTCCCACAACATGTGGGAATTATGGGAGCTATAATTCAAGATGAGATTTGGATGGGGACATAGCCAAACCTTATCATTTCACCCTGGCCCCTCCTAAATCTCATGTCCTCACATTTCAAAACCAATCATGCCTTCCCAACAGTCCCCCAAACTCTTAACTCATTTCAGTATTAACTCAGAAGTCCACAGTCCAAAGTCTCATCTAAGACAAGGCAAGTCTCTTCCATCCATGAGTCCATAAAATCATAGGCAAGTTCGTTACTTCCTAGATGCCCTGGGAGTACAGGCATTCAATAAATACAGCCATTCTAGACTGGGTGCAGTGGCTCACACCTTAATCCCAGCACTTTGGGAGGCCTAGATGGGCATATCACCTGAGGTCAGGAGTTTGAGACCAGCCTGACCAACATGACAAAACTCTGTCTCTACTAAAAATACAAAAATTAGTAGGATGTGGTGGCCGGTGCCTGTAATCTCAGCTACTCGGGGGACTAAGGCACAAGAATTGCTTGGACCCAGGAGGTGGAAGTTGTAGTGAGCCGAGATCATGCCACTGCACTCTAACCTGGGTGACATCACGAGACTCCATTGCAAAAAAAAAAAAAATCCATTCCAAATGGGAGTTTCCCTGGGTGGTACGGAGGCAGAGTCAGGATCCAGCCCCAGGCCTTTCTAACTGTTGAGAAAACATCAATTACTAGTGGGATGCATTGCTACTTAAAATAGTCTCAGCTATGTCGTAGGATTTTCATAATTTGTATTAAATTTCTTGAAATGTGCTGTAGTTAATAAAAAGTCCCTCTTAAAATGTAGTATACCAGTAAAGAAACAGTTCTTCAGAAGTGGCCTGATGCCACAGAGTAAAGTGAACCTATTATCGGCCTTGGCAGTTAGGTAGTAGTGCTCTGTAACCTAAGTTTGTACTGCACTTTTTTCTTAAGTAGATTCATTGTGCAGGAGGCTCATTCTGAAAGGATGTTCAAGTGAGAACCCTAGGATCTTATTCTGTAAACTTCTGTCAACATTTGTAGCTTCTATTTTTTAACTTATATAATTGCTTGATTATGTTTTCCATTTATTTTTGAAGCAATACGGAAATTTACATTCATACCTATTAAAGTTTCTGGTGCTGTGGAGAGCTACTGAGATATATTATAATTTGAGGTTTATTCCTCAATGTGTTGGCTGTTTTTCCTGGGAATAGTTAATGTACAAATTTTAGTATTTCATTTACATTTATAATTATACATATTCATTATAAGAAGTTAGGGTATCTTTAAAAATAATTCTGCCTCTGAATTCCCAATACTCTGTGTGTACGGGTATAAACCCACCACATTATTTCTGCATGTTTCCCCTTTTCTATATCAGAGCATTATGTGGCCATTTGTTAGAGGAAATTGTTTCTGGTATCTGACATATTGCTAACTAGTGTTTAGTTTCTAGTTATCAAATATTGCATCTCTTTTGCATTTTCATAAGTATTTCATAGAGGAAATGAGTAATCTAGTATCAGGTAATATTATATTGTCATCCAACCCACAGAGTGCTAGAAAATATTCACAAACTATGCATCTGACAAAGACTAATATCCAGAATCCACAAGGAACTCAAACAGAACAGCAAGAAAAAAAACAATAATGTCATTGAACTAGGCAAAGGACATAAATAGACAATTATCAAAAGAGGATATACAAACAGTCAACAAAAAAATAAAAAAAAGCTCAACATCACTAATTATCATGTAAATGCAAATGAAAACCACAATGAGACGCCACCTTACTCCTGCAAGAATGGCCATAAAAAAAGTTGTTGTGGATCTGGTGAAAAGGGAACACTTCTACACCACTGGTGGCAATGTAAACTAATACAACCACTATGAAAAACAGTGTAGAGATTCCTTAAAGAACTAAACGCAGAATTACTATTTGATCCAGCAGTCCCACTACTGGGTAGCTACGCAAAGGAAAAGAAGGTATTATAGGAAAAAAGACACATGCGCATGCATGTTTATAGCAGCACAATTCACAATTGCAAAGATATGGAAGTAACCTAAGTGCCCATCAACCAATGACTGAATAAAGAAAATGTGGTATATATACACCATGGAATATTACTCAGACATAAAAAGGAATGAAATAATGTCTTTTGCAACAACTTGGATGGAGGCCATTATTCTAAGTGAGGTAACTCAGGAATGGAAAATCAATATTGTATGTTCTCACTTATAAGTGGGAGCTAAGCTATGAGGATACAAAGGCATAAGAATGATATAGTGGGCTTTGGGGACACAGTCAGGGAAGGAGGAGAGGAAGGTGAGGGATAAAAGACTACATATTGGGTTCAGTGTACACTACCTAAGTGACAGGTGCACCAAAATCCCAGAAGTCACCACTAAAGAACTTATCCATGTAACCAAAAACCACTTGTACCCCAAAAACTATTGAAATGGAAAATAAAGTTAAATTGAAAAAATATTGTCATCTTGATCAGAAACCCTTGCCATTAATAAAAAAGAAACGAAATAGTTGCTAATTTAAGTATAAGCTGACATAGAGCTGAGTTCTTAGATCTATGGTGTGTATCACCGTAATAGTGCCTTTTCATGGCGGAGTTGTCATTGTTTAGTACAGTAGTTATATCAGCTACTAAGCTATCTTTGGAAACCTGGTGGTAGCAATTACCACAGAGATCTAGATCTAACCCACAGAACTTCAAGTTGTTCACCAAATGCTAGGTCCTTTGGTCAGGTCCGGAGACCAAAAAAATGGGTCGTAGTAATGCCTGGGATGATTGAATTATGAGAGAAAGACTCACAGTAAGTAATCTGTACACACAACTGCCACCGACAGAAGAATGCAAGTCACTGACATCTACTGATTAATAACTGTCAGAATTATTGGACACTGGAAATGCACACAGAGTCTTTTTTTCTTATAGTCATTCAACAAAAGGGGTTAAATAACAATCAAAAGATTCTTCTGGCACATATAAAATCAAAGAGAATATTTAAGGATCTTGGAAAAAACAGAAGTAAAGCATTAACATGGAGATGGTAAGTTTAGTGTACAATCCCTCGTTTGTGATTAAAAAAATACTAAAAAAACTCTAAAAATTGAAAAAAATTAATACCTCATTTAGAAGCAAACTCTGCTCTTACCTGGAAAACTGACTATTTTACTGCAGAAATACGAATATGTTTGATTACATAGCACTCATAGAGATCCTGCTGGGGTTGGTACATAATATATGGTATTTGGACTATTTTGGCCATCTAAAATCTGAAAATACATGATGCTAAATGTATCTAACACTAAAAGATTTTGGAAAAAAGATTATAAACCTCTACTTAAAGTCCTTCAGCTAAGAGTCCTTTTAAGTTAAGAGAACTTGCAGGACTTTTTTTCTACTGTACAGATAACTTTGCCAATGGAAATAGAAAACTCCAAGTTAGTTTGCCAGGGATTTTTCCACTCTGAGTAGTGAATATGTAATATCCAGTTGGACATCTGTTCTCTTTGAATGTTGGTTCTTTGGTTTTCAGTCTGTTTAGATATATTCATATTATATTCAGTGCCTGTGCTAGATATGTCCATTAATAGGCCCATCCTCCACCCTTGTAATCCCTTGCCTAGAAACCACGAGGTGTATATGTGACCCACACCTGTCCACAGCTAATTGGGCCAGTAGCTGTCAACTGGTCTGAGATGAAAGAGGCAGTGATTTGGCCTGACTCAAAAAGATGAGCTGGGTCTCTCCTTTTCTCTTTGGAATTTAGATGATCAGAAATGATGCCATGAGATATATTAAAGGCCATGGAGATTGAATCCAGAGGGAGCTAGAGTTATGAGGAGGGAGACATTGTGAGGGGCATTAGAGAGGAGAGCAAGTAACAGTTACGTAGAGAGATATAGTTATTTAATGAGAGAAAAAAATCATGAGCCCCAAGAGAAAAATAGATCAATTCATTGGTGGGGCTCTCCTGACTTTGGTACTTTTTCCAGTACCAGTTCTAGTCCCATGTATCTGCATAATTTGTTCCTTTTGATTGCAGTAGCTTGAATGAGTCTCCATTCTTTGCAACTGAAAGAGACCTAACAAAAATTGTGGCACAGCTTTAATATACTAACACTGCCTGATTTTGCTTAACTTAGGAGTTAATGTTGCATTAGGAAAAAAATTGGAGCTTATTAATTAGAGTTTTATTTTTAATTGGGGGTAAACCCACAACCTATGGTAAATATTGATTCAATTATTTTACTCTAAGAAGGCAATCTCATTTTCCCATCTAATTTCCAAGTGTCTGAAAATATTATTTGAAGTTATGTGCAGCCATATGTCTGAGATTTAGTTCATGGAACATGTGCGGAAGTGATAAATGCTGATTAAAGTCAGAAAACACCTTTCTCTTTCCCTTTCTGGTGCCTGGATGCTAATGCCAGGGTGACCTCAGAAACCAGAAGATGATGATGTCACTGTCTCCATCAGCCTGGATGTCTGAATAAATGAGTGGAGCAAGGACTTCCCCCACCCACATGCCTAGAGCTTTCATATTTGGCTGTCAAGTAAGTGTGAAATCAATGTCTGTTGTGTTTCTTTATTTTATCCATTAGAACATAAAGATTAACATCCATACTTGGATGTTAATAAGAAATCTCCTTTAACGTCTAAGTACAGAAAATACTATCTAATTTTACTATTATCTAGCTTGCATTTCCTTTTGAAAATATACGTGGGAGATGTATCTTCAAAAATTGGATAAATATCCTGCTTTAATATATGGACCCTGCATTCCTTATTTTTACTAATTTATTTGTACACCTTTCACAAATAAGATATTTTACTGTTTCCTGTAGAAGTGATTGCAGTTTCTTGAGAAACTTTGTTTATTCACATTTAGGTGTGTGAGTCATTCTAGTATTTAGTTGCTAAGGATATTCAAGAGGAAAGGGATGATTCTTTTCCGTACATAATACATACATGATACCAAAGGTGTGTGAAAGGCTCTGACAGTTCCTGGAGCCTGATAATAACTTTTAAATATCTTATACCATTTTAAAGTTCAGGCTTATGTCATTTTTAGTGATTACAACTAAGGTAGAATAGCCTTACATTTATAGTAAAACTGCTTCTTAAACATACACTTTCAGCCAAGTATGGGGGAGTTATGCCTCTAATCCTAGCACTTTGAGAGGCTGAAAGTGAGGGGATCAGTTGAGCTCAGGACTTCAAGGCCATCCTGGGGAACATAGCGAGACTCTGTCTCTACAAAAATTAGCTGGGTATGGTTGCTTGCACCTGTGGTTCCCGCTCCTCAGGCGGCTGAGGTGGGAGGATCACTTGAGCCCAGGAGTCCCAGGCTCCCAGGCTACAGTGAGTTAGGAAAGTGCCACAGCACTCCAACCTGGGTGACAGAGCAAGACTCTATGACAAAAAAAAAAGTACACTTTTATTCTTTCAATTAAAAATTCGTCCACTGCCTGATAACTGAAAGTTGATTTTGCAAACATACAAGTTAGATTGTGCTTTACTAGGAAAAGGTAGCAAAATTTCAAGAAGCCACCACAAGGACCTGCTGGAGTTTTTCTCCTAAGGGTCTGAGATACTCTGCTGCTTTGTTTCTTGCTTCCCTTCCTGATAAAACATAGTGTTTGGTTGCTATGCTTTACTTCAGCAGCATGTTAGCGTCATACCTTCACAGAAGAGAAAATTCATAGTTTACAATGCATTTTCACTATGAAACGTATCTGATGGTACAAAACCAATCCTTCTAAACCTTTGGGTCAATTTCCCCGCCAAAAATGTTATTTTAGTTTTACATAAAGTGAAACCCACATATTACCATGGCTTCTTGTATTTCTCTGACTGCTTTACATTTCACCCCCTGGAAGGGCTTTCCGTGCATCTGAAATACATAGATTTCTCTATGGAATTCCTTTTGAGATCATAAAAAAAGTTAAGTGAATTTATTTGTTGAGGATTCCCATCATTAACTTTTCTCTGTTCAGAAAAGTGCCCATTTGTTCCAACTTACTGTCATTTCTCGGGTGTAAACAGGTATTTATCCAAGAACAAACACTTTTCCCAAAATAGAATCAATCTTACGACCTTAGAAGTCACCTTTTTCAGTATCCATCCAATGATTAAATTCAGCTGTAATATAAGGATGCTTTAAGGCCTTTCTGAGGCAAACCATTTTACCTTTAGACAGTATTATCTGTTACGTGATATGTGGACATTACCAGAGTTGGCCACAGATTTTCTTTAAATATTTAAATTTTCTCATGTCTTAGGGAAAAAAAAACTGTAGAAATTAAATTTGCATACACATTTGTGTGAGTCCAAAATAATATTATATATTGCCATATACGTTGTGAGAAAACCTCCTTTTTTGTAGTTATGCAATATATTCCTATTCAAGAAATTTGATATGTCCAAATTACTCTTTAAAATTGTCTACCTTTCCTCCCTATATAGTGTGGTAAAGCAGCAAGTCAGGGTATAAAGATCAAAGAGTCTAGAATGAAAAGTAATTTTCTATGCCATTTCTGCTGCTTGCCAACTCTGGAAACTCAGCCTTTCTGAGCCTCAGTTTATCCTCATGTAAATGGTAATAATAATAACATTAATATAGACCTTCTTTATGTCTCAGGTTAACTGTATGTATCTAGTTGAATTTTGAAATACTTTGTAAAATGTGAAACCACATATTTTCTTTAATTATGTTTATTAAAGAAACAAATGTATTTCTAAGGTACATACCATGGAATTGATTCACATGAGGCAAAGAAGCATGCTTAGTTGGCCAGTATTTTTCACATTGCATATGAGAATGTTGTAACTCATTAAAAATTTATATTGTATTTTTCAAAATCATGTGTAACCTGAGTAACATAGCCATGCTATAATTCATAATATATGAGACATTTAAAATGACCTTCTCGTCTTACATTATTGTCCCGAAGCTCATTTTGGAATGTGTGGAGACTAGACAAAAACCAATTATTGGGCCATGTCAGTTAATTGATTTTATATCTGGTGGGGAGTGCAGGAGATTGGGGTTAGTCATTTTAGGAAAGTGGCAAATGTCACAATTTCTGGGATAAGCAAAGGGGAACACATGTGAACAGTTATTTAAAGAGCTCCATCTCAGCCTTAATTTCCTAGAACTGTAGCTTGAGACAGAACTTACATGCTAAAACTGTATTGGGGCTTATTACCTGTGAAGGCAAAAGCCAAAAAAAAACCAAAAACAAAACCAAACAAAAAAACAACTACAAAAAAGGGGAATTGAGACAAGAAAGAAGGGAAAACTGAGACATGGTGTTGCATTGCCAAGCTGGCCTCAGCTTCTCAAGAAAACACAATTGGTTCCTGGGTCATACATGAAGCCTCCGGAGAGGAAGAAGGAAAATATACTTGCTTGCTCCTGTTCCTTCTTGTCTCTCATTAGTCGAAGTCTGACCCACAACATGTTAACTCATCTGCACATCTGGGTTATTTGACAAGGATTCTCTGGGCAGCTGTTGAGGAAACCACAGTCTCTGTGGTCGAGAAGATCAGATCTCACCTCTGAGGAGGCTGGGGCTGAAGTGTTGTTAGGAGATGAAGTGGTTGCAGGGGTGGCAGGGCTTTATGACCACGAGCAGAGCTTGGGTAGTCACTGGGGTTCTCCAGACAACCAGGAAGAAAGCACGTGGCAGAGGCCTGGATGGGAGGTGGAGGTGTCAGTTGGATTTGGTATAAGTCTGCCCTAGCCCACCTGCATGACAAGAATTACACAATTTGTCTTATTAGATAGGAAAATGCAATAAACTTTCTCAAACCCATATGCCTAACTCAGCTCATCTACTTAGAGGAATTGTAACCTAGGAAGCAAGTAGCTTTTGGTTCCCTACCAACTACATACCATACTTACAAAAAATCATTTATACAAATGACTCTGCATGTTGTAAATGACCAAGATCATTATCATCTAATTGCAATCATTATCATTATCTAATGGTATTTCTGAAAGGGACCACCTGCCCATTTCTAAGCAGGTGCACAAGTGATGGATTGATAACTAAATCATTACATTAGGGTACATTTAAATAGATTAAAAATTTGATTTGGAATTAGACCAAGGTAAGCCTGCACTACTTTCCTTAATAGAAACATATTTAGAAAAAGACATAATTTTAGGGCTGTTGGAATTTTTAAATAGTTTTTCCAAAAATTTGTTTGTTAAAACTTTTATGTAGCTGAGATGACATAAGAAAATGTATTGCAATAAAAAGCTATGTTAATTTCGACTAGAAAAAATGGCATACATAGAGACTGAGAAAGTAAATCAAGAAATAGAGCATATTAGCAAATACATTAAAAGTGAAGCTTTACTGTAGGAAAATATTTGCTATCAACACATAGCTGCCCTCTGAGGGAGATAAAGATACACTGTATTGAAAGACAAAGAAGGATAAGGACTAGCTAGCTGGATCATTATTGGAAAGCCAACAAACCAAACATTTAGGGGCTAGCCTAATGACATAGCTGCTGACTTGAGAAAAATTAATCCTTCTTTAAAATATTTGATTAAATTGCACAAATGAGAGTCCAACTTAATCAAACCAAATAAATTCTTTCTTGAGCAGCATAAATTACGCTTTTCCTGCCTCGGTGTACATGCTCACAGGCTGTTGACTGGCCGTTTTAGAGTGTAGTACTGCATTTAACTGCTGTGTCATGCCTAATGGAAAATGTACTCAGCAAGAGGGTTATTCCATTGAATTTTGGAAGCAGTTAGGAACACTAATAGCCTCTTATTTTTCAAACATGCTTAATGATATAATGAATATAAAATAATACCCTCTACAAATCAACATGACCTTTTTATAACAAAAGAGGAACAAAAGGATCCATTACTTTACAGAAATTCTCGTCTACAGCAGATGTTCCATTGAATTCTATCCTCGGGATTCTATAAAAAGTACAGACTGTGAGGTGAAAAAAGGGTTTTTTTCTCTCTCACAAGTTTTAATGTTAAATGAGAGTATGAAAACTAGATGATCCAAAGAATTGACAGATACTCCATAATAAAAAAACCTTCAAACTCTATAGATATAGAAAACTTAGTAGTAAGTCAATTTTAACATGCACTCTGAAAGCAGTTTTATTAGTATTTTTTAAACAAAAGCCAGGGTTAATATAATTTTCTAATTTATTTATACTCCATGATGAGAAATCCTCCTATTGTTACAATCTGCTGGATTGTCAAGAACAAAGGAAGACAAACTAAATTTAAAGCAATTTCTCATCAGAAATCTTAAACATTTGAGCAAAACTAATATATGCAGACAACTGGATGGAATTTTCCCATATCAAAATATAGATGACATTTAACATGCATTTGTATATAAGAAAATCTTTAGACACCTAGCGTAACAAATTATCACCATTTGCAAGGAAAATAAGACACTGTGGCATAAAACAAGGGACCAACACTATGAAAACTGATTTGTGCTATAAGCGAGGTATTTGGGATATGAAGTTATCAGATTAATTGGTCCAAATAAAAGTCACAGTAATGGTTTTTGGAATTTAGATGATCCTTCAGGCTATTGCTTAGACATTGCTACCTTTCCTACCCATCTTCTGACTTCTGTCACTTCAATACCTTGAACTATACCAGGCTTTAAATTATCTTTGAAGTTACGTGATTTAATCTTTTCTATGAGCTGCAAATCTGCCATATTTGCTTTGATGTGTCCAAAGAGTCATCTTTCTCCTAAAAAGCAAACATAAATTATGATTTTAGGTGAAAGAAGGAGAAAAAGAAGGAATAAAAGGCAGATGAATAAAACTGATTAAATAATACACATGAGGAAATTAGCACTTTGCAGAAGAGCACATTGGAATGCTCAAAGATGTGAGTTGTTATTATTCATGATTAGATGAAATGAATTCATGCTTCACAACTTCATTAACTTGTGTTCTAAGAGGCCATTTAAAAAGCATTGTAATAATATTAAATTAAACCTTGTGAATATTTATTAAAGGAATGTGTACATTTGAATATACATGTTTGAGTTAAAGTGCATTCACTAAATCACTTTTATTTTTACACCATCAACTGAGAGCTCTCCATGAAAGCTTTTACTCCACGTACTTCATCTCTTCTTCAGGTATTACATCTTCTGCATCATCTTATGCAACCATTCACAGGAAGAACATTGCTACAATGTTTGCATTATCTTTTTGGTTCCACAAGCCAAAAAAAAACCTTTAAAACCTATGGGTTTGTAAATCCAAGTGGCTTCTGTTCATTCTAATCAATGTATGCGTACCATAATCAGAAGATACATGTGTGAAAGAGAAGAAAGTCTATCCTTAGGACACCAGAGAGCAACAATAACAGCAAAATCAATTTAAGCCAGTGAGTGTAAGTATACATATATGTGTGTCTTGGCAGGGGAAATGGGGAGGGAGTATTGTATAGGAGTGTAATCGCACTCATCATAACACATAAAATAAAAGAGAAGCAGCCATTGCATTACCAAACAGAGCAAATGTGCAAGTACCATAGTCATTTGGTTGTCTCTGCAATCTGTAAATCTGATTTGATAACATACATCTAGATTAAATTTTATGTAAATATAATTTTTCTACAAGTGTTTGAGTTCTACTCAAGACACTGTAACAGAATTTCACACTTCATTAAAAAAAGCCTTTAAAATATAAAGTGTACATTCATTCTAGATGCCTATTAAATGTAAGATGCAGAGATGTAAATAGGAGATAGGTAGAGATTTTAGAGAGAGTTTCTGAGAGATTTTTTTTTTTTTTCCACATTTTAAGCTACTCACTGGGTGACAGTGTCATGTTGAGATTGTCAGTGTTTTGGAAAGGTCATTTTCCAGGTGCTACTGCGCCAGTCCCCTAACTTGTCATAACTGATGTGGTAGACAGACAGATTTTACCATTTGCTTAAGTGTGTGTTAAATCTTCCATATAACAGGCTGATAGCACCCCGGTTCAAGAGCTTGAGTGTTCGTACTTTTTATTGTTTCTTATCTTTGTGGGCATTTTCTGCTTCCTCAGAGGCTTTTTTTTTCCAAAGTGACTTTTTTTTTCTTTTTCTTTGGCTTCCTTGACCTTCTTGATAGCATAAAGCTCTTAGTTTGCAATTTATTTCAAGGCCACCGTTGCTACCCTCAGTTACGCCATTTTGTCTGTCTATGTATGTGTGTATGTTTGTTAGAGTGGAGGAGAGGGTGGAGAAGGAGTAGAAATGTGTAACTTATTCTGAAATGAGTTATTGTTTACAAGTATTTTCAAATCTTTGAGAAAATAAATAACTTACAAACTTAATGACCTATTTCATCTATACCTTATCCTCATCTGAACACATGAGATGGATTTGAAAAGATAAAATACTTCCCCTGACTCTAGAAGAGCAAAAAACTATATGGCATACAACAAACACCTGTCTGATATTGTTGTTGATGACATTTGTCCAGCTAAATAAAGCTTATTTTTTTCAGGCCACGAATATATTTCTCAAATCCTGGAAAACTGAAGAGCAAAAAATAATTCTCTATTCTCCCATCCTCAAAGGCCCATGTCTTAAAGTGTAAGTTTTCCTTTAGTGAAAACACAGTAAATGGTATTTCTTGAAAATGATTAGCTGAACAATGTTTGACTATGAAACTATAAGAAAGGTTAAATGTTTTTGTTTGTTTAAGTGATTGATTTAAGAATTTCAGGACACAGTAGGTTGTTTTTGTCATTAAAAAACGTTTCCCAACAAAGCAAGTATGCAAGACTTTAGTTAACTCTTTTTCATATCCACAAACTTCTGTTAAGAAAAGAGTTGGGATACTTTTGTCTATATTTCTCTATTTGAATTCATTTACAACCAGTATTGTCCAAATGTAAGAACAATCTGTTGGCCTACAAGACATCAGACGAATCCTGTAATATTCAATACAAAAAGTTTTTATATTTTTTGAAGCAAAATGTTGCATGCCATGAGATAGAAAGAGACTGTACTTCCAGGACAACTAGCATTCAATTCGATGTCTAGAATTCAGTAAGAATTACATGTATGTTTACTGCAGCACTATTTACAACAGCAAAGTCTTGGAACCAACCCAAATGCCCATCAATGATAGACTGGATAAAGAAAATGTGGCTCACATACACCATGGAATACTACACAGCCATAAAAAGGAATGAGTTCATGTCCTTTGCAGGGACATGGATGAAGCTGGAAACCGTCATCCTCAGCAAACTAACACAGGAACAGAAAACCAAATGCCACATGTTCCCGCTCATAAGTGGGAATTGAGAACACATGGACACAGGTAGGGGAACGTCTCATACTGGGGCCTGTTGGGTGATGCAGGACAAGGGGAGGGAGAGCATTAGGACAAATACCTAATGGATACGGGGCATAAAACCTGGATGATGGGTTGATAAGTGCAGTAAACCACCATGGCCACATGTATACCTATGTAACAAACCTGCACATTCTGCACATGTATCCCAAAACTTAAAGTCAAATGTAAAAAAAAGTAAATGCCTCTAACAAGAAAAAAAAGAATTGCGAGTGAGTTATAAACCTTGGTAATGTGTTTTCTGTCCCCAATTCCAGTTTCTTATTATAATGTGCATCCATAGTTCTTATAAACCTTTTAAAAGAAAGTCCCTATTTTAAAAGTGTAACCTAAAATAGCTCATACCTGAGAAAATGCTTGCTATTGTTTTAAACAAGTAAAGAGACATGACTCAGCTTATTCTTATTTAGCTAGTATTTTATCCAATAGCTTAAAAATAAAAAAATAATTTTAATAAGATACAGAAAAAGGAGATTTTTTGCCTGAGCATAATTGGGAACAGAAGAATGGGAAAGCAGAAATAAACAATGCTGAACAAAAGCTAAAGTAGAGAATAGAAGAGGAAAACAAATAGAAAGCTATAGTTCAATTCGGGATTTCATATCACTGTAGAAGAGGTGCATGGCTGCTAAATACCTAAAAATACATGTAATAAAAATGTTTGTTTTTCCATCTGTCCTTGCTCTTCCCTCTCTCTTCATTCATTAAAAATGGAAGACAAACTAGGTAGAAATGCTGCATTATCATGGGGGTCAGCAAAGTCCTGATCATCAAACCTAGCACAGATTGGGGTTATGGGAAGGTTAAGTAGTAAAATGGGAGAAAATTAACTTGTCAGGAAAAGGCTGTGAAGCTGGCTGGTGAAGGTTGTTAGGTCCCTGTGCATGGTTACAGCACACTGACTCAGGTGCACCAAGCAGGGAGAAGGTCACACCCCTTGAGGCTGGATGACAATTGGCCGATTTAGATACTAGCCCTGGGTCATTCTAGTTTTACTAAGTAATATCTCAAACTGGGAGTTGTCTGACAAGGTGTATGTACGAGGATAAATTCCAGTCAAATGCATTCCAGAAACAACTTCTTTTTCTGTTCTGTTAACTGCAGGACATTTGTTTAATTAGATAATGTGCAATGAAATGCAAGAAAATGCCTATTGCTGAATAGTCATGAGAAGAGAAAAAATATTTGCCTTTCTTTTTTAAAACACAGGATGTTAATTCTCTTTAGTTAAGATGGTAACTTATTTTCATGTTCCGTATCTAAATGTATCTCTTTGAAGCACAGGGGTAGACTTTTTTAAAGTACAACCTATTAGACTGGCAAAAATGAAGACTTTTACAACATAATATATTTGGTAAGGCTGAGGGAGCTAGGTAGTGTCAAATACTGCTGATGGGAAAGCAAACTGTTACATCACCTATGAAACGAAATTTAGCACTACACAGCAAAATTACATGTGAATACAAGATCTCATTTCTAAAAATCTACCCCTAAAATACACTGCAAAAAATACAAAGACAGATAATCATGAAGCTATTCATTGCAGGCTTATTGGTGATAGCAGAAGACTGGAAACAACTCATATGTCCTTAGTAGGGTTCCAGTTGAATAAGCAATGGTACAGTCAAACAAAGGAGCATGCAGTTCTGAAAGAACAGGAGAAATATTTTTATACATTACTGTGCAACTATCTCCAAATTTATTGTAGGTGAAAAAAGCAAAAAGGAGAAGGCATGTATTGTATGCATCTACTAATTTAATAAAGGGGTGAGATTAAAATACACATTTATTTTATCATACTGCAAATAAATCAATATTGAAATACAAAGTTACTGATGGGGAAAGGAGGAGGAAGTGGAAGGGACAGAAATAAAAGTTAGACTTTCCTGAATGTATCTTCTTTTGCAGATTTGATTTTGTCTCTATGTAAATATTTTACATTACTAATTACGTTAAATCTTTAAAATGAAATTCTTAACAAAAAGGAGCAAATGAATCTAACTGCATGGAGGTAGTGACGCAACCACACAGGGAAGAGTTATTTCAAGTGACTTTGGAATAGCATAGTTTGATTATTTATTCATTATGAGACAGACATACCTGAAAAACAAAACTTTGGGTATAGGAAATTTGGGTATAAAAATTACTTTTATTAATTTTATTGTTGGTAATTATTCTGAGATTATTTGCTACCTTTGTGGAATGGAATATATATTTCATTATGCTGGTATTACTGGGAATTAGTATTTTTAGCATGGGGGAAGGAGACAGGGACACAAGATCAATGAGGTGAGTAAAAACTGTGTAGTTCTGAATTTGCATTTGAAATATCAGAAGGAAGGAACTCATACTACATTTTATCCTAAAAGGAACCAGAGCTTTTAGAGAAACGAAGGATTCTGTTTCTGGAATGAGAAATGTTCAAGATGAGCCTGGAATATCATGCCATGCCAGGAAGTAAAGAGACTTTCAAAACTTGTGGAGTTGTATCAAAAGAACTAAGGTGTAATTTAACGAGTCTTTCACTTGTCAAGATGAATGAATTTATACACGAGTGGAAACAGTAACTGTAATTATTGGAATATATAAAATGTATTAACTTCCATGAATTCATAATAATAATAAAGACAAAATGGATTGGATCAACTTTGTTGGATCCTATAATAATGAATTTTAGCAAAAAGTGATAAAGAAGTATATCAAACTGCATTTTCCAAGACAATAGCCACAAGTTCTACCATCTCATGTGATCATACAATGTAAATTTTCATTCTTCCCACTAGGGTGTGTGGTCCGTGCTCCCTCCGTTCAATTTGGTGGACCTGTGATTTTGGTCTGTGATTTCCAAGACTAGGTCATAAAATATGATACAGCTGTTACTCTTAAAAATCAACCACTATGCTGGAGAGTGGAAGTGGACATGTGTAGGTGTTTCAGATGACAAACCCACTTGAAATCTTCCATACAGGTGAGTAACGATGAGCCTTCAAGATGACTTCAGCCCCAGTCACGGTCTGACTGCAACCATATGAGAAACTCCAAATGTGAATCAACTACCTGAATGCAGAACTGTGAGAGATAATAATAAAATAATTGGTATTGGGTTTTTGTTTGTTTTGTTTTTTGAGATAGGGTCTCCCTCTGTCACCCAGGCTGAAGTGCAGTGAGCAATTATGGCTCACTTTGACTCCCAGGCTCAAGTGGTACTCCCACTTCAGCGTCCTGAGTAGCTGGAAGGTACAAGCCACTATGCCTGGCTAATTTTTGTATTTTTTGTAGAGATAGGGTCTTGCTGTGTTACCCAGGCTGTTCTCAAATCCTTGGGCTCAAACAATCTTTCAGCCTCAGCCACTCAAAGTGTTGAGATTATAGACATGAGCCACCACATCTGGCATGGTATTGTTTTAAGGTACTAAGTTTTGGGGTGTGTTAGCCACAGGTAACTGCAATATATTGGGGAAAAATCAAGCATTTGTTGTGCTTTTCCTATACAACAAATAAGTGACAAGAAGAAATTTTTAAATCTGTATTTCATCTAATAAATGTAGAAAAATGGTAGAATTTGAATATCATCGTGAATAGATTCAGGCAATGATCACTGCGTTAGTCTGTTTTCATGCTACTGTTAAAGATATACTCAAGACTTGGCAATTTATAAAAGGAAGAGGTTTAATTGGCCTTACAGTTCCACGTGGCTGGGGAAGCCTCTGAATCTTGGTGGAAGGCAAGGAGGAGCAAGTCCCATCTTACCTGGATGGCAGCAGGCAAAGAGAGAGAGCTTGTGCAGGGTAACTACTCTTTTTAAAACCATCAGATCTCACTATCACAAGAACAGCATGGAAAAGACTTGCCCCCATGATTCAATTACCCCCCACTGGGTCCCTCCCACAACATGTGGGAATTCGAGATGAGATTTTGGTGGGGACACAACCAAATCATATCATTCTGCCTCTGGCCCTTCCCAAATCTCATATCTTCACAGTTCAAAATCAATCACGCCTTCTCAACAGTCCCCTAGAGCCTCAACTAATTTCAGCATTAACTCAAAAGTCCACAGTCCAAAGTCTCATGCAAGACAAGGTAAGTCCCTTCCACCTACGAGTCTGTAAAAGCAAGCTAATTACTTCCTAGATGCAATGGGGGGGTACAGGCGTTGGATAAACACAGCCACTCCAAATGGGAGAAATTGGACAAAACAAAGGGGGTACAGGCCCCATCCAAGTCCCAAATCCATGGGGCAATCAAATCTTAAAGCTACAAAATGATCTATTTTGAGTCCATGTCTCATATCCGGGTCACACTGATGCAAGAGGTGGGTTCCCATGGTCTTGGGCAGCTCCGCCCCATGGCTTTGCAGGGTACTGCCTCCCTCCTCCCTCCTGACTGCTTTCATGACCTGGCATTGAGTGTCTGTAGCTTTTCCAGGCACATGGAGAAGCTGTCAGTGGATCTACAATTCTGGGGTCTGAAGGACTGAAGGCTTTTAACAGCATCCAAGTCATATCTTGAATGCTTTGCTGCTTAAAAATTTCTTCCACCAGATACCCTAAAATCATCTTTCTCAAGTTCAAATTTCCACAAATCTCTAGGGCAGTGCAAAATGCCACCAATCTCTTTGCTAAAACATAACAAGAGTCACCTTTGTTCCAGTTCTCAACAAGTTCCTCATCTCCATCTGAGACCACCTCAGCCTGGATTTCATTGTCTTTATCATTACCAGCATTTTGGTCAAAGCTATTCAACAAGACTCTAGGAAGATCCAACTTTCCCAAGTGTTCCTGTCTTCTTTTGATCCCTCCAAACCTGTTTCAACCTCTGCCTGTTACCCAGTTCCAAAGTTGCTTCCATACTTTTGGGTATCTTTTCAGCAATGCCCCACTCTACTGATAGCAATTTACTGAATTAGTCAGTTTTCACTCTGCTGATTAAGATATACTCGAGATTGGGCAATTCACAAAATAAATAGGTTTAACTGGACATAAAGTTCCACATGGCTGGGGAAGCCTCACAATCATGGCAGAAGGCACAGAAGAGCAAGTCACGTCTTACATGGGTGGCAGCATGCAAAGAGAGAGAGCTTGTACAGGGGAAATCTTCTTTTTAAAACCATCAGATCTCATGAGACTTGTTCACTATCATAAGAACAGCATGGGAAAGACTTGCCCCAGTGATTTAATTACCTCCCACCAGGTCCCTCCCACAACACGTGGGAATTCAAGGTGAGATTTGGGTGGGGATGCAGTCAAACTTTAACATCACAAAAAGAGACAACACAAGGTTACATGGCTCCTGATGGAATTATACATTGCCACCTATGAAACATCCTATGGGAAATACTGGGGACAGAGCGGCACATTAATTCTGAGACACAACCAGCAAATTTCAGGGCATAAGATATATTAATAACAAAAGATCTGATCTCTTAAATGAATTTCAAGGGAAGAAAGAGGGAAGAAAACCAGTAGTTTAAAACAGTCATAACCAATTGCAATAGACCTTATTTTTATTCTGATTCAGCAAAATAAGCCTTAAGAATATATGAGATGGAGTATTTGATGATTTAAAGTCATTTTTAGTATTTGAAGAATGGTAATGATATTGTGGTTGTATTACAAAAAGAATCCTTACGTTTGGAAATACATATTGAAATGGTTTTATGTCTAAGATTTGCTGCAATGTAATCTAGGGCAGGGCAGGAACATAGATGGAGTACAACTGGTCATGTGTTGGTAATGGTGGAAACTGAGTCATGGGCATATGTAGGTGCTTTTTATTATTCTTCTTTGATACAAGTTTGAATTTTCTCTCTCTTTTTTTTCCTTTTTTTAATACGGAGTTCCGTTCTTGTCACCCAGGCTGGAGTGCAATGGCACAATCTCAGCTCACAGCAACCTCTGCCTCCCGGGTTCAAGCAATTCTCCTGCCTCAGCCTCCTGAGTAGCATGCACCACCATGCCCAACTAATTTTTTGTATTTTTAATAGAGACGGTGTTTCTGCATGTTGGTCGGACTGGTCTCGAACTCCCGACCTCAGGTGATCCACCTGCCTTGGCCCTCCAAAGTGCTGGGATTACAGGCGTAAGCCACCTTGCCTGGCTTGAATTTTCTCATTATGCAAAATTTAAAATGTGCACTTGAAGTGCTGAATGCTAATCCTGGGTCTGTGATCTCTTGGGCAGTCTCTTCATTATCCACATTATGATATGCCCAATTGTTGAACCAGAGTAGGTGAACTTGGCTATACAAATGCCTAAAGTGATTTCCTACATGGGTTGGGGGGGACCTCCTGAATATTACATTTCTCCTTCTTCCAGTGATTTCTATCTAATTATAAAACTAAGTTAAGATGAAAAGTCTAGGCATGAAAACAAAATAAAACTAGCAAACAAACGAAAACATTGCTTCAAAACTGAGCAAATTATCAGAAGCAGTATAGTGGGAAGAGTGTATTGCTGGGCTCAGTGAAACAGGATTTTTTTCCAACTAATAAAGTAAGTGACCATAGGCAAGTTATGTAATCCTGTAGCCTCATTTACCTTATTTGTTCAAGTGGACTATTTGTGATACAATGTCTCTAGAATGCAATCCAATCCAGCTCAGCTCAGCTCAGCTTAGTCCAACTCAACTCAACTCAGTTCAGTCTGGTTTTGTTCTGTTCTATTTTATTTTATAATTTTTTTGTTTCAAAATACAAATAGCAATAAATAGTTGAGTCCATCCTGCCTAGAAATGGCATTTGCTGATAGGGGTGTTGGGAGCATTCTTACTCTAAAGAATAATCTCAGGAGGGGCCAGGATGGCCATTTAGAAAGAGATGCGGTCCGTGGTACTCAAGAAGAGAGTGAATTCCACACCTTCAACTGAAATATCCAGGTTCTTGCATTGGGACTGACTTAGGCAAACAGCTCAATCCACAGAGAGTGAAGAAAAGCAAGGTATGGCGACAGCACAAGCAGGAGCAGCATGGAGTCGAAGGAACTCCTATCCTCAGCCAAGGGAAGTGATGAGTGATTATATGATCCTGCCCAGGAAACCACACTTCTCCCACGGATCTTTGCAACCAGCAGATAAAGAGATTCCCTCATAAGCCCATGCTACCAGGGTCTTTGGTCAGATACACAGAGCTGTGTGGAGTCCCAGCAGAGCAGCCACTTGGGCACACACAGAGACCCAGGAGTTTAGCATACTCCAGCCCTGGGATTCCCAGCAAGGTGGGAGGCCCACCGGTACATTCTCCTAGGAGGGACACCGAATCCAGCAAGCCAAGGTTGCTGCTTTCAATCAGAGGCCTGCAAATGACCAGTTCGGTTTGAGACTGGGTTAATATTTCTTTTTTTTATGTTTTAGCATCACAAATAAGCAAACCAAGTTCCAGAAACATGGCCAGATCACATTACTAGCAAATCATAGAAGTCAGTCCTTGGTCCTAGAGGGAGGTTTTAAGTCTTCAGGAGCCAATTTAGGAGTATCGTATCCCAGCCAGGGGAGGTGGCTCATGCCTGTAATCCCAGCACTTTGAGAGCCCGAGGTGGGCGGATCACTTGAGGTCAGGAGTTTGAGACCAGCCTGGTCAATATGGTGAAACACCGTCTCTACTAAAAACACAAAAATTAGCCAGGCGTGGTGGTGTGCGCCTGTAGTCCCAGCTACTCGGAAGGCTGAGGCAAGAGAATTGCTCGAACCTGGGAGGCAGAGGTTGCAGTGAGCCGAGACCACACCACTGCATTCCAGCCTGGGTGACAATGCCAGACTCTGCCAACAAAAGAAAAACAAAAAGAGTATCACGTCCCTTTCCCTGAAGCAGATTGAGAAATAAATCAAGTAGTGGCAGATAGAGGAAAAGAGATAATCTTTCTATTGAAAGTTAAATTAGAGCACATGCGCTTGCTAATACTTAATCCCAGCACTGGGCAGATTTGCATGCACAGGACTGGGGCAGGCCTTTCACTCTCATCCCTCCACACTCCACTTTCCTTCATCACCTTCTGTCTAGACTATAGGGCAAACTAAGGAGAAAGCTTGCTCCTGAAAGTAGCTTATGCTCACGATTAAAATAGAGCAGAGGGGATGACCACACCAGGCTTAGCCTTCCCCAGTTTGCCAGTCAGCTTTCTCTAGGGCTGAGTGAGTGAAAGGTCACAGAGAGGATTCCTGATAACTCTAATGTCTCTGCATAAACATGGAAGGAAACATCCGGAGTGGGGAAGAATCATTCACCCCTATATTCCCCAGATTAATTTTTCTTTTCACCCATTAAACCCATGCTCAGCCTTCAGAAGAGGAGATGTACAAGTTTCAGGATAATTTTACTCTCATTTTCATGAAGTTGTTCTCCAAATTCCTAAATCAAATTCACTGGATTACCTTGGTATTCCTGGACCACTGTAGAATTTGCCTCTAGAATGCCCTGAAATTGATATGTACATTACATTATGTATATCAACTTTAAGGCCAGTCTCAATCCAAAGTTAAAAATTCATTCTGTGTTTTCTTTCAATTTCCAAATTATGTCCAGCTACATTTTTCAACAGCATGCCAGAGGTTTTTCAATGAGATTTAATGATAAAAAGGAAGAAAGAATTAAATTTCTCTAGTAGCGAGATGCCAACACAATCAGAATATCCTAGATCTGAATATAAAGATTTATAAAGTATTATACAAATCCCAGGACAAAACTGAAGTTCAAAGATGAAATATCTTTTCAAGTTAAAGCCAAAATAAAGTTCAAATAAATTTAAGTTCAGTATCAAATTATTTTCCCCTTTGGAGTTAAATGTTAGAAGTTTAAAATTTATAAATTGTAATTAAGACCTCAAACTATCCTCCCAAGTTTATCATTCAGCTTAGTCCTTGTCAGGGCAATTCTGAATGCCTGTGTGAAGTTGGTCTTCTTTCAGCAGCTGCCTTCTGAGATGTATATCACAGAAATAGGTGCAGTCTCTTCATTTAGGACTTCAAAATTTGTAATGTCAAGTCTCTGATGCACCTGATTTTAAGGAATCCAAAAGATGAATAAGATATAAGAGATTATTATAACATTGGCTCCAGGCCTACCAAATTAAAAAAACAATCTCTAGTGCCTATATTAATCATCTCTTGCAAACTATTTTTCCAGAAGCCAGTGTTACCAAAGACCAAAGCAGAGACTCAGTGTTCTCTGAGAAAAGGGGAAAAGGATGCAGATAAATCCATGCTAGTTGTCTGCAATCCTTAACCTATACAATTAAATTCCACTGGGATGGATCTTCCCGCAAGAGGCTAATTTAGGCACCACAGATTTTCCTGTCTGGGGTAGGGAGGATCCACCTGTGTATCTTACTTTCTCTCTTAGAGTCATAAAGAGCCACTGCCGTTTTCCCACAAAGTTGAGAAATTTGCATTCTTAAGAGTACCAAATACCAGGTCTTAGCTAAAGTGCCTTTCTGGTCACTCAGAATTATATTCAAAACCTCCGGATTTCTACTACCTCTAGAACTGGGTAGGGACTGTATGCACTGTCATAGCATCGTCTTTCTTTTAGGAGCAAGTGTTCATTCCTGGGCTACTATTATTGCTGCTATGTCCTTTTATATAAATCATATATAAAAGTTCTCAAAACTTGTTTCCCTGAGAATGTCTCTCATTTTAATTATAATTTTATAATAAAATTATAAATAAAACTAGTCTAGAATCAAAGTGAATTTGTGGACAAGCCTCACAAATCCAAAGCTGATATTGATGTTTTCTCCTTTCTGGGCTTTGAAAATAATTCAAAACATAAAAGCAAGAATAATTTAGGAAGCCTACACAGGCCTGGCACTAACAATTTAAAGGCAGAGCTTCAATAGTACCCTCTGTAAAACTAGAAGAACTCAACACCCTGTCATTCTAAATCAGCAAATATTCTGTCCAACAATACCTGCAAAGCCTGAAAAGACCTGTAACAATTGAACTTTGCCTTGACCACAACTACTTTCAAAAAGTTGTGTTTGTTCTATATAATGACTGGGTCACCTGTGACTTGCTGAGAGCTTCCTATTTTGTCCCTATTGTTAGGTCCCCAAGGCTACCAATGATTTGACTGAGGCCAGAGTCCTTAATCAAGGCCAACACCCTTTGCCTAAGTCCTGGTCTCTAAAAAACCCAGTCATTTACATGTGGACAAAGCTGTTATAAACTATTTTGACCCAATGACATCAAAATATTATGTTCCCAAAGACTTAACCTCTCTTCTTTATGTCATAGTGTTTAAAAGCTAGTCTCACATGCACACGTATGCTTATTGCAGCACTATTCACAATAGCAAAGACTTGAAACCAACCCAAATGTCCGTCAATGATAGACTGGATTAAGAAAATGTGGCATATATACACCATGGAATACTATGCAGCCATAAAAAAGCATGAGTTCATGTACTTTGTAGGGACATGGATGAAGCTAGAAACCATCCTTCTGAGCAAACTATTGCAGGTATGGAAAACCAAACACCACATGTTCTCACTCATAGGTGGGAATTGAACTATGAGAACACTTGGACACTGGGTGGGGAACATCACACACCAGGGCCTGTCGTGGGGTGGGGGAAGGGGGGAGGGATAGCATTAGGAGATATACCTAATGTAAATGATGAGTTAACAGGTGCAGCACACCAACATGGCACAGGTATACATATGTAACAAACCTGCACGTTGTGCACATGTACCCTAGAACTTAAAGTATAATAATAAAAAAGTTAAAAAAAAAATGAAAAAAATAAAAACTAGTCTCATATACATCTCAAAAAATAAGACGAAGAAAGGAAAAATAGAAGTTCAAAATGCCTAGCCAAAATAGTAAATTCCAAGTCTAGCATTAAATATCTTGGTGGTCCCTCCCAAAGCCTTACCACATGTACATTTGGTCTTGGGTCTCGCTCATCTGTTTTATTTTTCAGAGCTCCTGGTCCATGCATGAAATGTTGGGGATCTTTAAGGAAGGGAGGGAAATACATAGCATCCCTGTTCCATAGCTAGGTTCTGGATAAATTCAAAAATAAAACAAAGAGACACAGATGAAGTTCAAAAATATCAACTTTATTTTTGATCAGTGCGAAGTTGGAGACATGCCTTTATATATAAGCAAGTGAGCTTCCTTCATCTTAGAGTTAGACAGAATTACCCACATAGTTACAGATAGGACAGGACTGGCAGCCCTCCTGCCATAGTCAGTTAGAGTGACCAAGAAAGCTTTCTCCCAACTCCCAAGAGGAAGAAGGGCAGAGCTAACCTGAAAATGCTAAATTGGTTCTTTACAAATTTAGCAATTGTGTAGTATAAGTCTTTCCCCCTCCCCAGGGAGAATTGAGAAAGGGAATGAAGAGTGTAACACTAATGAACTTTATAACCAAAGAAGGAAAAATTGTAGGGAATAAATATCTCCTCACAACCCCCATCCCTAACAGATCCAAATGCTTGTGATTCCCAAACTTTCTATTATAGAGCAACCATTTTCCAATTCCCAAAGGAAATATTATTGTTTGTGATGTTATTCAGATATATATCTGATATATAAGCAGTTATATTTAAATAGTCTATTATTTCTACTTATGGTATCATGGGCTAAATGTATGTAAAACTACCTACAAGTCTGTCAAAATATGCCTTGTTACCAGACTCAGCTGAGACCATTAAAGTGGTAGTGAAATTCAACAAAACAAAACTGGTCTATATCAAAGTACCTTCACCTTATCCCCAGAATGCCAAGGTGTTAATAATGTTCCCCACAGGGACCAGTGACATTATCACTTTTCTCTTTCCACAGCTTCCAGAATTTTAATAGACAACACCAGTGAGAGGTCATCCATGTGAAAGGCACTTCCCTACAAGTAAGGGGAAATACATATTAATTTTCCTTTTTCGTTCTTTGATGAGACATATTCGTCATACATTGGAGAATGGAAACAAATGAGTGGAAGTTTATTTTTTATGCTGAAATGACCTTCTTCATTTAAATGCTGATGACACTTGGTGGAGCATCCTAATTATACTCGTAGCCAGAAATCAACCACTTGCAACCTTCCTTCTCTGTTTCTTAACAGGGAAAGAAATTATGAGAAATTCATCAGAATGCAGCCAGCAATTATTATTTGACTATGCCTGTTGATTCTTATTTTTGACATAGAGGTTCTCTTTCTTATTATTACAGATCTGTTGCTTATAAAAGGTAAGGATTATACAGAAATTATTGGCACTGGGGAGCTGAAGAGCAAATAATGCTAATGAAATAAATAATACATCATTTATTAGAACTGTTCTTTAGGGACTTATACCAATTCTTTACTAGCCTCAACTGCATAATATTTAGCAACCTCTAACAAGTTTCAGGGAGATATATTACCTTATGACTCAACAAAGTTCCTTAATACACTGCCTAAATTAGACAGTATATTAAAAATTAATGGCAGACCAATTTTCTACAATTATACTTTTATCTGGGGAGCAGACTGCCAGGTTTGCATGGTGTTAGTAACTTTTGGCTGTGCATCATTTTTACAATTTCAATTGACTGAGTTTGCTAATAAATTTTTGTCACACATGGGCATGTTGATAACCGCATTTAAATGTGTAAAAAACATAAATATTTGAGTATGGATTGAATTTGTCAATGGTGGTAATTTAACAAGGTGACTGTATGGTGAGGATGACACATAGATATACTGCCTATGTGAAGAACTGATTCATATAGCAGCAAAGAGTGATGTTGGAATTCAGTTCTTAAGTGCTAGCTCTTTAAGAGGATAAAAAAGGTGATGGTGAATAAGGTTGCTGCAGGCAAGGTCAAATCTCCTTCCTGAAGAAGTTCACATCTGATGGCTTATCAACATAGGGATATAGAGACAAGGTCCCCAACTAAGACGGGATAATTATTATATTCAAAATGGTGAAGAAAAAAAACCTTGCCAGCTGAGACTACTTTATCTGGGAAAGTTGTCCTTAAGGAATTAGGTCGAAATAAAAATTTTCTCAGACAAACAAAAGGTGGTGAATGAAGGGAGTTCATCAACACTAGGCCTGCTTTACTGAAATTGCTAAAGGGAATTCTTTAAGCTGAAACAAAAGGCAGCTAATTAATAAAAAATCATGAAAGTAAAATCTCAAAATGTAATACATAGTCATACTGAGATTATTTAATACTGTAAAGGTTGTGTTTGAAGAATTTTATCTCTACTATGACAGGTTAAAGATTAAACTATGAAAAACATCTACAGCTACAACAAATAGTTAAATAATACAAATTACCAAAAAAAGGAAAATTTTCACATCAAAATTATGAAATCTGGGGGATAGAGAATGAGTGTTCATGCAATTAAAGTTACTACCAGCTCAGAGTAGCCTGTTATAAAGACAAAATATTATATGTAAGCCCCTTGATAACCACATATGTTTTTGCAACTTCTATAGGCATTTGCTTTGTGGTTATCATGCACAAAATACAAAACGAAAGGATTCAAAGCTTGCCAGCACAGAAAACCATCAATCCACAAAGGAAGACAGAAAGGGAAAAAGAAATAAGGGACCTATAAAACAACTGAAAACAAATTTCAAAATGGCAGTAGCAAGTCTTTATGTATCAATAATTACCTTGAATATAAACAGATTAAATTCTTTGATCAAAGACATAGAATGACTAAATGAATAAAAAAAACAAGATCCCCTGCCTACAAGAAACTCACTTTATTAGTAAGGACATAGATAGAAAGCAAAGAAACAGAAAAAGGTATTTCACACAAATATAAAACAAAAGAATGCATGGGTACCTATATTTATGTCAAACAAAAAAGAGTTCAAGTCAAAAATTATAAAAAGAGACAAAGACAGTCATCAATAATAATAAAGTGGTCAGTTAACAAAAGGGACATAACAATTGTAGATATATATGCTCTTGACATCACAATACCTAAATACATAAAGCAGTTAGTAAATAATCTGAGAAGAAAGATAGACTATAACACAATAATAATACTGGACCCCATTACCCCACTTTCAACAATAGATAGATTATCAAGAAAGAAAATCAATAAGGCAACATTGGATTTGAGCAACACTTCAGAACAAATGGACCTAACAGGTATATACAGAACATTCCAGCCAACAACAGCAGAATACACATTCTTCCCAACCACACATGGGGCATTTTCCAAGATGTATCATATGGTAGGCCACAAAACAAGTCTTCACAGTTTTCAGAAAATTGAAATTCTGTCAACCAGTATCTTTTTGGATTGCAATGGCATGGAACTAGAAATCTATAACAGGAGAATTTCGTAAAATTCACAAATATTTGGAAATTAAACTACATGCTTCTAAACAAATTATGGCTCACAAAAAAAATAAAAATGGCAATAAAAAATACCTTGAGACAAACAAAAGTGGAAGCACAATGTACCAAAACTCATGAGATGCAACATAAACATCCCTAAGAGGAAAATTTATAGCATTAAACTCCTAGATCAAGGAAGGACTAAAGACTCAAATAAACAATCTAACATTATATGTAAGGAACTAGAGAAAAAACAACAAACTCAGCCCAAAGTTGGCAGAAGAAATGAAATAACAAAAATCAAAGTAGAAAGAAATGAAAAACAGACTGGAAAAACAATAGAAAAAAATCAACACAACTAGGAGTTGATTTTTTGAAAAGATAAAATTGACCTTAGCTAGATTAACTAGGAAAAAAAAGAGAAGACTCAAATAAATAAAATCATAAACGAAAGTGGGGACATTACATCTAATGTCACAGAAATACAAAGCATTATAAGAAACAACTATGAACGGTGATATGCCAAAAAATTTTATAACCTACTAGAAACGGATAAATTCCTAAACACATACCATTTACAAAGACTGAGTTATGAAGAAATAGAAAATCTGAACAGATCAATAATAAGTAAGGAGATTGAATCCATAATAAGAAGTGTCTCATCAAAGAAAAGCCCATGACTGGACAGCTTCACTGCTGTTTTACCAAATATTTAAATAATAAGTAATACCAATTATTCTCAATCTCTTTCAAAAAATTAAAGAAGAGGGAATAGTTCCAAACTCATTTTCTAAGGTCAGCATTACCCTGATACCAAAGCTAGACAAGGACACGACAAGAAAAGAAAACTATAAACCAGTATCCCCATTGAATATAAATGCAAAAATTCTTAATTAAATAATAGCAAACCAATTTTAACAACACATTAAAAGAATCATTCACCATGAGTGAGTGGGGTTTATCCCTGGTATTCAAGAATGGTTCAACGTATGTAAAGCAATAAATGTGGTACACCATATTAACAAAATGAAGAATTAGAATGATCATCTCAATAGATGCAGAAAAATCAATTGACAAAATTCAACATATTTTTATGGTAATAACTCTCAATAAATTAGGTAGAGGAAATGTACTTCAATAAAATGAAGGCCATATATAACAAACTCATGGCTAACAGCATACTTAATAGTGAAAATTTGAAAGCTTTTCCTTTAAGATAAGGAAGAAGGATGGCATCTCACTACTTCTATTGAACTATGTACTGAAAGTCCTAGATAGAGCTATTAATCAAGAAAAAGAATTAAAAATTATACTAACAGGAAAGGAAGAGTGAAATTGTCTCCGTTTGCTGATGACGTGATCTTATATACAGAAAACCCAAAACACTCCACCAAAAAGCTGTTGAAGACTCCACCAAAAACCATTAAAGCTGATAAATTCAGTAAAAGTGCAAGACACAAAATCAACATACAAAATTAGTGGCATTTCTATGTACTAATAATGAATTATCTAAAAAACTAGGAAAACAATTCCATTTGTGATAATAACAACAAAAAATAAAATACTTAGATGTAAATTTAACCAAGGAGGTGAAAAACCTAGATACTGAAAACTATTAAAAAAAATTGAAAGAAATTGAAGAAAACACAAATAAGTGGAAAAGTTTCCCATGTCTATCGTTTGAAAGAATTAATATTGTTAAAATGTGTATACTACCCAAAGCAATCCACAGATTCAATATAATCCTTATCAAAATTTCAAATGTATTTTTTCACAAAATTAGGAACAAAAATCTTCAAATTCATATGGAACCACAAAATATCCTGAATAGCCTGAACAACCTTGAGCGAAAAGAACAAAGTTGGAGGCATCACATTCCCTGAATTCAAAACATATTATGAAGGGATTGTTATCAAAACAACATTGTACTGGCATAAAAGCAAACACGTTGCCAAGGACAGAAACCCTTAAACTCATGCATTCACAGTCAATAGATTTGCAACAAAGGTGCCAATAATACACAAATGTGAAAAGGAAAATCTCTGATAAATGAAGAAGTTTTCTGAAATGGTATTCAGAAAACTACTTACCAACATGCAGAAGAGTGAAATTGAATATTTATCTCACACTACATACAAAAATCAACTCACAGTGGATTAAAGGCTTAAATATAAGACCTGAAGCCATTAAACTACTAGAAGAAAACACAGGGGGAAAGCTCCATGACATTGGTCTGGGCAACAACTGATTGCCTATGACCCTGAAAACACAGACGATAAAAGCAAAAATAGACAAGTGGGATGACATCAAACTAAAAAGCTACTACACAATGAAGAAAACAACAAAATAGACAACTCACATAATGGGAGAAAATATTTGCAAATAATTTATTGACAGGTGGTTAATATCCAAAACAGATATTAAATAACCTGATTAAAAATAGGCAAAAGCCTTGAATAAACATTTTTAAAAAGAAGACATACAAATGGCCAACAGTACATGACAAAACTCTCAACATCACCAAATCATTAAGGAAATGCAAACTAAAATCATAATCGGATATCACCTCACATCTATTACAATGGCTTTTCTCAGAAAGATGAAGGACAACACAGGTTGATTAGGAGTCAGAGAAACTCTTGTACATCGCTAGTGCAAAAGTAAATTAGCAAAGCCATTACGGATGGTGTTTTCTCTATAAACTAACAATAGAGCTACCATGTGATCCAACAATCCCACTTCTGGGTATACATCCAAAGGAATTGAAAACTATGTGTCAAAGGGATATCTGCATTCCCATGTTCATTACATTATTCACAGTGGTCAATATATGAAATTATCCTAAGTGTCCATCAACAGATGAATGGATTTTAAAATGTGGTACATATACACAATGGAATAATATTCAAGCTCTAAAAACAAGAAAATTCTATCGTGTAACAACGTGAATGAATCTAGAAGGCATTATGCTAGGTGAAATAAGCCAAGCACAGAAAGACAAATAGCACATGATCTCACCTATGTATGAGATCAAAGAATGTTGAACTCGTAGAGTAGAGAGTAGAATTACAATTAACAGAGGCAAGGGAGGAGAAGGGGAATGGGGTTTGGGAATGAGAAGTTATTGATCAAAGGGTACAAAGTTTTGAGGAACAGGAGGAATAAATTTGAGATCTATTGCACAGGGTGAATATAGTCAGTAATGTACATTTCACAATAACTTAGAGAGTAAATTCCAAATGTCTCACCATAAAAATAAGTGATGAATGTTTAATTAATTAGAATTAATGTTAATTATTCCATATTGTATACATACATCAAAACATCACATTGTACCCCATGAATATATACACTTGTGATTTGTCAAGTTGAAATAATATTTTAAAATATCAATAGCTACAAAATAACAATGTTGTAGTTTTCTCTGTGTTTATGTTTATAATTTATTTGAAATTAGCTTTTGTGAATTCTATAATGGAGAAATCTAGATTTAACTCCATATAGATAACCAATTGCTCCTGTAATTCTACTGAATATTTATGTTTCCTCCACTGATTTGAAATGCTAAATCTATTATATTAAAGATATAATATATTAAATCTAAATATATATATTTGAATATAAGAAAATAAATAATAAATTTTAAGGGCCATCTTGACTCTAGAACTTCCAGTGGGCTCATTTGTAAACTTGATTGGGACTGAATCACAAGTCAGTTTATCCGTTTGTCCAATCTTGCTTCCTTTTCCTCCCATCCAGAGGTGCTGATCTCAAGAACACTCCCTAACTAATGTTCTGCATGCTAATGTCTATATCAATGTCTGCTTCTTGGGGAAGCTAAACTGCAACAGGGTGTCAATACAAAGTTATATTCTGAATCAAATTTTGTACACACACATGCACACATGCACAACACCTACTCATACATTCATCTGTTGGCTCATGGGGAAGAAAAGAAAGATTTAGGCCTCTCTTTCCTTATGCATTTTACTGTACCTCTTGAGCAAGAGTAGTGTTGCTATGGATTATCAAATACGGGGATAATTTATTGAGCCCAATCCAGGAGCTTTAGGCCAATACATATGACAATTAATAGTACTGAAAGACAGAAAAGACCAAATTCGTCAGAAGAGTGTAAAGAAAATTTGAATAACATATACTTAACAAAAATATTAAGTTTCTAATTAGAAACTTCTCCACAGACATAATCCAGATCCAGATGGCTTTCCTGGTAAATTCTAACAAATATGTAAGAACAAAATAATCCCAACCCTACATGAACATCTTGAAAAAGTCACAGAGGAGGGAACGCCGCCAACATATTTTATGAAGCTAGAATTATATTGATTCTAAAATTAGACAATAACCCTACATGAAAAAATATTATTTCTTAAAAAATAGGTAATCCTTATCTAAATATTATCAAATTAAACATATGTGCATATAAATATACTTAATTAATATATATGTGTTTAATTAAAACACATGTATATATATATATTTTCATATATATTAATTAATACAAATTAATCCATCTTGACTACTGTCATTTATTCCAGAATTTCTTGGTTAGTTTAACATTGGAAAATTGATCAGTACATTCACCATATTAACAGAATAAAGGATAAATATAAATGATCATGTCAGTAGATGCCCTCTGAAAAACAGATGACTCTATTCAAACCCATTAGTGATAAAAATCTCAACACACCAGGAATAAAGGAATGTCTTAAAACTAATTAAGAGCATCTACAAAAATGCTACAGCTAACGTCGTGCTTAGTAGTAAAAGACTAAATGCTTTTCCATTAACATTGGGAACAAGGCAAGATATCTGCTTTTATCAGTTTTATTTAGCATTTTTCTGGACAGTCTTTACAGTGGAGTAAGACAACAAAGAAAAATAAAAGGCATAAACATTTCTGAGAAAGAAATATAATTTTTCTTATTCAAAATATGGAAATTGGTCTTACATGTGTGTGTTTTAATTTTTTGAGACAGGGTTTCTATTGCCCAGGCTCGATTGCCCTGGCTCAAGCGATCCTCCTACCACAGCCTCGGGAGTAGCTGGGACTACAGGCATGCACGACCATGGCAGATAAGTTTTTTGTATTTTTGTAGAGACGGGGTCTCGGTATGTTACTTCGGATGGTCTTGACAAACTGGACTCAAGTGATCCACCCACCTCAGCTTAGCAAAGTGCTGGGATTACAGATGTGAGCCACTATTCCTGGCAGCTATTGTTTTAAATATGAGATTTTAATCTTTACCTCTTAACAGTTTTGTAGTTTTGAATCTTCATTGAATATCTTCAATTTCTGCCACATTCCTGATTGTTTTTTACTTCATTCTTCATCTAATTTTGTTTATTTGGTTGTTTTCCAGCCTTTCTTCCATATCTCTTATTAAACTTTTGAGTTTTTAGTTCAATCGAGCTCTTGTAATTGGTTAACTGATTACAACTGATTGGGACTGAATCACTTGTAATTTAGTTTTCTTGAGAGGTGTTTTTTTTGTTTTTGTTTTTTTTTCAATTTCTTTGAGTTTGGTCAAAGTCTTTTTTATCTATCTTCCTATTTTTTGCCTATCTTGAATCTGAATTTTTGAATTTCTGATTTAGGCATTCATTAAATACCTGCAAATGCATATACAGGTATACTTAGCCCAGGTTCAAGGGCAGGGTTATTTTTTCTTCTGCTTTGTGGTTGTTTCCCTTTCAGGAGGGAAGATTTTTCACCAACTGAATTATTTTAATTTTTTTAAAGTTTTTTTTTATACAAATAGACTTTTTTTCTGTTTGTATTTTTTTCTGCACAATTTATGCACCCGAGGGTAAAGGTTTTTTTTTTTTTTTTTTTGGAAATGGGATGGCATGTTTGGATTTTGCTGTTCTCTTTTGTTTCTGAGACCCTTAATTTCTCCCCTTACTTTCTGCTTTAACTTTATCACCAAATCTTCAAAAGTGCCCTCCAGATCCTATTCACTTCCCTCTTTTCCAGGAAAGTTTCGTTTTCGAATTTAGTACTCCAGATCAGACATACTTTCAAGGTACCTTTTCCATGGCCAGTGCTCAGATAGACCAGGTCCAAGGTCTGTTTTAGAATGTTTGTGGTTATATTGGGCCTTTGCGTATCTGGATATTATTTGCTCTAGCCTCCATGACCCTCTTTTCCATCCAGGCCCTTCAGATGCTATCTTATTTCCACAATCTTAGGGAGTGAACTCACAGATATCTTTGCTGGAATATAGGGTTAGCTTCTTTCTTTATATGTAGTTTGAGGATTGTGGCATTCTCTGTGTCCAAGTTATGCCAAATAAGTCAGTTTTGTGTGGTTTCATTTGTTTTTCTTCTTGATTAATTTGCTTTTGGGAAAAAGTATTGAGAAGCTTTAATCTAAGAAGCTAGCATTATCCTGGGATAACCCAGAAGTACACCCCATTGATTTAGTAAACAATTTCCTATTTATTTATTTATTTATTTATAGAAAGGGTATCTTGTTCTGTCACCCAGGCTGGAGTACAGTGGCGTCAACTTGGCTCACTGCACCCTCTGCCTCGCAGGCTCAAGGGATCCTCCCACCTCAGCCTCCACAGTAGCTAGGACTACAGGCAAGTGCCACCACAGTTGGCTAATTTTTAAATTTTTTTGTAGAGATCAGATCTCACTATACTGCTCAGGCTGGTCTCAAACTCCTAGACTAAAGAAATCCTCCCACCTTGGCCTCCTAAAATGCTGAGATTACAGTTGGGGTCACCACACCCAGCCCAATTTCGTATTTCTTACATAAGTGTGATTGTTACCTTGTGAAGATAATCATGTAAAATTGCCAGAATAGGGAAAACCTGAAGAGACAGAAAGTAGACCTATGGTAGTCTTGAGCTGGGGCAATGGAGGATGGGAATTACTCCTGCTGGAGATGGGGTTTCTTTTCTTTTTCTAAAGGAAGAAACTATTTCCCAGAGCAGTTTTAGGTTCACAGCAGAATTGGGAGGAAGGTACAGAGGGTTCTCATAAACTGCCTGCTCCTCATTCATCCCACTTTCCCCACTATCAACGTCCAGCACCAGAGTGATGCATTTGTTACAACTGATGAAGTTACACAGACATATCATCATCATCCCAGGCCCACAGTTGACATTAGGACTCACTCTCGGTGTTGTACATTCTATGATTTTTGATGAATGTGTAATGGCATGTGTCTACCATTACAGTATTATACAAGTGACTTTTACTTCTAAATATCCTCTGTGATCTGCCTGTTAGTTTTCTTTCTGGAGTGAGAAAACTGTTGAAAATTAGACTGTGCTGATTGTTGAACGTCTGTGAATATACCATAAAACAATGAATTGTACCCTTTAAAAGGGTGAATTGTGTAGTATTTGAATTATATCCAGTGAAGCTGTTAAAGTATTTTGTGAATATTTTTATTGTTTGGCTGCTTTCATTGTTCACATTTCTGGCTAATTCCCTACTCAGAGTTCCAACTGCCATAAATAATCAACCTTTGACTATTTTGAATCTTTTCTCTTCCCACCTAGTAAATGGGTCCTTGCTTTGCTTGAAAGTTTTTTCCCTTAACCTCTTCCTCTATTGGTTAAGTTATGAGACTAATTCTTCCTCTTGTTTCCCTGGTGCAGGTTTGAGAAAGGAAAGAAGGTATTATGGACAAAAAGGCATGCATGTTATAGGCTGAGGTAGAAATTTTTTAGATAATTTGAAGAGTGGCAACAAGGTTACTATAGGAAATGGAAGGAAAGGGGCTATAATTAAGCATGGCTGTGACTTAAGTATCATTTTCATATTATTTGAGAATTGCAAGTATGAATTTGCTTATTTTCAAGTTACATTTTAGTTGTAAAATTGTGTTTCTTTAATGATTACTGGACCATTTGTATCATGGCTTCGATATGTTTATAATTTTTGGAGATTTCCTTTAAGAATAGTGGACTTAATGTTTGACCCTCAGCTGAATACTGGGAAAAAAAATTGCTCTAGAGTCAAGCTATTTGTTTTTTTTCAGTTTTATTAGACAGTTGGAACTGATGTGCAAATGAATAGAGGGCTGTGAAGATGGAGCCAACAGGTTATCAGAATATTGTCAGAACACAAGAGAAACATGTTAGAGACATGGTGCTAATGTCAGAAGCAAAAATCATAGGAACACTTGCTTTTCCGAAGTGAATGTACCCGCCAGAGAACTACATTCGTACAGTGATTTTTTTTGAGTCACAAAGAGAAATTTAAAAAACAAAATTAAAATACTCTCAGGAAGCAACAAACTTGGCATTTTATTTTTTATTCCAAAATCTATTAACATACACTTTCTTTTAGATGCCTACAGGTGGTTAATACAAGGTATAAAAGAATTAGAAGTCAGCTTCATGATCTTAAACAATTTTCTTAATCTTACTAAATCTTGAGGCTTTTATTTGTAAACTAGAGATTACACTAAAATGTCATGCAGTTATTGGGAGATTTAAATCGGATAATATATCAAAAGCACCTGGCATATAGTAGTTGCTAACTTCATTTGCTCCTTCCTCCTTTCCTCTTTATGCGGAATTTCTGCTAAATCTCAAAAAAAGCCATACATTTACATGTAAATCTTCCTTGGTTGAAAACCACAGGGAAAGATAATTAAGTTTAATCGAAGAGCAGATATAAACACAAATTAACAGATACCCCATTTTATAGTGGCAAAGGCTGACTGCTTTACAAATGCTTGTTATAAAACATGACATTAATCAAGAGGACTAATTTTGGTGCTGATGTGATTTGAAGTGCTTCCACTCTGACTCCACCTAGGGAAAGTAATATATTCATAAACAGTAGCAACTGGGGCAAATCCCTGTTGCTGATCTTACCTGTATTAGCTTTTCTGCCTATGGGAATATGATTAATTTCACTGTGTAACAAAGAGAATAGGATGCTGAGAGAACTTCAAATTTAATTTCTTGATTAGTTAATGTTTCAGCTCTTAGGGTTTTACTTTTATTCAAGTCATTTCTCAAATCAGTCTTTTGCGTGATCTGATCTGGAGCATTCAAATATAAGAAAGCAAAAGCCGTATTTTCAGCACATATTCTCTTAATTCATCAGATAATAAAACTTAATTGTATTATAGCATTCTCCACATCATATTGCATTTGGATGTTTACTTGTATGTTTGGCCATCCAGACAAATTCCAAGAGGAGATAGATGTTGACACATGATTTCCTCGATGTCTAGAATCAAGCTTGAAACATATGAGGGTCATATATGGAGTCATAGTTGTTCAATATGGCACAAAAATTATCCATAGTTGCTCAATAACATTGTTTGAAGAAAATACTTAGGAAAGTTTTATTTCATATTGATTTATACTTTAAATACTTGGCTGGGCATGGTGGCTTATGCCTGTAATCCCAGCACTTTGGGAGGCTGAGGTACATGGATCACCTGAAGTCAGGAGTTCGAGACCAGCCTGGCCAACATGGTGAAACCTCGTCTCTACTAAAAATACAAAAATTAGCCAGGTGTGGTGGTGTACGCCTGTAATCCCAGCTACTTGGGAGGTTGAGGCAGGACAACTGCTTGAACCCAGGAGGCGGAGGTTGCAGTAAGCTGAGATCCCGCCACTGCATTCCAGCCTGGGCGACAGAGTGAGACTCCATCTCCAACAAACAAACAAACAAACAAACAAAAAAACTACTCATCTGACAAAGGGCTAATATCCAGAATCTACAATGAACTCAAACAAATTTACAAGAAAAAAACAACCCCATCAAAAGGTGGGCAAAGGATATGAACAGACACTTCTCAAAAGAAGACATTTATGCAGCCAAAAAACACATGAAAAAATGCTCATCATCACTGGCCATCAGAGAAATGCAAATCAAAACCACAGTGAGACACCATCTCACACCAGTTAGAATGGCCATCATTAAAAAGTCAGGAAACAACAGGTGCTGGAGAGGATGTGGAGAAATAGGAACACTTTTTCACTGTTGGTGGGACCGTAAACTAGTTCAACCATTGTGGAAGTCAGTGTGACGATTCCTCAGGGATCTAGAACTAGAAATACCATTTTACCCAGCTATCCCATTACTGGGTATATACCCAAAGGATTATAAATCATGCTGCTATAAAGACACATGCACATGTATGTTTATTGCAGCACTATTCACAATAGCAAAGACTTGGAACCAACCCAAATGTCCAACAATGATAGACTGGATTAAGAAAATATGGCACATATGCACCATGGAATACTATGCAGCCATAAAAAATGATGAGTTCATGTCCTCTGTAGGGACATGGATGAAACTGGAAAACATCATTCTCAGTAAACTATCGCAAGGACAAAAAACCAAACACCGCATATTCTCACTCATAGGTGGGAATTGAACAATGAGAACACATGGACACAGGAAGGGGAACATCACACTCCAGGGACTGTTGTGGGGTGGGGGTGGGGGAGGGGCAGCATTAGGAGATATACCTAATGCTAAATGACGAGTTAATGGGTGCAGCACACCAACATGGCACATGTATACATATGTAATAAACATGCACGTTGTGCACATGTACCCTAAAACTTAAAGTATAATACTAATAAAATAAAAAAAAACTTAAGTGCCATTTACTTAAGTAAGCATAAGGAATACAAAAAAACAGGAAAGATATTCTGACATAAAGCTTGCATACTAGCTGTGCCCAGAGGACATTATAATATTAAGAGCATAGAATCTAGAGACAGCTCACCTGAGTTTCAAACCCACTTCCCCTATCATAGGAATATTTGCTGTTCTGAAATGAATGTACCAGCCAGAGTGGAGTATGAGCTTGGGCAGATTATCCTACCTCTATATGCCATCTATTTTTCCTCATATGAAAAATGGGCATATTAAAAGTAGCCTCCTAAAAAGGTAAGACAATGCCTACTATGTAGTAAGTGCTAAATTAGAGTTCACTAAATATAGTAAGAAAAAAATAAGCAATTGTAATGAACAGTGGGGTTATAAAATGGGGCTTTTGGAGTTTGTAGTAGATGGAATTCTAAGAATAACTCCCAATGATCCTAATCTCCTCTCCTTAAGTATGAGTGGAGCCTGTTAATATGATGAGATATCACTCCCCTGGTGATTATGTTATGGTGAAAGGAATTTTTGCATAATTAATTAAGGTTTCTAATCAGTTAATTTTGGATTAAGTAAAAGGGGATAATCTGGAAAACCCAACCTAATTACACAGGCCCTTTAATAGCAGAGTTTTCTCTGGCTGTAGCAAAAGGAGGAAGTTAGAGAGCTTGACAGCTTGAGAAGGGATGGACTTGCAGTTGCTGATTTGAAGGCAGAGGAGGTCACAGGCAGAAGTTCCCTGGCCACTAAGGGTAAGCTCCTGCCTGACAGCCGCTAAGGTAATGGGGACTTCAGTCAAAAAAGTGCAGGCACTGAATTCTGTCAACAACATGAATGAACTTGGAAGCAGATTCTCTGCTGGAATTTCCAGACAAGAGCCCAGCCAGGCCAGTCCACACCTTGACTTAGCCGTGTGAGTCTCTGAAAGGAGAACCCAGTCAAGCCTGCTCAGACTTCTGCCCTGTGGACTGTGAGATAATAAATGAGTGTTATTTTAAGTAGTTGAGTTTGTAGTAACTTGTTACATATCAGTAGAAAAAGAAATAATACAGGATATGATGGAAGCATACAGCATGCTCATCCAACTTCATCTAGGCAGATCCTTAAGTCTTCCTAGAGGCAATTATTTGAACCACAGATTTGAAATGATGAGTAAGAGTGAGCAAGGAGAGAGCAGTGGGAGGAAGAACCCAGGATGAGAGATATACAGATGCCTAAATGTGAGAAAAATGCGTGCACTGGGGATGGAAACAAGATCATATGACTTCTGAGGTGAGAAGAGTGACAGACTTGCATGCATAGTTTGCCAAATCTAACTGAGCAAGCCAGGAATGGTCTTTTACATTAAATTAGAGCATATACAGTTTATCCCTTATATATTTGTGTGATGTGTATGTACATATGTGTATATGCAAAAGCAAAAGATGTGTGTGTCACAGACACACACACACACACACACGCATATCTCTCTTTGGAAAACCATTGAAGGATTTGAATTGCAGGAGAAGAATTTGGTTAGAATTTTCTCATCTTCTTTCCCTGCTGAGAATACCCTATTCACATTTCAAATGCACCCTTTTTTTGTGAAGGTTGTTGTTATACCCAAGGTTCACTTAATGACTTCTTCCTCTGTTGTCCCGTACTTCTACAGTCTCTCATTCACTGAGCGTATATTGTTTCAGGCATAGTTCTAAGTGCTTTACATATATGAATCCAAGTATTCACCATTATAACCCCATGAAACACGCATACGTACCAATCCTCACTCTCTTTACATGAATAAAGTGCTGAGTGTGGAAATATTAGGAATGACACAAGTCTTCACAGCAGCCTGTGTTAATTCTGTAGATAATAGCCACCTCATCTACATACAGTTATGGCAGATCAGTTAACAAATACTTACGGAGTGCCATTTCATAGCTTATACAGTGCTAATTTCAGAAGAGTTTTGATGAGGCAGTCTAAAAGGAATCACCAGTTAGTATGTAATTCCACTCATTAAGTGAATCTGATTTTTTAAAAAAAGTATAATATTTATAAGTTTAATCAAGGTATTGACATGTGAATTTTAGCTCAGAACTCTCCCTCAATAGAACTATACTTTCTCTATTTTCCAATCTCTTCTGAACCTGAAGACATGTTTGCTTATTACCTTAGAGTTTTATTTACATCCAAACTCTCCCTGAAGCTCTTTTGTTTGCTTTTTTCCACTGTGAGAATATTTGAGGGTTCTGGTAGTTATTATAGACAGTTCTAATCAAGGCTTCATTGTGCACAATATACACTTGGAAAAATCCACACCTGATTATGCCAAAGCAAGTTGAGGGCTGTTTTTCATTTCACTCAGTTGTGGCATTTTTATTAGGTCCCAGATTGCTTACTTTGCCTTAGACATTTTCTATGTTAATTAAACTCATGATGGTTCCACTGCTTAAATTCTTCCCTTTAAAATAGTTGAATAAAAGAGAAAATGCCTTAGAGTATTTTTGAAAGTTTTGTATTTTAACTGCAATATTAATATGTAATCTCATGTCTCCTTTCTATAATCATTAAAATTCCAGAGAGATAAATATTTGCAGCCCAATTTATAAACTCTTGATTGACAATTGAAAAGTTGCTTTTTGTCAAATAAAAGAGCATCTCTTTAGATGTCAAGAAAATTAGGCACAATACACAAACCTTTTTTGAATATTTCAAAATGATCTCATAAAGGGCCATAATTTTAAAATAAAATTTGGTGTGATGTTGTGTCATTAATATTGACAGGTAAAATTTTACATTTATTTGTAATTAGATGGGGATATTAGGCTCTGCAATAATTTTTTTATATTTAAAAGTAAACACTGATAGTTACAAAACTTTCTTAAAATCCTTGACACCAATTAAAAATTTTTTCCCTTTAGAAATATGACATTGGAGTTTAGCGAGAATACATTTAACATATTGTAGTCATTATTAAAAACTCTGCCAGGCATCCCCACTCCCTTGCTAAGGGCAGCAACTTGTGGCCCCTTCACAGATCTGGAAGTGTTCCTTTTCCTTTTGCTACTATTCCCTTGCAATGTCAGGCTTAGAATAGGATCTAAGTGTCTTGACTCCATGTTTCTAAATCTGGAGACAGAACCATTACATGGCTCTCACATTAATAATTTTTGAGACAAGCAAAGTTGGTTCTACGAATGTAAAGCACGGGGCTGAACACCTGCTGGCCTTGTGTACAATTTTCTAGTGAATCTTAGGTTGACATTTGTGGTAGACCAGCCCATAAAATTTGCACCAATAAAGCATTTGGTAAGACTGTCCGTATGTGAAACTGCCTCCTCAGTACTGAGTGACTCTACAAATGAAAAATCATGTGGTGTTTTTGAAATACAAACACCACGTAAGAGTTGATTAGTTTTCACTCCTTTTTCCTCTGCTGAAATCTGTTTGGATAACTAAACTCTCCTTCTCTTAGGTGCAATTTTATACACTGCTTCTAACTTTCTCCCTTTCTTTTATTTGCCAAGATAAAGGCCCTTTTCTTTCAAACCACAGCTCACTATTAGAAAAAATGAATACATTTCCAAAAGAAACAGGGTAGAAAAGCTATTTTTTGTTCTGGAGGCTACAAAGGAAAAGGTTTTGTATTCACCGACTACTGGCTTTAAAAGGTATCTTTTAAATGCATCTCAGCAAATGGGAATTCTGTTTGGCTTGGAAGTGAATACATAAACAAGTAGTGTATGGTTATATATAAAAATACTAAAAGTAACCAAAACTCTGCTAAACAACTCAGAATGAAGAAAAATTTTCCATCATAGTGGCCTTTATTATTCATCTAATCTGCCCATTTTCTATCTTACTTTGAAAGCAGCAAACAGGGATATGTCTTACAGAAATATATTTCTAGAAGTTGAGTATTAAATGATGGTCTGAAGTTCTACTTGTGTACATGGAAAGGACTTAAAAACTTTTATTTGTGTGAAATTGATGAAAAAATGTTGACTGAATGTAGATTATGATCAAGAACTCTGTTAGGAGCTTAAGAAAACACATTATATGTATTGCTTCTGCATTTGAAGAGTTTGGAATCTGCAATAGCAATCTTTTGCAACCTAACAACTTACCATACACTTAGTGGCTTAAAACAACATACAACTATAGTCTCACAGTTTCTGTGAGTCCAGAGTCTAGGCATTACTTAGCTGGGTCCTCTGCTTTGGAATTTTTCACAATACTGCAGTCAAGATGTTAGCCAGGGCTGGGTTCTCATTTGAAGATCCACCTGGGGAAGAATCTTCTTCTGAGCTCACATGGTGTTGATGGCAGTTTCTTGAAAGCTATCAGACTGGGACCTCTGTTGTTTGCTGATTGTTAGCCAGATCCTGTCCTTAGTTTTTTGTTAGGTGGGACTTCCCAACATGTTCATTTTCTGTATAAAGTTATTTAAGTATATATTGCTTATTTGAAGGTATATAAGCTTTGATTATAATTATAATTTTTATTTACATGTCTGTTTCTCTCTCTCTGTCACACACACATACACACATACACATCCAAGTATATGCATATGTCTTTATCCTTGTATTTTTTTCTTACCAACTGTGCCTTCCTTAAGGTCTCTGTAGACTACGATATTTTGCATTTGGGTTTGCAAGTGATTTCTATCTAAGGAGGTTTGTGCATCTACACCTTATGTCATGTGACCCTCTTCATGTTTGACTCTAGCTTGACTTTCTTAAGAATATCCACAATGAAAAGGTATAACCCAAAGAAAGTAATGGTCAAATTAGGAACTTAAAGGAAATCTCCTAGTTTAACTAGTTGTCCTAGTGTGCTATTAGATTTAAATCATAAAATGCTAGAACTTAGAACTTGTATATGTCTTTTATTTTTCATTTCTATTTTATTCTACAACAGTGTTCACTATAGTCAATCAATTCTTGTCTGCATGGTTAAGTGGGACTTGATGGCTGATTATGAGACACTAGACCTAATTTTGCTAGCTAGTGAAGAGTTCTGTTCAGTAATGAGAGTCTTGGAGTTCCTGGGTACATTATCACAGCAGAGAAAAGAGCCAAGAGCCTTATAAAATACAGACCCAAAATGTGCCACAAGGAATTGCCCTCAAGTTAGCTGGCATTAGATTGTATGAGCTAGAAGGCACTTTTCCCCCCCAATTTACATTATCTCAGGAAGAAGAAAAAATTTTATGCTGAATAAAGTTTTAATTTTTGATGATTCAAGAAATACCATTATTAAAAATGATTCATGAACAGAGTTGTGCCTCCTAAATCTGTGCAATGGAGATGTCAAATTTCCTCACTTTATTAACCATAAATTTGGTATCTGATGAATATTAACAGGCCTTCTTTAATCTAACCATAAAAATATTATTTTTTTCAAAAATGAAATTTGTTTTTTTAAACCATGGAAAGTCCAGGTATAACACAGACTTGTTGAAGAAATCTAGATGACACCAAAACTTCCAAGTGAGAAATTTCAATCAGTAATTTAAATATTTAGTTAACATGAGACCAAACATCTGGACATTAGGAAACCTCCAGATGACTGGAAGAAGTATTCATTTTTTATCCATATGTCTTGCTGTTTTGATGATGTACTGATTAACTTTCTTCCCAGCCTACAAATTTGTTTCTTCTATCCTAAAGGAGAACTGAAGGATTGGGTGAGAAAAATTACATTTTTTTTTCTTCAGCTCATTATTAAATTGAACAATGTGAGAGGTTCTGAAGTTTAACAATGTGTGGTTTCCACCATAGTGGATGGGTGTACCTTTAGTAGAGTATTTGACTAGCTTTAACCTGAATGTATAATTTCTCTGCATTCTCCAAATCATCACGAGCTTAATGCAATTTAGTAACCCCAATTCTCCTGCACAGCAGTACATTCCTGTCAGGTTCACACCTCAAGGGAGTTCTCTCTGAGAATGAAGGAGGTGAGCAAAACAAGCACATTCCCAGGTTGTACATATATTTTGAACATCATAGTTTCAAGGGCAATAGGAAAGGCATAAATTACCTAAAAGCATCTGTGACTTTCTATATTTAAGAGCCAAAACCTTATCCATTCAGTCTTATTTTAGTGCTGAAATGTATTTATTTGTGCAGTTTCAAGAACACAATTTATCACTTTTCTTCTGTTGCAGAGTAAGAAAAAAGGCCAATAGATCATCACAGTAAGAGCTGAAACTACTAAATATAGCGATAGAAGCTTCAGTTACTGTTAAGAAAAGTCAGAATAGAAAGAAACAGTGAGAAGTACTATTTTGTATCCTGATTCCTCACAGGTACACTTAAATATTGAGGGTCAGAGATGTGAATCTAAATCTTGTTTCAAATATTTGAAGCATTTTTAAAAGGCAGAAATCTAGTCTGAGAATCGATATGGTTGTGGCAAATTCTACAAAATCTATAATAATCTAATTTCCATGCAGAACATTCTTAATCTGTATAGGACAATATCTAGAAAGTATTATAGAGCATAAACTTTATGAGTGATAAATTTAAAAAAATTAAAAGTCTGCATCTTACTTTGATTTGTCTTTATGGTAAATGGTAAAAATAGTTTATTTTATGTAAGAAGCTATTGAAAACACCGAGAAAATGTTAAAGTTTGTATGATTTGGTGCTCTCTGAGATTTCCAATATAGGATAATAAATGAGTGTTTATATTATTTTTAAAGGACTATGATGGAATACCACTTTTAGAAAGTGGTAATTACCTATGAAATACTATTATATTTAATTGTTCTGCATTAACCAGCTACTGTTTCCTGACCCTTTGCACATAATTCTTCTCTGTTTCTGTAGGGCATAATGGGATAATTTTATTTTTTTCTTTGTAAGGCTGTAACATAAGCCATTTAATTCAATATAGTTTTGTCAAAATCTGCTGCAGAAAGTGTGCCAGGAGAATGTACTGTCATCGAGAAGTTCCAACCTTAAATATTGGTTTTGCCTCAATTTTTATTCAATCAGAATATTCTTCATATATCATCGGAGGACTTATAATTGGGAAACCCTTTTTATGTTTTTGGTCCAACTGAATAGTTTAGCAAAACATTTTCTAGCTTTATTTTTAAAAAGTGTACAGAATAATAATCCTTTCAACAATACTAAAATTCTTTTGTTCAAGTTTCAAAATCTGGCATGTTTGAGATAATTTTAGGATTTTCTGTTTGATAATACTGTATCCTTTTTATCTATATAGTTCATGATTTGATTTTTAATCTCTTAAAATAACTCTATGTAAGTATATCTTAAAATAACTAAAGAAAATTAATAAGTGATAATAATACGTTTTCTGAAGAGGGAATACAAATAACAGTAAATATTTTGTAAGTTGCTCAATCTTCTTTAATATTAAAGAGATGCAATTAAAAGTGAGACATCATTTTTTGTTACCTATAGCTTTAGCAAAAATTAAACAAATTAGAGTACTAAATGTTTGCAAGAATGTTGAGAAATAGAAGTACCCAGGTAATTTTAGTGTGAACGTGAATCTACATAACACTTTTGGCATAGAGAGCTATGTATTAAAATGTTGGATATCCATACACTTTAATCTAGGAAATTCACTTATAAAAATTTATTATATTTTAGAATTTTATTCACACAAATACCCCAAAATTATGTATACAAGAATAATTAATACAATAGAAACCAGTGAAAGTCATCTGAGCTTCTATCAACAGAAAAACAGTTAAGATACTATCCATTGGAGCACTATGCTATTGTGCAGTATATAGATATTTAAAGACATCATATACATTTGTACATGCTCATTTGCACAGTTGGCCACTATTTTGCAAGGTTAAAAATGCAAGTTCCCCAAAGTTAAATATTTATTTTGCGAAAGTATTGCAAAAAGATTTTACATTTTTCTAATTTCTGTTTTATTATTCCTCACTCTTCATGAGATGCTACCTTTTCTTCTCTGACTAGGAGAACTTTTACTTTTGTTTTATAACTTTCTGTTTTATTTGAATTTGGTTTCATAAAATAATTCAAAAACATAAAAGAGGTAGATCAGAATACATATTTTAAACCTTTTATTTTTACAACTAATGACAAGTCAGTATATGGTGTCTTCTGAACACCAGCATAAAGACATTCTGCACACAGTTGAGAAAATAAGAATGAAATCTTGCCTGGAGAAGCAAGTTTGAGAATCATTAGTGTGGGCTTAGATGAAGCCTCCTAAGGTAAATGTGTATACTGAGAAAAGCACACAGACTGAGGGCTATAATATTTAAGCAGTAGATGTAGCAGAGGAGCAGGAAACAGAACCTGACCTTCAATAACTTTTCAACTTATTGAATAAATGAATAAAGAAGTTAACAGGTTTTTATTAAGAACCAGGAAAGATACTTATATGTAATATCAAGAAGGAAGAAATTTTCTAAGGAGTGTCAATCAGTTTAAGTGTTGCAAAGCTAGGTCACCAATGACCTCTACATTGCTTCATTTGTGACCTAGCATGGTGGAGGTAGAAACCAGTTTGTGTCAGGTTGAGGAGAAATAAAAAATGAAAAATTGCAGACTGTGAGTTATACATCTTTTAAAATAAATTGGCTTTGAAGGGAAAAATATAAAGTAGAATGCATAAGGGGTTGTGGGCATAAGAAGTATTTTGTTTAAGACTAATGTTTAGACCTGAGTCACTTAAACAGGAGTGTATTCTGGGATAACATTTGAAAAGAAACAAAATCTGATAATGACTGAAGGCCTTATCTCTCTAAGACCAAAAAAGAGAAAAGATGGAAAACACCAGGATTCCCAAAATTTACGTATTAATGAAGAACCATCCAAATAATAAGACAGTATTTTTTCTTCTGTAAAATCTTTTTGCTTATATGTCACCTTCAAGTGTAAAGTTTGTTAATGCTACTTATGCCTAGGTAATTCATGAAGAGTTCTTTTTTTATAAGGAAATGAAAAATTTGTGGTCATATATCCACTGAGAGAAATACTTCCATGCAGCAAATATCATGAAAACATTGTAGTGTAATCTATCAAAAAGATACCTGAATTGCAGGGAAACGTTTTGGTGAGTTTACAATTTTCTGAAAGTTTAAAAGATAATAGTTGGCTGGGTGCAGTGGCTCACACCTATAATCCCAGCACTTTGGGAAGCCAAGGTGGGCCAAGCACTTGAGGTCGGGAGTTCGAGACCAGCCTGGCAAACATGGTGAAACCCCATCTCTACCAAAACATACAGAAAGTAACTGGGTGTAGTGGTGCATGCCTGTGGTTCCAGCTACTCCAGAGGCTGAGGTGGGAGGAACGCTAGAACCTAGGAGATCGAGGCTGCAATGAGCTGAGATTGCGCCACTGCACTCCAGCCTGGGTGACAGAGAGAGATCCCATCTCAAAAAATAAATAAATAAATAAATAAATAAATAAATAATAAAAGTTTAAAATTGTACAAGTTTCTTGAAAGTTTAATAGATAAGATTATCTAGCAATAAATCTGTATTCAATGAAGCTTTAATAAAAAGGAGAGTAGACAACCTTTGTGTGTGCTTAGTTCAAATAAAGTATACATGCTTGAGCTTCAAAGAAAATAAAAAGTAATTATTTTACATTATTTGCACTATGCTTGAAGCAGCGGACTTGAAAGAGGCCAGTCAGCAGAAGCCTGCAGTAGAGGAATACAGGCTTTTTGATTTTATGGCAATGGGTCTATTTTCATGAAATGTGATTTTATGTTAAGAAATGAAATGGTTTGAAATTGATTTTACTGCATGGGAGGAGAGAGGAACATAGCATATGAAGAACACATTTTGCAAATGCTTTCTTTCACCAAAGCCTATGGGAGGGTGAGAGGAGATAATGAAGTCTTACCTGAACTCCTCTTTCCTTCACTATTTGTAAGATAGAAAATAAAAAATGCAAATGAGAGCAATTTTTCTGCTAGTAACAGCAAGAGGTCATGTTGGGTCAGGTGTTTTATAGAATTGTTAGTCACCATACGTGTTTAGGATTGTTCCTTACCTTTTTCTTTCTTCCTCTTAGTGCTATCCTTTCTCCATTTATCTTTTCCTTCTTAAAGATTCCACACGTGAAAAGTGGACTAATGTACCTGGCACCAGGGAAATCAGAAAACTTTTATCAATAAAAATGAAATAGTCCTCTCTTTAACTAATATGATTTATTAGATCTGAAGCTAGATAAATAACTCTTGCTAGAGTTTCCCATGTAGCTCTCTCATTGCTATTGTAATTTATTGAGCTCTCTACTGTACTCTCCTAGTTAATTCTGGTACATTCTCCAACAATTCTGAAAACGACTTAATGCTGCTGTTATGTTTAAGAGTCTGGTGATTTCCATTTTCCTTATGCCTCTTGTAAGGATGTTTGGATTAAGTAGAGAAATGTTACATTATAAAATGGCCACAGTGGACAATAAAATTCTTAAAATTCTTCTTTATAAACCACAAATAAATGGTGGAAATGGTGAAGAAGAACATTGGTAGAAATTTTATTTATTCTAAATAATACGAACAGGAAAAAAGTTTCTTTTGAAATAATTATAGCAGCTCCTAGTTTCATTATATGACTAATGGCATTGCCTTAACACTGTTGTTAAAAATATATCTTTCTTCAAAATGACAGAGACAAAATTAAATTTGTATCTTAATAACCCTAGCCTGGTCTAACATTTCATTTAATAACTCCATATAGTGAGATTTAATATTAACAATTCAATGGCACTAACTCAAAATGACATTGTGTCAATTGGCTCTATTTTTAAAGACACTGTTTATATGATATTTATGCATATGTTGTCAAGATCAGCACTTGGTAAGTTTTTATTCACTCTTAAAGTCAAGCTGAAGGTCAACCATTTTTGCCCATATTGATTTGTCTACTTCTTGTGCCAAACCTTTTATTAGCTCTATCACAAATTTTGACATTCAATTATATGCTGTGGTTTATTTATCATTAATTAAGAATATGTCCCAATGAGGAATTAAACTATTTAGTATAGTAATCACATAGTAATTTAATTCTCTCAATTACCAACATACTCTAGAAATTCAGCAAAGACTCAGCAAATGCTCAGAGAACTAAAAATATAGGACAGAAGGAAGATTGTCTTATAGACATAGTTTAGACTTTGACTCATGTTGAAAAATCATTTTTCCCAGATTCACAGAAATAAAGAAATTCTAGTATTGGAAATGACTTGAAGTTATATAGTCTAATGTCTCTGGTTGGCAGCGTAACTAAGACGTGGTTGGCCAATCTCTAGTAAGAATGAATTACCACTTCCAAAGCAGTTATGCCTTTTCAGATGGTTCTGACAGCAAGTTTTATTTCAAGCTTAACTTCAGCTCCTTGTAACTTCTACCGACAATATCATCCACTATGGCCATATTCTTGAAAAGAGCTTTTGGGTTCCCATTTGTCTTCTCTTTTCTAGTTTGCTTAATAATTCCTCATATCCCTTCATATATTGGTTAAGATGCTTTTGACTATGAAAAACAGCAAACTCTGACACTAATAAGCTTAAGCAATATGGAAAATTATTATCTCAGATAACAACAAGAGGCAGATGGATTCCAGCGTTGGTTGATTTAGCTACTCAAGGATGGTATCAAACACTCTCATTTTCTTTTCCTTCCTTTCTGTCTCCTATCATCCTTGGTGGTGTCTTCACTATTAGGCTGATAGAAAAATGGCTTCTCACATATCATACAAGAAAAAGATAGAAAATTATATTTTCTTGTCCATCTTTCTAGAGATTTTTTTCTAGCGTTCTCAGCAGGTTTCATGTCTCATTAGAAAAAAAAAAATTAGGCAACATATCCATGCCTGAAGCAATTCCTGGCAAGAGTGATGAAATTACATATAATTGGTTTAGATAAGTTATCTGGTGTGAAATAGAGTCAACTGCAATTCTATTACACATGGCTACATTTGGTTTTTATTTGCTTTTATGTTCTATCTCTTCTTTATGCAGGTGATTACAAACTTATGGATTTTAAACCTTTATATTTTGAAGATTAGCAAGTCACTATTTTATTTTACAACCAAGCTGTACCTAATAGAAAGTCTTGCTGATTCGATGATTAAGGAAAAAAAAAAGGAGGTTCGTTGTGAAATAAAAATGCTGATTTATTTTAAGTAATTTGTACCTACTGTGTCCGGAATTGGTGGGTTCTTGGTCTCACTGACTTCAAGAATGAAGCTGCGGACCCTCACGGTGAGTGCTACAGTTCTTTTTTTTTTTTTTTTTTTTTTTTTGAGACAGAGTCTCGCTGTGTCACCCAGGCTGGAGTGCAGTGGCGCGATCTCGGCTCACTGCAAGCTCCGCCTCCCGGGTTCACGCCATTCTCCTGCCTCAGCCTCTCCGAGTAGCTGGGACTACAGGCGCCCGCCACCACGCCCGGCTAATTTTTTGTAGTTTTCAGTAGAGACGGGGTTTCACCGTGGTCTCGATCTCCTGACCTCGTGATCCGCCTGCCTCGGCCTCCCAAAGTGCTGGGATTACAAGCGTGAGCCACCGCGAGTGTTACAGTTCTTAAAGGCGGCGTGTCCAGAGTTTGTTCCTTCTGATGTTCAGATGTGTTCAGACTTTCTTCCTTCTGGTGGGTTCGTGGTCTCGCTGGCTCAGGAGTGAAGCTGCAGACCTTCACGGTGAGTGTTACAGCTCTTAAGGCGGCGCATCTGGAGTTGTTCCTTCCTCCCAGTGGGCTCGTTTTCTCGCTGGCTTCAGGAGTGAAGCTGCAGACCTTCACGGTGAGTGTTACAGCTCATAAATGCAGTGTGGACCCAAAGAGTGAGCAGTAGCAAGAGTTATTGCAAAGAGTGAAAGAACAAAGCTTCCACAGTGTGGAAGGGGACAGAGCGGGCTGCCACTGCTGGCTCGGGCAGCCTGCTTTTATTCTCTTTATCTGGCCCCACCCACGTCCTGCTGATTGGTAGAACCAAGTGGTCTGTTTTGACAGGGCGCTGATTGGTGCGTTTACCATCCCTGAGCTAGACATGAAAGTCCTCCACGTCCCCATCAGATCAGTTAGATACAGACTATTGACACAAAGGTTCTCCAAGGCCCCACCAGAGCAGCCAGACACAGAGTGTCGATTGGTGCATCCACAAACCTCGAGCTAGACACAGGGTGCTGATTGGTGTGTTTACAATCCCTGAGCTAGACATAAAGTTTCTCCACATCTCCATCAGACTCAGGAGCCCAGCTGGATCCCGCACCGGGGCTGCAGGTGGAGCTGCCTGCCAGTCCTGCGCCACGCGCTCACACTCCTCAGCCCTTGGGTGGTTGATGGGACTGGGTGCCTTGGAGCAAGGGGTGGTGCTCGTCGGGGAGGCTCGGGCCGCACAGGAGCCCATGGAGGGGGTGGGAGGCTCAGGCATGGCGGGCTGCAGGTCCTGAGCCCTGCCCCGCAGGAAGGCAGCTAAGGTCGGGTGAGAAATCGAGTGCAGTGCCCGTGGGTTGGCACTGCTGGGGGACCCAGTACACCCTCCGCAGCTGCTGGCCTGGGTGCTAAGCCCCTCACTGCCCAGGGCCGGCAGGGCCAGCCGGCTGCTCCCAATGGGGGGGCCCGCCAAGCCCATGCCCACCCGGAACTCCAGCTGGCTGGCAAGTGCCGCCCTCAGCCCTGGTTCCCGCTCACGCCTCTCCCTGCACACCTCCCTGCAAGCTGAGGGAGCCGGCTCCCACCTTGGCCAGCCCAGAAAGGGGCTCCCACGGTTCAGTGGTGGGCTGAAGGGCTCCTCAAGTGCCACCAAAGTGGGAGCCCAGGCAGAGGAGGCGCCGAGAGCAAGGGCTGTGAGGACCGCCAGCATGCTGTCACCTCTCACTACCTTAGAGTGTATCTTTTTATATTTTGTACTTTGAAAACATTTTAGATTTACATTCAATTTAGTAGATAAAACTCCTACACAATGAGAACCATTTCATATGTTGAAATAAGTTATAATCTTATCTAAAAGTGTAGCTGGTGGTTTTCGAGCAAATATTATAATTTTGTCTCTGTGTTGGGTGACAAATTTTTGTTCTTTTCAAGGTAGCAAATAATGCATTCAGGCTTTTAAAATTTTTTCTTTCTTTCCTATCATGCTTATTTAATGAAAGTAGCAATTTAATATATAATTGGTAAACTAAATAGGCAGGTATTATACTTTTATGCACACAATAATTGTAATGGGATTTACACAATTGCCAAGATAATAGAATCACATTAAACAGGAGCAAAGGAAGACATACGATATTTAAGTTCTTTCCTAATACAGACGGTTGCATACTGAGAGAAATTGTCTCAATAAGATATACTAGCTGCATCACAATAATGGAAAATTTCTGATAACACTAGGAGCTCATCAAATACACACACAAACACATTCACTGGAAATCATAAAACCTAAGTAAGAAAAATTATTGAGTTTTTCTTTCATTGCTTAGATAATTACTTAGCTGTCATATAAATATTTAGCAAAGTATACCATTTCAACAGTATACAATATATAATACAGGAAGCATGTTTCTTCTTAACTGTTGGGATAAATTTTTGTTTCATGAATAATTTAATTTATTTATAAAATTACCTTGCACAGAGCACTTCACTGATGGCGACAGGAGACAGACAAATTCTTAGGCAGACAGGGTCGGGTCCCCCAGAAAAACTCAACCTTCAAACCAAAGACAATTTAAAGCCTGAAAACTAAGCTGTCAATCCCAGATAGAGTCCACGACTGAAGCCAGACCTTCTATCCATTTCTTATCCACTCTCTCAACCGGTTCCTTCTGGAGGATGCCTTTTAACCAATCAAATGGTGCTTTTTCCAAGAACACCTATGGACCCATCAGCATGCACTTCCCCATTCTAAGGCCATAAAAACCCATACTCATCCTCACAGAGGGCTACCCACTTTCCTCTTGCAGGGGACAGCGTTCCTTTTGTCACTCAATAAAATTCTTCTCTGTTTTAGTCACTCTCTGGTGTTTGTCTACCTTATTTCTCTTGCTCTTGGGACAAGAACCAGGAACTTACCAAGCTGTGGGAGGTGGGAATGAAAGAGCTGTAACTCTCCCTCCTGCTTGCTGAACTGTGGGAGCAAAAGAGCTGTGATACTCCTGGCTGTCTCGCCAAGCTGTAGGTGGTGGGAATGAAAGACCTGTAACCCTCCCTCCTGTTTACTGAACTGTGAGAGCAAAAGAGCTGTAACACGCCTGGCCGGCTCGCTGAGATGCGGGTGGTGGGAATAAAAAAGCTGTAACCTTCTCTCCCGCTCACCAAACTACAGGAGTAAAAACGTTGCTGGGTGCCACTCCCTCCTGCTCACCGAATTATGGGAGTGAAAAAGTGAAAAGCCACTGAGCACAACTCCCTCCTGCTCGCCTAACTACTGGGGCCACAACATTACTAGGCACCATGGGGCAGGATAAGACCTAGTTCCTAGTCTTCTGATTACATTATTTATAAAACTAATTTTTCTCTCCTGACATTCTACAAAAATGCAGAAAATGGATAATAAGCACAGTCCATAAAGACAAATAATTTCAGAGAAGAAACACAACAAACAAGCAATGTAGACCAATTTATGAAAGAAAGAAAACAGAAGGATGAATGGTAAATACTTTAGGTGTTTTTTTATTTTGCTCTGCTAAGGGCTAGTAAGAGAGAAACCAATGAAAATCAACATGTAGAACTGCAGAAAGATTCAGAAAGTGAAGGATCCATATATAGAGATGTGGTATGGATTGGTTGGAAGTGTTTGTGACAAGCTGTCAAAATGGGACTTATTTTCTGCTAAGATCTCAACAGATGAAGAATAAAATAGGAAGTTGGAAAGAATTCTTGCATTCCAAAAGATAAAGCAAACAATGGCACTGACAAGAGTCTTAGCAAAACATCCATCTAATAGATAAAAAAGTATCAAGCATGAAGAGACTGGGACAAAAATCTTTTTGGAGACAATTACAAGAGCACTAGAGAGTGAATGTTGCAACATTTTCCCTTTTCACCCTACATCTCCATGGTTCTGTGGGAAAGAAGGTGGACTTTGTCTCGTACCCCAAGCCTACTGAGAGAACCTTCAGTGGAATTCCATTGAAATCTTGAATTTGATCACAAGGGCACATGCATTTGAGTTTTACCCATTCCAGAAAAAACTAAAACTTGCTGCACTAAGAGTGATGGGAAAGAGAAGTTTCTTTTCTGGGATCTAGACATTTGCTCCCTGGGTGAGCAAGATCCAGCCTCAATCATTTTACAGGGAAACTTAGTCAAGACTGCTTCTTGCTACAGGCAACATAATCTCAGTAGAAAAAGATGCGAATTGTACATACGGATGTAGAAGCTGGAGATTTTGTTTTTATTACCTTTTAGTTGTGTGTGTTTTTTTAATGTCCAGCCAGAGGAAAGGCACTGGCTCATTGAGGCAAGTGAAGTCAGGCGTTCCCACTGTAGGATCTCTCTAGAACCAACTTCAAGAGGGAATGAATCAGTTTTAAGCATTCTCCAAGCCCAAAGAACAAAAAAGCCTGATGGTAGCAGAGTCTGTTAACTAACACCTTATTACCCCTCTCCACTCTTTCTTCTCTTAGCCCCAACACTGGAGAAATAAAAAATCAGATGGAGTCAGCTGGTGGGAAAAAGGAGATGTGCAGGCCTGGGAAAGAGAGAAGCTGAGCAGATGCCTATTTTCCATGTTGAGTGGTTGAGGTCCCTTACTGAAAGGCCACAGGGCTGGGGAAAGAAAAATGCGGCTCTCTCAAGTCAGAAGAAATCTTTTATGATTAAGCTTAATGAACATTTTTATTAGTTAATCAAGATTGTCCTTGGGTCTAAAAGTGACTGAATATTGTCAAAGTTCTGCAATATCCTACATATCTAAAAGAGTATATAAACCATGTGTGACATATCTGTAAATTTAGATAGTAATTATAGAGCAAATGTTGTGTAATCACTATCCAAAATTAAGAAATATGACATGATCAGACCTTAGAAGCAATTTCTTATATGCATCTTCTCTATCATTGCACTCTCTTATACCAACCCCCCGACATTGGTGGCAGTAATTTTTCTAATTCTCTTTTTAGTTTTACCAGGATTAATTCATTCTTTTTACTGTTGATGGACATTTGAATTGTTTCTAGGTTTTTTTCCTTTTAGAACTGACCTTCTGGTGAACATTTTTTATGCCTCTTTTAATGCACATGCACACTAGTTTCTCTAGGGGTTACATTTGGCATAGAGATTTAGAGTCCTAGGATACACATTTCTCTATCAGAGGTCTCCAATTTAGACTTCCATCACAGTGCACGATAGTTTCTCTTGTCCCATGTGCTCACCAACACTTGTTACTGTCTGAATTTTCAATGTTTGCCAATTTAGTAGGTTAAAAAGGGTATTATCTTGTGGATTTATTTCTTTGATCATCAGTGCAGTTAATCACCTTTTCTTATGTTTTACATTAACCTTTTGGATTTCCTCTTTTCTTATATGCCTGTTCAAATATTTGTTTGTTTTTATTTTAGGCTCTCTGTCTTTTCCTTGCCAATTTAAAGGAGTTCAGTATGTATTCTGAATACTAGTTTATTTTGTTAATTTTATGTTGTGCAGAAATCTACCTTGTAACTGGCTTTCTGCTCTCTTTGACTTTTGATGAATATAAATTATTTAATTTAATATTTCTTAATTAGACATACGATTCAATTATACATGGAATTAAGTTTAATACATTTCAATGTACCAGTGTTTTTAGTGCTCTGTGTTTCAAGAAACTATCACCTTACCAAGATAATGAAGTTATATTTTATTTTATCTTCAAAATAAAACAAGAGCTTTATAAATTTCCTTTACCCATTTAGGTCATTAATCCTATTGGAATGCATTTTTGTTTATTTTGTGAGATAGAATCCTTTTTCTTTCCTGTTTTTTTTCTTATGGCTAGATATGCAATTGTCCTGGCACCAATTAATGAAAAACACTGCTTTTCTCTGTTGATCTGCATAATCGCTGCTGTTTTATAACAAGCATCCATAGTGTTGTCTTCCTAGGCTGTATATTCTGTTTCATTAATCTGTTCGTCTATCCCTATATAATATCACACTTTAATTAATATAGCTTTACATATGCTTGAAATTTGAAGAAAAATAACCATTTTCTTTTTTGTCAATAGCGTCAAGGTTATCCACGACCCTTTATATTTTCATATAAGTCATAGAATATGTAATATAAATATAAAATATGTGTAAGTATAATTCTATATATTATAGAATCAGTTTTTCAAGTCCACATTGAAGCATACAAAAACCTTGCTTTGATTTTCATTTGTATTACAAGTGATCTATTTATCAATTTGAAGAGAATTTACATTTCCTATTACATTTCACATGGAGTCTTCCAATTCATGAAATAAGGCATTTCTCTTATTTTCATGTAGATCTGTTTTTTTTTTTAAAATATTATACTTTAAGTTTTAGGGTACATGTGCACAATGTGCAGGTTTGTTACATATGTATCCATGTGCCGTGTTGGTTTGCTGCACCCATTAACTCGTCATTTAGCATTAGGTATATCTCCTAATGCTGTCCCTCCCCCCTCCCCCCAACGCACAACAGTCCCTGGAGTGTGATGTTCCCCTTCCTGTGTCCATGAGTTCTCATTGTTCAATTCCCACCTATGAGTGACAACATTCGGTGTTTGGTTTTTTGTCCTTGCGATAGTTTACTGAGAATGATGTAGATCTGTTTTAAGAGTTACTATGGACTGAATTGTGTTCCCTCAATTCATATGTTAAAATCTTAACCCCCTAAGTGACTATATTTGGGGATAAGGCCTTTAGGAGGTAATTAAGGTTAAATAAAGCCATGAAGGTGAGGTCCTAATCCAGAAAGGTTGATGGCCTTATAAGAAGAAAAAAGAAAGATCTCTCTCCCTCTCCCTCTCTTTGCCCATCAGGAGACCACAAAGAAGAGGTGTAGTAAGCACACAGCAAGAATGTGACCACACACAAGCCAAAAGAAGAGGCTTCAGAAAGAAATCTGCCTTGCTGGCACCTTAATCTAGGACTTCCCAGCCTCCAAAAGTGTGAAAAATACTTCAATATTGTGGTGTTAATGTAAATGACATATACTTAAAAATTCCTTTTTTTTTGTTTGTTATGGAAAAATGAAATAGATCTCTATATTTTGATCTTGTATCAATAAACCCTGTTAGTCTCTCTTATTAAATGCCAACTACTGATTTATAAATTCTTTTAGAATTTCCTACAGAAACAATGTTATCTATGAATAATGAAAGCTATGGTTTTTTGCAATCTTGATTTTTTTTGCCTTAATGTGCAGATAAGGGCCTAATTTAGGAAGTCTGAGGTGGGCTCTCAGAATCTTCATTTCTGACCAATATCCTTGGCTGAATATTGAATGTTTATGAATTTCCAAATTACAGTAATTGGGCTGTAAAGTTCTGATTGGCAGATATTTGTTGATTGACTCACATTGATTGGTTCACCTTTTTTCTTTACAATAATTTCTGAAAAGTTAGATTTATCTCTGGTTCAGCAATGCAACTGGAGGTATCTGGGCCAGGAGGGGCCTCCACTATGGGACAGAGAGGTGGGTAAGAAACCATAAACTGGAGATGGGTGGTGACAGTGGAGACTAAGAGTCAGCTTTAAGAACCTAAAGAGCAGAGAGATAGGGAGATCAATGACACAGAGATGAAGATATTTAACAAAATAAATAACAAGAGTTCTTTGCACACTCCAAGCTCACAAGGAGCTATTCTTGAAGCTCTCCTTTGTTTTCTAGGTCAAATATAAACTTCAGCTAATCTGTTAAACCCTTCTCTTTCCCTGAATATCTCCCACACTCAGCTTCTTTAAAAAAAATGTCAAAGGCCACTCTCAACGTGTTTACTCTTCCACCTGGCACTATAAACTCCATTTACAAAGAATAGTTCAAAGGAGAAACATTTCTTTCACAAAGGCAAAATGTTTGAAATATAATATGTACATAATAAATGATAGTTAAAGGCCAAGGTAATTTCAGGAGAATAATAGGAATGAAATCATCAAGGAGATAAGAGATAGCAACTGAACCGAATTTTAAAACAGGTAGGAATTCAAAATGTAGGAATAAGAAAGCACAGTGTTTATTAGCCAGAGAAGAAGCCGTGTGCAGAGGGCAGTGGACGATGAAGTTTGGGAGTCAGTTTAATAATCAATTTCAGAGAATCCTAAGACCAAACAAAGGATGAGAATGTAGCCTAGAGAAAGGCAGAGTCCTCTAGGTTTATTTTTGCTGGTCAAGTGACACATATGCAACTAAATCTGTCCCTCTTTTGCAGGAAAGAATGAGGAAAGGAAATAATGGAGTAAAAAAAAAAAACATTTAGCAAACTATAACTTAAGTACGATGTAAAGAGAACTCAAACTAAAATATCATTAAAAAATAGAAGAAAGGAATATGTTTAAAGGAAGTCTAAAAAATTCATCAACATAAAAGTCACTGCTGGAGGAAAAAGTGCCTTCAGATCTTACCTAACACACTTATTTCAAGGGAGGCTCAGATAATAAAATATTCTACAGAATCAGGTCACTAATCAAGAAAGTTTTTTTTTTTCTTTAGAAAGATTAAAAAAGAAACAGCTAAAGATTTTTGAGATATGTTGTTCTTTTTGGAAAATGTCAGTCCCTGGTTTGTACTCAAGAGGAGTAATTTCAGGAGATTTCTCTGATGTGGTCCTCTAAAATTTTGTCAGGGTGACAATACCTTGTTTATCCCCTGATTAATGTATTACTTTTAAACAACAGCTGGAGATATCTGATGTGTCAGTTCATTTAAATGCTGCCATTTTGCTTTTGTTGGAGATATACAACAATCACCCCCACAGTGCAGTGAGTAAGACTTTGGCAGTTGCTGCTGTACATGTCTGATCAGTCTTCACGCCTTAAGCAGACAAAGAGGGAGGAGGAAAAAAGAAGGAAGAGTTCTTTTTTATCCATATTTTCCAGAGCCCCACTGACAGACTGTGCAATTTCTGATTTATGTTGTGTGAAAAGTGAGCTACAGAATGGCTCACTTCATTTGCAGCATAACGTCTTTGAAAACTGAAAAACAGAAGCATGAGCTCTCAGCAAGTCAGCAACATGGTCTTAAATTTCAGTTGGAATAATCAATTGTTTAAATGTGCAGCAAAATATATATATATATATATATATAGAGAGAGAGAGAGATAATTTCTTATGTTGATAATATTTTACTTTATACATGTGGTTGATTTAGCATATGGTACTCTGGCCTTAAGAATTTATTTCTTCTCTGGACAGTCTTACCTTGGTCAATGTCTCCACCATAGATCTGTTTAGTTGTTAATGTTCAAGGATTTGGAATTCTTGACTCTTTTTCCTACTCAAAGCATCTACACCATATATCCCATCTCCCCCAAATTCTCACACTCTTCTGCATCCCATAGATTCTGCTTTATTTTGGCTTTTATTAGCTCTTGTCTAAACAATTTTAATAACCTTTTAACGTGTTTTCAGTCCAGTTTCCCCACAAAAGCCAATTCTTCACAACCACTGATAAGATTTACATGTTCAAAGATGAATGTCATTATTCCACATTTCCTTGGTTAACGTCTTTCAATCTCCACCTTCACTTCCCAGAATTTTTTCTAGGGATGAGTAGAAATAGCATTTATTCACTGTTTTCCAAAACATGGCTTCAGGCTACTTTTCTGACCTCATGATTCTCACAATCACCTACATGGTCTGCTCCCCCTTCCTAAACCTAGAAAATACATTGGATGAGACTCAACATAAATGGTACCTCCTACATGTAACATTCCCATCTTCCCCACATTAAGATTTGATGAGCACTCCCACTCTCTGTTCCTACAGCATTTTAATATATTTCTGTCACTAGTTTTTATTTCTTTTTTTCTATGATATGACAGTCTTGTCCATTTATAAGACAGATTGTATTTTATTCCAACCTTTCACACCTAATTACCATGAATCACCTTAACAAGAAATCTGGTGCTATCAAAATGAAAACAAGGAGAAAAACTACTTTTTAAAATTTTTTTTTTATTTTCTCAGAAAGGACCCGTTTATGCTTCATGCTTCTAGTCTTCTGTAAATACCTCAATGTTTTCTATGAATACCCTTCTGTTAAGTATTACCACTGGTTGAAGACTACTGAAATATCCATATTTATACTTTGAGTCCTCAGGAGTTACCAGAAAAGACTAAGCAAGCAACAAAATTGTTAAATGGTTGACTCAAAGCATATTTTTCAAATCTGTTGTTCCTTATAGCTCTGGTTTATCATTATCATAGCACCTGACTGCCACCTTTTATGCATGAGGTGTATTTTACAAATTCCTGCAGAGATCACTGATCCCTTGAGGATTATGTAGTGCAGAGCTATCATCTTCTATTCCTTTTAATCACTGTTGTCTACCGACCTACTGACACCTACTAAGCAAAATTTTAGTGCCAGATATCTTTTATTTTCATCCAAATCTTATCCTCATCCTAGATTAATTCAGTATCTAACTCCTCCTCACTTTGAGTCTTGCACACTTTCAGTTCTACTGGTTTTTATTTCCACTTTACTTTGGGAATCTATATTCAAACCTTGGATACTGACAACATGTAAGAGAAGTCTAACTCAAAATCTTAAACTTTATTCTACGCCTTTAGTCTCCCAATATTTTAACACTTTTAGTTCCTTACACCTTTTACTCACCCCCAATTTTTCTGCTTTCCTGCCTTTTTAAAATTTTCTTAGTTAGTCTAGACCCAAAGGTTTCCTTTTTGAACTATTATTTTATCATTACTCTCCAAGTTTTTTATCTCTTCCCTATCATACCTTCTTTGTAAAACCACAACCCTGGATTAATATAGCTGTCTGACTTATCTACTCTAGGCAATGGAGGTTTCAACATTTACTGAGTAAAAATTACTGCAACTATGTAATTGGCATGACTACAATTTTGTATTTTCTGTTATCTTCTGTCATGTCTATACTGAGAAACCTGTAACAAATCCATAGTCCTTCAATATTCCATTTCCCACAAGAGCGCATATTCTCTGCTTTTTCTCCCCAGCCCTCCTTATATCTGCACACATTTTTTATTGTAAAAAGACTTTTGAGTCTGTTAGGTGGAAATGCCCTCAGCCTCATGCTTATTATCCTCTTCAGTAAGTATGTCAGTCTTTCAGTTCTTAGCTATTTCCCCTTCCAATTTCAGTGGAAGGAAGATGTCTCCTTCTATCTATGGCTATTTCCTTTTGCTGATCCCTGACGTTTCTGCCTTTTTATTTTCTTGACTTGTTTATTCATCAGCTTTTCCCTCCTTATCATTAATCTCTTCATATATTTTTCCTTAAAAATACAAAAATGCTCTATGATCATGTGTTCAAAAATACTTTTACATCATCAGTTTCCTTCAGCAACAAAGCAATAAACTTCTTTCTGCTTCACAACTGTCTCTTGAAAAAGTTTTCTCCACTCTCCACATTTTCATCTTGCCTCCATGTATCCCCCAAACTACTGCAGTCTAGCTTCTATCTTTATCCATATAGCCTCTATCTTTATGACTCCAACTAAATAATTTTCAATAACAATCTCTTTTTTGCTAAATTCAGGGTAAAATTTTGTACTTTTTTCTTTCTTTACCACTCGAGCATGTGATGCTATGGTTCATTTTATTCCTTTTCTTAAGTCTTGCATTGACTGTCTCATTCTCTCTCTCTAAACAATCCTTTTAGTATCTATTTATGCTTCTCTTCTCTTCCACTGTCTTATACATTGGTGTTTTCCAGCATTCTGCCCTTGGCCTCTTCTTTCACTGTCATTGGAATAAGGGAGGAGACCACCTCTCATATTGTCTTATGCCCAACTTCTGCCTCCATATTGTCTTATGCCCAATTTCTAACCACCTTACTGAAATAAGACATGCAGACTACAATAGAGAAAAAAGAATGCAAAGGAATGAACAAAGCCTCCAAGAAATATGGGAGTTCATAACAAAACCAAACCTATAACTGGAGTACCAGAAGGAGATGAGGACAATGGAAACAAGCTGTAAAACACACTTCAGAATATTATCTATGAGAACTTCCCCAATCTAGCAAGACAGGCCAATATGCAAATTCGGGAAATACAGAGAACAACATTAAGATATTCCACAAGAAGATCGACACCAAGACATATAGTCACCTGATTCTCCAAGGTTAAAATGAAGGAAAAACTGTTAAAAGCAGCCAGAGAGAAAGGCCAGGTCACCTACAAAGGGAAGCCCATCAGATGAATAGCAGACGACTCAGCAGAAACTCTACAAGCCAGAAGAGATTGGGGGCCAATATTCAACATTCTGGAAGAAAAGAATTTCCAACCTAGAATTTTATATGCAGCCAAACTAAGCTTCATAAGCAAAGGAGAAATAAAGTCCTTTCCAGACAAGCAGATGCTGAGGGATTTCATTACCACCAGACCTGCCCTGCAAGAGCTCCTGAAAGAAGTACTAAATATGGAAAGGAAAAATCGGTACCAGCCACTGCAAAACCACACCACAATATAAAGACCAATGACACTATGAAGAAACTGCATCAACTAGTGTGCAAAATAACCAAATAGCATCATGAAGGAAGGATCAAATTCACACATAACAATACTAATCTTAAATGTAAATGGACTAAATGCCCCAATAAAAAGACATACACTGGCAAATTGGATAAGAATTCAAGACCCATTTGTGTTCTGTATTCAGGAGACCCATCTCATGTGCAGAGACACACACAGGCTCAAAATAAAGGGATGGAGGAAATTTTACCAAGAAAATGGAAAGCAAAAAAAAAAGGAGTGGTTGCCATCCTAGTCTCTGATAAAACAGACTTTGAACCAACAGAGATTAAAAAAAAAAAAAAAAAGACAAAAAGGGCATTACATAATGGTGAAGGGAAAAATTCAACTAGAAGAGCTAACTATTCTGAAAATATATACACCCAATACTGGAGCATCCAGATTCATACAACAAGTTCTTAGAGACCTACAAAGAGACTTAGACTCCCATATAATAACACCCCACTATCAGTATTACACATATCAATGAGAGAAAATTAACAAGGATATTCAGAACTTGAACTCGGCTCTGGATCAAGTGGACCTAGTAGACAACTACAGAACTCTCTATCCAAGATCAACAGAATATACATTCTTCTCAGTGCCATATGGCACTTATTCTAAAATCAACCACATAATTGGAAGTAAAACACTTCTCAGCAAATGCAAAAGAACTGAAATTATAACAGTCTCTCAGGTCACAGTGCAATGAAATTAGAATTCAGGATTAAAAAATTCACTCAAAATGATGCAATTCTATGGAAATTAAACCACCTGGTTTTCAATGACCCTTGGTTAAATAATGAAATTAAGGCAGAAATCAAGAAGTTCTTTGAAAGCATTGAGAACAAAGAGACACCATACCAGAATCTCCAGGACACAGCTAAAGCAGTATTAAGAAGGAAATTTATAGCACTAAGCACCCACATCAAAAAGCCAGACAGATCTGAAATTGACACCCTAACATCACAATTAAAATAGCTATAAAGGCAAGAGCAAACAAATTTAAAAGCTAGCAGAAGACAAGAAAAAACTAAGAACAGAGAAGAATTGAAGAGGATCGAGACACGTAAAACCCTCCAACAAACCAACAAATTCAGGAGCTGGTTTTTTGAAAAAACTAACAAAATAGCTAGACAAATAAAGAAGAAAGAGAAGAATGAAATAAACACAATAAAAAATAAAGGAGATATCACCACTGACCCCACAGATACAAACTACCATCAGAGAATACTATAAACACCTCTATGCAAATAAACTAGAAAATCTAGAAGAAATGGATAAATTCCTGGATGCATACACCCTACAAAGATTAAACCAGGAAGAAGTTGAATCCCTGAATAGACCAATAAAAAGCTCTGAAATTGGGACAGCAATTAACAGCCTACCAATTAAAAAAAGCCCAGGACCAGACAGATTCACAGCTGAATTCTACCAGAAATACAAAGAGGAGCTGGTAGCATTCCTTCTGAAATTATTCCAAACAATTGAAAAGGAAGGACTCCTCTCTAACTCATTTTAGGAAGCCAGCATCATTCTGATACCAACACTGGGAAGAGACACAACAAAACAAGAAAACTTCAGGCCAATATCCTGGATGAACATCCATGCAATCCTCAATAAAATACTGGCTAACTGAATCCAACAGCACATCAAAAAACTTATGTACAACTATCAAGTCATTTTCATCCCTGAGATGCAAGACTAGCTCAACATACACAAATCAATAGATGTAATCCATCACATAAATAGAACCAAAGAAAAAAACCACGATTATCTCAATAGATGCAGAAAAGGCCTTTGACAAAATTCAACAATGCTTCATGCTAAAAACTCTCAATAAATTAGGTATCGATGGGACGTATCTCAAAATAATAAGAGCTATGTATGACAAACCCACAGCCAATATCATACTAAATGGGCAAAAACTGGAAGCATTCCCTTTGAAAACTGGCACAAGACAGGGATGCCCTCTCTCACCACTCCTATTCAACATAGTGCTGGAAGTTCTGGCCAGGGCAATCAGGCAGGAGAAGGAAATAAAGGGTATTCAATTAGGAAAAGAGGAAGTCAAACTGTCCCTGTTTGCAGATGACATGATTGCATATCTAGAAAACCCCATTGTCTCAGCCCAAAATCTCCTTAAGCTGATTAGCAACTTCAGCAAAGTCTCAGGATACAAAATCAAAGTACAAAAATCAGAAGCATTCTTGTACACCAATCACAGACAAACAGAGAGCCAAATCATGAGTGAACTCCCATTCACAATTGCTTCAAAGAGAATCAAATACCTAGGAATCCAACTTACAAGGGATGTGAAGGACCTCTTCAAGGAGAACTACAAACCACTGCTCAATGAAATAAAAGAGGATACAAACAAATGGAAGAACATTCCATGCTCATGGGTTGGAAGAATCAATATTGTGAAAATGGCCATACTGCCCAAGGTAATTTATAGATTCAATGCCATCCCCATCAAGCTACCAATGACTTTCTTCATAGAATTGGAAAAAACTACTTTAAAGTTCATATGGAACCAAAAAAGAGCCCGCATCACCAAGTCAATCCTAAGCCAAAAGAACAAAGCTGGAGGCATCATGCTACCTGACTTTAAACTATACTACAAGGCTACAGTAACCAAAACAGCATGGTACTGGTACCACAACAGAGACATAGATCAATGGAACAGAACAGAACCCTCAGAAATAATGCCGCATATCTTCAACTATCTGATCTTTGACAAACCTGACAAAAACAAGAAATAGGGAAAGGATTCCCTATTTAATAAATGGTGCTGGGAAAACTGGCTAGCCATATGTAGAAAGCTGAAACTGGATCCCTTCTTTACACCTTATACAAAAATTAATTCAAGATGGATTAAAGACTTACATGTTAGACCTAAAACCATAAAAACCCTAGAAGAAAACCTAGGCAATACCATTCAGGACATAGGGGTGGGCAAGGACTTCATGTCTAAAACACCAAAAGCAATGGCAACAAAAGCCAAAATTGACAAATGGGATCTCATTAAACTAAAGAGCTTCTGCACAGCAAAAGAAACTACCATCAGAGTGAACAGGCAACCTACAGAATGGGAGAAAATTTTCAGAACATACTCATCTGACAAAGGGCTAATATCCAGAATCTACTATGAACTCAAACAAATTTACAAGAAAAAAACAAACAACCCCATCAAAACGTGGGTGAAGGACATGAACAGACACTTCTCAAAAGAAGACATTTATGCAGCCAAAAAACACATGAAAAAATGCCCATCATCACTGGCCATCAGAGAATTTCAAATCAAAACCACAATGAAATACCATCTCACACCAGTTAGAATGGCCGTCATTAAAAAGTCAGGAAACAACAGGTGCTGGAGAGGATGTGGAGAAATAGGAACACTTTTTCACTGTTGGTGGGACCGTAAACTAGTTCAACCATTGTGGAAGTCAGTGTGGCAATTCCTCAGGGATCTAGAACTAGAAATACCATTTGACCCAGCCATCCCATTACTGGGTATATACCCAAAGGACTATAAATCATGCTGCTATAAAGACACATGCACACGTATATTTATTGCGGCACTATTCACAATAGCAAAGACTTGGAACCAACCCAAATGTCCAACAACGATAGGCTGGATTAAGAAAATGTGGCACATATACACCATGGAATACTATGCAGCCATAAAAAGTGATGAGTTCATGTCCTGTGTAGGGACATGGATGAAACTGGAAAACATCATTCTCAGTAAACTATTGCAAGGACAAAAAACCAAACACTGCATGTTCTCACTCATAGGTGGGAATTGAACAATGAGAACTCATGGACACAGGAAGGGGAACATCACACTCCAGGGACTGTTGTGGGGTTGGGGGATGGGGGAGGGACAGTATTAGGAGATACACCTAATGCTAAATGATGAGTTAATGGGTGCAGCAAACCAGCATGGCACATGGATACATATGTAACAAACCTGCACGTTGTGCACATGTACCCTAAAACCTAAAGTATAATAATAAAATAAAATAAAAAAAGAAAAGCACAGGAAAACATGCAGGTGAAGCTCCATCAATGAGACTGTACGTTATTGAAGGAAAACAGATTATGAACATTAATAAGCAAAGTAGGTTTTTTCAATTTAGCAAATATTTCCAACTTACTTGGTTTATAAAATGTTAAAATCTGGTGAATTTTTGCTCCAGTTTCCATGACGAAGCTTACCTTTGTAACAATTTTTACATGGGTATCAAGAAGGAAAAAATAATCATCAGAAATACTTCCCACATTACTTCACTAGAATTATATCAGCCTAGATATTTGTCTTGAGAGATGTACATAACAAAACAGTGGCCTGTGCTTTACAGAAGAGTAAGTTATTGAAATACAAGAGAGGCCAAGAACGGTGGCTCACGTCTGTAATCCTAGCACTTTGGAAGCCTGAGATAGGCAGATCACTTGCGGCCAGGAATTCAAGCCCTGCCTGGCCAACATGCTGAAACCCCGTCTCTACTAAATAATACAAAAATTAGCTTGGCATGGTGGCACATGCCTGTAATCCCAGATACTCTGGAGGATGAGGCATGGGAATCGCTTGAATTTGGGATGCAGAGGTTGCATTGAGCCGAGATTACACTGCTGCACTCCAGTCTGTACAACAGAGAGAGACTCTGTTAAATTAAAAAAAAAAAAAGGAAAGAACTACAAGAGAGATTAAGAAAAGATTACAAAAGCTCAGAATGCTCCTACCTTACATTGTAAACAAAATCTTAATTGTGAATAGAACGATCAACTGTTTAAACTTTAAAATTTTTAAATTTTTTAGTGTATTGAGTTCAAAATGTTTCTTTAGTTCTGAAGAGAGTAAACATTTATGTTTGGTCTTTTACAGTGATATGTTCCCTGAATTTAGATGATAAATTTATAAATATATTCTCTTACGTCATTTTGTTCAGAAAAGACACGAAAACAAGGATACAGCTCAAAAGGCAGAATATATTCTCAAAGCATTATACAAAAATCAGTATTAGAGATAAATACTTTATGAAACATGTGAGGAAAAGAGTGGCTATAAATTCTTTCTAGGTTCATAGTTTTCATGCTACAAAGCACTTCACTTGTCAAAATGTCTGTTAATTACTTGATATCCCCACACATTTGTCACTGAAAAAAAACCTCTTAATAAGTAAATGATAGCAATAACAGCATGCAGTTTGGTGTTTGTTTATTTTATGGAGAAATTTGGCATTCCTTTAATCCTTTAATATTTACAATCGTCCTAAAAGGTGTTATCTCACCCTCAGCACCCACCACTCAGCTTCATCTTAAAACATGCTCACAGGAAAATATAGCTTGAACTACAAGTGGGAGATGGCAGCACTGAGGTGCAAACCCAGCTCTGAGCCCCTTATCCTCCACCTTTTCCTTACAAAATGGGTGAAGAGGCTCGTTGTAGTTTAATAAGATGCCAATGAAGTATATAAGAAGTTCATTTTCTGTTACTATAGCCAAATGTCTGAGATTGGGTAATTTATAAAGAAAATAAATTTATTTTTTACAGTTCTGGAGGTGGGGAAGTCCAAGAACATTGCTGTGGAATCTGATGAGGGCTTTCCTGCCATGTCATAACACAGCAGAAGGCATCACATGACAAGAAGGAAAGAGCATACCAACTCCTATCTCTCTTCTTCTTCTTACAGAGCCACCAGTCCCATCTTGGTGGCCCCATCCTGATGACCTTATCTAATTTCTATTACCTCCTAAGGACCCCACCTCCAAATGTCATGAATACATAAATTTGTAGATTAAGTTTCCAACATGTGAAATTTGGAGGATGCATTCAAACTATAGCAGAAAACAAATATGAATCTGTACCAAAGATCAAAGTTTAGCCATTGGGATGATTTCATCATTAATACACAAAAAAGCTTGCTGAGCAACACACTGGAGAACTTCACAGACCACCTGCCATCCCTGGCTCACACTTTGGAAAAAGATAGATGGATGATAGAATTGAAGCATCAAAACTTTCTGAAAACAATTCAGAAACTCAAATTATTTTTCTTATTAAAAGGTTGATGACACACTTTTTTAGAGTAGAGTGATTCTAGGCATTGAGGTTAGCATTTTATTTAAGAAAACAATAAATCTAATTGATAACCTTAGCTAATTAGATTCCTTCATTGGAAACTTGTAAGAATCCTGCGGGTTATTAAAACCCATTAGGCAATTGTTTATTTTGGATCTTTGGAATTGTAGCCACACATACAAAGATGAGCAATAAATAATTATTGAATTATTAAAGATGAATTCAAGCTTAAAATAGATATTATATTATGCTTCTCTTTCAACTTGAGAGAAAGTTTATAATGGAAAAAAATACATTTGCTATTTAAAGTATAGCTCAATAATTGACTTTGAGAGGTAGATATTATGTGCAAGGTTTTTCCATAAAGACCTACTCTTTAAGATAAAAAGAATAGGGATAGCATAAGACTTTAATATACATGTGCATATGGCCATTTCTTCTGCTTAATATTTTATGTGCAATTTTGTAGGTATATTACCACATATTTGTTTTACTTGGCTGTGTATTTAGACCCTGCGTTTCATGTGATTATCTCACCTGTATCTACATCTTCAATACCATGACAGTCCTGGTATAAATGTCAGCAACTTGAGGATAACAGTGAAATCAATCCCACAGTAACCCCACTGTAATTCTGATGTGCTCATTCTAGACTTTTAGTCTCATTCCCCTCTTGTAACACACTCTTGGATCTTAGAGTCATGCACTCAACTATTTGGTGAAGTTGAGATAGATTCACTTTCTATCCTCACGTATTTCCAATCCTTTGCTTTTTTCATGTGAATTACTGACTGTCTCTAAAGATGGATTTGTTCCCTCACTACCCAGCATCCTTTTTTATTTGCTCAAAATCATTAAACTCAGTGTCTTAAATTTGTAACTGCACAAGCTTTCTTACTCGAATGCTCTGAAAGAACAGTATGAAATCCAAATTCTGCATAATGCACTGAGTATATTAATCAATAATAAAAAGGAAGCAAATAATAAGGAATAATATGATCATACAAAGAAGTTTCTATGTCAGACTGGATTAGGAGACAAATTCACTGTAGCTGTCATGGCTGAGTTATAATGTAAACTTATTTAAAAATAAATGGGGTGTTGGATCTTCTGAGAAGCAGCTCTTTTTCAGACTTGGGCGATAACTTCCAAGCAATACTCTTGTTATACAATCTTGAAAAATTTCCCCTCACAAAAGAGATAAAAGTAAAGAGAATGGTCGTTAATGAGGTAGTTTCTGATAATTCAGCTATTTCTGGAGCTATTTGAGAGGAGCTATGCAAGACAACAATTTTTGAAGTGGCTATGTTTCCTGGACAGCATTATCTATAAATGTTCCAACATATTCTCATACTTGAAGGTAAGTAGACATTTTGTAGTTAATATATTTTTGTTAAAAAGAGCTGAAAATAATTTCTGTTGGCTTGGTTATTACTGTCAATTAGTTATGACATCTGTGAGCAAAATAAAGCCCTCCAACTGTGTTCCTGTCTTAATTCACAGAATTTGGGAATAGTTTGTATTACATAGCATGTGGAAATCAAGGTAATAGATAGGATTAAGTTTGCTAATCAAGCTGACCTTATAATGGAGAGATCATACTGGGTGATCCAGGTGGATCCAATGTAATTGTAAGAGTCTGTGAAAGTGGAAAAGAGTCACAGAATTCAATGTCAGAGTGATATGAGGTAAGAATCAACTAGCCATTGCTGACTCTGAAGATGGAAGCTGGTCACAGCCAATGAATGTTGATTGCCTCTAGAAGTTGGAAAAGTCAAGTAAAAAGAACTTTAGAGCCTCCAGAAGGAATGCAGCCCTGATGACACCTTGACTTTATCCTGGTAAGACCTGTTTCAGATTTCTGATCTCAACAAGTGTAAGATCGTTAAATATGTGTTGGTTTAAGACAATAAATTTGTGGTTAATTTGCTATAGCAGCAATAGAAAACTAATACATCTTTTAAAATTTAAGTGAGGCTTTTACATCGTTTTACATTGTTGGTGGGAATGTAAACTAGTACAAGCATTATGGAAAACAGTGTGGAGATTCTTTAAAGAACTAAAAGTTGATTTATCATTTTATCCAGCAGTCCCACTCCAGGGGACTTATTTCCCAGAGGAAAATAAGTCATTATACAAAAAAGATACTTGAACATGCATGTTTATAGCAACCATGGAATACTACTTTTTTTTTTTTTTTTTTGAGACGGAGTCTCGCTCTGTCGCCCAGGCTGGAGTGCAGTGGCGCAATCTCGGCTCACTGCAAGCTCCGCCTCCCGGGTTCACGCCATTCTCCTGCCTCAGCCTCTCCGAGTAGCTGGGACTACAGGCGCCCGCCACCACGCCCGGCTAATTTTTTGTATTTTTAGTAGAGACGGGGTTTCACCGTGGTCTCGATCTCCTGACCTCGTGATCCGCCCGCCTCGGCCTCCCAAAGTGCTGGGATTACAAGCGTGAGCCACCGCGCCCGGCCTGGAATACTACTTAATCATAAAAAGTAACAAAATAATGACATTCACATCGTTATGTGATTCACATGATGTGATTCACGTCATAGAATTGAAGATCATTCTTCTAAGTGAAGTAACTCACAAATGGAAAAACAAACATCATGTGTTCTCACTCATAAGTGGGAGCTAAGCTATGAGTACGCAAAGGTATAAGAATGATACAATGGACTTTGGGGACTCAGGAGAAAGGGTAGGATGGGGAGAAGGATAAAAGACTACACATTGGGTACAGTGTACACTGTTTGGGTGATGGAAGCATCAAAATCTCAGAAATCACCACTGAAGAACTTATTCGTGTACAAAAGCAAATAAATAAGAAATAAAATAAAATTTAAGTGGGAAATTTTCATGTTTTCAGATACCATCTACATTTTGCTCAGAATAAAAATATAATACTTTGTGTTATTCCCACCTCCTCTTCCAGACAGCATAGATAAATGGAAAAAATATCCCTGGATTTCAACTACCTGAGTTTCAATCCTACTCACGCCATAGCATTAAAGCCTGCCAGTGCCTCAGTTATCTTATTTGTAAAATGGAACAATAAGAGGTCTTACTTCATAGGGAGGTAATGAGGATCAAATGAGATAATACATGTAAAGAAAAGTACTTGACAAAAAGCAATTGTTCAGTCAATGGAAATTATTATTATTAACCATATCACAGTAAATCAATTATTCATTTTATCTTTTTAATATGTCCAATATCTGTTCCTGCTTTCCATCCCAGGTGTAGATGCTCATCACTTCTCACTGGGATTATGGAAGCAACAGTCTCCATAGGCTAAAGTACAAGTACCATGGCCTCATTCAAGATTCTCCATGACTTAATAGTTTCTTCCCGTTTTTCATTGTTTCAATTCTGACCAAATCTGTTATTGAGTTTTACGTTCTAGTGATATGGAACTGCTTTACCGCATTTGCTTATGCTCAGTCTTTGCCCACATTCTTTGTTTTACTGTCTTTTACTCATTTTTCAAGGTAATGCTAAACATTTCTCTTCTCATTAGTGATTAATGTTTTCTTAGGCTCTTTGAGCATCCCCTATCTCTGTCATAAAGTCCTATGCAAACCTTACTTAGAGTAATAGGCTGTGCAAATCACTTCCAAAATGCCACAAGGTTACAGCCTCCTTAAACACAGGACAGAGCTTTATTCATTTTTGTAGCTGCAGGATATGGCTGAGTCAGACACGAAGCAGGCCATCTGCATATCCATCTATCTCCATCTATCTATTTTCTTGCTAAATTGAATAAACTCTAACAATTCTAAGTGTTTAACAAGGTTGCATTCTCTTAGATCAGAATTTTAATATTGAGTGGATTCCCATTCTTTGACAACATAAGGTGACAATTGACTACAGGTGTAGAATAATCCTATTTTTTTTTAACCAGGAGAAAAAACATCTTCTAACTTATTTATTAAATATCTCTTCATCACATTTTATGAAGCAAAAACATAGCTATTGGAAAAATTACTGACACTAGACCAGAAGCAATAATAAAACTTGAGCTATGAAGGATGCTTAAAAAAAAACCTATAATACACTTTTATTATTTCTTAACTTGCTTTAATCTTAATTAGGTAATTTTATTCACTCAAAGAAATTATTTATTGTTGGAAAACTTTCTGCTACAAAATGTATTTGAATACCCTGTTGCCTTGAGTAGATACGTCTACATTTCATCTGTAGTTTTGTGTGTACTGTGTTATTGCTTCTCAATATGAAGCTTATGTGAACTTTTCCTACTGAGTCACTAAAACATATCAGAAAAATCATGGTTTAGATTAAAATTCCCTCCTAGAGGCAACCTAGAAACAAATGATGGGGGTATGTTATCAACTAATGAGTGGAAGGCACTAGACTCCAACTCTGAGGATGCAGATGTATGGCAGAGAATTGATGGGATGGTCTGGCAAACAGAAGACACAAACATGTGGATCCTGTGTGAGAACTAGGATGATGATGAGAAAAGTCTGAAATAATACCCTTGAAATGTGTATTTTCCTGAAGCTCATTTTACAGTTTGCTTCCAAACTCTATATGTCCACATCTACGAATATTTCAAGGCAACTGACTCACTTGAATTTTTATGTTTTCTTAAGTTTTCCATGAAAAGAGCTGATCAAATAAAGGTCAATGTGCCAATCAAGTGATAGATGAAACTACTGAGTCAAGAAACCATGGTGTGTGAGGAACTGCTGAAATAGTTTAACAGTTGAACTAAAAATTTGTAATGTAAAGAAAAATATTTGGTGTTGGGAGAGAAAAAAAAAACAGTTGCTTTTAAATATTGGAAAGACTTCCATAGAAAAACAGGATTATATATGTTCTTTGCAGTCCTGGAAGGAGAGCAATTCAGAAACAGGGTTAATTCCTAATAAAAAAGCAGTAATAATGAGAAATCTTCAAGATTAGGATTTTTTTTTAATGCTTATGAGCATTCTTTCACTGGAATTAAGTCAATTCTGAAAGACTGCATGTTAGGAATGTGGTCTAGGCCTTTGTAAACTGTGGGGTATGATGTGCTAAATTATCTCTGTCTATGGCTCTTTATTAAACAAGTATATATCAAGCATCTCCTATGCTCAGCCATCATATTGGGACTACAACTTCATATCAATGAGACCCTGTGCCTACCATCAAAAAGCTTATGTCACCATCTCATATACTGCATTGTAGGTAGGATGGCTACCATCATAACACCCAGAAAATAACAAGTACTGATGAAGATGTGGAAAAATTGAAACCTTTATGCACTTTTGATGGGAGTATAAAATGGTGCAGCCACTATGAAAAACACTATGGAAGTTCCTCAAAGAATTAAAAATAGAGTTACCATATGATTCAGCAATTTTACTTCTGGATATATATACTCAAATGAATTGAAAACAGATAAAATCATATTCATAGCAGAATTATTCACAAAAGCCAAAAACTGGAAGCAACGCAAGCCTTCATCAACAGATGAATAAACAAAGTGTGAATAAAATGGAAGTTATTCAGCCTTAAAAAGAAAATAAATTTTTAAACATTCTACAATATGAATAAACCTTGAGGATAATCCCATCTCAAAAGGACAAACATTGTATGATTCCAATTATATAAGGTACCTAGAGTATTGAAATTCATAGAGAGAGAAGTAAAATAATGGTTACTGGAGGTTGAGGAGGGAAGAGAAATGGGCAGTTATTATTTAATCGGTACAGAATTTTTGTTTGTAAAGATGAAAACGTTCTGGAGATGGATGATGCTGATGGTTGATTAAGAAGGTAATTGATTAAGATGGTGAAATCTAGGTTATGGGTATTTTACCACAATCTTTTAAAAACCTCATTGTCTAATTGTCCTTTTTGTTCTCAGAGTCTCAGATTCAATCTATATATTCAATGGGAATCCCTTGTGGAAATCTCTTATGATTAAACATTTTAAATACTAAATATTAGCCCCACTCCCATTTCATTGTCTTAGTGGCCAGCAACACTAGCCACACATTTACCCAAACTAGAAATCTAAGAATCGACTCTGACACATTCTTCTCTTTCTCCACATCCATCTCCAAGCAGTTACTAAGTCCCATTTTTCTGATCTCTTTAATATGTTTCAAATCTCACACTTCCTTCTATCTCAGGAGCTAATTCCTTGTTCAGGTCACCATAATTTGTTGTGTGAGTTAATGTAGTAACCTTTAATTCAACTCTTTACCTACAGACATATCCCACTTTGATTAATTTTTAACACGTAGTCAGAGCAATCTTTATAAAATGAACTTCCCTATTTAAATTTCAATTTCTCCCTAGGGACTTCAGAATAAAGTTGAAATAAAGGATAAAGCATAAAATCTTAGTATTGCCTATGATGTCTGAACTCTCTGGACTCTTGCTAATTTCTCTAATCTCTCTCTGCCTTCATCACTTATGCATTCAATCAAGAAATGTTTATAGAGCACTTTGTATATGAAAAGTAATTTGCTAGTTTATGGGGGTAAATGCTAAATAAAATAGTCTGTGGTTTCACAGAACATATGGTCTAGCATGGGATGCAGACATTAATTTCAAAATTACACATATAAATATATAATACAAAAAGTGATGTGTGCTAGGGAGGAAACACAGAGGATGTGTCCGTGTAAAAAATATATCACATATTCTAGGAGTTTGGAAAGGCCTCCCTCTCCAAGGAGGTGATATTTGAGTTGAGATTTCAAGGTTGAGTATCGGTTTTAAGCACAAAATGAGAAAAAAATTTCAACCAGGGAGAAAAACATATGCTCTCGTTTAAGCAAGATGGAGGATAGAGCGTCTGAGGAACTAAAAACAGTGTGAGTTGAGCACAGAGAATGGAGGTACAAATGGAAGCTGGATGGATGGCTCGGATTTGATTTTTGCTCTTCAAGCATTCATCCTCCAGTCATTTTGCTGTCTTCTCTCAGCCTTGTTCTCTCGTGTTTGCTCATTGCACACTCTGCGGCTTCTGTTGGGGGTATCATTTCTGAGTCTTTACCACTGTTCATCCTTGAGGGGTCAGTTGAAGTCTCTCCTTGTCTGGGATAGGTGCTGTGCTTGTGTATATCCCTTGAGCTGTGTATAATGCTTCCATAGCATTTTCTGTCCTAAAAAGTCCTATTGTTTATTACTAGAACACTAATGCCTTCAGAGAAGAAACAGTACCATTCATCTTTGTATGTCTAGCACCTAGCATCATTTCTAGTGCAGTTTCATCAACAAATATTTATTGAGCACTTACTCTGGAAAGGTACTAAAATAGGAATTCTGAGGAATACAAAGTTGTGTAAACACTACCTCGAAGGAACTTGATGTTTATTTCAAAAACTATACAACAAAGAACAGCTAGGTTCATACTTTCCTCAGGCCAAATGTGCACAGAGATGCCAGATACAAGAGCTTCCTTAGACTAACACTTTGAGGGCAAACATATATTACAGTTTAACAAATACATTACATTATGCCTTCCAAGAAATCGTGTTCACTTTAAGTACCTTCCAACTCTTTTCTCGTTTTAACACTTCTATATTCGATAGAAACTTAAGAGGAAAGTGATAAATCTACAGAAAAAAACAAGAAAATATTTAAGAACTTTGTTATGTTAACATTCTGTTCAACCAGGCCAATGCCATCTGTCAGATATTTAACTAAAATATTATACGTTATCTAATTTCTTACTTTTTATTTTGAGATAATTTTCTTTTTTATTTAGAAGTCGAAGTTGTATGTTTATGGTATACCACATGATGCTTTTATATATGTGTACACTGTGGAATGGCTAAATCAAGCCATTTAACACAGGCATTACCTCACATACTTATGACGCATGACAGATCTATTCAAATTCTTCCTCCTACCTAATAAAATTTTGTGTCTTTTGGTACAGTGTGTGGTTTTAAAAGCTTTCTTCATTTTTAACCATATATTTCTATCTACTTTTTTTACATTCTTATATTTAATCTATTCTACATAAAGCTTACTTTAAATTTATATTAGTTTCCTATCCAGAAGTTGTTGTTAACCCTACAACAACAAAATCAATAAGAATATATCACAGCAACTTTTGGATGACATTCATTAAGTTTGTTTTTTTTTGGATGGGATAGACTTTTGCCATGAATACACTCAGAATCCATTCATAATTAAAGATCTCAAAATTTCAATTTTAGCCTTATTTGAATCTGTTGACACCATCCATTTTTATTCAGTTTCTCTGGATTTGCCTTTATCATGAAAACTCTAGATTCTGTATTTTGCTTGAGTAGGTGCAGAATATATGGTAATGATAGAATCCTGTGGAGCAGAAATGATGTTAGATCTCCAAGTATATTTCTATATTTTCTAGCATATGCTCTAGAGAACATTAGCCAACAAGACAAACTATACAGAAGTGTTCTGTATCTTAATATGTTTTGGAAACACTATCATAGCTCTTTGTTGGAAAGACAATTTCGTTTCAATTTTAAGGCTCTGGTATGACAATCCAAGAGTAAGTAAATTTATTGGCACGGTCCAAAGATATTTTACCATAGATATTATATTTCCAGCAATATCTACTAAACCATGTGGGTAAATTTTATGGACATTTTCGGAAATGCTAATATGGTAAATTCTTTTCACTTAATATATGAATAAAATAACCTGAATTAGTAATTACATAATACCATCATGAAGGTAGTTACTGGGAGAATAAGGAATAAAATCCAGCTCTTCTTCCTCCAAGTCTTGGTTCATTGTCTTTAAGAAAATTATAGAGAGGTATGTGAGTGCATAAACAATCTGTGGAATTCCTAAAATTACTAAGGCTCTGTAAACAAAACAGATGGCTGAGCTAATGCTGTGAATTAACTAAGCTTATGTTAATATCACATTGGATGATTTAAAAAATATATCAGTGAAAACATTTTCTGTTGACATTTAGGCAAGATAGTAAAATAATCCACCTGTAAGACCACATGAGGTTTGTGGTGCATTTTCAGTTTGGCTAAGTAAGTAACTTGGAATTAGATTCTAAATGGAAAGATAAATCAAATATAATGCATATAATAAGGCTATATTTCAATAAGATATTTGTCAGGGATTTTTTATTTTACTTGAACAAAACAGAGAAATGCTATTGGATTGGTTGTGTAATTTGGTGGATTAGCAACTAACTAAAATACACTACTCTGCTCTGATTTAGCACTTGAGGACAATTTGAAGGAAGATTTTTAATGATCTTTTCTTGATCCATTCCTATTCAGTGATTTTATCAGTAAACAGGAAGAAATTATAAAAATTGCTAATGGCATAAAACTCAAAGAAACTGTGAATTAGACAGAAATCAGAATGTGGGTTTAAGAATTTTTTGACGGGGTAAAACCTGTCAATGTGTTCAATTTGACATGTTGAATTTCAACAAAAATATATATAGGGTTCTGATGATGAGTAGAAAGTAAAGGAAATAAACCAAATACAATATTCTGCAAGCCCAGCATGGGGAAACACATTCACTGATCTTCAGGTCAAGTTGGAGTAGAAAAATTGTGATGAAAGCCGTTTAATGTATGGTCCTCCAAGCTTTTAAGGATTGTGGGAGTTCAGAGGCAAAGGGAAGAGGCAGCACGGTGTAATGAAAAGGAAGTAGCCTTCAGAATCAGGAGTCCAGAGTTTGGGATGCATGTTCAAATCACAGTTCTATGTTTACTAGCTATTTGTTCTTGAACAAGTTTCTTTTATATTCAAAATACAAATATTAGGAACTTCATCCTTGTCATTTGTTTTCATTGTCCTCCTTTCCTATTCTACTTACATCCACCATTTTCTTTACTTCTGCTCTATCCTCACACTTTCTCTTTTCCTTCTTCTTCCATCAACTTTCTCTTTCTCTTACTTTTTATTCTTCCAAGTTTTCTTTCAAAATGTCATTTTCCTGTAAGTTCCACATGAACTTAATCTCATGACCTTCCACTTAGGTGATGTCCAAGAATTCTGGGCCCCGGATAGCAGTTCCATTGCCCTATCATTGCTGTGGCTATGGGGTTACCATTATCTTCTAGAACATTCATACTGATGGATCATAGCCCAGAATTTGCAGTGCCAGAGAATGTTCAGTGGAACAGGTAATCAAAACGGGCAGAGGAAAGGCCAAATATTCAGATCACTATGAATACTATAATAATCTTCATAATGTTCAGAAAATATTCATCTATATAATTTTCTAACTAAAATAATCTGTTTTTGAATTTAATTGAATGGTTGTTCAGTAACAATTGAGATTATATGATGCTGTTAATTACTCAATAATAATATGCCTTAAAAGTAAAATATGTTCTAAAATGAGAATATCAACATTTCTGGATAAACTTTGTCATGAAGTTATGTATGTATATGCATGTACACTTGTTAGCTTTCTTCTTTTTTAGGAGATCTGAATTTTCATGTGTATTTTCACAAGTGAGTGTGATCACTGGCTTTCTTTTGAGTGCAACAGTATTTGCATTTTGGTAATAGATTATGCTAGCTTTACAAAATACAATAAGATGTTTTTAGATGCCCCTCAATTCTACAGTAGATAGCATTATATCCACCCCTAACCTAACGCCCAGTACCTATGTTCTAAAGAACATAGAAAGAATATTATCTTCTTTACATTATTATCTGTGCTCTTTAGAAAGTTTGAAAGAGATCACCTGGACAAAATCCTGGCCTTAGATCCCTAAATCTATTGAACAAAAATCCTTGATAGCTTTTTATGATTCTTCTGTGTTGCCTGGTCTGTTTATATTTGTTGCCTGTCCTTCTCAAATATATTACTTATAAATTATACTTAGAGAAATTTTTGATTGAAATTAAAATATGTCTAGCTGTTAGCATAGAACTATGTACAATACTCATATATACAAATCTTTATATTAATGGTTTTAATCCTGTTTTTCATTTTTTTGTTGCTTTGAATGTTTCTGAAAATTGTTGCATTGAGTCTTCTATTCACTAGAATTAACACTATTTATATATCCAGCATCTAGATCAATATTGAATGTGGCAGGGGGATCTGGCAAGATGGCCAAATAGGAACAGCTCTGGTTTGCAGCTCCCAGTAAGACCAAGAAAGTCATTGATGGGAGAGACAAGTTTATGTTAAAATACACAGAATATTTCATTATTTCAACTGGGCTGAACAGGTCCTTATTTATAACATATCCTATATTTTAATTTTCTAGTAGATTATCATTTGAAACAAGAAAATACAATTTAATTGTATCATAACAAAACAACTCTTCCCAAATTTTGTTTGAAATGTATCGCTTCTTAAAACATCAATAATTGCAAAAACAACAACACAAAAATATGATTGCCAAAGTATTATACTGTTCCCCAACTAGCCTGCTCCTAGTACGAGTTTCTTTTAGTAATGCAACTTCTGAATTGCATCCTTGCTGTCTGATATTTCTATAATTATACGACTAACATAAAGAGTGTTATGCAAATGAAATCATGTGAGATATGAGATAGCAGTGGTACATAAAGTTATTATTTACAATGGGTTTATGGCATGTTTATTACAAATGCCTAATTTTTTCCACACTAACCAAGTAAATAAATCATATCACAGTGGTAGGTTGAGAATTACCAGAATAAAATATTACATTAAGAAAACATCACTCTTAGGAAAATCACAGGTTTATGGTTCACAGCCAAAAAGCGAGGGGCAGGGGGCGGCAGGAGGGAAGCCAACACTAGCATATTTGATCAAGGAAGCCCTGCTCCTTCATCTCTGATTATCTAAAGTTCATTGTTTCTTGAATTCACTTTTGGCTCCTCTTTGGCAGCTTCTAGTTGCCCTGTCCTTTAGGAATGTGCTCTCTTCTAAGCTGTTGTAGCTCTTCTTGACTTGAATTTTCATTTAAAGACAACTATTCAGTCGAATTTGTACGTATTATCTTTTACGGACATCCTGTCCCCGTGAAACTAGTTCTTAAACTCTTGAAGTGATTTTCAGGTATTTTTGAGTGCCTAGTACACCATGTGCCAGGCACAGTGCTGAATTTTGGGTTTATATTGGTGCAAATAAACACCCACACAAAAAGAAAAACTTCTGACCTTATGGAGCTTATATTGGATGGGAGGATCCAGAAGTTAATAAAAGATTGCATGAATACAGGCTAGGCAGAGTGGCTTACACCTCTAATCCCAGCACTTTGGGAGGGTGTCGTGGGTGGACTGCCTGAGGCCAGGAGTTCGAAACCAGCCCGGCCAACATGACGAAACCCCATCGCTACTAAGAATACAAAATTTCGCCAGGCATGGTGGCACATGCCTGTAATCCCAGCTACTTGGGAAGCTGAGGGAGGAGAATCACTTTAACCCGGGAGGTGGAGGTTGCAGTGAGCTGAGATTGTGCCATTGCACTCCAGCCTGGGCAACAGAGCAAGTCTCCATCTAAAAAAAAAAACTTTAAAAATATATCTGTGAGGCCGGGCGCGGTGGCTCACGCTTGTAATCCCAGCACTTTGGGATGCCGAGGAGGGTGGATCACGAGGTCAGGAGATCGAGACCACGGTGAAACCCCCTCTCTACTAAAAAATACAAAAAAAAATTAGCCGGGCGTGGTGGCGGGCGCCTGTAGTCCCAGCTACTCAGAGAGGCTGAGGCAGGAGAATGGCGTGAACCCGGGAGGCGGAGCTTGCAGTGAGCCGAGATTGCACCACTGCACTCCAGCCTGGGCGACAGAGTGAGACTCCGTCTCAAAATAAATAAATAAATAAATAAATAAAATATATCTGTGGTAGGTGCTACAGAGATGAAGTACATGGTTATGAAAGCATATCATGGGGGAAATTTAGGAGGCTAGGTAAGTGATAATAGTTCTCCCTAAAGAAAGAAAGGCTGAAAAGGAATCTAAAAGAATGGTAGGATTTAACTACGTAAAGCAAGGCTGGTGATTATAAAAGAACATTCTAGACACAGGCAGCAGCATATTCAAAGCCTCTATGATGCAATCACAGGATACCAAGTAGAGGGAAATGAAAGTAGAACACTGTGGTTGCAGGGCAGAGAGCAAGGGGACTTGTGAGAGGGGCTTGATGACGAGTTAACCAGGTGCAGCACACCAACATGGCACATGTATACATGTGTAACAAACCTGCATGTTGTGCACATGTACGCTAGAACTCAAAGTATATATAAAAAAAGAATCCAAATCGCATAGGTCATGTTAAAGATGTTACTGTTTATCCTAACAGCACTGGAGAGTCTTTGATGAATTCTAAGCAAATGACACTGTATCCTACAAAATTGATTATGGCTACAGTGTTGATGATGGAATAGTTAGAGATGTTATCAGTCAATGTAGAAAGTATTGTCAAGATATGTATCTGATACTTCTTGAGCACCGCCCTTTGTGCATTCTCTCTCACATTTCAGCTCTTTGCATCACTCCAGCTGCAGCTGCTTGGCCCCCCTGCTGTTCTACTCCCTGGAGTCTACCAGTCACTCACCTGGGAGGCCCACTCTTCCCCTGTGGCTGCTACTGAACTGCTGAGTCAATGAACCTCATGTTCTGAGTTTCCAGTTTTTCCTGCTAACTCTGGATTTGTATAAAGTATCATTTCATGGGATGTGAGATCTAGCTTTTCAAGTTGCCACCAAAGGGGCCAGATAATATTGCTCTAATGTTTGGAAGTTAACCCTTTGAGAAGCCACTTTGATTATCAGAAAACAGGTGATAGGAGAAAGCCCATAAATAAATGTTGTCTCTTTCCTCCTCCCTATGGACAATACCTTGACACATTACCTTTGCATGGTATGTCTAGAGATATCTCATGTGGCTGAGCAACCAGCTGCATCTATTTTGTGGCTCGTGATGGTGCAGTGGTCAAAATAATAATGCATGATTTTGCATCACTTCAAATCTTTCCCCTTCTTACTTTGCTGTGTCCTCACTCTCCATGCCTTGGGGGTGGTGCCTCAAAAATTAAACATTAGTACTTAATCTTTGTTTCAGGTTCCAACAAGTGAAGGCAGAAAGCTTTTGTAGCATGTGGATGATGATATCCTGGAATAGAGTGATGAGGCAGAGATGGTGTATTAATTTCCTAGGCCTGCCATAATGAAATATAGAAAACTGGGTGGCTTAAAACAACAGAATTGGCTGGGCACGGTGGCTCACGTCTGTAATCCTGGCACTTTGGGAGGCTGAGGTGGGCGGATCATGAGGTCAGGAGATCAAGACCATCCTGGCTATCACAGTGAAACCCCATCTCTACTAAAAAAATACAAAAAAATTAGCCAAGCATGGTGGCGGGCGCCTGTAGTCCCTGCTACTTGGGAGGCTGAGGCAGGAGAATGGCGTGAACCCGGGAGGCGGAGCTTGCAGTGAGCCGAGATTGTGCCACTGGACTTCAGCCTGGGTGACAGAGCGAGACTGTCTCAAAAAAAAACAAAACCCCCAAAACCCCCAGAATTTTATCCTCTCACAATTCTGGAGGCTTGATGTCTGAAATCAAGGTGTTGGTGGTGTTAAGCTCTCTCTGAAGGCCCTAGGGGAGAATCCTACTTTGCCTCTTCCTTGTTTCAAGTGGTTGCCGAAAATCCTTGCTGTCTTCGGCTTGTAGAGGTATTCTTCCAATCTTTGTCGCTGTCTCTAATGGCTTTCCCCTTGAGTGTCTGTGTCCAAGTTTCCTCTTCTTACAAGGATACTAGTTACTGGTTTAAGGACTACCCTAATCCCATATGATCTTAACTTGATTACATCTTTAAAGTACCTATTTTCAAATAAGGTTACATTCACAGGTTCTGGGTGGACATACATTTTTGGAAGATACTGTTCAACCTAGCATACATGGAAAGATACTTGGAGTTAAACCAGCAGGACTTGTTAATAGATTCAATATTAGGGATGAGGAAGTGGATGGAATAATGGATAACTCTTGATGTCTGGCATGTGTAGTGATGTGATTCTTAAAGATGAGGAACCTTGAAGAAAAATCAGGTTCTGGATAAAGATCCTGAATTAAATTTTAAGCATGTTGTGTTCAAGTCACTTTGAAAGGGCCTGTGTGTCCTACCTCTTGTTATTCTCAAGATTCAGCACATAGCAGGTGCTCAGTAATTATTGATGGATAGCCTAACCATGGTGGCAATAATGACAATGATAAAAAAGCTTAAAATTTTTAGCAATTTTAGCCTCGGCTGTTCCTTTTTCAGTATTGACTGCCAGTGCCAACAACAGGGAATGATATGGTGCTATTACTATGAATGATAAGGATGAAACAATATTTACCATTTATTGAGCACTTATTATATTTATGACTCCATTAAACACTTTACAAACACTATATACAATCTTTAAACAAGCCAGTTTTTAGATGAGACACATGATGTTCACAGCGATTAAGTAACTTATGCAAGTTCAGATAGACAGAGAGTGTTAGAATATTAAACCTATGCTCGTTTTATTGGAAAGCTTTTCTTCATACTGCTGTATGGCTGGAAGTGAGGGTGTATTTGGCAAATTGACAGGTTAATCATCTCCCACCTTCCTGCCAGATAAATATTACTTTGTTTCTATAATTCAGATGTCCAACACACAGTAAATATGAAACATCTTCCTGAAATGTTTATTATATTTAAAGCATTAAAACATTAGTTTTATTGCAAAATAAGGAAAGTTATATTAATGTAAAATAATAATATATTAAGTGAAAAATTTTTAGTTTTTCAGATAAAACCTAAAATTTCAAAGAAATTTTAGCCTGGTAGCATGCTGTTTATAGTCACATTTCCAGACACCTGTGAATTCTTTTTCACTCTTATCTGTCCTTAACTGTAACTTAGTGAAAAACTAGAAAAGCGTGGTATAACACTTAAGAGTTTCTGGATGGTAAGTCTCATTTGAAAAGTTTTTCAGTGGTTGCATTCATCTTTATTTCTTTGAAGTTTTGAATTAGAAACTTCACTGTTTTTTTTTCTCTTCATATGTACTAGTTTCTCATGTAAAAAGGAATTAATAAAAACAAATTACATTTTGAACATATTATATTCATATGAATTTTTAATCTTTTTAACACATGTCAATTAAACTGTGTCTTACATCACACTTAATGACTCAAAAACACCAATAAATATTTAAAGATATACACCTAATACAATCAGTCTTTTCTCATTAAGCACTGGAACTCTCATGTTTTCATACAGAAACCATTCGGCCATGCTTAGGTACTACCCCTGTTTTGAATTGCTCCCTATTCTTGTATAAGTTTGCAAGGATAGAAGAAAAGTCAGCTGTTTTTTTAATTAAGTAGATACTAATCAAAGCGTGGTAGTAACTGAATGTCTTATTTGATGAAAAACACTTTTCTGCCATAAACAAGGGAAACAGATAATAGTTTATTTAAAAAACGCAAATTCTCTTGTTTTGGACTTTGCCTTAGGTAACAAAATATGCTAGCTGTACAACAAATGAACAGAAAAGACACTCATATATGGGTATGTGCACATACACAAATCCAAAAAGAGTAAAATATATGTGTCCTATGACCAGACTCTTTTGGACCTCCAAACCAAGTACAAATTGGTCTGCACTTATTTCTTTCTATTATCGCAATCAATAGTCATAAGGATCTAGTTTAATTTCTTCTCCTTTCTCCATACCTATTAGCACAGTGCCCAATTAATAGCAACTTAATAAATATTTATTGAATAAATGAACAAATGGCCTTATATTTTTTTGACCCTGGTCACTCTAACCTACTATTATTTAGGTTTACAATAGTATCTACTTCTATTAAGTCATGAGTAATCATCCTGGCCCACGACATCACTGTAGCACAGTGAAAAGGAGTCTGATTGCTCTCATTTTGAATCTCATGACTGGGAGTGAAAATGTGGACAACTTCACTTACCCTTCTGAAAGCTAGATTGTTTCTTCTGCAACATGGAACTCATAAAATTGTTTTAATTTGTTGAGAGATTATATAACTAAAGTGTGTAAAATATTTTGCACATGATACTCTGCAAATTCCCTTCACTTCTATGTCCTTCAAAGTCAAATCAGAGGATGCGAAATGACTGATGTAGAAAACCCTTGCATGTTTAGACACACACAGAAAGGGTGTCTTAGATAACAGGAGTCCTTAGATAACACTTTGATAATCACTGCTGCATCAAATAATTACTAGTTTCACAAAAAGCAAAACAAATAATACTACTTAAGAAACTGCAATGTATAAATAACCTTTTTGTGATAGAAACTTTGACCAGACATACAAACTGAAAATCATAAGAATCGGATATATGAAGGTACTGTGCACAAACAAGAAACTAACCCAGTACAAATTCAGCACAATTAAATTAAAAAGATTATTATAAAAAATACTTTTGAAGTCTGACTTTCAAGTACCAAAAAAAGGAGAAAAAAATAAAAATAAATATTTCTTAAACTCTTCCAAAAATAGAGCTAGTGGGAATATTTCCAAACACAATTTGTGAGGTCAACATCACCTTGACTAAGCCAAACAAACACACCTCAGGAAAAGTAAGGCCAATATCTATAATGGACATTGATGCAAGAATCCTCAGTAAAATGCTAGTAATAGTTTATCGAAAGGATTACACATCATATTCAAGTGGAATTTATTCCTGGCATGCAAAGCTGGTTTAACGTGTGCAAACCAACAAAAGTGATTTTCACATTAACAGAAGAAAAGATAAAAACCACATGATCATCTCAATTGACACAGCAAAAGCATTTAACAAAATTCACCATACTTTCTTGATTAAAACTCTCAACAGTTTAGATGCAGAAGGAACATTTCTCGATATAATAAGTCATTTATGAAAAACTCACAGCTAACATTAAAATAAATGGGGAAAACTGAAAGCTTTTCCACTAAGATCTGATACAAGGCAAGTTTACCCAGTCAGGTCATTCTATTCAACATAGTACTGATCATACTAGCAAGAGCAATAGGAGAAGAAAGAAATGAAAGGCATCCAAGTTTGAAAGGAAGAAGTAAAATTAGCTCTATTTGCAGATGACATAATTGCATATATAGAAAACTTCAAAGATTTCACATACATAAAAACAAGAAAATTAACAAAACCAAAAGTTTGTTCTTTTAAAAGATCAACAAAATTGATAAGCCTCTAGTTAGACTAAGAAAAAAAGGCAGAAGGCACAAACCACTAATATCAGAGATAAAAGAGGGGCCCTCACAAAAATCCATGGACATTAAAGGACAATAAAAGAATATTACAAACAACTCTATACCCACAAATATGATAACAAAGATGAAATGGACCAATTCCTTGAAAGACACTCTATCCAACCTCACACATAAATAATCTGAATAGGTCTATATTCATTAAGGAAGTTAAATTAATAATTAACAATTTTTTAAACACTAAGCAACAGGTCCAGGTGATATCTGGGTCTTTTTGCTCTGCATATAAATTTTAAAATGTTTTTTCTTATCCACAAAACAACTGTCTTGGATTTTGATTGGGATTGCATTGAATTCACAGATCAATTTGCAAAGAGCTAACATGTAGACAATATTGAGTCTTCCTATCTATGAACATGGAATATCTCTTAATTTATTTAGTTCTTACTTGATTTATTTGATCAGCATTTTCCAGAGTTTTCCACTAGTTATAATTAAATACTGTTAATAGTTAATAAACGTTAACCTTTTATTTCTTTTAAGACAGGGTCTTGGTCCAGCAAAATCATACCTTACTGTAACGTTGAACTCCTGGGCTCAAACAGTTCTCTTGATTCAGCTTCCCAAGTAGTTATGACTATAAACACATGCCACTATGCTGGACTAACTTAAAAAAATTGTAGAAACAGGGTGTCACTATGTTGCCCAGGCCAGTCTTAAACTCCTGGCATCAAGTGATCCTCCTGCCTTGGGCCTCCCAAGTGCTAGGGTGGCAAGCATGAGCCACTGTCTCCAACAGCATTAACTGTTTCTCAATCGTCTGATTTATGATAATTTTGTTCTCATTTTATTATTTTCTTTATAGTATTAATTTTTTTGACTCAATACATTTTTAAAATTATGACTTTGATATCCCATATGGGAAAATCAGATAAGCATTACCACGGAGCTAAGATTTATAGGTAAGGGTATGTATTTTTATAGATTTATATGTGTATATATATATATAATTAAACAATATAAGAATAAGATGCAAAAAGATTATATGTCAAAAAGTCAATCATTATCATAAGTAAAAACATACCTAATGTTACAGTTTTTTGTGCATTTTTATTTTAATGTGGACTTTCTTTGAAATTTTTTATTTTTTAACTTTTATTTTAGGTTGAGGGGTACATGTGCAGGTTTGTTATAGGTAAATTGCATGTCACAGGGCCTTGGTGTACAGGTTATTTTATCACCCAGGCAATAAGGATAGTACCCAATAGGTAGTTTTTCGATCCTCACCATCCTCCCCAACCTCCATCCTCAAGTAAGCCCCAGTGTCTGTTGTTACCTTCTTTGGGTCCATGTGTACTCAATGTGTCCCCCTTATAAGTGAAAACATGTGGTATTTGGTTTTCTCTTCCTGTGTTAGTTTGCTTAGGGGCCTCCAGCTCCATCCATTATGCCACAGAGGATGTAATTTTGTTCCTTTTTATAGCTGTGTAGTATTCTATGGTGTACGTGTACCACTGACACAGAGTAGATGGCAAATAAATATTAGTTTGTATTGTTCACAGATGTGAATATCTTAATTCTGACTGCTACAATGAGTGGATATTTGTTAATTGTTAATGTTGATCATTAATCAACATTAACATTGTTTGTTTTAACCCCATCTAAATTAGGATGCTGCCCATCCTGGGTATATATAAGATAGACAGATAGATAGATAGATAGATAGATAGATAGATAGATAGATAGATAGACAAATAGATCTTAGCTAGTTGATTTCTGTCTGGATGGCTTTTATAGTATGCTAAACTGTGCTTTTCAATTAATATTTATTGAGTGCTTGTGTTTTATGTCAAGTTTTATTTATGCACTTCCAGCAATATAAACTAATTTATGGATAATTCTGCAATTATATTTTTTATGTAAAATAGATTTTTTATGTAGGGGACAAGATGCTCCAAGCTTTCCATTTTTCTCTTCAACTTATATGAAACAATAATTGAAGTTGATTACCAACACAGATGGGGGAAATTATATTGATTTCCTAGGGCTGCCATGAGACAGTATCACAAATTGGGTGGCTTAAAAAAACAGAAATTTATTGTCTGTCCCACAGTTCTGGAGGCTAGAGGTCCATAATCAAGGTGTCAGCAAGATCATACTCTCTCTGAAATCTGAAAAGGAGAATCCTTCCTTGCCTCCCTATCTTTTTGTATTATCCAGCAATTCTTAACATCCCTTGGTGTGTTAATACATTCCTAATTAAGTCTCTGCCTGTGTTGTTACCTGGTTATCTTCCTGTGTGATTTTACACTGTCTTCCCTCAGTGCCTATCTGTGTTTTTGTCCAAATTTCTCCTTCTTAGAATGACAGCAATCATACTGGATTAAGCCCCTTCCTAATGACCTTATCTTAATTACATCTACAAAGACCCTATTCCTAAATAAGGTCACATTCACAGACACCAGGGGTTAGAACTTCAATATGTCTTTTTGGGGGACATGAATCAAGCCATAACACAAACCCTTTTGCCTTACGCAAAAAAAGCTATAAATATCCCTCCTGTTCAGTAAACATCTCAGCAGAATAATGGAAAAAACACTTTTATAGAAGAAAACTTCTTAATTTCTGTGTAGTCATTCTTCATAGGATTATTGATAATTTGGGGAATATTCCAAACAAAAATATAGCCATGCATGTGTGAAGATATTTGTACAAGAATGTCCATCACAGCATCATATTTTATAATATCAAAAAATCAGAAACACTGTCAAGAGTCATTAATAGGGAGTTGGTTGGCCACATTGAGATTCAACCTTCATAAAGTAAAATACTATTTTTGGTCATTTTAATAAATGAAGTATATTTATTACTAGTGATATGGCAAAAAGAATTATAAATTAATAGCTGAAATACAACAATGGATTTCCAATTACCAGGCAATATGTTATGTGCTTACTGTATCACATTTAATCTTCATAACCATCATATAACATAGATGTTCTACTATCTCCATTTTACAGATAGGCAATAGTTAATAAGATTAAGTAATTTACCCAATTATACCCAGTGCTGAGTGGAGCAGACAGTATTTATATCCAGATAGTCCAATTGCAAATCTCAAGAGCATTGTCCTTATGTTGTTAATGATTGAATAGATGCAACAACACATATTAATTTCAGGAAGCAATCATTTAAGGAATACTTTGTATAGTGTGATTCCACCTTGGGGAAAGGTGTGTGCGTGTGTGCGTGTGTGTGTGCGTGTGTGTGTGCGTGTGTGCGTGCGTGTGTGTGCGTGTGTGTGTGCGTGTGTGCGTGTGTGTGTGTGCGTGTGTGTGCGTGTGTGCGTGTGTGTGTGCGTGTGTGCTTGTGTGTGTGTAAAAGGTGAAAGCATGTACAGTGGGGTAGTCAGAAATGGGGATGGGAACTAAAATTACTGAGTAGCACATACCTAAACAATACCAAAACTTTGCAAAGTATAACAGAAAATGCGATTTAACATCCTTCTATGTCTTACCAGGAAATAAAGAGATGTTCTCAGAAAGGGAAAAGGAAATCTTGAAGGTAAGTTTGCAAAGAACCTGTTTATTTAAACACAACTCATTTTTCTACTCTGCAGTCCTGGAATAGTTTCTCCAGCATGATCACCTTGGTGTGTGACAGATCTGCTATCACAATTTGCTTCTACAAAAATTACATTTGTATCTGAACGGGAAGCAGAGAGAGACGTTGAGATGCAGGACTGGTAATAGCTAGCTTAGAATAGCTAAGATAATTTTTTGATCTGCCAGGAGAAAGAATGGTGAGGTGGTGGGGGGGATGTATTTTTGTCCTATCTCTAATATAGAGAGGGCAGACTTGGAAGGATTTATGGCCCTAGACTCACAGAGAAAATAGTATTCACAACTCAAAGTGCTCATTAAGCTGCTGAAGTAAAAAGGGCTTGGGAACTCCTCACATGAGAAGGCAGCAGGATACTGACAGTAACAGTTGGTGGATGAATGTAAGTATTCAACTACTGGGAAGCAAGTGAATCTTTAAAAGGAGGTTCATGATCAGAGCCCAGCGGTTTTGACACACTGTAATCAAGCTGTAAAGAAACACAGCATAGTAAGGGATAAGCTTGTCGAAAGAGTAAAAACCAAGGACACTCAGGTAGAGCTGAGACATAAGCTTTTGGAAAGAGAAAAACACATTAACCAAACTAATTTCAGGCAGCATTGTTTTTACTTGATTCAACTATTTGAGATGAATAAATATTAAATACATTAAACCTTTTCTTAGGGGACTAAAATGAAACTACCTATGGGAATAAAACAAACAAACAAACAACAACAAAAAACAAAGGGAATCACTCCCACATTGGGGAAAACGGGGTAAATCTTTGTGGAAATATAAGTAATAAAGTATTATTACAGTTAATTTTTAAATACTGGCTAATGAATTGTGCTGTGTTAGGTAAGGTATGTTTATTGTCCAATGATTCAATCTAAATTTCTATTTTTGACGAAGAAATAAAAGTATATTTCTGACTATAGAAATAAAGTCATTCCTATATGGCTGAGCTACTACAATTAAAGTCAACTCAGAATAATCATTAAAGCTTATTGAGCTTCTAATGCAACAAGCAATATTCCAAGCACTTTTTAATATCCCCTCATGTAGTACTCACGAGAAGCCAAAGGTAAGAACTATTATTAGCTCCTGTTTGAAGAAAAAATGCTGAGGCACAAGCTATCCAAACAATTTACCCGAGATCACAGAGCTAGTACGTATGAGAGCCAAGATTGTGATCTGGGAAGTCTGGCCCCAGAATCTGGGCTCTTAGCACTACATTGCATAGCCCCACGAACTGATAAGGTAATTTACAGAGACTTAAATGTTACTGACACATGCTCATCTCCCTTTAATAGCCACATCCTAGAAACACGTCTAAAATAAACAACTATGGTAGTTTAAACATATGTACACAAATTATTTTCTTCTTTTCCTTTCAAGAGATGGAGCTTATCACATTCTCTAGAGCATGCGGTGGACTTATTTCTTTGTTTCTAATAAATAGATATAAAGAGAGAAAGTAACCATATGAGACTTCAGAGACGAAGTCAGCAAAGACAGTGTGGCTTCTGCCTTTCTCTCTCTTGGATCACTTGCCCTAGGGAAAGCCAGATGACAACTTATGATGACACTCAAGTAGGCCATGGAGAGGCTGATGTGTGAGGAAGTAAAGAAGCCTCCTGCCAACCGCCATGTGAGTAAGTAATCTTGGACACAATTTCTATAGCCTCAATCACACTTTCAGATGACTGAGGCCTCTATTAACTTCCTAACTGCAACTTCAAAAGACTCCACTCTGCTAGTCTGTTTCTGAATCCCTGAACCACAGACACTATGAGCTAATGAATATTTATGGTTTTCAACCGAGACACATTGTTATGTAGCTATTGGTAACTAAAACACACCTAAAAAATAATATTTTAAAGTCATTAGATATTTTTTAGTTATAAAATGTATAATAAGATAAGATAGGATACCTGTTTATAAACTTAAATATATAAATTCATACATTTTACTTTACTAAAACAAATCAAGATGCTCTGAAAACTAAGAAATATGTGTTGCAGAAAGAGTCACAATAAGCCTTAATTCCCTGTGACTTTCATTATATCTATCTGGAAAATCACTTTTTTTTTTAAGAGCTTTTTGTACTAAGAAGACTACTTTCTAAAAAGTTCCTATTCATTTTAAATGTCCATAGATGCTTGCCTATGCATTCTATTGCTTAGGAAAAGCACTCCATGGAGCCAGTTCCACTTGCTGCCTTGAAAGCAAGAAGACCTTCAGGCTGTAATCCCTCACTGACTTTCTAAGAGACCCTGAGCAGCCCATTTACCCTCTCCGCATCTCCACTTGCTTCCTCTGCAAAATTAGGATGCTAATAAGTGCTGAGCTTCCTTATAGGACTGCTGTAAGGGGTAAGGGATAAAAATTCTTAAAAGGTCTTTGAAAATTTGGCATGTCAGATAAATTTAAAAGTCCAGCTTCTCAGTAAACTTCCTGGTGCTTTGCTTAGCATTGCTCTGGCTAACATGACTTTATATTGTTAAAAAAAGAGAGAGAGCTGAATTTCAAACAATGTGCTGCTTTCCTATGATTTTACTGATTATGGAGCATGTCAATTGAACAAATGTGTTAAAGAGTTCTGCACTTAAATATGATCATCATTGTAAGAAACATGATGATGACGTTAAAACAAGCCCATTTCTGTTTCCCTGACGTGTTCGTCTTATTAAGATACTTGTTTGATAGGTGTCAAATTAACACCTATCGAGGTCACTGCTGTGATAACAGGGTGTTTTGCTGTGAGCAGAATGCCAGGTTATAATCTCTTACTAATTACTTCTAAGGATTATATAACTACCCAGGGCTGTAGTATCTTTCACACTTATCCTGGTTGGCAAATTACTTACCTATAGTGCTAGGAAAGTTCACCTGCTATTGAGCCTAAGGAGACCTTAATTAAAATCAGTTGAGTGTATCTGTGTGTCTTTGACATTAAAAGAAATACACTCGTGAGTTCCCTTTGGAGACTTTATCTATGCTGCTTCTCACTACCATTTCAGTCAGTATTGACTTTTCTTGATTTTCAAGGAAGCCTCTTATGCTTTCTTTAGAAGGTCTGTACATAGCAATTTTTCTCTTAGTTAAGAAGCTCAAGAGGTTTGGAAGGAAAAAAATTTTAATGGGCGTAAGTATCTTTGGAGGCTTCATCCTAAGCTGTACTTCATTTTTGCATTGACTTTTCTCCTTTCCTTTGAAATATGGCAAATTACCCAGGAGTCCCAGATGTGGCTACTTGTGGGGAGCAAATTTTAGCAGGAACAGAGTGGAAGGGAGGTAACCAGTGACATGGCTCCTGAGGTCATTTGGATAAGATATGACGGATGACATAACTTGTCCTGGATGACAGTGTCCTCAATTTTTTTTTTGTATTTTAGGTTTACCTTTTACAAAAGGTCAGAAAATTTGAAAGACATTTATCTCCCTAGAATAAAAGGATTAGATGTCACTTCTTAATGTTTATATGGTATAAAGACTTCATTAGTTTATCCAGAAAATATTTATTGGGGACCTAATAGGTGTTGAGTAATTGTGCTCTGAGTAATTGTGCTCCTATTAGGTGTTGTGCTAATTGCTAGGCATACAGTAGTGAACAAAATAGAAACTTTCCTGGCCCTGATGGTGCCTATATACTTATGGGGGAGATAAACGTCAGACAAGAAAACCAACTAATAACTGTAAAATCAATAGTTGTGTTTAAGCGTTCTCAAGAAAAACAACAGGTAAAGTAACACAAGGACTCTATTTAAGAATGAGTTATCAACAAAGGCCTCATTAAAGAAATGATACTTGATATTGAGAGGTGAAGCCAGCTGGACTTCCTGGGTCGAATGAGGACTTGGAGAACTTTTCTGTCTAGCTATAAACGTTTGTAAACACACCAATCAGCACTCAGTGTCTAGCTAAAGGTTTGTAAACACACCAATCAGCACTCCATAAAAACGGACCAATCAGCACTCTGTAAAATGGACCAATTAGTGCTCTGTAAAATGGACCAATCAGCAGGATGTGGGCGGGGCCAAATAAGGGGATAAAAGCTGGCCACAGGAGCCAGCAGCAGCAACCAGCTGGGTTCCCCTTCCACGCCTTGGTAGCTTTGTTCTTTTGCTCTTCACAATAAATCTTGCTGCTGCTCACTCATTGGGTCCGTACTACCTTTATGAGCGGTAACACTCACCACTAGGGTCTGCGGCTTCATTCCTGAAGTCAGTGAGACCACGAACCCACCAGGAGGAACAAACAACTCTGGGCGCGCCACGTTTAAGAGCTGTAACACTCAGTGTGAAGGTCTGTGGCTTCACTCCTGAAGTTGGCAAGACCACAAACCCACCGGAAGGAAGAAACTCCAGACACATTTGAACATCTGAAGGAACAAACTCCTGACACACCATCTTTAAGAACTGTAACACTCACCGCGAGGGTCTGTGGCTTCATTCTTAAAGTCAGTGAGACCTAGAACCCACCGGAAGGAACCAATTCTGGACACAATATGACCATAAAATGTTAGAAGGAGCAGTCCAGAAAAGGAAACAGCATGTGCAAAAGCTCAACGGTGGGAAGGAACTCAGTGCATTCAAGGAAGAAAAAGTAGACCAGTGAGTCTCGAATAGAGTGAATTCAGGGAAGAAGTGCAAGAAATGAAGATGGAGAGTCAAGACAGACCCAGGTGGTGCAAGGCCTTGTAGGTAATTGATAAGGAACTTGGATTTTTATGTAAAGTGCAATGGGGATTTATTAATATGATCTTATTTGCATTTTGAAGACAATTACTCTGGCTTTCGTTAGAGAGTGGATTTCCTTTTCTTTTCTTTTCTTTTCTTTTTTTTTTTTGAGGGAGTCTTGCTTTTGTCACCCAGGCTGGAGTGCAGTGGTGGAAACTCGGCTCACTGCAACCTTTGCCTCCTGTGTTCAAGTGATTCGCCTGCCTTAGCCTCCTAAGTAGCTGGGATTACAGGCAACCACCACCACACCAGGCTAATTTTTGTACTTTTAGTAGAGACGGGGTTTTGCCATGTTGGCCAGGCTGGTCTCCAACTCCTGACCTCAGGTGATCTGCCTGCCTCAGCCTCCCAAAGTGCTGGAATTACACGCGTGAGCCACTGTGCCCAGCCGAGAGTAAATTTTTGTAGAAAAAGAATGAAGTTATTGGAGTGGTATAAATAAGATGTGATGATGACTTGTATGAGCATCATGGTAGTGACCATAGACGGAAGAGAAAGTACATATGTTGGAACAAAACGAGTATACCTGGTATACTTAGTATATAAATACTAGATTTCTGGTTTTTAAAAAATGAATGTTCTGGTTATAAAAACTATAATGGAGGACTGGAGAACAGCTATTGTATATGTGGGGAAGTTAAAGATTACATGTTCGGTTTTACACATGTTGAGTATTGATGCCTTGGGGGCACCTATGTGGAGATTTCAAAGGCAAATTTAACATATAAGTTTGGAATTCATGTAAGAGATTGACAGGAGATGTAAATTTGGATGTCATCTCATAGAGATGCTGTAAAATTTAATGAAAAGTGATGACATCAGGAGGGACATAATACAGAGAAAGAAGTGAAGGAATGCAAAATATAGTTCTGAGAAAATTAAAAATTATGATATTATAAGGAAATTGAAAAATTAGCAAAACAAGCTGAGAAGGAGCCCACAAAGGAAGGAAACAAACTGGGAGAGTGTGGTAATGTAATTAAGAACAAAAGCCTGATTAATTGTGTCCAATACTAAGGTAAATCTTAGCAAAATTAAGCACTAAAAATATCCATTAGATTTTTCAAAACAGCGGGTTTGCCCTTTGTTAGAGCTGTTACAGCAGATTTATAGGGAGAGAAGCCATAACAGAAGGTAAAGAACTGAAGAAGGCAGGTGTCAGATTACTCTTCAATACAATTTTGTTTTGAAAAAAAAAAAAAGAAGAAAGAAAATAAGAAATTAACTGGAAGGAAATGTGGTGTCGGAAAGTTTTTATAAATAAATTAATATGTAATTATTATAGTTTATTTCTTAATTATTTATTTATTTATTTATTTAAAACAATCATTACTGAGTATGTGCTCTATGCCAGGCATTTTTTATAGACAGAAAAACAAATTATTTTCAGACAATCAGAGAGGAAATATGTATGCAATATGCTAAATGTATAAAAAAAAGTTACACAATTGGAAATTATTTAAAATGTTTCAGCCATTAAAGTGAGATTCAGCAACAAAATTTTCGTTATACTGTTTAATTTTTAAATAGGTGGCCAGTAGTGTGGGCTACAACTGCTGTACAGTTGAGTAAATGATTACAGCCATAAAATGTGATTGAATTGACAGTTGGGAAATACTTGGGTAAAAAATTTCCTTGTGGTGATGACAAAAATAAATTAATGATAGAAGAGGAACTGTATACTAGATAACCTCTAAGTCTCTTGATTAATTAATTAATTGATAACTTTCTATGATTTATACCTTAAACACAATTTCCAGGCTCAACATTTTAAGTTATTGGAGAGTAATGATAGGAAAAGTGTTATTTTTATAATTTTTTCTTTGGCATTAGTCTAGGTAACATTTCTCAGAATGGGTGCTGACAGCTTAGTCATAAGCTTTGTGGTCCTGAAGAAATATACTCCTCAATCATAGCTTCCAACTATAATTTCTACTGACCATTTCAGAAATTGTAAATAATTCATATGGAAAATGGTTTCGTGCAATCTATACTAATTATTGGGAAAAAATGTCCCATGCCTTGAGACTTTGAGTCAATAGAATCTTTAATGATTTAATTATGGAAATTTTTGAACATATTCAAAGGTAGGGAAAATAGTACAATTAACCACCTGTGCCTGTGATTCAATTTCAACAATGAACAACTCATGGCTATTTGTTCTTTCCATACCTCCAGACTGGCTCACTCACTGCCTCAGCCCAGGGTCCTTTCCCATATAGGGCTTTTAATTGGGCTGATTGAGCATATTCACAGTATGCTGTCTGGCTTCCTCTGTAGCAAATGATGCAGAAGGCCAAAAGGGAAGCTGCAATGCTTTTCAGGACAAAGCCTCGAAGTCACATCCTCACTTCTGTTGTTCCAACCGTGATTCAATGTGGCAAGGGGCTGACTACACAAGAGTGTGAACACTGGGAAGGAAATATCACTGAAGGACAAATTGATGGCTAGCTAACACAGTGTATGTGTTTAAGACAATAACTCCCTTTTAAAAATATAATTGCACATATAACTTAAGACTTTAATATCGCCAAATATATACATATAGTTCACATTTTCCCAATTTTTAATGGTTTATTCAAATCATAATTAAAATACAGTCATGCATTGCAATCGGTTGAAATGATTAAGTCTCTTTTAATCTCTCTAATTTTTCTTTCTAAATTATTTGTTAAAGAAAGTGAAATATTTGTTTTACAGGGTTTCCCACTTTCTGGGTTGTGTTGATTTCATCCTGATAGAGCATTTTTTCATTAGAGGCTGGGTAAATGCTTGATTAGTTCCTTTCCAATATTCAGAGATCTTTCCTTAGCATCCTACATAAGTCACCAGTAGAATTTTACAAAATTCTATCATGGGCTCCTGGATTTAGGGATATTTGATGTGTTTCAATCCATTTCAGTTATTTTCTTATTAATGATACAATTATACCATCTTTGGCCAGTAAAAGCCCTTTTAATTGATCCTTGAATCTTTTGCAAGTGACTCCAGTTGTCTTGACAATTTTCTTTTCCTCTAGCATAAAAAAATTTTCTAGGTTTATCTTATACATTAGCTGGCCCAGACATAGAAACAAACATGTCTCTACTAATCCCTAGTTTCTTTTTGTGAGTGTGGTCAAGAAATAATGTATTTTTAAAAGCAAATTATGTGTTCATATAGTTATTTGAAATTCAATTTAATATTTAAAGTTTTTTATTTATTTAATTTTATATCAAATTTCATTTTTGGGGGTGAAAGATCTTGGTTCTAACTACAATAACTATACATTAACTATATTAGCATATTTATTATACATATATTATATACACATATACATAGTTTCAAAGAATAATGCTAATAATAATATGATTATGAAAATAGTATGTTTTTTGCAGTTATTTTTATCCTAGGATCCGTCTGCAAGTATATACAATCAAATTACTATACATAAAGTCACTTGAGATAAATCCTTGGCATACAGTCATATTGGTTTATTTCATTTTACCTTTGATTTTTAGGTATTATTTTTATAAATTTGATTTTGTTTTATTATTATAAAACATTTACATGGTTCTAAATGTGTATTCAGAGAAGTTGCCTTCTTCACTTGTTCCCACCTTCCACTTATAGGAATTTTTTTTAAGCTTTTGATTTATCCTTCTATCATTTAAAATACTTGAGAAAAAAGTATATATTTTCTAGATCCTTGAGGAATTGTCACACAGTCTTCCACAATGGTTGAACTAATTTACATCCCACCAACAGTGTAAAAGTGTTCGTATTTCTTTACATTGTCTCCAATATCTGTTGTTTCCTGACTTTTTAATGATCACCATTCTAACTGGGGTGAGATGGTATCTCATTGTGGTTTTGATTTGCAGTTCTCTGATGACTAGTGATGATGAGCATTTTTTCATATGTCTGCTAGCTGCATAAGTGTCATCTTTTGAGAAATACCTGTTCATATCCTTTGCCCACTTTTTGATGGGGTTGTTTTTTTCTTGTAAATTTAAGTTCTTTGTAGATTCTGGATATTAGCCCTTTGTCAGATGGATAGATAGACTGCAAAAATTTTCTCCCATTCTGTACATTGCCTGTTCATGCTGATGATAGTTTCTTTTGCTGTGCAGAAGCTCTTTAGTTTAATTAGATCCCATTTGCCTATTTTGGCTTTTGTTGCCATTGCTTTTGGTGTTTTAGTCATGAAGTCTTTGCCCATGCCTATGTCCTGAATGGTATTGCCTAGATTTTCTTCTAGGATTTTTATGATGTTAGGTCTTACGTTTAAGTCTTTAATCCATCTTGAGTAAATTTTTGTATAAGGTGTAAGGAAGGGATCCAGTTTCAGCTTTCTATATATGGCTAGCCAGTTTTCCCAGAACCATTTATTAAATAGGGAATCCTTTCCCCAATGCTTGTTTTTGTCAGGTTTGTCAAAGATCAGATGGTTGTAGATGTGTGGTGTTATTTCTGAGGCCTCTATTCTGTTCCATTCGTCTATATCTCTGTTTTGGTACCATTACCATGCTGTTTTGGTTACTGTAGCCTTGTAGTATAGCTTGAAGTCAGGCAGTGTGATGCCTTCAGCTTTGTTCTTTTTGCTTAGTGTTGTCTTGGCTATGTGGGCTCTTTTTTTGTTCCATATGAACTTTAAAGTAGTTTTTTCCAATTCTGTGAAGAAAGTCAGTGGTAGCTTGATGGGGATAGATTGAATCTATAAATTATCTTGGGCAGTATGGCCATTTTCACGATATTGATTCTTCCTATCCATGAGCATGGAATGGTCTTCTATTTGTTTGTGTCCTCTTTTATTTCATTGAGCAGTGGTTTGTAGTTCTGGTTGAAGAGTTCCTTCATATCCCTTGTAAGCTAGATTCCTAGGTATTTTATTCTCTTTGTAGTAATTGTGAATGGGAGTTCACTCATGATTTGGCTCTCTGTCTATTACTGGTGTATAGGAATGCTTGTGATTTTTGTACATTGATTTTATATCCTGAGACTTTGCTGAAGTTGCTTATCAGCTTAAGGAGATATTGGGCTGAGACAATAGCATTTTCTAAATATACAATCATGTTATCAGCAAACACAGACAATTTGACTTCCTCTTTTCCTAATTGAATACCCTTTATTTCTTTTTCTTGCCTGATTGTCCTAGCCAGAACTTCCAACACTATGTTGAATAGGAGTGGTGAGAGAGAGCATCCTTGTTTTGTGCTGGATTTCAAAGGGAATGCTTTCAGTTTTTTTTCCCATTCAGTATGATATTGGCCATGGGTTTGTCATAAATAGTTCTTATTATTTTGAGATACATTGCATCAATACCTAGTTTACTGAGAGTTTTTAGCATGAAGGGCTGCTGAATTTTCCAGACCCATCAGTGTGCTGTATTCAGGAGACTCATCTTACATGGAAAGATGCACACAGGCTCAAAATAAAAGGATGGAGGAAGATCTACCAAGCAAATGGAAAAAAAAAAAAAAAAAACAGGTGTTGCAATCTGAATCCTAGTCTCTGATAAAGCAGACTTTAAACCAACAAAGATCAAAAGAGACAAAGAAGGCCATTACATAATGGTAAAGGGATCAATTCAACAAGAAGAGCTAACTATCCTAAATATATATGCATCCAATACAGGAGCACCCAGATTCATAAAGCAAGTCCTTAGAGACCTACAAAGAGACTTAGACTCTCACACAATAATAATGGGAGACTTTAACATCCTACTGTCAATATTAGACAGACCAATGAGACAGAAGGTTAACAAGGATATCCAGAACTTGAATTCAGCTCTGGACCAAGCAGACCTAATAGACATCTACAGAAATCTACATCCCAAATCAACAGAATATACATTCGTCTCAGCACCACATCACTCTTATTATAAAATGGACCACATAATTGGAAGTAAAACACTCCTCAGCAAATGTAAAAGAACAGAAATCAAAACAAACTGTCTCTCAGACCACAGTGCAATCAAATTAGAACTCAGGATTAATAAACTCACTCAAAACCACACAGCTATATGGAAACTGAACAACCCGCTCCTGAGTGACTACTGGGTAAATAATGAAATGAAGGCAGAAATAAAGATGTTCTTTGAAACCAATGAGAACAAAGACTAATGTACCAGAATCTCTGGGACACATTTAAAGCAGTGTGTAGAGGGAAATTTATAGCACTAAATGTCCACAAGAGAAAGCAGGAAATATCTAAAGTCGACACCCTAACATCACAATTAAAACAACTAGAGAAGCAAGAACAAACAAATTCAAAAGCTAGCAGAAGAGAAGAAATAACTTAGATCAGAGCTGAAGGAGACAGAGACACAAAAAAACCTTCAAAAAAATCAATGACTCTAGGAGCTCGTTTTTTGAAAAGATCAACAAAATAGATACACCGCTAGCCAGACTAATAAAGAAGAAAACAGTGAAAAATCAAATAGAAGCAATAAAAAATGGTAAACGGGATATCACCACCAATCCCACAGAAATACAAATGACCATCAGAGAATACTATAAACACCTCTACACAAATAAACTAGAAAACCTAGAAGAAATGGATAAATTCCTGGACACATACACCTTCCCAAGACTAAACCAGGAAGAAGCTGAATCTCTGAATAGACCAATAACAGGTTCTGAAATTGAGGTAATAATTAATAGCCTACCAACCAAAAAAAGTCCAGGACCAGAGAGATTCACAGCTGAATTCTACCAGAAGTACCAAGAGGAACTGGTACCATTCCTTCTGAAACTATTCCGATCAATAGAAAAAGAGGGAATCCTCCCTAACTCATTTTATGAGGCCAGCATCATCCTAATACCAAAGCCTGGCAGAGACACAACAAAAAAAGAGACTTTTAGTCCAGTATCCCTGATGAACACTGATGTGAAAATCGTCAATAAAGTACTGGCAAACCAAACCCAGCAGCACATCAAAAAGCTTATCCACCACAATCAAGTCAGCTTCATCCCTGGGATGCAAGGATGGTGCAACATATGCAAATCAATAAACGTAATCCATCACATAAACAGAACCAATGACAAAAACCACATGATTCTCTCAATAGATGCAGAAAAGGCCTTTGACAAAATTAAAACTTTTATTTAAAAAATTTTATCGGCTGGGTGTGGTGGCCCACGCCTGTAATCCCAGCACTTCAGGAGCCCAGGGCAGGCAGATCACAAGGTCAGAAGTTTAAGATTGGATTAGCCAATATGATGAAACCCCATCTCCAATAAAAATACAAAAATGAACTGGGCATGGTGATGTGTGCCTATGGTCCCAGCTACTCAGGAGACTGAGGCACTGGAACCCAGGAGGTGGAGGTTGCAGTGATCCAAGATGGCACCATTGCACTCCAGCCCAGGTGACAGTGCATGACTCCATCTCAAAAAAAAAAAAAAATTATCAATATGCCGTGATTGCCCAAGTATCTTTGTGCTAGAGAGGATGTAAAACAATTTTGTCATGGGAACCTTCATAAATTCCAAGGTAAGACTCTCTAATCAGGAATTCAGTCTTGTTATGCTACTCAGTAAAGATAGAGATAGATAGCATTATATCTGGTGAATTGTCTTCAAGGTCTGTAAACCCGTATTTAACTCGTTACCCAAAATGATATATTCTAGATTAATATGCTCTCCAGTATAATGTTACTGTGCACCAACAGATATTTATTAAAACTGAGCTAAGCAAAGAACCTCTTGGAGAATAGACTGTCCATTAAGTCAGATAATTTAAAACATATTCTTGAAACAAGCTATATCAATAGGAAGCTGAGTGCCATGGGAGCATTTATAGCTCTCTCTCCTTCCCACAACCCGCCACCTCCCTCTATTGAAGGATGTTTAATAAAACAGCACTATGAAACTTTATTTGAAGGATGTTGTTGAAGGGAAGCTCTCTTACATTGAGAATAGATGTATGTCTCGTGAGTAACTGGATCTGTTTTCTTTTATGGACACTGAGAAGTAACAGATCTGGCTTTCTTTGACACCACAGCTGCTGAGAAGCTATTTTGGTAAGCACATTTGCTGAAGTATCAGAGGTTGGCCAGGAAAACATGAGCCATTCTGGGTATTCTAAACAGTAGGAATTTTAATACAGAGAATTAGCTAGTGGCGGGCTTGGGCACAAAGCTGTTAGAGTTGGTGACATACAGGAGCTCACCTGGAAGCATTGATAAACCTCAGTAATTGCAGCTTCTAGCCTTATCTGGTTTCTAAAGCAGATGATTCTCAAAATCTTTTCTTCTGCCCAGGTATATTCCTGCAGTGGCCTCCCACGATTGCTAATGGCATTTCCTTCCTTTCTATCTTCCTCATTTCTTATAAGCCGAATCCTACAGGGAAGGGCATCATGGTGATGCTCAGTGGAAAACATACACAGGATGCCTGCAAGTTCTAGGCGACTTGTAAACTCAGTGGTTTATAAAAACACACATGGCAAGAAAATGCCATTAGAAGAATCATCCAAGTCAAATGGAAAGGACCCTGTGTCCAGTGTCTGTCCAACTCTGTATAGGATTAGAATACTCACCACTGATACTCTCCTGGAACATGCGCCTTCTGGTGGAGTTGACCTCACTCACAGAAACAGGTGATCATTAGCACGTTTGCATGACCTAGTTACTTCAATATTTTACTTGTTTTTATATTTTTGACTCTAGCTGTTGCTTGAGTAAATATTTCATATACAGTCCAGAGCTGTGGCTGACCCTCAGCGTTTTAATCCTTTCTAACCTCAGCAACTGTGCTATATTATTCTAACATTGCAGAGCAATATTTTTATTCAATTCTCTACTAGGATTTTTACTGTATGTCTCCAAAACTGTGATTCCTTTTTTTCCTAACACAAAAGAATAAGAGGTTAGACCATGGGGGAAAAAAGTTTTGGTGACTATCTCTCCAATTAAAAGTTTAGAACACGACAGGCTCCGTGGCTCAAGCCTGTAATCCCAGCACTTTGGGAGGCCGAGATGGGCAGATCACTTGAAGTCAGGAGTTTGAGATGAGCCTGGCCAACCTGGCAAAACCCTGTCTCTACTACAAACACAAAAATTAGCCAGGAGTTGTGGCAGGCACCTGTAATCCCAGCTACTCAGGAGGTTGAGGCAGGAGAATTGCTTGAACCCGAGAGGCAGAAGTTGCAGTGAGCTGCAGTCACTACACTGCACTCCAGCCTGGGTGACAGAAAGAGACCCCGTCTCAAAAAAAAAAAAAAAAAAAAATTACACCAAATTGTGGTGCATGCATAGCAAGGACTATCTAATTCTCTTTTGATTCGAAAATTAAGCTGTACTCTTTTATTATGTATCATTGGGAGGCTCCTCATATTCTTTCTGGGACAAAAGTAATATATGTACAAACGTAAGCATTTTTCATTTACTTACAAATAAATGGGATCTTATTCTAAGCAAGTACTGCTTTTTAAGGGATCATTTCAGTTTGCCTTGCTGTAAAAAAGGCAAGAAAAATGTTTTCTTGCTTTTTCCTGAGATAGATTTTTTTTTTTTTTAATCCCCACCTGGCTAGGTGTGAAGTCCAAGCCAACTGCTTTGTATATTTATTTTCGATTAAAAAAATGTGTCAAAAAAATGACTAGGGTGTTAGCTTTACCTGAGTACTGAGGACTGCAAACTTTGCTGGTTGTACAGGTTTTATGAAACTATTTTAAAAGGGTAGGAAGATGTCCCCAAAGAACAATAATTGAATGATTTCTTAGGAGACACTCATACAACCCCTTAGGCAGAGTCAGGTAGTGAAACAATGGCAGACCAAGGAGTCAGGAATCCTAATTCTAGGCTTTGTCAGGAGTAGTCTACTCTCTAATCACCCTTGTAATGGTTCATTTGAAAATTATTTAATTATAATACATTCATTTATAGGAATAAAATATACATTATATATACATATATAGGAATAAATATAATACGTTCATTTAATAGGAATAAAATGAGTGTATTTTTGTACTACCCTTCTCAAAGAATTCTGGATGGGATAAGCTGTACGATGGAGAGGGTGTATGAGCAGTAAAAACTAATTTGAATTCTGACACTGTCTGCTACTAATTGTGACATTGGACAAATTATTTAGCCTGGGGAACCAATTGCATCATCTAAAACTGATTAAATTTCATATCCTAGTTAGTAATCTACTATAAGATCTACTTTCTAAAGTTGTTTTGAGGATTAAATGAGGTAATGCATTAAAAGAGCTTTGAAAACTGCAAATTCTATACACAGCATTCCAGCTCAATAAGTAGCCATGCCAGGAGGCAGAGAGGAACTTAGATGCTTTGCATTGAGAAAGCTTTGAGAATTTATTGACATGCTAACTTGAATTCATGGAATAGGGAAAGCAGCATTCACAGGGTTTCTCCAAGAAAGCAGTTCAGTCTAAATAAGTACCAACGCACAATAGCTTTAGTGCCACTGCCAAAGCAAGGCTGAGCCCAGAAGGCCACCAATCAAGGTCTGTTAGCATTCATTCTCACGACATTCCTAATTTGTTGGGTTGGCTAGACAATGTCTTGAGTATATTGACATATTATAATTAAATTTTATTATATTACCATCCAGGAACAGATAACAAAGCAAATAATTTTATTCTGATTATTAGCACTTTACATTCCCAATGTTAGTAAAAGTCAGAATATGTATATATTTCTCAAGACGTGTGTCTGCATTCAGATAGATAGATAAAGTATATAATTTATCAAATTGGAATTGTCCTATATGCAGTAGACATTACCAATGACAGCAATATCTAGTTATCTTTCCACATGAAAGACTGCACTTTTCAGCCCTTTTGTAGCCAATGAGATGTCACTTTAGGATGGGGGCAGTAAAATATTTACAACTTTTTTAGTCTCTCATTTTCCCCTTCTGAGAAGAGACTTGGTGTTGAGGTGGTCAGCTTTGAACATTGAGATGGGGCATAGAGGTCAGACACTAAAGAGAACTGCCCCGGCCTGCAGTGGACTTTGCATGAGCAAGTAATATATTTGAGTTAGGCCAAATAAGTAAGATTTTGGAGTTGTTATTGCAGCAGAGCGTAGCCTACCTGGATTGATTGATAAATCGATAGTGGGTGTATTGATAAATCGATAATGGGTATATAGTTTATCAAAGTGGAATCAGAATGTTATCTTGTTTTTTCTTAAGCTATATGACAACAATGTTTCCTTGCTAGTTAAAACTTTGTCCCCATAATTTTAATGCTTATTAATTTTATGCACCACAATGTACTGAATAAATCCTGCACATTATATATTTAATTTATTAATGTTGAATATTTCTTAATAACATATTTAAAAGAAATTCACTTATGTGGAATTGTGCTAATTTATTTTCAACCATCAGTATAGAAAAATTTCTACATCTTTACCCACTTACCATAACTGTATGATCAGCTTTTTGCAGTTGTTAGCTGAAAATTCGTTTGGTGGCTGCTTTAATTTGCATTTTATTAATTTGAAGTGGGTTTGAATATTGAAAAGCATTTTTTAGCCAGTTGTGTATTTTACTAATGAAATTCTTGCCAACTCCCTTAGTCTTAATTTTATGAGATGCATATCTTCTTTTCAATGATTTGCAAAATCTTTATATTAGGGAAATGAATTCACTGTCCATTCAATATATGATTATTTTTGCAAATGGTTTTTACCTTTTGATGACCTATGTTTGATTTTGATGACCTATATTTTAAGATCCAGGTTTTTTGGGTTTTTATTTATTTTTTCTTATTTTGGTCCATATTTACCTCTGCGTAATCCCTCTGTTGTGTATTCTCATTACCCAAATTTCCAGTTTTTATAATATTAATAGTAATTATTTCTAAAAGTAATACATCCAATGTAAATTACTATATAATATAAAACAATTTTTATAGAAATACTCCTTACACCTTGACAATTTGATGACTACATCTCAAGAATAAATTGTAGATAGAGAACCTGGCGAGTGAAAAACCGATAAGATGTCATACTGCACTGGAATATTAGTTCTCTATGCAGAAAACATCACATTTGTTCATATGGCATGTATGGCATTCTGTCCTCTCTTGGTCTCTATATACCTTTTTTATGTATTTATTGAACAGTTATATGCCAAGGACTGGTAAGCAGGGCTGGCACATATGGTTGTACTTAAAATCCTGATTTTTTACAATAGTTTTTAAACATAGGGCTTAAGAGAAGTTACCTTGAATTTAGTATATTAATCTGAGGAATAAGTAAATATGTGCCAACTGCTTTTTGCATGAAAGATAATCATGGAAACATGGAAATTGGGAAAATTTATCATTATTATGCATCTCTCCTTCTCTCTCTGTATGTACACACACACACACACACACAATGACTGTGTATATTCATTTATGTGTTATTAATTAAGGTACAAATTCAAAGGCGCTCTAATAGAAGTGACACATTTATGAACTTACAACACATTTAAAAATAAATATTTAAAGGCATTTGACTGCTGCAGTGAGATACTGTTTCATATCTAGGAGGGCTATAATCAAAAAGTCACATGATGAAAATACTAGGAGATTCAAGGTAGAAATGTAAAATCGTATAGCCACTTTGGAAAAAAATCTTCAGTTCTCCAAAATGTCAAACAGTATTACTATATGGTGCAACAGTTCCACACTTAGGTATACAACCAATGAGATTAAATTCGGTAGTCTCAGTAGAGGTAGTGAAGTCTAAGCTGTGAATTTTGGGAAATAGAAATGACAGCATTCTGAGGTCTTACATCTTACAACTGAGAGGCTGGGGGGAATGACAGTTTTCTTTTGAGTACTCTCAATTCTCTCTGGACCTTTGCACATAGAGGGATCAAGGACTGGGAAGAGTGTTCTTAGTTTGATTTCTTAGGGCTCCTTTATGACCTCTTGAACATCTGGAGAGTCTCTTGTACCATGCCCTCCTTGGGCAGAGTCAATCTTATCTAGAGAGCATAGGGTGCACTCTTTATACTTGCATTTCTTGATTCCCTGGAAGCTATAATAACTCTTTCTATTGATATATAGTAGTTACATATATTTTGGGGGTATACGTGATGTTCCTATACCTGTATATAATGTGTAATGATCAAATGAGGGTAACTGGAATATCCATTGCCTCAAACATTTATCATTTATTTGGGAACATCACAATTAGTTGATTATTAGGTATACAAATAAAATGTGGCCTCCAATACATATAAACCAAAACTGACAGAATTATATGGACAAATGAATCTATCTACAGTTCTCTCATATTTGCTATATCATGCAGAAAAAAAGATTTGAATAATATAATTAATAATAATGAGCAAATTAAAAATAGGACACTTATGCAACAATTAGTGAACAGATACTTTTATCAAGAACATAGTATTTCTGCAAATTAACCATGTACCAAGGCATAAAACAACACAAATTTCAAAGAATTAGCATCATACTGATGTGTGTTATTGATTTCTAAGCTAATTACAATGTGGCTATTTGGATGCACATTGTAATTAGTTTAGAAATCAATAACAAACATTATAACAAAAAGAAAATATATATATATATATATATATATATATATATATATATATATATATATAAATTTAGTAAAGAAAGAAACTTCTAAATAACCAGGCAGGCAAAGAAGAATTTTAACAGAAACTAGAGAGTAGATTTTGGAGAGATACGGAATAAGCATTAGACAGAAATTCAGTGTCATTGGCTTATAGTTGAGAAGAAAGAAAAGCTGAAGGTCAATGAGTTTAATGTTCTATTTAAGAGGCTGAAGAAAAAATTCACAGAATAAATTTAAAGAAATTCAAAAAATGACAATAATGAAGAAGCATCTAAAACACTGAAATAAAGATATAATAAAGAGCATCAAGAAGGACAGAAGTATGTTGTTTGAAACTAACAAAATAGACAAAAATTGGTAAAAAGAACAAATACAAATGAAATAAATATCAAAGTGGAATATAACCACAATCAGAGATTTTAAAAACAATACCAGAGAACATACCAGTTTAATGGACTGAACCTCTTTAGATATAAGCAGAAATGAATTTCCCATTTTCATACCCTTCTTGTGCAAAGATATAGTAAAAAATATTTTGTTTTCCATTGGAAGAAATCTCTAGCAAAGCTCATAATTTTTCTAGTGTCTTAGAAAATGAAAAGTCCTTCATTTTGAGTAATAAAAGTCCAGTCCTGGTTAATATCAGTACTCCGAATTGATAAAAGATTCCTTTCCTCTTCCAATTAAACCTGATTCAGTCTTTAGTAAGTGGTAGTGATAGGAAGGATGGTGGGAGTCTTCTCTCTCCCTGTTCCACCCTTCCCCAACTGACTAGCTGCAGTTTTATTTCTTCTGAGAAGATAGTAAGAATAAAGGGGACTAAGGGAAATGGACAAATGCTTCTATGGCTAATAGTTTGCCTCTTGGTGTGGAAGATCCACTCTTTTTTTCAATAATTTCCATTTTTATTTTAGATTTGAGGGTTAAATGGGCAGGTTTGTTACATGAATATCTTGTGTGATGCTGAAGTTTGGGGTATGGTTGATTCTGTCTTTTGAGTAGTGAGCATAATGTCTAATAGTTAATTTTTCAACCTTTGGCCCCTCCCTCTCCCACCAAGTACTTCCCAATATCTACTGTTGCCATCTTTATGTCCATAAATACTCAGTGTTTAGCTGTCACTTATAAGTGAGAATGTATAGAATTTGTTTTCGTTTCTACATTAATTTGCTTAGGACAATGACCTCCAGCTGCACCCATATTGCTGCAAAGGGTATAATTTTAGTTCTTTTGTATGGCTGCATAGTGTTCCATAGTGTACATGTGCTACATTTTTTTATCCCATCCACCATTAATAGATTCCTAGGTTGATTTCATGTCTTTGCTGTGGTGAATAGTGCTGTGATAAACATATAAGTGCAGTTATCTTTTTGATAGAACAATTTTTTTTTGGATATATACCTAGAAATGCAATTGCTGAGCCAAAGTGGTAGTTCTATTTTAAGTTCTTTGAAAAATTGCCAAACTGCTTTCCACAGTGCCTGAATTAAGTTTCATTTCCACCAACAGTGTATAAGCATTCCCTTTTCTCCGCAGCTTCATCAGCATCTATTGTTTTTGGGCTTTTTAGTAATTGCCATTCTGATTGGTGTGAGATGGTGTCTCATTGTGGTTTTGATTTTCATTTCTCTAATGATTAGTGATGTTGACCTTTTTTTTCATGTTTGCTGGCTGCTTGAAATTCTTCCTTTGAGAAATGTCTGTTCATGCCTTTTGCCCACTTTTTAATGGGATTATTTGCTTGACTCCTCCCTAACTCATTTTATGAAGTCAGCATGACCCTCATACCAAAACCTGGCAAAGATACAGAAAAAAAAAATACAGACCAATATCCCTGATGAACATAGATGCAAAATCCTCAACAAAATACTAGCAAACCAAATATAGCAGCACATCGAAAAGTTCATTCACCACAAACAAGTAGGCTTTATTCCTGGAATGCAAGGTTGGTTCAACATATGCAAATTAATAAATGTGACTTCTTACATAATCAGAATTAAAAACAAAAATCATATGATCATCTCAATAGACATGGAAAAAGCTTTTGATAAAATTCAACATCTCTTCATGATAAAAATCCTCAACAAACTAGGCATTGAAGGAACATACCTGAAAATAAGAAAAGCCATCTACGACAACTCCACAACCAACATTACACTGAATGGGCAAAAATTGGAAGCATTCCTTTTGAGAACTGGAACAAGACAAGGATGCTGAGTCACACCACTCTTATTCAACATAGTACTGGAAGTGCTAGCTAGAACACATAGGCAATAGAGAGAGATAAAAAACCTCCAAGTAAGAAAAGAAAAAGTGAAACTATCTGTCTTTACCAAGAATATAATTCTATACCTAAAAACTCCAAAAGAGTACACCAAATGATTCCTGGAACTGATAAGTGACTTCAGTAATGTTTCAGGATACAAAAACAATGTACAAAATCAGTAGGAATTCTATATACTAAAAACATGCAAATTGAGAGCCAAATTAAGAACACAAGCCCATTAACAATAGGCACACAAATAATAAAATACCTAGGAATACAACTAACCAAGGAGGTGAAATATCTCTACAAAGAGAACTATAAAACACTGCTGAAAGAAATCACAGATGACACAAATGATAAAACATTTCATGTTCATGGATTAGAAGAATCAATATCATTAAATTGGCCATCCTGCCCCAAGCAATCTGCAAATTTAACAGTATTCCTGTTAAACTATGAATGTCATTTTTCACAGAATTAGAAAATGACTATTCTAAATTTCACGTGGAACCAAAAAAGAGCCTGAATATCCAAAGCAATTCTAAGCAAAGAGAATAAAGCCAGAAGCATAACATTACCTGACTTCAGACTATACTATCAGGCTACAATAACCAAAACAGCATGGTACTGGTACAAAAACATACAATAGACCAATAATACAGAATAGAGAACCCAGAAATAAAGCCACACACCCACAGCCATCTGATCTTCAACAAAGTCACCAAATAAGCAAAGAGGAGACTCCCTATTCAATCAATGGTGCTGGGATAGCTACATATTCCATATGCAGAAGAATGAAACTAGATGCCTACCACTCATCATACATAAAAGTTAAATTGAAGTGGATTAAAGATGTAAATGTAAGAGCTCGAACTGTAAGAATCCTAGAAGAAAACTTAGGAAACACTATTCTGGACATTGGCCTTGGGAAATAATTTAAGACTAAGTCCTCAAAAGCAATTGCAAGAAAAACAAAAATTGACAAGCAGGACCAAATTGACAAATAGGATCTAATTAACCTAAGGAGCTTCTGCACAACAAAAGAAACTGTCAACAGAGTAGACAGACAACCTACAGAATGGGAGAAAATATTGGCAATCTATGCATCCGTCAAAGCTCTACAATCCAGAATCTACAAGGGAACCAAACAGTTCAACAAGCCAAAAGTGGATGCATTCTTATTTGATCTTTCTCTCATGAGCACTTTTAGGTCTCCTTCAGAGATCCCCTGTTGGGGGCATCCTCCTTATGGGGGATAACCTGGCCGTGTGGCCAATTATAATTCCACCTCAGTCCTTGAATTTCTAGCTGGGTCACATTGTTTCCTCAGAGGATCCTTTTGGGTTGAGTCCCTTTTAAGATGACTCTTGGATGACTCCCTTCTGTGGACTCTCACTTCCTTGCCCTTTTCTCTTTCTCTCTTTTTTTTTTCTCCAGCTTTTTGGAGGCATAATTGGCCTTCTGTTTGAGGAAGAGCATTTGGTATGAAGGTAGCCTTCTCTTTCATTGCTTTTTGGGCTCCAGATTACCTCTTCTCTTTGTTTCTATGAGAATTAAGCACCATTCCCTAAATACTCTCAACTTCAGGAGACACATGTGAACCTTTCTGCGTGGCTCTCTTAAAGTTCTCTTCACTCAGCTTACTAAAACAAGGGAAAAGGAAATTGCTTCATTCCCACCCAGAAAAATGGGGGCCTGAAGAGCACATTGCCAAATCTCTCCAAAGACAAGCTTCCTTCAGGCCTTATTAGCTCTTGCTCTTTACACCAAAACAATTTGTCATGAAAAAAAATGCTGGCAATTTCATAGGAGGTAACTTGCTCTAAGTGGAGTACTTCATAGTGATTGTGTTATTTGTCCTGGGGTTTCAGCTAAGGCTGAGACAGGAGTCCCATTTTAACATCCTGTTATATCACAAATAACCTTATGCTAATTAACTTGAAAACTTAGGGAAAAAATGATTATTCATTAGAAAAATATAAAATTATAGAAAACTCAAGAAAAAGTATAAAAACTGAATAGACCTAATCATCAAAAAATTAAATTAATATTTACAAATTTAACATATTACCTCAAAAGCCAAACAAACAAAAAATAAAGTGAAAAATATCTAATATCTACATTTTACTATGCATTTTCAAAATTTTAATGGAGGTTCTAACCACTGAAGTAGACAAGAAAAAGAAAATCTTTGAAAATTCAAAAGTAGAAAACGAAGTCATCATTTGAAGATATTTTATTTGTCCTACACAGGAATCCCCAGAGAATGTACAAAAAAAAAATACTAGCTAGACTGGAGGAATAAATGCTACTGTTCCATATCACTAGGATGACTATAGTTCACAATGACATGTAGTTTCAAATAGCTAGAGAGAATGTTGAACGCTCCCAACACAAAGAAATGACAAGTGTTTGGGATGATGGTTATGCCGATTACCCTGGTCTGATTACTATACATTATATGTATTTAAACATCACTATGTACCCCATGAATATGTACAATTATTAAATTTTTTAAATAAAAAATATTAGCATTTGAGTTTAGCAATATATGGAAATTAATCACCTTCCTATATGTCAGCAAAGATAGTTGAAAATTTAACTTAAGAAAGGGTTTTAATGAGTTACAGATAAATATATCAAAATAGATGGAAAAATGTATGAAGAATTTTTAAAAATTCTACTGAAACATATTGAAAAGAACCCATATAACTAGATTTATAGAACAGAAGAGATGACATTTTAAAGATTCAATTCTTTTGTAAAACAGGAGGATAATTGTAAATGAATTCATATAAAAGCTGATGATATGGAACTTTATACCTTAAGATTATCCATATTGGTGTACCACTGGGAGCTTTTCGTATACCACCAGGACTAAACCTACTCCTGTTTTTAGACACTCTTACAGAAACTCTTGCATAGCTATAAAAGGTAGTTATACAAGAGTAATTATAGCAGTATTATTTCTAGTGAAAGACAACAAAATGACTTAACATTAATCAGTACTAAAATAAATGAATTATATGGTAAAATACTATTCAGCAGTGAAAATGAGTTAACTGGAATTATATGTTTCAACGTGTGCATAAATTTTCTGAACCTAAGTTTGGTCAAAAAAGTCAGGCTGCAGAAAAACATATATAGCGTATAATTATTAATATAAAAACAAGAATACATTTACATATGTGTGTGCATATGTACTTTTAAATAGAAAACATTTATGGTAGTGGTAAATATCAAATAGTAATTATTTCCAGTGTTGGGAGGATGGGAAGGGTGAAAATGATAAAAATTATAGCTATAAATTTTAATAATAACAAAATGTAATGAAAGTTTTACTTTGTTTCAACATAGTGGGGTGCCACATTTCCCCTCACTTTGTAAAATGCAGTACTAGACCCTTTTTATGAGGTACTTCTTTCAGTTTGAAATAGATCCTATTATATATTCCACACATTAGCAAATTTCATAACTTTAAATATCTTCTTCAAAAGTAAGAACAAACAAACAAAAGTCTCTCTGGACCTTGTAAGGTGGAAAAAGTCCCTGCCTCAAATTTAGGAAAAGATAACTCTTTATTTTCAACCCCATGCTATGAATAAACTTCAACAATATTTTCTTTTCTGTTTAAAGATTCATCAAGAGTCATTTGTCAAATAACAATAGAAACATTTTTTAATCTGTGATTTCAATGTTAGACAATTTTTTTCTTTAATTGGTCCCCATCCCCACTATGATTACATGAACCACCAAGAATCAAAGGATGGATTTAGAGTCCCAGACAGCTAAGATATTACAAATAAAATAGAAGAGAGCATTGACAAAAGACAGACAGGCATCTCAGAAGTAGCAGATGAAGATAATTTTTTCTAGTTACCAGGCACCTATTTAAAAGTAACCCCTGAAGGGAAACCGAATTCACTCTATGTTCTTGGCAAAATTAGTATTTTCTGAATGTTTTCTTTTCTTCGCATTTTGAATTTTAATACTGTACCGACGAATAATGGAAAAATCATTTGACAAAGCCAAAGATTGCATTAAATTCTAGTGTGTGTTAATTGGCTTTATTAAAAATTAGCATTTTTGAATTTCTAATTCTCTTCCTAATTTATAAAGTCATTCATTTTATCATGTATTATAATTAAATTTGCATGAGAGTAAATTTTATTTGTCTCTGTTGCTGAAACACATAAGAATTGTCTACACAGCTAATGCAGGATATTTTTATATTTGCATGTTGACAATAAAATATTCATTAATTTAAACATGGCAACAGCAGTACACATGCTGAGTTGTAATTACCATTGCTTAGTAACTGCATGTCTCTGAGTGACAATGGGAATTAACTGAATAATTATTACATGTGCTTCTGTTTGAAATATTTTCTCAATGTAGTTCTGATCCCTAGGTGGAAGTTGCCAGTTCAGAAGACATTTGAGCCAAATACTGATTCTGCTTCATAAACCATCAATGTAATCAGCCTAAGACCAACAGCAGTCGACGATTAACCACATAATAATTAGATTATTCCTTCAGTGTCAATACGTTAGAACCAGCATGGAAAGCATTCAGGAAAACTGTTTACCAGACCTGAATTTCTCTAGAGAAATCAAACACTGTACAATTAACTGAAAAAAATGAAATGTTCATGCTCTGGTTTAGTTAGAAATGCAACATATCTGAAGTACTCGCTGCCAGATCCTTTTATTGATTAGCTCTGGTGTTCTCCCAGAGTTCTCTTCTGGTCGAGTAAATTTTGCAGCATACCTTCACCTGTATCATCACTCTGATGTTCCTTATTCTAGAAGCTACAGCCATAAAGAAAATTTACTTTTGCAAAATTAAGTGTTATTTTTGTCTCTCTAAAATCTGATGTTGGTTATGCATTCTAATACCTTCTTCCCATGAATGCAATTGAATTTTGGGTAGTCACTTTATATGACAAAGCATGAGATCAGAAATGCGAATTTTTATTATTAAACAGATTGGATTGTATTCATGTGTGGTCATTGGGATGCTCCAGATAGGGTAATGTGCGTAACTTTCCCATGGTCCATTTACACCCAAGTACTAGTGTTGGGACTTTTCCGTTTATGTTACCCCTTCCTTTGATAATCAAAAATCACAGCTTTGTTTGAGGCAGGATGTTAATGAGTGTCCTGATGTCTTGTGATATGGCTTTACCTACAAGGCCAGTTTTCATGGAGACTCAGTACTCTTGGGGCAAGGGTGGTCAACCTTTTTTGAATGAGCCAGGAGTGAAGAACAGGCAGCAATTTATAGAAAGTCTTTGATAAGCAATAATGGAGACCAACTAACATACCTCCCCCAGAAGGCAAAAAACTGAAGGTTTTAAGAAAATAATTTTCAAAACTTGGAAATAAGACCAAAAAATGCCTGTATGTTTTTTAAATGTCATATTGGAGACTAATCTGAGAAGTCTGCCTAGAAGTCATCTGTTATTCAGGGACTTCTAACTTTGCTTGACTTATTGTATTTTGATTTGGGCTTAGGCCCCATAAAATTAGATGTTATCTTGGAAAAATAAGAAATTGCAATTGATTTTTGCCCAATAAAGATGCAAATAATTTTTGTCAAGTACATATGTCTGTGGGGGGTGGGAGAGGGGGCAAGAGTTCTAGATTTATTGTCTTTTAAACATTTTTGTACCTAATTTAGATATCTCATTTCCATATCAATTGTTTTAGCTGACTGTGTAAGCATCCATCTTCTTCTTTTTTTTTTTTTTTCCGCTCTGTCGCCAGGCTGGAGTGCCATGGGCACGATCTCGGCTCACTGCAATCTCCGCCTCACGGGTTCAAGCGATTCCCCTGCCTCAGCCTCCCGAGTAGCTGAGACTACAGGCGCACACCAACCACGCCCAGCTAATTTTTTGTATTCTTAGTAGAGACACGATTTCACCATGTTGGGCAGGATGGTCTTGATCTCCTGACCTTGTGATCCACCCGCCTCGGCCTCCCAAAGTGCTGGGATTATGGGTGTGAGCCATCGCACCGGCCCTAAGCATCGGTCTTTCATAGCCTCTTGAATTTGCTTTGTCTTTAATCATTAATAAATAATTATTGCACACATGCTCATTATGTATTTATATGAGAATTTGATTTTTCAAAAATTTAATAAAATTGGCCGGGCGCGGTGGCTCACGCTTGTAATCCCAGCACTTTGGGAGGCCGAGGCGGGCGGATCACGAGGTCAGGAGATCGAGACCACGGTGAAACCCCGTCTTTACTAAAAATACAAAAAAAATTAGCCGGGCGCAGTGGCGGGCGCCTGTAGTCCCAGCTACTCGGAGAGGCTGAGGCAGGAGAATGGCATGAACCCGGGAGGCGGAGCTTGCAGTGAGCCGAGATTGCGCCACTGCACTCTAGCCTGGGCGACAGAGCGAGACTCCGTCTCAAAAAAAAAAAAAAAAAAAAAAATTTAATAAAATTATTCTTTTAATTAACTCAGCTAGAATTTGCAAAAGCTGCAGAGTTCCCGTTTGTTTTTCACATGGATTTCCCTAGTGATGACATCTTATGTAACGATAGTGTGTCCAGAATTGGTGGGTTCTTGGTCTCACTGACTTCAAGAATGAAGCCGTGGACCCTTGCGGTGAGTGTTACAGTTCTAAAGGTGGCGGGCGTGTCCGGAGTTTGTTCCTTCTGTTGTTCAGATGTGTTCGGAGTTTCTTCCTCCTGGTGGGTTCGTGGTCTCGCTGGCTTCAGGAGTGAAGCTGCAGACCTTCACGGTGAGTGTTACAGCTCACAAATGCAGTTTGGACCCAAAGAGTGAGCAGTAGCAAGATTTATTGCAAAGAAGGAAAGAACAAAGCTTCCACAGCTTCGAAGGGGACCCGAGCGGGTTGCCACTGCTGGCTCCGGCAGCCTGCTTTTATTCTCTTATCTGGCCCCACCCACGTTCTGCTGATCGGTAGAGCCGAGTGGTCTGTTTTGACAGGGCGCTGATTGGTGCCTTTACAATCCCTGAGCTAGACATAAAGGTTCTCCACGTCCCCATCAGAGCAGCTAGATACAGTGTCCATTGGTGCATTCACAGACTCTGAGCTAGACACAGGGTGCTGATTGGTGTATTTACAATCCTTGAGCTAGACATAAAGGTTCTCCACATCTCCACCAGACTCAGGAGCCCAGCTGGCTTCACCCAGTGGATCCCGCACCTGGGCTGCAGGTGGAGCTGCCTGTCAGTCCCTCGCCCTGCGCTCGCACTCCTCAGCCCTTAGGTAGTCGATGGGACTGGGCGCCGTGGAGCAGGAGGTGGCGCTCTTCGGGGAGGCTCCAGCCGCACAGGAGCCCATGGAGGGGGTGGGAGGCTCAGGCATGGCGGGCTGCAGGTCCCCAGCCCTGCACCGCGGGAAGGCAGCTAAGGTCCGGTGAGAAATCGAGCGCAGTGCCGGTGTGTTGGCACTGCTGGGGGACCCAGTACACCCTCCGCAGCCGCTGGCCTGGGTGCTAAGCCCCTCATTGCCTGGGGCCGGCAGGGCCCGCCGGCTGCTCTGAGTGGGGTGGGGGCCGCCAAGTCCACGCCCACCCGGAACTCCAGCCGGCCCGCAAGCGCCGCGCGCAGCCCCGGTTCCTGCTCGCGCCTCCCTCCACACCTCCCTGCAAGCTGAGGGAGCCGGCTCCTGCCTTGGCCAGCACAGAAAGGGGCTCCCACAGTGCAGCGGTGGGCTGAAGGGCTCCTCAAGTGCCACCAAAGTGGGAGCCCAGGCAGAGGAGGTGCCGTCAGCGAGCGAGGGCTGTGTACTGCCGGCACGCTGTCACCTCTCAATAGCATGATAATCAAAACCAGAAAAATAGTGTAAGTACAAAAATACTATTAACTAAACTACAGACTATATTCATATTTCAACAGTTTTTTATGGGTACTCTATGCTTGTGTATAGTTGTATGAAATTTTGTCATATGTACATGTTTATATAACTACCACCATAATCAAAATGAGAAATGTTTCCTCACCCTAAGGGAACTCACTCATACTATCCCTTTATAGTCACACTTCTGTGAAAATCTAATGTCCAGCAACCATTGATTTGTTCTTCATCACTGCAATTTAGTTATTTTGAAAATTTTATATAAATGAAATGTATATATTTTATTCCATAAATTTTCTTTTGTGATTGGCTTTTTTTTTTTTTGAGACGGTGTCACTGTGTTGCCCAGACTGGAGTGCAGTGGTGCAATCTCGCCTCACTACAACCTCCACCTCCTAGGCTCAAGCAAATCTCCTACCTCAACCTTCCAAGTAGCTGGGATTACAGGTGCGCTCCATTACCGCCAATTTTTGTATTTTTAATAGAGACGGGGTTTCACCATGTTGGCCAGGCTGGTCTTCAACTCCTGACCTCAAATGATCCACCTGCCTGGGCCTCCCAAAGTGCTGGGATTACAGGCGTGAGCCACCATGCTCGGCCTGTGATTGACTTTTTTACTCAGTGTAATTCCCTTGGAATTATTCCAAGTTCAGATATCAATAATGTAAGGTTTGTCAGGGAGAGGGAAGGTAAAAGAGAGAGAGTTAGTGGCTCAACAGCAACACAGGTTTATTAAGGAAACCTGTGGAGGAGGACACCGGCACTGGAACCTACCCCCCACTTACAGACTGGGGCAGTTACAGGTCTGGACAGGAGAGGGGGAATTGTTGCAAAATGGGATGGGGCAGTGTGGTTAGCTGCTGATAAGGGAGGAATTTCCTGCAGGCAGGTGATTGGGCCTGGGACCTGCCCAACAGGATGTTTCTCACAGCCTGGGCCCCAGTGGAATTTTTCATGCTGGCCAGGGTATACTAAATGGTGGGGTTTACAAAATGGTGCAGGTTGGGCTAACAAACAGTATGTTTCTTTTTGTTATTGAGTAGTGTTCAGTTTTGAAAATGAACTATGGCTTGTTTGTCCATTCACTCATTGAAGGATATATGAGTTGTTTCCAGTTTTTGACTATTTCAGATAAAGATGTTATAAATATTTATGTATTCATGTACCGGTATTTGCATGAATATAAGCTTTTATTTCTCTATGCTAAATTCTTAGGAGTAGGATTGCTAGGTTATGCGATAAGTGTATGTGCAATTGTGGTTTTAAGTTGCCTCTAATTAATGGTTAATGATATTGGAAATCGTTTCATGTACTTATTCTATCTATATATCCTGTTAGGTAAAGTTTCTGATTAACTCTTTTGCCTGTTTTTTAATTAGGTTGTTTGTGTTTTTATGCTTGAGTTTTGAGAATCCTTTATATATTCTGGATATATGGACTATTGAGCCTATCAACCAAGTTTTTAAAGGTTCAGTTGATTGTATTTTTCACTCCTAAAATCTCCACTTGTTTCTTCTTTGTATCTTCTATATCTTTTATGAGAGTTTCTATGTTTTCATTGATTTCAGGGGTATTTATGACATCTTACTTGGGCATTTTTATAACTGTTTTGAAGTTCTTCACAGATAATTCGAGTATCTGTGTTTTGTTGGCATTGCCATCTCTCGTCTTTCCTCATTTGACTGGAGATTTTCCTGGTTCTTGATTTGCTGAGTAATTTTGGATTGTATCTTAGATATTTTGAATATTATACTCTGTGCCACTGGTTGCTGTTTAAATATTTCATTTGAACTGGCAGCATTTAGGTTCAGAATGCACATTCTGGCCAGGTGCAGTGGCTCACTCCTGTAATTCCAGCACTTTGGGAGGCCGAAGCGGGTGGATCACAAGGTCAGGAGTTCAACACCAGCCTGACCAACATGGTGAAACCCCATCTCTACTAAAAATACAAAAATTAGCCATATGTGGTGGCATGTGCCTGTAATCTCAGCTACTTAGGAGGCTGAGGCAGGAGAATCTCTTGAACCTGGGAGGCGGAGGTTGCAGTGAGCCAAGATCATGCCATTGCACTCCAGCCTGGGTGACAGAGTGAGACTGTCTCAAGAAAACAAAGCAAAACAAAAAAAGCACATCCTAGCTGGCCTGCGTATTACAAGAGACCAATTTGAAACCTGGGTGGTATTCCATATCACAGTTTTGTTCCCAAAGCTTTTGCCGTTTTGATTCTAGTTGGCTTTACACATGGACCACTTGGGGATGAGCTTAATATTGCATACACAAATTTAAATAATTCTTTCCACCAGCGCCTTTATTATTAGTATTATTTCAATTTTCTTTTGCACTCTAGCTGAGAGAGGGAAGGGTGCCATGTTTCTGACTGTCATTTGTTTTGTTCAGGGCACGAGTAGTCCCCATGTTCCACTCTCTACAAGGCTTTAACTTTTGATTCCAAACAACTTAATTTATATGTCAAAACACTGAATATCCATGGTTTCTCTTTTTGTCTAACAATCCTTCTCCTCGATGCCTTGTGGATGCTTCTGACTGCTTGAAGGCAGGCTCAAAATACACATGGAAGAAAGAAAGTACACATGGATTGATATTTTAAAACTTCATCACATTATATTTCTACAGGCCATTCTTAATTTAGATTGCCAATTAGCTATGAAAATGTATGTTTTTGATTGCTATGCACAGCATTGACTTTCTGTTTGCATTATTGTTGACATATCACCCAGGATGTTTGCTCTAATAAGTACTTGCTGCTTTTCACTCCAAAGCTTTCCCTGGGGTTGGGCTGTGAAGTGTTTAGTTATAAAACTTTAGTAGCTTTACTCAGAAACAATGATGCAATTGAGGATTGCGCTCGGATTCAGTATTTGAACACAAATAAGTCACAGATGTGATTAATAAATTAGTGTTTTATTAGAAAAAAACAAGGATTTCAAGGTTATGCAGACCTGTTTTCAAATCCTAGCTTGGCACTATAAGTTTGAGGAAGGTTATTACTCCCTGAGACCCTGTTTCATCATTTAGGATAAGAGATAACCACAACCAGGAAAGGACTGTGGGCCTAATTAACACTTTATACAAAGAGGCCATTAGGGACACTTCTTGATGCGAGAACTGTCAATTTACTTCTTTACTAGGCACAAAAAGAAGAAAATGACATTGAGTTGGTAGTAATGGGAAAGCTAAATTTAAAACTTAATATAAAAATTATAATCTAAGAAAGAGAAATATTTCAGACCAAGAGAGACTTTCTAATCCAACTTCTCATTTTACATATAACCAAGGGGTGAAGAGACTTGTCTGGTGTATTTCATGTGTCCAGAGACAAATCTGAGGCCAGAATTCTAATCTGATCAGTAGGCCAGTAGACCTTAACACCATGGCACAAATATCTCATATAAAACCCTCTAAAATGGAATATATTACACTAATGGATCTTTACAGCAGACCCTAACATACTATAAAATGTAAACAGGACATATAAACTAAAACTCTACTGCATCACTAATTATTATCATTAACTGATATGCTAACCACAAGAAACATTAAACATTTAACAAAAAGCATTGCTTGCTTTAGCACACAGGAACTGTTGGGGATGAAATAGATGATTCGAGTCATTTGAAAAGGCTATCTTGGGAAATTCAAGTGGATACTTTTTATATTGGTAGACAAATATTCTTTTTTTTTTTTCTATTATACTTTAGGGTTTTAGGGTACATGTGCACAATGTGCAGATTTGTTACATATGTATCCATGTGCCATGTTGATTTCCTGCACCCATTAACTCGTCATTTAGCATTAGGTGTATCTCCTAATGCTGTAGACAAATATTCTTATAGCAAAGGAAGCTTAAAAATTATTTCATTGCTGGGCGCAGTGGCTCACGCCTGTAATCTCAGCACTTTGGGAGGCCGAGGCGGGCGGATCACGAGATCAGGAGATGGAGACCATCCTGGCTAACCTGGTGAAACCCCATCTCTACTAAAAATACAAAAAATTAGCCAGGCCTGGTGGCGGGTGCCTGTAGTCCCAGCTACTCGGGAGGCTGAGGCAAGAGAATGGCGTGAACCTGCGAGGCGGAACTTGGAGTGAGCCAAGATCGCGCCACTGCACTTCAGCCTGGGCGACAGAGTGAGACCCCGTCTCATAAAATAAAATATATATTTCATTGAATATTTATTTATAAACATCATGACTAGGTACGGATGTTTGATTGCATCTTTAGGATTTGGAGAGGAATTGGCAAAAGAAAGTTTTGTAGTATGTATCCTGGACTACCTTGACATTTTACAGAAAATCTTTTTAAATTTCTTCCAACTTATAGAGAATCTGGTACCTCAAACAAATGAGATATCTTTATTTTATTCTTATAGACAAAGATGGAAGAGACATAATACCTACTATCCTTCCTGCTCATTCTCCCACCCATGTCATAGGAATATACACATTCAATTTTCAGATAATTTTATTATCAGGATGTATGTAACTTTTGGTTAGGATTGTGTTCATGTCTTCTCCTGGAATATGACTTAGTTTTGATCCTAGCTCTTGCCCTGAAGTGGGAGGACACTAAATCTAAAGCTAGATGGGTTATTTATACATGATGACCAAATGTTAACAGTCTCTGTTTCCAGGTCTCTGATTGGGCAATATTTTCCAGCTCTCACTCAAATCATTTTCCATGGATTAGAACAGATCCAATTGCTTCCTAGTCCCTAATCCCACAGGCTGTCACTTCACTTATGGCAAGAGGCGTGTTTCCCACTGTTGTTTCCTCCTAAGACTCAGGCAGAAGAGAAAAATCTGGTTTATAGATGTTCATATAGTTATCTTCATTAAATCAGATTTTTTTGCTTAGATTATATTGACCAGTACAATTGGTACAATTTTACCTTTGTTTCATGGTTCATATTTGAGGCAAAACACCCTTTTGGAACCCTGACATTAGTGGTACTTTCAGCTCTGTTTTTCAAAGGGAAGAAAAATCAAAACAATTTTTTTAGAAAAACAGCTTACTTTCCCCTTTTTATTTTCCAAGATTAGATAATCACAAACAAAACCTTAGTTATTCATTCAAATAAAAAAGGCTGTGCATTTGTTTTTATGTTTATTTTTAATTCTCCATGACATTAAACTCTCTTTAAAAAAGTTGATCACTCTGGCCCTCACACCAATGGGCTCCAATGTGACATGTGTTATGTTGTAGCAATTATTTGAATGATGTTTATCAAAAGTCCCAATTTGAATCTCTTTTGCGTTCAGTCTAGCATTGAGCAATACATGGCTATAGCTGGCATTCTTGTAGGTTGGCTGTTCAAAGGCCTTGTTTAGATGAAAACATATATCCTACAAGAGACACATATCCTACAAGAAGAAAAAGTAAAAGTGCGCAGTCTGTTTCAAAAGCAGTAGTTTCCTGCTAGAAGGCAAATTTGAGTACAACTTGGTATTGGTCACTCAAGTTGTTCTCCAGTTGGCCCTTACAAATTCATGCCTTGATTCTTGGGCAAAAAGGCCAATAATAAAAGAGTAGATGAAAACTAAAAATGCATCTTCTTTAAAACCTGCAAAAAATATTGACAGCATGGAGCATCAGAAATGTTGGTGTCAGCAGTTATAAAGGCAAGGAGGGGTGGTACCATTGTACTGGCAAGCATGGGAAATGGTGCCAGAAGTACAGACAGCTATGCAGGACCTAGATATGTGTCAGTGGCTGTTGAAATGTAGAAATTGGCAGGCACTGGTCCCAGTGGTGGCATCTTCAGTGGCCATCTGCAATAGTATTTCTGGTAGCACCACCAGTGAGCAGCATCAGCGTGTCATATTCAGAAGGCAGGGAACAAGAGACAGGCTGCTTTGAGACAGGCCCTGGATGACGGCCAACAGTGGCAGCAAAGCCTTCTGTGTGCTTTGACTTTACAGTTCAAATTTCTTTTTTGAAGAATAGAGTGATAGTCATTAGAATTAGCTGAGGCAGAATAGGAGGCAAAATGGTAATCTAGAAGGTTGGTTTATGGCAAATTCATTAGGCACTCCTTGGGAAATCTCAACTGTGTGGTAGAATTTGAAGAAAACTGTTTCTGCTAATCGAAAGTAAGTAAAATCCAGTAAAATTCTAGTTTTGTGACTGCCTCCCCTCCCCCATCCCCCTGCAGGCTGGTGTTATCAGAGAAAAATAGATTGCGTTTGCTCAAATGGTTACTAAATAACTCTTGTTTTCAAGGATAGCTTTAAAGAAAAAAAGAATGTACAAAATGCCACTTGAGAGATGTGTAATTTGAAAAGAAAAAGAATGGTTGTTCTTTTTTGATTTGCTGTTGTTGGGGTAATTTCAGACTATTTTAAAATATTCACTGGTAAAGTCTCCTAATTCTTTTTTGTGCAGATACTGCTAAATGGGGAAATAACTGTATTGAGTTGTCTAAACTGTGACTTGAGTCCTGTACCCCAAAGACACATACAAGAACATTATATTTTTATTTTCTTTCTTAAAACCCAAATAACTACCTCTTCCATTCTCCAAAGAAGTATGCATCAGGGAGTCTGAAACACATGACAAAAAACGTGTATATGCTTGCTTTTCCAAAAAAGGTAAGAAAATCACCTGAAATCAAAAGACATCTTTCCATAATAAATTCCCCTCAGATATTTTCAGTGTTTACCATCTTGTGGGAGAAAAAAATTTAGAATGAAGTAGGTGACACATTGAAAATGAAGCAGTTCCATTCGGAAACATATACTGCCAACAGGATTTATCATTTTCAACTTTTACCGTGGGAGTTGAGCACAGTATCTTAGTGAATATCTTTCTTTCTCTGCACAAACCCCATTTCTCTGTCCTACAGACAGTATTAGCAGCTCCTGTCTACTGAAGATCAAAAATGAAGATAAAACATTTCTGAAGCAAATAAAATCGATGAATAAAGAATTTTTTTTTTTTTTTTTTATTATACTTTAGGGTTTTAGGGTACAAGTGCACAATGTGCAGGTTTGTTACATATGTATCCATGTGCCATGTTGATTTCCTGCACCCATTAACTCGTCATTTAGCATTAGGTGTATCTCCTAATGCTGTCCCTCCCCCCTCCCCCCACCCCACAACAGTCCCCGGAGCGTGATGTTCCCCTTCCTGTGTCCATGAGTTCTCATTGTTCAATTCCCACCTATGAGTGAGAACATGCGGTGTTTGGTTTTTTTGTCCTTGCGATAGTTTACTGAGAATGATGTTTTCCAGTTTCATCCATGTCCCTACAAAGGACACGAACTCATCATTTTTTATGGCTGCATAGTATTCCATGGTGTATATGTGCCACATTTTCTTAATCCAGTTTATCGTTGTTGGACATTTGGGTTGGTTCCAACTCTTTGCTATTGTGAATAGTGCTGCAATAAACATACGTGTGCATGTGTCTTTATAGCAGCATGATTTATAGTCCTTTGGGTATATACCCAGTAATGGGATGGCTGGGTCAAATGGTATTTCTAGTTCGAGATCCCTGAGGAATCGCCACACTGACTTCCACAATGGTTGAACTAGTTTACAGTCCCACCAACAGTGTAAAAGTGTTCCTATTTCTCCACATCCTCTCCAGCACCTGTTGTTTCCTGATTTTTTAATGATGGCCATTCTAACTGGTGTGAGATGGTATCTCACTGTGGTTTTGATTTGCATTTCTCTGATGGCCAGTGATGAGGAGCATTTCTTCATGTGTTTTTTGGCTGCATAAATGTCTTCTTTTGAGAAGTGTCTGTTCATGTCCTCTGCCCACTTTTTGATGGGGTTGTTTGTTTTTTTCTTGTAAATTTGTTTGAGTTCATTATAGATTCTGGATATTAGCCCTTTGTCAGATGAGTAGGTTGCAAAAATTTTCTCCCATTGTGTAGGTTGCCTGTTCACTCTGATGATAGTTTCTTTTGCTGTGCAGAAGCTCTTTAGTTTAATGAGATCCCGTTTGTCGATTTTGGCTTTTGTTGCCATTGCTTTTGGTGTTTTAGACATGAAGTCCTTGCCCACGCCTATGTCCTGAATGGTATTGCCTAGGTTTTCTTGTAGGATTTTAATGGTTTTAGGTCTAACATATAAGTCTTTAATCCATCTTGAATTAATTTTTGTATAAAGTGTAAGGAAGGGATCCAGTTGCAGCTTTCTACATATGGCTAGCCAGTTTTCCCAGCACCATTTATTAAATAGGGAATCCTTTCCCCATTTCTTGTTTTTGTCAGGTTTGTCAAAGATCAGATAGTTGTAGATATGCGGCATCATTTGTGAGGGCTCTGTTCTGTTCCATTGATCTATGTCTCTGTTGTGGTACCAGTACCATGCTGTTTTGGTTACTGTAGCCTTGTAGTATAGTTTAAAGTCAGGTAGCGTGATGCCTCCAGCTTTGTTCTTTTGGCTTAGGATTGACTTGGTGATGCGGGCTCTTTTTTGGTTCCATATGAACTTTAAAGTAGTTTTTCCAATTCTGTGAAGAAAGTCATTGGTAGCTTGATGGGGATGGCATTGAATCTATAAATTACCTTGGGCAGTATGGCCATTTTCACGATATTGATTCTTCCAACCCATGAGCATGGAATGTTCTTCCATTTGTTTGTATCCTCTTTTATTTCATTGAGCAGTGGTTTGTAGTTCTCCTTGAAGAGGTCCTTCACATCCCCTGTAAGTTAGTTTTGATTTACAGTTCAAATTCAACTTTCCTTGACACATCTAGTGAGATATTCCCAGCTGCATTTCCCCTCTGTAGGGCTTGTTAACTGCTCCTCTGAACGAAGATGCATCTGAAAGTCTGTGTTCTCTCTTTGAAGGGAACATAATAAATACTGACTGGTCATCTTCTTTGTTATATGGTTGCTGAATACAAGTACAGTGGTTTTCATTGGAAAGTGTGAGGGTTCTAACCAGGTTCTGAAACCATGAGAGTGACCATGTTTGCAGGGATTTTCTGAAACAAACAAACAAACAAAATCTCTTTATAGCTGCCTAGATATACAGATCAGTCTAGGAAAAACACATACATTCTCTCTCTCTTGCAAACACACACACACACGCACAAAGTGATATGTGTATGTAGACATGTGTAGAGATGATAGATTCAGAGAAGGAGCCAGATTGGTAGATGTAGAGAGATTAATAAATGAAATGAGACACTCTGTAAAATGAACACATACATCATAAATATTAGGAACTACAAATTTGCATAATTCTAAGGAACACTTGCAATTCTAACATATACCAAAGTATTCACTTATAATCAAAGAAATATTTTTGTGTATACTTGAGGTAATCCAGCAAATGTACCCCACTTTCTCATCTGATCTCACTTGGTGAGAAATAGATAATAGTGAAGCAAATAGCAAAGCACTGTGTCCTTAAACATTTCAAAAGAGTATGGTGTGTGAGGCTCCCCTGGCAATTATTGTCACATTTTCTAAAACTGAACCCCAGTGTTAAACAAATCTTTCCTATCCAGCCACAAGCAATGCTGTGTGCTTTAAGCCTCCCTGAGGGAGTGCCCTTGGAACTCTCAGAATCATATTCAGGGTTGCTATATTCAATAACCCAATATGTCCTACTCCATGACATTTCCTTGCAAAGAAATGCAATAAGCATAGTTTAAGTCTTTACTCACCTAAAGCAGCTCTCAAAAGACTGCCTTTCCTAGAGCCTTTTGAAAGGCAGTAAGTATGCTTTTTCTATCACAAGACCCCACCCCAATGGCTAACTGCATCAAGAGTGGCCCTAACACAACGATGACCATCTGTACACTCCTCGCTTACTTAATTGTAATTTGTGAGGCTTGGATCAAGACAGATGAGATCAGTGATTTGGAGTTCTGTGAAGAATTTACATGGAGAGACTGAGAAACTGTGGAGTTTAGGTGTGGTGGGTCATCATCATAAAGGATTCCTTGATTTTGAGCAAAGCCCCTGAAGCCAAGATAATTATTAAGAAACTTCAAGAGGGAAGATGGACCTCAGAAAACCAACATGAGATTCTGTTTTCTATACACACATGGAAATTAAATATAGTTTTATGTTCACTAAAGAATATTGTACTGTTTTTAAGCAAATCAGCAAGTCAATGAACATAATCCTAAAAAACATATCTGAAATTGATGACATTTAAAAAGTTAGATTTTTAATTTTACATTATAATTAATTATATTATTTAACAGAACAATATTAAAAAACTCACCACTCTTCATTGGCCTTTAAATTGAGTCAAATATGTCTCAGATTCTTTAAATGTAAAGAAAAAAAAAGTGACCTCATTTTTCTTCTTGAGGTATGGATGTTACTTAAGAAGCACTATTAAGGAATCAACTGCAAACCAGAATAATTTAACTTCTTTTTTCAGGCACTGAATTGCCCTTTAAAAATGATAATTGGTGAGTTAAATAAAAATTCATATAAGCTTGCCCTTTGCATAGCTGTCTGTCAATATTTGTCAAGTTTTTATGTAATAAAATGTTCTTGGCATTTCTGTAGCATATCATATGCCAATGATTTTCAAAATGTGATAGCTAATTTTATGTAGAGTTTCTTTTTAAAGAAAGACCCTATTGAATAATCATCATTATGAACAATAATTGCAGGAACAAAAATGAAAAAAATTATTTCAAAATTTAGTAAATTAAACATAAGTGAACATCAGACTTGGTGGGGTAAGAAAATTAGGCTTAATGTATCAAAATTTGGGAAGATGTGTATGATTATAACTTGGATGTTAGGAACATTCCATAAAATATTCATTGATTTTATCAAGCACGTTTTTCAGAAACTCTCTAAAGTTTATGTATCAACAGTTTGGATTTTAGGTTTAGAAATGGAAATATATAGAGAAAAATACATCCTACTTTTTGCTATGATGATTATAAACTATTAGAAGAGCTTTTAAATCCCTAGGTTTTTCTGGGATCTTGGTTTGCATATGACATTTTGATTTTTCTGTACAGATCTTCTAAAATAGTAATTTAGTTTTCTCTCCTTTTTTGTTTAGTATATCCAACAAGGATATTCAGAGATTTCTACCTAATGCTTTTAAAATAAATGACATCCTAAAAGTATGCTTACCTAAAGGCAACAAGAACACAATGAGACACAAATGAGAGATTTTGTTTTTAGTTACATATGGGAAATCATTTTTTTCAATTATTAAATAAATAATAAGGCTATATTTTATAACTGAGGGATCTGTAAGAAAAATTTGCTTTTTAGAGTCTGTAAAATAGAATGATAAATACAACTTTAATCAGAACTCTGTATGTAGGATTATTGTTAAAAACTTTTAACCTAAAACATTAGTTGCTCTTGAGAAAATCATAATGTGTATATTCCGCATTTCAAGAAATTTAAAAATACAACCAGATAGATTCATGTATTACAGATTTTTGTATCTATAGCAGTAAGTACATCAAGTGGAAACAAAGAGGTTGATAACTTAGAACATACTATATAATCCACAACTTCAATTCATATATATTTCCTTTTATTTTTATGATACTTTTGTCATATACATTGACCATCAAAATTTATATTTTAATCAATATTTTAATGTAATCTCCTATTATATTGCCATCTAAAAATTAACATTTTTATCATGGCCTGATTTTTAGTTTACTATTGTCCAATTTGATTTTAATACTGAATTTACAATCACTAGAGAATGAGAACTAGGATGCACATTTAGCATACCTCAAATAGGGTACTATTAGAATACTTAGGTAAAGTACCACTTAAATGTTAATATTGTCTTTCTCATATAGATTACAAAATCCAAACTCCTAATAAAATTTCAAAAATAACTTTATAAAACCAAGAATGATATTTGAAATTGTCACATTGATGGAATGTCATTGATAATGACATATAATAGTCAATATAGTTTAATTGGTGAAACATGCAGTGTTATAAAGAGAAGACTTTTAGCTTTATGAAGGTTAAGGAATAAATTCCTTGTGGCAGATGTATTGGAAATAATGTCTGATTTGGTAAATTGTTGTTTAAATAACTAGCTGTGTCTATTTTTGTAAGTAACTGACAAAGTGACAAGTCTGAGTTAGCCACTTACTTAGAACTGCTACCCACCTGCATACTGGAGGGTACTGTTTGCTTTTGTTAAACAGATGTTTGGATTCACAACATAGCATAATTAAGTAGGCACACACTAAATATTTGTGAGGTTCCAACTGTACTGATTGCTAGACTCCGACTCTTTTAATAATGTTCAATTAAAATGAGCAAATGACTAAAGATATCGCTTCTATTTTCTGGAAGAGATTATAGAGAATTGGAATAATTTATTTTTAAAATATTTGGTAGAATTCACCAGTGAAACTATCTGGGCCTGATGTTTCTGTTTAAAAAGATTATTAGTAATTGATTCAATTCTCTAATAGATACAGGCCTATTCAGATAATTGATTCCTACCTGTGTGAAGTTTGAGATTGTGTCTTTCAAGGAATTGGTCTATTTCATTTAAGTCATTGAATTTATGAGCACAGAGCTGTTCAAAAATAGTTCTTTATTATCATTTCAATGTCCATAGATCAGTAATGTCTTCTCTCTCTCACTTCTCACTTTTATTTTGGTTAGCCTGACTAAAGCTAAAGGCTTATCAATTGTTTTGATCTTTGTTTTTCTTCCCCCTCAACCCCTACCCCAGACGGAATGGTGCTCTGTCGCCCAGGCTGGAGCACAGTGGCGAGATCTTGGCTGACTGCCACCTCCCCTCCCAGGTTCAAAGCGATTCTCCTGCCTCAGCCTCCCCAGTAGCTGGGATTAAATGCATCTGCCACCAGACCTGGCTAATTTTTGTATTCTTAGTAGAGACTGGGTTTCACCATGTTGGCCAAGCTGGTCTCAAACTCTTGACCTCATGATCCACCCGCCTTGGCCTCCCAAGGTGCTGGGATTCAGGCGTGAGCCACTGCACCCAGCCCTGTTTTGATCTTTTTGAAATGACAGCTTTTGGTTTTATTGTTGTTTTTTTTTCCCTGTTGATTTCTTGTGTTCAATTTTACTTAATTCTGAGCTAATAATTTTTTTTTCTGTTTACCTTGGATCTAATTTGTCCTTCTTTTTCCTAGTTTCCTAAAATGATAGCTTAAATTATTTATTTTTGATCTTTTTTCTTTTTGAATATATGCAGTCAATGCTGTAAATTTCTTTCTAAACACTACTTTCACTGCATCCCACAGCTTCTGATAAGCTGTATTTTTATCTTAATTTACTTCAAAATTTGTTTAAATTTCTCTTGGGACTTCTTCCACCCAGGTGCTATACTGGAATTATTTAATCTCCAAGTTATTTGAGATTTTTCGGGTATCCTTCCATCATTCAGTTCTAGTTTACTTCCATTTGGTTCCACTCCCTTCCACCTTGAATTGTTTCAGTGGAATCCCTGTCCTTGCTCCTACAGAGGTAAAGAGTAATCCCACTCCCCAGCTTTTTAAAATATTTTCTCTATTTTGATTTTCTGCAGCTTGAATATGATTTGCCTAGAGGTATTTTGTTTTTGTATTTATTCTGCTTGGTGTTCTATGAGCTTCCTGGATCTGTGATTTGGTGTTTATCATTAACTTTTAGAAATTCTCAGTCATTATCGCTTCAAATACTTCTTTTCCTTTATCACTTTCTTCTCCTTCTGATATTCCTATTACAGGTATGTTACACGTTTGCAATTGTCCCATAGCTCTTAAATTTTCTATTCTGTCTTATTCATTCTTTTTCATTTTGTATTTCAGTTTTGGAAGTTCCTATTGGCATTTCTTTGAGTCACTGATTCTTTTCTTGGCTTTATCAAGTCTACTGGTGAGCCATCAAAGATGGTCTTTATTTTTCTTATAGTGTTTTTGATTTATAGCATTCTCTTTTGATTCTTAGTTTCCATATTTCTTCTTAAATTACCCATCTGTTCTTGCATGTTGTTCACTTTTCCCATTAGAGGCCTTAGCATATTAATGTCATTAAACAAATAATTAAACAAACAACAAAAACAATAAGCTCCTAAGGGTGAGATTTGGAAGGTAGATATCAGTATCCAGGGTGTTATAATAGTGTTACTAATCTGTCCAAGTTTTAACAAAAAAATTACAAGACATGCAAAGAAACAAGAAAGTGTGATCTATATACAGGAAGAAGAACAGAAAAAATAAACTGTCTATGAGATTCCAGCTGAAGATTTAATAGACTAAGACTTGAAAGCAGCCCTCATAAATATGTTTAAATAACTAAAGTAAACATGCTTAAAGAAGTTAGAAAAGGTATAGTGACAATGTGATTGTAAATTAGTGCTGCAGCTTTTGAAAACGGCTTGGCAGTTCCTTAATAAATACATAATAAACATTAAGTTTCCATATGACCCAAAAACTCCATCCTACATATATACCAAGAGAAATGGAAATGTGTCCAGACAAAAATTTGTACATGAATGTTCAAAGCAACTTTATTTATATTTGCCAAAAATGGAAATAACCCAACTGTTCACCAAATGATGAATGAATACATAAAATATATATTTATATAATATAAAAATATAATAATATATTTATATAATATAAAAATAAAATAATATATTTATATAGGGTATTCAGCAATTATAAGCTGAATGACTGGTACAATTAATTACTAATACATAAGTCAACATAAATGAACTTTGAAAAAGCTATGTCAGTGAAAGAAGCCAGGCATAAAAGACAGCATATTTTTTTATTCCATTTATATGAAGTGCCCAGAATAGGTAAATCTATAGAAACAGAAAGTATATTATCTTTTAATTAGGGCTGGGGGTAGAGATATCAGGGGGAAATTGGGAATAATTGCTAAAAGGTAGAGGATTTCTCTTTGAGTTATTAGAAATGTTCTAAAATTGATTGTGTGATGTTCACACAGTTCTGTGACTATACTAAATACCACTTAAATGTATACTTTAAATGGGTAAATTGTATGAAATGTGAACTGTATCTCAATGAAACTGTTACAAAGAAGGAGATCAAGAACATGAGTTAACAAGAAAGTAAGAGAGAGAAAGAAAGAGAGAGAGAAATGAAAGAACCAGAATTTAACCTGCTTTTATGGAGACACCCAACTCTGAGTATATTATTTTCTCTTTAGTGAAGAAAACCTAACAAACTCCCTAAGCTTTAGCTTTCCCTTTAGTAAGGTGAATATAAACAGTGTCTGAGGCATGAGCCCTTGTCCAGGAAATACAGCTTCAAAACCACTACTTATTTTACACTTAGGCAAGGTGTATAAAGGATAACTAACTTTTCCTGGGTGTTGTGTACAGATATGTGGTTCATGGGTTTGTACGCATATCAAGCGATAACGAAGAGAGGCAAGCAGGAGGCAGTGAATGCAGCCAATGTCAATGGAAGCATTGCTTACCAGCATAAAGTGGCGAAATATAAAGTATTTTCCAGGTTAGGCTGATAAGAAATAGGTTTAAAAAGTCAGACATATCTAAACTGTTGGCCCTGAAAAGAGTGTTTCATGGGGAAGTGAAATATTTTTCAGGATGATAAAATAACTAACTCTGTGATAGTTACATGTGCCTAATCCTTAAGATAATTCCTCCTTTGACTAGAGGGATAATTTAATTCTAGCTTCTGAATTTACATTGTTTATTAATAAAATTCAGTTGCCATTGTCTCTTGAAATTAAGAAAGAAAAGACATTTCGAATGTCCTAACCCATATTCTGTTGCTACTCGAAGGGCCTACCCAAGATTTCCATTTGTTCGAAAGGCCTTCTTTTTTTAGAATTCTAAGTTTATGTTTTCTCTGAACTATCCATTTTACTTGTATCTCATCGTCCTTGACTATCATTTTTCCTCTGTTTTCACTTATATAAACGTAGAATTTATTCTCTTTATAAGGTTCTCTAGCCACACATACTCACAAACACTGGAACAAATTTCATGCAAAGCACTTGTGGCAAGAGTAGATTTCACTAATGGCTTGAGGAAAATGGTGAGGTTTTATATCATGAAATTACTCATCCCTTTTTCCCCTCTAGACTCTCTGATAACAACCCACCTTTTCCTCTTCACTAGTCCCCACCCTTAGGTACCCTTGAAGATAGCAAATCACCTTATTATGCAGAGCAATTTAGTTCTCCGAATGCTTGGTGAGACTGTGCATAATTTCACATATCCAAAGACTCAGTGCCTTTGCTGAAACAATCCATATCCATATCCATATCCATATCCAAAGACTCAATGCCTTTGCTGTTTATGTCCATTCTTTCCTTTCAGTAGGAAAAGCTGGCAGAGGCTTTGACATTTCACTTTTCCTATTCTCTCATCTCAGTCAGTCTCTGAATAAATGGGAGTAGTATAGAGATTTATTTTCCCTTTAAAATACTTTATTTAAAATATGTTATTTCTTTATAAGAATGAAGTGGTCATAACCAGTTAGATTTTTAAATATTTTCTTATTTGATATAAATATCTAACTTTTTTTTTCAAATTCCTTCTGTAATTAAGGCCAAACTTTTTCATCAATGTTTACAAACTTTATCAGAGGTGAAAATTATTCCAAAATATGTGCCACTACATTAAGTAGTGAATAATAAATCAGTTGTAGAAATGTAACATGTGGAGTAGTACTGATAATTCTTGTTCTGAGAATTATGCATTTCCCCTTTTTGAAATTCACTGCACATGCATACACACACAGTGCATAGGAGTCCAGAGGGCTTCTAAACTATTTTAAAATGGAAAAATATTTACATAGATTGTCACTAAAATCATTAATTCATGCCACCAGTTTTCACTGACATGTTTACTAACAGGTAAGGAGAATCTTATAGGCACACAGACATTTCTGTGATGGGGATTTTCGAAGGAAGGGCTGGCCGGCAAAAGCAGAAGGAACACTGTGAGTGTGGAAGATGTGAAGAACAGAAAATGAGTATCATGTATGGAAAAGAGGATGGACTGGAGTGCTATAATTTTCCTGTATCCTTTGGCTTTCGCCTCATCACATACTTTGCTGTATTTTCCTTGCTGCACTTCTCTCTTTCCTCAAGCATCTTCTGTTTACTCCCACCACAAGATCTTTGCACATGCTGGTCTTTCTAACTAGACCACCCAGTTACCACTTTAATTATCTCTCCTCCAACCCTTCACCACCTTACACCCCACATTTACAGTAACTTTTAGTATTTTTACAATCTCAGTTGAATTATCTCTGAATCAGAGATGTATTTCATTCATTCTATCTAGATTAGGTCTCCCATCATGTATTTCCTTTTTTTTTTTTAATGTTCACCATTGCTGACTTAGGTTACCACAAGACTTGTCTGTATAAATATTATTGAATAAATGAATTCAGAGGAAAAAAGAACATGGGAACAGGTTACAGATGAAAACCTTCGTTGTGCTGTGGTTAAGGACTAAGCCTTAATGATTGTGTTTTTCTTAAAAAATGAAACATATTTATAAAGTGCAAAGAAGTTCACTCTAACCCTCCATCCATCTTGGTCAGAATGTGCTCTACCGGTTTTGTACTGTGTAAACTTTGAAGAAACTCTCTCACATACCATCTGTTCATGCCTTCAACAGTTGATCCATCAATCCCTGTATCAGGGCAGACCATAACAATTTTTTTAAAAAATTTTATAACAAATTGTTGTAGTATTCCTCATTGTATGAATCTTGAGACTATGTTGTTAAAGGAATGTTAAAAGGAAAAATGTGTACATGTTAACGAAAGATGTTAACTTATTTTAAATAGAGTTGTTATTTGAAAATAATTATTGTGCATGGAGCATTAAGGTACTAACAGAGGCTTTGCCCATATTGATTATGTGTCATCATCCGTCTTGTCAACATTTTTAACATAACTTGACACTTAAAATTTGACAATGCTATAAACATTATTTGAAGTGAGATGATGAGAATATATACAGTTCTAGAGGTTCTTTGATGGTTTTATGCTGACTGAATGCATTAACAACTAAATTATTCTCATTTAGAATGCATTGATTTTCTGTCTTTAGGGTACTCTAATTATCTTCAAGATAAGAGACAAGCAGATCTACTTTCAAACTGAACACACACCTCTTCACAGTTTGGGCTGCTTTTGAATGCTACCTTCTCAAACCAATATCTTCATTTTAACTCTGGGGGATGTAAATCAAACACATCAAGCAGTTGTAAGTGTAATGAGTTATCTCCACAAAGGAACTGCATTTTGAAGTTGGAGTAAGCCACTCTTGACATTTAAAAAGCAATTCAGTGGAAACATATCAAATAAAAGGAAGGAACTCTGAAATAGGAGTTTTATTGCATATTTTTCTTTTTTTAAAATTTTTTTAAATTTAATTTTTTTAAATTTAAGTTCTAGGGTACATGTGCCAATGTGCAGGTTTGTTACATATGTATACACGTGCCATGTTGGTGTGCTGCACCCATTAACTTGGCATTTACATTAGGTATATCTCCTAATGCTATCCCTCCCTCCTCCCCCAACCCCATGACAGGCCCCGGTGTGTGATGTTCCCCACCCTGTGTCCAAGTGTTCTCATTGTTCATTTCTCACCTATGAGTGAGAACATGTGGTGTTTGGTTTTCTGTCCTTGCGACAGTTTACTGAGAATGATGGTTTCCAGCTTCATCCATGTCCCTACAAAGGACATGAACTCATCATTTTTTATGGCTGCATAGTATTCCATAGTGTATATGTGCCACGTTTTTTTAATCCAGTCTATCATTGATGGACATTTGTGTTGGTTCCAAGTCTTTGCTATTGTGAATAGTGCTGCAATAAACATACGTGTGCATGTGTCTTTATAGTAGCATGATTTATAATCCTTTGGGTATATACCCAGTAATGGGATGGCTGGGTCAAATGATATTTCTAGTTCTAGATCCTTGAGGAATTGCCTCATTGTCTTCCACAATGATTGAACTAGTTTACCACTTGCCTGGTTTTTAATTTCTATGTTCCAAAATCCTCCATCTTCACTCACGTTATCAGGAATGTTCACGTATTAGAAGAGCTCTGTGGAATTTCTCTCTTCTGTTTTCAATTCCTGTTCTTCCCTCTCTGACTTAATTGTGACACTTGAACTTGCTCCTTGGCCTCATTAAATGATCCTTTTTCGATTCTTTCACCACTTGTTGCATTAGCCCCTTCTGAATTTATTTGCTTTCCTCACTTGTGGGACCCCGTAGTCAATCTTGACAATAACTACTTCAAGCATCCCTCTGCCTTGTTGGTCTTTGCTGTGCCTCCAGCTGTATGCAACCATAACTTAGAAATGCTGGCATCCACCTTCTCCACTTTCAGGTTCTGGAACAGCACTGGAGAAAATCATGACCCACTGAGACTTGCTTCCTTTACCAGTTCATCTCATCTCAACTCTTGTTGCTCAGTTGCTACTTACTCATCTTTCATTAAATCTTGTAACATTTACACAATTTTTTAATACAAATTAAGTTAGACTGTCAACTACAATTCTTATAGCTTCCCCTGTATTTAGTAGATTGTTTTCATCTTTTTAGCCAACAGCGTTCACAAATCTCTAAGGTGAAGTACTTTATCTTCCCTGAATGATTTTATTTCCCTTACCTCCTAAAACGGTGGAAGAAAGCATGGCTTGGTCTTGTTCCTAAGACTTATCTTTTCAATTATCATTTTTGTTTACATGATTATTTATCTCCTCTGAAACTTTGCTTATTTAATTATACCTTCTTTTTTGAGCATTAAATATTTCTCTACTACTTCCTTCCTTGTACCCATAAACCAACTTTCTCCAATGACTTAACAAATTAGAAGCTCTCCCTTGACCCCACAATCATGTCAGGCTCTCCTCTCTCTATTTTAACCATTTTTTCTTAAAGATGTTATATTGTTCCATCAGGTTGTTTATTCAATTTGATCACATCTCTTTTATCTTTTTAAATATAGTATTTTCTTTATTGAGTTGTTTGGTTTTCATCTTTTCTGCTTTCTTCCAGGTAGAATCTTCCGCAGAAAGGCAAGTACTTTATTTAACTTGCTCTCATGTTTCTTTGATCACTTATCATCTGTTTTCCTTTCCTTCTTCTTGTCTTCATGTTCTTTAAGTAATGGTAAATGTCCCCTCTCCCCACCAAAACTGATTGCCATTTGTCCACATACAGTTTTGCAGAATGCTGTCAACGTGTTTCCCATGTGAGTGCCTTCTCCAAAAGTAATACCAGTGTAGGTTCTCAAATTACACATTTTTAAGGTCTTGTATGCCTGAGAATATTCTTCATATGCCCTTATAATTTAATGACTGATGGACTGGACAAACATTATGTTTGAAGTTTTTACTTTTTATTAATATTTTTTAAAATTACTTCATTATCGTAGATCCTCTATTGTTGTTAAACAGTATGCAATGGAGCTACTTATTATTTTTCTTGGGCAATCTCTTCTTACTTTCTGTGAGTTTTTAGAAATTATTTCTTTTTGATATTCTTAAATTTAAAATTAATATATTTAAGTTTCAGTTTGTCCATTTTCCCTTCGGTTCCTACTCTACATATGCTAAGAATTATTTCATTCCGAAGTATTTTTTTAGCTTTTTTGAGGCGTAAATAAGAAATAAAATGTACATACTCAAGGAGCTCAACGTAGTGTGTTTTGTTGTACATATACACTGTGAAATGATTAACACAATTCAGCTAATTAACATATCCATCACCTCACAAAACTTCCTTTTTGTGTGTAATGAGAAACTTACTCTATTAGTAAATTTCAAGTATACAATACAGTATTATAAACTATAGCCACCTGCCGCACAGCCTGTCTCCAGAACTTATCCATCTTATAAACACAAGTTTGTAGCCTTTGACCAACATCTTTTTCTACTCTCCATTTCCTGATCCTTGGTAACTACCCTTCTACTCTCTGTTTATATAAGTGTAACATTTTTAGATTCTACGTATAAGTGCAATTATACAAATTTGTCTTTCTGTGTCTTACGTATTTCACTTAGCATAATGTCCTCCAGATTCATCCTTGATGTTGTAAATGACAAGATTTCCTTCTTTTGTATGAGTCAATAATATTTGTATGCATGAGTACATACATATCACACACATGCACACACACATCACATTTTCTTTATCCAGTCATAATGCTGCAATAAACGTGATAGTGCACATATCTCGTCAAGGTAGTAATTTTATTTCCTTTGGATATATACCCAAAGATAAATTACTGGATCATATGGCAGTTCTGATTTTTTGAGGAACCTATTAATTCTTTCGTTTTTCTGAATTCTGTAAACTGGTAAATGTATTATTTCTTTTTCTCTTGGACTTCAGATGCATGATTTGATTTAATCATAACCTGGGCTCATGACACATCATCATCGTTGGTCCATGCATGTCCTTTCTCTCTTATTTGTGTAGTTAATAGTATAATTACTAAGTATGAGTGTAGAATTCATCACAACACCTAAAGCACTTCTAATAACTTACATACTTACATCCCCACATGTAGTCTTTCTCTGGCTTTTATGACCTGAATGCTCCACCCCAACCCCAATCAAGTAATAAATAAATACATAAATAAATAACATGTGTTTTTTTGAGACAGGGTCTTGCTATGTTGCCCAGACTGGAGTGCTATGGCAATCAGTATTGTAGTTGTTGTGTTTATCATATGCTTTCTTTTTTAATTATATTCTTATATATGCCAGCAATAAATGATTTATCAAAATTATTTTTATAAGATATGTAGTAATACATGTTCTTTTTCTTGTGGTTTCTTCATTAAGACATCCTTTAAGTTATGAAGATAACACAAGTCACTTATTCATTCTGATGTTGATGACTACTTAAATTGCTTCAACTTATGTGTTACTACAAACAGTGGTGCTGGGAACATTCTTGTTCAAGTTTACTGGTACACATATAAGAGTTTCTCTTAAAAATATGTCTAGTCATAGAAGTAATGGCTTGTAGGGTATTGACATGTTAGACTTTAAAAGATAATTTCAAAAAGTTTTCCAATATCATTGGACCAATTATTAGAAATATGTTAGAGTTAGCCATAGATACATGTCTGTTATAAATTTAAGGATTTACATTTTTACAATAAGGTGCTTATAAATAAACACATCAAGGTCTTTATTTACTTTCCTCTAATTATTATTCATTATGTGGAGTATGTCTTTTTCTTCTTGGTCATGTATGTTTTCTCTTCTGTGAAATGTTTTTGCTTAATTTTATGTTTTGCCCAGTTTTCTAATTTATCTTTTGCTACATTGCTTTTTAAAAATTTGTCTAACATTTTAATTTTAAATGAGGTAAAATTTATTAATTATTTGATTAACATAATCTTTTCTAAAAAGTTTTAAATTTCTGCCTTTGAAATGTAAGATATTAATCCATTTAGAGTTTAATTTTGTGATGGTATAAAGTAGGAATTTATTTTCTTTTTCTTTTTCTTTCCTATATAAATAACTAATAGTTCAGGTATACAATACAGTATTGTTAAATAGTATTATGTGTTAAATAATCCCACTCCAAAGTTTACCTTGCCACACCCCCTCTGTCATCTGTCAAGTTGCATATAGATATGATCTGCCTTTCGTCTTTCACGCCTAATTGCAAGTGTCAGTTTGTCTATCACTGTGCCAATAACATGTGCTTTTAAGAACTATCACTTTACAATAAGACCTTGTCTATATTGTAGGACAATGCTTTCTTCTTTCCCTTTTCCTCCTTCTCCACTTCTTGGGAAACTAGTACAAATTTAAAGTTAGCTTACCATGTCCCATCTATAACACTATTGGAATTTAAATTAACATTCTATCAATTTGATAAAGTTGAGGAAAGTGGCATTTTAAAGATATTCTCTTTCACCGGGTGCGGTGGCTCACGCCTGTAATCCTAGCACTTTGGGAGGCCAAGGAGGGTGGATCACGAGGTCAGGAGATCGAGACCATCCTGGTTAATGTGGTGAAACCCCGTCTCTACTAAAAATACAAAAAATTAGCTGGGCGTGGTGGCTGGCACCTGTAGTCCCAGCTACTCGGGAGGCTGAGGCAGGAGAATGGTGTGAACCCAGGAGGCGGAGCTTGCAGTGAGCCAAGATCATGCCACTGCACTCCAGACTGGGTGACAGAGCAAGGCTCCGTCTCAAAAAAACAAAAATGAAAATAAATATTCTCTTTCTATATATAAATGTGGGTTACCTCCCCCATTTGTTTAATGCCCTTCAATAAGGCCAATTTTCTTTTTGGCCTTAAGCAGTAAAGGATTCTTAATGCTCAGCCAATTGGTATAGAATGCACTGCACTTGGAAGACACTTTGACCCTATAAAACTATTGCAAACAGCCAGAAGATAAGCTAAAACCATGAGGGAAAGTTTCAAGTTTTACCTAGAGAACAAAAGCAAACTCTTTTGTTATGGTGCTTAGGAGCACTGCTGATTTTACTTTTAGGGAGGGTATGTTTAGAAAACATCAATATAGATTTTAAAATAGCCCTCATTTATTCACTGTAATATAGGACGGTGGCAGCATGTGTAATTAAAATACACAGATGTGTTAGGACTCTTGAACCCATGAAACTCACATAAATCTATTTCTGATACAGAAATATAATCCTGGAGTCTCAGGAGCAGCCGCAGATGCAACATGCTGCCATCAGCTGCAGCATTCTGCCACTTAACATTACCCAATGACAATTACCAAAGATCATTATTTCCCATCACCTTCTACACCAGAACATTTACCAGAGTTAACAAATAGCTAAACTGACTACATTGAAATTATCCTTCTGTTCTTCCCTAACCTTCTTTATTTGGAATAATTAAATATTCTAAAAATGGGAAGCAAAAAGGAAACAATTTGAGAATTGGATTGGAAAGCCAACTCTTTGGTTTAAGGTATTAAAGTTTCTTTAGCTGAATCACTGAGAAAACCAACAATTTAGGCAATGGATTCCATAATTTCCCCAAATGTATAGGAATGTTTTGTAAACTGTAGTAAACCATACTTTTTATTTTTCCAGAGAGAAACAAAAGTCGACCATCTAATTATTACCTCCATATATGAGGTACAAGTTACTGACATGCAGTACACCTTCCTAAATTCCATCTGTAAATTCTACCTACCCTTTAAGACCCAAGTAAATGCAATATTAAGCTTTTCTAGTTACCAAAACAAAATATGATTTCTTTCCTCCCCTACTCCCCATGCTACCTTATACCTATTATGACACCGACCCATATTTTTCATGGCATAGAGGACAATACTTTCACTAAATCTTAAAAACTTTAAATATTTGTAAAATATTTTACCTGCTCCTATCATAATTTTTGAAATGTCTCATTTCATATCTACTGTTAAGCTACCTAAGGGAAGAAAAAATAGTGGAAATATTTTTTCAAGAATGGCAATTTTGTAGGATACACCATTGAACTGTGATATTTGTCTCATGGGATAATATTCAATAAATATTTGTTTAGTCTGTTAAATAGCAACGTAAAATCAGAAAGCAATCAGTTGACTTTTTCATGTGGCAAAATGTGATGAGTTGCATATTTCCATTTAAGACTTGGGTCACTAGAATGTGGATTATTGGCGGATGGAATAGGCCAAGCTAAGGATAAGCACCAACTGATTAGGGCCAGTTGGAACTGGACACTGTGCTATAGCAAGTCCAGTCTATTTATATTGGCTTCATGCAACCCGTTTAGAAGAGCTACAGGTAGCCACCGAACCATATTTTTCATGGCATAGATGACAATACTTTCACTAAATCTTAAAACTCTAAATATTTATTAAACTTTATCAACTTATAAAATTTTAAATATTTTAAACCTTAAAATATTTATAAAACTTCATCAGTTTATATAACTATCAATCAAAAACATTGTAGCACTTAATCTAAATATGGAAAAAATATCTGAAGTAATAATGGAGAGCTAATGTATTACAAAAGGCTAGACCTAGTTGACTGAGGTATGTAAGTAGTTCTTTTAAAAAATTAATTTTCATATGTTCCTTAATTTAAAAAAAACACAGAAACGTTTAGAAAGGATTTCCAGAAAATAGCATATTGCTGGTTTGGTGAAAATGAGCACCTGGGATAATAAAGCCATTTTTGTAAATCTGTTGAATAAATGCACATGTGAGCCGTAGCAGATTACCTTAGATGTCTGCTACTGGTCATCCTGTTTTTTTTTTTTGTTTTTTTTTTTAACATTTTACTTTAAATTCTGGGATACATGTGCAGAATATGCAGATTTGTTACCTAGGTATACATGTGCCATGATGGTTTCCTGCACCTATCAACCCATCATCTAGGTTTTAAGCCCCGCATGCGTTAGGAATTTGTCCTAATGCTCTCCCTCCCCTTGTGCGCCTCCTACAGGCCCCGATATGTGATGTTTCCCTCCCTGTGTCCGTGCGTTATTGTTCAACTCCCATTTACGAGTGAGAATATGCGGTGTTTGGTTTTCTGTTCCTGTGTTAGTTTGCTGAGGATGATGGCTTCCAGCTTCATCCATGTCCCTGTAAAGGACGTGAACTCATTCTTTTTTATGGCTGCATAGTATTGCATGGTGTATATGTGCCCATTTTCTTTATCCAGTCTTTCACTGATGGGCATGTGGGTTGGTTCCAAGTTTTTGCTGTCGTAAATAGTGCTGCAATAAACATATATGTGCATGTGTCTGTATAGTAGAATGATTTATAATCATTTAAGTATATACCCCAGTAAAGGGATTGCTGGGTCAAATGGTATTTCTGGTTCTAGACCCTTGAGGAATCACCACACTGTCTTCCACGATGGTTGGACTAATTTACACTCCCATCAACAGTGTAAAATTGTTCCTATTTCTCTACATCCTCACCAGCATCTGTTGTTTCCTATGCTTTTAATGATCGCCATTCTAACTGGTGTGAGATGGTATCTCATTGTGGTTTTGATTTGCTCTCTAATGACCAGTGATGATGAGCTTTTTTTCATATATTTGTTGGGCACATAAATGTCTTCTTTTGAGAAGTGTCTGTTCATATCCTTTGCACACTTTTTGATGTTTTTTTTCTTGTAAATTTGTTTAAATTCCTTGTAGATTCTGGATATTAGACCTTTGTCAGATGGATAGATTGCAAAAGTTTTCTCCCATTCTGTAGGTTGCCTGTTCACTCTGATGATAGTTTCTTTTGCTGTGCAGAAGCTCTTTAGTTTAATTAGATCCCATTTGTCAATTTTGGGTGTTGTTGCAATTGCTTTTCATGTTTGGTCATGAAGCCTTTGCCCATGCCTATGTCCTGAATGGTATTGCCTAGGTTTTCTTCTAGGGTTTTTATGGTTTGGGGTTTTACATGTAAGTCTTTAATCCATCTTGAGTCAAATTCTGGGATTCTTGTGCAGAATATGCAAGTTTGTTACATAGGTATACATGTGCCATGGTGGTTTGCTGCACCTGTCAACCCATCATCTAGGTTTTAAGTCCCACGTGTATTTTTGTATAAGGTGCAAGGAAGGGGTCCAGTTTCAGCTTTCTGCATATGGCTTTCCCAGCACCATTTATTAAATAGTGATTTCCTTTCCCCATTGCTTGTTTTTGTCAGGTTTGTCAAAGATCAGATGGTTGTAGATGTATGGTGTTATTTCTGAGGTCTCTGTTCTGTTCCATTGGTCTATATATCTGTTTTGGTACCAGTACCATTCTGTTTTGGTTACTGTAGCTTTGTAGTATAGTTTGAAGTCAGGTGGCATGATGCTTCAAGCTTTGTTCTTTTTGCTTAGGTTGTCTTGGCTATACGGGTTCTTTTTTGGTTCCATATGAAATTTAATGTAGTTTCTTATAATTCTGTGAAGAAAGTCAATGGTAGCTTGATGGGAATAGCATCGACTCTATAAATTACTTTGGGCAATATGGCCACTTTCACAGTATTGATTCTTCCTATCCACGAACATGGATTTTTTTTTCCCATTTGTTTGTTTGCTTTCTTATTTCTTTGAGCAGTGGTTTGTAGTTCTCCTTGAAGACATCCTCCATGTCCCTTGTAAGTTGTATTCCTAGGTATTTTATTCTTTTTGTAGCAGTTGTGAATGGGAGTTCACTCATGATTTGGCCTCTGCTTATCTATTATTGGTATATAGGAGTGCTTGTGATTTTCGCACATTGATTTTGTATCCTGAGATTTTGCTGAAGTTCCTTATTAGCTTAAGAAGTTTTTTGGCTGAGACAATGGGGTTTTCTAAATATACAATCATGTTATCTGCAAACAGAGACAATTTGACTTTCTCTCTTCCTATTTGAATCCCTTTTATTTCTTTCTCTTGTCTGATTGCCCTGGCCAGGACTTCCAATACTATGCTAAATAGAAGTGGTGGGAGAAGGCATCCTTGTCTTGTGCCAGTTTTCAAAGGGAATGCTTCCAGCTTTTGCCCATTCAGTATGGTATTGGCTATGGGTTTCTCATAAATAGCTCTTATTATTTTAAGATATGTTCCATCAATACCTAGTTCATTGGGAGTTTTTAGCATGATGGCATGTTGAATTTTATCAAAGGCCTTTTCTGCATCTACTGAGATAATCATGTGGGTTTTGTCATTAGTTCTGTTTATGTGATGGATTACATTTATTGATTTGCGTTTGTTTGAACCGGACTTGCATCCAAGGGATGAAGCCAACTTGATCATGGTGGATAAGATTTTTGATGTGCTGCTTGATTCTGTTTGCTAGTATTTTATTGAGGATTTTTGCTTCAATGTTTATCAGGGAAATTGGCCTGAAATTTTCTTTTTTTGTTGTATCTCTACCAGGTTTTGGAATCAGGATGATGCTGGCCTCATAAAATGAGTTAGGGAGAAGTCCCTCCTTTCCTATTGTTTGGAATAGTTTCAGAAGGAATGGTACCAGCTCCTCTTTGTACCTCTGGTAGAATTTGGCTGTGAATCCGTGTGGTCCCAAGCTTTTATTGGTTGTTAGGCTATTAATTACTGCCTCAATTTCAGAACTTGTTATTGGTCTATTCAAGGATTTGACTTCTTTCTGGTTAGGTCTTGGGAGGGTATGTGTGTCCAGGAATTTATCCATTTATTCTACATTTTCTAGTTTATTTGCATAGAGTTGTTTATATTATTTTCTAATGGTAGTTTGTATTTCTGTGGGATCAGTGGTGATATTACCTTAATCATTTTTTATTGTATCTATTTGATTCTTCTCTCTTTTCTTCTTTATTAGTATAGTTAGTGGTCTATCTATTTTGTTAATCTTTTCAACTAGCTCCTGGATTCTTTGATTTTTTGGAAGGGATTTTTATGTCTCTATCTACTTGAGTTCTGCTCTGTTCTTAGTTATTTCTTGTCTTCTATTAGCTTTTGAATTTGTTTGCTCTTGCTTCTTTAGTTCTTTTAATTGTGATGCTAAGGTGTTGATTTAAGATCTTTCCAGCTTTCTGATGTGGGCATTTAGTGCTATATATTTCCCTCTTAACACTGCTTTAGCTGTGTCCCAGATATTCTGGTACATTATCTCTTCATTCTCATTGGTTTCAGTGAACTTCTTTATTTCTGCCTTAATTTTGTTATTTACCTGGTAGTCATATAGGAGCAGGTTGTTCAATTTCCATGTAGTTGTGCGGTTTTGAGTGAGTTTCTTTTTTTTTTTTTTTTTTTTTTTGAGATGGAGTTTTGCTCTTGTTACCCAGGATAGAGTGCAAAGGCATGACCTTGGCTCACCACAACCTCTGCTTTCCAGGTTCAAGTGATTCTCCTGCCTCAGCCTCCCGAGTAGCTGGGATTACAGGCATGTGCCACCACATCTGGCTAATTGTGTATTTTTAGTAGAGACAGGGTTTCTCCTTGTTGGTCAGGCTAGTCTCGAACTCCCGACCTCAGGTGATCCACCCGTCTCAGCGTCCCAAAGTGTTGGGATTATAGGTGTGAGCCACCACACCTGGCCTTGAGTGGATTTCTTAATACTGAGCTGTAATTTGATTGCAGTGTGGTCTGAGAGACTGTAATGATTTCAGTTCTTTTGTATTTACTTCTAAGTAATGTGTAATTTCTTCTAATTGAATAAGTGCTATGTGGCGCTGAGAAGAATGTATACTTGTTTATTTGGGGTGGAGCTCTACAGTTTTGTAGCTGTCTATTAGATCTGCTTGATCCAGAGCTGACTTCAAGTCCTGAATATCCTTGTTAATTTTCTGTCTTGTTGATCTGTCTAATATTGACAGTGGGGGTTAAAGTCTCCGGCTATTATTGGATGGGAGTCTATGTCTTTGTAAGTCTCCAAGAACTTGTTTTATGAATCCATATGAATCTGGGTGCTGCTGTATTGGCTGCATATATATTTACGACAGTTAGCTCTTTTTGTTTCATTGATCCTTCTACCATTATATAATGTCCTTTTTTGTCTTTTTTAAAAATTTTATTATTATTATGCTTTAAGTTTTAGGGTACATGTGCACAATGTGCAGGTTTGTTACATATGTATACATGTGCCATGTTGGTGTGCTGCACCCATTAACTCCTCATTTAGCATTAGGTATATCTCCTAATGCTATCCCTCCCCCCTCCCCCGACAACAGTCCCTGGTATGTGGTGTGTGATGTTCCCCTTCCTGTGTCCATGTGTTCTCATTGTTCAATTCCCACCTATGAGTGAGAACATGCGGTGTTTGGTTTTTTTGTCCTTGTGATAGTTTACTGAGAATGATGATTTCCAGTTTCATCCGTGTCCCTACAAAGGACATGAACTCATCATTTTTTATGGCTGCATAGTATTCCATGGTGTATATGTGCCACATTTTCTTAATTCAGTCTATTGTCGTTGGACATTTGGGTTGGTTCCAAGTCTTTGCTATTGTGAATAGTGCCACAATAAACATATGTGTACGTGTGTCTTTGTAGCAGCGTGATTGATACTCCTTTGGGTATATGCCCAGTAATGGGATGGCTGGGTCAAATGGTATTTCTAGTTCTAGATCCCTGAGGAATCGCCACACTGACTTCCACAATGGTTGGACTAGTTTACAGTCCCACCAACAGTGTAAAAGTGTTCCTATTTCTCCACATCCTCTCCAGCACCTGTTGTTTCCTGACTTTTTAAGGATTGCCATTCTAACTGGTGTGAGATGGTATCTCATTGTGGTTTTGATTTGCATTTCTCTGATGGCCAGTGATGATGAGCATTTTTTCATGTGTTTTTTGGCTGCATAAATGTCTTCTTTTGAGAAGTGTCTGTTCACGTCCTTTGCCCACTTTTTGATGGGGTTGTTTGTTTTTTTTCTTGTAAATTTGTTTGAGTTCATTGTAGATTCTGGATATTAGCCCTTTGTCAGATAAGTAGGTTGTGAAAATTTTCTCCCATTCTGTAGGTTGCCTGTTCACTCTGATGGTAGTTTCTTTTGCTGTGCAGAAGTTCTTTAGTTTAATTAGATCCCATTTGTCAATTTTGGCTTTTGTTGCCATTGTGTTTGGTGTTTTAGATATGAAGTCCTTGCCCATGCCTATGTCCTGAAAGGTAATGCCTAGGTTTTCTTCTAGGGTTTTTATGGTTTTAGGTCTAACATGTAAGTCTTTAATCCATCTTGAATTAATTTTTGTATAAGGTGTAAGGAAGGGATCCAGTTGCAGCTTTCTACCTATGGCTAGCCAGTTTTCCCAGCACCATTTATTAAATAGGGAATCCTTTCCCCATTTCTTGTTTTTGTCAGGTTTGTCAAAGATCAGATAGTTGTAGATATGCGGTGTTATTTCTGAGGGCTCTGTTCTGTTCCATTGATCTATATCTCTGTTTTGGTACCAGTACCATGCTGTTTTGGTTACTGTAGCCTTGTGGTATAGTTTGAAGTCAGGTAGCGTGATGCCTCCAGCGTTGTTCTTTTGGCTTAGGATTGACTTGGCGATGCGGGCTCTTTTTTGGTTCCATATGAACTTTAAAGTAGTTTTTTCCAATTCTGTGAAGAAAGTCATTGGTAGCTTGATGGGGATGGCATTGAATCTATAAATTATCTTGGACAGTATGGCCATTTTCACGATACAGATTCTTCCAACCCATGAGCATGGAATGTTCTTCCATTTGTTTGTATCCTCTTTTATTTCATTGAGCAGTGGTTTGTAGTTCTCCTTGAAGATGTCCTTCATGTCCCTGGTAAGTTGGATTCCTAGGTATTTTATTCTCTTTGAAGCAATTGTGAATGGTAGTTCACTCATGATTTGGCTCTCTGTCTGTTATTGGTGTATAAGTATGCTTGTGATTTCTGTACTTTGATTTTGTATCCTGAGACTTTGCTGAAGTTGCTTATCAGCTTAAGGAGATTTTCGGCTGAGACAGTGGTGTTTTCTAGATATACAATCATGTCATCTGCAAACAGGGACAATTTGGCTTCCTCTTTTCCTAATTGAATACCCTTTATTTCCTTCTCCTGCCTGATTGCCCTGGCCAGAACTTCCAATACTATGTTGAATAGGATTGGTGAGAGAGGGCATCCCTGTCTTGTGCCAGTTTTCAAAGGGAAAAACTGCTTCCAGTTTTTGCACATTCATGATGATATTGGCTGTGGGTTTGTCATAGATAGCTCTTATTATTTTGACATACGTCCCATCAATACCTAATTTATTGAGAGTTTTTAGCATGAAGTGTTGTTGAATTTTGTCAAAGGCCTTTTCTGCATCTATTGAGATAATCATGTGGTTTTTGTCTTTGGTTCTGTTTATATGCTGGATTACATTTATTGATTTGCGTATTTTGAACCAGCCTTGCATCCCAGGGATGAAGCCCACTTGATCATGGTGGATAAGCTTTTTGATGTGCTGCTGGATTCGGTTTGCCAGTATTTTTTTTGAGGATTTTTGCATCAATGTTCAGCAAGGATATTGGTCTAAAATTCTCTTTTTTGGTGGTGTCTCTGCCTGTCTTTGGTATCAGGATGATGCTGGCCTCATAAAATGAGTTAGGGAGGATTCCCTCTTTTTCTATTGATTGGAATAGTTTCAGAAGGAATGGTACCAGTTCCTCCTTGTACCTCTGGTAGAATTCGGCTGTGAATCCATCTGGTCCTGGACTCTTTTTGGTTAGTAAGCTATTGATTATTGCCACAATTTCAGAGCCTGTTATTAGTCTATTCAGAGATTCAACTTCTTCTTGGTTTAGTCTTGGGAGGGTGTATGTGTCGAGGAATTTATCCATTTCTTCTAGATTTTCTAGTTTATTTGCATAGAGGTGTTTGTAGTATTCTCTGATGGTAGTTTGTATTTCTGCGGGATCAGTGGTGATATCCCCTTTATCATTTTTTATTGCATCTATTTGATTCTTCTCTCTTTTCTTCTTTATTAGTCTTGCTAGTGGTCTATCAATTTTGTTGATCTTTTCAAAAAACCAGCTCCTGGATTCATTAATTTTTTGAAGGGTTTTTTATGTCTCTATTTCCTTCAATTCTGCTCTGATCTTAGTTATTTCTTGCCTTCTGCAAGCTTTTGAATGTGTTTGTTCTTGCTTTTCTAGTTCTTTTAATTGTGATGTTAGGGTGTCAATGTTGGATCTTTCCTGCTTTCTCTTGTGGGCATTTAGTGCTGTAAATTTCCCTCTACACACTGCTTTGAATGTTTCCCAGAGATTCTGGTATGTTGTGTCTTTGTTCTTGTTGGTTTCAAAGAACATCTTTATTTCTGCTTTCATTTCGTTATATACCCAGTAGTCATTCAGGAGCAGGTTGTTCAGTTTCCATGTAGTTGAGCGGTTTTGAGTGAGTTTCTTAATCCTGAGTTCTAGTTTGATTGCACTGTGGTCTGAGAGACAGTTTTTCATAATTTCTGTTATTTTACATTTGCTGAGGACAGCTTTACTTCCAACTATGTGGTCAATTTTGGAATAGATATAGTGTGGTGCTAAAAAAATGTATATTCTGTTGATTTGGGGTGGAGAGTTCTGTAGATGTGTATTAGGTCCACTTTGTGCAGAGCTGAGTTCAATTCCTGGGTATCCTTGTTAACCTTCTGTCTCGTTGAGCTGTCTAATGTTGACAGTGGGGTGTTAAAATCTCCCATTATTATTGTGTGGGAGTCTAAGTCTCTTTGTAGGTCACTCAGGACTTGCTTTATGAATCTGGGAGCTCCTGTATTGGGTGCATATATATTTAGAATAGTTAGCTCTTCTTGTTGAATTGATCCCTTTACCATTATGTGATGGCCTTCTTTGTCTCTTTTGATCCTTGTTAGTTTAAAGTCTGTTTTATCAGAGACTAGGTTTGCAACCCCTGCCTTTTTTTGTTTTCCATTTGCTTGGTAGATCTTCCCCCATCCTTTTGTTTTGAGCCTATGTGTGTCTCTGCACGTGAGATGAGTTTCCTGAATACAGCACACTGATGGGTCTTGACTCTTTATCCAATTTGCCAGTCTGTGTCTTTTAATTGGATCATTTAGTCCATTTACATTTAAAGTTAATATTGTTATGTGTGAATTTGATCCTGTCATTATGATGTTAGCTGGTTATTTTGCTCGTTAGTTGATGCAGTTTCTTCCTAGCCTCGATGGTCTTTACAATTTGGCATGTTTTTGCAGTGGCTGGTACCGGTTGTTCCTTTCCATGTTTAGTGCTTCCTTCAGGAGCTCTTTTAGGGCAGGCCTGGTGGTGACAAAATCTCTCAGCATTTGCTTGTCTGTAAAGTATTTTATTTCTCCTTCACTTATGAAGCTTAGTTTGGCTGGATATGAAATTCTGGGTTGAAAATTCTTTTCTTTAAGAATGTTAAATATCGGCCCCCACTCTCTTCTGGCTTGTAGAGTTTCTGCCGAGAGATCTGCTGTTAGTCTGATGGGCTTCCCTTTGTGGGTAACCTGACCTTTCTCTCTGGCTGCTCTTAACATTTTTTCCTTCATTTCAACTTTGGTGAATCTGACAATTATGTGTCTTGGAGTTGCTCTTCTGAAGGAGTATCTTTGTGGCATTCTCTGTATTTCCTGAATCTGAATGTTGGCCTGCCTTGCTAGATTGGGGAAGTTCTCCTGGATAATATCCTGCAGAGTGTTTTCCAACTTGGTTCCATTTTCCCCGTCGCTTTCAGGTACACCAATCAGACGTAGATTTGGTCTTTTTACATAGTCCCATATTTCTTGGAGGCTTTGTTCATTTCTTTTTATTCTTTTTTCTCTAAACTTCCCTTCTCATTTCATTTCATTCATTTCATCTTCCATCACTGATACCCTTTCTTCCAGTTGATTGCATCGGCTCCTTAGGCCTCTGCATTCTTCACATAGTTCTCGAGCCTTGGCTTTCAGCTCCATCAGCTCCTTTAAGCCCTTCTCTGTATTGGTTATTCTAGTTATACATTCATCTAAAATTTTTTCAAAGTTTTTAACTTCTTTGCCTTTGGTTTGAATTTCCTCTTGTAGCTCGGAGTAGTTTGATCGTCTGAAGCCTTCTTCCCTCAACTCATCAAAGTCATTCTCCATCCAGCTTTGTTCCATTGCTTGGGAGGAACTGTGTTCCTTTGGAGGAGGAGAGGTGCTCTGCTTTTTAGAGTTTCCAGTTTTTCTGCTCTGTTTTTTCCCCATCTTTGTGGTTTTATCTATTTTTGGTCTTTGATGATGGTGATGTACAGATGGGTTTTTGGTGTGGATGTCCTTTCTATTTGTTAGTTTTCCTTCTAACAGACAGGACCCTCAGCTGCAGGTCTGTTGGAGTTTACTAGAGGTCCACTCCATACCCTGTTTGCTTGGGTCTCAGCAGTGGAGGCTGCAGAACAGCAGATTTTCGTGAACCGCGAGTACTGCTGCCTGATCGTTCCTCTGGAAGTTTTATCTGAGAGGAGTACCCGGCCGTGTGAGGTGTCAGTCTGCCGCTACTTGAGGGTGCCTCCCAGTTAGGCTGCTTGGGGGTCAGGGGTCAGGGACCCACTCGAGGAGGCAGTCTGCCCGTTCTCAGATCTCCAGCTGCGTGCTGGGAGAACCACTACTCTCTTCAAAGCTGTCAGACAGGGACATTTAAGTCTGCAGAGGTTACTGCTGTCTTTCTGTTTGTCTGTGCCCTGCCCCCAGAGGTGGGGCCTACAGAGGCAAGCAGGCCTCTTTGAGCTGTAGTGGGCTTCACCCAGTTCGAGGTTCCCAGCTGCTTTGTTTACCTAAGCAAGCCTGGGCAATGGCGGGTGCCCCTCCCCCAGCCTCGCTGCTGCCTTGCAGTTTGATCTCAGACTGCTGTGCTAGCAATGAGCGAGACTCCGTGGGCATAGGGCCCTCCGAGCCAGGTGCGGGATATAATCTCCTGGTGTGCCGTTTTTTAAGCCCGTCTGAAAAGCACAGTATTACGGTGGGAGTGACCTGATTTTCCAGGTGCCGTCTGTCACCCCTTTCTTTGACTAGGAAAGGGAACTCCCTGACCCCTTGCACTTCCCGAGTGAGTCAATGCCTCGCCCTGCATCAGCTCGCGCACAGTGCGCTGCACCCACTGTCCTGTGCCCACTGTCTGGCACTCCCTAGTGAGATGAACCTGGTACCTCAGATGGAAATGCAGAAATCACCCATCTTCTGCGTTGCTCGTGCTGGGAGCTGTAGACCAGAGCTGTTCCTATTAGGCCATTTTGGCTTCGTCTCCCTCTTTGTCTTTTTTGATCTTTACTGGTTTAAAGTCTGTTTTATCAGAGACTGGGATTGCAAACCTTGCTCTTTTTTGCTTTCCATTTGCTTGGTAAATATTCCTCCATCCCTTTATTTTGAGCCTATATTTGTCTTTGCACATGAGATGGGTCTCCTGAATACAGCACACCAGTGGGTCTTGACTTGTCCAATTTGCCGCTACTGGTCATCCTTAAGATCCATTGGCTACAACCATCATCGATCCCCTTTTGTATACAGGTTTATTCTTTTAACAAAAATGACTCCTTCAGATTTCGTAAATAAAATATGAAGAAAAATCCCCATTCGTGTACCTCAAATTCAGTATGCATTTCCTGGCAGTAGATGTGGCCAATGTGTCTAATAACAAACAATTGGCATCTTTGTTCCATATTTATTGATGGCTTCACAATATTAAAAGAAACAGAGATCAGCAGTGTACTCAGTTATTTAAATAAATGAGCAATTCCTGGAGCTGTTAGGCTTTTCACGTAACAATATACTAGCAGCTGATTTGTTTTACTTTCTCAACATTACCTTTGCATCAGCCCTTGAATCAGAACACCAAATATAAACCACAAATTAAGAGCATAATCTGTTACATGAATGCTTCGGATGCAACTTTCTTTACTAATGACTCAAATTAAAGTGGTTACTCACTGTAGATAACTATTAACAACCTGCCAAGATAACTGTGCTTTTTAAAACTATATTAAAAATGGAATGGCAAAAAGACTGGACTATTAATAATTATATTTGAATGAAAATAAAAATATTAATAAACATAAATACTCATAAATTCAGTTGAACTTTATGTTATCCAAGGTATGGCAGGGTTAGGGGTTTTGAGGAGTCATCAATCTGTAACGTTCCCACAGAATAAGATCTCTGGAACTGATGGTTTCCTAAAATTGATACTGTTGTCTATAGTATTTGGTTGGTGCAAACGTAATTGTGGTGTTTGGCATTGAAAGTAATGGCAAACTGCAGTTACGTTTGCACCAACCTAATAAGTTTGGGATCTATATGACAAGCCTTCACTAGTGAGATTAGGTTTAGTATCATTTATTTATGTTATGTCTTCTATTTTTTTTTTCATTTTTATGAAATTTCCTGGAACCAGTTACGAGCTTATTTCCTGACCCCTGTTTTTGTAATGTGGAATAAGGTAGTTTAATTAAATGTTTCTTTTCTTCATATAAAAGTTAATTTCTTTAAAGTATATGTAACTTCTCAAAGGTAAACAATTATTGTGCTTTCTAGGAAGACCCTACCTAATATGGTAACTTCTCAGTTAACATTAGGTTCTTGGAAAAAGTGACTTTAAGTAAAATGACCTATAATGAAACCAATTTTACCATAGGCTAATTGATATAAACAATATTTAATTTCTGGCCAGGAGCAGTGGCTTATGCCTCTAATCCCGGCACTTTGGGAAGCCGAGGCAGGTGGATTGCTAGAGTCCAGGAGTTCGAGGCTACAGTGATCCCAGATCATGCTACTGCACTTCAGCCCAGGTAATAGAGTGAGACCTTGTCTCAAAAAAAAATAAATATAAGTAAAAATAAATTAATTTCCTCTGGCATACTTCTAGTCACAAAAACATCACCAAACTTCTAAATAAAGACTCAAAACATTTAAATATTAATCATATTAATCGTTGAAATAAATTTACTAAATTATGCCAGTTCAGGGTTATGGGTAGCTGGGGCCTATCTCAGCAGCTCAGGGATAAGGGCAGGAAAACATGCTGGACTAGATGCCATTCCCTGGCGTGGCACTCATGCACACCCACACTCATACTGGAATGGTGTAGACGCACCAATGAGCCTAAGATGAGCAGCTTTGGGATGTGGGAGGAAACCAGAATGCTCGGAGATAACCCCAACAGACATGAGGAGAATGTAGACATTCCACACAGACTGTGGCTCTGGCTGGGAATCAATATTTTTTTCTTATCACTGTTGTAACCAAACCACATTGACAAAATGACATTATTCAAAACCATCTCTAAATTGGGATTTATTTCGTAATATTGTTCTTTTTTTACGTGAAAAGGACTTGACAAAGTTATCTAGCCTTCAGAATGTTCACACTTCTATCTGTTGATCCTCATTAAAGGAGGCAGGGGTAGAATAGCAGTTATTTTTATTTCTGAATGAAATGGCTTCTCTTGGTTTAGAAGCAACATCAGAGCACAACATGAAGAGTTTGTGAAGTAGGGAATGGATATGAATTAAGTGGGTTAAATCACATCCTGTCATGGAAAGAGCATGAAATTTGGAGCCAGACAAACCTCCTAACTCTGCCACCTGCTGTCTAGGGGACTTTGTGAATTTTGCTTCTCTAAGAGCACAGAAATTATATAGAAAAAGAAGTAATGGAATTTATACTGAAAGATATTGAAGTAAGGAGAAACATAACTGAGGAGTTGATATGTAAACAGGATTTACTACACGTCATGTCATGTCATGTGCATTATGGGAGAATTGTTAAATTCTCACAGCAAAATTATGAGATAATTTCTGAATGGGAAGTATGTATAAAAGGAAATAGAAAGAACACATACTCTTTTGATGGAATTACAATTAATATTTACTAATCACTATGGCTTGAATGCAGAATATAAGATGTAAAGGAAAAAGAAAATTTAAATGAGGCTGTAGAAGTTGAAAGGAACCAGATCATCTTGGCTAAAAAACTAAGGCGTACAAACCTCATGTGGCAATAAGGATAGTGTTAAAATATTTTGTAATATTTAGTTTAGCATCTTCTATGCAAGGATCCTATCTCTTAACACAAAAAGATTAATTATTCTTGTCTGTTGAAACATGGACCCTTATATTATTAAGTTACTCAGAAAATTACAGACCTAGATAATATTCCAGTTCTGAAGGTAGAAATGCTATATAGCAGGACGAAGTTGCAGACAAAACTCCTCAGACACCGGATTAAAGAAGGAAGAGGTTTTTTATTCAGCCAGGAGCATTGGCAGACTCGCGTCTTAAGAGCCGAGCTCCCCGAAAAAGAAATTCCTAGCCCTTTTAAGGGCTTACAACTCTAAGGGGTCCACGTGAAAGGGTCATAATAGATCAAGTAAGCGTGAGGAACGTGACTGGGGGCTACATACATCAGCTAACAGAACAAAAAGTTTTACAGTGCTTTCTCATACGATGTCTGGAATTTACAGATAACACTAGTAGTTTTGGTCAGGGTTTAATAATATTATTATTATTATTTTAACCACCAGGGCCAGGTGGTGGCGCCAAGGTCGTCTAGCTATTTATCTTCTGTTTCTTTCCAACTTTTTGCTTTCTCCCTTTTCTCGTGTCTTATAAACTAGGGAAAAGGGAGGTTGGGGAGAAGCTGGGAAGGACAACAGAAGAAATGGTGGTCTCATTCCATACTGTGTATTACATGGAGTCTCCTAAATGAATGCTTTCTTCAAAAATACCTAACAGATTTCCTGCTTGATGTATTTCTATCTTAACTTGATGCCACTCATTTCTGCTCTCAATTATAGTAAATTTTATCTTCATCTAAGATACTCATGGCGAAATTTAAAAATGTGTCTGACATGGTGTATTTACTGCCTCCTCCTTAAATCAATTTAACTTTTAAGTTCAAGAGTACATGTGCAGGCTTGTTGCTTAGGCAAACTTGTGTCATGGGGTTTTGTCGTATAGATTTTTCATCACCCAGGTGTTAAGCCTAGTACCTATTAGTTATCTTTCCTGATCCTTTTCCTCCTCCCACCTTCCATCCTCCAATATGTTCCATTGTGTGTTTTTCCCCTCTTTGTGTCCATGCATTCTCATAATTTAGCTCCCGCTTAAAAGTGAAAACATATGGTATTTGGTTTTCTGTTCTTGCATTAGTTTGCTAAGGATAATGACCTTCAGCCAGCTCCATCCATGTCTCTGAAAAGGACATGATCACATTCTCATTTTCTTTATCTGGTTTATCACTGATGGGCATTTAGGTTGATTCCATGTCTTTGCTATTGTAAATAGTGTTGCAATGAGCATAATGCGTGGCTGTGTCTTTATAATAGAATGATTTATTTTCTTTTGGGTATATACCCAGTAATGAGACTACTGGGTCACATGGTATTTCTGTCTTTAGATCTTTGAGGAATCACCACACTGTCTCCCACAGTGGTTGAACTAATTTACATTCCCACCAACAGTGTATAAACATTCAATTTATTTTTCTCCACAACCTCACCAGCACCTGTCATTTCTTGGGTTTTTAATAATACCCATTCTCACTGGTGTGAGATGGTATCTCATTGTGGTCTTGATTTGCATTTCTACAATGATCAGTGATGAGCTTTTTTTTTTCATATGATTGTTGGCTACATGTACGTCTTCTTTTGAAAAGTGTCTTTTCATGTCCTTTGACCACTTTTTGATGGAGTTGTTCGTTTTTTTCTTGTAAATGTGTTTAAATTCCTTATAGATGCAGAATAAAATTTTTCTCCCATTCTATAGGCTGTCTGTTTACTCTGTTGATGATTTATTTAGCTGTGCAGAAGCTCTTTAGTTTAATTAGATACTATTTGCCAATTTTGCTTTTGTTGCAATTGCTTTTGGCATTTTCATCATGAAATCTTTGCTCGTGCCTATATTCTGAATGGTATTGCCTAGGTTGTCTTCCAGTGTTTTCATAACTTTGGATTTTACATTTAAGTCTTCAATCCACGTTGAGCTAATTTTTGTATACAGTATAAGGAAGGGGCCCAATTTTAATCTTTTGCATATGGCCAGCCAGTTATCCCAGCACCACTTATTGAATAGGGAATCTTTTCCCCATTGCTGGTTTTTTGTCAGGTTTATCAAATATCAGATAGCTGTAGATGTGGGAACTTATTTCTGGGTTCTCTATTGTGTTACATTGGTCTACGTGTCTGTTTTTGTATCAGTACCATGTTGTTTTGGTTACTGTAGCCCTGTATTAGAGTTTGAAGTTGGGTAGCATGATGCCTTCAGCTTTGTTCTTTTTGCTTAGAATTGCCTTGGCTATTTGGACTCCTTTTGGTTCTGCGTGAATTTTAAAATAGTTTTTTGTAGGTCTGTGAAGAATGTCAATGATAGTTTAATAGGCATAGTATTGAATCTGTAAATTGCTTCAGGCAGTATGGCCATTTTAACGATATTGATTCTTCCTATCCATAAGCATGAAACATTTTTCCATTTGTTTGTGTCATCTCTGATTTCTTTGAGCAGTGCGAATCAATTTCTGGACTTGGTCCTCTTTACTTTATTGACTCCCACAGCCTCCTTTGGTAGATATGCATCATCTTCCTACCCCTAAACATTGGAATTCTTTAAGACTCCAGTGCATTTCTCTTCTGCACTTTAAACTCAAAGCTAGGTGACCATATCTAATTGATACCACTGGCCTCAGCTTCTCTCCTGATCTCCAACTCATATATTCAACTGTTTACTGAATGCCTCCACCTGAATTTCTAGTAGATATGGCAAACATACCCGTTCCAAAAAAATAACTTATTTTTTTCTATTTCTTCTCTCTCCAAACATGCTCCTGTTCCGTCTTTATTAGGCCACAAATGAACCTCATCATTACTCAGAAAATGTTAACCGTTTTTCAGTTATATTTTACATATTTTACAATTCCTCAGATGCTATATATATTCCATTTGAATACAGCTGTCCCTCAGTATCTGCAGAGAATTGGTTGCAGAACCCTTCCATACCGAAAAATCTGCAGATGCTCAAGTCTCTGATATAAAGTGCCTTAATATTTGCATATAACCTACAGCAAATCCTTCTGTATAATTTAAATGGCCTCTAGATTACTTATAATACCTCATAAAATGTAAATAGTTGTTATACTGTATTATTTTTTAAATTTTATATTACTTGTATTGTTATATTGTATACACACACATACATTTTAACATTTTCCATTTGTGGTTGAATCCACAGTTGCAGAAACAGGAGGCACAGAGGACCGGCTGTATAGATTAAATGAAATCATTTATCTCCACTTCCGTTGCTACCATCCCAATCTAAGCCAAATTATCTTTGCCCAGACCATTTAAATTGCTTCCAAATCTGCTTCTACACTTACCTTCCTAGAAGCAGTTCATGCAACATCCTAAACAATGTTATTGACATATATAAATGATTCTATCAGTCTCTTGCTCAGAAGTCTTCCTAAGACACTTAAAATAATCCTAAATTCTTACTATAACCTTCCAAGCCCTAGGTATAAGGTTTCCTGTCGCTCATTCTGGCCTCTTCGTCTCCCTCCCACACTTGTTTACTCCATTCTAGTGAAACCATACTTTCTTCTGCTTCTCAAAGGCATGCATTTTCACCTCAGGGCCTTTGTACTTGTTTCCTTTTGCCCCAAATATTCTTACTACAGGTAATCACTTGGTTTATTTCTGTCTTTCACTGTTCTCAAGTCAAACATTCCCTCTAAAGAGAATCCTTTTGTGGTTGACTTTACTTAAGATAGTCCGTTCTTCTTGTCTTATTTTCTCATTCAGTTTATATTTCTATATATTGCCTATCACTAACATTGCATTATACATCTATCTGTTAATCATCTGATAGTTCCACAAAATGTTAGCTTCCTAAGGCCAGTTTACCCTAGTTATTTAATTCTGTCTAGCATCAAGAATATTTCCAGGCCTACAGCAGGTGCTTATTATTTGGTAAATGGATTATTAAAAGGGAAGAAAATACGATCATTTTGAACTCCTCAAAAGTAAGCTAGATGACAATTTCTAAACCATTATTCATCACTGCACTGAGTTCACCTCAGTGCAGTGATGAATAATGAGATCAATAGAACACAAGTGAGAGTTCAGGACCAGAACTGAACATATATGGCAACTTGAATTATGTCAGAGGTGGCACCATTGATTTTTGTAAAAAGGATATACTCTTCAATAAATATATTAAGACAATTGGTTATCCAAAGGAAAAAATCTAAAATGGAGTCTCTAACTGCCATTCTATAAAAAAAGTGAATTGCTGAAAGAATTCATGCAAAGTTCAATAAGATTTAAAAATATATATAGGACTATAGAAATGTATCGTTATAACCTGAGAGTAGAATTGGATTTACTTAACAAGACACAAAGAGAAAAAACCATAAGAGAAAAGATTGACGTATTTGCCTAGAATCATAATGCAGAACTTCTTTCTTTCACCAAAATAATACTATAAAACATAAAAAAATCAATGACAGATCAAGAAACTATTTGCAACACCTGTAATTTACAAATGATTAGTGATGTAGAATATGAAAAAACTTCTACATTATGTAGGCATATAATAAGGGGAAAAAAGAGCAACATTCACATACTAGTGATAGAGGCAGGAGGCAGACAAATGCCTAGGCAGATAAGTAAGGGTCCCTGGAGAATCTCCAACCCGCCCCACCAGTGTTTGCACCAGATGTGTTTTTACAGTTAAGAAAACCCTCACAGGGTCTTGCCTGGGCATGCCTGCAGTGGACTGGAGGCCCACATGCTCTGTGGAGTGCGGTGGAGTCAGCAGGAATTTATACTTTATCCATGGGAGGATACCCTCTTCATCTCGTGTGTGGTGGCCTGGTATTTGATCTGTGAGGTGGGAGCCTGCTGGCAGGACCCCTCTCTCTGCTGAGAGCTCCCTTTTTGCTTAATAAATTCTGCCCTCCTCACCTCTCAATGTGAATGTGTGTCTAATTATTCCTGGTTGTGAGACAAGAACCTGGATTTAGCTGAGCTAAGGAGCAAAAATCCTTCATCAATAGCAATTTACAGAAGAAACCAGCCTGTTTAAGTAATAGAAGATAGTCAATGACACTTATAATGAAGAGAATAAAATAAAGAAAAAAAAAAAACATGAGATATATTTGCCATTCCTCTGAAAGGGAACAGTCTTAAAAATGGCAATACCAAGTTATGGTATGCAAGGGTAAAGTGGTAAATGCACTTGGGAGATCAATGTGGAAATACCTAGTAAAGTTCCTATGAACCCAAATTTTATTCCTTATAATATGTTTCAGGGAGTGTCTTACACACACGGGAAGGGAAAATGTATAAGAATAAATCTGAGCTACCTAAACATTAATAGAAGCCTTTATCTAAAAGTGGTATTTTATACAATGGATTATTGTACAGCAGTTAAAGTGAGTGAACTGGAGCTACATCTGTCAATATGGATGCATCTCTCAAATATAACATTGAGTAGAAAAAAGTGAGGTGAAGAAGAATACGAACATGTAAGTTATACAAATACAAATACATAAGTTATAAAAGCTTGCAAACATTAATCTGTTATAAAGGAATACACACATATTAATATATATTTATTATACATGTCTCATTGTATGAATGTAATTATCTTATAGGAATATGTACTAAAGAAATTTACGAAAAGCATCAATGTCAAACAATCTGTTAATTAGGGTATGGAGGGAGCTGAGGAGAGTGTGATGAGGGATCAAGGAAAAAACACAACGAATTTCAACATACACTGGTGATATTTTATTTATCTTGTTGGATATGGGCACATCATTGTCAATTTCATTTTCTTTTATAGATTTGAAATAAATATATCAAAATATAATTTTCAATAATATAATATAATTACTATTATGAAAATCTAGGATGAATATGCATCAACAATTTTATTCAGCTCATTAGTTAATGAGGCAACTAGAAAGATGTGACCAGTTGAAAGAATATTTGAGAAGTAGTTGAGAAGCTAGAGTATGTAAAGAAAGTAAGGTTTTTGAAAAAGATACGAAAGAGGTCCAATTTCATACTTTTGAGATGTCTGTTCAACTAGAGAAAAGCTATCTGGCATCTTGTCCCCTCAAATCCCTAACTGCTTTGCCAGCCCTGAGCTCTACTGTTTGTTTTCTCCATAGCATGACATAGTTGTAGGCTCTATACTTTACACTTCCTGTTTGACCTTCTTGCCTTGTGCTGGGATTAGCAAATACCCAAAAGGAAAATAGCGGTAGTGGAAGTCTGTCTTTCCTCAAAGCATTTCTCTTTTCTCCAAAATCTCAGCTCCTTAACTCTTGGCTCTTTGCTCACCAGATATCCTTGAAGAGGTCTCTTTTGAATATCTTCTCTTCTCTTGTCCACTTTCACAGTTGCTTTTGATGACAGAGTTAGTCTAATACAAAGTACTTTATCATCAGTGAAAGTAGAATTCCCTTCCTGATTTTAAAAATCTTTTTAATTTCAGTATTTTGACAAAAGATAAATGTGGAATGTATTTGAAGTAATAGGTACACTATATTTAGGATTGATGGAACAAATATTTTTCTTCTCAATTTTTATTCCTAATGATAACAGTAACAATAAAAAGGGGGAAGACCAGTTATTAAAGCCAGAGTAGAGCTGTGAAATACAGTATAGCTTGTACTAAGTGTATGTAGAAGCCCCAATGCAGGAATTGAGGGGAAAAAAAGATTACTGAAAGGAAGGCAATAAAACTAGAAGAAACACAACAGGAAACTCTGAGTCAGGAAACACAGGCCTGATAAAACAAATCAAAATGAAATGACAATGACAAGATAAAATGGTCACAGTTAAATAATTGTTACGAACTGAAAACAGGTATCTACAATGTGTGGCTAACATGTCTCTCTAAGAATAAAACAGATTGAAATAAAATCAAACTTATAAGAAAAGTATTTTTCTGAAATTTAATATTATAAGCAAATTTAAAAGCATGTTGTGTCCTAGGAAGAGTTGATACAAAATTAATCAGTATTGAGATGTATCCTTGAAGGCTGCAGTCTTTCAAATATTAGAATCCTTAAGACATTCTGGCAACGTACTAAATTGTATATGAAAGGGGCAAAAATCAAACTAATCTCAGACTTCTTTACTCCAAAATTCTTTACTCCAAAATGACAGTGATATACAGCCCATAAAAATGTCAAGATATTAAACTCTAACCTAAGATTATCCTTCAAGTAAAAATGCAAGAGTAAAATAGTCCCAAACATATGAAAATTAAAACACTATGGCACCTCTAAACTCCTTTTACATAATTGAGTGAATAATAAAATTCTAACTGAGAAAACATCCAAAAAAGAGTTCAGAAGTGAAGAAGTAGTTCTAAGGCCACTTAAATACATAATGTAGCCCCAAAAAATAACAATAGTTAAGATAACAGAAAATTATAAACTTTAAATGTATGAAAATTTCAAAATAAAAAAGCAGGAGGTGAAAGCATAAAAGGAAGGCAAGTAGAGGAAAATATATCCACTGTTTTCTTTATTACAAGTATCAAATAGAGGAAGCATAGAAGTTTAAATATATTATTAAAATATGAAGTTTTTCATAAGAACATAAAAATACTAAAATAAACCATCAAAAGATGAGAAGCAAAATATATATAAACTAAAGCAAAAACATGGATAATATAGTAAATGATAGAAATAGGAAATATTTAACACACAAAATCTAACAAATTAAAATGATAAATTAAGGAAAAATTATTGTATCACTAATTGTACCTGTTATAAATTAATTTAGCAAATAAAAAGTATTACCAGAAAATATATTTGATAGAATATATAAACTATACTTAAATAATTCTAAAACAAATTGGTATTTAAATCTCTGAATAAAAGTAAAACTGTAACTGTAAACAGATGAAGCAAATGCCAAAAATTAATATTAAGAAAGCAGTGATTCGGCTAAGAGTATATGTACAGGTTGAATTTACAGCAAAAACTTCAATAAAAAGGAAAATTTTATAAAGATTAAACAATGCAATTCCAAATGATCTCTTTAACATGAATATTTCTATACCGAATAACATAGAATCAAAATCTAGAAAAGAATCCTGCAGGAAGCAAAAGTAAAAATAGAAAAATCTGTCCTAAAAGATATATGTATCCTTAAATGTTTTTGCTTGCTTCTTTCAATACAAGGCGAAGTAAACAGAAACATTTAAGCATATAAATAATATTATTAAAATAAACTAAAAAAAATTAAATTACATCCTAAAATAAAACATCAAGTTCCCATGAAACATTGACCAAATATTAGCTCCTAAAGGACACTTTCTTAAATTCCAACTGTTGAAATAGCAAGGATGACTGCATTCTGTGACAAATGTGCAAAAAAAACTAGGGATAAATAACCAAGATGAAAAAACTCAAAATCCAACCACATCAATCTAAAATAAGAAATTTGTTTTTTATTTCACAAATTAGATCAAGAGGGAAAACAGAAATTAAAGGATTGCTGGGAATTAATGGTAATTTCAAACATTACCTATAAATTAAAATACTGTATTTTTATTGAGAGCTTTTAGTAGTAGAGTCTGTGCAAAAAGAACAATGCAAACAGATAAGAAATGCAGGAATTCATAAATTACATGTTGTATCTTAAACAAGAAAAATATCCATGAAAGGTAAGGAAATAAAAAGAAGAAATAGATAGTTGCACAGAAACTGGTGATCAAGAATACCATCAAACTATAACCAACACATACAAGTTTGCTTCCTTGAAAAGTGGAGCAGTAAGTAACATAATGTAGAACAAAGGGGTGAAGCCAAAATGCACATAATTTATACTAAAAAAGGGAGAGAAAACATCAAACATTTATAAGACATAAAAATAAGTAAAAAAAAGAGCACTTCGATTAAGTTTATGCAATCCTTGGTTTGTCTTTTTCTCAGAACATATAAATTAGGCAAATTGACTTCAGGTTAGATAAACAGATCAACTTTAATAAGAAAGGTTGTCAAACAGCTGTCCTTTGCCCTCTCCAAATATATACACATACAGAACACTAGGGAATTTTTTTCTCTAGTGAGTTCTACTAAGCCTTCAAAAACATAAAATTCTAATATTATTAATAGCAGTGTTCTCAAACTTACCAATGATTTGGAGATGTTATTAAAATACAGATTCTGATTCTATTGATTTGGGTGGGATGTACAATTCCAGCAAGTTCCCAGGTGATGCTGATGCTGTTAGTTAACAAGCCACATGTTGAATTGGAGAGGTTTACACTGTTTCATTACCTAGAGAAAGAAAGCTTCCAAACACGTTTTACAAAGTGTACTCTAAAATTGATATTAAAATCTTATACATATCTTCCCTAAAAGGCAACTACAGAACAGTTTGTTATAAATATTGATGGTATTAATACAAGGCAAAATAAAATATTTACAGATAGAATCAAGTTGGTTATTAAAAGAAACACACAACACGATCAAATAGTGCGGTTCTACTAAAGCCCCCATGGTTTGGCGTTAGCAAAGACATTAATAAAATCTACCATATTACTAAGTGAAATGAGAAAAACTTGGTATCTTCATAGATGCTGAAAAGACATCTGATGAAATTCACCACACGTTACTTATTTTTTAAAAGTCTAAGTAAAATTAAAATTATAGATTAAAACTGAATGATAAAATTTAAAAAGTCTCATTAAAATTAGAAACAAAACAAGGATTTTTACTATCACCATACTTATTGTATATTAGGTTTAGATGACTGTGAAATCAGGCAAAACAATATCAGATACTTTCAAAAGAGAAGGAAAAATGTACCATTATTTGTAATTGATGTAAATGTAATACAACTGGAAAACCTGAAAAAATTAATTGAAAATCACTAGACCTTTAGTTTATGATAAAGTTTGCATTTCAAGTCGGTGGAGGAAATATTTCAATAGTTGTGCTGGGATTACTTGCAGAGGCATATCTTACGGAGCCCAATCCTTACTTTACCTTGAGCAAGAACAAATGCTAGATAGAGAAAAAGTGTAAATGTAAAACAAACTAACAACAAAAAGCAAACAATAACTACCTGAACACCCCCAAAGCAAGTAAATATTTATACGCACATGTAAACAAGCAACCTAAAAGTAGCAGGAAAAAAAGATGGACTTCTTTTTATGTGAGTCATAACTCTTTTATGCATTTTAGAAAACAGAGAAGCTGCTGAGAAAAAAAAAATTGAATTATTTGACCAATTAGAAAGTCAAAACTCTTGAATAGTAAAAGTATCTTCAAAAAAAATCAAAAGACATGGAAACTGGAACATATTTGTAACACATAAAAAAAAAATCTTCTAATGCCATATTGGCAAAGATTAAAAGATTATATAACAAAGGATGACCATCTTGCAAATAGATTGTGCTACTATCATATAATGTTACATGATTACTGCCATCACAAGAATGCAACATATTTATATGTGCTGCTATGAAAATATCCACAGAATATTGTATTTGTCCCAGCGGGTAGAAACAAATACCCAAGTTGAATCTGGAATAATTTGTAGTCAAAGGAAGAGAACCTAGAGGGGAGACATTTTGAAAGCAGAATCGGCAAAGTAAAGGAAGAAGTAAAAAATATTCTGAAATTTTTCAGCCTTAGTGACTGGGATAGTCATTATTAAAACCTGAAAGAAAAGTTTATTGTTATTAAAGGTAATACAAAAACAGTACCAGGTATTGGCAAAATCTGAGTATCTTGAAGCCGGACTTTAATTCTCACGCTGTTACTTACCAGCTGTGCGACCTTAGGTAGGTTATTATTTTTTCCTCTGTGCCTCTTTTTCTCATCTTTGAAAGAGGGTAAGTATTCACAGAATTGTTTGATTTACAGCTCTAAGGATTAAAATAGTTAATATTATAAAAGTGCTAAGAAGAGTGCCTTGCTTATAGTGCATGTTAAGTATCTGTTAGCTATTAATATTAAAACAAATTATGGGGTGCTGAGTATGAAATACTACTTGAGCATTTAGGTCCCGAGGTACAGAAGACAGAAATGCTGGGCTAGGCTGGATGCTCATGCCTGTAATCTCAGCACTTTGGGAGGCCAAGGCAGGTGGATCACTTGAGCCCAACAGTTTGAGAACAGCCTGGGCAACATAGCAAAACCCTGTCCCCACAAAAAACAAACAAACAAACAAACAAACAAAAAATGCAAAAATTAGCCGGGCATGGTAGCATGCACCAGTAGTCCCAATTCTCTCTCAAAAAAGAAGAAAAAAGAAAAGAAAAAAGAAATGCTAGGCTAAGGCTAGATCTTGGCATACAGACCAGAGTAATAGACAGATATGTTTGCCTAGACTGAGGAGTATCTCAGGATGGCTACTTCTCAGGGCAAAAACAAAGTTACCCTATCATTACTTGGAGTGGGGAGAGAGACAGTGCTCAGCACCAAGGTAGATTTTCTAGGTTGAAGCAACTTGTGGAATCTCACAAGTAGATGTTATTTCAGCAGCCTTTCAGAAGACATTCTCTAATAACAGAAGGCACTTGCCAAATCATCTAGGGAGAATGAAGGGGGAATGATGGTGTTGGGGTAAGATTCCAAAACCTAGTTGTGTAATTTCCTCATGCTGGAATTGTGTCCTCTTGTATTAGTAAGGATTGTCCAGAGAAACAGAACCAATAGGAATATCTAGATATATTAAGAGGAGGGTTATGGTGGGAATTGGCTCACATGACTATGGAGGATGAAATGTCTCATGATATGTTGTCTGCAAGCTGGAGATCCAGGAGAGCTAGTGGTGTTATTCAGTTTAAGTCCAAAGGCTCAAGAACAAGGAGCTTTTATACCCAAGGGCAGGAGAAAATGTAAGTACCAGCTCAGTAAGAAAGAGCTTGCACTTCCTTTGCCTTATCTGTTCAGGTCCTGCTACAGACTGGATGGTTGGATGGTGCCCACCCACATCTGATAAAGGTGGATCTTGTTTGCTCAGTCTGCTGATTCAAACGCTAATCCATCCTGGAAACACCTTCTCACAGATACACCCTGAAATTGTATTTTACCAGCTATCTGGGCATCCCTTATCCCAGTCTGTTGACACACATGAAAAAAATTAACCATCATAGTCTTGAATGAATGATCAGGCCTTTAGTAACTAACTAGATATTGTTGATTTTACTTCTATGTTAGTTGGTCTAAATGTGTCCTTGAGAATTACTAAACATATTAATTTTTTAATGCAGTATTCTTTAAGCTCTTAGAATATCTGAGAAAGAAGCAACTTAATTAAAAATCAGCATTTGTGATTAGGAATGTGTTGTTCTTCCTGTCCGTGGAGTTTTCAAACACGTCCTCTTCCATCCAAGTTACACAAGCCTCACTCAGTTCTTGAAATCTCTCAAGAATTGCTGTTTATTTCTTTTGGGTGTTCCCCAACCAGGATCCCACAAGGTGAATTTTGTGTCTGTTAGACCATCCCAAACAAACCACAATAATTTACTCTAGCCAATATTCCATGATGGGTCATCAAATAAATGAAGAAGGTGACAGGAAGTTATATATATTTTCTTGACCAAGAGTATTTGAAATTTCCCATCTCATGGAAAGTTCTTCTTTTCCATCAGTCTATTGAGTGTGTGGTGTAGTTTACCTTCTATGCCCAAGTACACACAGAACTTAGGTGAGGGAAACTAGATGAAATTTATAAAGTTTACCAAAATATTGGTGCCAGGAGGTAAAGGGTGAGGTAATCATTCCAACTTAGTCTCTATTTTATATCACCTCACTTATCTGAGGAGAAACATCATAGAATTTTTTTTCCATACAAAGCTCAAGGTGGCTTTGTGCTGCAGGCTATTATATTTTACTCTCCAGATTAGATGCTTGAATCTAATACAATCTGAAAAAAATTATATGTACAATGTTTAAAAGAATTGATAAGAAAGTTTATGTTTAGGTGAAGTTGAAAAAGGTCAACAGAATTGTGCTTCAGTGTGCTAAACTTAATATATATGCACAAAAGAATGGCCACAGAAACGTTCTTTTTCCTACAAAATGTTTATTTATTTACTATTTTACACTCATGAGGGAAAAATCCTAAATTTGAAATTGTCAGTAGTGTCATTTACTATTAATAGATTCACACCACACTCCTAGATTAACTTTTAAACATATTTTCTCAGAAATTGTAGGCTGGTACTGATGACCTAGTTTCAGCAGTGAACAGCAGCTGCCACTCAAATTTCTCAAGAGAGAACAAAAAATTCATATTTAAAAATACAGAATTTCTCAGTACTGTATAGCAAAAATGTTCATGGAGAGAACCATGTAAATTATCATCATTTTTAAATATGTCTGAAAGACCCCTGTTAGAAAATACTCAGAGAGACAGCAATCTCTTAATACAAATTGAATCACCAGTGGTGTACTCATATTGTGACATTATCAAAGCATGCAAGATAGAGTATTTTGTGCATTGAAGAAGATGCCATATTTCAATGTATATAGCAAACATTAATGTATAATAGCTTAGTATAAACCAGGCTGATATGGAGCAAATAGTTTTCTTAAAAAAAAGCTGATATGAAAGGAAGCAGTGAAGCAACAAAAGTTGATAATTCTTCATAAGGCAATTTAATGTGATAAGAATTGGCATTCTTTTCGTTGCAAAAATGCTTATAAGAAGTAATAATTGTGGAAGCATGAGGATTTACTGCAATAAGCTGAACAAAACGCTTAAAATTCAAAAATACAATTTACCCCAAAGAACTTGAGATTAAAAATGAAAATCTGCTCAGAATATACATATTTACACTTATCTCTTGTAGAGCATATGTTTCCTTCCAAGCTATGCAGGGATTTACCATTTGCCATGTTTTCGCAGATTAAATATTGTTAAATGCTCCAAGGCATAGTTCATAGCTACTTTCAAGATTAAAACTAATAAAAAATCTGTTTTAAATACATTGTTATTATTTGACACTTTAGTGGGTCTAAATGATATAAAGACAGTCAATTTTATTTCTCTATACTTCAATACTACAAATGTTAGTGTACTGAATATTAATACGATCAATTGCAAAACATCTAATTCAATTATATATCCCTTTAATTCTGTACTAGATACTTTTACAAAGTTGGTAGAGATATTAAAGTCTTGAGTATTCTTTTTACCTCACTTTTCCTCTACTATGTACAATTATGTGTTTATGTTTTTATCACTTTTTGCTTTTTTCCCACTATTCCTTATAAAAGCAAACAATAATTTTAAAATATATAGGGTCCTCTGTGTTTAATCTTTTCTTCTGCATCTTAATAGTAATAATACTACATTTGGAATTCAGGGTATAATATCTTAAGTGGTATGTCTATACAATTTCCTTAAGGTAATTACACTGTAAAATTATAATACATGCATTGTTACTACAAACTACAAATAGGCCAAACTGTATTCTGGTTTGTTTATGCTTATTTTAATAATCTTGCAATACATTATCTTTATGTACAAATTATTTTTGCTTGGCCTGTCTGGGCTAATATTAACATGTATAGTATATGTTTATGCTAAAAATAAGAAGCTCAACCCTTAAAAATACATCCACTACGTCAAAACCCAAAATCACTTTTACGGAAACCTATCAATTAATGGGCTTATATCCAAACATCCAATGTAAGACATCAAGTATTTAATAAGTTAGGATTATATAGTTTGATTCAATAGAGACTCATGTTACATAGATATTTTATAGATACTTTACTGAGATTTATCATTTTTCTTATAATGGACTCCTTTGCTTAACAGTGTTCTGGGTTACAATTACTGTGTTCATGTTGTATATGGAAGAACAGACCCAGAATTGCTTTATGAGAGAAATCATAATCTTACTCCTAGAAAGCCCTCCATTCAGCTATGGAAATAATTTTGAAGTCTAAGTAGGCTCTTGAATGAACTACAGAAGATAGCCACCTTCTTCCTGCTGCCCTTTTTCCCAGCTCAGCTTCTAGCTGGGTTCCAGTTTCTTGTCTTAAAATAAAAATACAACTAGTACTTTCCTCATAGAATTATCATGTTGATTAGATAAAATATTTAAAGCACTGTGTGCCAACCAGTATGTAGCATTCAGTAAATTCTCAATAAATATTAGCTGTTTAGATAACTGCATATTAACATAGTAAAAGCTCTAAGAAGTCCTTTAGTAAAGACATTTACTCTGCTTAACTTTATGTCAACATTTCCTTATCTTATTAGAGCCTATTTACAACCCACTATTGACTTTGGAAACAGGCTATTTGACAGGTATGCTGCCTGCCTGGCCACGTTGTTTTGCCCTTTTGAGATGTGTGTGTGTGTGTGTGTGTGTGTGTGTGAGGGAGAGAGAGAGAAAGAGAGAGAGAATTGTCATTTGCCATTATGCCACTGGCCAAGTTGAAACATATTTTATAAAAACATAACTATGATACTTCCTGTTTTAGATATTGAAGAGTTCAATTTGGTGACATTACTCCCTACATTATACATTGTATCCTCCTTATAGGAATCCTCTGCATTAATTGTTCCTCTATATCAGATCAATGAAAAGCAATAGTCTCTGAAAGGGATGCCGGCAAACTCAAACCACACCGAGTACGGCCAAGAGATCTTTATTGGAGAGGTTGAGGTCAGGTCGCGCAGGAGAGAGAGAGAGAGAGAGAGCTGTTGGGTGGAGTAATTTATAGCCCCCAGGGCTATAAATGATTGGATGGGGGGCGGGCCTGAAGGGAGGAGTAGGAGGTGCCTTCTTTTATTGGGTCTCATTTGGCGGGCCGACTTAGTGCTGGGTAAAGAAGAACTCGGAACAAGCGCCTTCTTTCGGCGCCTTGCGTCACCTAACAGTCTCTTTATGAGGTAACTTTTTAAAATTAATTTTTAATAGACTACTAACTATAAGCAAATAATTTAGAGTCTACATAGCAAAGTATTTTTTTCTTTTTCGTGTCATCCTTGCACAGAGGCCATGCTAATCGTCTCTGTATCATTACACTTTTAGTATATTACTGCTGAAGCAAGCCTGCAAAGTCATTTTTTAATGATAGCTTTGACATCTACAATACTCAGAATAAAAATAACATTTTATTCCTAGTTTCTAGCAGGGTCTCTGGCAACTAGTAGGAAACCATTAAGTGCTTTCCTAATAAAATAATAAAAACAGTTAACAATCACCATATTTATTTCATCTAGATAATTATGCTTGTAGTTACAATGCAAATATTCTAAGAAAATTATTTATATTGTTTAAAAACAGCAGGTTGCATCATAATATACACTTGAAGCGGCCTATGAAAATCCACTCTCTATCGCGCTGCTCTCCACCACCTGACCTCTTCCCAAAATGTCTGGACTTTGTTCAGGTTTCTCTCCTTTGCACTCAAAGAATTCGACCCATCCCTGGTAGCAGGAAGTGAATCCTGATTTGTCTAAGCTAGTAGATGGAGGTTCCATTCTACCAACCAATAAACTTAAAGTATGGGAATAGTTTGTAGTTCTGGCCAATTGTATGAGAAGAAAAATATATTGGGGGAACATTTGGAAAATTTTCTTCACTTTTTAAAATCAGAATATAAAAAGTTAATCTCCTTTGCTGGTGGTTATCGTTGCCATGTCTGGGTGTGATGTCTGGAACTCTGGGTAAGTCAAAGAGCAAAGTCAGTAAGTGTGGGGGTCGGCGGTAGAGCAGAGATACCGGAATAAACTAAGTTGTTCATTGTCTTTTCGCGTCACTGGAATAACCAATCCTGAAGTTGTCCTTTCCTGTTATTTTCTGAGTTTCTTAATTAGTGAATTAGTAAATTTTCAAATAAAACCCAACTAAGGCTATTGAAACCATGATTTTCTGTCACTTGTAGTCGGAGCATCCTAACTGCCATACTCATCTGGCTCCCAACACTTTTACATGGAATTTGAAATCACCAAATGTACTTTTTGTATTTAAACTTGTTATGTATGATACTTTTATTTTCCTCTTATTTCACTAAGATTACAGATGCTAGACAACCCTTCTCTCAGATTCATTGGCATTTTGTTAAATTGAATTTCTTTTGCCTATCTCAAGAAATGTTAATCTGAATAGAAATGCTCTATTTTTAAACAGAAACACTTGTTAAAGTTACACTTCTAGAATACATAAATGTGTGGAAACTTTAGAAGCAATGAACACTTTTCCCTGATAAATATCCCACAATTTTTGATTCATGGCGATTTTGTTTTCTTCCACATATATTAAAAACACAGAACATTTTAGTTTCATACTTTGGCAAATCTCAAGTAAACACTCCAGGACTGGCGAACTGATTGCAATCGAGATATTCTTTACAAATATCTTTAATTACACATTTCAAAACTAAGTCCTCCTGGGCTTGAAATTTCTCTCAAGAGAATGTATCATGTGGAGTTTAGTAGAAGGGGCAAGCCCTTGCATTGCTCCTTATTCCTCATCGTGGTATTTGTATGTCTCAGTATTTTGGATTTGAACATCCTGCTGGAATCTGTCTTTACTTTTCTGTTTGTGAAACATACTAAATAAGGTAGAGGCTATTTCTCTGTAGGAAAAAATAAGCCAAAGGCCATGAATTCTGTCTTTATCTTGTAACATATCCTTCCCATTAAGAGAAATCCATTATATCAAATGTTAAGTACACTGACACCTGAAATAAACATTTTTATTGGTTTAGTTTAGGGATTTGAGAAAAGAAAAAAAAACTCATCCACCAGAAAATTCTAAACTGGTAGCATTTTTATTCAATTGTGACATGATTAATTTTTTATCCATGCTAAACTTCTTCTTCCACCAATTTCTATTTGCAAATTCAAATGAGTGTCAATAGACTGAAGCTTATTTGTATGACTTCCTTTTAATTACCAATTTCACACATAGATAGACAATTGATGAAAAGTAGAGACAATGTCTTTAAATAAAGACAGATGAAAACTTTGTACTTAAGTAACTATGGGAATTACTAATTGAGTCAGCAAATAAAAATTTGAGTCACCATTAGGATCTGATGCAATTTTTTTCTGTGCAGTTATTGATATGTGTGTACTTACTTATTGCTAAACATAGTTTCTTTAGAAGTTGGTCAACTACTTTAAAAAGAAAACTTGCATATTCTCAGGGAGTCTATGCTATAAAATCCAATTATAATTTTTCTCCCAATAAAATTTTAGATTTCCAAAAAAATACATTCATAAGAATTCTTTTAACCATATTTTTTGAAGCCTAAACTTCTGGAGTTTACAAATAGATTTTTGTTTCACCAAATGTCTTCCAAAAGCAATAATAGTATACAAAATGTAATTGCATACTCATGGCAAATGGTCTGTGTTCAAAGTAATTTTGAAAACAAAGTCTAAACAAAGTTATACTACAGAACTTCTACTGTGGGACTCCTCCGAGCTTTTAAATTGATAACGTTTATTGTACATATCAAAAAGGGGATAACAGAGATAGTATTTTTCATACTTATTTCACCTTGAAATCCTACTGGCCACATGCAGGCACGTGTGTATGTGGCGGGGGATGTGTGTTGTTAGGCATCCATCGCTGTGTTTCAAGATATCCTGTAAGACACAACTTAGGAAAATAAGAAAAAGTATCGAGATACTCAGTTTATTCTCACAACTTTGGGGAAACCTGAGTTGATTAAATAATGATGAAATATGTAAAGTTTACTTAATGGGGTACATTTGTACATGGGTGTTTTATTGATTTAAATATTGCTATAAACTATGACTGTAAAATTTTTTATCAATGTTTAGTAATTTTTTCTCATTAAACTTATACAAGGCCTTAGTCTCATAAATTTAGAAAGCATTTGAGCCATGTTTTTATATTAGTACATTTTTCCAGTGTTTGAAGGAAATCTCTTCTCTTTAGTATACTAGGATGTTTATTAAGTGATGGCTTCATGTAATACAAAGATTAATATAATTTGTAAAATGAAATATCTTTTCATTTACTCTCATATTTCTGGCACTTGTAATTAAAGAAAATGTATAGTCCTTCCTTCCCCACAATACATCATTTGCTTGTCAAGAGGTATTTTTCACTATAAACAAATATTACTATAAACAAAATACCTTGAATTTATATTTAAGAAAATCTCTTTTAGACCTCTTATTTATGAACTAGCCATCTACTTCTATCTAGCCATCTATCATCATATCTTTGGTGAAGGAACATCTCTCAATTTTCTGCAAAGGACTAAACCTACTGGAATCATGTTCCTTCTCTCCAGATAACTTTAGCATTCTCCCTGGGATTGCAGAATTAGCTGGTCTGCCTTTGGTCTCTTTGCCTGGGTGAACACATTTCATTAGTTTGTTAGAAAATGTTTCAATAAACTTAACTCTCCTTTTCCTTTTTTTTTTTTTGAGACAGAGTCTTGCTCTGTTGCCCAGGCTGGAGTGCGGTGGCGTGATCTCGGCTCACTGAAAATTCTGCCCCCCAGGTTTAAGCAATTCTCTGCCTCAGCCTCCGGAGTAGCTGGGATTATAGGCGTGTGCCACCACGCCCGGCTAATTTTTTGTATTTTTAGTAGAGGTGAGGTTTCACCATCTTGGCCAGGCTGGTGTTGAACTCCTGACCTCATGATCCACCTGCCTCGGCCTCCTGAAGCACTGGGATTACAGGCGTGAGCCACTGTGCCTGGCCTCCTTTTCCTTTTTAACTTCACTGATTTGCTTAATACATTATTGAGACATGATCAACTATAGCAGCACTAGGAAAGAGTTAAGAATCACCAGGAGGCCTGGATTGAAAACTCTTCACTATTATAAGCTCTGTGACTTTGATTGTACACCAAATAATAACTCCTGGTTTGGTTTTCTCTTTTTAAAAATTGGAATCATATTTATGCAGTGGGGCTATTTGGAGCTTGACAGTGTGTAGATGCCTGAATAAGAATGATGGGGTATTTCCAGAAAGTGACTGGCTCAGGGTTAACCAAGTTGAACTCTTCTCCGGGAGGTTTATGCAGGGGAAGCAGTGGTGAGAGCACCACCTTCTGGGGTAGAGTCATGAAATAGACCTATGTCTAAAAGGAGAGTTTTTATTGTAAAAAAAAAAAAATAGGTTGTGTTATAGACAATTCCAGTCTACAGTATAATAGAATGAGATAGGCACTTGCTCTTTCTTATTCTTTCTTGGTCTCACTGCTTTCTCTCCTGTTTCTTCTTGTCAAGCCTCCGTATGTCTGACTCTAACCTCCTTATCCCTCTCCCTTTACCATAGTACTTTCTCATTATGTTACTATGACTTTGCCAGTGTATTAAGATATTATTTATTAAAATATTGTGTATTCCATGTTCTCCATCCTAGGTGAGCTCATATAGCAGCCTCCAAAGGTAAATACTAGGAAGACTGAACCATAGTGGTAAAGACAAGAAGATAGTTACCAAAGAGTGACCAAAATTATGTTCTGTGGATGTCCTTGTGACATCCATAGAGTCAGGATGGAACAGGCTTGTCCAAGGTATAGAGTTAAAGGGGGCACAAAGAAAAAGCAGAATGTGCTGTCCTAACGTGTTAAGATAAAGTTTATAAGTCAGAGAGTCCAATACATACTCACTGAAATGCATTTAACAAATGCTCGTTGTGTACCTACTGTATGCTGCGCATTGCTCTAGGTGTTAATTTCACAGTGAGATACTGCCTCTTGTTTCTTGGAATGTGTTCTTTAATGAGGGATAAAGACAATAATCATACAAACAAATGTAACAAATGTAAAAATGTAATTTGTAACTGAGATGAACAAAGAGATATAAGTGATATAATGAGATCCCATAATACAAAAACTGACCTAGTCAAAGAGAAAAGACAGTTTTGTTTAAACTGAAATCTGTAGGGTAAGCAAGAATGAACTAGATAAAGAGGAGAGGTGAACATTACAGGCAGATTAACAGCAGATGCAAAGGCTCTCAGTTTCTCACATTTGAATTTGAAGAGCCACTAAAATGCCTAAGGCAAGATGTCAAGTCGAATTTATTATGTAGAGAGAAATAAAATAAAAATTTATAATATGTAAAATATGTGTTAAAATATATGTTTTACATGTTGCCTATCCTAGGTGAGCTCACATGACAGGCTCCAGAGGTAAATGCTAGTAAGACTGAACCATAGTGGTAAAGGCAAGAAAGCAGTTACCGAAGAGTAACCAAAATTATGTTGTGTCAGTATGCTTGTCACATGCTTGTGTCTGTGTGTGTGTGTTTATATATATATATATATATATGGATATATATATGGATAAATATGGATATATATATGGATATATATACCCGTATATATATGTATATATATGGATATATATATGGGTATATATATTTGGAGATATATATATATATATATGGATATATATATGTATATATGGACTTTCAAGAAAAAAAAGTATCAGATTGAAACTTCCTCATTTTCTTTACTTAAAACATTCCAACCTACCCACATCTTCACATGTCCTTTTTAATTTTATACTATCCATTAGAGAACTAACATCTCGTTTTCTCCCTAAGGTGGCTTCTGCCACCTCTGCTGTGGGCTCTATTCCCTTTCACCTTTGGAGGTCATAAATAATAAATTTTTCTATTATTTAACCTTTTTCTCAATGTACCATTCCTATTGTTTCTTAAATTGCTCAATCTTTACATTAAAAGAATAACAACTTATTAAAAAAGAACCTTACTTAGGGGATTTGAGGAGCTTCCAGGTTGGTGAGTACATCAAGCTTCTGGGAGAGTCCTGCCCAGAGAGGGCAGGGAAGCTCTCAACACCCCATTCCGATACTTTTTATTTTATTTTTTTCATTACAATAGAAGTCAAGATGACTTCATGAGAGTAAGCAAGTTAAGGTTATTATAATGTTTGAAAAAATAGTTGAAAAGTTTCGAGATAATAGTAGAGAATGTAAGAGAGAGAGAATCAGAGAAATGTGGCCATGATGAGGGCCCATTTGAAGTTGTTACTTCTCAATTTACAGTGGAATTCATACATTGTCTAATATGATATTTTTCAGGGTTCTTAGGATAATCAGTGCAAGCTTAGAGGAAACAGATGGTTAGGTTTATTCAGAGTAAGGGTTTGGGCAGATGTGTTCAATCAAAAATTAAGAAGAAAGGATTAGGTTTTGCAAGAGGTTGCTGAAATGATGAACTTTAAAGAGGATAAGAAGTGAAGGGACCACCAAAACAGGTGGTCCTTATTTCTTGAAGAACAAAATGTGAATAAGCAAGTTGAAAAGAGAGGAGGTAGTATTTTATATTTTATTTTCAGTTTTATAGTTGTTGCATGTGTTGACAAGAGCCAAAGTATGATGGTGAGAGTAGCTAAATTAGAGGAAGAGAAAATTATCCAAGGTGAATAATTTGAAGACCTGGGAGGCCACTGGAGCAGACATGCCATTCATGGGGACACTTAAGTCACCAGGGCAATAGCTAGATGTCAGATACAGAGGATTTATTCTGTAAGCCAGGCCATGAAATTCCTAACAAATGAAAGGGAACCACATAAAAATTGGTGAAGATAGTAACACTTATCAATGTAAATGTTGAAAGCAAAGAGAGTACTATAGCTGGGTACTATAAATCTCAAAAAGACTTAATTTTCTTAAAAAGATAGAGAAATTATGATTCAGCAGAAGCATCAATAACAGGAGGAGGGGCAAAGATTGCACAACTCATCCCCAAGATTGGTAAGGAATGAGAACATCAGCAATTTGAGAAGACTCCAGAGAAAATGGGATATGGTGCATAGAACCAGTTTCACTTAAGTCAAAAAAGCTGAAGGAGCATCTTAAAGACACATAGAATCCTCTAGGAGATACTGCATTTATATAGGTCACAGTTTGAGGAGTCTGATTTGGGGGACCGGATTCAGGTCAATGAAATATAAGATTTTAGGAACCATAGTGCAGAAAATGATCAATAGAAAAGGGAAAAGTGTAAGAGGTAGAGGATGTAATGGCTTGTAGTCTACATGTTGCCCGATAAAAACTGGAAAGTGGGCATAATGGATTTGGGTTCAACAGTTACTGCCAAGAAAGTATCCTGTACACAGAAGCTATGTGAACATTTATTAGCTCAGCTGACAAAAATTCATGAACCAATAGAGAGAATTAAATATGATTATTTATGGAAATGCTTCTTAAAATAGAGGGTAATACGTAGATATCCATTATTATCGAAATATCTGAATCAAATTTCACAAAACAATTAGTTATCAAATATCCTATTCTTACCCCTTCCAAAGCTATAAGCATTATTCTCATGATTACTAGAGTTAGTAATAACAATACAGAAAAGCATATGATGGCATAGTATACGTAAGATTTAAATTTGATCAAATTCTGTTCTACCTTGATTCTAGATTCTTCATTATGTGGTTTGAATTTTTAAGGTGCCTGATTGTCAAATTTCCTTCTTCCAGTTTTTTCTTATCCTAATTTTTGCTAATTCTGTTTACAGCACCATTTGGCATTTTTACTTTGAATACGGAAAACAGTAAACCATATGGTGAGACTATTTTGTGTCAAATTAAGCATGCTCCTAGAGCCATGAATAATACGAAAACATGCATTTAAAGATTCATTCAAATACTGACTTTTTATTCATGATATATAATATGTATTATGTGGTAATTGTATCTGTATGCTAGATATTTTATATATATTATATATTTATTTATTTATTTATACAGGGTCTCGCTTTGTCACCCAGGCTGAAGTGCAATGGTGCAATAAAGGCTCACTGCGACCTTGAGCTCCTGGTCTTAAGGAATCCTTTCATTTCAGCCTCCTGAGTAGCTTGGACTACTACTATTACTGAGACTATTTTTTTTTATTATTATTGTCAAGATGGGGTCTTGCTGTGTTGCCCAGGTTGGTCTTGAACTCCTAGCCTCAAGCAATCCTCCCACCTTAGCCTCTAACAAGTGCTGGGATTATAGGTGTGTCCCACACTGCCCTTGGCCACATATATTATTCATAATCTTCATAAAAAGCTATAGAAGCAAGTTTTATGAATTTCATTTTACCAATGAGACAACAATGACTTGGAGAGATTATGAAACCTATCCAAAGTCTCCAGTTTATGTAGTGATTGCTCTGAACCTGAACCTATCTGATTCCAAAGCACATGTTCTTTAATAATATCATGTTGCCTCTAACTCATTGTAATCATCTTTTCTGATGGGATATGATTTCAAGGAATCTAGGGAAAGGATCTAGCTCCCTAAACATTTCCAACAGGTTATTGTAGTTTTGAATTTTCACCAATATGGAGTCAATTATTTGGGTTACCATTCTTATTTTTCTATCAAATAACTTCTATGAAACATAATATGTAGGTTGGAGTCACTCAGACTTTAACATACATTTATTCATCAGATCTCTTTCTTTTTGAAAACAGTATTCAGAAACCATGAATGTTTGGTGTAGAAAGATAATTGGGTTAAAAAAAGTAATTTTGAGAGACAGCATTCTTCCTGTGATGGCTGTTTGTAGGACAACACTGAGACTACTGGCTTGTACATAAGTCCTTGGTACTGTAGGGTGCAGTAACTTAGAGTGAAAATGAGAAATTATATATAAAAATGGCTTATAAACAAAATGCTTTCTTCATAATTTTGTTCACAATTAGGTTTACTTTACCTACCTTTAAAAAATAAAAATAGCATGCACAGCAAGACATAAATTTTTGTACTCTGCTTACAAAAGGTGACCAAATATTTCAAATAATATTTGATTTTTGATACATTAAAGATAACAAATGGATTTTTCCATTTCTTCTATGTTTCAACAAACATCTATATTGCTGAATAATTTTCCTTATGATGTGCACATTTTAAATAACTGATTGTTTAATAGGAATTAATTGTTAGTCTTCCACAAGCATTAACATCACAAGGTGGCGTTTACTCCCTTTTTTAATTCATCATCACTCCACATTTATGTATTCCCTTTGAGTATGAGCCAACTGTCTTAAGTATGCACATAAAACCAGATGCTTTCGGCGTCAAAATGGGTTATATTAATTTATGAAAAAAGTAAGATAAATAATTTCAGACTTACTGTTTTTACTAAGTTATACAGAATTGTCATTTATTGGTTCACCACACATTTAAGAGGCTGTTAATTTGTAGAAATCAAGTATCTTGGTTAAATACAATATCTATACTACAATGTTACAAATATATGTATGTATATGTGTGTATATATGTATATATATAAATCATATTACAAAGAAGAGGTATTGCCTTTATCTGTTTTATTGTCACTTGAGTATCAGTAAAAAAAAGTCTTCTGCTATAATCACAGAACTTTGTCACAAAATCTGACAAATTTATGTTATACATATTAATATATGTATTAGTCAGTTCTCATGCTGCTAATAAAGACATACCCGAGACTGACTAATTTTTAAAGGAAAGGGTTTAATTGACTCACAGTTTCCCATGGCTTGGGAAGCTTCAGGAAACTTACAATCATGGCAGAAGGGGAAGCAAACACATCATTCTTCATATGGCAGCAGGAGAGAGAAATGAGTGCCAAGTGAAGGGGAAAGCCCCTTTCAAAACCATCAGATCTCGTGAGAACTCACCCACCATCACAAGAACAGCATTAGGGTAACTGGCCCATGATTCAATTACCTTCTACCAGGTCCCTCCCATGACATGCGGGGATCATGGAACTACAATTCAAAATGAGATTTGGGTGAGGACAGGCCAAACCATATTAATATATAAACTTGTAAGTAAATAAATCTTTCTTTTTCTTTTGAGACGGAATCTCACTCTATCGCCCAGGCTGGAGTGCAATGGCGTGATCTTGGCTCACTGCAACCTCCACCTCCCGTGTTCAAGCTATTCTCCTGCCTCAGCCTCCTGAGTAGCTGGGACTACAGGCACATGCCACCATGCCTGGGTAATTTTTTGTATTTTTAGTAGAGACGGGGTTTCACTGTGTTAGCCAGGATGGTCTCGATATCCTGACCTCGTGATCCACCCACCTCGGCCTCCCAAAGTTTTGGGATTACAGGCGTGAGCCACCGCGCCCAGCCAGTAAATCAATCTTAATTTTCCTGGTGATTACAAGTTCTGCAAATTCAAGATATTTTAAAGTCTGCCTTCTTTCATAGTGAGATCATTTTGGTTTAATATTAAATGAGGGAATTCAGAAACAGATTAGTTCAGAAAACATAAAAGTTACACTCTGGCCTTGATTTTTTCCCTTTTTCCCCCCTAAGTAACGTGTGATGTGAAAACGAACTTTTGAGCCCAGAGAAAAAAAAAGATAGTCATGTGTATATTAGAACAGAATATAAATAATTAGCATTTCATAATATTCTGAAAATTTGTTTTGTACCCCCAAATTATCCATAATTAGATACGAATTTATTTATTATAATTTATAGTGCCATCTGTAGACTTATAAATATAAGCTGAATTCATTCTTGTAAACAATATTGTAGATTGTTATTTACAATATTTTGTTTTAACAAGAAGCAAGGACTTTTAGAGCATAAAACACGTGCTTGCTTGATTCTGTATCTCAGATGTTTTAGGTTCAGCGTTTAATTTTCCAGTGATTTGCTTTGATTGTGGCACTTGAACAGGTTTCTTTCTGCCAGTCTTCTTACTTGAAAAATAGGAAAACAATATTGACCTCATGGAGTTCTCAGACTAAAAAGTCAATGCAAGTGGTAGCTATCCCCAGCTGTGGTGGCAAGGAAAACTGTTGATCTAAACTGTTTAAGATCAGAGCATCTGGGTCATGATCTGGATAGTCTGTTAATGCCAAACAACCATGAGATGTAACCAAAGGTTCTTTTCTAACCTAATGGAAAAGAGAATTGTTCTATGAGCTCTGGAGGGGAACATGTGAACAGTTTAAACAACTTGTACAAATTCAAGAAATGAAGATGACTATTTGTATTACAGGAAATTTTACTATGCCTTGGCCACACCTTTCATTTAGAGTAATTATTAATTCATGCCCCTCATATGATATATATGACACCTTTTCATTCTAACATGAAAAAACTGAAATACAGTTTTAAATAATCTGTTAGTTAATTGTCCAGTATTTTTTCTTTCAGAATGGTATCATAATTGAATTGCTTAATATTATTGACAATCAGTTAATTTTATGAAGTTTGGAGACAACAAATAAAGAAAAGCTATTAAGATAGCACAGAAATCATTTTTGGCTAATAGCAGAACAAAATATTTCATAAACATTTTTCTCTGTCACTATTATAAGTTGTCATTACTTTTTAAGCGAGTCAGAGGCAGTGATATAATTTTAAGAAAAACTAAAAGTCATAAGTAACAGAAATAAAACCTAAAATTAAAGAAATAATTAAATGAAGTGATTATAAATAAATTACCAATAATAAATAACTTAAGGCTCTTCCACTTTCCTACCTTAGCAAAACTTGTCATCGGAAGTGGTGTTTTGCTTTCACTTTGTAAGGCTGTTGTGACAATTGCATTAGATAATCTATCATCTAGTAAAGTATCTAGCATATTGTGCTGCAAGGATTATTTGTAAGGATTATTTTAGATGATGTTTTCTAAAATAAATAGAAAAGTGGCCAGGCGTGGTGGCTCATGCTTGTAATCCCAGCACTTTGGGAGGCTGAGGCGGGTGGATAACCTGAGGTCAGGAGTTCAACACCAAGCTGGCCAACATGGTGAAACCTCGTGTCTACTAAAAATACAAAAAATGAGCTGGGCATGGTGGCAGATGCCTGTAGTCCCAGCTACTTGGGAAGCTGAGGCAGGAGAATCACTTGAACCCTGGAGGCAGAGGTTGCAGTGAGCCAAGATCGTGCCACTGCACTCCAGCCTGGATGACAGATTGAGAAAAGTCTCACTACAGAATGATACTTTTTCTAAAAAAAAAAAAAAAAAAAAAGTAGAAAAGTGATTGGCATCAGTTTAGAGTATAATAAACACTCAATAAATGAAAGTCTGTGGTTTTTAAAGTCTACATATATAGTGTCTGACATACAAAACTCTACCATGTTCATCCTATGACATTAATTGATTCAGGCCACACACACTTTTCAACCTTTGTTTCTGTACCTGCAATTCATTTCCTCTGTATACAATAGCATTTTGCCCCAACTTGTCTAAAGGCTCTTTCCTTTAGTGAGTTTTCCCATTTACAATCCAGCCCTACTTATGCAGCTCTTCCTGGGAAGCTTAAACATCATGGTCTGAGAAACATTTTTGTTTCTCAGACAGGCTATTGCCAACCACTGATTTTTACACAACTATAACCCAGTCTCCTTAACGTCATCACATCTAGTATTATGGTTTAGAAACCTTACTTGAAGCTCTTCTCAGTCATTCTCTGGTCTGGTTGAGCTTGACAACATATTGAGATCAGCTCCTGCTGTAAATTAGCCATAATTTCTGGGCATGCACTGTTGAACAGTCTCTTATTCACTGTTGCTATACATTTGTACAAATGTACGCTGGTTTAAGTCCATAAACTAGCATTATCCATAGTGCTACTGAGCATTAGCTTTATACTGAGCATTCTACTGAGCATTAGCTTTGAAAGAATATTAATGGGCACTCCTCCTCCTAAAAGGAATGATGTGATCAAGTTGTATCAGAAATGCTAGACTGCAATCATTCTTCTTTGAGGGTCATAGGATACCTTGACATGACAACAAAAGATCTAGAGCAATCTTTCAACAAAGACACCTGTTTTATTATTATTTTATTATCATTATACTTTAAGTTCTGGAATACATGTGCAGAATGTGCAGGTTTGTTACATAGGTATACACGTGCCATGGTGGTTTGCTGCATCCATCAAGACGTCATCTACATTAGGTATTTCTCCTAATGCTATTCCTCCCCTAGCCCCCCATCCCCTGACAGGCCTTGGTGTGGGATGTTCCCCTCCCTGTGTCCATGTGTTCTCATTGTTCAATTCCCACTTATGAGTGAGAACATGCGGTGTTTGGTTTTCTGTGACTGCAAAGGCACCTGTTTAACAGAGATTAACATAAGACTATGGCTGAAAAGTACAATAAAATTAACGGTAACCTCGTATAGTTTTATATTAAAATATTTTCCTACTCTTTTCCTTTATTGTCATACCTCATAAAGATAGCAAACAAATTAGCCAGAACCCCTTGCTTCTTCTGACATAATATGCATGGAAGTAGCTCTTTTTGGGTAATTAACCCAGGTCAAAGTTGCAAATGGCAGAACTCAGAGCTTCCCGGACCACACATAGCAGGAAGCAGAAGGGAAGAATTATCAGTGCAGAGCTATTTGTGTAGCTCATTAAAATGTAGACCTTAGCCTAACCCCATATCTACTGAATCTGTTTCTCTGAGGGTGAGGCTCAATAATCTACATTTTAAATCAACAATCTAATTGTAAAAGCAATCCAGAGTCCATACTGAAGAAGTATCATGCTCTAACACAACAGAATAAATTCTAACTAAAAATGTAATTGTGTTCCATAAAATTATACAACTCTAAGAGGATAGGCTCTCCTAAAAATGGACGATTGACAGGATAGTGGGTAAGACCCTGATTAAAACACAAATTTTTCTGTAAATCTCCAAGAGCTTGGTTTACTTTCTTTGGAAATTATCTTTCTGTTTCCTCTGATGTTGACCTAATTCTTTTTTCACTCACTCTACTGCTTCCCGCCCAGTCTTGGGTTGATTAGCATATCCTTTCCTTTTATGTCCTACATCAAACTTCTGATTTTGACAATACTTTCACGAAGCAATCCTGGTCACAATTTGCTAGGAAGTTTCAATCTCTTTTTACCTTCGTAGTATATACGTCATTGGCTCAAACTGACATTCCTGCATCTGTGCAAAACATGGTGACTCTTTTATACCATTAGTTTACTAGTCAGTTTCACTTTGTTTTTAAAATCTCATAAATGTTTAGAGGGATATCTCAGAAATAAAAATGTTTCACGATCCCCACCTTCCCTTTTGCTTTCTCTTTGGTTAAGAAATCTGAACACTGCCTTTGACTTTTCATTTGTATGCTCATCAGCTTCCTGTTTAGTCAAGAAAATAGTGGGCTTGAGAAATATGCAGAAATTGTGAAAGTTGTTTGCATTTCACTGGAATATTTCTTTAGCTCAAGGGGATCAAATCAATAAAATGTGATGAAACCATATGCTCATTATTTCAAAAAAGAGCAGCTGCTTCAGGGAATATTGGGAGATTTATTAATTCTACCACTACCTCTCATTAAGGCTAGATATCTCCAGACCTGATTTCCTAAATAAAATGTACCTCAGTAGGAAAAGCACTCTTGTAGAATCTGTCCTGATATTCTATTTTGGTTCATTTCTATGATAACATTTATGGTAGAGAAAGTATTGTGCAATTTGACATTATTAAGCAATCAGATACAATTCATTCCATGGAAAAGGTTTATAGCATAGCCATGGTTTGGAAATGCCATAGAGGAATGAGTCTTGGCAAAGATGAATGCTTACTGCTATGGGCCATATGTGCATTTAATTGAGTTTGCAACTTTCCAGGCAAGATGCCAAATGGATAGTCTTCTGCCTGGTAAGAGAGGTAACGTTCTGTCTTCTTGTTCTCACCCATTTTAGATGCACAACAAGACTCAGATTTTTTCTTTAAAAGAGTTCTAAGTACAAAATCAAGCAAATAAGCAGACTAAGTCAAATAACCAATGCATTTAAGTTTTTAGTTAATTGGGTTTAAACTCATATGCATGCACTCAAGGGAGTTCAAAGTAGTGAAAAATCCTTGCCCAAATAGTTAACCCTAATTATAAAATTTAAAATAAATAACAGAAAGGAGGCATTTAATCTAACAATCTGTGTCCCATTCTTTAAAACAAAAGAAAGCAGAAAAAGCAAAGTAAATAAATACCACCACCACCAAGAAGAAATGCCCAAAATTCCTAGGAGGAAATTTCAGAATCTCTATGGAATTTAACAGATTTTAACAGTACATATTATTGTCCTATATAACTAGAAGTTAAATAAAATTGTTTGATAACACTAAGTAAATTTTTAACACTTTTTTTTTTTATTATACTCTAAGTTCTGGGTTACATGTGCAGATAGTGCAGTTTTGTTACATAGGCATACACGTGCCCTGGAATTTTTAAAACATTTTAAGGTATAATTGACATACAATAAAATGTATATATTTAAGGAGAACTAATTGTTAAACTTAGACATCAACACAATCAAGATAATAAACATATTTATTAATCCCCCAGAGTTCCCTCATGGCCAATGGAAATTCCTCCTTTTGTGCCCCTTTGCAGTGCCACCCCCACGCAATCTAATTTTTAATTCTTTGTTCCCAGGTCTTTTCAACAGTGTTTTAAATTTTGATGAAGCCTAATTGTTAATTTTTTACATACTTTTGCTTTTGATGTCTAATTTAAAATCTATTTTTTAATCAAACATCGGTGATTTTTTTCTTGTTTTGCTCAAGAAGTTTCAGTTTTTGCTGTTACCTTTAGGTCTATGCTACATTGTGAGTTTTTTGTATATGTTGTGAGATCAGGATTGATACTCATTTGTTTTTGTGTGTGACTACCCATATATTCCAGAATCAATTATTGAACAGTTACTTTTTTTCCTCCTTGAACTGTCTTACACTATTTGTCAAAAATAGGCCATTTATTTGTGAATTTATTTCTAGGTTTTCTATCCAGTTCCATTGATCTATTAGCTGATCTTTACATCAGTACAATGTCTTGTTTACTGAACCCTTATAATGCTTAAAATCAGGTAGCATATGTCCCTCAGCATTAGTTAATGTTTTCAGAGTTGTTTTGGCTATTCCAAGTCCCTTGTATTTTCATAGAAATTTTAGATCAGCTTGTCAATTCTTACTAAAAACAAAAGTAAGCTCAAATTTTTATTAAGATTATATTATATCTTTAGATAAATTTGAGAACCATTGATAATGATATGGAGCAATTAGAATATTCGTACATTGCTACTCAGGATACAAAGTGGTACAGGCACCTTGGAAACAACTTAGTTGTAGCTTATGAAGTTAAACATGCACTTATCATATGACGTAGCAATTCAACTCTGTTTCTGTATGAGAAATGAAAGCATATGTATAAACCAATATTTTTACTTAAATGTTTACATCAGCTTTATTCACAAAAGCCATAAACTGAAACCAAGTGTAAATCTCTATCAGCTTGTGAGTGCATAAACAAATTTGAGTATATTTATATAATGAAGTACTGCTCAGTCATAAAAAGAACAAACTACTGAGACATGCAACAATGTAGATGAATCTCAAAAGCAGCATGCCAAAGGAAATCAACTTAACACAAATGACTATACATTTTAGAATTCTTTCTATTCATTGAAATAAAAATAAATAAATAGAATAATAATAAATGGAATAAAATTCTATTCACAGGAAATTTTAGAAAAGGCAAAACTATAATGACAGAATATAGATTAGTGATTGTCAGGGGCTGGAGTGATGGGGAGAGAATCTGTCGCAGATGCACATTAAATAATTTTTTTAGAGTGATGGAAATGTTCTCTAACATGATTGTGGTGATGGCTACATGACTGTACATATTTGTCAAAATTTCTACAATTGTACACTTACAGTAGACTTTATCGTACATAGATTATATTTCAAGAAGTGACGAAAATGTGCAAATATCTTGCATATCTCTAAATAAAGTCAAAGTTGAGAAAATTCCATGTGATTGTCCTCTTACAATTTAAGGTGCATCACCTTTTGAGGCTGTGCTTCCTATGTATGGCGTATTAGCAATTCAACATAATCCAGCTCCTAAGGAAGACAATTCAATTACCAATTTAAATTACAGGAGAAATTTAGGTAACCAGAAAGCACTGATATAACCTGTAATCTGATATAAACACAATCTTAAAGAATAAAGCTTTGCTGTCACAACCAAACACTTTTCAGTGGAAGATTTACAATAAAAAGATATTCATATTATTATTCCAAAAATAATTATTTTTCTCTGATCTTGAGGCTTAAGGACATGACATCTTCAACTTAAACTTGCCACACCTGAGTCAAATTCACTACAAATGAAGTTAATGCCTATATTCCCTTTTTACATTCCCCTTTTGTTCGGTATTATGAAAATGCTTCTCAGTTCAAGAATGCTTAACATTTGGAGTGTTGTCATATAGCCTTTATAATGTAGCATCAACATTTGGTAATGATTCCAAAAATACTTCTGCAATGTTTACTTTGAGTTTCGTATTAAATGTTTTGCATCAAGGGACCATATGGTCAGGCATTTTATAACTTTTTTCAACTGGTATTCTGGCAAAACTAGTACACTGAATGTAACTGAGAATATATAAAGTCTTACTGAAATTTAAATGTTCAAACAAGATACACATTGAATTAGTGAAGATACCAGAATACAATAAAAGCCTCCTAATTTTCAAGCTACCAGAGGCAAACACAATTTAAAGTTGATGTAAATCAAGAAAAAAAATCTGCTTTGTGTGCAAGAAAGATACAATGAAAAGAAATAGAGGTTTTTGTTGTTGTTGTTGTTGTTACCACAAAGGCAGAATTAACATTTAGATTTTTAATATCCTCTGTAGGTCATAGGTCATAGATGAAAACAGAATTTTTTCATTTTACTATCAGTTAATTTTCAATCTGTTAAAGATAAGTAGACAGACAAATCTAAAGTTGTCTATATTCTAGAATCTATTGACATAACCTAATTTCTTTTTTGTTTTCTTGAGACAGGGTCTCACTCTGTCGCCCAGGCTGAAGTGCAGTGACTTGATCTCAGCTCACTGCAACCTCCGCCTCCCAGGTTCAAGCAGTTCTCTTGCTTCAGCCTCCAAAGTAGCTGGGATTATAGGTATGGGCCACCACATCTGGCTAATTTTTGGTATTTTTAGTATAGAAGGAGTTTCACCATGTTGGCCAGCTGGTCTCAAACTCCTTACCTCAGGTGATCTGCCTGCCTGGGCCTCCCAGAGTGCTGAGATTACAGGTTTGTGCCACCACACCTGGCTGACATAACCTAATTTCAATGTGTACCATTGGAGCCAGTAACAGCAATTATTTTCAAGGGATATTGCTAATGAAACATTAATCATAGAGCTGATAGAGTGTGGTGACAAGGATAGAATATTATACAGAGAAAATTACTAAAAGTAAAACCAAATCTTTAATTTTATCCTACCTGTGACAGAAAAATAAATGAAAAGAAAACATTAGACATGGATGGAAGGAGGAAGTATTGAAAATATTATTGCTGTGTCGCATCTAATGTCCAAATGAAGTTTAGTCTGTTATTGAGATTTTTCTGGAATCCAAATGTTATGTATTTTATATATATCAAATATTATATATTATATCTATATCAAATACTATATATATTAACATTTTACACACCGATATAAGATAAATTTGTCTAACTAAGGGAGGAGACTACCCCTCATATTGTCTTATGCCCAATTTCTGCCTCCAAAGAAAGAAGAAGTAAAAACTAAAAGGCAGAAATGAAATCCACAAGCAGACAGCCCAGCGCCACACCCTGGGCCTGGTAGTTAAAGATCGACCCCTGGCCTAATTGGTTATTTGCATAAAAAAGAACTGTGAAGATCCCTGTCCTATTCTCTTCTGTTCTAATTACTGGTGTATGCGTCCCCCAGTCACGTAGTCCCTGCTTGCTCAATGGATCACAACCTTTTCACGTGGACCCCCTTAGAGTTGTGAGCCCTTAAAAGGGACAGGAATTGCTCACTCAGGGAGCTCGGCTCTTGAAACAGGAGTCTTGCTGATGCTCCTGGCTGAAAAAACCCCTTCCTTCTTTAACTTGGTGTCTGAGGGGTTTTGTCTGTGGTTCTTCCTGCTACATAACTAGTTAATAATAACTTCTTGAACCCTTATAATATACACTGCTTGGTAGAAATACAGAGATGAATGAGAAGTTTCTTCCTTATGGAGTAAGGGAAATAAATGATTATAATATAATTATAATGAATGCAATGGCAGCATGAAAGATGGAGATTCCCAAGCTCTACCCTGAGTGGCCAGTTGGATGAACTGTAAAGAAAAGGTAGACACATTTAGGAAGGGAATTCTTGACACAGAGAACAGCTTATGCCAAGAAAAAACAGGGTATAGCCACTGTGTAAACATTTTTATATGACTGAAGTATAAAAGTATCATGTTTGGGTCAGGGGTGCAGTGTAGGAACTAATTGGTCATGAGGCTGGTAAACTAATATAAGTCATATGACTAAGTACCTATTACACAAAGCTAAGGGATTTTAGGTTTTACGAATGGTGAAACAAGCCATTGTTTGATCTTTAACAGACACACCAAGATTACAGCTGCATTTATAAAAGATCATTTTGTGTCTAAAACTACTCTGATTTGCCAATTTTGAAGATTTTTATATCAATATACATTGTGGCACTTCTTTGAAAGACAATGACCATCTCTTTGTAAGTGAACATGTTTATCTGAAGAATCACTTACCATTAAATGTTTATAACATTACTTTTTTAACTTCTTCCCTGAACTCTGCAGACAGAAAAGAAATATTTTCTATTGAATTAAGTAGTATTATACTCACGTTCACATATGAAATATTTGAAAAAAAGAATCATTATCTTTAGATCTACAATCTTAGAAGTTCCCTGACAAATAGTTGAAGATCTAAGCACAGCTGAACCAAAGAAATGACTGGTAATGAAAAGCAAAGCTGACTTAATATACGACTCCAGTTGAGGTAACCAGAAACAGTGAAAGACCTGGCAAAGAGTAGGTGTTGATAAATGCTGTTATTTAATGGAAGTTTTTGATGGTGGGTAAAAGATTTTGGCATCTTAAAATCTTACCAGATTTTTTTTTTTTTTTTTTTTTGCTATATATTGTTATGTTGGAGAGCATACCTTATTAGCATGGTCTTTGAGTGGAAAATAGAAAATTAAATGCTTATACCTACAAAGTCATTACAAACACAATTCATAGTAACTTTTTTTTTTTTTTTTTGAGACGGAGTCTCGCTCTGTCGCCCAGGCTGGAGTGCAGTGGCGCAATCTCGGCTCACTGCAAGCTCCGTGTCCCAGGTTCATGCCATTCTCCTGCCTCAGCCTCTCCGAGTAGCTGGGACTACAGGCGCCCGCCACTGCGCCCGGCTAATTTTTTTGTATTTTTAGTAGAGACGGGGTTTCATCGTGGTCTCGATCTCCTGACCTCGTGATCCGCCCGCCTCGGCCTCCCAAAGTGCTGGGATTACAAGCGTGAGCCACCGCGCCCGGCCAGTAACTTTTACATTAACTAAAAAACTGAGGCTGAGGCAGGAGAATGGCGTGAACCTGGGACACGGAGCTTGCAGTGAGCCGAGATTGCGCCACTGCACTCCAGCCTGGGCGACAGAGCGAGACTCCGTCTCAAAAAAAAAAAAAAAAAGTTACTATGAATTGTGTTTGTAATGACTTTGTAGGTATAAGCATTTAATTTTCTATTTTCCACTCAAAGACCATGCTAATAAGGTATGCTCTCCAACATAACAATATATAGCAAAAAAAAAAAAAAAAAATCTGGTAAGATTTTAAGATGCCAAAATCTTTTACCCACCATCAAAAACTTCCATTAAATAAAACCAAAATATTAATTGCCAACCAGTTCTTGAATATGCAAACTTCTCTGAGAATTTTAACAGAAAAGGAAATTTTTTGAAAGCAGGAAAAAATGAGTTATATGTCTTATTTAATACACCCAGAAAGATGAAGCACTATCAACTACTAGGTGAAAAGAATAATCCTCTGAGATGACCAAAACAACCAATGAAAAGCAAATGATGTTGACAAAATGATATAGTAAGGATAGATAATACAACAATATAAAACACACTATAACTTGGTTTTTCCAAAATAATATTGCAAAACTATTTTAACCAAGGGTGGTAGCTATTTGGTGATTCTATATACCAAACATTATATTCTATAATTTACTATATATTTTTAATGTAAATTATCATGACTTGTTTGTCAAAAGTCATAATGTAAGAATATTATTCCCCGTTTCAACAATATCTCAGAAATTGTTTTTAAGCAACTACTGCTAGGATTTCCTTTAAAAAGTTTTAGAGGGTGGGGCCAAGATGGCCAACTAGAAGCAGCAGTGGTGATCAGAGGCTCCCGTCAAAAAGATAACATGCGAATCCAGCACCGGCAACTTAGATATTCAGGTTCTGTCACCAGAACTGACTAGGCAACTGATATGACCCACAGAGAGGAAGGAAGAGCAGTGTGGTGCTGCAGACCACCTGAAAGCCACATAGGGCAGCCACCCCCAAGCCAGTCGCCAAGAGAGGCAGCGAGTGAGCGTGCTGCACGGCCTGGGAAACCCTGCTTTTCCATGGAAATGTGCAATCCAAGGATCGGAATATCCTACTTGTGAATCCACAGCACCGGAGCCTAGGGTCCCAACTATGAAGCCGCACTGATTCTCAACAGCCACTCAGCTAGAGTCTGCTTAAACCTGATGAATTCCCCGGGGGAGGGGCAACCAGCACCACAGCTGCTGCTACCTGCTGTCTAAGCCTTTGAGCTCCTTGGGAAAGGGACGGCAGCCAACATTGGGACTGCTAGCTGCCTAACACACTAAGCTCCCAGAGCAGGGGAAGGGTGGCAGCCGTCTCTATAGCTCCAGGCCACACTTTTCCCATGCTAGACCCAGGGAGCTGGATGGCTTGGTCCCAAGAGCTATTACCCACAGCCCAACACACCCGCTGTGGCAGAGTGTGGCCAGAGTGCCTCTTCCGGTCTGACACTGGCCCATCCCCCCTCACTGGGCAAGGCCTCCCTGCAGGAACTCCAGTAACTCCAGCCAGGGATTAGGGACAGAACTCTGATCTCCCTGGGTCTGAGCCTCTATGGGGAGAGGTGGCCATAGTCTCCACGGACCAGCAGACTTAGTTTTTCCTCTTGCTAGTTCTGAGGAATCCAGGCAGTCCAGACGAGTGGGTTTCCCTCCAGTGAAGCACACTCCCTCCACCAAGGGACAGCCAAAGTGCCTCATTAAATGGGTCCTGCAGCCCATGCCACCCATCTGGGTGAGACTCTCAAGTAGGGGTTGTCAGACATCCCATACAGTAGCATTTCTACTGGAATCAGGTTGGTGCCCCTTGAAGCCAGAGATCCCAGAGGAAGGAGCAGGCACCCAACTTTGCAGTTCTTCAGCCTCCTCAAGTGACATCCCCATGCACAGGAGCGAACCAGATGAACAGGACCTGAAGTGAACCTCCAGCAAACCACAGCAGCCCTACAGAAGAGAGACCTGACCATTGAAAGAAAAATGAACAAAGAGAAAGCACTAACAACAGCATCAACAAAAAGGTTCCCCACAAAAACCTCATCCAAGGATCAGCAGCCTCAATGACTGAAACTAGACAAACTCATGAAGATGAGAAAGAATCAACAACAAAATGCTGAAAACCCATAAGGCCAGAGTGCCTCTTCTCCTCCGAATGATTGCAACACCTCTCCAGCAAGGGTGCAGACCTAGATGGAGGATGAGATGAACGAATTGACGGAAGTAGGCTTCAGAATGTGGGTAATAACAAACTCTGCTGAGCTAAAGGAGCATGTTCTAACCCAATGTAAAGAAGCTAAGAACCTTGATAAAAGGTTACAGGAGCTGGTAACTAGAATAACCAGTTTAGTGAGGAACATAAATGACCTGATGGAGTTGAAAAACACAGCATGAGAACTTCATGAAGCATATGTAACTATCAATAGTCAAATCAATCAAGCAGAAGAAAGGATATCAGAGTTTTAAGATTGTCTTGCTGAAATAAGGCATGCAGACAAGATTGGAAAAAAAAAAGAATGAAAAGGAATGACAAAGCCTTGGAGAAATATGGGACTATGTAAAAAGACCAAACCTACAACTGATTGGAGTACCTGAAAGAGACGGGGAGAATGGAACCAAGTTGGGAAACACACTTCAGGATATAATCCAGGAGAACTTCCCCAACCTAGCAAGACAGGCCAACATTCAAATTCAGGAAATACAGAGAACACCACTAAGATACTCCACGAGAAGATCAACCCCAAGACACATAACCATCAGATTCTCCAAGGTGGAAATGAAGGAAAAAATGTCAAGGCCAGCCAGTGAGAAAGGCCAGGACACCTACAAAGGGAAGCCCATCAGACTAATAGCAGATCTCTCAGCAGAAACCCTACAAGCCATAAGAGAGTGGGGGCAAATACACAACATTCTTAAAGAAGAGAATTTCAAACACAGAATTTCATATCTAGCCAAATTAAGCTTCATTAGTGAAGGATAAATAAAATCTTTTACAGACAAGCAAATGCTGAGGGATTTTGTCACCACCAGGCCTGCCTTGCAAGAGCTCCTGAAGGAAGCATTGAATATGGAAAGGAAAAATTGGTACAAGCCACTGCAAAACACACTGAAGTACAAAGACCAACAACACTATGAAGAAACTGCATCAACTAGTCTGCAAAATAACCAGACAGCATCATGATGACAGGATCAAATTCACACATAACAATATTAACCTTAAATGTAAATGGGCTAAATGCCCCAATTAAAAGAGACAGACTGGCAAATTGGATAAAGAGTCAAGACCCATCCATGAGCTGTATTCAGGAGACCCATCTCACATGGAAAGACACACATAGCCTGGAAATAAAGGAATGGAGGAAAATTTACCAAGCAAATGGAAAGCAAAAACAAGCAGGGGTTGCAATCTTAGTCTCTGACAAAACAGACTTTAAACCAACAAAGATAAAAAAAAAAAAGGACATACTGGCAAAAGGATCAACTCAACAAGAACAGCTAACTATCCTAAATATATATGCACCTAATTCAGGAGCACCCAGATTCATAAAACGAGTTCTTAGAGACCTACAAAGAGACTTAGACTCTTACCCAATAATAGTGAGAGACTTTAACACCCCAGTGTCAGTGTTAGATCAATGAGACAAAAAATTAACAATGATATTCAGGAATTGAAATTAGCTCTGGATCAAGTGGACCTAATAGACATCTACAGAACTCTCCACCCCAAATCAACAGAATACACATTCTTCTCAGTGTCACCTGGCACTTACTCTAAAATTGAACACATAATTGGAAGTAAAACACTCCTCAGCAAATGCAAAAGATCTGAAATCATAACAAACAGTCTCTCAGACCACAGTGCAATCAAATTAGAACTTAGGATGAAGAAACTCACTCAAAACCACACAATTACATGGAAATTGAGTAACCTGCTCTTGAATGACTCCTGGTTAATAATGAAATTAAAGCAGGAATCAACAAGTTCTTTGAAACCAATAGGAACAAAGAAACATTGTGCCAGAGTCTCTGGGACACAGCTAAATCAGTGTTAAGAGGAAAATTTATAGCACTAAATGTCCACATCAGAATTGACACCCTAACATCACAATAGAAATAAATAAAGAAGCAAGAGCAAAGAAATCCAAAAACTAGCAGAAGACAAGAAATAACTAAGATCAGAGCTGAAATGAAGGAGATAGAGACATGAAAAACTCTTCAAAAAAATCAATGAATCCAGGAGCTGTCTTTTAGAAAAAAGTTAACAAAATGGATAGACCAATAACTAGATTAATAAAAAAGAGAGAAGAATCAAATAGACACAACAAAAAGTGATAAAGGGGATATCACCACTGACCCCACAGAAATACAAACTACCATTAGAGAGTAATATAAACACTCTAAGCAAATAAACTAGAAAATCTAGAAGAATTGGATGAATTCCTGGATACATACACCCTCCCAAAACTAAACCGGAAAGAAATTGAATCCCTGAATAGACCAATATCAAGTTCTGAAATTAAGGCAGTAATTAATAGCCACCAACCAAAAAAAGCCCAGGACCAGAGGGATTCACAGCCGAATTCTACCAGAGTTACAAAGAGGAGCTGGTAGCATTTTTTCTGAAATTATTCCAAGCAATTGAAAAGGAGGGACTCCTCCTTGACTCATTTTATGAGGCCAGCGTCATCCTGATACCAAAGCCTAGCAGACACAACAAAAGAAGAAAATTTCAGGCCAACATCCCTGATAAACATTGATGCAAAAACCCTCAATAAAATACTGGCAAACCGAATCCAGCAGCACAGCAAAAAGCTTATCCACCACAATCAAGTCGACTTTATCCCTGGGAAGCAAAGCTGATTCAACATATGCAAATCAATAAACATAATCAATCACATAAACAGAACCAATGACAGAAACCGCATGATTATCTCAATAGACATGGAAAGGCCTTCAATAAAATTCAACACCCCCTCATGTTAAAAACTCTCAATAAACTAGGTATTGATGGAACTTATCTCAAAATAATAAGAGCTATTTATGACAGACCCACAGCCAATATTATACTGAATGGGCAAAAGCTGGAAGCATTCCTTTTTAAAACTGGCACAGTACAAGGATGCCCTCTCTCATCACCTTTATTCAACATAGTGTTGGAAGTTTTGGCCGGGAATATCAAGCAAGAGAAAGAAATAAATATTATTCAAATAGGAGGAGAGGGAGTCAAATTGTCTCTGTTTGCAGACAACGTGATTCTGTATTTAGAAAACCCCATGTTCTCAGCCCCAAAACTCCTTAAGCTGATAAGCAACTTCAGCAAAGTCTCAGGATACAAAATCAATGTGCAAAAATCACAAGCATTTTTATTCACCAACAATAGACAAGCAGACAGCCAAATCATGAGTGAATTCCCATTCACAATGGCTACAAAGACAATAAAATATCTAGGAATACAGCTACCAAGGAACGTGAAGGACCTCTTCAAGGAGAACTATAAGCCACTGCTCAAAGAAATAAGAGAGGACACAAACAAATGGAAAAACATTCCATCTTCATGGAGAGGAAAAATCAATTTCATGAAAATGGCCATACTGCCCAAACTAATTTATAGATTCAGTGCTGTTCCCATCAAACTACCATCGACTTTCTTCACAGAATTAGAATAAAAGCTGCTTTAAAACCAAAAAAGAGCTCATATAGCCAAGACAATCTTAGGCAAAAAGAACAAAGCTGGAGGCATCACACTAGCTGACTTCAAACTATTCTACAAGGCTACAGTAATCAAAACAGCATAGTACTGGTACCAAAACAGACATACAGTCCAATGGAAAAGAACAGAGACCTCAGAAATAACACCACACATCTACAACCATCTGATTTTTGACAAACATGACAAAAAGAGAAATGGGGTAAAGATTCCCTATTTAGTAAATGGTGCTGGAGAAAACTGACTAGCCATATGCAGAAAGCTGAAACTGGACCCCTGCCTTACAACTTATACCAAAATTAATTCAAGGTGGATTAAAGACTGAAATGTAAATCCCAAAACCCTAGAAGAAAATCTAGGCAATACCATTCAGGACATAGGTGTGAACAAAAATTTCATGACAAAAATGCCAAAAGCAATTGAAACAAAAGCCAAAATCTGCAAATGAGATCTGATTAAACTGGAGTTTCTGCACAGCAAAATAAACTACCATCAGAGTGGGCAGGCAACCTACAGAATGGAGAAAATTTTTGCAATTTGCCCATCTAACAAAGGGCTAACATCCAGTGTCTACAAGGAACCTAATCAAATTTACAAGTAAAAAACAACCCCATCAAAATGTGGGCAAAGGATATGAACAGACACTTCTCAAAAGATGACATTTATGCAGCCAACAAACATGAAAAAAAGCTCAACATCACTGATCATCAGAGAAATGCAAATCAAAACCACAAAGATACCATCTCATGCCAGTCAGAATGGCAATTATTAAAAAGTCAGAACACAATAAATGCTGGTGAAGCTGTGGAGAAATAGCAACACTTTTACACTGTTGGTGGGAGTGTAAATTAGTTCAGCATTCCACCATTGTGGAATACAGTATGGTGATTCCTCAAGGTTCTAAACCCAGAAATACCCTTTGGCACAGCAAGCCTATTACTAGGTCAATATCCAAAGGAATATAAATCATTCTACTATAAAAACACATGCACATGTATATTTATTGCAGCACTATTTACAATAGCAAAGACATGGAACCAGCCCAAATGCCCATCAATGATAGACTGAATAAAGAAAATGTGGTACATATAGACCATGGAATACTATGCAACCATAAAAAGGAATGAGATCATGTCCTTTGCAGGGACATGGATGAAGCTGGAAACCATCATCCTCAGCAAACTAACACAGAAACAGAAAACCAAACACTGCATGTTCTCACTCATATGTGGGAGTTGAACAATGAGAACACATGAACACAGAGAGTGTAACAGCACACACAGGGGCCTGTTGGTGGGTGGTGCCAAGGGAAGGGAACCTAGATGACAGGTTAATAGGTGCAGCAAACTACCATGACACACGTATACCTATGTAACAAACCTGCATGTTCTGCACATGTATCCTGGAACTTTAAAATAAAATAAAATAATAAAATAAAAGTTCCCCAATTTGCTCTCAGCCAGAAGAAAAAATTATTTATTTTCTGGAATATTCAATGAGTAAAGAAGAAAATAAAAATACTAAAAAATAATTAACTTTGTGGGAAATGGAATATTAGAAACACAATATTATGAAACACTATGAGAAAAAAGTTAGAGACCAAGTATTTTTTCTGGTTATGTCAGGGAAGAATATAAAGCTGAAGTAGTACCTGAATTGGACATTTTAGAAAAGAGAATTTGCCATATAAATAATAATTTGTTTTTAAAATTCATTCATTATAGTAGAAAATGTCAATTTAGTTTAAAAAATGGAAAAAGAAACCATGGTAATGAAAATTAAATATAATATAGCATGAAGTATACAGTTCAGAGTGTAATCAGAGCCCCTACTTGTTTGTACTTAACAGTTATTTTTAGAAAAACCATCTTCTTTAGATTGTAGCAATTCACTAAGTAAGTACTGAGCTTACCATGTGCCAGGCACACTTTTTATTTGCCAGACACTCCTCTGGGAGGTACCCTAGTGGCACAGAGGTGAAAAGAGTCTCTGCTGCCAGAGAACTGGCATTCTTGTGGGAAAGACAAATAATACATGAGATGGAATTTGCACAGCAAGTGGATGATGAACAGGAGTCCACCATGTGACCACTAGAGCAACTGACCTCATCTGTGAAGATTCTCCAGACAAAACAGAGACCTTCAGAATTTTGGGAAATCTTTATGTGTGTAAGAAGAAAATCCATTTGTTTCTAGATATGGAAACTTCAAGGAAAATTTGAAGTAAATTGTGCTTTTCTTTTAAGGAAAGTGCCTTAGAATGTATCTTTTAATATATAAATACAGTCATGTGTTGTATCATATTTCAGTCAACGACAGACCACATAAGATCACAGAGCTGAAAAATTCCTGTTGCCTAATGACATCATAGCTGTCATAATATTGTAGTGCAAAGCATTAGTCACATGCTTGTGGTGATGCTGGTGTAAAGAAACCTACTGCTCGGCCAGTCATATAAAAGTGTAGCAATACAATTATGTACAGTATGGAATACTTGATAATGGTAACAAATAAGGATGTTACTGGTTTATGAATTCACTATACTATATTTTTTAACATTATTTTAGAGTGTGCTCCTTCTACTTATGAAAAAAAAACCTAACCATAAAACAGCTTCAGGAAGGTCCCTCAAGAGGCATTCCAGAAGGCCTCTTATCAGTGGAGATGACAGTTCCATGAGTATTACTGACCCTGAAGGCCTTCCAGTGGGACTAGATGTGGAGGTGGAAGACAGCGATATTGGTGATCCTGACCTGGTGTGGGCCTACGCTAATGTGCATGTTTGTGCCTCAGCTTTTAACAAAATATTTAAAAGTATAATAAAATAAAAGTTTAAAACGTTAAAAATAGAGAAAAGCTTAAACAATAAGAATATAAAGACCAAAATATTTTCTTACAGCTGTACAGTGTGTTTGTGTTTTAAGCTAAATGGTATTACAAAAGGGTAAAAGGTATAAAAAATTTAAGTCTCTAAAGTAAAAAAGTTATAGTAAGCTAAGGATTTATGTGTGTTATTATTTAAATGAATGACAAGTAATGCTGCTCTTGGGCTATTGTATTTCAACCTATTGGATTGTGCTGGTGAGAGGATGGTTCCACATCCTTTCAAGTAGGAGTATAGGGTTTTCTCTAAGCAGTGAGGTATTCTTACTATCAAGCATCTTCAGAAGAGTTTTGCTGGAAAAAAGAAATAGATTGAGAGGTATGAGTCTAAAACTGGGACCTCTCTCCACCCCATGGCAATTTGACTTTTGATTTGTAGTTACAGATACTTTTAGAGAGTATTCATAGCAGCTTCTCAGATTAGTGTGTGTGTGTGTGCATGTGCCTATGTGTGTATGTGTGTGTGATCTGAGTAAGAATTGGCCTCTTCCTCCAAGCTAGATAGGGCAATAAAAGACCCTGAGAGTGACTGTGGACTTATAGCGCCCTAGAACAGGCATGTTGAGGAGTCAGTTTTACATTCTTCGCAGTGTTATATTTCTGTATTCTTGTTCTCATATCTTCAGTGAAATATTATTAAAATGTTTGGTATCACCACAGTTGTGCAGTGGAGGATTGTGAGTCAAGCCTGATCCATGTTAGGGGTGGGGTGGCATTGGAGAGGGTGGTGAGGACGTCCTTCCAAGTGCTTCAGTAAGTGACAATCACCAGGAGTGGCTGACTGTACTGTGTAGAGTGGTTCTCTATCTAATGTGTTATTATCAACATAAATGGTAATTAATTAATGAGGAAGCTCAAGTGGAAAATTTGAAGAACGTATTCCTGAGCACTTATAAGACAGCTTCTTTGAGAGCTCTCAGAAATAATTGGAGTACCATGCACAAGGGGATTCTATGTCAATTTTTTATTTGGGTGCTTAATGAAAATATAAACTAATTTCCCCATACTGTTTTGTGAGACCAGGATAAATTGGTAACTTGGAATACTACAAATAGGATGGATAGGGTCATTATTGAGAGAAGGGCAAGAGTCTGTGTCACCTTGCATATTAACATTGAACTCCTCAAAAATGGAAAATCAGTGGCTCTAAAATGAAGCCATGGTAACTGCAAAACTGGGGGAGAATTCCATTTTACCAGACTGTAGAAAAGGTGATTTTACTCACTATAGGAAGCTACTTTATTCTAACCAAAGTGTAGAAACTATGAAATTCAAAAGGGATAATTATTACTGTTTTTGTTTTATTTACCCCTATATTTCCAATTCCTAGTAAAGCATCTTTTACCCTGTGGAACTTTTGTTGGTAAATAAATAGATTTTCTCATTAATAAAATCTACAATTGGAATCCATTGCTAAAGGAATAATTCACAAATTCCAGAACAGTGCATGCAAGAATCTGCATCACCTGGTCCCAGTCTACTCAATCTAATCTAATTCTTCTCTTCATGAAATTAGTGGTCATACTAACCCTCAGCCTTTCACTAATCACAGTTTGCTTAATCCAGTGGCCCTGTTTTTGCTCAGCTTTTCCCTTAACTGGGGATGTAGTTCTCTAAAATCCTATGTTCATCTGTATTTTTCTATTTAATCTTACAGTCTCTACTAACTGCTCATTCTTTTAATACATTCTAAGTTCACACAGACTGAATTAATCATTACTTCCTTTTCACTGCTATAACACTTTGGATCTACTTTTTAAAGATAATTTTGGATAGACGCTGCTAAGGTTTGAATATGGTTGGTCTCCACCAAAACTCGTGTTGAAATTTAATTACCAATGTAATAATGTTATGGGGTGGGGCCTTTGAAAGGTCATTAGGCCATTAAGTTGGATTACTGTCTTTCACAAGACTGAGTTAGTTATGAAAAGACTCGAATAGCTCTTGTGGGAATGGAATTGCCTCCCATGAGTAGGCTGATGCAAGTTCAGTTCCTGTAGCTTTCTCTTGCCTCCTCATTTGCCTTTTAATGTCTTTCATCATGTTATGATACAGCATAAGGCTCTCTTTAGAAGCCAACCAGATGCAGCTGCCCAGTTTTGGACTTCCCAGCCTCCAGAACAGAACTGTAATAAATAACTTGCTTTTCTTTATAAATTACTCAGTTTCAGGTATTCTGTTTTAACAACAAAATATAAATGTTATAACAACAAAAAAATACTCAGTTTCAGGTATTCTGTTATAACAACAAAATATAAATGTTATAACAACAAAAAAATACTCAGTTTCAGGTATTCTGTTATAACAACAAAAAATAAATAGATGCTTTTGCTTCTTCTTCTTCTGCTCTGTAGTTTTCTCTTGGCATTAGCCAGTGAGAGAGGTTTTACAAATTTATTTGTTTATTGTAAATTGGATCATATCACACCATTGCTCAAAACTCTCCAGTTGTTTACTATCACACTTAAAATTCATGTCTTCATTATGTACTGCAAGGTCTTGATTGCCGTGGCCTCTGGCTGCCTCACCAAAGTCATTTTCCCCCAACTTACTCCCCTCCAGCTATATTGCTCCACGCTCTGCCTGGAGCCTGACAAGTCTATTGTAGCTTCAGGGCTTTTTCATTTGCTTTTTCCCCTGCCAAAAAATATTTTTCTAGAGCTTTTGTGGCTTCTTTATTTTATTCCTGTTTCTACTTATATAGCTCACCTAATCTAAAATAGCCCCAACTTGTCTAAAGCTTTTATCCTCCCATCTTCCACCCATTATTTGACACAGAGCAGTTTACAATGTGCACCACTACTTTCAAATATTGTATAGTAAAAACTGACATATTTCTTTTAAAATGCCCTAAATTGGATTAGAAATAACTTGCTTAGTAATGAAAAAATGAGAGTAACCTAAATCTTTAACCTGTGTGTAGCTATTTTGTTCAACAAATTGAACTTACTATAGAACATAGATAAAATCTTACCTCCTGGAAAGAAATACAGTGTGTTTCCTTTTGATCAGAAAATACTTGAAATCATTGCTTTTGAAATAATTGCAGAATAATTGGTTCAACTTTAGCCTCTCTTCAGCGAAGCATATAAGGATGGGATAAAATAGGCCTAGACTGTATGTGTGATTTTAATATGTGCTGTTGGTCTGGATGGTATGGACTTACTAAGCAGATTTTGTTTTGGCCAACTATAGCCTGTTTCTCTTCTTTTACCCTTAAGTAATTGTACATCCTTAGCTTTCTAAACTTAGATTGGCATTAATCATAAACCTTAGTAGTCTCTGTCCATGAGTTTACAACCATAAATTTTTTTTCTGCGTATAATGCTAATTTTGATTTTCTCAACTTTCGTGTAGTTGCTCCTAAATAGCTTCTAGCAGTATATGGCTAGTTTTAGTTGAAACCACAATTTCTTAACACCCTGTTTACAACACACATAGATAAGCTTCTGGCAATTTACCTAGCTCTCATCCTTCAAAAACTCAAAGAGAAATTTTGTTCAACATATTATTACTTTAAAATTTATTTTGAGATGCAAATAAAACAACTAAATTTATGGTGAAAAAGTTTTTTTGTGACTTCAAAAGAAGCATATGATGGGAAACTATTATCTGATTTATATGCAAATATTACTTCTTTCATATTTTTACATTTAAAAGTTTGCCATTATTAGCAGTGAGGGAAAATATTCTGCGATTTATGTATATCTGTATATGACTTAACACTGGATCAAGTTTAAATTGGAAAGATAAAAAATAATGAACATTTCTGCATCCATGGCTTTTGTTTTCATCATTAGATATAATGCATAAAGTGTGGGAAAATTTTTGTCAATGGAGGCAAAAACTAAGCACAACTAAAGAAACACCTAAATTCCATATTGCCAATGGCAATTGGCATCTTTCATCACTCTTTTCTACATTCCTCTTTACAGCTAAGGTTCTGGATGAAATCTAGGTTTTGCCAGGGACAGGTATTCATGGAATATTTGGAAAACAGAAAGAAGGTTTCAGGGAGTAGAGGTGGATTACCAAGAATGATTAATTAAGATTTATTTACAATTATGACATTTTATACACAGACATTAACAAAACCTAAGATAAGAGCAGTCAACTCACAAAGAACAGAAAATACAAATTTTCTGAGGTTTTCCAAGGTTATCCTGAGACAGAAAGAAAGGATGGAGTGATTAGAGCATAATGAATGGTCATTTGAGGAGTGTATTGAGATAAGGTTGGAGGAATGGTAAGTGGTCAGATCATGTGAAGTCATTGTGGTATAAAACATAAATTGGCTCATTCAACACCTACTTGAAACTTCTCTACTTTTATTTTCTGTATAATAATGCTAGTGAAAATAAAAATTTCTCAGACTCCTTTTCAACTGGATTGCTATATGTGACCTAAGTTCTACCAAGTAGGTGTGAGTCAGAAATGAGTAAGTTGAGGTGGCACCACATACTAGAAGAATGTATCTTCAGGCAAGTAGAAATGTAGGAGGCATTTGTTGGCTTGTGGCTGCTTTAACAGCATTTTTTTGCATCCATTCTCTGCTGACTGAATCCTGTGGCATAGCAGGGCATTTTCCCTGGCTCATTTTCCCTGGTTCTGGTTGCATAATATTCAGGGCTAGGTCCTTGACTCTTCTGTATTGTATATTGGAATGATTCTTTTTATTCAGCCACCTAAAGTGGATTATGTTGTCTGAAAAAAAAATCAAATACATGGTACTACTTCTGGAGTTGTGCAGTAAGAAGCTCAACGAGTCCTGTACCAAAAAAGCATTGAAAAAAGAAGGAAAAAGAAAAGGCAAAAATTGACAAAACAGGAATGAAAGAGGGATCATCGCTACTGACCCTGCAGAAATGAAAAGAATTATAAGGAAATACTATAAACAACTTTATTTCAGTAGACAACTTCAATGAAATGAGTAAATTCCTAGAAAAACACAATGGTCAAAACTGACTCAAGAAGAAAGTGAAAATGAGTAGATCCATAACAAAAAAGATATTAAATTAGTAATCAAAAATCTCCCTACAAAGAAAATCTAGGCCTACATATTTTTGTTGGTGAATTCTGTCAGATATTTGCAGAAGATATATCAAACCTTCACAAACTCTTCCTGAAAATACTAGAGAAAGGAATATTTTTCAGCTCAGGGCAGTTTTTACCAAAACTGCAGTGAAATCTGAAAAAATAGTTGACTCAAATAATTTCTCTTTGAGTATGCCCTTAGGGAGTCCCTAAGATGGTGATAATGGGGGCATTAGAGATGGGGTGTTCTGATGACTATTTTTCTCATTGTCTTCTCCTTTGATTGTTATTCTGTGGTTCACAATATACAATTGCTGACTGCGTCTCTGTGTGAAGTGTTCTTCATGTCTTCTGAACCATGGAACTTCATGATACCCAACAGATTATTTGAACTCCTCTAGATCCATCACACTCCACTGCTGTTTCTTTCTCTTTCCCTCCCTCCCTCTCTTCCTCCCTGAAGTTCCTTTAAATTCATTTTATTTTGTATATATCTAGTTTCTTTAGAAAAGATTCCCACAGCAGAATTATAAAGTCTTTGTATACGGGCCTTCTTTCCAAAGTGGTGACTGACATTTCTGCTTTTGCTGACGTTGTCAGTCAGGATTCCTTGACCACATTTATCTCAGGGGCCGAGTGATTTTCATCCCAGACAGCTTGGATTCCTTTCACTGCATATCTCAGTCAGTAGATCTGTATATGACAGAAAGCAATGCTATGACCACAGCCTGGTTTTTCACACTACTTTTAGGGTCTAAGTGCATTAAGCGATGTGGAAGGGCATTTGTTTTTCCCAGTTCATTCCTGACAGTTGGACATCTCTTGAGGCAGCACCTCAAAGATCTCTAGAGGGCAGTGTTGCTTAATTCCAAGTGCTGAACTGATCGTTGTGGGTCTCTGAATGCAAAACACTGGTGCAATAATTAAGATAAAATTTCTCAGAAGTTTCCTTGGAAATGGAAATAACACAATGTTTTAAATGTGTGCTTGAAAACATTTTTGTGAAAAAATCTTTTAAACATAAATAAGGATAAATAAAACTAATGAGGTTAGTTTTCTCTCTTGCCAATTTGGTTATATCATCTCTCAGGCTCTCCCCACAAAATCAAGCTCTCTCCCAATGATTCCCACAGACCCTCACTCTCCTCCTCCCCTGTCAGGGTAACAGGCATTTATCCTTCATGTTTCATAACTCTGTGAGGGAGCCTCAGGACCTCTTCTCTGACTATCCCTCATCTACCCCAACTAATGATGAATAAATTCTCGTGGAAAACCAAGGACATGAAAGTGAAAGCAGTGCTCCTGGGAACAAAAAAAAGGGAAAAAAGAGGACATTTTAATAAATTTTTGATGGTGCTCTTATACATTTCAGGAAATGAATTGGAAACACTTGAGCCTAATGCTTGAGACTAAGGTCAAAAATAGATGAGCTTATTGTGTCCTTCTGGGGCCACAAAAGCCAATCAACTCATTAGCTAAAAAATTTTTTATGTGGTTTCTAAATATAAGTATAAAGAAGGTTTTCGTGTACTTTGGAAAGTACTGTTGAACAGGAAAAATTCTTGAGTGTAAAAGAAATCTATTTTCATTCTTGTTAATATTTGTTGTTTTAAAATATTATCATCATAGTTGTACCTTATGATGCAATAGAATTATATTCTAATTCTAGAACCTACAATAGTGAATTGTACTGTTCTTTACACATATCAGTTCTTTTAATAAATATTTGTTCAATTGAGTTGACCAAGGTTTCATTGCTCAATAAATGTAATTATTGCATAAAATTTGGATTTACTTCAAAAAAAGAAACAATTGCTTGGATTGTCATTTGAATGAAGCAAGCATGAGCTCTGAAAAACAGATGTCTGTAAGTCCAAATATCAGGATCAAATTCACTAAGTAATTGCTCAAGTTGCCAATTTGCCTAAAAAATCATTGAGAAACACTTTCAATTGGCAAGTCCTCAAAATGGCTTTATATCAAGAAATCATTTTTTCTTTTTCTGGAGAAAATATCTGTCTAAAGTAAATCTTATATATACTGTGAAAAAACTGCCAAAACTGGAACCAATTTTTGTCACTTTATAAAGGTGACATAAACATACCTCACATTTAAGAAAACAAAACTTGTCGTGTATATTTTCTTTATAAACTTTTAGAAATTCCAGTGTTTTTGAAGATTAAACAATGTTAGTTTTAATATGACAAAATCAGATGATTCTCTGCTTCTATTTCCGGTTTAATTCACAAACGTTTTTAGGCTTACTCTTTATTTTCACCTAAATGAACTACATATGCTACATATTATCATTTTGCATATGTGAAACTTACAATGATGTATTTCACAACTGAAGAACAAGTCATATTAACCCAATTGGGGACCTGGAATTTATATATTTATTGATACATCCATTGTTTGAGCCCAGATGTCTAAGTAAAATAAAAATATGCAAATGAATCTCTAAACAAAACTTTTTATCTGGCAATATATAAAAAAGAGAATTGCAATTTTGGGCATACATACTGACCAGGGTGGTCTTTGGTATGCATGAAGAACAAAGAAAAAATTAGACATTTTATTAGAAAGAAAAATGTTATGTATTGTTTTGAAATAAAACTCGTCACCATCAATGTTTACAGGAGCTGGCAAGCTCTGACTGATAAGTGACAGTGGTACGTAAAACTAGTCTTAGAATCACTGTGGGTCATTTCCGCAGCTACTAGGTAAAACTACTCTTAAAGTTATAGCAGGTCATTTTGGCAGCTGGCTTGTGAGATAACTCCTGGGCAGGTGCTTTGTGCCCAACTGGTTTTTTTTTCCTGCTCTCTCAGTACTAATTTAGTTGTGTATGACAAGATAACTCCAATTCATATAATCAATTTTTACACACATTTATTAAACAAATCTTATGTGTGGGTTATTGTTTTAGCAACCAAGTACATAGTGATGAAAAACAAAAATTGCATACATATAATTTTTTTTTCTTTAAAAGCATCTACCTAATTATCTTTTTTTTAATGATACTTTAGGTTTTAGGGTACATGTGCACAATGTGCAGGTTTGTTACATATGTATCCATGTGCCGTGTTGGTTTGCTGCACCCATTAACTCGTCATTTAGCATTAGGTATATCTCCTAATGCTGTCCCTCCCCACTCCCCCCAACCCACAACAGTCCCTGGAGTGTGATGTTCCCTTTCCTGTGTCCATGAGTTCTCATGGTTCAATTCCCACCTATGAGTGAGAACATGGGGTGTTTGGTTTTTTGTCCTTGCGATAGTTTACTGAGAATGATGTTTTCCAGTTTCATCCATGTCCCTACAAAGGACATGAACTCATCCTTTTTTATGGCTGCATAGTATTCCATGGTGTATATGTGCCACATTTTCTTAATCCAGTCTATCGTTGTTGGACATTTGGCTTGGTTCCAAGTCTTTGCTATTGTGAATAGTGCCGCAACAAACATACGTGTGCATGTGTCTTTATAGCAGCGTGATTTATAGTCCTTTGGGTATATACCCAGTAATGGGATGGCTGGGTCAAATGGTATTTCTAGTTCTAGATCCCTGAGGAATCGCCACACTGACTTCCACAATGGTTGAACAAGTTTACAGTCCCACCAACAGTGTAAAAGTGTTCCTATTTCTCCACATCCTCTCCAGCACCTGTTGTTTCCTGACTTTTGAATGATGGCCATTCTAACTGGTGTGAGATGGTATCTCATTGTGGTTTTGATTTGCATTTCTCTGATGGCCAGTGATGATGAGCATTTCTTCATGTGTTTTTTGGCTGCATAAATGTCTTCTTTTGAGAAGTGTCTGTTCATGTCCTTCACCCACTTTTTGATGGGGTTGTTTGTTTTTTTCTTGTAAATTTGTTTGAGTTCATTGTAGATTCTGGATATTAGCCCTTTGTCAGATGAGTAGGTTGCAAAAATTTTCTCCCATTCTGTAGGTTGCCTGTTCACTCTGACTGTAGTTTCTTTTGCTATGCAGAAGCTCTTTAGTTTAATTAGATCCCATTTGTCAATTTTGGCTTTTGTTGCCATTGCTTTTGGTGCATACATAGAATTTTAAAATAAGATACCAATTGCTTTCCATTTTACTTTTACCTACAGAAGGCATTCAGGGGTTTCAGAGGGCAGCGAAATCACTTCCACTTTAGGACATTTTTAAAAATTTCCAAAGAAATGTTGAATTTGATATAGGATTTACAAGAGTGGTAAGATTCTTTTGTTAACAACGGAAAAAGAGTATGTTGGTTGGGGGAACTAGAAGAAACTAAAGTGGAAATGGAACATAATAGTGATAAGAGCTTATTTGTTTAGTGCTTGCTATATGTCAGGTCATTTATATACATTATGTCAAGAAATTCTTAAAATAATCTGAAATCCCCACTTTGTAAATGGGGAAAATCAAGCTCAGAGATACCGAGTAAATTACTGAAGGTCACACAGCTCTTAGGTAGCACAGGCTGCATTTATTCCTCAGTCACATAGATCTGTTGTTACTGGATTGGCATTCATACTGAAGAGGGCTAGAATTTAAGACTAGAAAACTACTCTAGGGAAGCCTGTAGGTGAATAACTACATCTGTCAGTAGCTAAGCAATTTCTTGTTTCAATGACAGACGTGATATTTACAGTGAAACTGACCTTTTTTTGTATGTAAGAGATTCAGCACAGGATTTCACTTCCTATGGCAGGATATGAAATTGACTCATGAGATTTGACCTTCTTAATACTTTCAAGGTAAGACAGAGAAAAAAAAAAAAAAAAGAATCCCTAAAATTGACAAGTATGTTACAACCAGTTTCTAAATGGGAACACTGGGAGAAAGATAGTTGAAACAGAAAAGTTTAGATAAATTTCGTATTACACAGGACTGTATGCCTGCCTTAGTTTTAGTTCAACATTTTCTAATACTAGATTTTATTGGGAATAAATGAGGTGACATTGCATCAAGATAAAGTTGCAGGTCATGAAAATTATGCATAGAATATCTCTATGAAGTCAGATTTTTCCATCACTCAAATTAGATCTGTATTAGACATATGAAGACTTCTTCCCATAAATTACCTTGTGTTAAGTAGCTTGACTATATTTGGATCAGCTTTAATTCATTTAGAATAAGTGCTCACTTGCAAAAGTCTGGATTTAATACTGTAGTGACTATGATGGCCTAAAAATATAGACATCTAATTCAGAAAAAACTTTAGCTCTGGTTGAGAAGTAAAGCAGCAAATAAAATTTACTGCTTTACTCTGACTCATTTCTTCTATACCTGTTTCCAGTCATCTCACATGTAAACACATACACACACACACACACACACACACACACACACACACACACACTATACTGCTGAGTAATCTTTATGTGCTATTAGGAAGATGCATGCTGAAATTAATTACTTATGTCAGCTAACGACAGCACAAATGAAGATTCTCAGGTGTTATTTTGCTATTGCACACATGAAATTTGTATTGTGGTGTCTTTGTCTCCTTTTTTGGATACTGTGATTAAAATCCCATCTATAGTGAGAGAGTTCATTGCAATATTAGAAAATAGTATTTACTCTGTTGGAGATAAATGGTAAATGAACATTTTTGAATCTTGCCTGATTTGCACATACTCAGCTAAGGAAAATAATAGTCAAAAATTAAAAGTGAAATATAAGAAGTTCAGCAAAGCTACCTTTGAATTCATAGTCTGCTGAAAAAATTTATTTCCTTCTTTTAATTTAACAAGAAATCTTTCAGTAGAACTCATTTTAAAGAAAATAGTTATGTAATACAAAAACTAAGATGCAATATCAACAGACAAACTTTTACTCTAATTTGGGTAATATTTTCTTAAACAAAATGATGCTATTAAATATACTTTAACAATTCCTGTATAATGAAAATTAAAACCAAAATTTTACCAACTATAATTATAATAGCTTAAAGAACAGAGATATTTTTCTTGGATATGCATATATTTTATATTGAATGACTCAGAAATTATGCCTGTACCTGAGATCCTATCAATGTAATGAAGGTGCTCCCTTTAGAATAATGGCTTTCTGGTATAATTCTCTTACTTGACATTTAAGCAGCACAAGTTTTGTTGAATAAACCAGGTGGACTTGAACGGTCAAAGAAAAGCAAAGGCATGGTTTGTGTTTTGAGGAGATATTTAATCTCTGTTTTACAGTCTAATTCTGTGCTTTTCAACTTTTTGTGAGTATCAGATTCATGTGTACACCAGTCTGGGATTTGAGTTAATAAATTAATACAAGCTAACAAATTAGCTTCCTACTGTTTCATGAATGCTGGTAGAAGGCATGAGACTCCAAGCCCAAAGGCAAAGAACTTTAAGAACATCAACAAACGTTTCCATTCCCCATCCCCCATGTTCTCCAGAAGTGATGCAGAGGCCTCTGCATGTGCCTCCGTGTGGCTAGAACGCAGGTGGCTGAACAAGAATTGTGTCTGAATCTTCTAGCTTTCCTTTTGGCCAGGCTGCCACCCAGAGGCTGTACCAATCAGGCCTGCCTGAGGTCATTGATAAGAAAAAGGGACACATCACGCCCAGGAATTGTTAGGGCAGAATCCTGTGTTTTCAAAACAGTTTTATAAATTTCTCCTCCCCTTTTATCTGATTATTGTCCAGGAGGCAGACGAAAGGAGATGAACTCATTTTAGCCACATTCAGTGACCAAACTGTTATACTAAAGGGTATGGGCCAGGAAGAAATAAAAGAGGTCTAGTCAGAAATATATTTTAGATGATTTTTGAAAAATCAATTCCACCTGTCAATGATGCCAGCAGCCTGAGGACAGTAAGGGTTATCAAAGTCCATCAAATAGCTCAACTACCAACCCATTTTGGGTAGCCTCATGACAGAATGCGAATGAATGTATGACTGTAGATGGTTTGGAAAGAGGAACATAACATAGCTTCATTTTAAGGTTCATAATGGGGTAGCCAGAGTTAACTGGTCAGACTGGAGTAAAAACACCATAGCCAGAAAAAGCGTTGACAATCATAAGGTACCACATAGAGCCCTGAGAGAGGGCTCAAAGACCTGATGTAGTCAGTTCACTAGAAAATGGTGGGGACAGCAACTCTTGCAATGTGTCCTCCCACTGAAGTCAAACAGGCCAACATCTGGTAAGTTTGGCAATGAAGTGGTGACTTCCGCACAGAGGCATATAGTACTTTGTGCCCAATCTGCAAAAGTGGATGTGTTGCCATATCCAGTATGCTGATGAATTTCAGTGGCGATGGTGACCCTCTGAGCGGTTAGGCTTGATCAGCAGCTTGATTCTAGTTGGTCTCAGAGAATGAACCCTTACCGTAGACATCTGCATGAGTGACTCAGTCTGTCAGATTGCCAGGTGATATTCATTTCTGGAATTCATCTCCAAAGAGGGGTGTCTTTAATCTGCCAATCTGTAGTCTTCCAAGTGGCAGGCCAGACACGTGGGACATTGGTCAAAAAGGTTCATCAAGGGAAGTATTGCCCAGAGCCAGACCACATACATTTTTGCTTTTAAATAGCTGGCACTACTCATCAGTAGTGGCTCAGTGGATGCCATAAAATTTACATTTAGCTGAGCCATCGGTAAATTAGGCTTAGAAAGTTAAGAGAATACCTCTGAATGGAGGACTCCAATAAGCTAGCTGTGTTTCTTCATTAAGGCAATGGAAATAGTGTTTCTTCCAAAAGTGTAGCTGTCTCCTTTTAATGTGAGGTGAAAATACTGCTAGGGTGACTATGTCATTTCATTTGGCTTAATGATGCCTGCTATGTTCTTGTTAATGAACTTAGACATCTTGCTATGTGTTTATTGGCTGTGTTTATATTTTTCTATGAATTGTCTGTTTGCATTATTTGCCCACTTTTCTATTGAGCTGTTTCATACCTGCACTGCTTTTTGAAAATCTTTTTATATTATGTTTTCCAGCTTTTTGTTGCTTGTCATTTATGGCATCTTTCTAATAGAAAGTTAATAATTTCTATGTAGTCAAGTTTTATCATTATACCTATATGCCGTCTGGGTTTGGTGCATTACCTCAGAAGTATTCTTCTTACTCCAATATTATTATTTCTGCGTGTATTCTTGTAAATATTGTGATGTTTGAATCTTTAATCCATCTAGGATTCTTATATATGAAGATTAATAGTCAACATTATTTTCTTCTACGAATAAAGTCAACATCCAAACAGCATTTGTTTTATTATTCTTTCATCTCTCTCTGATTTAAAATGCCACTTTTTATATAAAAATTTAAAATATACTGAGATACATATTTTGGACTGTTCACGTAAGTCTAAAAAATTAATATAATGTATTGACAGGACAGGAAAATAATTATGTGATGTTGTTTTGGAATAAATAGTAATTTTTGAAGATATTGCCTTATAGTTTATAATGTCATTGCATTTCTCAGATCATCTTTAGATGTGCCTTTTAAAATTTTTCTTTATAATGTTACAGAATAATTATTAATAGAGTTTATATTAGAAAGAGATAGAATGAAATTTAGCTTTCATAAGAAACCATTCAACAGTCAACATATATTTTATCTTAAAGCACCCAAATAACTTGGATCATCTTGTCGATAAGGCAACCTGTTGCTTTATTCTATATTCACACTTGCTGTATTGTCAGAAAACTCACGATGTAAGTGAGGTTAAAGATGATTAAGGACCCACATCTTCTTTTTGGCAATTTTATTTATCTTTGTGTCAAGACCAAAAGTTACTAAAGCTATGTAGTTGACTCCTCAGTGTTAAAAGAGGGAAATCTTGAATACTTCCTATATTTAGTTACGGGCTAGAGAGGTTTCATTATCCACAAAGAGGTAACCTCTCTAACTACCAAATCATCTCATATGAATCCCCTAAAATAAATCTTATGTTAATAACATTTTGATATTGGGGTCTGTTTCAAGCTTAATTACTGCTGTTTGGTTCTTGAGTTTAGCCTTCAGCCATTTGTGTGGAATGTAGTCATTCATGATTCAACATTGGATACACTGGATACATTAACCACTCTAACAAGATGGATCCTTGATTTATTTTCTTTTCAGGTAAACAGGGAGTCCGTGCCCAGCACTCTTTGTCTAATTACCTCATTTGATTTTCACTACCTTCCAGCAAGTTAGATTTTATTATGTTCACTTCACTGATGAGAAAGCCATACTCAAAGAGACTAAATATTCCACTCAATGCCATACACGAATAGAGAAGAAATATGAAACTTGAAATCATATCTGTAAGATTCCAAAGTTCATGATCTCTGCTATACTATCATTCAAATTAATTTTCAGGAGCTACCTTAAAAATGTAAATTGATTAAATAGGGAATCCTTTCCCCATTTCTTGTTTTTGTCAGGTTTGTCAAAGATCAGATAGTTGTAGCTATGCGGCATCATTTCTGAGGGCTCTGTTCTGTTCCATTGATCTATGTCTCTGTTGTGGTACCAGTACCATGCTGTTTTGGTTACTGTAGCCTTGTAGTATAGTTTAAAGTCAGGTAGCGTGATGCCTCCAGCTTTGTTCTTTTGGCTTAGGATTGACTTGGCGATGCGGGCTCTTTTTTGGTTCCATATGAACTTTAAAGTAGTTTTTTCCAATTCTGTGAAGAAAGTCATTGGTAGCTTCATGGGGATGGCATTGAATCTATAAATTAGCTTGGGCAGTATGGCCATTTTCACGATATTGATTCTTCCAACCCATGAGCATGGAATGTTCTTCCATTTGTTTGTATCCTCTTTTATTTCATTGAGCAGTGGTTTGTAGTTCTCCTTGAAGAGGTCCTTCACATCCCTGGTAAGTTGGATTCCTAGGTATTTTATTCTCTTTGCAGCAATTGTGAATGGGAGTTCACTCATGATTTGGCTCTCTGTTTGTCTGTTATTGGTGTACAAGAATGCTTGTGATTTTTGTACATTAATTTTGTATCCTGAGACTTTGCTGAAGTTGCTAATCAGCTTAAGGAGATTTTGGGCTGAGACAATGGGGTTTTCTAGATATACAATCATGTCATCTGCAAACAGGGACAATTTGACTTCCTCTTTTCCTAATTGAATACCCTTTATTTCCTTCTCCTGCCTGATTGCTCTGGCCAGAACTTCCAGCACTATGTTGAATAGGAGCGGTGAGAGAGGGCATCCCTGTCTTGTGCCAGTTTTCAGAGGGAATGCTTCCAGTTTTTGCCCATTCAGTATGATATTGGCTGTGGGTTTGTCATAGATAGCTCTTATTATTTTGAGATACGTCCCATCAATACCTAATTTATTGAGAGTTTTTAGCATGAAGTGTTGTTGAATTTTGTCAAAGGCCTTTTCTGCATCTATTGAGATAATCATGTGGTTTTTGTCTTTGGTTCTGAAACTGGCTAGCCATATGTAGAAAGCTGCAACTGGATCCCTTCCTTACACCTTATACAAAAATTAATTCAAGATGGATTAAAGACTTATATGTTAGACCTAAAACCATTAAAATCCTACAAGAAAACCTAGGCAATACCATTCAGGACATAGGCGTGGGCAAGGACTTCATGTCTAAAACACCAAAAGCAATGGCAACAAAAGCCAAAATCGACAAATGGGATCTCATTAAACTAAAGAGCTTCTGCACAGCAAAAGAAACTATCATCAGAGTGAACAGGCAACCTACACAATGGGAGAAAATTTTTGCAACCTACTCATCTGACAAAGGGCTAATATCCAGAATCTACAATGAACTCAAACAAATTTACAAGAAAAAAACAAACAACCCCATCAAAAAGTGGGCGAAGGACATGAACAGACACTTCTCAAAAGAAGACATTTATGCAGCCAAAAAACACATGAAGAAATGCTCATCATCACTGGCCATCAGAGAAATGCAAATCAAAACCACAGTGAGATACCATCTCACACCAGTTAGAACGGCCATCATTAAAAAATCAGGAAACAACAGGTGCTGGAGAGGATGTGGAGAAATAGGAACACTTTTACACTGTTGGTGGGACTGTAAACTAGTTCAACCATTGTGGAAGTCAGTGTGGCGATTCCTCAGGGATCTCGAACTAGAAATACCATTTGACCCAGCCATCCCATTACTGGGTATATACCCAAAGGACTATAAATCATGCTGCTATAAAGACACATGCACACGTATGTTTATTGCGGCACTATTCACAATAGCAAAGAGTTGGAACCAACCCAAATGTCCAACAACGATAGACTGGATTAAGAAAATGTGGCACATATACACCATGGAATACTATGCAGCCATAAAAAATGATGAGTTCGTGTCCTTTGTAGGGACATGGATGAAACTGGAAAACATCATTCTCAGTAAACTATCGCAAGGACAAAAAACCAAACACCGCATGTTCTCACTCATAGGTGGGAATTGAACAATGAGAACTCATGGACACAGGAAGGGGAACATCACGCTCCGGGGACTGTTGTGGGGTGGGGGGAGGGGGGAGGGACAGCATTAGGAGATACACCTAATGCTAAATGACGAATTAATGGGTGCAGGAAATCAACATGGCACATGGATACATATGTAACAAACCTGCACATTGTGCACATGTACCCTAAAACCCTAAAGTATAATAAAAAAAAAAAAAAAGGAAAAAAAAAAAAAAAAAAAAAATGTAAATTGATAGCCCTAAGCAATAACTCTGCTGATTGAGTGAATGGTGGTGTAATGCTTATAGACTCAGGAGGCAAACATTCTGGTTACCAATACTTGGCATTTTGTGTGACTTTAGGTCTCTAACTCTGACGTTATTAACCTGTAAAATGGAAGAAAAGACATGCTTTACCTCTTACATTAAATTACATAATTAAAAATTAATATATTTACTTATTTGTTGAATTCTACTATATACACAAAATAGTTTCAGAATGGTTACATAAATGGTTACAGGGTTACAATGGTTATAAACTAAAAACAAATCTGCTAAAGGGAATTAGAGATTTGCCATTTTTTTTTTTTAAACTGAAAGGATGTGTTCAAAATACATACTCAACACTTAGATCATTTCTCCCCACACTGTTTTCTTCAGGACGGTTATGTTATTAATTTGAATACAGCTTGGCTCCTTTGTTTCTGTTTATATTCATTTCTGAATATATAAAAACCTGTCAGGGAAATATGACTCCCTTTCCTCCTTCTACCATTTCTACTCGCTTGTTCTAGGGACGCAATTTCTTTTGTTCTGATTTATACTTCCAATTGTTTCTGAAAGTAAAAAAAAAAAAAGAATAGACACATGTATACTCCCCTATTTCCAACATCATTGCTTTAAAATATAAACTATGTCCTTCTCCTGCTTAAAGCCCTCCAGTGACTTCCTGTCACTCTTTTGAGAAACCCAAACTTCCTATGTAATCCTCTATAATTTAAATTATCTGCCCTTGACTAACTATCAGATTTCATCTTCTAGCATTCTACCCTTGGTCATTCCACTATATCTACTTGAATATACATATACTTTTTCTTACCTCGTGGTCTTCGAACTTGCTAAACTCTGCTTAAATGCTCTTCACACAGTTCACCCTCTTATGTTATTAAGTTATCTGCCCAAATGTTGCCTTCCCAGAGCTGCCATCTCTGGGCAACCTATTATTATTCTCTGTACTTGTCTTGCTTTGGTTGTCTTCATAACATTGCATGATTGCAAATTTTGCAATCATGTTTTCTCTTTCACTGCAATCTTTTCCTGATGTCATAATTTCCCTTTTGTCCCTGTCTTCCTTTAGTTTCATTGAAGCAATATACTCTGTGTCTTATTGAAAATAAAGGTTTTCTAACATCTTACTTTTTGTCTCACAGAAACATCATTTCAAAGAATGGTTGTTTTACATTCTTTAAACTGATTCTCTAATTTTGAATTACTGAAGTTTTTCTCATCTTAGTGATTTTCTTCTATTTGAACATCTTTACAGAGGCCGATCTATGTTCATTCAGTGTTTATGAATTGACACGGGTTCTCCAAAGTGTGTGTGTATCTATGGTAGAATCTTTTAGGGGGAGTTAAAGGAAGAACAGAAATTTTATTTATTGTGGCTTTACTTTGCCAGTTTGGACATCATGGTAGCCTATGAGATAGACTATGGAAGAAGTGCTCCATCTAAAGGCTTTCTCAGTAAGGAGCAAGACCTCTTTGCTTAAGAAGGTCCTGTCAAATGTGTTCGGAGCAGCCAGCTAGGCCACTTTCTCTGTAAGTTAAATGGTCCCCCTCATAGCAAGACTATTACCCCATGAGTATGGAAAGCAAGGAGTAAACATTTTTTAAGCTTTATTTTAAACTGGCACATAATGTGAGTGAACATTTTTAAACATTCTTGAACTTTTGTCTACGTTTTTCTCAGTCATATTAGTAAACTTGAAATTATTCCTCAAATATGTCATCACCTACAGTGTGGGCCATTTTCATCATATATCCCTGTACTTCTGACAAAGGCATTGTCAGAGTCTACTTCACATACTGCAGGACTTCTTTGCCTGTACTTTTCACTTTTCTGGTTTACAGACTAAATAGACTTTCCTATATTTTTCTATATCTCTCCTCAGTTCAGTGAGAATCTGGAGAAGAGGTGTCAATTAAAGACTGTATTCAAGTCATCATTGTTACTGAAAGTCACATACTCTTTTATTTTTTTAATTATTTTAATGTCATATAAAAATAGACAAAATAGTATAATAAGCTCTAGACACTCACCTCCCAGTTGGTTTATGTAACAAATATAACTTACCCAGTGATGGTATTTTTCTTCACTTAACATTTTACAAGACCAAGGTTTTTTTAGATCAATTTTCCTATACATTGTGATAAGGATGATATGTTACATGGATCTTGATTTGTTTTTCACGTCCTATTCTAAGCATGTCAATATCTCAGAGCCAAGAGCTACCTTTATCAAATGAGCAGTCCTAGAAGAAAAGGAAACCATCATCAGTGAGAAGAGTGTACAAATAATGAACAGTAATCTTTGAAATGTTAGTGGAAACATGTCGGGTTGGGACACTCCATCTGTTTTCCTTCTTGTCTTACGGACTCCCAGCACCCTAGAAGGCTGAGGGAAGGAAAAGAGATAAATTTTCAGGGAGAGCATTTTCCACAAATCCTACTTTGTTACCTTAAGTTAGCCCGATGCACCGAGGTCACAGGGCTGCCCCAATATGTAGATGTTGCAAATCCTTTCTTGGCCATTCCTTGGGGCTCCCTTACCTTAATAAAATTTCATTTTCCAGTCCTTCCTGATTCCTGACCTTTTCCTCTCCTTTTATGTTCTGGTCACAGACTCCTGGCTCTCACAATAAAATTGATTTTCCAGGTTTTGATCTCTCTGTCTAAATTCGTGGGACTTCCTCATCCTCTGGCTCCTGGTACCAGGTTCAAGCTGCTGCAATTACATTTTTATTTCCAGTTTAGGCAGCAGAGTAGAGTATATAATGGCATAGACTATCAAACCAGAATGTGTGAGTTTGAAATCTGGCTTCACATTTTGTCAGTTAAGGGTGCTGGGCAAGTAACTTTGTTTCTCTAGTGTCCTCCTCTATAAAATAGGGATTATAATAATATGAACTTCAAAGGATTGTTCCAAGGAAGAAATAAGTTAATATTTGGAATATGCTGAGAATAGTGGCTGATATTGGTAATTGCCATAAACATTTTATTTTATAAATATAGAAAACAAAATAACCAATTAGCCCAGTCTAACTCCCACAAGTTGAGAAGCAAACTAGTATTTCTTTGCTTCTGTTTTCTAAAAGAAAGCCCTGGTGTTTAAAGCTAAATTATTTTCTGCTTTGGATTTACAGTCTTCCAAACCAGAAGTTGGGGCGGCTGCTTCTCTCTGGATCTTTATGTCATACTTCCAGAAAGCCCAAAAGTTGGCACTCAACAGCAATAAATGAATGTTTCCAAAGTTTAGGGCTCTAATTAATTCAAAACTGTTGCAAAACAACAAGGATTTTGCATTTAGAGAATATAAAATGTACAGACACATAGAAGATGGACACGTCATAGGGTAAGTTTTCCTCAAGTGTACCTGAAAGCCAAGGCAATGGGCCTCTAAATCCAATGCAAGATGAATGAGATACCTGATTCCAAGTTTTAAGATGAACTCTACTCTTTCACAAAAGAAATTACTTTAAATGTACTTTTAGGTCACATGTCCTTATGCTTTTACTAAATGGGAACATCCCAAAATATTTTTCACTTTCCTACCTCATTCTCGGATTCATTTGTGACTGAATTTCAGTTTCTCCCAATTTAGAATATCTTATTATGTCCGGATGCTGGAAGCCTGTCTAGCCAGATGATCCCTGGTTCCATGGCCAAGTTTCTGCTAGGGTCAAGTTGGCATTTTGTTTTTCTTCCAAGTTCAGATATTATTCAATGATTGAAAAAAAGCTTCCCATTTTTCAAATTAGGTTGATTAACATTTACCTATAAGTAATTCTCATTCTTTTAAAATTTTTATTAAATATTTAAATTCTGAAAATATTTATTCTCAATTGTCTTTGATGAGTTTCTATTTTGAATTGAGATTATCTTAATTTTTTTCAGTTATCACTGGAGATGAATAAACATATCTTTTGTGATTACTTTAGAAGGAACTGAGTTAATACAGGTTCTGTTTCCATAAAAAGGAAGAAAACACATGTTAATCAAATATTCAGCATGAGTTCTGTATAATGACCGTCAAATGTGTTATTACAAACTCTTTGTTCTTAGCTACAGGAAAGAGAGGGCAGAAAGAATAAGAAACTCCAATCTGACCTTTTGGAAATAACTTTTATCTGGATGAACTCCAAAGTGTAGATGTATGCCAGTGAAAAAAGGTTAGAATAAATTCTTCCAAAATGTACCAAACAGACTCATTTGACCCGGTGGTGCAATAAATATTGGGACTCGCTTACTTGATGTCCAAACAATCAACAGTATTCTGTTTAGCGGACAATAAGTAGATTTGTTAAATAATAAGTCTTTAAAATTTTTATACATATGTTTTTTTTCATGCAGGAATTCGTTTGAATCAAAACAGCTGTTATATTCTTTTGCCGTAAATGGGTTAACTTCCCTCACTCCAAATCCACCTAGGACAATGGTTCTCAAGTGAGAGCAATTTTGCCCCCTCAGGGACCTTTGGCAACATTTGCATAGATTTTTGGTTTTTACTACTGGAGGTAGTTGTAGCTGCTGTCATCCACTGAGTAGAGAACGGAGATGCTGATAAACATCCTACAATCCACAAGATACCCTCCCACAACAAAGACATCTCACCCCAGGTGGCAATAGTGCCAAAGCTGAGAAACCCTGAATTACATGCTTTAAAATATAGATAGTGAAAAAAAAAGGTTATTCATAAACAAGAACTCACGTCATTTCAAGGAACTTGGAGAAACATCCCTTACCTTTCAACAATAAAATGAGACTGACAGAAATTTCAAAATTCCTTTCTAGAAATATAATATATGTAACCACAGATGTGTTTTCCTTTTAATCTCCCCTTAGTTTACCTGATGTGGGTAAGATTTGCGTTTGTGGGGGAGAAAGTGTTGTCGTTGTAATGTGTTTGAAGTGTTTTGTAATCTGTAGAAAGCTATACAGACATAAGGAGCTATTGTAAAGATAAAAGCTCAGGGCATCCTTGAAGAGTTGTTGTCTGATGCTGTTGCTGACTTTGTACAACCACCACTCCTGGATATTTTATTTAACCTATAGATCATTCCCTTTGAGTGCAATCTTGCAAACTTTATCGCTACTCTTTTCCCCTACCTCTTTCTTGTGGTGTTTTCAGCACAAAGAATATTGAGGTAGTTTCAGTATTGAGCCCTGCTTTCCTGAAATGTCAAAGGTTGGGTTTCATATTCTATACAAATTAGGAAAATCCAGTTGTTCTTCTGTAAAAATTTTTCCTGCAGACTTACTTCCTGGCAGCTGGCAGAGCAGACAGTCACTGTTGCTTCAATCTGATCAAGTTTTTTAAAGGACTTCAGTACCACCCAATTGTCTCTGGGCCTCCGGATAATGATTTTTTTTTTTTTCAAAGCTTTTAAGTTTTATCCACATCAAATGTTTTTATGTCTTATATTCAGTTTTAGATCTTGTCGTTGTACATACATAATTCTACCATTTTAACAATAACCATTCAAGTTTACTTAATAGTTATCGAGCTTATTTTCTATTGTATTCTCATATTACAAACATTTTCTATTTTTTTTTTTTTTACAATTTTTTTTTATTATACTTTAGGTTTTAGGGTACATGTGCACAATGTGCAGGTTTGTTACATATGTATCCATGTGCCATGTTGATTTCCTGCACCAATTAACTCGTCATTTAGCATTAGGTATATCTCCTAATGCTGTCCCTCCCCCCTCCCCCAACCCCACAACAGTCCCCAGAGTGTGATGTTCCCCTTCCTGTGTCCATGAGTTCTCATTGTTCAATTCCCACCTATGAGTGAGAACATGCGGTGTTTGGTTTTTTGTCCTTGCGATAGTTTACTGAGAATGATGATTTCCAGTTTCATCCATGTCCCTACAAAGGACATGAACTCATCATTTTTTATGGCTGCATAGTATTCCATGGTGTATATGTGCCACATTTTCTTAATCCAGTCTATCGTTGTTGGACATTTGGGTTGGTTCCAACTCTTTGCTATTGTGAATAGTGCCGCAGTAAACATACGTGTGCATGTGTCTTTATGGCAGCATGATTTATAGTCCTTTGAGTATATACCCAGTAATGGGATGGCTGGGTCAAATGGTATTTCTAGTTCTAGATCCCTGAGGAATCGCCACACTGACTTCCACAATGGTTGAATTAGTTTACAGTCCCACCAACAGTGTAAAAGTGTTCCTATTTCTCCACATCCTCTCCAGCACCTGTTGTTTCCTGACTTTTGAATGATGGCCATTCTAACTGGTGTGAGATGGTATCTCACTGTGGTTTTGATTTGCATTTCTCTGATGGCCAGTGATGATGAGCATTTCTTCATGTGTTTTTTGGCTGCATAAATGTCTTCTTTTGAGAAGTGTCTGTTCATGTCCTTTGCCCACTTTTTGATGGGGTTGTTTGTTTTTTTCTTGTAAATTTGTTTGAGTTCCTTGTAGATTCTGGATATTAGCCCTTTGTCAGATGAGTAGGTTGCAAAAATTTTCTCCCATTCTGTAGGTTGCCTGTTCACTCTGATGGTAGTTTCTTTTGCTGTGCAGAAGCTCTTTATTTTAATTAGATCCCATTTGTCAATTTTGGCTTTTGTTGCCATTGCTTTTGGTGTTTTAGACATGAAGTCCTTGCCCACGCCTATGTCCTGAATGGTATTGCCTAGGTTTTCTTGTAGGATTTTAATGGTTTTAGGTCTAACATTTAAGTCTTTAATCTATCTTGAATTAATTTTTGTATAAGGTGTAAGGAAGGGGTCCAGTTTCAGCTTTCTACATATGGCTAGCCAGTTTTCCCAGCACCATTTATTAAATTGGGAATCCTTTCCCCATTTCTTGTTTTTGTCAGGTTTGTCAAAGATCAGATAGTTGTAGATATGCGGCATCATTTGTGAGGGCTCTGTTTTGTTCCATTGATCTATGTCTTTGTTATGGTACCAGTACCATGCTGTTTTGGTTACTGTAGCCTTGTAGTATAGTTTGAAGTCAGGTAGCGTGATGCCTCCAGCTTTGTTCTTTTGGCTTAGGATTGACTTGGCGATGCGGGCTCTTTTTTGGTTCCATATGAACTTTAAAGTAGTTTTTTCCAATTCTGTGAAGAAAGTCATTGGTAGCTTGATGGGGATGGCATTGAATCTATAAATTACCTTGGGCAGTATGGCCATTTTCATGATATTGATTCTTCCAACCCATGAGCATGGAATGTTCTTCCATTTGTTTGTATCCTCTTTTATTTCATTGAGCAGTGGTTTGTAGTTCTCCTTGAAGAGGTCCTTCACATCCCTGGTAAGTTGGATTCCTAGATATTTTATTCTCTTTGAAGCAATTGTGAATGGGAGTTCACTCATGATTTGGCTCTCTGTTTGTCTGTGATTGTTGTACAAGAATGCTTGTGATTTTTGTACATTGATTTTGTATCCTGAGACTTTGCTGAAGTTGCTAATCAGCTTAAGGAGATTTTGGGCTGAGACAATGGGGTTTTCTAGATATACAATCATGTCATCTGCAAACAGGGACAATTTGACTTCCTCTTTTCCTAATTGAATACCCTTTATTTCCTTCTCCTGCCTGATTGCTCTGGCCAGAACTTCCAGCACTATGTTGAATAGGAGCGGTGAGAGAGGGCATCCCTGTCTTGTGCCTGTTTTCAAAGGGAATGCTTCCAGTTTTTTCCCATTCAGTATGATATTGGCTGTGGGTTTGTCGTAGATAGCTCTTATTATTTTGAGATACGTCCCATCAATACCTAATTTATTGAGAGTTTTTAGCATGAAGTGTTGTTGAATTTTGTCAAAGGCCTTTTCTGCATCTATTGAGATAATCACGTGGTTTTTGTCTTTGGTTCTGTTTATATGCTGGATTACATTTATTGATTTGCGTATGTTGAACCAGTCTTGCATCCCAAGGATGAAGCCCACTTGATTATGGGAGTACTTCCCATTGCTTACACTAGGAGCTTTCACAAATAGCTTCCTTAGTTCCAGATACAGTTGGAAGATCAATTGGAGGAGCAAATGCTATAGAAGGTGTGAACTTTTGCTTTACTGATGAGAGAAGTCAGAGGATATATAATCATCACAGCCAGAAACAGACATCTTTACTCTTTGAAAACCGGAACATTTTAAAGACGACCCTGCAACCTGTAGAAAGCTGGTAATTATGTAATTGAATCACTTATATCAAATGTTTTATAAGTTCCAATAAAATCTTCATAGAAATTTTGTCATTCCAATATTCTAATAGAAAGCATTGTATCTTGATAATACCAAGAGAAATGATCAGAAGAAGTCACATTTTAACATCGGCTGCCAAAGTGGCATTGTGATATGGTGGTCTGACATGAGATGCTCATTGTTCTATGATGTTCTATGAAGGCATACTTCTCTAGGCTACTGTTGAGTCTTACACAGCTGAGGATGGAAATGGAGAAACAGCTGTTAGAAACTGTAACTGAAGGAAATGAAAACTGAAGGAAATGAAAGTATAAAGCACCTGATGAGGATGCTGTGGCATAACCTGACTTATTTCTTTCAGCCACCTCCGGGGCCTTATTCTAGTTATTTTTTGATCTCTATTTTCTTTTGTTTTCATTTTCCCTTCTATTGAAATATAATGACATATAGTAAAGCATACAATTCAATTGTAAGTGTACAACTTTATATTTTTACATATGTATATTCATGTAATCAACACATTATTCACATTTATACATACACACTGTATATATGAGTATATAGGTGTCTACTATTAGTACTAACTACCAGCTACTAACTACTGCTACTAACTACTGTCCTGACCTCTATTAGCATAGATTGTTTTGCTTGCTTTATAATTTCCGATAAATGGAATCATTGCTTAGCGTTATATCTGTGACAATCAATTATGCTGTGGTGTCCATCCATTGTTTTCAATGTTCTACATAACTGCATTATATGAATAGATCATGATTTATTTATCCATCCTACTGTTGATGGACATGGGGTTGTTTCCAGCATGAGAGTTGTATAAATAATGTTGTCATGAACATTATAATACAATTTTTTAGTGAATACATTCAACTCATTTCTTTCACAAGTCTACTCAGATTAGAATCAAAGGGCTATGGGGTAGACATAGGTCTATCTTTGGTGGATACTTACTAAACAGTTTTTTAAAGTGTTTGTGACATTTTTTATTCCTACTAGTACTGTATGAGTTCTAATCACTTTGCCTGCTTTTTATCCTTTGGTGTTATCTTTTCTTCATTTTAGCCACTCTGGTGTAAAATAATGGTAATTCATTGTGTTTTTAGTTTGCATTTCCTTGATAATGTATAATGTTGCTTAGTAACCTTTTATTTACTTTTTGGCTGTCTAGATCCTCTTTTATTAAGTGACTATTCAAGTCTTTTCATCATTTTTTAAAAATCTAGATTGTCAATATCTTTCTTCTAATATATCTTAGTAGCTTTTGGAATTCAGTTTGTATCAGATACATATATTGGGAAAATCTCTTAGTCTGTAGCTTACATTTTCATGCTCTTTATTTTATCTTTTTAGAAACAGCAAGTACTTATTTTAAATAAAGTCCAATTTATCAAACTTTTACCTTATAAATAGTGCTTTTGTATCCTTTTTAAGAAATCTTTATCTATCCCTTCATCATAAAGATATTCTCCTATGTTAACTGCTAGAAATTATTCTCTTTTGTTAACGCCTATGTTAACTGCTAGTATACTTCTGCTTTTCTCATTTAAATCTATAATATCTTTTCAACTACTTTTACTTATGTTATAAAGTGGGGGGTCATAATTCAGCTTTGAATATGGTTATGTATCTGAGCCAATCAATAGATACTAAAAAACCATTTGTTAAAAAAATGAGCCTTATGTCACTGAACTACATTGGCACCCTAGTTATGTATCAGATGAGCATGTGTACTTAGTCTGGTTCTGGAAGCTCTGTTCTTGTTCTGTTGGTATAATTGTTTACCTTTGAATAAATCCTACTCTACCTTAAATACTTTAGCTTTATAATAATTTTTGATATATGATAATGTAAGTCATCCAGTGTTGCTGTTTTTAAAGATTATCTTGAATATTCTAGGCCTTTGGTTTCCATATAAATTTTAGATTCAGCATTTCAGTTTATACACATATTGCACTGAATATATATCGAACTGAGGAGAGCTAGCCTTTTTAAACCATTTTAAAACCATTTAAACCATTTTAAACTTAAACTATTTTAAGCATAAAACTCATTTTAAACCATTGAGTCTACTAATATATGAATATGAATCCTTCCCCATTTTTTTAGATCTTTTTTGGTTTCTCTCAGCAATAATATATAGGTTTCTGGTGGAGTTCATGCACTTTTTTTGTTTAAAGAATTTCTAGACATTTGATGTTTTGTTGTCTTATAAATAACATTGGTTTTAAAATTCAGTTTTCAAATTATTTATATTGAGTGACTAAAATACATTCGATTTTTAACATTAAGTTTTTGTTTTTTTTCTAAGAAAAGCATACATTTTCAAGTACAATCAAGTCTTCTTATGAGATAACAGTGTTAGTTCTTCGTTTTTGGTTTTTATAAATTTACTGATTTTCATTTTTCTTGCTGTACTGGTTAGAACCTTCACTACCATTTATCATTGTCAAAGTTAGACTCTTGCCTCTCCCAACAGACACTAGGAGACAGGGGCCTTATCTTCAGGTGCAGGCTAGTAACACACAGTAAATTCCTCTGCCAGTCTTGAGCGTTCCCAGCAGGCATTTTAAAGAAGTGGGGTCATCCCTAGGAAAAAATCTTAATCTGCAAGAAGCCATGTTAGAGTTTGGTTAAGGAGAGACTCTTTGCCACTTCTTATAAGAACTGTGCTGTACCTGCTACTGTCTTCACTTCCCAATTTTTTTCTTAACCAAATGTAATGATTATATTATATAATATGGTCTAGATTTCTGTTTTCCATTCAAATATTTTTTGTCGTGATTTTCAAAACAAAATAGATATATCCTTGTTTTAAGACTTTTCTGCAGATTTTGCCTTTTAGCTATCACATCCTTCTTGAAATTCTCCTCTCCCTTGTCTACAGAAAGACCACATTATTCTTCTAGCTCTTCAAGTATTTATTTTATTCTTCCCTTGCTCATGTCTCTGCCTCTTTACAATCCTTAAAAACTAGTGTTTACTTAGTTTTACCGTCTGTACTTACTAAACTCCTGATCACTATACTGTAGCCTGGAATTTTCCTAAATTTTAATGTTTAATTCCTCCTGTATTTCAGACATATTGAAGCAGGAGAATAGGGTCTGGAGGTGGGGAACCTAAGGCTGATTCATGCTGACTGCCTAGAACTGAATCAAAAAGAAAATCCCACCTCTCCACACAGAAATAAAAAGGGATTAAAGACTACCCCCTTTGCACTGCATTGCAGAAGAAAAATAGAAAGTACCTCTGATTGGTACCCTCTCGCAACTAATCAGGCAAATCATGGTCCTAGTCTTCATTTACATAGGGTGTAACTAAGTAACCAATGGGAAACAGCTAGAGGGGTATTTAAACCCCCCAAAATTCTGTAACCAGCACTTTAGAGCCGCTTGCTGGAGCCTGCTCCCACTCTGTGGATTGTACTTTGGTTTCGTTGCTTCATTCTTTTGTTGCTTTGTTTGTGCATTTTGTCCAATTCTTAGTTCAAAATGCCAAGAACCTGGACAAGTCCTGTCAAGACCCTCCACTGGTAACAATATTTCAGCCATCTGGTGAAGATCTTCTAGCTGGGTGGATCCCTGTAAGACTGTAATTGACAACAACCAAGTTTAATGCTGCTATGTCTTCGTAATTAGCTTATCTCCTTAGAAGGCTTTTCTCTTTTCCTTCAGTCAATTCATGCCTTAACTCATTATTTAGCATTCTAAATTAAACTTAAATATTATCTCTTGTGAGAAACCTTCCCCAAACCTTTGAGGATTATTCTATCTTTTCTTATCATAAAACTTTTTTCTCTCGCAATTATGTAACTTATTATAGTTATTAAAATTATTGACTCTATTTTTACCCCAATAAAACATTTGTGATAGCTTGTCTTTATTTAACATATCTCTTTAAGAACAGGGTTCCAGCATACGATGTTGAATTAGACTAGAATTTCCTTCCAACTCCACAGGTATTAGGACTTTGTTAGTTCATTTTCTATCTTTGAACCTAATTAAGTGTCATGCATTTGGAAGATGATCAATACGGTATTTTCCAGGAATGGTCACTAAGTGGCTTGTGAAAAAGAGAAGGTATGCAATCTTGTCTTCTCTTACCACTGTCTTGCCTGATGATTAAAATTCTGGAATACAGAAAAGCAGTAGAAGCTTGGTGCAGACATCCTTAACATCCCTTGAGACTCTCATAGAGAAGGGTTAGCTAAGTATAGGCTGGAGCTACAGAGATTATCCATTCTCCTCAAGAATCTGGTTTTCAGGCCGGGCGCGGTGGCTCACGCTTGTAATCCCAGCACTTTGGGAGGCCGAGGCGGGCGGATCACGAGGTCAGGAGATCGAGACCACGGTGAAACCCCGTCTCCACTAAAAATACAAAAAAAAAAATTAGCCGGGCGTGGTGGCGGGCGCCTGTAGTCCCAGCTACTCGGAGAGGCTGAGGCAGTAGAATGGCATGAACCCGGAAGGCGGAGCTTGCAGTGAGCCGAGATTGCGCCACTGCACTCCAGCCTGGGCGACAGAGCGAGACTCCGTCTCAAAAAAAAAAAAAAAAAAAAAAAGAATCTGGTTTTCAGATGGATGACTGACACCTATTGTAAAAGATAGGGACATTTTGTATGTATTTGGAGAACTGATACATTTTTAAGTCTCCAGCTTTGATACATTTCTAAATTCAGCTTGTCTTCATTTAACATGCCTCTCTTAAAACAGTATTCAAGTATTGAGTGTTGAAATAGACTAGTGTTTTCTCTCAGCTCTAAAATTTGCATTTCATTCATAAGGTGTCAATAAATAAAATAAGTGCATTCATCTCTGCATGAATGAACCAGTTAAAGAGTTAGTAATTTTGGTAATTTCCAGGTGTTTGCTGTTTTAAGTTCCATCTCTGTTTCAATTTTAACATCACCTAGATTTTTCTTTTTTTCAGAAATCTTGTTAGTATCATGACAATTTCGAAGTTCTTTGTTGTTAGGTTTTTAGGAATAGTGTTCCATACCCCTAATATTTTTAGGTCAAAGATTTTATTCTTCGAAGTCTACCAACAGTCTCATTTCTTGAACTTTCCCTAACTACTGTCTTGACCTCATCTCCACTCTGGAGTTAATAACTAAACATTTTCTTTGCTCTCCATCATTCCACTTCTTCCTTCTTACATGAGCTTTGTCTCTCTTCTGGTCTTCAAAATCTTTTATGGCTCATACCCTGGATAGAAAATGCACACTTTGGCCGGGCGCGGTGGCTCAAGCCTGTAATCCCAGCACTTTGGGAGGCCAAGGCGGGCGGATCACGAGGTCAGGAGATCGAGACCATCCTGGCTAACACGGTGAAACCCCGTCTCTACTAAAAATACAAAAAAATTAGCCGGGCATGTTGGCGGGCGCCTGTAGTCCCAGCTACTCGGGAGGCTGAGGCAGGAGAATGGCGTGAACCCGGGAGGCGGAGCTTGCAGTGGGCCGAGATCGCGCCACTGCACTCCAGCCTGGGGGACAGAGAAAGACTCCACCTCAAAAAAAAAAAAAAAAAAAAAAAAGAAAATGCACACTTTTTAAAAAAAAATTTAGATCAAATCATACTTGTTTCCAATTCATTTTGTTACATCCTTTCTTTTCTTTTCTTTTTCTTTTTTTTTTTTTTGAGATGGAGTCTCGCTCTGTCGCCCAGGCTAGAGTGCAGTGGCGCAATCTCCGCTCACTGCAAGCTTAGCCTCCTGGGTTCACGCCATTCTCCTGCCTCAGCCTCTCCGAGTAGCTGGGACTACAGGCACCCGCCACCACCCCCGGCTAATTTTTGTATTTTTAGTAGAGACAGGGTTTCACTGTGGTCTCGATCTCCTGACCTCGTGATCCGCCCGCCTCGGCCTCCCAAAGTGCTGGGATTACAAGCGTGAGCCACCGCGCCTGGCCTACAGGCTTTCTTTTCTTGTCATCGTTGTGACCTACTCATCCAGCAAACATATTAACATGTCTGTGATCAATATTTATATTTTACAACTTTATCTACAATAGAAAAACTTATAAATAATACCATTTTCTCTATAGCACATGAATTTGAAAAGTAAAAATAATAGTTTCAAAAGTCAAATATCCTCCAAATCTCTTACAATTTGAAAAATCAGTTGTTAATAAAGTAAAGCACTTTAAATACTTTCAGGAATGAAGTGGGATTAAAATATTAAAAGGACCAAACTGAACTATTGCTATAATAATGCCTATTGTCTAGGAAGTGATTAAAATGTGCCACAAACTATGTTAAATGACCCAAAGCATTATTTCATGTAATCTTCAGAACAACTTTATGAAGTTTGAACTTCTATTATTTCCATTTTACGGATGAGGCTACTGAAGTTTAGAAAAATGAAGGAATGTGTCCAAGATCCTACAGCATGTAGAAGGAAAAGCTACAGGCCTATAATCTTCCTCATGATGTGACTCTTGCCTGTTTTTCCAGCTAGACAAATGTGAAATTCAAACAGATTGGAGATAGCAATAGTGATACTGAATGAAGATGAAACTATCACTAACAGTTTTTACTGTATCATTTTCCATTATTTGGCTGTCATTTGAAACAAGAATGTCCTAGTATTTTTTAAACTAGGTCTAGTCCCCATTTTTCTTGGTTTTCCTTAGAAGAAAGTGGACAGTCTATCAAATAAAGTGTCCTCAAAGTGACCTCAAGATATGTACTCATCAAAAGAACAGCCTGCCACCTCAACAAGAAAATAATGGACCCTCTGCAAAAGGCCAGCTTGTAGGAGAATACTTGGGTATTTAGGAAACACTTCAGGTAAGAGGAAAGAAATCACTTAATGTAATGTAAAATGACACTTCCACGTTATGTAAATTCACCCTTAGCTTATTTTTTTAAAAAGAATTCTGTATAACTTTACTCAGAAAATATTTTATGTTAAACTTTACTCAGAAAATATTTTATGTTAAACTTTTCTATTTATTCCAAAATCAACTTTAACTCTTCCCCAAAGTTCTTTAGAAGTTCATTTTTATATATCTTAATTGTGATGTTCTTCTTCAATCTTTAGCATCTATATAGCAAGGGTTTTTAAGATCACATTTTTTTTGTAAGTTGGAAAATGTTTTCCAAGTATCCAACTTTTTCCAGTTGAACCAACAAAATGCTGCCTTCCAGATATAAAACTAATCAGGTTGGTTTAACTTGATTGCAATGGAATGAATAAGACTGTGTTTTGAACCAGGTGTTCCCTCCATTAACCTGATCAAATTATGTTTCAACTAATGGATACACAGTTTTAGGAACACCCTGAAAAGCATAGAAGAGTGACCAAACTATATTAATATTGTTGCAGAGATGACTTTTGTCCACTATATATGGCCTGTGGAGTCAGGTCTTGATTGGTTATCATAAAGCAATTAATGAGGACCTTGGCACCTAATGGTGGTGGTAGAGGAAAGGCGAATATGAAGGTCTCCTTGCCTATGGATATGCTGTTTCGTTTTAGTAAAACACACTGCCCTCTTCCCATCTACTCAACTCTTATTCATCCTGAGATGCTGAACTGAAAATTGGTTCAGAAATATGCATATGAAACTACTGAGTTAGGGAGCTGGGCCTTGGTCGTCTCATAGACCACCGGCAGTATCTAACTCCATAGGGTACGGAGTTATCTTCCTCTTTTTTTTTTTTTTTTTTTTGCAACCCAGAGAGTTTCTTTTTATTTTAAAAACTATTCTGAAGTTGGAAAACAAAACAAAATGAAATAAGAACTAGATCATGCACTCTTCCAAAACCTTACTTTTTATATCTCAGTAAGAATTTAATGCCTGTTATCCCCCTGGTTCTGTTGTGATGATTCCCTCTTGGGTCAGTGAATGCTTTACAACTAGCTGTTGGTATAAGAGAGGGCCTCAGGATCAACGAAAGTACAGTGCCATTTCCAAAATCCGTCTCACTGTTCTCAGTAACTTGAGGCTAGTACATGTTAATCAGATATTTACACTTATATTAAGGAGCTGGGTTAATTAGTAAGATAATTATCAAAACCTAGGGCTAAATAAGATTTTGCATGGTAATCTTTCACCTTCTCATAAGACCAAATTAGATAATTTGACCTCTACAGATAATTATTATATTTTCTACTTCTAATACTACAGCCTCTGATTATGATCCAGCTCAGGTATTTCTTATGCAATGTAATTACATGACCATCTAAAATTTGGTTGAGATGCAAAGGGTAGGAAACAAAGAGCTCTTGATTAATCTCTTTTGGTGATTATGCACTAGTCCAGTTTGATTCTTTTTTGTTGCAAATCATTTATGATCCCAATGTGTCTTCCAAAACAGTCACTTTGCCTTGTTTTCAGAGAAAAAGTCCAATATTAATAGAAATAGTAATGAAACACAAATTTTCTGAGCACTTATATTTTAGAAAGGCCCAGTTCCTATGTACACAAAACGTAAAGTCTAGGAAAATGTTTTAAAAGTCAATCTTTTTTCATTATTTTTAAAATTGTATATATTTGTGGTGTACAACATGTTATGACATATGCATATGTTGTGAAATGGCTAAGTCAAGTTATCCTATGCATTACCTCACATATTTATCATTTATTATTGGTGAGAACACTTTAAAATCTACTATCTTGGAAATTTTTAAGTACACAATGCATTGTTATTAACTATAGTCACCATGATATACAATAGATCTCTTGAACTTATTCCTTCTGTCCAACTGATATTTTGTATCACTTGACCAACATCTCTCCAATATCACCACCCCATGTCTCCCATAGCTCCTGGTAACCACTATTTTAATCTCTGCTTCTATGAGCTCAGCTATTTTTAGATTCCACCTGTGGCATGTAAGATCATGTGGTATTTGTCTTTCTGTGCCTGGCTTATTTCACTTAACAGAAAGGCCCATCTCTGGTTATGGATAATGAGAGTTCTTCTTTAATAAAAAACAAACAAAAAAGCCATGATAAATAAAACATTTCAAATGGCAATGTAATTTTATATAAGATGTAATTGACAAAAATCATAAAGAAATGCCTGATAATTAAAAGCTATTCACTCCTTGATACCAAAGTTCTTTCAGGGAAGACAGGGTTGTGAGGCAGTGCCTAAGGGCATTGACCCTCGAGTAAGGCTGCTTGGAATTAAACACTGGCTTCACCACTTACTAATTGTGGAGCAGACTTTGTGACTTAACCCTTTTCAATTTCAGTTTCCTCATTTCCAAAGTGAGAATAATGGTAGAAGCAACTTCATGGGTTGTTGCAAATATTAATTGAGCTAATATAAGTAAAGTGCTTAGCAAAGCAAGCATTCGTGTTTTATTTATTTATTTATTTATTTATTTATTTATTTTGAGACTGAGTTTTGATCTTGTTGCCCACACTGGAGTGCAATGGCTGGATCTTAGCTCACTGCAACCTCTGCCTCCTGGGTTCAAGTGATTCTCCTGCCTTAGCCTCTTGACTAGCTAGGATTACAAGTGCCTGCCACCACGCCCGTCTAATTTTTTATATTTTTGGTAGAGACAGGATTTCACCATGTTGGCCAGGCTGGTCTCGAATTCCTGACCTCAGGAGATCCACCTGCTTCGGCCTCCCAAAGTGCTGAGATTATAGATGTGAGCCACAGCGCCCAGCCACATTCATGTTTTAGCCATTGACCGTTGTTCATATTGTTATTCATTTGACAGTTATTGACTGAGTAGCAACCAGTTTCTGAGATATGGAAGATAAGTAAGTCCCCTGCTCTCAGTGAGTTTACATTTCAAAGAGGAAGGTGAATATACAAACTGCTGTAAATCACATTACATGAATAACAGAGATGCGCCAATTGTGCTATAGAAAGGAAGAAATGGGGCAGAAAACAGATAAAGATAGAAACAATAAAGTTACATTTTTATGTGAAACAAGATAGCTCTTTGGACCTCTTGAAACAGAATAATTAGATGCTTCATCAAACTCCAATTCGATTTTTAAATCATAGTAAATAAAAGTATCTTATAAAACCAAGTTTACTGGTATTTAATAGATTGAAAATAGAACACTCAAACTTGGCAACGCCATCCCATCTATGTACCAGGGTGAGGAGTTATGGACGATATTATAAGTAAACATAACTAAAAAATATGTTTTCCAAATAGGAAAATAATTGCTCCTCTAAAAATTGTAGAGAAATAATAGTTTCAAGAACAGCACTGATGAGAGTGATTTTACCCTCAAATGCCAGTTTAATTTCAAACAGCAGACAATTCTAAACACGTGTATGCAATATGATAGGAAAATCACTCATTTTTTAGACCTAGGTCTTCAGCAGGCAATGAACAGTGTTTAATGCCATATGGAGGTAATTTAATAAGAATTTTGCAATACTTGAACAAGCATCATCACCAAATCTGCTAAATGGAGCTGGTGATTTTGTTTCTTTCTAGCATAATGATTTAGTTGTGCAATGGTGCTGTCACCAGATGAGATTAATCACAATAATGATGCGTCTTTTTGCTAAGGACATTATCATAAATCATTTGAATACAGCCCAAGAGAAAAGGCTTCTAGTTAAACTTTCTAAATGTTACGAAATGGTTATAAAGCATGAGCTGTTGAAAATAGGAATTATTTTTATTTCAGTTTGGGGATCATATGGCAAAATTATTATTCATTGACACTGAAGTTATTTCACACACACACACACACACACACACAAATCTCAAGAGATATTGAAAATGATGATTCGTATTGTTCCAATTACATTCGTATGACCTTAGTTAAGTGATTTAAAATTGGGCATTAGTTTCCTTATCTGTAAAACAAAAATAGTAATATCCATCTCTTAGAATTTTTATGAGGCAACGTATGTGAAAAGTACTTTATAGCCTAAAAGCAATTCTTTTTTCTCCTCTTTATCCAACTCTTGTCAACTTATTTTTCATCCTGCTCTTCTTCTTCTACTTTTTCTTTATCATCTTCTTTTTTATCTCTTTTCTTTTTCCTTTTTCCTTGTTTTTTTTTTCTATTATTAATTAGGCCTAATTTTACCAGGTCAAATATATATGATGTATGCCTTCAGGAATATTTTGTATGCTTGCTTCATCATCATAGAGCTAAAGCTAAAATCAAGGAAATTTTTGCTGTTTTACAATTGTAGGTTCCAGTTTATGCAATTTTCACATTGTGTTTGTTTTTTCTAAAATCTACTTACTAATCTTAAAAATATGGTATCAAATTGACCATATAATCTCTTAGTTGAAAGCTTAGCACATGAACTTTAATTTCCTTATCTTTTAATAATAATAAATTTAAAACAATGGAGCATAATATGTAGTTTAAAATATTCAACTGTTACATCATTTTAATCACACAATCCGTAACACCTGCTTTCTTTATGGCAGTTCTGTGAAAATTAACTAGAAAATAATTGCAAAATTCATTGCAAATTCTGAAAAATTTGAAATACTATTAATGAGAAAGTATGGAAAATATTATTTTAACATTTCAGTTCCCAAATTGTTTTTTCTTTGATTTTGTCTTTTTAAAAAATTTTAGTTAATCAATAATTACTAATGATAAGTATAATGCCTAATGTAGCCACATATACTGACCACTAGAAAGATGAAGAAAATATGAGCTTCTCCTAAAATAAGCTAAGGGTCAATTTTTAAAAATCTCTTTGCAATACAACATTTTATAAACATTTTCATCATATACACACTACATTTCATTCCCCTTAATTGAAATAGAAAGAATGAAGTTAATTTCAGTACTTGCAAAAACATTTTAAATATCCGGTGGTTGCTTTTTAATAAATGTGTCTTAGCCCATTTTGTGCTCCTGTAACAAAATCTCACACTGAGCAATTTATAAACAACAGGAATTTATTTTTCAGCATTCAGGGGTCTGAGAAGTCCAAGATCAAGGTGCCTGCACCTAATATCTGGTGAGGGCTTTCTTGCTGTGTCCTCACATGGGAGAAGGTGAAAGGGCAAGCTAAAAAGGGACAAACTTTCCCATTCAAGACTTCTAATAAGGATGCCTAATCCCATTCTCAAGGGAGGTGCCCTCCTGACCTAATCACGTCCCAAACACACAATCTCTCAACACCGACACACTGGCAACACCTGAATTTTGGAGGGGCCACTTTGAAACCATAGCAAGATGAAACTTTTTAATTGATCACGCTGTGGGATACCAGAACTGGAAAATCTGGTTTTCTGTGGTGCATTGGATATTCTAACTTAATAATGAAAGAGGGACCTAAACAGAAGTTGAGGTTCCTTCAGTAGGATAGGGTGATGGGGGTGATTAGTCAGTTACCTGTATAAAAAAGGGGAAAGAGCAGTGTGTGTTTCCTCCAGTTGCTTATTTTTTTAATTTTAATTTTATTTTATTATTTTTTTGAGACAGAGTTTTGCTCTTCTCATTCAGGCTAGGGTGCAATGGCACGATCTCAGCTCACTGCAACCTCTGCCTCCTAGGTTCAAGTGATTCTCCTGCCTCAGCCTCCTGAGTAGCTGGGACTACAGGCGTGCACCTCTACACCTGGCTAAGTTGTTTTGTTTTTGTTTGTTTCTTTTGTTTTGTTTTTTGTATTTTTAGTAGACATGGGGTTTTACCATTTTGGCCAGGCTGGTCAAACTCCTGACCTCAGGTGATCTGTTTGCCTTGGCCTCTCAAAGTACTGGGATTATAGGCATGAGCCACTGCGCCCAGCCTCCAGTTGCTTATTTCTGTGCCTGAGCTTTCCCATGTATAAAGATGGTAATGATAATAGTATCTACCTATCTCGTAAAGTTTTTCACATAAAGAATATATCAGTTAAAGAACATATTAAAACTACATCTGGTACAAAAGCAAGAATAGCAGTTGACAAAAGAGTGCTGTTAGGATAAATAAGTGTGCTGTCTCTGTAGGGCTTCCTGTGGTTTTCATAACAAGCTTCTCAGTGCCTTCTCCCCACCTGCTGTTCCTTCCCTCTCCTCGCCAGCTTCTCTTTTTTCTTCCCTCTTACTCCCTGGCTATCGTATGACTATGGCTGTTTTATTTTTCTCTCTCACTCTCACTTTCAGACTATGAGTTTCTGAATTCTTCTCTCCGAATTCCCATCCACCCATTCTTCTCTCTTTTTATCTCAGTTCTTGCCCTTCTAGTTTTGCTATTGGTGGCTTTTTGAAAATAAAGCTAAATTATTCATGATCTCTGTTTTAAGTCAACTGGAATACAATGGCCATCACAGAGTTGACCTTAGGGTGTGAGTGCTGGCAGGAGGAGAGTCTTCCAGAGAGATTCCCTCAGTGTTTGGAAGGAGTGTCCTTCAGTGTTGTGGGTAAAGGAGGCACAGTGGTACGTCTAGGATGTCCCTTAGAGGAAAAGTACCAATTTCACAGGTTCCCATGACACAAAACTTTTGCACATTCATTAAATATCTTTACGCTGATTGCATGTGGTGCTGGTTAGAGGTCTGAGGCCAAGTATGGCCATTATTGTGTGACTCATCAAGCTCCAATGAGGTGCCACAACACAGATGAATCTCTGTTTTCCTCAGGTGAGAGTCACAAAGCTGAATGGAAAGCTATGGCTAAAATCCAACAGTTTACTTGTGTCCCACTCTTTTTTTCTCCTAAAAATAAATCACAGTTCCCTTTTTTTCTAGTCAAATAACAAGTTTGAATCTTACTTGACAGTAATTACTAAAATGTGTTAAATATGTATTTTGTTGACCAGTACCTCTAACACACACTTTAATGGTACCATCATGTGTGATTGAAAACTGGAATCACATAAGGAAACTAAGACTTACAGGATTTATATAACCTGCCCACTTTGATACAGGAGATTAGTGCCAGAATGCTAATTCAAACCCAAGCATCTGAGGCCAGAGCTCAGATTCTTAATCATTTTAGCTTAATATAGGGAAGAAAAGTTTGTGCAACTGCAGTTACATGATTCCCTGTGGGAAATACTGAGCTGGGTCTTCAAAAGTATTTCTATTTAGCTAGAAAATGTAGAGCTATTGCTGTAAAATACTGAGTAGATTTATGTTAACTGTGAAAATGATATACCACATACATTTGCACATGTATGTTCTTTCTAATTTGTGCAAAAATTAATTCAACTAAATTCTCCCCTTTAAACTCTCTCAGCTCTCTTATTTAAATTGATCCTAACATACATAGTTTCTTGGCAGGATATGTATCCAAATAGCATTTTATACTTAAATAGCAATCCATTGATGGGAACTCCTATTATATACTGAACTGTATTAATTATTAATGGTCCAAATGCAAGCAAGTCCCTGGGAGCTGCTGAATCATTAGAAATTCTGAGGTACATCTTCAAGGATATTATGTAAACCAATTCTCTGAAGAATGACCATCTGAGGGGCAATGTAAGCCATGACTAATAAAGTCATTACAGAAAAAGAAAGCACTGTTTTCAGATAGGAAAGGCAGCTTCTCTTTCCCGTCTTAGGAAATATTGTGTGTTTGGGGGTTTAAGTATTTTATTTATTTTTGAGCACAAAGTAGCACAGTTTTATACACATGTTTTCTGAATATTTAATATACCTCTGTTCACATGAAAGATATTCTTGGGGGAAAACACAGAATGAGAATCAGACACGGCATTTATAAATTACATACAAGAATCAAATACATTTTTTCCAATCATTTTTTGTTTGTTTGTTTCATTGTCTAGGTAACCCTCCTGAGGAAATTAGCAGCATTGACAATGGAAAGTACTGTTTTATCTATCTTCCCTATGAGAAAGTAATCTGTTTGAATGGAAGAAACATTGCAATAGGACTCCATTTCTAAACAGATTTAGAGCTATAGAAGTTATATCACCCCTGAAATCCTTGGGATGCTGTGAGGATTTTTTTGGTTAAACTGAAATATCAACATAGAAATACAAAAAATAAAATAAAATAAACTGAGAAAACTAACAGCTCACATTTTGGAAAATTAAATAGCAAATTGATCTCTTATATATGGTTTCAAATGTGTGTTTCACCTCACAGTAAAACTTTATAAACATTTATTATTTATAAGCCTGTAATAACTAGTCTGCAATTAATATGGCAGAAATGTAAGTAAAAACTGTGTACTTTCCAGTGAAGTATTATATAGACATGTAATGTTCAAAACCGTTTACAGATTTATGAACTAAAAGTCAGGTGGGCTGGAGATGAAAAAAATAAATTTTAACAACTAATTATACCATGAGAAAATTATATTATTTTTTGGTAAATTATGACTGCCAAATATGTCCCAATAAGGGTTACTTCTTTTTTCCTAGGCTTAATTCTTTATTCAATTAGTTGTACTTGCAAAATTGAATACGAAAATAATTTTACCTGAAATTAATTACATGTCTTTTAATTTGAGTGTTTGAATTATCTAATTCAACAATTATTATGCACATGTAAAAAGGGAGATTTAGAAAAATTTTTAAATATGCAGTTTATAATCTTTTCCCTGCTTATTTCTGATCCTTATAGGAGGAGAAAATGGTATTAATTGAACCATTTTGTGACATGATGTAGCTTCCCTTATACTTACAATGACAAAATAAGATTAACATTGCATTTGTAAAAGCTAGCAGGATTTTAGAAAATTATTTATTATATAAAAAGTTTAGTTTTTATCTCTGCCTATTCCTTTTTATTGTATATCAGGCGTAAACTAACTTGAAATATCACATATAGGAATCCTGAGGCACATTATGATATTTTTAACTCTTCAAGCATCTAATTGGATGTGTTTTTATCTGGAATGTGTGAAATGTCTTCTTCTTTACCTAATAGTAATTGCTATGTCTTGGCTCAGCATGGAAACAACAAATTTAACAGCCAATAGATGGCACTGGAAGTGTTCAAAACATTTGCTGTATCTTTTCTGTTCCATTGAGTGTAATTATTTTTTAAAGCAAATGACAATTTGTATAGTTAAATTAAAAACAAAGGCACATTCAGAACGTCCACGTTGAACAAACTCAAATATTTAATTGTTGCACGACCGTTGAAAATTCTAGCACTTTAACAATATGAAACGATGCCTTCATTCTCTCCCATGTTGTAACTTAACTACTGTGTCATTCAAATATGTTTTACCACCACCTGTTAAGATTTCTGAAGTCTGTAAACTCAATTGGTATGTGTGATGTCTGCAGAGATTTCATTTTTGGTACTATTCTCCTGATTATGTGATCCTGGTATGGTAAGGATTACAGCCAAATGTAATTAAATAATTTCATTATTGGTTCTTATTTGCATTTTTCTTTTTTTTTTTATTATACTTTAGGGTTTTAGGGTACATGTGCACAATGTGCAGGTTTGTTACATATGTATCCATGTGCCATGTTGATTTCCTGCACCCATTAACTCGTCATTTAGCATTAGGTGTATCTCCTAATGCTGTCCCTCCCCCCTCCCCCCACCCCACAACAGTCCCCGGAGCGTGATGTTCCCCTTCCTGTGTCCATGAGTTCTCATTGTTCAATTCCCACCTATGAGTGAGAACATGCGGTGTTTGGTTTTTTGTCCTTGCGATAGTTTACTGAGAATGATGTTTTCCAGTTTCATCCATGTCCCTACAAAGGACATGAACTCATCATTTTTTATGGCTGCATAGTATTCCATGGTGTATTCAACCATTGTGGAAGTCAGTGTGGCGATTCCTCAGGGATCTAGAACTAGAAATACCATTTGACCCAGCCATCCCATTACTGGGTATATACCCAAAGAACTATAAATCATTCTGCTATAAAGACACATGCACACGTATGTTTATTGCGGCATTATTTGCATTTTTCTAAAGCCAACTTCACAAGTAACCTTTCATTCTCTCTAGTAAACAAGCCCATAAAACGTTCAATGAATCAAGCAGAGTAAAAGAGAAAATGCATGACAGTATTTAAACACAGATTGCAGTGAACAGAGTAATCCATTTATAGGATGGGACTAATTTTCCTCTAAAATTGGTTAACAATGCGCTTGGTTATTTAGATGTGGTAGAAAAAGATGCCATGCGGAATTCAATGGAAATGCCACCTCCATAGAAAGCCAAACTACTACTCTATCTGTTTCTAAGTGAGGTCCAGTAACTATGCTTTCATCTTTGCCTCTTGTTTCTTTTTTTTTTTATTTTTGCAGTTACACCAAGTGTCTCACAATGCCAGGTGATATTTTCAGAGAAGTGTTATCAGCATGATAAAGCATCAAACATTACAGCTAGTCCATCTTCAGATAACATCCCTCCACTTTTTCAAAGCTTTGTCTTAAAACTGTTGAAGGAGCTATTGCTTTCACCTAAAACAGTTTTAAATCATTGCTTTATGAAAATTTAGAACCTAATTAAACTATGCATAGCTATGGAAATACTACTTTTTAATCTATTTGTGCATAAGATATAAAAACATTTAAGTTATAAATGTGTTGACATTTTATTAACATTATTTCTTTTATGTAGGATATCACCATGAAATAAATGCATGCGTACATATATTTATATTCATATGCATATTTTCATGATGATGCCTCTTGTGTATGTACATATAAAATTAGATAATGTACCTAGAAGGCCTGTTAGAGGCCTGGCTATTTTTTGAGTGCCTACCATAATATATTGCTGGATAAACAATCGGCTGAAACAATCTGTTGCCTGTTCAAATACTAAATACGTGTTTTTGGTAATAATGGTAGTACAACTTCCCCCATCACACTTTACTAAAACCATCCTTCTTTAATATCTGGCTTCAAGAAATTTTCTACATATTATTCCACATAGGAATACTCACTGCCCTAGAAATCATTGTGTAAGTGTGATCATATTCCTCAAGCTTCCTATAACCACACTAGCTTTATATATATACAACAAGTAAGTCAGTTTTTTAATTCTTCTCAACAAGATTAGATGTATTTTCTTGAGCTCTGTGACACCTGCAACTGAACTAAGACAATTCCTTAATGTGTCCAAGGATGTTTGCAGTTAATGTGTAAAGCAGGGCAGGGAGTCGGGGAGGAGGTACACAAAAGAAGTGTTCACAAGTAATCCTCAGAAACTTTTAGAATTCTATGAGGGAAAACTCCTACGGAGTACTGCACTGTGGCCTGTAGACACTTTTATCTTTAATACAACAGTGTGACTTTGATGCCTTGAGGGGCCAGAATGACAACATTCATCTTGATGTCTGCATTTTCATCTCAATGATATTTTTTTTTCTAAAATCATTAAGTTCTCTTTTCCAGTAAAGAAAAAAACAGACCACAACTACTCTCTTATTTTACAAATCAGGTGCGTTTTTTTAGAGCAAAGGATGTGGAATTGTATGAAGGTTTAATAGTGATTATTCAGCTATCATACTGCTAGATTGTTAAATAAGGGTTGCAAATGAATGAATGGATGCATACATGCGTTACAATGTAGGCAACATGACACTGAGAAAATTGGTTAATAAGAAGTAACTCATACTAAGAGAAAATAGGAAATTTGATTCAGAATGTTTAATTCAGTTTAAGAGAACAATGAAATCAATGTGAAAATCAAGCTGTAGGCCTTCTTCATATCACAAAGCAGAAAAAACTCATATGTCAGGAATGATTTTTCTGTCTGTTTTTATGGATTCAGCCTTGTGGTTGATGGGTCTTATGGTTGATGAACATTAAATAAGGGAATCAACAAATTATAAGTGGTAACCTTGAGTAAGTTCCCTAACTTCTCAAGCCCTCAGCCATCTTATTAATGTAATAATTTCTACCTATCACAGGAGTGTCTTAAAAACCTTATTTTAAAATCCATGTGCTGGCCAGATGTGGTGGCTCATGCTGATAACCATTTGTTGATATCTCAATAAGTTAAAGATAGATTTACCATATGACTCAGTAATTCCACTCCTAGATATTTACCCAGAATAACTGAAACAGATATTCAAACAATAACTTTTACATGAGTGTTCATAGCACCATTTTTCATAATAGTCAAAAATAGAAACAACCCAAATGTCCACCAACTGAAGAATGGATAAATAATATATGATATATACATACAATGGAAAATTATTGAGGAATAAAAAGAATGAGGTATTGACACCTGCTATAGCATGCATGAGTTTTGAAAATATGCTAAGTGGAGGAAGTCAGACACATATTGTACGATCCTATTTATAGGAACTATCTATAATACATAAATCCATGGAGACAGAAAGCAGATTAGTAGCTCATAGGAACTGAAGGAGGAGAGGAGGGGGAAGAGGGAATGGGAGAAGAGAGAATGGGAAGTGATGGATAATAGATGCAGTTTTCATTTTCGATGATGAAGTTATAGAACCAGATCATAGTGATAGTTGTATGACGTTCTGAATGTACTGAGTGCCACTGAATGGTATATTTTAGAGTCGTTAAAATGGTAAATTTATGTTTTGTCTATACATAACAATTACGAAAGTAATAAGATAAATAAAAATAAACACTGATAAATAAAAGTTCTGAGCTCTCAACATTGACCAATAGACACAGTTTTGAGCTTGCCAGAATTTTTTATAATATGTGGCACATGTGAAGATTAGGAAACACTCAAAAATATATTGATAAAAGACTCTAGTTTGGGTAAACCACGATGAGGTTATAGTTGCAGATTCAATGTATGTATCATCTAATTAGTGAAAGCAGCATTGTAGAGTTCAAGGTCTAGTCTGGTAGATTTTGGGTGGCTGTTGATATTATTATCATTATTACTAATAAATATGCTGTGGCAGAAAAGACATTTTGTCCATCAGGGCCATGTAAAAAGTGGACTTTAGGGAGAACACACAGGATCCAGTTGTGTTTTGTTCACCTTAAAACAATTATTGTTTTGCAGGCTGTTAGAGCTAAAGAGAATTAGAGATAATTTATCCCAAGTACTTCAATTTTTAAATGAGAAAACCAAAACTCAGAATGGTCAAATAACTTGCCTAAAATCAGTAAAAGAAGGTGTATGACATTTTGATGCTGCCTAAACACTTTATTGTCAAATATATTGTCAAGTAACAGATACCTCCCTACCTATTCCCAACCTCCACCTACCCACTATTCAATCAGGTTTGCAGATAAAGATGCTGCCCGGAGAGGTTTGTTCCAAACACATTACTTGGAAAGAAATTCCAAAACTTTTACACTTTGATGAGAAAACACTCATGCCAAAATATCACATTTTACACTATAATTGGTGGCAGATTGAGTAAGAAATATGTTTCCCAATTCTCAAATGATTTTCCCACATTTCAAAAACTTTTGTAAAACATAGTCTTATGATCATTGTATGCTTTTTGTCCTTCTTCCTAATTCCTACACCCTTGTAACCCCACCTGTTTTAATATAGTGCATACTAAGCCTTCTTCTTAGAGTTGACTCATTTAGAATACTATTGCTTTATATCACTTCTTAATGGAAGAAGTTCTCATATAACATCTCAAAGACATCCAATGCTGTTTTCACTACACTGGGGCTTTTATTAATAGAAATGTGTAATAACATATTATGATCCACTCTCTGATTGGCAAGTAGTAATAATTGGATGATTTTAAAAGAACTGTGTAGTCTGCCCATGTCATCACCAAGGCAATGGGTCATTTCTGAATAAACATAGGTCGCAGAGTAGAGGTGTTCCTACACCTCCCACTGGCCCCGCCTGCTGGCATTGCTTTGGGGCCTGACAGCTTGCCTTGCACATGCTGTCCCTCAGTAAATGGTTGCATAATAAACAACTGAACTCTGCATAGGGAATCCCCTCTGTAAATGAATATAAAGAATATAGTCTCTGATTGTGTCTCTCACCTAAAAGCCATATCCCAATTTTCACTGAGTATGCAGTGCTCATAACTGCACACCCATCTGACTCTGTCTTGAAAGATATTCATTAGGTGCAGTTAGATAATAATATATGACCAGTGTTCATTTCAACTATGGCCATATTCCTGGTGCTGCTGAATCTGAGCCTTGAGAAAATACTTGCTCATCTTTAGCTCTGAGTAAAATCTGTTGACTTAATTTAATTTGTTTTCATTGTTTCCTGCTGAAAATTAGGCTAAGCCAAACTCAGGAATACACTGAGGGATAGTTTGTGGAGTAACAACCCATTAATTTAGAAGCTAGGTCATTCATATATTTTTCTAAATTATTTGGCTTTGAATGAAAATATGGAATGCCTGCAATCCCAGCATTTTGAGAGGCTGAGGTGGGAGGATCACTGGACGCCAGGAGTTTGAGAACAGCCTGGGCGAGAAGGCAGGACCTCCTTCTCTATACAAAATAAAAAAAAAAAATTAGCCGGGTGTGGTGGCATACATCTGTAGTCCCAGCTATTCAGGAGGCTAAGGAAGGGGGACTACTTGAGCCATGGAGTTCAAGACTACAGTGAACTTACAGTGAACTATAATTGCATCACACTGACTCCAGGCTGGGTGACAGAGCAAGACCATGGAAGGAAGGAAGGAAGGAAGGAAGGAAGGAAGGAGAGAGAGAGAGAGAGAGAGAAAGAAAAAGAAAGAGAAAGAAAGAAAGAAAAAGAGAAAGAAAGAAAAGAAAGAAAGAAAGAAAGAAAGAAAGAAAGAAAGAAAGAAAGAAAGGAAGGAAGGAGAGAGGGAGGGAGGGAGGGAGGGAAGAAAGAAGAGAAGAGAAGGAAGGAAGGAAGAAAGGAAGGAAGGAAGGAAGGAGAAAGAAAACCTAAACATTTCTCAGTAACAGGTTAAAATTTTTGCTAACACCTTGTTATAAGTGGATAAATATTTTCTTCCTTTAATATTGCCATTTCTGTTTTATTTTTTAATTTTATTTTTTGTGGGTACACAGTAGGTGCATATATTTGTGGGGTATGTAAGATATTTTGATACAGGTATAAAATGCATAACAATCACAACAGAGTAAATGGGATATCCATCACTTCAAGTATTTATTCTTTGTTTCGCAAACAATCCAATTATACACTTTTAGTTATTTTTAAATGTACAAAAATTATTGTTGACTTCAATAGCCCTCTTATGCTATCAAATACTAGATCTTATTCATTCTATCTGACCATAGTTTTCTATTAATTAACCATCCCCACTGCCCCACTACCACCACTACATTTCCCAGCCACTGGTAGCCACCATTCTAAGCTCCATCTTCATGAGTTCAATTGTTTTCATTTTTAGCTCCTACAAGAGTGAGAATTACAAAGTTTATTATTCTGTGCTTGGTTTATTTCACTTTACAAATATGATATATCAACAGATAATGGATGAAGCAAATATGATATGTTGCCTATGCTTGTGGAGTATTATGCAAGAAATCTTTCATAGTCCAATGTCCTGGAGAGTTTCCTCAATGTTTTCTTGTAGTATTAATAGTTTTAGAGTTTGATAAGTTTGTTTTAAGCTGTTAACCCATTTTGATTTTATTTTTTTATCTGGCACGGGATAGGTGTCAACTTTCATCCTGCTGCATATGGATGTCCAGTTTCCCCAGCACCATTTATTGAACAGACTGTTCTTTTCCCAATGTATGCACTTGGCAACATATCATATCAAAATTAGTTCACTGTAAATGCATGCATTTAGTTCTGGGTTCCCAATTCTGTTTCATTGGTCTATTTTCCTATTTTCATGCCAGTACCATTCTGTTTTGGTTACTATAGCTTTGTTGTATATTTTGAAGTCAGGTAATGTGATTCCTCCACTTCTTTTCCTTTTGTCCAGGATAGCTTTGGCTATTTTGGGTCGTTTGTGGTTCCATATAAATTTTAGAATTTTTTTTTCTATTTCTGTGAAGAATGTCATTTGTACTTTCATAGTGATTGCATTGAATCTGTAGATTGTGTTAAGTAGTATGGACATTTTAACAATGTTGATTCCTTCAATCCATGAACCTAAAATACCTTTCCATTTGTTTTTGTTCTTTTCATTTACTTCTTTCATCAATATTTTATAGTTTTCTATGTAGAGCTATTTTACTTCTTTGGTTGATTCCTAGATATTTAATTTTAGTTGTAGCTATTGTAAACGGAATTATATTCTTGATTTCTGTTTCAGATTGTTTGCTTTTGGCATATAGAAATGCTGGTGATTGTTGTATGCTGATTTTGTATCCTGCAACTTTACTGAATTTGTTTGTCACTCTAACAGTTTTCTTGTGGTGTCTTCAGGTTTTTCCTAATATAAGATCATTTCATCTCAAACAAGAATGATTTGACTTCTTCCTTTTCAATTTGTGTTGCAGGAAGTCAGGGACCCTGAATGGAGGGACTGGCTGAAGCCATGGCAGGGGAACATAAATTGTGAAGATTTCATTTTAATATGGACATTTATCAGTTCCCAAATAATACTTTCATAATTTCTTATGCTTGTTTTTAATCTCTTAATCCTGTTATCTTCGTAAGCTGAGGATATACCTCACCTCAGGACCTCTGTTATAATTGTATTAACTGTATAAATTGATTGTAAAACATATGTGTTTGAACAATATGAAATCAGTGCACCTTGAAAAAGAACGGAATAACAGTGATTTTTAGGGAACAAGGGAAGACAACCATAATATCTGACTGCCTGCAGGGTCGGGCAAAAAGAGCCATATTTTTCTTCCTACAGAGACCCTATAAACTGATGTGCAAGTAGGAGAGACATCGCTAAATTCTTTTCCTAGCAAGGAATATTAATATTAATACCCTGGGAAAGAAATTCATTCCTGGAGGGAGGTCTACAAACGGCCACTCTGGGAATGTCTGTCTTATGTGGTTGAGATAAAGACTGAGATGAGCCCTGGTCTCCTGCAGTACCCTCAGGCTTACTAGGGTAGGGAAAAACTCCACCCTGGTAAATGTGTGGTCAGACCAGTTCTCTGCTCTCGAACCCTATTTTCTGTTGTTTAAGATGTTTATCAAGACAATACATGCACTGCTGAACATAGATCCTTATCAGTAGTTCTGCTTTTGCCCTTTGTCCTGTTCCCTCAGAAGCATGTGATCTTTGTTAGACCATTATTAGTAGTTCTGCTTTTTGCCCTTTGAAGTATGTTATCTTTGTACCTACTCCCTGTTTTTACACCCCCTCCCCTTTTTAAAACCCTTAATAAAAACTTGCTGGTTTGAGGCTCAGGTGGGCATCATGGTCCTACCAATATGTGATGTCACCCCTGGTGGCCCAGCTGTAAAATTCCTCTCTTTGTACTGTCTCTCTTTATTTCTCAGCTGGCCAACGCTTATGGAAAATAGAAAGAACCTATGTTGAAATATTGGGGGTGGGTTCTCCCAATAAATTTGCATGTCGTTTATATTTCTTTCTCTTATCTGATTTCTCTGGATAGGGCTTCCAGTACTATGTTCAGTAACAGTGGTAAAAGTGGGCATCCTTGTTGTGTTTCAGATCTTATAGGAAAAGCTTTCAGTTTTTCCCCATTCAGTATGATATTAACTGTTGATCTGTCATACATGACAATACGTGTTGAGATATGTTCTTTCTATATAAAGTTTTTTTAGAGTTTTTATCATGAAGGGATATTGGGTTTTATCAAGTGCTTTTCATAAATAATTAAAGTGATTATATATATATTTTTAATTTTACTTTAAGTTCTGGGATACATGTGCAGAACATCCAGGTTTGTTACATAGGTATATGTGTACCATGGTGGTTTGGTGCACCTATTGACTGATCCTCTGAGTTCTCTCCACTCACCCCCCGCCTCCCAACAGGCCCTGGTGTGTGTTGTTCCCTTCCCTGTGTCCATGTGTTCTCAATGTCCCACTTATAAGTGAGAACATGCTGTATTTGGTTTTCTGTTAGTTTGTTAGTTTGCTGAGGATGATGGCTTCCAGCTTCATCCATATCCCAGCAAAGGACATGATCTCATTCCTTTCTATAACTGCATAGTCCATGGTGTATATGTACCACATTTTCTTTATCTAGTCTATCACTGATGAACATTTGGATTGGTTCCATGTGTTTGCTATTGTAAATAGTGCTGCAATAAACATACATGTGCATGTGTCTTTATAGTAGAATGATTTATATTCCTTTGGGTATTGACCCACTAATCGGATTGCTGAGTCAAATGGTATTTCTAGTTCTAGATCCTTGAGGAATTGCCATACTGTCTTCCACAATGGTTGAACTAATTTACATTCCCACCAACAGTGGGTTTTTGTCCTTCATTATATTTATATGATGTATCAGAATGATTGATTTGTGTATGTTGAACCATCCTTGCATGTCAGGGATAAATCCCACTTGGTCATGATGAATGATCTTTTTAGTGTGATGTTGAATTCAGTTTGATAGTATTTTGTTTAGGATTTTTGCATCAATGTTTATCAACCTGTAGTTTTCTTTTTTTGATGTGTCTTTGTCTAGTTTTGGTATCAGAATAATACTGGCCTCATAGAATGAGTTGGAAATATTTGCTCCTCTTCAGTGTTTAAAATAGTTTGAGTGGGACTGGTATTATTTCTTCTTTAAATGTTTAGTAAAATTTAGCAGTGAAGGCATTGGGTTCTGGGCTTTTCTTTGCTGGCAGATGTGTTATTACAGCTTCAATCCTGCTTGTTACTGGTCTGCTCAGGTTTTGGTTTTTATCATGGTTGAATCTTGGTAGGTTGTATGTGTCTAGGAATTTATTCATTTCTTCTATGTTTTTCAATCTATTGGCATGTAGTTGCTCATAGTACCCTCTAATGATCCTTTACATTCCTGTGATATGAGTTGTAATGTCTTGTTTTTCCTCTCTGATTTTATCTATTTGGGTCTTCTTTTATTCTTAGTCTGGCTAAAAGTTTGTCAAATTTGTTTATATTTTCAAAAAAAATTAGTTTTCATTTTGTTGATCTTTTGTTTGTCTTCATTCGAATTTCATTAATTTTTTTTGCTGTAATCTTTATTATTTCTTTTCCTCTACTCATTTTTGGTTTGGTTTGCTCTTGCTTTTCTAGTACTTTAGATGTATTGTTAGATTGTTTATTGTTTTCTACTTCGTTGATGTAGGCAATTATAGCTGTAAAATTTTTTCTTAGAAGTGCTTTCACTGTATCCCAGAGGTTTTGGTATGTTGCATCTTCATTATCATTTGTTTCAAGAAATTTTTTTATTTCCTTCTTAATTTCATCATTGGCTAACTAGTCATTCAGAGGCATATTGTTTAATTTTCATGTGTTTATACCGTTTTCAAAATTCCTCTTGTTACTGATTTCTAGTTATATTCCATTGTATTCAGAAAAGATACTTGATACAATTTCATTTTTTTTTAATTTTAAAGGCTTTTTTATGGCCTAACATATGGTCTATCCTTGAGAATGATCCATGTGCAGAGGAGAAGAATGTGTATCCCACAGCTGATGGATAATATGTTCTGTAAATATTTTTTAGATCCATTTGTTCTACAGCGCAAATTAAGTCTGATGTTTCTTTGTTGATTTTTTGTCTAAGTGATCTGTCCAATGCTGAAAGTGTAGTGCTTAAGTTTCTAGCTATTAGTATATTACAGTCTATCTCTTTGTAGCTGCTCTAATATTACTTGCTTTATATATCTGGGTGTTACAGTGTTGGATGAATGTGTATTTACAGTTGTTATATTCTCTTACTGAACTGACCTCCATATCATTATGTAATGACGGTCTTTGTCTCTTTTTATAGTTTCTGTATATAAATCTGCTTTGTCTGATATAAGTATAGCTACTCCTGCTCTTTTTATTTTTTCCATTTACATGAAATATATTTTTTCATGTCTTTATTTTTTATCTATGTGCATCTTTATGGGTGAATTGTGTTTCTTGCAGGTAACAGACATTGCGTCTTGGTTTTTTAATTCATTCACCCACTTGATGTCTTTTGATTGGAGTGTTTATTCCACTTGCATTCAATGTTATTATTGATAAGAACTGACTTCTGACATTTTATTTCTTTTCTGATTGTTTTGTGGTCTTCTCTTCCTTTTTTTCTTCCTTCCTGTCTTCCTTTCAGTGAGGATGATTTCCTCTGGTGGTGTTTTAATTTCTTGCTTTTTATTTTCTGTGGGTCTGTTTTATGTTTTTTGATTTGAAGTTACCATGAGGCTTATAAATAATGCCTTATAACCCATTATTTTAAACTGATGACAACTTAGCATTGATTGCATAAACAAACTAACAAACAAGTGAAGAGAAAACTAAGTAAAATTCTACACTTTAACTTCATCCCCCATTTTTTAACTTTTTATTGTTCTATTTACATATTATTGTGCTGTCTATAATCTTGAAAATTTGTTGTAGTAGTTATTATTTTTGTTGATTCATCATTAGTCTTTCTATTCAAAGGATAAGTAGCTTACACGCCACTATTACAGTGTCATAATTTTCTGTTTTTCTGTGTGCTTACTATTACTACTGAGTTTTGTACCTTCAGAGGATATATTTTTTTTTTTTTTTTTTTTTTTTGAGACGGAGTCTCGCTCTGTCGCCCAGGCTGGAGTGCAGTGGCGCAATCTCGGCTCACTGCAAGCTCCGCCTCCCGGGTTCATGCCATTCTCCTGCCTCAGCCTCTCCGAGTAGCTGGGACTACAGGCACCCGCCACCACGCCCGGCTAATTTTTTTGTATTTTTAGTAGAGACGGGGTTTCACTGCGGTCTCGATCTCCTGACCTCGTGATCCGCCCACCTCGGCCTCCCAAAGTGCTGGGATTACAAGCATGAGCCACCACGCCCGGCCCAGAGGATATATTTTTGCTCATAAATGTCCTTTTCATTCAGGTTGAAGTGTTCTCTTAAGCATTTTCTCCTAGGAAGATCTGGCATTGATTAGATCATTCAGATTTCATTTGTCTGGGAAAGTCTGTTTCTCCTTCATTTTTGAAGGATATTTTTGCTAGATACACTATACTATACTATAGGGTAAGAGGGTTTCTTTAATTTTTATTTTTTTATTTTTTTGTTTTTCCTTCAGCATTTTAAATATGTCATGCAACTCTCTCCTAGCCTGTAAGGTTTCCACTGAAAAGTCTGCTGTCAGATGTATTGAAGTTCCATTGTATGTTATTTGCTTCTTTTCTCTTGCTGTATTTAGGATCCTTTCTTTATCCTTGACTTTTGAGAGTTTGATCACTAAATTCCTTGAGGTTGTCTTCTTTGGGCTAAATCTGCTTGGTGTTTTATAACTTTCTTGTACTTCAATCACAACGTCTGTCTCTAGGTTTGGGAAGTACTCTGTCATTATACCTTCAAATTAACTTTTTACCCCTATCTCTCTCTCTGCCTCCTCTTTAGGCCAATAACTCAATTTGCTTTGAGGCGATTTTCTAGACTCTTAGGCATGCTTCATTCTTTTTATTCTTTTTGTTTTGTCTCCTCTGATTGTGTATTTTCAAGTAAAGTGTCTTAAAGCTCACTGATTTTTTTCTTCTGCTTGATTAGTTCTGCTGTTAAGAGACTCTGATGCATTCTTCAGTATGTCAATTGCATTTTTCACCTCCAGAATTTCTGCTTGATTTCTTTTAATTATTTCACATTATATGTTAAATTTATCTGATAGATTCTGAATTCCTTCTCTATGTTATCTTGAATTTCATTAAGTTTCCTCAAAGCAGTTATTTTGAATTCTCTCTCTGAAAGGGCACATATTTCTGTCTCTCCAGGATTGGTCCTATATGACTTATTTAGTTCATATGGTGAGGTCATGTTTTCCTTGATGGTCTTGATGCTTGTGGATGTTCATCGGTATCTGGGCATTAAAGAAGTAGGTATTTATTGTAGTCTTCACAGTCTGGGCCTGTTTGTACCTACACTGCTTGGGAAGGCTTTCCAGGTATTTGAAGGGACTTGCATGTTTTTATAATCTGAGTTTTTGGTCACTGCAGTCATGTTTGCATTAGGGGGCACCCCAAACCCAGTAATGCTGTGGCTCTTGCAGATTCATAGAGGTACTGACTTGATGGTCTTTAATAAAATCCAGAAAAAGTCTGGTTTACCAAACAGAGACTCTTCTTCTCTTCCCTTATTTTTTCCCAAACAAACAGAGTCTATCTCTCTGTGTTGAGCTGCCTGGAACTGGGGAAGGGGTGACATAAATAGCACTGTGACCACCACTCCTGGTTTGCACTGGATCAGACCTGAAGCCAGCATATCAGTAGGTCTCACCCAAGGTCCATAGTAACCACTGCCTAGCTGCTGCCCATGTTAGCTCATGGCCCTAGGGCATTACAATCATTAGCAAACCTAGCCAGGCTTGTGTCCTTCCATTCAGGATGGTGAGTACCTTTTGGCCCTGGGTGGAACCAGAGATGCTATTCAGGAGCTAGGGCCTGGAACTGGAAACATTAGGAATCTACCGATTGTGGCTGAGCTGGCACCTGAGCCACAAGATAAAGTATTTCCAATTTTCTTTTGCCTTTCCACAAACAGAGGAGTCTCTCTCATGGCTACCACCACCCTAGGCCAATGGAGAGTACTGCCTGGCTATCATCAATGTTAACTCAAGGCCTAAGGGTCCTTTCCTTAGCTCATGGTGAATGTTTCCAGGCCTGGGACTCTCCCTTCAGGGAGGTGGGCCTCACTTTTCCCCAGGGCAGGTCCAAAAATGCTGTTCAAGACCTGAAATTGGGGATCCCAAGAGCCCACTTGGTGCTCTCTCCCACTGTGGCTCAGATGATAGCAAAGCTTCAAGGCAAAGTTCCCTTTATTCTTCCCTCTTCTTTTTTCAAGCAGAAAGAGTCTCTCCCTGTAGCCACCACACCTGGAAATGTGCTGGGTTACACCTGAAACCAGCAGGTCTCTGAGTCAAACCCAAGGCCCAAGGCAAGTACTTCTTGACTACTACTACTGACTATTCACAGCTCAAGGTGTCTTTTGTCAGCAGGTAATGAATCTTCCCAGGACTAGGTTCTTCTCTTCAATGTAGCAAGTTTCCTTTTGGCCCAGACAATGTCTTGAAATGTCATCTGAGAGATAAGGCCTGGAATGGGGACCTCTGTACTCTGTCTGGTGCCCTATCCTACAGTGGCTGAGCTGGTATTCAAGTAGCAAGACAAAGTCCTCTTTACTCTTTCCTAGCCTTTCATCTAGCAGAGGCAAGTCATCTCTCTTGGAGCTGTGAGGTCTGCTGTCTGGGTTTGGGGAGGGGTGGTGCAAACACTGCCTTAGCTACCCTAGCTGCCATCTCACTAAGTCATGCACCCCTTAAGTCCACTGGCTCCAAGCACAGCTGATTACTAGAACTTGCCCAGGAATTGCAGTCCTCGTGGTCTAGACTACCTTTCAGGTTTATTTAGAACCCTTGAGCACTTTAGCCTGCAATGGTGGGGCTTGCTGGAACTCAGGTTCCAACAGCTGGGATGAACAATTCCCCTTCAGCTGGGGCTGGTCTAAATGCTCCCTCCATGGATGCTGGCTAAGTTCTGTCCTGTGTTGCTTTTTGTATAGCTGGGCAGCACTGAATTCCAATGCAAAGTCCTAGAATCACTGTGCTGTCTCTCCTCCAAGCACACAGATTTTTTTCTCCATGCCATGCAACCTCTGCTCAGAGGATGGGGGAGAAGTGGCATCAGCAATTCAGACTGTCTTTTGTACCCTCTTCAGTGCCTCTTTCAGCGATATGAAGTTAAAACCAGGTACTTTGATCACTCACCTGATTTTTGGTTCTTATCAAGGTGCTTTTTGTGAGGATAGTTGTTCAATTTGGTTGAACAACCTAGGAGGAGCATGATCAGTGGAGGCTTCTATTTGGCCATCTTTTTCTGCCTCCATCCTGCCATTTATTATTAAAGTCAGAGCACAGATTAACAGAAATACTGAGTAAAGAAAAAAATACATATGCACATATCATTCAAACATTTCTGAACTCATTGACATATTTTTGCATATATACTTATTGTTCCCATAAAATAATTAACTGCAGAAACCATCTTTCATATAGTCTTACCTAGAATGATTTTATAAAAGTAAATGCCTACTGAATTCAAGCTTAAAGAACATATCGTCCCGACTTACCAAAATTACATAGTGAAACTAGGAATAAAACCCAGGACCTAAACAACCTGCATTCCTTATATGTGATTTTGCATTAAATTAATTACAATATATTACAATGAAAAATACCTATCCTGATTAGGAAAATATCAAGTGCCAATTCATATAAGCATATCGTCTTAGATTATGTTTGTGTATTCTTGTGTGCATTCACACATACAAGCCTGCACATGTGCTTAGTGTTTATCAAGAAGATGAGGGAGAAAAGAAGTGTGTGAATAGGTATGAATAAGACACAATTTTTGCCTTGAAAACTCTTGTTTGTCTTAGAAGCAGTTAAATCAAGAAAACTTATTTTCACCTTTGCATAAGTGATTTTGCTTAATATATTCTTAAATGCTTTAATAGAGAAACTCATAATATAAAAAATCCAGTTGCCTTCAGTGCAACTCAGCAATACTCTCACCCATTCTCTGTTGACTTCCTACTAAATATCCCACCAAAGTAATTTCTAATTTCCTCTAATCTTCCCAAGTATCCTGATCTGCCCCTGCTTTTCTATCCTACAAGCAGGTAACCCCTGTATTGATTTTATTGAGATTAAGGTCATCAGATAAGAACTCCCTCAGCTATCTTTCCCTTCCCCTGAAATTGTCTGTGAATTATCACGCAGGCATTTCTACAGTTCGTCTTGCCTAAGGAAGACTGTCTTTTCTGATCTAAACCACATTTCTTTCTGAGCTAAACTTTCCCCTTCTCAGTCTCCTGCTAGTTATTCTACATTTGATCCTCTCCATCTCTGCATGATTTCTCTGCCTTTTGCTGCCCTGCTGTAAGTTCCAGAAGTCTAGCCTCTTCAAGCTACATCACTCAGCCACTCGGGCCCTCTGGTTTTCAGTGGGATTTAGACAATGGCAGTAACTGGAAGAAATCAGAGTATGGGAGGCAAAAGAGATCAGACTATTTATTTCTCCATCATACTTTTCCTGCTTTGCTACAATTCTAGCTGATTCTGTATGTGGGTTCTGGCTCCTGTGAATGATACCTCTTGCTCTGCTTCAGCTCTCAGTTGGACTTGACTGAATCGTTCATTCTCTCCTTGCCCCTTATACCTAGGAACTTAAGGGACTTCATGCTGTTACAAGTCCTTGGGTACCTCATCTACCCTTTTTTTATTCTCCTTTCCCTGTTCATACCCCTATGGACACTTCATTCCTTTCAAATAAATCCTTTTGAAAATGCCATCTGTATCCAACAGCTACCTTGACTGATCCAAGCTTCTTTCATCCTCTCTGGGTTCAAATTGCAACTCTTTTTCTCATAGTTGTATAGTTTTTATTTCATTGATTTGTAAATGTATTCAAGTTTCCTCTGTATTGTGAAGCCCTCTCTCAACTCTGTGACAGTTTTAAGTTGTTACTCTATGAAAATGTTTAAATTCTTTCTTCGAAGTGTTGTCTACAGATATTAAAATATGATATCTGTTCCACAAATGTTTAAATATAATCATGCCTTATTTTTATTAATATGTAACAAAGCAAAGAAGACATAAACACCCAGCTTAACAGATTAATGGAGGATAATCACTCCGCAGTCCCCACTCAGATCAAGACGTCAAATATATCAGCTCCCTAAAATCTTCCTACACAGGCCTTCTTGATCATAAATTTCTTCCTGCTTCCTGTCTTAATACCTATCCTGAATATCATAGTATTTATTTCCTTTCTTTAGAATATTACTACCAAAACATACATCAGTAAAGAAAGGTTAATTTTGCTGTTTTTAAATTTTATATAATGAAATAATACAGTATGTATCCTACTGTGTTGGCTTCTTTCCCTTAACCTTATGCTTTCCGGCCAGGCGCAGTGGCTCACGCCTGTAATCCTAGCCCTTTTGGGCCAAGGTGAGAGGATCACTTGAGTCCAGGAGTTTGAGACTAGCCTGGGCAACATAGCAAGACCATCTCTACAACAACAACAAAATTTGCCAAGGGTGATGGTGGCACGTGTCTGTAACTTCATCTACTTAGGAGACTGAGGTGGGAGGATCACCTGAGCCTGAAATGTCAAGGACACAGTGACTTGTGATTGTGCTACTCTACTCCAGCCTGGGTGGCAGAGCAAGACCCTATCTCTAAAAAAAAAAAAAGAAAGAAAAAAATTGCCTCTAAGATTCATGAATGTTTTGGTTTGGGTTATTTGTAGTTTTGAACTATGCACTATGAACCTTCAAGCACATGTATGCTGGTAAATATAAATAAGCATTTCTATGGAGTTTATACCAGTGCATGACATAGGCTGTACTATACTATGTCTTCCAGATCAACGAGATATGACCAATTGTTTTCCAAAGTTATCTTAACAGTTTACAATCCTACCAGCAAATTGTAAGAACTCTATTGATCTATATCCTCGCCAACACTTAGTATTATTACACTATTGGATTTTTGCCATTCTGGTGACTCATGAGTTGTATCTTATTGTGATTTTCAGATTGTGTTTACTGCCCTGATTACTAGTAAGCTTGAGCATTTTTTGAAGTGGTTTTTAAGATGTTACTCCTTTTTTAGTTCATCTTTTGCTTCTGATTTTAAAGAATTTTTAGTATGTTCTGAGTATGATTTTTTTATTGGTTATGTATGTTGCAAATATATATTTTTTCTATCTGTGGATTGCCATTATACTCTTAGCTACTGTCTTTTGATGAGCATGGTTTTAAATTTTAATGTAGTGTACTTATCAGTCTTTCTATTTTTGCTTATTTTTTTTTCATCTTGTTTAAGAAATCACTCTGTAGTCCCAAGCTCCTAAAGACTATATTAGGAATCTATTATACTATATTCTAGAACTTTTTTTGTGTGCTTTTCAAATTTAGGTCTGGAATTGATTGCATGTGCGTGTGTGTATGTGTTTGTGTGTGTATTAAAGTAGGAATTTATTTAATTTTGTTTTTTCTTACAGATAACTTTTTTCAAGATTTATTGAAATTACTATTTCCTTTAATGTTTTACAGAATTACCATTGTTAAAAGTTAAATGCTTATTTTTATGTGGCAAGCTCAAACAATCCTCCCATCTCAGTCTCCTAAGTAGGTAAGACTACAGCAAAGAAGCTCATTTTGTGAGTTCTATTATGGTCATTCATATCTTTGCTTTTTCACTAATACCACCTGCACTTAATTATTGTATCTTTGTAACTATCATTGATATTTGTAGAGCAAGTCGTATATTCTTGATTTTTGTCTTCAAGCCGCCTTAGCTTTTTTTAGCCCTCCACACTTCCACAAAAATTTTAGAGTTTGTTTTCAAGTTCCTAAAAAAAAAAGGAATTTTGTGGTATTTTTATTATAATTGTAGCAAATCTATAGATCAATTTGGAGAGAGTTGATACAATTCCAACATTAAATTGCCCAACCCATGAGCCTAAAAATATGAAGCATTTTGTTAATTTCTAAATTACCTTTGCACAGGGCCATGCTAATCTCTGTATTGTTCCAAAACAGGCTTGTTGAAATTGGAAAATCAGAGTAGGTGACTTAGAAAAATTTGAAGTGGTAGTAAAAAAAAAAATAGAATACTTGAATTTGAGCTTTTGGAGGTGATGCATCTAGTAGTGATGATAATATACGGAATATAATCATGGGCATATGAGCTAAAGGAAAGTAGAAGAAATAATTATTCTATATGAGAAGCCTTGAGCAACTGAAAGTGCAAGATCTAAACTCCACATACTGTTTTCAACTCATAAAATTAGGATAACAGAAGTACCTACTGCTAAATATCATTGTAAGTTTTAAATGAGGTAATCCATATAAAACAGTAAAAATAGAGTGTGGTATATTCTGGGTTTTTTATATTATCCACTATTTAAAAACATTTTGTACTAAATTTGTCTTCTATAATTAAGGCAGGCTTGTTACTCAGAGAGCTTTCTAACCTTATATATACTGTAGATATTTAGATGTTTTCCTTTGACTCTATGCTAGACAGCTTTTGAAGCGGGGACAAATGAAATACATGTATATAAGTTTATGTTTCTAAATGTACAGTTAGTCAATAAACTTAGAAATAGAAATATAGTTTCTGAAGTTTTGTGTAAGACAACTCTGCATTCTATATATTGTCTACTTCAGTCAACCATAAATAACATTAAGTCAAAAAAGATTAAACTTTAAAACTATTTGAAAAGCACATAGTGAATTGTTTAATATTCAATACATTCCAAAATATGCCTTTAGATATAGTCTTCTAAAGTAAGCATAATCTGTAAAGGCAGAAAAGTACTAGTGTTTCCTCTTCAAGTGATTTAGTTCTTTTTAAAAAATATGAAACAATAAGATAAAAATCAAAACTCCAACTCCACTGAAAACTGCAATATAAATGGATGATATGATTTCACTTCACAGTAACTCTATTCTAAGCATTCTGACCCCAGGTAAGATTAACATATAATTTATGCAACATAGTTCTTAGAAAGATGACCTAAGAGACGGACCTGCTGATTAGATGTGTACTGCCAGAACAGTCTTACAGCTTTCTTAGAAGGAATGATTTGTAGTGCAAATTTAGTGCCCCTTCAGAAAAGCCCCTTAGAATTATATTGAAAGATGGACATTCTAAATTGTAGTAGTACAAATTTTAAACAACCAGAGTAGACAAGAATGTTAGCCATAATCTGCCCCCAAAAATAAAAGTAGGCGGTTGAATGAGGGCTACCAATTTTAAATCCTTTCTACTGTGTAAACAGCAATATCTTAGAGCCTTGCATCTCGAAGATCATAACTTAAACTTTCCTAGTCATTCCCAAGATCACTAGATGGGCGGGGTGGGGAGGGGGAGGGATGGTGGGGGAGCCACTGTGAACATTTTTAAATTAGGAATCAATTTGTGAAAATTAATAGAAATATTTTGGAATTAAATTATCCAGGAGGACTTAGGCATGACAAATTTGGTAATAACTATTTACTGGTGTACATGCTTATTAGCCTGAACTGGCCACATTCAGGCCACTAGTTCTGAGGCAGTGGCCTGAATACTACGATCTTTTCCTGGATCTGGAATAAAGAACCGTAAATATCCTGCTCACCCACAAGTATGCCAATGTCAGACTGCCAGCTACATTGCCCTCAATCCACTGACAAGGGCATGTTTGAGCCGTATTTAAATTTGTAATTGCTTTCTTCGTTACTGATTTCTTAGAGTTCTCAGCATCATGCCAGATTGGTGACTAGCATGTGACTAAATGCTTGACCCTTGTCTGAGTTATGCAAACTTTCTCATTCCTCTGACTTTGCTTCTGATTCATCCATTCACCAGATCTTTATTATTAGCCACAAATGTTTTAGGCACTATGTTGGCAAATGAATTTGTAGACATTCTCCATGGCTTTATAGAATGAATAGTTTGGGGATCATTATTCAGTTCCTATAGCTTATCTCCTCTGTCATCCTCCTTAGTAGCATATCTCACAGCACTTATCACTACCTTGAAAACAATACATTTTCCAGTAGATATTTATACAATTAAGGAAACTAAAATAAGAGGTTCAAAGGGCATTAAGAGCATAGAAACTAAAGTTACTGGAAGAAAGCTCTGAATTACTTTTCTGGAGCTAGCGGTCACCTCTTCTTATCATTCTCTGAGGCTTGGGAACTGCTATTGCAACAGGAAAACTCCCAAAGGGAAGGTCATCTGTTCCATATTAGTAATGCTAATGCTGCTCTCCATTAGTTTGGAGAGCCACGTGCTGACTCTGAGCAGAGAGAGAAAACCAAACAGAAGTGAGCATGATTAGGAGTTATTAATTTATTATCAGGACAAAATAGTCTCATTCTTTTTGCTGCTTGCAGCATACATCTGACAGCAGGAGTCCAAGTTGCCTGTCATTTATTCTTCCAATGACCCTTAATCTGACTTGAAATTGTTGGTCTTTTCACATTTACTGATTGCATTTTAAGGCAAATTAATTTAAGTTAAATAAGGAACTTTCACAAATAAAAAAATTGCAAGGTAGTGATTTATCTCTGGGGTATGTGAATTAATTTGTCTTTGTGATGAGTTTGATACAGTCTTCTAACTGTACTATTATAATCACTCAGGTTTTAATAAATTTTAAAAAGTGAAATATGATTTAAATGGCTGTTGTATGTAATTTTCTATCTGAATATATATAAATATAAAATACGCTGATATCAATTTATGTCTCTTAGGTTATTTGCTTTTGTTAAAACAAAAAAGCCCAGTTTGCAATGGATTAAATCATATGATGCAATCTTCAAACAAAGATTTTTTTAAAAAAAAGAAAAGAAGGAGGGTAGTAGAATGCAAATAAAATTGGTTATCCCATACCCACTAACCTGTCCCTGTGATTTGTGGCCTCTCCCAGTGTGGACATCCTACACTGTGGATGGTTACATAGCAGGATCATCCCTGAAGCTGAGTTGAGTGCAGTGAAGTTGGAAAAGAAGAGAACATTCCCTAGAGAGTTTAAGAATGTAGCTTGTATACTATGTAAAAGAGGTTCTAGGCACACAGGAGAAAGAGTAGGAACAAGGGATGGCAGAGAAATGAAACAAATAATTTCCAGATGAGAATTTGTGAAAGACTGAAAAATGAAGCAGCCTCTATTTTCACAGAACCAGAGATGATCAAGGTATGAGCAACAGCAGAAGGCTTCAACATTCCAGATGGAAATCGGACACAGAGTAGTCTCTCTATAAGTATTCATTTCATGAAAGAATAATGTTATTTCCATTATAAGCTTAACCTGGATGGTGGCATAACACAACTTTTGCCTAGTGGCCCAAATATAATGTAAGATGATGTAAAAAGCTAAGAACAGTATCTGACACATAGAAAGTTCTATGTAAGTGTCAGCTGTTATTATTATAGCTATTTTTTATCATAATTACTATTACTAGTATTACCAGTTTTCTTACTTGGTTTGGAAAAAAAGTAACTTGTCTGGTGAAAACTATGGGCCCAAACAAGCATATTAAAAAAATGGGAAATGCAAATCGAAGCCACAATGCGATACCATCTTACTCCTGCAAGAATGGCCATCATCAAAAAATCAAAAAATAATAGATGTTGGCATGGATGTGGTGAAAAGGGAACACTTTTATACTGTTGGTGGGAATGTAAACTAGTACACCTACTATGAAAAACAGTGTGGAGATTCCTTAAATAACCAAAAGTAGATCTATCACTTGATCCAGCAATCCTGCTACCGGATACGTGGAAAAACAAGTTAATATACGAAAAAGATATTTGCACATGCAAGTTTATGGCAGCATAGTTTGCAATTGCAAAAATATGAAACCAGCTCAAATGCCATAAATCAATGGGTGGATAAAGAAAATGTGGTATATATACACCATGGAATACTACTCAGCCATAAAAAAGGAATGAAATAATGGCATTCACAGCAACCTGGATGGAATTGGAGACCATTATTCTAAGTGAAGTAACTCAGGAATGGAAAACCAAACACCATATGTTCTCACTCATAAGTGAGAGCTAAGCTGTGAAGACACAAAGGCATAAGAATGATACAATGGACTTTAGGAACTTAGGGGGAAAAAGTGGGAGGGTAGTGAGGGATAAAAGACTACATATTGGGTACAGTGTATACTGCTCAGGTGATGATGCATCAAAATCTCAGAAATCACCACTAAAGAACCATTCCTGTAACCAAACACTACCTGCTCCCTGAAAACCTATTGAAATAAACAATAAATTTTAAAAAAAAGAAAAATATGGGCCCTCTGAAAGGAGCCAGGGTTGATCTTGATGGGTGGCTTACAGAAGGAAAATGTGACTATTTGGGTAGTTGTTAACTCTCAGGACCCTTACCTATATACGAAAACCACACTAATTTCAACAAGTACAAAGACTGTACCTGATTTTTCTACTTATAGAATCACTCTGCCAGATATTGAATGGAGATACTTTCTACAATGTGTTAGCTTTTTCAGGTGCTCACTTTGAGGGCACCTTGAGAAAAACAATATATATTATCAATATGAGTAACACAATACTATCCTATATTTATATATTCAAATTAACAATTAATGACAAGTTATCAACTATTTGCAAATAGATAAGAACTTAATTAACCCTATTTTAGAGAGGTGCAAACCAAGGTTCAGAGAGGTTACCTGATTTGATTGATGGCAACAATGACTCTGGAGGTACTGAGGCTAAAACTAAAATCCTTTGCTACCTAATATTTTATTCTTAGTAATCAACACGTACTTATGAAACATTCTCTAGGGACTTTAATCTCATTTGGGAAATAGTTTTTTTTTTTTTTTTCTTCACTGATTCAGCCAGAGGAAGAAAAAAAGGCACAAAGGAGAAAACACATTTGATATAAATTAATTATTTGCAGAATGACAAGTTTCCTCTTGTATAAATAAATGATAACAAAGATAATAACAGCAGTTAAACATATAGCTCTTACCATGTGCCAAACATTCTAAGCATTTTACGTACATTTGTTTAAACCTCAAAGGAAGCCATGAATGCAGTATTATCATCTCAACCTTACATGTTGGGAAACTAAGGCACAGAAAGGTCAACTGATTTGTCCACAATCATACAAACAGAAAGTGAGGGCGCCAGGATTCTAACCCAGACTAACTCCAGAGTTTCTGCTCTTAGCTATGAATATGAGACCACCAATTCCTTAAACCTGGCATCTGGTATAACATAGTCAGGAACTGATCCTGGGTTCCAGAATACAATTTTACTTTAAGGAAGCCAAATTTTTTTCCTGGTTATTTTATTTCATTTTGTTTTTTATTTTATTTTTTGAAACAGAACTCTGTCTCCCAGGCTGGAGTGCAGTGGCTCAATAACAGCTCACAACAATCTCCACCTTCCCAGGTTCAAGCAATTCTCAAGTGTCAGCCACCTGAGTATCTGGGATTACAGGCGTGTACCACCACGCCCTGCTAATTTTTGTATTTTTAGTAGAGATGGGGTTTCGCCACTTTGCCCAGGCTGGTCTCAAACTCCTGACCTCAAGTGATTTGCCCACCTCGGCTTCCCAAAGTGCTGGGATTACAAGCATGAGCCACCGTGTCAGGACTCTGGTAATTTTATTTTAATTATTTTATATCTTTCCTAAGGAATTGAGTTTTGCATTTAAATTATTCCAAGTTGGCTAGAACATGTTATATTGTACATATATATCCACAAAAGATTTCAAACCATTACAGTGTTTTTGAAAATATTAGATAGTCTTCAAATGTAGGTGTCCATTGGATTAAATAAACTGCAAATTTTATTGTGGGAGAAGCCACACGTTTTGTATTATAAAGACAAGCTGCTACTCAAAAGTATGACAAGGCTGCTGATATATAGCTCAACATCCAGATCTCTGATTTACTCTTTGATTTATATGACTTAAAAGTCTCTTATAAATATAAATTGGGAGCCCACTCTTCTACTTCAGAGATATGAGAAACTGCTGTTTAAATAAATTCACGATTCAACTGTTTTAGCCTATAAACCAGCAACTTCATATGATTCCCACTTAATAAAATCATGTATGCCAATTTCATTGAGGGCAGAGTGTTTTGTTGTTTTTACTTTTTGTTTCCTGTTATATACCTAGCAGCATCCAAAACAGTGCTTTAACATAAGGAATAATAAATTTTGTTTAGTTTGTGGAATAAACATAAACAGTCAGTAGAAAAAAGTAAAAATTGAGGTTAACAACTTTAATTAGCAATGAAAACAATGGCTTAGATTGTTTGAGCACTCATTGTGTACTAACTTGTCACTGAGTTCAGCACTTCAGCCCTGTGAAGAGAGTAGTAGTATCTATCCACCTTTTATAGTAATTCAAATATTTAACCACTTTCTCAGATTAACAGAGCTAGTAATTATGGCTTCTTCATATCACAGCTGTCACCATGTCTGCTCTTATCTTACAATTCTTATTTTTTGCTTTTTTTTTCTGTGTCCTCCTGCCATAATATTAAAAATATATATAAGGTCAGAAATTCATCTGTTTTGTTTCCTATTTTATCCACAGTATCCAAAATCTGGCCCCTGGTGGGTACCTTTTGAATAGCTGCTGGATAAATAAATGAATTATAAATTATAAATAAATGACTGAATAAATAAATAAATTACATCTGAGCCCAGGCCTATTTGATTCCCGTGCCTAGCTCTCAATGATTGTATATTGCCTGTGAAACAGAACCATGAAAGGGTCTTACTGAATACCCTCACCCTAAGAGACCAAAGGTGATCAGGTAACAGTGTCTTTCCCTAGGTTCTCATGGCTAAAGACATTAGAGAAGATGAATGGGGCCCCGTTTTGGAGTCACAACTGTGGGTTTAACAATAGAGAATAACAGCAGCTATCATTGATTAAACCAGGCTGCAAAGATGGAAACACAGAAGAAAAGCCTGAATTAAAAAAAATCCCTTTATTTATTTACAAATTAATTTAATTTAAACTGAAGAACAAAGATACTTTTGCTATTACTCTAAACTTATTGGTTACTGTATACCATTATTACTCTTGAGATCTTCCTATTATTTCAAAATTGTGAGCGCTATGAAGTTAAAATTAGTAAGGGGATTTGAGTCTCTGTATTTCCCAGTTGGTTTTCCTTTAACCTGAATAATTTGCATGCACACACTCAGAGTTTTGATGCAGTAATTTTAATGCTAGTTATGAAACGATCATGTTATAGCACCAAGTTAATAAGTAGAGACTGCAGTAGTGTTAAAACAACAGGGCTTTGGTGGCATCCCAAAGAAATCAAAAGCAAAGATAATAATGTTTTGTTAGATTCAAACTGTGTGGTTGTTTAGAGTGAATTTGTTCTATACTCCTTGTCTAAAGTCAGTCTAGATATCTCCCTATTCATGTGTTTCTTGATGGCACCTTGCAATTATAATTAACTATGTTCTCCTCTGTGCAATTGCTGTCATAGAGCCTCCTTCCAGCTGCTACTTTACAGATAAATTTGTTTGGAGCCCGATTCCATAGCAAAGAGATTCAAGAAATCATCCATATTAGTTTTGCAAAGTAGTACAGGCCCCGAAAGATATATATGGGAAAAAAAGCATAAACAAAAATGGAATATATGATATATTATTTATGTGCTTCCCCAGACTACTGTTATCCATGATATCATTCTAACAAACTTAAAGTTGGTATCAAAACAAAAAACCAACAAAAAAAAAAACACCTCACTGATACGCTGTGTAATGGTTACTACTTTCTTTACACAAGCCAAAGAGGATGTCATCTTTGTTTCCCATCAGAGTAAATGCTAATTACTAATGACTTATTTGCCAAAAATTTTCTAAAATTATTTCTAATCCTTTTTACAAATATGTAAGTGGCAATAATGTTGGCCATTAAGAAGCAAAGGTGCTGGGCGCGGTGGCTCACACCTGTAATCCCAGTACTTTGGGAGGCTGAGGCAGGCAGATCACCTGAGGTCAGGAGTTCAAGATCAGCCTGATTTACATGGTGAAACCTGTCTCTACTAAAAATACAAAAATTATCTGGGCCCAGTGGTGCTTGCCTGTAGTCCCAGCTACATGGGAGGCTGAGGCTGGGAGTACCTTGAACCCAGGAGGCGGAGGTTGTAGTGAGCCGAAATTGCACCACTGCACTCCAGCCTAGGTGACAGAGCCAGACTCTGACTCAAAAAAAAAAAAGGAAGCACAGGGGTTTTCTTGGAGGCACATTAATAGATATGGAAGCCTAATTTGTCTGACTACAAGGCGTACACTCTAACATTCACTTAAAATGCATAGCAGATAGCTTGTTATTGATGAGTATCTAGTCTTTTATTTAGTAAGGCCTGCTTCTAAGTCACATGAAAAACGTGTTAATGAATGCTTTTGGGTGATGAAGATGAGCTTGATGTCTCCCATTTGTGCTTCTTTTCTGAAAATGTACACATATTCTCTTTTTATCCTTGTTATGTTTTAGTATATATCTTTCTTGTAATAGTCACATTAGGAAAGAATAAAGAAATAAAGGATTGTCTTTCATGAAGAAGTAAAATACAACTATATCCAACTGTTTGGAGAGAGGAGTGTGGGTTACCTGTTCATAACACAGCCAGTTCTTCCCGTCATTCAGGGTATTCACTGCCTGCTGTGAACCACACACTTTGCCAGGAAAGATACTGATAAAACGAACAAAAACTGTCACATCAAGAGACTCCCTTAGTCTTATGAAAGTAACACTTCATGCTTTCAAGAAAAACTTATTTCAACATTTAACTAAATATCTGTTATTTTGCATGGTAATATAGCATAGTGTGGTAAAATTTGCAGTCTTTGAGCCCAGACAGACCCAAGATCTAACCACTTCTCTGTTACTCTTTCTTTTATAAGCTCAACTGGGGAAAAATATTCAATTTCCCTAGGTCTCCATAACTTCGTCTGTATTATGGAGATTAAGGAGTTTGACTGTTCTGATTATTGTATCACAGTGTGTGTGTGTGTAAAGAAACTGGCACATTACTGATGCTATTGTTATTATTATTGAGATAGTAATTTACACAAATTCTAGTAAAACTTTTAAATATTTTGGCAATCACCACTGATCAAGCAGTTTTTCAGTGACATCCTTAAGTTACAAAGCAAGGCAGACATAGGGCCCAGAAATCCTGATCTTACTTTGTTTTCTTAAAAAAAAAAACTGATGTAAATAATATGCCCTTAACCAGGGCTAGGTTCTGATTTTTGTTTTCTCTTTCTCATCATTATTCAGAAAATCCAAAATTATATCAGAAAATATGTACGGAATGTGAGTGTTAAAGTGATTTTTAAAATTGACAATGTAATGGATGACTCGCAGTAAGAAAAACGTGGGGATTAGCCAGTTTCTAAAGTTGGGAACTCCCTGCCTTTTTATCTGCCTTTCTGGCTTGGTATTAACAAGAACAGGTTAGATCAAAACGCTGTAACTGCAGAGGTACTTCACAGCCACACATTATCACTTAGATCTTTCTTCTGCTTCAGAGCCCAGAAATGGCAGTCAGCTGATGTTAAAGGACTGGATCATTTGGAACCGTCTGTATAACCTTGATCTCGCCTATCTCAGGGAGCTATTATCACACTATTGTCCCTGAATGAACACTCAATTTCTGAAGTAGTTTGACTCCTGTGGATTTCGGGGGAGGTCATGCTTGGGGGAGCCATTCTTTCTGAATTAAATCTTCTCATCCTCAGACCCCTTGCTTCCATCATTAGGAAGCAGAGACCTTGACTTATCCACAGTGGAGTCTATTGGGTGCTGCCTTTTCTGTAGACATCTTTAAACATACCTTTTACTTTTTGGATTTTCTTTTGATAACCCTGATCCCTATTTTTTCTTTTTTCTTGTAATTATTTATATGTAAGGTTCAAGCCAGGCTCATTGTGCCATGATACATTTGGATGTAACATGATATGATGAAAAGTGATGTTCCAAAATTCTGAATCAATATACTGCACTCAGGCTTGATTGTTAAAGTCAAATTGGATTCTGGGGCTAATTTTTCATTTAAAATGCTAATATAAATGGAAGTTCCAATGAATGATAATGTAGCCAGATCAGAAAATTGTTTCTGGGTATAATATTCCCTTTTGGTATTTATTTATTCATTATGGACAAATATCAAATTATAACTATGACAATATTTCAGACATTCCCTAGTCTTCAAAAAGTTATTTATTTTTTAAAGAATATGATAAGGAGACCTTAACATAAGCTGCTTTATAGTGTTTTTGACTACCAGAGGCAATTAAGTTAATTTTTAATATACTTTTTAGAAATTTTATTAAAATACAGTATAGTGTTAAACAATTGAAGAAAAGAAGGTATTTTTAAGAAGCTTACACTAGATTTATAAAAATGGTGTACCATGGTTGTAAAGCAGAGCCAACTCATTTTCTAACCTACTTTGATACCCATACATCAAGTGATTTGGCAACCAACATAAAAACTGCAGGCCACCCGTCTACAAAACATATTTCTCCATTATATCTGGAAAGTCTTTCTCATTATATTTGATACAGAACCATAGAACTATATCTTACGGAAAATCTCCAGTCTCAGTTCACTAACACACATAGTGTGTTTTCTCACATATAGTGTGAGAGAAAACCTGGAGAAAGTAATCATCTGATATTAAACCAAAATAACTTTTAGAAAATATTTTCACTATTGACATAATAGAATGCTGTAATGAGATACGTATAGTGAGTGGAAAAATCTGGATTTTAACACTCTACTCTACCACTAAGCCATGGTTGACCGGGGGCAAATAACTGAACCCCTCTTCACATCAGTTTCCTTATCTCTAAAAATGAGGTTACTCAATAATCATTTTTACCTTCAATTACATTATACCACATGCCTTTACGTTTTGTCAGAAGGAGAAAGGATTGAGTATTTTTCTCAGGACTTGAAGCAGGCAGCATAGGGATTTCGGCAGCAATCCTTTGACTCCAGCATGCAGGATTCTCACATCTGTCTTCTCTCATATCTGCCTCCAGTGTACTAGCAAAGATCACAGGGGTCAGGTCAAGGTGGCAGTGATCCATGTTCTTACCATGTCACTTGGTTTCATTATTTTCCTTTTTATCTTTCTTCTTTTTGATAATTACCTTCTCCATTCTAAGATTTATTTTATAAAAGGGAGAAGTATAAAGATTATCTTACTGATTATTACCTGTCAATCAAGCATATTTTGTGTAATTTTTCTTTCATAAATAATTGCAAGTGCAAAATACTTAGAGCGTTTCTCAAATGATGGAGGGCCTCTGAAATTCTGTTCCTTCATAAAAAGCAGAAAAAACACTAACAAAAATTTTCAAAATCAACTTTATCATAACTCTAGAAACTAACCAAAGGGTTGCCATCAAGGAGAATTTAAAAATGACTAAATCTTCATAAAAGAGTAATCTTTGGAGCTTGACCTACTTTCCTACCTCTTGCCTTGCCTCTATGGTAGGCATGAATACCAACATTCTCATAATTACAGTAGCTGAAAATCAGCAGCCGAGCAATTACTAAAGGGGAGCAGAATGTATTTGGAACATCCCCTATCTCTAGAGAATTGTCACTATTTTATCTGAAAGCTCTCTAGAAAAGCATAATTCATAGGACTGGTCTTTATTTGACCTTCTCAGAGCTCTCTTGGTGCACACAACTCTATCCCTAGGGTATTTGTTGAAAATAATCAATGTCATTGTTAGTCATTGCAGGTTCCCAAGACAGTGATACCAGTTGAAGGCAACAACAGAAATTATATATAGATTAGATATAGATATAGATATATGAAAAACTAAGGAATGAGATGTCCATAGAGGGCTTTGAAAAGTTCCAACACATTCCTGAAAATATAGAAGGCCATATCATGTGCAGGACTATGCACATATCCAAGGAAGAATAAGAAAACTCTATTCACTTACCACTAACTGATTTTGAGGCTCTGTGTAAGCAGGAAGTGAAAGATAAGGAAGACTTGTAAACTTTCCTCTGGACCACTGAAGACATGTCCCAACACATACACAGAGCCCCTTGGTAATGGCTGGGAGAATTATTGGTTCAAAATATTGAATAAAATCTGTTTTTAATAATTACCTAACTACTAAGATAACTAAGCAGAGACTTTAGTAGCCACACATAACAAAGAATATCATCTTCATAGAATTAGTCTAGGAAAGTCACTAAAGAAACAAACAGCAACAGCACCAGTAACACAAAGCACAACAAATCCTGGTGGTTAGCTGGCTGTCAGAGCTGCCATATTATACTCCTTAAAATATACAGTTTTCAACAACAGAGAATAATGCAAAACTCACCAAATATAACCCATACATGGGATAAAAATAAGTCAAAAGGAACTTTAAAAAAATACTTCAAATCAGCCATTTTAAGTATGTTTAAAGAACTAAAAATAAATGTCTAAAGAATTAAAGGAAAGTACAAGTATGATGTCTTACCAAATTAATATTATTAATAAGTATATAAAATATTATTTTTTAAAGAACCAAATGGAAATTCTGAATAACTGAAATGAAACATTCATTAGTGGCATTCGAAGTTAACTTTGAACTGGCAGAAGAAAGAGGATCAGTGAACTTGAAGGTAGGTCAAATAAAATTGTCCAATGTAAGGAACTGAAAGAAAAAAGAATGAGAAGAATGAATTGAGTCTCTAAGACCTATATATAACACCTGAAAATGCGTATCAAATTGTACTTAAAAATGCGTTATCAGGAGTCAGAAGGAAAGAAGAGAGAGCAGAGAAAGTATTTGAATAAATAATGGCCCAAACTTTTTAATTTGAGAAAAAGCATTAACCTACGCATGCTCAAAAAACTTCAGTAGTGTTATCATAAAGATATACACATGGATACATTATAGTAAAGCTGCTGAAAGCCAAATCCAAAAAGAATTTTGAAAATATCAAGAGAAAACCTAGTCATCATATACAAGGGATCTTCAGGAAGATTACTACCTGACTTCCCTACAGAAACCATGGAGACTAGAAGGCAGTAGGACAACATATCCAAAATACCAAAAGAAAAAGGCTGAAAGCTAAACTACCTTTCAAGAATGAAAGAGATATTAAGATATTCCTAGATAAACAAAAATTAAGGGCATTCATAGCTTGTAAATCTGCCCTAGGAAAAAATATAGGAAATTCTTCAGATTGAAATGAAAGGGCAGTAGATAGTAACTCAAATCCATACGATAATAACACAATGGAGAAGGAAGATATAGAGCTATGCAGAAAGAATATTTTTGTATACAATTGAAATAAAATTGATATCAATCTGAACTAAATTGTTTTAAGTTAAAATATTAATTGTATTCTCCAGGTAAACTATTGGGATAATAACTCATAACAAATACAGTCAAAGAAACAAGACCTATGCTTCTAGGCAGATAGAGTAGACAAACTTGTTCCTATTCCTCTCATTAAGTACGACAAAGAAATCTCAACAGTATATGTAAAACAAACATATGAAAATTCCGAAAAGTGAAGATAAAAAGGAAGACAGCTGCCTTGGGGTCCAAAGAACAGTATGGTAGTGACTTCCCTAGATTTTCTTTTTGCCCTATATATCTCATATTTGGAACTTAGAAAGCCAGCCAATGAGTGGAGATTAAAAACAACAACAACAACAAGAGTCTGCTTTTTCTAGCCATAGGAAAGGATAGCCTAGCAAAACAGGAAATGTATAACAACCATTACTCTACTGCAGCCAAGCACTATAGAATTAAACTTGGTAACACTCCCAATTTACATTAGGAAAAGATGAGTGTGGACCCTAGACTTCTATTCCTATGAAGCTACAATGAAGTGCCCTGGAATGGTGCATTTCTACTGGAATGGTATCAGAGAAAACCAAGGAAGGAGTTGGGACTTTCATCCCCAATAGTCAGCAGTAAGACCTCATCACCAGAGGTGTCAACAGAAAAAAATGTGGAGAGATTAAACTTCAACATTCACTCAACATAACAAACTACTCTTTCCACTCCTCAAAGGAGTGGTGTCAGAAGAAGTCTAGTAGGGATTCATGACTTTTACCATTACCCAGTGGTAATGACCCCTATGTCAGTATCAGTGGTGATCTTATGAGAAGCTAAAACTCTTATCCCTACCTAGCAGTAATGATGACAATCTCTTGGGGTGTCAATGGAGGCTCAGTTGGGAATCTACTCTTTCACCTCCTCCTGGAAGTAATGAAAGAGTACATCCCCTTCCCAAGCTCTATTGGTGTCACAGAAAATAAGCTGAAAATGAAAGATTTAAGTAAGATTCAGAGTCTCTAACATATTATTAATTGTCCAGATTTAAATTTAAAAGTCACTTGTGATCAAGAACCTTAAAGGTCTCCACTGATTGAAAAAGATCGATCAATAGCCATCAACACCAACAATACAGAGATATTAGAATTATCTGACAAAAATTTTAAAGCAGCCATGATAAAAATGCTTCAACAGCAGTTGCAAATATTCTTGAAACAAAAGAAAAATTAGAAAGCCTCAGGAAAAAAATAGAAAGTCTCATTAAAGAAAGACAAAATATGAAGAATAAATAAATATGTTAGAACATAAAAATACAATAATTATAATTTTAAAAATCTCAGTGGATGAGCTCACTGGCAAAATGGAGAACAAATAGAAATATCGGTAAACTAGATAAAGAACAATAGAAATTATTCTTTTAAAACAAACAACAAGGATAACATAGACTAAAAACTATTGAGACAAGTAGGATTTCAACAAAAGATGTTCAATTCATATCGTTAGGGATCTGAAAGGAAAGGAGAATGAGGACAGGGTTAAAAACGCTTTAAAAAGTAATAGCTAAAATTCTCCCAAATAATATTTCTATTTAATAACACTACAGACAAATCAAAATGAAATTTTAAAATATACTCAGTAGTATACAGGAAGGCAGAAAAAAGAAAACAGTGAAATAAAAAGTAGGAAGAACAAATTATATACTTAATGCTCTTACATATCAATATTTACAACATCAAAGAAATGTGTGAAATTCACTATTATGTGGAAATTAAGCAACGTACTCTTAAATAACTAATTAGAGAAACTAGATGAAACTGATGATTTTTTTAATAAAAATAAACTACAAAAAATGACGCAAGAAGAAAAAGGCAAGCCTAACAAATTAATAACAGGCAAAGAGATGGAATTAGTAACTATAAATGCACTTCCCTTCCCCAGCCCTGTCCAAAAAAAAGCACAGCCTCAGATAGTTTCACTGGTGAATTCTACGAAATGTTTAAAGAAAACTTAATATGAGTTCTTCACAAACACTTCCAATGTGGAAGACAAAGGAATACTCTTCAATTCATTCTGAATCCAATATTACTCTGATACCAAATATAATTGTGATTTTCACCATTAAAATTAATGGTGAAAATCACAATTACTTTTCCAACAACCTAACACAAAAAAAAGAAAATCACAGACGAAATACAAAATATATTAATGAAAATATTACTCAACACTAAGAGACAGAATGGAACTTTCTCAACTTGAAGTAGAACATCTACAAAAAACCCACAGCAAGCATAATACTTAATAATAAAAGATGGAATATTTGCCCCAGGAGGGAAAACAAGACAACAATGTTACTTTCATTCTATTCAACGTTATGTCTATTCAACCATTATATTGGAGGCTCTAACCAGGACAATTAATCAAGGAAAATCACTAAGGTACATACAGATTAGAAAGGACATAAAACTATACCTATTTGCAGATGACATAATATCAAACATAAAAAATCGTAAGTAATCCATGAAAAACTGTTAGATTTGTAAATGAACTCATCAAGTTTTCAGGACATAAGTTCAAAATATGAAATTCAGCTATATTTTTAAATACTGGCATGAAAAGTCTAAAATGTAATTTTAAAAGCAATTCTATTTACAATAGCATCAAAAATAAGATTATGGCAAGCTTAACAAAGGTAGTACAATCTTGCACACTGAAATACAAAATGATGGAGAGGGCTGCATTGGACTTAATATTAAGAAGGCAATATTCTCCAAATTGTTCTGGACGTTTATAACAATTCCTCTAAAAAATTCTGCTGGTTTTTTTTGTAGACATTGACAAACTGATCCTAACATTCATTTGGAAGTTCAGAAGACCTAGAATAGCCAAACCCTGTAGAAAAACAAAACAAAACAAAACAAAACAAAATTAAAGAACCTATACTTCTGGATGTCAACACTTTTTTTACAGTGCTGTAGTCCTCAAGACATTGTGTTATGGCAAGATCAAAGGAATAGAATTAGGAATCAAGGAATACATCATCACATTTATTGCTTTTCAATTGTTTTTCAACATGGATGTATTTTTTGTGCTTCTATAACATAATTTCCAAGACTTGGTAATATATAAACAATGGAAATTTATTTGTTAAGTTCTGGAGGCTGGAAAGTCCTAGATTAAGGTGCCAGCATTTAATATCTGGTGAAAGCTGCTCTCTAAGGTAGAGTGTTGAGGCTGACTCCTCACATGGCAATAGAGATGAATGCTGTGTCCTCACATGGAGAAAATCAGAAGAATAAAAAAGACTTGGCTAGTATCTTTAAAAGATATTAATCCCATCCATGAGGACAAAGAGCCATCATGTCATAATTCTCTCCTAAAGGCTCTTTTGCATTGAAGATTAAGTTTCAGATGAATTTTGGAGGGAATGCAGGCATTCAAATCATAGCAGATGTCAAGACAATATACTGTGGAAAGAGTAATTTTTTCAAGGAATGGTGCTTAAATAACTTAATATTCCATGCAAAAGAATGAGATTGTGCCCTAACCTCACACCATGTAGGGAAATTAACTCAAAATTGATGATAAGCCTAAGAGCTAAAAATTTAAAACTCTTAGAAGAAATTATAGGTGTAAATCTTCATAACTTTTTTTTTCACTTTAAGTTCTGAGATACATGTGAAGAACGTGCAGGTTTGTTACATAGGTATACGTGTTCCATGGTGGTTTACTGCACCTATCAACCCAGCATCTAGGTTTTAAGGCCCACATGCATTAGATATTTGTCCTAATGCTCTCCCTCTCCTTGCCCCCAGCCCCCTGTCAGGTCCCAGTGTGTGCTGTTCACCTCCCTGTGCCCATGTGTTCTCATTGTTCAACTCCCACTTATGAGTGAGATTGAGAAGTGAAGCCAGCTGGACTTCTGGGTCAGGTGGGGACTTGGAGAACTTTTCTGTCTAGCTAAAGGATTGTAAATGCACCAATCAGCACTCTGTAAAAATGCACCAATCAGTGCTCTGTGTCTAGCTAGAGGACTGTAAATGCACCAATCAGCACTCTATAAAAACACACCAATCAGCACTCTGTGTCTAGCTAAAGGATTGTAAACACACCAATCAGCGCTCTGTGTCTAGCTAAAGGATTGTTAACATGCCAGTCAGCACTCTGTAAAAAGGAACAATCAGCAGGATGTGGGTGGGGCCAAATAAGGGAATAAAAGCTGGCCACCCAAGCCAGCAGTGGTAACCTGCTCAGGTCCCCTCCCACACTGTGGAAGCTTTGTTCTTTTGCTTTTCACAATAAATCTTGCTGCTGCTCACTCTTTGGGCCCGCACAACCTTTATGAGATGTAACATTCACTGTGAGCGTCTGCAGCTTCACTCCTGAAGTCAGCGAGACCACGAACCCACCAGAAGGAAGAAAGTCTGGACACATCTGAACATCTGAAGAAACAAACTCCAGACACACCATCTTTAAAAACAGTAACACTCACCGTGAGGGTCTGTGGCTTCATTCTTGAAATCACTGAGACCGAGAACCCACAAGAAGGAATAAATTCTGGACACATTTTGGCAACCATGATGGGACTATTGACTATCACCAAGTGGTGAGTACCAATGGACCCCTTTCACTTGCTATTCTGTCCTATTTTTCCTTAGAATTTGGGGGCTAAATACCGGGCACCTGTCGGCCAGTTAAAAGTGACTAGCGCGGCCACCAGACTAAATACATGGGTGTCAGGCTTTCTAGGAAAGGACTAACAATCCCCAACTCCTCGGAGTTGGGAGTGTTGGTTTGCCTGGAACCAGCTTCTGCTTTTCCTCTACTTCTGGGCTGAACCAAGGGTCAACAGAGAGGAAAGCCATTCAGATCTGGGGTCCCGACAACAAGTTGGTTGACCCTGCGGCCATGAGCAGAACTCTCAAAGTTATGTTGCCCAAGCGAGACTCGCCTATCTACCCTATGTATCCTGACCCTTGCCTCCTGGGTCCTAATGCCTGTCAGACAAACTTCCTCTCGCCTCTCTTCTCTGAGGCTAGTCCCACTTCTAAAAACCACTCCCTGTCTCTGGTGCTTTTCTAGTTTCTCCTATAAGAATGATTTCTAATATAAACTCCAGGACTCTATTCCCTTCTTTAGGCACCCGGGCTCACCAATCAGAAAGACATAATTTTTGCCCAAAGCCCCATCGGAGGGAGAGGGGGGAGCTATCTAATCTGGAATTTTAGGATCCCTCCTCAGACTAGCAGGCCTAACAAAAGCTATTCCTGAAGCTAGGATATGGGGAGCTTCAGAAATTATATCCTTCCTATTCAAGTGAGGACAAAATGTGTTACTCTTCCAACCCTGGAGATCCCTTCCCTCCCTCGGGGTATGGCCCTCCACTTCATTTTTGGGGCATAACATCTTTATAAGGCAGTGGTAAGGTCCCAGTACTAACAGGAGAAAGCTTAGGACTCTAATAGGTTTTTGAGAATGCGTTAGTAAGGGCCACTAAATATGATTTTTCTTGGTCCTCTTTGTGGTCTAGGAGGGAAAACTAGTGTTTCTGCTGCTGCGTCAGTGAGTGCAACTATTCCAATCAGGAAGGTCCAGGGACCATTGTGGGTTCTTGGGTGGGAGAGAAACAAACAAACCAAAACCATGGGTGGTTTTGTCTTTCAGATGGGAAACACTCAGGCATCAACAGGCTCAGCCTTAAAATGCATGCTAAGCCATTGGGACCAATTTGACCCACAAACCCTGAAAAAGAGGTGGCTCATTTTTTTCTGTACTATGGCTTGGTCCCAACATTCTCTCTCTGATGGGGAAAAATGGCCACCTGAAGGAAGTATAAATTACAATACTATCCTGCAGCTTAACCTTTTCTGTAAGAGGGAAGGCAAATGGAGTGAAATACCTTATGTCCAAACTTTCTTTTTATTGAAGGAGAATACACAACTATGCAAAGCTTGCAATTTACATCCCACAGGAGGACCTCTCAGCTTACCCCCATATCCTAGCCTCCCTATAGCTCCCTTTCCTATTAATGATAATCCTCCTCTAATCTCCCCTTCCCAGAAGGAAACAAGCAAAGAAATCTCCAAAGGACCACAGCCTCCCCCTGGGCTATCGGTTATGTCCCCCTCAAGCTGTAGGGGGAGGGGAATTTGGCCCAACCCAGGTACATGTTCCCTTCTCCCTCTATGATTTAAAGCAGATTGAGGCAGACCTGGGGAAGTTTTCAGATGATCCTGATAGGTACATAGATGTCCTACAGGGTCTAGGACAAACTTTTGATCTCACTTGGAGAGATGTCATGCTATTGTTAGATAAAACCCTGGCCTTTAATGAAAAGAATGTGGCTTTAGCTGCAGTCCAAGTTTGGAGATACCTGGTATCTTAGTCAAGTAAATGATAGAATGATAGCTGAAGAAAGGGACAAATTCGCTACTGGTCAGCAAGCCAATCCCAGCGTGGATCCCCACTGGGACCTTGACTCAGATCATGGGGACTGGAATCACAAACATCTGTTGACCTATGTTCTAGAAGGACTAAGGATAATTAGGAAAAAGCTGACGAATTATTCAATGATGTCCACCATAACTCGGGGAAAGGAAGAAAATCCTTCCGCCTTCCACAAGTGGCTACGGGAAGCCTTAAGAAAATATACTCCCCTGTCACCCAACTCACTCGAGGGTCAATTGATTCTAAAAGATAAGTTTATTACCCAATCAGCTGCAGATATCAGGAGAAAGCTCCAAAAGAGAGCCCTGGGCCCTGAACAAAATCTGGAGGCATTATTAAATCTGGCAACCTTGGTGTTCTATACTAGGGACCAAGGGGAACAGGCTGAAAAGGAAAAGTGTGATCAGAGTAAGGCCCCAGCCTTAGTCATGGCCTCAGACAAACAAACCTTAGTGGTTCAGAGAGGACAGAAAGTGGAGCAGGCCACTCGCCTGGAAGGGCTTGTTATCAGTGTGGTGTGCAAGGACACTTTAAAAAACATTGTCCAATGAAGCTGCCCCCTCACCCATGTCCACTATGCCAAGGCAATCACTGGAAGGTGCACAGCCCCAGAGGGCAAAGATTCTCTGGGCCAGAAGCCCCCAACCAGATGATCCAACAACACGACTGAGGGTGCCAAGGGCAAGCGCCAATTCATGTCATCACCCTCACTGAGCCCCAGGCACATTTAATCATTGAGGGCCAGGAAGTTGCTTCCTCCTGGACACTGGTACAGCTTTCTCAGTATTAATCTCCTGTCCTGGACAGCTGTCCTCAAGGTCTGCTACCATCTGAGGAATCCTAGGACAACCTGTAATCAGGTATATCTCCCACCTCCTTAGTTGTAATTGAGAGACTTTGCTACAGATAGTAAGTATGCTTATCTAATCCTACATGCCCATGCTGCAATATGGAAAGAAAAGGAGTTCCTAACCTCTGGGGGAACCCCCATTAAATACCACAAGGAAATCATGGAGCTACTGCATGCAGTGCAAAAGCCCAAGGAGATGGCAGTCTTACACTGCTGAGGCCATCAAAAAGGGGAAGGAGAGAGGAGAACAGCAGCATAAGTGGTTGGCAGAGGCAGAGAAAGACCAGCAGCAAGGAAAGAGAGAAAGAGGCAGAAAGTCAGAGAGAGACAGAGAGAGGAAGAGACAGAGACAGAAAGTCAAAAAGAGAAGGAAAGAGAGGAAGAGACAAAGAAGGAGTCAAAGAGAGATAAAGAGATAGAAGTAGTAAAGAAAAAACAGTGTACCTTATTCCTTTAAAAGCGAGGGTAACTTTCTGTCTACCCAGTCAAGGCATATTCTTCTTATGTGGAACTTCAACCTATACCTGCCTCTCAGACAGTTTGCAAGAAATAATGACATCTATCCTTACTCTACAATCCCAAATAGACTTTGGCAGCAGTGACTCTCCAAAACCGCCAAGGCCTAGACCTCCTCACTGCTGAGAAAGGAGGACTCTGCACCTTCTTAGGGGAAGAGTGTTGTTTTTACATTAACCAGTCAGGGATAGTACGAGATGCCACCCGGCGCTTACAGGAAAAGGCTTCTGAAATCAGACATAGCCTTTCAAGCTCTTATACCAACCTCTGGAGTTGGGCAACATGGCTTCTCCCCTTCCTAGGTCCCATGACAGCCATCTTACTATTACTCTCCTTCAGGCCCTGTATTTTGAACCTCCTTGTCAAATTTGTTTCCTCTAGGATCGAGGCCATTAAGCTACAGATAGTCTTACAAATGGAACCCCAAATGATCCCAACTAACAACTTCTACCAAGGACCCCTGGACTGACCCACTGGCCCTTTCACTGGCCTAAAGAGTTCCACTGTGCAGGGCACTACAACTGCAGGGCCCCTTCTTTGCCCCTATCCAGTAGGAAGTAGCTAGAGTGGCCATCACCCAATTTCCAACAGCAATTGGGGTGTCCTGTTTAAAGGAGAAATTGAGAGATGAAGCCAGTTGGGCTTCTGGGTCAGATGGGGACTTGGATAACTTTTTTGTCTAGCTAAAGGATTGTAAATACACCAGTCAGAACTCTGTAAAAACACACCAATCAATGCTCTGTGTCTAGCTAAAGGATTGTAAATGCACCAATCAGCACTCTGTAAAAATGCACCAACCAGCACTCTGTGTCTAGCTAAAGGATTGTATATGCACCAATCAGCACTCTGTAAAAATGCACCAATCAGCACTCTGTGTCTAGCTAAAGGATTGTAAATGCACCAAGCAGCACTCTCTAAAAACACACCAATCAGCACTCTGTGTGTAGCAAAGGATTGTAAACACACAAATCAGCACTCACAAAATGGACCAATCAGAAGGATGTGGGTGGGGCCAAATAAGGGAATAAAAGCTGGCCACCCAAGCCAGCAGCAACAACCCTCTTGGGTCCCCTTCCATGCTGTGGAAGCTTTGTTCTTTTGCTCTTCACAATAAATCTTGCTGCTGCTCACTCTTTGGGTCCACACTACCTTTATGAGCTCACTGCAAGGGTCTGCGGCTTTATTCCTGAAGTCAGCAAGACCACAAACCCACCAGGAGGAGCAAACAACTCCAGATGTGCCACCTTTAAGATCTGTAACACTCACTGTGAAGGTCTGTGGCTTCACTCCTGAAGTTAGCAAGACCATGAACCCACCAGAAGGAAGAAACTCCGGACACATCTGAACATCTGAAGGAGCAAACTCCAGACACACCTTCTTTAAGAACTGTAACACTCACCACGAGGGTCCGCGCCTTCATTCTTGAAGCCAACAAGATCGAGAACCCATTGGAGGGAACCAACTCCAGACACAAGATCATGTGGTGTTCGGTTTTCTGTTTATGTGATACCATCTCATACCAGTTAGAATGGCAATTATTAAAAAGTCAGGAAACAACAGATGCTGGTGAGGCTGTGGAGAAATAGGAATGCTTTTACACTGTTGGTGGGAGTGTGTAAATTAGTTCAACTATTGTGGAAGACAGTGTGGTGATTTTTCAAGGATCGAGAACCAGAAATACCATTTGACCCAACAATCCCATTACTGGGTATATATCCAAAAGATTACAAATTATTCTAATATAAAGACACATGCACACGTGTGTTTATTGCAGCACATTTATAATAGCAAAGACTCAGAACCCACCCAAATGCCCATCAATGATAGGCTGGATAAAGAAAATGTGGCAAATATCTACCATGGAATACTATGCAGCCATAAAAAAGAATGAGTTCATGTCATTTGCAGGGACATGGATGAAGCTAGAAGTCATCATTCTATTCATGACTTTTTATTGGTAATGATTTCTTTGACATGACAACAAAAGCACAAACAACCAATTTAAAAAAATAGACAATGTGGAATTATCATAACTAAAAATACTGTACTTCAAAAGACACCATAAAGAAAATAAAAGGACAACCCAGAGAATGGGGGAACATATTTGCAAAGCATCTGAAAAAGGACTTGAATATGAAATAAAGAACACTTACAACTCAATAGTAAAACACAAATATAAATCTACCTAAAAAGTGGGCAAAACATTTGAATAGACATTTTTCAAAGATGATACACGCATGTCTGATAAACACATAAAAAATGGTCAACATCATCAGCTATAATGGAAATGCAAGTCATACCCACAATGAGATTTCACCTAACACCCGTAAGATGACTATAACCAAAAAGATTGATAATTTATAAGTGTTAGCAAGAAAGTAGAGAAACTGGAGCACTTACACATTGCTAGTGGGAATTTTAAATGGTGGAGCTGCTATAAAAAGGAGTTGGCTCAAAATATTAAATATTGTATTAACATATAACTCAGAAATTCTACTTTTAGGTATGTATCCAAGAGAATTGAAAACACATATCTATATAAAAGATTGTACACGAATGTTTATAGCAGCCATATTAATAATAGCCCAAATATGACAAAACCTCAAATGTCTTTCAACTGATTAATGTATACAGAAAATATGATGTACCCAAACAATGAAGTATTATCCAGACATAAAAACTAATAAGGTAGTGATACCACAACATGAATGCATCTTGAAAAATTATGCTAACTGAAAGAGCTCGGACAAAAAAGACCATTAAAAAATCCATACAGACAGAAAATAGTTTACTGTTTGCCAGGAACTGTGGCAAACAATAAACTATTTTCTCTCTGTATGGATCATATCTCCTGTGTCAGGGTAAGGGTTTGTGATTGTTAATGGCTGTGAGGTTTCTTTGCGAGGTAATAAAAATGTTCCAAAATTAGATAGTGGTGATGATTGAACAACTTTGTGAGTATACTAAAAAACACTGAATTGTGTACTTTATAAGGATGAATTTTATAGTATGTAAATTATATCTCAATGAGACTATTACTTTTTAAAATTCATAGGCACAAATAAATAAGATCTCTTGTTATGGCTCTTTACAAAACCATTATACACCGTCTCAATACAGCTCAGTCTGGAAATACAGTGCATAAGCAACATTAACAAAAATGGATTGAGTTCTTAAGACAGTAAAACAGCACTTATTTTAAGATGGGATTTAAATAAACTACAAGTTTCATCTGTGTTTCCTATTAGTCCAATAGCCTTAAATTTATTCCTTGGCCTACAATGCCAACAGAAGTTAACAGCAGTGACAATCTCAATGAACCTGTTAACTGATTCTTCTGGACTTTACTTAAATATATTCCAGTGTAAAGCCACCTTTATTTTCCTACTTCTATGGGTGATTATAGCCTTAGGCAGTAATGCTTTTAACAAATATAATTCACATTCTGATCGATTTGTTTCTGTATTATTCTATTTATTGATACTATGCAATAATTGTATTGCTCCTTAAGTTACACTAATAACATATTCAAAACTAACTTGTTTATAGTGCATTTTACTAGAAGGTTAGTTGCCATTTATTTAGGAAGAAATGCAAAATACACTTTGCCTTATGTACCCTATTACTATAATATTACACTATTTCTATTTATTTTAATTATACATTAATATTTAAAGTACTCTAAATCTTAGGAGAAAGAATATTTATTTCATACTCTATCAGGTGAGACATAGAAATGCAACTTCAGCAAAATGGAATTATATTCTTCTCTTACATAAAAGAAGTCTATGACTGGTACACTGGCCCCATGAGCTACACTTGCAGTATTCTGCTTTTTATCCCTGACAAGGCCTTCATCTTCCTGATCTAGAATGGATGCTTAACCTCCAACCATCACATTTCCCATCACATTCCAGACAGCATGACTTATTTTTATTATACTTTAAGTTTTAGGGTACATGTGCACAACATGCAGGTTTGTTACATATGTATACATGTGCCATGTTGCTGTGCTGCACTCATTAACTCGTCATTTACATTAGGTATATCTCCTAATGCTATCCCTCCCCCATTCCCCCACCCCACAACAGGCCCCTGTATGTGATGTTCCGCTTCCTGTGTCCATGTGTTCTCATTGTTCAGTTCCCACCTATGAGTGAGAACATGCGGTGTTTGGTTTTTTGTCTTTGCGAGAGTTTGCTGAGAATGATGGTTTCCAGCTTCATCCATGTCCCTACAAAAGACATGAACTCATCATTTTTTATGGCTGCATAATATTCCATGGTGTATATGTGCCACATTTTCTTAATCCAGTCTATTATTGTTGGACATTTGGGTTGGTTCCAAGTCTTTGCTATTGTGAATAGTGCTGCAATAAACATACGTTTGCATGTGTCTTTATAGCAGCATGATTTATAATCCTTTGGGTATATACACAGTAATGAGATGGCTGGGTCAAATGGTATTTCTAGTTCTAGATCCCTGAGGAATCACCACACTGACTTCCACAATGGTTGAACTAGTTTACAGTTCCACTAACAGTGTAAAAGTGTTCCTATTTCTCCACATCCTCTCCAGCACCTGTTGTTTCCTGATTTTTTAATGATGGCCATTCTAACTGGTGTGAGATGGTATCTCATTGTGGTTTTGATTTGCATTTCTCTGATGGCCAGTGATGATGAGCATTTTTTCATGTGTCTTTTGGCTGCATAAATGTCTTCTTTTGAGAAGTGTCTGTTCATATCCTTTGCCCACTTTTTGATGGGGTTGTTTTTTTCTTGTAAATTTGTTTGAGTTCATTGTAGATTCTGGATATTAGCCCTTTGTCAGATGAGTAGATTGCAAAAATTTTCTCCCATTCTGTAGGTTGCCTGTTCACTCTGATGGTAGTTTCTTTTGCTGTGCAGAAGCTCTTTAGTTTAATGAGATCCCATTTGTCAATTTTGGCTTTTGTTGCCATTGCTTTTGGTGTTTTAGACATGAAGTCCTTGCCCATGCCTATGTCCCAAATGGTATTGCCTAGGTTTTCTTCTAGGGTTTTTATGGTTTTAGGTCTGACATGTAAGTCTTTAATCCATCTTGAATTAATTTTTGTATAAAGTGTAAGGAAGGGATCCAGTTTCAGCTTTCTACATATGGCTAGCCAGTTTTCCCAGCACCATTTATTAAATAGGGAATCCTTTCCCCATTGCTTGTTTTTGTCAGGTTTGTCAAAGATCAGATAGTTGTAGATATGTGGCATTATTTCTGAGGGCTCTGTTCTGTTCCATTGGTCTATATCACTGTTTTGGTACCAGTACCATGCTGTTTTGGTTACTGTAGCCTTGTAGTATAGTTTGAAGTCAGGTAGCGTGATGCCTCCAGCTTTGTTCTTTTGGCTTAGGATTGACTTGGCGATGCGGGCTCTTTTTTGGTTCCATATGAACTTTAAAGTAGTTTTTTCCAATTCTGTGAAGAAAGTCATTGGTAGCTTGATGGGTTTGGCATTGAATCTATAAATTACCTTGGGCAGTATGGCCATTTTCACAATATTGATTCTTCCTACTCATGAGCATGGAATGTTCTTCCATTTGTTTGTATCCCCTTTATTTCATTGAGCAGTGGTTTGTAGTTCTCCTTGAAGAGGTCCTTCACGTCCCTTGTAAGTCAGATTCCTAGGTATTTTATTCTCTTTGAAGCAATTGTGAATGGTAGTTCACTCATGATTCGGCTCTGTTTGTCTGTTATTGGTGCATGAATTCTACCAGAGGTACAAGGAGTAGCTGGTACCATTCCTTCTGAAACTATTCCAATCAATAGAAAAAGAAGGAATCCTTCCTAACTCATTTTATGAGGCCAGCATCATCCTTATACCAAAGCCTGGCAGAGACACAACAACAAAAAAAGAATTTTAGACCAATATCCCTGATGAACATTGATGCAAAAATCCTCAATAAAATACTGTTAAACCGAATCCAGCAGCACATCAAAAAGCTTATCCACCATGATCAAGTGGGCTTCATCCCCGGGATGCAAGGCTGGTTCAATGTACGCAAATCAATAAACGTAATCCAGCATATAAACAGAACCAATGACAAAAACCAAATGATTATCTCAATAGATGCAGAAAAGGCCTTTGACAAAATTCAACAACACTTCATGCTAAAAACTCTCAATAGATTAGATATTGATGGGACGTATCTCAAAATAATAAGAGCTACCTATGACAAACCCACAGCCAATATCATTCTGAATGGGCAAAAACTGGAAGCATTCCCTTTGAAAACTGGCACAAGAGAGGGATGCCCTCTCTCACCACTCCTATTCAACATAGTGTTGGAAGTTCTGGCCAGGGCAATCAGGCAGGCAAAGGAAATAAACTGTATTCAATTAGGAAAAGAGGAAGTCAAATTGTCCCTGTTTGCAGATGACATGATTGTATATCTAGAAAACCCCATCGTCTCAGCCCCAAATCTCCTTAAGCTGATAAGCAACTTCAGCAAAGTCTCAGGATACAAAATCAATGTGTAAAAATCACAGGCAGCATGATTAAGAAAAAGGGCAAAGATCTGAGATCCCACAGAAGTTTCAGACACACTTTTACATACATTTCACTGGCCAATATTTAATTACTTCACTACATCTACCTTCAGGGAGGGCTGAGTATGTAGCATCATACCCTCTCTTCTGGGAAACAGATAAAATTTGGTTTCTTATTAATTAACAAGAAGGAAAGAAAGGGTATTGAAGTAAACCAGCAGTCTGTACCATATGTACGCCAGTCCTTTACTTTTGTTTATATGACAGTGTTTTAAATACTCTGCCCCTATCCTCACATTTCTGTCCAAAAGTACATAAAGAAGGAGTAAATATTCACTTCGTAAATGCCAGAATAGCTTGTCTCAAATTCTATTAGATGACAAATTCTATGCAAGATGAAAGAAAGTGGTTTTTTTCTGATGCTTGCTTTACAATACTGAAATCCTTCATTGTCTTTCAGTCAGAGTTGTTCATACATTTATACTAATAATTCCAAGAATAAAAATGCCTTATAAAATGTAAATCATCTTGAAGTTATTACTTTCCTTCATTTATTATAATTTTCTGGTTTCATATCTATAAAATGCATATTATTCTTACTTTTTAAAAATTAATGTATATACAATGGAATACTATTCAGCCATAAAAATAATAAAATCCTGCCATTTCGGACAACATGGATGAACCTAGAGGACATTATGTTAAGTGAAAGAAGCCAAGCACAGTAAGACAAATACCACCTAATCTAATTCATATATTGAATTTTTAAAAAGTTAGTCTTAAAGAAGTAGAGAGTAAAATAGTGGTTACCAGTTGCTGGGGAGAGTAGGAGGAAATAGAGGATAGGAAGAAGTTGGTTAATGGGTAAACAAAATAGGAGGAATAAATTCTGTTGTTAAATAGTAGGATTACTAGAATTAACAATATTATATTATATATTTCAAAATAGCCAGAAATAATGATTTTGAATCTTTTCACAAACAAATGAAAAGTGTTAGAGGTGATGCATATGCTAATTACCCTGATTTGATCATTACACAATGTGTTGATTTATTGAAATATAACTCTGTACCCATAAGTATGTGTAATTATATGACAATTAAAAAACTAAATCAAACTTTAAGAAAGAAAAAGAAAATATTATATATAACTAAGTTTTAAATTCAAAAATTATTAATATATTTTTAACAGTAATAAGAATATTGATATTAAAAACTATTTTTGTCTATTTCTCCCTGTTTACCTGTATTATTACCCAGAGGCAACCACTTTCAAGCCTTTTAACTGTTTCTTCTGATACTAATATCCGTTTATCTAAATAAAATATACTATTTCTTCTTAACCATTTTTTAAATTATCTATTTTCTTTTTCTTAGAGTAGTGAAGAAGTTCTCTCTACTATACTTCCTCTAACTTCACCTTCCCCATTCTCTCAAGATATTTGTATCATTTCTTTTTGTTTTCTTTTGTTAAAAGCAATAGTCAGAATTTACATTATTAAGACAATGTGCAATCTAGTCACCTCTTGTATCTCACTTCTTGGAAGAAGCCAACATTGTTGCATCCTGAATCTGAGGGCAGTTTGGAGGCTGAAAAAAAGATCTCAGTATTTTCTCTGAAGGCCATCAACTGATTGGATGAAGCCTATCTGCATGATGGATGGTAATCTGCTTTACTCAAAGAATATTAATTGAAATATTAATCACATTTAGTAAAAAACCTTCAGAATAGCATCTAGTCTGGTGTTTGACAAAAACAACTGAGCACCATAGCCTAGCCAAGGTGACACAGAAAATTATCATTGAGAGTATGAGGAGAACCTCCTATAAAAGATTTCCCCTGTTTTTCAACCCAATACTTCAATATATTTCCAAAGAATAAAGATATTCTCTTACGTAGCCACAAGAGTTATCAACATCAGTACATATCATATTGATGCAACACTTTTATCCAACATGATGTTCATATTCCAATTTTGACAATTGACAAATAATGTCATTTCTAAAATATTTGTTTTTCCAGCTCCAGTTCAGTCCAGAGTCATGTACTGCACTTAGTTGCCAGGCTTCTTTATAATTGATACAGTTACTCAGACTTTGTCTTTTATGATATGAACACATTTTAAGAACACAGTCACCCCCTTTCTTATTTTTGATATAGAACACTCTTCATTTTTAATTTGATATTGCTTCATAATTAGACTGCATAAGTCTAAGCTTTACTAAAAACATTTCTATCTGGAAAACTGCAAAAATGATGGTGTGTCCTTCTCGAGGTTTGAAGTCTGGAGGCCACTTGGGTGCCAATAATTTTGATCACTTGCTCAAGATATTATCAGATATCTTCCATTTATAGGTACTATTGTTTTCTGCAATTAATAAGCAGTCTGTTGGAAGACACTTTAAGATCAAAACATATGTCACTCCTAATCAAAACCCCTCTGCCCAGATTTAGCATCCCTTAATGTTTCTTGGAGGAACCAATTAAAACTATGATGGTTTTGAAAGAGTTTTCAGACTCCAGCACTTCCTCCAAATTTTCCAGTCAACACTTCTTCCCAATTTATTTTAGTATTTATCTATTTAATATTAACATAAGTGTAGAAATTTCTATTTCCTCAATGATCTATAACTAATTATAGTCTTTCATCATTTTACTGCCCAAATTATCTTGGGCTTGGCCAGTTGAAGATTCTTTGGTCTCCTGTGTTCTTGTTATTTTCCCTTGTCATTTTTTCTAGGCAGTTATTTAATTTCTGACATAACAAGGTGTTCCCAGCTCATCTTGCTTTTATCTGGATGCAGCCTTGGGATCTAATTTTTCTGAGATGTCCTACTTTCTTTTAGTAAGGAATGGTATTAGAAACCAAATTCTGGGCACTAGGTGTGTTCATTGTCGTTTCTGTTTCTTTGGTTGTAATTTCTCTCAGTGGAGGCAGGTAGAAGCTATATGCATGTAATGCATATAACCAAATATAGCCACATAAATACATGTATGCATAAGCACATACATATATGTGCAAATATACATGCAGTTACACATACGTATATATATTTTTAAATGATACTTTCAATTACATTTATTGTCATGGATTTTCCCTTGTTTCCCCTGATTTCATATGTCCTCCTTTTTCTACAGTGAGAACTTTACATCTCCTAACAACATAAATTTCTTTATTCCTATGCTGGTATTCCTATTATGTATCTAAGATAGATTCTGAATTGCTTTACCTATACCAAGACAAAAACGACTTAGCAAAAAAAGCTCAGGATTTGTTTCTAGTACCTTTCCACTCTGCCTAAAACTTGTTGAATACTGTACTCATATATTATAATATCAGCATTATGATTTTTATGAGAATATTATTCATTTGACATAGTTGGGTTTCTCATAGATTCCTTTTTTTATCCTTCTCCCAATTCTTATTGATTTAACATCCTAAAAATACATTCACTATTAACATTTCTCCAAATTCAAATGAGATAAAAACAGTAGATTTAGAAAAATGTCACTTCCTCTTACTTTACAGATGTCTTCCTGTTTGTGGGTTTCACATCCACAATTCAAGCAACCATGGACTAAAAATATCTGAAGTCAAAAACCAATAAAAATTACAATAATAATAAACAAAACCAGAGCACAGCATCTATTTACATATTATTTACATTGTATTAGGTATTATGAATAATCTAAAGATGATTTAAAGTGTACGAGATGTGTGTATGTTACATGCAAATACTATGCCATTTTATGTAAGAGACTACAGCATCTGCAGATTTCAGTATCCACAGGGGTACCTGTAAATTGGTCCTGGAACCAATTCCCCATAGATACTGCAGAATGAATATTTTCACCTTTCTCCGTCCGACCTCTTGTAATTGACCAACTTCATTGTCTTCTGGTTTCCTAAGTTTCTTCTATAGAGATAAGCAGATATGTATATTTCTTTATTTCTCCTTCTTTTTACACCAAAGTAGCATACTATATATGCTATTTTGCACTTTGGTTTTTCTCCTTAATATTTTCTGTAAGTAACTTCATATCAATTTATAAAGTGCTTCCTCAATTTTTTTTCAACTGCATAATTATTCCATTGTGTTTAAGTACCATTATTTCTACAATAATCTCTTATATGTGAACATTAGGGTATTTTCCAGTATTTTATAATTACATATGATATTATCTTTTTTTAAATTTTATTCCTTTTTGGTGTTTCTGTGTGTATTTTTGGCCCATTTTCTATAGGATTTTTCTGTTTTTGTTTCTCAATTTTTTCAAAAGCTATTTTATAGTAAAGATATTAGCCCTTTATTTATTCCAATCACTTTTCTTTTGATTTTACTTATGATTTTCATTTGTCTTGAAGATCATGAAGAGAGTTTAAAAACCAATTTTTGTAGTCAAATTAGAAAATCTTTTCCAACACCCAGTTTATAGAGGGACTCACCTGTGTTTTCTAGTACTTGCATAGTTTTGGGTTTTACATTTATGATAAAAGAAGGGTAGAATTGAAGGAGAAATTTCAAGTTCACTTTTGGCATATTGAGCTTCAAATGCCTATGAGACTGTCACGGTTAATTTCATGTCAGCTTGATTGGACCACATAATGCCCAGATATCTGGTTAAACACTATTTTTAGGTGTGTCTGTGAAAGTATTTCTGGAAGAAATTAGCATTTGAATCAGTAGACTGGTAAAGTAGATTGCCCTCCCAATGTGGATGGGCATTATCCAATCCACTGAGGGCCTGAACAGAACAAAAAGTTAGAGGAAGGGAGAATTAGCTTTCTCTGCCTGACTGGCCTGGGACATGAGTCTTCACCTGCCCTCAGACTGGCACTTATTCCATCAGTGCTCCTGGTTCTCAGGCCTTTGGACTTGGACTTAAACTACACCATTGGCTTTTCTGGGCCTTCTGCTCACACATGGCAGATGATGGGACCTCAGGCTCCATAATCATATTGGCCAATACTTCATAACAAATGTCTCCCTTTGTCTTTCTCACTGTCTTCATTTCTCATTTCTCTCCTTCTTTCTCTCTCTCTCTCTCTATATATATATATATATACACACACACATATATACATGTATATATACATTATATATACATGTATATATGTGTGTATATATACACTATATATACATATATACATTATATATGTATATATACACATATATACATATATAATGTATATATACATTATATATGTGTATATATACATTATATATACGTGTATATATATGTGTATATATACATTATATATACGTGTATATATATGTGTATATATACATTATATACACGTATATATACATTATATATACGTGTATATATACAATATATACACGTATATATACACATATATAATGTATATATACACGTATATAATGTATATATACATTATATATGTATATATGTGTATATATACATATATAATGTATATATGTATATATAGTGTATATATACATTATATATACGTGTATATAGTGTATATATACATTATATATACGTGTATATATACATTATATATACGTGTATATATACGTATATATAATGTATATATACACGTATATATAATGTATATATAGACGTATATATAATGTATATATACACGTATATAAATGTATATATACACGTATATAAATGTATATATGTATATATACACATATATACATATATACATATACACACATATACATATACACATATATACATATATAATGTATATATATACACATATATACACGTGTATATATATACACGAATATATATATACGTGTATATATGTGTGTGTGTGTGTGTGTGTGTGCGTGTGGGTGGGGTTTGGCTCTGTCTCCACCTAAATCTCATCTTGTAGCTCCCGTAATTCCCACATGTTGTGGGAGGGACCCGGTTGGAGATAATTGAATCATGGGGCAGGTCTGTTTTTCCCATGCTGTTCTCCTGACAGTGGTCAGGTCTCACGAGATCTAATGGTTTTGAAAAGAGGAGTTTCCCTGAACAAGCTCTCTTTTTGCCTGCCACCATCCACGTAAGATGTGACTTGCTCCTCCTTGCTTTCTGCCATGATTGTGAGGCTTCCCCAGCCACAAGGAACCATGAGTCCAGTTAGATCCTTTTCTTTTGTAAATTGCCCAGTCTCAGGTATGTTTTTTTCAGTGGCGTGAAAATGGACTAATAGATACACACACACACACATACACACACACGCACATATATGCATATATGTATTGGGTTTTCTTTCTCTGGAGAACTCTCACTAACACACAGATACACACCTTGAAATGCTCCAGCTGCAAGGCCTCCTTTGTGCTGCCTCAGGCTTTTACCCTTAGCGTTCCCTCCTCCTGGAAAGCTGTCCTTCTAGGTATTAGCATGGCTCACTTCTCCTCATTATTTGGCTTACTGCCCAAATGTCAGCACATCAGACAGGATATTCCTAATCATCTAATAAAAAACATAGCAGTTAGTCATTCTCTACCCCAAACCTTGCTTTTACTCTTGAGGGTTTAATGTGATCTAACATTCTAATACATAGCTACATGCTTGTTATCTGTCTACAGACATAGAAATGTAATTCTGAGTCAATGATATGACCTTTTAAATATTTGACAGCTCCAGATATTTCTCCGTATAAAAGTATTTTTCCTAATTTCTGCCTCCATCAACAGCATATGAGAGTGGCTGTTTTTCCCATGTTTGTGCCAAAATGAAGTTTAGAGTGTTTTAGTCTTTGTTAATCTGATGTGTTGAAAATGTAATTTCAGTTTCAATTATGAGTAAGATGTTTAAAATTCTATCCAACCATCTTTCAATAAATTGTTTATTCATGTTCTTTCCCAATTTTTCTTATTGAATTTATAGTATTTACAATCTATATTGTGACTATAATGCCACTCATGGACTATTACCTTGGCATTAAAAAGTGGTTAAACCTTGCCTCTTAATTCTTCCTTACCTTTTTAATGCTCATGCCTTCTTATACCTTTTATACTTTGTTGAGATTCTGTTGTAATTCTCAATGTGAGGTCTACTGCTACTAGAAGTCCTAAATTTTATTATTATTATTATTATTATTATTGAGACAGAATCTCATTCTGTCACCCCGGCTGGAGTGCAGTGGCATGTTCACTGCTCACTGCAACCTCTGCCTCCCAGATTCAAGCAACTCTCATGCCTCAGCCTCCCAAGCAGCTGAGATTACAGGCATGCACCACCACACTTGAATAATTGTTTGTATTTTTAGTAGAGATGAGAGTTCACCAGTTGGCCAGGCTGGTCTTGAACTCCTGGCCTCAAGCAATCCGTGTGTCTCAGCCTCCCAAAGTGCTGGGATTACACGCATGAGCCACCGCACCTGGCTAAATTTTATATGCTTGTAATTTGGTGTTCATTTTCAAACCTTTGAATACTAATAGCAGTACCTAAATTCTGAACTTATTATTTTGCTTTATCTCTACTTTGGATAAATTAACACACTTTTTAAGAAACGCCATAAATTGTAATCCTCATATTCTTATATGGCTGGGTAGTTTTTCTATTGCTTTTACCTTTTAATTGCAATGTGAGTAAGTTGAAACTCTTTGTTTAGGTATTATTTTGTTGTTCTTGTTAGGATAAATGCTGTCTATGTTTCTTAAGGATTTAATTTATAATTATAATGTGAAAATTTTTAATGTTTTCTTCTCTTTTCCTTTTTTTCTGAGATCTGCCAAGTTCTTTGTCACATCTTTCAGTTAATATTATTGTTTTTTATTCAATCTCATGTATCTTTTCAATGAGGCTGTTCAATGACACTGTGATCTTCAATTCCTGAGAGCTTTAAAACAAATGCTTGGCTCAACGTTTCTGTTGCTTTGCTGTATAATTATTTCTCTGGGTCTTTTGGATATTCCCTCTTTTTGTTTTTCAATTCCACTATCTATGATCATTGCTTCCTGACTATTTTTACTTTTGCTAATGAAGAAGTTCTATCTAGTCCAAATAATTGTTTTAAAAAATGTATGGTGGATGCTGCGGATGGTGGCTCATGCCTGTAATCCCAGCACTTTGGGAGGTCGAGGCGGATGGATCACGAGGTTAGGAGATCGAGACCATCTTGGCCAACATGGTGAGAACCCATCTCTACCAAAATACAAAAATTAGCTGGGCATGGTGGTGCGTGCCTGTAATCCCAGCTACTTAGGAGGCTGAGGCAGGGGAATAGCTTGAACCTGGGAGGCGGAGGTTGCAGTGAGCTGGGATGGCACCACTGCACTCCAGCCTGAAGACAGAGCAAGACTCAGTCTCAAAAAAAAAAAAAAAATATGGTGTAATGGCAAGGGCCAAGACAATGAATTTGGTTATGGGGTGCTTGAAGGCAGCTATATGATTATATATATGTACTGTCTTATGAAATTTGGTATATTCCTCATCTAAGTTATGTTGAGGAATAGAAATATAGAAAATGTTATTTTCTATATGGAAATTTAAAGTTTATCTTCCTATAAATGACTTGCTTAGCAGCCACCATATTAACTGTCAGGAAATTTTCACCTCTAACATTCTACTTGTTTCGTCTCTTTATTGAAAAGGGGATAAGTTCATATGCCTTCTCCTTCAGCCCAGTTAGTCTGATGTGCTGTGGTATGAAATCAGGTGTAGAGATGTTCTTGTTGCTCAGGCATACCCTAGATCTTACTTTTCTAAGAAAGGCCTTATTGGTTAGGCTCTTCCTAGCCTTACATCTATTTTGAGAGTACTTTGAACCCTGCATTAATTAAATCTGTAAAATGTTTTGCTTTTCCCTATTTTTACCTCCCAATTTGATACATTTTCCACTTTTTCTTTTTCAGCTAGTCTATGAGCTTGGGATATAGGGTTCTGACTGAAGTAAGGTTTAATCATAATAATGAAATCTCTTTCTTTATACTAACTTTCTGTGGATTTTAGTTCTGTTCTGGAAAAATGTAAAGATAATTTCCTATAATCCTTTCTTCCTTTATCACAGGAGGTAATATTTTAAAACAAATTTGATTAATACATATTTTGGGTATAGTTACTACTCAAGACGTTCAAAAAGAATAGTTCTCCAAGTGCTTAAATTCTAGTATTGGAGATGACATGTTTGCAAGTAGAAGTAACAGCATTGTAAGTGCATATAAAATGGGTTCCTTAAGAATGATACAGATCACAGCTGGGCGCAGTGGCTCACACCTGTAATCCCAGCACTTTGGGAGGCCAAGATGGGCGGATCATCTGAGGTCAGGAGTTTGAGACCAGCCTGACCAACATGGACAAACCCTGTCTCTACTAAAAAATACAAAATTAGCCAGATGTGGGAGCACATGCCTGTAATCCCAGCTATTTGGAAGGCTGAGGCAGGAGAATCGCTTGAACCCGGGAGTTGGAGGTTGCCATGAGCCGAGATTGCGCCATTGCACTTCAGCCTGGGCAATAAGAGCAAAACTCCTTAAAAAAAAAGAAAAAAAAAAAAAAGAAAGAATGGTACATATCACAATTACCATATAACTGGGAAGAATTGATATTTTGACCAGCTGGACTGATTATAGAGCTTTTATGGAGGAGAGAACATTTGACCAGGATTGGGGGAAATGAGCAGAGTTATAATAGACAGAAGAAAATTATTCAAGTTAAAGAGAATTGTATTACTCCTTTTCTATAGTGGGATGTGAAGAATCTTACTGGACACATTTTGAGTGTGCCCCCTAAAAGATAACTGTCAGGTATGCATGATGCTTTTTAAGAGTGCACTTAACTTTCTTGTTTTGCTGTGCTCAAAATAATAGCTATGTTTCATGAGCTGGAATCCTAATTTAAAAGAAAACAGTAATACAAATGATACATACATAATAAAATCGTGATGTCTGAAATTTTGAGGAGCAAAATAAGCACGTGCAATGATTTACTTTTGCCCCTAACAAAGTTTCACGTGCAAAGCACATATCAAGATTTTTAGTTTGAGATACTTTGATATATGGCCACTTTATTTTTATCCTGGGTATTGTCAGCAATATCATTGCAAATGAAAAATACATGCTTTATTACTGTGGTAGACTGAATAATGTCCCTTCAACCATGTTCTTATTCTAATTCTTGGAACCCCAAAATGTGTGATGGTGAGAGTAGCCTGGACTATCCAGGTGGAACCCATCTAATCATGAGTCATTAGAAATGGAAGACCTTTCTTACTTGAAGTCAACAGGAGATGTGACTACAGTAGAGAACCAGAGAGACGAAAATGTGAAAAGGACAGAACCTGCAATAGCTGGCTTTGAAGATGGAGGAAGGGGGCCACGAGCCAATGAATGCAGACAGGTGGAAAAGACCAGGAAATGGGCTCCCTGCAGAGTTCAGAAAGAAATGCAGTCCTACTAACACCTCAGTTTTAGTCAGTTAGGCCCATGTGAACTATAGAATTTGCGATAATGTTATGGTAGCAATAGAAAACTAATACACCACCTTCTGTAACCTATCACTTGTCACTTCCATATTGGTCCTTCTTAGGATCCAATGGCCCTGAAAAGGCAAAGAAACACTCTCCACTGCCATGCTATAAGTCAAACTTCAAAGCTAAGTTACTTTTTTCAAGACAATAAAAAATGGTTTTACCAATCAGTATGCTTTCGGTACAAGTAAGAGAAAATCCTGCTTCAAGCTGTCTTTAAGTAACAAAATTTATTACTTACATATTAATATGACAAATATTAATTGAGTACCTACCGTGCACCCAACCACTAATCCAGGCTCTGTAGATACAGCTGTGAACAACACAATGTCTTTGCTTCATAGAGTTTACATTCTAGTGGGGAGGGAGTCAATGTATAAATGAGATAAATGAGTGTAATACTATATTATGTAACAGGAAATCCACTGTAGACTAATTGCTTGAGTTGGTTAATTGAGCTATCAACAATGTCTTCACTTCCCTTAATCTGCTCTGTGATCCTTGGTACTGGCTTTGAATTCAGGCAATAGTAAGATGGATACGGAAGTTTCTGGTGCCTATTCTTCCAGAGGAAAAAGACAAAATATTTCTCCTTGTTGCTGTCATTCGAGAGAAAACTTTTCTCAGATCCCTCAGTTGACTTTTCATTACTTTAGATCTACAAGACTTAGTCACACTTCCATTCGAAACTAATTATTGGTGAGGAAAAAGAAGGAATTGTCATGATTAGCTCAGGAAAGTAATTTGGGATGGAATAGATGTCTGAGTTCACTACAATGGCTTGACAGTAACATGTGAATAGTAAACATTTTAAATATAAAGTTTGTTTTAATTAAATGGCTTATTAAAAATATTTTCTGTATTTTCAAAGTCCCTAGAGAAGAAACAAAAAGGGTTCAGAGGGTTTCATTACTCTCTTTTATTCATGATAGGCAAAAATTAAATAGTTATCTTTGAGAAGCTTATTTGTGTCTTATTTTGTTACAGCCTTACTGGAAAATTTTGTCTTCCAATTACAATTAATTTGAAGCAATCTAGGCATAAATTTATTGTGAGCAGAAGTCATAGATTCAACTAATTATATAATATATTTCAAATATTAGAATTATGTGAAAAATACATTCATGTAAGGGAAGTCATTTAATTTCTAATGTGTAGACCAAAAGGCAAACTAATTAGATTCAGTCCGATAAACCTGAAATATAGCTGTTTTGTAGTAGAAATGAGTAAGTTTTCTGTATTTCTTGCTGAGAGTATATCATTTTTTATAGTTGTTTATTAGAGTTCATACCAATTGAAATAGTTGAAACTTCACTTATTTTCCTTAAGCCCACTCTTCATAAATATTAGAGTTAGTTTCCATCAAATATATTCATTACTAAAAATAGTGAATATTTTTAGATAACACTACATTGGTTGCTTCTAAGTAATGCTACACTGCTGTTGATTTGGAAGAGAATCAAAGAAAATGTTAGTAGTGTTGTCTAAAAGCAAAGTAATTAAATTCTCACTCTTTAAAGGAGGGTATCTAGCATAGATATTTAACATTGCCTAGATGTTGCATTTTTAGTTCTGGATTTTAAGTTCATAAAATATGCTGGTAGGCTGAGCTCTAAGTAACATACACATTTAAGATTTGAGAAAAGAAGTAAGGTTGCAGACTATTTCTGTTTCACTTACTAATTATATGCCTTTCAAATGCTATGAGTGAGGGATAGAAATAGCATTTGAGTTCTAAAAGATTATATGAACTATGTATTTCTTTTTAAAATCAGTGGACAAATTGAAAACCAAGATGAGAATTCCGTAAGATACAGTCTTCAATGCCAGTAACATTCAACTATCTTTGTTTTATCTTTGCCCCAAGGAAACAAGTATTTCCTGGCTATTGAGTGATGTATTCATTGGTGTTGGACTCAATCCAAGAAATCTAAAAATGGAAAGTTCAAGCTACTGAGCAACATATTGGTGATGGCCCACATTTTTAGAGTTTGTTGGAGTAAAGGATACATGACTACCTCCCATTGAATAAAAGTGGGTCATTTGAGCAAGCACTGCGATCTCGGGCTACCTTGGGTCATGTCCATGAGAGGTCTGAGGAGACCCTGGCAGAAGGCAGCGGGGAGCAAGCTGCTGAGTGCCTCGGGGGTGAGCAGATATATACATGACCATGAGAACAGACAATGCGATGCATTTCCAGGATCTGCAAAAGACAGATTTCCAGAATCCCACAGTCTCTAGAAAACTCCCAAATCCAATCCAAAATCAAGAAAAGGTGTTCGTTTTAAACCTCTGCCAGACTAAGGGCACTAACAGCTCACAACAGTCTTGGTCAAGTAAGAATATACCTGCCACTCACCTCTCCTGTGTCTCAGAGGAATTTGGGGGACTAAATGGGGGCAAAATGCACCATAGGCAGGAAAATAATGATAAAGGCTACTAGACCTTTCTTTTCCATTGCAGTTAGTACCCCTGATATAGCTATGTGCAAAAAGTGGCCAGAAATCTAAGCATGAGTGATCAAATGTAAAAGTTATTTCCAGGAGAAGATAAAAGCCTCAAAGCTGAAATCGGGACATTAGTGGTAGGTAGCAAAATAGAAATGGAAGACAACTTGTCAAAAATGCCTACTTTGTGCCAGTTTATGTACATTATCTGATCTTTATGGTAATTGTAGGAAAAGGTTGTTATAGTGCCCATTTTATTAATGATGACATCAGGCCTCAGAGAGGTTAAGTTCCACTTCTGAGGTCAAATATCTAGTGATAGAGAGGATTGAATCCAAATCTGTCCAACACTTTTTCTTTGCACCCTATAGAGGACCTGAGGCCACTTACTTAGCAAGTCTTGATGACCTTTTTTATTTTCTACATCTTCACCCAAGGCCCTCCTGCTATCTACCCATTCTACAGAATCAGACTCCTACTTTTCCCTCTTTTTAGATGTATTTGGAGAATGTAGTCTATCATCCTGGCCTTTTCCTTTTAGAACAAAAGAAAACAAAGCAATGCAGAAAAGGACATGAACACAGTGTAGGAAAAAAGAATGCCATGGAAAGTTAGCCCTCCCAGTATCTCTTTGACTTTGTATTCAGGTTATCTTCTCCTTGATTCACTCTACTCCAGACACATTGACCCTTACTTGTGAGCCAGTCAAGCATGGTTCCACTGCAGAGTCTGCATTGAAAGGCTTCTCTTTCTCCAGATGATCTGTATAGCTAATTCTCTCATCTCTTGCCTTGAGGGAGGTGCTATCATCCTCATACCAGCTGCTCTTTTAGCCCTTTACTGATCATCCTACTTAAAATTATAACTTGCTCCACACTCAGTTACTCTGATCCCTCTTGCCTTTGCCCGATTTTTTTGTCTTATTTTTCCCATAACACTGATCACCTTCCCACACTTACTTATTCTTCATGTTTTTTTACTTCCTGTTTCTTCCTATCACATGAATATAAGATCTTTCTGACTGTGGATCTGTCATTGTTTTACCCCAAGCATCTAAAAGAGTGCCTAGCACATGGTAGGTACGTGCCACAGATTTATTAAATAAATGAATGACTGAATACTGATTTTTACTCCCCACCATAGCTATCACAGACTACTTTGACTTCCTGGCATCTTGCTTTTTGCATTGCTTGCTGGTCTTCCACTAATAATCTTGGAAGGGGGCATTCTTAAGTTTTATCCCACCATACAGGTCTGGGTTTCAGCTGCAGAGTCCTTGAGTTGGCCCAGGCCAGCACTGACTGAGCTCCAGCCCTCATTGTAATAATGTTTGTCAAAGTCAAGTGACAAAAAAAATCTTAATTTTTTATACCATTTCTATTGTCAACAACCTTTAGGGATTTATTAATTATGGCCACTGCTTTTGATAAGACATATAAAATTCAATGAAAAAATACTGTTTTACCACAATGAACTCTGATATGTGAGTAAATTCTAGTATTTATTAGGTAAGCTGTTTTCCAAATTCTACATATTGATATTTGATTTCACTTTGTAATATAGGCATAAACTAATGTTTGCATTTAATATATGGTAGCTGATTTTGCATAAAACTCAGAAATAAATGTGTGTCTGAGATTGAAATAAAATAAATTTAACATTGTCTATGGATGTGAAATTCATAATCCGTGATCCTACAATGAAAGATTTGTAGAGAAAATTATCTATTCAAGTCCGTTCCCATGCGTATCCATTTAGTGAAACTTTACTTGCAAGAATCTGTAAAAATGCTAATAAACCACATCCCTCACCAGCTTAGGCCTAGCTCTTTATTTGTTTCTGGCTTTGAGATAACTTTGAATAGGCAATATGGCATCACCATGGGTAACGAATGATGCATGTATAAAATAGTGACCTTAAAACAGCACATTTCTCTTAAAGGAATCAATTTACATATCATTGCTACTTAAATTTTATGAGCAGTTATGTATCATGTCTTTCCTATATAAACGATGGAAAATTATTTAATCAACATTAATTTCCATGAAATTGTAACTTTGCTGGTGTCCATTAACAAGAATGAACTATATATGGGAAATAGTTTTAAGAAAACAAAGATTAAGGAAAAATGCAGGAAAGATATAATAAAAAATGCACTTTGCTTCAAAGTTAAATGTTTTGGAAAAAATACAGAAAATCTCAGCAATGTGCCTGGGGCATAGTAATACTAGCAATCTCTAGCAGATTCTCCCAGTGTAAGTACATTTAGAACAAATGGTTGTAAATTAGAAGAAACTCTAGTAAGTCTCCAATGAAGGCATAGTATTATATAGCACAGGTAATTAGCCATGATGCATATTTTTTAGTTCCCCCCCTTTAAATTCTTTCTTCCAATTTTAATTTTACAGAATCACAATTTGATGAACTATTAGTTTTTTGCTTACCCATGTAATCCAGAAATTCCTAGTAAACAATGCTACAGGGGTAGATAAAATGTATACATTTAAATTTATACCCTGGATTTGCTATTGTTTGCAGATATCCTCAACTTTCTTACCAAAACAAAATAATGCCAGAAAGACTCTAGCCCTGAATGAACCCAACCATCTACTTTTTTTTTTCTTTTGGATTCGTATGGAATATTATGAAAGGGATCCAGTCACAAAACCAGGTTAACTAGTATCACTATAAACATTGTCATGCAAAACTCAAATGAGTACTTACCACCATGTGAAAATTCCATTGTGTTTCTGTATTTTACTCTCTCATTATCCCTGGCTACTATTTTACTTATTCTTAACTCTCCTTTCATCTCCTTACCCACGACCATCGCTGCACCTTTCAGGCGATGCCTTACCTTATGCATCCTGTCAAAGGAAGAAATCAGACAGAAAGGGGCTCACTTTCCCTTGCTCTGTACTGAGGCTCTTGGTCAAATCCCAATTCATCACTTACTAGCTATGGGACCTGTGCAAGTTGCTTATATTTTTGTGTCCCTCTATAAAATGCTGATAACAATACCAGCCTTAAAAGTTATTAGAAAGATTAATAAATTACATTAAAATATTATTAAAATAAAATTAATATACACAAAAACGTATATCAGAAAAGGGTGTGGCACGTAGCAAGAACAATGTGTAAGTTATCATCATCATTTATTATTCTTTTCCATTAGAACAGAAAAAGTGATCTTTTGTCAGAAATTCTCCACCTGTCCCCATCTTTTCCAAAAGTTTATGCTTCCTTTATTTATTTTTCCAGATCATCAACCTTCCCCACTTCATGTACCTTTCCCATTGTTATATGAACAGGCTCTTCTATATTCTTTCTCTAAAAAGTAGTTTCCCTCAATTCCAAGTCTTCAATTTTTACCCTCATTCTCAGCAAACTTTTTCTGACAAGATTTTGAACAGTGGAAAAGGCCTGAAAATTGTTCCTTGGGTTTGACCACATGGAGAACACTCACAGCCCTCTCTGAAGCAGTCAAGACAGCCAACCATCCCATTCTTGAAACCTTCTCCTTTCTTGGCATCCATAACACTAAAACCACCTTTGCAAAAATTATAATTATGGCAGTAAATGACATCTAATCTAACCCACCGCCACCCCCCCCATCTTCCCTCCCCTTAATCGTTCTTGGGCTTAGGCTAACTTTGGAAAACATTTAGTTTACAGTTTAAATGATTACAGGCCACATTTTCTTAATCTAGTCTATCATTGATGGACATTTGGGTTGGTTCCAAGTCTTTGCTATTGTGAATAGTGCTGCAATAAACATATGTGTGCATGTGTCTTTATAGCAGCATGATTTATAATCCTTTGGGTATATACCCAGTAATGGGATGGCTGGGTCAAATGGTATTTCTAGTTCTAGATCCTTGAGGAATCGCCACACTGTCTTCCACAATGGTTGAACTAGTTTACAGTCCCACCAATGGTGTAAAAGTGTTCTTATTTCTCCACATCATCTCCAGCACCTGTTGTTTCCTGACTTTTTAATGATCGCCGTTCTAACTGGTGTGAGATGGTATCTCATTGTGGTTTTGATTTGCATTTCTCTAATGGCCAGTGATGCAATGTTCATCAGGGATATTGGTCTAAAATTCTCTTTTTTTGTGTCTCTGCCAGGCTTTGTTATCAGGATGATGCTGGCCTCATAAAATGAGTTAGGGAGGATTCCCTCTTTTTCTATTGATTGGAATAATTTCAGAAGGAACAGTACCAGCTCCTCCTTGTACCTCTGATAGAATTCAGCTGTGAATCTGTCTGGTCCTGCACTCTTTTTGGTTGGTAAGCTATTAATTATTGCCACAATTTCAGAGCCTGTTATTGGTCTGTTCAGGGATTCAGCTTCTTCCTGGTTTAGTCTTGGGAGGGTGTATGTGTCGAGGAATTTATCCATTTCTTCTAGATTTTCTAGTTTATTTGCCAAGAGGTGTTTATAGTATTCTCTGATGGTAGTCGGTTATTTCTGTGGGATCGGTGGTGATATCCCGTTTATCATTTTTTATTGCATCTATTTGATTCTTCTCTCTTTTCTTTTTTATTAGTCTGGCTAGTGGTCTATCAATTTTATTGATCTTTTCAAAAAAAACCAGCTCCTGGATTTATTGATTTTTTGAAGGGTTTTTTGTGTCTCTATCGCCTTCAGTTCTACTCTGATCTTAGTTATTTCTTGCCTTCTGCTAGCTTTTGAATGTGTTTGCTCTTGCTTGTCTAGTTCTTTTAATTGTGATGTTAGGGCATCAACTTTAGATATTTCCTGCTTTATCTTGTGGGCATTTAGTGCTATAAATCTCCCTCTACACACTGCTTTGAATGTGTCCCAGAGATTCTGGTATGTTGTGTCTTTGTTCTCATTGGTTTCAAAGAACATCTTTATTTCTGCCTTCATTTTGTTATGTACCCGGTAGTCATTCGTGGAATACTATGCAGCCATAAAAAATGATGAGTTCATGTCCTTTGTAGGGACATGGATGAAGCTGGAAACCATCATTCTCAGTAAACTATTGCAAGGACAAAAAACCAAACACCATATGTTCTCACTTATAGATGGGAATTGAACAATGAGAACACTTGGACACAGGAAGGGAAACATCACACACCAGGGCCTGTTGTGGGGTGGGGGTATGGGGGAGGGATAGCATTAGGAGATATACCTAATGTAAATGATGAGTTAATGGGTGCAGCACACCAACATGGCACATGTATACATATGTAACAAACCTGCACGTTGTGCATATGTACCCTAGAACTTAAAGTATAATAAAAATAAAAAAAACAAATAAAAAAGCAAGGAGCAAGGAAAAAAATAATAAAAAATAATGATTACAGGCATTCCCCAAAACTCAACTGCCTTTGTAAAGCTAACAAAAGGCCAGCAGGCTAGGGGGAGGAGAGGAATCTGAATTCTGCTAAAGTATAGTCATAAAAGATTGCCAGCCATTCCTACAAATAAAATCAGTATTCTAGAACTTAATATTGGCCTTTTCAGATAACTTTTCAGGTTTTTTTGCATGTCTGAAACCCATGGCTCCACCTGGACCTGCCAACTCCACTCCTATGGCCCCACCCACAAGCAACTCAGCTCAAGAGGACAGCTTTGACCTCCTATGATTTCATCTCCACCACAACCAATCATCAGCGGGCATCCATTTCTAGCCATCCCCCCTTCCGCTAAACTGTCTTTGAAAATCCCGTAACCTATAGGCTTTAAAGGAGATTGACTTGAGTACTAACTCCATCTCCCACATGGTGTGGCCAGCCTCGAGTCAGTTTAAGTCTTTCATTACTGTAATGCCATGGTCTTTAATTGTGCAGTGGGCAGAAAGCACCTGTTGGGCAGTTACAACACCATCAGTCTGCTGATTTTCTTTCTATGTCTCTGGCTTCTAGTTCTCAGTTTCATTTTCTTTCTCATTTCCTGCTTTCATTGCTTCTTATTCTACACTTTCTCCTTAGGAGAGATCTTTTATTGCCATGGATACCATCTTTGTGCTCAAAGAGCCCACACACATACACACATATATATTTCCATCCAAATTCTTCCTTCTGAATTTGAACCTGCTCCTCTATAGCATTCCTTTTCTCAGCATGTGACCCGCTATTCTCTCTTCACCCAGTTGCTAAAAACAGAAAATTGAAATCATTTTCATTATGGCTTTGTCCTGATGCCTCCTCTCTTCCCATCACCCAATATGAAGCTCAGACTATTCTGAATCCAAATTTATTTGTTAAATTGCCCTTCATTTCTACATTTTTGTTGCTACTCTTAATTAGCTCTAACCATCTTTCTCATTTGGACTACTCCACAACCAAGCTTCTATAGCTATAAAATGATCTTTTAAAATGCAAATTGGACTCTGTCTTTCTCTTTCATCTCTGTTTTAACATAGAAGAATTACTTAGAGTCTTTCATTTTAACATCAAAGGCCTCAGAAATCTGGTCAGCTGAATCCAATGTCATGTGGTATCACTCTATCACTTGTTTTCTAAGCTGGCCACATTGGTCTTCTTTCAGTTCTTAATAGTACCAAGCACTTTTGTGCCTCAAAGGGTTTTCACATGTTAGTACCTTCACCTGGAATGCTTTTATTTCCACGCTTTACTTTGCTAATCTTACTTATACTTCACATCTTAGCTCAAACATCACTTCTCTACATAGGCTGTCTTTGAGTCTCAGATCTAAATTAGATTTCTCTTGTTAGTTTTGCTCTTATAGCACTTATCACAAATTATAGTGTAGATCAATTTATCTCTTTGTCTCTTAAACTAGTCTGTGAACGCCATGAGAGCGGACACCAGGTGTGCTTTGTTCAATCTCAGGTTTCACCCTCTGTAGCCATTTACTATATCAATAAATGAATAATAAATATGTCAATAGCTAAATAAATGAGTGTTTGCCAGTAAGTTACCTAAGCTGTCTGACTCTCATCTATGAAGTTGACACAAGAATTTCTTTCTTACCAGGTTGTTCTATTAACTGATAGAGCAAATACTTCTACCCAGCATAAATTCGGCACAAAAATTTGCTTCCTCTGCCCCACCCTTCACCCTATCCACGCCAGCAGCCTGATAGAGCAGAAAAAGCTTTACAGTTCGATGTAACTGAATTTAGTTTTTTATTTTCTAGTTATTTCCTGTGTAACCCTTGTCAAGTTGCTTAACATCTTTGAGCCTGTTCTCTCACCTATAAAACTGATATAATAACGTCTACCCTTATAGGATTGTGGCTAGGATTAAATAAAGTAACATGTATAAAGCACCCAGCATGTGCACATTCCATAGATGTGAGTTCTCAGTCTCTGAATACCCAAGGTACCATATATAGCATAATTTTTCAACATTTTCATCCAAAATCACGTATGTTTTTCACAGGTTTAAGCTAAAATATTATTTTAGAAGGCAAATAAACCTGAGAAGCATGTCAAATTGCTATCTTCTAAAGGCATATGAAGCACCTGGGGAGCTTAATCAAAATGCAAATTCTAGGCCCCCACTCACTGACATCTGATTCACTAGATCTGGAGTGAGCCCAGGAATTTGCATTTTGATAAAGCCCACAGAGTGAATCAGGTGTTCCATTAACTTCACCTTGAAGACCAGTATTTTCATGTATCCAAGTTTGAGACATGGTGATATTTTCAACTCCAAACTCCAAAAGTCTGCATGAGCCACAGTTGATAATTGAGCCTATGTGTAGTCAAAGGGCACATTTATTTCCTTAAGAGTCGTGGATTTATTCATGCTGCTTTATGAAATAAACTTAATGTTGAACTTAGGAGATATAAGAGCAGCTGCTTTCACAAAGGCACTGTTTATCAGACTATAAAATAAATTGTACATGAATCTTAACTCTCAAAGCTGTGCAAATTCTCATATCTAGCAAGGAACTCTATCTACCAATGAGAATAACAGGCATTATAGATGTACATATGCTTCAGAAATAATGCATTTTCTAGGAAAAAAAACCTGCTGTTACTCATTAGCCTGACAGGTAGGCTTGAAATTTATAAAGGACATACTTTAGAAGAATCATTACTATACAGTAGTAGTAATAAGATATAAAAATATTAGGAATAAAACAATGAAAGAGTGATGTAAACAGTTTTTTGTGAATTTAAAAAGAAAAATTAAGAAAGTTACAAAAAACTCTTTATAATAATCAGTGTCAAATACACTACCTTATTTTTTCTCATAAAATGATTGATAGTAAACATTTTAGAGCTCAATGGCTTCTATGTAAAAGCCATTTAGTTGTCTTTTTTTAAAACCAAAAGTGAAAAAGAAAATTGAGTACCAAGTTACTAAGACACTCAAGACATAAAAGTCTGTAAAGACTATACAGAATATCCCCAGGAGCCATATGCCTGCAACAAACATCCCAAAGTTGCTTCAGCTTTTTAATAACTGTATGATTGATTTTTGTATACTCCATAAAATATTTTTTAAAAAATGATTAAAATGCATAAATGCATAATACTTACATTGATAAATATAAACTTACTTGCTAAGACATGAAAGATGCAATTTATATCATTCCATCTTGCTATGTTGGTGCATTTTCCTCCAAATTTGTGTAAATACTGTTCTGAGTTTTGCATTTGTAACTGAGATGACTCAAAAACACGTTGTCCTTAGTTCTTGAAATGTCATAATAAATATTTAAACTTTGAGAAGCTATCTTAGAGTCCTCCTTCTTGCTGTTGAAACTAGGGTAAATTTTCTTTTATCTAAATTGAAGAAATTGAAAAGTAGAGCTGAAAAGAATCTCAGTCATTGAAGTGCCTGCTCCTTTCCACAAAGTCTGGCTTCAGAAATTTACCTGTTTTTCAGGATCCAATTTAATCATTCCCGTCTACGAAATTATTCGACTCAAAAGTATCTCTGACAATGTTTTGAACCTTACAAATGCCAACGCATTGTCCTAAATAACCTAAGTCACCCTGCCTCCCTCACATACCATGTTAAATTGATCATTGAATCTCAAAATCTCAAAAACATCTCAGTAGCTCATTCTCCCCTTCTCACTGGTGTGACTTTGGCATCAACCCCTTCCATCAGTCTGAAGTATTGCAAGAGTCTCTTACAGGATCCCTAGGTTTGGGGTCTCTCATATTGTCTCCTCTGTTCTCCACATTCCAAAGTTGTGTTTAACTTACATTAAAATATAAAAATTGTCATAAAATACAGAATTATGATCCAACCCCTGCTTCATCCATCTCCTAATGTGTTCACATACACCAAACTATTTTGCCATCTCACAGAGCTTCCTGTCTCACAAAAAAACAAGATTTTTTGTTTGTTTTAATTTTTTATGAATGACTTTACACATTATATTTATCTTCCTGGAATGCTTTTATTTACATTTTCTTTATCAGCTGCCCCCAACTCCTTGGGAGGTTACGAGTAATATTTCAAGAAATATTAGTCACATAACTTCCGAGAGAAGTCAAGGGACACTGTTCAATTAGGCTTATAAACCAGTTATATCTATACATGTGTGACATTATATTAGAGCCTACATATTTCTTGCCCAAAAGACCTTAAATTCTCCAAAGATAGAGCAATATTTGATTCATCTTTAGATCTTCATAATCTATCTAGGTAGTGGCTCAAGGTATTAATAATAATATCAATAATAATAATAAACACTTCTATAATACTGTGTGAGGCACTGTTTTACTTAATTTGCAAACTTAGATATGTACAATCCTATGATGTAAATAATTTTACTAGCCAATTTTATAGAGGGTAAAATAAGGTACAGTGTGGTTAAATAACTTTTTCAATGTCACATACCTAGTAAGTTAAAACATTAGGGCTTAGTCTGGCTTCAGAACTCATATTCTTGTCTTCTTGCTAACTAAAATTTGCTAACTTGCTCAATAAAAATATGAAACTTAAAAAAAATTCATCTCACTCACTATTACTCTGGCTATGGGAAAATCTGACTCTAGGTTTCTCAAAGTGAACCTCAAAGATAGATCTTGGTTAATAAAAGTTGCAAAATATTTGAAGTTACTAGTGAAGATCTAAAAATGGATACTTTGAATATATAACAGAACATGTCAGTGTGCAGATGATGTTGGTAAAATTTTAGGTAATGGAGTTCTATATATGAATCAATAATGCATAGTATCATGAAATAAAATAATTTAAAACAACAGAAGAATTTCATCTGTGAAATGTAAACAGAGGAAAAACTGCGTGTTTGAATGTATTGTGGTGATGAAGGGAAAGGATCCTTGACAGAAGGATCACACATTCACTTACATGAGCAACACACATGTGTCATTCTCGTTCAAGATCCTGCATCATTTCTACAACTAAGCTTTAAATCCTTACTTCAGATGCCTCCAGAAAAATAAACACAGAAGAAACTAACACTGTTGTTCAAGTAATTTACCTCATAATGTGCAAAACAAATAAACACTAGTAAACATATATTAATTCTGCAGCTGGTTAGGGTATAAAGGGTCATAAACCATCCCTGTTCCTCTAGAAATCACTAAAAAATAATAAAGTAAAAATTATACATAGACATACACACATCTGTTTATATAGATTGGTAGGTTATAGTTAGATGGGTGGATGGAGAGAGAGAGAGAAGAGAGGAAAGAAAAAGAAAGAAAGAAAGAAAGAGAGAGAGAAAGAAAGAGAAAGAAAGAAAGAAAAAGAAAGAAAGAAAAAGACAGAGAAAGAAAGAAAGAAGGAAAGAAAGGAAGGAAAGAAAGAAAGGAAAGAAAGAAAGAAAATCTTGACACAATGAGGTCTAAAGGAGCTAAATTTCAAATAGGAATAAGGTTTTCCTATATAAATAGAGATCTGTGACCATCAGGGTCACAGAGGTAAATCAGTCAATAGAAGAAGACACATGCAGAAGTGTGAATTAACACTTTATGAATTAACATAACAGAATTAACAGAAGTTAGAATTAACAAAAACTTTAAAATAAACATAAATATATGAAACCAATTATTTGAAAAGCTGAAGAAAATGAATGGAAAGAAGGATAACATAAACCATGTATGGAATTTTAACAAAAAACCATACAACTAAAACATGCAATATTCAAGAATTTATTGGAGCACTTTAGAGCTCAATAAAAATGGGCACAAACCATTGTGAAAATTGATTGTATAACTTGGGTTATTTTCGTCATACCAAACTAAATCAGATTTGAGGGGCCAGGGGAAAAAACACTTAGGGGAAATAGATAGCACCTGCTGCAAGAATTAAATTTTTTCCATAAGCCCAGCTGTTAAAACTGCTTATTATAAGCTGAAGCCAGTTACATCTAATAGCTACTCAAGCATTTGGGTATAACTCTAAGACTAGTTTTACCCATTTTTGTCACTCAGCAATCAGAGTTTGTCAGCTCCCCAAAACATTGCTAGTGTCGATGAACTTTTTTCAAAGCAATACATAACATTTCTCTTTTTTAGAAAAACTCCAACCTTCTGTTTATTTTTCAGACATAACGAAGACCACCTAGTCTTGTATGTATGCCCTGAAATAAATCTTTGCTGCACAAATACAACTTTCAAATTTTAAAATTTGTCTTTATACATTGTTTGACTTTGACAACCTGTCCAAGCTCAATGGGCCATTAATATGTAAATAGATGCCCAAGATCATTATTCAGCAGAAATTGGAAATTAAAATTCTAATGAGTTATAAGACTGAAAATAGCAAATATGGTTGAGATTGCGGAGCAAGTTAGGCTTTTATATAATGCCACAGATGTGAAAAATAGTATTATCTCTTTGGAAAACCCTTTTGCACTTTCTAATAAAATTAAGAATTACTCTTTTAGATATATATCCAAAAGAAATGAGTGCTTATTTTTACAAAAAGTCTTCTATAATAATATCCATAGTAGTTTAATTTAATAGCAATATAACAATTATAACAGATAAAATCTGTTAACACCCCAAATACTCAACAGGAGAAAGGATAAATAAGTCATGGTATAATCACAAAATAACATATTTAGCAAAAGGGTGAATAAAAAGAATGAGCTTGTGGTATACTCAACAAAATGAATAAACATCATAAACAGTATATTGAGCAAAAGAAAGTAGATATAAATGAATACATACTGTTCAACTGAAATAAGGTTTAGGAAAGGACAAATTAATCCATGGCACAAGAACTAAGAATAGTGGTTACGGAGAGGGTTATATTGTCAGTCCAGGTGGATAAGGTAACTTTCTAGCCAAGGGATGAAAACATTTTTTATTTATAGCTGTTTGGGTTGCACGTGGGTTGCATGCATATATAAATTATTAAACAAGTCTCTTTAAAATGTGTGTGTTTTGCTTCATAGAGTGTACACCCCAATTCAAAATAGTTTTTTTTGTTTTTTGAGACGTAGTTTTGCTCTTGTTGCCCAGGCTGGAGTGCAATGGTGCAATCCTGGCTCACCGCTACCTCCACCTCCCGGATTAAAGCAAATCTCCTGCTTCAGCCTCCCCAGCAGCTAGGATTACAGGACCCCACCACCACGCCTGGCTAATTTTTTTTTTTTTTTTTTTTTTTTTTTTTAGTAGAGACAGAGTTTCACCATGTTAACCAGGCTGATCTCTAGCTCCTGACCTCAGGTGATCCACTTACCTTGGCCTCCCAAAGTGCTGGGATTATAGGAGTGAGCCACAGCGCCTGGCCCAAAATAGCTTTTTAAAAGTCATACGTAATTTTTAAAAAATAATCTTGTGTACTTCTGATGAAGGAAATATCTGTCAAAACTAGTTGATTGAAACCTTCTTTATTAAAAAATTTAATATGCATAACTTAAATGAATACATCTATGCACCCAAGTTTACTTGGTTATTATTACTGTTGTTTTTAAGATAGGGGTCTTGTTCTGTTGCCCAGGCTGGAGTGCAGTGTCACAATCACAGCTCACTGCTCGCTCCAACTCCCAAGCTCAAGCAATCATCCTACTGCAGCCTCCCAAGTAGCTGGATCCGCAGGTACATGCCACCACACCTGGCTAATTTCTGTGTGTGTGTGTGTGTGTGTGTGTGTGTGTGTGTGTAGAGATGAGGTCTCACTAAGTTGCCCGAGCTGATCTTCAACTCCTAAGCTCAATTGATCCTCCTGTCTTGGCCTCCTAAAGTGTTGAGATTACAAGCATGAGACAATGTGCCTGGCTTTGATACTAAGTTTAAATCTAATATCTTATATTCTCTTGGGAGGTTTTAGTGCTTTTATTTTCAGTCATTAAAATACTTGTCTTCATTTATTAATTTATCCACTGAATGATTATTTATTGGGTTCTATTATGTGTCAGAAGCTGTTATGTAAACAAGATGAATTTTTCCATTCATGGAGTTTATATTTTAGTAAATAGACTTTAGAAAAATCAGTCACAAATAAACTAATATGAAACAAACAACTCATAAACTAATAAAAAAATTAGATAACATAGTGTTATTTTCCCTAAGTTAGGAAGAAGGATGTTATATAAATGTATTCTAGAGATACACTTTAAATAGGATTATTTTTAGAAAAAGAAGGTTTTTCTATAAGTGTAAATGCTGAGAAGAGGTCAGACTAGGGGAAAAAAAAGAATAATTCAGTATAAGAGAAAGCAGGAGCAAAGAGTCTGAAACAGGGATTTAACATCTTCAAAAGTAAAGAAAGCAAGCTGGTAATGCTATTTAATAATAGTGAGCATAGGTGAGAATGGGAGGAGGAATGGGGCAGAAATGACATATGAAGGAGTAACTGAGTATTGAATACATAGTTTTGCAAATCACTATTTTATTTTTTTGCTGTATAGAATATTATTACAGACATACCTCATTTTATTTTGCTTCATTTTGTTGCACTTTGCACATTGTTTTTTCACAACTTGGTTTGTGGCAACCCTGCAACAAGCAAGACTATTGGCACCATTTTTCCAACAGTATGTCCTCACTTCAAGTCTCTGTATTAGCCTTTTTCGATAATAAAATATTTTTAATTAAGGTATGTACTTTTTTGACATAATGCTACTGCACACTTAATAGACCACAGTATAATGTGAACATAATTTTTATATATACTGAGAAACCCTAAAATTTGTGTAATTTGCTTTAGTGCAGCATTCACTTTACTGAAGTTAGCTAGAACTGAACCTACAATATCCAAGTTATGGGTGTATTATTCTAGGAAACAAGAAGTTGGAGGATTTAAAGCTAGGTAATAATGTGATATATTTTTATATGAAAAGACTAATGTAAATGCTACGTGCAGGCCTGGTGCAGTGGCTCGCACCTGTAATCTTAGCATTATAGAGGCTAAGGCAAGGAGATTGTTGAGGCCAGGAGTTCAAGACCAGCCTGAGCAATGTAGGGAGACCCGGTCCTAAAAAATATAGACAGCTGGTCATGGTGGTGCTTGCCTGTGATACCAGTGACTCAGGAGGCTGGGGCAGCAGATCCCTTGAGGCTGGCAGGTCAAAGCTGCAGTGAGCCATGATTGCATCACTGCACTCCAACCTGGGTGACATAATGAGACCCTGTTTCTAAAAAATAAATAAATACTGTGTGTAGAATAGATTTTAGGAAATGTAGAGGATTGTCAGTGATGAAAAAGGAGAAATCAACAAATAATTATAATTTATGTTATTCATCAATGTCACAGTAGGTTCCAAGCTTACCTGCAGAAAGGAGACAATTTGATTATTCAATACAACAAAAGCAAATGAAAAAGGTGTTGCTCTACATCACTAGCTATTACAAAAATGCCAATCAAAACCATAATGACATATCACCTCACAACAGTTAGGATGACTACTATCAAAACGTCAAAAGATAAGTGTGGAGAAAAAAAGGAACCCTTATACATTGTTGATAGAAAAGCAAATTGGCACAACTGTCATGGAAAACAGTATGGAGATACTTCAAAAAAAAAAACGGAACTCCTATATGATTCAGCAATCATACCTTTGCAGATATATACTAAGAAAATAAAATAATCTCAAAGAGATATCTGCACTTTCACATTTATTGCAGCATTATTCACAATAGCCACAATAAGAAAACAAGTAATCCCATTTACAATAGTTACAAATTTAAATACAACATCTAAGAATAAACTTAATCAAAGAGGTGAAAGATTTCCACAATGAAAACTATAAAACACTGAAGCAAGTAATTGAAGAGGACACAAAAAAACAAAAAGATATTCCATGTTCACGGATTGGAATAATCAGTATTGTTAAAATGTCCATATTACCCAAAACAATTTACAGATTCAATGCAATTCCTATCAAAATACCAATGAGATTCTTCACTGAAATAAAAACAATCCTAAAATTTATCTGAAACCACAAAAGACCCAGAGTAGCCATAGCCACTCTGAGCAAAAAGAACAAAACTGGAGGAATCATATTACCTGACTTCATATTATACTAGGGTTACTGTAACCAAAATAGCATGATGCTCTCCCCAGTTAAAATGGCGTTTATCCAAAAGACAGGCAATAATGATGCTGGCAAGGATGTAGAGAAAAGGGAACTCTCATACACTGTTGGTGGGAGTATAAATTAGTACATTTACTATGGAGAACAGTATGGAGGTTCCTCAAAAAACTAAAAATAGAACTACAATATGATCCAGCAAATCCCACTACTGGATATACACCCAAAAGACAGGAAACCAGTATGCCAAAGAGGTATCTGCACTCCCGTATTTACTGTAGTACTATTCACAAAAGCCAGGATTTGGAATCAACTTAAGTGTCCATCAACACATGAATGGACAAGGAAAATGTGGTTTATATACACAAGGGAGTACTATTCAGCCATAAAAAAGAATGAGATCCATTCATTTGCAACAACATGGATGGAAATGGAGGACATTATGTTAATTGAAATAACCCATATAGAGAAAGGCAAACTTCACATATTCTCACTCATTTTTGGGAGCTAAAAATTGAACTCATGAAGATAGAGAGTTGAAGGATGGTTACCAGAGGCTGGGAGGAGTAGTACAGGTGGGGGGAAAGTGGGAGTGGTTATTGAGTACAAAAATATGAGTTAAATAGAATGAATAAGATCTAGTATTTGATAGCACAACAGGATGATTACAGTTAACAATAATTTACTGTATAGTTAAAAATAATTAAAGGTTATAGCTGGAATTTTTATAATACACAAAAAAATGACAAAAGCTTGAGGTGATGGATACCCTATTTACCATGATGTGATTATTATGCATTGTAGGCCTATATCAAAATATCTCATATATCCCATAAATATGTACAACTACTATGTGCCCAGAAAAATTGAAAATGAAAAACACAACAAAGTACGAAAACAATCTCATTGTCCATCAACGAATAAATAAATACAGGAAATATTATATATATGAACAGACACCTTTCAAAAGAAGACATACACATGACTGACAAGCATATGAAATAATGCTCAACATCACTAAACATTAGAGAAATACAAATCAAACCACAGTGAGACATCCTCTCACACCAATCAGAATAGCTGCTATTAAAAAGTAAAAAAGAACAGATTCTGGTGAGATTGTGGAGAAAAGGGAATGATTGTACACTGTTGGTGGGAATGTAAATTAGTTCAGCCATTTGTGGGAAGCAGTTTGGTGATTTCTCAAGTTAAAACAGAACTACTATTCAACCCAGCAATCCCACTGTTGGACATATACCCAAAGGAATATAAATCATTCTACCATAAAGACACACACATGTATATGTTCACTGTCACACTATTCACAATAGAAAAGACATGAAACCAACCTAGCTATGATAGATGGGATAAAGAAAACATGTGACGTAGACACCATGGAATACTACATAGCCATAAAAAAGAACGAGATCCTGTCCTTTGCAGTGACATGGATGAAGATGGAGACTGCTATCCTAACGCAAGAACAGAAAACCAAATACTGCAAGTTCTCACTTATAATTGGGAGATAAAATTGAGTAGACATGAACACAAAGAAGGGAACAATAGACACCGAGGCCTACTTGAGGGTGGAGGGTGGGAAGAGGATGACTATGGAGAAGCTACCTATTGGGTACCATGCTTATTACCTAGTGACAAAATAGTCTATACACCAAATCCCCATTGCACACAACTTACCCATATTACAAATCTGCACATGTACACCTGAAACAAAAAGTTTTTTTTTAAACAAATCATGTTTGTATTACACACACTCACACATGCAAGTATACATACACACAAAGGAACCATATTCAACCTTTAAAAAGAGGAAAATCTACCATTTGCAATGACATGGATGAACCTAATAGATAGCATGCTAAGTGAAGTAGAACAGACACAGAAAGACAAATACACATGATCTCATGTATATATGGAATGTAAAACATGGAACTCATAGAAATAAAGAGTAGAGGTGTGGTTACCATGTACCACTAGGTGAGGAAAAGGGGGAGATGTTGGTCACAGGGTACGAACTTGCAGCTATAAAGTGAATCAGTTCTGGAGATCTGGGGTACAGCATGGTCACTATAGTAATAATAATGTGTCATATACTTGAAATTTGCTAAGAGTAGATCTTATTTTCACAAATCCACCAACAACAAAGCCAGCTATGTGAGATGGTTAATTAGCTTTCCTGTGGTAATCATTTTACATTGTAGAGTTGTATGAAAACATCACTTGTACACCTTGAACATATATTATCTTTGTCTATTATAACTCAATGAAGATAAAAATAAAATAAAATGCATTGTTCTAGTATCCTTTTACTCTTTTAATGTAAGTCCTTAAATAATTTTTGTTTTACTTATTTATGTTGGCAGATGGTATCTACTTCATCTTCAATTAAGATTTCATGAATTCTCACTGGGTGCATGGTTTTGCCCTGGAGTTTCATATTAAAAAAGTGTGTGTTTTTTCTATTGAGTATGTTTCCGAATTCTACAGTCCAGGGGTGAATTCAGTATTTTTTTTTTTTATTATACTTTAGGGTTTTAGGGTAAATGTGCACAATGTGCAGGTTTGTTACATATGTATCCATGTGCCATGTTGATTTCCTGCATCCATTGACTCGTCATTTAGCATTAGGTGTATCTCCTAATGATGTCCCTCCCCCCTCCCCCACCCCACAACAGTCCCCGGAGCGTGATGTTCCCCTTCCTGTGTCCATGAGTTCTCATTGTTCAATTCCCACCTATGAGTGAGAACATGTGGTGTTTGGTTTTTTGTCCTTGCGATAGTTTACTGAGAATGATGTTTTCCAATTTCATCCATGTCCCTACAAAGGACACGAACTCATCATTTTTTATGGCTGCATAGTATTCCATGGTGTATATGTGCCACATTTTCTTAATCCAGTCTATCGTTGTTGGACATTTGGGTTGGTTCCAACTCTTTGCTATTGTGAATAGTGCCGCAGTAAACATACGTGTGCATGTGTCTTTATAGCAGCATGATCAGGCAGGAGAAGGAAATAAAGGGTATTCAATTAGGAAAAGAGGAAGTCAAATTGTCCCTGTTTGCAGATGACATGATTGTATATCTAGAAAACCCCATTGTCTCAGCCCAAAATCTCCTTAAGCTGATTAGCAACTTCAGCAAAGTCTCAGGATACAAAATTAATGTACAAAAATCACAAGCATTCTTGTACACCAATAACAGACAAACAGAGAGCCAAATCATGAGTGAACTCCCATTCACAATTGCTTCAAAGAGAATCAAATACCTAGGAATCCAACTTACAAGGGATGTGAAGGACCTCTTCAAGGAGAACTACAAACCACTGCTCAATGAAATAAAAGAGGATACAAACAAATGGAAGAACGTTCCATGCTCATGGGTTGGAAGAATCAATATCGTGAAAATGGCCATACTGCCCAAGGTAATTTATAGATTCAATGCCATCCCCATCAAGCTACCAATGACTTTCTTCACAGAATTGGAAAAAACTACTTTAAAGTTCATATGGAACCAAAAAAGAGCCCGCATCGCCAAGTCAATCCTAAGCCAAAAGAACAAAGCTGGAGGCATCACCCTACCTGACTTTAAACTATACTACAAGGCTACAGTAACCAAAACAGCATGGTACTGGTACCACAACAGAGACATAGATCAATGGAACAGAACAGAGCCCTCAGAAATGATGCCGCATAGCTACAACTATCTGATCTTTGACAAACCTGACAAAAACAAGAAATGGGGAAAGGATTCCCTATTTAATAAATGGTGCTGGGAAAACTGGCTAGCCATATGTAGAAAGCTGCAACTGGATCCCTTCCTTGCACCTTATACAAAAATTAATTCAAGATGGATTAAAGACTTATATGTTAGACCTAAAACCATTAAAATCCTACAAGAAAACCTAGGCAATACCATTCAGGACATAGGCGTGGGCAAGGACTTCATGTCTAAAACACCAAAAGCAATGGCAACAAAAGCCAAAATCGACAAATTCAGTATTTTTTAAATTTCTAAGTTATGTGGAATTATGATTTATGAACTTTCTGTCAATTTTGCGAAGCATCTACTTTATAAACAACTAAGATCTTCTCTAAGGAAAATAAAAGAATTTTTGAGTGAATTCATGTTTTATGACCAAAAACTTTAAATTGTTCCATGGGGGACTCTGAATAAGTTAGCAGTTTAGATAAGCAGCCTTTGTGTTTTCAAGCTTAAATTTTTTTTATTAAGTAAGAAAAATGTAAAGATTTTACATGGTTATTTTCACCAACTTTGAGCTTTCTTTATTTGTACAGCCACTCACTCTTACTTCACCACATCTAGCCCAGTACAAAAAAGCTGGAGAACAAATGCAAGAAATTCTTGGCTTTATGTTTAAAAGTCCTGATTCAGGTTTGAAACAGAAAAGATTCTGAAAGATATATGATACACTTAGTTTATGTGCTTCCTCACACACTTGTATTTAAAAATTTATTATGTATGTGTGTGTTTTTGCTATACCACACAGAAAAAAATGTCTTTGTAGAATGTTATAGTCTACTGTGGCTAAAAATATTGTCACCAGTGTACTGTCCTCCTGCAGATGTTATTTGTTCTCCGAATTTTATACTTCATTATGCTCTAGATGACATTCAATTGCCATTATCTGCATGATGTTGCCCCAGAGCCTTCTTAGAAGCCGCAAAAGACAATTTTAAACCCCTAACCACAGACCTGAAGTGCCAGGGATTAATACACTTGCAGCAACCCTCAAGCTACAACAATCTAAAATCGGTCTTCTGTCATCTTTCAGGTGGGACAGCTCTAAGAACTATGTTACTCACCTTTTCCCAGACAGTCTTGCAATTGCTGCAACGGTAAGCTAGCTTGATAAGATGGTTTTTTACATCTTATACGGAAGGAAGATGGCTTCCTTCCCTTCCCTGTCTCACTATCTCACACCACTACTGAACATACTTTAACTTCCTCCGACTACTTAAATTTAAATTCTTTTCTCAGGGTCTATTTTAGGGAAAAACAAGCTATAGTGCCTACTATATTTTAAGTCTTTTAGAGTTAGGGACAGTACAGTATTATATTATTCTTCATATCCATAACACCCTCACATGAAAGTCTCCTAAACATAGCAAATACTTCAATAAATAATCAATCAAATTGAATGTGTGGTTACAATTGCAAATATTCTCATAATATTGAGAAAATGTGATCTATCTTTCATAAATCTACTGCACCTTTTGTGAACCCCAGTCTTCACCTTTTACTTCACCTCAATAGTGGGAAAAATCCAAAGAATCTGAATAAGGATATTTGATACATGTTTTAAAAATGAAATAAGTTCATTAAACACGTTTTTAAAGTAAATCAAAAGTAAAAATCATTTGTAATTCCATAATTCTGAAGTAGCCATTGTCAACATTGTATAGCTTCTGTCAATAGTTTTTAAAATGTGTACTGAAGTCTAATTTGGAATCATATATTTATTATCTTTTGATCACAATAATACCATGTAATAATAGAAGGAATTTTACTTCCAAACAAGGTGGTTAACAGGGACTATCTTCATCCTGCCTCCTGAGAAAAATGAAAAGAACAAAGTACATGAGACAATGGTTTTCAACACAGTAACATTAGACATCAATTAACAAAAGACAATGATGCCTGAAAGTCAGGAAACAATAGAGGTGGGCCCTATGATTGCCCCCACATTATTGTCTAAGGAGAGATTTGAGGCTTCATTTCAGGAAAGAACTTACGCAGAGAAATGCAGTCATTCTAAGTAATGGAGATACAGCTGTAAGCTCAGGAAGATCAAGAAAGATGGAATAAACAGAGAAGGGTGCCAGAGAGAAGAGAAGAGAAAAGAGGGAGAGAGGGAGGAGGGGGGAAAGAAGAGAAAGAGAGAGAGAAACTAGCCATCTGCAGAGGTGCCCCTCAAGACTTAGCTATGTATTAATCATTGCATGTGTGTGAATAATCTACTGAGGCTGGTAAAAGGATGACCACAAAGGATTTGAGAGAAGAGCCCCCGGATATCCCACAGGATATAGTAGAAAAATTCTAGCCGAAATGGCAAACCTTATAATTATGGAATATTAGGGAAAGTATTCAGAAGGGTTTTGCCTCAATAGTGGGAAAAATTAGGTTTACATTAAATATTATTCTTGCCTTGCCTAACAAAGTTTAAGGGTGAGAAGTGGGCCTAGTGCAGTGCCTTACACCTGTAATCCTAACACCCTGGGAGGCTGAGGCATGAGGATTGCTTGACACCAGGAATTCGAGACCAGTCTGGGCAACGTGGAGAGATTCTGTCTCTATAAAACTTAAAAAAAATAAAAATAATAAAAAGCCGAGAGTGGTGGCATGCACCTGTGGTCCCAGCTTCACTGAGTGTAGAGTAGGGAAGGGCACGTGAGCTGGGAGGTCTAGGCTGCAGTGAGCCAAGATCCTGCCACTGCGCTGCAGCCTGGGCAAAAGAGGGAGACCCTATCTCAAAAAAAAAAAAAAAAAGAAAAAAAGAAAAAGTGAGAAATGAAAGGATTAAACTCTTCCAGATAGCTCATTGCCAAAAACAAGCTCAAATATTATTTATAGGGAATACCTTTACACAATAAGGAGAAATTTACAATGTTTGGCTTCCAATTTAAAAAGTAGCAGATATGCAAAGAAGCGAGAAAATGTGACTTATTATGAAGAGAAAGATGAATTCATGAAATTAGACCTATAAATGACTCAGATAATAAAATTAATGGAAAATGACAACAAATCGTCTCTTATAACTGGAAACCATGGGTGAACTTTCTTTAAATAATAGATTTTTTAGCCTTTGTCTTTCATATTGGCAGGTAAAAAATCAACCACCAAATTTGAAGCATAGAAGAAAATAGTTGCTGAGGTTGCTTATAATCATTCCTACTCTCTGTATTCCCTTAGATGCTCCTATAGTGCTTAATGTGAATAGTTTGTTAATATTGCTGTAAAATATTATATTGTATAATTTGAAGACAGAATATGTTATTTTATTATACTCCATCAATCTATAATATATTATTAGACTGATGCCCTATCAAAAATGCTTTGTTTGTATAATACATTTTGACAAATTTTACTACCATATGTTCTGTAATAAGTATTTATTTTTGTACTTGCAGAAACTGCTGCTAACTTTTAAAGTTGTTTGGTTTTGAAAGCACTGATAATGGACATGTATGAAGTCCATGCTGTCTGCAGAATTAACCATCACACCAGAGCAATATTGCTTTTTGTAGAATTGTCCTACTTAATGAGCCCAAACTCTGCCTGACATTGGAAATTTCACAGAGCGTAATTAATGTTGAATTGAATTTTGAGCTTTTAGTCAGAATCTATGGTCAAGTGCTTTTAGGAACTGTGTTTCATTTTGTTTTTAATTTTAATTTTATTTTGCTTTAAGTTCTGGGATACATGTGCAGAACGTGCAGATTTGTTACGTAAGTATACATTTGCCATGGTGGTTTGCTGCACCTATCAACCCATCATCTAGGTTTTAAGCCCTGCATGCATTAGGTATTTGTCCTAATGTTCTCCCTCCCCTTCCCCCCAACCCCCCAGGTGAACATTTGAAAATAGAGATGAAAATCAAACTTCATCTGTAGTACAAAAAATGTTAAAGGAAACCCTTCAGGCAGAAGGAAAATGATGCAATTGAAAAGCTGGATGTTCACAAAAGAACATGAGAAATGATAACTATATGGGTAAATACAAAAGATTTTTTGTTATTATTCACATCTCTTAAAAATACATAAAGCAAAAATAATACAACTTATATGGAAATAAAATGTATGGCAACTATAACACAAATGTCAGGGGGGAAGAATGAAAACATAATTTTGAAAGTCATTGTATTTATGGTGAACTGTATATCTTAAAGGTAGGGTGTGATAAGGTCAAGATATATACAATAACACTGAAGCAACTACTGAAAGCACTAGTAAGCCAAAGAAGGATATAAAATGAATTTATAAATAATACTCAATCCAAAACACAACAGAAAAAGAAGAAAAATAGATTTAACAAAATATAATATAAATAGAAAATAGCAATATATCAGATTTTAACTCTATATTATCAATAATCACATTAAATGGTCTAAACACACTAATTAACAGATATTATCAGAATGGATTTTTTTATGATTATTATTTTTTTTTATTATACTTTAAGTTCTGGGATACATGTGCAGAATGTGCAGGTTTGTTACATAGGTATACACGTGCCATGGTGGTTTGCTGCACCCATCAACCCATCATCTACATTAGGTATTTCTCCTAATGCTATCCCTCACCTACTCCCCTACCCCCCAACAGGCCCCAGTGTGTGATATTCCCCTCCCTGTGTCCATGTGTTCTTATTATTCAACTCCCACTTATGAGCGAGAACATGCGGTGTTTGGTTTTCTGTTCTTGTGTTAGTTTGCTGAGAATGATGGTTTCCAGCTTCATCCATGTCCCTGCAAAGGACATGAACTCATCCTTTTTTATGGCTACAGAGTATTCCACAGTTTATATGTGCCACATTTTCTTTATCCAGTCTAAGATTTATGGGCATTTAGGTTGGTTCCAAGTCTTTGCTATTGTGAACTGTGCTGCGGTAATGTATGCGTGCATGTGCTTTTAGAGTAGAATGATTTATAATCCTTTGGGTATATACCCAGTAATGCAATTGCTGGGTCAGATGGTATTTCTGGTTCTAGATCCTTGAGGAATATCCATACTGTCTTTCACAATGGTTGAACTAATTTACAATCCCACCAACAGTGTAAAAGCATTCCTATTGCTCCACATCCTCTCCAGTATCTGTTTCCTGACTTTTTAATGATTGCCATTCTAACTGGCGTGAGATGGCATCTCATTGTGGTTTTGATTTGCATTTCTCTAATGACCAATGATGACAAGCTTTTCTTCTTTTTCTTTTTTCTTTTTTTTTTTGAAATCATAACTATTGAGTAGTTTATTGTGAGGGAGGTGTTAAATAATTTTTATGTATTTTTAAATACAAGGCAGTAATGTATATATTTATTTTATATTTTATTTTAACATATATTTCTTTTATTTGAGGATTCCTAATAAAGGTGTTATTTATTTTTTTTTAATTATTATTATTATACTTTAAGTTTTAAGGTACATGTGCACAATGTGCAGGTTTGTAACATATGTATCCATGTGCCATGTTGTTTTGCTGCACCCATTAACTTGTCATTTAGCATTAGGTATATCTTCTAATGCTGTCCCCTCCCCCCTCCCCCCACCCCACAACAGTCCCCGGAGTGTGACGTTCCCCTTCCTGTGTCCATGTGTTCTCATTGTTCAATTCCCACCTATGAGTGAGAACATGCGGTGTTTGGTTTTTTTGTCCTTGCGATAGTTTACTGAGAATGATGGTTTCCAGTTTCACCCATGTCTCTGCAAAGGACATGAACTCATCATTTTTTATGGCTGCATAGTATTCCATGGTGTATATGTGCCACATTTTCTTAATCCAGTCTATCGTTGTTGGACATTTGGCTTGGTTCCAAGTCTTTGCTATTGTGAATAGTGCCGCAGTAAACATACGTGTGCATGTGTCTTTATAGCAGCATGATTTATATTCCTTTGGGTGTATACCCAGTAATGGGATGGCTGGGTCAAATGGTATTTCTAGTTCTAGATCCCTGAGGAATCGCCACACTGACATCCACAATGGTTGAACTAGTTTACAGTCCCACCAACAGTGTAAAAGTGTTCCTATTTCTCCACATCCTCTCCAGCACCTGTTGTTTCCTGACTTTTTAATGATGGCCATTCTAACTGGTATGAGATGGTATCTCATTGTGGTTTTGATTTGCATTTCTCTGATGACCAGTGATGATGAACATTTTTTCATGTGTTTTTTGGCTGCATAAATGTCTTCTTTTGAGAAGTGTCTGTTCACGTCCTTCACCCACTTTTTGATGGGGTTGTTTGTTTTTTTCTTGTAAATTTGTTTGAGTTCGTTGTAGATTCTGGATGTTAGCCCTTTGTCGGATGAGTAGGTTGCAAAAATTTTCTCCCATTCTGTAGGTTGCCTGTTCATTCTGATGGTAGTTTCTTTTGCTGTGCAGAAGCTCTTTAGTTTAATTAGATCCCATGTGTCAATTTTGGCTTTTGTTGCCATTGCTTTTGGTGTTTTAGACATGAAGTCCTTGCCCATGCCTATGTCCTGAATGGTATTGCCTAGGTTTTCTTCTAGGGTTTTTATGGTTTTAGGTCTAACATGTAAGTATTTAATCCATCTTGAATTAATTTTTGTATAAGGTGTAAGGAAGGGATCCAGTTTCAGCTTTCTACATATGGCTAGCCAGTTGGATTTTAAAAGTCAAGAGCCATCTAAGTAGTTTCTATAAGATGTCCACTTTATAAAGACACAACTACATTAAAGTTTAAAAAAATAGAAAATATACACAACACTAACATTAATCAAAAGAAATCAGGAGCATCTATATTAATATCAGACAAGCAATATTTTAAAATGATATGTGGGTCAATTCATCCAGAGAATATAACCATTCTAAACACGTATACATCTAATAAAATGCATGAAACAAAAACTGAGAGACCTGTAAACAAAAATAGGCATATCCGAAATTATAGTAAAAGACATCAACACTCCTCTCTCAATAACTCATGTAAGTAGTCATAGAAATCAGTAAGAATATAGGAGACTTTAAAAGCATTCTCAACCAACTTTATCTTCTTGATAATTACTGAATGCTACACCTAAGAAAAAGTAAAATATACATTTGCTGGAAGTGCGTTAAAACAATTACCGAGTAAGACCATATTCTATGCCATAAAACAAAATTCAATAAATATAAAAGCTTTCATAAAAAGTTCAAGCATGTACAGACCATATGTCATAGCTATTCCACTCCTAGATATTTACCCAAGAGAAATAGCAGCATTTCCATACAAAGAACTATACACAAATGCCAATACCATTTATTTCTTAATAGACCCAAACTGGAAGGAACCCAAATGTCATCAACAGGTGAATAAATAAGTAAATTGCAGTGTATCCATAAAATGGAATACTTTCTGCAATAAAAAGTAATGAGTCATTGTCACTCACAAAGAAATGGGTAGATCTGAAAATAATTACAATGAGGGAATGAAGCCAGATTCCAGGTCTGCAAAATTCTAGAAAATTCAAACGAACTTATAGTGGCAGAAATCGGATCAGTGTTTGCTTGGGGAAGAAGAAAAGGAGCAGTAAGGAGAGATTATAAAGAGTCCCAAGAAAACTAAACTTTTAAGTGTAGTTAATATTCTCATTTTTCTGATTTTGCTAATAATTTTATGAATGTATACGTATATCAAAATATTGAACTATACACTTTAAGTACGTGCAGTTTATTGCATGTCAATTACAGCCTCAATAAAGCTATTTTAACACAATAGTCATTGTATTAGTCAGGATTCTCTTGAAGGCCAGAACTAATGGAATATATATATTTATTTATATTTATTAAGTATTAACTCACATGATCACAATAGGCCATCTGCAAGCTGAGGAGTAAGGAAAGCCAGCCTGAGTTCCAAAGCTGAAGAACTTGGTGTCCAGTGTTCGAGGGCAGGAAGCATGCACCACTGGAGAAAGATGTAGGCCGGCAGGCTAGGCCAAGCTCTCTTTCCACATTTTTCCGCCTGCTTATATTCTAGCCTAGCTGGCAGCTAATTAGATTGTGCCCACCCAGACTAAGGGTGAGTCTGCCTTTCCCAGTTTACTGACTCAAATGTTAATCTCCTTTGGCAACACTCTCACAGTCACACCCAGGATCAATACTTTGTATCCTTCAATCCAATCAAGTTGACACTCATCACAAGCCCACCCCTTGTCAACTTGAGCCCATAAACATCTCCTAAGATCTTACATAATTTTCAAATAAGAACAACAATAGGGTCACAATTATGCCTAACATAATGTAACTATCCTTTGTACCACCAGAAACACACCAATCCCAACCCAAATACTATTACATAAAGTTAACAATACTTAAAGGCTGATGTAAAGTCAATAAATCTTATGTCACATGATAACGGAGAAAGGAAATAAAATAAGATTTTTTTTAGTACAAGTGTACACATGCACAACATGTTTTTAACGAAAGGAGTAAATACTCATGACAATTGCAGTCCTCATTTCTGCATCTGATTACGTGATCATCACTGGTATTAATGACTACCTTCTTCTACTACCCATTTTGTATTCCCTTTGCCTTTAGAAACAATCTCAGCAGGTCACTTTTTTTTTTTCCTGGTGGAGTGACTCAAAGCTTCATTTGTGAAGGGTCTGGCTCATTTGTAGTCCTGTCTGGATTGGGTTGTTATATATTCCCATTGACCTTAATGACGGGGCAGGGTAATAGTAAGAGACACCCTAATAGGTCTTCTGTATTCCATGCATACTCTTCCTTTCCTCCATTGAAGTAGTAGTACAGAGTAGTAGAATGATTTCATCTTGATAGTCCGGGTCAATAACCCTACCAGTCAGGGAGCCAATGTGGGCGTTCTGCCAACTGCTAAGTATGTCTATGCCAATTATGCATTCTGGCACTGAGGAAATGACCCCAGGGTAAGTCTGAGCTAAAACTCCATTAATCGCTTAACCTCCAAAAGCCCCGACTTCAACTAGAGGACCACAGTGACGTTTTGGATCCCCTGGAGTCAACGTCGCTCAGAGCCAGTGTCCAGTAGTCGCTGAAACGTCTGATAATTTCCCCTTCCTCAATGCACAGTTACCCTGGTAAAAGCCCAGTGGTCTTCTTGGGGAAGGATGGGAGAAAGATTTACTGCATAAATTGTCAGTAATGTCTTGGGGTCCTTCCTAAGGGGACCCAGCCTCCCGTTTATTCAAGGGGTTATCAGTCCATAAACTAGAAATTGATTGAGGGGCAGTGATTCTCTGTTTTTATAATTCAAATTAGTCTTTTGTCCATTTGACCTAGAAATTTGACCTAGAAGTTTTCTGCTTATATTAATTAAGTACGAATGCAGTAGGCTCCCTATCAATTTCACTTCTAGGAGCGCTGTGATTAATTAGCCAATGCCACAGCTCTACATAAGTCAGACTATTCTGATTGCCACTTTGCCTCTGCTGTTCATTACAGTAGCTATGCCTACCTTGCGTTTGATGGTTGAGTGCTGCCACTTGGCCCCTGCCACCTCAGGATCCAATTATTCCCATTGTATTTAAGCTTTGTAGTTGAGTGACTGCAGTTCCCACTGTTAGATCTGACATATGGAGAAGAGCAATTACAGGATTCTTCAAAGATGTGGGTGCTGACTTCACAAATCTATTTCACAAGGCATTAGTCAAGGGTATATTTTCTGGATCCTCCCAGCTGGGATAAGTAGGTCTAAAATGACTAATCCACTCCACCATCCCAATCTCCCTAAGCCTTTGGATCCCTTCCTCTACATTAAACCAAGGGAGATCAGGCATTTCCAGCTTGCTCACAGTGGGCCATCTTTTAACCCATATTTCAGCTAACCAAGTAAATAAACTATTAGAAACTTTCTTTTAACTCCCCGAGTTGCAACATTAAATGTAGAATCCCTACTTAGTGGGCCCAAATCAATAAATTCAGCCTGATCCAACTCTATGTTCCTTCCACCATTATCCCACACCCTTAATATCCATTCCCATGCCTGTTCTTCAGTTTTTGCTTTATAGAAATTAGAAAAGTCAAGCAGTTGTTTTCCAGTGTAGTGTACCTCCTCGTGGGTCACACTCTCAACCTCACCTCTAGGGGCCCGCTGAGACTTTAGTCTAGTTATAGCTCTAGAAGCAAACAGGGGTGTTGGGGGTGGTTCCTGAGGAGAATCAATATTATCTTGCTTGGCAAATGTCTCAGGGGAGGCCATCATTGTTGCCTCAGGCAGCACAGGGTTTTCTCCTCAGACAAAGGTGGAAAGGCTGATGGCAGCATGGGTTGGAGAGGGGATGTTGCCATTTCTGGGGACGGGGAAACTGTTTCTTCTGGCAAAAAAAGATTCATTAGACTTTACAAATTCAGTATTTCCAGCTTCAACAGGGTCCTCCCACATATCACCAATCCAAGTTGCAGGGTCCCATTCTTTTCTAATCAATGCCCTCGCTTTAACAGTAGACACCTGATGAGGCTGTGCATGCACCTTTCGTTGCAGGTCAGCCACTTGCATGATAAGAGCTTGTTTCTGTTTTTCCATAATTTCAGCTCTTTCTCTACAGGAGATAAGACTCTCACTCAGGGTAATCTTAGCAGACTTCAGGTTCAGTATCTGTTTCTGAAGCCGGGAGATAGAATCCCAGAGTTCATCATTTTCTTTCACCACTTTGTCCACTAAACTTAGGAGCAAACAACCAGCTTCATTATGTTTCTTGGTTCTGCATATATAGTACAAGGTATTTTGTAGAATCACTAAACTCCTTGCTTCTCATGAACAATGAGTCAGGAGTGTCAAATGCATTTATTTTGCATAACTCTCTAAACAGTTCAAGCCAAGGACTATCAGTGTTCTCCATAGTATTAGAAGTAGAGTTCTTAGAATTTTTCGGTCTAATCATATTAAGCAGCCAACTCCAGAAACCCCAAAACCAAGAATTCCATCCTTAATATTCTGTTCCTCTAGAACCACTCCTGGTACCAAAATCTGTATGAGTCAGGGTTCTCTAGAGGGATAGAACTACTATATATTTTATATACATATATATGTATGTAATATATATTTTATAGATGTATATATATATATGTGTGTGTGTATATATAAAACGGGGAGCTTATTAAGTATTAACTCACATGATCACAAAGTCCCACAATAGGCTGTCTGCAGGCTGAGGAGCAAGGAGAGCCAGTCCAAGTTCCAAAACCAAAGAACTTGGAGCCCAATGTTCGAGGGCAGGAAGCATGCAGCGGGGGATGCTAGGCCAGTCTCTCTTTTCACATTTTTCTGCCTGCTTATATTCTAGCAGTGCTGGCAGCTGATTAGAGTGTGCCCACCCGGATTAATGGTGGATCTCCTCTTCTCAGCCCACTGTCTCAAATGTCAATCTCCTTTGGCAACACCCTCACAGACACACTCGGGATCAATAGTTTGTATCCTTCAATTCAATCAAATTGATACTCAGTAGTAACCATCACAGTCATACATATGACTTCCAGGAAATCATCATTGAGCTCTTTGAAATACACACATAGAAACCTAAAGAGTACTGTGGTTATAAGAAATGGGCAACAAGAACTAGTCTCCCTTATGTTTCTAAAGTTCTTTCATTAATCCAGAGGAAACAAACCTACTAGCGAGATTTTATCATAATGTCTAAAAAATTTTCCCTGGGAGTAATTCAGTCCTATAGGAACATGCTTTCATGGTTTAAACCTCTAGTTACATTAAGTGCAGAGCAGAAGCAATGCATTAAATGTTTCCTCAGTTACCAAAAGGAATGAATACATCTGCCAATGTTTCTAAGCAAGTCCTATGCCAGGAGAAGAAAACTGATTGGCAAAAAATAATATTTTTTTTTTTTTAATTTAACTGTCCCCAAATTACAAAGGCATATCAATCCAGTATAGCTTCAGATTTACATTGCTTACATACAGATTAATAGTGCTTATGTTTATTTTCATGACTTCCTCCACCAAATTATTTGTTTGGGGGTTCAATACGTATTTTGCATTGGTTATAAGTAATTAAACATGGCTTTTTTCCCCTTAGATTACCAGTGTAGTTTGGATCTTTTATTCTAATAAACTTGTTAACTTTTTCTTCTTTAACTTTCATGGTAGCAAATACTAAATTCTCTAATAGAAAAATAATGATAGAAAATAAACTTACCTTTTAACAATAAATTAAACAGTTCATCTTTCACATTTCATGTTTTGATTTGAGCTATCAACAAATAATCTTACCCACAATATCTCTAAATCTAAGTGTCCTGGAAAAAATATTTTGTTTGATTTTCACCATTTCGTCATATCATAGTAGTTTAAAGGGTTTATTTTGGCCGTATCTACAAGAAGAAATTGTGTTACATAGCTACAGGAATAGACAGGATGGAAGATAGATGGTAGAATGGAAAAGAGACTTTTAGAAGTCACTCAGGTTATTTTCATTTGCAACACACTCTTTCAGAAAAAATAATGACAAAGTATGGTAATATGTAATTTATTCAGCGCTTAATATTTTAAAAACACTTCCTTGTACTTTGTTTTAGGTGCACAAAATTTGGTTTATACTAAGTCACCAGGTATCAAAAATCGATATGGCAAAAGACAGACAAGGCAATGGACTGAGATACAAAACTAGTAGTTGGATAGGTGGGTAGGTAGATTAGAGAGATTAGATAGACAGACAGAGAGATAGAGAGATAGATAGATAGATAGATAGATAGATAGATAGATAGATAGATAGATAGCTTTTAGAAATAAAGACTTATTTTAGAAATAAGATAGATTGATAATGGTACTAGGGTATACAAAATTGTTTTCTCTATATTATGAATTACAATTCATTTTATAAAATGTACCAGGTAATAAACAGCTGATTTTCTATATTATCTTTTAATATTTTACACTCACAAAAAATAGTTATTTTCTTAAAAAATAAACTAGACTACGCTTGGCATTAATCATGTGTCATTAAACAAAGCAATCTGAAACCAATATAGCATTACCTAGTCTTCAAAATTAAACACCAAATTCAAAAAGACTATTTGTGATTGATTCCAGAATATATTACATTTTTCCATCCATGCAATTTATCATACATATCTAAGAATTTTTAAAAATTCCTTAAGAAGCCGGGCGCAGTGGCTCACGCTTGTAATCCCAGCACTTTGGGAGGCCGAGGCGGGTGGATCAAGAGGTCAGGAGATCGAGACCACGGTGAAACCCCGTCTCTACTAAAAAATAAAAAAATTAGCCAGGCGTGGTGGCGGGCGCCTGTAGTCCCAGCTACCCGGAGAGGCTGAGGCAGGAGAATGGCGTGAACCCAGGAGGCGGAGCTTGCAGTGAGCCGAGATTGCGCCACTGCACTCCAGCCTGGGCGACAGAGCGAGACTCCGTCTCAAAAAAAAAAAAAAGAAAAAAAAAAAAATTCCTTGAGAGATTGACTTTGAAAGAAGAATAAGCAAAATATTTTTTCACTCAGGAACAGCATATTTTCCAAGTTTTCAAAATAAGAGTATTATTTTAATAATTTCTGCATTTCATAGATTTAACATTTGTATTGTTACTTTTCTAGAGGCTTTAGTCATTTTGCTTGGCCCATTACAAATCTTATTTGAGAACTTGAAAACTTACATTAATTTGATTAACCAAAGGTCTTGATACATCATTTTTCTGTGATGTTCCACTGACCTTTAGAAAAGTTTTGTTATTTTCTTTATGATGTCTTATCTGATCTCAAAAAGAACGTGAACAAAAGACAGTAAGCCTTTGCACTCTGAATCTCAAGGTGACATTTAAGACTGACACCCAGCTAGCAAAAGTACACCTCAAAATTTATTCTTGTCTCATGGGGATAAGCAAATCATTAATATAAGAAGGTATCAGGCCATTACGTGCTTCAAATGTCAACAATAAAACTTCAGAATCAATGCAAACCTTGACAGGAAGCCAATATGAAAACTGGAGGACAAAAGTGATGTACTTTGAACGGGTAAGTAGCCTCACACTGTGAATGAACTGAACCTTGGAGATTGATTTATCAAAAAAATCGAAACATCTGGATGTTGAACCAGTCTCCATGATTATCACATTGCAGTCGTTTCAGTACTACTTGCATGTCTTTACTCAAAAGATGTGCTGTAGAAGATAACTGTTAACAAGAGCAGCATTTTACATTGAAACCAATAACGAGGTTCAAATTAATAGGAACACCAACTTTTTTACAATACTGTAGAGTTCATAACGTGCGTTTTCAAATAGCATTCCACAAGATCTAGGAACAAGGATATTCACAATTGAAAGAATATATTTATGTGCTTACTTTTGTGATACTAATATTCCAATAATAAACTTAAAATTGTTGAATAAAATAATAAAAAGTAAGAGTTATCTGGTTCTAAATCTTACTTCTAATTGGCAAAGTTTGCAATATATGGGGAACAGTTCTAATTCTTTTTCAATATACTTCTCCCCATTTGATGACTTTCATAAAGACAATGATAATAACAGCTAACAGTAACTGAGCACTTATGAACCATGCATGGTCTGCTATAACCTACTTCTGCTGTTCACATTTTATGGATGAGGAAACTGAGGCACACAGACAACACGAAGTGACTAAAATTCCACAACGTTTAAATGTCAGAACTAGGAAGGACATTGACCCCAGAAACTGCTATGTAACATAAGTCTTATATATTTGGTCATATATGTATGCATGTGTGTGTGTGTGTGTGTGTGTGTATATAATAGTATATATGCTATTTTAATGCATGTACTATTTTAATCATTCATATCTTTGTGTGTGTGTGCATATATGTAATTTGAAATATCGTGACACTGTTGTCATATTACAAATAGCAAAAAAGTAAAGTGGGAGGTAAATGTAGTCTTCAAATAATTATCAACCTTTCTTTAGTGAATAAAATATTTGTATGCCAGTGTTTATCGGCAAGTGACTATTTCAAACCTCAGTGATTGGAAAAATTGTTCTGTATGCTCTTTTTTTTCCTTCCTCCCTTAAAGGAACCCTACAGAGGGTGACTTTGCTTTGATTACAGAGGATTGGATAATTATAATGACAAACAAGACTCCCCAAGGTATACTCACATAAGTCTTTATTAAAAGAAAAGGGTATGATACGACAGGAGAAGGACAGTACAGGCAATCAGTGATGGTTTCGAGCCCCTAGGATCCCATATCAGTCACATAGAATGTGCTTTGTTTTCAGATTATGAACCACAAAGATACACACAAACAGTCTTGATTTGAAGGGAGCCTGGGCAAAACTTTACAGCAGGGTCTTTTGTATCCCATTACTCACCTAAGTAAAGCCAGCTGTGTAACCAGTTAAGTAAGGAGTAAAACATTAATCTGAACATTTCTAAACAATGTAAAAAAGCATGCTCCAAGCTGCACCAAGCCAAGGGTCAGTTTCAGTTGTACAGGCACGGTGTTCATTATTGAGTGAAGCAATTTATTGAGCAGGTACTCAATAAGTATTAGTGGACTCTTTGGACACTCACCTAAAACTTGATACTTCTCTCTTTGTTGAACAGAGAAAAAATATACCAGCCTCCTCTGGAAGCAGCGAGGAAAAATTTAAGAGGTTGATATTTACTGTATATCTTAAAAAAATCCAAAACATCCACCCACAATTTTTTTAAAAATATGAATGACAAAGTTATAGCCATCAAATAAAGAGGAAAAAAAGGTGAGAACATGGGAGCGAACATCCTTCTCTGGGGCTGGGAGATGCAACGGTAGTGTTCCCATTCTTCACGTCTTTAGAAGATAAAAACAAAAAACTGGAAGATGAGAATATTAGTAGGAAGCAATAAGAAATGAGACAACTTATTTGAGCAGCTAGAAACAGGATACCCACCTGTGGCTCAGAAACAATAATGTATAATTCATGTGCTTCCAATTTGATTGGTGCCAACCTGAATCATGAACGGCAGCTCAGGTTAGTTGTTCCTGGGTCAGAAGAGAGGTTTCAAGTCAGAATGTTGCTATGTTCACTATTGTTCCTGCACTGTGAGTAATAAATCACTTTATTATCACCACAACCCCTACATCATAATGGTGACTATATGTTGCATATTGACTTCTAACTTATATATTCATTGTTGCTCTGGCAACATTATTATGCATCTAATAAATGTTGTAACATAATTTTTTTAAACTTTTAAATAAACCTGCATGCTAAAAACTCTCAATAAATTAGGTATTGATGGGACGTATCTCAGAATCATAAGAGCTATCTATGACAAACCCACAGCCAATATCATACTGAATGGGCAAAAACTGGAAGCATTCCCTCTGAAAACTGGCACAAGACAGGGATGGCCTCTCTCACCACTCCTATTCAACATAGTGTTGGAAGTTCTGGCCAGGGCAATCAGGCAGGAGAAGGAAATAAAGGGTATTCAATTAGGAAAAGAGGAAGTCAAATTGTCCCTGTTTGCAGATGACATGATTGTATATCTAGAAAACCCCATTGTCTCAGCCCAAAATCTCCTTAAGCTGATAAGCAACTTCAGCAAAGTCTCAGGATACAAAATCAATGTACAAAAATCACAAGCATTCTTATACACCAATAACAGACAAACAGAGAGCCAAATCATGATTGAACTCCCATTCACAATTGCTTCAAAGAGAATAAAATACCTAGGGGATGTGAAGGACCTCTTCAAGGAGAACTACAAACCACTGCTCAATGAAATAAAAGAGGATACAAACAAATGGAAGAACATTCCATGCTCATGGGTTGGAAGAATCAATATCGTGAAAATGGCCATACTGCCCAAGGTAATTTATAGATTCAATGCCATCCCCATCAAGCTACCAATGACTTTCTTCACAGAATTGGAAAAAACTACTTTAAAGTTCATATGGAACCAAAAAAGAGCCCGCATTGCCAAGTCAATCCTAAGCCAAAAGAACAAAGCTGGAGGCATCACGCTACCTGGCTTCAAACTATACTACAAGGCTACAGTAACCAAAACAGCATGGTACTGGTACCAAAACAGAGATATAGATCAATGGAACAGAACAGAGCCCTCAGAAATAACACCGCATATCTACAACTATCTGATGTTTGACAAACCTGACAAAAACAAGCAATGGTGAAAGGATTCCGTATTGTAATAAATAGTGCTGGGAAAACTGGCTAGTCATATGTAGAAAGCTGAAACTTGATCCCTTCCTTACACCTTATACAAAAATTAATTCAAGATGGATTAAAGACTTACACGTTAGACCTAAAACCATAAAAACCCTAGAAGAAAACCTAGGCATTACCATTCAGGACATAGGCATGGGCAAGGACTTCGTGTCTAAAACACCAAAAGCAATGGCAACAAAAGCCAAAATTGATGAATGGGATCTAATTAAACTATAGAGCTTCTGCACAGCAAAAGAGACTACCATCAGAGTGAATAGGCAACCTGCAAAATGGGAGAAAATTTTCGGAACCTACTCATCTGACAAAGGGCTAATATCCAGAATCTACAACGAACTCAAACAAATTTACAAGAAAAAAACAAACAACCCCATCAAAAAGTGGGCGAAGGACATGAACAGACACTTCTCAAAAGAAGACATTTATGCAGCCAAAAAACACATGCAAAAATGCTCATCATCACTGGCCATCAGAGAAATGCAAATCAAAACCACAATGAGATACCATCTCACACCAGTTAGAATGGCCATCATTAAACAGTCAGGAAACAACAGGTGCTGGAGAGGATGTGGAGAAATAGAAACACTTTTACACTGTTGGTGGGACTGTAAACTAGTTCAACCATTGTGGAAGTCAGTGTGGCGATTCCTCAGGGATCTAGAACTAGAAATACCATTTGACCCAGCCATCCCATTACTGGGTATATACCCAAAGGACTATAAATCATGCTGCTATAAAGACACATGCACATGTATGTTTATAGTGGCACTATTCACAATAGCAAAGACTTGGAACCAAGCCAAATGTCCAACAACGATAGACTGGATTAAGAAAATGTGGTACATATACACCATGGAATACTATGCAGCCGTAAAAAATGATGAGTTCATGTCCTTTGTAGGGACATGGATGAAACTGGAAATCGTCATTCTCAGTAAACTATCGAAGGACAAAAAAAAAAAAAAAAAAAAAACACCCATGTTCTCACTCATAGGTGGGAATTGAACAATAACACATGGACACAGGAAGGGGAACATTACACTCCGGGGACTGTTGTGGGGTGGGGAAGGGGGGAGGGGGGAGGGATAGCATTAGGAGATACACCTAATGCTAAATGAGGAGTTAATGGGTGCAGCACACCACCAGGGCACATGTATACATATGTAACAAACCTGCACATTGTGCACATGTACCCTAAAACTTAAAGTACAATAATAAAAAAAAAGTTAAAAAAAAAAGAAAAAATGAGGAGCTATAACTTCACAAAAGGGAATATGTAATTGGCCAATGTGCAAATGAAAAGGAACAACCTCATTTGTATCAGAAAAATTTAAATTAAATCTATAATGAAATAGCACTATGAAGGTAACAAAATAGATTTTTTTAAACGTCTGATAATATCAGATATTAGAAAAAATATGGAGCAACAGAAATTACTCCAATGCTCCTAGGAATGCAAACTTGTACAACTACATTGGAAAAAACCCCAGAAATTATCTAATAAAGCCATCAACGTGCAAAACTTCAAACAGCAAATTTATTCCTTTGTATTTAGCCATGGAAATTGTGGGCATATAGTGTATATGTGCACTAGGAAATAAGTTCACAGATCTAATAACAATATTGTGGGAGTAAATTTAAAGTCCATCAAGAATAAAATAAATTAACTTATTTTGATTCATTCTGGAATGGTATAAAATAACATGAGAAAACTAAATGGACCTGGACCATTATTGGAGAAATGGTTAAAGCAATGCTGGGCAAGAGAAATAGAACAGAGAAGAAATACAGACTGCATGATTTAATTTATATACAATTTTTAAATAGCAATAGTTAAATTATATTGCTTAGGTATACATTTTTGGGGTGTAGAAATATAAAGCAAAACGAGGGGGACATTACATAAAAGTTGAAAAATGTGGGTGAAGAATGGAAAGCGGCAAATAGGAAATTCCTGTGGAGTCACAATGTTCTCTTGACCTGGGTAGTTTAATTGCTGTTCACTTTCTAATAATGTGATGTTGTATACATTTATGTTATATGTACTTTTCTGTATATGCAATTTTATCATATTTAAAGAAGTAAAAATTTTAATGTAAACGGCTGAAATCTGGAAGTCATATGGTTAAACAAGCAGTTGATGGCTGGTATAACAAGAAAATAAGAAATCGAGATATTATATGCAAAATATTTCAAACAAGAGATTGATAGATTTGAAAAGATGAATTAATATTTTATCTAAATATAACATTTAAAATATTCTTAATGTAACATAAGAAAATTTTAAAAGTCCCAACAAGGCTGGAAAATGGATTCATTGTTTTGTTTTTCAAATCTTAATCTGATTTATGCCAGTATTAACCTCCCAGTAATAAGAAGCATGTGAGAAGACCCTGCAACACCTATTTCTGAATGTACCAAAACAAATTAATTTGTCTTCCATTATGAAAAAGAATTACTAAGAAGCAGAATGAGAGGGGAAAATATAAACAATAACTAGAAAAAAAAGCTTATGTAATATTGTTTTTAAAGATGAATGCAATTGAGGAGTAAGAAAGAATCACAATTTTGTGATTAAATAGCTTCTGGAGGGGAAATCCTTAGATCATAACTGTGGAAAAGCTAGCCATCCAAACTGACCAGAGAAGGTAAAACACATTGGCAAAAAGATGATGCAATAAAAGAACAATGAATATCTGGATGTCATTTCTTCAAGAGATGGAAATATGGAATTAATATAGTGTGTGGAATCTTTGTCAGTTTCTTCAAAAATAAGAAATTAACTGTAAATGTATACAATATTAAATCTTATTTTACAATGAAAAATGTGAACACTGCGTGAGAATGGAAGAGATGACATAGTGGAATGAACAGTAAAAGACTAAGTTAACATTTTTCGTATCTTCCAAGGCATCAATCTCTATTTCCTCCTACTTTCATGAGAGTTACTTATTTAAGGGGTCTCTGCTCCTCTGCTACCCTTAAATGTTAATCTATTCCATGGTTCTATCCTCAACTCTTCTATTTTCTTGGTTTCCCTTGGTAACTTCATCCTTTCTAGTGATTAAAACCACCTACATGTCACAGGTTCCTATAAGCAGCTTTTACTTTTTTCTGTTGTTTCAGTTGCCTGCTGGACATTTCCATCTAATGTCTCAACTTTACATTTACAAAAAAACAAAAAAAAAGAAAAAGTGCAACATTTTTATTAAACCAAAATTTCTTGCAAGCCTGATTTTGACAAACAGCATCATTATCCATGAAGTAATCCAAGTAGAAATCTTGAAAGTATCCTTACTTCCTTATTTTTTTAGCAACATCTTCAACCTCCCTCTTCTATATATGCATACATTATCATCATCATCATTACCATTGTGATTATCATGATACGTTTTCAAATAATTTTGTTCTTTATACAATGCTGCCAAAAATCCTGTCTTAAAAGCAATCCTGGATGTATAATATAGATGGTTATTTAACATTCTCTACTACTCCATAATTTTTCTACTTCCCATTTACAGAATTTTTTTATAATTATAGCATATAACAACCTAGTTTGAATATCTAGTTTATACTAGATATGAGTACGGGAGTTTAAGTATTAACTTTACACAATCACAACGTCCCACAATAGGCTGTCTGTAGGCTGGGGAGAAAGGAGAGCCAGTTTGAATTCCAAACCTGAAGAACTTGGAGTCCGAAGCCAAAGTTTGAGGGCAGGAAGCATCCAGCACAGGAGAAATATGTAGGCTGGGAGGCTAGGCCAGTCTCTCTTTTCACATTTTTCTGCCTGCTTATATTCTAGCTACACTGGCAGCTGATTAGATTGTGCCCACCCAAATTAGGTTGGATCTGCCTTTCCCAGCCCACTGACTCAAATATTAATCTCCTTTGTCAACACACTCGCAGACACACCCAGGATCAATACTTTGTTTCCTTCAATCCAATCAAGTTGACACTCAGTATTAACCTTCACACATGTCTATCTCCACCAGAATACAAATTCCTCAAGGACAAACTGTAGGCTTCAATCCTTAGAACAGTATCCAGTACACTAAATTTTTATGGAATGAATGCATTCTTTGCATGGCTGTTTGCTATAGATTGATCATGTTTAAAAGTAGGAACTATTAACCTAGGATCCCTGGATAGAATTCATAGGTCAGTAATAAAAAGAAATTATCTTACTTTTTACTAACCTCTGACTGAAGTTAGCATTGTTTTTAAGCCAACAAACCACAATAGTACCTATAACTTTGTCACTAATAAAATCACAAATTTGCTCATATTAAGTTTAAGTTATTGTAGATATATGAAATATTTTTAAGCCCATAACTGTTTGGAATATGGTAATTATTAGATACACTGCTAGAACATTCTATGTAACATGTAATTAGACACGTTTATGGCTGGGTGCAGTGGCTCATGCTTGTAATCCCACCACTTTGGGAGGCTGAGGTGGATGGATCGTTTGAGGTCAGGAGTTTGAGACCAGCCTGGCCAAAATAGTGAAACCTCATCTCTACTAAAAATACAAAAATTAGCCAGGTGTGGTGGCACATGCATGTAATCCCAGCTACTTGGGAGGCTGAGGCAGGAGAATCACTTGAACCAGGGAGGCGGAGGTTGCAATGAGTCGAGATCATGCCACTGCACTCCAGCCTGGGCAACAGAGCAAGACTCTGTCTCAAAAAAAAAAAAGTATATACACACACACACACACACACACACACACACATATATATATACACACATACATATATATATATATATATATAATTGTTTTCCTTGATAATCCTATGCATTTCATAGTATTCATTTAAATCTGAGAAGGAAGCTTCAACAGGTGGCTAAATGATCCATGACAAAAAAATTTTAGAAACTCCTTTCCTATGAAATGAACACAAACACACCATTAAGAGAATTACTGTGATTTTTGTGTTAGATAAGCAGATCTTCCTGCTTTGCAAGAAATCAGTGAAGATGAATCAGCTAAGAGAATATGAAAGCTGTCAGTACAATTAGAAAGGGATTTAATATCAGTGATTGAACAAGGAGATAAACAGAGGCATGAGTAGAAATAAAGGTTAAACATAGAAAAAAGTTAAAATATAAGAATGTACAGCAAAGGCTGAAAACCCTTGTGTAGTAGAAATGAGATAACATTGAGCCATTTGATAAGAATCTCTTAGTCTCCTTGAAAATACATAGTGAAAGACAGAAGTATCACCAAAGATAATGACTTGCTCAGATAGATAAAGAAAATTTCAGGCACTTAAGAGTACAAGCAAAAACCAAAAAACAAACAAAATTAAAAAAAAAACACATATATAACTTACAATTTAGTAAACTATTATAAATTCCTCATGAAAGATAAATTAGTTGCCAAAAACAAGTCATAATTATACATAGTTTCCTGAAATAAAACTGTTTTTAAAAGCCCACATTTTGAAGATCTACTTGGCTTTTATTAGCAATTCATGAAATCTGAAATCATTCTGTCTAAAAATAGAAGGAGCTCCATTGGGCGTCGCAAAACGGTTGGTTTTTTAGCAGGAACAAGGAAATAGAATAACACAAAAAGCAGATTGGTTAACATTAGGTTACTTCAGTTTATTTTTCTTGTAAAGGTTGAAATGGAGGGGACTTCCTTATTATGCCAGCTCAGGCTGACTGAGCCCTTTCTGATCGGTTGCTGTGAATCTCCTCTTTTTAGGAAAAACCTATCTATTTGTTCTGCTTCCTTACAGTTTCAGTTGGATTATATGCTATTTGGCGTGAGTGACTCCATTTTGGTTTGGTGTGTTCGGGTCTAGTGCAGGAGCTCAGTTTAAAACAATGGACTACAAAACTGTTACTAGTTTTATACATTTAACCAATCTGCTTAGTAAATTCAACATCAATGTTATGGTATACATGCTATAGAGTTATTTACAAATTTTCTGTTTTAATCTTTATCAGGTTCTATTTACATTTAAACGTTAGATCAATTTCAGTAAGTATTTGGTATCTACCTTGTTAATCAGTGTCCAATGCTGAGGTGTTTCTTGAATATTTTTACCTGCACCTGTTACTACAAAGTAGAACAGAGACTGGCGAATGGAGAAGAAAGGGAAACATGAGGCTGGGTGCAGTGGCTCACGTCTGTAATCCCAGCACTTTGGGAAGCCGAGGCGCGCAGATCACAAGGTCAGGAGTTTGAGACCAGCCTGACCAACATGGTGAAACCTCATCTCTACTAAAAATACAAAAAGTAGCCTGGCGTGGTGGCACGTGCCTATAATCCCAGCTACTCAGGAGGCTGAGGCAGCAGAATCGCTTGAACACAGGAGGCAGAGGTTGCATTGAGCAGAGATCGCACCACTGCATTGCACTCCAGCCTGGGCCACAGATAGAGACTCAGTCTCAAAAAAAAAAAAAAAAAAAAAAGGCAAACATGAACTTACATAATAAAACACAGGCTATTTTCAAAAACATTGGGAAAAATTTAAGAAACTGTGCAAAGTTATATGCAAATAGAATGATGCCACATCCAATTCTTTAAATATCATTTATTCGTGCATGCAAGATGTAAGTATTACTGTGTCAGGCCCGGTGTTAGTTACTGACGATTTTTTTAAAAGGCAGACACCATCAGCACCTTCATGAATGTACCGTCTAGGTCGAAGCAACACAAAATTATAGTTTAATATAGCAAGTGTCAAACACTAAAAAAGCAAAGATACTTAGCATATAACAGAGATAACTAACTTAGTCTGGATTCCTAAGGAAATGATATTTAAGCTGAGATCCAAATGATGACTTGTGTAGAGGATGAGGGAAGAAAGCTAGAGGAAGGGGAAACACAGGCTCCAGAAGGGAGAGAACTTGATATGGTCTAGGAAATGAAAGGTAATCAATTATGTGTACTGAGCATGAGGGAGGAGGCAAGAGGTAAAGCAGGTAGATTACATAGGGCTTTATAGGGAGGGTGACCACATATCCCAATTCCTTAGGGCAGTTAGGATTTAATATAAGTAATAATCGATAATAATTAATACTGTCATTTCCACTCTCAGAAGCTTCCCAGGTTGGTGACATATTATTATTCTAATTCTATAAATAGATAAGGGAAGATCATAGTACCAATTAGGAATTGCCCTTGGCTATTAATATCATATGTCAGAAGTAAGAAGAGCTTTAAAAAGATAGAAGATTGATTTTCTCTCAGGGAAAAAAAAAAGTTACAGAGGTAGGAAGTCCTGGCCTGATTTGACAGCTCCACAGATATAGTCTAACTTGGTTTCTCAACATTCCCAGTGTAGGGGTAAAATGGTAGTATGCTTTCCTCACCCATCACAAGGGTAATGGCTGATGCACCTATACAAAAAGACAGGTTAGCGAGAAAGCATTAAAAATATGTTTAACCAGTTTTATTTGGCATGGGAGCCTTCAGAAGTAATGACCTAAAGACCCAGGGAAAACTGTGTGTTTTTACATAAAGTCTGATAAGACACATGGATAGTTGTGGAGATACAAGATTAGACAAAAAGAGCGTCTTCTAATGGTAATAAACTGAGGCGGGAACTCAGCAAAGTCTGTTTGTTCAGACTATTCTAGGCCTCTATGTGTAGCATTCCTTCCCCCATATGTGGCAGGATACTCTGGAAGGGGGTCTTAATATTTCCTTCCAGAGAAGGTAGGTCAGAGAATAAACTTTCTAGGTTTTATAGCTTGTTTTGAGGGAGAGGAATTCGGGTTTCTATGACTCACTTTGGAGGGGAAAGAGGTATGAGAAAAAGGAGGGTGGGAGAATATCAGAGAGACCTTGTTTCTGAGGCTCTCCCAGTCGTCTTCAGTTCAAAGTACTCAGCCTGCCAAGGGCATACTTTGGTGTATAATTTTCTGAGGCCCAGCACTAGGTATGGCTTATCCTCGTGGTTATCTCATGGGTCCAGAAGATTTCTGAAGCCCCAGTCATCATGTCCACATTCTAGGCAAGATAAAGGAAGAGTGAGGAAAGAACAAAAAAGGCCTATATCTATTAAAAAGGCCTATACATGTTTTAGACTGAGTCACCTAAGACTCAGTCTAAAAACCTTCCATTTACATTTCACTGGCAGAAATTTAGGCATATGGCATCAGTACTTGCAAAAGACAAGTATATTGATATTGCACCAAATAAAATAGGGGCTCTATTAACAAGAAAAACAGAATAGATATTAGGTGGAAAATTAGCAATCTGTACAAAAGGCATTAATAGGTTCTTTATTCTAAGTGAAATGGAAGCCATGAAGAGATTTATGCAGGGTAGTGCCTAATCTGATTACAGTTTGGGTGAGTGTGTTTTTTTAATTTTTTGACTGCCATATAAACAATAGATTACAGAGGGCAAGTGTAAAAGCAGAGAGAACAGTCAAGGGGTTCAAGCTGCAATAGTGCAGGAGAAACATGAAGCAGGGCAAATTCTACTGGACATTAAGAAATTGTGCAAAAGACATATTTAAGAACAAACATCCACTGGATATGATGATTTAATAAATATGGAGGTTGAAGGAGAGGCAAATGGTAGGGAAGGCTTAAATATTGTGGCTTTTCGGACTAGATGAATAAATAGCATTGTTATTTGAAGAACTATGGAATATTGGAAGAAATCTAGATTGGAGACTCAGAAGCTTAGGATCGGTTCAAGACATACTGAGTTTCAAATGCATTTAAGATATTTAATGGATGTATCAAGTAGGTTGTTAAATAGGTGGTCATAAAGTAAATTGGGCAATCATCAGCATATAAAAGATAACTAAAGTTGCAGACATAAGTAAGATTACTGAAGAAAAGCATATAAAATAAGATGAAAAGATAGTCTAGAACCAAGCCATAAAAAACTTCAACATTTAGTTTCCTGTAGAAGAGGATGTGGTTGCAAGAAGATTGAAAATGTCTGATTAAAAAGTAGGAGGGAAAACAGAAGAATGCAGCATCATGGGAGCCAAGAAAAGAGAGTTTCAAGAAGAGAGAGTTTTTAAGTGTCACATACTTGTGAGGTATCAAGTAAAACATAACTGAACAGTATCCATTGGATTTAGAAAATGAAGAGTTGCTTCAGTAAAGGGAAGACTGGATAAGTCGGAATGCACTAAACTGAGAAATAATGGGCAGTAAGGTGATGGAGGTAGTGGAGATGGATTGTACAAATACTACCACTTCAAAAACTTATGCTGTAGGCTGGCATGGTGGCTCACACCTGTAATCCCAACACTTCAGGAGCCCAAGGCAGGAGGATTGCTTGGGCTCAGGAGTTTGAGACCAGCCTGGGGTATATAGGGAGACCCCACTTGTACAAAAAACTGAAAAAATATTCAGGCATGATGGCTTGTGCCTGTAATCTCAGGTGCTCAGGGGACTGAAGCTGAAGGATACTTGAGTCTGGGAGGTTGAGGCTGCAGTAAGCAATGATTGTGCTACTGCACTCTAGCCTGGATGACAGAGGAAGACCTTGTCTCAACAATAAAAAAAAGAAAGGTATATTGCAAAGAGATAATGAAGATAGTGAAGTATGTAGAGAAAAGTGCGAGCTCTAAGGAAAGTTTTCTTTTTAATTGGTTCTTTTACTTATACTTTTTTTAAATGGTAGAGATTTAACGAAGTTTAGATACTGCTAAGAAGGATTCTATATACAAATAGTTTCTTAAATGAGAAACTGTGATGAGACGAATAAGAAATTGTTATATATGTTCTTTATTTCTGCCTTCAAATATACCATTTCAGATCTACCTTTAAAATTAAGTACCCTCAGGAAGATCCCACAACCTCAATATCAATCTTATGAATTAAGAAATCTGGCTCTGTCTTCCACTAAACATCCATCTCATACCAGTTAAAGTTTCTTCTCCTTTTCCAATTTAGGCCTCCTTTTGTTCCTAGAGATTTGCTCTGGCAAATAAGTAATTGGTTTGATCTTCCTTCGCTTATTCCTCTCTCTGCTGTTTGCACTGCTAGAAACAGAGTAGGGACTGGAGGAAAGTAGGCAAGGGTCTTATTTTTAGTGCTATTTAATCCAGTCCTGAGTTAACTTTCTTGGATTCCTGATATGAGCAAACGTACAGGCTGACTTCTTGCTACCTTTCTTCAGCTCTTGCCTCCTGGAGGTACATTATAGATTATCCTGAGTGAGTCTCTGCGAGATAACTCAAGCCTAGGTACATTCCCTGGCATCTGATTGCCTTATGGGGAAATTATGCAACTTTGCTTTGCCAAGCGGTAGATGTGTGGCTTCTGAAATTAACACTCTCTCTCTTCCCTTCTGTTATAAGTATCTTAGCCAGCTCCCTCCATCAGACTCCTGAAGACAAGAAGGATGCATGTATTTCTATGTTTCCATGGTAATATATATTCCCAAATATTTGAGAACTCATGTCAAGTCCTCCCAAGGGTACTTTCAAAAATTCTTACAGTGTTTGATTGAAAAGTTAGAAAGTGGCAAACAAACGTGTCCTTTATTTTTACAAATTCCCTTTAAGAACCTTCCTATATTAGCTTTCTAGTCTTCTTTTATCTAGGTTGTGGTCACGCTGTTCTTTTGGCAATTTTGTAGTAGGTGCTTCATGAATGTATCCAGTCTTTTTGCCAGAATTCTGAGACTACTGGAAAGATCCATTACATCATATTATAAAAATAGTCAAGAGAAGAGGTTGACCAGACAACAAAGAGAAAGCACAACAAATAAATTCAGGAAGCCAAGAATGTGCAAAGTGGAAAGATCTGCTTCAGAGAGCCAGTGTCATTCTGTGAGAAATTAGAAACAGGTGTTTTTTTGTTTTTGTTTTGCTTTTTATGTAAAGGATATTCTGGTATTGTGAGGCTTTAAAATATGTTATCTGTCAAGTGACAGACTCAAATCTGTCCTTTAAAGTAAAAACAAGAGGGGAAGGCAGAGAGAAAGTATGTTGAAAGGTTATGGAAATAATTTAAAGGGAGTGGAGAGCAGCAATCCTTAATAAGGAAGAAGCAGCTGGAAGTGGGAGGAGAAGATGGATTCAAGAAAGATTATGGAAGTACAAATGGCAGACTATAATGACTGGTCAGATATGAAGAAATAAGTAGGCTCAATCAAAGATAATGCTAGGTCTGAGAAACTTCAGAGTGAGTTATGTTAATCCTATATGTTGTATTTTACAACTAATTTTGTTACATATGTGCTATACATTTTGGTGCAATTATTACTTCTCAGAGTCCTAGAATCTTTACTTTACAATTTATATCATAATAACAATTCCATAGTGACTTGGAGGATCTAATATATCCCCAAGAAATGCTAACCCCTCCCTCTTCTAATTTCGTTTTTCTCCATGTAAAAAGCAATTTTTACTCTTGTCTTGTAAGATCCTGTTTTATTTATTATTTATTTATTTATTTATTTATTTTTATTATACTTTAAGTTCTAGGGTACATGTGCACAACGTGCAGGTTTGTTACATATGTATACATGTGCCATGTTGGTGTGCTGCACGCATTAACTCGTCATTTACATTTTTTTAATGGATAGATAGTCTGTAGTATGTGCTAGGCATGAGTCTACCTACTTTTTAAATATTGGATCTTTGAATTTTCACAATAGCCCTATTAAGCAATTACTATTATTATTATCAGCATCCACATTTCACAGATAAAAAATTGAGACTCTAAAAGAGGCCCAAGGTTATGTAGCTATTAAGTAGCAGAACACGGGTTTAAATTCAAGTAGCCCAAGCTTTTAATCATTGCACTCTGTTAGCTTTCTGTCCTATAAGAAGCCATTCATGATCCCTTCAACTACAAGAAATTGCTCCATTCACCCTAGCTTGATCTGAATTCATATGTTGGCTATATCTTTCCATCATGAGTTATCATTATTTTTATATATGTTTTAACTAGATTATCTACTAGCTGGTAAAGTTCTTTCAGGCAAGAACCATTTCTCATTCATCTTTGTGCCTATAACTAAAAAGGCATAGCTCTAAAGTGTAGTTGATAATAGCAAAATCCCTGGAATCAGACAGGCTTGAGTAGACTGGATGTTTCTGACTTGCTGTGTGACATGAGCATAGCGCTTAAGATTTATGTGCTTCAGACTCCTCACCTGCAAAATGTACTAATCTTTCTTGTGCTTGTGAAGATTAAAAGACATAATGCACATCAAAGTTTGGACATAGATCCTAATACATCGTGAGTACTCATGAAATACCTATTGTTTCCATTTTTGCTGCACAGAATAATAAGTACTCAATAAACATTTGCTAAATCATTGACTCCATTTTTGAGACTACATGTAGATGTGGCTGGTATCAAGCATGAAAGAGGCCGTACATAAAGTTACAGGAGAAATGTCTTCTAATGTAATTGCAATCAAATATTTCTACTTTCGTGTATATTGACTAATCATCCATTTCAAGTTTTAACTTGTAAGAAACAGCGGTCAATTATTAACTAGTACTTTATTCTTGTGCATATAAAATTAATATTCATTAGATAATATTCAAATAATATCAGATATGGAAAACATGAGGACAACTTAAGTGGAAAATTCATCTAGAATATTGCAATGTTTTCAACTGTAAAATGAATAATAAGTCAGAAGCCCTGATTAAGGCTAATTATATTTATAAGGAAATTGAAATAAGAAATATTAAGAGTAATCATTTTAATTACAACAATTTGGAATGGGAACTAATGGGTTTGTGAGCTGTTTGTTGTTCTAAATAGTAATAAAAATTCCCAGATTTTTTTTCTAAGAAAAAGGTAGCAGATTCATTCATCCAATCTTGAATTATAGATTTTATATAGATTTACCCTTCTTGGATTCTCATAAGGAAATGTTTAATAAAGGATTTTATGACTCAATAAGGCAAATAGTATTGCAAACTTGAATCTCTTCTCAGACTACGAAAAGGTACAAGAACATAGGACTCCCCTAATCTCCAAATTGCTTTCTCCTATTACAACATGAAATTCAGGCTTGGTCAAAAAATGTTATATGAACTACACAGTGTTGCTCTAGTGGAAAAGCAAATATTATATATCTATATTTCTTTCTTGAAAGTGCTTCCCAGAAGAGCAGTCATTGTATTACGTTGGATAGGGAACAGAGGCATTATTTTAAATAAATCTGCACATCACCTTAAATGTTACATCAGCTTCTCATGGGATTTCTTTTTAGTCTTCACTTTTTAATCTTTCACTTTCATTAGAAGAGTTAGTAGGGAGGATAATACAGATGTCCTTACAAAGGATAAAATGCTGAAGGTGGAATAAAATTAGAGGTAGGGAAATCATTTAGAAGAACATTTTAATAATCTATTTGAACCTTAATGAGGGCTTGAATTAAGATTCGTTTCCATTATCTAAATAAACTTTTTTATTCTTCATAATATTTTTCCTGCAACTTCTAGTAGTAAAGGTGTTTCCCATTAAATGGGCTTACAACTTAATGAAGCAGTAAGTCATTTAAATCTAAGACTTATAGGGACAAAGTAGGTGATAGAATTACTAGAGTTGAAACATAAATTCATTTCATTTCATGAGTCTTGGAGGCTGTGTGTGATTACTCAGTTCAAGCAGAGAATCTTTGAGAACCTTAAAGCAATGAACTCTGAGAAAGAAGGAGCTAGCTTGACAGATTAGAAGAGGCAGAAGGTAAAGCCCCAGAGCTAGGCAATGTGGAAAGTGGATGAACATGTCATGTCATGCAGCAGTGGTAACTCTCCCCAGATTGATATAAGATGTTCCAGAACATGCAGGAAAAAAAAAAAAAAAAAGGAAATTCCTGAGGGCTGTCCTGATATCACTAAATTGGAGTCATTCTAAAATACCAGGCATGATCATGAAGGGCAATAAACTGTCAAAAAGAAACAATGTTGCAGAATTTTTTTAAAAAAAGAAAGAAAAGTATTTACAAAGTATTTACAAACCAAAACCAAAAACCTCAATCAGTGGTTTCCATGGGCTGGTGGTAGAGTTAGTGAATTGACCACTTAATTATAGTAATGGTTACACGGGTGAATACTTTTGTCAAAATTCACAAGACTATATACCTACAAAATGTGAATTTTCCTGGGAGTAAATTATACTTCATAAAGCCTGAGTAAAAAGTATTAAAAGTAAATATGATTCACTTAGAAAGGTGAGCTTGCTAATAAAATAAAAAATAAAAATACATTTATGTGTATGATTTAATCTACATACTCAAAATTAAATTACTGCATGTGATTACCAGAGACAACCAGAGTTTAGAAAGAAGGGGCTTAAAATTGCATATTTAACTCTTTTTAAACTACTGGCTTAATGATGATATGTACTCTTTATGTGTAGGAATTTCACATAGTTCTGTGTCTTGAATGTGAATTTCAAAGGCGAAGATGAGAGAAACTGTGCCTGATCTGCAGTTCCTTACTCACTTCTAAACTGAGGAAGTATTTATAATGTCACAGATTGGTTTCTCAAGAAGCATACAATGACACTGAATTTAGTGGGCAAGGTGTTTATTAGAGAAGAGGGAGTAAGCAAGGTTGTGCCATCAACTTAATGCATACACTGAACTCTGGAGAATGGTACCCCATTTTTGCAGACTGGTGGCTCTGGGCTGACACTCCAGCTGTGCCCTCAGAGTCCATTGTAATGCTCTATTAGGCCAGATACCTCTGAATCCAGTCGGTGTAATGACCAGTAGATAATATGGATAAGGGTCCTCTCCAGCATCTCCTTTGCTGAAAAGTGCATCCCCTGATCTGATATGATGTTATGTGAGATAACAAGCCAGTGGATCAAATAAGTTCAGGTAATAGTGCTGGCTGAGGTCCCGTATGCAGAAAAGGCAAACTCATATGTGAAATATGTCTATTCCTATGAGAATGAAATGCTGGCTTTTTCACGATTGAAGGGCCCCAATGTAGACAACTTGCTACACAGTGGTCAATTGGTCTCCTGGAGGAATGGTCCCATATCTGGCCTTGGCATTGGTCTCTATTGCAGCAGATTGAATATTTGGCAGAAGGAGTGCCTAGATAAGCCTTGGTAAAAGTCAGGGTCCATACTTTTGGGTCTATGCGTAGCCTCCATTTTTTTTTTTTCCTCATAGCTGCTTTATATGTGTTCATCATAACTGCGCTGGCATAGCCAATGACAGAAGATGGCTGACATCAACCTAGTGGTCACTTCGAGCGCTTGCTTGTTTAGCGACTCTTCTGTGGTGAATGCTCTCTGGTGGGCACCAACATATGATATAAACATCTTCACACTTTATGACCACTCCCCTACGTTCATCCCTATACCTATATTCCAGACATCTTTGTCCACATTCTCCCTATCCTTTACGTTCCAGGCCTCTGATCAGGAGCCAGATCATTTGTTACTGCCTATGAGTTTGTATATATCCTAACCTTAGACCACATCTTTTTTCACGCAATGTGCATGACAAGGTGCATCATCTGAAGCTCTTCCCATTAGCAAGATCTTTCTTCACCTCTGTTTTTTAAGGCTACCTGTGAATAAGGCTGCAGTGCAGCTGTCTATGCTGAACTGACCCATACATAAAACAAATTTTGTCTTTTTATCTCCTCCCTGATGGCTGTATGGGATCCCTCATATAGCTGTATATGTGGCTAAGGAGGTGTGCTGGTGCAGTAGTTGTGGGTGCCATGGGAGTCTGAGCTAACTGCTCATGTTACTTTCTTGTACCCGCTGGTGCTACTCATGCTTGATGCCACATGCACCATTGCCATTTTGTAATGGATCATTGCTGGATCTGCCTGTGATTTGGTGGGGTTGACAGGATCCAGCTGATAACTGGCAATTCCCTGGCCGTGCTCATTTGATATCAGACACTTACTCTTTCCCAGGGCCCAGTAGCCAGTAGTTTTTCAAAAGGTATGAAATACTATGTTGCAAATGGCATGGTCTTGAAGCCCAGGGAGGTTTTAATGTGATTGTCTCACTAGGAATCACATTAATGCTCCTTCAGGTTCAAGAACATGCCATTTAAATAATTTCCATTATCTAAAAATAAACTTTTTTATTCTTCATAGTATTTTCAGTTCAAGTTCTAGTAGTAAAGGTGTTTCCCATTAAATGGGCCTCTGACCAGCAGCCAGGTCATTTGCTACTGCCTGTAAGTTTGTATATATCACTAAGGATTTCCACAAAGCCCACATGATATAATTTATATATATATATATATATATATATATATATATATATATACACACACACACACACACACACACACACAAACACACACAATCCAACGGTTCCTATGTTGGTGGTGGTAATCAGTGGTATATAACTATACATGTGTATAGTTATATACATATATATATAATTGGGTGAATGCACTATATATATATACGTATGTATAGTTACCACTGCAAAATGTACTAATTATCTAAAAATAAACTCCCTCTCTCCATATATATATAGTTACCACTGATTACCACCACCAATAACATAGGACCTGTTGGATTGTGTTTCTCAGCAGGCAAGGGTGCTTACATTATAAGGACTTTTCTTCCTCTGAACACCACTGAAAGATGGCAGCTTTTCACATAACTTAGTGTATGAGCTAGGGCAGTATTTGTAGGTTTCAAATATGCTGCCAAAAAATGCAAAGAGGTTAATGGACAATATACTGCCTTTTACAAGGCAGGAGGTGCAAAGTGTAATAATGTATCTTTACTTGGGAGGGGCTATTCTGACACACCCTGCACTATTGAATCCCTAAAAATTGTACAGAAGTGGAAGATTTCTAAGCTTCACTATGTTTATCTCCCACCCACAGGAGTGATGTGTCTTTCTAAGAACTCCAATGTGTTAGGCACCTCTCTCTCAACGGGTCTGGTAAATATCACGCTACCAGTGTAATGGGTCAGCATGATGTTCTGTGAGAGGTCCAGATAGTCAGATCTCTTCATACTGTATCATGTGAGAGAAAAGGAAAGTTAGGAAATCCTTGAAGAAAAACTCTAAATGTATCGTTATTATTTTTGGTCTATTCCATATGAAAGCAAACTGGCTCTCATCTTTCCTTTCTCATTGGCATAGAAAAGAGTGCATTCACCCAATTAATGACTCCATGATATGTACTTGAGGGTATATTTATATTTATCTGCTTAAACAAAGATACCATTTCTGGCATGGCAGTGGCAATCAGAGCTACTACTTGGTTGAGTTCATGGTAGTTTACAATGGTCTTTCAGAAATTATTTATTTTCTATAGGAGACAGTTTGTGAATTAAAATATCATCGGACTACCACTCCTGCTTCCTTTAAGGGTGGCACTAATCTCCTGAGAGTCCCCTTTTTCCCCAATATGTGATATTGTTTTTTTGTTTTGTTTTGTTTTGTTTTTGTTCAGTCTCCATAAAGACTGTCAATAATTGCCAATACTTGAAATATATGACTATATTTCAAGTCATCATGGCAGGATATTGTGAAAAAATTTCAATTAGCAACAATTGTGCCTCAGATAAACCTCATTGGCTATGATACTACTACTGTGCAGGGTGACTTAGATTCAGAGGCTTGGCTTTCCTATTATAATATCTTTTACCACAGAGACCAAGAGTTCAGTATGGGGGTTGCTCCAACTTTACAGTTGCCAACAACTGAATGTTTGTGTCCCCTCAAAATTCACATGTTGAAACTCTAACTTACAATGCGATGGTATTTGGAGATGGGGCCTTTGGATGGTAATTAGGTTTAGATGAAGTCATAAGGGTGGAATCCTCCTGATGGAATCCCTTTCATAAAAGTAAATAAGAGAGCTAGAAAGCTATCTCCCTGACGTGAGGGCACAGCAAGATGGTCACCTGTAAACCAGGCAGAGGCTATCGCCAAGAACCTGCTCATGCTGGCACCTTGATCTTTGACTTCAAGTTTCCAAACTGTGAAAAATAAATGTTGTTTAAGCCACCCAGTGTATCGTATTCTGTTATGGCCGAAGAAGAGATGGAGCTGAAGAAAAAGTCAGAGAAGTTTGAAACGTGAGAAGACGCCAGGCTCTGTTGCTTTTTGAAGATGAAGGGGCAATGTGACAAGGAACTCCGGTGGCCTTAAGGAGCTTAAAGTTTCCCAGCTGACATCTACCAAGGACATGGGGACCTCAGCCCTACAACTGCAAGGGCCTGAGTACTGCAGGCAACCTGAAAGAACTTGGAAGATTTTCCCCCAGATTGTGAGACCCAGAGCAAAGGAACCACCAAGTCATTCAGAATTTTGACTTACGAAACAGTGAATTCATACATTTGTGTTATTTTGAGCCTCAAGTAACTTCTGAGTCTAGGTTAACTTCTACCTTGTTCTTGCAAGGCTATCTTTCAGTATGCTACATTTTGGAACACAGCCATCATGCTCTAAGAATCCCAGGCCACACAGAGAAGCCATGTTTAGGTGCCCCAATCAGGAGGCTCAAGTGAACCTGGCCTTTCAGTCATTCCTGCCCAAGTATCAGACATGTGATTGAAGAAGCCTCTAGGTGACATTAGAGGCTTGTGTTTTTGTGTTCCAGTCTTGCCAGCTGGGGCTTCAGACATCGTGGAGCAGAGACAAGCAACACCCATTCAGGAAACAAAATCTATGAGCATAACATTATTGTTGATTTATGTTTTTTTTTTTTTTTTTTTTTTTTTTGAGACGGAGTCTCGCTCTGTCGCCCAGGCTGGAGTGCAGTGGCGCGATCTCGGCTCACTGCAAGCTCCGCCTCCCGGGTTCACGCCATTCTCCTGCCTCAGCCTCTCCGAGTAGCTGGGACTACAGGCGCCCGCCACCACGCCCGGCTAAATTTTGTATTTTTAGTAGAGACGGGGTTTCACCGTGGTCTCGATCTCCTGACCTCGTGATCCGCCCGCCTCGGCCTCCCAAAGTGCTGGGATTACAAGCGTGAGCCACAGCGCCCAGCCTGTTGTTGATTTATACTCCTTTTTAAAACACATAAATAGTAAGCAGAGCAGAAAGGAAGCAAAAATAATAATCATACATTTAGAGTTTTTCTACTTTTTTTTTAGAGACAGTATTTCACTCTGTCATCCATGTTGGGGTGCAGTGGCATAATCATAGCTCACTGCAGCTTCTAACTCCTGGGTTCCAGTGATCATCCTCCCTCAGCCTTCCAAGTAGCTGGGACTACAGGTGCACACCACCACATGAAACTAATGTTTTTTTATTTTTTGTAGAGATGGGGTCTTGCTAGGTTGCCCAGGCTGATTCCAAACTGCTGGGTGCAAGGGATCCACCTGCTTTAGCCTCCCAAAATATGGGATTATAGGTGTGAGCCACCACACTCAGCCAAAAGAGGATAATTTTCAAAGATCCCATATCTAGAGTGGAAAAAAAAAGATAAAATTCTCTCTAGAATAGTTATGGGGAGGAATTTCAGTCTCAGAGTATAATTGGATTGAATTGCAGAGGAAAATAAATATTTTTTTAGTGCACTACTTTATAACTGGGTCTGTAGCTGCTGTGTGATAAATGCTGCTTCATATAGTTAACCAAAGATAAACATCTAATATTAATGGAATAAGGAATTTATTTAGAGTAATACACCAGTGAAGTGATTAATTTTTCTATAGAAAACTATTTCTAGATTTTGCAATTGTCCAATTTTTCTTTTAAAAAACTATAGAGATGAACTTTTACTATCTTATTTCTGAAGGACTATTTATTTTAGAAATATGTGTATATGTTATATATAATAATATCATCTTTTATTTCTATTAAGCTTTACAATTTACAACTCCATTTACATGGAAAATTTAAATGGAAATGTGCCCACTTTGGGACTTACTTCTCAGAAACAAAAGATGCCTTTCAAAATATTACTGCTTATTTACAATGCATCTGGTCACCTGAGAGCTCTGATAGAGATGTAAAGGAGATGAATGTTGTTTTCATAATTGCTAACACACTGTCCATTCTACAGACCATGGATCAAGGAGTCATTTCAACTTTCAAGTCCTATCAATTAAGACGTATATTTCATAGGGCTATAGCTGTCACAGATAGTGGCTTCTCTGATGAATATGGGCTAACTAAATTGAAAACCTGGAAATAATTCACCATTCTAGGTGCCATTAAGAACATTTATGATTCATAGGAAGAGGTCAAAATAGCAACATTAACAGTAGTTTCGAAGAAGTTGATTCTTACCCTCATGGATGACTTTGAGGGGTTCAAGACTTCAGTGGAGGAAATAACTGCACATGTAGTGGAAGCAAAGTTAACTAGAATTAAAAGTGTAGACCGAAGTTGTGACTGAATTTGCTCATTTTATCATAAGAATCTCATGATAAAACTTGCCAACAGATGAAGAGTTGCTTCTTATGGATAAGCAAAGAAAGTGGTTTCTGGAAATAGAATCTACTCCTGGTGCAGATGCTGTCATCATTGGTGAAATGGCAATAAAGGATTTAGAATATTACATAATCTTGGTTGACAAAGCTGCATTAGGGTTTGAGAGGGTTGACTCCAATTTTGAAAGCTCTATTGATCAAATGCCATCAAACAACATCACATGCTATAGAGAAATCTTTCTTGAAAGGAAGACTCAATCAATGCAGCAAACTTCATTTTCAGAAATTGCCACAGCCACCTGAAACTTCAGCAACCACCACCCTGATCGACTGATCTTGCCTCAAGGCAAGACCTTCCACCAGCAAAAAGATGATGACTCTCTGAAGACTTATATGATGGTTAGCATTTTTTAGAAATATGATAGTTTTAATTAAGGTACATATACTGTTTTCTCAGACATAGGCTATTCCACACTTAATAGACTACGATAATAGTGTAAACATAACTATTATATACACTGGAAAACCAAAAAATTCATGTGATTCACTTTATGGCTATATTTGCTTTATTCTGGTAGTTTGGAAATGAAAATGCACTGTCTCTGAGGTATGCCTGTATAGCAAAACAGCACAAAAATTCCTGCCAGATGGAAAGCAGAAGAAAAGTTCCTGAATGGAAAACAGAATGGCAACATGGCCTTAACTTTGGGCAATGAAACAAAGCAACAGCAGCTGAAAACCCAGTTTACTGAGAAACCTTCCTGCAGGTGAGAATGTTTTGCATGAAACTTTCTTGTGACCTATGAGGTATTATGTTGATGCAAACAATGACTAACCCTTCAAGGACATTCCAGGCACATGGCAAGTAATACAAATACTAAAAATTAAGCGAGTAAATTTATGGTCACATTTTATAAAGCATCCTAATTAACACTGTTCTCCAAAACCTGAGAAGTAAACATTTATTTCTAGTTTAATAGAAAAAAACTACATAAATATTTTCTTCATTAGTTATGATTATGCATAAATTCTGTGGATCTTTGCACCCTGGAAGTGCTCGCAAGTATCATTGAATTTTAGAAAGTGAAGCTATTAATAATTATTAAGGTCTTAAAGTAAAAACCTATGACTCAGAGAAGTTAAGGAACCCAGCAAGGATCAACTGTACAGAAAAAGGCACTAAAGCCCTTAGCTTCTTGATAACACATTCAGTCATCATTGATTCATTTCATAAAATATATTAAGTATTAATACTCATTAGCCACCGTTTACAAGATTTCTGCCTGAAAAGTTTACAGTCAGTCTATGATGATAACTTTTAAGTTTCCAATCTTATATGCATTCAAAATAATCAGAATATTTACATGGTAAAGCATCTATAAAACACCCAGAATCCATTAAGTTTAGTTTGTAGATAATAATTGATAAAATGTAAATTTAGAAAAATACCCCAACAAAAAAGTTTTTTAATACATAATCCGTTGAGAGATTTTTGGAGCCAAAAAAACCATTTTGTTTTAAACCAAAGATTCTTGTGTGCTGTTATTTAAAGGCATACCATACAGCAATGCCAATGTAATTGATTCCCCTTTTATATGCTTTGTTGAATTGGACTAGATTGTCATTCCCCAAAATCCTATGGGAGTTTTTCATAGAAGATATTTCCAAAGTAGCCTATATAGATATACTCAAGATTTAAATCTAGAAGCAGTGGAGATATATTTCTATAGTTTGTATAATCTGTGAAACCAGGTCACAGCAATCATATTCACAGCTGCTGGTCAGTTACAATCTCAACCACAGTATGTTGCCACTTGAAGGCAGGTGTACATTTGTTTTCACCCAAGTTGAGGGGAGCATTGGGACATCCGGTCTTTTGTACTTAGCTATAACAAATCTATTGTGTGTAGTTTATAAACACATACACCCTTAATTTAATCTCACAGTCTTACTCTGAAAAGGCTATTATATGAATTTTGGGGTCATGAGACTATATTTTTAGTTTTGACTTAAGAACACATTAGTGCATTTTCAAAAGTTCAATGTTTCCTTGGGGATTTTATGCCTTTATGATTTATAATTTCTTTTTTTTGAGATAGAATTTTGCTCTTGTCACCCAGGCTGGAGTGCAGTGGTGCAATCTTGGCTCAATGCAACCTCCACCTCCCGGATTCAAGGGATTCTTCTGCCTCAGCCTCCTGAAGTAGCTGGGATTACAGGTGCCCACCACCACGCCTGGTTAATTTTTTTTTTTTTTTTTTTGTATTTTTAGTTGAGATGGGGTTTCACCATGTTGGCTAGGCTAGTCTTGAACTTCTGACCTCAGGTGATCCACCTGCCTTGGCCTCCTAAAGTGCTGGGATTACAAGCATGAGCCACTGCACCCGGCCAATTTATAGTCTTTTTAAGTAATATCTTATATTGGTCAGAATAGGCTAGGTTTTGTTCCCATGACAAATAGAGCCTGAAACTTCCAAGGCTTAAAACAATGGTGTCTTGCTCACACAAAGTACAGTGCAATTCAAGCAGTCTTTCTTTCTTTTTCAGTGATTCCATTTTGTAGCTAGTTCATCAGAAACATGGTACTATGGCAGGGAAAGGGAGTGATGAAGGAGGCACACTGGGTCTTAACTCCCTTAACCAGAAATTACACATGTCACTTCCACTCATACTGTTTTAGAACTACATAGTTGCATGGTCCCAATATAACTGTAAGGAAAGCCAGGAAGTGTGGAGCCAGGCAGATCATAGATACTGTGAGCACCAGTAGCTTCTACCATATATCTGTTGCCTACAGCCACACTGTCATCTCTTTTCTTCATTTGGCAAAAATTACTATTTTCTATCTGCAAGGATTTGTGCTGCATGATAGATGATTCTGTTACCAGAAAGGGGTCCTGATCCAAACCCCAAGAGAGGGTTCTTGGATTTCCTGCAAGAAATAATTTGGGGTGAGTCTATAAAGTGAAAGCAGGAGTACTAGGAAAGTAAAGGAACAACAACGAAAAAAAAACGGCTACACCATAGGCAGAGTAGCAGCATGGGCTGCTCTGCTGCTCATACTTACTATTACCTCTTGATTATATGTTAACAAGAGATGGATTATTCATGAGTTTTCTGGGAAAGGGGTGGGAAATTCTTGGAACTGAGGGTTTCTCCCCATTTTAGACCGTATGGGGTAACTTCCTGACCTTACCATGGCATTTGTAAACTGTCATGGCACTGGTGGGAGTGTCTTTTAGCATGCCAATGTATTGTAATTAGCATATAATGAGGAGTGAGGAGGACCAGAGGTCACTTTCGTCTCCATTTTGGTTTTGGTGGGTTTTAGCTGGCTTCTTTACTGCCTCCTGTTTTATCAGCACGGTCTTTATGACCTGTATCTTGTGCCAACCTCCTATCTTATTCTGTGACTAAGAATGCCTTAATCTCCTGGGAATGCAGCCCAAGAAGTCTCAGCCTCATTTTACCCAGGTCTTACTCAAGATGGAGTCACTCTGGCTCAAATGCCTGTGACAATCCCAGAGATGAATAAAATGTCATCTCTACTTTCAAATAGCCTAATATATTGGGGCTACAGCAATAAAAATCATATTATAATATAGTCATATATGAAGCAGAAACAAAATGCCCCAGATAGAGGCCTAAATCATTTTCTGTGGGCAGGATCACAGAGAAAGATGAACTTAACCCTTATTTGTTAACAAAGAATCCTTAAAATGCTATAGAAGTGATGATATATTTGCTGGGCATTAAAGGAGGAAAAAAGGTTTAGACAAGTTTGATATGGAAAAGAGGGCAGTGAATGAGAAAAGACAGAAAAATGTGAGAAGATTGTGCATGACTGAGGGATGAAGAAGAGAAAAAGAACCTAAACCACAAGGATGTGGGTATATAGTAAAAGACATGTGGACTTCATGAGTATATATGTGATGTATGTATTCACAGTTTGCTCATCTGTGGAATATGAGTTGCTAGAATGTTAAGTGTATTGCTATTTGTTTTTCCCACTGTGATTTCAGCTTATGAATAGAAATCAAGGCAAATATTTTACCAGAGCATTCCAAGTTCTAATCATATGGCTTGCTTTTTCCTTAAATTGTGTTTTTTTCTCAATTTCTTAACAATATTAAACTATAAGTCATAAGATAAATTGGCTGAATTTATTCTTAGCTGATTCTCCCTCCTTTCAGATTCCTTTCTAGTCAAATCAAATTTTACATAACATACCTATCACAACAAAGCAATTTAGAAATGAGTTCCCAAATACTAACTCTGTGACAGTAGGTAAATTAGATCCAGAGTTTTAATTGTTGAAAAAACAAGACTTAAAAAGAAGGTTACAATATCATGCTACAAGTAGTGATGTTTGGTGTTCAGCAATAGGTTAAACAGGTCAAGAACATGGGACTATAAGAAAAAAACAACAACAAAAAATCACAGAGAAGGAAAAGGGAGAATAGGATCAAAATTCAGAAAGCATATGGTCTTTCTTCTTCCTCTTCTTTGACAGGATATAAAAGTGATGAATGAGCAGGAAAAATGTCAATAGCAAACACTCAAGACTATGACCTTGAAATGTGCCTTTATGTTGTTTCTTTTAAATGTTTAACTTTTTTGTAATTAAATGAAGTATTTATAGTCACTGCTAGACATTTCATCATTATCAAATGCCTATTATGTCTTATACAAATGTCTATTTAAGCATTTTAGCATAAAAATATAAAATCCTTTCTGTAATTTTCTGCCCTTTTTTCATTTTCAAATATCATTCTTTCAATAAAATTATCTTCCAATAATTTTGAAGTTATTAATCACCATTATTTATTCATCTTGTGTTATGCCTACCAGCCACTTCATGTATATTATTTTACTTAAATCTTATGAAATCAACACAAGATTGATATTACTTTTATTTCATAGCTACAAAAATTGAAATTCAAATTTTGTCCATTACAACAGACTAGCTGTGGCAAAGACAATGTGAATTTACCCAAATGACCTAACTCTTTTTATAAATTCGTAAAATGTGAAGAATCATAGAACACACCTTAAAATGATTATTGTGAAATCAAGGAGGAGAAAGCTAGTTAAACTGGTAGACAAACTGCAATAGGACTTGTCAAGCCAAAACCTACAATTATTCTTTTGGATAGTTTCGATTTCTCTAAAGTGGCAATTTAACTTAAAGATATTAAAGAAACCCAGTCTTTGGGGTTGCTTAAATGTTGCCTTCCAGCCCTTCCTCTTTCCAACTTTACCAAGAAGCATATTTTAGACAGGGGAAGAGACCAAACCAATGACAGCAGAATTACCATTATCTCTAGCACTATTCGTTGTCAAATAACTAAATGCTGGTTTGAAGAACTAAGTAATCTGAGAAATCAAAAATGAAAGGAATTATAAATGATTTGAAAAAAATCCTTCTTATTTTTAATGTCTTTTGGTGCTGTTTTCTATGCCCTTCCTCCTATGGTGTCAATTATATTTTTTTCCGTCAAGTGATTTGGTTGGTGAGTCTAATCTCCAACAGTGCCCTACCTCTTTCTCCCAAAAAGGCCTCAGCTGAAAAATGGCTCAACACTTTCCCTGCAAGCTCACAATGAGGATCTCCTATTCTCCCTGCATTCGGCCAGATTCTTCTCTTTTTGCATGATTTCCTCTCCCATGCATGGGTTGCACAACTGCCTGGGATATCTAGACAGAGCTACCGCACACCTGACTCCCAGGTCAGGCTACAGAGTACTTCGGATACAGCAAGTCACGACCCATCTGGAATGACAGATCTACCTGCCTTTTGGCTTTCTTCCTTGGTCAAAACTAAAATCCGAAGTGGAGTGCCCCGAGCGATAGAGAAAGTGCCTACAGCTTTGACAGCCGCTTGGAGCATGCTCAGTCGGTCTCCAGGCACCGGGAGGCGGCTCCCCCCCACCATCCCCCGGGCCGGCCTCCACTGCAGCCTGTCCGGCCCCCACCCGGGCCCCCACCCCTGGCGCGCGCTCCTCCGCACCCACGAGGGCGTTCAGCAGCCACGCCTCCCCTTCCCGCCACCGCCTCCTTCTCCGCTGGCTGTGGCGGGCGAGGACACGTCAGGGGCCATAAATAAATAAATAATTCCATTCACCCGTTGACAGCGAGGCGAATCGGCTGCGGTTTGCTGGGAACGGAGGGCTGCAGCGCCCACCCTGCGCCAGAGACCAGATAAAGTAAGTACAGCTGGGGAGGGAGGTGGAGAGGAGGAGGAGGAGGAGGCGCCGGCTAAGAGGAGGGCGAGCCTGCGTCTGCGACCCGAGCTGCCCGCGGAGCCGCACGCGTGTGTGCAAATAATGGCCAGCCTGTGACAAACGTGCCAACGCAGAGTTGGCCAGCGAGCCCTTATATAGACAAAAAACCCCGAAGCGGCTGCGGGAGGAGAGCTCGCGTCAGCCAGTGCGCGCCGACAGCTGCCCGGGAGCTGCGGGGGCGCGCGGGGTCCCGGGCAAGGAGCGCCTCGCGTGCTTTCGGCCAGGAGGTGCTCAAGCTCTTGGCTTTCACACCGAGACTCAGCGTGGCGCGGTGCACCCCAGTCTCCCTGGCTCACGGGACTCCGAGAGCTGCTTCCAGTGCGGCGTGTCTCTAGTGCGCGCCCCGCCAGCATCCGGCCGCCGAGCCCCCTAGGGTGGCGTGGCTTCATTGCCGCAGAAGGTGGAGGCGGGGTGGTGAGAGTGTGTGTAGGGAACGTCTTCTCTTTGAGCAGATGATCAGGACAGGAAGAGGCTGTGAGGGGAAGACGAAATACCGGGGGATGGGGGGGTTGTCTTTCTTCATTTCTGGTCCCCAGGAAGGATAGCAGGGTGGAAGCAGATGGAAAAGTATATGCGGGCGAGGCCTGAGCCCAGCAGAAAGGGAGCTCTGACTTAGCAGGGGTTCAGGAGGGCTTGAGCCTTCTGGTCTTCCTGGGCCACTGCACCACACTGGGGGCGCCAGGCCCGGTCAGGTGGCGCCGCAGGCTGCGAGCCCGCTCACGTGCGAACTGCCTGTTTTCTAAACGGATGCTGCATCGCAGCGCCCTTCTCCACCCCCTTTTCTCCTCTACTTCCGCGAAAAGGATTGCAGACTGCATTGGAAAGGGCAGTAGTGCCCAGTGCCACTTTCCCGGTAGGGCTGAGGAGGGACTTTTGTAGTTCCAATTACAGGGAAATTAAAATTTTACACACACACACACACACACACACACACACACACACACACACACACACGAGACATGGAAGAGGAAACGAGGAGTGATTTCTCTACAATTGTTTTTTGATTTCCTTTCCTGGAGAAATAAGTAGGACTAGGCTGCATTGTGTGAAGGCTGGTTAGTGGCATTAGGACAGCTATTATTTCATGTCCTCATTCCCTCTTGGGTCCCAAAGGAGATGCAGCAAAGGAATAAAATAGCGGGCAATGATGAAAGTGATGTGAAAAAGACTTGACCAGAGGAAAGAGTGACTACTGGATGCCATTTCCTGTCACCCCATGCTTCATGGCTAACCCCAGTCTGAACTCAGAGGGTTGCAAACTTTCCACAGACAGGTTAGCTTGAATGTGTTGTGTTACTGGAACCACAAGCACTAAGTATGCATTTGGTGGAGTGTGGCTGAAAAATGAGAGTTGGGTGGGGACCGCAGAGGGCAAATGAGGGTTGAGCAAAGTGACTAATATTTAGCTCTGGTGAAGCAATCCTAACTCCAGGTTCTACTTCTGACTGAGCACATTACATTTAAAGCAATCCAAGTGAGGGACTGAATGATCTCAGTGGAAAGGAAAGATTATAACCTTAAGAAACTCAGTGTATTGTGTAACAACTTACAAACTCAGAAACTATTTTTTGCAAATACATCAACAGTTTGCAGTTACATATTACTTTTTTCCCCCCAAGGCATGTTTGAATAATAAGTGATCTGAAATTTTCACACCTGTTTCCCGATGTTCAAATTAGTGTATCCTTCTATAAACGCTCAGTTTATTTCTAGACATTCATTTGCTCCTTGATAATGTCTGGCTTATATTTTTGGCTTTGAGCTCTTTTAAAGGGAAGGAGAGCAACATTACCTAAATAAACCTCTCTTGTCTAGAGTCATATGCCTGGATCACAGATCTGAAATAAAAGGCATCTCCAGAATTTGCTTTTAATTCTGTATTCATCCACTAAACATTTTTGAGACATTCACATGGAAAAAGGGAATTAACTTTAGAACAGATTGGTTCTGCACTTTTGTAAGGTTGAGTAATTGTTTAACAATCTGGGCTTTACCTTTTTCTTGTCTATAAAATGAGATTGGTGGTACCCACTCTGAAGTGATATGGGGAAGAATAAAGTGTGTGGTACGTACCTAGGATATAGACGGGCTGTATTTCAGCCCCTATAATCAGTCTAGACACCCTGCCAGGGTTACCAAGATGAATGAGGATGTAATTCTGATCTCAAGAAATTCTCATATAGTCAGTCATCCAGGTTAATATTTCTCGTATCCCATTTGCCTTTTAGTCCATTTTTTTCTCCTCTTGGTGGAAGAAACATATATCCAAGTAACTTGAAAGGAACTCCGCAGTTGTAAGAAATGTTGGTAAGATCTGCTAAAAGGCAAATTTGAGAAGAGTGTCTTTTCTCAGGAACCTGTATTCAGCCCATTTTCTGTCCATTAATAGTGATCCTTAATGAATAAAAACAGGTAATGAAGGATTTTTCTTCATGTTATGAGGGGAGGATGATCCTTCTCTGAAGATTATCTTTGTCAATGAATTGATTTCCATTATTTGAGAGAAGAGTTTGAGCTGCAGTTTCTACTACACCTTGGGCAAACCAATCCACTCACTCCGAAGAGTATAAAGTAACTGTAGTATGTAATAACTATAATGACAACTCTGTAATGCTCCCCATATTCCAGGTGCTGTGCTACTACTCTCTGATAGCACGTAACACCCCTTTGAGGTGGATCTGTCCATATCCATATTTACAGAAAAAAGAATTTATGCCCAGAAAGTTTCATAGCTTGTTCAGCTGATACAGCTAGTAAGTGGCTGAGCTGGGGCAAGCACCGATGCGATCTGTTTGGCTTTAACCACTATGTAATATAGCTTCTGCCTTGCATGAAGCTAAATAAGAGCAAAGACCTTACCTGTTGTTTTCTCCATGGCCCAGTACAGGGTCTGGCATATCATGGTTCAGAACAACTGATTATAGAAAGAAGGAAAGAGGGAAGGAAGCAAACTAGAGGGAAGGAGGAAGAGGAGGAAATAAAAATTAGCAAGCCCAAGTGTCTCCTGCCTTCAACACTGAATCTGGCAGGAAATCCAGCATGAACTCTGCCCTGAGAACACAATAGTTGAGGCTCTTTTGAGGATTCCTTTTCCTTGTCTTGCATCTAATCATCTAGTTTGTGATGCTCATTTATGCAAAATGGAAAATATTCTCTTTGGTCTGACAAATTAGCAAAAGGTGCCCATGAAGGGCAAACATCAAAGAGTGACCTACTCAAGGTGGACCAGGAAAAAAAAAAGAAGGAAGAAATTAAAAGGGCAGACCATAATGCAGGGGCACTGGATTTAAATTTTAGTTAAGCCACTGGCTGGCTTTGTCTTATGTAATGTTGTGGTAGTACTTGTATGGTTGTTCTGAACACCAAAGACGACAACAAATATAAGCTGTTTTATACTGTGCCCGATAAATAGAATGGCATGCAGCAAAGAGTAATTACATTCTGTTATTGCCCTTTGTTCCCCTCCTCCCTTCAACCCATCCCAAATAAAAAGTACCCTCCTGGTTTCCATATCTTGAAGTAATCTGTGTTCATCTGAACTACTTCGTAACTTGATCTGGGCTTCTCTTAGGCTGATTCTTATATTTTACCTTGAATTACAATTATTTGGGAAGGCATCCTATCTCTCTTGCTGGGCTACATGGTCTGAGAGTAGATGGTATATCTGATTCATCTGGGAACCCCTGTGGAGCTGCTACTTGGGACAGGACAGGGCAGAGGAGGGGCTCTGAAGTCCAGCCTGTCTGGGTTTTGATTTTAGCTTTGCCACTTATCAACAAAGACAAGTTGCTAAACCTCTTTAAGTCTCAGTTTCTTCATGTGTAAAAATAGAATGGTAACCAATTTTATATATTGGTTGTAAACATTAAATGAGATAATATCTGTGAAATAGCACTGTGCTGAGCACATGCATAGTAATAACTCAATAACTAGTGTTAGGTATTAAATATTTGGCTTTATGTTTTTTAGTTTGTCATAAGCGTCACTGGCTTATTTTTAACAGATTTTTGGGAACTCTGAAATGCCAAACTTGCCATTAGATGGCACAACAAAGTTGAATTGCATAATAAACCATTAAGTGGACTCCCTTTGAGAAGTCATCCTGTTTTGTCACAGGTTTTCTCAAAACTATTTGGATCAAAGTGATTAAGAAATATCTTGGGAAACATCTGCACACTAGCTCTCAGTGAATAATGGGACTTTTTTTTTTAACTTGTGAAAAAGCTTCATTTTCTCGGTTGCTTCTATAAATGGTGAATCCAGGGGCTGAGTCTACCTATGTGAGAGATCCAGCTATTTAAAATCGTAATATGAGAGACTAGCCTAAAATGGACGATTGTAGAGAGGAATAAATAACACTTACCACACGTATTTGGTAATTAGTTAAGAAGTGGAGGGTCTGTGCATTTATATATCAACTGTAATCATTAAAAATATGCGAGAGAATTAAACAAATTGGAGTTGACTATAATAAAACTAGTCCAGCTGGAGCTGGACTAACTGGGACTTGGGTGCACCATAGACAATTTCAACATATTCACAAATATCAGTGTTGATAAATGAAGCAAATATTTTTGGAAATAATTTTTCTGACCTAATATTAAAACTCCTGCAAATGTTTTCATTAATATTCATTGAAGTCTCAAAGGACCTCATGAAAATCCTATGGGACAATTGAACAACAGCTACAAGATACTGGCCTAAAGGTACTTCCGTTAAGTTCCACAAAAATGTCTGTATGGTTCAATTATAGAGCCTGGTTATTAGTTTTATGTAATAGTTGGCATTAAAATAGCAACTTTCAACAGAAAATACTTTGTCTAAGTGGTGAACACAAATGAAATATTTGTTTAGATACTGATCCATATACAATGTTGGTATTTTGTAGAAAGCATTTTATTACAAGCATTTGCTGTTTCTCCACCTCATAACACAATATGTATCATTATTAATTAGTCAATACCTCTAATCAGATTTCTATTGAAGCTAATATGTAAAAGAATGGTACTTTTTACAAAGCAGCTGCCCTACTAAGTAATTAACTGGAATATCTATATCTTTTTTAACTAGATTAGATAAGAATAAAAAATAAAACTACAAAGCATGCATTTGATAAGTTTCTAAGGGATGTTAACATTTATCTTATTTTAAAAACGATTTTCAAAATTTCTAGGATTTGAAGTTCCATCAATTCTTCTCAAATATGTGAAAGGCAAATTCAGTGATAAATGGCAGTCGGTGACAGTATTTTTCAACAGGTGGGATTATTGACATTTGGGGTGGGACACTTCTTCATTGTGTAGGACTGTCTCTTTCATTGCAGAGCATTGGGTGTCTGTGACCTTTCTTAGTAAATTTGGGCTGCGATAACAAACTGTAGACAGATTAGGTAGCTTATGAACAACAGAAATTTGTTTCTCACAGTTCTAGAGGCTGGAAATCTGAGATCAGGGTGCTGGCATGGTCCAGGTGTTGGTGAAGGCCTCTTGTGGGTTGTAGACTGCTGGTTTCTTATATCTTCATATGGTGGGATGAGAGCGAGAGCTCTCTTTTATAAGGGTACTAATCCCATTCATGAGAGTTCCATCCTTATGACCTACTTAACTCCCAAAGCCCCCATGTCTTAATACCACTCCTTTGGGGATTAGGATTTCAACATGAATTTTGGAGGCACACATTAAGTCCGTAACAGTGATCTATCTCTGTTTTCTATAAGTCAGTGGCTTTCCCTTAGTCATTGTAACAATCAAAAATGCCTCTCTACATTTTAATATACCTGTGGTGGAATATACCATATGGTTGAAAACTGTCAGCCAATAAGATCAAATTGAGATTGTTTAAAAAATTTATTTGGGATCAGAGTACTTTCAGAGTACTTTCAAAATTATTTTGCCTTTCATTAAAGAATGAAAATAATACTCTTGTATTAAAACATTTTGTTTTGAAACAATGAGTTCTTTATTAGTAAGGCATAACAACTGTTAACTTTAATAATCAGGGCATCATTGACCTCCTAGGCTCCAAATTATTTGCTTTGGGCTGTCCATAACCTTTGGCAGTATTCATGCCTAATGCTTCTTGAACTCCTGTTTTGGCTTTCATGTGCTCTTTATTTTGTTACTTCTCTCACTGCTCATTTACTGCTTCTTCTCCAGCTCGCCTTTCACCTCATATTCAATATAAGTATGTGTTCCCCAGTTTCTGTTTTGGGCTTTTTTATTTTTATTTTTTTTGAGGCAGGGTTTCACTGCGACACCCAGGCTTGAGTGCAATGATGTGAACTTGGCTGACTGCAACCACCACCTCCTGAGTTCAAGTGATTCTCCTGCCCCAGCCTCCTGAGTAGCTGGGACTACAGGCGCCCGCCACCACCACGCCTAGCTAATTTTTTGTATTTTTAGTAGAGATGGGGTTTCACCATATTGGCCAGGCTGGTCTTGAACTCCTGACATCAAGTGATCTGCCCACCTTGGCCCCCCAAAGTGCTGGGATTACAGGCATGAGCCACTGAGCCTGGCCGGGCTTTTCTGTAGCCTGCATTCTGTTGATAGACAAAGCTCATCTGCTCTTGACCTCCACTTTCACCTCAGTAGGTATAACTCCCAAGCCATTTGCTGCAGTCCTGACCTTCCCTCAACTTTTAGGCATTTCCAGACATTTCTAGATGTTTGCAGGACAGCTTCTCTTTACTGTGCTTTTGATACTTCCGGTATCCTGTGATCTCTTCCTTCGTTTTTGTCTTCTTTCTTTCTGTCACCCCCTCCCATTCTTCATATTGCTGTCAGCAGTATTCTAGCCTAGAAGCTTTTGAGACCACCCTTTCTCTGTACTTGCGTACATCCAAAATAATTTTTTAATTATTTCCTTCTATTCTGTTGTTGCCAGAGGTTTCAGGTGCTTTTGACATACTACCTACAGTCATGTAATAGTCTCTTAGTGGGTATTCCCACCTCTGGTCTCTCACCCTACCAGTTAATTCTGTACATGGTATCAGATACTCTCACTGAAGCACACCTCCGTTAACTAACACTCCCATTACCCAGGTCCAAGGACTGACATTTCAGCCCCTGCATGATGTAATTCCAAACAGCTGTTCCATGTTCATCTCCCACTACCATCATACTCAACTCAAATAGAACTGTCCTCATGCCTCGTTCATTCTCATTCTACTTCCTGCCACCAAATCTTTGGTCATGCTGTTCTTTTATCTTGAAATGAATCTAACTTCCTCTATTTCTAGCTCTAACCTCACCTTCTAAGCTGAGCTTAAACACCACATTCAAATTTTCCTCTGACACCTCTGGATAGGCAGAATACTTTTTCTAAAATTTCAGGAACATTATGTTTATAAGGTGGTGTTTGACATTATATAATAGAATGTCTTAACATTCTATTATAGTTGATTTTATATAATTATTCAGTTTCTTAATATACTATAAAGTTGTAGACGTCAGGAATAATAATGTATTCACATTTACGTCATCTTTAGCATTTTGGTGGATTATAGAGTTGCAAGAAACTTGGAGGACATCTGTTTCCAGTTTTATGTATTGTTTTCATTATGTTCAATAAACCACCATCTATTATTTAAGTGTACCCACTGAGGCAGACTGTTCTTTTAAAGGCAGTTCTACTTGTGACTCAAATTTTCTTGCTTCTACCTAGGGTCTTTGTTCAGCTTCCTGGGGCCACATGAAATGAATCCCTTTCTTGTTTGAATGATATACTGTACCAATGTGGTGACAGCTCACATTTCTTTTGTTTTCTCTATCAATTTAACATATTCAGTCTTTCTTCCTGTTTTTTGCATGTGACCTGTTTACATTCTTTATTTAAGGCTGCTGTATTGTGGAGTAATTCAAGTTTAGGAAAGTCCACAAATGCATAGAATACTTCAAGGATAATAAGGTTTTGAATGTAAATATTTGAACTGTTGTTCATGATGTAACTTGTCAATATCTCTTCAGGTGAAGTCAGGGCGGGAAATCAAGGTATATATGGTGATCTACCTCTGGGAGAATCCCATAGTTATATCAGGGCTGAACTTTCCTTTCTGTGCCCACAGTTTAATAAATAAATAAATGAATAAACCACTGGAGGATGATAGGAAAGCTCACTTTAACTTTTGATTGTAATTGGAAATTAGCCACTCAGTAAAATTATACTCTTTTATAGATTAATGCCCTAAGTAGTAAAATAACAAACATGTCTTGTGTGTATGTGTGTATAATAAGTGAATTTAAAGACATTGGACCAAATAAGTGGCTATTAAGTAAAGTTATAAAGATAAGCTTTAAGTAAGAATAGCTTACATTTGTTGAACACTTCTATATTTAATACCATACATGTTTTAACTAATTTAATCCTCAAAACCTTATGAGGAAGCATTGTTGTTATCCTCATTTTACAGATGGGCAGAGTAGAGCACAGAGGTGAAGTATTTTGCCCAAGGTTACACATCTTGTCATTGGAAGGGTCTGGATTTTAATCTGTTGAACACAATGTACCTTTTCAATAGTATTAATTTCAAGTATTTCATGCTGCAGTAAATTTTAAGACATTCTTGGGGGGAAAAGTCTGATAATTTTGTTTTTCTTTTGTGAGACGGAGTCTCACTCTGTCACTCAGGCTGGAGTGCAGTGGCGTGATCTCAGCTCACTGGAGGCTCTGAGTCCCGGGTTCATGCCATTCTCTCGCCTCAGCCTCCCGAGTAGCTGGGACTACAGGCACCCGCCACCACTCCCGGCTAATTTTTGTTTTTGTATTCTTAGTAGAGACAGGGTTTCACCGTGTTAGCCAGGATGGTATTGATCTCCTGACCTTTTGATCCTCCCGCCTCGGCCTCCCAAAGTGCTGGGATTACGGGCAAAGTCTGTTAAATATTTTTTAAAACAGAGACTAGTCAGGTATAATGAGTTTGGGTCTGTTAACGACACAAAGTCAACAGGAATGATAAGGCTTCCTTACTATTTGAAGGAGTTACCTGGAACCAAGCTAGAAAGCTTAGAGAAAGTAACAACCTCTTGTGGATTCAAGGAGGCTGCAGAACCAGTAGGGACCGAAGGAACAGTAAGTCCAGGATGTCATTCCTATAACTCAGTTTGCAAGGTGGTAGGGATAGAATACATGGGAGGTGGAAAGACACCCACGGAAGCCTTGTGCTATGGGTATCAGTGAGTGCGTGAACAGAGTAGGGTCTGGAGAATTCTCATAGATGGGTATATATCAAATTTACGTTGAAGTGGGATTTTGAATAAAGCCTCTGACGTATTTTAAGCCATAGAATGCAATACTTTAGCAACTATTTATCCCCCTGCTGTGTTCCAGACACTGTTTTGGATGTTAGAGAGATGGCTGTAAATAGAACAGGTAAGTCCTTTTTAGTCTTGAGTTACACAGATATCAAACATATTTTCAAAGCAAGGTTAAGCAATTTATGTCCTTGAGCCCATTTTTTTTGTAGACCTCTCATGTCATCTTCTCTATGTAGTCAGTCTTACTCTGTAGTTATCTCTTTATTCTCTTCTCCTTTTTTCTCAATCTGTGTCACATGTCAGATCAGAGACTTTGAAGACAGATAGATATAGCTCAATGAAATTTTGACTAAACTACTTCTAAGCTGTTTGACCAAAATCAAGATATGTAACTTTTAGAGCCCCAGTTTTCTCATTTTGGAAACAATAAAATATATTTTATGAGTTGTTGTTGGAGAAATAATGTAGGTAGTCAATAAATGATAATCATAATAATGTAATTTTTATCTCTACCTTTATTTTTGGCATATATTGAGGCAGAACTTCTTTACTCCTGAGGCATTCTATTCTGTACAAAAGTATTTATGAGTTATAATATTGGTACTCCCAGCATGACCCAAGTAGGAAGGTCAGAAAATAAACAAATATTAAAATAATGTGGATCTTTTCAAGATGGATAAAATTCTAGTTTCTGGCACATATATGAGGAGATTCAAGTGCTGATATTGATGGTGCAAAAATGTTTAAGTGGTGAAATTTTCACTTAGTTATAAAGTTAGTAATACCAGTTGGGAATACAACCTAAGGGAGTTTTAAGAGGGAAATTCCATTTAGACATGATAGCGTACGTATGCACATGTAAAAACTACCACAAAGAGCAAGACAATAATCATTCTGTTATAATGACTTAGAGATATTTGTTCCAATGAAAACACATGCCAACATAATTATTGATGTCATTTAAGTGTCTTCTGTGTGTTTGCTGTTTTATATATACTTTGAATCCTCATATTGTCATGTAGGATAGATTATATTCATTTACAGACAGGGAGAATAGGGACTCAGCAAGGTGAGGCTGGCCATTATAGCACCCCAAGAGTCAATGCCTCAGCCAATGTTTCAGTGCAGGTAAGATGCTAATGACAACTGGATCTGGGCTCCCATACATTAAATCAATTCAAATCAGTAAATAATTAAGCATTGCTATATGAAGTACTCTGCAAAAATACCTGGACAAATATGTATAAGACATCTTTTCTGTCTGTCATCCTCCAAAGGAGACTGAAATTTTAGAGATATTGTGTGTGTGTGTTTATGTGTGAATATATATGTGTGTGTGTGTGATTATATATATACACACCCACTAATTAAAGGCACAACCCAGAGTAGGATTAGTGTCAAAATTAATGATAGAGAACATGATTTTCTAGGATAGAGATTGACAAAGTATAGCCCCTTGGGCCAAATCCAGACCACTGCCTGATTTTGTAAATAAAGTGTTTTTGGAGTATATCCACACCTGTTTGTTTTCCTGTTTTCTGTGGCTGCCTTCCTGCTTCAGGGCAAAGTTGAGTAGTTGTGACTTAGCCTGCAAAACCTGACATTTTTACTATCTGGCATTTTAGAGAAAAAAAAATTATTGAATCCTGCTCTAGAATTTCAGAAGATACTTTGCTTTCTGATGGAGGAATCAAAGAAGGCATTAATGAAACAAGTGAAATTTATTTTGAGGCTGAGAGATGGATAGTCTTTAGTTAAGAGAGGAGCTAGTCGTAGTAAGTGCCACAGAACTCAAAATCAAAAGTACACCAATAGATAAATTAAAAGTCTGCTGAAGAATAAGGATCATATTACTGTATATAATTTATATAATGCTATAACCATTTGTCTTTGAATATTTTTTGTAAGTATCTGGAATGCTGATTCTTAAACTCGATGAAACATTTGAATCCACTAATTAACTACTTAAAAGTTATATTTTACTCAATAATCTGTGAGGCTAAAATATAATCCATGTGGAAAATCACTGATCTAGGATATTTATTCACTGGATAAAACTGAGTATTTTGCATTGATGGCAGAGACTGTTTTCTCCCCCATGTCTCTATTTTCATAACATGAGGGAATGCTAGATATAACTCTAATATTTTTTTCTAATCACTGTTTGTAATAAATACTAGATACTGAGCATATAACTAAGTACCAAGAGTGTCCCCAGAGCTTTTCATACCTTAGCTCATTAAAAACTTGCAGTAGCCAAATGAAGTAGATGTTATTATTTGCATTTTTGTAACAGGAAAACAGATGTATCAAATAGGAAACAGATGTATCAAATAATTGACATAAGTCTACAAAACTAGTAAGTAGATCCTCTTTATCCAGTAGCATCCAGAAATGGACTCTTAAAATGAAAAACTTTTTGCGCTAGAACATAGATAGGAATGTACTTTCAGAAGTTTATAAAAGTGAACATCCCAATTTGTTCTATCATGTGGCTTAATTCTTTTCTATTCAAAGCATTGTGCCATGTTTTTTAAAAAGTTGAGTTAGCTCTTAATACAAATGGTTCTGCAAATTTTTATTGAATATACTGATTTTTTATGGAACTATAACTTTCTGCATCCTCTCTCTGTTTCTTTGTCACTTTCTGCCCACAACTCTATTTCTCTTTACCTTGCCTGTTAACATTCAGTCATTTGTAATTTTCTCCTTTTCCTGTAGTATCAGTTCTTAATATCCATATAGGTCTTCATTACCCATTACTTGTTGCAGTGTCTTTGATGTAGCAATAAAGTGCTTGAAAGCATTTTCATAAAGCAGTGACAGCTTCCAGAAGAAAAAGAAAGAATCAATGCAACTTCATACCAGCTTCTTGTTCTGAACTGAAAAAGGGGCAGAAGCTGCAGAATTGTTTGAATATCACTAATGGATATGACAAACTAATAAGTAGATAGGAAAAGGTGAATGATTCAGAGGAAGCCACAGATAATCTAAGAAAATGTAAGTCTGTGTTCCCTGTAGGCCACATTAGCATCTGTGTGAATGTAACCTGGCCTCTTGTGCCATGGGGAGAGCATTAATTAAACACAGTAATGTCCTAGTATAGGAGGATTTATAGACATCAGATCTAAGGCTCATATAAAATTGTTTCCTTTTTACCATTAAATTTCTAAGTAATATATGCTGTTAATTTAAGAAAAAAATACTTCTATGAGGAAATGTGTATTTTTTTTCATTTTATTTTTGTTAATAACACAAATTTGTTACTCTACCTCATCAAGATACCTGAATCCGTTATCTACATTTATTTTCAAATGTTCCAAATAAAGGTGGGGAAGAAACACTTCTAAAAAAAGTGTCACCAACAAATATTTTAAATGCCTAGAAACCTAATTATGACTGTTCATTGGGATACTTCAGTATTTATGATCAAAATTATTATGCATATTTTGTCAGTTACTTTAAGTGTGAATATTATGTAGGGGCCAAGGGAAGTTTCCCCTTTACCCTCTGAAGGTTTGCTGAAAAATCAATTCACAAAAGACAGATTAGTTGGAGAAAAGGCATACAATTTATTATCATGCCCAGGGAAGAATCAGCAAGTGAGTTCCCAGTATCCCAATGTAGTACAGATGCTTATATAACCTACTTCCTAGGGGAATGGAAGATGGCAAAGGATGGATGATTTTAGGGAGATACTAAATGATTTTTAGGGGAATTCAATAGGCTTGAAGAACATACAGTGTCCTGGGACAAAGTCCATTTGTACCAAAGAACCGACAAGGGTTGTTGACAAAAATCTGTCCTGGTTTGTTGACAGACTTCAATCTTCCTTTCTGCAATATGAGTTCAGTTAATGAAAACTCAGGGAAGGGACCTGCAGTAATTGTTTTATTATTTGGCATATCTGGATTTTAGGCAGATAAGCGACTTAGAGAACAACTTCATTCTGTGCTTTGGGAGACATAGAAGATTGAGAGATGTGGGTCGGGGGGCATAGGTAGATAGGGGGTTGGAGGATTGAGGATGGTGAAGGGTGGAGAAGGTGAGAGAGACCTTGTGGTTCCTTCTGAATGTCAAAGTGCCATATTTAGGGTGTTGGTTTCTGAGCCAATTTTGTAACATTTCCATCCAACTTTTAAAAATCTATGAGCTATTTTAAGTTGTTCTACATTTTATTAGGCCTCTTATTCTACTAGCTCTTGTCTTGAAGCGGTAATACTTAATGCTTGCTCAGTTATGCATTCAGATAACCACTTGTGGTCTATAAAACCTAAATTTAAATCTATGATTTTTTGGTACTCTCTTGGTGTCTGAAGGATTTGCAAAATCCAGTTTATACACTCATATTTTTGGAATGAGAAAGGAGAGAAGGCAGGTAACAAACTTAGTGCTAAGTGTGTGCCAAACATACAGTTATGGAGTTTTTACAGCATCACCTCATGTAATCCTTAATCATTCCCTGACAACTTCAGCATCTCTATTACCTGGGCATTGCTATCTCCAATTTAGGATGGCTCTGGCTGGTTAGGAAACAAAGGTTGATTTCCAAAATCCATGTTTTCTTTCGAGGTAGAGTGGAATCCTCCCTCTTTGCACACACAATTTATAGAAGAGGGAAATTACAGGGCAGTGAGAGAAATATTTAGGATTCTGTTCTTTTAAAATATGGTAGCTAAAAATAAAAATCATCATATTTTTAAATGTCAGAATTATACCTGGAAGTCTTTTTCAAAAAACAAAAGCCAAACTTAGAAGAACGAGAAAAATGTTGGCAATACTTTACCTTGTGACTCTTCCACATATACAATTCGTCTTTCAGAAGTGTTAACCTTATAAATTGTTTGTTGGGATTGATGCTAGTATCAAGAAATCAAGTAGACACAGGTAATGTTATTGAATTAGGGCTACATTTAAATAATTGGGATTTAAATATTGTTTTCTTCTTTTTTGAGTGCTTGATTATACTTTATTAAACAGGTGTATTCAGCTCCAATTATTTTCTAATGGGAATGACTACTCAAAAAAAACCTTAATAATTTGTTCATTAGAATACCAGAACTTCATTATAATTTGAAATTCAATGTAAGAGTTCATCTTAAACCTATTCCAGAAGAATTAGGAAGTCCCTCATTATAGACAGTTTAGCTCTTAACTCTAGCCCTCTGATAGGAAACTTAAAGATAGTGCTGTAATGATGTTCCAGCATACATGTTTAAAAACATGTTTCTTTATTAGTAATACACCGTTCTGAAATACATAATTGAGATAATATATGTTTCCAACTGTGAGGCAGTTGAGCTGAATGACAGTTTGTCTTGTTTATGTTTTGTCCTAGCTTGGGCTGCTATAACAAAGTGCCACAGACTGAGTGCTTATAAACAACAGAATTTTTTTTTTCACAGTTCTGGAGGCTGGCAAGCCCAAGATCAAGCTGGTGGCAGATTCAGTGTCTGGTGGCTGCTTTCTGATTCACAGATAGCAGTGTTATACCTGTGTGCTTACATAGCAGAAGTGGTGAGAGAGCTCTCTTAGGTCTCATTTATAAGGTCACTAATTCCATTCATGAGGTATCTACCGTTAGGACCCAATCATCTCCTGTATTAGTCTGTTCTCATGCTGCTGTAAGGACATATCCGAGACTGAGTAATTTATAAAGGAAAGATGTTTAATTGACTCACAGTTCTGCATGGCTGGAGAGGACTCAGCAAACTTAACAGTCATGGTAGAAGGGGAAGCAAACATATCCTTCTTCACATGGCAGCAGGAGAGAGAAATGAGTGCTGAGTGAAGGGGGAAGCCCCTTATACAATCATCAGACCTAGTGAGAACTTGATCACTATCATGAGAACGGCATGAGGGTAACTGCCTCATGATTTAATTATTTATCACTAGGTCCCTAACATGACATGTGGGGATTCTAGGAACTACAGTTCAAGAGAAGATTTGGATGGGGACACAGACAAACCATATCATTCTGCTTCTGGCCCGTCTCAAAACTTATGTCCTCACATTTTATAACACGATCATGCCCTTCTAACAGTCCCCCAAAGTGTTAAGTCATTTCAGCATTAACTCAAAAGTCCAAGTCCAAAGTTTCATCCGAGACAAGGCAATCCTTTCCGTCTATGAGCCTGTAAAATCAAAAGCAAGTTAGTTACTTTCTATTAATAGACGCAACGGGGTAAACACACCCATTCCAAATGGGAGAAATTGGCTAAAACAGAGGGGCTCTGGGCCCCATGCAAGTCTGAAATCCAATAGGGCAGTCATTTAACCTTAAAGTTCCAAAATTATTTCCTTTGACTCCATGTCTCGCATAGAGGTCATGCTGATGCAAAACATGGGCACATATGGCCTTGGGCAGCTCCTCACCTGTGGCTTTGCAGGATACAGCTCCTATCACAGGTGCTTTCACTGGCGGGCATTAAGTGTCTGCATTAAGTGTCTGCAGCTTTTCCAGGCACATGGTGCAAGCTGTCAGTGGATCTACATTTCTAGGGTCTGGAGGATGGTGGCCTTCTCCTCACAGCTCCACTAGGCAGTGCCCTGGTGGGGACTCTGTGTGGAGGTTCCATCCCCACATTTCCCTTCCTCACTGTCCTAAGCAGAGTTTCTCCATGAGGGCCTTGCCCCTGCAGCAAACTTCTGCCTCGATGTCTAGGCATTTCCATACATCCTTTGAAATCTAGGCGGAGGTTCCCAAACTTCAATTCTTGACTTCTGTGCAGTCACAGGTGCAAAACCACGTGTAAGATGCCAAGGCTTGGGGCTTGCCCTATCTAAAGCAATGGCTTGAGCTGTAACTTGACCCCTTTTAGCCATGGCTAGAGCTGAAGCAACTGACACACAGGGTACCACATTCTGAGGCTGCATAGAGTGGGGGACCCTGGGCCCAGACCACAGAACCATTTTTCCCTCCTGGACCTGGCCTGTAATAGGAGGGGCAGTCATGAAAGTCTGTGGCATGCCCTGGAGACATTTTCCCCATTGTCTTGGTGATTAACATTTGGCTTCTTGTTACTTATGCAAATTTCTACAGCCTGCCTGAATTTCTCCCCAGAAAATGGGGTTTTCTTTTCTATCACATCATCAGGCTGCAAATTTTCCAAACTTTTATGCTCTGCTTCCTCTTGAAAGCTTTGCTGCTTAGACATTTCTTCCACCAGATACCCTAAATCATCTCTCTCAAGTTCAAAGTTCCACAGATCTTTAGGGCAGGGGCACAATGCTATCAGTCTGTTTGCATAGCAAGAGTGACCTTTACTCCAGTTCCCAAAAAGTTCCTCACCTCCATCTGAGACCACCTCAGCCCAGACTTCATTGTACATATTACTATCAGCATTTTGGTCAAGGCCATTCAACAAGTCTTTAGGAAGTTCCAAATTTTCCCACATCTCCCTGTCTTCTTCTGAGCCCTCCAAACTGTTCCAACCTCTGCCTATTACCCAGTTCCAAAGTCGCTTCCACATATTTGGATATGTTTACAGCAGCACCCCACTCCTGGTACCAATTTACTGTATTAATTTGTTCTTGTGCTGCTGTAAGGACATATTCCGGACTGGGTAATTTATAAAGGAAAGAGGTTGAATTGACTAACAGTTCCTCATGGCTGCGAGGCCGCAGAAAACTTACAACGATGGTGGAAGGGGAAGCAAACACATCCTTCTTCACATGGTGGCAGGAAGGAGAAGTGCTGAGCAAAAGGGGGAAATGCCCCTTATAAAACCATCAGATCTTGTGAGAACTCACTATCATGAGAAAAGCATGAGGGAAACCACCCCCATGATTAAATTCCACCCACCAGGTCCCTTCCATGACATGTGAGGATTATGGTAACTACAATTCAAGATGAGATTTGGGTGGGGACACAACCAAATTATATCACCTCCCAAGGGCTCCATCTCCAAATACCATCACTTTGGGAGTTAGGTTACAACATACTAGTTTTAGGGACATATATATTCAGTGTACAGCAAAGTTTTATAGTGTCTAATAGTATTACAGTATGAGTGGAACTTTTCTTTACAGTTGACAAGAGAATCTGATCCATGCATTGGCAACTAAAATATCTCTTTCTCGACTCTGAAAAGATATACAATCAAGGAAGTGTGGGAAGACTATCAGGTAGACGATACATACTACCCACTCAGTGGTATTTTATAGGAGAGAGATGATGAGGAAAAAATGAAATACTTCATTGTTAATTGAGAATATGGTCTGGTCAAGAGCATAGAACATCTGTGTTTTAGACAATCAATATTTAAGTTGTAATTTACCAAAGCTAAGAGTCTATGACCAATAATTCAAACAAAAAGTTATGTAAATGAGGTATTTCTGTATGAATAGGGTTTCTTTCATCAAAGCAGAACTGGAGATACAAGATGATGAAGAACATGCTAAGATTATGAACAGTAATACTGCTAAAACTCTTACTGAATGAAACAAATATGATATACAAATGGCAGGTCCATTCTGATCCTGATGCAGCATGTGCTCCGAGAGACTTTTTTTTTTTTTTTTTTTTTTTTGTCAGAGTCTCACTCTGTCACCCAAGCTGGAGTGCAGTGGTGCGATCTCGACTCACTGCAGCCTCCGTCTCCTGGGTTCAAGCTATTCGTGTGCCTCAGCCTCCTGAGTAACTGCGACTACACGTGCTACTAATTTTTGTATTTTTAGTAGAGATGGAGTTTCGCCGTGTTGGCCAGGCTGGTCTCTAACTCCTGACCTCAGATGATCCACCTGCCTCAGCCACCCAAAGTGCTGGGATTACAGGCATGAGCCACTGTGCCTGGCCAAGAAACGTTTTTACATGCACTATATTGGCTCCGGAAAATGACCATCTCTTGTAATCAAATCATTTATGATTTCAGATGAAGTGTTTTGCATGTGTTCTTTATGCTATTAAAGGCATCAGAATAATATAATATGGTTGAAGTGCCATGATTCTTTATTTCATTACATAATCAAACTTTATTTTGAAAAATTATATATTCTTTGCCTGTACAGCTGCTGTAATTTGAATGTGTCTTTTTCAAAATCTACATGTTGATGCTTAATGGCCATTATGATAGCATTATTAGTCGGGACCAGTGAGAGGTGATTAGTCTGTGAGGGTTCCTGCCTTATGAATAGGAGTCAGGCCCTTATATAAATGAGGATCCAGCCGGGCATGGTGGCTCAAGCCTGTAATCCCAGCACTTTGGGAGGCTGAAGCGGGTGGATCACGAGGTCAGGAGATTGAGACCATCCTGGCTAACATGGTCAAACCCCAAGTCAACTAAAAATAAAAAAAAAAAAAAATTAGTCAAGCGTGGTGGTGGGCACCTGTAGTCCCAGCTACTCGGGAGGCTGAGGCAGCAGAATCACTTGAGCCTGGGAGGTGGAGCTTGCAGTGAGCTGAGATCGCACCACTGCACTCCAGCCTGGGCGACAGAGCAAGACTCCATCTCAAAAAAAATAAAATAAAAATAAATAAATAGGTAAATAAATAAATAAAAGAGGCTCCATGCAGTGTTTGGGCCTCTTGCTCTTCTGTCTTCAGCTATTTGAGGATGCAGTGTTTCCTCTCAGTAGGACGCAGCAACAAAGCACCGTCTTGGAAGGAGAGACAGGGCCTCTCACCAGATTCTGAACCTGCCTGCACCTTGATCTTGGACTTCCCAGCCTCCATAAATATAAGAAATAAATTTGCATTCTTTATAAATTACTCATTCTATGGTATTGTTTCTATAGCAGCACAAACAGACTAAGAGAACAGGTCTCTCCTTTTCAAATCCATGAGAAGTCTCAAATTCCTAGAAATCTGAAAATGAAAAAAAAATAAAACCACACATCATTCACCAATTTTTCAGTATAATTTTGTTTCAGTTATGGCAGTGACTACTATTAAAAACTTGCTCTTACTTCATCTGACATTGACTTTTGCCTTTTGTTTTTTTACAATCTCTTGTAAGAGGAATTTTCTGATAAGATTAAAAAGAGGCACATGGAGAGGCCTATGTGTCAAGACTGGCAAACACTCAGATGCTGAGTGTTTCCTGCATCAGTGAAACTATCGCACTGTATAGCAACACACCTGCATCAATAATAATACCAACAAAGTTACCAGGCATTCTTCTCTTTGGTGACTGTTCATACTCTTGGAGTATTTGGATATTGTTGCCATTGCCTCAGAAATCTATTATTGGCCTGTTGCTGAAATAGTGTCCTAAACAGCATAAAGATGCTTGTGTAGCTGACGGTGTTTTCTGGACTTCACTTTATTCATGAGAGATGTGAATTTATCCTTGCGAACTCCAAAGTGCCAGGAAATCCAAAAGAGAGTCTGCTGGAACCTGTTTGTTACCTATCTTGCACCCTGGCCTGGTTCCTGCTCCATGACTTGACTCTGTTGGATCTTGGCATTAACTCTGGCCAGGACCTGGTGACTGTTCCCTGTAATGCCCTTCAATTTCACTGGAAGGGGAAACTACAGATAATAGTCATGGGAACCTACCAGTTCCCAGAAGCCAGCCTGACAAAGAAAAGCATAAAGGACACACAAACAGCATGATGCCTGAGGTAACTGGCTTGTTGCTTTACCACCCTGGGCCTGTAACCTTTAGGTATAAATACATAGAATAGGTATTTTATTGTACAGCATTTTGCTTGGCATATAACAGAAAAATTGAAGGCATTTATTAAAGTATTTACTGAAGGCGGGAAGCACCCTGACAGTACCTAAATAACACATCATTTTGTGGAAATATTTTCTTTTACTTCTTACCCAAGCATTTTGTCATTGACTTTGAGCAAAAGTAAAGAGAATTAAACAATGATAACAATTAAAAAATCATTTGTCATGCAATATTCTGGGTAGACTATTAAACATGCCTAAATTTGCATTTATTCTCTGTAAGTTCTTACATTTTTCTGCATTTATTTTAAATTTGATAAATATTTTAGCTTTTTTAATAAAAAGAATTAGTTTTTAAAATACAAAAAAGAAATATGTGCAGTTGATTTTTAAGTTATCTTATTTGCCTTCAGTTGTGCAAAAATAGGCCCATCGCCTTAGGACTTTGCTTGACTCAATTCTTTAGTTATTCAAGTGTCTCAAGTCAGCTGTTTGTGAGGGTAAAAATAGGGAATGTTCAACAGAGTGACACAAGAGAACTGGATAACATTTATTCTGGAAAAAAGTATAGGTCGTGGAAATTAAAGGAATTTTATTTCCAGAGTGAGCCTATTATATGAGGAGAACTATGATACTTGTAATTTATTTTCACATTTTTCCCAACATTCATTATTTAAAAGGTTACTAGAACTTATTTCTACTATGGCAGTTAATAGCATATTTTTTAGCATCATTACCCAGTTAAAAATCATATTCTGCCTGAGAATTTACTTGAGATAAGTGAGATTTTATAGGTTTTAATTGTTATATGTTATAGCATAAATGCATTATTTGGATAGGTGGCTGGCTAACAGCATAATTAATCTAGATTTTTCCAGTGAATAATATTTTGAGTTAATATTGTGGTGTATGAAAAAATCGCTTCTGTATTTTGGTATTATTTTTAGCCTCACTTCTCTGCAAAATAGGGAATAAAAAATTTAATCTGCTAGTATTCCTGCTCTATTCTGTGAGTCTTTAGTCATGGGAATATATCACCTAAATTAGAGTACATTTGTAAAAATTACAAAGGCAAAATGATTTCTTCTTATTAAATATATGCACCCTTCTCATCCATTTTATTAATATACTCATAAAATCCTACTTGATATTGGACAGGCACTAGGCTCCAATCTATAGTCTATATTCAGACAATTGCTAGGTTTAGAAATTTTCAAGCTTATTTGATTATTGATGCCATTTTTGTAGAAGATTTTAGGACATTGGTATTTTATGGAAGACTATTTAGGAAACATTGACTTAAGGAAAGACCTCTGTCTTTATAGACAAACTAGAATTTTGAAGATATTATTTATAATGCCCTGTACGTACCTGAAGAGTACTTAAACTTGGATTTTATTTTCACAGTTCTAAACATGTGACCTGATCTCCGGTGATTTACAATGCATGTCGAAGTAGACTCTGTGCTTGTTTTCATAATAAAAATCACAAATATCAGAATCATATGGTTTATTAAAATTTTAATATGGATATAATAATAGCAAAATAATAACTGAAATTATTGAGGTCCAAATTAATTGTTGAGACCTAAGGTCTGGCCTAATCGACTCAAATAATTTAAATTGAACATCATTAGGCAGTAAATGTGAAATCACTATTGTTGTTTTATTATTGATAGAATCACTCTTTCTTCCCAAACTTTGGAGTTTTAATAATTAGAAAAAGCATTTGTTTTACTGACATCTTGATTTTCCTAATTTCTGTGCATTGCCACATCATAGAGGCAATATAAAATTTTGAACTCATTTCCTGATAAAAGCTTTTAATTACTGAAATATAGCTATTATTTTACTATTGTTAACTGTCAATTTTTTTGTATCCTTGAGATTTTTTTTTCCTCATGGGGGCAAAGACATTTAGATTATATTGCAGGAGTAGTGAATGTTGAAATCATTTCCCGATATCTTTATCCCAAATTATCTTTCTTTTTAGAGCCATAGTATTATAGCTTATATTGCTACACTGCTTATCAGTACCATTTATATGCTTATCAGCTACACAACTCAGCATCCCTAAATCATTTTTCTCACCTCATTCTAAAGCTTTATCCCACATACCATGTACCCAAACATTTGTTAAACCACATGGCTAGCGTAAATTGCTATACTATTATAAATGTAATACTTTTTCTATCTATGTTTCCGTATAATCTCATTTCATTCTTTCTAGCGTGAGAGACCTGTGAAATTACAAATAACGGTTTATTCAATAATGGGGCAAAAAAGATGAGTAAAAGTCACCTATATTCAAGAAGCATGAGTAAGTTTCCTAAATTTTGGCTAATGTTTGCCAATCTGCTGAAATAGCTGGAATTTTCCTTCCACAGTTTTTGCACTCACCACTGTAATTAAAATAAATATTATGGGAAACTAATTCTTATAAAGTAGAATGCTCCCTTCCAAGTCCAAAATACATCATAGTTTGTAGTCTTAATTGTTCGTTAATCACATTCTTAATGTGTGTGATCTTCCCTTTCCAATAGTTGTTCTGGTAATAAAGTACACATAGATATTATGATCAAGAACCTTCAAAGAGAAATGGTATCACTAGCACTATCATCCTCTTCTCCCTGCCTGCAAATCATTTTTTTTCTGAATTTTGTGGAAATCACCTATTTTCCGTAAAATTTTGACATAATAAATGATATCTTTGATAATAGAAATTATGTTTTACTTGGCAGTTGGCTGCGTTTTCTATATAAAGTTTAATGCTGATATAATTTTGTGATTTTTCTGCTCCTGTATTTTCCCATTTGCAACACCTGATTATGAAGAACATTTCCATGACTCTATTTTATTTCTCAACTACTTTAATAGCCCTAAATGTTAAATGTATCTAATGTGAGCGTTTAACCTTTTAGAGTGACTTCACACTTTAACGTGAACATTTTACCAAATAGTTTTTATTCGAATGAACATTTAGCCTTTACCTAATCTGATTTACAAGATTCCTTTTTGGATTTGTAGGATTCAAACAAAGGGAAATTTACATTCCTGATTTGCATTAAAGATTTCATTTCAATTTAATATCATGCATTGTATTACACAATCTCTGTGTAAAATTGAATCGTGCAATCAAAGAATCTTAGAGGTTATTTAGCCCATTATTTTACATGTTTATAAATCTATAAATTAGAAACATTCACACCAGAAAGGCAGGTCTTTGACTTCCTGCTCACAGATTTTAAGATAATCTGTTCCTACCCACAGACCAGGTGAAGGTGGCCATGTGTACCTCACATGACATGGACTGATTATGCCAGAGGTTATGGACACTACAGTTGCGAGATACTGTTAACTCTGAACCAGTGGCTCTGTTGGCATGTGCAAATGTAATAGATTGCTAGGCAATGAGAAGAATGGGGCATATATTCCAAGTAAGCAATTATAATAATGATTTACATTGATTATCTACTGTCCCAGGCACTATCTTAAACACTTTACATGTGTCACCTCGTTTAATCCATACACCTGAGATAGAGACCATTATTACTTTAGTTTTTACAGAAAACAATCCAAGGCACTGAGGCTTTAAGTGACTCCCAAAAATTCACAGTTAGTAAATAATAGAGATGATGTTTGAGACTAGACATTCTAACCCCAGATTCCACACTTTAGCACTTAGATGATGCTAGTAGCAACTGAATTTTTCCTTATAGAGACAGAGAGGGCAGCTGCCTGACAACACTCCACAGCTGAGTTCTGTGTTTTTTTTTTTTTTTTTCTCCTCTTTTTCTTAAAAACTGCACTGTGTGGATTTTGCTTTTTGCAACCATTGGTCCCTGCCTATGAAAAAGGTTTGGATATTCATGTTATTCGGTTTTGCCATAGTGAAGAACTCTGAGTATTATAGATTCATTGTTGAGATTCTAGATGCAAAGCAAAACTGATTGACGTGGGAATTATCTACTGCTTCATATAAAAACCCTTTCCTCTGAAAAAAAAATTTACAGTGAGGTATGTTTACAAAAGAGGAAGACAGCACAAAATGGTCTACATTAGAATTAATGTTAAGGAAGTAGATATCAACCAGTTGACCTTGCCTGTGTGTTCAGGGCATGCCATGGTATTTGGAAGTCATAGTACTTATTTTTGCATTTCTGTCAGCCTGGAAAGTTGATGACTAAGGCCTTTCTAGTCACTCCTGTTCTTGGTTTTGTGAAAAGAATGGTGTCTGTATTTTCACCCTCGAGGCAGCAGGATAGCATAGACATTGTGTGTCTCCACTGGAAGGAACAGAAAATAGGAAATTGGCAAAAGAAATGATTGAGAGCCTGTGTAGTAGAGGAGGAAGTAGGAGGCAAGCATTTGTGAGGAAGAGAAATCAAATGTACGATAAGAACATGGCTCAAAACGGAAGCATATGGGAGTATTAATCAGAAACCAATAAAATTAGGCACAAAAGTTCACCCACTCCAAACTGGGAGAAATATTTATAGTTTTTATTAATCACAGTATTACTTAAAAAAATTATCCTTCACACCAATGTCCAAGCTTATGGCCTTCTATTTTCCTTAGCTATGCAAAGTTGGCCCATCAATTGTATTTTCAAGCCCAAATACAATCTTTTTTTGAGGCAGAATATATAATTAAACAGCCCGCCGGACGATTTCATTTTTAGCAGTGTTTTTAAGTAACAAGTCTGAGGCAAGACTTGGTGCACTATGGTTTATCCATGGGTCTCCACCATTGTTCTCTAAAGTCTAGACTGCTATTTTTCTGGTAAGTTATGTGCCTGCATTCATGACCTTGAATTTCATGTTCCTCTGTTATTAGGGTTAACTCATGACTGCTCCTCACACTGATTATTGATTGTAGAAATCTGTCTCCCAATCCCTGTGAGTATTGTAGCATTGCCATGTTGTTTATAGTCTTCTTTTCTGGATAGAGCAGTCCTTGAACCCCATCCAAAAGCTGAAGTCTGCCTACTGTAAAGTGATCATGGCTGTGATGATTTCTGGATTTCCTGGAACGTAGGCTATCACCCATCATTCACTCTCCATCCATTGAGCAGGAATCCTTGTTTATGGTGTGGATTCTTCCTAATTATTAGTAGTCATTGTCATATGTTTCCTAGTATTTAATCTGATTTGAATGCCTTACTTCTCTGTGCACCATTTAATGCTCTTCATTTTGTACCAGAATTGCCAGGCTACTAATTGTTTTCCTGTCATTCTTAGATTACAAGGACCTTCAGAGGCAAAACACTTAGATTATGTGGTATGAACATAGTTTTGTTTTGAATTTTAAGGTATACAAATATTATTTTTTAACATTTAACAATTATTAAAATATAAAGTCTTTATATGTATAAAGACTTCAAGGAGTTCAAATTTTATATGCTAAGAAAGTATGATTTTAAAAAATCATGTCTATGGTTTTATTTAGGTAGGGGGGTTGGGGTGGGGATGTGGGATGGTGCCAAGTAATACTTATTCATGAATTCCAGTGATGGGAATCTATCTTTGTTTTGAGGAAATTATGCATTTTAGTTATATTTACAGTATTTCCTCATATGTTTATAACTCTGTCTACTTTTTTCCATTCCACCTTCCAATCACGCACACTTTTGTGGTCTCTGATTCTTCTAGTTGAAGTAAATATAAAATTAATGCCTTAGTTACTGTCAACTTCTACAGTCAGAGTGAAACGCGGTGTGAATGCCCTGTGGGCCTCCCAAGTATTCTGCTGTGTGCTCAAAATAAGGTAAAGGTAAATTATTAAGTGAGCTAGAAAGACTATCTTTTAATGAAGGATAAGCTAACATTAGAAGTATCTATTTAATAACATGTTCAAACATTATTCTCAACCTACTTATATGTTGCTGGGCTTCTGTGTAAGCCACTGTAGTCTTTCTTCCAAGCTGAAAAAACATAGGTTGTTGTTCCCCGAGTACTCTTGGTAATTTAAAATAGAACACAGAACTTGGTCAAACATTTCAGTCCTGCATATATTGATAAAATGTTAGACTTCAATTATCTTTTTATTTCATCAACGAGAATGAAGCACCTCGTGAATCTTTTGTCTATTTTTCTGTGATTGTTTTATCTTCTAATTGTTTTATATGTGTTATATATTCTGTATATTCTGCATGTATTTCAGAAACCTTTCAGATTAAAGCCTTCGTTTTCATTTTCTACAGTCTTTTTTGATATGCGATTATGAATTAGCTAAACTTATTAGCTATATTTCCATTGTGATTTTTTTGTTTGTTTACTTTGTGGTTTTTTGTTTAGTACATGCTTCCCAACATCAAGGTCATAAAGATTCTATCCTAAATATCTCCCAGCACTGTTCAAAACATTTTTCTGCACTTGTAGAAATATTTTATATTTGACAATATCCAAAACAATAACTACTAGCTATATGTAGCCATTGAACACTGGAATTATGGATAGTGTGACTGAGTAGCTGAATTTTTAAATCTAATTTTAATTAATGTAGGTTTTAATTTGCATCATGTCTCTATGGACTACTGCATTGGATAATTCAGCTCCAGCTTTGTTTTTTCACCTATGGTGATCCATCTGGTGTTCTTTTTTTGTTTTTGTTTTTTCTGCATGGCGGGAGGGGAAAGGGTAGTGTCATATTTTCCCCTATGGGTGACCAGTTAGCCTAGAGCAATAAATAGCATTTCCCTACTGAATGCTCTGTGTGTGTGTGTGTGTGTGTGTGTCTGTATGTGCATATATATATATATTTTGGGGCTTTTTATTCTGTTCCTTGTTAAATTCATCTGTCATGGCATTAGCACCTCTCATGGTCGAAATCACCAAAGCTTTTTAATAAGCTTTCATAATTGTGCAAATCCCCCATATCCTCACCTTTATTCTACTTTAGAAATGACTTTGTCATTCTTGGCCATTTGATCTTTCATATAAATTATAGATTAGGGCTTTCAAATAGAAAATAATAATAATAGGAGTTTTCTCTGCATTTAAATCAGTACCTCAATTTCAAATTTAGGGAGAATTGGCGTTTTTATGATATTGAAGCTTTCAATTCATGAGAATGGCCTATCTCCCTATTCTGGTCTTTTATGTCTTGTGTTTTTAAAAGTTATTTTATCTATATAAATTTGATATATTTTGTTACATTTTTAAGGAAAACCTATATATTGAGATATCATATATGTTGTCTTTTAAAAATTACATGTTCTATATTTTGTGGATAAATGCAATTTATTTTCATGTGATGATGTTTTATCTATCAAACTTGCTAGACTATCTAATTAATTGTGTTTTATTTGTAAATTTTCCACCCTATTCTGATAGTTTATCTGTAATGTGTGCAAAGAGAATTTTGTTTCTAACCTCTTACATTCCATTTCTACTTTTTTGTCTTATTATTTTGCAAAGGATGTTTAAGAAAATTACAGAGTGTTGTTTTGATCTCTTAAAGGGATAGCACTAAGTATGATGTTACAGATTTTGGTTGTTTTTTGTTTTTATTTGTGTTTTATTATAGATTTCATTCATCAGATTAAGGATTTTTCTTCTGTTTTCAGGTTGGTAGGGTTTTGAGATTATTTTATAGTTTTTTTTTCTGTATTATATCAATGTGGTAAATTACAGTAATAGAGTTTAAAATATTTATTTATTTATTATTTTTTGACCCTCAAGTATTCAGAACTGGATTAGACTAATCATAATCTTTAGGTTGTGCTATATTCCTGTCATAGATATCTCTGTCTTAATTAATTACTAATATAATGAAAATCATGGAACCTACCAGCCAACTCAATAATTAAAATGTTAACAAAACTCTAAACTTGCCTACATGCGCCTCCATAGTCTCATTTTTTTACTCATGTCTCTTTTTTTTGAGATAATCGCCATTGTTAATTTTGTATTTATCATTCATTTACCCTCCCTTGTTTTTTTCTCTTAATAATAACTTACATATGAGCAAACAGTTCTTAAAATAGTTCTCATACAATTCTTCATGTTCTCTAATTTATGTCTTCTTTTTGATAATCTTGCTACTTAATGGTGTTATGAGCCTGATTCTGCTATCTGTATTTTCTCCTGGTTTTGTTCATAGTGCTGTATAAATTAGCATGACTTTGATCTTTATCATGTGGGAATTATTTGAAACTTGGATTAAGCTGAATTCCTAGTTGAGAAAGTTTGCTTTTCTCTCTGCTGGGGTCTGGGGCATCACCCAACATTGTAAACTCCCAAACATTGTCAACATGTTTTGAATCACCTTTGTAATATAAAGTTGGTAATATGAAATTGGAATAACTATCCGTCATTAATCTGCAGGTGATATTTTTTGTTCCCCACTACTAGCACCAAATTTAGAGGCAGACTTGTTTCTTTGCATTGTTAGTTTTGTGTGTGTGTGTGTGTGTGTCTATATGTGTGTGTACTACTTCAAGCATATTTCTGGTATAGTGACAATGCAGTTTTATTGGGTGACAGCAGGGCATATCACCTTTTACACTTTCTACCTCTGTCTGGCCTTGGGCTTTGTGGCTTGTTGCATGTACCCTTTTGGGTTGTAAAACCCCAAGTTCAAGTCCACCAGTGCATCAAATGTCCCAAGAGGATACCTGGAGCAAGTATTAGTCTTAGCCATCTGGTTTCCCCTTTCAGTTAGTTTTATTCTCTGGATATATTGTACTTTCTTGCTATTTGTTTTTCCTACTGTATGTACACTTTCTAGTTGCTTTCAATGGAAGGATTTTTATATTACAAAGGACAGAGGCTTGCACAAATTAACTCCAATAATGAACTCAGAAATTTGAAATATGCAGGAGTTTTCTGAAGCCTGATTTTATGAGACCTTACGGGAATGATAATGCAGTGTTGATTTTCTTCATGGACTACCAATTTTCCATTCTGTTGCAATGCAAAATGACCTCACACTTCTAGTGCCCGGCACAATTCAACTGATGCAGTCTCTCTGTGTATTACTTCACATTCTTAAGATAGAAAATAAAATTGGCTTAGCCTCAATTATAGATGGTAACAAGGGATACTATTTAAGAATAGTATACGTTACAATAGTTAAAGCTCAAGCTCTATAGCCAGACTGGCTGGGTTTGAATCTCAGATCCAAATCTTCCTAGCTCTGTAATCTTGGGAAACTTCCTTAATGATTGTGTGACTCAATTTCTTCATCTATGAATGAGAATGCTGGGTAATACTACCTACCTCATAGTTGTAGTGAGGAATAAATGAATTACTACATGGGAAAATTTGAGAATAAGAGTAACAATGTGGATATGGAAGTAACTCAAGAAATATTAGTTATTTTTCCCTTTCACTTTATGTGACCTGTGGTCTACTTAGCTGTGGCGTTGGGTAAGGATCTTGTGGCATAAGCATGTCTACCTAGGTACGTGCATTCAGCACCATTGAGAAACAAATTGAGAGAAAGGAAGACAATAGCAAATATGCCTAATACACATTGAGGAAATAAAAACAGAACAACTTGTCAGTTTGGGGAAAAAATTACCATATAATTCTCTTTATATAAAAATACTTAAATGATAGAATTGTTACTTAAAGGAGCAGATTTTTTTCCAAAAAGTTACATTGACTGAGTTATATTATTTGTAACATCTAAAATTTTTGCTATTCCAATATATTCTATAGTTATTGCAAATTCATTGTCTATGAAACGCCATATTGTGTGGGCAGAGCATAATGGCAAAAAAGAATATATCAGTAGGTACAATTACAGATTATAAAAGTAAAATCATCATATTATAGAAAATAATCTTAATTTTTTGTGTAAATAATTCTAAGAAAATGTTAAGCATTTTAAGGAATAATTTTTTATGTCCTCCTTCTAAGTGCCTGAAGTTTTTTTGTTTGCTTTTGTTTTTTAAAGAGAAGAACATATGACTTAAAAGCGGTTATCTGGACCCACCTTAATTCTCCACAAATGAGTGTATGTAGTTATGTTCTGGGTTATTTCTAGGCCCTTGATAACTCAAAAATGTATAAATAAAACGACTAATTATTTACAAATTTCTGTGGTCCTTTACAATGAACCCAGTGCTTTCATTGATTCATCTCATTAATTCAGTGAGGTGGACTAATGCTATAATTCTCTCCATTTTACAGATGAGTACAACTGAGCCTCAGGCACTTTAAGTGACTCACTTGAAGTCACATAGCAAATAGAGTAGATCCTGACTCAAACACAGGAGTGCTGATCTAAGCTCAAAATTCTTCCCACATTTGCCAGCCACCCATCCTGGCACAGAAATGAACATATGACTATCATCATATTAAAATACAGGCCTGAGCTCAGAGTAACTCTAAGATGCAGATTTCTACTCATTTTTCCTTTGATTATTTAGCCTTTGGACTGTCAGGCTCACAGCAGATGACAAATTGGTCAGATTGTGTAAGAGGGAAAGCAAGTCTGGTAAAAACATATAGATTGTGACCAGGACAGTTTTAATTCTTTTGCCACTGAGTAAAATAGATGTAAACTTTTCAACAGAATATATTGCATGTGGGAGTTCAACATTTAGCAACAAGAGACATTTGTAAATATTTATAAATATTATTTGACATAGTTTTTTTCCTAGTCTCCAGAACATGGAGAGAGGCTGTTAAAAGTACTCGACCTTTAAATGCAGTGTGTTTAAATTAATTCATGTTATTACTTCAGTTTCACAGTTGAGTTTTCTTGTACATAAAACTTTTCTCTCATTAGAAATGAAGCCAATCTTGCAGTTCCCCACAGGACTCATATCGCTTACAATGTGCTGTGCTTTATGCATTGACCTGGAACCCAAGAGAGTTTATGTACAATTGGTGAATTAAGCCAGAAATAATTTCCTGTGGCATTATGTCACATCCTCAATGATGAAAAAAATCCATTAATTTTTTGCACTTATTTAGAAAAATTAAATGAATTATAAGTACATAAAGTTTGATAGACCAGTATTTACATTTCTTGTGTTGTATAAAGTACACATCAATTTCTTATGTAAATGAGGTTATCATAGTTATCTATATATATGTGTGTATATACTTGTCTTTTGACTTTTATTTATTAGTCTTTTCGTGTCTGCTATTTGTTATTAATTTTGCTAAAAACAGGCTTTAGCCTGCTGAAGAAAGATTTTTTACCGTTAAATAATGACATCCTTTTGCCCACAAAGCTTCAGAGGAAGCCAAATGAAATGTGGAAATTTTCTCTGGATAAATCTATCATATTTACTCAGTTCCCATTCTTTTTTATACATTTGACTATCTATCTTTCTCCTTACCTTTGTCTCCTTCACAGATTCATGTTTTTCTTTCTATTACCCAACACTGTTATTGAAACCGCTTCTTTTTCCCTTTCTTACTCATTTTTTTCAGTGACAAGTCTCTTCAGTTCCAGCTCAGGCCTTCTAAGCTGATGATTTCTAGGCCTACAACTTGTCCTAACTCGTCTCTTTACCAGCAGTCCTGTGTGACCATTATCTATACTATACTATATATAGACTATATATATATAAAAAATATATATATAAATATATATATATTTTATTCAGTGTGCCAGTTTTACAAACTTATGAATTAATATCCACCCAATCTTCCATGTTGGAAACACTAGGGTCATTCTTGACATTTCTTACTATTACATGTAAATTTTCACTAAACCCTTAAGACTCTGGGTATCTCCTTGAATCCAACATCTTTCTATTGTTGTTGCCGCTACTTTAGGTGAGATCTTTAATATTGTCCACCTGAACTATTCTATAGCTCCTCTCTTTTCTTTTTTATAATTCTTCACATTGCCTCAAAGCAGTTTTACTAAAAGACAAATTTAATGTTATTCCTCCCATGCTTAAAACCCCATATTGACCTCTATTTGTTGTTTTCATCCTTAGCTCTTTTTAAATCTTAAATTATCTTGCATCTTATACTATCATATATTTTTAGTGTAAATTTTTGTCCCTTCTGAACACTCACTCAGTTCCTTAGGGCCATCATGTACTAGCCTCCATCAAGAATTATGTCTTTGAATATTCTGATCTTTATATCTGAAATGATCTATCCAGTCTTCTTCTCTAAGTCATGCCTTTCATGACTGAATTCAATTGTCCCTTTCTGTAGGAAATTATGCTGGAGTCCTATAGGAATAATTCATTGCTTTCATAGAGCCATAAACAAACCCTCTGGTAGCTTTTAGCACATTTGAATACAATTATATGCTTATATGTCTGCCTCCCCTGCTATGTGGTGAGGGAAAAAACACATCATATTCTTTGAGTGTGTGTGTGTGTGCGCGCGCACATGTGCGTGTGTGTGTGTGTGCGTATTTTAGTCCAGTACCTAGTTCAGGGCCTGGCATATGAAAGGTTCTCAATTACTGACTAAATAAGTGAATCAATTAATTAATGGCCCATCTAGCCTTTGAATTGAATTTTCCAATCCTTAGGATATAGCTGGAAATAATCCCTAAAGACTACGTTTGATTCTCAAAAGAATTTTTAAAATCTTCATTTACATTGCTTGGAGGTCAGTTTGTCCATTTATCTGGTGGGCATGGGCTGCTATAATGAAATATTGTAAACTAGGGAGCTTACACAGAGACAGTTACTTCTCACAATTCTGGGATTGGAAAGTTGAAGATCAAGGTGCTGGCCAATTCAGTTCCTGGTGAGGGCCCTTTTGTTCTGACGTAGAGATGGCCATCTTCTTGCTGTCCTCACATCATAGGCTTGGGAGAAGCCAGCAAGTTCTCTGATCTCTTCTTATAAGAACATTAATCTCATTATGAAGACCCCTCTCATCACAACCTCATCTAAACCTAATCCCCTTCCAAAGGCCCCACCTTCTAATACAATCACATTGGGAATTAGGCCTTAAAAATAGGAATTTTGGGGGAACACACACATTCAGTCCATATAATTTTTCATCCAACTGTATCTATCTGTCTCAATTTCTGCCATATACAGTGGTAGAACAATACTTGGAGAATCCAGGAATCATTCAAGGTTTTCTCAAATAATTATAATAAAATGTTCTATTCAGAAGCTATGTGCCTATTAAAATGATAATATCTTCTCATATTTGTTTAGCTATTATAACCAGTATCCATATATACATGTTGTACATTAAACTATTAAAATTATCTACTAATAAGTAATAAAATGAACGAAAATAAATTCTTTTTACAAGGAACATTAAAATGGAAGTGGTAGACTGTATTATAAGCCATTGCTATAAACGCCTTCCACTGTAAAGCACTTAAGAGGATGTGCCTAATAGGAATTCTTATCTTTCAGATTTTATTGTCGTTGCCACATATGCTGTATGACTTTCTGTGTCTAAACATTTGATTTCCCAATTTAGTATACTTTTTTTTTTCACTGTGTGTACCTATTGATATTTAGCCTGTCCTTGAAGAAGGACAACTCAGAGTCCACCCTTTTTAATGATGCTATCATGATGACTCTAGCTGGAAGAATCTATTTTCTCTTTTGAATTTTTTCTCACTGATAGAAACATGCTTCTGGAACTCATTGTGTATTATCTTGCCCTTTAAATTTTGTATTCATTGCATGTAAACTTTTTGAAGAAACACAGCATTTTTAAATCTTTGTATTCTATGCAGTAGGTACAAATTGTCTTATACATAGTAGTCACAAATCAACAATTATTGAAACGAAGAACAAAGGAGTGAGAACTGGATTAGCATTGTGGTAATTGCGATACACCCTGACTCTCCTTCTTTCTTTTTGAATACACCACTGAAAATTCGGCAGAATGATGGCTGTCTATTGTGGTCACTTTCCTTGGTGTGGTACATTTTCTCTTTGGGAAGTTTATAGTCTCATCTTGAGCATTATTACAGCTTAATATTAAGTTGCATGTATTGGTTCACTTGTGGAATACTCTTAAAATATAAACAGATTTCCTGTCTTTCATGGGACAAAATGTAATCCAGTACATTTTGCAAATGGTAGTAGTTAGACACAGTTGGAAGATCATGCTTTAGAAGCACTGGCTATTTACCAGTGGTATGAAAATTGACAACTTAACCTCTTTGAGGCTGTTTCCTCATCAGTAAAATGTGTCTGGTGAAATCTCTTTCATCAGGGTTGTTACAAGTATTGAGTGAAACACATACAGAAATTACTTGGCTCACCCTCAGAGTGCTCAAAACAAGTCAGCTTTCTTCTTCCAACTAATGGCTATGAACTAAACAAGATGATTCGTATTTAGCACAGAGTCAAATTGCACTATGAGAAAACCTATCATAGTAGCTCTGAGACTTCAAGTTTTGAAAATTATTATGTCAATGGAATATATATGTATCAAATTTCTAATAGAGTTATTTTTTTACACAATAACTATTTCATAATAAGTTTGTAAAGTTAGAGTTTAATCTTTCCAGGTGCTAGTTAAAGGGTAAGCTAATTCCTTGATAAGATTAAATGATTAAAATCAGTGGTTTCATGGTGTTCACAAGGAGAAGGCCTTCAATTTGCTTTATGTCAAATTGCATATTTAGAAACATAAAATACATTAGATTTGTTTCAAGGACAAATAACTGAAAAATTTGCTGCATATGTATTGTATTCTTTTTCAAAGGGGATATTTATAGTTACATTTAACCTCTTAGGTAGTCTTGGCTTATTTTTGGCTAAAATTCAAAATTAGAAATGTCTTAGAATAGTTACAGTGTCAAGGGTGAGGTAGAGATTGATGGAAATGTGCTTTCAAGCTGCATCAATTTGGTATCCTGAAGAGTTTTACATATACTACAAGGTTCTTTCTCCAACTGTTACTAATAATTGGATTTATTTTCTTTCTGAATTGGAGCTCATAGCTCAGGCAAAGACATTGGGTCTTCTGCTGCTAGAATAGGCCTTTGGGAAGAAAATAGTTTGCCTTCTGTACTTTCAAGTCAGTTATCTACGGAAGACAAACCTCAAACATTCTGGGACATCAAACTTGGAATAGATGGAGATATCTGCTAGGAAAAGAGCATTGGTACTGGATCAACAAGGCCTAGTAATGCACTATTATGTTTATATAGCCTCCAGGAAATATTATGGTTCATGTTGTCTGTTAGCTATTATATATACTTGCCTCATCAGTCCATTTATAATGCACTGAGTATACTACTTGGTTTTGTAAATTTTTATTTTATTTTATTTTAAGTTCCAGGGTACATGTGCAGGATATGCAAATTTGTTACACAGATAAACATGTGCCATGGTGGTTTGCTGCACAGATGAACCCATTACCAATAGTCCAGCATGTATTGGATATTTTTCCTGATGTTCTTTCCCACCCTGGCCCCAGTGTGTGTTGTTTCCCTCCTTGTGTCCATGTGTTCTCATTGTTCAGCTCCCACTTGTAAGTGAGAATATGCAGTGTTTGGTTTTCTGTTCCTGCGTTAGTTTGAGTCCCCTACTTGTTTAAAGCACCATTCCATGTAGAGATGGTTGGGAAAGTAAATATAAAAGCATGATTCATGCCCATAAGTAGCTTAAATTAGTGTGTTTGTATTTGTGTGCATGTTTGTTTGTATGTGGGAAGTGGGGTGGGGAGAAATAAGCAAATAAATTACTGTGAGACAGAGTATAAAAACCCCAAGACGGCAGAATCAAATATGAGAATTTGTTTGTCCTGAGAAGTGAGAGGTCACATTTTTATGGGAAGATGTCAATTAGAAGACATCTTTACATCTATACCTTAAAAGTAGATGGAATGAGTAAAAGACATGCTAGCAGAGGGCAGATGGAACAGAAAGGAAAGGGTAGAATCAATTTAACTTCATTGTATACAATGTAAATAGGAATAAAGAAGATTAAACTTAAATGCTAGAATTTCATCTGCTTTGACTTTTATGCACTTTTAACAACGTATGATTTTAGATTTGTTACTTAAAGTGGTGGAAAAGAAAGGGAATTGAAAGTTTCTAACCTTGATTTTCTTTAGATTTTTAAAACCTGTCTGTGTTTCTTAACCTCAGCACTATTAATATTTCGGATGGGATAATTCCTTTTATGGGGGAGGTTTAGCCCCATCCCTGGCATCTACCCAGTTCTGGGACTAGGGATGGGTAAGGGAGGCAGCTGGGGCACAATATTTAAGGAGGCATTCATTCTCTGGGGCTCTTAAATTTTAATCCTGTACTTGCACAACCCTGAATGCCTCCTTAAATCTTGAGCCCTAGGCACCTTCCATGCCTTGCCTTAGTCCTGACACTACCTCTGTCCTCTAAAAGCCAGTGGCATGCTCCCAATTGTGAAAGCCACATGTTTCCAAGCATTGCCAAATATCCTCTGAGGAACGGTATCACCCCCCGGTTAAGGTGAAATGCAATCCAACTGGAATAACTTAGCATATTTTTTTATTTGTAAAATGCCAAAAGGAGCAGCCGGCATTGTGGTCTTTTTTGTATTCAAAGTAGCAATCACATACAGGTGTACTTTGGGCAGTGTATGAGTGTCTGAGACACACTTAGGGAAGAAGGGATTGAAGAGAGCTGTGGAAAGAAACTGTTGTGAATTAATGGGCTGATGAGTGTTGCGTTAGGGAGAATTGGGGATTGTGTGAAAGTTACCAAAAGGTGAGGTATCTATTCTGCTCTTAATAATATATCCGACTTGCAGGTGTTGGTTGCATTGAAGAATAATAATTCTGACGTTCATCCGGGGGTGGATATGACAAGATTTTGAGTTACATTTTTCTGATCCTTGTAAAAATTCTTCAAAAATCTGCCATGTGCTTGTACTTCATTTTCTTTACATTATACAAAGTTAGGCAGTCTTTCTGGTTAAGATTCCTTTGTACTATTTGTATTTGCTAATATCAGTTCTACCCCACCCTACTCTATTCTATTTTCTTGGGTTTTGAGGGAAGCTATGATACTTCAGAAACTGCAATTTGTGCAGTATGGCTGCCAAAGTCACAGATACATCAGACACTAATGGACTACTAATCATATCAGTTCATATGAGATCACAAAGCCACATTGTATTGTATGTAGTCTACATTTGAAATAAGAGAGATATTGTTACTTAACATTTAGCAATAGAGTTCAGGCCCTACAGTTCCAGGTGTTTCACATTCAGTGATGTGACACCTGGTGTGGTGCTTCATTTTTTTTGCCACACTTACTACAAAAGTTGATAAATAATAATAACAAATTAAATCATTCAGCTTAATAGCTCACTGTATTAGTCCATTTTTACACTGCTATAAGTAACTACCAGAGACTGGGTAATTTATGAAAAAAAAAAGATTTAATTGACTCACAGTTTCGCATGGATGGGGAGGCCCCAGGAAACTTACAGTCATGGTGGAAGGTGAAGGGGAAGCAAGGCACATATTCCATGTCAGCAGGAGAGAGAGTCAGGGGAGGTGCCACACTTCAAAACCATCAGATCTCCTGAAAAGTCACTTACTATCATGAGAATGGCATGGGGCAAACCACCCCATGATCCATCAAATCACCTCCCACCAGCTCCCTCCTTCAACACGAGGATTACAACTGGAGATGAGATTTGGGTAGGGACACAGAGCCAAACCATATCACTCACTAACTTCTGCCAGGCATTGTGCTGTATATCATACTTGCATTTAATGCTTAGTAACCCTTAGTGATGATTACTAACATTATCCCTATTTTATGGATGTGGAAACTAAAACAGCCTGGTTCATTATCTTGTCCGTAGTCAGATGGTTAGGATCACTTGATTCCAAATCTGCCAACTCTGGAATCCTTTCTTACATACTACTTCAGGTCTGCCTGTAGATGGCCTTGTAGATTGTGCAGAATACCTCCAGGTGGTGGCAGCATGCACACTGTGTGCATTATGAGCACACCGAGATTCTACTGGGAGGTACACGATAAGTGCCAGATGAATTCCAGTGCTTTTAAGTGTGGTTTATTTTGTTAAAGAAAAAAAAATTATTCAATATTACTTGTTAAAGCTTGGTAAGAAAGACTTTATTTAATATTATCACCATAGGTATGGGAAACCATTGCAACTGTATGTTAGGGTTGGTGAGAGAGATTGGGCAAGTAAGAATTCATAGCCAAGGAGCAGGGTAGGGGTTAGTAGGTGGAAAATTACTAAGAGGAAACTTTGGGGATAAGGGGGATTCTGGCCAAACCAACCTTAACGAGATTCTTACTGAAGATAGGTCAGGGTAGTCAGATATCACCTGAGGGATGGTGGAGGATGAAGAGCCTGATCTTCATCCTGATCTACTGATGAAGAGTAGATATCCAGGGCAAAGGTGTAAGGTTTTTGCTAAAGCGATTTAGCAGGACTCTTTACTAAAGCTGGATTTTATAAGAAAGTGCGTAGATGGGCCTTGATAAGGCTTAAGAGTCTGACTAAAGTTTGGCCAAGTAGAAAATTTTTGTAAATTAAAACAATTTTATCTTGAATGCTCTACAGTGGGTGATAGGAAAGAGGGAAATGATTTATTTCTTTTGTTTTCCCTGCAAGGATATTCCTAGATATAAATTATATTGAAAAAAGGATGGAAGGGTAGAATTCAAGGAAATGTTGTTTCTTGCCTCTTATGGTTTCCACATTCTAGTTCAGCTGATGCACTTGAAAATGCAACTACCCCTTTAGAACTATTCTTTCTTCCAGTGTTAGTGAAAATTGTATAATGCCAGCACAGTTCTTTTTCTGAGGCCTAAGGCTAGAATATTCTCTCCCCATTATTTATTGTTGTCATGCAGCCATTAGCTTTTGCCATCAGAAACTATACTTACACTAAAGATGTTACAGCTGGATGTATGTGCTCCAAATTCTCATTACATGCTGCTGACCTCTCCCTATAAATCTCAGCTTGGAGTTATCAGATTTCTACTTGTTGGCCCTAATTGGAAAGTTCTCTGCTATATACAGGTACAAAATGTACTATCGGAGCTTGAATTTCTGCCCCTTATTAACATTGATTGCCTTGTTGACTTATTTCCTCAATCCTCTTTCCATTGGAAACCTGGCTGAAACAAATTCCTCAGTTTTATATACAAAGTGAGTTTATGATAGAACACATTACAAATCATGCAATGCAATAAGTGAGGACACAATCTAATGCTTTTGCCATTAGAGAATATTAAAATATCCTTTACTTCACTAATTAATTACTTGAACATCATTTCTTCCACTTAATAATCTAGAAACAAATTCATGAATTTTCCAGCAGTTTGAAACTTATTTTTATCTGTTTGAAAATCCATGTATCAGTTATACAATAGTATTTTCCATGAAGGTTTTGTAAGGAGTTATGTTATAATTTCCTAAAACCTATCTATACTTCAGATGGATTCTGTTTTGACAAGACTCCTATGTAGCCCAGAGGTGGGAGAGGGGATATTTCTGACTTGATTTATCTGCCCATCAGAAAAAAATAATTCCTTCTTCTTCAGAGGAAGGTAGACTGTATACTGCACTTAAAACTCTTAAACACTCAAAAATCCCTGTTCTCGGTTATTTATGCATGTTAATAATGGCATGCTAGAAATCAGTAGTATTCAGAAAGATTCATCTTAAGTGCATACTTAGAAGTATTAATGTTTTAGTACATATTTAAATATTTAAACAGCTATTTCACCAATTTCTATTAAATGCACTTCTGTAAAAAAAACTGTGCAGGGTATGCTGAATGTGAATTTTGTTTTCCTTCCATTTTTATTTATTTTTTTCTATTAGAAACTGAGTAACCAATCTTCAAATAAAGGAAACAGGCTTCATGAACTCATGAGATAAAATGATGAAAATTGTGTAGGTTCTAAATTAATACCTGTTTACACTTATGATATTTGAAGAAATTAAATAAGAACACTTTGTTTCCTTGAGATGAACTTATTTTTCCCAGCATTAATGTCAAGAAACAATCAAAGAGGAAAACATTAACGTAGAAAATTTTCATCATTGAAAATTGAAGTTAAATTATTATTCTCTTTTTTTCTAATGTATGGAACAAAAGTATTTTAGGCCTTTTCTGATTAAGTTATTCTACAGAAATTTCAAGCAACATACTTTTTTTTACATTTGGTGACAAAAATAGATGCGCAAAATAGGAATTTATTTCTTTATTTATTTTGAGACAAATTCTCACTGTGTTGCCCAGGTTGTAGTGCAATGGCACAATCACAGCTCACTGCAACCTTGACTATTCAGGCTCAAGCAGTCCTCTGCCTCAGTCTCCCAAGTAGCTGGGACTGCAGGTGTGCACCACCACACCTAGCCAATATGTTTTAAAGTAGTAATTTATTATCAGATATTGCAATTTGCAGAGTTATAAGGGTGGTGGACAAATTCAGCTGGAGAGACAGTAAGTAGCACATACATTTGGAGATCAATGATGAATTTGATTACATGAATTTAAGATTAGAAATTCCAATGTTACACTAGTTTTATGTAGTGCTGGGCACACTGTGATAATCCAGATGCTAATCCTTAAGCACATCTACTTGATATGTTGTTACTTTTCATGTAGTATGTAGATTATGAGAAAATAATTCCTGATTTCCCGTAACTTTGAAAATTTTGTTTTTATTTCCATTGTGGGCCTGTAGAAGTCAAGTACCTCCGACCTTTTGGCTCATTTCTTTAAACAGAAAATAGTTAAGAATAATCAGCTTCTACCCTTTGAGTATTAAAAAAGAAACTGTCACCATGTCACGTGATTCAAATGTAAATCTAGCTTCCTGCTCTGGCTTAGTAGAAAGATTATCTTTGCTTTAGCCTCTGACTGCTTTTAGTAAAAGAAGCAGTCCCTTCACTGCTCCTTTTGTGTGCACACTGAAAGGGAAAGAAACAAACATGTCACACATATTTAAATTTTTAAAAAATACCTAAATTTAAGATACCACAAAGTGTTATTCTCAAATCTGTCGTGTGCTGCCTACATGCCCAGAGCTCAAAAGAAACTTGTAAAATGCATTTGGGGAAAAAAGGATTTTTTCTGTTAAATATTTTAAATCTAATAATCTGATATTTTATAGTGACTAGTCATTTTCACCTCTGTCTCCTTGAGGCTTTCCTGCTCATTTATCATTCTCTTTCTGTTTCTTTTTTTTTTTTCTCTTCTTTCTGTTTTAGCATTCACCTTTGTAGGGTTAGAAAGGTGTGAGACCGTTTCTCATACATCAATCAGAGGCATTAGACTTACATAATAGGTTGACACTCCTATAGCAAAAGAAGGTTAATGAAAAAAGCATGACAAATTTATTTAATCAAAGTTTTATGTGATATGGGAGCCTTCAGAAATGAAGACCTAAAGACCCAGGGAAAACTGTCTGTTTTATGTTTAGGTTCTCCTGTGATTTGACTGTGTTCTCCAAAGTTCATGTGTTGGAAAGTTAGTTCCCAATGCAACGGTGTTAAGAGGTGGGGCCTAGATGTGATTGGGTGGAGCCAAGATGGCCGAATAGGAACAGCTCCGGTCTCCAGCTCCCAGCCCCAGCGACACAGAAGACGGGTGATTTCTGCATTTCTGCTTGAGGTACCGGTTTCATCTCACTAGGGAGTGCCTAACAGTGGGTGCAGGACAGTCGGTGAAGCGCACTGTGCGCGAGCCGAAGCAGGGCGAGGCATTGCCTCACTCGGGAAGCGCAAGGGGTCAGGGAGTTCCCTTTCCTAGTCAAAGAAAGGGAAAACAGACGGCACCTGGAATATCGGGTCAGTCCCGTCCTAATACTGCGCTTTTCCAACGGGCCTGGAAAACGGCACACTAGGAGATTGTGTCCCGCACCTGGCTCGGAGGGTCCTATGCCCACAGAGTCTTGCTGATTGCTAGCACAGCAGTCTGAGATCACGCTGCAAGGCGGCAACGAGGCTGGGGGAGGGGCGCCCGCCATTGCCCAGGCTTGCTTAGGTAAACAAAGCAGCCAGGAAGCTCGAACTGGGTGGAGCCCACCACAGCTCAAGGAGGCCTGCCTGCCTCTGTAGGCTCCACCTCTGGGGGCAGGGCACAGACAACCAAAAACTCAGCGAGAACCTCCACAGCCTTAAATGTCCCTGTCTGACTGACAGCTTTGAAGAGAGTAGTGGTTCTCCCAGCACGCAGCTGGAGATCTGAGAACGGACAGACTGCCTCCTAAAGTGGGTCCCTCACCCCTGAGCAGCCTAACTGGGAGGCACCCCCCGAGTGGGACAGACTGACACCTCATTCAACCGGGTACTCCTCTGAGACAAAACTTTCAGAGGAACTATCAGACAGCTGAATTTGTGGTCTCACGAAAATCCGCTGTTCTGCAGCCACCGGTGCTGACACCCAGCCAAACAGGGTCTGGAGTGGACCTCTAGTAAACTCCAACAGACCTGCAGCTGAGGGTCTTGTCTGGTAGAAGGAAAATTAACAAACAGAAAGGACATCCACACCAAAAACCCATCTGTACATCATCATCGAAGACAAAAAGTAGACAAAACCACAAAGATGGGGAAAAAACAGACCAAAAAAACTGGAAACTCTAAAAAACAGAGCACCTCTCCTCCTCCAAAGGAACGCAGTTCCTCACCAGCAACGGAACAAAGCTGGATGGAGGATGACTTTGATGAGTTGAGAGAAGAAGGCTTCAGACGATCAAACTACTCTGAGCTACGAGAGGAAATTCAAAACAATAGCAAAGAAGTTAAAAACTTTGAAAAAAAATTAGAAGAATGGATAACTAGAATAACCAATGGAGAGAAGGGCTTAAAGGAGATGATGGAGCTGAAAGCCAAGTTTCGAGAACTACGCGAAGAATGCAGAAGCCTCAGTAGCAGATGCGATCAACTGGAAGAAAGGGTATCGCTGATAGAAGATGAAATGAATGAAATGAAGAGAGAAGGGAAGTTTAGAGAAGAAAAAAAAAGAATAAAAAGAAATGAACAAAGCCTCCAAGAAATTTGGGACTATGTGAAAAGACCAAACCTATGTCTGATTGGTGTACCTGAAAATGATGGGGAGAATGGAACCAAGTTGGAAAACACTCTGCAAGATATTATCCAGGAGAACTTCCCCAATCTAGCAAGGCAGGCCAGCATTCAGATTCAGGAAATACAGAGAACGCCACAAAGATACTCCTCGAGAAGGGCAACTCCAAGACACATAATTGTCAGATTCACCAAAGTGGAAATGAAGGAAAAAATGTTAAGGGCAGCCAGAGAGAAAGGTCGGGTTACCCACAAAGGGAAGCCCATCAGACTAACAGCTGATCTCTCAGCAGAAACTCTACAAGCCAGAAGAGAGTGGGGGCCGATATTCAACATTCTTAAAGAAAAGAATTTTCAACCCAGAATTTCCTATCCCGCCAAACTAAGCTTCATAAGTGAAGGAGAAATAAAATACTTTACAGACAAGCAAACGCTGAGTGATTTTGTCACCACCAGGCCTGCCCTAAAAGAGCTCCTGAAGGAAGCACTAAACATGGAAAGGAACAACCGGTACCAGCCCCTGCAAAAACATGCCAAATTGTAAAGACCATCGAGGCTAGGAAGAAACTATAGCAACTAACGAGCAAAATAACCAACTAACATCATAATGACAGGATCAGATTCACACATAACAATATTCACGTTAAATGTAAATGGGCTAAATGCTCCAATCAAAAGACACAGACTGGCAAACTGGATAAGGAGTCAGGACCCATCAGTGTGCTGTATTCAGGAAACCCATCTCACGTGCAGAGACACACATAGACTCAAAATAAAGGGATGGAGGAAGATCTATCAAGCAACTGGAAAACAAAAAAAGGCAGGGGTTGCAATCCTAGTCTCTGATAAAATAGACTTTAAACCAACAAAGATCAAAAGAGACAAAGAAGGCCATTACATAATGGTAAAGGGATCAATTCAACAAGAAGAGCTAACTATCCTAAATATATATGCACCCAACACAGGAGCACCCAGATTCATAAAGCAAGTCCTCAGTGACCTACAAAGGGACTTAAACTCCCACACAATAATAATGGGAGATTTTAACACCCCACTGTCAGCATTAGACAGATCAACGAGACAGAAAGTTAACAAGGATATCCAGGAATTGAACTCAGCTCTACATAAAGTGGACCTAATAGACATCTACAGAACTCTCCACCCCAAATCAACAGAATATACATTTTTTTCAGCACCACACCACACCTATTCCAAAATTGACCACATAGTTGGAAGTAAAGCTCTTCTCAGCAAATGTAAAACAACAGAGATTATAACAAACTGTCTCTCAGACCACAGTGCAATCAAACTAGAACTCAGGATTAAGAAACTCAGTCAAAACCGCTCAACTACATGGAAACTGAACAACCTGCTCCTGAATGACTATTGGGTACATAATGAAATGAAGGCAGAAATAAAGATGTTCTTTGAAACCAACGAGAACAAAGACACAACATACCAGAATCTCTGGGACACGTTCAAAGCAGTGTGTAGAGGGAAATTTATAGCACTAAATGCCCACAAGAGAAAGCAGGAAAGATCCAAAATTGACACCCTAACATCACAATTAAAAGAACTAGAAAAGCAAGAGCAAACACATTCAAAAGCTAGCAGAAGGCTAGAAATAACTAAAATCAGAGCAGAACTGAAGGAAATAGAGACACAAAAAAACCTTCAAAAAATTAATGAATCCAGGAGCTGGTTTTTTGAAAAGATCAACAAAATTGATGGACCGCTAGCAAGACTAATAAAGAAGAAAAGAGAGAAGAATCAAATAGATGCAATAAAAAATGAAAAAGGGGATATCACCACCGATCCCACAGAAATACAATCTACCATCAGAGAATACTACAAACACCTCTATGCAAATAAACTAGAAAATCTAGAAGAAATGGATAAATTCCTCGACAAATACACCCTCCCAAGACTAAACCAGGAAGAAGTTGAATCTCTGAATAGACCAATAACAGGTTCTGAAATTGTGGCAATAATCAATAGCTTACCAACCAAAAAGAGTCCAGGACCTGATGGATTCACAGCTGAATTCTACCAGAGGTACAAGGAGGAACTGGTACCATTCCTTCTGAAACTATTCCAATCAATAGAAAAAGAGGGAATCCTCCCTAACACATTTTACGAAGCCAGCATCGTCCTGATACCAAAACCTGGCAGAGACATAACCAAAAAAGAGAATTTCAGACCAATATCCTTGATGAACATTGATGCAAAAATCCTCAATAAAATACTGGCAAACCGAATCCAGCAGCACATCAAAAAGCTTATCCACCATGGTCAAGTGGGCTTCATCCCTGGGATGCAAGGCTGGTTCAACATACGCAAATCAATAAATGTAATCCAGCATATAAACAGAACCAAAGACAAAAACCACATGATTATCTCAATAGATGCAGAAAAGGCCTTTGACAAAATTCAACAACCCTTCATGCTAAAAACTCTCAATAAATTAGGTATTGATGGGACGTATCTCAAAATAATAAGAGCTATCTACAACAAACCCACAGCCAATATCATACTGAATGGGCAAAAACTGGAAGCATTCCCTCTGAAAACTGGCACAAGACAGGGATGCCCTCTCTCACCGCTACTATTCAACATAGTGCTGGAAGTTCTGGCCAGAGCAATCAGGCAGGAGAAGGAAATAAAGGGTATTCAATTAGGAAAAGAGGAAGTCAAATTGTCCCTGTTTGCAGATGACATGATTGTATATCTAGAAAACCCCATTGTCTCAGCCCAAAATCTCCTTAAGCTGATTAGCAACTTCAGCAAAGTCTCAGGATACAAAATTAATGTACAAAAATCACAAGCATTCTTGTACACCAATAACAGACAAACAGAGAGCCAAATCATGAGTGAACTCCCATTCACAATTGCTTCAAAGAGAATAAAGTACCTAGGAATCCAACTTACCAGGGATGTGAAGGACCTCTTCAAGGAGAACTACAAACCACTGCTCAATGAAATAAAAGAGGATACAAACAAATGGAAGAACATTCCATGCTCATGGGTTGGAAGAATCAATATCGTGAAAATGGCCATACTGCCCAAGGTAATTTATAGATTCAATGCCATCCCCATCAAGCTACCAATGACTTTCTTCACAGAATTGGAAAAAACTACTTTAAAGTTCATATGGAACCAAAAAAGAGCCCGCATCGCCAAGTCAATCCTAAGCCAAAAGAACAAAGCTGGAGGCATCACGCTACCTGACTTTAAACTATAGTACAAGGCTACAGTAACCAAAACAGCATGGTACTGGTACCACAACAGAGACATAGATCAATGGAACAGAACAGAGCCCTCAGAAATGATGCCGCATAGCTACAACTCTCTGATCTTTGACAAACCTGACAAAAACAAGAAATGGGGAAAGGATTCCCTATTTAATAAATGGTGCTGGGAAAACTGGCTAGCCATATGTAGAAAGCTGCAACTGGATCCCTTCCTTACACCTTATACAAAAATTAATTCAAGATGGATTAAAGACTTATATGTTAGACCTAAAACCATTAAAATCCTACAAGAAAACCTAGGCAATACCATTCAGGACATAGGCGTGGGCAAGGACTTCATGTCTAAAACACCAAAAGCAATGGCAACAAAAGCCAAAATCGACAAATGGGATCTAATTAAACTAAAGAGCTTCTGCACAGCAAAAGAAACTATCATCAGAGTGAACAGGCAACCTACACAATGGGAGAAAATTTTTTGTAACCTACTCATCTGACAAAGGGCTAATATCCAGAATCTACAATGAACTCAAACAAATTTACAAGAAAAAAACAAACAACCCCATCAAAAAGTGGGCAGAGGACATGAACAGACACTTCTCAAAAGAAGACATTTATGCAGCCAAAAAACACATGAAGAAATGCTCCTCATCACTGGCCATCAGAGAAATGCAAATCAAAACCACAGTGAGATACCATCTCACACCAGTTAGAATGGCCATCATTAAAAAATCAGGAAACAACAGGTGCTGGAGAGGATGTGGAGAAATAGGAACACTTTTACACTGTTGGTGGGACTGTAAACTAGTTCAACCATTGTGGAAGTCAGTGTGGCGATTCCTCAGGGATCTAGAACTAGAAATACCATTTGACCCAGCCATCCCATTACTGGGTATATACCCAAAGGACTATAAATCATGCTGCTATAAAGACACATGCACACATATGTTTATTGCGGCACTATTCACAATAGCAAAGAGTTGGAACCAACCCAAATGTCCAACAACGATAGACTGGATTAAGAAAATGTGGCACATATACACCATGGAATACTATGCAGCCATAAAAAATGATGAGTTCGTGTCCTTTGTAGGGACATGGATGAAACTGGAAAACATCATTCTCAGTAAACTATCGCAAGGACAAAAAACCAAACACCGCATGTTCTCACTCATAGGTGGGAATTGAACAATGAGAACTCATGGACACAGGAAGGGGAACATCACGCTCCGGGGACTGTTGTGGGGTGGGGGGAGGGGGGAGGGACAGCATTAGGAGATACACCTAATGCTAAATGACGAATTAATGGGTGCAGGAAATCAACATGGCACATGGATACATATGTAACAAACCTGCACATTGTGCACATGTACCCTAAAACCCTAAAGTATAATAAAAAAAAAAAAAAAGAAAAAAAAAAGAGGTGGGGCCTAATGAGGTAATTAGGTCATAAGGGCTCTGCCTTTATGAGTGGATTAATGCCCTTATCATGTGAGTTGATAAGTTACTGTGAAAGTTGGCTTGCTATAAAAGCAAGTTTGGTTCTCTCTTGCTCTTTCACACTCTTGCTTTTCTGCCTTCTGCCATGAAATGATGCAGCAGGAAGGCCTTGTCCAGATGCCAGCACCATGCTCTTGGGCTTCCCATTTCCAGAACTGTGAGTCAGATAAACTTCTATTGCTTAGAAATTACCCACTCTGTGGTTTTCTGTTATAGCAGTACAAAATGAGCTAAGATTCATTTTGTAAGCTACATCTATTGGATAAAGAATAGACAGCTGTGTTGAAATGCAACTGGATAAAAGTATGGGTAAAATGTAATGGTAATAGGCTGAAGGAGGAAAACCCAGCAAAACCTTTCTGTTCAGATGCTTCTTGGACTCTTTGTGTAGCATTCTTTTCTCCCAGGGAGGGGCAAGATCTTTCTGGAATGAGAATCTTCAAGAAAGAAGAGAGAAGGGAGGGAGTGACTTTCTAGATTTTATGGCTTGCTTTGGAGGAGAGGGGTTCTAGATTCTATGATTCACTTTGGGAAAGTAGTATATCATTTTCATTCTTTCACTGACCTTTGAGATATTCCTATTTTAGAAATGAAGAAAATTTGATTTTTAGAGCTTAACTAAATTTTCCCAATTCACTCAGTTCATTAGTGGTTGACCCAAGAAGACAGATCTGACTTTTAACATCTTAAATATTCTACAAGTAATTCTTATATCTCTGAAAATTTAAACATTTTCAAAATACTTTCTCCAGTCTATTTGGTGTAATTTTTAAAATGTCTTTCATGAAAATTTTCTAGACAAAGGTTTCTATTGATTTCTATCAGAGGAGACTAGAATCTCTGTTAGCTATTTTGGCCTACAATTAACACAGGAAACATGATAGTAAGTACTTATATGAATATCAAATTATGAGAGGAGTTTATGTATTTTTATGTATCCTGATGGGTTATTACATTTTTACTATTAACATGTGAGTTGCATTGTATGTTGGTAGTTGAAACTGATTTGAGCCGGAATAGTTAATTTGTAAACATTAAGTTTTAATTTAATAGCTTACAATCCTATTCAGTTTTAATCCTTCATTGGGAAATATAAACTGAGTAATACATCCATGAGCAAACTGTATAATACTTTTGGGTGATGGGCTTTAGACTTGAATAACTCTTTAAAACTGCATTGGTTTTCAAAGTTTTTTCGGCAATTTTCCACACCTGTTTCAGGAGTTGAGCGCTAGTCTTTCATAACACTCTTGTAATTGTTACCATCATTCTTTGACTTTATCCTTCTGTATTCTGAAACTCATTTTTTAGTTTACTCCATCAATTTTGTTTGAGACAAAACAGTGCATTGTTTTGCTCCTTTCTTATTTTTCCCCTTATAATGTTTTTACAGATGTTACTGTTTATAAGCAATAAAACAAACACAAAAGCAACCTAAAACTACGATATAAAACTCTTTGTAACAATGAGGGGGTTGAAGTCACGCTGTATAACCAAAGTGATTAAAAGGAAAAAAGAAAACTAGTGCTTCTTTTTTGTGGTTCTGGTTTTTGAGACCGGATCTCACTCGGTTGCCCAGGTTAGAGTAGAGTGGTACAATCAAAGCTCACTGCAGCCCCTGACTCCGGGCTCAAGCTATCCTCCTGCCTCAGCCTCCCAAGTAGCTGGGACGAGAGATGCAAGCCACCATGCCTGGCTAATTTTTTTGTATCTTTTGTAGGGACGGGGGTCTCCTGATATTGCCCAAGTTAGTCTCAACTCCTGGGCTGAAGTGATTCTCCCATCTTGACCTCCCAAAGTGCCAGGATTACAGGCATGAGCCAGCATACCTGGCCAGCTACTGTTTATCTACACACGCACACAACGCTTCTGACACCAAATATGTGATAATTTTTCCCTTGCCAACCATTCTCCAATTTTGTCTCATACTAAATGGGTGTCTTACAATTTAACTCAATTCTTATGCTAATGGCCCAGAGTCAGTGCAGACTCCACAGGTTAAGGGCTCAGTCTCACAATACATTTCTATACTTCAGATGCCAATCACATGTAGTATGTCCCCAGATCTCCCACAACTTCTGTCCAACATGGCCACAAATTGGGGATTCCAGCTTCTTACTCAGGTTCAATAATTTGTTAGAACAGCTCGCAGAACTCAAGGGAACATGTTCTTATAGTTACCAGTTTATTATAAAGGATATAACTCAGAAATAGTCACATGGAAGAGATGCACAGGACATGGTGTGGGTGGGGGTACAGAGCTTCCATGCTCCCTCTAGGCATGCCACCTTCCCAGTACTTGGAGCAGTGTTAACAGTTGTAACTATTTCTCAGCCACATGCCAAATTTAAATGGTTGTAAGGAAACTCAGGAATGTTGCTAGAAACAAAGAAGACATTAGACTCAACACAATTAGTAAGAAGAACAAAAGGGAGTTTGCAATTTAATGTTTTTAATATTTGACTTTTGGGGGACATTTCATGATTAGAACTTATGTGTCCTATTTAAATTTTGGTGAATGTCCCTGTTTTATAATTTAAATTAAATCTTGGGTTAACTTGAACTTTATGCCCCCCTCGGAGAAAAAATAATTTAGAATTTCACTTTTCCAAACATTAGGATTGTTATTTTTGCTTGTGACGAGAAATTAAATACGTGACATTCTGAAAAAAAAAAAAAAGTAGTGCTTTTCCTAAAATAGTCTTGAATTCTATCTATCCAGATAACAAGAGGATCCATGCCACCGTTTACTACTAAAACTGTTTATCATCCCATGTGTTTGCAATTGTGTAGGATATTTTTTCAATGATTTTTTCCTTTTTTACCATTTGATTGACAGATACAATGAAAGTTTTTCACAGCCCCTATCAAAAACAAGTGCTGCCATGTATTAAAAACTGAAAATACCCATCCTTCATCTTGGAAGCCTCATAAAGAGTCTGATATTCTAAATGTATTTTCTAAAACATTAAAAAAAGAAAATATTTTGGTGTTTTGCCAAAGATCCCTTAAGAATTTTAAAACTAATATTGTATACGTTTTTTTAAGAGGAACTGCATGTATGAAAAAATGACTTATGTGGTCAAATTGCATGCTTAAAAAGGTTTCTAGTTGAACAAAACACTGAAGGCAACATTTGTATAGACAATTAAAAATATATATATTTATATGTCTATACGTACATATTGTTTGAAAAATCTTATTTAACTCTTTAAGCTTTATCTATAAACTGGAGATGTGATAGCTGCCAGGAAATGATGTAGTGAGAAATGGATGAAATAGCACATACAAAGTAGTTACCTAGGTAAATCTCTATCCTATCACCAACTCTTCCATCCCAGAGCCCTCCTTTATCACACAAGCTAAAGAACCAATTTCCACCATGTCTTATTCTTATAATCCTCTTTAAATTTAATCGATACAAAGCAATCTTTTTAATGTGTTTGTTTTCCCTACTAGGGCAGAGACATTGTGTGTTCATTTGCTGCCAAATTCTCCAGAGTCTATTCTTATACATGGTGTGCATTCATTTATTCATTCATTCAAAAACAATTCTTAGAACCTACTTTGCTTTTGATGGGGTTACCATGCTGAATGAAAAATGAAGTTTCTGCTCTGATAGGATATAAAAATAGTTTATTTATAAGCCAAAACTTTTTTGATGAGTCCAAATATATATAATTGTGCAGTAGTTTCTAGGGCTATTTTTTTTAGCATGTATCAGCATAGGAACAAAATTAGTCTGTTGTACAAAATATTGTCTTTGTAACTTTTCTAATATTTACATTGAAGGGAGCCATTTTACGTGGATATTTCTAATTTGAGGAGAGTTGCATAACATTATTGGATGTCACTGTTTCTTACTTTTTCCATTAGTGAAAGAAGGGGGCCAATTCTGATGCTGTTCTACAATCCAGGGCTTAAGTAACCATTATTCATTGTACTTTTCAATGTGTGTCACTTTCTTTTTATAGAATGTCTTTGTGGCCCTTTCCTAGATGTCATTAATAAGGCGGTGTAGAGTTTGTCCTTGGTGGGAAGATGTATAATAGTGGTAATACTTCACCATTTTGGATTATTAAAACTGTATCTATGTGCCCTGAAACACTGAGTAGCATTTAGCAAACCATGTGTTTTCTAATATTGCTTTATATAGTGTTACAAAAACGTATCCATTTAAAAAATTATAATGCTAATTCATTTCAATTTAAACACAATCTAAATTAAGTAAGTCCTTTCTTATACATTTACATTCTGGAGACAAAGTTTGTGAACTGCATGGATGATCTAACAAGTATTTCAAAATGAATTTGCTCTGTTAGCATTTCCTGTACAGATTCATTATCCTTTGTTTCCGTGCTTCATTTTGACCCTCAGGCTTGGAATTCCTTACCTATGGTCCTGTTAGCCCATTGATTCCTCCTTGTCCTTTAATAATTATTCTAACCATTCTTTTTTTCTGGGACCTATTTCTGCCCTTCATTCACCCCCGGGTGGTTAGATATCCTTTCTTAGTGTTCCCATAAAATCATGCACATATTTATTTCGCTTACCATATTTTTCATAATTATGTTTCTTCCTTTGCATCTCCTACTAGATTGTGACCTTTTTGATACTCAGGATTTTATGTGTTAATCTTCGTAACTCTAAAGTATAACACAGTACCTGTCTTATAGATGGTGCACAGTAAATGTACATTGCATTAGTGGATGCATAAAAGTTAAGAATGAAGATGGATCTGATTCTTCATGCAGAAGATAGAGCCTCAAGGAAGGTATAGTCCAGAAGAGAGAGCACAATTCAGTGATGATGACTTTTTCCACTGTGGTAGTAGTCAAAGTTATAGAATCAATGGGCAATAATGAAATAAAAATTGATTGAGGAAGAACATGCAATCTAGACTAGAGAATTGACTAACCATCAATTAACATTGTCTTTATAGAGTTCAGTTGAGATAGATTCCATAATTGTTGTGAAGAATTTGGAAATTGTGCACAGAGTAAAGAATTTTGAAATTTAGTTGAAAGTAACTTGTTGAAAAACCTTATAATAATTGGGAATACAGGCACAAAGGATGTTGGAAAGTTTATTGTAGAGCCAGAGATTATTGATGAGTTATCACTGCCAGCATATCCTCAGAATACATTTATGTTGTCAATTTTTAAAAGCACTTGGATAATTAATTTAGATTAATATAATTCACTTAGATTCTGTATAAAATATTAATAAATGATATTACTTCCTTGATTTAGACTTTGCTTTCTGCCACAGACTATGCTGCATACTTTCATATGCATTAACTTTAATATTTACTCCAATGTAATTATTCACATTTTACAGATGAGGAAACAGAGGGTAAGAAAGCTCAATCCAATTGTCTTTGATCATAGAACTAATAACATTTCTGACATTAAATCCATTCTATTTGAATTGAAAATCTGTACTTACACTACTCTGCACTGTGACCCCAAGAGTCTCTAATATACATAAAAGTTTTCGGCACAAGTTGAAAGTGGTAAGCATAAATGTCTATAAATCTAGTTGTCTCTTACATAGTTATTCATTTGTTCATTCAGTCATCAAACATTTATTGGCCCTCTAGGCACTGCTAGGTACTGCATATGTAACATATCCATATATCCTCATGGAAGGTACAGTGGAAGAGACTGGCCTTAGAAATATAAACAACTGTATAATGACAATTTTTGATAAATGCTATGAAGAAAACTGGAGTGCCTTTTATTAAGCAGATTACAGAGCAGGCTTCTTATGTACTTCCTTCCCTGTGGGCAAATGTAATTAGATTTACAATATAGCTTACTGTAATTCAAGAAGATGCTTAAAATAGCTTTAGATAAATGGTACCACACCAGTGTAATCAAGCTGAGCAGTCTGAAAACGTTGGTCTTCTAGCAGTCTTTTCACAGCACAGAGGGAATTTTGGCAAACTATGTGGTATTCTTGAAGAAAATCGTGGTGTTACACTTCAATAGGTTCTGAAAATTTACCAAATTTCACATCTGTATTTCAGTTTTGGAGAGTGACTTTGAAACTATTTCAACAATGACCTACATCAGTTCACAAAAGAACATAATTATCCATGGAGATAACTCTTAGGTTGCCCTTTAAAAAAGCAGTATCTGTCCTGCTGCAACTCTGAGCATATGGCAGATTTTGAATCGGAAATATGGATACAGCATTTGATAAGTTTGAATATTTGGCTTGAAATATTGATAACATTTGGCATAAAATCAAAATAGTAATATAACAGGAGAATTTATTTCATTTAGAACTTAGTAAAGGTGGGTGGTCAAAATAAATAAAAAACAAAAAAATACAAACAAAGCAAAGCAAAACTATGTGAAACTTTGCCGGATGTTAACGACAACCTAGACCCTTGCTTTAGTGTGCATCAAAAGTTATAAAGTCTTGGCTGGGCACAGTAGCTCATGACTGTAATCCCAGCACTTTGGGAGGCTGAGGTGGGTGGATTACTTGATGTCAGGAGTTCGAGACCAGCCTGGTCAACATGATGAAATCCCATCTCTACTAAAAATACAAAAATTAGCCAAACATGTTGGCGCATGCCTGTAATCCCAGCTACTCGGGAGGCTGAGGCACGAGAATTGCTTGAGCGTGGAGGTGGAAACTGCATTAAGCCAAGAAAATGCACTCCAGCCTGGGCAACAGGGTGAGACTCTTTCTCAAAAACAAAAAACAAAAATGAAAACAGTTATAAAGTCTTACATTTCAGTTTTAGAAGTTACCTTGGACCTGTAATATAATATCATAAATAACTGGTGCTTAACTAATTTCTGATTGCAAAAAAATTTCTAAGTTAATGATCTGTTTATTTTATTTTTATTTTCTCGCCAACAAATGTGTGTTGTAACTTTACTTCTGAAGTTCCTCCTTCCCCTTTCAAAATTTCTTTATAACAGATAGAAAACATAATTTCCTGACAGTTGGAGATATTTTTGTAATTATTTGCAAACCTGTGAGGCTTAAGACTCTATTTGTTAATGCTGTTAGAATGTGGTTGAAATGATTTTCATGAAGTAAGTAAAAATGTATGTGAAAGATAGAAGTTAAGCATGAAATCCAATATCATAATTGAAACCCATTATCATTTATCAACTTTAAACATTATGAGCCTTCCTTATTATTGTTTTTCCTGGAGTTTCCTTATCCTGTTAGTACTCTTCATTATCTCTTACGTCTTTCTTGTGTACCACTCTCACAGGGGAGAAACCTTTAAATTGGGTCTTGAGGAATAAATAGGAGCTTGCTCAACAGAAAGGTGAGTAAGAAGATTTCTTAATAGGCGCTGACATCTATTCAGGCTAGAAAGTTAAATTAGTTCAGTGTTATTATTGGATGTAGTACAAGGGAAGACATGACTCTAAAAGAGAATAAAGCAATGGCATAGGGTCAGATCAGATAGCAAAACCATTTGATGTGGTTGGGCTATGTCCCCACCAAAATCTCATCTTGAATTGTAGTTCCCATAATCACCACACACTGTGGGACAGACCCAGTGGGAGGGTAATTTAATCATGGGGGCTTTTGCCTCCGTGCTGTTCTTATGATAGTAAATGAGTTCTCACAAGATTTGATGGTTTTATAAGGGGCTTTCCCCTTTGCTTGGCTCACTTTCTTCTTCCTGCTGCCAAGTGAAGAAGGCTGTGTTTGCTTGCCATTCTACTGTAATTGTAAGCTTCCTGAGGCCCTCCCAGCCCTGTGCGATGGTGAGTCAATTAAGCCTCTTTCCTTTATATGTTACCGAGTCTTGGGTGTGTCCTCATACCAGCATAAGAACAGATTAATACAGTAAATTAGAACCACAGAGAGTAGGGTGCTGCTATAAGGTACCCAAAAATGTGGAAGCAACTTTGGAACTGGGTAACAGGCTGAGGTTGGAACAGTTTGGTGGGCTCAGAAAAAGACAGGAAAATGTGGGGAAGTTTGGAACTTTATAGAGACTTGTTGAATGGCTTTGACCAAAATGCTGATAGTAATATGAACAATGAAGTCCAGGCTTAGGTGGTCTCAGATGGAGATGAGGAACTTGTTGGGAACTGGAGTAAAAGTCACTCTTGCTATGCAAAGAGACCAGCAGCATTTTGCCCCTGCTGTAGAGATTTGTGGAATTTGACCTTGAGGGAGAGGATTTAGGGTATCTGGTGGTAGTAATTTCTAAGCGGCAAAATGTTCAAAAGTAAGTAGAGCATAAAAGTTTGGAAAATTTGCAGCCTAACAATACGATAGAAAAGAAAAACCCATTTTCTGGGGAGAAATTCAAGCTTGCTACAGAAATTTGCATAGGTAATGAGGAACCAAATGTTAATCACCAAGACTGTGGGGAAAATGTCTCCAGGGCATGTCAGAGACCTTCACAGCAGCCCCTTCCATCACAGGCCTGGAGGCCTAGGAGGGAAAAATCATTTCCTGGGCTGGGCCCAGGGCCCCCGTGCTGTGTGCAGCCTCAAGACTGGATGCTCTGTATCTCAGCCACTCCAGCCATGGCTAAAAGGGGCCAAGGTACAGCTCAAGCCATTGCTTCAGAGGGTGCAAGCCCTAAGGCTTGGAAGCTTCCACATGGTATTGGTCCTGCAGGTGCATAGAAGATAAGATTTCAGGTTTGGAGACCTCCACCTAGATTTCAGAGGATGTATGGAAATGCCTTGATGTCCAGGCACAAGTCTGCTGCAGGGGTGGAGCTCTCATGGAGAATCTCTGCTAGGGCTTGGGCAGTGCAGAAGGTGAATGTGTGGTTGGAAGCCCCATACAGAGACCCCACAGGGGCATTGCCTAGTGAAGTTGTAAGAAGAGGGCCATTATCCCCTGGAACCCAGAATGGTAGATCCACCAACAGCTTGCATTGTGCACCTGGAAAAGCTGCAGGCACTCAACTCCAGCCCATGAAAGCAGCCAGGAGGGGGCCTATACCATGCAAAGCCACAGGGGCAGAGCTGTTTAAGGCCATGGGAGCTCACTTCTTGCTCTTGGGTCATTGTGACCCAGATGTGAGAAATGGAGTAAGTCAGCTTTTGGAACTTGAAAGTTTAATGACTGTCCTAGTGGATTTCAGACTTGCATGGGCCTGTAGCCTCTTGTTTTGGCCAATTTCTTCCATTTGGAGTGGGTTTATTTACCCAATGCCTGTACCCCCATTGTATCTAGGAAGTAACTAACATGCTTTTGATTTTGCAGGTTCATAGACAGAAGGGACTTGCCTTGTCTCAGATAAGACTATGGACTTGGACTTTTGGGTTAATGCTGAAATGATTTAAGACTTTGGAGAACTGTTGGGAAGGGCATGATTGTGTTTTGAAATGTAAGGACATAAGATTTGGGAGGGGCTGGGGGTGGAATGATATGGCTGGCTGTGTCCCTACCCAAATCTCACCTTGAATTGTAGTTCCCATAATCCCCATGTGTCATGGGAGGGGACCTGATGGGAGGTAATGTAATCATGGAGGCTCTTACCCTTGTGCTGTTCCTGTGATAGTGAGTGAGTTCTTATGAGATCTGATGGTTTTATAAGGGACTTCCCTCTTCATTCAGCTCTCATTCTTCTCCTTTCTGCTGCCATGTGAAGAAGGATGTGTTTGCTTCCCCTTCCACCATGATTGTAAGTTTCCCGAGGCCTCCCCAGCCCTGTAGAACTGTGAGTCAATTAAACCTGTTTCCTTTACAAATTATCCTGTCTCAGGTATGTCTTTATAGCAACTTGAGAATGTACTAATACACTGTAAGTTTCATGAAGAATTGATCACATCAGGTAAAGTTGTGTTTGGTGACCAGAAAGGGGCCCACCTTCATGGCAGAAGCAGAAGAAAATGAGTGAAGGACTAATAGAGATACAGAAATGTGCCCAGGTAACCAAGATGTTGTGGGAGTTCCTGCCTGTTCTGATAGCATTAATTTTTTATTTAAATAAGAAGCCAGGTCAGTCGGGTGTGTGGCTCATTCCTGGGAGGTCTAGTTGGGAGCATCGCTTGATGCCAGGAGTTTGAGATCAGCCTGGGCAACATGGTGACCACAAAACATGGTCACTACAAAAAAAAAAATACAAAAATTAGCCAGATGTGGTAGAACATGCCTGTAGTCCCTGCTATTTGGGAGGCTGAGGTGGGAGGATCACCTGAACTTGGCGAGGTAAAAGCTGCAGTGAGCCGTTATTGTGCCACTGCACTCCAACCTGGGTGACAGAGTGAGACTTTGTCTCAGCAACAACAAGAACAACAACAATAAGAAGCCAGGTCAACTGCAGGGGGAGACTGAGGATATTTAGGGAACTTCAGGTTAAGGGATGACGTTAGAACTGTAATGGAGGAGAGGAAGATACCAAGATATGTGTGAAGAGCTTACTGGTCAGGCCTTGGGGTCCTGCTGAAATTGAAATATATAAATATGTAGTGGTATCAATCTGTGCAATTAATCCATTTCCCTTAGCTCTATTTAATGCAATAATTGCTTAGTCCATTCCAAGTTTGGAATTTTCAGACTTCTTGTTGCAGGAAGACATAGTCATGAGGGACTTGAGATTGTTAGTGATTGATTATAGATGATATTAATATTTACTGAGTACATATGATGTGTTAGTAATTGTGCTTAGTACATTATATACGTTGCCACATTTAAACCTTTTTTTTCTATGAGGAATAAATATTGTTCCCACTTTCTAAAAACCAACTGAGGATTCAGGTATGTAATTTCCTCAAGATAGATTTACCATGATGTAGCATAACTGGGATTTGAGTGAAGAAACATTGCAGCTGAACAGAGAAGAAAAAGTGAGGCTAAAAAAGGGCTCATAGTTTAGGAGAAGATATATCAAGAGACTAACCAGTCTCAAGAGGATTCCAGGACAGGATTGATAGAAATAAAATATTTTTGATTGCGTGTGAAATATAGGGAACTAATTGGTAAGTAGAACATCAATGTTTAAGCCTCTAGTGATAGAGGCATTCAGAGTGGCCATGAGATCCAAGTTGGAAATAGTTTTCTGAAATGAGAGTTGAACTAGAGATCATGAATTCTATGGATAGATTATTGATTGTAATGCATAGGTATTGATTATCAATATTGATTTTGGTGCGATTTTGGAATCAGGAGAAATGGATTTCAAAGGAATGACCTAAAAGCTGATGAGTCCTAGTATTCAGAGTGATACAGATTGGTGAAGTGAACGTTAAGTGAAAAAGAATGTTTTGCATGAAAGTGGAAAAGTAATGGTACAAAAGCCACAAAATGGAAGTAGGATTATTCTGAGCCTCTATCTTGATCTGAATGCGTGAAGACGATGACTTATATAAATCAGGCTTTCAAGGAGAAAACAATTTGGAGACAACCTAATGTCTCAGTTAGGAATAAGGAAGTTTGCTTATTAAAAAATGGGAGTCATAGAGTGTACAACGGACAAGGTTGAGAAGGACATCAAAAGGAGTATGGTAGGGTGGAGAGCATGAACCAAAAGGGAAAAAGTGCATAGCTGTGTAAGTGAGAGATTGCGAAAGAGGATTAGTGATTAGAGGAAACAGTTTATTTGGGGCTTGAGAGTGAGAGACAAGAGGCATCAGTGGAATTTAGAGGCTTTAAATTTGTAAACAGAGCTTTGGTTTAGAGATGTTTTGCTATTTCATTTCCAAATACTGCCATGACCTGACTTTCAACCACATTATTATTTGAGCTAAGTGAGGATGACAGTGTTCAAAGTTCAGTGGTGGTTGGGGCTGATACAGGAGTCTTGTTGGTCAGATCAATGGAAGATTTGGATGATATTAGCTGAATCTATACCTCTGGTTTTGTGGCCTTGCTTAATAGTATTTTACTTTAAAAGTTCAAGGCCAGACAAGGTGGCTCACACCTGTAATACCGGCACTTGGCGATGCTGAGGCAGGCGGATCACCTGAGGTGAGGAGTTCAAGAGCAGTCTGGCCAACATGGCGAAACCCCGTCTCTACTAAAAATACAAAAATTAGCCAGGCGTGGTGGCGGGCACCTGTAATCCCAGCAACTTGGGAATCTGAGGCTGGAGAATCACTTGAACCTTGGAGGTGGAGGTTGCAGTGAGCTGAGATTGTGCCATTGCACTCCAGCCTGGGCTATAAGAGTGGAACTCCATCCCCCCTCCCCACCAAAAAAAAAAAAGTTCTAAAAATATTAGTACAAATTTTATAGATATTGGTCTAATATTTCACTTTTTCAAGGCATTACATTATATTAATATTTAGTGTTTAGGATTTATATATATCTTTTTTTGCTTATTAGAACAGATACCCACTTGATGATATTAATTTCCATTGTTAAATTTTAAAAGGGCATAGTCTTACCTGAGCACTTAAATAACTGTAACGAAAATTTAAATTGGGTCTGTAGATTTACTTGTTTCACAAGACATGAAAAAGAGTGTGTGTCTTATACAAAATAAAGGAGATATGGTATTATGAAGTGAATTCTAAGCATACAATTCATCAAAGTTTAGCACTAGAAGTGTTTTTATACACCACATAGTCCAGCCACCTATTTATGGCTGATGCATATCCATTTGGTGTCTTTTCATGAAAGATATTTCTTCTAACTGGTATTGTGGAAACGGTGAGCAAGATCAAAGTTGGAATATTGTCTCTACCCTTAAAGCTGTATACCCCTGAGAACTTGACTTCTCCAAGCTGAGTATTTCCTCTTCTGTAAAATGGAGATTTTACCATTATCAAAGAGTGATTGAGAGGACTAGAGTGCCCATTTTACTTTTAAATGTCTTTGACTATGAGGTCATACTTATATTGAACAAAAATCTATCTCTGTGTAGTTCCTATCTATTCACTATAGTTCAGTGAATATATCTATTCACATATAGTTATGTCCCAGGAGTGGGTCTGCTTTGATATCCTTGCTGTGCTCAGGCGTGGGTTGGGAGGCGCCTGTGGGACGTGTGGACTCCGTGCAAATTCAGCAATGGATTTCAGAGCTCAGCAGCGTGAGCCCTTGGTCAGTTATACTCCCTCTAGTGGTAGGTCTTTGAGGCACATACTTAAAAGCACCACATCATATTTGTCCATCTTAATTGTATGTAAAAATAAAATTGCTAAAAGCTCTAGTGTACTATTTGCTTAATAGAGTGAAAGATAAATGTAAATTTTGCCATGGGGAGATGGTAGCTAAAAGAAGCTACTATTTATGCTTCTCTCTTACTCCCATGCAGAGCCCCCCTCAAAACCACCCATGCTTCCCTGAAAGTAAGATGATAAACTGAGTATGGCAACATTCCAAGACAAGCTTGGTACGATTTGCCTTTGCAGTGTGTCTTGGCTTTGCCCCCTTCATGGTTAATTTTCAATACACCACTCAACAAATTATATTTTTTCAGTGTTTATTGATTTTTCTTTCATCTTTGACTTCCTCAATTAGGAAAAGGGTAGGCTATTAATGTCTCTATAACAAAGAAGTGAGAACAAGATTAGTGAACTCAGTAATTTTGTTAAAGTTTTGAGATCAAAGCTTATTGTTCTAGTGTTTTTGTTACTCATTTTCAGTATATGATGATGTAGGCCATTTCCTTAGATTCCATTCATGTAACTGTATTACCCTTGCTTAGAGATTTTAAGTTATACTACTTATTAAGGAGTACCATAGAATTTCTTATGTCAACCATGAAAACAGCTATATACCATAGCTGTAAATAGTGTTTACAGTTATATACATGTAGCTGTTTGTAACATGGCTTTTTAGAATCTGTCTCCAGTGACTTTCAAAGATCACCTTTGCTGGTTATGTAAACTTAAAACAATGGATTTGCTTTTGGACATCTAAGAGTATGATGTGGTGTCTCATGCCTGTCATTTACCAGCAAAAGAAATGTTACTCTTCAGCTTTGCCACAATGCCCTCACATTCTTCAACCTTGAGTTAGTCAGCCACTCATCAGCTGATGTGATTTTACATTTTTGCTTTGATCATTAGTCATTCACTTTAAGTTCTCCTTTTGTAGCGTTTTCCAGTTGCTTCCAAAACAAACATGCTTTCTGGGCTTGAGAAAGGGAAAAGCAAAAAAGATTTAAAAGAAGATAGTAGATGGCTTCACAGTTATTTTGGCTTTATTACTAATGCTAACTACTATCATACGGTATAGAACTAAGCTTGAGGTATTAATAAATATTTTATTCAAGGAACTTTTTTTCAGCCCTAATGAGAATTTATAAACATGATTGGATGGTGCTGTTGAGTTAAAGGGAGAAACTCTCTCTCATTAGAGAGTAGATTGTTTGCTGATTTTCTGAAAATTTGAGTGTGGATTTACATAGTTTTAAATACTCCTTTTAGATTTACTGTGGTTTCTAAAACAGTCTCTTATTTTTGGAGGACATTTATTTATTTTGTGAAATAAATTAATAAAATTACATATGTCAGCTGACATAATTTTTCACTTTTATTATCCTGTAGATAATAATCAACCAGGTGTAAACATGAGTAACGTATTTCCCCTATTACATCATACATTCCTAGCCCTTTGAATAAGCACCTTTGCAAAAATATATTTCATTTCTGTCTTGATTAAAATTTGTTTCATGAGTTGGAAGAGATCATGAACCCTGGGTAATGCATTTTGGTTGTAACTAAAATTCTTAAGTCAATTAATTATGAGTTACACCAGACATGGAACTTTATGACACCCAGAGTATTCTATTAAAATAGCAGTATTGAAATAGCTGCCGGCCCTTTCTAAAAAGTATGGTCATTTAAATCACCTAAATAATGATCTCTGAAATTACAGAATTAAAAATACCATACTATTTCCTACCTGATAATTGGATGAGAAATTAGACATTAACCTAGACTTCCAAAGGCCTAGAGATTCCTTTTTTTTTTTCTTTCCTGTTCCTTCTTATTTGTGTTAATTTTATTTTCAGTAAAACAGATCAAGGAGTTTCTCTTAGTTTATGAACCTTTCTAGAAAAGTAAATATAGCATATACTTTTGCTCTTGGTTTTATATTAAAGAAATTATGAAAAAGTTGCCTTTTAATATAAATAAAAGTCTTTGTAGAACTTATCTGTGATTTGCACATGCATGCTTCAGAAGGTCAGATATTCTAAATTTTGTACAAGGTAAAAGTTACTTGGAAGATGAAAAGGCATGCTGAAACAAATAGAAAACATTTTATTTCATTTTAACTACCTTTCTTTTTAAAAAAATATTTGGTAGACATGATTATATAACTGTCAAATTACTCTTTATTGTTTTACATATTAGCCCACAAACATATAACTTTTAAGGTTTGCACCTGTTTAAAAGCAATAAAATCACTCTTTAAGACAAATGAAACTTTTACTGCCCTATTTTTGCAGAACAAAATACTGTAAACTAAAATTAACTGTAATATTCTAATGTTGTAGAGAAAAACCAGAGAATTTCTAAAGTCACATTGTTAAAACAAATTTTTAGTTGAAGAATAAAAAAGAAAAGAGAAAGAAACTTCCTTGACTGATGATTCTCAAATATTAGTAATATTATTTCACATGAGAATCGAAATGTGGGAGATCTCGCTTGTTAGGTATGAGGCAAGAAATATAATTATGCAGACAAAAATGGATTACAGCAAATAATACCAATTTGTCACCATACCTATATATGAAATAAATTCAAAGTTATATAATTTTAGTGGTAGTTACTGAATCAGAAAGTTAGAGTAAGATGTTATGTTTTAAAAATATTTACTATATAAATTTTAATTATTGTGGTATAATAATACCAGTAATTTTGTGAAGTATATCTTAATATTAATTCTAAATTCAAGTGAATTTAATTATTGTTTTAAGGAGGTATTTGCATGTAAAATTCACAAGATTTTTTGTGTAATTTTCACTAAATTACAATGTATATACGTGTTCTGCTTATTATAGTTTTGGAATTTACGAAGGAAACAATTGATTATCAACCTAAAATTCCTTCCATTTTAGATTACAATATCAAGGTTCTCTGGTTAAATCACATAACATTACAAGTGCTATCAAAATGACCTCAGACTATTTCTGTTCTGTTTTCTTTGTCCTTACTCATGTGATTTTTTTATATTTTAAAAACCTTTGCACTGCACTATACTACTGTAGAACAATCTGATTTTTCTTGATTACATCTCAAAGTTGATTATATTGGTTTAATAATAAGATAAATATCAGAATTTGTATACTTAAATATCTTACTTTTTAAATAAAGAATCAGCAGGGATTTAGTGTTTATTCATCTATATATTCCAATTTTTTCAACTGTCTTAAGTAGTAATATTAATATAATTAATTAATGTTATCAATAATTAATTATATTTTAATCAACTATTATGGGGTGCTGTAATTATAGGGTTAGTGGTGATGTGAACAAATTTAAATAATCTGTATCTAAAGGAGTCTTTAAATAGAACCTTGGAGCTTTAAGAGAAGAGTTAACAGTTAATAGGTATTAATAGTTATTAATTAACTATTAGTAACAGTTATTACAATCAATAACAATTGCTCACTCAACAATTTTTATTAATAGCAATTAATAACAATTAGTATTCAAGTTGTTATAATTTCATTGCCAAACACTGTATATATTGATATTTTACAAATGTTAACTAGCTTAATTCAATAGTCACAATTTTGGGGTAAATACTAGTATATCCTTTGTTTTCAAGTAAAGAAGAGAAATGAAATACTTGTTTCAAGGTTCATATCGTCAAAGAACATACAAGAACTGATGATGAAACATTGGTTATATTTTTATAATATTTCTGATGTATTGTTAAACCTTGGTTGTGTCACTGAAATGTTGCTTCAATCTTTAATTAAGACATTTAATGTAAATAGTTTTATGTATTTATGTAACAAATTTCAAGATGTTACTTTATAAACACACACATAGGCATGCACACACCCACACATACACATGCACATACACACATACTCACACTCACATATATTTTTGTACCAAAAATGGAGAGAAACATCACTCAAAAGTTAAAAACAAGCTATTGGTTTGAAATCCCAAAGATGCGGGACTGAAATGAGTCTCTCTGATGTTTTGGCAGGAAATCCTCTGCACCTTGAGAAATTGTACTTGGGACAGAAAATATAAAGGCAGGCACAAATAAAGGCAGGCAGGTGCCATAATTATAACATAGGGCTAGTGGTGATGTGAACAAATTTAACTAAATAATCTGTTTATATCTAAATGGGCCTTTAAATAAATGCTTGGAGCTTTAAGAGAAGGTAAATAGCATTTTCAGCCAGTGCAATAGAAAGCTACATGTTAAGTCTTTCAGATATGGAGTTGGATATATTTTTCATTTTTCTAAACATGCATTGAAATATTTAGATGGTTACTATATTCTTTGATTCTTCTAGGAGTCAGTCTTAAGATGTGATACTTTCCTGTGAAACCTGAAACAAGGCGATCTGGGGAACCAAAGACTCTAGGACTCTTGGTGCCAACAGAGTTACTCTGTGAGTATCCTTGGTGTGTAATGATGTTTTCTTCCATCTAGCTGTTGTAAGTCATGCTCTTTATGCAGTTGGTAAATCTTAATGTGAATGGTAATATTGGCATGACTACTGTTTTAATTCATTTTCTAAAATAGGACATATCTTACTTAAAGTTGGTACTTTTAGCTTCTAGTGTTTCCATGATCCAATATACTGTGTGATCTTGGTCAAGAGACTAAGTCTCAGTTTCTCTGTATATAAAAAGAAGCTAAATATAAACTTCCTTCATTAAAATGATTATAAAGTAGTAAATGATTAAGTTTCAATCATAATAATAGAATTATATTCTATTTTTATTACTAACATGAATTCTGGTTTTAAAATAAATGAGAAAACTAGAGGTATATACTTTTAGTTATTTACCTTTATCATTGGCACTTTTTTTTTTTTAAAAAAACTACATCTTGAACAAAAATGATCATATTGGGGTTTTTTTACACTCATATTTTGTTTGCAAAGGGCTTTATCACTCACAAAGTTTCCACACTCATGATTCAATCTGATTTAATCCTTCATACAATCTTGGTGTAAAGCAGGTCAGGGATTTTAATCCTCTCTGTGCAGATGAGAAAACTGATGCTCTGCATTGTGTCTTGCTGAAGACTGCATAACATATAAGGGAGATAATTTAAAATCCAATGTTCTTATAAACAGTCTATATTCTTTTCTGTAGACTGTTCTTATAACTAGCCTATACTCTTTCAAATAAATGTAACCAACTGTATTTAATTGGTCAAATTTGTATTTTTCATTGGATTGCTACATATTTTAAATAGTTTATAAGAGTAGTATGGTAAATTTACAAAGTTATATTACCTGTTTGTTGTGAACAATTCCTAGACCAACTGTATGGTTGTATTCTGTCTTTTACCTCTGTTGTAGCATGTACTCTGTCTTCTACCTTAAGTTCATGAACAAATCTTGGTATATCTATGTAGTAAACAGAATAACGGACCCGCACATCTTAATCTCTGCCACTTCTGAATATGTTATGTTACATGGTAAGGGGAGAATTAAGGTTGCAGATGGAATTAAGGTTGCTAATCAGGTGACTTTGAAATTATCCTCGATTATGTGCATGGGCCCAGCGTAATCACTAGGATCCTTATAAATGAAAGAGAGAGGGCAGCATGAAAGATACTTCATCCAACCTTGATGGTTTGTTGATGTAGGAATGCAGCCAGAAGCCAAAGAATGCGGGTGGTGGCTTTCAGAGTATGGAAAAGCAAGGAAACAGATTCTCTCCTAAACCTTCCACTCACACCTTGATTTTAGTTCAGTGAGACTCATTTCAGACTTCTGACCTCTGAAACTGTAAGACAATAAATTTGTGCTGCTTTAAGCCATTGTATTTGTGGTTGTTACAGCAGCAACAGAAAACAAATACAACTCAACACTGTGAAATTACAGAGAGCCTCAGAGTAGAAACAGTGGTTTATGCGAAGAGGTTATTAGGTCAGTCATAGGGGTATTTGCTGCTTTGATTGAATTTTTTGTTTCATGGTAAGTATGATCATAGGGCTAGGTTGTAATATGTCATATGGTTCCTTTTGGATACATAGTTTACTAAGGGAACCAGCTTAACCATGCCTGTTCTTATTAAGAGTACAGAATATGGATCTTGGAGTGTTGGGTTCAAATGCTGCCTGTTTGAGCATCAGTTATTTCATCTGTAAAATGAGGACGATACAAGTTCTTTATAGGGCTGTTGTGAGAATTAACTATTAATTTGTGTTAAGTGCTTAGAATACTATTAATACTTGGCATATTGTAGGGACTAATTAAGTGGTAGCTATTATTATTACTAAATTATTCTTCAAATACTGTATTTTCTAGATTCATTTTCTTTATTCAGATATAGATAGGAAAGTATCCAAAACTTTGGGATGAGCGCCTTTGTGGTAGAGGCATTTTAATATAATTATGTGAATTTTGTAATTTGTAATTTTACTTAATTTTTAAAAACCTTTCATGCTTTGAAATACCTCCTGTTTGTCCCTTTTCATCATCATATGTAGATGAAGCAAATTTGTATATTCTATAATAATTCATTTCATTGACTTTACTTATTGTTCTGTCTTAGCTGTTTTATATTGTGAGTCTTTAGGTTTGTTTTGATGTCACTACTTAAGCATGCGAATATCTTGGTAGTAGGGAAAGTATGCAGCACCCTGTAGTAAGAGATCCTGGATTAAAAATACTTCACAAGTGAGAAAACCTAGTCTGAATGGCGTTTTCAAAGACTTTCTTGAGAGAGGAGTCTCTTAATTGGATACACAGACATGACTACTTCGGTCAGTGCCCCATTCTCTGTGTTTGACAGTGGTGGTGGGTCTGCTTTAGGCCTGGTGGTAGCATATATTTGATCAGTCTTTTAGGCCTTCACCACTGTGGCTACATCCCAAGGGACAATATATTAATTAGTTCAACCAACATGTATTACATACCTCCTAATGCCAATAAACAAATGATGTCTGTTCAAGATGTTCACAGCAGTTTTAAAATGTGCATAAGAGCAAGCTGTTTTGCTCTTACAAGTTTCTTTGTGCCGTCTTTTGACACCCTAGGTTTTCTCTAGTATGAGGCAAAACAAAACAAAATACATTCCTTATACAGACACCTGAAATACAAGGGATGCCATCCCTTTAAATTGGATACTTAAAAACTATAATCACAGGCCTATTGAATCTGTGGTTAAGAAACAGATATCAATAATCACATGGTGTGTTTTAGTAAAATGCGATTTCTCTTTTTCCTCAAATACATGTGGTATCTTTGTGGTGCTTTTCAGTCAATTCCTTCGATTTTCATTTTACAGTCTTACTTCTCCCACACTTCACTAATTGGCATCTCATTTACCTGGACAAAGCTAAAAATCACAGAAAATTAGAAGGGGCTTTCCCCAAGGCACTTAACTATGTGGAAAAAGATGGATCTTTGGGTAGCCTTGGAGAACTGTTTGAACACGGAATCTACAAAGGATATCACTCTTTCTTGCCTATGTTTTCACTTGAATCCAGCAGTTAACAGAAGGGTAGCAGAGAAAAATAGGAACTATTTGACCAAAAAAAATCACTGCTATGAGTTAGTGGAAGGTTTCAAGTGAATTATGTACCAAATACCTTGCCATGCCTTCTTTGCCTTTCTGTGCCTTTCTACCTTGAAACTGCATCAAGAAATCAGTATAGAGGCAAGCTGAGCATGCCCAGCTGCTAATATATTCTCCCTAATATTCCATTAAGCCACTCACTATGTTCTCATTTCTTTTACATAGACTATGGATTGTGTAGGTTGATATAAATGCTAACAGTCAAATAATCAGGCTTTTTCTTTCATATTGAGTTGGCCAGATTTACATATTTTGGCAGTCTCTTAAACCTAGGAAAGTTTTTAAATGTTAAGTCTTCTCCATTCATAACATGGTTCAGAAATAATGAATTGAGAGTTTCTGATATGAATAATCAGTCAAATTTGCTAATGTGTCTATAAAAATATGGTTAAAATGAGTATAATGGTTTTAGATACAGGGGAACATTTCTGTGATACCGTCCTGATAATTAAAATCCTAACATTACTTAACAGCTTTATGATGTGACAGCAGATGCCTAGAGTAGGTAGTTTTATTATTTTGGCTTGTACCTTTAGCCTATGTGAATGTATGTGGTGATAATTAAATTATGCAAGGTTCTATAATATATGACATTGCTAATACTACTTTATAACTCTATTTTAGCTTTGACAATTCTGGTTTTAAAATACACGCCCACACACACACACACACACACGCACACACACATATAGCCTCCCACCATGGGAAAGTTAATATTTAAAAATTTTTCTTAATTTATTTAGCAGGTATGAGTACATATTTCTTACATGCATATATTGTGCAGTGGTAAAATCTGGGCTTTTAGTGTGCCCATAACCGAAGTGGTGAACATTGTACCCAAAAGGTCATTTCTCAACCCTCATCCTCCTCCTAGCTTCCCACCTTTTGTAGCCTCCAATGTCTATTATTCCAGCGAGTGACTATTTGAGGAAAGAGAAGCTGCCTTATTTATCCAGGCATCCCTCCTCTACATAATATAATGGGTTTTGTAGCTAGCTACTCATATATATTGGTTAAATTAGTTAATTAATTAAAAACAATGAAAAAATATATTCAGCTAGCCCCTTTGATTCATCTATTTAATTCTTAAAATTGATGCTGAACTGGAGAATATTGCTTGGATATATGGTCAGATGGGATATGGTCATTTGAACTTATCATCAAAACTTAGGCTTTCCCTTGTATGAGAAGAACCTGCTCTAGTAAAATTATCATACATTGTAGACCAGATCAGAATCTGTCTCCTCTGTAGGAAGGCATATCTGGAAAAGGGAGAGCCCAGAATATTTCTGCATCAAGCTTGCTTAATTTTTTCTTGAAAATTCAGCAATCAGATGTGGAATGAATTGAAGTGTTATTTTAACAGCAGTGTCTGCATTAGGAAATATTAGTCCAGTATGTAGGTGAGAAGCCTAGGGGTTAGAGAGGTTAGATAATTTGTTCAAGATGAGAAGTAGAGTATAGGTCTTACCCAACTCTTCTAATACTAAATCAAAGTGTTTTGTTGTCATTGTTGTTTTATTTTGTGGTTTTTGTTTTTGCTTTTGCTTCTTCTTCTTTTTTTAGAATCCTTTAAATAATCCTTTTTTAAAAAGAATCCTTTAGATTTTTTTTAAACTCTTTTTATAAAGAATTCTATGCTACATCATAGTAGTAATAACTGGTGTTCCCAGGGGGGAATGAAGCCTAGTGAACAGGCTGAGGCCTGTCACAGTGCCAGTCCAGGGCAAAAGAGGTCCATGTCCTCCATCTGCTGCTGAGGAGAACAGCAAGAAAGTCTAGTCCCCATGGGGAACCCAGAGGGTAATAAAAGCATTGAAGCCATGGGACTTTAACTTCTAGGGCGTGGTTATGGCTTCTATAAACTGTCTTTGCCATATAATTTTACATTGCTTTTTAAATTGTTATATTCTGACACCATCATATGGAGGTTTTACACTTTTATTTAAAATAACTTAAAATCCCAGCCTGGACAACATAGCCAGACCTTGTCTCTCCAAAGAAATTTAAAAATTATCCAGGGATAGTGGCATGTATCTGTAGTCCTACCTACTGAGGAGGCTGAAGCAGGATAGTTTGAGCCCAGGAGTTCAAGACAGCAGTGAGCTTTGATTGCCACTGCACTCCACCCTGGGTGAAAGAGTGAGACCCTGTCACAAAATTGAAAAATACAATAAAATAAACTATGATAAAAATCCTGAAATAACAACAAAAGTTTACCTTAAGTTTTATTTAAGATGTAAATTTGTTTTGAGGTGTGGAAGGATCTCATGCCCTGTAAGTTGTGACTGAGACAGTAGATTTAATGTTGTCTCAAACTTCATTTATTTATATCTGGTTAATGACTAATGCCTTTGTAGTGTTTTTAAAGCCAGGAGAAATAATGACTTCTTATTTTACAAATGGCAGTAAAAAGCCAAAGCACATTAAAATACCTATTCTAGTATAATTGGCAATAGCAATAGATGGAAACTATATACCTGATCATATTATGTTTTATAACATATCCTCTGTTATTCTTATGTGGTTGTCTGGTTGGGTGGGTGGAAGATGCTTGTGGTATGTGAATGTTGGGAAGGGGAGGGGATATTGACCAGTTTTGAGTAGGAGCATGCCATTGTCTACATTTGTATTAGATGTACAATTTAGGCAAAGATTTGGGGTTTTGAGTAGAGAGATTGGAGGCTGGGATAACAGTTGGGAGGCTACTAAATTTATTGGTGCCTGTGGGAATTAGGGAAAGAAGATAGATTTAACTTCTTCTGCAAGCAGAATTTACAAGGATTGGCAGCTTGCGTTTCATTTTAGAGAAAAGGAGACATTTTTGCTGACTCTGAGACTTTGAGCTGAGTGGCAGAATGTTAGTGCATTTAATAGAAAGCTGTGGGACCACAGTGCATGCTGAGAGTGATGGCAGGGAGCTAAGTGGAACCCAAGGTCCTGAGCTAGAAGGATATTTTTAAAGCACTCTCTCCCTGAACATGTTTCCTCTATTGGCTAAATACAGTAGTATCTTCTATTGAATGGATAATAGCTAAGAAAGTAAGGGTCTTAAATGTACCATGTACTCAAATCACCTTTCCAATAATTCTTTTCCATTAGTGAGTCACTGTTGTCAGCAAGAAGGGAGAATCCATTAAGATGGTAGAATACTTGCTTATTTGTGTTTAGGACCACCCTCCCCCAATTAGGTTTTTCTAGGATGTATTAAAACTTTAAAGGAATTATACAATGAAAGCAAACTTGACTGATGGCATCTTTCTCTTATGCATATCGAGGTTAAAAGTGATGCCTTTTTACATTATAACTCTAAGAGATAATTAATGTGGATTGTTTTCTTCTGCTGTAAGCTAACTTTTAGCTCCATTGTAATTCTAGAATTTAGAAAATAGAATCACTGTTAGCACTCCTCAGTGAATGTTAGGATTATGGGTACTCTTTCCAGGAAAAGAATAGAAAAAAATATTGTATTCAGATGAGAAAAGAAATGTGTTATATTATTTCCATTATGTTGTGAGACCTTTGTTTTTTGTGTTTTCTGATTAGTTTACTGCTGTTTTCCATTAAAATATATACCTGAGCTTTCTGTTCTTTAGAATTTCTTGCACTTTTTATTCAGATAAAAAACTTGGATTTTGCACATTAATTCAGTTTTACTCGTTAGTTACAATGCAAAAAAACATCATAATCTCACAAGGGAAATGTGTAAAATGCTTCGTGAAACTTGAAAATAATATTATAAAGAAATCTGTTGCCGAGAACTTATTGTCATGTTTTAAACACGGAATTAATAACCTGTTCCAAGGGCACACAGGCTATTTATCAAGGTTTTCTCCTAAGACTATCTGCATTTCCTCTCTCCTGTCCTCATATTATTGAAGAATTTTGGAAACCGGAAATTTAAAAAAAATCTCGCATGATCCTATTTTTGGAGTTACTTTTAAGAATTTATAACCTTGGCAAAAGTTAGTCACCTTTGGCCATTCTCTCCCCAGGGCTCCTGGTGAACAGGTCTGTTTTGCATTTGGCTTTTCTTTTTCTCAAAGGTGAATGTAGAAACCTCACTGTCTATGTTTATCTCACATCTCACAGAACTTAGTTGCTCAACTTTAGTAACATGATTTCTCTGTGCTCTAAGTTATATTCTTATAAAAAAAGATGAGTCAAATTGTTAAAGGTGTTACTGTGATTACAAAGGTGACTAAAGTTAATGTTAAAGTCAGTTCATTCTATTTGCTATGCGTTTTACACCAGCAAACATTAATCCATAATTTGCTGCTTTAGGTGAATTTTAATTTTTTGTATATTTGCTTAAAATGTTTAAGATGTTAAAGTAATGTAGTAGAAGAAATATGTGAAGAAAGATGAATTCTACATTTAGAAAGAAAATATGTGATTTATAATTTGAACTCTTTAAACTTTTCGAACGTGCACTCTAGACTTAACAGACCATGGTTTCTGTCAGTGGATAGTATTTTTTGAGGATTTTATATTGTAATGACAGTAAGCAAAATAATACAAAGTAAGTACAAAATACATTATTCGAATTCCTGTCAATTTTGTTCTTCATAGATCTTATCAAGCTATTTTCTTGATAATATAATTTTTACATATAAAATGTATGTCTTTGTATTTCTCTTCTTATTTAACTTTAGAATATTTTGTAATAATACTAACTAAATTAACTATACATATGGGAGCCTTTTAAAATTATTATTCTTGATGTAATAAATAACATATTAACTGAATAAAGTTAATAATAATTTCTTTACATAAAATTGAGTCTTATTTTCATATTATCAATATAAAAAAGTAGTTTATAAAGCAAACAATATTATTGAAATTTTATTCTCTTACCCTTTTTAAAAAAGAAACTACTTTGAGGTATATGTACAGGGTACAAAATAAAGTTATTCATTGGTTAATCACTTATATTACATTTTAGTAATTTTACCCCAAATAAATGTATTGAACACTTACTAGCCACTAAGCACCTTGTTTCGTTGGGACAAAGAAGCATTTGAAGAGTTCTCAGTAAATATATAGACTGCTTTTGGTTGTCAGATGTACTATATAATTGTGAAATCCATAGTACAATTTGTTCACTGTATTAAAACCTCAGTTTGTGTCTAATTTTGTACTAGGTAAAATTTCTTTATGCTTTTATTTCATTTTAGTTTTTAAGCTTAAGTTTTCAGTAGAAATGATAGAAACATACCACATATTTTGTAAAAGCATTTAGTTTATTTGGTTAAATAAATTAGATAAAATTTCTGGAGGTTATTTATGTTATTACCTGGTTATTATTATTTCATTATTATACACATTTAAAAATGCAGCCTTCCCAAATCTTTGGGAAGCGTATTTTACAAGTGGCTACTGCTTAGTGCTTAGATCTAAATAATTGTATCTTTCACATAGGAAATCAGATATTTCTCATCCACTGATAGAGGAGTCTGGCATGTTGTTTGATAGAGAGGAACATGGGCCTCGAATCTAGACAATCTAGAGTTGGAATCCAGGACCCCACATTTCACAGCTATATGGCCTTACATAAGTAATCAAAACTCTGAGCTTCAGCGTCCCCATAGGAAAATATTTATCATAACGTCCATCATGTATCATTTAGAGAATGGGGTAATGGGTATAAATTGTTTGGCAAAATGCTTACCTAGAATATGAGAAGCATTTAATAAATTACAGCACTGCATTTTTCCAAAGGTTATTGTAATTTCTTCAAAAACGAAGATGGTACTAATGATCTATCACCAGATTCACCCTCACACAGGGTTGGGGACTCTTTGGGACAGAGAGCATGCATTTACAGAATGGCTGACCATGTAGGGAGTGTTATGTGTCATCAGGAAATAGATTAAACTGGCCCACAAGAGATTCAACACTTTGACCCTGGCCTCTTTATTATTGTTCATAACTTACAAAGTTACCTAGTCTCAGACTCAGTGAAGAGTCACTAAACTGGCCGGGCGACGTGGCTCACCCTTGTAATCCCAGCACTTTGGGAGGCCGAGGCGGGCGGATCACGAGGTCAGGAGATCGAGACCACAGTGAAACCCCGTCTCTACTAAAAATACAAAAAATTAGCCGAGCGTGGTGGCGGGCGCCTGTAGTCCCAGCTACTCGGAGAGGCTGAGGCAGGAGAATGGCGTGAACCCGGGAGGTGGAGCTTGCAGTGAGCCGAGATTGAGCCACTGCACTCCAGCCTGGGTGAAAAAGCGAGACTCCATCTCAAAAAAAAAAAAAAAAAAAAAAAAAAAGAGTCACTAAACTATTAATGTATATAGTACAGTATTTTTACAATATGTTTTATGCATATTAAATCACGCGATGGAAAATGTGCTTGAAAATGTGGCTACATCAACACAACACATGAGAAGGTTAAATTTAGCAGTTCAAATTGCCAGACTTGGCCACCTTCTTTGACCCATGATATAATTTAAGCCAAGCTTACTTTAGACTCTGAAAAGCATGAATTAATTGCGCATGTCAAAGCAGGTTCTTGAAAAAGAGAAAGAACTAACTTTCCCCTATTTGAGAGGAGAGAGGGAAGGGCAAAGCAGAGTCTCTGGAGATATGTATGTAAGTTTGCTTGTGGCTAAAAGTTAATGATCAGTTGCCTCTGTTCTTAGCCCTGAGCCTGGAGAAAAGTGTCAAACGCGGGTTCTCTCTCTATTCAGGTAACTTTAAAAATTATACAAATCGTATTCATGTTCATTGTAGTTTAGATTATAGAGATGTGATTTTTTTTCCTGTAGTGTCATATGATTTCATGCTCTAAGCATATTGGAATAACAATGAGAAACTTTATATATGCTGGCTAATGTAAAAATATTTTACTTTTGAAGTATACCAAGTTAAGGCCAAGGAGGGATTCTGTATTGTATTAGATGGGAAGAGAATTTTTACATGTTTTTATGAAACTATCAATTGTGCTTCTTAATCCTACTGGCTGAAAGATGTATTAATCATAAGCATTTAAAATAATGTACATTATATAGTGTGCCAAGTCTTGGCTAGTAAGGAAAATTAAAACTTTTTTTTAATATTGACATTCTGAAAATAAGACTAAATCTTTAATCACTAAAATTATTTGTGTTTCATATTATAATGCCAAAAGTAACCTATTTTTCCTATTCTAAATCATTGTATTCTATAACTATGTATGTGTGCTTTGTTGAAAAAAATAGTAAAAATAAATTGATTTTTATTATAGGACTTAGGTAATTTCATTCCAAAACATTTAGGATAGTATAATATTATGGTATAATATGAAGTTATTGTACAGTTATATTTCAGGGATGCTATATGTATAATTATATGTAATTAAAGACATTGCTCACTAAGTTTTAAAGTCTTCACAGCTGGTGTCTAAAAATAAAAATATTGTATATATTTACAGAGTAATCATTTTTCACTGAGCTCTCAACATAAAGAGATGCATTGCTTAAGTTACTGGCATCATGAATTACAGGAATTTATATATATATACACACACACATATATGTAACTTTTATATACATATAACTTTTATATATATAACACGTGTGTGTGTGTGTCTGTGTGTGTCTATGTGTGTGTGTCTTGGTTCTTTCTAAAGTGTCTGACCTTTGTTATCTTTATTCAGCAAGTATCCAAAGCCAAAAAGCTTGCTTTGGCTGGATTTAGATTCAAGTAAACATCAAAAGCTAAATGTTCTTATGGTACTACATATGCAGTTTTCCATTTGTATTCTTTTCAAACTGAAGTTAAATGTCAGGCAATGATTGATGATTTTACAATTGAAGTTTGGAGTTGATAGGAATTTGGAAGAACATAACATTTCATATATGAGGAACTAGGTCCAGAGAGGGAAATAACAACAGTTACTGGGAGTGCTAAAACTAAAATCAAACTCTCTGTTTACTTGCTGAAAAGTCAAGTTGATGGTTATTAGTCAATATTCATGTTGTTTTTGAGAGAAATCATATTTTATTCCTTAATTCTTTTCCATTTTGAAGTATATCTAGATAAGGCCTGGCAGTTAAGGTATAGTTGTTTAGTGATATTTTCCCGATTTACCCTCGGCATTGCTAAATTTATATATCAGTTCAGTTTACATAATCCCATTAGGATTTCCTTAGGTATTTAAGTTCTGTTTACAAAAGGAGATTTTCAAGGTTAGAGAAGAGAGTAATATGGTTTAGTTGTGTTCCCACCCAAATCTCATCTTGAATTGTATTTTCCATAATCCCCACGTGTTGTGGGAGGGACCTGGTGGGAGGTAATTGAATCATGAGGGCGAGTTTTCCCTATGCCATTCTTGTGATAGTGAGTAAGTCTTGAGATATGATGGTCTTATAAAGGGCAGTTCCCCTGCACATACTTTCTTGCTGCCACTATGTATGACGTGCCTTTACTTCTCCTTTGCCTTCCACTATGATTGTGAGGCCTCTCCAGCCACGTGGAACAGTGAGTCCATTAAACCTTTTTCCTTTATAAGTTACCCAGTCTTGGATATGTCTTCATTAGCAGCATAAGAACAGACTAATATAGCAAATTGGTGCTGGAAGAGTGGAGTGCTGCTGTAAAGATAACTGAAAATGTGGAAGTGACATTAGAACTGGGTAACAGGCAGAGGTTGAAAGAGTTTGAAGGTGCATTAGTCTGTTTCCCACTGCTGATAAAGACATTCCTGAGACTGGGAAGAAAAAGAGGTTTAATTGGACGTATAGTTCCACATGGCTGGGGAGGCCTCAGAATCATGGTGGAAGGTGAAATGCACTTCTTACATGGTGGAAGCAAGAGAAAATGAGAAAGAAGCAAAAGTGGAATCCCCTGATAAATCCATCAGATCTTGTGGAATTTATTAACTATCATGAGAATAGCATGGGAGAGACCAGCCTCTGTGATTCCATTACCTTCCCGTTAGTCCCTCCCACAACACATGGGAATTCTGGGAGATGTAATTCAAGTTGAGATTTGGGTGGGGACACAGCCAAACCATACCAGGAGGGCTTGGAAGAAGATAGGAAAATGCAGGAAAATTTGGAACTTCCTAGAGACTTGGAGGGCTCAGAAGACAGTAAGATGTGGAAAAGTTTGGAACTTCCTAGAAACTTATTAATGGCTTTGTCCAAAATGCTGACAGTGATATAGATGATAAAGTCCAGGCTGAGGTGGTCTCAGATGGAGTTGAGGAACTTGTTGGGAATCGGGGTAAAGATTACTCTTGTTATGCAAAGAGTTTGGCAGCATTTTTCCTCTGCCTTAGAGACCTGTAGAACTTTGATCTTGAGAGAGATTAGGCTATCTGGTGGAAGAAAGTTCTAAGTGCCAAAGTGTTCCAGAGGAAGCAGAGCATAAAAGTTTGAAAAATATGCAGCCTGATGATGCAGTAGAAAAGAAAAACCCATTTTCTGGGGAGAAATTCAAGCTAGCAGCAGACATTTGCCTAAGTAACATGAAGCCAAATGCTAATCACCAAGACAATGAAGAAAACGTCTCCAGGGTATATCGGAGGCCTTTGTGGCAGCCTCTCCCATCACAGGCCTGGAGGCCTAGGAGGGAAAAATGGTTTCCTGGACTGGGACCGTGCCCCCTCCTGCTGTGTACAGCCTAGGGACGTGGTGCCCTGCATCCCAGCCATGGCTAAAAGAGGCCAAGGTATAGCTCGGGTCGTGGCTTCAGAGAGGACAAGCCCCAAGCCTTGGCAGCTTCCACGTGGTGTTGAGCCTGTGGGTACACAGAAGTCAAGAATTGAGGTTTGAAAACCTCCACCTAGATTTCAGAAGATGTATGGAAATGCCTAGATGCACAGGCACAAGTTTGCTGCAGGGGAGGGGCCCTCGTGGAGAATCTCTGCTAGGGCAGTGCAGCAGGGAAATGTGGGGTCAGAGCTCCACACAGAGTCCCCACTGGGGCACCATCTAGTGGAGCTATGAGAAGAGGGCCACCATCCTTCAGACCGCAGAATGGTAGATCCACCAACAGCTTGCACTGTGAACCTGGAAAAGCCACAGGCACTCAACTCTAGCCTATGAAAGCAGCTGGGAGGAGGTTTGTACCCTGTAAAGGCACAGTGATAGAGCTGCCCAAGGCCATGGGAACCCACCTCTTGCATCAGCATGTCCTGGATTTGAGACATGGAATCAAAGGAGATCATTTTGGAACTTTAAGATTTAATGACTGCCCTATTGGATTTCAGATTTGTGTGGAGCCTGTAGTCCCTTTATTTTTTGCCAATTTCTACATTTAGAATGGGCATATTTACCCAATTTCTGTACCCCAATTGTATCTAGGAAGGAACTAACTTGCTTTTGATTTTACAGGCTTATAGCTGGAAGAGACTTGCCTTGTCTCAGATGAGACTTTGGATGTAGACTTTTGGGTTAGTGCTGGAATGAATTAAGACTTTGAGGGATTGTTGGGAAGGCATGATTGGTTTTAAAATGTGAAAAGGACATGAAATTTGGAAGGGGCTAGGAGTGAAATGATATGGTTAGCCTTTGTGTCCCCATTCAAATCTCAAATTATAGTTCCCATAATATGTGTTGTGGGAGGGAACTGGTGGGAGGTAATTGAATCATGGGGGATATTCTTGTGATAGTGAATAAGTCTCACAATATCTGATGGTTTTATAAAAGGGAGTTCCCCTTCACATGCTCTCTTGCCTGTTGCCATGTTAGTCATGCCTTTGGTCCTCCTTTGCCTTCTGCCATGATTTTGAGGCCTCTCCAGCCATGTGGAACTTTGATTCCATTAAATCTCTTTCTTTTATAAATGACTCAGTCTTGAATGTGTCTTTATGTGAAGTGTGAGAACGGACTAATACAGAGAGTATTACCAGTTCTCATTTAGATACACACCAAAGCCATGCTGACAGGTTCATAATTTATAAGTTAAACATTCAGATGGCTGAAGTTTTACTATTCAAGAAAATTTAAAGTATGAATAATATCAAAATACATAAATACATATAAATCATGTGCATTTCAAGTTTGAAACAATCCACATACAATTTAAAGATAAAACAATTATTTTACATGATGTTAAAAAGTACAAGATTGTTATTGAGTCTTTAACAATTAAGATTGTGTTTTTTTAAAGTGGGGTATATATAGATTTCTTTTGTTTTTAGTAGACTCTTCAATTTATCTTTTAGTATTGGATATTTATATTCAGAACCTGGCTTTCACATATTAATAACTAAGTGCTAGTCTAATTCACTGTGGCCATTGAATATTCACATTCTTCTCAGTTTCCATTTCAGAGTACACAAATAAATTTAATCGTCAAAAAGTTTGTCTCTGTTCCTTTAGCCCAGTGTTAGGTATCCCTCATGAATTCCTGAAGTTTACTGAGGCTCTTTAGCAGTTACCCATAGATAGTCACACACACACACACACACACACACACACACACACACACACACACACACACACGATTTATCTAAACAGGAGAGAAACAAAGGCTATCAATACTTTCAACGCTGTAAAGGGTGAAGGTGTCAGAAAACCAAGCTTAAAGTCTCAGCAGCACAGTTAACTTGCTTTGCAAATCATGGATAAGTCACATAACCTGTAAGAACTTCTGTTAAGTGAAGTATAATTGGGGGTTATAAGAATAATAATAATGTTTCCCTTCCTTGTCTAGTGTGAGAATAATGTGAATTTATATAAAACTGTACCTGGTAGATTATAAGTTCTTATTAAGCACTTTCTACGGCTGCCATAACAAAGTACCATAAACTGGGTAGTTGAAAACAACAGAAATTTATTCTCTCTCCTTTGGAAACAAAATATCTGAAATCAAGGTGTCAGCTGGGCTGTGCTTTCTTGAAAGCTTCTAGGGTAATATCCTTCCTTGCCTCTTCCAGCTTTTGGTAAACCCAGGATTTTCTTGACTGTGGTAGTAAAATTTCAATTTATGCCTGTATCTTCAAATGGCATTTTCCCTGTGTTTGTGTCTTCACATGGCTGTCTTCTTATAAGATCATCTGTCATACAGGGTAAAAGCTCACCCTACTCCATTGTGACCTCATCTTAACTAACTGCATCTGCATTGGCCTTATTTACAAATAAGGTCACATTCTGAGATACTGGAGGTTACAGCTTCAAGGGATCTTTTTTGAGGGACACAATTGAAGTAATCACAGCCTGCCTTCCAATCCACCCCCCACCAAATTTAAGTCCTTCCCACATGCAAAATACATACATATGATTCCAGCATTCCAAAATGTCTTTCCAACATTCCAACATCAACTCTTAAGAGCAAATTCTCTCTAAATCAATTATGGGTGAGATTTGGGGTACAGCCCATCCCAGAGCAAAATTCCTCTCCATCTGTGGATCTGTGAAACATAGAAAATAGGTTATCTATTCCCAAGATACAATGGTGGGATGGATAGGGAATAGACATACTCATTCCAAAAAGGAGAAATTGGAAGGAAAAACAAATGGTGTCACTGGTCTAAAACAAGTTCAACCTAGTGGGACAAATTCCATTAGGTTGCAAGGCTTGGGAATCATGATCTGTGGCTCAGTACCTTGTCTTCTGGGCTCATCGTGGTGGTCCTGACAGCAACTCTGCCGCCTCCACCCTGGTTGGTGGCCCTGACTGCTGGAACCCAGGAGGTGGGCCTGCCCTCTAGACATAAGACATTCCATTAACCAAGACCTCTGCATCCATGAGTCTCCTCTCTCTTCATGTCATTCTGTCTCTGTTTCTTTCTATGCATTTCTGCTGATAAAATAATTTCAAAAATGCTTGTCAGCCTCTTGTGCAATTCATGAAGGTCCAAGCCATCAGACAAGAAGGTCCTCTACAGGTCATTTCTGTAAATCTGCATCTCTATTCCTGAATTCGAGGTTCTTTATTCTTCTCTTATGGTTTATTACATATGTATGCTTCCCTATACAATATTTTATTGATATCATTTTAAAAGTTACCAAATCTCACATATGGCATTTGAATTAGTCCTTTTAGAAAACCACATGCTTTATTTGTTTAATAATATGTTTGAAATGATATGGTTCAAACACAGCTTTAGCTCATTTATTTTAATTTCTGTGAATTCCATTCTATGAATATGTATACTTTAATTACCGATTCTCCTATTGATACACATTCTCTTATTGATCTAATTTTTGCCTCTTTTATACCATGCTGCTATAAACATTCCTTTGTATTTCTTCTCATGCACAACTGTGCACACCTAGGATTAAAATAGATGATTGTAAGATATGCACAATTTTCCCAAGCAGTTTTTGAAGCATAAATACATTCTCACATCCTGTACTTGTTTGGAAGCTATTAGAATTTAGGCTTCAAGCCCATGGAGAAGCTTCAATCAGTTTTTGTTGTAAAGTTATGCCTGTGTCCCTTCGGCTACAGTGCTATATATATATATATATATTCTCAGGTGTTGATGAGCAACAGTTTTATTTTTTTTTATTCCTCCATTCAGGAGGTTTGAAGGTATGGAAAGCAGGCCGGACCAGCGCTAGGCCTGTATCAGTGAGGCAAACTTTCTTATCTCCCATCTCGCGTGGAGTACTTAGAGCCCCCTCTACCATGCAGAGCATGAACTTCTACTTCATTGACTACTTCCAGTCCCACATTCCAGCAGGCTCATTGTTTCACCATGCTGTTTCACCCTTCTGTTTCTGGGCAATGGAGATGCTTCTTCTTCTTGTTGATATTGTTATCATTATCATCATTTAGGTTAGATATTTAATTTGTTTTTTGATTTTCAGATGTTTTTATCACCATGTGCTTGCAGAAGAGAGGTTACATTCACATGTAAATTTACAGCAACATGTTGATTCTTTGGCTGACTTTGGACTAAAGGTGGATAGCAAATAATCAAATCTAAAGTGCATTGCAGTTCTGTATTGCCTGTTGCAATTAGATATGCATTGAATTCTAATTGTGTAGGTTGCAAGAATGACATTCTTATATAATAATCAAAGAGCTTTATTTGTATTCTTACCTGGATGGAAGGCTGTGCCATCTCTCTATCAAGATAGTTCTGCAAGTGTACTTTATAGTAGTCCAAGGACTTTAATTCAAATGCAGTTTTGGATCTAGTCAGCTATTTGACCCGAGCTTTAACAAAGCCATAGAATTCTGCACTCTAAAGCATAAAAGAGTTGACTTTGTCTCAGGATATTTTGTAGGCTAATGTCTCATTTCCATCACCTATATAATAAAATAACTTACAAGGTTCTTATGAAATTTATAATTTTGAGCAGTATATTAAGTGTGTCAGAATGATTTTTCTACATAATATTTCCACGTATAATGAAGCTAACCTCTTGAACAAAACTTTTAGCATTTTATATCTGAGTGTAAAAGAACATTTGCCAAAATTGATGAATTGGTTTTGGCATAAAAAATATTGAGCTGTTATTTTTGACAATAATTGGCAAATAGATTCAGTTATTTCTTGAAGTTGATTCTAAAATATACGAGTAGGAATGTGCCATGACATAGAATAAGTGCTGAAATTGAGATTCCCATGATGTTGAACAAATTAAGCCCTAACTCAGTGAGGTAGGACCCTGTGTTACTTATAGACTAGACAAGTTGTCAGCGAACATGTTTTTTTTTTCTCTGTCCACAAGTAATCTCTAGTAATTTTTGTTAGGAATAAAATATTTTACGTGAGCACTTAATTAGTATATTTTCTTCTCTTTTGTGCAGCCTAACATCATAGGAGTGAAAAACTGTCTCATATAACCCAAAAGGACATTAACAAAGATGGATAAAATATTGCAATATTAATTTCTTACCCATAACACTGAACTTAATATTGGAACAGGTTTATAAAGATGACACTTTATGTTCAATTCTGTGTATCAGTTCCTCAAATGACTTAAATCTCTATTGGTCTTTGCTGTGATACTTGTTGGGACTTCATTGGTTATCTAACTGGAAGAGGGCATTTATTTATCTGTTAGTTCTCCAAGGATATCATCATCTCCCTTGAGAGGAAGTTTTGCAAATATTCTTGTTGGATTTTTTTACTCTTTCCTTGTCACTTGATGAAATCCTGCTCATCATTCAAGGCTCAACCAAAATATTTTTATGATCTCAGTCTGGTTTAGTTATACTGCCTTATACGATAGTTATTACTATAGAGCAGCTTTTCCCAACTAGATTTTGATGAGAAAATTATTCCCTAATAACCTAAACCTTACACCTGATTTATCCATTTTATGTTGAATTAACATGTCTCTTTTGCATCATGTTGCATAATATTTATGTAATATTAGAAGAACTAAGAAAATAGTCACTAAAACAGTTTTCCATTCTTAGGGATTCAGATAATTCTAGCAGGGAAAAGCTGCCATAGAGTGTTATGTTCTTTTTTCCTTGTTATTATCTCTAAAAGGATTATATACTCCATGAAGGCATAGACTATATCTTGTTTCATCTTTGTACCCCTAGTGCTAGCACACTGGACTTCTGCCACATAGGAGCCGTTTGATAAATATTTGTGAATTAAATGATAGAAAGAGGCTTTCTTCTTCTCACAAAACTTTGTTGATAGAACTGTTTAAGGTGACAGGTAATCCATATCACTGGGTCCAAGGAGCTTAGATTACACATGAACTAGTGTTGATATTTGAAAGGGCCAGTCAGGTGGGGAAAGCAGAGGAAATCTGAACTGCACTGATATTTTTTGTCAGTGCACCAATGTTATATGTATAGGTAGTAGGTCTGTTTATGTTAAGTCAAAATTCTCTACAATGTTATCAGCTCTCTAAAGTAAGAGGTGCTGGGATGAAGGTGCAGAAAAGAGGAGCAGCATGGCAGAAATAAGGCAGGAGATCTATGTTCCAATAAAAAGGGCTAAAATTTAGACAAGGATTTCAGCCCTTTGGGAACTGGAGTGAAAACCAACAGTCAAGATAGAAGTCATGCTACAGAGATAGGAGTACATTTGGGAAGGCTGTTACTCACGTGATATTCTTGTATCCCAGATCTACAGTGGATACAATGGGACAGAAGATAGATCAAATTCAAACATGCTAGAGGGTTTAGGACTTCTAAAATACTAAAACTCAGTTACAGTTGTCTCATAAAGTGGTAGGTCGGATCCTCAGCTCTCAGGTCATCTTACCCATAACTAAGCGAGTCTGGGTCAACAAGAGCAATGATGGAACAAGGCCGTATGCCTGTCATTATCCAGCAGACTAGTTTGTTTCTTCATAGCATGGTGATGACAAGGGCCCCAAGACATCCTTCAGACCTGGCAAGAGAGGACAGGCTCAAATGAACAAATGGTTTCAAATATCTACTTATTTCATATTTTCATATTTCTTATTGTCTTATTCACTGATCACAGTGTTATGGGCTGAGTCTTTGTGTAGCCCCAAAATACCCAGTGTGATGGAATTTGGAGATGGTGCCTTTGGGAGGTAATTAAGTCATGATGGTAGCATCTTGTTCTGATGAAATCAGTGCCCTTATGAGACAACAGAGAACTTGATCTCTCTCACTCTTTTCTTGGACAGAGGAAGGCTAAGTGAACACACAGCAAAAGAGTCCTCAACCTCACCTGACTATGTGGCACTCAGATATCAGACTTGCAGCCCCCGGAACTGTGAAAAAACAAATTTCCATTGTTGAAGCCACCACTATATTTTGTTATGGCAGCCAGTGCAGACTAGAATACACAGCAGATCACATGTTCAAGCCTCAAAGTAAAGGTAAAAGGAAAATGTTAAAAGAGGAAGATACAGAGAGGGAAACCATTTGTGGCCTATTTTGTAATCAACCATAATTGTGCCACAGTCTGAATAAATATAATGCATGATGTAATAAAATCTGTGTAGGGATTATACATTAATGAACTATGCTTCTTTTGATATAAAAAAATTTTTAAATGAACACTTTTAGAAAAAAAATGACCTGGATCAGATGTCCTGATATTATTTAGCACTTCCGATTTCCACATCATGTACTTACATATTAAGTATACTTCAGGACTATTATGTGTTTACTAGTTTTGCAGCTATTGCAAATTCCCCAAATATATATATATATTATATGTCTGTGTATATATATATATATATATATGTCTGTATATATATATATATATATATATATGTCTGTATATATATGTCTGTATATATATATGTCTGTATATATATATATATGTCTGTATATATATATAGCCAAATGACTAAATATTTCTTTAAATCTTCCTTCACATAATCTGTTCAAAAATTAAATTTTTTATTATTTCATTGCCAATTGACCTTCAGGCAAATTGTCAAGAAATTTATGAGGGTAACAGCTTGAATATGTGTACCCAAGTGTCTCTTGGGTAAAATATGACTTATGGCTTTCTTGCTCCTGAAATGATTAAGTCTCAAAACCTGAAGTTGACAGCAGAGTCATTGTACAGATTGATGTTCTCAATGACTAACATTTGACAGAATTTGCTTCTGATTTATTGTGCTTCTAGGTAAAAACAATTTACTTCATTTTTTAGTATTTTTACTATGCTCTTTCACTAATTGGATAAAAAATAAATTTTTATATTGAATATATGTGCATTTTGAGTAAACTAGTATTTTAAATTGAACTTTAATTTTTTAAAGTACAATTTTTTTTAATATGCTGACATGGTTTCTGCTCTTTTCTCTTTTGATGTTAAGTAGCTCCTGATTTTTTTTTAATTGTTGCTAAAATCTATTTAGTAATAATGGATTTTTTTTTTTACCATTTTTTCATTCAAGCATACCAAATGGATGTGAAGAACAATTATAAACAATTAGGTACAGCCCCCACTAACAAAGTTTAATTTCTGGAAAATAGAGAACAATAAATCGCTTTTCTTTACTCCTCAATTACTCTAAGTTATTATAATGTTTAATTTTTTAAGAATTAAAGTATGCGACATTAAAGAAGGAAACAAAATGCAAAAAATGGAGGGAGTGCAGATAATACATAATTCCTTCCTAGAGTATTTGTATCTACTAAGTAAGTAAAGGGATATATTTTTATTTTAAGTTTCCTATATAATTTATACTTTCTACCTTATGCAAACGTTACTTAAAATCTTTCATTAAATGCAAAAGATTTTAGGTAACATTTGCATAAGGTAGAAAGCATATTAACATAATTAATATCCAGAGGACTACCATTCAACTGAAGAATTTACTAGAATGTCACTTGAAATGAGTTTATTCCTCTCCTGTTTCATCTGTACCCTGTTCCATACAGAGACAGCTTATTTTAAACTTTATTATATGTTTTAGCCCATTGCTTGTGTGTGTGTGTGTGTGTGTGTGTGTATTTTAATGTGGTGCTTAGTGTTATTTCTTATAGTAGAAATATTTAATGAATAGTTGTGAGTTTTTGATACTTTGAATTTTATAATGCAATCTAGGATGAGATCTTGGGAGTGCAGTCTTTTTGTGAACTGCATTTTTCTTTCTAGTAAAAAGACAAAATCATGGTTTGTGTGTGAAGAGATTGGTCCAATGCATCATTATTGGGTAGGCCAGAGGCATATTGGAAGGGGTAACACTTAAACTGGAAAAAATTGAAAATTGAACATTAAAATATTAAAGAGATTTTTTTAAGGAGCTCTGAAACCTTGCATGCAAATGTTTATTAACAAAGCTAGTGGTATTTATAGCTTACTCCAAGTTGGAACTTATTCCAAACTAAACATGTTATCTTCTTTTACCTAAAACTTGTCTCAATAAATAAATGGTTTCAGTGAGTCTTTTAGGTCAAATATCTGTCTCATTCTTAATCCCTCTCTTTTCTTCCACTAGTTTTAGCATCCACCTTCCAAGTACAGCAAGGTTCTAGTTCTTTAATTGCTCTCAAATCTTCCCTCTTGTCTTTCCACAAGGCTACTGTTTTGTCATGGCTTTTCTAAATTACTTGCAGTAGAATATAATAGTTTGCTGCTATAACTTCTGTCTTCAACTGTCTTCTTTACCCTATCTCTTAAATGCAAACTAGCCAAATCATTCCCTTACTCCAAAACCAATAAGTAATTTTGAAAGCTTTAAGAAAAATGTGCTGTGTGCTTTTCTACTCTCATTTATGTCCAACCTCATAGGTCATGGTGCCATGGTGTCTGTTACTTCCAGGACATACAAATATTACAGGATCCTTGGGTGTCACTTCACAAGCCAGAAACCTCTGTGGCTGGTGGTGCCTTTGCCCAAGTTTTTATTTGAGCCTGGTAGGCCCATTCCACCCACTTGCCCTCGCAGGCTGCACTTGGCTTGCTCTGCTGGCCTGAATCTCACACCTGCCAAGGGTGAGCCAGGTGTGGAGCAGCGAGGGACATGTGAGTGAGCAAGCATGGGGCTCAGCCACTGTGCACAGCCAGGCGTGCTGGCTGAGGTCACAGCCCTGGCTCAGGGAACTCCTAGGCTTGGGCTCCCTGAAGGGCCACAGCTCTTCTCTCCCTCTCTCTTCTCTCCTTCTTATTGCCTGCAACATGGCGAGGAAGGGGTGTGTTTTAGCCCTGTTGTGTTACAGCTCTTTTAGCCCACCATTCAGCGGGTCTGAGTTTTTGTCCTGTGTCCAGGAAGAATGAGGTATGTGGACAAATGGAGGGTGAGCAAGGTAAAGAGGAGTTTTATTGAGTGATAGAACAGCTCAGAAGAGACCCACAGTAGGTAGCTCCTCTCTGCAGCCAGCATGTCCCGATGAGTGTTCAGCTCTTAGCAGAGAGGATACCCTGAAGTGGGTAACTCTTCTCTGCAGCTGGTAGTTCCAATGTCTGCTCAGCTCTCTTCATAGAGGAGACTCTGGAGTGAATAACTCTTCTATGCAGGCAGGTTGTCCCATCATCTCTTTGAGTCTAGCTGAGTCCAGGGTTTTTATGGGCTTCAGATGGGAGGAAGTGCCTCCTGATTGGTTCATAGGCAGCCACGGGTGGGCATGGGAAAAGCACCATAATTTCCCATTCTGGTCCTTGGTGCTGGCAGCCTGGCCCCCAAGCTTTAGGCCTTCCCCAGCTTGAAGGTGGGGTTTCACCTGGAACCCATCCCTTTCTGCCCAGGAGTCTGTCTCCTGAAGCTGTTCATGATGCACAGGCTGCTTGTGCCAAGGGGTGACTGCAAGCCAGTGCTGAGCTTCCCTCAGCCCCCACTTTGCCTCCCTCCTGTGCTTGTTGATGCCCAAAGTCCATGGGGGCTGAGGTGGCAGGGGGCTGGCATGTCAGTGCTGCCCCTAGCGAACACACACCCAACTGGGTTGCAACAGTGCCCAGGCTTGGCCTCGACTTTGCTTCAAGATCAGAACAGGCAGCAGGGGCAGGGAGAAGCCAGGCTGTGGGAGCAGGCATTTCTGAGCCTGAAGGGGCAGAGGGGCCTTCCTAGGCCCCCAAGAGTGCAGAGATGCCAGTGTCCACAGTGTGGCTTGGGTGGCTGCAGCTGCACCCAGGAAGGCAGGGCTCCTGCCTGCCTCCAGCTCCCAAGAGCACAGGGATGGCCGGGTCCCCAGCCATGGCTCAGTGGCCACAGCTGCTCCCAGGGAGTGCAAGACTTCTGCCTTGCCAAGTTAGAAGGGAGTGGAACTTCCGCCTATTCCCAGCTATTTGGAGCCCCAGCCATACCCCTCCCACTGCAGCTGGCATCATGCCAGTGGCCACTATAGAAGGGCCACCACTGCCATCATCAATGAGTATTTTTTGTTACCTATTACTACTCCCAATTTCACCCTACCTGAACTTATCCCAGGAGTTAATCTCATTCTTCAAGGCAGTTCAAACAGTTCAGTGCAACCTTAACTCTTCTTGTTATAATTTCTTGACTATCATTATCTAGGTTAGGTTATTCTCCTCTTAGCCCCTTAGAAATCTGAACTTACCTGTCTCATGATGTTTATCATATGATGTAATTATCTACTTTATAATTACCTCCTACATTTTGTCCTTTTATAGATCAGAAACTATATCTTATGTCTTAGTCATCTTTGTATTTCCAATGTCTGGCACAGTCTTTGGCATAAAATGAAATACCAAATAAATATTTGATGAATGAATTAATGAATGCTGGAGACAACAAGACATTAAATGCAATGTTCTACCTTGATTTCATCATAAGAGCAAAATTAGAATTAAGAAAGAAGCATGGTAAGGGTTACGTCTAAGTATAAAAACCCAAGGTAGAAAGTTATTGCCACTGAAATGATCATTTCAGAGACAGGCAGGATCTGTAATTGAAGACCAGCACAGTTAATATTCCATAACTCCAAGCTGTGGAACTTATTCATGTTAATCATTTTTACAATGCTCATGTGTTTTTCCACAGTAATGATTAGTAATAACCTGAAAAATAAAGGCGTTTTCTGCCTAACTTTACTGGCATCAAAGAAAAGCAAGTTAGGGAGGCTATCCCACTTTGCAGTCAAAACATCCAAGAATAGAACTTTTACAGAGGATAGAGAGGCAAAGGACAGGAAAAGTAGAAACCAGTCCAAGTCTGTGGGATTCATAGCCAAGAAAGAATGAAACAGGCCGTCAGTGAGGTGGTCCTGAGAGCTTCCAAGAGTCCTGGGGCCGAACATCACAGAAGACAGTGGACTTTTTCCAATGTAGTGTTTTCAAGATATTATTTAACCAGATTTGAAAAATAACCTTGGAATTTATAGGAATTATGTCTAGTCTTATTTCTTTTAGACTGAAAATGAGTTATCTTGATTGCTAATGTGTTCTGGTTTGAGAAGGAGGCAGATAGGAGAGAAGGAGGTTCTTTAGCCTCTACTCTTCAGAATAACTAAAATGAAAATTTCTCCACCTCTTACATTCTTGGTCACTCTCTACTTGCAAACTTTTTTTTACCTTTATCTCTGAATGATTAATGTCTATTATAATACCATATTTATTTTCTTTATATAGAATGCAACCTATAATTATCTTATTTACACTTTGAACTTTGTCATTGCATCTCTCCTCTACTAAAATATGTATTCATTTTTTTTAGCCCTGTAGCCACTGTACTTGACAAATAGTAGGCTTTCAATTGATATTTGTTGAACAAATGAATAGATGAACTGATGACTAAAAATGGAGTTAGGTTGATAGTAATAATTGTAGTTCTTCTGGCTGTTCACCCTTCATTTGCCTTTTCTATGACCCTGAATTCTCTGTAAATTCCTCCACCAAATATTTCTGGGAAGCACATGAGCTGAAAGAGAGGTCAAATGAGTTTTTGCACTACTGCTTTCTCACCATTGCTAATGCCCTCCATGGAAAAAACAACAGCAGCAACAAAAACACTGCCTATGTAAAGTTCTTGTCCTCCAGTGCTTCCAAAGTAACTGATTCCTAAAGACCCAAAGCTGACGTGCAGGCAGCAATGGAAAAAATGACCCCTGTTCAAATCCATGCCACACCTGACCATCTGAATCTTAAAACATCATTGTGTTTAGAGTCTCAAAGTATTTTGTGAAAACAGCTTCTGTAGCATCAGTTCTTAATCACCTATCCCCTGGAACCTCAAATTTTCCTGCAGGCGAGACAAGTGTATGTACCATGTCATCCATCTTGTTTATTGTTTTACTCCCTCCTGGGTATCCATGCACTGTCCTGTCTGTCTTTAGCCACATTGCAAAGCAAACAAAATTGTCAGTTCATGCAAATAAACTCCTAGGATGTTTGTCAGTACACTAGCTCTGTAAGCATATAGTTGGGAGTCCCAGCTTTACCTGTGCCAGCAAATTTTTTTTTTTTTATCTAGTACTTCTGTGGCTCATTGCAAATATGTTTTTATAGAACTGCTTCAAAAATTGTAGAACGATTGTTAATATTTTTTCCTAACCAAATTATTTCCTGTAATAATCTTCCTGTTCATCAGGAGATCCCTACAAGTTAGAGAGATTTAAGAATGGGGAAGAGGATGGAAGAAAAAGGAATGAAGAGTAGTTCTCACCTTGCAGCTCCTTTCAAGTTTAAATGTTACTGAACATAGTATTTCAAACCGTGATTCAATGTATACTATTTATTAATTTCTTATATTTGGGTAGGGATCTCTCTGTCACCGGTTTCTTTGAGAGGGTCAGCTGTGGGCATATAGGGAACCGATAGCATTCAGGTCATTTTTTCTTAGGCCCCTAAGGAGCATGGCTCAGTTCAGTCTGAACTCCTCTCAGAATAGGTCTATTTCTATCACCTATAGGGACCAGCTTAGAGCCAGTTGGAGTCCTGAGACCCCAAGAAGCTCATAACACAGCTTCATTCCCCAAGGTCTTTGAAAATGAATTTTACATGCTGATCCCAAAGGAACTGGGTTAAACTCACCCTAGAAATTCCAAGTAGAATTCTACTGGTCATTAAAAAAAACTTTGATAAGACTAAAATTTCTTTACCTAGCTGTACTTAGTACTTTGCAAATCCTGTACCTCATTTATGGAAATACATTCAGTTTTTAAACTAAATCCATTGAGTAGATCTAAACTTTATCATTATCTGCAGATAATTATTCTAGCAGCAATATCTGTTTTAGGATTGCATGAATAACAAACTACATGTTAGGGTTGTCATTTTGTTTTTAAGTGCTAGTTTATGTAATTAAACATACATACATTTTAACATCTTAGCGGACAGAAGACTATTATAAAAAATAATTTTATGAATAGTTATAAAAAAGTAAAGTTCATCATATCCTGACATGAAGTTATTTCCTTGGGCTGAGGTCACTGTATTAGACACTATAGTGAATATAAATGATTTATTCACTGTTCATGGTCTCAAGATGCTTACAGTTTAGATTTGGAAAGAGTCATGAATAATTTCAAAAATGAAATGTAATATGGTATAATCAAATGTTAATTGAGAATTTAGAGAAGGAAGATTTTCCTTTCTTAGAAATGATTATAAATAATGCAATTTTATTTTAAATGGTGCCACCTATTTGTGTGGAAGGATAGGTGTGATTTCATCATGTGACAATGCAAGTAGGTCAGGTAAATGGAGGGAAAATGGATTTTCTTGAGAAAAAAAACTTTGTATATGAAAGCAAGTCTAGGAGTTCTGTACTGTCTAAGTAAAACAAATTGCGGCCAGGCATGGTAGCTCACACCTGTAATCCCACACTTTTGGAGGCCAAGGTGGGTGGATCACCTGAGGTCGGGAGTTTGAGACCAGCCTGACCAACACAGAGAAACCCTGTCTCTACTAAAAATACAAAATTAGCCAGGCATGGTGGTGGGCGCCTGTAATCCCAGCTACTCAGGAGGCTGAGGCAGGAGAATCGCTTGAACCTGGGAAGCGGAGGATGTGGTGAGCTGAGATCGTGACATTGCACTCTAGCCTGGGCAACAAGAGCGAAACTCCGTCTTGAAAAAGAAAAAATTGCATATTGACATAATGAAGATGTTGAGAAATTGTGAAATAAATATAACATTTAACAGAAAATTTCTCAAATCTACCAATCATTTCCATGTAATACCTGTCAGCATCCTGTGAGACAGGTGTCTTCTGATAGAATGTTATGCAATTTGAATAAAATGTATGAAATTATGAAAAATAGGCAAGAAAGATTTAAGGTAGTCAAATTTTGGTATGCCTTCTATTGAAGATGGAGGAGTGACCCAATCTGAGAAGTACTGTTGCAAGGTTAATCCTGCTAGGATGCGTTGGAGAGAGGCCAGAAGCTTGGAGAGATATGGGAGGCAAGGTTGGGAAACTGAAAGTGAGACAGTCCTTTAGGGGACTATTACAATTGTCCATCTGTGAGGTGAAAAGCACATGAACCATAGTGATCAAGAGAGAAATGAAAAAAAAAGATGCCTTCAAGAGCTATTAAAGGGAATTACTTATTAAAGAAAGGACTTGGAATTTTTCAGCTTAGGAACTGTTCCTACAATGTACAAACTCAAAAATTTAACATTTCAGTGGGGTGCCCATTTGAAAATATCTAGGAAGTAGCAATAAATGAAGAATTTAAATTTAGGAAAAAGATTACTGCAAGAGGTAGAGAGTTAGAACACTGCAAGAGGTAGAGAGTTAGAACACTCCATGAATAAAAGTGTTAAGTGAATCTATAGAGATAGATAATATTATGGGGTGTATGTAAAGAGAAAAGAGCCAACAATTTAACCTTTATGAGAACCCACATATGTTGGACCTAATGAGGAAAAGTAGCCATTGAAGAAAGAATAGTGATATAGTAAGAGAGAAGCCAAGGACTGCAAAATCTCAAGTACAAAGTACAATTGAATATTATTACATACCATTAAAAATTGTAATTAGATGAGGTTCAGTGGCTTTGGAGATTAGAAAGCTATAGCTCATCTTTAGGAAAGAATTTATTCAGTCAGAATTTATAAGAGAAAGGCCCAGTGCAAGAAATTCACAATGCCAATGTGGTGAGATAGTAGAGTTTACAAGGAGACATGACTCTTGCGTGAAACTGAAGTAAATAAGATGAAAGAAATTTAGTGGTGGCTCAAGATAAAGGCAACTTTAAAAGAGGACATTTTTCCTACTTTTTCTAGGCTCAGAGAAATATACACATTTTGTGGGCTAAGAAAAGAACTAGAAAAGACTGATAAATTAAAAATAAAGTGTGAAAATTCCTGACACCAAATCCTTTAGAAAGACAAAAGACTTCATTAAAAATCATAAGTAAACGGATTAGCATGAGAGGGACTCCTTTTCCTCTAGGACAGAAAAGAAAGGAAATGTTGTCTGATAGAAGATAGAAACCTCCTTCCTGCTGTTCCCAGGTTTGAAATGTTGTCCTTCTAGTGAGCAGGGTAGGAAGGACAGCAACCTGGTGCTCCCCACTCAGCTGCTGGTGGGCTGTCTCTCAGGCTGGAGTGAATGGGATTGGTAAACCAAAGGTCAGAAAAACATAGTGTCTCTGGTGGAGAGTGAAGGTGTATCAAAGAAGTGTTAGGACAAGGAACACAGAGCTACTTTTCCACGCTGCAGCAAAGTCAGAGCAAACATGAGTGTGTAGACTGGGGCAGAGTGGAACCCAGTCAGGCAGGGAAATCTCTGGTCTAGGATGATGAGCAGATACCCAGATACAGGAGGAAAGGTCAAGGTGGAAACAAAATTAGACAGTAAAATAATTTAAAATTTGAGAAATTAAATTAGTATCAAGTTGATGCCTGGCATTATTGATATATTTTATTCCCTATTGTCACCAAACCTGAAAGAGGCCGGCCTACAGGTCTTTAGCAGGAGGCAAAGGGGGAAGAAAAATGGACACAATGAGTAAAGATAAAATGTTCCTAATAATTTTGTTACTTCTAATTTGGTGTGGTACAAGTATGCCATCAATTCCTAGAGGACTGTGTGTGCTTGTTGATGTGTTTTAGGGGAGACTCACAATCTTGACTAGTACAGGAAGGTATGGGGAAAATAAAAAGACAAGTTTTTCTTTTCTCTGTATTTAGGATGATGGTTCTTTCTGGTCATCTTCCAGAAGTGACAAGTAGGATCCAACAAACTGATTTTAGCAGCTCCTATAGCTTTCATCTAGGTTATATTTAACTATGGGATCATTTTTATTCCATTCAGCACCAACTTCATTATCAGTGTTTAGTGTTTATTATGTAACAATAACAAATTCTAAATATAAGGACTTGAAGTTGTGAATTCTGTGATTTAATGTGACATTTCGTTGGAGAGGATTTTCATAGTGAATCTTGATGTTTATAGAATGCGATGGAAATGATCTGTTTCAGCTTTGCCTCTTACATTAATGGGTTTTTTTGATCCTTTATAGGAAATGCTGGTGGTGAACAGACCTCACTGATGCCAGTGTTATAAAATGTATATAGAAGCTCAAAAAAGGAAATGCATTTTGGAGTGTCTGTAAATAGTCAACTATTATGCATTATTTATGATATATTTTGTGGCTATATAAATGCTATTGATCATGATATTTTTATCCAACCACATATGGTTGACATGATTCCCACCTGATAGTCATATGGTATAAATGTTTGCTTTAAGAGTATATGAACTGGGCAAATACAGGGTACTAAATAACATACATAGTTTATGAATTGAAATATTAGTTCTTTTATATTTGAATATACAATATACAAGGTTCTGTTTTCATTCTGTCTTTGAAAAAATCTTCATGTGATTTATTTGCAATATTGAGCTAAATTGTTCCAGTTTTATAGGAACATATTTTGTTAAGTAGCATAAAAAATTTTAATAATTTAATCTTCATAAATGAAAAACTATTTAAACATATACCAGATTCTCTGAGGATCTCATATCATAACTTTTATGGAAACTAAATTGTGATTTGAGAATAGGATAAAATTCTAGGCAGTCTTAAGGAACTAAGACTTGGCCTTTGGGAGCCTCTAGTATTTAATTGTTAAGCACAGGCCCTGTCTGCTTATATAATGTAATTTCTTCAACCGATTCTTTCAAAAAGAACTTCTCTTTTTTTTTTTTTTTTTTGCAGGGGAGGGCCCCTGTTCTGTCGCCATAGTTTTTAGGAGCTTGGAAAAGCTGTTAAAACACTGTCCATATGTTTATTACTTATTTTGAATGGCAGTAGCATTTTCTTAGAGCAGGGAAGAAATTTGTGTTTTACATGGTAAGACAGCCAATAAGAGAGCTATTTTAGTGTCATAGAATCAAAGTAAGGGAGCTCAGAGGGGCTCAGAATACTAAGTTCTACACTGTGTTTTTTACAAATAAACTAAGATCCAGTATTATTGTCACTTGGCCAAAACCTTACAACACTTTAGTGACATTTACTGTGATATATGTTTTTAAATATACCATATAGGGTTATATTTTTGCACATCACATAAAGCAAGTTACTGGATATTGAGTCATCTTAATCACTTGGTCATTTTACATTTCCAACAGTCGCTGTTCCTTTCCATATCCAGGTTAGTAGCATGTTTTGCAGTATAATACTCTTAAAAACATTAAAAAGATCATTTGGTTCCAGCTAATACAAATAATAGTACCATCGGTTCTTATAAAAGACATGCCTCTCTCTGTATACTTCATTATAGAAAATTCAAGTTTATCAGACCTGCATGAGACCACACCATTGATCTCTTTTCCCTGCTACATTCCTGACAATGTTTTTAAACTGAAAAGACTTACTGGTGTCTGACTTAATCCTTCAGAAAGATTTCAGTTAGGAGGAATAAGTTCAAGAAATTTATTATATATCATGGTGACTGCAGTTAATAACAATATATTATATATTTGAAAATTACTGAGAGTAGATTTTAAGTGTTCTCACCACAGAAAATAAGTATGTGAGGTGCTATGTATGTTAAATACCTTGATGTAGTCATTTCAGAATGTATATATATAGCAAAACATTTTACATCATAAATATATATAATTTTTACTTGTTTTTTTTTTTTTGTTTTTTTTTTTTTTTTTTGAGACGGAGTCTGGCTCTCTCACCCAGGCTGGAGTGCAGTGGTGCAATCTCGGCTCACTGCAAGCTCCGCCTCCCGGGTTCACGCCATTCTCCTGCCTCAGCCTCTCCGAGTAGCTGGGACTACAGGCGCCCGCCACCACGCCCGGCTAATTTTTTGTATTTTTAGTAGAGACGGGGTTTCACCGTGGTCGCGATCTCCTGACCTCGTGATCTGCCCGCCTCGGCCTCCCAAAGTGGGGATTACAAGCGTGAGCCACTGTACCCGACCCTAATTTTTACTTGTTAATTTAAGGAATATATTAATAAAATGCTATAAACTAATAAAAATGCTGAAGTCATACTCTTGGTTTGGACTTTTCCTTGGGTTAGTGACCTTGTTTTTACTTGTCCTAAGTGTCTTAACTTGAGAATCTTTTACCAGGCTAAAGCTAAGTGGGGGGTGGCGACAGAACATCTCTTTCAATCCTGCAAGTCCTGTAATACCTACCCCTTTTCCTATTTTTGTGCCTGCTCTCGTGCTATTATGGCTTTATAGCTTCCATAGTAACCTTCTAAATGTAGCTAATTACCACCAACTCATGCAAGCAGCATCTCCAAACCACTTTTCCCAGAGCCCCAAATACATTATGTACATTTTCTGCATTTGAAGATATCAGGGAAAAGTTTTACCAAATATTTTGTTACTGTTTAACATAACTTGCCATTTTTCTAATTTCTTCTAACAGATTCCTCACTATTGGCTGCCCATCCTTGAAGCCAATGTGTTTCTCAGGATTTTGTTTTATGCACCCATCTCAGATTTTGCTATTCTGTCAAACAACTGCAATCTCTTAGGGCTTACCATAACAGGTATTTATTTATTGCCCATGCTGCTTAGGCACTGTGGGTCAGCTGTGGCTCTAGTTGGTTCTGAGGGGATCAGCTAACCGTCAAACGTTTTCTTATTTTCTGGGATCCAGGCTAAAGGGACATGTTCTTATTTTGGAAAGCAAGGACTGCTATAAAGGCAAAACATACAAACACAGTTTAAACATACTCTTGGACATGGCCTACACTGCATTGACTTACATTCCATTGGCAAAAGGAAGTCACATGTCCAAACCTAAAGTCAATGGATGGGGGCTATACTTTGCCTACAGAGAAATATGACAAGTATGAGTAGGGGACAAATAAGTATTAACAAAAATAAAATCTACCAATTCAATTCACTCGTAAGTGTATGGTAGAAGAAAGACCTGGTAACTTTATTAAGTTCCTATGAATTCTACAGTCCTTCCCTTCAACATGGCTCTTTCATAATCCTGATTATTGGTATTATTTTCTGACTCCAGTGGATAGTTAATATTCTGTGGGCTCCAGCTTTCATTTCCTCTTCTTGTTTTGACAATTACCAACTAATTGAGTGTCTCCTGAAGTCATTGGGGAAGCACATAGCTGGAATGCTGGAGGCAGAAAACCCAGGCAAGTGACCATGAGGAAAGCAAATATTAGAAGAAGCAAAATACAAGAGGGTGGAGAAGGAGTGGCAATATGACCACTTTAAGGAGTTCATGAATGAAAGATAATAAGTTGGTAGGAAGTGCATGGCTTTTATTTCATTAAAAGCATAGTTCTAGAGTGAGACGAATACTGCAGTAGACTTTAAGACTTTGAACAAGATATTTGACATCTTTGAACTTTATTTTCATTGCCTGCCAAATGAAGACAATAGCTAAAATATAGTATTATGTGAAAATGCATATTAAATTGTTAAATGTCTTGCTTATTGATACTTACCTGTACCGTAACAGGTGGCAGCAATTATATATATGTATGTATGTGTGTGTGTGTATATATATATATATATATATGCAATTGGTAATCAGCAAATGTTATTTATATCTAAATTTTTGTGTGGTGACTATGAGTGTCCTCTTTACAATTATGCAGGAGTCTCATAATTTCATTTAGGTATGACTAAAAACAAATCAATATAAAACAAAAAAGGAGAAACTTAAAACCATGTAGGTAAGATTTCTAAATAAAATACAGCTTCCAGTTTCATTGTATTTCCTTACAAAAACTATATTTGAATCAGTTGTGGACTAATTAAAAGCAACCTATTTTTCAAAGCAGACATAAAAATCAAAATCAGGGCAAATAAGTAAATGTGTAATATTAATTTAAGTACTTTATATATTATGGCATTACTGTGGTATTATACCAACTTAATATAATTAAGGAATTATAATTTTTTCTGCAATCCTTACCCTAATTCTATAGCCTATGTTTATGTTTTTTTAACATGTGTCTTTTATCACATATTTGGAATTATGCTATCATACAGGTTTATATCACTATTTTTAAACTAAAAATTATATAATAAATACTTCCATTTTTATTATGTAGCTTTCATAATCATTATTTAATATATAATAGTTTATCAAGTGAATGACAGTAATATATGCAACTGCTTCTCAGAGTTGGCATTTAGATTAGTTTTCCCATATTATAAGTAAGATTACTCAAGTGAGCTAGGGGAAGGGGTCATAGAATCATGAGACTATAGCTGACAAAGTGTTGAGTGACAAAGAGATATATCATAGATGGAACTAAATGTGTTCAGGATTCTAAAAAGAGCAATGGTTCACAAGGAAACTTCTGCCTCAGGTGGGCAGAGGAGTCCGTACATCAGGGAAACTTATGTCTAGGTGAAATGGAAGACCATGTTTCTCAATGCCTGTGACCAGGTTGGTTCACCTTGCTGTGGTACTGTTCTTAATCCTGCCTCAGTGATATTGTATTTTTTAGAAACTTTAGGGATTCTAACATCTTTCTGAATCTCATCATTGATATCAGGAGATCCTGTGGAGGTTTTTGATTTTTTTAAATGGGCATTTTAATATAAAAGAAAGGTATTCTTTGGCCATGTAATCTTCCTAGAAGTATCCAGGAATTTTTCTTTACCTCCTCTTCTGCAGTGCCAGTTAATGATCTAATGCTTTCAAATTGAGAAAAGAATCAAAACACCAGAGAATCTTTGGAGACTAATGCAAAATGGAGGATCCAAAATCTCTTAAATATAATTCTGGTTTTTTCCTAAGTTGAAAGGTGAGAAAAGTATTATAAGTGGTTTCCCAGCTATGCTCTAAGGAATTCTAAATTTTCTAGGAAGAACCAGGGACCATTTCAGGAGTCAGGGGATGGTGATAAGTGGAGTTCCAGGCTCTCTATGACGCTTCCAACCCCATAAACCAGAGTAGCTGGTTTGCATAGTAGGATTCTGAGTAAGATTTCGTTCCTAGAAAGGATTCTGTGGCTTTAAAAACTTTAGAAGGAGAAAAACAAAAACAAAACGGGATATACACACAATGTTTGTTACTATCCTCTTTCACTGTACAGCCATATACATAATTTCCCTAAGCCATGACTCTGGGAGAGAAGAAAAGACTGCACACATGCTAACATGTAAAACTCTCAGATAAATTTTTCCCTAAAGGACAGGAAAATCATATTTAAAAGTTTGGGCTGACTCCCCTTTTCAGGAGGGGGCATGATGTTCAGCACTGTTCAGGCTTCCCGTGTAAGGGAAGAAAAAAATAATTTCTATACTTTCTGAGTTCTTAGCTGAGACCCCGGTAACTAAATGCAGATTAACAAGAGAAAAACAAAAAAAAGTTTATTAAAGTATATACCTCATTATGCTTGTGAGATATGCAGAAAAATGAGTAAATCTCAAGGAGGTGGATTTGAATTCAGGCTTAAATACCATTGTCCACTGATAAAAAGAAAGAAGGGTGTGGGAAGGGCTAGTTATGTGGAGATGCCTAGAAAAAGCAGATAAACAATGATAAGATTTGTTACACAGATAAAGTCCATGCCTTCTCTTTTGGTAAGTCTCTAGTGATTTAGTTGTTCTTCTCTTCCTGGTGCAGAGAGGGAGACACCACTAAAAATAGAAATTTCCTTTATAGATATAAATTTCCCTTACAAAAGGGTGACTTAACTTTCAGAGCTTCTTCTGTGCCTGCTGGTTCTCAAAATAATCAGCGCAAAGTAATCCTTATGCTAAAGAGGCATATTTTGGGGTGGCATATTCCGGTCTTCTGTAAACACTAGATAATATCTATAAGCAAGGATCGATTTCTCTTTCCTCAAGTATGATAGAAATTTAGCTACAAGGAGAAAATCATTAGAAAAAAAAGATAAGAAAATTTTATATTTAATATGAACAGAAGTACAACTCACAACCAAGTAAACAAGTAAGGAAATATATTTATATTTGCATACTAAAGTTTTGTATTTCAACATTTTTGTATTTTCAAGTTTTTAATAGAAACATAAGATTTACTCATTATATAATATTTAAACATTTCAAAAATATATAAATCATACATGGTCACTTTCCAAAGGCATTATTTGTATAGATATGTAAATATATGTACATTATCGCACTAAAGGTAGAAGCTGAGGAAAAATTAATATACATAGAAAGTTTATTTGGACCAAGCTTGTGGATTGCAGCTCTGGGGCATCGATTCAGTTGCCCTGAATATACACTCCAATTAGTGGCAGTCTACAAGTGGATTTTTAAAAGAAGAGGGGGTTCTTGCGTTGTTTACAAAAGAATTTACATTAAAATAACATCAGCTATTGATTGGCTATATATTGTTTTTGTTTGTTTGTTTTGTGTGACAAACTCCAGAACATGAAGATAATGGATGAAGCAGCTAGTCAATAACAAAATTACTTTGAACAATTGCCTCCAGGCATGGGTGGGGAAGAGGGGCTGGGCTGACTGAAGTCTCATACTCATGTCTCTCTGGGCCTGATAAATTTTGGATACCTCATGTTGCTCAGATTGCTCTGAGCTAGTTTTCTTTTCTCAACCTAAGTAGTCTTTCTGTGTTTACAATTTAAAATAATTATATTCTGTTCTCCATCTTACTTTTTTCATTTATTACACTTTTAACAACATTTCGGCCGTATCAGTGCATGTAAATCTGCCTATTCATTTTATAGTTAGATGATATTAATACTTTTTTATGAATGTACAATTTATACATTTTCTAATGACTTTCAGTTTGCCACAGTGATAAATGATGTTGCCCTGGACGTCATGTGTGTTTGCATACCTGTGCAATTGTGCCTACAAGAAAAAAACATCTTTGTAGTGCAGTTGCTTGGTTAATGGCATTTATAAATGAGTCACCACTACTACTATACTAGTTTCCTGGGGCAGTCGTAGCAAACTACTACAAACTTGGTGGCTTAAAACAACAGAACTGTATTCTTACATTTCTAGACATCAAGGTGAAGAACCACATTCCTTAAAAAGGTTCTATGGGAGACTCTGTTCCATGCCTCTTCTAGCTTCTGGTGGCAGTTGACATTCCTTTGCTTGTGGTCACATCAGTTTCTGCTGGGCCTCCATCTTCACATGACATCTCTCTCTGCGTCTTCCTTTCTGTGTGTGTGTCTCTGAACTCCCTCTGTCTCTTTTTGTTATAAGGATACATGTGATTGCATTTAGGGCCCACCTGGGTAATCCAGGGTAAGATTCTCTCTCAACAGCCTTAATTTATACACATCTTCTGCCATATAGGGTAATATTACAAGTTCTGGGGATCCAGACGTGGACATAGCTGGCATTCACCCTATTATAACTTTTTACACACAATTCTGCAGTTTGAGTATCTCTCGTCTAAAATGCTTGAAACCAGGTCAGCTGTGGAATTTTTCACTTGTGATGTCAAATAGGCACTCAAAAAGTTTTGGATTTTGAAGCATAATTTTTTTGATTTTTGGATTTGGGGATGCTCAACCTGTATTAGAAATCAGGGGAATTGTTTGGTATGGGAGGTCCAGTTCCAATTCTTCATAGATAATTACATACTGGTTTATATATTTTTTTCTAACTTGCCCATTATAAAGCATTTTTAGTTAGTTTGACCCTTATTTCCAATTAGCATTCTCAGAGTCATTTAAGCACTGCAATAGTTTAGTCTAAAAACAGGTTTTGTGTTATTGACATTTTGTGGGCTATGCACTATTGATATCTCTCTTGTCTAGATGTCAAAGTAAATTAGTCAATAGGATTTAAGAGATGGTCCACCTTGAAGAATAAAATAGCCTCTCGGGATTAGAGTCCAATTTTAATTTAATTATATGTTGGGAAAGAAAAGATTTGGTTCAATTTAATTTCTGTTGTAAAATTGGGTGAGTTGTCTCCTAAACTTAAACACTGTACTTTAATTTGATGTTGCTATATCCTTTTGTATAAAAAAAGAAAATAGCTAAAAAACCAGACAATTATTCTTTGAGAACAAATTAACTCATTTAGGTGAAAACATAATATAATATAACTTACTACTTATAAACACTTTATAAGTAGGATGTAGAGAAAAACTCATGCTTTAACTGTAGGGCTTCTAGAGGAATTTATAGTGAAACCAATAGTCTAAGAACTATTGATTATTTTGGGTCTTAGTTTGCTGAGTGCATTGTTTCTAAACTGTATTTTGAAATATAAACTTCTGGATAGCATGGAATATTGATAAGACTTCATAGAATGGAGGCATGCTGGTTTAAGTTTTGGAAGTTGAAGAAAGATTATTCACAAAATAAATAAAGGAACATTCTAATATTTTATGTGACTGCAAGAGCCTTGAATACAATATTATAGTCTAGCCATGGATCATCACTAATAGTTTCATTACTCCTATGTCTTACATATTTTTCTCCATAGTTTAATCAACCCGTATTGATTCTAAAAGAAAAGGCAAAGTTATTGGGCTTCAATCCATCCCACCACATAAATTGTTGAAAAACACTTGCAGGTGACTCTTGTAAACAGTGGTATTATATTGGAGCCTATACACTCAAAAACATTATGGACAGCACAGATGTAAATAAGCTGGAAAGATGATGAATTTCAAAAGACTTTGAAGGATAGTTGTAGTTTTTGAATTGCAAAGATAAGAATATAAATTCTGATGAACAAGACCATCAGAATGGACATGCGTAAGAACTGAAATTTGGAAATTCCCAGAGGAATAAAACCGAAAGAGTATAATTGTATGCAGAAAGAGTTAGCTTTCATGTTGTGTTATAGTGGAATCAGCAACAAAGCCCCTAATAAAAAAAAAACTAGTTGTGGTAGCAATTTGGTCACCTACTAGACATTATACTTAAAAAAGTCACTTTGCAATTCTGATCCTTTATGCCCTCATCTACAAAACGTGATTCAAAATACCAGTTCCTTGGAGTTCATGGGATTATGAAAATATTTGTATTTTTAGAAAAATAAAAAGCTCTAAAACATTGTTTATTTTTTATGCACCCTGTTATAAGTAAAGCCCATCATAAATCATATGGCATATGTGTGATTACTAAGGATCAAAATTAGCAGATGGCAAAGCCCAACTTCTGGCTATAATAATTAAAGCTACTTTTGTAGTGGGAATAAACTTGATGCCTACTTGGACTTCAGGAAGCAGTCCTCTAAATAATGGTTTTTCCAAATTGAAGGAAAGCCTTCTCATTGGCTTAAGGATTGTTGGTTTTCTACATGCTTTCTAGTCAGACACACAAACTCTAAAACACTACCTTTTTTAAAAAACTTTTAAACCACTTTAATGGGGTATGATTTACTTACAAAAAGCTGTCTATAATGTATACAACCTGGTTAGTTTGGAGATAAGTGTACACCCATGAAACCATCACTACAATCTATGCCTTAAATATATCCACACCCAAAAGTTTGCTCCTGCCTTCTTTATTATTGTTACATTTTGAAAAGCACACAACATAAGATCTATCCTCATACCACATGGTTTAAGTGTACGATAAGAGTATTGTTAACTACAGGTACTATGCTGTACAGTAGATCTCTAAGATCTATTCATCTTGCATAATTTTATCTTTGTTTCTTTCACTAATTCCTCTCCATTTTCCTCTTCTAGTCACCTGGTAACAACTATACTATTCTCTGCTTCTATGTTTCCTCATCTTTAATGTTTCCACTAAAACACTACCTTTCATTTTTAAAACTAAAGATTAGTAAATGCATTGTATAAATATATCTGCATAAATGTATACGAAATATATGATGATAGTTTAATATATGTAAAGAAAAGGATGTAACATAGATTAATATAGATATAACTATCAAGCAGAGTCTTCCTGGATTTTTTACCCATTTGTTGAAAGGAACTCTGGATGTGAGTTAGTCTTTCTGGAAGAAAATGGGTCAATTATGTTAAGGTGCTGTGAAATTTCACAGAGATGTTGGTGAGCATATATAATTTGGACTTGTCAAGATCCCTTTTATCTGGTCCCTAAGTTGGCCTGTATAAATTATATTAATTTTTTTTTATTTTCTTGGAGGGCTGCCACATGGAGCCTGTATAAATTATGAGTGTAATTAAGCACATAGACTGGAAGATCAAAATCTAATTTTTAGATATGTCTCAGGCTCTCTTCTGAGGCTTTGCCTTGAAGCCAGGGAAGTTCTCTCTGCCAGAGGAAATAGATAGAAAATACATTTTCTCAAAATATAAAGGTTTTCTACCTTTGGATGAGCTGGTTACTTGTGGTGGGATGGAGCTGCTATTCTCGAATTACCCAGCTTTAAAAAGCCACCGATGGGTCCGAAGCCTCCTGGTAGGACCAGAGCTGATGTATGAGCCTCTTCTCACTGCTCTAATCCCAGGCCCAGGAGACCCATTTAGTGTGAACTCTTCATTCCTAGCACAAATTAGACCTTTATTTCCGTCCTTATGAATTTCTCAGTGTTTATCCCTGACTTTTAAGCCTCTTTACTCATAGTCTTCCTAGTCTCCACTCTCCATTTCTAATGGACTTGGCATGCAGATCACACTTTCTTCATCCTCTCTTACAAACCTCATTTGACCTGGTGGCTGTGTTGCCTTTGTTCAGCACTTTAGAATAGGTGGCCCTAGATGTAAGGCAGACACTGGTTATTTAATTGAAAGTATTGACATTTTCTTAGTTTTGATCTAGGCAAAGAAAGCCTTGGTCCAAACAAAACAAATTCTTAGGTACTAAATTTTATATATTCAGCACTATATTTAAATTGAAACAAAGATACTGGATGGATTAGAGATTTAGCATATTTTTCTGTCACCCCGATTTGATTAGGAAATGTGAATTCTAAATCAGAAGATCTCTAAAATAATTTTTGTTTCCTTCCTAAAACCCAGTCTGTCTTATTATAAGCCGTGTATATTACTGACAGTATTTCTAATACTTATATTTTAATTTTTTATTTTCATTGTCAATGGATATTTATTTAATTGAATTTTAGAGAAAATTATTTAAATGAGTATAGGTAATTCTTTAAGTGACAGCGAATGCCAATAAGAATTTTCTTTCTTATAATCATAGGCTTGTAATCTACTGTTTGTTTTTTTAACAAAACCTAATTTTTTTAATCTTATACTTTTTATTTTAATTTTTTCTCATGCACATGTTTGGTCATTTTAGTCATATCTTAGTTCTATTATTGTATTGACAAAGATATATTCAATTTTGCTAATTATTAAAAGATGTTCAAAATTTATTGAGGTGATTTAAAGGCAGTGGCTCTAATTAGGCTTATTGAATTCAAATATGCATGTAACAATTTGTTTTTCTATTTCTTTAGACAATCCAAAATCTACTCTACCTTTTTTCCTTTGTATTGCCTTCAAATATCACTCTTCAAAGTATAGTGAGTAGGCTTAAAGATTCCACATATAATCCAAAGAAATCTGTTCAAGTGAACATCTATCAACACCTAAAACTATACTTTTAACTCTCTTTTTCTTGGCTGTGCTTACAAGCTGTGCTTGTTAAAAGAAATAAGACACAACAGATATAAATTGTATTAAAATATTACAGAATTGGGCATAGGGAAAAAAGGCGTGAAGCCAATGAGTGTGTATGACTTGGATCTTGACAATTGGTCAACTCAAGAGTCACTAATAAAGAGGAGGTGACAATGTTGGAATTGGAGTTTTTGGAATTGATTCGTTCTGGGTCTCTTTTTTAATGGATCAGTTAAGAGATAATAAGATGTCATTTTATATGAAGAAAAACAAAATAAGTAGTAGATAAGAAAATGAAGAAGTATGTGAGTGGCACCTTGCACCCTGGAACCCATAGTTATCATTTAAATCAAGGAAATATGCTGAAAACAGAAAGTAAAATATCATATAAATGAGAAATAAATTGATGAACTGTGGGAAAAAAAGTAATACAAAAGCAAAAGATTAAGGAGAAAGAACGCTTAATCATATGTTTTTTATTTAAAGGCAAGGAAACTTTTGAAAGGAATGATTTGTGTAGCATCTGAGAAAATAGCTTCACTTTTATAACAAAGCAGGAATAATTTAAGTAGTTGACAATTCAGAGAATGAACATGCAGTACATTAGAAAAACATGAATTTAATAGGCAATATAAATCAGAATTTCTAGGTGATATTCCTTCAGGCCGGAATGTAGAGAAATGTGAAACAGTTGATTATCTATGGAAGGCTGATGTGCAGGTCACCTATTGTCATTCAGAATTGTTAAAGAACATTTGTGCACTAAAATATGTCTGGGGATATGATTGATACTTAGATACTTAGATATGATTGATACTTAGTCCCAGCCTCTCCGAGTAGCTGGGACTACAGGCGCCCGCCACTAGGCCCGGCTAATTTTTTTGTATTTTTAGTAGAGACGGGGTTTCACTGTGATCTCGATCTCCTGACCTTGTGATCCGCCCGCCTCGGCCTCCCAAAGTGCTGGGATTACAAGCGTGAGCCACCGCGCCTGGTGAATAGTTGTGTGTGTGCATGTGCACACGCACGTGGGTGCACGTGTGTATGTGTGTTTGAGATAGAAAAATGGGAAGAGTCGAAGGAAAGGGCTGGTAGTATATGCTATTACTATCCATTTTTACTTCTTTCAGTTTTCCTGATGCTTTTTTTTTTTTGAGCTGTCGCCCAGGCTGGAGTGCAGTGGCGCAATCTCGGCTCACTGCAAGCTCCGCCTCCCGGGTTCACGCCATTCTCCTGCCTCAGCCTCTCCGAGTAGCTGGGACTACAGGCGCCCGCCACTAGGCCCGGCTAATTTTTTTGTATTTTTAGTAGAGACGGGGTTTCACTGTGGTCTCGATCTCCTGACCTTGTGATCCGCCCGCCTCGGCCTCCCAAAGTGCTGGGATTACAAGCGTGAGCCACCGCGCCTGGCCCCTTTTTTTAGTCCTTTTCTGAATTTGGATGGTGGCCTCATCATTTACTTGTATATACCGTAGTCAAGATAGATTTAGCAAATATTCCTTTCCTTTACTTTTCATTTAGGATGTTATCTAAAGCCAACCTCGTCTCAGGCACTTATACCATAATTGCTACCAGCATTTGCCTTGATATTGCTGCCCCTGTCTAGAAAAGACTGTTAAAAAAAAAAAAAAAAAAAGTCTGCCTCAGACAAACATATATGGGCCTAACATTTTATTTCGATTTATTTCTCTTTGTCTTTGTTACAAAACAAAACCTGAAACTTCATACTTACAGAGATAAAATGACAGCGGATGGCGTAATGGGTGAAATGTTTTCTTTTTCCAATTTCAAATATTTACAGCTATTTATTGATCTATTTATCTTTTATTTACCCTATTATATGCTAATAACTGTACTGAGAACTTGGGATACAATAATTGACTTGTTATCTTAGACTCTGATGGGAAAGATGGGTAGTAAATAAATCAGTAGAAATGTTATTTGAAGGCAACAATATTGTAGATGTTTCCAAATTATTCATGGAGAGAATCAGGAATTTGGAGTAAAAATCTATGTTTCCCTGCGATTCAAATTGAAATCAGAACTATAAGAAAAGTACTTATTACAATAGCTTATAATATTGAGATAAGTTAAGAATCTAAACAGTTCTGAATTTTTTATGAAATAATTTATAGAATATTAACCAGTGAAATATTGTTAAAACTGATTATGCAACTATTTATGATTTTTAAAGAAATCCAAATAAATGAGAAATTCAAATCTTAAAACTGTATTTCTACATAGTACATTTTTATTAAATTTATATACATAAATATATACACACATTGAATATACATATATACAGATAAATATTTACTGCATTTGTTGTGTCTTCAATTCTAAGAAGCACATATTTCACGTTTTAACATCTTTGAAATGAAGATGTCTTACACTGGATGGCATCTTATGATCATTGTTGCTAAGGTGGCAGGAATGGCAGAGTCATGGCCTATGCCTATGCACATTTTAATAATTGTTTCTGATCATGATTGGACAGTTTCAGTCTTTTGATATTTCAGTCAATAAACCATTTGTGGACCATTAGAGGAAGGCATATAAGTTCTGTTGTTCACTGAGTATCTTCTGTTGATATTTTCTGGTAAGATGAAGAACATCAGTGTCAAAATTTAAAATGGCCCAAGCAGCTTGAAAGAAATTCCTAGAGACAGTAATGGAGTACTCTGTAGAAATGAAAACCGTGGAGGCTCTTTATAGGCCAGAGGAGGATATTGTGTAAGAAAACACAGCTATTGCAAACTGTGATTCAAAAAGTGATTCAGAAGAATCATAATCTGATGGTGAAAATATTTAGCAATACTTAATGAGTTAGAAGTTGTTTTCTTTTAGTACATATTTATACATGTAATTTTGATATAACTTAAAATTGTTGTCATTTTCAATTGGATAAAATGTATTATGTAAACATGTATAACTGAAGCTATAGCAGGGTATTCACCAGTATGTTTACAATAGTTCAGTGTTAGGATTGTGGGTGATTTACATGTTTTTCTTTACGTAATTTTTATTTTTTAAATTTTAAATTACTAATTAGTATTTATATCTTTGGCAAATGATAGTTACTGATTTTAATATTTAAGTGAAAATTTATTCTAAATGTGTAGGGTAATTACTGAAGTAGAAATATGATGCATAAACTTCCAAATTTTAGGACAAGTTGGAATCTTTTTTCCTTTGGTGTAAGCATAACTAGTAAAATAAAAGAACTGGTATTTAAAGAACAGAATGGCTCTAACTACATGAAAAGATACTCAAAATTATTAGTAATCACAGAATGCAAATTAAAACCACAATGATGTTTTTCGTGTCTACTGCATTAGAAAAAATTTAAAAATTATGCATTGGTCAGGATATGTGGCAAGGAGAACTCTTATGCACTGCTGGTTTCAGTGTAAATTTCTCCAATAAATCTTCTATAATTCCTATCCAGTATCTCTGGAGAATTGTTTGCACAAATGCCCCAAAAGAGAAAAGTACAGGAATGTTCTTAGAAGTATAATGACATCTACCTGGAGACAGTCCAAATCTCTATACATACTTAGTTATAGGTTACATATAGATATAAATACATACACATGTATATTCAGAAATGACATATGGTCAATCTTTATTATGAGTGGCTCCATATTTGTAAATTTGCATATCCACAGAAATTTGTGATTCACAGCACTTTTGCAATCATTTGCTGACATGCACAGAACAGCAAAAAAATTTGTTATGCAACACTTACATTCCCAGCTGAAGTCAAACAAGGCAAGACCCTGCCTTCTGGTTTTAGTTCTCTCTCATATTGTAAATCAGTATTCTTTTTATAGTCTAATACCATGTTTTTCACATTTTGTGCTTTTTGTTGGTGATCTTGCTGTTTAAAATGGTCCCTAAGAGCAATGCTGAAGTGCTGTCTAGCATTCCTCAGTACAAGAAAACTGTGAAGTGTCTTATAGAAAAAATATTTGTGTTAGATAAGCTTCATCCAGACATGAGTTACAGTGCTATTTGCTGTAAGTTCAATGTCAGTGAATCAGCGATATGTATTAAGTAAGGTGTCTTTAAGCAGAAACACACATAAAACAAGGTTTTGTATTGATTGGTTGATGAAAATGTGATCAGAGTCTCACATAAACCTAACCTTGTTTTTCTACTATGTGCAGCGGTTCAGCATTTGGTAATTCAGTGTTCATGGTGACTTTATAGAACACAGCTTCCATGAATAATGAGAATCAACTGTACTCTGTGACATCAGATTTATAAGTCTATGTGCATCATGTCTGAATCTAAAATTATAATATTAAATTAAAAAACTGTTTCCAAGATTACATACATCATATGCATATTATTACATGCATATAATATATAAAATTTAATATATATTTGAAATATTAATAACTATTAAATTATTATTTAATTATTAATTATTAAGAATTAAATTTTGACTCTGATCTATATATATTTTAGGTAATGAAAATTTTATATGAAATATAATATATTTAGTTTATATATTACATATAAATTTAGGAACACATACACATATACACACATACATATATGGTAAAAGTATAAATAAAATTAAGTTAAAAGCCATCATACAATCCAGGATAGTTGTTGCCTTTTGGTAGAGAAAGAGCGATGTGGTCAGAGAGGGATACACAGAGGCGTTTAGATTAAAAATGGCTATTGCTATTTTCTGAAGATCCTAAAATTATTTAATATTTTTAGAGAAACTCTGGAGGATTTCACATTCAGCCTCAACTGTGATTTATTGAACACTTAACTATGTGCAGATCACTAATCTGAGGCAAGCATACACTATTTCATTTAATTCTTATATTACTCTTGTGAGGTAGGTACTCTTCATGCAATTTTTTTTGACACTCGAGATCGTCATGCAAATTTCACTTTAAGATTTGGCTTTTAAAAGTTATAGCTTTTACATTAAATGTAATAAAAGACATGTAATTTGGAAAGTCACATATATATTTTTTCTCTTCAAAAATGTAATTTTAAGATCTTCACTCGTCTTCATTTTATGTATAATTTTAAGAAAAATTAGGATAATGGTAGGTAAATTTGTCTAGTACATATTAGTCATGCCATATAGTTATTATCCTGTTTTTACAGATGAAACCACAGACTCAGTTTTATTACTTTACTGAGTGTTACAGAGTAAATGATGGAGCCAGTATTCCTAGCATTTGAAGCTCTTATGCTTAATTTTCATGCCACAAGATGAAACCATGTAAAGGAAAATAGGTTTAAATGTACAATTTCATAATAAACTAGAATTTTAGAAAATAGAATTGTGTGTGTGTGTGTGTGTGTGTACATTCTTCTATTTTATTCTTTGTATAGGAGCAAACCAAGTAGAATGCTTTTAAAGGGTCATAAGTTCAAATTATTTTAATGTAAGAGTGATACATTTCTTAAGGTGGGGCATATTTAAATGCTGGGAAAATTCTAATTCATAGAATTTATACTAGTGTTGACACCTATTTACTGTGTGAGTCTACACACACCTTTTTACTTTCCTATGGGCGTAGTTTCCTGTCTGTAAAATGGAAATCCCATATTTATAACATGATTTGAATATTAACAAATTATAATATTTGTATTGATATTATTATTTTAAAATACAGGTTTAAGATTACTTAGAAATGTTATTTATGATCTTTGAAGTGAGTGAGAAATAAATCATCCAGTTGTATTTCTGAATGTTTACTGTAGCAGATGTGATAAAAACTACAATAGTTTAAACTCATGAATTAGTAATAAAAGATGGTTTAGTTTTCTTTATGCAAGCAGGAAAACTGCAGAGTGAGGACTTTAAGCCCCATAACTGTTTTTACACGCTGATTATACAACAAAGAGTAGTTTACCATGTAAATGTCCTTTGGTATTTCCTCAGTATTCTTCTAGGGTTTCTTTTTTTAATTTTCAAGCAACAAAATAGGTACTTTAAAATATAGTAATAAAATTTACTAATATATAGATTCAGATTCTTTAGACAACTTTCAAAGATCATTTGCTATTTTCAACTGGTTTCACTAATACTTACAATATTTATTTCCTTTTCTTTTTTCCTTAAATATTATACATCTTCAGAGATACTATTTCCAATGCACATGTGCTGTAAACTCATCATGTTAGGTTAACTGATGACCAAGGAGAAATAAACCTATCTTCCAATTAATAGATGAATAGATAGATAGCAGACAGAAAACTTTTATGTTTCTAAGAAAGCAAAAATGATTAAAAAGCAAGCTGTACACATGCTGAAGACATACAAACCATCTCAAAATAATTCTTGAGAGGTGTGGTATTTTGGGTTGATTTTAGCAATTTTTAGCATCTGCACGACATTAACTTATAGAAGTGGCTTTGCCCCAATTACTGTGATTGACTAGGATCTACATTATGTGCATTATTTGTTTGTGGTTAAAGCCTTTCATTTGACTTTGTCACTATAGTTTCCAAGACATTTTTTGGTAGGCTTCTAACATACAAATGTATACCTATAAAAAATCTTTCAAGTTATTCATTTTTTGAAAATCAGATGCCTATAACTGTTTTGATCAATAAGAAGAATACTACAGATATGCAGAGAGGATGTAATAAAAATGCCGAGGATTTTTTTGCTTGCTTTTTTTTCTCTCTAAATTATATCACTCGGTAGTCTTATTTCTAATTCTATTCATATTATCTGTAGAGTCAGCAGTGATTAGTGAAATCCTGCTATTACTGTTTTTCTTGGGTCAGGCTTCTTAATATCTCTGAAATTTGTCACACTTAAAAAATAGAAGAAATACCTTAAAAGGCTTTTATTGAAACTAAACTGAATACTTACTGAAAATAAAAAGCATTTATTTAGCATAATAAGTACACAGTATTTATTGAGATCCCCTTATCCATTTTTGTATACCTATAGATTACATTATAGGTTACTTTGAGTATCGTGCATTAATGCAATAAGATAAGTAATTGGAACTCTTGAAACTATTCCATCAAATTAATTCCACTGCATCTAAAGCCATATTTTATGTGTGTATTTAGTCGGGAATAATTTTAAATTTTATTTTATTGTAATTTCTTGGAAAAATCAAAAGGATTTGCCTTTTTCATACCATTTAACAATTTTTGAAATTTGTTTCACCTACATTGTCTAATAGAATGGTAGGTGTATTTATCATTTATACCTCTACTTCCTGTAAAAGAGTAATTTGAGACTGCTTTTTTAAAAATAAACATATATCAAAACATCACATTGTACCCCATAAATAGATAATAGATACAAGTAAATATATAAAAAAGCTAATTTTTTTTTATGTATGAGTATATGAGTAAGACATGTAAAATATATTTATAAAAAATATTTAAAAAGGAGATATTTTCTGTACAAATCATTGTGGCAATTAAAAGTCTTATTTAGCTATTTTACTTTACTTAAAAAACATTTTAGGGATAGGGCCTGTCTCTTTCACCCAGGATGGAGTGCAGTGGCTCCATCAGAGCTCACTGCAGCCTTGAACTACTGGGTGAGTATAGTTAGTAATACTGTATAGTATACTGGTAATTTGCCAACAGAATAGATTTCAGGTGTTCTGAGCACAAAAAAGAAAAGTGGTAACTCTATGAGGCAAGGGGTATGTTAATTAGGTTGACTGTAGTAATCATTTTGCTATGAATATGTACAACAAAACATGTTTTATACCTTAAATATAGAATTTTTATTTTTAAAAAATAGTGGGGGCTGGATGTGGTGGCTCACACCTGTAATCCCAACACTTTGGGAGGCCGAGGTGGCTGGATCATCTGAGGTCAGGAGTTCAAGACCAGCTTGGCCAACATGGCGAAACCCCATCTCTGCTAAAAACACAAAAATTAGCCGAGCATGGTGGCGCCTGCCTGTAATCCCAGCTACTAGGGGCTGAGGCAGGAGGATCGCTTGAACCTGGGAGGCACAGTTTGCAGTGAGCCAATATCATGCCACTGCACTCTAACCTGGGCCACAGAGTGAGACTCCGTCTCAAAAAAAAAAAAAAGAAAGAAAAAGAAAAGAGTGAGTTAGAATTATCTCTACAATCATCAAAAAGCGTCGACAACAGAAAGCAATAAAAAAAGCCAATAGATCATGTCAAAAGGCTTTGCATCCATCATTTCGTTCCTTGGCTTAGCCTTAAACAGGAAGGAAAAATGAGACCAAAAGTATCAATTAATGAGGTTAAAACAACTGGTGACTGAAGTAGAATATGCATGAGATCTATCTTAGAGCTATATCTGATGTATAATGTAAAATGGTACTTCAGTTCAGATCTAAATTCTTCACTTGTGTAATTTTTGTTTCAATAATCAAATTAAATTATTTAAATATTTAGCCCACAATAATCAAAGGTATATAACTTGCATTGATTTTTTTTGTACATTTTCTGGTAATTTTCTGAGTATAAGAGTATGAAAAATATTCATGAAAAATCATATGTTATTATAGTTTTAACTAGAAAGTACTATTTTAGTGACTATCAAGAGTGGTAAACAAAAGGGGAAATAAAATTTAAACTGTTATTTCATTTTTTTAATATAGGTTACTTGAATTTTCATTAGAGGAGCAGAAATGCCACCAATGCCAAGTGCCCCACCTGTGCATCCACCTCCAGATGGAGGATGGGGCTGGATTGTGGTTGGAGCAGCTTTTATCTCCATTGGATTTTCCTATGCATTCCCCAAAGCCGTCACCGTATTCTTCAAAGAAATTCAGCAAATATTCCACACTACCTACAGTGAAATAGCATGGATTTCATCCATTATGCTCGCTGTTATGTACGCAGGAGGTAAGCTTCTTGCAATAAATAGAATCTTGAATTAAGAAAATAATTCCTCCATGTCACAATGTTTTACATATAGTGTCTTGGTATATTAAAACCCTGTTTTTATGTTATAGTCACTTAAAACCAATCAAAAGTATAATTAGAACTGAAATTTCAATGATTTTAGTGATTCAGCATCTTAAGCTATTTGCTTCAAATTGAGTCTTAATAGAGGATTTGCTTGAATAAGAATTTATAAGCACAAAGCAGGATTTACTAAATAATGGAATTTCCAAGTGGAGCTACTTCATTTAGTTTGAAACAAAGTGCACAACATGTTGCTGATGTCATTTTTCACTATTGCTACCTCTGGTAGAAATGCTTTCTTCTGAATGAGAAGAAAATTTAAGTTGCTGACAGTTTATAAGCCCAGAAAGTACATCACTTTAAGCTGCAAAAGTGAAGGGTTAACATGTACATGCTGGACCCATTCAAATTTGTGTGACTGAAATAATTATTTATCTCTATAAGACTCATTAAATATGACATCTTTTTAACTTAAATTGTTGCTTGGAAATTATCTTATTACATTCTACGTTCAAATAAGGGTATGAGTCATGAAGGATAATGAATAAATCAAAGTACCATCCCACTTCCAAATGTTAAAAATTTGGAATTATTGGTGCCTTATTATGTCACCTATTTTCTTTAAATCAATCTCAATAGCAGACGAGACTCTCTTGTAGAATTTTTTGAAAGTCATTACTTAAAATATATCTTTTAGAGTTTTTATTTTTCAAGTGGGTATTTGACTTTAAGGGATAGATATAGACTCAGACTATAGTCATTTAAAGAAATTATATCAATATCTTCTGTGATTTCTTATTTTTCAAGTAAGGATAATATGGCTTTTAGTCATGGAGATGTAACATTACTATAATATCCAGTATTTAGTAATATTTACTTTCACCCAAGGCCTAAGTACTTAATGTGTGTGATATGACTTAATCCTCTTAATGATCCGTGAAATGAGTATTATCTTCTCTTTATTCCATAGCTGAGGAAATAGATACAGTAGCTCTCCCAAGTCAAACAACTTGTTAGTAGCAAACAGAGACTGTAACTCCAAGCATTTAACACCTATGGTCTCTTTTCTCATATCTTTCTCTTTACATCTAGAGAGTGACAAAGCCCGATCTAGCCCAGGCCTTCTATAAACCTGATTCAATTCTTTCCACTTCAGCTCAGTGGCTTGTGTTCCACCTCCACCAACATCATTTGTTCAGTAACATAATAATTATTCTTTAGGACATTATCTTTTTGTTGTACTTTGAGGGTAAATAGTTGATCCTAAAATAATTCTGTGTGTGTGTGTATGTGTGTTTATGTGTGTTGGTGTTGGAATGTGTTTTCTACTTTTTATACATAGTGATTTTATATTAATACAGCATATGTTTCCCTTATCCATTTGGTTAGGTTAAACGTGCATTTTTCTTCCAGTATCAAAAGGTATCCTTTAAGTACTATTTGGGCGTGTCAATGCAAAATTCTACTTCTAACACACATTCTGTGAATCTCCTTTGGACAGTTGTTTTATAGATTGTAAGAATGTTATTTTTTATGACCATAGAAACAGTAGCTATTGTAGAGTAGATATTCCTGTATCCTGTGGGACAGGTGTTGTTTAACGATGTTGTGCTAGAGCAGCACACAGTCATCTTGACTTCAGCTCCAAAACGTGCTAATATTAAGATATATAGAGGTTTTTGTTGCCTCTTAAATACAATTGAAACAGTCTCTTATAGTGAATTAATATAAGTCCATTGAATTTGAACTTCAGATCTTATATAGTCATAATTCCTTATTGAGCAGATAGTTGACTAACTCATCAGTAGGACAAAATTTTATATACTGTTTTAGTTAAGCCAAATCTTAATTTACATTCTCTGTTAGTTTTCAGACCTCAGAGTCTCGATGACTTAAAACAATACAGGTTATTTCTTGCTGAAGCAATGTTTAAAAAAGGTGGCTATTCCATCACCCAAGGCTTTGTGTGTTGTTCTCTAAATCTGCTCCATCTGCTGGACAAATAGTAAAGGCAGACAGCATGGAAGATCATATGGACTATTTTAGGGAGTAGGCCTGGGAGGAATAAACATTATTTCTGTACATATTCTATTGATCAAAACTCTTATACTGCCCTACCCAGAGTTAGGGGCCATGGATGCTGGGAAACACAGCCTTCCCAAAAGAAGAAACAGAACTACATAACATCAAGCCAGTCCTAGACAGAGCCTGGTATCTCAACATTCTCCATTAAACAAAAGAAGCATGTGTTTATACACTTGCCTATGACAGCCCTCCACCCTCTGGCTGGATCTAAAAGGAACATTAGAAGGAACAATGGCATAATTAACTTTCTCAAACCACTAAATCTCAATATGAAATTATAAAAAGTAAATATACTATATTTACTACAAATAAATGTTCTTCTTTTATTCATGCTTATTTTTCTATTTTAATATATGTGGTATAAATTTTTAAAAGCACAAAAGAACTCTTTTGAAATTCATGAAGAAAATGGTAGTTTGTTAAAATAGTTATAAATTTGGAAAAATCTGCCTTAAAATTTTTAGGGTGATAGATGAATAAAATATGTCTAAGTTAAATATTAACAGAGATTTTATATATGCTTGTTTTGTGAAAGCAATGCTAGATACATACAAATTCTTAGTATTTAGTAATTGATGATGGCAATATCTAGGTGAGATCCAAGTAAGTACCTGGAATATTGCCTAAAGTCCTCCATTATCAGGGCTAAAACATGTAAACGTTTCATCTCTGGCCATAGAGAAAAGTCAGGAATTGCAGAAATTCTGCTCACCTTTGGTCCTTCTTTTAAAACTGGAAACATAATTCTAGGCCCATTGTTTAGTGGATGAAAATGCTTTTACCTCCCATGTTCACTGTTGAATATAGATCTTATACGTTTACGTAGTTTGTTGGAAATAACATCTGTGTCTTATCCTGATAATTAGTTTCTAATCTTTTAACCAAAAATAATTGGCACATTTAAAATTGTAATCTAATGTGGAAACAATTTTCTTAATGTGGATGCAGATAATTTTTTTCAGAAACATAGTAACTATTTAGAACAAAAAGTCTGATATAGTCAGTTAATCTAAGACACAGGTATTAGTCCTGTTACTCACATTGCAGTCTTTCTTCAAGTGTGGTCTACAGAATGCTTTGCTTCTGAGTCATGAGTCTTGTTAAAAATGAAGCCCTAGGCCTTATCCCAAATGCCCTTTTATCAGGATTTCTGTTGTTAGAGTTCAGAAACTTGCATTGTAACAAGCATCTCTGAAAACAACTTCACTTTATATACAACACAGGGGTTCACTGTTGTAGAAGAAAATCACTATTTGATTTTAAAATACTTTAATTTTCTTATAGTATGTGAACTATATTTATAGGAGCCTTTTAGGTTGATGATTATAAAAAAACTTTAAAGAACATAAGGTGAAAAGACATAGTTTACTATGAAGTATAATGAGTCTCTCTAGCAAGTAGCTGAAATATTCTGTTCAACACAATGCTAATTGCATTAGCCTAGAGAACACCTAAGATCTGACACATTCATTAGGGCTTAGCAGTCAACCTATTAATCACTACTGTGGGGTCACTGAGTAAGACGGAGCATGTTCAGAGGCCTGGCCTGTGATGTCAGGACTGGAGTCTCTTGTAGTAATTAGTTGGCATCTGGGCTTTGGTAGCAAGGTATTATCTTCCCTTCTGATGTCTGAATTAAAAATGAAACTAATGAAAGGTTCACAGGAAGGATGGAAAAGAATGCAAATTATGTTTATACCTTACTTCATCCTTAGAATAATGGCATTACATTACAGCAACCCATCTGGATGTCCATATGTTCTCCTGGAGGTCTAGCAAATTTTAGCAAATAGGTCAAACAGTGTGGTCACCCCATTAATAAAGCACTAAGTAGAGGTAGAAAACATAATTTAAACTTTTACACTGTCTAGAAGGACATAAGGTTTTATTTTGTAAATAGTGATTACATAGGATTGTCTTTCAGTGCAATATTTGTTTTTGTATTCTATTGAATGATAATCTATACGTGGTTACCTGTACAGTTACTGGCTACAGATTTGGACTGCCAGTTTCTGTGTGTACTTTATGTGACTTTTCTGGTAAAAATCTGTTCTGACTTGGAAGAATCAGCCATTCTGGAGAGAAGAATTGGCTTTGTCTCCATGGTAACTTATTTTTCTGTTTTATGTGAATAGTGACAGCCAGTTGTGCTAAAGTAAGGGTGGTAGTTTTGTGATGAACTACTTTACACAGAGATTGAACATTAGAACACTGAGCTTATTTTACTGGAGGCCGAGAAGCAAAAGGCTTTAACATAGCAGGTTGGTGGTCATAATATACAATATGTATTTTTCCATTACCTTAAAATTTTAAATAAGCTCAATATATTATTCTATATTGTACCCTAATATTTTGCAGAATGAGGGAGGCTATTAAAATAATTCATACTGTGCAATATCTTAGCAGCAATAAAAAAGAGTCATTCCATTCCTGTGTTTGAGATGGGTAGAGCTTTCATCTTAGATTTATAAAAAGTAAAAAGTACCAGGTACACTCTGACAGCCCTGTGCAAGTAGGCTGTGGACTTTTTATATCTATGCCATGTTAAACTCTTTTTTTCATCCGTAGGCATAAATATTACTAAAGCTTTCTAGGAAATATGGCACAGTGTGGCAGAAACTGTTATGCTCACCATGTATCCATGTACTCCTCTATATTTCCCAGCTTTCCTCCCCTTAGGCTGAGGCCAAGTGACTGGTTCTGACCAGTTAAATATAAGTGGAAGGACATATGTCCCTCTGGACACCTCCTGGACAAGGTGGTTTGATCTGGCATGCACCTTCCCTTTCTCTACAGTTATATAGACTATACTGATCATTATAAACATGAGGTCTTGGTTTATTGTGTAACAATAATATAAGTTATATAAATTATTACATGGGATGAGAACACACTATGAGATAGCCTTAGTCAATTTAGCTTGTATTATATCATGAAATGTACAAGTGCTACTCTATCAGATCTCTGTTAGAGAAGAGGTATCCTTTGGTAGCCTAGAGAACACCTAAGATCTGACACATTCATTAGGGCTTAGCAGTCAACCTATTAATCACTACTGTGGGGTCACTGAGTAAGACAGAGCGTGTTCAGAGCATGTTCATTTTTCTCAAATGAAAAAAGTTGTGAGTGGATATTATCATTGCCAGTTTTCATGGAATAAAAGTGAGAGGCAAGGACTTCAAAACACAAGGTAGGAATGGAATCATGGCCTTGGAGCTTTCTATAATGAAATTTGTGTGTCTCTTCCAAAACAGGGATGAAGGGGGACAGAGGTCAACGACAGATTGGAAGTGTGCTTAGAGCCTTTGAAATTATTCCAGGACACACTTTCCCTACAGAGGGCTGATAATCTAGTACAAATAATATCAGATAGTTACTAAATGTTATTTTCAACAGAAATTCTAAGAACCTTTATTGAAATCTTTTCTGACTGATATATGTGCCTTAGACAGTGAACCTTTCACTTACTGATGTATAAAAAGAACCAATTTATTAATTTATGACCTGACAAGAATAAGACTATCTTTCCTGATTTTTGGCTTAAAAATTTTCAAAAATATGTTATTATATCATTACTCACTTTATGCAGACGTGTTTTTGTTGCAAATGACAGAAACCTGATACAGATACCCTGAAGCCTAAAGAGAAATGTTCGTATGTACAAATCAGAGGAGAAGCAGAGACACCAATGTCTTCCAGCTCAACTAGCACCAGTCATTCTATTTGTCCATCATGTTGCACTCTCTCTTCTCTCTTCTGCTTCTTCCAGAGGGCAGCTTTGTTTATTTATATTGATATTCTTCCCCTGGCACAAGAGGTCTACCAACATTTCAGCCTCATATTTCAGCTCAAATTTGACACTAGGAAGACTGCCACTATTCCCTAAGTTATACTTTGACAAATTCTAAGGAAGATCGCTAGGACATGGCTTACTTTGCATTTGCCCTGAAGGCAGTGGGTGAATGAGGGACTAACATTGGCAGCCTGAGTGGAACTATGTATCTGAGATAGGAAAGGAGCTGTTCCGTAATGGAAGGGCACTGCTGTTCCCAGAGGAAGGAAGGATTCTGAAGAGACAAAGTATTAACAATAAGCACTTACTACTTTAGTCTTTTTAAAGAGATTAATACGTTATGTTTCAAGAATAAAAATGTGTTGAGTTTTACTGGTCACTCATGGGGAATTTTGCATGTAGATACTTTATAGCTAGCTAGCAAGCTGCATAGATACATAGTTACATGTCAAAATGTATATATCATATTTGGAAACTATTGCCTAATGAAATATGATGCTTAGTAGCCACCCAGAGTACTCAATTGCATTTTTTTTTAAATTTGAAACAGGGTCAAATTAAAAAAAATTGTTGCCCAAGCTGAGTGTAGTGGTGTGATCATGGCTCACTGCAGCCTTGACTTCCTGGGCTCAAGCAATTCTCCTGCCTCAGCCTCCTGAATATTCTGGGACTACAGAGGTGCACCACCATGCCCAACTAATTTCTGATTTTTTGTACAGATGAGGTTTAACTAGTCTTAAACATCTGGACTCAAGCCATACTCCCACCTTGGCTTCCAAAAGGGCTGGACTTACAGGTGTGAGCCACCACACCCACCCAGCTCTAATGTGAGTTCGTGCCTAGAGTGGAACATAGATATGAAAGGTCCTGGGATCTCAAAATGGATTATTAAGGATGTAATTGTGCAATGAGAAGCATAAGAGCATTATAATTGGAGAGTGAGCTCCAAAATATTAATAACAGATATGAAATTGAGACTTTGCTACTTGGCCATTCAGCCTATTTGCCATTTTACCTTGGACACAGTTTCCTTATCTGTAAAAATCACACAAGAATATATACATTTATGTGTGCATATGTGAGTGTGTGTGCATGTATAATGTACACTCTCCTGCTCAGAGTCATTATTAGTAATAAACACCAAATATGATACTTAGGAATTTGTAGTTTTTGATTCATTGCAGTTGTTGCTGCTGTTGTTTTTGATATTCTGCATTATGCAGTGAAACTGCAGAAAAGGAACAAAGAAGATAGTAAGTCTGACTCGAGCAATCTGTGCCAATAACATTTAAAAACAACTGGGAACGCAAGAAATGAATAGGTCAATAATCATTTCTAAAAGAAATCTATGCCCTTTACCCATATTTTCCGTGGCATTTCTCTTGTGCCTCCTATGATTTAGATAGTGGACAAGACATTGTTCATTCTTTTTGGGCCATCCTATATTGAAAAATCCTTCTATGTTTAGGGAATTCCCAACATCATCATTTTCTGCCTCCCCAAGGGAAAAGACAGAAATATACTTTCTCAGAGTTTATTACACTTAAGGGCACAGGCAGGTGACCCAGGCTCCATCAACCTGATGTAGAAAGGCCAGTTTTCATTCAGAAACTACTGATGTGAAGAAGCAGATTCCTCAAGAAAGACATTCAGATGAGGTGGTTATAGGTAATTAATAATCCATTCACGCAAAACTATTTTCAGTGTTTAGGGTCAATGGGACTTGCACTGTAAACTATGTGGTCATTGGTGGCAGCTGTGATGTCCCCACTGGAGCAATCAGTTTTGTCATGTGATTTGGTCAGCATCCTAGCTTGGTTTTTTTAATTCCCCCTCATATTCTCTGACTTACTTTTATGTCCTTATTGAATGCTTTCTTCTTTAACTAGGATATATGATAGATATATGTGGAGTTAAGTTCCCCAAAGGTCCTAGTGAGGTCTAGCATGAAATGCTCTCGTGAACTAACTGGTTATTTTGAAAACTTTCTATGGATCTCTTCTCTTCTCTTCTCTTCTCTTCTCTTCTCTTCTCTTCTCTTCTCTTTCTTTTTTGAGACGTAGTCTTGCTCTGTTGCCCAGGTTGGAGTGCACTACTGGCACAATGTCGGCTCACTGCAACCTCTGCCTCCAGAGTTCAAGTAATTCTCCCGCCTCAGCCTCCTGAGTAGCTGGGATTACAGGCGCCCACGACCACACCCAGCTAATTTTTTTTTTTTTTTTTTTTGAGACAGAGTCTTGCTCTGTCACCCAGGCTGGAGTGCAGTGGCACGATCTTGGCTCACTGCAAGCTCCACCTCCCAGTTTCACGCCATTCCCCCACCTCAGCCTCCCGGGTAGCTGGGACTACAGGCTCCCGCCACCACGCCTGGCTAATTTTTTGTGTTTTTAGCAGAGACGGGGTTTCACCGTGTTAGCCAGGATGGTCTCGATCTCCTGACCTCATGATCCGCCCGCCTCGGCCTCCCAAAGTGCTGGGATTACAGGTGTGAGCCACCGCGCCCGGCTAATTTTTGTATTTTTAATAGAGACAGGGTTTCACCATGTTGGCCAGTCTGGTCTCAAGCTTCCAACCTCAGGTGATCCACCCATCTAAGCCTCCCAAAGTGCTGATATTACAGGCATGAGCCACCGCACCCAGCTGAATGTTTCCTTTAAAAGAAGGAACTTTCCTACTCTCTCCCAGCTCTTCCTCAACAACATATTAGGATTGAAGAATTTACTGCAGTTCTTTTTAATTAACTATTTTAAAGGGCTCTGTAAAAATTGAAATTAAATTTTATATTTTCATATGCTGTGGGTGACTTGTTTGATGGATTATATCACAAAATGCAAAGTAAATACACGTTGAATACTTTTTTATTATAATAGTAGTGACTTTGGCAGAGTAAATGCATTGTTCCAAAGGGATTTTTAAATGGTTAATCTAGATGGCTCTCCTTGAGTGAGAATTTGCTCAGCTGGCTGGAAGTATATGCTGCAGGAATGTGGTTCATAGATTTGACCCTAAGGGGAGGCCCTGGCAATGGCATACACTAGCCTTGCACAATCATTGCCTGAGGATTCATTTGCAGTCACCAGAGGTAGGGATGTCCAGGTAATCCAGCATCACAATTAAGAAGAAAACTATACATAATTTCACTCATTCATTTATTCCATAGATACACACTGAGCATCTTAAATGTGCAAAACACCGGTGTGGCATTGGAAAAACCACAGCGAGCCAACAGACATAGGCTATGCTTTCAGAATATTAAATAGCCATTTACACTTTTCCTTATTTCATTACAGTTATGATAAATCTTAGTAAAGAGGCACAGTGGGTGCCATGCAACAGCAGAAAATGGAAATCGATCTCATAATTGAGTGATCAGGCAATATTTCTTGGAGCTGAATTTGAAGGATAAGGAGGCAGCACTAGTCAAGGGAGAGGAAGTGTTTGAGGCAGAGGAAACAGTATTTATGAAAGCTGTGGAAGAGTCATGGACAGTTCTAGTAGCCCAGAGGAGGTAAATGTGATTGATCTATGGTGAAAAGATGGAGAAAGTTGTGTTTGATGGTCTAAAACCTACTGGAAATGATCCTGGACCATGTATTGTATCCACATAAACAAAAGAGAAGAGGATCAGAGGATAGGCATCTATGCTACCATGTTAGTCCGCTCTAGCTGCCATAAAATAATATCACAAACTGAGTGGATTAAACAATGGAAATTTATTTCTCACAGCTCTGGAGGCAGGAAGTTCAAAATCAAGGTGCCAATACGGCTGGTTTCTGGTGGGGCCTCTCTCTTCGGCTTGTTAAATGGCTGCCTCCTAGTTGTGTTCTCACATGGTCTTTTCTTTGTGTGCACACACCCCTGGTGTCTTTCTCTCTCTCTCTCTCTCTCTCTCTTTTTTTCCTTTTGAGATGGAGTCTCACTCTGCTGCCCAGGCTGGAGTGCAGTGGCACGATCTAGGCTCACCGCAACCTCCACCTCCCAGGTTCAAGTGATTCTCCTATCTCAGCCTCTCGAGTAGCTGGGAATACAGGTGCCCGCCACCATGCCCGGCAAATTTTTGTATTTTTAGTAGATACGGCGTTTTGCCACATTGGCAAGGCTGGTCTTGAACTCCTAACCTCAGGTGATCCACCCGCCTCGGCCTCCCAAAGTGCTGGGATTACAGGCATGAGCCACCATGCCCGGCCTCTCTCTCTTCTTATAAGGAAACTAGTCATAGTGGATTATGGCCCAACTTAATATTTCTTATGACCTTATTTAACCTTAATTACCTCCTTAATGGTCTTAACTCCACAGACAGATACATTAAGTGTTAGGGCTTCAATATGAATTTTGGAGGGATATAATTTAGTTTATAACAGGTAGTACTCTCCTCCCTTTTAATCAATTTTAGGAGCAGATGCATAATCCAGAATGTGTTAAAATACAGGTGGTTGTCATTATTTGTGGTTGTTATGCTCTATAAAGTTGCCACAAACACTGAATGAAAAAATACCAAATTGCTGCTTCTAGGGGAGATTTAGGGTTACAGGTCCCTGAACCTCTGATCACAAAATTTTCATTCACCAAGCAATCCATAACTTTGTTTTCTATGTGTTTCCATTTAAAGACATTGTATTCAATGTATGTCACTGACTGACATTGAATTTTGGCCAAAGGTGCTATAATTTATTCCTGAATTAAGCTTATTAAACACATACCTTTCCTCCATAAGTCATATCACAGCCTTCTTGTGCCTAGGAACACCAAACAGCACTTCAGCATTATGCTTTGAGGCCATTTTATACAGAAGAATTACCAACAAAAAGCACAAAAATGCAGAAAATGTGGTATTATATAGACCCTGAAAAGGACAGTTGTTTACACTCTGGGAGCTGGACCAAGAAAGCAGTTCATCACCTTGTTTGATCTCCTCTGGGAAGGTGAGGTCACACAATGCATGTCAGGTGATCCAAATTTTTCACCACTCTGCACATATCCACCAGTGACTGCAGAAGAACTGAGAGTATTGATTTTAAGGTGACAAATCAATTTTACTAAGTAGATAAATATGTAAATATAGAATCTGCAAATAATGAAGATTGAATATACTTATTCCCTTTCTCTGGTGAAATTACTGCATTTCTTGTACTTTATAAAGGTGTTTGTAATTACCCAATGTTTTTATTACAGTTTATTTGTTGTTTATAAGAATTGGATAAGCCTGCACAAACACAAAGCTAATTTACATTAGCATTTTTGTAGGTAGGCATTGATTATCATCCTGGAGTTTACTGAAGTTCTTTTTAAAGGAACACAACTTTCTTAAGCTATAAAAGCAATAATAATTATACTTAGAATAGTACTAATCACTAGAAGGGCGTTAAGTGTAAAGCTTTGGAAAGCTTCTGTGGAAGCTTTGATGGATTTTTGAAAACTGATGAACAACTGATGATCCACAGCCTTGAATTATTCTGATTAGAATGTGTTGTGCATGACTGTAGCATTCTGTTGGCTGGTGGTTTCCTGCTTTGGCCTTGCATCTCATGCAATCAATGATTGGATTAGCGGCGGCCAGTGGAAGCAACCTGTATATATTCTCAGCACCCCAGGAAATGAGTGTACATTCTTGGAAGGCTGAAATGGAATAAAACCACTAAATAGAACTCTGATCTACTTCATATTCATCTCTTCTCCTTATATGATGAGTAAAGAGCATCTGTAAATAGGACTATGAGAGAAATCTGGATAGTGAACAAAGGGGAGCAAAAGGAGAAATATGATGTGTGCGCAGGCGATTTGGAATTTCTTTTAAATTTTCCAGTCTTCTCCCAGATAATCCTGAGTTCATATATGTGACTTACATTGATATAGAAATACAAGAATCAGCTGGGTGCACTGGCTTATGCCTGTATTCCCAGAACTTTGAGAGGCCAAGGCAGGGGGATCACGAGTACAGGAGTTCAAGACCAGCCTGGGCAACATGGTGAAACCCTGCCTCTACCCAAAATACAAAAAAATTACTGGGGTATGGTGGTGTGTGCTGTGTTCCAGCTACTGAGGAGGCTGAAGTGGGAGGATAACTTGAGCTCAGGAGGGGAAGGTGCTGTGAGCTGAGATGGCACCACTTCACTCCAGCCTGGACAACAGAGCAAGACTCTGTCTCACAATAAATAAAAATAAATAAATAAAAGAATCATCTATAAATCAAAAGCATTTAAAGTATCTTTTTGGTTCTATTAGGAAAAAAATCACATAGTAAGTTCAAAACATTTAGGCTTTTATCTCAGCTGGTGTAAGTGGCTATGATATTGGTGCGAAGATGAAATGATAGGTGTTTTGGCAATGGCAGTTGTAAAATCTACGTAGCAAACAACAGATGGTTGCTTATTTGGCTTTTGGGCAAGAACTGGGATATAGAAATTGCTGTTGAAATAGATCTTTCTCAATATTTCAGATTTCTATCATCTTCCAAAGAGTGAACATGGATCTAGAGACTGAGAACATTTTTAAAGCCTCCCTTTGTATTCTTAGTCTCTTGTTGTGTGGGACAAACTTTTCCCCACTTCCATCAGGAATATGCAAAGGGTTGAATTTAATAATCTTAGTTACAGTGTCCTTGAATACACAGAGGTTGTCATTAACTTTCCAAATGCCTCTTGGGCACCAGGAGTATTTCATTATTAGTTTAAAATGTATGTAAAATATCTACACAGAGTTAGTTTGGCACTTGCAGATAAAGAAAAACAAGTTTAATCAGATGACTCTGATAAAATGAACTATAAGTCCTTCTCATGAACACTGCTTCTGACGAGAAATATTAAGTACCTCTGTTGTGGCAAAAATATTACTTAATGGTTATTTCTTAAATCAAACATGATATGTTTTAGAAGCTAGATACAACTTTTCAAAGGCAACATAACCTCTGCCCCTTAGAGTTGGCTCCCATATTAGATCAAACACAACTGAACTAGAACCCTGAGGCAATTCATGCAAGCTTCTGAAACTGTTTCCCTAACAAAATAGCCTCACCTCTGTGCCCTATAAACACTCTAAAATACAAATGTGGGAGAAAAAAAGGAGAGGTTTGTCTTCACTTCATATTTTAAGTTTATATTTGTAATCTCTTGTTTATTTGAGTGATTTTATTCTCTTTGGCTTATTAAATGAAACAGCAGTGTATGTTGAACAATTATATTTAGATTTTTTTTCTACCTATTTGTGAAGAAACAAAATCGGAAACAGAAATGCCTTTTAAAAGATATATTTTCTGCAGACATTCATGCTCCCTTAGGAGGGTCAGTAATAGTGTCAGAAAAATACATCTCACAAAGTATCTAAATTTCTGTTTGGTTCCAGACAGTTCTCTTTTTATTGCTTTAGCTAAGTCATAAATATTTATTAACCATAGAATAAATTTAATAAGGTCCAAATTAAATTAGCTATATATACAAGTACTAGTTATAGCTTCAATGATACTTATGTAATATTCCAAACTCTTTATTTGTTATGGTAATTTTTTTCTAAGAGGTATTCCTTTTTCCACTGGCAATCTCATTTATTTATTCCTTTGGAGTGCTTAATCATTGATTTTAAGTAAAGAGCCTGCATAAAATCTTGTTTCAAAGCATACCAAAAGCTTTCAGAGATGAGTAACTCATCTTTTTTACTAAATACCTAAACAATTTTTTGCCTTTTTTTTTTTTTAAGAGGCATTGACATAGTGGAATACTGGTAGGACATGGAGGATTTGGCTGTGTTCAGATTCCAGTGCTGCTTCCTACTAATTGGAATTTTGGGAAGATACTCGATACCTCTCTGCTTCAATTCCTTATATATAAAATGCCCATGGTTTATTTGTATGAACTAATATTTCTGAACTCTACTGATTAGCTCCTATCTCATAATTAAATACAATAAGAAAGAGTAATGTGGCTATCTGGGTGAAGATGTCTTACCATCTCAACATGTTTATGTTAAGGTTATGTTCTAACATTGAGCTTATTTAAGCTGTTTGAAAATTCAAAATTATCCAAAGATGTGGACAGCTTCTGCAGCACGGAAACTAGGGAAAATGGATAAGAAGGAAATAAGTATCACATGATAATGCCTGCTTTGCCTTATATTTCAACCTAAAAGAATTATAGACATAAGGGGAAAAAGTGATTCATCTTTCTGTTACTCTGGCCATCTTTAGCCTATGGTACTTCTAGACACTATCTAGATTAGATGTTTTAACATTTAGTCCAGGCTTTATGTTCTATCATCTAGGACCCGATTCCCCTACTTTTTTTGTCTTTTTCAATGCACTAGAGTAAGAAAACTTGTCACATGTGAGAATGTATAAATTGTAAAATCCATTGTAATTACAGAGGTCATTGTGCTTTCCCTTTGCTGTGAATAGCTGTATATTGTGTTCAAACAGACTTTAACACAATAGATGCACAAAATGAGCACCATTCTTCATAACCTGGCATCCAGAGAAAATTAAAAGCAGAGAAGCTAAAATCATGAAAAGCACATATTTGTGAATTCATGTTTGTTTTTGAAACAGACAATACCTGTTCTAGTGAGAAAGACAAATCAGATTTTATCTATACAAGGTAAAAATATCAAGTCTAAGAAGGGATATAATAAAACAATATGAAATCCTGAAGAGTATGCATTATATGAAGAGGTGTTAATTAAATTCCACAATATTGGAATTGCAGTGGGAAAGAAGACAGAAAAATGGGGCCCAAGAGAAGCCTGAAAAAGATCTATTTTATAACATAAGGGAAAAATACACAAAATGTATGATCCCCAAAAAATGAGTTAAACCAAATTTTATAACAATTTGTAATAAATAAACTTTAGATAAATTCATTAGTGATAGCTGTAGGTTTAAAGGGAAACAAAAGTATTAAATATATATTTTATATCAATCCACATTTATTGAGGATTGCTGTATTTTGAATTTACTAAGAATAAACACGTTAATCTTCTTTTTTTCTTGGCAGCATCATAAGCCTTTTATTTTTGTGATCTGATTTCAAATATCCATTGAGAGATTTTTTACCCCATCCCCACCTCCACCCTCCAAAAACAGAGAACTGGTTGCAAATTGGAGCAAATGCTGCCCTAGATTTACACTTTCCAGGATTCTTCACAACATGAATAAGAGCTCCATGGCCTCCCACAGAGTGGCCCAAAATAGACAATTTTCCGTGGTCCACTGGAAAGTTGGCATTTATCAGTGGTGGAACCTTAGCCATTATAAATATGTTAATCTTCTAAGTTAATATTGGAAACAGGATGCATACCTGGGTCTACCTGACTTTGAATCTCATGTTTTTGTTAACTTTTCTGAAATAGGAACGCCTCATGACTATACCTTTCTTTTCTAATTCTTCAGGTTGATGTCATATGCAATAGCTGTATATTCCATCAGTTGATTGATGTGTTATTATGGGATCGCTGTCTAAAGAACACAGAATTGTAAAGATAATAAATGTGTTCCAGTTTGGAATCTTCCTAAGCTATCATTAATTGTTACTTACGTATTTATAGTTGACTAAAATTTATTAGGTCTTTTTCTCTTTTTAAGCACCCTTTCATAAATTTGGTCTGTGTTTTCTTGAAATAGGTTTTTAGTTTTGTGAGACCATAATTAGTACCTATAACAACAGAGATGTACATCTTTTTGTTATTGAAAAGGACCAGTCATAGTGGTGTAAACTTCTTGTATCACTAAAATAAAACGGTGAACAAAAGCATATATTTGATGTCAGACCGAGGAATGTCCTGTTTCCAGTATCTCCTTAAGCGTGTTATCCATCCCTTCTAAATTTTAGTGATTTTTCTACAATATAGGGGAAAATTATATATCCAATCCAGACACTTTGTCATAATTGAGAAAAGGGAATGAATTAAACAATAGCTATCATCACCATTATCATCATCCAATCTCCTCCCCACTCCTTGTCTTCCAGAAGCTCCCCAACTCCCATGTTAACACCCTTAAACTTGTCATTATCAATAGCTTTCAAATAATCTCAATTTTTAAATAACTTACTCCTCAATCACCATGTCGTATCTTCCACCCCACTGTTTTCTAGTACTGCAACTATAATAATCCTTTAACTCCATCAGTAATGTTAAGCTATTGATATACTACCTCATCCATCACTGCTTTCCATACCATTTTCACCTTCCTTACCTAGCTAAACTTCAGATTCAATTAATTTAAGTTTCTTGCATACATTCTTAACTCATCTACCTACCATTAATTTTTTTGTATCTCTTGATGAAACCAGAACTCTGGCTAAAGCTATCGACTTAGTTCCTTTGAATCTCCGTGGCAGAATGTAAACCACACTCTAGGATTTACTAATCTGTTTCACTGGTGATCGATAATCTTAGGTGGACCGGAAATGCTGCTTGGTAACCATATTTTATATTCTATTACTCTAGTCCAGTCTCTTGTCTCTCACTATATGAGATGATTATTTGTCATTTAATCCGTATTCCCCAAAGCCACTGTCTTCCCTCCTTTCTTCATCCCAGAAGTAAGTTCAATTCCTACTTCATTCAGAAAGTTTACGTTATCAGTAGAACTTCCACACACTTCTACTACCACATTATCCTACCTGTTTACCTCCAGATCTGACATACTTTACCTTCTTTCCTGTATCAGTATCTGTCCTAAGGCCAACTATACAATTCCTTTCTCACCCCCTCAACTATTAATGGGTATGACTGTGGACAAAATTGTTTCTTCTCTCTCCATTAGCAATATTCCCTCTCATAACTGGGTCATTCCTGTAGCTTATAACCATGATATCTAACCTCCAACTTAGGAAAAAACAAAACAAATGGAAAATGTTATTTAGATCAACGTTACCTGTCAGCCACAACCATACTTATGTCCTTCCCTTTAAGCAGAACTTCTTCAAAGTGTTGCTCCAGTTTCTCTCTTCCCCTTCTTTTTTCCCCCACTCCAATCAGAATTTTTCTTGTACCCTCATCTGAAATTGCTCTTTCCAAGTTTCCCAGGACTTCAATGCTACCAATGTAGTGGTCATTTCTTAGTCCCCATTGTAATTGACCTTTCTGGAGCATTTGATACAGTACTTAATCACTCTCGGTCTTCCATAAAACACATTCTTGATTTTACTTATAAACTATTATACTTAAGTTTTTTCTTTTGATGCCATTAGCCACATCTTTTCAGTATCTATTTTTGGTTCTTCCTTTCCCCTTAAATCCTCAATGTTAAGAAGTTTGGCTCTTGGATCTCCTTTCCATATATACTTGCTCCATAAATGACCTTGCAGCTTCTCATGACTGTAGCTCATATTTATAGGCTTGATGCCTCCTAAATTTATATCTTCAGTTTCAACTTCTCCTGAACTCTAGACCTATATATAAAGCCTCTTTTCAGTATTTCCACTCAGATGCTTAACAGGCATCTGTGACTTCGCATATCTAAAATTCATCTTCTGAAATTCTCCTCCAAACCTGTTGATCAGGTCAAAAACATTGGGGCCATGCTTTGACTTTTCCTCTCTCTTCTTTCAGCCGCATAACTTTCTATTAGCAAATTTATTGATTCTGCCTTCTAAATAAATCCAACACTTAATCACTTCTCATCACCTCTGCTGCTGTTACCTGGCCCAAGGTACTATTATTTATAGTCTAGATTATCTTTGTAGTCTATGATTTGGTGTTCCTGTTTCTGAATATACCTACCAATGAAATCCTGTCATAACCTAAGTTCAATCATGTCCAAGCGTACCTAAGACTTCCCAACTCACTCTAATTATCTACTCTTCCTGTTATCTCCCTGAACCTGTCTTCTGTTATCGTCCCTTTGGCTCACTCTGCTTTACCTATGCTATCTACCTGCTGTTTCTAGAATATACCAGCTATGCTGTCACCTCAGGGAATTGCACCCATTCTTCCCTTTACTTGGAATGATTTTCCCTTGGATTTAAAAATGCTCATTTCTTTCGGGCTTTTACTCAAAAATCACCTCTCATAGAGGTCTTCTAGGTGTACTCTGTCTAAAATTTCAACAACCCATCACACGGTCCTATCCATCTTCATTGGTTATGTTTTTTTCTCCATAACACTTACCACTATTATTTGCTTTTCATTTGAATAGTAGTGTCCTATAGAACTTTCTGTGGTGATAGAAATGTTCTATAAATCTGATTGTCTAATATATGTTATCCACTAGTCACATGTAGCTATTGAACACTTGAAGGTAGTTTGAGAAAGGAACTGAATTTTTATTGTATTTTACTTTAATTAATTTAAATTTTGAAGACCTCCCTTGGCAAATGGTTACCATACTGGACAATGTGTGTTTAGAATGTAAACTTTCAGTCCCCCACTGGAATATAAATATTATGAGAGCAGAGATTTTTTTCCCTCTGCTTTGTTCATTGCTGTATTCCTAGACATACCCTGGCATATAGTAGACAATATTTTTGAAGGAATGAACAAACTGATCATTATAAAAATTATTATAATAATGATCAAATAAGACATTGAAAGACAATCCTAGTCCTTGCCCTGCCACTCAATAATGTGGTGATTTTTCAGAAGTTACTTACTTTCTTGGAACTCGAGTTCCTTCATTCATATTTTTCTTTTTCATTTAATAAACATGTATTGAGATCCTCCTGTGTGCTAGGAATTATGGTAGATATTGATGTACAAAGATGACAAAGATGTGGTGCTAACAAAGATTTAATTAGGAATAAAGAGAAGTAAAATTTATTAAAGCTTCATGATACTCTTAAAGGCGGAGATGTGAATTGCTATGGGAGAAGGCAGAAGAAATAAAAGACAGCCTTCATGGTCAAAGGAATAATTGATGAAAGGGAAAATGCAAGACTTTCTTGAGGATAAAAAAGGTTTGAAATGTTTAGAAAGAATCAGCATTTTAGTATAAAGGCAACATACAACATATTCAAAATTCACTCCTTCCTATAACATGAAATGTGGAAATGTGGGATATTTAGGCATAAGGCATTGCACAATGACTCTGTGTGCTATTATGAGGTCACAGTGTCAATATGCACAAATACTCGTAAGATCTGAAAATCCTTCAGCTATTTTCTATTACAAAATTCTAAAACAATACGTATTTCTTTTCTACTGTTGTTTCCCTGTTTATATTGCTTTTTTTGTTTCCATTGCCTTTTTTTCTTCCATGTGAGAAGTATATTCCCACTTAGTGAATATTTTACAAATTTTCATCTTTTCATTCTTAAACAGGCATGCAGGTTATAAAAACTCAAAAAGAAAAATGTAATTATAGCAATTAAAATATATATATAATGTCGTTGACCTACCGATTTATATATGTATAGTATATGATTGTAATATTTTAGATACCTCACCAGCTCCATAAGCAGTCAGACACACTTTCCAAGAAACTTTAAAGCAGAAAAGCCTGAAGGCTGTGCAAGTGCAGAGCAGCTTCTGTTAGATCCTCAGCAGAATACAGCTTTTGTGTGTGTCTCTCATTCTACTGCTGACGATTAAGTGACAGTGGAATAAAAAGTACTGGTAATGTGATAAAGCAGGGCAACTTTTCACCTTTCACACCAGCCAAAGGACATATTGGGTATCTCCCCTGAAAGCTAAGCTTGTTGTCATAGTTTAATACAACTTTTCAGGTGTATATTAAGGAAAGAAGAAAATAAATTAGTCTGTAGGTTTTTATGTCAATATAGATAATAAAAAAGAACTATAATTGAACTTGCTAATCTGCTGTATTACTTCCAAGTAAAAACATGTTGCAACATATATTTCTAAGTAAATACATGTTGCACTTTGCAACATGTATTTACTTGGAAGTAATACCTCAGATTAGGAAATTCAATTATAATTCTAAGTAACTATTACTACAGGACTTGCTGGAACCAGCTGGGTGCTTATATATGAGATATTTGCCAAGCTGCATAAAAGAAAAGGGCTAGAGTTTAAAATATAAATGTGACTTTGTATTTAATTTTACAAAGCATGATTAACTAGTTTATGATGTCATTCAGAATATTATCATTAAAATTATATTTAAAGAAGTGGGGGGTTTTATGTATTTTAAGAACAACTTTTTAAAAATTAGGATGTATATGGAATTTCTGCATTTAAGAGGATGACATTAAAAGCAAGTCTCATATAAATTCTTTATCCATGAAATGAAGGTAATAATAGAAAATTTCGGGTTTGCGAAAATCCCGATAAATTAGATGAATTACGCAAAGTGTAGTGTATTTCCTGCCACATAATGCATGCTCAAAAATGATACCTATTGATATTCTTTACCAAGGAATAATAGTATAATTCCAAAAATATTGTTGCATGAATGCTTTCCCTCAAGAACACATCCAAATTTAATCACAGAGATACTGGGAATCATTCATTGCTATGTTCATAACTAAAAGTATAGAATACTATTTCTGATGAGTTCGTAATGCCATTCTACAGGTATGATTCCACTTTCAGCTCCATAGAACTTAATATTATCTAAAGAAATATTTACCACATTGAATCACTATTATATGAATTCATAGATCTTTACAAAGTGAAGGAAACTTTTCTCTACTGCTTTACTTTACATATTAAGAAAGGAGTTTTCTGAATGCCATACAGAGTGTGTTAGTGTGAGGTAGGATGAGGGTGTCTGCTTCCAACTTCCAGGATTTTGTGGCACCTTCTATCATTCTTTGAGAATTATTTATCCTTGTTAGGTCAGTCTCCATTTCCCTATTAAAAATGGTTCATCAGTTTCTTTCATTAGAAATAACTTCTGTCTGCCAAATTATTTCATCAAAAAAATAGTATTTTATAGATTTTAAATGACTTCTTTACTGCTTACACTCTAAGATATATGAGATGTATTTTGAAAACTATACTAAAGAAAATGTCATATAGTGTTATTATTATCCTACCTGGCGAATAATAAATGCTTTTACTTTTCAATATGTTTAAGCCTTTCAAAAAATATGAAGTTATTCCATCACTGTCCTTAGTGTCCTTTGGCCATGCTACTCATTTTTTGTTCTCTTAATCACCCCTCATAAATTAGTCCCTTAGGCTTCAGACATTTCACTGGTCTTTTCTTGAATGGCCTCCTACATGTTCTTATTATTGTAATTTAGTTTTTGAGTGTTGACAGTTTACTTGGCGCTGTTTACAGCATAACATCTTTTTTTCAGAGATGACTAAAATTACCACATTGTGTTTCGTGTATTCTCAGGAAGTCACAGACTGAACTTTAAGTGGACTAAGCCATTCTAATCTTGTACGGACTATGAAGAAGCAATCAAAATTCAATCAGTGGTTAGATTTCAGAAGCATTTTTTAGTCTCAGTCTCGTTTCTCCTCCGACCATGTTTAAAGCTATTTTAGTTAAAGTGATCAATGAGTACACATCTAATTTAATTTGTCTTAGACCTGGAAATTATCAGAATGCTACTCTGAATTCCAGTGGCATTCACGCTGAAATTAAAAGTGATGTGAGACTCTTTTGAGAAGGGTCTTGGGAATATAAAGAATGGCTATTTTTAGGTAGCCAAAATGTATGTTTTTAAAGAATCAATATTTTTAAATCTGTTGAAAGCACAAAATAAAGTTTTTACTTGTAGATTAGTAGAAATATTAAGTGTATGGCTTTCAAGTAGATCTTCCACTTTAAAAATAGAAAAAAATGAAGGATAGGGAAAAAGGGAAAGAAGGGGAAGATTGGATTGATTTCAGGTACTATGACAGATGGCTTTGTTTCATGCAATCTTCTTTTTCTTACTGCTCTTGGATATTGAATTATTTGGTCTAAAATCTTATTAACCAGTTTCTGATCCACTAGATTATAATGATTATGTTAGTTGTGAACAAGTTAGTAAATAATATTAAAAATTAAAAGGGTACAGAACCAAGGACCAGGAGATCTGATTTCTAGTCTTGGATTCTCCATCTTGGGCTGTCAGAGATGCTGGCTGTGGTGTTTCAGGTCACGTTTTTCCTTACCTTCCTGTCCTGAGACGTTGCAACCTCAACTAAGCCCCTCTAGAAACTCACCACCCAGTAGTCATTATATACAAAATCTGAAAAAAATTAGGGATTGTATGGGAAACAACACTTGAAAATCAGATTGTCTAGAGATTTATACTTTATGATCAATACATAATAGATCAGAATAGAGATATGCGAAGTCACCTCAGAAAATTTTAAAAGCATCTAGATTGCAATAGTAATTATACTAAATTCATTTAGTTATCTAAAGAAGGATGACAATCAAAAGGAGTGATCATGAGACAAAACTTGTCAGTATCTATCCAAACACTGACCGGTGTTGGAGGAACTTTAGCCAACTGATATTGAGTATTACAATTCTGTCAGCAAGATCATGAAAAATATGAGATGGATATATATATTATATATATATAATATATATATATGTTGTATTTAGAAGGAGTAAAACTACATATTCAGGTAGAGTGAGGTATTTAGTCATGAAAAGATGAGTTAGTCCCTGGTGATGACATTAACAGTTTCATCACAGGCTGACAATGGAGCAGTGGCTACTTGTGAACAGAGGATAGAGGAAAAGGTGTACAAAATCTCAGATAGTGTGGAAAGCCAAATTACTAGAAAATTATTTCGCAGCATTGGGACACTGTTGAGATTACATTTGAAGTTTGATGTCATGAAATTTAAAGGCACCAGTTAGTATGGTTTTGTGATCTAATCCAGCAATTTTCAGGTCTTTAGTAGAGATGCACTTGAGTTCATCCTGGGTTAGATATTTTCCAGATAAACATGAAGAGAGGAGTGAATAATTCAGAAATGCTTTCAAAGAAGTTGCTGTAAAATTTAGCCATCTAATTTAAGTTCTATAACAACGGAACAAAAAGTAGGATAACTTGATAAATATCGGAGGTTTGAGTGAAGTAATAGCATTTGTATATTGGGAATTTTGGTGAGGCTAAAAAACTGTTAATAGTGAGAGTATTTGAGCAAGTGAAATGAACTGACAGTAGTTTAAGTTGGTGATGGCGATGTTTACATTTTAATTGTATTGGGGGGAGGTAGTGTCATATTGGTTAATGACATTTTAGTTTATGACTTTGCAGTATATGATAAGGTGGAATATAACAAAAAAGAAAGACAAAAGGTCAGGTGAAATTTAAAAATGTTGAGAAACTTAAGCCACATGTATACTGATGTCACTATGAAAGATGATTGGAAATGGAACAGAGATAGAGTCTTAGCCATAAGCCAGTATGAAAAGGTGAGTAGAGACCCAGGTTCCAATAGATAATAACAACAAGGAGGTTGGAGAGGGTGCTATGAGTTGATGGAAATAGCTTCAAAGCATACAGTAAAAAGGTAGAAATTATAAAGCAGGGTATTGCATGGTGGGTTTAATAGAGCAACCTAAACGTTTAAAAAAATCACTTCTGGGGGTGATCAGGATGACCATGGATTTGGGACATAATGGGTCTGGGCCAGGTGGAAGAGCATGGGCACTCACTCACGGCTAATTCTCTGAGTTCAAACACTTCCTTTAGTGACATCCTGGCATCCAGTGCATATTCTCTTAGCTACACACTGGAGTGAGGCCCTATTGGCTGTGAGCAGCTCTTTAAGCAATGTAACAATTTGCAGATAGATGATAAGGTCTTGAACTAAGATGGCAAATGATCAATATGAGTTTGCCCCTGGGAGATGGATATGCTTTCAGATTACTGACAAAAATAGTATTGGAGCTTTCAAGTACAAGAACCTATGGTCATCCAGGTGTGGTGGCTCATGCTTGTAAGTAATCCCAGCACTTTGGAAGCCAATTAGCTGAGCGTGGTGGAGCATGGCTATAGTCCTAGCTACTCAGGAGGCTGAAGTAGGAGGATCACTTGAGCCCAGGAGTGTGAGGCTGCAGTAAGCTATGATTGTGCCACTGCACTCCAGCCTGGATGACAGAACAAGATCTTTCGTCTTAAAAAATAAATAAGAAACTATCATCAAGCGGTGTTTAGATAATGAATGCCATTATGTGACATCTATGGGATGACAATCATCTGTATTTCCCCATGAAAAGACATACACTTTTATACTTTGTAGCATACTTTTTTTCCTAGTAGAGGAAAATAGGAACCTAGAAATTCTGAAAGTTTATTAACTTCTTAAGTGGGGAAATATCAAATAATTAGGTGTCCTACCTAGATACTTGTCTGAGATGATTTTTCCAATTTGTCTCAACTTTCATGTTATAATTCATTTTTATCAATGAAGAATTGCAAAATACTTTTTCACTTCAGATCATTAGTGGTGCCATTAAGTTGGGTGAAAGTTATGTCATCTATATGATGTTGCTGGATACTCAACACATTCTTATTAATCATATTGATGTGTGGTTTGCATAATTGAGTTAATAATTATGCACTTTTCCTTGTAGTCATTTATTCTTCATATTAAGGTTACTGTTAAAGCCTATACAATTTACACAATTTCACAGAATCCATAAACGTCGAAGGAATCTATTGGTATTATAACTCATCATGCGGATTACCATGCTGCCCAGCTGGGCGTTGTCTTTGCCTTTCCTGTCATCTCCTTTTGACTTCATACTTCATGTAAATCTTCCGGGACAAAAGTAAAAAGTAGCATGTCTTTCTGTTTCCGTTTCCCTGCCTCTCTCTCTTTATCCTGTCTTTATTAAATGCCTTATTCTAATTCCCAAATCATTATTTTTTGACATTTTCATTCCTATCATTTGGTTATAATTTTATAGCTTTTAATCCTTTCATTGCACCTGTGTAAACTAAAGCCTTTTATGGTTCATCTTGCTCCACAAGAAGCCCAACTCTTTCCTTCCCACCGCTTAATTCTAGTATAAGTTACATAGATAGATGATTTTGTGGTTCTTAAGAAGATTATATAGCAAGGGGATGGATCCTCATCATGTAAACATAATAGTTTCATTAATTTTTGGCTTAAAATAGGTCTTCATTTGTCACTTAAAATTGACCTATCAAAAGTAAGCGTCTGAATGTGGAATGACGAGTTCAGGAAAAGCTAAACACAGTGTTCAATAGCACAATGTGGCTTGCTGACAATTTAGCTGACTCTACACCTGGAAAGTGCTATCCAGTCATGTGCCTTTGTGGAAAAGCTAAAAGTAAGTTTAGGAAGGGATTCATTCTTTCAAATAAATAAAACTTAATGAGCATCTCTTATTCTTCTACTGAGTGGTCTGCAAGCTTTCACATTTGCAAAAAGATTGTTCTGTGTCTACAAAGAGGTCAGTTATGGCCATACCACTTGTGGAAATCTAGATTTGAAATTTGAGGACTGAGGTTCTTCCCAAAAATTAGTTCAGGATCTACCAGGAATTATTGGAGCCTTAGCTTGCAGGTGTCTACATCAGTTATTGCTAACATATTTCCTCACTGTTTGCAGGGTTCTTTAGGATTCCCAATACAAAAGAAAAAAAAAAAAAAAACACTTCTGACTCATATTTAGCTCCGTTTGCACTGTCTACCAAAAATAACTTAATTTTCTACTCCCGTCCACATGGACAGTCTTATGTCTGCTCTAAAAGGGTGGGCTTCCTAAAATTAAAAAAAAAAAACAAAAAACAACAGACAACACACCTCCTAAAATGGTGACCTACTGGAATTTCCAAAATGCCACCTATTTCCTATGTTTGTATATTAATATAACTGTGGGATATATGTTAGCATATGAGTATTAAGGTTATTGTTATATAGTATAGTTGCAGCTGAGTACAAATATTGGTAAAGCAAAAAATAATAATAATAATAATAATGCTATGTAATGAACAAAGGAAATCACCAAAAGACATTGGGATTGATTTAGCTAAGGAGGACAAGGTAGGTGACCATATGACAGAGGACATTTTATGTGAGTATATATGCAAAGTTCATATATTTTTCTTTTTATTTTCCTAGTTTATTTTGAGAGTCATTCAGATGCCAAATGGCATTTGTATGCTCAGAAACTCTTTCTTGAAATACTTGCTTTTCAGAATGGAATGGCCCAGTACTATTCTCTTCCACTAAAGTATTACTTTGTTATTAGATTTAAGAAAGCTTCATGTTCTCTGAGAGACTTGCTCTCAAGTCTCTTCACCACTTGTGATTATATATAGCAGTGTTTATCCCGAGACCCATCAAGATCTTTGCACTACCGAGTCGATTGGAAACAAAATGGGGGAGGTTGTCACTCTATAAAATAAATTATCATGAAAATCTAAAGCATACATGTTTGTTTATTAAATTTCTGCCAAGACAGGTCCTCAATGTGTTTATGCCCAGTATCTTTTTTTTGGTCTGGTATAATTCCTTTTACCTAATAAATAGTAAATAGTGTATACTGCTAATAAAATTGAATGTAAAATATTCAAGCTTAAATATGTATATATTTTTTAACTTTATTCAAATGCTTGTTCAAAATTTATGAATCAAATAAGAAACTGCCCTTAAGACCTTTTAAGAAAATCATGAGTTAAGTGGCATTTTACATTTGTATGGCATTGTAAAGTTTATAGCATCCTTTAACATGTGTTACCTCATTTGAATTTCAAACAATTTATGAGTTAGAGAAGGATATGATCATCATTTTCCAAATTATAGAAATGAAGTACAAAAAGGTTAAATGGTGAAAGATCACAGGACTAGTTCCTAGGAAAGCAAGCCTGGTAGCCCCAAGCTCAGTGCTTTGAAGTGTTTGATAGTAGGATAAGAATCCCAGATAGCCCTCCCATTAACTTTTCTCCGTATTTCTTCAATTAGTTGAGTTTGCTGGCTAAGAACTTTGAATTTAAAATAAAAAGACCAAATTCCAGTCTTCATTATTTTCTAGCCATGCGATTCTTATTCTAGTGATGTAAACTCTCTGAGCCTGACTTCTGTATCTGCAACATGGTTTTAGTGCAGCTCCTGGATCTTCCACATAGAGCTCATGTGGCCCACACCAATAAGGAAAAATGCTCTGAAAATGACTGAATGCCTTTTAAAAGCATAAACAAATATTGTTTCATACCATCATGGCATTTTGTAATGAGGATTTAACCCAGAGGCAAAAGATATAGGGTCAAACCTCAACTCTACCACTAGAAGCTGTGTGACTCCAGACAAGTCCTTGAACCTATGTGAGAATTTGTTTTGTTCACTGTAAAATAAGGATTTTTGAGTGATATTTAAGTCATTTAAATAGTGATATTTATCAATGACAAATTGTTGTGAGTGGTTGAATGGGATAAACAAGTGTGAAGGTCTTTATACAATGAAAAGGAGCTATGCAAATATATCTATTATATAGATATTTCAATATATATGGAGAAAAGCATTATTTGCATATAGTATACTTAAAAATGCTAATTTTTGGCCGGGCGCAGTGGCTCATGCCTGTAATCCCAGCACTTTGGGAGGCCGAGGTGGGCGGATCACCTGAGGTCAGAGTTCAAGAACAGCCTGACCAACATGAAGAAACTCCATCTCTACTAAAAAAAAAAACACAAAATTAGCCCAGCATGGTGGCACATGCCTGAAATCCCACCTACTCGGGAGGCTGAGGCAGAAGAATTGCTTGAACCTGGGAGGTGGAGGTTGAAGTGAGCCGAGATTGCGCCATTGCACTCCAGCCTGGGTGACAAGAGCGAAACTCCGTCTCAAGGGGAAAAAAATGCTATAGTTTTAGTACTATGTCAGAAAACATAATGGCTCCTGAATCTGTTTGGCTTCTAAGGGAAATATGCCAAAGTAGGTATATGAGAGGGTGCTGTGCACAGAAGGTCATATGTGACTGAAGCCTCATTTGTGACTTGAAACTCACTTATCTTCACATTTTTGCCTTTCTCAGGGAGTTTCAAACTCCTTTCTTCCTGTATTACTTAAATTTCTCAAATACCCAATGTTCTTAATTTTTGTACCACATTCTGAGGGACTTTATAAGAGTTGAACTGACATTTCATATAGACTCTTCCTTTCATGCATAGTTCTTCACCCCACTCATTTATTAAATTGACAGCTTTCTTGAGCTAGATATAGCTAGAGGCCTCCTTATCCTCTCACTGCCAACACTAATTTTGCAAAAGAGAAGGTGTTATATGAAGGGCTGATTGCTATGAATTGACAGACAAGATCACTTTTAAATGTCTTTATGGAAAGGGTATGTAATTCATTCTCACTGATATGTGGGGGTAGAAAAAATCCCTGAAGTTTCCAACACACCCAAAAGGGCTCTTGGGAGGTGAGCAAACACATTTAAGTGGTAACTTTACACTCTCAATGTACAACTCAACAAATGTGAGTTGTCTTAATACACACTGGATCTTCTGGCTATAGAGGGAATCAACAGGAAGATTTAGGTCAGGGTCATGGCATCCTTAGGGGTGTCGCTTCACCAGCCCAAAACCTCTGTGGCCAGTGGCGCCTTTGTCCAAGTTTTGTTCGAGCCTGCTGGGCTCATTCAGCCTACTTGGCCCAGCAGGTTGTGCTCAGCTTGTGGGATCTGCCCAGATCCCATATCTGCCAAGGGTGAGCAAGGTGCAAAGCGGTGAGGGGTGTGTGAGTGAGCATTGGGGTCCGGCCACTGCACACAGCCAGGCATGCCAGCTGCAGCAGGGTGGGCAGCTCCAGGCGCTGGCAAAGGCACTGGCTTTGTGTGAGGCTGCTGGCTGGACCAGGCATACCACAAACGGCTTCTACTGTGGCCACTGGGGAATGCAGTGGTGCCTGGAAGCTTGGCGATGCCAGGAGCCACACAGCCCCAAAGGGTGTCACAGCCCTGGCTCAGGGATCCCAGACCTAAGGGCTTCCCAAAGGGCCACAGCTCCTCTCTCCTTCTCATCACCTGAACATGGTGATCCAGGGGTGTTTCAGCCCTGGTTGTGTTACAACTGTTTCAGTCCTGCCATTCAGCAGGTCCCAAGCTCCCATCCCACCTCCAGGAAGAATGAGGTACACGGACAACTGGAGAGTGAGTAAGGCAGAGAGGAGCTTCATTGAGCAACATAACAACTCTTAGGAGACCCACAGTGGGCACCTTCTTTCTGCAGGCAGGTCGTCCTGACTAGTTGAGGAGACCCAAAGTGGGTATCTCCTTCCCACAGCTGGTAATCCTGACGTCTGTGTGAGTCTGGCAGAGTCTGGGGTTTTTAAGGGGTCAGAAGGGAGGAAGTGCATGCTGATTGGTCTGTGGGCAGCCATGGGTGGGCCTGGAAAAAGCTCCGTAAGTTCTCACTTTGGGCTACAGATTCTACCCAGAACTGACAGTCTGGCCCCCAGGCCTCAGGCTGTCTCTGAATTAAAGGTGGGGTTTCACCAAGGATCCACCCCTTTCTGCCCAGGAATCTGTCTGCCTCCCACCATCAACATGCCCTCCATGGCACCCAGGTAGGGGCATCTGCAGGCTCACACCAAGCTGCCATCAGCTCCCCTGCCCCAGCCTCCCTCCCAGAGCTCATCGGTGCCCAAAGTTTCAGAAGGGTTCCAGGCAGGATTGGCATGTCAACACTGCCCCAAGCTGGTGCACACGGCCAGGTCGCAACAGCACCCAGGCTCGGCTTCAACTTTGACCTGAAATCTGGGCAGGCACCAGGAGTGGGGAAAGGCCAGGGAGCAGGAGCAGGCACTTCTGAGCCTGCAGGGGCAGGGGGGCTTCCTGGGCCCCAGGGAGTGCAGGGATGTCCAGGTCCGGAGCCATGGCTAGGCAGCAGCAGCAGGAGCTGCACCTGCACTGGGAAGTGTGGGTCTCCAACCCCTTTAACTTGGTAGGGGGCGGGGCTGCCACCTGTTCCTGGCCCCTGCCAGCTTTGCACAGTGTGGAGCCCCGGCCACACCTGCCCCACTGCAGCACCTGTCTTTGCAGAGGCCACTCCAGGCAGCCTCTGCTGCCATAAGGATCAAAAATAGTAAAATTCCTTTGAGATTATAGTTGAGTGGATTTGGGGACTTTGATGATTTACATCATTGTCGTTCTCTATTTTATTTGTAATTAGATATTATTCAGATGTTAAATTCAAAAATATATATATAAATAACACATTAAAAGAGGAGTTTCATTAGGTATTTAGTATATTTTTTAAAATCTCACCCATTGCTATAAATTCATGCATTTATGCATTACTCTCTAGTTTCTTAACATTCAGCTTGACATTTCCTTTTCTATGACACCAATAAAGCCCAATGCATTTTCTGTATAACTAAATCATCTTGAAAAGAGTTTAAAACATGATACAAAAATGAAATTGAAATTGTCTTTTATAGCTTATGAATAAATTTTGAACATTCCCTTTGTGCTTTGTGATTTAGGTGGCGAATGGCTAAGGTATAAATAGTACACCACTACTAGGTTCTAAAAAGCCACTTTGATTTGAGATATATTTAACTTCTACCTCAAAGACATAGTTTTTATATTGGAAGAAAATGTTTTTTGCTCCTAGGAAACTTCAGTATTATTCTCATCACAAGCTTAACATGCTATATCTTTCCCAAAGTTGGTGTATTTCATTGAATCATTTTAATGTGCTCTGACTGAAGAATATCAATATCACTCTTCAGATGAAAGGTGGTTCCAGTAATGCCTGATGTCTCAGCATCATTTGTAATACAAATGATGGGGAGCCTGTGGCTTAATGGCCACTAATTTATTTTGAATTTATGATGCATTGCAGCCATTAGTGGTAAGCTGCTTTACATCAGTTCATGGCGAATAAGAGTTCTGTTTGTGGTAGGTTTTATTTCTTGATGTCAGATGAGAAAATATGACTATTTCAAAAGGAAAATAAAGCCAGTCCTAAAGTGGAATCAGGTCAGAAGTCTACCAGTTCTATGTAACAATATATCATGCACTCCACTGTGCCTTATCATAGGTAACTGTGGGGTATTTTTAAATGAAAAACTGTGGCCTTGCTGCTTTTGCATTATATTCAAACATAAATTTAATATGCAATTTCCACTGGGGTTTTTTGAACACTTTATTAATATATATTTATCATGAAATTTTGCAGAGTATTACATTATAAATTTTATGTTATGAAGATTGGCATATATTTAAAAACACACCAACATTAGAATAAAACTAACCTTTCAAAAGGCCCCTGTCAGATGTAAATTCTCTATGACTTTGGTATGATAGGAAAAAAAGAGAAGCAGAATGCATCATTCACCCTTTAAAGAGATCACCATCTACTTGAGGTAACAAGATTTTGGTAGAAACATTATTTTAATGCATAGTTTTAATAAGAACTCAGGGATATAGTAGGTGAGACACCATACAACTGTGAGAGATTTATTCCCGTATCTGAGAATAAAAGGTATCCGTGGTTGGAAATAGGAGAGCAAGGCTCCAGGGACAGAAGCATCATGGACATGGCTAAGTTTGAGCTGGATCTTAAAGGAAGAGCAAAATATTAGCAGAAACAACATGCACACAAAGCATAGTGGAGGCAAAATAATAAGAATTGCTAGAGAGTGGGTGTTAAGTGGTTTATCTGGGAGAAGAGATTTCATAAATATGAAATAATAGAAAATAGGGAGGGCTTGAGTGAAATGCTTTAAATGCACACCAAAAACAAACAAGGTTTTTCTAAAACTAATTTTAAACACCATATCCAAATTACTAACTCCAGCAGCCACCAAGGTCCGTTGTAGGGTGAGTTCTTGTCTTGAACTAATTTTCACTTTGGTCAGGCATCACTCCAAGGCTGGATTGGTTCAGGAGGCTACACTTGGTGACTTTCCCCACTATCAGCTGCTGCAGATGCTGTATTTCCCACCACTGCAGTTAAATCATTCCTTCTAAACAATAGACTAGGCAGATGCCACTTTAGGACCCTATCAGAATAACTTGACCACAGATGACCAGCCTCGTTAGAACTCACTGCCTAATTCTGCCTAGAAATTAAGACCTCATCTTAATTATTCAGTTCTTCATCTCTTTCTAGCCTTTGTTACTAAACAAGTCCTGATCATCTGTCCTCCTTATGCGTAATGTCCTCCACATGCTGACCAATGATTCTCCAATGATTTCTAGTCTTGTATTAGCATGCCTTCCAATCCCTCCCACTGAGCCCTCTGGAACTGCTTTTCCAAGATATTTCCTGTCATCTGTTGTCTACACCCTCAGCCTCGTTTCACTGAACAATTCCTCTGTTTGCTTGTCCTAAGCAAGCCCTGAGGTCTTCTCTGACTGACTTCTAATATGCATATTGGAGATTGCATATTGTTCCACAGCTTTTCAATGGTGAGTCACAGACACCAGCTCTCAAGACTCAGATAACATCTGTGCTTGTGCTGTGAGGCACAATTGCAGATGGGGAAGGGATCTGCAAATGAGGTACAAAGGACATTCAGGGTCAGCATCAAACAGGACGTACAAGTCACCTAATCCTCTCCATGAGGTTATCTTCTTTGAAAGAATTTTGGCACACACCTAAAAGCCTAGATAATAATAATAAAGAGGCTACTCATTATCTTATGAAATCATTGATGAATTAAAATTGAAGATTTATAATATGTTAAAAATGCCAGTGTTTGGGTTGATTGCATTGTTGAGGAAGAGGAATTTCAGACCAGTTTATTAGAATTCTAAGTGATTTTTGCTTAGTAATGGACCTTTTAAAATAATCAATCCAATCTCTAAAACCTCTTTCCTCTTGAAACATCATTAAAAAATTTTACTTTAAACTGTGTCCTCTTAGGCATTTGATTACTGACAAAATGTTTATGCTCTTTAACTGCTTTGGCTGGAATGAAAAGGGAGCTGACTTTGTGAGTAACTGGGTAAATGATAGGACTTCTTCTAGATTTTCTAATGTTTAATACCATTGCTTTTATTTGAAAAGACTGGACTTTTGGGGGGATGACTTGGACTCCCTATCTTTAGATTGTCCTGACTCTAGCCTGTCCCTGTTACAAAATTTTCCCTAGCTCTGAACCAGTGTTCCTGGCCCTAGAAGCACAGTTAAATTAACTGATACTTGGAGTATGGTCCTGTTTTTATCCTGTCAACTCTTATACCAACCCAACAAATGGAATAGTTCCTTTCTTCTCCAATGGTTTAGCATGTTAGCTTGTGCCTGTAGGTCACTGGTCTAAACTAGAGCACACCACACAAAGAGCTTGTGGATTGCAGAGACTGATACTGCTTTGCCTATACAGCATGAGATAATGATCCATTCTCCTGTTTTATTTCATTATTTGGTTGTTTATAAGATTTATATTAAATTATATCCTTAAAGATCTCTAGGCTATGCATTCTCATGGTGCTTTATCACAGAGATATTGTACTTATAAAAAATGTGTTCACATCAACTCCACAGCAGATGTCTGGTCTAAACTATTTTGCCCAGCACGTATACCACATTGGATTTGGGTGGTTTAGGGTTTGATTTGGAGAATTGCTTTAGCAGTCTATGTCCCACCATCACAAGAATGAAATCTTTCTGCCAAGGAATTATTTTATCCATAAAATATGCAACTATACTATAAGATTTCCAAGATAGAATACCTCCTAACAAAAACATAATTCTTCAAAGCATATGTGTGAATGATTGTGAAATGCAAGTACAAATCTGAACTAGTTTCCGTATCAAACTGAGGGCTGGGCTGCTATTTCTCGTGCACCAATAACAAGACGCAGATGAACTGGGGAGGAAGAGAGTTTTTATTTTCTGCAACCGGTTATGGGAGAAGGCCTGTCTATTCTGACATAGACCAAGTCTCTGTCCTCGTTTCCAAAATATAAAGTGTTTTTCATTCATCCTACCCTTTGCTGGCATTTCAACATTTTGCTTGTCACTAATTTTGACTCTTTATCTTAACGTGGGTTTATGGCCGGGAATAGTATTGACCCACAGATGAGCTTTGCCTCAGAGAAAGAAAATGCTAATGACTGCTCATAGGTGAAAGACTATGAGCACAGAGCTTAGCTCTCAGGAAATTTAACACTTAGGTACAAAAGAATCTCTTGAGGATACTGATCCTTAGTAAGAGCAGATTTTGTTTCCTATCCTCAAAGATTCTTATGCAGTTGGTATCAAAGTCCGCTTTATACTTTGGAGCACTTTGAGAAACCTTACCCAGTGTGTTCGTAAATGTGGTGCCAGGAGGAACAAACTTTTCAAAGCTGTCCTGGACAGATGCCAGAACTTTCCCCTTCTTTGCTCTTAGTGCTGGTTAGTCTTAGGAATAACAGGCTTCCTAGGTTTTCTTGTAGATGCTCATTAAAAATAGGGCAAAAAATCCAGGGATACAGTGAAGGGTTCTGCTCCTTCCCTTCAGAAGGAAATGAAAAGCAAGTTATCGTAGGGATAGCATGCTAATACAGTCACCGTTTTCAGTTACCATCATCCTTTTCACTCAATTTTAGAGTTCTTTCAAGAAGCAAGGAAACATAGATTTGAATCTGAAGAAAATTCGCGGGAATCTCTGAAGCCAGCCAGTAGTTAAAAACAATAACTTTATGCTATTGGTTAGTTGATTTACAGCTTATTTTCGGACAGAGAGGAAAGGAGTGTGTGTTCAATGTTCACTTTGTTGCCTGCCAGTCCTCCTGTTATGGTAGAAGGTATCTGAGTTACTGGTGGTGAATCCAGCTGAGTCTGCAGCAACCTCAATTCCTGCCTCCCCAGAAGAAATAATTTGACTGAGGGGCATAAAGCAGAAAGAGACTGAGGCAAGTTTCAGAGCAGGAGTGGACGTTTGTTAAAAAAGTTTTAGAGCAGGAAAGAAAGGAAAGAACACTGAACAGAGATCCTAACGGGTGACTTGTAGTATTTAACTGTGAACCTAGGACTTTATAGGCTGGCATCTTGCAGCCCTTTCCCATGATTCTTCCCTTAGGGTGGGCTGCTCACATGCACAGTGCCCTCCTTGCCCTTGGGAAGTGAGCATGAGCAGTGTGTTTAGGAAGTTGCACACATGTGCATCTGAGGCTTTCTTCTCTTTTCTGGTAGAGTGCCCCTGGAAAGTCATATTCCAACATTTTGCCTCTTAATGCTCATGTCCAGGAACTTGCTTCTCCCTGGCACTTGCATTCTGTTAACACTTTAATGTTAACAGCTCTGGATCATCAGGAAATTGTCTCTCCCTGGTGGCCTAGGTGGGGCTGCTGAATTATCGTTTTTAAAAAGGCAATGTGCTAATTGTCAAACCACCACCTAATATTCCTAGTGGATGTGGGAGAAAAGCCCGCTCTTGCCCTGCTCATGCCTAACAACCTGTAACACTCCGCAGTGTCCCTAAATGTCAACCTAGGAGGAAAGTGAGAAATCACAGTGGAGGTGGGAAAATCAAGTGTTCTGCAGTTTAAAGAGAAATTAAAGGCAAGGAAAAATATCCTCACGAAAGTTGATGAAAATGTATAGAGAGGTTTGAAACAATCAGGCATCTGTAGATAATGGTCCTGATCTAAACGATAAACCCAAACAAGAGAAACACTTATCAAAACGAATTTCTCTAGAGATCTTTTAGGCTCTACTGAAAGTAAGGATGGGGAATTAATGATATTCTTGGGCTACATCTTTATCAATATCTTTATCAGTCGATATATTTTAAAGATTCTCTTTCCTTCAGCATGTTTTTCCTCTCTGTATAAATCCACGCACAGTTAATTTTCTTCATAATTTCACATTTTAGTTTTGTTTTATTACTAGAGCTACATTATTGGAAGTTTAAGAAAGGATCTTCCCACCCACAAGAAATTGCGTGCGTCTGTAAATTGTCAAAAAAAAGTAGATGATTCAGTGCACAGAAATTATTCTGACAAAGAAGAAACCACTCTTTCAGAACTTAATATGTATAATGCTGGGCTGCAGAAGAAGCAATGCTTGAGGTACCAGAGGGAAAATGCATATGAATACCAGTTACTCAAGGAACTCATCATGCTGTTTCACTGATAATTAGCCATACTGTGTAAAAAGAGAAACTTAGGATGCCGGCACTAAAGAAAGAGGCTAGAATAATTACTGAGGAGTCAGAACAAAAGGCAAACTTTGTAAATTATTTACCTATAAATCAAAACGTCGTTTTTCTACATTAATATTTTTGGACTTAAGAAAATACTTGTAAAAGTTGTATTGACAAAAGATCATTTAAATGCCTTTGCATTTAAAATTCATTCTGATAATTTGCCATCTCTAAATTAGAGAAAAGGATACAACATCATAATCTTACATGACATGCTTTGCATTTTTAGCATTTATACAAATCATTTAAAATATAAACTCTTTAAAGGCAGGCATCATAACTATCTTGTTCATCATAATCCCTGCACATAGGCTGAAAGATGCTCAGTAAATATGTGGTGAGTAAAGGAATGAACAAATTTTTTCACTTGTATTGTTGTAAAAATTGCCTAAATCAATTTTCAAGTAAATTAAGACTTTAACAAATTTTTATTAAACAAATTAAATATATTTAGCAGCTACTACATCCAAATATTACATTTAAATGTGTACAATTGATACAGAAATTTTCCAATTACATATCAATTTCTAATTTTGAAAATGAGGAATTTTTATAATGAACTTACAATAATCTTAAGCACATAGGATTTGCAATGAAAAAGACTTAGATTCAAAGCCTGGCTCTGTAATTTGTTCAGTCACAAGAACTTAACTTTCCAAGCTTCCATTTCCAAATCTGTAGAATATGAGTTCAACTATTTAACTTACAGTCTTACTGAGAGAAAATGAAATACTGAATGCAAGTCACTTAGTGGAATACTTGTAATTCAGATAAAACTCACTGTTGAAAGTTATTAGAATATTTTCTATATGAGAAACAGAAAAAAAGATTCAGTTTAAACAAAATGCACATATATTATCTTGCGTAAGATTATTGATAGGGACTGAAGGCAGGGAAATTCTGAGCAGAAGAGGGCGAGTCCCCTGGCAAGTGCCCCACTCTCAAGCCTGGAACAGCAGCCCAAAGTGAGAACATACATTTCTTTTTTCCTACTGGAATGTTGCTTTTTCCAAAACCACTCATAACCCCCCACCCGGTACCCCCATCCTATACCCATAAAAACCCTCAGCTCCGCTGGCGGAGAAGCGGAGAAGTAGCTGGACATCAGAGACTATGGTTGGACGTCAGAGAGAAGCAGCTTAACTTCAGAGTGACGGCTTGACAATGTTGCTTCGAAGAGGAGTCCAGCGGGGAAGGCTGGACTCTGGGGGAAGCTTATCTTCCAGCTCCATTCCCTTTGCAGCTCCCCTTCCTGCTGAAAGCCACTTTCATCGGCAATAAAATCCTCCATATTCACCAACCCTCAATTCATTCGTGCAACCTGATTTTTCCTGGATGCCAAACAAGAGCTCGGGTGCCACAGGTGCAGATGCTAAAGGCTATCACACTGACCCTCTGCCCTCACTGGCAGAGAGCAACCACCTCATGCAAAAAAGGCAGAGGGCCCACTGAGCTATAAATACTGAAGCCATCTGTGGACACTAAAAGCTATAAGAGTGCTGACTGTAACACATGCCCTCTGAGGCTTCGGCAATAGCAGGCACCTCCTAGACACTGCTGCAGGGCCCTGGGTGGAGACTGGTCTGGCCGGCACCCAAAAGCGCTTGCCCCAACTCCTGTACGCACTCATCTGTGCGCTCCCTCTTGCGAGGGGTGAAATGTAATGGGTCCCAGTGAGTGGAGTTTGCCCCTACCAGTGCTGAAGTGGCCGGCTACATCCAGTGCCCATGTACTCTAGATCCCCCCATCAAAGGTGTCAGGGAAACTTTTCTGCTTCATTATGAGAGCCTCATCTCATTGAATTGAGAGGTAGGGTAGACCCTAAGGTTAGTTGATTCTGGAGTTCAAGGATGTCATCAGAAACCAGGTATTTACACCCCTCCCCTCATCTCCCTCATCACCTTCATCCTTAGACTACTTCTCTTTATGATTATAAAATGGCTGCCAGGAGCAATCAGACAATATGATGTCTTTTTCATATCTGAAGTAAACAGAAACAAAATTTGTCTTCCTTACCCTCAAAGCCCTAACCAAGTCTATTCTCCCATTTTATTCACTCAAATGAGTTTAGGTCTAACCATTCCCATAAAGTACTAGCAAAAGAATGAAGTCATTGTCACTGGCATAGAGTCCTATTGGGTTGGGAATGGATGTTGGAGAATCAAGCACAGTATCCACTACAATGATGATAATGACAATGGGGATGATGGATAATTGCCCTATGAATTGATACAAAAGTAGTAAAATTTCAAGTTAAGATTTAAATCAACAAATATAATAATAGAAGAAACTCTATACATAGGCACTGAAGTAGAAATTCAATGGGTTGGTCACCAAACACACAATGAATGACACAAAATAATTCACATTCTACTTCAGGAAACAGAAGTATCAGAATCAAAGTAACATGTCATTATATAGAACTGTGGCAATTATGATACATGCACACATAAACAAACATATTCTTCCTGGAAGGTTTAGAAGGTGTACATAGAGGTTATATTTAAGATGAATTTTGACATTCTTATAGACATTTCTTATGTCTGCAAAAAAGGCATATTCGTCAGAATTACACTGAAAGCACTAGAAGACTAGGAAGTTTAATTATCTTTTGTTCATTCTGTATCATCAATGCCTAGAGCTATGTTTAAAACATAGTGGGTACTCAATATTTATAAGAATATGAACAACATTCACAAAGGTAATCATGAAAGAATGGAAAACATAAAGTGAAAAATTGTGAAGTTGAAGACAGGTCACATGATGAATGGGACATGTCTTATTTTAAAGTATTTAGTCTTTATTCTGAAGCTAATAGTCAATTACGGGTTTTAAAAAGGAGAACCGGCTGGGCGCGGTGGCTCACGCTTGTAATCCCAGCACTTTGGGAGGCCGAGGCGGGCGGATCACGAGGTCAGGAGATCAAGACCACGGTGAAACCCCGTCTCTACTAAAAATACAAAAAAAAATTAGCCGGGCGTGGTGGCGGGCGCCTGTAGTCCCAGCTACTCGGAGAGGCTGAGGCCTGAGGCAGGAGAATGGCATGAACCCAGGAGGCGGAGCTTGCAGTGAGCCGAGATCGCGCCACTGCACTCGAGCCTGGGCGACAGAGCCAGACTCCGTCTCAAAAAAAAAAAAAAAAAAAAAAAGGAGAACCATAATCAATAATATGCTTTTTGAAAGATCACTCTTGGTTACTTCTTTGTGTACAGTAAAAGGTCAGATGAACTTCAAGTAAGGAAACATCAACAAGGAGAAAAGAAATAACTGTCTTCAAAGTATATTTAGAAACCAGACTTGTCAGTACTTTGTAATTAATTTGATGTCAAATGTGAAGCACAAGGAGTAATCTAAGATGATGTCTGGCTTTCAGGCTTGATTGAATGGATAGTGATGTCTACCAATGAAATCAGCAATACAAGAGCCAAAGCAAATTTTATTTCAGGGCATGAATTAAACAATATATATGACTCAGTTTATTTTGAGGCATCAGTGACATGAGCACTTGAAAATGCTAGAAAGGTCTTGTTTGTCTTGTCCTACAATCAGAAAAGAGTTTTAATCTACAATTTTTAATTTGGTACCCACCTGGTAGTTAAAGTCTAAAGAAGACTTAGAAAGTGAGATGAGAAGATGGCTTCACATTTAACGTTGAGCTGAGCAAAAGTGGACTCTGAGTTAATGTTAACTCCCTCAAGAGCATCTTTAATAGTACCCCAGTTTGGTTCAAGCTATGTTAGCATTCCAAATAGGCTGTCCTCTCATGCATCTGAACCTAGCAGAAAGTTATTTTATCTTTTCCTTCAAAGAATATTGACAAAGTAACAGCAACATAATTAAGAAATTTATGGATGAGGATGTCCTTGCAATATGATCCCTACCCCCTCAAAGTCAGAAAGGCAATATTTAGTGTGTTTTTTTACTGTTGTTTGTATATATGTGTTTTTGCTTTTGTGACAGGATCTCACTCTGTCACGCAGGCTGGAGTGTAGTGACGATCATAGCTTGCTGCAGTCTCAAACTCTTGGGCTCAGGCAATCCTCCTGCCTCAGCCTAACAGGTATCTGGGACTACAGGTGTGCACCCCCATGCTTGTCTAATTATTTTATTTTAGTAGTGACAGCATCTCACCATATTGCCTAGGCTAGTCTCTAAATCCTGGGCTCAAGAGATCCTCCTGCCTCAGACTCCCAAAGAGCTGGAATTACAGGTGTGAGCTAGTGCGCCTGGCCTATTGTGTTCTAAAACAAATGACATTTTACTACCAAGAACTGCACACGCATACATATATGTGTATACATCTAATGATAATATGAAAGAAAGGCATTAAAAATTAAGTTACTATTTAAGCAGAAATTTTTACAATTATTAGACTATTATAATAAAGTTATTATGTTGTACATTCAATAAATCATTAAATAACTCTAAACAACAATGAAATTGTTATTTAATGCAAAATTCAAAATATATTATACAGAAAATAGTATAATGTATTGTGTTTCAAATTAAAAAATTATAAAAGATTTTTCTAATTAATTGTTTTAAACTCTTTTCTAATAAATGAACATTTGATTTTATCATTCTGTTTCGTGATCCCCACCATATATCTAGAACTTGTGATCTTAACTTCTTCTTTCAGGCCAAATGGAGGGAAACAATCCAGGAAGAGGAGCACATAGGAGGCACCATAAGTGAAAGGGTTCAATTGTCTAGCTCACACTATTTAAAGCAGACAATACTGTCAAACAGGTTGAATCCATTTGCAGACTCTAACCAATTATTTGAGCAGTTCTTTCTCTCTAGCCCTAGACTAGGGAATGGGTAGGGTAGGGTTGTATAACTGGAAGCCGTGTAAGCAGAGGCAACCTTAGTGTAGGAAGAAAAAGTGGATCTTATTTGTTTAATAATTGCAAAACTCTTTCTCATATATTACTTCACTTGATCCTCCAACGCGGATCCTACAACAATCTGTGAAGTAGTCTAGATACCATTAATCGTAAAAACAGAATCATAGGCCAGGCACTGTGGCACACACCTGTAATTCCAATACTTTGGGAGGCCGAGGAGAGCAGATCACCTGAGGTCAGGAGTTTGAGACCAGCCTGGCCAATATGGTGAAACCCCATCTCTACTAAAAATACAAAAATTAGCTGGTCATGGTGGTGGGTGCCTGTAATCCCAGCTACTCGGGAGGCTGAGGCAGGAGAATCGCAAGGGTTAATCGAGGGATTGGTAGAAGTGGAGAGGCGTGGGTCATAGGATACAAAATTTTAGCTAGATAGGATTTTAGCTACAAGTCTATTATAAAAACTTAAATTTTATCAGAACTTATGCACAGGAACCCTTACAGACACTACAGGCCATCATTCACAGTGCAGAAAAATGTAAACAAACATAAGGACACGGTATAAAATCAAACTGCCTGAAATTAACTGTAATACATACTGTACTACTGTAATAATTTTGTAGCCATCTCCTGTTGCTACTGTGCTGGGCTAAAGTGTTCTGTCATGCTTAAAACATGTGTGACACTTATCTCTATGTGAGCAGTTCTTTCCTCTAGTAAATTATCACAATAAAAAATGGGCTCTCAGAGTTCTTGCATGTTTTGTATCATGTTTAGTGCAATACTATAAACCTTGAATAACACCACGGGACCCATACAAAGTTGAATTGCTTGATATGTACCATAGCCTGAAGTCAGCTACTGTAGTTGCCTGCCATTTCAATATAATTGAATACAGCAAAAATACTACTGTAAGAAAATAAAAGGAAATTTATGAAATTTTTGTTGCGGACTCTGCCAACAGGTGTGAAAACCTTACACTTTTTGCAAACTACCTTTTTATCTTGTATTGAAAATGCAGCTTTTAGGTAGGTTCGGGATTGCTATAAGACATACCTATAGATATGCACTTTAATATGATTTGAGAACAAGCAAATGACAACTTAAAGTAAAAGCTAAATGAAATATCTAAATCCAGAGTATTTAATACCAGCAAACTGTGGTTTGATAATTTTAAGAAGAGATTTGGCTTTAAAAAAATGTCAAGATAACAGGAAAAGCAGCTTCTACTGACCAAAAAGCAGCAGATGACTTCCAAGACACCACTGAAAAAATCGTTGAGAAGAGCGGATATCTGCCTGAACAGGTTTTTAATGCAGACGAAAGTACACTAGTCTGGGGAAAAAATGCCACAAAGGACATTTATTAGTAAGGAAGATAAATTAGCACTGAGAATTTAAGGTAGGAAGGGACAGGCTAACTGTACTGTTTTAAGCAAATGCAGTTTTTGATCAGGACTGCCCTTATCTACAAAACCGATAACCCCTGAGTTTTGAAGGGACAAGATCAACACCAGCTGCCAGTCTTTTGGCTGTACAACAAGAAGGCCTGAACAATGAGAACCCTTTTTCTGTATCGGTTTCATTGATGCTTTGTCCCTGAATTCAGGAAGTACCTTGCCAGTAAGGGCTGCCATACTGGCAGTTTTTTTGATACTGGATAATGACCTTGACCACCCAAAACCCCATGAATTCAATGCCAAAGGTGTCGAAGTGGTCTACTTGCCCCCAAGCACAAAATATCTCATTCAGCCTCTAGATCAGGAGGTCATAGCACCTTTAAGGCTCATTACACATGGTACTCTATGGAAAAAATTGTCAACGCTGTGGAAGAGAACCTCTATATAGAGAGTATCATGGATGTCTGGAAGAATTACACCCTTGAAGATGTCGTTATTGTTATAGAAAAAGCCATGAAAGTCACCAAGCTTGAAGCAATAAATTTCTGCTAGAGAAAAGATGTTTTGCAAGACTTCACAAGATTTATGATAGAGCCAATCAAGGAAATCATGAAAGAGATTGTGGATGTGGCAGAAAAGGTTGGAAGGTAAAGGACTTCAAGATATGGATCTTGGAGAAATTCAAGAGCTAATAAAAATCACACCAGAGTAATTAGTAGAAGATGACTTGATTGAGATGAAATTTTCCAAACCAGCACCAGACAATGAGGAAGAAGACATAGAAGAAGCAGGGCAATGGGGAAAGCATTCCCTATATAACAAATGGTGTTGGGAAAACTGGCAAGCCATATACAGAAAACTGAAACTGGACCTCTTCTTTACACCTTATACAAAAATTAACTCAAGGTGGATTAAAGACTTAAATATAAGACTTTAAACCATAAAAACCCTAGAAGAAAACCTGGACAGTACCATTCAGGACATAGGCATGGACAAAGACTTCATGTCTAAAACACCAAAAGCAATGGAAACAAAAGCCAAAATTGACAAATGGGATCTAATTAAACTAAAGAGCTTCTGCACAGCAAAAGAAACTATCATCAGAGTGAACAGGCAACCTACAGAATGGGAGAAAAATTTTGCAATCTATCCATCTGACAAAGGGATAGTATCCAGAATCTACAAAGAATTTAAACAAATTTACAAGAAAAAAACAACCCCATCAAAAAGTGAGCAAAGGATATGAACAGACACTTCTCAAAAGAAGAGATTTATGCAGCCAACAAACATATGAAAAAAAGCTCATTATCACTGGTCATTAGAGAAATGCAAATCAAAACCACAATGAGATACCATCTCATGCCAGTTAGAATAACAATCATTAAAAAGTCAGGAAACAACAGATGCTGGAGAGGATGTGGAGAAATAGGAACGCTTTTACATTGTTGGTGGGAGTGTAAATTAGTTCAACTATTGTGGAAGATGGTGTGGCGATTCCTCAAGGATCTAGAACTAGAAATACAATTTGACCCAGCGATCCCATTACTGGGTATATACCCAAAGGATTATAAATCATTCTACTCTAAAGACACATGCACTTGTATGTTTACTGCAGCACTGTTCACAATAGCGAAGACTTGCAACCAACCCAAATGCCCATCAATGATAGACTGGATAAAGAAAATGTGGCACATATACACCATGGAATACTATGTAGCCGTAAAAAAGGATGAGTTCATGTCCTTTGCAGGGACATGGATGAAGCCGGAAACCATCAATCTCAGTAAACTAACACAGGAACAGAAAACCAAACACCACATGTTCTCACTCATAAGTGGGAGTTGAACAATAAGAAAACATGGACACAGGGAGGGAAACATCACACACTGCGGCCTGTCGGGGGGCGGGGGGCTAGGGGAGGGACAGCATTAGAAGAAATACCTAATGCAGGTGACGAGTTGATGGGTGCAGCAAACCACCATGGCACGTGTATACCTATGTAACAAACCTGCACATTCTGCACATGTATCCCAGAACTTTAATAATAATAAAAAGAAGAAGACAAAGCAGTGCCAGAAAACAAATTGACATTAGATAATCTGACAGAGGGTTCTAATTATTCAAGACTGCTTTTGATTTTTTTTATAACTTGCACTCTTCTGTGATACAGGCACTGAAACTAAAGCAAATGGTGGAAGAAGATTAGTACTATATAGAAACATTTTTAGAGAAATGAAAGTGCAAAAATGTCAGACAGAAATTTCTGTGTATTTTCACAAAGTTACAGCATGTGCCTACCTCTCCTGCCTCTCCTGCCTCCCCTTCCAACTCCTCCACCTCTTCCATCTCTGGCACCCCTGAGTCAGCCAGGCCAACTTCTCCTCTTCCTCCTCCTCCTCAGCCTACTTAACATGAAGATAATGAGGATTAAGAACTTTTTGATAACCCACTTCCACTCAATTAATAGTAAATATACTTTCTCTTCCTTAGATTTTCTTAATAGCATTTTCTTTTTGCTAGCTTCAGTTATAAGAAGACAGTATATAATACATATACAAAATGTGTGTTAATCTATTATTTACCAGTAAAGCTTCCAGAGTCAGAAGAAGGCTATTAGTTTTTTAGCCATTTTAGCTATTAGTTATTTTTTGTTAATTGACAAATAAATATTACATACAATTGACCCTTGAACAACACAGGGTCCAACACAGGGGTTAGGGGGACCAATCCTCCATGCATTCAAAACTGCATACACAGAGTGTGTTGTTCAAGGGTCAATTGTATGTAATTTTTATTTGTCAATTAACAAAAAAAAATTAGAAAAAAACTATACCATGCTTTACTGTACACTTAAAAATTTGTTGAGACTAAATCTCATGTGAAGTGTTCTTACCACAATAAAATAAGTTTTTCAAAAAGATTTTAGAAAACTTAGGAATAATTATTAGATTTTAATTTATTAAAGGATATTCAATATTTTCCAGCAGATACTGTATTTTCTCATATGCTACTTCCTCTACAAAGGAAGATGGGAATAATTTACATTTAAATGTTAAAACTTTGTTTTTAATGAAACTAGCACGAGGTATCCTCGAAAAGGGGAGTAGAATCTCTACAACAGATAGCATAATTATTATAGGGTATTTATTCAGTCATAATAATTCATAACACAAATAGAATAAAATGATAATATTGATGTAAAAAAAAAAGCAGGGAGAAACAAAAAAAAGAGATAGACCCAGCAGAATGTGAACGGAATCACTAATGATTACCAGTTTATATGTACATAATATGTATTTGAGAAGAATGTGTAAACCACTCTCATATGATTGGCATTTCTATAAATTTAACAAATTTCTTAACTATGATAATTATTCATTGTTGCTACAGTACCACATGCACATCTCTGTGCCACTTTGTTTTAAGATAAGTCTGTAATTCACAGTGAACTGGTTCTTGGGCATCAATTTATGACAAATTCATTTTCATTTGTCAGATAGCTTTAGGATAACATTATTTTAATGCATGTATGTATTGTTTCATCTCCAAGTCTTGTTGCCATTTTTAAGGGCTGTCAGCTGTATTACATAATTTGATATGGAAAATATTTTGGGTCAATCATTAGTCTTTTTCATGAGTCTTCTGTATGGACTTTTTTTTCTATTTAAGGAAAGACATGTACATTCTGAAACTGGACATATATTAATCTACTACTACATATACTAATCTAATCTGATGACTACTGAGTATTTTAATAATAACCATGTAACTTGGAACTTTTATCCTTCAGAATTATGAAAGTAAGCAAATATAGTATTTAGGGTAGAGTGTAAGGAAGTATCTAGCATAGTAGTTAAGTTAAAATCAATCCATCTTTCTATCTGCCTATCTACATAGCTGCACTTTTATCTGTCTGTTAAAGTCTGTTCTTTATATATCATTGGAAACATTCGAGGGTCATTAAAATAGGACCCCATTTTCTTGTTCACTGAGTAAGATTTACTTCATATTTATGGGCATTTTTCTTAAAACCTCTTGACAATAGTTAGGGATACAAAGAAACATAGTAAATTATATCCTTGAAGTTCTTATTTTGTTGGTTATTTGCCAGATACTTTTAATTTTATCATTTGCCTTTAGAATACAGTTTTTTATTTATGTTCCAATGTTTCTTTACAGATTACTGAACTACAAAAAACAATATTTATACTTCAATAAAAGTAACAGTTTTATTAATGAATGTAAATAGACATCTTTCTTGTGATTTATGTTATTAAGGCACAATAGTAAATGTTTTATAAAATATTTGTAGGCTATATTTGAGATAAATTCAGGGGAAAATATTTTATTTCAGAATGCTCTGATGCTCTGCCTCTGAGATACAGAACAATGCAATGGTGTGTTTAGGATAACTTATGCAATATTAAAGGCTATCTTTTCTGTAGAATTATTTTTGGTCAGTTCCTATAAACAATCTTTTTTCTTCCTTAAATTGCACAAGTAACTAATATTAGCATGACATTTTAAACCTAGCAATTATGTTTTTCTAATGAGATTTACGTGTAGATCAAAAATAGATGGCCTCTGATCTTCATGGCCATGGAGAAAATAAATATGTTTCTTGTGAACACCCTGGAATTTTCCCAGTTTTATGGATCACATTAATTTAAAAATCTATCATAGATCTTAGTGTCTGAGAAATACACAGAAACTATACCCATTATTACAAAAACAAAACAATTCAAACTTGGCCTTGCGAAACTAAAATAAATCTAAACTTGAGACTTTTATGTAGAGTGCAGACAAAAAGCATTGGCATTTCCAGGAGTAAATCTAGATTTTATTCCCTCTAAAGATTATACCATTTGGGAAAAACTGTTTGAGAAAAAAAATATGAATATATCTTACCTTTCAAATTTTATTAAGCTTATGACCATGTGAACACATCTCTAGGTCCTCCCAGGTCCTTGGAAGTGACCTATAAAAGAGCAGGGCTCTGGAGATTAAGCTGCATTTCATAGTAAACTCACAATTGAATATACAGTAATCTCTCCTTATCTGTGGGAGATATGTTCTAAGACCCTCAGTGGTGACCTGAAATCACAGATAGTACTCAACACTCTATGCCCTTGAAATAGGCACAAGAAGAGATTAACAACAATTCATAAAAAAGAACAATAATATACTTTAATAAAAGTTATGTGAATGTGGTCTCTTATTCTCAAAATATCTTACTGCACTATACTTGCCTTTTTTCTTCTTGCAATCTGTTAACCTGATAACCAAGAGGGCTGCTAAGTAACTAATGGGCAGGTAATCTATACAGCGTGAATACACAGGGCAAAGGAAAGATCCACATCCCAAGCAGGTTGAAGCAGGACAACACGAGATTTTATCATGCTACTCAGAACAGTGCAAATTTAAAACTTATGAATTATTTATTTCTGGAATTTTCCATTTAACATTTTTAGACCTTTGTTGACCACAGGTAACTGAAACACTGAAAGTGAAACCTTGGGTAAGGGGGACTACTGAAATAAAAAGACATGAAGCAAGAAGCAGATTGGTTAACGGTTTCATTGTTGTTAGTGAAATATATCATAACATTGTGCATGGATTCTTCTGTTAAATATTAAACCACATGTACTTTTTAAACAACTAGTCTTCAAATACTTTAAATATTAAAAAAATTCACATATGTCTTGACAATATGATATTTAATTGAAGAAGTTACTGCAAAATGTACTTGTGTTTACAGGTAGAATATTTGAAAGCTTTTTGATCTCCACGTCCTTGAGGATTCAGTGCAGCTTTGCTCAATCAGGATCATTCCTAGGAACATGAAACTATGTATTGTTAAATACTTGGTGGATAAGATTTAGATTTCTTTTTTCGTCTTCTGTTTTAGAAGCACTTATGTTCTCTCAAAGTCTGATGGTTAGGTTTCTAACTTTTCCAATATTTGGATTGGTAAATGTACTACATAAGTTACACAAATGCTTTATTATTGGTAATGGTACATATAAAATCTCAATGCATTTATATAACTCTCTAGTAAATGGTTACACAAAGAGTATAGAAAACAGTGATTTACCATAGACTATTGTTTACATCTGAATCTATTTGTTCAACTCTTTTATTACCGTTGCCTTGTTTGGCTCATATAAATTTTATTTAATTTTTCTTTCTAACTAATCACAATGATACCAAATTGTAGTATATAGTTTTATTTGTAGCATAGATTGCTCTTTAAAAATACATCCATGAGTACATGTGTAAATCAATGAACATCAACTTAAACAGTAGCTATTTCATGCGAACCACACACATTCTTGTAAAGAAACAGAAGTAAATGGCTGAGGCCCAGGCATAATTCCTTGGAAATGACAATGCCAAAATGCACAAGGAAACTCTTGGCAGGGCTACTCATTTGTTTTCACATATTTATCTATTTGTTCCCTTGGTTTCAAGGCTCTAAACAGAAATTCAGAGCATTTTCATGGTATCTGGGCATCATTACAATATTTACTAAAAGAGAAGTCCTAAACATCGTCATTTTATGGGAGAAATAAGTAGCACATGGTGTTTATGCAATGTTATATATGATTTTACTCATTATGCCAACTGTATTAAGGGGATTCCATCTTTCTTTGGGCCCTCATCAGGCTACCACCATATACAATGAGTGGTATATTTAAGCTCTGGCTGAATTGTTCTGTAATGTAATCTGACTCAAGGAGAACAAATGGAGAGGGTCTTTGTCATTCTACTGTGTCATGTGAATTTTCTCTGTTTCTGGAGTGTAAGTTGTTCTGTTTTTCACCTGCTATTTGAGAAATTTTTTATAATTTTCATATCATAAGCCAGAATGCAATGGGATGAATATGGAGCCTTTCTTTTTATACACTCTCTTGAAACTCTTCATGAAAAGCTTTCTTATTGAATTGTTTCATTCTAGCTTGAATATCCAATTGGAATGTGTTAAGATAAATTCATAAGTACGTTTCTTTTACTATTCTATGTATATAGTTATGACACATTGTGAATTGAATGAAAGGTCTTATAAAATTCTGAAAAGCTGTGCTGTTGCTTATGTATTATTTATTTATATCTCTAAAATTATCCGCTGACTGCAAATTGTCCATAAGGGACATATTCAATGTAAAACAATCATTCTCAGAACTAAAAAAGGTCTAAAAATTTCTTTTGAAGTTTCTTTCTACTACACATTTTTGCATAAGAACAGAAACAGTAACTTCTTTCTAAAACAACAATGGAATCTCAGTGTCAAAATTAGGTTAAGTACAGCATGACTGTAGGCCTAGCTGCTTGGGAGGCTAAGGTGAGAGGATCAGTTGAGGCTCAGAGTTTGAGGCTGCAGGAATAGCCACTGTACTTCAAGCTGCGCAGCATAATGAGACCACATCTTTCTCAAAAAAAAAAAAAAAAAAAAATCTGATGCTCAGTATCAGTCATTTAAAAATAAATGAATGAATGATCATGGGACAGAAAAATGGTAAATTCTGTATTCAATCTATATTTGAACTTCTATTTTTGTTACATCTCTACAAATTATTTTCATGGGTTTAAGTATTTTTAATTCATTTTATTTTTATTTGCAAAAACATTGCACATATATCTAATTTTTAAAAATTTTCTGGGATCGTAAGACTACATGGTTAAAATATTCTATTATAATACTGTTATAGCAGATTCAATCAAAATAAGATAATTAGTAAATAAAATGTATTCACTAGAAATGTGCCTTTTAATGAAATCAGTAGGCATCCTGTATATCTATAGATGAATAATTTTTAGTGCTAGTTAAGCAGATACAGGTTTTTGTCTCAATTATATTTCTTTCTTGGTTTTTAATTGAGGTATGTGCTGAGTAACTTGTTCACATAATAAAGTAGATTACAGTGAAAAGTATTTTATTTCAGTATTAGTCAATTATTTGAACTTGCCAAAAATCACATAATGATTTATTATCAAAAATTATTTGTAATGATCTGTGGACTGACAATTCATTTGAATCTTCCCTCGATATTGTGAAAAGCAGAAAATTGGAAACCATTTGATTAACAAAAAGATTATTTCTAGTCAATAAACTTAGCACTTCTGAGAAGTATATCAAAAACATTTACCAAAACTTAAAAAATGAAAATAACTATACTGCCTTTTTATCATTTAACTTGAAAAATTAAAACACAGGTATACTTATACTTATTGCATTTCACTTTATTGCACTTTACAAATACGGCATTAATTACAAATCGAAGGTTTGTGGCAACCCTGCCTTCAGAAACTCAGTTGGCACCATTTTTCCTGACAGCATGTGCTGACTTTGTGTCTTGTGTCACATTTTGGTAATTCTCACAGTATTTCAAACTCTTATTGTTACTATATCTGTTATGGTTATCTTTGATGTTGCTATTGTAATTGTTTTTGGGTGCCATGAACTGTGCCCATATAAGAGGGTAAGTTTAATGTTGTGTGCGTTCTCACTGCTCCATAGACCAGCTGTTCTGCTATCTCTGCCCCTCTCCTAGGGCCTTTCTATTGTCTGAGATACAACAGTATTGAAATCAGGCCACTTAATAAACCTACAGTGGCCTCTAAGTGTTCAAGTGAAAGGAAGAGTCGCAAGTCTCTCATTTTAAATCAAAAGCTGGAAATGATTCACCTTAATAAGAAAGGTGCTGAAAGCACAGGCAGGCTGAAAGCTAGGTGTCTAGCACTAAGGTTAGCCAAGTTGTGAATGCAAAGGAAAAGTGAAGAAAGTTTTACAAGTTTGGATACGAGATCAAACCACCCACAACATTCCCTAAGCCAGAGCCTAATCCAGAGCAGGGCCCTAACTGTCTTCAGTTCTATTGAAGGTAAGGAATCTGCAGAAGAAAAGTTTGAAGCTAGTAAATTTTTGTTTTGTTTTGTTTTTGTTTTTTGATTTTATTATTATTATACTTTAAGTTTTAGGGTACATGTGCACAATGTGCAGGTTTGTTACATATGTATCCATGTGCCATGTTGGTTTGCTGCACCCATTAACTCGTCATTTAGCATTAGGTATATCTCCTAATGCCATCCCTCCCCCCTCCCCCCACCCCACAACAGTCCCCGGTGTGTGATGTTCCCCTTCCTGTGTCCATGTGTTCTCATTGTTCAATTCCCACCTATGAGTGAGAACATGTGGTGTTTGCTTTTTGTCCTTGCCATAGTTTGCTGAGAATGATGGTTTCCAGCTTCACCCATGTCCCTACAAAGGACATGAACTCATCATTTTTATGGCTGCATAGTATTCCATGGTGTATATGTGCCACGTTTTCTTAATCCAGTCTATCATTGTTGGACATTTGGCTTGGTTCCAAGTCTTTGCTATTGTGAATAGTGCTGCAATAAACATATGTGTGCATGTGTCTTTATAGCAGCATGATTTATAATCCTTTGGGTATATACCCAGTAATGGGATGGCTGGGTCAAGCGGTATTTCTAGTTCTAGATCCCTGAGGAATCACCACACTGACTTCCACAATGGTTGAACTAGTTTACAGTCCCACCAACAGTGTAAAAGTGTTCCTATTTCTCCACATCCTCTCCAGCACTTATTGTTTCCTGACTTTTTAATAATCACCATTCTAACTGGTGTGAGATGGTATCTCATTGTGGTTTTGATTTGCATTTCTCTGATGGCCAGTGATGATGAGCATTTTTTCATGTGTTTTTTGGCTGCAAAAATGTCTTCTTTTGAGAAGTATCTGTTCATGTCCTTCACCCACTTTTTGATGGGGTTGTTTTTTTTCTTGTAAGTTTGTTTGAGTTCATTGTAGATTCTGGATATTAGCCCTTTGTCAGATGAGTAGGTTGCAAAAATTTTCTCCCATTCTGTAGGTTGCCTGTTCACTCTGATGGTAGTTTCTTTTGCTGTGCAGAAGCTCTTTAGTTTAATGAGATCCCATTTGTCAATTTTGGCTTTTGTTGCCATTGCTTTTGGTGTTTTAGACATGAAGTCCTTGCCCATGCCTATGTCCTGAATGATATTGCCTAGGTTTCTTCTAGGGTTTGTATGGTTTTAGGTCTAACATGTAAGTCTTTAATCCATCTTGAATTAATTTTTGTATGAGGTGTAAGGAAGGGATCCAGTTTCAGCTTTCTACATATGGCTAGCCAGTTTTCCCAGCACCATTTATTAGATAGGGAATCTTTTCCCCATTGGTTGTTTTTGTCAGGTTTGTCAAAGATCAGATAGTTGTAGATATGCAGCATTATTTCTGAGGGCTCTGTTCTGTTCCATTGGTCTATACCTCTGTTTTGGTACCAGTACCATGCTATTTTGGTTACTGTAGCCTTGTAGTATAGTTTGAAGTCAGGTGGCATGATGCCTCTGGCTTTGTTCTTTTGGCTTAGGATTGACTTGGCAATGCGGGCTCTTTTTTGTTTCCATATGAACTTTAGTTTTTTCTAATTCTGTGAAGAAAGTCATTGGTAGCTTGATGGGGATGGCATTGAATCTATAAATTACCTTGGGCAGTATGGCCATTTTCATGATATTGATTCTTTCTACCCATGAGCATGGAATGTTCTTCCATTTGTTTGTATCCTCTTTTATTTCATTGAGCAGTGGTTTGTAGTTCTCCCTGAAGAGGTCCTTCTCATTCATTGTAAGTTGGATTCCTAGATATTTTATTCTCTTTGAAGCAATTGTGAATGGGAGTTCACTCACTATTTAGCTGTTTGTTATTGGTATATAGTAATGCTTGTGGTTTTTGTACATTGATTTTGTATCCTGAGACTTTGCTGAAGTTGCTTATCAGCTTAAGGAGATTTGGGGCTGAGACAATGGGGTTTTCTAGATATACAATCATGTCATCTGCAAACAGGGACAATTTGACTTCCTCTTTTCCTAATTGAATACCCTTTATTTCCTTCTCCTGCCTGATTGCCCTGGCCAGAACTTCCAACACTATGTTGAATAGGAGTGGTGAGAGAGGGCATCCCTGTCTTGTGCCAGTTTTCAAAGGGAATGCTTCCAGGTTTTGTCCATTCAGTATGATATTGGCTGTGGGTTTGTCATAGATAGCTCTTATTATTTTGAGATATGTCCCATCAATACCTAATTTATTGAGAGTTTTTAGCATGAAGGGTTGTTGAATTTTGTCAAAGTCCTTTTCTGCATCTTTTGAGATAATCATGTGGTTTTTGTCTTTGGTTTTGTTTATATGCTAGATTACGTTTATTGATTTTCGTATGTTGAACCAGCCTTGCATCCCAGGGATGAAGCCCACTTGATCATGGTAGATAAGCTTTTTGATGTGCTGCTGGATTTGTTTTGCCAGTATTTTATTGAGGATTTTTGCATCAATGTTCATCAAAGATATTGGTCTAAAATTCTCTTTTTTTGTTGTGTCTCTGCCAGGCTTTGGTATCAGGATGATGCTGGCCTCATAAAATGAGTTAGGGAGGATTCCCTCTTTTTCTATTGATTGGAATAGTTTCAGAAGGAGTGGCAGAAGCTCCTCCTTGTACCTCTGGTAGAATTCAGCTGTGAATCCATCTGGTCCTGGACTTTTTTTGGTTGGTAAGCTATTAATTATTGCCTCAATTTCAGAGCCTATTATTGGTCTATTCAGAGATTCAACTTCTTCCTGGTTTAGTCTTGGGAGGGTGTATGTGTCAAGGAATTTATCCATTCCTTCTAGATTTTCTAGTTTATTAGTGAGATAGCTTCTTTCCTTAAACCTCGTGAATCAAGATTTACTAGCTTCTAGTACACAAATAAACTACAAGCTAGTAAATGTTGATTCATGAGGTTTAAGAAGCCATCTTGCTACCATAAAAGTGAAAGGTGAGGCAACAAATGCTGATTAGAAACTGCAGCAAGTTATCCTGAAGATCTAGCTAAGATCACTGATGAAGGTGACTACGCTAAACAACAGATTGTCAGTGTTGATGAAATGGCCTTCTATTGGAAGTAGAGGCTATCTATCTAGGACTTTTATAGGTAGAGAGCAGAAACCAATGCTTGTCTTCAAAGTTTCAAAGGACAAGCTGACTCTCTTGTTAGGGGCCAATGAAGCTGGTGACTTTAAGTTGAAGCAAAGCTCATTTACTATTCTGCAAATTCTGTGGCCCTTAATAATTATGCCAAATCTGTTCTGCCTGTGTTTTATAAATGGAATAGCAAAGTCTGTATAATAGCACATTTGTTTACAGCATAGTTTGCTGAATATTTTAAGCCCACTGTTGAGACCTGCTGCTAAGAAAAAAAGTTCTTTTCAAAATATTACTGCTTATTGACAATGCACCTGGGTCACCCAAGAGCTCTGATAGAGATGTACAAGGAGGTTAATATTGTTTTCGTGCTTGCTAATACAACATTCATTCTGCAGCTCATGGATCAAGGAGTCATTTCAATTTTCAATTTCAGCAAACTATCGCAAGGACAAAAAACCAAACACCGCATGTTCTCACTCATAGGTGGGAATTGAACAATGAGAACTCTTGGACACAGGAAGGGGAACATCACATACCTGGGCCTGTCGTGGAGTGGGGGGAGGGGGGAGGGATAGCATTAGGAGATATACCTAATGTAAATGATGAGTTAATGGGTGCAGCACACCACCATGGCACATTTATACATATGTAACAAACCTGCACGTTGTGCACTTGTACCCTAGAACTTAAAGTATAATAAAAAAATTTAAATACATTTTGTAAGCTTACAGCTGCCATACATAATGATTCCTCTGATGAATCTGGGAAAAGGAGATGGAAAATCTTCTGGAAAGGATTTGCCATTCTAGATAACATTATGATCATTCACTATTATGGGAGGAGGTCAAAATACCAACATTAATAGGAGTTTGGAAGAAGTTGATTTCAATCCTCATGGGTGACTTTAAGAGGTTCAGGACTTCAGTGAAGTAAGTAACTGCAGATGTGGTAGAAATAGCAAGAGAACTAGAATTAGAAGTGGAGCCTGAAGGTGTGATTAGATTGCTGCAATCTTATAAAACTTGAATCAAGGAAGAGTTGCTTCTTATGGATGAGCCAAGAAAGTAGTTTCTTGAAATATAATTTACTCCTGATGAACATGCTGTATATATTGTTGATATAACTACAAAAGGTTTAGAATAGTACATAAAGTTAGTTGATAAAGCAGTGGAAAGGTTTGAGAGAACTGACTCCAGTTCTGAAAGAAGTTCTACTGTGGGTAAAATGCTGTCAAATGACATCGCATGCTACAGAGAAATCTTGCATGAAAGATTCAACTGATGCAGCAAAGTTGTTTGTCTTATTTTAAGCAATTGCCAGCCAGGTGCAATGGCTCACACTTATAATCCCAGCATTTAGGGAGGCTGAGGTGGTAGTATCACTTGAGCCCAGGAATTCAAGACCAGCCTGGCAACATAGCAAGGCCCCATCTCTATGAAAAAAATTAAAAAGAATAGCCAGGCATGGTGGCACACACCTGTGGTCCCAGCTACTAGGGAGACTTAGTTGGGAGGATCTCAAGTCTAGGGGGTCAAGGCTTCAGTGAGCTATGATTGATCCACTGCACTCCAGCCTGGGTGACAGAGCAAGACTCTGTCTTAACAACAACAACAAAAAGATTGCCACAGCTACCCCAGCCTTTAGCAACTGCCACCCCGATCAATCAGCAGCCATCAACGTCAAGACAGGACCCTCCACCAGCAAAAAGACTGAAAATCACTAAAGGCTCAGATGATCATTAACATTTTTTAGCAATAAAATACTTTTAATTAAGTTATACACACTTTTTAGATATAATTCTATGCACACAATATAGTGTGTAAAGTGTAAACATAACTTTTATATGCACTGAGAAACCAAAAAATTTGTGACTCACTTTATTGCAATATTCGCTTTATCAAGGTTCTCTGGAACCTCACCTGCAGTGTCTCTGAGGTATGTCTTATATAATATGTGTTATATATATTCTCTACATGTATAATAATTTATTTTCTTCAGCTCTTCAGGTGAACTTTACCATGTTAAGGACAGAATTATATTCTTTTTATACAACTTGTACAATTTTCTTTTAGTTCTTCCCTCCAAACCCTGTTGTTTTTATAGAGCTTTCTTTCATGTGGCCTTTTTAAAGTTTTATGTTGCTTGCTATTATAAATGCAAACTTTTGTATTCTGTGTTTGTTATCTCTTTCTGAAATTGTGTGTTATTACCAATATTCTTTCAAAAGATATTGTGGAGTAGTAGTATTAGGCACTGAAGTTTAATTTTAAATTTTTTTGCAGAATAAAAATAATTATACTTGTATAAAAGGATACGAGTGCATTGATACATGAATCTCAATGTGTTTTATATATTATCCATGTAAAAATTCTCAAATACAATACACTTGGAAATTCTTAATACCATAGTATTAGCTAAAAAATTATGTTTTTTAGGCCAAATATTGGATTGAAAATTCTGATCTAACCTAGTATTTATTTCCTCCAAATAGTGTCCCTAGTTTCAGATGAAATACAATTTTAATTTAAGAATGAAATGTGAAAGCAAGCCATTTATATGTTGAGAAGTCCCATAAAATACTATGGAATTTAATCGAGTCTAAGATAGTCTCAATTGTTAAGTTGCAGTGTTATTTTATAGTACACCAAGAAAGAAAATAATGCTGTCACTGAAGCAAAACACAGTTTCTTAATATTTAGAATTTTTATAACTACCAAAAGAACTTTTTTAGACTTAAATGCAGATTATTTTAATAATTTTAATCACTTGTGAATATTTTATGTATATACACACACAGACATACATTGGAAAATATACATTTAAAAAATTGGTAAGGCATTCCTAAACCTTCTTCCCTTTCACTACCGGACTCTTCTAAATTACTTTGGAGTCCGAGTTTTCAACATTCACATCTCACACCTAAGCTTATTCTCTTTGTCAGTGTGCAATATATTTTAACAGAGAGATCCACCATTTTTCCGGTAATTTCATCTAAAGAGCTACACCCAATCTTTAAGTTTTGATGTTGCTATTTACTCTAACTTACTAGAACGTGTCAACAGAAGATTTTTCAGTCAAAAATCAGGATTTATATTTATATTCATTTTTCAAATGCTCCTTAAAAGCTTCTATTGAAATGCGATTAAGCATTGTCCAATCAAGCCACAGGAAATAATAACCAAATTCAGACATGCATAGTCCATGGTAACAACATTACTACCTATGACTGCCTCTTGATGAACCTAGATTGGAAAAAGTCATTAGGTGTAAGACATCCTTATTGCTAATATGATAGGATGTGAAAACAATAGGTGTCTTAGAATCAACAAATTATAGTATTAAATAAAAATCACTGTTGAAGATAATTTTAAAAAACAATTTCGGCTCTAATTAATGGCATACGTATGTGTATACACACATATTATTCTAGAAAATAAAATTTTAACAGATAAGTCATTTATGTAATTCCTAGATTTTTTTGTTACATAAATTTACCTGCATCTGTTAAAATGTTTTGGATATTTTATCTATGTTCTATTGAAAAACTTTTCCATCAAGATTTGAATGATTATGGTTACAACAAAATATATGTTCAACACTTCTAATTTATTATTTCGTGTGCTTTTATACATATGACTGAAAATAACCTGTCAAACTGATCATTTGTGAAGTATTGAAAAGTTCTCATTATATTTCATGTGAACTACTATTGCTCCTCTGACCATTAAAATGTGCTTTCTCGCCTTTCCAAATGATTGGATGTTAAAGATAAACAAATAAATGACAATAGCAACTGAGTATGTCTTTATCTATCTCCTCTCTGCTCTAGGTCCTGTAAGTAGTGTTTTGGTGAATAAATACGGCAGCCGGCCGGTGGTGATAGCAGGAGGCTTATTATGCTGTCTTGGAATGGTGTTGGCCTCCTTTAGTAGCAGCGTGGTACAGCTGTACCTCACTATGGGATTTATTACAGGTAAGTCGTTTAGTCTTCAGCTTATTCTTAACTCTTCTGTTACTTTCAAAGCTCTATGAGAAGAATGAACAACAGAAAATTCTTTTTTTCTTTGAATTTATTTTTTATAAACAATGCAGTTTTAAAGAAGTATTTTCATCTAGTACATTGAAATTCAAGCTATATAATGGGCAAACATTTCATTTTTTAAAAAATAAAGTTATCAGACAAGTTACATGTTGTCATATAAATTTAAAAAGAAAACAGCTTTAGTTTGCTTTTTTTCCTTTTTTGCTTTTTACTCTTCAGCTAATGGAGATGGTGTTGTTGGACACAGACTTTCTGATGTAAATAAATACCTTAACTATTATAAAACTTATTTTCATGACTTATCTCCATTTGCAGTATCTGACTTTCCACTCATAATATGCTAAAACGATGCCAGAGAGATATTGTCTGGATGCACTGATTTAGCTTCAACAATAAAATTATTGTTACTTGTTCTGATTAGTGGTAGAGCTCATTAACCCTGTTCCTTCTTTTTCTTACTGAAATGATACTGTTTAAAAGCTTGGTGAGCCACACTTTCTTCTAACACAAATATTAAAAATGACCTACTGTCACTTGATTATAGTTGTTTCTCATGCACATATCTATTGACTCAAAATGACCACAATATGTACACCTGGAAAGCACTACTTAGTCTAAATAAAAAATTGCATTACAAATTTATATTCAACATATTAGGAAAAATTGGACTTCAATATATAAAGAGACTGAATCTTTTCTTTCTGCCCAGAGATAAAAAGGCAAACATGTTTACACTCATGTAATCTTACACTCATGTAATCTTACACTCATGTATCATTTGATGAAAAAAATGTATTGAAGCTTACAGTAATAGTGATATTAAAATCTTTCTCTTTACAATCTATCCACATCTCTCTCCTTTTTTGATATAACAAAATGCATTTAACATTGTAAATGAAAACTGTCTTATATCTAAGCATTGTCATAGTGAAGAGAGTGCCTTTTCTTTTGTGTAGAAAAATTGACTACTGCATTTGACTGTAGAAGTCGGGATGGGCTTTCAAGTAGGGAAAAGATGATTTTGTTATTTCCTGCACTACAGATATCAATGGCATTATTGGTGTTTCAACTTATAATTGTATTCCTTTGGCTCTTAAATACTTTGATGCCCCCAAAGTCAATTATTAAGTCCATCTATGAGGGATTTACTTTAAATCATTATCAGCAAATACTTTGGTTTCCAAAAGTAGACAGATCTAGCATTTAAACTTGACACATATTATCTGTGTGATCATGGGTACGTTAACCTCCTTATACTTTGTCTATAAAATTGGATAAATAATAGCTCTTTTTAAAGGAGTTATTAGAAAAATGTAAAAAGTGAATACGTAGTACTTTACAGAGTACCCAGAATTTTGATGATCATAAATAAATGTTTGCAAATAATCACAATAGCATTTATATAATATCTTACAGTTCTAGAACTTACTTTATTTTGGCAAAATCTTTTTGTGTTGTTAGGTGAAGTCAAGCTCAGGAAGTCTAAGTGTTTTGCCCTGTAATATAAAGTAGGTACTTATTTGGAGGAGATCAGTTCTATTGATTTCAAGCCTGTGTCTGTTTTACCATGCCAGAATGAGAAAGAGATGGCAACCATTTCCAAATGAAAATATGGATTAAGATTTGAAGGCAAAAGTTCCAGGCGACAGAATGGGGAAAATGATATAAGATTAAAAAAAAAAAAAAAAAAACTTACGCTCTGAAACATAATACCTGGATTTTAGTTTGGGTTCTTCTACTTACAAGCTACTTGACCGTAGGCTGATCAGTTTTGTTATTTATAAATTGGATTTAATTACACTCATTCTGCATATCTCACAGGTATGGCTGAGGTATAGCTTTAGAGAACATGCTGTCCTGTTACTCTCCAAAGCATGTTCTTGTTCCTTCTTGTCAGCTTTTAGGGGTCCTGTTACTTGTAGAAAATGTCTGTATTAAAGGGTTGGAGTATTTGTACACAGACCTGTGTATTTCACAACTGGAATACTTAACCACTTTGCAGAACTGTTTCAATCTAGGTAAATTAGTTAATATAGAAGAACTCTTACCTCTCTAGCCCCTAAAATAAATATAGAGTAATTCCTAGTTTAAGGGAAAACAAGAGATAGTTTATGTAAGTCAAATTTTATATAAACCAGTGTACTTTTTTTTTTTTTTGAGACAGAGTCTTGCTCTGTTGCCAGGCTGGAGTGCAGTGGCATGATCTCAGCTCACTGCAACCTCTGCCCCTCCTCAGTCCAAGCGATTCTCTTGCCTCAGCCTCCCATGTAGCTGGGATTACAGGCATGTGCCACCACACCCGGCTAACTTTTGTAATTTTAGTAGAGATGGGGTTTCACCATGTTGGCCAGGATGGTCTCAATCTCCTGACCTTATGATCCATCCGCCCCAGCCTCCCAAAAAGTGCTGGGATTACAGGCATGAACCACCACTCCCAGCCTAAATCAATGTACTTTTTAAAGGATCTTATTTATTACAATCGCTCAGTAGTGCCTTAATGAGCTACAAGAGGTAATGTATTTTCCAAAGGTGATACTCAACACTGCCAAGGAGCTCCCTAGACAGTGGGACTTTGGCTCATATAAACAATCAGTGTTAATCCCTGAATTAAAACTATGTTTCAAGCACAAAATTCCTTTTTACTTAGCACACATGTGCATCTATATACATTAAATGTGGAATGTGAGGGATATACAGCATGAATTTTTTGTTATTTGCATAGTATTGAAACAAGTGTTTGTGGGGAGACATAAGATTGTTACAGATTATGACCTTTTTGTCTGTTTATAATTCTTCAATGCCGAAAGTATTCATTTTTATATTGCCCTCTTGCTCACAAGGAAGAAATCTATTCTATATATGTGTATATAAGTATATGTCAAGAGGAAAGGATCTGAGGAATTAAATGATTTTAATTGAGAACTAATAAGTTTGTCCTAGTTTCAACCTATTGTATGACTGTTGATATATCAGTAGAAATTCTTAGTTTTATTTTTGTGCTTTAAAATTAAAGGAATTAAACTCGAAACTGTCATTTCAAGTATTCAGTTATGAAAACCTTTTTGTTTTTGTGCAATTACATTTATAATAATCAAAATGTGCTATCTGATATTGCATTAATTCTGCCTTTCCCACTTGAATGTACATTTTGAGGAGTAATTTCTTTTGTGAGTGCCATAATGTGTTTGTGTTTTCCCCCACTTTTGTTTTGTTCTTTTTAGGTTTAGGTTTAGCCTTCAACCTGCAACCCGCCTTAACCATAATTGGCAAATACTTCTATAGGAAGCGACCCATGGCAAATGGATTGGCCATGGCAGGAAGTCCTGTTTTCTTAAGTTCATTGGCTCCTTTCAATCAGTACCTTTTTAATACTTTTGGCTGGAAAGGAAGCTTCCTGATTTTGGGAAGTCTACTTTTGAATGCCTGTGTGGCTGGTTCCCTCATGAGACCCCTTGGACCCAATCAAACCATTTCTAAGTCTAAAAATAAGACTGGCAAAACAGAAGATGATTCAAGCCCAAAGAAAATCAAAACGAAGAAATCAACTTGGGAAAAAGTTAATAAGTATTTAGATTTCTCCCTTTTTAAGCATAGAGGATTTCTGATATATCTGTCTGGAAATGTCATTATGTTCCTAGGTTTTTTTGCCCCCATTATATTCTTGGCTCCATATGCTAAAGACCAGGGAATTGATGAGTACTCGGCAGCTTTTCTGCTATCTATTATGGCTTTCGTTGATATGTTTGCTAGGCCTTCTGTAGGATTAATTGCAAACTCCAAATATATTCGACCTCGAATTCAGTACTTCTTCAGTTTTGCAATCATGTTCAATGGAGTGTGTCATCTCTTGTGCCCACTGGCACAGGACTACACAAGCCTGGTATTATATGCTGTATTTTTTGGCCTTGGATTTGGGAGTGTTAGCAGTGTTCTCTTTGAAACTCTCATGGACCTCGTGGGTGCACCAAGATTTTCCAGTGCCGTCGGACTTGTCACAATTGTGGAGTGTGGCCCAGTTCTTCTTGGCCCTCCTCTTGCTGGTAAGAACATTTTTCATCAAGGAAAATATAAAGCATAAAATTAATATCCATTAACTGAGACTTTATATACAGATTTTTAAATGTGTTTTATAATAATACTAATAGCCTGAAGGAATATGGGCAGGTTAATTTTAGGTTTTATTATAAACTTTAAAATTTCACAATTAGTCAATTTTAGACCTAAATTTGTTTCAGAACCTGGACCTGTGAACTTAAGAACTTATGTTAGACTGATAATTAGTAGCATAATCTTCAGGATTTTTATCTACTTCAGTTGTTTTGGTCTCTTAAAAATATATCAGAAAAAAATGCTATTTTATCTTTATCATTGGTTAACAGATCTCTCATCTGTTTATATTGAAATGAGCCAAAAATGTAAAATATTCTCTCAAAAGGTCAGAATCTATTTTTTAGTTGAGTACACTGGATATATTAATTTGAAATTTGTTACATGCTGAGAAAATACATTTATAATATCACCGATAGGAATATATTCATGTATCTATTCCATAAAGAGAAAGACAGGGATGACCGAAAATTTATTCACAGTCTTTTTGAGGGTCACTCATGTTCCATGTTTATAAATTGGAAAGATTACCTTCAGATTTTAAGATCTGAAATATTTTCAAAGATGCCAATTAAAGTGTCTATGCTAAATTATTCAGTAAAAAGATGCAGTACATGTTTAGAGGATGACCAAAGAATACCCTCACAAATTGAGAAGCTGGTCTGATATTCAAAAGAGAGAGAGAGAAGTAGATAAAATATATGTCACAAAAGCATTAGATTTTTTGTTGGAATCGCTTGTGGTTATTTTATAGTTTCCTTTTGAATTACAGTGGTGAATGCTTTTAGAAGTAAATTATGCTTTCTGAACTTATGGTTTAAAGAGATGTATAAGAGCATTTTGAAGTTAAAACTTTGTTTAGTCTTAGACTTTAAATGTTATAAATATTACATTCTGTTTGTGCACCAGCCTTTGCCAGCAACCGCTGTATATTGTTTTGGTTAATACTGGACTTAGGTATTCACTTAGACTCTTGGCCTGCTCTCTCATGGTCAGAGTCATTGCCAGGCTAAATGTAAATTTTTCCATTATTTAGTCAGTTTTTAAACTGTTTTCTACATGACATCAAGGAACCATTCTGAAAGTGTGAAAATTCATGTTTAATTTGTTAATTTTAATGACATCATTGACCTTTTGTCTCTTCATTTTTTTTCACTTGGTTAGGAATGAATCAAAGTTGGCTGTAAGACCTAGGTGGTGTGGTTGTTGTCTTTCTTTGTCCACCAGGGCTATCCTATGGTATCTAGCACAGGTGTTTTAGGTGGTATATCTATCTCTCAATATAAATATACCATGACATCAAAACAATTGTCAAAAAAGAGTGAAAGCCAGTAGGTCTTGTTATTTATCAGGCAGTTGATTTTGTTACATAAGATAAGCACAATTGGTCCTTCTTTTGATACAGAATTAGTTTGATCAAATGAGTTTTAGAGCCTATTCTTATCCACACAATTCTTAGTGTCAACAGAGAAGTTACCATGCATGAGGGGATGAAAAAAGAATCAAGTCCAAATACATAGTGGGGATACACTCTAAGAATTAAAATAAAGGCATCTTATTTGGCCACTCCCACCTGAGCAGATAATGTGCATTAATATTTTTAAAAAACAGTTTCAATATTTTTGAATGCTTATTGTGTTAACATTGCCAAACCATGTGCCACTGGTAGCAAATGGCAGTAACTGATTTTAGACCTATTGTTGAAACTCTCAGACTATAGCCATTATATATCCATTTTTTCATTCCATGTCTGCCATCCGCTACCCCTAATATTTCTTGACTTTTAGATTGGCTTCTCCTCTATAGTATTTGATTATTGCTAGAACTGCTGGCCCATAGTAGGCACTGAGTTAATATTTTTGAATGACTGAATATTATTGCTGTTATGTCTTACATAGTTGCAGCACAGCAATGAAAAGTAGGGAGTGTGTGGTTTCTATTTCGTATTTGTTTTTTTCAGACTGAACTTTCACTGCTCCTCTCAGAAAGAATTGAAGCTTCAGTTCTGGAAAGCATATCTGGTTTCTTGATGATGCTAAAAAAATCTTAAAACATTTAGAAAGTATGCTGATGTGGCAGCCCAAAGTGGTATTAACTCTGATGGGCCATGGACCTAATGCTTTTATATTTAGAAGTATAACAATCATTGTAGAAATAGAAATATTTGACTCAAGTTAGGAAGGCAAATTAAAATTATGCCATTTTTGTTATGTCTCTGACTATGTCATGCTTACTTAAATAAACCCATTCTACCATCTACCTGATTAAAACAGAAAATTTTGTTTAGGTAATATATTGCAAGTAGCCAAATTTAATGTTGAGCCACTGACTAGATTCTAGGGAGAATGCTATGGATTCTGACTAAACAGACTGGTTTGAAAGTTGTATCAGAATCACTTGGAATGCATATGCTAATTTATATAGATTTGTATACACTAAATTTTGCTGTTAATAATTACTAAGAATTAGATGCCTGCATAAGCAAGAGACAAAACTAAATATAAGCTGACAAAATTTTAAAAGTCAATAAATCTTCAGATTAAATGGCACCAGACTAGATTTTAAATGGTCTCAATAATCAAATGGAACAAATAGTTTTTTTACTGATTAGTTTGCCCTTAATAATTTAGACTCAAATAAAGTAAAAAACTAGGATTAGCTCAAATAGTGACATGGCACTTAAACAACACGTTAGGTGAAGCCATTCTGCAGAGTAGTTAAGAATGAGTACAGACAGACCTCAGTTAGGAGTCTAGATTCTACCACTAACTAGCTACATAACCATGCCCCGATTACTTCACAGTACTCCTTGTAAGGATCAAGTGAGATATTACAGATAAAATTATTAGGCTAGTATGGGGCATAGAGAAAGCACTTAGTAAGTATTAGACACTGTTAGGAACCATGTAAAAGCCTTTAGGTTTCTCCTAAAGAAAGTAACTTTTATCTATTGAAGAGAAAAGGAAGCATGGAGGAAGCATGGAAAAGGTGAAGCAATCCTACCGTGTGCTGTAAATAGAGATATCTATATTTACATGTATAGATATAAAAATATACCTCACTCATGTATGTATTAATGTATACACACACAAAAAATGCCTAGTTTGTCTCGTTTGTATATTTTACTTGGAGAAATAATTTTTAGTAAATTTAATGTATTAGTAATATAATACTGTGTCTCTGCATACCTTTACTAAGCATATATAGAAGTCATAATCTAGATTTTTTTTATTTTTAAAGTCTTATTTGACATTAATTTAAATAAGAGGAATATACTTTGAAGAATAATTTATTTGAATTTTTATAATTATATGACTGTTTTATTATGCCAACTTAAAAGATGTTCTTTGTCTTCTAGGTAAATTGGTGGATGTAACTGGAGAATATAAATACATGTACATGTCCTGTGGGGCTATTGTGGTAGCAGCAAGTGTGTGGCTGCTCATTGGCAATGCTATCAACTATAGATTGCTTGCAAAGGAAAGGAAGGAGGAAAATGCAAGGCAGAAGACCAGAGAATCTGAACCCTTGAGCAAATCTAAACATTCGGAAGATGTTAATGTCAAAGTTTCAAATGCACAGAGTGTAACCTCAGAAAGAGAAACTAATATCTAACAAGAATCACATCTCTGATTTCAGTGTTTATGACTTTCCCTAGGAGTTTGTTTTTCATTTTGTTTTTTTAAAGTGTTAGAAAAGGTTTTCGCTGAAATGAGGAGTCACAATTAAGGATGGAAATGATATTTTCCTCAATGGCAAATTCTAAATTAGTTTTTAAAAACTTATTTGGGTAGTTAAATTTTGAGATTATGCATAAAAAGAATCCATGCTATAGGTTTATTTCCATACCTGACTCTGGGTGTGGTGGTTACAATACTAATTTTAAAGTCTTCCAGTGACTTTCAGTCTTGGTTATATGGAGAATTCTGAATCCCAAACTCCTGGTTTAAGTAGGTAGAAGGAAGACGCCTAATCCTACAAAGTGACCCTTTATACATTTCATTTTTTATTTGATATTAAAGTATGAGATAGAGTTGAGAGACAATTAATTATCTCCTCTTACACACAAACATACATATTCCCACATGCTTACCCACATGTACACAGAGAATAAAACCCAAATTCAAAAAAAATCATGATTATTTTTAAGGTAAAAATAATCCATGAAGATAAAAGAAACATATGTCTGCGTGTGACTTTACAATGTTGGTTTTAAAGATAAGCACATGGGTAAAAATGAGGGTGATCCTTATTCAAAAATACATCTGACTACTATAAAAATATTTGCATATATAAGTTTGACAAAGAAAAGAAAATCAATGTTAAACCATTAAATCTGAGCACTGTTAAGACTTGACTAATCCATGCACATGATTTTTTTTGAGTAGGGGGCATTAGTACCTGGTGCTAGAGAATAGAACCCTCAAATAATTTTTAGAATTCTTACCTAATATGTAAAAGTCGGCATGACTCTTAACAATGAGCCACATCCATTGATTTCACAAGGATTTTAGTTCGTAATCCAGAAAGTAATAATCAGGGATTTTATTTTAATCAGGCATCAATCCAGATTCACTGTTATATTGAAATATCAAAGTAAAGTCCTAGTTGGCAGGATTGTAAGTAGACCGAATTCTAATTTTTCCCAACACATAGTGGTAATTGGAGGTTACTCTTATGAATACTCCATCTGAATACGACTAAGAGAGTGACAGGTGGTTTTAATGAACCCTCTAAGCTCTCTCAGCTCCCTCCCTTCCACAAAATGCAAGAGCAAAAGCAAACCACAAACAGGCCTTGTGCTCAACCACTGGAAATGCCTCCTAGGATAAGAATGGCAGCACTTGAAAATTCTGCCCTCTACTGATGAGACTTCCTGCTGCCTTTGCACATAACTAAGCCAGGAAACTTAAAAAGCCTAGAAATAGAGGCACCGTATGACTTGCTATTGTAGGTATAGTTTATAACCTGATTGATAGTAAAAAACTTGAAATATTGCAGCCCAGGTTAATTCAGCACTTTCCCATTTTCATAACTATGTGAAAACATCTGGGAATTTGAATCACTCCTGAATACAGAGGCATATTCTTTTTAAACTATAAATACCATTTTGAGTGGGAAAGTACTTTTAAACAACAAGAAAGAAATTGTACATTATGACTGAAGTTATAAATATAATATTTACATCTATAAATCTGAAGTTTGACATTATGATTAATTGAAAAAGTATTTAGTGCTTGACTATTAAAGTAGTGTCACTCTTAGGATGTCAAAGGGAATTAGCCATTTTTTTTATTGTAATAAAGGCAGGTGCTATTTTTTTCTGGTGAGATTGCACCTGGATACCAGGCTTTTGTAATAGTTAACATTAAATATTTGATTCATAAAGTTAATTCACTGCTTAAGCATGTGGCTCATATTTAGGAAGCTATATAAAATTCAGTTTTTCATTTAACATTTGCTCCTTTGCATATGAAGAGATATTTGTATTTTTCAAAATGTTAAGTAAAGATGTGCCAATATCATAGGTAAATAAATTAGGAAAAATGTGGGACTTTACGGCTGTTTTTAATTTAGTTTCACTTGATCTTGATTCTTGAATTAGCTATGTTTATATTTTTAGTTCTTTTTTATTCAACTCGGATTTGTCAAGAAATGTAACCTCTAAATTGTGTAGTACCTCTCCAATCATAAATTTCCAAAAAAAAATTCTACTTTCCAAAAAGTGTCTTGAATTCTCTGAAAAGGCATATTAAACTAATATGAATATCAGATACCGGGGGAAATAAATGGCAAAGTAATAATCATGAGGTTTTAGGTCAAAGACTATATTATATATATTTTTTATTACCTTCTAGTAGAGACATCCTCCTGGGTGCATTTCAGTGGCCTTCTCCAGGGAGGAGGTTTATTTACTTACTGATGAGTTTCTCGTCACGTCAAAACCCATTCGCATTTGTCTGGCTGCTCTTTGGTTGTCTTCATTCGTTATTTATTTCTAACACTGATTGTATTAAATTGTTAGAAAAGAAAGTAAAACTTGCACATTCAAAGCACGTGATTTGTACAGTCACACCTGGCAGTAGCAGTGCACAGAGTTACAAATATGCACACATGTTAACTGCTATGCATCAATATTGACAGTTAAACCAGAACACACTTGAAACAGTGACATAAATATCTACAGGATTCAGAATTGTTCCAGGGTAATATAAATTATTCTACTTGTTCACTCTCCCCACACTCTTGAACTTGTTAGAAGATTTGCTGCTTTAGCAGAATCTTTCCAAGATTGAGAAAAGTGTATCAACCTAGGATTTTCATTATTATATAGTCACATAAATGGAGGACGAGATATATTTGGCTTCTGCCTCTACAACAATTAGTATGAACATATTTCTTTCTCTAGAGAATAATAGGTTTTAAACATTTGAGATATCATGAAGCAAAGTCGGTATACCACTACAATGCCCACTAATCTCTATTCCCCCATTATGAAATTGTACAGAAGAAAGGGTGTCATTAAATCAAGGTATCCAAATAATTCATGGCTACTTTAACTATTTTTTCATTCATGTTAACTAAGCCCCCCATATTTTTCACTACTTAACCTTAAATATGCTATCACTGATTTATGAATAGAACATTGGGTTTGCACTTTTCCTGACCCATCCTCACCCCCTTTCCTGATCCTTTTTGCATTCGCCTAGCACACCTTTAGTGTATTTCACATTGGAAGACATGATGTTTTCTCAGTATAACTCTACATGACTCATAAATAATCACTTTTTTGGTACCAAGTTTCAACACTTTAGCTCATGGACTCATTGGCCTCAGCCTACTACAAAGAAATAAGTAAAATAATTAGATTTGTTATGTTTGAACGTGCACTTTAAAAAATCTAGATAATTTATACTCATTCCTTTCTGGCTGTACAACATGACAATCAAGAATAGAGAAAAGAAGACTAAGAGATATATGAGAGAAATGTAAGTTTTTATGTAGATGACGTAAATATGAAGAGATACTCTTGGTCAGTTAGTTGAAACATTTTTTATCTAAAACAGCTTTAAAAAATCCCTTTCGTATGTGGAATGTTGAAGACTTTTAATAAAACAAAATAAAAATTATTATTTTTAGGCTTAATAGGGAGATTGGATGCATAATGGAAAGGGAACTAATATTTATGTGTTACGCATTTCGCTTATGTAATGCCTTTCAATATTAAAACCAAAACCATGGCAGAATTATTACTAGCTTGATATGACAGATGAGTGAAAACAAAAAACAAAGAAGCTCAGCAAACTACCCAAAGTTAAAAGGTAGTATGAACCAAAATTAAAACTCAGGTTTAGCTAAAACCAGAAAGATCCCCTAGGGTGTTCACTACCATGCTGCCTCCCAACAGAGGCCAGAGAAGCAAAGGAAGATAAAATATAGGTACAAAAAAGGTACATCCTATATAGTAAAACAATTAGGTTTAACTGTAACTTGTATTATGATTTATTTAGTGTTTATTAGACTGCATTTGCTAGAACCTGAATATGTAATTTCTTTCTTTTCTTTTTTTTTTTTTTTTGAGACTGAGTCTCGCTCTTGTCGCCCAGGCTGGAGTGTAGTGGTGCAATCTCGGCTCACTACAACCTCCACCTCCTGGGTTCAAGCAATTCTGCCTCAGCCTCCCGAGTAACTGGAATTACAGGCATGTGCCACCATGCCCAGCTACTTTTGTGGTTTTTTTTTTTTTTTTTTTAGTAGAGACGGGGTTTCTCCTTGTTGGTCAGGCTGGTCTTGAACTCTGACCTCAGGTGATTCGCTCGCCTCTGCCTCCCAAAGTGCTGGGATTACAGGCGTAAGCCACTGTGCCCAGCCTTGAATATGTAATTTCTGATTGCCTGCTTTTCTCCCCAATGCAAATTATCTCAAATAATGATAATTATTACGTATAGACATAATTACTTCAATATAACTCTTTTTCTCATAAAAATAATGACATATTTGAGTCAGGCATAATACATTTTTTCTGAGGTTGGAGTTAGCAGGAAAATGTTATCTTTTATGAATAAATAATTCCCAGATTGGTTGCTACATATAATGATTCAAAAAGTAAAATAATTACCTGGATGTGGTCGTGTGCACCTGTAGTCCCAGCTATTCGGGAGGCTGAGACGAGAGGGTCATTTGAGCCCAGGAGGTTGAGGCTTCAGTGAGATATAATGGCCCCACTTGCAGTCCAGCCTAGGCAATAGAGTGAGACTCTGTCTCTGTTAAAAAAAAAAAAAAAAAAAAAAAAAGGTAAAATGTACTTACTAGAAAACATTATATTTAGAATTTTAGTGATCATTTCATTTATAATATTATCCCTAGCTACCAAAAAAAAAAGATTATAAGATTCAAGTGATTTGGTTTACCTATACAGTTACATATTAATTTTAATCATTTAATACAACTTACCCTACACTCTAGCTTATTTTTCAAGTTTCTCTGAACATCTTTGTTGTCATTCACCTCTTTGTCTGTTTGTTCTATAGAGAAAACAAGTGTCATTGCTTTTGTCTTCTCCATCTAGACTTTTGAAGTCCTTAGACTATAGTTCTCCTTACCTCTATTCAGATAGTGCACTTGCAAGGCACTGCAATTCTTCTCAAAGTCAGCCATGATGCACATGTTTATAATTACATACACATATAATTGAATATGATTTTAGAGTCTTGAAAAACTGATCTTCTTTGGCACTATCCTGAATGTTTTTAATTTTCTTAAAGTGCCTGACAACATTGAGTAACAAAGCTTACCATCACCACATTGCACCATTACGTATTATTCTGTAGTCTCCATCAATGCAGTGACATCACTGATGCATCATACCAACAAGATTTCTAACCACAACCATTCAGAGCACCAATCAGCATCTATATTGAGAATATAAGGCTAATATTACAAACTTGACTTTACTCATCTCTCTTTAAGATTTTGATTTCTGCACAACCATATGCAGAGCTCATGTTTGAGAAGGCACTTAAAAGCTGAGAGGCCCAATTATCAGTAATTATGATGCTTGCAGGATCAAAATTATGAATTATCTTTGCTGATACAATTAAAAATGAGTAATTTTCTGAGCTTATGTAATTTTTTTATAGTTCTGATTTTTTCTTCTTTCCTATCAGTTGTTTGTACACTGGAGATTTTTGCTCTTTACAGGGTGCTACAATCTGGTTTCAGTCTTCTCTACTGCTTTTTCTTCACTTTAATTCATTTATGTGCAAATCATGGAAGAATTGCTGTAGTATTGAGAATGGTCATTTTAAAAGTCTCTACCTTAAGAGCAAAATTAATATTGCAAAATGAATTTTTGATTTTACAGGAGCATGTGGGAATTTAGATCAAATTACATCTCCCATCCCAATCTCCTGCTTCTTCATCTCCCCCCTTTCTTTATATAATTATTTTTTAAATGTTTTCCTTTCTCTGTTTTTATAGTATCTGGGTAAAACTTGTTTAGCATTTTTTATTTAATTATGGACATATTTAGTATGGACTTTTGTTTCTTTGGTGTATTTAGTTACACTTGTTTGCATTATCTACATGTTTTTCGGTCTTCATATATACTTGTTAATAAGGTGAGCAATATTCAGGAATATTTCAGTAGGCAATTAATGATCATAAATTTATTCACATTTCAGCAAGTATTTTTCACATGATCATACAGGATTTTTTGTTTCTTTTTAATTTAAATATGGCAAAATAAGCTAGAGAATCTCAGTGTGAAAACACTGATACTGAACATTCTATTAAAATAGAATAAGTTGATAAAAAGCTCCTGTGTTCAGAAAAACAAAAGAATGGCATTTTATCTCACATAAATGTAGGATGAAATTCTAAAACATTCTTTTGACTAAGACTTTAATTCTTATATGCATCTAAAATAAATGTTTTGAGTTAGACTCAGTTTATATAGCTTGCTCATTAGAGTACACATTATTTTTCTCATCCTCCGAATCTCAAGAGTACATATTTCTGACAAGCTTTTCAATGGTACGATGAATTTATTTTTCTACCATCAACTTTCTATATTTAACTAAAGCATTAATATTTCTAGATTTAGTGAAATAACAAATATGAATTAAAATATTTATTTCTTAGCATTAGATCTAATTGTATTTTGATTTGTTTTGATATATTTATGTCTCAGAAGATATATTTAATGAATTCATTTCATCCTCTAAACCCTCAGTTTTGTTAGGTATCCACATTTTTACCATGTAAAACTAGACTGGATTAAGGATTTTGCCTAAACCTATACCAATACTCTGAGTAAATGCAGGGTTGGGGATAGAATTCAGGTCTTTTAACTTCTAACACACTTTTTTCTCCATTGCACTACAGAAGCCATAAGGTCATAATGATGACCTTTATAGAGTAAATAAAATATTTTCCTAGAAATATATTTAACAACCCTACTTGATAGTTTATATCCCAAATGAATATATTTTTCCAATCATGGTTTGCAAAATCATGTTTGCAAACTTACTTTGAAGACTATTTCCTGATTGCCACATCAGATAATTCTTTGCAAATCAGAAATAATATTTAGTGAGATTAATTATTTTGCACAATATATGTTGTTATAGCAATATCAAAATCATTTAAAACATATCAATATTGTATTAATGGAAAACATGTCAATATCTCATTAATTCCTTTTTTAGTTTATGTTCCTTTTTATTTTAGAAGCAGTGTTCACTTTTTTCTAAAGTAGAACGCCAGAGCGCAGAACACACGGTACAAGTTTGTTAAATTATTAAATTGTATGCAAGAAATTATTGCCATAGCATAATCTTGAGGAGAACACCTCTACAGTATTTCTTGATCTAAGAACATGAACATGTGTTAATGAAATTATTAGAATAAGTTCTATCTCAAAAGTTTCTTGTTTTATGAATGTTTTCTTCACCTAATAAACAATAGTAAAATCCACAACAGCTGTCTGGCAACAGTGTAACTAGAGCTTCTTTTATGTTGGAGATTCCATCTACCTCTGCATCTTATCTAGCTAGATGTAGTCTTTCTAGATTTTCTCCTTTATTCCCATGTAGAGAACAAACAAAAATCACACCTAAATTAAAGATCTGTGGTGAAGGGGAAGAGGGGTTGCTATTAGGAGTTTTCCCGGTAAAACTGTAAAAACAGTAATCTGCATTCAGTATTTGTTTGCCTAGTTCATCAAGATATTTACCCTAAAAACACATTTTAATAAAAATGTGGGTAAACTCATGTATCGCAGTAAAATCTTTTATGAATTGGGTGGGCCCTAAAAACATCTGTAGTACGTGATGTGTTTGGTTAGATTCAGCCAAACCGACACCCGTATGCTAAGATTGAATTGTCATTCTGACAGGAGGCAGGCCTCAGTAATTGCAGTGAGTGCATTTACTAATATAAGGATCCTTCTTTGTAGTGACAACAAAAATGAGATTGTAACTTAATCAAATATGAGTCAGATGTAGTAATTCCTTATATTGCAGATGAAAGAGCAGGGTCTTTTCAAGTGCTTGCTACAACTGACTAAATTTGAAGCTTTTTATGTAAAAGTTCTTCTCCCAGATATTTTAAACCAGTATGTTAATTATTTCCTAGAATGAATAATTCTCCTTTTTTGATAGATTTTTGAAATTATTTTACTTACTACTTACATTCTTTGAACAAATATGTTTTTCTCATCCCAGTATTAAATTGAAACAGATATTTAAAATAAGATTGTTGGAATAAAAGTTATACATAGTCACTTATTGCTAATAAGTAAGACATTCCTTGGCAACAGCCATATCCAGCTAACTTTTGCAAGAATTTTTTAAGGGATTAGATTTAGGGGTTAATGTTTAGAATTATTTTTAAAATATAAATTATATTTTAGGCTGTATTTTTGTGATTTTTAAGTGCAAAAAATAAAATGTAGTTGTCTTGTTTATTCTATAGATATCTTAATGACCACTGAACAAATGATCATATTGCCACATGGTCTATCAACTATGGTAACTGTGATAGTGAAATAAAGAAGATAGTTTTGCTTGATACCTAAATGATCCAAACAGTTGTTTTTACATGACTTAAATCATGGCTGTATTATTTCATTTTTAAAGAAAATAAAGTATAAAATAATACATTTAAATACCTGTCAAAGTTTTAAAATATAAGATAGAACCTTCTTTTTTTGCCTTCTTACACATGAATGTACTTAAAGTGACTGTTATGTGATCTTGGGATACTTATTTATTTTTGAAATTTTTGTATATATAGCACTTCTGAACTTAGCAAATAATATGTGTAAAGGAATTAACCAAAAATGAAAGAACTGGCATTTTCATATGGATACATATTTTGCTTAAACTAAATAAAATAACTTAGATTTATTTAAATCAGGAATATTTTATGTTGTTGATCATTTTTAAAGTATATTTTGTTCAATTATTCCTACTTTGTTTTTCAGCATACTTGTTTAAGTTTTTGCCTTTCAGGTATACTACAGCATTATATGAACATAATGTTTTAAAAAAATCTCGGTTGTAGTTTCTAATTTTCACTGCATAACAAATTTGAAACCAAATGTTAAATTTCTCTGTGGGGGTACATATTTTGCCTACAGTTTCAAATATATTTTCAAATTCATCTCTTTCTTACTAGACTTTGAGCTCCGTGTGGACAAGGATGTTATTTTAGTTATAATGACAACTTTAATATCTAGCAAAGTGCCAGGCATAGAGTATTCCTTTATCAAAATGAATTGATAGATATTGATTATTAAAATGCTACTACAGTATTCTATGATGCAGGCTGAATGTATATAGAGTAATTCTCTGGCTAATTTTAAAAGTAAGACATAGAAAACAAAACACCTGTAGCATTTCCTTTATTTAAAATTGAAACTCTGTTTTGAATCCTTTTTATTTTGTCAATCAAACATTCTATGCAAATATTGAAATATGCAACAGCTAAACTTTATGGTACATATTAATTAGTTTTACTTTCTTTTCAAAATCAGAAATGCTGTATTTAAGCTTCCTGGAAATGTCGACAATCATTTTAATGACCAAAGGTGCTACTTATTTTTCAACATTGACCTTGATCATAAGTGCTTCTATCTGCTGAGCTTTATTTATTGTTTTCGGACAGAAAGTTTGGTGGAAAGGATGCAATAAAATCAGAATCTCTTTTGTCTGAATTATGCAGTTTAACCCTGTCCATGTTCCTCTGTACTCTATTCTTACTGTATTTTAGTTATTATTTCTTACTTATCACTAATTTTTACTGCAGGTCTGTGCTGTTTCTTAGAAAGTACATGCATATATATTTCTATAATATGTAAGAAAAAACCTGTATTGCTTATTAAATTAAAATTAAAATTAAAAATGTTCATGTTAAGTTTTTGAAATGAAATCTTTACTACATATTCTTAAGGGCCATTAAATGCTGTTACTCTATGCTAATCAAAACATAATTTCCCACACCAGACCAAATTAAGGGCCTTTCTTTTGTCTGAATGTACATAATTGATAATGTCAATGGAAGTCAGACACGGCCAAAAATACAATGAATTCCTAAGGGCTGAAATGAATTTTTACTGTTGTTTTTCATGAGTATACATTTTAATAGATTTATACAGAGTAAACAAACAGAGTTCAAAAAGAGAACATTACTGGCATCACAGAAGATCCCCTCAAACCCCTTCCCAGCCTATTCTTGTTCTCTGGACTTTTTGTAAAAATAGACCATTTTTTTTTAGAGCAGGTTTATGTTTACAGCAAAATTGAAAGTCCAGGGATTTTCCATACACCCCTTGCCCCAACACATGCATAGCCTCCCTAATTATCAACATGACTCCCCATCCCAGCCCCTCGAGTGGTAAATTTGTCACAATTGATGAACCTATATTGACACATCATTGTTACTCAAAGTTCATAGTTTTTACATTAGGGTTCACTTTTGGCATTGTGCAGTAGTTTCAGTGCACTGAAACTCTGTACTCCAAATAGTCATCCCAATCCCTTAAACCCTGGTAACCACTGATTACTATCTCCATAGTTTCAACTCTTTTCAATGTCATTTAGTTAGAATCATATCGAATGTAGTCCTTTCAGCTGGCTTCTTTCACTTAGGAATATGCATTTAAGTCTCCTCCATGTATTTTCATGGCTTCAAAGCTTACTTTTTTCTAAAGCTGAGTAATATTCCATTGTCTAGATGTTACAATCTAGATGTCCTACTGAAGGACATCTCAGTTGTTTCCAACTTTTGGCAATTACTAATAAAGCTGCTTATAAACATCCTTGTGCAGGTTTTGTTTGGACATAAGTTTTTAACTCCTTTGCATAAATACCAAGGAGTATGATTGCTGGATTTTATGGTGTTTGGTTTTATAAAAAGCCATCAAGCTGTCTTTTGAAGTGGCTGTACCATTTTGCATTCCCACCAGCTTTGAATGAGACTTTCTGTTACATCCTCTTCAGCATTTGCTATCATCAGTGTTCTGGGTTTTGGCCATTCTAATATGTGTGTAGTATCTCATTGCTGTTTACTTCCCTGCTGATATATAACGTAAAACATCTTTTCATATGTGAATTTGCTATCTGTATATATTCTGGGTTGAGGTGTTAGTCCAGAGTTTTGGTCAATTTATAAATTGGGTTGTTAGTTTTCTTATTGTTTTAAGAGTTCTTTGTATATTTTGGATAACAGTCTTTTATCAGCTAGGTCCTTTGCAAATATTTTCTTCCGGTGTGTGGCTTTTCTTCTTAGTCTCTTGACAGTGTTTTTTGGGAGGCAGAATATTTTAATTCTAATGAAGTCCAACTTGTCAATTCTTTCTTTCTTGGATTGTGCCCTTGGGTTGGCATCTAAAAAGGCATTGCCAAACCCCTAATCATCTCTATTTTCTCTTCTGTTATCTTCCAGGAGTTTTATATGTTTTTGTTTTTTGCATTTAGATCTGTGATCCACTTTCAGTTAATTTTTGTGAAAGATTTAAGGCCTGTGTCTAGTTTCTTTTTTTTTTTGTTTTTGTTTTTGCATGTGAGTGTTGTTTCAGCACCATTTGTTGAAAAAATTTTGCTCCATAGTATTCTGTTGCCTCCATTGCTCCCATTGTCAAAGATCAGTTGACTATATTTATGTAGGTCTATTTCTGTACTCTCTATTCTGTTTCCTTGATCTGTTTGTTCATCCTTTTGCCAATACCACACTGTTTGCTTTACACTGGCTTTATAGTGATTCTTGATGTCAGGTAGTGTTAGTCCTTCAACTTTATTCTTCTTCAATATTGTGTTGGCTATTCTGGGCTTTGCCTCTTCATTTAAACTTTAGAAATAGTTTGTTAATATCCACAAAATAACTGGCTAGGATTTTGCATTGAGTTACAACATTCTCCTTTAGCTCAGCAGAGTTCATTAGTATCCACCTTCTGAAGCCTACTTCTGTCAGTTCGGCCATCTCAGCTCTAGCCCAGTTTTGTGCCTTTGCTGGAGAGGTGTTACGGTCATTTGAGGGAGAGAAGGCATTCTAGCTTTTTTGAGTTTTCAATGTTTTACATTGATTCTTTCTCATCTTTGTGGGCTTATCTACCTTGTATCTTTGTGATTGCTGACCTTTGAATGGAGTTTTTGTGGGATCTTTTTTGTTGATGTTGCTGTTGTTTTCTGTTTGTTCATTTGTTTTTTCAACAGGCAGGCCACGCTGCCTTAGAGCTGCTGCAATTTGCTGGGGGTTCGCTCCAGACCTCAGTCGACTTGCTTTCTCCCATACCTGGAGGTTTCTCCAGTGAAGGATGTGAGACAGCAAAGATGGCAGCCAGCTTCTTCCTCTGGAAGCTTTGTCACAGGTGGGTAGTGACCCATTGCCAGCCTGCCCTACCTGTAGGAAGTGGGCTGGAGACCCACATTGGGTGGTCTCACACAGTCAGGAGGAATGGGATCAGGGACCCAACTAAAGAAGCAGTCTGGCTGTTTTTTGGTAGAGCAGTTGTGTTGCATTAGGGGTGGGAGGGTCTCTTCCTCATCTGGGCCACCTTTATTCTCCAAACCTGGCAGGCTGGAGTGGCTGAGTCAACTGAACCGCAGAGATGGCAGCCACCCCTCTCCCCAGGAGCTCCATCTCAGGGAGAGATTGCTTTGTTAGTAGAACCCTTGCTGGAGTGGCCAAGGGCCCGCAGGGAGGTCCCACCCAGTAAGGAGGGATGAATCAGGGTCCCACTTAAAGAAGCAGTCTGGTCACAATCTGGCAAGGCAGCTGTGCTGCATTGTGGGGGATCCTTTCTCATCTGAGCCATCTGTATTCTCCACAATCGGCAAGCTGGAGTGGCTGAGTCTACCAAACCACAGAGATGGCAGCCACCCCTCCCCTAGGGAACTTGGACCTGGCTCAGGCAGACTTCAACCGACTGCCATTAGCTGCCTGGGATCCAAGCCAGTGAGTCTTAACTTGTGAGGTACCATGGAAGTGGGGCCCATAGAACAAAGTTACCTGGCTCCTTGAATTCAGCCCCCTTCCTGGGGATATGTACAGATGGATTTCCCACTTTGCCAAGGATCCCAGGGCTGGACTATGTAAAACTCCTGGGTCTCTGTGAGTGCGTGAGCAGCTGCTCTGCCGAGACTCCACACACCTCTGTGTATCAGACCCAAGACCCTGGTGGTGTGGGCTCACTAGGGGATCTCCTGTTCTGTGGGTTGCAAAGATCTGTGGGAGAAGCATGGTTTCCCAGCAGGCTCACACAATCACTCACCACTTCCCTTGGCTGGGGTGGGGATTCCTTTGGCCCTGCCCACTGTTCTTAGTTATCTGTGGGTTAAGATGTTCTTCCAGTCAGTCCTAATGTGAGAACCTGGATATCTCATTTGAAGGTGCTGAATTCATTTGTCCCTTTTCCTTCCTCTCCATGCATGCCACAGACAATTGTTGTTTCTAATCAGCCATCATGGATCCAGCCCCCTGGCTGGGATTTTGATTGGGATTAAATTGAATCTGTAGATCAACTTGGAAAAAACTGATATCTTGATAATATTGTCTTCATATCAATGAGCATGGACTATATCTCCATTTATTTAGTTATTCTTTGGTTGCTTTTATCAGATGTTTGTAGTTTTCCTTACGTAGATCTTGTATGTGGTTTGTTAGATTTATGCTTGAGTATCTAATTGGGGGGATTCCAATGTAAATGGTATTGTGTGTTTAATATCAAATGTCATTTGTTCATTGCTGGTATATAGGAAAGTGATGAACTTTGTATTTTGCCCTGATATTCTACAACCTTGCTATAATTGATTATTAGTTCCAGGAGTTTTTTGTCAATTAGTTCAGATTTTCTACATAAATGATTATGTCATGTGTGAACAAAGACAGTATTGGGCCTTATACTTTCTGTTTGGGGATATTATTAATTACTGATTTTATTAATTTAATCAGTACAGGCCTATTCATATTGTCTATTTGTTCTCATGTGAGTTTTGGCAGATTATATCTTTCAGAGAATTGGCCCATCTAGGTTATTAAATTTGTGAGCATAGAGATGTTCATAGCGTTGCTTTATTATCCTTTTAATGTCCATAGGAACTATACTGATGTCTTCTCTTTCATTCTAACATTGGTAATATGTGTTTTCTCTCTCTATTTTTCTTACATGGCCTGACTAGAGACCTAACAATTTTACCGATTTTTTAATGAGCCAGTTTCTGGTTTTATGAATTTTCTTCATTAATTTCCTGTTTTGAAGTACACTGATTTCTGCTCTTTTATTATTTTTGCTTTCACTTACTTGGATTTAATTTTCTCTTTTTTTTCTATTTTCTAAGGATGGAATATTAGATGGTTGATTTCACATCTTTTTTCTTTTCTAATATATAAATTTGGGTATGAATTTCCCTCTAGGCATTGCTTTAGCTATATTTCACAAGTTTTGATTTTTTTATGTTAGTATAGTTCAAAATATTTTAAAATTTTTCTTAAGGTTTCTTCTTCCATCTAGTTTTATTTAGAAGTGTGTGGTTTAATATCCAAATATTTAGGCATTTTCCAGCTATCTTTCTGTTATCAATTTCTAGTTTAATTCCATTGTGGCCTGAGAGCAGACATTATATGATTTCTATTCCTTGACATTTGTTAAGATATGTTTTATAACCCAGAATGCGGTCTGTCTTGGTAAAGGTTCCATGTGACTTCGAGAAGAGTGTATATTCTGTTATTGTTGGTTGAAGCAGTCTATAGATGCAGGTTATGTCCAGTTGATTGATAGTGTTGTTCAACTATGTCTTTATTGATTTTCTGCCTGCTGGATCTGTTCATTTTTAATAGAAGTGGGTTGATGTCTCCAACTATAATAGTGGATTCATCTATTTCTCCAAATCGTTCTATCAGTTTGTGCCTTATGTATTTTGACAACCTGTTGTTAGGTGCATACATTAAAGATTGTTCGGTCTTATTAGAAAATTGATTCTTTAATCATTATGCAATGCCCCTCTTTTCACTTGACAACTTTCCTTCCTGTGAATTTTGCTCTGTCTGAAATTAATACAGCTCCCTCTATTCTCTTGATTAGTGTTAGTATGGCATATCTTTCTCCATCTATTTACTTTTAATCTGTATGCATCTTTATATTTAAAGTGGGTTTTTTTGTAGACAATATACATTTGGGTCTTGTTTTTTGATCCAGTGTAACAGTCTCTTTTAACTTGTCCTTTTAAACCATTGACTTACTACTGATATAGGTGGATTAATATCTACCCAATTTCTTACTATTTTCTATTTGTTGCCCTTGTTCTTTGTTCCTATGTTTTTCTTTCACTCTTTTTCTGCTTTTTGTGGTTTTAATTTAGCATTTTATTCTATTTTCTCCTCTTTCTAAGTATACCAGTTATTTACCTTTTGAGTGGTTACCCTAGAATTTACAATACTCACTTACAACTAATTCAAGTACACTTTCAAAAACACTGTCACTCCATGGGTAGTGTGAGTAACTTATAATGACAAAATCATCCTAATTATTCCATCCCTTGTATCATTACTGTTGTTCATTTCACTTATACATAAGCAGGCATAAGAATATATACGTGTGGGAGGGCAAGGCCAAGATAGCAAACCAGAAGCAACTGCAGTCAAAGGCTCCCACTGAAAAGAATGAAAACAGCATGCAAATCCTGCACTGGTAACCAAAGTATCCAGGTTCTATCATCAGGACTGACTAGGTGGTTGACGTGACCCACAGAGGGAAAGGAAAAGCAGGGTGGTATGTCAGCCCACCTGAGAGCCACACAGGGCAAGGGGAGCCCCAACTCTTACCCAAGGGAGGTGGTGAGCGATTGTGCTACCCAGACAGGGAAACCATGCTTTTTCCACAGATCTGTGCAACTCATGGATTAGGAGATCCCACTTGTGAGCCCACACGACCAAGGCCTTGGGTCCCAACCACAGAGCTGTTTTATTCTCAACAGCCATTCAGCTGGAGTCTGCCTAAGACTCCCAAGTTCCCAGGGGCAGGGGCAGCCATCATCACTGTGGTTGCCTGCTGCCTAAGTCATCTGAGCTCCCTGAGAGAGGGGTGGCAGCCATCACTGCAGCTACCTGCTGCCTAAGAAAACTGAGCTTCCCAGGGGAGAGATGGCAGCCATCACTGTCACTGCCAGCTGCCTAAAATGCTAAATTCCCAGTGGGGAAGGGCAGCAGCCATTACTACAGCTACAGGCCATCATTGTTCCCCGCTGGTGCTGGGAAACTGGACAGCTTGGACCCAAGAGGTATTCCCCACAGCACAGCAACTTCAGCAAAGTCTCAGGATACAAAATCAATGTACAAAAATCACAAGCATTCTTGTATACCAATCACAGACAAACAGAGAGCCAAATCATGAGCGAACTCCCATTCACAATTGCTTCAAAGAGAATAAAATACCTAGGAATCCAACTTACAAGGGATGTGAAGGACCTCTTCAAGGAGAACTACAAACCACTGCTCAGTGAAATAAAAGAGGATACAAACAAATGGAAGAACATTCCACGCTCATGGGTTGGAAGAATCAATATCGTGAAAATGGCCATACTGCCCAAGGTAATTTATAGATTCAATGCCATCCCCATCAAGCTACCAGTGACTTTCTTCACAGAATTGGAAAAAACTACTTTAAAGTTCATATGGAACCAAAAAAGAGCCCGCATCGCCAAGTCAATCCTAAGCCAAAAGAACAAAGCTGGAGGCATCACGCTACCTGACTTCAAACTATACTACAAGGCTACAGTAACCAAAACAGCATGGTACTGGTACCACAACAGAGACATAGATCAATGGAACAGAACAGAGCCCTCAGAAATAATGCCACATATCTACAACTATCTGATCTTTAACAAACCTGACAAAAACAAGAAATGGGGAAAGGATTCCCTATTTAATAAACAGTGCTGGGAAAACTGGCTAGCCATATGTAGAAAGCTGAAACTGGATCCCTTCCTTACACCTTATACAAAAATTAATTCAAGATGGATTAAAGACTTAAATGTTAGACCTAAAACCATTAAAACCCTACAAGAAAACCTAGGCAATACCATTCAGGACATAGGCATGGGCAAGGACTTCATGTCTAAAACACCAATAGCAACAAAAGCCAAAATTGACAAATGGGATCTAATTAAACTAAAGAGCTTCTGCACAGCAAAAGAAACTACCATCAGAGTGAACAGGCAACCTACAGAATGGGAGAAAATTTTTGCAACCTACTCATCTGACAAAGGGCTAATATCCAGAATCTACAATGAACTCAAACTAATTTACAAGAAAAAAAACAAACAACCCCATCAAAAAGTGGGCGAAGAACATGAACAAACACTTCTCAAAAGAAGACATTTTTGCAGCCAAAAAACACATGAAAAAATGCTCATCATCACTGGCCATCAGAGAAATGCAAATCAAAACCACAATGAGATGCCATCTCACACCAGTTAGAATGGCCATCATTAAGAAGTCAGGAAACAACAGGTGCTGGAGAGGATGTGGAGAAATAGGAAGACTTTTACACTGTTGGTGGGACTGTAAACTAGTTCAACCATTGTGGAAGTCAGTGTGGCGATTCCTCAGGGATCTAGAACTAGAAATACCATTTGACCCAGCCATCCCATTACTGGGTATATACCCAAAGGATTATAAATAATGCTGCTATAAAGACACATGCACACGTATGTTTATTGCGGCACTATTCACAATAGCAAAGACTTGGAACCAAGCCAAATGTCCAACAACCATAGACTGGATTAAGAAAATGTGGCACATATACACCATGGAATACTATGCAGCCATAAAAAATGATGAGTTCATGTCCTCTGTAGGGACATGGATGAAACTGGAAAACATCATTCTCAGTAAACTATCACAAGGACAAAAAACCAAACACCGCATATTCTCACTCATAGGTGGGAATTGAACCATGAGTACTCATGGACACAGGAAGGGGAACATCACACTCTGGTGACTGTTATGGGTTGGGGGGAGGGGGGAGGGACAGCATTAGGAGATATACCTAATGCTAAATGACGAGTTAAGGGGTGCAGCAAAACAACATGGCACATGGATACATATGTAACAAACCTGCACATTGTGCACATGTACCCTAAAACCTAAAGTATAATAATAAAAAAATAAAAAAAAACAAAAAAAAACACAAAAAACTACAGCATATACATTCTTCTCAGTGCAACATGGCACTTACTCTAAAATTGATCACATAAGTGGAGTCAAAACACTCCTCAGCAAATGCAAAGGCACTGAAATCATAACAATCAGTCTCTCAGATCATAGTGCAATAAAACTAGAACTCAAGATTAAGAAACTCACTCAAAACCACAAAACTACGTGGAAGTTGAACAATCTGCTCCTGAATGACTCCTGGGTAAATAATGAAATTAAGGCAGAAATCAAGAAGTTCTTTGAAATCAGTGAGAACAAAGAGACAACATATCAGACTCTCTGGGTCCCAGCTAAAAGTGTTAACAGAGAAATTTATAGCACTAAATTCCCACATCAGAAAGCTAGAAGATCTCAAATCAACACCCTAACATTACACCTAAAAGAACTAGAGAAACAAGAGCAAAGAAATCCAAAAGCTAGCAGAAGACAATAATTACAATCAGAGCTGAACTGAAGGGATATAGACACACACAAAAATCCCTTCAAAAAATCAATGAATCTAGGAGCTATTTTTTTCAAATATTAATAAAATAGACTGCTAGCAAAGTTAATAAAGAAGAAAATAAAGAAGACTCAAATAGACACAATAAAAATGATAAAGGGAATACCACAACTGACCCCACAGAAATACAAACAACCATCAGAAAATACTATAAACACCTCTATGCAGGTAAACTAGAAAATCTAGAAGATATGGATAAATTCCTTGAAACATACACCCTCCCAAGATTAAACCAAGAAGAAGCTGAATCCCTGAATAGACCAATAACAAGTTCTGAAATTGAGGCAGTAATAAATAGCCTACCAACCAAAAAAAGCCCAGGACCAGATAGATTCTACCAGAGGTACAAAGAGGAGCTGGTACCATTTCTTCTGAAACCATTCCAAACAACTGAAAAGGAAAGACTTGTCTCTAACTAAATTTTATGAGGCCAGCATCATCATGATAGCAAAACCTGGCAGAGATACAACAACAACAAGAAACTTCAGGCCAATATCCCTGATGAACATTGATGCAAAAATCCTTAATAAAATACTGGCAGCACATCAAAAATCCTTAATAATCTTAAATACTGGCAGCACATCAAAAATCCTTAATAAATCTAGCAGCACATCAAAACGCTTATCCACCACAATAAAGTTGGCTTCATCCTTGGGATGCAAGGCTGGCTCAATATACACAAATTAATAAACATATTTCATCATATAGACCTAAAGACAAAAACCACACTATTATCTCAGTAGACATGGAAAAGGCCTTTGATTAAATTTAACATCCCTTCATGTTAAAAACTCTCAATAAACTAGGTATTTATGGAACATATTTCAAAATAATAAGAGCTATCTATGACAGACCCATACTCAACATCATACTGAATAAGCAAAAGCTGGAATCATTCCCTTTGAAACCCAGCATAAGACAAGGATGCCCTCTCTCCCCATTCCTATTCAATGTAGTATTGAAATTCTGGCCAGGGCAATCAGGCAAGAGAAATAAATAAAGCATATTCAAATAGAAAGAGAGAAAGTCAAATTGTCTCCGCATGCAGATGACATGAACCTATACCTAGAAAACCCCATCATCTTAGCCCCCAAACTCCTTAAGCTGATGAGGAACTTCAGCAAGGTCTCAGTATACAAAATCAATGTGCAAAAATCACAAGCATTCCTATACATCAACAACAGATAAGCAGAGAGCCAAGTCATGAATGAACTGTCATTCACAATTTCTACAAAGAGAATAAAATACCTAGGAATACAGCTAACAAGCAATGTGAAGGACCTCTTGAAGGATAACTACAAACCACTGCTCAAGGAAATAATAGAGATCACAAACAAGTGGAAAAACATTCCATGTTCCTGGTTAGGAAGAATCAGTATCATGAAAATGGCCATATTGCCCAAAGTAATTTATAGATTCAATGCAATTCCTATTAAACTACCCTTGACATTCTTCACAGAATTAGAGAAAACTACTTTAAAATGTATATGGAGTCAAAAAAAGAGCCTGTATATCCAAGACAATCCTAAGCCAAAAAAAAAAAAAAAAAAAAAAAAAAAAAGAAACAAAGCTGGAGGCATCACACTATCTGACTTCAAACTATACTACAAGACTACAGTAACCAAACCAGAATGGTGCTGGTACCAAAACAGACACATAGACAAATGGAACAGAATAGAGATCTCAGAAAGAAGATTACACATCTACAACTATCTGATCTTCAACAAACTTGACAGAAAACCAGGAATGGAAAAATGATTCCCTATTTAATAAATGGTACTGGGAAAACTGGCTAGCCATATACAGAAAATGGAAACGGGTCCCCTTTTTCATACCTTATACAAAAATTAACTCAAGATGGATTAAAGACTTAAATGTAAAACCCAAATCTATAAAAACCCTTGAAGAAAATCTAGGCAATACCATTCAGGACATAGGTACAGGAAAAAAATTAATGACAAAAATATCAAAAGCAATGGCAACAAAAAGAAAAAATTGATAAATGGGACCTAATTAAACTAAAGAGCTTCTGTATAGCAAAATAAACTATCATCAGAGTGAACGGACAACCTACCGAATGGGAGAAAAACTTTGCAATCTATCCATCTGACAAAGGTCTAAAATCCAGAATACACAAGGAACTTAAACAAATTTACAATAAAAAAACAACCCCATTAAAACGTGGGCAAAGGACATGAACTGACACTTCTCAAAAGAAGAGATTTATGTGGCCAACAAATATATGTAAAACCTCAACATCACTGATCATTAGGGAAATGCAAATCCAAGCCTCAATGAGATACCATCTCATACCAGTCAAAATAATGATTATTAAAGGGCCAAGAAATAACAGATGCTGACAAGGCTGTGGAGAAATAGAAATGCTTTTACGCTGGTGGTGGGAAAGTAAATTAGTTCGACCATTGTGGAAGACAGTTTGACGATTCCTCAAGGATCTAGAACAAGAAATACCATTTTACCCAGCAATCCCATTACTGGATATATACTCAAATGAATAGAAATTATTCTATTTTAAAGATACATGCACATATATGTTTATTTCAGCACTATTCACAATAGCAAAGACATAGAATCAACCCAAATGCCCATCAATGATAGAATGGATAAAGAAAACTTGGTACACCATGGAATACTTTGTAGACATAAAAGGGAATGAGATTATGTTCTTTATAGGGACATGTCTGTAGCTAGAAGCCATTATCTTCAGTACACTAACACAGGAACAGAAAACCAAACACTGCATGTTCTCATTCATATGCAGGATCTGAACAGTGAGAACACATGAACACAGGGAGGGGAGCAACACACACTGGGGGCTGTTGGGTGGGTAGCGGGAGGGAGAGCAGAAGGTAAGTAGCTAATGCGTTTGGGGCTTAATACCTAGGTGATGGATTGATGGGTGTAGCAAACCACCATGGCACACGTTTACCTATGTAACAAACCTGCACATCCTGCACATGTATTCCAGAACTTAAAATTAAATTAAAAGAAAAAATATCTATCTATATACATGCATACATAATCAAATACATTGTTGCCATTATTATTTTGAACAAACTGTTATCTTTTAGGCAAATTAAGAATAAGGAAACTAAAAGTTTTTACATTTACCTTCACCTATTTCTTCTCAGATGTTCCTCCTTTCTTTCTGTAGATCCAAATTTCTGATCTATATAATTTTTCTTCTCCTTAAAGAACTTCTTTTAACATTTCTTACAAGGGAGTTCTACTGGTAACAACTACCCTCAATTTTTGTTTTTCTCAGAAACTATATTTCTTCTTAACATTTGAAATTTAATTTCATAGGATACAGAATCATAAATTAGTCAGTTTTTTTCTCTCAACACATTAAATATTTCACTGTGTTGTCCTTCTTGGTTACATGGTTTCTGAGACATTAGATTCAATTCTTATCTTTGCTTTTCTAATAAGTAAGGTATTTTCCCCCTCTGGCCTCTTTCAGGATTTTTTTAAATCTTTAATTTTCTGTACTTTGAAAATTATATGCCTAGATGTAGCTTTTCTGATGTTTATCCTGCTTGGTGTCCTTTGAAATTCCTCCATCTGTGGTTTGGTGTCTGACATCAAATAGGAGAAATTTTTAGTGATTATTTTCAAATATTAATTTCAAATATTGCTTGTTCCTTTCTCTCTTCTCCTCCTGGTATTCCCATTACACATATGTTATACCTTTTATAGTTGTCCCACAGTGCATTGATATTCTGGGGCATTCTCAGTCTCTGTCTGTCTCTCTCTCTGTCTCTCTCTTTTGGGGGGCTTTGCTTTTTAGTTTTTAAAGTTTCTATTGCGATATCTTCAAGCTCAGAGATATCCTCAAGCTCAGTCATTTCTAACCTACTAAGAAGCCTGCCAAAGGCTTTCTTCATTTCTGTTACAGTGTTCTTGATCTCTTACATTTCTGTTTGATTCTTTCTTAGAATTTTCATCACCCTGCTTACATTGCCCCCTCAATTCTTACAGATTGTTACTTTATCCATTAAAGCCCATTACATATTAATAATAGTTGCTTTAAATTTGTAGTCCTATAATTCCAACATCCTTGCCTTATCTGAGTCTGGCTCTGATGCTTGCTGTTTCTTTGAAATGTGCTTTTTGTCTTGTTTCTTATGTTTTATTATGTCTTATAATTTTTTCCTGATATCCAGACATAAATAACTGGGTAAAATAAATGGGTGTAAATAGGCCTTTAGTAATCTGGTGGTAAGGTGTGGGGGAGGGGAGCATTCTATAGTCATCTACTTACGTTTCAGTCTTTAGTGAGCCTGTGTGTCTGCACTGTGAACTTCACCTGCTTCTCAATCTCCTTTCCTCCCCTTCTGTGGGACAGGATGGCTAGAGCTGGATGGAGCTGGTTATTTCCCTTCTCTAGGGTCACTTAGACTTGGATACAACTCCCGAAGGTTAGGCTTTGGTTAACTAGTTTCTTCTTGTTAAGAATTGAATGCTCTGAGGTATTTCTAAATGGTTCATTTCCCCCTCACTCTGCCAGAAGCATGAGGTGTTTCTCTGATATTCACTGTGAAGACCTGGCAGAGCTCCGTGAGGCAAGTCTTATAAAAGTGTGTGGTAGCCTCTGATGGCTGGGTCCCCCTAGAGTACTTATCTCTCAGATTTGTCCTCATTGAGCCTCTAGCAATTCAAGTGCAATTCAGGTTTGCTACCTGGGCAGTGGTGTTACAGGACAGGGGTTCTGATCCAGACCTTAAGAAAGGGTTTTTGGATCTCACATGAGAAAGAATTTAGGTTAAGTTCACAGTGCAAAGTGAAAGTAAGTTTATTAAGAAAGCAAAGGAATAAATGAATGGCTAGTTCATAGACGGAGCAGCCCCAAGGGCTGCTGGTTGCCCGTGTTTATGGTTATTTCTTGATGATGTGCTAAACAAGGGATGGATTACTTATGCCTCCCATATAGGGTAACTTCCTGACATGGCCATGGCATTTTTTTTTAGACCATTTTTAGACCGTATAGGGTAACTTCCTGACATGGCCATGGCATTTGTAAACTGTCATGCAGCTGGTGGGAGTGCAGCAGTGAGGACGACCAGAGGTCACTCCTATGGCCATTTTGCTTTTGGTGGGTTTTGGCCGGCTTCTCCACTGCAGACTGTTTTATTAGCAAGGTCATTATGACCTGTACTTTGTGCTGACCTATCTTATTCTGTGACTTAGAATGCCTTAACTCTCTGGGAATGCAGCCCAGTAGGTTTCAACCTTATTTTACCCAGCTCTTATTTAAGATGGAGTTGCTCTGGTTTACACGCCTTTGACAGTGGTTCCTGCAGAGGTTATTACTCATGGTTTCTGCTTCCATAAATTGTGATTATCTGTATTTACCTGTTGGTGTCTCCATTTGAGCAGGAGGGTAGCAGCTTGCCCCCTGATCTTCACTCTTATGGAGCCAAGAAGAGTTGCTGTTTTTTGGTTTGTTCAGTTTTTTACTTGCGGTTAGAACAGAGAAGTGACTTCCAAGTTTTTAGATGCTGAGCTAGAAACTAGATTCACCCCATCCTTTTTTAAAAACTGCTTCTAAATTGGATCTCATCTTCTAATCATTATTTTTAATGCAAGTATATTATTCAATATTTTCATTTTTGTCCTGAACTTTTATCACACAGTTTATTTCAAGATAGTAATTAAAACTACATTTTTTGAATGAAGGAAAAGGAAACAGTTCTGAAATCTATCAACCTGAAAATTGTTGGTCATCACAATGGGAAGACTTATGTGCTTGCATTTAAAGTGCATATTAATGGAGTACTGATAATCAATCTGTGCCAGTCTCACCTATTAACCAAACTATCTTGATGCAGTTCTATTTTGGGTGGTATTAATTATGTAACATTCTGTTAATAGATACAGAACATTTTACAATGTGGAAATTAGAGAAACTTTTGTGGGAAAATGATATATATGCAACAAAGAGAGCTTGAGAAATATTAAGTAACAGATTTACATTTGATTTGATACAAATTAATAGAATTATCTTAAAAATTGGATGGAAAATTAAATGTGAAACACTTAAAACTCTATTTCACTTATAATAAGCAATATGTATTAGCTATTATTATCTGTTATAAGATCCTACCTCTCAAATATAATTTTACCTCATGAAGCCATTAACCCATGTCAGTAAGTTAAAATTACATATGAAGTTCCCTAATATTCCATTTTTACTTTAATATAACTTATTGCTATCAAATAAAGGATTTCACAAGGAATGTAGTATTGCAAATAAGTAAGTTATGTATTATAGTACTCTTAATTAACACAAACTATCTAATCAACATATTTGAACCACTAACTTACTACTGCAGTCGTTAGGAATGCATTTAGAAATACAAAACCAAATTGCAGTGGCCTATGCAAATAAGTTTTATCCCCCTCATGTAACAAGAAATCCAGAAATGGCTGCCTAAGAGCTGTTTCAAGTCTGAGTGATGCCATCAGAGACCAAGAGTCTTTCTGACTTTCTGCTTTTTCAGTCTTAGCACTGACAAATGATTTTCACTGTGTTTATCACCTCATGACTGCTGCACCTTTCACCATCACTCCCACCAATCATTCCGGGTAGGATGATTGGGAAAGTGCAAACGATGTAGTGCAGAGGGGCAAAGTGCTGTGCCAATTGAACGTGACCCTTCAATCATTAAATAAGGGGCCTTTTCTGAAGTCCATTTTGAGGAGCCTCCCACTGCCATCTCACTAGCCAGAACTGGCTGGGTGACCATGTGACCACTCCTAAACAGTCCAGTGGTGATTCTTCCCTGAAGCTTCAATAGACTCTGTCTTCCCTGAGCTCAAGGGCCTTTCATCTATTTCTAACAAGTTAGTAACAATAAGAGAAGGTCAGACAGGCTGGGCACAATGGCTCATGCCTATAATCCCAGCACTTTGGGAGGCCAAGGCGGGCAGATCACCTGAGGTCCAGAGTTCGAGACCAGCATGACCAGCATGGTGAAACCCTGTCCCTACTAAAAATATAAAAATTGCCAGATGTAGTTGTGGGTGCCTGTAATCCCAGCCACTTGGGAGATTGAGGCAGGAGAATCACTTGAACTTAGGAGGTGGAGGTTGCAGTGAGCCAAGATTGTGCCATTGCCCTCCAGCCTGGATGACAAGAGTGAAACTCTGTCTCAAAAAAAAAAAAAAACCCAAAAAACAAAAAACAAAAAGAAAAAGAGAATGAAGGTCAGATAAATATTAGGTGCCTGTCATGGTGTGGAACTTGACATAATAAGCTACATATATTAGCTTAATATACATGAATGAATTTCACCTAATAGATAAAATTAGGTAAAAAACATTATGTAATATAGCTTTCATCCACAAGGCTATTAAGCCAAAATAGAAAATATTTTTCTCATATATTTTCTTCTAGACAGAAAGGGAGAAAGAAAGTGTGTTTGTGTGTTTGTGCATGTGTTTTTAGGGACAGGGCCTGCTGGGCATGGCGGAGTTGCATCTTGTGTTCAGAAGTTTTCTGCACGCAAATTTGGCCAAATTCACAAGTGGTAGTGGTAGGGTGGTATATATGACAAATGAATAAAAATATTAAAAGCACATAAACAGCCACATAAACTGTAAAACATATTACTTTATGCATTTGACAAATATATTTGAGTACTTATAATTGTAGAGATATTCTAAATGCTAAGTTTACAGCAGTAAACAAAATAGTAAAACGTTTAGAACACATAATTTTCTAGTGGAGAAAACAATAAACAAAAAAACATTAAATATGTTAGATAGTAAGTGCTAAGAAAGTAACAGTGCAGGGAAGGGGGATAAAGAGGTTGCAATTTTAGACAGAATGGAAAATGTAAATTAGGTGATATTTGCATATAAAGATAAAGGAGGTGAAGAAAGGAGCCATGAAGATTTCTGAAGAAGGAACATCCTGAGCAAAGAAAACAGTAAGTGCAAAAGCTCTAAGTTAGGAGTATATCTGGCATGCTCAAGAAAGGGCAAGGTGTTCAGCAGTGTTCAGAGATAGAAAGGGAGAAAGCAGCAGATGAGATCTTAGAGGGAATTAGGGACCAATTTTAGAAACTTACTGATCAGATAAAGGACTTTGACTTGTACACTAAGAGAAAGTAGCATTGGTTACAATTATTTTTCATAAAGATAGAAAACAAAAACAATACAAATGTCACAGATCAATCAACAGGGCTCTACCATCTCCATGTACATTACCACACTCCACCTGTAGTCCCTGTTCTAATTCACATAGGTCTTCAGTCTATTTTTTATATCTAATCCCCTAGTTCTTTATATCCCATAAATATGCCATATCTAATCTTTCACTCAAATTTTCCTCATGACTATTTAACCTTCATGTTCTACCTAGATTCTTATCAAATTACCACCACCCTTCCAAATATTCAATGAATTTTTTGTTTTGTAAAGTAAAAAGATCAATATCCAGAGCATGGTATGAAAATTCCTCATTAGGTATCACTACTTAGCTTTCCAGACCTATTTCCTAATAAGTCCTTTTATAATTTCTAAAATACAGACACATGTGTCTCCTTTTCATAAGTCTGCCCTTTTTTTGCCTCATGCTATTTAATAAGCCTATAATGCTCTTTCCCATTTCTTGACCTGATGAACTCCTACTTACTAAGATTTGGTCCACGATTTTCAGTTATTGATTTTTGCAATAAGATTTAAGATGGAAGCTTGACATTTAATTCTTCTAATACATCTAGTTCCACACATTCTAAATTTTGAATAAAATTATCATAGGCTCAGAAAGATAATCTACATTTGTATTTGAAATAAGGAAAATTACGTAAACACATCAGAAAACAAAATTTCTTCTTTATAATGTGTAGAATGGCTATGTGCAAAATGCTTTGGGACTATTTGCTGTTTGCTCCTCATCAAATGTCCCCTGCTCCTCCTGCAAACTCCTATCTTATCATCCATTAACATAGAAATCAAGCTCAAGTATTTGCATCCTCTGCTAGCAAATAATCTTCCTCTCCTTGCTAATAATCTCCCTAGGTTTTGCCCTTTGTCTAATCACTAAATTCTAAATTTACAATGCTACTCTGACCAAAGAGTTGCTTGCTATTCAGCCCTCTAGTGGATGAGACGTGTGATTTTTATGGTAAGGTGCACAGACCCAGTGAGGAAGTGCTTAATCAGAGCACTTAATTATAAGACATAGGGAGCAGCTCTTGCTTAATATATCTTTATTTTCTTCCAAAATATACTATAACTTTCTTAACAGCAAGCATCATGCTTTCATCCTTAAAAAAATTATCAATAAAGTGCTGAGCATGCACTAGATGACTGTGCATCCATACTGATTGTCTTTGAGAATTTACTGAAGTCTCAACTTAGTTCACAGTGTGGAATATTGACAGTAAAATTACATAGGATTATGCTTCATTTAACTAGTAATATGAATTAAACATCTATAAAACATTAAAAAATCAACTCCATGTGTAGTTTATAAGTACACACTCTTCCATTTTTGACAAAAAAATGCACCCAAGTTAGATAAGTAAAAGAAATTTCTTCCTCAGAAATGTCTTGACATGCCACTTGATTCAAGGATCTCAACTTAAGTCTTTAGGACTGAGTCTATTTCCATTGCTCAGTATGAATTTCCTCTACACAGGTTACATTCTAAGACTTCTTATAGTTTCAAAATGTTTGTCAATTGTTCCAGGCTTACATACATGATCATAGCTTCAAGTCTAGCAAAACAGAGAGCATTTCATCCTAGTGGCTCCTCACAAGCCCCAGAATTCTGCTTCAATATAGTTGGCCAAATACTCATCATTCAACCAATCCCTGTGTCTAAGGAAGTTCCGGGCTCTGCTTGGCTAAGCTAAATCTCAGATGCAGAGATTTAGCCTGTGACAAAGACCCTCCTGAACCTTGTGGTCTGAGTATGGATGGAGGATATTTTCCTGAAGGAAATTTGAGATTTTATGCCAGAGAGGAAGAGCTGCTACACTGAGAGGCAAAATGGCTACCATATATTGAAAAAAAAAAGATGACATTAAGTTACTATGTTTCTATTGATTATATTTCTTCATTTCCAATTTGCTTTGAGATAATTTATGTCTCAGATTCAAATTAAAAATATAATTGTCATTGTCATCATATCAAGCTTCTTGACTTCTACGTGAAAGACACTATATTAAAATTACATTTGCTCATTATCCTAAGTTGAGATGAATGTAATCATTTCCTATTTTAAAGAATAACTATAGAGCATAATTATATTCACTATCACCAAGTTAAACTTTCATTATTATATTTTACTTTTCAAATTAATTATAAGAAAATCTATTTAAAGCAGTTTTCCCATTTTCCTCTTCACAGAATTTTCCTTATAAATTTTGTTTACATAACTTTTATGTTAAAATTAAAAAGCCAATCTTAAGCTTGGTGTTGTTAATTTTATATAATATTAGCTCGAAGTTCTAGCAAATGAAAATTACATTGAAAACATGATTATATGATACTAATCATTTGAATACTATTTTAAGAAAAATATATGTCAAGTTGTATATGTATATTAGGAAAACAGTGTAATCACACATATTCCTCTGAAGTTCTATTATCTCACAGGTTTTTTATATAACATATTAGCTAAAGAATACTTTTTAAAAAACTAGTATGAGAAAAAAGAAGTCCAAATATATCACTAATAAAGAAAAGCATAATAGATGCAGTCATCCTCACACTGACACACACATAGTCATGCACCACATGATGACATTGCGGTTAATGATGGATTGCATATACGATGGTGGTCCCATAAGATTATAATGGAACTGGTCTATATAGGAATACCATTTTTTAAAATCTTTCATGCCATATTTTTAATGTACCTTTTCTATGTTTAGATATGTTTAGATACACAAATACCATTGTGTTATAATTGCCTACAGTGTTCAATACAGTAACATTCTGTACAATTTTGTAGCCTAGGAGCAATAGGCTATACGTATAGTCTAGATGTGTAGTAGGCTATACTATCAAGGTATGTGTAAGTACACTCTATGATGTTCATACAGTGACGAAGTTGCCTAATAACACATTTCTCAGAACATATTTCCATTGCTAAGTGACACATAACTGTATTATAATAAGCTGGGATTCTTAGCAATTGTATTGACCATTACAATTGCAAATGGTTGGGACTCAATTCAATCCATCTTAAGCAAATACACACATAAACACATACACACACACACACACACACACACACACACACACACACACACACACGTATATATACAAGATATTAGCGTACTTCACAGAATTGAAGGAAGAATTGTAAGCCTCAGGGCATCTCTGGCATATTGAAACTTGGCACTCTCAGGATAGTCTGCTGTCTCTCATCTCTGCTTTTCTCTGTATGCAGGCTTATTCTTTCTGTCTGTGTAACAGGTAAATATATTCTGGGCCTATATTCCTGCAACTCTATATCCATAGAAGAAAGAGATATTCACCATCCTCTAAACATGCATGTGTACATAATAGCTCCAACTTTAACATATACACATGTTCTAGTTAAAAAGCCAGAGGAGGGATTCTTATTGTCCCTTCTTGTATTTTTATGCCTACCCCTGGACCAATACCTTGAAGCTAGTTTATAGATTATGAATCTCTCAACTTGGGTCACATGTCGCCCCTGGGGTCAGGGGCCAGGTTAGGTTATCAGAAATGAGGAGGAGATCTACTGGGTGAAGATGTTAAGTACCACAATAACCAAAGAAAAAGTTTGGTTAGAATGATTTGAACAATTACTCTAATTCTTTATTTATTTTTGCTTCCCTCTGGGTCAGAGATATAAAAACATTAGGTAAGTACATGCAAGTTCTGGAGTTAACGAGGGCAATATATGAGGGGAATGAGCATGGAGAGAGGCATATTGGAATCCTCAGGAGCCAATTAATTGGAAAAAGTTTTCAAAATTGTCAATCTATTCAAACATTTAGTTGCAATTTCAAATGACATTAAATGAGAGCTCAATATTTTTATGCTTAGCAAAAGTGACCATGGGTTTATAAATAGAAAATTAGTGTAACAGAACTTACTTTGTTCTATTGACAAAACCCAAACCCTGAAATTGATCCCAAAGTAATGCTTGGAAACGAAATGCTGAATGTCAGCAAATATATAATAATTAACTTTCTACATATGTGCCATGCCATATCTAGGGAATATTTAGTAAGTCTTTAGAATATTTCTTGATGAACTCTAATTTCTAATTGAACTTGAGATAACATATTCAATCTCTTCTCTATTATCCTTATCACATTGTCACCTAGAGAGATAGAAAGCACAATATTAGCATTCCTGACATAGATGATTCTTGAATACTATCTTTTTTTCAATCGAAGAGCATTCCTCGCCCTTCCTTGTAAAATTTCTAATTTTACCAATTTGATTTAATTTTTACCTATTGAAGACAAAAACTAAGGGAAGAATGTTAATGAGCCAATCTATCTCCAGAAACATTTAACAATTTTTGTGTGCATATGATTGTGTTTATTTACGCATGAACATATATGGAGAGGGGACTCATAGCTTTTATCAGAATTTCCAAGGCATCTGTAAACTAAAATATGCTTAAAAACCATTTAAAATGGGGGAAACACAAACTTACTGCTTATTTGAATAGAAATATGTCAGCAGCTGCCAGTCTGGAGGCGTTCCCACAGCTGTGCAGAACTTAGCACCGCGCGTGGCTGTTGCCGCTGCTGCTTCCCGGGCTGGGGCTGTTGCCCGCTACAAATACGCCTCCAGTGTTCGCAGCCCTCATCCTGCCATACAGCGTCTGCAGGCACCCCAGCCTGAGGTCCAAGTGCAGGGACAGGAGCCACTGACTGCCTTCATGCTGGCCGCAGCACACCCCCAGGAACAGAAGCAGATGCTGGGAGAACGCTTGTTCCCACTCATCCAAAGAATGCATTCAAACCTGGCTGGGAAGATCACGGGAATGCTGCTGGAGATCCACAACTCTGAGCTGCTGCACATGTTAGAGTTCCCCGAGTCTCTCCACTCCAAGGTGGATGAAGCGGTAGCAGTTCTACGGGCTCATCATGCCAAGAAAGAAGCTGCCCAGAAGGTGGGCGCTGTTGCTGCTGCTACCTCTTAGACAAGGAAAAACAGATTCAAAAGCCAAATAACCCCTCATGGAGTTCAGCTCAAGATTTGTAGACTTCCTAGCTTGTCCTATGGACCTCAACACGAAGAACTACGAATTGCAAATTTAATAGGTCATTTTGTATCAAAAGGTCGAATATGAAGCGCCTAGAACTCTTCAATTATACGAATATGTTCTCGGGATTCTGCTGTGGCCCAGTGTGAACTTTTTTTTTCTATTGTGGGTTTTGATTTGTCCCCCAGAAAATTGGTTTTATTTCATGTACCCAAGTATTACGTTTCTCAAAAAAGAAAAAAAATCTCCATTAAAAAAAAGAAATATGTCAGCAATTTTTACCCTTTGGTCCTAGTTCATTCCACTAGGGATCTGCTAAATACATTGAATACTAATACGAAACGAACAATACTCAGAAATACATATCTGGAGCTTGTTACGAGACAGACTCTGTTACATTCCATACATTACCTAATTTAATACATGGCACCACCCTTTGAAATAGGTATTATCATACCCATATTACAGTTGAGAATACTGCAGCTCAGACACATGAAATACAAAAAAGCAAAATACTTTCCCAGGGTCATATAACAGCAAATGAAAAGAGCCAAAACTGGGATCTGTTTCTAGTTCTCAATCCCATCATGGTGCCAGGAATAGAGTAGACACTCAATAAACATGAATTGAACTTAATTACCGTGTCGGCATGAGGAATGTGTGATAGCAAGATAAGAATAAACATATCACCTCTCATTAAATTGTCCTTCAAGTAAATAAACTACAATATTCTTTGTATCCCATCCTGTCTCATAAATATTATTTTTCAAATTTTAAATTTTTAAAAAATATTTGATTGTTATTTTATTTAAAGTCCTCTTAATGGGAACAAGAGACACTGGAGACTGCTTGAGTGGGGGAAGGTGAGATGGGTGTGTGGGCTGGAATGCTACCTATTGGGTACTATGCTCACCTACCTTGGTGACAGAATCATTAATACACCAAACCTCAATAACACGCAATTTACCCATGTAAGAAACCAGCACATGTACCTTCTGAACCTAAAATAAAAGTAGAAAAAAAAAGTCATCTCAACATTATAATCAGTTGGAAAGAACATGTCTCCAGAATAAGGCAGAATTCCTTAAAAGTGCAAAGCTGTTGAACTATCACATCATTTCTTCTGGGCACCCTACTGCCATTAATGATAGCACAAGGTCACATTAGCCTCTTAGATGTACATATCACATTGTTAATTACAATCAAGGAAACCTAACTCATCTTCATGTAGGATTCCATTAAAGCACATCTTCTTCATTTATACAGATGCTGCAGGTTTTGGGACACAATTATAGTATTTTACTTTTATTTCTATGACAAATATGAATTACTAAGTTCAATTTATTCCAATTGTAACCAATTAAGAACTTTAGGATGCTGATTGCTACCTGACATTAGCATTCCTTCCTTTTTTAAAACAAAATGATTGAACTTACAGATTAATCCAAAGGAAATATAAATGTAACTTGAAAAGGGAGAAATTATTATCATTATCTTATCTTTCATCCTTTTATGTCTAATGATGAAATTAATAAGTGGTTATTTAGATAACACCTTTTTGTTTGCCCTCAGAGGAGAGAGAGTGATTGAATCTTTTTATCTAGTAGAATTAGCCATAAAATATTTCTTCCTGCTGAGAACCTCCTCCCCTTCCAAAAAAAAAAAAGAAGAAGAAGGGAATACACTGTGGGAGAAAATCCTTATTACTCTAAATCAACAGGATATAGGTGGGGGGGTGGGGGGGTGGCGAGGTGAGAGACAGCGGTAGAGGAGGACATCACCTGTCACTATTTCCCTTTAATCCCTGCTGCACCCCCTGAGGCAGCACAGACAACTGGGAGTGATTAGACTTTGTCACATTTTAAAGCTATGTGAGAAATTAATTAAACTGTAGAGTTGCTGGAAAGCAACTAAAACAAAATGGAAGATTATTTTCTGTGTGTCCCGAGAAAGAAATGCAGTCACATCATTTAGAAAGCCAAAGGAGTTTCTCTGAAATCTGTCCTGTGCCTTGCAGTCATACGGTTGGGCACTGAAGCATGTCTTATGAAAATCATCAGTCTGGCTTGTTATAAGTAAAAATTTATAAAAGTCTGACTGGAAATATTCTATCCTAACTTAAATCACCAAAGTCTACTGCAGGCCATGATAGAAATAGAGATAAGATCTGAATCTCTCATAGACCCAAAGGCTGTCCCAGCCTAAGACACAAGAAACACAGGTGGAAAAATAATCCATGGAATTAGTTTGATAATTATACTTTAACCTGATGAATATGTGACAGCTGTCAAGGGGAAGGAGCCAGGAAGGAATAAAGTCGGGTAGTGGGAGGTTGCTTATCAACTTTCAAGGTGCCTGGTTTTAAGCTTGGCTATGGAAAATTATTATGGTTTTTGAAATGCACCCTGAAAAGATAAGATAGGATGTTGGAGTGACACAATCTCAGGGCATAGATAGTGAGGTATTGCCAGTATTTAAAATGAGAGATTTAAAATTCCCAAAGTTAGGGATAAATTTTATTAAACATCTCTTTAATCTTCTTAATATCCTGTCTTTTAAAGATTATCTGAAGAACTGTGTTTTAGAACTGATAAATGAAGAGGCATATTTTTTTTTTTTTTTTTTTTTTTTTTTTTTTTGAGACGGAGTCTCACTCTGTCGCCCAGGCTGGCGTGCAGTGGCGCAGTCTCGGCTCACTGAAAGCTCTGCCTCCCGGGTTCACGCCATTCTCCTGCCTCAGCCTCTCCGAGTAGCTGGGACTACAGGCGCCCGCCACCACGCCCGGCTAATTTTTTGTATTTTTAGTAGAGACGGGGTTTCACCGCGGTCTCGATCTCCTGACCTCGTGATCCGCCCACCTCGGCCTCCCAAAGTGCTGGGATTACAAGCGTGAGCCACCGCGCCCGGCTGAAGAGGCATATGTTTAAGCCTTATTTCAGTTTGAAGATGAAGGTAAATCATCTTATTTAAAATTAAAATGAGAGAACAACTATCCACTGAGGTAGCCCTATAATATGATGTTTGTATTTGATATTAATATTTTATTTATTTTATGTATGTATGTATGTATTTTTTTTTTTTTTTTTGAGACAAAGTGTTGCTCTGTTGCCCAGGCTAGAATGTAAACTCCACCTCCCAAGCTCAAGCCATTCTCCTGCCTCAGCCACCTGAGTAGCTGGGATTACAGGTGCGCACCACTACATCCAGCTAATTTTTGTATTTTTAGTAGAGACAGTGTTTCACCATGTTGGCCAGGCTGGTCTTGAACTCCTGACCTCAGGTGATCCACCTGCCTCGTGCTCCGAAGGTGCTGGGATTACAGGTGTGAGCCACCATACCCAGCCTACAATTAATATTTTTAATTTGTGTTTTTTTAAAGCTGAATATGGGAGGGGAAAATTAAACATAGAATTACACATGTACAAAATAGGTAGCAAGTCCATATCCGTGAGCTGTTGTGATCAGTTACAAATGGTCAGTGGTCTACTTAATAAAATTGTGGCTTTTACTCCTGTGTCTTTGGTAAGTGTTAAAAAGATGTAATGGCATATATCTCCTTACCTTTAGCTGAGATATATAAAAATATTTTTCTTCTGAATGAAATAAATGCAACAGAGGGAAGTTACATGGCATGCCCAAATTTGCAAATCATGGAAGAGGGAGACTTTGAATACCTAGCTTCCTTCCAGTACACAAAATATCCTCAATTTCTCCACTTTTTTGCATATTAGAAAAGAATAACAGAGAAACAACATAATATCTAAGCCTAATTAATAATCCATAGTTGGTAGAAATTCACTATTTGATTTGCTGCCTAAAAGAAAATATTTATGCTCTTTAATGACAAAGAAAAGTAGTAGAAAGAAATCAGGATGATCAAGGAGAAACATATTGGGAAACTTTGAGAAAGAATCCACAACAGGAAAATTTTTACATCAATTAAGTGTTTCCATCCAACAAGAGATATTTGTACAGACAGACCAGAGGAAATTTAACTCTAAGTTTTAGCTTTTAACATATTTTTAAGGACTCAAGCATTAATAAGTTAATATTGAATATTAATTTCCTATGATAGTATCCAGGTAATCATTTTCAGAATAATCATCTACTTCTTTAAATAGCAAAAGATCATTAAAGTGATTTTCTTTTACAATTTTTAAAACTTCCTCAGCAGTATAAAACTGGCAATTAAAAATTTGTTTTATCCTCCAAATTTCTCCCCATATGCTACAAATTAAATATACGTGAAAAGCTCTGGGTTAAATATAGTAGTTGTGAAAAAAAAACTCTATCTAATGAGTATATAAGAATTGTCTGAGGCCAGGCACAGTGGCTCACACCCATAATCCCAGCACTTTGGGAGGCTGAGGTGGACAGATCACGAGGTCAGGAGATCAAGACTATCCTGGCTAACATGGTGAAATCCCATCTCTACTAAAAATACAAAAAAATTAGCCGGGTACAGTGGCAGGCACCTGTAGTCCCAGCTACTCAGGAGGCTGAGGCAGGAGAATGGCATAAATCCTGGAGGCGGAGCTTGCAGTGAGCCGAGATCACACCACTGTACTTCAGCCTGGGTGACAGAGCAAGACTCCATCTCAAAAAAAAAAAAGAATTGTCTGAGACATAATCATTAATAATAGTGTTCTATTATTACATTTGTACATGTATGGAAAGGACAAAAGAACTTTTTTACTCTATCCTCTTATATTCAACAGATGGGGTCGGCAAATTAGACTGACAAAAGACAGATTAGCAGAAGGAAGAAGACAGAGTTTATTTATGCACACAACATGCCTATGCATGACAGAACTCAGTGACAAGTAACTTGAAGACGTGGTTTGATTTGGGAGCTTATATACCATCTTAACAAAGAGTGACAAATTTCTGGAGAAGTGGCAAGACAAAAGAAAAGGAGTTTGGGCTTCTAGGGGCAGCAAATTGTAGGAAGAGAAATATATGAGAGAAAATAATGGAAGATGCCACAATCTAAATGTCTGTGTGTCCCCAAATGTTATAAGTTGAAATCCTAACTTCCAAAACAGTGGTATCAGCAAGTATGGCTGTTGTGGAGGCGATCAGGTCTTAAGGGTACAGCCCTTATGAAAGGGGGATTAGTGACCTTAGAAAGGAGTCACAGGGGAGCTCATTTGCACCTACTGCCACATGAATACATATGAAAAGACAGTGATCCTCCCACCCAGCCTCTGGAGTAGCTGGAAACACAGACACATGCTGCCATACCTGACTAATTATATCTTCTGAGAGTAGTGCATGTGGAGAGGTAATAAACATGTTATCTAAATTATGTGACACTGAAAGTAGCATACCATCAGTGAATTCTTCTAAGTGGTTCATGTTTCTATAGAATTCAATTTATTTTCCTGCTAGCCTAAATCAGAAAATGTTGAAATGTTTCGTCTTCAGTGCCAATGTTGCCAAGTGAAGAAACAACCATGGGAATTACAACGAATTAGATAGTCAGATACTGATACATTGGAAACTGAAAGAATTTGGAAGAGGGTAGATCTATTAACCTTCCAAATCTTTCTTGGACCCATGCAATAACTAACAGAATCAGAAGAACAAGTTGTAGACAAAAAGTGACAAAATGCTTAAAATGTATTGAGTTTTGAATAGTTGCACATCGTTTCAGTCACTAATTATGTTGCAGTAACAAACAAATCTCAAATCTTGGTGACTTATTTCCCATTCACGTGACATATCAGTTGTAGGTCAGCTGTGGCTCTGCTCCATAAGTCTTTATTTCAGGATCCAGAAAAGAAGAGAGCCCCTTTTGAGGATGTATTTTTCTTCTGGCAGAGCAATGGTTGGAGCTATAAAATGGCTCTTTAAGTTCTGCTCAGAAGCAGCATACATCACTTCCCTTCACATTTCATATTCAAAGCAAGTGATATGATTAATACTGATGTTAATGGAGTGAGGACTTTAAATCCTCTAAAGGATATCATTTTGAACAATAATACAATCTCTTGCATAAACACAAAATAATTTCCTATAACAAGTCAAAATTTCTTTGTTCCTAATTCCTACACAGTATAGTCTATTGTTTCTCCTTACAAATAGGTTCTAGAGTTCTCCTACCTCTGCTTCCACTGCCACCATCCTTATCCAGGGCACTTTTCTTTCTTTTTTCAACCATAATAACAGATTCCTAGCTGACTTCTCTTCATTCCTGGCCTCTACCTTCAATATACTCTCTAAAACAAGGGCCATCTCCTTTAGATGTAAATAGAGTCATGCTAGTGTTTAAAACCTTATCATCATTTTTCTTTCACTCATAACAAAACCTAAACTCTCCCCGATGGTGAACAAGGCCCTGTGTCACTGCTTTTGTTTTCCTCTCCTATCTGCTCCTTTGCTTTTCCACTTTCTTCAGACAATCAACATAAAACATTTTCCTTAAACTCTTCAAATGTCTCATCCCTTTCTTATATTTTGGTTTCAGTTTAAATGTCACCTTTTCAGACAAGCCTTCCTCAACTACCCTATCTAAAGTGAAACCCCTCCCCAATGTCACCCCACTTCCTGTCATTTTCTATTTCAGCTAGTATTTACAGCATGAAGCACAATTTATGATTATTTCATGTGCTGGTCTTCTTGTTTTGTTTTCTCTCCCCTGTGTAAGCTTCATATTGGAAAAGACCATAGCTATATTATTATTGTATCTAAGCCCTAAGTACTGTGTCTAGAATATACCATATTAGTTATTTTAGAAATATGTGCTAGTTTAATTCATAAACAAAGTAAGTCTAGGATTTAGCACTGTCTTACAATAAATAAAAGTATTATACTTTCTATGAATAGCGTGGGACACGAGTGTATTAATAAATGACATACAGTACCAAATCTAGCATGTACTAAAAAAAATCTTTCTAGCTGAAGCCACTTTTGCACAATTACACTAGGAGAGAAGGTCTGCTAATGTTCTAAAGGACCACCCCACAGCCTCTAGAACAGAATTCAACTAAAAGGAAGAAATAGATGGTTACACACATTATATTCTGCCCCATTACATGTGACCCAGCAACCCTGAAGACGTGAAGTGATAAACCATGACCGAGGCCAAGCAGATAATGAATAATCCAACAACGCTACTCAACCTGGAATAAATGTAGAAGGACCCCAGATACACAGCAAATATCTGAATCCTTTAATAGCTCAGAAGATCCAGAAGTCAGTTTGTGTGAGTCTGTTGCATTTTAGAGATGACTTACTGAAATCTCATCTATTTGCCTTCGTTATTGGATGATAGAAGCAAGCAGAATAGAGCAGAAAGTCTAGAAGAGTAAAAAAAATGATTTTTTATGTCTCTATTTCCTTCAGTTCTGCTCTGATTTTAGTTATTTCTTGCCTTCTGCTAGCTTTTGAATGTGTTTGCTCTTGCTTTTCTAGTTCTTTTAATTGTGATGTTAGGGTGTCAATTTTGGATCTTTCCTGCTTTCTCTTGTGGGCATTTAGTGCTATAAATTTCCCTCTACACACTGCTTTGAATGTGTCCCAGAGATTCTGGTATGTTGTGCCTTTGTTCTCGTTGGTTTCAAAGAACATCTTTATTTCTGCCTTCATTTCGTTATGTACCCAGTAGTCATTCAGGAGTAGGTTGTTCAGTTTCCATGTAGTTGAGCGATTTCGAGTGAGTTTCTTGATCCTGAGTTCTAGTTTGATTGCACTGTGGTCTGAGAGACAGTTTGAAAACCCTTCAAAAAATTAATGAATCCAGGAGCTGGTTTTTGTTTTGTTTTGTTTTGTTTTGTTTTTTGAGATGGGGTCTCGCTCTTTCGCCCAGCCCAGAGTGCAGTGGCGCAATCTCAGCTCACTGCAAGCTCTGCCTCACGGGTTCACGCCATTCTCCTGCCTCAGCCCCCCGAGTAGCTGGGACTATAGGCGCCCGCCACTGTGCCTGGCTAACTTTTTGTATTTTTAGTAGAGACAGGGTTTCACTGTGTTAACCAGGATGGTCTCCATCTCCTGACCTCGTGATCTGCCCACTTCGGCCTCCCAAAGTGCTGGGATTACAGGTGTGAGCCACCGCGCCCGACCCAGGAGCTGGTTTTTTGAAAAGATCAACAAAATTGATAGACCGCTAGCAAGACTAATAAAGAAGAAAAGAGAGAAGAATCAAATAGATGCAATAAAAAATGATAAAGGGGATATCACCACCAATCCCACAGAAAAACCATCTACCATCAGAGAATACTACAAACACCTCTACACAAATAAACTAGAAACTCTAGAAGAAATGGATAAATTCCTCGACAAATACACCCTCCCAAGACTAAATCAGGAAGAAGTTGAATCTCTGAATAGATCAATAACAGGCTCTGAAATTGTGGCAATAATCAATAGCTTACCAACCAAAAAGAGTCCAGGACCTGATGGATTCACAGCCGAATTCTACCAGAGATACAAGGAGGAAATGGTACCATTCCTTCTGAAACTATTCCAATTGATAGAAAAAGAGGGAATCCTCCCTAACACATTTTATGAGGCCAGCATCATCTTGATACCAAAGCCCGGCAGAGACACAACCAAAAAAGAGAATTTCAGACCAATATCCTTGATGAACATTGATGCAAAAATCCTCAATAAAGTACTGGCAAACCGAATCCAGCAGCACATCAAAAAGCTTATCCACCGTGATCAAGTGGGCTTCATCCCTGGGATGCAAGGCTGGTTCAACATACACAAATCAATAAATGTAATCCAGCATATAAACAGAACAAAAGACAAAAACCACATGATTATCTCAATAGATGCAGAAAAGGCCTTTGACAAACTTCAACAACCCTTCATGCTAAAAACTCTCAATAAATTAGGTATTGATGGGACGTATCTCAAAATCATAAGAGCTATCTATGACAAACCTACAGCCAACATCATACTGAATGGGCAAAAACTGGAAGCATTCCCTTTGAAAACTGGCACAAGACAGGGATGCCCTCTCTCACCACTCCTATTCAACATAGTGCTGGAAGTTCTGGCCAGGGCAATCAGGCAGGAGAAGGAAATAAAGGGTATTCAATTAGGAAAAGAGGAAGTCAAATTGTCCCTGTTTGCAGATGACATGATTGTATATCTAGAAAACCCCATTGTCTCAGCCCAAAATCTCCTTAAGCTGATTAGCAACTTCAGCAAAGTCTCCGGATACAAAATCAATGTACAAAAATCACAAGCATTCTTGTACACCAATCACAGACAAACAGAGAGCCAAATCATGAGTGAACTCCCATTCACAATTGCTTCAAAGAGAATAAAATACCTAGGAATCCAACTTACAAGACACGTGAAGGAACTCTTCAAGGAGAACTACAAACCACTGCTCAATGAAATAAAAGAGGATACAAACAAATGGAAGAACATTCCATGCTCATGGGTTGGAAGAATCAATATCATGAAAATGGCCATACTGCCCAAGGTAATTTATAGATTCAATGCCATCCCCATCAAGCTACCAATGACTTTCTTCACAGAATTGGGAAAAACTACTTTAAAGTTCATATGGAACCAAAAAAGAGCCCACATCGCCAAGTGAATCCTAAGCCAAAAGAACAAAGCTGGAGGCATCACGCTACCTGACTTCAAACTATACTACAAGGCTACAGTAACCAAAACAGCATGGTACTGGTACCACAACAGAGACATAGATCAATGGATCAGAACAGAGGCCTCAGAAATAATGCTGCATATCTACAACTATCTGATCTTTGACAAACCTGACAAAAACAAGCAATGGGAAAAGGATTCCCTATTTAATAAATGGTGCTGGGAAAACTGGCCAACCATATGTAGAAAGCTGAAACTGGATCCCTTCCTTACATCTTATACAAAAATTAATTCAAGATGGATTAAAGACTTACATGTTAGACCTAAAACCATAAAAACCCTAGAAGAAAACCTAGGCAATACCATTCAGGACATAGGCATGGGCAAGGACTTCATGTCTAAAACACCGAAAGCAATGGCAACAAAAGCCAAAATTGACAAATAGGATCTAATTAAACTTCTAATTGAGCTTCTGCACAGCAAAAGAAACTATCATCAGAGTGAACAGGCAACCTACAAAATGGGAGAAAATGTTCGCAACCTACTCATCTGACAAAGGGCTAATATCCAGAATCTACAATGAACTCAAACAAATTTACAAGAAAAAAACAACCCCATCAAAAAGTGAGTGAAGGACATGCACAGACACTTCCCAAAAGAAGACATTTATGCAGCCAAAAAACACATGAAAAAATGCTCATCATCACTGGCCATCAGAGAAATGCAAATCAAAACCACAATGAAATACCATCTTACACCAGTTAGAATGGCCATCATTAAAAAGTCAGGAAACAACAGGCGCTGGAGAGGATGCAGAGAAATAGGAACACTTTTACACCGTTGGTGGGACCGTAAACTAGTTCAACCATTGTGGAAGTCAGTGTGGCGATTCCTCAGGGATCTAGAACTAGAAATACCATTTGACCCAGCCATCCCATTACTGGGTATATACCCAAAGGACTATAAATCATGCTGCTATAAAGACACGTGCACACATATGTTTATTGCGGCACTATTCACAATAGCAAAGACTTGGAACCAACCCAAATGTCCAACAACGATAGACTGGATTAAGAAAATGTGGCACATATACACCATGGAATACTATGCAGCCATAAAAATGATGAGTTCATGTCCTTTGTAGGGACATGGATGAAACTGAAAAACATCATTCTCAGTAAACTATCGCAAGGACAAAAAACCAAACACCACATGTTCTCACTCATAGGTGGGAATTGAACAATGAGAACACATGGACACAGGAAGGGGAACATCACACTCCGGGGACTGTTGTGGGGTGGGGGGAGGCGGGAGGGACAGCATTAGGAGATATACCTAATGCTAAATGACGAGTTAATGGGTGCAGCACACCAACATGGCACATGGATACATATGTAACAAACCTGCACATTGTGCACATGTACCCTAAAACTTAAAGTATAATAATTATAATAAAAAAAAGAGTAAAAAAAGGATAATAATAAATATCTATATTTATATACATCTTTATGAAAGAGAGACACACGCTTGCATGCTTTGTGTAGCCACTGCCTCATGGCCACCCAGCACACACATGGCCTCTTTACCACTGTGGTCTTACGTTGATATCTTCTTCTTCTTACCCTCTGTAACCATGGGGGTTTTAAAAAATATTTACTTAATTTTTTCAGAAGACAGGTGTGCATAAAGGGGGATGTTCTTTCTAACTCCAGGTCTCAACAATCTTGCTCACATTGTTTACTGTACATACCCCTCTTCTTCAATAAAATAAGCCAGTTGGTCATGGTAAATAGTAATATTAATAGTAATAAGGATAATACTTTATAGTACATATTTTTAAATTCTTTACTCTTTTATTCTGTCAACACCACTGTGAGACAAATATTGCATACTCAGTTATTTATTGAGTCCCTAATATGTGTCAGTCACTATTCTGAGGGGAATAGTGCTATCAGACATAGCTCCTGCCTTCAAGGAGTTAACCTTGTATTAGGGAAGATAGAAACAGGACATTATGATAACATTTAAGCAGTTGGGGTTTGTCCCTCCAGAAACTACGTTGCCCTGTTAGGAGATATTTGCTGTTCTTTGGGTGTTTTCTGTAGGAAACCAGGGGGAAAGGGGAGGCATAAGAGGAATGCTTTTTTAAGCGCAACAGTGCTCAAAGACTGAATCCCAGGGCCACAGTTTTAACTTGGACACATAAATAACAGTTAATAGGAGGTGGTATGGCAGAGATATAGATGAGAGATTATGGATTTTTCTGAGAAGGAGAAAAATATTGCAACTTTGTGGTGGTGCAGAAAGTTTTGTAGTGGAACAGAGATGGTGTGGAAAAGGGGGAATAGCAAAAGCTTGGTAATTGAGACTGCATTGCACCAGTCCTTGAAAGATGTATTTTATCTTGTGGAGTTGAAGGCAAAGTCATTCCAAATAGAAGAAACAGCATGAGCAAAGGACCCCAGAATCTTTAAATAATTGGATGTATATCTCCAAAAGACTGTTTTGTGGTTTGGCTGGAAAAAAATAAATCAGTGGGTAAATCAGAGTAGAAGGAATTCGGTTTGGAAAGTTATAAAAATTGTTTATTTGGTGTCCAGAGATTTTTGAATGACTTACTAATGGGATTGTGGACATGTACTGCTTCAATTTTCCTCCTAGGAAGGATTTGGTGCCCAGCTCGCGGGAGTGCTATCAGTAATCTTCCCATTTTGTGGCAAAGGATGTACAACGAGAGCATCACCAAGGGCTCCGTTTGTAGTACAATGCATTGCATCACCTGGTAGTAGGCATAATGTAATGATCCTTACACAGCTCACCCAAGGTTCCAGCTTAGGGATGAAAGCTGGTGGATTTGGAGTGCTATTCTCTAAAACGTTGTAAAGCACTGACTCAATACTATTGTGTCCCAAGTACTCATAATATGTGGGCCTTGCAATCAAGGGATATATGTAGAATTAGACCCTCTATTACGCCCAGAGATCTACCTACAGACTATATCTTTCTTATCCCTACAACTTTAGACTCTGTTGACTTAAAAGTCCTTGTTTTCTAGGAGAGGAACACTTCCACCAATGAACAGAGTGACACTTTCACTGAAACTAAAGCTATGATAGCTGCATGGTCATATGGAGCATCATATGTGAGAAGACCAGCAAAGAAAATGCTTACTATGCTGGTGGGGGAAAGTGAATTCTGATTATGATGAGGAGCTAGGTTCACAGCTACAAAACCAAAATGGGGAGCACATCTGGAACTTGGAGATTGACTGAAGCATTTCTTGGAGCTCCCATGCCTGATAAGACTGAATGGAAAATTGCATTTTCCATAGCTTGACAAAAGCAAAACAACCAAATGCTCAGACTCCTCAGGAATAAAGTCTTGAATCATACCACCTAGAATATGGAAGTTTAGTAGTGTATTTCTCAGTAATCAGTCACTGAGAAGAAAAAGGCAACCAAAGTCTCAGACTTCTCAGGGAATAACTCCATCATCTGACTGGACAAACACCTAAATCAGCTACCATGCTGGTTGGGCAAAGATAAATGGGTGGTAGAGATTGGAGACAAGGAACATTATCACCTCAGGAAAAGCTGCAGGAGTGGGCACTGTGTTTTTCTCATTAACCTTAATTATTGACTCTTATTAAGAAGATGTGGCTAACTCATGAAGAGTTAATTGACATAGTATAATTGATGTGGGTTACAAATAGATCTGGGTGATGTATGGGTGGGTCGGATAAGATGCTTTTACTGGCCTGCAGCACATCCTCTCATTTCACTCCTAATTTTAGTTGCAGTGATGGTAGATACTTCTCTGTATGCTGACAGTACCCCTTCTTGAATGTGAGTCAAGAATCTTGCTGCGTTTCTGTCTCATAATTTTCACTGAAGAGGCAGAAGTCCAGTCAGCTCACAAGGGCAGGCATTGCCTGGCAGCGCAGGGCTGTTAATGCTTTAGGGGTTGCGATCTGATAAACACCTCAGCCATCTTCCACGTGGATACTGTTTGGATGCATTCTACATAGTTGTCAGAAAACATGGCTGAGTTGAAACCTTGTTGCCTACAATTGTGACCTCAATAATTCACCTTTCATTAGCCTTCCTGCTTTCTGTCACATTTTCTCTGTTTCTTCTCTTCAGCTTTCTGGAATGAACTCCCAAGTAAAATACCTGTACCTAAATTTGTGTCTCAGGTTCTGTTTATGGGATAATTCAAACTAAACAATTATGATGGTACTTTGGAAAACAAGGATATGTATATATGAGAATTGCATATAACAACTAACTCATGCCTCTAGAAAGCCAAATAGGGCAAAGAATAACTAAATACAGTTATTCAGAAGCAATAAAAAGAGTTTTACATTATATAAGCTGGACAGCCAGGAATAATGTTAGTGTTGGGGAAAAGTCCATCTGTCATTTGTGTTAAGATGCTTATTATTAGACATCCTCCATTGCTGTGTTCCATGTGCCAAATTAAAATGAATTGAGCAAAACAATTCTATGAGTCGCTCATCTCCTCAGTGTTTTCTTTAATACAGCATTTATTGCTTGTTTTTCTATATATAAAGTAATATATATTCATAATAGAACATTTAGATATTACAAAAGTCTATAGAAATATTGCTTATAGGCCTGCTATCCAAGAGTTTTCATCAGTTAGTGTGATACAAGTTTCAAGCTGTAAAATAAATAAATGAATGTGTGTATGTATAATTGAAATATATATATATATTTCAATTCTGTTAATATAAATGTATGACTATATTTATGCTGTATGGATATAAAGCAAAAAGTCTAAATTTCAGTCTCTTTGAATGTAAAGCTCAAATAAACTGGTCCTCTGCCTCTTCACTTACTCATTGTCCAAGGATAGCCCCAACCCCCCTCAACTGTCATAAGCATGATAATACTTCAGTCTGCAAAAGTACTATAGTTTATTGACCTACTCTTAGACAATCAGGTTTTTTTAAATTTTGTTAATTATTATTATTTGAGCAAATTTATGATTGGACAAATAGGTTAAAAGTTGGAAAGACCTTTTGTTTTTTATTTTTAACAATATTGCCAAATCACTTTTCTGAAAGGCTGAACAAATCACTCTTCCACCAGCTGGCAGTGAATAAACCCTCAAACCCTCTCACCCTCTCCCATACTAGGTTTTGTTTTTAATTTGTTTTTCTTAAACAGTGATAGGCCTGGATCATCAGGGGAGCCAGGTCAAGAGGACCCTGCAGACAAGTAATTTGAATAGTGCATTGTAGGCCTGCACAGGTACTGCATGGTAGAGAGAGAATATGAACAACAGTGAGAACTTCACAGGGTACCATCTACACTTGAACAAAATAATGGGGTCTACATCTAATTAACAATTACTTGTCCATTTTTGCATGCATATTTTTGGTTTTACAACACAGAGATCTATTTTCAAATGTGATCCTTAGAGGCATGATATTTTAATAAGAACTGAAACTTTTAGCTTGAAAAAATATATAATCAGATCATCATCAGTGCTGTTTAGCCCTCTGAGTCAAACTCGAGCCCTCCCTCATGAGTAATGCTGTCCTCATTATTTTTTTTTCTGCCAGATGGCTTGCTAATTTAAAGTCCCTGAAGTGATAGGTGTTTTATTATAGACAATCCACTTGGCTGGGAAAAGTAAGACTGCAGCCTTTCACACCTTCACTGATGAAGTTAATGAGTTCATATCAACTTTATGAAACTCATTTCACTTATTCAGACTTGCAGAATTGGATACAGGAGAATAAACATAGATTTCAAGTTCCAGGAATATTTTGATGAAGTTCATCCAGAAAAAGTTATGAAAATGCAAGAAAAAATATAATGTTCTTTTCCATGAACACTACCAATGCCTCTAGTCAAGGCCTTTATTAATTTATGACCGTTTATTGTTAGAGATTATTAATTGGTTTTCTGCTTTTAATCTCTCACTTCTCTAAATCACACTTCATATGATGATCAGGATAAAATCCCTCCAAATGCCTCGAATATCATCCAACTAATGATTATTTGAGGTGTAACTTTCTTGGCCCCTCATTCAAATTCATTCAGACCATCAATTCCTTGCTTACCTTGCTCATATTCTTCAGCACAATCCCTGCACTTCTCCCAAGACAAATGCACTCAAAGCCCAGTTATGCTATTTCTGGTCAGTTCACCGTTTTGCTTCTATGTCTGGTCTTGGTTTATCTACTTCTATTTTCATTATTTTTTTTTTAATTATCTAAAGCCTGGCTCAAGGGCCGCCTTTCCTATGAAGCCTTCCTTGACTTTTTTTTCTAAAGTTATTTATGCCTGTCACGAATTCTTGAAAAAATTGTTTTCTGTACCACTCATGGGCAACAATTTACATACTGTCTTTTATTGCAGTTAAATTTACATATCATCTCTGCAGATTACAAACTATGGAGATGCAGGAAACGTGGCTTGGGCACTGTTTACACTCCTTACTTCATTTAGCAGAGAACTTTGCAAAAAGCAGATGAAAAATTAATATTTATTAATTTCAATTCTGTATACATTTTCTAGATAATGTTGATGAATATTAAATGACTCATAATAATTAGTACAATGAATCACTTAGCAAAAAAATCCCAATGAATATTAAATAATGTACTTTCTTGTTGACACTGCTAAGGTGCCTAAAATAGAGTTTTCTAATATAAACTTAACTCAGGCACATGGATAATTTTTAAATAAGAGCTGAAATATATTCTTAGAATAATTGAGAACAAGATATAACACATAAATGTGAATAAGATACTATGAAATTAAAGTATCATATGTGATTGTGTAACTGCAGTTGTGGATAGAAAAGGTCATGATTAAGGAAATTACATAATTTTATTTTAGTAAAATAGTGTTTTTCCTTCTTTAGCTGACTACTTTGGAGAGATTCAGAGGGTTTTTTTTGGAAATATTTAGAGTGTTTATATCTCTTCAAATGCACTTTGGGATAAATTCTAAATTTTAATAATTTAAGTACTACTAATAAGTTTAAATACAACAGTTTCTGCCTCTGTTTTCTACTTTTCTTTTCTTTTTTTTTTTTTTTTTTTTTTTTGAGGTGCAGTCTCACTCTGTCGCCCGGGTTGGAGTGCAGTGGCGCAATCTGGGCTCACTGCAAGCGCCGCCTCCTGGGTTCACACCATTCTCCTGCCTCAGCCTCCCACGTAGCTGGGACTACAGGTGCCTGCCACCACTGTTTTCTATGTTATTTAAATCTTTATGCAAAAATTGTGAAAAATGTTAACTATGCATTTTTGCTGAAATATTCGGGTTCCTATGATTGAACCATTACTCTAAAAAACTTTGAAATATTCTCCTTGCTTATCAAAAATTAGAAAATTATGATGGTCAAATATTTATTTATCAACAAATACTTATTGGGTAACTACTATGTACCAGAAAGTATTCAAGTGGCAAAGTATTTTAGATGTAAAAAGATAGCATTTCTGACCAGAGGAAGTATATATACTAATTAGGTAAAACAGACCAAAAAATAGAAAAACATGACAAATAATTATATTTATGTATGTTATAATATGACAAGGACTTAAATAGAAATAAGGTGATTAGCAGTCTTGGAGTACAACTTACACAATTTCTATTTTAAGTCTTATTTCATGGATCTGAAGTACTAACCTAGATCAACCGTAGACTAGATAAAGAAGATGTGGCACATATATACCATGGAATACTATGCAGCCATAAAAAAGAATGAGATTATGTCCTTTGCAACAACATGTATGGAGCTGGAGGCCCTTATCCTATGTGAACCAACACAGGAATAGAAAATCAAATACCTCATATTCTCACTTATAAGTGGGAGCTAAACATTGAGAGTTTGGTGTACTCAAAATTAAGCTCCCACTTATAAGTGAGCACATGCAGTATTTGGTTTTCTGTTCAAAGAAGAGAACAACAAAGAAGGTAACAAAGAAGGGAACAACAGACACCAGGGTCTACTTGAAGGTTGATGGAGGGAGAATTGTGAGGGTTGAAAAAATGCCCATTAGCTACTATGTGTGTTACCTGGGTGGCAAAATAATGTGTAAATCAAATCCCCATGAGATGAAATTTACCTATATAACAAATCTGCAATTATACCTCCAAGCCTAAAATAAAAGTTAAAAAAAAAAACTAACTAAAAATGAATTTTAGAGTCTAATTTTCTTGGGGGAAATAAACAGAAACTTAGCTTACTATTTATGAAATTATCTTATTTTTTCTTTTCATAAAGAACATGTATCATAATGAATTTCTATTAAACTACTGGCTTAAATCAAAAGTTTTTTATTTATAAGGTTGATTTAAATTTAAGGTTGTAAATTGATTTTAACTTGTGTTATTTACTACACGAAATTTTTTTGGCAATGTTTTAAGTAACTCTACTAAAACCTTTTTTCCAAAGCAATATGAAGAGCAAACTTTTAATAACACTTCAAAAAAAAACATTTTTTTTTTTAATGAGTGACATGATTAGACTCAAATATAGGTCTAGCAGTTCCAAAATTACTATACATGTGTTTTAAAAAAATCTTCTAGGAACAAACAAACACACACGCACATATACATGCACACAGATATATAGTTATTTTTGAAAGCAAATATAATTAATTTACCTGTTCACTAAAAACCATCTGCTTGTTTTATGCTTGAGTCAAACTTGAAATGAGTACACATGGATCTCATTTTCAACTGAAATGAGACATTTTCTATCCTTACTCTTGATGCTTGTCTTGTTAAGAATAAACTTGCTCACACATGGAAGAGTTGCAAACTGCAGAAAATTCTTCAGTATTTTCCTATGAATGGTAAATTACTATCCTTCACAGAAATAGATAACTCGCCTTGGGACAGATTGAAAAATCTTATCTCGTACATGTGATTAGACAGTTCACAGCATTCTTCGTCTTTTCTGCAAGTCAAGTTCTCAGGCCGAGAAGATTCAAAGAAAGGATTGTTACTCTATTATACACTTATTATGAAATGGGGTCATTGGGAAGATGGAGTTCAACTTTGTACTGTTTTGTTTAGCTAGTTTCAATTACAACTTACGATTTAGAAATATATTTCCTCATTATCAAGACCAAGAGGCAGTAAGAACACTTCAAGATTTCCTTTCGGAGTCATGATTTTTCAAAATATTTTGTTTGCTTTTTAATCTAATACTCTTATCATTTGAAGTCAAGGCATTTTCTGAAGAGCCTCATGGAGACTTGTTCAACTGGTTCATGAAGTCAAAAATATGTATTAAGCAGACTGGTTTTCTGCAGCCATTCTTCATCTTCAAACACTCAGCAAAATCTGTAATTTAGCTTTCAACTCACTCTATTAAGAATTCTTTCTCTGTTAAACCCTCAGATATCTGTATGCAGAAGGACAGTTATGAGCTCTTTTCCAGAGTTTTACAAAGTTTCAAAGCATTCTCAACTGAACAGTCATTGTTTAATAAAGTTAAATAAAATGGTCATCCAGGATTCTCTTATAAATTTCATTTTTGAGAAGTTTTTGACACAGTATCTCTCTGTGAAAAAAGCAGTGTATGGTGACATTATTTTACAAGTGAAGTGAAACCTCTCATAAAGCCAACTGTTGAAGGTATACCATCTATGCAGATACCAACCCAGTTCTCCAAGACAAATCTTTTGTTTACAAAATTCTTAAATATATCATGGCCTTTGCTTGTTTCCTGTAGTTCTCTGTAGTGGAAAAGTTTTCTTAAATCTCAATGTTATTTACAAACCTTACATATGCTACAGCACGACATTTATTGGTGAAATCTGTTGACTCAACAACGTGGAGAGAGAAGTTGTTTTCAGTTCATTACATACAACCTTCTCGGCATGATGTGAAGCACCATCAACACGTCACCTTATTTACTACTGGAAAGTGGGATCATTTCATTTTTTTATACTGCATCTTGTAGCATTTTCCTCACTCTAATTTTACATGTTGGCATTATTAGTTTTCTTTTTCTGGGCAAGAAGTTTGCTGCTCAGTAAATTGCTTCTCAGGCTGTTCAAAACTGCCTGTTTTGAATTTCCAATTGTTGTTTTAAAAAATCAACACTTTTACTTATAAAATGGCTGTGAGTTTGGTGGAGCCATTGGTGCATTTGAAAGTTGTTTTCCATAGGCCATGCACAACAGAATAGAACACTGATAAGTAACCTTCCTTGCAAAAACAGGTGATTTTGTGTCCCTTGCTCCACTACTGCAGTGAAGTAACATACATAAGATTCTAGTTTCGCATCAATAACCACATTAAACTTTCCCAGAGGCACAGGCCTAGAATTTTCCTATCTCACCCCTCATCTTCAAAAATTGCCCTATTGGACTTCAGATATGTTTGTAAAACACAAATGCGAATTAAACATAAAATAAAAGGGTGTAATAAGTAACCAAACAAAAAATTTGCAAAAAATACAAAATCTTCACAAGACAATTTACTTCTTTCACCATTGACATTTTATAACACTTGCCACAGCCACAAAGCAGTGGAAGAAGGATAGGTAGGGGGTGAGTCAATCAATCAGTTGAATCATGGCAGCTTTTTAGTATAGAATTCCTTTTTTAGAATAGAAATGTCTATCAAGCCTCTACCCTTGCAAACTCTCTCTTGTTTGTGTGCACTTTGGCTACAATCAAATATATTGATGTCATGTAGGTCTTGCAGTGTTGATAAACATGAAGAATGAAAGACGACAAATTCTGTAAAAAAATAAAAATAAAAATAAAACCCAAGTATTTCACACATTGCTTAGGGAAAATGGCAAAAGGGTTGGAAGGAAAATCCCCTATTATGCTAGCAAATATTTTTTGGTTTCCATATTTCCAATGTGATGGAATTGCGATTTGCAAACACCCCTCTTGGAACTATACAGAAAAGCTAAACTGGAAGGCAAGGAAAGTAGATTCTGCTGTTGGCTCTTCCACCATGTATATTTTGGTTCTTTCATCCGTAAGTCAAGTAGGTGAAATGATAAGGGAATTTCAAGCTCCAAGATTCCGTAATTGTTATCATTGGTCTCAGGAGGAGGCATCGATGTATTAAAGGAAACAAATTTCTCCCTTTATCATACATTCAGACTTTTGAAAACATCCTACCTAATGCTACATTGGAAAATTCTACTTCATCTGCTTTGCTTCTTGTAAATAAGGAGGTGTGTTTTTTCTGAACTGTGCATGGAGTATGAAGAAGTCAACGCTTTGAAGTTGCAGATGGAAAAGGTTACAGGAAAAGTATCATGGAAAATTTGGAATAACTATGGTGATAAAATACTTGACATCACGTCTTTGCACTGCTGTTTTGCCTTAGGTTCCAGATTCTGCATTTTTACATCCTGGAAAAGATGTGGGAAAATTATTATTTGAAATATGCCTTGCACATGGCACTCAGCGTGTTTATCTAGGGCAGCGTGTGGCAGCTCAGTCCTCCTGCAATACCTCAAACTGCACAACTAGTCAGCATATGTTACACTACTGCACGCTTTATTATTGATTGGAAGCCAAAAAAAAAAAAAAAAAGCTGTGGCTTCTTCTTCACACAACAGAAGGTAAACTATTGGCACTCAGATGTTAAATAATGCCATTATAAAGAATGTTATGTATGAAAGGTAGTTTAAAAATAAACTCATGTACCACATGAAGAGGTTTGTTTTATAAGGCTAAGCTATGGTAAAAACAAGTAACTGCTCATTACTTTCAAGTCTCTCTCAAGTATATTAATCAAAAAAGTAGGGACTTCAGAATTAAAATTCATGTTGTACATTTACTTTTTGAGTACCAATTCACACAGATTTGCCCTTTAACAACACTGGATTATTTATATTCATTGACATAAATAAAAGCTAGAATGTCACCTCATATAATCTCTCTAGCCCTAAAATTGTATCTAACATTAAAATTAAAATTTTAATGGTTGAACTTGGATGATATTTTGACAAGTTCATTAACAGTGATTATACAGAGGTCAAGTGATAATAAATGTAATGTCTTGTGTGCTTTTATGTTAATATGCCTAATTGGTAGATGAAACCTCCACTCACAGCCATAGTCTTATAATAAAATTAACCTCAATAATTGTCATAATATAAACCCAAGTATAAAAGAGTTCATAAAAGGATAAGCTTTGACCTTAGAAGAGACTAATAAAGTAGAAACACTTCACTGTCAATCATGCTGGGTTTGAATCACAGCTCCATCTCTTGCATGCTGGACAAGTTATAGTTCTCTCATCCTCAATTTCCTCTATGTAGAAGAAATAATTAAATACCTCTCTCTCTGAGTCTTTTGTAGAGTAAATCACCTATGTGTCTAAAGCAGCTAGCATAGTCTCATACAGATAGAGTGCTATGACCTTCATCTACTGCTCCAGATTGTTAAGCTCTCTAGAGTAGGTCAGTATCCCGTTAACCATCATATTCTCATTGTGTAATGTTACATCTGGCATATAGTGGATTTTCTCTGGTTAAGTTGTTCAACTCACTTTTTGTTTTCTATCCTTCAGGTCCCATCAACACACTCTAAATATAAAAGCCCTATGTGCTTCTATGTCTTCTTCAATTATTTCCTCAAAGAAAGAAGTGAACAAATAACATATTTAGAAAGAGGTTAACACTTAGTTCTCTAATCAGTGACATTCTAGAGCGAGTAACCCAGCAGTTGGTCTCTAGTGACTCCTAGGTTCACTGTCGTGAAAAACTAAATATAAGTACTAATATTCTGTTAATGCTTTACTGAGTGTGGACAAGAGAAAAATACATTTCTCCTGCCTATGCAGCTTCAATAATTATTTCCTCTTAATGTCTCTTGATTATGAGGCATAGATATAAAATATAACATTTGGTTATAACTCTGCAAGGTGTATACTAAGAGTTGGTACCACCTCTGCCACCAGAAGCTGGATGTCAGTGAAAATGGTATCTAATTACAAAAGTTAAATGGTAGCCAGAATCCCCTTTCCTCTCTTTCCTGTGTATGCCAGTTAGCTTCCATTGCTCATGTGTAAGACCTATTTTTTAAGTTTCTGGAGAGTAGTTTTTTAACTTTCACACCTAGTGCTCGGGTTCAGTGCTACTGTAGTGGCTCTGAGGACTTTCACCTAATTATTACTGAGAGCAAAGCAGGATGAGCATTCTCTCTTCACCCAGTTTTTGGTCTTGTAATATTCAGGTCCTGTATTCAAGGGTGTTCAGCCGAGTGGACACATGTGATGAAATCCATTCCACACTCCATGAACCAAGCCATGTGCCTGCTCAAGGCTATGCCTGCCTAAGGGAAATACCTTGTCACAATTTCATGAAATAGCCTCCCAGGCTAGGATATCTCTGGTTTCTCTGTTCTTGACCCAGCACTCGAGTAAGGGTAGCTTTCAATGTACTTTAAATGGATTGCCTTTTAAATTATTGCAAATAATTCTTGTTTTCAAGTCTTTATTGTTTATTCATAATAAAATCTTTTTTCTTCCCTATATCCTAATTTGTAGCAGTGCCCTCTTAGGAATGCAGAGTCTTTCTAATTTGGGATAAATTATCTGATTACGTACTTCTGACAAAAATTCCTCATGCAAACCTGCTTTAAAGTAAAATGGTTTCATAATTTTTGTTGGTACTGACATTAAAGGTATTAAATATATTTTAATGGTTCTCTGCAGTTTACCACCTTCTCTTCTTCCCAGCACATTATATACAAAAATGGGAATATATTGCAAAAATAACAGATGTGAGATATTCATCTATGTATTAATAATCCTTCCTTCCCTACCCTTCTCTTCCCGTTCCTCCCTTCCTCCCTTCCCTTCTCTTCCCTTTCCCTTCCTTCCTTCCCTTCCCTTGCCTTCTCCTTCCTTCCTTCCCTCCCTTCCCCTTCCTTCCTTCCTTCTCTTCTCTTGCCTTCTCCTTCCTTCCTTCCTTCCCTTCCCCTTCCTTTCCTTCCTTCCCTTCCTTCCCTTCCCTTGCCTTCCCCTTCCTTCCTTTCTTCCTTTCCTTCCTTCCCTTCCCTTGCCTTCCCCTTCCTTCCTTCCTTCCTCCTTCCTCCCTCCCTTCCCCTTCCCCTTTTCCTTTTTCCTTCCTTTCTTCCTTTCTTCCTTCCTTCTTACCTTCCCTCCTTCCTTTCTTCCTTCTTTTGTTCCTTTCCATCCATCCATCCATCCACCCACCCACCCATTTATTCATCCATGTATATTCTTTGGCTTTCCAGTCTGGTTTCTTAACCACTATAATTCTGGACTACCTGAGTAAACTGTTTTCCATTATAAAAGAATTCTACAGGGGAAGCAATTGGGCAAACCAAGAATTCTCATGCAGATTGTGATTGAAACTCAGTGGGATAGAAAGACAGCACTTTGATTAGGAGCCCTTCATTGTATTTACCATTTCTACTGTCCTTTAAACTTTATCCCGGTCAGGTGCAGTGGCTCACACCTGTAATCCCAGCACTTTGGGAGGCCAAGGTGGGTGGATCATGACGTCAAGAGATTGAGACCATCCTGGCCAACATAGTGAAGCCCCATCTCTACTGAAAACACAAAAAATAGCTGGGCATGGTGGTGCGTGCCTGTAGTCCCAGCTACTTGGGAGGCTGAGGCAGGAGAATCACTTGAACCTGGGAGGTGGAGGTTGCTTGGTGACAGAGTAAGACTCCATCAAAAACAAACAAAAAACACCTTACCCTCCACATAGATAATGAGAGTATTTTGTAAGATGGGAAGACCATATATGCTTGGGAAGCTTATGCTGAAATACAATTATATAACCTGGGTCATTAGTTTGTGATAAAAATAACATTGTACTTCTTTTAAATTTGAAGATATTTTACCAAATTCTCCTCACTCTAGTGAGAATACCTTTCTTTCCTTCAAAGGATGCCTTTCCTCAAGATAATTGAAAGCATCTTAGAGGCATCCTCACTCCACAAGTCTGGTTTTGGTCCCTAGCCTTTCTGCTGGAGAGGGAAGTTTGATTTATCCCCCTGGCAATGGAGGACTCTAAAACAGCTACTGGAGGCTGAGTGCTAGTGGGATACTCTGTGGTTGCTAAGCCTGAGGTGGGTGTCACTGCTGACCCCTAGAGATTCTACAGAGACCCCTCTTCTTTATTCGCTAGAAGGCATTGTTACCATCAGTAAGGTTAAAGGGATTGCCTGCCTCCCCACTAAAGTTAGATGACTCACACTAGTTACTTGAATTTAATTTGTCTATATTTCATGTGGATAAAAATCACAGCGCCATAGGTCTTTAGAGACACGTATCTCTCAATATGAACATAGTCTTTCTCTCTTTCTCGCCCTCTCTTACATGATTTTTTCATGATGTTTCCTAAATATTCCCCTTTTTAAAATAAAATAAGTCAGGCATAGTGGCTCATGCCTGAAATCCCAGCACTTTGGGATGCCAAGGCATAAAGAAAACTTGAGCCCAGAAGTTTAAGACCAACCTAGGCAATATAGGGAGACAGTATCTATATAAAAATTTCTTTAAAGCAGGCATGTGACACACACTTATAGTCCCAGCAACTCAGAAGGCTGAAGTGGGAGGATCACTTGAGCCTGGGAGTTCCAGCTGCAGTGAGTCAAGATTGTAACCACTGCACTCCAGCCTGGGTGACAGAGCAAGACCCTGTCTCAAAAAATAAATAAAACAAAGTGAGCCAAATCAAAGCGTCCTATTTTTTTTCTCAGAGTAAAAATAAGAGGTCTTCCAAGATCTGTGCATCCACAATCAATCTTTTTGAGTGACCTCATGTCTTGCTACCTTGTTCCCTCTATAACCTTCTCACTTCTCTCTGAGGATGCCAAACACCACCCATTTCTAGGCATTCTAACCCATATTTCTCTCTCCTAGAAACATACTTCCACAGATATCTACTGTGGCTCCTGTCTTCACCTCCTTTAAGCCACAATTCAAATGTCAGCTTTTCAAAGAGGCCTGCTCAGATTACACCATTTGTATTACAACTCCCAATGCCCACCTGTCTCAGGTGTCTTTCCCTTGCTTTATTTTTTTTTAATTTATTCTTTGTTTTTAGTCTGTTCTTACACTGCTATAAATAACTACCTGAGACTGGGTAATTTACAAAGAAAAGAGGTTTAATTGACTCACACTTCTGCAGACTGTGCAGCAGCATGGTTGAGAGGCCTCAGGAGACTTAAACCACGGTGTAATGCAAAGGTGAAGCAAGCACATCTTATCATGGCAGAGCAAGGAAGGAACTGCCATACACTGTTAAACTATCAGATCTTGTGGGAGCTCACTCACTGTCATGAGGACAGCATGGAGGATACTGCCCCTGTGATCCAATCACCTCTCACCACGTCCCCCCTACCCCCACCATCTGGGGATTGCAATTCCAGATGACACTTGGTTGGGGACACAGAGCCAAACCAATATTATGTATGCTATTTTATTCCATAATTAACATGTCCTTATACAAATAAGATTTCACACTATGTTTTTAAAAATTTTAATAAACGTTACTTTTAAAAATAGTTTTAGATTTATAGAAACATTGAGAAGACAGTTCAGGGAGTTCCCATATACCTATACCCCACACAACCCCACACGGTTTTCTCTATCAATAATCTTACATCAGTTTGGTGTGTTTGTTACAATTTATGAGGCAATATTAATATATTAGGATTAACTGAAGCATACATTTTATTTACATTCCCTTAGTTTTTACTAATGTCATTTTCCTTATCCAGCATCCCATGAAAGATACCACATTACATTGAGTTGTCGTGTTGCCTTTGGCTTCTCTTGGCTATGACAGTTTCTCAGACTTGCTTTGTTTTTGATGACCTTGACAGTTTTGAGGAATATTGGTTAGGTATTTTGTAGAATGCCCTTCTATTGGAATTGCTCTGAAGTGTTTCTTATGATTAAACCAGGGTTATGGGTTTTGGGGAGGAAGCTCACAGGGTGCCATCTTCACCATACCATACCAAGGGTATATACTACCAACATGATGAATCGCTGTTATTAATCTTGAGGTAGCATTTGTTAGTTTTCTCCACTGTAAAATTTCTCTTTTCCTTTTCCCCCTTTTTATACTGTACCCTTTGAAGGAAGTTACTAGGCACAGCTCCCCCTTGTGGAATAAAAAGCTATGATTCATCCTTGAAGGTGTTACATCTACATAAATTATTTCAAATTCTTTTGTACCAGAAATGTATTTATTCTCTCATTTATTTATTTCTCCTCACATTTATTCATGTCAGTGACAACTCAAGGATGTTTATTTTATACTTTGGGTTATAATCCAATAATACTTTATTGTTCAAAATGTTCTCATTTGGGCCATTAGAGCTCTTTCAGTTGGTTCCTATGTCCCTTTGGAAAATCTCCAACATTATGGGGTTTTGTTTCATTTTGCTTTGTTCTGTTCGAGCTTATTGTCTGCACAAGATGATCCAAGGTCATTGTTCCTTTTATTGGAGAATGGAATTACACATCAAAACCAGGTATTGATGCTTCTAGGCCCTCTTGGTTAACAGAGCATGAAATATATTTATGTATACTCTTTTAGTCAGAGTTCTTCAGAAACAACAGGATACATACACATACACATATGCATACACACACACACACACACACACACACACACGTATATATGAGGAGACTTATTATAGAAATTGGTTCACATAGTTATAGAGGCTAAGATGTGCCACAGTCTGCCATCTCTAAACTGGAGAACAAGGAAAGTGGGTAGCATGATTCAGCCCAAAGACCTGAGAACTGGGGCCCACAGGTGCAAAATCTGATCAAAATCTGAAAGCCCAAGAACCGGCAACACCAATGTCAGAGTGCAGAAGAAGATGAAAGTCTCAGCTCAAAAAACCCTTCCCCTGCCTTTTCTGTCTATTCAGGTCCTCACCCAACTGGATGATGTTCACCTACAATAGTGAGGGTGATGTTCTGCACTCAGTCTATGATTCAAATGGTAATCTCTTCCAGAAACACTCACAGACATACTCCGAAATAACATTTTACCTGCTCTCTGGACATTCCTTAGTCCAATCAAGCTGACACATAAAATTAACCAGCACATGTAACCCATGTACATCTACTTATCTATACATATTTCTATATGTAACCATTTGCATCTATATTGCTAAAAATGAGATAATAGTGATATCTCAAACTTTCATCCATTACCACATGAACCATACTACTCTCTTCTCCTTGCATGTCTGAAAATTCCCACTCCAGCAATGAGAACTTGGTTTCAATCACTTGTTATCTGTTTACTTACTTTTCAGTATACATGCAGAGTGATTTCAAAATTGTTCATCTGTGCCATTATGGGAAAAAAAATTATTACCTCAAGTGTAGCACTGAAGTATAGCTCCTTTTGCCTTTAGTCTTACAGTCTACTCATTTCCAAAACCTTTCTCCTATTCAATTGGTTAATATCTTTGTAGTACAATTAGATTGTTTTGTCACATTCTGCATTCCATCTTGAGATCCTCTTACCTGCTAAGTGATTTTTTAAATTTGCATATATTAATATTCATTCTTTGTCCTGGAAAGCTCTATGAGTTTTGACAAATGCATAGTTATATATTTACAATCAAAATATAATACAAAATAATTTCCCCACCATAGGAGATCACCTGTCCTTTCTTTAGCCCTACCCTTTTCTCCTCCAGCCCCAGGCAATCACTGGTATTGTGACAGTCTCTACAGTTTTGCCTTTACCAGAGTGTTATATAAATGGCATCATGCGGTATGTAGTAATTTCAGATGGGCTTTTTTTTTCCAGTTAGCAATACATATTTAAGGTTCATTTATGTATATTTGTGGTTTCATAGCTAATTTATTTTTACTGTCAAATAATATTCCAATACTTGGCTGTACCATAGTTTATCCATTCTATTGCAGGTCATTTTGAGTGCTTCTAGATTTTGGTGATTATGAAAAAAAAACTGAAAATCATTCATGCGCATGTTTTTCTATAGACTTATGTTTTAAATCAGTTGTATAAATGTCTAGGAAAAAATTACTGGATATGTAGTAGATTTGTTTAACTTTGAAAGAGATTGCCAAAATGTCTTCCAAAGTAACAGTATGATTTTTCTTTCCCACCAGCAACAAATGACAATTTCTGTCATTCAATATCTTGGCCAGTATGTAGTATCGTCAATTTTTTGGAATTTAGCCATTCTAATAGGCGTGTACTGGCATGCCATTATTAATTTGCAATTCCCTAATGGAAAATGATGTTGAGTATTCTTTTATATCCTTATTTTCCATCTGTTTATCTTTTTTAATGCAGTGCCTCTGGATTTCTTGCCCATTTTTAAATTGGGTTGCTTGCTTTTTTATTTTTAAGTGTTTGTATATTTCAGATACACATTCTTCATCAGATCTTTATTTTCCAAATATTTTTTCCTAGTGTTATCTTTTTGTTCTCTTAACAATGTCTTTCATAAAGCAAAATTTATTTTAATTAAATCTGTTATTAGTTCTTTCACAAATTGTGCCTTTTGTGTTATTCTAAAAAATTGCCAAAACCAATGTCACTGAGATATTTTCTTGTTTTCTTCTAGAAGCTTTATAGTTTAACATTTAGGTCTGCAAGGTATTTTGAGCTAAATTTTGTGAAAAGTGTATAGTCTGTGCCTGGATGTCCCTCTCCCCATTTTCATACGGACATTCAATTATCTGAACATGCTATCTTTTCTTGGTTGAATTGCTTTTGCTCTTTCTTCAAATATCAGTTGAGCACATTCATTTTGGTATATTTCTTGGGTTTTATTCTCATTGATTTATCTATGGGCATTTATTTATTTATTTATGACAGACTCTCCCTCTGTCGCCCAGGCTGGAGTGCAGTGGCTTGAATTTGGCTCACTGCAACCTGCACCTCTGCCTCCCGGGCTGAAGCAATTCTCCTGCCTCAGCCTCCTGCGTAGCTGGGACTACAGGTGTGTGCCACCACGCCCAGCTATGTGCCTATTTTTGGTTGTTGTTGTTGATACCAATCTCTTTTGATTATTGTAGCTTTAGAGTAGGTCATGAAATCAGCTAGTGTTAAGTCCCTCAGTATTAGTTTGGTTGTTCTAGGTCTTTTGATTTTCCATGTAAACTTTAGAATCAGTTCATGAATATTTATAAACAGCCTGCTGGAATTTTTGTTGGGATTGCACTGACTCTATAGAAAAAATTGGGAAGAACTGACATCCAACAATATTGAATCTGGTGGAACATTTATATAAAAAATATCCCTCCATTTATTAGATCTGCATTGATCTCTTTCATCGAAGTTTAGTAGTTTTCCACATGTAGCTTCTCTGTGTATTTGGTGTTGTTGTAAATGGTATTTTTAAATATCGAACTGATTTTTCTTGTCCTTTAACATGTTTTACTTTTGTTGAAATGTTTTGTTGTTGAAAGCCTTACGTGATGTATTAGATAATAAGAACAGAAGTATATGGCCATTTGTGTGAGGTTTTATGTTATTTTGGCTAGCAGTTGTATTGTGTTCAATATTTGCTTTAGCTATATGTTCCAGAAATTTCACATTCTATGAGATTCTGTTTTTTTATACTCTACTGTCTTTGGGCTTCCCTAAAAACTCATATGTAAATAGAGTCTGCGCCTTGCAGTTTTTTAACTGTTCTCCACTATTACTCACTTTTACTATACACACTAGTACCCTGTTGATGTGGTGGTAGCAAGTATGTTAAAGGAATCCTTCTATAATCTTATGATGAGATCTTGGTCCTTTACTAGACCTGTGTTCCTGGGCTGTGATCTACATCAGTATTTCCTAGCTTTGTTCTCCGCTTTCAGGTGAGACAGAAATGCTAGATGGGAATGAAGTTGGGTAAACGCTGCTCATGTTGGGTGTAATAAAGCTCTGGGAAGTCTTTTTCCCAGGATAGTAGGTCTTTGTTATAGAGAATGTCCTGGGCATTTTTTTTTCATTTGATGAGTTTAATGCTCAGTGGTAGCAAGTTATTGTACATGATGACTCCATTGCCACAAGAGAGCTATGTCGGCCGATAGGGTCACATATTCAGATTGGCTGGGATACGGCACTATCATCCCTGGGCAGAAGGCACAAAGCAGTTAAGCCATGAAGTCTTAATACACAAGCATCATGATTCTGCCCTAATGAGAAATGCACTCTTTCTATGAAAGATGATCTCTCTCCTCTTCCTTTATTAGTACAAAACAGAGAGTGCAAAGGCAAAACAACATCATAAATATGGTAGAACCATGATCACGCACAAGAGAGGCAAATGGATAAAGAACATAGAACTCATATCAGAAAGACATTATCAGAAAGGTGAGGAGCCATCTTGAAAGAAAAGGCCGTCCCCAGAAAAAAAGCCATGAGAAGCAGCCATTTTGCAAGGCCTCAATAAAATATATTTATAAATAAGTACATTGAAAGTGAACTAAACAACTACATAAGCAGAAACCAAGTTCGGTCCAACCCTTCTAATGAAAGAAAAAAACAAGTTTCAGCAAAGACAATCACGAGACAAGAATTATCTACCATGCATAGAAGGAGATTAGCAGACCAAGGGCAACACACCCTTGTAACCACCATTCTGGGCGTATTTCTGAGTGAATATTTTTTCCTCCCTCTGCCAGAGTTCATTCTTTCTTCAAGATCTTTGCATCTGTAATTTCCGTCTGAGAATCTGTTCCCCCAGATATCTGAGTCATTTGATCCCTCACTTCCTGTAACTCTCTGCTCGAAAGTCGTATTCTTACAGAGGCTTTTGCTTATTAATTTTTATATAATAAGTTCTTAATACCCCCATCACCAGCAGGCTGGCACTTCCTCCTTACCCTTTTAACTCCTTGTTATTGTGCTTATTTCTATATTATGTTTATAAATATTCTCTGGTGGTTTTGAATTATTATCTGTTTCCTCCATTTGAATTAGAAACACGATGGTAGACTTTGCTTTGTTAGCTAATGTAACCCTGGTGCCAGAATAAACCTTTGCGTGTAGTCGCATCTCAATAAATATTTGTTAAATTAATTTCAAGAATATTATGGGTTATTAAGTTTTCCTTTAGCTATACTTCATCTGTTTAACATTTAAATTGCTTTTTCTCTGTTTAAATATCAATGGTTATATTATTCATTTTTAGCAGTTCTATTTTATTACTCTCCAAATATGCTGTGTCTTCTCTGAGTGTCTTGCTTCCTAACTTCCCTTGGTTAATTAATTATCTTCTGTGATCTGACAACCCCCTGTGCAGATCTCTACTAAAGCACTAGTCACACTGATTTATAGGTGCCTATAAGCCCTTAAGCTGCACCTTTGCAAAGACGTCTGTATTTTGTCTTTCCATCATTAATGTCTTTATTCAACAGTCATCAAATGCCAGTCAGCTATGTCTTGTATGCAATATTAGGTGCTAAAGGAAAAAAAATGGAAAAAAAAGTTAATCATAGTCATTGCTCTCAATAATTGGTTGTCTAGAACAAGAATTTGGCAATGAGTAAAATTTTAATATTAGTGTAATACTAATAACGAAGAAGGAAAAGAATGTCTGTTACCCTTCAATGAGAACGACTATTTGCCATGTACTATGCAAATCCTTTCCCATGCATTATTTTTGCTGACTGAATGGGAGAATGAGTGAATGCTTCATCTACTTGAATTAACAATTATTATTGCATCCTGCCATGGGGAAAGCTTTTACGGTCCTCATTAATGATGGTGTTTAGTTGATTTTCTAATCCCTCTGTACTACCAGAAAAACCTATTTGAGGAAGAGCATGGAACTGGGTGGTCTGTCTTTGGAGGAGAGACTTCAGAATCACCTCAATCATGGAATCCTTTGAGGCTCTCCTTTCATACATCCGTCCACTTCTTACTTCCTTCTAACATTTCTCTAGCCCAAGCCCTTCCACTTTTGGCCACTATGCCTTATTTCTGGAATTTGTCTTTGTTTTTGTATGTAGTGGAGTCTCATATCTATTGTCTTTTCATTTTACCATCTGCACTTTAAAACTTCTCAATATTCATGACTATCTCTCTAGCTCTGATATGCTGCTGCTGCAAATCCTTTCTTTCACCCTAGACATAAAGTCCAATCAGCTTACTACCCTTTTTTGGTTCCTCTTGCTAAATCTACACAGTAATGCAGGTTTTTCCAGGTTTTCAAATGCCATTCCTTACCAATAAGTCTTAATATCAGACAAAGCATTTTTTATTTGTGTCTACAATGCCTCAAATAATAGACTGTTGGAATTATCTTTCTAATGAGAATTGTGAAGCTTGATTTGTGATTAACAACTGGTACAATTTACTCTGCTTCTCTCCTAGTATTCTAGAATCCTTTACCCATTTACAACTTCCAATATAATTATTTGTTCTCATTTTGACAAAAAAAATCAGTTTTAAGAAATTTTCAGGCAAGTATCTGGAAATATATACACTGTTTTATCTTATTCTTGGGATAACAGAGTAAGTATAGCATTTCAAATTTTATGTTTAAATGTATACAGTATCTTGATATGTCCCTTTTTTCTACTTTGGATAAAAAATGAAAAATCAACATTCGTCAAATTTAAATGTTATTCTTATTTTCTGTTTATCTCCCAAGTATCCTTAGTCAAGAGTTGTGGAAGCTTTATTCTGTCCTGTAACTCTCTTCTATATTCTTTCAAACTAGGAAACAAATCTACATCATGTTCAATGGGACTGCTTTCTACAACAAATCACTCTACTAGCTCAGTGAGTTTTCTCTTTAAGCGTTTCCCACTAAGCTCTAGATTTTTAAATTAAAGATCCTAATTTGGTTTTCTAGTTCACTGTCTTACTGACTAAATATATTTGCGCAGCAAGTGCTTTTATCATAGCCTCTTGCTTAAGTCTGAAGCTTTTTTTCCTTTTTTCATAAAGGCCTGAATTTGCCGACTGCATTCCCCATGATTTGTTTTCATAAACAGGCTGACATATAAAGGTCAACAATGAGAGTCTAACAACTTGAAATTGAGCACATGATTATCATTTAATGCGCCTCTTTTCCACTGATTCACGGATGACATAAACCAACCTTGGAGAGAGGATAAAAATTATTTGATTTTACCATATGGAAAAAGTGAGTTTGCTAAGAAGATTGAGGCCTGAATCCTTTTGCCCTTAGAATGAATTATAGATGGCCAGAGAATCTCCATTCCACTCCCCACCCCCACCATAGAGAAACGCAATAGTTACTTCCTATAAAAACAGGTATTTTAAAAGAAAAAAGTTGCCCTGGTGCAGTGGCTCATGCCTGTAATCCCAGCACTCTGGGAGGCCGAGGTGGGCGGACCACTTGAGGCCAGGAGTTTGAGACCAGCCTGGCCAACATAACAAAACTCCATCTTCACTACAACTACAAAAAATAGCCGGGCTTGGCGGCGTGCACCTATAATCCCAGCTACTCGGGAGGCTGAGGCAAGAGAATCACTTGAACCTGGGAGGCGGAGCTTGTAGTGAGCTGAGATTGCACCGTTGTAGGACAGAGAAAGACTCCGTCTCAAAAAACAAAAAACAAAACCAAAAAAATACTTAAAAGAAAAAATCAAGGGTTGAGAAGAGATGCAAAATGCATCATCATTTGGTCTGCCTGTCTTTAGACTAGGAACATAGCATTGAAGTCAGTAAAGCAGACTGCCCTGCGCTGTTGTGTCATTTTGCTTGAATCATGGTCCAGAGGGACCATTGCTCAGAATTAAGGGGCCATCCATTTTCAATGACTGTTGATTACTTTGTTGCTCTGTTGAGAACTTCCAATTACAATGTCAGCTAACAGGTAAGCTTCAATTCATTTGGCTCTCTCTTAAGGCCTGTCTGATGCTCTCAACAAGTCATTAAACAGATATCCCCTAGTATGATTTTAGGCCACTACTGCACTCACACAGATTTAATTCAAACACATGGAACCCGAGAGTACAGGATCTGTGTCAATTGTCAATTGTCAAAGAACATTTATATTGCTCAGTCTTGATAAAAACAGATATTCTAATGATCAATGGAAATGTAAACATTTATTACAGGGCATACAATGTTCAAGGCAGAGCTGATTTGGATTCTTCTCTAGTTAGGGTATTAAATATGGCTAATTATGTTAAACTAAGTGTAACTAACAGTAACAATAGCTAACGCTGCAAAAGTACTATTCTAATAAACATTTTGGTATATTCACTTATTTAATCCTCATATTAATGTTTTGAGTAGTTACTGTTATCCCCGTTTTACTGAGGGCAGTGAAGTATAGAGAGACTAGGTGTCCCCAAATCTACATGATTAGAGGGTGGCAGAGGTAGGATTTGAAACCAGCCAGTCTAGTACTAGAATTCTTGTTCATAACACCACCACCAAGATATTGACTGAGGAGTGATAGTGTCTAGCCCAAAGAAGGCCAGTCAATAAATTTGTTCTCTTCCCATTTTCTTTTATCTTTCTGAACCCTCTAAAATGATGCCTTTGTTTCCTTTGTTTAATTAATTGACTCAATATATATTTGCCGAGTGCCTTCAGTTTACCAAACGCTTTTCTCCTGCCAGGGATGATGTGGTGACTAAAACAAATATATGAATATCACAGGAATAGACATCACTCCACAAGTGCCCATAGTTTTACTTTCATGAGTGGCACTGGCACTCGTGGAGTGATGTCTATTTCTGTCCTAATCATTTTACCCCCAGCCCAGACACTGCAGTCAGAGTAAAAGCTGAAAACCCGGAACATTATTTCAGTTCTGCAGCTCCGTTTTCACATAAGTAAGATGAAGATAATAAGAATGCTTGCCTCCTAGGGTTGTGAATCATTAATGAGTTAACTTATGCAAAGTACTTAGAACCATGCTTGACATGTAAAAAGGGCTCCCTTGCTCTATTGTTTATCCTCCCTGTCCCCCTCCCCTGTCCCATACACTGAGTGCTGTTCACATATGATTTCCTTAGTAATTATTTGTTGACTAGTTGGATCACAAAAAAGAGGAGCTACTCTTAGGACTGCTAAAGATAATACTATTCTTTGAAAGCTCTTTCTCCTAGTCTAATTTGCTTTGATTTTTATTTCCTTTAACACATAATGCTGAGCCCAGTCCTTACATTTGCAAAGGTTTGCCTTTGGCCTTTATACAGAATTAGTAAAAAGTAAGCTTTCACCATTAGTCAACTAATGAATAAGAGTTCAGCCATTGCTGGAGAGACTTGAACTCAGAAGGGAAAAAGGTTTTCTTTCATTATAATGAACCTATTAATATGAGAATAGACCATTATGTCTTTGGTATGAAATCTGGGACTTTTGAATAGCTTCTTGAATTTTATTTCTTTTCTTTCTTTTAAATAAACCATTATCAGCCTTTTATTCATTACTCATTCTGTTTGAAAAAATAATATGTTTTTTTTCCTAATATCCAAGACAACCCAGTTTCAGTCTTGTTTTTTGCTGTTAGCAAGACCACATCGCCCGTGCCAGAGAATTTGGTGGAACAGATTTAAAGTTGACTTAAATTAGTTAGTTGTAAAAGTCCCCCAAAGTTGAAGGAACTCAATATAAAAATTCCATCCAAATCTCCTCTAGGAATGTTCATTGCAAGGCAAGCTCTCAAGGGGTCCATCTGCATTTATATCTAGCACCAAGAAACAGAGCTTTGCTAACTGGTAAGTCTTCTATGACTGTGATGCTTTCACACTGGACTTGAAGCAAAATATGAATCAGCTGATAAATGTGAAAAATTTCAGTAAGGCATTTAAAATTGAGTAGAAAACAAATTTTCTGGCAGATTATGCCACAAGCATATTCATTTAATCAAACATTTATGATACATCTTCTAGGCAACATTCCAGGCATTGTGCTAGGTGCTGACATAAAAGATGATGATCATATATCCTCTGCTTTAAAGGAGCTCTCAGAAAAGTAGGGGAAAGTAAATAGGCAAGTTGATTGTTTTACATTTTATTGAGGAAATGATAGCAACAGAGATATACACAAAATGCTGTGGAAGCACCTAATCAGCCTGGTGGTGAGAGAAAGATGAGGAAAACTTATTGGAGGAAATAATGCCAAAGCTAAATATTACAGGAGATGAGGGTTAGCTAGACCAAAGGTGGAATAAAAGCATTCTAAGAATGAAAATAACATGAGCAAAACCATGGGGGTAAGAACTAGCATAGCATGTCTATGAATTTGCAAGTAGTTCTGTGTCACTTGAGTATAAATATAAGATGAAGTGGCATGAGGGGTTAAATTATGGTAACTTTTTGCTTTTCTGTCTTGTTAAGGAGACTTAGTTTTAGCCTCAGGCTATGTGGAACTGTTGAGGTTTTAAAATTGAGAATGACCTGATCAAATTCACGTCTACGTAGATCATTCCATGAATTGTGTGGAGACTGCATTTGAGAGGCCCAAGACTGAATATAGGTGGGGCCAATATGAGGCTGCAGTTGCAAGAGATGGTAAGAGCTTGACATCAGGCTGTGCGGTAAAGCTGGAAGGGGAGAAATGTGAAAGTATTTAGGACCTAAAACAACAGGTCTGTTTGCATGTGCTTGTTTGGATTTGGGGTATTATAAATCGAGGCTAAATCCAAAATTTATCATTTTCATGGTTAATAAGAAAATATTTTAAATGAATTTCTTCTCAGATAAGTATGCTGAGCATATTCCTAAACAGTACCATAGCAAAACAAAACAAGAAAACAATGCAACATATATGTCACAATAAACAGAATACAATTGCAGAATAGTCTTTACTTTCGGCTCTGAAATAAGTGAAACCAGACAAACTGAATACTCACTTTATGAAAGAGTTTAAATGGCAGAAAAAACAATTTTGTACAAATACACATGAATGTATCCTTGGATAATTGAAATCAATACATGAATTAGATGAGTTCTCCCTGCCAATTGTCTTAATGAATGATGCCATGAAGCCAGAATATCTAGTCTTGGTTCTCTATTTCTACTGCATTGACAAACCACAGAAAATTAAAGCAACATACATAACTTTGATCCGATTTCCTGATAATTGCAGAGACCTAGCTTAATGGTTTGTTTACTATTGGAGTTGTAAACCGAAAGTATCCAAGACAGATCTCAATCAATTTAGAAGCTTATTTTGCCAAGATTAACGACATGCCATGACAGCCTTGGGAGGCCCTAGAACATGTGCCCAAGGTGGTCGGGTTACAGCTTGGTTTTATATGTTCTGGGGAGACATAGGACATCAATCGATACATGTAAGATGTACATTGGTTCAGTCTGGAAAGGCAGGACAACTCAACGCAAGACAGAGGGCTTCTAGGTCATAGGTAGATTCCAAGATTTTCTGATAGGCAATTGCCCAAAAGAGTTTATCTAAAGACTTGGAATCAACAGAAGGGAGTTCTTTGGTTAAGATAAGAGGTGGTGGAGACCAAGGTTTATATTTTGTAAATGAAGCCTCCAGGTAGCAGGCTTCAAAAACAATAGACTGTCCTAAAGTCTCTTTTAATGTTAATGCTGGTCAGTTGTGCCTGAATTCCAAAGGGAGGAGGGCATAATGAGGTATGACTGACCACCCATTTCCATCATGACCCAAACTTGTGTTTCACGTTCACTTGGGAAGGCCCTTGGCTTAGAAGAGGGATCCATACAGTTGGCTGATGGGGCTTAGAGTTTTATTTTTGGCTTACAGTGTTCAGTTTTTGCTGATGCCCCAAGTCTAGCTAAATCAGATGCTGTTTTAGTGGGGTCGAGGATTCCAACTGTGTATTATTTTCTCCTAATGAAAGGAAATTTAGTATCTTTTATTTTCAGTCTAGGTACAGTTGATATTTATTTCATCCATTCCTTATAAAAACACCAATAGTACCTCTATTATACAGAAAAGTAAATGAAAGCCAGAGACACTATTAGAGTGAGAAGTGAAGAAAAGGAGATTTCACTCAGTCTTTTGTGAGTATACATGACCTTCTGACACTGCATCTAAAAACCTTGCATGTTCTAATCCTTGGGCAGAGAGAACAAGAGACCAATGATCTCCAGTCACTTTTCTTTTGTTATAATTTATCACTCATCTTCCCCCCACCATCTTTTTTTTCAAGTAAATATATTCGTTTAAATTAAGAGGAAAACAATATAGGAACTAAAGTGTATTCAGTGCTTACCATGCACCTCATGCATGAGTTACAAAGGCTTTTGGGTCATATGGATTTGAGTTTAATTACAGGTTGTCCTCTTTACTAGCTGTGTAGCTACAGGCAATCACTTAAATTCTCTGACTCAAGCCTTCTCACCATAAAATCAAGTTTTGTAAAGACTTAATATTCTAAAAAATACTGCATAAAATAGGTAGCCTCTAATATTACTTCTTTAAATCTTTTGCCTAAGTTATTTCACATATGTAAGTCTGTGAATCAATACAATGAGGTATTTAAACAAGATGAGACCAAGACATTAAATAAAATTGTCAACATTATCAGAATGAAGCAGAAGCAAAATTTAAATGTCAAATTAATTCTAAAAAAGTATATTCTTTCTATTGTAACATTAGAATGCATTTATTATAAATAGCAGATCATGTTTATAAAGTGTTTACTTCAGCCAAATATTTTGTGTATATGTTTTTAATTTAATTCTAAAAACACGCTGTTGAGGTAAGCAGGATTTTGTCCCTACTTTTCCCAAGGTCACACATTAAGAAAGTGTTGGATAACTCAATATTCTAGACACACTATAAATAGATATATGCTTTAAAACATATTTTTCTGTGATCAATCTATTTTGTCAAAATCACAACTAAAAATTGTTGCACAAGTGTCTATGCCTATACATACTTGGCCCAATTCAGAACATTAACTGCAAGCACATGGCCTGGTTCCAATGTATTAAAGCAGCAAAATAAATTTATGGAAAGAATATTGAGTAATTCAGTTTCACTGAGAAGCCTAAAGCAATGGAAAGTCTTCGATATCCACAGTCAAACATGATGAAACCAGTTCAGTGAGGACCCTGCTGCCATACTGCCAAGCCCTGGACTGCACATCTGAGGCCCAGCCACCTCCTGCACTGCACACCAGCTCCAATGGCAGCACCCTTCTCTTATGTCCTGGAAAAAGTTTGCATTGCCTCTGAGGCTGCCAGTTGGCCTCCAGGTTGATTCTCCAGGAGCTTCTGGCCAGCTTTGGAGGAAGCTGGCAAGGCAATTATCAGCCAATTTCAGATTCTATTGTTTGAGGTGGGCTCTGTCTACCTCCATCCTCAAACAAACGAAAAGAATTGAGATTTTGAGAAGCAAGTTCTTTCTCACAAAAGAGGCAAATATCTACCCCACTGTATAAGCAGCAATGATCAGGCAACTCAACTCTCATCTTACATTTGTGTTCACCAGGCCATTTTGTAATATATTTGGCAGTACTTGGAGTTAAAAAAAAAAAAAAAAAAAAAAAAGCCGAGTTAATAATGAATGAATGAAATCATTCTACAGTACGCATTTTAAAAATAATCGATCTTGTATACATTATGCTTTGTTTCTTTTTTACATAACCTGAGAATTTTGAAAAAAATTGTTACTCAGTATCAACTAATCTTAAAATATTGATGAGTAATATGCATAAGGTAAATGTATTATTAGTTAGCCAAATGACTCATGAGATTCGAAGAGTTTAATAACAGAAAGAGTTATTAAAAGTTGATCATCCTATTTCAACACCATCATTTTTCAAATAAGCAGAAAAAGGCCAAGAAACATAAAGCGAATTTTCTTAAATGTGACGGAGACAAAATAAGGAGTTTATTTCTCTTTGTATGTAGACGCTTCTTTTAAAATTTTTAAAGTTTTAGATTCAGGAGGTACATGGATATATTGAGTAATGCTAAAGTTTGGGCCTCTATCAAACCTGTCACCCAAATAGTGAACATAGGACCCAATAGGTAGTTTTTCAGCCCTTCCCCACTCTCTCTCTCTCTATTTTGGAGTAGCCAGTGAATATAACAAAGTTTCTTTGAATTCTGATTTTAAATAATGATCCTTGATTTTATTAGCTTGATAATAGCTTGATACGTATATATGCATATAAGATATTAAGATTGGTGAACCTTGCCTTAAATATTGCATTGAATATACTAAGGGCATTGATAGTCATCCCTCATCCTCACTCAACTACTTCCATAACTGCAATAGTTTAGCTTACAGAGACACTGAAAATAGCTATTGTGATTATTCCACAAATCTATGTCTTCAGTAGATTCTCAAGAAGCTTTATCCTTCCATTCAAAAGTCTTCAATTTTAGTGTATATCATTGGCTAGCTATGACAAGTCTTCCTTTTTGTTTGGAGTCAGAATATTGAGAACATATTATTTGCACTCCAGCCTTAAGGTCTCTTCCTGCATTACCAAAATATATTGATTCAGTCATCTTCATATTCCAACAGTAATCTTGTCCACAGGCATGAAGAAGCTTAATGCGCTTGGGCCAACATTAGCTCAGTTTTGCTTTTGGTCCTATGTAATGTTACTACTCTTCTTTCTTAATTTCTGCATATTTTTCATTAAATTATTCACCAAAAACTGTGGGAATGTATAATGTGCTAGACTACAGAGAGCAAATATATGATGTGCATGTTGCTATTCCTACAACTAGGGCTCAAGGTGGACATTGTTAATCAATCCTGTCATTTTGGGTAGCATGATTTTGATTCTTCTCAACAGTCTGTCCTGGGTAGATAGTACCTCAGAGTTAGATTGCAAGTTGAAAGCTATTTAAAACCTACTTAAGATCTACTTAAAACTTCTGTGCTAGGTATAGCAAATGACAAATGAAAAAATACCCTGACCACACAGAATAGTGAGAAAGACTGATCAATAAACCACTAGATACAGTATAGTACTTAATATGTTATTATAGATTTGATCATAAAAATGACAACACTTAAGAAAAGTAGGACTTGGGTAGGCAGATGTGAGGCTAACAAAGGCTCTTTTCAGATAGGGTAAAGCCTGAGTTTAGTTTAGAGGAATAAGTAGAAATTGACCAGGTAAATATGGAGGTGGGTGAAGGGCACTTTATGGAGGCAGATGTGAGGCTAACAAAGACTCTTTTCAGATTGGGTAAAGCCTGAGTTTAGTTTAGAGGAATAAGTAGAAATTGACCAGATAAATATGGAGGTGGGTGAAGGGCACTTTATGGAGGCAGAGGCAGTGAAGTGTGTAAAGCTAATTAGCCCTGAAAGACCCTGGCTTCTCTGGAGAATACCAGCACACTTCAGTGCAGCTGGGATCAGGTAGTTGTAAGGGATTTGTCAGAGTCAAGGCAATCCATCCTAAAGGAAATGGGAAGCCATTGATGGCTTTAAGATAAGAATTCCTAGTATGGAAAGGTCACTTTCCCAGATGTTTGGAGGACAGAGGAAGTCAAAGCAGGACACAGGGAAACCTCCAGGAAGGCTTTTGTATTAATTGAGAGAAATGACGAGTGCAATGATCATACAGAGGAGTTTTTAAAAACTTCTAATTGATAGAACTTGATGACTCATTAGCTATATTGAGAAATGGAAAATTAGAACTCTACGTGAGTTCTAAATATGTAACCCGTGGCCTTATTTATCTCCCTGAATTTCAGGATTTCTTGCACTGATTTCTTAGGCTCTAACTCCCATTACCATCATATCAATTGCTCTAAGCTCCTGGAGTTTCTGCAACCATTAAAACCTTGACATTTGACATTCTTCTACTACTTTAAGAGTCACCCCTGATCACGAAATTAATTGGGACCCAAGACTAATGAAACACATGACCTGGGTGTCTTTTTCCTAGGTAGCCTGGTTTTGCCACTAGTCTTGAATTTTCCTACATGCACATTTTTTAAAAATTCAAGACTCAAATCTCTGTTCTTATTTTGGTATTGCAACTCCTAGTCTCTGACTTACACAGTATTTTTGTGAAGACCCCTTATTCTGTCCTTTCTTGAATTTTTATCTCATTTGGCTACCACCTCATCCTATAGTCTTAGAAAAGAACACTTTTATTGAAAGGAACAACTTCTATTAAAGAAATGAAAAGTAACTGGTCTTTACAATGCTTTTTTATTAAGGCATAAGAATGAGATAACAGATGCAAACAACTACCTAGAAAATTTGCAGGTACTATATTTTACTTTTATAAGTATAGTCTACAGATTCATAATGCTATTATAGGGAATAATGGAGAACAGTTACCATTATCTCCTGGGGACAAGCACCTTGAGGGAAAAAGCTAAAACCTGTGGTTTCCATAGAGGAGAATTTATCTTCTTGTGTCAATTAGACGTTTCCTGAATTATTGACTGTAGGTGAAGATAGGTTATTTAAAACATGGCCGTGCATTTACTAGCTATTAGAAAGCAAATAACTCACTATAGGCCTTTCCAGCCAAGTCCCTCCTAATTCCTTCATTTTCAAGTCACTAGCAGAAGCCAAGATGTCCTAGTGCTCTGAATGCAATAATTGGGTCAATTTTTGGAAACACTGAAGCAGTTTAAGAAGACTCCTTTTTGTTCGAAACCAGACTGGCCAACATGGTGAAACCCTGTCTCTACTAAAAATACAAAAACTAGCTGGGCATGGTGGTGGGCGCCTGTAATCCCACCTACTCGGGAGGCTGAGGCAGGAGAATTGCTTGAATCCAGGAGGCGGAGGTTGCAGTGAGCTGAAATCACGCCATTGCACCCCAGCCTGGGCAACAAGAGCAATACTCTATCTTCAAAAAAAAAAAAAAAAAAAAAAAAAAAAAGACTCGTTTTTTGAAAATAAAATCTAACATAAAGCTTAAGAGAAGCAAAAGCTTTGTTTCTCCTGGAGTCTCTCACATGTCTGAAATGTGCTTGTCAGATTCACTCAATGTTAAGGAATCGGTTTGTTCTCATTGAGAATAAAAGGCACAGCACACATCTGAATGAGCTGGATGAGGCAGATATGCCTAGAAGATGAAGGTAAAGTAGAGGTTGGCTGGAAGGAGCTTGAGGAAGTAGGAAAGTATCAAGACACCATCTCAGAGGAACAAACTGTTGCTTTGTAGTGTATCCAAATGATCCTCAAAATTATTTTTTGAGAGGCAATGTTCTGTATCAAACAGATCAGTGAGTCAACAGGCAAAAGCTGATTTTCCCTTCGGAGTTCATTCATTAGCTGAATGATCCTAAGTAGTAAGTTGAAAAATGTACATTTATTTTCAGATGGCAGTATTAAAAATTTACTAACTAAAAATTGGCTAGTCAATCTTTCAACTGCAAGTCAAGAGATACTAATGAATTTATTTTTCTTGGAAGTCATTACAAATATGACAAATTATTTTTATACCAGGATAATTGAAATATAAATTGCAATAGGAAGAAAATTACATAATTTTGTATTACACAGTTGTTTTGACTTTTATGAATTACAACAATTATTTGTATGGCATAAACATTCAAATTGTTGATCTGTGTGTACATTTGCATGCTGAAATATGTGAAGTAATAGCTCTCTTCCTATCTGCTGATTTTGAATTAATATGATGTTCAGGAATGCTATATGCTTATTTTTAAATTTAGGATGGTTTGGCTTTTTTGGGGGGTGGATAATGTTACCATTAGCAAACGGCACAAGAATACTATATTTTGGTAGGAGAATGTTTGTGAGTAGCAAAGAAAATGCAATTAATACACTTGAACTAAGTAGAAAGCTTTCAAAGTCTTTACCTCTTGATTAGAATTAATCATGAGTTTTGGTTTCAAAAAATGTAAATATTTGTGACAAAAAATAAGATTGTAAAAAAAATCTGTCAAGTCCTGCTATTTATAGTAAGATAAAGGATATACTGAGGCAGAATCTTCTTTTTGAGATTAGCTGAGATTAACTGGAGGATATCCATCATGATTAATATCAATTGGCATTTAAAATAGTTACATTAATTGTACTCTTCTAAATCATCTACATGTGTGTTATGTGACTTATATTAAAGATAAGTGGAAATTTGGAAATAATTCCTTGAACAGAAATGTGAAATTCTTTTCCCAACTCAAACTGACGAACTCACCTGAGTGGAAAGTTATGTCTGCAGTCAATGAAAGTGATCTATTTTGTGGGTCACAAAGTTGAATGAAAAAGATGCCCCTTGAACTATAAGTCAGACTCAACAATATTTGTCACTTCATTCTTCCCTGAAAAATAGATATTGGAGAATAAACTTATTCAACTCTAGCTATTTTACAGAATAAAATCAGGTCTTAATGGTAGGTACATTTTACCTATAAAATATGGCTTAAAGTTAATTGCCCAAATTGGGTGATACTGCTAAAATATCCTTAATCACAGACCTAATTCGCTATATATTTAATATAATAAATTTTAAAAGACTGATAGAAATTAATACAAAGGATAATTTATATTGTATTGGGTAGATAGACTTTGTTTTGTTTTCATACATGTAGAGCTAATGTATGAATATAAAATATCAATATTTTATTGCCTTGTTGTTTGAAAGAGAGATACATGGTTTGCAAATATTCTAAATCCTGTATAATCTTTTTGAATTTGGATAATAATAATTTGTTTTCCCTTTTGCCTTTCTGCTTTATCTTCCCTAACCTTTTTTTTTTTTCAATTATACTTTAAGTTCTGGGATACATGTGCAGAATGTGCAGGTTTGTTACATAGGTATACACATGCCATGGTGGTTTGCTGCACCCATCAACTCATCATCTACATTAGATATTTCTCCTAATGCTATCACTCCCCTAACCCTCCACCACCCTGACAGGCCCCGATGTGTGATGTTCCCTCCCTGTGTTCATGTGTTCTCATTGTTCAACTCCCACTTAGGAGTGAGAACACGCAATGTTTGGATTTCTGTTCCTGTGTTAGTTTGCTGAGAATGATGGTTTCCAGTTTCATCCATGTCCCTGCAAAAGACATGAACTCATCCTTTTTTATGGCTGCATAGTATTCCATGGTGTATATGTGCCACAGTTTATCCAGTCTATCATTGATGGGCATTTGCATTGGTTCCAAGTCTTTGCTATTGTTAATAGTGCTGCAATAAACATACGTGTGCATGTGTCTTTACAGTAGAATGATTTATAATCACTTGGGTATATATCAAATAATGGGATTGCTGAGTCAAATGGTATTTCTTGTTTTAGATCCTTGACGAATCGCCAGACTGTCTTCCACCATGGTTGAACTAATTTACACTCCCACCAACAGTGTAAAAGCATCCTCTCCAGCATCTGTTGTTTCCTGACTTTTTAATGATCGCCATTCCAACTGGCATGAGATGGTATCTCACTGTGGTTTTGATTTGCATTTCTCTAATCACCAGTGATGCTGAGCTTTTTATCATATGTTTGTTGGCTACATAAATGTCTTCTTTTAACAAGTGTCTGTTCATATCCTTTGCCCACTTTTTGATGGGGTTGGTTTTTTCTTGTAAATTTGTTTAAGTTCCTCGTAGATTCTGGATATTAGCCCTTTGTCAGATGGATAGATTGCAAAAATTTTCTTCCATTCTGTAGGTGGCCTGTTCACTCTGATGATAGTTTCTTTTGCTGTACTGAAGCTCTTTAGTTTAATTAGATCCCATTTGTCAATTTTGGCTTTTGTTTCCATTGCTTTTGGTGTTTTGGTCATAAAGTCTTTGCCCATTCCTATGTCTTGAATGGTATTGCCTAGGTTTTCTTCTCGGGTTTTTATGGTTTTAGGTCTAACATGTATGTCTTTAGTCCACCTTGAGTTAATTTTTGTATAAGATGTAAGGAAGAAGTCCAGTGTCAGTTTTCTGCATATGGCAAGCCAGTTTTCCCAATACCATTTATTAAGTAGGGAATCCTTTCCCCATTGCCTGTTTTTGTCAGGTTTTTCAAAGATCAGATGGTTGTAGATGTGTGGCGTTATTTCTGAGGACTCTGTTCTGTTCCATTGGTCTATATATCTGTTTTGGTACCAGCACCATGCTGTTTTGGTTACTGTAGCCTTGCAGTATAGTTTGAAGTCAGGTAGTGTGATGCCTCCACTTTGTTCTTTTTGTTTAGGATTGTCTTGGGGCTATATGGCCTCTTTTTTGGTTCCATATGAAATTTAAAGTATTTTTGTTTTTTTTTTTTCTAATTCTGTGAAGAAAGTCAATGGTAGCTTGATGGGGATTGCACTGAATCTACAAATTACTTTGGGCAGTATGTATATTGTCACAATATTGATTCTTCCTATCCATGAGCATGGAACGTGTTTCCATTTGTTTGTGTCCTCTCTTATTTCCTTGAGCAGTGGTTTGTAATTCTCCTTGAAGAGGTCCTTCACATCCCTTGTAAGTTGAATTCCTATGTATTTTATTCTCTTTGTAGCAATTGTGAATGGGAGTTCACTCTTGATTTGGCTCTCTATTATTGGTGTATATGAATGCTTGCGATTTTTTCATATTGATTTTGTATCCTGAGACTTTGCTGAAGTTGCTTATCAGCTTAAGGAGGTTTGGGGCTGAGACAATGGGGTTTTTTGTTTTTTTTTTTTGAGATGGAGTCTCGCTCTGTCACCCAGGCTGGAGTGCAGTGGCGCAATCTCGGCTCACTGCAAGCTCCGCCTCCCGGGTTCACGTCATTCTCCTGCCTCAACCTCTCCGAGTAGCTGGGACTACAGGCACCCGCCACCACACCCAGCTAATTTTTTGTATTTTTAGTAGAGACGGGGTTTCACCGTGGTCTCGATCTCCTGACCTCGTAATCCGCCTGCCTCGGCCTCCCAAAGTGCTGGGATTACAAGCATGAGCCACCGCGCCCGGCTACAATGGGGTTTTCTAATTATACAATCATGTCATCTGCAAACAGAGACAATTTGACATTCTCTATTCCTACTTGAATACCATTTATTTCTTTCTCTTGCCTGATTGCCCTGGCCAGAACTTCCAATACTAGTTGCATAGGAGTGGTGACAGAGGGCATCCTTTTCTCATGCCAGTTTTCAAAGGGAATGCTTCCAGCTTTTGCCCATTCAGTATGATATTGGCTGTGGGCTTATCATAAATAGGCCTTATTATTTTGATATATGTTCCATCAATGTATGTGTGTATGTGTCCAGGAATTTATCCATTTCTTCTAGATTTTCTAGTTTTTTTTTGCATAGAGGTGTTTATAGTATTCTCTGGTGGTAGTTTGTATTTCTGTGGGATCAGTGGTGATATCCCCTTTATTGCTTTTTATTGTGTCTATTTGATTCTTCTCTCTTTTCTTCTTTATTAATCTGGACAGAGGTCTATTTATTTTGTTAATTTTTTCAAGAAATCTCTTGGTTTCTGAATTTGTTTGCTCTTGCTTATCTAGTTCTTTTAATTGTGAAGTTAGGGTGTCAATTTTAGATCTTTCCCACTTTCTCCTATGGGCGTTTAGTGCTATAAATTTCCCTCTAACACTGCTTTAGCTGTGTCCCAGAGATTCTGGTATGTTGTGTCTTTGTTATCATTAGTTTCAAAGAACTTATTTATTTCTGCCTTAATTTTTTTATTTACCCAGTAGTCATTCAGGAGCAGGTTGTTCAGTTTCCATGTAGTTGTGTGGTTTTGAGTGAGTTTCTTAATCCTGAGTTCTAATTTGATTTCACTGTGGTCTGAGAGACTATTTGTTATGATTCCCATTCTTTTGCATTTACTGAGGAGTGTTTTACTTCCAGTTAGGTAGTCAATTTTAGAATAAGTGCAATGTGGTGCTGAGAAGAATGTATAATCTGTTGATTTGGGGGGATAGTGCTATAGATGTCTATTAGGTCCACTTGGTCAAGAGCTGAGTTCAAGTCCTGAATATCCTTGTTAATTTTATGTCTTGTATATTGACAGTGGAGTGTTAAAGTCTCCCACTATTATTGTATGGGAGTCTAAGTCACAGTTTCAGCAGACTTAAACATTCCTGCCTTCCGACTCTGAAGAGAGCAGCGTATCTCCCAGCATAGCGCTCAAGCTCTGCTAAAGGACAAACTGACTTGTCAAGTGGGTCCCTGACCCCCATGCCTCCTGACTGGGAGTCACCTCCCATCAGAAGTCGACAGACATCTCATACAGGAGAGCTCCAGCTAGCATCTAGCGGGTGCCCCTCTGGGATGAAACTTCCAAAGGAAGGAACAGGCAGCAATCTCTGCTGTTCTGCGGCCTACACTGGTGATACCCAGGCAAACAGGGGCTGGAGTGGACCTCCAGCAAACTTGCAGCAGAGGGTCCTGACTGTTAGAAGGAAAACTAACAAACAGAAAGGAATAGCATCAACATCAACAAAAAGGATGTCTATACAAAAACCGCATCCGAAGCTCACCAACATCAAAGACCAAAGGCAGGTAAATCCATGAAGATGAGGAAAAACCAGCACAAAAAGGCTGAAAATTCCAAAAACCAGAATGCCTATTCTCCTCCCAAGGATCACAACTCCTCCCCAGCAAGGGAACAAAACTGGATGGAGAATGAGTTTGACGATTTGATAGAAGTCGGCTTCAGAATGGGGTTAATAACAAACTCCTCTGAGCTAGAATAACCAGTTTAGAGAAGAACATAAATGACCTGATGGAGCTGAAAAACACAGCACAAGAACTTCGTGCAGTATACACAAGTATCAATAGCTGAACCAATCAAGCAGAAGAAAGGATATCAGAGATCGATTATCAACTTAATAAAATAAAGCAAGATGACAAGATTAGAGAAAAAAGAATGAAAAGGAATGAACAAAGCCTCTAAGAAATACAAGATTATGTGAAAATACCAAACCTACCTTTGATTGGTGTACCTTAAAGTGACGGGAAGAATGAAACCAAGTTGGAAAACACTCTTCAGGATATTATGCAGGAGAAATCCAACCTAGAAAGACAGGCCAATATTCAAATTCAGAAAATACAGAGAATACCACAAAGATATTCCTCAAGAGCAACCCCAAGACACACAATCATCAGATTCACCAAGGTTGAAATGAAGGAAAAAATGTTAAGGGCACCCAGAGAGAAAGGTCAGGTTACTCATAAAGGGAAGCCCATCAGACTAACAGCAGATTTCTCTGCAGAAACCCTACAAGCCAGAAGAGAGTGGGGGCCAATATTCAACATTCTTAAAGAAAAGAATTTTCAACCCAGAATTTCAATCCAGCCAAACTAAGCTGCATAAGTGAAGGAGAAATAAAATCCTTTACAGACAAGCAAATACTGAGAGATTTTGTCACCACCAGGCCTGCCTTACAAGAGCTCCTGAAGGAAGCACTAAATATGGAAAGGAACAACCAGTAACAGGCACTGCAAATACAACCCAAAATGTAAAGACCATCAAAACTATGAAGAAACTGCATAAACGAATGGGCAAAATAACCAGCTAACATCATAATGACAGAATCAAATTCACACATAACAATATTAACCTTAAATGTAAATGGGCTAAATGACCCAATTAAAAGACACAGACTGGCAAATTGGATAGAGTCAAGACCCATTGGTGTGCTGTATTCAGGAGACCCATCTCATGTGCAAAGACACATATAGGCTCAAAATAAAGGGATGGAGGAATATTTACCAAGCAAATGGAAAGCAAAAAAAAAAAAAAAAGCAAAGCAGGGGTTGCAATCCTAGTCTCTGATAAAACAGACTATTCTTTTCTCCTTCCATCTTTATCCCGTTTTCTCTACAATGTCCCACTCTGGCTTCTCTATTTTCTTTCTAATCTTGCTCTGCACATACTACTTTTGCAGAGCCAATTTATTTCCCAGAATGGAAGGGACTGCTTATCTCTAGGAGAAGAACTTTGTCCCATGGAGCTGTTGTGGTCAGATAAGCAGCCAGCTGCTGTTTGGACAGGGCAAGGTTGGCTGTTGTCCCTCCTGGACTAAACTAAGCAGCAGGAAAAGAGCCACCTTATGATGGATTAGATAGCCACAGACAAAGCTGATAGTAGGGAATGTTTGGGGTAGGATTTCAGAGACTCTAAACCTAAATATGTTTTGCATGAGTTCATCATTTTGTCACAGGTTTCTCTCTTTGGCTGCTAGTTAGAATATTCCTAATGGATTTACAATGGCAGCTAACCAAGTGTTGTCTCATGAACCTGAATTTTATAAAAATAAATCTTCTTCTGTAAGTCCTCATGAAATATCCCTCTATTAGCAACAAGCATCCCATGGTGTCTTATTATTGTTCTTTGCTGAGAAATGACCAGTATATGACTTATTTTCAACATTTCACAGTCCATAGAACTTTTGAAAATGATAAGTTAAATACTAGTGGTTCATTTTGTTTAGGTATGCAACAGGCATTATAATTAAGGATTTATTTGTGTAGCTTTTTGCCAACAAAGATGATGCTTTTGACCCTACAGCTGTGTGTAGTTGTGGCCAAATCTGCTAATCACTGACCATTGCTTGTCACATCACTGTTTGTATACATACAGCTTAGCTTGAAAACTGAGGCCAGTGACTCTTTTCTGGCTGCCTTTCATTAACATTCTTTCATTTTCCCCCCTTGGATTAGGCCATTGCCAAATGTGGACAAAGCATGTGGAAAAAGTACAGAATTGTTTTATGGCAGGATTTTCTGAGACGCGACTACATTAGTATGCAAATTATTAAAATTATTTGGATAGATCAATAGTTCTCAAAATTTTGTGTGCATGAGAATTACCCGTAGGACCTGTTACAGATTACTGAGCTCCACCCACAGAATTTCTGATTCAGATGGTGTGTAAACGGCATCCAAGAAGTTTTCTTTGTAACATGTCCCCAGGTGATGCTAATGATGCTGGTCCAGGACGATACCCGGAGAATGCCTGAGGTTGACAAGTCAATTATCACAAATATGAATCAGCCCCCACAGGTATACCTCATGACCTGGTCTACTATATGTTTGATTGTAGCAATCATTAACACCCAGGATCTTACCACCACTCATCACCCCTTCTGAATATCATTTTATAACTAGAGGATGAGCTTCAGGCTGTTTATGTAAGTTCATAACCTATTCTCATCCTCCCTTCCCACGGCATTCCTGGGATGTTTCACAGTGATTCATTTTCTCCACATAGTGCGTTGTGTATGGCTTTTCCCTAAGAGGAGAACAGTTACGTCCTTTGAAGGTGGACTGGGCTATAGGAAATTGTTAGTGGCTCTATCTTTTGAATGGTGAGCTGGGCACACAGTCTAATCAAAGTGTTTGAGTAAATGGGAGCTTCATGTCTATTATCTCAGTTCTGCTCATTGAGAAGGTTAAGTGACATTAGAAATTCTGATTTTAAGTTTGGCTTGGAGCTTGAAGCCTCTGCTGTCTGGCTGTAGGCCAGTTTGTAAAAACAATGTATTGATTTTCTTAATTTTTTTTTAATCTTTCTGTCTAGTCTTTAAAAGGTCTAACAAAGTCACTGCCTTTACTTTGAAGATGTTGATGAGAGTATCTGCAGCAGATGCGATCTGTCTGGGAATGTTGGTATCTGACAATTTTGAGTTGCACCCTAAGCCCTTGTCATTTTGTTACAATAATTAATTACTAGCTACATGTTATTTAGAGAGTAATATTGCCAGGAAACAAGGATAGATAAAAAGTATTCCTTGAAGAATATTTGGGGGATAACTTTAAAGAACCAAAAGTAACTAGATTTTAAGTTCCTTGAGGGCAAGAACCATAGCATCCTTTCTTCTTAATCATTATATCAACAAATATGTGTGTGTTTTATTTTTTTTTTTTTAGACGAAGTCTCACTCTGTCACCCAGGCTGGAGCACAGTGGCATGATCTCAGCTCACTGCAAGCTCCACCTCCTGGGTTCACGCCATTCTCCTGCCTCAGCCTCCTGAGTAGCTGGGACTACAGGCGCCCACCACCACACGCGGCTAATTTTTTGTATTTTTAGTAAAGACGGAGTTTCACCATGTTAGCCAGGATGGTCTCGATCACCTGAGCTCGTGATCTGCCCTCCTTGGCCTCCGAAGGTGGGATTACAGGCGTGAGACACCTCACCCGGCCTATATCAACAAATCTTAACTGCATTTTGCTCTCAATACTCAAACGTAACCCACGTATTTTAAAAAAATGATATTCTCATTATCTTGAGAAAAAGATATTCTGAGAGACAATGTAGCTCATCATTCCCAAAGTGTGATCCTTGGAAATTCAGCGTCTTAGAAATAGTTTTAATCATAACAAATTTTTGTAGAATTCAGAATAAATATAACCAATCTCCTCTTCACTTAATCATAATATGCATAAGCAAAATAAAGATCCTAGGAGGTCCTGAAGAAAAAAGATGTAATAATATTTTTACCAGCTTTACTGAAGTAAAATTGACAAATAAAAATTGCATATATCCTTAAGGTGCTCAACATAACAATTTGATATACATATTCATTGTGAAGTGATTACCATACTAAAACTAATTAACATATCCATTGCCTTATATAGTTATTTTTTGTATGTGTGGCTAAACACTTAATATCTACTCTCTTAGCAAATTTCCGGTATACAATATAATATTGTTTACTATAGTCACCATGTTGTATATTGTATCTCTAAAACTTATTTATGTTATAAATGAAAGTATACTCCCTTTAACCAATGTCTCTTCATTTCCCATGCCACCAATGACAATATTTTAAAATCAAAACCATATATTTAGAATTGTTTAACCTACAATTCTGCAAATTTATTTAAGCAAACATTGATATAGCATTTTTGAAAACAGGACCAGAGTGCAAACGTAAGTAAATATTATCGAACACCTCCAGTACAACCCCCACATACACACACACACACACACACACACACTGATTGTCAAACCACCCATCCTTATCCCCTTTTTGCAGATTATAACACTACAAAATGGAGATGTTAATCAATTAACCTATGGTTTTCCACACATGCGTTGTCTCTCCACTCATCAACGGAAATTGTAGCCCAGGGCTCAAAAATCTGAAAGGCAGCCAGAACTCTTGCCTAGGGGCATTTGCGGCACATAGCCACAAGCATAGCAAAAGTTTATTTTAAAAAGAATGTGGTAATATTACATAAGCATTATTGAAATAATCATCACAAACATGAGTTTTTAACTTCATTCACTTATTTTACAAATGACAACTTATTTTTATTTCATCTTTCATAAAGGGTTCCCCCAAATCTTTGTACTGTCTGGGGCCTCTTAAGTTCTTATTCTGTTTCTGCTGTTCCTCCTTCAAAATTCCACTTTCGAGTGTACATTCTTATTTTTTGAGATGGAGTCTGACTCTATCACCCAGGCTGGAGTGCAGTGATGTGAACTCGGCTCACTGCAACCTCTGTCTCCTGGGTTCAGGTGATTCTCATGCCTCAGCCTCTCGAGTAGCTGGGATTACAGGCATGCACCACCACACCTGGCTAATATTTGTATTTACAGAGACGGAGTTTCGCCATGTTGGCCAGTCTATTCTTGAACTCCTGACCTCATGTGATCTGCCCACCTCAGCCTCCCAAAGTGTTGGGATTACAGGCGTGAGCCACCATGTGTACATTCTTAAACTACCAACTTCTACTCATCCATCTCACTTACTCTAAGCATTACTTCAGACTTTCTTACTCTCTTTAGACATTCCATTTACACATCACATAACACTTGCATTGTTTATCACTCCCCTACCTCAGTAGCTTCCAGTATCATAATCACTTCTTTGCAAATGCCCTCAATACCATTGCCCCTTTTTCACTCCAAATAGTTGCCTGAAAAAACTCGTCCTTTCTATGTCCAAGTTATATCTCTCAAATGGGCACTGAGATCAAACTTCTTTCTCTATCCCTTGTTAAATCTCTATTCCCAATAGAACTATTGCATACCTACACTCGTTAAGCTTCCACATTCTTTTCTGGATCTTCACACTAAGTTGACATCCTCAGGTTTGTAATAAACAAGGATAAACAAAATGGCTTACCACCCTACTTTCATCCACACTCGATATTTTCTGTCTTTTCTTCTTTAACATCAGAAGAAAACTGTCTACTCTGAACAGAGACAAACCCAATCCTTAAGCCCCATATCTTAGTCTCTCATTTTCAAGGATTTTAATGAGGCTGTCTTTCCTTCTTGTGTTACATATATTTCTGTTACTCAAACAGATTATTTATCTCAGTGTACTTTATGATTCACTTCAAATCATGTCATTTTTATGTCTGGGCCTTTTCCCTATGAAATATTCCTTGTCAAAGTCCCAGATGACTTCCATGCTGTCGTAGCCAACAGTTACTTCTGCTGCTCTCAACTTCCCCTCAGCTTTCTTCATATCACAGTGTTCTAATTTTCTCCCTCACTGGCAGCTCCTTCTCAGGTTCCTTTGCTGTTTTTTCTTCTAACTTCTAAATATTTGAAGTGGTCCAGGGTTGAGACCTTGTCAGTTGCTGTTTCCTACCCATACTCTCTTCCTAGGTTTTTTCTTTTTTTTTTTTTTGAGACTGAGCCTCACTCTGTTGCCAGGCTGGAGTGCAGTGGCACAATCTCGGCTCGGCATGATCTTGGCTCACTGCAACCTCTGCCCCCTGCGTTCAAGCAATTCTCTTGCCTCAGCCTCCCGAGTAGCTAGGACTATAGGTGCACGCCACCATCAGTTTTTTTGCTGATGGATTCAAAATTTGTTTATTAAGCTACTAACTTCCAGAATTCTAAAGCCAAATATCTAACCACCTACTGAGAGCTCCATTTTTAAGTCTAATACTATCAAGCTCAAACTGGGACTTTACAGAACTGTTTCCTTCTCAGTTTCCTCTATTAAAGTTAATAACACAAATATCAATCATGAGCTTAGGCAGAGTTTACCCGGATTCTTCCATTTTCCCTAGCATTGGCTCCATCCAATACCTCAGAGATTCCTATTAGTTGTACTTCAAAATAGTCTTTGAACTTGTCCTTATTTCTTCCATATCTACTGCTAACACCTAAACCAGGCTGCTGTCTCTTCCCTGGACTATTGCAATTGCCTTCTTATTTGATCCTTCTAATTTCATCGTCACACATGCTTTATTTACATAGCATCAATCTAATCTTTTAACAACATGAATAATATTATGTCAACACCATACACAAACCTCACAACTACTTTTCACGGTGAGTCAATTAAAATTCAAATTATTTATCACGGTCTCCACTGAAAGACGTATATAATGTGGCCCTTAGTCACTCATATGATCTTGTTGAGTATAATTCCACTTCTCACTAAGTATGCTGTAGCCACATTAATCTTTTCTCAGGTTTTCAAGGAAGACAAATTCATTCCTTCTTTAGGCTCTTTGCACTGGCTGTCCTCTCTGACTGGAATTACAGTACGCTGTTCTCTGTATGACCAACTTCTCAGTTGATGTCTCCGTTAAATTGTGTGAATTTTTGTGTATGCCTCAACTGAAGGATAAGCTACTCTCTAGTTTGTTATCTGATTTCATGTTGTGTTCTGTATAAAAGAAGAATTACAAAAGAATAGCCAGATAATGAAAGGTAAAATATAAAGTGCTTTCAAAACACAAATTGCATTATAGATGCATAAAAATAATATACAGCAAAGAGTATTGCTCTCTAATAGGAAGAGGCAATTGTATAAGGCCATTAAAAAGCAACTCAGGCTCCATCATGTTAACGAAAGAGTAAAATTCCATTAGGCTAGGGCTAAGAGGTCTCTATTAATTAAACACTACAGTACTTTTCGGCATACATAGTTCATAGCAACTCATGTAAAAAAACCTCCTTTGAAGACAAGGTAGACTGATTTTTGGCATATAATAAATATGACTTCTACCTAATGAAATAATGGAGCTAGTTTATGATCATCAATATATGCTAAAACATTAGGAGAAATGTTGATATGAAAGTTTTTAATAGAAGATTTAGGCTAATAGATTTTAGCATTATTAGCCTAAAAGTTCATATCAATGTTTTTTTTTTTTTTATTATACTTTAAGTTTTAGGGTACATGTGCACAATGTGCAGGTTTGTTACATATGTATCCATGTGCTACGTTGCTGTGCTGCACCCATTAACTTGTCATTTAGCATTAGGTATATCTCCTAATGCTGCCCCTCCCCCCACCCCCACCCCACAACAGTCCCCAGAGTGTGATGTTCCCCTTCCTGTGTCCATGTGTTCTCATTGTTCAATTCCTACCTACGAGTGAGAACATGCAGTGTTTGCTTTTTTGTCCTTGTGATAGTTTGCTGAGAATGATGGTTTCCAGTTTCATCCATGTCCCTACAAAGGACATGAACTCATCATTTTTTATGGCTGCATAGTATTCCATGGTGTATAGGTGCCACATTTTCTTAATCCAGTCTATCGTTGTTGGACATTTGGGTTGGTTCCAAGTCTTTGCTATTGTGAAAAGTGCCGCAATAAACATACGTGTGCATGTGTCTTTATAGCAGCATGATTTCTAGTCCTTTGGGTATATACCCAGTAATGGGATGGCTGGGTCAAATGGTATTCCTAGTTCTAGATCCCTGAGGAATCACCACACTGACTTCTACAATGGCTGAACTAGTTTACAGTCCCACCAACAGTGTAAAAGTGCTCCTATTTCTCCACATCCTCTCCAGCACCTGTTGTTTCCTGACTTTTTAATGATCACCATTCTAACTGGTGTGAGATGGTATCTCATTGTGGTTTTGATTTGCATTTCTCTGATGGCCAGTGATGATGAGCATTTTTTCACGTGTTTTTTGGCTGCATAAATGTCTTCTTTTGAGAAGTGTCTGTTCATGTCCTTCGCCTACTTTTTGATGGGATTGTTTGTTTTTTTCTTGTAAATTTGTTTGAGTTCATTGTAGATTCTGGATATTAGCCCTTTGTTAGATGAGTAGGTTGCGAAAATGTTCTCCCATTTTGTAGGTTGCCTGTTCACTCTGATGGTAGTTCCTTTTGCTGTGCAGAAGCTCCTTAGTTTAATTAGATCCCATTTGTCAATTTTGGCTTTTGTTGCCATTGCTTTTGGTGTTTTAGACATGAAGTACTTGCTCATGCCTATGTCCTGAATGGTAATGCCTAGGTTTTCTTCTAGGGTTTTTATGGTTTTAGGTCTAACATGTAAGTCTTTAATCCATCTTGAATTAATTTTTGTATAAGGTGTAAGAAAGGGATCAAGTTTCAGCTTTCTACATATGGCTAGCCTGTTTTCCCAGCACCATTTATTAAATAGAGAATCCTTTCCCCATTTCTTGTTTTTGTCAGGTTTGTCAAAGATCAGATAGTTGTAGATATGCGGCATCATTTCTGAGGGCTCTGTTCTGTTTCACTGATCTATATCTCTGTTTTGGTACCAGTACCACACTGTTTTGGTTACTGTAGCTTTGTAGTATACTTTGAAGTCAGGTAGCGTGATGCCTCCAGCTTTGTTCTTTTGGCTTAGGATTGACTTGGTGATGCAGGCTCTTTTTTGGTTCCATGTGAACTTTAAAGTAGATTTTTCCAATTCTGTGAAGAAAGTCATTGGTAGCTTGATGGGAATGGCACTGAATCTATAAATTACCTTGGGCAGTATGGCCATTTTCACGATATTGATTCTTCCAACCCATGAGCATGGAATGTTCTTCCATTTGTTTGTATCCTCTTTTATTTCATTGAGCAGTGGTTTGTAGTTTTCCTTGAAGAGGTCCTTCACATCCCTTGTAAGTTGGATTCCTAGGTATTTGATTCTCTTTGAAGCAATTGTGAATGAGAGTTCACTCATGATTTGGCTCTCTGTTTGTCTGTGATTGGCGTACAAGAATGCTTGTGATTTTTGTACATTGATTTTATATCCTGAGACTTTGCTGAAGTTGCTTATCAGCTTAAGGAGATTTTGGGCTGAGACAATGGGGTTTTCTAGATATACAATCATGTCATCTGCAAACAGGGACAATTTGACTTCCTCTTTTCCTAATTGAATACTCTTTATTTCCTTCTCCTGCCTAATTGCCCTGGCCAGAAGTTCCAACACTATGTTGAATCAGACTGGTGAGAGAGGGCATCCCTGTCTTGTGCCCGTTTTCAAAGGGAATGCTTCCAGTTTTTGCCCATTCAGTATGATATTGGCAGTGGGTTTGTCATAGATAGCTCTTATTATTTTGAGATACGTCCCATCAATACCTAATTTCTTGAGAGTTTTTATCATGAAGGGTTGTTGAATTTTGTCAAAGGCCGTTTCTGCATCTATTGAGATAATCATGTGGCTTTTGTGTTTGGTTCTGTTTATATGCTGGATTACATTTATTGATTTGACTCTTGAAAGGTAAGTTTTCTCTTTCTCAGCACCTTCCATGTATCCTTAAAAAATTCCCATATGAGATTGTTTTATGGGAATTACAGTTTGTTAACTACTTTAAAAGTTTTTCTTCTCTACTAGAATAGAATCCAGAGGACAAGAATCATATTTGTCTTTTTCACCATTTTATCTTTAGAGTGACACATAGTAGGAGTGCAGAAATCTTTTTGAATGGATGACTTGATAGACTATTAATTTTGTGACAGCCATCTAATATCTTTGAAATTAATTAATCTCTAGAATCCTGCTGGGACTCTGGCATATACAAGGCTCACAATTAGTGTGTATTTAATGACTGAAAATGAGTTAAAGGGCTTTCTATTTTCGATTCAGGCTTAGAGACATTAAAGGGTTAAGATGTTACACTCTTTAGGAAGTATTTTATGGAGCTATTCATTGTACTGAATTTATATTTTTGACAAGCATATTCTTCCGATTTAAAATCTCAAATTTCCCATGTATTCAGATATAAACTTAATTACATTAAGCAGACACTGTGTATTGAAAAGAGCAGTGGATTTAGAATATGAGGATCTGGCCTTCTGTAGTATTTACTGGATATACAATTTTGCAAGTCACCTATACTCTCTGAATGTCAGTTTGTTTTTCATTTTTAAAATAGTAATAACAACAGTTATTTAGTATGAATGCAGACCATTTATGAAAACAACTAGCTAATATTTGCTATATAGTAAATAGTTTGTAAAAGTTAAAAGAAAAACTCTTTCTTTCCCAACCCAACTAAGGTTCTTTCTATTTATCATGCCTTAATGAGGTTTATTGTTCTTGTTGCCTAAAGACAGTTCAAAGGTAAGGGCGCAATTGTAGTGTTAAGAGACGACTGCAGGTGCAACCGTGTCTGATGTGAGTACCAACTCTCCCTCCGATGCTGAGAGGAGATTTTGCTCATTGATCAAAACACTTTTCCTAGCTTAGCCAAAGGCAAAGTATAGATTGGTATCGAAGTACATGGGCTCTACTATTAGGCTATCTGGGTTCAAATTTGTGCTATGCAAATAATGCAGACCTTGAGGAGCCCACAGTAGTAGCTGTAAGCATCATCACTATCACCATAATCTTATATTTATAGCAAAATTTGCCTTGGTTGAAATAATTTGTGAACCTCGGCAAGGAACTCAACATCTTCACTAAGTTTTCTCATATAATAATAGTTCCTAATTTATGGGATTACATAAATATGTAACATATATACAACATATTAAATGTATGTATGCCTATATACGTATGTTATATATATATATTAGAACAATGTCTGAATGTGCTTCCCTTTGTATTTCAGAGAATTTCTCAGAATCCCGTTCAACTAAGCATTCTGGGCAGGCACATAATTTAAGATGAATTTGCCATTCCTCAACCACGAGTTTTAACCACATTAACATACAGTTAAGCCCTTTCTTTTTAATGCACAAATGGAAATAACCATGATGTTAGTGCTTTGCAAAAAAACGTAGGCCACTTAGGAACTCATACACTCACATACTTCATTCCCCACAGATGGGGCAGACATTCCTGGGATGTTGATGCCAGTAAGTTTAGCCAATTATATTTTAGCCACCTATTAAACTCCTTGGAAACAAGATTTTATTTTAACTCAGTATGAAGATTATGCATAATGAATCACAGATTTGAAGGAAATTATTCCTTCATATACTATTCACGTATATGAAATAGTACATGAAGCTAAAGTCAGGGAAAGATAATATAGAAAGGACAGATTTGGTCTTCAGCCCCATAGTGTGTCTTTGAATAACAGGTTTTTTTAATGCACAAACACATGGTTCTGAAACACTTGAGATGGGAAAGTCAAAACTGTCTTGAAGTGAAGATAATATTGTGAAACAAACTCACTGCAGGGCTTCATGAGTTTAAAATTTTCAAATAATAACTTGTTGCAGCATGGAATGACTTAACAAAAAACTTCAGAGTTGAAGTATTAATTATTTTTAAACAGCTCTGCACAGCAGCCTTTCACATATTACTAGAATATAGAGATATAGTCTTTGTTATATAAATTTGCAAAACATTGAATTGCTAGCAGGTCTGTCAACACATATTTATTGAAGACTTCTTATGTGGCAAGCATTGCTCTAGGAACTAGAAATAAATGGATACACAAACAGATGTGGATTTACTCAGATAGTGGAAGGAGCAGACAGCAACTAATTGGGGGGTTAAGTTTAATGGGAATATAAGGAACAAGGGAGAAGGAAACAAGGACAAGCCTTAACCTACCCACAGAGGATTTCCCAAGGGGATTACATTAAAGCAAATACCTTAAGTATGGGTGGATTTGGCTAGGATAAACAAAGGAGGGAGGGGCACTTTAAATAGAAATGACAGCATAGTCAAAAGCCCTGTGGCAGGCAAGACCATGCCCTGTCAAGGGAACTGAACAATGCCCAGTATGACCCATGTGGTAAAAATCAGGTTATGAGAAGACAGGATGGCAAATTGTATCGGTAACAAAGTACACAGAGCTTTATAGCCCATGTTTCAGTTTCGAGTCTTCATTGTATAAAAATGTTGTAAAATAGCTTATTACTTAAAAGCTAATACCAGGAATCCTAGTAGGCACAAAAAGGTTCTTGTTTGAAATAAAAATGCAAAATAAAACTTTGAAAAGTTCTTGGGGTAGAAAGTAAGTCTCCCCGCTGCTCCTAAGAGTTCTGTGTTGTGGGGCCCTGCTTAAGATCAAGAGGAGCCTAACATTTGCAGGTCCCAGATCAAGAGTACAAATGGACACCTACATACCTTCTTATGTCTAAATAGTTTAAATAGTAGAGTGGGGATGTCAACAAGATGTGGAATAGGACTTTCCAATGCTTATTCCGTTAGAGAAACATCAATTCAAACAACTATCCATGCACAGAAATAACTGCACAGGAACTAAAGAAACAAGGTGAGGGATTATAGCATCTGGGTGTTGCACAGAAGTAAGAAAACATGCATTAAACGGTGTAGGAAGGCATAGTTTTATATCATCCCTGTCACTCTTCCCTCCAACCCCACACAGCACAGTGTGGAGGTACATACCTTCCATGTGGGGAAAGGAGAGAGAAATAAGCACTGGACCTTGCCTTGTGTCCCAACACTGGTCCCGTTGCAGTAAAACCCAGCACTAGGCAGGCCCCCATGCCACAAACTGAGCCTTCAGTGCCATTATGAGTCCTTGGTCTGCTGGGCAAACTCAGTCTCTCGCTGCCCCACCACCAAGCAGATCTCAGAAACCTCAAGCTAGGAATTACTCCCGGCATCAGACAAATTCCCAAAGCCCTAGACATAAGACCAACACCCAGATACCCAGCCTCCTGGCTGGCCCCTGTAAATACAAAATGCAGGCCTATCCAGCACTTTGGCCAAACCCAGTGCCAGGTCAGCACCCCTGGCCTCAAACATCAGCCAGGTACTATAGACACGGGCTTGAGGCCTGTCAAGTGCCAGGCTGGTCTCTTCAGCCCCATCTTCCAGATCATTCTCTGTGACCCCACACTCGAGCAGACTCAGAATCTCAGCTTGCCAATGTAGACCCTAGCACTGGACCAGCTGCCCCAGGCCCAGGCTCCAGGATCATTACTGTGTACCAGGTCCCAGGCCTGCCCATGATGCCCCAGGACCCAGGTCAGCCCTCCAGAACCTAGTCTCCATGCCAGCACCTGCACACACAACCTCTATGCCAGTGGACCCAGGCTCCAGTCCAGTTTCCATGGCTCCAGCCTTCAGGTTAGCCCCAGTGGCTCTAGGCATCAGGCCAGTGCCCATAATCCCAGGTTCCAGACCAGCCCTTGTATACCTAGGCTCTGTGTCCGCCCCAACACTAGGCTGTCCCCAAGCTCCAGACTAGTCTCAGGGTCCCAGGCTCCAGGGTGTAGACCTACTCCAGCAGACGCAGGGTCCAGACCCACCTCATTAGATCCTGGTGCCAGGGACCCCATGGACTGAGACTCCCAGTCCACCCCTGCAGACCCAGAATCCAGACTTGCCCCTATAGACTCAGGTTCCAGTACTGCCTCTTCACCAGGTAAAACCTTGTGGACTCAGACTATCGGCCTATTCCAGAATAAACTAACAGAATAAGGTGCCCAGGAATAAATCCATGCATTTATCATTAATTGATTTTTGACAAAGGTGCCAAAACGCAGAATGTGGAAAGGACAGTCTTTTCAATAAATGGGGCTGAGCAATTGAATATCTACAGGCAGAAGAAGAAAATAAGACCCATATCTTACACTACACACAAAAGTCACTCAAAATGTTATAAAGACTTAAACATAAGCATAGAAACTATTAAACTATTATGTTGGCGCAAAAGTAATTACAGCTTTTGCCATTAAATATAATAGCATAAACCGAAATCCCTTTTGCACCAATACTAGAGGAAAACAACAGGAAACCCTCCACAACATTAGTCTGGGCAATAATTTTTTGGATATGAACCTCAAAACACAGACAACAATAGCAAAAATAGACAAATAGAATTCCAACTAAAAAGCTTCTTCAAAGCCAAAGAAACAATCAACAACTGAGTAGAAAAAAGAAAACAACATACAAAATGGGAGATTGCAAACCATACATCTGATAAGGGGTTACTAGCCAAAATATGTAAAGAAACAACCTGATTACAAAGTGGACAAAGGATTTGAATAGATATTTATCAAGGAAGACACACTGATATGGTTTGGCTCTGTGTCTCCACACAAATCTCATCTCAAATTGTAATCTCCCTGTGTTGAGGAAGGGGCATGGCGGGAGGTGATTGAATCATGGAGGCAGATTTCTCCTATGCTATTCTCATAATAGTGAATGAGTTATCATGAGATCTGGTTGTGTGATAAGTATCTGGCACTTCCCCATTCTCTCTTTCTCCTGCTGCCATGTAAGACGTGCCTTGCATCCCCTTCACCTTCTGCCATGATTATAAGTTTCTTGAGGCCTCCTCAGCCATCCAGAACTGTGAGTGAATTAAACCTCTTTTGTTTGTAAATTACCCAGTCTCAGGTAGTATCTTTATAGAAGTGTGAAAGTGGACTAATACACACACAAATGGCCAAGAAAGGTATATTTAAAAATGCATTTTCTAAAGGAAGACCGCTGACTCCAGGTGGGCACATCCCAGTGGGCCTGCAGATTTCTTACCACCTGGAGAGGGACTTGACCAGAGGAAGAGATTCATCTAAAGTGAATGGATTTTTATGCCCGAGTCATATTCCACTATATATACCACAGTTTGTTTAGTCACTTGTTGATCGATAGGCATTTGGGCTGGTTTCAGGATTTTTCATTTGTGAATTGTGCTGCTATAAACATGTGTGTGCAAGTACCTTTTTCATATAATGACTTCTCTCCCCTGGGTAGATACTATTATTCTAAGTGAAGTAACTCAGGAATGAAAAAGCAAAAGTCGTACGTTTTCAGTGATATGTGGGAGCTAAGCTCTAAGGACACAAAGGCATAAGAATGATAAAACGGACTTTGGGGAATTGGGGGGAAGAGTGGGAGGGAGGTGAGGGATAAAAGACTACAAATATGGTGCAGTGTATCCTGATCGGGTGATGAGTGAACCAAAATCTCACAAATCTCCACGAAAGAACTTACTCATGTAATCAAATACCACCTGTACCCCAATACCTTATGAAAAAAATAAAGTGAATGGCTAAGGGAGTAACTAGTGGGATATTTTTCTGCATAATAAAAGGAAAATGATTTGGAATTTTCAGTTAAATCTGGGAAGGAAAGGAATAAAAAGATATGAGAGGGTAAGATAAAAATGAAAACCAGAAAGATAGTAGAATTCTGGGGTTAAATGAGGTCCTTGGACTTTACAACTCGTTTTTTCATTAAAAAAATATATATTGCAGAAGATGGAGCAAGATTGCAGAATAGAAGCCTATACCATTTCTCCCTCTCCCCCTACAGGAACACCAGATTTTAACTACTATCTGCACACAGAAAGACAGCATCACAATTGCAGTACCAGGTTTCTACTTCATATCACTGGAAGAGGCATTAAAAAGAGTGAGAGAGATAGTCTTGAATCACTGATGCCACCCCTCCTCCATGCCCCCAATAGCAGCCATGTGGCACTGAGAGTCTGCACACTTGGGGAAGGAGAGTGCAGAAACTGGGAGACTTTACATTGAACTCAGTGCTGCTGTGTCTCAGCAGAAAGCAAAGCAAATCAAAACCACAGTGAGATACTATCTCACACCAGTTAGAATGGCCATCATTAAAAAGTCAGGAAACAACAGGTGCTGGAGAGGATGTGAAGAAATAGGAACACGTTTACACTGGTGGTGGGACTGTAAACTAGTTCAACCATTGTGGAAGACAGTGTGGCGATTCCTCAAGGATCTAGAACTAGAAATTCCATTTGACCCAGCCATCCCATTACTGGGTATATACTGAGGGGATTATAAATCATGCTGCTATAAAGACACATGCACACATATGTTTATTGCGGCACTATTCACAATAGCAAAGACTTGGAACCAAACCAAATGTCCATCAATGATAGACTGGATTAAGAAAATGTGGCACATATACACCATGGAATACAGAACTTGGGTTTCTAAGTAAGCCTCACTACCATGAAGTGCTCTGGGGTCCTAGGCAGTCTAGGACAAAAGAACTGCAATTCCTACTGCTGGGCTGGGCTCAGGGCCGGTTGACTAGGGTAGAACATGGTCTATTGAGACACCAGCCGGGTTGGCTAAGGGAGTACTTGGACCCTTCCCCTTCCCCTAAGCCCAGGCCGTATAGCCAGCAGCAACGAAAGTGACTTCTTCCTTTTGCTTATGGAGAGGAGAGAGTAAAGAGGATTTTGTCTTGCATCTTGGATACCAGCTCAGCTACAGTATTGTAAGGCACCAGGCAAAGTGATGAGGCCCCATTCCAGGCCCTGGCTCCTGGAAGACATTTCTAGACACAGGCTGGGGCAAAAGGGAACCTGCTACCTGGAAGGGCAGGACCAAGTCCTGGCAGGATTCATTACTTGCTAACTACAGAGCTCTTGGTCCCTGAATTAACCAGGTAGTATTCTGTGGGCCTTGGGCTCTGAGACGTGCTGGTTTCAGGTGTGATCCAGCACATTCCAAGCTGTGCTGGCTATGGTGAAAGATTCCTTCTGTTGGAGAAAAACAGAGGGAAAAATAAAGGGAATTTTGTCTTGCACCTTAGGTACCAGCTTGGCCACAGTGGGATAGAGCAATAAGCAGGATCTTGGGGTCCCTAAGTCCAGGCCTAGGCTCATGGACAGCATTTTTGTAGCTGTTCTGGGCCAGAGGAGAGCCCACTGCCCCGAGGAGGAGTCCCAGGCCTGGGAGCATTCAGCACAAGCTAACTGAAGTCCCCTTTGGCTTTCAATGAGCATTTAAGGTGGCCTGGCAGACTCCCCCCACCTCCCAGCACCAAACCCGCCATGGGCCAGTGGTGGTGGTGGCCATAGAGAGAGATCCTCTGACTGTCGAATGGTGAGGAAAGACCAGGTAGGTCTTTGTATTATGGTTTGAGTGACAGCTTAGCTACAGTAGAATAGAACATCAGGAAAACTGCTGAGATTTTGGACATCAGTTCCTGGCTCCCAGACTACATCTCTGGATCCATCTGGGGCCTTGAGGAACCCACTCACCTGATGGGAAGGACTCAAACCTGACTGGCTTTACATCTGCTTGAGCAAACATAGGTAGTAACCAGGAAGTGGTTACAGTGGGCCTTGAGTGAGACTCAGCGTTGTGCTGGCTTCAGGTCTGACCCAGCACAGTCCAAGTGGTTGTGGTCACAGGGGTATTCATATCACCACAGCCCCAGTACCAGGTGGCTCAGCACAGCAAGAGAGGCTCTATTTTTTCAGGAGAAAGTAAAGGAAAAGAACAAGAGTCTCTGCTTGGTAATCCAGAGAATTTTTCCAGATCTTATTCAAGACCACAAAGGCAGTACTTCTATGAGTCTGAAAAAAACACAGTATTATAATAAATACCAAACTCTTCAATGCCCAGACACTGATGAACAGCTACAATCATCAAGACAATACAGTAATATATGACCTCACCAAATGAACTAAATAACGTACCAGGGACCAATCCTGGAGAAACAACTTTCAGATGGAGAATTCAAATAGTTTTGTTGAGGAAACACAAAGAAATTCAAAATAACACAGAGCGATTCAGAATTCTATCAGACAAATTTAACAAAGAGATTGAAATAATTAAAAGGAATCAAGCAGAAATTCTTGAGTTGAAAAAAATGCAATGAAAATACTGAATGATGCATCAGAGTTCCTTAATAACATAATGGATCAAGCAGAAGAAAGAATCAGTGAGCTTGAAGATGGACTATTTGAAAATGTATAGTCAGGCCTGGTGTGGTGGCTCACGCCTGTAATCCCAGTACTTTGGATACTTGAGGTCAAAGGCTATTTTACACATAATTTTAAATCTTTTTAAAAACACCGCATTCCAAGCAAAACATGTCTCTTTGTACAATATGGTAATAAACAAAATAGCTGACAGTTATTAAATATTTAGTATGTGCCAAAACATATTCTGAATGCCTTGCATGCACTAATTTACTTATTCATCATAGCAAACCTATGACTAAGGTCTGTTGTTATCTTCATTTACAGATGAGGAAACTGCGACACAGTAAGGTTAAATAAATTTGTACAAAGTCATACTTGTGGAAAGTAGAGAGGCAAATTTAAATTCAGGATGTCTGTTTCTAGAATTTCTGCTCTTATTTAACATGCTGTATTGCCTCTTGCTGGTTACTGGGAGGGATATTTAGGTACCAAATCTGAATAAGCGGCTGAAATTTATGTTATGTCCAATGTGGCACAGACCTAGGTCAACAAAGACTGGAATACAAGTGTCAGGAAAGATGATGAAATGTTGGGTATCTCAATTTTATCCATCTTTCAAGGAGTTGCACTTGTGCATATGACAATGAGATAAGCTCCTGAAGGTAATGGGATGCCGTAAAAAGTTTTAAGTAGGGGGATAACAAATTTAAAATTACCTTGTATAAAGATTACTTGGATTACAGACCGGTGACTTCAGGAATAGGGATAAAAGTAATGAGCCAGTTGGGATGCTATTGTTAGAGATGTTCATGTTAGAGATGTTGGTGGTTTGAATGGAGTTGAAGAGATATAGCTGCAACCGACAGGAATAGATGTTTTATTGGTAGCAAGGAAGAAGTTGGTACCAATGTCATATCCAGGTTTCTAGTTTGAGCACCTGGGTGGATTGTATGTCATTTACTAAAAGAGGACACTGAATAAATGGATTTTAGAAAATAGTCCATGACTTTGCAGCTTGTGGTACCTGGAGAACAACTCTGAAATGAAGTAAACAAAGATAAAAACCACTCACTGGCCCAGTTTCAGTCAGAGCAATGTTGGCAAAGTGGAAGGGATGAATTTTAGATTATCACGTGAATGGCTAGCCATTTCAAAAAGAAATGATTATCGTCAGCAAGTGAATATTTGAACGTTTCTACAAAGGGTTGTCTGAGAAAATGTTGCTCACACTTGGGTTAAAGGAGGAGCCTTGGAAGTTAAGGGGTGATTGAAAAGCCAGATATCTCAGAGAGCAATTTCCCTAGTGTTTACATTTCAAAGGGAAGTGAAACCTGGGGCCAGGCAGCCAATCATTTATATTGCAATGGAATGCAAATTACTAGAGAAGAAAGGTTTTACTCCCACTCTCAAGAGAAGAGGGGCAGCATGTAACCTGCATAAACACCAGAATGTAATTTCAGGGTATTTCTCCTGCAGAACAGACCCCTGTATGTGCAGGCCTGACTCGGGGCACTCATGTTTTCACCTGGGGAGCACCAGGCATTGGAAATTAATGTGGTGGTTATAAGTTATAATAACTCTGATCTCTGTCCCACAAACCTCCTGTTCACTTTCAGCATAAAAATGATTACTTTTTTATGATTTAACGATTTTATTAAATGATTATTTAATGCTTATATTTCAGCATAAATACAAGCATTAAAAACTTATCAGTTGATTCTCCATGACTTTTGTCTTGCAATATATCATCATATGTCTGTGCTTGGAAAAGGTAGGGGACGTGGGTAACAGGCAGGCTGGCAACTTGAATTACCTTGCAATGATTAACAATGCAATAATTACTAACTTTTATTAAGCAAAACTACTTTGTGTTTCTTGACTCATTAATTCAATCAATAGAGCAGCCATGTGAAGTAGATGTATTTCATCCTTTTACTACTAAAGAAGTAGGCTCCTAAAGGTCACAAAATTTACCTGCTTGATAGAGTCAAGGATAAAGCCTGTATCTGACTCTTATGTTCTCTTAAGCAGCACATTATATTGTCTCTCAGGTAAAAAGCTTGTATAAACAGAAGTTGGAATTTATAGAATTTGCACCAACTTCAGATACTGCTGTGATAGAGTTTGTTACAAATTAAGAGACTTATTCTTTTGTTGAAGTTCTAGAATATGCAAGTAAACTTAGCGGTCTAATAAAGAAGGAAGAAGACTCTCTTTACTGATGTCTCCATACTCCCTCCATCCCCTCCACTGAAAAAGTTGCTTCTCTACCTCATGCTCTAGATTTGTACCTAGCCATATGAAGTGAATCCTTCTGCATTATTTTTCTGTAACATTACCTGTGCCAGCTGTTGAAGACATTCTGCTCACAATGCTGCTTCAGAGGGTCACCTGGATGCCAGGTGCATAAATAGCTGGATAATTGATTATGCCAGTATTAGTTCTATAGACTTTTATTCTCTGTATCACTCAATACTTGAAAAAGAATATGTAATATATGTATGTATATACATTTGTAACTATATCTCTATCTTACATATAAGAAATGTACGTGTGTATATATAAACTCTAGTTTGCATATTTATCTGTTTAATCTTTAATACTACTTCTGTACTGCTCCTGGGTCCAGTGAGATGGACATCTCAGTTCCTCAAAGTACCCTAAAGCTACTAGAACAGGTAAAGCCAGGATATTAATTAAGTTTACCCCAAGGCCACACTCTTGATAGGCCAAAAAAAGTTACCATTAGCTCTACTGTCTTGCCATTCATTTTCCCACTTGAAATTATGCTCGGTAATGTTGCTTGATAGAGTTTGGCAAATAAAGTTACGTGATATGTATATCCCAATAATTCTATGTGCATGTTATAATATGTATTGAATAATAAGATTCCCCTCCCATTATTAAATCAATTCCATGTTGCTTCATGTAATTTAAAGTTCCATAAAATAGAGATACCCAAGTGGAACTCTTCTATTTTTTTCTGTGATAGATAATCAAAATGCTAATAATGAAGCCCAAACAAAATAAGCACAATATATGATAAGCCTTTCTACTGTGTTTTCCTAGAAAAGTTAATGTCATCAAATCTTTCTTTTTTCTTCCTCCTCACATAGAAAATAACTGGAAAGGCCTTATCCTAGGAATATCCTTAGCTGTCTTCCCCTGGACCTGAAATAGCATATTTAGATTCTTCAGGTTCCTTATTTAATTCATTATTTTCCAGAGTGGATGTGGTCTATGTTTTTAAAGTTTGAAAATTTAGAAAACAAAAATAAATCTCTAGGAACAAACATTGTTAATTAAGGGTGATATAATATAACATATCCCAAGCAAAACGTTCATGTAACCCTATACCTATCACAGTGGCGGCTCACATTTTTACTACTAGGAGACATAAGCCCAGAGATTAGTGTATCTGGAGAAAAGGGCTAACAGAGAAAGCAGGAAAGAAAAAACAAGAAAAATCTTGGTTTCAGGTTGGCTATCCTGAGAGTCTATCATGCCAGTTCAGATAACTATTTGCACACCAAAGTTTCGTGCTCCCCTTCAATGATGAAGAGCTGTTGCTGGGATGAAAAAAAAATGCTCAGCCAAGGACTACGTTTCCCAGTTCCTCCAGTATCCAACTTGGGTAACGTGATGAATATTTTGGATACAATATGGTCCGAGTGGTGTATGCCTCTGCTTAGCTTGTCCTATAAAAGATTCCTGTACAATCCTCCACCCTCCCTCTTTCCTTATTCACTAGCTGAATGGAGAAGATTCTGAGGCTTGATAGTTGGGAAAGATCACAAGTAGAAGAAACACTGTGGAAAAACCATGAACGACCATATGGAAAGTCATCTACCCACTAGGAACGTCTCATTAAATTTTATTTGAATGACAATTCATCTAACACTCATCTCAAGACCACAGCTTGTGAATTTAGAAGTAATTTGGTAGAAATCATTCATCAAAAGTTTATTTTGGATTCTGTTTCTATATCCTAGTAATATAATCTACATCTATAAAAACTGCCTCTTCTCTTAGAAAACAGCATCTGAAACACTCCTAACGTCTTATAATATTTTGCATTTTGCAAAGGCGGCTAATCTAATTCCTGTCTTTCCTGTGGCTCTGTTTGCCATCTTAGTGTTCTTTTATATTTTAAAGCTATTAATTTTAGTTTCCCTTTTGCCTCTCTCTTTTAGACACTATATACGGTTCTTTATAGGACAACAATATTCTCTTATAATCTGAGTACTCCACTTTTAATAGGATGTCTTCAGGAAGACCACAGTAATGCATCGCTTAACAAAGGAGATAAGTTCTGAAAAAATGCCTTTTTAGGTGATTTCTTCATTGTGTGAACATCCTAGAATGTACTTACACAAACTGAGATGGTACAGCCTACTACACATCTAGACTATATGGTGCAGCCTACTGCTCCTAGGCTACAAACTTGTACAGTATGTAATTGTACTGAATACCGTAGACAATTATAATACAGTGACAAGCATTTGTCCATCTAAACATAGAAAAGGTATAGTAAAATATGGTATAAAAGATTAAAAATGGTATAACTGTATAGGACACTTACCATAAATAGGGCTTGCCAGCCTGGACCTTGTTCTGGGTGAGTCAGCGAGTGAGTGGTAAGTGAATATAAAGGCCAAGGACATTACTATATACTACTGTAGACTTTATACAACACTGTACACTCAGGCTACACTAAATGAATTGTATTTATTTATTTGTTTTTATTTACTTTTATTCTTTGAGACAGCATCTTGCTGTTGCCCTGCAGGAGTGCAATGACACAATTATGGCTCACTGCAGCCTCAACCTCCTAGGATCAAGTGATCCTTCCATCCTAGCCTACCAAGTAGCTGGGAACACAGGTGTGTGCCAACACGCCTGGCTAATTTTTAAATTTTTTTGTAGAAATGAGGTCTTCCCATGTTGCGTAGGCTGGTCTTGAATTCCTGCACTCAAGCAATCTTCCCACCTTAGTCCCTCAAAGTGCTGGGATTACAAGCATGAGCCTCCCTCCGCATGTGGCTTTAAAAAGTTTTCTTTCTTCAGCTGGGTGCGGTGGCTCACGCTTGTAATCCCAGCACTTTGGGAGGCTGAGACCGGAGGATCACAAGGTCTGGTGATCAAGACCATCCTGCTCAGCATGATGAAACCCCGTGTCTCTACTAAAAAAAATACAAAAATTAACCAGGCGTGGCAGCGCGCACTTGTAGTCCCAGAACCCGGGAGGTGCAGGCTGCGGTGAGCAGAGATCACACCACTGCACTCCAGCCTGGCTGACAGAGCGAGACTCTATCTCAAAAAAAAAAAAAAAAAAAAAAAGTTTTCTTTCTTCAATAATAAATTATTTTTAGCTTACTGTAACTTTTTTACTTTATAAATTTTATAAACTCTCCAGCAGTCCTCTTGCCCATTCTTCAAGTCTATTACATTAAAGAACAACAACAACAACTTGTTTCTTAAACTGATCTTGTTCTTAGGGCTAACCCTTTTTCTGATCAGAGTTTCTTCTTTCTGTTTTCTCTTTTGAGAGCATATCTTTGTTTTGCTTACGTATGTAGCAATATTTTGCCTGTATGGTTACATTTAGAAAGAAATATAATATTTGTGGCTTCTGAGTCTGAAAATAATTCAATTTTCAAAAATTATATTCTCAGAGTCATTCTCCCTTGAAGGTCAACTTCACATCCATGCTGGCCACGTGCTCCAGCTCCCGTGCTTCTGTGAGATCCACTTTCAGTGGGTCTCATCTTTCCTTTAGACTCCAGTTCCACATATTTGCCTGGCATATTTTTTCCATAGCTTGGGCCATTCTCGTTTTCTTGTTTAAAAAAATCTTATGTGACCTTGAAATTCACTGAAAAATGCCTGAATTATACATTTGCGAGCCTCTTTTATCAAAGCTCTCAATTTCTGTGGCTGTTAACAATACCTCTGTACATTTTCACATTTTCATCTTCATTCACTTTAAAATACTAGCTATAACACATGTACACACACGTAAACACACACACAAACATGTATGCAAAAAGTAAATTAATCAAACATATAATTTTAGATCAGTGCTTTTCTAAATATGACACATGGGTTACCTGTATTAAAATTACCCAGAATGCTTATTTAAAATACAGATTTCTGAGCCCCTCCCAAGACTGACTGAATCAGAATTTCAGGAGCCTCCAAAACTACAATTTTAAAAACAGATATTCCAATAATTTTTATGAATTCTATAATTGAGGAACTACTGCTTTTATGTATTTAGTTACTTTAATACTAAGGGAGTTGTGTTTGTGGAAAGAAGTTTTTATTTTAATTTTTTCTCTGTGTATATAGAAACATCCTCTCTGTTGAATAAACATAAATCTATACAAGCAGACATATGAACGTAACTTTTATGCTTTTGGTAGTTATTAAAATATGCTGTTTTAATCATGCATTCTAGTAATAAGCTTAGTGCATTAACATTCAGAGAGTAAATGACAGAAACATTTTTGTTCTGTACTCCAAAATTATTATCTTTGGTGTTTGAGAACAGATTCATTTAACGGCCGTTAAAGAGTGAGAAAATATACAGCTTTAACCTACATTGAGAGGTTGAAAATAGAAATTCCAGCAAATATATTTAAATACATGTATCACCAGACACATATTTCAGGCAAACCCCTCCCTCCTTCCTTTAAAAATAATATGGGAGAAACTACTGCATGCAATTTGATGTTTTAGTTTTGAGTTTTAAGGACCATTTACTTCCTTTTCTTTTCTACATGTCAAAAGTCAATTAATATTTATACGAATTTTGCAGTAAAGCTCTTCCTCCACATATATTTATCTTTTCAATTATAATTTAGTGGCCTCACCTACATTCTGCATCTCTGTCTCTGAAAGGTGCAATGGTGCAGAGCACTTACACAATAGGATAGGACAATGTGTACACAAGTGAATTTCTCCCACTACACTGAGCATAATATGGACATTCGGTACTGGGATGGATCCCATCCGGAGAAGGTAGCTCCTCAAGGTTTTATGTGCTGAGAATGGTGGTAAAGTTACCCAGCTACCTAATAAGAAATATTCCAGGTTATTTTAGTTTGGGTAGTGGCTGGTAATGAGGACCACACTCTTTCAGGTTGGACCACTTGCCTTGTTCATACTCACATATGCCACCACTATCCACACATAAGATTGAGTACTAGGCAAGAAGGGCACTACCACAATCTTTCCATAGCAGGTTGGGTATGTTCATAGCAGGCTGGGAGAATAACAGGGATAAGATTTGTCTCTGTGTCCATAGAGACTCCAAATAGGCTACCCTGGTCTGAGCTGAGAAAACATTTTTTTCAGGAGCGTTCCCCAGCACTCAGTATTATTAGAGACACTGTGTTTGAAGGTGGTATTTTTAATATTAAGATGTTTGATATGCTGTTTAATATAATGCATATGCCTCAAAGGAACCTCAGCCCTTTTGTAGGCTAACAGGTCATACTTCTGGACTTTATAAGCCATCACAGATGTGATCAACCAGTCCACTCACCATCTCTTCATCTTATCCAATTGATAATGCTACTTAAAATCCAAATCCACACGTGTATCTTCATAGCAAAACAGTTAATATTTTGGAGTCTAGACATTTTATTATTTTCCCAAGAAATTGATGGTGACAAAAAAAGGGGGAGTCTTAAAAGTCTAGGGAACCAGACCCAGGGGAAATTGTAGGCATGTTCTTAGCATCAACACTCTGCTCTGGCCCTTTTCTGGACAGTGTTTTTATTTGTTTGATTGCTCGTTTGCAACTAATGCAATTCTCCATTCTCTTTAATGTCAAACTGACCATCCTTCACAGAAGTCAAACCTTTCCTCTATTTCTTGAGGGGTACGGGATGAGCAAGAGAGGACAGGGTTTAGTGGAGTTGGTCTTAATTAAATGTGCACAATACAGTACTAGAAAAACATGCTATTTTTCCTTATCACCATTACTTAGATAAGAACTTTTAATATTAAGCACAGAATCAGATATAACTTCTTATCTATGTAATTAAATGTGACATTAACATTTGAGATAAACATAAGGTCACTTTTTTAGCTTTTTTTAAAATGAAGAGATGGCTGATATAAAGATAAGCTTTATGGATATCAAGTAGGTCATAATAAAATTCTGGAATGGACAGAAAACTTAACATTTTCTGTTATAAAATCTTTCTTTCATAATAGAATCTACAGTTTTTTTCAATTCCTGGTTTTGTTGTTGCTTCTTGGCATTAGTAAATATTTCAGTGCAGTAAACTCTGCTACAATTACACAAACTCTATACAGTGAGGTTTGGAAAAGGTATGCAAAGACTTACTTCCAGTCAAAAGAAAGTCAACCACTGTGTGAAATGAGGATTAGAAACTAGATTTGCTGATATATGTGTAAAGGGTATTTACTACCTAACAGGGCATGTTTTTATTTATCTTTTTATCTTTCAAAATATGAGGCATTTTCCACCATTAGTGGAAAATTTTTTTTAAATCATTACATGAGAGGAAAATGTTATCAATGTGATAGTTAAAATACTTTAATGGCAGACATAGATTTTAAAGGGTGATATCGATTTACTTCATACAACTACATACAATTACAAATGTAGTCAGCATTTTTTTACCTATTGCTCTGTAACAAATCACGCCCTAAATCTTAGTTGCTTTTATTTCTCACAGAACCTGGGTTGGGCTGAGAACTCTCATATAGCTGCTGTAAGATGGTAGCTGCAGCAAGAGTCATCTTAAAACAACTAATGAGGTAACGAGGTAATGAGGGTCTAGGTGCAGTGGCTCACGCCTGTAATCCTAGCACTTTGGGAGGCTGAGGCAGGTGAATCACTTGAGGTTAGGAGTTTGAGACCAGCCTGGCCAACATGGTAGAACTCCATCTCTACTAAAAATACAAAAATTAGCTAGGGTGGTGGCAGGTACCTGTAATCCCAGTTACTTGGGAGGCTAAGGCAGAAGAATCACTTCAATCCAGGAGGCAGAGGTTGCAGTGAGCCAAGATCGATTCCGCCACTGTACTCCAGTCTGGGTGACAAAGTGAGACTCTGTCTCAAAACGAACACAGAACACCAAGTTAGGGTGGATATTCATGATAGCTTCTTCATTCTCAAGACTGTTCCTCAACTGATACAGCTGAAATAGCTGGAAGTTAGCTGACTGTCTTTTGATTTACATGTGGCCTTCAACATGATAAGCTTAAACCTCTTCACAACATGGTAGTCTCACTGTAGTAAAACTACTTACACAGTGGCTGACTTCCACAGAGCAAGTGTTTCCATATACCTAGATGGAAGCCATGATTTCTTATTATCTGATGTTGGAAGTCACACGTCTTAATTCCTATCACGTTCTACTGATTAAGAGCTATTAAAGCAGGTCATGGGAAGATTCAGTTCATGAGTGGGTATGTATCTTTGGAGAGTTAGGAAAGATGATATTCAGCAGTAAGACCAAGAAGTTTCAGCGAAAAGTCTCATATATTTCATATCCATTGATTATTGATTCTTAGAACAGGAAAAGATCTTAAGTATCTTGGAAAATATCTGATTTACCCTTGAAACTGACATTCATATAAGCACTTGGTGTTTACAAAAATAAAAATCCAGTATCTTGATATTTTTAGGCTATTAGGAAGTCACAATATTTTATGTTATTTTTAAATAAAAACTGAGATGTAGGAAAAATTAATATGTCTCATCTAAAACAAAATAGACAAGAATAAAATGTACAAAAATTTACTTCATTCCACTACAGAAATTTTCCAAAATGTGCACAAGATAAACAATAGCTTTTAAAATTTGTAAAGACAAGAACAAAATGTACAAAAATTTACTTCATACAACTACAGAAATCTTCCAAAACATGCATAAGATAAACAATGGCTTTTAAAATTTGTATTTAAAATGTAAAAAAAGATAGTATCTGAAAAAGGATAGATCAAAAAATAGGTTTTGGTTTCTCATTATATTTCTTCTTTTTAATTTAAAAATTCCATTTCTCTATTTTAATTTTTAACAGGTAATTTTTAAGTGACTTCAAAATTAAAAAGGATATAAAGGTTTATAATGAAAAGTACACTGAAAATGATAAACACTGCTGAGAGAAAGAAAAGGAGACTCAAATAAATGAATAGATATACCACATTCATGGGTCAGAATACTGAATATTGCCAAGATGTCAATTTTCCCAAAGTGGATTGATAGATACAATGCAATTCCAATCAAAATCTAGAAGCTTTTTTTTTTTGTAGAAGTTGACAAAATGATTTTAAATTTATGGCAAAGCAAAGAGCCTAGAATAGCCCGAGAGACTTACATTTTATTTTGTTCTGAATATTCCATTTTAAATATACAAATATATATACATATATGCATGTATATATGTATATATTTATACATAAAAATGGATTATATTCCATAAATACATATATGTATAAAAATGCATCTATAAATATGTATTTATAGATGTATATTTATACATATACGTATATATGTATATATTTATATAAATATACATTATATATAACATGTATTTTATATATAGATATTATATCTATTTTTTATACTTTATATATTTTTATTTTGTATTTCATACTTACATATTTATATATAAAATACATTATTACAATATATATTTATATGTAGTATACACATATATACATATATGTATAAATACATATATATGCATTTATACATATATGCATATATAATGCATACATATATGCATATGTATAAATTTATATATAAAATACATGTCATATATAATATAGATTTATATAGCTTATATTATATATAAATATATATGTATATTTATATTTGTATATACACACAAATGTATATACACAAATATAAATATTAAATAAGTATATTTATATATAAACAAACATTTATTTTTTCACAGTTTCTTTATTCACTTATCCATTGATGAATATCTTCGCTATTGTGAGTAATGTTGCAATGATTAGGAGAGCGCAAACCTCTCCTAGAGCTGCTGATTTCATTTCCGTTGGGTAAATATTCAGGAAAGAGATTGCTGGATCATATGGTAGTTCTATTTTTAATTTTTGAGGAACCTCCATACTTTTGACAATGGTTGCGCCAATCTACATTTCCACCAGCAATGCGCAAGGGCTGCACATTCTCTACCCCCTCACTAACACTTCTCTCTGGTCTTTTTGATAATAGCTACCTTAACAGGTGTGAGGTGGTCTCTCATAGAGGTTTTAATTTGCATTTTTCTGGTGATTAGTGATGTTGAGCACCTTTCATGTACCTGTTGGCCATTTTTATGTCATTTTTGGAGAAAAATCTATTCAAGTCCTTTGCCCATTGTTTAACTGGATTACTTGTTTTCATGTTTTCTTACTATTGTGTGAATTATTTATAAGTCTTGAATATTAACCTCTTATTTGATATGTGATTTGCAAATATTTTTTCTTAACTTGTAGGTTGGCCCTTTTCATTTTGTTGATTTTTTTTTTTTTCCGTGAGAAGTTACCATTTGTTTTGTTCTGTTATTTCATTTACAAAATTGTGACATAAGTTCGTGTCAGGGTGACATACTTAACCATAAACTTAGTAAGAATATTTTCATTTGAAATATTTTTATAATTTTGTCAGGTACAGATGATATAAGTAGAAGTATTTTAATTAAGCTAATGTTTCATAAGTAAAAAGCAAAGTAGTAATAACCCATCTGGAATTTCCCCCAGATTACTCTAGGAAATATACATAATGACAGAAAATATTCAAAACTATGTATTAGCTCTTAGTTATTTCTGCTCTGTGAGTTCTTTAGCAAGAGACTTGTTATTACTATGAAGAAACTGAATATTTCATTGTTGTTGAATGTGTAGTGCATAAATAGAAACTAGGGTCTATGGACATACTACTTTGATTTGACTGATAGTTTTGCAATGTGAGAACTCCCGTCTGAAAACTCAGTGCACATGAAGAGAAAGAATGTTTTATTTTCTAACATAGCATTGGAATATGTCAAGCACATGAACTGAGACTTGCTCAGCTGATATGTGTTCTGAGAATAAAAGAAACATAAATTGCTAAGGCTCAGGAACATGCCCATTCTATGAATAGAGATTGACTTTGCTGCCAAGGGAAGCAAGTTGCTTGGGCTTTAGGTGACACATTCCCACTCTTTACTTTACCAAGAAAAAGGCTTGGAAAGCAAACCAGTTGAAATGTTTTCCCAAAGGTTTCCAATCAATATCAAACCCATCAAGCATCACACTTATTTCAGACACAAACTCTGCATGCCTCAGGAAACTCTTTCAGCTCTAATGTCATTGGATGCACCTGTCATCTTCCTTCACCTGTCAGGCTACCCATGCCTTTAAGGTAGGTCACCTTTCTTTGATATCCTGCTTCATTATGGGAAGCTCAAGTTTTTTCTCCTAAGCTACATTTGGAATTTGAGGCCTTTTTGCTTGTCCTTATATGCTCCGCCCAACATTTCCCATTATGTGGTCAAGCTTTTACTCTCATTTACATATATATTCAACAAATCTTTCTCTATTATACTATACAAATATTATTTAATATTATAAATTAATATTTTACTAAACCATTACTTTTTTAACTCCCACACTGAAGAAGAGCGTTAAGGGTAAACAAGTGCAGGATGTAAACATGTCTTTTCCACTGAGTTACATTGGGAGAGAAAAATACCAGGAAGAAGGTGAAGGGGTTTCTGCATAAAAAGGATAAAATAAGGTCTAGAAATACTCTAAGAAACAGCTCCAGTGGAGGTTTTCTCATGACATATATAGAGACCCTGCTTTCTACTATCCCAGACAATCTGAGTGTAACTACTCTATGGAAAATAATATGTTGTTTCCATTAAAAAGGGGAAAAAAACGGATTTCCTAATTTTTTTTCCATATGTTCCCTACCTGACTTAGGAGAAAATGAGCTCCTTGGATTCAGTATGCAAGGTTGAGCACTGGCCAATATGTTTTTATTATTCTAGAGACATTTCCTAAAGCCTCTCAAGGTTAATCAAGTATACCAGAGGCATCTATGGGGGTTGCAAAATCTAATTATTATTCCTTGTAGTTACCACACTAGTTTCCTCAACCCATTTTTAGAACTGCTTCTGAGACAATGAACAAGTTCCACAGCCATGTACATATGAATAGAGTTATTTTCTGACTCTTATTGGATTTTGAAGGGCAAAATGAGGAGAGGAAGAAACTACTTTGGTTTCAATAACTGATCAGAGCGGAGTTTTCCATTATTCTAATTTAGGTTTTTGTTAATAATGTGAAAGAAAATGGTTTAAGAAGCACATCATAAATAATAAGAAGCCCAGAAGAAACAGGAATAATTTTGTTTTGAAGGAGTGAGAGACGGAAAGATAATCATTACCACCTTCTTTATCTTGAGAGCAGGCATAGAAATTCACCTTGATTCAAATAATCTTTCTTCAGAGAAGAATGGGTAGGGATTCATCATTAAGTTTGTATTTACAGACAAAGCAGTATAGGAGATAATTTTATAATATAACCTTCTCTTCTCTGACCTAGTTTAAAAAATATAGGCCAATGAGGCTCTTGAAACAAAATAATCTTGAAGAAAGATAAGATAGGCTACTGACTTTTTCTTAAAAAGAGAGTCAAAGAATTTGATGGTGAGAAATGATTACTTAACAAGATGAGGCTGATGCTTCAGTCTCCACAGAATAATGTGTGTGTGTGTGTTTCTAATGGCTCACAGTGAAGGGCACAATTAAAAACCAGCTTATAACTTCATACCCCAAATAAGACTTGGGAAGGGACTTGGGCCCATAAAGTCACCTTGCTACAGTTGTTTAAATGAAAAATAGAATCACGTGAGCATCTGAATCAATAGCAGCAACTGTGAGATCTGAGGTTACATTCTGAGGGAGACCTACCAAACTTTCTGTAGTTAACATGTAGCAGACATTATTGGTTGGTTATCCTAAAGCCATTTCTGACTCCTTTATCCCTGCAGCCTTCCCATCTTATAAGCTGTAAAGTTAGGTCTCCTTCACTGCAGGCGGGGGCATATAATCTAATTCTGGACACTGATGTGTGAAAAGAAATCTAATAGGGAGAGTTCCTGAAAAAGATAGCTTCTAGATGAAATGGTAATATACAAGAAGAGAGCTGGCTGTCTTCCCCTTGCCAATGCCCGCCTTCCCATCCTTATATGTGTACATGATGCTTCTCTAGAGCTTAGAAAGTCATTATATTACTTGGAAAAGGGAGGTGGTAACATGCACGTGGGTGAAAAAATCCATACTCTGAGAAAAATTCAGAACAGAAAGAAAGCTTGTGACCTTTACAGGAATCCACGACACAGTTTTAAATGAAAATAAGGGTCCCTGTGGTATAAGCAGTTGTTATTTGGATATTGACACTTATAGTCAAAAGCATTTCTTACTGATAAAGTATGAGGGTGTTCAAGGCACTGAAAGATTATATATAAACATACAATTATTTCAAATTTGGGAAGTGGATAATATTTATTTCCTGCACCTTCTCAAAGTCCTTTCACACAAATAATTTTATCTGGTTACTATATTAATCCTCAGAAGTAGACAGGGGTAGTGTTCTGATTACAGTCTTATAAGTGAAGAAACTGAATACAAAAGTAAAAAGGCTTTGTCTAGAGCAACAAAACCTGTATATATTAGAGATGAGATATGAACTAAGATCTTTGACTCCTTAACTAAGAGCCTCTTTTGGATCATACATCAAGTTAAAAGTAATAATACTAAAATGGCTTTGCATCAAAGGAACTAGATGACGAATGATGCTGATTTTGTCTTTTGTTTCAAACTAGGGACCAGCAATATTCCAAAGTAAGCCTTTTTGAAACCTAGGCTTTCTCCTTGTTCTTCATAGAAGGGAATTTGTGCAATGACGCCCCAGAGAACTACCTTGCTACAACAATTTATATCCTGGCTGCATTAAATGTGTTTACTGTGGTTAGAAATCTGAAACTGAACAGTTAATAAAAGGAGCTAGAGAATGTTGTAGCTGAACCATTATAGCTCTAGTTTTCCTGTTTTTCTCAATTCAGACCCTGCCACAGAGTCGCACTCCGTTCTGGGATGCATGGTTTGCAAAGAAAAAGAGTAAGACATCCAGTTTTATAGCTACTCTGCTGAAATGCAGCAAATGAATAGTTTGTACCTCAGTCTAGTCATGTAAATCTTGAGATGGGTTAATCCGTCGTTATAGAAGTCTGTTTATCACTATATAGATGGAAGAATCAAGTATAGTGTTTCTTCAAATGTCTTTTGAAAATAACGAAAATTCAATTGTTCATCTCTTACACTGGTAATCCAGTTCATTTGGGATTATCCTTTTATAATGGAGAAAAGAGTATTAAATGTGAAATTCAAGCCACATCCTATTTATTGTAAATAAAGTTTTGTTGGAACACAGCTATGCCTGTTTAGGTATTGTCTGTGGCTAATACTTTCCACTACATCAGGAGAATTGACTAGTTGCCACAGAAAACCAGGGGCCTACAAAGTTTTTATTATGTGGACCTTTCAAGAAAAGGTTTTTTGACCCCTGTCTTAGGAAATAAGAAATTAAGTGAGGGCTTTAAGCTGGAAAGCATTATAATAGGAATCACGATGTGGTGGACACCCAGTGTAGAATAATAGACATTAGAGACTCGAAAGGGTGGGAGGGTGGGATGAGGGTGGGGATGAGAAATTACTTAAAGGGTTCAATCTATATTATTTAGGGGATACACTTGAAACCCAGATTTCACCACTATACAACATATCAATGTAACAAAACTGCACTTGTACCCATTAAATTTATACAAAAAATACACTGTAGAATCATATTAAAAAATCATTTCCTAATCAGCTCAGTTTTTATTAGTTTTTTTTCACATGTATGCATGTAGATGTATATATTTTTGTTTTGCTGTGCTGACACTCTCTCCAGGAAGACAGTGTCAATTAAATTGAACTAGAGGACACCCAGCTGGTGTCCACTGCAGAATTGTTTGGTTGGTGCATGGGGAGAAAACTCCACACATTTGTTTTCAGAAATGTTGTGTTAAATGGTTTGTGAGAGTAGGAAAAACATTTTGGGTTTTTCTTATCTGTAACAATTTTAAAAGGGGAATTTTACCTGGCACAGTATATTTTACTTCTGTTTTCTTTTCAAACATAGTTCCCTGGTCCTGGTAGATCTTAATATAAATATAGCAGTTGCTACCAATGACTAAATGGGTGACGCCGTGGGATATATTTAAAATTCATCAAGAATTAGGGTTTGATGTGAGATGTTTCTGATTAAAACATTCATACACCATATGGCTTCCCACATAGTTTAGTTAGTTCTATGTCATGACTTGGAATTGGTTGGCTTTCCAATCTTCTTTCTATCTGCTTTTGGAGAAACTAGATAAAAACAGTATAATTGGAGAGTAAGTTAATTGCAGAGGTGGGCCAAACACAGCTTAATAATGCATAATGTCTTCTAGAAAGTGAACTGGAATCATCACACCAATTTCACTTATAAAATTCAAACTGGCAAGAGACTTTACAACACTAATGATAGTCAGTCGCCTAATTAGCTCTGCAACACAGTCTTTTCAATTTATTAAAGCAGAATGAGTCATAAGTTGTGAACCTGGGGCAGCAGATAGCTTCCTGTTAAAACTCTGGGTAGGGTTTAATGATAGAAGCAGTCTAGTACATGAAAATTTCTTCTGCAACAGAAAACATGGAAGGGATATCTGTAAATTTAATTACATTAAACAGATAAATACCTGTGTCTTTATCTAAAACAGGGAACTCAATAATAATGTGAGCATATTGTTAAAAACACACTAAAATATTAAAAATAATCTGTGTGTATGAGAGAGGGAGAGAGGGAGAGAGAGAGACAGACAGAGAGAGAGAGAGAGAGAGAGAGAGAGATCTCTGTCTCCCAGGCTGGAGAGCAGCAGCATGATCTTGGCTCACTGTAGCTTCCACCTCTCAGGCTTAGGCAATCCTCCCACCTCAGCCTCCCAAATAGTTGAAACCAAGGTGCTCACCACCACGCTCAGCTGATTTTTGTATTTTTAGTAGAGAAGGAGTTTTTCCATGTTGCACAGGCTGGTCTTGTACTCCTGACCTCAAGTGATCTCCCTGTCTTGGCCTCCCCAAGTGCTGGGGCTACAGGTGTTAGCCACCAAACCTGGACACTTTTTCACCTGGTTTTAGTTTTAAAGGAGTTTATTATTTATTTACTTATTTTTAATATTTTACCCAAATTCTTTATTAGATTTATTTTTTGCATTGGGAAATGAAAAAAATATGAAATTTATTCTAACAAAGCAATTACTAAGATTTTTATCATCACTTTATCTGATTTTCTGTCTAGGTAATATTCAGTTTTAATTTGGAAGACAACTCAAATTATAAAAGACATGATTGTGTTGCTTATTTTAAACCTTAATATGCAGACATTTAGTTAATACCCACAGGGATCTGCCTTGAAGAGGTAGGTGGAAATAGGGCCAGAGTCATTTCTTCTACTTTTATTGGTATTTTGTTGTGCTCCGAAAATTTGAAACTATTCAGAGAAAAAAGGGGAAAGAGGCTGAGAGGGGAAACCAATAGTGTGTTAGGTGAATGTGATAACTTTTACACCATGAAAACGTATGCAAATCCAGTTTCAGCTTTCTACATATGGCTAGCCAGTTTTCCCAGCACCATTTATTAAATAGGGAATCCTTTCCCCATTTCTTGTTTTTGTCAGGTTTGTCAAAGATCAGATAGTTGTAGATATGCGGCATTATTTCTGAGGGCTCTGTTCTGTTCCATTGATCTAGGTCTCTGTTGTGGTACCAGTACCATGCTGCTTTGGTTACTGTAGCCTTGTAGTATAGTTTGAAGTCAGGTATCGTGATGCCTCTAGCTTTGTTCTTTTGGCTTAGGATTGACTTGGCGATGCAGGCTCTTTTTTGGTTCCATATGAACTTTAAAGTAGTTTTTTCCAATACTGTGAAGAAAGTCATTGGTAGCTTGATGGGGATGGCATTGAATCTATAAAGGTTTTGGGCAGTATGGCCATTTTCACGATATTGATTCTTCCAATCCATGAGCATGGAATGTTCTTCCATTTGTTTGTATCCTCTTTTATTTCATTGAGCAGTGGTTTGTAGTTCTCCTTGAAGAGGTCCTTCACATCCTTTGTAAGTTGGATTCCTAGGTATTTTATTCTCTTTGAAGCAATTGTGAATGGGAGTTCACTCATGATTTGGCTCTCTGTTTGTCTGTGATTGGTGTACAAGAATCCTTACACCTTATATAAAAATTAATTCAAGATGGATTAAAGACTTACATGTTAGACCTAAAACCATAAAAACCCTAGAAGAAAACCTAGGCAATACCATTCAGGACATAGGCATGGGCAAGGACTTCATGTCTAAAACACCAAAAGCCATGGCAACAAAAGCCAAAATTGACAAATGGGATCTCATTAAACTAAAGAGCTTCTGCACAGCAAAAGAAACTACCATCAGAGTGAACAGGCAACCTACAGAATGGGAGAAAATTTTTGCAACCTACTCATCTGACAAAGGGCTAATATCCAGAATCTACAATGAACTCAAACAAATTTACAAGAAAAAAACAAACAACCCCATGAAAAAGTGGGCGAAGGACATGAACAGACACTTCTCAAAAGAAGACATTTATGCAGCCAAAAAACACATGAAAAAATGCTCATCATCACTGGCCATCAGAGAAATGCAAATCAAAACCACAATGAGATACCATCTCACACCAGTTAGAATGGCCATCATTAAAAAGTCAGGAAACAACAGGTGCTGGAGAGGATGTGGAGAAATAGGAACACTTTTACACTGTTGGTGGGACTGTAAACTAGTTCAACCATTGTGGAAGTCAGTGTGGCGATTCCTCAGGGATCTAGAACTGGAAATACCATTTGACCCAGCCATCCCATTACTGGGTATATGCTCAAAGGACTATAAATCATGCTGCTATAAAGACACATTGTGGCACTATTGACAGTAGCAAAGACTTGGAACCAACCCAAATGTCCAACAACGATAGACTGGATTAAGAAAATGTGGCACATATACACCATGGAATACTATGCAGCCATAAAAAATGATGAGTTCATGTCCTTTGTAGGGACATGGATGAAACTGGAAACCATCATTCTCAGTAAACTATCGCAAGGACAAAAAGCCAAACACCGCATGTTCTCACTCATAGGTGGGAATTGAACAATGAGAACTCATGGACACAGGAAGGGGAACATCACACTCTGGGGACTGTTGTGGGGTTGGGGGAGGGGGGAGGGACAGCATTAGGAGATATACCTAATGCTAAATGACTAGTTAATGGGTGCAGCACACCAACATGGCACATGGATACATATGTAACAAACCTGCACATTGTGCACATGTACCCTAATACCTAAAGTATAATAAAAAAATTAAAATAACTTACATAAAAATAAAAAAATTATTTCAATAATATTTAGCAGTTCTCAGTGTACACATATTGAATTTCTTTTTCAAAATTTATATACGAGTATGTATTTTATGTTATTATAAATGAAATTGGTTTATTAATTTCATTTTTGGAATCTTCATTGCTAGTGTATAGAAATGAAATGGATTTCTGTAAATTGATACTTTATCTTGCCATCTTGGTGAGTCTGTTTACTGGCTTTTGGGTGGATTCCTTAGGACTTTTATATATAAAACCATATTATCTGCAAAAAAAAAAAAAAAAAAAAAAAAGAAAACATACCCAAATCCAATAGTATGGATGGAGTGGAATTTTCAAGACTAGCTGTTCTTGAAATAGGTAACAAGGGTGAACTTTTAGAAATTTCTCAAAACTCTGGGCCGCAAAGCCAGGTTACCCAGTTGTTTGAACGTTAGCAGCATGAATACTGTGGTTGGCAGAGTCCAAAGACCTGTTTTCAACCTAGAGTGGCTGTAAGTCTCATGCATATGTAGACGTTAAACATCATATAGACATTTGACTGTTCTTTGTGGCTGGAGAAACATGTGGGTCTTTAACCGAGTTGTTGACTCAGGAGTATAAAGTAAGATTGTATTTCCTTTTGTAGCCCATTAAAATGAATACTCTTGAAAACTGACAGGATTGCACAGTGGTTGCCACTGGTGGGAGTCTTTTTTTTTTTTTTTTTTTTTTTTTTTTTTTTTGAGACGGAGTCTTGCTCTTTCACCCAGGCTGGAGTGCAGTGGCGCAATCTTGGCTCACTGCAGGCTTCGCCCCCCGGGGTTCACGCTATTCTCCTGCCTCAGCCTTCCGCGTAGCTGGGACTACAGGCGCCCGCCACCTCGCCTGGCTAATTTTTTGTATTTTTAGTAGAGACGGGGTTTCACCATGTTGACCAGGATGGTCTCGATCTCTCGACCTCGTGATCCACCCGCCTCGGCCTCCCAAAGTGCTGGGATTACAGGCGTGAGCCACCGCGCCCGGCCTGCCACTGGTGGGAGTCTATTATCATTTTACCTAATTGTTCATTCATAGGTTCTGTAAGTTAAGACAACCTTAACTTATAGAAGAAAAATTTGTAAATGATTTTCTATATTTCTTAACTATCTCAGCATCCCCGTATATCTGATGATCAATAAAGGAACTCTAGCAAGACAAAGAACTCTCAAAGAATCAGCAGGTTCTTCCTGGTTGCCTAGGAGAACAAGATATTCTTAACAGAAGTGGGTTATCCAGTGGTTTTCCAGTTGAATGCATCATACTACCTTGATTCTTCTACCAGAAGGGCAGGTTTCCTTTTCAGAGAAACAAATAAACTACATGTTTCTCACTAGATTGATCCCATGGAAATCTACTTTATTATTAAAGAACTCACAGGAACAACTGGTTTTGGCATATATATGTATATATAAATACTTAATACTTGAAGTTCTGGGGTACATGTGCAGAATTGTGCAGTTTTGTTACATAGGTATATATCTTTAAACATCAATGGAAGAGTAGAATTATACCAGAATTTTGAGTTAACTATACTATTCAGGAATTATTCTAATAACACTTCTGCTGTTTTAGAGATTCAGCTCTCAAAATGAAATTTTAAAATAAATAAAAAACAATTCTCTAGATGAGAATTTGAATTAACTATTGAAAAACACAAGTCATGTTTACCTGGGTCATGCTATACCGGCTAAGACAGTGATTGGGCTGTGTTTGTTTAGAGAGGAAATAAAAGAAACACTGGTTTTTCTTTTATTATACATTTTTTAGATTTCTAGAAACACATTACATGATATTTTTGAACTTTTCAACCTGTCTTTGTGGCAGGTTGCTCGGTGGGAAACTGCAAGCTTTGAACTTCTGCAGACTTCTTTGTCAGTTACTGGTTTTGCGGTCTGAGGATAATTACCAAATCACTACAGGCCTTGCTTTCTCCATCTCTGAAATGGGGATTAAGTACCTAAATTATGGACTGCTGTGAAGAATAATTGAGATAAATATGCAAAGCTCTTACAGCACAGTAGTTGTATAAAATTATGCAGTAATTTTACAAAATAACTTTGCTCTTACATACATAATTTACAAAATAGCTCATTAAACAACACTTACTTCCATTCCTTTGGCATTGTTGATTCTTTCTGTCGTTGGTACCTCAGTAGAAATGTCCTCCATGCATAGATTAGTTTTGCAAAACACACATACACACAGGTGCGCGCGCGCACACACACACACACACACACACAATCCTTTTTTAAAGGTTAGGTATATTTTATAAAACACAAAAACAATTTTATTCCTGCTCATAAAAAATCTATTTCATGCCTGTCATTATGCCTTTTACCATCATCTTTTAACAGAATTTATCTTAAGTATATCTTTATTTTTTAGGTCAGTCCGCCTACACACATTTTCTATGCTTTCATACAGTGGCTTTCAAAGTTCCTTTATTTTTAGCAATCAAAACCCTGCCCCCCTTTTCAAGCAATCTATTACACAGAACCTCAAAATATAAAACTGATGTAAGTTGACCTTTATTAAAGCTGAAATAATGAATCGACAATTTTCTTATTCACTTTTCCCTCTTCCCTGCCTGCCCACCTGTCCCCAGCAATCCCTGAGTCATTCTGGACAAACTGGGCACAGCAAAAGACAAGTGAAAACTACCATTTTCATCAACCCATTTTGTGCTCTTCAGCTATGGTGCGCTTTCATAGTAATACAAACTGTACCCAACATAGTAATACCATGTGAAGAAAATAAAATCACTAAATATCACTTTTCTTATTAGTGCCCTCAAAGTGTCTACATTATCTATCCATGTTCATCACTGGATGCAGCATGACTCCAGGCATCTTTCTGCTCTATTACTTGTCTGAATTGTTATCCTCGCCCACATGTACAATTTTAACTTCCTTTGTTAATCTTTACCATATTCCTGTAAACCTGCTTCTCTAGTTTCTTATGGTCATTTTAAATATCAGTTCTACATTGTTCTGTAAAATTGCCCTATGTACAGACTTTCTGCCTTTTCTTGGCCATCATGTTGAATTTGATGTGATACCGCTGACCATTAAAACTAATGAAAAACACCAAGTTAATTTTTTTTAACAACCGTTGTTTCTGTGTGTTTTTGGTGTGCTTTAAATTTCACTGTGACAATCATCTGCAAATAACTCGAGACCCTCCTTTCTATCAGGCCAGGAATACAGCTCTCATATGAGAGAAAACCTGCTTCCATTCCTCTCCTGCCCATTCACCTTAAAACCATACACAGTCTAGGAACTTGCTGTCTACCAAGTAAGAGGAAAAGCATTATAATTCATACAGTGTTTAAAATGAAAACACACATTGCCATCAATTTGCTCTATCATTTTTGATCACTAGAACGTCCTCCTTGGGAACCTTTAATTACAAATTCTGCATTTTGGAAAGTCATAAGGCATTGCTGGTACTTCCAGTAGTGACAAACATAAAGTTGATTCAAATGAGCAAAATTTAGGTTTCTGTCTCTATACCTCATTAGCATTAGCAAGTTCCAGTCTCATAGCAACCCAGATCTGATGATGAACACCTGCCAGCCCAGATGGTTTGGGGAGAAAATTCCTAGCTAAATAGAATAAAGTTCTGTTGTTGGGCTGTCCAAGCTGTTATTTAACAGGGATGTTGCAAAAACTCTGAAAAGCTATTATTGTAGAATTTAAACAAAGAAACATCTCCAAAGTTGTAATATGCAATTTCCATCATTTCTAATATCTAATGTCCTGACAATTTCAGTTTGTGCAAATAATATATGGTTATTCTATCTTTAGACATACTACAAATGGTATGAACACAGCAGTAGAACAAAATCAATAGCATCTGCACAAATATAAAACAAATGCTTGTATTTTCATCTTTGCTTTTAAATAAATCCAGTCCTGTTCCTTCTTCTAATGAATTGGCTGATATACAAAAAACAAAATCTTCTGAATAAGATCTTAAGTAAATATTGAGTTGCTACTTCAGCCCACAGTACTTTCTCCCTCATTCAAACTCTTAGAACCTTACTGTTTATGCTGTTTTGTTGGAGGAGGAAAGCAGGTGCTAGGGGAGATATGGCTGGATGTGAAGTCAAGAGCACTGAGATATTGGTTACCCTTGCTCAGTGGCTATTTTTGTGACCTGATTGAACCCATTAAACTAAGTTTTCCTGCCTGTGAAATAATTTTGTAGTAAAGACTAGATTTGTTTTTAGTGTCAAAATATACCATATATCATCATATATTTTTATATGTGCATAGTTTCTTTACACAGAAATGAACTCCTCCGGATGAAGACTGTACTGTACATCTCTAACTTGTGGTGCAGAGCTTTGTACACAACCGATGCCTAAGGACTATCAGTTCTACCACTGCTTTCACCTTCTTGGTGAAAATGATGAAGATCATGGACTTGGGTAGATAATTTTCTGTTTTCTAGCTCTGTGATCTTGGGCAAATTACTTGAGTGTATTGAGTCTCTATTTATTCATTTGTATTTACTTCATAGGGTTGACAAGAGTGTTACAGAATTAGCACCTACAATTTACATTTTGAAAACATGATTTCCTGTGCCTCCCTGCCCTGGGTTGATACCACAGAACTTTGCAAAGAGTTAACACTGAGGTCAATTCATTGTAATAATTAAGAAAGCCGGAAAATCAAGGTTCAAATCTGGCTTTACCACTTAGTAGCTGTGTGACTTTGGGCAAGTTTGTTAATCCTTCTGTTTCTCAGTTTCGTTGCCTTCAATGGAGGCAATGGTAATATTCACTTCATAGGACTCTTATGAAAAATAAATGAATACTTATGAATTACTTAAAGAGTACAGGACACATACGAAGTACTACTTAAGTTTAGGTGTTAGTTTTAACTTTACAAATATTTATTATTCAGGTTTACAAGAAAAATGCTATTATTATAATAATATGGATTTAAAACTTCTATACTTGATACTGATTATGTTCAAGATGAACATAATTATTCTTAAATTTGGTGGATTGTATAGGATGTAATTCTATAAAATAACAGATTAATACATGCTTTTTAAACAAATCATTATAATTTACTAATTTTAATTATATGCTAATATTGTAAAATAATGCAAATACATTTCTCCTTTACTTTCTGCTTATGTGCTTATTTCTTTTTAATCTCTATATTGTGTATTTGTTCATAAACTAATCATAGTCTAACTTTATAATGCCATCAGACTCTGCCATATTTGTTCACTTTGATGATAAATGAAATTTATAAATATAGTCTCTATGTGCTTTTTAATTCGTTTAGCTCTCAGATTTTTACAAATTTTCTCAGTTGAGGAGAGAGAAGTGAGCAGGTCTTTCAACACTACAGTCTCATAGCTAGAGGACTATGTCTTGTAATATTATTGAATGTATTTTTTCTCATACTTGGTATGTGTCATTTTTTTTCCTGTAGGTTTCAAATAAAACAAAACCAAGCAAAAAATAAACTTTAGTAGACTAAGTGTTATAAATATTTTTTAGGGTGAAAAATCATAATTAACATGAAGTAGGGATATAAAAAGGAAATATTCAGTAATTAAAATCAGTATTTGATTGGTTCTTCTAAAGCAGAGTATTTCAGGTGAATTCCAGACTAGTAACTTTTTCCAATAAAAGAACACCAAACAATGATTTTTCTGGTAAATATCTCACTGATAGCATTTACCCATATAAATACTGTGGAATATAAAGTTAGATGACAATGTAATTGATGTGTGAAGAGTCAGCGAAAAAACATGCTCTACCAGAGGCCTTTTGGATCTACAATAAGAGCAGCTAAGGCATGTTTTTAATAGTAAACTATAAATATGCAAATAAGGCTAATGGGGAAGAGGTTTGCTTTAAAACTACAGTTGTAGTAATTTTTTTTCTTGAGGTAGAGTCTTGCTCCCAGGCTGGAGCACAGTAGCATGATCTCGGCTCACTGCAACCTCTGCCTCCCTGGTTCAAGCGATTCTCTTGCCTCAGCCTCCCCAGTATCTGGGATTATAGGCACATGCCACCATGCCCAGCTAATTTTTTTCTTTTTTCGTATTTTTAGTAGAGAGGGGGTTTCACCATGTTGGCCAGGCTGGTCTTGAACTCCTGACCTCAAGTGATCTGCTGGCTTTGGCCTCCCAAAATGCTGGGATTACAGGCGTGAGCCACTGTGCCCAGCCACAGTTGTGGCAATTCTTTAGTTATAGCTACCTTTTACAAATAAATGGAGCAAATGTTTTCAAGCTTTTAATTTGCTTCATGTTTCAAATGTTAACGAGTTTTATGGTTCCACCTGTTGGTAAAAGTACTATGAGGCTGCTTTGCTTTTAATATTTCCCTTGTATCAACCAAGGTTCTCCAGAAAAGCAGAATCAATAGGATGCAACCAATAGGATGTATGTTTGTGTTTATATGTATTTTATGGAATTAGCACATGAGACTGTGGGGGCTGGCAAGTCTGAAATTTGCAGGGCAGGCCTGCAGGCTAGGAATTCCAGTGGGAGTTGATGTTGCAGTCTTGAGTCTGAAAGCAGTCTAGAGGCAGAACTCCTTTCTCTTTGGGAGACCTCAGCCTTTTCTTGTGAAAGTTTTCAACTGATTGGATGAAGCCCATCCACATTATGGACGGTGATCTGCTTTCTTTAAAGTCTACTGATTTACATGATGGTTGATCACATCTAAAAAATACCTTCACAGCAACTTCTACACTGGTATTTGAGCTTACCCTAGCCAAGTTGACACGTAAAATTGGCAATCCCACTTCCCCACCCACTTTTCTACATAGCACCATTCAGAGATCTTAATCCATAGATCTCTATGATTTCACTCTTGCTACTGTTTCTTCATTGCTCCTACGGAATTGACTTGCATATAACCATTTTTTTCTTTCATAACCAATTATCTTCCTCTATCTTCATTTCATAGTTCATATTTTTTTCTGAAACTTTCTCACTTCCTTTCTCACTTCTAATATCTTCTTCCTTTTAAGCCTTCTCAGTTTCTGTTGATACCTATTTCTCTTCCTCTTATTTTTCTTTCCACTTCTGAATGCCACGCTCATCCATCTCTATTCGTATGAAGCTTTAACTGCCTCCTTTCTCCTTTCCCATATTTAAGATGCCTACAATTTGGCCAATTTCTTCAAGCTTCTTCCCTCTTATTCACTCGAAATTTCTCATTTAGTACAACTTCGAGCTAATAAGTTTCCCTTCAAACCTGTGTGCTTAACACATTTTCGTACTAGCTGAAGCACTTCACACCCTATTACTTATTATTTGTCTCTGCTGCTGTATACAGGCACAAGCTCTTCATCTTAGTTAATACCAACATTAGGGTCTCCTTCTCCCTATTTCCTCAGCCTCAGCTTCTCTGTGTTCCTGGCAGAGTCTTCCTTTTTCCTTGAAAGTTAATCGTACTACACTGATGTTATGATCAATTTACTCTAACTGGATTTCAGCACTCTGATTTGCTTCTTTTTCTTTTTTCTCACTTTCCCATTCCTCAATGTTAAAAACACAGCACTATTCTCTACTGTGCTTATGACCAGGTGAAACCATATATAGTTTTTTCCTTTTCCCATTTTCTCTAAAATTTAATAATGCTTTTTACCCAGCCTTTCAAAAATATTTTTCATTTATGATATTCTGATCCTCAGCTCCCTGGGTATTCACTTTGCAATCTTCTCATGCTGGTCCATCCACTGTCCTGCTGCCAAACATGATTTTTTAAAGTGATGCATTAAATCATCTTACTCTTCTTCACTCATTCTCAAATCTTTTGGAAGCATAATTTTTAAGAAATGAATTTTCTCTGGGCATAACCCCTGTTCACATCTTATCTATGAGTATTCTGATCAATGATTAATAACTGAAGGATTTCTATTCTTCCTATCTATAAGTTTACATTTTTAAAAAATTTTTCTTCACTGATGTAACTTCTTTTTCATCTAAATTACTTCATTCACACCCTTTTTAAGAACTCTCACACTTCCTTTGTCATTTTTTTACCCTGTTGAGGTTTTGAAGTTGGTCTTCTATACCTATTTGGCCTAATTAGGAGTCATGTAAAAGAAAAGTATCAAGTATAAAAATTAAGAATCTGAAAATAGATATGCTATATAGTTTGGAGTTTTCATAAAAAAGTAGAAACAAATTGAGATGTAAAATCACATCACCTGTGTATTTCTACGATGTGTTTGCCAAAAATACATACATCATTAATGTTATCAAAAGCCACCATCATGTTTAATAAAGGAGCACTGAAAGTGTTATAAGTCCAGACAAGAAGTCACCAATATTGTTCTACATTGTTCTTGAGATGCCATATTGAATCATTAGACAAGAAAAGGAAATAATGCACCAGAAATGTTGATAAGACATTATTATTGCATATATGATTGTATGCTTAAAATACTTAAATTATTAAAAATTAAAAGATAATGTGGCTGAGTAAATATATGGAAATGAGTAAGAAACAGGCCTCATTTACAACAGTAATCTCCACACTTTTCCCCCAACTCCCTCCAAAATGCTTGTAAATTTATTGATACAATAAAAAGAGGGGGAAGAAGGGCATATAATATTCTTTACTAGCAATATCTGACATCTTCAAAATGACAATTTTACCTATGACTAGCTAAACGTTTCATGTTCCCAATAAAAAGATCAAATGGACATCTTGGAACTAGCTAGGCTAATTCTAGTTTATAAAACTAGAAAATAAACAATAGCTAGGAAAACTCTAAAAAATAAATATGAATGAGAGGAATTATACTACTAGGTAACAGATCTCTGAATTATAATAGAAAATACAGAAACCAATTAAAATACTACTGTCATCTGAATGGTATTCCCCAAAATTCATATGAAGGAAACCTAATCTCAATAGCATTAAGGGAGGGGCATTTAGAAGAAAACTAGGCCATGAAGGCTCCACACTGCCGATGGGATTAGTCCTGTTATAAAAGAGGTCCTGAGGGAGCTTTGCCCAACCTGCAATGTGAAACACAGGCAAGATCCCATCTATGAGGAACAAGCCTTACCAGATGATATGGTTTGGCTGTGTCCCCACCCAAATCTCATCTTATAGTTCCCGTAATCCCCACGTGTCCTGAGAGGGACCTGGTGGGAGGTAATTGAATCATGGGGGCTGTTTTCCCCATGTTATTCTCGTGGTAGTAAGTTCTCATGAGATCTGATGGTTTCATAAGGGTCTTCCCCCTTCACTTGGCTCTTCTCCTTACTGCTGCCATGTGAAGAAGGATGTGTTTGCTTCCCCTTCTGCCATAATTGTAAGTTTCCTGAGGCCTCCCCAGCCATGCTGAACTGTGAGTCAATTAAACCTCTTTTCTTTATAAATTATCTAGTCTCAGGTATGTCTTGATTAGCAGCATGAGAATGGACTAATACACCAGACCCCAAACTTTCTGGACTTTGATCTTATACTTTTCAGCTTCCAGTACTGTGAGCAATAAATTTCTGCTCTTTATACATTATCCAGTCCAAGATATTTTGTTATAATAGCCTGAATGGACTAGGATAAATACAGTAATTTGAGAACATTTAAAATAAGTATCTCATTGGGATCAAGGATAGTTGTAAGGTAAATATTGGTATTTTTGGTGGTTATGGAGCTTATATAAGTGCAACATAATTTTTTAAAAGGTGGAGTATTTTGGTTTATTTTAAATTTAAATTTGGGTTCTAATTTAAATTTTAATCAGAAATGTTACAAAAAGGAAATGGAAACCAACTGGTATTTCAATAAGCCAGAAATCTTCTATTGCAGCTTTTAAGGAAATATCCAACTACAGTAGTCCCAAGGAAAAAGGCTGAAAAATTAAGCCCAAGATACAGTCACAAGGGTGGCAAAACTGCAAAGGAGATGGACTGTCCAATCTCAATTACTTATAATGTCAAAGTCAGGACCCTGATAGGAAAATATAATTCTGAGGCCTAGGATAGACCCATATATGTGGATGAGTCTGAATTAACTGGGTGTCAAAAGTTGCCCTCTCTTTCTTTTGTAAGACAGAAAGCTCTTTATTCTTGGTACTAGTGACTTGACTTGTAACTTGTAAGATAACACTTATCCTACCCTGGATCTTCCCCTGCTTTCTTAGCTGGTTTGTATTGCTGTGATAGAATACCTAAGAATGACTCATTATAAAAAAACAAACATTTTTTTCTCCCACAGTTCTGGAGGCTGGGAAGTCCAAGATCAAGGTGCTGACACCTAGTATTTGGTAAGGGCATGATTTCTACTTCCAAGAGGATATTTTCAGTGCTGTATGCTCTGGAAGGGAGAAACACTATCCTCACATCAAAAAGAGCAGAATAGGGTGAACTCACTTCTGCAAGCCCATTTTATAGCAGCATTAATCTCTTCATGAGGACAGAGCTGGCATAACCTAAACACCTCCTATTTAAATACCACCTCCCAACACTGCTGCATTAAGAATTTACAACACATGAATTTTTTGCAGGAGACACATTTAATTATACCATCTGCAAAGTTTCATTGACTTCATGACTTCAGAGTGATAATCAGTCAGGTATCAGTATCATCCTGGAAAAAAATGCCTTAAAGCTGAATAAATTGCAATACTTGCTTAATACCTACTGTTAGAAACCAATGGAACAGATTTTGGGGTGGATCTTCAAAAATTTGAAACTAGGAACAGAGCATATGACTAGTTGGTAACAGAGCATATGACTAGCTCATCCATCACTTGCTGTTCAATGTTTTGGCAAGGCCATCTGACCAGTATCTGTTGTGATGGCTACCTGAAGGTTGGATGTGATGAGGGACTTTGTTGAACTTTGGATAAATGACAAAACATTTCTGACATAGTATTGAGGAAAAGGCAGAATGTCAGGGATGTATGAATGTTAGAATAGAATGATAATGTAAGGCCTGAAAATCCGCAACTTTACTGTATTTCCCAAGAGGAGCTAAAGTAAACCTCTTTCATTAAGGCATCAAGAAATGTACTGGAAAAAGATGACACTAGATTATTTAATAAACTTGTGGTGGTCGTTTTTTGCTAGCTGGAGTTGCTGGTAGGATTTGTTGCTGTGGAACTTAGCTCCCTAGTATCAGCGGAATAAGGAAATTAAAAAATGGTAGAGACAAAGTTGAGCACTTAAATGTGGGAGGCAAACTGGGTATAATTACCTTAATGGGCAAAAAGGCCAGAGGGGCAATCAGAAAACCTTGACCATTACAAATCTTTGGTACTGACTAATCACATGGTGTTTCTTAAGAAAGATGGACTACTACCAAGGGTGGTATTGGGTAATTAAAACTCTAGAACTATTGAACAAAATACTATGCAAGCTGCTACAATGAAAAATTGTGGTCCCTTGCTCAGATCATTTCAAATTAAATTCACAAACCCAGAGCCCATTGGTTGAAGAAGTCTGGAGGTCTTGAAGAAAGACCCTTCAACACCTCTAAAAATATATACAACAAAACTTTCCAATTCTTTCCCCATGGAAAATAACCTGTGGTTGTTTTCCAGGTGTGTTTCATCTAACATTAATACCTGAGAAACCAAAACACAATTATGGGCTTACCAAAGTAAGAAATTATGAAGGTCAGGTGAAAATAATTTGGGGAAGTTTATCTCTTAGCATATCTAAAAGTACCCATGTATACATTTTGTGATTACCCTGGAATGCATTTTTAAAATTGATATACCTAGCAGCTGTCAGAATAATCACATTGGTTTCTTAATTAGAGAAATAAGAGACATTATAGTATGAAATAAAAATGGAAGTCTGAGAAACTTCTGGAAACTATTCTGTCCCTGCCAAGATATAAATCAGAAGCAACAATGTCTTACGGGAAGAAATACCAGGGATTTATATTATTTAATCAACTGTTATAGTCCTTCCAAAAACGAGATAGAAAATAGTCTGTGAAAATTGACAACCATAAATTTGAGCAATTGATAGATTCAATTTCAGCTGCCATGTTGGATTTTTATTTGAGCAGATCATTAAAGCCTCTGGCACTTTGTATGTGGTCATTGATCTGGCAAGTGTTATCTTCTTGTTCTCTATCAATAGGGAAAATAAAAAGCATTTTGCCTTTTCATGAAGAGATAGTTGCACTCAGTCCCTGTCCTTCCCTGGGGGACAGGCTAATTCTTTCTCTGTCCACTGGGATGTCAATTACCATAATTTTCCACACACATTGTACCGGTTCACTATCTTGATAGCATCATACTATTCGAACCTGGTGAGAAGGAGAGACACGTAGTTCTAGATGCCTAAATAAAACATATATGCCAGAAGGTGGAATTTCAGCCTGTAAAGATTCAAGGATCTGCTACCTCACTGAAGTTAGGGTACAGTAGTCCAGATTTGGTTAGCCTATCCAAGGTAAAAGCAGATTGTTTACACTTTACTACTTCTTTTTTCCACTGCAAAAAAGGTGCAGCTCTCATTTGGTATATTTATATTTTTTGAAGTAATCTATCCATCCATCCATCCACATCTATCTATCTATCTATCTATCTATCTATCTATCTATCTATCTATCTATCTGTCTATCTATCTATCTATCTATCTAATCTGTCCACCCATCCATCTAATGGTGCTAGCATCCTCAAAAGATAATGATGCTGCTTGGTCTTTAGCAAGACATGCTGAAATCATGGCTGATATATGATTCTGTGACTCTAAAAATAAAGTAGGTCTAAAAACTAAGGAATGAAAGTAGGATTGCCCTCCTCCTCCTCAATTTCGGAGGCCCATTCGAGCTTTTTTTTGTTTTCTATCCTCATATAACCTTAGTCATAAAGTTATTGATCCAAATTCTAATGTCTTTTATCAAAGCCTTTTTTAACCAAAGAAATAGAGTCCCACTGATTTTGGTCACTCTCTCACTTATCCAGTAAACCAGTAGAAAAACAACAGAGTGATTTTAATGGCAGAGGTAATAGACTGTTATCACTGTGAGAAACTTGAGTTGCTGCCACATAATGGGGACAAAGATATGTCTGCAATTCAGTGATAGTTTTAATATCCCTTTAAGGTCTCATACCCAGTGATAAGTTTTGCCAGACAATTGCCACAACCACAGCTCAACAAGGACAAATCAACTACAGACTCATGAGAAGTGACAATCAGCATCACTCTATCAAGCCAGCAAAACAGACCAGTTGAAGTGTTGGCTGAGGTGAGTGTATTCTAGGATCAGTGTTAGAGGAGTAGTTGATGACTTACAATTATGGCCTGGGGATCAGCTTCAGCAGTGAAGGCTGAACATTCTTGCTATAAGTATTGAATTGATTGAAGCTGGCTACTATTTTAAACTTATTGTGCATTTTGTGACTCATTGGGCTTGAATCTCCCCTCTTATGTTCTCACGAAAACACAGGCTTCATATTGCAATGTGGAATCTGGATATAATGAAGGGCATGGATAATCTGAATGATGCAAGGTTTTGACTATATCAAACACTTACTATGCATCTATTCAGATCATCTCTTATTCACTTGTCCCTTCTTCAAGCTGTCAGTATAGCAATTAGATCTGTATGGACTCTGATTAACTTCACATAGTCACCACCTAATGCAGACAACTCTGCTCAAACTTGCTGCCTTTTGGCTCCATTTTGGAGCTTGTTTGTTGATGGTGCCATTGTGGAAACTCACTCACTGCTCAACTATGTGCAACTTGGAACTGCAGTGAATTAATTCCTCATGTGACAAAACGATGAATAAGAGATGGAATCCGATTAATATACTTTTCCTTTCTCAGATGGAAGCCCTTAGACATATTTTATGTGGATTTTCAGGGAGATCCTAATCAAGAACCAATTGCACAACCAGGTTGATACTGCCTTATTTTATTGTCTTTCTCACCTTCCCTACTATACTCCTCAAATCCATTGCTGCTTTCTGGAATTTTACTCCCTGTGCAAAAGAAATAAGCCATCTGGCTTAGGCTCTGCTTTCTGAGAAATTAATGCTAAGAAAGATAGTAACAGATTTCATGGAAAAGTTAATACAAAACAGATCTTCAATATATGAAAAGATGCTCAACCTCAAACTAAAATAAGAAAGCTTTCATACAGATGAGATCAAGCATTCTGATCAGACATTAGTGGGTCAAAGTCAGCATATGGAGCTGACCTGAAACTGACCTAAAATCTAGGTTTTAAGGCTTTCTTAGTGCTGGGGCTCTGGGTCAAAGGGCACCAGCTTCCTGAAGCATGTTATTCCTATGGTAGATTAGAAGAGTGCAAAGGAATCGTTCCATACTTTTTAAAGCCTCAGCTCAGAAGCTGCACACTGTAACTTCTGATCACATCTGATTAGTTCAAGCAAGTCATGTGTAGTGTGATGGATTCCCCACTAGGCTTAAGGGTGTTATGTCTGCTGCCTGAATCTTGAAGGCTGGGCGGTGAGCCAAAGCCATGTTGCCCAGCTAAGGAACAGGTATCCTTGAGAACCCAAACATCCCTGGGATGTCAAAAACTTACCAAAAAAAAAAACCAAAAAAACAACAACAAAAAAAGCCCAAACCAGTCTCAGTTGGCTATTGCTGCTTTAATGCTCCCCACCTCCCAGAGATGGTGGTTTGCAACAACAAACATTTATTTTATCCTCATTGGTATGCAGATCAGCTGTGACTTGGTTAAAGTTGGCTGAATTTGGCAGAGACTCTGGTGGGCCAAAGTCAGCATATGGAGCTGACCTAAAACTGACCTACACAAACACAGTAGGCAAAGAGGCAGAAAATTAGCTTACAAGCAGTTTAGAGATGGGAGGCAGTGCAGATCTCTAGAGCTGTCCTGCCACCATCCAAGAGTGCCCTGTATGTCAGTCTTAATAAGTTGACCTACTTGCCAAGGTGGACTTATCTAAGTCATTCTTTGGTTCCTTAGTTCCTTTCCAGCTTGGGGACAGTGGGAAGTAACAGTCTCAAGTTTTTCTTGTAACAACATGGTCAAGACCAAAGTCAGTGGGGTGGTATAAAATATGGAACCACAAGGGCTTGGGAATTAGAATGAATATTTGCTAAACGATAATCCAACCCATTATAACTTCTATGAAATATGACTTAGCACTATCAACATAGATTCAGAAATTCCACATCCAGGATTTTATAGTATAGGTGTATGGCGCAAGTATGAAACCGTATGCCTGAATTTTAATCAATAGATGATTTGTAAAGTAAATCAAGTTACACCAATTCAACAGGCTCTATGCGGCCCATTAAAAATAATGAGGCAACATGAAACACACACTTGTGGAAGGATCACCAAGATATACAGTGAAGTGTAAACACAAAGTACAGAAGAGTCTGTATAGTTGCTATAATTGTGAGAAAAATACAAATATATTTGAATATATATACTATCTCTGAAAGGAGTTATTAGAATCTGACAACAGTAATTACTCCAGTGAGGAAAAATGAGTGGCTGGGGAAAGAAGCAAATGGGAGACTTTCTTTTCTCTGTATGTTGTTTTGTTACCTTGAGCTTGTTGCAAGGCATATTTTTACTCACTTAAAAGTGAAGGTGTAATATACAAGTTAGAAATCTAAAATTCTTCTCATTTGTCATTGGCTTGTAATTGTTAATAGTCCAGAGTTTTCTGAGTGTCTGAACCTTTATCTTCCCCTCTCTCCCCTAGGTGAAGCTATCGTACTTTAGAAAAAGTCAACTCTAACTGGTGTGAGATGGTATCTCACTGTGGTTTTGATTTGCATTTCTCTGATGGCCAGTGATGAGGAGCATTTCTTCATGTGTTTTTTGGCTGCATAAATGTCTTCTTTTGAGAAGTGTCTGTTCATGTCCTCTGCCCACATTTTGATGGGGTTGTTTGTTTTTTTCTTGTAAATTTGTTTGAGTTCATTGTAGATTCTGGATATTAGCCCTTTGTCAGATGAGTAGGTTGCAAAAATTTTCTCCCATTGTGTAGGTTGCCTGTTCACTCTGATGATAGTTTCGAAATAGGAACACTTTTACACTGCTGGTGGGACTGTAAACTAGTTCAACCATTGTGGAAGTCAGTGTGGCGATTCCTCAGGGATCTCGAACTAGAAATACCATTTGACCCAGACATCCCATTACTGGGTATATACCCAAAGGACTATAAATCATGCTGCTATAAAGACACATGCACACGTATGTTTATTGCGGCACTATTCACAATAGCAAAGAGTTGGAACCAACCCAAATGTCCAACAACGATAGACTGGATTAAGAAAATGTGGCACATATACACCATGGAATACTATGCAGCCATAAAAAATGATGAGTTTGTGTCCTTTGTAGGGACATGGATGAAACTGGAAAACATCATTCTCAGTAAACTATCGCAAGGACAAAAAACCAAACACCGCATGTTCTCACTCATAGGTGGGAATTGAACAATGAGAACTCATGGACACAGGAAGGGGAACATCACACTCTGGGGACTGTTGTGGGGTGGGGGGAGCGGGGAGGGACAGCATTAGGAGATACACCTAATGCTAAATGACGAGTTAATGGGTGCAGGAAATCAACATGGCACATGGATACATATGTAACAAAACTGCACATTGTGCACATGTACCCTAAAACCCTAAAGTATAATATAAAAAAAAAAAAAAAAAAAAAAAAAAAGAAAAAGTCAACTCTGTGTAAACCACTGTATCAGGAAAATCTTCTTGTTCTGCCTCAAAATCTGCCTTATCCAACTTGTTCCTCCTTGCATTTACACACTTCTCTACTACTCAGTACTTATAAAAACTTTGCTTTGCTCTGTAAATTCCTGAAACTACTTTCATTGCTTTTTTAAACACTTCAAAATTACAGTAAACATTTTATTCTTAAAGATTTTGGCCATTTCATTATTGTTGAGTTTTAGAGAGCTAACCTGTTTCAGACTCATACCATCTACTGATTCGTTTCTTTATCTTCCTTCTTTTTTGCTCTGCTCTTTCCCAAATTTGTGCCAAGGTCCCTACTACTCCCCTTCTGTTATGTAGAGAAAAGTCCCTCCAGTTGCATCCTTAAGCATCAGGCAACAGACCTGGTCCCTGCAATTTAGGGGGCTCAGCTCTAGACTCTCTGGCTACACCTCTTCTAAGATTATCAAGGAGTCAAGGAACCAAGGCGGTGGACCCACTTTGAGTCCAGGCCTTTTCTTCTTCTGGACTATGTTCTGGGTACTTGAAATTCCAGAATTCTCTGTCTAAATTAACCTGAGCCAGGTTTAAGCACCTATGCCCCAGGGCTGACTGTGTTTATACCACTGCGGAAATCCAAATCCTCTGAAAACGAAGTTCAAACTGGGTCTTCTAGGTTGTTGTAAAGATATATTTATCAAGGTGGGAGAATAGGACATGTCTTATGTAATGGTTTGTTAGCTTGATTTATAACTTTAAATGTATGATTCTCTATTTGTACTCTTGCTCTGGGCCCTGAAATCTTTTGGCAAGGGATAGTCAAAAACCATCAAAATCTATGCTTAATTGGGCAAAGTATGGGCACCCCTTCTATATGGGAGGGCTGGTTACTTTTTTCCTGATGTCATATTTAAGAAGAATGATGCATTAAAATATTCCCTAAGGGCTGGGCGTGGTATCTCATCCCCGTAATCTCAGCACTTTGGGAGGCCGAGGCAGCTGAATCACAAGGTCAGGAGTTCGAGACCAGCCTGGCCAACATGGTGAAACCCTGTCTCTACTAAAATACAAAAAATTAGCTGGGCATGGTAGCAGGTGCTTGTAATCCCAGCTACTCAGGAGGCTGAGGCAGGAGAATCACTTGAAACCGGAAGGTGGAAGTTGCAGTGAGCCAAGATGGCACCACTGCACTCCAGCCTGGGCAACAAGAGTGAAAGTCCATCTCAGAAAAAAAAAACAAAACAACAACAACAACAACAAAAAAACACTTTCTAAGAAGAGCCCTAGCAACCCATGTGGAGGTGGAAGCCCTGATGAATAGCTTGGAAAGAGAATGTGAATACACTTTCAAAGCCCTCACTCTCCAGCACAAAGTACAATCCTCTTTTGATCACAAGTATAGTTAACACCACGCAGTGGGTACTCAGATTAAAAAAATACATTCCAAAGGGAAGGATATGATCCTGAGATGGAGCTAAAAAAAATTCTCTCAAGCAATGGCATAAAGTGTGTGATTGCATTTGCAGGACAACTCTGGTTTTACCCAAGGGAGGTTTGGTTGACATACCAACAAGGTGTTAAACTTCTTTTCTTAAAACACTACTTATATCCCTGTGTTGCAGTGGAGAAAGAGGATAGTCTAACCAAAGTGGTTTATGAATTCTCATAGCCCTGCACCTCACTAGATAATATGATGCTCACTCTATGCTTCTTCCCCACTTTGAAGATTCTAAAAGATTCTCAGGAGTGAAAAACATTTTAGTTATGGAATTCAATGGTAAGTAAGTAAAAGGTAAGTGAACATTAGCTCTAGGGAAGTAACTAACTCTCCCTCTCAGCTCCCATTGATATGCCAAGCTAATCACAGGGGAGAAATTAACAATCAAACAGAAGAAAAAAACCAAAGAAATATAAAACAAGTATTTAGACCATTTGCCTTTGGGAGTCAAGGAATAAAGAACATATTCATTTCTGAGATTCAACTAAAGTTTCACAGCAAGAAAAGACAAGCGTCACCAAAAGGAAAACTGTGATTAAGACTACAGCCACCATAAACCTGACACACCTGGAATAGTGGGTGTCTTTCAGGAATAAGGACTAAGACAGAATGCATAATGCAATGAGCCTTAAACCATGATAAACCTTGGATTAAACCCTTAGCCAAGTGTAACACAGAAAGGGAGGGATCATGTGCCTTCAAAGAACATCAATAGCTGGGAAATTGATCACGAAGCCACGCATACTTGCAAAAATAGCAGAGACACAGACACAAACGCTTATTGGGTGCAGAACGTGACGATGTATGAGCAACTGGCTTCTCATATATTAGAATGCAGCTAGGTTTACTGAAGTGGGGAAATCCTCGAGAGGAATTTTGGACTTCATGCTCTCCTGAACATATGGTCATTCAAGCGATTAATTTGAATATTGTCTTAGTCCATTCAGGCAGCCATAACAAAATACCATATGCTGGGTGGCTTATAAACAACAGAATTTTGTTCCTCATAGTTATGGAGTCTGAAGTCTAAGAGCAAGGCACCAGCAGATTTGGTGTTTGGTGGGGGGACTCTTTCTGGTTCATAGATGGCACCTTATCGTTTTGTCTTCACATGCTAGAAAGGACCAGCTCTGCAGTCTGTTGTACAAGGGCATTAAAGCCCATTCATGGGGGCTCCATCATCATGACCTAATCACTTCACAAAGATGCTGCCTTCTAATATCACTGTGAGGATTATAATTTTAAAAGATGCATTTTGGGGAATCACAAACATTCAAACCACAGCAAATAGATAGATTCCCATATATGTCATAAACTTATAAAGTGTATATAGAATGCAATCTCTTATTTCTCAAATTTTTCCCCTTGCAAGAAATATTTCAGACTTCATGTTACAACATCTGTAACACGCATGTTACAATATCTATAATTTCTTTTTAAAATGGGATCGTGGTATGTTGCCCAGGCAGGTCCTGAACTCATGAACTTAAATAGTCCCCCCATTTTAACCTCCCAAGTAGCTGGGATTATAGGCATGCACCACTATACCTGGCAATATCAGTAATTTCTATAGTTTTTAATTCATTTTTGTTAAACCATTGAAGCCTTTTGTTAAAGTGCAAATGTTATCTAAGTTAGTGGTCGAAACTAAGATGGTTAAATGAATACTATAGACAGAAGGAGGCAGCAAATTCTAATACAGTCAATTGGTTGCAAAAAGAAGCTATAGTTATCTTAAGTAGGAAGTAGAAACAAGTTTTTAAAGTCCATTATTGAACTGGTAAACTGAAGGTATAGTAATCAAATCTGAGAAATTCAGAGAAAGGATTTTGTTTTCTAGCCTAGCCTGTATCTTTTGTAGTAATACACTTGCCCGCAGAAGGATTTCTGCAATTGTATTATGGAGCAAATATACTGAGAGTAAAAACCAAAAAAGAAAGCCTCGGTTTATAAATGGGGTCATGGTGTGAGCTCCTAGATTCTGTGGAAAATGATTGGTAATGTCAGCTACTTAGGAGATTGAGGCACGAGAATCACTTGAACCCGGGAAGAGAAGATTGCAAGGAGCTGAGATCCTGCCACTGCACTCTAGCCACGGCAAGAAAGCAAGACTCTGTCTTGAAAAACAAAACAAAACAAAACAAAAAAACAAACAAAAAAAAACTGATTAAGAATGCAGCCCAGTGGTGGAGTGAGTACATTTGATGGACCGAAAGATTAAAAGGAGGAAAATGTACAGAAAATCAATGGATAATACAATCTTTTCTTTTTGGCATCTTTGCCCAATCAGTGACCACAAAACAACTTTGTTTTCTCAGATACCATGGAGGAAGAATATCTGCATATTTTGTGCCTACTTAATCACCAGAAAATACTGTTCATCCAAACAGTTCAGATTCTAGTCAAACTGGTAGCCACAATTTAAAAATATTGGCTGTAAGGGACATAACAGCTTATTTCACCAAAACCATCTTTATTTGATTAAATTGACTTTCTAAACAACTTCTGAGTTTTCAAACCTCTGAGACAGAAAAAATATTAATGAGATCTTGGTCACTTTCATAACCTGGCTACACTTTGAAAAAGTAGAGCTTTTAAAAAATACTGGTGCCTGAGCTCCATTCTAGATCAAGTAAATGAAAATATTCAGGAAAAATTCTGAGCCTCGGTGTTAAAGGAAGTCTCCCCAGGTGATTTGTAATGAGAAGCACTGATTTGAAGAGCATTGTTGCCCGCATCCATTTTAACCTTAACATATCTGTATTTTCACGGGGATATATAGCTGATTTTTCAAGTTTCTGTTTCCCTGAGATCTGATGGGATTGTTTCAAAGTGTGATAGGTCGTATTATTTTACCACAATTCTACCTTTACCATTGCTACATTCCCTTGCTATAGCTTCCCTGTTGGTGGAGTATACTTTTCCACACTATTGATTTCAGATATGGCCATATGACTTAGTTTGATGGAATGTGGAAGTGATAAATTGTGCCAGTTTTGATCTAAGGCCTTAAAAGGCATGGCAGTGTCCACCAACACTCAGGGAGCTTACTGTCTCCATGCAAAGAGCAGCCCCAGGTAGGCATTGATCTTTCAGCCTAATACAGGAATGAAGCTGTATGGAAGAAAAATATAACCCCAAATCAGTAGTCCAGCCTGGTCCAGCTAAGTCAATCTGAGTCTGACTGATAGCTGCAAAACTGTAGCTCACCTACAATTCTATGAATCTGAAATAAGCTTAATTTCTTAAATTCTTTGAAATTTTGGAGTTTTATTTTTAATTCAGCATTATTACAGGGGAAAATAACCAACACACAAGTATTTGTAAGTAATCTGTATCAAGCAATGTCTAATAATAGGTACTAAATAAGTATTTAAGTTAATTTTCTTTTATGGAAGTTTGTTTTACATTTACTGACACTAAAAAAAAAAATGGAATCACCAGATTTCAAAGTGTTTAAATTTAGGTTCAATGATATTAAAAATAATGCAGTGACCATTAGAATTTAAGTGGATTAAATGGATTGTATCTCTATGGAATGTTAGTTATTCTGTTCATTTATGAAAAGGATATTAGTGAATATGCTTAAAATTGCTTTTTCCAGTAGCCAAATGGATCAGGTTTTCATCCAGATGGTTTTATGGGAAGCATCTGTCTGCTCAGCTAATGCATGTTTATGAGGATCAAACTTTCGTACTGATTTGGAAATATTACTTGTACTACTAGAATATTGTTAAAATTTTTGGCTAAGATTAAGATAATTGATTTTATTATACAGAAATCTGTGTATTACATCACTGAGATATATTTTATCGTAAATGCTTAAAATTATTCATAGGAATAAACAACTAACACTTCCTGAGCAACAACTGAGTCAAGATGAAGAATTATGAGCAGAAATCTTTGAAAACTCATTTGAAATGCTAACCCTTTGTGATGCATAAGGAAGTTACAGAGAATTAAACAAGCAATCACAGAAACCTTTGAAAGGAAGAAAATCCTAGTTAGAAAGCAAGATATGTCTTAATCTCAATTAAACTGTCTTTTTGAAGTTCTCTTTGCCTTGATAAAACATTGATTCACTTTATAAAGTGTTTTAGTTATATTTAATGTAATCCTTTTGTTTTCAAAGGTGTTTTCTTAACTTCTTCCTTACAATAAAGATAAATTATTTTTATACTGCTCTTTGATGATCCATCAGTGATTGCTGAGGGATTTATATATATAAAGTAGAGGTACTAAAGAAATGATCTTTACATTATGGGTAAAGCAAGATGTAATTATGTTGTCACTTATATTTTGAGACTTCTTATAAGAATGCATTAGATAAATGCGGAGAAAACCTGTTTTTAAACTCTAAGACTGACATTCATTAGTGATGTTATTTACAGCAAAGGGAAAAATAACATAGAAGAATAATATATGAAATGCAATGCTCACACAAACCTGTCCTTAGTGTCCAGTGTAAAAGTATTAATTTTACAGTATCTTGGGGACCAGGTTGATGCTCCACACATAATCCACAGTGTCACAAATGTCCTTAGTAAACCACACTCCCAACTGCAAACCCATCACACCTAATATACCAGAATGTCACTCAGTGCTCACTGGGTTGCCAGAAAGTGCTAGCAGGGTTACCACTATATCACCTATCTTCCCCTGAGATGGGAGAAAGTAGACAATTCAAATTAGGTGTAAAGAAAAGCAGGAAGTATATAGTGCATTTTGATTCCAGTTATTTTGTTTGAATCTATGGGACATGATGACTAAAATCTCATTCCATTCATTCATGCGGTCCTGCTGTTGATAAATGTGAGATTTTTAAATCATATTAATTAGGATGCTAAGATTATCCTGCAGTCAATAAGTAGTGGTTTATGACTAAATGTTACATCGCAATCATTTACTCAAATTTCCACATTTTCTTTCACTCACATCCATGGGTTATATACAGATCTGTGGCAAATATGTGCCCGGTTTAAATGCTTACAAATATTATAACACCAGGAAAATAATCTGTCTGTAAGAAATATAGGTTTAATGAGAAAAAGTCCTAAGTCCAAAGGGGAAGGCAAAGTCAGTTCTAAACTTTAGGCAGCCCAGAGACAACAAGACACAAGGAAATACTGATAAGATGTACCTTCTTTTAAGAAAGTACAGCCAGACTTTTGTCCTTTTTGGGAGATGGAAACTCTTAAAACTTTTGAATCATGGCTTAGTTCAATAAAGAGACAATCTCAGAATTCCTGATGTAGTAAAGGTAAGAAATGAAGCAAAAAAAAAAAAAAAAACAACCTGTAGCACCAAAGAAATGTTTATGGAAACCAGTTGTGTTACTAAGAAATGAAAGAACCTCAGGCAGTAACTCACATCTAGTCAAAGACATTGCCAAAATTTAAAAGAAAAGTGGTGAGTAGAAGAAAGAGGTGCTTAAAGGAGAAAAGTGGACAAGTATAACACTATTTATAGATTTACAGAACATACATTACTTGTAGGGCACTTATATATATGTTGCAAGGTAACTTTTAAAGTTTGAATTTCCATTTTTCAATGATGTAGTGCTTCATAGATATTGTTTCAAAAAGGGATATGGCAGCAGAAATGAGACAAAAAAAGCAGTTTTTTTTTTGTTGTTGTTTTGTTTTTTTACAGTGGAGAGGGCATGTTTAAAAGCCTAGACACATAGGGTTACAGATATAATCTTGATATTGATAAAAGATATAGGATAAAATTGCTAAAGTGAGACAACTCTCCCTTCTAGCTTCCTCCATCACACTACATCCCATCTCTCTAATGCTATGTCTGGGACAGGAAATAAAGTACATAGAGGGTAAAAGATGAGATATTAGATACTTTTTACTTCTAGATAAAGTGTTATACTCTCGGCACTATGGACTGTGCCTGGCAAGGCAGCAGCAATTCCATATAAATGTACGCAGATTAACATGTGAAGAACTGGCACAGTGACTCATGTCTATAATCCCACCACTTCCGGAGGCCAAGGCAGGAGGATCACTTCAGCTCATGAGTTCAAGACCAGCCTGGGCAACAAAGTGAGACCTCGTCTCATAAAAAATATATTTTAAAAAATTAGTCAGGCACAGTGGCGTGCATCTGTAGTACCAGCCACTTGGAAGGCTGAGGTGAGAGGATCGTTTGAGCCCAAGAGTTCGAGGTTGCACTGAGCTATGTTGTATGACTGCACCACTATACTCTAGCCTGAGTAACAGACTGATGTGCTGTTTTTTTGTTTGTTTGTTTTATAAAAATAAAAAAGAGCAGAAGGAACTTGTACTTCCTTCTTTATAGAGTTTTGGGTAGACTATCTAAATTTGTATCTATATACCTAGATGTAGATATAATACAAAATGAATGCATGATGAGGTGATGGCTCATAATGTGACCTTAGATGGTCCAAATATACCAGGAGTATCATGATTTACATTAAAACAATAAGTAGAATTAATAGTAATAGCTAAGCAATCCAAGAGTAGAAGAGACATCAAGGACAATTAAGGATCTGATGTTATGTTGGTGCAAAAGTAATTGTGGGGTTACTAATTACTATTAATAGCAAAAACCACAATTTCTTTTGCACCAACCTAATAGAACTGTGGTCTATGAATTGATACAGTGTAAATCCCTGGAAAATTAATCAGGATCTTGGGAAAAGGCTGGACATAAACTAACTGAGATTATATACTATCATTTTAGTGGAATAAAGATGTTTGTATAAATTCACTTTTGTACACTGGAGTTTGTAACTGAAATTCATACTATGTATGTATCACCTGATTTAACTCTCTAATACAGCTACGAAGTGTCTCCTTTAACAGATGGAAAAAAATAGATTAGAAAGGAAGCTAATCATTCGAATTCATATAGTTAAGATGTGACAGACCCAGGATACAGAAAGATTTATCTTACCTAAAGTTAGCAATATTTTCTGTTGTTTTGTTTCTGTCCACTGTAAAATTATCTATATATCAAAAACGTACAAATGTAGGTTGATGTAATGCTTTCATTCTTCAAATTACGTGTTTTTATTCTTTGAAGAACCTGGGCATATATACACCATATATACATACACACCATATATATATATATATATATATATATACACACACACACCATATATATACTATATATATATCATATACATATACACCATATATATACCACATATATATAATATATACATCTATATACCATATATATATATATATATATATATATAAATATGGTAGATATTGGAAATGAAATTCAATATACGATGTGAGTTTAAGGAAACCTAGCTTTCTAAACTCAAAATTTACGTAGTTTAATTTGGAATATGGGTCTCATTTATAATATACATTTTATTAAAGCATGTTGATTCTTTCTAGACATAATTTTTAAATTAAAATGTTGTAGAAGAGTGAGTGGTTCAACTTTCAGTTCTCAGGTTGTTTATCCATAAAATAGAGAGATAGGGCTAGACAAACTCTAAGTTCTGTTTAGCACTACATTGTATGATTGTTAAATGAATAATTAAGAAAATTAATTAATGGATAAAGTACAGTAAGACCATGCCACACTATGGTCTTAATGCGCAGTAAAGGAATTAGCCTAACTTCACAGGGTCTCAAAATACAATCTAAATGATATTCCAATAGAAACTAATATTTTGCGTGTTTTCCTTGGTTATATTACAAGTAGATGAACCAGACTGGTTTGGCAGAAAAAAACTGTGTGAGAGAAATATGCTACAGATTGCTCCATTTAAGTATATGGAAATGTTTCTTATCCCTTTTAACCATAGCTGGTATTCCCATATATTAATATATTATCATTCATTCAACCAGTCCTGCTACACTGACAGACTTTTAGGATGCATTCAGTCTTTGCTATTACAAATAATGGCACAAAGATGAGCCTCACACAAATATCATTTCGTATTTTTGCCAGTCGTATATTTTGAATACATTTCTATTAGTTAAGATTACTGGACTAAAGGCTTAAAAACATACTTTTTATATGTTGGTGTTTAGAAAAATTCGTAGTTGTGTTGTAATTGGTTCATTTACATCAATATGTTGTGAGTTGTATATCTGTTATTTTGTTACCTAATATGAAAAATAATAAAATAAACCCTTTTTTATCCCTTTCCTCTCCCAAACTTTAAATTAAAAGTGATATAACTATACACTCATTGAAAACCTATGTAGCTAGTCAGCAAACTTATTCTAGTTTCCAAATACTGTTCTCTGTCCACCCTCCCTCCCACCCCTCAAGGCTGTTATTTGTACTATACACAGTTAAAAAACAGTAACAAACATTTCTATACCACTAAGTGGAGTAATCTACAGCACATTTTATTGGGTAAAAATAGCAGGTGGTAAATATTGTTCCTAGTATTCTACCTTTTGAGTAATGAGAGGGGATTTGAAATGCTTATCTGAGAAGAGATGATGGAATAGTAAACAAAAAATCATTAATAATTGACCCTTCAGTGTGAAAGGTGCAGAGTAAAAAAAATGCTTCTGTGAATGTAAATTGTTTCAGAGTTTTCATTTTCAGTTTATGTAAATGCATTTTGCAACTTAGGAAAAAACAAAGTTAAACCAAAGTTGTGGGAAAATTCATAAAAATCCATACTGAATCAAAGCATCTTATTGTTTATGAAGTTGATGGTATTTCAACAAAACAGAAAAACATTATTTCAAGTAATTCTAATACACAGCATTTTTTCAGTAGCTTTACTGATGTATAATTTACCTAAAATAATACTCACCCATTTTAAAATTAAATGTAGATTTTTATCATTTTTGGCATATGTACATAGTCATGTAACCCCACCAAAGTGAATACATACACCATTGCCAACTTAAAAAATTCTCCTGAGTTTTTTACAAGCCTCAATTCTGTCACTTTGCCTTTCATATAATTTTATGTAAATATATTAATCAGTAAGTTATCTTTTGTTTTCTTTTCTCATTTAGCATGATGTTTTAGTTTTATGAAGTTTAATTTTAATTTTTTTAGTCTAGCTTATGCTTTTTGCATCCTATATATTGAATATTAATCTAAGTTATAATCAAGATTTTCTTCTATGCTTTATTTTAAAAATTTTATTACTCCAGTCCATACATTTAGGTATCTGATCCATTTTTAATTTTTTTCTTTTTATGTTGTGTGAGGTACAGATTGACGTTACTTTTTTTTGACAGGTAGATTTAATTGTTTTGGCACTATTTACTGGATAGGCTATTTTTTCTCCATTTAAATGCCTTGTCATCTTTGTTGAAAATCATTTGCCCTATGTGTGATTCTATTTCTGGGCTCTATTTTGTTCCACTGACTTATATATCTATCATTATATGAATATCAAACTCTTGATTTCTGGAACTTCAGAATATGTCTTGAAATATGGCAATGTTAATTCTCCAAATTGTTGCTCTTTTTCAAAATTGTTTTGGCTATTCTAGGTCCTTTGCATTTCCAAATAAATTTTAGAATAGAGTACTCAATTTCTATGAAAAGGCCTGTTGTGTTTTTCATTGAGATTGTATTGAATCTGTTAATCAATATTGGCACACTGGCCATATTGACAATATTAATTCTTATTAATGAACATTTTATATAATTCCAACTGTTTATATTGTTCTGATATATTAGTTTTCATTGTACAAATCTTGTACACCTTGTATTAAATGTAATCTTACGTGCTTTATTTTCCATGGTATGGTACATGGTATTTAAATGTTATTTCTCAATTTTTTGCAGCTAATATTTTGACTTTGTACCTTGTGACTTTGCTTAATTGACTCATTAGTTCTAGTACATATCTTATAGAATTTGAGCATTCTATGTGATTATACTATCTGTGAATAAATAAAATTTTACTTATTTTCAAGTCTATAGACTTGTTATTTCTTTTTATTTTATTATTTCATTGGATAAGTCTTCTAATAAAATGCTGAATAGAAGTGGTGATCTTATTTTGATCTTAATTAGTAGGCATTCAATATTACAGCATTAAGTATAATATTAGCTGTAGGCTTTTTATAGAGGCCCTCCATTAGACTGAGCGAGTACTCTTCTTTTTCTAGTTTGCTGATAGTTTATTATCATGGATGAGTCAGTCTTTTTTCTGTATCTAAGTGATTGTATAATTTTGTTTCTCTTTATCCTATTGTTCTGTTAAGCTACTTTGCATTCATTGGATTAGCCCCACTTGTTCATGATGTATTACTATTTTATACATTGCTAGATTAAATTTGCTAATATTGTTGAAGAATGTTTACATATAGGATATGAAGTATGTTAAGCTTCTTGGTATTATACTACAGGTCTCTGGAGCTTCAGTATCTTATTCTTCTGTTTTCATACTGGATATTTCAATGGGTCTATTAATTTCATTGATTCTTCTGCTCACTTCAATCTGCTTTTGAGTCAATCTAATAAATTTTTTATTTTAGATGTTATAGTTTTCAGCTCTAGAATCTTTAGTTTTATATAATTTCCATTTTTGACAAATTCTTTATTAATAAAATAATTTAATTTAAAGTATATTTATATTACATACTGTGAGCTCTTTGTTTAATAAATCCAATACATGGGGCCCATGTCTATTGACTGCCTTCTCCCCTACCCCACTCCCAAAGATGTATTACACTTTTGTTTCATTACATGTCCTATTTGAACTCTGAACATTGGAATTACATATTATAATACCTTTGGAATTAGTGTGTGTGTATATATATACAAACATACACACATATATATACACATATATACATATCTATAATTTTTTTTTTATTAGAAAGTTAACTTGCCTGGAGCCACACATGGCAATCTGCAGCAGCTAATATCTCTGCCAAATTTTTGGCTTTTTTGCTGCTATTTTTCTAACCTGGCCCCTGAAGTCTTCCTTCTGCCTATGTAGTTGAGAAATTGGTCAATTATTTAGGTAGAATTGTACTCTGAGGTTCATGTGACCGTATCCATGATTCCCTTATTTCCAGAGTCCCTTCACTAAATTTCAAGTTGTTCTTCCACCTCCAATTTCTAGTATTTATCACCTCAAGACATCAAAGTTTCCACTATTTTTCAATTCAAATCTAATGATAATTGGGGTCGTATTCTCTGCAGTTTGAGGAAAAAGCTCAGTCCAGCATGCTGCCAATTCGCAAATCTCATAGAGGCCAGCAACTTTGCTCCTCCTCACCCTCAGAAGCAAATTACCTTTGCTTGGGATGTGGTCAGGAAGCTTTCCTATCCTTTCTCCAATAGCTTAACCTTGTTTCCTATAAAAAAGGAATTGTGAAGTAGGAGCGATTTTGTGCTTGTGGACTCCTCTCGTGTCTAAGGTTCCCAAGGATTGTAAACTCATGAAGGCTCACACTCAAGAATCCACTGACATTTGTAGCTGTGTTTTTCCTTAACTATTCATATGATAACCACCATTTCCTCCTAGTCTCTGGTAAAACTAATACTATTCCTGTGCCGCCTTTCTTCTGAATGGCTCATTACACTTTTGAATTTAGTTTACTTGGCTGCCTTGGGACTTCAGTTCTCTGACAGATGCCAAAAAAGTTATGGTTTTGTACATCACCTAGACTTTCCCTGTGGAATGAAAGCAATAACATTTTTTTTCAAGTCCTTAAGCAGAAGCAGAATTACAATTGTCTTTTTAAAAAACTTTGTTTACCAGATTTTCCATGTCAGCTGTGGAAGAAATTACCCAACTTCTTCAAATCACTAATGACAAAATTCTTGTCTGCCAAACACAGGATTTTGACCATAATCCTTACAATTAAGAGAAAAAGAAAGAAAGAGAAATATATCATAAACTATATTCAGTAGCCTTACTATTGGTAATAATATTGGTAATGCTATATTGAACCTAATAGAGGAATATTGTATAATAAAGCAAATATGTCAATGCTGATAGTGGTAGGAGGCAGGCAAATTCCTAGGCAGGGAGAAAAGTCTCCCCAGTGAAACTCCCCACCTTCAAGCCAAGGACAATCTAAGGCCTGCAAACCAAGCTGCCAGTTCCGGATAGAATCAACAGACTGAAGGGTGGACTCTCACTCCCATTTGGTGCACTTCCTCCCAATTGGTCCTTAGCTTTTACCTATTTTAGATATACGTACCTTCTTTGATTGGCCATGGGCGGAGTCTTCATTCATATAGAGTGAAATGTCACTCCAGTCCCTGATTGGTTGAGGGCCAGGTCTTCACTTCTGTCTCCAATTTATTCTTTGCTCTGCTGTGTCTCTTTCTGAGTGGTGCTTTATCCAAAATGACCTGCATACCAATCAGTACACTACTTCTTCCTCCCAGTTCATAAAAACCCTGAACTTGGCCCCACAGCCGGCAACCCTTTTTAGGGTCCCCTCTATTCTGAGAGCTTTTTCTGTTGCTTAATAACTCCTACTCTGCATTACTCACTCTCTGGTGTTTGAGTGCCTCGTTCTTCTTGGTGGTGGGACAAGAACTCGGAACTTGCCAAATTGTGGGAGTACAGGAACTGTAGTGCTCCAGCTTGCCAAACTGCTGGTGGTGGAAGTAAAAGGGCTGTTTAACTTCCTTGCACTTGCTGGACTGCGGGAGTGAAGTCATCACTGGGCACCACTCCCTCTGAACACCAGGAGTAGGGAAATCGCAACAATGCTACTAAGAACTGATACTTCTAACCTAAAAAAAAAGAGATAAGAATAAAAGAAAGAAATTAACTCGAAACATCATAATATAAAATTTGAATTAGAAGTAATAGCATGAAACTTTGATTTGTTATGCATTTACTAGCTATGTGCACTGAAGAGTCCTGTAAACCATGTTAATACTGCAGCAACCAACACACTAATATCCAAATTTTGATCTCTAAAGACATTTCTCAGGGCTCCATTGAAAATTGCTTGTTTCAAATGTGTTGTAGCAAAAATGCTAAATGAGCCTGGAAAATTGTTTTCTGCCAGAAAGCAAGGAGGGTTTCAGACCATTTGGTTATGACCTGACTTGATGGCTTAAAATAGGATGATTTGACCATAAAAAAGAATGATAATTGAAATGCATGTACACATATCCAACACACAAAAATCCCTGTTTGTAATATATATTTATAATAAAAGGATTAAAAACTTTTTCATTGGAAGTTTCTAGAGCACAATTTAAACCACTACTGTGACGTCTTTTACTTTTCTTCTGTAATTTCCTTGAAATTCTATCATTGTGTACCTACTCTTGTATTATAATTATATGTCTGCAAATGTATTTTCTTATTAAATTGTGAGGCTCTGCAGAAAGGCAGCATGACTTAATTATTATTATATACCCAGTGCCTGTAGTAGTCCCTGATAGAATAAGCTCCCAAAGATATAATGATTGAAGCCAGTAGACAATTGATTGATAAGGAGGCCACAATTCAATCATCATGGAAAGCAGTCTGATGATTCCTCAGAGCTAAAAACAGAACTACTATTTGACCCAGCAATCCCATTACTGGGTATATACTCAGAGGAATATAAATCATTCTACCATAAAGACACATGCACACTAATGTTCATTGTAACACCATTCACCACAGCAAAGAAATGGAATCAACCCAAATGCCTATCAGTGACAGAGTGGATAAACAAAATATGGTAAAGATATGCCATGGAATACTGCACAGCCATAAAAAATAATGCAATCATGTCTTTTGTGGGAAGATGAATGAGCTAGAGGCCAATGTCCTTAGCAAAGTAGCACATGAACAGAAAGCTGAATAATGCATAAGTGGGAGCTAAATGATGAGAACACATGGACACAAAGAAGGGAACAGACACTAGGATCTTCTTGAGAGTGGAAGGTGGAGGAGGGAGAGGATCAGAAAAAACAGCTATTGGGTACTACGCTTAGTACCTGGGTAATGAAATAATCTATACAACAAAATCCCATGACATGAGTTTACCTATATACCAAACCTGTATATGTACCCATCAACCTAAAATAAAATTTAAAAAGAGGCCATAAAAGACCCCAAAGTGTACACATCATTGCCCTTTACTAATTTATGATTAGTAAAAAATTTCTGTTGTGGTAATTTTATACCTCTGCTGTTTCTTCTCATGTGTAGAAAATAAATCATACAAAAGGAAAAACTTGTAGACTCTTTTCAAGATGCCAGTGAAACTGCTCACATGGAAACATAATGCTCTAAGGGCCCCTGTGGTGCTAAGAAAAGAGATTCTCTCAGACTTCCATCTCAGAGCCTTGCTCCACTTTAGATATGTTCTGGCTCTACCTGGGGCGCTGCAGCCTTCTATTGCTTTCTGTAGCACTCCACTTTGTTAATTTTTTTTTATTTCAATAGTTTTTGGGCACACAGGTGGTTTTTGGCTATGTGGATAAGTTGCTTAGTGGTGATTTCTGAGATTTTATTGCACCTATCACCCAAGCAGTGTACACCATACTCAGTATATGGTCTTTTATCGCTCACATTCCTCCCAACCTTCCCCATACCCCGAATTCCCAGAGTCCATTATATCATTCTTGTGCCTTGCATCCTCATAGTTTAGCTGAGTGAGAACATACAATATTTGGTTTTTCATTTCTGAGTTACTCCACTTAGAATAATGGCCTCTTGTTCCATCCAAGTTGCTGCAAAAGACATTATTTCATTGCTTTTTATGGCTTAGAATTCCATGGTGTACATGGTACATGGTATACATAGCACCACGTTTTATTTGTCTGCTCATTTGCTGATGGGCACTTGGTTCCACATCCTTGCAATTGCAAATTGTGCTGTTAAAAACATGCGTGTGCATGTGTCTTTTTCACATAATGATTTCTTTTCCTTTGGGTAGATACCCAGTAGTACCACTCCACTTTCTTTATCTCCACATTGCTTCCCAGGAATTCTGCTGCATAAGCTCTGACATTGCCCCTGGTCTCCCAAACTGAATTATCATATCCTTGTGTCTTGCCAAGTTCGTCTTATCCACTCCTCCTCCAGGCCTTTGCTCTCTACCAGATATTCCATTCTATTATATGTACAACACCTCTTTACAAATATAAAGTTATTTCAAGTAGCATTTTTTTCTTGAAGTATTGGAATCCAAGTTTTCAGGAACCACATGGGTCCCAACCACCAGGAGTAATGAAGACTACTCTCCACCAGGAGAATAATGAAGTAATTAAGAGACTGTAAGAAAGTTTCCATCACTCCCTCCTGAGAGCAGAGGGTGTTTTACTTCAAATGTGGGGAACACTGGCCTAGGCCCCAGTGTCTGCCCTATAGCCCTATATGCCTTTCTCTTGAGCTTTTTTGAACATATTGATGTTGGCCCAACTTCTCAGGACTTTTGGAACACCTATTAAAAATTGAACCCAAAGAGTGGTCCTGAGATAAACCTAAGAAAGTCGAATAGTTCTGAATTCTATAGTGAGTGGACTTGTGTAACATAAATGGATAGAAATTGTTCCATTTACTGAGCCCTCACTCGACGTGGAATACATTTCTCAAGGATAGTGCACTTAGAAGTTAAGAGCAAAGGCTCATGTTGATTTGTTTGAGTTCATTGTAGATACTGGATATTATTCCTTTATCAGATGTATAAATTGTAAGAATTTTTCCAACTCTGTGGGTTGTCTGTTTATTCTTCTGACTGTTCGTTTTGCTGTGCAAAAACTCTTCAGTTTAATTAAGTCCCAGCAATTTATCTTTGTTTTTATTGCATTTGCTTTCAGGTTCTTGGTCATGAAATCCTTGCCTAACCCAGTGTCTTTTCCAATGTTATCTTCTAGAATTTTTATAGTTTCAGGTCTTAGATTTAAGTCCTTAATCCATCTTGAGTTGATTTTTGTATGATGTGAGAGATGAGGATCCAGTTTCATTCTCCTACAGGTGGCTAGCCAATTATCCCAGCACCATTTGTTGAAAAGGGTGTCCTTTCCCCACTTTATGTTTTTGTTTGCTTCATCAAAGATCAGTTGGCTGTAAGTACTTGGGTTTATTTCTGGGTTCTCTATTCTGTTACATTGGTCTGCATGCCTATTTTTGTACCAATACCATGCTGTTTTGGTGACCATAACCTTATAGTATAGTTTGCAGTCAGGTAATGTGATGCCTCCAGATTTGTTCTTTTTGCTTAGTCTTGCTTTGGCTATGTGGGCTGTTTTTTGTTTCATGTAAGTTTTATAATTGTTATTTCTAATTCTGTGAAGAATGATGGTGGTATTTTGATGGGAATTACATTAAATTTGTAGATTGATTTTGGGAGTGGGGTCATTTTCACAATATTGATTCTACCCATCTATGAGAGTGGGATGTGTTTCCATTTGTTTGTGTTGTCTATGATTTCTTTCAGCAGTATTTCATAGTTTTCCTTGTAGAAGTCTTTCGCCTTATTGGTTAGGTATATTCCTAAGTGTTTTTTTGTTTGTTTTGCAGCTATTGTAAAAGAGGTTCAGTTCCTAATTTGACTTTCAGCTTGGTTACTGTTGATATATAGAAGAGCTGCTGATTTAAACTCAAATCAATCAACAAGAAAAAAACATAAAATCTCATCAAAAAGTGGGCTAAGGATGTGCATAGACGATTCTCAAAAGTAGATATATGAATGGCCCACAAACATGAAAAAATGCTCAACATCGCGAATAATCAGGAAAATGCACATCAAAACCACAATGCTATATTACCTTATTCCTGCAAGAATGGTCATCATCCAAAAATAAAATAATAGATGTTGGCTTGGCTGTGGTGAACAGGGAACACTTCTACACTGCTGGTGGGAATGTGAACTAGTACAAACATTATGGAAAACAGTGTGGGGATTCCTTAAAGAACTAAAAGTAGGTGACCATTTAATCCAGCAATCCCACTACTGGTATCTACTCAGAGGAAAAGAAGTCATTATACAAAAAAGATAATTGCACACACATGTTTATAGCAGCACGATTCACAATTGCAAAAATGTGAAAGTAACCCAAATGCCCTTAATCAACAAATGGATAAAGAAGCTGTGGTGTGTGCATGTATATATATATGTGTGTGTATATATAGCTATGTGTTTGTGTATATATCTATATGTATATATATACACATATATCTATATATACACACATATACACATCTATATATACATATATATATGATGGGATACTACTAAGCTATAAATGTATATACATGTATATGTATGTATATATCTATATATGTATATATATACACACACACATATATATACACACACATATATATACACATATATACATATATGATGGGATACTACTAAGCTATAAAAAGGAATGAATTAATGGCATTCACAGCAACCCGGATGAGATTGGAATGGAAAACCAAACATCATATGTTTTCACTCATAAGTGGGAACTAAGCTATGAGGATAAAAAGGCATAAGAATGATACAATGGACTTTGGGGACTCAGGAGGAAAGGGTAGGGAGGGGTTGAGAGACAAAAGACTATAAAGAGCATGCAGTGCATACTGCCTGGGTGATGGGTGCACCAATATCTTACAAATCACCACTAAAGAACTTACTCATGCAACCAAACACCACCTGTTTCCCAATAACCTATGGGGGGGGAAAAAAAAACTTAAAAAAAAAAAAAGAGCAAAGGCTCAGATAATAAAATAAATTCTTGCTTTTAATACAGCTCTTTCATTTGTTAACTTTGTGATTATTAGCAAGTTATTATAACCTTACTGAGTCTCAGTTTCCTCATCCATAAATGTGGAGAGTGGGACCAAATAAATAATATATGTAAAGTGCTTTACCCAAGGTCTGATCCATGGTAAATATCCAATAAATATGTATGTATATTTTAGTTAAATTTTAAATGAGAGTAAAAAAACTGGATTTATTTATCTAAATAAACTTCTTAGACAGCAAGCATAAGACTCATAAGACTGGTTCTTATCTTGTGTTTCACAAGTATAAGAGTGCAAAGAATAAGTAAAGTGAAACCTAAAAAAGATCCAATCCTAAACTAGTACTTTACAATTGGATATTGTATGACTTATTAAACTTACTAATACTTAGATCTCCTCACATGGCACAAAGAATGTAGTATCTACATAATTCAGAACTCATTTATTTTCTTGTTATTTCTGCATATGGTCCACTATGAGAATGAAGAACTTGTTAAGTGAAGGCTGTGGAGTCAGCCTCACAGCATTCTGTCTGTGTAGATGCCAATGACTTCACAACTACAATGTTATTTTGAGCAGTGAAACAATTTATTAAAAATGAAGAAAAACATAAATGACTCCTGTAAAGAAATTAAATTAATGTTAGGTACTAGAACACAGATGTTTTGTGTGCCATACCTATGCAACCATGTCATTAAATTCAAATCTCTAATTAACAGACACCTGTTTCTTGTTCAAATTTGAAATGACTCATTAAAATCATTTAGAAAAAAGTACAACTTGTGAAGAAAAAAAAATGTTCCTGAGCTTTTCTCTACTTTAATTTTTTTCTACTTTGTCATTATTTTTAAAAATTGACTAGCTTACTGAATCCATGATTCAGAATTGAGACATATCTGACACTTCAAAGCCTGTCTCTCTTACTCATTAGCTTCACATTCTGTACCAACAAAATATTGTGCAATAAAATCGGAAACACTAAATAATATTAAGTCATGAAAACAGGTTGCCAAAACTTGGGAAAAGTAGTATAATTAATTTTTGGAGAAAAGCAGATGAACTAAGTTTAGACTTACACTGTTGCTCAGCTTCTACTTATAAAGAAACATTAACATTTTAATTTAAGCAAATATTGTTGAACATCTATCTAATAGAGAAGTAACTATATTTAAGTAGACAGAAAAAAAGGCTTCAAATAAGATAGAATTTACCCAAATTCTAATTCTGAAGCTAACTTTGTAACTTTGGTAGTTAGCTTCTCCGAATTCCCTTTTGCTTACCCATGATAATAATAGTATTAAGACCAACATCAAGGACCAAGATAGCTGAATAGACCCCTCTAGCAATCATCCCATCTGCAGGAACACCAAATTGAACAACTATCCACATAAGAAAGCATCTTCATAAGAACCAAAAATCAGGTGAGTGATCACATTACCTGGTTTTAATATAATATCAAGGAGAGAGACATTGAAAAAAGTAAGAAAGGCAGTCTTGTATCACCTATACTACTCCATCTCAAGGCAGCTCTGTGCCGTGGAAGGGCGGGGCGGTGGGGAGAGAATCTGTGTGCTTGGGGAAGGGGAAGTAAAGCAATTGTGAGGTTTTGCATCGGAACTCAGGGGTGCCCTTTCACAGCAGAAAATAATACAAGGCAGAATTCAGCCAGTGGCCACAGAGGAAGCAAGGAAGACCAGCCCTAGCCAGAGAAGAATTGCCCATGCCAGCATTCAGAACATGAGTTTTGGCTAGACCCATCACCTAAGGCTAAACTGCTTTTGGGGTTCTAAATAATCTTGAAAGGCAGTCTAGGCCATAAGGAAAGCAATTCCTGGGCAACTCCTAGTGCTCAGCTGGGCTTGGAGCCAATGGGCTTGGGGTGTATGTGACCCAGTGAGACACCATCTGGAGTAGCCAAGGGAGTCAGTTTATGACCTCATCCCAACTCTAGGCAATGAAGCTTGCAGTTCTGGGGGAGACCCTAGGCAATGAAGCTTGCAGTACCTCTGCTTGAGAAAAGCAGAGGGAACAGTAAAGGGGATTTTGCCTTGGAACCTGGATATCAGCACAGCCACACCAAAATAAAGCACCAGGCAGAGTCCTGAATCCCCCAGTTCAGACCCTAGCTACTGGATGACATTTCTATACCCACCCTCGGTCAGAAAGGAACATATTGCCTTGAAGGGAAGGACCCACATCTGGTAGGCTTCAGCACCTGCTGACTAAAGAGCCATGGGCCTTGAATAAACATCAGTGGTAGCCAGGCAGGAGTCACCACAGGCCTTGCGTGAGATCCAGTACTGTGCTGGCTTCAGGTGTGACCCAGCACATTGCCAGCTGCTTTGGCCATGGGGAGAGAGTTCTTCTACTTGAGAAAAGGAGCAAGAAGAGTAAAAAGGACTTTGTCTTGCAACTTGGATCCCAGCTGAGCCACGTAAAATAAAGCATCACACAGACTCCTAAAATCCCTGATTGCAGGCCTTAGCTCCTGGATGGCATTTCTAGACCTGCCCTGGGCCAGAAGGGAACCTGTTACTATGAAAGGAGAGACTGGCAGGATTCATCACCTGCTGATCAAAGACTGTTTGAGCCTTGAATAAACGTCAGTTGTAGCCAGGCAGCAGTCACCACGGGCCTGGGACGGTAGTTGCTGTGGGGAGAGACTTCTGCTTGAGGTAAGGCAAGAGAAGAGTAAAAAGGACTTTGTCTTGCAACTTGGGTACCAGCTCAACCACAGTAAATTCAATCACCAAGTAGGTGTCTAAAGTTCCTGATTACAGCTGCTAGTTCCTAGATGGCTTTTCTAGATGTACTCCAGTCCAGAAGGGAAACTGATAACCTGAAAGGAAAGACATGGGCCTGGCTAGATTCATCATCTGCTGACTAAAGAACTCAAGCATTGAGTAACCATCAGCAGTAGCTACGTAATAGTTGTCACAGGCCTTGGGCAAGAACCAGTACTGTGCTGGCTTTGGGTGTGACCCAGAACATTCCCAGTGGTGGTAGTCATAGGAGTGCTTGTGCCACTCTTCTCCGAACTCCAAGCAGCTCAGCATGGAGAGAGAGATGCTGTTTGTTTGGGGGGAAGGTAAGGGAATGGAACAAGAGTCTCTGATGGACAATCGGGGAATTATCCTAGATCTTACCCGAGACTACAAAGGCAGCACACCTATGAGTCTGCAAGAGTCACCCAGTTATGGAGCTTGGGGTGTCACCTAATGCAGATACAGCTACAGTTCCCAAAGACTTAGATTACAACACTCAATTCCCTTTGAATACTTGGAAAGTCTTCTCAGGAAAGATGGGTACACAGAAGCCTTGACTGCAAAGATTAAAATAAATACCTAACTCTTCAATGCCAAGACATTGATGTACATCCACAAGCTCAAGACCATTCAGGAAAATATTCCTCACCAAATGAGCTGAATAAGGCACCAGTGACAAATCCTGGAGTGGCAGAGATATGTGACTTTTCATACAGAATATTTAAAATAGCTGCTTTGAGAAAGATCAGAAAAAATTGAGATAACAGAGAAGGAATTCAGAATCCTGTCAGATTTAACAAAGAGATTGAAATAATTTTAAAACTCAAGCAGAAATTTTGAAGCTAAAAAATTTGATTGACAAAAAGAAAAATGCATTAGAGTCTCTAGACAGCAGAAATGGTCAAGCAGAAAGAATAGTAAGCTCGAAGATAGGATATTTGAAAATACAGTCAGAGGAGATAAAATGAAAAAGAATAAAAAAATGAAGCATGCCTACAAGATCTAGAAAATAGCCTCAAAAGGACAAATCTAAGAGTTATTGGCCTTAACGAGGAGATAGAGACAAAAATTTGGTTAGAAAGTTTATTCAAAGTGATAAATAACAAAGAACTATAAAAACTTAGAGAAAGATATCTATATTTAAGTACAAGAAAGTTATGAAACATCCAGTATATGTGACCCAAATAAGACTACCTCAAGACATTTAATAATCAATCTCCCAAAGGTCAAAATAAACAAAGTTTCATACAAGTAGAAAGAGGAAAGAAATAAATAACACATAAAGAATCTCCAATGCATCTGGCAGCAGAATTCTCAGCGGAAACTTTACAGGTCAGAAGAGACTGGCATGACATATTTAAAGTGCTGAAAAAAAAACAAAAAACTTTTATCATAGAATGTTATACCCATTAAAAATATCCTTCAAACATAAAGAAAGGCTTTCCCAGGCATACAAAACCTGAAGAATTTTGTCAACATCAGATCTGTCCTAAAAGAAATTCTAAAGAAACCTCTTCAATCATAAAGAAAAGGACTTTAATGAGCAATAAGAAATCATCTCAAGATACAAAACCCACTGGTAATAGTAAGTACACATACGAACACAGAATATTATAACACTGTAATTGTGGTGTATAAACTACTTGCATCTTGAGTAGTAAGACTAAAAAATACACCTAACAAAAATAGTGACTACAATAATTTTCAGGACACAGACAGTATAATCAGATAGAAATAGAAACAACAAAAAGTTAAAAAGCAGGAAAGATAAGGTTAAAGTGGAGTTTTTATTGGTTTTCTTTGCTTGTTTGTTAGTTTGTTTCTGGAATCAGAGTTTTGCTATCAGTTTAAAATAATGAATTATATGATATTATTTGCAGTCCTCATCATAAGCTGAAATAAAAAACCTATAATGAATTCACAAAAAAATAAAAAGCAAGAAACTAAATATCCCACCAGAGAATATTTCTTTCACAAAAGGGAAGATGGGAAGACAGGAAGGAAGGAAGAAATGAAGGAAGGAAAGAAAGAAGAAAAGGCCATGCAAAAAGCAGAAAACAACAAAACTGCAATAGCGAGTTTTTACTTATCAACAATAACGTTGAATGTAAATGGACTAAACTCTCCAATCAAAATACATAGGGTAGCTGACTGGGTTAAACAACAAAACACACGACCCAACTACCTGTTGCCTACAAGAACCATACTTCACCTATAAAGACAAAAATACACTGAAAATAAGAAATGGAAAAAGATTTTCTGTGGAAATAGAAACCAAAAAAGAACAAGAGAAGCTATAATTTTATAAAATGAAATAGATTTTAAGACAAAAACTACAAGACAAGACAAAAAGCATTATTGTGTAAGGATAAAGGGGTCAATTAATCAAGAGTATATAAGAATTGTAAATATATATGCACCCAAAACTGGAGCACTCGGATATATAAGGCAAGTATTATTAAAGCTAAAAGAGAGACCCCAAAGCTATAATAGCTGGAGACTTCAATACCCCATTTTCAGCATTGGACAGATCATCCAGAGATAAAATCAACAAAGAAATCATCAAACTTAAACTACACTATAGACCAAATGGAAAAAACAGATATTTACAGGACATTTTATTCAATGACACAGCACAACACACACTCTTCTCCTCAGCACAAGGATGGTTCCTAATAATAGACATATGTTAGAACACAAAACAAATCTTAAAAACTTAAAAAATAAAATCATTTCAAATATCTTTTCTGATCACAATGGAATAGAACTAGAAATCAAAAACAAGAGGAACTTTGGAAACTATACAACACATGGAAATCAAATCAAATGCTCCAAAATGACCAGTAGGTCAATGAAGAAATTTTTAAAAATTGAAAATTTATTTAATCAAACAAAAATGGAAACAACACTTCAAAACCCATGGGATAGAGCAGTATTAACAGGAAAGTTCATAGCAATAATTGCCTACATCAAAAAAGTAGGAAACTTTAAATAAACAGCTTAATATCACAGCTTAAAGAACTAGAAAAGCAAGAGCAAACCAAACCCAAAGTTAGTAGAAGGAAAAAAATAAAGATTAGAGCAGAAATAAATTAAATTGAAACAAGAAATACCAAAGGTCAATAAAAAGTTTTCTTAAAAGATAAGCAAAGTTGACAAGCCTTTAGTCAAACCATAAAAAGAAAAAAAAAGAGAAGATTCAAACAAATAAAATCAGAGAGGAAAAAGGATACATTAAAATTGATACTGCAGAAATTTGAAGGATCATTAGAGGCTGTTATGAGCAACTATATGGCCATAAATTGGAAAACAATTAGAAATGGATGAATTTCTAGATACATGCAACTTACCAAGATTGAACGATAAAGAAACTGAAAACCTAAATAGATCAATACAAGTAACAAGATTGAATGAGATTGAAGCCATAATAAAAAGTCTCTCAGCAAAGATAAATCTGATACCTGATGGCTTTACTGCTGAATTTTGCAAAAAAATTAAAGAAGAACCAATACCAATTCTATTCAAACTATTCTGAAAAATAGAGGGACTACTTCTAAACTTATTCTATCAAGCCAGTATTACCCTGATACCAAAACCAGACAAAGACACATCCAAAAAGAAAACTACAGGCCAATATCTCTGATAAATATTAATGAAAAAATTCTTCAACAAAATACTAGCAAACTGAATTCAACTGTACATTAAAGTCATTCATCATGATCAAGTGGGACTTAGTGCAGGGAAGCAAGGATGGTTTAACATACACAAATCAGTGGATGTGATACAATGTATCAACAAAATGAAGGACATAAACTATATAATCACTTCAATTGATGCTGAAAAAGCATTTGATAAAATTCAACATCCCTTCATGATAAAAATCCTCAAAAACTTGGATATAGAAGGCACATACCCCAACATATTATGCCATATCATATATGGCAGACACCCATCTAGTATCAAACTGAATGAGGAAAAACTGAAAACCGAAAAACTGAAAGACTTTCCTCTAAAATCTGGAACATGATAAGGATGTTCACTTACACCACTGTTATCCAACATATTATGAGAGGTCCTAGCTAGAGGAATTAGACAAGAGAAATAAATAAATGGCACACAAACTGGAAAGGAAGAAGTTAAATTTTCCTTGAATATATATATATATATATATAAAACCTTATACTTGGAAAAAACTAAACTCCACCAAAAAACTATTAGAACTGATAAATTTAGTCAAGTTGCAGAATACAAAATCAACATATAAAAATCACTAGCATTTCCGTATGCCAACAATGAACAATATGAAAAAGAAATCAATAAAGTAATCTTTTTTTTTTTTGGAGATGGAGTTTTGCTCTTGCTGCCCAGACTGGAGTGCAATGGTGTGATCTCGGCTCACCACAACCTCTGCCTCCTGGGTTCAAGCAATTCTCCTGCCTCAGCCTCCCAGGTAGCTGAAATTACAGGCATGTGCCATCATGGCCAGCTAATTTTGTATTTTTAGTAGAGACGGGGTTTCTCCATGTTGGTCAGGCTGGTCTCAAACTCCCGACCTCAGGTGATTCACCCACCTCGGCCTCCCAAAGTGCTGGGATCACAGGCATGAGCCACTGTGCCTGGCCTAAAGTAATCTTATTTACAATAAAATAGCTACAAATAAGATAAAACACCTAGGAATGAACTTGAGCAAAGAAGTGAATTATCTCTACAATGAGAACTATAAAATATTGATGTAAAGTACTGAAAAAGACATTAAAGGAAAGATAGTCCATGTTCATGGATTGGAAGAATCAATATTGTTAAACTGTTCATACTACCCAAAGCAATCTACAGTCAACACAATCCCTATTAAGATACCAATGTCATTCTTCAGGAAAAAATAATTATTATAGAAAAAATAATTCTAAAATTTATATGGAGCCTCAAAAGATCCAGCATAGCCAAAACCATCCTGGGCAAAATGACCAAAACTCGAGGAATCACATTATCTAACTGCAAATTATACAACACAAAACAGCATGGTACTGGCATAACATCAGACACACAGACCAATGGAACAGAAGAGCCAGCCCAGAAAGAAATCCACACACCTATAGTTAACTCATTTTGACCAAAGTTGCCAAGAACATGCATTGGGGAAAGGACAGTCTTGTCAATAAACAGTATTGGGAGAACTGTATATTAATATGCAGAAGAATGAAACTACATCCTTATCTCTTGTAATACACAAAAATCAAATCAAAATGAATTAAAGGCTGAAATCCAAGAGCTCAACCTATGAGACTACTACAAAAAAAATCGGGAAAAGTCTCCAGGACATTGGTCTGGTTAAGGATTTCTTGAGTAATATCCCACAAGCACAGGCAACCAAATCAAAAATGAACAAGTGAGACAACATCAAGTTAAAAACCTTCTGCACAGCAAAGAAAAACAATCAACAAAGTGAAATGACAGAATGGGAGAAAATATTTACAAACTACCCATGCGACAAGGGATTAATTACCAGAGTATGTAAGGAGGTCAAATAGCTCAGTAGTATAAAATTTAATAACCTGATTAAAAATGAGCAAAAGATTTGAGAAGACATTTCTCAAAAGACGACAGACAAATGTAAAACATGTATATAAAAAGATACTCAACATCATTGATTAGAGAACTGCAAATCAAAACTACAATAAGGTATCTCACTCCAGTTGAAATGGCTTTTATCTAAAAGACAAGCAATCACAAATGTTGGCAAGGATGTGTAGAAAGAAAACCTTCATACATTTTTGGTAGGAAGGTAAATTAGTACAGCCACTACGGAGAACAGTATGGAGGTTTCTCAGAAAACTAAAAATAGGATTACCATATCATCCAGCAATTTCACTGCTAGGTAGGTACCCAAAAGAAGGGAAATAAGTATATCAAACAGATATCTGCACTCCCATGTTTATTGTAGCATTATTATCAATAGCCAATATTTGAAACAGATGAATGAGTAAAGAAAGCATGGTACATATACACAATGAGGTACTGTTTAGCCAGTAAAAAGAATGAGATCTTGTCATTTGCAACAACATGCATGGAACTGGAGGACGTTATGTTAAGTGAAACAAGCCAGGCATAGAAAGACAAACTTCACATGTTCTGACTCATCCATGGGAGCCAAACATTAAAATAATTGAACTTATGGAAGAAGAGAATACAATGATGCTTATCAGAGGTTGGAAGGGCAGTGGTGGGTGTGATGGTTAATGGGTACAAAAATATGGTTAGATAGAATGAATAAGAGCCAATATTTGACAGCATAACAGAGTGATGACAGTCTTTAAAATTTATTGTACATTAAAAAATAACTAGAAAAGTATAACTAAAATGTTTGTAACAGAAAGGATAAATTGCTCGAGATGATAAATAACCCATTTACCCTGATGTGATTATTACACATTGGTGCCTTATCAAAATATCATGTACCCCATAAATATAAACAAACACTATGTCCCCATGAATTTTTTTAAAAATAGGGCAAACTATTTAGAACAAAACAAATGCCATCTTTAAAGAACTGAAAGAAAAAAATGATTATCAACCTAGAATTCTTTATATGATATAGACATACTCAATATATGAAGGAAAAATTGAAAATTTTTAGATTAAAAAAATGTTGAGCAATCTTTTCATCAATAGAACTATACAGGAAACATTAAAGAAATTTAGACTGAAGGAAAATGATACCAGAGAGAAAGTTACATCTACAGAAACCAATAAAAAGCAGCACAAATGTATTCAGGAAACCCATCTTACGTGCAGAGACACACATAGACTCAAAATAAAGGGATGGAGGAAGATCTATCAAGCAAATGGAAAACAAAAAAAGGCAGGGGTTGCAATCCTAGTCTCTGATAAAATAGACTTTAAACCAACAAAGATCAAAAGAGACAAAGAAGGCCATTACATAATGGTAAAGGGATCAATTCAACAAGAAGAGCTAACTATCCTAAATATATATGCACCCAACACAGGAGCACCCAGATTCATAAAGCAAGTCCTGAGTGACCTACAAAGGGACTTAAACTCCCACACAATAATAATGGGAGATTTTAACACCCCACTGTCAACATTAGACAGATCAACGAGACAGAAAGTTAACAAGGATATCCAGGAATTGAACTCAGCTCTACACAAAGTGGACCTAATAGACATCTACAGAACTCTCCACCCCAAATCAACAGAATATACATTTTTTTCAGCACCACACCACACCTATTCCAAAATTGACCACATAGTTGGAAGTAAAGCTCTCCTCAGCAAATGTAAAAGAACAGAAATTATAACAAACTGTCTCTCAGACCACAGTGCAATCAAACTAGAACTCAGGATTAAGAAACTCACTCAAAACCGCTCAACTACATGGAAACTGAACAACCTGCTCCTGAATGACTACTGGGTACATAACGAAATGAAGGCAGAAATAAAGATGTTCTTTGAAACCAACGAGAACAAAGACACAATATACCAGAATCTCTGGGACACGTTCAAAGCAGTGTGTAGAGGGAAATTTATAGCACTAAATGCCCACAAGAGAAAGCAGGAAAGATCCAAAACTGACACCCTAAAATCACAATTAAAAGAACTAGAAAAGCAAGAGCAAACACATTCAAAAGCTAGCAGAAGGCAAGAAATAACTAAAATCAGAGCACAACTGAAGGAAATAGAGACACAAAAAACCCTTCAAAAAATCAATGAATCCAGCAGCTGGTTTTTTGAAAAGATCAACAAAATTGATAGACCGCTAGCAAGACTAATAAAGAAGAAAAGAGAGAAGAATCAAATAGATGCAATAAAAAATGAAAAAGGGGATATCACCACCGATCCCACAGAAATACAATCTACCATCAGAGAATACTACAAACACCTCTATGCAAATAAACTAGAAAATCTAGAAGAAATGGATAAATTCCTTGACAAATACACCCTCCCAAGACTAACTCAGGAAGAAGTTGAATCTCTGAATAGACCAATAACAGGTTCTGAAATTGTGGCAATAATCAACAGCTTACCAACCAAAAAGAGTCCAGGACCTGATGGATTCACAGCCGAATTCTACCAGAGGCACAAGGAGGAACTGGTACCATTCCTTCTGAAACTATTCCAATCAATAGAAAAAGAGGGAATCCCCCCTAACACATTTTATGAAGCCAGCATCGTCCTGATACCAAAGCCTGGCAGAGACATAACCAAAAAAGAGAATTTCAGACCAATATCCTTGATGAACATTGATGCAAAAATCCTCAATAAAATACTGGCAAACCGAATCCAGCAGCACATCAAAAAGCTTATCCACCATGATCAAGTGGGCTTCATCCCTGGGATGCAAGGCTGGTTCAACATATGCAAATCAATAAATGTAATCCAGCATATAAACAGAACCAAAGACAAAAACCACATGATTATCTCAATAGATGCAGAAAAGGCCTTTGACAAAATTCAACAACCTTCATGCTAAAAACTCTCAATAAATTAGGTATTGATGGGACGTATCTCAAAATAATAAGAGCTATCTGTGACAAACCCACAGCCAATATCATACCAAATGGGCAAAAACTGGAAGCATTCCCTCTGAAAACTGGCACAAGACAGGGATGCCCTCTCTCACCACTCCTATTCAACATAGTGCTGGAAGTTCTGGCCAGAGCAATCAGGCAGGAGAAGGAAATAAAGGGTATTCAATTAGGAAAAGAGGAAGTCAAATTGTCCCTGTTTGCAGATGACATGATTGTATATCTAGAAAACCCCATTGTCTCAGCCCAAAATCTCCTTAAGCTGATTAGCAACTTCAGCAAAGTCTCAGGATACAAAATCAATGTACAAAAATCACAAGCATTCTTATACACCAATCACAGACAAACAGAGAGCCAAATCATGAGTGAACTCCCATTCACAATTGCTTCAAAGAGAATCAAATACCTAGGAATCCAACTTACAAGGGATGTGAAGGACCCTTTCAAGGAGAACTACAAACCACTGCTCAATGAAATAAAAGAGGATACAAACAAATGGAAGAACATTCCATGCTCCTGGGTTGGAAGAATCAATATCATGAAAATGGCCATACTGCCCAAGGTAATTTATAGATTCAATGCCATCCCCATCAAGCTACCAATGACTTTCTTCACAGAATTGGGAAAAACTACTTTAAAGTTCATATGGAACCAAAAAAGAGCCCCCATTGCCAAGTCAATCCTAAGCCAAAAGAACAAAGCTGGAGGCATCATGCTACCTGACTTCAAACTATACTACAAGGCTACAGTAACCAAAACAGCATGGTACTGGTACCACAACAGAGACATAGATCAATGGAACAGAACAGAGCCCTCACAAATGATGCCGCATATCTACAACTATCTGATCTTTGACAAACCTGACAAAAACAAGAAATGGGGAAAGGATTCCCTATTTAATAAATGGTGCTGGGAAAACTGGCTAGCCATATGTAGAAAGCTGAAACTGGATCCCTTCCTTACACCTTATACAAAAATTAATTCAAGATGGATTAAAGACTTAAATGTTATACCTAAAACCATTAAAACCCTACAAGAAAACCTAGGCAATACCATTCAGGAAATAGGCGTGGGCAAGGACTTCATGTCTAAAACACCAAAAGCAATGGCAACAAAAGCCAAAATTGACAAATGGGATCTAATTAAACTAAAGAGCTTCTGCACAACAAAAGAAACTACCATCAGAGTGAACAGGCAACCTACAGAATGGGAGAAGATTTTTGCAACCTACTCATCTGACAAAGGGCTAATATCCAGAATCTACAATGAACTCAAACAAATTTACAAGAAAAAAACAAACAACCCCATCAAAAAGTGGGCGAAGGACATGAACAGACACTTCTCAAAAGAAGACATTTATGCAGCCAAAAAACACATGAAGAAATGCTCATCATCACTGGCCATCAGAGAAATGCAAATCAAAACCACAGTGAGATACCATCTCACACCAGTTAGAATGGCCATCATTAAAAAGTCAGGAAACAACAGGTGCTGGAGAGGATGTGGAGAAATAGGAACACTTTTACCCTGTTGGTGGGACTGTAAACTAGTTCAACCATTGTGGAAGTCAGTGTGGCGATTCCTCAGGGATCTAGAACTAGAAATACCATTTGACCCAGCCATCCCATTACTGGGTATATACCCAAAGGACTATAAATCATGCTGCTATAAAGAGACATGCACACGTATGTTTATTGTGGCACTATTCACAATAGCAAAGAGTTGGAACCAAGCCAAATGTCCAACAATGATAGACTGGATTAAGAAAATTTGGCACATATACACCATGGAATACTATGCAGCCATAAAAAATGATGAGTTCATGTCCTTTGTAGGGACATGGATGAAACCGGAAAACATCATTCTCAGTAAACTATCACAAGGACAAAAAACCAAACACCGCATGTTTTCACTCATAGGTGGGAATTGAACAATGAGAACTCATGGACACAGGAAGGGGAACATCACACTCTGGGGACTGTTGTGGGGTTAGGGGCGGGGGAAGGGACAGCATTAGGAGATACACCTAATGCTAAATGACGAGTTAATGGGTGCAGGAAATCAACATGGCACATGGATACATATGTAACAAACCTGCACATTGTGCACATGTACCCTAAAACCCTAAAGTATAATAATAATAAAAAAAAAAGCGGTAGCATAAATTAAAAAAAAAAAGAAGCAGTACAAATAGAAAATATATGGTTAAATATAAAATGAATTTTTCTTCTTAACAAAGAAACCTCTTAAAAATAATAATATGTGTGGCTTTTATAAGATATGTAGAAATAAAATGTGTGACAAAATTAGCTCAAAATGTGGGAATAGTGTAAATTGAAGAATACTATTTTAGTTTCTTACAATATACAAGAAGTGCATAATAATTCTCACTTTACTTTATAAATTAAAGATACATAGTATAAATTCCTAGGTTAACTACTAATATAATAAACAGTTACAAATTAATGTTAATAAATGAAATAAAATATATTTGTTTAAGCTCAGTTAATACAAAAGAAGTTAAGCAGAGGAGAAAAACAAAACAAACCAGCCAATCTAACAAATAACTCATACAGGATAAATGAAAAATAAATAGCAATTTTTTATCTTTAGACCCAGTTATAGAAATAAGGCACAACTCTTTGTGACACTTGTATCTGAGATAAGGACTAGACTCAACCACAAAGAGTTTGTTCTAATCTCCTTACAAAAAGCCCTTTGAAGTACAATGACATTAAAATTTATTCATTATGCATCTGATATCAGCCTGTCGATTGTTGTCATTTTTTACCAAAATACCATGCTTCATCGCTTGGTGTCTGGTTTCTGAAAAGGTAAAATACCTGTCTACAAAATGGATTCCTGAAGGTCGACTTATAGGCTCCAATCCAGAATAAGTAAATAAGACAGATTTCGTCAAACTATAGTTTCAGTTCCTTCCCAGTATTCTGAGGCTTATAAAAGATTTCTTATAGGCCAACTGTGTGGTGGTTCACCCCTGTAATCCCAACACTTTGTGAGGCCGACATGGGTGGATCGCTTGATCCCAGAAGTTCAAGGTCAGCCTGGGCAACATGGTGAAACTGCATCTCTACAAAAAATACAAAAATTAGCCAGGCATGGTGGCACATGTCTATTGTCCCAGCTACTCCAGAGGCTGAGGTGAGAGGATTGCTTGAGCCCAGGAAATACAGGCTGCAGTGAGCCATGATCACACCACTACACTCCAGCCTGGCTGGGCAACAGAGCGAGAACCTGTCTCAAAAAACAAACAACAACAACAAAGTTTTTAATACCAAGAGTTAAAAATATCTGGATATAAAAGTAAGCGTTTGGGCTATGTAACATAGATAGGCTAAACTCCACCACTGTCACGAGTTTTCAGACTTTCTAAGACCCACCTCACATGTAAGCTTAGAACACTGGAGACAGTGGTGGCGTGTTCAAGTGGAAAAATGAAACAAGATACTAAGCAAGGAAAAGGCCACATGCCTGGCTACATTCCTGGGATTCTTTTTGATATTTTCCTTTTGGAGTAGGTGACATCTCTTGTTGCACTGATAGGGACTTTGGCATATGTTTAAGGCCTCATCCCTATTTTTGAATATATTGAAGCTAAGAAGCTGCTACCCCTGTAACGTGCAGTGACTGGAACATAAAAATTACCATTGAGAAATCTCACTTTGTCTTAGAGAGTGGCCCAAGTTATTATATGCTTGATTTTTGGTTGTTGGTCTTTTTTTTCTTTGCTTTGATCCAATTAAGAAAATTATGTATTTCTGAACATGAAGAGTAAGACTTTTACTGAGGCCTGAGATTTCCAAATTCACTTATTCTTGACTACTCCTGTGTTTCCTTTCCTCAGCCCTTGACTCTGATTCTTTGTCCTTCTAAGATTGTCATATGCTCTTTTGGTCTAGTCCAATTTGGAAACCAATTAGGATTATATTTTCTAACTTTCCTCTTGGTTTTTATATCTACATGATACCATGATAACAGGAAAATGATTTTCATTTTCTCCAAAAATTTTTTATTTTTATTTTTCTTAGAGATCTAAGAGTGGTGTTGAATAATAATTTTAGGATTGGAAAGAATACAATGAAGTGGGAATAAAGCTATTAGATAAAAATTTAAATGGAAATGTAAGTAGGAGCTCTTACAAGGAAAAAGGACTGGGTAGATTTGGTACCTAGAATGAAATAGAACCTAGTTGAAAAGGCATGTCAGTGTTGGAACTCAAATCTCCAAGGAGTTTCTGATTCCTATAAGCACATTTCCATAACAATGATTGTATACAATTTGGGTAAAATAACATGTGAGGAGGAGGCAGGTTGAAAAATAAAATTTTCCTGTAAGTTTCTCTGTTTAGTTGTTTTGGTTTCAAAAGACTCGGGGAATTCTTAGATATAGACAAACTATCTTCATGGAAAACAGATGGCAGAAATCAGTCTCCAACAGATTGATTAGCAAGATGATTTTTCTCTGACTGTGAAGAAAGTGAGGAGAGAAGAGAAGGTGGCAGGAGGGAAGGGGAAAGAAAGGAAGTAAAGGAGGGGTGGAGGGACAGAGAGGGAAGGGAGGAAGACTGAGGTGTATCTGGGAGTTCTGCAAATAATTGTTCTTATTTCCTGCTGACCAGTTATAGTGGCGTAGGAATGGCGAGACCCAAGAGAAAGATAATTGTGTAATATGTCAGGTCAGTTGGGATTCTCAAGTCCGATATTTGGCATAAAGAAGCAATATAGTCATTTTCAAGTTTTGTGTACTACATAGAAACAGCAATAGAATCAGTGAAACTGAAGGAGTGTGGAAAAATAGATGGATATTTCAGCAGCAGCAGCCTATGTGAAAGGCAAACCAAGAATCAGATGCCTCCTGCCACTGAACTCTCACTCAAGCATTGGCATGGCATTAAACATGGGGACTATGGCAACACCAGGTAAACTAACCATGGAGATCAATGATGTTAAATGTATTGTCATGCTGGCTCATGAGGACTGGAGGCAGGTATTCAAAACAAACAAAAAAAAGGGAAATAAAATTATTTTAATAAAAATAAAAACATTGACTGTGTTACATCTTAGTTTGTGAACAGACATTTCTGTTAATGGGACTCAAAGTTAACAAGTGTTTTGTACGTGGTGTTGTGCTAAGAACTTTGCACACAGTGTCTGGTCTTCACAATAATTTTTTCCTATGAATTCCAGATTATTTTAAATTGTATCATCCACAAGGAAATTTCTAAAAATTGTACCCAAACATTTTAACTTCTATGAGAAACCCAAGGCTTAGAAACTTGGTTCTGTTCAGTCAGCCAAGTTGGTTTTTCTCTTTGTACGCACTAATTGTTATTGTTATAACTATGTTATACCTCCCCACTCAGCTGTGTAGGCATGAACAAAAACTGAGTGGTTTCTTTCTGAGCAAGAAAAGAAGCCTATAAAGCCGATGGAATTCTTCAGGAAGAGAATTGCTTGCTGAGAAGGGTTAATATGGAAGAAAGACGTAGGACATATGGTGTTCACTGCATTAGTTCATGTTTTATCTCTTTGTTTCTTCAACCCAAATTGCTCTATGCATGAGAGTGAATGCTTAAGACATTGTTTTAAAACATGCTCTTGGGGACACTATTTCTACAGAATGTTAATAGGCATAACTAAAACAGTTTGTAGGTCAGCATAAGTGAAGGAAACTCTGAGTGTGACAAGGTTAAAATCTGTGCGTGCAAGAATGGAGGGGGGCAGGTAGGTTCTTTTTTCAGAATTCACAAAGCCTTTAATAACTACAGAAACTCTCAGATGTTCTAATGAATATTTCAGTGTACATCTCCTAGGATGATTATAATTTGGAATGTTTCTTCAACTTATTTGGGCAGGAGTTTCAAAAATACCGAAAACATTTATTTGTTTACATACGTTTATGTGCATATGCATTTACATATGTACGTATTATTTGATTGATTTGCTAGGTATGTACCTTTTGTGATAAGATGTATATTATAAAACACTGGGCTACAAGAAAGATATTACTAACTAGCTTAAAATCTATGAATCAATCTTCCAGTCCCCTATGGCGACATTACTGGAGATGCTGAACCTTTTTACTTTGTCACTTATCTTTGCTTGTGGGCACAGGAAGACCATGCTGCAAGACTGCTTCCTTGAGTAAGTGGTACTTACATGCCAATGCAATCTTATCTTTGAGTCTTTGGAAATGATTTGAACTTTTAACAATAATGCACAGGCAATCACTGCTGACTATGATACCTGGAAATTTCACTGCATGGTATTTTTGCATTTTTGACTTTATTTAGGCAAGTCAGTTGATTATTCTGCAGCTTAATTTGCCCTTCTGTAAATGAAAATCTGAGCTAGAATAACCTTAATATCTCTTTTACATATATAATTCTCATATTTTACCCCAAAGTTTAGAAAGATTTTAAACTGTACCAGATCAACAGCCTGTTTAGTAGCCTCAGGATTTTATTATCAACAAATTAGCTTCCATGGTAAATTTCTCCAAGTATTTCAGAAAAGCTTGTTTGTACTTCTTTGTAACTAATTAAAAATATGAAAATATAATAAAGAGAACAGCTGGCATGGTGCCCAAATCCCCCCATTCAATTAACCCCAAATCGTTTTTATGAAGTAATACATGAAGATTTTAAAATGCCATTATTTTAAAAGTACATACTTTTTTTCTCTTGGTTTAGAAATGCAGAATTACTACTTCTCTTCCCCACTCCCTCCTCTTTCAATCCTCATTCTCCAGAGAATGGCAGACATCTTGCATTAGACCTGTGACCATTGCCACATGATGTTTTCCTTAGGTTATGTTTTTCTTTGTGCACATATTTACTAATTTATGAAAGCATATTTCTTGTAAAGAATATCTAAAAGGGAACATAGGGATGTGGATCGATAGGAACCATGACTTTAAAAAGAGACTAGTGGGAAACCACAGAAAATGTCAATATAAAAACTCTTATCAGCTCTACACAATGCTGTTTAAGAAGTAAGCTTTGCCTTGGGGTGCTCTAAACCAGTTATTCATTAACTGACAGGAAATGCCTGACCCAAGGGATATTATTATTTCGAACTTCATCTTTTTCTTTTCTTCCTAAAGTCTATAACATCTCTATTTCACTGAATACTTCCAATAAAATCCTTTTTTTTGGAAACTACACATTTTCTAGAAAATGATGAATTGTGTCCAGAAGGAAAAATGGAATTTGTTTTAAATGTTGTCTGAAGGTTACATTCTTGTTAGAAGTCCATGAATTTGAAAAATGTTAACTATGCGATATATGACAGCTCCTGCATTATGCAGCAATTGACATCATGTTAGCTAGTGCCACTCTCTGCAAATATTTTTGTTCAGAAATTCCACCAAATGAAACTTTATTTACCTAACACATAATTATTGTTCCTAAAATATTATATACTTTTTGGTTCATAATTTTTAGTTTTCATTAAAGACCAATTGATGACTGAGAATGTATAAACTGATGAAATGTAATATTCAATTTTATGCACTTTTTTTTCTTTTCTTTTGCTAAAAGTTGTGTCTTACATCTCCTGAATACCATCTATCATCTCTGTATTTAATATTTGGCTCACCAGAATACAAATGGTAGTATTTTGAAACTGGTCTCTAACCTGAAAATGTTTTAGGATCATCCAGTGTTTTGTATGAGAAAAGTCTACAGCACTAGCTATCGTTGATAAAACTGTCCTGAATAACTATGATGTGCATTTAACTCCTGAGCTTTTTTCCCATAATTCCAACCTTGAGCGATGGACTTTGGGATGAATTATTAATAAAAGAAAGTACATGTGCACTCTAAATTGTAATGGCAAATGATCTTCAGTGTTTCTGGTTATATGGTAAAATGAAATCCAGGGTAAATAACTTTTAAGTAGTATGTGCTATATTTCACAACTGCTTAGGATATTATGTTGTCAGGGTGGGTATCTTACATAACAATTAGTGCCTGCCTGTATAACACCTGTTATGTATGTGTAAGTGCTCTTCTGCTTTTCTCTTTGGAGTATTTTAAAGATTCCCTGGTACTGCTTGAGTGACATCAGGAAGGTTAGCAATGTATAGATTCTGGCTAAATGGTAAACAAGAATACTTAGCAATATCCAAAAAGAAAAATAAGATACATTTAAGATATATTATGAAATAATATCAACTGGCTTCATAGGTCTCATTTATGGGTTAGAAGAAGACATGAGACATGGTCACAGTTTTTCCAAAGATTTCATTCACAAATATCAGTACTCTAAAAATAATTCAAAACATAGAGAAGCAAATTATCCCTCATTGTGTACTTATTTGCTATTCTCAGGTTTTGGACTAAGTAGACTGGCTTGTCTTCTGTGGTTCATATATTTTTGAAAGATTTATCTCTAAAATGTTTATCAGTGTAAGTGAATTACAAGAAAATATTTTAGTGTCAATAATGAGGTCTAAGCACACTGAATACTTAACATTCCAATTAAGTTTATATGAAGTAGTGAGGTAATAGGAGATGATATGACACCATGTCTTCTTTGGAGGCAGAAGGATGAAATATACAGTCAAGGGAATTTAAAACAATACGAGAAATGTCATGAAGAAATAGGAGCATAGGAAAGAATAACTTGTAGCCATGTAGTAATTAGATGGAATGGATCTATGCAGACTAATATTTATTATATATGGAATAGAATGATCAACAGCAATCTAAGAGAGACTATATATAACCAACATTTGAAAATCTACAGCTGATTTAAGTGTTTCATTAAAAAATTTCTGTAAAGCTGTAGGTTAACACAAACAAAAAAGGCAATTACTGCAATTACTGTTTGTATGTTTCTAACCAATGACTTTTACAGGCTCCTGACAAATCAGATTTCCAAGGGGTACCCTAAGTTGTATTAATACATTTTTTTTTGCAAAATATCTTTAACATGAAAGTTCAGGAAAAGTGGAAAGTGGCAGAAGAATTACTAGTTTTTCAATCTTATTATGCAAATTGAAAAACCCATTCATTGTTGCATTCAAGCCTCTCTGGCATTAGTGGGCTCTGCAAGTGGAGAATGAAATATTTACATTCTTCAGTTTGAACACTCTAGAGTGCCAGAATGTCTGTATTCATAATCTTAATGAGTAAAATAAATTTTGATATTAAATTTGTTTAAAATATAGCTGAGAAATGAGACAACAGGATTATCTTACATATCTTTCCATTAATTTAATATTTTAATTCAATGTTTCATATATTCTACAAATAGAGAATTTTTAAAGAATCAAACACAATCTTAGGCACGGGGGACACAGAAATGAATAAGACTCAGGGATGCTTAGTTTGTAATTGAGAGGATTGTTGGTAAGCATTCAGTTGCAATTCAAGGGCAGTGTGGTTTGATAAAGATACAATGTACTTTGGTTTAGCCTAGAGGATAACTCCTGTGAATTGTCCTGTAGTTTATTCTGCACTTTACTCAGGTGGGAATGTCCACTAGGCAAGGCATGCATCCAAGAAGAATGATTTGGGAGTCATAAGCATCCTTCAGGGCTCACTTCCTACCCTGCCTCTTTCTCCACCACTGCCTTCTAAGACTTCTTCACCTAGAATTTAATTGTATCCTTGTCCTCTCACAATGCTTCCCATCAGAAGTATTGCCAATTTCCCAGTCACCAAGGACTGTATTCAAGGTGAAACTTAATAGCACAACAGCTAATCTACATCTTCATTTTCTTTTTCTTTTCTTTGGTTGAAAAAGGAAGGTAATTTCTGGAGTGCCTGACACCTGCCAGATGCTTTTTGTTACCAAGTGATTGATGGAGTTCTCCCCGGCTGACTACCCCAGGACAGAATGCCAGAAGAATTCTGACTCCTTTGGCTTGGGCAGGTAATAGGCTTCTGGGCACAGGCCACCGAACTTATTGTGACTACAGTATGTAAAAGGCTAAAGGTGTTCTCACAATGAATCTGCCATACTTCATATGACAAGGATTCATATACGTGCGCCTTTTGTTCTGTTCATATTCTGCAAGAACTGCCTCCAGACATTTTATTTTACCAGGCCCCATTCTTAAGAGTGGTTGTAGCTTCCATCCTCAAATTTCAAACCAGATCACTACATTTCCATTAGCAGTCTTATTTTGGGCAAAAACACAAAAATGGTAAGCTACCATAAAATAAAAATGTAATTCTATTTTTTATTCAATTTCCTGACCACTATATTGGAGCAAAATGGTTGTGAGGTCCTCAAGGGAAAGCATCATTTGTATATTTATGTTGGCCAGGTAGCCATTATTCCTGGTTGGGTATTATATTTATAGATCTCTCTCAAGCCTCATAAGCTTTAGCAGCACCAGACTCTGATTTTACAGTTTACGGTCCTCTAGAGGGATTGACAGGCAATATGGACCATATACAGATGTCCTGTTTTACACAACCAGGCATATCAGAGACAGCTGTAACCATCAGTATCTGTCACAAATTCTAATCTGCATCTAACAATGACTAAGGCTGCAGAGCTTATTTACTGTCTTTTACCGTGTATTTCATGTGTCAACATTTGATGTGTTTCATCTGTAACACAGAATGGAATTTTGTGCTACTTTGATTTTCCTGGGTCTTTTTTTTATAATGCAGAATGTCTCAAGGAGTGACAGTCATACTTGAGTCATTATTTTTTTGTTTATGAAAATATCAGAAAGATGATACCTAGGATAAGTTTTCAGTATCAGTGTATGTAAACAATAGCAGTAAGAAAACAAAGGCACTTCCTTAAATCTTTTTCACTTAAATAGTGAGTATGATATTGTATTGGGGGAATAAAGTTATACTTGGGATTTTTAAATGTTTAATTTCTCAACAGATATTGTTTAAATCAATAGTTCCTGAGGCAAGAGATATACATCATAATTAATGTCTATCAAATTATTATTGTATGGGAATCTGCAAATAATTTGATTTTAAGAAGGGCTCTTCATTCTGACCTAAGTGAAATATGTACTCCTATCCTTACAGGTAATGGATTGAAGAAAAATAATGAATAACTATTTTTGTATTCTAGAAAAATCTTCTATTGAAAAATATCAAGTTTAAATAATAATTTTATCCTGTCTTCCCTATTTGAAGCAACTATTTCAATGTCATTACCAAACAACAATCTTATGCCTGGAACTGTAAAAATACACATTATATTATTTATGTTTTACAACTCTATGAGGCAAGTTTGATTTTCCTCTCTTAAGGAGGAGAAAACTGAGGCTTAGAGCACTGTACTTTGGCAAACATGACCACAGCCCTATTATGTGACAGAACATACATTAAGCCATGTAGGATTTAATACTTCTGCTGTACACAAGCCAACGAAAGGCAAAAAACACCTTCAAAACAATGCTGAAGAGACAAGGATCAGCACCTGTAAATAATTATATTAAATGAGAAGTTCATTTCTCAATGATGGGTCAACTTTTCTTAGTTGCTAATAATATTTTTTTGAAATATTTGCTCTTTTTATGGAATATCTGGGGTAGGTGAAACAACCGACCTTTTCAATTTTAGATGGGTAGATTCTAAACAGTAAATTAGATGTTTAATATAGTTGTTTTATGATTGAAGTTCTTATGGGAGACCTTCCTACCAAAATAATTCATTCAGTAGGCAAGAAACCTCTACACAATCCTGGGTGACTTTTAGAATATTCTTCAGTTATGATGACCAAGAACAATTAATGGCCTAGAGGATTCTGGAATGTATGTATGTTTGTATGTATGTATGTATGTATGTATTTTTGAGACGGAGTCTCACTCTGTCACCCAGGCTGGAGTGCAGTGGCATGATCTCAGCTCACTGCAAGCTCTGCCTCCCGGGTTCACGCCATTCTCCTGCCTCAGCCTCCCGAGTAGCTGGGACTACAGGTGCCCACCACCATGCCTGGCTATTTTTTTAATATTTTTAGTAGAGGCGGGGTTTCACCGTGTTAGCCAGGATGGTCTCGATCTCCTGACCTTGTGATCAGCCTGCCTCGGCCTCCCAAAGTGCTGGGATTACAGGCATGAGCCACCGCGCCAGGCCTCTGGAATTTATTTTTCTTTTTTTTCTTGGGTTATCACTACATAAGCTGCAGATGCAGAAGCCTTGCAAAGACTTCTGCCATAGCTAATATGTTTTTTATGGCTTTTACTCATTTGCATGACTGATATACTTATGTGTAAAAATGGCATTCTATTGAGAATGTCTAGGGAGTTGCCTAAATGCAAAACATATTTTGAAAGGAGAAAAATGACATCTATATTTTTATAAAGGGTAACTGTAATCACAAAATAAGATTGACTTTTTAAATACACCTTTTTGTTTTGGAGTAGTTTTAGATTTACAGAAATGTTGCAGAGATAGTACACAGAGTGCCTATATTCCCCTACACCCAGTTTCATTATTAAAAGTTGACATTAGTATTGCACATTTGTCACTACTCTGAAGTGATATTAATATGTCATTGTTAACTAAAGTCCACGTTGTATTCAGATTTTCTTAGTTTTTACCTAATGCCCTTGTTAGGTTTCAGGATCCCATCCAGCACACCACATTACATTTAGTTTTCGTGTTTCCTTAGACTCTTGGTTGTGACAGCTTCTCAGGTTCTCATTCTTTTTGAAGACCTCAGCAGTTGAGGAGTACTGAATAGGTATTTAGACTGGGTTTCTGGGTTACTGCGAGGAAGACCACAAAGACGAAGTGACACCATACATCACATCAAGGGTATATACTGTCAACATGATTTATCACTGCTGTTGACTTTAATCACCTGGCTGAGGTAACTTGTCAGGTCTTTCTACTGTAAAGTTCTTCTCTTTCTTTCCATACTTTTCCAAATCTAGACTAAAATCACATTTAAATTGTAAGAAATTTGATGTTTAGAGATTGTCTGTAGCTATAAAATTTATGTAGTTTTCTTTACCAGAGACCCTTTAAATTGATTAACAAACAATATTAACTTAAAAAGTCAGCATTTTTCCCCATCATTTTGGTTGAAACTATCCAAGTGCTTCAATACAATACACAGTAGTTATTGAAAAGTATTAATTTATTTCTTCTGTCCCTCTGAAAATATTTACGTACAGAAAAAATAGGTATTGTTCTACCAAATGGATCCAAATCTACAAGGGATTTAAATAGTCAAGAGATGTATGTTTCCTCATTATGTGTTATCCCCTGCCCTCTTGAAACTGATAATGCCTGCTTTTTATTTTTCATTTTTTGCTTATAAAAAATTAAAGCAAAAATAATTGGAGAGACTATAACTAGGACAGATAATATTATTTAAAAATATAAAAGATAAAATGGGCATGATGGTTCATGCCTGTAATCCTAGCACTTTGAGAGGCCAGGGCAGGAGGATCGCTTGAGGCCAGGAGTTCCAGATCAGCCTGGACAACATAGCAAGATGCCATCTCTAAGAAGAATTTAAGAATCAGTGTAGTGTGGTGGCACACACTTGTAGTCTTAGCTACTGAAGTGGCTGAAGCAGGAAAATTGTTTGAGCCTGGGAGGTCAAGGCTGCAGTGAGCTATGATTGTGCAACTGACAGAGTGAGGCTCTGTCTCTTAAAAGAAAAAAGATGTATAAGAGGATGAAGATGACTTTGAATATGAATAAGAAATCCATTGTTATAAAAAGTGTTATATCAGGGAAAGGGAATTTTCAGCCAGCAAAGAAACAAGTTCCAGTGCCCCACATTGTTTCATATGTTATTAAAAAGACTGAGGCAGATCCCATACTTGTCCTTCTTTCATACCTAGAATAACAACTAATTTCCCTCCTTGCACTTTAGTGAGATACATATGTTACTCTGCAAATGGCAAATGCTTACTTTGCTATGCTCCTTTTTAGAAAAAAATTGAGTATTTTGCTGCCTACTTGGCAGTCTATGATAATGGCCTAATAAGATGTAACACATAGTATGTGACAAGTGTCAGAGATGAAGTAATTTGTAATTTGAAAGAGTGGAAATTTCAACTTAAAACCATATGCAGTTTTATTCTCTAACCATATTACAGCATCAAACATATCCATTAGACAATCATTGCTGTGTCAACTACTAGGCAAAAGTTTACATGTATATTTTCTTTTATATTATTTCTGTGTGTGCTTACTTATACTTCTAGGTTTTGTCTAATATTGATTGTCTGTTACAAAGTGCTAGAATTGCTACAGTTACACCAAGCAGATTTAGGCAATGTACCCAGAATAAGCCAAAACTATATGCTAAAGACCATAGTGACAAAGACACCTCATGTGTACTGAGTGTTTACTGTGTAACTGGCTACATTCATTTAACACTTTCAATTTCCCTTGAGGCAGTAAATTATTATTCCTACTTTATAGATGAGAAAGCCAAACCAATTGCTTGGGCTGAAATTCCAGCTCTGTCACTTATTTTACAAGCTTGAAACAGCAGTTGGTTTCTAGATACTACCTTCAACTATTATGTGCTTATATTGCTTTGCAATGTCAAAAAAAGTCAAAAGAAATTAAGAAATAATAACTAAGAAAGGAATTTTGGAGTCAATGATTATTATTTGTGCTCTCTTGTTGCTACTGACCCGAAATGTGAAAATCACCAGCAGAAACACCCTTGCATCAAAGAAATAAAATGGATAGGCAAACTCTACAGTGATAGAAGTTGATATAAATGTGAAGTTACCTCTGAAGATTATGCTTAATAATATTTTTATTGTACATTTCATTAATTTTATATATGTGGTATATTTGTCCTGTGTATTCCACTTAATTCAAAATAGAGAAAATTCTACCCTCTAAGATCTTTCAATTTGAAATTAGAATTGAAATCAGAACTCAACAAGTCAATATTGTCATTCAATGTCATTACTTTTTTGCACTAAAAACAGTAATTGAATCTATTTCTCTAAATATTTTGAAATGGTAATCTAAAATCCCTGCATACAGGGATTCTATGCAAGTGATTCTCTCCTGCCCTTTAAGCCTGCACATGGGCTTCTAAGTCAACTACTCAACAAATGATGTTTTCTTGAAGCTGTTTTTAAATTATAAATTTCTTCAGTAAATAACCACAGAACAAAGGTGAAAAGCTTCATGACATTAGTCTAGGCAATAATATTTCATATATGAATCTGTAAGCACAGGCAACAAAAGCAAAAATAGACAAATGTGATTACATCAAACTAAAAAGCTTATGTACACCAAGAAAACAAACATCAGATTGAAGAGACAAATTGTGTAATGAGAGAAAATATTTGCTAACCACACATCTGATAAAGGGTTAACATTCAATATATATAAGGGACTCAAACAATTCAGTAGTAAGAAACCAAATGACCCTACTTAAAAATGAGCAAAGACCCTGAATGGACACTTCTCAAATGAATACATACAAATGGCTATCAGGCATATGAAAAAAATATTCACTGTCACATATTATCAGAAAAAGGCAAATTAAAACTACAATAAAATATCACCTTACACTTGTTAGATTGGCTATTATCAAAGGGGTGAATGATAACAACTGTTGAAGAGGATGTGGAGAAAAAGTACCTCTTGTGCATTGTTGTTGGGAATGTAAATTAGTAGAGGAGTTATGGAAAACAGTATGGAGGTTCCTCAAAAAAATAAAAGTATCAAGAACTGCCATTTGATCCAGCAATCCTACTAACTGGGTATATATATATTAAAAAATGAAATCAATATATGAAGAGTTGCTGCACTCCTGTGCTCATCCCAGCATTGTTCACAATAGCCAAGATATGGAATCCACCTATGTGCCCATCAACAAATAGATAAAATATAAATAAATAAATATATATATACACACACACACACACACATATACACACATACACACAATGGTATATGATACAAACTTAAAAAAGAAAGAAATCCTGTTATTTGTAACAACATAGATGAACCTAGAGGACATTATGTTAACAGAAATAAACAAGTCACAGAAAGACAAATACCATGTGATTTCAATGATATGTGGAATCTGTAAAAGTAGAACAAGTAGAATGGTGGTTACCAGAATCTGGGGATGGGGCAAGGGTTGGAGAGATATTGATCAGAAAGTACAAAGTTTCAGTTAGATAAAAAGAATAAGTTCAAGAGTTCTATTGTACAACATGGTGACTGTAGTTAATAATGTATTGGAAAATTACTAAGTGAATAAATGTAAGTTTTCTCACCTCAAAATATAAGTATGTGAGGTAAGACATATGTTAATTAGCCTGATTTAGCCATTCAACAATGTGTACATATTTCAAAACATGTCATACATATTATATAAAATTTTTATTTGTCAACTTAAAAAATTAATTAATTAAAAAAAGATTTGGTCTGGCAAAGGAAATAAATCCCAGAATGTGAATATATGGCCTATCCAGAGAACAAGTAACTATGCTGTGTGTCTGGAAGTAAAATGGTGAACATCTAGAAAGATGAGTTAGACAGAAGCCACCTTGATAATATTCAAATAAAATATTAAAATTCTAAACATTTAAAAATTATTTTAGAAATCTCAGAATACTTTTTAACAGATGCTGATTGTACTATCCTAATAACTACAGATTTCTGAGAAGCAAGCAACCAACCAGACTTCTTGGTTTAATTCCAAGTTCTAACATAACATCCTTTTTCCTGCTAGAATAAAGAAGGTGGACTTCCTCCTTAGGTCAGCCAAGACATGGATCTGATTCTCTTTTCAAAGATCTTGAGTATCAATCCAAGGCACTCTCTTCCTATATGAAACTGTCATATGGAACCAAAAAGGAGTCTGCATAGCCAAGACAATGCTAAGCAAAAAGAACAAAGATGGAGGCATCATACTACCTGACTTCAAACTATACTACAAGGCTACAGTAACAAAAACGGCATGGTAATGGTACCAAATCAGATATAAAGACTAATGGAACAGAACAGAGGCCTCAGAAATAACACCACACATCTACAACCATCTGATCTTTGATAAACTCGAAAAGAAACAAGCAATTGGGAAAGGATTCCCTATTTAATAAATGGTGTTGGGAAAACTGGCTGGCCATATGCAGAAAGCTGAAACTGGATCCCTTCCCTACACCTTACACAAAAATTAACTCAAGATGGATTGAGGACTTAAACATAAGACCTAAGACCTAAAACCATCAAAACCCTAGAAGAAAACCTAGGCAATAACATTCAGGACATAGGCATGGGTAAAGACTTCATGATCAAAACACCAAAAGCAATGGCAACAAAAGCCAAAATAGACAAATGGCATCTAATTAAACTAAAGGCTCTGCACAGCAAAAGAAACTATCATCCAGAGTGAACAAACAACCTACAGAATGGGAGAAAATTTTTGCAATCTATCCATCTGACAAAGGGCTAATAACCAGAATCTATGAAGAATGTAAACAAATTTACAAGAAAAAAACAAACATCCCCATCAAAAAATGGGCAAAGCATATGAACAGACACTTCTCAAAATAAGACATTTATGTAGCCAACAAACATGAAACAAAGCTCATCATCACTGGTCATTAGAGAAATGCAAATCAAAACCACAATGAGATACCATCTCATGCCAGTTAGAATGGCAATCATTAAAAAGTCAGGAAACAACAGATGCTGGAGGGGATGTGGAGAAACAGGAATGCCTTTACACTTTTGGTGGTAGTGTAAATTAGTTCAACCATTGTGGAAGTCAGTGTGGCGAATCTTCAAGGATCTAGAACTAGAAATACTATTTGACCCAGCAATCCCATTACTGGATATATACCCAAAGGATTATAAATCATGCTACTATAAAGACACATGCACACATATGTTTATTGCGGCACTGTTCACAACAGCAAAGACTTGGAATCAACCCAAATGCCCATCGATGATGGAATGGATAAAGAAAATGTGGCACATATACACCATGGAATACTATGCAGCCATAAAAATAGTTGAGTTCATGCCCTTTGCAGGGACATGGATGGAGCTGGAAACCATCATTCTCAGCAAACTAACACAAGAACAGAAAACCAAATACCACATGTTGGCACTCATAAGTGAGAGTTGAATAATGAGAACACATGGACACAGGGAGGGGAACATCACACACGGGGGCCTGTCAGGGAGTCGGGGGCTAGGGAAGGATAGCATTAGGAGGAATACCTAATATAGATGATGGGTTGATGGGTGCAGCAGACCACCATGTCACGTGTATACCTATGTAACAAACCTGCATGTTCTGCACATGTACCCCAGGACTTAAAGTATAATAAAAAAAAACTGTATTTCTACAGGCATCTTTGCATGAAATGCACACATGCATATATCTTTCCCATTTAAAGAAAATAAGTTCTTGACTCCCTCTACTAATCCAGATGCTATTTCTTGTTCCTTTTCATAACTTCTTAAGGAGTAATCTAAAATGTTTTTTGTCAATTTTTCACTTTCCACTCACTTTCCAACCCATTCCATTTTAATCTTTATCACTCCACTCTAAGCGTAAAAGCACCAATGTTCTTTTTGTCACTGAATAAAAAGACATTTCTTAAGGCATTATCTTATGTGACCTTTCGGCATAATTTTACCTAACCTCTTTCTCCCTGAAGCAATCCATTTCCGTTAAACATTCTCCTGGTTTCCATCTATTCTCCTTTTCTATCTTTTCTACCTTCCTTTAGATGCTGACGTTGCCCAGGATTCTTTGAGTCAGCTTTTTCTGCTCCTACACACTCTTCTATCACAACCCCATTCATTCCCAAGGCTTCATTTACCAGCTACATGCCAACGACTTCTATGTTACTATGTCAGTCCAAATCCCTTTCTGAGCTTGAGATTTCCATTTCTAACTGCTTATTTGACATCTTATGTATTAAAAGCATCTGAAAATCAGCCCCATCTAATTGTTTAAACTTGAAATCTATAAATCACGCTTTACTCTGTAGTTTCTTAATCCCCCTTTCTAATAAAAACCAAAAGCTGGTTTAAAAATATTCCTAGTAATTTATTGTGCCTTTTGGGGCCTATATTTTATTTTTTGTTAATATCTTATTGTGGTAATATACAAATAACATAAAATTAGCCCTTTGAACAATTTTTAAATGCAGTTAAACAGCATTAAGTACATTCACATGGTTACAAAACCACCACCACTATCCAAACTCCAGAAATTTTTCATTAGTCTAAATCAAAGCTATTGTTTTAATCAAGAATATTTCTTCATAATCCACTGATTTTCTTCCGTGATCATTGCTTCTATACTATATTATTGCTGTTGATTCCTAAACAGTATTTCTACATACATACTTTATATTATAATCCAATCCTCATATTTTAGGCTGATATTTTTTTAAAGTTTTAGACTGTTCGAAGTTCCATTGTGTTTAGGAAAAACGTTAATGCATAAAGCAAGTCTTTTCTAGTTTTATTTTCTGTTGCTCTTCTGCTTAATGTGCTTTAATGGTTTTATTTAAAAGTTTTCAACTTTTTCAAATCAACTTTGCTTGCTCTTACCATACTTGGCAGTCTTTGCATGTGTTATGCCGTCTCCTTGGAAATCTCGCATTGCCATCTAAGTCATATTCATGCTCAATGTAGGAGACCTTGCCAAATATTCCAATCTAGTTTATGGTCATCTGTTACATTCTGCCATGCCACCATGCAAGTCTTGATTTCTGTTACTCAATGTTCTCAAAATTAACTTGGTCAAAGTTTTAACACGAGTGAAATCTTCAGAAGATGATATCAATAACATTTCTGATACTTAATATTTGTTGAATGTGTAAATGTCTAAAATATTTATGGTGTCTACTCTTCCAGATACTATTTTAGGCACTAAAGATACAGCAATGAGCCAAATTGAAGTCATTGCTCTCTTGGAGATGCCATTCTAGTAATAAAATGTTGACAATGAAACAAAACAAATAAATTCATATAAGTTGATAATGTGCTAAGAAGAAAATTAACGCAGGATAATGGAAGAGTGATTAGTATAATATTTTAAATAGGTTGAAGACAGTTTTTTTTTAATAAGGCTTTATTTAGTGAAATACTTGAATGAAATGAAGTACCATGATGGATATCTAACAGGAAAGCAATCTAGAAAGAGGGATTCTCAAAGGGCATGAGGCAGTGTGGGCTTGACTTGATCAAGGAGGAAGCCAGTACTCCTGGGGTGGAGCAAGTGAGAAAATGATAAGAGGACAGCAGATGAGCCATCACCTAGGGCTTTAAGAACACAGTTAGGATTTTGAGTGAAATAGTGAGCTATTGCACATTTGTGAGTGCAAAAGTGATGATCTGGCTTTCTTTTTCAAAAGAACAAGATAGCTTCCTTGCCAAGTATAGGCTTTAGAGAGAGTGAGTATGGAATTAGAAAGACCTCATAGGAGACTACTTACAGGGTCCTGGTAAGTGATGATGGGTTAGAGCAAAGTGATCAAAGTAGAAATGTTTAGAACTGGTTTGATTCAGGATAAGTAAGGTAGAACTAACAGAATTTGCTTATGAATTTGCTGTGGGACAACAAACATGCAACAGCTTACTATTTCACTCGCAGTCCTAACTATGGTCTTAAAGCCCTAGATGATCACTCATTTGCTGTTCTCTTATCACTTTCTCACTTGCCCCACCCCAGGAGCACTGGCTTCCTCCTTGACCAAGTCAAGCCCACATTGTCTCAAGCCCTTTGAAAATCCCTCTTTCTGGATTGCCTTCCTGTTAGATATCCACCATGGTACCTTATTTTATTTAAGTATTTGAAAAATTAAACTATAATATATCTAATTCCAAGAGTTTTGGCTTAAGAAACTGGGTGGATGATGTTGTTATTTACTGAGATGAAAACAGAGAGGAGCAGATTTGATAGTGGCAATAAACAACTCTGATCTGGACATATAAAGCTGAGATAACTCAAACATAGTCAAGTGAAATAGTGAGTAGAGAGTTAAATATACGAATAAATAAATTTCACTTACTGTGTAGTCATGAAACAAACACTCTGAGCCTTGGTTTCTTGGTCTACAAATTAACCCAGTTACATTCTTTTTTGTGATTAAAAGCGATATAAATTCAAGTATTCAAACTATACCAACACAAAATAAACATTCCATACATTTTAGGATTTTTTCTCTCATTAAAAGTCAGCTGATTGCATAATTTTTGTGAGGTCCAAATAGGGTACAGGAAAATTTCTATAAACTCAGAAACATCAAAATATAAAGTGTTAGTACTATTACCACTGGCAATATAACTAATAAGATCTCGGTACATTAAATTTGTTTTTATGCTAGTGTTGCTTTTGGAGTATAAGGTAACAGATTAAATATGCATAGGAAATATAAGGTCTATTTCTTTGGCTTTTGTGTAGTAGAAATCTCAAGAAAAAGAAGCTGTTTTATTTTCTTGACATTTATATAACCTTCAAGTCAATGGAAAGTTGTAGTTCTTAATCATTAGTTAGACAAAAGTCATATTAGTACCCAAGTATTATTTATGGTATTAATTTCCTAGAAGATACATTACAAGTGGGATAATTTTTCCTGTGAAAGAAAAGATACAATCAACTAGGAATCATGACCACTTTTCAGGATATAGAAATGGATGGTGTTCAGTGCCACAAATACGATTTATCCTGGTATAATCTGTTTTCAGTTTGATTAGACATCAGATAAAGGGAGCAACACAAGCAGAATGTCTTCTCTAATAAAACCAAATTTTATCACAAACCTATCAGTAGTGCTCTTCATTCTTTAATCTTTGTCAACGTCAACTACTCTAAGTCCTGAATACTCATGAGACACTGATAAAGACAGTATATCCTTTCTGCCCTTTTTATCAGCATAATGTAGAAAATGAGAAAAGGATCTCATTCTGATATCTATCATGTTAATGGTCATGAAAGTAAGAAAAACGACATATTCATTTATTTAATGTAATAGGTTTAGTTCCAAAAGTCAGAGAGAAGAGATCAAGTGAGATAGTCATTTCTGAGTTAAAGAAATTGTGACTATGGTCCTATAGAAACTCACTAATAAGTGTTTCATAACTGCTATGATGGAGATCAAAAAGAACAATTCAAAAGAGATTTTCAACCAAAAGTCAAATACGTTTTTATATACCTATATTTCCTTTGTGAAAAGCTACATTGTCTGAGAGTAGTTCTGAAAACCAAAAATAAAAAATTTAACAAACAGAATAAAGCTAACAAATAGTAACATTTTGAAAGTGATAACTTGATCAGTGTGAAAATGTATGAAGTAAGCAGACTGACAATAGTATATTAAACTCTGAGTTAGAGTCAGACAGAGGAGGAGTCATCACCAGTAGCTGTTAGATATAAAGGCACCAAAGCATGCTCCTTCAATTAAGTAACTGGCTTTTCTCTCCTTATTTTGTTGTATTTAACTTAGAAGTCTGAGTTGCAATATGCATCTTATCCTTATGTCTGGTTTAATGACCTTGAACATGAAAACCTGTCTTTAACCCCCTATTCTTAGTTTGCATACTGATTATGATTTCCATTTTCTTTGCTTTTGATCACTTAGTTTTTGCTTAGTTTACACCACAGATTTCACTGCTGTTTCCTGACTCGTAACTTTTTATTGCCTCTTTCCTTGATGACTTCGCTTGTGTATCTAATCCTTAGCCTCTTCTAACTCTGATTTACTCAACTATGGTGGCCCATATAAAGCAGCAGACACCCACTGGCAATGAAGATGATTTAGTTCTGATAAGAGGTTAAGCGATAATTGAATGTGTTTTACTGTCCCTTTTACAATCAGAAGGTACTAAAAATATTCCTCTCACCTCTCAGAGTCCAAAACCTGAGATACATCCCTGTTATCTTTGGTAAGGCCTTTTCCTTGGTAGAGAATTTCCTGACTTCAGCATGTTCTCTTTGAGTGCAGAAAAAGCAAAGCTATTGCTGTTTGCAAAGCTCTCAGCTTTCCTGCAGAATACATTGCTTTATTCATTAAATCAATAAATATTTCCTGAATGGGCAGAGCACTATAGTAAACACTAAGAGATCTAAAGCAAGGTAAGGCTCAGACCCAAAACCCCAAAGCTTATCAGTGCTAGACACCTGGACCAAAAGGTCATCTCTGAATCTTGATAGCAGTACCTCATGTACATAGGTGGCAACTCTCTTAGGGTTCTTATAAAATCATATAATGGTAACTAAGTGTCTTGCACTGTGGCATGTTTTAGTCTGTGTCCTCTTAATGGAGATACTCAGAGAATGTAGAATTAAGGATGAAAGAAAGAAGCCGCATATACTTTCAACATATGCATTTTTAGAAACACACAGCACTAGGCTGGGCGCAGTGGCTCACGCCTGTAATCCCAGCAATTTGGGAGGCCGAGGCGGGCGGATCATGAGGTCAGGAGATCGAGACCATCCTGGCTAATGTGAAACCCCGTCTCTACTAAAAATACAAAAAATTAGCTGGGCGTGGTTGCAGGCGCCTGTAGCCCCAGCTACGCGGGAGGCTGAGGCAGGAGAACGGCATGAACCCGGGAGGCGGAGCTTGCAGTGAGCCGAGATAGCGCCACTGCACTCTGGCCTGGGCGAAAGAGCGAGACTCCGTCTCAAAAAAAAAAAAAAAAAAAAAAAAGTAGAAACACACAGCACTTAATAAATGCTCTAAAAACATTAAGCAAGATTAAAAGGGTTTTATTGATCTGTATAGATTTATATTTGGACAAAAATTATTTTCTTAGAATACATTCCAACTAAAATAGCTTACCAAATGAGAGTGTAAAAAAAATTCTTACAGAGGTCCTTGCAATGTCAGACCTGAGTGCATGTATGTGTCATGATTTCCTATCATCCTACTTTTTATGAATCCAAACTAATTGGTTGCTTCCATACCAGTATCTGAAATATGTTATATTCAAAAAGCAATATTATAACTTTTACTCAGTGACTTTTAACATTCTAACTGATTAATTTGTCAGCTGAATGTGTTTTCCAAATGCTTTCATTAGTTATACATTTTTCTTTTCATTTATTTTACAAATCTTTCCAAGAGAAATATAAGAAATGATTCCATTTCCAGAACAAAAGATTAAGTTTCAAAAGAAATACATGTCCAGATTCTGAATGGACTGTCTCAAAGAATCTTCACCGTTAGAGGGGAGGTTATTGATGATTAGGCTAACTCTTTCCACGAATGAAGACCCTGTGCTTTATGTCAAGTCGTTTCTTTTCAAATTAGGCAATATAGCATAATGCTTACCTATCAGGGCATTTGAAAAAGACTCAGAGGTTCCATGCCAGCTGTGCCTCTTTCTAGAAAGTCAGATACTCTCTCAATTATCATCGTTATTATCTGTTAAATTAGAACAACATTTCTTACCTCAAAGGGTTATTTTAGGATTACATGTGATCCTGCATATAGAGCACCTAGTAGGGGGTCTAATAATATTCTCTCTCAGCTTGACTCTAATTAGGGACTGCCCAAGTGGAAAGGTGAGAATAATTATTCACAGGCTTGTCTTTAAGAATCCATGAGAGACATTTAAGTTTAACAACACAAAGGAGGAAGAGAGAACAAATATGTATGTTGGGAGTGGTTGGGGAATGGTGGGTAAAAAGGAATTTGCACCTTGCTAAAATCGGTTCCATGAAATATATTTAATGATGTATACCAAATCTCCAGAGGAATATGAAAGTGGAATGGAATCTGTGAGTAAAACAACCCATTGAGGGTTGCAGATCAGGTAGTGATAACGGCAAGTTTGGACTGACCACATAACCAAAACATTAAATGAGCTGAGAATTAAACTCAGGTTGCCTGATTCTTAATTTACAGCCACTTCATCTTTCTTTCATACACCCCTAGGATGACATTCCTTGGCCTTTTTTTTTTTTTTGCTTTAAGTTAATGTAAAGATTGATGCCATTGTAAATTCTTCTGTAATTTAGAACTATTCTGGATTAGCTTAGTCCAAAGTTGAATTGACTTCTGATCAAACCAATAGTAACATTCCCAGGATATGCAACTTGGATTCCTGAAAGTTAGTTCTCTTATAAAATGACAAATTTCAAAGCAAATTATTTTGCCCATTTCTGTAGCAATCTTGTCTTATTTTCTTGTTCACTCACTGAGGTAGAAGACATGACAAGCTTCCTTTGACAAGGTTTTAATTAGTTTCCATATGTGTTACTTTTATACCATGTGGTCCTGGAATTTTCTTTTTGTATGGGAAAAAAAGGCCACTTAAACTGTTTTAATTATTTACCTGCATCAGTTCTGATAATCCCCAAACAGATGGCTTTGCCACTCTTTTGCTTATTTGTGCTTCTGATTTTTTTAAAGCTTTGCTTTCATTCCAGCAAGTCAGATGGACTACTTTCTGAGCAATTGTGTTAGAGAAAAAGTAAAAGATCAACTGTAGGTCAGCTGAAGGATTTTGTGCAGTTAAACTCAATTACAGGGAATGACTGAAATGAATTTAAAATTGCCTTTCCTGAAGGGTGAATGGATGTTGTCCTCTGTTTTCTGACAGGACAGTGCTCGTACGGCTTTATCAAAATGGACAAGATTTTGGCTTTTTAAAATATATTTTTGGTCATGGGAGTTGGGTGGCAGAGAAGAAAGTTGTTTGGTTTGAGCTTCATTCCGTTTCCATAGCTGCATTAAACTAACAGTCAGTTTGGGCAAGAATAAATCATTTTGTATAAGCAAATGAGGCATGTATTTGACAAGAGTGACTAATTTTTAATGTAGATGAATCTTTTCCAAGTTTGAAAATGAAGGTGCTAGCAGTGCTGCCTTTTGAGAGTCTAGGGGGAACATTGACCCGTTTCTCTTTCTCTTTTTTTCTTGACCTTGGCTAATCTTGTGCCTGGCAGAGAGCTGCAAAGAGGAGTCCACAGGAAGCCTTGAAGGCTATACTCTCTCAGAACTTTGACAATTCTTTCTAATCTCAGAGTGTACCTTTATACCTCCGCCAGCCTAAAAATTCTATTTCCACCCCATCTCCTCTTTTCAAATCTCTGCTTTAAATTTGCCTCCTTCAAGAAACTTCTCCTTTTCAAGCTCCTCCACGCTAATTCCCCAAATCTTTTGTTTGGCATTTACAGCATGAACACTTATTCTTATTTACATATTATACTTGAACACTACTTTTAATATACGTATGAAAGTCCTATGTTCTTCACTGGATTTTTAAATCCTTCTAAAGCCAGATATATTATTATTTCATTTTATGCTGTATAATACTTAATACTGTCTATCCAGACAGCATTCCAGAAACTTTGAAATTCCCTCTTCTCCCACCTCTCTGCCTCTCACTGATTTTTGAATTGGTACCTCGAGTCTCCTGCTCTTGATTTTCTTGGTTCACAGTCCTTCAGTTTTAGCAGTTGTGGCTATTTAGCCTCAGCTGATAACGCCATTCTCATTATTCACTACTCTTTTTATTTACTTCTACTTAATAATATAGCTTATTTGCCATAGTATCTGTTCTAAATTTTCACTAGGCTTCTCAGTCTCCTTAGCCTTATAACTACTCTTGACTCCAGCAAATGACAGAGCCTCCTACATTACGGCAAAATTTGAGGCTCTTCATCTCCTTTATCCCTACCTCTATTTTATATGTGTATTAGTCCATTTTGATACTACTTTAAAGAACTGCCAGAGATTGGGTAATTTATAAACCCAAGGGGTTAGTTGACTCACAGTTCAGAACGGCTGCGGGGGCCTCAGGAAACTCGCAATTATGACGGAAGGCGAAGGGGAAGCAACGTACCTTCTCCACGAGGTGGCAGGAAAGAGAAGTGCCCAGCGAAGGGGGAAGAGCCCCTTATAAAACCGTCAGAACCCACGAGAACTCACTCACTATCACGAGAACAGCATGGGGAAAAACGCACCCCTGATTCGCTACCTCTACCTGGTCTCTCCCTTGACAGGTGGGGATTATGAGGATTATCATTCAAGATGAGATTCAGGTGAGGCCACAAACCTAACCTATCACTCTGTATCTTCCCATCTGTCTCCTTTATAGCTGCTGCCCCTGAAGAGGTGTCCTTCTTCCCCTCCAGCACATGCTGCTGATCCTTCCCATGACTTACTCTCCTCTCAGAAATGCTGACCCATGGATTAATTACTACTGCTACCATCTCTACTCCCCTTACTTAACAATGTGCTTGAATCTGTCTCTGACACCTTGTAGTTTCCCAAGAGCAGTCTCTGCTCACTGCAAGCTCCGCCTCCCGGGTTCACGCCATTCTCCTGCCTCAGCCTCTCTGAGTAGCTGGAACTACAGGCGCCCGCCACCACGCCCGGCTAATTTTTTGTATTTTTAGTAGAGACGGGGTTTCACCGTGTTAGCCAGGATAGTCTCGATCTCCTGACCTCGTGATCCGCCCGCCTCCGCCTCCCAAAGTGCTGGGATTACAGGCATGAGACACCGTGCCCGGCCCGTGATTGGTCTTTTCTAGTATAAAATCTAGCCACTCTTTTTCTCTACTTTTAATATCTAAGTGCTGTATATATTAGGCAACATTTGGTATCTTTACTTTCTAATCACAGATGAATTGCATGATTCTAGAAGTCACATTTCTGTGTTCATCACATCACTGAAATTCCTTTCAGCAGCAGACAGGAGACTCCTCCATGTTGCTTTCTAACATCTTCCCTCATCTCTTGTTTTTCTTTATTTTTTCTCTTGGCTCTACATTTCATTCACCTGGTTTTGAAATTTTCAAATCTGGTTTACTGTTAATTGCACCCTCTTTTTTCCCTTTACATTTAAGTGTCTTCCCAAGTTTACTTTTTTCCTTTCATCTACTCATTTTTTCCCCTTGAAAATCTCACATAATTCGGTGGTTTCAATAATCATATTTTTCCTAAATTATCTCATAGTTACATCTTTTGAACTAACATATCACCTACAGGAATTTCTACCCAGAATTCCAGAAAACTGCCTGATAAATCTTGGGTATCCTATTGACACCCAAACTTAAATTCAGCATGCTGTCTTCCAAACGTGTCTACATTACTTTACAAACAAATCCCTAAAAGTAGTTTTATTATTTGCAATAATATTATCCAAACTAATCAATCCATTATTTTTGACTCACCTACAATGTGTGTCATATGTTTTGTCTTATTTCTCATCTGGCTGCCACTCGCCTGTTTAGGCTAACACACCTGTTCATGCCTCTGTTATGTCTTGTAGTTGGTTCTTAGCAATTACCATGACTCCAGTATTTACTCCATTAATCCTCTGCACTCTTCTATGCCAGCTTAATTTTTCTCTATTGATAAGGCTAAGAGTTGCTATATTATAATAAATAAACAACTAAATATCAGTGGATAAATGCAACAAATGTTAATTATAGCTCACGTAAGGGTCCAAGATCATCCCGGGTAGACAAGGAAGGTTGTGAATTTGCCCCACGTACTTATTCAGAAGCTTAGACTGGCAGAGGCTTAGACAGCCAAAATAGATGGCTCCCAGTGTTGCCTTGGGCCTCAGCATCCAACTGATAGGGTGGGATAGAACAGCATGGAATTTCCTGTGGGAGGTAATTATATGCACCATGATAAAAAATGAAGGCAATAACTTGTGCATCCATTTCACAGGTTAGAATTTATGGTCATATGGCCACATGTCACTGAAACAGTTCTAGAAAGTATCATCCCTAGCTGTTCAGGCACTTCTCAGTAACAATTCCATGGCATGGAACAGTAAAACACAGTGGAAATATTTCAATAGTAAAGCCATGTGGGCATAGAGTTTGCTTTGCAAGTTTTTTTTCTTGTAATAATTCAATTTCTTTAACAAATATAAAAGTGTCTCACCACATGTGTGAACACCTTGGGAATCAGAAATGGAAAATTATACATAGAATAACGGATACACTTTTATGCAGTTCTATACTGTCCAATATATTCTATATTGACCCATGACTTTTATCTCCTTGGTAGCTCTGAATGCCAATATTTGTCTTTCCAGCCAAGTGAGGCTGCCCGAACGTTTTGGACACTGCTTTCTTATTGGCTTTTATGCCTTAGGAATAGAATCAGCAAAAATCTTAAGTGAAAAAAAAAAGTTATGGTATACACAGCCCTTACTACAACACAATTACTGTTTCTTGGAAATATTATATTTTTGGTATCAATTGAAAGGGTAGTCCAAGGTAACCTATTCCATTTTAACTGTAAGCAAAAACCCCAATAGGGGATTTTAAGCAAGGAAAAAATGTGAGATTTGACTGAAATTTTAGAATATCACTGTGAATACTGGGTAAGGATAGACTACAAGGGAGGAAGGGTGAAATTGAGAAGAAAAATTAGGTAGCTATTAAAATAATCCAGGTGAGAGATGAGCATTAAGAAAACATTGATGGTGCTATATATTCCCTCTATGTGAGGTCATTCTGCTATGCAGGACTGAAGAGCCCTGGCAATTCCCCTTCAAGTGTCACCTTCCTGTGGCCCCAGTTTAACTTCTTTTGGAATACCGTCTACAAGTCAAAATAATAAACATTAGGTCGCCCTATAGCAGCACTGTAAAAATATATAACCATTTAATTAACCCTCTCTCTACTATGTATTTTCATTATCTTAAAAGATCATATGGATATTTCCTTTCAAGTGTTAGTGATATAAATGATTAAGATTAAATGTCAGAAATGATTTGCTTTACTTTGAAAAATGTTTTCTTTCTCACTCCAAAAAAAAAATCTGTGATTGATTGATTTATGTGGGATGAAACAAATCAGTTCTTCTCTTGCGTTAAGTATCATCTATTTATTATTAATGAGGTAAACAAGTATTTGCCCTCACTTAGTGTTTATTTAAAGATACATCAATGTAATATTATTGATTAAATTATAGTATGTTGATTTTTAAAAACCATTCAGAATTCTTAAGCCATGGGTACAAATCAGGCTTTCTTTAAATATTTTAGCTCTTCAGGCCAGGCATGGTGGCTCACGCCTGTAATCCCAGCACTTTGGGAGGCAGAGGCAAGTGGATTACCTGAGGTCTGGAGTTCGAGACCAGCCTGGCCAACATGATGAAACCCTGTCTCTACTAAAAATACAAAAATTATCTGGGCATTGTGGTGGGTGCCTGTAATCCCAGCTAATCAGGGAGGCTGAGGCAGAAGAATTGCTTGGACCCGGGAGGCGGAGGTTGCAGTGAGCCAAGATCGTGCCATTGTACTCCAGCCTGGGCAACAAGAGTGAAACTCCATCTCAAAAAAATAAATATATGCTCTTCAAAAAGCAGCCCTGGAATAAATTTGTGGGCTATAAAGGCTAGCTATGTTCCATGCCAGTGCTATTAACCTGAGCATATATACTTATTTAATAAAGGAATTGTGAAACGTAAGTAAAATAATCGTGGAAAATCCTTAGGAATAAGGACTTATGCTGGGATCACAATAAATTTTTCAAATTTATAAATTGAATGCAAAGGATACCTTCATTTTTAGAGGCAAAATTTACGGTATCTGCAAGATAATTTACTATTACCTTTTCAAAATTTAGATGCTCAATTTCCTTCCAGCTACCCCATTATCAATAAATATCTAAGGTGAAATGAAGAGAATGCTAAGAGTTACCCAAAGCAAATTGTATTAGTAACAATAATAAAAATTTAATTGACGAAGACTGACAAATCAAAAAAATGCTGAAGTTCAACTTTTTTTCTCCTGTTTCTGTAGTTTCACAAAAACAGCAATTGAGAAAACATATTTCATTTTTCCTTTGGCTACTGAGAAATATAAATTGGTAAATATAAATCTACTTGTAATTCTGAAGGTATAGCATACTTTAACAAGCAATTGGGTGCTTCATAATCTGGCTCAATTGTAATTGGATTGTTGATATGCCAAAGTAAGCTCCAAATACATAAAAATAACTTTGACTGATATGTTTTAACATGAGCAAAGTGATACCTCAAACCTGCATCTTAGCTCATGAGATAAAACATGAGTGGCAGGCATTGCTAGGACTATTCTCTTGTGGATGATTGCTGCAGCATATTGAAGAAAACACATTATTAATGGGCTTACTTAGGACAGAAAGTTTAGTCAGCAAGAGAAAAACAGCTTTAGTTAATAAAGATAAACAATAACTATTGACTCAGTAAAATGATTGTATATATTTCAAGGGTGTTTCATCGGTAGAAAAAAATTCTGTGTCAAGTATGGTATATTTGTCTTATGTCTTTTCACTTTCTATGATTTATTTTAAAATGTTTTTGGGTACTTTTTATAAGAAGGCACAGTGGGAGATGCAAAGATAAATAGGCATGGCCTCTAATGTCTTGATATAAGGTAGAATGTTATAATTGATAAGAAAACCACAAATATAAAATATGATACTTGAAATAAAAGTCCACTCTGGCCAGAGAGATACAGTAAGACTGCAAAAATAGTGATGTCTGATGTGCACCCCAACCGATAGATATGGTACATTCATGCCTTTTGGAATAGAGGAAAGACATTTTAAAGAAATAAAACATAGGAAATTGGAAATGGAGAAAATAAAAGTTATGTGTAAGAACCAAAAAAAAGACCAAAATGTACATGAGGTTAGAAAAATTAGGTTGGGTCCAGGTTGTTGAGTAATACAGGGTTTATTTCTTTACTCTTGGGACATTTTGGGACTACTGCAATTATTTGAGCTGACAAATTTTGGGGTGTGTATTAAAGAATTATTTATATCTCAGGACTTTATTAGATTATTTAGAAAGGCAAAATAATGGGACAGACAGATCAATTAAAAGCTTATGAAAGTAGAGCAGCTAAACTGATTTTAGAGCCTGAGCCTGAATAGGAATGGAACTAAGATAAGGCATTTTTAATATTTACTTATTGATCTTCCTAAATTATTGCCTCTGTGTAGTTTGAATTCCAATTTAATTTATTGAAAAATAAAACTAGAAAGTGCAAGTGAAGCTGTAAGTATGACGACATATTTCATACAACTTGAAATAATACTTAGGCCACAGTTTCCAGGTTTCAGTAGCTGAAACTCCAATTTGGAGGAGTGAGAGCTGCATCAGTCCAGGTTGTTTAAAAGTGTCCATTCCAGGCAATTTGGTGATCCTGTTCCCTGAGTAGCAGTGTCTGAGAAAGAAATTTGCACTCAGGAAATTGGTTGGCGAATGCTGTCAGAGCAACACCTGACTGGAGCCGGACAGACTTTGGGAGAATTGAACTCCAAAGGCCTCACCCAATCCTCTGCAGAGCTCTAGAACTGAGATAACCTTTCAGAGTCGTCCTGGATTGGAAAAAGGAAACACTAGAGTGGGGCTTGTCAAAAAGAATTCAGCTATCAGTACTTCCAGTGGCTGAGAAAATGAGTGCTTCAGTCCAAAAAGTGGTGGTGTCACAATCTGGACAACATACCACAATAAAGCATACAAGGGAGTAGAGATGGGAAGTCATGTGTAACCTGGGTTCTTTAAGAAGATAACATCAGCATTGTGGGGTGAGAAGCAATTTTCATTTAAAGAGTTAAATCATCACTGAGTCACATGTTTAATTAATTCTTCTCCTATTTTTGAATATTTCCTAAATATTTTTTCATTATATTATAATAAGCGTCTAATCAGGCATAGTTTTCCATTAGAATATCTTTTAGAATACTTGCTTTTGGTATATTCAAATCTCCATGCTTTCAAGGTAAATATAAATACTGATTGTCTAAGTAATAGAATCTGTCATTTTCTGAAGATCTTCTACTAGATGAATGCATGGCTTCATTCATTCAAAGTTCATTCAAGATTAATCTAACAGAGGTTAATTTGCTGCCTAAATGCCTGAAAGTAAACCACTAACGATTACTCATCAGTCAAAAATTTACATTTACCCTGCCCATATCAGAGCTTCATCCTTCTCAATTAATATTACCCAGTGAATCACACAGTTTCACAGTAAATTCTGTTCCTCTGAATTTACAAAGCACAGGTATGATCTGGTCATACTATTCTTTATTGGCTGGTGCAGTCATGGAAGATGAACAAGCCAGGCAGGAATCAGAGGTAAGGAATCACACAATGACTACTGCAGGGTGATTCCACAGCTTGTGGTAAGAAATAATTATGGAATGGTGCACAATAACTGTGATTACCTTTGCACCATAACAGGGATAGTGACCTGTCACTATTAGGCCGCTGCCTATTCTTTACTGGCAGCAAGTGCCCACAAAATGTGGCAGAGTTGATATGGTGACAGAGAGCAAGAGAAAGTAGAGGGTCTAACCGATTTCCTTAGGGCTCTGAAAAGAAAGGCACTTTCACTGTTGTTAATCGAGAAAGATCTGTATCTGTATCTAAGCTATACTTATGTCAATATTTCTCTGTATATCTAGCTAATCTGTATTTACATAATAGGTATTTTTTATTGTGTGTAATATAATCAGGGCACATTTATATTGGTTAATTCTTCTCGCAATCCTTTGAAGCAGGAGTTAATGCTATCAATTTTCAAACATGTTACATAGAAATAGCAGACCTAGAACTGAATCACAGAACAGTCTATTTCAAGCCCACATTCAGAGGTTCCCGATCCAGGCTACACAGAAGAAACACACTTGGAGCTTAAAAGAAATTACAGGGGCTGGACCACATACCTGGGAATTATGATTCAATAGGTGTGAGATAGCATCTCAAAAATGTACGCTTTAAAAATGCATGGGTGGTTCTGACAAAAAACTAAGATTAAGAACTATCGCCTGTGATTATTCCAGTCTATTTTTCTGCATTTTATGTCAGAAAGAGATGGCCACCAAGTTTCCCAGATTGCTTATTATTGAGAGCACTTAGTATTGAGAATATATACACTATGCCTGAAGGTTATGCATTGTGGATGTCTGGTCAAAAAAGTTTCTGTTCCTGTTTAACATCACAGCCATCTGTTATACTCACAAACTTGTAAAAATATTTTATGTTATTATTTAAAAATGTACTAATATTATAGATAAATAGGACATATTGACATCATACTAAAATTGTTGCATCAATGATGCAAATAAGTAAAATACGTAAGTAGAAATATTACTTTCCCTACAGAAATTTTCCTGTTGTAAATACTTTTTGCCATTCTTGATTTATTTCTATTCATAAAATTTTATTTGCATTTTCACTAATGACTATTTAAATTATAATTTCTTAATGGTGCGCAAGTTGTATCAAGGTGCTGAGCATTCCTGTGAATGGAGATTTTCAGTCTGAACCCATATAAAAGAACCAACACAGTGAATACCTATTAAGTTATAAGCACCGAACCAGGTACATTAAATTGTTTTAAATTGAGCACTTACTATGTGTCAGACATTATGCTAGGAATTTTATATTTATTTAATTATTAGAACAACCTAGGGATTGGGGAAGCATTCCTGCTTTCCATCTACAGATGACATAGCCAAGGGTCAGAGAGGGTAGGCTAGCTGCTCAGGACCACACAGCATCCAAACTAGAGCCGAATTCAATGCAGGTAAATTATCTGAATTATGATGGCTTCCCAAATTGTTTTTGATATTAGGATATCTAATATTCCTCTTATTGGTTTGAGCGTTATTCTAATTTCTGCTGTGACATTTATTCATTCATTCATTTGCTGTTTCTTAAATTCAGATTTTCATATATATCTGAATCTCTATCCCATTTTTTGCCTTTTCTTTAGATGTATGATGCATAATATGTTTGTCTGGGCTGCCTTTCTTTACTATTTATTGTAGTAAAGAAAAAATTCACCATATTGGGGAAATATAAATCTAGGAAATGCTATCATTTTCTCAGAAATGGCTGTTTGATATTAAACCTTGTTAATTGTTTCAGCATGCTAGATATCTAATATAATACTGACAATATTTCCAAAGAAATGCAAATATTTTTGCTTTTTTTAATATTTTCTGTGATTAGCTGTTTTCTAAAAGGGGTTGGTGTGTTAGTTGTCATCTTTTTGATAAATGCGGAAAGAATTGCCTAACCCTATGATATTCCCAGAACATCACTCTCATAATTCTTACATTTTGTAAAAGGTACCCAGATGTGCCTGCTTTCCAGATTATTCAGTTTAGATTGATACAGACTATTAAGCTCAAAGTCACCAATCCCCACCATATAAAATACACAGACAATGCCTCCAATAATTTCTCAAGCATAGTTCTTCTCATGTATTGCATCATTTTATTCAGAATGTACAATTTAAAAATGTCCATTTGGACCTCCATAGTACATATGTTTGTCAGCATAGGTCTGGGAAATGTTGCTTAAAGGCTAATGAGTTGAGTTCTGTACTTTAGGAGGTACCTTTTTGACCCCCAAATATTCAGTTTGAAAATGGAAGCAATGAGAAATGGTAACTGTATTGATATTTGGACAGTTCTTTTTGGTCACCTACTCACATTTCTCTTCACTCAAATCCGCTAGGTACTTTGGTCTGTCTCTAATGAAGGACACATGATAGATGACTATATTCCAGGGTTTTGATGAAAGGAAAAAAGGTACCTAAGTTCTCCTGTCTTTATTTCATTCTTCTTTTTTGCTCTTGCTCTCATTCTTCCTTATTTTTTTCTCCTTTCAAGAGCTGCAATTTTAGTATTATAACAAGATTTGGGAATGAGAGTGACCCCAGATTAGAAGGTACTTTCTTTGGCTTTGGGGGAACAAAAGGGCAAGAAATAAATCAGGGTGAAAGAAACATTTCTCGCCTTTCTAGTAAAGAAGGGAGATCCTCAGGTGTTCAACCTACCTCACCGTGGGGAAGAACAGGCAGGAATCCAAGGAAGAAGCATTGCTGAAGAATACAGAGTGTATTCATTCTTGAAGAATGGCATCTGAGTATTCATTTATTTTTAAATTCTTTTTTATACTTCAGTATGTTAGTGGGGGGTGGGCCTTAGTATAGATCCGTCATTCTCAATTCAGAAAGTATAGGGAGCTTTTAAGAGCTGCGAATACTATGTATTCTCCCTATTGGTTCAGTTTTAGTTGGTCAGGGCTCACACCCACCTAGCCATTGGCCTCTTTAAAGGTGCTCTCCGTGTAATTCCTATATGCAGCCAAAAGTCAAAACCACTGATCCAGAGACAGCTAAAGAAATACTTCTGGTACTCAATTTCTACATTAGATCAATCAATCCTGAATAAATTTTCAGAGTTTAATTAATTTCTAGACCAGTTCTCTGAGATTTATTTTGCAATATTAGTTAGCGGTGTTTTCTGCAATGTCACCCTTTAGGTATTACGGATTTCAAATTCAGGGGACTGAGCTTATTACACTCCAAAGCAAAGCAGTGACTTGGGGACACTGATCTGAGAAATTCAATTTTTAGGAGCAGCCCTGAATTGCACATGACCAAGGAGTGATTCAGCTGGTATGTCAGTGTCACAGAGAGAGGATGTCAGGGCACGGTACAAGGAAGGCAATCACTGACTAGAAGATCCCGTGAGACTGAAAGAGTGAATGAAGGGAAAAGAGGGTTTTGAGGGATGATCGAGCTTGCGATCTTAGATCTGAATTGGTATCTAAATATTTATATTCAGTCATAGTTCAGCAAGATGATTTTTCTTGTAATTTTCTCTAGCCAGGAATCATGCGCAAAGGCAGTCGACTCATTTCCTCAGGTCTGCCTATTTTATTGGACTGGGAGCCTGAAGATGTGGAAGCTAACTGGAATATCTGATACCAGTAACAAAAAGTCAGAAAAAAAGGAACATCACTGTATTTAACGTTGTTCTATTTAATCTTAACTGCAACACTCTACGATACTCTGAAAACATAAAAATGAACCAATATTGAGAATAGGGATTTTTCAAGTTATTTACTCTGGGATTAAGGTGATGCCTGACAAGAGATATATTACCCTTTTCACACGGTGCTGTAGAATCTCATTGGAAATTTCTGCTTCATAAATAGGAAACTATATAACATTATTATTTATATTCTTTATGCTGTCAAAATCAGGACTCAGTCAATGGCGTAGCAGACCAAACCCGGAGACTAGGACGCTTTGCAGAAGAACCAGGAATGCTCCAACTGTGGGCAGTGACCCTACAGAAGGTGAAAACACATCTGAGACTCCGGAGTAACCAGGAAATAGCAAACTTAGACGTGGTTGGTCAGTAATAGGTGATTCAGAGAAAGGAAGCTACCCTCTTGAGAGAATGTCAGAGGATTTGATTAGCAATATGTAGCTTTTGTAGCTAAAGTAGTTTTATCATGGAACACAAAAATAGGACACTTCTGGGACTGAGATAAAAGTGAGAGTATATTCATAGAGTAAACACAAGGTCAAAAATTGGGGTAGAAGGCACGAAACTGTGGAGAAGGCTAAATTAAAGATAAAACACCCAATCTGACTAGGGACAGTAGCTCATGCCTGTAATCCCAGCACTTTGGGAGGTTGAAGTAGGAGGATCACTTAAACTCAGAAGTTCAAGAGCAGCCTGGGCAACATAGTGAGACTCTGTCTTTACCAAAAAATTAAAGAATTAACCAGGCGTGGTGGTGTACATGCTTATAGTTCCAGCTACTCAGGAGGCTGAGGCAGGAGGATTGATTGAGCCCAAGAGTGCTAGTCTGCTTTGAGCTCTGATTGTGCCACTAAACTCTTCCATGGGCTACAGAGCAGAAATACACTCAACTTGCTCCTGAATAGTCTTTTACATCCCCCTAGATGGAACATGGTAGTGGTGAAATTCTAACGTATCTCAAAGCAATAAAAAATAAGTGCAAATCCTAGTACAAAAATCACATTATAGCATGCAACTCTTTGGTTTGTATTTAGAAGTTAAATTCAGTAGTGTATTTTAAACCTTGATATTACCATGCAAAGTATATGCTAAAAATACATGCAAAACTTTGAACTGTACTCTAAATTTTTCCTCAAATGGGGTGAACCTTATGATGACATAAATATATTTGAAACATTTTTGTATTATTTTATTCTAACTCAGATAATTTCTTTTCTTTTAAAAAAGCTTTGTTAAGGTAGAATTGACATAAAATAAACTGCATGTATTTATAGTGCACACTTGGATAAGTTTTGACTATATATATGTGTATCTATATATACACACTCATGAAATCATCATCAAAATTAACATAATAAGCATATCTATCACTCCCAAAATTTTCTTCTCCCTTTTTGTAATCCCTTTGTCCTGGTCTCACTGCCCACATCCAAGCAATCACTGATCTGGTTTTGTAACTATAGACTTCCTTGCGTTTTGTAGTTTTATATAAATGCAATCATACATTATGTAATATTTTTGCTTGGGCTTTTTTTTTGTCATTCAGCATACTTATTTTGAGTTGTGTGTTTCAACAGTTTATTCCTCTCCCCTGGTTTTTTTCTTTCCTGAGTAGTATGCCACCACAGTAATATATCACAATTTGTTTATCTATTCATCTTTGATGGATGTTTGTGCTATTTCCAATTTTTAATGAAATAAAGCTGCTAAGGAGTACATGTACCATTTTACCATGTGTAGAATCCTTGTGTTTTCATAGTATAGCTATTGAGCTTCGGAGGTCAGAAAAAAATTAATGAAAAAACTGTTTAAGAGATGTTTCAGAGTGTGTCAACAGAAGGCACACTGACATCTCTTCCCCTCCGTGACATTTTGTTGTGTTCTGTCAAGGCAAGAACCTGATGTTTCTTATTGACTCAGGATGAATATATACCTAAATGAGATTCTGTTGTATATTAAAGTATAATGAAGCTAACTTCTCTGTTAGTTTGAATGTCAAATACCATCATTGCATTTCATTATTCTCAGAGTGCTTTTCTAAGAAACTGTAACAAACATGTCCAAGCTTCATAATTGCAAAGTTTTCAATATTATCATCTTCAAATTATTTCTTATTAAATTTTAAAGCTTTCAATAAAAGATATTCATAACCACATTCTTTGATTTCTAAGATGTTCTAAAAGGCAGACTTGAAATTCATTATATTTGAAAGCATTTACAACTCATTGAAAACTGTTCTGCAAAACAATGATAATGGGAAATAAATAGAAATATTAAACAACATCTTCTCAGTTACTCAGTAAATGCTTTGCACAAGTTAAAATCACAGAGTGTAAGAATTAGTAGAAAGCTTAGATGTTATCCAGTCAGGGCTATTCATTTGATACTTGAAGTCAAATAATTTGCTTCGAGCCACACAAAAACAGTTGCTAGTGACTGAGTAGATTTTTAAGTCATTTACCTCTGATGCAGTTTTATTTTTATTACTATTCCTTACTATCTCTTAATATTCCTGTTGCCTTCGCAATTTTTAAAATGGATTTTCAAATGTGGGGAGACATACAATATTTTTGTGCTAATTTTTTAATGAAAATAGATGTGGGTTTTCTTAGCCAGAAGGTGTCATTTTACCTTCCGGTAAAATGGTAAAATAATAAGCTGTCATCACTGTGAAAGCTACGAACTTTTGTCCATGGAGACTTTCAAAATCATACTTTTGTTCTTCCTCTAAGTAAAATGTTGTCTTTATTTACTTTAGCTTAGGGCTGCTCTTGTTAGTAGAAATGGCAACAGTTTGCTTTAGATTAAATGTTCTTTTAAAATGTCATAGCTCTCTTTCCTCCTACCCAACTACCACATTTCCATCTAAGGAATTTTCTATATATAAAGTTTCTTCTGCATTTTTAATGATAAAGAAGAAGTAAAAAAGTTTATGTATGCCACATAGTAGATAGAGTATGTGCTCTGAGGTCAGAATATTATGCCACTTAGTAACTGTACAAACTTGTGCATGTGAATTTACCTCTTACAGTTTAGGTTTTATTAGAACGTATGTATAAGATTCTCTACTGTGCCTAATTCAGAAGTTTTTATGAGAAGAACATTAGATATTTTATGGGAAAGCACTTTATAGACTACCACATGATACAGACAATACACTTGCAATTTTATCAGTTCTCTGAAGTTTGATAAAGCCAATGTGAAAAGTCTTGTCAAAATGCCAAGTCAAATCTATTTGGGTTCCTACATGGCAAAGTAGAGTAAAGTGCTACAAATTTTAGAAATGCAGATCCACTGGGTCAAGACACTGTAATGGCTTTAATAACAAATATTAATTCTGTGCCTGAAGTGTGCTGAACATATGATGAAGGGTGTCCTCATGATGGCTAAAACACTACTGGGGGGCAAATAGGATGCAGAAGTTTCCCAAGACCCAAAGACTCGTGTGTTGAAGTATGGATTCTCTCTGCTTCATTCATATTTCAGATTTGAGTTGTATAATTGAGCCATAGTTAACTGAGGCTATCACATTTTAATTTAGACATGTAAATTTAACATTTGTGTACTTAAATAATTTTCTGTAAATCAAGAATTGCTAATTCATGGAATATATTAAAAGACAAGATCAACATGGGTTCTGATTTCAGTAACTTATAACTGTGTACATAAACTTTCAATTGTTTAACAGAAGCTGGTAGATGAGTGAAGCTGTAGGGTGATTTGTGAATCTCACCAAGATTTTAGAAGTAAAAGATCTAATTACAATAAAGGAAATACTTCTTTGCATCTTCACTCTATCTCCACTCATTTAATTCCAATACATATTTTTATTGCTGCTACAGTCCAAATGTTTGTGAATCCTCCAAGCCCCAACAAATTCATATGTTGATACAATGTGATGACGGTAGGTGGGGCCTTAGGAAGGTTATTAGATCATGAAGGTGGAACCCTTATGAATGGGATTAGGACCCCTTGAAAGAAGCCCTAGGGAGCTGTCCTGCCCCTTTCACTATGTAATGACACAGTGAGAAGGCACCATCTATGAATTAGGAAGAGGGCCCTTACTAGAAACGAATCTGCGAGTGCATGGTTCATGGACTTCCCAGCCTCCAGAAATGTGAGGAGTAAATTTCTGTTGTTTAAAAGTTACCCAGTATGTCTTTGTTATAGCAGCTCGAATGGAATAAGACAATTGTCTACTGATGTTAGTCATTCTCTATTTTTATAATAGGGAATGTTGTAAAAATACATAGGTAATATCTTTGACAAATTTCCAATGTTTTGTGATAAATACACGATGAAAATTTGTACATAATAAGCACCTCCTCCAGAAAAATGACATTGGTTGATAATGAGAATTTTAAAAAAGGTTGGCTTAAAATATTGTAGAGTATCTGATATACGTAAATACAGCCCTGGAGCATGATCAACTTTGAGACTTCATATTCCAAATGGTTCTGAATTTCTATTGCTTTATGTAGAATAATTCTAATTTTAGTTTATGATTGAATTTTTAAAATATATCTGAACTTCAATTTTTTCTTAGGTAGAGATCTCTGGTTTTCTCTGCAAAGTCTGGCTGAAGTAAAAAGAGTAATTTTAATTTTAAATATTTAGAAACTAGATTAAAGTGTGTCTGCTTTCAGAAATTATCTTTCCAACTTAAAGGTCACATAAATCTTGAGTAAATTCTTATTTCATTTTCTTTTATTTATAAAGCCATTTTCATTCATATATATTTTAATTGCTGAAACTAAAAGTTAACATTTGGAAGGAAGATTATGACTTTCAATTTCACTTTTGCTACAACTGTTTTAGATGTTAAGAGAAGTTTAAGCATTGCCTTTTATGGAGCAGCTGTGCAAGCATGGATAGAAGTTGGGGATTCTCACCTGAGCAAGGGCTCTCCCCCACCAAAGCTGATCTAGCTGCTTCTGAATTCCAGAACCACAAAACAAGACACAAATGCCGGGCCCCAGATATATTGACATCTCTCAAGGAATCTAGCTAGCTACTTGGAAGCCAATTATTGATATAAGAACGCTTTTACTATGAAGGTGACAAAGTTTTGGTCCTAGTGGAATATTTATCTATTCTGGATATGGGTTTGTCTTCACTGTTCATAATACTTAGGCCAGGATAACTATGTGATTGCTTTTAGGAAATTTGATTTACTGATATAGGATTCTTGGTTCCACCTTGGACCAAGGAACATTTCTTGGATGACACTATAGGTTTGAGATCCTGTTTTCCAAAAAACAGTGTAGGTATTGCACAAAAACATATATATGGCACACTTGCTCAATAGCTAGAATAAATGATCCCCAAACCAAGAGTGGTAGCAGGATTTGCTCCTCTCACCATTACTCTCAAATTGCAAAATGCATGCTTTGTGCCTATGCAACTCTAGGCTCTGCTGGATTGAAGGTCCTGGTCAACGGTGGGTATGCCTCTATCACATAGTTGGAGACTTTAACACCTCACTGACAATATTAGACAGATCATCAAAACAGAAAATTAACAAAGATACTCAGGACCTGAACTCAGCTCTGGATCAAGTGGACCTCACAGGTATCTGCAGAATTCTTCAGTTCAAAACAACAGCATATACATTCTTCCCATTGCCACATGGCACTTACTTTAAAATTGATCACATAATCGGAAGTAAAACACACCTCAGCAAATGCAAAAGAACTAAAATTATAACAGTCTCTCAGGCCACAGTTCAGTCAAATTAGAACTCAAAGCCTGGCATGGTAATTTATGCCTGCAACCCCAGCAGTTTGGAAGGCCAAGGTGGACAGATCACTTGAGGTTAGGAGTTCAAGACTGGCCTAGCCAATATGGTGAAACCTTGCCTCTACTGAAAATACAAAAATTAGCTGGGTATGGTGATGGGTGCCTGTAATACCAGGTACTCAGGAGGTGAAGCAGGAAAATCGCTTGAACCTGTGGGGGTCAGAAGGTGCAGTTAGCCGAGATTGTGCCACTGCACTCCAGCCTGGGCAGCAGAGTGAGACTCTGCTTTTATTTTATTTTATTTTTTTATTAGAATTTAAGATTAAGAAATTCACTCTAAACCACACAACTACATGGAAATAGAACACCCTGCTCCTGAATGATTCCTGGGTAAATACTAAAATTAAGGCAGAAATCAGTAAGTTCTTTGAAACTAATAAGAACAAATAGATAGTATAGAAGAATTTCTGTGATGCAGCTAAAGCAGTGTTAAGAGGGAAACTTATAGCACTATAATGCTCACATCAAAAAGCTAGAAAGGCCTCAAGTTAACAACCTAACATCACAACTAAAAGAACTACAGAACCAAGAGCAAACAAACCCCAAAGCTAGCAGAAGACAAGAAGTAACTAATATCAGAGCTGAACTGAAGGAGGTAGAGACATGAAAAACCATTAAAAAATCAATAAATCCAGAAACTGGGTTTTTGGAAAAATAATCAAATAGATAGCTAGCTAGCTAGACTAATAAGAAAAGAGAGAAGAACCAAATAAACACAATCAGAAATGATAAGGGGGATATTACTACTGACCCCACAGAAATACAAACAACCATCAAATAATACTATAAACACCTCTATGTACATAAACTAAAAAATCTAGAAGAAACTGATACATTCCTGGACATATACACCCTCTCAAGGGTAAACCAGGAAGAAAATGAATCCCTTATTAGACCAATAATGAGTTCTTAAATTGAGGCAGTAAAAAATAGCCTACCAACCAAGAAAAGCCCAAGACCAGATGGATTGGCAGCTGAATTCTACCAGAAGTACAAAGAAGAGCTGGTTCCATTGCTACTGAAACTATTCCAAACATTTGAAAAGGAGAGACTTCTCTCTAATTCCTTCTATGAGGCCAGCATGATTGTGATATCAAAACCTGACAGAGATACAACAAAAAAACTTTAGGCCAATATTCTTGATGAACATCAATGCCAAAATCTTCAATAAAATACTGACAAACTGAATGTACCAGCAACATCACAAAGCTTATCCACCATGGTCAAGTCAGCTTCATCCCCAGGATGCAAGATTGGCTCAATGTATGCAAATCAATAAATGTGATTCATCACATAAGCAGAACTAAAGACAAAAACCACATGATTATCTCAATAGATGCAGAAAAGGCTTTCAATAAAATTCAACATCTCTTCATGTTAAAGGAAGCATTGAACAATGATACCTCAAAATAACAAGAGCCATATATGACAAACCCACAGCCAATATCATACTGAATGGGCAAAAGCTGGAAGCATTCACTTTGAAAACTGGCACAAGAAAAGGATGCCCTCTTTCATCACTCTTGTTCAACACAGTATTCGAAGTTCTGGCTAGGGCAATCAGGCAAGAGAAAGAAATAAAGCGTATTCACATAGGAAGTGAGAAAGTCAAATTATCTTTCTTTGCAGATGACATGATTATATATCGAGTAAATCTCATTGCTTCAGCCCAAAAGCTTCTTAAACTGGTAAGCAACTTCAGCAAAATCTCAGTATATAAAATCAATGTGCAAAAATCACTAGCATTCCTACACCAACAACAGGTAAGCAGAGAGCCATATCGTGAATGACCTCCCATTCACAATTACTACAAAAAGAATAAAATACCTAGGAATACAGCTAACAAGGGAAGTGAAGGACCTCTTTGAGGAGAACTACAAACCACTACTCAAAGAAATCAGAGAAGACACAAACAAATGGAGAAACATTCCATGCTCATGGATACAAAGAATCAATATCATGAAAATGGCCATGCTGCTTAAAACAGAATTAGAAAATAAAACTATTTTAAAATGCATATGGAACCAAAAAAGAGCTTGTATAGCCAAGACAATCCTAAGCAAAAGAACAAAGCTGGAAGTATTACGCTACCTGAGTTCAAACTATACTACAAGGCTACAGTAACCAAAATAGGTTGGTACTGGTACAGGAACAGACACATAGACCAATGGAACAGAATAGAGAAATCAGAAATAAGATCGTGAACATACAACCATCTTATTTTTGACAAACTTGAAAAAAACAAGCAATTGGGAAAGACTCACTATTTATTAAATGGTGCTGGGAGTGCTGGGTAGCCATATGCAGGAAAATTGAAACTGGACCCCCTTCCTTACACCCTATACAAAAATTAATTCGAGATGGATTAAAGACTTAGATGTAAAACCTGAAACTATAAAAACACTAGAAGAAAATCTAGGCAATACCATTTAGGACATAGGTACCAGAGAAGATTTCATGACCAAAACTCCAAAAGCAATTGCAACTAAAGCAAAAATTGACAAATGGGATGTAATTAAACTAAAGAACTTCAGCACAGCAAAAGAAACTATTATCAGAGTGAACAGATAACCTACTGAATGGGAGAAAATTTTTGCAATCTATCCATCCAACAAAGGTCCAATATCCAGAGTCTATAAGAAATGTAAACAAATTTTACAGGAGAAAAACAACCCCATTAAAAAGTGGGGAAAGGACATGAACAGACACTTCTCAGTTGTTGTGGCCAAGAAACACATGTAAAAAGCTCAACATCACTGATTATTAGATTAGGGTAAATCAAAATCACAATGAGATACCATCTCATGCCAGTTAGAACAGCTATTATTAAAAAGTAAAAAACCAACAGAGGCTGGCGACGTTGTGGAGAAAAGGGGACACTTCCACACTGTTGCTAGGAGTGTAAATTAGTTCAGTGTGATGATTCCACAAAGACCTAGAGGCAGAAATACCATTTGACCCAGCAATCCCATTACTGGGTATAAACCCAAAGAAATACAAATCATTCTATTATAAAGATACATGCAAGTGAATGTTCATTGCAGCACCATTCACAATAGCAAAGACATGGAATCAATCTAAATGCCCATCAATGATAGACTGGATCAAGAAAATGTGACACATATACACCATGGATACTTGCAAGGATACTATGCAGCCATAAAAAGGAATGAGATCATGTCCTTTGCGGGGACATGGATGGAGGTGGAAGCCATTATCCTCAGCAAACTAACACAAGAACAGAATACCAAACACCACATGTTCTCACTTAGAAGTGGGAGCTGAGGGATAAAAACACGTAGATGCATTGGTGGAAACAACACACACTGAGGCCTGCTAAGGGTGTGGAGGGAGGAGAGCATAGGGAAGAACAGCTAATGAATGCTGGCCTTAATACCTAGGTGATAGAATAATCTGTGCAGCAAACCACCATGGCACACATTTACCTATGTTAACAAACCTGCATATCCTGCACATGTACCCCAAACTTAAAATGAAAGTTGAAGAAAAAAAAAAATGAGTCTCACTAAACATATAACTATTCCTGTTGCCTGGTCACTTTGGAGTCCTCATGCCAGTGGATGAAAAGGTGAAGAAAGGACTTTCTATCCTAATGGAGATAATCAGCTCTACCTTTCTTGGGAAGATTTGGTTACTGCTATGTAATTGTGTCAGAGATGAGTGTTTGAAACTTACAGGTTTTACTGAGTATCTCAGAACTTTCATCACCAGTGAAAATAGTGCATGGACAATTGCTGAAACCAAACCTGACACGACCAAGGGCACTAAAAACACAGACACCCCAGAGATGAACATCTGACTGACCCCATCAGACAAACAACTTGGACCAGGTGAAGCGCTGGCCAAGAGTGAACGGAATCTAGTGTGGGTAGATGAAGAAGATGATGGATATTACTTATGACTTCTGTGACAGCTGCAGATGGGAACTGTAGGTTGTTTTCTTAACTCTAGTGTAAACAAATCTTATATTTAGAGATTGCAACAATACCACCTTGAAGAGTCAGCAACACAGTGAACTAAATATGAGACCTAAGCAGATTCAAGTGGTATAACTGATGATCTATGCTGGTGATGTGCCATGCAAAATCTTGGCCCACCTGAATTCAGCAGAGATGTTGTATACTGTTCATTCACCTGATCTTACTGCCACAACACATGTATGCAGTACAATCTCTTTTCTGTGCTATGTAGCTTTCTCTTCAACTGCAAAGGATTGCTTAGCATTGTGCTACTGCAATCTCAAGTTTTAAGATAGTTAAAGTGCCCTGGGACATTCCTCAACAAAGAAAGAAAAGGAGTTGGTGTACAGTTCGGTCAGTCCCCTTATTCTCTGGGGAGAAAGGCGAATTTGAAGGCACATTCTGTGTGGTTTCTCATTTTTCCCCAGTGGGATTAAGCCCTATATTTTGCAGAGGTAACCACTTAATTAACATATACTTTATTGTTTTTTCTGCCTTCCATGTGTCATGTTCTCCTCTTTATTTAAATTTTAAGAGCTATTAAAGTATGATGTATAAAGGAACCAAGGGGAGATTATCTCGATAACTTAGAGCCTCTCTGTGCTGTAAGTGGCCACATGCAAATGTGCAGTTGAAGGATGTTCTACAGGAATATTTACCTAACTCGTTTCATTTCATCTGATTTTGTTGAGAGTGGTTAACTGTCAGTTCTATACAGAATTCAGATTTCTCAACCCAGAACATGTCTGCATTTCAGTATAGTTTCTATTCCCAGACAACAACTATTTTTGTTCTATAAACTTGCTTTTTGGTTTTGTTACTTTAATATAACTTACATTTCATCCCTTCATCTCCAGATTGTGATGATGCTTAAAATGCAATAAATGCTGCAGCAACATAAATTGACACCAGGGAGCATGGAAAGGAATGTATATCTGCTTAAGGAGATTTTTTCAACCTCAATCTGAATATTAAACAATGTTTGTGCCATCAAAGAAGGCTGAATCAAGGCATATCAAATGAATAGCCATCCTATTTAGAGCTGGCAATTTTATTCCTAATAGACTAACAAATATCAAATAGCTAATATCAATTCACTATTCTTTAGCTTAGTTTATGGTCAGTGGATTTTACACTCATTTATCTAGAGATGTTCTTTATAATAAGATTTTAAAAATTTATGATGTGTTTAACAATTCCACTTATGGTATTAGGAGACTCTAGGGACAGTAAATTTGAGTATATTTCTGATTATTATTTCTAAATACCATCCAGGAAGACATCTCCAACAATACAATCATTTCCATTTTTTTTCTTTTTAGTCTTGAATCTAGACAATATTTTACCAATACCAAGTAAGAGAGGAAATATAAATATTTAAATTTTATTCATCTAAAGCTTCCATATTTTCTATTTAATAGCAAAAGGTATTTAAATGATGACACTGAGGGTGCTCAATGCCCAGGCTGGAGTGCAGTGGTGAAATCTCAATTCACTGCAACCTCTGCCTCCTGGGCTTAAGTGATCCTCCAACCTCAGCCTCCCGAGTAGATGGGACTACAGGCTAAATTTTGTATTTTTTGTAGAGGTGGGTTTCACCATGTTGTCCACACTGGTCTGAAACTCCTGGGCCCAAGTGATCCACCCACCTTGGTCTCCCAAGTGCTGGGATTACAGGTGTGAGCCACCCTGCCTGGTCTATCCAGGAAATTAACCAAAGGATAGAAAAGGATAATTCTATCCAACATACTTATTGAATGCTTAGTAGGTGCCTGACACTGAAGCAAATCTAATGCAATGGGTAAATCTATACAATGTAAGTCTTAGCTTTGCTATTTCCTGACAATGTCATTTGGATTATTATTACTAACTAATCTGCCAATTTCTCTGTTATTCAAAGGAAAATATGAATTCTTGTGTACCAAGCTTGCTATTAGGGTTTTATGTAATAGTATATGTAAAATGTCAAGCAGTGCCTAGGGCAAAGTATTCAACAAATGTCAGTTATTTTTGGACTCCAGGGATCCAGGGATGAACAAGTGAGACATCTCACATGGAGGCAGACAATTTAATATGTAATTAAAATACAGTGTGATAGTAGTAAGTGACAAAGAGAGTGTGTCATAAGACAAAAGCAAACAAAATCTAGATGAAAGTAATATTTAAGTCCAGATCTGAAGAGAAAGAGAAAGTTAGCAGGAAAAAAACAAAAGAATGACATTCCAGAACAAATGAAGAGGCCAAATGAATGAAAGAGTATTATGACTTCAAGGAGCTAAAATAACTTAAGTGTAGCTAAATAGGTAGCATGACTGATGTTGTAGCAAGAGGTAACATGACCTCAGGAGAGGTCAGCAACCTTAAATCAGTGGCTTTCAAACCTTTTGGTCACAGGAGCCCTACTCACTCTTAGATACTACCAAGAACCTCAAATGGCTTTAGTTTATATGGGTTATATCAATCAATCAATATTTACCATATTAGAAATTAAAACAGGAAGTTTTAAAGTATTTATTAATTTATTTAAAAATAGCAACAATAAACCCATTATGTGTTAACAAATATTTTTATAATAAATATTTTCCCAAAACAAAATATTGTTAGAAGATTGGCATTGTTATACATTTTGAAAATCTCTTTAAAGTCTGTCTGAATGGAAGATAGCTGGATTATTACATCTGCTACTGAATTCAAGCTTCTGTGATAAGTTATTTTTGTTGACATGTATAAAACAAACATAATCTCACAGAAATTAAGTAGGAAAATAGAAGGAGTATTTTAATAGCCCTTTCAGGATCTATAGTTTTGTATAGATAGTTTTGTATAGTCTTCTATCCACAATTATCTATACAAAACTATACAAAAAATCAACATGGAGTAGTTTCTTAAAGGTTAGTTGCGATGTGAGACATGACCCCATGTCGATTAACTTTTAATATGCTGTTATGTTAAAATTCATTGGTCTATTTTGGACTTTGAAAGTTTTTCCCATGTATAATTTTGCATCATCAGACATTTGGTCATTTGTAAAATACCCACTCACTGTGTTGTCCCACAGTTGTCTCTTCAGAAAAACTTTTACATATTGAGAGGTAACAGGTTAATGATGTTTCATTCGTTTCTAATTTTAACTGAGAAGCAGAAATTTTATTATTGGCAACAGATACTATCATTTTTAAAATAGTCTTGCTCATTCATTTTTGAGAAAATGTTAGGTAAATATCCGATTCTGAATAACCACAGTTTGTCTTTCAGTTGTTCTTTCAAGTAAGAATGATGTTCCATTGTGAAAGTGAGTAGCTCAACTTGCATATCAAACAATTGCCAAGTGCTTCAGAAGTACTTTATCTATACTTCCCATTCCTTCACACAAAATATTAAAAAGACTTGTCCAAGGCCGAGTGTGGTGGCTCACGCCTGTATTCCCAGCACTTTGGAAGGTGGATCACAAGGTCAGGAGATCGAGACCATCCTGGCTAACACAGTGAAACCCTGACTCTACTAAAAATACAAAAAATTAGCTTGGTGTGGTGTCGGATGCCTGTAGTCCCAGCTACTCGGGACACTGAGGCAGGAGAATGGCATGAACCCGGGAGGTGGAGCTTGCAGTGAGCCGATATTGGGCCAATGTACTCCAGCCTGGGTGACAGAGAGAGACTCTGTCTCAAAAAAAAAAAAAAAAAAAAGACATGTCCACAAGGGATGAGACATGGCAACATTAATGAGTCTTACTTCTTTATTGAGATCATTTTTAAATAAAAATGTATTTTTAAAAACCTGAGAGTGTATAAAAATGAATAATTTAATGACCTAGAAAGTTTGATGCCACTGTCTTGATTTGTGATTAAGTGATAGTCCACCTTTATTTTTGCACTATCAGTACAAAGGGCAAAATACATTTCAATATTGTTATGAAAAAGTTATGATCATAAAGACCTCTGCTAGGGTTTCAGTAACCCAGGCATTTTGGCCACACTTTTTCTAAGAACCATCAGATTATAAAATCAAAAATATCCAAGAAAAGGAAACTGATGACAATTTTAAGTGGTATGTAGTTTATGTTATTGAATTGTGTTTGTTCATCATACAAAGGTCTCATTAAGTGTTTAGGGAGCTGTTACGTAAATAGAAATTAGATCTGTCTTGTGTTTGGTTTCCATGGGTAGAACTAAAACCAATAAATATAAATGGCAATCAGATAGATTAAGGGGCAGCATGAACATGAGTTCCCTAAACATCACTGACTTTTTCCCATTGTAAAGCTATTTGGTGTTGAGTTTCTAGGAATTGAGCCATGGCAGAAAAATCATCAATGCTATTGGGTATGTTTAAACGCTAGAGAGGTCGCTGGATAAAATGACCTTCAAATTTTCCTAAAATGTTGAGATTCTGTGATTTTTTTATTAGATTACCTGAAATATAAAACAATACGAAATGTATGAAAAATGACAACCAAAGGCTTTGTAAAATTGGTTCTTCAGGTTTTTTTTTTTCTTTTTAATTTTGCTGTTTAATACAGTTCCACTGATTTCCATAGAGCAACTGCTCTTGGAAGGAAATTCTAATGCTATGTCGTTTGGTGAAAGCGTCTACCCAAATACAATCTGCTCAGGCCTAAATAATGTTAAAAGCTGCACATGGAATTGTGTTAAAACAGAAATAAATTATGTGTAATTTTGCCTAGTGCCAATTAATTACTTTTTTGAAATAATTGTTTTTAATGAAGTGTATGTTTTATTTGTCTGGTTATCATAATCACTTTTTGCTTTGTTAATTTTTCATTTTTCAAGTGTGCAATGGAATTTGTATATCAATTCAAAAAGGGTTAGAGCAACTGTACATGTTGAGGAACTACATATATTGAGGAAAAACATAATGAGTAGGCAACAAGTTTATTAATTGTTTTAATGAAATTTTACCTCCGGTTAAATTTATGTGACACCTACACAACCATTTGAGTCAGTTAATTTGGAGAGAAAGAAGTGCAGTCATGTTGGATGATCATTGGCTTTCTGTATATTTCAGTAAATTATACTGATAATTTTTGATGCTGTATATGTATAGCAAAATATACTTTGATTTAAAATAATACATTTTGTATTTCGTCAACTAATTAAGAAAATGTGTAAAAAGGTACTGAGAAATCTCCCTCTCTCCTTTTCTCTCTCTTTCTTCCTACCTCTTGCTCTTTCTCTCTCAGTAAAATAAAAAGTAGTAAAGAGACATAAGAAACTAAGAGATAAAAAGATGCTCACCTGTGAAATACATGGAGGTGAAATCATCAGAGATTTTAAAAACAAATGTAAAAAGAAATCCGTGGGTTTCTTTCATTCTTCATTCTCACTGTCTCCTTACTAATATTTAAGAACTTTCCAATCACATCATTCCCCATCTGAAGTGTCTATTATCTGCTCCCTTGCTCTTTCAATCTCTTCTCTTTTGCATGGTAGCTTCTTTCATCTTTAGCTGTTAAAAGATAACTCTAAACATTGTTTAAAGAACAAGCAACCTGAGGTGAAGTTCAAAAAACACTAAAGAGTATTACATTTATTGAACTGTGCTTAAGATCAATGCATTATGAATTTCCTATTAGAGCTCTTCACTATTTTCTGGACATATTCTTCTATTCTTTGTTACATGTATAATGCACTGAACCTGCAGGTAAGCAACATTGAGCTTCACCTTCAGACTTGTCTTGGTTTTCTCATGTGGGCTTTCAGTAATTCTCTCTAAATCAATATTTGTTCTTTCTATTAAAATACAAGCTCTTACGAGCAAGATACAATTTACTGTGGATAAGAAATCAGCAGAATATAAGCTCAGAATTGTGGTAATTCTAATGCCTGAGACTTCAATACAAAAAAAAATTATTTAACTACAATGTGGAATTTGTCTGCAATAGAAGTTAATTTAAAATTACTTAAAATATTTGTTATGAGGTAAGCCTTACTGAACAGCTTATAAGGATAAGATTTAAGTAAGTTACAGCACAGTTTCGGTATCATGATTATAGTTTTTTTGGAGTTGATTTTTATAAGCCCCCAAATTAAACAAATTTGATACATCTTGTCTTTACTCACTGTGGTTCTCATTTGTCAAGGCAAAAATTGTACCTGACAAAATTAAAAAGGCAAGGAACACTTTAGGCTATTGCAAAAGGAGAGAATGAACTTAACGCTGATGAAACAGAGGGCTGGAGAGTTTTTAAGAGCTGAGGTTGGGAAGATTCTAGGCCACCTCTATTTGCTAATTGGTTTTACCCAAAGGAAAAGTAAACTTTTTTGTATTTTTGTGACAGGAGGTAGTTCTACAACTTGGAGCAAGATATCCACGGAAGTTACGCTATTACTCTCCTATAGAAACAGGGAGATAGGGGTACTATCTTCCTTAATGTTTACATTTCAAAAGAATGGTTCCCAGGTCCTTGAGAAAGATCTTCCTGTCCATAATCATGATATTGATACCATAGTCATGATATTGAGAATGTGCTGTAACTTACTTAAATCTTATTCTTATAAGCTGTTCAGCTAGGCTTACCTTACAACAAATATTTTAAGCAATTTTTAATTAACTTCTACTGAAGAAAAATTCTACGTTGTAGTTAAATTATTTTTCTTTGTATTGAAGTCTCAGGCATTAGACTTAACGCAGGTTGTAAAACTGGTAAAAAGCTTGTAGAACATTTCCAGACGTTTCATAGAGACAGAGAAAGAATTGACAACTGACAATTTTCTAAAGTAAATTCTCTAAGCAAAGGGAGGTTGAGTTTAGGTGCAGGAGAAGCTTGTCTAATGTTTGATCAGATTGAGGGAAAGAAGAAAACTGTTCTGGTCACATGTACATTTTCTTCTATTGAGACCTGTGTTCTATTCCTTTTTCATCAAATTAAGTCATCCTAATTTCTGACAGATAAAATAATTATATACTATCAAATTTGAAGGGAGTGATTATTGTTTCATGGACTTTCGTAATAAAAATATCCATAACATATTTTTGATTAGTTGTTGAGAGCCCACATGTATAAATTATTTTTGAGTACCATGAAGAAACAGAACCTATAAGATATTTTCTAATGTTGAATGGCTATAATGCTGTATTTGTCATACTAATTGGTGATTATGACATTTCTAGTATTTACAAGATGGGGAATGTATTAGTGTTCTCTAGAGGGACAAAACTAATAGGAGATATGTATATATAAAATAAGTTTATTAAGGAGAATTACTCACATGATCACAAGGTAAAGTCCCACGATAGGCCATCTGCAAGATGAGGAGCAAGGAAGCCAATAGTGGCTCAGTCCGAGTCCCAAAACCTCAAAAGTAGGGAAGCTGACAGTGCAACCTTCAGTTTGTGGCTGAAGGCCCAAGAGCTCCTCGCAAACCACTGGTGTAATTCCAAGAGTCTAAAAGCTGAAGAACTTGGAGCCTGATGTTTAAGGGCAGGAAGCATCTAGCACAGGAGAAAGATGAGGGCCAGAAGACTGAGCAAGTCAGCTTCTTCCACCTTCTTCTGCCTGCTTTCTCTAGCTGCACTGGCAGCCGATTGGATGGTGCTCACCCACATTGAGGGGGGTCTGCCTCTCCCAGTCCACTGACTCAAATGTTAATCTCTTCTGTCAACACCCTCACAGACACACCCAGGAACAATACCTTGCATCCTTCAAGCGAATCAAGTTGACATTTCATATTAACTATCACAGAGGATAATAATAGTTGGAAAAATAATTGGTTTTTCTTTCTAAAATCTTGGGAAAGGTTACATATAAAACATGCACAATCACTTGGTTTTAACCAATATGCCTTGAATAGATATCTATTTTAATCATCTCAACATTATTTATTCTGTGGAAGTCTTCAAGGATCTCAAAAGACACATACTTCATGATCTCAGTTGCATGTGAAATCTAAGAAAAGTTGAATTCACAGAAGTAGAGAGTAGAATGGTGGTTACCAGGGGCTGAGGGATTGGGATTGGAAAGATGTTGGTCAAAGAGTATGAAATGTCAGACATTCATTCAAAGAATGATAAGTATGTGAGGTAATCAATGTATTTACTAGCTTGATGTAGCCATTCTACAATGTATACATATTTCAAAATATCCTGGTATACACCATATATATAATTTTTGTTTGTCAATTAAAAATAAATAACAAGAAAGAGAAACTCAGAAGCATATATTAATATAATTAAATGCAATCTTAGATAATGTCAAGTTCTGCCATATCGTTTAATAGGTGAGGAAAAGGATACAAATGAAAATGAGACAGTCTAGAGTCACAGTGATCATCTGGAAGACTTTAACCCAGTCACTAAGCTCTTAAATATTCCCTCAAAGGCAGAAAGTATATATGATTTGAATTTGTCTGGAGAATTGCTAAATACTTGATTAAAAACATTTCTTAGGAAACTATGGACATGAGTGAAATAAAGATTAAAGAAATACTAGGACAGATCGTAAAATAAATATTCAACATATGGTCGAGACAGTTGCAAGTAAGGATCACCTTATAATTTTTAAAATTCTACTTTGAACATATTATAATGAATATTGCATTTTATCAGATACTTTAAAGTGTAACTTGACTATGTCCTATAATTATTTATTGACTCTGACCAAATATGTGTATAAAGAAAACTTTAATCTTATATGTTGAGGAAGAGTAGTTTTTAGTTTCATTTTAGAGAAAGAAGTTAGTTTGAGTGACCCCTTTTTATATGGGTCTTGACTGCTCTTAATTTGAATTGAATGGATAATTAGCAGGCAGAATTACCTAGAGAAAACAAGCTATTTTGAGTTCTCCAGCGGGAATTAGCTAGTAGGGATTCAGCCTAGTGTGCAGAACATCTCATTCAAATTATTGTAACTTAGAAACATCTTATGTATGGCCAGGAAATGGTGCTGATTAAAGACTTTTCTGAGGGTATGAATTAAATAGAGCATTTTGTAATAAAACAAGAGAACAAAATGGAGTGACAGTGGAGGCAAACCTAAGGAATACCCTTGGCATGAGCGTGCTTTTCTTGTTTCTTATTGGTAGCTTAGCCTTTCCATTTCTTTTTCAGCATAGTATGTAGACATCAGGAATACAACTAAAGCTGAACAGAATATTGTTTTAACAGAGCCAAAGGCAAAGCACATCCTCAAGTAAACTTCAAATGCAACCTGGGAAATTAATTCCAAGTTGACTCAAATGACAACACTAATTTTGGTTTTAAGGCAGAGTAGTGTGGAGGGGATAAGAATATTATTACTCTATCATTACTGTGTGTGTGATGACAGGGTTCAAGCTGCATAATTAGATAATAATGGGAAACAAATGTTCCAGAAATTTAGATACTGAGAAGAGGTGGTCAGGAGTGTAATGCCTCTGTCAGGAGGTGACGAGTACACTTTTCACCCTGTACATTATCAAAATGGTTCCTGAGTAAAAGAAAAATAACTAGTTTTATACAATCCCTTTAGTATAAATGTTTCCCTATATGGTCTGGAATAAATACATTAAAAGATATTCTGAGTGCTGACTCACATATTATTATTTTAAAGGGAGTATTGAATGTGATTATGATACCTATCTTTGAGGATAGGAGTATTCAAACTCTGAGCATATATATAAATGTATAATATCATATGATATATTTATATGTGACTGCTCTTGAATTGAATAGATAAGTAATGGGCAAAAGGGCAGAAATAACTAGAGAAAATGTTATTTTCAGTTATCTAGTGAGAATTAGAGAGTAGATATTCAGCCTATTGTGTTGGTTTTATATATGTGTAGCAAGTGCCTAGTTCAGTGCCTAGCACATCCCTGACAATAACAGTAGCTTCTTTTTTATTATTGCTTATGTTGCTACTACAAAAACTGTGGAAAACCCTAATACTTATATTTAACTTCGATATGTAGTCTTTGCTTACTATACAACTCAGATATGAATATATTTTATTGTATAAGATTCAAGTGCAAACAAATATAAAGAGGAAATTGTGCAAGTTCCCTTTACTCCCTCTCCTCAGGCCTGCTTTCAACTTTCATGATCACCACTACATGGCGTGTATTATTTGGCTTTGCATTTATAAGCACTTACATGCAACTAGAGAATATATGAACTTTTTTTTGAACCTACTTAGGGACAAAGGGAACTTTCCTTCCTCTCCCTCCTGAAGGTTAGATAATATGAGTTTATAAAACAAATTGATCTAGCCTGGGCAATATGGTGAAACCTTGCCTCTACAAAAAATACAAAAATTAGCTAGGCATGGTGGCATGCATCTGTAGTCCCAGCTACTTGGGAGGCTGAGGTGGGAGGATCACTTGAGCCTAGGAGGCGAGAGTTGCAGTGATCTGAAATAATGCCACTGCACTCCAGGCTGAGCAACAGAGAGAGATCCGGTCTCAAGAAACAAAACAAAACAAAACAAAAAACTCAGAAAACAAAAAACGCAATAACAAAAACTGACCACAGAGAGATTAACAGGAATTAAAGGCATATACATTTATTAATGTGCATAAACACAGAGCCATACAAAATAGGAAGCTCAAAGTAGAGTCGGATGACTAAAACTTTTATACCATCCTGAGGTTACAGAAATATTAAGAGATTGGACTTTTGGGATGGGGAAGTGTTGTCATAGGTTATGGGAGAGTAGGGAGAGGAAATCATGATAAGCAAAGACTTTCTTGTTATGCTGATAAAAATCTTTCAGGTAATCTCAGAGCTACATTCTGAAAAAAATAGATGATAGCCTGTGGAAAAAGTTTCTCCATCAGATCTTTAAAAATGTCAGATGTGTAGTCCTCTTTTTCTGTGAGTTAATCTTTCCTAGATACAGGTAAATCAGGTAACTAAGTTTCAGAGATAGGGTATTGGCACCTGCTGTTTATTTCACTATGTAGATTTCCTCTACAGATGCAAATCTCCCCCACAAAAGACAGCTTTTCAGAGCTTTCACTGTGTTTGAAGCCCCTCTAAATGGCTGTCTTGAAATATACTTTAGAAGTATATTTTAGGGTAAGCATATTTTGGCTTCTTTCATTCCCCCATTTCAAACTTTATTTTCAGAAAGTTTTATATATAAAGTAAGGTTCGGAACTATGGAGAGATTTGGGTCAGAAGTTTTGGGAAAAGACATTGATACAGGGGAAGAAAAGAGATAGGATCAAGCAGAAAAGAACAAATTAGAGCACATTTTCCCACGTTTTCTTGAGTCAATCTCTTAGCCTTCAGAATAGGAAAGTTAAGTTAAAAAGTTGTGTCTCATTTCAGGAAGTGGTATTGCAGATGGGCTCCCATCGAGGTTAGTTCTCAGTGTGGTATAAGCATCTCTATATGGTGGAAGCACATAGGCATTCAATAAGAGACTTTTCTATTAAAACAAAAGAAAAACAAAGGTTAATGTCTGGAGTTAGGAGCTAGTCTCTGAGTCTGGAGGGCAATCAGTTGAGAAGATTCTAGACTTGGCCTTAAAAGTATTTTCAATTGGAGTGGGTGCAGGCAGTGACAGGCAATGTGACAGATTGTCCTGGGTTGCATTTTGCATGTCACAAAGTTTGTCCAGATATAAGCTATTATGGTTACTTCTTTTTTAAAGCCAATTTGACTAGCTTCAGATTGTAGGGCCTCGGGTAAGAGGCAGTTTTAATTTCTAGAGATTACAAATAAGAAGGGTGGGAAAAAAATGGGAATGTTCATTTGGAGACTTGCAGCCAGGAAAGAATTCACAATTTATTCCAAATTGCAGGTAAATAATAGAATTTCAAAAACCAATGAACTGGAATCTAAAAACATAATAGGTGTACTATAGGAATTTTTTCTGAGACACATTTTTTCCCTATATATTTACCTCCATTTTTACAAAACATATTTGTGGTAAGACTAATTTGTTTGCAAAATAAGTTGCCCAGGCTGGTCTTGAACTCCTGAGCTCAAGTGATTCCCCTGCCTTGGCGTCCCACTGCCTCGGCGTCCCAAAGTGCTAAGATTACATGCATGAGTAACCATGCCTGGCCTATAAGGAATCTTGAATTAGGCTTAAAAGCCTCTAAAGGCTAGTGAGCGAAGATAGAATTGACTCACCCTCAAATTGTGTCTATAATTATAGTATCTGAGTGAATTCCTTTCTTCTCAATGTCTTCAAATTAGCTCATGGTTCTTGGGCCTGCCAGAAAGTGACATTCTTTACCTACCTGCAGGGAAACGGTGTGGACTATGCATTTAAATTATCAGGCCATTTTTTTCCAAGGGGTTTTTACTGGCTCTGTAAAGCGCCTTAACGTAATCTTGTCACTTCTGAAAATATGACATTCCAGTCAAAGCCTCAGTAAAATAACCATTGTCTCTAATTGTGTCCTACAACAAAAGAACACAGATTCTCATTCAATTTATCCAAACATTATAATGCCTAAAATATGAACACTCACAGATAGGTTCCTAATTCTAAAAGGATCAGTAGAGACAAAGGTAAATGTTTCAATTCTGTTTACAAAATTATACTTAACCAAATTATTGCAAGCTATAAATAACTTAAAAGTGGAAAAGTTTCCTTAAATTTGGAAAACAAAAGGAATCAGCAATGTTCCAAACAAAATGTCATAAAAAGACATTTTATTCAAATGTAATGAATTTTTGTTTTTTGGAGTTGAGTTGGCAGTTTCATGAACCCGTATTTCTCTTTTTTTCAGGTCTTATTGGCATTTATTTTATTTTATTTTTTAACTTTTATTTTAGGTTTTGGGGTACATGTGCAGGTTTTTTATATAGGTAAACTTGTGCCATGGGGGTTTGTTGCATAGATGGATAATTTTGTCAGCTAGTACTAAGTCCAGTATGCAATAGTTATTTTTTCTGCTCCTCCCCCTCCTCCCACCCTTTATCCTCAAGTAGGCCCCAGTGTCTGTTGTCCCATTCTTTGTGTTCATGAGTTCTCATCATTTAGCTCCCACTTATAAGTGAGAACATGCAGTGTTTGGTTTGCTGTTCCTGCGTTGGTTTGCTAAGGATAATGACCTCTAGCTCCATCCATATTCTTGCAAAGATATTATCTTATTGTTATTTTATGGCTGCATAATATTTCATGGTGTATATGTACCACATTTCCTTTATCTAAAATCTGTCACTGTGGCCATTTAGGTTGGGTCTATGTCTTTGCTACTGTGAATGGTGTTGCAATCAACATTAGTGTGCATGTTTTTTATGGTAGAATGATTTCTATTCCTCTCAGTATATACTCAGTAATGGGATTGCTGGGTAAAATAGTGGCTCTGTTTTAAGCTCTCTGGAATCACCATACTGCTCTCCCCAATGGTTGAACTTATTTACACTCCCACAGACAGTGTAGAAGTGTTTCATTTTCTCTACAAGCTCACCAGCATCTGTTATTTTTTGGCTCTATAATAATAGCCATTCTGACTGACATGAGATGGTATCTCATTGTTGTTTTGATTTGCATTTCTCTAATTATGAGTGATAGTGAGCTTTTTTTATATATATGCTTTTGGGCACATGTCTGTCTTCTTTAGAAAAGTGCCTGTTCATGTCCTTTGCCCACTTTTTAATGAGGTTCTTTGCTTTTCTCTTCTGCGTTTGTTTAAGTTCCGTATAAATGTTGTATATTGGACCTGTGTCAGATGCATAGTTTGCAAATATTTTCTCCCACTTGGTAGGTTGTCTGCTTACTCAGTTGATAGTTTCTTTTGCTGTGCAGGAGCTCTTAATTTAATTAGATCTCATTTGTCAATTTTTGCTTTTGTTGCAATTGCTTTTGATGTCTTTGTCATGAAATCTTTGACTGTTTCTATGTCTGAGATGGTATTGCCTAGGTTGTCTTCCAGGGTTTTTTAGTTCTTGGTTTTACATTTAAGTCTTTAATCCATCTTGAGTTGATTTTTATACATTGTGTGAAGAAGAAGTCCAGTTTCAATCTTGTGCATATGGCTAGCCAGTTATCACAACACAATTTATTTAATAGGGAGTCCTTTCCCAGTTGCTTTTTTGTCAGCTTTGTTGAAGATCAGATGGTTATAGGTGTGTGGATTTCTGAGATCTCTGTTCCTTTGGTCTGTGCATCTATCTTTGTATGAGTGTCATGCTGTTTTAGTTACTGTAGCCATGTAGTATAGTTTAAAGTCAAGTAGAATGATGCCTCCAGCTTTGTTCTTTTTGCTTAGGATTGCCTTAGCTATTAAGGCTCTTTTGTGGTTTCATATGAATTTTAAAATAGTTTTCTATAGTTCTGTGAATAATGTCAATGGAAATTTAATAGTAATAGCATTGAATCTGTAAATTGCTTTGGGCAGCATGGCCATTTTAATGATAAGGATTCTTCCTATCCATGAGCATGGGATGTTTTTCTATTTGTTTTTGTCATATCTGGTTTCTTTGAGCAGTGTTTTATAATTCTCCTTGTACCATTCTTTCACTTCTCTGGTTAGCTGTATTCCTGGATGTATTATTCTTTTTGTGGCAACTGTGAATGGGATTGTATTCCTGTTTTGGCTCTCAGCTTGGCTGCTGTTGGTGTATAGGAATGTTAGTGATTTTTGTACGTTGAGTTTGTAAACTGAAACTTTGTTAAAGTTTTTTTTATCATCTGAAGTAGCTTTTGAGCCAAGACTATGGGGTTTTCTAGACGTAGAATTGTGTCATCTGCAAACAAGGATAGTTAAACTTCCTCTCTTTCTATTTGAATGCCCCTTATTTATTTCTCTTGCCTGATTGCTCTGGCCAGGACTTCCAATATCCTGTTGAGTAGGAGTGGTAAGAGAGGATATCCTTGTGCTGTGATAGTTTTCAAGGGGAATACTTCCAGTTTTCCCCATGCAGTATGATGTTGGCTGTGGGATTGTTGTATATGGCTCTTATCATTTTGAGAGAGCCCATGTTTCTTTTTTTTTTTAATTACTATACTTTAAGTTTTAGGGTACATGTGCACAACGTACAGGTTTGTTACATATGTATACATGTGCCATGGTGGTGTGCTGCACCCATTAACTCGTCATTTACATTACGTATATCTCCTAATGCTATCCCTCCCCCTTCCACCCACCCCACAACAGTCCCCGGAGTGTGATGTTCCCCTTCTTGTGTTCATGTGTTTTCATTGTTCAATTCCCACCTACGAGTGAGAACATGTGGTATTTGGTTTTTTGTCCTTGCGATAGTTTGCTGAGAATGATGGTTTCCAGTTTCATCCATGTCCCTACAAAGGACATGAACTCATCATTTTTTATGGCTGCATAGTATTCTATGGTGTATATGTGCCACAATTTCTTAATCCAGTCTGTCATTGATGGACATTTGGGTTGGTTCCAAGTCTTTGTTATTGTGAATAGTGCCACAATAAACATACATGTGCATGTGTCTTTATAGCAGCATGATTTATAATCCTTTGGGTATATACCCAGTAATTGGATGACTGGGTCAAATGGTATTTCTAGTTCTAGATCCCTGAGGGATCGCCACACCAACTTCCACAATGGTTGAACTAGTTTACAGTCTCACCAACAGTGTAAAAGTGTTCCTATTTCTCCACATCCTCTCCAGCACTTGTTGTTTCCTGACTTTTTAATGATCACCATTCTAACTGGTGTGAGATGGTATCTCATTGCGGTTTTTGATTTGCATTTCTCTGATGGCCAGTGATGATGAGCATTTTTTCATGTGTTTTTTGGCTGCATAAATGTCTTCTTTTGAGAAGTGTCTGTTCATGTCCTTTGCCCACTTTTTGATGGGGTTGTTTTTTTCTTGTAAATTTGTTGGAGTTCATTGTAGATTCTTCATATTAGCCCTTTGTCAGATGAGTAGGTTGCAAAAATTTTCTCCCATTCCGTAGGTTGCCTGTTCACTCTGATGGTGGTTTCTTTTGCTGTGCAGAAGCTCTTTAGTTTAATTAGATCCCATTTGTCAATTTTGGCTTTTGTTGCCATTGCTTTTGGTGTTTTAGACATGAAGTCTTTGCCCATGCTCATGTCCTTAATGGTATTGCCTAGGTTTTCTTCTAGGGTTTTTATGGTTTTAGGTCTAACAAGTAAGTCTTTAATCCATCTTGAATTAATTTTTGTATAAGTTGTAAGGAAGGGATCCAGTTTCAGCTTTCTACATATGGCTAGCCAGTTTTCCCAGCACCGTTTATTAAATAGGGAATCTTTTGCCCAGTGCTTGTTTATGTCAGGTTTGTAAAAGATCAGGTGGTTGTAGATGTGTGGTGTTATTTCTGAAAGCCTCAAATTTTTTTTAAAAGCCCTTACATAAATTCATTCAATTTTAGTCAATTTGATCATATTACAATTTTTTAATAAGATTTATATTTTGTAACCATTTTACAACTTTCCTATCCATTCAGTTTTACACACACACACACACACACATATATATAAAATTTTTTTTTGAGATAGAGTCTCACTCTGTCACACAGGCTAGAATGGAGTAGTGTGATCATAGTTTACTGTAGTCTTGAAGTTCTGGGTTTAAGCAGTGCTCCCACCTCATTCTACCAAGTTGCTAGGACTATAGGTGCACACCATGACAATAGGTTATTATTATTATTTTTTTTATAGAGATGGGTGGTCATGCTATGTTGCTCAGGTTGAACTCAAACTCCTGGCCTCGAAAAATCCTCTTGCCTTGGACCCCTAAATTGCTGCCATTACAGACATGAGCCACCATGCTTGACTGAAACAATTTTAAATAACCTCTAAACTATGCAAAGTGACTTTTCCTTCAACAAAAATACACATCCTCCTGTCTTCCTGAAAACTTTCCTCACCAAAGCCATAATAGTCTGTTCTTCCTGTGAATTAATCTTTCCTAGATCCAGATAAGGCAGGTAAGGAAGTCTCAGGAAAAGCTGTTTGGATCTAGTATTTACTTCATTAATGTAGATTACCTCTACCATTGCAAGTCTCCCCAACAGAAGACAGCTTTTCAGAGCTATCTCCATGCTAGAAGCCTTTCTGAATAGCCATCTCAAAATATGCCAGAGAAGTATATTTTGAGATGGCATACTTAGGTTGCCTTTATTTACATGAGATAATAGGATAAATACATTATGGCGATTTGTGTATTTCAGTTACTAGATTGTGGTGGTATTTCCATATTTGTAAATTTTTTCTTAATGGCTGTAGTGTTGATGTATCATATATTATGCAGTTTTTCATCTCTTGATGAACAAGAGATTTGCAATTGCAAAAAAATCTGCAATGAACTATTTTTAGAACCTTTGTGGACTGGTATATTTCTTAGGTTTAGATTTTTAGATGTAGAATTTTCCTGTCAAATGCATAGTTTTAAAATCTGTTAGGCCTTTCAAAAGCTTCTTTGAAAAAATTGTTACAGATTTACATTTTAACCACCAGTGTAATTGTGCTCACTTCCTTACATTTTGCTCCTTGCATAACTATTTTATATCTTTTGTCATCATATTGTGTACATAATAGAAAAGGGCCTGTGTGATTCTTGACTTGGTGGAATTTAAAGTGTATCATCATATTTTGAGAGATTTTACAGTAAGCTATTCTGCACTCTTCTCCGCAGGCCAGGACATTATATAATGACCAGTGGCATTAATTCTCTCCGAACAAACATTTTATTGAAAACACTGCCTCAGAAGTTTTCAAATCTTGAGAGCTTACAGAGTTTTATGATTACCTTTTGGAATCTTCTTGTGAAAGCTGTCCTTCAAAAACTAAGTCCTATAATTTTATCATCTAGTGTCTGCTTTTCAGAATTTATTACAGGCATTTCCCTTACAATTTTGGCTTTATTATTTTGTCTTTATTCTCATATAAAACATGTCAAAAATGCAAAGTAGGAGAATGTTGATGACATATATTGCTAATAATTGCTTTCGCATATTTTCTAGGTAAAAGGTAACACTTGTTTAATGTTATTATGTCATGAGAATTATCTATATAAAAATCAGATGAAACAAATGAAACAACTTAGATTTCCTTTATACAATATCCTTTTAATTGTTTTTGTTGTTTTATGTTATTGACTACTATTTCTCCCCACACTTAACAAAATCATTATATTGATAGATGAACTGCAAGAAGTAGAAAACAATTTGTTCTTGATGATGTTACTTTAATTCAGGCATATTTATAAATAATTTATATGTTTTAATTCCCTATCCCTTAAAATATATAAATATTGATGTCAAAATGGAAGCAGTACATATTTCCTTGTCAGATACCTCATATGAAAAATGACTGGCAGAAAGTGTTAACAATAAAAGCAACAGAGCATTTATTGAGCATTTGTTATTTGCCTAATATGATGATTTATAAATCTATCATTGATCATATGTGTATAGAAGTATTAGCTGACAATTTATTTAATGTATTGTTATATAAATAAAGAAATTTGCATATATATTTGTAAAATCCTTTAAAATGTGCTAGAGAAATCAAGAACGTCTAGTTCCTTAGCAGATAAAATTTATTAATTGAAAATAAAATCTTCTGTATTGATTTTTTAAATGATGAATTGTAGCAACGAGCTCAGAGAATACATATTTTAACTAGATTTTTAATAAATGCCCCGATGGGTCAAGAAAGACAGATTTCTGCTCTCTCATTCTTATACATGCTGGGCTCATCCTAAATTACAGCAATGTTTAATTGCCACCGAAATTCTCAAGATAAAATTCTCAGCACAACTGCTTGCTAAGCAAAATGAAAAACATAAATTTTATCTGTGCTGAGCAAATGCGTTTGGAAACTGACTTTGATTTGGCTTGCAGCGTCTTTTGCAGAACAAAATTTCTGCTGATTATTTGGAGGATTTGGTTAAGGTTGAGTGGATAATCTGTTTGACAACCAACTGGTCTCCAGGAAGGGTATTCCAAAAAACATGTTTTCTATATTGTAAACAGAATTGATTCCTTTACTAACAGCTCACATCAATTCTTTTTTATAAAACATATTCTCCTCTGTTTATAGGGAATCTAACATTCCAGCTATAATTATTTTGTTCCAATTTTATTAAAGGTATTTTTACTTCTAGGAAAATGATCACATAGAACAAAATATATGCCCATTTCAATCTATCCAATAAAGTTCATTTCAGTCACTGCCATGTTCCTTGTATTCTCAAATAACATGTTTTCTGTTTCTCAGTGTGTGGGTTGTCTAAAATTTGTAATAAGTCAAGTAACACACATTTATTTTCATGCACTTGCATTCCCATCATTTATTTTTTCTTATAGTGATTACTTGTTCAAGCAAATAGATTTTTCACATAATTCCACTGGTTTCCTCAACATACTTTTTGTTTATTCAGTATGCTAATTCCTAAGCCCTGCTGTAAATTACTCTGTTTCTAATGTTGCCAAAGAAAGGAAATCAGAACAGATGCCACATGGCTTCTTTTACGTACATTGGATTCCCCGTTTCTTTTTTTGAACAGGTTTTCTAATTGTTTAGATTCACTATTTGTGTTTATTCTTGTTCATGCTTGCCTTTTCTTTTTAATTTGAAAGAAAAGGGTTGAAAACCAATGGTCAGTGCAAAAGTTGACTGCTAGTCATGTAATATTTAGTTCCAAGGGATAAGTGTGTTTATTTTCTCTATCGAAATAATTTTTTCCTGAATTCACTACAAACTGATTTTAACATGTAGGATTGAACATGTGTTCACTTCCAGTCTTTCCTAAAACTCTAGTGAAATGTAAATAAAGAGATTTTAAAAGGCATAAAATGTCAAGGACAAATAGAAAACAAGTGACAAACATAACAGTGATATTTTGAGGCTGGAAAGAAAAAATAGTAAAACACACACACACACACACACACACACACACAAACACACATCAATTCCCTTTCTTGGTCTTTCTCCTTAGCACTTACTAATGGGCTCTGGTCTATTGCCTGAGTCTCAGCTAGAACAGGATCTACATTAAGGATATGGACATGATTCCCAGTAGAAGGTGGAACATATGTTACCATGTCCTAGAATGTGAATCACCATCTTTATCAACTGATGTCACAGTTGATAGAAAAGTTCAATGTGAATATTAGTTTATGGTATTCTTTTTCACGTAGTTTATAAAGTCCATAATAATGTTCCCATTATTCTATATCTTCACAGATAGTGATAATGCGAAGCTTGGAACTCTTTTTAGTTCATGCCATTTAACTAGGAAGACATTACTGCTTTTTCTTCTTACACATTTTTTTATTCTGTGCTTAAACTTTATGCTAGACTTTATTTTATACTAAACTTTATATAAACTAGTTTATACTAAACTTTATTTTAACTTTTCATACTAGATAAGTTTAGAGAAAAAAATATTTCTTCCAACTTTAAATAGATCAGTCTTGGCCAATGAAACATGATCAAACCTAATGTATGAAATTCTGGGTAGAATGTTTAAAGGGAACTATTGTTCTGGTACCTTCCTCTTCCCTTCACGCTGGGTGAAATACAGATAAAATCTTGCTATATCTCCAAACTAGTCAATATATTCTATAGCTATTGGAGAACTAAGGGAAAGAAATTCAAATCAATAATTATATTGCAAACACACATTATGCTAGAGAAATATAAAAGCTCTATCTTATTTCAGCCATGTTATTTTGTTTTTCTGTTATAATCTGTTACTGATTGAACTACGTCTCCTTATCCCTCACTCCCCACTTTACATTGAAGTCCTAATCCCCCATGTGACAGTATTTGGAGATAGGATCTATAAAGAGGTAATAAAGGTTAAGTGAGATCATAAGATGGGGCTTAAACTTGGTAAGACTATTTTTATTAGAAGAGGAGACACCAGATCTCTCTCTCCAACCCCCTGCCTCTAATTGTGCAGAGGAAAGCCTGGGTGAGGACACAGCCTTTAATTCTGGGCTGCTTCCTGTGTAGCCCAGAATTAAAGATGTGGTTGAAATTGTTGACTTCTCATCTGAGCCTATTGTTTTAAGATGATCTCAAAAGATCATATATTAAGTTGTGAGAGTGGGGGGTTAATCATCATAGAGAGGCTGGAAAATAGAATAATAGATTTGTCAGGAATAAAGTTTATGCCTATAGAGATCACTGTCTGTGGTTACTTCTAAAGAGAGTTAAATGAAAACAAATAGAATTAAAATCATGTAAATTTTGAGGCTATAATATTGTCAAATAAATAAGACAGCTCTACCAACTTATACATTTTTTTTCAAATTCTATGTCCTAACTACTGAAATCCAAATCTGCACTTGTAAAAATATTCCTAAAGCTCCAAGTAAAGGCATGACTTCCAATGATCCCTCCAGATAGGGCCCCATGAAAAACTGGAAAAGGAAGCACGACATAGAGGGACAGGCCAGGGGCCATGGAGAAGAATATCGGGTTAGGGAATTTTTCTAATGAACCCAAACCAAGGGCTTCCAAAGGGACTATACAAGGAATTTACTACACTGTAAAGGCAGGAACTCCTATACAAATCCAGTCTGCAAAACTGAGTAATTGCAAAAAACAAATGATTTCTTTATGTTTCACATTTATCACTTCAGAGTGTTTTTTTTTCTGTTAATGCAGTTATTCTATTCCTTTTCCATTATTCTATACTGGTGGCGAAGAGGGAAAATAGGCTGCTTTTTATAGGTTTAGTTTGTAGGTGGATGGACTATGAAGAGCCATGGGGCCTTTTGAAAGAAACCTTTGCAATTCTCTGAAAACCTTAACTTTGAGCTAAACTCGGGAGCAGTATATAACTCTGCATGGAAGGTAGCATATATGCACATTTGCATGCCTCAAGACGTACACTGTATCAGGAACTGCGAATTGCCCTTTAATATCTATTCTGGATTCATTATGAAGTAACAGAAATATTTATCTTTAACAGAGCACATGGTTAAATGGGTGACAAGAATAAATCTAAATTTCCAGAACAACTTGAATCTAAGTGGAACCAAGCTCTAAGTTCTGGTCAACTTCTTGATTGTGAAGTTAATCAAAAGGGATTTGTGTATAAGGTTAATATACATATCCAAACATGGCGAACACAGCACAGAACTTCCTGCTAATCAGTGGTTCACAGCCACACCGTCCAATATAGAAGACACTGGATGCTTGTGGCTTTTGTGATTTGAAGTTTGGCAAGAGTAATAAAGAAACTGAATTTAAAATTTTATCGAGTTTGAATGCTTAGAAATTGATATTAAACTCAGTTATTGAAAAATATTTAAATATGTTTAGAAAGACTTGGATATGTACACCTACTTTTTCAATTGCCAATTTTATAAAATCTAAACATAATTCAATTATTGTCAATAAAAATTTAGTCTACTTTGAGACATGCTATAAGTGTAAAACAAACACTATTTTAAAGACTCAGTACAAAACTAAAATATTTTATTAAAATTTTTATATTGATGTGAAATTAATAACATTTTAAATGATTTAGATGAAATAAAATGTTACTAAACTAATCTTATTGATTTCTATTTAAATAATGAGGCAACTAGAATGTTTTACATTGTACATGTGTTTTCTATTCTATTTCTATTGGTCATCACTGCTCTATAGCTAAAATGAGATCAACTTGGCCTCACTGTTGCAATATAGAGGCCTTAACTACACCTCCATTACTCTCTGTGTCTCTTCCCATTAGCTCAAATGAGGAAATGAAGGGGATCATGTGGCAAGATTAACATCCTTAAGATGGCAGAGCAACCAGAGAGAATCTAGATTCATCACACATTTTAGAGCTGAGCTGCCAGACTTTTACAGGAGAGCCAAATCTCTATCCAGTTTAAAACTTTGGTTTTCAGATCTCTATTGTATGCAGCAAATGTAAATCTTAACCAAAATAAATAAGACAGAGAGTGAAATAGATAAATCCCAGTACCCCCAAACCCTGTGATTATTAAGATATTTTAGAACTCAAAAATAATCCCAACAATAACATGTTTTATTTTTGGATCATTAAATGCAAATTCAACAATTTAGTTTAGAGGGATACATTAAAAGTTGTGCACATAAAGGGCTCTCTAACTTAATTCATCATAGTTAGAAAATCAAATGTACCCAGTATCAGAAAAATGTCAAATATATATTCTGTTATTCAGACTGCATTTTGTTGAAGTATCAAAGGAGTGTGGAACAGGCTGGTTCCTGGCTGCGAGAAGTTACAAAGGGGAAAGAAAAGCACTTAGCTGACCTATCTGGCAAAGCCATCAGATAGGTTTAGAAATGCATTTATCTACATGTCTCAAAAGTTAATGCAGTGAGGTCGTACAAGAAAAAAGCTTTCTTGGTTAAATTATTTTGCAACATTATGTGTTACATTCTTTTATCAAATATTTAAAATGCAGATTAACTTTATAATGTTTTAGGAAGATTTGCAGGAAACTCATTTAGCTGTATTAATTTAATATTTTCCTATTTCATTTAAACATCATACACTATCTTCTCTCTTTTTTCCACATAGTACTACATATTTCTGGAGGAACTGGGGCTTACTAGAACATGTATTGGGAAATACTAGTCAAGAAATCAAGAACTTGACATCTAATGTTTGACTAAAACTGCCAAAGATGGCCTAAATTCTTGTTGGATCACAATAATTTATTTTTTTCTTTGTGTTTTTAGTTGATACTTACCAAATAAGGATTTTTCCATCAGTTGATGACAATGGCTTCTAACTTCTATTTGAGAATTAATTTAGTCTCTTGGAAACTGACTCCATAGTCAGCCAGGTTTCTATTTGTGTTGAGTCATCTATATTCCTCAGAACTAATCGTAGCTGGGAAGCCAGCTGTGAGTGGTTGTTGTCTATTTCATATAAATTCTAATTAACAGATTGCTGGGTTATTAACCTTGAGGTCAGCTGTGGCCTTTTATTCTTTGGAAATGTAGGTAAATTTAGCTAAAAAACACAATTCTATGGCCTAAAAGATTTGAACTCCTTCCTAGGATGTCTGAATTACTATTGGGCTCATTTGCTCATCAGTCTGCCTTTGTTTTTTTTTTTTGCATCCATAACTTCAGTTTCTCCTTATTTAATGTCATTATCGATGTGAAATCAGTTGCTTACAAGTTTCTATATAACACAAAACCACTAATACGAAGGATGTATAAGTCTGGGGTCATGGGTTAACATCTTTGAACTTAGTACTTCCTGACGATTCTCTTGCTTCCTACTTTTATCTCAGTTTTTGATATTCTTTCTCTTTTCTTCCCCTATTCTTTTGAGAGCAATTTTTCCCCATCACACATAGCAGTAACTTTACCTATCCCTATTGATAACAGGAACAGTCATCTCAAGTAGCTTCTCACAGTAATTCTTTGTAGTCATTTACTATTCTTTCAAAAAGCACTCCTAAAAAGTAGAATTTTCTTCATTATGGGCAAGAAGAGCAAAGGCAAACCAGAAGGTAGATTATATATTTATTCATATCTATCTGTGTGATAGAAGTCAAAAAGGAGGTCAAAGTATGGAACAGTCAATGTTAGTAAGGAGAATTGTTAGCAAAATCCATGAGTAAAATTTGCTTCAAAAATAATATTTTGGTGCCACTCTCAGATATAAAGAGCTTGAAATAGCTCAATACAACCTCAAAACATCAATTTCATGACATTTCTTGAACCCATTAAAGTGCAAAGGTTATAGGGCAATTAACACTGTAACCTAAGAAGAGGTAGGTTCCTGAAAATACAGATAAGATGTGAATATGCACTTACTTGGGCAAGGTGCATGTGGACATTGATAACAGGTGTTCAGCTAGGGTGACTGGTGAACTGGTAAAGGCCAATTGAGTGTGCACTGGGGAGAGATGGGGAAGCTTGGTGCTGTAAAAAGACAAGACGTATGCGCCTTTTTCTCCCAGTAAGCTCTATCAGTTATTCACAGAAAATATCAAAAGAGTTCTAAAAATGTCTCCATTCTTGTCAGAACTAGAAATAAGGAACAGCAGCAACTGTGAAAGAAACAGAAAACTCTACTAGACCCTTTTTTCCTATCACCCCTATAGAATAAAAGCCTTAATTTGTGGTAAAAGAAGAAAAAGAAAAGACGGTTGCACTTGGGGCACTGGTGAAAATTCATTGCATTTAGGGGAAGAGGAAAGGTGGGAAAAAAAAAACTCTACCCTGTTTGGAGGAGGGCAGGAATAAGTTTTGGGCTCAGATGAATATTAAGGAGGAAGTTGAGAAGAACACTGTAACAATAGATGAAATAAGTGAAGATAAAATATCTTTTTTCTAATTTTTAATTTCTTTCAAGATTACTCACTTTCTAATAAATTATTGCAATATATTTTACATTTCTAGCATGTATAAACAGAAGATAATATGATGGTAGTAGAACATAGAATGAGAGAAAGGAATTGGGAATATATTTTCATAATTGGAAATATACACATGAAGCAGTGAATATACATGTGTCTTAAATATAAAGATATATGTAGATTAAAAATAAAAGGCTAGAAAAAGATAAACTATGTGAACACCATTCCACAGGAAGGTGAGGTAAATATAGTAAATTAAAGATGGTCTCATTTTAATTAAAATGTATATTAAAACTATAGATATCTACTAATTTTTGAAGTTTATAAATATTAGGTCAATAAATAAGTTAAAATAAAATTATAAAAAGTCTCAATTACTCAAGACAAGGCAAAATATAAAGAAAAATCCTATTACAAATAGAAAATAGCTAGCAATAAAATAGACACAATTATATCAATGGCATTAATGTCAATAGTCTAAACACAACAGTTAAAATACAGAGAAATTAAAACGATGAAAAAGCAAGATCTAACTATGCTATCTGCAAAAAAAAAACTCACTTTAAATACAGATAAATATATAGGTTAAAAATAAAAAGCTAAAAATAGACAAACTATGTGAATACTATCCCAAAGAAAGTTACGTTTAGACAAAGTAGAATTCAGATCAAGAAATATTATCAGGGATAATGATGGGCATTACGTAATGACAACGGGAAAATTTTCTAAGAAGGCATCACATTATTAAATGCGTATGTACATAACACCAGAACTTCAAAGTAGTGAGGAGGAAATGTACATAGCAGAAAAGATAAATAGACAAATACGAAACAAAAGATGAAGACTTTAGAATTATTTTCTTACATAGGAAGAGAAAATGAATAAACTGTTTCATTAATGTTAATTTTCTCTTTTTGGTTTCTCTTCTAGAAGCTATCTATAATGCAACTCTGCCCATAGAAAAAAAATGTATTAGTTTAGTTGATGAACTCCAAAATATTGTTCAAAAGCAAACAGTTGAGTGGTAACATCAGTGAAATGGAAGACTAGGTAAACCCAAGGGCTTGTCTTTTCAGATACAAACATTAAGCAAAAACTGTTAGAATCAACTTTGTCAGAATTCTAGAAAAAGTCAAAGGCTTATAGCAACCAAGTAAACATAGAATCAAGAAAAAAACAACTTAAAATGACAGAAAAGCTTTGAGCAACTTTTACTTGGACATTTTATTTACCATTGTACATCACCAGGCCTTTACTTCTGGCTGATCTTGAGTTTAGGACAAGCAGGAAGTAAATCTAATGTAGAGTTGCAAACAGCTTGGATAAGTGTCAAAGGAGTGTTCCAATACAGAAGCAATCTACAAAGACTAGGAGAACTGTTTCCCTCCCTCCCTTCCTCCCTCCCTCCCTTCCTCCCTTCCTTCCTTCTTTCCCTTTCTTTCTTTCTTTCTTTCCTTTCTTTCTTTCTCTTTCTTCTTTCTTTCTTTCTTTCTTTCTTTCTTTCTTTCTTTCTTTCTTTCTTTCTTTCTTTCTCTTTCTTCCTTCCTTCCTTTTTCCTTTCTTTCTTTCTTTTTCTTTCTTCCTCTTTCTTCTTTCTTTCTTCTCTTCTTCTCTCTTTCTTTCTCTTTCCTTTCTTCCTTCCTTCTTTCCTTTTTCTTTTTCTTTCTTTTCTTTTCTTCTTTCTTTCTTTCTTTCTTCCTCTTTCTTTCTTTCTTTCTTTCTTTCTTTCTTTCTTCTCTTCTTCTCTCTTTCGCTTTCTTTCTTTCTTTCTTTCTTTCTTTCTTTCTTTCTTTCTTCTTCAAAGCATTGAAGGAAATCTCTGTCAAAACATAGGTGAACACAAGCTAAAGGAACAGAGACTTCAGACTACACACAACAAGAAATGCAGATTTTACCAAAAAATAGTTTATAAAAAGCAATAAACAAAAACAACTACAACTGACTGCAAAAAACAAACACTCCTGAGAGGAGAGAAAGGAAGAAATCTAATTTCTAGAGTTCTTACATATAATATTCAAATGTCCACTATTTACCAAAATATTATGTATCATGTGAAGAAAAAATAAATTATGGCCCAAGGATAGGAGAAAGTAACAGAAATTGTGCCTGAGGAAGCACAGACATACTTACAAGACAAAGAGACTTAAAATCAATTGTCTTGAATAAGTTTACAAAGCTTATGGAAACCATGAACAAAGAGCAAAAGGACCATGAGGACAATGTCTCAATAAATTGAGTATATCGATAAAGAAACAGAACTTATATAAAGTGACAAAACAGTAATTATGGAGGGGCTAAGTACAATGACATGAATGAAAAACTAGTTTGTGGGTGTCTACAGCAGATTTGTGCAAGAAGGATCACCAGAAAATTTTAAATTAGTTTATTTGAAATTATCTAGTCTGAAAGCAAAATTGAGAAGAATTTAGAAAAACGGAAGAACCTAAGAGAATTGCGGGATACCATAAAGCTTATCAACATATGTATAACAGTGACCTTAGAAGGAGAGGAAAGAGAAAAAGAGACAATATTTAAAGAAATCATGACTGAAAACTTCCTAAATTTGATAAAGGACATAAATTTACACATCAAAGAAGCTCAGCAGACTCCAAGAGGGATAAACGATATCTATACCAAGATACGTTTATTAGCAAGGAGCTGAAAGTGAAAAAGTAAGAGAAACATCTTTAAGTGAGGAAGAGAGAAGGCAAATGTCACACACCAGTGATCCTCATTAAGATTAACAGCCTCAGTTAAAGATTTCTCATAGAAACCACAGAAGCCAGAAAGCAGTGGAATTACATATTTAAATTACTGAAGAAACCCCTGTTAATCAAGTATTCTATATTTGCCAAAACTATTCTTCAAAAATAAAGAAAAAACGTTTTCAAATAAATAAAAGCGTGAGGAGTTTATTAGTAGCAAATCCTTCCTACAAGCAATGCTAAAGGCAGTCTTCCTGGCAGAAATAAAAGATGCCTGACAGTAACTTGGAGCCATACAAAGAAAAAAAGAACACCGGGACAGGCACCTACATAGGTAAATTTTAAGAGTCAGTTTTATTATATTTTTGGTAGCTTTTTTCCCATTATTTAAAAGATACATGTATAAGATAATAATCATAAATCTGTGTTAACCTGCACACAATGTAAAGATATAATTTGTGGCACAACAACATTAAGCAGAAGTACAAAGATAGATATTTTGCTATTAATTCAATCTAGATTGGTATAAATTTAAGATGTTTACTAACCCACATAAGAAAAAACAAAACTGAAAAATAAATATGGAAAAGGAAATGAAGAGTAAATTTAAAATGTTCCATAGAAAAAAAATCAACCAAAACAATCTCAAACATACAGAGCCTCCCTCTCCGTTCTGAGCCACCTAAAGCTGGGAGTGGAGGACACAAGCACCCCTGTGACCGCCACCACTATGATTGTGCTGGGTCAGACCTGAAGCCAGCACAGCCAACTGGGTCTTGCCTGAGACCTGCTGCAACCATTCCCTGACTATTGCCTATGTGCCTATGTTCACTCAAGGCCCTGGGCTTTACAATTAGCAGGTTGCAAAGCCAGCCAGGCCTGTGTCCTTCCCTTCAGGATGGTGAGGTCCCCCAGGCTGGGTCCAGGAGTGCTGTACAGGAGTCAAGGACTAGAGTCAAAAACCTTAGAAATATACCCAGTATTCTATTGTATTATGGCTGAGCTGCCACTCGAACCACAATACGCAGTCCTTCCTACTCTTCCTTCCTCTTTCCAAAGGCAGAGGAGCCTCATACCGTAACCACTGCCAACTCTGGCCATGAGGAGTACTGCCGGATTACCACCAATGTTCCTTTAAAGCCCATGGTCTCTTAAATCAGCTTGTGGTGAATGCTGCCTGGCCTGGAACTCACCCTTCAGAGCAGTTGGCTCCCCTCTGGCCCAGGACGGGTCCAGAAATGCCATCCAAGAGTCAAGTCCTGAAATTGCGGACCCCAAGTGCCACTTGGTGCTCTGCTCCCCTGTGTGGTGTTTCCCCTTTACTATTCGCTCTGCTTTTCTTAGGAAGGAATTTTGCCCCATGGCCATCAGATCTGGTGAGGTGCTGAGTCTCCCTTAAAGCCATCAAGTCTTGGAGACTCACCAAGAGCCCTGTAGTACCTGGGTATTGCTGCTGGTTATTCAGGGCCCAAAGGCTCTTCAGTTAGCAGGTGATAAATGCTGGGAGGACTGGGTCTTTTCCTTTAAAGCAGCAGGTTTCCTTCTGTCCCAGGGTGTGTCTAGAAATGTAGTCTGGTACCTAGGGCTTGGAATGGGGGCTTCATGACTCTGACCAGTGCCCTAACCTGCTGTGGCTGAGCTGATATCTAACATGCAAGACAAAGTCCTTCCCTGTCTTCTGTCTCCTCTCCTCAAACAGAAGAAAGGCATCTCTTTTGGAGCCAGCAACTGTGCAGACTTAGGTTAGAAGAGGGGTGATGCCAACATTCTCTTGACTGCCCAAGCTGGTGTCTCAAAAAGTCATGTGCCCCCTAGTTCACTGTCTCTGGGTCTAGTTCAGCTCCAGGACTCACCTAAGAGTTGCAGTCCTAATGGCCTAGACTTCCGTCCAAGTTTACTTACAGACCAAGAGTACTTTGGTTCTTGGTGGTGAGGTTTGCAACCACTCAAGTTGGGATCACTGGGATCGAAAATTCCCCTCTGGCTAGGGCTGGCTTTAACTAGACTGAAAAAGAAAAATAGAAAGAAGCTTCAAATTACTAAAATCAGAAACGAAAGTGAAGAAATTGCTACTGACCTTACTGAAATTAAAAAAAATTGTAGAAGTTTATGAATTGGAAGATTTAATATTGTTAAGATGGCAATCCTACTCAAAGCAACCTATAGCTCCAATGCAATCCCCATTAAGATTCCAATGCCTTTCTTTGTTAAAGTGAAAAAACTGATCCTTAAATTCATATGAAGTTGCAAGAGGCTCCAAATAGCCAAAACAATACTGAAAAATAAGAACACATACAGAGGACTGACAGTTTTTCATTTCAAAACTTACTAAAAAACTACCATGTTCAAAATAAGATAGTACCGGAATGAAGACAGATATATAGATTAATAGAATAGATTGAAAGTCCAGAAATAAATTCATACCTCTGAATAATTTATTTTCAGCAGGGATGCCAAGACCACTTAATAAGGAAATGAGTAGCCTTTTCACAAATAATGCTGGACATCTGAACATCCACAAGCAAAAGAAGACAGTTGGACCCTTACAACATACATTAAAATTAACTCAAAATGTACCAGTGACCTAACGGGTAACTTAAAGGTAGAGCTAAAATCATAAAACTCTTAGAAGAAAACATAGCTAAATCTTTGTAACCTTGGATTTGCCAGTAGATTCTTAAATATGACACTAAAAGTATAAGCAACAGAAGAAAAAATAGATAAGTTGGATTTCATAGAAATGAAAAAGTTGAAGGCATCAAAAACATTATTAAAAAAGTGAAAAGGCAGCCTACAAGATGTGAGAAAATACTTGTGAATCATATTTGCCTTTGATAATTGTGTAGTATCTGGAAGATATAAAAACATCTTATAACTCAAAAACAAAAAGACAAATAACCTAATTAAAAATATTCAAAGGACTTGAATAGACATTTCTCCAAAGGGGATGTGCAAACAGCCAACAAGCACATGATAAAGTGTGTAAAATTATTAGTTATTAGGGAAATGCAAATCAAAACCACAACGAGATACTGCTTCACAACTACTTGGATGAATATAATAAAAATATAAAATAAAAGTGTCGGCGAGTATGTGGGAAATAGAAACCCTTGTACATTGCTACTGGGAATGTAAAATGGTGCAACTGCTGTGGAAAATATGTTCACGGTTCTTCAAGGAGCTAAACATAGAATTCCCACTTGACCCAGTAATTCCTCTCCTACATGTATACCTAAATGAATAAAAACCAGGCACTCAAACAAATTCTTATTTATGAATATTTGCAACAACAGCACTATTTTAAATAGCCAAAAGGTAGAAACAACTAAAATGTCCATCAAAACATGAATGGGTAAATTAAAAGTGATATATACGTACAACGAAATATTTTCAATTATAAAAATGAATAAAGTACCATTAATTCATGCTACAATAACAATCAACCTTGAAAAAACAATGCTAAGTGAGATAAACAAAGCACAAAAGAAAAACATTGCATAATTCCATGTGTATAAAATATCCAGAATATACATCTGTCTATAGAGACACAAACCACATTGCTAATTGCCAGGGTCAGGAGGTAGGAGGAAATGTCAATGACTGCTCAATGGGTAGTAGGCTTTCTTTTGGGTTGAATAATTTGTTTTGTAACTTGATATGAGAATAATTGCTATTAAATACCACTTTAAAATGACATTTAAAATCTGAAAGGAAACAGTTAATTTTATGTTATGTGAATTTAATCTTATTTTAAAAATCCCATAAACTATATGAAGCCATAAATCATCAAGCTGTTGATTACTTAATAATGCGGAGGAAAGGTCCATGATATAAAGTTAAGTATACATAGAAGTTCACTAACCTGTTCATTCAGTATAGCCAAGAATTATTATAGCATAGATATTCTTATATAATCATCTTGAATAGCAGAAATACAACAAATTTTAATAATTATCTCTGGTTAGTACTGGGATGTGGGTAATTTTCATTTTCATCTTAATTGTTTTAACTTTCTGATTTTTATTTATTAAACATGCATTGTTTTCTATAAAAAACACAATAATCATTATTTAAAAAGGAAAAAAAATGTAATGGGAGTTCAGTTTTCAGTTAATACATGTAAAAAACTTCCCAAGTTGTCACTTTCATCCTTAAAATAAGAAGCTGAATAGACTGAAAATTCAGTGTTTTATGTTGGCTCCATCAGAGAACTATGATTGCAAGGTAAACCACCACCCTAAAATCTGGAGAGGTGGGCAAATTCATAGGCACAGAGGAAACTTGCTTTTCTGGAGCAAAAGCCACTGGAACCATAAGTGGGTAGGATCACCTAATTGGTATTTTTAACAATTTGATGGAGACTTCATAGTGACTCCTAGGAAAGTGAGAAACTCCTGGTTGCTGCAGTCATAGGAGGCCATGCTTGCATGTGCCTTCCCTATGGAACACAACCAGATCATCACAGGGAGGACTAGAGAAATATGCCTCTCATGGTTCTTGCAGGAGGAGAATGAGTTTAAACCTTGTGAAATAAGCCAGGCAAAGAGAAAGAGCAGTTCTCCCATTCCAGCTGCCTTTAACCTCCCTGTCTCACTTATGGGGAAACAAAAGTTAAGAAATACGTTGAGAGTCATAGGCCCACTAGAAGACCAATTTAATGATAAGATTATAGGGTCCCTCCTCTCCACACCTTACCTCACAACAACGAGGCTGCAGTAAAGTAGTGGTGCATTACAATGAGGAACTTGACTTCAGATCAAAATCCTATGTGTCACTTTTTTTAGCTCGAAGATAAGCAATTATAAAGCAAAGGCTAAAAATCAAAACCACTGTAACAGAAATTAGAAATGCCTATTATGGGCTTGTCAATAGACTGGGCATAGCTGACTAAAGAATCTTTGGGTTTAAAGATTTGTTAGGAAACTTCTCAAACTGAAATGCAAAGAGAAAAGAGAATGAAAACAAGCAAGCAAACAAGAAGAAAATATCAAAGGATTATGGAACAATTTTAAAAAGTAGAGCACACACAAAATTGGATTACCAAAAGAAGCAAAAGAGGAGAAAAGAATTGTAAGAAGCATCTAAAAAAGTGGTCAAGCATTTTTGAAAATTAATGACAGACACCAAACCCACAGATCCAGTAATCCCGGTTAATACTGTTTTGATGTATTTAATTTTTAGGTCGTAACGTATATTTGTGTTAGTAGGATAGGGAAGGGAGTGGACTCAGAAAGAAAGCAAATAAATAAAATAATCACTATGCAATCAAATAGTGAATGTTTCCAAAAAGGAAATAAAGCAATTTAGTTTTATTAGGAACTCAATTGGTAGAGTGTCAGGATTTGAGGGTGCCTTACATTGGGTGGGCAGGGTAACCTCTCTCACATAGTGATTTTTTTTTAGCTGAAATTTAAATAAGAAGAAGATGAAGAACTGAGAATATATATTCTAGGTGACGACAATTGAGAGAAGGCCCTAAGGTTGTAAATATATTCATGTTTTTAAGAAACAGAATACAGACAGGATAACTGAAGAATGCTGAATGAGGAAGACAGAGGCAGCAGATTAGGCAAGAAATATGGTTACATACCCAGTCTAGAGAATCAGTGTAATGAGAAGTCTTTCAATGGTCTGATTAGCTCTGAAAAGGTGGTATCTCTGACTGCTATGTAGAAAATGAATTACACGAGTAGACAAAGGAAACTTCCTGCAGTAGTTCAAGTTAGAGGTTATAGTGACTTGTACTAAAAAGAAAGTAATGGAAAAGCAAGAAGTGGAAAGACTCTGGATGTACATTTTTGGTAAAACTGGAAAGATTTGCTGATGGGGTAGATGTGAGAGGAAGGATAAAAGCAAATATAAAGAGCAGGTTTTTGGCTTGTGCAGTGAGTGGCATGATTGTGTCATTTTTGAAGGTAGGAAAGACTGAGGGAGGAACATATTTGAGAGCAGAAATTGAAAATCCTATGTGGAATATTTTATGGGTAAGGTGCTTGTATATATACACACATATTTAATCGAAAGGATAAAGTAGGAAAATTACAGGATTTTCAGGGATTGTTGAGTGTCTATTTGAGACTTTTAGTCATAAACTTAAAAAAATATTACTCATCATGTTTATATGAACTTTTCCAGTAGTGTTCAGATGCTAAGGGGAGGCACAATAAAGTCTGACATGTTTTTTCCCATGTCAAGTTATATTTTGTCTATGTAACTGGAATGGAGAAAGAATAGAGAAAGGAAATTAAGGAAGCTTGCATCAGACAGAGTTGTAATGACAAACCAAGCCTGGTATATAATGATTAGGAACCAAATTTCACCCAAACAATCTTTAATTCACTTTCAGTGAAACTTTCCATGCCTTAGACACCCAAAGTATATCATTCTCAGTGATTTAAATCACTGGAAAACTTTCTATTAGGTTGGTGCAAATGTAATTGCCGTTTTTGCCATTACTTTCAATGGCAAAAACCACAACTACTTTTGCACCAAGCTAATACAAAGTTATAATTCCTCTGTGTATCTACTCAATATATAGAAAGCATGAGATTCTTGCCATCCAACACCATCTTGCTTTTACAAAACAGCTGTAAAACATAAGTATATATTAGATTTGAAACATTTGAAGTCTTCCAGTATGGGTTTGTTTGATTGAGGTAACGAAGGCCAGAGGTAATCAGGTTATCTCACTGTGTAAGAAGGTGAACTCTAGGCTAAGAAATATCTAGAATCTGCTGAATCTGTGTCATCATGGTCAAATTCAATCTCTCCAAGCATAAATTTACTAATCCACATAACTGCCTATATTATAAGGGAGACTATATGAAATCTGCTAATGTTGGAGCCTAGAAAATGGTACCCCAAAGAATTTGGCATGCTGAGCACTTTGAACTGAAGGAAACTGGAAAGTCTTAAAAGTTGCCTGAGAAACAAGGTCACGGACTTTCCCTTGTTTCTCTACCTCCCTCCTGTGCCCCAAGCACAGGGAGGGACTCTCTCTGAAGTTTCCTTAGCTGAATGAAGGAAATTCTTCCAAAAGGAATGCAATTGTCTTGACCTCCCCCTGGGAAATCTCATCAATTCATTAAACAACCAGGGAAGATTAATCACCAGAGAGGAGATTAAATGTCATTATCGTAGCCAGATAGGCAATCACCTCTTCTTCTGGAGACTGCTCTGAAACAACTTTTATTACAGGACAGACTTTATCTGCATAATGAAACAACCTTTGTTCATCATGTGGTTCCTCTCGTTTCCCTCAGGTAACTTGTTACCACCTCCCGCAAAAGCCTCAAGCCGTTCTTCCCTTATAGCATAAAAACATCAACTATCTGGCCCCTCCTTTGAGTCTTGTATTCTTTTGTGAGGCTCCCTGGCACATGCATGAAATTAAATATTTTTTACTCCTGTTAATCTGTCTATTGCCAGTTTATTTCAACAGAGGCAATTATTGAAACTTCAGAGGGAAAATTTAAACTTCCCTATAATATACATCACACATAACATGTAACCTGACAGAGTAAGTTTAGCTTAATGCAAGTTAGCTATAATTTTTATCGACAAAGGCAGAAAAGTCTGCAGCATGTGTCCTGATGACACATGTTCAGTTTGCTATAATCTGATCTAAATCGATTCATCTGATAGAGTATTTGAAAGCTAAATTTAGTACAGTTATTAGAAGGACTTTCTTGCCAAGTTAAGGAGTTTAAATTCTATTCTAAGGTAAGGAGAAGTAATTGGAGACTTTTGAATTCAAGTGATCAAAAAATAACACTAAGGATAGGCATTTGGCATCAGAAATAGACTATACTGGAAAAGGTTAAAATTGATAGATCTGTTAAGAAGCTCTATTTCAAGTTGAATTAAAGAATTACCCTCACAGTAGTGACATGTACAGTCAGTTGATAAAATTCTAAAAATATGTAAGTAAAATTCAAAGAAAAGAAAGAAAAAATTGGAGGTAGAAGCAACAAAATGTCAACTGAAAACAAGAATGTATAAGCTAGAAGTGGTTCTACAATTTCAAGTACCTTCAGACCAAAATATAGGCCTAAGCACAAAGAAACAGGGTACTTCCTCAGTTTATGGGTTCTATAGAGATCTTGAATTGAACTCCTGCACGAAGCTAGTGACATTAAAGTTATGTACTACTCCTAGAAAGGAACCTAAACATTGTCTCTCAACTCAAGAGTGTTGAAATAAAGTTTATGTACTGCCCTGTCTATGGAAGGTAAAAAAAAAAAAAAGTCATCAATGAGAAACTGAATCTTTAAGCTGGCACCCTACTTTGAAGAATCATCCTAATGCAATATTTTACTGTAATTTGGAAATTATCAGCCTGAAAAATTAAAATGAAAGATGGTTTCAGAACCATAATATTCTAGCACCCTGACACACACAAAAAAACAGCGCTTTATTGAAAAACATCCTTAAACCAGGAGAAATTAGATTCCCACAAATAGAATCATATTAACTAACTTAACAGAAAATAATAGTAATGATAGCAAATTGTAATAAAATATAAACCCCATGAACTATGAGTCATTACAATGCATACGGAACAGTTATAAGTGAAAGGGAGAAAAATTATTTTTCTAAAACTGAAGTAATGGAATAACCTGAAAGTTTTATAATGTAAACTTAATTTAAAGAGAAATATATAGTTTAAAATGTTACAAAGAAAAAAGCAAGTTAAAAACAAATGAAAAGAAACCAAACTGAAAAAAAAATGTAATGGATGATTAAAAAGTGGAATGGTTCATAAGGTAGTAGGGAATGGGTGATCAGAATGCAAGAGAGGGTTCAGGTTGGTTGATATGGATTTGACAGCCAACCATGAGATTCGAATAACATTGTATTCTCAAGATGTGAATCTTGTGGTTGGCTGTCCAATGTTTGTTACAGCAAAAACAAAACACAAAACATAACTGAGGATCTCTCTGCAGGAAATACTTATATCAGAAAGCAAAATGGTGGAAAACAATATTAAAATCAAAAAGAAGTATACCAAGGACAATACTCAATTGAATTTCCAGGGTTTTTAGAACTTCTAGTGTTTCAAATAAAGAATTAGGCACTGGCCAGGCATCAGTCACAGGACACAAAATATATCTCTCTCTCCTCTCTCTCTCTATTTCTGTTCTGTATCTACATATTGAATCACAAATAATGTGATTGATAGAGGGCAAATAACTTATGCCTTTTGGCCAGGCCAGTGGCTCACGCCTGTAATCCCGGCACTTTGGGAGGCCAAGGCGGGTAGATCACTTGAGGTCAGGAGTTCAAGACCAGTCTGGCCAACATGCTGAAACCGCATCTCTACAAAAATACAAAAATTAGCCAGGCATGGTGATAGGTGCCTGTAATCCAAGTTACTCAGGTGGCTGAGGCAGGAGAATTGCTTGAACTCAGGATGCGGAGTTTGTGGTGCGCTGAAATCCTGCCACTGCACTCCAGCCTGGGTACAGAGCGACACTCTGTCTCAAAAAGCAAACAAACAAACAAACAACAACAAAAAAAACCTTATGCCTTTTGATCTGAAATCCTGATGCTGACAAAATGTGACTTTTTAAAATTTCTTTAAGATGCCATTATTAGAACATTTTGAGAGGGAAATATGTATCTTGAGTACTGTTGGAATCCAGAATGAATACATTATGTGGCGTGTTGGATTTTAATAGTGTATTTAAAATAATATGATAGGAGGATCTGATTTTTTTCAGAAAGCATGAGCTGAATAATTTATTTTATAATAAAAATTTATCCACTGAATTAATGTGTAGTGTTTAGGCACTTTCTCTATGTTTAGTTTCCATTCATGCCGTAAATTGTAACAAATTCTTTAGAGCAAATAGGTTTTAAATTATGAATTCATATGAATGATAATGCACAGTTCCATGTGACAAATTTGTGAGAAGAAATATGTAGTAAAATATTTCTTAAGGGACATTTGTGAACCTCTTGATTTCTTCTGAAACATAAATGTGGAATTATTAATACTTTAACTCTCAAAGAAGGTGTATTTCAGAATAAAATAATCTAGTTTTGCTATTTAATACTCACTGTATATGTGCAAATTATGGACACATATATGTTCTATGTATAGACTATAGGTCAAAGGATTTCTAGATATGTATTATGCAAGTTTTGTGTCTAAATTAACAAATTCCAAGTTAATTTTAACTCCTTGCACTATACATAAGAATATATCTATTCTTTTACATAATTCTGGGCCTGTTCACTTTTACATAAAATTTTTTGAAATTTGCAATTTGAGAAAATCATAATTGAAATCCTAGAGTGAAACTCTACTAGTACCTATTAAAAATATATTATTTAGAAAACATATTAGAAACATTGTCATCCTTCAGTCTTTCCATAGGCTTCGTAAATTATTTTGGATACCTAATACCTCTTCTTTTTAAAACTGTAGAGTAGAATTAATATGAAAAATGCTTGAAGTTTTGGATAAGTTTAATGCATTTCAAATCCACAGTGTGATATGGCTGCTATAGAGCAAATATAAATTTAAGGTTTTTAAAGGAGTATATGGTATCTAAAATGTGACCTGTATAGATTTGTTCTATTTTACTCAAGTGTGACCATAATGGTAATATTAGATTCAGTTCTACGTTCCATACCTTGAAAGATATTGATCGACTTTCATGCATTCAGCGAAAAACAAAAAAGGTGATAAAAATGAAAAGCAATGAAAGGAACAGGAGACATTTACAATAAAGAAAAGAGGATTACCAGCAATATGCCACTTATTGCCAAAATTTGAAGACCTGTCATATGGAAGTAAGATTGGATTTATGTTCTGTGACTTTAAATAGTAGAACTAAAAATAATGTGGTGACTCCAGGGGAGAACAATTTTAGTTGAATACATGGCAATACTGTCTCTGCTTTGTAATGATGTACCTGACAAAATGAAAGACACTTCTACTGCGATTTCCTTGAGTGGCTTCAAGATTCATCTGATGTTGATTTCTTCATTTATAGTGAGCTCTATTTTTAATTACTGCTGATATATCACACTTAAAAACTAACTTTGAGATGAGGAGTGGCACCATGAAGTGCTGGAATGAGCAAGGTGTTTAGACTCACAAAGATGTGGCTTTTGAATGTAGTCTTTGCCTTGTAAGAGCCCTTTACTTCACAAGCCCTTTATCATCTGTTAAAAGAAATTAATAATATCTTCTCAATTTTTTTTGCTTTTGTATATTGAGCTCTAGTCTTCTGATCACTCAAAGCCTAAAATGTAGTGGCAGAAGAGTAGTGTAAAAACTAATTCTAAAAGCCAACTTTCTGGGTTTAAATTCTAGCTTGGCTATTTAAAAGCCATGGGACATAGACGAAATCACTTCACTTCTATAAGTCTCAATTTCTTCATCTATAAAATGCAGATAACAATAGCAGTTATTTAATAGATTCGTTATAGTATTACATGAATAAGCACAAATAAAGCTCTTAGAAAATAATGACACATGGTAAAAGCTTAGTAAATATTTCATCTTATTAGTTATTAGTCTATTCTTTTTTTTTTCTTTGAGATGGAGTCTCACTCTATTGCCCAGGCTGGAGTGCAGTGGTGCAATCTCTGCTCACTGCAACATCTGCCTCCCAGGCTCAAGCACGTCTCCTGCCTCAGCCTCCCAAGTAGCTGGGATTATAGGCACCCACCACTATGCCCGGATAATTTTTGTATTTTTAATAGAGATGGGGTTTCACCATTGTGGCCAGGTTGGTCTTGAACTCCTGATCTCAAGTGATCCACCCACTTTGGCCTTCCAAAGTGCTGGGATTACAGGGATGAGACAACTGCAAATGGCCAGTCTATTCTTTATGACTCACTGATTACACAACCCATGTCTGATTGTTCTTTCAATTCTTCTATTTCCCTAACTATTCTTTTTTCCGTTCCTTCTACTATAATTGTATTTTTTTAGGTTATTTTTACCACTTACTGGATTTGTCATACTAAACTTCTAACTGACCGACTTCCTCCTTTTCATCCTTCCAGCCCAGTTTGAAATTGCTGTCAAGTCTTCCAAGAAAAACTATTCATTATTTTTCTACCTTTTTCCATATATGCTGAAAACCTCTCTAAAATGAAGACTTCAAAATCTGTCCTCAACCTACAACTTCCAGATATCTTCAACTATTTCCACAGAATCTTCTACCTCAGCCTTCTTTTGCATTTTTTTTTTCTAAATTTGCATCTCTATTCATCCACCAACCCTTTAGCTAGAAGAACTTGGCCTACTAACATTTTGGCAGTCCTTTAAACTTCTGCCTGAACTTGATTCCACATTACCACACCCTTAGGCTTTCATTGTTCTCTCCCTACAATGAAATTTCACTATGCCAATTTATCCATCATATTATTTTCATTATGTATACCTTGTGTATTGAAATTTATTTTGAGATATCTTGTAACTTTTCACAATATTTAGCACCAGTTTTACCAAATAAAAATATTGACTACTATATATGGATCCTTTTAATAAATTTGAAGTCTTTTGTCAATTAGAATATTAATTATACCCTCTAATGTCAATTAGATTATTAATTATAGATTATTAATTATTATTAATTATGCCTAGTTTGGCCTTGCACATACTAAGTTTTCAAATATGTGCAGATTGGTGGACCAATATAAATTTAAGTGTGTGGATTAGTCTGTTCTCACTGCTAATAAAGCTGTACCTGAGAATGGTAATTTATAAAGAAAAAAAGGTTTAATGGGCTCACAGTTCCACATGGCTGAGGAGGCCTCACAATCATGGCAGAAGGCAGAGGAAGAGCAAAGGCAGGTCTTACATGGTGGCAGGCAAGAGAGCATGTGCATGAGGGCTGCCCTTTATAAAACAATCAGATATTATGAGACTTATTCAGTATCACAAAAATAGCACTGAAAATACCCACACCCATGATTCAGTTATGTCCCACTAGGTCCCTCCCATGACATGTAGGGATTATGGGAGCTACAATTCAAGATAATATTTCAGTGGGGACACAGCCAAACCATATCATTCTCTCCCTGGCCCCTCACAAATCTCATGTCCTCACATTTCAAAAGCAATTATACCTTCCCAATAGTGTCCGAAATCTAAACTCATTTTAGCATTAACTCAAAGATTCACAGTCCAAAGTCTCATCTGAGACAAGGCAAGTCCCTTCTGTCTATGAGCCTGTAAAATCAAAAGCAAGTTAGTTCAATGTAGGTACAGGCATTGGGTAAGTATGCCCATTCCAAATGGGAGAAATTGGTCAAAACAAAGGGGCTACGGGCCCCATGCAAGTCCTAATCTAATAAGACAGTCATTAAAACTTAAAGTTCTGAAACAATCTAATTTGACTCCATGTCTCACACCCAGGTCATGTTGATGCAAGAGGTAAGTTCCCACAGCCTTGGGCAGCTGCACTCCTGTGGCTTTGCAGGGTACAGGCCCCATCTTGGCTGCTTTCATGGGCTGGTGTTGAGTATTTGTGGCTTTTCCAGGTGCCTGGTGGATCTACCATTCTGGGGTCTGGAGGATGGTGGCTCTCTAGTCACAGCTCCTCTAGGCAGTGCCTCAGTGGCAACTCTGTGTGGAGGCTCCAACCCCACATTTCACTTCTGCACTGCCCTAGCAGAGGCTCTCCATGAGGGCTCCACTCCTGTAGCAAACTTCTGCCTAGATGTCCAGGCATTCCCATATATCCTCTGAAATCTAGGTGGAGGTTCCCAAACCTCAATTCTTGACTTCTGTGTGCCTGCAGGCCCAACACCACATGTGAGCTGCAAAGGCTTGCGGCTTGCACCCTCTGAAGCAATGGACTGAGCCTGAGTGGTACTTTGGCATCTTCTAGCAGTGGCTGGAGCTGAAGCAGCCGGGATGCAGGGCACAATGTTCTGAGGCTGCATAGAGCAAAGATGCCCTGGGCCCAGCCCACAAAACAGATTTTCTCTCCTAGATCTCTGGGGCTTTGATAGGAGGGGCTGCCATGAAAGTCTCTGACATACCCTAGAGATATTTTCCACATTGTCTTGGTGATTAACATTTGGCTCCTGGTTACTTATGTAAATTTCAGCAGCTGACTTGAATTTCTCCCCAGAAAATGGGGCTTTCTTTTCTATTGCATCATTATGCTGTAAATTTTCCAAACTTTTATGCTCTGCTTCCTTTTGAATGCTTTGCCCCTTAGAAATTTATTATGTCAGATAACCTAAATCATCTCTCTCAAGTTCAAAGTTCCACAGATCTCTGGGGCAGGGGCAACATGCCACCAGTCTCTTTGCATAGCAAGAGTGACCTTTACTCCAGTTCCCAACAAGTTCCTCAACTCCATCTGAGGCCACCTCAGCTTGGACTTAATTGTCCATATCACTATCAGTATTTTGGTCAAAGTCATTCAACAAGTCTCTAGGAAGTTCCTAACTTTCCCACATCTTCCTGTCTTCTGAGCCCTTCATGTCTCTAGTAAGTTCCATACTTCCCCACATTTTCCTGTCTTCTTCTAAACCCTCCAAATGGTTCTGACATCTGCCCATTACCCAGTTCCACAGTTGCTTTCCCATTTTCGAGTATCTTTTCAGCAGCATCCCACTACCTGGTAACAATTTACTGTATTATCCTGTTCTCACACTGCTAATAAAGACATGCCTGAGACTGAGTAATTTACAGAGAAAAAGAGGTTTAATGGATTCATAGTTCCACATGGCTGGGGAGGCCTCACAATCATGATGGAAGGCAAAAGAGGAGCAAAGGCAGGTCTTTTGTGGTGGCAGATATGTGGAGGGAGTCTGCCCTTTATAAAACCATCAGATATCATGAGACTTACTCAGTATCACAAGAACAGCATGGGAAAAACCTTCCCCCATGATTCAATAACCTCCCAACAGGTCCCTTCCATGACATGTGGGGATTATGGGGGCTACAATTCAAGATGAGATTTGGATAGGGCACAGCCAAACCATATCTGTATGCCTCCACTTCTTACGAACTTTGTGATATTTTATATAATTTAAAAAATTACCCCCTCACAATTGTTGCAGTCAGTGAAAGTTACAGTAAATGGCTATAAATTATATTTTATAAATTAGTTTCTATTTACATAGTGGTTTTGGAAATTCAAATGAATTTTTTGTTTTGTTTTGCACTGACAGTAGATAGTTTTAGAAAGAGAAATGGTAGAACAGTAGAAAAAACATAAGGTTCTGAATTAAAAGACTTAGGTTTTAGTCTTGGTTTTGCCATTTCCTAAGTGTTGGCTGTAAGCAAATAACTTAGTCTCCAAGTCTCTTTCTTCTTGTGTAGAATGTGTGTGATAATTCTGACAATCTGTAAGCTCCTCACAGGGTGTTTGTCTGTTTTGTTCACAATCATATCTCAAATATTCAGAACAATATCTGCTACAGAAGAAATACTTAATATATTTGTTGGCTAAGCACCTCCTCCAAGAAAAGTACTTGTCATGATGAAAGATATTAATGGTTGTGAATGGGTTTTGCTAAGGAGCTCCTTATTTTTATGTTAAATTTTATGTAAGTTCCTTAAGAAAAGAACAATCATTTAACAACTCTTCCCTACTTTCTAACGTGGGAAGTGCACTATTGACTCATAACATTCCTGAAGGTGGAAGTAGAGGCTGACAATAGTAATTCCTGTACTTGTATTTTTCATTGTACTTGTATGCCATTGATTGCCTTGAATTTCTTCTTGTCATTTTAAGTATGCTCTGACTGATACAGTTTACAGGGCTAATCTGTGATTTGTGTGTCAAAGACAGGTGTCACTAAGGTACAATCCAGACTGGTAAAGCTGTATGTGTGTGTAAGATTTTTTAGAGATATATTAAAATATGTAAAGACATTCAGGGAAAACAGTGAAATTAATACATACTCTCCCTGTTATGGAATCTAAATTATTAACTATCCTTCCAATCTAAAAAATGTATTGCATTCCTACTATGTAAACAGAGATGAACATAATGCATTCACATTCTATTTGTTTTTCTTAGGAAAACTATAACTTAGCCTCATTTAACCAATTAATTCTTAGCCCCATCCATACAAATGCAGTAAATATGATTTATAGTGAAAAATGAAACAAAATGAAAAGACAAGAACTTAGGCAATTAATTTCCAGACAATGTCAAGCCATGCCATATAGTTTGGATGTTTGTTCTTCAAACCTTATGTTGAAATATGATACCCAACGTTGAAGTTGAGGTCTAAGTAGAGATGTTTGGATCAAGGGAGTGGATTCCTTATGAATTGATTAATACCCTCCCTGGGGAGGGTAATTGAGCAAGTTCTTATTCTATAAGTTAAGGTGAGAGCTAGTTGTTAAAGAGATGTTGTCACCTCCCCTCTCTCTCTTGCTTCTGCTCTTACCATGTGATCTCTGCACACACTGGCTCCCCTTCCTGTTTTGCCATGAGTGGGAGGAGCTTGAGGCCCTCATTAGATGCAAATACCAGAACCGTGCTTTTTTACAGCCTCCAGAGCCATGAGCCAAATAAACCTCTTTTCTTTATAAATTACCCATCCTCAGGTGTTCGTTTATAGCACACAAATACACTAAGACAAGCAATAATTGTAGTAATATCATTAGCATTTCTTTTAAAACTGTTGTGTGTCCTATGAAGCTAGGACTCACCTGTTTTCTTCATCACTACATCCCCCTTGACTATATTTGTTGAATGAATAAATAAGTAAACAAATAACATATTAGGAATTCAAATAAGTTGCCAGGGAAATCCAAAATGAAAAGATAGAGAATTGTTTTGGGGTTTAGTGGAAGGGTGGGAATCTTGTTACATGAAAAGATACAAGATATAACAAATACCTTCAGAGTGGTATTTTATGCAAAAGACTGGGCATAATCCTATTTCTTGAAGTAAAGAAAGGAACAATATTCAACAACTAGAGATTTAATGATGACAGAAGAGAAGATTAGAATGTAGATTAGAATGTGCTCAACTAGAGTATATACCCTAGTTCCTTGAGACACTAGGCTTTGGAGTTTGGATTTAAGTTTACATTAAAGACATTGTCTATACTTTACCATTATGATTCTTATAACATTGTGTGGATGGTACTGATGGTAGAGAAGATGGAGCCGAAGAGTTTGTTGGAATAATAAAAAATATCTCAGTAGAGAGATAACTTGTTTGAAATGCAGTATGAGAGTGGGAAGGAAAGACTGCATGCAACTATCCTGTATATAACCTTATTTAAAATGGTATCTCAACCCAGTTTTGAGGTATTGGCTAGAGGCTGGTCAGTTTCCCTTCTTGAGAAGCTGATGAAATCTACAACAAAACCAATTATCAAACTGTTAAACTCCAACTCCCTGTGCACCTGTCCTAATTGACTCAAAGCCAATTACAATACAACTAGGGGAGCCACTGTGCCCTGAACCCAATAAATTATTCAAATTAGTCAATCTTCAGGAAGCCCACTAAACATATAGCTAGCCCCATCTTGCTTGCCATGCATAAACTGCCCCAACAGCTCCAGCTTACTGTTACTCTGCCCCCAGTCGTAATTCTTTGTGTGGCCCTGCCTGCCAGCCTTCTCTCTTTAGGAGCTATAATAAAAATTGGTGTCTTTTATGTATCATAGTAGTATTGAGTTGTATCTTGCCATCTAAAGGAGCTTTAAATCTTTTAAAAACACATCCCAAGTCAGATTTATGATCATCTGGTAGCTAAACGGAGGGAGTAGAGTAAAATATTTAGTGGAGTAGAGGGCATAAAAATTCAAGGAATCATCAAAGTAAAATATGCAGCAAAAAGAAATCCAAGTACTGAAGTCTGGGGAGTGCCTATATGTATGGAGTGGACTGAGGAGGGTATAAGCAAGAAGTCAGAGTAAATGATTGAAGCCATAGCAGGAAAACTGGAAGAAAACAAGCCAAGGTTCATTACAGGGTCTGTCTCCATGAAGAATTTAGCAACCACTGTAATTGCTAGGAAATAGAAATGAATAATCTACAGGTATAAATGCTATAGTAAGGGAGAACAGGAACACGACTTAAAAGAATTTAATGGCTACTTAAATTACAAATTAATCTCTGTGACAGCTTCTTTAAGCAATGGGTGGTTTTCTACGCTGCGTTCTCAGCCATTAGTGCATACCCCTTATTGTGGCACTTAGATGTTGTACTGTCATAATTTGTCTGTTTCATGCATTACAATATAAGCACTCTGAAGATATAAATCACGGACTTGTTCAGCTGTCTCAATTTAATTCTAATATCACTTTTGGTCACCAAGATAGAGCTGTTACTTGGTGAGCATTTGTTGAAGGAAACAAATGTTTATTTTACTCCATTGTTGACATTTTAGCACTCTTCTTCATATTCAACAGGTTAACTGCCTGATGTCCTGGAATTGGAAGAGATCCCTTGCAGATTTTCTGACTTTCCTTATATAGCTGTGATAATCTACAGAAGCTCAGCTCTGCAATGACTTGAAAATTTGTGCTGCCATGCATGTTTAAAATGTTCTCCCCAATATTTTTCCAGTAAGAGCTAGAGAAACTAGACAATTTTGTGTCAGAAGTTTCAAAATCAAAGTACTCTTCAATTTTATCCTATTCCCATAGCAATAGCCCCACCTCCTTCTATAAGACATTTCATGCAAAGATGTTCTATATGTGATACAGAATCATGAGTCTTTCCATTGGTAAGTCAGTAGGTTAAAATATTTTGTTTATGAGAACAGTGCTATGGGGAATAACTTCTCTAGGGGCCAATTAAGTTCATTCTGCCTTATGAATATCGAGCATGTTCTTTACCCAAATAAATCATCTTAAAAGCCTATATTCCTGGTCATGGAGAAATTAAATAGGAAAATGTATACCCAAATTTTAAAAATGAAAACATGGCCGGGCGCGGTGGCTCACGCTTGTAATCCCAGCACTTTGGGAGGCTGAGGTAGGCGGATCACCTGAGGTCCGGAGTTCGAGACCAGCCTGACCAATATGGAGAAACCCTGTCTTTACTAAAAATACAAAATTAACCGGGCATGGTGGCACATGCCTGTAACCCCAGCTACTCGGGAGGCTGAGGCAGGAGAAGTGCTTGAACCCAGGAGGCGGAGGTTGCAGTGAGCCGAGATCGTGCCATTGCACTCCAGCCTGGGCAACAAGAGTGAACTCTGTTTCAAAAAAAAAAAAAAGGAAAACATACAGCAAAGTAATACAGCAAAGTAATACAGCAAAGTAATATAACACATATATATTGATTTACTCTTCTGTGCCAGGTAATTGGATACTGGGTCTCTGTCCTACGCAAAAAGAGGATGGATGGAGAATGTGTTATCGTAGAGGAAAGAATGCTTTTAGTAGGCACATTGACTACTTAGTATTCCTTGCTCCCAGGGAAGGTAAATGATGGGCATAAGAATTAAATCAATCACTTGTTAAAAGACCAACAGAATATTATAGTTAAAAAAAAAACTTCTAAGATATTTATAAGTAACTAAGAAGCAAGCCTACAACAGTCGCTTTAACCCTGACAGTGTGTCAGTGTCACCTGAAGAACATGAAATAAACAGTGTTGTTGCCCTCCCCCAGAGATGTTGATTTATTTATTCTGTGTCTGGCCCACATTTATTATGGAATCATGAAAAGACTAAATGGTATTTTCCTCACTGGGAGAATGAAGTATGATCATATCTGAATGATGAACATCCAGAGATTACAACAATACCTTTAAATAGCCAGATATTCCTGAATTAGGCAAGATAAAATCTGCTTTTCAAAAACAAAAGGCAAAGTAAAATAAAGGGAACACAATGCTATTTCCAAATGAAAAGTGAGAATGGACCTTAAATAAAAATGAGCAAATATTTGTTTTTATTATGTTGCTGTTATCACCAACACAAATACAAATTTCATTGTTTAATTTTATTGAATTCTTTGTTTTTTTTTTAATTTTAGAAACTAAAGTATAAACTTACATTGTGTGCCGGCTTGTATTTATAGATGCATGTTTATTTACTAAAAAATACAAAATAACTGCAAAATTTAAATCATTCCTAAACTAGAGAAAAGAACTAATTACAAATGTAGTTGAGCAGCAAATAATTTGCAGGACAGGAATTCAAATGAGCCTCAATTCAGGTTTTAATGTGCAACCAAATTTGAGAATACAGCCAGGGTTAAGAACACTATCCTTCAAATCCAACTTGAAAAAGTGATAAAGATTTTATTCACAATGGAAATAAATATGTACTAGATGTAAACTGAACAAAAATATGCAAAAATAAATAAATTAAAAGGCATCAAGAAGTACACAAGGGATCTTGGAGAAGAATGAATAAGTGGAGAGAGATGCTATAATCCTGAATGAGAAAAGTCAACGTTTAAACATGCTTATAAAATTAAATTTACCAGCTTAATATAACTCCAATAAAGCATCTTATAGGTCATATTAGTTTTAGGAGGGAGAGTGATGTCACAAAAGCATTCTAATTTTGTTATACTTTTCTACTGAAGGATTTGGTTTAGGATTCTGATGAGCATAAAGTAGAATCTTAATAAATGTCTGGTATTTCAGTAAGTAGTCAAGACTCAGTTTCAAATGATACTTTAGTATCAAATAATATAACAAATAAGTTATACTAGTGGTTTTTTAAAAAGTGTTTCTTATTAGGAAATGTTCCTCTGAGTTTTATTTATTGCAAATTCAACCTTCCTGTGGTTCTCGATAGACCAAATATTAAACCTTAATAATGTTTAAATGCAGACCCAGAGTTCTCACTTCAGGAGTGGGAGTAAGTTTTGAGGAGCCCTATGTGGATGACATCTAAAAAGTATTTCACTCAGTCTCTTGGAGACACAACTTAAGTCCATTATGGGTCCACTGGAAGCAAGTCCTTAGTGGCGTCAAACTTATTGCTAATCAATGCTATCGCTGGGCCAAAACCCTCATGTGGGTGAAGCCACTTCTCAAAAACTATTAAAAAAGTCATATGAGCAAAACACAGCTTCCCACCCTTTTTTTTGTTTTGTTTTTTACTTTACTTCTTTGAGACTCCCAAATCTTTTTCCTGACATTGTAGCTTTCTATCCCATCTTCCACTGACTTGTAAAATATGGTTACATGAAGATATTAAGAATAATTTTAATTAATTTACATGGGATAAATGAGTTATTGCCTCTAGTAATACAAATTTACAAACATTCATTGCAGTAAAATGATATATTGAGTTTTCAATAATAATAGCATGTGTTCAAAGATTTCTTACCTGTTAATGGGTTATAATAGGTTTCCCTGGAAGTATATTCAAAAACTTTAAAAAGATAATCCAGAAGATGGAGACATTATAATATCCAAAATCATGAGAAACTGTAAATATATTCATCTAGGTATTGTGTAGAATGAAAACCCATTTTTTCATCTATGAATGAAATTTTGAACTGTATAAGTCATAGGAATAACTTTTTTAAGTACTAAGAACTAATTAAAAAATTAAAAAATGTAAAAGATTTGTGTTTTAATTCAAAAGATACATTTATATGTGTTATAAGAAAATAAAATTTCCTATGTGACAAGTACTCAAGTAACTAACTCAATGCCTTTTTGGTCAAGAATCCCAAATCCCCAAATCAATTTTTCAAAACTAGGTTTTCAAAACAGACCTGGCTGGCCGCGGTGGCACACGCCTGTAATCCCAGCACTTTGGGAGGCCGAGGCAGGCAGATCACTTGAGATCAGGAGTCCCAGAACAGCCTGGCCAACATGGGGAAACCCCGACTCTATTAAAAATACAAAAATTAGCTGGACGTAGTAGTGTGCTCCTGTAATTCCAGCTACTCAGGAGGCTGAGGCACGAGAATCACTTGCACCCGGAAGTTAGAGGTTGCAGTGAGCGGAGATCTCGCCACTGCACTCCAGCCTGGGCAATAGAGCCGGACTCAGTCTCAGAAACAAACAAACAAAAAATTAGATCTATAAGAACCTACCTCCCCTCCTTTCTCTCCTGAAAGAAATGGATGGGGTGAGGAAAGAAAGACACACACGCACACACACAAAGATACACAGACACACACAACGGAGACAGAGAGAAAAAGGGAGGGAGGGACGGAGAGAGGGCAGGCAGGCAGGCAGGCAGGAAGGTAGGAAGGGAGGGAAGGAGGGAGGGAGGGGAGGGAGGGGAGAAGAAAGAGAGAAAGAAAGAAGAAAGAAAGAAGGAAGAAAGAAAGAAAGAAAGAGAGAAAGAAAGAAAGAGAGAGAGAAAGAGAGAAAGGGAGAGAAGAAAGAGAGAGAAAGAAAGAAAAAGAAAGACAGAGAAGAAAGAGAGAGAAGAAAGAGAGAAAGAAAGAAGAAAGAAAGGAAGGAAGAAAAGAAAAAAGAGAGAAAGGGAAGGAAGGGAGGAAGGGAGGAAGGAAGGAAGGAAGGAAGGAAGGAAAGGAAGGAAGGAAGGAGAAAGAGAAAAAATAAAGAGAAAGAGAAACAAGAAAAAATTTGTTTCATTGCAAAGAAGCTCATGCTGGTTTGGGCAGTTTCTTTACTTCGCAGGATTTTTTGATGCCATTAATATGGTAGTGCGCATTGAGAATCTGCAAGCAGAACAGAATATGTACCATTTCCTAAACTTATTTGGGCACAAAAGCCTTTTTATTGCTAAATATCTGTTAATATACAGTAAGGTTCATTTAGAAAATACTTCCTTAAATGATTAGAGGTTCTTAGAGAAAGCAGTTAAGGTAACATTATACTTTTACTCATTCCAATTCTATGATGTCATATTTTTCAAATATTAAGCTAGATCATTCCTCAGTTGCTTCTGATAATGAGACAAAGGAAGTAAGCTTTCTTATTCTTAGACTAATATGTAGCATTATTATAGCAGTGCTGTGCCTGTTATGATGTTTGTCAATATCATGTAATTATCTAATTTACCACATAGTTATATAATTTTTTGATTATTATTGCTCAATTATCTACCAGTTTTATTACTATTTCTCTCCATTACATTATCAATGGGAGCTTAAGATGACTTTTTAGAGGAATTAACTGTTAAATTTATAGCTGGATACGTGCTACTTTCATTTCTTAATGTGGTTCTAATAAAATAGAACAGAGCTGTCACTGGCTAATTTATTTCCATGCCAAACCATTTAAACTCTCCAGAGAAACTTCTGTTTAAATAAGGCATGCTTGACCAAGAAAGGTTGTCATGTATTAACTGTCTCTGTGGGGAGTTGATGTTAAAAATATAATTTGTTCAGTAGAGAGAACAGAAAATAAACTATATGATGCTCAGTCAGAAAAGCAGCTCCTCTTCTTCTCTGCATGTGTGTGTGTTGTCACTTCTAACTAACACAATTAGCAATGGGAAGATTTCTGCATTTCAAATATTCAGGATTTTTGTTTTTGCCCTGAGGATAAAAATTTTCTTAATGTGCATTCTGATTGGCATTTATTTGTTAGAATGTGAAAAGTTACACTTCAACTTCCTTTTTCTCCTATCAAAGAGAGAATCAGCTTTCCTCTTATTTCCCTCATTTCTTTTCTCAATTTTTTTCATGATACTGTATTTCTCCTGGTATTTCACATTTTCTTCTAATACAGAGAGCACATTTATGCCTTGGGATTTCAATGTTATTCTTATGCTATATAAGCAGAAGTATTCTCCAATGCTATAAAAGCAAAACCATTTTTAAAGGGAGAGAAAAAGATAAAAGACAATCTCAGTTACAAGGAGAATAAAAATCCTTTTTGGATTTTTAATTCTATTTCAAACAAGGTTCTGATTTCTTAATCATGGTATAGAAAGACTAATGCAACCAAAAATGAAAACTCTTTATCCTGTCTCTCTTTAAATACCTCTACTCAGCAATAGTTTCAACCAGGATAAAGTACTTTATATAGTTCTTCACTGTGATTACCCAGTGTTGATACTGCAAACTACAAAGGCATTTGCAACCTGAATCTTAGTTTATTTTAGAAAACGTTTTATTTTCCCTCGGCAGCACAATTTATTGTTTCTATTGTCTTTCCAACAACATTAGGTCAGATTAACCTTTTGAGCTTTCAGAAATGATAGCTTAGTACTATTTGTATTCTCTCTCACACAAGCAAAAAGTGCAAAATGTAGTGGCTGATTTGACTTCGAACTGTTTTGTGGTCCAAGAACATGGGTTATTTGATGTTAATTTTTTGAAATGTTAGGTTTAGGAGTGGCCTAACGTATAATTAATATTTATATAGTTTAATATATTTTTTTTATTATACTTTAGGGTTTTAGGGTACATGTGCACAATGTGCAGGTTTGTTACATATGTATCCATGTGCCATGTTGATTTCCTGCACCCATTAACTCGTCATTTAGCATTAGGTGTATCTCCTAATGCTGTCCCTCCCCCCTCCCCCCACCCCACAACAGTCCCCGGAGCGTGATGTTCCCCTTCCTGTGTCCATGAGTTCTCATTGTTCAATTCCCACCTATGAGTGAGAACATGCGGTGTTTGGTTTTTTGTCCTTGCGATAGTTTACTGAGAATGATGGTTTCCAGTTTCATCCATGTCCCTACAAAGGACACGAACTCATCGTTTTTTATGGCTGCATAGTATTCCATGGTGTATATGTGCCACATTTTCTTAATGCAGACTATCGTTGTTGGACATTTGGGTTGGTTCCAACTCTTTGCTATTGTGAATAGTGCCGCAATAAACATACGTGTGCATGTGTCTTTATAGCAGCATGATTTATAGTCCTTTGGGTATATACCCAGTAATGGGATGGCTGGGTCAAATGGTATTTCTAGTTCGAGATCCCTGAGGAATCGCCACACTGACTTCCACAATGGTTGAACTAGTTTACAGTCCCACCAACAGTGTAAAAGTGTTCCTATTTCTCCACATCCTCTCCAGCACCTGTTGTTTCCTGATTTTTTAATGATGGCCATTCTAACTGGTGTGAGATGGTATCTCACTGTGGTTTTGATTTGCATTTCTCTGATGGCCAGTGATGAGGAGCATTTCTTCATGTGTTTTTTGGCTGCATAAATGTCTTCTTTTGAGAAGTGTCTGTTCATGTCCTCTGCCCACTTTTTGATGGGGTTGTTTGTTTTTTTCTTGTAAATTAGTTTGAGTTCATTGTAGATTCTGGATATTAGCCCTTTGTCAGATGAGTAGGTTGCAAAAATTTTCTCCCATTGTGTAGGTTGCCTGTTCACTCTGATGATAGTTTCTTTTGCTGTGCAGAAGCTCTTTAGTTTAATGAGATCCCATTTGTCGATTTTGGCTTTTGTTGCCATTGCTTTTGGTGTTTTAGACATGAAGTCCTTGCCCACGCCTATGTCCTGAATGGTATTGCCTAGGTTTTCTTGTAGGATTTTAATGGTTTTAGGTCTAACATATAAGTCTTTAATCCATCTTGAATTAATTTTTGTATAAGGTGTAAGGAAGGGATCCAGTTGCAGCTTTCTACATATGGCTAGCCAGTTTTCCCAGCACCATTTATTAAATAGGGAATCCTTTCCCCATTTCTTGTTTTTGTCAGGTTTGTCAAAGATCAGATAGTTGTAGCTATGCGGCATCATTTCTGAGGGCTCTGTTCTGTTCCATTGATCTATGTCTCTGTTGTGGTACCAGTACCATGCTGTTTTGGTTACTGTAGCCTTGTAGTATAGTTTAAAGTATATACTTAATAATAGTTTACAATTTCTACTAGTTGTTTGTAGTAACAATAATGCAGCAAGATAGTTTTGTTTTTTAAATGTTTATATCCACGTTAAAATTTTTGATCTACGTGATCTCAATTTTCCAAGAGTTTAATAAAGATTTCCCACTGCAGTTGGTGGGTTTAAGATGTCCAAATAAGTTTCGCAAGTTTTGTTTCATATATTACTTATTATTAAATGCCAACACATTCTTTATTTTAGCATATTCTTATCCAATAATTTCTTTTATTACATAATACTAATATTTATCTATACCTAAATACTATTGTGTCCAATGTCAACATTGCTGAGGATAAGTATTCTTTGTTTAGCATTTGGATCATATATTTTTTCCATATCTTTATTATCTGACTGTTCATTTTGCTTTAAAAGTTATTTTTTCAATTTACATGTAATAATTATACATATTTATGAGGTACAGTGTGTTATTTCAATACATGTATACAATGTGTAATGATTAATCAGGGTAATTAGCATATCCATCACCTCAAGCATTTATAATTTTTTTGTGTAAAGGACATTCAAAATTCATTTTTTCCAGCTATTTGAAACTACACAATAAATCACTGTTAACTATAGTTGCTCTACAGTGCTGTAGAATACTAGAATTTATTCCTTCTATCTAGCTGTAATATTATATCCCCTAACAAATGTTTTTCTCTTCTCTATCTCACCCCTGTTCTTGTACGCTTCCCAACCTCTAGCAACCACTATTCTACTCTCTACTTCTATAAGATCAAGGTTTGTAGCTTACACATATGAGATAGAATGTACTATTTGTCTTCTCGTGTGTGGCTTATTTCTTTTAACATAATGTCTTCTAGCCTCATGTTGCTAGGAAAGACAGAATTTCATTTTTTATGGCCAAATAGTATTCCATTGTGCATATGTACCACATTTTCTTTATCAAGTCATCTTTTGATGGACAAGGGATGATTCCATATCTTGGCTATTGCAAATAATCCTTCAATAAACAGTGGCATGCAGATACCTCTTTTACATACTCATTTCTTTTCTTTTGGATTTATACTCCAGAGTGGGATTGCTGGATTATATACTAGGTCCTTTTTTTTTTTTTTTTTTTGAGGAAAATTCATAGTTCACAATGCTTATACTAATTTACATTCCCACCAACAATGAATAAATGTTTCCTTTTCTTCATATCCTCACTAGCGTTTGTTATTTCTTGTCTTTTAATAATAGCCATTCTAACTGGGGTATGGTGATAAAAGTCATTGTGGTTTTGATTTACATTTCCATGATGATTAGTGTTGTTGAGCATTTTTTTCATATACTTGTTGGCCATTTGTATTCTTTTGAGAAATGTTTATTAAGATCATTTAACCCATTTTAAATATTGGGCTATTTTGGTTTTTGCTGTTTAATTGCTGTATAGTTGGAATATTAATCCCTTGTAGGATTAATAGTTTGCAAATACTTACTCCCATGCTGCAGGTGGTCTCTGTATACTGTTGTTTCTTTTGCTGTGCAGGAGCTTTTTAGTCTGATAGGATCTCGTTTGTTTATTTTTGGTTTTATAGCCTAAACTTTTGAGGTTTCGCCCTTAAAATCTTTGATCAGTCCAAAGTCATGAAGCTTTTCCCCTATGTATTTTTGCAGTTTTTGTACAGATTTGGTACTATTTTTGTGTCTTCAATCCATCTTTATTTGATTTTTGTGTGTGGTGAGAGATAGGGGTCTAGTTTCATTCTTCTGCATATAAATATCTAGTTTTCCTAGCACTGTTTATGGAAGAGAGTGTCCTTTGCCTAATGAATGCTCTTGGTGCCTTTGTCAAAAATCAGTTGTCTGTAGTGGCTTTAATCTGTGTTTTTAATTCTATTTCATTACTCTACATATCTGCTTTTATGTCAGTACTATGTGTTTTGATTACTACAGGTTTTGGAAGTCAGGTAGTATGATGCCTTCATCTTGGTTCTTTTTGCTCAAGATTGCTTTAGCTATTTAGAGTCCTGTGATTCCACATACATTTTAAGATTGCTTTTTCTATGTCTGTGAAAACTGGCATTGGAATTTTGATTGAAATTGCATTGAATTTGTAGATAACTTTAATAGTATGGGCATTTTTATAATATGAATTATTCTAATCCATGAACATGGGTATCTTTTTATTTATTTATGTCTTCAATTTCTTTCATCAATGTTTTATAGTTTCAGTGTGTAAGTATTTCACTTCCTTGGTTAAATTTATTCCTACTTTATTGTATATTTTTGTAACTATTGCAAATGGGATTTTGTGTGTGTGTGTGTGTGTGTGTGAGTAGTCTATGATTAACGTATAGAAACACTAGTAATTTTCTTTAGTGATATGCTTTGATTCCTTACTTTGTATTCTTCCTGCATCTACTATAGGCTTTTGTTTTGAGGCTTACATAAAATATCTTGTTACAGTGGGTTATTTTAAGCTAAGTACACTTAGCTTTGCACACAAAACCGCTACACTTTTATTCCATCATCTCCTATCCCACATTTTAAATTGCTAAACAGTTACATGTTTTTATATTGTATATTCCTTAACAAACTATTTTAGCTACTATTTTCTTTAATAGTTTGGCCTTTTAACCTTTATAGGAAAGATATAAGTGATTCGTACACTAACATTACAATATCAGTGCATTCTTAATTTGACTGTGTACTTGCTTTTTTCAATGAGTTTTATACGTTTATATGCTTTCTATTCCTTATTGGCATCCTTTTCTTAAAGCTTTAAGAACTCCTTTTAGAATTTCCTGAAACCCAGCACAGGCCTTTCCTATACAGGGTTTTACTCTGGCAGGCTTGGTATTGGTGTCTGAGGCAAAGTTCAGTGTTCACTTACCTCTCCTTCTCCTCTATGCTGGAGTCGAGAAAAGGGTGATAAGAGTAATGTAAAAATATCCTTCCTATCCTCTTCAATGTGTGTTTTTTTATTTCTGTGCTACACCCACACACCGTGATCTCTTATCTGGTTTCCTTGGCTTTTGTGAAGATATTTTTATGGATAATTGTTCAAATCTATTTTCTGCAAGGAGGTGAATATAGAAAAGTCCTGTTTTGCCATCTTGCTGATGTCAGTCTTCTAAAATATTACCTTTGCCTTTGTAGTCTATCCTTGAATATAAGTATTCATTTGAAGAAAATCTTTCTCACTCCCAGGAATTCTTATGAACCCAACTGATATGGTTTGGATTTGTGTCCCTACCCAAATATCATGTCAAGTTGTAATTATCAATGTTGGAGGAGAGGCCTGGTGGGAGGTGATTGAATCATGAAGGTGGATTTCCCCTTACTATTTCCATAATAGTGAGTGAATTCTCATGAAATCTGGCTGTTTAAAAGTGTGTAGCACTTCCTCCTCTTTCACTCTCTTCCTCCTGCTCCAACCATGTAAGACGAGCCTCCTTCCTCTTCGCCTTTTTCCATGACTGTAAACTTCCTGAGGCCTCCCCAGCCATGCTTCCTGTACAGCCTGCAGAACCATGAGCCAATTAAGCCTCGTTTCTTTATAAATTATCCAGTTTCTGGTATTTCTTTATACCGGTGTGAGGATGGACTAATACACCAACTTTTCTGCTTTATATCTATCTAAAAAATTGCCTTTATAAGTAAGGTTCTGTGGCATGGTGGTGAGGTAATGTGTAACATCATAAAATTCCCTAATTAACATGGAAAGAAAACTAACAAAACCACTTGCCTTTAAATGCTTTTCTCATTTTATATATTTTGTGTATGCCATGGAAAACCCTGAAAGCTTTTTTACTCACTGAATCAAAATACATAGAGTAGTCTGCAAAGTAATTCTGAGATAATGCCCATCTGCTCACTTTATAATATACACTGTGTGTTTGTAGGTGAACTTTGCATAATACCCATTTTGCATTTTTCTTTTCCTAGAAAGAATTAGTGGCTTGGCAAATGGAACCACTTTTAATTTTTTATATTTTCTATTTGGTTTGGAAGGGTAACTTTCATTATGTCTAACTAACTACAGAGAAAAGAGAATGATCTTTGATCCTCACCACCTTCCACCTAACTTTTGTTCCTCACCTTGAACAAAGGAGAAAAGCTTTATACAGTGAGAGATACACACAATCACCAAGAGACAAATGTTGATAATTGGCTTCAAAGTTGATTTACAAAATTTTACTAAGAATCCTGTTGATCACTATTAAATTGATAATGAATGACTAATTTATACATAGATGGCATCTCTAATCTTGGTTTCTTCCTAACTTAGGTTTCCAAATGATGATAATGTTATAAATAAAACTGTGCTTATTATCAAATGAAAGACTAGCTTCCATTATTGTTATAAGGTAAACATCTCTACCTTTTTCTGGTGGAGAGTAAATTTTTTCCTGGTAAAAGAGTAAATGTTGAAGTTGAGACTCAAGTTTGTTGAATAATCAAGGTATAAGAAGCTAACATTTTGTTAACTTTCCTGGATTTATAGTTTCTTGATATCTGCATTATGTGACATCCTCTGTAGTTATAGTAAAGTACATCACTACCATACAAAGAAAACAAGTTTAATTTACTTGATGTAGAAAATTATATAAATATAAATAAAAACGCTAAATAACAATATTAGAACGTTTCTGAATACTATTGCCTGACAAAATATCTTAGTGTGAGATCTGTGTTCTCTTTTGAAAAGAAGGATTAGTTAGTGCCGGACAGAGAATAATTATATGCTAGTACCAAAATGAGTACTTTTCTTGCCAAAATGAGAGAGAGAAAGAAAAAGAGAGAGAGAGGAAGAAAACTTGAAAAAAAAAAACTTTGTTATTGGTGACTCAATGTAATTTAATGCTATTTTCTCATATACCTAAATTTGCCCTTCTTTCAATCACAGGTAAGGGTCCCATTTTTGGATACTCTAGTGTCACAGGCTCCATTGTCCAGCTATGACCCAAAGAACAGTCATTCTACCTTGACCAGCTGAATGGAAGGTACCATTTTGAGATGTTGTCTAGGACTCATTCCTTATATATTGACTGTTTAAGATATGGGAGTGTTAACATTTCTCACTTATATTTACAAAACAAAATTTAATTGCTTTGAAGACAAATGATCAAATATAAAACTTGTAAAATTTGATGCAGGAGTATCAAGCAATGGAAAAATCACATCGCCATTAGCAACTATTTTTGAAGATCCACTGGAAAATGCTCAAAATAAAATAAATAAAAATGTATATAACTTAAGTGTATATAAGTAGTCATATATTTAAACAAAGAGAAGAGACAATGAGGGAAATGCATTACAGTGCTCAGCATAGATTTCTATTGCCTTATCAAGGATGGTAAGTTATTTTCTGTATGTACCAACCTGTCTTGTAAAAGGAATATATGACTTGCATATTTTAAAACCAGCCACAATTTATTAATAGATATGGAAAAAAGGCACTGATACTTAGAATCAAGACCTGAAGTATCTTCAGAATTTGAAGGTAGAGCCAGAAAGATCTAATAATTAAAAAAGGAAGGTGAGATTAGAGATAAAGGTGTATGATATTCTCAATAACAGATTCTCCTTCTGAAAGATGTTTTGAAATATATTTGGGAGACCCAAATAAGCTAATTCAGGATAGCAATTAGTATTTCAGTAGCATTAAAATTTCACTTAATTAATTTAAAGTAAAATTGTCCCAAGTAACAATGTGATGACAGAGGAGAATGACCTGAAATAAAAGATAAGTATAAATTAAAAAATATAGAAATGTCATAAAAATGATTACTCATATATGTACTGCTTATAATGGTCACTTTTTATATTTAAAAACATCTCAATGCCTTTGACTGTGTAATTTCTAGTACATAAATGTAAGGAATGAAAAAAATATGTTTTCAAGAACAAGTTTTATCACAATGATTTCTAAAATGAGTAGATTTTATTACAGTAAAATAAGATTTGACAGTTATTATTTGTGTAATTTTTTGAATTCTTAGTAATGATACACACATCTCTTTTATGCTAGCCATAAAGGAAACAACATTCATATACTAGATTTAAATGACCAGAGGTTGGAAAAACTGTTTGTGAAATAAGAAAAAGAATATAATGTTATCTCTATTTCTTAATCTTTCAAATTTAATCTCAGGTTTCAATTTTTAAACCAATTAACTAAAATCAATGTATTTCTTTATAGGATTATAAATTATGTGATTAAATGTTCAAGAGAGTTTTTTTCACATATTATCTGTGAGAGGAGTTTAAATAAAATGAAGAGCAATGTTTATTGGCAAATGTAAGGATAATTTTATTGCAGAGATTGTATATCAAATATGGCATTTAAACTGGTCAAAATATATATTTCAAGAGAAAAGATACAAATCACAAAGGATGTACAACCACTTTTTTTTTGGTTTTTGGAAAGATTTTAACTAGATTAATACTACTGGTCTCTCAAGATTCTCCTTCATTTCTCCCCCCAGGGAATAATTCTTATAATGGGAGAAGGAAGTGATATTTGGAGCTCAAGAATATCTGGACCTCCTTGGAAGATGCCTGGCAGAATATATTTTTTAGATATATTTAAAGGGAAACACTACAAAGAGAAATAAATTTTTTTATTTGTTTGTTTGTTTGTTTGTTTGAGTCTGTCACCCAAGCTGGAGTGCAGCTGGGATTACAGGCACCCACCATCATGCCTGGCTAATTTTTGTATTTTTAGTAGAGATGGGGTTTCACCATGTTGGCCAGGCTGGTCTTGAACTTCTGACTTCAGGTGATTCACCCGCCTCGGCCTCCCAAATTGCTGAGATTACAGGCGTGAGCCACCATGCCTGGCCAAGAGGAATGAGTATTATTAAAAATAATTTTCCCAGCACTTTGGGAGGCCGAAGCGGGCGGATCTCGAGGTCAGGGGATCGAGACCATCCTGGCTAACACAGTGAAACCCCATCTCTACTAAAAATACAAAAAAATTGTAGTCCCTGCTACTCGGGAGGCTGAGGCAGGAGAATGGCGTGAACCCGGGAGGCGGAGCTTGCAGTGAGCCATGATCGCGCCACTGCACTCCAGCCTGGGCAGCAGAGTAAGACTCCGTCTAAAAATAATAATAATAATAATAATAATAATAATAATAATAATAATAATAATTTTCTATAAGAAAACAAGGCAACAGGATAGAAGAGTTGCAATTAAAACAACTTATCTAAGTGTAATGTGTCCACAATTATAATTTGAGACTATTTAATGTTGTATATATTTTTTTAAATATTAGATCAGAAGAAAAAAATTAATCATTACAATATGATGACATATGATGACATATCTCCACAAAGAAAAAATGTTGTAAAACACTTTAAAACACAGTTTTTTGTTGTTGTTGTTTTGATTGTTTGTTTGTTTTTTTGAGACGGAGTCTCTCTCTGTTGCCCAGGCTGGAGTGCAGTGAAAAGATAAGGTGGAGTGCAACCTCCACCTCCTGGGTTCAAGTGACTCTCTTGCCTCTGCCTCTGGGGTAGCTGGGACAACAACCGCCCGCCACCATACTGGGCTAATTTTTTTTGTTTGTTTGTATTTTTGTAGAGATGGGTTTTCACCATGTTGCCCAAGCTGGTCTCAAAACTCCTGACTTCAAGTAACCCGCTTGCCTCAGGCTTCCGAAGTGCTGGATTTACAGATATAAGCCACTGCTCCCAGCCTAAAACACAGTATTTAATCTGTACTTCTAGTAGAATGCGTTCTAAGAAAAAAAGAACAGTACAGAAATCTTGAGGTCTATTCAGAGTGTTATTATTTTTTGTATTGTCACATTGTATATACATATTTGGAACTATAATGTGTATAATGTAAGATATATCAAATTGAGTAACTGTGTGGAATCTTTAAACTAAGGTAAAATAAGTAAAACAATCAATTGATTAAGTAAAACCCCCATAATCTTATATTTGAAATGAAAATGTTAGTGGGAAGATATGATTTTGTTTTATTTGTTCTATGCCGTTTAAAGTCCAAGAAGCAATAACAACTCAGTTGCAATGAATTCACCTACTACCCAGATGATAATCTCTAAATATGATTTCTCCCACATACACACACACACACCAACACACACACACACACACACACACACACACACACAAAAGGAAGTTTCTTGTGGTAAAGAATGGCTGACTCAGATCTGGGGAAAAATATGCAAAATTAACTTATGATATCTTACTGTTCCAAAGAGAAAAGATCACATAAAAATTGGAGTCATGTCAAAGAAAACAAGAGATAGTTTACTGTTTGTCAATATTGGGAGAATTTTAGCTTAAAAATGAACATTTAATGCAATGAACTGAAGCACGTCAAATCTATATAAATCTAGAATTTATAATGCTACTCAAATAAATCTTGCACACCATCTAGTATACCAACTCTTTATTCTGAAAAATGGTAAAAGAGAAAAGAAAAAGAAATATTGGTTTTTCTCTGCTTTGTTGTTGGGTAGTCAATAGTTAATAAGAGAGAATCTTCTGTGTAAATAAAAATCACAGGTAATAAACACAGGAGGAATGATATAATTTTTAAATTTCTATTTTTCAATCTCCAATAAATAATGGATCTAGGCAGTGATCAATAGTGAATACTAAAAGCATGTGGTGAAAGGTTGATGGGGAACTTTATAAAAGGGGAATAAGTCTGATGCATTAGATTTCTATTGCTGTCTTAGGAAATTACCAAAAGTGAGTGACTTAAAGCAAATTTATTACATTACAGCTCTGTAGGTTAGAAGTCCAAGCACGATGTGGCTCCTCTGGCTTTCTTGCTGAGGTTTCACTACGCAGAAATCAAGTCGTTAGGGCTGTGTTTCTTTCCAGAGGCTCTGGGGATGAATCTATTTTCAACTTCATTCAAGTTATTGGCATAATTCATTTCCATGGGATGGTAAGACTGAGATTCCATTGACTTGCTTGCTTTTGGCTAAATGGAATTCTCAGCCCCTGGAAGCTGCTTATATTCCTTGGCCTTGTCGCTTCCTCCATCTTCATAGTCAGCAATAGCAGGTCTAGTCCTTCTCATGCTGTGACTATTTTTGACCTCCCCTTTCTATCTCTTCAATTCTGCTTTCTCTTCTCTCTGACTCCAGCCTGAGAAATTTATCTGCTTTTAAAGGCTCAAGTGTTTAGATTGGGTTCACCCAGATCATCGAAGATGATCTCCCTATTGTAACTGCATCCACAAAGTCCCTTCTTAGCACTACCTAGATTATTTTTTGAATAACCAGGGGTTGGGAATCTTGAGTGGGCATCTTTATAATTCTGCCTACAAGAGCTGACAACACTTAAACCCACTGATTAATCTCAATTGTAGTTTTGATTAAAAACAAGTGATGATGGGGTGACATTTTAAAGGAGATTGGCGGCCGGGCATGGTGGCTCACACCTGTAAATCCCAGCACTTTGGGAGGCCAAGGTGGGCAGATCACGAGGTCAGGAGACCCAGACCATCCTGGCTAACACAGTGAAACCCTGTCTCTACTAAAAAAAAAAAAATACGAAAAATTAGCCAGGCGTGGTGGCGGGCACCTGTAGTCCCAGCTACTCGGGAGGTTGAGGCAGGGGAATCGCTTGAACCTGGGAGGCGGAGCTTGCAGTGAGCCGAGATCACACCACTGCACTCCAGCCTGGGTGACAGAGCAGACCTGTCTCAAAAAAAAAAAAAAAAAAAAAAGAAAGAAAGAAAGAAAGAAAGAAAGGAGATTGGCAAAGTGTTTACTGCTGGAGGTGGGTGATGGGTACATGGGATTTTATGATGTTATTACAAAATCCATCTTTTTCATGTATATGTTTCCATAATAAAAAGAACAAATAAACACACAACCACCTCAGAGTTTCCAAGATTAATGCCTCAAGTGCATTCAAGAATGCATCCATAGTTCATTTCGTATCCAGCCTTCTAGCTTCTCTCTTCTCCAGACCCATAAAATTACTACTTTTCTTGGAAGGATCTTAGTTGGCGACTGCAATTGGTGAAACCAATCCTGCCTTGAAGGTAAGGAGACAGGAATCCCTCTCCTAATAACTAAACAGCCAATGCTGGTTATATTCATCCTTTGTAAGTGAATTTATAAATGGAAATGCCCAGTTGTATCATGGAGCCTTCATTACCGGTGTACTGGTTACAACTTGCTAAAGACCCTGGCCACCTTTTATTAATAAATTTGCTGCAGCAGGGAAGAAGCATATGCTCTAAGTTGTGCTGCTTCCTGAGCTGTTTCCATTTTCCCTGAAGGATCTTATTTCCATTCCTATAATGATTTTTGACTACTCCATACTTCACAGTTTGGCCCTTAAATCAGTTTTAAAGAAATGTCATTTCTACCAGAAATATAGCATGGATTTAACTTACCACAGATAGATGATACCTTTAAAAATACACAAAATAAAAGCTAAGTAACATTATTAAAATTTATCTAAATTTCTGCATTCTTGTAATTGTAAGGCTTCCTCAGTTCCTGCTGCAAGATGACATTTCTCAGGTTGATGAATGGTCACTAAACCAATTTCCACTTCATATGTCAATTTGCAGTCTTTTTCATAGCCTCAATTATACCCAGTTACAATTATAAAAATAAAATATTAGAGTTTTTTTTTTGGAAAGGCTGAACAATTCAGTCTTATCTATGGTCACCTTGCTTCCTGATGATACACATTGATCTTACTTGAACATTACCAAAACATAAGGAAGCTCTAGCAGCAATACCTTGCATGTCTCTCAGAGCTTGCATATTGTTTACATGCTTCTTTCTGAGTGTCTTTCCTACTCTTTTCTTACAAAATGAACTATTACTTCTTAATGTTCTGGAGGAAATCAGTCATGGGATCTTGCAAATTAGAATGACCTGTATTGGTAAATTCGTGGAAAAGCTAGCTGGTTCTTTATATCCAGCAACCGACAGGGTTATCAGCTAGTCTAAAAATAATCTTAATCCTCAGTTGAGTTAGTTTTCTGATCATAGTTTTATAAACTGTCAAACTTGGGCAAAGTGTGATCTAAGATTTTCATGAATAAAGACTGCGTTTGGGTAATTACACCTTTCAGAGTTTGAACCTGTGATGTACCCTGAATGACATGCCCAGTATACAGTGAAGCAAGTGAGTTAAGCTGAGTGATAAATATAGTAGTCAGAATGAAAGGCAAAAGAAAAAATAAATTAGAAATGTCTGGAGGCTATAGTCAGCAGAAAAACATTTTGAAATCCATTGCTTAAAAAATGGAGGAAGAAATAGTAAACAGAAGAAGAAATACTAATTAGAGTTCTAGTGAAGCTTTGGTTTATTAATTAATTTTTGTTTGTTTGTGTATACCATCCAAACCAAGGCAGAACTGTGTATATTTGAAGACATGACTTGAAGGATATAGGGAAAAAAGATTAATACTTTTGGAAAAGGAGGGAATGTCTGATCCACTTAAGAATTAGAAACAGAGGTACTATGTTAACGTATTTCAGGTGGAAATGACAATAGATAATTTGAAGCTGTGTGAAAATATGCAAGTCTGATCTACCCAGAAGTACTGTATTATGGCACACTTTTGAAGACATATGACATACAAACAGTCTTCTGGGGGAATAGAGTTGGCACTGATGTCATAGTACCTAAGTTTATTCAACAGGAAAGGAAAAGAAAGATTATTTTCAGTTCAAATAGTACTTTATTGGCTTGGTTCTTATTCTCTTGGCTTGAAAATATAATATGTGTTGACTCTAAAACAGCATTAGATTTTACATTAAAGTAGCTACTAATCATGAAAGTAAAAGGTATTTGAAATTTATGTTTTGGAATGTAGGTAGCATATCATGGCCTTGTATCACTAAATTGGTTGCTAATGTATCTCTACAATTAAAAATATAATCTAAGGCTGCAATTGGTTTCCTCTGTAAACTGATCCAGAAAGCCTGGTTTTCAAGAGGTCAGGAAAGTACAAGTCATCAGATTAGCTCTGTGCAGATGGGGGCACAGAAGGGACCAGACGGGTGAAAGGATGCTTGTGACAGTCTTTTATAAGTCTCATCACTTTGACTTGTGAAGAAGAAAAGGAAGCCATCTGTGCTGTCATTCTTGTTAACCTTCTGCTTTGAATAGGAAAGACAAACTAAACACTGAGAATAGGTACATGAATACAAAACAATATTTGCATCAGGTTTATTGAAAATCAAACTAAGGATGAATAACCTTGCTTCTGTCTGTCACACACATTATCCATGTTTTTGCAAATACTTATTTTTATGGCTGAGAAGCTATTTGTTTTATGAGAAAATACTAAGTATTAATTTAGATTTGTATTTGAAGCCAGTCTATATATTAACCCATTAAAATATGTTTATGTTCATTCACTATTCATTAAGTAATAATGGCTTTTATTTTTAATGTCTGAGTAATCCTTAATTACAAATCAGAGACAGAAAGTAATTTTGATTTGTACATGTCACTTAGAGGAAAGGGTGAAAATTTTAATGTTAATTAAGCCTATACATGTTTTGTTTTGTTTGACTAATAATATTGTCTTCTGCAGCTGCTAATCCCCCAGTTTCATGCTATATAATTGATTTAAGTTTTCAGATCCTTAAGACATTCATTTATTTCCTCCTATCATATTCTGCTTCAGGGAGGAGAACTAATACTATTCAGATACTCAAAAGCCTACTAAATATACATTATCAGTCACAATAGGTCCTTATTTCTCTAAGTGTCTAGTATTTGGCATAAAATCATCTATTTTACCAATCTGTATTTCCATAATTTCTATATCTTATGTTGAACTAGGTGTATGTCTGATATGGTTTCGCTGTGTTCCCACCTAAATCTCACCTTGAATTTTAGCTCCCATAATCCCCACATTTCATGGGAGGGACCTGGTGGAAGGTAATTTAGTCATGGGGGCAGGTAGGTACCCTTATGCTGTTCTCGGGATAGTGAGTGAGTTCTCACAAGATCTGATGCGTTTATAAGGGCCTTTTCCCTTTTGCTCCTTCTTCTCCTTCCTGCCGCCATTGAAGAAGAACATGTTTGCTTCCACTTTCACCATGACTGTAAGTTACCTGAGGCTTCCCCAGCCATGCTGAACTATGAGTCAATTAAGTCTCTTCCCTTTATAAATTATTCAGTATCAGGTATGTCCTTATAGCAGCATCAGAATGGACTAACACACTAAATTTGTACTGGGAGTAGGGTGCTATTTTAAAGATATCCAAAAATGTGGAAGTGACTGTGGAACTGGGTAACAGGCAGAGGTTGGAACAGTATAGAAGTCTCAGAAGAAGACAGGAAAATGTGGGAAAGTTTGGAACTTCCTAGAGACTTAGAGGGCTCAGAAGACAGGAAAATGTAAGAAGGTGTGGAACTTCCTAGAAACTTGTTGAAGGGCTTTGACCAAAATGCTGATGGTGATATGGACAATGAAGTCCAGGCTGATGTGGTCTTAGATGGAGATGAGGAACTGTTGGGAACTGGAGAAAAGGCCACTCTTGCTATGTCTGGATGTCCACCCAGAATTTTGGTGCAGGGGCAGAGTCCACATGGAGAACCTCTGCTAGGGCAGTGCAGAAGGGAAATGTGGGGTCGGATCCCCCACACAGAAGCCCCACCGGAGCAATGCCTAGTGGAGCTGTGAGACAAGGACCACCATCCTTCAGACCCCAGGATGGTAGATCCACTGACAGCCTGCACTGTGCACCTGGAAAAGGCACTGGCACTCAACACCAGCCCATTAAAGCACCTATGAGGGGAGCTGTACCCTGTAAAGCCACATGGGAGGAGTTGTGCAAGGCCATGGGAAACCACCTCCTGCATCAGTGTGCCCTGGATGTGAGACATGGAATCAAAGGAGATCATTTTGGAGCTTTAAGGTTTAATGACTGCCATATTGGATTTTAGACTTGCTTGGGGCCTTTAGCCCCTTCAGTTTGGACAATTTCTCCTATTTGGAATGAGTGTATTTACCCATTTCCTGTACCCCCATTGTATCTAGGAAGTAACTAACTTGCTTTTGATTTTATAGGGTCACAGGCATAAGGGACTTGTCTCACCTGAGATGAGACTTTGGACTTGGACTTTTGAGTTAATGCTGGAATGAGTTAAGATTTTGGGGGACTGTTGTAAGGGCATGATTGTGTTTTGAAATGTGAGGACATGAGATTTGGGAGGGGCCAGAGGTGGAATTACATGGTTTGGTTCTCTCCCCACCCAAATCTCATCCTGAATATTAGTTCCCATAATCCCCACATGTTGTGGGAGGGACCTGGTGGGAGGTAATTTAATCAGGGAGGCAGTTACCCTCATGCTTTTCTCATGAGAGTGAGTGAGTTCTCATGAGATCTGGTGGTTTTATAAGGGGCTTTTCCCCTTTTACTCCTTCCTTTCCTTCCTGCCACCATGTGAAGAAGGATGTGTTTGCTGCCCCTTCTGCCACGATTGTAAATTTCCTGAGGTCTCCCTAACCAGGCTGAACATTGCATCAATTCAATCTCTTTCCTTTATAAATTATGCAGTGTCAGGTATGTCCTTATAGCAGTGTGAGAACAGACTAATACACTGTCATTTGCATTATTTAACTTATATCTCTACCCAATTTTCTACTTAGAATCTCTTGCTTCATCTCTAGTACATACCATGATCTTATTAAATGTGTGCTTTTATTTTCCGGCTATTTCATTACTCATAGAATAAAATCCAAACCTCTTGGTACAACATGAAAGCTACTTTACAATTTGTCTGAAACTAGCACACACAGCCTCATCTCCTTTGGCTCCACCTCAGACACTGAGTTATCTGAAGCTCTAGTCTTGCAGTTCCTTCCTTATACGCTAGTTTCTTCCCTAGAGCATACACATCTCACCTCTCCATTTTCCCAAGGACAATCTTCAAAACCCAGCCCTGTTTAGCCCATGTAAATCCTTTATGTAAATCCTTACATTTTTTCCATAATAATGACTGTTCTAGAACCCTCTTTTTGTTAGAGCTCCTCCTCATTTTCTCACAAAGGCAAATGGGAAATAAACCTGACTCTGCAAATGTGGAAAACATGTACCTCGTATTTATATTTGACTGCCATCAGTAATAAATTTAGATAATTGTGAAGAAGATATTTATTTTAGAGGTTTTTCTTCTCAAATTTATTACAGATTTGGTGTAATTATAATTAAATTCTAAAATTTAGAAAGAAGAATAAGGGACAATATATATATTCTTTTGTAGTATATGTATATTCCAAAGCTGATGCCATTATATTTTTAATTGCAATACATTATAAAATAATTTATTATATAAAAAAGTAACACCTGTTTTTAGAAAGTTATCTGCTTATATGTCTGTCTCTACCTTCTGCACTGGAACATACATGGTAATAAATACTGTTTCGTATGATTATTTTTCTAAATGTAAAGCATCACTATAAATAATACTGAAAGTAATGAAAATTAATATTATTTTGACATGCTAAATATCATCTCATGGCCATATTATCTTAATGTAAGTTAACTGAATGGAGGGACATCCCCTGAGAGCTTAACTCATCAGTTGTAAGTCATGGCTAAAAATTTAGAAAATTTGGTAGTAGTTTCATCTCAGATTCTAAGCATAGTCTTATTATTTGCAGACTATAACATTATCATTTCTAAATAACTATTATGTGTTATTTCCTGAGACCAGGAAACAAAAGGTATTTTTTATAAGTGTTTTAAAGGAAATAATCAAACATACATTACCTAGCCCTTAAGAAGAAGAAAATATCCCATATTTTGAGATTCCTAATGAGGATCAAATAGTGAGATGAAATGGGTCATGACATTTGACTACACATAAGAATAAAAAATCAGAGAGACACGCCCGCTCAAGAACTCAGGTTTAGGTGGGGGTGAGACAAGACACACTGTCAGATTTTGGCAATTTCAAGTTTTCAATTAGGAAAGCATATTACTATGTAGCATCCAGGCATGTGGAAACAATTTTCTTATTATTCATTTTACATAAATATCTGTACAGACTTGCTATGGATCAGGCAGCAAGGGTTGCATACAAAGAAACTCAGCACTCAAAGACAAAGTTAGTCAGAAGTTGAGCAGTTTGCCCATGGGCAGCAGAGAGCTAGCTACTGAAAAAGGGTTCAAGAGCAGTGTTCAGGAAGTGTAATCTTTAAATGCAATGCTTACAGGACTATCAAGGCAAGGCAACACATAAACAGTGGCAGATAAATAGTCTATAACTTCTTGATTTTATTTCTCATCCATATTATTATTTTATGAGGAGTTAGAAGTAGAGTTGGAAGGTAATTTAATAACATTTTTTTTCTCATGATCACATATAAGACTGCAGGGAAAATTTAATGGATTTGATCATCTGTCTATTTTCAAAATGTACTTTACTGTCACAGTCTTGGCTATAATCTTCCCTTTTTTCCCAAATCCTATTTTTAGCCCTCTTAATATGCTTGTCTCTGAGTAAAATTCTATCAAAAATTATTAATCTATGGTCAAATTTCTGTTTCTGTATTTTTCATGCTGGAATTCTGTTGGCAGTGTCATAGAGATTGAGGCAAATTTATAACTTCAGATGATTGCCATAATAGAAATGCTGAGTAGAACATAATAAATAGTGCCCATTCATTCAAAATATCTACTTCAATTCTTAGTAAAATAAAATATAAATACAAGGTTTTCTTAGGCATTTATAGAGCATTTAATGTGTATACATAGGCATTATTTCATGTAATTCTTTTAAGCCTTGCTTCCAGTAGCAAAAAGCAAATCCATTATATACACATGAATATTAAGGCACATTAAAATTTAATTAATCTGAATAAGCTGCAGTATAAATGTTCTAATTATATTGTTAAAATGTTCAATATGACAATCTCAGGAAATTATTAAATATGTTCACATATATTAAATTGCTATTTAAACATTTTCAGCTTCTATTCTCATCAATGAAATTTTTTTGCTTTATTATGCTACCATTTAATAAATTATACATTCAGTCTTTTGTATACAACTGAAAGGTTTACCCACAAAGAATATGCTGAGTAAAGCATTCATAAGTTTCTGTTTGTACTTTATCGTTTTCATTTTGGAATTCAGATACTTAATGAAAATAATTATTTTTTGATATTATTAACTATTGAGCATTACCTATTTAATCAGCTAGTTTAATTTACTATCTGCTAAAAGAGAATTAAAATTAAAAAAGGCACAGCATAAAGCTTTTTAAGATTTACTGCCTCATGATGAAACAAGGCAAAAAAAAGTATCCCCTGACTGCCTTTAATATAATGTCTGAGTCTTATAATTATCATATGGTGCTAAACCTCTTTGCTCTAGATATTATAGTTGAAAGTGCAAATTCCAAGCTTATCTGGAGTGCAGATTCATTATGAAGTCGAGAGAGTTAAGAATGAGAAATAAGGTGAGCAAGGTAGAGTAGGACTAGGTTGTGCAGAGCCTTAAATTTCACTGTTTCCTTGTGTACTAGGACAACAAAGAACTGAGACTTTTAATAGAAAGTAGCATGACAAACAGTGACTTACAAAGGTTAACCTGGTAATAGGTTCTGACATTTTATAAGAAGTTTACAAAATGTACTGCTCCGTTTCCCTGACTTAATCTTCTATTATCAGTGTATCTGGCCTTAAGCCATTAGCTTGGAGATCACACACGGAAGAGCTTTAGAAGAGAGGAAGACTACCAAATGATTTAACAAGGATCTTAAAATAATTATACTATGTCAACTAGCTTATGGCTACCATATAAATTCCATTGGTTGAATTGCCAGATCAGTATAAATAAGTCACTTATTAATACTGATAGATTTGGAGAGGCATACTAAGCAGGAACATATGAAATAGTTTTAAGGAAACTGTGTTTGCTGTCAGTTCTGCTTATAGAAGTCCAAGTATACTCAATTCATTTCTACCCCATCAAAAAAGTAGGGCATTTAAATAACATGCACTAAGTTAAAAGATAATTGACTTTTTGGGAAAAAATATTCTTAATGAAAGACACTCTGATTTGTACATGGTCAAATAGTATTGAGTAATTTCACAGAAAAAGAAATAACAACTGGTCAATAATATATGTAAAAAAATTTAACCTCACAGTTAAATAGTGTATTTCAAGTTAATACATTTAGTTGTATTTTTTCCTCAATAGATTGATAATATACACATTTATGAATTTTAGAATGAATAGGTATTCACACTCGGTATGGGTTCTCAGTATACCTGGTATATTTTGAAGCATAATGTGTTGGTTGCATAAGAAAAATTCTAGTTTCAGGAAACTAATCTAGAGAACAACAATCACAAAGATGTTCCCTGGAGCATTTTGTAGTAGTGAAAACCTCTAATGCTAAACTAAGATGCAGCAGTTAAAACAGTAAGATGGAACTATACGATTAGCATGGAAAAATCTTCATGCTAAGTGAAAGGCTGGTGGCAGAATATATACAATGTGATTCTATTTCTGCTCTCAAAAACCCAAAGGAAAAAAAAATGTGTGTATGTGTGTACATGTGTATAACTGTGTGTGCATATATATACACATGTATACATACATCACAATATCACATATATATGAACATATAATGAACATGAAGAGTTTTGGAAGAAATGTGCTAAAATAAAAACAGTCCATAACAGTTATTGCCATCAAGAAGGATTGTGGTATGGAGGTAACAGCAAGCAGTCCTTTCACTAGTCATGTACTGTTCGAAGTTTTCAGATAAATGGTTCAAGTGTCACTTGTAAAATGAAAAAATAAATGCTTGTGAGGCTATATGATCTTGTGTCCGGAATTGGTGGTTCTTGGTCTCACTGACTTCAAGAATGAAGCTGCAGACCTTCGCAGTGCGTGTTACAGTTCTTAAGGTGGCGTGTTTGGAGTTGTTTCTTCCTCCCGGTGGGCTCGTGGTCTCGTTGGCTTCAGGAGTGAAGCTGCAGACCTTCGCGGTGAGTGTTACAGCTCATAAAAGCAGTGTGGACCCAAAGAGTGAGCAGTAGCAAGATTTATTGCAAAGAGCAAAAGAACAAAGCTTCCACAGTGTAGAAGGGGACCTGAGTGTTTTGCCACTGCTGGCTCGGGCAGCCTGCTTTTATTCTCTTATCTGGCCCCACCCATGTCCTGCTGATTGGTAGAGCCAAGTGGTCTGTTTTGACAGGGTACTGATTGGTGCGTTTACAATCCCTGAGCTAGACATAAAAGTTCACAACGTCCCCATCAGATCAGTTAGATACAGAGTATCGACACAAAGGTTCTCCAAGGCCCCACCAGAGCAACCAGATATAGAGTGTCGATTGGTGCACTCACAAACCCTGAGCTAGACACAGTGCTGATTGGTGTGTTCACAAACCTTGAGCTAGACACAGAGTGCCGATTGGTGTATTTACAATCCTTGAGCTAGACATAAAGGTTCTCCAAGGCCCCACCAGAGCAGCTAGATACAGAGTGTCGATTGGTGCACTCACAAACCTCGAGCTAGACACAGGGTGCTGATTGGTGTGTCTGCAAACCTTGAGCTAGATACAGAGTGCCGATTGGTGTATTTAAAGTCCTTGAGCTAGACATAAAGGTTCTCCAAGGCCCCACCAGAGCAGCTAGATACAGAGTGTCGATTGGTGCATTCACAGACCCTGAGCTAGACACAGGGTGCTGATTGGTGTATTTACAATCCCTGAGCTAGACATAAAGGTTCTCCACATCTCCACCAGACTCAGGAGCCCAGCTGGCTTCACCCAGTGGATCCTGCAGTGGGGCTGCAGGTGGAGCTGCCTGCCAGTCCTGCGCCGTGTGCTCGCACTCCTCAGCCCTTGGGTGGTCGATGGGACTGGGCGCTGTGGAGCAGGGGGTGGCGCTCGTTGGGGAGGCTCGGGCCGCACAGGAGCCCATGGAGGGGGTGGGAGGCTCAGGCATGGTGGGCTGCAGGTCCCCAGCCCTGCCCCTCGGGAAGGCAGCTAAGGCCCAGTGAGAAATCGAGCACAGCGCCGGTGGGCTGGCACTGCTGGGGGACCCAGTACACCCTCCGCAGCCCCTGGCCTGGGTGCTAAGTCCCTCATTGCCCGGGGCCGGCAGGGCTGGCTGGCTGCTCTGAGTGAGGGGCCCGCCAAACCCATGCCCACCCGGAACTCCAGCTGGCCCGCAAGCACGCGCAGCCCCGGTTCCTGCTCGAGCCTCTCCCTCCACACCTCCCTGAAAGCTGAGGGAGCCGGCTCCCACCTTGGCCAGCCCAGAAAGGGGCTCCCACAGCGCAGCGGTGGGCTGAAGGGCTCCTCAAGTGCCACCAAAGTGGGAGCCCAGGGAGAGGAGGCACCAAGAGCGAGCCAGGGCTGTGAGGACTGCCAGCACGCTGTCACCTCTCAATCTTGAAAATAACTGACATAGATTGAATCTAGAACAGATTGAATACTCCGTAAATTCAAGTATATTTTATGTAATTTTAAAAATGATTTACAAGCTTTGAAAATTATAAATATCGGCCGGGCACGGTGGCTCACGCCTGTAATCCCAGCACATTGGGAGGCTGAGACAGGCAGATGGCCTGAGCTTAGGAGTTTGCAACCAGACTAGGCAACACGGTGAAATCCCATCTCTACTAAAATACAAAAAATTAGAGGGGCGTGGCAGCAGGCACCTGCAGTCCCAGCTACTAGAGAGGCTGAGTCAGGAGGATTGCTTGAACCCAGGAAGCAGAGGTTACAGTGAGCTGAGGTTGTGCCACTGCATCCCAGCTTGGGCGACGGAGTGAGACTCCATCCACCCACCCCCTCCCCCAAAAAAGAGAAAGAAAATTATAAATATTTGGCTAGATGTAAGAGTAAATTGTATTTCTGCAGTTCTTGAAACAAGAAGAGTTACTGAGGAAGAATAGTATTCTCTGTAGTCACGAATTAATATGTCAAGTGTTATATTTTAAGTACTGCATGATTCCACTTATATGAGGTATCTAAAATAGTCAAACTCGTAGAAGCAGATAATACAATAGTGCTTTCTAGAGACTGAGAGGTGGGGGAAATGGGGAGTGATTATTCAAAGATATGAAGTTTCAGTTACACTAGATTAAAAAAATTCACCTGTAGTTTAACCACATGGTATTGTAAATTTGAAATATGTTAAGAGGGTATGTCTCATATTAGATGTTCTTACTCCAAGAAGAAAACAAAAACAAAATGGAAAAACCAAAGGAAATTCTGGGAGGGACTGAATATGTCTATTACCCGGATTGTGGTGATACTGTCATGGATGTTTACATATACCCAAATTCATCAAATTGTACACATTCAATATATGCGGTTCTTTGTACACCAATTGCACTTCAATAAAGCTGTTAAAAACAAATTTAAATCATTTTTAAGTATAAAATTTGCTTTCATCAATCTTCTTTGCCATTCTTAACTTTTCAAGTTATAAACGTAGCCATAAATAGAGATGCTGCCGTGCATCTAAATGAGTGAGCATGATGAATGACCTTCACCATAGAGCTGTACTGCATCACAGCATGCATCTAATGTGGCATGCAGGTGTTTCTAGAGGAGCTTCAAGTTCAGGCGACTATTTTCCTCTGATATTTTTTGGTTTAGGGCACATATCTATAGAACTTCTAGTCTATCTGATACCACTTTTCTTCTCCATGAAGTTATCATCTACAGATTTTGTTATTGGTTTTAAAGTCTTAGTCCAATACATGATGAGAATTCTAGTCTAGCTCTGCCCTTTGCCAAACCTGTGACATTGGAAAACTTTACCCCTTTCAACATGAGAATTCCCAATTGTAAAAACAGGGTTATTTACCCTTTTTATAGGAACTTGTGTGGATTGTATAAGATAAAATAATTAAAGCACCTAACATTGTATGTTTTTGATTTTAATAATTCAATTAATAAATAATCCACTTTCTCAACCTACTTCTTTGTTGCTACTTTTATATTTTCTGTCAAATCCTCCATGTGTATTCACCTTCAATTGAAAGTACTCTCACTTTTATAAAAATTTTAAACCAATCAGTTAGTCCACTTCTTGCCATCCATGTCATAGATGAACAATATATAGCATGTCATATGTCAAATGCGCTCTTTGGTTTTTCAAAGCTGTGTCGTCATGGCTATTCCTTCACCATTGGACAACAAGGTCTTGGCTGTTTTCATAAATGTAGCCTTCTGAAAATTCAGCATGGTCTAATTTTTAGACATTTAAGTTTCTGCTTATAAATAATAAAGTATGTTTATATAATTACAGGTTTGTGGACTATCTCTGAAATACACATATATACATAGCCCCAGTTTTATGTCATATAATTTTTGTCTTCTTTCCCTTAAAATCTAAGAAGCTCATTCATAAAAAACAAATTCATAATAACTAAAATTTCCAAATAAGAAGTCAGAAAAATGCAAATATTCTTTCTCATGATATTATCTAAAATTACACATACTGCATAATCAACAGCTCATTTAGCAGCCTAATAATTTATAATAATATTTATGTGCTGTTTGAATGTATTTATTACACTTATAGTCCTCATATTTCTATAACTCCAATTTTAAACCATATAACTAATTCTGTCATAGTTTTCCCCCTTTTACTGGTTAATACAACTTCATTTTATTCCCAGTGAAAGTGATGTAAATAAATAAATATATACTTCTCTGTTTTTTGTAATGATTTTATTTGATTTTAAAATGCAGTGAGAAGATGTTTTCCTATTTAGGAATGTTACAAGCTGACTAGCATCTAATTTTCTCCTTTTTCTTCTGACTCTCCTCATTCCAAATTCCATTGTCGAACTGTAAAAAACCTATCAAATGCGTTTCTAATGACACCATGTTTCCTTCCTTTCTATTTTCTCTCTGTGACTGGAGTATTCGTGTTGGATAAAATTTAATATGCTAGCCCCAACTGACAACATTAAGTTTCTCTGCAAGTGTTATCACTTGATCCATAGGTGCAGACAGTACAATGGACTCTGGAGAGATTCAGAATATAATTTGTTCTTCACTGGTATTGTCATTAAGCCCATATATATACAGCAGCAAGGCAATATTTCAGTCAAGATTGAAGGCACTGTATTATCAGCCATTCCTTTAAAATTAAGTAGAACCAAGTTCTGTCCAGCAAAATAATTCCTTCAACAAATCTACTCCAGTCACAGGATATTTCTAGGCATAACATTTATGTGAAAACTTATCATGAAGACCCTGCTGTGTTTTTGGATGGTTGGTTTTCCAAACCACTGGAGAGGCTGATAAGCAAATACGACTATAATATAAACTCAGGCTTAACTTCTATGAGATATGATTTGAAGTAATTACTCAAGCTCACATTGACTTTATCCTACTCTGAATTTCTAATTTATTCTGGGGAAGAGAGCTATTTTCTGTGTTTTCCTGGAATTCCAACACACCTCATAAAATAGGGGTTAATAATCTTCAGCCCTGTTCTAGGAGTAATAATAATAATAATGGCGATAACATTTACACCATTTATTATGAATCACATGCTGTTCTACATCTATATATTAATTCATTTAATCCCTTCAACAGCCCTGGGAAGTAAGTTCCTTATTATTCTCTTTCTGCAGATGAGGAAACTGAAGCAACAGAGAGTTTAATAGTTTGCTCAAAGTCATAGAGATAAAAGGGTCAGAACTGAGATCCTAAACAAGGCATTATGGCTGCAGAGTCCAGTTCCTTACCACTACTATGTTATACAGAAGAACTGAAAAACACTTTTCTGCCAGTGATTCTACCAGATTTTTCTTTGTTCCTTAGAACATGCTATTTCTCTGCTCCTGTTTGGGTGTGCTCAGAGCACCTGAGCCAGGGCTTAGTGGCCTCCTAGGGGTATATATCAGTCAACTTGTAAACAACAGGAGCTAACTCTTGCTAATATAAATAGAAAAGCATTTTACTGAAAATACATTGTATAGTTCACAGAATTGCTTAAGATGTTTTGACAGCAAAGTTAAAAAACAAAACAAAACAAACAAGAAAACAACAACAACAAAACAGATAAGAACAAGGACATGGTTCCCGACTCTACTAGTATCAAGCTTTGTAGTGAGACTTGCTTTGAACAATGAAATGTAAGCAGAAATTTTAAATACTACTTCCAAGAAGAAGCTGTAGGAGACATTGCATGATTCTAACATCTCTCTTTTTTTCTATCACATAAGTCACTACATCCCATATAGGAACTGTTCCTAAGGTGTGAATCCCAAGGGGAAATAAATGCTTATTGTCGATGATCTCTGAGTTTTTGCTTTATCTGGTAAATACCATAATCTAGTTTAAACCGATTCATAAAAGGGACAACCAGTAGTAAACATTACCATATCCACAATGAGGTAACATGTCAGTTCAGTTAGGAAACCGTTTCTTTCTCCAAGGAAATCTGTGTTTGTTAGTTGGCATTGCTGCTGTTGTTGGTACGAACACTGAATCCCAATCTTGCCACCATAGGCATCATTGCTCCAGAAAGAGGATTTGCTGTTGCCTTAGTCACTGCCATCATGGATTTTGCATTGCTCATGTTTCTTTAGTTCTTGATTCAGTGATTCAGATGTGACTTGAAGTAATTACTCAAACTTACATTGACTTCATCCTACTCTGAATTCCTAATTTATTCTGGGGAAGAGAGCTATTTTCAGTGTCTGGGAGAGAGGGATCTGATTATTGGAGTTTAGGACTAGTACTTGTGTGTGCCTCAGTTGGAAGGGTGTCTAGAAAAGCAAATATCTGAGTTATTCAGGTTTTATAGTAGTAAAAGGGCACTTCTCATCCACACTCATGATGAAGAATTGTTTAAATAACAAAAGGGAATCTTATCAAACTCATTAGAACTTTCAAGACCTCAAATCTCCCAAGTAAGGCAAGTTGGGTTCTCTCTCCACCCCCTCTCTCTCAACCCATCACCCCATCTCTCAATCTCTCCCCCTCTGTCTTTTTCTGTCTCTATCTCTGCCTCTCTCTACCCTTAACTTTATCTCTTTCGTTCAACTGAGTTCTAAAACAGCTATGATCCTCCATAAATAAGTGAATTATACATGAAGAAAAGAAGTAAGATGAAGACTAAAATTTAGTCTCTGATGAAAGTTACATTGTTTAGCCCAGATTTACCATTAACACAGCTGACACAAATATCTTAATTTGAAAGCTATATCTATTTCTCTCTTTCTTCAGAACCTATAAGAAAGAAAGGGTAATGATTACTAGTCCACCTCAAAACCCAATACACTTACTCCGTGAACAATGAAGTAGAGGAGTCTAGCTTCCTTCTTCAGAAAAAGATGCACAGAGATAGCCCCTAATTAGAACTGCTAGTCCTTACAGTGGTGCTTGGTCCTTCAGTCCAGAAACTGGATTTTCTTTGTTTATATTTGATCATTTTTATCAGGGACATAAATTTACATAAATAGAATTTAGACAAGAAATATATACAAAATATATTGCCAATGTATTAATTGAAAGATATTCCTTTCTAGGAATCAGTATATTCTCTCTCTTATAACCATTTCTTACAGAAAAATTAGTGATCAGAAATTTCTTGATGTGATTTATCCCATTGGCTGAGAAACACAACTTCCATTTGCAATGCAGTATCTCTTACTAATTCCAACTATGATGGCCTTCTTTTCTTCTCTTGAGTTAAAAACGGCCATGTGTCTCAGCTATAGCCAATAAAATTATAATCAAAAGTCTGGGGTCAATGGGATTCTGAGGAAGCTTTTGCTTTACTGATAAAAGAGACAATCTAGCATTGCTTCTTCCATTTTATTATTACCTTCAAGGCACCTGTGGAGCAGTGGTCACCATTTGGCAAACTTGATAATACAGCACAAGGAAGAAAAATTAATATGGTGAGGATGGTAGGGCAGTAATATAGAAAGTCCCAGTTACTTGAATACACATTTTAACAACTGTATACATACCATCTATTTACACCACAGTTGTTAACAATAAATGTCTTTGTATTTTAATCCACTATTAGTCAATTATTTGTTAATTGAAGCCAAAAGTATTTTCCACGAATATACCTGATGAACAGGAAACCATAGAAAAGACAGTAAACTGTTTTAGGAGAAAGGGTATTTAACACAAACATTGGAAAACCCAGTGAAATATTTTCCCCACACAAAATAGAGAAATTTCTTTAGAGAAAAAAATTACTTCTGTAACTTTATTTCCAGTGTATTTCTTGAATAGACAGTATTTAATGTACTGTGGCTTTTGTCTATATAAGCTTATTTTCCATAATTTTAGGCTAGTCACCAATTGCACAGAAAAATTCACATTTGTAATTCAGATTGCCTATTTTTTTCTAGTAGTAATTTTGTCTTTTATCTTCAAGGGTTGACATGCATCAGTCCCTTGATTATAATGGCATCTTAGAGTTACTGCTTTTAGAGTTGCAGTCTGATTTTGCAACTAATTAGCTGTTGATCTTAGACAAGTTATTTAACTAGAGCTTTATGAATCTATGTCTTTAATTATATCTTGGATATTTAATTTCTATACATATGTGCTAAAGCTTTTGCTAGCATTGAAATATCCTAGGCTCTCCTCAAAATAAAAGCATACTATTTTGATGCACTTTACAGTTTTTAAAGTTGCTTATACATTTTTAAACACTTGCCTCTGTGATTTTCTCATTAGAAATAAGCAAAACAGCAAAACATTTACAACAGTGATATTGTTTGGCTCTGTGTCCCCACCCAAATCTCACCTTGAATTGTAATAATCGTTACTTGTCAAGGGCGAAATCAGGTGGAAATTATTGAATCGTGGGGCGGTTTCCCCCACGCCTTTCTCATGATAGTGACTGAGTTCTCAGGAGATCTGATTTGTTTGTTTGTTTGTTTGTTTGAGATGGAGTCTTGTTCTGTTGTCAGGCTGGAGTGCGGTGGCGTGATCTCTGCTCATTGCAACCTCCGCCTCCTGGGTTCAAGCGATTCTCCTGCCTCAGCCTCCCTAGGAGCTGGGATTACAAGCGTGCATCACCACGCCTAGCTAATTTTTGTATTTTTAGTAGAAACAGGGTTTCACCATGTTGGCCAGGATGATCTCGATCTCTTGACTTCATGATACGCCCGCCTCAGCCTCTCAAAGTGCTGGGATTACAGGCGTGAGCCACTGTGCCTGGCCGATCTGATGGTTTTATAAGGTGCTTAGGGCTTCCGCCTTCGTTTGGCACTCATTCTCTCTCCTGCCACCCTGTGAAGAGGTGCGTTCCGCCAAGACTGTAAGTTTTCTGAGACCTCCTAAGCCACAAAGTACTGTGAGTCAATAAAAATTATTTTCTTTTTACACTACCCAGTCTCATGTATTTCTTCATGGCAGCATGATAATTGACTAATATAAACAGTGTCTGCTAAAGAGGAAAATTGCAACAACAACAATAAAAACAAAACAAAACAAAAATAGCTAATGAATATTGCCAAAATTCATTTATTTTAAAATTATATGTAAAAATTAGTGTGAATGACAGTTAAAAAGACATTATAGAATTTATGCTAAATATCAGTTTTTCCTTTCACTGCTTTCAATATAACCTATAACAGACTTTGGTATAAAGATATTTAGTCAACTTTGATACTTAACTTTCCTGTGAAAGAGGAGAGAAATCTGTAATGCATTCTTTAAGAGAATATCATCTTCAGTAAATGCCATTACAATCATAAGGTTGTTGGTAATAAAGTTATGAGTGATCACATTATTTAAACTATTCAGTGCCAGGCATGACTCATGCACACCTGACATATTTAGGAGGACTATTGGTCTGCTTATGAAACTGATCTCTAAATCTTAGGAATGTGAAAAATACATTTTTGTTTCTATCTTGAATATTATCATTTTGGTCAATGTAGAATTTTCAGGGAATTTAGAAATTCAGCCAGCTTTAATTTCTTGGTGGTGAAATAAATAGCTACTCTTTTCTGCCTTAATGTTTATACATATTCAATACTAAATTATTTAAATTCAATGTTAATGCTTGATAATTTAAGCAGACAAATTAGACTATGCAAAATTAAATCTGATTACATGATTGTTGAAAGGTAATATCATATACGGCTTGGTACACCCCAGAAAATAATTCTTTATAAAGGAGCTGAAACTTTAATTACCTGTGTATATCATTTTATATTATTATCCAAATTATTATGCTCTCTCTCACATAAAATTCTAATTTAGTTACAGTCCCCTGTAATGTTCCCTACATTCATTTTTTAATGTTCCTCAATTTTAAATTTGGTCTTCTTATCATATAATAGTATTAATATTATATAGACATTTATTTTTATCCATTTTATTCTCAAAAGGTATTTAATATCATTATACTTTTCTTTCACAAAGTAATTGAATAATAATCAGAGACTAGAGGAAGCATTTAGACTCTAATAAAGGATGACTCCTTTCTGATATTTGATTCCTGGTAACATTCAAGCTTCATTTCTCCTCCTCTATCTTCTGCTCCATATCTAGGCAAAGTTGATAAGAAATCTTTGTGCTCTCTCCTTTCAGCCTGGTTGGAAGTTCAAAGCATGAAAACTCTGGTTCATACATAAGAACCTTCACCTCAGTCGCATCCGCTAACTACCATAGAGGCAGAGCCATTCTCCTTTTAGATTGTCATGGGGAGTTACTGTACTTGTGCCAGAAACCCTCAATATGTGAGGAATAAACTTTTGTATACTTTCTTTATGTCTGTGTGTGCAGCATCATTAGTCTCAACCTGAACCAATGCTCAGGGTGGTTTCCACCTTCTTTCTGAATTGGTTACAACTGGCACTCTGGGCAGTTTGTCTAGGCAGTGATCACCACCACTAGGCACCATTATTCTCTCTTGCTTTGGCCTGATAAGTGGTTTTGGTGCCTGCTGGTAAGCATGCCCTAAAGCTGTGCTTCTCTGTACTGTGGTTGTTAAATCCTACTGGGCCTTGTATAGATGTATAAATGTAAGTCAAAAGTTTTAATAGTTGCCATTTAAGTACAGAAGTATGGGACTGGGACTTTCTTAAAGTGACCTTGGGTCACCTGTGTTTGCCCAGACCTATCTTTATATATTAGCTTGAGTCATGTGTCTCGATTCTAGTGTATGCCACAACTGATGTTAGGCTCAAGCCAATGGCTTACCTTGTGACTGCTGGCTGTGTCTAAATAGAAGCCTAGGCACCCATTCTATAGAGTACTCAGAGAAAAAAGAATGATATTCTTTGCAATATATGCCCCACTGGCTGGCTGTATGGAGCAAGAATAGTTCCCATGTGGCATCGAGAGGTCATACTGCTAAAAGCAAATGACTTACTAGAATGCTACAAAATGCTTCTTCTCTTGCTTCTGGCTGTACTTTTGTGGCCACAAGAAAAAGATCCTGATCCACTGGGTTCCAGGGAAAAATGCCCATGTGCCGCCGTGGTACAAGCACAGGGTTAAATCAAATCTGATTCGAACCTAGTTACTTAACACATATAAAGCATCCACCAGCATGGGAGAAATCCCTAACCATGACAATACTGATTTAAGGCTCTCTAAAGGAAGGAACTTACAAAAATAGGCAAGACAAACAGGATACGCTTCTGGAGTAGAGACCATAGCCAAAGAAGAAGAGGAGAAAGAGCTTCCTTTTGGATACAGAGGAAAAATACAAATACCTAAAATATAGATGCACAATTTTACTCATTTGGAAATCCAAAATTTACTGAAACATTTTTTTTTACAAAAAGAGTATAAAAGTGTGCTGATTAGCCATTGTGCTTCCACAATGTAAATTCTGAATTAACTTTAACATCTTCTGAAATGCATCAGTTGGCAAACTTTAATGGCTTTAATAGAAGGGCTCACTCAAGTTACAGTTATATCTGGGATTCTACTAAGTTTAAATAATGTATCCCCTGTACTCTTTTGGGAATTACCAAATATAGAAGAATCTCACTTTAGCCATTGGAGCTACTGCCTTGCTTAAAAATCCCATAGCACTTACTGCCCTAAAATATCCCATAGCAGGCATGGACATTCCAATTCAATGAGTAATACATGAAAATTACACTAAGTCTTTGGGAATTACAATTGGCTTGACAAATGAGGTTTGCAATGGACTTCTTCCTCTCCCCTCACTCAAGTTAAAAGAGTTAAATATAGTTCAGTATAAAGGAAAACAGATCTTAAGAACTGAAACTCATACAAAACCTGTTTTGAAAAGGGGTGATTTTCCCTGTAATTTCCCCATAAAAGCATAATTTGGCCAAATTTTAAACTTGGAAATAATGAATGGAGACTTATTGTAGATTACATCACCCTTAGTGATGTGGGTTTACTCATTAAGGCACTCATATCCAATGTTATTGAAATTACTGACTTCATTCAATTAGACTTTAGTAAGCTCTTTGTAGTTACATATTTGCTTCCTATGTATGTTCAGAGCCTATTTCAATAGCCTCACAGCTGAAGTTTGCCTTCAAGGTGAAATGAACACAATGCACTTTTACCTGGCTACCCATAGAGTACTTCAACAGCCCAGCTATCCCACATAATCATTGCAGGAAGGATCTTAATTCTATCCAACTTTTTCTAGGATCATAAGTATGACATTGCATTGATGAATCTTTCTTCAATGAGATTCACTTGATTTACTCACTCAGGGTATATACAAACTCACAAAGGAGCTTTACAAATAAGGGGTGGGCCATTGACCCATATGTAGTACAAGGCCCTGCCACCTTGGTTAAATTTCTGAAAATTATTTGGTTAGTCAAGAGCTTCTCCATCACTGACACTGTCAAGAAACATGCTCAATACTGAGCATGTCAACGCTGTTTCTTGACACAAGCCATACAACTTTTAAGCTTTTTTTGTGTTCTGAAGGCAACAACTTTCTCGTTTATAAAGTTTACTTAAATATAGTTATACTGTTGCTTACAAATCAGCCCACATTGAATACGTTCCCTTATGACAATAGCTCTAGAATCCATTTGAGTTGCAATGCAACAGGCACTCCCCTTAATGTCTCTGAGATATTTGGCCAGTGCAGAAGCTGCAGCAACCTCCTCCCATACCTTCTGTAGTCTCTAAATCAAATCAACCAGGATGTCCATAAATTTCCCATGGGCTTCCAGAGCATGAAACTGCCCTTCCTGAACATTTGCACTCCTTGTAGTGCATACCATTACAACAGCAGTTGCTGGTAGCATGCTGGACCCACACAGGCTCTGAGCCTATCACCCTTCATACCCAGCTGCTTATTATGCCCTGGGTCATGAAAACAGCATTCTGAAAGCTTGGTATAGTCAAGATCTCCTTACTAAAATGAAAAGTATACCTACAGGATCAAGCTAAATCTGGGTCTTCTGGCATATCCCAGCTGCAGGGGGCATAGCCTTCCCTATCTCCAGTGTGTTGTCAGATTCCATGGTGTTGTGGAAGTTTACTTCCTCTCCTACTCCTACACCTCACCTAGAGAGCCTCTTGAAATCAATTGAATGAGGAGAAAAATGAAGATAGTTTAAATACTTTACAGGTGGCAGCAACACTATTGTATGTGATGGAGCTTACTGGAGATCTGCTGCTTTTCATCCCTTAACGAGAACATCGCTGATCAAGGATGGAAACCAAGGTCTAGCACAATAGTTGAAATTTAGGCAGTGATCTTAGCAACAGATTCACTGGTCAATGATCAGTTTTATCTGTATGTTTTTATAGACTCTTTGGCTGTTGTCTGGTCCAGCCAATGTCAGCAACAACTATGTTCTATGCAATATTGTCCACTTTGGAATGAAGAATTCTGGGAAGCTCTTGGCTCAAGGTCACATATGTCTCACTCATAATAAAGCCAGTATAAAAGTCCTCATCAATATACTCCTCATCCCCTTCTGAGTTCCAGATACTATCGGTAGTGACCAGGCAACTCATTTCAGTTTTCAAAGTACTAGTTTTCAAAGTACACTCTCTTTTAACCTTCTGATTCACATCTGGGCAACACTGTAAGAAAGCCTGGGTGTTCTCTTCTTTGGCACCAGTGGAAGCTAAATCATGCAAGCCCCAGCTGGCATATGGAAAACCTGGCTCCAGCCTTACTATATAATCACCATGAAAGATGAGCTCATACTGGCTTGGGAAGCCACCCTGCTTTCCCTAGAAAGGCTTACTATGTCAGTTAACAATGCTTTTTATACCCTCTTGGTGTGTATGTGGCATCATCACTCTTGACACCTGTACTGAACTTGATTGGGGAAATCTATCCTGCCTCTTTAGAGTTTCTAAACCAGAAACATTGTACATCAAATTTCATTCTTTCCACTACAATAGAATACAGAAAAAATAAAAAATTCAGTGTCCTCAAAATATCTAAGGCAAAAACCACAATAGTTTTTTTGAGCATTTTAACAATCACAGATTCCTGCATTACTGAAACACTGATTGATCTTATTAGATGAGTGTTAAGATATTTAACAACAACAAATAGTGCTATTGCTCTTTTACAGAACCACAAAAAATATGTTTGGAAGGGGGAAACAGTTTGTAGGTCTCTGTTTCCACATTATTAAAATGGTTGATTGTTTTTGCTTTGTGTTTAAGCAAAGAAGCTTGGAAGCATTTTTATCTTTCCAATTATGGTAGTGAATGCAAATATGGTGCTTGCACAATCATCACATATATTAGTAAATTTCTGACCCTTGGAAATAAGCATGACTTGCATGTCTATCTTTAGAATAATTTGCATCCAGCAGTTAATTGCTAATCAACTAGTACCCATGGGAAATCAAAAGCAAAAAAGAAAAAGCACAGAAAAAAATAAGTAAAAGAAAATTTGTTTTAACACCGGGAAAAGTATAATGTCATTATAAAGTCAAAATCATGCTTTAATAGTAACTTAAGATGTATTGATTCACAGATCAAAATGAAAATAATGCACATTATCCAACCCAAGGAATTTGAAAGTGCAGTAATCAACACGATTTTCCAGTTTTATATCCCTTTCCCTAAAATATCCAGGAATGTATGGGTGCTTAATAGTGTCCCAAAATACAGCTCTGTTGTTTTTTGCCTCACCACGACAAAAAAGAAATTCAGATGAGCTAAGAGGAATCTTCCATTTTTTCTAGAAGCAGCTTGCTCTGGTCTAAGCCCCCTCTTCAAAGAGTCATTGAACTTCTTTTGCTGTAGCCAAGTTCTAGACAATTGCATACAAATTTAAGAAATTTGCTTGCTGCGTCACTGTTGCCCATGTTCTTATATTGCAGCATCAGTTGGAACTATAACTATTCACACAGGATAAAGTCCTGGGTCAGGCTTTCAGTTGAGGCCATTTCCTCCTACTCTAGTGTGAAATGATGCTCAGACTACAAGAGTTCTTCAACATGAAGAGCAATATGTCATCTCTCACTTCAGTATGATGTGCAGCCAGGTGGCACCCATGTCCAAACTGACTTAATTTCCTAATATTAAAGAGAATTGCTGAATTTATTCATTGCCCCATCGTCAGGGTAGTCTGTCTACCACGTGGATTAGGTAAGGTCTCCAGCACAGAGTAATCATTCTTTTTCTACTTAGTGCACTAGTAGTCCTGCTTGCCCTGTCCCTTTCTTTTCTCAGATTGATTGTTTTTTTAATTACATGGGTCTATTTTTCTTCCCACTACAGTCCACTGCAAGAGATTTTTATAACCTCAATCTCAGGAAGAAGTGGTTAGAATATATAGTCTTTGTCTCTGATGAAAATTTCTTTACTGTTCAAAATTTCTCACATTTTACCCAGAATATTTCAATCTCATTTAGTCAAAAATTTATAGAAAAAATATAGTACTTATCTCTATTTAAACAGCATTAATTCAATTGCATTCTACTTTCCAGCAACATTTAGGATGCCTCAAAAATAAAAAATATATACACATTAAAATTATTAGCATGGATTTATTATTATTTTTATTTTTATTTTTACTTTTGACACAGAGTTTCACTATTGTCGCCCAGGCTGGAGTGCAATGACACGATGTTAGGTCACTGCAACCTCCAACTCCTGGGTTCAAGTGATTCTCTTCCCTCAGCCTCCTGAGTAGCTGGGATTACAAGCATGTGCCACCACACCCGGCTAATTTTTTGTATTTTCAGTAGAGATGGGATTTCACCATGTTAGCCCAGGCTGGTCTCAAACTTCTAACCTCAAGTGATCCGCCCGCCTCAGTCTCCCAAAGTGCTGGGATTACAGGAGTGAGCCACTGTGCCCGGCCATGGATTTTTGACTTTTGAAAACTTTTTTGTTGTTCAGGCAATGATTTTTGAGTTAAATCGTGTGGATAAAGTTTTTTAATTTTAATTTTTAATTTTTATGGGTTCATAATAGTTACACATATTTACAAGGTACATATGATATTTTGGTACAAGCATACAATGTGTAATGATTAAATCAGGGTAATGGGAATACCTACGGCCTCAAACAATTATATATTTGTTTGTGCTGGAAACAATCCAAATCCACTCCTCTTGTTATTTTGAAATATACAACAAATTGTTTTTACATGTAGTGACTCTATTGTACCACTAAACACTAGATCTTATTCCTACTACGTAATTGAATTTTGTACCAATTAACCAATCCCTCTTTATTCCCCCATTCCTCACTACTTTTGCAAACCTCTAGTAACGATCATTTTACTCTCTACCTCCATGAGATCAATTTTTTAGCTCCCACATATCAGTGAGACCATTCAGTATTTATTTGTCTTTCTGTGCCTGGCTTATATCTATGTTACTGGAAATGACAGAATTTCATTTTTCTTTTATGGCTAATGATATTCCATTGTGCATATGTACCACATCTTCATCTATTCATCTGCTGATGGACACTCAGGTTGCTTCCATATCTAGGTTATTGTGAAGAGTGCTGCAATAAACTTGAGACTGCAGCTATCTCTGATATGCTGATTTCCTTCCAGTCTAGTAGTAGGATTGCTGAATCATATGGTAGTTCTATTTTTAGGTTTTGGGGAACTATCATACTGTTTTCAATAGTGGTTTTACTAATTTACGTTCCTATCAACAGTGAACGAAGTTTTCCCTTTCTCTGCATTCCTGCCAACATTTTTCATTGACTGTCTTGGGGTGAGATGATATATCATTGTAGTTTTGATTTGCATTTCTGTGATGATTACTGATATTGAGCATTATCTTATATATATATGGTGGCCATTTGTATGTCTTCTTATGAGACATGCCTCTTCAGATCATTTGTCCATTTAAAATTTCTTTCTTTCAATAGCTTTAGAAGTCCAAGTGTTTTTTCGTTAACATGGATGAATTGTTTAGTAGCAAAGTCAAGGATTTTAGTGCACCAGTCACCCAAGTGATGTATTTTGTACCCAAAAGGTAGTTTTGCATCCCTCATCCTCCTCTTCCCTATCCCCTTCTGAGTCTCCGATGTTCATTATACCACTCTGTATACCTTTGTATACCCATAGAGCTATACCCATAGCTCACACTTTTAAGCGAGAACATGCACTATTCGGTTTTTGATTCCTGAGTTACTTAGAATAATGACCTCTAGTTCCATCCAAGATGCTACAGAAGACATTATTTTGTTCTTTTTTATGGCTGAGTAGTATTGCATAGTATATATGCATACTACATTTTGTTTATCCACTCATTGATTGATGGGCACTTAGGCTGATTCCATGTCTTTGCAATTGTGATTTGTGCTATAATAAACATACACATACAGGTGTCTTTTTGATATGATGACTTTTTTCCTTTTGGGTAAGTACCCAATAGTAGGATTGCTGGATCAAATGGTAAATATACTTTTAGTTCTTTGAAAACTCCTTCCTGTTTTCCATAGAGGTTGTAATAATTTACATTCCTATCAGCAGTGCACAGATATTCCTTTTTCTCCACATCTATGCCAAATCTGTTGTTTTTTTGACTTTTTAATAATGGTAACCCTGGCTGGGGTAAGGTGATACCTCATTGTGGTTTTAATTTTCATTTCCCTCATATTAGTAATGTTGAACATTTTTGTTTGTTGGCCATTTGTATATCTTCTTTGAGAAATGTCTATTCATGTCCTTTGTCAGTTTTTTAATACAATTTTTTTTTTTTTTGCTGACATGTTTGAGTTCCTTGTAGATTCTGGATACTAGTCCTTCGTCAGGTACATAATTTGCAAATATTTCCTCACATTCTGTAGGTTGTCTGTTTACCCTGACGTTTATTTTTTATGCTGTACAGAAGGATTTTAATTTAAGTAGGTCCCATTTATTTATTTTTATTTTTGTTGCATTTGCTTTTGGGATCTTAGTCATAAATTCTTTGTCTAGATCAATTTCTAGAAGATTTTTTCCTAGGTTTCCTTCTAGAATATTTATAATTTCAGGTTTTAGATTTAATTATTTAATCCATCTTGAGTTAATTATTATATATGGTAAGAGATAGAGATCCAGTTTCATTCTTCTACATGTGGCTATCCAATTTCCCCAGCACCATCTATTATTCAGTAGATGGCTGTCCTTTCCCCAATTTATGTTTTTCTATGCTTTGTCAAAGATCCATTGGTTGTAAACGTTTGGCTTTATTTTTGGGTTCTCTATTCTGTTCCATTTGTTTATGTATTTATTCTTATACCAGTACCATGCTATATTGGTTACTATAGTCTTGTAGCATAATTTGAAATTGGTCTAAAAACAAAAACGAAACAAAAATTAACAAGGCCCCACCATGTGCTGCCTATTGAGACTCACCTCCACTTTAAAGACACACATAGACCGAACGTGAAGGGATTGCAAAAGTATTTCATGAGAATGAAAGCCAAATAAATTACTTAATGAAGCATCTTGAAGAATTAAAAGAAGAAAACAACCCAAACCCAACATTAGCTGAAGAAAAGATAAAATACAAAGATTAAAAAAGAAAAGAAAAGATAAAAATCAGAGCAGAAATAAATCAAATTGAGACAAAACACGAAAGATTAATGAAAAAGAAAGTTGTTCTTTGGGAAACGTAAGCAAAACAGAAAAACCTTTAGCCTGATTAAAGATAAAAGAAAGATGACTCAAATAAATAAAATCAGATATGAAAAAGGAGACATTATCACAGACATCACAGAAATTCAAAAGGTCATTAAGGATTAGAGACTATTATGAACAAATATATGCCAATAAATTAGAAAACCTAAAAGAAATTGATAAACCCCTAGACACATATATCCTACTAAAATCAAGCCACGAAGAAATAGAAAACCTGAATAGACCAGTAATAAGTAACAGGATGGAAGCAGTAATAAAAAGTCTCCCAACAAATAATAGCCCAATATCTGATAGCTTCACTGCTGAATTCTACCAAATATTTTAAAATATTTGTGTGTTAGGTCCATTCGGTCCAAAGTGTCCAATTGTATTTTATTTTGTTGGTTTTCTCTCTAAATGATATATCTACTGTTCAAAGTCTAGTATTGACCTTTTTTACCATAATTGTATTACTGTCCAAATCTTCCATATCTATTTATATTTGCTTTATATCTTTAGGTGCTCTGATATTAGATGCACGTAGATTTATAATTGTTATTTCTTCTTGATTAATTGAACGTTTTACTATTATTTAATGACATTCTTTGTCTCTTTTTACAGTTTTTGGTTTAAAGTTTATTCTGTTTGAAATAAATATAGTGGACCGGGGGCAGTGGCTCACGCCTGTAATTCCAGCACTTTGGGAGGCTGAGGCGGGTGGATCACGAGGTCAGGAGATCGAGACCATCCCGGCTAACACAGTGAAACCCCGTCTCTACTAAAAATACAAAAAATTAGCCGCGTGTGGTGGCAGGCGCCTGTAGTCCCAGCTACTCAGGAGGCTGAGGCAGGAGAAAGGCCTGAACGCAGGAGGCAGAGCTTGCAGTGAGCCGAGATCACACCACTGCACTCCAGCCTGGGCGACAGAGCAAGACTCCATCTCAAAAACATACACACACACACACACACACACACACACACAAGAAATAAATGTAGTGACCACTGCTCTTTTTTGGCTTTCACTCTCATGAAATACTTTTGCAATCCCTTCATGTTCATTCTATGTGTGTCTTTAAAGTGGAAGTTAGTCTCAACAGGCAGCACATGGTGGGGCCTTGTTAATTTTTGTTTTGTTTTTGTTTTTGTTTTTAGACACAATCAATCACTCTACACCTTTTGATTGAATTTACTTCGTTTTTATTCAGAGTATTTATTGATAGGTAAGGTTTCACCATTTTCAATTTGTTAATTGTTTTCTGGATGATTTTTATATCCTTTGTTCCTTTCTTCCCCACTTGCTGGTTGTGTGTGTGCGCGCGTGTGTGTGTGTGTGTGTGTGTGTGTATGTGTGTGGTTTGAGGATTTTATGTAATCATATGCTTTGGTTCCTTTCTCTTCATCTTTTGTATATCTACTATAGGTTTGTGCTTTATGGTTACCATGATGCTTACATACAACATTTTATATGTATAACAATCTGCTTTAAGGTGATAACAACTTAACTTTGATTTCATATAGAAACTCTACCCTTTTATTACCCTTGGAAAAAAATATGTTTTTGATGTCATTCTTTGTGTATTTTTATATTGTGTACTGATTAAAAATTATGGTATCTATTATTATTTTATTAACCTTTATACTGGACATATAAGTGACTGATTTATCACCATCACTGTATTAGAATATTCCAAATTTGCCTATATACTTACTGCTTCCAGTAAGTTTTATACTTTCATATATTTTTATGTTAGTAATTACTAATCTTTTGTGTGAGCTTGAAGAACACCCTTTGGCATTTCTTGTAAGGCAGGTCTAGTGGTGATTCTTTTCCTTAGCTTTTGTTTTTCTAAGAAAATCTATTTCTCTCTTCCATTTCTGAAGGATGGCTTTCTGAAAATAAGTTATTTAGTTTGGTAGGTTTTTTTTCTCCATTCTTTCAATACTGTGTACATTTTTTTCCCAGTCCTTTCTGACCATGGAAATTTATTGCTAAGAAATCAGCTGATAGCCTTACAAAGGTTCCCTAGCAGAGGAACTTCTTTTTTGTTGTTGTTGCTTTCAAAATTCTTTGTCTTTGACATTTGTCTGTTTGATTAAATATAACTTGGTAAAGTATTTCGGATTGAATCTAATTAGAAACCTTTGAGCTTCTTGTACTTGGATATTAATATTTTCCCCAGATTTGGGAAGTTTCAGACATTTATTCTTGTTCCCTCCCTTTATTACATTTATTATGAGACTAATGAAGGATTTTATTTTATTTTAAATTGTGTATATTTAAGGTATACAACAGTGTAAATAGTGAAATGGTTACTATAGTCATGAAAATTAGCAGACTCATTATCATACATAGCCTTTTAAAATAAGCTTTCTGTCCCTTTCTCTCTCTGTTCTCCTGAAATATTGAGAATGTGAAAATTAGCTCTCTTTGTGGTTTCCTATTAACTCCATAGGCATTCTTCCCTTCTTTTCATTCTTCTTTTTTTCTCCACTAGTAGAATACTTTCAAATTAACCGTCTTTGAGTTTACAGATTCTGTCTTCTGTTGTATCCAGTTCACTGTTGATGGTCTCTTTTGCATTTTTTCATCTAACTTATTGTACTCTTCAGCTTCAGTATTTCTGCTTGGCTCTTTTTAAAATAATTTATATGTCTTTGTTGTTTAACTTCTTGTTTTGCTTATGTATTGTTTTTCTGACCTTTTTTTTTGCCTCTCTGTGCTCTCTTGTAGCTGTTAGTTTCCTTAAAATAATTATTTTACATTTTTGGTTAGCCAATTTGTAGATCTTCATTTCTTTGTGGTTGGTTACCAGAAACTTAGTGTGTTCTTTTGGTGATGTTGCATTTTCTTTCTTTTTCTTCATGTTTCTTGTTGCTTATGTTGATGTGTGAACATTTGATGGTGCATCACCTTTTTCAGACTTTGTGATCTAGTTTCAGTGAGAAAAGAGTTTTACCTATGAGTGGATGTGAGGGTGCTAGTTTGATGGGGTGCAGCAATTTCAGCTCCAATGAGGGTGTAGTAGCAGTCCCATGTACCTCTACCAGCTGATTGGTAAAGATTGCAGGGATTTTCAGTGGCCAAGGATGTGGGTGTCCACAGTGGTGGCAAGGGCTGTTGCCATCTCAGTGGCAAATGCTGCTGGGGTATTCCTCCTAATCTTTCTATTCCATGAGGGAAGTTGTGACCTTAGCTTTTGTGTTTACAGTGTTGGTGCTATTGTAGTGGCCATGGAGCTGGGGTCTTTCTAGAGTGTGAACATGTGCAGAGCAACAGTAGCTCTCAGATGCAGAGCACAAACCTGTCTGCTGGGGTGGTGGCTCCAGCATTTGATGTTCAAGTTTGTGTGATGTGGCTGCAGAATTAAGGTCCAGAGGGCAGACATTTGTGGAGTGACAGTGGTTCTGGGGTCTGGAGCATGGGCTATTTCACTGAGTTTATGGCTCTGATGTTTGAGGCACAGATGCTCATGGAGTGATGGTGGGACTTGGGATCAACAGCATGGGGATGCAGAGTGACCACAGCTTCAGGACAAAGGCCGACGCTACCCTGCAGTGGTAGTGTCTCCTACGCATGAGGCACTGATGTGTGCTCTGCAGCTATGGAGCCAACATGTAGAGCACAGGCATTTGTAGAGTGGCCAGAGTTCCAAAGCTCTGGGCACATACAGGGTTGAGGGGGTGGCCACGGTCCTGGGTTAGCACAATGGTGGCTCTTTCTTGATGGGATCATCATCAGCTTCTCCCTTTCTGAGGGGAAGGTCAGTGCTAGTGATGTCTGTCCTCTGCAGAGCAGGCACTGAGGATCTCAGTGACACCCACTATGTGGCTTACATTGATAGCCTTTTCCTTTGTTCTTTGTCCCTAGCCACCTCCAGACCTCTCAGGTAAGTCAGTGTCCTCAGTGACCATTTCTGTGTCATTATTCTCCATTTTTTGCTCAATTGAATTGCTGCAGTTTCTTAATTGGAGCCTTGAATCCTCTCAAGGCTATTTTTGTTCCTGACCAGCTGTCTAATTGCTGTTTTTTTGTGAAGGCATTAAGGCTGGTGTCTTACTCTGACATCTTGCTGACATCACTGATGGATTTCTGTTAATAAGATCTCAGTACCTGTGTGTTCATTCATGATGTGTGCATAGCCTATCTCGTCCTGTGGAAATTTTCTTTAATGGCCTGCTTCTCCATGAAAATTTTCTAAATCCTCATTGGAATAAGTTATCTTTTATCTTAGAACATATCATAGAATATTTATATCTTTTTTGTAGAATATTGTATTCTCGTTTGTTTTCTTGTTGTGAGCATGCCCGTAAATTGTAGTGTGAGCCATGGACTATGGTTTATTCAACATCTCTACATCCATAAATATACTAGTTCATTGTGCTCAGTAAATATTTCCTAATAGTTGTGTTGAAATCGGAGCCAATTATACAAATGTTTTAAGGTTGTCATAGGTTTAAATAAAGATAACCAGCATTTCTGTGAAAGAGGTCATTGCAGTTATGTGGACTTTCTTATAAATATATGAATGTATTTTCCCTCATTGGTCTATCTTTGTAGAATAGGAGAAAATATGGTAAATAATTGTAGGTGAGGGTAGTTACCAATATAATCTGCATATATTCTCATTTCTTATTGTCATTTGAAGTAAAGTTATTATAAGGCCCAATACAATTGTCGCTCATCTGAAAAGCACTGTGTCTTTACATGATGCCAATTAATATTAGGTGTTATTAGGCCTGGGAAAGCTAATTATGGCTGTTTATGCCGTTATATATCACACTGTTAATACTACTATAAAGCCCTTATCATAACTTTCAGTTATTTCCTCTGAGCTACTTGATATAAAGACTGCCTTCTTTATCTCCTAGCTTTTAATACTGGGAGATAATACAATTCATACTGCATTCTGCATACTCAAGCATATTTGTAGAATGAATACATTGTCTCCTTTGGATTTTAAGTCTGCCACCTGGAACTATAGAACTCTTTCTATTTCTTAATAAATTTTGTCATTACATATGGCTTTAAAAATCTGTAAATGTATTTTAAGCAAAATATAGTACTGTCTCTATAAGCTTAATTTTAACTTTTGAAGACATGATTAAAAGTATAAATAAAAGTTTAGTTATAAGAGTTTGCAAGGCTATTATGTAATGATTTGGTCTGACAGCTGTTGAGTTAAAATTCTCATCTTTATTCTAATAAATGTTTCTCAGACACATTCAAAGATAAATTTGCTGCTGGTGCTTCATGAACCTTTATAAGTAAAATAAACATCAGTTATGTAGACAAAAAACAGAAAAAAATCTGTTACTTCTTCACTAGGTTTTCTTCTACCAAAGGACAGAATATCATTAATAATTCATGTTATTATAATAATAAAGTTTATGGTAATAACTAACACTAACTTTGCTCACACTTATTTCCATTTCCCACTAGATTAATCTACTCCTGATTTTTAGAGGAAAAAAGTAGTGGTACATTTTTTGCCAATGCAAAAATCAGGAGTAGAATAGTAATGTCCTGTAATTGCAGAGCCCTATTCAGTTTATAAAATATTTTTTAAATTCCTAATGATATAAAGAATATATCTTTTTTCAAAATTTTAGCTTTTTAAGCTGAAATGACCTGAGTCTGAAGCAGCTTGCATATAGAATCCATTCATCAGGTGGGGAAGTAGACTGGCATCTCCCCTGGTAGTCTAGAGCCTGATCCTAATAACAATTTCAGGTAGAGGAAGCATTTTGAAAAACGTATTTTTCTACTAGATTATAAAAACCCTAGATACCAAAATATGAGTGCCTCAGAATATATTTATGTAGATTGTCCACTGATGGCTTTTGTTTATCAACCTGAGTAGTGGTTTCCGAATTATTACTGTGGAGTCCAAAACCTTGTGCAAAGCACAAAGAGTAGAGAGGAACTACAGCAGAAAGGTTCAGGACCACACACTAATTAATAGAAATTTTAGTTTATTTATTGATTATATTGGAGTGCTTGAAAAAGTATGTATTTGGTAACAGGGGAAGGGTAGGAGGGACAGGGTGGGAGAAAAACAGAGAAAGAGAAAAAGGAGGAGGAGAAAGTGAGAGAAGGGAAGAAGAAAAGGGATAAAGAGGAGAAAGAGAAAGGAGAGAAGAAGGAAAGTAAGGAGGAGAGGGAGGAAAAAAATGCCCCGATCTAAGGAATTAAATGCATGAGGAAGAACAGAAAATCTCACAGGAGTACCTGAAAAATATCAACTGAAAAATTAATACCAATTCACACATAGTTCAAGTAAACATGTAAATAGGAAGACAAAAACAAAAGTTCCATGTAAGATATATATGTGTGTGTATACGTGTGTGTGTGTGTGTATTTATTTATACTTCCCTTTTTACTGACATACGAAATGATAGCAGGGAACACATTTTTATCTAGCAATTGTTTCCAGGCAAAACATACTAAGGAAAGAGATGAAATTGAGAATGCTAAGGGTTAACTTAACTGTCATTTCTGACTGATTATTAAATGTCAGAAATAAAAGGGATATGCACTGTATTATTTTTTCTACTTATTAAAATCTATGCTATGAGGATATATCAGAAATTTGATTTCTTGATTTCAAGGAAATAAAATAGTGTGACCTTTACAGTGCCCTTTGATTTTTGAGTGACAAAACATTTCCTTTGGTTACTTCATCAGATATTTGTATTCCTTATGTTTATTGTACACAGAGATTCAAGCACATTCAACCTGCACTTGAGAGTTTAAGTCAGAAAGATGAAACAAGAAAGAAGACTGAACTATATTGTTGCCACATACAGAGATACACAGACCAATGAAAAACGTGTTTGTATGACCCTGATCTGGTTTGGCTGTGTCCTCACCCAAATTTCATCTTGAATTTTAGTTCCCATAATCCCCAGGTGTTGTGGGAAGGCCCAGGTGGGAGGTAATTGAGTCATGGGGGTGGTTACCCCCATACTGTTCTCATGATAGTGAGTGAATTCTCATGAGACCTGATGGTTTTATAAGGGGCTTTTCCCCCTTTGCTCAGCACTTCTCCTTCCTGACGCCCTGTGAAGAAGGTACGTTTCTTCCCCTATGCCTTCTGCCATGATCGTAAGTTTCCTGAGGCCTTCCCAGCCCTGTGGAACTATGAGTCAATTAAACCTGTTTTCTTTATGAATTACTCAGTCTCAGGTATTTCTTCATAGCAGCATGAGAACGAAGTAATACTGACTCTTCAAAGGGGATATGAGCAAGAATTTTTTGAAATGCCTACCAAGAATATAGCACTGTAGCAACGTGTTCTGGAGTAGGATTGTTTTTTAAAATCGAATCCTATATATTTCTAATTTAATAATTTAATAATTTCAACATTTGTACAATGAGAATTTTGAACTATTTTCCTCATATATTTGTTGTTGCCTGAATGACAGAGTCCATGTCAAAAACTCAAAATAATATTTGAATACATATCAAATATTCAGGAAAGGCTAACTGATATCATTATAATGGGATGCATAAGTAAAGACACGAACATTTAAGATAATAGTACTGATTATTCTCAATCAATTTGTACTGAGCACTTGTGGGATGCTTCAACCCAAATATGGGATAAAAGAAAATGGCATCATGTAAAACTTTTATATTAATTAGAATCCCAGATGTTTGTTACCTTGGACAAATTAAAATCAATTTTTTTCTTTGTAAAATGGGGAAAAATAAGGTTTTAGTGATGCTTGAATGAGAAGTTCATGTGAGGATTTGATCATAGGATATTAATAAAGAAATACTGAAGTCTCCAACTATAATAGATGTACCTATTTTTCACTCCTGTTCTATTAGAGTTTGCCTCTCCTATTTTTACTCTTTGTTGTTAGGTGCATACTTATTTAGGGTTGTAATGTCTTGTAAGAGACTGACTCCATTCTCATTACATATGGACCTTGAATAATTATCCTTTTCGTGAATCTTATCACAGATTTTCAGCTTTCTTTTGATTAGTGTTAACATGTTATATCTCTCTGTATTCTTATACTTTTAACATGTCTGAGACTTTGTTTTTATAGTGACTTTGCAGACAACATAGAATTGCTTCATTTTTAATCCATTCTGATAATATTGCTTTCAATTTGTGCATTTATACCATTTACTTTTAAAATGATTATTGACATAGATGGGTTTATATCTATTACAGCTGCATATGTTTTCTATTCAGTGAACTTGTTTTTGTTCCTTTTATCCTCCTCTTTACCTGCCTTCTCTAGTTTTAATTGAGCATTTTATATGATTCCACTTTCTCTCCTCTCAGCATATGAGCTCTGCTTCTTATTTTGTATGTTTCCATATATTTTCCATTCTACATTATAATTAATCTTGGTTCACTCTCAAATAAAACTATATCACTTTACATGTAGTGTAATTATCTTGTAACAAAGTATTCCAAATTCTTCCCTTTCATACCACGTTATTGCTGTCATTCACTTCACATATCCATACACTATAATCATCAAATACATCGTTGTGATTATTACTTGAAACAGTTTTCTTTTAGATTAACTAACAATAAGTGAATAATGCATTTTATTTTATCTTTATTTTTACTCTCTGACATCCTTTCTTTAAATAGATTCAAGTTTTTGACGTATCATTTACTTCCTCTCTGAAAAGCTTCTCTTTTCACAGAACATGTGTGCCGGCAACGAATGCCATTTTTGCTTGCTTAAGTCTTTATTTAACCTTTATTGTGGAAGAATAATTTTGCTGAATATATAAATCTAGGTTGATATTTTATTTTTTTAAATTCAAAACTCTAAATATTTTATTGCATTCTCTTCCTACTTGGAATTTCTGCTTAGAGTACCCTAAAATTTAAAGTATAATAATAATAAAATTAAAATAATGAAATTAAAAGTCTACTGTAATTATCATTCCTTTTCCTCTGCAGGTATACTGTTTATTTGCTTGCTTCTGAATCTTTTCAAGATTTTTTCCTTGTCTTTGATTTTCTGCAGTTGAATATATGATTAGATGTAGCTTTCAGGATATTTGTCCTGCTTGATATTCTTTGAGTTCCCTGAATCTACAGTTTGGAGTCTGTTACTAATTTTGGAAAATTCTGTTATTTTTACTTCAGGTATTTTTTCTGGTCTGGTCTATCACTCTTCTCCATCTTATATTCCAATTACACATATTCTACGATTTATGGAATTGTCCCACAATTATGGGATGCTCTGTTCTGTTTATTATTACTGTTATTATTATTTTCTTTTTGCATTTCACTTTATGACATTTCTATAGAACATGCTCACATGTTTTTATGCTTGTCCAGTCTACTGATGTGACCACAAAAGGAATTCTTCCTTACTGTTTATGTGTTTTGATTTCTAGAATTTTTCTTAGATTTTTTTCTTAGGATTTTCATTTCTCTTACTGATCTGTTTTTGAATATTGTTCTACTTTTTCTGTTAGAGCATTTAGCATGTCAATCCTAGTTATTTTAAATTCCTATCTGATAATCTCACCATCTGCATCATATGTGAATCTGGTTCTGATGCTTGTTTGTCTATTTAGACTTTTTAAAAATTTTTTTATTTTAATTTTTTATTTTTTTATTTATGTTTTGCTTTTCAGCATGCCTTTGGATTAAGGAATAGAAACTAAGGTAAATAGGATTTTAACATGACTTTTTTTGTTAATCTGGTTAATAACTGGACAGTGGATGTTTGCTGTAGCTTTAGGTACCAGAGGCTTTACATTCTTCTTGTGTACTTATTTTTATCTCTCTTGTTTGCTTTGGATTCGGTGTATACAATTAAATAAAATCATTTAGGAGGTCAAGAGACCTCAGAATGGAATAAAAATGTGACAAAATAATCTCATTGTACTACAAATATGTGAAACAACTTCATTGAAGGAGGTATCTGGCAAGTTGCTGGCCTAAGTAACCTTGGAAATGAGTGGCATCTGTAAGAGTAAAACCAAAAGTATTTATGAATTGTCCTCAGTTAACAAAGATGTTTCTTGTGGCATTTTGAGTTAACAACTCTTGTACTGCTTCACATGTGTACTACAATTGAATAGTTAAGTAAATGGATTTTGCACGGCGGGATCTACATTGCTCTTGTTAAAATGAGCAGTTATACATAAGCAGGTGGAGGAGGCTAGACTGATCTGCATAATAGTGGATAGAGCTAGAGACACAGTGTGAGCTCATGTTTAGAATAATATAGCTACCGATGGTTACATATAGAAATATTTATAAACGTATATATACATAGTTTTGTATAAACACATATATTTCCTTTTTCTGTCAGTTAAGAGGTCTAAAAACAATGACATCGTAGTAGTAGTAAGCACATTAGCACCCAGCTATTGGTCTCTAATACCATTCCCCAGTTAAAGGAAACTACGAGCCTTTAAGAACTGGTTGATTCTAGCAATGGGGCAGGAATTATACAATATAAACTTGAAGCATCTTAAAATGCTAGAAAGTAAAAAAATTACCTACACATACACACACAAAAACACAAACACATTGATTGTGATATGTAAAAGGAACACAGCAGCCCTCTGTAAGAAATTCTGAGCTTTTGATGGCTAAAGCTGGAACTGTTTGAGTAACAACATGAGTAAAATCTTATCAAATAATAACTCAAAATATAAAATAAGCACAAGTACATATTGACATCAGTATATTTATATTTATACTGATGTAAATAGCTGAATGAATAAATAAATGGGGAAATAGAAAAATATCTGGTACAGAGAATTCCAAATAATTTTTGTATGTCAACCTCAGGGAGGAGGAGAAAAAGTTCCCACTTCTTAATTACAGGTGACATGCAGAGATTTCTTGCCAAAAAATGCATTATGGAAATGGAGGGAGTGTAACTTTATACTGGAGAAACTGGACAAAGGTTGTCTGAGCCAGGTGATCAAGTTCAACTTTAACAGTAATAAGTCATGTTTATGACACATACCCTTGATATGATGTGATTAAAAAGTACTTTACCTCTGTGGTGTTGCTCCCCAAACTCATAACACACAACTAATTATGATAAAAATATCAGGCAAATTGCAATATGGGAACATCTTATATAATACATGACAAGTATTCTTAAAACTATTAAGGTCATCAAAATCAAGGAAACTTTGAGAAATTGTCTCAGCTAAGAGAAGCCAAAAGCAACATGATAACTATATATAATGTGATGTCCTGGATAGAATCCTGGAACTGATATAATATGTGGGGTTAAACTCAGGAAATATGAATAAACTAATAACTTCAGTTAATAATAATGTATTAATTGTAAGGGACAATTGGAAGGACAGCCGAGAAAGGAATGAGGCCAGTAGACCCAAGTTCAGGCAAGCTGATTTATTGTCAGTCCTGCCAGGCTACCTCCTGACAAAAGCAGAGGAGGCAGCCCCCCTTACAGACTACTGCAGGGCTTTATAGGGCAAGGAACAGGGTCAGGGTGGGGAAGCTGAGTTGGGTGTGCAGGAGGGCTGAGTCGGGGTGGGGGGGCTGAGTCGGGTTGGGGGAGCTGAGTCGGGGGTATAGGTGTCTTGACCACATCCTGGAGATGATTTTGCTAGCTTTGTTATGTGAGGTGAACAGACATGTTAACTGCATCCTGTAACTGCCTGGACAAATAGTTACTGGAAGGGTCAGTGAAGGGGGGGTTTGTCTTTAGCCCTAGGGGAGCTGTGCGGAGGTCACAAAGGACTGCATTATAAGACCTATGGGAAGGGAGGGGGGAACAGTCTGGTTGGGGTGACCCTAACATTAATACTGGTTCATTAATTCTGATAAATGTACTATACTAATGTAAGATGTTAACAGCAGAGGAAATAGGGTATGAAATATATGGGAACTCTGTATACTGTTCTCTTAATTTTTCTATTAATTTAAAACTTACCTAAAACAAAAACTTATTTAAAAATATATTGTATCACTTCCTTCTGGCCTTCATGATTTCATAAGAATTCTGCTTTCATTCAAATTGGTGATATTCTATACAAGATGAGTTGTTTTTGTCTGACTGTAAGGATTTTTTTGTTATTAATTTTCAGAAGTATAATTAGAAATCTTGCCATAAATTTCTTTGCATTTATCCTATTTTAAGTTCACTTTTCTTCATGCATTGTTAGTTCATGTTTTTATTTTGGTTCTTTTTTGTTTTGCTAAATTTGAAAAGTTTTTAGTTGTTATTTCTTCTGAGAAAAAATATATTTGGCCACATATGAAAATATTTATGAACTTTCTATTCTGTTCTATTAGCCTGTATGTTTGTCTTTATGCCAGTACAATGCTGTTTGGTTACTGTAGCTTTGTGGTATATTTAAAATCAAGAAGTGTCTGTCCCCAGTTTTGTTATTCTTTTTCAGGATTTTGTTATCTATTTGGGATCCCCAGAGATTCCATATGAATGGGTGAGTTTTTCTATTTCTACAATAAAACATCATTGAGATTTTGATAGAGATTGCATTATATCTGTAGATAACTTTGGAAAGTCTTAACATCTTAACAATAATAAATCTTCCAATCCATGATCATGGTATGTCTTTTCATTTATATATTTTCATTTTTTAAATTTCTTTCAGAAATATTTTGCACATTTTATTGTCCAAATTCTTCACCTCCTTGGTTAATTACTGTTTTATTCTTTTTAATGCTGTAATAAACAAAATCGTTTTCTTAATTTTCTTTTCATATTTTTATTGTTAATGTATAGAAATACAACTAATTCTTTGTGTTGACTTTGTGTCTTGCTACTTTGCTGAATTGGTTTATTACTTCCAACAGCATGTTTTTTGGTTGCCACAGCTTTTTTTACTGATATATAAGAAAATTTTTAAACAAGAGTAATTTTTTAGAGTTTCGCTTTTTTCAGGGAAGTATTTTCAAAATAAAAACCAAAACTGAAATGGTGACATTTGTTCAGATTCTGTCTTTTGAAGTTTTTGCTAAAAATTACAATAGCTCAAAATGTATTACTTAAAAGACATTGAGAAATGGAAAGGATTAACCAGAAATATTTTCTAGATATGAAAAAGCCTTACATGCTGAGGTTAGTATTTCCAAACCTGCCTGACACAATTGAAGTCTGAGAAGAACCCAGACTTCCTCTGTCTGCTTCTCTCTTGCTTTTTGTGGATTATAACATCTCTTCCAGACTTGGCCACACCTCTGCATCCTTGAATAGTTGTAAGTTACCATCTCCTAGTTTCATGCTAATATTTATTCACCTGTGGCCCAGGTGACCATTAGAGTTGCTGAATAAATTGTAGCATCATTGTAGCTGGTTAGGCTATCATGGTACCCTCTTCCTATTACTTTCTGCCTTACTCAGGGTATGCTGGAACAGGTTCATACTGACTAGCAAGAGCCAATCATAATTTTTAAAAAATTGTATGAGTTGGTAGTGAAATAGATGTTATTAGAAAATAAATTACATGAACTTTCAATTAAATAAATGATGTTAAAATAACTGGTAATGAAAATATAAACATCGTAATTTCCTAATTATTTTGCCACATTTTACTTTATCTATGTTCTTAAGGTCATTTTTATCTTTTGTATCTATATGCTGGAAATACTGTAAATGGTATACTGCTGCACATCTGTTTCCAAGGTCACGTCACATTGGTACCTTTGAATGGAGTATGATGGAAGTAGTTATATTATACAGCTTGACAAAGGCTATAAATCCAAGATTTTACTATAGAGCCAGCTACTAAATATTTATCAGTACACCACTGCCCTAATCCTTTTACATCTTCCTATCTTTGACTAAATCTCAATATTACCTATTTCATAGAAATTGCATTATTGCATATTAAGATGAGTACTACTATAACCTGGAAATTTGATTATGAAAGTCACTCTCCTCGTTATTTTGAACAATGTATTGCAACCAACTGCTCCAAATTTAGAGGGCTAGTACTAATTTCTAATATGTGAAATGTCCATTGTTAATAAGTGAATAGAATAGATGCTATTCAGTGAGAACTGTAAATTCAAGAGAGGTAAATTTGTATTTCAAAATCAGAGGACTAGGAAATAAGGAAATATAAACATTGCCTTTTAAAATTGTTAACACTACTTTATGTCTTTAGTATTAATCATCTTTTTAAAGAGACAGGAATAGAAGTTTAGAGAAGGGTAGCAATTAAACCGGGGTGCCTCAGTAAGTACATTGCAGAGCTGGGATTCCCAGTCTTCTGAATTCTAGGCTGAGGTTCTTTCTACCGTAATAATTTGTTTCTCAAATTCACTTTCTATTTGGCATATTTTCCCATCATCTATCATGGTTTCTCTTGAATCATTTTAAAAAGAAGCACTTATTTCCTGGATGTCAAATATTTCTACAGAAAGATATAAGGCAATATTTCTTCTATCTCTCAAATGTTAAAAAGTCATATGCATTATTAATCAAATTAATCCATTTGTTAAAAATATTTAATACCTTTGTTTCTATTAAACTTTCTTTTCTTAAAAATCACTAATATTTATCTGAAATAGTGAAACCACATTGAAGGACACAAGTAGGTAATTAAATAAAGTATCATTATAAGTCCTTGTAAATCATTGAGAGGATATTCCTCTTAATGCTCATTCTTTTTTTTTTTTTTTTTTTACATGTAGTTTTGCTCTGTCCCCAAGCCGGAGTGCAGTGGTGCAATCGTGGTTCACTGCAACCTCTGCCTCCCAGGTTCAAGTGATTCTCCTGTCTCAGCCTTCTGAGTAGCTGGGATTACAGGTGCATGCCACCATGCCCAACTAGTTTTTATATTTTTAGTAGAGACTGGGTTTCACCATGTTGGCCAGGCTGGTCTCGAACTCCAGACCTCAGGTGATCCGACTGCCTCAGCCTCCCAAAGTGCTGGGATTACAAGCATGAGCTACTGCGCCCAGACTTAATGACCATTCTTGAACAGCCCTTTCTTGATTTGTGTGTTTGTGTGTGTGTGTGTGTGTGTGAATGTAATGCATGTAGTGGAGGTGTTTCTTATATATTATTTTTCCTTTTCCTTTTTACTTATGTCTATTACTACTCCATTTTATAACATTTATATTCTATATTAGCAACATTGTTATCTCAAATTTAATGTTTGTAAGATTCTCGTCACTAACCAATCTATCTTTATAGTTTCTCTGTCAGCAGTTTTTTTTTTTAATAGAGTTATTTACTTTTTTATTCATGCTTCTTTTCATTCATCATCTTTTGTTGTGTTTCTCTCTGTAGTGGATAGCATGTTTGCTCATCGTTTGAAATGTCTTGTTATATATAACATTTGTAAGAAACATGTTGAAATTTTATGTTCACATTTTCAAGCTGCATTTTAAGCTCTTTCTCTTCATCTGTAATAATCAATTTATAAGGTTATTTCATTCACAAACCAAACTTAACAAATTCTGATATGGCATGCTTGTTCATTTGTATGTCTGGATTCCGGTCATACTTACTCTTTATTTTTATTTGTACACATAAATTATACTTCATGAATATAGATTTTCATTCATTAAGAATAAATAAAACGTTAATAAATCAGCATTCTCTTACTTTCAAAGGACATTGCTATTGATTGCCATTATTTATGAAGTCACTAGACTTAGGTAGTCAGCAGTGCCTACAAGGAGGGGAGCTTGAATAGAATTAATAGAGTTAAATGCTTTTTTCCATGTGTTGTCACCTCCTCTATTTTGTTGTAGTTTAGACATTGTAAATGAAAATGTTTTTCTTCTGATAGTAATTAAACAAAAATTATTTTAAAATATTAATTTTTGGAGTTTCTTGGATTAAAGTTCTTATCAGTTCAGTAATTTTGTATTATTTGGTTTTTAAAATTATCTTCCATTTAATATGGCGTCAAATGAATAATACATACTCAGTTCTTATTCTACATTTAATATGTGGCAAGGAGAAGATGTATAGAAGTCAGAGATTAGAATAAAAATTTGACCTTTAAACCATTACATTAGATAAAATTCAATAACAAATTTATATTCTTATTTATATTACATACATTTTCTTTCTATGAGCCAAGTCATGCTTTACAGCGCCTTGTTGGTTTTCCTCTGTTGAGTTTCCTCAGGTTGGTTTCTATAGTATTACTGAGGAGATGTAATTTCTGGAGAGAAACTAAGTTGTATGCGCATTATTTACACTCTATCTCAAAATAGCAGAGGCGACAAAAGCTCTTGCCCACTGTCAAACTATCACTCTCACTGGCTAAACTGAGCCCCTTGGTGGTGAAAAAGCCATTCTATATGTTCCTGCTTCTTACACAGTGCCTAAATAAATATAAGCTGGATAAAAGAATGCACACAATCTGTTTCAACCTCTCGATACATTAATGTTGCTTTAACAGCATTTTCGAAACCTGTACATTTAAGTGATGTGCTGTGGTGACTTGGAGAAGTTCATGTAGAATGGATACAGAGAGTTTCCAGAATTGCTACATGTCTAAAAACTTCTTTTCAGTGGTTACAGAAACAGAAAATGCCAAGAACCCTGACCGGAGTTGAAGGGTGGTGTAAGGAAGGGGCAAAAAGTAGAACATTATTTCACAGTGTTTGTCTATTGATTGATTGGCTTTAATAAGGTAAAACTTAGGTTGAAATGTGTAGATCTTAAGTGTAAGTTGAATGATTTTAGACAAATGTGTGTATGGCATATTAAACCTCTCTTCTGATTTACATTTCCATCACCTGTGAAAATTTGTTTATGTCCCTTTTCTATTAATTCTACCTTCCTACCCCTGCAACACACACCCCATTCCAGAAAACCCCTTGTGATTTCATTCAGTACTTAGTTTATGGTCATAGACCAAGTTCAATGTAATGATGCTAATACTTCATAAGTGGTTAAGTAACTGGTTTATAAAATTTGTGTATCATGTTGGTCTTCTTGATTAATATTTGCTAAGATTCTAGTGATAACTTTTAACTTGATGCACTTAATTTCTCTGGAAATCTATGAATTGTTGTCTTCCATATGTGCCTATCCTTGAAGGCACTATGTAGAAATTTGGGAAAAAAAACAGAATATATATTCTGGGATCTTTCTAAAGGGATAAGATCACTGGTATGTGTGTGAAATAAGGAGCATCTTACAATAGGGGCCCAGTGTTTGTCCAAGTATAATCAAGTATATGGGTAGTGTGGATCGGTATGATGCTTACTAAAATTCAAATTTCTGAGCCCCAATCAACATAGATAATTTAGAGTTCAACATAGATAATTTAGAGTTCAACATAGAAAATTTAGAGTTCAAATCATGATAAAATAATCCCTAGCCTTATAGAAAGTAGAATATTGTTTACTCTGTGATAAAATTAGAAGAACACATTGTTTTAAGGATACAAAATCAAGGTGCAAAAATCACAAGCATTCTTATACACCAATAACAGACAAACAGAGAGCCAAATCATGAGTGAACTCCCATTCACAATTGCTTCAAAGAGAATAAAATACCTAGGAATCCAACTTACAAGGGATGTGAAGGACCTCCTCAAGAACTACAAACCACTGCTCAATGAAATAAAAGAGGATACAAACAAATGGAAGAACATTCCATGCTCATGGGTAGGAAGAATCAATATCGTGAAAATGGCCATAGTGCCCAAGGTAATTTATAGATTCAATGCCATCCCCATCAAGCTACCAATGACTTTCTTCACAGAATTGGAAAAAACTACTTTAAAGTTCACATGGAACCAAAAAAAAGCCTGCATCGCCAAGTCAATCCTAAGCCAAAAGAACAAAGCTGGAGGCATCATGCTACCTGATTTCAAACTATACTACAAGGCTACAGTAACCAAAACAGCATGGTACTTGTACCAAAACAGAGATATAGACCAATGGAACAGAACAGAGGCCTCAGAAATAATGCCACATATCTACAACCATCTGATCTTTGACAAACCTGACAAAAACAAGCAGTGGGGAAAGGATTCCCTATTTAATAAATGGTGCTAGGAAAACTGGCTAGCCATATATAGAAAGCTGAAACTGGATCCCTTCCTTACACCTTATACAAAAATTATTTCAAGATGGATTAAAGACTTACATGTTAGACCTAAAACCGTAAAAGCCCTAGAAGAAAACCTAGGCAATACCATTCAGGACATAGGCATGGACAAGGTTGTTTTAAAATCAGTATAGTCACACTAATTTTTTAAAAGGAACTTTCTTTCTTGTCTATTCTTCAGAAATATTAAATGAACTTAAAAAATAAAAGTTATAAAACTCTATATATATGAATCAAATTTTAAAAGACTTTAAAAATTATATTTAAAAATTCTGAGTGCCAACCAGGAATTCTCAGTGCTAACCAAGGCCAAGGCCTTTAGGTTAATTCACTGAATTTTAAAACAAAAAACATTTTTTTGAGCTACTTGGGATGTGGGGAGGAAGGGCTCCTTGGAAGAGTCAAAATATTTAAAGCATTGGGAGTTAAACATTTTAAAAAATTTCTTTTAATCTTCCTTTTATGTTTGTATAAATACCTACATAAGATTCAATAGATGGTACGAGACCTTATAATCTGAGTCATTAAATGCCTGTTTTATGAAGCCTCTCAAATGAACAACCTTATTCATATTAAAAGTTTCTCTAAATGTCACTGCAATTCCAAATTGCCCTTGGTGAAATTATACCAGTTGGAAAGATTTACATATGAGTTAAGATTGCAGTATGAGGCAAGAGAGAAACATGTTTTCTGTCTGCAGGGAACACAGATTTAAAAGGCTCCATGAGAACTGCAAATATCAGTAAGGATTGTACTCAAGAAAACATGTGTCTCCAGAACATGGCCATAGACTAGTAATCATCAATTTGTGGCCCAAAAGAAACCTCCAGCTTTGGCACATAGAATTAAATAAAATGTTTCAGAGGAACACAAAGGCAATACTAAGAAATATTCTTAGGAGGTTTTGAAAAGGTGAATTGACATAAAATTTGTCCAAAGAACATGGTGGAACATGAAATTTTGAAGCACTCAGCTGCTATTTTAGCTTGGAGGCCAATTTACCTTACCTTTTATCTGTCTTCTTCCCTTTGTTACTGGTGGAGGGTGCCCAGGTTCTTGGCAATGTGGACAAAGAATTGGTCAAAACGCACAAAGCAATGAGGAAAAGCACAATTTTTTTTAAACAAAAGTACACTCCACAGGGTGTGAGCAAGCTGGGACAAGTGGCTCAAGAGCACTAGTTACAGAATTTTCTGGGGTTTAAATACCCTCTAGAGGTTTCCCATTGGTTACTTGGTTTATACCTTATGTAAATGAAATAATGGCCTGCAACCAGTCTGATTGGTTGTGGTACATGACCAATCAGAGGCTGAAGTGAAATTATTAATACAAAGTTACACAGGAAGACTTGGCCTGCAACCAATCTGAATAGTTGCAGGAGGAGACCAATCAGAGGTACTTTCATTTTTCATCTGTAATAAGAAAAAGTGGTGGGGATTGCAAAGAGAGTAGCTGGTGATCTTTTTGTTACTTGGGGGTGGAGACATGGTGTTTTCCTTTTAACTCAGTTCTAGGAAGTCAGTGTGAATCGGCCTTAGGTTCCCTCTGCCTCCAGACCCTATTCTCCTGCCTCACCTTTAAACTTCATTTTATAAACCAAGTGTCAGCAAACTACAGTAATGGAGGCTAAATCCAGACCAAGACCTATTTGTGTAAATAAAGTTTTATTGCAACACAGACTTATTCATTCATTTACATATTTATGGATGTTTTACTTCTACAGTAGAGTTGAGTAGTTACAATAGAAATGGTCTGGTCCACAGAGCCTAAAACATTTACTATCTGACTGTTTACACAAGCATATTTGCTGAAGCTTTTTAGACATAGAGCCTTACAGACAATCGATTGGCAGAGAAGATGGTTAGTTGCAAAGGAATGCTTGGAAAATCCTCACAAAGAAATTGTGTACAAATTTGACCAAATGACCAAGAAGTCTGGGACATTCTTTTCTCAGGACAAAGAAGTAAACCTAATATCGAGGACTCTGTGAAACAGTTGGAGCTCAGATTCAGTGTAAAACTTAAGTACATTGTCATGGGCAGGGTGGCCTCGAGCAGGGGCTGATGCCACATGTATCAGTTGTACACACTATTACAGAATTGAGGTCCCTGTAGATGTCAGTGAGGAACTTGACAAATCTCATTGAGGATTCTGCTTGTTAAGCTTTAACAGACTAAGGCCATTAGGGACACTCTGCTGTTAAGTTTATTAGCTTGCTACAGGAAAAGAAAATGCAAACGATGGGGAACCATGAAGATTCTCAAAATGGAGAATCAGGGAAGGTCATTTATAGCATTTTGGATACTGGAATTAGTCATCAGATGGTCTTCATAGGGACTGATATGATTTTGTAAAATAAGAAGCTGCTGGAAGATCAGTGGTCTTATCTTTAAAATATATGTGTTTTGGAGTTACTGTTGGATCAGTTGATCTGTGCTTTAGCGTAGAACATAGGTCTGAATAAACGGGTTTGAGCTTAGGTAGTTTGTCTTGTGTGTCATGCTTTGGTACAATTTATTTGTTCTGTGAGTCCTAATATAGTTCTGAAAATACAGTTTCTGTTTCAAGGCTCAGAATAAGAGCATGCATTGGAATAATAACAAACACATTCAGGCTGGTGAGAAGAAAATGCACCTGAGGATGGATGGGTACAGCTTCCATTTGCATTTTTCTTAAATTGGTACAGCTTAGTCTATATTTTTTGTAAGATGCCGCTCCCACCTTGTCTGCCAGTAACCACTAACAGGAATTAAGAGTGGAGTGACCAAACACTAGATACTCCTGCCAAGATCCCTCCCTTTTTCTTCGCATTTGACATTTTCAGCTTTATCACAGTACCTTCTGCTTTAAATTCTAGGGGGATTCTCAATGTTCCTTTTAGCCTGTCATCATCACGTAAGCATTTCTTGTATTCTATTTGTTTTATTCTTTTCATAGCCCTTATCATCTGACATAATATATATTTCATTTATTTCTTTAAGTATTGGTGTCTTCTGTGGTAAGCAGAGTTCTAAAGATGCCTACTCCCAAGATTTCTGTCTGCAGGATACCCAACCAAACGTGAACCTAGGTAATTCTGTGAAGGGATTTTACAAATGTAATAAAAGTCCCAAGTCAGTTGACTTTAAGATAACAAGAGATTATCCATCTAGATGGGACTGACTCAATCAGATAAGCCTTTTAAAAACATAATTTCCTCTGGTTGATAGCAGATAAGAATGTCAGAGATACCTGAAACATGAGAAGAACTGGATGTGTTACTGCTGGTTTTGAAAATAGAATGGGTCATGTACAAGTAACAGCTACAAAGAGCTGAGAGTTACCTTTCGTTGACAGCCAACCAAAAAATGAAGACTTCACTCTACAACTGCAAGGCAATGAATTCTTCCAACTGCTGGAATGATCTTGGAAGCAGATTTTTCTCCAGAGACTCCAGGTAAGAGCCTAGCCCTGTTGGCAACTTGGTTTCATTCTCGTGAGAAGTTAAGCAGAGATCCAGGCAAAACGAGTCTGACTTCTGACCTATGAAATTGAGGTAATAGGTTGGTACTCTGTTAAGATGTTATGTGGGTAGGGATTTTTTTCCATTTTGTTTACTATTAAGCCCTTAGTTCCTAGAATTGGACTTGATATTTAAGAAGCATTTCAGAAATAATTCCAATTAATCTACTTGGCTAAACACCATGAAGAGTGTGATACTGTTTAATCCTATACACAAACCGTAGATATTTAACTGTAAATTCAGTTGTATAACAGATGAAGGGTTTAAACTTTGAAGAATCAAGCTAAAAGTTTTCAATAATTTCTGGTAAAATTTTCTTAAAAGTAGAAAAGGCATCAATGATATACTTACAAGTGTTTAAATCATTTTTTAATGAATTGATTACCAGACACATACCTAATGTAATGCATGTTTTATTGTACTTTATGTGACACAAATTAATTTTCAATAGAGGCAGGAAACCTATCTCTAAGGTAATTAGTCATGGTCAAGTCTTAATTATTTAAATAGGAAAACAGCAGGCATATCTTTTGTACTGTGCAATTGATTCTTGTATAGACAGATTTGCTCTATATTTGATATGTAAGTATTGGCTCCCCTCACCGTATCTTAAACAAAAGTGTTCAAATATATGTTGTTTGAATTTTCTTCCATACCCTTGAAATAAAAAAGTAAATAAATTCACTCCTTTTTTTTCTTAGTATTTAAAATTATGTAACTTTATAGAGTTTATGTTTTTAAAATTATATTTTTGGTTTTAGAAAAGTAAATGTCTTCAACAATTTAATAATTTTCTGAACATTAAGGGTAGAATATACTTATAATTTGAAAAACAATTTATTCATTTACCACATCCCTTAAATAAAAGCATAGGTCCTCTATTTATAAACTCTACTTTAAGGCCCCTCATTTTTTCAAAAAAGATGATAATTGGAGATATGAAAGGTTGTGAGTTTGTATTTTGGAACTGACAGATTCTACTCTTACATTGCTGATAATTTTTAGCATCTCAATGGTTAATTTCTTATTAGCCACAAGATAGCTTATTTGTATATTTGATGGAAATCACAGGGATAAACTTGGACATATTCGTGTTTAACTTTTCATCTGTTAAATTTATTTGTTTTAGTTTGCCTATTTTTTCATCTCAAGTATTATACATTCAAGATTTGGTAACATTGTATTATAAATCATGTAGAATAAGTTTGGCAGTTTTAGAGAACAATGTGGAGAATTATTTCTTCAAATGGTCACAGTCTCTTAATAGTCTTGACCAACTTGGACAACATAGCAAGACTCTGTGTCTGTACATGATAATAATAATAATAATAACAATAATAATAAGAATAAAAGCTGGGCATGGTGGTGCTTGCTTGTAGTCCCAGCTACTCAGGAGGCTGAGGTAGGAGGATCACTTTAGCATAGTAATTCAAGGCTGCAGTGAACAATGATCATGCCACTGCACACCATCCTGGGCAACAGAGAGAGAACCTATCTCTAAATAAATAAATAAACAAACAAACAAACAAGTATCATTCACTTTTTGCATTTCATTTTATGTTAGATAATTCAGTATCCTTAAATGTTATGGCCTCAGTATGTAAACAATTAACATAAACTGATAGGTATCTTAAATGAACAAGCATTTTAAATTCCTAATAGAAACAAATAAGCATTTGGAACTATTCCTATTTAAGTAAGCCCTCACAAAACCTAGCCTTTACTATTGTAATTTTTATATTGCCTTTAACAGATGAAGGACAAAGTTAGTGAAATAAGTCAAAGCTTTACACTGGAAAATTTATGAACACATTACAGATACTAAAGGGTAGACAGGAAATAAAGGTTTTGTTGTTGTTGTTTTGTTTTGTTTTTACCTGGAAAGTACTTTTATATGCTCCTCTGGTATTATTTCTACGATAAAAATCTTTATAGTAAAATATCTTTCTAGTAAAAAGTTTCTATATAATTCAGCCAGGCTTGCCTTACAATTTGTTAAGAGGTGCCTTATGAATGAAACCTATAATTGGTGCCTGTGGTTTATGTCAAAGTGTAATATTTTTTTATTACTTAGAAGATTTTGAACATTAATTATATCTATTAAAATGTATTATTTTCCTGCTCAAAAAATTATTTCTGCTTTTAATATCCAAACATGATAGGTCAATGGCGTTTCTCCAAAGAAATTGACAGTAGGATTTAAAATTCTATTTCATTTTTTCCTTATAAAATTTTAATTATATTATTTTGGCTTTATGAAGGTGGACTATAAAATTGACTGATAAACAAGAAAATTTCACCCTAAGGTATAAAAACTGATATGGAAAAAACAGGTTTTGTTAACTATTCAAAGATTATTACTCTACTCTCTACTACAGACTCTTGAACATAGAGGGTGCTGTTACATTAATGAAGATCTTTTCATGCAGTGTTGTTGGTAGCTTCTTTTAATGGTAAAACCGTTAGTTTCAAGGTATTAAATGACGCTATTTGTTAGTCGTTGTTTTTATTTCTCTCAGTAAGTATCTTTTTCAGAATGCCTAAATGAAGTCTTTTCCATAGGCTTTCATCTGAGATAAGTGAAGATGTGAATGTGAATGCATGGAAATATTTATGGAAAATATTAGCTTATATGTTAAATACCTCATGAAGTTTCCTGACAGCACCACTCTTAATTTTTAACACATATAATAATATTTCATAAAAAAATTCAGTATGAATCACTAAACATTAAATATAAAAAATGATGGAAAGACCAATAACTTTCTTCGGCATTCTGGAAAGGCACACACTTTGTCATATTTATGCTCTAGCATAATGCATACGCAGACTATTATGTTTTGTCTGAGTGATATGCAATAATTCCAGCAACACATAAAGTCGTCTCAGCTAGTTGTCATGTTAATCATTCCTAGAAAAATTATGTTGTTGAAAATATTTTGATTATTAAATTGCATTGTTCTGTAATTTTTATCTAGCTGTCTTGAAAACATAGGCGGTATCTAATTCACTAATAGGTCGGGTTACAATTTTTTCTAAAGTGAGATAAATCAGAAAAGAGATACCAAATTCTTAGTTTGGAATAGTATTCACTCTTTTTCTCCAAGGGCTTAACATTTTACTCACTTCTAAATGTTTACTATTGTGTTACCACCTGTATTGTATTATTTTCCTTTAGCAAAATTCATAAACCGGCCCAGCTTCTGGGACTGAGCCTTAGCATAACAGAACATATTATTAGAATGATTAGACAAGATACAGTTATACAGTTACTGATTATCATCAATTTTCATACAATAGGTATCAGGCAAATAAAATATCTTATAAACAGCACGTGTATCAAGAGCCGTACATGTGTTTGTATCTTTAAACCACTCCAACCTCATTTTCTAGAATGCTTCCTCAAGGTAATGTTCTGAAAAAGTAAAGATATCTTCATGCAAAAAAAAAAAAAACAAAACAGATGACTTTTGCAATGCTGGAATCACCCCAAATGATTGAGTGTCATGTCCATTCAATGTGATATTATTGAGATATTGAAATAATTACTTTGTAAATGATCCCAACATTGACTTTTTTGTATTTTGTTGTTGTTGTTATTTTGTTTGTTTGTTTTTAAGATGGAGTCTCACTCTGTCACCCAGGCTGGGGTACAATGGCACAATCTCGTCTCATGGCAACCTCTGCCTCCCGGGTTCAAGCCATTCTCCTGCCTCAGCTTCCTGAATAGCTGGGATTACAGGTGCCCACCACCACGCCCGGCTAAATTTTTTGTATTTTCAGTAGAGACAGAGTTTCATTATGTTGGTCAGGCTGGTCTCGAACTCCTGACCTCGTGATACGCCTGCCTTGGCCTCCCAAAGTAACATTGACGTTTTCAATGACCTTTGAAATAGAATAGAAAATTGTAGAGCACTCCAGTTAGAATTAATTAAAACATATATATTCATAAACATAGAAAATGCACACAAAAAATGTAATAGGTGAATGTTGGGCTGGCAAAATTATAAGTGAATTTTTAAAATTCTGTTATTTCGTTATGTTGTATTTCACATATTTTGTTTGTTTTGTTGTTTTTACCAAGTTTTACATGGCATAGCAGTTAAGGCATGGATTCTAAAGCTTATTAGCTCAGGTTCCATTTCCAACTGTATTCATCACCAGCTGTGTCACTTTGCTAAACAGTAATCCCTACCTCAGTTTTCTCATGTGTAAAATGGGTATAAAAGTGGGATTTTAAATACAATTTCATAGAATTGTTATACAAATTAAATGATGTAGTTTCCAGCAGGATGTTTAAAAGTATGTTTAGACCATATTAAGGGCTTGCTATTGTTATTTTCATGGATTATAATATTAAGGTGATATTTTATAAAAAAATATGTTTTCAGTTACCAATGCCTAAATCTTAACCTCTGTCCACACACTATTCAAAGAAAAGATGTTACCAAAAGATGACTTTGTGTGTGCATGGTGGCCTTTGAGGGGGAGGAAATGAAAGTATAATGACCAGTTAATAATACCCTGCTGTACTGGAATTAAGTTGGAATATTCATTCACATCTTATCTCTACCTGAGAACTATGCAGACATCAAAAGTGCCCACCTATTATAATTTTGTCCTTTTGTTCCCTGTCACACTTCAATTATGATGTCCATATATGATATTGTCATGTTCTAATAATGAGATATTTGTGCTGTTTTATGTGTTTTTTGATGGGAAGAGATATCAGTTGACACTTTAGAGATTCCATGACTGCAAAGTTAACCTCTTACCTGTCACTGGCAAGACTGTTTTTCATAATAGTTATATGAAAGTCATAGAAATTTAAAATCACTCTGCTTACCTTTTATGACACCTCCCTCAAGCTCCCAGGCCTCTGCCCTACATATAATTGGACACTCTAAGCTTCCCCTATCATGGAACTTAATCTTCCTGTCCCATACTTAGTGGCCTGCAAGAGGGCCAATGTCTTCATTTCATTTAAATCTGCCTAAATGCCATCATATTAGAGAAGGTTCCTGGAAATACATGTACTAGAGTAGCATCACCATCCTATAAATCTATATTGCCTAATTTGTTAATTTCTTGACACAGCAATTATGTAAATGCATATTATATTTAATTGTCATTATATCTATTTAATTGTGTATTTTTGTCTCCCTCTTCTAGAATACAATTCTACTGAAGCATGAGCTTTGTGTGTTCATTCCTACCTGCTCTGAGAATATAAAACTAATCAATCAATAAATGTTAAATAGCTGAATGAACATGACTGACAAATTTTATTTTAAATGGAGATGAGATTCAAATGATCTTGAAACTAGGTAACTTGTAACTAGGTAAACTGGTAGTTTAATAAGTTGCAGTAGCACTAATAGCACTTTCAAATGTTTACAGACTATTCACAAGAGAAAATAATTTTGGGTATCTTCCATAAATTACAGAGCAACTGAGAAAGGGCAATGAAAGCATCAAAGTAAAAATAAATATTAAAAATCACTTTAAAAGCTGAAGAATAATTTTGTTTCTGTTTTTTAAATGGTGAGTGAATTTAAAAATAGAAAGAAAATGACATTTTACCTAATCTTAATCATAATTTATGTACTTTTTGGATTATCTTATGACCAGACAGAAGTTTCCTGAGCTAAAAGATAAGATAATGTTTTGGTTTATGCAAAAACAAGATTTGTCATTTTATGTTTCAGTTAAATTGTGCGCACTGGGCAAATAAACTGAGAAATGCTAATACCCAAATGGCATTATCTTGGAATATCTTAAGTATTCATATTTTATTGTCTTTACTTAGAGTCAAAAAAGGTAACATTTCTCTCTGAGAGAAAACATAATAAATAGCAAAGCTTCAGGGACCATCCTCTTATATTAAGTGCCCACTTGACTTTCTGTAAGAAATCATAGTGTCATAATCAGAGAATCTCAAGTATAGAAATACAATTATCAATCTTATTCCACTGATTCACAACATCTCAACTCAAAATAAGCTTTTGTCTCTTTTTTTTTTTTTTTTTTTTTTACTATTTTATTTATTTATTTTTTTTTTCATTTTCCTTTTTTTTTTTTTTTTTTTTTAATTATACTTTAGGGTTTTAGGGTACATGTGCACAATGTGCAGGTTTGTTACATATGTATCCATGTGCCATGTTGATTTCCTGCACCCGCTTTTGTCTCTTAATATGCTATTTTGCTTCATTTCCTATGTACAATTCCTGTTTCAATCACTAAAGCACTCTTCAGTGCTTGGAATTTTAAATAATTGAATAACTTTTAATGATGAATGAAAATAAAATAACCTCAAGTTAGTAAATCCTCAGAAATACATTATGAGACCCTGCCAGGAGAATTGACACATATAGTGATCTCCATAAAGACAAGATTCCGGAGCTCGAAGAGATGGGCTTTGGAGCCAGATCACCCAGATTCAAATCTTGGCCCTCTGACTCACGAGATGTGTAACCCTTGACTAGTTACTTAATTGCTTGTGTCTGAATCTCTTTGTAAATAAAATCAGGATTCATGGTAATTCTTTGACATTGAGGTTGTTTTAAGAATTAACGGGCTGGGCGCGGTGGCTCACGCCTGTAATCCCAGCACTTTGGGAGGCCGAGGCTGGCAGATCACAAGGTCAGGAGATCGAGACCATCCTGGCTAACGCGGTGAAACCCCGTCTCTACTAAAAATACAAAAAATTAGCCGGGCGTAGTGGCGGGCGCCTGTAGTCCCAGCTACTCGGGAGGCTGAGGCAGGAGAATGGCATGAACCCGGGAGGCGGAGCTTGCAGTGCACTCCACTGCACTCCAGCCTGGGCGACAGAGCAAGACTCTGTCTCAAAAAAAAAGAATTAATGGAAGAGAACATCTGGCCCATTATACACATATGCAAAGTTATTATTTCTATGGGGTTTGCCAGATATTTTTAGAATAATATGTTGTTTTGATCATTTCTGATAGTTCTTTTGAAATATTTCTAGAAAATGGTAGAAAATTCATTAAAATAAACATCTTACATGAGTATTAGTAACTTTTAAAAAATCATTGGTGTGGGAGTCATGAGGTATCTCTACCCTGATCGTGACTTGATAAACTGGCCTTCATTAAATGTTCATAAACGTGATTCATAGTGATATTGGCATGACCACTGTAAATGCTCACTGACAATACTTTATGCCTAATGCTGAGAAAAGTGCTTGGAGGAACGTGATAGAGAACATAAAGTATGCTTATAACATAGTTGTGGTCCCCTAAGAGATATTCTCATGTGTAAATATGGGAAAACATTAGAATGTAACTTATTTTTCAGAAGTCAGGCATAGGTTAGTTCAATTAAAATATTAACATTATATTTTGCAATATTTATTCTCTCTTATTAATGAATTTTTAGGTGTCTCACCAAAACCAAGAAACTCCCTTATAAAACTTAGTGAGCTGTCCCTTTGGAGAAAAAACACACTTTTACTAATTTTTTTCTTTGGAAAATATTATGGCATCATTGGAATTTCAATCAATGCCTTGATATACATGCTTTGGTAAATGACTCTGCTGCTAAAAATGGAAAGGGATTGATATAACTAGAATTTGCATTATTTTTGCTCTTCATAATATTTTTCACTCTTAACTCTCATACCTCTCCCTGTCTATTACATGCACATGCACTTACGCACACATACACTCATCTGATACAAAGTATGTTAAACAGAGAATTTAAATCATCTATTTATTGAAAGATAAGCCAGGTAAAGAGTAGGTCAGAAAAATGTGGCAGTATATTGGAATCAAACATGAGGCATATTCATTGCTAGTCTGATGTTTGTTTGAATTAACTGCAATGACTAGGGGACCCAGGTTGTATTTGCTAATCATTTTTCCCTCTTTAATTTTGCATTTATGTGTATCTTCCAAATTGGTTATATATTGTTGGAAATTTTTCTTTGAATATCAGAATGATAGTTAACATTGTAATATGCCTTTGCTAGCAATACTCTGCTAGGTAATGTTTGTTGTAACATCTTTGTTTCTGTGAGAAAATCTGATGTATAGTCAGTAAGTAACCTGCTAAAAATATTTTAAGAGGAGCTTACCCTAGGGCATGTCCTTTCCTTCACTTAGTATAATTCCATTGCTTATAATTGTTATATAACTGTTATTAATATAATTGCGTATTATAATTTCATTGCTTATCCCTTGGTGAGGATGTGCCCTCACTGCTTCCCCCTGATAATACAAGTCCCATAACTATTTAGCTTTCTGACTTTTAGCAGATAGGTTAGATGACTTAGCTCCATTAAAATATTACTGAACAGTTGCTCTGCCTCAGGTTTTCTTCTTAGGATTCTTCTAAAATATATTTGACCATAAAAAATAAAAGCAAAAATTGTGAAGACAAAACTGGAAAAACCTAAAGTTAACCATTATATACATAGCTTGCACAGCACCATTTCCATTTTTTTGTTTTTCAAGTTTATTTCTGTATTAGAATATATGCACCTAGAGGCTTAAGCTGTGTACTTGTTATGAGATCACATTTATGGAGCATGATATTTATCTTAAGAAACCAAATAAAATAAAAAATATTCAAGATAAAGTGTAAAATGGTTAATTATAATATAATATTAAGATATTAAATGTTGTAATGATGCAAGTATTTATGTTTTATTCTGTAGAGGTTACTCAATATGAAGAGATTATATAGTTTAACATTGGACCTGGGGAAGTTTTCTCATATAAAAATATCATGAAACATAATTATTGATATAAGCAATAAAATTATAGCTGACTAAAGTAAGCAAAAATAGCATATTAAAAGGCCATTGGCAGCAAAAAGAATCATTGAAGAGCCTGATGGACGAGGCTCAAAAACATGAAGACAGAGTCATATCCAATAGCATGATACAAACAAGTAGATCTTCTTTTCAAGGTTGAGGACTAGATGTCACAACTTGTGCCCTAGTCCTGACCATTCTGATTTGTTCATTGGAGTATCCAGCTGTCACTGATGCAAGCTGCTGATGTCACTGATGCACTAATCCAGGCACTACTGCCTGTGGAAAAGAAGCGATACTGCCATTGTTGAAGCTCCTGCCAGAAATGACTTCCTTAGCAACTTCTTTTATGATTAGGACAGCTATATGTGTTTGGCTGAATCTAGAGCATATGTCTATGCTCTTGAAGCAAGATACACCAGGAAAATAAATATTTGGCATGTTCTGCTTCTTCTTGGCATTATTTTCCCCTGAATGAGTATAAGACATGTGGCATCCAATCTAAAAAATGCCATCTTCTCTGTGTATGCATCTATCCTTTTGTGGTATCTTCCTCTCAAATCTCGTTGGCGCTGTAACTCACTCTTGACTAACAGGATGCGGTGGAGGCAAGGTCAGAAAAGTTCTTACTGCTGTCACATGGGTCTTTTGGGACATTCACTCTTGAGTTACTTACTTTAAAACCCAGCCACCACACTGTGATGAACATGAGAAGCCATGTGTGGAATCTGGTTGACAGCTTTGGTTGAACTTTCAGTTAACAGTCTCAACTCTCAGCCATGTGAGTGAGCCATCTTAGGCACCATGCCCACTCAAACTTTAAGACTCTCCAGTTCTCAGCTGACATATGACTTCAACCCCTTGAGGGACCATAAACAAGAACTAATCAAATGAACCCAGGAAGCCCAAAAAATTCACGGACATGCGAGGTCATAATAAATTGCTGTTTAAGTCACTTCATTTTGAGATTGTTTGTTAGGTAGTACTAATTATAATAAAAAGTAGAGAATTCTGCAAATGTAGGAATGTTTGCAGGACTCTGCAGAAGAGGACAAAGAGAGGGTAAGTGAGAGAGAGAAAAAAAATAGGAGAAGAGGAAGAGAAGGAGGAAAATAAATAAATACGAATTTTCAGTACAAATTTACAAATTCTCCCTTGTCTGTATTTCATTCAACCCATTATATGTAGACTTAATAATAACTTTTAAAAACACTAGCATTTCTTGAGTGAAAAGGATTGTACTAGATATCTTGCCTTACACCTCTTTATTTTTCTTGACTGTTTATATATCACAATTTTTTGAAGTATACAATTACATTTTATAAAATAAACAGATTCATAGAAGATAAAGAATTTTCCTCAGACACAGCTAATGGTTACCAGAAATGAGTTGTGAACTAAAGTCTTTCTGAATCCAAAGGCAAAGTGTAGCTTTATCAGATTGCAAAACTTCCCTTTTTTTCTGTTATTCGATAGCCTGAAATTGGCTCAGTAATTTCGCTTATGTATTTCAGAGGAAAAGATGCAACACACAACAGTTCAGAATTGATTAGAATTGCCCATGTGATTTTGAGAAGACAACAGCAATACCTGGTCATCTATATTAGCAATTATGTGTCTCGTTTTATGAACAAGGCTTCTGGTGAAGTTCTCTACACCAAATTGTTTACTTTGAAATACGCTTCACTAATTAGTGCTTCTGTCAGTATATGCCTTCAGAGCCATTCTGAAGACATGCAAACCACCCACTTATCCGTAAGCTGTGCCCATCAACCTAAGGATTTAGATATAAACATATAAACATAACGGTGAATTGTGGGATAAGGGCAGAGAGGGCAAGATGGTTCACAGTCACTATTCATTTATAAAAACCAAAGTAGTGGGAGAATTATTTGATGTTTTTAACTGGCATGTAAAACTGAATGATTATGGAGTCACAATTAAACTCTTACTAAAATAAACTGATCTATTTATAATGAACCTTTGTTTTGGCATTACTGCTAGCCAGTTGCTGTAACAGGTCAGTTATAACAATGAATATGTACAAACACATTATTTCCTAAGGGCATGCTAAGCTACAATCAAAACAGGCATCTATCATCATGTATTATAGTTGAATAGCAATTAAATAAGCCATGATACATTTTCTGATTTGCCTTCTGAATTACTCAATTTTTTATAAACTATGTAAGTCAGAAACAGTGCTAAAATAAGAAACCCAAGTGTATTAACATTTACAAAACTTATGTGGATAGTTAATAAAATTCCCTTATGATCTAAAGAGAATGTAAAATTATATATTGAAGCAGTTTAACGCTTTGTTATGAAATGTGTATTTTTTGAAGTTGCAAAATACAGATTTTTTTCTGGAAAGAAAGAATGCATTTTTAGTCCTAAATTATCAGGCAATATACTGTAACTAAAAATTAAAATAAAATTATCAATTTTATTGAGTTTATCAAGTTTACAATGACTATCTCATTATTTGGGAATGACTGACTCATTATTCTAGAGAAAAACCTTGATATTGGCACACAAATTGTATTATTTAATTTCCCCAGACTTACAAATGACATATTTGGATCCCACTCCCCTATCTAGTTATTGTTCTATCCTTCCTTCCTTCCTTCCTTCTTTCTTTCTTCTTTCTTTCTTTTTTTTTAAAATTTTTTGGAGTCTTGCTCTGTCACCCGACTGGAGTGCAGTGGCACGATCTTGGCTCACTCCAACCTCCACCTCCTGGGTTCAAGTGATTCTCCTGACTCAGCCTCCTGAGTAGCTGGGACTACTGGCGTGTGCCAGCACGTCCAGCTAATTTTTGCATTTTTAGTAGAAACGGGGTTTCACCATGTTGGTCAGGTTGGTCTCGAACTTCTGACATTGTGATCTACCTGCTTTGGCAAAAGTGCTGGGATTACAGGCATGACCCACTGTGCCCAGCCATTGTTCTACATTTTTGTGATTGGTGCTACCTTCTTGAAACATTTTCTTCTGTCAGCACACCATCATCTCTTTGATTCTCTTCTTTCCCACTCATTGCTCCTCAACAGTTCCATTTGATGTTTTCTCCCCATTTTCCAGACTTCTAAAACTCAGAGTGCTCTAAAAACAATAACAAACAATATGACTGCTGAGCCCCTTCACCAAGACAGGACTCTGCAGCTCATCTGCCACTACTCCTTAATCCCATAGAGAATAACCAGACCTATGCCTGGCCTTCCCCCATACACATTCTTTGACAGAGAAACCTGTTCCAGAGGAAAATGAGCCCATAAACCAAACTAACAAGAAATTTGAAGACCACCTTTATTTTCACAGATAACAAAAAATGCACTGTATTACACACATTGTATCAAGAAAAGAGATATCAATATAAAAAAGTTCTAGAATTTTATTCACTTAATAATCATAGTAACTTATATAAGAAAGTATATTTTCATGAAAACATTAAAAAGCCAGTTATAATACTAGACATGGAAATATGTGAGAATTAAAACACATATTAAATAGAATAGATACAGCTGAGGAATGAATTAGAGAAAATCAGAATCAAAAGCCTCATAGAAGAAAGATTTGTCTGTTTGTGTTGTTATAAAGGAATGCCTAAGGGATGGTTATTTATAAAGAAAAGAGATTTATTTAGCTTATGATTCTTAAGTCAGGAAAAGTTCAAAATTGGGCATCTGTATCTGGTGAGGGACACAAACTTCTTCCACTCATGGTGAAAGGCAGGGAGCCAGTGTGTGCAGAGATCACATGATGAGAGAGGAAACAGGAGAGAGGAGGGGAGATGCCAGCTTTTTTTAACAATCACCTGTCATGGGCAGTAATAGGGTGGACATTCACTCATTACTGTGAGAATGGCACCAAGTGATTCATGAGGGATTTGCCCCCAAACCCAAACACCTGTCACTGGGCCCCATCCCAACACTGCCACACTGGAGACTAAATTCCAACAAGAGATTTGGAGCAGCCAAACAAACCCTATCCAAACTATAGCAGCAACATCCCAAGAACAAGAAAATACAAAGGAGATGAAGAATAAAGGTGGAAACGTAACATGTGGGTAATAGGAATTCCAGAAGAACTGAAAGATAAAAATGAAGAAGAAAAAATATTTGAAAAAACAATAGACATAAATGTATTGAAATTTAAAAAAATAAAATGATAAAATATCTTGATATTGAAAGGGCTTATGAATTGCCAAAAAGGAGAAATAAAAAAACACACAGTTCTAGATATATGCGGAAATTTAATGTACAAAGACAAACAGAAAAGATTGCAGGGAGGAAAAGAAGATTAGAGACAAAAAGAGCAAGATAAAGGAGAGGGCAATATCATACCGAAAGGGCAAAAGCTGGAAGCATTTCCTTAGAGATGGGCAATCAAATCTTAAAGCTCCAAAGTGATTTCCTTTGACTACGTGTCTCACATCCAGCTCACACTGATAGAAGAGGTGAGTTCCCATGGTCTTGGATAGCTCTGCTCCTGTGGCTCTGCAGTGTACAGTCTCCCTCCTTGATGAGATCATGGGCTGGCATTGAGTGTCTGCAGCATTTCCAAGTACACAATGCAAATTGTCATTCGATCTACCATTTCTGGAGTCTGGAGAATGGTGGCCCTCTTCTCACAGCTCTACCAGGCAGCACCCCAGTAGGGAATCTGTGTTGTGGCTCTGACCCAATATTTCCCTTCTGCACTGCCATAGCAGAGGTTCGCCATGAGGGCCCTGTCCTTGAAACCAACTTTTGCCTGGACATCCAGGTGTTTCCATACATCCTCTGAAATCTAGGTAGAGATTCCCAAACCTCAATGAGAGGTCACTGAAGGATATTAAGCCAGGTCACTAAATGATCAGATTTTTATTTGGAAAAAACCCTTAAGAAAATAATAAATCTTACTTATCCACAGCCTCTAGTATGACTCATGGTATACAAAAATCAACTCAAAATAGATTAAACACTTAAATATAAAGCCTAAAACTATAAAAACCCTAAAAAAATACTAGGCAAAAACTATTCTAGACATCAACCCTGGCAAAGATTTCATTATGAAGACTCCAAAAGCAATTGTAACAAAACAAAAATGGACAAAGGTGATCTAATTAAACTAAAGAGCTTCTGTGCAGAAAAGAAACTATCAACATAGTAAACAAACAACCTATGAGATCGGAGAAAATATTTGCAAACTCTGTATCCAACAAAGGTCTCATATCCAGAATTTATAAGGAACTTAAACAAATCAACAAGCAAAAAACAAAAAATGCCATTAGAAAGTGAACAAACGACAAGAGCAGACACTTTCCAAAAGAAGGCATACATATGACCAACAAGCATATGAAAAAATGCTCAATATCAGTAATCATTAGAGAAATGCAAATCATAACCACAATGAGTCACCATTTCACACCAGTTAGAATGGCTATTATTAAAATTTAAAAAATAACAGATGCTGATGAGGTTGCAGAGGAAAAGGAACACTTATACACTGTTGGTAGGAAGAAAAATTAATTCAGCCACTGTGGAAAGCACTTTGGAGGCTTCTCAAAGATTCTGAAACATAACCACCATTTGACAGCAATTCTAGTACTAGGTGTATACTCAAAGGAAAATAAATCATTTTACGATAAAGACACATGCATGCATATGTTCATTGCAGCACTATTTACAACAGCAAAGACACAGAATCAATCTAGATGTCAAACAGTGGTGGACTGGTTAAAGGAAATGTGGTACATATATACGATGGAATATTATGTAGCCATAAAAAAGAGCAAAATCATGTCCTTCACAGCAACATGGATGCAGCTGGAGGCCATTTTCCTAAACAAATCAATACAAGAACAGAAAACCAAATACTATATGTTCTTACTTATAAGTAGGAGCTAAACACTGAGTACACACAAACACCAAGAAGGAAACAATAGACACTGGGGCCTACATGAGGATGCAGGGTGCGGGGAAGGTGAGGATTAAAAGACTGCCTATCAGATACTGTGCTCACTAACTGGGTGATGAAATAATTTGTACATGAAAGCACAGTGACTTGCAATTTACCCATCTAACAAACCTGTGTATGTACCCCAGAACCTAAAATAAAATTTGAAAGGGAAAAAAAGAAAGGAGATTGACAATAACTTATAAAAACTGTATGAAAGAAGATGATAGAATCATATTTCTAGAGTTTGAAAAAAAAACTTAGAATTTTATATCCAGCAAATTGTCATTTAAACAGAGGGCATGAAATATATTCTCAGTTATGTAAGTCTTCAGAAGCTTTGTTACATGAAAACCGCCTTGAACAGAGCTATGTATAAAGTATATAATTACAGCAGACACGGATTAAGGAGCTATGTGAAGAAAATCTGCGCAGGTATCTTACAAACATTTGCCACTATCTTAAAACATGTATCTCTAGATTTATTTATTTAAATTAATCTATTATCTATCTAACTAATTTTATCTATTTATCATCTTTCATAACCTAGTCTTATAAATCTATGTAATATTAATAATGAAGTTGGGAAGTTATCAAGAGTTTTAATAATGTGGTGAAGTTATTTTATTCTTAAGTTGAAAACAAAAGTACTGTTTTATTTTTAAGTAAGGAAGGATTAAATAAACAAAAGACCAGAATAAGCTGATATAACAAATTATGTTACTGAAGCAGATCTAAATAATTAATAGAAATGTACTAAGCTGGTCAGTTAAAAGGAAAAAATTGGCAAACTGAATACTTCCTTGTGATGCTATCGTTTAGCTTCTGGGCTTGACATTCATTTAAACATTAATTCATCTGTATTTAAATAAATAAGATAAATCTGACTCCCAGATTGATCTTTCCACCTTAAACTTATTCCCAGAGCTTTATAGTCATATACACAATTACCTGCTCAAGAGAGACAATATTGAATAGTCCCTTCTTAGAAAGAGTTAATGGGATTTTAATCTGGGTGTGGTGCATGAAGGTTTCCTAAATAAACTGTCATTTGTAGTCAACTATAAAGAATAAATACAGGGAAACAAGTTGAAGTGGGAGCAGGGAGTTTTCGGAGGAAAAGGAAGAGATTCAGCAAAGGCTCTGAGACAGGAAAGAGCCTAGCACATTTGATGAAATGAAAGCCCACGTGGCCAGACCTGAGAACACCGCAGGAAAGTGATTCAAACAAGGCCTTGTATATGGATAGAGCAAGGCTCTTCCAGAGTCTTTTAAACCTAGTGAAAGATTTTGATCACTATCTCAATGAGAGGTCACTGAAGGACACTAAACCAGGTCACTAAATGATCAGATTTTTATTTGGAAAAGAATCTTAAGAAAATAAATTAAATCTTACTTATCTACAACATCTAGTATGACTCATGGTATACAGCAGAGGTTTAACAATTTTCTTTAAATGTATGTGAGATTATTCAGAGCTATATTGTTAATTATCAGATTTTAATAATTTTTTTATTATTTTCTAACACTGGAAAGTAGCTTTTCCATCAACTCTGTAAAATTGTATTGCTTCATGCAAACACCTCCCCCTTTTATATCATTTTAGATATATTGTGAATTAGCAATGAGCTGTATTTTTCAAGAGTCATAGTTTATCCATTTAATATAAACTTGAAAAGGTAGAGTGGATTTACTGAGGGTTGTGAATATCTAATGAGTGTTTAAAGTCTGGTTCATGTTATGTGACTACGTAGAAGTTCAAAACCCATTTTTGACTCAGTTTCAGTTCAGTGCAGTGGGCTACTGATTGAAATTAAAAAGAAAAAAAAATTTTTACACATGGCTGGCAAACCAAATCTGCTGAGGTTTTATACAAGTGTAGCTTGCTTTTGTCTGCTATTTAATTAACCAGTTCACAAATAAAATGTCCTTAGTTTAATTTCCATTTCGTAGCTCAATACTGTAAACTATTCACAGCGTAATGAAAAGTCCTGAATTCTCCCAGGAATGATATTACCAGTAAGCAACCAACCCATGAAATAGAGAAGCCTGACTGTTACTCTGCTAAATTGTGTGTGTTAATAAAGCTGAGCAAGTGTTCTTTGCTTAGTCTGACTGAGCTGAGAAAACTCCAGCTGGCATCCAAGCTACCTGCTTTTAAAACTCTCCAAGCATCTAGCTCCAGGAGAGCTTCATTAAAGTTAATATAGGAATTGTGTCATATTTTATTGAATTTCATCGAATTTTCTTTGTGAAATAACTTACTTTCCAATAATACAAACTCACTGCAATGCCACCAACTATAGTTATTTTCGTTTTATGTTTAACTTTACTTTGAATACCCAGAGCAAAAATAAATACACTAAGGTTTTAAAAAGAAAAATAGAAAAATTATTTAAGAAAAAATAATTCATATGATGTTTAAGATATTCATATAATGTATAGTTTTAAAACTAAATTCTGTCTATTATCTTGATAGTTATTACTCAAATAACCAATAATTTGAACACTCAGCTCAAATAACCATGCATTGTTGATGATGCTATTTCAGTCCTATGCAAAGAGTCTGGTCACTGCATGGTGAATACATTCACCAATTGCTTTGCCAGTCACATTGAAGACAGGATAAACGTAGAATTAATACTGTATTGCTACAATGTTTGTATAATCATTCTGTGTACCCAGGCTGTCCTCCTGAAAGTCAAATATTTTCAGAAACCTAGGCTATTACTTGTTACTTTGATATTTTGATGCAATGCATTAAAAATGTTTTATGGTTTGGATCAAATATAGGTTTTATGAATGATGCTCCTTCACTTGAATTACCCCAATGCATGATCATTTTGTAGATAAATAGAAAACATATGTTTGGCCTTATTTTATTTTCAGAAAGATTGCACATTTTTTTAATTGTCAAATCCAAACTGATCCCTCACTTGAAAAATTATCACTTGAATAGCACACATTTATTCAGAGTGTTAGGGTGAATGTTATGTGCAGAATACTAGTGACTGTGAATGAAGGAGAGAATGAGTGTTGAGCTATATTTCGTAAATGTTTTCTTGGCAGGTGACAATGAGGAGCCAGTGCTATTGATTTTGATGCTGACTTGAATGTTGCATATTTAAAGAAATTCAATATTAGAATTGATTTAGGTTAAACAACTGAGTATGCACAGTAGACCTTCACAATCGTCAGATTCACAGAAGGCTAAAACGAACATGTAGAGATTTCTGAGTTCGGCTAGAAACTATGTATTAAAATAGCTATAAAAGTTTCAGGGGAAATGCTCCGTAATATCCTTTGATAACTAAACCTGGTACTAGTGTTTTAGAGAAATGTTCCCCCACAAATATTTTCATAATTTTATTTATATGTTGACCCGAACGGAAATGTAAAACCATGTTCTGAAGTTAGTATCCCTTCCAGTAGGTGAGCTATGAGTAAGTTTTTTCTTCTCTAGGTTAGATTAGGAGCCAAATTGAGTCCAAATTTGTGTATGGGAGTCGTTTTATTAAACATACCTTTGCTGTTGTTATTAATGTCTAGATTGTGTTTTGGAAGAGGATGACACTTACAAAAATTGGGTTATAATACTATCAGTTCAGCACCTGCTTTATATATGTATTAGTAGATTAGCATCCCTTGCAGACTTTTGAATATATGTCCCCTGGATAACATGGTCTCAGTTTTCTGTGTCTACTTCTTTTTTGTAAAAAATACTATAGTATTGAAACTCATGGAACTAGCTTTTCTCACTTAAAAAGCAGATGAGTTTCACCCAAGTTTTTGCGTAGGTCAATAGTGCATTCTTTTTTATTGCTGAGAGGTATGCCACTATATGGTTATAGTATATTTTGTTTATCCATTTGCCTATTGAAGAACATCTAAATTGGCATCAAGTTTTGTTGATATGAATGACTACTATAAAATTATGCAGATAGATGGATAATAGATTTTGGTTTGGGGAAAGAAGTGGAGAAAATAAGTTGTCAATCCATTTGGATAAATGCCTAAGGTGAGACTGCTGGGTCTTATGGCAATTTGGTAATAAATTTTACTCCTAGATAGATTTCCAAAATAGTTGTATTATTGTGCATTACCACTAGAAATGGATGACAGTTGCAATTGTCCAACTTCCTCATCAGCTATTAGTATTTTTTATTTTAGCCATTCTAATAGACATATAGTAGTATCTTATTGTGTTTTTAATTTGCATTTCCATAGTGACTAATGATGTTGAATATCTTTTCATATTCATATTTACCATCTGTTATTCTTCTGTCAGTGAATTGACTTTATAGATGTTTTCTTATTTTTTTAAATAATAATTTTCTCATTGTGAATTTTAAGAGTTCTCCACATATTTTGAGGAAAAAATGCCCTTTATCGTATGTGAGATATGCAGTTATTTTCTCCCAAACTGTTGCTTATCTTTTAATTCCCTTAATAATATCTCCAGGAGCAAAGTTTTAAATATTGATTAAATGGCATTTATCATTTTTTATGGATCATGTTTTTGGTGTGGTATCAAAATACTGTTTGTGAAACACAACCTCCCATAATAGATCTCCCAAAACAGATCTATTTTGCTTACAAAATAGATATATTAGTGTTAGAATATAGCCTAAATATTCAGTACATGGAATAAAGATGCAGGTCTAGAAGAAAAAATAGAGTTAATGAGCATATAGCTAATGACTTATAGAATTTAGAAGCAGATGTGTTAAATAGGAAATCAGACTTTAACATATATTTCTAAGTTAGAAAGACAGACTTGAGTAACAATTTATATAGGTATACATTGAGACCATGAGTGTTTGGGTGGTCACCATGAAAGTAGACAGATAAAGAAGAATGGACCATCTAGGATTGGGATCTGTATATGAAGTGAAAGCAAAAAAATATTGAGTCTATTACTGAGAAAGAGAAATAAACAATGGGTGAGTGAAAAATCAGGGACACATGATTTTCTAGAAGGCAAGAAGGAATATTTTAAGTATTAGTTAAGAACTATAGGTAAAAGTAATAAATCCTTCAAAACTGCTATGTCAGATAAAGACTGAAGAGAGAAATTTCAAACCAAAAACTTAGATATTAATTTTATTTTATTTAAAAAATTACATTGAGCTTCCTACTAGTTTTCTGGCTGCTGAAAATCCCTATATAGGTAATTCTTATCCACATTGCAGGACTGTGTCAAACTACTGTCATATTGGCCATCAGCTTTTAGAGAAAAAAAAGCCAAATTGTTTCTCGCTAATGTTTTTAGATTTCTTGATAATGGCACTGAGGTTATTTGAGGCACACCTGTAAGTATTTACACAGAACAAGAGAATAAACACTTCCCTCTCCCTCATGACTCAACTCACTAAAACCTCTCACCATCTTCTATCATCATCATGATTTGACGTTTTGATCATGTCTTCAACAGTCTGTTGTAAAAGCATATTAATATCTTTTTCACTTCTAGTATTTCCGTTGCAATCTATTTCCATTCTTCTGCCAGGATTCTTTATAAACACAAATCTGCCCTCTCACCTAATTAAAGACCTTTAATGACTCACCAAGTATTTCCAATTCTCTTTGTAGTATGGATCCAATTTGCCATTCTAGCCCTTTCTCATACCATAGTCTTTCAATAATCCCTAGATACCCATAACTTTGAATTGTTACTTATGGTTTCCAAAATATTTTATGCTTTTTTATATTTTCCACCCTGTATAAATGTCCTTTACATTGCTTTGCATTTTATAGATTTGAGAGTCAGGTAGATTTGGGTTTGAATACTGGATTCAATACTATACATATTTCAAATTAGAAAAATTTTACTGCTAATCCTTTAATGATCATTGTATTACACATCAAAGTTAATTCAGAAAATTCCCAGTTATATGGTCATATACACCCAACTCTAGGCATCTGCATGAAGAATAATTTCATATTTGTTTAAGTTTACTTTGGGCACAGTATGTGTCTCCAACCATTGTGGTACCATTTTACCATTTAAAATGGTATAAAATTACCATTTAAACATCCTGCATTTAAATGGTAATTTGAAATAAACTATGATAAAATAGCAATCTAAAACACAAAGAAGCAGAACTTAAGTTTCTGCAATCCTTCTATGTGATCACTTGAATGTAAAACAAATTCTGCATTGTATTGAGAGTTGGATTTTTATTTAAACCAAACACATTCTTTATTTATAAGATTTTTCCTTTCAGTATGTCTTTTATTTATGGAAAAAAAGTTTTCAAAAGTAAAGTTTATAAAATTGTTCTTTGATCAACTACACATGAAGGCAGACTGAAAAATTTGGGTGTACAATCTTTGAAAACGAATATTCGAAGAACAATTTTGATAAAGCCATTGACGACTTCACAAACTGAAGGCTTGAAAACAGAAATATAATACTATTATTAGCCTGATGGTTTTAAGTATACATATATGTTTCCTTTATTTAAAAATATATTAATATAATTAAAATTATTAACACATCATTTTTCCTTTTTTGTAATGGTAATTTCTATTTTCTATTTTATGTATTTTTACTAGTTTTATTATATTTTTGAAGTATAATAAAAAATTTTTACTTCTGTGTTCCATTTTTGACCACTTTTTGGTTTCATTTCATATAGATTAGTATTTGAAATAATTTTTTCATGTAGATGAGCATTTATTTAGCTTTATTAACAGGTTTTTAGGTCTCTAAATTTGATTTTATTGCCAATAGCTCTTACTGTGCATTTTTTTTTTTGATTCAATTTTCTTTTTCTCTCAGTATAGGTGGTGATATGGTTGGGCTGTGTCCACGCCCAAATCACATCTTAAATTGTAACTCCCACAATTCCCACATGTAATGGGAGGAACCAGGTTGGAGGTGATTGAATTATGGGGGCGGCTCTTTTCTGTGTTGTTCTCATAATGAATGACTCTCATGAGATCTCATGGTTTTAAAAACAGGAGTTTCCCTGCACAAGCTCTCTTCTCTTGTCTGCTGCCATACAAGATGTGTCTTTCACCTTGCCCTGATTGTGAGGCCTCCCAAGCCACGTGGAACCATAAGTCCAATAAACCTCTTTCTTTTGTAAATTACCCAGTCTTGGGTATGCCTTTATCAGCAGTGTGAAAACAGACTAATACAGTAAATTGGTAATAGTAGAGGAGGCATTGCTGAAAAGATACCTGAAAATGTGGAAGTGACATTGGAACTGGGTAGCAGGAAGAGGTTGGGACAGTTTGGAAGGCTCAGAAGAAGACAGGAAATTATGGGGAAGTTTGGAACTGCCTAGAGAGTTATGGAATGGCTTTGCCCAAGATGCTGACAGTGATATGGACAATAAACTCCAAGCTGAGGTTGTCTCAGATGGAAATATGAAGCTTTTTCGAAGCTGGAGCAAAGGTGACTCTTGTTACATTGTATCAAAGAGATTGGTGGCATTTTTGTCCCTGCCCTAGAGATTTGTAATATTTTTAACTTGAGAGAGATGATTTAGGGTATCTTGCAGAAGAAATTTCTAAGCAGCAAAGCATTCAAGATGTGACTTGGGTGCTATTAAAGGCATTCAGTTTTATAAGGGAAGCAGAGCATAAAAGTTTATAAAATTTGCAGCCTGACAATCTGATACAAAAGAAAATCCCATTTTCTAAGGAGAAATTCAAGCCAACTGCAGAAATTTGCATAACTAATGAGAAGCTAAATGTTAATCCCCAAGAGAGGGGTAAAGGTCTCCAGGGTATGTCAGAGGTATTCATGACAGCCCCTGTCATTACAGGCCCAAAGGCCTAAAATAAAAATGTGGTTCTGTGGGCCAGGCCGAGGGTCCATGTGCTATATGCAGTTTAGGGACTCGGTGTTACATGTTTCAGCCCCTCCAGCTGTGGCTGAAAGGGGCCAATGTAGAGTTTGGGCCGTGGCTTCAGAGGGTGCAAGCCTCAAGCCTTGGCAGCTTCCACATGGTGTTGAGCCTGCGAGTGCATGGAAGTCAAGCATTGACGTTTGGGAGCCTCCGCCTAGATTTCAGAGGATGTATGGAAATGCCTGGATGTCCACGCAGAAGTTTGCTGCAGGGGGGTGCTCTCATGGAGAACTTCTGCTAGGGCAATGCAGAAGGGAAATTAGGGGTCGGAGCCCCACACAGAGTCCCTACTGGGGCACTGCCTAGTGGAGTTGCGAGAAGAGGGCCCCAGACTCCAGAATGTTAGATCCACTGACAGCTTGCTCTGTTTACCTGGAAAAGCTGCAGACCCTCAATGCCAGCCCATGAAAGCAGCTGGGAGGGAGGTAGTACCCTGCAGAGCTACAGGGGCAGAGCTGCCCAAGATCATGGGAACCCACCTCTTGCATCAGCATGACATGGATGTGAAACATGGAGTCAAAGTAGATCACTTTGAAGCCTTAAGATTTGACTGCCCCTCTGAATTTTGGACCTACATGGGATCTGTAGCCCTTTTGTTTTGGCCAATTTCTTCAATTTGGAACAGCTGTATTTACCCAATGCCTGTAACCCCATCGTATCTAGGAAGTAACTAATTTGCTTTTGATTTTACAGGCTCATAGGTGGAAAGGATTTGCCTTGTCTCAGAAGAGACGTTGGACTGGGGACTTTTGCAATAATGCTGAAATGAGTTAAGATTTTGGAGGACTGTTGGAAAGGCATGATTGGCTTTGAAATGTCAGAACATGAGATTTGGGAGGGGCCAGGGGTGAAATGATATGGTTTGGCTTTGTCCCTACCCAAATGTCATCCTGAATTGTAACTCCCACAGTTCCCATGTGTTGTGAGAAGAACCTGGTGGGAGGTGATTGAATTATGGGGGCAGGTCTTTCTTGCACAGTTTTTGTGATAGTGAATGAGTCTCATGAGATCTGAATTTTTTTAAAAACAAGGGTTTCCCTGCACAAGCTGTCTTCTCTTGTCTGCTACCATATGAAATGGGCCTTTCACCTTCCGCTACAATTGTGAGGCCTCCCCAGCCATGTGGAGCTGTAAGTTCAGTAAACCTCCTTCTTTTGTAAATTGCTCAGTCTTGGGTATGTCTTTATCAGCAGCATGAAAATGGACTAATACAGGTGGTTTTTTTTTTAATCTCTTTTCTAATCAAGAACATTTTTCAAATGTATTTCATACTATATGATTAATCTGACATTTCATACTTTAAAATATTTAACATTTGTGTTAATTGTGTGGGATAATACTTTATAGATAACTTGTATAATTATTTCTGATTTATGTATAAAAGATAGTATCTAATTTAAACACAGACAAAACTTTCCAAATAAAGAAACCATGCCTTCCTTTTTTTCCTAAAAAAATAAGAAACTTTTTTTCCCCAAGTTAAACAAAGCCGAACATGACAAAAAAGCCTTACATTTCAAGGTGTCAACAGCCCATTTTACCTGTGCAATTTTCACAAAACTAAGTACTCCTTAAATAAATGTAGTTTGAAACTGTTTGTTTATGAAATCTTGCTTGTAGTATTTAACAACTGAACTAAATATTACATTTTCATTCTGTGGAGAAAATGTCTGTTCATGTAAAATGGAAAGAAATAGCACATAAATACAAAGTGTCTGGATAGTAACTCAGAACATATAAAAATTGGAGCAAACTATCTGTGCTTGGATCTAATATTTACAACTTGAAAAGTGTTTAAAGGGTATTTTTAAGATGCTGTAAATTAGACAGAAGGAAAATAGAAACCTTAGCTAAACTTTATGAGGAAGAGTAGCAGAGCCAGATATTTAAAAATCACATTATACAATTTTAATGTTATTGTCTACAGGGTTTCTATATATGTGCTTCATATACAGCCAAAATCTACTCAAAGAAGGTAGGGGTAGATTTCTTTTCAAATCCCACTGATCTTAATGAGATGTTTTCCTTGCCTGACATCTTTGGTTCCACATAGTGGACTGTCCCTTCATTGAAATAGCTATAAATTACCATGTGTCTAGTGCTCTAATCAGAGAGGCATACTGTACAATTTTTGCATTCTTCCTATTGTTTAAAGGAGTCATGTGTCTTTTTATTTACCCCACAACCTACACTTCAGCTTTCCTTGCTTTAGGTTCCTAACTCACTGTTCACTAAATTAGCTGTGGGCCTTGTCCTTAATTTGCGGCTGGGAGAGCATATGCATCCAGACACTTCTAAAACTGCTCTTGTGGTAAACAATAATGCTGTTTGGTCAAGAACAGTGTGTGGGAATTAGTTCTCCCAGAAATGGAAATCATAAGGCACCTCTTGATGGTTTTAGCTCATGTAGGTAAAGTAACACCTGTGGCATTCATCCTTTTTCCTAGTATCATTGCTTTAAGGCCCAGAAACACAATACACGTTTACAAAAGTAATGGTATATGTTGAAAGATAGAATTATTTTGACACTGAATGGTTTTCATCCTATTTGGGGTGACTTTGATAAGATGCTATTAATCTTTCGTATGTTACATGAGATTTCTTGAAAATTGAATTAGAAACGTGTAATTGTGGTGTGTTGATTTGGGAAGGTGAAAACACATAGAAATTTAGTATGTTTCAGAAGTGAGGTAACAAGTGGGTGGAGACAATAAGGTGGGATCCAAGGGAACAGAAACAAAGGGAGTTCCGAATTAAGGTGAAGATAAAGGCAGGAGAGAGAACAGCAGGGGATAAGCAAATATATTATTGGATATATCAATCCTAAAACAAATTAATAGATAGAGCAAAATGGACAGGCTGAGTAGAAGCAGGCAGATGCATCCTGAGTAGAAGCTAACTGTTCCTTGTGGATATAGAGAAAGGTAAGCAGTGTGGCAACATCAGAGAGAGTTTCTAGCAGGAGCTAGTGTGGTTCTCGTGTCAATCACTTGCCTTTAGTCTGGTGGTAATAATCATAAATGGCTTTGCACTTCCTCCCATCCTTATGGATTCGAAATTTGACCCGATAATTTTAGGTAAACCTCATTCATCCAAATAGCTAAAGCTTTTTGCAAAGTATATTCCTTGGAGCATTGGTCTTGCAACCCTCCTTTAAAATACATGTTCTTGAACTTCTGCATATTATGTCCTTCACTTTGAAATCTTCAAAGCATACTGGTAATTCAAAAGCATTATAAGGTCTTGCTCTGCTATAGAGTGAAAGTTTTAGTTCCTTAAAACTTCATATATCGAAATCCTGACCACCATTATGAGAGTATTAGGAGGTGAGTCCTTTGGTAGGTGATTAGGTGCATCCTCGTGAACGGGATTAGTGTCTTTATAAAAAATACTTCAGAAAGCTCACTTCTTCTGCCTTATTAGGATACAAGGAGAAAAGGGACATCTATGAAACCAGAAGGAGTCCCTCATCAGGCACCAAATCTACCAGCACCTTGATTTTGGACTTCCCAGCTGCCAGACCTGTGAGAAAGAAATTTCTGTTGTTTATAAGCAATCTATTCTGTTATAGCAGCCTAAACTTAATTCAAGACATGCTTAAAAGAAATGTGATTATCCTGTGTAACTCAAACTTCCCCAGATTCTTTAACCAGGTGTTCATTTATTAATTTTTACTTGTACTAGTATACCATTTGACATTGTATACAATAGACTAAAAAATGTGATATTAGTTATTCTGTTTAACTTAGAATAGCCTTTAGATGTCTGGAAGGAGTTTTATTATTGTTATGAAATCTTTTACTTTATAGGTCTCAAGTTCCAATTGTCTTGTATAAAAAGATTTCTAAATATTTTATTATTATAGTGAAAAAAGTTATTTCAAATTTAAATTTGTGGAATATAAAGAAACCATAAATTGTGGGGTCATACAAATGTGAGTTCACAGTTTGCTCTACTACTCATTAGTTATGTCAACAGTGATCATTATTTAAAATCACTGTGTTGTATTGTCTTCTTCTCGAAGAGAAAAAAAGATTGTAATGTGCCTTTTATGTGGTGATTGTGAGGATTAAATGAAATAGGATAATATATACAAAAGCATTGATTTTTGTTCTGATCTCACATAAGTCATTCAATCAATGCTATTTTCATTGTTATTTTCCCCTTTAATGAAATACATCTTTTTCATAGTTTCCTACTAGTGAGAATAATGTGTCTAATAATAGTTTTTAAAACTATATTCTCAAATATGCATATAAAACATTTTTCTTCCAGACAAATTATGGGGAAAATTTTAGCAAATACTTTTATTAATTTTTAAAAATAGTTTTAGTTTTTTATGACAAATATTTTGCTACAGAAAAATTCACATTAATTACTTTTAAGAAGTGCTAATTTGCATCAAACTCTTACGATATGTTTTCCCTCTGACCCCAAGTTTTCTATTTTATGAATCTATCCTTAGATAATAATCACACAGTAGACAAATAAGTATGCGTAGAAAGTTAATTGAAAAACTGTTTATAGTAATAAACCATAAATGAGAACAACTTATAGCCAATAAAACACTATGTTTAATATTTGCACAATATATTTTTAGAAAATTCTAGTTGGATATACATCAAATTTTAACAACATCTCTTAGATACAAGAAATAAGTACACTTTTTTTCCCTTCTTTTGTTATCCTGGGTTTGCTTATATTTTTCTACAATGAGCATTAATTGTGTAAATTTCAAAATGGCAAAAATCAGTTGAAAAGAAGAATTACTTTTCTTTGAATTTTGAAGAACATTTTGAATATTTGTTAATTACCCTAAGGAAAGTCAAACTTGATTTAAATGAAATGCTTCAAACTTGGCTTAGTCATAGAAATTGCATGTTTTTCTATTAAACCTATATCTGTTTCTGTCCTCACTGAGTACAAATGACAAGATGAAGAATGGGTAAATTCAGAAAATGTCCCTAGAGCCTTCCTGATAACAGTTATAATATTTGCTATATCAGTATTTTGTAAATCAACTGAAGACATTTTGCTGATAGCAGTTGGAGCACAATTCCATTCCATGAAATTAGGTCACTGAAATTTTAAGCAAGATTTGATTATTTGAATCAGTCTGGCACTTTTCAGTAGTTTAGATGATAAATGTGCAAGTTGGACTATGCCTTGTATATTAGCCCGTTCTCACGCTGCTGTGAAGAAATAATCAGGACTCAGTAATTTATAAAGAAAAGAGGTTTTACCATGTTGGTCAGGCTGGTCTCGAGCTTCTGATCTCGTGATCTGCCCACCTCAGCCTCCCAAAGTGCTGGGATTACAGGCGTGAGCCAATTGTCTCTACGAAAAATACAAAAATTAGCTAGGCATGGCGGCACATGCCTGTAATCCCAGCTACTCAGGAGGCTGAGGCAGGAGAATCGCTTGAAACCTGGAGGCAGAGTTTGCAGTGAGCCAAGTTCATACCACTGCACTCCAGCCTGGGTGACAGAGAGAGACTCTGGCTCAAAAAAAGAAAAAAAAAAAAGTAGAACAATAACTAGATAGAGAGGTGGGGAAAAAAAAAAGAAAGAAAAGAGGTTTAATTAACTCACAGTTCTGCATGGCTGGGGGGGCCACAGGAAACTTAAAATCATGGCAAAAAGCACCTCTTCACAGGGCAGCAGGAGACAGAATGAGTGCAGAGTGAAAGTGGAAGCCCCTTATAAAACCATCAGATCTTGTGAGAACTCATGAGAACAGCATGGGGGAAACCAGCCCTATGATTCAATTATTTCCACCTAGTCCCATCCTTGACATGTGGAGATTATTACAATTCAAGGTGAGATTTGGGTAGGGACACAGAGCCAAACCATATCACATTGGCACTAATTATATTCTGCTTTGCGCGGCATAGCCTTATTTAATATGCTCAGTATCACAGTAAATCTTACCAAAGTTTAGGCTGCCTATTGAGAATTAGCCAAGAAGAACTATAGACAGCAAAAGCTACCAATAACTCAAATATAATTTGAACATTACAACATATTATTGTCAAAACTATAGAATCAGAAAATAAATGCCAAAAACATGAAAGGGCATAAAACTGATAGCTATATCGTTCTTAACTCTTGTAAATCCCAACAGGGCAACGAGATTACTTTTTAGTGTACCTGCCTTTCATTTCCCGATCTAAGGCATATAACATTTTAGAGGGCAGAAATGAAGGTTGGAAAACAAAATCAAGTAATTATACTGTGTATTCTACAAAAGTATGCATTGTTCCTACAGTATTTGAAGTTTAATTTATATTACTAATTGCCTTAATTAATATCCAAAGTTTGGTACATGTGAGCTCTATTTTATTACCCTAGAAATTTGAGAATTGTGTGTCAGAGACAAGTATAATGCAAGATTGGGTGGGGTTTGAGCATATATTCTTGCAATGGTAAGGAAAGAAAGATGCCACAGATCAAATCCAGATATGGGAAATACAGAACCACAGGAGCAGTAGTTGGTAGTTTATAACAAAGTACCTGAACATAGTAGTTTTTTCAAGCATTTAGGGTCTAATTCTTTCACCATAAATCAAGCAAAGAAAAAAAAAGCAAAACATTTTATTTGCTACAATGGTTAAAATATAAAATAGCTTATATGTCAAAAATAAATATTTACAAAAAATGCCTATGTACATTACTAATGCCAATGATTTATAAACCTTCAAATGCCTAACATTAAAGGAAATATGTTTAATATTTATGACTGTTTTATTGTCAAGAATATTTCTTAATTCTATGGTATCATAGAGTCATAACTCTTGAGTAGAATTTTGTTATAAATTTGCATAATTTAAAAGCCAAGAATTCTTATGTATAAAATGCGGGAAAACAATGTAGATTCTAAGTTCTGCCTTCTAATGCTCAGTATATCTCTTTATCTCATTACAGATACACTTGAAGTAAAAATTGCATTTTAAATTGTAGGCTAGAAGGGGATTTAATAAGGCATCAGATCTGACCTCCTACATAATTCAAGAATTCCTGTGTATTCTTAAACATCTCCATTAAACACAAATTCACAAAGCAAAACACTCTAGATAAAAGCTTTTATCATGAACTTTTTCCCTTAAAGGAGATTTAAACTTTGTGTAGGTTCCAGAATTTCCATAAATAATTTTATTGCATACATTATAAATTGAATGGGGAGTGGAAGCTATGTATTCTTGAATATCATATGAGAGCCATAAAATCAATTGGCCGTGTATATCAATGAATAGGTAGAAGCTATTAGGATTATGAACTTTTTAACTCTACCAACAATTCATCGTAGGAACGACTGTGTGGACTAGTTTAAAACTATTATCACAGGTCAGCACTTAAAATATTTACAGATATTTTAAATATTTTATATATCTATATATATATTTTAGATATAAAAACTGTAAGATTCCTGGAAACCAAAATTGATGGGGCTACCTCCTGAAAAGCAGTTGATTGGGGTGGGAGATAGGTCATACGTCTGCTGTCTGATTAACAGTGGAGAATTCAGATTGGTGGGTCTGTTAGCAAGGGCACAGACAGGTGTGGCTCCCACCCAATCCCACTCTGGTATACATCCAAGAGAAAGAAAATCAGTCTTGAAGAGAAATCTGCACATCCACGTTCACTGCAGTATTACTCACAATAGCCAAGATATGGAAACACTGTAATTGTCCATCAACAGATGAACGGATAAATTGTGGTGTCTGTGTGTATATATATACACACAAAAGAATGTTATTTAGTCTTAAAAAAAATCCTGACATTAACAATATGGATAAACCTGGAGGACAATATACTAAGTGAAATAAGACAGAAGCAGGCAGAAAAGTACAGTCATGCAGCATAAAATAACACTTTGGTCAACTATGGACCACATATACAATGGTGGTCCCATAAAACTACAACGGAGCTGAAAAATTCCTGTTACCTAGTGATGTCTTGATGATCCTGACTCTGTGTAGACCTAGGCTAATGTGTGTGTTTGCGTCTTCGTTTTAAACAAAAATCTTTAAAAAGTAAAACAACAACAAAAACAACAAAACAAAAATAGAGAAAGCTTAAAGGATATAAAGAAAGAAAACATTTTTCTACAGCTGTACAACGTATTTGCATTTTAAGTGTTATTATCATACAGTCCAAAAGTTGAAAAAAGGTAAAAAAGTTTCTAAAGTAAAAAAGTAAGTTAAGGCTAATTTATTACTGCAGAGAAAAACGGTCTTTATAAATGTATTGCAACCTAAGTGTACAGTGTTTATAAAGTATACAGTAGTGTCCTAGGCCTTCACATTCACGGATCACTCACTCACTGACACCTACTCCTGCAAGCTCCATTCATAGTAAGTGTCCTATACAAGTGTACCAATTTTAATCTTTCATACCATATTTTTACTGTATCTTTTTATGCTTAGATATGTTTAGATACACAAATACTTACCACTGTGTTATAGTTGTCTACGGTATTTGGCACGGTAACATGCTGTACAGGTTGTAGCCTGGAGCGGTAGAGCTAAGTGTGTATGAGGCTGTACTATTTAGGTTTGTGTAAGTACATTCTGTGATATTTGCATGACAAAATCACATAACAATGACTTTTTCAGAACATATCCCTATCCTTAAGCAATGCATGATCTCAGTTATATGTGGAATATTAAAAAGTTGAACTCACATTAGCAGAGAGTAGAAAGGCAGCTGGCTGCCAAGGGCTGGGGGATGGGGAAAATGGGGAGATTTTCTTCAAAGAGCACAAATGTTCAGTGATGTAGGATGAATAAGCTCTGGAGACCTAAAGTAGAATATGCTGACTGCTAATAATACCATATTGTATAATTGAAATGTGCTAAGAGAGTTGGTCTTAAGTGTTTTCACCACACACACAAAAATTATAGCTATGTGAAATAACGATATGTTAATTAGCTTGATTGTGATTGTCACTTCACAAAGTATGTATATCAAAACATCATGTTGTAACCTTTAAATATATAAAATTTTTATTTGTATACTTCAGCAAAACTGGAAAACTATAAGAATAACTGCATTCTTTCTTTTAACCCATTTTACAGTAAAATTATAGTACCTTTCCTCATACAGTATATAGCATGAATTCTTTACCCTCTTTGTTTCTAGTGAAGACTTTTAATGATTGTCCTAGTTTATGTTAAAGGTGGTCTATTACCTTAAATCACTATACTCAGATACTGGTTGGCATTTAATATATATTAATTTTTTTCTTGAAATAATTTTAGACGAAAAAGCTTGCAAATACAGTATGGAGAATTTATGTGTACATTTCACAAGCTTCCCCTAATATAAGCATCTCATAGAATGATAATAAAATTATCAAAACCCCAAAAGTGAGATTAGTACAATATTATTAACTAAACTATAGACCTTATTCAAATTCCAACCGTTTTTCTACTAATGCTTTTTTTCATGTTCCTAAATCCAATCCAAGATCCATATTACATTTAGTTTTTATGTCTCCTTAGTCTCCTCCAATCTGTGATGTGTTTTGTCTTTCCTTGCCTTTCATGACATTTGCACTTTTCCTGAATACTGGTTAGTCCCTCATTTTTTATTTGTTTGTTTATCTTCTGATGAATAGAATGAGAATGCATTTTTGCAGAAAACAAATTCTAATTAATGTAAAATGAAAGAGGAAACTAGAAAATCATCTTTTAAATAATCATATTTATAGCTGCTGCAAATGAGGTCCATCAAAAGATGCTACAGTTATGAGACCTGGTTATTTTTATTGCATAAAGGTGCTTAGAAACCCAAATGTGGTTGCTACGAGTGTTCAATTCTGCTGGAGTAGCAGGGTCTAGGCTTTCTCAGTTGACAGAACTAGCAAATATATGTATCCATATTAATTCAACCATATACACACCCCTATATTTATTTCTGTATCTATATATCTACATATTGAAAAACATGAGTTCATATTAATATAATTGATTCTCATTAAATAGAGTTTATTCTAGCTTGCTTCTTTGCCTTATTTGGAGGATTTTTCCAAATGTGAAAAATTAAGTTCAATATATACAATGCATCTTCATGTATTCTCAATTCTATATATACATATTGGAGTTTCGGAATTGCTAAACCGTATCTACGTCAAAAAACAATTTGCTAGCTGTACTTCAGTATTTCTGTAGAGGTCCTTTGTCTTTAGCTCCATAGTAGTAACTAGTAAAGATACTATTTAGCTCCATAGTAGTATCTAGTAAAGATACGATTTCACAAAGTAAAGTATTAGTTATTTTCTTGCTCAATGTAGTTATGTTATCCATTTATAATACAGTTAGGTTCTTTTGTTATTGTTTTTATTCCATTTGCCAGCCCCACTCTGATTTGTTCTATTTATTTTGAGGGTTTCTGAAACACTACTATGGTGGTAAGGTTGATGGCTATGTAAAAATCTACACTAGGAGAGAGGCACTCCTCCCTAATACCTACTACCTTATATCCATTCCACTCTTCTTTCCATTCTTTCCCCTCAATACCTGTAGTTAAGCAATCCTTTTCTTTCCCAGTTTATTGTTTCTGCATGACTTTTGCATGGATGAAAAAATAAATGTGTATTTTCTCTCTTTTGGGAAGTATAGTTTATTGTGCTCTTTTGCACTTTGTTTTTTTTTTATTTTAAATTAAATTTAAAAACTTTTTTTGTATTTTAAATTAAATTTAAAAACTTTTTTTGTTTTTTAAATTAAATTAAATTTGTTTTAAGTAAATTAACAGTTGCATTAGTGTGCCAGGGCTTCCATAAATAAGTTCCACAGACTGGGAGCTTAACAAACAGAAATGTATTGTCTTATAATTCTGGAGGCTAGAAGTCTGAAATCAAGCTATCAGCAAGGACGGTTTCTTCTGAGGCTTCTGTTCTTCTCTTGTGGATCACCATCTTTTCCCCATCTCTTCACATGGTCTTCCTTGTGTATGTGTGTGTATGCATGTCCGATCTCCCTTTCTCTGTGAAGGTGTTAGTTGTATTGGATTAGGGCCTACCCTAATGATTTCATTTTAACTTAATTACTTCTTTAGAGACCTTATCTCCAAAAACAGTCACATTCTGAGGTACTGAGGTTACAATTTCAACATATGAATTTTGAGATGACAAAATTCAGCCCGTAACAATAGTATATTCTGGTAAACATTCCATATTTAACTCAATAGAAGTTACCTTCTCTCTCTCTCTCCTTTTCACTCTCTCTCTCTTTGTAACAGAGCCTTAGTATTCCATTTTAAGGATGTACCGACATTTATTTAGCCACATGTTAATAAATGATCAAACAGGGTATTTCTGATGTTTTGCAATTACAAGAAATGCTGTAATCAATAACTTTGTGCCTATCTATTTTCATATAGCTGGAGCTGTATTGCCAGTATAGAGTCCTACAAGTTAGAATGCTGAGTCAAAGAGGAAGTGCATACGTAGTTTTGTTAGTCTTGAAAAATTTCTGCTCAGAGAATTTGACCAGTTTACATATCAAACCATTTTATATATTAGTGTATTACACTGCCTGTTTCCCCAGAGCTTCGCAAGGAGAATATTTTTTTGTCTTTGCTAAGTTGATCTATGAGAAAAGACACTTCAGTGTTATTTCAATTTCATTTTTCTCATAATGAATAGGTTTAAAGATGTTTTCTTTGGTCTGAGGGCCATTTCTATTTCTTTTTTTGAGTTGTCTATTCAGGTTTTCCCCACTTTTAACTGTAGTTTTTAGTTTTTTTGTCATACAACATGTAAGAGTTCTCAACATGTAAGGCATATAGCTCTGTCTGTTATATATATTCTAATGTTTATCTCAAATTGTCAATTTTTTTTAATTTATGCTTTTTTTTAGGCATGTACTATACACACATGCAGAGATACACTCATCAAATTTTTCAAATTGTATTTAAGGTATAGGTAAAAAAAAAAAAAAAAAAAAAAAAAAAAAAAAACCTTTCCCTATCCCAAGATTAAAGAGAAATTCACCCATTTTTTTCTAATATTTACATTTTTTAACCAGCAGATTCCTATTTTGAACTATTTTAGCTAAGTGTATGAGATACAAACACAATTTAACTATTTCCAAATAGTTACCCAGTTGCCCCCTCCACTATTAAAACATGTAGCTTTCCCCCAGTGACCTGATGAACTATTTTATAATATACTAAATTTCCACCTATATGTTGTTTTAATTCCAGTCTTAATTAATTTAGTGTTCTATTTGTCTTTTCATACACCAATGCCACATTGTCTTAATTATAGTGACTTTATAATATTTCTCAATGTTAGGAGGGCATAGTTCCCCTATTGTGTTCTTTTGGTTTTACATTATGCTTACTTTTTCATTTATACTTCAGTAGCAGCTTGGCTAATCCAGGAAAATTTTGTTGATGTTTTTATTAGGATAACGTTACCTTTGTAAATTATGGGAAACTGAAATTTTTATAATGCTGAGTCATCCCATACAAGAAAGGTGAATTACTTCTCACTCTGGTGTCTGTTGAGGGTGTTTTAAAATTTTCTTCTTTGGCATACTTTTGTTAGTTTATTCCTAAGTTTTTATTTTTCTTTCTTTTTTTTGTCGTTGCAAATGAGGTTTTCTCTACCATTGTGTTCTCTAACTGGTCACAGTTTGTTTGGATGAAGGCTATTGAGTTTTGTTCATATGTTTACTTTCATATTTCGCTCTAGTATTGAATTATCCTGTATGAGATATTTATCATTGATCTGAAAATATAATTTTATTTCTTCTTTAAAGTTTTTTTCTTCGAATGGCAAGCACTTCTAGTACGTTCTGGAATAGTAACTGAGCTAGGGGTCATCTTTACTTGTTCCTAATGTGAATGGAAATATATAGAATGTTTGCCTATCAATTGAGATAGTACCTTTAGTCTTAGAGGCTACCTTTAGTCTACATTTATATGTTTTAAAATGCTCACCATTAGTTCTTTTGCTGAAAATTTCCAAGTCATCATTTGTTTAGATAAAGCTCATCCTCTATCATAATTGTAATAGTTGAAAAATTAGTTCTTGAGCCAATCCAGCCAACCAATTTAAAAAGAATAATTTCTTTTTTAACATTTTATATGGTTTAAGGAATTCAAAAGAAGATTAAAATCTCATAACGTGAAAAATATATGAAATACTCCTTGCAAACATATTTACGAATATAGTTTTATTAGAACAGAGCCCTTGGATTTATTTGTGTATTGTCTGTGACTACTTTGACACTGCAGTGACAGAGCTGAGTAGTTGGAACAGAGACCTTATGCTCTTGAAAGGCTAAAATATTTGACAACTGATGCTTTGACAAAAGAGTTTGCCAAGACTTATGTAAGTAGATTCCTCAAGAAAGGCTTATGGGTACATGTTTTTCTAGCTTTTGTTCAAAACCTTTTTTATACAACCATAAGAATTAAAGAAGAATTCAGATAGAAATCCTTGATTTATACTTTTTTTCACTCAATGTATTTAAACAAAATATTATCTTATTTCTTCTTTACATTTTGTTTTAAAATAAACTTTTTATTTTAGAACAAAAAAGTTGTGATGTGCAGTGAAGTCCCATGTTCTTCACACACATTTTCCACTTTTATTAATATCTGACATTAGCAAGGTTGAAATTAATGACCCAATAATGAAATAATGATATATTTTTACTAAAGTCAACATATTTTTCAAGTTTCTTAGGTTTTGTCTCCTGTACTTTTACTATTCCAGGATGCCATCCAGGGTGCCACACTACATTTAGCAGTCATATCCTTGGCTCTTCTTAGCTGGGGCAATTTCTTATTACTTTCCTTATTTTGATGAATTGAAAGCCTTAAGTTGGGATTTTTCTGATGTTTCCTCTATACTGGGTTGAAGTTAGATGTTTTGGAGAGAAAGATCATGGAGGTAAAGTGTCAGCTACATCATATCCTGTCAAGATTACTTATTATCAACATGATGTATTTCTGTTGATGCAAAGCTTGAGCATCTAAGGCAGATGTTATGTTTCTCCAACATAAACTTATTGGTGTTTTTCTCACCCTTTCATATTGAATCTTTGAAGGAATTTACTATGTGTAGTCTGCATTTAAGGAGTGGGGAGTTATGTACCTCATGGGGGGAATTATCTACATAAATTATTTGAAATTTTTCTGAATAGGAAATTTGTCTATTTTTCCCTATTTATTTAGTCTATGATTTATGTATATTGGTATAGACTCATGGACATGGATTTTATACTTTGGGTTATATTCCAACGTTATTTCATTTATTTTGTTCCTTAAATTATTCTAGCTTTGGCCATTGAGAACTCTTTCAGTTGGCTCCTGTATCTCTGTGACATCATTGTGAGATGTTTTTGTTTGTTACTTTGCTTTGAGCACTTACTTTCTGCTACTAAAAAATGCTCCAGGCTCATCTTGTATAATGCCGTCCCAGTGATAGAATCACTTATTTCACCAAGGAGCCTTGGGAAAGGCTTTTATGGGAAAATGATTGATAGCAGAAACCAACATCTGAATATGAGAGATACTCGTTTATGCCAGGATGTGATTACTTCTAAACCCTCTGTGTCCATATTAAGCTAAACAAAGTTTCATAGTAATGTCTCCAACTGTAAACTATTAGCAGATGGATAATCCTAGTGTCCTTCTCTGGTTTACCTGTAAATAGACCTTTAGTGTTAAGTGTTATGTTTATGAGGCTAGTATTTGAGGTATGTTTAATGTTTGCTGTAGCTCTAGGTGTCAGAGACTTCGTCTTACTGCAACATCCTTGTTTTTGCCTCCATTTTGTTTTTGGGTTTCTCAAAGTACTGTTCTTCAGAAAGGGACTGTCTCTTGCAACTCTTTCAGCTGTAATTCACTGTTATTATACTGGATTTTTGTTGGTATGGTGGTGAGAACTGGGAGAGGATCTTTCTTGGATCTTCACATTGAGAACTTGATGGAGTTTCTTTACCAAAACCCCACAAAAATATGGAGGTTTTGCTATGATTGCGGCCCACAGAAGTTTCCCATTCTCCAACTAATCCACACTCAGCCACCATTAATTCATTGAAGTTACTATTTACGTGTTCCTATCAATTTATGGCTTCATCAGCTTCTGCCCCAAGTAGATCTCAGCTGTCTGTCTAGATTTGCCCATCTTTCATCATGCAGGTGTGGTACTTTGTTCTGCAACATCACTTCTCCACTGGGTTTAAGAAGTCACTGATTTTCAATTTGTTCAGTTTTTTTCTTGTTGTAAGGCCTGGAGTATTTACTTCTAAGAAATGCCTATGTTGTGCTGAAGCAAGAAGTCCTGTAAGTCTATTTGAAAAGCTTTAAGCCATTCCATCTAATTCTTTTGCCTTTGTTAATTATATAAACTCTTTGCCTTCAGGCTTAGAAGATATATTATTCATTTTTGAAATCTAAAAGTTTTACTAGGCTATAACTCACAGTTGATTCCTTGAAGTTGATTTTGTTAGGTATGCATTCATTGAGGCTTTTTAATGTTAAATTTAGCTCTTTTCTATCTCCATGAAATTTTCTGATTGTAGTTTTAAATAATAGCTGTATTAAATTTTTTTATTTTAGCTCTTAGGGATTGTGATACTGCAATTATTCTTCTTTGCATTTTCACTACTTCCAATATCATTCCAACATTTCTACTCCTTTCTTTCTGATCATTTTTCACTTCTTTCTTTATGCTATTTTATTTGGCTATTTTCCTTTCTTTATGAAATGGCTTTATTAAATTATCATTTCAGTCTTTTCCACTTTAAACTTCTAATTTATTATTTATATCTGATTTTTTAAACTTTTTTGCTAAATTCATTCAAATATTTTCTATGATTTTTGTTCATTTCTGCTTGTAATTTGTAAGTTTCTGAATCAAAGTGATTTCATATAATTAAATGCTTGTGCAAGTATATTTTTCTTTGGACTGCTGACTTAAATTTTTCCTGCTTCATTGATTTTTTGAGGGGAAACAGGAGGATCTCCCTTAATTGAAATTGTGAAATTCCCCAGTTGCATGAAATGTTATGTCCTGAATTCCTGCAATTACTTTGTGTTAGTTGGGCTTTCCTGTTTATTTTTATCATTTTTATGCATTTTACAAGAATCCTAGTTTAATGATGCCCTCTTCTGTCAGTACAGGTATTCTGTCAGTATAAATACCACAGGTAGCTTTGTGGGATTATTTTGGTTGGTTGGTTGGTTGGTTGGATTTTGGTGGAAATGTAGTTGTGAGTCTTCTGATTTCATGGATTTGTTTATTGTCTTGCAGATTCTAAAATGTTCCTTATTTCTTCTTGTTTCTTTCACTACTTCAATGCCAAAGGGTGCTTCTCCTTTCTTTGGGGTGCTTCTCCTTTCTTTGGGGTGCTTCGGCCCCACAGGAAACAATGACAAAATGTCATTGTTTTCTTTTGTATGTTCTCCACCCCAGTGGCCTGCAGCTAGACAGCTAGAATGTATGCATTACAATGTCTAGCTTTTAAATTTTACCTGGCTCATTAAATTGTGCCCTTGTTTTTAAAGCATACGTACTCCTTTCGAATCAAATGTCTTCTTTTTTTTTTTTTTTTTTTTTTGGTGGAGTTTTGCTCTTGTCACCCAAGCTAGAGTGCAATGGCGAGATCTTGACTCACTGTAGCCTCCACCACCTGGGTTCAAGCGATTCTCCTGCCTCAGCCTCCTGAATAGCTGGGATTATAGGTGCATGCCACCACGCCCAGCAAAATTTTGTGTTTTTAGTACAGATGGGGTTTCACCATGTTGGCCAGGCTGAAATGAGATGTACTTTGAGGTTTATTCCCTGTGGCTTATAATCTAATCTGCATGGATACATTTTTAGTATTTTCAGCCTTGATCTTTCTGGTGGCACTTTCTAATGAAACTGGGGCCCCTTTACTAACTTTCCTCTTTTGCTTTCTTCCTGCACTCTTTTTAAAATTTTGTTTTGTTGTTTGATTCTTTTGTATTATTGTTTACTTTTTGTTTTTGTTAAATTTTAGGCTTCCCTTTGCGGAACAGAGAAAGACTTGTAGCAGCAACAAATTGGGGTGGGAATACAAGTTCATGTACAGGGATTTGGTGTTTTTCTCCTTTTATTCACAGTTAATTAGAAATTTGTCATTCTCTTTCTTTAAGTCATTTTGAGTGCAAGTTCCTGTAGATTTATCTTTTTCTTTTGTTGTTTGGTATTGTTTTTGGAGGCAATATTAGTAGACAGGGAACAAGGCTGCCATTACTGTCTACCTCCATTGGTTTTATTTTTTATACAATTTACATTAAAATTATATGAATTATGTAAAAATTAAAATGTTGATTATTCTGTATTCACCTACTTCCATGAGATTTTAATTAATACAAAGGATTCTCACTTTTTAAAAAGTAATGTTGAGAATATTTAGAGCCACATAGGGGATATCCAATTAAGAAAGGCATTTGAGAAGCAACTTAATATTCCTGTAACACTTCCACTCATCAAAATATTCTGACACTAACTGGAAGTGTTTTCAGACCTAGCCTCTAGCCCACATTTTAAAATATTCTCAATCTTTTCAGCTATGCATTATTTTTGGCCTTCAATAATAATACTCTGATTGAGCTTAGTATTATCTTAATAATATTTGGCTTTATCATAAAATTGAATTGAATCTCAAAGGGTAAAATTTTTATATTCTTCAGCTCATTTATTGAATTATTTTTCTGGTAGAGAAGACAATTTTAATAGCCTAATTAAAATATTTTAGAAAAGCAAGAAGATTATTTTGAAAGAGAAAATACTAATTTAGAGGCATAATGTTAGTGCTTTAGCTTAGATAAAGCTCTCCTTATCTTACAGTTTCAGTTCTCTTGTGTATAGCAGGCCTGTGTTGAATATCCATGAACAGAGTAAAGGTTTAGATTTTAATTTCTTATGATTTCTTTCTAATTTGGTCTAGCGATATATCTATCTCTTCAGAGTGGCCATAAGTTCTAGCCCAGTCCTGACCAGGAAGAAAGTTAAGTTCAGCTGTGTGTGTCAGGTGAGACACAATGAAAAATTGAAATAAAAATACATGAAACAGAAGAAATTTATTATTTACAGTTCCCAAACAGGTTAGGGGTGCTGATCAGAGTCCAGTGGGAAGTCAGAGGTGGCAGGGAGCTCAACCAGCAGGTGGGGAGTGAGAGAGAGAGAGAGAGAAAGAAAAAAAAAAAACACCTGTAAGATTAATCTTTTATTACCATTCATGGGCATTATCCCAGGTTTTTCCAAGGAGGTTGGTGGATTGGCTAGTTTAAAGAAAACACTACTGAAGAGAGAATCTTATTTACATCACTCTTGTGTTAACCATTAAGTTTTATCATGATCAGCATCTGTGGGGTATGTTGGGTTTGGCTCAGTGAGATAAGAAATAAGGGGACAGTATCACAAACAACCACACAAGGAGGGGAAGGTTTAACTAGGCCAAAAGTGACCAAGAACAGCAAAGTTTCAGGAAATTTATGTGAGGTCTAAAGATGGATGCCAAAACAGCAAATATATTAAACAATCTCATGACAGTAACATACCTAATTCATCCTTTTATTTCATTTTATACTTCAAATAATAAATGGACACCAGCCAGTTATTGTAATTTTAGTTAAATTTCATAGTGCATTTATAAGTGTTTTACTATTATATTTGGAGCATATTTTAAATATAAAATTGTATTTGCTCAAAGATATATTTCTTAAAAATCTCATTTACATTGATACTATGGATAACCACAATAGTTCTAATATTTCTAAGTTAGACATTTTCCAATGTCTGTTTATGGTTTATAATTTTTAATACTGTGTTTTCATGAGAATCTTTAGCAAGCCATTTAAGTATCTCCTATCATTCATGTTGCTTAATCTGAAATAAATATATAGTGTTCTTTTCCTGTTGTGCATTTGTGCTGCTATAATATTTGATAGTTCTCTCTGACATAAAATAATGGAAAATAGTCAATACAAAAAGGTGCAATGGCAAACAAAATACAGAAATCTTCTCTGCTTATGATTTCTCATTGTATTTTATCATTTTCATTCAATTTTTATGAGAAAAGATATTAATTTTGAGTCTTCCTCAAGTGTCAAATATTTTAAAGAAAATAAGCTCATTCTTCATATTTTCTACTAGAATACAATTTTCCTCTGTTCTTAAGTACAAAACTCTTTATATTCATTCAAAATGAAGATTTATATTAAAGAAAGTAATTTCTGTCTCTGATCATTTACCTTGTGTTTGGTCTTTCAAATCTCCATGTGGTGCAAAATAATACGTATCTCATTGAGAATAGAGAAGAAGGTAACATTCTACTATTTGGATGAAACAAAGAGAAAGATTTGCTCATTTTAGAATACTTAGTATGAAACTTTATGGATCTGAGAGATTTATTTTTTACAATAAGGGTTATACTCTTACATATTGAGAAAGAATAATACATTGGTTATTGATATATATTGATCATTTTTTAATTGGTGGTTATAATCATTGGGGTAATAATAATATTAATCATTGGGTTATAATAATAATAAATCATGAACCTTGGCACTTTAGAATAGCCTAAGACTTGAAGCTCATTTAGTAATGAGTTTGTATGTTAGTCAAGTGAGGTATGTGACATTATAAAAACTTAGCAGATGTTTTCAGAGATTAAAATGTATGAATAACTCTTCTTATTCTTCATCCTTCTTTTGATTTTACCAATATAGCAACTACACTCATAATATTTTTTCATGTAAACCAGAAGATATTCCATATGATTTTAGAAAGCCACTTTCTTAAGGCTTTATTGTCACAAATTATATTGGTTTCCATCAAATCTCACAGTATTATTTGCTCAGAAAAATAATCTTGTTAATTTAATAGACAGTTTCTAGTTTCACACTGATAGATGATCATTACCCTAATTAGATCCAACTAACTGTAGTTTAAACATAATCTCAAGTGTAATGTTCTTTTTATTTATTAAAAAAAACGTAAAATCTAATTACTTTTGAAAATGTATGTGCTACATAAAGGTCTTGGAATATGAATTCAGTTGTTTTTCTTTCCTGGACTTCAATTTGACAACCACATGTTTTATGAGACCGTTGGAAGATGTTTACAGTTAATACATCCCTCACTAGAAATACTTTCACATTAGCTACAGCCTTATACATGATAGATTTGGAATAATTTTTTATAGGGAATTTCAAGGATTTCCAAAATTGTTCATTTCTCAAAATGTTGAAGAGTTATTTAGGGAAAGATGTAAACTTTTCTAAGGAAACTTTGGTAAAGTTTCTGGTAAAGCTTTTGATAAAGAAACTTCGGTAAAAAGAAACTTTTGTTGTGAGAGAGAGAAAGAGAGAGAGAGGAAAAAAGCCTAGATCAGATGGATCACCAATTTCCTCACTCCCTGACACAAGACATGTTTCTTGAAATACCTTTAAGAATTGAAAGCACTAAAATGGTGCTGGATTTAGAAAAGTAAATGTGGTTTTAGAGAGATACTGTTTTATAATCTTGAAAGAATGATGTCAAATATTTTCACTTGTTTATAAAAATTCTGCAGATTAATCCATTACAACAGACTTGAATGTGTAGATATGGTCTGAGCTTTCCTTTTTGAAAAGTAATTCACTTTGAAGTAAATATCTGTGACAACATTCAAATAAATCTTTTGTATTTAATTAGCAAATTCATAGATATTATAATATAGAGATGATTCTAACATAGGGATGAAGGAGAGGAAGTAACCGTAGGCCATTTTCTGTCTTTGAAAAACCCATAGCTATTAAACTGTTGTTCTAGTTTCACCACTTCATTTAGGTATCATTTATATAGTAACTCTGGTTTTGTAAATAGAAGTACAGCTAGTTCCAAGTAAGTATAAGTGGCCTGAGAGGGTGTTCATAAAACACAAGCTGGAATATTTGACATTTGATATTATTACAATCTCTTCATAGTCAAAAAAATTATCTTTGATTTGTGACCTTCTCTCAGTACCCTAGGAAATTCTTACATAAGAAGATCCTAGGTTTCTGAAGGTGCCATGTACAAGCAGTGCAGGGAATATTTTGGAGCTTACTAGAAATGCAAAATCTCAGGATTCTCCGTGAAACTACTGAATTAAAATAAGCTTTTAAATTAAATCTTCAGGAAAATCAAAGGCACACAGAATTTATAAAAACCATGGCCCTAGAATACAGTGCTATCTAGGAAAGATGAAATTTACCCATCAGATTTAGTGCAAAGGATGACCTTGGTTTTACTAAACTATTTTTCTCTTGGCTATTGTACAATATGATCTCAAATCATAATTTTTCTTAAGCAATTAGACATAAAGTTTGAATTTTGTTTTGTTACATTTGCTTGAGTAGCTAATGAAAATATCATTTCTGATTTTACAAAAGAGACATTGCTGCTATTTACTTCAATTGTGTGACTAAATAAAAATTATAGTCATGGACTGAAACTGTGAGGTTCTCTCAGAGATAATATGTCAATAATTCTCCAGATAATTCTAGAAAACTCTCAAGGTGAAGGTTTGCTGAAATTAAGTGACTTCTTAGTGAAAGGTATTGCAGTATTTGCAGCATGTATATTTCAGGTTAGCAAGATGATAAATATATACCCTGCGCTTTAGACAGCACAGTATTAAAATATTCAAGTACAACAAGAATGAATAGAAAAATAAAGAGGAAAAAATCCCACAATAAATGAGCAGGTTTGTGCTATTTTATTTCTTTTGCAAGCTGTGAAAATCCCTGCTGCGAATGCCATAATTTCTTACAGATTGTCATTTCCTTTGGATATTATTACATGCAGTAAGTTAACTGGAGCTAATATAGTTCCAGGAGATGTAGTGAAGACTTAGAAGTACAAACCTTTTTATCAATGTAAAAAACATCCTGATTAGTAGTAGCTGGTTATCCTCTGAAGCTGTTTCCATGAACAACCCTGCCTACACACAGCCTGATAGGCAGGACTGCCAGTAAAAAGTGTCCAAAGAACTATTGCCAAGATGTCTGCTTCTTCCTGGAAATGCCTCCTGACTCATTGCATGAGTACCTAATACACATGGTGACTACACATGAACAGTGATACAAGAGGAAAAATATGATTTACCAAGCAAAGAATTTAAAAAGGCACCAAAAGGTCACATGTCATACAGATATATGATACATATGCGCTCGTGTGTAAGACCAACTCTGCCATTAAAGAGCAATGTGTGCTTCTTTGGGCTTCAGTTATCTTATGAGGAGCTTAGAGTGCATCATAGGTTCTCAAGACTGGCTGCCCATTAAATTTACCCAGAGCTTTAAAAAAAAATCTACACCTTACTCCAAATAAAGTAAGTCTGAGCCTCTGAAAGTAGAGCCCAAGCACAGAGTTTAATTTATTAAGCTTCCCAGGTGATTTCATGTATAACCAGGTAACAGAAATACTGAACAATAATCATCACTTCAGTCTCTTCCACATTTAATCTTCCACGCTTTCTAGGAAACCGTGTCTCCTGCCTTTTTTTACTCTCATCTCTTCTTTACATAAATATATTCTATATAGATTGAACGTAGTAAAAAGACAGATATTATTATTTTATTCACAAAGTTTTATAAATAAATATATGATTTTTTCATCTGCATATGACTCTGGCTACAAACCCAGGTAACCCATGTCAGGAAAAGCTATTTCATATGGGAAATGTAATAACTGCGGAGACAAAGTACAGCTAAGATGTTTTAGACAATACTCCCTTCTACTCTTGAATCATAACTGTTATAGTTCAGAATGGCACAACAAAAGAATTTTTAGTAAATCAACAGGGAAAGTATTTTGCATGACTTGACCCAGGCTCTGACTCATCTATCAGGATTTACTAGAATGTATCATAAACACTATCAGGCATAACACGGGGAATTTTCCTAGTATTCCCTAATGAGCAATGAACATATAGGATTTTGTTGTATTTCTTTTTATTATTATTATTATACTTTAAGTTCTGGGATACATGTGCAGAACATGCAGGTTTGTTACATAGGTATACATGTGCCATGGTGGCTTGCTGCACCCATCAACCTGTCACATACATTAGGTATTTCTCCTAATGCTGTCCCTCCCCTAGCCCCTCAACCCGACAGGCCCCAGTGCATGATGTTTCCCTCCCTGTGTCCATGTGTTCTCATTGTTCAACTCCCACTTATGAGTGAGAACATGCAGTGTTTGGTTTTCTGTTCTTGTGTTAGCAAACTAACTGAGAATGATGGTTTTCAGCTTCATTCATGTCCCTGCAAAGAACATGAACTCATTCTTTTATATGGCTGCACAGTGTTCCATGGTTCATATGTGCCACATTTTCTTTATCCAATCTATCATTGATGGGCATTTGGGTTGGTTCCAAGTCTTTGCTATTATGAATAGTGTTGCAATAAACATACATGTGCATGTATCTATCTTTATAGTAGAATGGTTTATAATCCTTTGGATCTATACCCAGTAATGGATTGCCAGGTCAATGGTGTTTCTCGTTCGTGATCCTTGATGAATCTCCACTCTGTCTTCCACAATGGTTGAACTTATTTACACTCCCACCAACATATAAAAGCATTCCTATTTCTCCACATCCTCTCCAGCATCTGTTGTTTCCAGACTTTTTATTGCTCGCCATTCTAACTGGCGTGAGATGGTATCTCATTGTGGTTTTGATTTGCATTTCTCTAATGACCAGTGATGATGAGCTTTTTTTCATATTTCTTGGCCACATAAATGTTTTCTTTTGAAAAGTGTCTGTTCATATCTTTTGCCCACTTTTTGACAGTTTTTTTTTCTTGTAAATTTGTTTAAGTTCCTTGTAGATTAGCCCTTTGTCAGATGGATAGATTGCAAAAATTTTCTCCCATTCTGTAGGTTGCCTGTTCACTCTGATGATAGTTTCTTTTGCTGTGCAGAAGCTCTTTAGTTTAATTAAATCCCATTTTTCAATTTTGGCTTTTGTTGCCATTGCTTTTGATATTTTAGTCATGAAGACTTTGCCTATGCCTATGTCCTGAATGGTATTGCCTAGGTTTTCTTCTAGGGTTTTTATGGTTTTAGGTCTTATGTTTAAGTCTTTCATCTACCTTGAGTTAATTTTTGTATAGGGTATAAGGAAGGAGTCCAGTTTCAATTTTTTGCACATGGCTAGCCAGTTTTCCCAACACCATTTATTAAACAGGGAACCCATTCCCCATTGCTTGTTTTTGTCCAGTTTGTCAAAGATCAGATGGTTGTACATGTGTGGTGTTATTTCTGAGGCCTCTGTTCTTCTCGAAGAGGTCCTTCACATCCCTTGTAAGTTGTGTACCTAGGTATTTTATTCTCTTTGTAACAATTGTGAATAGGAGTTCACTCATGATTTGGCTCTCTGTCCATTATTGGTGTATAGGAATGCTTGTGATTTTTGCACATTGATTTTGTATTCTGAAACTTTGCTGAAATTGCTTATCAGCTTAAGGAGATTTGGGGCTAAGATGATGGAGTTTTCTAAATATACAATCACATCATCTACAAACAGAGACAATTTGACTTCCTCTCTTCCTATTTGAATACATTTTATTTCTCACAAGTATCAAGATGCTGTATTTCTTACAGTACATGGAGTGGTAGGAAGAATTTTACAACAGTAAGAATCCCAATTCTGAACTCTGTAACAAAGCCAAGATAAGTAAACACTAAGATGTTTTTAGAAGAGTCAGAAAAAGTTGAAATGGTTGAAATCTAGAATATCAAATATAACCAAAAACATATACCAGTTAAGTAAAACACCCTGAAATGATCATTTGAAATTAGCAGAATTGAGAATTCACTCTACATCTTAACAAAATTATATATTTTTAAACTTTAATTACAGAAAAGCCTGGAAAGAATGACCAACTCAGTAGTAATGTACACACACTGGCAAATAAATGAAGTTCTGGGATGCATTGCAAAATAATTTGGGAAGATTGAAATGATATAATATGAAAAAGATTAGCTATAATTTAATAGTTGTTGGATCAAGATGATTTGTATACTCATTCATTTTATTCTACTTTTGTGTAAGTTTAGAACGTTCTATAAATTTGAAATGAATCACTCTACTTTGTCAAGTCTCAATATGTTCATATATTAAATGAGAATAATATATGACAGTTATTTTCATATGTTTAAAAATTTTGTATAAGTTTTACCTTCCTTATATGTGTAGAAGGAATACAAATTAGACTTTTCAAAAGCCAAGCTGCTGTGTAATAATTCAATAAGTTACCTAAAAATACTGAAAATACTAAGAAACCTCTTTTATATTAAATAATTATCAGTAAGGCAAATTTAAGGAAACTACATCAAAACAGAAAAGATTTCATTATCCTCTTGATGCATTAATGGGGCAGTTATCACTCTAGCTCCATAGATTTGTGAAGGGCAGATAGACCTGCAGATTGCCACTAATGAGCCAGGCCTATGACCTTGGTCAGGTTATTACACTTTTGTCATTTGTGAAATAAGAGGTATAAACTAGATTTTCTTGGGTGTGATTAGCATGAGCAGCATTGAACATTTAACATTAATGAAAATATAGATAGATGATAGATAGATAGATAGATAGATAGATAGATAGATAGATAGATAGATACAGGTAGATATAGAGAAGTGATGATGATTGAATTTGAACTTAGATTTATCTGCCTAACCCATTGTGCTGAAACTAGCATAACACCCTTTAATGCTACTCATAAACTTCAGTTAGTGCTGAAGAAAAACAGAAAGGGAAACTTTTCGATTGCAGTCTGTATTCTAGAGATTTTCTAGCTGTCACCATTAATCCCCAACTCTTTTCCCCACGACGCAGTGTTCAGTTTAGATGGAAACATTTAAGTATATCTGAATAAATATTAGATAAAAGTTACCCTTTAATCCACAGGGATTGTTCATAATAATGTTGTTTTCATCAATAGACATATATTAAAATTGAAAAGTTAGTCAATTATCTGGAAAATTGAATATAAAAACTCAGTATTTTTCAGAAATGTGCTTGGAAGCTGTCAGTAGTAGGATAGGCCAGATTACAGGAGTCAGATATTAGGAAAATAGTGATGCTTACTAGAGTCAGCTATACATTAAGTTCAATTTACCTGCTGATATTCACGGAGGTATGACAGATGATTTAGTGATCCATAACAGTTCCATACTGAGTCATAGCAGTAGGTGTGTTCTGACTTAAAAAGAAGCAACAAGTAGATGTCCTAGCAGGTAAAACAGTACAACAAAGACAAAGCAGCTTGTGCAAGCAGGAATTACACAGAGAATGACAAGATGTAATTCTAGGAATATGTGGAACAGGGAGTGAGGCCCCACGCTGTATATGGGAGATCAAGGTAGAAATTCAGTGAGGAGGACTAGTAATGTGGGAGCCTTGTCTCCCATGCATTGGTGTACAATGTAGGAACAGGGCATGCTTCTGACATTAAGACATGACTTATGTTTACTTTTACTTAAGTCTGCTTAATATTGAAAAAACCTCCTTGCATGTATTGACTGAACACAGCTAATCCAAAGCCATGATGAAACTCAACCTGAAGGCAAAGGGTAAAGGAAAAAGCTGAGTAAGTATAAAGAAAGACAAGAGAGTCAGGCAGGTCATTGCACTTACAGTTTATGAATAGCAGTAAGTAGTTTTGTATGGGGATCATTTTTGGAATTCATATTTGGATTATTCTTGATGAACAGATTTAATGAGCATCAAGATTCAATGATAGCATGCTCAAAGAGAAAATACTTTATTTTGGGAAAAGTTCATCTTTTTTGAAAAACTATATAAGGAGAGAAGAGTGGACATTTTTTTTCCTACAGGAAGATAAGAAAGTCAAAGCTTGAAAATAGGTCTTTCCCAAATGAGTTTAAAGGGAAGAAATCTCTTTCTCTTTTCTGTGCACATGAATTATGTTAGAATGTTATGCTAAGGATATTTGGCTTTCCCACATATTCACAAATCCTATTCTGATCCCAACTTGACTTTACAAAGTATCAATGGCATACTTTCAAATCAAGCTCTGATTTATTCCAGAAGGAAAGGAGATGGAATAATTCCATAAAGAGGGTCTTTTTATTGGTAATAAAATTGGTGAACTTCATGTGGTAGAATTATCTCACAGTATTTTTATACTGGAGGAAGACTTAATGGAAACTAGTATACCCTCGACACATTTCACCGTGTAAAGCATATCTATTTAACTGCTTTAATGCAGTCTTACAGATTTCAGTTCACTGGCAAACCAAGAACCTTATAAAAAAGAATTGAGGCGCTAAAGATACATGATCCTTCAAACATCATAGAGAGTTGCACTATTCTTATTTCATCACATCATCAAAAATCATAATTGTGGTTCGATTAAGGTTGTGTAATACAAATCAGATTACAGAATAGACTTCAAATAATTCGTGGATTTCAGGACTAAACTTTTCAAGGATTAACAAATGAACTTCAATGGTTTCCTCAATAACTGAGTAAATTTATGCTAGAGTGTTGAATCTGAAAGATTTGAGAAAGCAGTTTTTATTGCTGACATTTCTGCTAGGTTACCTTCACCATCTAACTGAAATCTGCCCAGATGGTATCCTCTCTTGAGTGCTGAGGTGCTACATAAAAGACAATCCTGACAATAGTAATTAGATCTTTTTTATTGATAAGAAGCTTTTAATCTGTATGTTTCCTTGGAGCCAGGTTTTTTTTTTTTTATCCCCTTAGTGTAAAGAGCATTTTCTTTCTACGTTTCTACTAGGATAAATAGTCCTAAACATGATTTTTAAAATGCTCTGTGGTTGTTTCAAAGTCAATTGAAGGATGCAGGTCAATTTTCTTCAGGTTCGTTTTTCTTTTCCTCATTTGAAGTGTAAGCTGAGTCCACTTGCCAAGATTTACTGTGGGGTAAACCCAATAAAATTTGCCAGGAGTGAACTGCACTGTAGGATCCAATTCAAGAGAGGAAATTAGAATCAAGAGGAGTATTGATAACTCAATAAAAAAGTTAATTGAGAAGATTTCAATGAATGGAATCAATATTTCTCTAAGAATATTTGATATTATTTAATTTCCTACTGTTATTATATCAGAGGAGCTTATCCTCATTACATTTAAATAATGAACAGATTATTTATGTGTTGGGAAGATAATACAGTGATTATTTTTCATAGTAAGTGGACATTTTTCTTCTAACAGGCTATTTTTATTATCCATTTCAATCATGGGAAATTTACTAATTATATATTTATTATATAACATTTGATGAACACAGGATGGATAGATATTGATAACCTGTTTATATGTTTGAAACTATAATAATAAAATTATAATTTTATCCTTTGTGAATTCATTTATGACTTAAGAATTAGAATATTTTCAATACATGAAAATGCTTATATGCTTCTGTATGTATCTCTCTTCCATGCAACCCCAGCAGCAATCATGAGTCTAAGTTTTGAATTTATATTTCCTAGATTTTTGTATAGTTTTACCATATAGATGTGGCTCTCTAAACATGAAAGTTTTGACTTTCAAATTTACAAAAATGGTAATATATGTTTTCTACCATTTTTATTCAACATTAAACTTTAAGATTAATTTATGTTGTTAAAAATAACATGTGTCTTTTGAGCTTTATATACATTATTTCACTTAACTCTCAGAAGATCATCACAAAGTACATATTTTTATTGTCATATTAAAAGGTAAGAAATCAAAGTTAAGAAATTTGAGGGAAATGCCTCAAGGTCACATGTCTGGACGATGACAGACGTATCTCGTCTTAGTAGCTGCACCTCTTTGACTCTTAACCATACATTATTTAATAGTATCATTCATACTTCTGTATAGCAAATGAGCTCAAGGATAAATTGCTTTTAAGGTTGTTATATCCACATAAAACACACGAGGAAAGTGGAGGCATTTCCTATGGTTGCCTATTGTGGATGGCAGAATGATGGCCTTATCAAGATATCTACACCCTCATCATCCCTGGAACCTGTGAAGACATCGTTATATGAAAAGAGAGAATTAGGGTTGCAGATAATCAAGCTAACCTTACAATCAGGTCATTATCTTACTTTATTTGAGTGAGCCCCATGTAATCTTAATGTCCTTTAAATGCAGAAGAGGGAGGCAGAAGAGTAAATGAATATACTTGAGTAAACAAATTTCTAATGTGATTTAAAAAATTCTGACTGCTAGTACATTGCATTTTCCATACATTGTATTTTTTGAAACTTTAAAGTTTTTAATTAGTAATTTTTATGGATGCAATACATTAACATAGTTCAAAATTCAAAAGATGTAGAAGAACAACAGTGAAAAACATATTATTTAAAATACCTGATCTACAATTATACATTTTCTTTCCTTAAGGGCAACCTATGTTATCATTTTTGGTGGCTACTTTCTACATAAAGATTTGTTATATAACCAAATGTGCATCCAAACTCATGCACACACCCTCCTTTTTTGCATACTTGATAGCATATTATGCACACTGTTGGACAGTTTTTTTAACATCACAATGTGTCTTAGAAATCATTACATGAGAAGCTTTCTTATATTTTTTAACCAACTACATACATTTTTATTACATTGATGCACCAGATTTATTTAACCATTTTCCAACTGATAGACATTTAGACTGTTTCCAGGTTTCGCTATGTCTCACACCCTAATAATGTAAACAAAGGTCTGTTTTACCCAGGCTTTGTCAACCCATTATGTACTCACTTTTTCATCTTTATCAATTTGAAAATAGAAAAAAAATGTAATCTTAGTGTAACCTTAATATATATTTTATAATGAGTGAAATGAACGTTTCTCATCCTTTAAGATTTCTTTGGATTTCCTCCCCTGAGAAATCTCATTGCAGCTTATGCTCATTCTTCTATCATTATGAATTTTTCTCATTGTTGTGTTGTAGCTCTTTATATATTATGAAAAATGGCTCTTTCTCTGTAAAATGAGTAGGAATATGTTTCCCAACCTGACATGTATGCTTTTTTTTGTAGGACTTTTAAATTGTTTTATAGCTGAAATTTAAAATATCTTTTGGTAAATCTAAAACATGGTTTTATTCTTCTATGCAAATATTTGGTGTCTGAAATTAATCCTAATGTAAAGAGTGAAGTTTATTCTTATCATTATTTTTTAAAAGGTGACGACAATGTTTTCCCACTTATTTGAAATGCCACTTCTAGCCAATCCAAATTACGAATGTATTTTTGCTTCACATTTCATTCTATGTGTTTCTTCTTGTTCACCTAATACCATCAAGTGCTCATTATTGGGTCTTCCAGTGGAGCCCAGACAATATTCTGATTGCTAAAAAGAAGGTCAATGAGGTCAGTGATAACCCAGAGGTTATCACATGTATGGGGTCTTTTATAGATAACAAAAAGGAAGTCTTGCTTCTTCCATTTTTTTTGGAGAGGCTATTAATACAAGGGAATCTGGGATAAGGAAATAGAAGGGGATAGAAGAGATGGCATGGGGTATGCTTTTCCATCTGGCTTAGATAGATAGCTTTAATATCCAATGGAAAGAGGGATAGAGCAAAAGATAAATAAATTCTGTCTTCATAAAGACTCTGAATCTAGAGGCATGAATACTTCTTCCCTGAAGTTCATATGGTAGATTGCAAAACAGAGTCAGCAGCACAGCCATTCTACTCCAAATCTTCACCCAAGTCCTAGTACACCATGGAATAATGCACCATCTTGACTGATCAGAGTGTACTTGTCAGTCTTTCATCCACAGCATGTACAAGTAGTCAGAACTAGCTCTAAGCATGATGATAAAGTTCTGTTTAGAAGGCTAGAATTAAATAAGAGAAGATTTTCATTTCTGAGGATTTGTTTTTTTTTTTCCCTCCATTGTTGCGATCCCTTCCCTGAGTGTCTAAAAAATAATAAGATACCGACATGATAGGGGTGGAATTGGAGAAGGCTTTGAGCTACAGGTAAGCTCATATACTAGTGAGCATTTCCAAGCTAGATTCATAAGCTAAGAATTCATGTTGCTAGTATCATTGGCATTTAAAGACTTTTTAGGATTGGAAAATTAGATTTAAAATATACCATTACATTTTAAGAGAGAAATATTATTATAATACACAAAACTTTATTAAAACACTGTATTTCTTCAACAAATTAATGGCATTAAAAGGGGAGGAAAAGTCCTAGTTGAAAGAGACTTAAAAGATTTTAATAACTAAAAGTAATCAATAAATTTCATTCAAATCTTACTTTAAATTCTAAAAGGGACATGCTTGAGATAATAAGTGATATTTTAATATAAACTGGATATATGATTATTTTAAACATTTCTTGTTATTGGTGGTGGTGGTGTAAATATATGTATGTGTGATGTAAGTACAGTGCTTTGGTAATAAGATGCCCACTTTAAAAACATATGTTAAATGAAATACATAAAGTGAAATTATTCAAGTTCTGAGATTTATCTTACATTTTTAGTACAGACACTTTAATAATGAGTAGAAGATGAGAAATATTGATAATCGTTGAACCTTTAACAAGGGCATTAGGGATTTAATTATACTCTTTTATCTACTTTTGTAGGTTTGAAATTTTTCTTCATAAAAATCTGCCCCCAAATTTATGACTTTAAAAATCTTTCTGATTCAAAAATACTCTTTAAGCCTTAAGTCTACAGATTATCCCTTCCAAGTGGTAGATATGATAATATCATTGAACTTTCCTGGGTAAGAAAAACTTTAGGCATAGAGAGGTTTAGGAATGTGCCCAATGCAACAGAACAAGCCCGTCTCGGGAGAATCTCTGGCTTGAACACGTCTCCTCCGGCTGCCCAGCTACCCTCACATTAGGCTGTAATGTTCAAAGGCTTTGCCTGAAGTTTGCTCCAAAAAACACAGGACTATGTTTGAATGATGCCTTTCAAGTTGATCTGAAATAATAAAAAAGTTTAAGTTTAAACTATCATTTTATTTCAAGAATAAAGCAAGTTTTCCTTTATTGCTATAGATAACATGGAAAGAGAAGTTAAATCCAGGTAGAAACTTTCAAGAACTTAGCAACAAAAGTTAGAATCTCTTGTGCTTGCTATAATCGCCATTTTAGATGTATTTTATTTTCATTTTCTTTGAAGAAGCAGGAAATGAATTGAACAAAGATTTATGCCATTTAATGTCACAGTTGATTACCAACTGAAATTGGAGGAATGCAATTTTTATGACTTTATGTAAAAGTGAGCTATATTTCAGAATGAAATGGAGATTGGCTAGACAGACAGATTTAATTTTTAAGAATGTATGTTATCTTACAGGAAATATTTATATAAATTAACAAAGTTTAAATCTCTAAATTATTTGTTTTAAATAATTCATCTGACCTGGTACTAGTCACATGCATTTCTTAAATGTAACTTTATGAACCAAATTCTTCTGGAAATACGTTTTAAATTTATATATCTTTATATACCGAATTACTAAAACTCATAAAATGCTGAAATCTTGATTAATTTTCTGAGGCATACAGCCATTACCTAGCATTTGTTTTTCAAATTCTATGTCTGACATGGTACATATTAAATGTTTAGTAAACCCCTAAAAATTATACCCATTCATTAATATTGGATGTATATAGGTATATTGTTTTCTCTTTCACAGAAACATTGCCTTCCTAAGATAATTATTTTTATGTTAAATAGTAAGAGCCTGGTTTTGAGGGTTACAACCAGGTAAAAAAAAATAATCATTAAACAAGGATAAATATAGTCTCTGTCTTTTTCTTCCCTCTCACATCCAAACCATATGGAAATTTTATGAATTTATTTATCCACTTATTTATTTAATAAATATTTTGAAGGTGCTTCTTATGTACTACACACAGTGCTAAATGTTACAGATAAATCTGATTTACAAAATCACCAGTCCTCATAGATTACTAGGAAAGACTGATTTGTGTCACATGCCTTAAACACAGTAAGCAATTCTATTCCTCTATATATTTGGACATGGTGATCCTTCTGCTTTAAATATCCTTTCATATTTGGAATACCTAACAAACTTCTCCTTATTCCCTCAGGTCAAGTTATACGGTAATTAGATGGCTAGTTTTCTTTTTCCTAAAGCTGTCTGTGAATTACACTAATTCAGTAATGCTGTTATCTATATTTAGAAATCACACCTTCTAGCAAGTGCATGTCACCTCTCTGAGAAGACTTAAAAAATTGATGTTATTTGAATTTGCATAGTATATATATGTGTGTGTGTGTACGTACACACACGTATATACATATACACACATAATCCAACTGCCCTCATTTACAATAATACACAGATAATTTTAATATTGTTATACTATTCATATGCTATTTAATCAGCATGTGTTTATTTATTTGAAAAATGAAGAAACTAAAAATAAAATGGTCAGCTTCACATAATGCAGATAAACCTGTAGAGACTTGTCCATATGGAAACTTTTCTCATGTAACAGAATAACTTATGCCAAAATAGGCATAAGAATTGCGGGGCTGGGGTGAATACTTCAACGATTTGATCAGTTTCCAAAAGTGGTTTTATCTGACTTTTTCAGTATCCGTACTCTATTGCTTGTTACCTTACACTATAAGGATGGTTGCTGTATCTATAAGTTGCATGTATAATTATCATGCAGAAAGAAAGTGAACGACAAAAGACGAGGACCACCTAAGTCTGATATATTTTCTTAGGATATCAACAGCTTTTTGAAAGTGCCACCTAGACTATATACATTATTGGCCAGATATAGATCTGTTAAACAAATTTAACTGCATGGGAATTTAGAATGTTAAATAATTCTTACTTGGTGCATTATAATTCTGGAAAATGTCCAAGTTCAATTAGAAAAAATATATACAGAGAATGGACATTAGTAGGTACCTTGGAGTATCTATCACACGTGGTCCTGCCAAATATTAGGTCGGTGCAAAAGTAACTGCTGTTTTTTTTTTCCATTAAAAGCAATGGCAAGAATCACAATTACTTTTTCACCAATCTAATAAATACTTTTTCTTTGTATATAAATTTCACAGTAGTTTTAGCACATGCATGCACATTCTTAATATATGTGGTTCCCAATGTATTTAATCTGTGTATTGAGATGGTCCCTAAAATAGCTTTAGCTTGCTTGGTAAAATAAATTCAGTGATTTGACAGAAATAAAGATTCAATAGCATTTATTGAATTAAATAGTTCAGTAACTAAAAAATTATTAATATTCAAAAATTCGCAAATATGATAGATCACTGAAAGTAGAAATTCTTCAACTTCACTGCTGATGTTCCAAACAAAAGTTGCATCCATAGACCAAAACATAAACTACATAAATGTAAAATCCTAGGGAAAATATACATTTATCTAGTATGGGCCCTGTTTTCTCAGGTGGAGAATTAAAAACCAGGGAAATAAAATCCCTTGCCCAAGTGAAACTCTTAATAACAGATCAAAGAGAAGAATCATTCTGGAGTCTAGCTAAATTATATATATTTACAAACACACACATACATATACTATATGTATACACATATACATAATGATGCTATCATTTTCTTATGCACAATGCTTCATATATAGATACAGGCATGGTATTCAAACACATCATTTGAATTATTTAATGTGACATTCTTTTACATGCTTCAGGTTTTTAAAATAACAGTTTTTTTATGTAGCCAAAATAGAATCAGGAAAATCAGTACATTAAGATCACAATAATATCAACACAATAAAATCAGCAATATTCAGAAACTCAGAAAATTTTATTTTGTATGAGTGCAAAGTCATAGAAAGGAGTCTGTTAAAAATATTATATTTATAGGAACTTAAGAGAATCCAATGGCTATTGTCCCTTTTTAATTCTTTGGGGGAAATTATTGTTGTAATTTCATTGTCATAAGAATAACACAGACAAGATATCTGCTCTCTTTTCTTGAAATTTTTTTGGTAACTATAATGCTCAAGAGATTTTTTTTCTGTGCTGGTAAATGTATCTTAAAAGAAATGCAATTTAGCACTTAAATGTTATGTATAGGTTTGCAATTTAAGATGGAAGACTTAGAATAAGCATTTAAATACCATTATTTCCCAACTGCACACCCAATGGCCCATTGAAATAATAGAAACAGGGAAACAACAGCAAAGAGAAGAAAGGGGTCTTTCTAAGTGGATGAGATTACAAAATAAATTCTGTAGCTGGACACTGGTAGAATGCTAATGGATGAGGCAGATAAGAAGATGCCAGTATGTCACAAATGCAGAATGCCTGGTCAAACCCAGGAAACGCTGTAGGCTTCTCTCTGGCAGTTTGTTGCAGAGCTAAGATGAGGAGATGTGCTGAAAACAGGGGGGTTAGTTGAAGTTTAATAGAGAACCAGCTGTATCTTTTGGTACACTACACAAGTGAAAAATACCATACTGTCTAGTGTTTATAGCCCCAGGATACAAAATGGTAGATGTCTTCACTGAAGAACTGAGCAAACCTGTGGGGAGTTTTCTTTGTTATTATTGCAGCATTTGAGGAAACAGCAATAAACAGCACACCTGAACTCACTGTGAATGGAAGAAAATTTCCCCTCTCACGTGTCAAGTTAACAATAGGCAAGCTTGATAGTAAACAGACATGTATTACATGTTCAGCAGAGCAACTAAGTAAAAATGAAAGACAAGAAAATGAACAAAAACTCATTCACAGAAAAATAAAGATAATTCAGGGAACAGAAAATAATTTAAAAACAAAACTTTGTTTTTAAACAAAAACCTTATCAGAAGTTTATCAAAAGATATTACCATTGGCTTACAGGAACAATATAATGATTTTTAAAAAATGGAAACAAAGAATATTCTTACAGGTTAAAAATATGGTTGCTGGCCGAGGTGGGCGGATCACGAGGTCAGGAGATTGAGACCACGGTGAAACCCCATCTCTACTAAAAATACAAAAAATTAGCCGGGCGTGTTGGTGGGCGCCTGTAGTCCCAGCTACTCGGGAGGCTGAGGCAGGAGACTGGCATGAACCCAGGAGGCGGAGCTTGCAGTGCGCCGAGATCGCACCACTGCACTCCAGCCTGGGCGACAGAGCAAGACTCCATCTCAAAAAAAAAAAAAAAAATATATATATATATATATATATATATGGTTGCTGAATTGAAAAAGTTTATACAAGGGATTGAGTAGAAGAGTAACGTTCTTAGAAAAAAAGATAAGGATATAAAGATACAGTAAATCTCAGAGGAAAAAGAAAATTAGAAACTTGTAAACAATCAATACAGATGAGCCAATATTCCAATAATAAGTTTCAGTATGAGAGAAAAGATAAACTGTATAAGAGAAAGTTAACAAAAAAATGACCAATAAAAAAACTCCAGTGCTGAAAATAAACATGGGTCTTCAAGTTGAAAATATCCACCCAACATACAGGAAGGTAAATTTTTAAACGGTCACTTAGACATTGCTAGTAAAATTTCCAAGCACCAAAGGAAGATATAATTAAAGTTGAAGACTCTGCATTTGGAGAAGGTGCTATAAACTTGTTTTTCCTACTCATCCCAGGTAGGGCTGTCCAGAGTAGCACTGGACAGCAGAACGACCACTCCACAGAGCAGGCCTGTCCCATAGGCAGAGTGGCCCAGAGTAGCAGTGGACAGCAGAATGACCACTCACAGAGCAGGGCTGTCCTGTAGGGAGAGTGGCTCACAGTATCAGGGTAAAGCAAAGTGGCTGCTCCGTAGCCCAGCAGCCCACAGCAGCAGCAGCAGCAGCAGCAGCAGCAGCAGTGTACAGCAATAGCAGCAGTTCAGAGCAGCAGCCCCAGTGGATTGCTGGCTAACTATATTATACCCACTCTTTATTATATCCTAACAAAGGGGCATGTTATTCAGAATATTCTAGAAAAAAAGGATGTGGGAGTCTTCAGAACCATATACAGTAATTTCTGCCTAGTTACCATGTCATTTGCAAACTGTCATGGCGCTGGTAAGAGTGTATGCTAATGAGCATTGAGGGCAACTAGAGGTTGCTTTCTTTGACATCTGCTGGTTTCAGCAGGTATCTTTAGTACGTCCTGTTTTGATCAGTAAGGTCCTGATCAGAAAACAAGTCCTGTTGACGTACCTCAATACTAAGAACCAAGAAAATCACATTTTGAATGGAAAAGAGAACTGACACCTATGCTGAGATAAAACAGATGTTGAAATTATTTGATAAGGAAATTTAGAGCATCAGAAAAAAAAAGGAACAACGTGAAGGGCAGAAATAAGGGTGTATACCACTGCTATTCTTTTCCTCAGATTTATAAATTACGTCTCCTGATTGAAACAAAAATTATGCCACTTTCTGATATTCAAGACAATAATTTTTGTTTGTTTTTAGACGGAGTCTCATTCTGTTGCCCAAGCTGGAATACAGTGGTTCAATCTCAGCTCACTGCAACCTCTGCCTCCCAGGTTCAGTTGATTCTCCTGCTTCAGCCTTCCAGGTATTTGGGACTACAGGCATGCACCACCATACTCAGCTAATTTTTTTTTTTTTTAATTTTTAGTAGACACAGGATTTCACCATGTTGACCAGGCTGGTCTCATGCTCCTGACCTCAGGTGATCTGTCCGCCTCGACCTCCCAAAGTGCTGGGATTACAGGCATGAGCCACCGCGCCCAGCCAAGACAGTGATATTTAAAAGTGGGGAAGATAACAGAACTTAAATGGGAAAGGGATGTCCACATTTTACTTATATGGGTAAAATGTTAATATCAATACACTCTTATAAGCCATATATTTATACATTTAAAGAGCAATCATTTTGAAAAGTATACAGATACAACAGGTCCTTGAATGACATAGTTTTGTTCAGTGTTGTTTTATTGTAATGTAGATGAGAAAAAAGAACTATATTCTAACTGGAGCCACTATCTGAATGGATTTTCCCCATGTACTCCTGTTTCCTTTCACATCCCAAAGCTGTGCACATTAGGTTAATTGGCATGTCTACATTGTGCTTCCTGGGGATGTGCGTGAGTGTGTCCTTCAAGGGAAGAATGTTCTCTCCAAGGTTGGTTACCACCTTTCAGCCTGAACTTATGGGATAGACTCTGGCCAACTGTGACTCACGCCTGAAATAAGTTTTTTGGAATTACTTAATTAATTAATACAAATTATTGCAAAACAAAAATTCATGAAGTATACCATAGTCATTCAAATGCACAATGATAAACAGTGGGGTAAAAAAGTGCACTGCCAGATAAGTTATTGTTTGATTTTAAACTGTGTGGTGGTAGGACATGCTTTCTGCAATTTTCACTTTGCAAGCATTTATTCCTTGATTTAATCTACCATCAGTATGACCCCATTCACTCACCGATGAGCCAAAAAATGGGCAAATAATTATGTTTCCATTAAAATTTTTGAAATATGTATAGCTCACATTTATTTCAATATTTAATAGTAAAAGTGCTATGGTCTTTATTTAGAAGTTTGGTGATGGTGACATCACCAGATATATGCCATAGAAACTTCACTCATTTAACTCAATTAACCTATAGCAAAATTGGTTTTGTTAAAATTGGTTTGTTACACTTGAAGTAGTGATTTTCAAGAACCTACTAATGATGCTAAATGAAGACTTACTGTACACTCAAAAATACTATCAACAAATCAAGATGTAATTCTAGAAAAAGTAAGCAACCTGTGGGAAGGTAAGAAAACACAGAGGAATGCAAACCAAAGGAAATATGGAAAACAAATAGTCAAATGGCAGACTAAATACTAACCCATCAATAACTGCCATACATAGAAAGAAACTAAATGCAACAGTCAAAAGACAGAGGATTGACAGAGTACAAAATGTAGAACCCAGATTTCTGCTGCTTACAAGAAATTCACTTAATTTTAGTGAGATTTATGAAATTTATGCTGCTTACAAGAACTCACTAGATATAGATATATTGAAAATAAAAAAATAAAAGAAGACATTCCATGCCAACATTAATTTAAAAAAGGAAGTGGATATATTAATATCTTATATAGTAGACTTTAGAGTGGGGATAAGGAGAGATATTATGTAATAATAAAAGGATTAATTCACAAGGAAGACAACAATCCTACAAGTGTACACACTAGAGTCTCAGATACATATAGCAAAATCTGAAAGAACTAAAATGATGAGCTGGGGACTTCAATATACCCTTGTCAACAACTGACAGAACTATTACACACAAAATCAGCAAAGAGATAGATAAGCAGAACAATAAATCAACCAACAGGATCTAATTGACATATATAATACACTCCACCCGACTGCAGAATATACATTTTTTTTTCACATGTCCATGGAACATTCATCAAGATAGACGATATCCTAGGCTAAAAACCAAATCTCTAGACAATTAAAATTACAAAAGTGTATTTTCTTAAGAGAAGGGTAACAGGCACTCTTCTAAATACTAAAACTAAACAACACATTTCTAAATAATTTCTGCAGCAAAGAAGTCTTAAAGAAAATTTTAAAAAATGTAAAAGACCCATTGAAAACAAAAACACAACACATCGAAATTTGTGGTTTGCAACTAACACAGTTTTGAGAGGAAAATATATAGGACTAAGTATTAGCATTAAAAAAGAAAAGTCTCAAATCAATCTCAGTTACCACTTCAACAGGCTAGAGAGAGAGAAAGAGAGAGACTCAAATCAAGCAGAATAAAAGAGGTAATGAAGAGTACAAATCAATAAAATGGAAAACAATAAAATAATGGACAAAGTCAATAAAACGAAAGCTTATTCTTTAAATAAAAATCAATGAATTTGACAAACCTCTAGAAAAACTTAAAAAAAATGCAAACTACCAATATCAGCAACAAAATGATAACTATCTCTACAGAACTTGCTGGTATCAAAAGGAAGACAACAGACTAACAAGAGCAGCTCTAGAGAAATTAAAACAGATGGATTTGACCAATTCCTGAAAAAGCACAAATTCTAACAACTCATCTAACATTCAATAAATAATTTGGATTACCTTAAAACTAACTATTAAGTAAATTTAATTTGCAATGTGAAAACTCCCCCCAAAATGGACCAACTCCTCAAAACCCATAAACTATTAAAACTCAAGCAAGATTAATTAAAAATCTGAACAGCCTATATCCATCAAAAAAACTGAATTTATAAACTGGGTCTGGAGTCACTGGAAAATTCTAAAAAACTTTAAAAAATTTAACACTAATTTTACACAATTTCTTCCAAAAATAAAGGGATTAATTCACAAGGAAGACAACAATCCTACAAGTGTACACACTAGAGTCTCAGACACATATAGCAAAATCTGAAAGAACTAAAATGATGAGCTGGGGACTTCAACATACCCTTGCCAATAACTGACAGAACTATTACACACAAAATCAGCAAGGAGATAGATAAGCAGAACAATAAATCAACCAACAGGATCTAATTGACATATATAATACACTCCACCCGACTGCAGAATATACGTTTTTTTCACATGTCCATGGAACATTCATCAAGATAGACGATATCCAAGAAAATGAGAAAAGACTTTACAACACATTTTATGAGATTACTATTATCCTGTAACCAAAACTTAACCAAAAAATTAAAAACAAACAAATGAAAAACTATAGACCAGTATTTTTCATCAACTTAGAAGTAAAACCTCCCAATAGAATTTTAGCAAATAGAATCTAATTCTGTATAAAAATGATTATACATCATGACAAAGTGAGATTTTTCCCAGGTGTGCAAAACTGGTTCAACATTTGAAAATCAATTAATGTAATTCACCATATCATCAAGTTAAAGAAAAAAAAAATCATATGATTCTGTAGACAAAATAATGCCACCCCCCCGCCCCCCGCCAACCCTCACCTCCCATGGCCGAAAATGTCCAAGTCCTAATTTCTAAAATTGTGAATAGGTCACCTTAAATGACAAAAGGGATTTTGCAGTTGTGATTAAATTAAGGATTTTGAGATGAAGAGATTATCCTAGATTATTGGAGTAGGCCCAGTGTAATCACACAAATTCTTATAAGATGAAAGCAGGAAGATCAGAGTAAGAAACGAAATATGATGATGGAAGCAGAGGTGGATGAGGGACAGAGAAAGAGATTTGAAGATGCTACATCACACGTCTTGAAGATGTTGGAAGAGGCTATGAACTAAGGAATGCAGAAGGCCCCTGGAACCCAGAAAAGGAATAGCAACACTTGATTTCTCAGAGCTTCCAGAAAGAACTCAACCTTTCCAACACATTGTTTTAGGACTTCATGATTTTAGAACTAAAAAGTAATATGTTTGTATTTCTTTTAAGCCAAAAGTTTATGGTTTGTTATAGCAGCAATTTGCCAAAAGCCAACTTCATTCATGATAAAATTCTCAGCTCGTTAGGAATATAGGGAAATTACTTCAATTTGAAAAAGAGAATCACAAAAAAATCTACAATTCTCATACATAAAGGATGAATGACAACGTTTTCCCCAAAGATAAGGAAAAAGGCAAAGATGCCTACTCTCACTGCTCTTATTCAACATAGTATTGAAAGTTTTAATGATAACAAGAAAAAAGTCATACCGATTTATATATGATTAAAAATATGATCTTTATTTATAGATAAATGATTATCTACATTAAAAATCTTAAAGCGTCTACAAAAAAAGTCTGCAGGATGCAAAATTAGCAAATAAGTGTCAATTGCATTTTAATACACTAGCAACGAGCATGTGGAAACAGAAATTAAAAATGCAATACTATTCACAATCACTACAAATAAAAATAAATACTTGGGTATTGTTAACTTAAAAAAAACACAATTTACAAATTTAGAAAAGGAGAGGAGACTTTATTTCTGATAAAGCGTTATAGCCTGCAAGGTGACCATCCTACAGGCTAGGAATGGTGCCTTCAGCCAAGACAAGACAGGTACATCAAAGGAGGAGGTGTTGGGTTGGGAGCTTTATGCTGAATGGGTTGGCTAAACATACATATTCAACAGGTTACAGGAGGAACTATGAATATTCACGAAGGTGGACCTCTCACATGTGTGTTGAACAAACATGCATGTGACACACTATGTTCACTTTGGGGTGGAAACTTAACATTTAAATGTATTTCAATTAGGTTCTATATGTCAAAATGTCTTTTCAGGACACAAAGGCAGGCAAGTATGCAATATCTATAAACCCACCAGCATCAGAACCAGTCCAGACAGTGGTTTTCTTATGATGAGAGAGTTACTGAAATCAGTTTCTTTTCTAATCAAACCTATAGTTATGACTGGTGGAACAGGGCATCAGTTAGTCAGTGTCTGTGAGCTGGGTGAGTTGTAATTGTTTGAATGTTGCTTATCCTTAGGACAGTGTTTGTTTAGCTGCTAGAGTAAAGAAAACCTTGCGCCAATTAGAACATAGTTCATTCTTTAAGTGTAGGGATGCGTGACTTAACCCTTGCCTGAGACGGCCTTATGTTTTGTTAAAAGTTTGGTATAGTATTGCCACAAAGAGTCTGTTTTGTTAGTCTTAGTATCTCCATTTAGCTTTTCAACATTAAGTTGTATCTAAACCACAAAACAGAGATTTAGACAAGGCGTGTCTGACCTGCTATCCTGTCATGGTGAGGAACTCAGTTTTAAGGTTATTATGGGGTCCCCTTCACCACAAGGGGGTCCATTCAGTCAGTGGGGAGCTTAGCATTTTATTTCAAGTTTATAAGAATTGTAGATATTTTTGCAGATTCTCCTTTTGAAATTGAAGTAATTTAACATATACAAAATATAAACGTGTACAAATATGTACAAAAATCACAAAATTCTAACAGAAGATATCAAAGGAGACCCAAATGAATGGAGAGATAAATTATGTTCATGAATTTTCATTTAAGATATCAATTCTCCCCTAAATGGCTTATAGGTTTAATACAATTCCTATCAAAATCTCAGTAAGGCTATTCTAAAATTTGTATGAAGAGGCACAGATCTCAGAATAAACAACCTTGTGAGGAAGAATAAAGTGAGAGGAAGGAATTATTTTCCATAATATTAAAGCTTTATATATATGTATATATAAATGTATGTATGCATATATAGTAATTAAGACAGTGTATTATTGATGAAAGGATAGTCACATAGATAAATTGAGCAGACTAGAGATCCAAAAATAGACCCATATAGTATAACCAATTGATTTTTGACAGAAAAAATCAATTTGATTGAGGATAGCTAGCCTTTTCACAAAACATTCCTGTAACAGTAGGCAAATGAATAAACTTCAAATTAAACTTCACACTTTATACAAAAATTAACTCTAAATGGAACACAGATTCAACTGTAAAACATAAAACTCTAGATCTTTTTTAAAATAATAGGAAACCTTTGGGATGTGGGGCTAGGCAAAGAGTTCTTAGATTTTAAAATAAAAACATAATCTGTTAAAAAGAAAACTTGATTAAAAAAATGGGACTCATGAAATTTAAAAGATTTTTTGATCTGTGAATCCCCATGTGAAGAGAATAAACAGAAAATCTACAGAGTAGGAAAATGTAGTTATAATCCAAATATCTGACACAGGACCAGTATCTAGAATACAAAAAAAAATCTCAAAATTCAACATTAGAAAAAATCCAATATAAAAATGGACAAAAAACATGAATGGAGCTATCACTGGATAGGATGTACAAACGTCAAGTTGCATGTGAAAAGATGTTTAACAGCATTAATTCATTACAGAAATGTGAAATAAAAGCACAATGAGACTTTATACACCTATCGGAATGGCTAAAGTAAAAAGTGATGACACTACCAAATGCTGAGAAGGATGAAGAAACATTGGATTGCTCATACACTGCTGATAGGAATTTAAAATAATACAGTCACTCTTGAAAACAGTTTGGTAGAATCTGAAATAAACTAAACATACAGCTACCATATGACCCAACACTTGCGTCCCTGGGCATTTATCCCAGAGAAATAAGAAGCTATGTTCACACACACAAAAATCTGTATGTAAGTATTATAAGCAGCTTTATTTGTAATATTAAACAACTGGTATCAGCTCAGATATTCTTAAACAGGTGAATGGTTACACAAACTGTACTACATATACACCCTGGGTTACTAACCAGCAATATAAAGGAACAACCTATTGATACACAAACAACTTGGATGAATCTTCAAGAAATTATGCTGAATCAAAAAAAATCCACTTCTAAAGGCTTACACGATGTATGCTTCTGCTTATATAATAAAATGTTTGAAATAATAACATTTTAGAAATGGAGGGCACATTTCTAGTGGCAAGGAGTTGAGAGAGAGGTAATTAAATGGCAATAGGAGGAATATTTGTGGTGATGGGAGTACTCAATATCTTGACTGTGGTGGTGGAGATGAGTGCCTACATAGGTGATACAATGGCATAGAATTTAATACACATCCACACACACATCCACACACACACACATACACAATCAAAACTGGAAAAATCTGAGTAAGATTGGTGAATGCTATCAATGTTCACATCTTAATTGTGATACTATATAGGACTATAGTTTCATAAAAAACATTATCATCAGGGCCGGGCGTGGTGGCTCACGCCCGTAATCCCAGCACTTTGGGAGGCCAAGGCAGGCGGATCACGAAGTCAGGAGATTGAGGCCATCCTGGCTAACACAGTGAAACCCCATCTCTACTAAAAATACCAAAAATTAGCTGGGCATAGTGGCGGGCGCCTATAGTCCCAGCTACTCCGGAAGCTGAGGCAGGAGACTCGCTTGAACTCAGGAGGCGGAGGTTGCAGTGAGCCAAGATCATGCCACTGCACTCCAGCATGGGTGACAGAGTGAGACTCTGTCACAAAAAAAAAAAAAAAAAAAAAAAAAAAAATTACCATCTGGTCAGGTTGATAAAGTGTACAAGGTGTTACTTGCTTTATTTCTTACAACTTCACGTGAATCTACAATTATCTCAATTTAAAAAACAATATCCAGAACACCTAAAAAAATGGAACAGATGCGATAACACTCAAATCTCCTCAATGTAATTATTTTTGACAATTTTATTTATTCTATCCCCATGCAATAAAATAGGAAGTCAAAATAAACATATTTTTACCCATTCTAGAACACACACTTTTTTTTTCCTTGAATCCCTTTCAGAGGAAGATATTTCATAAACCACAACAAAATAATGCCAATAAAAGAAGAAGACTGAGATTTCAGTAAAGTGAAAAGTTTTGGAACATGTCAAGAAAGCAATTAGTCTAGATTTCTAGATTGAAACTTTAGGAATCCTGAAGAGGTGTTTCAGAGAAAATAAATTGACTTCACATAAAAGGGAATATTCTTTTAAGGCTGGATATAAATGAGGTGAATAAGAAGCCACATTATTATTTTTTGACAGCATTAAGAAATGACTGTTATTCAGCAATTTTAGGAAAACAAAAAGCTGTTCATCAAAGCGGTGATTAGTTGGTACAAAGTAACTTGTGATATTGTTTCAAAAAACTGAAGAAGTGTTGGGTAAGCATATGCATTTGACCTTGAATATAAGGACATCCTCCATTTATTACACGTATAGATTTTTCATTCATTATTATTTGGCTACTGGACCTTTTTAAGTTTATTATTCTTTGGCACTATTAAAGACATCTTTAAGTTGGATTTTTAATCATGTTCTCTGTAAGCTGCATAATTTTAGCAAATGTGAAAACTGCCAAAGATTACAAAAAAGTGTTGATTTCTTCCGAAGTTCTAAAATAACTTGATTACAACTGGATTGGATTCCTGTCTGTTTTACTAAATGCATTTTTATTCTTTGTATCATTAATATTTCTTTATATAAAATGTAATGTTTTCAAACCCATAATAATCAATGAGTCTAAATTGTTATCTGTTATTTCTACAGAATGTGTTTCCTTCTCAGAAATTAATGGAAGTTTGCAAGTCATAATAATTAGGTGTGACTGTTTATCTGAATGACATATGTTGGACATTTTAATAGTTTCAGAGAAATCTGTAAGCATCATGTAAGAGTCATATAATGAAAAAGCCACCTGATATGAAAAAGAGAATTGTGGATGGTGGAAAATTAGCTATCAAAATAGAAAAATGCAGTTGGCAAAGGAGCAAATAGAAAACATTAAACTGATGAGCAATTTATCAACCAGGGAATAGGTTCGGGATGAAAAATGTTACTACAGTGGAATCATTCCTTAACTATTATATTTGCAGTTTTCCTATAATGAGTTAGAAATCCTTATCAAGGAAAAACAATTACTAAAGAATGTACCTTCTGGGAAGTAAATTTATAAGGTGAACATACTTAGAGATTAAATTTAAAAAAAAATAAAAGATCACTAATATTCTCACAAAACACTAACATTTTATTGGTTGCTAGAAGTTGCTGACAGGTTGTTAATAACAGTAGCAAGCATAGAAAAGTGTGTCAAGCTTCCTGTTAACCAGTCTGTGTGGCTGTCAATTTTAGAGATTCATTTTATTGTGTGGACACATTACCAGATGAAATCAGTAGGTGGGTTGGTTTTGCCGCATCCCCCCACCCTACTTTGACTTGAGAAAGTGCACTGATATTTCTATTCAGGTCTACACTAATGCACCTGACTACTTCCTGAAACATTAATCAACCACAGCCAGAATGAAAATCAATATAACCCTGAAACATAGCTCTGGATACCAAAAATAAGTGTGAAGAAAAGACAGAACATGCGGCATTTTTCTCAATGTTTTGGACAATTGTGCTAGCATTGCAAGGTACAACTGTTCTTTCTTCCCTCTGTAAACAGCTATGGATATGAATTTTATATGACATTTTCAATGCTAGGTGATGTATTCCCAAAACAATATTATTAAAGGCTGAATCTCTGTCCTCTACCGGCTGTCATTTATGATTGCTGCTTTGTGGCAAACAAAACACCAAACACAAATAATGGTGTGCTGTGTATGACGTTTTTCCCCCCAAGTGTAAAAAGCAAATGTATACATTTTGGTATTTGCTCACGAAAGAGGTTTATTTATGTAAAACAGTATTCCTTTCAAGAGATCATGTAAGAAAATAAAACTGAGGTTGGCAATAAATTCTGTTGTATGAACTAATTGATTCAGCTGATAAACTGTAATCTGGGGCATGACAGATGGCAAACAGGCCACTGCACCTCAATAAAGAGGAGGTCAAGCCTAATTGTTCTCTCTCTCTTACACACACACATTAGACTTAAATAGACAAGAGGAGTGAAATCTCTATTTCGTCATTTTAGATGTTTAAGTGGCAGTTAATTTCAGAGCTGTTTGTTCACTCATATTTAATTTTTTAAATAAACAGTATCTTTCAATAATTGCAGATCCTTTACTTGTTAATTTAATTGCCACATTAATTTCTTTGTTAATTTAATTTAATAATTGTTGATGCTTTGTAAATTTCATTAACAATTTTTGATATTTTGCCGTTAGTATTTTTTTCTTTCTTTTTCTTCCTTCCTTTTTTCAGACAGTTGCGCAATCACGGCTCACCGCAACCTCTGCCTCCCAGCTCAAGCAGTTCTCCAACCTCAGTCTCCTTAGTAGCAGGGACTACAGGGCGCACACCCAACTTTTTTTTTTTTTAATTTTTCGTAGAGAAAGCCTGGTCTGCTGAGCCAAGGGATCCGCCTGCCTCCGCCTCCCAAAGTGCTGGGACTATAGTCATGAGCTCATGAGCCACTGTGCCTGGACCATTAGTACCTTTTTAAAAGCGTCAGAAAATAATATAAAAACGGTGATGATCTTCCACATTTAAAATGAATTGAGATAAATATAAAATTTGTTTGCAGACCAATAAAATATTGGAAATTCAATCATTATATTTTGTTCACAATCTTGATGCATTAGAAACAGAAAATTCAGGTAAATAGTATTTCATTTTATTAGAGTTCGTTGTACTGGCACTTAACAGTGCTCTCCAACATTACATAATTCTCACTAAAACACAGACATTATACTTCTGCCCCCCAGTTCTATAACTGGTGTTTTCCCTAATTTTCATATTATTTCTCATGGACTATCTCAGTTGCCTATCATACAAAAACACTAGAGAGCATGTGTGTTTTACAGAAATATTTTACAGAAGAAACTGAAGTTCAAAAACTTAGAATGTATATACCAGATAGACAACTTCTGTCCAAATTAGGCAAGCTTTATTCAGGTGTGGCTCTCTCTCTCACCCCTAAACAGTCACCTACCTCACAATTTTAAGGAGGTCATGCTTCTTCAGAACTGTTTCCCTTTTGCTTTCTCTTATCTGGACCTTATGCTTCATTCTTCTTAAGTGAGACTTGGTCAAGGTGTTGACATGTACCCACCAAAAGGCTGAACCTTATTCTATCGGATAACCACAAAGCCATAGCATTTGTGTTTGTTTTTCTTCATGTTACACTCCTCTAATTAAAATTCTTGCCAAAAATCTAATTCTGATTCAACCTAGCACAAATTTAGTTTTTTTCTCATTATTTTTGGAGATTATTGTTTTTATGTTGATTCATGGTTTCTAATGTGTTGGACATAATAAGACATTTTGCAAAGAGGTTGGTGTGCACATAAAATTTACATAATCACCGATTACCTCCAGTGCAATGAATGGATCATGCATCCTTCTCATGGCAGTACCTTTCCTTTAGGTTATACAACTCTGGCACATCAAGTTGGCCTATAATCTTGAGCCTTTAGTCCTAAGATTTAGTGATTCTGATTATTTTTGGAAATAGACTAACAAAATTGCCCCTTAGTGTGTGTTTTTATAAAGCTATTTAGCAATGAGATTCTGGGCACGTGGGAACTTCTGGGAACATTGTATTTCTATCAGTCTAAGGAAGTCTTTGTTAACATCTGCTAGACAGCACTGATTCATAGCATTAAGTGGAAGCTCAGGACATTTAGCAGTAGGAATTGTTAAAAGTGCTTAAAAATGGTTAAAAATATAGTTAATTTATACTTCTCATTCCTATCATTTGTTTCCCACTGCTAGAGAAGATAATTGCTCAGCAAGTGTTCAAAGAAATTCTCAGAAAGAAGCCAAGGGCAGATATAAATCCTTAATAATAAATAATAAGGTACAGGCTGCACAAAAATGATATTAGAACAATTTTATTGCTTTAGATGGATCTTAAAATTCCTCAGGAATAGAAGAATAAAAGATGATTTCTAATCCTTACAATTATGGCATTTTAATAACTGAATCCTGTTTTTAAATCATTGGATGTGATAGTTCCCAAGTTTCACATGTATTCTTTGAATTCATTTTTCAAAAAAGAATTATAATCTTCTGAACTTATTATAATTGTGCTAATATCTTCACTGGTCTCATCCTGGAATCCTGAAAGAAGCTTTTCTTTTTCCAGACATTATTCACAAACCTGTTAATCGCGCACCAGGATTTTTGTTTATTTTGGATGCTGCAGCTACACTCTGGCTACTTAAGACTACGCACAGGGTGAGTTTTAGAGGTCTTTAAGATATTTGCCTGAAAATTTCTTGAGACTTCATTCTGTATTAGTCTTTTTTATGAAATAGTGGGAATTCTGAATCAGTCTGGAGCTATTAGGTTCTCTATGTGAGCTTTATATTAAGAAATCAAAAATACCCAGTTTTCATGTTACCTAAGGATTATGAATAACAAGAAGCACACATTACGCACCCTCCTTGTATTAAAAAAAAATAGAACTATTACCTTTGGTATTTCAAACAGCGTTGATGTTTTTTCCCTCTCATGGTATTTGCATGCTCAAAATGTCATAAACTTTCATTATTAAACTAATAGGATTTTCCCTGATTAAGTCTATGTACTGAACTCTATCCTAGAAATCATATATATGTATACTATAGATATAAGTTAATATATGTGAAGAACTTAGAACCTACGTTGACACATAAGCACTACGGTAGAGTTTTCCATTATGATGTTTTACTTCACTTTTACAATGTGACATAAGAGATTGTGCCCTCATTTTATAGGTAAGTCATCGAGGTTCACAAACTAACTTCATAAGTTAATATAGTTAATAAATATTTGTTTAGTAGTTTAAATGTACATTTCTGATTCCAAAGAAGGTAGTGGTTTCACTAGATTATTTTACCTCTCGTTTAGGGGGTAGAATAAAACCCTCATAATTTTAGTCTCATAACACTTTGAAAATAGTTATTCCCATGTAAGTATTTTGATTTCGGTAGAGAAACACCACATTTTAAGAGAATTATGAGTTCCACAAATATCAGAACAAATTACATGATTCAAACACACACAAAGAGAAGAAAACATTTAGCAATAAATTGCTGTATTGCAAGACTCTTCAACTACAGCCTGGAATTCTGCTCATATGGCTTCATCTTGAGCTATATTGATTATTATATAAAATATAACCCATAAAAGCTTTGACATATATTTTACTAGCCACAAACAGATTAAAGGCAGTAGAAAAACTACGCAGGTTATTTGAGAAAAATATCATTACTGCTGAGTTTTCAATGATTGACAGAAAGTATATGAGAATAACTTTAGAAGTAAAATTTTATCAAGAACATGCAGTATAAAATATGATACTCAAAATTAGAAATCAAGGCATAAAAACAATAAGTGTAGAAACAGTATCCTCTACTTTTAAAGATCATCACATAATTACTCATAGAACTAAGCTTCATTTTACTTGGAAAGTTATTTATGTTCAGTATATTTTCCCTCAGCAATTCTATACCCACAACAGACACATAGACTCTCACAATTCCATATGTAAACAGTCTTTAACGGCAACAACATTGGAAGATAAAATCAGGATTGTGCACGTCAACGTAGCAAGGTTAAATTGGCCTCCCATATCGAGGATATACAAAACCTGCTGTACATTTCTACTTATGGTGCATTATCCAGAATATGAGTGTTTAAAAATCCTCTTCCACAGTGAATTAGAACTTGTCAACAAGTTTTCTACTTGTCATTATTTCCCAATATTATTGATAGCTAAAATGTTAAATAATGAAGAAAAGAATTAAGTATCTATTACAATGTTTCAATGGAGTACAAAAGAATGTTGTAAAATTCTAGTGCCTTGAGTGATGAAAAAGTTACACAGAAGGGCAAGAAGGGCAAGGAGTATGTAACACACACTCCTGATATGATGCATATTATTTAAATATGATACAAAACCTGTTATGTATTTTTTCAGCTAAAATAAAAAAAATATATATATATATATAGTGTTTCTAGCAAAAAAAAAGGGATAATGTTAGAAATGTTAAAACAAGAAAATGTATATAAGTCACATACATTTATGAATTTATTGTAGAGTGTAAAATATTTTTATTTTGATAAACTTTCATGAATTAAAATAATTATTGCATATTATTATTTGCCAGGTGCTGGGAGAGAAATCAGGGATAATGGGGCTTCTATAGGGTCTTTTTGTTCAAAGATTCATTCATTCAATGTTTCTTTATTTGGTTCGCCAAATATTTACCATATACTGAACACCTACCAAGAAGAGTGGTATGCCTTAAAGATACTGGGGTCTATATATCTAGATGCCTACCAAGCAGGACTTTCAGCAGGTAACTTAGAGTGAAACTAGATCAAATTAAGTCATTATCTTTGCCTTTTCCCATTCACCAATCCTTTTATGTCCTTTCTATTGATAATTAGCCTCACCCTCAACCCTGTTACTAACCTTGACACTTCATTCTTTCTGACATCATTTCAGTGTACCCAGCCAGCTACTAAGCCTTATGGATGGCACCTTATAAATTGCAACTGAATGTGTTTCTTTCTCTTTATTCCATTTGCAGTTATTTCATCCCCTTTATTTCTCATTTGAATTATTACAATTAACTCTGTGCTCAAGGTTCACTCTCCTTATGTTCATTCTCATCGTAGATATCAGTTTGCCCTTAATTAAAGTACACATTAGCTCATGTGTCAAACCATTGAAGAAGTTAGAACAGAATGGACATCACCTACTGTGTGCTTTAGTTAAGAAAGAGCATATTACTAACATGGACTAACAAGTCATTCTAGAATGGTTCTTGTCTATATTTACTATTTTGTATCTAATAATTTTCTCACTTTCATCCTTCTTTCCAATCACAGTGAATCATTTATAATTCATAATATACAAAATTTAGTTTTAGGTATCTATGTCTTAGAACCTCTTGGTCCATTGATTTGTTCAAATAAATACTTAAACATTGAAGTGATTATCTCTCAATTTTGCCTGACCTATGTTTAGTCCTACTTTTTGTACAGTAGGAGACAGAGTTACTCTCTCATCCTTGTTAGAGGAGTGTGGACATAAATAGAATAAGGCCAAAGAGATTTTCTCTTGGGATGTTTCTGTCTTGACAGAAGACAAACAGAGGTGAAAGGCCATTAAAGAAGTAAACATAAGATGTGGCCCAAAAATTCTTATTAAGAAAATAATGTTTGTCAAATTTTTTTCAGTAATAGTTTTATCAAAATGTTTTTTCTTCATTTAAATCGTCATATGGGGGCTTCCTTCTTTATTCTGTTAGTTTGGTGAATGATATAAATTTATTTAAAAATTTTAAAGCACCTTGAATTCTTGGAATAAACTCAACTTTGTCTCCATAACTAATCAGGTTTGCACATCAGATTTTTAAAATTTGGAGATTCAAAATATATTTTAATAATTTTACACATGATAAATGTGTAAATCAATAAATATTCAAAAGTGAAACACATGCTTGGAAACCAAAACCAGTTCAATATATGGGCCAGTTGCTATAGACTTAGTCTGTATATGCCCCTGACCTGTAAATTGGTAGGAAGAAACCTAATCCTCAGTGTGATTCTGGAGACTCTGGGAGGTGAATAGGTCATGAGAGCAGAGTCATAACAAATGAGGTTATTGCCCTTATAAAAGAGACACCAGAGAGCTTCCCTTCCCCTTGTGCTATGTGAAAACACAGAAAGAAAATTGCTTTCTATGAACAAGCAAAGAGGCTACCACCAGACATGGAATCTATCAGCCCTTGATCTTGGACTTCCCAGCCCTGAGAACTATAAGAAATAAATTTCTGTGGTTTTTAAGGCACCTCTTTATGGTAGTTAGTTACAGGAACTTGAACATACTAAGATGTTAGTATAAGTTCCCCCAGAAGCACACCTTGTTTCGCCTTTCAGCCAAAATGTCCACTAGTTGAAAATACTCTTCTGATTTCTGTCATCATGGAATAGTATATCTTGTTTCTGAAGTTTATATAAATGAAAAGGATTCTTTGAAGTAGCCTGCATCTAATAATTGTTTGGCATAGACAAAAGGCTGACCCCCATGCTCCTTTTTCACACCTAGGGCAATTCTGAAGGGCTATTTCAAGCTTCAAAGCCCTCTGAGGCCTTGTGTCTGTGACATGTAACAAGTTACTTTGCCTGTCTGAGCTTTTGCATTCATTTTTTTAAAAGGTTGAAATAATTGTAGTACACAATACACAGAGTTACTATGATCATATGTGAGATTATGCATGTAAAGTCATTAGCATGAATCTGAGAATATAGTAAGTATTCATTATATAATTCTTATTGTATATAATTAGACTCTGTATTCAGAGTCCATCACATTTGAATCCTAAATTCCTATAGAACTAGTTCATTGTTCAAATTCTAAAATATTCTTGTGATATATCCATTATCCTCCGCATTCCAGTTACTACGGTTGTGTAACAGATCATCATCAAATTTAGTGGCTTAAAACAACAACCATATTATGTTCACAAATTCAGAGGATCAGAAATTGAGAAAGAATATAGTGGGGACAGATTGATTTTGCTCCACAATATCTGGATCATCAGATGTCAAGACTCAAGGGCTGGTGATGACTCAGATGGTTGTAGGCTAGAAGCATCTGAAGGCACATGCCCTCATATATCTTGTGCCCACTCATGGAGGACTCAAAATCGGGGCTGCTTACTGGGCCACCTACTTGCGGCATTTCTGTTAGGCCTGGCTTCTGCATAATATAGTGACTTCAGGGTAGTCAGAGCTCTAATTGTAAATGTTTGAATAAGTTAAGCTGGAAACTGCATCATCACCTCTTCTGATGAAGCCTCAGAAGTAATGCAGCAGAATATCTGCTGCTTCTATTGCTTACAAGAAAGTTACAAGACCACCAAAGCCTCACCAAAATTATTGTTGTTTCCTTGCATAACTTTTTTTTCCTATTCTTTACAAGCTTAAGTCTCAAAGCAGTGGGGATATGCCCCATATCCAGTACATGAGGGAATTGAAAACCTTATCTCGTGACATAATTGCAAACGGGTGAGTGGTATAAGAAAAAATGAAAAATATAATGGAGATTACAACTCAGAGTCTTCATTTAGTTTGGTGTTTCATGAGGGCTTGTTCAAGGAAGATACATTTGGGCTTATAAATACGTGGTTTCTGAAATTATAAACTCTTGTCTTACACACCATTAATCCTGAAGAAAATACAACTTTCTAATAAGAAACATCTCTCAACTAGACAAAACATGCTGCAGACAACTCCTTCTCAGATGAGGCCAGTGACTCTGGTCACTATTCATTAGAAGACGATTTGACACATATGTGTGTCGGAATGACATACAATCAAATGCTCTCTAAAAGCCTTCAAGAGAGACCCTGTCAATAAAACAGACCTAATTGGTTGGAGACATTTGTTTTCATTTACTACATTAACAATCAAGTGTGCTGTAGCTCATCATCCCCAAAGGACACCAGTAAGAGTTGGCCCTGGCCTCCAAAGATTACTTCTGATTCTTGGCAGAATATAATAGACTACAGAGCATTATAAGAGACACTGTAACATCTAAAGATTTCTGTGAGATGTGCTTGATACTATAGAAATAATAACAGATAAACTGTATCACCATTATCATCATCACCCATATTGAGTTATTTCTATGTGCCATGCACATTTTAAAGAACTAGAGAAAATAATTTATATTATTGTCTTTATTGTATCATTAACAAAAATAATTTCTCAAAAAGAAAATGTTTAATGTTCCCAAGGCCACACATCTTTGAAACAGCACCATCAATATTCCAATCAGTTTTCTTTTTTATATTTTTTTTACATTAAACTTTATGCATTGGCACATGACAATTTTGCTTTCTTGCAAATCTAAATAACTGTTGAGGCTGCCCATACTCCAACCTTTAAAAAGGAACCTTAGAGTACAAAAAGTGAGCTAAATGTATGCAAATTTTAAAAATATTTAGGAAGTTGTGAGATCCTATGTTGGAAAACAATGTGACAAAACAACTGGGGTGTATTATATGAGATAACCTCAGTAATATGACAAGGAGTTAAAACCTAGTGACAAAACTAACTTTAGAAACAACTCTAATGAATAAAGTTGTTTCCCAACATTACTGCATTATAATCCTCCATTCATAACCACATTTATTTGTGCCTATGCTCATTTCATATAGTCATTACTTCATTCTTTTCTTCTTTCTTTCCTTCTTGCCTACCTACATGCAAGTGGCTACCACATGGTAGAAGACAAGACAAATAAATATCAGACCTATCCTTTTAATGCTTAAAACCCACTAAGAGGAGATAGATACTAGCATCAACAAGTACAGTGACAGAAAAATGCACAACATGTAGGAGGGCTAGATAAAGGAATTTGCAATTAATTACTCCAATATACATAAAAGGAAGATATTAAAAGGCTACCCAGAAGAACTAATTTATATAAGGTAGACAATCCAGTTGTTCTTGTCTGTTTCTATTAACTCTGTCATAAAAGTCATTTCAAAAAATATTTCTCATCTAGCCAAAAGAAAAAAAAAACCCAGGAAACCAAAAACTACATTTTTAGTCATAGGCAATGCAAGCAGTAGATTTAACAGCTACAAACCTATATATACAAAAGCTTAAGTCAAATAAAGTGTATGTCTCTTTCATGGAAGTCAGGATGTGGGCAGTTCCAGGCTAGTATGGTGGTCCTTCTCCATGAGGTCTCCAGGAACTCAGCCTTTTCTCCTGATTTATCAACAGTAGTATGTAGCATTGTTCTTATGATTAAATATATTAATTAGGTCTGGAACATATAATTCACATTCAGGTAGCAGATTGAAAAAACAGGGCTAGGAAAATGGGACAGGGATGACAGCTTACTGCCTTTCAGGGAAAGTTCCAGGAATTTGACCTATAACACTCCTATATAAAGTGTTACATACTATATACTATGTAACTAAGTATAGAGAATGTAGCATTTATTCAGAACCACTATACACTCAGCTAAAATTTTTTGGAAAGAAAAAATTGACATATAGCTATAGGTTCTACCACACCTATTTACAATCCAGAGGGAAATAATTTGGTCTTTCTGAACATATTTATAAATCAACATCACCATTTTATAGCCATTACACAGAGATTGTGGCTATAAAACAATGCTCCCTGGTATAACTTTATGCACCGATGAAAATTTATATATCTGTATTCTTCAATAAAATAAAATAAAATATATCTGTATTCGCTGATTAAAATTTATGTATCTGTATTCTTCAAGCTATTATTGAGCACTTGAAATGTGACTTATGTGATTAAATAACTGAAATTTTATTTGATTTGTTTTTGTTTGCTTTAAACTCAATTTCAATAGCTGCATGTGGCCAGTGGCTACCATATTAACAGCATAGCTAGAAAATTTAGAAAGCTCTCATAACAATGATTGGCTAAAATTTTCTTCCCAGCATTTGATGGACTACTTACAGATTTGTTTGCTTGATTACCTGTGAAGAGCATGCTTTCCAACTTATAGGAGACTTTTGTGATGATATATTAGACAAAACCATAGCCACAAATCCATGTTCTCTTTCTTTTTCCTATTTCCCTGTAAAGATTTTCGTCTAAATTTCCTATAATCTTGCTGCCTTTTGTATTTCTCATTTTAAAAAATAATAAAAATTTAAAAAAGGATCCAGTATGATCCTTTGTATTAATCTGTACCAATGTCTAAAAGAAATTGGGTCCTCACCCATCCCAGTGAGTGATGCCATAAGGATACATGGTAGAATTCAGCAGTAAAATCATCCTTTCCTTGGCTTTTCTTTGATGGGAGACTTTTTGTTACTGATCAATCTCATTACTCATTAGGACTGTTCGGGTTTTCTATTCCTGTTTCAAAATTGGTAGGTCATTTGTGTCAAGGAATTTATTTATTTATTTTTCCAGGTTTTCCAGTTGGTTGGTGTATAGTTGTTAATAATAGTTTTAATATTCTTTTTATTTCTATTTGTCAGTTGTAATGTTTGGGTCTTCCCTTTTTTTTCCTAAGTCTATCTAGCTAATGGTGTATCGATTTTGTTTATATTTTCTAAAAACCAACTTTTCATTGTTGATCTTTTGTATTTTTGTTTCTATTTAGTTCTGCTCTGATCTTTATTATTTATTTCCTTCTACTAATTTTGGGTTGGGTTTGTACTTACTTTATTAGTTCCTTGAGTTACATGTACTTCAAAACTGAATACTGCTACCATTACCTGAAATGTATTGCCAAAAAAAAAAGTTTAAATAGAGAATTTTTTGCTAAATTTATTCCTAAACAATTGTTATTATTACTGGAAGTTTTTTTCTGAGGAAAATGCAGTTGAACTGATTACCGATTGCAAAAATCTAATAACTTTCATTTCAAAGGAAGCATGATGCATGCTGTCAAACATGTATTGTTCACCACACACTGTCACAAAATTCTTTTCTTGCCAGCATTCCAGAACAGATTTAAAGATAAATCAAACATTACCTGAGAATAACTGATTTAATCAATGCTCAAATGAAAACAAGAATTTTGCCTTAAATATTACACAAGAATTCATCACAAATGCACCACATTAAGAAGTACACTGCTATATGTTAATATCATGCATGATTACTAAAGAACAATATGTTTACTATTTTTCAAAAGTCAGTGACATTTCACAGAAATATAGTACTAGAAATATTTTATTTCCCGTTAAGTTACTAGTGAAAATATTCCTGAGGTATATGGGTAGCTGTTGAAATGTTATTTGGCTTTATTTGGTCTAAGAATTCATTAGCTAGTATTTCAATTTGATCTAAAGGACAGACACTAGATATGAGAGGTGAGCTAATGAGTTCGAAATGGACGAACATTATGACATCCTCTTCACTGCTACCATACACGTTTCTAAAATAATCAAAATAGGCCAATGTCTTTGTAGAGTTCCTTATTATTGTGTGACAAATTACCACAGACTTAGAAGCCTAAAATACCACACTTTAATATCTCACAATTACTAAGAATGAGGAATCAGGCCACAATATATTTGTGTCCCCAGGAAAGCTGCATGCAAGGAAGGTGTTTTCCAGGGCTGGTTTCTCATCTAAAGGCTCAACTGGAGAAGAATTCACCTAAAGGCAAATGTTCTCATAGCTATTGGTCGCATTCAGCTCCCTGTGGACTATTTGCCTGAGTATCTCTCTTTCTTACTAGGCCGGAGGCAGCCCTCAGTTCTATGCCATTTGACCCTCTTGTGGAAGCTCACTCCCTCACAGCTCGGTTCTACAAAGCTACTTAGGGAGAGTCTCCTTGCAGGACAGGCATTATAATCTTATGTAATACAACCACGTGCACATAATCAAGCACATCCTGCTTCTTTGCCATATTCTATTTTTCAGAAGCAAGCCACTGGTTTCACCCACACTCAAAGGGAGGGCATCACATAAGGTTGTGAATACTGATAGGCAGGTATCACGAGGGCCAGCTTAGAGTCTGCTTGCTACAACCACTTTTAAAAATTGGTTAAAAAACTGAAAATAGAATATTCATTTCCTACTGATAAAATTCATAATCTGGTGTCAAACGATTTTTACAGTTTTATCCTTTGTCATTTAGACCTGTTACCTAAGTTCCAGTCACTCACTCAAATATTCTTAAAGTTTAAAAAATATCCTTCTTCAGCCAGGCGCGGTGGCTCACTCCTGTTCCCAGCACTTTGGGATGCCAAGGTGGGTGGATCACGAAGTCAGGAGATCGAGACCATCCTGGCTAACACAGTGAAACCCCGTCTCTACTAAAAATACAAAAAAAAAAAATTAGCCAGGCGTGGGGCGGGCGCCTGTAGTCCCAGCTACTCGGGAGGCTGAGGCAGGAGAATGGTGTGAACCCGGGAGGCAGAGCTTGCAGTGAGTCGAGATTGCACCACTGCACTCCAGCATGGATGACAAAGTGAAACTCTGTCTCAGAAAGAAAAAAAAAATACCCTTCTTCTCAAATATTCCATCTGTATGAATACTTCCCTTCTCCATGTTCCCAGATAACTTTCTGTACAGTATTATTTTGTTACTTTTAAGAATAAATTTTCTGTATTTGTTTATAGTCAATCTCTGCAACCTAGGAGCTCCTTTTTAAATGTCAGGTTTCTTGCATTTATTTACACAAAATAAAATTTACTGAATGCATGAATGTGTAAACGAATGGGGGGATATGGTATGATAGGAAAGAAATGTCATGCCATTATTACTTAGATTTAGTGTTTTATAATGTTCTTTTTATTTTCTAGGCTTAAATATTCTAGATGTATTAATGTTAATCACTATTTTGTTTATCCAAGAACTCTTTAGCAGTAATAATATTATTACTTGGTTATTACCTATATTTCGTGTTTTAAAAACTCTTAAAATCCTCCTTCCCCTACAATATGCTGTTTCTTTTTGTTCTTCTGAAAGTTCTGGGTAATTGACTCATTTCAGTTAAGATATTAAAAGTTCTGTTTACCAAGTTAATATAAATTGGGAAATTTAACACAATATCCATTAGTATGACAGTATATATGACTCGACATTCGAACTCAGTAACCTTGCAAGACCCAGAAGCTCCAGAAGATTCCAATGCTTGAATCAAACAAAACGAGTGAAGGAATATACAGTGCTCAGGACAGTTCTTGACAGATAAGATCTATATATGGTATACAGATGAACTAATTTTCATTCACTGATTAATTATTTAATATTATTGCATATTCTTTAATATTTTTCGAATAGTTAGAGATCCTTAAGTTTGAGAAGTCCTGATAAGATACCAAACTTATATTTTAATCTAACAAATACTTCTTGATGTTTATAAGGATGATCATGGACTGACCACTGCTCTTAATGAATTTATGGTCTAAAAAGGCTTTTTTGTATCTACTCCTTGGTAGTCCCAGCTGCAACCTCTTTGCGGTGCAAAGGCTCAGAATGATTTAGGACCATAAAAGGTAAAATTAAAACACTCTCTCCCATAGAATGCTCACAAATGGTTAGGAGTTCATGTAAATTATTGCACGTTTTAACTCACCTTTTGGGGAACACTTCTACCTTTAGGAAAGGTGGACAGTGTGGGTCATACTTACATGGAATGGTGGCCTAAACAAATGCTTTATATTCAGTATCCAAAGGTAAAGTGTTATGGAGAAACTGAAGCAGCAAACCAGGAGCCAACGGCAGGGTAACCAATGAGCAAGCTGAACATGGAAACCAGGAATGTAAAAAGATTTTTCACTTAAAGGACAACAAAGTGCCCCTGCTTTCTATTTTGGCCTCAATCCAGACTTGTCAATTTGGTCAGAAATACTAACTTATTTTAATAAGAATGAGCAGGAGTTTTTTTTAATCCTAAAATATTAAGCAAAACAAACATTGGTGGGCAAAGAAATAGACACATATATGGAACACGAAGAAGGGAATTTAAAAAAAAGCAATGTCTTGGTGTGGCAATGATAGCTTTTCATAATTGAATATAACTGATTTATGTATGGTCTTTAATTTTCACATAAACCTCTTAGACAATGTTACTCCCATATTGTAGTGGAAGAAACTAAGCTTCAGAATTGAGTGATTTCCTTATGACTGATGGGATTTGATCTAAGGTCTATCTGACTCCAAAGAGTAAGTTCTTCACAACCTAACTGTGTTAGTCGAAAATGAATTAAGCCAACACTCTGTTAAGTGACAGTTTAGTCACCATAAATACATACATGCATAACCCCACAAAAAGTCCTGAAAAATACAAAGGACATCTCTACAATGTCATAGAAATTTGTAGAACCACCTGTGCAGCTGAAGGACGTGTATTTGAATGAGAAGCCTCTAATATTTACAAATTCTTATGACTCCTTTGAAAGAAGTCATTTCAAGAATATTATTGGTAGCATTTGGAGGGTGTTGTTTGCTCCCTTGGTAGGGTATTAAAGATGTTGTGATTTAAAAGGCAGGCACAATTAAGGAGCATGTTACTAGACAACTTCGAGATTGATAAAGCTTAGTAGGTAATATGGGAAACTTTTGCCAAATGGAAATTCCATAATATACTTGGAGAGACTGTAAAAGCTACTGAAGGAATTTGGTTTCAAGGATATTCAGAATTTTTGATTTAGTGCTCCTATTTACTAACATTATATATGAAATTGAGCCATAGAGTAAATGACAATGGTCTAATATTTTGAACTCCAGACACTGTATAAGGTACATATTAAAAGGCAATAAAAACATACTACCTGCCTCCCAGGAACTCACTCTTTATTAGTTTCCTATGATTGCTATGACAAATTACCACAAATGTGGTTGCTTAAAACTAAAGACATTTATTCTCTCACCGTTCTAGATGTGTTTTCTTTACATTCTTAAAAATTGAAGATCCTAACAAACTTTTGTTTATGTGGGTGGTATCTATTGATACTAAGACATTTAAAAATATTTATTTTTAAGTTTATGTAAAATAATAATATTAAAAAATAATATGCCCATCACATGTTGACCTCAATAGCCTACTTTAATTTAAAATAAGTTACATTTTCCAAAGTAAAATTTTATTGAAAACAGGTTTTGTTTCACATTTTAAAAAATCTCTTTAATTTCTGGCTTGAAAAGAGAGCTTCATTCTCACATCTGTTTATGTGTTCATTTTGGGCCAATGTTTTCAGTGAGCTGAATAGTGGCCACGCAAAGATATTAGTCCTAATCTCATCTCTGGAAACTATGAGTGTTACCTCATAAAGAAAAATGATCTTTACAACTGTCATTAAGTTAAAGATCTTGACATGGGAAGATTACCCGGAATTATCTGGGTTGGCCCTGTGAATGTAATCACAAGTATTGTTATAAAACAGAGGCTAAGGGAGGTTTGACACAGAAGAGAAAGCAGTGTGATCACAAAGACAGAGATTGGAATGATGCAGCTACAGGCAAAGAGATGCCTACAGTCTCCAGAAGCTGGAAGAGGCAGAAAACAGATTCTCCCTTAGAGTCTTTAGAGAGAACAGGGTCTTATCAACACCTTGATTTCGACTCAGTAATACTGTTTTTTGGTGCTTTTGACATCTAGAACTTTGAGAGAATAAATGTCTTTAGTTTTAAGCCATGACGTTTGTAGTAATTTGCCATAGCAACCACAGGAAACTAATATAGTTATTTCACTTGATGTTAATGAAGAAAATGTCACCCCATATGAATAAATAGTTGGAAAAAGGACTATTTTAGTACCTTCTTAAGATAATTGCGGAACTTTAATTTGATACTATGCCAAAACTCAATAGATGGTAGTGTTTATTAAAGGTTGTATGTAATGTGGTGCTTAAACTTTCATACTCTGTTATTTTAAAATCCATTCATCAGTTTTGTGATTTCAATGGATCTTTTAACCACAGATGATTTGAAACATCCTGCATTGGTTGCTTAGAACATTTTTGTTGACTGAGTTATGAAGATCTAAAATTTAATATATAACTTTAATTTAAAATAGTTATATTTTCCAAATAAAAATGTTATTGAAAACAGGTTTTGTTTCACATTAAAAAAATCTATTTAACTTTAGGCTTGAAAGGAGAGAGCTTCATTCTCAGATCTGCTTATGTGTTCATTCTGGATCAATGTTTGCAGTAAGCTGAATAATGGTCATGCAGTCACCAGAAACTGGAAGAGGTAGGAAACAGATTCTCCCTTAGAGTCTTCAGAGAGAAGACAGTCTTACCAAAAGAGTTTTTCCTTTCTCTCACAACAACATCCAAACACATGGAAAGCCCTTTAAAATACAGCATCTAAGATCAGATGGTTGTAGATATGTGGCATTATTTCTGAGGGCTCTGTTCTGTTCCATTGGTCTACATCTCTGTTTTGGTACCAGTACCATGCTGTTTTGGTTACTGTAGCCTTGTAGTATAGTTTGAAGTCAGGTAGCATGATGCCTCCAGCTTTGTTCTTTTGGCTTAGGATTGACTTGGCGAGGCGGGCTCTTTTTTGGTTCCATATGAACTTTAAAGTAGTTTTTTCCAATTCTGTGAAGAAAGTCATTGGTAGCTTGATGGGGATGGCATTGAATCTATAAATTACCTTGGGCAGTATGGCCATTTTCACGATATTGATTCTTCCTACCCATGAGCATGGAATGTTCATTTGTTTGTATCCTCTTTTATTGCATTGAGCAGTAGTTTGTAGTTCTCCTTGAAGAGGTCCTTCACATCCCTTGTAAGCTGGATTCCTAGGTATTTTATTCTCTTTGAAGCAATTGTGAATGGGAGTTCACTCATGATTTGGCTCTCTGTTTGTCTGTTATTGGTGTATAAGAATGCTTGTGATTTTTACACCTTGATTTTGTATCCTTAAAACAATGTCTTATTCTAATTTTATCACAGAGTAAATAATATTCTACTTTCTATAAGGCTAGGGGTTATTTTATCATGATTTGAACTCTAAATTTTCTATGTTGAACTCTAAATTATCTATGTTGATTGGGGCTCAGAAATTTGAATTTTAGTAAGCATCATACTGATCCAGACTATATACTTGATTATACACTTGATTATATGCAAGTATATAATCAACCATATACTTGATTATACTTGGACAAACACTGGGCCCCTATTGTAAGATGCTCCTTATTTCACACACATACCAGTGATATTATCCCTTTAGAAAGATCCCAGAATATATAGTCTGTTTTTTTTTCCCCAAAAACCTAGGCAATATCATTCAGGACATAGGCACGGGCAAGGACTTCATGTCTAAAACACCAAAAGCAATGGCAACAAAAGCCAAAATTGACAAATGGGATCTCATTAAACTAAAGAGCTTCTGCACAGCAAAATAAAGTACCATCAGAGTGAACAGGCAACCTACAAAATGGGAGAAAATTTTCACAACCTACTCATCTGACAAAGGGCTAATATCCACAATCTACAATGAACTCAAACAAATTTACAAGAAAAAAACAAACAACCCCATCAAAAAGCGGGCAAAGGATATGAACAGACACTTCTCAAAAGAAGACATTTTTGCAGCCAAAAAACACATGAAAAAATGCTCATCATCACTGGCCATCAGAGAAATGCAAATCAAAACCACAATGAGATAGCATCTCACACCAGTTAGAATGGCCATCATTAAAAAGTCAGGAAACAACAGGTGCTGGAGAGGATGTGGAGAAATAGGAACACTTTTACACTGTTGGTGGGACTGTAAACTAGTTCAACCATTGTGGAAGTCAGTGTGGCGATTCCTCAGGGATCTAGAACTAGAAATACCATTTGACCCAGCCATATACATTACTGTGTATATACCCAAAGGATTATAAATCATGCTGCTATAAAGACACATGCACACGTATGTTTATTGTGGCACTATTCACAATAGCAAAGACTTGGAACCAACCCAAATGTCCAACAACAATAGACTGGATTAAGAAAATGTGGCACGTATACACCATGGACTACTATGCAGCCATAAAAAATGATGAGTTCATGTCCTTTGTAGGGACATGGATGAAGGTGAAACCATCATTCTCAGCAAACTATTGCAAGGACAAAAAACCAAACACTGCCACGTTCTCACTCATAGGTGGGAATTGAACAATGAGAACACATGGACACAGGAAGGGGAATATCATACTCTGGGGACTGTTGTGGGGTGGGGGGAGCGGGGAGGGATAGCATTAGGAGATATACCTAATGCTAAATGACGAGTTAATGGGTGCAGCACACCAACATGGCACATATATACATATGTAACTAACCTGCACATTGTGCACATGTACCCTAAAACTTAAAGTATAATAACAATAAAATAAAAAAACAAATAAAAAATAAAAATAAAATAAAATACAGCATCTAATTATCATACTAGTCTTGTATTTCATCACTATATTCCAAACAACTTAAGCAACAATGAAACTAAATTTTTACTCTTTCTTGCCTTAAGTCATTTGAGAAATACTGACCACATGACTCCTAAAAACAGACAGCACTTTACTAGATAGTAGGCGAAGAAAAATGAATGTCTTTGAAACACTTATTTCTAACCATGGTAGATCAGATTGTATACCCTATTCCTCCTTCTGGGAACACCTAGACAATTTTAATGAAACATGAAGACAAACAAAAGAAAATCTCTTTGAAGGCATTGGAGAAATACCAAGACAGTCAAAATGTGCAGGGCCAACATACTTGCTAGACGTGAAATGTAAGGAAATGAGTTTGACATTGTGTTCCTCCTCTCCTCTCATGAAATTTGCATTTGTCAAACTGTATTAGAGAGCCTGAGAAACAAAGAAGGTAAATAGAAAATTTAGGCAATAAATGGGAGAGGAAGACAAAAATTATACTTCAAGACCTAAAAAGTGAGAGAGAATGACTGCACACTCTAAGCTTTCTGTTTTGATCTTTAAAGGCTACACTCTAGGAAAAGGGTGGACTCTAAGCAGAACAATAATGAAACTGAGCTTCAAATTAGTTAAATATTAAATCAATTAAGGTGATGTGCCTTTTCACTAGCTGTCCTTTAAAAGCAGAAGTAAACAGTCTATGAAGAAAGATAATACATAGTGTCTTAAAATGTCTTTACAGCTTATAATATTCAGCCCTCAATAAAATAAAAATTTGGCATGCAAACCAAAAACAAAACACAAAAACATGAACTGACTTAAATAACTAAAGAAACCACACAACTTAAATAGATGCACCAGAGATCTATATATTGGAGTTAACAGAAAAAAGGTGTTAATATAAATATAATTCATATTTTAAAAGATGGCAATATTGAGGGTTAAGTGAGAAGAAAAAAAGACAGAAAATAGAGACAAGCATACAGGATACATATAGAACCTTTCAAAGAGCAAGTCAAGCACATGTTACTAGATTCCCAGATGGAGAAGAAAAGTACATGGAGCAGAAGCAATATTTGATGAGGTAATGTATGATAATTAAAAAAAATCAATTTAAGGGTATATATTTAAGAAGAAGTAAAGGGGGTAAGATACATTTGGAGAAGACCACATTGAGTTACATGAGAGTAAAATTGCTGAAAATCATAATGTAGAGAAAAATCTTAAACACAGTCAGAGGAGAAAAAAAGACTATCTTTGAAGTAATGAAAACAAGACTGGTAATTGTCTTTTAAGTAGAAATGAAAGAACTCAAAATATAACAAAATGGACTATCTTAAGGATGAAAAGTAAACAACTGTCAATTTTTAATTCTATAACCAATAAAATGGTGCTAAAAAGAAAACTTAAAAAAGATATTTACAAACAAATAAAAAAAACTGACAAAACTAGTTAAGAGAGGACACCTAATAAAGTAGTCATTTAGGCAGATAACAATTGATTCCAGATGAAGATATGTAAATGCAGGCAGGAATAAACAACAACGAAACAGTAACTATGTTTATAAAGACAAATGAGTATTAACGCATAAAACACTGATAATAACAAATTTTAGAGTTTAAAAATATGTAGAATGAAAGTATGTAACAATAAGTCTACAAAAATAGGAGATGACTGTATTCAAGGTGTTTTAAGCACCTAGCATTGTAAAGGATGTGGTAAGAAAACAATTTATACTGCTCAAGAGACAATAATGTAAAAATAGGAAAACTGTTTAAGTAACAAGTTCATAAAGTGAGAAAATGAATAATTAATAATACTTAGCCCAAAAGGAAGAATAAAAATGAAAAAAATCAGCTGGTAAAACCAAATAAAAAATCAAATGGCATAAGGTAATTGTCAAATAACATATATCAATAATTATGCATATATTAAATACACTGCTGAAGAAATGATTGTCAGACTGAATAAAAACAAAACTCAGAAGTATGCTGTTTTCAAGAGATACTTCTTAAAAACAGTAATATCCAAAGGTTAAAAATAAAATTATAGAAAAAAAACTCATGAAAACTCTACTCCAAAGAAATCCAGCATAAAAATTTAAAAGTAGACTTTGCATCAAAATATAGGTTCCATGTTCCTTGGAAAGTAGACTGTAAGATGAAAATTAGCTACTGGAGTCTTTTTTGGCTAATTCTTTTTGGATCAACACCTGTGGGGGAAAGGAAAGAAATAGGTATAGGAAAGGGGCAAGACAGGTTATGCTACAGTTAGACAAAGGACTCAGGTGACTCCATGCAAAGAATGAAGCTGAGAAAGCTCTTGAGAGTTGCAGGAGTTGGAGTGAGGTGGCTAGACTCTTAAAAACTTTTTATCAACCAATCACTTAATGCTGGCTGTCATCAGAAAGGGGGCTTGACCTCGGGTAAGATGTCTTGCTTCAGCAGAAGGCTAAAAGTTGGAGTTGTCAATCAGGAACATTTCTAATAGCTGGGAGAATAAATCCTTTAGTCCTGATGGGGATCTAAGGAACACAGAACAGTCAACTACACAGGCTTTTCTTGTTTAGGAACAGACCAACAAGAAAATGGTGCCACTTATATTTGTGCCAAGCTATGCTAAATCATTTATTACTCAAATTCTCATAATAATCATAAAAGATGGGCATCCTTACCATATGCCTATAGATGAAAAATTGAGAATCTGGAAGTCAAGTATCCTTATAAGAAAAGTTAAAGCAAACCCAAGTTGATGTGACTCCCAAGTTTTAGTATTTCCGCTATGTTTGTAATTTGTGGCCTAGTAAGTGATTAACTGTAGGAGGAATTTGATAGTACAGATAAAAGTTTGAAAGTTGAACTGAGCTTACTTTTAGTTTATTTTCATCTTGTTTTATTCTTTTCTGAACAAATGACACATTTATTCCATAAATGGTTCCATTTTAGTTTGAAGGAAAGTGATTCTATGTCTTAAAAGTACTCTAGAAGCTAGATGTAAAGTACTTTTAAATCTGGCATCATTTGATACAGGGCATCCCAAAGAAAAGCCAGTATGAGTCGTGCTACTAATATGGTTTTCTCTGTATCACAGAGACAATGAATTTGATTTTCCTTGATTCTCAAGAGATTTCAAATGTGATCATTTCCAATGACTAGCCATATTATTCCACAGCTACAATCTTAGCGTATACAGTATAAAATTGCCCAAGTATTTGGATCAAGGTATAAAATGAAGAAATCACTGTGTACTTTGGCTCAATTCAGGAAAATTCTACAATGGTATATTAATCCTCTAATATTCTATTTATACCGAGTAGTGTTGAATTTGGAGAGAGATAGTAAAATAACCAAAAACTGGAATAAATCTATTAAAAGAGGTAACATTTCCATTAGTTTTCACCTTGGTAAATCAAAAGCAAACAATTCAGGGTCAGCTATGGCCACTATTTCTATTAGAATTTTGTAAGGTTAGGTATTCTCTTAAGAAATCAGTGTGTGTAAGTGTGTATGTGTATGTGTGTTGTGTATTGTGTGTGTATTTATGTTTGTGTGCTAGCCTTCACATGTGTGTAAGAGCCAGAGGAAAGTGATAGCACATTTTTGAGCATCTATAAACAAGAATTTTATTTGGAGAATTATTATCTTAATATGTTTTCCCCAGTTTTCTGGAAATTGAAGAACTTTGATTCTCACTGCCTTACTGTGACAGAGATGCCATGAGGTATCTATACATCTTGAAGGCTAACACAAAATCAATTGGAGTGATTATATAATTTAGCTGCATTTGTGGTGCTAATTTATCTACAGGCATCTGTAAATGACTTTTTTATAAAAAATTCAAAGGCTTTGCTAAAAGCCAAGTTAGGCTTGGTGGCAACACAAAAACATTATCAACAAGGGAGGTATCTAAAACCAGGAACAAACAAGGAAATATTACGTGATTTCTGGAAAGACATAAAATCTGATATCAATTTATTAAGTGCTGACTATTGTTTTAGTTGAGATCTGAACGAAATTGTGTTGATGGTGGATTTGCCAAGTTTCTCTACTGAGATCCAATTTACCTTTTTCCTCTTGGATACTTCTCAGACAAGGTAACTGGGGCCTGCAGTTATTAGCAAGTTACAGTTACCAAAGTTCAATGACTGCTCAATGCAGGAGAGGTGATAAATAAAGAAAGAACATTCCTTTATACTATGGTTCCAATGCTATAAAGATTAAAAAAATAAAAATTTGGTACACTGTGAACATCAGTGAAAAGAAGCAATGAAAACTAATTTGATCAAATGGCAACAATCTTCAAAATTCATACAGAAAGCAACTAACATATTAGAGATGCTTATATTTATGCCACTGACAGTAATGACAAAAGGAGGTACCCAATGAAGAAAAAAAATTAAAAATACCTTTTTTTCAAAGTCATAAGTACAATTATTCATTTTATTTGAATCTGTCTGGTAAATTCTGTCAGAGTAGTCACAGATAGAGTTTCTGTATCCTGTAGGTCCTTGCAAAATGTTAAATTTGACAGAAATTTTAAAGGTTATTTGATTTGACATCCTCATTTTAAAGAAAGATACGAGCCGGGTGCGGTGGCTCACGCCTGTAATCCCAGCACTTTGGGAGGCCAAAGTGGGTGGATCATTTGAGGTCAGGAGTTTGAGATCAGCCTGACCAATATGGTGAAACCCCATCTCTACTAAAAATAAAAAAAATTAACTGGGCGTGGTGGCAGGTGCCTGTAGTCCCAGCTACTTGGGAGGCTGAGACAGGAGAATTGCTTGAACCTGGGAGGCGGAGGTTGCAGTGAGCCGAGATTGTGCCACTGTACTCTAGCCTGGGCGGCAGAGCTAGACTCCATCTCAAAAAAAGTAAATAAATAAATAAAGAGAGATACAAAAAGTTTAGTGATTGCTCCACTGTGGCTGAGATGAAAATCCATCATATTTTTTTCCTCAGCTGTCTTTCAATCATATTGAGCAATAGAAAATTCTTCCCTCATTTTTTCTGTGGTAATTTTTAGCTGACAAAACTTAATAACTAAACAATTGATCTTTATTTAAAGGCCATAGAGAGATTTAAAGTCTTAGCATTATATCTATCATAAAACTTCAAGAAAGTTCACAAATGCAAGCCACTACACAAATAAAATGAACAGGCTTATAAGTAGGCTTTCAAAAAGAACATTGTTCATTCTGCAAATAGCTTGAAGGGTCAATAAATTGAAGATTTATTAGATGAGAAATGCTGGTCTTTAGTCTCTATATGAAAACGCAACAGTAGCTTGAGTTGAAAATCTTAGAACTAAGTATTCTTGATGCTTTCAATGCATATGAGCAGACATATTTCTAAAGGCATTGAGGCAAGTTGACAATATTCTTTATAGATGAAATCTAGTCAGTTATATCGATTTTATTAGAAATAAATTAACAACCCATTGATATGTAAAGAGAAGGATAATGTTTGAAAGCTGGACACTAATTATCACTTAACAGTGCTCTCCAGGTATCCTTAACTCATTTATATGGCAGATTTATCATCTGTATAACACACACATTTAGGCATTATCCATAGAATTACTTAAAATGATATAGTTGAGTTTTCTTAGAATGGTAAATGGGCAAACTGACCTATAGCAATAATCACTAATGCTGCTGCAGTCTTTGCCCTTTAGTGTTTTATACTATGCATTGCATGTAACAGCTATAAAATAGACATGAAATAAAGAATCCAGGTGACATCATTAAAATGGAATTCAAAATGTCATCATCCTCTTCCTTCTGCAAAGTGGTTATCCGTAACTCTGTCGTGGTTTGATTCAAATTAGATATACTATAAATGATTAAAATATGTTTGTTCACAAACAGAAACATTCACATATTCACATATTCATATACTAGTCAATGTTTCACTGATTCAAAGTGATTTTTCTGACAACCTCATGTATTTAAAGTGAAGTTGACTATAGAAGAAGGAAAAAATAATTACTTCAGGCTGGTACAATCAGGAATCACTGTATGGAGAAAACGCACCTGACCAGGAAACTGAAGTAGGCTTTAGATATTCAGAGACAGTAGGAAGGTATCATAGGCCAGAAATCAGCTGTAGCATAATCAGCCAAAGCCAGCTAGGAGAAAATTATCACCTGATACCAGTCAAGTCAACCATTATGTATCCTGAAGTTATGTTGGACTAGAATAACTAACGATATTTCCCCTAAAATTCAATCATCCTTTTAATGTTTTAACATCTGCTCAAGTCTCCATTTGGTTCTGTAGTAATCAGTGTTTGAGGATAATTTAATTTTTTTCATATTTGTCAAAATTATTAAATGTTAAGAATGAGAAATGTTAAAAAAAATTATGAGAAACCATTGATTTGGGTTCAGCTCCTGTACTAACTCTCAATAACCAAACCAACATTGAGTCACTCATGCTAAATTTCCACATCACCAAACCAAAACTAAGTTGTTAATCTGACCTTCTGAGAAATCAGAGGAGAAATGATAGCCAAATTCCCACACAGGCCAATTTTAGCCAGCATGATAAGAAATTCCCCTCTGTTTTAACCATTGCAAGGAAAGCAATCTAAAGTAACCTGATGTTAACCAATCTGCTTTCTGTATGTGCTATTTTTGTAGTTATTGTTGCTCCTTCTAAAGCTATCATAAAAACTATTTGTTCTGCCATATCCAGTGGAGCACTTTTCTGTTCTTCAGATGAAATGGCCAATTTATACATCAGTAATAAAAGCAATGAAATACTAAAACTAAATTTGTTATAATTTTATCTTTTGACAAAATGTTGTTGTGTACTTAGGTGGAAGTTACATTCTTAAATGGTTTTATTTGTTTTTAAATACACTATATGTGTGCAATTCATATATTATAATCAAAATTATAATACATGTTTTCTTACACATTTTCTAATGAATGATTTTGTAAAGAGTAATTCTTCAAAAGTTAGTTACTTTTATATTGTTTCCTAAATAAAAAATTTCATGTAAAATTTTAGGTTAAGTAATTAAAATATAATAACATAATAACGTCACTTTTAGGATTCCCAAATATATATAAAAATACTCCAAGAAAGTTAGATTTTGTATCATCTGGTGATTTTTTACATAAATAATTATAGGTGAACTAGTCTTGAAACCAGTACAGTCAACATACTGAAAGTTTTTAATAACAAAAAAAAGCACAGAACACATCAAAGTAGTGAAGTCTTAATTGGGGGAATTGTATGATGTTTTAAGAGATTGGGGGGCTGGGCGTGGTGGCTCATGTTTATAATCCCAGCACTTTGGAAAGCCAAGGCAGAAGGATCACTAGAGACAAGGAATTCAATACCAGCCTGGGCAACATGGCGAAACTCCATCTCTACTAAAAATACAAAAATTAGCCCGGGGGGGTGCGGGGGTGTGGCGCATGCCTGTAGTCCCAATTACTCAAAAGGATAAGGCATGAGAATCGCTTGAACACAGGAGGCGGAGGTTGCAGTGAGTCAAGGTCGTGCCACTGCACTCCAGCTTGGGTGACAGACTCTGCAGACTCTGTCCCAAAGAGAGAGAGAGAGAGAGCAAAGTGATTGGAGGAAAATCAATCGGGGCCATATAATGGAGGAATCTGATTGCCAAAGAGTTTCGACTTGTTTAGGTTATGGTAAATAACATGACCTTGTTTGTATTTTAGGAAAATTTATAAGCACCATGTAAGCTAGATTGAAATGAGAAAAAACTAAGCAGGGCAACAGACCTGTAGACCAGTAGACAATTTAGTGCAGGTGAGGGACAACGGGTTCCTAGTTCAGACTGGGGCAATGCGTGTATGGATATATGTGGCAGTGGAACATCTATGCTGCTGTGATTGCAGTTAGTTGGAAAGATGGCAAAATGTGTAAGTGACTGGCAACATTGCTCACACATTATTTGTAACCAGGGAGAAAGATGATTATGAAGTGCACAGAGAGAAATGAGGTGAGAAAATGTCACATACATAAGTGAGTAGAAGGGGCAATTTTTAAAAAAGGAGAAATAGATTCAAAGCAAAAATTGCATTCTCATGTCCATTGAAATTTTAATATATCGTTTTGATTCTTGAATTATATTTTAATTTCCTTCTACTCCAGTTTAACTCATAAAATAGCATAACAATGATGCTTTAGTGTTATTTAATTACCACCCATTCCGGTGATCTGCATGACCCCATGACTTATAAAAGCAGCCAGGCTTACAGTTCTCTTAATCTTCTACTTTGAAGATATATTTCTAATGTGCAATCCAGGCCCTTTTAAAGGATAATTCTGGATTCTATTACTCTGCATTGTGCATCTAGAATTAAATCAGATTCAGGGAGTCTATGAATGTGGAATGCAAAACAAATTACATCATTATTTCCACCTAGGCCTAACTGCAATTTAGCATTCCCTTTTATATGAATGTGGGCAACAAACTACAGCCGTAATAAAAGTATTTATGAACTTGCTATCAAGAGAAATCCCAAATACATTTATATCATATTGCAGTTGTTGAAGCTATCTCAAAAAACTTTATTCTCATTTTCATTTTGAAATTAAGAACACAATCACAGACTTCTTATTCACAGACACTCACGTAACCCTTGCCCAATAATGAGCAACCCTGTGCTTAGTCATTCAGTGATTAAACTTTAAATAAAGTCACATCTTATTAACATTGCTTTCCAAGCTTCCTTATCTTCAGTTGTTGTTTGATCAAGAGGTAAGTTAAAACTATCCTACAATATAATGTGCTAATTCAAGCTAAATAATAGACTTTACACTTTGCCAATTTTTTAAATGTAGTTTTCGTAAGTTCATTTAAAATCATGTAAGTCACAATATCACATTGTGTATATTTTGATAGCTGCTTTTCAATGTAATTTTATTTTCTATTCAATACATGTTATTTTATATACTTAAAATAATGATCTCAGAATAGTTTAATAGACTTCATGTGACTGCAACTGTTACATGTAGTTGGAATAAGCAAGACCTCATGAAGTAGCATATGAATGACACTTTTTGCTAAATAGGTGCTAGAATTCAAAGAACTTTTGTGCAAGTAAAAATTTACAAAAGTCCAGAAAGAAGAGCATAATAACGGTAACTATTAGGACTTTAGCAAAGCTAATCTGTGATTGACTGGAAAGGACACTAGTCTGTAAATCTTGATTATGTCTTAATGCTATGCTTTTGGGCAACTCAAGTTTCCTAGATCTCTCTCAGAGTGCAAAATGTTGGGTTTCTGTCTGACAATATCTATCATTGTTTGAAAATGTGATTATATATCTATTTTATTTTTAGTTTAACATTGAGCTAAGAGAAAATGGAAAGTTCAGACAGGGATAGGTAAAGGTAGATTCTAATTACAGGAATGAGCTTATGGCGAGACAGGCTTGCCAAGGAGGGGGTCTCAATAGGGATGTAGGTCTCCAGGAAGAAGTCATAAGAAAAATGTCTGAAAGATAGTTTGAAGAAAACCAATGTATATTTTAGAATTTTCATTTTCTCTCCTTTATATTAGTTTCTACTATAAATGTATACCTGAGGCTCTCAAATATTATTTTCTTTTTCAGAGAAGAAGTTATTCTCTCTGGGTTGCTGAACTTTAGCCAATATTTTTAAGGCACAATTAATTGACCTCCACCTTTCAAAGCATTGTATGCATTTAACTCAATTTCCTGAATTATGCTTTGGATTAAATTACATAATTTAGGCGTCAGATATAAACTTTGAAACGTTATTTCTGAGATGTTAATAGTGCTTTTGATTCAGAAGAACAAAGGAAAGCCTTTCATAAGGCATTCTGTAACTGATAATTGCTCTACCGCAAAAACGTCTTCTTAAGTCATAAAAGTGTTAATCATAATTATCTCTAGGTCTTGGAATCTGCAGTAGTAGCTGTCCTGTGGCTCAGTTTTAGGTGTAATTTTCCACCATTTGTCTAGCTTCTTTGTGATATTTTTTTCTTGGTTTGTCATATCTTTTTCTTGAGAGTGTTAACAGGTATAAAGTGATACATGACTATCTAAATTATATTTGCGCAAATACTGGTATCATATTATGATCCTCTGTTATCACCATAAAATGGTACAGTGCTTCTTATCTAATATTGTAGTGGGCAGAAAGTAAGCACACTAGTTAGTTCTAGCACTCATGAATAATGTATAGGGGTCAGGTAAAACTAGTGGAAGATGAGAGAACATAACTGGGCTTCCCAATTATGTGACCAAACAGCCTGCAAATTGTCAAACATTTGGGCAAGGCCATCCTAGATAATTCAGCCACAGATTAGCCAACACACACAAGAACTACACAACCAATATAGAAAATTATGAAAATAAGACACGTGTGTTCCTTTAGGCCCCTAAGTAGTTATTGGATAGTTCATTCGGCATCAAAAGCTAAGTGATGAAAGAATGGCAGAGTCAACTCATAGTTTTAGATTTCTCGTTGATTTTTTTTTTGGTTATGCTGAAATGTGGTTTTGCTTAAATTTTAAAATGGGAGAAATGTAAACATGCTTAAATACTAATGAGTATAAGTAAGTCTGAAAGGCAGCACTGATGTTCCAGGAAGGAGACATGATATTTCTATCTAATACTAAAAAAAACTAAATAAACAGTTTTTAAATAGGAAAATCCCACATGGGAGGCTCTAATGTAATGGAAAAGCAAAAGAGAAGGGATCAATCTATTAGGGCGTGGCATTGCAAAGTTGAAGTAATTATTATTTATTACCTTACCATTCTCATGTGAAATAAGATGTTGGGTCATCTCTGAGCCTGGATAAGAAGAAGGTGATTCAGTGTTTTTAGCAGAGTAGAGAAACTTTTAAATACTGCTGTGAAAATAAGAGGCAGTGCTGAGCAGAGGAATAAAATGACAGTCTCCTTTGGAAATGAGAAATGACATTAGAGCTTAGAGTTTAAGTTTCAATTTTGTGATTCTTATTGCACAAAAGAAAATCCAATGTATTAGTTATGAATAAAATATATACTAAGCCTTATCCTCTCCATATGTAAGTCCCAGAGAGACATAATGCCTACTTCTGGGGTTTGAACAACAGTCGTTCTCACACTGCCTTGGTTGAAAGCCCCCTCAATATACTGCTCTCTTAACACCTGACCTTAGACTTCAGGTCCCAGACAGTATTATTCTTTCACTTTTATCAGTCATTATTAATCCTCATCTAGACCGATAACTTTTTAAAATAATCATGTGAAAGCTTATTTTGTTTTGAAATTTCTTCCTTGAGTTCTGATTCAGTTTCTTTGTGGGAATTAGTGGTGTTCTTGATTAATTTTTGGTTTGGTGTTGATGTGAGAAGGAAGGGTAATTATGAATAATAGTAATAGAAACTGTTGCTTAAGAGGCTAGATATTTTAGGTATCACTGCTGTGCTTTTTAGATAACATACACATACCCACATCACATATTCATTAGATTCTCAGGAGCAACAAATTTTTATTTTTTACACTTAACTCTTTGTCTCATCTGTTGAGGGACAGATGAGACAGAGAGGTTCAATAACTTGCCCTAGGGAAAAAACTTGCAGTAGCAGAGGCAGGAGGCAAACCTGGGAGTCTGATTGTAGAGTTTGTGCTTTTAACCATTAACCTTGTCACAATAGACACTTAGATTGCCAAAGTTATCTGACAAATGTGTTAACATACTATATTATCTTGACAAACATATTAAACATATTAATTCAGACAAATGATATATTTCTGCTAGGCAGAAACTATTTTGAATGAAACAGATGAGTTAAGCAAATGAATACAATTTTTAGTGGTATCAACAGGTCAAAACGTATAGTTTAAAATGAAAGGATTTATTTCAGCATTTATTTGGTTCCTCAAACATTAAACATTACAGAGATGTAGAATTCATTATTCACTTGTACATAATTAAGAAATGGTTGTATAAATTCATAAATGTATATGATGTAGAAGAAATGCTTGAATAGCATTGTATTGTATAAGAATGATAAACTTGAATAAAAGATAATAATAGTTTTGTTTAACAGCCTTTTATGCTACTGAAATCAGTAATAAGATATATTCAAAACTACAATGACAGCTCAAATAATTTATATGTATTTAAACATGCCTATTTCTAATGATATTGAAAGCCTAGAAAAATGTAATCACAAAACTTGATATAGGAAACCATTTAGAATACTTAGGCAATGGTTTATGAAAGGGAAGAAATGCTATAATGATAAAATAGTCTTTCTGATGACATCCAGAATTTTTGGTTGTCATTTTGACAAAGCTCATTGATAATCCAATGATCAGAAAATGTTTATAGGCCCCAAAACAATGTCAGTTGGATTCAGTGAATGTTTAAAAATATTGTAATACGGACTTAATATGCAAAACAGGATACAAAGGACCCCTTTGATTTCTTTTCTATAAATATCATTTTTTGAAAGTTGTAAGAAAATGTAAAGGATAAGTTAATGTTATACTTTGTATGTTTATGTAAGAATAGTCCAGGGCTAAATTAAATCTTTGTCTGTTTGTTTAAATGAAGAACAAAGTTTATACTCAAGTTTTGAATATCCACTCTAAAACTAAAAATTAATATATACTTGAAATACATACACAACATATTAAGCAGTTAACACTTGTTGAAACAGGCCTGAATCTAACTCACAAAATATAAATCAATATAGAACCTATTTTCTCATTTAAAAACTTTTTGGAATAATATTTATATTTAGATATTGCCTGAGTTCAATGGTACCTCAAATAGTTTATTCCAAAACTTCCATGTAAGACAAGACTGGAATGAATTGTTTTACACTACAATTCTCAGGAAATTTTTGTTGTTGTTGTTACATTTCACCATAGTTGATGAAAGGGATACATTTCAGAAGTCTGATAGGGCAGTAATGCAGAGCAGCCGTGTCCACAGAAGCGTTCTGCTTCTCGTGTTTCTGTTCTGGAGAGAATTCCATGGACGTGTGTTAATGTTTTTGTTAGTCTCCTCCATACAATTATCTCTCACCTTCACTAGTGAAAACAGGCTCCACATCATTTAATCACTCTATAAGAAAAGATATATTTGTTTCTGATGTCCCAACACTTTCCTTTGCAGAAGTAAGGAAAAGCTGAACAGGAAAAATTACATGGAATATTTATAATATTATTACCCATATTTTCTAATAAGGAAAAACCCCTTTATAAAATGAGAGTGCTTATACATTCCTACTAAAGACACTAGTAGTCTTAGCTAGATTTGGTTCAAATATTTTTATCCAAAATTCTGAGGAAATGCTTAGGCAAGGTTTCACTGCTACGCTGAAATTTGTCATGTAACTACATTCATTCATTATGCATGATTCTGCATATGAGTAGTCTCTCTATTGGCAAATGAGTAATTGCTTCTTCCTGTAATTCCTTTCATTGTTCCACAATTAAATATAAAATACCTAAGAACAAAACTGAATAAGGAATACGAAATATATCCAAAATGACTCGGCATAAACTAGATCTCCATTTACCACTGCCACCTGAGCTCTTTTCATTACCTGTCTATATTCTGCTCAGTTTGGACAATTTGCCCTTCCTTGGACATATCTTGTACCTTGTAGTCACAGTATATTTACAATTGTCATTGCATCTGCTAAAATATCAATTTGTCAAAACCCTAGCCTTTCTTTAAGCCACAGTAGTTATGTGACATCCATGAAATCATCTCCAATCATTATAACGAAATTATTTCTTCTGGCTTCAATAGCATCATGTATATTTCCGAACCACATATCACATAAAGTATTGAATTATAGTTGCTTCTATAAATATCATCTATTCTACTATCCGGTCATTTTTTGAGAACTGATCTTTGTATCTTTGTAAGCTGTTTTAGCCAAGGCCATCTTAAGCCAGCCCCGATCTACTCTACAGCTGACCATATACGCATGAGTTAGCCCAGCCAAGATGAGGAGAGCTCAACACAGATTATTCAAACCCAGTTGTTTATAGATGAATGAGAATAAAATAAATGGTGATTGATTCAAGATGAGATGTTATGGCTTCTTTTACAGTAAGAGTTGATATTGCAGTTGACTGCCTTTGTGAGCTCTGTTAATTCTAATGGATCTAAATGTTTTTATTTCATGTGTCCTGTAAGTTGCCACAGTACATCCTCATGACTACTCCTCCTGACATCTTGCTTTTGGTATCCAAAGTATTTCTGTTGTAGCCTAAGATTACTCAGAGCTGATCCTTAGATCTCTCTGTTAACAACCATGTATTTCACGTGGTCTTCCAGCAAGTTTCTTCCAGAGATACTAAAAAGGCTCCATATGCTTTCTTTTATTAGCAATTGTTAGGTACTACATCTCCTCTAAGGACAAATTACTGAAGTGATGTATATATTGACCATATATTTAAGCACTTCCTTTGATCAGAGGCTCATTTAGACGTTTAGGTTTAAACAATGAAGAGTAAGACCTGGTCCCTGCACTAGAGTTTTAGGGGAGAATGTGGTACTTACTACTCTTATTTTGTAGTAATTGAATGGTTTTCTAATATCATATAGTCCTGAGTTAAATCCTAGCTTAGCCAGTTACAAATACTGTGTACTTAAAAATTTACTTCTTTCTGTCATATGCAATAAAATTTGATTGAATTAAATGTGTGAATCTGAGAAGTGAGGATAACAATAGATGATATTGAGGATTATTTTGAAACTTCAAATAAAATAATGCATGTAAAATACTTAGCCTAATATCTGCTCACATAGTAATGATTCAACAAATCTTATTATTATAAGTATTTAATTGAATTTTAATGTGACAAATATCATATTAAAGGTGTGCAAAAAGTATTATGAAAGTACAAAGTAAATTATTCTCACTGAAAGAGTGAGGTGAAGCTACAGGGAAGAAAAGGCATTTGATCTGAGCCTGAGAGGATGAAGAGAAAGCTGCGCAGAAAAGGAAGAAAAAGCAATTCTATATGGAGATACTAGAATGAACATAGGCATAAAAATGTCCCTGTGTGTCAGGAACATCGTTCTGGTGTTGTCAGAACACAGGATGTTTATATTAATGAGGGGGTAGAGATCAATTTGACTTCTTTGAAACTGGGAAAATATAAAAGTAAATAATTATCATTATTCTCTAGTAAACACTATGCACCAAGAATTATGTTAAGATCTTTGGTTGCAAAATCTCAATGACATTATGACATTGTAGTAAGTGACATTATTATCCCACTTATTTGATGAGGGATTGAGGAGCAAAAAGATTCAGTTACTTAACCAAGGTTATAGTATTGTTACAACAGACTTGTCGTAGAAACATGGTAAATGCTAAGGTTAAGATTTGAACCCAGGCCAAATGACTCCAAATTCCATACCACTTCCTGGACAATGAAAGCTTAGCTAAGAATATTTAATTTCACATAATTAATTAAAAAGTCACAAAATCTACTGCCTGCATAAGTTCAGCAAACAACATACATATATGAATCCAAAAACCAAAAAATACTGGGGAAACTTAAGGTCCATGGAACTAGAGAATACATGCCCAGCCATGAACGATTTGAAATCAAATATTTTCTAAACTAGATGAAACAGTCTAAGGGTCATACTTGTCCAGCTGGTCAGTTTTCAACTATGCTAAACAGTGAAGTATTGTGAAAAACTTTTAAGCCACAGAGTGACATGACAGGTTTTATAATTTATAAATTACAAATAAAGCAGGGTTGTACTGTAGTGGGGAGAGGTTGGAGAGGGAGATGCAAAAGGAAAACAAAATAAAGCTAACAGAGTCATCCAAACAAAAATTAAGTTTGGACTGGAGCATTGGCTGTGGGAAGGATTAAAGGTAATAGTCCAGAGACCCTTGTGATAGCCTAATTAAGCAGGCCTGTTATTTTGTTGAAAATGAGACTCAATAAAGGGACTTCAAGATATCCCTTATTCTGTGTTATTAAAAAATACAATCTTCTGGGAAAGTGATTCTTTAGAGAGGCATTAGGAAAACCTCAAGACTCCCTTTTATTATTATTGGCTTCCCTACAATGCCCTTACAGCACTTGCCACCTCATCCTTCCAACTCAGGCACAGAGTCAGAGTTGTAATTCAGATATGGCACTAAACATGAGTTTGTGGCAAACATGCTTCAGTTAATAAGATAATGATTAAGTCCCAGAACTGCCTGGGTTTAAATTATGGCTATCTAGATTGAGATACTATTTTCCTCACAATGAAACAGAAAATAATATTAGGAATGTACAGTGCCTAACACAGAGCATGGCAAGTGGAAAACACTGAATAAATGTTAACCATTTATGCTATTATTTCTATTATTATAAAATCAGTCTAATGTCTCCTCCAAAACACATGCCTAAATTTAATTGTCATTGTAATGATATTAAGAAGTGGAACCTTTAAAGGTGATGAGGACATTAAAGGTTTGCCCTCACAGGTGGGATTAATGTCACTATAAAAGAATGAGATTGGCCTCTTCCCATCATCTTGCCTTCTCTCCTTTTGCCATGTGATGACTCAGCAGAAAAGCCCTTGACAGATGCCAGCACCTTGATACTGGAATTCTCAGCCTCCAGAACTATGAACCAATACATTTCTGGCAATAAAGTATCCAGCCTCAAGTATTCTGTTACAGCAGTACAAAATGGACTAAGACAGAAAAAATAGAAAGTAATACAAATAGGGCATCACTAGAGTTTATGAAATAATTCTTTAGCTTACTTTTCAAATGAAGACATACAAAAGTATTAGAAGTATATAGTAACACATGCTTTCAATAAATATTTTATGTCTGATAAAATATATGTAATATTTTTATATATTTATGTAAAAATACATAAATAATAGAATATATTTCTTGTTTCACAGACATTGCTAAGTTAGATAAGAGTGGTAGGAAAAAAATATCCCCTTGTCCTCTCTTCACATTTTTATGTTTTCCTTCTGTAAGTCAGAAACATGAACTTTTAATCTTAACTTGGTGCAGCAAGTTAATGTGATTATTAGGACAAGTTATTGTTTTAAGTTTTTGGATAACATGCATATTGTTAGTTTCTTAGGATGATTGCAAGATTATATTCCAGCTTTTATACTCAGTTGAAATAGTTCTTTGGATTTCAGAAAAAGGAAATCGAATTACTGTTGTTCTGAAAGGACAGCTTTACCTTTCCTCCAGCAAAGTCAGAATTGGGATCATGTAACAGAGTCCTTGATTCTGTTAACCTTATTTACTTAAACTAACAAGAGATAGTGTCAACTTTAAAAGCTCTAATGTGACACTTTCTTTATAGGCATTTATATTAACTTGTAGAAATTCCATAGATCTCTTTTTGACTGCTTATCAAAAGCAAATTTGATAGCTAACTCTTTTCAGTAAAATTCTGTAGAAAAAAAACTTCTAACTGAATATAACACTATTCTTCTTATTAAAATATATGCATTGTTTGTATATGATTTATTTATGTATGTGGTTTATGAATAAAAACCTTATGTGAACAATGTGGTAGTGTCACTCTTAGGATTTACTATATAAAATTATACTTTGTGTATAATAGAATCAGCTTCTCAATGTTTGGAAAACATATTTGAATTCAATTCTCCACCTCTATGAGTAGAATGCACTAAAACAATTCCATAAAAAATTACATTATCTCTCTTTAATCTCCATATCAAAAATATTTCTAATTTTATTTTTGCTTCAAACAACACAGAAGAAAGCTATTTCTGTGGAAACAAAACATAATAAAATATGCCATAACACAGGGTACATGCATTAAACAAAATGTTGCTGTCCAAAGTATGGTCATTGTGAATTTCATCAAATATTAGAAAAAGTAAATATCTAAATTCTGGTCCATTATGTCCACTGGGGGCCTGGCACCTGCATTTGGGTGACTATGGCAGATGTTTATTGATTTGCAATAAATAATGCATAGAGGAAGCAAGGTGCTTGCATTTTCTCACTGGAACTTACTTCCAACTGAATTGTATATAAGCAAACATAGAGTTACTGCCTATTTAGATTTTTCTGTTTATAGACCACCTTCAAATAGATTCTTGACATCAAGAGCAAGGAATATTTTTGTCTTGGCATTTTAGTGTGCCCTTTTTTTCTTCTCTTTATATGAGTAACAAATTATGATTAGCATTGCTAGTCAGAGGATAATGGACCAAATGCAGTGGCAGAAAACTTTCAAGGTTTATCTGCCCTATCATCTCAGTATACAACCTCAAACTGTGAGGTAAATGAACAGGAGGAAAATTAGCATGAAGCACTGAAGCCTCAGTTACAGGATCTGATAGTACACTCCAATAAAAAATTAGTAATTGCTAAATTTATTTAATAAAACCCAGAAATCTAAGGCTTTAAGATTTTTCCAGTAGTATGCACATGCAGAAAAAATGTTAAGCTTATATGCTAACATTAAACTCATAGTTTAATTAAATATCACTTATGCAAAATACTGTACTGCTTTTCTTTAACGAAAATTCTGGACAATCAATGTTTGCATCTTTTGCCACCTTCTGTATTCTTTGTGCATGGCTTTTTTTTTCCTCTGATATCTTGAAGAGACTTCAGGTCTGCAATTTACTATCAGCATGAAGAGAAACATATGGTAAGTCTTATGAAACTAATTTCCTAGATAATTTTTAAAATTCAAAGAGTTTTCAAACTAGTAGAATAAATGTAATTTACTCTGAGGAAAATGGTGATTGTACATTTTCATCAGGAAAATGCTGTAATACAAGCAATTGATTAGCCTGATTATTTATTGGGCATTTATTGGTGTATAGGGGAGACTGAATTTGAAAGGACATTTTCATTTTACAATGCATACATATTTCAAAGCATCGTGTCATACACAATAAATATTTACAATTTTATTTGTCAATTAAAACATTTAATTTAAAAAAATGCAGCTTCATTATTCATTTATTCACTCATCAATTTATGAAATATTGTCAAAACCTCCTAACTACACTCAGGCACTGTGCTCAGCATACAGGATACAGAGGGACCAGAGAGGTACAGTCCCTATTTTAGTCATGCCAATAATCTAGCATCCAGGAAACCATTAGAATGATGCCATCAAGAGATGATAAAGGCCTGACCTAGAAAGACATATTATTTACAAGTTCCAATGTGAAAAAGGACTAAGGAAGAAATTCCAGGCCTTAAGGACTGACTGTGAAAAAGAAAGAAGGAAATCAAGTTGACTGAAAGAGAAACTTAAAAGAAAATATTATAAAAAATATTATTTAAACATTTCATGACAAATTATACCTGAATGGTCTATCACTAACATGCTAAGGTATATCTTAAGTTCATAATTGATATTATACTTAGAATTTAAAATCACTGTAATTCAATCAGGCCAAAACCAGTTATTCTTGCAATCAGGTTTCTATTATATATGCACTTTCTCTTGAGAAACCCAAAGCAATATTCTTGCCTACACATCCTTTAGAGATGGAAATGGGGAAATAATTGAGAGCTAAGTGGACAATAAAAAGGGTATGAAATCCTTGGACCTTATTCACGAGTATCATCCTTTCACTCTTCCATTATGCTCCTAATAAAATACCTTCAAGGAGCACAACTTAACCAATGGACTTCCATCAGTTTTATAAAAGTTTGTGGCTACAACCCAATAAAACTTTATGATAAGCTAAGCTACATGATGTAGAAAAGCTTTGTCTAAGATTGATGGATACGTAATGATTAGCTAAGTATTTGGAAGAATTACAGCATTCCAAATGACTTTCCAAAAAATATTCCACATCTAAATCTCAGGCCATAATAGTTTACCTCTAACACAGTTGAAAAATGTCAGTGTAGGAGAAATAGTCCCACTAGGAAGAAGAGTTAGTAAAAGAGCAAGAGAGTTGGCACAGTGTGTAGGATGTGGCTAGTTTAGGCTGCTGACGGAGGACACCTTTGGTCAGGGACTCCATAAGAGAAACAGCCCTGACTATTTCTCACTTAGGAGGATGCAAAGGGGGAAATCAAGGGAAAGAATGAGAAAGCTCTGCAAGGCACAAGAGTGGTGCAGGGATGGATCACATACTCTGCTAGTCTTAAAACAAAATCTAAACATGATTCTGCATACTCCAATTACAGTAAATAGACAGGAAAATGTAGAAGAAATATGAGAGTATTAAAAACATCCTAGAAAAATAAAGTTTAGGAAACTTCATCCTAAAGATCCTGAGACAGATAAACTTCGGAAAACAATTTATTAAAGAAAGCAGAAAAAAGAATGAAAGCAAGTTGGAATTCCTGCTACGACTGAGAAGCAACAGTGGTTAGAGATTAAGACTACAGAAAATGAAATTAGATCACCTGGTCTGGAAACTGGCCATACATACTGCTTACTAGCTGTGACCTTGGTTAAATTTATTGTAATTAAGAAACTCACTTCACCATGAAATAATTGCTTTTTGACTTGTAGAAATGAAGACTCTACCCCTATTTTCTTTATTCTTATAGTCTATGAATTCTTATATAATTTAACTGTCTTCCGCCTATTCACTGATCTTATTATATAATGTGTACTGTGATGCTTAACTTTATATGAAGAATACTGAGTTGGGGCTTTATTGAAAATGAACTGAAAATGGGCAGATTAATAGGAGAAATAAAGGCATATAAAATTATTTTAACATGCATAGCATGAGGGACTCACAGAACGATTACCTAGTAACCTAATGTGGTACAGATGCTTATTTATATGCCCTTCTTCATATGGGGAGATGGGAAATGTAAACAGTTCTTTTGAGGGGTTGTAAATAATTATTAGGAAGCTCTAATAGGCCTGGGGAGACAGAAATAACTTGTAAATAATTCCCTCTGGAATTTGAATAAACCCAGGAGGCAGATACTATGCTGTAAAAAAGTCTGTCCGGGTATAGTTGCCTTCTTCAGTCTTCTTTTTTGAAACAAATAATAGATTTCAGGGAGGAGATGGAAGTCAAATGTGCTCCTCTTTGAGGGTCTACTTTCTAGTTACATAAGGGAGTTTCAGAGAATAACCTTACCCTGCTGAAGGGGGAGAGTGAAGGTTCAAAGAGACCTTGAATCTGCTTCTTTCATACAGTATGTCAAAGCCACACTTTTCAAGGCATTGTTTTGTGTTCCCCAACAGGAGCATGTCAGATCTACAGGAAGCCACTTATAATACATTATAGTTGGGTGGATGTGGTTTTGGTGGCATGCAAAATAGTTGCACTAAGTTAGGCAGAAGCAGCTTTAATTATGCAATGAATGATGTATATGGATATCATGCAGCAAAAGTGATAAGCTACAGTGAGTTTTTTACTGTTTTTATCCAGTACCTGAACACTTTCTCTGCTTCTTTCACACCTTGGCATATACAATAGTTCATCAGTTTGTGACAAAAGCTAAGCCAATCACATGGTGCTAAATGATGTGAGCCTGGAGTGAATAGCCAACCTTGATTCTGGTGCTAGTAACACCAAAAAGCAGTGACAGTTAAGAATTTTTTCTACCAACTATTACTCTGACCATCAGAATCTGGAGTATACTGAAGACAATCACAGCAGAATCATAAAGTCCATCAATGCTGTATTATCTCCTGATGATGATTATGCTAACTGTGCCTGTCAGTCATTTGTACCCCAGCGTGAAGAGTGGTGGTCTGGAGGAATTTGAGAGATCTCTCTGTGTTCTCAACTTTTCTCTCTTTCCTCCCACTTTCCGAGGTTGATTTACTAGGCTTTCAGTGAAATCTATGAGGTTCGTGTTATTCATCCAATAATCAGTCTTCTAACTACATTAATTGGACTTAATTTCTGTAATTTGCAACTAAGAACCAGGATAGCACATTTATTGACTGAGAGTAATGTGTGCAGGTTGGTTAGGGGAATTCAAATAAATCTGAAAAGTTCTGCAAGAGAAAAGTTGACTATGGTGAAATAAAAATAATTGGCCTGATATTTTCTGACTAACAAGACAACATTGATTTCCAAGTCAACCCAAATGAAACATTTGCATGAATTTTTAAGGGTTTCCATAGCTTCAATTTATTGGGCAATTGTCACACCCTTCATAATTTATCTTATGTCAGACTGATATCTGGAGTCTAGATTAAAAAAAAAAAAACTGTTAACAAGAAGATGAATTCTGGATAACAGGCAGAGGTTAGAACAGTTTCAAAGGCTCAGAAAACAGGAAAATGTGATTAAGTTTGGAACTTCCTAGAGACTTTGAGGACTCAGAAGACAGAAAGATGCGAGAAAGTTTGGAACTTCCTACAGACTTACTGAATGGCTTTAACCAAAATGCTGATAGTGATATGAACAATGAAGTCCAGGTTGAGGTGGTCTCAGATGGAGATGGAGAACAGGAGTAAAGGTTACTCTTGCTATGCAAAGAGACTGGTGGCATTTCATCTCTGCCCTAGAGATCTGTGGAACTTTGAAATTGATGGAGATGATTTAGCATTTCTGTCAGAAGAAATTTCTAACTAGTAAAGCATTCAAGAAGAAGCACAGCATAAAAGTTTGGAATATTGCAGTCTGATGATGCAATAGAAAAGAAAGCCCCATTTTCTGATGAGAAATTCAGGCTGGCTGCAGAAATCTGCATAAGTAACAAGGAGCTGAATGTTAATCACCAAGACAATGGGGAAAATATTTTCAGGGCATATCAGAGATATCCACAGCAGCCCATCTCATCACAGGCCTAGGAGGGAAAAATGGTTTCATGAGTCAGGCCCAGAGCCCCTGTGCCCTGTGCAGCCTTGGGACATGGAGCCCTGTGTCCCAGCTGCTTCAGCTCCAGCTGTGGCTAAAAGCGCCCAATGTACAGTGTGGGCCATTATTTCTGAGGGTGCCAGCCCCAAGCCTTGGCAGCTTACACATGGTGTTGAGCCTATGGGTGCAAAGAAGTCAAGAATTGAGGTTTGGGAACCTCTGCCCAGATTTTAGAGGATGTATGGAAATGTCTGGATGTCCAGGCAGAAGTGTGCTGCAGGGGAAGAGCCCTCATGAAGAATCCCTACCAGGGCAATGCAGAAGGGAAATGTGGGGTTGGAGCCCCCCTGCAGAGTCCACAACGGGGTACTGCCTAATGGAGCTGTGAAAAGACACCACTGTCCTCCAGACCCCAGAATGACAGATCTACCTACAGCTTGCACCTGTGTGCCTAGAAAAGCTGCAAGCACCCAAAACCAGTCCATGAACAAAGCCACAGGATTGGAGCTACCCAACACCATGAGAGCACACTTCTTGCAACAGCATGATTTGGATATGAGACATGGAGTCAAAGGTGATTATTTCAGAGCTTTAAGATTTAATTACTACCTTACTGGATTTTGGACTTGTATGGGGCTGGTAGCCCTTTTGTTGTGGCCAGTTTCTTCCATTTGGAACAGGCGTTTACCCAATGCCTTTCTCTGCATTGTATCTAGGTAAACACATTGGGTAAACAGACAAAAACATGCTTTTGATTTTCCTACTTGCCTTGTGTCAAGTAAGACTTGGGACTTGGTATTTTGGGTTAATGCTGAAATGATACAAGACTTTAGGGGACTGTTGGAAGGGCATGATTGTGTTTTGAAATGTGAGGACATGAAATTTGGGAGGGGCCAGTGGTGGAATTATATGGTTTGTCTTTGTCCCCACCCAAATCTCATCTTGAATGGTAGGTCCCATAATCCCCACATGTCATGGGAGAGATTTGGTGGGAGGTAATTGAATCATGGGGTCAATTTTCTCCATGCTGTTCTCATGATAGTGAGTAATTTCTCACAAGATCTGATGGTTTTATAAGGGGCTTACCCTTTCGCTCAGCTCTCATTTTTCTCCTTGTTGCCGCCATGTGAAGAAGGACATCGTTGCTTCCCCTTCTGGCATATTTGTAAATTTCCTGAGGCCTCCTCAGCCATGCTTAACTGTTAGTCAATTAAACCTCTTTCCTTTATAAATTACCCAGTTTGAGGTATGTCTTTATTGCCAGCATGAGAACAGACTAATACACTGCACAGTTAATTTTACCAGTGGGTTATATAACTTCAAATGTTTTCTTCTTGTACATAATCACGTTTTTTTGGTTTTTTTTTTTTTTTTTTTTTTTTTTTGCTTTTTATTTTTTTTTTTCAGATTGAAGAACTTTAGTATTTTGCATAAAATGGGTCTGGTGGTGGTGAATTTTCTAAGTTTTTGTTCATCTGGAAAAGACTATTTCTCCCTCATACTTGAAGGGTAACTTTGCTGTATATTCTTGTATGGCAGCTGTTTTTTGTTGTTATTGTTTTGTTTTGTTTTAGGACTTGAAAATGTCATTCCACTCCCTTCTGGCCTGTATGCTTTCTGTTGAGAAATCTGTTGCCAAATGATTGGAGCTCCTTTATTTAATAAATTGCTTTTTTCTTTTCTTCTGCCTTTAAAATCCTCTCTTTGTGCTTGACCTTTGAGAGTTTATTTTGTGCTTTGGGGTAGCCTAATTTGGTGTTTGACCTTCCTCTAACTACATATTTACATTTTTTCTTAGGTTTTAGAAAGCACTTTGTCGTTCTCTTGTGCACCAATAATTCTTAGATGTAGTCTTCTTGGGTAATTTTCTATAATTTTTAAATGATCTTTGCTCCTTTCCATTCTTCTTCTTTTTTTTTTTTTTTTTTTTTTGAGATGAGGTCTCACTCTGTCACCTAGGCTGGAGTGAAGTGGTATAGTATAGTCCTAGCTCACCTTAGCTTCAAATACCTGTGTTCAAGCAATTATCTCACCTCAATCTCCTGAGTAGCTAGGATTATGGGCCTGTGTTACCATGCCCAGGTTTTATCTGTTTTTGTAGTGACAGGGTTTTACTATGTTGGCCAGACATTTTAAAATCCTTTTGTTTTCCTTTTTTTATTTCTCTCACTGTGTATTTTCAAATAGCCTATCTTCAAGCTGACTGATTTTTCATCTGCTTGATCCATTCTGCTGTTGAGAGCCTCTCATACAATTTTCAGTTCAGCAAATATATTTCTGATCTCCCAGATTTCTGTTTGATTTTAATTATTTTAATCTCTGTTAATTGTCTCATAAAATTCTGAAGTTCTGCTTTTATATGTTATCTTGGAGTTCACTGTTTCCTTAAAGCTGCTACCTTGAAGTTTTGGTTGGAGAGCTCACAAATCACCATCTCATTAGGGTCAGTTACTGGTTCCTTGCTTTATTTAGGGAGATCATAGTTTTGTTTGCTGATGTTTCTTGTGAATGTACATCTATAGCTTTGCATTAAAGGAGTCGTTATTTATTCCATTTTCTGTTTCTGGCTTGTTTCGTTTTTTATTGGAGATATTTGCTTAGGGATTCTTTACTTCAATGTTTCTGCCTCCTTTTTGGTTCTAGACGGTGCATTAATCCTGCTTTAAGCTGAGGTTTGCCTGAGATCTAGGAAAGAATTAAAGTGCTACCCCTTGCAAATAGAACAGATCCCTAAGGGGATATCCTGAAAGTGTGGGAAGGCTGGCTAGAAGTTCATGCCCAGGGCATGGGTAGAACATATCTACTATAGCATGGTGCTGATGAGCAGCAAATCTCATTTGGGATCTCTTTGGCTGAGTTACACAGTAGAGTTTCAAGGGCCAGGGATGTTGATCCATCTCCTCACTTTGTTTCTGTCTGTTCTCAGTAGTATTTCTGCCTTCCAGCACTGACAATGCTTCCCATAGGCTGAGGCAGGGATTGGTCTCCTGCCAAAGAACCCAAGATGGTAGAAAAGGTAGGCGTCCACCTCAATCACACTTTTATCAATGCAGCAACCATGAATTAGGGAAAATTTTCTGCCCATTTATTGCCAGGCAGATTTGGAGGAGAGGCATTGCAGATGTAGAAGTCCAATTCTTTTCCTGTCTGCTTGGAGTTTTTTTTTTCACTTTTTTGTGGCCTCAGGAACTGTGTCCTCTCCATATCTGAGTTCGGGGATATTGCTGGTGATAATCTTAGCATTGTATATTTGTTTTTGCTTTTCTATAAGGCGGGCAGGAAGTAAAATCAGCTTGTTTCTATACAGCCGTTTTGAAAATGGAAGGTTGATTCTCAACTTATAAAAAAATTGTGCAAATAGAAGCAACCATTGTTTTTTCTCAAAATCATCAGGAATGAGGAGGTTGCCTTATTTTTGAGAACTTACTTAGGCTTTCACATTATAGAGCGTATTTTTCAATTGTTTGAAATATTATGGAGTCATTTTGTCTTATCACTAGGTCATATTACAGAGGGGCAGCAAGAGCTGTATTATGTATATTACATATGTAATAATATATGATATTACAATAAGAGATACAATCAATCATCTGACAACTTGGTTATAAGATGTCTGCCAGTATTGCAATTCTACCACTATGCTTATTGGAGATAACAGTAATTTAAAATCTAGAAGAGAAGTAGACAGAGAAGGTAAAACTTTTGCACAAGAACATGGACTTAACTTCATTAAAACTTCTGCTAAGATTGCTTGCAATGTAGAAGAGGCATTTCTTAACGAAAGAAATTTATAAACAAAATCCAAGGAGTCTCTCACATTGATAATGGGGCAAACAGCATTAAAATTGGCCCTCAGCATGCTGCTGCTATGCAACACATACAGGTTATCGGAGAGAGCAGCAGGTCAGGTAATGCTGCCATTAACTCTGTTTTTACAGTCTAGCTGCCCAAATGGGATCAACTCACTTACTCTTTCATCCATTGCCTCCTGCTCAGTTGATATATGAAACTATTTAAAATGGCTTTATGTCTCAGAAGAATTTAATCCTTCAAAGTAATATAATTTTGAACGGTTAATGTTCATTTTTAAGATGGATTTTAGAGTTTGTAGTCATATGTATTTACACTTAATTTCTAAGTCAATTTATAATTATTTTTGTTAAATGTTGTCTTGTGGCATTAAATATGACCTGAATTGTATTAAGCGCTACAAAGTCATCCTGCATATTTTAAACTGGTTTGTGTAGTTAGGTTTCCCAACACCTGTGGTTAGTTAATGTTTAGAATTATAGAACTGCCCTCAAAAAGTTTGTCAATTTTCAAGGATATAAAGAAAAACAGGACTCTTTTAATTCTAGATTGATCATTTACTTTCTGTACGTATAGTTTAATAACCTGCTTGGTGTAATTTACTAATAAATTTTTTAATGTATTTGCATAAATTCCATACTGTTTAGAGCTTAAAGCTACAGAAACATTGTTAGAAATTGCTTGGACACTGAATTTTAACCTTTTTAACATTGTTAACAAGCATGCTCATCTTTTCTTGTCATTAGTCTGATAAAAATGTCCTTAATTCATATTTTGAGAGGCTTTAAATATGTTAACCTGTTTTAATGCCTACAGTTTGCTATTTGTGCACAATTTCTTTAGATCTTTGGGTAAACACACAAGATAATGAGTAAAAAGGGAGCAAGCAAAAAAATTTTCTACATCTTAGCAATTTCAAGAGGAATGAGTATCCACATTTAGATGACACATTATAAGTATGTTAATCCTTACTTAGAAACACATTATCTTTTTCTTTTATTCACGTCATTTCTAATGTATTTTTCATTCTGGACAGTTTTGAAACCTTGGTGTGCAGTGACTCTGTAAAATTTGTCTTTCAGCAGCAACCTCTATAATCTTTAAAACACAGTAAGCATCTTTTTTGTTTTGAAAGGAATATGACAATAAATCTACTGTATGAAAAATCTTGTTAAAAAGTAGAAAAGCTTTAGTAATTTACTTATTGTAGTGGCTTTATTTTGTTTTCTTTTTCTCCCTTGGTCTATAATGAAAGTGAATTTTTTCAATCCGCAGGAGAGTACAATCTTTATATTATCTGTAATTGAAGTAAAACACATTGATATAGTTTGTGCATCTGCATGTTTCATGTTATATATTATATATTACATTAAAATATAAAAATATAGAATTACAGTACCTATAACTAAAATGATATTTTCAAGTAGGTAAGTATTGTTATTTTTAGGATTTTATTTTGCTGGTGTATCATTGTTTATTTGATCATCACCTTGAGAATTTATCCAGAATTTTTATCTTTCTTATTATAGCACATACTGAATTGAACATAATTATAGGAATATCTCTACGAATATTAATAATTATGTCTTTGAAATATCTAAAATTAATATTAAGTCAAAAATAATTTTCTTTTCATAGCATTATTGAGATACAGTTACAATCAATATACTCCATCAAGCTGTACAATTTGATAAGAATTGATATACATATACCATTATATATTTAATATACTTACTATATATATTTACATTTTACATATATATATATACACACACAGAGATATGTACATACATATTAAATAAACACCAAAATCTAGTTCATGAACATACTCATTTTCCCCAAAAGGGCCCTTGTGACCATTTTCAGTCATGTAGTTTGTTTCTTTTGTCTGGTTTCCTTCGCCTGGTATAATTATCATCAGATTCACTCACGTTGTTTTGTATTTCAGCAATACGTTTTTATTTATTCCTGATTAATTTTTCACCATGTGACTATACCACAGTTTATTCATATATTTACTTATTGGTGAATACTTTGATTGCTTCCAGATTTGGGTTATTGAAAACAGAACTTCTATGAACATTTCAATACAAATATTTATATGGGCAGATGTTTTTATTTCTCTTGGGCAAATAATTACCCAGGAGTGGTAGGGCTGGATCATGCATTATAATGAACATCTATAACATGCAATAAGTGAAAAATAATGGCACTCTGTTTTCCAAAATGGTTGTACCATTTTACAATTCAACCAGCAGTATATGAAAGTTCTAGTTTCTCTCTATCCTCATCAATGCTTAGAATAACAATTGTTTTAAATTTTAGCTCTAATAATGTATGCATAGCTATATCTAATTGTGATTTCCATTAGCACTTCTTTAATGACTAATGATATCAAGCATCTTCTCATGTGCTTGTTATCTTTATAAAGTATCTGTTCAAATTATGTCCCAAATTAGTGGTGGCAGGAAAAGTCTTTGTTTTTATTAACGAGTTTAGACAGATTTTTAAAATATATTCTGGATATGTCCTTTATTAACTGTATAATTTCCAAATATTTTCTCATAGTTTGAGCCTTGTATTTCATGCTTTATGAATACAACTTGAATATGAGGAGACATTCATTTTGAAAGTGAAAATATGCTATTCTTATATAGGAATCTTGTTTTTATATTCACCTGCAAGAAAAATTTACCTAACTCAAGGTTGCAAAATGTTCTTTCCTGTTTTCTTGTGGAAACTGTATATCTCAGATTCTTTATGTAGATCTATCATCCATTTTGAGTTAATTTTTGTATTTTGTGATAGGTATGGATAGCAAAGCATAGATTTTACCTGAATGTGAATCCATTCACACTATATGTTGAAAAGCATGTTTTTTTTCTACTAAATTGTCTTCGCATCACTGTTGAAAATCATTTTTCTATATGAATCTAGTTATGGATATTTACTACTCCATTGACCAATTTGTCTATCAGCAAGGACATAACAAAATTTCTTGATTATTGAAGTTTTATAACTAGTCTTGAACTAAGGTAATATTAGTCCTCCACGGTTTTTTTTTTATTTTCTTTGGCCAAATTTCTGATCCTTGGATTTGAATATAAATTTTTGAAACAGCTTTCCAATGTTTACAAAATAACCTTTGCTGGGATTTTGAATGGCTTCGCATTATAACTTTAGATAAATTTGGAAGAATTGAGAGCTTCGAAATACTGAATTTTCTTAACAATGAACATGCTTGTTCATATTTTTATTTTTTATAGTACATAGGTTTGCATATATTGTCAGATTTATCTCTAATGTTTCATATTTTGGTGTTATTACATAAAGAGAAGAAATTTCCCATATACTTGCCCAGCTTCTTGCAATGATAATATTTTACGTACTACATTATCAAAATCAGGATATTGACATTGATATAATACTATAAACTATAGAACTTATTTGATGAGCCATATTTTGTAGGATTTATCTCTAATGTTTCATATTTTGATGCTATTAAATAAAGAGAAGAAATTTCCCATGTACTTGCCCAGCTTCTTGCAATGATAATATTTTACATACTACATTATCAACATCAGGATATTGACATTGATATAATACTATAAACTACAGAACTTATTTGACGAGCTTTTGCGTGCCCACATTTTTTCCCCATTGTTGTTGCAGTTCAGTTCTGTGAAATGTATTTTGGTATATCACATGCTGTTACACAGTTCTATGAAATGTTACCAAAACAAAAGGATACAGTATTGTTCAATCATCACAAAGAAACCTCCTTGTGTTTTTGTCCCTTAAGTCATACTCTTTCCCAGTGCTACCTTCGGGTAAGCACTGATACGTTTCCTATTATTATAATTTCATCATTTTCAGAAAGATGCATCATTTAGTATGTAGCCTTAAGATATGGCTTTTTTGTCCTCTGCATAATACCTTTCATGTCCATCCAAGTTGTTGTGTATATCAGTGATTTACAGTTTTCATTGCTGAGTAATAAGCCACTGCATGGCTGTACCAAGATGTATCCATTTGGTCAACTGAAGAACATTTAGGTCTATTTCCATTTTTTACCTAGTAAAAATAAAGCTGTGTTGGACAAGTTTTTGTTTGTGAATATAAGTTCTAATTTTTCTACAAAAATACTCAGGAGTATGATTGCTAACTCATATGGTAAAGTGTATGTTTAACTTTATAAGAAAATGTCAAATTGTTTTCCAGAATGGCTGTACTCTTTTACATACCACCAACCATGTATGAAATATTCATTTGACCTAAATTCTCATTAGCACTTGGCATTGTCATTATTTATTTTAGGTGCCGTATCACTGTGGATTTAATTTTCATTTCTCTAATAGCTGATGAGTTTCAACACCTCTTCACATGCTTATTTGCCCTGCATGTATTTTCTTTCAATTTGCTTGACTATTTTCTAATTGATTTGCTTTTTTCTCGTGGTGGAGTTTATACAATTTGTTATACATTCTTCATAAAAGCCTTTTGTCAAATATGTAATTAGAAAATATTTTTCTCCAGGCTACCTTCTCTTTTCATCCTCTTAATAGATTATAATCTGTGAAATATAAGTTTAAATGCAGCATAAGACTATTAGGATAAAGAAAATGTAATGAACTACTGTAATAAATCAAATGTACCAATAAGCATGTCCTTAAAAGAGATTCTCATCTCCCATCTCTTATTTATTCCAATTATACACAAATTTAGCCTGCTTGAAGTTGTCATACAGCTTACTTCCTGAAACTTTAATATTTTATTTTTTTCTATATATGTTTTAGTTTATACAGTGCCTGTTATGACTTAAATTTTTCTAATCTTTTCTTTCATGGTTGTTCAGATGATTTTTCAAATCTTAATCTACAGTTAATCACACTCAACATATTGTTCACCTCATACCTCATAGTTTTTGTCTCTAAAGCCTCATTTGTGTCTTTAAAACATGTTCTATGATTCTACTTAGCATTCTGAACATATGGGATAATGACTTAATATTATTATCTATTTACTTTTATGTCAATTCTAGGTCAGTTTTAATTGGTTAAGTTTTAAACTTTCATTATGAATCACATTGTCTTGCTTGTTTGCACATGCCTAAATAATTTTACTATATTCTAGTATATTACAGTATTTGAACTTACATTCCAATATTTTAAATGCTGTCTTGTTGGATGCTAGATATTTTTGTTTACCTATTCTTGAGCTTTGTTCCAGGACACAATTTTTGTACTTGTCAACAGTTTTATTCTTTCTGATGTGCTTTTAAATTTGTATGACAGGACCAAAGTAGTGTTTAGTATAGGATGAATAATTCCCCACAGTTGAGGCAAGACTTTTCTGTGTACTCTATTCCATCCTCCGTAAGTTAATAATCTTTTCAGGACTAGTGGAAATAGGTATTATTTCTGGCCTTCTAGGAGAACCACATGCCATCTTCTCTAGTCCTTCCTTATGATTCCTTTCCTTGGGTGCTTTCCTTATAAGAATGCACTCTCCTGAATACTGCAGGGGGTCCTCTACAAACATCCAGGGTTCTTTCTTTTCGAAGTGCTCACCTCTGTTTTTCTGTCCAATAATTTGAATTCTTTTATTCTCCGTGAATTTTCAGCTCCACATCCTAAGGTTGTCTGCCAAACTCTTTTATGGTTTCTCCTCCATGTGCTGACATCTGGAAACCCTCTCAGTAAAGTCAGCTGGACAAATATTAAGGCTCACCATTTTTGATTCCTGCCTTTTAGGTAATATTATCTTTTACTGCCTAATAACTATTTTTTTAAAAAAACATCATTTCAAATATTTGGACTAGTACTTAGTTGTTTCAGACAAAATAGTAATTCTAGTCCCTGTTGTACTATCTTGGCCAACATTGCTTTTGTCTTGCAATTCTTCTAAGATATAAAAAATTTAGAGGTTTGCTTTCGGCTCTTCTTATGTAATTGGCCTGCCATAATTATATTACAAAGAACCTGTTGTGGATATTTAAAGAGTTGTAAAAAATGACTATACCCAATTTTGCCATAAGAGAGTTTTGCAAATTCACTGGACTCAAATTTTACTTATTATCTGACTTCAAGTTTTGCCCAATAAAGATTATTTCCTGTGAGATTTTAAGGGGCTAATAAAGAAATGGTTCTAGAAACCTCCAAATATTCTGGATATTTCCCCTTACTGAGAACAGAGGTACACTGTTAAATGGCTAAAGATAATTTTAGGAAAGGTTTGACTGAAAACATATTGTCTATACTTTTAATAGTATTGCCATGTATTCCTCAAATGAATTTAATTTTTCAATAATAGAGTAATTATTTGGGAATTGGCTTGGTTTTGGAAACTTAATGAGAGTCTCAAAACCCCATTGTATTGACTCAATAATTTTTCTGCTCACCAGGCCCAGAATTTTTTGGAGTCAGTACAAGTAATATTTTAGTAAGCTGTCTATCTATTTTATTCAAGACACAAGGTGACAATATACAACCAAAGATCCTTATGGGTCAAAATATTCTAACTGCTATTCTAGTCCTACTTCTCATTATGGCAATTTCAAGCACCTGGTTTTTAAGCATTGCCGCTTGGCTTCTAATTCTGCATTTACATAATTTTCATTGAAATCAAGGAGATTATTCAATGGCATCAACTCCCTTTATTTTCCTTGACATTCAGAAATAACCACAGCAGAAGTTTTCAAGGATGTTTTTGTTTCTTTCAGTAAGGCTTTTCTTAATGCTTTAGTTAAAGAAATGTAACTCTAAACTTTCCTGAGGACACAGCAGGAAGGTAAATCTGTGATTCACAGATACCACTCTTAGTTCTCTAAATGTTTAGAGTCTTTTATTTATAATATTTAATGGACGTTCTGGCCTCTCAATTTTATTGAATGAAGATCATATTGAATCTAAGTTTTAGTCAACCAACTAAGAAAACTATGAAAACCCCTCTGAGTTGCTCAAGATAATACATTACTTTCAAATCTCTTCTTATGTACCAATAAGGGTACATAAGGTTTATTATGGGAGTTCATTCCATTTTTTTAATCTAGTACTCTTAATCTGCATTTTATGATGCATATTATAATTATATATATATCTTTAATATAAATAAGTAATATTTTGAAAATATTTTAGAATATTAGCCATCTCTGCTCAGATATTAGCAAGAAGAAATTGATTGTAGTCATGAGTATGAAGACAGTGAGTGGTGTTTAAAATGACCATCACTATACATAAAACTGGAGCCACTGAAAGATGAGGCATAGTTCAATGATCCTGTCCCAAAGGGAAGGGAAGGATGAGACTGAGAGAGACAGAAACAGAGCTAGATCGTTTTGCACTTCTTCTAATTTTCTTATCTTTCACATGTGTCTTTTAGTGAAAAATCTAGCAGTGACCCAGGTAATATGAAGCATAGGAAATGTAGCCCCAATAAAATGGAACAGTGTAGGAATCTAGAAAGATATATATGGAGCAGAAACACAACAGATGATTACATCATACTCACGAGCAGCAGATTTATGTTCAATTGTATCTCATCCTACAAGATGAGACAGGAAATAAACATGTTCTCAGATCTAAATAATAAACAATGTTGATTAACATTGTTAAAGGGATCACCATTCAATGGTCTGATAAATCTTGTTGAGTCCCATTTACAGCTTGGCAGTAAAATTCCTATGCCATTGATTATGAAAATACTGAGATAATAGAAATAATTTCTTAGAAGGCAGACATAAAGAAGCATTGCAATTCAATCCTTTATATACATAAAGTGTTGATGAAAATGCTTCTATAGTTTCATAAAGAGACAATAGAGATTTGAAAAATTGCTGTTTGTTTCAATACCTTCCATGCAATTTTCAGGTTATCAGAATTGTTTTAGGTATGTGGGAGGACTGCCTCTCAATGTTTCTTCCAATAACATGGCACAATTTACTAGACAAATACAAACAAATATTATATTCTAAGTTATTAATTACATTTTATGGGCAGACACCATCTATTTGTCAACTAATTCTACCAGAATTCTCAACATAGTGGCCTGCATGTCTTAAGTGCTTAATAATATTACTGAGTCAACAAATGCACAGATGGATATATATTGTCCAATTTTTCTAGCAACTAACCATATTTCAAAGATTCTGAATAAAAGGATATTTCTAGGCAACTATAGTATAAGTGAGAAGGATTTGAGTAGAAATTATGCAATAAAAATGAAATCATTATATTTTAAGTATCCCAGGCTGCTCTTTTCTCTACCAGAACCAGTCAAGTCTCAAGGTTTTATTAGATAATCCTTCATACTAATTTTGTATATGAAGAGACTAAGGCGACTTTAAGCATACACATTGATTTTTGATGCAATCAAGAAGGTTGACTATACCATTTATTTATATCTGAATCCACTATTGGTTCTATAAAAACTTTCTTCTAAGAACTTAATATATTTCTCGCATATTTCTTCTTAAAGACAACACATTTTAGCAACATAATGTTATTTACTACCTACCTATTGAATCCAACTGAATTTCTATTCATAAATGTGTTATCTATTACTACTATATTAGCCCATTTTGCATTGCTATAAATAAATACCTGAGCCTGGGTAATTAATAAAGAAACGTGATTTATTTGGCTCACTGTTTTTTAGGCTATGCAAGCATTGTATCAGAAACTGCTTCACTTCTGGTGAAGCCTCAGGAAACTTTATGGCAGAAGGCAAAGCGGGAGAGGCTTGCCACATAGTGAGAGAGGGAGCAAGAGAGAGAGAGCAAGAAAGAGATGCCAGGATCTTTTAAAGAACCAAATCTTGCAGAAACTCATAGAGAAAGAACTTGCCCATTACTGCATGGAGGGCACCAAGCCATTCATGAAGAATCCACTCCCATGACCCAAACACCTCCCACCAGGCCACACCTCCAACACTGGGATCACATTTCGACAAGAGATTTGGAGGGAAAAAAATATCCAAACTATATCAGCTATATAACAAGTTACTCTAATATTAGTGGCTTAAAACAACACATATTTTATTAACAGCAGAGAAAAACAGTGAAGGATGAAGCATCAGAAATCTGTCTCTCAATTTCTACAACAAATACATTGTCAAGAATCGTCTGAAGTGATTATTGAAAACTCTGGAATTTTTTTATACATTTCAGCATTAAAAGGACAACTTTCATGGTAAAGTGCAATTTATTTCTGTCAATTGTACCAATCAGAGTGCCATTGCTATCTATCACACCACCCCTGCAGCCTGTGGCAGGCAGCTGTGGGGATGAAAACATAGTCTCTGTTGAAGTCTACTGGAGCCAGGTGAACAACAAGCAACAAGTTCTCCAGATCTTGGTGTTCTGTGTTCAGGTTATAAATTGTTGTTTCTTTTCTTTCTTGAGACAGAGTCTCACTCTGTCCCAGGCTGCAGCGCAGTGGCACGATCTCCACTCACTGAAAACTCCACCTCCTGGGTTCAAGCTATTCTCCTGCCTCAGCCTTCCAAGTAGCTGGGACTACAGGTGCATGCCACCAGCCCGGCTAATTTTTATATTTTTGGTAAAGATGGGGTTTCATCGTGTTGGCCAGGCTGGTGTCAAACTCCTGACCTCAAGAGATGCACCTGCATTGGCCTCAAGAGATCCACCTGCATTGGCCTCCCAAAGTGCTGGTATTACCATGAGCCACCACACCCGGCCAGATTGTTGTTTCTGATTGCAGAGGTGTATACACAGGGGTGGGCTGCCATTGTTGACATTCACCAGCTGAAACAACTTACAAGAGATTTAAAGGAACAGAACATTTTTGGATTTGAGACATTCAGAAATGAACACAAACATGGGAGTATTTAGAAAATACCACATGCCTATAAAAAGATTCAGCTCAGAAAACCCTGAGAAGACCTTAAGTTTTCACCTCAGATTGATAGGCTCAGCACAGAGATACCCTACAATAATTAAAAATAATAACACTAACATCAGGAAGATTCAATTTTCAGATTCTACATAAAAGACTTAAATTTCCAATTTTCAACAAAAGTCACAAGACATATAATGAAAGGAAAAAAACGGCCCATTCAAAGGATCAAAATAAATCAACAGAGAATGTACCTAAAGAAGTTCAGTCATTGAACTTATTAGACAAAGACTTTAAAGTAGCTGTCCTAAAAACGCTCAAAGAGATAAAAGAGGGCATGGACAAAGACAGGAAGACTATGTGTAAAAAAATGAGAACTCAATGAAGAGTGAAACATTATAAAAAGGACTAAAAATATTACAAAAAGAACAAGGACAGAAATGAACATTGCATCCGAGAGTTTCAAAAGCAGTTCTGAGCATACAGAAGAAAGAATCGACAAACTTGAATATAGGAAAATGGAAATTAAAATCTAAGAAAGAGAAAGAAGATATGAATAAAAAAAGCGAAAAAAGCCTAAAAGACTTGGGAGATAACTCGAGAATTAACATACACGGTGAGAATATCAGCAGAAAAGTAAAAAAAAAAAAATGAGAGGGCACAAAGGATCTTTGAAAAAATAATAGCTGAACACTTCTTAAATTTTTGACAAAAGACATGAATCTACAAATGTAAGAAGCTCAACAAATTCCAAGTAGCAAAAACTCAAAGAGACTCACACTGGGACACATTATAATCAAACTTCAGAAAGCCAAACAAAAGAAAGAAAAAAGAAAAAAGAAAATTTTGAAAGGAGTAAGAGAGAATTGTTTCATCATCTATAAGTGGTTCACAGTTTATTTCCCATCAGAAATCTTGGAGGCCAGAAAGTAGGTTGATATATTCAAATTGCCTAAAAAAAAGTCTTTCAACTAAGAATCCTATATATAGAAAAACTATCCTTTAAAAATAAGGGAGAAGTGATGATGTTCCAGATAAAATGTGAGGGAGTTTATTACAACTAGACCTTCCTGGCAGGAAATTATAAAGGGAGTCCTTTAGGTTCAAATGAAAAGGTAGCAGACAGTATTTAAAAGCATTATTAAAAATAATGGTCTCCAGTAAAGGCTAACATAGGATAATTCAAAAATCTGCATTATTGCAATTTTGTATTTAACTGTCCTTTTTATTTTCTATATGCTTTAAAAGACAAATGATGTTCATAGCAAAATTATTTACTATATTCAAAAGATGAAAACAACCCAAGTATCCATTCATGGATGAAAAGATAAATAAAATATGATGTGTACATATAATGGAATATTACCCAGCCATAAAAAATAATTAAGGTTTAACATAGTACAACATAGATGAAAGATGAAATCACGTTTAGTGAAATAAGCCAGACATAGAGGATAAATATTGTATAATTCCTCTTATATGAGGTACCTATATTAGGCAAATTTATAGAAACATAAAGTAGAATAGAAGTTCTGAGCACAGTGGTTCATGCCTGTAATCCCAGCACTTTGGGAGGCCAAGTCGGGTGGATCACCTGAGGTCAGGAGTTTGAAACCAGCCTGGCCAACATGGTGAAACTCCGTCTCTACCAAAAATACAAAAATTAGCTGAGCATGGTGGTAGACACCTGTAGTCCCAGCTACTCAGGAGGCTGAGGCAGAAGAATTGCTTGAATCCAGGAGGCAGAGGTTGCAGTGAGCCGAGATCATGCCACTGCACTCCAGCCTGGGTGACAGAGTGATACTCCTTCTCAAAAAAAAAAAAAAAAAAAAAAAAAAGTTACTGGGATATCAGGGGTAAGGAGGATTTATTCTTTAATGAGTACCGACTTTCTTGAAGGATGATAAAAACAATTTTGGATTTAAATAGTTGTATTAGTCTACTCTCCCACTGCTGATAAAAACACATCTGAGACTAGGTAATTTATAAAGGAAAGCAGTTCAGTTGACTCCAGTTCAGCATGGCTGGGAGGCCTCAGGAAACATACAATCATGGCAGAAGGGGAAGCAAAACATCCTTCCTCACATGGCAGCAGTAAGGAGAAGAGCCCAGCAAAAGGAGGAAAAGGCCCTTATAAAATCACTGTATCTCATGAGAACTCACTCACTATCACAGTACAGCATGGAGGTAAACAGCCCCATGATTCAATTACCTCCCACCAGGTCTCTCCCATGACACATGTGGATTAGGGAAACTACAATTCAAGATGAGATTTGGGCAGAGACACAGCCAAACCATATCAATAGTAGTAATTCACAACATTGTAAATGTATATAATGCCATCTAATTGTACACGTATGAATGGTTAAAAAGATAAACGTTATATATATTTTTTACCACAATAAAACAACAAAAGCAACACACGTTTATTACCTCCTGATTTCTGTGGATCAGGAATAAAGGCCAAATTTGGATGGGCCTTCTGCTTCAGAGTCTTTCAAAAGAGTGCAATCGATGCATTTTCTAGAACTAAGGACTGATCTGAAAGTTCTACTGGGTAGAAATCTGCTTTGACATTTACTTACATCATTGTCCACTGGGTCAGTTCCTTGAGAGCCGTTAAATTGGGAGACTTAGTTCCTCATTGGTGAGTGGCCCATTCTCACTTCCTTGCTACATGGGCCTTCCCAACATGGCAAATTGTTTCAGCAAAGCCAGGAAAAAAGATAGAAATTACAATCTCTTATATCCTAATTACAGCAGTGAAATCTCATCACTTTTGTCATATTATCTTGGTTAAAATTAAATCACTAAGTAGAGCCAACAGTCAGATGAAGAGGATTATACAAGCATGAAAACAGTAGGAAGTAGGGGTCATTGGGCACTATCTTAGAAGTCAGCTTGCTACAAGAGATTGTATCAAATGAAACCACAACATCTGGATGTAAATTATTAATATCACACTTTTGTATTACCACACAGTACCAAATCAAATATTTCTAAACACTTGGCAATATGTTGCAAAAAATTGAGATGATTGTCTTAAATATTCACCCGTATTCTGTATTTTTATTGCACTGCAAAACAAAGACACAAAGATAAATATACTTATTTTGATACTTCCACCATTTGTTTTTGAAATATGGGAGAATTTTGCATGTCAGCTTATATAAATGACATTTTTGAAAGATGTTCAAACTATCTGGCCTTCTGAGAATCTGATTGCTTTATCATGGAACATCAATACCTTTCTTCCAACAATTTGACATGCCATTAATTGTGACTGTAAATCTTTGCTAGATCCCTGTAGAATTGTAATTGATGCCTAATGGCATCTAGCTAGTGCCTAAATTGTTTATCAATAAAGTTAATTCAGCCTTTGAAGAATATATAAATAAATGTGAATGTGTAAGAATGAATGCATATATAATTTGTGCACCAAAATAGGCTGATGCTTTCTAAGAAAAACAGTGGCAAATCCTAAAACTCTGCCTAGTTCTTAGTAAAATAAAACTTTCTCATCTACCTGGCCTCTCAACTCAGAGTAAACTGGCTAATTTACTCATATTCCCTTAAGAATGAAAACAGACATGTCACAGATGTCTATCGAGAGACTGCACAGGACTAAATCCTGCTTTCAGTATCAGAAAGTCCAACTTATATTAAAATGGATACTAAGACAATATAACATTATAGGAATTTACTGCATCTGGTGTGGAGTTGGGTAGAAAATAAGAAGGGCATAGAAAATTTGACATAACACTTCAACTTGCCAAATAAATGTAATAGTGGCTTCCGATTTAACACAAATAACAACAACAAAAATTCAGGTTGAATATGTGTCTTTGGGATAATTGTTCAACAAATTCAACATTTAAACTTTCTTTCAGTGTTATTTCCCTTCTCCTAATCACCCCTCTGTGTTTTTCTTTAGAATCTGTAATACTACCAATCTACTAATCACTACAGGTCTCTCAAGGACAGTGATATATATTTTTTTATTGCTATTCTGGTAAGGTAGAGAACTTTCAGAGGCTTCCACATAATCTTTCCTAATTTATAGTCCTCGTGAGGGTATGAAATATTAATGGTATTTGGTGACTGAGTCAATTCCAAGCCTGTGTTTAAACCCCTTGAAACTTTGGAATTTCTCTTTTCCCAGTACACAGTCATTCTGGAAATAGTCTTATGTTTCTTTATGGAAAGGCTAGGAGAACAATTTACAAAAGTAATTGTGGAAGGATTTCAGGGTCCTGCTTAGAGTGACCTCGTCTTATTGTTCTTCAAAGAATTCCAAGTATATGAAGTGACTCAGTATCACTGAAGTATAGTTCTTAGGAATACAAGCACTGAGACCAATTGTGTTAGTTTAAACTGGCTTTGCAACTCATAGGTTGGGTAAGTTTGGGCAAATAACGTTCCTGTGAAACTATTTCTCATTAATAAAGCAGGATACTTGAACATCTATCTCCAAGATTTGTTGTGAGAATTAAACAAGAGAACTAAACAAGTTAAGAAATTTTTTTAATTAATTAATTAATTTATTTTTGAGACAGAGGCTAGCTCTGTCACTCAGGCTGGAGTGCAGTGGTGTGATCTAGGCTCACTGCAAGCTCCACCTCCTGGGTTCACACCATTCTCCTGCCTTAGCCTCCCGAGTAGCTGGGACTACAGGCACCTGCCACCACATCTGGCTTTTTTTTTTTTTTTTTTTTTTTGTATTTTTAGTAGAGATGGGGTTTCCCCATGTTAGCCAGGATGGTCTCGATCTCCTGACCTCATGATCCACCCACCTTGGCCTCCCAAAGTGCTGGGATTACAGGGGTGAGATACCGCATCCGGCCAAGAAATATATCTTAAAGAAGGGGTACTAAAGCAAGCCAATTCCTGAAAGACATAGGACTCTTTTAAAATCTGACTTTGATTTAAAGAATCTTAGTGACTTTGTCAAACTTTAAATCATCCTATGGTCCACAACTTTTTCATTCAAATATTCTTTCTTTTTTCTTTGACTTGGATGTAGACTTCCACTGAGGGCTGATGACTGTCCATGATTTTCCAGGGTCTCTCTCCATTTTTTTCCCACTAGCATTTAACCTAATAAACCTTTGCTCGTTTAATTCTGTCTTGATGTCTGCTTCTCAGAGAGTACGTAGCAAAGGACTTGTTATCACTCAAATTAACTAGGAAGCAGGCTCTGAGACAGAGAGTAGCATTCATTAAGCTTATCAGGGGATGCTCTTGTTGTATATCTGTGAAGAAATTAAATGGAGAATAACTGGAGAAAGGAAGAATTTGGACTGTGTGGCAGTATCATCAAAGTTCTCACCAGAACCCATGAGGAACTCACAATGTGAGAAGGACCTTTTGACGTGTCCCAGTTTGGAATTGGTGGCTAGACTTTATGCCTTTGCATTTGTCAATAATTGCATGCAAAACCCTCTAGGAATGGGGTATAGCTTTAGGCAAAGCAGCTTACTCTACCCAGGGACAACTCCCAGATATGGCTGAAGGCTGAGGGCTGTTAGAATGTAGCATTTCTGGCATCTGGAAAAAGAATTACTTCGGTCTTGAAAGTGGAATAAGACTGTGTATTAAACCATCTATGTAGCCATGACAATAGAGCTAAAGGAAAATTTGGGCCAGTGATGAAACCTACCAAAACCTCTAGTCAATCAATCAGAAGTATTATTATTGTTTTAGGAATATAATATTCTCACTTATGCATTTATAATTCTCAAATCCTGTTTGCATATCATCCCTTCCTTCCTTTCTCTATACTGAATTTTTTTAAGTTTATGTTTAAAGGTTAATTTTTATACCCAATGTCCAGACCCCAGCTTTTATTATTATTATTCTCCAATAAATAGAACCAAGAGAGAGCCACTTCTAAAGAAGTAGAGTAAGGACCTCTGACTATTTATTCTGCCATAAAGGCAATATGAATACAGGCAAATATTTTTAAAATACACTTTCCAGATTTTTGGAAATAAACAAGGAGCTTGCAGGAATATGAGGAACATTTATTCAAGAAACTGGCTGAATATTGGCAAGATCAATGAATTTTACGTCACTTTATCCTGTCTAATTCCATCACTCTTCTCCCGGGCTCCACAATAACTTTGAAAACCAAGAGCCTCACAGAGAAACCTTCAACCTCATAGCAAACTCTCAAGGAGGCAAAACGTATTTAAGGCTACTCCCCAGAAGCTGATGCTCTGATATCTGTCATTATTTTATCTGTCTTGCAGTTTACTTGAAATCCTATACATTTAAAGGACTTACCTGTACTTAACCTGACTCAGCACATACTCTCTTGAAATAGCCTTTTGATAGCGTATTTGTAAAAAAACGATTAGCAATATTTATTTAAATTATAGTTGCAAGAGGCAATGATAACAGTTGGAACAAAGAAGAAAATAACTGAACTTAAAAGAAAAGCCAGAGAATTAAATGTCCATATAGGACTTTGAAAAGCTTGGGCATATTCCTGGGAATTTAGAAGGCAATTTTCATGTGCAGGGATGTGTGCCTGCTCAGGAAAGGCTTGAGATGAGCCACTTTTCTCCATTCTAGCTGACATTGAGGCTCTCTGGAGGCAGGAAGTGAACACAAAGATAGACTTGTAAACCATCTACTAGAGCAGGGGTCCCCAGCCCTTGGGCTGCAGATGGGTACATCTCCGTGAACTGTTAAGAATTGAGCTGCACAGCAGGAGGTCAGTGGTGGGCAAGGGAGCATTACTGCCTGAGCTCTGCCTTCTGCTAGATCAGTGCTGGCATTAGATTCTCATAGAAGCAGGAACCCTACTGTGAACTGCACATGTGAAAGATCTAGGTTGTGCGCTCCCTGTAAGAATCTAATGCCTGATGAAAATCTAATGCCTGAGGTGGAACAGTTTCATCCCAAAACAGTGCCCCCCCCCATAGAAAAGCTATCTTCCACAAAACCAGTCCCTGGGGTCAAACAGATTGTGGACAGGAACATTGAAAACATGCTGAAATACACAAAGAGTCTCTTGGCAAAAGCTGGGAGATTTATGGATTCAGGGCACTTAAGGAGATCTCTGTCTACTTATTAAATGAACACTATGCTAACTAAGTGAAGACTTCAGTAACTACACATGACAAAGGATACAGAAATTACAGAAGTTGTTAATGGAAGATACTAAACAAACAGTAATAACAACAAAAACCAACTCTTTGCAAGGAATGTAATTTTGAATTTACACATTATATTGTTTAAAAGTACATTTTCAATAACACCCCAAAATACATAACATACAAAGAAACACTAAAGTCTGGCCCATACACACAGGGAAAAACAGCAGTCAATAGAAAGTGTCTCTCAGCAATCTCTTGAATTTCTAGACTAATTTAAATCAGCTAATGTAAATATTTTAAGGGCTTCCTGGATGGGATCCTGAAACAGAAAAATATCATCAGAGAAAAATCAATGAACTATCCATAAAATATGAAGTTTAGTTAATATTAAAGATCAGTATTGATCCATTAGTTGTGAAAAATGTACCATAGTAATGTGAGATTCACACAATAAGGGAAACTGAATACTTTGAAATTTAGAAGTGTGTATATATGTTTCTGTTGGCAGTAATTTTTTAAACTGTTTGTCTGAAAATGTCTTAGGCTCAACTAAAAACTTAATTCATAGTTATCTTGTGAAAAATGTACCATAGTAATGTAGGATTCACACAATAAGGGAAACTGAATACTTTGAAATTTAGAAGTGTGTATATATGTTGCTGTTGGCAGTAATTTTTTAAACTGTCTGAAAATGTCTTAGGCTCAACTAAAAACTTAATTCATAGTTATCTTGGATATAAAGTAAGGGTTAGCCTTTTTTTTTTTTTCTTTTTAGAAATCTGCTTTTTGTCTAATTGCTCTGGTTTTAAAGGTAATCCATACAGAAATGCAATTGTTACAATGTTACTTGTTGAAAAAACTTTGCTTCTGCTGTTTGGCTCCTTTGTAAAAAACAAAAACAAAATGATTTATCGTATCTATGTGATTCTGTTTCTGGAGTCTTTATTTTGTTCCTATTAATGAGAGTTTTTATCATGAATGACTATTCATTTTAAAAATACCTTTCCTGCATTGAGATCTTCATATTATATTCTCATTTATTTTGTTCATATTGCTAATCATGTTAATTAATTTTCAAGTGATATACCTGTCTTACATCCATGCACTATGCTTTTTTATATGTCACTGGTCTCCATTTGCTGTTAATTTGTTAAAGTTTCTGCATCTATAATCTTGAGTAAAATTTCCATGGAACAATTCTTTAATGTTATTGTTATTGTTGGGCTTTGGAGAATGGATTACTGCCCTCAAAAGTATCTTGTCATAGATGACCCTTCTTTCTCTATTTTCTGGAAGGTTATATAAAATTGGTATTTGTTTTTAATTTTTATTTTTGGTTTTGGGGTACATGTTAAGGTTTGTTACATAGATAAGCACATGTCTTTTTTATTCCTGGGCAAGATGGTCGAATAGGAACACCTTGGGTCTGCAGCTCCCAGCAAGACCAACACAGAAGGCGGGTGATTTCTGCACTTGCAACTGAGGCACCTGGTTCATCTCACTGGGTCTGGTTAGACAGTGGGTGCAGCCCACGGAGGGTGAGCTGAAGCAGGGTGGGGCGTTGCCTCACCCAGGAACTGTAAGGGGCTGGGGAACTCCCTCCCCTAGCCAAAGGAAGCCATGAGGGACTGTGCTGTGAAAGGCGGTGCTATCTGGCCCAGCTACTACACTTTTCTCATGGTCTTTGCAACCCCCAGACCAGGAGATTCCTTCAGGTGCCTATACCACAAGGGCCCTGAGTTGCAACTACAAAACTGCACAGCCATTTGGGCAGACACTGAGCTAGCTGCAGTTTTTTTTTCTCATACCCCAGTGGCACCTGGAATACCATCGAGACAGAACCATTCACTCCCCTGGAAAAAGGGCTGAAGGCAGGGAGCCAAGTGGTCTAGCTCAGCGGATCCCACTCCCATGGAGCCCAGCAAGCTAAGATTCACTGGGTTGAAATTCTCACTGACAGCACAGCAGCATGAAGTTGACCTGAGATGCTCCAGCTGGGTGCGGGGAGGGGCTTCTGCCATTACTGAGGCTTGAGTAGGTGGTTTTCTCCTCATAGTGTAAACAAAGCCACTGGGAAGTTCAGACTGGGCAGAGCCTACTGCAGCGCTGCAAAGCGGCTGTAGCCAGACTGCCTCTCTAGATTCCTCCTCTCTGGACAGGGCATCTCTGAAAGAAAGGCAGCAGCCCCAGTCAGGGGCTTATAGATAAAACTCCCATCTCTCTGGGACAGAACACTTGAGGGGAAGGGTCGGCTGTGGGTGCAGCTTTAGCAAACTTAAACATTCCTACCTGTGGGCTCCGAAGAGAGCACAGCACTCGAGCTCTGCTAAGGGACAGACTGCCTCCACAAGTGGGTCCCTGACCCCATGCCTCCTTATTGGGAGACACCTCGCAGGAGGAGTTGACAGACACCTCATACACGACAGCTCCGGCTGGCATCTGGCGGGTGCCCCTCTGGGATGAAGGTTCCAGAGGAAGAAGCAGGCAGCAATCTTTGCTGTTCTGCAGCCTCCGCTGGTGATGCCCAGGCAAGCAGGGTCTGGAGTGGACCCCCAGCAAATTCCAGCAGAAATGCAGCACAGAGGCCTGACTGTTAGAAGGAAAACAAACAAAGCAATAGCATCAACATCAACAAAAAAGAAAATTATGCAAAAACTCCATCTGAAGGTCACCAACAGCAAAGACCAAAGGCAGATAAATCCACAAATATGTGGAAAAAACAGAGCAAAAAGGCTGAAAATTCCCAAAACCAGAATGCCTCTTCTCCAAAGATTGCTTCTCCTTGCCAGCAAGGGAACAAAACTGGATGGAAAATGAGTTTGACAAATTGACAGAAGTAGGATTCACAAGGTGGGTAATAACAAACTCCTCCGAGCTGAAGGAGCATGTTCTAACCCAATGCAAGGCAGCCAAGAACCTTGATAAAAGGTTAGAGGAATTGCTAACTACAATAACCAGTTTAGAGAAGAACATAAATGACCTGGTGGAGCTGAATGACACAGCACGAGGCTTCGTAAAGCATACACAGTATCAATAGCCAAATCGATCAAGTGAAAGAAAGGATGTCAGAGATTGAAGATTAACAATGAAATAAAGTGTGAAGACAAGACTAGAGAAAAAAGAATGAAAAGGAACTAACGAAGCCTCCAAGAAATACGCGACTATGTGAAAATACCAAACATACGTTTGATTGGTGTACCTGAAAGTGACAGGGAGAATAGAACCAACTTAGAAAACACACTTCAGGTATTATCCAGGAGAACTTCCCCAACCTAGCAAGACAGGCCAACATTCAAATTCAGGAAATACAGAGAACACCACAAAGATACTCTTCGAGAAGAGCAACCCCAAGACACATAATTGTCAGATTAACCTAAGTTGAAATGAAGGAAAAAAAGTTAAGGGCAGCCAGAGAGAAAGGTCGGGTTACTCACAAAGGGAAGCCCATCAGAATAACAGTGGCTCTCTTGGCAGAACCCTACAAGCCAGAATAGAGTGGGGGCCAATATTCAACATCTTAAAGAAAAGAATTTTCAACCCAGAATTTTATATTCAGCCAAACTAAGCTTTAAAAGTGAAGGAGAAATAAAATCCTTTAGAGACAAGCAAATGCTAAGAGATTTTGTCAACACCAGGCCTGCCTTACAAGAGATCCTGGAGGAAGCACTGGACATGGAAAGGAAAAGCCAGTAGCAGCCACTGCAAATACAACCCAAAATGTAAAGACCATCGACACTATGAAGAAACTGCATAAACTAATGGGCAAAATAAACAGCTAATATCATAATGACAGAACCAAATTCACATATAACAATATTAACCCTAAATACAAGTGGGCTAAATGCCCCAATTAAGAGGCATGGACTGGCAAATTGGATAAAGAGTTAAGAGCCATCAGTGTGCTGTATTCAGGATACCCATCTCACGTGCAAAGAGACACACGGGCTCAAAACAAAGAGATGGTGGAAGATTTACCAAGCAAATGGAAAGGCAAAAAAATGCAGGGGTTGCAATCCTAGTCTCTGATAAAACAGACGTTAAACAAACAGAGATCAAAAGAGACAAAGAAGGGCATTACATAATGGTAAAGGAATAAATGCAACAAGAAGAGATAACTCTCCTAACTATATATGCACCCAATACAGGAGCACTCAGATTCATAAAGCAAGTTCATAGAGCCTACAAAGAGACTTAGACTCCCACATAATAATGGGAGGCTTTAACACCCCACTGTCAATATTAGACAGATAAATGAGACAGAAAATTAACAATGGTATTTAGGAATTCAACTCAGCTCTGGGCCAAGCAGACCTAATAGACATCTACAGAACTCTCCACCACAAATCAACAGAAGATACATTCTTCTCAGCACCACATTGTACTTATTCTAAAATTGACCACATAATTGAAAGTAAAACAATCCTCAGCAAATGCAAAAGAATGGAAATCATAACAAACTGCCTCTCAGACCACAGTGCTATCAAATTAGAACTCAGGATTAAGAAACCCACTCAAAACCGCAAAACTACATGGAAACTGAACAACCTGCTCCTGAATGACTACTGGGTAAATAATCAAATTAAGGCCAAGATAAATAAGTTTTATGAAGCCAATGAGAACAAAGACACAACGTACCAGAATCCCAGGGACACAGCTAAAGTAGTGTTTATAGGGGAATTTATAGCACTAAATGTCCACAGGACAAAGCAGAAAATTCTAAAATCAACACTCTAACATCACAATTAAAAGAACTAGAGAAGCAAGAGCAAACAAATTCAAAAGCTAGCAAAAGACAAGAATTAACTAAGATCAGAGCTGAACTGAAGGAGATAGAGACATGAAAAACCCTTCAAAAAATCAATCATACTAGCAGCTGTTTTTTGAAAGATTAACAAAATAGATAGACCACCAGCCAGACTAATAAAGAAGAAAAGAGAAGAATCAAATAGACACAATGAAAAATGATAAAGGGGATATCACCACTGATCCCACAGAAATACAAACTACCATCAGAGAATACTATAAACATCTCTACACAAATAAACTAGAAAATCTAGAAGAAATAGATAAATTCCTGGACACATACCCTCTCCCAAGACTAAACCAGGAAGAAGTTGAATCCCTGAATAGACCAATAACAAGTTCTGAAATTGAGGCAGTAATTAATAGCCTACCAACCAAAAAAGGCCCAGCACCAGATGGATTCACAGATGAATTCTACCAGAGGTACAAAGAAGAGCTGGTACCATTCCTTCTGAAACTATTCCAAACAAAAGACAAAGAGAGACTCCTCCCTAACTCATTTTATGAGGACATTATTCTGATACCAAAACCTGGCAGAGACACAACAAATGAAGAAAATTTCAAGCCAATATCCCTGATGAACATCGATGTGAAAATCTTCAATAAAATACTGGCAAACTGAATCCAGCAGCACATTCAAAAGCTTATCCAACGCGAACATGTCATCTTCATCCCTGGGATGCATGGATGGTTCAACATACACAAATCAATAAACGTAATCCATCACATAAACAGAACAAATGACAAAAAAACACGATTATCCAAATAGATGCAGAAAAGGCCTTTGATAAAATTCAACACCCCTTCATGCTAAAAACACTCAATAAATGAGGTATTGATGGAACATATCTCAAACTAGTAAGAGCCACACAACCAATTTCATACTGAATGGGCAAAAGCTGGAAGCATTCCCTTTGAAAACCTGCACATGACAAGGATGCCCTCTCTCACCACTTTTATTGAACATAGTATTGGAAGACCTGGCCAGGGCAATCATACAAGAAAAAGAAATACAAGGTATCTAAACGGGAAGAGAGAAAGTCAAATTATCTCTGTTTGCAGATGACAAGATTGTATATTTAGAAAACCCCATCATCTCAGCCCAGAGACTCCTTAAGCTGACAAGCAACTTCAGCAAAGCCTCAGCATACAAAGTAAGTGTGCAAAAATCACATGCATTCCTATACACCAATAATAGACAGAGAGCCAAATCAGGAGCACTCTCCCATTCACAATTGCTCCAAAGAGAATAAAATATCTAGGAATACAACTTAAATGGGACGAGAAGGACCATTTCAAGGAGAACTACAAACCACTGCTCAAGGAAATAAGAAAGGACACGAAAAAAGGAAAAATATTCCATGCCCATGGATAGAAAGAATCAATATTGTGAAAATGGCCACTCTGCCCAAAGTAATTTATAGATTCAATACCATTCCCATCAAGCTACCATTAACTTTCTTCACAGAAGTAGAAAAAAATACCTTAAATTTCACATGGAACCAAAAAAGAACCCATATAGCCAAGACAATCCTAAGCAAAAAGAACAAAGCTGAATGCATCATGCAACCTGACTTCAAATTATACTACAAGGCTACAGTAAACAAAACAGCATGGTCCTGGTATGAAAACAGACATATAGACCAATGGAACAGAACAGAGGCCTCAGAAATAACACCACATATGTACAACCATCTGATCTTTGACAAAACTGACAAAAACAAGCAATGGGAAAGGATTCCCTATTTAATAAATGGTGCTGGGAAAACTGGCTAGCCATATGCAGAAAACTGAAACTGGACCCCTTCCTTATACCTTATACAAAAATTAACTCTAGATGGATTAAAGATTTAAGTGTAAGACCTAAAACAATAAAAATCCTAGAAGAAAACCTAGTCAGTATCATTCAGGACATAGGCATGGACAAAGTCTTCATGACTAAAACACCAAAAGCAATGGCAACAAAAGTCAAAATTGAAAAATGGGATCTAACTAAACTAAAGAGCTTCTGCACAGCAAAAGAAACTATCATCAGGGTGAACAGGCAACCTACAGAACCAGAGAAAAAGTTTCGCAATCTATCCACCTGACAAAGGGCTAATATCCAGAATTTACAAGGAACTTGAACAAATTTACAAGAAGAAACAAACAACACGATCAAAAACTGGGCGAAGGATAGGAACACTTTTCAAAAGAAGACACTTATGTGGCAAACAAACATATGAAAAAAGCCCATCGTCATTAGAGAAATGCAAATCAAAACCACAATGAGATTATCGTCTCACGCCAGTTAGAATGGCGATCAACAAAAAGTCAGGAAAAAACAGATCCTGGAGAGGATGTGGAGAAATAGGAACACTTTTACACTGCTGGTGGGATTGTAAATTAGTTCAACCATTGTGGAAGACAGTGTGGCAATTCCTCAGGGATCTAGAACTAGAAATACCATTTGACCCAGCAATCCCATTACTGGGTATATACCCAAAAGATTATACATCATTCTACTATAAAGACACATGCACACATATGTTTATTGCAGCATTATTCACAATAGAAAGACTTAGAACCAACCCAAATGCCCATCAACATTAGACTTGATAAAGAAATTCTGGCACATATGCACCATGAAATACTATGCAGCCATAAAAAATGATGAGTTCATGTCCTTTGCAGAGACATGGATGAAGCTGGAAACCATCATTCTCAGCAAACTAACACAGGAACAGAACACTAAACACCACGTGTTCTCACTCATAAGTGGAAATTGAACAGTGAGAACTTATAGGCACAGGGAGGGGAACATCACACACCGGAGCCTCTCAAGGGGTGGGAGGCAAGGGTAGAGATAGCATTGAGAGAAATACCTAATGTAGACAATGAGTTTATGGATGCAGCAAACCACCGTGGCACATGTATACCCATGTAACAAACCTGCACCTTCTGCACATTATCTCAGAACTTAAAGTATAATAATAAAAAAAAGAAATAAAGTCTTTAAGTAACTCAAAAACAAAACACGTCATGGTGGACTTTTGTAAATATTATTACATCACCCAAGTATTTAGCTCAGTACCCAGTAGTTATCTTTGCTGCTCCTCTCCCTCCTCCTACCCTCCACCCTCAGGAAGACCCGTGTCTGGTGTTTCCTTGTTTGTGTTCATAAGTTATTATTTAGCCTTCACTTTTAAGTGAGAAGATGTGATATTTTGTTTTCTGTTCCTGTGTTAGTTTGCCAAATATGGTAGCCAGCTCCACTCATGTTCTCATAAAAGATAGGCTGAATAACTTTTTATGGCTGAATAATATTCCCTGGTGTATATGTATCACATTTTCTTTACTAGTCTGTCATTGATGGGCATTTAGGCTGATTTCGTATCTTTGCTATTGTGAATAGTGCTGCAATGAACATTCAACATTCACGCTCATGTGTCTTTATGGTAGAATGCCTTATATTCCTTTGGGTATATACTCAGTAATACACTCCCACCAACAGTGTAGAATTGTTCCCTTTTCTCCACAACCTCACTGGCATCTGTTATTTTTTGACTTTTTCATAGTAGCTATAGAGTTCCTATTTCTTATGTGTGCTATAAAACTCAGCTGTGATGTAATCTGGACATATGTTTTTTTATTAGTGTGGATTTTTATTAAAACGCAATTTATTTTATAGATACGTTTATTTACAATCTCTAGCTCTTTTTTGTAATCTGCTAAGAAATTTTCCAACTAATCTAAATTCTTGAAAATATTGGCAGAAAACATTTTATACCATTCCTTACACAGTATTTCCCTTTCGTTCATGATATAACTTGTAATCTCTTTTTTATATCAGATGTGTTAGGTAGTTAGATAGACATTAGCAGCTTGGAGGAGGTGAAAGAGGAAAGTAGAAAGGCTGTCACTAAGACAGCCCCTGGCCCACCTTAGTTCAGCCCCAAGACCACCTTCACTCCATTAATGGATGGAGTTTGTTGTAAAGTCTGTGGCCAGCACTTCCTGAAGAAAGAGAAATTACGGCACAGATGGAATCCCCTCAAGTGGCGCATACCCGATAAGCTAAAACTGTATCTTCGAGTTGACCCTCCAGTGGGCTTTTCTTAATGAATTATAGGTAAAAACATGTATAGTTTAACTTTATTTATATAACCATAAACTGCCAATCAAATAACATTATCTTGTCACTCAAGATACAGCCCAAATCTCAACTCCTCTCCACAAACCCCATAAAAGTGAAATGGCCTTGTTGTCTGGAGTAACACCTGAAATTAGTTGTCTCACAGCCATGGAAAATTAGGATGTGGACACACAAAGAGTGAGGCTGAGAATGGAAGTTTAATGGGCAAAAGAAAGAGAAGAGCTCTCTGCTGCAGAGAGGTGTCCCAGAAAAATGGGTTGCCAGGACTGTGGTGAAATGCAAGGGGTTTTAGAAATGCCTGGTAAAAAGGCGGTGTTTGATTTACATAGGGTGTGAAAGATGAGTTGGACCAGCTGTGCCAATTGCATAGGGCACAAAAAACTGGTTAGGACTAGGTGTATCATTTGCATAGGGTGTGAATTTCTGGCCACCCCATCCTAATCTTTTATAATGAAAGCAGGTCCTCTGCCTAAGTTGCACCGTGTTGCACTTTACTGTACACGTGGTAACAAAAAAAGGGAAGATGAAGCCTCCATGTTGGACATGCTTGGCCCCCAGGTAGCCCTTTCCTATTGGCACAGCTGTTGGCATTCCCTCATGCAAGCTTCCACCTTGCTTATCTATGTTTGCAGCTTGACTTTTCAGGCTGCTCTTTGTTAGAAAAGAAATGATTGGGGCATGTTTTTGTTAGAAGGGAAGTTCTCCTGAGGACTCTGTTGCCCTCACTATCTGCCTAAATAATTTCTTTCTACCTCCTGTATCATGAAGCACCTTGAGTTTTGTAAAGAGGGGCTGATTTCACCTCACAGAAATCAATCCACTCTCCCTCTGAGAGTGTATTACTGTGCTTCAATAAACTGCTTTGAGCTTACCTTTTGGTGTTAGTTTGCCTTTTGGTGTTAGTTCACAAGATCGAAGATTCCTGCTCCAGAGCTTCAGCTCTGTTGATCTCCTTGGTTAAAGGATCCACCCCAATGTAGAATTCTCAATAACAATTGGTCTAGCTAAAGGACTATCAATTTTACAGAATTTTATAAGTAAAATAATTTTGCTGATATTAATTTTCTCTATTGTTTGCCCATTTGTTATATTTTATTTTTATTACTGTTATTGGATACTATAGTATGTATCCAATTTGTTTTCCTTTGTATAATATTCGGAAGCCTAGACTACTTATTTTCTATTTTTCTCTTTTTTATAATATATATTTAAAGTGATACAATTCCCTCTAAGCAAAACTTTATCTTCATCCCACAGATTTTTATCTGCTATTTTTAAATTTGTATTTAGTCACTCAGTTCATGGTAAATATATTATAATTTTTTATTTTTTCTTTCACTCATGATTTATCTTATTGAATTTTTATTTGAAAATACTGGGAATTCTGATGTTTCATTTTTCTACGAATGTAAGTAGGTTAAGATGCTTGATAATTTTGTTCACGTTTTCTCTATACTTAATGATTTTCTGTTTGTTTATCCATTACTGATGGAGGAGAATTGAAATCCTAAATTGTTAATAACTATGTTTGTCATTTGTTGCTTTACGCATTTTGAAACTGTTATGTTATGTTTGATAACATTTAGAACATTATGCTTCCCTCTGAGTTAACCCTTTTCTATTGTGAAATGCTCTTCCTTGTGTTTGATAATATAGTGTCATTCTGATGTCTACTTGTTATTAATTTAGCCACTCCAGCTTTCTTATATTTAGTGTACTCCAGCTTTCTTGTGATTAGTGCTTGGATACTGCATCTTTTTCTTTGCTTATACTTTTTATCTACTTTGGCTTTATATTTAAATTGAGTTTCTTGTAGGCAGCATGTAGTTGGATTTTGTATTTTTACCCAATATGATAATCTCTACCTTAAAGTGTTTAGAATAACATTTAGTGTAATGATCAGTATGGTTTGATTTATATCAGTCATCTTGGTTTTCATTATTTGTCTCATGTTCTTTGTTCCAGTTTTCCTACTTAGCTGCTTTCATCTGCATTAAGGTGTAATCTTTAGAATTCCATATTATATTCATTACTATCTCCTTATTACATTAAAAATTAAATTTTCCTTTTTAAAAATAGCTTTAAGTTCAATTATAATATTATGTATACTATTATAAAATAGTTATATATTTACTGCAAAATTTCACATTAGTTAAATATTTATGATTCTACATATTAAGTAAATTCTCTAATTGCCAATGTTAAAGGTAAAATTTTGTATCATAGCCATAAGGACATACAATAAAGATTTTTTGATCTTCCATACAAAGCGTCAAAACTACTAGGTTGAGAAAATTCTACAGTTCAATATTTTCTTCTATGGTGCTGTTATAAAAAGATCAAATAGATACTATGAATATGCTTCTTAGCTTCGAGAATAGAGTGTAGAATACTTTAGGCATTCCCAAATTCTTAAGAGTTTGTAGAGCAGAACTAAAATACTAGTATTATTTTTAATACTTTATCTACTATTGTGTTATCGAATGTAACCTGTACCTGAGGAAAAATCCTCAGGATATTTTTACCAAGCAGGAATTCCACGTAAGTTGCTGTGGGCGCTTTTCTAGAGCTTCCAGCACTTGTTCTCTGTTTAGGTGTTAGTCATCCTGTGAACTCTAACAAGTAAACCTCCGTCCCTACTTATTTACAGATGCTTTCGGCTCAGCCTTACCATTTTTGTAAGATCTTTCACATAAACAAGTGCTGTTTTGGTAATTTATACCATAAGGGCATATAGTGATAATTAATATCCAATAGAATATCCTAATATGCTGACATTAAAAGTAGGTTGAGTAAATGCTTCAGAGACTTCTAACTTTGACTTCTTAGGTATTCATTGGCCAGCATTTTTCTATATTTTATGGATCATGATAAGTACCCCTAAACAGCAAAACAATCACTTTTGTGCTTCTTATAAATACAGGATTGGGGGGAAAAGTTAACTGAACAATCAGGACAGTGTAAAGGCAGAGAAGTGTTTTATTATGGACCACTTTAAAGATCAGCTCATCCTGCCCATAATAACGAGTTCAAATGATCCTGTGTGAGTCTGCTATTAGCAGTTGTACTGTTACATTATGCATGGCATTTGACTATTCATAGAAAAGGAAATGCACTGTTTTCCATTAGTGGTTTTCTATGAGTATAAGTCTACAAATTACTGATGATGTTTAGCCTGATGTGTCGCTCCTTTGCATATTTAAAATGCTCCTGTCACATTCATTATTAATATGAATATAATGTGAAGGACTAAAGATTAATATGATTTCTATAAATTTTAGATTCTGTGTTTGTGATTCTGGTTCAAGCACTTATGCAAATGTGACAGTGTATTTACATGCTAGTTCACATATGCATGATTAGAAAAGACCTTTGCACTACGTCTTATATCATAGTTGGTACCCCAAAGCGTAAAATGAGATGACAAAATAATTTAAAGTAAATGTTATTCTGAAACCAGGATATGATGACATTCTACAGTGGCTGACAATTTTTCTGGTCCAGAGGCACCCGTAGACAATTAATAGGAAGTCAAGCACATCAGCACACAATTATTCTCCAGCTTTTGTGGTATTGTCAACTTTTGTGGTAAATATTCCACAAAGAGGGAATTTTGTAGGATAAAAATATGAACAGGGTTCCCCAAACTCTGAGAGGCTTATTATTTCTTTTACTGTTTCTGAGTATGAACATTTTTATGCCACATGATTGCTGAAGGTGTCTAGATGATGGCTCTTATGAAAGCTTAAAATTCTGGGTAAGAACAGAATATATCTTACATTGTCACTGCATCGGTTACAAATTAGATTGGAGACAATTTAGTTTTCTGGTCCCCCAAATTTATAAAGTTTAATATGAAAATAAATTATTAAAGGTCTTGCTTTTAGTTTTGACAATGTAGATATAATCAGACCATAAATGATAGATAAAATTTTTACGAAAGAAAGAAGAGAAAATAAAGCCCTAAAAACGTGTGTTTAAAGGCACAAAGGCACTGAAGAGTACTCAGCACTCAATTGGACAAGATTCAATAACAAAACACATTGAGCTGACCTGTACATTTGCAGGAATTTTTCTCTTGGGACTTTTGGTCACCAGAAAGCACAAGCTTAGAGTTTACAGGAGTCTCACTGATTTACCAATGCAGTCAGAACTTGAAGAACCAACACCGCAAATAAAATTATAGTTTATTTCAGGTTGCAAGCATATTTACATGGTTGAAAATTAGTTATGTACCTTACCACTTGCAGACTAAATGAGAAAAATTATATATGATGCATAAAGTATATTTGATAAAATTCAGCATCCACTCTTGGTTTGAGAAAACAAAATTGAAACAAGCCCTAACCAAAAAATTTTTGGTAGCCAATAACAGGGAACATTGATAAGTTCTTGGAAATTGCAACTTTAAGAAAAACAATGTATAATAAAATCTATTTTTTTCTCATGAACATTGTAACAAAATGACATTGATTGAAATGACATTATTCACTTAGTTTCACTTAAAGTCAGTTTCCAAGAACCTATTGACAATGTTAAGTGAGGGCTTACTCTGTGTACACACACACACACACACACACACACACACACACACACACACAGAGTTCAGTGTATACTGTATAACAGATAGTTGACCCCTGAACAACAGGAGTTGGAACTACATGAGTCTAATTATATGAGATTTTCTTTCACCTCTGCCACTCCTGTGACAGCAAGACCAATCCCTCTTTTTCATTCTGTTCCTCAACATACTCAACATAAAGATAACGAGGATGAAGACCGCTATAATTTTAGATCCACTTCCACTTAATGAATAGTAAATATATATTCTCTTCCTTGTAATTTTCTTAATACCATTTTCTTTTCTCTAGCTTACTTTATTGTTAGAATACAGTTTATAATACATATGTACAAAATATATGTGAATCAACTGCTTCTGTCATCATTAAGGCTTCTGGTCAATGATCATCTATTAGAAGCTACTTGGGAGGCCGAGGCAGGAGAATCGCTTGAACCTGGGAGGCAGCGGTTGCCGTGAACCCAGATTGTGTCACTGCACTCCAGCCTGGGCAACAAGAGAGAAACTCTGTATAAAAAATATAAAAACAAGAAGAGGAAGAGGAAGAAGAAAGGAGAAAGAAGAAAGAAGAAGAAAGAAGAAACAAGAAGAAAGAAGAAGAGGAGGAAGAAGAAGAGGAGGAAGAAGAGGAGGAGGAAGAGGAGGAAGAAGAGGAGGAAGAAGAGGAGGAGGAAGAAGAAGAAGAAGAAGAAGAAGAAGAAGAAGAAGAAGAAGAAGAAGAAGAAGAAGAAGAAAAAGAAGAAAGAAGAAGAAGAAGACAAAGACAAAGACGAAGACAAAGAAGACGATGAAGAAGAAGAAGAAGAGGAAGTTGTTATATTTGGGGGAGTTAAAAGTTATACATGAAGTTTTGAGTCTATGAGGAGGGGTGCACCCCAATGCCCATGCTGTTCAAGAGTCAACTGTGTGTGTGTGTATATATATACATATATATATGTGTGTGTGTGTGTGTACACATATGGAGAGAGAGACAGCAAGCACCGTATTTAAAGGTAAAATATAAAAATATCCCCCATAATATCAGAAAATTAGAGACACTGGTTACTCTAATTCTGGCACACACAATAAAACACAATAATGAGAGAAACAGAAGGAGAAATAAAACTCCTGACACAAGGTGTTATTATATATATAGAAAATCCAAAATAATAAACATGTAAACTATCAAAACTATAAATAAATATAGCAAGATCACTGGATACAATGTCAATATACAAAAATAAAATCTTCTTCTATATATCAGCAACAGGCTATTAGAAAATGGAATAAAAGAATACATTCGTAATAACATCAAAATAATTAAATACATTGGGAATTATCTAATAAAAGATGCCTAAAGCTTCTTTCTAGAAAAGTAAAACATATTTCTGGGAAGCATTAAAGAAGGTTTAAATAGAGGGTATAACATAGATTGCAAGAATATTGTAAAAATGCTCAGTCTCTTAAAATTGGTCTTTGCATCCAAGGCAATTTCAATTAAAATACCTAAAGATATCTTTTGTTTTGTTTTTCTTTTGTTTTTTTCGGCCTGAAGAAATTGACAGGATGATTATAAAATTTATTTGGAAATGCAAAATACCAAGAATAGTGAAGATACCTTTGCAAGGAGCAACAAAGTTGAAGGATTTGCACTGTCTGTTATACAGACTTATTTCTGTATGGCTGAAATACAAATTGAAATGCAGATGGATGCAACTGAATATTGAGTCCAGATAAAAACCTATTTATTTAATCACCTAATTTATAACAAAAGTTGCCACTGTGTTTACGCTGAATCAACAGAATATCCAGACAGAGAGAAGAGAACCTTGACTTCTACATTATACCACACATAAAGTAATCAATTCCAAAGGCCTAAAAGGAAAAAGAAAAAATTTCCAGCATAATATTAAAAAAAAACTTCATTGACCATGAAATATGCAACAATTCTTTTTAAAAAAGCAACATTAATAAGAAGGAAAAGATTGATACACTGAATTTCATTAGAATTTAAAACTTTGAGTTTATAAAATATATCACAATCAAGAATGTGAAAAGGCAGACCAGAAGATAAGAGAATATATTCAGGATACATATGTCAGAGGTAGAATTCATGTACATTTACATATAAAAGATTGTTATATATCAATAAAAAGGGCTTACTCTGCAACAGGAAAATGAGAAAATGACTAGAAAATGTCTTTCAATAGAAAATATTAAAATTACAACCAAACATCTAAAATATATTCAATATCACTAGTCCATCACAGCTTTTTACCTGTATATGCCCTCAAATTATCTAAAAGATAAAAACTGAAAATATGAAGCATAAGTGAGGGTACTGGGATACTAGAACTCACATACATTACTAGTAGGTGAGAAAACTGGCATAACCACTTTTTTAAAAATAAATTTAAATGTATGCATATCCTGTGATGCAGCAACTTCATTTTCAGAGATAAAACTAAAGTATATATGTTTATCTTTACATCAAAAATAGATGTACAAAATTGTGAAAGCGATAAACTCAATGAAAAACAAATCAAATTTTATCAAGAATAAAATAAGTAGACCGGGCACAGTGGCTCATGCCTGTAATCCTAGCACTTTGGGAGGCCGTGGTGAGTGGGTTCACTTGAGGTCAGGAGTTCAAGACCAGCCTGGCCAACATGGTGAAAACCCATTTCTATTAAAAATACAGAAGTGGCCAGGCATGGTGGCTCACGCCTGTAATCCCAGCACTTTGGGAGGCCGAGGCGGGAGGATCACGAGGTCAGGAGATCAAGACCATCCTGGCTAACAAGGTGAAACCCCGTCTCTACTAAAATTACAAAAATTAGCCGGGCATGGTGGTGGGCGCCTGTAGTCCCAGCTATTTGGGTGGCTGAGTGAGGCAGGAGGATTGTTTGAACTCGGGAGGTGAAGGTTGCAGTGAACTGAGATCACACCATTGCACTCCAGCCTAGGCAACAGAGCAAGACTCCATCTCAAAAAAAAAAAAAAAAAAAAAAAATGGTAAATTGTTATATACTCATACATAATATTATAATAAAATGAATAAATCACCACTTTGTACAGCAGCAGAGATGAATCACACAGATCATTGCTTCATAAAACAATGAATTGCTGTATGAAGATGAGTCTCAAAATTATAATTTTGAGTGAAAAAAAGCCAGAATCCAATGTATATAATGTATGGTTTCACTCATATCAGTTTCAAAAACAAGAACAACTAGTCTCTTGATAAAACTCAGACTAAATATCCTGACATGACATCAAGGAAGAAGCACACAGATATTTCTGGTTTTCATGGTAATCATTTATATTTTGATTTAAGTGGTTCTTGTATAAGTGTGTTCATAGTGAAAAAAATTAAAGAAGCTATTCACATGTCATGCATACATTTCCCATTCTCTGTACTGTATTTCAATAAAAATATTTTAAATAAAACCTTGATATAACATTTGTTTCAAGGAAGTTGTTATTCAAATAATTACTATATTTCTACTAATAGGAAATGTAAGATCGTACAAGAGTATAGATGCTGTGCTATCATATCACAACATTTACTTCTGAGAGAAAAAAACATGGAAAAAGAACCTGAACAAGCATGATTTTCTTGTTTTCACCATCCAAATATTAACCTTCATTTATGGGAGGGAGATACTTTTGATAGGAATCATAATAAATATGTTATGAAAGAATAGCCACTTTTATTACAATAATGGATTTCTGCTATCAAAACTGTACTCCTACTTTTTTTTTCTTTTTTTTTTATCGCAGGTGTAGTCTTGTTCTGTCACCCAGGATGGAGTGCAGTGGCGCCATCTCGGCTCACTGCAACCTCCATCTCCCTGGTTCAAGGTATTCTCCTGCCTCAACCTCCTGAGTGGCTGGGATTACAGGCATGCACCACTATGCTCTGCTAATTTTTGTATTTTTATTAGAGACAGGGTTTCACCATGTTGGCCAGGCTGGTCTCAAACTCCTGACCTCATGGATCTACCCATCTCTGCCTCCCAAAGTGCTGGGATTACAGGCATTAACCACCGCACCCAGCCTGTAATCCTGCTTTCAAAGCTTATTTCACTTGCTTATATTAATTGTAGCTTCCCTAAGATCTTCAGTCAAAACAAATGTTCCTTCTGTTATTCCAGAGTGCTGTGCTTGTTGTCTGTCTTTTTTTACTATTATAACACATGTCTAATTCTGTTTTATATCATACACCATACTTTTATCTAATGCCCTCTTCCTCACTGAATATTTGCTATTGTAAGACAATAACAAGTACACACATGAAATATGTGGAGTTTCTATCCTCTAGATTTTCACTGAAAAGAAAAGCAAACACATTCATAAGGAACTATGATTTTTATACTGCAACAGAAACCTGTAATAAGTACTGCAATTGAGATGGAAGAAGGATATATTTGGACAAAATGTATCACAGGTAAATCTAATTAGGAAGGATATGAACTAAATCCAGGGGTATAGTAAGTTGTTCCTTTGTTAGTTCATTTAGTCAATTATTTAAGATTTACTGAGTACTTCTACATGCCCAGTACTGAGATGGATGCTGGAATTGTACAAATGAATAAGATGCAGCCTCTACTCCAGGGAAATTCAGAGTTTAATAGTAGAAATCCACATCTTGATAGTCACAACAAAGTGGACTGCATTGCATACATAAGAGTTATATGATGCAGCCTCTACTCCAGAGAAATTCAGTGTTTAATAGTAGAAATCCACATCTTGATACATTAGTCACAACAACGTGGACTGCATTGCATACGTAAGAGTTATATTTAAAGTGTTCTGAAAGCATAGAGGAAGGAGAAATAATAGCTAGTGGTCAGTAGACATAAAAATAACATCAACAATATTTTTTGTGAGTTTAGCACACATAAAGCACTACACTAAGGGGTTTCCCATGCATGAGTTCTCTAATTTACTCCTAGACTAAACATCTCCAGTAGGCATTAAGGAAACCAAGGACAAGGAGGCAAGTTAGATTGCCTAAGGATACATATTACTTATAGATCCAGGCTCATAAACTCAAATTGTCTTATGTCAAAGCTCTGAAAATACTATCTTCACCTTTAATCACACAGTGTCTGTGACATATTCTAAAGTGCTGCTTTTCCACCTTCAGGCATTAAGAGCAGTGACTGAAAATAATTTACAAAACTGTAAGATACTAATCGTAGATGGGGACTCAGAATTTTTACAATACAGATCTACATTCATTACTAATCTATCAGTAACACTGTGTTATAATGTCCTCCTTGGAGAAGTCTCTAGAAGGAGAGAAACTCTGGGCAGAGGTTAGGTAGGAGAAAAATTGTGAAGGGTGGGAGGACCTGGGCACATTTCTAGCCCAGGAATATAGTAGATGGAAGACACAATGACTAAAAGAAGGTGATTTATTAGTGAAATTTCAAGCACAGTAGTTCCAGAAACTCTAGTAAAGGTACATAAAGAGAGAATATGGCAAAAATGCCTGAGTAAGATTTCAGCAGACATAGGTATGAGTGAAGGGCATTCTGCATAAATAAAATAGTGGCAGCAGTGAACAATGGTGTGACATTTTTAGCTTAAAGCTAATAATACGTGCTAGCAAAATGTCAAATGAGCAAATAGTGCCTTGCACATAATATACATTTAATGTATATTTATTGACTAGACTTTAGAAAGACTTTCTTATTATTTACCGAGTTACAGAAGTATAAAAAATTAACATGTTTACTTCCTTTAATATTATTTCAAGTTTTAAATATATAGCTAAAGGAATATGCTGTGCACTGATTTTTTTCAGGATTCTTGTTTCTTATTTTGAATTTATTAATCTTTACAATGAGTAATAATTACATATGCAATTTAGACTTGTAATTGTATAATAAAACTCTATTTTCATGATATATGTCTTCTTGATATTTAGCACCTGGGATTAACATCTAGGATTACTAAATTTCAGAATCAAAATATATGCAGTATACATCTTAATTTGTTCCATGTTTGATTCAACTGATTAAATGTGAATAATTATAAGGCAGTATAGGTATTTTGTATTGAAAATCTTCTATTGAAACTTGATGTCTAACAGCACCTGCTGAAATCTAAGTGTGAGACACAGGGTGTCACAACCCAAGATGACAGAAACTTGTGTTATTGAAAAAAGCCTTTCCCTTTGACAAAATGTCTGCCACAAAGCATCCCACACTCTTTCATACTGAATGCAAGAAACTGTCATTTTGATTTTTTCTCATGCACAAATTACAGAAAACAAAACTAAAGACCGTAATTTTAATCTCTGAAGTGAATGAGAGTAAGCCTTAATTAGCCCATAAAATACAGAATAATGGAAAAAAATCTACAGGAATTCCCGAAGACTAATTTTAGCTGGTAATTTTAATGCACTTCCCAATAGAACTATTTAATCAGAAATAATGAAAATTAATGGCCACTGGACAGCACTTCATTTTCAAAGAGCTTTAGAAAAGTTCACACACTGTTATATGGATTTAGCTCTAATAGGCTTCTGGGTCACTGGTGAGCCAGTTCAAATATGGATCTACCATGCTGATTAGTTATGAGTCATGTATCTCCAATTGCAAGGGTTGTGCTTTGAGTATTCGTCAAAGACATTCTGTATAAACCAGCTGTCCATTAAAAGCTTTTCTCCAAGTTACGTGAGTCAATTCAACAGTGGAGACACTCCTTTTGTTAGGGGAAAAAAATAACAATATTGGCATGTGAGAGAGTAACTCAATGTTTGAATACATAAATGGGTTCCTACAGTAGAATGTCTTATTAAAATAATTTTGTTTAGGTGTTCGATACCAACGCTGATTTTTCTAGTACAATTTCTTTCTAAACTAAAAAATAATGATTTTATCTTTCTCTGCTCATTTTGTAAGTCTTCCTCCCTGAAAAATATTTTCTTCTAACTCTGGATGGTATCATTTACTTCCAGCTTTTCAATTCTCACCTGCATCCCCCTTGTAAGTCCTTGCATTCTCTAGTCTCCCACTGACAACCACTTATTTACTTTCTGTCATTGGTTACATTTTTCTAGAATTTTATATAAATGAAATTATACTATAAGTACAGTTTTTTGTCTGACTTTTTAACTTTACATAATGAGCTGTAATTAGTCCATGTTGTGTGCATCAGTAGTTTCTTCCTTTTAATGACTGCATAGTCTTCCATGTTGTAAACATCCATACATATATCCTGTGTATATGTCACAATTTGTTTATCCATTCACATATTTTGTTTTTCTTCCAGGTTGGGGCTATTACGAAAGAAACTGCAACAGAATTTCAGATTTGTTAACAAATAATTTTAAAGATATATGCTTTCATTTCCTATGGGAACATTCCAGGGGTAGAACACCTGCATCATATGGCAGATAAACGTTTCACTTAAAAAAAAACAAACCTGTGAAACTGCGTGGCAAAGCAGTTGAGACATTCTAATTCACCACCAGCAGTGTATGAGAATTTCACTTGCTCCAGGTTCTTAACAGCACTTATACTTTGGTTTTAGCTTTGTTACTTTAAATATGTAGTGTTAACAAGTTGTGGTACTGTACTTTTAATTTACATTTCTGTAATGATGACAATGATGAACACCATTTCAGGTGCTTATTTGTCATCTGCATAACTGCTGTGATTAAGTGTCTGCTGAAACTACATGTGTATATATATTACATATACAGATATATATATTTTGTGCCTTTGACACACTGTACATATATACAGAGTTATTTATATGTATATATATACACACACACATATACACATATATATGCATGTAGAAAGAAAGTGAGTGTGTGTCAACAGGCACAGACAAAATTAGCTCCCAACAAAGGCCTGCTCTCTAACCAAAAAACAGGAAAGCAGCAGCTTAGTTAACAGAAAACTTTTAGATAATAACTGTTCTACTTTAGCCAAACATACACACCAAAAACAAAAATAAAAATAAAAAGTGACCTCACCTTCCCTCTCACAAGCAAAGCCTACTTGAAGATTGCAGATTATCCATTTGCCAAGCTGTAATGAAGTGCCCCCAGTTACCTTGTAGGAGTGGTTTCAAAGAAGGGCAGATAGGGAACCTAGACTTTCATTCCACCTTTCGGTGGTATCAAGAGTGTCCTGGTTAAAGGGTATCATCAATCCCCAGTGGTAACAAGACCATCCCCTCTAAGGTGTCAGTGAGGCCTTGTATAGAAACGGTAAGAAGGCATTGCTGCTGCCAGAACAGTGGCTCGCGCCTGTAATCCCAGCACTTTGGGAGGCCGAGGTGGGCGGATCACGAGGTCAGGAGATCGAGACTATAATGGCTAACACAGTGAAACCCCGTCTCTACAAAAACACAAAAAAATTAGCTGGGCGTGATGGCGGGCATCTGTAGTCCCAGCTACTCAGGAGAGTGAGGCAGGAGAATGGCATGAACCAGGGAGGTGGAGCTTGCAGTGAGTGGAGATTGAGCCACTGCACTCCAGCCTTGGTGACAGAGCAAGACTCCATCTTAAAAAAAAAAAAAAAAAAAAAAAAAAAAAAAAAAAAAAAAAAAGAAGGCATTGCTGCATCTTTCAACCAGGTAGAACCACTGGGAGCCTAGTGGAGAGCTGGAAAACCCAAGCCCCTCAGTATAAATGAGGAATCTCCCTTTCTTGGATGTCAACGTTTGCCCAGTGGGGAACCTTAACTACCAAAACCATCTGGAAATAACAATATGGTTCTCTTACTCCTTCTTCTGATTGATCAGTGTCACAGGTGACCAGCTAAATCAGAAGATATAAATAAGATCAACAATATAATACCCACAATTTCCAGATTTCAAATAAAACTTTCTTACTATACAACATACCAAGAAAATCTCAACTTGAACGAGAAAAGATAATCACAGATGACAACACTAAGGTTATAGAGTTATAAAACTGCCTTTCAAAGGTGTCAAAGCATCTATCATGAAGCTGCCTAAATGAGCAATCATGAAAATGCCTGAGACGAATTACAAAATAGAAGGTCTCAACAAAGAAATAGAAGATATAAAGTATTAAATTGAAAATTTAAAACTGAAAAATTTAGCATATTTTCTTAAATGAGTGGATTGGTTCAAAAACAAAATAAGGTATACAAAGGAAGGAATTAGTAAACTTAAGATAACAACTAAAATAGAAATTACCCAATATAAACAGCAGTAAGAAGCTAGACTAAAAAGTAACAATCTTAGGAACATTTTGGACTATAATTACATACGTGACATTTGCATCACCAGAGTCCTAGAAAAAGAGGAGAAAAGAGTGGAGCTGAAAAATGTTTAACAGTAAATAACAGCCTAAACACTTCCACAAGTTGGCAACAGATACAATCCTATGAACTCAAGAAACTGAACAAATTCAAAATAAAATGATCAAATGCTGTCTTTTTGCTCTGAATAGCATGTTTGTCCCCCATGTTCCTTCTTTACATAGTGTTTCAATGTAATGATTAATACTGAAAAAGCTTAATAGGATAGAATGTTTCATAACCAGCTCTTTGGAATTTAAATAATTAACATGTTATAGGAGATATTTGATATTTAGGAAGTTTTAATTGCCTTTCCAAAATATAATTGTTATAATTTGTGTTGCAAAGAAAAAAATTAGTTTCTATTCTCCTTTAATTCTTAGCAATTTAAAATGTTTATATCAATTTAAGAAACGTTTTAGAAATCTTTTAATTCTCAGAAGTTGATTAGATAGGAGTCTGATTATGTTTGATCCTGTTAGAGTGATGTGTTATCAAGTCTTATAGAGCTATTTCTGTTTACGGCAAAAAGCATTTGACCACAAAGCAAAGGTTCAGATAACACACTCTCTGCCTAATACATGCTCTCTACTGTTAAATGCTTAATATTCACAAAGGTAAATAGGAAAGCACTTTCTTCTCTATTTTCCGAAAGCAAACATTTTAGATCTTTAATCTTGGAGAAATTAAGCAATGATTTAACCTTCAAACTAAATACTATATAGCACAGACATTTGAAAATATAGCCTTAATGTGATTTTATCAGGATATTAGGTTTCATTATTTGTAATGTTTGGAGATTACATTATATATAAAGGCCAATGAAATAAGCAAAGTTTGTAGTGAAACCATTTGAAAGAAGGTTTTCTCCTAGATAAATTAACTGATTCTTTATCTTGATTAGGCTTCATTCTTTATTCCAACACATACTTAAATGGGTGAATCCCACAGACAATAAATTCAGATTTTTCAATCAATTCAGTTTTTTTTTAAACCAACCTACTTCTCCAGATATCTGGTTTAGACTAGGTTTGATAAAATCCAAGGGAAATGTTGAGCCCTAAAACTTTAATTAAATAGACCTTTGAGGCCAGAAACAACTTGACACTGAAACTTTTATTTGTCTGGTAAATTATATTTGAATATCTCCAAATGACTCTACATTTTTTTTTGTTCAGACAAATAACCAAAAAATTTGGGGGTATTTATATAAAAGAGTAGCATATTTGGATCAAATTTCTAAATCATTGTCAATCTGAATTATTTAAAAAATTGTGTTGACACTGTGAAAAGGTCTGTTTTATTTGTACTTATCAGTTATATTTAAATTATTTCCACAATACATACTTCAGTGATAATCTATGTCAATAAATTATTACAAGTGGAAAAAATACTTTATATAATTCAATAAAATCAGTGGTGTCTGGAAGAATCTAAATGATTAGGCCCATCAACTAACATTAAAGAATTTAGAATCAGCAAACCTCGGCAGAAAGGTGTTGTGGGGAACTTTCAGAGAAGAATGTCTGTGAAAGTCCAATATGTCTAATTGCTTGGCAGAATATAGAGAGACAAAATCTCCTGTGAGGACAAAAATCCTCCTTTTGAAACTCCCAGTTGTGTATGCTCAGTGGGTTTTCCAGTGAATGAAGTAAGCTGGAAAGCACACGAGGGCAGCCTGTGTCTACTTAACCTTGAATTCCAGAGCTATGTGTCAGAGACCCTAATTATATCATAGGAAAGTTTGGCCCAGGAATGGTGGCTCATGCTTAAAATCCCAGCTACTTGGGGAGGCTAAAGTGAGAGAATCACTTCAGTTCAGAAATTTGAGACTAGCCTGGGATAAAAGACTATCCACTGAGTACAGTGTACACTGCTTGGGTGATGGTGCACCAAAATCTCAGAAATAAAAATAAAAAAGAAAGAAAGAAATGTTTGGAAGAAAATGTGTTTCAGGTCAAGGAGGTATATGCTACCTACAATCTCAGCTGCTACTTTTAGTAGAAATTCTACTGTTAGTAGAAATTCAGAACAGTTGGAATTTCACAATGAGAAAATATATTCTGATATTACATACCAACTCATAAATTGAGGTCTCTAAATGCTGTGTATTAAAATTTTAATGCAATTCTATGCATACAAGAAATAAGATATTGAGAAGAGTGCAAATTGTAACATACATCAAACATTGCATTTTGAGTTACACTCTTGGTCTTGAGTGTCTGCTATCGAAGACACAAATGTTAGATCACAAATAAGAGGCAACAGAATTGACTGTGCTTTATTCATTTTCTAGCTGCAATATTTTGGTCATGTTACTAAACATCTTTGAATTGTAGTTTTCCCACATAGAATAAATGTTATCATAATAGTTTCTATACAAGGTTAAGAATTAGATAAAATACTTTATATAAGAGAAAACAAGCAAGAAGCCAGCACATAAACTATAGTTACTGGTAATATAATTGATTATAAATTAGTGATAATGTACATATGATGATTAATCTCAATATCACATAATTTACTCAGTATAGTTCTATCTCCTTTGTCATTGTTCATAGAGAAGCCATTTATGTGTTTGTCCAGTAGCTGATTTCTTCGTTATTTTTTACTCTTTTGACCCATTTTCTCTGGTGGTATGAAATCAAGATGGTGAGTGATTTCTTAAGGTTTGCCTGTCTCTTGTTCTACTTGGGTTTCTAGCTTTGAAATGCGCGTAAGTCTTGTTCAAAGTCTTCTTTTTCAAACATGGTATTGACATTTTGGATAAAGTTTGATCTGAATATTTGCTTCACATAGATATCCTCTGAATTTTTAAATAATCCCATCTAAAAAATTATGTATTACCCCTTCATACCATTAAGCTTTCATGCGCTGCCTTACAAGCCTCTATCTGAACTCGGTTTGTAATTCATTTCCTTATTCCAATCAAGATTCCTGACTCTTAGTTTGAAAATGCTCTATGGAAAAATAGAATGTGTAATCTTTGGCAAATTTTGATCTTCTGGTGAATTTGTTGTAAGTGCAACAAAATCTGTATATACGTAATAATCCTAATAACTATTTCTTTTATATATAGGGTAGCAGAAACTCATCTGTAATTCAGGACTTTTAGTATATTAAAAAGAGTAAGCTTTTTAACATAAGAGTGGTAACCTGGGATTGGTAAACATCTCTTGTCCATAATTCTGCCCCTTCTCTGTGCTTTCAGCAAGAGTGAACTCTGCTTAATGGATGCACTTGACAGTGGCAATCCATTATAAGTGCTTTAAAGGTAGACATAAGTAAAACAACCTAAACCACATCCATGGTTAATAATTGATATTTATTCATCATTGGCAACTATTGATTATAGACTTAAAAGGAAGTTCTTTGTGTATTGATTTTGGACCCTTTGCTTTGCTATACAGACAACTGCAAGCGACTTGAACTTAAGGGAAGTGTGTTACAATTCTTAAAAAATTAAGTAGTCATTAAAGAAACAAGGTGCAGTGTGAGTCCATGGCTTCTTGTAGAATAAAAACAGGTTGGCTTTGAAGAGATTCATGAGAGAATTCTCTTGCGGTTTTTTTTTTAAAACAGCTGACTACTACTAATAATGCAGTTATAATTGAGAACTGTTCATCCTAGAGATTTTCAATATGTGTATCTTACATTTTATAATACAAGTGTAAGTTGAAACTGAATTTTATCAATTGTTTGAAATACCAGACATGCTGCTGGAAATATGTCTAGTCCATTTGTTTTGCTCATGATTTCAAGCATCATTTCATTCTATGACATAACAGGGGCCTGTAAATATGCTAATGGAAGGGTGGAACTGGTATAATGTGGTTTTCATGCTTACTATGGCCTCTTGATTTGAGAAATTACACAAATGATGAGAGAAATGAGTCATAAGGAAGAACAAACTAGAACAAACAATACTTCCGTGCTATATGAAACCCTAATTTGAGGTGTAATTTGGAGGATATAATTGCATTCTAATATTGGAGCTGTCATTCATTAGCTTGGAACATCTGACTTGTCACAAAGCCTGTTGTTCCCCACGTATAAAATGAGGGAGGATAAAAATTATTTAACTCTCTAGCAGGATGTTGCAAATAGTAAACTGATAACATGTACATGGAATCAGATCAAAAAGTATGAAAATAAAAAAGGGTTAAGGATAGAGTCTAATTATTACTTTTCTAGACTTAAGATAGAGAGGATATGCTAAAGCCATTGCAAATACAGAAAAATTGGTTAAAAGCAATTATAAAAGTGGTTTTAGTATCATGTGAGAATAATCATTAGCAGTTTCAAATGTCAAGCTGTTGAGACAAAGTTTTTGAAGAAATATAAAATAGAATATTTAAGACAAATTGTTTCATTGTCAATAACTTATCCTGTTGGGAACACAAGCAAAAGACTATTAAAATATGCATACCTTTCTATTATTGACTCTTACTTATTTCTATGAATGCATAAAATATGTGTTCTTTTTATTTTTAATAATATTTTAACTTTTTCTAGGATCAGGGGTACATGGCAAGTTTGTTATACAGGTAAACTCATGCTGTCTTTTTAAAGTGAAAAATCTAGTGCCATATTCTATGTTCATAATGTTAGCAAGTACGTATATCCACCGCATATATATCTGCTAAGATATACAATTGTATATGGAAATACATTTTCTAGGCATAGTGGCAGATATCTGTAATGCACTTTCATAGAACGGTAGTATGGTGAAAATTAATAGTTTGAAATAAAAAAGATCTCTATTCACATCCTAGCTTTGCTGTTTACTAACAGTTTAATTTTAGATGTTATTTATTATCACTAGTTAATGGTGATCTTATGTTATGAATTTAAATAAAAGAATGGAAGTGAAGATATTTAGCATAATGTTTGTCATATGGTAATTGCTCAACAGAGATTAATATTCCTAGCAACTCAACTGTATTTTCTTAAGACTTTCTATATGTAGCTGTGATATGGCAAACGTTATTTAACAAACAAACTTTTATTGTAGTTTTTTAGAAACTTGTCCAAAATTATTTCTCACAATAACCCTCAGAATGCTTTTATTTTTTTATTTTATTTTTTGAGATGGAGTATCGCTCTGTCACCCAGGCTGGAGTGCAGTGGCGTGATCTCGGCTCACTGCAAGCTCCGCCTCGTGGGTCCACATCATTCTCCTGCCTCAGACTCCCGAGTAGCTGGGACTACAGGCGCCCGCCACCATGCCCGGCTAATTTCTTTTTGTATTTTTAGTAGAGATGGGGTTTCACTGTGTTAGCCAGGATGGTCTCGATCTCCTGACCTCGTGATCCACCTGCCTCGGCTTCCCAAAGTGCTGGGATTACAGGCATGAGCCACTGCGCCCGGCCAGAATGCTTTTAAATACAAAAGACAACACAACTCTAGCTGACATAGAATAGAAATAAATATTATTCGTTCAATAATTAAATGTCCAGAGACGGGGTGGGGTTTTGGCCTGGTTTGACCAGGAATCCAGTTTTATTTATTTATGATTTTCTTAGCTCTGCTCTTTTCTATTTGCCATTTTAGTTGAAATCTTGTCAGTAACATGTATAACTGTCTGCTTTTATTTCAGCTTTCATGTTTGTACTTTACATCATTTAGACAGAGTTTCTGTATCTCAAGAAATTATTAAGTTTTATACTAATGGGCCACCCCTGAAGAACAGAGAAATTCCATGTGGTTTGGTCAATTCTTGAACTACTTGAGTAAATCTCTGTTACAATGGAGATGTTAATGCTCATAATGGCTTAGAATCCAATACAGGAGCTGGTAGTAGTATAAATTCTATCCAAACCATATGCCTGCTCTATGATGGAATAGATGCTGAGTTAATAATCACAATGTTCCTATGTTACTCTGTGGCACATGTACAAAAATATCTGTCAAGTTCCTTATTTGTAGTATCACGGTGCAGGAGAGGAACTTGCAGATTATCAGTGGGCTTATTTTCCAAAGTTTAGGAAATTTGAATGACATTACTTGTTCAAGATAATCTGCAATTTTTAGTAATGCTGATTCTGTTTGTTTTGTTTTGTTTTGAGATGTAGTCTCGCTCTGTCACCGAGGCTGGAGTGCAGGGGCTGGAGTGCAGTTGCAAGATCTCGGCTCACTGCAACCTCCCCCTCCCGGGTTCAAGTGAAGTAATGCTGATTCTGTATTCATACTTCTGACTGCAAGGAGTTCCAGCAATAGGAGTGATTGCTTACTTATTGACTCTGGACCACAGGGTTAATGAGAAGTATGGAGTTTCTCTAAGTTATTCAGCAATTTATCTATCAAACATGATTTGCATGATAAATAAATAAAATAACTATTATCACATGTGAATTAACATTAAAGTATGTCCTCATTCTTGAAAAAACTGGGAGCCGTTGCACTACTACATGCAGGGCACCACTTAAGATGAAATATGTTTGAAATGTTTATGGGGAACTAATTCTAATTCTTTTTTCATATACTTCTTAATAGTAAAAAATTAACATATACATTCAATTTTTAAACAAGTTATGATGCATTTGCAGGTACTATAATTGTCAGTTACAATAACAAGTACAAACCAATATTTATGTTATCTCAATGTTCATGGAGTTGAATAGGAAATGAAAAAGAATTTAAAATAATTTTTTCAATGGGAAAGACCAAAACTTGTTCAAAATTCAAAGAAAGGTTAACTTAACTTTGAACACAAATCTTGTTTAAGAAAAATAATAATTTAATTGATAGTGCATGTTAAAAAGATAGAAAACATTTCCAATTTTTCTTATTATGGAACACATGATGCTTTTAAAGATTGAAGCATTTGCACTTTTTCCCACTGTAAGGAAAGAGGAGGCTTAAATCTTCAACTACTTGCAGTATGTAATTGTAGGGATAGACTACGATTTTACAAAGTATAGATTTACCTAGAAATAAAATAAGTCCAAACCTAGGAATGATTGTTGAATTAAATTATGGAAGAGAGCCAAATGAGATGATACAACTTCAGCCTTCGGTCTTCTCCCTGACCCCACAATTTCTTTTTTATATAATTTTTAGTTCATCTAGTCCAATAAAATACGCAAGACTTTAGTACAGTATGTGGAGGTAATCCTGCATACATGAAAAGAAAAATTATGCTGATACACATCCATATAAGAAAATAGAAGATATGAAGAAGGAGCTCTGGGAAAATTTTAGTACAGACAAGATGTGCTTGAGCTCTGGATTGCTACTATTTTCCTAGTAGCAAATATATGAAAACCCTCTTATAAGCCTCCATTAATAATATTTTGTCACTTAGGTTTGACTTAGGATTTACTGTTCTTAAACAAAACAAGCCTTAATACGTATACGCACAAAAGAGAAATTGAAAGTCTAAAATTGCTTAATATTGAAAATATTAATATATTAATAAATAAAATATTAAATGGTAGCTCATTATGGTTTTAATATACATTTCCCTGATAATTAGTGATGTTGAGCATTTTTCATGTTTGTTAGCTATTTATATATCTTTTTTGAGGGTTGTCTATTCATGTCCTTTGCCCACTTTATGATGGGATTATTTGTTTTTTTCTTGTTGCTTTGAGTTCCTTGTAGATTCTAGATATTAGTCCTTGACAGATGCATAGTTTGCAAATATTTTCTCTCATTCTGTGGCTTGTCTGTTTACTCTGCTGATTATTTCTTTTGCTATGCAGAAACTTTTTAGTTTAAGCAGGTCCCATTTATTTTTGTTTTTGGTTCATTTGCTTTTGGGCTCTTAGTCATGAATTTTTTGCCTAAGTCAATGTCTAGAAGACTTTTACCGACGTTATCTTTCAGAATTTTTTTCGGGTCTTAGATTTAAGTCTTTGATACATCTTGAGTTGATTTTTATCTAATGTGAGAAATGAGGATCCAGTTTCATTCTTCTACATGCGGCTTGCCAGTTATCCCAGCACCGTTTATTGAATAGGGTGTCCTTATTCTCAGTTTACGTTTTTCATGCTTTCTTGAAGATCAATTGGCTATAAGTATTTGGCTTTATTTCTGCATTCTCCATTCTGTTTCATTGATCTACAGGCCTATTCTTATACCAGTACCATGTTGTTTTGGTAATTATAGCCTTGTAGTTTAATTTGAAGTCTGGTAATGTGATGCTTCCAGATTTGTTCTTTTTGTTTAGTCTTGCTTTAGCTATGTGAGCTTTTTTTGTTGTTGTCGTTCTATATAAATTTCATGATTGCTTTTACTAGTTCTTTGAAGAATGATGATGGTATTTTGATGGGAATTGCATTGAATTTTAGATTGCTTTTGGCAATGTGATCATTTGCACAATATTGATTCTATCCATCCATGAGCATAGGATGTGTTTTCATTTCTTTGTGTCATCTATGATTTCTTTTGGCAGTGTTTTATAGTTTTCCTTGCAGAGATCATTCACCTCCTTGGTTAAGTGTATTCCTAAGTATTTTATTGTTTCTGCAGCTGTTGTAAAAGGGATTGAGTTATTGACTTGACCCTCAGCTTGATCGTTTTTGGCATATAACAGAGCTACTAATTTGTGTATATTGATTTTATATCCCAAAACTTGACTGAATTAATTCATCAGATCTAAAAGCTTTTGGATGATTCTTTAGGTTTTCTAGGCATACAGTTATATCATCTTTGAACAGCAATAGTTTGACTTCCTCTTTTCCAATTTGGATGCCACTTCTTTCTTTCTCTTATCTGATTTATCTGTCTAGGATTTCCAGTACTATGTTGAACAGAAGTGGTGAAAGTGGGCATCCTTGGCTTGTTCCAGTTCTCTGGGGGAATGCTTTCAAGTTTTTGATTCTCTTCTACAGCAGGTTATATTCTTCCATTACCCAGCAGGCTATCCAGGTTTGTTTTCATGGAGACACGGATACAAGATAACAATTAGAAACGTGAAAGACCTCTTCAGTTCTAGGATCAGAAATGGCTCTTCATCTATACTATACTCCCACATTGTATTTGCTAAATTAAGTCAGAAGGCCAGCCTAAATTCAAAGATTATTGAAATATCTTTCTTTTCTTATTGGAAAGACTGATTGCAAAGTATGGATAGAGAAGGAATGATGTTTTCTGGCTATTTTTATAATCAATATGTTGCATACAGCTCTCATCACCACCAGAGTAGAGATAATTATTTTTTTATTGTTTCTATTTGAAAATACTTTAAGAGATCTACAGTTGACTGAAATTAGATCACATGCCTATTCTTGAACCAGTCACCTAATCCAATGGGCAATGTACAGATAACTTGAAGGCTGATCATCCAGCCCTCTTGCTGTCTAATATATATTATCCATATCTAATTATAAATTACTACAGATTTTTATTACTTTTCCAGTGTCAGCATGTAGCTTAAAATATGAAAGTCAAACGAAGTCTTTATCGTACTGAACTTCTTATTCATTATATACTCACCCTCCTGTTTGTTGCACTCTTGATATACTTAATTTTTAAGAATCCATACTCATTTATGATTTTTGTTCTTGGGTGTAAATTCTATCCATAAATTAAATACTTAATATCATTTTTAGAATATCTTGATCAATCCATTGTTTGCTTGTTTCATTCTAAATATGTAATCACCTGAGAAGTACTCATCCAATCTTCTAATTTCAATTACCATATATATGTTGATAGCACCAAGGCTTTATTTATAACTCACCTTTAAATTTTTACAGTAAGTACTCAGCAAATTCATGCTGAATAAAGGAATAAATGAGTAAATAAAATACTGGACATTAAAGTATTCAGTACATCCTAAAGCTCTAAAAATAACAGTTGTTATAATTATACAAAAAGGCATGCAGCTCCATGTGCTTCTAGAAGTTTCTTTGTTTTGCAGGTCTATTTATATGATTGAATCACTTTATACTTTTGTATACTCTGAAATATACATGTTTACAATTAATTTAATTATAAGGAGATTATTTTTCTTTTTCATTTGTGTTTTTACCCAAATATTGACACTAGTTTTGTTTTTATTTCATTTTAATAGGGATCAACTAGTGCTGACTGGCAGCTTGCCATTAGAAGGGGGTGAACTACCTATTATAATCCTGTATTAAATTAATTGGAGCCGGGCGCGGTGGCTCACGCTTGTAATCCCAGCACTTTGGGAGGCCGAGGCGGGCGGATCACGAGGTCAGGAGATCGAGACCACGGTGAAACCCCGTCTCTACTAAAAATACAAAAAATTAGCCGGGCGTGGTGGCGGGCGCCTGTAGTCCCAGCTACTCGGAGAGGCTGAGGCAGGAGAATGGCGTGAACCCGGGAGGTGGAGCTTGCAGTGAGCCGAGATTGCGCCACTGCACTCCAGCCTGGGTGACAGAGCGAGACTCCGTCTCAAAAAAAAAAAAAAAAAAAAAAAAAATTAATTGGAAAGAGTTTATGTTTTCAGTATTCCAGCACGCTCAAAGTTTAAGATGCAGAAAAGGAAAACAAGGCAGCCTAGAGAACATTTACGTTTGCATATTCTCATACAATTTTTATCTATTTTGCTTCTCTTAATAAACTTTACACAATCACTGCCTGGAAATGTATTTGGTTGTTTGTTTGCTTTGGAATTCTGCCCTTTCACTGTGTGCATCAAAATGATTTGCAACAGTTTGTTTATTGAATGACTTTAGCAATTCAGCCATCTTCAAAATCACCAGTTGCTATTTCTAAAAGTAGGTAGATTTAAAATGAGCTGCCACTGTTTGCCAAATGTAGAAGTGTCAAAATGTTCCCAGTGAATAACATCACTTATTACACTGTAGAAATGTACTTTGGGAGCATTATTTACCCAGTTTATTTCTAACCTACATTTGGAACTTGGACTAATTTTAAATGGGCCAACATGCCATTTTTATATATTGATGAGAACTCTTTCTGAACAAGCCAAATAACATCTGAAAATAATTTTTAAATCACTCTTCATTGAAAAGATACCACATAGAAACCATTTACAGGTAAGATTGCCAGATGAAAGCATTTAATCATTCTGCTTTTAGAAAGGATATTAAAATTCTGGGCCAATAGCTTGTGATACTTCATTTGAAGTATAGTCATACCTCACTTAGTGAGTCACAGGGATAAGTTCTGAGACATGTGTCTAGGTGGTTTTTTGTGCAAACATCATAGAGTGTATTTACACAAATCAAGATGGCGTAGCCTACCACACACCTAGGCTGTATAGTATAGCCTATTACTTCTAGGCCACATGTCTATACATCATGTTATTGCACTGAATACTGCAGGCATTTATAACACCATGGTAAGTATTTGTGTATCTAAACATATTTGAACATAGAAAAGTTACAGAAAGAATATGGAATAAAAATAAATATCGTACATGTATATAGGACACTTATCACGGTTAAAGCTTACAGGACTGGACATTGCTTTGGATGACTCAGTAAGTCAGTAGTGAGTAAATGTGAAGGCTTGCAATATTACTGTGGACTACTGTAGACTTTAAACACTGTACACATAGGTTATAATAAATTTTAAAAAATTTCTTTCCTCAGTAATAAATTAAACTTAGCTTACTGAAACTGTTTTACTTAAGTGATTTTAACCTTTTGGACTCTTGTAATAACACTTAGCTTAAAACACAAACACATTATACAACTGTACAAAAATACTTCATATAATTCAAATATTTTTTGTTTTTAATTTTTTATAATTATTGTTTACTTTTTAAACTGGTTAAAAATAAAACACAAACACATATATTAACCTAGGCTTACACAAGATCAGGATCATCAATATCACTATCTTACACTTCCATATCTTGTCCTACTGAAAAGTCTTCAGGGGCAAAAACACTCACGGAGCTGTCATCTCCTATGACAACAGTGAGTTCTTTTGAAATTCCTCTTGAAGGACCTGCCCGAGGTTGTTTTATAGCTACCTTTTTTAATAAGTAAGAAAACAGGCTAAAATAATGATAAAAATATAGTATACTAAGTACATAAACCAATAACATAACTGTTTACTACTATTTTCAAGTATTATGTACTATACATAATTTTACATGCTATACATTTTTATTGAATCAAAACATTTACATATTTAGGGGCTGCATGCATCTGTTACATGCACAGATTGTGTAATAAAGTCAAGGTATATGGGGTATGCATCATCTTGAGTATTTATCATTTTGGTTTTGGCAACATTTCAATTCCTCTCCTCTAGCTACTTTGAAATGTATAATACAATGTTGCTAACTATAGTCACCTTACTCTGCTACTGAATTTTGTTGCTTATTTGTTCTATCTAACCGTATATTTGTACCCACTAATAAACCTTTCTTTAATTCCCTACTCCCACCTACATACACTTCCTACCCTCTGGCATCTATCCTTCTATTCTCTACCTCCATTAGATCAATTATTTTAGTCACCATATATGAGAGAGAATATGCAGCATCTGTCTTTCTGTGCCTGGCTTATTTAACTTAACATAATAACCTCCATTTTCATCCATGTTGCTGCAAATGGCATGGTTTCATTCTTTTTTTATGACCAAATGGTTCTATATTTTTATACAATTGGCAGTGCAGTACATTTGTATACATAAGCATCATCACAAATGTGTGAGTAATGAGTTGTGCTATGACATTAAAATGACCATGTCACTAGGCAATGTGAATTTTTCGGTTGCATTATAATTGTATGGGCCTGCCATTATATATATGCTTCATCGTTGACTGAAACATCTTTATGTATGCTTCACCATTGACTGAAACACCTTTATGCATGACTGTATATGCACAATATTCCTATAACCTCTTGTATATTATAAACAAGATTTACCCAATTAGAAAAAGCATCTTCGAACAGAAAATATAAATTATCAGATGAGAATTACTCTTTAGTTAAACTTTTTATTGAAATCAAATGTTTGTTACTGACATTAAGTTTTAAGGCAAAATCACACAGATTATATTGTTTGCCTTGTGAAAAATAAGAATAAACAATCAAAAATTGCCAGTATTTTACAACATAATTGTGTAAAGTGACTTTAGTTTGAATTTGAGTCTTGTTTACCAACGGCAGTTCATATTATATATGTATATATGTGTATACTATACACGTATACACATATATACATACATACACATATATACATACACACACATATATACACACACTTCCTTCTTTTGTTATTCTCTTAATGCAAATTAATGGGTATAATCTGTAGGAATATTTCACAACATGCTGTAAATAGGCAGAGTATAAACAGATTTTATTCTTCCCTGGCAAAGAAAAGTGTTTATTAAAACTAATATACTCCGTTTTTTAAAGTGTACGGCTTTGAAATATAACATATAAATTTGGAGAATATAGCTAGGAATTTGATATCATGGTTTTACTTAAAAAAGTATATTGGGTATTGTAACAAAACATGCTAAGCTTAAACTCTCAATGGTCAAACGATGAATCACTTGTCCTGGAAATATCAGTGTAATTTAGGAATAAGTGTGAACACAATTGGCGGGTGAGTTTCAACATACTATCAGAATTAATGTCATTTTTACTATGTTTCAAGCACTTTCTGTGGATGATGCATTAAATATAGTAGCTCATTTAATTTTTACATCAAGTTGACAAATGTTTACATAGGAGGAAATACAGATGTATAGAGATGCAATAACTTTGTTATTATTATACAGCTAGCAATCTAAACCCAGATGCCCTGATTATATTGTCTTGAGCCACTTTCTTTCTAGCAAATGTTACCTGCTATTCAGGACAACTGGCTTCTGGAATAATAGGGTTCTGATATCAGCTCTAAAAATAGCAAAAGCATACAAGCATTATCTAATTAAATACTTTCTTTTTTTTTTTTTTTTTGAGACGGAGTCTCACTGTCTCCCAGGCTGGAGTGCAGTGACGCCATCTCAGCTCACTGGAAGCTCCGCCTCCCGGGTTCACGCCATTCTCCTGCCTCAGACTCCCAAGTAGCTGGGACTACAGGTGCCCGCCACCACGCCCAGCTAATTTTTTGTATTTTTAGTAGAGACGGGGCTTCACCATGTTAGCCAGGATAAATACTTTCTTTAACATCAGGCTGAAGCATATGATTCAGAATGTATAATTATGCCAAAAAGGATTTTAATAAGAACAACTTGAAAACTGTGCCTGTAACTGCACATTTGATATTGAGATTTCCATCCAGGTATTAAACAGCCAACTAAAAGTAAACCGGTAAGAGAGAAATATCTTCATTCACTTACCCCCATACTGAGAGGTGACAACGTGCTGGCAGCCCTTGCTCGCTCTCGGCTCCTCCTCGGCCTCGGCGTTCACTCTGGCCGCGCTTCAGGAGCCCTTCAGCTTGTTGCTGCACCGTGGGAGAACCTCTCCGGGCTGGCCAAGGCCGGAGCCAGCTCCCTCTGCTTGCGGGGAGGTGTGGAGAGAGAGGCGCGGGCGGGAACAGGGGCTGCGCAAGACGCTCGCGGGCCAGTGCAACTTCCAGCTGGGCGCGGGCTCGGCCTGCCTCGCACTCGGAGCGGCCGGCCAGCCGGCGCCGCCGGCCCGGGGAATTAAGAGGCTTAGCACCCTGGCCAGCAGCTGCGGAGGGTGCGCCAGGTCCCCCAGCACTGCTGGCTCGCCCACACCGCGTTGGAATTCTCGCCCTGCCTCAGCCGCCTCCCCACAGGGCAGGGCTCAGTCCGCCATGCCTGAGCCCCTTTCAGGCTCCTCCTCGTGGGCTCCCGCGCCGCCCGAGCCTCCCCCACGGGCTCTGCTCCGCGGCGCCCAGTCCCATCCACCACTCAAGGGCTGAAGAGGGCGGGCGCGCGCCGCGGGACTGGCGGACAGCCCTGCCCTCGGTCCCTCCAGCGCGATCCACTGGGCGCAGTCAGCTGGGCTCCTGAGTTAGGTGGAGACTTGGAGAACTTTTACGCCTAGCTAAAGGTTTGTAAATGCAGCAATCAGCACTCTGAGTCTAGCTCAAGGTTTGTAAACACACCAATCAGCACCCTGTCAAAACGGGCCAATCAGCTCTCTGTAAAATGGACCAATCAGCAGGATGTGGGTGGGCTCAGATACGGGAATAAACGCAGGCTGCCCGAGCCAGCAGTGGCAACCGGCTGGGGTCCTCTTCCGCACTGTGGATGCTTTGTCCTTTAGCTCTTTGCAGTAAGTTTTGCAGCTGCTCACTCTTTGGGTCCGCTGCCTTTATGAGCTGTAACACTCACCATGAAGGTCTGCAGCTTCACTCCTCAAGTCAGTGAGACCATGAACCCACCAGAAGGAAGAAACTCTGGACACATCTGAACATACAGAAGGAACAAACTCCCGACACAGCATCTCTAAGAACTCTAACACTCACCAGGAGGGTCCGGGCTTCATTCTTGAAGTCAGTGAGACCAAGAACCCACCAATTCTAGACACAATACCACTATTTTTTCTCTTATGATTTCTCTTCTTAGTAAGTGCCTACATTATTCATCTTACCTCAAATGCGATAATAGTTGGAAAAAGTAATCGTTGACTAGAAAGGTACATCCTACCAAGATAGAACAGAGAAAAAAGAGCAAAAATCTTTGGTGGACAGCAAGCCATCTCTGGAAGTCTTCCACTCAGGCCACCAGAAAAAGATGTGCAGGTATTTCCCAAGTCCAGAACATTCTCACACTCTTCCCCAGATAAGCAACCCACAGTTACTTAATTCAGCTCAAAGCGTTAAGAAATCTAAACTGTATGTACTTATCTCCAGGCTGAAATGCAGCCTCGTGTGATCTGATGCTATATAAATGAGAAGTCAATTTATCTGTCTCCATTTTATCCTACTACAAACACACATAGATGAGTGTCCATTGGTGGAACAGGTAAACCATAATTGCAGCAAGGGCTTTTAATGGAAAGAATGGGAAGAAAACACAGTACCACCGGCCCATGGCAATGATGAACTCCTGTAGTAGATCCTGCTTTTATGGCAATGAGTAAAATTCCTTGTGTTTACTTTGATTTAGCTTTGATTTATTTTGATTTACTTTGATTTATAATAGGAATTCCTCTCTTTGTTGTTCTTCATGTTACAGACTCAGTGGACTTAAAGTTTTTCTTGTTCATCATCCTCCATAGACACGTTCGAGGTAAGTATTGGGGACAACTACACTTTTGGAGGCTTACTATAACTGCAAAAGGGTTGTTTTTAGGACTCAAATATTCAAAGGTTTATTTTAGTCAATAATCTATTTAGCAACATAACTCTCTCAAAAATCTTACAGGCTTGTGATTTGTTTATTTCTACTCAGTTCAGTTCTGTCAGCTAATAACCACACCAAAAATCCTTTCCAGGGACACTTCTGAAACTGTTTTATTTATGTTTCTTAACTTCTTCAGTTATTTCTGTTTACATAATGGATGACTTTGAGGATGCCTGAATTAACAGATTTGGATGAAGGTCACTTTTTTTTTTTCTTTTTTGAGACCGAGTCTTGCTCTGTCGCCAGGTTGGAGTGCAATGGCACGATCTCGGCTCACTGCAACCTCCGCCTCCCAGATTCAGGTGATTACTCTGCCTCAGCCCCCCTAGTAGCTGGGACTACAGGCATGCACCACCACACTTGGCTAATTTTTTGTATTTTAGTAGAGGCGAGATTTCACCATTTTGGCCAGGATGGTCTCCCATCTCCTGACCTCGTGATCCAAGGCGGGTGCCTTGGCCTCTCAAAGTGCTGGGATTATAGACATGAGCCACCGCGCCCGGCCAAATGTCACATTCTTAATCTGATCTTTGCCACAAGTGTAGATCCCAATGGGCCTATGCATCCAATAGCTTTTCCAATTGCATCTCTTACTTTTTGAGGTCTAAAATCAGTTGACTATTCAAATATTTGAGGCCCCAAATTTCTAGATTCTTTCTATCAACTTTTGTTATATGCAAGCAAATTTGGTCAGGCTTGTCAGAAATCATAATTTTTCTCTAATATCTGTTGACTCAGACAATTGCAGTAAATACATGCTTCAAAATAGTGTTTCTCAATGTCTTTCCATTTAGCTTTACTCTCAGAGGGCACCTGGTCACTCTTGAATATCTGACACTTTTACCAATGAAGATACTTTGTCTCCAAATTTCCAGCTCTGTTACAAGTTTTCTCTCTGCGTAGTGATGAATTCCTAAGCTGATATCACATTTTTTAGGGTTTTTAATTGTCATTTTTGTTACAGAAATATCAACATTAGGTTACCAATATCTATACTTTTCCAAATAAAATTAGCAGCTGTAACAAAAAAATAACATTTTAGTGAGCGATTTCACCTTCAGAGTTCTTAGTCTGATTTGCCATTGTTGTATCCTGACACCTTGACTTATGTGCAATATTGATTTACCCTGATAAAATTTGAAAAATATTGAATATGTTGATTTAAACAGGTGAAAAATGAAGAAGTTAGTCCATGAATTTTATTCCAATAGTTGTAATGCAAATCCAGAAATGTCCAGAATATGTACATATAATTACCCAGCTCAATTTATGATTTTATTATATAAAACACTTCAGTGAGAAATTTTGTGAATTAACTAATAAGGGAAAATAAAATGTATTGAAAGAGGGTAAACATTGAAAAGGAAGAAATATGGCTCCCCAAAAAGAGAAAACAAACAAAAGTGGTAAATTATAAAATTGTCAATAAAATAGAAGGAAAAATCAATTTCTTGTATGACATTGCTTCTGCAACATGTCTTTAGCAACAAAGTTATAGTATTTTTGAATACATAAAATATTCAGGAGGTAAGCCATTTATTTTTATAACTATGTACATTGAATGGCTTTTTTTCTTTGCATGTGATTATAACAGTTTTCTCGAAACTTAAAATGTCAGAAATTCATCTGACATTTCTTATATGTATCTGCTCAGTGTATCTCTAGCAACATTATTTTAATTTAACAAGAGACTGTACTCTGTTTTGTTTTTTAATACTCCATATTATCCTTAAAAATGAAAAGTAAACAAAATGTCAAATAAACATAAAAAGAAAAATATATGACTACATGGTCACATATATTTTATGCCCAGTATTGTGTAAAGCACTTTATCCATTTTCTCTAAATCTATCTTTGCCACCACCATGTAAAATTGGTTTTATTATCTCAATTTTACAATTGAGAAAAATATAGATTCACATACTTGTCAAAGTCAGCGAGCTAGTAAGAGGCTGACTAGAATTTTGAACCTAATTCTACTAGAGAAGCTGTGTTCTGCCCTTGAGGATCTCAAACTCTATTTAAGTAGACAGGCATAAATAAATAGAAATGCTTTGTGGTTAATATTACATTCAAATAACAGGCAAACGTCTATGAGTGTACAGATGAAGAAGAGATAAATCTGAAATAAATGGATCAAAGATTGTTTGGAAATAAAATGCATAAAATGTTATTTGATGTGGGTCTTCAAAGACAGGATGAGTAAAATTTACCAAGCAGCTAAGTAAAGGGAGTAAGATCTCTAAGCAGAATCAAAAGCATCAGTAAAGACACAGGAGCGTAGGAATGGCTTTTTTCATAGGTAAGTGCTTTGGTGAAAACTTTGGTTTCTAAAAATAGCTTCATCCCTTTACCCAAATAATGTGATATCTACTTTATTTCATTCCAGTTGATATCTCCGTCATATTTTGCCATTTTGGCATTTCAATATAAAGTTATCAATATAACTTTACCTTTCATTATAAAGTATTTTCTATATTTTTCAAGGCAGTCAAATACATGTTAAGCTCTACTGTAAAAATTTCAACAACTGGGAATATGTAAGTCAATTCATATTTGAACAAATGAAACATGGCCAAAGATTAAGAAATACTTAGGATGAATAAAAACACTAAATTTTTTTTTCTGCCTGAATCTAAACAAGAAATGCAAATTGATCTCTTATTGGTTATCTCTCTAACTTTCAAAATAATGCAAAGAAGAGAAGTAGTTATTATTGATTATGTTCTTCTAAATTCTATTTAAAATATGTCTACCAGAAGTAAATATTCAAATATATTTTATTTTTCCATTGATTTCTCATTAACATTTCATTGTTTTACTGTAATGCTTCTTATTCTAATGTTTCCCAAATTTTCTTTGCCATTTCTTTCAATACAATTTGAAATGTTAAAATACAATACATATTAGCAAAGAAAACCAGAATTAGATTATTTGATACTATGAGAGCTAGTCTTTTATAATACACATTGAAAGATGTCTGAGAAGGGTCTCAGAGTGGGATTAAGAAGTACAGGCCCAAATGGGATGCAGAATTATGGAACATAATGCTGTTTTATTTTGAGGCTCTATATTCTTCTTCCTCAGATACTTGTGAAGTTTACATTTACCTACACTAATTTTAAAACATACACATCTATTTCACATTGTTGAGTATCATTTGTGTTTACTGATACATGTGTGTTAGTTCCCTCAGTGTAGTGTAGTATCACAAGTCAACTCATTTGTTTTCTTCCTTCCAGGATGTTGCCAAAAGAAGGCATCTCTTGTGCTTTTACTAGGGTCTCTTTAAGCCAAATTGACATCAATACATGTAACATTTAGCCTCTTCCAAAAATATCTTCATCAAATACAAGTTTGTTGTGCCGGTTACATTTTTAACTCATATAAAATAAATACATAACTATTAAAATTGAAATGTCACTAATAAACCACCTAAAATTATCTTATGCAACACAATTATAAGTATCTCAAGGTTAATTCTAAAGGAAGATGATGTCTAAACCTCTTACCCAAATTTTATAATTTTATGGCTATAGTTCTCCATCTCATTTGGCCCTGTATACTTCCTCTTAATTCCACCCTAGGACCTATTTGAGAGATCTTTCAAATGTGTGTTATAATAGACTAGTTCCCATAATGTCAAGTAATCTATGAAGGGATAGAGAGTAAATGATCCTTCATCTGTTCATGGGAAGAAAATTTTGTTTTATTGTATGTTAATGTTTGTGTGCATGGATGAATTCTCTTAGAATTATTTTATTTTATGTAGTAGAACAATATTTTGCTTTGAATAAAAAACTAGAGTAAAAGATTTAAAATAAAGATAAGATTATATTTCCTGTGAATTTTTGTCATTAGAGAACCTTAACTTTCTCAGCTGTATTTATTTAAAGTTTGTATCATTTACATAACTTTATATCACTCTATGGAAATTGCTAATTATAGTAAAAATGAAAGTTCTACAATACAATGTAAGTTCTTACATAAACCAATAACATATGCAGTTAAAACTAAATTGGTTTAATATTGTGGAAACAGATAACATTTTTTCAAGTGTAATGAAGAACTTCTGTATCATTCTCTTCAATCAAGAGAATATATTGGGTATGTAGATTAATATTTTGAACTTCATAGAGTTTTAACTGCTAAAATCATCATTGAAAATATGCTGTATTAAACTTTAGGACTGACTCAGGTTTTGAGGGACTTGACCCTAAAATCATATTTATTTTCAATTCTATTTAATTAATACACTCAGAATTTATGTCTTAATTGCATCACACATCAATGCATTTTGCATTTTGATTAGGTAATAGTTTTATATAATTCCCTGGATCATTTGATTAGGCATCCATGGAAAAACTAAATGATACCCATTAGCCTCACAAAGGACAAAAGTTATATTTGCTGCATTATTGTTTGTAAAATTAATTTACTGCCTTCATGGAGACTTCCTTTGTGTGCTTGGCATTGTACCACTCAGAATAATTTTTGGTGAGTTTCATCCCTAAAATGGTATTTCTGATCTCAATTACTGATAGCAATTTTTTTTTTCTTTTTGGAGACGTAGTCTGGCTCTGTCACCCAGGCTGGAGTGCAGTGGAGCAGCGTCGGCTCACTGCAACCTCTGCCTCCCCGGTTCAAACAATTCTCCTGCCACAGCCTCCCAAGTAGCTGGGACTACAGGTGCACGCTGCCATGCATAGCTAATTCCTTTTGTATTTAAGTAGAGATGGGGTTTCACCTTGATGCCCACGCTGGTCTCGAACTCCTGAGTTCAGGCAATTTGCCCACCTAGGCCTCCCAAAGTGCTAGGATTACAGGCGTGAGCCACCGCACCTGGTCAGCAATTCTTTACTCATCAGTTCCAACTTGCCAATCCTTATAGTGCTATTATGATTAATTTAGTAGCTTTAACATTGTAATAAGGTCCTCTGACAGTTCAAGAAAATTGCTGGACTCACTTTAAAGCTTTGAGATACTGATAGAGAGCAATGATTATATTTAATATATTATATGATCAAATATAAGTAGGATTATTACTTATATATTTACATAAAATATATATTTTACATAATTATAATATATAATATTTTATATATGAGCATACAAAATTATATATGATCATCTATCAATCTATATACAACTATATTATAGTAGATATTATACCTTTCCTGCCATTAATATCTAGTACAAAGTATTACCTAGTGTTTTTGTCATTTTGATTATTTAGGCACTGAGAGTGACACTATTGAAAATATATAATAGAATGCTGAGCAGAATTCACAACTGTCTGCCTGGAAGAAAACAATCCGCACAGTTTTTTAAAAAATGAGTATACCCAGAATGCTCAATATTATTTAATGAAAAAGTATATATTTAAATAAAGAGAGGTGTACCTCATGACTTTTACTGCGCTATCATAGAAGATGGTCAAGTAGAAGAGGAGGGTTATAGAGCACAAAAAAGCATCAAAAGTAATGCCATGATATCCATTTTCAATTTTTGGAAGTCTCTCTCAAACGTATTTGCTAGATATTACATTCAGATTCTTAGATTTAAAAAAATGCAATGTGGAGGTCACATTTTCTTGTGGATGTATGACAGAATCAGGTTAAATAAGTAGTATTTGATATTAAATGCAAAGCAGGCATTCTCATTTCCCAGCCTGTCTTGAGCTGATAATAGTTGTGAAACATATCACAAAGACTACTATAATGGGAGGAACCAGACATTCCTGTTGTGAATTTTCTTTTTTCTCTAGAAATGGGGTATCATATTTAATGTTGCAAGATATCAATATGCATACCTTATCCTACCAAAAACAACCCATTTAGTAATGTAATTAAGACTAAATCACACCACAAGTATCCAGCACTCACACTGAAATGTAAATTCAAGTAGAATTTATAAAAGTCCAGGCTATTTCACATTTTTCTTCTCCATTGGGTTTTTTCTTATAAAATTTTTTTCTTTACACCACTTTTAATATTTCCAACAGCAGCAAAAATAGAGTTTTGGGGCAACATTTTTTAATAAAATGTTTCAAGGGACTATCTATCTTCAACATTGTACTGTAGGTCCTTGTGAGATTATAGTCTTTCTTTCCATCAAAAAGCAACATTATTATATTCAAGTATATTTCACTGTCTGTCTGCTGGCCTTATGTACCAGTGGAGGGGTATAGTTAGAGAACACAGTGATAGAAAATCACTAATGGAAGTCTTTGCAACTGTCAGCAGCTTTTCACTTTTCACATGAGGATGAGTTTGCTAATTGGATTGAGTCTGTCTCTGGTTGTAATCTAAGCAAGCATTGGTTAAAGGAATATCTGCTGTGTCACACCTGAGTTGCGTGCTAGGAGGTGAAGCACACAATAAGAATTATTTAAAGCACAGCCCATGTGCATAATTAAATATGCCTTATTTCCTTGATTAAAAATCTGGTTATCAAGGAAAATTTTCAACTAAATCTTCAGGGATAGCTGGAGTAACTACCTGTAGTATTTGAACTGGTGGTAGATTACCAGTGCCACAAAGTGTTTAAATTATTAAGCAAAAATATTGCAGCTGATTCTTACAGGATTCTAAAAGAGTGCAAATACTGACTCTATTAGTTCGTTCTCCTATTGCTGTAGAGAACTATCTGAGACTGGATAAATTATGAAGAAAAGAGGTTTAATTAATTGACAGTTCAGCAAGCTGTACAGGATGCATGGCTGGGGAGGCCTCATGAAACTTACTATCATGGTAGAAGGCAAAGGAGAAGCAGGTACAATCTTCACATCAGCAGAGCAGGAGAGAGAGTGAATGAAGTGGGAGGTGCTACACACTGACAAACAACCAGATCTTGTGAAAACTCTATCACGGGACAGCACTAGGGGTATGGGGCTAAACCATTAGAAACCAACCCAATGATCCAATTACCTCCCCCCAGGCCCCTCCTTTAACACTGGAAATTACAAGTGACAGGAGATTTGGGTGGGGACACAGAGCCAAACCATATCACTGACTTTTAGTGATAGTGTATGGCAGAGAATTACAGTGTTGATTAGAATATTTTTAGTAATGAAATACATACAGGATCCAAAAGAACATAGAGCCTCTAGGTATGGAAACTACTGGTGACCTAATTTTTATTTGCATAATGTAATGGTATTTACTGTAGTAAAGAGTGACTTATCACCATCAATAGTCCCTTTTTGTTATAAAACTTCCAGACTACATTCCCAGCGTTTTTGCATCGATATGGGGTCAAGTGACCCAGCTTTAGCCATTGAAAAGTGCAGAACAGAAGCAGTTGGCCGCTAAAATGTCCCTCAATATTCTCTAAAAACTCTCTATCTTTGGTCATTGGTTAATTGGGTACAGAGTTTCCAGTGGAATATACCAAAGGCTATAGGATAGGCAAATCATTAGATGGAATGAACCTGGGTCCCAAATGATTGCATGGAGCAGAGACTCTCTCTCACCTCTGCACCTGACCCATATTACACTATGTGTGGAATGAGAAATAAACTTGTTATTTATAAATTATTACTGTAAGACCTGGAAAATGAGAATCCTGGAAAAATGTTTGGTGATTGATATAGCTTGAAATTTCTTCTGTACTTTGGGAGGTACTAATGCTGGTATTATTGATTCTTAAAGAGTTAGTGGGGAATTGTGAGATTTCCTATATAGAACAGACATTTTCTTTTAGTCTATGCTGTCCCTACCCCCACTATTGTCGGGCGTAGTTAGTACAATTCAGCAATTCAGCATCCTCCACACAGTAACTTAGAAAAATGACCAAAATGCCAGCGTTGTAGTCCTTTCCTTACTTTTTCCTTCAGGATGATTCACTTCCTGGTGTTTACTCTTAGTCTCAACAGTTTTAGGCAGAGGCAGCATGGATAATCTCAAGAAATAAGCATACCATTGTCTCCTGTATGTACTTCTCTTTTTATCCATCACATGCTTTTACTTAAGTATATCTCCTAGCATCAAAAGGAGACTGAGGTATATTTCTATTATCAGCTTGCATGGATATTAGAAGACACAAATGTGCCACACACTAAATCAAGCCAATCTGCCAACCCTATGGTCTGTAACCTGCTGAAGCTCCAAGTAATATGTTGTAGAATAGCATTGTTGCCCTCTAAGGTTGTAAGCAGTATGCTACAATTAAATAGCTGTTAAAAAAGATGAGGGTTTTTGTTGTTGTTGTTGTTGTTTGAGACAGAGTTTCACTCTGTTGCCCAGGCTGGAGTGCAATGGCACAATCATGGCTCACTTCAACTTCTGCCTCCCAGGTTCCAGGGATTCTCCTGCCCCAGCTTCTTGAGTAGCTGGGATTATAGGCATGCACCACCATGCCCAGCTAATTTTTGTGTTTTTAGTAGAGACGGGGTTTCACCATGTTTGCCAGGCTGGTCTCAAACTCCTGACTTCAGGTGATCCACTCTCCTTGGCCTCCCAAAGTGCTGAGATTACAGGCGTGAGCCACCATGCCTGGCCACATATGAGTTTTTATACTAAATTTTTTTTAGTAAAATTTATGCATATATAGCAATTTACAGCTATAAAATTCACAAACTTTATGAACAATTGTCAATTATACCACTTGGGGATAAAGCATTTAGGAAGGGTTTATTATTACAAACTGAGTTAGCTAAAGCATGCAAAAAGAAATATTATTAGGTCTTTTGTCAAAGTCCTATTAAGAATAAATGTGATTTTAAAAACATATTCTTTATTACAATTCTACTTCTATCCTTTCAGTTACAGTAAGTGGCTATTTAAAAAACTGTATTAAATATTTTCCTTGATTCCTCTTCTTCGTTCTTAGAAATATGTACAATATCATACATAGGAAGTCAATGTTTTGCAAGGAAAGAAAGGATACTTAAATAGGAGTGATAAAAACTCATTCAATCTCTAATTAGCTTTGTGCTCTTGAACCATCCCTTACCTCCCAGTGCCTTGGTGCATCTATACTGGATAGTCCCTAAAATCACTTCTAAGATCCTTTATGCCACATAAAAGAAAATGAGGTAAAAATTTGAATAGCCATACAGTTCCTCTGAATTCTTTTGTTTTTACTTCAAATACCAAGTATCTTTTAACTCCTCAATCTCTTTTCCACTTTAAATATCCAAAATTTTCACCTAATTTTGACTTAGCCTAAATCTCCAAACCTTCTACCAAAGCAGTGTATAAAAAGGCTCTCAGAACAAGATGAGAAAAGTAAAATCAACATCAGTCTGTTGTCTACATCCTTCATTTATTAGTTCACTGAAGAGGAGTCTTAACTCTTTTTTTATTTTTAAATCTTGTATTACCAAAAAACCAACTTTGGGCAAAATATTTTTGTTTCAGCCATTCAATATAATACTACTGGGATAAAAAATTTATTAAAATACCTAACTCTTGCATAGAAAAACATATATTAATTTCACAAAAGTTTGTACATAACAAGTTAGTTGAGGACCCCATGATAAAATAATTTGAGGGATAATTAAAGACCATTTAGAACCAGCCAACATTTAATAACATTAGAAGAAGACTAATGGAACTATAAATAGACCTTCAAATTGCCAACAAAAATACACAGGAAAACAAAACAAATGGAACATAAAGACCAGACATGCAACTTATAAACTTTACTTGTATAGTAAGATCCTACACTAACCATAAATTACATATTTTGTTTTCTCAAGTTGTATCAAGTATCCCTAATGGAAGAAATGCCTTATAGCATAATTTTACAAGTCTTCTCTGATTCATCTGCTTGGAGTCTCTAGCTGTGTGAGATATGTTTCCACAGAGAAAATAAATGCCTGTTCTTTATAACCAAATTCCTTCTAGTATTATATGATTTTTACCCAAACTGTGTTACAGGATCCTTGGGGTGTCAGTTTGCCAGCCAGAAACCTCTGTGGCCAGTGGTACCTTTGCTTGAGTTTTACTCTGGCCCACTAGGCTCATTCCATCCACTCGGCCTAGCAGGCTGCACTCAGCTGATGTTACCCACCTGGATTGCATGCCTGCCATGGGTGAGTCAGGTGTGGATTGGCGAAGGTTGGGTGAGCAAGCATGGGGTCTGGCCGTTGTGCACAGCCAGGCACATTGGTTACTTTGGCACAGGCAGTTCCAGGCAACAGAATAGGTGCCAGCTCCCTACGAGGCCATGGCTGGACCAGGCATACCACAAGCAGCTTCCACAGCTGGCACTGGGGAATGTGGTGGTACCTGGAAGCTTGTGGATTCCAGGAACCACAGAGCACCAAGGAGGGTGTCACAGCCCTGGTTTTGGGAGCTACTAGGTCTGAGATCCCCAAAGGGCTGCAGCTCTTCTCTGCTTCTTTCTTCTCTCCTTCTTGTCACCCACAACCCGGCAAGCAAGGGGCGTGTTTCAGTCATGTTTATGTTATAACTCTTTTAGCCCCACCATTCAGCAGGTCCTGAGTTCTTGTTCTGTGTCCAGGAAGAATGAACTACATGGACAAGTAGAGGGTGAGCAAGGTGAAGAGGTGCTTTATTGAGTGAAAGACCAGCTCAGAAGAGACACACATTGGGTGGCTCCTCTCTGCAAGGTGGCCCGATAAGCGTTCAGCTCTCAGCACAGAGGAGACACTGGAGTGGGTAGCTCCTTTCCACAGCTGGTAGTCCCAACGTTTGCTCAGCTGTCAGCAGAGAGGAGACCCTGGTGGGGTGGTTAGCTCTTCTCTGCATCTGGTCATCCTGTCATCTCCTCAAGTCTGGCTTGTCCAGGATTTTTATGGGCTTCAGAGAGGAGGAAGTGTTTGCTAATTGGTTCATGGGCAACCATGGACAGGCCTGGACAAAGCACCAAGTTCCAACTTCTCTCTATAGGACTGGCAGCACAGACCCCAGGCTTCAGGCATTCACAGCTTGAAGGTGGGGCTTCACCAAGGACCTGCCCTTTCTGCCCCAGAGCCTGTCTGCCTCCTGCCGCTGTTCCTGTCACCCAGGCTGTTTGTGCCAAGGGGCACCTGCAGGCCTGTGCCAGCTGCCCTCGGCCTCCCTCTTGTGCTCATTGGTGCCCAAAGTCCACAGGGGGCCAAAGTGGCAGGGGCCGAAGTAGCAGCTGCTCTGAGTGTGCACACACCCAGCTAGGCTGTAGCAGCCTCCAGGCTGGGTCCCAATCTTGTTCCGAGATTTGAGTGGGCACTGAGAATAGGGAGAGGCCAGGTGGTGGGAGCAGACACCTCCAAGCCTGCAGGGACAGGGGGGATCTCCTCAGGACCATGACAATGCAGAGATGCCCAGGTCTGCAGCCATGGCTTGGGTGGCTGCAGCTATGCTCAGGAAGGTGGGGCTCCTGACTACTCCCAGCTCCTAGGAACACAGGGAGGCCTGGATCCTAATCTGTCAGCCATGACTTGGGTGGCTGCAGGTACACCCAGGAGGGTGGGGCTCCTGCCAGCTCCTGGCTCCCACCAGCTCCCTGGAACACGGAACCCTGGCCACACCTCCCCCTCCTGTAGCTGGCGTCATGGCAGCAGCTGCTCTAGACGGGCCAACCACTGCCATCACCATTAGGATTAATCTGAAATATCTACAGATAAGGCAATTATGTCTTACAAGAAAACGCTTGGTAGAATGATCACAGCAAGTTACTCCTGTAACCCAATGACTTTAAAACATATTTAGAATGATTCAGAAGATAAGGAGGTATATGTTTGTGTATATAAATGTTTCATATTCATAAAATGCATTTGGTAAATATAGGAAGGCATTCACACAAAGAATGAGTCAATGAAACAATAGATATTTCACATTATTCAAATAAATATGAAGGGAAGAATCTGTTTCCTTGCTCATTCAGGTTTGGCAGAATTCAGTTCCTTGCAATTACACAGTTGAGATCTCTGTTTCTTGCTTGTTGGTGGAAGGCCATTTCCAGCTTTTAGAGACTGCCACATTTCTTGGCTCACAGACCTTATTCTCATGGCTTATCATGCCAGCCCACTCTTCTGTCTCCCTCTTCTTTTAAGAATCATGTGATTAGATTGGGTCCACTTAGAAAATTTCCCCAACTCAAGTTCATTATGTAACCTTAATCACATCTGCAACTCTCTTTTGCCATATAAGGTGATATATAATGTGTCGTGGATATTGTTGGAGGACATTATTCTGCCCACCACAGATATTTAGTATGAAAAAAATAAACATTATAAAATTAAACAATTTAAGAATTTTGGGGAAAGAATATCTTACCTATTTAAAAAGATTAAAATTAGTTCTGGGTCATTTAGGAATATTGTGAAAGCTTAAATAGTCTTATGTATTGTCAATAGTAACCTAATTCTTTAAGGTTTTAATATTTAGCAGATATTCCTATACATATAGAAATTATTTTCAATATGCTCAGGAAATGTCTTTGTACTGAGAATATTTCTCTTGCTTATAAAAAGAATGAAGAAGTCAATTCTATTTTAAACAACTTGTTTTTCAAAAGGAATTGTATGTGTGGTATATTTTGATGATTTACTTTTGATACCAAAAGATGTAATTTGTGTAGAAGATATAAATATCCACAAAGCTCTGAACTAATGCGCTTTAAAAATTGAGTTGTTAAGCCAGGTATGGTGGCTCATGACTGCCAAGTGAGCCAAGGCAGGTGGATCACTTGAGGTCAGGAGTTCGAGACCAGCCTGACCAATATGGTGAAACCTTGTCTCTACTAAAAATACAGAAATTAGCTGGGCATGGTAGCATGTGCCTGTAGTCCCAGCTACTTGGGAGGCTGAGACAGGAGAATCGCTTGAACCCGGGAAGCAGAGGTTGCAGTGAGCCAAGATCATACCACTTCACTCCAGCCTTGCTGACAGAGCAACAGGGCAAGACTCCATCTCAAAAAAAAAAAAAAGTGAGTTGTCACAGATGTTTCATCCTAAGACCATGACTTTTAATTTGGGAAGTTCTCTGAATGCTGCAAATTTACAGGGACTTGCCAACTATTTTACTATATTTTATCTTTCCTCTTTTACTTTCTGCTGGCTCTAGCAGTTTATTTAATTTTACATTTTCTGAAGTATTTTCACTTTAAAAAGTAGGGCCTTGAGCTACATAGTGTGATGGACAGAGACAATAAATATCCACTTTAAATTTCATACTTCCTATGAAACTATAAGAAAATTGCTTTAATATGACTATTATTTAGTTTAGAAGTTTATTGAAAGTAAATGAACTATTTTACTTGTATTATATTAAAGGGCAAATTAACAGACATGCTGAGACCAGCTTGGAATGGTCATAGAGACCCTAACCCAGCGGCGCCAGAGGAATTAAAGACACACACACAGAAATACAGAGTGCAGTGTGGGAATCGGGGCTGACAGCCTTCAGAGCTGAGAGCCAGTAACAGAGTTTTACCCACATATTTATTGACAGGAAGCCAGTGATAAGCATTGTTTCTATAGATTATAGATTAACTAAAATGGGAAACAAAGGGATGGGCTCTGGCTAGTTATCTGCAGCAGGAGCATGTCTTTAAGGCACAGATCCCTCATGCTATTGTTTATGATTCAGGAATGCCTTAAGCGGTTTTCCATCCTGGGTGGGCCAGGTGTTCTTGCCCTCATTCTGGGAAACCAACAACCTTCAGAGTGGGCATCAGAGCCATCACGAGCATCACAGTGCTGCAGAGATTTTGTTTATGGCTAGATTTGGGGGCCTGTTTACGGCCAGATTTGGGGGACTGTTCCCAACACAGACATCTGCAGTTAAATTTTATTTATTGAAGGGGAGGATGTTTCGTACTATAGGCACGTGGATAAAGGTGGTTTGGAAAGGAGCCAAAAGATCAATTTTTTATGAATATTTAACCTAGTACCATCGTAACCATTGTATCATTAAATAGGTTATTTGCATTTGAATGTATATATTTTTGTCCTTGATCTTATGGGGGAGGTACTGAAACCCTGCATGACATTTTGATGGAGAGAGAACACCTTTTTCAACAAATGGTGCTGGGACCACTGGATATCTTATGCAAAAAGTGTTGGACACTACCTCACACTGTATACAAAAATTAATGGATCAAAAACCTAAAAGTAAGATTTAAAACTAAAATTCTTAGAAGAAAACAAAGGCATATTTCTATGTGAAAATGGATTAGTCAGTGTTTTCCTACATATGATACCAAAAGTACAAGCTACTAAAGGAAAAATTACGATAAATTGACATCTTGAAATTTTTTAAAAAATGTCTTTCCAAGATACCATCAAGAAAGTGGATCAGGTTTGGTGGTTCCCACCTGTAATTCCATTACTTTGGGAGGCGGAAGCAGGAGGATTGCTTGAGGTCAGGAGGTCAGGGCTACAGTGATCTATAATTGCACCACTACACTCCAGCCTGGAAAACAGCCAGACCCTGTTTCAAAGAAAATAAAAAGTCAAAAATCATATATCTGATAAAGACTTTGTGTCTAGACTATAAAGAAATGTTACAATTCCATCATAAAAAGACTATAGTATCTAGAATATAAAGAAATATTACAACTCAATTATAAAAAGAAAAGTAATACAATTACAAATGAACAAAAAGATAAATACACATTTCTCCAAAAAAAGATATATAACATCTTCTAATCACATTTAAAAAAATGCTGTCATCATTAGACATCAGAGAAATGCAAATCAAAACCACAATGATACCACTTTACACACATTTGGATAACTACAAACAAAAAGGCAGATAGTAACAAGTATTGGTAAGTATATTTACAACTTGATTCTCCTCATACACTACTGGTGTGAATGTGAAATGATGTAGCTGTTTGGTAAAAACTGTGGCAGTTCCTCAAAATGATGAACATATAGTTATCATACGACCCACCAATTCAACTCCTATAGATAATCAAGAGAAATGAAAGCATATGTTCACACAAAAACTTATACATAAATGTTCATAGCAGCAGCATTCGTAATGGCCAAAAAGTGGTAACAACCCAAAAATCCATCAACTAACAAATAGAAAAATAAAAGGGATGTATTTATAAAGGAGATATGTCCATACAATGAAATATTATGTAGCAATAAAAGCAGGTTAAGTCCTGATCCAGGCTACAACATGGATGAACCTTAAAAATATTATCTTATGTAAAAAAGACAGTTTCAGGTGACTACATATTGGATATATTTATATAAAATGATTAGAACAGGTTAATGCATAAAGACTAAAGATGTGGGTATGGCAATGAAAGAGAAAGAGAAATGACTGTAGATTTCCTTTTAGGATTACAAAAATGTTCTGAAATTTATTTTCATATTGTACAGTTCTGAATATTCTAAAATCATTGAATTATATTATTTAAATGAGTAAATGTTATGCCATGTGATGTATATATCTAAAGCTGTTATAAAAATGAATATCTGTGGTAGAGGAAAATATAAACAAATAGGTGAATGGAATTACGTAGTCAGTCGTGTATGCTGGTATAGTGTGTGTCTCATCTCTAGGCTTGTGTATCCTTCAATCTTATTTATATGTTACTATATTTTTTCTTACTGGGAATAGGAAAGATTTTCTCATGTATATGAGAGTTGTTTTTCTGTTATTGTGTTAATCTACCTGGTATTTACCTTGTTATTTTTTGCTAGAGAGCTTGGACCCTCAGGGAAGCATAGGGCTTCAAGGTCAGAATAGCACACCGTCTTTGTTCAGCTTCAGGGATGGTTACTGAGACTTACAAGGAAAGAACCCGCTATTAAAGAAACTGTTTCATAAAAATGCCTGAGGGCCAAAGATGAAGAGAAGCTTAATTTGAAATTGAATTTATAATGAGAAAAGTAGATATTAATGCATGACTTAACAAAAAATAATACCTAAAAGCAAGTTAGGTAAAGGATGTGTTAAAACAAACACGAAGAAACGAAATATAATAGGGATACCTACTTTAAATCTAGGAGCAGAAGAACTTACCTCGAAGTAAGTGATGTTTATGCTAAGACCTAAGAAATTACCTAGGATATATTTTGAATCAGTTTTTATATGTATTACAATATATTAATTGATGATGATTGTGTGTTTTATTTGAGTATGAATGCCTAATTTTTATTTAATCTATTAAATTGACTTTGTGTCTTTGCCTAAAATCATTTATCTCTATGTGTGTTACATTATTTCTAATCCCTCTATTGTATTTCATTTGTCTATATTTTCATCTTTTCCCCAAATTCACACTCTTTTGATCACTATCATTTTATAGTAGGTCTTTATTTCAGGGAGTGGAGATTTTCCTTTTTTTTCCACATTCGCTGTATTTTCCCTGTTAAAATTTTTTGAGTTTCTCTACAATTTAGAATCAGATTGTCAATTCTACAAAAGAATATACTGAGATTTAGACTGGAAAGGCATTGAATCAATAGGTCAGATGGAGAGAATTGATGTGTTTGAGGTTTATGTGTGATTCTTTTTAATTATGGATACATAATACACATATTTATGGGGTGTATGTGATATTTTGATACAAGCATACAATGTGTAATGATTAAATCATGGTATTGTGATATATATCACCTGAAGCATTTATCATTTCTTTATATTAGGAATATCAATTTTACCTTTAGTAATTTTGAAATATACAGTAAGTTATTAATTAAGTCACTCTATTGGGCTACAGAACACTAGATTTTATTTTTTCTGTATAACTGCATTTTTGTACTAGAATTGATGTTTTAACAATAGAAGAACAGAGTATGACTCTCCATTTAGTTAGGTATTCTTGGATTCCTTTCATCTGTGGTTTGTGTTTTCTAGGGTATAGAACTTGTATTTTGTTAGATTTGTACTTAAATAATAATTGTTTTGGATACTATTGCATACATGAGTTTTCTATTTTATAATTTTAATTACCCACTGTTTATTACTAGTCTGTAGAAATATGATAGAGTTTTGATATGGGTCTTGCATTTTGTGATTTTATAAAGTTGTTACTTCTATTAGCTTTTAAACATATTTTAAAATATTATTCTACATAAAGAGTTCCTTCTTTTTACATTTTCAATTTGTATACATTCTATTTCTTTTTCTTGTCTTGCTGAACTTGCTAGAAACTCTAGAAAATGTTGGATAGAACTGGTAAAAGAATAAAATATAACTTCGTTCTTGATTTTTAGGTAAATTTAATAGTAGTTGTTTGAAAAGGTTTTTGTGATGGATTTTCTCTATCAGATTGATGAAGTTTTATGCTATTTTAGTTTGCTGAAAGGATTTAGCATAAATAAATGACACATTTTGTTACTTTTTCTTTTACACTTATTGAGATAATGGTTTTTGTTTTTGTCTGTTGATATGCTGAATTACAATAATGGATTCTTGAATGTTGATCCAACCTTGAATTTTCTGAAAAAATTCTACTTGGTCATGATATATTATTTTACAACTATTTTCAAGAAGAGCATTGGTCAGTAGTTTTCATAATTTTTTTTATTTTAGAATCAGAGTAATATTGGCTTCCAAATATGAGTTGGGAAGTGTTACCTCCTCCTCTGTATTCAGAAACAGTTTTGTGAAGAATTCATATTTCTTAGACCTTTGATATAATTTTTCTGTAATTCCATATAATCTTAAGTTAGAAAGTCTTATTGATGCATTAAACTCCTTTAGTAGCTATGATTTATTAGGTTTTTTTTTTTTTATGCAGTGAGACAAGTCAGGCTATTCCTTCCGTGTCTTTTGCATTTCTTCCAAGTTGTAAACTTCACAGACATAGAGCCATTTTAAGTATTTTAGTATTTTTGTACTTTAATAGTAAACTATTACTTTAATGTCTATAGATGATATAGTTGGCTCTGTCTCCACTGAAATCTGATCTGAAAGGGAGGGACATGATGGTTGGCTATTGGATCACAGGAACAGTTTCGCCCATGCTATTCTCATGATAATGAATGAGTTCTCAAAAGAGCTGATGATTTTAAAGTGTGGCCCTTCCTCACTATCTCTTACCTGCCACCCTGTAAGACATGCACGACTTGCTTCTCCTTCACCTTCTGCCATGATTGTAAATTTGCTGAGGCCTCCCAGCCTTGTGTAATTGTGAGTCGGTTAAATCTCATTTCTTTATAAATTACCCAGTCTCACATAGTATCTTCATAGCAGTGTGAAAATGGACTAATATAGAGAATTGGTAACAGGAGTAAGGTACTGCTATATAGATAACTTGAAAATGTGAAAGTTACTTTAGAACTGGAAAAACAGGCAGAGTTTAGAGGGCTCAGAAGAAGACAGGCTTAGGGCAAATGTTTGGAAATACCTAGAGACTTGTTGAATGATTTTGACCAAAATGCTTATAGTGATATGGAAAATGAAGTCCAGGTTGAAGTGGTCTCAGATGGATATGTGGAACTTATTGGGAACTGGAGTAAAGGTCACTCATGCTATGCTTTAGCAAACAGACTGGCGGCATTTTGCCCCTGCCATAGAGATCTACGGGATTTTGAACTTGAGAGAGATGATTTAGGGTATCTAACAGAAGAAATTTTTGAGCAGCAAAGCATTTAAGAGGTGACCTGGTTGATTCTAAAAGTATTAAATTATATATACTCACAAGGAGATGGTTTGAAATTGGAATTTATGTTTAAAAGGGAAGCAGAGCATAAATGTTTTAAAACTGTGCAGTCTGACCACGTGGTAGAAAAGAAAAACCTATTTTCTGGGAGGAATTTAAGCCAGCTGCAGAAATTTGCATAAGTAATGAGGATCTGTATATTAATAGGTGAGACAATGGGGAAAATGTCTCCAGAGCATTTCAGCGATCTTAATGGGAGCCTGTCACATCACAAGCCCAGAGGCCTACCAGAAAAAAAAAAAATGTCTTGTGGGATAGGCTGAGGGCCTTACACCTCTGTGCAGCCTCAGCACTTGGTACCCCAATTTCAGCCACTCCAGCTCCAGCTGTGGCTTAAAGGGGCCAAGGTATAGCTTAGGCTCTTGCTGCTAAGGTTGCAATCCCCAAGCCTTGGCAGTTTCTATGTGGTGTTGGGCCTGTAGGTGCATAGAAGACAAGAATTGAACTTTGGGAACCTCCATCTAGATTTCAGAGGATGTATGGAAATGCCTGGATGTCCAGGCAGAAGTCTGCTGCAGGGATGGAGACCTTATGGAGAACCTCTGCTAGAGCAGTGAAGAAGGGAAATTCTGAGTTCCAGCCCCCACAGAGTCCCCACTGAGGCACTGGCTGGTGGAGCTGTGAGAAGAGGGTTACCATCTTCCAAACTCCAGAAAGGTAGATCCACTGACAGCTTGTACTATGTGCCTGGAAAAGCTGCAGGCACTCAACAACAGCCCATGAAAGCAAGCCACAGGGGCAGAGCTGCCCATGTTTGTGGGAGCCCACCCCTTTCATCAGCATGCCCTGGATGTGAGACATGGATTCAAAGGAGATCATATTGGAGCTTTCAAACTTAATGACTGCCAAGCCAGGTTTTGGACTAGCATGAAGTCTGTGGCCCCTTTGTTTTGGCCAATTTCTTTCTTTTGGAATGGGAACATTTACTCAATGCCTGTATCTCCAATGTATCTTGGAAGTAACTAACTTGCTTTTGATTTTACAGGTTCATACGCAGAAGGGACTTGCCTTGTCTCAAATGAGACTTTGGCCTTGAATTTTTGAGTTAATGCTGGAATGAGTTAAGACTTTGGGGGTCTGTTGGGAAGGCATGATTGGTTTTGAAATGTGAAAAGTACATGAGGTTTGGGAGGCTCCAGGGCAGAATCATATGGTTTGGCTCTGTATCTCCACCCAAATCCCATCTTGATTTGTAATCCCCTTGTGTCCAAGGAGGGACCTGGTGGGAGGTGACTGGATCATAGGGGTGTTTTTACCCCGTGCTCTTCTCATGATAGTGAATGATTTCTCATGAGACCTGAGGGTTTCAAAGTGTGGCACTTCCCCTTTGCTCTCTGGTCTCTGTCCTGTCACCCTGTAAGACATGCCTTGTTTCCCCTTTACCTTCTGCCATGATTTGAAGTTTCCTGAGACCTCCCCAGCCACATCAAACTGTGAATCAATTAAACTGCCTTTCTTTATAAATTACACAGTCCCTAGTAGTATCTTTATAGCAGTGTAAAAATGGACTAGTACAGTAGGTTCTGCAATGAGCTTCATTTATTCCTATTATTTGTAGTGTGTATGTTTTATTTTTCTTGGTTAGTGTAGCTAAGGACATATCAATTATATTGAGCTTTTTAAAGAACCAGCTTTTAGCTGTTTTGACTTCTCTATTTCTTTTATGTTTTCAGTTTTATTGATTTCTGCTTTTTTCTGTATTATTGTATTCTTTGTGTTTTTAGTTTCTTAAGTAGAAAGTTCAGAGCTTTTATATGTGTATGAGTGCATATTTTGTGAAATATTCAAAGTAGTTTCTAATATCCTCTGATTTATTCTTTTTTTAAAAATAATTCTTTTACTTTAGGTTCAAGGGTACTTGTGCATGTTTCCTAGGTGGGTAAGTTTGTGACTATGGGGCAAGTGTACAGATTATTCTGTCACCTGTATACTAAGCATAGTACCTGATAGTTATTTTTTTCTTCTGAATCTCTTTTTCCTCCCACCCTTGTCCCTCAGGTTGGCCCCAGTGTGAATTCTTCTTTAACCCATAGATTATTTTTAAGTGCATTGTCTAATTTTCAAATATTAGACAATTTTCTAGATATCTTTGGAATTTATGTTCCAAGAACACACTTTTGTTTAACTTGAATTTTTCAAATTTGTTTAGTTTTGTTTTATGACTTTTGAATTTTATATAGATTTGCAAATGTTCCCTGTGTCTTTGAAAAGAATGTGTATTCCAATGTTGTAGGATGGACTGTACTGTAATCTAACTGACATTCTCTGATCAATTATTATTGTACCTTCTTGGCAAATTGATCACTTTATCATTTTAAAAAGAAGCTTTATCTGTTTTTCTTTATACTGTATAATCTTTCTTTTTCTGAAGTCTCTTTTTTTCGGACACTACGATAGTCATGCCAATTTTATCTAGATTGGTTTTCGAATAATATCATTTCCATTATTTTAATTTTAACCTATCTACATTTAACATAGGCTTATTGTAAATAACATAAAGAGGGAGTTCTGTTTTTTAATCTAATTATTCAATTTCTCTTAATTGGTATGCTGTTACATGTGGACTGATGACACTTAATGTAATAATTGTCTAATAGTCTATCATTTGTAGAGCTGTATTCTGTTTACTCTTTTTGTTTCTTTTCCTTCTTTATTAGGTTATTTTTTATTGAATTTTATAATGAAAATTTGTTTTTCTCTAGTATTCACTTATTTATACTTGTTTTACAATTTTGTTAGTAACTTTTGTTTGGTGTACACTATATATCTTTAATTAATTGCCTCTATAAAATAATATTAAAATGTTTCAAAAATCTCATTCTCTTATGTTCTTGTGTGCATAACTTATCACAAGAGGTCTGCCATACTGATTATTTTTGTTCATTTTTATTTGCTGTGGCCCTGTCCTTTGTGACTTTCATGGTTTTCTTTTTATTGTCGGTTTGGAGAAGTTTAAATATTATTTGTCTAGGGGTATGTGAATGTGTTATTTTTGTTTTACTTGGTGTCACTCAGCTGGTTGAATCTGTGCTTTTATGTATTTTATTAACTTTGGAAATTCTCAGCCACAACACTTTTTAAATATGTATCCTTACTGTTCTCTCCTTTCCTGTGCATATTCTGATTATTTATATGTTAGACTATTGATATTGCACCACAGATCTTGGATGCTGTGTTTTGCTTTCATTCTCTCTCTCTCTATCTCTTTTCTCTCAGTGTTTACACTGGTTAATATATATAATTGACTCACACTCAAGTTTACTTTTCTATTTCGTTGGCTCTGATGAGCTTATCAAAGGTTATTCATATCTGTCCCTCTTTCATTTCTAGTATTTTCATTTGCTTTCTTAGTTTCCATCTCTGTCAAATTCCCCTTCTATTCATGTGTGTTGCTTTTCTTCTCTACCAAGATTATTAACATATTGCTAACAATTATTTATTTTTGAGAAGGCCCTAAAATAATTCACTTTATTTTAGCATATTTGTCCATGTCCCCCAAGAAATATCTACCACCCAAGTTTGTGTGTCTCTGTTTTACGTACCATATTTTATATAGCTACTTCTTAGAAACCTCTCAACATACACTAAAGTAAAATCTTTGATTTCTTTCCTTTTTTTAATTATAAAATACAGAGCAAGTTTAATGACTTTGACTTTAGGGCTTGAATTTTATACCTCTCTTTTCTGATTCAATTCAATTTGAGACACTTACTGTACCATTATTTACTTTCGTATTTCATAATTTTCCTAGTTAAATGCTATATAATTTTAGCATATTCTATAATTATATCAGCATAAATTTTTGCTGCATGTTAAGGAAAGTAAAAATAGCATGCCATCTTAGACTACAAAAGATTAAAATCTGTATTTTTTCTTTCCAAATTAAACTTTGTAAATGTTAAATGAGGTTTTAATTATTATAACTAAATAGTAATCTGGAATTCAGAAAGCTTCTTTGCTTCTACCTCAATAAAATTTTATGCAGTTTCAAAGTGGCAAAAATAGAGTAATTTAATCATTCAGTGTTTAAATGTCTGTCATGTTTCTCACACTTGAAAAAATCTGCAATGAGAAATAAATTTGTATTTGTATAAATACATTTGTATACATTTGTATTACAGCCTAGAGTAAAACTGGAAAAAACATGGAATTCATGGGACATCAACTATATACCAGGCTCTGTGTGAGACATTATTGATACAAAGATAAATAAATTAGAATCCTAATCTCTAGAGAATTTGAAGCCTGAGTAGAAATAATATAAATAATCTTTTTGTCATACAGATTGTTGCTTCTAAGAAGCATACAGCTTTTATAAAACTATTTATATTTTTACTAGTATAAAATTATAGATGCATTTGTAAATACAGAGTTAGCTCTTCACCACAGCAAAAATTTAGGAATTTATATTCTGTAGAGGTAGAAATAGAATATAAATGAACATCTTCTCAGCATCAAGAGTAGGCCTGTTTATACAAGTGTTTTTACCATTTTTATCATATTAACCTGACACCTGCTACCAATCAGTCATTCAATCAAAGAGTCACTTATTTACAGGCTGGCAATAGTGTTGATCAAATAAACAGTCAATTGTTATGCAATTAATTCTGTCCATTTGATCATGCTTGTAAATACTACTTTGATGTACTCTATATATATATGTAAACATTTACACAGGATTATTTCCAAGATGATATAGGGATGCTATACCACAAAGAATGATACTTCTAGTGGAGGAAAATGTCTAGATTAACTTTACTCTATTGGAGGAAAAGATGAACTAGAAAGACAATTTTAGGATACAGATCTAGCCAGGCTTTCTGGGCAATATTCACTGCTCTTCTGATAAATGTCAATGTCTCTCTTTAAAGAAAGGGCTAAGTCTGTAGCTAGAGAACAAAGATAAACTCTAGTCCCTCAAGAATAAACTTTCATAGGTACTAGACAGATTAACTTGTCCCTCATCAGTGGGGTTGGTATTTAGATAATTATTCAGGACATGGTTGTAATTACAAGTAGGGAACAGGAAAGTAAAGCAGTAACTAGTGTAGACTAATGGTCATTTTATAATTGATATCCAGAGTGGAGGTTAAAAGAATCTTGGCTTCAATATGTATTATGGGTTAAGAAGATGGGATTTAATACTGGGCTTATGGTCAAAAAATAATTTCGGATTCAAGCCAAAAGTAGGTGCTGATTAGAATAGAAAATACATTTAGCAATTCAGAGTTTATAATTTAAGAAAGTAGTAGTTTTTTTGTTTGTTAAGAAGTTATAAACTTCTTGGATTCGTGTGTGTGTGTGTGTGTGTGTGTGTGTACATGTACAAACAGCATATATATACATTTTTCCCCTGATATTTATAACACTCCTTTAAGTTAAATATTTTATTTTTCTATAAATGAAAAATCTGAGGCTCAAAAAGTTTCAGTAAATTTAAATGATCCAAGAATGATATATAGTAGAGTTTATTTTATTAAATATTCATTATGAAATGGAATATTCACTTCTCTGTGTATTAGAATAAATCTATTTTTACATATTTAAATGGTTGAATCTGATACTTTCTAGTACTTTCTTCTTGGTCTGTTAAAAGTTCCTATCTATATTGTGCATGATTCAGGTAACTTCCATATTTCCAACCAATTAATATCATTTAACACACATTTAACTAGCATATATACTATGCCAGGTAGTCTAATGCTGACTTGGTTTTTTCTCATCAATCATAATTATGTCTAAGCAGAAGGCACATTTTTTGCTCCTCCTCCCTTCTGAAAGAAAAATAAAATGAGTTAAATTAGCTATTTGTTTAAGTGGAATTAGTCTACTTGTAGAATAATCACATTTTTTCCTTTATATTCAATTAGTATACTCTTCTTTGGCATGAATGCATTGACTATTTTCAAAAACCCTAGTGTTAAATATCAATTAATATAATTTCCTTCTAAATATTTTTTCATTTTATCCAAATCTTGTAAGTACCTCGGAAACCTAAGACCTTTACAAAATTTTACCTAAATGTTTTTTTTTTTGTTTGTTTGTTTGTTTTTTTTTATTATACTTTAGGGTTTTAGGGTACATGTGCACAATGTGCAGGTTTGTTACATATGTATCCATGTGCCATGTTGATTTCCTGCACCCATTAACTCGTCATTTAGCATTAGGTGTATCTCCTAATGCTGTCCCTCCCCCCTCCCCCCACCCCACAACAGTCCCCGGAGCGTGATGTTCCCCTTCCTGTGTCCATGAGTTCTCATTGTTCAATTCCCACCTATGAGTGAGAACATGCGGTGTTTGGTTTTTTGTCCTTGCGATAGTTTACTGAGACACATGCACACGTATGTTTATTGCGGCACTATTCACAATAGCAAAGAGTTGGAACCAACCCAAATGTCCAACAACAATAGACTGGATTAAGAAAATGTGGCACATATACACCATGGAATACTATGCAGCCATAAAAAATGATGAGTTCGTGTCCTTTGTAGTGACATGGATGAAACCTAAATGTTTTTAATGATGAGAATTAACTTACCTGTTTAATTTCGTTGCTTATGTAATTCTCTTTGATATTGGTTTAAAATTATTTAGTTGACATTCACCTTCAGAGATTACCTATTTCTTGTCCCTCTGCCCTTAGGATTTTACCCGGAAATTAACATGACACCGCCTAAAAAATCCATATAAAGATTTTATAGCAAAAACACCACAAAATTCTCCTGACTTTCTTCTATAACTGTTATCTTCGTCTGAGACTGCTCTTTTTAATACTTCCACAGAATTATCTCTGAGAACCAATGTGGCAGATTATACTTTTTCAGGTATTTTTTTTTAAATTTCTCCATTGGAACTTGAATACATAGATTACAAACAGTAAAAACTTATTTTTGCTCAAATATATGTTTTTTAAATTCTCTTCTTAAATGTGATTTTTAATATATGATATTTATTTATATCATATTCTTGCCACAAACATATCTATGTTTGGAAGAAATTTATAAAAACTGCTTAGTTTTTAGGTATTTTTATCAATGAATTTGATGAATGAAGGAAATAATCCACAGTGGAAGGTAATCAAGAAAACTTATGCTAGCTATGGAAATTTATTTTACCTGTACAATAGCAAGGACAAAATATTTGCCTTATTATTATTTTTTCACCCATACTTATCTGAATATCCATTGATACCCTTAATTGACAAACATAAGCCATCTCAAAGTATGGTTGATGGGCAAAAAAAATGTGTTTCTTATTTGAACACTCTCAGTGGAAAACTAAAAGAGCTTATTTAGAGTTGAAGTAATCTGAGCACAGCAAAGATGGTTTCAGATCTAAGTATTAATATGTGTGAAGCAATTTAATATATATTAACATTTTATAATTTAATTTTCAGTTGCAATTGACAGAAATAAGAACCAAATAGATTGGCCAAATAAGAAATAATTTATTTAAAAGCATTAAAATATCTTATGTACTTAAGAATAAGTTGACAGCCAAGCCCTCTCAACTAAAATAATATAGTTGGACAAAAAAAAAATCACCTGGAAATAGCAAATATGAGACAAAATATTATTTCCCATATATTTTTCATTTCTGTTTCCTTCTTTTTATTTGACTCATTCTTAATAAAGTTTCTTTTCTCCAGATGGTGAGAAATATGACTACTGACATTTCCTGCATCCTGCAACTCACAGCTTTCACTGGCAGATCTCATTAACGTAGCAACTTTATATCTGTAGTAAAGGAAGTTTAATAAATAGTAAAAATAATGGGTTCTCAATAACTGGGGGGACTGATAGCACCATGTCAGTCATAGCTGTATTTGTGTGTATGTACATGTGTGTTTGTTACATGTGTGTATATATATATATGTGAAAATTGTTCTTTTTTAACTAGACTAGTAAAAATGTTATTATTTTCTTTAGAAGTCATTCTGATAGTAATGTTTCACTTTGGTGCTCAGTTTCTATTACCTGAGATGCTGTTTTTAGGTAATTCAGCTTTTCCTTAACATATAATATCCTTGTCAATGAAATAAACCAAAAACGATCTCTAAATATATCCTAATTCATTAAAATATATTCACTAAGTTGTTTTACCATAAGACAATTCAAATGCTCCTTTATTAGCTAAATCATTGAGCATATACTTATCTACATATAGCTTTATGGAGGAGCCACTTTATGTAAAGGTTTGATAGTTTACTTCAAAGTTAAATTTTATTGTTTGTCTTCTCCAAATGTTTTGCCACTTATTGCTTAAAGCTTCGAATTCCTCTACCATTGGATGAAGCATCTCATTTCATTGTTAGAGAAGCTGTTTAAAATTAAAATAGTGCCTAAAGACATGACACATAATTATAATATTATCCAGACTAATCTTTTGATAAGAAAGGAGCAAAAAGATGAATGTAAATGGTAGACATCAAATTTTCTCAATTCAAGAAGTCTGGCAAAGTGACAAAGTTTAGTAACTTGATAAAACATCTCTAATTCTTTTTTGACTTCCACATTGATTTTGGTTTTCTTTATGAGACTCGAAGACCTCTAACAAAATAATGATTTTCAAAAGAATACAAATCAAAACATGTAAGAGCCATCTGTGTTTTTTAATTATATGTAAAAACAAATCTAGCTTCTTAATATGTCCAATTAAATCTTAAGAAATCTGTCTCTTAAAACCTCATCTTAAGAAATCTGTCTCTTAAAAGCTCATGCTCACCAGACTTACTACGTATTGGACCCAGTGGTCTTTGGTCCTTGCAGAGAACATGCTCAATTCTTCTTCAATAAGGGCCTTCTAACATTATATAATATTATCTATTTCTGGTGTACTATAGAAAAGCAGGCTTGTCGCTGGTGGATGGTTCACCAGTCAGCAAATGGTATGTCACAAATCAGCAACCAGATCAGCTTTTGAGACGAATGTGAATCAACCACAACATTCAGCTCAGCTGACTTTTGTTGCGCTTTCTCATTAGCGAAGCTTTTCTTGTGATGTGCTTTATCTCTTCTCAACAGTGCTCTAGACATTTTGTCTTCTCTTCCTTTTCATATTTATCTAATACATTTACACATACTATGACACAAAGACTATGCTTTTAATGTACATTTATCTATGGTTCCCTTCTCCTGCTGAAAATATTAAAGAGTAATCTCCTCAGGGAGAATTTGCTGATCACATGGCTAAAATAAGCGGTCTGACCCTCTCTGTATTTTCTGTCAAGACATCTTTTTCAATTTCCATGTAATAATATTCACAACTTGCAATTTTACATGTATAGGTTTGTTTATTTAGTCATTTGAACCCCAACATTTTGTGTGCTATGCCCAGTTGCTAACACATTGTATTCATGTCTAAATAAAAACACATATATATATTCGGCTGAGTTACTAGATATTTACTGAGAAGAAACAAGGCTCTCTCCTGAATTGTTTGGCTCTAGCTGATCGATCTAGAGAATCGCTTGGGTGTTATTAGCACTTGTCTTTTGTTACCTAGAGAATTGTTCTTTAAGAAAATAACTGATATTGCAAACATGTTTTGTCTCGGGCCATAGCTTAGAATACATCTTGTCTAACCTTCTAATTTGGACAAGCTAGCCTTCAGGTGTATGTTGCTGCAACTTGTTTCTACCTGTATCATAGGAAAAATCACCTCACACTAAATTTGTTTGTTTTCATGTTGTATATTCCACTGGGAAGTATATTACTTTAGGAGTGGGATTGCTATAGTTCTGTATTCCCACTTCTAAACACAAGGCTTGGGGGTTAGGTGGTACTCAAAACATATTTTTTTTTCACTGATTATATAGTCATACAACAAAAACTCTCTCCTTAAACAAACACTAGATGAGCTCCTGCTGAATCATTTTGGTAAGAATTCCCCACCCTTGATGTTCTGATGTGATTCCTAACCCCTTACCATCCCCAGGAAATATATGCCCACTTGGCATACCTTTAGCAGGAATTCTCTTAAGTCAGCTTAGCAAGAATTGCCCTTACCCTTAATGACTCCTCTTAGTAATTTTCTGTTCATTGGCCCCTCCAAACTATTCCTTGGCTATCAATCTTCACTTTTCCTTGTTGTGCTGGGAATTAAGCCCAGCTCTGTACTGTGGTCTCTTTTACTCTGTTGCAATTATTCCCGAATAAAATCTATTTTTACCACTGTAACTACTGCCTAGCTGTGGTTTTCTTCGATACCACATAACATGGAGTCCATTTAAAATAACTTCTAGGAAAATATGTCTTGCTCATTATGTTTTTATCCCATTGAAATGTGAATGCTTTGAAAACAGAAAATGATTTGTGCTTTGTATCTTTATTCCTGAGTATTAACATAGACAATATTAGCACACATTAAAACCTTCTGTGAACTCTAAAAAAAAATCAAGTAATATTAAATGATAGACAAGATAGTCAACTAATCTTGTTGTCAGCCAGGCATGGTGGTTCATGCCTGTAATCCCAGCATTTTGGGAGGCTGAGGTTGAGGATCACTTGAGGCCAGGAATTTGAGATCAGCCTGGACAAAAATGGAGATACTGTCTCTATCTCTACAAAAAAAATAAAATAAATGTGGCAGGCACCTGCAGTCCCAGCTATTTAGGAGGCTGAAGCAGGAGAATCCTGCGAGCCCAGAAGTTTGAGTTTACAGTGAGCTGATTGCACCACTTCATCTTGGGAGACAGAGCAAGGCACCGTCTTAAAAAAATCTAGTTACCAAACATTTTCTTTCAGAGATGAAGAGATACTCTAATAGAATGTGCAATTGTTCAAAGGCACAAAGCCAATTAGTATCACAAACATTAGAACTAGTTCTCCTGTAGCCAGTTTATAAGTTGTGCCATCATCTAGTGTTATTTTTAAATGTTTGTTTTAGCTACAACTCCTCTATCTCTCAGGCAGCCATACGAACTCATGTAAGAATATCCCGTTTCCACCAAGGTACAGGATCAGAGTACTCATGTGCAGTGAAGAGTAAAACTATCCTGTCTTGAGTTACATTTATCTTGATTTCCTTGTCATCTGTGTGGCATGGAAGGTCCTACTTGATCACAGCGTGCAAGAGAATAATAAAGTAATAATGAGATATGGCCAGGAAAAGTGGAGCAAGCAATGCATGCTTTCTTTTTTGGTCATAAAAATAGTATCAATTCATTAACCTTATTGAGGGAATAAAGGCACCTAAGGCAAAACTATTGTTTTAGGCTTCACTGTTTTCGAACTTAGGCTTCCTTCTAGTTGGAACTACTTTTAGGATCCCAAACATGCTCATAACTGTCAGCATGTCTTTGCTCAAACTGCCACATATGTTAGGAATGCATCCACCCCTGAGTCCCATCTAGCCCACACTCTCAGTGTGCAACTAAAACGTAGAAATGAGAGGAAATTACATGCTTTCAGTTGATTAGAACAAGCGATGCCTAAATCAGAATAGTGTAAGAAAAACAGAAATCAGGTAAGTATGATAAGAAGCCAATCAAATTAACTGACACAAATTTTTTGTAAAATTAAAACTAAAAAACATTTATAAATTGTGCAAGTAAAAGTGGAAATGAAATCATCTGGAGTACACAAATGAGTAGAAAATGAATACATCTTTACTCAAATTTTTGTAATTATTTCAGTTCTTACTCTATTTTTTTTTCAAAAAGTTATCATTTTTCTATTGTAACAGAAGTATTACTGTTAGGAGTCCCAAGATTTTAAGTAAATATTGTTTCTTCAATGTTGGATGTTAACCCAAAGTAAGAAGATGATTATTTTGTGAATGACTCCAATTCACAATAATGGTCCTAAGGCAATGTTCCAAGTGATCTCTTTGCTTCTTCAAAGCAGCTTTGCTAAGAAATTGCATCTTTCATAGAAACAACAATTGGAACAATTAATTAGTTTCAATTTTAATTAAAAGATGATCTCATTTAGCTCTGATTAAATTACAGCAGCTAGATAAATCCAGAGAGCAGCATTTAGCTAATTTAATTAGGCATGATAATGCTTTTCTGTGTTACCACTCTGAATGACTAATAGTGGGGTTCTAGTGTTTTTCCTACACAAGATTCTCTGCACTTTCATTGGCTAGGCATATGTAAACAATAAGCAAACTATAACTGAATGATATCATATATTTTTGAATTTTCATTCTTGAAAATATATTAATATGCATGACAAATAATTGTAATTTTATTGTATATGCATTTTTTAGAAACCTCAACAAACTACATGAAGTTAAATTTCTCAAGAAATAAATTTAAAAATTATTTTGAAATAGTAAACAGTGATTTCGCTGTAGAAAACCTAATCCTGCTCACTTTAAAAAATATTTTATAAGGATTTTGTTTTAATTTTGTAGTTGAATACTTGGATTCCATTTTTCTTTTCTTTTTTTTTTTTTTTTTTCTGTAGCTTTATGTGCCTAAGAGGATTGAACTTCAAGTGGTTACAATCCATGATTCAACTTTACAATATCTAACTTTCTTAGAGAATTAGAGTATATCAGTTAGGAATTTTAGATTTTAATTCACAAATAACAATAACTGGAATAAGACTGAGATTAACATTCTCTCAGATAACAGCAAGTCCAGCGGTAGACATAAGCAGCTGTTAGAATTTAAAACATCATACCAGATAAGATAGGCAAACATAAATTAATTTTCTTTCAATAGCATTGCAATAGGGGAAAGATACTGAACTCAATCCTACTGAATTAAAGGAGGAAAGTTTGTAAAAACTGGGCTTGTGTGTAGCGGGCTAGAAAGTTGTAGGCCATCTGTGTTTACTAATTGACCAACTGACCATACCCAAAGTGAAGGTAAATTTCCTCCAATTTCCATGACTGAAAGTAGCTTTACAGCTTAGGCACAGTGCCCACTGTCAGTAGGCTCCTAAGCCTCCACAGAGACTGTGAGGTAGGGATGCTATCTTTCTTCCATGCTTATATTTTAAGGAGTTGCTTCCCAGGTCCTTGAGAAAGACATCCCCTGTGTCATTAAACTGGCAAGAGGTTTTTAAGAAGATTTATGTACATTTCAGCAGAGCAGAGAAATAATTTGCAATTATAAATTTTCTAAAGTAAAAGCTGTAAGAAAAGGGATGTCGGGGCCTAGAGGCAGGAACAAACCTGTCTAAAGTTTAGTCAGTCTGAGAAAAATGTTAAGAACCTCTTGTTACAGTTTATGGGTATTTACAGCTGAGGGCTCTGAGATCCTTTCAGCATTCTTTTCACTATGTGCAGTCATGTAATTGTCAAAGCTCCAACTTTTATGTCTACATTTGGAATGGGAGAAAGTGTGAAGGGCAACAAGGAGAATCTGAGCTGAACCTGGCTTTTTTTAAAAGGATTTTTAAAACCCAACCCAACAAGTTCAACATACTATAGAGTGGCCAGCACTGAGTCTTATGGTCCTGTCTAGTTTCAAGAAAAGCTAGAAAAGTAGTTTATATACATATTTTTTTAATCTGGGCATAGTTCCACTTCCGCAAAATTGGCTTATACAATGTTGAACTAAGGAAAGTTTATTTAATGTATTAAGAAAAATAACAAAATAGTTCAGTTTTAGTCTTTTAAATCAAACTGTATGATGTTGTCCTAAGTAACAATTAGAAACTATATTATTCTTCTCAGTGCAGACTTTTCATGTGGTATTAAAACTCGAGTTAAGGACTACCTTGGGAGCTTGTTACTGCATGTTCTTTATGCTTTTGTTGTATTGCTTTCCTGCTGTCTTAACATCTCTGGCCTTTCAGATTCAAAGGGCTTTTCTTCTCATTTAAACACCATGAAATATGTCATTGTTAGGCTTACTTTGGAGTTGAATTTGTTTTTAGGGCTCAGTTTTATTCCTTTTTTTATTTTTAGACACAGGGATTTTCAAGGATGTTTTGGGGACAGATACGGGATTTGAGATTGAGTTTCAGCGAAAAGATCTCTTTCTATGTAGTGATACACATAATGAAGATCTCCAGAATCGTCTCTAAACCAGCTTTCCCACTGCAAATTTAGACCGTTGGAGTTTGTGGACATCATCTGGGGCAGGCAGACCTTTAAGACTGGCTAGCAAGACTTTGGTTTGTAGAAACATAAGTAAAATTCTTTCATTTCTGAAAGAGGCCATAAAGACAATTTGGAGCAAATGGCTAGTTCCCAAACTTGACTTTTTTCAAACAATTTGTGAGTAATAGACATATTTAAATCACATATCAAAAATATAGAAATACATTCCCCTTGAGAATTTCAAGAGGTTCTTCAGGAAAGAGCCTATTTGGATTATTGCACTTGATTGTATGATTCACATCAGTGTGCGACCCAGCCAATCGGTGATGGGAGAAACACACACATTTAACATTTGAGATGGCAAATCAAAATAAGTTGCCATTCTAAATTAGGTCTTGAAGGAATCAAAAGCACCAGACTTTCTTGTGAGATAGCCTCAAAATCATAAGATGGAGACCTACCTTTTTACTTCAGGGAGGTGGAGTGGAAAAGCTAGGACCAGAAAAATGTGAGCCCCATTAACAACAGTCAGAAACAGTGATAGCAGATACAAGTCAGGGGATGGTGACAGTGCAATTCCCACTCAGCCACAATGGAAAGGTTGAGTAGACTACGCAAGAAAACCAAGAGGTAGATTTCGATAGTCCCTAAGGACATTAGAGTCTCTAGGGAAAACAAGAAAATCTCCCTGTGGAGCTCCAAAACACTAAGGTGTGTTTTCAGAATGAAACCATTCTCACAGAGGCTGTAATCTAGAAACAAACTTTGGGGTTCACAAAACAATACTTCAAAATGAGGGCCTTGGCAGCAACCTTGGAAGCAAAATGTTTTCTCTGACCTTCTTCTGCCCTCCTCTTAGTCCAGTTGTCCCCTGAGGCTAGCCATAGAAACTAGAATCCCTCTTCCCCAAGGCAGGTCATAGAAACCAGAACCCCTTTTCCCTAAAGCTAGTCATCAAACCTAAAAATATTACCCTAATTTTCCCTCCACCTTTCTGTGTAAAAACTGGCCATAAAGAAATTACCTGGCCTACTTTGTTTGACCATAGGTCATAAGATCCTAATTCCAGAAAGGTTCCTTCTCCATATCCAGAAGGAAGAAATGCATGCTCAGAGAAGCCAAGAAGAGTCTAGAGATAGATAGGTCTTGCTAGGTTGCACCACTCAGTTGATAAACGTTAGATCATACCTTTTTGTCTAATCATATTTCTACACGGGTGTCCATATTTTGTTGAACCTAAGGACAGAAATGGAACATTTTTCCTGTATCTCTGGGTCTTCATTTTGAAGTCTCCTGTGTATGGATGTTAAATAAATGTGTATTTTTTTCTCCAATTAGTCGGCCTTTTATGAGTTGATTTTTCAGCAAACCTCCAGAGGACCAAGGGAAAAGCTAGCCCTTGGCCCTGACAGAATACAGCTGTGAACTCTAGATACGTCCCTCATGAACTCAGCCTTAAGAAATTCTAATTACATATATAAGAGGCAAGTTTTCTATTTCTGTGACTCTATTGATGCAAATGTAGGCAGAAGCTATGCAGGTCTGGATCATAATTATACAGTAGCACTAGCACAAGGATAAACACATAGTGGATACTCAGGAATATTTATTGAATAAATGAAGGCATTCCAAAGAATTTTCATACATACAATTTATTTTATTCTTAAAGGAATCTTTGATGCTAGCTATATTTCTTAGACATATTTGATTTTTAAAAGAGAGAGAGAGTAGTGTTTAAATGACTAACCAAAGATCACAGTACTGATATATTGAGGAGTTAGATGTTAGTCTAAATCATCTGATTTCAGCCCCAATAATCTGGCTACTGAACAATACTGTATGCTCCAAAAGCAACAACCTATGACTGCCTCCACTGTGTTCATATCCCACTTAAAGATCCCACTTCTTTTAAACACAGCATATATGACTTCTCATGAAAAGTCCTTGAGCACATCTTCAGTCAAAGGTTTTCTTTAACATTATGCTTTGTATCAGCCCCTGGCAGCCTGGATGGCTAGCCTATACTGGACACATGTAGAAAAAGACACATGCACGCTCTATAAAACTTACTGCATTAGTTTTCAAGGGCTACTATAATAAAGTACCACAAAACAGGTGTCTTAGGACAAGGGAAATTTATTGTCTTATAGTTCTGGAGGCGAGAAGCCTGTAATCAAGGTGTTGGGAGGACCATGATCCCTCTGAAGGTGGCCAGTGTAAATCAAAAGTATCTGAGAGAAATCTCAGTCAATTTAGAAGTTTGCTATACCAGGGTTGAGGAGACAGGTCTGTGCGTGTCTGGAAGATTATTTTGAGGGCTTTAATGTTTAAAGGGGAAAGGGCAGATATTGGGAAAAGAGGAAGAAATTTTCTAAAGATGCGGATAGGTAAGAGGCAAGCAGTTGTATTCTTTTGAGTCTTCAATCAGCCATTCACATGTGAGGGTGAGGGTAGAGGAATAGTCACTTACGCATTCATCTAGCTCAGTGATTCTTCATTTTTACATAAAATAAAATAAACATGGGGAAGAGGAAGCAATCAGATGTGCATTTGTCTCAGGTGTGGAGAGGGATGACTTTGAGTTCTGTTCTTTGACCTGCACCTGTGAAGATCAGTTATCAATTTACATTGTCAGCGGGAAATAAATTTAGAAGAACTGTTTTAGGGAAAAGATCTTGGTGCCCATAGGAATTTTCTAGTGGACAAATTAGGAGGGAGGTAGGTTTGCCTGATGCAGTTTTCAGCTAGACTTTTCCCTTTGGCTTAGTGAGTTTGGGGTCTCAAAGTTTATTTTTCTTCCACATTGGAAAGCACCTTTTCTGGGCCCATCTCCTTGCTTCTGGTACTTCCTTGGCTTGTGGCAGCATGACTCCAATATTCATATGACATTTTCCCTGTGTGTGTCTGTCTCCTCGCATGCATTCTTTTTAAAAGAACAGCAGTCATTTTGGGTTAGAGGCTCACCCTACTCCAGCATGTCTTCGCTCTTCGCCTTCACTTAACATATTACATCTGCAATGACTGTTTTTAACAATGTAACATTCAGAGGGACTGAGGGATAGGACTCCATCATATGAATTTTGGAGGGACACAAATGAACCCACAATACTTATGTATATTTTTGCTTATATATATGTATATATAATATAGATGGCACTGAATAGGTTGGTTTCTGAGAAAATCAATCAACTACCGTATCTGAGAAAAAAGCAAGAAATTTGTGCAATCTCTTGAAAGTCAAAAGAAAATGGGACTATTATTTGTCTTGATTTTACTAGATTATTTTTAAAGTGTGCATTTTTGAACAGTTAAATTTAAAAATCACCCATTTAATAGAAAAAAGAAAATGTAAGATAATATTGTTATCCTAAAATACCTCATTTTCTTCTTAATATTCTTTAGTTTCCATCTCTGCCATTTTGCCAAAGAAAAATATTTCAAGAACACCAATGAAAGGCCCCAGTGGTGTTATACACATTACAGCATTAATGGGAAGAATATAGAAATAGATTTAATTTCCTTTAAAATGTTCCAGCAAAACATTTGTTTAAAAAAAAAAAAGCTGAAAAAAGGGGCTCTCAGGGATAAACTTTTTAGTAAGATATGCAGTGCTTCAACATGGTGTGTGTGTGTATTTTTTTGTATGTGTGTGTGACAGGTACATGTTTTTCTGAAGATGTAATTGGAAGCAGAGAAATTTAAGATAAAATTTGAACTATATATGTAAATAACACTTTAAAAGACTCTTGGAAACATGAAATAAGATCTGAAGTTCGGGATTGGTGCCTCACACCTGTAATCCCAGCACTTTGGGAAGTTGAGGTGAGCGGCTTATGAGGTCAAAAGATTGAAACCATACTGCCCAGTATGGTGAAACCCCGTCTCTACTAAAAATACAAGACTCAGCTGGGAGTGGTGGCACACTCCTGTAGTCCGAGCTACTTGGGAGGCTGAGGCAGGAGAATCGCTTGAACCAAGGAGGCAGAGGTTGCAGTGAGCCGAGATCACACCACTGCACTCCAGCCTGGTGATAGAGAGATACTCCATAAAAAAAAAAAAAAAAAAAAAAAAAAAGATCTGCAATAATGGAAAAGAAAAAAATATAGTTTTAAAATAGTAATATTTAATATGATATTTCTAAAAAAAGTATAAGTTCTCTGTAAATTGATATATGAATTTAATACAACTAGTGAAAACAGAAACAAAAAATACTTGAAATTTATTTACTCTTGTTTTACTCCAACTTGCAGAATCACTCGGACTCTTCTATGAAGTTGTTTTTTCTTATAGAATTTTTTACATGTACATTCTGTGTTATATCCCTAACCAGGTTTTCATTGTATCGCAGTAGCTGCTTCTCCTCATTCATAATAGCCATTTTTTTCTTCCTTTGCTGACCTCTAAATGCTAGAGTACACCAGGGCTCCTTAGGCCCCCTCTTTTTCTCCATCCACACCTCCTTCTTGGATGATTTCATCATGTCTTTAAATATCTTCTATGTGCTGATGACTCCCAGAATTATGTCATAAACTCTGATCTCTTCACTGGGTCTAAGTTATGAGCATCCACATATCTATGGGACATTGCCTACATCCATAAATAACAGACACTTCAAATTTAGCATGCTTAATACACAGCTTTTAATTTTTCTTTCCTCAAATTCATTTTTGTTCCTCAAATCTATCCTGTCTCAGCAATTTCAACCTTCAACTACCCAATTATTTAAGAAAACAACCTCTCTCAAGTAAACAGCAATGTTAAAATTATAGAAATAATTTGGGATTAGATTAATATAATCTCATATTCTATGTCTGTGTATATTTCCTCTCTTATATCCCTGAAATTCTCAAACTCTCATGCTCTTTTTCCTGTCTTACTCACCCTAGTGCCATACCTATATACTTTGATAGCCTTCTAACTTGTCTACTTGATTTTATCCTTTCCTCCATTGTTATTTTTTTCCACATATTAAACAAAATACTAGTTTAAAAATAAAAATCAAAACCTCATCTCTGGCTGTGACAGAGTAGCTAGAGTACAATTAACTGTCTTGCCAAAACAACTAAAAATTAGATAACTTTAAAAAATGTATTGGTTTCATTGTGTTAGAGAGACAAACTTTAGAGTTCATAGTTACCAAGGTAGCAGGATTTGAGGAACCATGAACCCAGGAAAAACGAGAACTCAGAGAAGTGAGCAAAATATTTTGCAAACAACATATTGAGACATTTTCCAATTTCTAGGTGTGGCCAAGAAAAAGTAACTTTTATGTAGCTAAGACACTATGTCTTACACTGCTGGGGAGATAAAGAATTAGAGATTAAGGTCTGTAAAGTGCAAGATCTTTGTTAAATAGGGAAGACCTCACTGAGATCATCAGAAAGCTACAATTTAGGATTAATGGTCTCAAATGGGTCCCGTTGAAGTGCCTATAATCTTATGCCTGCCAGAAGGAAGAAAATTAGATATTGTATTAGAAGTGATAATCACCCAGTGTCTCTACATTAAAACAAAAAAAACCCATAATGTCCTTCATTCAATACAATATTTCTAAGTATACCAGGGAATAGGATTTATTTACCAGAACCAAGTGGAAAAAATGAGAAATAGAATCAAATGTATAGGTGATCTTGAAACTAGATTTATCAGAAAGTGACTTTAAAATAACTACAGGCAATATTTTCAATGAAATAAACAATGGAGGCTATCATAGGTGATCTCAAATCTTCAAAAAATAATTAAATGGAATTCCCAGAAGTGAAATATAATATATGAAATAAAGATCTATAGATGAGTTTGACACTCATCAAGACATCTGCAGCAGCAGATAATATTGGAAACAAATAGGGCAAGTAGGGAATATCTTGATGAAGCACTAAGAATTCAAAGGATAGAAAATACAGAAAAAACAACAGAGAATTACAAGATGTATACATACTTATAAATGAAGGCCTGGAATAAATAAAGAAAGATAATGGAATAGAATCAATATTTGAAGGAACACTGGCCAATAATTATTCAAGATAAGACAAAGCCATGAAACCACAGACTCATGAAGTTCTATGAACCTCCAGCAGGGCATATGTACATAAAATACTATATATATGTATACGTGTGTTTGTACATATATGGACATCTTATTAAAGTATTTAAAAGTATTTTAAAAGTAAAAATAAATGTCTAAAAACATTTAAAAGTACATAAATGTGATTCCCTATCATCTTATTTTTAAATCTTATTTGTTTATTTATTTTTGTTGTTCTTACAGAGCACTGCTTCCTGAAATCACCTTTACTTATTCTTTCACTGCGTTTTAGGTCAAAAGTCATGCTCCTAGATGATGAGGCTTTTAGTCTGCTTTTTAAACTGCTTAACCACACCAAATATATCAGTTTGGAGCATAGTAAGGATTCATTTAACATTTTTTAGTGAGTAAATGTTGAATGCATATAGCCTTTTTGAGAGCTGTAGAAATGTTCATTATTTTAATGACATACAATTTTTAAAGCTTTTTTATCTACATTAATTTGATTTTGTAAGTGGGCAAAGCAGGTAATATTAGCTTCATTAAACCAATGGTAAATTTAAGATTTGGTGGAGCTGGTGTTTGTCTGGAGTCATATAGTTCATACACAGCAAGACCAGAATTGGATCTCCATACTACATTGTACAAGTTAGAGCTTCATAGAAAGTAACAAAAATTCTAATATTTGATATAATATTCTCTCTCATGGTTACATGACAATAAGCCTTAGGTTTAAAAAACAAAAACAAAAACAACAAACAAACAAAAACAGGGATAATTGCTGCTTGTTTTACTAGGTGCCAAGTTGATTCAAGAACGAAGGGAAGAGTGTATGTATGCTGGAGTATGGTGACCCCCACTAAAGAGATACAAAGGGATTTAATTTGAGGAAGTTAGAAATAAGCCACTGTCATCGTAATTTCACTCTTTTGGTCTAGCCTACATCTTTGAATAAACTCAAGTGGTTTGCTCAGGCTAAGCTAGCCAGTTATGCTTTCTGGTTTACTTGAACAAAAAAATCTCTCTCTTAAAAAGAACTTAGAAGCTTCCATTTGGATTTAATATGCCACTGCACAAGTGAAAATTAGGTTGCTATGGTGGATAAAAATTAGGCCAATATTTTCCATTTATATCTTGAATAAAAATTAACTACTGTCAGAGGAGTTCTTTCTGGAATTATAAAATTTCAGGTTATCATGAGACTTGGAGTGCAACATTTTTTGAAGATATAAGCTATTCAATAACTAATGGGATTGCCTAGAATGGTAGGTTAAACACCATGACTATTAAGGTAACATGCTACTTTTGACCCAGTGGAAAAAGAACATTATTTCTGAAAACAATATCTCTTGGTCATAAAAATTACATTCTTTCATTAGATACAAAGCCACTTGCAGTCATTAATATGTAATTAATATAAAATTTTATGAGATTTGAAGTCTAGAATTAATTACTTTTTTAATATTTGATATTGCCTTCATATTTTATATTATAAATGTGTTATTGAAGCTTTTCCTCTAGGTAGAATATGTATTTGGATTCTTTAATGTGATGCCACTTAAGTGAAAACATAACAAGTGTCATTGCCAAAATTAAAGTGCCAGAACGATGTTAACTTCATACATTTTTTATAGAAATATCAGTACGAATGAAAGTCATTTGTTTTTTAACCAAAAAGGGGACTTAGGCTTAGATTTCATGATCTCACACTCTCCTCAACATAATTGGAATGTGATTCAGACTGTGATAAATAAGTATCAAAAACTGCACTTAATTGAGGAACAGAAACAGATTTAGAAATATATGGTTTAATTGATGTCCTGAGGACCTAGAACAGCTGGAGGCCTTACTTCAGTATGCTACCTCTTCACATCATGGGATAAGAGCATGAGAAGCTCTCTCTAGCTACAAAAACACCCACAATATTCTTTCTTTATTTTACCCATAGTAATAATTTCCCAGTGATATACTCAGAGTTTGTGAATAATTATCTGCTTCCAAAAGAAGTGGGAATTCTTTGGAGAAGTGAGATTTTACAGTGTGCATGCTGAATTGCATCCTAAATTAAAAAGCACTGATGTGTCCTCTGAAGTGAAATTTCAGCCACCATGGGCAGTAAATTCCCAAATCAACTGTAGATTAGTTTAGCTTTATGTGTGCTGATGTTCAAAGTAACATCATCTGGATTGACACATGGGATCAGAATGAGAACAGATAAGGAATCAGGCAAAGTGCTGCTACTCTCAATTAATAAGTGTGTAAAATCATTCCAGAGATAATTTAAAAATAATTCACATATAATAAATGTAGACGTAAACAGAACACAAGCTGTCATTTTAAAGGACAATAAAGCCAATCCAGGTTCAAATATATTAGTAATTCGTACCTAAATCTATTGCCTTAGTCTCCCCATAATAACTTCAGAGTTCCACTGGTTTTTCAATTAACTAATCAAGAGAAACAGGAACATTTCAGTAATATCCCTAAGGACTTATCAGAAGCAAGAATTTAATAACAATAATTGACTTGTTTAGAAACAGAGTTTTTATATCTGAAAGAAAAAAACAAGTGGCATTCAGTTAAATGCACAGGCTGAAATTTTGTTATAAAGTGAGATAATGGAGGGAATAGTAAGTGGATCCTTGTCCTTCATTCTATTAATATAAACTGCACAGTAATGGCAATAAAGCTATTCAATTATTGACCAACAAAAATTATTTTTAATTGCAATAGGTTAAATAGGTCCCCCTTTTCACTCAAAATTTGTATTGATCCTCAAAATTTGAATTTGGACTTCTTTGACACCTCAGAATTTAACCTTCATACTGGATTGTGGTAATCCCTAAATCCAATGACTGGTGTGTCTTTAATAAAAGAGGAGGACACAAAGATACTTACAAGGAAGAAATTCTACGTGATGATGGAGGCAGAAATTAGAGTGATGCAGCTACATAAAAAGGAACATTAAAAATTTCAGGCGACCACCTTCAGAGCCTCCAGAAGGAAGCAACTCTGCTCCAGACACCTTACCTTTAGATTTCTAGCCTCCAACACTGCGAGAGCATTAATTCCTGTAAACTTAAGCCACCAATTTTTTACTAATTTGTTATGGCAGCACTGGAAAACTTAATACATAAGTTAAAAATTAACATGATAAATAATTCACAAAAATCAAAACTGACCAAAGCTGGGCTTTCTATGCCTGCTCTTTCGAAAAGTGAAATTTGTGCAAATCCTTGAGATGAACAGGATGCCCTGATGTGTGCTAATCCTCCATTCATTATTTTGGGACTTTAGATTGCCTCTTTTCCCCTCAAAAAAGGCATTAGCAAAACAGAATAAAATTACACCAAAGATAATATGGTAAAATGTTCCGCTGAGATGATTCTGTAAGGAGTTGTCATGGATTATAGAATCATTTGATGATACAGGTTCCTAAATCATATACGTTAAAATAAAGACAGTTGGATTAAAGAGCTATAAACACAAAAAGAATTTGAAGAATTCTTTAAAAAATAAATTACATATTTTTATGATATTAAAAAGACAAAAAACACAAAGTGTATAAGAACAGGTTTTGGGCCAGTTGTGGTGGCTCATGCCTGTAATCCCAGCACTTTGGGAGGCCAAGGTGGGCAGATCACGAGGTCAAGAGATTGAGACCCTCCTGGCCAACATGGTGAAACACTGTCTCTATTAAAAATACAAAAATTAGCTGGGCATGGTGGCATGTGCCTGTAATCCCAGCTACTCGGGAGGCTGAGGCAGGAGAATCGCTTGAACCAAGGAGGCAGAGGTTGCAGTGAGCCGAGACCCCGCCACTGCACTCCAGCCTGGCGGCAGAGCAAGACTCCATGTCAAAAAAAAAAAAAAAAAAAAAAAGAAAAAGAAAAAAGAAAAAGAAAAGGTGTTTTGGTTACATTTGACTACATCAAAGTTGAAAAAAATATGAAAATGTGCACCATGAACTAATTTAAAAGTCAGACTGTAACCTGTCACTAGCTCTTTGCAATGCACATGACATATCAATTATGCATAACAGAACACAAACTCTGTTTCAGGGCATCATTCATTTAAGCTCTTTGTTTAGGTAGCACATCTCTTTGGATGCACAAAAAAAGAGATTGATTTGGTTCCTGATTTGCCTTACATTTTTCTACTTCCAAACTCTTGGAAATCGAACGATATGTAATGATTCCAGAGCTCTATCATGAAATGTTAGCATAATTTATTCTCTCTATTTTCATTTATAAATATTTCAAAACCTAAACACGGTGAAATTATTTGTTGCTAATATTCTCAAAATGTAGAGTGTTGGGGCTCAGAGAATGACAACCCAAAGTATGGTGCCTTGGCAAGCTGAACAACCCTAGAACTTAAAGTATAATAATAAAAAAAAAAAAGAAAAAAATTACTAAGAAAATTGGAAGACCTTAGAAACTACCTCTGAACCAAAGACCTTTTAGCCTTCTCTTACGTGCAGAAAATGTATATTAAATAGAACTTAAATGAAGAACGTTGTCTTTCCCTTTCTATGTTAGCAAATCATTTCAAATTTCTAAGCTTATTTTGTTTCTCATTTACATAAATGGAAAGATAAATACCTACCTCCCAAGAATGATTAATGTATTAAGATAATTTATGTAATAGCATTTAAGAAATTTCTTAACATACGGAAAGAATTTAATGTAAATCTCCCTTATTTTCTCTTGATCCTTTTTATCTGTGAAGGTGATGTATTCTGTGAATTGCTATGTTTCATTGCCTTTTAGAAGGCCTGGTTAAAAACAACAACAACATTGAATTTTCCTTTCTTTTTTTTTTTTTCTTTTTTTTTTCTTTTTTTTTTTATTTTTTTGAGACGGAGTCTCACTCTGTCGCCCAGGCTGGAGTGCAGTGGCGCAATCTCGGCTCACTGCAAGCTCCGCCTCCCGGGTTCATGCCATTCTCCTGCCTCAGCCTCTCCGAGTAGCTGGGACTACAGGCGCCCGCCACCACGCCCGGCTAATTTTTTGTATTTTTAGTAGAGACAGGGTTTCACCGTGGTCTCGATCTCCTGACCTCGTGATCCGCCCGTCTCGGCCTCCCAAAGTGCTGGGATTACAAGCGTGAGCCACCGCGCCCGGCCAAATGATAAATTTATTGATAGTTTATTCTACTACATTGGAATTAAAATAAATGTATAAAGGTCAACTTAGACACAATTTTAGCATTTTATAAAGTTTCAACTTTTATAATTTCAAACTTCACACTTTTTTATGCGAGAAATTTGCCAAACACAGAAAATCCAAAAAGGAATTTGGGAATCATTGTAATCTTTCTTTTTTTAACTCATCCTTTTTATCCTGTCTTAATTTTCCTTCACCTAAAAGGTGTATAAACTCCTCTCTTCACACTATCCGATTTCATTTCTAAGAAATCAGCACGATCAATAGTTCAGAGGCGGTTCTTTTCAGACTTTTTAATAAAATATCACTTTTGTGAGGTGCAGAAGAGTAGACATCCATTCAAGATGTGCTCTACCTATGTGGCAGTCATCCCTCTATTTTTCTTTTTTTTCAGATCCACTCCCCACATTTACCTCCTCAGTTTTTACCACTGTTGTAGGTGGCTTCCTTACTCTCTGCCTTCCAAATAGTTTCTTTCACTGGAGGCATTAGCAGAAGTTAAGAAGCTGAAACAAAAATAAGGTCAGACTACTTCCTTCTGGGTTCCTGCACAATGGCTTTGTCAGGCTGCCCCAGCCGTACAGCTATGTGTCTGGGTTCAGGCACTGCTCCATCCCCTTGTCTCTTCAAGCCTAGGGGTGTTAACAGATGTCTGTGGTGGTCACTGGCCTTCAGATACTGCACTATGCCTTCTTCTCTTCCCTAAGCCTCTGTAAATAGCTCTTTCATTAAAATCTTCTCAGTTATAAGTTTGAATCGCCCATCTCGTTGCACCTGGGTCTGGACTGATATACCTAGGTGAACAGTCATTTATTCATTCTGTTATTCATTCTTTTCTTTTTTTTTTTTTTTTTTTTGAGACGGAGCTTTGTTCTTGTCGCCCAGGCTGGAGTGCAGTGGTGCCATCTCAGCTCACTGCAACCTCCGCCTTCCAGGTTCAAGGGATTCTCCTGCCTCAGCGTCCCAAGTAGCTGGGATTACAGGCAGCCGCCACCACGCCTGTCTAATTTTTTTATATTTTTAGTTTTTAGTAGAGACAGGGTTTCACCACGTTTGTCAGTCTGGTCTCAATCTCCTGATCTCAGGTGATCTGCCTGCCTCGGCCTCCCAAAGCTGGGATTACAGGCATGAGCCGCCGCGTCCATCCCTGCTATTCGTTCTTAAACGAGTATCTGTTCATTAGAATGTAGTGTGCCAAGTGAGGAAATATTTTACATAGCTGTTTTTCATAGGCTTTTGTGTTCTTAATGGAGAAAATCGCCATGTACTTATTTTTAAAATATCTAATTTGGGTCTTCATTTTTTCTGGAAAAACAAAAGCAAAAGGAATTAATATATACATTTATATCATATAAAAATATGTTTGTTTTCACATAGACGTAGTTATACAACTAATTACAATACTTAGTACAAAAAAAAGAGAGGCTGATAGAAGCAAACAGGTAAACAACAAAAAACCCAACACATTTTACTAATTTAATTTCATCAAAAAAACATTTTATGAAAAAGCATTTTGCCATATGATAATTAATTACAAATACACTGTCATCTTCCCTGTAAGGTATTTCCCTCTACTTGGAAAGAGCTTGTAAAAAGACCTGAAGAATTGGGAATGGAAGATTTGTTCTGTTTCATTTGCAGATCTCTTTAGTCATTATATAAATTTCTATACAGTGAGTAGGAATCAATACTTTTCTTTAAAACATCTAAAGTAAAAAATTTAAATAAATCCATAAATGATATAGGTGGAGACTTACTCAAATGTCTATGAACATACTGTTGTTCATTTCTTACATTTTCCATATTATTGGCTATTTTCCAATTGATGTCATATTCCTTACTTGTGACCCTGTATAAGGGAAGCTTTTTGAAGGGGTAGATTTCTTCAGACCCAAATTGTGGGATGTATGTGTTTTACTGGCACTGTAGAGTCACCTGGGCATTTTTACCTGGAGCATGTGGACTTGCAATTCTTAACAAGGTGGCAGTCTGCCATGACTATATTCTTGAAAAGCATCAGAAATATATTTTTTAATCATATTATGATTTTATTTTTTAAAGCATGGTAATAATATTGTGGTTATGTTTATAGAGAAAATGAGATGATATCTGGGATTTGCTTCAAATTAATGTAAAGAGTATATGAGTGGAGGAGGTATAAATAAAATAAGACTGCCTATGAGTTAGTAATTCTTGAAGCTGGATGATGGCTGCATGAGAGCTCATTAAAATCTAGTCTGGCTACCATTGTACGTTGAAGATTTTCCATAACAATAAAAATATATATTGTGAACGTCTTTTAAGGTCAATACATGGAAACCTGCCTCATGCTCTTTAATTGCTTCATGGCCTTCCATATTTATTTAACGGATTCTCTTTTAGAGGACCTTTGTTTTCAAATATTCAATATTCTAAACAATACTGCAGGAAATACCCTTGTACAAATGTTGACATCAGCAATGTTTAGAAGCATCTTTTTATGTCTTTAAATTCTCATTAGAATCCACTTTTCTTCCTAATTACTATAATTTTTATATAAAAATATGGAGGTTTCCATGGCCAATATATCTCATGGTTTGGGAATGCTTCATATTTGTATTGTGTCAGTATGAAAATTGTGCGTTTGTGTTACAAGGCCTTGTGGGATAGTCTTGGTTGGTTCTGGTTTTATCCATGAGAATTTAGAGGTTGATGAGAACTGAAAAGGCAAATTGGTTTATAATTTGTTGAGCCCTGAACTTTAGTTCATAAGGCATATCAAAGTCTTCCTTCTCTTTTTTGTAGCTCTAGGGTCTCAGGCCATTCAGGATCTCTCCTCTCATGATATGCAGAGATCACCCAAGAAAACTATCACGTCAATGAGAGGTCCAACTGTGTATCACTCATTAACTCCCATGTTGCTCTTACTACCATTCCTTGATGTCCATATGTGATGGAAAATACTTATGTTTTATTCAATTAGATAGTTATGTAAGAAATGTACCAACAACATACACTTTAATTCTGGTTTTATTTTAAGTCTTGAGGAAAGAAGTTGTAATGTGACTTATTTAGCAGGCTGAACAACATTAGCAGAGACTCATATTTGATTTTGCTTCTATAAACTTGTAAATAAGCCCAGCATCTTTGTATGAAGAAAGGTGAGCAAAAGTAGCAGCACAAATTGAAGACAAGTGCAATAAAGGTCATCAGCAGGCATCCACATGAATTTTCCTAGTTCACATTAGAATATAGAATTAGGAGGGACCAACAATTAGGTCAGAATTACTTCCTCGGCGTATTTCTGTCTTGACTGTAATTATACAAGTACAATCATCAAAATATCTCAAGTCATTACAATGTATTTCAGGAGTTTAGAATCTTGATGCATTTCAAAAGACCAGTGTCAGGATTAGAAACATGAACAACAAAAGCATTGAGAAATAGGAGGGAAAGTACAGATTGAGGAGTCTCCAGGCAAATAGTAGGTAATCTGAGGGCTCGAAGGCACACAGAATTATTTAAAGACGAGAATGTCTGTATTTTGGTGGAGTAGGAGGGAGTGGCTGAAGACAAGCTCATGATTTTCAAATTATTCATGGAACACTTTCTTCTCAGTGGACATAAGCACCACACTCATCATTAACTAGGATGACATTGAGTTGTTAGGAACAACCTTGAATACAGATGCATTTGTCATGATAATAATAACATGTAGGAGCCAGTACCTTAAACAACTCAAAATTCTGATAAATTAGAGAGCCCAGTGAAGGACATTCAGAATACAATGAAAGACAGAGTTTTTAGCATTAGCAGTGAAGGTTCTGTAGTCAGACTGTGTACATAGATTCACATCCTATATCTCTCCTCATTCTTAATTCTTGGTAAATTCCTGAATCTCTTCTAGTCTTTAGTTTCCATATAGATAAAATGAGGGCTATAGTGCCTAACTCATGGAGTATTTATGAGGGTAAAATGTGGTAAGACATGGAATGAGCTCCATACACATATACCATAAAGAGAGTAAGTTATTCCTGTTTAGACTGTTATAAAATTGTGGCACAATGCAGATCAACTAAAAATCAATACATTAAATTTACTATCTTCAGTTCTTCAAATCCCTTTCACTCCAGTATCAATCAAAATCTGGTTTCCAGTTTTATGACATTTATTCTGTGTGACTAGCATTACTAATTACCTCCCAATTACTAAATCATATGATTCCTTTTTAGATCACATTTTTATAAACAATGTCTCTCCTTTTTGAAATCTCACATGTCAAGACTTGAAGTTCTCTCTTGTCTCTATTAACAACCAAGCATTGCAATTCAATTCCACTTTATATTCCAGTCCTTTACAAGGTTCGTAATTTATTGGTTCTGACTTGTCATTTTTCTACTTTTTACTCTACTTATTTTTTCAGTGAGGTCTCTATAAAATTCAATATGTCAACCACCCACACCACTACCACATACACACCAAATAATTTTATTTCGATTGAGTTCCACAACTTTTATTTCTAATAAACTACTCAATGTATTCACGTGGATGAGCCAGATGCAAAAGGAACTTGACATTTCTAAAGACTAAAATCATCTTTCCAAATGGGTACCAGCAATTCAAAGGCAAACTCGAATCCTTGGAGTACAAATGACTACATTCAATTAGGGTTGTTTCTGTAAGCAGGTAAATTTCAGACTGAATACTGAGAGGGTAATTGAAAAAGTAAAGAAGCTATAAAAACCTATTGAAAATCTGTGATGATATTGAGAAAGGTCATATTTTAGTGGTTATTTTTAGTGCAGAACTAATAGGAGGATTGGATAGTATATTTATATGTATTATATTTAAACATGATGTACATATATATTTTAGTTATTTTTTTTTGGTATACACAGTGTGCTTTCAAAATTCACTGTGTAGATCAGGTGTGGTGGCTCATGCCTGTAATCCCAACACTTTGAGAGGCTGAAGTGGAAGGATTGCTTGAGCCCAGGAATTTGAGACCAGCCTGGGTAACATAGTGAGACCCCATCTCCACAAAAAAATAAAAAATTTAGTCAGGCAGGGTAGTGCACACCTGTAGTCCCAGCTACTCAGGAGACTAAGGTGGAGAATTGCTTGTGCCCAGGAGGTGCAGGCTACAGAAGCTGTGATTATGCCACTGCACTGTAGCCTGGGCAACAGAGCCAGACCCTGTTTAAAAAAAAATCCCAAATTGTGTATATTTACATATATATGTATATATGTTATTGTATATTATGCATATGTATATATTTATGTATAAGTATTTATATGTCTATATGTTATACGTGTGTATGTATGAGTAATATATTACATATAATCATGTATATATCTATATCTATAAATAGATCTGTAAAAATGGTATCCAAGAGATCATAAATGTTTACTATATGTTCTTCAAATAATTTATTTGGAATTTATAGCAATTAATAGTAATAATAGTATTACTAATATATTACTATAAAATTTAACAAAATTATTAATGATATTCTGTGGTAGGCCAAAAATTATTCATTAAACAATACAGAAAACACATTACTGCTTGATACTGTAGTAGCTTCCTAATGCATATGTAAATTAGCAGTATAATCATGTAGCCAAAAAAAAAATTTATAATTCATGAAGAACAATTCCATTGCCTTTACATGCTTAAATTAAAATGAGCTTATCAAAATTACTAGTTCTCATGTGTCTCAGATAAGTGAGGAAAAATTAATTCAAATGCATCCAATGGATTATGAGACATCCTAAATTTTAACATTCAAGATTTTTACATACTACATAACCCTGTCCCAATTTTTCAGTCCTAGTTTAATCATTATAAATCACAATATAATTATCAAATGTCAAGGAAAAAATAACAATTACATTACCCATAATGTAATGTAAAGTTAATTGGAAAGCTTTTTGTACATTGTTTTGTACAATTGTTTGGTACATTGGTTTTTGTACATTTTTATACATTACATTGTAATGTAAATTTATGCTGGAAAGATGTCAAAATCATTTAATGCGAGTAAACAAAAAAATTAATAAAATAGATTACAAAATTTTTTTAAAACATCAAGAGGACAAATATAACGTACTTGCTTATTTGCATACAGTAAACGTAATTTATTTAGTATCTAAATTCAAATATAATGTGAGTCATATTTAATTTCCGAGAAACTCTTGTGCATTTCCACAATGCAGGAAAAATTTCAGAGAAAAACACCCATCAATTCACAAGCTTATGGCTAATCAATCTATTTAAGATGGAAGCAAATTCCTTGGCTCCTACTAGTCATAAGTTGCCATAAGAGATCAAATATGAACGCATAAATATAACCCATGCTGAGGTAAAAAGTAACGAATTAAACATTTTATGCAATAGAATAACTTTCACCTTGATATGAATTTCTGCATTTGTCATTTATAAATCTTTTCTCTAAATATTTCCAGTATTGGAAAAGATATGTATGCCTTATATTCAAATTATAAATATGCCAATTAATACAAACATCATATTTTTCAAGAAAACCAGTAGGATGCATTCTTATTCAAAACTTTGTTTCATTTCAATCACGAATCATTATGTAACCCCTTGCTTTGATTGGAACAGATAAGTATTAGATGCTATTCTTCTGTCATAGCCAAGGGATTATCATTTGTGTTAAGCCTTGCAAGAGAAGGAGAGAATTTTTTATTAGGTCTAAAGCAATCAAACTGTGGTCAATCAATTAAATTAAAACTTAGCAAATACTTAGTGGCCACCTGCCATATAGCAATCACTTTTAGGTGCTGTATGTATTAAATATAAGAGTGAGATATACACTTACACGTGGGAGCTAAATGATGAGAACACATGGACACAAAGGGGGCCAAAAGACATTGGGGCCAACTTGAGGGTGGAGGGTGGGAGGAGGGAGAGAAACAGAAAAAAATGACTATTGGGTCCTAGACTTAGTACCTGGGTGATGAAATCATCTGTACAACAAACCCCTGTGACATTAGTTTACCTTTATACAAATTGCACATGTACCACTGAACCTAAAAGGTAAAAATAACATAAAAGTGAGATATAATATACTAAATTTGTTCTACTGCACAGGGGAAGATTCTGTGATTATTTTCTGACACTCTTACTTGTACTTGTATGATCCATATAATAATTGCCTAATTAGTGATAATATCTGAAATATGAACTAATATTAGTATTATCTGTAGGTCTATCCCTATGTGTATGCATAAACACTTCTAAATATGCTGTAAGTATATTCTAGTCATTCTCTAGAGATAGATAGATGATGACAGAGCCCGACATCACACATTGTAAAGTAGTTTCTTCTAATCTGAATTAATTGAAAGATAATCTAATAGTTATATTTATACAAATGGGTTATACAGTTACTTGTGCATGGATTGTGATTTAAGATTTCAGGGCCTTTAATTCTTTAAGTCCAGCACTATGTTTTATCTCCCTTTCATATTTTCTTATTGTTGAGTAGATAACAGAAAATAAATAATTTTGTAATTAAATACATGCTAAGTGAACATAAATAAATAAATAAACAGAAACCACAACTATTAATTTTATGGATCTAATGATCAAAAGCTAGTCAAATTTCAAACAATAAAATTTTTTGACAAAACAACGAAGACAACCAAGACTTATGGTGCACATTTTGTAATTCTTTTGCCAGAGAATGTGACTTGTTCCTTAAATAATTGACTAGCAATGTCAGCAAGTGATGAGATGAGATGTTTGCCATTTTATAAATTTTGTGAGTTGAAATTATATGCAAAGTCCTGAGAATATAAAGATATATTTGAAATTTAAAAAATCATAATCAGTTCAACACACAGATTCTTGTTGAAGTCAGAACTCTGCATGTTGTATAACATTACCACCAAAGAAAGTCAGAAGCCCATATGTAAAATTTACATTTGTGAATATCAAAGTACATATAATACACAAATTTTGATGGTTCTTTTTCTAGTCATATTTCAAGTATTATTTCTGAAACAGTATTTCTCTATTTAACCTAATAATTGATTTAAGAAGGGAAAAATATTCTGTCCCTCATTTCTGCTCCTTTGTTGGAGCTAATTGCTCTCTTATATTTCAAAGAAGTATAAGTTACATATATATGCAGTGAGAAAAATTATGCCTTTTTTTCAAAGAAGCTATGAAACTAGAAAATATACAGAATACAATGCTCTTTAATTGGTCTAATACACTGTGTATTGATATCTTTGAGGGACTATTTCATTCTTTATATAAATTTTAATATTATGAATCTCCAGGTATAAATACAAAGTTCTCTAAGCATTCTTTGATAAGGGAGCTACTCCCTTCTCATTTTATCAAGTGATTGACCTGCATCCATGTGGAGAGAGTGATAACCATAAAATGTCTCATCAGCATGAACAGTGATGAGAAAGTGTGTGATTAATGAGAGTGATCAGTAAGGTAGATATTTCTGAAGGTAAGAAGTAAAGTTCACTAATATCCTGGTGTTCTAAATTCTTGAAAACTATGAGAAGATGCATGTGATGTCACTCTTGAACTATTGGCAAATTTGAAAATGTTTAGTAGTTTTAAACAGTGCTTGATTATAAAGCGAGGATTATAAAGCAAGCAAGTGCCCCCTTTTTATTTGTTTTTACAGAAATCTCTAACTGATTTGGTATATTGAAGGACTTTGATGGCCTGGGAGGAAATAATAGAATTCCAAAATTTTCGAGTACAAGGCCTTACAAATTTATTAAAATGTAAGCTCTCACTAAACTCAGTTACACTAACAACAATTACTAGTATTTTACTTGAATACTGGCTCATTATAAATCACTTCATAAGGAAATCTGTTACAGTATAGGGCAGCATTTATGGTTAGAAAAAGTTTATTTGATTTTACCCAAATATAAATTAATAATAAATATAAATAAGTAAATAGATAATAGATCAATAATTAAAGTGTTAATGTGTATATGCACATGTATGCTTATGTCTAAGTGTAATTGCCATCTATCTGTAATTTTTTCTGCCTAAAATAACTTAGAATAAATCACTCTGACATCTTGGTATTTTAGTCAGTTTAGTCAAGATAGCTATCATGTTGTCTGTAATATTTTTCCGTGCTGCTTGAAAAGCTGATCTCAATACACGACAATGGAAGCTCTTACCATAGACACAAGCAACATATATGTTTCTAAATTCAAAAGAAACTTCCACTATTCGTACAGAGCTCCACCAGGGCAAAACACTGGAAGCTTTTTATCTTCAGCTTCATCACTTCTCAATTTCCTTTTATAAATAGTCTAATTCATTACTCATGAAATGTTTGTGCATTCTCTAAATGTTCAAACAATTGTCTTTTGAGGCCCCACATTTTTTCCTGCCTCTCTTTCTGCCTGGAAAATTGTACTCAACTTTTTTGTCCTCCTCTCTCCTATTTCAACCATTAAAGCTATCCTAGGGTACAAACAAAAAAAATCACTTAGGTATAAATCTAAAAAAAATATGTACAAGAGCTATATGAAGAAAACTGCAAAACTCTCATAAAATCATAAAAGAACTAAATAAATTGAGAGATATTCCATGTTCATAGAGCAAAAGATTCAAAATTGCTGAGATGTCAGTTTCTCCCAACTTGACCAATAGGTTCAATGTAATATAAAAATACCAGCAAATTGTTTTGTGTATATTGACAAACCATTTCTAATTTCATTTGGAGAGGCAAAAGACCCAGAATAACACAATGTTGAAGGAGAACAAAATTGGAAGAATGGCATGACCTGATGTCAAGATCTGCTACAAAGCTGCACATTGAAGACAACATGATATTGATGAAGGAATAGATAAATAGAGCAATGGAACACAACAGAGAGCCCAGGAATAGACTTACATAAATATAGTCAATTAATCTTTGAGAAAAGAGCAAAGAGAGTACCACGGAGGACAGTTAATTCTTTCAACAAATTGTGCTGGCTCAACTGGACATCTACATACTAAAAATGAATCTAGATACAGACCTTACACTGTTCACAAAAATTAGCTCAAAATGGGTCATAGACATAAGTGTAAAATGCATAACTATAAAACAAGAAGACAGCATAAAAGAAAACATAGATGATCTTGGGTATGGATGACTTTTTAGATTCAAAACAGAGCCACAATCCATAAAGGAAAACACTGATAAGCTGGTCTTCATTAAAATTAAAAATGTCTGCTTTGTGACAACAATGTCAGAGAATAAGAAGATAAGCCACAGAGCGGGAGTAAATATTTGCAAAAGATACACCCAATAAATGATTGTTATCCAAAATATACAAAGAATTCTTAAAACTTGACAATAGACAAAACAACAGATTAAAAAATTGACCAAGAATCTTGACAATTCACCAAAGAGGATATATGGATGGCAAGTAAGCATATGAAAAGACAGTCCACATCATTTGTCATTAGAGAAATGCATATTAAAACAACCTATTAAAATTGCCAAAATACAGGAAATGGACCTCACCAAATGCTGGTGAAAATGTGGAGTAACAAGAAGATTTATTCATTGCCAGATTGCTGGTGATAATGCAAAGTGATACCACCATTATGGAATACAGTTTGGTAATTTATTACAAAATTAAACATGTTCTCTCTATATGATGCAGCAAACATGCTACTCGGTATTTACTCAAAGGAGTTGAAAACATCCACAGAAAACCTTCACATGGATGTTTACAGAGGGTTTAATTATAATTGCTAAAATTTGGAAATAACCAAGATATCCTTCAGCAGGTAAATGGATAATCTGTGGTATAGCCGGACAATAAAATACTATTTAGTGCTAAAAAGAATTGAGCTATCAAGTCATGAAAAGACATGGAGGAAATTTAAATGCACATTACTAAATGGAAGAAGCCAATCTGAAGATGCTGAAAATACTGTATGATTCCAATGATATGTCATGCTGGAAAAGGCAAAACTATGAACACAGTAAAAAGATCAATCGTTGCCAGAGGTTAGGAGAAACAGTGATGAATTTGTAAAGCACACAGAATTTTTGAAATAGTGAAAATACTGTGTAATACTATAATTGTAGATAAATGTTGTTATACATTCGTCCAAACCCATAGAATGTAAATACTATGAATGAATTATAATGTAAACTATGCACTAAAGGTGATTATGATGTGTCAGTGTCAATTTTAAGCAACATACAACTCTAGTGGAAGATGTTGATCAAAGTGGAGGGTATAAATGTGTGGTGGCAGGGGGCATTTGAAAAATCTCTGTGCCTTCTCAATTTTGCTGTGAACCTGAAACTGCTCTAGAAAAATTAAGTCTCTCAAAAAATTCTAGGAATTTGGCCTACTCTGAGAACCTTTCCTTAAAACCTCCTATGTTAAATGTATTGTCCTTTTATATGCTTCAATATGCACATTTCTGAAAATCTCTGAAACTTAAACACAAAGAGAGATTTCTGTAAATGTTTTTTGGAGAGGACATGCCATATATATCTAGGCTTCATTGGCAGTGATAAAAAGAATGCTTCAAAACTGAGTCATCAACATTCAGGAAGGCAGATACTCTGTAATACATGTACTGGTTTGCAATCAATGACTGTTCTCATATAAGTACCTCTATAGCATGCACCAGGAAGAGCAGTTGGAGGACTGTGAGTTTTTATTTGTTTTAGAGTTTTTACAGAGGCTCTTGACCAGTCCTGAATAGATAGCCAGAGCTCTATGAATCCAAACTCATAGAATGTTTGCTTTGCAGCTGAAAACATTCCTTTAAAGAACTTGCTCTTTCATTTCTAATTAGAATCAGTCCTTGTCATAATTTATTTTATCTATTGCTCCCAAATTTAATTGTATTGATACTCTTAAATAGAGATGGGGACTTATTATAGCATCTGTATTTTTTCTTAAACTTTAAAAAATACATTCCCTCAGCCAGATAATTTGACAATTTCAATAAAATGGTTGAATCTCTCGAAATCTCAACTTAAAAAAAAAGATTAAAAAGACATGAAAAATTTGAATATTCCTATACCTTTTAAGGGAATTTTTCAAATTAATTTTTAAATATGTGTGTGTATATATATGTATATATTTGAGATTCAAATATAATAAACATAAGCAATGTAGATGGGCTTGATACTTTCAACAAATTATTATGTTTTGTAGGGTATGATTTACAAATAATTATATATAAGATGTTCAACATAATGTTTTTATATAAGTATACCTTGAGTAATGATTTCCACAATCAAGCTAATTGACATATCCATTATCTGACATAGTTACCATTTGTTTGGTGTGTATGGTGAGAATACTTAAGATCTTTTCCATTGGCAAAGTTTAAGTAAACAATGTAGTGTTATAAACTATAGTTACCATTCTGTATATTAGATCTCTTGAACTTATTCACCTATAAATGAAAATTTGTTCCCTTTGACCAACATCACCCCATTTCTCCCATCCTCCAGCCCCTGGCAACCACCATTCTACTCTCTGTTTCTCTAGGTTTGACTATTTTATATTTTGCATACAAGTGATATAGTGTTTTTCTTTCTGTGTTTGGCTTATTTCACTTAGCATAATGTCTCCAGTTTCATCCATGTTGTAGTACATTACAGGATTTCCTTTCTTTAGGACTGAATATATTTCATCGTGTGTGTGTGTGTGTGTGTCTGTGTGTGTCATGATTCACCCATGAATAGACACTTAGATTGTTTTTGTATTTTAGCCAGTGTGAATAATGCCACAATGAACACAGAAATGCAGGTATCTCGTCGAAATCCAAATGTTATTTCCTTTGGATATATATCCAGAATTGGAATTGCTAGATCATACGGTAATTCTAGTTTTAATTTTTTTGAGGAACCTCCATGCTGTGTTTCCTAATGGCTGTATCAATATACATTCCTGCCAGCAATGTGTGAGAGTTGCCTTTTTTGCACATTCTTGCCAAAATTTATCTCTTGTCTTTTTGAGGATAGACAATCTAACAAGTGCGAGGTATCTCAATATGATTTTAATGTGCATTTCTCTGATTATCAGTGATGTTGAGCACCACTATATATACTTGGCTGTTAGTATGTTTTCTTTGGAAAAAATGTCTAAAGTTTTTTACCCATTTTTAAACAGGTTATTTTGTTTTTTTCTGCTTTTCAGTTTGATCTAGTCCTACTTTTTAATTTTTTGCTCTTGTTAGCTGTTAAATTAAATAAAAAATCCCAGGTCTAATATTGTCACTGTTGAAATATTTCAAACATTTAAGGAAAATATATACATAAATCGAATTATTCATATAAATAATATATAGTGAATTTCAACAAATTAATAAAAAAGAAAGGCCATTAAAATAGGCAAAAAGATTTAAAAATTACTTTTAATTACAGATATCGAATTGCCCAATAAACATTAAAAATATTTGATATCATTATTCATCTGAGAAATATACATGAATATTATAATTAGATACCATCACCCCACCATGACTAAAATTTAAAAAATGAGCAATCTTATTTGTTAATATTTAAACTGAAACTCTCACATACTGTGAGTATAAATTAGCATAAGCATTTTGAAAAATATTTTGGGAGTATTTACCAACAGTGAATATTCTCATACTGATGACTCAGCAATTCCTCTTCTAAGTCTTTAACCAATGAAATTATGTACAAATATTTGCCAAAAGATATGTGACAAAAATGTTGATTCCAACACTGTAATTGCTCCAAACTGCAAACAAACTATTGTTCATCACCTGCAAATTAGATATATCAATTAGGTTATATTCATTCAATGGAATACTATGTCACAATGAGAATGTACAAACCATAGCTACACACATCAACACAAACATAGTATTATATGAAAAGACAAAACTGGTATATAACATATGCTTCATTTACATAAAATTGAAAAGTAGGCAAAAATAATTCTCGTTTATTAGTGTGGTTAGCCTTCTAGGAAAGTGGTGACTTGAAGGGATTTCAAAGGTAGTTTCTAGAGTGCAGATAATGGTTTTCATTTTTTATTTTGATGTTGTATATATGGATGTATTATCTTTGTGACAATTTACAGAGTTTTACATTCATGATTTATGTTCTTTTATGTAGATATAACATACTTTCATCAAGTGTTTGTTTAAAACACATACACACCCATACACACGTATGCCTATATTCACTATTTATTATTCAGTTTTTCTACCACTTTACATTCCACACCCCAAGACTCTGCCATTCAATTTTCATATTTCTCCCTAGATTTCAGATAAGCAGTTCTGAAAGCCAAAACAGAACTCACGGCATTGGGCACAGGATGATTATCTTATTTCTGAATTAACAGATCATTACCTTTAATAGATACAGGAAGGTGTATTTTAGTTGAGCCCAGTAATTCATGGGGCCATTTTTTGTTGCAACTCAAATACAACCAACTTATGTCATATATGCTCAATTATATGCTAGTATAATCTCATTTCATCTTAAAGCACAAGGAGGGTAAAAATAATTTTATTATTTCCACTAAGATCTCCTTTTGTTTGGATCCATTGGAAACTTTTAAGTGGACAATTCTATAAAGGCATTTTTTGTCTTCAAGGTAGTCTACTCGAAGAATTTATCAGTTGGAGTCCAAGGATAATTTAGTAAATGAAACAGGTAATATGGGAAATATTTTACCCTTCACTTTTCCATTTCAGATACAGACATTTGCCTTTGTTGCTGAAAAATCACAAGACTGAATAATTTTAGAGATACTTCATTTCATTGTGTAATTTAAAAAACATTAATTTTAAATAGTCTGAGATTTGACAGAACAAGGAACATGATGAGTGCATTAACTATCTATTATTGCCTAAAAAGGTAACTCTAAATTTAGTAGCATAGAACATCAACATTTACCGTAGAGTTATGTGGGTTAGAAATTCAGACCAGACTTAACTGGGTCCTCTGGCTCAGAATATCTCACAGGACTACAGTCAAGGTTTGTAGTGGGGTTGGAAGTGGGGCTGCAGTTATCTCCAGGTTGAACTGGAGAATAATTTGCTTCCAAGTGTGCATAGAGGTCTTTAGGTTTTTCTAGTTGTAGATCCCTGAGGAATCGCCACACTGACTTCCACAATGGTTGAACTAGTTTACAGTCCTACCAACAGTGTAAAAGTGTTCCTGTTTCTCCACATCCTCTCCAGCACCTGTTGTTTCCTGACTTTTTAATGATCGCCATTCTAACTGGTGTGAGATGGTATCTCACTGTGGTTTTGATTTGCATTCCTCTGATGGCCAGTGATGATGAGCATTTTTGCATGTGTTTTTTGGCTGCATAAATGTCTTCTTTTGAGAAGTGTCTCTTCATGTCCTTTGCCCACTTTTTGATGGGGTTGTTTGTTTTTTTCTTGTAAATTTGTTTGAGTTCATTGTAGATTCTGGATATTAGCCCTTTGTCAGATGAGTAGGTTGCAAAAATTTTCTCCCATTCTGTAGGTTGCCTGTTCACTCTGATGGTAGTTTCTTTTGCTGTGCAGAAGCTCTTTAGAGGTTGTTAGGTTATCACTCGCTGTTGCCGAAGGCCACTGTAACTTCCTTGCCACAAGCCTTCTCTATACCTCACAGTCTGGGGGTTTGCTTCATCAGAATGAAAAAAAGAGAAGAGCAAGAAAGAGGGAATGCAAATAAGATGTATGTCACAATCTTTTATAACCCAATCTTGGAAGCAACATTCCATGATTATTTCTCTATTATGTTTGTTAGAAAAAAGTAACAAGTTCAGCCCACATAGAAGGCTAGGAATCTGCACTAGAATTTGAATACCAGGAGGTAGGGATCATTGGGAACTAATTTAGAAGCTGACTATGGCAATTGGACAATTAAAAATAATAATGATCTTTAAAAAGTACCAAAAGATGGCACTGACATCATTGTGAATTAACTAGAAATATGATCTAAAACAAGTCAAAATTATGAAAGAAAATGCAGTTTCCAGTCTGGTAAGTGCAACAAACTGTTTGCTAGGATTTATATATTGTTATTGAAAGATTATTTAAAGTTTATTTCTCTATCTAGTGACAATTTTGCCATTTTTAAATCTTTTTATAGTGAAATGTTTTTATATTTTTCTACATAGATTCTTCTAATAAAGACAATTAATTTATACTATCCGTAAGACAACATAGTGCTTTGTAAACACACGTGGCACTGTGTGAAGATTATATATAGTCAGATTTTCTTTACCATTTTTAGATTTTAATCTTCCATGAGAGTTTTCAGAGAGGAGTGAAAAGTTTGTATTAGTATTGAAAAACAGTTTAGCTGGGGGTTAATTTACAGAAATTCAGTTTGAATATACTTAAAATTTTACAATATAATCTGAAATGCTTAGACCAAAGGGCAATTTTGAAATTTCTTCTAACTAAAAATAATTTAGAATGAGTATGTTTTTGTGCATTTTAGCCCTATGTAGCCACTTTCCATGTTGATTTTCTAAGTATTAGATCATATGTAGCATATTATGCATGACCTAATGATGTGCTAAAGCAGCATTTCTGACAAAGAAAATGATATAAAAAGAATTCACTAAAACTGGGCAGCAATAGCTTGCAAAGTTATAAATCACTAGGCAAATTCTCACAACATAGCCATTCCACTAAAATGAATAAATTTCAATGCATGAAACTAAGAAAGTAGCTCAAGACAGATAATACAACTTTCAGTTGTATATTTTTGTTTTAGGTTTTAAGTTTACTAACTTTAGAAGCAAACTGAAATAAGTCAAAATTAAATTTTCAAAATGAAGCTCTGAAATGTCTCTTTTGCCCAACTCCTAATATTTATGAAGAAGAAGAACATGGTCCAGAAGATTAAAATGCCTGTAATCATTTTATGTTTAAAATAAGGATCTATTAATTAAGATCTATAACAAGAGTCTATCCAATCAGGATATAGACTCACACATATATAGATCAGAACACTTGGAGCTCAAAGGCAATAAATGGATGGTTGGTATAACATATGCAAGATTATTATGTTACAGGAGAAAACCAAACTATAGAATCACAGATATGTATTTTTCAACAAATGTCAATATGCTAGGTAGTATTCTGTGTATTAGAAGTATAGCAGTATACATATTTATTTGACGAAGATTAACTTTTAGTATATTGTTATGGTAAAAATAATACACATGCAGATAAATATTTGCAATAAATACTTTAATCAAAGTGCTATCAAAGTCATTGCACTTAATGAGAACTATTCTGTGAGATAAAGTTATAAAACAGCATTACTTTTCTTACAATGCTGTGTTTCAATAGTACTATTTTGAATTTCTCTTTTCTGCCCCAAACAATAATATAGGCAGATGGCATAGATTTCCAATTCTGTTTCAGGTATTGGATTCATTCTCAATTATTAAAATGTCCGTCCCATTCTAAATTAAAATGTTCACTCTCATTTATTTAAGAGTATCTCTCCCTCAGGGCAAAATCAGGCTTAAAAAATTACTGTAAATAAAGAGTATGTGGTCGATCTAACCATTTTCTACCTTATTATTTCATACTTTCTCTTAATCATTCTGGTACCTCTGACTCCTTTCAGACTGAAAATAGAAGGGAAGAAAATGAGTAAGAGACAGGTAGGCAGGATCTTGTTTCAGAGCACTATTATAATCTGGAATAGGTACTTTCTCTATGACAGATGTGACTGCGTATCAGCGTGATCAAATCTCAAAAAACTCTGTTAGGAGGTAACATCGAAAAACAGCCCTAAAACTCAGAGTAATTACCAATATCTTTATGCACTACTCATTAAAAAGTCATTTTCAAATAATGCACGTACCTAAAATTGTAATGCTGGATAATTTTTTATTTTTATTTTTTTAGACTAGCGGCGTGTAGTAGTTTAGAAGTGGGGAAACGGTAGATCGAACAAGCATTTCAGTTTGTAACTGACTGTGAACAATCAATTGAGATAACTCACCACCTTTGGACCAACTAATGCTGAATAATTTTAACAACCAATCTTTTATTTCAAGGTGAATCCAATAGCCAGAAATGCTTGACCAAGGTCCACTTTTTTTCTATGGCCCGTTCATCCAATACATTGGTAATCATGGTGCGACTGAATTAACACTCTTGGCTCAATATTTTTTTTTTTTTTTTTTTTTTTTTTGAGACGGAGTCTCGCTCTCTCACCCAGGCTGGAGTGCAGTGGCGCGATCTCGGCTCACTGCAAGCTCCGCCTCCCGGGTTCACGCCATTCTCCTGCCTCAGCCTCTCCGAGTAGCTGGGACTACAGGCGCCCGCCACCATGCCCGGCTAATTTTTTGTATTTTTAGTAGAGACAGGGTTTCACCGTGGTCTCGATCTCCTGACCTCATGATCCGCCCGCCTCGGCCTCCCAAAGTGCTGGGATTACAAGCGTGAGCCACCGCGCCCGGCCTTCTTGGCTCAATATTAAAGGTAGTGATTAGTTCAACATATTGGTAAACAGTGTGTGAGAATTCAAACTCATTGTAGAAAATATCCTAAAATTCAACAAAGATATTCTCAAATCTTTCATCTTTCAGCATGTTACCCTTTTTTCTCATACAGAAATAAAAGCTCAAGCTCCTACCCAGCAAGAATGTAGCATTTCCATTCCTTTATTAGAATTTCTATCCAAAGTACTTTTTTTCATTTTCTCTCTATTTTGCTTTCTTTTCTTTCGTGTTTAAGAATTCTAAGAGAAAGCTTACATGGTCTAGAAATCCATCCCGGATGCTTTACTATCATAAAGAAATTTTTCAAGCTTTCAGTCAACTTTGAAATAACATTATCTGAAAACTTAGATGTATCACATCAGAAGTGCAATGAGAAATTCCTAAAATAAAACATGATATTGTTCCCCCAGAGTAGTTAATCTAGGTCTTGGTTAATCTAGGTCTTGGTTTTCCTCATTGTGTCCCTTGCCAATCTCTCCCCCAGCTGAAAAAATGTGTAAAGGATTCAATCATTCACCTGGTTTCCTCCCAAGCAAAACCAATGATTCCTCCCAAGCAAGACCAACGATTAACATCATCACCCACAAATCAGGTATTTCATCTTTTCCAGGGCTCAAATAGATGGGAAAAATAAGTTTTACCTTCTCTTTTCATAACTGTACATTCAGGGCTACAGTTCAGAAAGACAAGTTTTTACAACACTCTTCCAGAACATTTAGCTCCTCATTGTCTTATTACCTCTCTTCTCCTGATTAGAATTTTGGCATTAACTTCACACAATTCATTGGCCCATTAAAACATCATCCTACTTGGAAATAATTCAAGAATGCTCAAGAGGCTAGAAATAGTATTTTCTATTGAAAGAGTTTTTTTCTATGAAAATAATTTCCTAATAATGATAATGTTATTTTCAAAACGTCATTGAATCTAGCCATTTTATTAATTCTGAATAGCCTCACAATAGAACAAGCAACTGTGTGTGTGTATGCCTCTGTTTTCATGCATGGTCTCCCATAATCACATTTTATCTGGCTTCTATTCTGCACTTTTTTATTTTCATATAGTTTTCAGTGCAAAATGTTAGAAATAGAAGTCAGATCCTGAAAATTGTGTATAATTTTGCAGTTGCCCTCATTCTGTCTCAGGTTTTATTATTAAATATAAAATTGTAGGTTAATTACAGATATTCTTTATCAGATTGAGGAAAATTACCTTCTGTTGCTAGCTTGTTGAGAATTTCCATCATGAATGGGTGGTGAATATTGTTAAATATGTTTTCTGCATCTATTGTGAGGAAGAGATGGATCTGATATGTATTCTATTATTGTCAGGATAATAATGGCTACATAAAGTTAGTTGGGAATTGTTTCCCCATTCTCTATTATCTCAAATATTTTGTGTATGATTAGTATTAATTCTTTATTGGATGTTTTATAGAATTCATGAGTTCAGCCATCTGTGCCTAGACTTTTCTTTGTGGGCAGATTTTTAATTAAAAATTACTTTATTTACTCAATGTTGTTATATTCAGGTTTTTATTTTTTCTTGAATGGGCTTGGATAATTTATGTTTTTTCTCATAAGTTTTTCATTGAATCTAAGTCTTCAAATTATTAACAGAAAGGTATTTATAACATTTATTATATTTAATTTATATTTAGTCTATTTGTAGTAATAGTCCTTCTTTCCTTCATGATGACAGACATTTCTACTTTCTTTATCTTTCTTGTTCAGCATAGCTAAAGGTTTATATACATTGTAGGTCTTAGCAAAAATAAAAATTTGGTTTCATTGACTTTTTTCTATTATTTTCTGTTTTATATTTTAATAAGTTCTGGTCTGATTTCTGTAATTTCTTTCCTTCTGATAATATGGACTTGAATTGCATTTTCATTTCTTAAAGTAGGGCATTTGATTATTGATTTTAGATCTTTCTTTCTAGTAGATATTTAATCAAATAAATTTCCCACTAGGCACTGCTTTATCTGTATCTTATAAATTTTAATATGCTGTGTTTTCTTTTAAGTCCAGTATGTTTTCTAATTTTTCTTGTAATTTCCTCTTTTAGCTATGGATTATTTAAGTCACATTGTTTAAATCCTAGTATTTATTGCTTTTTCAGTTTTCTTTTAGTTGTTTAATTTACATTTCATTCTGTATTTAGAAAACCTACTGCATACAATTCATTAAAACTCATTAAATTTATCAAAACTTGCTTTATGGCTCAGCACATTGTCTATACTGTAAAGTGTTCAATATGCACTTAAAATTGTGTTCTACTCTTACTGGTTAGAGTGCTATAGATATGTCAGCTGGGTAAAGTTGTTTGATAATGTTCCAACTTTCTACATTTTTATTGATCTTCTGTCTAGTTTTTCTATAAGTTGCTAAAAAAAGGGTATTAAAATCTATCAATATAATTTTTAATTGACTATTCTTTCAAATTTCTTCTTTGCTTCTATGCATTCTGGGACTTTGTTGTGTGCATCTGCATTTATAATACGATATCTTTCATTTTCTTGATGTTTTATCATTATTAAGCATTCCTCTTTGTTCTAGTCAGTTCTAGTCATATTCGTTTTTTTAAAACTTATTTTTTTTTATTTTTTTATTTTTTTTGAGATGGAGTCTCGCTGTGTCGCCCAGGCTGGAGTGCAGTGGCGCAATCTCGGTTCACTGCAAGCTCCGCCTCCCGGGTTCACGCCATTCTCCTGCCTCAGCCTCTCCGAGTAGCTGGGACTACAGGCGCCCGCCACCACGCCCGGCTAATTTTTTGTCTTTTTAGTAGAGACGGGGTTTCACTGTGGTCTCGATCTCCTGACCTCGTGATCCGCCCGCCTCGGCCTCCCAAAGTGCTGGGATTACAAGCGTGAGCCACCGCGCCCGGCCTAAAACTTATTTTTTCTTATATTAATATAGCCACTCCAATTCTCTTACAGTATTTGTACAGTTTAAACCTTTACCATCCTTTTACTTTCAATCTATTTTTTTCAATCTAAAGAGTGTCTCTCATAAACAATATATAGTTGAATCAAACTTTCTACTCAATCTGAAGATCGCTGCTTTTCAATTGGAATGTTTAAGTAATATATATTTAATTATATAGTTAGAATTATATTGGCAGTTGTGTTACTTGTTTTTCATATAATTATGTGTGTATTTCTCTTTGCTCATTTTACTGTACTATTCTGTTAAACAAATATTTGTTTTTATAGGTTTTTAGTTATTCTGTTAATGGTTTAGCTATATTGTTCCCCTGAGGTTAAGGATGAAAATATCTATTCCTATTTATAATTATCTGCTTTGAGTTAGTATCAGTTTAATTCTGGTAAAAGACAATGACTTTGAAACACTAGAACTTTATTTTCTTCCCCTCCCATTTTGCTAGATTGTTATATATTATGTAAAAAAGTTAGGAAACTAAAAATACTATAATTATTGTTTAAAAAACTTATGACTTTTAAATATATTAAGACTTTTTTCTTTTAAATTTACCTTGGACTTCGCCTTGAATATTTCATGTACAATCTTATGCTGTACATTTTTAAGATATTAAATCTGCCCTTAATCAAATAATTGTTCCCCATATAATTTATTTTTGTCTTTCTGATTTCAAATGTTCTCTTTGTTTCGTTTCTATTATTAATTAATTAATTTATTTATAGGGACCATTACCCAGGCTGGAGTGTAGTGGTACAATCAGAGCTCACTGCAGTGGTGAACTCCTGGGCTCAAACAATCCTCTCACTTGAGCGTCACAAAGTGCCGACATTATAAGTGTGAGTCACTGCACCCAGACTTAGGCTACTTTTGTATTAACATCCAATAAAACATATTTTCCAAAGCCAGTTTTACTGGAATTTCTGGCTTAATCTCCCCCTAGACTTTTATACAGTCGACAAATAGTCATATTCTTCTTCATATTTTGTTTTGTATTCTGTTCTTCTCTAAGAAAGGCAGAACGTGACTTGAGATGCCTTAACACAGATTAACTTAGCACAAAATATAATCAATATTTCCTATTATCAGGTTGGTATTTTGAACATTCTGCTTAATTTTTTCAAATGGTATAAGAAGCAATGACTTGGAGTGGGGAATATATCAACTATTTCTAGTGGCATTTACCCTATTCCTTTCTTTTCCTTGATCACCACTGCCAACAACAAAAAATAAAACTACCTACAAAAACCAAATTCTAATTGTGTTATAGACAAAAATGTCTTAACAGTGCTGTGTCAGCTGAGTGGCTACACCACGTTGTGAAGGACAGATACGTAGAAATCCTGAAATATGTAAAGAATTGGCATACTCGCACTTATCTCCACTGAGTGGAGAGCACTATCAGAGACAAGATTCTTTTTTTGAAGGAGAATTTTATCATGCTAGAAACAGCTGGTTTGACAGATTGTTCTTGTTTGTCCCCAGCTTAGATTCTGTTGAACACTTCAGCATATATTGGGTATGCTATTTAGGCGACACATGACATTTCCAGTACCTCTTACAAGGTCAGTATGACAGATGCCTGGGTGTAATATTCTCTACTGGAAATATTTATACAGTGATCTTCATTTATTTATTTTTCAAACACTCTATTTTTCAAAGCTCTTTATTTTCAGGGATTTGTTAAAAAGTTGGTTTTAGAAGACCCAAGTTCTAATTCAGACTTTCCTAACTCTTGGATATGACATATAATACTGTAGTGCAATGAAATAATATTAAGGTATACTACATAATACAGCCATGTATACTAATGTATACTTCATATGGATTAATAACATGAAAATACTTTGCAACTCTAAAGTTTCGTATGAATACTAGTTATTTTAGTTACAGGTATTGCGTATGCTTATTTATAATATGAATGATCACACATACAAATTTCCCACAATTAAAAATGAATATTATAAATCACATCTAACAGATAACCTGGTTTCCTGGTTTTCTCATATGTCAGCTCCACAGCCATGTCAAATTAGCCATTATATAAGCAATACATTCAGCATCTCTTTTTATACGAAAAGACAATATTCTAAGAATTATTGTACAAAATACATTTAACTAGGTATTTAATGAGATAGGAGAGAATTTAACACAGCATGTCTCAGAGAAAAAAAAACTTCATAAATTCCATTTAACATGGTCTTATTCCCAAATCTGCTAACTTGAGAAACTGGGGTGGGGGCTGTTGGGATTGGTTGTCAACCTTACCCTCGATCAGTCTTCTGTTTCCCCATCTTTCCTTTATTTTTTGCTAGATCCCTCCTGCTTCTCCCTACTTTTCTATACTTCTTCACATAAAGCATATTAGTTCTACTCTAGTTATTCCAAAAACAGGTCATATGTACTGCCACAATTTCTAAAGCGTGGCTCTTCTAGTAATTATTTGCTTGGGTCAACCTTTGTATGAAATGGTAGATTACTTTTAATAATTGTGTTCCCAGTTTAATAGGGTGCCTAATGAAAACATTGTCATGTGGGAAAAATGTCATCAATGTTTAACCTATTCTGTCCAGCTACTAGAATTAACTTCACAGATAGTCTGACATAATTTGGCATGAATAATATTTGATTAAACAGAAATAAAATTACATAAATAGTGACTTTTTCTTAAAAGTAGCTTTGTTCTAACACTATTATACAGAGTTTAAACTATCATTAATTAAAGAAGTTTGGGTGTTTTCATTGAAATAACTGAAAAATTGCTTCTTAAATTTTCAGTGACTCTCTAAGAAGTGACAGTATTGTGTCCATCTCTAATCAATTTAGATGAGCTCTCATAGTCATTTAAAAATTAATTTTACACTTTCATATAATGTTGTTTACCTCTTTCATCTTTCAAGGACATGTGTAAATAATTAAGTTTCTCTTAACCAATCTAACTGTAAATTAGTCATTGTATTTTCATACTTTAAATTTACAAGTTACAGAGAATAAATTTGTGAACTTGGGTATCCAAGGGATAGTTGAAGAAACACAGACACATTTAAAAGTGTTTGACTTCTGCATCTTACGTATACTTTCCAGAAATTTGTTTTTCACTTACGATGCACATTTATTTTCACAGTAGAACTTGTTTGTTAAAACATTCTAGCATATTTTGGTAAATGCTCTCTTTTTCCTTCATTTTTAGGAAGTTTCCACAGGTTCGTACTTATATTGCTAAAACTTTGTGCTTTTGAGCTTCAACTGAATATGTCAACTGGATAAATAATGATAAATATTCATATCCCAAGAAGATTAGAAATACCTGAAATGATTGTTCTTATTTAGTAGACAAATATATTTTTAAAACACATCTTCAGAATTCAAATAATACGTAAATCCGGTAAATATTTGTTCAAACAAAACTAGGATGGTTCTAAAAGTTTTTGGAAAATAAAATTATGGTGTTCATGTCCATCAAGGAAGAAGATTGTGATATTCATACAAATGTACCCCAGAGAATCTCTCAATATAGATAACATAAAAACATATCAGAGCTTTTTTATAGTCTTCAATAATCTACTCTTTCCCCTCTATGAGTGCTGTACATCTCAATTCCTGCCAGGTATTCCTGTAGGTGCAGGATCATCTCTCTCCCTATTTTCAGGCTCAGCCTTGTGACTTTCTTTGACCAGGAGAATGTGAGCCTCTATGATGTACATCATGTGTTACTGCAAGTTTTAGATACATTTGGGTGGCTCAGTCAGTCTTGCTCCTGTCTTCTTCCTGAGAACACTGGCTCTAGTTCAGAGCTATTCGTGGGTCATGGAGTAGGCTGACTTGAGGAGAAGAATTGAGCTGGATAGAGCTGAGCTGAGGCAGAAAAGAGCACCAGTTGATATGCAGACATTTGAATGAGAAATAATATTTTGTTGTTGAAATGCACTGAAATTTGGGGATTGCTTTTTGCCACATCAGAAGATGACAAATACAGCCTTCCCACAGCTATGTCACAAAGGCAAAATAAAGCAAACAAATAAATAACAGTAATATTTGTGGCTATCTATTGACTTATCTTACTCCATGTCAGTCATTCATTCCTTTTTTCGTGCAATATTTGTCACTCTATGAGCACAGAACTACCATTTGCAACTGGGAATGAAAAAATGAACACAGAACACTCCACACAAACCTCTCGACTTATGAAATCTACTGTCAATCAGAGCAGTGCATGTTGCTTTGAATATTATATTCCCCACAGTATCTTAATACTGTATACTCTATTATGATATCAATAGGTAAATTAAAATTTTATGTCTATTTTCCTCAAACTCGGAATCAATAAGTATGTTAAAAATCACTTTTCCAAATTGTGTACCGTATGCTCACTTTTAACAAAGGAAATGGCAACATATAGTAAATATTGGAACTGTCAACATTTTTATCTCTGTGCTTCTATTTTTACCATACACATCTAGGGATATTTTCTCTCTCCAGAAGAGTATATTCTGCAACATTTTCTTTAAAAGTCCTCACCATTGAGAGGAAGAATTTCAGGAACTCCAGGACATTTTAAGATATCAGCCTGCATTATCTCAGGAGTTCATTTCCTGCCCCACCCATATTTTATATCTGGGTGTCATCTTTCTGTTTAAGGCAGAGATCTTACTTGTACAGCAGGAATGATTTTCACATCTCTAAATTGAATATGTATTAAATATAATGTTTTCTTTCTTCTTTCTCTCCTTCCTTCTTTGTCTTTCTTCTATTTTTTTGAATAAAATTATATTTCGGGCTCACATTTTTCCAGGCTGCAAACAAAAATTAACCTCCTCTTTCTGAATTGAACATTATTTGGTGTGAAAGTGTTGAGAGGCTGAGAGCACAAGGATGGTAGGAATAAATCTGATCATTGAGTCATCTTTCTACACAGGCATCAGTGAGATACGCTTGAACTCTCTGTCATCCTGGCATCTGTAGAATTGGTGATTCTCTTTTGTGCATATGTGCCTTGAATGTTCATGGGAGTGGAGAAATGGAAATGCATTCTTGAAAAAGACTTATGGTTGGGACATAGGGAGCTTTGTTAAACTATAAACACATCTGCTGGATTTACCGTGTGTCATTCCAAACCTTTCAATGAAAAACCAAAAACAAAATCAACAAAAAACAATCAAAATCAAACTAGAAAAACAACAAGTTCAAAAGTTTTCTTGAACTCACTAGAGTGTTGACTGATATACCGGGACAAGACATAGCCAGCCACCAACAATGTAAGTTTAATAGGATTACTGGCAGATTGGTGAAGCCTGGGCAAATGCAAAGGTGAAGGCTTCGTGGACCTCAAAAACAGTATGGAGTCTTCACTTTTTTATTTCATCTGAAAAAAGTTTCAGACCTTTTTACTCCACAATTCCAACTGGAAACTATTGAGAAGAGACAGAGAAGGTCTCGCTTGTACTGTAGAATAAGAGAAAGAGAGGAACAACACAGTGGCAAACAAAATTTCAAAATCCATGGTGCCCTTTTCCCTTATTTCCTCAGTAGAAAACAAACAATTTTTGGGAAAAAAATGGGCAAAAAACTCATTGCAGCCAGGAGAAAGGATGAATAAAGAAAGACTTCAAATGCGGGGAGAGGGTTAGGAATATGTGCTGACTTCAGAAATCATATGTTAGAAAACAGTGGAATGCTAAAGTACTGAAATAAATCAACCCAGAAAGCTATGACCAAAGATAAAGCTTTCAAAAAAAAAAAAAAGAAATAAATACATTTTTTAGATTAATAATATCTGTGGGAAGAATGTTATCGGAATTTCTTTAGAAAGAAGACATATAGGCCGGGCCTGGTGGCTCATGCCTGTAATCTCAGCACTTTGGGATAACGACGTGGGAGGATCACGAGGTCAAGAGTTTGAGACTAGCCTGGCCAACATGGTGAAACCTCATCTCTACTAAAAATAAAAAAATGGTGGCACATGCTTGTAGTGCCAGCTACTCAGGAGGCTGAGGCAGGAGGATCACCTGAACCCGGGAGGCGGAAGTTGTAGAGCCAAGATCATGCAACAGCTCTCCAGCCTAGGTGACAGAGTGAAACTCCATCTCAAAAAAAAAAAAAAAAAAAAAAAAAAAAAGGGAGATGATATATAACATCAGAAAATTTTTTTGGATACACACAAAGAAATGAAAAACAATGAAAATTACATAAATATAAATCTTTTTAAAAATAATTTTTGATTAGCTTAGAAGACAATTAAGACAGCAAAAACATGAGCAATATGTTATATGTTTATAACATATGAAAAGTTATGTGTAAAACAATAACAATGCAAATGAGAGAAAGGGATTTAAAAGTATTCTGTTGTAAGGATCTTACACTACATGTAAAGTAATACAAGATTGAAAACAGACTCTGATTAAATATTACAATCTAAACCTCAGAGCAGCCTACCAAAAATAATATATAAAATGATGTATAAATAGTAAGTATTAATAATAGAGGACAAAATCATAAAGAAAGCTGATTTCAAACCAGAGAAGGCCAAATAATGCCCCATGAAAATGTATGTTTTTTCCAGACTGGCTGGTATGAATGCTAAGAGCTATTCTGACATCCTTTCAAATATGTTTTTTTCATCTATGGATATGTTACTCATATGCATGTTCTTATTAACATTGTGCTAAATTCTCCAGGAACACCACCTTCAGATCTCTGACCTCTGTTACCTGTCTAGTCTCCAGTATTCTATATTGTGAAAACCAGCCTTATACTCTCCACATCGTTAGCTCCCTTTCCTCAACTCAGTGAGTTCCCTCATTATTTGCAGTAGAGTGAAAATTCTCTTAAGGCAATAAACTGAGACAATTTTAGTGCTCATGATTTGTTTCTCATTTCCTAGAGATAATAATCCTTCCTTGTCTAATGTCGAGTGTCTTGAAATCTGTTGTTTCACATATTTTAAAATAATTTTTGGTTGTTTTAGTCAGGAATTAATATCTACAAACAATGAGCAATCAGACATTAGAATGAACAAACACTTCACCAAAGAAGACATGTATATGGCAAACGAACATAGGAAAAGATGCTCAACATCATTAGTCATTAAAGGAATGCAAGTTAAAACCACAATTAGATACCTCTAGACACATATTACAATCACTAAAATTCAAAGACTGGTCAAGCATGTCTTTGCAAAGACGTGGAGGAAACAGAATACTAATACATCATTTTGGGGAACGAAAAATTGCAGAATCAGTTTATCAGTTTGGAAAAGTCTTTTTTGGCTTTTTTATTTTTTAGAGGGAGTTTCGCTCTTGCTGCCCAGGCTGGAGTGCAATGGCGCAGTCTCAGCTCACTGCAACCTCCGCCTCCTCAGTTCAAGCAATTCTCCTGACTCAGCCTCCTGAGTAGCTAGGATTACAGGCAGCCACCACCATGCCCAGCTCATTTTTTGTGTTTTTAGTAGAGATGGGGTTTCACCATGTTGGGCAGGCTGGTCTTGAACTCCTTGACCTCAGGTGATCTGCCTGCCTGGGCCTCCCAAAGTGCTGGGATTACAGGCGTAAACCGTCATGCCTGGGCCCCTTTTTTGGCTTTTTAAAGAGTAAAACATAAACCTACTGTATGATCCATCCATTTTATCTTAGCTATCTTAAGAGATAAGATGTGACATCTAAATGCAATGTGTGATCTTGGATTAAATCCTGGAACAGAAAAAAAAGTTTTAAAAAACTAGTGAAATCTGAAGAGGGTTTATAAATCTATAATTATTTTATCCTTTTAAGACTTTATTTTTTAGAGCAATTATACGTTTCCAGCCAAATTCCGAGTAAGGTACAGAGATTTTTCACATACCCTCTGCCCCACACTTTAATAGCCTCCTTCATTATCAACATCCTCTAATAGGGTGGTACATTTTTTACAATTGATGAACCTACATTGACACATTATAATCACTCAAAGTCCATAGTTTACATTAGTTTTTAGTCTTGGTGTTGTATATTCTATGGGCTTGGATACTTTATAATGACATGTATTCATCATTACAGTATCATACAGAGTAGTGTATTTCCATAGCCCTAAAGGTTCTCCTTGTTCTGCCTCTCATCCACTCCCTCCCCCCTCACCTCTTTGCAACCATGACCTTCCTACTATTTCCACTGTTTTGCCTTCTCCAGAATGTAATATAGTTGGAATCATATAATGTATCATATAATGTATTCTTTTCAGATTGTTTCTTTCATATAGTTATATGCATTTAAGTTTCTTCCATACCCTTTTATGGCTTGATAGCTTGTTTCTTTTTTTGCACTGAATAATATTTCATTGTCTCGATGCAGAAAAGTTTATTCATATACTCACTTACTGAAACTATATCTTGGTTGCTTCTAAGTTTTTGCAATTATGAAAAAAGCTTCTAGAAGCATCCATGTACAGGTTTTTCTGTAGACAAAAGTTTTCATGTCTTTTGAGTAAATACTAAGGAGCACAATTACTGGATCATATGGTAAGACTACGTTTAGTTTTATAAGAAGCCACCAAGCTGTCTTCCAAAGTGGCTATACCATTTTGCATTACCATCAGCAGTGAATGATGGTTCCTATTGCTCTACATTTTTGTCAACATTTGGTGTTGTCATTATCCCAGATTTGGGACATTCTAATAGGTGTGTAGTGTTACCTTCTGTTGTTGTAATTTGCATTTTTGAAAGATGACTAAATAAATAGTGGTATATATTTGCAATGGAATCTTACTCAGCTTTAACAACCAAGTAGATCCTGCCATTTGTGACAATGTGGATGAACCTGGAGGATGTGCTAAGTGAAATAAGCTAGGTACAGAAAGAAAAATCTGGTAAGATTTCTTTTACATGTAGAATCTTAAAAAAAAAAAAGCTGAATACATGGAAACAGAGACTAGAAGGGTAGTTATGTGTCAGCGGGGCAGGAGAAAAGTGTGAAGGTGGTGATGGGTAAAGGATGGGGAGATATAGGTCAAATGATATGAGGTTGCAGTTATGTAGGATGAATAAATCTTGTGATCTCAAGTACATCATGAGTACTATAGTTAATATTTTACTATATACTGGAAATTGTCTAATAAAGGTGTTCTTACCACATGCAGTAAAAGATAACTGAGATTACGAATGTATTGATTGGCTTGATTGTAGTAACCACTTTACTATGTATATGTAAACAACATACACCCTAAATATATAAAATTTTAAAAAATAAAGAAGTGTGTTAAAAAAATGGGACAAAGACATTAATAGACACCTCTAAACACCAAAAAGATATACAAATTATATGCAAATAAGCAGATAAAAAGATGTTTCACATCATATGTAGTCAGATAAATACAAATTAAAACAATTATTTTAAAATTAAAAACAAATAGAAACTATCTTTCAACATACCATAGCCATAGATTTTCAGGCTGGTAAATCTTATTAAAAAGAAAGTGTTGACATTACACTAGGAAATTGCAGAAGATCATGCAATTCTTAAGGAACTGATCAGATCAAAAGTTAAGAGGTGTCAATCTGGGCTGGGCGTGGTGGTTCACACCTGTAATCCCAGCATGTTGGGAGTCCGAGGTGAATGAAGTGCTTGAGTCTGGGAGTTTGAGACCAGCCTGGGCAACATGACGAAACCCTATCTCTACTAAAAATACAAAAAAATTAGCTGGGTGTGGTGGTGTGTACCTGTAGTCCCATGTAGTCCTAGCTACTTGGGAGGCTGAGGTAGGAGGATGATTGAGTCCAGAAAGGTTGAGGCTGCAATAAGCTGAAATTGCACCACAGTACTCCAACCTGGGCAATCAGAGTGAGATCCAGTATCAAAAAAAAAAAAAAAAAAAAAAAAAAAAGAAAGACATATCAATTTATTTGTGCTACTCTGACAGAATACCACATTTATAATTTACAAATGATACAAATTTAGTTTTCACAATTCTGGAGGCTGAGAAGTCCAAGATCAGGGTACAAGTAGGTTCAGTGTTTGCTAAGGGCTGGCTATACCCTCATGATTTCACCACCTCCTAAAACATTCCTTCTCTTTATACTATCACATTGGCAATTACGTTTCAAAATGCTAATTTTGGGGGACACATTCAGACCACAGCAAGAGGTAAAAGTTATATTACTCTTACGGACAGTAATTTACATGCAGCCACTATTTCTGAAAAAAATGTAACAGAAACTTGAACTTCATTCTTCAAAATTATTACAACTAGTCTACTTATTGCTAAGAAAATATTGAGAAATGTAATAATATTATTTGGAACTATGTGGTTGTGTCTTGTTTTGTTGATTTTATTCGTTTCCTTTTCTCAGTCTGAAATAGTCCATACTTGATAAAGTCACATTTTGTTTTCTATGAAAGATAAAATTCCAAATCTAGTGAATATAACAAATGATCCAATGTTGACTAGGATTAAATGCCAAATTATTAATGTTCTTTTGCTAAACATATTAAAAGGGTCACATGTTAAATATTCTGAAAATCCACACCTTCATAGATTGCAGTTGGCCTGGTATAAGTCAATCCGGTTATAATGTATAACTACAAGAAACACCAGGTTAGGAGCCTTTGAACAAGATGATTTAAAAGTAAGAACTTTTGTGAAGTGTCATTGACCTTGCATTTTAAGGAAGAGAATTAACAACTTGTCACTTGACTTTGCACTTGAGAAGAATAAGCTCTAAATTACCATTGTAGGAAGAGTGAAAAGTAAGCCTGGATGCCAGGATTCAACATTATTCACTGTAGTGAGAGAGTCTTTTATTAATTAAACATCCACAGTGCACTAAGTGCTGTAGAGGACAATAAAGACAGGTTCCTTGTCAGTGTCGAGAATGGAAGCTCTTGGGACCTGTATCGCTGAGGTATATTCTATTCATCAAAGAAAGAAACATGCTTCATCATGCATAAAGGAGAATATAGTTTCCTCTGTCCTACTTCATGAATGTTTCCTTGCTTCTTACTTATTCTTGAAGGACAGGGACTATGCACTGACATCTTTGGAAATCACACTTTAACTATTAGTGCTTTATGATTCAATGACAGCAAAAACCACACGAACAAAGATTAGCCACTAAAGGAAATAAAAAAATTTTACCCTTGAATACATTTCTTTGACATATTTGAAATGGCTGTAACTTGGCCAGCAGATTGAGTTGGAGAAATTCTCATCTGCAGAGCAACTCATTAGTGCAACCAGGTCTTCCTTTTCTAGGCCTTTCCTGGATCAGAAGAGTTTAATTGAGAGTCTGATAACTTTAAAGGTCTGAAAAGAGACACTTACTATCTATTCTCTTGGAGGACTGCTACCTATGAATCTTCATCTACATAACGAGACCAACTTTGCTAGCCAGGCCTCCTCTTCTCTCCCTCCCATAACCCGTCTGGCCACTAAACCTGATTTACCAACATAATCTGGCTTTGGCCATGCTCTGAGCCTATATCTTTCTGCATCCTCAAGATGGTATATAAGCTTCTATACGTTGTTAGGGAATTGGGTCTTTCTTCTGAAGGTGCTTGGATATGCACATTAAATAACTTTGTATGTTTTTTCTCCTATTAATCAATCTGCCTCATGTTAGCGACATTTCAGCAAACCTTTAGGGGCCAAAACCTATTGCACTATTTGAATTTATTAGACTCTGGCATTGAGCTCCACCAAAAGCATAATCTTTGCTGCCCACATTGCCTTCCATCTCTGGAAAATCCTATTCAGTGGTCAAATCCCAACTTGAAAGTAACTTATTTTGTGAAGCCTTCTCATGTCCCTTTAAGTAAGTTGCTTTCTTATGCACGACCAAAAAAATAAAAAAAAAAAAAGAAGAAGAAGAAAAGAAAAGAAAAAAAGGATTTTTACTCTACTAAGAACATCAGAAATAGAAAACAGAAAGAAAAAGAAAGTAATGGCGAAGTGGTGACTAGGAAATATAATGATTTTAAAAGAGAAAACACAGAAAAAAAGTTCTGCATTATAACATCAACATTTAAATGTTTGTATCTAGTGACTCCTCTGTACTCTTTTTTTTTTTTTGAGACGGAGTCTCGCTCTATCGCCCAGGCGCAGGCTGGAGTGCAGTGGCGCAATCTCGGCTCACTGCAAGCTCCGCCTCCCGGGTTCACGCCATTCTCCTGCCTCAGCCTCTCCGAGTAGCTGGGACTACAGGCGCCTGCCACCACGCCCGGCTAATTTTTTGTATTTTTTAGTAGAGGCGGGGTTTCACCGTGGTCTCGATCTCCTGACCTCGTGATCCACCCGCCTCGGCCTCCCAAAGTGCTGGGATTACAAGCGTGAGCCACCGCGCCCGGCCTCCTCTGTACTCTTTAGTGTCATTACTTAAAGGGGGATTGGAAGAGTGAAGGTATGGCTTTATTTTATTGAGTAATGGTACTCACTGTAGTGTCTGGAAGGTCATTTGTTGTCAATAATTAATACCCAAATCACTGATTCTATATAGCTCTCTCATCCTGCAGTTTTAATCATTGTGCAGAAGTGGCAACTTTATCAGTGAATAGAAACTGATTTACTTTCAAGCAGTGATAGGAAACATACGTGTGCAAATCTGGGAAATATCACATCTCTCCATATTTTAATTTATTTTGCTATTAAAAAATAAAACAAAATGGGTTTAAAATAAGTTATTACCCTTGATAAACATCAGCCACCAACATCTGCTGAAAACCTCTGCATTTTCCCTCAGAAATTCTATTTTTCCACATAAGCTATGAGAACACCCAGAGTAGAAGTCATCGAGAAGCATGGTTCATGGAGATAGCATTGAATACTAATCTGAAATTACTATTCACATGAGAAGGTGATCTTAAGAAATCACTTTCTTCTTTACCAGCCATGTTGCTTTATAAACGCTGTCTAAGGTGGGATGTCATTTTCTGGACTTTAATCAGATGGAGGGAACTTCAAAATATGTGGGAGATACCTTCACATAAATATTTACTTGTGTGTATGTGTGTGTGTGTATGTGTGTGTGTACATGTACATGCGTCTTTTTCCTTGGCATTTAAGTGGAAATAGACAGATTCAGTAGTGTTTAAATATCCCTGGGATTTTTTTAGTTCTATTGCATAATTCTTTATATACCAACTATATTTATTTTTCCTCCCTTAGTAACAGTCTATTAAATATTCAGTGATGTAATATTAGTTGTGTAGTGTATTCAAGTCCAAGCTGAGTTCATCATAAAAGTTGGAAATGTATAGGTTTTTTGCTTATCTGGGATCCTAATATAACTGCTAGGTAGATAATATAATCTTATCTTTATTCAGAAATACATCAATAAAAATTTCAAAACCCACCAAAGTAAAGCTCTAGGTTTGCTTTCCTTACATGATTCTGCTTAAGAATGAAATACTTTTCTAGAAATGTGGGAACATATTTTATACCAGCCCACTTATAATTTCATGAAAAAAATACGTCATATGAAAAATTGTTATAAGTAAAAGCAGAAATTGAGGTTTATAAATGATATAAGGAGCTCATAAAATATAATTTCGATGTACCTTTTCTCCAGTGTTTTCCACCAAGAATTTTCATAACTTCTGATGTGAAGGTAAACCAAACTGAGTTTAGTCTGCACCACCCTGAAAATTGCTGGGTCCTAGATTTGTCTTAACACTGAGATGTTTTAATTTAGTGTGTGTAAGTGTAATTGCCCAGTGGGTTCTTCCTGCCCAGTGTTCAGACAAAACCAATACACTGGTACTGTGGTATTGCAGTAAAGAAAGAGTTTAATTAACATGAGCATGGCCATGTGGAAGACAGAGTTATTTTTCAAACCAGTCTCACCTGAAATTTGAAGGCTAGATTTTGTTTGTTTGTTTTAGGATAGTTTGGTGGGACGGTGGCTAGGAATGAGAAATGTTCATTGGTTGAGTTGAGGATGAAATCACAGGAAGTCAAAACTTACACTGAGTCAGTTTCTGGGTAGAGGCTGCAAGACCAGATGAGCCAGTTTACTAGTCTGCATGGTGCCAGCTGGTCCTTCAGAATGCAGTGTCTGGAAAAAACACCTTGAACATCATTCTTAGGTTTTACAATAGTAACGTTATCTATAAAAGTAACTGAACACGTCAGGAATCTTGTGGCCCATGGCTGCATGACTCCTGAGCCATAATTTCTAACCTTGTAGCTAATTTGTTAGTTTTACAAAAGAGGTCTGATTTCCAAGCAAGAAGGGTGTTTGTTTCAGGGAGTAGATGGTACCATTTGTTTCAAAATTAAACAATTAACTAAATTCCTCCTTAGTTAGACTGGCCTATGCCCAGGAACAAGCAAGTGCACCTTGGAGGTTAGAAGCAAGATAGTATTGAATAGGTCAGATTTCTTTCACTGTCATAATTTTTGGAAAGGTGTTTCATAGGTACTAATGTGTCTGGGAACAGTCCATTCTCCTGCTATACAAATTAGCTTATAAAATGAGCTTTGACCAGGTTATTCCCACACCAGCTGCAGCAATACACCTGGTTTTAACTATGATGTTCTCCCACAATTCTCTCTACTGTGTATCCCCATGCCAAAATGGGTTTCCATAGATGGTGATTCCTTCCTAAACTTAGACTACATTCATCTTAGGATAATGTGTAAAGTTGCTTTCAACACCCCTTAGAGCACAGCCTATAAGTGGGGAGGTCCTAGACATTTTTCTTGCTTATACCATCCATGATCTAACCATCTGCAAATCTCAGTTGAGTTCTTAAGACTATGGAATTGCATTATGAATATTTGTCTAATGAAGTAAAGCTCCTTTCATTTAACAATTTCAATTTCTCAATTTCAAATCAATTTAAGCATATATATACATTTGTGTATTTCATTTAGTTTTACCATTTCTTCATTTTACTTGGATATTACTAATGTAATTTTATATATAAATCCATATACATTTGATTTGGACAGAAAAAAGTATGCTTCCTGTATTGTTTCCTCAAAAGTTGATAATTCACACCTAAGAGCATGAATGCTTATTTAGCATTGGAACTAATCTTTCTGGCTTGTTTTATCAATTAATTTTCTTTTCTAAAAACATTTTTATTATTTTATTTTATTTTATTTTGTTTTATTTTATTTTATACAGATGGGGTCTTGTTACATTGGCCAGGCTTGTCTTGAACTCCTGGCCTCAAGCAATCTTCCCATCTTGGCCTCCCAAAATGCTGGGATTATAGGTGTGAGCTACCATGCCAGACCAGTTAACTCTATTTAACCACTCACTGATAATTGTTTTAAGAAACTCAGAAAGTTGTGTGTTGTTTGGGTACACCTAGAAGGGATCCTTTATTATTATTATTATTATTATACTTTAGGTTTTAGGGTACATGTGCACAATGTGCAGGTTTCTTGCATATGTATCCATGTGCCATGTTGGTTTGCTGCACCCATTAACTCGTCATTCAGCATTAGGTATATCTCCTAATGCTGTCCCTCCCCCGTCCCCCCACCCCACAACAGTCCCCGGAGTGTGATGTTCCCCTTCCTGTGTCCAAGTGTTCTCATTGTTCAATTGCTCCTTTTTAAAGTAGTAGCACTGATATTTATAATTACTGGATCTTTGACAAGCAAGTGTTATTGATGGAGTTAAATCTAACCTTACCCTCCTCAATGCCTATTTGAAGAAGGAACTTTAATACCACAAGCAGATTTCAGTCACACACTACAAAATGTGATGGCTATCTTTTAAATTCCATTGTCATTATCTTCTTAAATCTACTGATCTGATAAAAATGAATTTAATACCTAGGAATATATCTAGAAGCACTGGTGAAGCATTCTCTAAATTATAGAAGAATAGATCCAGAGAGAAGATATTCCAGACCAGAACAATATTTAGTAGAGGAAGAAGTCTTAATTTTTCAGTAGTGCTTAACATTAACTAGTTCAATAACCATACTTATGCATATAATGTATTTTTGTTTGCATTTTTCCATTTGCAATTATTTCCTGTTTCATAATAGAATAAATAAAAGCATTAAAGATTTTTCATTATTTTAGAAGACATTAAAAAGTTTGGATATATGTGTATAATATGTATATATGAAATACATGTATATATGAATATACATAGTATAATGAAAATATGTATGTATGAATGTAATATGTATGTATTAAAACTAGAGAAAGAATATGCATCCCCTAATGCCCAATTGTATTAAGAGTTTGGGGAGTGAAAGAAAGATCAAGAGTAATGCATTTTTGTATTATTATTTAGAGGTTACAGCCATATTGTAAGTGAAATAACTGGAAGGAAATAAATTGGTTAACACAGTAGCATAACAGTCTAAATCTATTATAACATATATATGTCATACATATATAATACATATATATTATACATATGTATACACATATGCATGTATATTATACATAGTGATATTAACATATATACACACATACATATGTATACACACATTTTATGTATATTTTATATATAGTGGGGTTAGAAGTGCCACCAAGTCTTACCAAATAAATCCAATGTCTTTGACTTTCGACCTTATTAGCACGGTTAAAATATACCATTTATCTTTTTACAGTGAAACATTTTAAAAAATTTCTCTTAGTAATATTGCCTTTTTAAGCAACTTTTTAAGATTTTATCTTAAATATGTCATAAAACCATTGGAGTGATTGAATACAACAGAGGCATGATGTTATGTTAAAATGATGATGTTATGATGGTGTGGAGAGAGGCCTGTAGAGATGCAGAATATAGAATAGAGATCAGTTGGAAGGCTATTACAGTGAGATATTATGGAAGTTTGAGCAGGGAAAACAGTTGTGAAATTGGTGAAAAGTAGATAAGTCGAGATATATTTTTAAGATGGAACTGATGGATTATATGTGGGGTGTAAAAAGGAAAAAAAGTCTATCAAGATTCTGTGATGTTTGGTCCACATATATAAGATGGGGAAAATTATGGGGGAGTATCATCACCTATCTAACCAGTCATTTGAAATATTCCAGACTCCTAGCTCTTTCTCACACCAAGAAACTTACAACAAAGTTTTATTATTTTTATCTCCTGAATATTCTGACAAATCCAACAGGCTTATTCACCCTCATCACTGCAACCACATTCAGGCTTTCTCATTCCTCATTTGAATGACCTACCAAGCACTCTTACAAATGATCTGTAGTCCATTTTCAAATGGACTACATGTTCCAAATCCACTCTCCACAAAAAGGAACCATTTCCACATACCCTTCTGCTTGTAGGGTATGTGGAAAAATGATAACAGATTTGACAGTCTTTATTTGGCAGATTTTTGAGCTGCAGTTTTTATGTATGACATTATAAATAAGTGAAAGACAATAAAAATAGTTGACTGATCAGACCCATCTTTTCTGTCTTACTGTGACTGTCTATCCAAGTGCCACCCTGTTGAGCTCAATTAAGCCTTCTGCTCCCTGGAAACATTAGGAGTTTCAAGTTTAGGATGTTGATTATATTGCTAATAAGAAAGGTATCCGGATTGTAATTTATTGCAATCATATTAGAGATATAATAATGCCTGCATCCTAAATTTTTGAAGATTTTTAGGATTAATCTATTAACATATCACATTATCACTTTTTTATATTTAACTATCCTAAATGAAATATTAACAAATTTAAACAAACACAAATACACCATAATTAAATCCAATTTAGCTCCAAAGTTTGAGATTTCTGATTTATAGAGGGACTCCCCAAAATGTGTTCATTATTTTAACACTGTATTTTAAGATAGAAGCATGTAGGGTCAATTTGAATAAACTACACAAAACAATTACAAATGAAAATACTTAAAAATTTGGCATGGGCGTATGCAAAAATAACTACTTCTGTGAGCTTGAAAGTCTGAGAATTTAGTGAATGAACTAATGGATTTATCAGTGTGTAAAGGATTTGAAATATTTGAAATTAGAACATAACAAAATATAGAAGGAATTTTCAAAAGCCCTTATCCTTTTATTATCTGACAGAATAAGCCAACAGCTTCATAGGTATTACATCTCTAATGTAAATTCTTACTTACCTATGGTGTATTCTAAAATAATCAGGCTGAATTTCTTTTATTAGTCATTTGAATAAATGTGTTTTCATTGTAGTATTTTCAAACTAGTAAAGACCTGGCTTTGTGTTCTTAGGTATGTAACAAATGATGGAGAAAAATGTTAGCTTAATTTTTTTCATTGATGGATTGTATGTGGTTTAAAATTATTATAACATTCAAAAATTTGTCGATAACATAAACTAAGCCTATGTTTATGATTGGTAAATAAATGATAATTACACACATAAAATTTTAAAGTGTTGCTTAATTTAATTGAAGGTAATTTTATTATCAATTATAGTAAGTGATTGAAGCAGATATAAATGAATTAGATGTGATTTGTGATCTACTGAATCATAGCAAATCTATACTTTAATATTTAAAAATAATCTTTTTAAGGACAGCATCCTTTTTATGCTGTCATTTAATAAAATTGCTATTTTACTCTTAAATATATTTAAGAAAAATTACTGTATTAAACTGACAGAACTGTTTAATATTTCAATAAGTAAAAAATAAATTTGTTTATTCTATTAAAAAGACAAAATTTTTTTTAATAATCAGTTTTTGACTTATTCACTGTTCACAAATTATGCAAACAGCAACAGCAGAGAAAAGCCAAAACAACTACAAAACCACAAAGGCACTGCATGACTAGCAAAGTGAAATAAATATAGGGTCTCACATTTTGAGTCTATTCTTTGCAATGTGTCCAGGGAGGATTAAGACTGCTTCTAATGATAAGCATAGAACTCTTAGTGCCACTTCACCAAACCCATTCCAGGCAAGGAAGATACAGAAATGGTAAGTAACAGAGGTTTGGTGAAAATTTTTAAGTTTCATAGGTAAAGCACCTGGTGATATAAGACAATTGCAATTAATGCACACCCAAACAGATTTGGGAGAGGTTATAATATGTACATACTGTTACTCCTCTCTTTTTCTGCTACATTCCCTTTTTAAAATTTATATTTGCTCTCCAGTCCTTCAATGTTGGAATCTCCACTGTGCCTTCTTCAACTCGAAACATTTTAGGTAGCTGTGCTCACATTTAGATTCAATCCCATGTGTGTATTTATCCATTCTGGATTGACTTGCATTTGCCAGCCAGTTCCACATTGATAAACCTATCATCTGTGCTTATCAAATCTGTGTGTGACCTAGTTGGAGCATTCCTTTTCTGCTTCTAGACGTTCTTTTAGGTCATGCATTCCCTATCTACATATCCAATCTGACTCTTTGGCTGGGACTCTGATGGGCATAATTGTCAATTTCTAGAATAAGTAGGAATAAATTCATTTACAGCAGCTACATACAAAGTATGCTTCTTATATGGTCTTTCCAGTCTAAGCAAAAAATTATTTTCTATCATTTGAAAGTCCAACCTAATACTAATAAACTATGAAGATGGTTTCTTAACTTGGAGTTAAATACAAAGTAATCAGTGCACATTGTTAAATTGGGAGAAGAGATATTTCTGATGCCATGAACAAATTTTTGGAGATAAATTAGCAGCATTACAAATTTTGCCATTGCTGTCAGTCACCTCGAGACAAGTAAAAGAAAAAAGATAATCTAATAATAATATGTTAGCCACTTTTGTGTCTGACATCTAGCAGACTATATTTCCTAGAATATCTTTTTAAAAAACAATTAAAAATAGTATAACCATGCAATGGGTTCATTTTGCCCATTTTCCAGATAGAGCTGATTTATCGACAGAGGAATTGCGGAAGAGTTTAGTTCATCTAGAGCTGAGTGAACACAAGACCAGAGTTTTATTATTACTCAAATCAGTCTTCCCAGAAATTCAGACTGGGTTCCTTAAAGATTAATTTAGTAGGTAGGGAGCCAGGCACTGGGGAGGGCTGATTGGTCAGATCCAAGATGTAATCATAGAAAGTGAAAGCTGTCCTCTTGTGCTGAATTAGTTACCGGGCAGGGGTCACAAGACCAAATGAGCCAGTTTATCAATCTGAGTGGCACAGGTTGATAAAATCAAGTGCAAAGTCTAAAAAATATCTCAAGCACCAACCTTAGGTTTTACAATAGTGATGTTATCCCTAGGAGCAACTAAGAGGTTTAGAATCTTGTGACCTCTAGCTGCAGGTCTCCTAAACTATAATTTCTAATGTTGTCGCTAATTTGTTAGTCCTACAAAGGCAGTCTAGTCCCCAGGACAGAAGGGAGGGTGTTTCTGGAAAGGGCTGCTCTCATCTTTGTTTCAGAGTTAAACTATACTTTCCTTCCAAAGTTAATTCAGCCTGTACCCAGTAGTGAACAAGAACAGCTTGGAGGTTAGAAGCAAGATGAAGCTGGTTAGGTCTCATCTATTTTACTGTCATAACTCTCCCACTGTTTTAATTTTTGTAAAGGCAGTTTCAAACACTAAAACCTCTAATTTGCATAGAACTAACATCTGAAATGCATAAGTAGGATTAGGAAGAAATATAAAAAAAATTACAATAATATAAAGATTGCTATGGTAATTCCACACTAATTCTAAGATTCTAGAGTGATAAAAATAAACTGGAAATGTAAATATGCCTTCCAGTGAGCATTAATCAATCTCTTTAATCAAGAGATTTGGGATAGAAGACATATTTTAGGTTCTTGCAAACTATGAGTATAGAGATTCCTGCAAAAACCTGAGATCTTTAACGTTTACAAACTCAGTTTAAGGTCTAGAAAAAACATTCCCTCCATTAATGGCAGATGGTAGGGGCAGCCTCTGTCTACTTACAAGGATAAAAATAAAACACTATCTCCTGACATTTTTTAATGGCAGACCTCCTTTTAGCATAGCTGGTAATTTTTAAATTTACACTAACTACCTGACCCAAGGAACCCCAAAATAAGAAGCTAATTTAGATTGGCCTTTGTTGTTAATTCACCAGGGTGCCTGGTAGAAGCAAATGCAAACGTTCTTTGGAGGAACAAATGATGAGCACAACACTCATAAATTTCCAGAGAGGAAGCCCGTGCAAATATAGGATCATGAAAGAGGGAGAGAGAAAAATTTTAGACATCTCTTCCATATGCCACTTTTAAGTAGAATTTTGGCATGTCCAAAATAATGAAATATACTATTACTTTGTATAGAATGTAAAACAAATAGGTAAAATATTTTAATAAATAAAAAAGCATAAAATCATGAGAAGGAAGATGCTATTCACAAAATACAGAATAGACAAGAAAAATAACCAACTAGGACTGAAACAATAGGATAGTTGGAATTAAAACTCAGTTTATATTCTGGTTTTCATTTTCCAATGTAAGGAGCTTGAAAATTGACACTTCAAACTAACAAGTAAAACGTTGAACAAACTGAAAAATCAACAACTCTTCTTAATCCATAAGAGAAATGAGGTCACAGGGCAAACTGCTGTTCCTCAAAATTGGAGAGACAGAGAGGCAGAAGCAGAGAATCACACTATACCTTAAAAGAAACCTCTACTAGTAACATTGCTGGTGTAGGAAAACTTGAACTGTAATTGACAAATTGCGGGAGGTTAGGAGTGGACAAATCTGAGTTAAAAATTCCCAGGGAATGCAGTCATACGAGGGAACCAACAAATGTGAGTTTTACCTTCAATAGCTTGATCAGGTCTTTATAATAAATATCAGAAAAAAAATACCCTCATGCTTCTAGCAGAGGAAAGGGGAAAGAAACCATTCTGATATATGCCAGAGCATTCCATCCTTAACAAGGTTTGCCTTCAGGAGAAACTACCTTACCAGAGCCTAACCTACTGGGATTATATCAGAGACTGATCTGAGTGAAAGAAAATAGCTAACTTCAGGGCAGTGTACCCACATTGTCCCAAGGAATGGGGAAGGAAAAAATCCCTGAGAAACACTTATGAAGTTCACAGTTCAGAAGTAGAGGCACAATAAAAGATTAAGATCTAATCATAGGACTATAGATTGCTTCATCTCCCTCCACACCTTACCATCACATTACTAAAGGCTTATTTACAGCATTTCTATTCAGCCAGTACATTACATCTAAAAATTAAGGCATGCTAAAAGGCAAAAACCACAGTTCAAAGAGACAGAGCCAGCATAACAACCAGACATGGCAGGGACATTGAAATTATCTGAAAGGGAATTTAAAACAACTTATTATTAGTATGCTAAGGGCTGTAATGGATAAAGTAGACAGCATGTCATAACAGATAGGCAATTTAAGCAAAGAGATGGAAATCTGAGAAAGAAGCAAAACAAAAAGTTAGAGATAAGGAAAACTATAAAAGAAAGAATGTCTTTGATGAGATTATTAATAGACTAAATGTATCTGAACAAAGAATCTCTGAGCTTGAGGATATATCACTAGGAACCTCCAAAACAGAAAAGTAAAGAGAACAAAGGCTCAAATAACCAGCACAGAATACTCAAATATCATGAGACAACTCCAAAATTTATAACTTAAGCAGAATAGAAATAACCAAAAGAGAATAACTTAACAAATAATCATTACGGAAACAATAACAACTGAAAATGTCCCTAAATTAATGTCAGACAGAAAATAACAGATCCATGGAGTCCAGACAGTATTAAGCAGAATTGATGTCAAGAAATCTACACTTAAGCATATCATTTTAAACTATAGAAAATCAAAGATACAGAGAAAAATACCTTAAAAGAAGTTAGAGGAAAAGCAATACCTTACTTATGGAGAAGCCAAGATAAAAATTATACGTGCTTTTTCTTAGAAGTCATGCAAGAAAAAACACAGTGGAATAAAATATTAAAGTGTTAAGATTTATTTTAAAAAAGGAATCACACCAACCTAGATTTCTATATTCTAAAAGTTAATCTTCAGAAGTGAAGAAGTGACAAACCCATAACTAACACCATACTAAATAGAGAAATGCTGAAACCCCTTCCTCTAAGAAATGGAACAAGTATGCCTACTTTCATTACTTCTGTTCTACATAGTACTGGAAGTCCTAGCCAGATCACTCAGGGAAGAGAAAAAAATAAAAGGCATACACATTTTTTAAGTGATTGTAAAACTGTTTCTTTTTTCAGATGACATGATCTTATACTTAGAAAAACCTAAATATTTCCCCTATAAAAACTTTTAGATCTGATAAACAAATTTGATAAAGTTGTAGGGTACAAAATCAACATACAAAAATTAGTTGAGTTTATTTATAGTAATAATGAATTGGCTGAAAAAGTATTCAATTAGCAGTTCCATTTACAATAGCTAAATTTAATCAAAGAAATGAATGACTTATACAAGAAAAATTAAACATACTGATGAAAATAATGGAAGACAAACAAACGTATTGGCATCTCATGGTCATGGATCAAAAGGATTAATATTGTTAAAATGACCAAACTACCCAAAGCAATTTACAGATTCAATGCAATCTGTATCAAAATACCAATGATATTTTTCACAGGAATATAAAAAAAATCTTAAAATATGTATGAGACCCCAAAAAAAGCCTCAATACCCAAAGAAATTCTGAGTAAAAAGACCAAAGCTGGAGGCATCATGTTACCTGACTACAAATATATTACAGGGTTATAGTAAACAAATAGCATGGTATTGGTATAAAAACAGACACATAGGCTGATGAAACAGAATAGAAAACCCAGATTTAAAACCACATATTTGCAGCTAATTGATTTTTAGCAAAGGCCAAGAACATGCATTAAGGAAAGGACATTCTCTTCAATAAATTATGCCAAGGAAACTGGATTTCCATATGCAGAAGAATGCAACTAAACTTCTATTTTTTACCATATAACCAACTCAAAATGGAGCAAAGACTTAAACATAAGACTCAAAATTATAAAACTATCAGGAGTACACATAGGGGAAACCCTCTAATACATAGATGTAGGGAAAGATTTTATGGATAAGACCTCAAAAACACAGCAACAAAACAAAAAATAGACAAAGGGGATTATATTAAATGGAAAGGCTCTTATACAGCAAAGGAAACCATAAACAGAGTGAAGACGCCACCTGTTAAAAGAAAGAAAATATTTGCAAACTAGACATCCAACAATGGACCCAGAATATACAAGGAACTCAAACAACTCAACAGAAAAAAATTATAAAGTCGGTAAGGGATCTAAATAGACATTTCTGAAAAGAAAACATAAAATGGTACCAACAAGTTTATTAAAAAATGCTCAACATGACTAATAGCAAAGAAGTGGAAATCAAAACCACAATAAGATACCTCATCTTAGTTAATATAGCTATTAATATTATCGGAAAGACAAAAATAACAAATGCTAGTGAGGATGTGAACAGAAGAAAACTTATACATTGTTGGTTAAAATGAGTATTAGTTCAGTCATTATGGAAAAGAGTGTTAGTTTCTAAAAAAAAAAAAAACTACACTAAAAATAGAACTATAATAAAATCTAGAAATTCCACTACTAGGTATTTATCCAAAGGAAAAGAAATCAATATATCCAAGGGATACCTGCAAACTCATGTTTATTGCAGCACCATTCACAATAGCAAAAACATGGAATCAATGTAACTGTTCATTAATGAATAAAAGAATAAAGAAAATGTACCCTATTTATGAGAGGACTTTAAAAAGTTTATTGAAAATTGAATTAAAATATAAAATTAAAAAACTTTATTTCTAACACAGGCTTCATCAAGGTCAAGACATTTTGTAAGCAATGACAATAGCCATTTAGTTCATTCATAAAGAACTGAGAGTCTTGGGAACTTAACCATGTCAATGTAGTCCTTTTTAAATTGTAAACTCAAAAACATGGGTGCCCTTTACAGATTTTTAAGATTAGGAGACAAAAAAAGGAGGCAAATCAGGACTTTAAGGAAAATGTCTAATGAGTTTCCATGAAAGCTCTCACAAAATTGCGCTTGTTTGGTGAGAGGAATGAACAGAAGCATTGTCACGGTGGGAAGAATACTCTGGTAAAGTTTTCCTGGGTATTTTTCTGCTATAGCTTTGCATAACTTTTTAAAAACGTTGTCATCATAAGGAGAGGTATTCATCATTTAGCCCTCAAGAAAGTTAACAGAAAAATGCCTTGATCATTCCCATAAATTGTTGCCATAAACTTTTCTCCTGACCAGTCTACTTTTGCTTTGACTGGACCACTTTCACCTCTTAGTAGCTATTGCTTTAATTGTGCTTTGTCTTCAGGATCATACCTGTGAAGGCATGTTTTATCTCCTGTTACAATTCTTTCAGAAAATGCTTCAGGACCTTGATCTATCTTTAAAATTAACATTGAAAGCTCTGCTCTTAGCTGCAGCTGATCTGAGTGCAATGAATTTGGCACTCATTGAACAGAAAGTTTTTCAACTTTATTTTTTCAGCCAGGATTGTGTAAGCTAAATTTAATTGAGATGTCTATAATTTTGGTTGTTATCTCTTCTGTTACTTCTTTGTCCTCTTCAGTTAGGGCATAAGCAAGATGAATTTTTTCCTCACAAACTGATATAGGTGGTCAGCTGCTATGGGTTTCATCTTTGACATCATCTCATCCCTTCTTAAAATGCATTATCCATTTGTAAACTTCTGGTTTCTTTGGAGTAGTATTCCTATAAACTTTTGATAAAGCATGATGATTTCACCTTTCTTTTACACAAGAGTCACCATAAATTTCATGTTTGTTCTTGCTTCAATTTTAGCAGAATTTATGCTGCTCTGATCAGGCCTCACGTTTTATCCTTCTTAGTGCTTGAAACTAGGTCCTACTCAGATATGTTATATAACTTATTACAAATTTAATTTGATGCAATAAAATTTTAAAATTATGCATAGATTTTATTCATAATACGTGTTTCTCTGGAACATTTTGAATGTTTCCCTGTATGCAGCAGAAAACAGTTTGGCCATAAATAAATTCAGTCAGCTGCAATGACAGGGATAGACAGGAGGCTAATATATTAGATGAAATAAGCCAGACACAGAAAGCCAAACATCGCATGTTCTCACACATATGTAGGGGGTAAAAAGTTAATCTCATGAAGGCAGAGATTAGAATGATTACCAGAGGCTGGAAAGGGTGTGTAGGGGTAGGGAACAAAAATACATTGGCTAATGGATAGAAACATAGCTAGAAAGAAAGAATATAGTCTAATGTCTTCTAGCAGGGTAAGGTGACTATAGTTAACAACAATATATTATATATTTCAAAATAGCTACAAGAGAAGACTTTAAATTTCTGAAACACACAGAAATAGTAAATGCTTGAGGTGAGAGACACTCTAAGTACTCTGAGTTGATCATTACACATTCTATACATGTAACAAATATCATATATACCCGCTAAATATATACAAATATTATATCTCAGTAAAATTTTAAAAAATATTATGAACATAAAACAACTTGTCAAAATTTATGGGATGCAGCAAAAGCAATGCTTAGATAAAAATTTATAATATTGAATGTGTATAGTAAAGAGAAGAAAGATTGAAAAATCAGACATCTAAGCCTCTAACTAAGAAAGTAGGGAAATAATAGCAAATTGAATTCAAAGTAGGCAGAAGAAAAAAGTAAAAAATTGGAGCAGAAATTAATACAATGGAAAACATAACACCAATGGAAAAAATCAATGAAATCTAAAGCTGGTTTTTAAAATGACAAATAAAATTGATAATATGCTCCCATTATAACTAGGAAAAAAGGAGAGATTGCACAACTTACTAGTGTCAGAAATAAAGGGGAGACATCACTGAAGATTCCATGGACATTAAAAAGACAATAAATAAATAATATGAACAGCTTTATGCCCTCAAGGTCACTAACCTAGATTAAATGACCAATTTCCTGAAAGACAGGGCCCACCAAAACTCACACAATAAGAAACAGACAATCTCATTAGGCTATATCTATTAAGAAATTGAATCAATAATTAATGACCTTTCAAAAGAGAAATCACCAGACCCAGATGGGTTCATTGGTAAATTTTACACAAGTTTTAAGCAATCAATTATACCAATTCTTTACAATCTCTTTCAGAAGACAGAAGCAGTAAAAATGCACCCTAACTCATATTATAGAAATGATACTTATACAAAAACAGTCAAACACATTACAATCAAAGTCATTACAAGAAAAGGTTATTATTCCTCATAAAATAAAAGCAAAAATCCTCAACAAAGTATTAGCATACTGAATACAACAATATACAAAAATAATTAAACATCACAACCAAGGAAGTTTTATTCCTGGTATGCAAAGCTGGTTCAATATTCAATAATCAATTAATGTAATCAATAATATCAGCAGACTAAAAAAGAAAAAATGATCATATCAATAAATGTAGAAAATGTATTTGACAAAGTCTAATATCCATTTATTATAAAAATGCTCAATAAACTAGAAATAAAAGGAATCTTCCTCATTTCATAAAGAATATCTACAAAACTATGGAGATAACATAATACTTAATAGCAAGAAACTAGAAACTTTTAAAATAAGATTAGGAGGACGGCAAGAATGCACCCTCTTGGAACTCTTTTTCAACATTATATTGGAAGTCCTAGCTAATGAAATAAAAAAAAGAAAAAGGTGTACAGATTGAGAAAAGAGAAATAAAACTGTTTTTGTTTTCAGATGATATGATTATCTATGTAGAACATTCAACAAAATTGGAACAAAAAAATAAGAAAGAACACCTGGAACTAATAAGTAATTATAAAATGGTTGCTGGATACAAGGTTAATATACAAAAGTCAAATACTTTCCTATATAATAGCAACAAACAAGGGGACTATGAAATTTAAAACATAATACCATTTACATTATCACAACAAAAATGAAATACATAGGTATAAATCTAACAATATATGCAAAATATAATAAGATCCATTTGATAAAAACTATAAAACTTTGAATAAAGAAATCAAAGAACTAAATAGATGAAGAGATAGTCTGTATTCACAGATTAAAAGACAATATTGTCAAGACGTGAGTTATTACCAAATTTGTCTATACATTAAATGCAACCCCAATAAAAATCACAGCAAATTATTTGGTTGATATCAAAAAACTAATTCTAAAGTTTATTTGAGGAGGAAAGAGATCCAGAATAGCCAACATAATTTTAAAGAAGAACAAAGTTATAGGACTGATACTATTTATATTCTACAGTTACTATAAAGCTACAATAATCAAGACTGTAGTATTGATGGATTAATAAACAAATGGGTCAATGGAATAGAATAGAAAGTCCAGTAATAGACCCACACAAATATAGTCAACTGATCTTTGACAAAGGAGCAAATGCAATATAATAAAGAAAAGATAGTTTTTCTGGCCAAGATGGCTGATCAGAAGCAGCTGCAGTGTGTGGCACTTACCAAAAACAATGAAAATCACAAGTTAATTCTACACCTTCAACTGAGGTATCCAGGTTCTCTCATCATGACTAGGCAGTTGTTGCGACCCACGGAGAGCAACGAAAAGCAGGGTAGGGCAACAGCCCACCTAGGAGCTACACGTGGCAAGGGGAGCTCCCTAACTCTGCCAGCCAAGAGAGGCGGTAAGTGATTGTGCTATGCCCCCCGGGAAACCATGCTTTTGCCATGGACCTTTGCAACTCAGAAAATAGGAGATTCCCCTTGTGAGCCCATGTCACCAGGGCCTTTGGCCCCAACCACAGAGCTGTACAGACTCCCCAGACTCTGTTTGGGAGTCGCTCTGGCGGCCACTGAGACGCAGGAGTTCTTTTGCCTACTTTGTCCTCAGGAATTCCAGTGAGGCAGGAGATTGTTCACTCCTTTAGGAAGAGGGCTGAAGCCAGGGAGCCAAGTGGCATCATTCAGTGGGTCCCAATCCCACGAAACCTTACCAACTAAGACCCGCTGACTTGGAAAGCTTGCCAGACAGTGGCAGCAGGCTGGAGACTTCGAAAACAACTGAGTTCCCAGGGAAAGGAGCAGTCACCACTGTCTCTGAGGCTTCAGTGGGCTGTTTGCCCCTGTCGGTGCTGGGGAGACTGGGTGGTTAGGACCAGGAGGAATTCCCCACAGTGCACCACAGCAGTTGTGGCAGATCATGGCCAGACTGCTTCTTTAAGTGTAACCCCAATCCATCCCTCAACATCGGGCAGAGCCTCCCCATGGGAATTTCAGCAACCCCAGCCAAGGATTTACGAAGAGAACTCTAACCTGTGGGGAGGGGCAGGCATGGTCTTTGCAGTTCAGTCTACTTAGTCTTTCCTGATAGCTCGCTCAGAAGAGTCCAGACAGCCCGAACACAGGTGATTTGCCCCAGCACAGTATACCCGCTCCACCAAGGGGCAGCAAGACTGCTTTTTAAAGTGAGTCTCCGATCCCTTTTCTTCTGTCTGAGTGAGACCTCCCAACAGGGGTTGCCAGACACCTTATACAGGAACATTCCAGCCAGCATCAGGTTAGTGCCCTCTGGAATAGAGCTCCCATAAAAGGAGCACGCTGCCATCTTTGCTGTTTTGCAGCCTCCATTGGTGACACCTCCAGGTGTGGGAGGGACCCAAGTGAATAGGGTCTGGAGTGGACCCCCAGCAAATTGCAGCAGCCCTATGGAAAAGAGGCCAGATTTAAAATAAAAAACAGAAAGCAACAACAATAACAACATCAACAAAAAAGATCCCCCAAAAAAACCCCATCCAAAGGTCAGCAGCCTGAAAGAACAAAGCTAGATAAACCCACAAAGATGATAAAGAATCTGTGCAAAAATGCAGAAAATTCAAAAAGCCGGAATGCCTTATCTACTCCAAATGATCGCAACACCTCTCCAGCAAGGGCACAGAACTGGTCTGAGGGTGAGAAGGATGAATGAAAGATGCAGGCTTCAGAAGGTGGGTAATAACAAACTTTGCTGAACTAAAGCAACATGTTCTAACACAATGCAAAGAAGCTAAGAACCATGATAAAACATTACAGGAGCTGATAACCAGAATAAACAGTTTAGAGAGGAACATTAAAGGTCTTTGATAAATTCAACATCCCTTCATGTTAAAAACTCTCAATAATCTAGATATTGAAGGAACATACCTCAAAATAATGAGCCATTTATGACAAGCCCACAGCCAATATCATACTGCATGGACAAAAGCTGGGAGCATTCCCACTGAAAACTGGTGCAAGACAAGAATTCCCTCTCTGACCACTCTTATTTAACATAGTATTGGATGTTTGGCCCAGGGGAATCAGGTAAAAGAAAGAAATAGTATTCAAATAAGAAGTGAAGAAGTCAAATTGTCTTTGTCTGTAGATGACATGAGCCTATATCTAGAAAACCCCATTGTCTCAGCCTAAAAGCTTCTTAAGCTGGTAAGTAACTTCAGCAAAATCTCATGATATAAAATCAATGTGCAAGAATTACAAGTAGTCCAATACACCAACAAGAGACAAGCAGAGAGACAAATTATGAATGACCTCCCTTTCCCAATTGCTACAAAGAGAATAAAATGCCTCAGGATATAGCTAACAAGGGAAGTGAAGGACCTCTTCAAGAAGAACTACCAACCACTGCTGAAGAAAATCAGGGAGGATCAAACAGATGGAAAAACCTTCAAAACTCATGATAGGAAATATCAATATTGTGAAAATGGACATACCGCCAAAGTAATTTTTAGATTCAATGCTATTCCCATTAAACTACCATTGATATTCTTCAAAGAATTGGAAAAAACGATTTTAAAATTCCTATGGAACCAAACAAAGCTTGTAGACCCAAGACAATTCTAAGCAAAAAGAACAAAGCTGGAGGCATCATGCTACCTGAACTCAAATTATATTACAAGGCTACAGTAACGAAAACAGCATGGTATTGGTACAAAACAGACACATAAACCAATGAGACAGAATAGAGAAATCAGAAATAAGACCTCACATCTACAACCATCTAATCTTCAACAAACCTGACAAAAACAAGCAGCAGGGAAGTTAGTCCCTATTTAATAAATGGTGCCGGGTAAACTAACTAGCCATATGTAGAAAATTTAAATTGGACTCTTTCGTTACACCTTGTACAAAAATTAACTACAGATGGATTAAAGGCTTAAATGTAAAACCAAAAACTGTAAAAATCCTAGAAGAAAATTTAGGCAGTATTATTCAGGACATAGGCACAGGCAAGGATTTCATGACAGAAACACCAGAAGCAATTACAACACAAGCAAAAATTGGCAAATGAGATCTAATTAAACTAAAGAGTTTCTGCACAGCAAAATAAATTATTATCAGAACAAAGAGACAACCTACAAATGGGGGAAAATGTTTGCAATCTAACCATCTGACAAAGGTTTATTATCCAGAGTCTACAAAGAGCTTAAACAAATTTACAAGAAAAAAGCAAATAATTCCATTGAAAATTAGGCAAAGGACATGAACATATTCTTCTTAAAACAAGACATATATGCAGCAAATAAACATATAAAAAGAAGCTCAACATCACTCATCATTAGATAAATGCAAATCATTTCTTTTTTTTAATTTCTTCTTCTAAAAAAAAATGGGATACATGTGTAGAATGTGCAGGTTTGTTACATAGGTGTATGTATGATGTATGCCATAGTGGTTTGCTGCACCTATTCACCCATTCTCTAAGCTCTCTCTCCTTACCCCACACCCTGCAACAGGCCTTTGTGTGTGTTCTTTCCCTCTCTGTGTCCATGTGTTCTCAATGTTCAACTCCCAGTTATGAGTGAGAATATGAGGTGTTTGGTTTTTCTATTCCTGTGTTAGTTTGCTGAGGATGATGGCCTCCAGCTTCATCCATGTCACTGCAAAGGACATGATCTCTTTCCCTTTTGGGTGCATAGTATTCCATGGTGTATATGCACCACACTTTCTTCACCCAATCTATCATTGATGGGCATTTGGGTTGGTTCCATATCTTTTCTATTGTAAATAGTGCTGCAATAAACACACATGTCCATGTGTCTTCATAGTAGAAAGATTTATATTCCTTGGGTATATACCCAGTAATGGGATTTCTGGGTCAAATAGTATTTCTAGTTCTAGATCCCTGAAGAATCACCATACTGTCTTCAACAATGATTTAACTAATTTACATTCCCATCAACAGTGTAAAAGTGTTCCTATTTCTCCACAGCCTCGCCAGCATCTATTGTTTCCTGACTTTTTAATAACTGCCATTCTGACTGGCATGAGATAGTATCTCATTGTGGTTTTCATTTGCATTTCTCTGATGATCAGTGAGGTTGAGCTTTTTTTCATGTTTGTTGGCCGAATAAATGTCTTCTTTTGAGAAGTGTCTGTTCATATCCTTTGCCCACCTTTGATGGAGTTGTCTTTGTCTTGTAAATAATTTTAAGTTTCTTGTACATTCTGGGTATTAGACCTTTGTGAGATGGATAGATTGCAAAAAATTTCTCCCATTCTGTAGATTGCCTGTTTGCTCTGATGATAGTTTATTTTGCTGTGCAGAAGCTCTTTAGTTTAATTAGATCCCATTTATCAATTTTGGCTTTTGTTGCAATTGCTTTTTGTGCTTTTGTCATGAAGTCTTTGCCCATGCCTATGTCCTGAATGGTATTGCCTAGGTTTTCTTCTAGGATTTTTATGGTTTTTGGTTTTATTTTCAAGTCATTAATCAATCTCAAGTTCATTTTTGTATAAAGCGTAAGGAAGGAGTCCAGTTTCAGTTTTCTGCATATGGCTAGCCAGTTTTCCCAGAACCATTTACTGAATAGGAGATCCTTTCCCCATTGCTTTTGTCAGGTTTGTCAGAGATCAGATGGCTGTAGAGGTGTGGTATTATTTCTGAGGTCTCTATTCTGCTGCATTGGTCTATATGTCTGTTTTGGTATCAGTACCATGCTGTTTTGGTTACTGTAGCCTTGTAGTATAGTTTGAAATCAGATAGCATGATACCTCCAGCTTTGTTCTTTTTGCTTAGAATTGGCTTGGCTATATGGAGTCTTCTTTGATTTCATATTGAATTTAAAATTGTTTTTTTCTAATTCTGTGAAGAATTTCAATGGTAGTTCGATGGGAATAGCATTAAATCTATGAATTACTTTGGGCATTATGGCCATTTTCACGATATTGATTCTTCCTATCAATGAGGATGGCATGTTTTTCCATTTGTTTGTGTCCTCTCTTATTTCCTTGAGCCGTGGTTTGTAGTTCTCCTTGAAGAGGTCCTTCACATCCCTTGTTAGCTGTATTCTGAGTTATTCTCCTTTTAGCAATTGTGAGTGGGAATTCATTCATGATTTGGCTGTCTGCTTGTGTATTGTTGGTGTAATGTTTGTGATTTTTGCACACTGATTTTATATCCTGAGATTTAGCCGAAGTTGATTATCAGTTCGAGAAATTTGTGGGTTAATAGAGTTTCTAAGTATAAAATTTTTCATCTGTAAACAGAGACATTTGATTTCCTCTCTTCCTATTTGAGTACTCTTTATTTTTTTATCTTGCCTGATTGCCTGGCCAGAACCTCCAATACTTTGTTGAATAGGAGTGAAGACAGAGGACATTCTTTTTTTGTACCAGTTTTCAAAGGGAATGCTTCCAGCTCTTGCTCATTCAATATGGTGTTGGCTTTGGGTTTGTCACAAATAGCTCTTATTATTTGAGATATGGACCATCAATACCTAGTTTATTGAGAGTTTTTAACATAAAGGGATGTTGAATTTTATCAAAGGCCTTTTAATGCATCTATTGTGATAATCATGTGGTTATTGTCTTTGGTTCTGTTTATGTGATGGATTATGTTTATTTATTTGCATATGTTGAACAAGCCTTGCATATGAGGGATGAAGTCAACTTGTTCATGGGATAAGTTTTTCGATGTGCTGCTGGATTTGGCTTGCCAGTATTTTATTGAGCATATTCACCTTGATGTTTATCAGGGATATTGGCCTGAAGTTGTCTTTTTTATTGTTGTTGTGTCTTTTCCCAGTTTGGTATCAAGCTGATGCTGGCTTCACAAGATGGGTTAGGGAAGAGTCTCTTTCAATTGTTTGGAATAGTTTCAGAAGAAATCATACAAGCTCTTCTGTCTATTTCTGGTAGAATTGAGCTTTGAATCTATCTGGTCCTGGGGTTTTTTTGGTTGGTAGGTGATTAATTACTGCCTCAATTTCAGAGCTCGTTATTGGTCTATTCAAGGATTTGACTTCTTCCTGGTTTAGTCTTGGTAGGGTGTATGCATCCAGGAAATTATTCATTTCTTTAGATTTTCTAGTTTATTTGCATAGAAGTGTTTATAGTATTTTCTGATGGTAGTTTGTGTTTCTGTCTGGTGAGTGGCGATATCCCCTTTGTCATTTTTTATTGTGTCTATTTGATTCTTCTCTCTCTTCTTATTAGTCTAGCTAGTGGTCTATCCATTTTGTTAATTTTTTCAAATAACCAGCTCCTGGATTCTGTGATTTTTGGGAGGGTTTTGAAATGCAAATACAAACCACAATGAAATGTCATCTCAAGTCAGTCAAAATGGCGATTATTAAAGAGTCAATAAACAACAGATGCCAGTGAGGTTGTGGATAAATAGGAATGCTTTTACACTGTTGGTAGTAATGTAAATGAGGTCATTTACTGTGGAAGAAAGTGTGATGATTCCATGAAGATCTAGAACAGAAATACATTTGACCTAGCAATCCTTTTAATGGATATATACCCAAAGGAATGTAAATAATTTTATTATAAAGATACACGCACGCATATGTTTCTTGCAGCACTATTCACAATAGCAAAGACATGGAATCAACTCGAATGGCCATCAGTGATAGTCTGTATAAAGAAAATATGGTATGTATACACCATGAGATACTGTGTAGCCATGAAAAGGGATGAGATTGGTTTTCTGCAGGGACAGAGATGGAGCTGGAAGCCATTAGCCTCAGCAAATTAATGCAGGCATAGAAAACCGCACACCCCATGTTCTCATTTATAAGTGGGAGTTGAATAAGGAGAACACATGGACAAAGGGAGGGAAACAACACACACTAGGGCCTGTTGGGAGGGAGAGAATCAGGAAAAATACCTAACGCATGCTGGCCTTAATACCTGGACGATGTGTTGATAGGTGCAGCAAACCACCATGGCACACATTTATCTATGTCATGAACCTGCACATCCTGCATATGTATCCCAGAACTTAAAATTTAAAATAAGCTGGTCTTTCTAACAAATGTTGCTGGCTCAACTAGAAATCTACATACAAATAAATAAGTGTGGTACCAGACCTTATGCACTTTACAAAATTAAATCAAAATAAATTATAAAACTAAATGTAAAGCTCAAAAATATAAAACTTTTAGAAGATAACACAGGGAAAACATACATGATCTTGTATATGGTGATGACTTTTTAGATTCAACACCAAAAACATGATCTATGAAAAATTAATTGATAAACTGAACTTCATTAAAATTAAAAATTTCTTTTCTTATAAGACACTGCCAAAGCAAGGTAAAGATAAGCCACAGTCTGGGAGAATATATTTGCAGAAGATACATCTGATAAAGAACTCTTTTCCAAAATATACAAAAAACTTTTAAAACTCAACAATACTAAAATAACCTAATTTAAAAAATGGATCAAAGACCACAACAGGCACCTCATCATAGAAGATATACAGATGGCAAATAAGGATAAGAAAAGATGTTCCACATTGTAATATGACATCAGAGAAATCTGTTTCTGCTGTTTGCCACGTTAAGGATGTTTTCCTCTCTTCAATTGCTGAGATATTTTATCATTAATGAATATTAAATTATGTCAAATGCCTTTATGCATCTTTAGCATAATCACTTTTGTTTTCTTCTTTATTCTTTAAATATCATGGACTGCATTGATTAATTTTTAAATAGCTTTATTGAGATATAAATTAGTTACCATAAAATTTGTCTTTCACTTAAGTACACAAATCAATGATTTCAGAAAATATATATAGGTGTACAACCATTACTACAATCCTGTTTCAGAAGATTACCATCATCCAAACTAGCCTTTGTGCCAGTTCACGATTATTCTTTTGTCTCCTTTTCAGCCTATGCAATCTTCCCCGTACTTAAGCAATCCACATATTTAACATTTCTGATATTCTTTGTATCTTTCTATTGATTTAATTTATGGCATAAATTTATGGCATTTCAGGCTAAAGAACTTCCTTTAGTATTTCTTGTAAGGTAAATCTGCTAGCAACAAATTCTAATAGTATCTGTTTACATGGTATTAACTCAGTTTTTATTTTTGGAGTATTATTATCTGGATGTAGGATTCTTAGAAGAAATTGTTCATTCTGAGCCTTAAGTGGGTTCTTCCACTTCTTTCTTCTGTCTGCTATTATTTCTAATATCAAACAGCCTTCAAGAGAATTGAAGCTCCCAATGAATCATTTTCTGTTGCTGCATTCAAAATTTTCACTTTGTCTTTGTTTTCCAACAGTTTGATTGTAAATTTCTAGAAGTGGATTTATTTTGTTTATCTTATTTGAAATGTGCTGAAACTCCTGGATATGTAGACTCAGGTTGCACAAAATTTGGGAAGTTTTAAATTATTTATCAAATATTTTTCTGCTCTCCCTCTTCAGTTCCTTAGAACTCTGATTACACATATTTTTGTAAATCCAATGTTTGTCCAAAGTTCTCTGAGGCTTGGTGTATTTATTTTTTAATCTTTACTTTTTTTCTTCAAATGAAATAATTTACTGCTAGTTAGAATTATACTATGTCAGATAGTGCAGTACTGTTTCAAGTATAAAAAAGGGTCAATAGAATAAAATTGAGAGTGCAGAAATATATTGGCACCGAATATACGACAACAGATATAGTGCTGGTTGATGCAGAAAGAATGGACAAGTCAATAAATAGTTTCACAAAAGTTATTTTACCAAAGAAAGGGAATTTTAAGTTAAATTCCCCACTAAAAGTCAATACTAGGTGTATTAAAATTTTAAATGTGACATGTAATACTTTGAAAGTTTTAAAAGCTTTCATATAAAAATAGCTTTATGATCTCAGAAGAAGGAGGGTTTCTTAAACAAGAACATGAAAAGCATACATCATAAAAAAGCTAGTAACTTGGATTGCTTATATTAAAGTCTTCTTTGCATCAAAATACATGATAGAAAAAAAAAAAGCCACACACAGATAAAACGTGGTTGAATGCATGTAACCAATGGTACCTAAAATATATTAAGATATTCTATAAATCAATAATAAAATAATACAGAATTTAAAAAGAATATACAAAATCAATACACAGAAATAGTACTAAAATTATTCTCAATCTGGTAATCAGCAGAAACTCAAAATTATAAGGTTATCATTCCATAATTAGGACCAAAAATAATCACACAAATACATTCAGACATACACACACTCACACACACAACTACAAAGAAAAAAAACTTGATAGCATCAACTGTACACATGGATATAGAATACCAGAATCCATATTCCACTATTATTAGAAATAGAAATTGTTGCAATCACTTTGAAGAAATATTTAATATGTTTAATAAAGTTAAATATGCTCATACCTTCATAGTTCCACTATCAAGGGCTTACCCTCTTAAAATTCATTTTTATATTTGAATTTAAGAAAACACATATAGTAACAGCCAAGTGGGATTAAAAGATAATGGAAAGAGAGAAAGTAGACATACTGAGTATAAACATATCTGGCTTTTAATTAATTTTTAAATTTATAATTGACACATAATAATTGTACTTATTTATGGGGTACAATGTGATGTTTCAATGCATGTATTCATAGCATGATTGTTGCAGGACTTTCCCTCTGTTCAGCTAAAGACGAGGTTCTTGTCCATCCAACGGCCATGAAAATTTAGGCTTACAGATAGTTTAAGGGGTGAGTAAAGCAGGGTTTTATTGGGTTAAAAAAACAGAAAAGGGGGAAACAGGGACTCTCTCAAGGCCAGAGTCCCTGCTAGAGTGCTTCTCACCCAGCCACTGGAATCCTGGATTCCCCACAGCAAGAGGAGGGGCCAGGCTGCTCCCTGCTGCAAATAGCTCAAAGCTCTGTGGCTCCACCCCACTGCGCAGGCTAGTTGGAGTTTTTGGGGGGAGCCTATCTCATCTGAGATAGGCTGAGACATCATTCCCACATCTAAATAAGTGCATCTAAATGCCATTCGATTAAGAATAAGAATGAAAACTCACCGCTGGGCGCAGTGGCTCAGGCCTGTAATCTCAGCACCGCCAAGGCGAGCGGATCACAAGGTCAGGAGATCAAGACCATCCTGGCTAACACGGTGAAACTCTGTCTCTACTAATAATACAAAAATTAGCCAGGCGTGGTGGCAGGGGCCTGTAGTCCCAGCTACTCGGGAGGCCAAGGCAGGAGAATGACGTGAACCTGGGAGGCGGAGCTTGCAGTGGGCGGAGATCAGGCCACTGCACTCCAGCCTGGGCGACAGAGCAAGACTCTGTCTCAAAAAAAAAAAAACCATTTTAACTGGTTCCTGCAAGAAAGGGGGCGCTGTTTTGGGGAAACAGCTGTCACAACTCCTTTAGAGGCCTAAGGGTTGTCAGCAGAAAGAGCCATGGTCAGAGTTTAGAGTTAGATGACCTGACGGCAAGAACAGACAAACCAGGTTATTAGAAAATATGTATTAAAATGAAACAAGGAGAGGAGTAAGGACTGCTCAAAAATTCTGAGGCCTTTTACCAGTTTGCACAGGAAGAGGGAGGCCAAAGGCCCAACTAGCAAAAAAGCTTTAGCCTTTTGCTGGCATGTTGGGCTTCTGCGTTCCCTTCCCCTGAGCCCAATACTAAGCTAACCAGTTTAAGGTTTGGGAAATAAACTCTTTCCAGTTTGGAGGATGCAGCTGAGGGGAGCATCTCATAATAGGGAGACACAAATACCTATTAGTAAAGACAGAACTGAGGAGAAGAAAGGAAAAAAGAAGGCACGATTTAAAGGAGTCCCGGAGGTTCAGGATGCATTCACAAGGGGTACAGACTGAAGATGAATGGCTACCGGTCTAGAAAGAGGGGAGATGATGTCCCTGCTTTCCATCTCTTCCTAGCAGATACCTCGGGTACATGAGGGAGAGAGAGAAGAGGATCCTCTTTTCCTCTTCCATCCTTGGATCCTGAGTCCCAGTAACCTTGGCAGGTCCCAACATGAGTGTCGAAGTGGCTTGCACCCATAAAGCAGGGAGGGCCCAGAAAATAGGAATTATCCACTCTCATCTATACCTCTATCTCCTCTACTGTCAGTAGCCTTGGAGTTCCCTAGATCTCATTTATGCCATGGATATTAAGGTGGCCTTTATCCATAAAACAGGAAGCTTGGAGTTGGCTTAATTGGCAGGAATCAGCCACGCTCACCTGTGCTGTGCATTTTAACCTTTGTTTTCATCTGCCTCTGAATCCTTAGGCTTTGGCCCAAATCGAGTCTGACACAATAATATATTTCAGGGTGGGGGTTGCATGGACTCCTTATCATAAGCCGAATGCTAAGGTGAAACTGTGGAACTGAGTCCTCCTCCAACAAGGGAGAGGAAAGGATGTCTTGTGACACACCCAGATAACTGGTAGCTGTAGTTATGCTTGCTAGAATTCGGATTCTTGGTGCTTGGCTTCAGTTAGCTCACTTGCTTTTACTTTCCCAAAAGGAAACTGCTGGGTGATGGGCACTTTATTTATTCCCTGTTTATTCCATCACTTGGCAAGATTTACAGGGCAATTGCTAAGAACTAGAATATTGATCCAGGTTTCTATATTACCTATCCGTTTTGTTTTTTTCTAAGCTGCAATCAGAGATTGCTGGTAGGTTCACAGAAACAAGCAGGGTTAGTCTAAAATGTAGGCAAAAACTTAAATATAATAAGTTTAGAATTTAGTGACAAATGTATGATAATTTTTGGAACATAATTTCTCTCTCTCCAGTCTTCATTTTTATTAAGGAACAAATTATCATAGGACTGAGTTGTTTAAATAGATTTTAATCTTATACTTGGCCTGATTATTCGCATAAAGTGCAGCAAGAATAATATTTCTACATAGGCCTTTTGGATTGGCTTTGATGGAATTCTGTTCCACAAGGAATCTCAGATAAGACTTTTTTAAAGCCGAGCCCAACCACAGATTTGTATCCTCAAACACCTGTGAGTTGGGTGATCCTCTCTTCTTAAGGTCCCAAGATAGTTGGAGAGTGACGTTCTTTACTGGCCAGAGGTCAGGAACCCTGTACAGGGACTATGTAGACAGGGTATGAGGCCAGTTTCCCCACTGGGCATTAATTAGCTCTGTAAGTCAAGCTTGACTCCTTATAGGGAAGTATACCCTTCCAATCAAAGCCTTGGTAAAATAACCACTTTCTCCAATTGTGTTCTGTTGCAAAAGAAAAATGGATTCTTATTGCCCTGATGCAAACAACTATATTGTCATAAGTTAAGAATACTCACAGAGTTTCCAAATTCTAGAGGAACCAGGCAGAGAGAAAGTAACATGCTCCAAATTTTGTTCATAGAAATATGCCTTACCCAATTATTAAAGGCTATAAATAGTTCAAAATAAGTTTCCTTGGCTCTGAAAAAAACAAAACAAGGATCAGCAATATTCCAAGCAAAAAGTCAAAAAGGTTGCTTCAGCTTTCTGAGTTCCGTCCATTTAGTTAACTCTGGTTTTGCATGATATTCATGACCATCTCAGCTCTTCATGAGTCCTGTGCATTTTCCTTTATTCCAATGTTACAATCTTCAAAATCATCAGCATCCTGTATTTGAGAGCACCTGTTACTGTTTTACAGCTTATTATAAACCATCTTTTGAAAAGAACTTAAACAAGACAACAATTATCTGTGAATAGCAAAATGTCCGGGGTAGTTACAGTTAGAAACACAATTGACAGAGAAGTTTGGTTATCTCTGTGGTTTACAATAACTTAACATAGAAACCTTAATTATGATTCAGAGCATATACTTAGACATTAGAACTCTAGAAAGCCTATACAATTTTGAAACATATATTAGCATTATTCACAAAAATAAAAGCTAAAGAAGATTGAACATTATTTTGGCAATCTCATGTACCTAAACATGTCAAATAATTCTGTTTACCTCTGTTTTCTGGACACTTTGGGGGCCCTCAGAGTATTCAAAAAGGCAGAGGCCAGGGAAGACAATTTTGAAACTGAAGTTTGATTTTTGGGAAGGCTGTTAAATGTTTGAGGTTTAAAACACTTGGTATTATGGAATAGAATTCCAGATTATCATAAGTTATTTATTTTGCCAAAATGATTACTCGGAAATTTTAAAAAAGAAAAAACCTTTTATATCCCTTTACAAATTTTGCCAAAGAGCAGATTACCACCTTAGGAAAACTTTGTTATGATTTTATGTCTATGCTCAATTTACAGAAAAAACATATAACACCCTTGTTTTGAATTTAGTTAATATGTTCTCACAGAGAACCTCTTCTGCAAGATTAATTTCCACAATTCCTTCACCCCTTCTTTAAACCTTCAGCTTTTTCCTAATTTAACTCAAAACAATCCTTTAATCCCGGGCAAAAGTTTACATTTCCATGCCTTCTTAAAACCTTTTACTAAAAAACACATTTTACTGTTCTTATATACCTTGCATGTAAATCTATTTCTAGTAGTTTCAGTGAACGCCTAGCAATTTTTAACTTTAAAGTAAAACTTGGTACATTGCTTTAATTGTGTGGTAACTGCAGCCAAAGTTTGCGTTCTTAGTTAAGGGTGTGGTTAGTTCCATATGTCTCCAGGCATTACCAATCGTGGTAAAAACTTTAAAAATAGAGGAAAGGGCTTTCTTTGCACTAAAAATTTTGTAAACTCAAGAAATAAGTATTACATTCTCTAACTAAAGAGTTCCTCTGGACTTAACCCAGACTACTGCTTTTTAGTGACGAATATTGCCCTTGTCCAGCAGTCCTTACAGAAGACTCTGCATTTTATGCCAAATAATATATTAATATCTGTAATTAATTTTTATTTAATAAGCCTTGTTTTTCAAGGAAGAAAAGTTTATGTTTTCAAACAAATTTTTAATTTAAAAATTGTATGTACTTAAAATGGTTTTATCTATCCTGTTATAGTAAAACCTACATTCCTAATTATCACGTAAATGTTTCCTAGTTTTTTCAATTATACCTTTCTGTCTATCCAACATTAAAATTTGTTTCCCAAAGTCCAAAAGATTAATAGTTTACATATATATGTGTTATATGTATGTGTAGAAATTATATATATAACAATAAATGTCTTTTCATAATTTTATTTATGTGATTTGATGATTTTTTTTTGTCCTACATCAAATGTAAGCGTAAGAGAATAAAAGGAGTGTTACTTGGTTTTTGCTTGCTAGTGGTGGCCTATCAGGAGTGGCCACTGCCATGGTGCTAGCTGCAGTCAGGGAGGTGCTACTGGGACTGCATGCTCCATGGGGACGGAAGGAGCTGGGAGCAGGAAGGAGCTGGGAGCAGGCAGGAGCCCTACCCTCCAAGGCACAGCTGCAGCCAACCAAGCCTCAATTGTGGACCCAGGCATCTCTGTCCTCTTGGGGGTCCAGGAAGAATTCCTCCCTCTGCAGACTCAGAAGTACCTGGTCCTGCTGCCTGGCCTCTCTTTGCTCTCAGCAGCTGCTGTCATCTCAGAGAAAAGTTGAGGCCAAGCCTGGGTGCTGTTGCAACTCAGCTGGATGTTTGCATGATTGGGGAAGTACTGACATGCTAGCCTCCTGCCACCTTGGCCCCCTCCTTACATTGGGTGCCAACAAGCATAGAAGGGAGCCTGAGGTGGTGCTGAGAAAAGCTTGGTGCTGATGTGCAAGTACCCCTCAGCACAAACAGCCTGGGTGCCATGAACGGTGGCAGGAGGCAGACAGGCTGCTGGCTGGAAGAAGATGGGTCCCCAGTGAAGCCCCACCTTCAAGACGGGGAAGGCCTGAAGTCTAGGGACTGGGTTGCGGGTCCTGTGGACTGGAGTGGGAACTTGTGGTGCTTTTTCTGGGTCCACCCATGGCTGCCTATGGACAAATTGGCATGCACTTCCTCCCTTCTGAGGTTCATAAAAGCCTGGGACTCAGCCAGATGATGGCATGTCCTGCCTGCAGAGAGGAGCTACCCACTCCAGGGTCTCCTCTCTACTGATTACTGAGCAGATATCAGGACTACCAGCTGTGGAGAGAAGCTACCCACTCCACAGTCTCCTCTCTGCTGATAGGTGAACACTCATTGGGACACCCTGCTTGCAGAGAGGAGGTACCTAATGTGGGTCTTCTCTGAGCTGTTCTATCACTCGATAAAGTTCCTCTTCATGTAGCCCACCCTCCACTTGTTCACATACCTCATTCATCCTGGATGTAGGACAAAAACTTGGGACCTGTTGAATGGCAGGCCTAATAGAGCTGTAACACAATCAGGACTAAAACACATACCTCTCTCACCATATAAAGTGTGACAAGAAAGAGAGAAGAGAAAAGGAGAGAAGAGCTGCAGTGCTGTGGGGACCCCAGACCTAGGAGCTCCCCAAGCCAGGGCTGTGACACACTCTCTGGGGCTCTGCAGTTTCTGGCGTCTCCAAGCTTCTGGAGCCACCATGTTTTCTAGCACAAGTTGTGGGAGCTGCTTGCAGTATACCTGGTCCAGCTGCAGCCTCACAGGGAGCCAGCCCCCATGCCAGCACCTGCAGCTGCCTGCCCAACTGCAGCCAGCATACCTGGCTGTGCAGAGTAGCTGGACCCCACACTCACTTATTCACAGCCCCCTCACCACTCCACTTGCCCTTGGCAGGCATGGGATCCATCCTGCAGTACAAGCCAAATGCAGCCTGCCAGGCCGATTGATCCCACAAGCCCAAGCAAAACTCAGGCAAAGGCACCACTGGCCAGAAACATTTCCAGCTGGAGAAGTGATACCCCAAGGATCCTGTGACAGTATTTAGGTCCAGGCCTTCTCTGTATAAATTCAGAAAGAATATTATAAAAATGTATGAATAATGTAGAATTGTATGTATTAAAGATCATTCTATATTATCCAATATAGGTGAGCAAACAAAATCATTGCCTGAGAGTTGCACAATGCTGATTTATATCCCTCTAACTTATAAGGTTGGTTTTTGCTGTGAGATTTTTTTTGTTTTTGTTCGTTTGTTTGTTTTTTGCTTTTTTTTGAGATGGAGTCTTGCTCTGTCCCCCAGGCTGGAGTGCGGTGGTGCCATCTCAGCTCACTGCAAGCTCCGCCTCCTGGGTTCATGCCATTCTCCTGCCTCAGCCTCCCGAGTAGCTGGAACTACAGGCGCCCACCACCACGCCTGGCTAATTTTTTGTATTTTTAGTAGAGACAGGGTTTCACCATGTTAGCCAGGATGGTCTCGATCTCCTGACCTCGTGATCCACCAGCCTCGGCCTCCCAAAGTGCTGGGATTACAGGTGTGAACCACTGCACCCGGCCCAGCTGTGAGATGTTAAAAGTAAAATACATGCCCATCCTCTCATTTAATTGAACTTTGTCTTTAGCTCAAAAGATTATTTCAAATTAGAGAAAATGGCATCTATTACTTAGAAGATAATTCAGTTTGAAAATTAATGAGTGGAGATTACAAGACCTTTTAGATTTTTATAGATCAAGGGTTCATTTCTGACTCTTAACTGAAAACCAGAGGGAAGCTTGAAGAAAATAAACAGGTCAATGTAAAAGAAAAGCAAAAGAAAGAGAACATCAAGTCAAAAAACTTGATTTATTTTACTTTGTTCTATAACCTGTGTTCTAGATCCAGTAATTTTATGACAATGGGATGGGGTAGAGAAAAACAAGTACTGCATGTCCCTCCATCAAGCACTGCATGTCCCTCCATCAAGCCACAGCAGTACTGTGGCAAACAAACAGTTTAGTTATCTAGTCAGGACCAAGTTTCCCAAACGTATCTACTAATTTAGAGATACTTGAAGTTTCTACTATTGCATTGACTTATTTTTATTGCATTGACATTATTTTTAAATTTTAATAATAAATTGCTCTGATAGATTATTATAAATTATCATGTCCTAGGAATCCCAAGAAGCAAAAACCACAAATGAAAGCCATATGATCCCTTAAAATCAGTATATAGGACTCAGGGATACATATGAAGCAAACTCATTTTCATAAAATTGACCAAGGAAAATGACCATTACTGCAATGGTGAGAGATGAGGGGAACATGTTGGAGCTAATAGCACATAGCTAGTATGTGGAATGGGTCTTGAGTCGCTTCATTTTTCTGTTAAATATAATAGTGACCACAGCTTGCTGGGGGACCTGTAGCTCTCTAGGCCACAGATCCTTGAATTAAACATGATTTCCAATGCAATAAAAATACTTCATTATTTTTATCAGCAATCATTCTTTTAGCATCTACGTAACATGAGTCATTTCCTGTGCCCTATGTGAAAACTCAAGCAAGTATATGACTATGTTAGTCATAAAAATGTGTCATTCATATCTCTTACTGTGGCAGACAGCTTAGTATTTTGATCGCCAAAGCTGTAGTCCTTTTGGGTTCATCAGTGAATCTCATGAGCTGCTTATGGTCAAAATCTGAGCACATCAGGGATACTTGAAAGGGCCATTTGTGTTTATTAGCATATGAGACTCCTCTGATAGACAACTTTGACTCAAAGACTTTCTACCTGCCAAGAGAAAAGTTTCTTGGAGATATTTGCAATCTGATACACGTCTCCCCAATATGTCTCAACCACCTCATCTCCTTTAGAGAGACAGGAATAGGACCTGCTTTTGTGGTCTGAAGGCTGTCGCTGCATTCTCTGGTTCTCTCTCTTTTTTTTCCATTGAGAATTTCTCCAATAACTATCTTGTATATCTAATCCCATCTTGGTGTATGCTTCCTTGAATATCCAAAGCAATTCAATACTTTTTAAAAAAATTATAAACATAATCAGTTAAGAAAATAAAATTTTGAGTACCAAGTATAAGTCCAAACTGACAGCTTGAGTCCAAACTCATAACTCTGAGACTGATTTAATGGCAAACCTCCTCTCCACCATCTCATTCCTGGTATTGAGAGAAGCCTTCATTGGCATGACACCTAAAGCTGGATTTTCCTTTTTTTCTCCTTATTGTGCTATTTCTCTTCTCTCTCCCTCTGTAATCTCATTACTCAGTCCAGAGAATGTGGAGAGGGAATGAAGAGAATAGGTAAGGAGAAATAATGTATTATTGGGAAATAGCTTCTCTCTCCCTGGGATTGATGGTTGTTTAAAGCTGACTCTGTTATGGATTCTTTTGGGGGCACGTTCAAAAGTTCCTGGCTAGTCCCCTCTCTTGTACAGTTTCTTTGACCTAGGCAAATCCGATTTGTCACAGCTCTTAGGAATTCTGCATCACCCTACTTTCTGTATACTGATATTTCTCCACCCTTCTAGTCAGTGTTGATGGACAATACACACTGCTTCTTTCTCACTTGTGTGGCTGACACCTGGTTTATAGGGAATACTGATATTTCCTGACGAATGTCAAAAGTACCCTAATGCAGCCACCTCTCAGGCTGTCTATACTCTGACTTACTCTGCAGAGAATTAGAAGGAAATCACTTCCAACTACAATTCTAGGTTTGAAGTGAAGGAGGCAGCCTATCCTATCTCTTGATGGTTCTCACAGATTGCAAGAGCTCTCACCAAAGAGTTATCAATACACTTTTATTTCCCCACAATCTTCCTATTTTCTATCTGTTTTGGACTTAGAAGGCTATTAGTTATAAAAATAATTATCAAATAACTTATTTGAAAATTTCTAAGAGATTATTTTTCCCCTCACATTCAAATTTAACATTTATCATACTATTATTCTTTATATCGTTTTGGAAATCTGTTACATTTATAATAAATATATAACTATAATCACTTACACATAATTAAAACACCTGAAAATAGAGAGTAAGCAACAGATTGAAGATGTGGTGTTTGGAGTTTCTTCTCACATATACACTGAAAATTGCTAAAAATACTTAGGAATAAGTATTTTTGCTGGGTGACTAGGTTTTAGAAATAGAAGTACAGGGTGACAGGTAAATATCTGACTCAGAAATAGTTTTTTAGATGTGTTAATTGAATTAATACAGTCCCATCACAATGAATATTTTACCTTTGCCAGGTAATCAAAATTAAAATTACATTTAATAATTTTGAAGTTTCACAAGCAGAGTATTTTGGAACTATTTGGGTCCCATTAAGGACTGGGTATTAATTTTTTAAAAAGACAAAATGAGGAAAAAATAAAATTAAATTGAATTAAAAGAAGAAAAATTAAATGCAATTATGAGAATAGTTGCAGATTATTGATCATAAAACATGGAAATTTCCAAATTTTAAAGAATACTTTTGTTTTTGAATAAAATCCCTCAAAAATTTAAAGATTTTTACTGCACTTCCTTAATAATATGGTGATATTTAAGACTTTTAAATCTAGTGCCATATAGGTATATATTGGCCTGAGGAATTCTGAAGTACAAAACCCTCACATTTAATCTAATTAATTGTTTTATGTTAGATAAATATTTGAAGTGTTACACAGAATTTCCCAAGTTACTTTTACGTGTAAACGTTGTGGCATGACAGTGCATAAAAACCTTCAAATTATTGCTTTAAAATTCTATGTAATTTTTGGAGTACATTTTTAGAAGCACTGTATGCAGAATGCGGATACATGTGCCACAATGAATTCATAATAAGATTGTTCTTTGGAAATTTTTCGTATTTTTTTTTGTTGCTGTTGCACTTGGGAGAATGGACAGATACCTCCCCAGTATGCAGCTACATCGTACTACTCAACCTGTTTGTTCCATCTACTGAAATTAAAATCAGTTTCTGATAGCTCTTACATTCCAACTAAAGCATGTTATCGAATTGACTTAGTAATCTTTACTGTGCATCTACATGGCTTATCTCTAAAATATGCATCTTTTACATTAATGAGTTGTAGAAATTCTTACTGAACACTTTTTATGTTCTTGCTCTGGGGAAAAAAGGTCAATGTAACAACTCTTCTTAACAGAGTCTTTGTCTAATAATATAAGAAATTGTCTAATATGTCACTAATTATAATAAAGTGGGATAAATATTACAAGAGGGGTAGGCCCCAGCCGTTGGGGCACACGAGAGGAGCATGGAATCCCATCTATTGCTATATATGAATCATATATATGAGAATGTGTTTATGGTAATATGTTCTTACTCTTCTGATGACAATTTTCCCTCAGATACAGACAATTTCCCCTCAAATACTCTTCTGATTACAATTTCACCTCAGATATATCACCTATAAAGTGAGATGGAACAGTTACATTTTGTTCTACAGATAAAGATGTCGATTTGTGAGTTTACTTGGCAATTAGTGTTCTTAAATAAACTTAGAAAAATTATTTGATCTATAAGATACTTTCAGTACAGTGAAAATAATATTACGGTCCAGTAGTACCAATTAATAATAATAAAATTAAATTAAAATATTGATTTAAATATAAGCAAATATATTTATTTTGAATGCTAGTAACACACACACATATACATATATACATATATATATTATAGCTTAGAGAGAGAAGGAAGGTGAGAAGAATGTAATTAAAAAACCACCACTTAAAAATGCAGTATAAAATCGTGCTTATGTGTTGATTCTCTGAATACGTATTCTATGGCTTCAAGTTCTGCCCCTCGAACTTACTAGCTTCGTGCCTCTATGGGACTATTTTACATCCTTGTTCTTTGAGTTCTTTTTCTGTAAAATGGAGATATTAGGTTGATCCATATGACATGGTTATATTTGGCTATTTTTACAGCTTAATTAAGGTATAATTACAATAAACTACACATATACTGCACAATTTGATGAGTTTCCATAAATATATATATACCTAAGAACCTACTAATATTGCCATAATCAATACATGAACATAGTAGTCACCCCAAAATTTTCTTGTGCCCCTTTTTAATCCAAGTTTCCCTACCTCTTAGCTCCAGGAAAGCACTGACTTTCCCTCTGCCACTACAGATTAGCTTGATTTTACTAGAATTTTTTTTTAATGAGTGAAATAATTATAATATGTGCTCCTTTTGTATAGTTTTTAGCATAGCTATTGTGAGATTCATTCATGTTTTTGCATGTATCAAAAATCATTACTGGCTGAGTGCAGCAGCTCCCACCTGTAATCCCAGGACTTTCAAAGGTCAAGGTGGCAGGATTGCTTGAGGCTGGGAGTTGGAGGCTGCAGTGAGCCATGATTGCACCACTGCATTCCAGCTTGGGAGACAGAATGAGACCTTGTCTCAAAAAAAAGGAAAACATTGTCACTAACTACTATTTCATTGTTTGAACATTCTACAACTAGTTTATTCAACTGTTGATGACTGTTTACTTTTTTTCTATTGTAGGTGATTATGTACATATTTGCCATAAACATTTGCATACAGAAAACAATTGAGAAAATCAATGAAATGACTGTTTTAAATAACCTGTAAAATTAGGAAACAGAGAGACAACACAAATTTCTAATATCAAGAATACAAAGGTGACGTTACTGAAAATCCTATATACACACACACACGCAAACATACACAGACATACAAAATATAAGTAGGGAATATTAACACCAAGAAATCTGGCTAATTAAATAAAATGGGAAAATTCCTTGAAAGAAAAAATCTACCCAAACTTATTCAAGAAAAATTAGATATACTGAATATTCTTGTATATATTAAATTGCTGACATAGAAAAACTTTCATTAAAAAGAACTTTACACTCCCATGACTTTATAGATGATGATATAAAATGTGTAAGTAATGCCTATCAATTCTACATAAAACTTCTAGAAAACCAAAGAGAAAAGAATACTGCATAATGCATTTTACGAGACCAGTGTTACTGATATCTAAACTAGATGAAAATATTACAAAAAAAAATACTAAGTAAGAACAGTATTTTCTCTGGACCCATGCACAAAAGTCCTTAACAAAAAGATTGCATGTCAAATCCCACACTATATTAAAAAGATTAATACATTATGACCAAGTAAGGAATATTCCAACATCAGCTTATTTCAATATCTAAAAATCAATATATTTTACTGTATTCTCAGACTAAAGAAGAAAAACTGTATGATTGCCTTCACAGCTACATACAAAAATTTAGAAAAATTCAGCCTTCTGATAAAAACTCTCAACCTGTTAAAGGACATCTCTGTAAAACACAGCTATCATCACACTTAAGAGTGAAAGACGGATTGTCTTCCCCTTGCCATCAGGAAAGAGGCACAAATGCCTAATCTAATCACTTCTATTCAACATTATGCTACAGATCTTAGATAATGCAGTATGTAAGGACATGAAATGAAAGAAAAATAGTTTGTAAATAAAGAATTAAAACTTTTTATTTTCAGGCTACATGATTTTCTAATAGTGAATACAAAAGTATCTATAAGTAAGGTATCACTTGACAGTTTTAGAACCACAAAAATTATGTTTTATCTTAACAGTAATAGAATCTACTTCAAAGAAAGCATCACCATAATCAATTGACAAGTTTGAATATGTTCATGCATACAACATTTATCATTGGGTGTTTCAAGGAAGCTATCTGCAAGTATTAGCTAATAGATTTTTGAAGGAAATGAAATTTTCATGCCCACAAAAGGTGGAAACAGCAACACAATGCAATTTAAAATACAAAATGTGATAGAACTGCTGAGAAGATAAAGAAATACAAGAAATGTAATATTGTGGCAGTTTCTGTTAGCTTTCTTTAGAAAAATAACCTCTGAGAGATGAGTTAAAACTTCAACTCTGAGTTTTCTAGCAATTGATACTAAAAAAGAAGCTTGTACAGTCATCATCTGTTTATCAATACTCATACCACTTTAAAACATTTTTCCTCATAAAAGTGAGGGTAAAAAAAAAAGTGAGGGTAAAATGATGGTTAGCAGAGCCTGAGGGTGGGAAGGGAAGACAGGGAATGAGGAGTTATTGATCAAACGATACAACATTTAAGACAGATTGGAAGAATAGGCATTGAGATCTATTGCACAGGAAGGTGACTATAGTTACAATAATAATGGATTGCATATTTGTACATAACTATGAGAGTCAGCTTCAGATACCTCATCCTAAAAAACAATGGAAAATAATCAAGGAGATAGATATGTTAAGTAGCTTGACCTAGTCATTCACCATTGTGTGTGTGTGTGTATGTGTGTGTGTGTATAATCAAAACATCAACTTGCAAACCATAAATGTATGCAATTGTTTTTTCAGTCAAAATAATATTAATTATAAATTTTAGGGGCATGGCTTAAACAACAGAAACTTTATTTCTTTCAGTTTTGGAGTCTGGAAATTTGAGATCAAGGTGCTGGCAGCTTTGATTCTCCTAAGGCCTCTCTCCTTGACTTGCAGACAACTGCCTTCTCTCATTTCTATGTCTTAAACATGGCCTTTTTCTCAGTGGGCAAGCATTCCTAATGTCTTTCATCTCTTTTTCACATTTTAATTTATATCTGATTCAGGGGATGTATATGCTTGTTTTTATGGGTACATAGCATACTGGTAGAAATAAAGCTTCCAGTGTACCCAGTACCCAAATGGTGAACACTGTACACAACAGGTACAATTTTTCAGCTCTCATCAACCTCCCACCAAACTCCCTTCTTTGGAGTCCCCAGTGTCTAGTATTTCCATCTTTATGACCTTGTGAACCCATTGTTTAGATACAAACATATATGTAATTTTTTTAAGAATAAAAGTGCTCATGAGAAGCACAACCAATTTTGTTACTGTGACCAAATATAGTATTTCTGGGCTCTCAAGTTAAGGACACAGTATAACTTGGTGAACACAACCCAAACTATCTTTTATAATAAATGAAGTGATAAGCTTTTAATGTTTTTTATAATACCAATGATATAATAATATTAGGTGAAATTTAACCTAAACCCTTTAAGATTTCTTTGTAAAACCCATGTTCAAATATGCTGGTAAAATTCTTGCAAAAGGAGTGATACTTGGAAGGTCATTGTCAATGGCTGAATGTTCACAGGGGTAGTAATATGTTATATTGATGAGCCAATCATAAATGGACACCTAGTATTCATCTTTGAAGCAAACCTCTTTTAGGGTCAAAACATGGTCAGGTAATGGACTCTGTATAATGACACATTGATGAATAACTGCACTGAGTATTTACAGATAGATTTTTTTTAATAGTGATTAGTAGAAACCACAAATTCTGTAACAATATGTCAACTAGTTTTTAATGTGGACATTGAAGCAAGCAACATAGACACACTGAAGGGCTTAACAAGTTTATGTGCTTTAAAAAAAAATTCACAGGGGCTGGGCATGGTGGCTCACGCCTATAATCCCAGCACTTTGGGAGGCCTGGGTGGGCAGATCACAAAGTCAGGAGTTCGAGGCCAGCCTGGCCAACATAATGAAACCCCATCTCTACCAAAAATACAAAAATTAGCCAGGTATGGTGGCACACGCCTGTACTCCCAGCTACTCGGGAGGCTGAGGCAGGAGAATCACTTGAATCTGGGAGGCGGAGGTTGCAATGAGCCAAGACCATGCCATTGCACTCCAGCCTGGGTGACAGAGTAAGACTCCATCGCAAAAAAAAAAAAAAAAAAAAAAAAAAAACATAGGAAGTATTTTCTTTGCTGGCAGCTGATTTAGGTAAAAAGGTGGTATCATAAAAATCACACAGTTTCAGAAAATTGTTCAATACTGTGTAAAGTCACTAAAGGCACTTAGGAAGGCAGATTCAAAGATATGAAGACATATATTCTTAAAATAGTGCATGCTTTCATAACCTAAATGTGCTTATTTTAGATATAAGAAAGAAAAATATTAACAACAACGAAACAAAATTGATCATCTACTACATGCTAGGAATTGTGCACTGAAGGCCCTGGCTTCATCACAATGCAATATAACAATGTAGCAAAATTGCTCTTGTACCCCATGAATATAAGTACATAAATAAATAAATAATCTCATAACAGGTCTATGAAGGCATAGTGTGGAAAAGGCAGTCCTAACATTGTGGTTTAACAAAAAAAAGAGAGAGATTCATATTTCAATTCTGTGTCACTAGAGGCAAGATTTGGGTTTTCTGCCCCCAAGACTTTTTCTGTAAAACAGGAATAATAATATGTACTATTTAAGTAGTTGTAAGAATTTGGAATGACACATATGACAAATATCAGGCATAACCCCAGTAAATATGGCTGATTGATGCTAATATGGTGATTTTATATTTTTTCAATATGATTCAATTTGGTAATGTAATTGATACCAATTTATAGTTTTTATGTAAAGCAAACGCAGGCATCTTATAGAGTTCTAATATCAACTAGATTTCTACCTGACATAGACTTATCTTAAATAACCTATTTCCAGACTTACTCTGGGAGGACACCTCTTCTGTCAATTGATAAAATTAAATGTTCCACAGGATGTGAATATAGAGGGAACACGGGATTCTGTATGTGTATGTATTGCATCCAAATAAACTAATTAATTGTAATGTCAACAAATAAAAATGATGATGTCTTGCATGAGGCAAATAGCGGTGGATATAGTAAGAAGGAATTGGTGCTTTAGTTTTCTAGACATAAGCTAAAGGATATGCTGACTCAGTACATGCCAGTTGAAACCAAAGACTGTAGTTGATAATGTTGCTGAAGTTTTTACTTGGAGATGAGGTTTTTCAGAATTGAGAAAAGTAAAGTTTTGTATAAAGTAGGTTTGAGGATGGAAGAGCAGTAGTTCAGTTCAGGCCATGTTGAGTTTATGTCAAGTAGAAAATTGGAGAAGTTTGGAAATGTGTAGTAGGCAATTGGATAAATTAATCTTCTTAGAACTCAGAGGAGAATTCTGACTAAAGACATAAACTTGAAATATGTATCAATATACATAATAGTAGCAAAAAATAAAGGCCTGTGACTGATTGAGATCATCAATAAGTGGCCATAAATATAGAACTCAAGAGGGGAGGCCTGAAAAATTACAGTGTTAAGATGTAAACAGAAAATATGAAAGGAGACTGAGAAAAAGCCTTCAGAGCAGGTGGATAATCAGAAGAGAAATGAGGTGTACTGGTAGACAAGTGAACAAAATGTTTCCAAGAGAAGATATTGATCAACTATGCATAGTTACTTAAATGAAATGCTAAATTTTTTAACCAACTGTATCCAAAAATAAAATATAACCATGTTCTCAATTAATTTAAAAATCTCTTTGGAGAGTCAAAGGCAATGCACAGGCTTTGGGCAATGGAACACTACATAATTTAGTCTAAGTATCCACTGTCAGAATGTACAACATATACGCTTAAAGGTACCAGATACCTAAGAAGATAGTGGAAAAATATAAGCCAGATCTGGAGAAAATGGAAGTTGAATGAGATGAGACCAACATTTGATGCCTTCTTTGCCCCAGTTTTTAAAATCAATTTTTTAGAGATGAGGGATGAGTTCAGTAGGCTAAAAAGCTAAACTGAACTTTTAACACATGTTTGAAGCTAAGGAAGCAGGTATTGGTGTCAAGGACACAAGGAGGAACCCTGGTGAACCCCATCTGCTTTGGGTTGGGACCATAAATAATCTCAATTTCTAAAATTGGATTAAGTGATTGCAGATTTAAAGTGGCTCAGATACCTGGCAGAAACAAAGTTCCTTAAGAATTAAAATTATAATTCAAATTATTTCTAACATTTTACAAATAATATTTGGGACTCAATCAAAAGCAACCAGCCAGAATAGGAAAAAAAATCAGTATGACCAAAAGAAGAAGAAAATTACAGGTAATGAAAGCAGATTCATAGTAGCTTTAGATAATGTAATTATGAGACTCAGATTTAAACTATCATCAAAATACAAAAGTTTTAAACAGTTGACAGAAAACCAGTTACTTTCATAGCTGAAATACATAATAACTGAAATTAAAAACCCATTGAATAGATATAATAGCCTATTATCCACTACCAAAGCGATAACATGGGGGCTGAGGTGGGAGGAAGGGAGGGAGACAAGAGAGAGAGAGCATGTGCTCAAGAGTAAGCACGCATCTAAAGAATATTGAAGAGTAGCTAATTCAAATCAAAGAAAGTGGAAAAAATTAGATTATGGAAAGATACAAATTAATAAAAGAATACAATACAATAATCAAAATAAAAATAAAATCCTAAAGACTTTCATGGAAATTTTAATAAAATTAATAAACATTTGGCAAGTTTCCTCAAGAAAATAACCAGCCAATATCAGAAATGAAAAAAATATATAATTAAATACACAAATGAGAATATCATAAAAAAATTTATTGAACTCTAGATTAAATGAATCAATTTCAAGAAAGCATAACTTATACAACCTTAATGATGAAGAAATAAAAAATCTGAATTGCTATATAAATAAGTGAAATATCTATATTTTTAATATCACTAATTATAATTTAGGCCCAGATAATTTTATTAATGAAATCTAAATATTTCAGGAAAAAGTTAAGCAAAGCTTATATAAATCCTTTCATACATATTTAACTTTATGAAACCTAATTTTGACAATGAAAAGACAAGAATATTAAGAAAGAAAAAACACAGGCTAAACTTACTGATGAACATAGAATTTAAAATGGTAAGAAAATAGTAACAAATCCAACTAAAGAATATTTGAAAAGGATTAGACATAGCAATCAAGATTGATTTTCTTCTAGAAATGCAATCTGGCTTTTAAAACTGGCTTTCAAATTTAGATATCAATATAATTCACCATATTAGCAGGATAAAAAAATCTACACATTTTTCTTAATAAAGTCAGAAAAAAGATAGCTAGAGTAACTATGCAATTAAAATTCTTGTTAACATTTTTAGCAAATGAAAAAATAGAAAAAAATTAAGGTGTTGAATTTTCTATAACACAAACTACATTAAAAATCATACAAGATGGTGAAATATTGAAAGTTTTCTCTTTATTTTCAAAAATAGGGCAAGATACTTACAATCACTTCTATTATTGTACTGGAGGTATTAGAGTGATATAAAAGAAAATTAATTAGAATGTAAATACTAGACAAGATGCAGCGAAAATTCCACTTTTCCCAGAAGATATAATTTTTAACTAGCATATCTAAATAAATACAAAGATAAATAAAATATTTTATAAGCTTGATAGATGAGAGGTCAAAATATAAAAACAAACTGACCAGTGAAAAACAATAATACATAAACAATTTTTTAAATTTTTCAAAAATAACAAATATTTAGGGATAGATTTCATTTCAATTATTAATACCTTCAAAAAGAAAAACATAAAATATTTTTCAGCACAAACTCAAACATGGAGGAATATATCCTGTCCACTGGGAGGATATATATACTGAAAGATTTATTTGAGGAAAGTGACTCCCATGTTCGTGGGAGCTGACAAGTTTGTAAGGCAGGCTGGCAGCTTGGAAACCCATACAGGAATTGGTTTGCAACCTGGAGGCAGCATTTCTTCCTTCGGAAAGCTCAGTTTTTCCTTTTAAGGTCTTTGGACTGATTGTTAGCGGCCTATCAACAATATTAAAGGGTAGTTTCTTTTATTTAAACTGAATTGATTGTAACTGATAACATCATCTACAAAATACCTTCACAGCAACACGTAGGTTAGTTTTTGATTAAATTACCAGGACTCTAGAGTAGCCAAATTGACATAAGTAACCACTACGGTAGAACAACACCCAAAGTAAGTATCACCGTTAAGATTTACATATGAGAAAACTGAGAATCATTGATTTTACATGAAATGTTCAATTTCACTATACTTACAGGTGGCTGAGCTAGAATTTTCCAGAAACTCAGGTCTAGAAGGCTTACAACTTCAAAGTCTTAACCAGTGTATTATAAAACCAAGAACATAAAACTATTTTTAAAACTAAATGTGAAACAAATGCGTATTTCTTCCACTTCCTCTTCTCACACATATGAGGTTGAGTAACAGAATTGGACAGAGTTAGAATTCTACTTTGGGGATCAAGCAGGTAGAAGAAATGATTCTGGATGAAAATGTAAACATGTTTTACAAATACTAAATGCCCAAATGAACCTTTATTTCCTAAAATAAATGAGATCACTGATATAGTGCTATTAACATTTTTTTCTTTTAAAATAGAGGATATAAAAATTTGATCTAAATTTTTTTGATAGCTGCTTAATATTTATTGATAAGCACTGCATGTTACGCTGTTAAATGTCAAGTCATTTGGAGACATAATGAGATGTGAGATGACAAAAAGGCGTTTTATTGGTTAAAAAAAAGGTTGAAATGCACATGTTTAATATGCTGTTCACAAAGTAAACAGATCCCTTGGATTCATTTCAGGCTTTCAAATAAAATATTGCATTATTACTTCGTAGTTAGTAAGGTCAATCAGTACATGCCTTTGTAAAGTGTTTTATTCTTAGCATCAAAGAAGATACTAATAAAAGAACCTGCTTGTCAATTTCATTCACATTCAAATTGTCTAAATTATAAAAAAATTATCTTAAAAGACTTCATATTTTCTAACTACTCAATTACATTACTTCTCAATCAATCTATGAAATTTATATTATCACAATCATGCATTTTTTTCACTTTGGTTCATTTTTTGGCACTCCTTCTCAAACATGACTGAAGAATAAAGAACAAAAACAAAAACAAATATTTTACTTTAAATTATTTAAATGGTAAGGTGTATTACTTAAGCTTTGTATTACCTGAGCGAGTACTTAAGTTTCTCTTGACAATATTATGAAACATAGAGGTTAATTGAACAATTATTGGTGAAGTAAATTCTTAATGTTATATACAAAGCCAATAAAATGTCTTTAAGTCTCCCACTAAAAATATTTTATTTAAGAAATTATGTATTTCTATACTATTTATTATAAGTATCATAATGTCTTTCTATACTATTTATCATACTATATATACATAATATCGTAAATATTACATGAAAAAGCATGAGGATTAGGAAACAAATGCAAAGTGAGTAAGTCAAATTTCATCCAGGAGCATCATTTCTTCCTAATCTTTATCTGGCTCCTTTCATAACCAGCTCTAGCTGTCATTGAGGGAAATCCATGAGATTAAATTAAGAAGAGCAAAGACATCAAAGAAAAAAAAAAGCAGCTTGAAGTTTGATTAAAACTTATACTAAGTCTTTGCTGACACTTAATAAATATATATTTTAAAGTTCTATTAAGCACATGCTTTTTTTCTTGAATTCTGCATGTAACATCTGAAGAAAGTAGGAGTACATAAAGATATATTGGCAAATTACGATATACAACAAATAAAGAAAAAATCTGATTTTTAAAAATAAACTGATCTAATGAAAATTGTTTTTAAATCCCTAAAAATAACTTTGGTTAAAGTGGAAAATGCAGAGTGAAAACTACCATATTAATACATCTGCCTGCTTATACATTCTGTGTGTATGGAAACAAACTTTAATAGTTGAAAAGCTACTAAATTAAATAATGTTACTTTTTGGAAAGAGAAATTAAAATAAATGAGACAATGAAGTAGAAAATATAGATCATCAGGCTTTAAGTAAAGACATGTAATGCCTTAACATATCATACGAATTTAATCAGGAACCATCTATTTATTTACCATTAAATATCTCTCAAATTTAGCCCCTCTTCAAATACTGCATTTCTTATTTAAATACTTAGAGCATCTTGTCACAACTGTGATCTACCTACCTGGCCCTTACTTCCAATATTTTGCCTGTCACATCTCTGCTTCACACTGCTTGCCAGAGGACTTGTATAAAACAGAAACTTTAATCTCAAGCTCTTTGGTTTGTATAGTTGGTTGGGTTTTTTACATCTAAAGGATAAAATACTATATTTTATCAGCCTCCAGTGCTGAGCAAGATGCTATAATTGGGAATTACCAGATGCATTTGTATGTGCATGCTTTCTTTTTCTTTAGACATACATTTTTGACATCAACTTTAATAAGGCTTAAGATAGTACGTCAATTTTGAAATACTAGATATAAGTCTGTCTGTATATTGGGCCTTTAAAAGCCTAATTGAATAAATAGGTTACTGTCTAAGAAGGAGTTGCATACAGATTTTTTGTAGGAGTTGCATACAGATTTTTTGTATTTTGTAGCTGTTAAATTTTGTATTTTGAATCTGTGAAATTCCCTCGTTGTATTAAAGTAGTCTTCCTTAGATGGCAGGACAAACACACGTATTGTTTGGGAAAGGGGATATAATGAGATTCCTTATGTTTCAAAACTGATTAAGTTTGATATTTTGGAATTTCTTCAGAGAAGATTTAAATATATTTTGACAATTAGACGTAAAACATGCAATAAGGTGACATTAAGTATTCCTAGCTTTAGAACATATGTAGAAGTTCCCCAGTTTCTGGTTTTTGCATACCTCTTATAATTACACCAGCACATAGTGAAAATAGCATGTGCATGTAATTTAAATAGACTAGGTTTGAACTTGCTTTGTCTCCAAATTGTTCAGCTGTGTGACCTACGGAAATAATTAACCTGTCTTTGTTCATCACCCCCTACCCTCAACAAAAGGCTCAGTGCATATATTCCATTACAAAATCTAGAGTCATCAAAATGGCATGAACTGAATAAGGTTTTAGGCTGAGTGGTCATAATATGAGACAGAAGTACCAGAAGAGTAGAGGCTTAACAGATCCTTGGTTCCACTTTCCTTCTTTCTCCTCTATCTATATATTCTATATTTTGCAATAGTAAGGTGCATGTGTTCTCAGAGATTCTTGCTTTAGCAAAGGTTATTTTCAGTGTTTGAAATGCCTTTTTTGCCTTATCAACTTGAAATCTTTGACAGTTCATATCTCCAAACTTTTGGGTCTTCCTCTGTTTTTTCCAATCTCTAATTCTTTTTGTAACTGGGGACCTTGGTTTTAGAAGTCATCTACTGTTTTCTTCCTTCCCTTCCCTCTCACTTCTTTTTTCCTTCCCTGTCAAGACCCCCCCCCTCTGGCAATGCATTCTTATTTACTTATTGTAGTAGTCCATTTTCACACTTCTATAAAGACAAACCGGACACTGGGTAATTTAGAAAGAAAAGGAGTTTAATCAACTCAAAGTTCTGCATGGCTGGGTACAGGTAACTTACAATTATGGCAGAAGGTGAAAAGGAAGCAAAACATGTTGCTGGGCACGGTGGCTAACTCTTGTAATCCCAGCACTTTGGGAGGCCGAGGCAGGTGGATCACGAGGTCAGGAGATGGAGACCACGGTGAAACCCCGTCTCTACTAAAAATACAAAAAATTAGCCGGGCGTGGTGGCGGGCACCTGTAGTCCCAGCTACTCGGGAGGCTGAGGCAGGAGAATGGCGTGAACCTGGGAGGCAGAGCTTGCAGTGAGCCGAGATTGCGCCACTGCACTCCAGCCTGGGCGACAGAGCTAGACTCTGTCTCAAAAAAAAAAAAAAGACATGTCTTCACATGGCCAGAGAAGGAAGAAAACAGTAAAGAAGGAAGTGCTACACACTTTTAAACAACCAGATCTCATGAGAATTCACAATCATGAGAACAGGAAGGGGGATACCTGCCCCCATGATCCAGTTGCCTCCTATCAAGCCTCCCTCAACACATGGGGATTACAATTTGAGACGAGATTTGAGTGGGGACACAAAGTGTAACCATATCACTCCTCCCCTGAATCCTCCAAAATCTCATGACCTTCTCATGTTTTAAAACACGATCATGCCTTCCCAACAGTCCACTGCTCCCCCCCAGCCTTAACTAATTCCAGCCTTAATTCAAAAGTCCAAGTCTACAACCTCATCTGAGACAAGGCAATTCCAGATGCCTACAAGCCTGTAAAATAATAATAATAATGAAAACAAGTTAGTTACTTCCAAGATACCGTAGGGGTCCAGGATTGGGTAAATGCTCCATTCCAAAAGGAAGAAATTGGCCAAAACAAAGAGGCTACAGGCCCCATGAAAGTCTGAAACCCAGCAGTGCAGCCATTAAATCTTAAAGGTCCAAACGAGTCCCCTTTGACTCCATGTCTCATATCCAGGGCATGCTCATGCATCGAGTGGGCTCCAAAGGCCTTGGGCAGCTCTGGCCCTGTGGCTCTCTGCAGGGTCCCCGTGGCTGCTTTCATGGGCTGACATTGAGTGCCTTCAGCTTTTCCAGGTGCATGATGTAAGATGTTGGTGGATCTACCATTCTGAGATCTGGAGGATGGTAGCCCTCTTCTCACAGCTCCCCTAGGCAGTGCCCCAGTGGGGGATCTGCATGGGGGCTCTCACCCCACATTTCCCCTTCACAATGCTCTAGTAGACATGCTTCATGAGGGCTCTGCCCGTGTAGCAGGACATACAAGTGTTTCCATACATCCTCTGAAATCTAGGTGGAGGCTCCCAAACCTCAGCTCTTGCTTTCTGCATACCCACAGGCCTAACACCATGTGGAAGGCACAAATGCTTGTGGCATACACCCTCTGAAGCAATGGCCTGAGCTGTACCTTGGCTGCTTTAAGCCATAGCTGGAGCTAGAGTGACCATGATGCAAGGTGTCATGTCTCAAGGCTGCACAGAGCAGTGGGGCCCTGGGCCTGGCTCATGAAACCGTATTTTTATTCTAGGCCTCCAGGCCTATGATGGGAGGGGCTGTCATGAAGGCCTTTAAAATATTTGGTGGCATTTTCCCCATTCTCTTGGTTATTAATATTCAACTCCTCTTATGAAAATTTCTGCAGCCTTCTGGAATTCCTCCTCAGAAAATAAGTTTTTCTTTTCTACCACATAGCTAGACTGCAAATTTTCCAAACTTTTATTCTCTGCTTCCCTCTTAAATATAAGTTCCACTTTGAGCTCATTTCTTTGTTTATGGAAATAAGTGTAGGCCTTTAAAAGCATTCGTTCCACATCTTGATCTCTTTGTTACTTAGAAATTTGTTCTGCCAGATACCCAGAATCATCTCTCTTAAGTTCAAAGTTCCACAGATCCCTACAGCAGGGGCACAATGCCACCAGTCTCTTTGCTAAAGCATAGCAAGAGTGACCTTTACTCCAGTTCCCAATAATTTTCTCATCTTCATCTGAGACCTCCTCAGCCTGTACTTCATCGTCCATATCACTATCAGCATTTTGTTCAAAACCATTCAACAAGCCTGCAGGGAGTCCCAACCTTTCCCTCATCTTCCTATCTTCTTATGAGCCCTCCAAATTCTTCCAACCTCTGCCTGTTACCCAGTTCCAAAGTTCCTTCCACATTTTCAGGCATCTTGATAGCAATGCCCCTCTCTCGGTACTAATTTTCTCTACTAGTCCATTCTCACGCTGCCATAAAGACATTTCTGAGACTGGGTAATTCACAAAGAAAAGAGTTTTAATTGACTCGGGGTTCTGCATGGCTGAGGAGGCCTCAGGAAAATTATAATCATGGCAGAAGGCCAGGGGGAAGCAATACACATCTTCATATGGCCAGAGAAGGAGGAAGAGAGCAAAGGGGGAAGTGTTACACACTTTTAAACAACCAACTCTCATGAGAACTCACTCACTATCATGAGAACAGCAAGGGGGATATCTACCCCCATGATCCAATCACCTTCCACTAAATCCCTCTCCCAACATTGAGAATTACAATTCAAAATGAGATTTGGGTGGGGACATAGAGCCAATCCATATCACTTATGCTCTTGCTTAAGAAATTCCAGAGGCTAATCTTGAAATAATCCAGGCATTGAACCCCTCCAGAATCCTCACACTTATGGGGAGTCATAAATAAATAGTCCACCACCACTGGCAGAAGTCACCATAACAACAACCAGACTTCTGTACTGGTAATTACTCAAGATAGCCATCAGAACAAGACCCAGATCCTGCACCACTCACACGTCTCCCATAACAAGTTTCCTTTTAAAATCCCTATAGTAAATTTTAAATTTTAAGACAGTATTTTAGAACAATAATTCACCATCTTCTTGGTTTGTTGGCTCTCTGATCAAAACCTGCTATTCCTTCCACCAGCTCTCCCCTCTCATGTCTGACTTATGTACAGTGAGCAGTTGAACCTGTGTCTGATTACACTTGGCCTTGTAAAAAGGTACCCTTCTCTTTGCTCCTAATTCACCATATGTATTTATCTTATTGTATAATGGCTTTGTGCTAACAAGCCTGAGGCCTGTGGATATCCTAATAATGCTCTAATAATTTTTTAATCTCTACCTAAAATACTGCCTAGTATCTAATTATTCATTCGTTAAAAATTTTTGAGTGCCAACTAACTGCATGGCCATTTTCTATGCACTACATATGTATGGATTTATTGAGAGCCTACATCATGTCCATCATTGTGCTTACTTTACCATGCTAAGCACCAGTTATATAGGAAAAAAAACCAAGTACATATGAATATATATATATATAAATATATAAATATATAATTATAGTTTGGTGGAAAAGTAATTGCAGCTTTGCCATTAAAAATAATGGAAATAATTTAAATTGCTTCTGCACCAACCTAATATATACATGTGAATATATCTATATAAATATCAGTAAGTTAAACAAACAGTAATAGGTATAAATATAGACATTAATGTATTAAATACCGGTGGTTTCATGGTAAAGCAGATTAAAGGTATGTAGCTGGGTGGATGCTCCTAGTGAGTAATCAAGGAAAAGAACATTAGCGAAGTGATATTTGAGCAGAGGCTTTATAAGAGAGTATTTTAGGCAGAATTTATAGCAAGAGCAAAGCCAAGAAGATAAAATATTTTTTTTTTTAAATGGATCTTTATTCATTGACACATGAATTTTGTATACCTTAAAAAAATTACACGAAGTTGGTGGCAATCAGAATCCGGGTGCCGGATTTTAGTTTTTGCTTATTTACAGCACTGCCAGCATGTACTAAAGTATTCAAAATATGACCAAATCTAAGCAACCTCAGATAATGTTTGCTGTTTCTCCCCTCCCTACCAAACCATTTTCTGTTCTTGGGTACACAGTTGGACTACATATCCCAGCCTTCTTGCAGTTAGATCACATGACTGAGTTCTAGTAATGAATACAATTTCTGGGACAAAGCTTTAAAGCAGGAGGTGTTCCACCTCCAAGCTCTCATTTTTCTTTCACTGACTGGAGGCAGATGATGAATTTGAAGCCCCTACAAAGAGAAGGCAAAATGAATTTGTGTCCCTGAGTTGCTAAGTGGAGAAGAAACGTCCACCAACCAGGAAACACCTGCCTCCAACTCTTAAGTGAGCAAGAAGTAAACTTCTCTTTTGTTTGAGCTATTACACATTTTCTGATCTATTTATCTACAGCTTAATTTATGTTTAAATATGTTTTCAACTGCCACTGCAATGACTTAGTCACATATTTAAACTTTGCAGCAGGATGTTCTCACTCATAGGTGGGAATTGAACAATGAGAACTCATGGACACAGGAAGGGGAACATCACGCTCCGGGGACTGTTGTGGGGTGGGGGGAGGGGGGAGGGACAGCATTAGGAGATACACCTAATGCTAAATGACGAGTTAATGAGTGCAGGAAATCAACATGGCACATGGATACATATGTAACAAACCTGCACATTGTGCACATGTACCCTAAAACCCTAAAGTATAATAAAAAAATAAATAAATAAAAAAATAAAGCGGGTGACTATGCTGACCAGATAAAATATTTTTTACTGGTTGAATAATAACACAGCAGCCTGAGAGACCAAATTGCTTCTTTAAAAGGAAGCCAGTGGGTGCAGATAACTTTAGATGCAGTCACAGGCAGGGCAAGTGGAGCTGTAGAACAAGGGTAAAGATTTTGGCTTTTTTTCTTTTTTTTGGGATGGAGTTTTGCTTTTGTTGCCCAGGCTGGAGTGCAGTGGCACAATCTCAGCTCACTGCAACCTCTGCTTCCCGGGTTCAAGCGATTCTCCTGCCTCAGCCTCCTGAGTAGCTGGGATTACAGGTGCCCTCCACCATGCCTGGCTAATTTTTTGTATTTTTAGTAGAGACAGGGTTTCACCATGTTGGGCAGACTGGACTTGAACTCCTGACCTCAGGTGATCCACCTGCCTCAGCCTCTCAAAGTGCTAGGATTACAGGCGTGAGCCACCGCACCCAGCCAACTTTGGCTTTTAACGTAAATGTGATGGAAGCTTCCATGAACAGATGAACAGAGCATTAACTGACTTGCATGTTGGAGCTATTGGCAGTGGGAGTGATAGGAGTGAAAAATTGGAGACCAGTAAGAAGGATATTGCAAGTGTCCAGGTAACGACCAGTGGAGAAATGATAGTGGCATAGACCAGGGTAGTGGCATGAGGGTAGTGATAAAACTATATGCATAATTTCAATATATGTTGTAACACATATTTATTTATAATATTATATATTGTGATTTGAAATGTAATATATATTTATATAAATATTACATGTTATATAGTATATATTACATATTTAAATTAACATTAAAATTTAATATATAAAATATATGAAATTGCATGTGTTATAGATAATGCTATGCAACTATATGTATCTAGGCACTTGTACAATTTTGATAAAGATAACTACATTTTTCAGTCTTACTATATATTACAGAATACAATTAAGTTGTAACTATTCGGCTTAGAAGTTTATGACTGTATGATTGTTTCTTCCTATAAGTACCAAAAAGGGTGTTATTTGCAACTCAACGTATGTGTAGCTACAATTATTCTTTAAAGTTCGTTAAAGTAAAATAAAAAATAATTAACTAAGCATACGTTATCAAGAATAGGCAAGCTTGCGCGAGTTATTTTATTTAAAACTTATGAATAGCTTTGGAAATACACTTTTTGGTAATACTGAATATATGTGAGAGGAAAAATGCAGTCACATGTTCTCAGGAATTCCTGAGGCTTTGTCACATAATAAAAAATATTAATTTAATTTTTAAAAAGGAAAAATACTTTTTCTAACTCAACATGAAATGATACCACTTGTTATAAAATACTATAAATCTTAACAATAATATTTTCTATTATCCCATAAATTGAAATAAGGCATAATTTTCCTTAATATAATTTAAAATTATTTAAAATACGGTAATTAATAACATGTCATTGTTATATAAATATTAGAAATAGTTATTACAGTCAGAGAGATGTATTTCTTTTGTAACTAAGTATAATGAGAGATTTCATGTCATTAAGAGAATCATTTCAAAAACACCTAAGTAATTCAATTATTTTTAACTTTTCAGAAATCAATGATTATTTTAAGTCTACAGTATAAAATCCAAGTTGAGTATGAAACGATGCACTTAATCAGCAAAAAATAGATGTTCAAGAGATGAACACTGGTATTTTAGATGGCTTAATTTATTTATCTCCACGGTAACTATCTTATTAAAGTTAGAAAATTGTTGAAATAAAGAAATACCGAAACTTTCAGAAAAAAATTTATCATCTCTTTCTAGCTAAAATAAAATTTCCCTTTATTTCTGATTGGCTCTTCAAGAAAACCTATTCCCCATTAGTAGCCAATAAGATTTCTATAATTAAATTACCTGGATGTGGTGGTGGGTGCCTGTAATCCCAGTATTCAGGAGGCTGAGACAATGGCTTGAACCCAGGAGGCGGAGGTTACAATGAGCCAAAATTGTGCCACTGTGCTCTAGCCTGGGTGACAGAGTGAGACTCCATCTCAAAAATAATAATAATAATAATAATAATAATAATAATAATAATAATAATTCTATAATTCGGAGCATCCAACTAAATTGTAACTATGTGGATTATCAATTGAAGATAAAGTTTGACTTTGTCTACAAAGTTTTACAGGAATGGTGTAAGGAAACCTTCACTGATAGTTTGGTAACAAGTTTGTTCCTATCTCTACCAAAGACTAATTATACAACTTATCGTGGAGAACCTCAGTATTCTCATCATTACAGTAAGAAGATAGAACTGTGCAATCTTCAAATTTACTTCTAGTTCTTAGGTAAGAGGATTTAATTTTTTGTGTGTGTTAAATCCTCTTACTACTTGTTCTAATTACATTTTTAGTTAACTTTATTCTGTTTCAAGAACTGTATAAGTCAAGTAAGCATCTTATGAATTTTGATCACATTAAAAACATTAATTTAATTTTTTAAAAGGAAATTGTAAAAAAAGAAATTTAATTACGAAATAGGAAAAAAATAGTTTCTGTATCCATTTCTTTTTCTGTCTTCTACCTTTAAGAACTCTACCGAGTTAGTTTTGTAAGTAATCATCCTCTAATACTCCATATTGTCCACAAAGTCAGAATTTTGTTTTGCCACAGTTCGGGTATCCATAATAAAATTTTACATTTCGTGAAAACTCTCCTAAGTAAAAAAACCATCTCAGGATGAGATCCATGGATATAATCAGGCAGTATCGCTTAAAAAGACGTTTGAAAAAGAATGCCTAGGACTGTTTCTCAGCTTTTTTTTGGTAAAGGTAACTATATTGGGGTGCCTTTTTAATGACAATGCCCTTACATTTGTTGCTCAAACTGAAGAAGTAACATGGTATAACCAATATTAATTGAATTGGGAATGGAAAAGTAATAGCTGCTACCTGGTAATAGTCACTAATTAATACCTGGCAATTCTTCAGTATGTACTAAAAATGAAAAATTGTTCTGTGCTCTCACTTATGTCCTTTTATTCTCATAACCTCCTTATTAAATAAATATTATTGTCCTTATTTTTGGTATTGAAACCATCTCTATAAATTGTATAAAATCAGTCAGGAAAGAAGGGAGGGGGAGAAATGAAAATAAACCAAGCTTACAGCACACTTGGCATTAATCATTAAGTCAGCTTGCTCTGTGACCCACTTCCTCATATTTTTTTGCCTATTGCCCCAGAAACATGGAAACTGTGTCACAAGATTATAGCTCTGCTCAAGTGCTCTATAGATAACAACTTAAGCATTGTGAAACATTAAGTTTTCCATCTGAGATATTCTTTCAGGTGCTGCAAAGTAGTGAAACTACCAACACCAGCTAGTCTAATGGACCACATGAGGAGCTGACTCACCAAAGAATGCAGTTTCCACAGCCTGATGATTTCATCTCCCTTATCTTGACCAATCTATGGCCCCACTTTTGCAATCCTTCACCCACCATAATCCACTTATGAACCCCAGCCCTGAACTCCTGGAGGAGATGGATTTGAGGGCCTCCTCCCATCTCTTTACCTGGCTGCCCTGCAGTTATTAAACTTTTTCTCTGCTGCAAACCCTGCTGTTTCAGTGTACTAATATTTTACTGTGCGGTGGGCTTAAGAACCTGTTGGTCTTGTAACAGTATGAAGAAAACAAGGCATAACAAGGTAAAGTAGCTTTCCAGGGTTTGTATATTTAGTAAGTACCTGAGTTGTAAACTGCCACCTGCAACTGCACCAAGGAATTACACTATTAATCACAAAGACACAGAAAGAACACATGGTATGGGGGATAAAGTTTTTAAAATTCTAAAGGACTTTCAGGCTTTTCTCAACTTCTTAACTTACTTGAGAACTGGGCTAATTTGTATATTCAGAAACTTAAACCAAAACTTTTTAGAAATTTTCAGTTTAATCATACTCTGTTACGGACTGAATACTTGTATATACTCAAAAATTCATGTCATAAATTTTGTGTTTTCTAACTGTACCAACTATATTAAAAGCCTATATGTATCATGTCACCATTTATTTTAAGTAAAATGACAGAATGTACTAGTTATAATCAAAAAGTTGTATATGCTTCTATAATCACCTGCTTTTTAAATCTGCATCCTTTCTGGAATCATACCAGATTTGAAAGTGTGGGTTTATTTTCATAGCTTTGAGAGCATGAATCTTAATTGGCTTTTTTTTTTTTCTTTTATGACTTGTGTGTCTTTCCATACTGACAGTAAAGTTTCCTAAATTGTAGAAAATAAGAAAAAAAGAAGCATATGATACTATCAGTGAAGTATGAGTATATTGATCTTACATTCAATGTCATAGCAACAAAGAGAATCAACTCAGAATCTGTTTCCTGCAATCAGATACATGCTTAAATAGCAAGTAAATCTTTTCAGCTTTTTCAACTAAAAAGCTCTGATAATTAATGGAGAATGATATATAGTGTATACTGTCATATTTTCTGGGATAAAATTGGCTATGTAACCAATGGGAATATTTCCATGTTATTCTGATCTGAATCCTTCTATCACACACTCACTGTTCCACTATTTCATGAAAGAGTAAAGCAGGCTACAATATCTTTTAACAAAGCATTTTCAAATTAAAAAGAAAGAATGACAATCATCTTTTTATAAAATGTTTTAATGAAGTTTTTTTCACTATAACTGTTAAACTGGCTACCAAAATAGTATTTAAAAAAATCATTGATTATTTCAAATAAGTGCATTCCAGATGTGTTCCATGCTATAAAGAAAAGGATTTGTGAAACTGGCATTATGCATATTTGCATACCTTATTTGTAAAGAATTAAGATCTTAGGGGAGTTCAAATGGGAAATGATAATTCTAAAAATGAAAATTTTTGTGTGCATTCTATAGTTCATTTGCGTGAATTTTACCACTATAACCCTAGAGAACTCTTACAGATTTTTTTTATGCTAGATCTTCAGTTGAACTTATTAAGAAAATTATCAGATTTAAAAGTAAGAATTGGGTCATGATAAATGGTTTTTGCCTATTTATCAAATGTTATTATAGAATTTTATCTTTATTATATTCTGTTTAATTTACTAAAATTAAATATTAAATATTATCTTGAATTCACATAAATTAATTCCACTAAAATCAACTTAGATTTTTATTCTACACTATATATATGAGAGCTTAATTTTTCACTGGCCTACATTTGTGGCTGATATTTAATTAATCCACGTAACAATACAGTGAAAGATTATTAACTATATGTTCTCTACTTAAAGTCTACCTCTGCTTTTAGAAACTAATTCATGAATTTATATTACAAGTTGTACATAGGAACAATAAACACCTCATTTTTTCAAGTTTGTAGTCAATTATAAACAAACTAGTGAAGATCAGAGATAGCACTAAAAACTGAAATCCAATATTACTAAATAATCTTCTTTTGATGTTTCCTAATAAATCCTTTGATCTACTCTTCAAAGGAACAATCATGTTGCCCATTTTTAATTTAATATACTTTTCAACAGTATGTTGAGTAAACAAGTTTCATTTGAAAAAAATAATAATATTTTTCAGCACTGAAGTTTGTATTACTTTTAAAATAATGTTTTAAAACTAAAATTTAAAGTTTTAAAAGACAAGCATTGATACCAGTATGGGAAGGTGAAGAGAGGATGGGAGGAAAAGACATGAGGAAGGAATTCTGTTTAATTAATAATAAAGGTCCAGGTTCATCCCATCGTGGATTTAGTAGTCATCCTGAGAGACACATCATCCATAAAAATCAGGTACCATTACTTCAGAACAATCTTGTTAATGTGTCCCAGTTTGGGCTACTGTCAGCTGCTTAAGGTTGCTGATAGTGTCATTAGTGATTTTCTACAGACCTGCTTTGAAAGTTGTCACAGCAAGACAACGTCAGTCATCCTGGAGAGAGCTCAAGTCACTGAAACCGAAGAACACAACCTCCAGAATTGTTTAAAGTGCAACACCAGCCTGCCCAAGATGGTGAAACCCAGTCTCTACTAAAAATACAAAAATCAGGCATGCGTGGTGGTGTGTGCCTGTAATCCCAGCTACTCTGGAGGCTAAAGCAGGAGAATTGCTTGAACCTGGGAGGCAGAGGTGGCGTGAGCTGAGATCACACCACTGCACACTTCAGCCTGGGTGACAGAGCGAGACTCTGTCTCAATAATGATAATAATAAAGTACAACAAAAATGTGGAAACATGGAGGACATGTGAGCTGTTATTATTAATTGATGTATGAGCTGTTATTAATTTGAGAAATTAAATAATATTTTTTAACTATCGGATTGGATTTTTTGAGATGCTATTTACATGGATCTAAAAACAGTGGATTGAAGGGGGCAGGTGAGTAAAGAAGCTGTGCAATGCAGAAAGGAATCAATATCACTAGCACTGATCTCTGTGAGATAAATTTTGAAAGGGAAGTAAAAGTTATTGACATTTCAATAATCAATACTTTTACAAGAATAGCTAAAGATTTCCATTTCTGGTCAAAAATTGGTATCACAGAAGCCTTCCCAAGAAAAGCAAAAGTCATAAAAAATATAAAGCAAGTGCTACAGGCTCCTGTGTCCCTTCCATCTTCATTCTTTATCGCTGAAACAGCTCTGTGAAATATGAGTGGGGGAAGAAGATTAACATTTAGGCTAGAGGAAGACAAAATGTACAAGAAACTCCTGAGCCAGTTGGGCCTGTGGTTGTCCAGCAGCCCACTGATGAACAGCCTCAAAAGGAGGAGCCACTGACTGAAAGTGCCTGGTCAGGAGAGAGATGAGGGGGCACCCAAGAGTCAAGGTCCTGGCTGGAAGCTGATATTCAGGAAGTGTCTCAGGCAAAAACTGGAGGTAAATGAGGAGATGATCCTTATGTCAAAGGGGAGATCTATCAAATCTAGAGCCTTGCTTAAGTGCCAATAGCAGGCGAAGGGCAATCACAGGTTTAAGTGAAGACAAAGTGGAAAAAAATGCTAGCTGTTCTTACATTTGTATATTTGACTTAAAATAATCTCCATAAAATTTTATGGTTTTCATATATATATATATAAGACAACTGCTTGCAGACATAGCAGAGCTGCAAACTCACAATATAATTTGAGGAGAAAAATCTCTGAAGATAAAAAAGATGACGGTGGGTGAGCACTACACTCACACACATCTTTTTTTTCTCAGATAATTTGCCAATATCTGACCAATAATTTGCCAAATATTGGACCAAGATACAAAGCCAATTACATCAAAATTTTGCATATAATTTCCCCCTACCCCCACCATGAGCAATTTACTAATTGAAAGCTGAGCATGAGAAAAGTGAAACTTCTAAAAATTAATGAAATACAAGGAAATTAGAGGCTATATTCATTTTCTAAAGCTTCCATAAGAAAATACCACAGATTAGATGGCTTAAACAACAGAAATTTATTTTCTCACCATTTTGGAGGTTTGAAGTCCAAGATTAAGGTGTCCTCAAGCTTGGTTTCTACTGAGGCCTCCTTCCTTGGGTTGCAGAGGGCTGCTTTCTCACTGCGTCCTTACGGACCTTTCCTCTTGGTGCCTCTTCTACTTGTAAGGACACCAGTCATAGTAAATTGTGGTCCCAGACTTATGCGCTCATCAAACCTTAATTACTTCTTTAAAAACCCCATCTCCTTATTCACATTCTAAAGTATTAAGGGCTAGGGATTCAACATATGATTTTGGGGGAACCAAATTCAGTCGATAACAGATACTAAAAAGTTAAGATTTCAGCAGTTTTTCAATGCAAAGAAGGAAAGACTTTTCATTTCAGGGACTAGCAAGTTAAGAGGGTTAAGAGGGTGATGACAAATACCCACAATGTTCAGATAAGACCCCAAAATACGTATACACTAGGAGGAAAACTATACACTGGGAATATGGACCATCAGATAGAGAAAAGGACTCCCAAACCTAAAAGCCATCTTCCACTATTAATTGGCCTTATCTGCCAGTACTGTATCAGTTGGCCAGAGAAACGAAATACACAAACACCAACAATACCAAAACTTAAACATCTTCAGGGGAAGATAACATCATTCAGTCTTCCCAAATTGACATATACAATATCTTACATTCAGTTAAAAATAATGTCATTTGAAGAAAAAATAGCAAATGACTGAAAAAGAATAGGAAAAACGGAGAACAGAATAATAATTCAGATATTAAAATTGTAAGAAAGATATTAACCATACTGTGATTAATATATTCCAGAAAATAGAGAAAAAATCACTATACAACTGGAATCTATTTTTAAGAGTCAAAGAGAACAGCTCTAAATAGATAATACAATAACCCAAGTTAAGATTTCAATTGATACCTTAAAGATAAGACAAAGATCTAACTAATGTATTTGAAGACAATATAAAAAACTCAAATGACTGATAAAATGAAGCAAGAATAGAACATCAACAGACGTGCAATACTCTCAAGTGTTCAAACATACATGAAATTGGAGTCTCAAAATAAAGAAGACAAAAAACGGCAGGAAAGCAAATTTTGAAAAAGTACTGCTGGAAAATTTTTTAAAACAATGACATCAAGTCACAGATCAAGAAACTCTACACTTCCTAAGTAGAGACTGTACAAAGAATATTTTACATAGGCACATTTTCAACAAATACGAAAAGATAGACTAAAACTATAGAAATATGTTCTTTAAAGATAGAATTAAGCTAGAATTAAATAATAGTTAAACAAAAAATCCATTAAAAAGCAAGCAAGCAACTTCTGAATAACCCATGGGTTGAAGAAGAAATAACGCTGGATATTTGAAAGTGTTTCTAATTAAAAAATAAAAATATGACAAATAAGAATTGTGAAGGAGCTAGAAGCATGCATAGAGGACAATTTACAGAAAACTATAGAAAAGAAGAAAGGCAAAATCAAAAATTAATTAAAGTGTTCTTTTTAATACTCTACAAAAAGTCATAAATTAAGCACAAATGCAAGAAGAAAAGAACTAATTAAGAGAAAACAAGTAATCAATAAGAAGTGTCTGAAGATTAGCAAATGAAAATTTAAGTTCTTTCAAAATTTGAGTAAAATTATTAGACCTCTAGGAAGTCTTATCAAGAATAAAAGGGAAAATACATATTGCCAATACTGGAATGAAAAAGGAGATTATCCCTACAGAGCCTAGGAATATTTACAGTAACAAAAATATTATGTTCAACCCTAAAAAATAAATTCAAAAATTTGTATGAATGGACAAACTTCTCGAAAAAATATAACTGACAAATGCAATAAAGGAATAAAAACTGAGTCATCTTATACTTATTTAAAAAATCAGATGTAAATAAAAACTTTATCATAAAAATATATCATAAATTATTTAAAATATTTAAGTAGTAAATATCATCAAACTTTTTACATTTTAACTTTACTTTTTTGTATTTTGGTATGAACTCAACATGAGATCCACCGTTTTTAAAAATGTTCGGCCGGGCGCGGTGGCTCATGCTTGTAATCCCAGCACTTTGGGAGGCCAAGGCGGGCGGATCACGACGTCAGGAGATGGAGACCACGGTAAAACTCCATCTCTACTAAAAATACAAAAAATTAGCTGGGCGTGGTGGCGGGCGCCTGTAGTCCCAGCTACTCGGGAGGCTGAGGCAGGAGAATGGCGTGAACCCGGGAGGCGGAGCTTGCAGTGAGCCGAGATTGCGCCACTGCACTCCAGCCTGGGCAACAGAGCGAGACTCCATCTCAAAAAAAAAAAAAAAAAAAAATGTTCAAGTACCTAATACAATACTGCTAACTATAGGCACAATGTTGTACAGCAGATTTCTAGAATTTACTCAGGTTGCATTACTGAAACGTCATACTTGTTCATTAGTAACTTATTTTTCCATCGCCCTGCCTCCTCCCACTGCAGCTTTGCATTCCACTTCTATGAGTTTGAGACTGGCTTATTTTACTTAGCATAATGTCATCAAGATTCATCCATGTTGTCATATATTACAAGATTGTCTTCCTCTCCTTTCCTTTCCTTTCCTTTGCTTTCGTTTTTTCCTTCCTTCCTCTCCTTCCTTCCTCCCCTTTCCTCCTTCCTTCTCATCATTTCCCTTCTTCTTCCTTTTTTTTTTTGTGGGTTTTTTTTTTGAGACTGCAGTGTCTTCCTATGTTTCCCAGGCTGGGCATGAACTCACAGCTCCAAGAAATCCTCCTACCTCAGCTTCCCAAAGTGCTGGGATTACAGGTACCATGTCCACCTTTCCTTCTTTGTAAAATTAAAATAATATTTCATTATATATGTAGTAAAATATATAATAAAATATTATATATAGATAATGAATACATCAGGTCTGCCATAAGATCTCAGGGACCTTATATATTCATATATATAATATTATATATTATTAAATATACACAAAAAATATGATATATAATATATAAACGTGTTTGTATATACATGTGGTGTGTATATATATATATATACACACACATGGTTGCAGTATACGTATGATTGTATATTAAGTATATATATAGTTGAAATGTATATATATAACTTTTAAGATTTTCCATGAATTTAAAGCTTTAATGGTAAGGGTAAAAATATTGATTTTTTTTCAAGCTTCTTAGTCTAAAGGTACTTTTTTCTAGTATCCTGGCAAAGCGGCAAAAATAATCTAAAATTATACTTTCTGAAGTAGCATTTCCTCCTGCCCTTCCTCCACTTCTATCTAGATCTTTCTTTTCCTTTGCTCCTATTGCCCTCGTCCCACTCAGTGTGGGCTTCTAGATATTTAGAATGTCTTGTATCAGAGAGATATTTTGATTTGTTAGCTTTGACAGTTCACAGGGCATGATCAGATTCAGCTCCCTGAGACATTATGGCAGATCTGTTGCACTCATGAGTGCATTATGTTCTGCAAAAACATATCCTAGTTTCCACTGCAGTTTTCAAATTGGCCCATTGTATTTCCTGATGAAGTCCTACTGGATATTTAGGAATCTCCTATTCTCGGGTATACAAGATGCCCTGTTTCTCAGTTCCATGTTCTACTTTTGTCACTTAGTTTTTTTTGCAGATATCTGTGCATTTAGTTTTGCTACTGAAAAACAAATTAATGATTTACAATAAAAAAGAAGAAAAAGGTATAGTTGCATAATAGAGTGGATCCATTCAGAAGGTCCAACATCCAACAAATAACTTCTAAAAACAGGAAACCTAAATGACTAAAAAATTCTAAAAATAGTTCTGCACAGTAAATAAAAACATACTGGAGCACATCAGCATGAAATTCTAAATTACAAAACATAATTTTAAAGAAGTCTAAAATTTTGAAGAAGAAATCTTCCAAAAGTTCAGAGTTCCTTTTGGTGTCAGATTTATCTCCATTAATTTGTGTGCTAAGAACAAGTATACAATACTCAGACAAATTGTCAATTGAGGATGAGAGTAAAATAAATTTATCTTAAGAATGCAAAGTCTCAAAATATATCTACTTCAAAAATCCTTTTAAGAAAACAGTTGAGAAATAAGCTTCAGCAAAATGAGAGCCAAAGCTCATGATTTTACAAAGTTAATCTGTCAACTCAAATGAAATACTGAGACAGGAATCTTAATCCATTGAGGCTTATTAAATTGGAGTTTGAGGATATGCACCTAAAAAGCAAGAATTACATTAGCCTGTAACTTGATGTCCAAAGTCAAGTACATGAAGCACAGTTTTTGTGCTTTTTTTTTTCCAAACAGAGGGTTATGTGCAGCACAGAAGAGAGGCAGTAAAGCAACAGCCACATTCCTGTGATTTTGATTGGTGTTTAGTAATGTTATACAAGAAGGTAAAACAAATATGTGGTTGAGTGGGGAGGAGAAAAAAGTTAATAATTCTGTAAGGTATCTTAGGATCTGATGGAAGAATAATTGATTTTACCCTGTTTTGTTCTATATCTGATAAACAAGTTACAACCTGTACCTGTCAGACTCCAGTTACATAGGCAAGAGTCAGTTTTAAAGACCCTAGGATTACAGCTAAAATATGTCTATTTATGGGAGGTCACAACACTTATTCCTTGCTACCACAGTGGCCTTTGCACATACACACATTCCTGGACCAAAACAGAAATTTAGAATAGGTTTAGTTTTTCTTTTTCATCTATTTTCACAAATCTAACTCAGAAAGTTATTGGACAAAACCTATGCAACAAGCTTCATGATAAATTATTTCAATTTGGAATATAAAATGGAAAAGAACAGAAGGCAATTATTCTCAGAGAAAATTGATTTGGAGTTTATGGAAATAGGTACTAATAATTTTAAGTACATAGAAAAGAGGGAACTGTTAACTCATAGTACAACAATTGGTTCAGAAATGAAAAACTATGTTTTAATTATAAAATGTAGACACCACTGACTTATCCAAATATTATGATATAAATCTACTAATGGATGAGGGAGGATAAATGATACTAGAAATGTGGTTGAGATAACACATGATCCATCATAATATTAATAGGATCCAGTATATGATCCCAAATGGTGATGATGGGTTAGATGTATAAGTAAATTGTTTAGAAATACATGCTGAATACTGGAAGAAAAATATAGAGTAGTTGACAGCTGTTGTTTCTGAGAACAGAATTATTGGTGAGGCTGGGAGTTTCAAAGAATCTTTCCTTTATATTGTATGCCTTTTAGTACTATGTTTAACTTTTAAATATATGTAATAATTACCTTGATTAAAATAATTAAAAATAAAACAAAGTAATATAAAAAAAATTTAAAACTATGAAATAGTTATAAATTGGTCTCAGTGAAACATAATGATTATCATATGAGATAAAGAGGAGGCTTGATTATCTGATTACTTATTAATAATGGTAATGATATAAATAACATTATTATTATGAAAATTACATTTATCTCTTCATTGAAGCCAAGGCTGTATTGAGTTAAACTTTGAATTTTATCTTCATAACAAAAATACTACATAGGCAAAGAGATATGTTTTAGTCTTTAAGGAATGAGAACAATAGTGTCACCTGATCTATTTGTTAATAGGAATGAAAAGTTTTTCAATTACCAATCCATATATTGAGGTATATATATTTATATATTAAACACAGCAACTACCTTGGATAATAAGTGCAATATTTTTTCCTTTCCTTAAGGGTTTAAATAAATCCAATTTTGTGATATTTACCTTTGTCAATAAGCTTAAATATCTTGAATATCTTAGCTCAGGTTGTGTTTTTTCAATCAAAGGATTCTAGAACTTGATTTGTCTCTTTTATTCAATGATACCTGGAAACACTGTCAAAAGTTATGTTAGTGCTCTTCATACAGTGTTGAATGATCTCCAGTTTCCTAGGTATTAGATTTAATATGATGATTCTAGTTTGATTAGAACACCATTTGCCTTAGGAATCACCTGCATCATTTTTCTGCTCACATTAATTAAAATAAATTGTGTCCTCACTTTCTATGGTCTTGAGATTTCATATAAAATATGCTGGAGGCTTGGGATTCTCTACGAGGGAAACTCATTATTGCAATTCTTTCCCTTTGGGAACATAAAATATAGTTTTAGGGACAACTCAACATTTTCAATTAACAGAAAGGGCAACAGTAAACTCTTGATGGTTTTGATGTCAATCATGGCCTTAAATTCTGGGACCCCCTAGGCAAATATCCTGGAAGAAAATTTCTTGCATGCTGAAAATTTATCTATCCAAGTAATATGTATTGAACGTATAAAAATGTAAATCCTTGTTTAGCCAAATGTGACTGCTCCAAGAGATTTTTGGAGCTAAAAGCCCTCATTTGATAATATGAGATTTAGGATACTAAAACATCTTAAGTCTAGTGCTAATCCTTTAGTGTAACTGAAGAAGCTTTGATCTCTATGAAGACAACAGAATATTTATTTTTGAAAACTTAAGCCTATGCTAGGGAATACATAATATATTTACTAACCATGGGATTTGTATATATGATTATAAAAGATAATATAGAAAACCACGCAGCAATGCACTTTGTGTGACTCCAGTTAGTCATTCCTTATCGTCAAAATATCACAGAAGCCCTTATAAATTGGCTGCCTGAGTTTCCCTTCTAGCCCTTCCCATTGAAAACACTTTTTTGTTCTTGTTTTTTTTTTTCTTTCTCTTATAGCAAACATTTTTTTTCCTCTTTTTTTAAGACAGGGTCTCACCCTATTACCCAGGTGAGACTACAGTGGCATGACCATGGCTCACTGCAACCTCAACCTCCTGGGCTCAAGAGCTTCTCCCACCTTATGCCTCCTGAGTAACTGGGACCACAAGCCTGTGTGCAGTCACATTCAGCTAATTTTTAAAAAAAAATTTTTTTCGTAGAGATGGGGTGTCCTTATGTTGCCCAAGCTACAAACATTTTTTACTCTTAAACCCAACTTTTCCCATTTTTGCTATTTTCTCCAGAATTGCCTATAGAATATGCAAGAAAGTTATAAACCTAGAGTATTAATTTGTTCAACGTTCTTAAGTGAAAAGGATATTGAAATGTTTCTAAAGTTAAGATATCTCTACTTGTTTAAACTGAAGTTCATTAGAATAATTTTGAATTTGCAAACTTAAGCATTATCAATAGGCTTCATCTCATTGTGGAAAAATCTTTTCTTTCAGTATGTCTCCTGTGTGAACTGAACTCTTTCAGAGAAATCATAATGATATTAAAATAACTATTTATTGAGAGCTTCAAAATTGCTAAACAATGATATTACCTTTTTCACTTCTCACCCTCACTATCTCAGTTAAGTATTATTTTAACACAAGTTTTTTAAATTTGTTTTTTAGAGACAAGGTTTCACTATGTTGCCCAGGCTGGTCTTAAACTCCTGAGCTCAAGGGATCCTCCCATCTAGGCCTCCCAAGTAGGTGGGACTACACATACATACCACCATGCCTGGCTTGTAATCCAACTTTAAAGATGGAAAAGTTAGTTAAAGAAAGATTAAGCAGACATACAATGTCACTCAGGCCCATACCACAGATTTTGGAGTCTGTCAAAATGGCCATAATGCCATTATGATACCTTAAAAAAAAAAACCTTACAATTAAAGACAGAAATTATATGTCAGGCTGTCCTCATTATCTTGATTATCACATTTAGAAGTGTCATCTCAGTACCCTTGACTTCTCCTGCTCCATGACTCTTATCTCTACTCTGCCTCAACCACCTACTAGACACACTCAATGTGTCTTTTTTTTTTTTTTTTTTTGAGACGGAGTCTCACTCTGTTGCCCAGGCTGGAGTGCAGTGGTGCGATCTCAGCTCACTGCAAGCTCCGCATCCCGGGTTTACGCCACTCTCCTGCCTCAGCCTTCCAAGTAGCTGGGACTACAGGAGCCCACCACCATGCCAGGCTAATTTTTTGTATTTTAGTAGAGATAGGGTTTCACCGTGTTAGCCAGGATGGTCTCGATCTCCTAATCTCATGATCCGCCCACCTCGGCCTCCCAAAGTGCAACTCCACTATCTTCATTGCAAGTACTCCATTCTCCAACTGGCAATTTCTATCTCTACAGCTCACTCCTATTGTTATCCTGTCTCCAAAAGTTATTTGGCTTCCTGGTACTAAAAATATACATACCAAATTTTCATCATTGCTTTTCAGTATGCAGTTTATATCACCACTTCCCTTCCAAGTTGAAATCCCACAATTTATTGTTAAATCACTTCCTCACTTCCTTCAATATAATCTTCAACTTTAATCTTCATGGCAAAATGAGGGTGGGAATGAAGCAGGTTTGAGCTTCTGCAGGGAAGATGTGATGAAAGTTAACAGTGGCAAAAAAAGTTGAAGATTATATCTTTAACTAATCTTTCTTAAGTGCTCCCTATTTGGGAGGCTTAGGTGGGAGGATCCCTCCCTCACGTAGTGAGACCTTGTCTCTAAAAAACAAATTAAAAAAAAAAAAAGACATTGGGTAAAAATAATACTTAACTAAGATGGTGAAGCTGAGAAGTGAAAATGGTAATATCATTGTTTAGCAATGATATTTAAAATTTAGCAATTTTGAAGCTCTCAACAAATAGTTATTATTTTAATATCATTATGATTTCTCTGAATGAGTTCAGTTCATATAGGAGACATTCTGAAAGAAAAGATTTTTCCACAATGAGGTGAAGCCTATTGAGAATTTTTAAGCAACAATTCTGTATTCTCCCAGTCAACTAATTCACACGAATGTTTTATACCTTTTCATGTATATTCAAATATCTCTTGACTTTCAGCTGTTGACCTTGGCATGCTATGCTATCCCATTGCATCTATGCAGATATTTTCCTCCTTCTGTCCTGTTATTTCTCCATAAAGTTTTTTCACATTTGCAACACAGACCATCCTTTTTAACTTACTGAAGAAACTGTCTAGTGAATCTACAATACATATGGGTAATTTTTCCCACTTCAATTATTTTATTTGGACCAAATACTCCTTTATACTCTTTATATCCCACTCTCCTTCTCTTTATATCCCACTCTCCTTCTCTTTATATCCAGACCTACTCTTCTAGTCTCCTTTTCAGTGAATTTTCGTTTTTGCACTGAGTTAAGCAAAAAAATATTCAAGTCTCTCTTATCTCTTCCTACCTCTCACACTCTGCAACTAATCTTTAAAAATAAGTCTGCTTTTGAAGTAAGTCTGTTTTATAACAACTTCACATTACCTCCATCGCTTCCACTTGTGTGTTTTAAGCTACCATCACCTCCCTACTAACTTCTAAATTCTACAATCACATTGGTATTCTTGAAATGCAAGCGCAATCATAAAACCGTTTAATATTCTCCAAAGAGTTTTTACATAATGGCAATGTAAAGGTAAATTCAATTAGATACAATGTCCTATATAAATAAGAAACTGGCTATCCGATGGACATTAACTATGACGATTCTCTCCCTGGCTCACTCTTTTGTAACCAAACTTCCTTACAATACTGATAATACAGTGAGGATGTTCCTGTTGCAGAGTCTTTGTGCTTTCTGTTCCCTCAGCCTTAAATGTTCTTTCTTCTTATACCCATGTCCTATTGCCTCATGTTTTTCAGGCTTCTGCTTAAATGACAGCATGTTAGAGAAGCCTTCCTGAACACATATTTAAAATAATAACTTTAGCAAAACCTATTCTCTTTCTTATTTTTCTTTACAAGATCCATCACTATTTAACATAATGTATGTTTTACTTTTCTATTCGTTAACTGTCTCCTTAAAAAATATGTGTGCTGTGAGGACATGAAATATTGAAAGATTTTCATTGTTACATTTTCTGTCCTTAGAAAAATGCTGCCAAAAGGGAAAGGCTCAATACATATTTGTTGAATTCATTAATTAAGCACAAATACACAGATGTCTTAAGTATCCAGATGGAATAATATATGTTCAAAGAATAACCAATAAACAAAACAAAACAAAAGCATAATGATAAGTACCAGCTAGACCTGCACAAAGTGGAATACAGACTAAAAAGTATGGACTAGCTTGCAGATAAATTCCCATCCCTTTTATCTTGGGAGGGAACTAAAACAGAACAAAACATAAAAAAACAAAACTGGTGTTGCTGGAAAAGTATGATAGGCCTTAATCACACATGTATGTATCACATACTGTTGGAGATTCTATAAAGAATAGTTCAACTCTATGTGGCATAGCTTTTCAATTAATTTTAATGAATGTTTATAATATTCCAAGATGGTCCAGGCAGATTTCTCTTAATATATCTTTAAAAGAAAAATAAATCAAACTTACAATGGGAAGGTATTAGGCAACTTTCTGCAGTGTGGTTGCTAATAACACTGCTGTTAAATACTTTCAATTCTAATCAATTTCTGGTTTAAGGTAAGTTATAAATTCTGTTCGCTTTTTGATTGAGTACAGTTACTACTGCTACTTCTAAATATGTGCCACTGCTGTGCCAAAATATTTGTTTTCTGGTGTAAAACCCTCCAGAGCTGTTTTTTCTCTCTAGCATATTGACCAGCAGCATTTGAGGTGGTAGCTACTTCATTAATAAACTTGGTTCTTTACTACCTTTGATGAATAGAGACCCAATTTCCAGTCCTCATAAGCCTGCAGTGGTGTGTAGCATTATATGGAGGGGAAATATCTATATCTATACCTGTGTCTCTATATTTCTTTATCTCTTTCTCAACCTCTGTACCTAAACTGTCCTGAATAATATAAAGACAAGTCAAGAAAACAGCCATATTTCTCAGCGTAGTTATAGCTACACTTAAATTATATATAGCATGTAAAATCATTTTTAACTACACTTAGTTTTGCGTAAGCATTTAAAATATGTTTTTGTAATCAACTGTGTTTTTTTCTGTCATATATTGCTGCATAACAAATTCTCCAAACCTTCGCTGTTTATAGCAATAGAAATATATTATCTCACATTGTCTGTGGGCCAGAAATCTAGGAGTGGCTTAGCTGGATCCTCTGTCTCTGGGCTGCAATCAAGGGCTGAGGTTGTCTCAAGACTTGATGAAGGAAGACCTGAAATCACTTACGTGGTTGTTTGCAGGCCTCAGGTCCTTGCTAACTGTTGGAAAGAGTCATCTGTTCTTTGCCTCTATTCAAGACAACTCAAAACTTGACAATTGGCTTCTCTTTAGGGCTACCATAAAAGACAGTGAGAGACAGTAAGAAAAAAGTCACAAACTTTATAACCTACTCTCAGAAGTGACAGCTTATGACTTTTACTGTGTTGTATTTGTTATAATTGAATCACTAAGTTTAGTCTACACTCAAGAAGAGGGAATTACATGAAGGGGAAATAGTAACAGGTGAAAATTATTGGTGTAACCAAACTCAGGTTCTACTGATTGCTGCTTGCAAAATTGAGTAACAAGGACAAGGTGTGGTAGGAGAAAAGCAACCTTATTTTCCAATGCTGGCAGTGGGGAAATGATTCAGACTACTTCCTTAATAAAACGGCTTCAACATTCTCAGGCAAAATGCTAGGATTTAAGAAGGTTTGGTACAGAGGGAATGCAGCAGGGGTGCAGCAGTGCAGGTCTACGTGACTTGTTCTGATGACTTGAGTTATTACCCCATCTGATACATAAAATGGTGCCATAAATTGGGCTCAACGGGGTTGTAAATTAGCCACAGCTTTGAATAATTTTCTGGTGGGGGAGAATTTCATAAGCACCTGGGTTGTCTCAAGGTTCAGTCTCTGGGACTTCTAAGCAAACATAATTAGAAGCTAACAATGCAGGGGTGTGCCTGGTGGGAAAGAGACTAAAGGTTATTATTTCATTACTGAAATGTTAATACAAAAGTCTGAAGGAAGTAAAAAAAGAAAAATCTTAAAAATCGGGTACTCAGTTATACTGGGAGTTATTTCAAGGGCTGCTTACTACTATACAGTGCTTAGATCCATTCCTATTCTCTGATCTATTTCTCTGGCCCACTGGTGCTTAACTGGTTTTCAAGCAAGTGTCATAAAACAGTGATATAGTTTGGCTCTGTGTCTCCGCCCAAATCTCATGTTGAATTGTAATCCTCAGTGTTGGGGGAGGGGCCTGGAGGGAGGTGCTTGGATCATGGGGTTGGACTTCCCCCTTGCTGTTCTGCTGAGGGTGAGAGGATGAGTGAGTTCTCAGGAGATCTGAGTGTTTAAAAGTGTGTAGCACCTCCCCCTTAGCTCTCTTCCTCCTGCTCCAGCCGTGTAAGACGTGTCTCCTTCCTCTTCAGCTTTTGCCGTAATTGTAAGATTCCTGAGGCCTCCCCAGCCGTGCTTCCTGTGTAACCTACAGAACTGTGAGTGAATGAACCTCTTTTCTTTTAAATTACCTAGTTTCAGGTGGTTCTCTATAGCAATGCGAGAACAGACCAATACAAGCATATTTACTATCTGTATTTTTAAACCCATTGTTTTTAAAATTAAATTCAATATTCAAAACAAACAAAAATGTACTTTATTGATCTTAACAAATTTAAGAAAAATGAAAAAATACAAGCTGCATATGACATGAACATTCCTGATCTCTTAGAATTTGCATAGTAGAGGGTATATTTTTAAGACTAACACCAGTCAATCTGCCTGCAGTTGCTTATTTTTTCCTCTTAAATCAAGTTATCTAACTTTCAAAGTTTGAAGCAGTTGTTTAACTCATTGTGAACTCTGTGACATCTGAGTCTGGATTCCTTTCATGTTACAAACTTTGGTTTTCTGTCATGAATATAAAGCTCTTCAGTGTAAATTGTAATTATTTTGGGAAAAAGCTGAGAAAATTATACAAAATGTAGGCAGACCCAGGAGAGATAATGCAAGAGGCTGCTCTGTGGCGACAAGAACTGTAAGCCACATAGTAATTATTTCAAAAATTAAAGGATTCCTACATATCTATAGCAATTCCACTACTGAATTAAAAATTAAAACCTAAACCTAATTTGGTTGACAGGTTTACCATTTCTTCTTGTACTACTTCTTGGCATCATCAATTATCCTCAGGTACATAATACTCTCTGGCCAAGTCATCCCTTATGAGGACTATGCCTTTTTATTCATTGTCCTATCAATTATCATTGCATAGAAAATTCTTCAAAGTCTCGATGTCAGACATTGCAGAATCCTCTGGTGGGTTTTAAAATTATATTTAGAAAGTAAAAACCTCTAGCCCATACACAATCTAGAAGATTCTCACTATCTCTCTAGTCACATTTTACACCATCTCTCTATTCCTTTCTTTGGTACAGACACACTGATCTTCACTTCTGTTTTCCACTGTCACTTAGGTAAGTTCACACAGAAAATTACAGAACCTGAACATTTTTAGAAGGTTTTATTCTGAATTGAAAATTCCACATAAAATAAATACAATTGTCATTATTTTATTACATCCTAAAGCTTGCAGTTTTCATTTCTTGGTTTCTTATATGGCAGGGTCTGAAATAGAAAAATACATTGTATCTTGAGAAAGAGTAAGCAAATAATTTATACTTTACATATTTATAGGGTTTAGGATACATTATCCAGAAATATGGCATCTTGGCATATTGGATATTTTAAGCTGAAGGAATTTGAGATATGATAAGTGCAGAAAGGTCTTTCTGACCTTCCCCTGAAGCAGATTGAAAATCCTAGGAAAGATTTTCTGATCCTCCCATGAAGCAGGTCATATAAGCCCCTCATGTGAGAAGTGCCCCTACTATCCCCTGAGTAAAGGAGTATCCTTAATCTCCTGAGACAGAAGTATACAGAGGCTGTCTGTACAAACAGGCAATGCCAAGTTTTCTGCAGTATAAGTACGTACACCCTTTGTCTTAGGATAAAGGAAACTTTTTATCCTTGTATATTTCTTGTATCCACATTTCTCCACCACCCTCCATTCTTCATCAAACCTACTATTAAAAACAAACAAATTTACAAGAAAAAAATCAAACAACCCCATCAAAAAGTGGGCAAAGGATATGAACAGACACTTCTCAAAAGAAGACATTTATGCAGCCAACAGACACATGGAAAAAATGCTCATCATCACTGGCCATCAGAGAAATGCAAATCAAAACCACAATGAGATACCATCTCACACCAATTAGAATGACTATCATTAAAAAGTCAGGAAACAACAGGTGCTGGAGAGGATGTGGAGAAACAGGAACACTTTTACACTGTTGGTGGGACTGTAAACTAGTTCAACCATTGTGGAAGACAGTGTGGCTATTCCTCAAGGATCTAGAACTAGAAATACCATTTGACCCAACAATCCCACTACTGGGTATATACCCAAAGGATTATAAATCATGCTACTATAAGCACACATGCACACGTATGTTTATTGTGGCACTATTCACAATGCCAAAGACCTGAAACCAACCCAAATGTCTATCAATGATAGACTGGATTAAGAAAATGTGGCACATATACACCATGGAATACTATGCAGCCATAAAAAAGGATGAGTTCCTGTCCTTTGTAGGGACATGGATGAAGCTGGAAACCATCATTCTGAGCAAACTATGGCAAAGACAGAAAACTAAACACCTCATGTTCTCACTCATAGGGTGGGAATTGAACAATGAGAACACTTGGACACAGGGTGGGGAACATCACACACCTGGGCCTGTTGTGGGGTGGCAGAGAGTGGGGAGGGATAGCATTAGGAGAAATGTCTAATGTAAATGACGAGTTAATGGGTGCAGCACACCAACATGTCACATGTATGCATATGTAACAAACCTGTACATTGTGCACAGGTACCCTAGAACTTAAAGTATAAAAAAAAAATTCCAGGCCGGGCGCGGTGGCTCACGCTTGTAATCCCAGCACTTTGGGAGGCCGAGGCGGGCGGATCACGAGGTCAGGAGATCGAGACCACGGTGAAACCCCGTCTCTACTAAAAATACAGAAAATTAGCCGGGCGTGGTGGTGGGCGCCTGTAGTCCCAGCTACTCGGAGAGGCTGAGGCAGGAGAATGGCGTGAACCCGGGAGGCGGAGATTGCAGTGAGCCGAGATTGCGCCACTGCACTCCAGCCTGGGCGACAGAGCGAGGCTCCGTCTCAAAAAAAAAAAAAAAAAAAAAAAAAAAAAAAAAAAAAAAAAATTCCAGTTTAACTGTTACTTCAAGTCTTCATTCCCTAATGAAGGCTCAGTGTCATGGAAAACTTACATTAAATATATGTGTATGGTTTTCTCTTGTTAATCTGTCATTTGTTACAGGGGCCCCAGCCAAGGAACCTAAGAAGGAAAATATAAAGTCCCTCCCTAATATCTATGGGATAAATACCATATAGTTAATAAAACTGTTTTGTGTTAATAAAACTTAGTCCTACAGTATATATTTATGAATTTAAAGGAGATTATAACACATACACACATGTGTTTTCTCTGTACCCTAAAAATATCAGCTTGTAATCAAATGAACAGTGTTTTCCACTTTTTATAAATAAGTATAGTATATCTTCTTGGAAACTATAGGATTTGTTACAATTGTTCTCTTATGAAAGTTTTATCTACTAATTGTCATTGAATACTTCACAAGCCAGCTGTCACCTAATTACAGAACCTAAAAATATTTTAGAAGGTTTTACTCTGAATTGAAACCTCCACATAATAAATGCAATTGCCATTATTTTTTTAAATCTTCAAACTTGTAGTTTTTTTTTTTAACTTGGTTTCATATATAGCAGGGTCTGAAATAAGAAAAATATGGTGTAAGCAACAGATGAGAATAGAAAACAAAATTAAATCCTTTTGGGAAAAAAATGATTCCGAAAATTTGAGTGAATAAACAATGTCCATAATGCCACTTTCTCACGTGGCACTCACTATTTTCATGTAACCATGTGCAACTCTTGAAGCTAGAAAGTGAAATACAATGTTCTGGTTTACTTCAATAGAAAATGAAAAACCTATCTTTGTTTATTTCTAAATCAGTTACCTCTGGAATAATATGTCATTAATTCTGGAAGATACTTGCCTTTGTCATTTTGTGAAAGACTGTCCTCCATAATAAAGAAATATTATTAGTAAGTTGGATAGAATAACACACATTGTAAAAAATGTTAGTTGTTGTAGTGTCTGCAAATGCAAACCACCTTATGTAAAAAAATGCTATTACTTACAAAATGTTAAACTTATAATATCTACAAACAGTAATTGTCACATTAGATATTTCAATATCCATATACCCATTATAAAGCAAAATAGTTTGTATCTAGTGCTGGTACATTAAATGGATTGGAATTGATTTGTTATAACAGGATAAGATAAACTATAGCCTAATATAGATAAATGACTTCCAAGTATAGCTCAGATATTGGCTGTATGTTTGTGTTTAGATTTTGCTGAACATTTGAGAGAATAGAAGGAGGTTCTTTTACAGCACCATAGCAAATAATTTAACCATCTCTGTTTTTATGATTCTTTCATCAATTAGTACCCTTACAAATCTCTCACTCTACAGTTTCTCTACAGGACCTCCTCATTCTTTTTGGCCATTTTGCAGATTCACATACATTTTTATCTTTATCCCTCAACCAACCTATGTTTTTTTCTGTTAAATTCCATATTCTATTCACAGTACATATGGAACATTTTAGCTGCCTCTTTGTTTCACTGCTGCTTTGAAAGCCAAGCCTTACAAGACCTTAGATTTTATAGTCAAAACCAATTATCAAGATATTTTCAAAACCAATGTTATGCATACTCAAGATAAATTATAACACTCTTAAGACAAATGGTTACATTCAAATGTGTGTGGATTTATCATTAACAGACTTTATATTTCAGTACAGTGCTTGAATTACATAATAATCGAGCAGATAGTACATGGTATTCTATATACAACCCATCCCCACAGAAATTCTTCTATTTTTATTTTGCATTAATGTAGTATACTTGTTACAACTAACACGCTGATATGGATAATTATTATTAATTATAGTACATCATTTACTTTAGGGCTCATTGCGTTCTAGAGTTCCTTGTGTTATGACATGTATATTGCCATGTATTCACCATTACAGTTTCATACAGAATAGTTTCCCCACCCTAAAAATTCCCTGTGTTCTACCTGTTCATCCCTTTCTTCCCTCCTAGAGAATGCCTGGCAACCAGTAATGTTTTTACAGTCTTTATAGTTTGAGCTTTTTCTTGATGTCATATAGTTGGATTTATGCATTATATTGCTTTTTCAGTATGGTTTCTTTCACTTAGCAGTATGTATTTACCATTCGTTCATGTCTTTTAAAGGCTTAACAGCTCATTCCTTTTTATTCTGAATAATATTCCATTGTGGATATACCAGAGTATATCCATTTGTTAATTAAAAGACATCTTTGTTAATAAATATAGTAGTATATTTATTATACACTAGTATGGGGTAATTTTGTGTAAGGCTGCTATAAGCATTCCTATGTCCAGGTTATTGCACAGACATCATTTTTACTTCATTGAGTAAATACCATAGGAGCTATGTTAATGCAATGGTGAAAGTTCCTTGTGTTGGGGGCGGGGCAGTGTTCTATACTCCTATATTTAAGTCTCAGTCTTACAGTGTTCTTGTGGACTGGGCTGTAATCTTTAAGAGTGCTTCTCAGCATTTTTCCCCTTAGGTGAAAGAGAAAGGCTAAAAGGGGCTGGAACGGGGTAACTTCCCTTCCTCTAAGTGAGACAAAGCTTTGGTGAAATCTTTTCATGAGCTTATGTAGGAGCATGATGCCTTTCCTTATAAGGAAGATATGATGCTTTTCCATATAAGGAAAATATGATGCCTTTCCTTATTTATAAGGGTCATGGCCAGCACTCCTATAACAAAAGAGAGGTTAAGAGAAAAGCATAACAACTTTATTTAATCAAAGTTTTATGTGACATAGGAGACTTCATAAATGAAGACTCAAAGACTTAGGAAAAACTTCCTATTTAAATTCTTAGGTTCCACAATAAATGGTCAGCTGCGTAGAAATATGATTGGACAACAGACTATAATCTAATGGTAATAAACTGAGGGAGAATCCAGCAAGGCCTCTGTTTAGGTCCTCCTTGTCTTCTCTTTGTATCATTGTTTCCTCCCCACATATGGGGGAAGACCCTTCTGGAATGAACATCTTCAAGGCAGAAGGGAGAAGAGAGAGACTGATAGTCTGGCACTGTGTCTCTACCCAAATTTCATCTTGAATTGTAACCAGAATTTTAATCCCCATGTATTGGGGAAGGGACATTGTGGTGAAACAGGATACTTCTCTTGACCCTTTCATGGGACTCGCAAAGAGGTTGGTTCGTTTACTCAGGTCACAGCTCTCAACCCCTTGCAGGAGGGGGAGCACACAGGTGAGTGAGTTCAGAGGACAGGATGAGCACTTCTGGGCAACTAGCAGGAACAGAACTCTGTGCAGGCCCGCGGCAGCATCTAAGGGTTTCCCGTGACCTCAGAGCCCTAGAGGGCATGTGTGACAGTATGTTCCTTTAGCTTTGTCATCTGTGGATGGCTTAAGTGTTAAACAGCTTAGTGGAGGGTCAGTGTGACTGCCTCTTGCACCTTCACTCAGGTCCTTGTTTGGCGTCCAGGAAGAATCAGGTCACATGAACGAATTGAAGGGTGGTAAATGTAGAAGATTTTATTGAGTGGTGGAAGTGGCTCTCAGCGGGATGTGAGGCTGGAAAGGGGATAAAGTCTTACCTGGAGTTTGGCCTCATCCTTGGCCGAATTCTTCACTGAGATCTTGCCCTTTTGAAGTCACACTCTTTCTTTAAAGTCACACTGCTTCTCTCTGATGTCCCAGATGTTTCTTCTCTTCTCTCTTCTACCACACTGCTGGTGGAGCCTGGGGTTTTTATGGTACAGGATCAGGGGCAGAGTGAGCCAGGGTGGTTTTGGAAAAGGCAACAATTGGGCAGGAAAACAGGAACGTGTGTTTTCACTTTGGGCAGTAGGTCCAGGCTTATGGGTGTGGCCCTTGCTGGGGACCACTCTCTTCTACCCAGTTTTTTCCTGCCTCCTGTCCATATCAGTGGGAGGTGATTAGATTAGGGAGGTGGTTCCCCCCATGCTGTTCTCATGGTAGTAAGTTCTCATGAGATCTGATAGTATCATAAAGGCCTTTTCCCCACTTTGCTTGGCACTTCTCCTTCCTGCTAACATGTGAAGACGGATATGTTTGCCTCCCCTTCCACCATGATTATAAGTTTCCTGAGGCCTCCCCAGACCTGTGGAAATGTGAATCAATTAAACCTTTTTCCTTTATAAATTACCCATTCTCAGGTATGTTTTTATAACAGTGTGAGAACAGACTAATACAGTGACCTGTTTAATGGTTTGCTTTGGGAAAGAGGAGTTCTAGAGTTTTTGTTTCTATGACCCACCTTGAGGAAGAGCAATGCTAATGCCTATGACTCAATGCAGGGGAGAAAGGGGGGCAGGATACAGGAGGGCAGGAGAAGGTCAGAGTGCTTGTTTCCAAGGCACTTCCAGTGTCCTTGTTCAAAATACTCCGCATGCCAAGGTGCCATACTTTGGGGAATCATATTATGAACCCCAACACTGGGTAGGTATTTGTTGTGGAGATCTCTGGGGGCTTTTTTCAAAATGATTACTTTTTCTCTGGGTGTATGTCAAAATGATTATTGTATCTGCCTCCTGGTGAAGCGCAAGGAAATTCTACTCTGATCTTCATCATGAGAACATATCAGGGCAAGTGAAAGGAAAACCAACAAAAAGGGCTGATGTGGGAAGGGATTTAGACTGGGTACCTGGGAGTTTTTAACTGTCAAGCTAATTAGTATTCAACTTCCAACTGTTTCTTGAAGTTACTCTTTTGAGTGTTCTATTGTTGCCTACGTGGTCCAGCAGCTTCTGCTTCAGATGAACTGCTTTGTATTCTCTGTATTTTGGGGTGGTGACTTATAGTGTGACCTCAGTTCTCTCACTGATCTCATTAATGTTGTTGATTTTCAGTTTTTTCAGCTTTTTTCTGTCATGAGGTTGGAAGTGATGACTTACACAATCTTTACATGTTGGAATGGAAATTGGAAGTCTTTCAAATGTATTATTTTATTTTATTTTTATTTTTTGTAGAGACAGGGTCTCTTCCACACCCAGGCTGGAATGGAGTGGTGCAAGCATAGCTCACTGCAGCCTTGACCTCCTAGGATTCTCCTACGTCAGCCTTCTAAGTAGCTAGGACTATAGGCATGCACAAAAATGCTTGGCTAATTTTTTTTTAAATTTTTTTTGCAGAGGCAGGGTGTATTAGCCAAGGTTTTCTAGAGGGACAAAACTAGTAGGAGATATATATATACACACACACAGACACACACACATATATATACGATGTTATTAAGTATTAACTCACATGATCAAAACAGTCCCACAATATGCTGCCTGCAAGCTGAGGAGCAAGGAAAGCCAGTCCACCCAAAACTGAAGAACTTGGAGTCTAATGTTCAAGGGCAGGAAGGATACAGCATGAGAGAAAGACGTAGGCTGGGAGGCTAGGCCAGTCTAGTTTATTCATGTTTTTCTGCCTGTTTTATATTCTTGCCACACTGGAAGCTGATTAGATGGTGCCCACCCAGATTAAAGATGGGTCTGCCTTTCCCATATCATTGATTCAAATATGAATTTCCTTTGGCAACTCCCTCACAGACACACCCAGCATCAATACTTTGCATCCTACAATCCAACCAAGTTGACACTCAGTATTAACCAACACACAGGGTCTTACTATGTTGCCCATGCTGGTCTCAGAGTACTGGTCTCAAGTGACCCTCCTATCTCTGGCTCCCAGAGTGCTGACATTTAAATGTAATTTTAATAGCGTTTTTTTGGTCTTTGCTCAGAAGAAGAAGCATGTGGTAAAAGAAGAGGCAGATCAATATTGCCTGTAAAATTCATATATTGAATATAGGTCTAGTATAATATACTACTAGCAGCTCATACAGTGAACAACACCAAGGTAGTGAGTTTCTATTTTTCTTTAAACCAGTGACCAAAATGGGTTTAATATTCTCCTCAGCTTGACTGATCTTTAAGTTAAGTTCCTTTCTGATTCCAAGCCCTTTACTTTCATTATATAGAGCATTTGCTTTATTAATAGAAAACAGATAGTTGTAAATTCTTTACCAGTCTCTTTGACCTGTAAATCTTTCTTATTTATTTATTTATTTATTATTATTATTATTATTATACTTTAAGTTTTAGGGTACGTGTGCACAGTGTGCAGGTTTGTTACATATGTATCCATGTGCCATATTGGTGTGCTGCACCTATTAACTCGTCATTTAGCATTAGGTATATCTCCTAATGCCATCCCTCCCCCCTCCCCCCACCCACAACAGTCCCTGGAGTCTGATGTTCCCCTTCCTGTGTCCACGTGTTCTCATTGTTCAATTCCCACCTATGAGTGAGAACATGAGGTGTTTGGTTTTTTGTCCTTACGATAGTTTACTGAGAATGATGGTTTCCAGCTTCATCCATGTCCCCACAAAGGACATGAACTCATCATTTTTTATGGCTGCATAGTATTCCATGGTGTATATGTGCCACATTTTCTTAATGCAGACTATCGTTGTTGGACATTTGGGTTGGTTCCAAGTCTTTGCTATTGTGAATAGTGCCACAATAAACATACGTGTGCATGTGTCTTTATAGCAGCATGATTTATAGTCCTTTGGGTATATACCCAGTAATGGGATGGCTGGGTCAAATGGTATTTCTAGTTGTAGATCCTTGAGGAATAGCCACACTGACTTCCACAATGGTTGAACTAGTTTACAGTCCCACCAACAGTGTAAAAGTGTTCCTATTTCTCCACATCCTCTCCAGCACCTGTTGTTTCCTAACTTTTTAATGATTGCCATTCTAACTGGTGTGAGGTGGTATCTCATTGTGGTTTTGATTTGCATTTCTCTGATGGCCAGTGATGAGGAGCATTTCTTCATGTGTTTTTTGGCTGCATAAATGCATAAATGTCTTCTTTTGAGAAGTGTCTGTTCATGTCCTTTGCCTACTTTTTGATGGGGTTGTTTGTCTTTTTCTTGTTAATTTGTTTGAGTTCATTGTAGATTCTGGATATTAGCCCTTTGTCAGATGAGTAGTTTGCAAAAATTTTCTCCCATTTTGTAGGTTGCCTGTTCACTCTGATGGTAGTTTCTTTTGCTGTGCAGAAGCTCTTTAGTTTAATGAGATCCCATTTGTCAATTTTGGCTTTTGTTGCCATTGCTTTTGGTGTTTTAGACATGAAGTCCTTGCCCACGCCTATGTCCTGAATGGTATTGCCTAGGTTTTCTTCTAGGGTTTTTATGGTTTTAGGTCTAACATGTAAGTCTTTAATCCATCTTGAATTAATTTTTGTATAAGGTGTAAGGAAGGGATCCAGTTTCAGCTTTCTACATATGGCTAGCCAGTTTTCCCAGCACCATTTATTAAATAGGGAATCCTTTTCCCATTGGCTGTTTTTGTCAGGTTTGTCAAAGATCAGATAGTTGTAGATATGCGGCATTATTTCTGAGGGCTCTGTTCTGATCCATTGATCTATGTCTCTGTTGTGGTACCAGTACCATGCTGTTTTGGTTACTGTAGGCTTGTAGTATAGTTTGAAGTCAGGTAGCGTGATGCCTCCGGCTTTGTTCTTTTGGCTTAGGATTGACTTGGTGATGTGGGCTCTTTTTTGGTTCCATATGAACTTTAAAGTAGTTTTTTCCAATTCTGTGAAGAAAGTCATTGGTAGCTTGATGGGGATGGCATTGAATCTATAAATTACCTTGGGCAGTATGGCCATTTTCACGATATGGATTCTTCCAACCCTTGAGCATGGAATGTTCTTCCATTTGTTTGTATCCTCTTTTATTTCATTGAGCAGTGGTTTGTAGTTCTCCTTGAAGAAGTCCTTCACATCCCTTGTAAGTTGGATTCCTAGGTATTTTATTCTCTTTGAAGCAATTGTGAATGGGAGTTCACTCATGATTTGGCTCTCTGTTTGTCTGTGATTGGTGTACAAGAATGCTTGTGATTTTTGTACATTGATTTTGTATCCTGAGACTTTGATGAAGTTGCTTATCAGCTTAAGGAGATTTTGGGCTGAGACAATGGGGTTTTCTAGATATACAATCATATCATCTGCAAACAGGGACAATTTGACTTCCTCTTTTCCTAATTGAATACCCTTTATTTCCTTCTCCTGCCTGATTTCCCTGGCCAGAACTTCCAGCACTATGTTGAATAGGAGTGGTGAGAGAGGGCATCCCTGTCTTGTGCCAGATTTCAAAGGGAATGCTTCCGGTTTTTGTCCATTCAGTATGATATTGGCTGTGGGTTTGTCATAGATAGCTGTTATGATTTTGAGATATGTCCCATCAATACCTTATTTATTGAGAGTTTTTAGCATGAAGGGTTGTTGAATTTTGTCAAAGGCCTTTTCTGCATCTATTGAGATAATCATATGGTTTTTGTCTTTGGTTCTGTTTATATGCTGGATTACATTTATTGATTTGCATATGTTGAACCAGCCTTGCATCCCAGGGATGAATCCCACTTGATCATGGTGGATAAGCTTTTTGATATGCTGCTGGATTCAGTTTGCCAGTATTTTATTGAAGATTTTTGCATCAATTCTCATCAAAGATATTGGTCTGAAATTCTCTTTTTTGGTTGTGGCTCTGCCGGGCTTTGGTATCAGGATGATGCTGGCCTCATAAAATATGTTAGGGAGGATTCCCTCTTTTTCTGTCGATTGAAATAGTTTCAGAAGGAATGGTACCAGTTCCTCCTTGTACCTCTGGTAGAATTCAGCTGTGAATCCAACAGGTCCTGGACTCTTTTTGGTTGGTAAGCTATTGATTATTGCCACAATTTCAGAGCGTGTTATTGGTCTATTCAGAGATTCAACTTCTTCCTGGTTTAGTCTTGGGAGGGTGTATTTGTGGAGGAATTTATCCATTTCTTCTAGATTTTCTAGTTTATTTGCGTAGAGGTGTTTGCAGTATTCTCTGATGGTAGATTGTATTTCTGTGGGATCGGTGGTGATATCCCCTTTATCATTTTTTATTGCATCTATTTGATTCTTCTCTCTTTTCTTCATTAGTCTTGCTAGTGGTCTATCAATTTTGTTGATCTTTTCAAAAAACCAGCACCTGGATTCATTAATTTTTTGAAGGGTTTTTGTTTCTCTATTTCCTTCAGTTCTGCCCTGATTTTAGCTATTTCTTGCCTTCTGCTGGCTTTTGAATGTGTTTGCTCTTGCTTTTCTAGTTCTTTTAATTGTGATGTTAGGGTGTCAATTTTGGATCTTTCCTGCTTTCTCTTGTGGGCATTTAGTGCTATAAATTTCCCTTAACACACTGCTTTGAATGTGTCCCAGAGATTCTGGTATGTTGTGTCTTTGTTCTCGTTGGTTTCATAGAACATCTTTGTTTCTGCCTTTATTTCGTTATATACCCAGTAGTCATTCAGGAGCAGGTTGTTCAGTTTCCATGTAGTTGAGCGGTTTTGAGTGAGTTTCTTGATCCTGAGTTCTAGTGTGATTGCACTGTGGTCTGAGAGACAGTTTGTTATAATTTCTGTTCTTTTACATTTGCTGAGGAGAGCTTTACTTCCAACTATGTGGTCAATTTTGGAATAGGTATGGTGTGGTGCTGAAAAAAATGTATATTCTGTTGATTTGGGGTGGAGAGTTCTGTAGATGTCTATTAGGTCATCTTGTAGCAGAGCTGAGTTCATTTCCTAGGTATCCTTGTTAACTTTCTGTCTTGTTGATCTGTCTATTGTTGTAAATCTTTCTTAAAGCCTCTGGCTAGCTTTATAACCCAGGGTTGTGTTTCTTAAGGACTGGAAATATCTCTTTGAAATGCAATCCCTAAGAATAATTGCACTCCTGCGGGGCGCGGTGGCTCACGCTTGTAATCCCAGCCCTTCGGGAGGCCGAGGTAGGCAGATCACGAGGTCAGGAGATCGAGACCACGGTGAAACCCTGTCTCTACTAAACATACAAAAACTTAGCTGGGCGTGGTGGCGGGCGCCTGTAGTCCCAGCTACTCAGAGAGGCTGAGGCAGGAGAATGGCGTGAACCCGGGAGGCGGAGCTTGCAGTAAGCCGAGATCGCGCCACTGCACTCCAGCCTGGGTGACAGAGCGAGACTCCGTCTCAAAAAAAAAAAAAAAAAGAATAATTGCACTCCTATTTCCCAGTCTCTGTGGGAGAATACAAGCCTTACTTAAGTGATACCTGGCTCCAAATTGTTAAAAGTAATGGCAAAAACTGCCATTACTTTTGCACCAGTCTATAAAACTACCCTCTGTCATGAAAAGAAAGTTGACTTTTCCTTTGGGAAAAGCTAATTAGCAAACAAGGAGAACCTATGTTTTCACTCTCACTCCAGTGCCTTAAAATCCTCCTACCCTTTGTTTCTGTTGAGTGAGCTCAGACTCAGTTCTGATCTTTTTCCCCATTGGAATGTCTCATACACAGGAGAAGGGAGAAAAGTGAGGGAAAGGGAGAGGATGATGACTGAATAGCAATAAAACTTGATAAAGTGGTACAACTTTGAGGGGCAGTGAAAAACATTCTCTGCATTGTCAAATTTTAGCAAGAATCCTAGTAAGTAGTGAGGAATTATTGTTTAATGGGTACAGCCTTTCAATTTCGGATGATGAAAAATTTCTAGAAATGGATGGTTGGGATGGTTGCACAAAAATGTAAATGTTCTTAATGTTTATGAAATATACACTTAACAATAGTTTAAGATGGTGATCTTTGTTTTGTATGTTTATCACAATAAAAATAAAATAATGCTGCTAAGTGAGTTTAACCAGAATTCCCCATTCTCAATATCGAATCACCCTCAATATCTAATCCCCTCATCCTCCAACATTCCCGAGGTGATGTCTGATCACCCTCGCCTGTCTTTAGAGAGAGTTTTGTTAGGTTGGTTTAGCCAGAATTCCCCTTTATCCTCAATGTTTCCTCTCAGTAATTGTCCATACACAGATGTCTACCCTGCTCCTTGGCTACCAATTTTTATTTTTCTTTGTTGTAAAGTTGAGCTCACTCTGTCTTCCCGCCTTTAAGACCTCATTGCAGAGGCTTCTATACCTGTCTCAATAGACACCACTTAAAGTCTTCCTTATCATCTTTAACAAGTGTCATAAGTAACTTTTTTCCTTAATAGTAGTGTTAGAACTGTAAGTGGAAGATAATAAAGTATATATGAATGCACAGTAGAGCTCTACAGAGTTTTATAGAATTTAGTTTTCCAAGGAGTGATTCAGTCTAACATGTAAAAATATAAATAAATATGAAACCATTAGACGTAAGTTATGCAAATACATCATTTGTTTTATTGTATAATGTAAAAGTCTTTGGTCATTTACCAAATATGAGGCTGCTTCAATTTTCTTATGTTTATTAGGTTGAGCCATAAGAAATTGCCTTTTATGTAGGGAAAAGTAGCTAAGTATTTGAAATTTACTTTCAGTTAACTGAAATACACTCCAATTAAAATAATGGTGTTCCACCCAGGAAATTCATCACAAAAAGATATTTGCCTAGGCACATTGTCATCATTGTCATCTAGTTATTCAAAGTTAAGACAAAGGAAACAATCTTAAGAGCTGTGAAACAGAAGCACCAGGTAACCTACAAAGGAAAAGCTGTCAGATTAACGGCAGATTTCTCACCAGAAACCTTACAAGCTGGAAGGAATTGGGGCCCTATCTTCATCCTCCTCAAACAAAACCAATTATCTGCCAAGAATTTTGTATGCAGTGAAGCTAAGCATCATATACGAAGTAAAGATAGAGTCTTTTTCAGACAAACAAATGCTGAGAGAATTCGCCATTACCAAGACACCACTACATGAACTGCTAAAGGGAGCTCTAAATCTTTAAATAAATCCTGGAAACACATCAAAACAGAACCCTTTAAAGCATAAATTGTACAAAATGTATACAACAAAACTACAAGTTAAAAAGGAAAAACAGAAAGAAGAAAAACAAAGAACAAAGGCAACAAAGAGCACAATGAATACAACAGTACCTCACATTTCAATACTAACATTGAATGTAAATGCCTGAATGCTCTACTTAAAAGATACATAACTTAAAAGATACGGTGAGTTTCATACCAGGGATGCAGGGATGTTTTAACATACACAAGTTAATAAATGTGAAACACCATATAAACAGAATTAAAAACAAAAATCACATGATCACTTCAATAGATGCAGCAAAAGCATTCAACAAAATCCAGCATCCCTTTATGATTAAAACTCTTCGCAAAATCAGCATACTAGGGACATATGTTAATGTAATAAAAGCCATCTATGACAAACCCATAGCCAACATAATACTAATGGGGAAAAGTTGAAAGCATCCCCTCTGAGAACTGGAACAAGACAAGGTTGCCCACTCTCACTACTCCTCTTCAACATAGTTCTAGATGTTCTAGCCAGAGCAATCAGACAAGAGAAAGAAAGGACATCCAAATCAGTAAAGAGGAAGTCAAGCTGCCACTGTTTGCTAATGATATGATTGTTTATCTTGAAAACCCCAAGGACTCCTCTAGAAAGCTCCTAGAACTGATAAAAGAATTCAGAAATGTTTCCAGATACAAGATTAATGTACATAAATGAGTATCTCTTCTATACACCAGCAGCGACCAAGCGGCAGAATCAAATCAAGAGCTCAATCCCTTTTGTAATAGCTGCAAAAAAAAAAAAAAAAAAAAAAAAAAAACTTAGACATATACCTAACCAAGGAGTTAAAAAATCTCTACAAGGTAAACTACAAAACACTGATAAAAGATATCATAGATGACACAAACAAATTGAAACACATCCCATGTTCATGGATGGATAGAATCAATATTGTGAAAATGGCCATAATGCCAAAAACAATCTACAAATTCATGTGATCCCCATCAAATTATCACCATCAGTCTTCACAGAATTAGAAAAAAAATTCTAAAATTCATATGGAACCAAAAAAAGAGCCCATATAGCCAAAGGAAGTCTAAGCAAAAAGAACATATCTGCAATCATTACACTATCTGATTTCAAACTATACTATAAGGCCATAGTCACCAAAACAGCGTGGTACTGGTATAAAAATAGGCACATAGGCCAATGGAACTGAATAGAGAAAGCAGAAATAAGTGCAAATACTTAAGAGCCAGCTCATCTTTAACAAAGCAAACAAAAACGTAAAGTGGTGAAAGGACAGCCTTTTCAACAAATGGTGCTGCGATAACTGGCTAGCTACCTGTAGGAAAATGAAACTCAATCCTCATCTCTCACCTTATACAAAAATTGACTTGAGCTGGATTAAGGACTTAAACCTAAGACCTGAAACTATACAAATTCTAGAAGATAACATTGGAAAAACCCTTCTAGACATTGGATTAGGCAAGGATTTCATGACCAAGAACCCAAAAGCAAATGCCATAAAAACAAAGACAAATAGCTAGGACCTAATTAAAGTGAAGGGCTTTTGCATGGTAAAAGAAACAGTCAGCAGAATAAACAGCCAACCCACAGAGTGGGAGAAAATCTTCACAATCCATACATCTGACAAAAGACTAATATCTGGACTCTACAATGAACTCAAACAAATCAGTAAGAAAAAAAAATCCCATCAAAAAGTGGGCTAAAGACACGAATAGACATAAATAGATAATTCTTAAAAGAAGATATACAAATGGCCAAGAAACATATGAAAAGTGTTCAATATTACTAATGATCAGGGAAATGCAAATCAAAATCACAATGTGATACCATCTGACTCCTGCAAAAATGGCCATAATCAAAAAATCAAAAAATACTAGATTCTGGCATGGATGCAGTGAACAGAGAATACTTCTACACTGCTGTTGGGAATGTAAACTAGTACAGCCACTATGGAAAACAATGTGGAGCTTTTTTAAATAACTAAAAGTAGAACTACCATTTGATCCAACAATCCCACTACTGGGTATCTACTCAGAGGGAAAGAAGTCATCAGTTGAAAAAGATACTTGAACACGCGTGTTTACAGCAGCACAATTCACAACTGCAAACTTGTAGAACCATGTGTACACACACATGCATAGATACATATATACCAGTTTTTTTACTCATTCACTGATTGATGGGCATTTGGGATGGTTCCACAAGTTTGCAATTGTGAATTGTGCTTCTGTAAACATGCGTGTGCAAGTATCTTTTTTGACTGATGACTTCTTTCCCTCCAAGTAGATACCCAGTAGTGGGATTGTTGGATCAACAATATATATGAATAATGGAATACTATGCATCTGTAAAAAGGAATGAATTAACAGCATTGACAGTGACCTGTATGAAATTAGAGACTATTATTCTAAGTGAAATAACTCAGGAATGGAGAATCAAACATTGTATGTTCTCACTGATATGTAGGAGCTAAGTTATGAGGATGTAAATGCATAGAATGATGCAGTGGATTTGGGGGACTTAGGTGGAAGAGGAGAAGGACGGCAAGAGATAGAAAACTAAAAATATGGTGCAGTGTAAACTGCCCGGGTGATGGGTGCACCAAAACCTCACAAATCACCACTACAGAACTTACTCATGTAACCAAATACCACCTGTACCCCAGTAAGTTATGAAAAAATAAGTAAATAATAAAATAATGGTCTTCCTTTAAGAGTAATTTTGGCAGCATCTTCATGATTTAGCATTTTGTATATTATAAAATGTGATAGTAGATATTATAATTAATAACTATCCAATGAGTTGTTAAGGCCCAGTTGGATTAGTGTCACAATTTTGTGAAAGACAATTACTTTAAGAGTAATTTCTGATTTTCTGTCCCTCTGAATTTATCCTCATATGTAAAGAAAAACATTGTCTCCCAAATAACATCTAGTATTCCAGAAATAAACAGAACAGATGCACGTACAGCTGAAGATAACACATAAATATGCATTTCAATCATTTGTCTCTTACCTATTTTTGCAATTGTAAATTATGGTCTTTTTAAATTAGAGTAGACAATAGATGGTGAAGAGTTAGTTTAAGTGATGTTTCCTTTAATATAGACTACTGTGCCAACTGATCTCTCACTACAACAATTTACTCACTCACTACAACAATTTATTTACTGCATTAAAATACATTGGATTAAATAGGCATTTCAGCCACATTTGCATATCATGAGTCTGACTTTAGCAGGATGGCACTGTAGTGTACTCACCCTATCTAAAAGAAAGAAGAATGATGGATAATGTGAGCCTGGTAAGAAAACGTACTCGAAAATGACAAGATTCAGCATAAGAAATTCAATTTCTATCCTGTTTTCTTTTGTGGGAAAAAATATCCATGGATTTAATCATAATGTGATTTTAACAAAAATGAGTTTCACAGAGAGCAAACTAATGTCCTGGTGAAGTTCATTAGCGTCTTCTTATATACGTCATTATGTTTGTAAATAAAACTATGTGTGTGTGTGTGTGTGTGTGTGTGTATCTACTCACACACACATAGACCATACATACAGCAGGGAATAATATTCAGTGGGTCTTTGATGAATGAGAGTGTTGGGGTTCAGAGAATGGTATCTTGAAGTATGGTGCTTTGGCACGCTGAGTACTTTGAATTGAAGGATGTTGGAAGTGCCTCAGAAACAAACTAAAACTTTTTGTAAAAATTTTAACAGTTACAAAATTATGACAGTGAAAGGGATCTGATCAAACCAACACCACCTTGCCTTTAACCTCCAAACTGCCCTTAGGTATTCTTGGGCTTGGGCCAAGCTCACTTTGGAAGAAATGTTGCTTATAGTTTAAATGATAATAGCCCATCCCCAAAACTAAACTACCTATGTAAAACTAATAAACGACCACCACATTAGGAGGATGAGAGGAGCCTGAATTCTGCTAATGTGTAGACATAAATGATTTCTAGCCATTATTCTAGAGGTTACAAGATTTGCAACTTCCCTAATTATGCCTGCAGATAACATCACTATTGTAGAACCTTAGACTGGCTTTTTGGGTGAGATGTCTTTCAGGTTTTTGCATTTTGGATGACTGATCACTCAACTCCCCTTGCTTCTACCCAGACCCCCAACCCATCCTGTAGCCCCACCAAGGAGCTGACTCAGCATGTGCAAGGACCATTTTCCACACCTCTGTGATTACGTTCCCAACCCATCAACAGCACCCATTCCCTTTCCTGCCAAACTGTCTTTGAAAAACCCTAGACTACAAATTTTGGGGGAGGCTGGTTTGAGTAATAATATAACTCCAATATCCCATTCAGTTGATTCCCAGTGAATTAAACTCTTTCTCTATTGCAATTCCTCTGTCTGATAAATTGGCTCTATGTGGGCAGTGGGCATTAATGTAATTGACATCTAGATTTTAGAAGTATAAAATGTTCAGATTATTTTGGCTACCATGTTTTAGTTCTTCATTTTCTATTAAATTGATGTAATTTTGCTGATAATCATAAAAAAGTCTATCATTTTAAATCAGAATATTTGAGGCCCTTAATATAAATGTATGATTAGTGAAGTCAAACTAATTCTTGAAGTGGGGGAATTTCAGTATGTCCTAGAGTGTAATAATATAATCAGATTATTTGGGAAAAAGGTACAAGTACTCATGCACAAACACAATCATACATGTATATATATATTTTTTATATATAAATATATACTATATATGATATACATAAATATATATGAAATATATATACATATACACACACACACACACACACACACACACATATATTTGGCATCTGTGGGAATTGTAAGGTTCAGTAGCTTTCCTTACCCAGCATAAGGATCACAGCCAACACAACTATAACAAAAGACAGGCTAACAAGATAAAAATATCAGAAATTTAATCAAGGTTTCATGTCACATGGAAGCCTTCAGAAACACAGACCCAAAGACTCAAGGAAAACTGTCTATTTTTATGCTTATAAACAATGAAGAATAGACAGACCTAGACATGTAATTGGACAAAAAGGATATGATCTAATGGTAATAAATTGAGGAAACTCAGTTTTCTGAATTTGTGGTACACTTCCTTGCTAACTTCTTTGAACCACCTCTTCTGCTCTTGTCTGCTCTCCCCACAACTGTTCCTAAAGTAACATATTCTGCAACTTCTTCCTGTTTCTATTACTCTCTTCCAAGGAACTGCCTCAATTAGGTTCAAATCAAAGTGGCCAAAGCCAAGCTCTTTTTCTGGATGCACATGTAGCCCACTAGAGATAGATGCTTTCTTGATACAATAATTATAGGTTTTATAATTTAATCTAATGTTTTTCTTTCTTCATCCAGCCATTTCAGGAATTTCCACTGGGTCACTACCCTCAACATTTCCTAATTCTTCTGTTCATATGTGACTTACAATTTCCTTGCCCAGATGCTGACTTTCCAGACTTCTCTCACAACTTCCCGCTCTGGTGCACTGAGTGGCATACAATTTTCTGTTGCTCACTCAGCAAATATTTAGCCAAGAAGTAGGATATCAGTTTTCTCTTTGTAGAGATATCTCCTTCCGCCAAACACATTCGTTTAAAGTAGGACAAAAACATTTCTGAAGAGAGAAAAAAAGATGCATAGTCATAATCTATTAGTCTAATACATCAGAGATTCTAGAGGTTTTTTTTATGTTCTTCTGAAGGCTGGAGGTAGGTGATCAGAAGCTATTATCAGGACATTTGTTTTCTTCTTGTTCTTCAACATAACCAAAATGTATTAGAACACTTGCTTAATCAGAATTATGTCCTAAAAATTTGAGAGAGTAAAATATCTTATGTTAATTATTCCAAGTCTGAAAATAAAGCATGCATTTTTTAAATGGTAATATAATTGCTACTTTCAAGACTCAGCCAAATGGAATCTGTTAGGTGGATCTTATTTTTCTGGGACTTATTGACTGGAATTTATGATATATTTTATAACTATTATGCTATAATAAATATCTACACACATAACTTTTTTATATATACCTTCTTAAAAGTAATGTTTATATCTAATTAAGTTAAAAAAATTTTCACAGTAGAAAGTTATGCCATCCTATTTTTTCCCAAAAGCTGAGTTATTTTTAAAGAAATTATAGATTGAAATACTTAGAATTTATAATGCATTTTGAAGGAGGCTTAAATTATTTTTATAGTTTCATCATTCCACTTTATTCTCTTTTCTCATAGAAAGAAAAATCTAAATTTAAATATTTGACAAAATCTGTGTTTGAGTAGATATATTTAATTTGCTTGTCTGTGTGTGTGTGTGTGTGTGTGTGTGTGTGTGTGAAAGATGACAAGCAGAGAGAGTATGCTGAGTATTTTGGCTAGAAATTATTGAATATTCTATGTTATTTCACCTATCGATGTCAACATTCACTGTTACTGACTCTATTATGTAACAAAACACACCGTTGAAAAAACGTTTCTTGTTTATAGACTAATTCAAGATCAGAATATACATGAGAAAATGCCCCCTATCTACCGGGACCATCAAAATGAAATAAAGAATTCCGAACCTAGAGTATCTTACCATGATAAGGAAGATATAGACTTTAAATATGTTTGATTCCCTGAGACCAATTTAAGAATAAAAAACATGAAACAACAAAACAAAGGGCTTTCTGAAAAAAAAAATAGGGTAGCAACATAAAAAAAATTTAATTGAAATGCAAATTTTATAAAAATACCTATAAAACATTGCATTTTATATATAAAATAGAAAATATACATAGAAATATACACTTTTTCAAAGTGTATATATACTTTTTTAAAAAGCATATATATATATATGCATATACAGAAGTCAGTTGCCTTGCCCAAGATCATACAGGTATTTACGTGATAAAACAGGGACTCTACTTGGTAGATTGACACCAGAGTTCATATTATGGACAATGTTACCTTCCAATTTCCTAATTCTCTTAAAACATCTAATAGCATCTCACCACTTACTTAAAACTTCATATATATATGAATGTATATACTTTTTTTTTTTTTTTGAAACAGTTTCACTCTTGTTGCCCAGGCTGGAGTGCAATGACGCAATCTCGGCTCACTGCAACCTCCGCTTCCCAGGTTCAAGCAATTCTGCCTCAGCCTCCCAAGTAGCTGGGACTACAGGCATGAGCCCCCATGTCTGGCTAATTTTGTATTTTTAGTAGTGACGGGGTTTCTCCATTGGTCAGGTTGGCCTACAAACTTCTGACCTCAGGTGATCTGCCTGCCTCAGCTTCCGAAAGTGCTGGGATTACAGGCGTGAGCCACTGCACCCAGCCCTGTGGCATATATTTTAATCAATATTTTTTTATAAGCAATTTTTAGGCTGATCATGTTTAATTTGCATTTGAACATAAATACCCTCACAATGCACACAGTTTTTCCTCTAATAAAAAAACGCAGAGTTTTAATAATTATTTTGAGTAATGTTGATTTATATTATGGATAATATGATATAAATAGGTGATACAAAATAGGTGTCTTCAATGTATTCAACTACGTAGTTTAAGAGTTGACCCCAATTTTAGTAATAGCTAAAACTTTAACAAAATTTGAAATTTTTAATGGTGCATTGCTTTCAAAACCAACAATAGAAGAGTGATAATGAGAAAACACTTTATAGTAGAAAATAAGAAGCGTTTCTGGAATTATTTCATTATGGCCACAAGTGATTATGGATAGTAGTTAGCAATTGGATACATAAATATTTACTCTGTGGCACTATTTTTATTCGTATAGTCCAATATCAGTGCAATTTTATTATACACTGTCATTTTATGTCTCGTCCCTGTAATGAAAAACAGTAATTTTGTCATTCTGTGGTTAATGGGAAGAGTAGACTTGAGGTAAAGGTTGTTCTCAGGAAACAGAAGCTGAACTTGAACACACATAGCAACAGGGTAAAATCAAGCCTATGAATCAGAATGATGAGGACAATACAGGCTAATGAAAAAAGAGAGAGGGTAAGGATGAGTAATGTCAGAAGGATTAGAAACAAATAGTAAGTAAAGCATATATATTAAAGACTTCAAGTATCCTACTTAAGGAAAGTGAAGTTCTAAGGTCAGTGGTGAGATGCTATTAGATGTTTTAAGAGAATTAGGAAATTGGAAGGTAACATTGTCCATAATAGGAACTCTGGTGCCAATCTACCAAGTAGAGTCCCTGTTTTGTCACTGAACTACCTGTGTGATCTTGGGCAAGGCAACTGACTTCTCTTTGCCTCAAATTTCTCTTCTGTAAAGTAGGAATAATAATTGTACCTATTTCATAATATCATAAAGTTGGATAAACTAATATTTATAATATTTATAAATCTTTAAAAATATGGCCTCTAACACAGTAACTGCTAATTGTATTTGATAAATAAAACATAAAAAAAGCAAATAAAATTTTATTGGCTTTTGGAAAATGAACAGTTTACTGACAAGGCATTGAAATATTTACCTAAGAAATATTGATAGCTGAGTTGATAAAGCTTTTTGGGTGATTTTTCTTACCACTCCTTGGCCAAATGACCATCCACAAGAGGTTTCTGTTGTCCAAATTTATTTTAATCAAAAGACAATATCTTGTTCCCAACTTTCAGTTTGGTATAGTTGTTCAAGTGTCAGGTAATTCTGTGATGGCACATTAATCTATCTAGATTTCTCAGTTTAACTGATACCAAGTCAAGGATTCTCACCATAGATGGGAGAGATTCAATGATGAATCAGCTATCTTAACATGATACTGATGTGAGGATAGGTGAAATGGAATGCCATGCTGAATATCAACATAAAATAGTCAAAATTGAATGATACACACACACACACACACACACACACATACTCACACCCCACTATGGTTTCAGTATTCGTGTTCATCCAACACTCATGTTGAAACTTTATCTCCAGTGCAACGGAACCAAGCATGAGGCCTCTAGGAGGTGATTAGGTCATAATGGCTCCTCCCTTGTGAATGGGATGAAGGCCCTTATAAAAGACGTTTCACACAGTATTCAGCCCTTTATGCCCTTTTTCCTTCTGCTATTTGAGGATACAGCATTTATTCTCTCCAGAGGATGGTACAAGGTGCCATCTTGGAAGCAGAGGGACTTGGCCCTCACCAGATGCCAAATTTGTGGGCCCTTGATCTTAGACTTCTCAGTCTCCAGAACTGTGAGAAATAAATTCCTGTTATTCATAAATTACTCAGTCTTAGATTTTGTTTTAGCAGCATAAACAAAGATACACACACACACACACATACACACAGTTGAGAATATTTGCCAAAATACAGAAAAATGTCACAGATATCATCGCATTTCACACTACATATTTCAGGATTTAAAAAATATGACTGAAATACCATTATCATACCTAAGAGATTTCATATTAATATACCACTATTACCCTCTACTCAATATTCAAATTTCTCCGATTTTTCTCAAAATGGCACAGCTTTTATTTTTTTATCTTTTTGTCCAGGATCCAGTGACTAATCATCAGTTGCATTTTGTTACATTCTTTTAATCTCCTTTAACTCAGAAAAGTTCTGTGGGCTTTTGTCTTTTATTAACTTGACATTGCTCAATATTCCATGTCAGTTTTCTTACAAATTGTTATAGAGTTCTAATTTGTCTGATAACTTTTTTCATTATTATGTTCAAATTTAAACTTTTATTAGCAATACTGTATTGATTATATTATTTACTTTCTATTGTTTCATATTGCCAAGTACATAATGTCAATTTGATCCATTTATAGTGATGTTAAGTTTAATAATTTGGTTAAGGTAGGGACTGTCCACTGCTAAATGTTACTTCCTTTTTTAAAAAAAAATTCCTACAAGTATATATACATTAACTCCTTCAGAACTGTTTGAAATTGAGACTCTCTCTCTTCAGCTTGTCTCATAAACAAAAGTTTTTCCATAAATACGGCAATTTTTGGCATTCTTAGCTAAAAATTTTCTCTCACATTAATTTGTGATGACAAACACGTGCAGAAAATTTCACAGTGCCAATAATTGACCCAGGTAAGGGACTGTTTGCTTTATTTATCTCCTTTAAAGAACTATGTTTTACTACCAGTTTTATCTGTAGGTGATGACTTCAATCACCCCATTTGGAGCTTATTTTATCTCATATATTTTGTTTCAAGGTTACAGATGTCTATAATTTTTTCTAACTTGTACTTTTTAAAAAAATTTCTTGCAGTGGATTTCCGAAAGGAGATATTTCTAATATTTTAAAACCACAAATGTCTTAGCTCATTTTCTGTTGCTATAATAGAACACCTCAGATAGGGTAATTTATTACAAAAAAAGAAAAAAGTTTATTTAGCTCATGGTTATACAGGCTGAGAAGTTCAAGAGTATGGCACTGGCATCTGGTAGGAGGCCTTCATGGTGTAACACCCCATGGTGGAAGGGCAAGCAAGCATTTGAGACAGAGGAAAAATGAAGACCAAATGTCATCCATTTATCAGGGTTCCATTCACATGATAACTAACCAACTCCCACAATAACAGCATTCACCTATTCACATGGGCAAAACTCTCAAATTCTAATCACCTCTTAAAGGTCTCATCTCTTAATATCATCACAATAGCAATTAAACTTTGACATGAGTTGTGGAGGGAACATTCAAACCATAGCAAGAAATAACTGGGAACTGGCTCCTCCCATGACTCATATTTTTCTCCCTATTTAACTTAGCTCTCAGTCATTGCTTCTGATACAGACTTGCCTTTTATAAACCTTCCTGGATCCTCATATGACCATCAGCTTGGCAGCAAATAGTCACTTTTGCCTGGATCATCTTGCTGTCGTCCTATTCTCTACATAGTTATTCCTTACATTTATTAAAAGTGTACAAAATTCCAAGAAGTGTCCTAAGCATCATAGATGTATTAATCATTTACTCCTCGTATCACTGCATGTGGTTTTAATTATTATCCTCATCTACACATGAACAACTCTCAGTACAGAGAAAGTGGGTGATAGACCAATGTCAGTATTGAGGATTCCAATCAAGACTCTGTCTATTGAGCATTTTTCCTTAATCTGTATATTCTGCTGCCTCGTGATATCACGGCTTGAATAAGCAACACTGTCATAAATTAAAGCAATGTCCCTCAAACATTATAGCTTGAACTGTTGCCCTGGCTATCTCAGTACCTCTTTACATCTATATAAAATAGTGAAAATTTCTCTCTATTGTGTGTTGTTAAAAAAAAAAAATAAAGTAAACCACCAACCTCCCTGACTCTAAATGCAATGAGTATGTGCAGTGGCTTCAGGTGTACCTGTTGGCTATTTGTATTTCTTCTTTGGAGAAATGGCTACTCAACATCACTAATTATCAGGGAAATGCAAGTCAAAACCGCAATGACAGACTATCTCACATATGTTGGAATAGCTATTATCAAAAAGAAAAAAAGACAAAGAATTGGAAAAGATCTGGAGAAATGGAAACCTTTTTCCACTACCACGTAATTCTGCAATCCCACTTACGTGTGTATATACAAAACAATTGAAATTAGGATCTTGAAGAGGTATCTGTACTCTCATGTTCATTGCAGGATTATTCATAATAGCCAAGATACGGAAACAACACAAAGGTCTATTGACAGATTGAAGGATAAAGAAAATTGTGTGTGTGTGTGTGTATAAATACACACACACACACACACATATATAATATATATACATATATACATACATATACATATACATATATACACATACATACATATATACATATACACATATATACATATATACATGTATGCATACATACATACATACATATACACATATATACATATATATACACACACACATAGACATATGGTTGTACATATATATATACACATATATACACACACACACACATAGACACATGGTTGAATTAACATACACACACGCACACACAGACACACACATGGTTGAATTAAAAAAATAAATTAGTATAATGTCCTACCAAAATCATAAGCATATAGTTAAAAATGCCCACAAAATAGATAAAACTGTAACCTAATATTCTAAACACACAAAAATAAGAAAGTCATATACTATATCAAAGATCAACATCCATTAAAACTAAAAATATTAAAAAATGAGTTATATTACTAAAGAAAACAAAAACTAAAAAAAAATCCAGGCATGGGAGTCACATCTGCAATCTCAGCACTTCGGGAGGCCTTGGTGGGATAATTGCTTGAGGCCAGGAGTTTGAGACCAGCCTGGGCAACATAGCAAGATCCCAAATTTATTTAAACAGATTTTTTAAAATAAAATAATTTTTAAAAAGCACTTCTCATTCATACTAAAACACAAGAGATACAGATATACATATGCACAGAACAATACATAATATGAGAAAATAAAATTATTTAAAAAATGAACAGGTGATAAAAAATAATTTGTGAGAAAAGGACAAAAGGCAAAGAGAATTAATAGCATGTGCATAATAGGAATCCCTAGTAAAACAAACAGAAGCAACAATGTAGAAAATCAACCTTAAAGAAAAATATCATTATAAACATATATGTGTATAAATACAAATGAGAGAGATGAATATGAAGAAATATGTGAGACTGATCAAAACAGAGAAAGTAATAAAATTGTTAGAAAAAAAGCCTTTCATCATCTAGACAAAAAGACCAAAATTAACATCAATAGAAATGAAATAAGATTGAAATATGAATTTTAGACAGAAATTTTTATATCAAAAGACAATATAGGGTCCTATTAGAGATATATAAAGGATAAAAAGTATGAGCCAAAGACATTATAGCCAACCAAACTGCTTTTTCTGTATAAAGATAGAATATAACTGTTTTTTTAAATCGCAAAATAACTTTGAAAATAAAAATATTCTTTTCCATGAGCTTTTCCTGAGGCATCTGCTAGAAAGAAAATTTCAAATATTCAAAATTAGTAGAAAAGCATTAGTATAAATCCTGGTATATTTCTACATATTATATGTAGAACTAAGACAAAAGTATCATCCCAAAATAAAAGTGTAGTATATAGTGACAATTTGCTTCAAAAACGTAGATACACTGCAACTCTCAAAAATTGAAGGAGGTTTGTATCTGGGGTATAGGAAGCTGCAGAGTGCAACTCCCACCTCAATAAGCAGAGGACTCCAGGGTTAACTACTAACTGGTGACTCTTCTGAATTATTACAGAGCTCAGATAGCTGAAGTGGGAGGGCAATCAAGTAGCCTGAATTCCAAGGAGGGAGAGAGTTGCTGAAGAGAGCATATGAAGTAGTATTGACAATTTGGAAATAGCTAAGAACAAAGTAGCTAACAGTGTCATGAATTGCTAAATACTGAGTGCAGGCTAAAATAAAGAACCCTTGGGGCTTCCAAACATGGAGGAGTTGCTGTCACTCAAGACTCATTTCCCTGGACCTCCACCAAAGCCTCATGAGAAAGACTGGCTATGTTAAGAAAATGGAGACAAGACCCCTCAGTGGGGTAGGAAAAGGCTCAGACCTTCTCAGACCTTCCCTCTCATAGGAAGAGTCAAGTTTAACTAAGAAAAGAGCACTCATGGACCACAGGTAAAGACATTAAAACTAGGGAAGCATAGCAGGAAAATAATACTATGTATTAGGGAGAAATAGAAAAGGGTCTTTGGCCAGGATTATATGCTCATACCATCAGAGGTCTCTATTGCTGGTAGAGGGACAAGAACTTTCATCTCACATAAACACACCAAAATAAATGGCAGAGTGTTGCTGTCCCAGAAACTATCAGCAGAAATGCTGAGAAATATTCAGTCCTGAGGCTCGGGCACACAACATTTTGGTACAAACCATTCAATAAGTCTCTAGAAGTTTCCAAGCATTTGCACATCTGCCTGTCTTCTTCTGAGCCCTCCAAACTGTTCCAAGCTCTGCCTGTTACCCAGTTCTAAAGTCACTTTCACATTTTCAGGTTATTTTTATAGCAGTGCCGAACTTCTGGTAGCAATTATCTGTATTAATCTGTTTTCACACTGCTATGAGGATACTACCTGGGACTGGGTAATTTATAAAGAAAGGAGGTTTCACTCACCGTTCTGCATGGCTGGGAAGGCCTCAGGAAAGTTACAATCGTGGCAGAAGGGGAAGAAGGCATGTCGTACAGGGTGGCAGGTGAGAGAGAGCAAGGAAGTGTCACACTTTTTAAAAACCATCAGCTCTCATGAGAACTCACTCACTATTACGAGAACAGCATGGGGTAAACTGCCCCTGTGATCCAATCACCAACAATTGGGTCTCTTTCTTGACATGTGGGGATTTCAATTTGCAATGAGATTTGGGTGGAGACACAGAGCAAAACTATATCACCTACAAATATTAAAATAACTTACTATTAAAGAACTATATACTAAAATACTTAAATTGGCTCTATGCCTGTGAATTTTACAACTTGGAAGAGATGCAAAAGACACATGGAAGGAACAGCTTGCCTTGTCTCACTTAAGAAAAAAAAATATGGCCGGTCGCGGTGGCTCACGCCTGTATTCCCAACACTTTGGGAGGCTGAGGCGGGTGGATCACGAGGTCAGGAGACTGAGACCATCCTGGCTAACACGGTGAACCCCATCACTACTAAAAAATACAAAAAATTAGCCAGGTGTGGTGGCGGGCGCCTGTAGTCCCAGCTACTCAGGAGGCTGAGGCAGGAGAATGGCGTGAACCCCGAAGGCGGAGCTTGCGGTGAACCGAGATCGCGCCACTGTACTCCAGCCTGGGCAACAGAGCGAGACTCCGTCTCAAAAAAAAAAAAAAAAAAATATATATATATATATATATATATATATGAGTATATATATCTAATAAATCATAGCTACTAAATGAGTTGAATGCATTAATAAGACTTTTTAACTCAAGATTAAATGGAATTACAAAACAAATTCTACCAAAGGTCTAAGAAACAAATATCAATTCCTCACAAAACTTTTTCAGAATACAGAAGTGGATGTAATAATACTTCTCAACTTGTATTCAAAAGCCAGTATTACCATGATTCTAAAATCAAGAAAGACATTATAAAAAGGAAACTACTGACCAAAATGAATAATATATCATGTCCAAGTAGGATTTTTTTAGAAAATTCAATATGTAAAATATACATTATGACCAAGTAGGATTTTTTCAGAAAATTCAAAGTTGGATCAACATTCAAAACTCCATCATTGTAATTCAGCATATTAACAGATATAAAACAAAAACCATATTTTAATAGATGTAAAATAAGGCATTTATTTATGGTAAATAATTTCAGAAAATTAAAAATTTCAATCTGAGAGAAAATCTACCAAAAAAACCTATTTCAAACAACTATTAATTTTATCTAAAAATCAGAAAAAAAGCTGTATTTTATTATTTTACTAGGTCTATCCAACATTTTACTGAGGTTCTTGCAAATTCCGTAAGACAAGAAAAATAGAATGCATAAAGATTGAAAATTGAAAAAACTTTTTACATATAATATTTTTAAATATTTTTAAAAGGTACTAGAAGTGATAAGTATATAAAGTCACAAAATGCAAGGCCAATTACAAAACTCTATTAGAACAGTTGGTAATTAAAATTATGAAATAAAAAATAGTGTATGCAATAGTATCCAAAACAATAATTATTTATGTTTAAATCTAACAAAATAAAAGTTCTACACCCTAAAAAACACAAAACAGAGGTTAAAGGAATCCACGAAGATCTAACTAAATGGAAAGTCACACTGTGTTTTTCTATTGTTAAAATATTAATTCTGGTACAAAAATTCAGTTAAGTAAAAGTAAAATCTAGTGTTCAGTAGCCCAATAGGGTGACTTATTTAACAACTTGCTGTTTATTTCAAAATTACTAAAAGTAAAGTTGAAATGTTCTTAATATAAAGAAATAAATGCTTCAGGTAATGTATATCCCAATCACTGATTTGATAATTATACATTAAATGCTTGTATCAAAATATCATATATAACCCATAATTATAACTATTATGTATCAATAATTAAAAATAAAATTAAACATAAAACCTATCAATTCACCCCATCTGACCTATTGATTCGATGCAATTCCAATCTAAATCTCGGTATTTTTTTTTTGTATAATTGACAAACTGATTCTAAATTTTATAGAAACTGAAAAATTTTTAACAGGGATAGAATGTTGACAATGGGAAAAAAAAAAGGAAAACCTCCATTATCTGAAATAAAAACCTACTGTAAAGCAATAGTGATCAAAAGAGAGTGAATTTGGGGAAAAGATGAAAATATAGCCAAATGAAATACAATAGAGGGTTAGGAATAATCTAACACATATAGAGATGAATGATTTTAGATAAAGACACAAAGTCAATTTAATAGACTAAAAAATTAGGCATTCATACTCAAAACATGCAGTATAATCTGAATATCTTATACTACATATAAAAACTAATTCAAAATGTATTCTAGATAATTTCTTAGGTCTTAGCATAAACATCACTTACTCAGAGATAAGTTCTTCTATACCTAGATTTTAATGTAGGTATCTCTACTGTATTTTGTTTGTGTTTGTTTTAATACATCCTCTACCTAACTTTTATATATGTTTCTTTATTAAACCATGTATTAATACCTACTTTCTTCATTATAATTAAATTTATAATTAGGACTGTCTTCATCTTTGGCCCTCAGGCACTTTTATGAAACAGTTTAATAGTGGCTTCTTTCCAAATAAGCCTCAGTAACCAATCCCTGCAGCTGAACAGAGATGGTGTGCTATTCTGACCTCCAAGCCCTGTGTTTCCCTGAGGGCCCAAGCTCTCAAGCGAAAAATTAAGAGGTAAATATATGATATATTCCACAGAGGCATAACTCTCATATACATAAGAAAATATTTTCTATTTCTAGTAAGAAAAAATATAGTAACATATAAATAAGGTAAAAGGATATACAAGCGTAAGGATAAGACACACGTTATACCAGCACACATGACTGCCTATTTAATTTCACTTACCTCTTTTGTTTATGTTTTCCTCTACCGCATATATTTGTATAACAGCTTTAGAAATATAGATCATATGGCATGAAAGAATACAATTCAATGATTAGATTATTCAGAGTTGTATAACAATCGGAAAATAAATTTCAGAACATTTTTGTAACTCTAAAAGGAAACCTAGAGTCATTTCTCTTTCTCTCCCATCGCTGTAACTGCAGCTTTAAGTTACCATCAAGCTCCTTTTTGTCTCTATGTATTAGCTTATTCTAGATACTTTATATAAATATATATAATATGTGATCCCCTGAAACTGACCTTTTTACATAATATTTTCCGGTTCATCCAAGTAGTAGCCTGGATCAGGACTTAACTGGCTTTTGCTACATAATATTCCATTGTGTGGATATATCTCCTTTATAGGTATATCCCATTGTATTTTTCTATTTTTCAGTTGATGGACTTTTGGGTTGTTTCTACTTTTTGGCCATTATGAATATACTGCTACGAATATTTACATACAAATTTTTGTGTGAACATATGCTTTCATTTTTCTTGATTATATCTATAGGAGTTGACTTGCTGGGTCATATAATAACTATATGTTTATCATTTCGAGGGCTAAAACAGCTGCACAATTTCACATTCACACCAGTAGTGTATGAAAAGGATCAAGTTGTAAATATTCTTACCAACACTTGTTAACATCTGCCTTTTTGATTGTAGTCATCCAAATGAGTGTAAGGTGGTATGTCATTGTGGTTTTGACTTGCTTTTCTCTGATGTCTAAAGATAGCAATTTTTATGATTAGAAGACGTTATATATCTTTATTTGGAGAAACGTAAATTCATCTCCTTGTTCATTTTTAATTGTATTACTTTATATAATTGAGTTGTAATATTTCTTCATAGTCTAGATACAAAGTCTTTATCAGATATATGATTTTTCACTTTTTATTTGTTTGAAACAGGGTTTTGCTTTGCTTCTCAGGCTGGAGTGCTGGGGTGCAATTATAGCTCACTGTAGCCCTGACCTCGTGGCCTCATGCAATCCTCCTTCCTTGGCCTCCCAAAGTACTAGAATTACAGGTGTGAGCCACCACACCTGATCCACTTTCTTGATGGTATCTTTTGAAATACATTTTTAAAAAATATTGAAGATGTTCATTTTTGTAGCTTGTACTTTTGGTATCATACCTAAAGAAAAAGTAATCCATTATTGCATAGAAATATGCCTATGTTTTCTTCCACAAATTGTAGTTTTAAATCTTTCAGTTTTAGGATACAATAATTTTGTATACCATGTGAGAGATAGTATCAACAACTTTTTACATAGGATATCCAGTGGTTAATCACTACATGTACTATTTTTATCCTGTGTGCATTTCTTTAAATATGTTTAATATATGTAAATGTATTAGTAAAAACATACTTGAAAGATTCTTTCCCCTGAATTCTAGCTTTCCCTGTCATCAACTCAAGAAATGGGTTTAAACTTCCTTGAATAAATGTTTATATCTCCTGAATACAGTCACCTGAAGACATGGTACAGAGCTAATGAAGAATTGTTTAGTCAATTCTATGGAAATATTGTTTCTATTTGTAAACTCCTTCAATGTCAGCAAACATCACAATGACCTGTTTTGCAAAAGTGTGTTTCTCAGAACAATGCTGCAGGTGACATAGGTTTTACTTAATATTGGCTATTAATATCGACTAGCTTATACATTTTACTTTTCTTATAGTACCAAGTTCATTGTTAATTACTCCATACCAACTGTGTGAGTGGCAAAATCCAGAAAGGTCTGAAGGTCTGCATCCATCTCTATGAGAGGACCCCAGTACCAAAAATGTCTTTTTTTTTTTTTTTTTTTGAGATGGAGTATTTTTAGTAGAGATGGAGTTTCAACCCGTGTTGCCTAGGCTGGTGTTGAACTCCTAGGCTCCAGGGATCTATCTACTTCAGCCTGCCAAAGTGCTAGGATTGCAGGCATGAGCCAATACATCCAGCCAACAATGTCTTCTACAAGATAGAAAACTACATTATCAACTGATAACCTTACCAGCTTAAGGAAGAAGATAGTCAGCATCAGGTTGCCACTTTCCATCTAACATCTAAAATATTCATGACCAGGTCTCTCTTAAAGTGTACAAAGAAGATAATTATCGGAACAATATATTGTTCTCTCATACAACTTATTTCCATAAATATTTATAAGGGCCTAAAATATTTAACCCTACAATAAATTTTAAATATAATATACCTTGCATTTCAGATGGTACAGTAACATATTTGTGGAGCCTCCACAAGTCTGGATCCCTAGGTGCTTATGTAGGGTAGGGTCCTTGCACTGGTCTATACTTTAAGTGAGATAGTTGGTTATGTAGGCCATTGAGATGTCAGGTTAGTTATTGCAGCATATCTTAGCCCCTTAGAAAAAAATAGGAGCATTTCAAGGACAAATTGTCTGTCATCTACTCTTAAAAGGTACAAAAAGAAAGGTTATTGTTGCAAGCAATCCTCCCTATAAGACAATCAAGGTTTTACAGTACACAGAGTTTCTGCCAAGCATTTCTGCTTGTAGCGTCTGAACGACTTTCTCTAGCTTCCTTTTGCAGAGAACTTTCTTTATTTCTTTGTCTAAAATACATCCTTATTTGGAAAAGCTACTTATTTTTGAAACTGTTTTAATAATGCCATCTGTCTTCCTTTTCCGTTGAAAAATTAAATCTATATTCAATTATACAAGATATTTTTCATTGTTTAATCATGTCATTACCTATTTCCCATTACCAATAGCCTTCAAAATGAATATGGATCTTCTTATCTTATAGGTCTATAGCCATCTCATCATCCTCAAATGAATTTCAGAAAGCTGGTGGTTATTCTTTTTTCTTCATTCATAAACTGATACTTTTAGAAATCACATCTTATTAAAGACTGTAATTCAGTTTAACTTTTCACTATTCAAAATTTTCATCCTCTCTTTTTCTATCTGCTATTGGCTTTTTCATGTCCTGATGCTATTTCTAAAAAGTTCAGAACTTAGTTTTTTTCTTTTTTTTCTCTCTACTATTTCTAAGGCATAAACTTATAATTATACTGCAAGAACCTAAGGTATCTTTTAGAGTCATATTATCCAAGTCATAATACCATGTTACTTCTTCTTATGGGCATCTTCATATACTGAACATATAATTGTGTAATTTATTCATCTCTGTCTATATCCATACATATTTTTACTGTAATTGTAAAAATACATGTATATTTTATATATAACTTTGTGTATAGACAGATAGAGATTATATGGATATATATGATAAATATTTCACATTTCTTTCTCTACCTTCTGCCCTAAGAGTGGACACAGGCCTGAACTGATCACAAATTATGTATTGAAGTTGGTGCTTTCAATTTTTTCTTTTAAAGATACTAGAAGAGTTTCTCGTTAATTTGGAGCATCACTGCTATCGCTCCCATACATCGAAACATCCTGTTTAAGTGAGATTTTATTGTCTTATTTGCCATTTAGCAAAATGAAGTATTTATCTGAGGTAGCATGTGAAATGTTTCAGAATTTCCTGTATTAACCTCTTTGAATCCACCCATGCCTATTAATCGTATGACTATTACAGTGACTTTCTAAAAATAGAAATCATAGTACACCTTTATTTTGCTCAAAATATTGTAGACACTTCAAAACATTCTTGAACTAAAATCCCCAATTCTAGTAATTGCTTTAGAAGGCCTTATGCGATCTGATCCCTGCCAACTTTTCTAATTTTCAACCCTGGTGTATTCAGCCTATAATATTGCAGATGAGCTAGATGGGGCTTCTTGATCTTTGTCAATTATATTAATCTGATACACGCTTTAGAATTTTACTATTACTGTTTTCTTTCCATGAAATTCTTCCCAAGTGCTCCATGTCCTAACCGGTTCATTTCTGCACATTATTTATATCTTAGCTCATTTGAGAAACATACCTAGTGTGTACTTTAGAGAAAAGTCTTCTTTATCACTGGTCTTAGTCTGCTCAGGATGCTGTAACAGAATACTACAAGCTGGGTGGCTTACATGAGACAAATTAATTTTTCACAGTTTTAGAGTCTGGGAAGTCAAAGTTCAAGATCATGGCAAATTTCGTTTGTGGTGAGAGCTTTCTTTCTGGCTTTTAGACAGCTGCCTTCTCCGTGCGTCTTCATGTAGCCAGTGTGTGTGTGCTGAGAGAAAGAACAACTTGTCTTGTGTCTCTTCTATAAAAGCACGAATCTTTTCAGATCAGGGATTCATCCTTATGATGTCATTTAACTGTAATTACTTCCTTAGAGGTGCCATCTCCAAATACAGCAACAGTGGAGGTATCAATATTTGAAATTTTGGGACACAAATATTTGATCCATAACATAACTAAAACAGTACACATCCTCATCTAAATTCTGTACCCCTCACTCTGTGATATGTACTCTTACTGAATTCAAAACTATTTAAAATAGTACTAAACATTTTACTTGTTTATGAAACCTCACTAAGGTTAGGCATGTTTCATTTTAAAAAAATTATCTTCTTAGGATCTAGTAATTGACCGCTGCTTATTATTTTAGAAAAAATGAATCTTTCAAGGAGAAATGAATCCATTTCTGAATAATTATGGAGAAAATCAATAGAGCCTAAAAAAGATTTAGACAATCAAGTATGATGGTCTTTTTTTTTTTTTTTTTTTAACTTGGACACTTCTCCTTAAGTCTTGAGACTTTTTATTCTAATTAAATATTTGATTAATAATATCTAAATGTGGCCAGGCATGGTAGCTCATGCCTATAATCCCAAAACTTTGAGATGGCTAAGGTGGGAGAATCACTTGAGTACAGGAGTTTGAACTGGCCTGGGTAACATACTGAGACCTCATCTCTACAAACCTTTTAAAATTAACCAGGTATAGTGGCACACACCTGTATTCCCAGATACTTGGAAAGCTAAGGCAGGAGGATCACTTGAGCCCAGGAGGTCAACACTGAAGTGAGCCATGATTGCAGCACTGCATTCCAGCATGGCTGATAAAGTGAGACCCTGTCTCTAAAAAAGTTAAAAATAAAAATAACATCTAAATCTCTGTTAAATTTCCAAAATGGCATGTAAGGTTGAACATGTAGTTATATAGTTTATATTAAACAAAAACATTTTTGTGTTTAAATAGTTGATATTGAAAGCATAATTTTATTCATTCTTAACCTACATGAGTTCCCCTAAGAATGAGTGAGTTATGGAAGCGCTCCATCCATGACTCACCCATTTAACCCCATCCCAAATACTTTGTGCTACTTACAATTCTGTTAAGAAGCTTGTCCCATTCTTAAGCTATGTTTCTACATAATTATATTCAGGGAGTCAACAACATATCTCTCTTAGTGATTACAGGATGCAAACCCATCCTTATATAATTATAGACAGTACTTATAATGCAAATATCCTTTGATGAGAGGTAAGAGTGAAATTACCCAAAAAGAGCAACAGTTTGCAAAGCAACTTTTTTGGAGGCATACAAAAACCAGAATCATGGTATTTTAAAAGAGTACACATTTATTGAGACAGTTCTGTTTGTTTGTTTGGTCTTAGCACTAATGTCACTTTTGTTTTAATTGATATGCATCACCCATATGTCCAGAGAATGATGAATTTTCTTCACTGTTCCCTTCACCTAGCATAAAACAAATTAACCAAGGCAAAATATACATATGTGAACCTGTTTTTTCTTCCAAGGTCCTAAAATTCACTTACTAGGGGGAGAAATTGGTTGGAACAAGTCATTAGGATAGCGTAATTGCTTCTGATATGATTATGGATCTTTTAAAACTTGTGACAGTTTCATCACTTAGTTCATTGATTGCAGGGAGCAGCTTCTAGTACTTAAACAAAGCTACATTTTCAGTGGATATTGGAAATGATGTCAGGGAAAGCCACTCCTCTAGGCATCACGTCTAACCTTCAATACCTTATTATTGACCAGATTCTGGCTCATTCACTCAATTATTTAATTGAACAATTCAAGTTGAGGCATAAAGTAGACAAATTAATTTAGTGATCATCAATAGGCTGACATTCCCTGTGAAACTTTAGAAACTTTCTGTATGTTTTGCACTAGTGTTTAGTTAACCCATTTAAAAAACTCATTATTTGAGTAAATATTACCTTAGTTTGCTTTAAATTCTGCTTTGAAACACCATTTGTTTTTTTATGTTAAAGTTTTCTTTCCTTTAGTGTTGAAGAGTTTCACTTGTGTTCATGTCTTGAACAATTAATATTATGACATTTCTTTTGACTTTACCATTTAGTAGTGTGGATTCAGCTTTACTTTAACCAACATTATGTAAAAAGCATTTAAATTAATTTTGATATCAAAATTTCAGAGAATGGAAAGGACATTAGAAAGAACTGTAAAATACCCTCCATGTAGGAAATCTGGGATAAAGAAAGAAAATTATTTGTTCTACCTCTAATTAAAGACAAGTAAGTTGCTCTCCACTTCTCCAATTGTAAAAGGTATGATCATCTCCACTGAAATAGTAGATTTTTTATCTAATCCACACTGAAAATAAAGCACCTGGGTTTATATTCTCAGTACTGATGTCATCATTATTTCAAAAATCTGCTTTTCTTCACAAATTGAGTTTGCTCCAATGAATTAAGAATTCAAAATTTTTTTTCTTATTGAGAAAAAATTATTATTTGGGAAAAGTGTTAAAGGAAAATAATTGATTATAGTCTTCTCATATGTCACTTTTAATTTTTCTTTTAACTCTCAAAATCATAAGTGGCATATTGTGTCACTTAGGCCTTTATGCTGTATATTTTCTAAGAATATAATGTACAAATGAAATGTCTTATATAAATTTTGCATATACCATATTTAAGAGAGTTATTTGAGCTTTTGGTGGAACAACTTAAGGCAAATTAATTATATAAGTTCAAAGTTATGAAATAAAAATGTTTTTATGTATTTAAAATACTTTAATGTAAGCGAGAATCCTAACAAAAACCTGAAAACAAAAATAGCAAAGTTTTGAGGCTCTTTGACTCAGTGAATTTTAAACTGCATAAACTCTTAATATAAAAGTACATACTGTGTGTCTAATTTTATATAATGCTCTATTAAATGCAGAAGAATACATAGTGATGGAAAGTGAGTGTGTGGTTTCTTAAAGAGTTGAAGGGGGGAAATAAGAAAGCAGAGATTATAGAGGGGCATGAAGGAACTTGGCAGGGTAAACTACATGTTCACAATGTTGATTGTAGTGATGGTTCTGCCGGAGTTTGGCATTTTATATATTTATCTTTTTCTATTATTTTTACCTCTTCCTACCCATTCTAAAATCTTATATTATGTAAACCATGGATCAGGAAACCACAGTCATGGGATCGTTATGAGTTAAATTATGTCCCTCATAAAAATACGCTGAAGTCCTAACCCCTAGTACCTGTGACCCTGACCTTATCTGGAAATAGAGTGTCAGGGTACAAAGCTAAGATGAGTTTATACTGGATATGGGTGGGTCCTAATCCGGTATCAGTGGTTGTCTTTATAAAAAGAGAAGAAGGGATGAAGAGACAAACACAGGGAGAATACTGTATCACAAAGAAGGCAGAGATTAGAGCAATAATGTCTACAAGCAAAGCAATGTCAAAGATGGCTGGCCAACCACCAGAAGCTAAAAGAGAGGCATTGAGAAGAATGTCCTCCAGAGAGCCCAGAAGGAACTAAGCCTGCAGGCATCTTGATTTTAGACCTCTAGGCTTCAGAACGGAGAAAGCATAAAATCCTGTTATTTCAAGCCACCAAATTTGTGGTCATTTATTATGGTAGGCCTAGAAAACTAACCTTAGGGCCATATCCAGCCCACCATCAGTTTTTATTAAGAAAGTTTTAAATTGCAATACAGCCACATTCATTCATTTATGTATTGTCTGTGGCTACTTTCATGCTAAAATGACAGGGTTGAATAGTTGCTGCAGAGGTCATACGGTCTGCAAAGCTTAAAATTTTTACTGTGTGACCCTTTAGGGAGAATTTTCACTCTCCTCTGATTTGAAATGCATAGAGTATTGCTCTAGGTGGTCAAACTTGGGCAGATATGTCAGTGAGTTCTGTTTATAATATATATTATGCATATATAAATATATGTTGTGTATATATACTATATGTAGTATATATGCACAGACATACCATAGGCATATATAAATATATGTATATATGTACATATCTAGATTTGTAAAATTTCAAATTCTTGGCATAGGCAATATCTTAGGGGGAAAAGGTATGTTTGAAGCATCTTCCTATGCAGTGAATACTGTTTGATAATTATCTATTGAAGTTTGGAAACTTATCGACCTGCAGTTAAACAATTTGCATTGTTTCTGTAGAGATTCTGATATAAACAGGTAGTATTTTTTTTAGTATGACCTTGACCGGAAAACATTCAAATCAGAATCCATTTTTATAAGGATAGTTTGTAACACAGTGTTTTGATTACTAAATAAAAAGGACCAGTTACTTTTATAGTATCTTTACACAGTCAAAAAAAAAAAAGAGCTGAAACTCTAGAGTTAATTTTAAATCATGTTTTGAGTCAGTAAAATTTGAATTAAACTTGTAAAATTATGAATCTCAGCAGCTTCTGCTCTATTAGCTACAGATAATTAGAGAAAATATTTTAGCATAAAATTTGAAGCTTCAGTCAGAATTTCCTAACTCTATAAAATATTAAAGGAACTATGTTATGTAATACTACAGTTCATCTTTATATAATTGAGTTGGCCTTCACACTAATGAGCCATAGGAACCTCTATTAAAAATGCACAAATTTTAGGATTTATGGAAGTCTCTATCAAGATGCATACGTGTTATATTTTCTGCATATTTATCCTGGGCTTAGACCAGAAACATATATACTTGTTCACCCCATGTGGGTGTGACAGCTTCTGATTCTCCTTGAAGTTTAAGGAAAAGAACAAATCCACTATATTATTTGCTGCATTCTGAGTCTGTTTGCTAGGGTAATACATCTAGCAAAGCAAATACAACTGGGATTAATATTTGGTTAAATTTATAGCAGCCCATCATTGTTTGTCATAATCTATCCATTATTTGTCCAGGGAAGACTGATGAATAAAATGAGAATAACATGGAACCAACATTCTTCTATTCTTTAACTCTGAAAGTGGTACTAATCTCTTCCCTGTGCCTATGACCTGATATTATTATGATTAAAAATATTTATATCATGGTAACAGGATGAGGACTCTCTACAGATCAAGGAACTTATGTGAACATTCTGCTAACTACTAGTATATGCTTTCTAATTATACACTTGCAAGCTAGAGAAATTGCAATCGAGTAGGTCTGTGAACCCAACAGGCACAGTGTGAAACAAATGTAAGATGGAACTTCATTGCTTGGCCCTCTTCTACACCTGTTCTAACTGGGGGGCCATGATGTCCCCAGCTATGGGTTTTCTTGGTTTAAATATCTACTTAGATAGACTTAATATACAATAATCCTAGAAGGGTCCAGGCATTTCCCTTTCCCTCATAAATGATTAACCAAGTAAATGACTCTAGGTCCCTTTGGGGAAGGCCTGGGGAAAGCTCTGCTATATACATTTACATTGATGTTGCAATGTCTTTGCACATGAGGGCAAAACTCCCAGGCAAGGAGGCTCCATTTTGGCTGAAGGTAATTGTCAGAAGAAGAGGGAGTCGTTGTGAGTTATCAGCCAACATTTACATCAGGTAAATTGGATCTTGGTCAATCATACGTGCCATCCACTATGAATACATTTTTACTTATCAGCTATGCAAAGGTAAAAAATTTAATAATACACAGTTTTGACAAACTTTGGAGAAACTGAAACCCCCATACATTATTAATGTTATTTGATATTATGATGCCTATTCTTTGGAAGAAGAATATGGCAAAGTCTATTAATGTTAATGATAAATACAACACTGATGCAGAAATTCTTAAGTATATTACAGATGTGGTCAAACATGTGCATACATACACATGCACACATGTGCTCATTTTAGTCTTCAAACAAAAAACTGCAAACTATCAAACTATCTAAATATCATTGAATAGGAGCTGGCTAGCACATTATATCACATTCCTAAATGACTTTAATTCTAAACATATGCACCCATTGACAAAAAGACATTTCCTTTTCTTTAACAAAACTTTTATTACAGAGCATTTTAAATGCATAGAAATATACAAATGATTTTGTTAATTTTTATATTAATATATTCAAATTTCTCTGGCTTTAACTTTTTAAATTTTTTTACCTGCAAGCTCTGGTCTCTTACAGCCTTAAAAATAATATTAAAAATCTTAAGTCTTAAACCACTCCTTTGAACTACTTCCCAATTTCCTTACCTTTTTTGTAACTTTTGTTTAAGTTCAGGGGTACATGTGCAGATTTGTTATATCGGTAAACAGGAGTTAATAGGTCACAGGAGTTTGCTGTACTGATTATTGCCAAGATATTAAGCCTAGTATCCATTAGTTATTTTTCCTTATCATTTCCCTCCTCTCACCCTCCACCCCCTGGTAGACCTCCGTGTCTGTTGTTCTCCTCTATGTATCTAGGTGTTCTCATAAGTTAGCTCTCCTTATAAGTGAGAACATGCGGTATTTGTTTTTCTGTTTCTGTTAGTTTGCTGAGAATAATGGCCTCCAGCTTCATCCATGTTCCTTCAATGGACATGATCTCATTCTTTTTTATGGCTGCACAGTATTCCATGATGTATATTTACCACATTATCTTTATCCAGTCTATTATTGATGGGCATTTAGGTTGATTCCATGTCTTTGCTATTGTGAATAGTGCTTCAATGAACATATATGTGCACGTGTCTTTATGAAAAAACAATTTATATTCCTTTGGGAATATGTACTCAGTAATGAGTTTGAGACCCCAATTACTTTTCCACCAATCTATAATTTTCACTCCCACCAACAGTGTTCCCTTTCCTTTGCAACCTCACCAGCATGTGTTATTTTTTGAGTTTTTAATAGTAGCCATTCTGACTGATGTAAGATGGTATCTCATTGTGGTTATGATTTGCATTTCTCTAATGATCAGTGATGTTGAGCTTTTTTCATATGCTTGTTTGCTGCATGTATGCTTTCTTTTGAAAAGTATATGCTCATGTCCTGAGAAAAAGATTTCTCTAAGCTCTACCAAACAAAAAATCAAGGTGTGATACATGTAATGTATATACATCCATTGTTGTTAAAATTGTGATTATTTATGTCATATATCTATCTGTACATACATAAATATCTGTATTCTGTTTGCTTATGCACACAGTATTAGTATAAGAATACACAAGAAATAAAAGCCTGTTGGCATTGGTAGAGGAGATGTTTCTTCATGGGAGGAAATTAAATTCCCATTAGACATCTATTTATATTATTTACTTATGTAAATCCTGTGTTTGTTATTTTCTCATCTGAGAATTTTTTTAGATAGCAGATACAAGCATATAAATGCAGTGACCTATAAACTGGTTCTATTTAAATAAAACAACAGTAAAAACTCCAATGGATCAATGTAAATAAAATTACCAACATATAAATATATGGTTAAGTGAATGTTTCATGTTGCATAGACCATAATTATTAGATGCAAAACAAGTTCAAATTTAGGAGATACAGTCCACACACTGGCACCATTTATGTAAGCCTGAGCAGTGGGCTATTCTCCAGTGAATTTCAGTAGGATATGGTAAGAATTTTCCTTTTAGGAAGAACAGATATGGTGACCCTCAAATATTTTAATATTTAGAACAGTGTTTTCAAATTTTTCAAGACTGTATTGCCCAAGACCCTTACTTTCAAACATAGTTATTTGGGTTTATATTCTCTATACCCAATATTAATTTCAGTCTTACTACTCTGCTATAGCTGCTCCTCAATTATTTTCATAGAAATTTGTTCCTACTGTGTCTATAAGAATATCTAATTCTGAACACATGAAAGTATCTTGGATTATTAAGGTGAATAATTTTACACACAAAAAATACATTTCAGTGTCATCCTGGAAGCAAAAATACTATTCAACTAATTTTCAATATTTAGGTTATGCGGGAATTCTCAGTTCTTTAAACTACCTTGGAAAATACTTGGAGGACAAATAATAGTTATGCACTTTTAAGCCAGGTGTCAGCTATGATCTTTTCGTCCCTTAATATTTGAAATATATCTTTTTAAATCTCTGCAGAAGAGCTACGCCCTCTTAAACACTGTTACACGTTCCCTGGAATTCACATTAGCATGATTGCAGCTGGCCTGATCTCCTGTTTTGCTGAATTAATTGTAATTAGAAATTATATTGCAATTCACCTGTATTGTCTTGGTTATACCTTGGTAAAATTCAGACCTTTTATTTAATTTCTCCCTTAACAAACTATTTACATAGTTTTCATTAAAAATTTTAGAAAAAATATTGGAAAGTAAAGATAGATATTCTAACTCCAGTCAGTTCTTCATTCTTTGTAGAGCTGTGTGTGAAACATGATTTGGTATCAATCAGTATCCACATCTTCTTCACTTCTGAAATGATTGAAATATCTTCATAAATAACTTTCTCTGGCTTGATAGAAAATTTTTACTATTTATTGTCATATTCATCAATAGGTTACTTTTTTTCTTCCAACGTGTTCAGTAGCATTTTATTTCAGATAGGTACACAGAACTAATTGTCCAATAATAGTCCATGACCCAGAGAAACATCATGATTAATAACAATCTCTTTTTTCTCTCTCAAAACCAAAACCAAACAAAAACAGAAACACTAAACTTAAGAAGGGACAGGATATAAAAGATCTCTCTCAAGGGTAATTGGCATATTAATCACCTCAAATACCTATTTTTTTAATGATAAGAACATTTAACATCCTCTCGTTTAGCTGTTTTTAGATATGCAATACATTAATTATTATCTGGTCACCTTACTGTTGCCATAGAACACCAGAATGTTTTCCTCCTAGCTAACTGTAACTTCATACCTGTTGACTAACGTCTACCCTTCTCCCTTCCACTTCTGCCTACTTCTCAGCTTCTGGTTACCACCATTCTACCCTGTACTCTATGAATTCAACTTTTTTTGATTCTAGGTGTTTAGTGCTGCCCTGAGTATATTCAGTGGAAATGCCTTCTTTGCTATTCTAGTTATTAGCTCCTGCGCAGAAGTAGGAGACTTACTCTAATCTTAACAGGCAGAACCAGTTTTTACCTAAGCAAAAGAGCATCTATTAGAATATCATGGCTTAAGAAGGCATAGGAAAATCACAGAAGGAATCCAAGGGATAAAGAAAACCTGAGAGATGACCTTTGGGAGGAAATGAGTATTATCCTTGCATGAATATGAAACACATAAAGTTCAATTTATTTCTGGGCTGAATTACATCATACACCATTTAATAGCATCATTATTGAATAATCTGAGTGATTCTTCGGATAAATCTCACACTGTTATTACCTTCATGCACACTCACTGTAATCATCTGAAATTTTCCAAATATGATAGATATATGGAATGTTGAACTTGAAACAAATAGCATACATGAACTCCAATCTCTTTATTATGAAAATTGACAAATTAAGCACAAAATGATAAAGTTTATTTATTAGAATTATGCAGAGAAATGACAAAGTTAGGAATAAAATCCAGATCTAGTGCTACTGATCCCTGAACTCATTCTAATACTTTTTTTTGGCTGAAGTTTAAAAATTTATACTGTTCACTTATTCATAATAAAAATATAAATATTAAGTTGGTGCAAAAGTAATTGCGGTTTGGCCATTAAAAGTATACATGGATATAGCTAAGTCTATATCCATGTATATTTTAGGATGACCAAATAGAAAAATTCCTCCAGATTAACCTTGTCTTTATTTAGCAGAAATGTAATTTAAGGTGTTCCCTAAAGCAAACATTAAAAATATCCTTTTAAAAATCTATATATGTAATCTCTATCTTGGCGTGGCAGATATTTACTAAAAAGCTATGCCAAATAAGTGTGTTTTTAAAACCAAACAGACTTATAAACGTAAATGTTTAGATGTTCTTAAGAACAAAAGTTCTGGCCTTGTGAAGGTTTGCTTCTTGCAAAAGTAAAATTAAGATAATAATATTTTCAAAATGTGCATCTAACATTTACATTTGTAGAAATTTTCAGCATACAACAGTGAAAATATAAATATTAATAGCTTTTCAGATAATTTTATTAAACATTTTTGACACTCTTACTAGACAACAATCTTACTAGATATATATAAAACAACTAATATCTGCAGAGAAAACAGTAAATTTAAATAGTCAAACATTATTTTATCACTATTTATCATATTAAGAGTCAAAATGTGGACATGAAAAAACAGAATTTTGTTCTTTTTGTTCCAATTTCTTATAAAGTTAAAATCTGAAAAATAATTAGCACAAATATAAGTATTGAATTGGCTTAGCATAAAAGACTCATTATTTTGTTTTAAATTTGGACTTGTACTATGACTGATTCCTACACCCATTTCAGGAGAATTCCCTTTCTTGTAAGAATTCATATGAATTTAGGAAAGTAAAATATTGAATGTCATTATATATTATATAAAACCAATTAGAGCACCAAGCATTATTATTATTGTAAAATAAATTAATTATCTTGTAACTTGAACTGAATGTGTTTCTGGTGACCTACATTTTGTGGACTTCCTTTTTAAATTTTATTGGTCCTGCTCTATCATAGTTTTAATATTGTATGCATAAAGAAAATTGCAAAAATTACTTGGGCAATAATTTTTATCTTATTTTCTCTAGAAAATAACTTATTTCAAACAAACATTACACATCTCAGGAAAACTGGTCTTTTTATCAAATAGAATGATGTATCATAGAAAATATAGAATATTACTTATAAAAGGGAACAATGAAATTTAATGTGATTAAGAGTGAATAAACACCATGATAGGTTCTTAAAAAGTGAATAGTATATGATAGGTAAAGAAGGAAAGATAAATCTGTTTACTAGTTTAAATAAGGTAGTATATGTAGATCTACATGTAACTAAACACTAGAAAACCAAATCTAGTAAGCTTAATCATACTATAAGCTTTGAGAAATAAATGAAAAATAGAAGCAGTATCAGGGTTTCAATAAGTGTTTTAAATTTTTGTAAAAAGAAAGGAGGAAATAATAGATTCCTTTAAAGCTTTTAACTGCTGAGCATGATATTCTTAAGTATTAGATTTTGTAATATTTAAGAGTTTATACATGTTTTCATTATATTTTTCTCATTAAATCTTCCAAATCAGCCCAGTATAAAAGATATGGAATTCTTGGCACATAGCACATTAAACAAAAGTGTTTATCTCTTCTACCATACTAAAATCTTGCTAATGTGACAGCAACAAAAATAAAACAATATATAAACATATAAAAAGAAAGAGAGTAATAGAAAAGACAGTGATGAATAAAAATTATCAATAGGTAGTGGAAATAAATAATAGGATTTAGCATAGATGAAAATTCTAAACCAAAAGCCTTCACAGGGGGAGATCATTGACAAGAATGACTATTCACTGGGTGCGGTGGCTCACACCTGTAATCCCAGCACTTTGGGAAGCTGAGGGGGGCGGAACACAAGATCAGGAGTTCAAGACCAGCCTGGCCAGTATGGTGAAACCCCATCTCTACTAAAAAAAATACAAAAATTAGCCAGGCGCGGTGGTGCACGCCTGTAGTCCCAGCTACTCAGGAGGCTGAGGCAGGAGAATCGCTTGAACCCAGGAGGCAGAGGTTGCAGTGAGCTGAGATCATGCCACTGCACTCCAGCCTGTGCAGCACAGCAAGACTCTGTCAAAAAAAAAAAAAAAAAAAAAACAATTCAAACCACATATTCCCAGAGAAATTTAGAATTTGAAGCCAGCAGCTAATGATGAAGGCAAGGTGAGTCAGTGGTCTAAAAACAGGGAAAATGGATGAGCTCCTCTATAAGTAGTGGTAAGATCCTCAGGTCCCCTCCCTTGTCTGATACATCTGCAGCATAACCTCTCCTCCAACAAAGACTGATATATTTTTCTGTACATAGATTGGAATAAAGAAATTAGTGTGTTAGGGATGGAAGACACAGTGAAAAGCTAGGGAAAGGTGGCATAGAGGAACAGGAATAAGTGAAAGTCTTCATCCCTCACCCTTTTGCATGGCTAGGCTTCAAGAGTACTAAAATCCACCCAATTGTGCATCCTCCAGAAGGAAATGAGAGAATTCTTCTTTAGAGAAAGTGAGTAGCCTCAAAGGACACACAAAAAATGAAAAAGCTGTAGCTTCTGATATGTGGGTTCTCAACTAATCATTTTACAGTGAGGCCCACTAGGTGATTTGCTTTCCTCATGCACACTGATTTCAAACACTATACAATGGACAACAAAGATTTCCAGACATTTAGGAAACACATCTAGGACAAAGTTCACAGAAACCAACACCAAAAATCAAAGAAAGAGAGAGGAGCTTGAGAACACTCAGACATGAGGTAAGAAATATAAGAATAAGAGTATATAATATATCCTAAGAGAGCTAAAAGAATGAACTATAGTCATGAAAAATCATTCAATTTTATTAAAAATATTTTAAGTTAAAGCTGCTGGGAATTAAAAATATAGTTACAGGAATAAGACAATTCAACAGAAGTGATAGCAAGTGAAATTAAGGCAGGTTAAGTAAAAAGACATAGATTTACTTTACATGTTTCATATCTGAATACTAAGAATTACAGAGAGGCAAAAGAATATGGAAGGGCAAATATCAAGTAATAAAATAAATTTATTTAGCATGAAAAGGCATATTTGTAATTTGAAAACGCCCATTGAGTGTCAAGACTATAAATGATTAGATGACTGGAGGGAGGAAACAACAGCAATATATCCCATTATAAAATTTCAAAACACTGGCAAAGGTTAAAGCCTGGGTGGGGGTAAATATGTTACTTACCAAAGATAAAAAGTCCAAATTGGAAAGGATCTCTTATTATCAACAAAGCATATTATAACAGAAGGCAGGGCAAATTTTCTTTAAAATTCTGAGCAAAATATGTGATCTAAAAATCTATACTGAGTTCTTCTCCCCTCCCTGACAAAAAACAGAAGAGTATATAAAAAGAAGAAGTAATTTATAAACAGAGAAATTGTTAAAACAGGTAATTCCTCTTCTTAAGGAACTTTGAAGAATGTGATGCATTACAATGGTAGAATCGAACAGGAAAGAAATTAGCAAGGAATCTGAGAAGCTATTCAACACAGGACTGAGGTAAGGTAGCCTTAGGGAAAAAGCTGCTTATCAAGCCAAGAGTGAAAACAGTGCAGACTGGAGAGGGAAGATGAAGGTCTTCATGGGGCTTCATGATGATGGAGTGAGGAGAAAGTAAAGACTGAATACCTGATGTGTAACATGATATGGAGAATATTATTAACAGAGATTTATAATTTCATTAGAAAGAATTAGAGACAGTGACATAGGAAACAAAAGGAGTACAAATCAAGTTAACGATTAACTCCAGGAAGTTCAGAAATATTATTGAATATAGGAAAAGTGATCGTGGTTCACTACTTGAGTCAGCAGTAAACAGCACATAAATCGGCAGAATAAATATTGAAGATTGAGTGAATTTAAAACTATATATGTGTATACCTACAAAAATACATACACACAAAATTTTAAGACAGATGGAAAAAGAAGTATGTATCTGAGTTAGTAATTATACCAATGTTAAATCCTCATTTTTTCATGAGAGAAATTGTGTACATAATATTGAAATTAATTAAACAGTAAAATGTTTATTTGTATTTTGAAATACACAGTGAATTTCTGTAGGAAAAATCAATAGGAAATATTAGGGGAACTCAGGGTTTAGGAACTACTAATTGTGATAAAATACACATAACATAAAATTTACCATCGTAGCCATTTTATGTCTACGCTCAGTAAAGTACATTCACATTGTTATACAACCTTTCCAGAACTCTTTTATCTTGCAGTTGTATACCCATTGAACAAGAATTCCCATTTCCTCTTCCCACCCCTCCTAGGCAACCACTGTTCCATTTTACTTTCTGTCTCTGTGAATTTGACTACTCCAAGTACTTCATACAGGTTCCAATTGCTCCATATCTTCAACACCTGTTTTTAATTTTTTTATTATAGCCATCCTAATGGGTGTGAGGGACTACTTTCTTATTTTAATACTTTGGTCTAATTTAATTTTTATATACTTTTATTACTTAAATATTTTAAAGTACTTTTTAAAAATAAAAATTTCATATGATACTAACCATTGTGTTTGGCTTACACATATTTATAAATTACTTAACAATTGTACATAGGATGTATTAAATAATAAATTCATATCAAACTCAAAAATGTCCTTGCAAGAGTGACAGAGCTTTATTATTCATATACTGTATGGTATTAACTTCAGTTATTTGGGTTAATGTAGAGAAGAAATATTATTAATTAGTCTAGATCATCCACAATTTCAGTAATCAAACACCGTTGGAGTGGCAGTTATAATCCATAGGTGATAATTAAAAGAACAATTACAATGTAATGTTCAATACAGAAAGTAGTGAGTAAAAGGGTGGCCAGCAATAACCCCAGCCACAACATCTTCCTTAATCAGAAAGGCAACAGCTTTATCAAAAACCCACACTAGTGTTCCATTAATAAGACTTTCTCCATGGCATATGGCCATTCACTGCATTAAGAGAGACTGTGAATGTGAGTATTAAGATAAGCCTGTTCTGGATTAATTTTAGCATTCCATCTTCAAGAGAAACTGAGGGAATGAATAATGAGCAAATTATTAAAATAGGTATTAAATCTGCATTCATTAAATTTATAGATTTCAGAGACTGATAACATCAATAGAATCAAAACATTTAAATATCTTATAGTTGTGAATAATGAATCTAATATAGCATGAAGAATGGAAAGAAGAAAAATATTTTATATATCCTTTGTGCTAGACAATTTACATACATTTTCTCATTTAAGTGATCAACTGAGATTCAAACACAAGTTCGTTGAATTCTAATTTTCATATACTTTCTACAATGCTTCATGTTGGAATTTTTTGTTTCTTCATTTTAAGGTGAGGAGGGGCATAGATCTAAGCTCATACAATTATGTGATTTTTTTTTTAAAGTAACAGCTTAGGTAGAAGTTCATTAAAAATCATTTGAAAAATGTTTAGAAGGCTCAGTTTACTGTAAGCTCATTATAAGCCAAGATAGTAAGATAACCAGAAATTTCACATGCACTCTGAGCCTATCTAAATAGAATAACTTCTATTATAACTTTCTATCAAAAGGGAATTCTTATGTGGTATACTAGCCAACTGACATGCAAAGCATAGTGATTATGGTTTTTATAAGCCACATATTCATATGTGCAAAAATCAGAACTGTCGGTTTTCATTTATATTGGAACTTCATGTTTATTTCACATGTCTATTTCAACCTTCTGCCAAAAACCTAATTTAGTCATTGCTAGAAAAACTAAATAAAATTCAAAGATGTTTTTTAATTGTGTTAGGTTTAAAACTCCCAGCCCAATTTCCCTTCTCCCTGGGGTTATTTCTGAGTGCCTATCTTACACAATTCTATGATATCAGTAGAGAGGTTGTGAAATGGTTAGACTTAGATGAGTCTTATTCAGTCCTGAAGCATATACTACTAACTTTGATTTTGGGGATTGCCTCCCCCTGATGTTTGCTGAAAGGACAAATATTCTGCTGGCTTCCAATCTCAAAATTCAGGAAGTTATATATAACTCTGTCTCTATTCAATCCCAACACCTGCAGATCATAGCGTCCTTCTTTAAATGAATTTATCTGCCCTCTTTGGAGGAATAGGGAAGGTAACATCCCAGTCAATTTTAAATCCTGAGAAAAATTCAGATTCACCTTATTCAGAAATTCTTTGCTCTTGATCATTTATTTTCCTCTCTGAGGCTGCTGATTCTAGAATATTAAATGGCCTAGAACACATGATCACGTTTATTCCACCTAAGGGATTGTCACTAAAGGCACTCTTCTATGAAAGTTTGTTCTCTCCCTGGATTCTGTCTACTGCCCACAATAAAAAAACAAGCAAACAAACGAATCCCCCAAACGGAAACATCTTAGCAATGGGAATGGAGATTATCTTGTGGGGAAGGTATATTCTCAGTCTTATCAAGAGCTCATCTTGACATTAATAAATATATTAACTTTTGTGGCATGTGAAAGATCAGGAAAAACAAAGGTAGAAATAAAGCTACTGAGAAACTGAAATATGGCTTTAGTGGACAATGTAGTACTAAATCAAAGACAAGCTTTCTCTCTTTCTTGGTCCTTTTTGTAATAAATAGTTTTTCCACTCATTTAAATATTATTATTTCAAATCAGAATTTTAAAAATTCAAGTTTTGTATATATATATATATATATATATATATATATATATATATATATATTTTTACCCCTGTTCTCTATGGTGCTGAAACTGAATTGTATGCATCCCAGTAAATTAATTTAATGAATTCCCACTGCTGTTTAGGAACAAGTACATTGAGGACTGCACTGTTTGTTTAGGAAATACAATTTGCAAATATCTGTGCTAAACTATCTTTTTTTGTGATGATACAGCTCAGACAGCTCAGAGATAGGCTTTGCTGCCAACCTTATGGAGGCAATATGGAGGCAACCACTGTAAGGAAAATTGTATATATAGTCCACAAACATTATTATACTAGGGCTGGGAAGTTCTCTTTACTACAAGAAATCTCTTTAAGCCTTTGTAAATGGTACATTGTACTATGCAAGAAGCGGATTTCAATGGAAAAGACACAATTTCTCTCTTTGTGTATATAACAAAAATTAGAAACATGCATTCTTCAAAAAGAAAAGCAATCATGAGATATGCCAGCTGTGGCTGTAATGAACACCTGAGACCTGTAACTCCTAAGTCACAAAAAAGTTATTAGTCTTTTCTTATAAGAGGGTAAAACATATGGCTTTCTTTGGATAAACTATTCTTAGTAATTTGGTAACTTCCAAGGCATTTTAATCCACTAGAAAATAGTGTAAATCTTCTATTTTGTTTTTCAGGTTAGTTTAGTTGTTTTTTTTGTTTTTTTTGTTTTTTTTTCCGCAATTCATAGGTGATAATTAAAAGATGACTTGAACTCCATTAGGTCGTCCACTTAAAAATAAGCACCGGTCACATTCCCCTGAATAGAAACCTATAATATTTTAATAGTTCATTAGAAACCCATCTATACCTAGCTTAAGTTCTGCAAATAAGAAACATGGCAGCAGTGGTTTCTTCTTGAGGAATTCAAAGTCTCTCTTACTACAAAAGTAGTGGTCTCATTACATGAGAGAGATTTGGACATTGTGTTTAAGATGGTCAAGGCATAGCAATATGGAGGCAATCATACAGAGAGCAAAAGGTAGAGAGCTGAAGATGACTGGTATTGTGAAACTTGAGAACAAAGGGACAGTACCTTGGAAGTCTATTAAATAGAAGAGAGAGCAGAGAACTCCACTGAGGACCAGAAATGGGGGAAGTATCTTTGTAAAGGACCTATGTCTGCTGCCTCCTGGGATGCTCTGGCCTTGTCTATTTATTCATTTCTGTCCACTCTGTTGGTTCCATGTTCGGATGAAGACTGGTAAATAAATAATCTTTAGTTTGCTATGGTGTCAGTTGATACTGTAGTCCTTGCTATTGCCCTGTGGCAAGCCCTGAAGTTCGTATAACTGCTATCACAGTATAGCTTATATTTGAGGTGAATATACAGGGCATTCAATGAACAAAGTATATGTGGAGGCATGTTGGGTTCCCTTGCTTGTTGCCCTAGCATAACCAAAAGTGGTGGTCTCAGACAGCTCAGAGATAGGCTTTGGTGCTAACTGTATCCCAATCTCCTTTATCATGAAGTTTCTTAGGCCTGGAGCTCTTCTTGTTCTGTACCATTAAGACATATGCCCATTGTGTTCCCAGCTGGTATCCTTAAGAAAAAAATGATTTTTTCCTAATAGGTGAATTTATCTTCAGGCATAGTTGCTGTTTCTCAAGATCCATGGATGAAATGTTTACAAACTTCAAAGCAAGAATTCTGGTTAGCTCTCAGGTATTTATAGACATGCATAAGAATTTTTTCCCCTTTGTGGCCTGAGCGTATCAAGCAAAGAATCAGAAGAGACAATTTAAGTAAACTGCCCAAAAGCAAATAACTCATGAGTAACAGATATGAGATTCAAACCTAGACAACCTAGTTGTAAAATCTGTGATTTAGAAAGTTCATTGTACTTCATACTAATGGTCTTTCATGACACTTCTCACAGTTGCAGTTTTACCTTTGTGCCTTCTTCATGGTAAGCACTCAAGAAAGATTTGTTGAATAAATAAATAAACCTCCGTATACAGGAATGTGGAGCAAAGATGCAAGTGAATATAGTGGCAGCTGATATTTGAGGAAAGCAGGTATGGGCATACTGATGTAATGGGTTGTCACCTACAGAGGATATGTGAGGCTCCCAGGACACCAGCAGTCACTCAGTATAAGTGAGATCAGGCATAACACCATGCATCTGAGCCATGAAAGTGGAGTTTAGGATACATTTCATTTCCCAGGAAGTCAGTAAAGCTTACTGAAAGTTAGAAGTAACCTAAAGTAGCCGAAATTGTGTGAAAACATATACTTGGACTTAGTAAAAACTATCAAGGACTCAATCATAAAATGAATTCATCAAGCCAGAGCCAGAAAAACAAGAACTTGTATTTGTTTCTGACTTGCAGTACTGTATTCACCTGCCAAGAAAATATTTGTTCTGAAAACCCAAGGAGCCAGATAATTGGAGCTAGACATCAATAATTTTTTAATGCATCATTTCAATCTGGTATCACTGATAAATTCTTAATCAAATTCAATTCTTGTGGAATGGAAATTTCTGGTAATTTGAGTTCTTGGTTAATTGCAAAACTTGCCTCAAACATTTTTGAACAATGTCCTATATTATGTCACAAAAATTTATTCTTAACATCTTATGTCTTAATAGTACAATAAAATGCAATTTATTTCACTATATTTTAAATATAGTTTATTAAAAAATTACTGGCTAAGCTGAATCCTCATTTATTATTTAATTCATTCAGTATTCAAATTATTCATTAATCATTCAATAAGCAATTATTTTGTTAGCTTCTGGGAATAAGATAATAAAAAATGTAGGCATTATTGCTATCCTCAAATATGCAGCCTAGTGTGAGAGAAAGAATAAGATAGGATGTTATAGTAGAGTGTGAAAATCACTTTAACAGGAACATTCTGGGTGCTATAAGAACACGTAAAGGAGTGCATGACTCATTCCACAGTAGTTATAAAAAAGTTCCCAAAGAAAGTAACATTTAGGTGATTATATAAAACATGAGAGGAATTTGCTAAACAAAAATAGGTAGAATGTTCATGACAGAGAGGACAATATAAACCAAAGCTCAGAAATGAGTACAATTCTAATGAGTCTGAGAAACTAAAGGAAGTTTACCATAAATAAAGTGTTGGTGACGAGGCAGACAAGGCAGGGAGAATGGTGAGAGATTAAGCTATATGTATAAGAAAGAACAGATCAAAGTACTAACTAATCCTATGCCAGTTATATTTAACAATATCCAGATGTCAAAGGACGCTACCAAAGGTGTAGTAGAAGTGGGATAGTTATAAAGTACCTGTTTTAATTGGTGGAAGGACAGCAACAAGTGGAAATTTTCTACAGAGTGTTTCTTTAACCAAGAGATGAGCAAAGGAGGCAGAGGATCCAAATCCAGAGAATTAAATGAAAAAATAATAGTGTGGCATTATAGAATCAAACAAAACATCAAGTTGAATCAGGACTGGAAAGGATAAGGATACAGAATGAATGGAAGACATCAAGTTGAATAAGGTCTATAAAAATAAGCAAGTGAGTGATATTACATTTATATTTCATACAATTTATTCAGACTTCAGAATTGGAAATGAGAGAGCTAAACAAAATGTGCTGCATGCATACAAAGGACTCTTATTCAGCCTTTAAAGGATGCTTATCCTGTGACATGCTATAACATGGATCAAATTTGAAGAAGTTATGCTAAGTGAAGTAAAAGAATGTCACAAAAATGATAAATACAGTATGACCCCACTTACATATCTAAACAAGTCAAATACATAGGAAAGTAAAGCCATGGTTATAAAGGGCTGGGAGAGGGAAAAATGGGCAGTTAACACAGTTTCAATTTTGTAAGGTGAAAAATTATTCAGATCTGTTGCACAAAAAATGCAACTATAGTAAAACTACTTGAATGTACACTTAAAAGTGATTAAGATGGTAAAGTCTGTTATTTTTTTTATCATAATTTATAAATATTTTAAAAGAAATATGAAATACAGATACAACAATAATAAGACTCATAAAAATCCAGATGAGAAACCTGGTGACCTGACCTTGAGTAGCAGTAGTGTCTATGAAGAAAAGTCATTATATTCAAAATTTTTTTTGAAGTAGAATCAATTTGACCCATGACATTCATTGCTCTAGGGAAAGTAAGATGCAGAATTAATTTGAGAAAGAAAATGGTAATTTCACTTTGAATATATTGGGTCTGAAGTGTCCATCAGACATCCATACATATAGAAAATATGTTTCTGGACCATGAGAAAAATGTTTTAGCCATTGAAATAAAGTTGAGGTTCACCAACATTCAACAGTTACCAATATTCTTTCTAAAACAGACTTTTCCATGGCATTAATTCACTGTAAGAATGATCCCCAATCTGAAGGCAAGAATCCTCTATAGGAAATAATATTGTGTAAGGTAGTGAAGAAGCGACATATAATTTGGAAATACCTCTTGATGAATTTGATCTAAGCCTTCTCTTTTCCAGTGGAAGATACATCACCCTCTCACTCAATAACTAATTGATAGCAATTAAAAGTATGGCAGGAGATGAGGTTATTTAGCAGGATTTTGTTGAATGAGAAAAGAGCTAGGAGAGAATCCTGAGGCACATTAAAATGTAAGAAATGGGTAGAGGAAAAAGTATCCTTTGTTTTGAATAGAATTCCAAAGCCTCAGTCCCGTTCTCTAACTTTTCTCTGTAGCAGCTTATTTTACAACTGAGGTTAGATAGCGGTAAAAATTAGGAGAAGAGAGATAGTCTGGGGGATTCGGGAGACACAAAATTCTATAAACAATTTTCTTTGTTTTGCTTTGATTTGTGTTTGTTTTGTTACTCTTCCTTCTTCCTTTTCACCCCGTGGAATTAAAAGCCAAATGAGGACAATGCTGCACCAGTAGTGTACCAAGGTGCTCCACCAAATTCACAGAGGTGCTGTCAAGTAAAAATTGCACCAGATAAGTTCAGCAGGCAAGGAAGATTTTATTCAGTACTATTGCAACATGGGGAGAGAGACTGAATTCAGTGGGCTGGGGAAGGCAGATGCATCCTTAATCTTGTGGGCATGATCTAATCAGCTTCCAGTGAATACAAAGCAGGTTGAAAAATGTGAAAATGAGAGGCAGGCTGGTGGTGTGCCCTCGGCAGACTGCAGAGGCCTTAGGAAAGACTGAATTCAACTCTGCTGAACTAAAATCCTATAGTGTGCCTTGGTCAGCTAATGGAAATTTACTGAGGGCATTACAGGGGGGTTGGTCAATGTGATCAGGCCATCTGTGTTTGCTAACTGGAAGTTATTGAAGTGAGGCTTATATCCCCACCCCACTGACTCAAATGATAATTAATGCTTTGTGTCCCTGAATCCAACCAAGTTGACACTCAGTATTAACCATCACAATTGTGGTAAGAAAAAAGTTAATAAAGTATTAAGAACAGAAGCCAAATTGCAATTCATGAAGAATAATATGAAAAGAGGGAATAATGAGTAAAACATATACATAACTATAGAAGTGTGACTTTGAAGGGAATTAACTAGTGCTTTAACTGAACAAGGAATTAGAGTTAAAAGAGGCCATGGGATATGAAGCAGACATAAATGTTGACTGTAAGAAACAAATAGGAAAAAGTTGATGTATAGTTAGACATATAAGTATATATAGCATATCTTACATAACATATGAGTTCATTTTAATGGAAGAAAATGGAAAAAATTTATAGTCAATTTTAAACATCTCATTTTATACATATCATCAAGATGTATAAAATAGAATGTTCTTTTGTAGGAAAGAGGCAGAGTTTAGAGCTTTGATGAATGGGGAGAAATTTATAAAAAATACATTGGAAACACTAGAGAGAGTCTTATTTAATAAAATTCACTACTTGAAGACTGAATTGAGAGTACTCATATGGTTTGGCTATGTCCCCACCCAAATCTCATGTTGAATTGTAGCTCCCAGAATTCCCACATGTCATGGGAGGAACCCCATGGTAGGTAATTGAATCATGGGGGCAGGTATTTTCCATGCTGTTCTCATGATATTGAATAAGTCTCACAAGATCTGATGGTTTTATAAATGGGAGTTCCCTCACACAAGCTTTCTCTTTGCCTGCCACCATGTAAGACATCCCTTTGCTTTTCCTTTGTCTTCCACCATGATTGTGAGGCCTCTTCAGCCATGTGGAACTGTGAGTCAATTAATCCAGTATGTCTTTATTAGCAGTATGAGAACAGACTAACACAATTACAGACAAAAAAATTTAATCCCAATTTTTAGAGTTGTCTTATTTTCCCCACCAGGGCTCAGCAACTGTATTAGTAATCTATTGCTATGTAACTAATTACCCTAATCCTTAGCAGTTTAAAATAACAAACTGTTATTATGTACCAGGAATCTGTGGGAAGCTTAGCTCTGTGGCTGTTGATCAGAATCTCTCATGAAGTTGCATTTCAGTTAGTTTTTGAAGAGTTGATGAAGGTTGAAGGATTCCCTTCTATGCTTATTCAGAGGGCCGTTGCATGAGGCTTAGTGAAGCTTCCCCAGGAGGACCATTCCATATGGCTGTTCACAACATGGATTTCCCCATACCAAGTGCTCATAGAGAAGATAGACAGAATGGAAGTTGTAGTGACTTTTTGATCTAATCTTAGAAGTTACGTATTATCACTTTTGCCACATCCTATTTTCACACAGACCAATCCTAGTCCGTTATGGGAGGTGACTGCATACCAAAAGCTGCAGATCTCCAGGGGGCAACTTAAGGCTAGAAAAAGAGGATGCGGTCAAATCCACACAGAAGAATACTGGAGTTGGATAAAAAGGGAGTCAAAATAGTGGAGTTGGGTAACTAAAGGATAGGATTCTTAATTTATTATGTCAAGGACCAGAACAAGGGGGAAGGGACCTTCATTGGTTGTTGAAATGATGTGTGGAAAATATATTTGACAATGATTAAAATGAAATTGTGAAGTCAGGATAGCAATTGACATTGTATGGAAAGAAAGACCATTAAGTTCTAAAGTCTTTATTAGAAAAAGTGACAAGAGTTTAAGACAAAGATGAGGAGAAGGTATTTTAGTTAAGTGGACTAAGTCTCAAAGTAACAGCATTTAATTATCACTCTCTACTCATAAGTAAGTAAATGAAACAGCCTGGAGGCATCAAAGCAGAAAAACTGTAGGTCACAATTTTGGTGTTCATTGAAGGTGGGGCTTGAAAAGACTTCATGGAAAGCGATTTTTTCATTAACAGATCATTACTCAAAGAAGAACAAAAATGAAGAGCCTGAGGATTTAGGGAAAGCTATTATCAATAAACCAGGATTTTCAGAGAGCATGTTTTGTAGGATTGGAAAAAATCAAATAAGAGCAAGAGTATAGCAAAGGTGCAAGGTAGAGTATGGGCAGAGTGTGGTGACGGCCTAAAGGGTTTCAGACTGGGGATTGCTCAAAGATGAAAAGAATGTAAGACAAAGTGGAATTAACTGGCTGAAAATTTAATAAGAAAATTATTCTCAGCATCCCACCAGCCCCTTGGTGTCTGAGGGTAGAGTATGTAGGCTATAAAACTCCCTCAGATTCAATCCTCTCAGGATTCAGCTGCATCCCTGGATGTTATTCTTCTAATACAGTTCAACTTGGTAATAAATACAAATTCCCTGATATTCGGGGATTTTTATATGAAAATACCACATAATGCTCAGTAGCTGAAGTGACCAGAATTTCTGTAGCAATGGTCAAGCCTCTAGTGTGTCATAAGACTCTGAAATAAATGCAAAGCTTAGTAAAACAACATAATCTATATGATATATGGTCGAGGTTGGGGGCACAAACCTAATATAATAGTATCGAGGAAAGATAAATCAATTGTGAAAGGTCAAAGGTGTATTAATTCTACCATATGCAAGTTTGAAATAGCTGGAAATGATTTTTAAAGCCACTGACTTTCACTGAGCTAACTTTTTTAAAATTAGCTACATTATTAAACTTTCTGACAGCAGTGGTGGTAGCGAAAAAATGAAGAGAAGTAATTCAATAATTATGTCCATTTTTAAAGGATAATTCAAGTACTCTATTAAAATACTCACTTCATAATAAGGCATTCATTATTTTGACATATTTGTAAACTGTAAGTTTCTTAGAGCACGAACTATGTTTAATTTACATTTATAGTTTTAGTGCCTAATACAATACCTAACACATCACAGCCCAAAGTCAGTATGCAAGAGATATTTTTTTATTGTAAATTTTAAGAAACAAAAAAATCTAGTCAAACCTCTTGCTAAGTTACAATAGTCACTTTAAAAGCTAGAGGGAAAACTAGACTGTTCACTTTGCTGATTCAGTGTTTATTCATTGTGTTTGTATTTTTCTGTGTATGTGTTTTTCTGTGTATGTGTTTTTCTGTCAATTTAGCTTCATTATATTTTGAAGATTAGATTCTACCAAAGGCAATTGAAAACCGTTCCCACTTTATTAGGAAAGAGCTATTTGAATCCTGATTCCCATCTTGAAAATAAAAACCACCTTCTAATTTCTTTTAGAGATAGATATAAAGCATATCTGAAGATGTTATTAGTATCATTTTGCTATTATTAGTAATTACATTAGTAAGATAACTAAGTTCAGGTAATTGCAAAAAGTTGGCAATCCCCTGGGCTTTTCTCTCTTCTAATATTTTTCCTCATTTCATGAATTTTCTACTGTTGCAAACTTAACTGTGATGTAAATTAAATGAAAATAGGTTGCAGATCGTTTGGGGACTTGTATTTTTCAATTCTTAATGATCACATAACGAACACATACATATGAATTTCTCTTAACCAGATTTTTTTCAATGCATCAGTATTTTTATCATTCCCACCACCCTCAATCCCCAGCTTGGAATTTCAATAGGAAAATAAAGCCTACAAAATGAAGACGAAAATCAATCTTCTTTTATTTTGGAACAAATTAAATTCCCCTCCTCAAGTAATGATTTTTACCTTAAAGCCATGATACCTATCTTGTTGCTCTGTCAAGGTTTCTCACCTCCTTATCTTACAACAGTTAACCTTAATAATCCCCTCACTTTCAAACCCTTCCTGATTTATGGCTCTTTAAGCACTTCTGTTAAGCTCGATCATTTACTTACACTTGGCCTCTAATAGAGTCAGTGTCACTTTGAAGATTGTAAATGGATTCTGCTGAAATCAAATTCTTCAGACACTCCTAGACCAGTGTTTTGTTATGCTTTGTTTTTTCCTTCTGGTAATTGTTATCTGTGAAATATATTTTAATCATGTTTTTGTAGCTCCCTAATAATGAAAAGATACTAAATTTGAAATGTCTTTTATCTGGTCCTCCAGTGTTTGATAACACTAAATACATAGATAAAGGGTGTGGTCTCATACTTTAACAATATGTGTTTCAATGTGAAAATTACATTTCCAGAGTCTCAAGGGAAGTTTTGTGCTCAGCCATTTTATCTGTGTGGATAGGTTAACTATTGTCCTAATATTCTTTAGTATTTCTAGCCACTAAAGCATAATTGTACTACTTAAGTGCATGGCACTTATTATAGAGCAATGCCTTTTTTTTTCTTCAGACAATGGACCCCCAATTGCCCTATGGGAAATGAGAAAAACTTTTCTGGATTCACTTTAAGCTTTATAACTATCATTGGTTTTATGTATTTATTTATTTATATTTATATTATTTATAAATGACTACATATGAGTATTATCCACATATGTTATATCTATATCTATATATCTGTATATATCATTGTACTTCTATGGAAGTTGCTGAACAGAACTTTAGCTAGCCAGATGAAAAGAAGTAAGGTTGTAATAAATTAAAAGTTGAGGGTCTTTTTATTCTTTTTTTCTAAGGTTATACTAGCTATTGATTAAAGCCATTTCAGATCTCACAATGTCACAAGCAATAACGGTGGTACCTACTATTATGAAATGAGTACAATATATGCTAAACACTCTACAAAATATTTTAAGTGTTTTAACTTGTTTTAATTTTATAAAAATTCTATGAAGTAGGTATTATTAACCTTTTATAAGAGAAGAGGGAATATATTCTAAGTCAAGTAACTTGCCCAGTATCATCATGACTAATAAATCGTAGGGCAGGAATTCTGACTCAGATGTGTTGCATGTTATAAGTATTGTAAGTATAAGAGAAAATAAATATGAAGGAAAACACAAATCCTAGATACGGAGAGATTCTCAGAGGTAAAAAAAAAAAAAAAAAAAAAAAAAAAAAAAGCTTCTCTTTATCAAGCTCAAGGAGATTGTTAACTTGCTTTTAAATAATAAATTGGTGCAAAAGGAAAAACCTAGTTTCTGTTAAACTTTTAATACATGTTTACTTTATAATATATTTACATTCTATTGATATTAAGAAAATATACCTCTATCAGTTCATATATTGCTGTTAACATTTGGTGTGATGCATATTTTGAAAAAAACTATTACTACAGATTTATGAGAGTCATAGCAAAAGGGTTTATAACTGTTGTCCTGGAACCTGAAGATGGCAGGAGGGGAGAGAAGCTGCTGTGAAAATGTTGTATATAATCACTTGCATGTGAGCTTATACAGGCACTGAAAAGGGACCTATCCTACACTTTCTGATTTCATAAATGATTTAAAGAGGTCTATAAGTATTGATGACATTTCTTTTGATACTATAAACTAAAAGAATTATGAGGCTGTAAAATGGATTCCAAGTCAAGGCTAGGAAATTAAAGAGTCAGTGAAATGTATATGAGAATCTGTTTCCATCTGAGGGCAAAGAACAAAGGTGTTAAAACCAAAGAATGAAAGATTGCAAAGAATTCTTCTCTAACTTTGCTTCTATACCCTCACATATAAGCTGGATTACAGGACCATACCATACTTTACAACAGAGCACAGAGCAAGGAAAGAAGATATATTTGCAGTGAACAAAAAGAGACCAAGTGTTATTTTGTTTCATATTCTATAGTGTTGTTTGGTGCAGAAAATAATCTTTCTGAAGTAAGATTCATACATGTTCATACTCTTCAAGACATGAATTCTATTGTAGTTCTCATCTCCGCTTTATGATTATATAGTAAATAGGTCAACAGAACTCAGCATTTCAACTCTGAATAAAAGTCAGATTGACTTCTGTCTCATTTATCTCTTTGTTTGCAAGAACAACAATCAGAAGTTACCATTAAGTCTCAGCAGTGGCTTTTCTCATGGTTAATAGTGGAAAAATTTCCCCAACCTTTGGAAATATATTAAGTACTTTCTATGTGGCAATTAACTCTTATTTATGTATTTATTTATTTATTTTTGAGACGAAGTCTTGCTCAGCCACCCATGCTGAGTGCAGTGGCTCGATCTCGGCTCACTGCAACCACTGTCTCCCGGGTTCAAGCGATTCTCCTCTCTCAGCCTCCCAAGTAGCTGGGATTACAGGCATCCACTGTCACGCCGGCTAATTTTTGTATTTTAGTAGATGCGGGGTTTCACCATATTGGCCAGGCTGATCTTGAACTCCTGATCTCAGGTGATCTGCCCGTCTCAGCCTCCCAAAGTGCTAGGATTACAGGTGTGAGCCGCCACGCCTGGCCTTAACTCTTATTATTTTCCGAGTTATTCAGCAAACGAGAAGTGGCAAACAAGTTATAATATACAGACACCATCTTAATTAATTCAGTTTCAACTTTGCTCAAAAGCTATCTTTATTCTAGATTTATATCTAAGTTTAAAGCTTATTAGGAATGACAAGAATAAAACTGTGATGAGCTTTTATGTACTTTCTCTGTACATATCAGTGTTTTCATAGTTAATTATTATTTATATCTAAGATACTCCGTCCATTGATCAGTGAAATCAAATAGTATTTTCTGAATTTTGTCATGGTATAGTATAATGTTTAAGAGGACAAATGCCTGCCGGTATTACATTGCCTGGTTTAAATCTCAGCACCATGATTTATTTACTGAGAGGCGATACTCAATTTACCTAATCTGCCTATTCTTAGGTTTACTCAATCTTCATTCCAGTATGCTAATGAGTACCTCCTAAAAATTTTGCTAGAATTAAATTTCTAAAATTATATATAGGTCTTAAAGTTTGGTTTAAATACTCTGGAAGGTTTCTAACAATAATCTATACATGCAAATCTTTCCTACATGTATTGCTACACATTTAAGTATATATTATAAATATTTGCATACATTCAATTATATACTATAGACACTTTTGCATACCTATACACTACCGGTATCCATTCTTTTGCATATTTAACTATATAATGTAACAGAGATTAAGTGGAGTATACCTAAATCTCTCTTTAGAAGTGGAGTTGAAAAGACTAGAAATATAGCCAGCATTTTTATGGCTATGATAGATTTGTACTCAAAGACTTGATTTGTTTTTAAATTATTTAATTCCATTATAATAAACTCAAAATTTGGGCGTATTTAGTTATGGCCTTTTCCATTGTCCATGTGATAATCAACAACTGTGTATTTCTGCTCTCCCCCCACTCAAAGAGAGAAAACAGCCTTTATGCAAAGGTGAAAAAAGTAAAGCAAATGGAAGATTTGAGACAGTTACTACATAGGAGATCTTTGTTCTCAAACAAATACATGTTAGGTGAGTCTTCAGATTTTAAAGAGGTCAATGTAGGCTGACAATTCGAAAAAAGATGAGATTATAAAGTAGAGAGTAAAGTAAATGATCCATGGGGGAATAAGTATGGGTAAGTAGCCCAAAGATAAGAGAAAAACATAGGAGATTAAATCATTTTTGAATTGTCAAAATACATGATTTTATACAATACAAAAATAGATTCCTCATGACCAGAAAATAATTTTAACCAAAGAATGGCAATGAATAATCTCTTCAGTATATATAAGGTTCATGAATTTAAATATCTATACTTATGGTTGTATCTATTTATGGATGAAAAAAAGTAACATTGACTTGTGTTTCATTTATCTTTTTGCAAGAACACCATAGAGAAGCTGTCGTTAAGTCTCAGCAGTAGCCTCTCTTTTGATTAATAATGGATAAATTAAAAAATCTAAAATATAATTTAGCAAATGTATAATTCATATAAATATATATTTACATAAAGAAGTTTATATATCTTATTTCTGTATCTTAATATGGAAATAAGGGCATCAATTAATATGCAAAAGTGCTTTTTAGAATAAGCATATGACATAATCCTTTTCTTTAAAAATATTATCTTTAAAATTATTGAGTTGCATTTTTAGAGTAAAGTAGAAAGGTTTTAATAAAGAGAAATGGTATAAAAATGAGTGACACGTTTCAAAGTGTGAAAATATTATAAAAAGAGGAAAATTAGAACTATCCAGACATATGATTTTTAAAAGTTATTAGAAATTGATCATGTAGGAATTTTCAAGAATAAAAGAGTTGAAATTTTAAAAAAGGTCTTTAGCACTAGGAAATGTTTCATTTTTTTTTTTAGATTTAAGATTCAACTGGGAATGAATGTAATGACTACTATTGGTGTTTTGTTGTTTTGTATATGTATAGAATATAATTTCAGTAGTTTAGCAATAAAAAATGGAATGTCTTGTTAGACTGTTATTTGATAATAGATCAATTTAGTTCAAGTCTTAGAAGATGCTCTTGCAAGATATTTATTAAACATCAAAAGTTATAGGCATTATCTTTCCATATTTCTAATGTGTTTAATTAACAAAAATAAAATATTTTATATATCAGAATGCATGCATATATAAGTATGCAACATAATTTTTTGTTATTTTTCTTTTAAAATAAAAAGCCACTTTGATATATTTAGTAATCTGTATTTACTACCTTCACTGACTTGCCCTTTACTCATAACAAATTGGCTTTTGATTCTATATTCTTAATAAAATAATATTGAGAGGATATATATCAGAAATACTACTGAGTAACAGTAGTAACAAATATAAACAAGACAAGACACGGTCTCACACAATTTTTATATCAACAGACAAAGATAAGTAATATAAAAATAAGCAAAAGAAGACACACACAAAAAAAACAAAGTACAGAACTAACAAAATAGCGTGGTATGATATGAAATAATTTTTAGCAGTTTGAGCAGGCCTCTCTGAGGTTGTGATATTCTAATTTTCTTCAGAGAAGCTTAAAGCTTTATTATTATGTGAAACCTGTTGAATTTAAAATGCTGTGAGCTAAGGAGAATGTTTCAAAGACACCATGAAGGACAGTACTTTATAGGACAAATGAAACAAATTTGTGGGCATCTCCAACCTGTGAGCCACTCTTTTTTGTTTTTACTCACTGCTCCAAACACTTCTTTTGGAATTATAGATTGTTTTATTTATATTATCTGAATCCATAATTCTTTCCTTTACCCCTCTTAATCTGTACATTATAATTGTCAAATAACTAATATAAATATGACCCAGATACTGTATCTATAATCAAATACTATATTTCTCTATATTTAATTTAATATATCAAATATCTAGTTCATTCGTGTCAGTTTGGTACAAACCAGTGGCTGAGAGAACAAATGTCAAAGCCAGTTTGTTTGAATAATGATTCTGCCAACTTCTAGCTGAGTCAACTTGGCCAAGTCAATTAACCTTTTTGTGCCTCAGTTTTCTCTTATGTGAAAAGCATATATCTGTCAGGGTCCAGTCAAGAGACAGGATCCACATAGTGATTTGAAAAGGGGCTATTTAATATGAAGAATTATGAACCATAACACAATTACTTATAAAGGGTAAATACCCTAGGGCTGAGGAGCATACCTAAGGAATGAATAAACTTGTAAGGGTTCCACACTCCCTACAGTTATGATTCAGAACTCATTAGAGAAGATGGGGCTATAGCCAATGGATTGTGAAGTTCACTGGGTAGCCCTGGGACAGAGTTGGTCACGTTATCTAGGCAGAAGCTGGTGGGTGGAGAATTGTGTCCAGATTCAACAAACAAGCAATAACTCTTTGAAGTATGAGCAGGCTGAGATTGGGAGGTCTACCTTGGGGGCATCTTGGAGTCTCACTGGGAATCTTCCTGTGGGGTTGCAGCTGAAACTCAATGCCAGAGAATTCCACCGGATGCTCACAGAAACCAGTGGTAGTCATGCCATAAAAGCAACAAAGGATGGAGAAGCAGAGGGAGCAGGGGAAGGAGTAGGAGGAGGAAGAGAAGGAGAAGGAGGAACAAGAGGAAGAGAGGATAAAGAAGGAGGAGGATAAATGAGAGGAAAACACCAGGATTGAGAAGAGAAGCTCCTTCTTCCTATAACGTCTGTCCATTGCCATCTACTGGCAAAGCTTAATATGGTTCCAACTGCAAAGGAGAAATATTCAGAGCCCATCAACAATTTCCACAGAGCAGAAAGGAAGGTTGAATTTGGAGGTAAGAAGCAATAAATTGATAACTGGCACATTAGTTTTCAGGGGATTCTGTAACAAACTACCAAAAACTGGTTTACTGAAAACAATAGAAATCATTCTTTCACAGTTCTGTGGGCCAGAAACACAAAATCAAGGTGCTGCAGTTTCTTGGGGAGTTTCTAGGGCAGTTTCTAGGGGAGAATTCTTCCTCCTCTTTTCCAGATTCTGGTGGCCATCAGCATTTCATGTGACTACCTCACTCCAATCTCTGCCTCTGTCTTCCTATGGCTTTTTCTTCTGCTATTTCGTGTAAGGGCATGTTTAGGACCAATCTGTGTAATCTAAGATAGTCTCATCTCAAAATATTTAACTTAGTAAAATCTGAGAAGACCTCTCTTCCAAAAACAAAATCACATTTCTAGGTTTCCAGGGCTAGGATATGGACATACCTACTTGGGAGCCACCATGGAGCCCTCTAAATCGGAGATGATAAAGACAGTGTTTAATTTATAGGTTTCTCAGTAACGATACGTGAATTAATATATGTAAAATACTTAGAACAATGTCTGGTTCCTCACATAGACTCTACAAGTATTATCATCATCACCACCATTGTCATTGCCACCATCCTCATCATCACCGTCATCATCCTCATGGTGATTGTTCCATCCTGCTATCTCTTAATCCTTCTCCAACTCCCCACTCTTCTCTTTCCCTTATAGACAGAATAATACACTTAGAAATTATACCTTGACTCTGTTTATCAGGTAGGTGACTTTGAACTTTTTCTCTAATTTTTAAAATGGAGATCTTTAATTTCACTTAAATTATATGTCAGATGATCTTACCCTGTTTAAAGATTAATAAAAGTCTCATAGAAGTTATATAACTTATTCAATGTCACTTGACAAGTGGTGATGACGCCATTCAGTTTATAGAGTTTGTGGTACAGTAAGTAATTACTGTTACCATTACTAATATTACATGTACTACTACCACTATTACTATTGTTATCATCTTTATGAATACTATCACTATCTACCTTTTTAAAAAAAGCACACAGTAAGATTTCTGTGTTTCTCTCATTTCCTGCACTCTCTCTTTTAAATAGCTATTTTTGGAAGTCTATCAATTTGAAACACACACACACACACACACACACACTTTCCTGAATTGGCCTTCTCTCCTAATTTTCTCTTCAATTGCCATTATCATTTTGCATCCTTTTTAATTTAATAAACTTTTAACTGATCTTCCTCATATTTTTGTCTCCCTTTCTTAATCTTTCTTCAACATAGTGAAAAATGTTTATGCAACATACATCTAGTGTTACCCTCATGCTTTAAAGTACTTTTATGAGTTTTATGGTTCTTTAGTATCTGGAGCTAAAATACATTTTAGCCTTCTCTTCTATCTACATAAACTAGGCTGCTCCCACAAAGTACTGTTAGTGATTTCTCCCAAAATATTATAAACTCCATATATTTGTTCACAGAATCTTCCTTTTCGTACTATTTGAAATTCAAATCCAGCTCAAATATCACCTCTCCTCTAAAATCCCACTCCAAGTCTCAAAGATAAAATAACTTATGTCTTCTATGTTGAAACCAAATGTGAGTTTGGATTTTACTATAGGGAACACTCTATCAAATGGACCATACCATGAGACATCTAGTTTCTCTCCTCTGGAGAGTGTCTGGATAGTTATCTTCAATCTTCTATAAGAATGTCTTCTGTTGTCAAATGACTAGATGAAAAAGATGAATTTTTTAAATTAAGGGTCCATATTTTATAAAAATTTGTATGATTTATTAGATTTTACAACACCGTTCCCTTGCCTTTTTACCTCATAGTACCCAAAACTCCCAAATAAAAGATATCAGATTATTATTTTTTTAAATATTTACCAGGAATATAGTCTAATTCCATTATTTGAAGTTACTTTGCAGTGCTTATAGTTATTAATGCCCACCATTTTTTTCAACTAACCTGCTATCAAGTAAGTAATTTGTTTGCTAAAAAAATTTGAGCCCTCACTATGTGTCATGCAATATAATAATAACTGGATATACTAATATAGTATTTTATAATGTTTTGATTTATCAGAATTAAACTAAAAAGACAAATGTCACTCAAGAAGTTGCATATCAGGCCTAAGATCCAAATATCACATTTTGGTCTTTTGACTTTAGCTTTTATTTCAATTTTAATTTATCTAACAGTTTTCCAGTAAGATGCTAATTTCCATTATTTAAAGACTTAAATGTTAGATCTAAAACCATAAAAACCCTAGAAGAAAACCTAGGCAATACCATTCAAGACATAGGCATGGGCAAGGACTTCATGACTAAAACACTAAAAGCAATGGCAACAAAAGCCAAAATTGATGAATGGGATCTAATTAAACTAAAGAGTTTCTGCACAGCAAAAGAAACTACCATCAGAGTGAACAGACAACCTACAGAATGGGAGAAAATTTTTACAATCTACCCATCTGACAAAAGGCTAATATCCAGAATCTACAAAGAACTTAAATTTACAAAAAGAAAATCAAACAACCCCGTCAAAAAGTGGGCAAAGGATATGAACAGACACTTCTCAAAAGAAGACATTTATGCAGCCAACAGACACATGAAAAAATGCTCATCATCACTGACCATCAGAGAAATGCAAATCAAAACCACAATAAGATACTATCTCACACCAATTAGAATGGCGATCATTAAAAAGTCAGGAAACAAGAGGTGCTGGAGAGGATGAAGAGAAATAGGAACACTTTTACACTGTTGGTGGGACTGTAAACTAGTTCAACCATTGTGGAAGTCAGTGTGGCTATTCCTCAAAGATCTAGAACTAGAAATACCATTTGACCTAGCCATCCCATTACTGGGTATATACCCAAAGGATTATAAATCATGCTGCTATAAAGACACATGCACACATATGTTTATTGCGGCACTATTCACAATAGCGAAGACTTGGAACCAACCCAAATGTCCATCAATGATAGACTGGATTAAGAAAACATGGCACATATATACCATGGAATACTATGCAGCCATAAAAAAGGATGAGTTGTCCTTTGTAGGGACATGGATAAAGCTGGACACCATCATTCTGAGCAAACTATTGCAAGGACAGAAAACCAAATACTGCATGTTCTCACTCATAGGTGGGAATTGAACAATGAGAACACTTGGACACAGACTGGTGAACATCATACACTGGGGCCTGTCCTGGGGTGGGGGTGGGGGGGCAGGATAGCATTAGGAGATATACCTAATGTAAATGACGAGTTAATGGGTGCAGCACACCAACATGGCACATGTATACATATGTAACACACCTGCATGTTGTGCACATGTACCCTAGAACTTAAAGTATAATAATAAAAAAAATTTCATTCCTCTTTTTCTTTCCAATGACTTATATTTGTTTGTTTCTTTTCCTGTCAGTTGATACAATTCTAATCCAACCAAAATATATTAGGTTCTTGCTATGTATCAGAGATTGTGCAAGGTGCTTTCTCATGCAGCATTTTATTTAACATCCACAACAAACCTGTGAAAGAAGATACTATTTTTCTTTTGACAACAAATTATCAAAAAGATTAAGTAACTCTCAAAGTTATACAATGATTAAAATTATAGAGGTAATATAAAAACAAAGCAATATGATTTTTTACATCATTTATAAGTTTTCCATTTTATTCTTATGCTTTCTTTCTTTAAATTGTCCTTAAATTCTCTGGAGATATTGTGTAGTATAGTTTTCTCCAATACATGAAATAGGATATTTCATCTGTGCCAAGACCTGGGTTCTGATTTAGTAGTTATATTTATATACCCTATCTCCAAAGTACCCTTTATCCTTTATAGTTTGGATATTGCCAACAGAGTTGACAATGTGCTTTATATATTTGCATCCAAGAATCTACCTAGAGGTATGGGAGGGCATTAAAAGACAGGTGGTAGGGCATGAGTCTCCTTCCTTTGGGTATTAATGTTTAATTAACATTGTTATTAAGAAGTTTATAAATTTACGTGTAGTTTTACGAAATAGTGTGCACTTAACCTAGTTTCCACCAGTGGTAGCAATATCACAACCAAGATATTTAAATTAATACAATCAACAAATCTGATTCAAAGTTCTCCAGTTTTACTCCAGTGTGTGTGTTGGTTGTATACGATTTCATCTCATCTGTCATTCGACATCACAGTTAAGATACTGAATATCTCTGTGACCACAGAAGTTCCTTATGTGGCCCTTTTATTAAAAACCACCTCAACCTTCCATACAACAACCCCTCCCACTCTTTCTAAGCCCTGGCAACCACTGATCTGTTCTCCCTAATCCCTTGGTTTAATTATATTGGCACTGACAGAAGCCAGATTGTTTCCAAAGTCTACTTGCCTGGAGGATAGATAACTTTTGACCCAGTTTTCCTGGTAGCAGTTTGCACTATAGAGAACTGGCTATAAAAATAAATCTAAAGGCTGATAAAATGTGGAGTCCACACACTAACATTGTTGTTTGAGAATATACAGCAGTTAGAAAGGCACTGTTTTACCTTGTAGCACTAGGAAATCATTCATTGAACGAATATTTATTATACTGTTAGCATCCTGGAGGTTTTACCACAGATACGCATCAGTGGCCATGAGTTGGGCAAGTTAACAAGCTAGATGAAGTGAATCCATCAGCCTTCGGCAAAGTTACCCCTGTGCCTCCAACTTCCGTGACAGAGGTGTCACGAGCGTCAGAGATGAGTGACTTTGTCAGAGCCTCAGCTGCTTCAGGCTGCCCAAGTGTCTGACCAAGGTAATCCTACTGTACAGAGATCATGCCCTTTATGCCAGGCACCTTAGGGGCACCAACTTTTTCAAATTATCTTCTATCTTTTAAAGGAATGCATCAGAAAGAGAGTATCTTCTTTTTGTGATGGTGACATGCTTTGTGCGCTCATGTGCACAGTCATATTTGTGCTCCTCGACCATTTCCTAATTTCCGGCTATGTAAATTACACTAGTAGTAGTGGAAGTCGGGGAGGTAACAGTGGCAACGCATGATATGTAATGAAACTTTCAGGACAACTGTCATTAGTCTTGACAGTCATGGGGTCTTTCAGCCTCAAAGATACATGTTTGCTCCTGTGTACTTTGAAAGTTAGACTTGGAGACACCATGTCCTACAGTTACAAAGATACATATCTCTGAAATTCCACCATTTTCTTCCAAGGGATAGATTCATAGATGTGAATGAAAACTTGGGTTGATTTGAGTTTTTACTAGGTAAAAATAGGGACTTCAAGAGACAATTACATCATCTGATCTCTGAGAACCGACACTTCTCACAACTCTGTAAGAAATGAAGAAAAAGCCAGCGAGAGACTGGCAGAGCTTAGCAGGAAAGGTGCTTTCCTAGCTGCCAAGCAGCAGGAAATGATTGTGTCTGAGGGGAGTTTCACTGAAGAAAACACCTACAAAAATATATAGAGCACCTGTTCTAAGCAGTCACTGAAATGATAGTGATGACATGTACAACTGCACGTATACTTAAGAAGATGTTTATATGGAGAGTTCTTAAAGCATACTAAATAAAGAAATTGTCGATGACTTTTATTTTTAACAAGTTTGGGAGTTGTATTTTAGTGAGTATGATAAAAAGATAAGAAAATGAAATAATTGATGTAAACATTAAAAAGGAAAAGATAAAGCAATCTCTTTTTTCAACAACTTATTTCAAATGATGCAATTAAATAACTTAAAGGTAACAAAAGGTAATAATAGTAAAAGCTAAAAGACTTCAAATTAATAAATAATTGATGCAAAGTTTTAGATTTAAAACACATTATTACCTATGACCTAGAAATTGATATCAGAAAATTTTCCTTTTCAGTATCTACATACCATAAAATTCTTAGAAATACATTTCTAAGAATTATTTAAAACAAATGAAAAACTATAAAATCTTAATGAAAGAAATATGTATGATCAAAATAAGTTGTATACCATATAACTGTAATTTGATATATTAACTATTTAATTCTAAATTACTTTAGTATAGCTCCAATTTCAATTTAAAAATAAGAACATGCTAAATAATCTATGAAGTCATAATTTTTCTGCATCATCCCCTTAGAGAGCGTAGTTGGCAAGCAAACAAAAGAAGTGAATTCCAGTGGCCCATCTCTACAATGAGAGACACAATACACAAACCATTTCATCTTTTGCAAAGCCAGGAGAGAGAAGTGACCATCTTATAAGAGTGAAAGGAAAAGGAACTTGAATTTTAACAAATTTTTATGGGCTAAGTGTGAGTAGTCATGGTTAGAATAATTAGGAGACCCAGATGGTATAGAATAATTGGCGACCCAGATTGAGTCTGCAACCACTTTCTGTTCTTTTTTCTTTAAAGAGAAATATTTTTAATTGTGGTAAGAACACTTGAGTCCTGCCCTCTTAATAAAATTTAAATGCACAACACAGTATTGTTAGCTATAGACACAATGTTGCACAGCAGATCTCTAGAACTTGTTCATCTTCTATAACGGAAACTTTATTCCTGTTGAACAGCATTCACTTTCAAGCTGATTTCCACAGACTAGTACCAGGTACTGCTGAACAAGATTGAAGGCAGAGCAAGAGACCAAAGAGAAGCCCTAACAGTGGAGTCGACGTGCACGTAGGGATTGGCTGTCAATGGGAAAAATCCTGGCCCACTTTCCTGGACTCTTGTTTCATACAAACAAAAAGCTCTAAACTGATGTAGGAATAGAAAATCTTCTACTGCTTAGGACTAGGTGAAGATTCATTCCCAGGGGAAGGCAGAATCAAAACATTCCACCACTAGGAAAAGGGTGGGAAACATTATTGCCCCAAATCCTAGGCCAAATCCACCATTTCTAAGGGAGAGAAAGAAGCAAAAATCATCTACTTTTTGGATTACATGGAAGATCATCAGAATATCCCTTGGGCCCAGGGTCCTGAAGATAAAAGGTATGTTCCATCTGGGTAGTAGCAGAAAACAATGTCCTTCCCAAAAGCTCATAGATGTAAGAAAAGATTTGAAAGGCTCAGGCACACAGGACCTGCTGAAGACTGAAGCTGGAATAGAACTGAGAAATCCTGTTCCCCCCCACCATGCTTCTACCACTGAGTAACAGGAAACATCAGTTCACCACTAGGGAACTGCAAAAGCATGAGGAGACTATCTCTTTCTCACAGGTGACTGGGGACAGCTGGAAGCCTAGAGTGGAGCTGGAAACCCTCTATTACCTTGGACCCCACACAACACTCAGAATAACAGCAGACCACCAACGAAATAAATTGAAGTCTGCGTTGGAAGAAGGATTTGAGGTTTAGACCTACTTAAGTGTTCCCAAAAGTTATTAAATCCCAGGTTCCTAGGTTATGAAGATCTGTAAATGCCTCTGGGACAAACATAGATTGAGCTTAGCTAGCACTGAAGTTTTCTGTTTCGACATTATTTTTGTTCATGGGTTGGCAGTAACAATTTGGTCTTACTTTTTTTGAAAACTAAGGTTTGGATCTACATAAATTATAAGTTAGAACTAGGACTCCTATATAAAGATATGACTCCTAAAGAGCCACAGCTTCTATAAAAATAAAACATAAAATCTGAATACAAAGGAAGATAGCATTTTCCCAAAAATTCATATGAGAATGCATGAGTAAAGCCTGGCTCTCTTAAGATATTTTCATTTGGATTTACACTATCTGTAAAGGCAAGAAAATAAAGCCCCTCAAAACAAAAGTTAGCAAAATAAATTGTTATTCATGAGTAGAAGCAATTCAGTTTTTTAAAAATACAATCTAAAATCAGGCGTTTCAAAATTCTAATAGATAAACCCTATGAACCACAAGTTAATAATTTAATATAAACCACACAAGAAAAAAGCAATTATGAGAGATATTTGAGAGAAATAAATAAAAATCTATCAGCATGGTTTAGATGTATATAGATCTCAGATAATAGAATTATCATATGTATAATATAATAAAATGATTAGTACATATAATCAAAACCTAAGTAATAAAAGCCTATACTATAAAATATTAGGCAACTTTGAAAAGAGCAAATTAGAACTTCTAAATATAAAAAGTATATTTAAAGTAAAACTCAATACAGAAGCAATACAATAGATGTAGCTGGAGGAGTAAACTGTTTAATAGATCTGATGAAATTATTTAGAAGACAAAAAGTAAACAAAAAATATTATAAATAACAACTGAAGGAACATGAAAAAGGTTCTAGACTCATCTAAATAGCACTTCAGAAGGATAAAGTAGAAGAAAGAGTAAAGAAATAAGTTAACATATAAAGAGAACTTCCTGGAATTAAAAAAAAATCAATAAAATTTAGATATTAAATTATGAACCAAATTAAGAGAACCTACACACACATCCCTAGACTTGTTGCAATTAAACTAACACCTAATACAAAGGAAAAATTTTAATATAAGTAGGACAGAAGTGATAGTCTGATTAGGTAAGCACCAATAATAGCCTGACACCAGACTTACCAATGGCAAAAGAGATGCCTGAAAAAAGTAGAATGTTACTTTTCAAAATATTAAGAAAAAATACCTTTCACAAGAGTACTTTAATTAGAAAGGCTGACTTTTTAGCACCAAAGCAAAATGAAAGCGTTTCAGGCAAATGCATTTTCCATACATAAATCCTCACCAAAGAAATTTCTAAACCTACTGGAAAAGGAAAAATATAATCCCAGAAAAATTTAGTGATTTGCAGGAAGAAATGACAACAAAGAAATTGATAAATATGCTCTACTGAAATGAACATTGAATTCATAATACATTAATAGAATTGTTAAAATGTGAAAATTGAAAAATGGACAAAAATATTGAACTGGCACTAAATATTAATGAAAATATTAGTTGACATTAAAATGATTCAAAATTTTTGCATTGTTTTGTAGGTAGGAGTATTTTCATTAACTTTTTACTTTGTCAGCATACATGTAAACATATGATCGGTGAAGAAAGATACAGCAAATTATATAAATTCTGAACTACACAGAGAAAAAAGGAAGAAATAATTTAAAAGATGACAAGAAAAGAGGTAAAAGAGAAACAAGCAGCTTAAATGGAAAGCAGCAAATAACATCTTAGAAATATGTCTTTGTCAAGAACTGTGTTAAATGTAAGTGGAACAAATTAGCAATTTTAAATTCAGATTTTAAAATTAGTATTTTATTCAAAATATTTTAAAATTAATGCTTTAGTTGACAGCTTTATAATGTATCAGAAGAACTGATGAAATAATAAGAAATATTTTACTTTATATGAGGATATACAGTTTTTTTACTCATGACTTCAATGTTTACTTCTCTTGCAATTGTTACAGGTGTACTCATTCTTGTAGGTTGTATTCATGGGTTGGTGCAAAGGCTTATAGAAACAGCTCTTACCAAAACCTCACTCAATTCTACCCCACCCTATTCGGATAAACTCCTACTCCTAGATCACCAAGAGCAACAAGAAAACCTAACATATCTAACATTTCTAACAAATATTAGAAAAATTTGAAGAGGAAAAACTATAAAAGCAAGAGGGGGAAAATTGTCAGGAACAGTAAGTTCCTTTTCAAACTTCCTCATTCTTTCTTGTTCTGTAAACAACCTCTCCCGCCTTTCCCACACCCAGACATGCCTTCCCGCCTAACTGGTAATGGACAGTCCTTCCCTTCCCACCTAGTTAACCATATTCAATTCAAACTTCCTCACTCTTTCTTGTTCTGTAAACAACTCCTCCTGCCTTTCCCACACCCAGACATGCCTTCCTGCCTAGCTGGTAATGGACAGTCCCTCCCTTCCCACCTAGTTAACCATATTCAATTCAGAGTAGTAGTCAATTGGGTCAGCTTAGATTGCACCGTCCAACTCCAGCCAATGGGGAAAGGACACAAGAACAGGAACTCCTTTAGGGATAAAAACCCCTGCCCTACCCTGCTCAGTGTGCTCTTGCAATGGCCTCTGACACAGGCAGCACCCTTCTGCAGAAGTAAAGTTGCCTTGCTGAGAAAAAAAAAATGTGTAAGTGACAGAAAAAAAGAATAAAGATTTTTTTTCCAAATTATTGAAAATTAGAAAAGAAATACACATAACTGCATAAAATTGACAAAAGGTTTGCTAACATTGGCCCTAGCATTTACAGAATACATATGCATCGTAAACTAAGATGGAATAGCTTATAAAGCTGACTATGCACTAGGCCTTAAAAACATATCTTATTATTAAAAAATCTGTAATCTAAAGCTCATGTTATCTAGAAATAATACAAATTAACAGTTCATGGCAAAAAGAAAATCTGAGAACCTCAAAAATCTGAAAATTAAAAACCAACACATGTATAGAAACTACTGGGCAAGACAGAGTAAGAGAGAGTAGATACACAACTAAAAACGTGGACAAAATGCATGTATGAAATGAAGACTTTCAAAATTGGATAACATACAGCACAGGACTGTAATTCCTCAGAGAATGAAAACAAATGAATTTCAGAAGTGTAGTAGTCTGCTACCTAGAGATCATTTTCAAGGCCCTAGCATAGTAAAAGTAAGCATAATTACAGCAAGCTCTGCAGATATTAGGAAATTTTTAATTATTTGATTCAGTACTGACAGCCACATGCTTAAGAGGACATGACACAAGCTAGAGAAAGAATAAGATGTCAGCTGTAAGTAGTAGGGAAAACAGTTTCAGTAACTCACAGAAATCTAGGAATAATTTGTGTTTTCATGAGCCAGAAGGGGAGACATTTTGATAATGGGGCATGGGAGAAAATCTGAAGAAGAATATCACCTTACTAGTGGTTTAAATTTTCTCTAGACAGTCATTAGAGTGCTCTGGACTCACCATAACAAATCTTAACAGAAAGTCTCCAAATAAATCAAATTTCTTGTAATTTAATCATATGCCAGTATAGAAACCAGAACCTAAAATGTAAAACTCATCATGGCCTGCATCCAATCAAGAATTATCATGCATGTAAAAATAGGAAAGCATAACCCCATCGGGAGAAAAATATTGAACTAGCAGACAAGGCTATTAAAGCAGTTACATAAATATGTCCCATAAAGATGTACAGATGACTGAAACAAGTAGAACTAGAAGATGATAAAATACGAGGGCATGTAATTCAAGGTAGTTAGGATATAAGAGGTGAAAGAGTCACCAAATAGAAGGTAGCAAGAGATGCAATGTCATCAAAGGATAGTCAAAATTTCAATAAAAATGAAAAAGTCAAGGGAATATTCTGAAAAGTGGTTGAGGACTTAGCTGGTATTGCTGATGGTAGTGTGTGAGCTTTAGAGGCCATGGTAAAAAGGATTCATGGAATCTGCAATGGGTATAAAAATAGGCAGAAAATTGGCATGCAGAGGCTAAAAAGGATAAAAGTTACATTAGATAGGTAGTACAAAGGAGGCATAGATTTTGTTAATGACATAAAGATATATAAGGCATGATATAATTAGTCCCAGAGGTCTATTGATAAGAGATTATTAATATTTTTTATTATAGCTTCCCTCTCACAGTTGGTCTCCTAACCAATTTGCCCTGGTGACAAGATTATATTCTAGCCCTAGTGGTGGGGATGAGGGATGGAGATGGGGATGATGTGTGGGTTTTACCATTGGGAGCATGTGAGCTCCTTCAGCTTCCTTTTCGCTGGATATTGTTGAATCTGGGAGAAGGGCAGTGTTGGGGGAATGATGTGGAAATACGTAAACTTCTTTTAATTCCTCCGACATGTATTAGTAACTCAAATTTATCTCAAGTAATAATGACTTAGAATATTTTTATTTTAATATTAGAATAAGGGCTTTAGATTTGAAGATATCTAAGTTTCTTTCCATCTTTTCAATTTTGTGAGATATGCCCACTCATTCCAGTATTTGGACAAAATGTTTCTACCTAATAACATAATATTGAGGGCAATCTTCATTGGAGCAATGAAATACTAAGATAGAATGTTCATCACACCAATCTTATTTGCTCATGAACTGAGATTTAAAAGTTTCAGAAAGTCTTTTGCCTATGATAGATATAGATGCAATCCATTATCCTCCTCAAAATATATTAACTTTTTCTTTATTCATTGATTTCATAACATTAGTTGAGCACTAACTATGTAGCTATCATTTGACTAATACTGTCAGTTACAAATTAAATTACAATCGTGATAAAGAGGAATCATGGTAATAAATGACAAATTGCTTAAGAGTACTGAAGATGACATTGCAGAGAGAGTGATAATTGAGCCCGAAAATTGAATTAGGTTTCTAAGATAGACATGGACAAAAGTATTTAACACAGTAGAAAATAGCTGCTAAAAGCAACTGAGATATTAATGAGAATAGCACCTACAGGAAGGTGGAAGACCATTGGCAAAAATCTATTATAACAAAGTATTTGTTGGTGCATGAAAGGGGCAGAAAGTTATGTTAGGAAAGTAGAAAAGTGTGAGACTATATAACACAAAGATTGAATATAATTTCAAAAATTTAGACTTTATTCTATACCAATGGGAACTAACAAAATACTTTAAAAAGAGAAAATGATGTGATCAGAATTCAGTTTTAATTTACTTCCATGTAAATTGTGAGCTATAAATAATTATACTGGAGATAAGTTGATGAGTAAAGCAATAGCATGTTAGGAGAAATAATGACATAAATGGACAGTGACTGTATGATACAGAGAAAGAAAAGGAAGTTAATATTTAGTATTTATGTCTAGCTTTGCTACTTACCAGGTGTGTGACCTTGGTCAAGTTGCTTATCCTTTCTCTGTCTCACCTTCTCTATTTTTGAAATAATATAATAATTGCATCTCACCATCTCTATTTTTAAGCTAATATAATAGTGTTTATCTTATGTATTTTATGAATATTAAAATTAATTAACACAGGTAAAAAGCTCAGAGTTATGCTAGGCATACAGTGAACGGCTGAAAAAAAAAAAACAGCCTTAGTCATTATTGAGAATATTTCAGCTGATAACCAGAGAACATAAGCCATTTTTATGTCAAGACATAGACAAGGCCATGCTACTATGCTGAAAGAAACAAGACAGTGACAAGGTTCTCCATAACTATAAAAATAACAAGTTCTTTTGAGACAAAAATGGCCAATTTCTGCTTTTTTATTTTTTGATTATTTTTTACTAGTACTATAACTCTAGTCCCTGTTTAGTTCTTCCACCAATTAAATGGTTGGTAAGCTACCATATATCCATAATGACCCCACTTCTTAAGCGATTCAATCCAGGCCGGGCGCCGTGGCTCACGCCTGTAATCCCAGCACTTTGGGAGGCCGGGGTGGGCGGATCATGAGGTCAGGAGATCGAGACCATTCTGGCTAACACGGTGAAACCCTGTCTCTACTAAAAATACGAAAAAAAAAAAAAAAAATAGCTGGGCGTGGTGGCGGCGCCTGTAGTCCCAGCTACTCAGGAGGCTGAGGCAGAAGAATAGCGTGAACCCGGGAGGCAGAACTTGCAGTGAGCTGAGATGGCACCACTGCACTCTAGCCTGGGCGACAGAGCGAGACTCCATCTCAAAAAAAAATAATAATAATAAAAAATAAAGAGATTCAATCCAGGCCTCTAATTTTTTTCTTTTTCTTTCTTTCTTTTTTTTTTTTTTTGAGACAGAGTCTCACTGTGTCGCCGCCCAGGCTGGACTGCAGTGGCGCGATCTCGGCTCACTGCAAGCTCCGCCTCCCGGGTTCATGCCATTCTCCTGCCTCAGCCTCTAGAGTAGCTGGGACTACAGGCGCCCGCCACCACGCCCGGCTAATTTTTTGTATTTTTAATAGAGACGGGGTTTCACCATGTTAGTCAGGATGGTCTCGATCTCCTGACCTCGTGATCCATCCACCTCAGCCTCCCAAAGTGCTGGGATTACAGGCATGAGCCACCACGCCCAGCCCAGGCCTCCAATTTCTTAATTTCTTCTTTAACCATCCAAGACAATCTCAAATCCTATAGCCATTGATGTAAACTTCCTTTTTCTGAAAAATCTACATTTCCTTAGATTAAGTTCTTTCTGCAGTAAGCTAAAGAAAATGGAATTTGTTTGACTACAAGGGTTTTTCTAAAGATTTTGCATTATGCACATTAATATTATCATAATTACTAATATTATTATTATCAGCATTATCCAATGAGGTGTATTCTTAACCTAACGTAATGCTTTGCATCAAAAAGCATTCAAACATATTTATATTCTGAATAAGTGAATAAAGAAATTGGCAATTAGGAAGCATTTGGCTTCAGGTAGCTCATTGGTTCTTGACAGTAAATCTCACTGGATCTTTAGGGTAAACCAATTAAGAATTCATTCTACGTAACTAACAGTTAAACAATCTGAAAAGAATGAATTCAGGGACTCATTCAAACTAAAAATAAATAATTAACATTAAGTCATACAAATTAATCCTAATGGTTTTCTGGCATTGATAAAGTTACTTTCCATTTCTGCTTCTCTGTTTTATTATCTGTAAAAACATGCACACGAATATTCATTTCATAATGTTGCAGAAGAAATTAAAAGCAATAATATGCATTACATATACTATAACTGGTAGTGTCCTTGCCGATTAGTAACCTCTCAGTACATGTTAGCAGTCTTCCATTTCTTGCCTCAAAATGACCAAACTGTGGTTACGGAGTCAAGCCTCAGCTCATTAAGCTATGTTAGCATCATACATTAAGTATGTAAGTTGGTAACTGTCTTTAGTGCAAAAGGATCTGTAGAATTTCCACAAGCATTTAGAGTGTTATTTAAAAGTCAGTTCACATTGTGCACATGTACCCTAAAACCTAAAGTATAATAATAAAAAAAATAAAAATAAAAGTCAGTTCAGTATTTAAATACCAATTCACTGTATTAAAAATAAGTTTGCTTGGGTTTTCCTAAGCTTCCAAATTTTGTCTCCTCCTTTAGAATTAGATGTTAATTGGTAACATGTATGAACCTAATTTTAGAAAATATGCCTTTTGATATAGAAAGTAGTAAAGAAATTTAGCATATATTGGTAACCTAAGCTAATACTTTTTTAAAACATCGGCCGTCAAAATGTCTAATTTACAGATTTTGTGAAAGTGATGGTTTGCATATTTTTTGTTTTTTATGAGTAATATAGTATTTTCAATTTGACTAAGGTATATGTTTCACATTTTTCAATTAAAAACAACATTTTAAAAAGCTTTTTATTTGAGCAAAGACAACATAGTAAAGTATTTTTAGTCTTTAGCTTGAAGGCAGGTTATCCTGTTTGCTTAAATTGTTGAATCACTCTTTGTAACTATCCAGCATTCAGTCTGTTTCTTCTGCCTAAAACAAGCAGTCAATTTTAATTAACTTGGTGCACAGAGTCTTTGGCATTTGTGGAAACTGGGCACACAGCCAATCCTCAAAACACCAGTGATCAATTTGCCTAGAAAGAAGTAAAAAAAATGGAAGATATTGTCTTGGAAGAACCTCTGAATTTTATTTTAAAATCAAACAGAAATTAAAAATTAAAATTTGAAAATAATTTTAACTCAGGTAAAATGTAATACCTTGTTTAAAAAATTATAGGTTTAATAGTTACTTGGAAGTTTGCGGATGTGAATAAATTTTATTGTTACTTATTTTGAATCTGTATAAACAGTATCCTCTGTATTTTAGTGAAGTCATTTTGGAGCAAAGTCAATGAGATTTGGCAATCTTCTTGAACTGACTCTGTAAGGAATTGTTAAGATGGTAGAGTTATAATTGTGTTTCAAAGAACAGCCTACTATTATATTGTCTAAACAAATACATCTGATATCTAAAATATTCAGCTTCATTTTTATAAAGCAGGATATATATGTTTAAAAAGGCACTTGTTATTTTCTGATTTTTTAAATAGGTATGCTAGTGGGTGTGAAGTGGTATCTCACTGTGGATTTGATATACTTTTCCTAATTATTAGTGATGTAGAGCATCTTTTCATGTGCTTTTGGCCATTTGCTTGTTTCTTTTAAAGAAATGGGTATTTCAGTTTTCAGTCTTTTTTTTTTTTTTTTTTTTTTTTTTTTTTTTTGAGACAGGGTCTCCCTGTCACCGAGGCTGGAGTACAGTTGTGCTATCCTAACTCACTGTAGCCTCAGCTTCCCGGGTTTTAGCAATCCTCCCACCTCAGCCTCTCAAGTAGCTAGGAATATGGGAGCACACTACCATGCCTGGAGAATTTTTTTATTTTAGTGGAGATGGGAGTCTGGGAGTCTTGCTATCTTTCCAGGCTGGTCTCAAACTCTTGGCCTCAAGTGATTCTCCCATGTCAGCCTCCTAAAGTGTTGGAATTACAAAAAAGAGTCATCATGCCTAGGCTTTGCCCATTTTTGAATCAGGTTGGTTGTTTTCATTGTTGAGTTTTATAGTTCTCCATATTTCTAGACATTAAGTTCTTATCAGTTATATGATTTGGAAATATTTTCCCTCATTGTGTGGGGTGCCTTCTTACTCTGTATATGGTGCCTTTTGATACTCCTTAAAAAAGATTAAGTTGAATTTGTCAACTCTTGCTTTCTGTGCCTTTCGGTGTCATATCCTTACTTCACAAGTAAGTCACAAATATCATTGCAAAATCCAATATACTGAAGATTTTGTCCAGTTTTCTTCAAAAAGGTTTATACTTTTATCTGTTATATTTAGGTATTTGATTCATCTTGAGTTTATTTTTGTATATAGTGTTAGGTAAGGGCTCAACTTCATTCTCTGGTGTGTGAACATCCAGTTTTCTCACCACCTTTTGTTGAATAGACTGTTTTTTTGGCATTAAATGGTGTTGGCATCTTTATCAAAATCATTTGACCATATGCAAGAGTTTTTTTTTTCCTTTGTTCTTTCTATTTTATTAAATTGTTTTATATGTTTGTTTTTATTCCAGTGCCACCCTGTTTGGATAGCAGAGTTTTGTAGCAAAATTTGTATTCAGGAAGTGTAACTCCTCCAACTCTGTTTTTGAAGATTGTTTTTTGCCATTCAGGGTTTCTTGAAAATCTACATAAGTTATAGGAATGGTTATTCTATTTCTGAAAAAATAATATTAAGATATTGAAAGGAATTGCATTGAATCTGTAGATTGTTTGGGTGCTATTGACATCCTAAAAATGTTAAGTTTTTTTAAGAGTGTATATAACTTAATTTCTTAATATCTATTTAAATTTCTTTCGATAGTGTTTGTTTCCACTACACAAGTATTTGTATTCATGCCAGTTAATTCTTGCTTAAGTTAATTCATAAGTTTTTTATTCTTTTTAATGCTATTATAAGTGAAATTGCTTTGGTAATTTTCTTTTTAGATTATGCATTGTTACTTAATAGAATGCAACTGATTTTTGTGTGTTGAGTTAGGTTCCTGCTACTTTGCTAAAATCACTTTTAGTTCTAACAGATTTTTTTCTCAAAGCTTTAGAATTTTCTAAATATGATATGATATCATGTGTGAGTAGAGATACATTTATTTCTTCCTTCTCAATTTTGTTGCCTGTTATTTCTCTTTCTGCCTAATTTCTCTTGCTAGAATTTCCTGTACCATGTTAAAGATAAGTGGCAAAAGGGAGCATCCTTGCCTGGTTTTTGATCTTAGCGAAAACATTGTTAGCTTTTCACGATTGATATAATTTTCACTGTAGGTTTTTCATATATAAGGTTTTATTATATTTAAGTATTTTATGTCTGTTTATAGTTAGTTTGAGTGTTTATGAAAGGGAGTCGAATATTGTCAAATCCAATTTCTGCAAAAATTGAGATGATCCTTTTTTGTATTTTCTGTTAATGTGACTTGTTACATTGATCAATTTTCATGTGTTCAACCATCCTTTCATTCCAATAACAAATCCATATGGTCATCTTATATAATCCTTTTAATATGCTGCTGAATTTAGTTTGCTAGGATTTTGTTGTGGATTTTTCTTCAATATTCACAAGAAACATTGATCTGTCATATTATTTTCCAGTTGTATCTTTGTGTAGCTTTGGTAAGATAATGGTGGCCTCACTGAATAAATTAGTAAGCATTCCCTCACCTTTAAGTATTGGGAAAAGTTTGAGAAGGATTAGTGTTAGTTTTTCTTTTAATGTTTGGCAGAATTCACCAATGAACACATCAGGTTCAGGGCTTTTCTTTCTTGGAACACTTTGATCACTGATTCAATCTCCTCAGTACTTATAGTTCTATTCAGGTTTTCCAAGTATTTGTAATTTAGTCTTTTAAGGTTTTGTTTTCCTATGGCTTTTTTTCATTTCATCTATGTTATCCAAACTGCAACTATCTAGGTGGGAAGACATATGTCTGATACTTTCTACTCCACCATCTTCCAAGAATCCTCTCTTGCTATAGATTTTTTGATAATCAATTTTACTTAAAAAACTAAGAAGTATATTAATTACATAGCATTGACTAGAAATAGAAAAACTATACATTTGTTTTTATAAGTCATTTAATATGTCTTGCTATTTTAAGATTTCCCAAGTTAGAAAATTTGTGTTGTCATACATTTTATTTGTCCTGAATCCAGTGCCAATTTGTATCACATAGTCAGACTTGAATGGAATAAACTGAGTTAAATTTGGTCTATTTGTTACTAAATGCTGTGTGCAGCATGTGGAAAGATAAACTATTAATACGCTATTGAAGAATTTTCATACGACAAAAAAGTGAGAGATATTATAGTATAAACAAACAGGCATGCAAACAAACATACACAGACATGTATTTGAGGTCCCATCATGATCACTAATTAAATATTCAAAGAAAGATTACAAAACTAATCAAAGTTTATTGTTTATTGAGAAGAGTGTCAGATTGGGGAAAAATTTCAGAAACCTGTGACAATAGAGAGGTTATTCTGTAGAAACTAAAGTAGACTTCAAGCTTTGGACGTCATCAAATATTTATTTTTAGGAAATATTAAAAAGAAATACAATATAGAAAACAAACAAGAAGGGGAGTTCTGAACCAAAAAGGAGGAGGCTACAGTTTATAAGCTTTTCCCACATATAACCTTCAGCATTTAGTTCAAACACATTTGATAAATATCCAGATGTCTAGGGATTAGTTTGAGAAAAAATTGCCTAATCTGTCACATTTAATTTAAATTCATCCACTTTTTAAATAAATAATTTTTTAAATTTAACAGATGTTCAAACTTAATCAAATTATTTGACTTTACTGTGTTAATTTCTGTTTAAAAATTAATAAGAATTTTACATATAAAACAATTTTAAATGTTTAAGGTATAGAATGTGATGTTTTGATGTATGTACACAATGTGAGATGATGAAATCAAGCTAACATATCTATCACTTCATCTACTCATCATTTTTGTGGTAAAATTTTTGAAATTTACTCTAAAAAATTTTGAAATATACAACAAATTATCATTAGATATGGTCACCTGCTGTGTAGTAGAACTCAAAAATTTATTCCTGCTATCTAACTGAGAATTTGTACCCTTTGACCAACATTTCCCCATCTCCCCAACTCATCTCAGCTTCTGGTAACCACCATTCTACTCTTTACTTCTGTCAGTTTGACGTTTTTAAATTTCACATGTAAGTCAGATTTTGTGGTATTTCTGCGGTTGGCTTATTTTACTCAGTATAATGTCCTCCAGGTTTACCTGTTATTTCAAATAACAGATTTTTTAATAGGTTGAATAGTATTCTATTGTGCATACATACTACCTTTTCTTTAATCTTTCATTTGTTGATGGACACTTTGATTGATTCCATGCCTTGCTATTGTGACTAATGCTGTAATAAACATGGAAATGCAGACACTCTATGACATACATTTCATTTCATTTGGATTTCATTTTATTTGGATATATACCCGGAAGTGGGATTGCTGGATCATATAATATTTCCATTTCAAGTTTTTTGGGGGGATTCTTCATACCTTAACCATAATGCCTATATTGATTTGCAGTCCCAGCAACAGTATACAAGGGTTTCCTTTTCTCTACGTTCTTTCAACAAGTATCTTGCATCTTTCTAATCATAGCAATTCTAACATGTGTAAGGTGGTATCTCATTTTGATTTTAATTTGCACTTCCCTAATGATTAGTGATGGTGAACATTTTCTTTTAATAAACCTATTTGCCATTTGAATGTCTTATTTTGAGAAATATCTGTTTAGGTCCTTTGCCTATTTTATAATTGGGTTTTTTTTTTTTTTGCTTTTAAGTTCTTTATATATTAATATTAACCCTTTATCAGACCTATATGGCTTGCAAATTCTGCATTATGTTTTCTCCTTTGTTGTGCAGAAGCTTTTAGGTTTGATGCAACCTCATTTGTCTATTTTTGCCATTGCCATCTGTGCCTTCAGGGTTATATCCAAAAAATTATGCCTAGACCAATGCTTTTACCCTGTGTTTTCTTCTAGTAGTTTTAGAGTTTCAGATCTTGCACTTTAGTCTTTAATTGATTTTGAGTTGATGTTTATATTTGCTGTGAAATAAGGGTCTAACTTCCCTCTTTTGCTTCTGTATCCAGTTTTTTTCTGCATGTTCTATCAACATTTATCTTGCATCTTTTTGATCATAGCCCTTCTAACATGTCTGAGGTGATATCTAATTGTGATTTAATTTGGACTTCCCTACATTTATTGAAGGGTCTGTCCTTTTCCTATTGTGTCTACTTGGTACCTTTGCAGCAAAGAAATTTCTTATAAATATATGGGTACATTTCCGGGCTTTCTATCATTTTCCATTGCTCCATGTTTGTTTTTATGCCAATACCATGTTGCTTTTATTATAATTGCTTTATAACATATTTTAAAATGAGAGAGTCTTATGCATGTATGCAAGTGGCAGCCCAAGTTGTATCTGGGCCCTTTGAGCCACAACTAGAGCCAGAGCAGCTGGAAGGTAGAGAGCACTGTCCTGAGGCCATACAGGGCATCAGGGCTCTGGGCCTGGCTCATGAAACCACTTTTCCCTCCTTGGCCTCTGGTGCTGTTAAGGGAGCCATAAATATGTATGTAAGAAATGTATCTCAACACAATAAAGGTCATATATGCAAGCTCACTGCTAACATACTCAGATGGAAATGAGAAACTTATTTGGAACTGGAGTAAATGTCACCCGTGATATGCCTTAGCAAAGAACTTAGCTGCATTGTGCTCTCACTCTTGGGCTCTGTGGAATGTTGAGCTTCAAAGTGATAATTTAGGGTATCTGGCAGAAGAAATTTCCAAGCAGCAAAGCATTCAAGATGTGGCCTGGCTGTTTCTAACAGCCTATACTCAGATGCAGAAGCAAAAGAATGACTTAGGCCAGGCGCGGTGGCTCATGCCTGTAATCCCAGCACTTTGGGAGGCTGAAGCAGGTGGATCGCTTGAGGTCAGGAGTTTAAGACCAGCCTGGCCAACATGGTGAAACCCCATCTCTACTAAAAAAAAAAAAAAAAATACAAAAATTAGCAGGGTGTGGTGGTGCACGCCTGTAATCCCAGCTACTCAGGAGGCTGAGGCAGGAGAATCACTTGAACCTGGGAGGTGGAGGTTGTGGTGCAGAGATCATGCCATGGTACTCCAGCCTGAGTGACAGAGCGAGACTCCACCTCAAAAAAATAAAATAAAATAAAATAAAATAAAACAAAATAACTTAAAGTTAGAACTTGTATTTAAAAAGAAAGTAGAGCTTAAAAGTTTGGAAAATGTCCAGCCAAGCCATATGGCAGAGAAAGAAAATGCTTTTCTTGGGAGAGGAATTCAAGCAGGCTGTGGAGCAACCACTTGCTAGAGATATTTGCATAACTATATCTTTAAACATTGGAGTTAATCCTGGAATGAGTTAAGACTTTGGGAAACTGTCGGAATGGCATAATTGTATTTTGCAATGTGAGAAGGACAAGATTTGACAGGGGCCAGGGGTGAAATGATATAGTCTGAATATCTGTTCCTGCCTTAATCAATCTCATGTTGAATTATAATTCCTAGTGCTGGAGGTGTGTCCTGGTTTGGGTCATGGAGGCAGATCCCTCATGACTTGGTGGATCTTTGTAACAGTGAGTTCTTGCAAGATCTGGTCATTTTAAAATATGTGGCACCTCCCCCGCTACACTGTCTCTTGTTTTTACTCCTGCTTTCACCATGTGATATACCTGCTCCTGCTTAATCTTCCATCAGGAGTAAAATCTGTCTGAGTCCTCCCCAGAAGGTAGCAGATGCAAGAGCCATGCTTGTACTCCCTGCAAAACTGTGAGCCAGTTAAACCCCTTTTCTTTCATATGTTTCTCAGTCTCAGGTATTTCTTTATAGCAAAACAAGATCAGCCTAACATGGATAGTTTGTTCTTAGTGTACAGAGATGCTACTGATTTTTATATGTTGATTTTTTTATCCTAAAACTTTACTAAACTTGTCAGTTCTGTCTTCTCTCTCTCTCTGTATGTGTGTGTGTGTGTATAATCTTTAGAGTTTTCTATATACAAAATCATGGAATTAGCAAATGGAGATATTTTCACATCTTCATTTCATACTAGGATTTCTTTTCTTTCGCTCCCTTGTCTAATTCATCTGACTTGGCCTTCCAGTATTAGTTTGGAAAGAAGTAGTGAGAGTGTGGGAATCTTTGTCTTTTTCTTGATTTTAAAGAAAAAGCTTTCAACTTTTTTACTGCTGAGTATGTTAGCAGTGAGCTTGCATATATGACTTTTACTGTGTTGAGATGCATTTCTTACATACATATTTTCGAGAGTTGTCGCCTTAATGAATGTTGATTTTATTTTCAAATGCTTTTTCTGCATCTATTGAGGTAATTGTACAATTTTTATTTTTTAACCTGTTAATGTGATATATCATATTTATTGACTTGCAAATGTTGAACAATTCTTGCCCCATGGGGATAAGTCCCACTTGATCACAGTGAATCTTTTAATGTGTTGTAGAAATCAGTTTGCTAGTATTTTTGTGGGGATTTTTGCATCTATTTTTGTCGTAGATATTGGCTTGTAATTTTATTTTCTAGTAGTTTCATATATGCACAACCATAGGCTTGTCTCCTGGCCTGGAGAAGCCTTATGCAGGAGACAGAGATTCAGCAGAAAACGTGATTAAGGACTAGAGCCTGGCAGACCTGTTGGCCATGCTTTCTGTAGAGTGATTCTCTTGCCTGCTTTTTTTTTTTTTTTTAGTCAGGCACGTCTGTGGGCTGGAATGCAGAGCCACAGCCAAAGTCCGGGCATGATTAACTCCATCTCGCTTCTAGGTTTCTAGCTGGCCCCTGGTGGCCTACACCTGCTGATACTGCCAATATTTCCTTTGAGGTGATGCTATGGTTTGAATATGTCTCTCATTTTCACATATTGGAAACTTAATACTCTAATTAATATGTTGATGGTATTTGGAGCTTGGGCTTTTGGTAGGTAATTAGGATTAGATAAAGTAATCAGGGTGGGACCTCTCAATGAGACTTGTGGCTTTGTAGGGTAAGGAAGAGAGACCTGGGCTAACACAGAAGCTTTTGTCTTCTCACCGTGTGATGCCCTCTTTTATGTTATGACACAGCAAGAAGGCCCACACTGGATGTGGACACTTAATCTTGAACTTCTCAGCATCCAGAACTGTCAGAAATAAGTATCTTTTCTTCATAAGTTATCTAGTCTGTGGTATTCTGTTATAGTAACAGAAAACAGACTAGGACAAGTTAGACAGAAATGGGCCTCCTGTGAATTGTCCCAGAATCCTAGGGATGCTAGATGTCTGCTTTCAGCTCTTTTTTCCATTGCAGAAACTATGAGCCCAGGAGAATCCTCTCTGTTTGGTGCTATGCCAGTTTGTGGGAGGCATGGTCAAGGTGAAACTAATCCTTAGTCTTCTAATGCAACTTTTCTCAGTTCTGTGGTTTGTATCAGCCTCACTCCTGAGTTTGGAATATTCATGAAGATATTATTATCTGTGGATAGTTGCTAGTTGGATTTACTGTAGTGAGACCGGAGCCAGGGAACTCCTATTCCACCACCTCGCTAATGTCACTTTTCTTACTATGTTTTCCTTTTCTTACTATTAAGAAATTACTTACTAATAATTCTTACTGCTTCCCTCAGTCCCTCTCAACATACACATACATTTGCAAGGTTTCTGTGAAAATTACAAAGATAAAATGGATTTGAGTGTGCTCTGATGAGAGAATGAGGAGGACCAAAAGGGATTGTAAGTATTTACAGATAAGGTCTCTTGTGGAGAAGTGAGCATACTTAGGTATGAAACTGTGTAGGTGAACACCATTTTGTCATGGGGATAGTTACCCATCTTCAGCATTATCTCAGCTGAAGAGCCTTCTCTGATGCAGTGGTGCCACTCTTTCCTCTGTACTGAGCTTGCTCGTTGTTCTAGACATGGCATTATTACTATTAGTTTGTGTCTCTTTCTTCTCTACTAGATATTGTTACAATTCATGGGTGTAGTATTATTTACTTATCTTTATATAATCCTATAGCATATAGCATCCTCAAAGCTTCTTATGACACAGATTTGCTGTCCAACCTATGCTTGCTGAAAACTTGCTAATTATAAAAAAAGAATCTAATATAATCTTATCATTAAGATATCTCTTGCATTGCAAATCCTGATCAGTGATTCATCAAGCAAAACAATCTAGTAGATTAAAATTCATTTTCTTCTGCTTTGCCTTTATTTTCTCTCAATCAAAAGTTGGATAGTTTTAACATTATTTTAAGTAAGTTTTTAACTTTAACATTGGGATTATATTAAGCTTTGGAGTAATAGATGTTTCACTTATCATTATTCATTAATTTATTAAACATTTATTTAGCAGCTGTTACGGGACAATCACTGTATTAATTTCTGGGAATACACAGATGACTAGCATAGAGACCTTACCCTTAAAAACTTATAATCAACTGGAGAAGACAGGAAAGAGAGATATAACTGTTTGTTTCCCCAGCCACTAGAATTGACTACTAAAGCCAGGGCCACAATAACAATAGTAAGATGCTATCTCTATTTTTCTCTATCCAACAATTATAGAAAGGGCAGTCCCTCATGCAAGTATTTCAGAGAATCCCTAGAGAGTTGTTTATTTGTGCTCCTGAGTTCAGTTCTTTAAGCTACATTGAAGTGTGCATTTCACTTCTTATAGTCTGTTTTGTATGTTCATATTTGCTGTGGAGGAGCCAGATGCCCGCATGCAGTTCACTGTACACACTGATATTTAATATACCTGTGTTGAGTACATACTTCTGTTATAGCTGCTATGTCTTTGCAACATTGATTAATCTGAATCAGCCAATGCTGAATTCTGCTGTTACGTTTCTTACAGTGAAATAGTGTCAAAACGCATGAAAATTTAAGTACAACAAAAATGAGTCCACATTTTCATTTCTTCCACGTAAAAATGAAAGCATTTTGTTTCCTTAATTTTTCTGGAGTGTCATCTTATTCATCCATAAAACAGAAATGCCTATTTTGCAGTATTTTATACGGAGTAAATTTGTATTACTGTATTTGTATTACTGTGAAAACTTAATTATAAATTTCCTAAACTCCAGGATTACAGAGATTGAATTTTCTTGTTAGGTCAGGTACATAAATTGTGTAGTATCTCAATAAATAAGCCTGATAAATCTAAATAATTTTTATTGCCTCACCTCTCACTTTTCCTTGTATTCCTGCCCCAACTTAATTCCATAACCTATTTATAATTCATTAACATCTTTATAATTCTTATAAATTGAAGGGCTAAAGATGAAAGTGAATGTATATTGACTGGATTGTGGCAACTGGATGATACTAAGCAAGTCTCTTTAGAGGATTAGCATAGAAAAAGGTAATATGCAGTAATATTCATCTTGTGTTAAGTATCATTTGCATACATTTCTTTTTCTGTAGAAAAAAACACACAATTTAGTACATACCTTGACTATCTTAAAAAGGTCAGTATTTTCAAAGTGCCCCCAAATTCAAAATGTGACAATACTATACCTCCTCTTTGTGACACTAATTCTAACCTTCTTTACTTCTGAATATTGACTATCAAGAACCATGAAGGGTCTGAGATTTTTTTTATCCTATTTGCAAGCTAACAAATCAGTCTACCACATTTTTGTGGATGCTGGTAGAAGACACAAGACTCCTGGATCAAAGATGAAGTCCGGTTTATTACTCATAGAAATAACAGTAGCCAGAGTATCAGCATTCTTGCATCTGTTCCAAAAGTTCCTGTTCTCACGGAATGCCACAGAATGGACCATATGCCACCTACACACTATACTGTGTGACATTATATGAGGGAAACACTTTGGTTAAGGAACCTAAATCTTTTATAATAGGTAATAAGCCATATTGCCCTTTTATCTAGAGGGAAAGCATTCATATATAATGCAATAAATAACCTTCTCTTGGCTCTGGAGATGTCTCTATCTCCCAAGGCCATTTGCTATACGAACATCTTTAAAGAGATGATAAAGGACAAAGTAACCTACTCACAAGACAGGCAGAAACACAGTGTTTGAATGTTTTCTAACCCTTTAACTCCTTCAATAATAACAAGAATTATAATAATACATTTGTATGTTAGATAGATACATAAAAAGTAATCCACCAAGCAGCATGTTTTCTGCAGTCTGTGGCAAACCATAATCACATTACAAAATGTTTCTCTATTGAAGTCAAAGTAACTTTTACCCACATTGTTAAGAGTTTGTTTTATATCCTTTCCCTCTATATCTCTCTCCTTCTGGAATTACAAATAATGACATTTTATCTGTCCTTTGAGAAACTATAGTTTGTTTTATTTGGATTCATATCATAATCCAGTACAAACTGTCCTGTAGTTATGAGGTAATATTACCCCTGTCTCAAGCAATCTTTTAGTAGTTGATTCCCGTTTGTTTACACACTTCTGGTATCTTTTGCTAGATGCTCCTTTATAATGACATATTGATTTTATTTCCATTCCATGATGTAACTACAAACAAGCATCTACAATTCAAATATCTGTTCATTTTCTTGTTTTAAGCAAGCAATATTTTCAGAAGATTTCATGATAAAAACTAACTAGATTGAATAGCACAACCAGTTGCTAGAAGGAATGGACTTAGTGTGCTTGTTAGGGGACAGAATGGCCATGATTATAACTAGAACAGATTGCTTAAGTAGCAGAATCTGCACAATGGCTCATTGGTAATAATGGGTTGGGGGTTGGGAGGAAGCAATGACACTGTCCAAGGTTAGTATTTTCTCTTACATGCATGGTGGTTTTGAATAACTGAAAACAGCTGTAGAATAAAACCCCTGCCCTGGCTTATTATAAACCATTCACACTTTGGCATTAGAGATATGAATAGGCCCTCAAGGAAAGAATGGATTTCAATTCAACAATAGAAAGGGACCATCAGCCAAATGAAGGGGGAAAAAGTGCATGAAGCTCTGTTATTTCCAGAATTGAACTGCTTTACCAACTGGAAGTCAGGAAAAAAACATCTGCTCCTGATTTGTTTGGGATTTTTGTTTTCCTGGGCTAGCAGAAGGGAATAAACATAAAAAGACAGAAATTAATTCTTTGAAGTCATGCAAAAAATAGAAATATTTTCTCAAATTTCTCCAATACACTGGAAAGAGTAAGACAGCTATTTGCTGATCAGATCCATGAGTATTGAAATCTGAACACTCAAGTTAATCCGTTGACAATCACTTAATATTGTGTTTAATGACATGTTCAGGATATAGTGCAATTAGTCCTTTTAATTTTAAAATAATATAATATTTGAAAAATTATTTTAAAATAAAAGTAAAATACATTCCAAAGCTAGCCTCTAAATTTTCATGTAATGTATACGTGCGTGTGTGTGTATGTGTGCATGTGTATGTATATTAGAAGAAAGGCAACTACATTTATTTGAAGGTCTTGTATACACGTTCACATTCTTCATATTAGTGTAAATTAAAATCTTCCTCTTGGCTTGGCGTGGTGGCTCACACCTATAATCCCAGCACTTTAGGAGGCTGAGGTGGGCAGATCACTTAAGCCCTGGAGTTCCAGATCAGCCTGGACAACATGGAGAAGCCCCATCTCTACAAAACATACAAAAAAAAAAAGTTAGCCGGACATGCCAGCATGCACCTGTAGTTCTAGCTACTAGAGAGACTGAGGTCTCTACCAAGAGACTGAGTTCTACCAAGGAAAATAGATCTGCAGCTTCTCTATTTGGGTGGGATATGACTTACATTTGGATAGCTTGAGTCTGGGAGGTCAAGGATGAAGTGAGCTGTGATCATGCCACTGCACACCCACCTGGTTGACAGAGTGAGACCCTGTCTCAGGAAAAAAAAAAAAAATCTTCCTCTTAAAATTATATGTAGCAGGATATCATATTAAGAATTTCATTATTGTTGGGCTATCTAGAAAGCTAATAGAATCTGGATATATAGCAGATGAAGAAAATGTTTGGAGGCCAGGCGTGATGGCTCAAGCCTGTGACCCCAGCACTTTGGGAGGCTAAGGCAGGAGCGTTGCTTGAGCCCAGGAGTTTGAGACCAGCCTGGGCAGCAGAGTGAGACCCTGTCTCTACAATTTTTTTTTTTTTAAATTAGGGGTTGTGGTGGTGTGCACCTGTAGTCCCAGCTACTTGGGAGACTGAGGCAGAAGGATTGTTTGAGCACAGGAAGTTGAGGCTGCAGTAAGCCATGACCACACCACTGCATGCCATCCTGGGTTACAGAGCGAGACCCTGTCTCAAAAGAAAATAAGAGAAAAGAAAATGTTTGGGAAATATATTTTGTTTAAAATATGCTCTGGCCTTAATGTTGTTCTCATTTTTATATTTTTGATATTGTAGCAGACTCCAAAAACAAAGGCCACAAAAAGGACATAAAAAGAAAATTTCACTAAAGTCTCCCAAACCTTGAAAGTACAAAGAAGAAATATATTTTGATCTATGTATGATGTGCGGTTTCTGATTACAGCTGAGAAGTCAGTAACCTGTTCAACTGGTCCTGTGTATCAATGTGGCAACATCAGCACACACTGTATGAAGGATATTTCCTGTTTGCTTCTAGGAACTGACCTCCCCCCTCTTCTGTCTTACTCTGACAGAAGCTGAATTCTGCTGACCAAATTATTTAGGTTCTTTGTTTCATACTTACAAACTCATAGGTTTTCTTTTTGATTTATTTTAGGTAATAAACTTTTCATCTCAAGAGACTACAAAGCTAGCTAAAAATTTCAGACCCATAACATGAAAATCTGGGTAAAAATTAAGAAAATGTATATGTGTAAAAATTATTAAGTTTTGAGTTTATAAATTTAAAAAATTAGATATTTGAATTAGTTCTACCAAGTAAACTAGAATTGCAGCTTCTCTATTTGGGTGGGATATGACTTACATTTGGAGAAAATGTAGAAATAACAGAGTAATTCTATTTTTGTATTCTTCAAGAAAATAGCTTAACTATTTTATGTCTCTTTTAAATAATAGCAAAAATGCAAATTACAAATGTATACATGTATTTTTTTCCTTGCATCCAAAGTTCTATTTCAGAATAGGATTGCAAAAATAATACTGCCCCACTGTGTAAAGGAAATGAGAAATGCAGAGGCTATTAGAGAGGATTGTGAATTTATACAGTACATTAGAACCAAAGGATAAAGCATGAATATTTCTTAAAAATTCAGTGTTTAATGCCACTTGGGTTTGTACTGCTTTTTATCTGAAATGATTAACCCATGAGGCCGTAATTTACCCAATCTTGCCAAAACATCTTAGGTGATTTTTTTTTCTGTGTCAGTTTCTCACTTTGTTTATGCCCTTTATTTAACAATGAAAAACTGGTTTATACTAAATGGTTTGAACACAGGAACCACAATAGCACATCATTTCTTGTCTGACTAAGCCATAACAATATTAGAACCATCTATGTTGTTTGATGGTTCGAGTTTCCAATATTTTGTTTGGTACCTATTGTTACTGAGGATTGAATGAAAACAGTAGAACTCTGTCTCTCTTTTTTTTCTAAACCCATTCCAATTTCACATCTCTTAGCCACTTCTACACCCTCAAAATAGAAAAGAGTGAACCGGTACAGTAATAAAATACCTTTTTAAATTATATTTAACTCAATTGTGAGTTTTAAGTCTTTTCAAGCTTTATAATAAAAACAATTTTTTTCTAAGTGTTGTATTTGATACCTTTGGTATCAAGTTATTAGAATTTCAAATATTAATAAAACATAGTTTTTAATAGATTTTGAAAGTAAATAATACCCAGTGTATTTAGAACAGCTCCACATTCAAATAAGACTTAACATATCAGATGATATTCATAAATTTCCTTTTCTAAATAGCTTTATTAAGGTATGTTTGATAGGCAAATAATTGCATGGATTTAATGTATACAATTTTATGATGTGGGACATATGCAAACACCTGTCATACCATTACCACAATCAAGATAATAGACATATCCATCACCTCCCAAAGTTTCCTTGTGTTCCTCCTCCCTTTTTCTGTGAATAAAAACATCTAACCTGAGACTTACCCTCAACAAACTTTGACATACACCATGCCCTGTTGTTAACTACAGATACTATGCTGTATATGGTTTATTTTGCATAATGTCCCCCAGTTTCATCCATGTTGTTGGAAATGGCAGGATTTCCTTTCTAAGGCGGAATAATATTCCGTTACAGATCTCATCTATCTATCTATCTATCTATCTATCTATCTATCTATCTATCTATGTGTACCTATATATACACACAGGTTTTCTGTATCCACTCATCCAGTGATGAATACTTGAAGTGTTTCCATATCTTGGCTATTGTGAATAGTGCTGCAGTGAACATGGAGGTGTTGGTATCTCTTTAAGATCCTGATTTCAATTCTTTTGAATGTATACTTAGAAGCAGAATTGCTGAATCACATGGTAGGTTTGCTTTTAAATTTTTGAGGAATCTCAGTACTGTGTCCCATAGCTGCTGTATCATTTTATATTCCCACTTTTCTTTTTTATGTGTTTCTTAATGTGCTGTGAAATTTCACTTTCTGCAGTATATGAGGTGCCTGGTTCTCAAGATGTTTTGATTTTCACATACATTTTTTAAATAAAACATATTTGTATTATTACGTTCAATTAAGTTTTGCCTAAGTTGCCTCGATACTTTGAATCCCTACATAGCAAACTGAAACCCAACTTAGTTTGAAAACAAGCTGTAGCCTAAGAGTACATTCTTGTAAAAAATAGCTGAGTCTCAGCCAATCACAATGAGTGAGCTTCAGCTATTTACAGGCTGCCAACTGACCAGATCATGTCCTTATAAGGCAAATGCCTTATCACAACACACTCAAATAAGGAAAATGCCCAGCTATAATCAATCAAGCTGTTTCTGTATGTCACTTCCATTTTCGGTCTACAAATACTGTCTGTCCATGTTGCTGGAGCTTTCAGCCTCTTCTGGTTCTGAGTGCTTCTCAATTCATAAACAGTTTTTTGCTCAAATAAACTCAGTTAAATTTAATTTATCTGAAGCTTTTATTTAATAGCATCTATATTAGTTATAAAAAGGAAAGTTATCCATTTTCAAAAGATACTCCCTAAAGTGCTGGTTTAAAGATGGTGTTCTGTGTTCATGCATTATCACTCCCAGCATAATTAACAATAATTCTGCCAGGTATTAAGACAAAAGCCAATAAGGATACCCTCATGGCTCTGGCAAGAAGAGAAGAAAAGTAAATATTATTAAATGCCCAAGGATGTCTTCTGTAACAAAGCACTACTCTCTAGGTAAAAGACTACCAGAGTCTTATCTCGTCTGGGGGAATATCATTTATTCCACTGCAGCTCCTTTTGGGTTTTTTTTTTTTTTTTTAGATGGAGTCTCACTCTGTTGCCCAGGCTGGAGTGCATTGGCGCTATCTTGGCTCACTGCAAGCTCCCAGGTTCATGCCATTCTCCTGCCTCAGCCTCCAGAGTAGCTGGGACTACAGGTGCCCCCCTACCACGCCCGGCTAATTTTTTGTATTTTTAGTAGAGATAGGGTTTCACCGTGTTAGTCAGGATGGTCTCGATCTCCTGACCTCATGATCCACCCACCTTGGCCTCCCAAAGTGCTGGGATTACAGGCGTGAGCCACTGCGCCCAGCCCCTTTTGGCTTTCTGATCTCAGCTAAGGGAAGAGGGGAAGAAAGCTAAGATACGTGTGGAAAAGTCATAGTCCATATACTGAGGCTCACAAAAGACTGATGTTTAATTAAAAGATTAAAAGAAACACTTCTCCCTCATACCTCATCATTATATTCACAGAATTTCAGTCTAACAAAAGTGAGTTATAGCTAAAGGAGTTCAAGCTTATATCTGAAAAGAAGTTCTTAGGGAAGCCCAAAGTCAACAGATAAGACAACGAAAACACTAAAGAAATTCAGTTCAAACCCTTGCCTGATAAACATAAAACCTAACACTAAAAGTTTGCTTACCCCAGTTTTTATTACCTGATACATAATGACCAAGATTAAACACAAAATTAAAAACATGCTAAAAGACAGAACAAACAAAAAGTGGTCCAAAGAGACTGATTCAGAATTAGATTTCAATTTGATAAAGATTTTGAACTTATTGGATAATTTAAAATAACAATGACTAAGATATTAGGGCCCTAATGGATAAAGTAGACAACACACAAGAATAGAGAGGTGATATAAACTAAGATGGAAACTAAATAACAAAGAATACTTAAAAGTCTTGTTCTGTTGGATTTCAAAAGAAAATGCAAAAATAGAAAAACACTGTAGCAGAAGTAAAGTATGCCTTTGATGGCAGTAGATTAGATTCAGTGAAAGAAAGAATTGATTACCTTGAAGACATGTCAATAAACACTTATTAATCTTAAAGGCAAATAGAAAAAAAAAAACAAGAAAACCTGCAACAAAGCATGTAAGATCTGTGGAACAATTTCGAAATGTGTAATATAAACACGATTGAAATATCAGAAAGAAAAGAAGGATAACATTGTCAAAAAGATATTTTTGGAGAAATAATGGCCAAGAATTTTCCAAAATTAATGGCAGACCCAAATCTAAAAATCTGGGAAACTCAGAAACTTTCAAGCAGAATAAATAAACATATACATACACAAACACACACACACACACACACACACAACATACACACACACATTATATACTATATATGTAGTTACAGCTAGGCATAGTATATGCAAACCACATAACAGTGTGATGAAAATAAAATGTTGAAATAAGTGAGAAGATAAATATTTATTTTACCTATGGCGAAAATGGATAAGAATCATAGATGACTTCTCATCAGAAACCATGCAAGCAAGAGGAATCATGTATCTAGAGAAATTATCTTTCAAAACAGAAAGAGAGATAATTTCTCAGACAAACAAACACTGACGGAATTTACTGCTGGCAGATCTTCTATATAGGAAATGTTAAAGAAGATTCCTCAGAGAGAAAGAAAATGATATTGGAAGGAAACAGATTCACATAAAGAAAGAAAAGATTATCAGAACAATAATAAAATAAATTATTATTCTAAACAGATCTTAAACATAAAGTTTGTTTAAAGTAATAATAGTAAAATCGTATTGGTTACTATTGCATATGGATAAGTAAAATCAATGCCAGTAAAATGTTTGGGAGAGATTGAGAATACTGTTAAAAGATAATGGTGATACCCATGAAGCAGGTAGTTTTACTTAAAGGTCAACTTACATTAGTTAAAAACGTATATTGCAAAGTCTAGGACACATACACACACACACACACACAGAAAGAGAGATTTATATTATTCTAAAAAGGAAAATAAAATGAAATCATATAAAATGCTCAATTAAAACCACATAAGGAAAGAGAGAAATAATAAAAGAAATACAATTTATATAGAATAGTTGAAAGATGGTAGATATGAACCCAACTACATCAATAATCACATTAAATGTGAATGGTAAATACAACAATTAAAGGACAGATCTTCAGAGTGAATAAAAGATCAAATATATATTGTCTGTGAGAAATCTACCTTAAATATAAGCACTCACACAAGTTAAAAGTAAAGACATATGTATACCATGTTAACACCAATTCAAAAATAGCTGGAGTACCTCTATTAATTTTGGATAAAGCTGACATCAGAACAAAGATTATAAAAAAAGAGGTTAATTCATAATAAGTCAATTATCCGAGAAAACATAAGAATTTCAAATGTGTATTTCTCTAACAAGAGTGTCAAAGTGCATGAAGCAACGACTGATAAAACTGCAAAAGAAATATATAAATTCAGTACTACAGTGGGAGACTAATGTTCCTTTTTTAGTAATTGATAAAGCAGATAAACAATCAGTAACGATATAGAAGACTTCAACAGAATTATCGGTATGATCCAACTGGCATTTATACAATGATTTATTCAACAAAAGCATAATACACATTCCTTTAAAATTCAAATAGAACATTAACAAAGATGGACCACATTCCAGGTCATAAAACACATCTTAACAAACTTAAAAGAGTCAACATTTTATAATGCATATTCTCAAACCACAATGAAATTGAGATAAAAATCAGTAAAAGAAAGGAAAATCTAAAATATGTCTAAAATATGTGATGGTTTAATAATATAAGTAGCAGACAGGTCAAAGAAAGCTCTCAAGAGAATTCTTAAACGAACAAAATTAAGTTGAAAATATAATTTATCAAAATGTGTGTGTTGCAGTGATAGCAGTGATAAATGTAAAGGGGAAATTCATAGGACTAAAAGAGGATGTAAATCAATAATTGGAGCTTCCACCTTAGGAAATTAGAGATGCAAAACAATTTAGCCCCAAAGCAAATATTACAAAAGATATAATATCAGAGCAGAAATCAGTAAAATTGAAAGCAGAAAAGCAATACCAAAATTCAATAAACCCAAAGCCTGATCTTTAAAAAATAATCAACAGAAATTATAAACCTCTGGAAACATTAGCAGAGAAACAATGAAGACGCACGTTGCGAACATCAAAATGAAAGACAGATCGTCACTACTGAGGCTATGGACGTTAAAATGTTTCCAAAACTCCCGTGCCTACAAATTTATTAACCTGGCTGAAATGGACCAATTCCTTGAAAGACATAAACTACCAAAATGTACACAGTAAGAAACAGACAATATGAAAGGCCTGGGAAAATTGAATCATTAATTAGTCAGCTTCCAAAAATTAAAGCACCAGACCAAGATGCTTTTGCTAGTGAATACTACCAAATCTTTAAGGAAAAAAAAGATTCTATGAAAACTTTTTAAGGAAATAAAGGCTGAAGTAATACTTCCTAACTTATTCATGAGTTAAGAATACCTGATATTAAAAACAGATAAAATCATTATAAGAAAGGAAAGCTACAGGGCAATATTTCTCATTAACATAGATGCAAATTTCTCAACAAAGCATTTACAAGGTAAATTCAACAGTGATTATAAGGATTATGCACCAGGATCAAAGAGATTTTAGTCCAGGTTTGCAGAGTTGGTACAACATCAAAAATCAATACAATATACCATATCAACAAGAAAAAGAGGAAATATCACATGGTTCTATCAATTGATGAATAAAGCATTTGACAAAAATCTGACAGCCATTCATCATAAAAAAAACCTCCTAGCCAAAGAGTAACAGAAGATACTTTCCCAATTTGATTTACAGACAGAATACAGCTAACATTACACTGAATGATGAGAAACCAGATGTCTTTCCATATTCTTGGGAACAAGGCAAAATCATCCTCTCCTACCATTACTATTTCACATGGTAATGGAAGTATTACTTAGGAAAGGAACTGAAAATAATGGGAATTTTTTAAGACAATAAAAAGGAAATAAGAGACGCAGAATGCAAATGAAGAAATGAAACCATCTCTTTTTTGTAGATGACATAATTATCTATGAAGAAAATTCCAATGAATCAACAAACTTCTGGAACTAATAATCAAATTAAATAAAATTTTATGTTTTTATAATTATATGTGTATATCTAAGTGACCTTGGATTTGAAGATTAATTTTTAGATACAATGCCAAAAGCATAATCCATGGAAGAAAACATTGAAAAGTTGAACCCTATTAAAAATAAAAATTTCTGCTCTGTAAAACACAGTATTAAGAGAATAATCAGTTAAGTATAGATTGAAATAAAATATTTCTAAGATATCTTTATTGTAAAAAACTTGTATCTAAAACATACCCAAACTCTTAAAACATAACAATAAGAAAATCAGCAACCATATTAAAAAAATAGGAGAAGGATATTAACAGACACCATACCAAAGAATATATACTAATAACAAATATGAAAAGATCCAACATTATTTTTCATTAGGAAATTTCAAACGAAAATTAACATAGACCTATTAGAATAGTTAAAATCGAAAACTCTGACAGCTCCCTTATCTCCAAGAATGCAGAGCAATAGGAACTGTAATTCATTGTGAGAATGCAAAATGGTTCAGGAACTTTGGAAGACAGGTTGTCAGTTTCATACAAGGTTAAACATACGCACGGTGTTCTCGTATCATCCAGCAATATGCTGTTAGGTATTTACCCAACTTATCTGAAAACCTACGGCCACAAAAAAAGCTGCTCGTGCAAGTTTATAGCAGCTTTATTAATAATCACCTCAAACTGGAAATAATCAAGATGTCCTGCACAAATGAATGTGTAAACAAACTATAATATATCCATATAAATTTACATTGCATATGTATATTTCTATCACTTGAATATTATTCAGTGATAAAAGAAATAAACTATAAAGCCAAAAATATATATAGACAAATCCTAAATGCACATTACTAATTAAAAGCAGTCAGTTTGAAAATGCTACATTCTGTATGATATCAACTATGTGACATTTCCAAAATTTTGAAAAGACAAAAATTATAGTGACAGCAAAATATCAATGGTTGCCAGAGGTTTGGGGAAGAGGAGGAAGGGCTAAATGGATAAGGCACAGGGGATTATTTGGAGCATTATATCTATTCTGTATGATGCTGTAATAGTAGCCGTGTGACACTAGACATTTACTAACTCATAGAACTTTCCAGTACAGAAGACTGAACCTGAATATACCCAAAGTAAAAAAGAAAACAAAACTGTAAGTTTTCGTGGGGTGATCTCAGGGTGGATTCAATATATGTCAAAGTAAACAAACTGTATAACAAATGCATGAAACAACCTCACTGAAGCGGATGGGAGTGGAAAAATGCTGAACTATATAACCTTGGGAATTGGTGGAGTCTTTACAGTTTAAGGCAAAACAAGCAACAACAACAACCATAAAAAAACCTATGCAGAAGCCCACTTTTCTGGTCGATAAAGTTGTTACTAGGCAAGTATGGATTAAATAGGTATATAGTGCTACACATGTATACGAATTTGAACTTCAAATAAATGTAGGGTAGTTGGTGGGAGATTTCTGAATGCTGAAATGGAAGGTCACAGATAAGTAAGGGGAAGAAGATAGAATTATTGATGTGGTCATGGATTACATTTGGAGATATCAGTATGAACTCATGATTAAATTTATATAGATACAGATCTTTAAATAGAGAGCTGTTTATAAATATGTATATATATAAACTTGAATTAGTATATAAATATTTATTTCCTTGATTTGTCAGCTGGAAATGCCTACAAGGAAGAACTCGCTGGCAGCAGTGAGTATATCTCGTATCCAGATATTGATGATGTGTATACTTTTCTCCATGAAGACAAATCAGGTATTCTTGGATACATAGGTTTTCTAGGACTAGGGCAGAAACTATAAAAGATGAGCCTGGAGCTTCCTGTAATGCTGCAGAGATCAAGGAAGTGCTAAAGACCAATCAACCAACAAGCAAACATATTAATAAGCTGTCAAAGAAACAACACTCAACTGAAAGTTTTCCCAGTGGTCCAAGATGGGACAATTTGAACACCACCAAAGCAGTTTTGATAATATTGGTTTAAAAGCCTAAATATAATATAAATATATACTTACTAAGATCCACACTACTATAGATGAATGATTCAATAAATAAATAAATGAGGGAGAAGAGATGAATGTCCCATGCAGAAGAATTCCAAATATTGTTGGTAGAAACTCTGCCCTCTAGGAAGTATAACTATTTACTCCTTAGGTGTAGTTTGCATAAAGTGACTTCCTTCCAAAGACTGCCATATGAATAGGGAGGAAAAGGCGTAGCTTTGCAGTGGAGAAACCTAACATACTCTATTTCAGCCAGATGATCAAAGTCAACATCCACAATTGTAAGTCATGCTATCCTATAATGAAATAAAAACAGTTCAATGTTCTCCCTCTCCAAACCTATAAGCATAGTCTAGTTATGAGAATAAAACAGACAAATCACAATAGAGTGATACTCTACAGTAGGGGTCCCCAGCCCCTGTCCACAGACCACTGGTAGCCTGGCCGCACAACAGGCAGTGAGCAATGGGCCAGCAAACAAATTTTCATCTGTATTTATAGCCGCTCCCGATCACTTGCATTACTGCCTAAGCTCCAGCGTTAGATTCTCGTGGGAGCAGTAACCATATCGTGAACTGTGCATGTGAGGGATCTAGGTTGTGTGCTCCTTATGAGAATCTAATGCCTGATGATCTATCACAGTCTCCCATTACCCTCAGCTCAGAGAGCCATTGATTCTACATTATGGTGAGTTGTATAGTTATTTCATTATATATTACAATGTAATAATAATACAAATAATGTGCACAATAAATATAATGCACTTGAATCATCCTGAAACTATTCCCTACCATCTGTGGAAAAATAGTCTTCCATGAAATTGGTCTCTGGTGCCAAAAAGTTGGGGGCTACTGCTTTACAGACTACACGAGCAGTGCTCCCTAGAAGTCTCAAGGTCACCCCCAAAGATGAAAAGATTGAGAAATTGTCATAGCTAGAAGAAATGTTAGAAGACATGATGTCTGAATGTAATGTATCCTGAATGAAATCCTGGAACAGGAAAATTATATTAGATAAAATGAAATCTGAATAAAGGAGGGATTTTATTTAACAATAATGTATCAATATTGGCTCATTAATTGTAAGCAGTATACCATCCTAATATAAAATTTAATAACAGGAGAAACTGTGTATGTGGTTTATGGGCACTCTATAAAAGCTTTGTAATTTATATAAATATAAAAGTGTTCTGAAAAATGAAGTTTATTTTTAAAGTTTTGAAAATCAATCAATGAATATTTTTTAAATGCCTACCATGTGCAAAGGAATGTGATAAGAACTGCTTCAGGGTCTGAAGTGTTTTATCAACTCTTATTATATTTCTCCATTATTTAAAGTTCTGAAAAATGACATATAATGTTTATTTGGCATAGTAAGAAATTGGGGGCCGGGTGCGGTGGCTTACTGTAATCCCAGCACTTTGGGAGGCTGAGGTGGGCAGATCACAAGGTCAAGAGATTGAGACCATCCTGGCCAACATAGTGAAACCCTGTGTCTACTAAAAATACATAAATTAGCTGGGCATGGTGGCGTGCTCTTGTAGTCCCAGCTACTTGGGTGGCTGAGGCAGGAGAATAACTTGAACCTGGGAGGCAGAGATTGCAGTGAGCCGAGATTGTGCCACTGCACTCCAGCCTGGTGACAGAGTGAGACTCCATCTCAAAAAAAGAAAAAAAAGGTGGGGGGCAGTTGTTTTTGCTTTAAATATTGTATGCCTTTTTGAGATTGATGAAAATAAATTAATTTATTTGAAGTTTCAATTGTGTTTTGACATATTAGACTAACTCACAAGAGTTTTAACATATTTCTTAATTACTGTAATCTTGCAGTAAATCTTGCAAAAGTAAATGAGAGATCAAAATACTTTTCTGTTTCATTTTCATAAAATTCAATTCATAAAACACTTCAAAACAATTTATAAAAAATTAAGTGCCTACAAAAATATATGCTCTCAATCTTTTGCATGCCTACACCATGTACTACTTTAAATCATATTTTAACAACAAATATTTTTATGTTAATTTCTTATTCTGAATATTATAGGAGAAGTCAAACTTTTAAAAATGTTGAATGGCATGCCTGCATTGTTTTTAATGCTCTTGATGCTGAATATTTCTTTCTAATCTTTTTCTAGTTTGATTACAAGACTCCATGAGAGAGAGTAACATGCCTAAAACATTTCTTCTCATTTTTCATTTACTCAAATTTCAGTCTACTTTAATATGACATTGTCCAGCATTTCATTTAATAATATGAAATTTTTAATCAAAAAGAAGTCTTAGAAGTACTTTAATGGAGGGTTTATTATAACAGCTTAGTTTTTTTCTCTTGCCTTGAATGTCTTTCTCCATCATTACCACCTCCTGTCAGCTTGGATCACATTTGCCTTTCTCTGAAGATGTAACTCATGTATTACTCCTTTTATAAGACTTGTATGAGTATTGTAGTGGAAGGAGACCCTCTTTGTCTTGAGATTCCGATGAATCTCAAATATATTTTTATCAGAGCCAATCACTGATACATATTAATTGTTCAATAAACCTCTGTTGATTTTTTAAATTCATGTCATGTGATTTCATTCATTTGATAATATTTATATGGCTCACTACTAAATTATAAGTTTTCTAATGTTCCAAAATATTTTAGATTTATTTCTGGATCCCCAATTGCTTTGTATGGAATATGAACACAAAATAGGCACTGAATAAATTTTTGCTGAAGAAGTGTCTGAGTCTAAGGGTTTTGGTGACTTCCCCACTGTACATAGCCACCACATCTGGTGGGGCAGTACCAATATGGAGTACATTTTACACTATTTGTGTAATACTTTCAAAGATTATTACATCTCTATACACAAGTATGCAATCAACCGTTTGTAGCTCATTGCTGCAAGCAAACATGAACTTGTTTTGAGCATTAGCAAGAATAGCTGGTATTAATATAGTTAGATTTAGGAACACATTTGCGTTTAAAAAATCATATTGTGTAAAAAAGGCAAGTGAAACATATGATGATTTTACAATTCTGGGAAAAACATTAACAAAAGGTGGAATGGCTTCATTTTTGCTAACATTACCTGAACGCTTAAAATTCCCAAGCCTGGTTCATAAATAGCTCCTGTGATTAACATTATTCTAGGGACCTCTAGCTCACTATAGAAAGCTTTAATCGTGGCCAGGCCTGGTGGCTCATGCCTGCAATCCCAGCACTTTGGGAGGCTGAGGCAGGTGGATCACCTGAGATAAGGAGTTTGATACCAGCCTGGCCAATATGGTGAAACCCCGTCTCTACCAAAAATATAAAAATTAGCTGGGCTGATGGTGGGCGCCTGTAATCCCAGCCACATGGGAGGCTGAGGCAGAAGAATCACTTGAACCGGGGAGGGAGAGGTTGCAGTGAGCCGAAATCATACTGCTGCACTTCCACACTGGACATCTAGAGCGAAACTCTGACTCAAAAAAAAAAAAAAAATCACACCCATTCCTATAGAGATATCTCTTTCAAACCATTAGTTTTTTGTTTTTTGCTTTGGTTCTTTTTTTTTTTTTTTTTTTTTTTTTTTTTTTTTTTTTTTTTTTGATGGAGTCTTGCTCTTTTCTCCAGACCGGTGCGATCTCAGCTCACGGCAACCTCTGCCTCCCCGGTTCAAACAATTCTCCTGCTTCGGCCTCCCAAGTAGCTGGGATTACAGGCGTGCACCACCATGCCCGGCTAATTTTTTGTATTTCAGTAGAGATGGGGTTTCACCATGTTGGCCAAGATGGTCTCCATCTCTTGACCTCGTGATCTGCCTGCCTTGGCCTCCCAAAGTGCTGTGATTACAGGCATGATCCACCGTGCCCGGACTCAAACCATTAGTTTTTACTGATAATTTTTCTCCAGAATTATTGTTAGGTTCATATTCTTCTGTAACTGGTAGTAGACATTGCTGTGGGATTATAGGTAAGAGAGTGACCTAAGACGTTTTTTAACCTGAATTATCAAATTAAGGGCAAAAGCCACTGATGCATCATGAAAATCTACACATGATGAGGCCTAGAGAAATACAGAGCGCCAAATCAGATCTTTGAAAGAGTCATAACTAGAAAAAGAAGAAAGTATGTTGTTGAGAGAAAAAAAGCAGTTCTGAGGAAAACGATAAAGAAAATAACTTTAAAATCATTTAATTTTATAATTTTCAATTAAATTCCAGGGTGCTTAAATAATTTGTGTGTAAATGATGCCAGAAGATTAAGGTGTAGGTTTCAGATATTGTTGATTAAAAAAATCTAGATTTTCAGAAAACATAAATTCTGCATTTTATAATGACCAATAAGCTTGCTAATGGTCCATAAAAAATTATTTATTCTTTGATTAGATATACAGTGTAACAAATTTTTTCCAAAAATGACTTAGTCTGATTTTCCAAGAATAAGTGATGCCAATAAAATCTCATAAACAAGTATTTTTATTACCTTTATATACATTTAATATATCAGCATCAATACCTGTAGAGGGCAACATGGTTAACACTAAAATAGTGTATTTTCTTTCAGTGGTTACCTGTCCAGTGTGGATGTCACATATTGACTGCTCTCACAACATTAACCTTGGAGGTAGTGAAGGATTATAAATAAGCTTAAAAATTAATTTTCAGTGGCACCCTTAAGGGGATTATATATCTTGGTGTCCATAAAATGCAAGACTAATATTAATGGATGTGATAACAATTGACTAGATGCTCTCTAAAAGTGAATTTCCTTTACTTCATGACTGTATAGCTAGACTACATTTATCATTCTCTCTTTCAATAAGATACAGTCAAATAACTAATTGTCACCAATATGGATAGAAGTATGTGTCTCACTTGAAAATAGGGCCCATAAAACTTTTTTCAGAAGTACTGATTTCATTATTTACTATTAAGCTGCAGTAATAAAAACAATATTGTGTTGGTGTAAGGATGAACATATATATCAATGGAATGGAATTGAGAGCCCCAAAATAAACTCTCATCTACAGCAAATTCATTTTTAACTAGAATGCAAAGATCACTCAATGGGAAGAGAATAGTCTCTTCAACAAATGGTGCTGAGACAGCTAGTTATCCATAGGCAGAAAAATAAAGTTGTATACTGATCCCACACTGTATAAAAATAAAATTCAAAATAGATCAAATAACTGTAATAGCTAAAACTATAAAACACATAGAAGAAAATACAGGGTTAAATCTTCAATACCTTGGATTTAGCACTCATTTTTTAAGATATGCTACCAAAAGCACAAACAATGGAAAAGGTAAATTGGAGTTGATCAAAATTTAAAACTTCTGTGCATCAAACGGTACCATCAATGGAATAAAAATACAACCCACAAAATGAGAGAAAATATTCGTAAATCATATGTCTGATAAGGGTCTATTATCCAGAATATATTTTAAAAAACTATTTCAAGTTAACAACAAAAAGACAACCCAATTAAAATTTTGTCAAAGTCTTGAGTAGACATTTCTCTGAAGAAGAAATATATTTGAACAATGGGCACAGGGTAAGATGTTCAACATCATTAATAACTAGAGAAATACATATCAAAACCACTGTGAGATACTACTCACCACCCAAAATAATATGATTATTTTAAAAGTTGAAAATTAAAAGTGTTTTTGAAGATTTAGAGGAATTGGACCTTATGCAATGCCAATAGGAATGTAAAATGGCACAGCCACTTTTGGAAACAGTTGGGCACTTCCCCTGTAAATGAAACATAGTCTTTCAGTATGGTCAATCAATTCTCCTCCAGGTTATGTACCCAAAATACCTAAAAAGAGGTGGCCAAAAAGAACTTCTACAAAAATGTTTATAGCAGCACTATTTACAATAGCTAAAGATGGAAACCAATCCAAATGTCAAGTGGTGGACATTGAGTAAACAATATATTGTATACCATTCAATGGAACATTATTCAATCATAAAAAGGAAAGAAATCCTAATAAATGCTGTAACATTAATTAACATTAGAAAAATTATGGCAAGAGGCCAGATACAAAAGGTCACTTATTCTATAACTCCACTTATATTATCCAGACTAGACAAATCCACAGGGACAAAACAGCAAATTAGCAGTTGCCACATGCTGGAGGAGGATGAGAATAGGGAGTGACTGCTTTAATGGATATAGATTTCCGTTTGGAGTAAAGAAAAATTTCTGGAATAAGATAATGGTGAAGGTTGCAAAATATAGTGACTGTTATAAAAGTCACTGAATTACTCTTTAAAATGTTGAATTGTACATATGTGAATTTTACTGCAATAAAAAAGCTATTGAATATAAAGAAATAATTCTATTCAGAATAAAATATTTTACAGGTTTTCCTGCCACATATGTTCCCACAGCATATTTTCATGCCCTGTTAGAATTCAACACTGAACAAGCAATTGCCAGAGATAGTCTAATTCACCTAAATTATTACATTTTTTGTCATCCTGTTATATATGAACATATAGTACTCACATACAATATTACTTTCAAAATAGAATTTATTTACCTTTTTGTAACCTATGGCAGCTTATGAAATTTTTTGTTAATATTGAAAAAATAAATAACATGAATATGTTGAGAAATTCTTTTCTGTTTCCTACAATGAGATTTGATGTCTGTTACATATCAAAGGAAGCATATACTCACTCTTAATAAATATTTTATCCTTCAGGATATATGGGATTATGCTATATGCTTATAAATATAGTAAACTCAATTATATTCTGACCATTTTATAGATCTGTACTTTCTTCTTCATAGTTATTAGAAATCCATAAAACAAAGAAGTTTAAATGGCTGTAATTTTGTGGCATAGTGTTAAAAAAAACCATCATTTGGCCGTTTTTGTGATTATCAGGATCAGTTCTTTAACTTACTTAAATCCAGCCTTCCACAATCATCACAATGAGAAGACCACTCACTACTCTCAGGTGCTCTCTTGAAATAAGGTAAATGAAATAAATGAACAGCCTGTAATTAAATAAAAATCTCTTAAGCCGTATTTATTCTAAGTCCAAAGAGAATTTATTTTAATTATATTCAACCCACTGTGTAATTATTCAGTCTGTAATACTGGTTCTAACCCCTTCGTTCAGTATTTATGAAAGGCAGAAATTACAAAGGTAAATGAAATACATTTTGATAAGAAGGTATTTGCATTCCACTAGAAATACGCCTTCCTAATACATATTCATATGTTAAACATTTTATATATTTTCATGAAATGTTGATCACTTAAGTTCATATATCCCTCATATACTTCTCTCCCTTACTCTTCCTCTCTCATTTTTGTAATATGGCTTCCACTTCTGGCACAATTTCTGAGGTTATATATTGAAGTCAGGAATATTTTCCATAACATTCACATGCCCCAAGTCCCTTCAAACTGTTTGGGTATGCCCTAGGCCAGGAAAGCACCTCTCTTTGGCTGACCATACAAGGGAAAGGAATTGGAACACCAAGTCAAAACGGATTCTAAGTATCTTCTGATATATTACCAATTTCTCCTTTTTCCCAGCACCAAACAATTTCTTTCTTTCAGAATGTTGCAATGACCTCTTCACTGATATATTTTCCTTGTGGAACCACCATTCTGCAATTCATTTTCCTCACCATCATCTTAATGCTCTTTATGATGACAAACTCGATAATACCATTTTCCTGCCAAATTTCTTTAATGGCTTTCCAAGCTTACCTACATTCCAAGTTATTTATCGTGGCACTGACCTTTCAAAATCTGCATCTACTTATTGTATCTAGGGATTATCTCAGCTCCTCTTTTTCATTGTCTGATCACCAACTACATGATGCAGATATCAGATTGCTCCAAGTAACACATGTTCTTTCCTTTCTTCATTTGGAAATTAGGAAATTATGTTATTTTAGTATGGATTATTCTCATCTGCATAGTGAACATTTATTCAAACTTCAATACGTACGCTGCAGTTTCAATGTCTTTGAGAAGTTTTATCTTCTTTTTGAAGGCGAATATAAGACCTTTCTTTTTTTTGCTTCTTTCCTGCAGCACTGTGTAAATGTCTCTGTTGTTTGTCAGTGTGCTATTGTAGTTGATTGATTACACATCTGTCTTATCAAGCAGATTTTTCTCTCTTGGTCATCTTCCTATGTCTTTGATCTTATTTTTTTTTTTATCTCTTTTACAGTTTTGAGGGGCTGATATTCATTACTTTGCATTTCCATGTATATTTTTCTTTAACATGTGATGACATTGATGCTGACGATACCTATGGAGAAAATGATAATTATATTTAGCATCTACAATTTGACAGGTCCTGGGAGAGATGCTTTATGTGCATTAATTAATTTCACTTCTTAGAAATTTCTTATTTTCTTTCAACTCTGCAAAGTTGTATTAATTATTGTAATTCTACATACAGACCATAATGACAGTATTCAGAGAGCACACCTAACTTCTTTAAGACCACACAACTTAGCTACCTATTGGGTACTATGCTTATAATGTGGGTGACAAAATAATCTATACACAAAACTCTTGTGACGTGTAGTTTACCTATATAACAAACCTGTACATATACTTATGAACCTAAAATAAAACTTTTTAAAATAAAATAAGGTTTGTTAATGGAATCATAACAAATGAATAAATTAATTTTTTTCATTAAAAAAAGACCACACAACTAGCAAATGTAAGATTGGGGTTTTCTCCTTAATCAGGCAGAATGACAAAATCATCAAGGACAGACTTCCTGGCTTTGACTGTGGGCTTTGTCATCTATTGGATATAGAACATGGTCATAGTATGTGTTTTCTCTGCCTCAGTTTCTACATTATAAAATGGACTAATATTAGTAAATAACACATAAATTGTTGTAAGTCTTCAATGGATTTACAGTTGTAAAAAGTATTTAGAACAGCATTTGGAGTGAAATAAGGACCATGAAATTGTGTTATTTTTATCGCATCCCATTCTGTTATCTGTTTTGTGTATCTTTATTCCCACTCTGTGATTTCAAAATTCGTATCACTCTATACCGTGTTGCCTTCTTAATATTTCTTCCTATGTAAACAATAATTCAGTAACAATGAAGATAAGTATTTTATCATACCCTGACTTGAGTATGCAGGTAGAGTGAAGCTCTGGAGCCAGTCAAGCACATTATCATGATACATGATCATGTTTAGTAAAGTTAAAAAAGAGAGTGGATGGGAAAAGTTTACATTAGAAGTTAAAGAACTTTTTTTCTTTTTTCTGGTAAGGACCAGGTAGTGAATATTTCATGTTTCGCAGGCCATATATTATTTGTTGCAGCTTCTAATCTCTGCCCCTGATCATGAACAATAGATAAATGAATAAGCATGGCTATGTTCCAATAAAACTTTGTTTATAGACAATAAAATTTGAATTTCACAAGATTTTTATGTTAGAAATAATGACTCAACTTTTTTTTTTTGAGATGGAGTCTTGCTCTGTCACCCAGGCTGGAGTGTAGTGGCACGATCTCCGCTCACTGCAAGCTCCACCTCCCGGGTTCACGCCATTCTCCTGCCTCAGCCTCCTGAGTAGCTGAGACTACAGGCGCCCGCCACCACGCCCGGCTTTTTTTTTTTTTTTTTTTTTTTTTTGTATTTGTAGTAGAGACGGGGTTTCACCGTGTTAGCCAGGATGGTCTCAATCTCCTGACCTCGTGATCCGCCTGCCTCGGCCTCCCAAAGTGCTAAGATTACAGGCGCGAGCCACCGTGCCCGGCCGACTCAACTTTTTTCAACCATCTAAAAATGTAAAAAAAAATATCAATAGGAACTATATAAAAGTAGCTATTAAATAAGATTTGATGTGTGGACTATAGTTTGCTGATGCCTGATTTAGACAAAAAACCTCATTCTGGAGATTTCTATATTTATTTCTCCTCCCAAAAGTTGTTGTGTTAGTGGCTATTCAAACTTTCTTCTACGTGTTTTTGTTTAATGATCAATACGATTTTTTCTGTATTTTAGGAAGGGTCTTTTCCCCGGAGGCAGGAATAAATAAGATCTGTTTTTCAAATATCTGTGGAAGAAAGAAGGGCGGTGAAATAACAGAATTGCAGGCACTATACATGTCCTTCTATAAAAACTGAAAAATTTTTTCTTATCACATGCATATCATTGAAGAAATCTGATGAGCAGAAACTCTGAACTGGAATAAATAATTTCTGAATGAAATGAATAGGGTAGACACGTTGCCAGTGCTTTTGTTATTTCTTCAAGCTGATCTGGTCATTTACTACTATGTAGATGATTGTAAACATGAAATGTATTTGATACTTAGACCTCAAGAAGCTTAGCGAGTCTTATCTTTAGTTACTCCTCGCAAAAACTACTCCTTTGGAAATCAGGCAGTTGAAAGTTGAAGCAAGAAAGTGACTTTCTGATGTAAAGTGTTGCTTTGGAGTTGTCCTGACAAAGAGTAAAACAAATGTAGAAAGTAAATACCTGACAAAGGCAGAAACATCAGACAGGTTTAGTTTTTCACTTCACTCCCTATCTTGCAGATCAGTTCCATTGAAATCTGTGAGAATCTTTAATGCTAGGGAAATCTTCACGTGGCCAAGAAGAATAAAAATCTGCTCCACAAAGTCCAGTATTTAATAAAAGATTAAATAAAGTTCTGCTGTTTTATTTTATTTTATTATTTATTTTTAAAATTTCTCCTTCACTACCAAAACAAATGATTTGGGGGATAGTCATTTAATAGTAGAATTGATCTGTGTAATTGTTACACAGTACCACTTAATCTTTGGTTCGATGTAGCTTTAGTGTGAGTTAGAATATTCTGGAGATTCCAACAGAACAAAGAATTTGGTAATTGTAAATGTTAAGCTTATAACAATTACATAAAAAAAGCTTTGTGATTGAACCAATAAGGAACATACAATTATGTGAGGTATTTTGGTTTTTGTTGTCGCCGTTGTTGTTGTTTTTAATGGTTCTATCCACAGAATAGTTTAGGAGTCATAATAAAATGATCTTGCAAACAGCATATTGAAGTCTGCACATCCTGATATGCTCGCTTTGCTTTCCATCTACTCAATTTCAAGTCTTTCATGGACTCATAATTTAGGGTCAGTGCAGCCCTTGTCTTTCTGAAAATTATAATAAAACATATATATATATGTAAATCTTTAGATTATTACACTTTAACAAGTATGAGTCCTTACGATTATATATGAAAAAGTCAAGTGAAGTGAAACAATGAAAAAAGTAATGATGTTAAAATAATCAACCACAAGACCCTGAGTCTATTAATTTTAAAGAAAATATATATTAGGAAAGCCTTCTACATGTCAGACTTTCTTGCCTATCAAATCTCTGTAGCCCTTCCCCTATTGTAGGAAATGGAATATATGTTTATACCCCCATAGAAAAGTATATTTTTGTATTTCTCTCACATTCCCTACTGGCCATGTTACTTGGTCTTCTTATGGACTGATGTTACTCTAGAGCAAAACATTGTACCTCAGTCCTTGAACATCTTGTAAACTGGCCATATCAAAAAATAATGAACAAGCCAGCCACTGTAACTGTTGTTCACTCTTCTGAAGGCATTACCTGCAAGGAGTGCATTAAAAAATTCAGAAGAAAGTTAATGATTGAAACCCATAGGTTTTTAGTGATTTAGATATTATATAAGAAAAACTCTTTCTTTTAAAACTAGGGAAAAGTTTTCTTTTCCTCTGCATAAATAGTAGTAACTTTTGTATTCCTCATTCTACTAATATTAATGGAAAAACTTATGTTTTATGTAGACTATGACAGTCCTAGGACTACAAGGTCCTTCGTTTTTTAACTTTTATTTTAGGTTCAGGGGTATATGTGCAGAGTTTTTTATATAGGTAAATTTCATGTCATGGGAGTTTGGTGTAGAGATTATTTTGTCACCCAAGTAATAAGCTTAGTACACAGTAGGTAGTTTTGCAATCTTTACCTTTCTTCCACACTCCCCTCTCAAGTAGGCCCTGGTGTCTGTTGTTCCCTTCTCTGTGTCCGTATGTACTCAAATTTTAACTCCTACTTATAAGCAAGAACGTGCCATATTCGGTTTTCTGTTACTGTGTCAGTTTTTTCAGGATAATGGCCTCCAGCTACATCCATGTGGCTGCAAAGGACATGATCTGATTCTTTTTTATGGCTGTGTAGTATTCTGTGGTATATATGTACCACATTTACTTTATCAAGCCTACTATGTATGGGCATTTAGGTTGATTCTATGTCTTTGCTGTTGTGAATAGTGCTGTGATACAAACATACACATGCAAGTGTCTTTATGATAGAATAATTTATATTTCTTTGAGTATCTACCCAATAATGGGGTTGCTGGGCCAAATGGTAGTCGTAAGTTTTCTGAGAAATCTCCAAACTGCATTACACATGGCTGAACTAATTTATATTCCCACCTGCAGTGTATAAGTCTTCCCTCTTCTCCACAACCTCATCAGCATCTGTTGTTTTTTGACTTTTTAATAATAGTCATTATGACTGATGTGAGATGGGATCTCAGGGTGGTTTTGATTCAGATTACTATAATTAATAGTAATGTTGAGCATTTTTTCATATGCTGTTTGGCCACATGTATGTCTTCTTTTGGAAAATGTCTGTTCATGTTCTTTGCTTACGTTTTAATGAGGTTGTTTTGTGCTTGTTAATTTAAGTTCCTTATAGATTCTGGATATTAGACCTTTGTCAGATGCATAGTTTGCAAATAGTTTCTTCCATTCTGTAGGCTGTCAACTTATTCTGTTGATAGTTTATTTTGCCATCCAGAAGCACTTTAGTTTAGATCCCATTTGTCAGTTTGTTGTTGTTGTTGTTGTTGCAATTGCTTTTGGCATCTTCATCATTAAAACTTTGCCCAGTCTTATGTCCAGAATGGTATTTCCTAGATTATTTGCCAAGTTTGTTACGGTTTTAAGTTTTACATTTAAGTTTTTCATTTAACTGGAGTTTTTTTTTATATATATATAATATAAGGAAGAGGTCCAGTTTAAATGTTCTGCGTATGCCTAGCCAGTTATCCTTGCACCATTTATTGAATAGGGAGTCCTTTCCCCATTGCTTGTTATTGTTGACTTTGTTGAACATCAAGTAGTTGTAGGTGTCCAAAATCATTCCTGGGCTCTCTATTCTGTTCTGTTGGTCTATGTGTCTGTAATTGAACCAGTTTCTTCAAATTTTGGATACTCTATGTAGCCTTTTAGTATAGTGTCAAGTCAGGTAATGTGGTGCCTCCACCTTTGGTTTCTCCTTAGGCTTGCCCTGGGTATTTGGGCTCTTTTTTGGTTCCACATGAATTTTAAAATAGTTTTTTTGTTGTTGTTTCTTTTTTTGAGAGGGAGTCTCACTCTGTCGCTCAAGCTGGAGTGCAGTGGCGTTATCTTGGCTCACTGCAACCTTTGCCTCCCAGGTTCAAGCAATCCTCCTGCCTCAGCCTCCCTACTAGCTTAAACTACAGGCGCCCACTGCCACACCTGGCTAAATTTTGTACTTTCAGTAAAGATAGGGTTTCACCATATTGGCCAGGCTGATCTCAAACTCCTGACCTTGTGATCCGCCAACCTCGGCCACCCAAAGTGCTGGGATTACAATCATGAGCCACCACGCCCGGCCCAAATAGTTTGCTTTCTAATTCTGTGAAGTATGCTATGTCATTGGTAGTTTAATAGGAATAACTTTAAATGTATAAATTATTCGTGGCAGTACATCCATTTTAACACTATTGATTGTTTCTATTCATGAGTCTGGACTGTTTTCCCATTTTTTTGTGTCATCTCTGATTATTTTGAGCAGTGTTTTGTCATTCTCATTATGGAGATTTTCAACTCCCTAGTTAGCTATATTCCTAGGTATTTCTTCTTTTTTGTGGTTATTGTGAATAATATTGCACTTTTGAATTGGCTCTCAACTTTTATGTTGATGGTATATAGAAATGCTACTGATTTTTGTGTATTAATTTTTTATCTTGAAACGTTGCTGATATTATTTATCAGATCAAGAAGTTTTTGAGCAGAAACTATGTAGTTTTCTAGATACAGGATCACATTATCTGCAAATAAGAATACTTAACTTCCTTTCTTTCTGTTTATATGCCTTTCATTTCTTTCTGTTGCCTGATTGCTTTGGCTAGGACTTCCAATATTATGTTGAATAAGTGCGGTGAGAGAGAGCATCCTCGTCTTGTTAAAGAGAAATGCTTCCAACTTTTGCCCAATCAGTATGATGTTGGCTGTAGGTTTGTTGTAGATGTCTCTTATTAATTTGAGGTATATTTCTTCAATGCATAGTTTGTTGAGGGTTTTTAACCATGAAAGGATATTTAATTTATTTGAAAGCCTTTACTGCATACATTGAGATGATCATGGGGCTTTTGTTTTTAGCTGTGTTCATGTGATGAATCACATTTACTAATTTGTGTGCTGAATCAACCTTGCATCCCAGGGATAAAACCTACTTGGTTGTGATAGTTTAGCTTTTTCATTTGCTCCTGAATTATTTTTGCTAATATTTTGTTGAATATTTTTGTATCTATGCACATCAAGGATATTGGTCTGAAGTTTTTTTTTTTTTTTTGCCTTTTTTTTTTTTTTTTTTGTCTTTGCCTGGTTTTGGTATCTGGATGATGCTGGCCTCATAGAATGAGTTATGGAGGAGTCCCTCCTCTTCAATTTTTTGTAATACTTTTGGTAGGAATGGTAACAGCTCTTTTTTACCCATCTTGTAGAATTTAGCTGTGAATCTCTCTGGTCCTGGGCTTTTTATAGTTGTTAGGCTTTTTATTATTGATTCAATTTCAGGAATCAATATTAAACTGTTCAGGGATTTAATATCTTCATAGTTTAATCTTGGGATGCTGTATATTTCCAGGAATTTATCCATTACTTCTAGGTTTTCTAGTTTGTGTGCACAGAGTTGTTTGTAGTAGTCTCAGAGTGTGTGTTTTTTTTTTCTTTTTTTAATTTCTGTGGGACCTGTGGTGATGTCTTTTTGACATTTCTGATTATGTTTTTTGGATTTTCATTTTTTTATTAGTCTAGCTAGTAGTATATCTACCTTATTTATTCTTTCAAAAAACAAACTCCTGGATTCATTGATTTTTTTTTTTTTTTTGACAGAGTCTTGCTGTCTCCTAGGCTGGAGTGCAGTGGCATGATCTCTGCTCACTGCAAGCTCCAGCTCACCTGCCTCAGCCTGCCTCAGCCTGCCCTAGCCTGCCTCAGTAGCTGGGACTACAGCCATTCACCTGCCTCAGCCTCCCAAGTAGCTGGGACTACAGGCACCCGCCACCACGCCTGGCTAATTTTTTTTTGTATTTTTAGTAGAGACAGGGTTTCACCGTGTTCACCAGGATGGTCTCAGTCTCCTGAGCTTGTGATCCGCCTGCCTTGGCCTCCCAAAGTGCTGAGACTATAGGCGTGAGCCACTGCGCCCGGCCAATTCATTGATCTTTTGTATGGTTTTCTGCATCTTAGTTTCCTTCAGATCAGTTTTGACTTTGGTTATTTCTTGTCTTCCGATAGTTTTGGAGTTGGCTTGCTCTTGTTTTTCCAGTTCCCTTAGGTGTAATGGTAGGTTGTTAATTTGAGATTTTTCTAACTTTTTGATGTGTGCGTTTAGCACTATAAACTTCCCTCTTAACACTACTCTAGCTATGTGCCAGAGATTCTGGTATGTTGTATCTTTGTTCTCATTAATTTTCAAAAAAAATCTTGATTTCTGCCTTAATTTCATTGTTTACTCAAAAGTCATTTAGAAGCAGGTTGTTTATTTTCCATGTAATTCTGTGGTTTTGAGCAATCTTAACATTGTTTTTTGTTTTTGTTATGCTTTGGTCCAAGGGTATGGTTGGTATAATTTTGGTTTTATTGAATTTTATGAGAATTACCTTATGGCCAATTATGTGGTCAATTTTAGAGTATGTGCCATGTACAAATGAGAAGAATTTATATTCTGTCATTTTTGAATGGAGTGTTCTACATCTATTAGGTCCATTTGGTCAAGTGTTGAGTTCAAGGCCACAGTATCTTTGTTAATCTTCTGGCTTGACGAACTGTCTAATATTGTCAGTGGTGTGTTGAAATCTGCCACGATTATTGTGCGGTAATTTAAGTCTCTTTATAGGTGTCTAAGAACTTGCTTTATAAATGTGGGTGTTCCTGTGTTGGGCACATATATATTTACAATATTTCTGTTTTCTTGTTGAAATGAACCCTTAAACATTATGTAATACCCTTCCTTGTGTTTTTTTTTTTTTATCTTTATTGGTTTAAAGTCTGATTTTTGTTGTTAAATTAGAATAGTAACTTCTGCTCTTGACTGTTTATAATTTTCTTGGTAGATTTTTCTCCATTTCTTTACTTTGAGTCTATGGGTGTTAGTGCATGTGAAATGAGTCTCTTTAAGACAGCATACCATTGAGTCTTGCTGCTTTTTTATCTAACTTGCCACTCTGTAACTTTTAATTGGGACATTTAGCCCATTTACATTCAGAGTTAATATTTAGATGTATGAATTTGACCCTGTCATCATGTTGTTAACTGATTATTATACAGACTTGATTGTGTAATTGCTTTATAGTGTCAATAGTATATGCATTTAAGTGTGCTTTTGTAGTGGCTGGTAACTCTCTTTCCTTTCTATATTTAGCACTCCTTTCAGGATCTCTTTTAAGGCAGGTCTGGTGGTAAAGAATTTCCTTAGAATTTGCTGCTCTGAAAATGTTCTTATTTCTCCTTTGCTCATAAAGCTCAGTTTGACTAGATATGAAAATCTTGATTGAAGTTTCTTTTCTTTCAGAATGCTGAATATAGGCCCCTGACCTCTTCTGGCTTGTGGGATTTCTGCTGAAAGTCCTACTGTTAGCCTAATGGGATTTCACTTGTACTTGACTGTTTCCTTCTCTCTAGCTTTCTTTAACTTTTCATCATTTATTTTGATCTTGGAAAATCTGATGACTATGTGTCTTGATGATGGTTTCCTATGTAGTATCTCACAGGAGTTCTCTGAATTTGAATGCCAAACTGTCTAGTGAGGTTGAGGATATTCTCATGGACGATATCCTAAAATATGTTTGCCAAGTTGCTTGCTTTCTCTCCATTTCCTCCAAGGATTTGGTCTCTTTTATAATTCCATATTTCTCAGAGGTTTTGTTGATTCTTCTTTAATCATTTTTCTTTATGTTTGGCCGAGTTATTAAAGAAAACCAGGCTTCAAACTCTGAGATTCTTTCCTCAGCCTGGTCTATTATGCTATTAATAGTTGTGATTGTATTCTGAAATTCTTGAAGTGAGGTTTTCTGCTCTTTCAGAAAAATTTGGTTCTTTCTTAAGATGGCCATTTTGTCTTTCATCTCCTGTATAATTTTATTGTATTCCTTAGAAAGTTTGGATTGAGTTTTGACTTTCTTCTGAAACTCAGTGATTTTCCTTCTTATATATATATTCTGAATTATATTACTGTCATTTCAGTCATTTTAGCCTGTTTAAGAGCCAGCGCTAGGGAACTAGTGTGGTCATTTGAAGGTAAGAAAACACTCTGGCTTTTTGAGTTTCCAGAATTTTTGTGCTGGTTCTTTCTCATTTGTGTGAGCTGATGTTCCTTCAGTTTTTGAAGTTGCTGTCCTTTGGTTGGGTTCTTTTGCTTTTACCTTCTCTGTTGCCTTTACTTCTTTGATTGTGGTATAAGGTGGGTTTAGTCAACTGGCTTTATTTTCGGAAGATTATAGGGAGACAAGGCTCAGCTCAGCACTCCTGATCTGCATGATCAAACTCTGGGGCACGGGTATTAGGCCCACAGCTTTGTTCTCTAGCCTCTCAAGGTTAGTAACCTGCATGCTGGAGGTGCTGTGGTATTCCCAGACTGCTGGCCACAAAATTCCTATGGGTGGTGCCTGTCAAAGTGCTTCGTCAGGGAGGTCACAGCATGATTTGTGCTCAATTGCACATGCCAGCAGCAGTGGGAGCACAGTGGGGTACATGCTTGTTGGCTGCTGCAGGATGCTGTTAGGTATGTCAACCTCTGTGTGCACATTTGTACCAGTGGCAGTGTTGGCACCTGGGTTGGCACTGGCTCTTGCTGGTTGGGGGAGCCCAGGGGTATGTACTCACTCTGGCAGCAGTGGTCTAGTGGGTACACATGCACACCAGTGGAAAGGGGAGACAAGGTCTGTCTGTGTGCACACAAGCCACCAAAGCAGTGGGAGGGTGGCTGTGGGCTACTGTGTCCTGACAAAGTGGTTTGGGGAGGCTGCAGTGGGGGGAAGCTGCAGCTGTACTCGTGTGCATTGGTGGTGGCTTCTCTGGTAGAGCTCTCCAATGGTCAGGCACAATCCACTGGCAAAGGAGCAATGATGTGAGCTCCAGGGAGGAACTCCAGTTGGGGATCTGAGCTGCACAGCAAGTATGCATGGCCAGCAGACAGTGGGGTGCTCATATCTCCCTGGCCCCATCTCATAGGCAAGAACATTCTACTCTGTTTGGGTCTGGCAGATTCTCTAAGGCTAAAGTCTCCTAGGGGAGCATGGCAAGTCTTGAGGGTTGGATATCCTTGGCTGTGCTTCACTAGAGAAATTCTTACACCAAATCCTCTGGGCTCTGCATAAGCTGGTGTCCTGCCTTCACCACCTCTCTAAGCAGTATTTATGGGGTCATGGGTTCCCCTGCTGCTAGGGTTCCAGAGGTCCATGTATAGAGTGGGTCTCTCCTTGCCTGTTCACCTCATTCCTTCCCCAGGAACAAGCCTTGGTGTGCAATAACTTTATATGGGGTTCCCAGCTTCCTCCCACTTTAGGCTAGCATCCGTGTCTTCCGTCCATCCACTCTCAATGCCTTCCCTCTGAAGATTGCTGGGAGTGCACCACTCTTCCTGACTTCCCAATTCCTCAGTGGCAGATGATCCTCCTGGCTGCACTTAATCAGCCATCTTACCACAGAGTTTGCAAAGTCTTAAGATAATGACTTCAAAAAGATTATGATTTAGTAGAGAAGATATAATTTGTACTTAATAAATGTCTTTAATATAGAAGAATTCAAATGAATTATGTAGATACATCCTCCCTTAAGTAATTGGAACATAATTCCCTGTGTCTTAAGTGTATGCTATTCCCAGTCACTTGCTTTCAAAGACTACAGCATAGACAAGAGGAGAAAATATACTTTATAGTGGAGAAACCTGAAAAATAATACTTTTGTCATGTGATAAAGGTTAACATTACTGTAATAAGTTATGTTGATAGCATGTGCCCTTGATATGATGTGTTGAGAATGTAGCTTTATCTCTGTCAACTTCTTCCCCAAAACACATAACCCCAAACAAATTATGAGAAAACATCAGACAAATCCTAATGAAGTAACATTCTACAAATTATCAGACCAATATGTCTCAAAAATGTCAAAGTTATCAACAATAAGTAAATTCTGAGAACTTGTCACAGCCAAGATAAACCTAAGACATGATGACTAAATGTAACATGATATCCTGGATGAGATCCTGAAACAGGAATAAAGGACATTACAAAAAATCTAATAAAATATGAAGAAAGTATAGACTTTGGTTAATGATAATATATCTCTATTGGTTTATTAATTTAACTAATGTATCACACTAATATTAGGGAAACCTGGGTATGACATATATGTGAACTATCTGCCCTGTCTTTTCAATTTTATGTAAATATAAAACATTTCTAAAATGAAAATTTTATTATTTTTTAAACCATCAATTTTAAGAATCAAATAATGTAGAACAATAAAGGAGGTCACATATTCAGTAACTACTTGAAAAGAAAATTATAAGGAGGCTAAGAATCCTAGAATCAGTGGATATATTTTTGACTCTTTAGAAAATTTATCTCAAAATATTTGCATCTCAAGTTTTGATGTTATTATATCTGTTATAAAAGTAATAAACAAAAAATAAAGTAAAACATGTATATCCTATAACACATACATTTATTTACATATTTATATTTGGCACAAAAAATAAGAATATAAGAAGAAAGAATATACCCTCCCTCTATTATTATGCTTATGACATTTTGTTTTAGGTCTCTTCTAATGAGAAGCATAGACAAAAATTCTGTTTAAAACCATGTGGTTCTACTCTTGCACGCTTCGTTGCATTTAGGTTATAATTCACATTGGACAAAAGGTTATAAACATATTGATATGGTTTAGATCTGTATCCCCACCCAAATCTTATGTTGAATTATAATCTGCAATGTTGGATGCTGGGCCTGGTGAGAGGCGGTTGAATCATGGGAGTGGTTTCTCATGCTTTAGCACAATTGCCTTGATGCTGTTCTCATCATAATGAGCAAGTGCGTTGTCATGAGATTTTGTTGTTTAAAAGTGGTTTGGAACTTCCTAGAGAATTGTTAAGTTGTTGTGACCAAAATACCGATAATAATATGGACAGTGGAGGCCAGACTGCAGAGGTCTCAGATGGAAATAAGAAACTTATTAGCCACTAAAGCAGAGGTCACTTTTTTACGCATTAGCAAAGAGGCTGAAGACATTGTGCTCCTACCCTAGGGATCTGTGGGACTTTGAACTTGGCAGTAATGATTTAGGGTATTTGGCAGAAGAAATTCCTAAGCAGTAAAGCATTCAAGATGTGACTCATCTGCTTCTAACAACCTATACTGATATGTGTGAGCAAAAAAAAAAAAAAAATGACCTGAAACTGGAACTTATATTTAAAAGAAAAACAGAACATAAAGGTTTGGAAAATTTGCAGCCCAGCCATATGGTATAAAAGAAACAACAACAACAACAAAACACTTTCTGGGGAGGAATTCAAGCTGCTTGCAGAAATTTGCATAAGTAAAAAGGAGTCAAATGTTTACAGCCAAAACAATGGGGAAGAGGCCTCCAAGGCATTTCAGAGACATTTGTGGCAGCCTCTCCCATCACAAGCCCCAAGGCCCAGGAGAATTAAATGGTTTTCTACGCCAGAACCAGGGCCCTGTTATGCTGCATAGTCTCAAGGCATGGCTGCCTGCATCCCAGCCACTCCAGCTCCAGCTGTGGCTAAAAGGGGTTCAGGTACAGAGGGTACAAATAATACAAATAAGCCTTGGCAGCTGCCAATGTGGTGTTAGGCCTGCAGGTGTGCAGAGTGCAAGAGTTGAGGCTTGGGAGCCTCCACCTAGATTTCAGAAGATGTATAGCAAAGCCTGGATATCTAGGCAAGAGCCTGCTCCAGGGGAGGAGTCCTCACAGAGAACTTCTACTAGGGTCTTGCAGAGGGAAAGTCTGTGGTTGGAGCCCCACATAGAGTCTCCACTGGAGTACTGCCTAGTGGAGCTGTGAGAAGGTGATCACTGTCCTCCAGACCCCAGAATAGTAGATCCACCGGCAGCTTGTACTCAAGTTCTACAAGACCAGTAAGCACTCAACACCAAAGCCAGCCAATGACAGCAGCCATGGGGGGGCTGAACTCTATAGTCTCAGGGGCAGAGCTACCCAAGTCTTTGGGAGACCACTCCTTACACTCACATAACTTGGAGGTGGGATATGGGGTAAAAGAAGATTATTTTGGAACTTTAAGGTTTAATGACTTCCCTTTTAGGTTTTGGATGTGCATGGAGCCTGTAGCCCCTTTCTTTTGGCCAATTTCTCCCTTTGGGAAAAGGAGTAGTCACCCAATGCCTATACCCCACACTGTATCTTGAAAGTAACCAATTTGTTTTTGATTTTACAGGCTCATTGGCAAAAGGGACTTATTTGCCTTGTCTCAGATGAGACTGGATTTTGGACTTTTGAGTTAATGCTGAAATGAGTTAAGACTTTGGGGGACAGTTGGGAAGGCATTAATTGTATGTTGCAATGTGGGGAGAACATGAAATTTGGGAGGGGCCAGGGGAAGAATGATGTGGTCTGTGTGTCTCCCAAAATCTGATGTTGAATTGTAATTCATAATGTTTGAGATAAGGCCTGGTGGGCTGTGGCTGAATTATGAGTATAGTCGCCCATGGTCTGGCACCATCTGCTTTGTGCTGCTCTTGTCATAGTGAGTATGCAAGTTATTGTGAGATCAAGTTATTTAAAAGCATGTAGCACCTCCCTCCACCTTCTCTATCTGCCTCTTACTCCAGCTATGTGATGTGCCTTGCTCCCCTTTGCCTTCCACCAAGATTGTAAGTTTCCTGAGTCCTCTCCAGAAGCTGAGCAGAAGCTGTCATGCTTCCTGTAAAGCCTGTGGAACGAACTAAATCTGTTTACTTTGTAAATTACCTAGTCTCAGATATTTTTCTTTATAGCAGTGTGAGAACAGACTAGTACACATATTTAAAGTTTTATTGCCAGCATTCATCATATTAAATCACAGTGCTTCAAGTGGGGCTACAGCAGTTACAATACCTATAAGTTACTTAAAGTATTTCTACAGAAACATAATTGTACAAATATATGTGTTTGTTTAAACATATTCTAGAAAAAGCGAGGTGCTAATCACAAATTCTAATCCAGAGGTGACCAGCTAGCATTTAATCCAAAAACCACAAAGATAAATGTTACTGATAGCTACTATCTATACCTTGACCATATTTATCTCAGTCAACACTAGTGTCTTTCATAATAACAGAACAAACGTTGGAAGTTAGTTTTTATTGGCCAAATATGTAGTTCATCAGTTAAAACATTGGAAATGTGATATGGGTTACCAATAGTGATATGATTTATTTTTAAATAAAGTTGTGATGTGCAGTAAAAATATAATAAACACCATATTATTTAACAGTTTTGGTGGCATCATTAATAAAAGTTTAAAAAGTAAAATTAATGTTGTTAATATATGTTATTTAAACCAGTAAACTCAAAATATTAGCATTTAAATTTTGAATCACTTTTAAAATATTAATGAAATTTTTATAGTTCTTTTCATACTTAGACATTCAATGTGTATTGGAATACACATTGAAATACAGCACATCTCAATTTGGAAGCTATCCTTAAATTAGAAAAATAGTCTGTATTTAGATTTCATGTAAGTTATAGCTGGAAAAGTAGATTCACATACTCAAATATTACTAAGCATAACTGTTAGCAAAAAATGAGTAGAGTGTAAAAACATTTTTCTTTACTATTTTTATATAATCTGGTTAATTTTTTATAATAATTGATTTGATTTTGAAGCTCATCGTAATTTATTAAATAATCTAAAATGCCCCCATCACTTGAGATAATATTTATTAAATTTTCATAACCATATGACTCTGTTTTTTGATTTCTTATTCAAACATAAACTTTGGTCTATTTCTCTACCAGATGTCAATATCATAAAGCTTTGACTATAGAGATTTTATCATGTTTTAAATATTTGATGCGATTAGCCTCCCACATTGCTCTTTTCCCCAGAATTTTGACAACCTTTTTTTAATGATTTTCCTACCAACTTCATATAATCTAGTTCCAAGAGATAAATACATTGCATTTTTATTGGAATTGCATCACATTTATAAATTTAGTAAGGGGAAAATGACATCTAAAGAATTGAGTTCTCTGCCAGGTGCCGTGTTGTGCTCCTGTATTCGCACCTATTAGGGAAGCTGAGGGGAAGGATTGCTTAAGCCCAACATTTGAGGCTTTGAGCTATAGTTGCGCCTCTGTACTCCAACATGGGAAACAGAGCAAGACCCCTTCTCAGCATCAAATGAAAAAAAAGAATTGTTCTCTTGTCAAAAACATATTATGTCTTCCCAATTATTTAAGTCAACTTTGTGTCTTTTATTAGAATAATGGCAATCATCATCTATGTAAAACATCAAAATGACAAAAATACTCCTGGAGCTGGTAAGTGATTATAGCAACATTATGACAAGATTACAGAATACAAAGTAAATGTATCAAAGTAAGTCACTTTCCCATATACTAGCAATGAACAAGTAGAATCTGAAATTGAAAACACAATATCATTTAAATAGCACACACAAAAATGAAATAGTTATAAATCTAACCAATTTTGCATAAGACCTGTATGAGGCACCCTACAAAATACTGATAAAATAAATCAAGGAATAATTAAATAAACAAAGAGATATTCCATGTCATGTCCATGGAATAGAAGACTCAATATTGTTAAATGTCTGTTATTCTCAACTTTATCTACAGATTTAATGAAGTTGCAATCAAAATCCCAGCAAGTTATTTTGTGGATATCACCAAATGAATTCTAAAGTTTATACAAAAAGACAAAAGTCCTAAAGTAGGTGTGATGATTAATACTGAGCATCAACTCGATTGGATTGAAAGATACAAAGTATTGATCCTGAGTGCATCTGTGAGGGTGTTGCCAAAGGAGATTAACATTTGAGTCAGCGAGCTGGGGAAGGTAGACCCACCCTTAGTCTGGTAGGGAACCATCTAATTAGCTGACAGTGAATATAAAGCAGGCAGAAAAACATGAAAAGGCTGGATGGCTTAGCTTCCCAGCCTACATCATTCTCTCATGCTGGATGCTTCCTGCTCTAAAACGTGGGACTCCAAGTTCTTCAGCTTTGGGGCTCGAACTGGCTTCCTTGCTCCTCAGCTTGCAGATAGCCAATTGTGGGGTCTTGTGATTCTGTGAGTTTAATACTCCTTAGTAAATTAATCTATATATGTTTATTAATAAACTCATAGAGTTTAAGTTTATATATATTTATTTATTATTTATAGTAGGTAATACAAATTTGAAGGAGAGAACAAAATTGGAAGACTGACACTTCTTGACTTCAAGACTTACAATAAAAGTACAGTAATTAAGGCCCAGTGCGGTGGCTCACGCCTGTAATCCCAGCACTTTAGGAGGCCGAGACAGGCGGATCACGAGGTCAGGAGATCAAGACCATCCTGGCTAACACAGTGAAGCCCCGTCTCTACTAAAAGTACAAAAAATTAGCCAGGCATGGTGGCAGGCGCCTGTAGTCCCAGCTACTTGGGAGGCTGAGGCAGGAGAATGATGTGAACCCGGGAAGCAGAGCTTGCAGTGAGCCGAGATCGCTCCACTGCACTCCAGCCTGGGCGACAGAGCCAGACTCCATCTCAAAACAAAACAAAACAAAAAAAGTATAGTAATGAAGATAGTGTGATATTGACCAAAGAATGGACAAATAGATAAAGGGAATAGAATAGAGAGCCCAGAAATTGACCCCCATAAATAGAGTCAGCTGAATTTTTACAAAGAGGGAAAGACAATACAGTGGAGCAAAGAGAGTCTTTTCAACATGAAGTGCTAGAACAACTGGCCATCTACATTGAAATATGCAAATATGGACAAATCTTTCACCTTCCACAAAAATTAACTCAAAACAAATCACAGATCTAAACATAAAATGCAAAACTATAAAACTCCTAGAAGATAGGATAAAATGTACTTAAACTTGGATCTAGTGATGAATTTTTAGATACAACACCAAAGACATCCATGAATGGAATAAGTGATAAGCTGGACTTTATTACAATAGAAAATGTCTGCTTTGCAAAAGACAGTGAAGAGAATTTTAAAAAGCCATATATTCAGAGAAAATATTCACAAAATACCTATTAGGAAGGACTGTTATGAAGGACTGCTACCTGAAATATGCAAAGAACTATTAAAACTTAGCAATAAGGAAAAAAATAACCCAATTAAAAAAATGGGCCGACTCAAGCGTATGGTGAGCAAATATTTTCTCCCATACTGTAGGATATAGTTTCACTCTATTGATTACTTCCTTTGCTGTGCAAAAGCTTTTTTAAATTTGATACGATCGCATTTGTCTATCTTTGCTTTTATTGCCTTTGCTTTTGCGGTCATATCCAAAAAATCATTGTCCAGACCAATGTCAAGAAGCTTTATCTCTGTGTTCTAATAGTTTTGCAGTTTCAGGTCTTAAATTTAAAGCTTTAAGTACTTTGACTTGATTTTTTGCATATGATATGAGATAAGGGTCCAATATCTTCTGTATGTGGATATCCAGTTTTCCCAATACCACTTATTGAAGAAGCCATTATTTCCCCACTGTGGGGAAATTTTATATATGTGTTGTGTGTGTAAGTGTGTGTGTGCATGTGTGTGTGTGTGTGTGTGTGTGTGTGTGAAATCATTACCTTGAAGAGATGTCTGTAATCTCATGCATATTGCAGCATTATTCACAATAGCCCCAAAATGGAAACAACCTAATTTTCCACCAATGGATGAATGAATAAAGAAAGTGTAACACTCACACCCACCTACCCCCCCACAAACACCCACCACCATACACAAGGATATTATTCAGCCTTAAAAAAGAAGGAAATCTTGCCATTTGAAACAACCTGAATGAACCTGAAAGACATTATACTAAGTGAAATAAGCCATACACAGAAAGGCAAATGTTACATGAACTCACCCACCTACATATGAATCAAACTTATAGAAGCAAGCAGAGAGTAGAATGCTGGTGAGTCTAACTCACAGAAGCAAGCAGAAAGTAGAATGCTGGTGAATAGGAGTTGAGGGGTGAGGAAAATGGGAAGATGTCCTGGAGATCTAATGTACAGTATGGTGACTACATTTAGTCATTCTGTATTGTATAGTAGTAATTTGCAAACAGAGTAGATCTTAAGTGTTCTTGTCACACACAAACAACAACAAAAAAGAGATAACTAAGTGAGATGATGGATATAATAACTAGCTTGACTGGAGTAATCATTTCCCAATATACACATACATTAAAACATCATGTTTTACGCATTAAATTTATAAAATTTTGTCAATTATGTGTGAATAAAACTAAAAAAAAACAACCAAAGACCTTAACAGACATATCGCCAAAAAAGATATACAGATGGCAAATAAGCATATGCAAAGATGCTCTGCATCATATATTATTAGGATAATGGAAAGTAAAACAATAATACTTACTTCGAATGGCCCAAATCTAGAACACTGAGCACCAAGTACTGGCGAAGATATGGAGCAACAGGAACTCTCATGGCTGGTGAGAATGCCAATGATACTGTCACCTTGTGACATTTTGTAACCATTATAGAAGAGAATGAATGGTTTCTTAGGAACCTAAACTTACTCTTACCATATAATCCAGCAATCACGTACTTTGGTGTTTACCCAAAGAAGTTGAAAACATGTCCACACAAAAACCTACGGATGTATGTTTATAGCAGTTTTATTCATAATTGCAAAAACTTGGAAGCAACCTAGAAGAACTTCAGTAGATTAATAGATAAATACACTGGTACATTCAAATGATGGAATATTATATTAAGTGCTAAATTAAATGAGCTATAAAGCCATTAAAAGACATTGGGGAAACTCTAACGTATGTTACTAAATGAAATAAGTAAGTCTGAAAACGTTACATACTATATGATTCCACTATATGACATTTTGGAAAAGGCAAAACTTAGAAGACAGTAAAATGATTAGTTTTTGCCAGAAGTTAGTGGGGAGGGAGAGATGAATAGATAAAGTGCATAGGACTTTTAGGGCATTGAAAATACTCTAAATGATATTATAATGTTAGATATGTGTCATTATACATTTATGCAAACCTACAGAATGAAGAACACCAAATGTAGCTTCATCAGTTATAACAAAGGTACCACTCTGGTGAGAACTGCTGATAAAGTTGGAGAGTATGCATGTGTGGGTGCAGGAGGTATATAGGGTATCTGTGCACTTCTCAATTTTGTTGTCACCCTAAACCTAACAAAAACAAAGTCTTAAACACATATGCACATTTTCTGTCTCTCACACACACACACCCACACACACATGCACACAGCCTTGTATCTTACGAAACTTAAAACACAGGTTGCGTGAACTCTGTGGGTGCTTCCTAGTGCTTATTTAATATCTATGGCGCAGATTTTTGTCTTAGATTTGTTTCCTAATATCCTAGTATCCAAGCTGTGTAGAAATACCATTTGCCCACATCTATTCATTGGCAACTAATAAAATGAACTTATTCTTTTCAAACCAAATTGGATTAGGTCGTTTCAGCAAAAGATGTAACATAAATTGCTCTTACCCTCCTGTCACTTGAGAAGATATGTTTTCTTTCTACATGAGAATAAAGTAGCAACTTTTGCAGAGCTTTAAGGTGTTAACAACAGATACAGACAATCACTTTAATGTACTAATAGATTCCATCAAGGAAGAGTGTGTCTCAAGCTGGGAAGCTACTGCCCAAAGTTGCTGTATCTTTTAAAAATATAATAATTTTAGAAATAGAATGATTATTTTACTATAATGAAACTTACTGGGTATAGTTATGGACAATGCAAATTTTAAATCAGTGGACTTTAAAAATACATTTTTTAGTATTAATGAATTCTGTTTAAATGGACGCTAGAAAAACTGAAAATGAGAGCAATCATTACAAAGGTGTTATTTTGTTTTTGATTGTTGCTACAGGAAATGTGGCATTTTATAAAATAAGATTTCCCAGTATTGTTCAGGACAGTGTTTTTTTAAAAATACACTTTACTCTTGATGTCAGCACCAACACTTTAGATTATACTTTACTATTATTAATATATCTTCCTGAGTTTTTTTAAGTGTACATTTATGTTCAGCTTCCAATACATAGTGTATAAAGATTTGAAAATTTAACTAATAATCCATCATTCTAGACTGAAATGTCTTTTTCTTTTTTTAATTTTCTTACTCACTATAAGCAATACATTTCCTATAGCAGAGATTTTGTTGTGTTTTACCCATTCACTGAGTTTGAAGGGATTCTTCTAGTTTATCCCTGCAAATGATAGTTTATCCTTTTCGATTCAGTTCAAGAAGGTGTGTGTCTCTTTGGAAGCTCTGGATATTGAACACTTTCAATCTAAAAATAATTTTGCCTTAACTTTACAGAACTTTAAAGCTAATTTAGATAGGTTGTTATAAAACAGACATGAAGAGCCCCGAAAATGATTTCACATCTTCACTTTTAGGTAGGGTTTGAATCAGGACACTGTATTTGATCTAAAACAGGGGTGTCCAATCTTTCGGCTTCCCAGGGTCACACTGGAAGAATTGTCTTGGGCCACACATAAAATACACTAACACTAATGATAGCTAATGAGCTGGGAAAAGTCACAAAAAAATTGCATAATGTTTTAAGAAAGTTGAAGAATTTCCGCTGGGCTGTATGAGCTGCCCTGGGCTGCATGAGCCCCATAGACCATAAGTTGGACAAGCTTGATCTAGAAGGTCTTTTAGGTACTGCAGAGCAGTCCCTGTCCCAACTATTCAACTCTGTCATTGCAGTGTGAAAGTTGTCATAGAAAAAACATGTAAAGGATGAATATGACTATACAAACAAACCTCGATTTATGGACATCGAAACTTGAAATGCATATTTTCATGTGCCACAAAATATTATTCCTTAAAGTTTTTTTCAACCATTCAAATATTAAAGCATTCTTAGTTTGTAGGACATACAAAAACAGGCTGTAGGCAGGATTTGGTCCAAAGTGTACAGTTTGCTAATTAAGGAATTACTTTATTCAGTTGACATTACTATTTCACTGTTTATTAGCGTAACATTTCTGTTCCAGGGGACACTAACTCAGGAATAGAAAAGTGGAAAATAATTTTGTTTTCATTCCTGAAGCTTCTGGAATGAACTAGAGGTATCAACTCTTTAATAAACATGTCAGCTCTTCTGATGGTTCCTACCTTCAAATTCTAATAATCTTTCCCCTCCTAGCCACAAATTCCTCTTTGGTGCTATGAGGGTTTATTAAAAAGTCCATGTTGTCAAAAGGAAAAGTGACCTTTTGTCCTCTCCCCTTTTTTTTAAAGAGTTCCTTAAGAAAATGTATAATTCTAAATCATTTATTTGTCTCTTTTATATATGTACATGTTTTTAAAGGCTAAATAAAGTCTTGCCAACATTACAACTCAGTAATGTTTTCCTTAAGGGTCTGGGAGCCATGTTCTTTGAAATGTAAACATCAAGAAAGATAGGACCCATTTCTGTCACCATGGGAGTTTAGCTTAGAGTTCTTGCTTCAAGCTTTTCATAAAAATAAATTTTTGTTTTCCTTTAAATGAAGGAAATTATCTAACACAAATGGCGATCCTGTTTATCAGGTAAAGTTAGGGTGAACTATGAAAGAATATGTGCCAAATAGTGCTGTATCTTGAAAACACGTATGCAATGAATTATATCTGTGTGGCTACATAAAAGGTTGAGATTTCATTCTCCTTTGCAACCTCATTAGCATATTGCCTGTGATGCACATCACAGTATGGCTTAATGTTGATTCTCTGATTAATATTGCTTTCTTTCTTTTCTTCATTTCTGGAGAGAATTATCTGAGTTAGCCAGAAATGTTTTATTTTTATATTTTCCCCAAGATTGTATCCACCAATCCTAGATAGTCATATTATGATTCTTACCTGATCATAATCCAACAACTCCTCAGCTCCCATTAAAAGACCATTATTAAATCATATCTCAAGTTCTCAGTAACTGTCACTGGTCTTGTCATTCCTCCTCAGAGATAGAGTCATATCAGACTGTCTTGATAGCATTCTCCATTATCAGGGCAAGCAAAAAATTCAGATTCATGTAATCAATAAGTAGCTATAGGGATATTTATGGAGCTTCATTTTGACCTTAATTCTCTTTTTTAACAGTTTTATTGAGATTTAACGTACTACAAAACTTACTATTTAAATTTTACAATTTAATTTATTTTTGGTATATTCATAGACTTTTATATGCACCATCACCGTATGTTGTGATTCACTCAGGATGGTGGCAGAAATATTTAAGGGAAATATTAGGGAAAGTTATAGGGAATAGTCACAAACGTTTTAGAAGTCCGAAAGGTTACATAGCTTGTAATAACTGAACAGGCTGAAGGCAGCCAGCTCTTACCTTAGAGCATTAGGTCATAGGGTAAATACTAGGGACAAGATAGGCTTCCACAGTTAAGTCTGTTTATCCTACCTCCACTAACTAACCTTTGAGCTGCATGGCCCTCTCCGGGGGAGATCGACCAGGGAAATGACCCCCTAACGGTATTTACTTTAGACTCATACCTGAGCTTTAATCATTGGTAGAACTACTCTCTTAACCACGTTGATTATCCCCACACACACAGTCACTAGACAGTGTGTTTACTCAAAGCTCCTGTTGTTAATTGGATACTAAATAAATGCCTGGTGTGCGAGCTATTCAGGGCTGGCCGCAGTGACAAATGTCTCTTGGTGTGCAGGCGGTCAGACACTCAGCTGGACTGGCAAAACAGAATATCTGTGTGTCAATGTACGTTTTATTCATCCGTCGTTTGGGTCAGGGTCTGCGGGCAGACTCCTGCAGCTAACGCCCACTTGTGAGGAGCGCTACCTGAACCATGAAAGTTTAAGTTTTCATAACATCAACAAGAAATTCTACTTCCATTAGCAGCGACTAATTTCTCCAAACCTAGCAACCCGTAGGCAACCATGAATCTACTTTTAGAATCCACAGATTTTTATTCTGAACATTTCACATTAATGTATTAATGCAATATGTAGCCTTTGGTGACTGTCTTCTTTCAATTAACGTACATTTTTATAATTCATCTCTCATAATGTGAATCAGTATTTTATTCTTTTTATTGCAGAATAATATTCCATTGAATAGATATGCTATATTTTGTTTATTTATTCATCAGTAGATGGACATTTGCATTATTCTACTTTTTGACTATGATCAATAATCCTTATATAAATATTCAAATATAAGTTATGGTGTTAATATGTTGAAAAAATAACGAGTAAAACCTAGGAGTGTAATTACTAGGTAATACACTAACCATACATGTAACTTTTTGGTGAACTGCAAAACAACTTTCCATAGCAACTACATTCCAACTATGTATTAAAAAGAAACAGAGATATTATTTAAATTTATTGATAATTTGTGCAATCAAGGAAATACTTATATTTTAAGGAAATAAAATAAGAACAACAGAAATACCAGTCAAAATACTTAAAAGGAGGCTTAGCAATCAAATCAGATTTGTTTGTTTGATCTTAATCTTTAAAACTGTCTAGATTATTTGTTGGTTTAACATAAAATAATTTGTATGGATTTCTATAGCCCTTAATATTTTTAAGTGGAAAACTCTAAATAGTAGCCTATGAGCTATTTTGTGGTATTAAAATTTTACTTTTAATAAAATATCTGTTCATATTATTTTCAAGTCAAGAGTCCATTAGAATCATCCAAAATCAATGGGTTCACTACTTTTAGTTGTATCCATTTTCTCAGTTTTTTCTCCTGTATGTCATATTATCAGATTTACCCTCAATAGGCTATTATCTTTGGGACTTATTAAAATATAATTAATTTTATGGTCAGCTTGTTTTGTAGTTCCTTAGTGAAAAAGACTATCATATCAGACTCATATTTAGTTTGATATTTCCGTATCTAAATTATTTCCTCACCTCTCTTTAGAGCATTAACTTCTGTAATAATTAGCAAAAGTGATGTACCACAGTGAGCAAGTCTACGCAGCCTACCTCCCGAAGGCTGAGGGGCCAACGAAAGAGGCTAATGTACTCAGTGTCTCAGAAAAAACAAACAAACAAACAAACAAACAAAAAACATGTAATAGGGACTCACAAACAGGAGCCATAGTCTATAGACTTCAATGGTCACTAGAGAGATGGTGGGTCCCTGTGCCATTTCCCACCGGACGCAGGGCTTATACGTCATAGGAAAGGGATGTGTGGGACAACTTAAGTCAACCCTTCAAGGAAAGGTAAGAATGCTATGTGCATCTGCCTAGGGGAAGGGGATTTGGTTAAGGTTGTTTTATCTTGAGGACAAGATTTATAATAACAGTACATAAAGTAGAACTTGTATAAGCATTCTGGAACAGGGGTTAGTGAGAAGTTAACATGGTGGATTCACATCCAAGATAGAGTTGCTTTATCCTCTGCAAATGACTTTCAGAGAAATGCACATAAGTCTCATAAAAATTGGAGGATGGAGGAGACAAAATAACTCTGTTAGGTCAGTCTTAGCATTGCAATGTTGATTGAAAATCTCCAATTAGAAAGTATTCTGTTCAGCAATAGAAAATTATGCCATTTTTTTACATTTCAGATAAAATCATAATTTTGAAATGCATTTTATTATGGGTCACATTTGTAATGTTATGTTTAAAAATATCAAAGATTACAATTCTTTCTAAAAATGTATTAGAAAGAGACTAATGAATTCCAGTACTGCTTATTTAAATCAAACTACCTTCTTCGACAAAGAGCCTAAAGTCAAAATTCTGTCAATGTGCATTTATCTATAATGAAAAGTACCTTGTTTCTCTGGGTTTTACTCTACATTGGTAACTATTGGAGCATGTGGGCTTAGGTACTATTTAAGAAACAAGTAGCTTTTAATTCTCAAACCATTTTTCATAAATAGATGATCAAAGTTTTGCCTAAACGCAATGCACTTCAGACTCTTAATTTGACTATTTAAGAGGCCGAGGGATAGAGAGTGGATGTGACATGACATGGTTCTACTGTGTTTTATAATAGAACGGCTTCTAGAAAACAGGCTTCCTCATTTTCAGTCTACTGTTTCTTTTCTTTTCACTATTTTGCTCACGTTGCAAACTGCTTTGTAGATATACTTAGAAATATAGCTAGAAATATTTTCTTGATATTTCATGCCCAGCTCAGTGTTTCAAAATTCTAACACCCTGCATTTTGAACCACATGAGCATTCATTTTGCATTGATATTATTATAAGGCTCATCTGTGCTTGGAAGTCTATGGCTATTGTTTAGCTCCATTATATTATGTTCAAACCATATATTAGGATTTGTTTTGCCTGGACAAGTTGAATTGTCTATTAAGAAAACCTGAATTCAATGAATAATTGTATAACCTTCTGTTGCCTTTCTTTGTCTTGAAATGATTTTTAACATGTTCTCATTTCTATTTAGACAAATACAAGATATTGGTATCTGCTTTTCTCAGATTACTTTATTTGTCATGGTTAATGTAGGATCTTTATTTCTACACAGGATTTCAAATGCAATTTTTGTAGCATTTGTACTAAAGAACTAAAAGGATGATTTAGATCATATCCTGAATAATATTTTAATGAACTATAATACAAAATAAAGTGATAGCTACATTTAAAACTGGTAAATATAAATTGTAACACCATTTAAAAATTATATTGGTGGCTAAGATGTATGGCAATGCTTTTTATTTTATATTTCAAACATTTAAGTCATTGCTTAAAAGGTTTAAGTTGATTTTTAATTCATTTTCTTGTGCCTATCTTTTATTAGATGTATGTTTTAACAAATCCCATTTCTTCAGATATGAGCTGATAATAGAGAAGCTATAGGTAAATGTATGTAGTTAGTTTTATTATCTGAAACAAAATATGTAACAAAAATAATTTTTTAAAAGAGCTAGAATCCTATAAAAGTTACATATCAGAAGAACCCAAAGAAGGATTTCCTCTGATGTTATTTTCAGGCAGTGAGGCCAATACGTATATTTATTAATCTTCTCAAATTTTATTGGATATCTATAATGTAAAGTACTGTATGAGCTGGTAGAGAGTGTACAAAGTTGAATGATGAGACATCCCTGCCTTAAGGAAACTATATTGTATAAAGAAAAAATATGTGTATAAACAATTTATTTTATTTTGTTTAGGTTTGTTTTGGAGAATGAACGAGTAGAAAATAAGTAGGAATCTGAAAACCCTCATAACACAATTTAATAGCTAATACTAACTGAGCACTTATTAAGTGTCAGGCTCTTTGCCTACAGTAATTAGCATATTTCATTTTTATAAAACCATGTGAAGTAGTAGTATTTTAACCCTTGATTTATACTTGGGAAAGTAAAGGCACAAAAGAAAGGAATCAAACAACTTTGGCCTAATCACAGAGAGGTGGTTCTGTGTTTGAGATCTGAGTTTTCCACACTGTCTCTCAGGGCCCTTTACAACCGTTAATGTAATTGAATCTCACAAACCTGGAAAATAGGGATTATTAAAAATCTGCATTTTTTAACAAATAAATAGGATGTCAGAGTATCAGTGATTGACTGATACTTAGTTATCAGTGATTGACATCTCTTAGTTACTATATGCTTACCAGGTCTTGACTCCAAGTCTTCTGACTACAGAGGCTGTGATATTATCTGGGTGTAAACAATCATACTGATTTTCACATACCATGCCTAATCTGTTATTCAATTAATGACATTTCCTTGAAATATACAGCTTTTCTCTCTATAAACACTACCCCCAACATCTTACATACTTGTGAAGTTCAAAATGCCCTCTCTTTAATCTGCATAGAAGGAACTGTCTGGCAGGTAAAGAGTCTAAGGAATTCCTGGGAAACTCTGGTAATGAATTTTACCATAAACACGCTAATTACTGAAAGCATGAGTTATCTTGTGTCTGTGAGAAAGTTTCAAAAAATAGTGTCTAAAAGAGAACATAGAGCTGGCATGCAATGGCTAGAAGATGTGTAGGCTTCATGGGGTGATATTGGATGACTTTACCTAAAATGTTTAAAAACATTCCAACTGTGAAACTGTCTCATTTGTGAAATGTGAGAACGGGGTTGCTTTGGTAAAGAGATTTACAGAGATGCTATTTCTATCACTTTCAAATATTTTCTATTTGAATGCACGTAATAATTGCTAGATAAGATCTTAATTGATTCTATTTTATTATTAAAATTATAATTAATTTTGACTTATAGAGGACTAATTATAAATGCATTTTTTGTGTTTGATCAATACCTAAATGTTTACATTTCTAATTGATTCTAAAGTTTAGCAAAATATTAATTCAGATATCTAATACAATTAAAGATTTCTTTACTAAATATTTAATCTTCTAAAATATACTTATAAAATAATTCAGTAATTATTCACTTTCGTGTTGTAAATATTAAATATATATCCCCATAGATTACTTAAGTATAGGTAATAAAGGGAGAGATCCCTGAATTCAAATTTTTTTTGTGTTACAACATGTAAGTTCTGTGGCATTGCAAAGAGAGACAAATGCATGTATTGATCATTTACTATGAGCTACACATTGTATTAAGCATTTTACACTTGTTATTTTCTTCTCTAATATAATTTTAATGCAAATATTATTTATCTCATTGTATACCTGATGAAGTCAGAACTCAGAGAAAATGGTTTGCCCAACCATAAAATCAATAGTAGGATAATTGGGATTTAGTCTCTATCTGAGTTACTATTAAAATTGCTTATTGTTTACCTCATGCAGCAGTTATTTAACTTTATGTAAACTTCTTCTGTAGAAACTGAGTTAGTTATATTGCAGATTTAATAAACTAATATATATTAGTGTGCTTTATAGGTAATATCTCTTTCGTCTTCATCTTTCTTCTTTTATGTCTCCCATTTCTTATAACCACTCTTTTAATTTTTTTTTTAAGAGACAGTGTGTCTCGCTCTGTCACCCACGCTGGAGTGCAGTGGTGAGATCTTGGCTCACTGCAACCTCCCCCCTCCTGGGTTCCAGCAGTTCTCCTGCCTCAGCCTCCCAAGTAGCTGGGACTACAGGTGCACACCACCATGCCTGGCTAATTTTTTGTATTTTAATAGAGATGGGTTTCCATCGTGTGCCCAGGCTGGTCTCGAACTCCTGAGCTCAGGTAATCCACTCACCTCGGCCTCCCAAAGTGCTAGGATTACAGGTGTGAGCCACCGTGCCTGGCTTAACCACTCTTTAAAATATTAATAGCCAATTATAATTTTTAATGTGTGTCTAACACCAAGAAATGGTAAAAACTAAGTTTATTGTCATTAGAAATGCTTATTTGTCAGCACACAAAACCACAATATACAAAATCTGATCTCTGGTATTTCTAGTATTAAAAATAATGATAATAACCATATATATGTACATCAATTTTAAAAGATTTTTTCTTATTTTGCTTCCTGATAAAGAAGATGTGAGAATAACCTCTTTCCCATTGCCAAGTAAGTTTTGATGTTACAGAGTGTGAATGTTATAAAACACACTTTTGGATGTATAAACTAAGGTGCAGAAAATCTATAAAAAAATTCAAAGATAGAAAAAATATTACATTTAATAAATCATGATTACTGGTGGCTTCTTCCTTACTTTCTTACTTTTAAAGTCAGATTCTCAAGTTAAAATCACTAAATCACAACTGTAAACAAACTTACTGAAATGTTATTCTCTTTTTATAAAACAGTGCTTTAGAGTTAATTTTGGAAGGGCTTTCTCTTCTATTAAGTAGTGCTATAGATACTTTTATATTATGCTACAGCAAAAAGATTTGCACAGTAGCAAGATTTAAGACAAATACAAGTGATCTTTTGGGTTTATCAGAATTTATTTTGCTCAAACCATTTCTCAAATTACTTTTGTGGACTTATATTTCATTTTAATTGAGACAAAATGAGAGGTGTCAGGTGAGATATTGATTGCTTTTTAAATATGTTGACAGGGAAATATATCTTATTAGATAGTGGATTTACTTTTTAAGTGGATCTGTGTTTTGCATAAAACATTTAAAACATATTCACTAAATATTAAATATCTACCCATAACTTATTAAATGGGTATTTATATCACCTTATTTTAATTAAAATGTTTCTAATTTTACTTTAGAGAACCCCAAATTTAATTGGTTTCTCTCAATATTTTTGTTTGTGTTTCATTTGTCTTTAATTGCAGTAAGATAACTGTTCTCATTAAATTAATCGATGCCTAGGAGAACATACATGACTTATTTAGAAAGCTAAGCAAAAATAAACTTCTGAAATTTTTATTTCTGGTACTCTATTAAAAGTGATTTATTCTATATTTTAACAAATAATCCAGCTACCCCAAACTGATATCTACATGTTTTCAAGGAAAAATTATATTTTTATAAAGCTACCATTCCTTTGAATTAGTTAAAACCTAGGACTAATATGGTAACAGGATTCAATCTTCTTAAATTTTACTTCTTAGAAACATAATCATATTTACTCTGTAAAGTAATTTTCTTACCTATTGCTGCAGAGGTCTGCCTTTGAACAGAGAAGTGCTGAAGTAGGAGCTTTATCTTATGGTGTCTTACACATCATTGGTAATGATGAAAGATTTTCTTGCCCCTTAGTTTAGCTAAAGTTCGGGTTCTTGTCTCACGGCCAGAAGAAATTAGGCACGTGAACACATTAAAAGGTAAGGAGAGCAGAATTTATTAAAAGAAAGCTGTCAGTGAAACAAAAAAAAGTGGGGAGGTCCTGCCAACAGGTTCCCACCACACAGGCTGAATACCAGGCGACCACACATGAGCTGAAGAGGCCAGGCTCCTCCCCTTGAATAAGGCATGAATTCTCAGTAGCTCCACCCCATTCTCCCAGTGTGCAGGGGGCCCTTAGTCTGAGCCATTCCACATTGATTTATTTCTCTTTCTGCGCATGTGTTAAGGGACAGAATTTTTCCTCATGGACATGTTTAGGCAAGCCCCCTGTGCACAGTGACCTCCCTGGCATTTGGCTCTCTCCTGTCTCTATCAGTAAGATAAAAAACACCAATACAAAAGTTAATGCCAACAGACACTCAGATATTAGGTTTCACATCTAATTTTACATAATTTTTTAAAAAATATTTTTAAAAGATCAATAATGAGGTACTACAATCTACAAAACACTGATGAAGTAATTAAAGACGGTAGATCCATTGAGCCCAGGAGGTCAAGGCTCCAGAGAGCTGTGTTCATGCCACAGGACACACTGAACCCTGTCTCAAAAGAATAAAACAGTAAAATAAAATAGTTTCTATTCCAAACAATAGAAAAAGAGGGAATCCTCCCTAACTCATTTTATGAAGCCAATGTCATCTTGATACTAAAGCCTGGCAGAGACACAACAAAAAGAGAAAATTTCAGGCCAATATCCCTGATGAACATTGATGAGAAAATCCTCAATAAAATACTGGGAAACCGAATCCACCAGCACATCAAAAAGCTTATCCACCATGATCAAGTCAGCTTCACCTCTGGGATGTAAGGCTTGTTCAACATATGCAAATCAATAAATGTAATCCATCACATGAACAGAAGCAATGACAAAAACCACATTATTATCTCAATAGATGCAGAAAAGGCCTTAGCCAAAATTCAACACCTGTTCATGTTAAAAGTCTCAATAAGCTAGGTATTGATGGAACCTATCTCAAAATAATAGGAGCTATTTATGACAAACCCACAGCCAATATCATACTGAATGGGCAAAAACTGGAAGCATTCCCTTTGAAAACCAGCACAAGATAGGGATGCCTTCTCTCATCACTCCTGTCTAACATAGTATTGGAACTTCTGGCCAGAGAAGTCAGGCAAGAGAAAGAAATAAAATGTATTCAAATAGGAAGAAAGGAAGTCAAATTGTCTCTGTTTGCAGATGACATGATTGTATATTTAGAAAACCCTATCATCTCAGCCCTAAATCTCCTTTAGCTGATAAGCAACTTCAGTAAAGTCTCAGGATACAAAATCGATGTGCAAAAATCAAAAGCATTCCTATACACCAATAACAGACAAACAGAGAGCCAAATCAAGAGTAAAGTTCCATTCACAATTGTTACAAAGAGAATAAAATACCTAGGAATCCAACTTACAAGGGACGTGAAGGACCTCTTCAAGGAGAACTACAAACCACTGCTCAGTGAAATAAGAGAGGACACAAAAAACTGGAAAAACATTCCATGCTCCTGGATAGGAAGAATCAATATCATGAAAATGGCCATACTGCCCAAAGTAATTTATAGATTCAATGCTATTGTCATCAAGCTACCACTGACTTTCTTCACATAATTGGAAAAAAACTACTTTAAACTTCATATGGAACCAAAAAAGAGCCTGCATAGCCGAGACAATCCTGGGCAAGAAGAACAAAGCTGGAGGTATCACGCTACCTGACTTGAAACTATACACAAGGCTACAGTAACCAAAACAGCATGGTACTGGTACCAAAACAGATACATAGACCAATGGAACAGAACAGAGCCCTCAGACATAACACCACACATCTACAATCATCTGCTCTTTGACAACTCTGACAGAAACAAGCAATGGGGAAAGGATTCCCTATTTAATAAACGGTGTTGGGACAGCTGGCTAGCCATATGCAGAGAACTGAAACTGGACTCGTTCCTTACACCTTATACAAAAATCAACTCAAGATGGATCAAAGACTTAAACGTAAGACCTAGGACCATAAATACCCTAGAAGAAAACCTTGGCAATACCATTCAGGACATAGGCATGGGCAAAAACTTCATGTCTAAAACACCAAAAGCAATGGCAACAAAAGCCAAAGTTGACAAACGGGATCAAATTTATAAAGATCTTCAGCAGAGCAAACAGGCAACCTACAGAATGGGAGAAAATTTTTGCAATCTATCTGTCTGACAAAGGGCTAATATCCAGAATCTACAAAGAACTTAAACAAATTTATAAGAAAAAACCATCAAAAAGTGGGCAAAGGATATGAACAGACAATTCTCAAAAGAAGACATTTATGCAGCCAACAAACATATGAAAAAATGCTCATCATCATTGGTCATTAGAGAAATGCAAATAAAAACCATAATGAGATACCATCTCATGCCAGTTAGAATGGCAATCATTAAAAAGTCAGGAAACAACAGATGCTGGAGAGGATGTGGAGAAATAGGAATGCTTTTACATTGATGGTGGGAGTATAAATTAGTTCAACCATTGTGGAAGACAGTGTAGCGATTCCTCAAGGATCTACAACCAGAAATACCATTTGACCCAGCAATCCCATTACTGGGTATATACCAAAAGGATTATAAATCATTCTACTATAAAGATACATGCACATGTATGTTTATTGCAGCTATTCACAATAGCAAAGACTTGGAACCAACCCAAATGTCCATCAATAATAGACTGGATAAAGAAAATGTGGCACATATACACCATGGAATACTATGCAGCCATAAAAAAGGATGACTTTATGTCCTTTGCAGGGATATGGATGAAGCTGGAAACCATCATTCTCAGCAAACTATCACAAGAACAGGAAAACCAACCCTGCATGTTCTCACTCCCAAGTGAGAGTTGAACATTGAGAACACATGGGCATAGGGAGGAGAACATCACACACCTGGGCCTATTGGGGCATGGGGGGCAAGGGGAGGGATAACATTTAGAGAAATACCTAATGTAGGTGATGGGTTGATGGGTATAGCAAACCACTATGCCACGTGTATACCTATGTAACAAAACTGCATGTTCTGCAAGTGTACCCCAGCACTTAAAGTGTAATAAAAATATATAGAAAAAAATTAAAAAATAAAATAATAAAAGAATAATTTTTAAAAACTTAAAAGTCTCAGTTATGCAAGATGAACAAGTTCTAGATATCTGCTATATAACAGTACCTACAGTTATTTACATAATATTGTGTACTTTCAAATATGTTAAATTTTATATATACACACAGAAGATCACAAAGAAATTTTTGTAGGTGATGGATATGTTTAGTAGCCTTTTGATGATGTTATCATGGATATATACATATGTCCAAATTCATCAAAGTGTATACATTATATATACATTGATTATATACATTTTTGTACATCAGTTATACCTCAGTAAAACTTAAAAAGAAAACATGGAATAACAAAGATTAACAATGAGGAATATCAAGAATCCTGGGACATTTTTAGTGGTCCCCAGGAGCAGGGGAATGGGTTATGTTGAAAGGGTAAACAAAGGAGTCAATAGTACATTGGTTCATTGCTATCTCTTTATCCATTTTTCCCAGATAATTTTGTGTATTTAAGATGATTCTCAGCTGTTCTGAACTTGTAGATCTTCATAGACAGACTTGTAGAAAACAAGACTATTTTTACTGCATTTCTGCTAGGAGAATTAAAATTTCACCACTATGCTGCTAACCATTTAAATGGTTAACAATATTTTGGTCAAACAATCTTTTTTTTCCTTCCATAAAATGCTACACATATGAAATGCTGTGAAGGTCCCCACTTAATTACTGATTCTATTACTCATTTTTCTTCTCCCCCTGTGTAAAACCTGAGCTTCTAGCATGTGTATTCTACCCAGAAGGTAGTAGTGTAACTGTGTTTCTCTGGAAAGAAAAGTGCCTATACAAGGATAGATGGCCATCCATAGACAATACAATACAAACTAATGGCCATAGTATGAGAGCAAATTGTCTCTCACTGTCCTCAGAGCCACTTCATACACCTATGGTTATATTAACACCTCATGAGTAATACTATTATGCCCAAACTCTCGTGGAGACGAAGTTATGAATTAAATGGTGTAGTTCTTTTTCATATATTCATTATGTACAATATTTGTCTTTTATAATTCATCAATTACCAAATATAATTTCCTTGTATATGCTCTTGATTCCTCTTCACAAATAGCCATCTCCTCTTTATAGACAGTTATTTTTAAATATGGCTTATAGGCTGCTTTTAATGTCAGCAGGTGCTATGTCTTGGCCTGGTTGCATGCTCCCTCAAAGCTAATACATTGCCAAACTCCTTTTGAAGTCAGTAAAAGTGTCAGACTTGAAGTAGCTTAGGAAAGGTGCTGGACAGATAATAAATTGATGCAGGGAGAATGACTTCTTTTTGCACATAATTCAGTTGGCTGGATAATCTCTCTTTTTCAGGCACATTTTGACCTCAGGAATCTCCTCTGTCTAAATGAAATATGTCAGCCTTCGTGCTGACCTTATTAAAAAATCATGGATTGATAATTTGAGATGCATATGCCATTAAGTTGCTGAAACAAGACTTGTCTTCTGCAGGTTACGCATATGAAAAATTTATTGCCACTAAAACAAACCTAACCTAGGAAATATTACATATTGTCTAATTGTGTTCACACAACTATTATTGTTACAGCCAAATGTGTTTTTTAAGGGTTATCTTATTCTAAAACCTCTGGCCTGACTATGCCTCCCCTTGAGTAAAGACATCTCAAAATTATGATACATGGTGAGTTGTCGCAGATTTGAGGACTTGCAGGTATCCTAAAAAATGTACCAGGCAATGGCAAAGATAGGAAATCAACCTTAGTGTCCCCTGATAAATGAATAAAGAAAATGTGATACACACACTACATACACACACACACACACACACACACACTAGAATATTATTCAACCTTATAAGAGAACAAAATCTGCCATTTAAAACAACATGGATGAACTTGAAGGTTATTATACTAAGTGAAAAAGCCGACTCCCCCCAAAAAAGACAAATACCGCATAATCTCAGTTTTGGATGTGTCAAACTAATAAAAACAGAGTAGATGGGTGGTTATCATGAGTTCAGAAATGGAGAAAATAAAGCATTGGTCAAAAGATGCAAACCTGCAGTTACCAGATGAATAAGTTCTGGAGACCTAATGTACTATATAGTGACTATAGCTCATAATAATGTATTGTATAGTTGAAATTTGCTAAGAAAGTAGGTCTTAAGTACCCTTATCATCAAAAGACTTTCTAAATCCGTGAGGTGATGGATATGTTAATTAGCTTGGTTGTGATAATTATTTCACAATTTATAGGCAATTTATAATATCACATTGTTTACCTTGAATATCACAACTTTTATTTATCATTTCTACCTCAATGAAGACATAAACAACCCCAAATTTTCTTGAAAATACGTATCTCTTTTATTTATTTTTCCTCCAACTTTGTTTTCCACTTCTTTGGTTACAAGTCATCAGAAGAAACTTTTTTATACCACCGTTTCTGAGATTAACTATTATTAAAGATGGCTTAAATGTGAAAAAGTAAATACCAAAAAAGAAAAAAAGGAAATTAACATAAATTTAATTCACAATATATGTAAAGACTTGCCATCTTATGTATGTGTGTATATACATATATATATATATATATATATGTATAAAATAATACTGTGGAAAGAGAAAAATAATGAAAAGTTTTTCACTCCAGTCTTTATTAAAACTTTGCAACATGAAATCAGTTATAAGATGAGTACTCTGCAAGGAGCAAGAGGTTTAAAGATTTTTATGGGGAGGGGGCAAATAAGCATTTACTCAATTTTGTAGCCATTGATTGATGACTTTGGGCTTAGCAAAAGGGATAAAGAGAACATTTGGGAGTAAAAGTTTTGCTAGGATCAGTGGAAAATGTTCAGTTTTTCAGCGTTTTTCACAATAGATAATTCCTAGATGTTTACTTTTGCTAGGCACAGTTTCAAAAGCTTTACATCCATTATCCCTTTCAATACTCCCAGCAAAACTATGAGATATATATTGTGTAGCAAAGAATTTAACTTTGCCCTAAGAAAAGTTACTTTTGCTGCTGGCTACCTGGAGGGATCTCTGAGCCCTTGGAATATCTTGCCTGATAAGAGCATTTTTGTTTACCTGAGGGTTTTGATTCACACCAGAATGTCTAACATGATTTATGGGAGCATTTTGAGTCACATGGTATTAACCTCTGGAGAGGCTGGAGATAGAGGTCAGCCCAAGGGCAGTCGAACATGGAGTCCCCATAAAGACTCTGGACACCAGGCTTGGGTAAGCTTCCTTGGTTGGCAATACTCCATGCACGTTGTCATATATCACTGATGAGAGGAGTTAACACTGTCCATGAATCTGTGGAGGAAAGGCTGGAATTTGAAAGTCTGTGTTTGGAAACCTAGACACTTTCCAATGTACTTGTTTCCTTAGGTGACTCTAATTTGTATCATTTCACTGTAATAAACCATAACTGTGAGTATAACAAGTTTCGATAAGTCCCATCAGTCTTTCTAGTAAATTATTGAAGCTGGGGTAGTTTCAGGAGCCCCCATAAACACTGCAGTTGGTGTCACAGTGAGGTTGGTCTGGTGAACTGTTCATTAACTGCATATATCACCCCTTGTATACAAATAAGAAACGCAAAATCATAAAGAACTTTCTTCAAGATTTACATGCACTAGAACAATGAAGAAATATTATTAACAACTACTTTACAGATATGGAAACTAAAACTCAGAAAGATTAGGGAATTTGCTAAAATTTACACTAGTTGCAAATGGGAGAATAGGGATACCAGTCTAATGCTGTTGTCTTTTCACTATTTTATATTGCCTCCTTGGAAACAGATGGGGGGACTAGGTTAAGCCTGTGAATATTTTAGCAATTGGGATAATTTATATCTCGATTTTTAAGTAATGTGTGTTTATATTGCATATGCTACAGTCCTTCAACTTGTCAAAGTCTCTGCTAGTTATTTTTCCATGCTAGGGAACCAAATTATTTAAAAAAGAAAGTAAAAGAAAAACCTTGGAATGGTGATTTAGATTTACTAATTATACTCAGATAAAATTAGCTTTAAAGCACAATTTAAATTTCCATAGACTTCATAAATTTGGTGATTAGTTTCAAGAAAACTGTATGCAGAAATAACCTAAAATGTAATATTTCTATTGATTTTCAAAGCTACATTTTGTATTGCGGCTCTATTTTTCAGAAACATAGCAGATGCATAGAAAACAGCATATAGGGTCTTTAATTTAGAGAAATATTTCTGGTATTTTGGCAGGCTATTAAATAAAAATGAGGGACAAGCTATAAATAATAAATGACGTAGCTATAGATCTTCTTCTTTTAGCTGGATCTTCTCAAATTGAGACATTTAATTAAGTGATAAAACAGAAAACAATACTTATTTTTAACACTATGACAAAATAGGAAGTGTTGTGGAGTGTAATATCACATGACCCACTATAAAACCTGCTTGAGTTAATCTGTTTCTTAGTAATATAGGATATTTAGATTGAAGAGCAACTTCATGAAATTTGAAAGTGATGGAAGAGGAGTAACATAGAGAGTAGAATTATAACAATTTTTTAAACAAATCTAAATGAAATGTGGGAGCAAGCTAGAGTGAGCCAATGAAGAAAAGGCCTGTGAACCCAGGAATAGCAAGGAAGTCAGTATGGCTTGACGAAGTGACAGAGAATTAATGTGGTTAAAAAAAAAAAAAATGAGGTGGTAGAAGGATCCTGAGGACAAGCTATGCAAAACATTTTAGGTCATAATGAGTAGTTTAATTCTCCCACACGAAATAGTGTGATGTGATTTAAAAGGGATGTGGCACATTCTTTATTTTGGCTATTTTGCAAAGAATAAAGTGAGGAAGAAAGGGAAGAGGGAAACTGCTTGAACGTTTAATCAAATTATCTGAGTTAGAGAGGACCATGGGTCAGTCTACAGGAATAGCGGTGAGAATAGAAAGAAGTGCTTAGAATCAAGATACACTCTGAAAGCAGATCTAATGATGGATTGAGGGTTTGAGTATAGGAAGCAAGAGAAATAGAAGAACCCATGATGGGCTTAAGGCTTTAGGTTTGAGGACATGGGTGAATAATGTGCTGATTTGTTGGGCTGGTGACATAGTATTCAGTAGGGTTTGGAAAGTGCATGAATTATTATTATTAATTTTGGTGATATTTGGTGGCATAAAGTTTGAAGGGCTTGTTATATATCCAGGTAGATCTGGCAGTTGGTTATACAAGGTTCAAGAAATAATTTGGGAATGAAGATTTAATTTGGGAGCCATTGACTTATTGATTGCACTCACCTGAGAAGTGAGTACCAAAATGCAGGAGCTGAGGTGTGGAATGTTCCCACATTTGGAGGTTTAAAGAAAAAGTTAAGCGAAAATTGCAAAGATACTGAAAACGTACAGACAAGGAGATAGAAAGAAAATCAAGAAAGCAAGTACCAAACCCCAGTGTTCCAGAATTTAACCTTATTTAAAGATAGGATCTTTACCGTTTTTAATTACTAAATATAAGGTCATACTGAAGAATGACAGGCCCCTAATAAGATACAGTTATTATTTTTATACGAAGATAGCCACGCAAAGACAGAGACACACAGGAGGAATGCCAAGTGAGGATGATGGTAGAGGGTGGAATTATGCTGCTGCAAGACAAAAAAAAAGCCAAAGATGGCCACTGAACTATCAGAAGATAGGAAGAGGCAAGGAAAGATTTTCTACAAGTTTCAGAGGAAGCATGTCCCTGTTGACACCTTGATTTTGGACCCTGAGCCTGCACACTGAGACATTAAACTGTTGTCCATTCAGTTTGTAGTGACACAGCATCCTTTCGGTGCCACTTCTCCAGCCAAAAATTGCCACCGCCAGTGGCGTCCCTGCCAGGGCCTCACTCAGTTTCAGGCTCACAACTGGGGTTGCTCCACCCAGTTGGCCCAGCAGGCTGCGCTCAGCTCACACTGTGGTCACAGGTTCCATGCCTGTCCATTTTTCTGTGCTCAACTTGCAGCTGGTCTGGGTGTGCCACAACCATCTTCTGCCTTGGGGCGCCAGACTCTGGACAAGGGGGAAACAGGTGCACCCGAAAACTAGGAGATGCCAACAAACATGGAGGCCCAAGGGGTTTTATGGCTCTTGCCTGGGGAGTCCCAAGGTCTGAGCCCCGAAGGACCATTACAGTTCTTTCTCCTTCCAACCACCCACAGCGCAGCAAACGGAGGATGGGGGGCGGTGTTTCAGCTTGTCCGTGTTACAGCTTGTTTAGTTCCACCTCCCCACTCTAGTTCCCGTGGCTCCTGGGCTGGCCCAGACCCACTACCACTTCCTGTCACGTGGGGCAGCTGCCCTGTTATAGCTCATTTCACACCTGCTGTTCTGCGGGTCCTGGGTTCTGGTCCCTCATCCAAGAAGAATGAGGTTATGCGAACACCAGAATGTGAGCAAGGTGGATAAGGGTCTTATTGAGCGACATAACAGCTCTCAAAATGAGAGGGGACTTAAAGTTGGTAGCCCTCTATGTGAGAGAGGGCCCAAAAGCAGGTAGTCCCCACATGTAGCTGAGTCTGGAGTTTTGATGGGGTCAAAATTGGGGAGTGCATGCTGATTGGTCCATGTGTAGGCCTGGAAAAAGCACCATTTGCTTGGCTAAAAGGCATCAAGGAAATTCTCACTCCAGTCATAAACTCAGCCTGAAACTGGCAGTCCAACATCCAGGCTTCAGTCTGCCTTTGGCCTGAAGGTCAGGTTTCACTGGGCACCCACCTGTATCTGCCTAGTAATTTGACTGTCTCCTGCCGCTATCCGTAGTACATAGCTACCGCAGCCCTAGGAAACTAATACAGGCATTGGTTGAATCTCTGGATACATCTTCAAAGAAAGAGGCTAGTCAAATTAGACAAAAATTCTTACAGCCATTGGGATTTATTGTTAATTGAAATTGATGGAAAAGCATCATATTAGGTATTGAATGTTAATCACCTTCCAGTCGCTAATATTACTTACCAGAGTAGCTGTATGCTACAAGACAGTTTTCAGAGAATGACTTGTGTTTTCACGCCACCTTTAAGATATATTTATCATAAGAGATGTGACTTCTTAGACATTGAAGGGATGATTTGACCTTAAAATGTGTTATTCAACTTCTATTAATATTGTGGATAAAAATATGTAAACATTCCTAAAGTGTGTTTATGATTAGCAGCTGCAAGAATAACTTCAATCCAAATGTAAGTTTTGATATTTGGCCTGAATAACAGATAAAAGTGACTACATTAAAGACCTAATTTTCAGATATTTCATGTTTTTGGAATTAGATCTTTGTGATATTACTATTTAACTTTTTAGCAGCATGTGATTTAGAATTCACAGAATCACTTTTAGAATGTTTATCAGAATCCGCTCAGTTATGTGTCAATGGTAAAGATTTTAGGCTAAATGTAAATGACCATAGTTTATCTGGAGCCAAAGGAGCTATTTTAATAGATTGTAGAGTGTCTATGTACTCTGAAAACATCATCATCTATGCATCCAGCAGCACTGGATACATTTGAGCACCCAAAGAATCTTTGCCTCAGTGCTAAGATCAAGGCAGGCAGGCAGGATGTGTTGTCACAGGTAGACAGAAATGTGTTTTGAAGGCACAGTAAATAAATACTAACTATAATGGAAGAAACAGCAAATCTTATGCCGAATGAGATAAGCCAATAGCTATATTCTAACATGAAGTCCTACCATGTCATTCTTGTTTTTGGGCCATTAAAAATGTCTGAGTCCAATTGTGTCCCTAGACCCTGTTTTTGTCAGTGTACTTCGATATAGAAATGTCTTTGTTTGTTGGACGCTAACTAGACATTCTGAAAATAAAAGTAGATTCAATTACTGTCTAGGCTGGAAGAGTACAACATCTGATATTGATTTTTTATTGAATGTGAGTATTCCTCATTCTACATATTTACACAAACACCAGTGTTTTTACATAAAACTACCTATAATGAATCATATTCAATAAAAATAGAGACTACAAAGCCTACAAAACTATAACTTTCATAGCACCATAATGATGGGTTAATTGGAATGAGATTATCTTCACATTCTTCTCTAGTCCTTCCTATTTTCGGTGATAGGAGACTTGCCTGAGTCAAACCAAGTAACTCTCAGGAGATCTAATACTAAGTATCATTTATTAATCTTGTTGGCCTGTAAGAATTCTTGACATTTGGAGAGTGGTATTATATTAATAACAATGACATATAAATATAAGCTAAGCACTTTTTCTTAATCAAATAGAGACAATGGTGCTGATTTTTCAGTCATATATCTTTGAGACCTAGATGATTAGGGAACAAAGGGGATGTAATAGTCCATTTTCATGCTGCTGATAAATACATACCTGAGACTGGGCAATTTACAAAAGAAAGAGGTTTAATTGGACTTACAGTTCCACGTGGCTGGGGAAGACTCACAATCATGGTGGAAGGCAGGGAGGAGCAAGTCACCTCTTATATGGATGGTGGCAAAGAGAGAATGAGAACCAAGCGAAAGGGGTTTCCCCTTATAAAACCGTCAGATATCATGAGGCTTATTCACTACCATGAGAACAGTATGGGGGAAACCACTACCATTATTCAATTATCTCCCACCAGGTGCCCCCCAAAACAACGAGAATTATGGGAAATATAATTCAAGATGAGATTTGGGTGGGGCCACAGCCAAACTATATCAGGGGAGCTGTTGTTCTTTGATTTCAAGAATGAACCTTAACTTTGCTTTAAATGTGTACTTTTAAATAACTACAGCTTAAATGTTTCCTTAAAAAGTCTTAAAATCTAATTCTGTGAAGAAAGTCGATGGTAGCTTGATGGGAATAGCATTGAATCTGTAAATTACTTTGGGCAATATGGGCATTTTTACGATATTGAGTTTTGCTATCCATGAGCATGGAATGTTTTTCTATTTGTTTGTGTCCTCTCTTATTTCGTTGAGCAGTGGTTTGTAGTTCTCCTTGAAGAGGTCCTTCACGTCCCTCATAAGATGTATTCCTATGTATTTTATTCTCTTTGTAGCAGTTATGAAGGCACGTTATATGGAAAGAGCAGGAAAGAGAGAGACAGAGACAGGGGCAGATGTCACGCTTCTAAAAAAGCTAAGTCTCATTAGCACTCACTCACCAGCCATGAGTGAGTTACCTCCTAACAGGCCTTCCCTCCACATTGGGGATTACAATTCAACATGAAATTTGGGCTGGCTGTATATCCAAACTATAACAGTATTGCTTGTTCTAAAATGGAGGAAATCAACATTGAGAGAAATAAACTTTCCCCAAATTACTGAAGGCATAAATGGTAAGACCACGTAATCTAAAAGCTTCCCTAAAAGCTTTCCGTTTTGTCTATTTAGCCTATGTATCTTTGTCATTTGGTAGCCGACCTTCGACTTTGCTATGGGAAAATATATTGTCCTTGTTTTCTCCACTCTTCAGATGACATTCTTTGCCCATTAGGTATTAGTAACTAGATACTCATTTTTTCTCTGGTCTCTGTATTTTCTGAAACTTGGTTCTTCAGATTTTCCTTTGATTCTGTGGTGTAAGAAAATTCTTACTTAAGGAAACTGAAGCCATTATTTGTGTTTGGAAACCAAGAGCCTTAACTTACGTGAATTCAATTTAGTTGTTATACACTACACCTATGCTCTTCAGAATTGTGCCAGATTTCCACTACTCTTCCTCTCATTTTACTCCTAATCTTTCTTTTCAAACACCTGCCCTTCTACCATTTTTTTTTACAATATTCATTTTGAAAACATGTGTAGTTGTTTTCTGGAGCAAACTCAGGCACAGTCTTTTAAAAATTGGTTAAATTGATTAGTAAAATTGATAAGATTAATGATAATTAATAATAGTTATTCACCAAGATCAATGGTTACAGTCAATAAACAATTTCTTTTCTTTTTCAAAATGGGCTCTGGTTACTACATTTTGTTCCTTAGGTTGGCACACTAAAAGGGAGGGTAATTTCACCAGCTGTCTAAGCTCAATTTTTATCATTTCCTTTAGATGAATGAAAAACCTACATAAGGGAAATTAAAGTTGATAGTGAAGATTATAATCTCTGGTATACTTATAAAATAAGTTTTTAAATATAATAATATTACTAATAAATTTTTAAATACATTTCAAACTTGAATACAAACTTCAAAGTTAGTAACTTTTTAAAATTTTCTAGGTTTATGCCAGAATTCTTAAGATGAATTTGAATATTGAAAAGGTTTTAATTAATAGCAGTTGAATCATAATGGGTTTAGTTATTTGAATACACAACCTGAACTTCAAACATTTTGTTAAAACCCCTCATTCTCTTTCTTAAATATCTCACTGTTTCACAAAGGATTGAGTATGTTTTACATAGGATGAATAGAGTGTTTTGAATGTCTCCTTGTTTTGAACTAGCTTAAAATGTTTTTGCTTTTATGCAATATCAGTAAAGCTATAGTTAACAGAAGTACATTTATTTTAAGCACATTTATTATAACTACATACATTTCAAAAGATATATTCAACTCCAGTGTAGGCAACAGAACAAGACACTGTCTCCAAAAAACAAAAACATATTAAAATTTGAAATCCAAAAAAATGAAATACATGTAAGAGTTTAAATGTTTGCATTATATGTGAAAGGTTAAAAGCACTGAAAAAGCACTGATATGGTTTCAATATGCCCTCCAAAGTTTATGTGTTGAAATCTTAATATCCAGTGCAAATGTTGAGAGATGGAACCTTTAAGAGGTGATTAGGTCATGAGGGCTCTGCTTTCATGAATAGATTAATGTTGTTATCACAGGAGTAGGCCAGTTATAAAAGTGAGTTTGGCCCCCTCTCTTGAGCACACATGCCCTCTTGTTTTTCCTTACTCTGTCTTTGCCCTTGTGCCATGGGATGATGCAGCAAGAAGGCCCTTGCTAGATTCAGGACTTCCCAATCTCCAGAAACATAAGCAAAATTAATTCCTATGTTTATAAATTAGCCAGTCTGTGATCTTCCATCATGCCGACACAAAACAAAGAGAAGCTATCTAAAGAGAAAATATGTCTAGAAGAAGATATTTTGCCAACAGTCTTGGAATAAAGCTTGCTTTCTTAAGGATTTCAACATAAATTTAAAAAAATTCTTTAACTTAAAAATTAAGTTTGAATAAAAGATTGCAACTGTATTCAATAAAATAGCGTTTATTTACTGTATCTTATAAATACAATATTGTTCAAAGAATTATAAAAATGTTTTGAAATAAATAATACATGAATAATAAAAAAATTAAAAATAAATAAAACTGTAATTGTCCTCAAGGAATTTACAACACAGTAGTTAAAATACTAAGGAGAATGTAACACTGTGATAAAAATAATGATGGATTTCATGTTGGGAAGCAGTAAGTTGTACATATTAGAAAATTAAAAGTATCAGCTAGGAATAAAAGGATACATCTCCAACATGATAAAGGATATCAGTGAAAAGTCTAGACTAACATCATAGGTAATTCATAAAGACTGGATGCTTTCACTCTGATATAGAAAGAGGTAAGAAACTCTTCTCTCACAGTTTATATTCAATATTGCGTTGGTAGTTTTAGCCACGCAATAAAGCATAAAAATTAAAGACATGCAGACTGGAACAAAAAGAGTAAGACTGTTATTATTTATAATTAAGTTTGTGTATATAGAAAATCACAAATGTCTACAAAAACCAACAAACTAATATAGAAGTTTAGGAAATTCACAAGATACATGATTAATATATTTTAAAAACTATATGTACTTGATGATGTAACTCAGAAATGAGATTAAGAAGACAATTCCATTCACAATAGCATTAAAAAACAGATTAGAAGTAAATTTTGACAGAAGTAAAATACCTATACACAAAAACTTGTAAAACATTACTGAACAAACTAAAGAAGATAAAATTTGATAATGATATCAGACAGAGTCATGAATTGGAAGTGTTTCTATTGTTATTTGGGCAAAATTCTCTCCATATATATCTATATATTCAACACAATCCTATTAACTTTCTGCCAATCTTTTTGTAGAAATTGAAATTGATTCTAAATTTTTAATGGAAATTTAAAAATCTAGGGTGTTTACATTTTTTAAAGGAGAACAAAGTTAGAAGACTTACACTGCATGATTTAAAAACTTACTATAAAACCATAGTAATCAAGACATTATATACAAAGATAGAACAATGGATCAGAACAAATATTAAAAAATAAACCCTTGCCTGTGTGGTCAATTGATTTTTTTTCAAAGGTGCCTAGCAAATTCAACGGGATAGACAATAGCCTTATTTGCATATAGTGCTTAGGTAATTGGATGTCCATATGCAAAAAAAAATACTAAAATCTGCCACTTACTTCCCAGCATATCCTAAAATTAACTCAAAATAGATCATAGATCTAAATGTAAAATGTAAAACTATAAAACTTTTAGAAAAAGCATAGAAAAAAAATCTTGGCAATATTGAGTTAAGCCATGAATTTTTAAAAAAATGATGCCAAGAATTCTATTCATTAAAAAAAAAACTGATAAATTGACTTCATCAAGTTATAAAAGTATGCACTTAAAAATTACTCCTAAGGGAGAGGATTCTAGGAATGTGGCAGTGTAGAAGCCTCAGGAATGTGTCTCCTCACCTGGACAACTATTGCACTGGCACAAGCTGTCCCATATACTTATTTTAGAACTCTGTAGTCTATTAAAGGCTTGCAATTTTGAAAGGAAGGCTTGGACCAAAAATTGCAGTTAATTTTTCAATTTCAGCTCTTTGTAGAGTGGTGACTATCCATCCCTCTCCAGGCACATGGGAGGCAGAAGTACATCTGTTCCTGGAGCAACCTGCACACACCATGGACAGAAAGGACCCCGTCTTCCAAATACTAGGGATCTGGTCTCTGGTTGCTTTTTTTTTTTGACAGACTCTTGTTCTGTCGCCCAGGCTGGAGTGTAGTGGTGTGATCTCCACTCACTGCAGCCTCTGCCTTTTGGGTTGAAGTGATTCTCCTCCCTCAGCCTACTGAGTAGCTGGGCTACAGGCACTCCCTACCACACCTGGCTAATTTTTATTTTTTTAGTAGAGATGGAGTTTCACCATGTTGGCCAGGATGGTCTCAAACTCCTGACCTCAAGTGATCTACCTACCTCAGCCTCCCAAAGTGCTGGGATGACAGGCATGAGCCACTGCCCCCTGCCTGATTGCTCCTTCCGATCACAGTGGTACACCTAAAGAAACAGGTTTTCACTGATGTTGCACCTCTCCCTGTAGTTTTAACCTTCCCCTTTCAGCTAAAATTTCTGGATATTAAAAGGCTGGTACCCTTTGCCACCTTTATTTTTTATTGTTTAGCTTCTTGGGGAGCTAGACACTAAAGACAGAAATACTTAAAAAAGAAGAAACAATTGCGTATATGAAGAAATTAGAAAGTGTATGGACATGCCCAGGGAAAGGCTAAGGAAAAATTACAAAAGCAATAACAATAACAAAAACAGAAAACACAGAGAAAGAGTAAGAATTAGGTTTCCAGATTTACCACCTATTAGATTCAAATGTCCAGTTTAAAAAAAAAATCAAGCAGAAAATGAAACAGAAAAGTATGGGCAGATTTCTAATGTGAAATGTTGGAAGTCAAAAGACAATAAATATGTTCAAAGTGCTAAAAGGAAAAAAAGAAAACTATCAGCTAAGAATCCTATATCTGACAAAATGTTTCTTCAAAAGTGAGGAAATTAAGACATTCCCAGATAAACGAAATATCAGGAAGTTTGTTATCATTAGACCTTCTGTGTGACAAATACTGAAGGGAGTCCTGCAGAGTGAAATGGAAAAAAGAAACCAACAAGCAAACAAAAATTTCCCCCAAATTAGACACTGACTTGAAGCCATATAAAGAATGAAAGATCTCAAAAGAGGCAAATATACGAACAATTATAAAAGTTAAATTAAACTGTAAAACAGTTTATAACTCTACTTTTGTTTTTACATAATGAATGAAACTGTCACACTTATAACAATTATTATTTTATGATGTGCAACAAACAATATATAAAAGTAAAATTTTCTAATATTAGAAACTAAAAGAAATGGGGATGGAGTTGTTAAAGAAACAGTTTTTGAAAGTTACTGAAGTCACATATGTATAAACTTAAATTTGAGTTTTATAACTTTAGTGTTCAATGTAATTCTCATGGTAACTACAAAGAAAATAGCTATAGAAGATATACAAAAAAGAGAAAGAAATTTAAATGCTTTACTACAAAAATCAATAAAACATAAAGAGTAATTCAGAAAATGAGGAACAAAAATCAATGAATTAAATAGAAAACAAATAGCAAAATGATAGAAGTCTCTCAATATCAGTAATTATTTTAAATGTACATGGATTAAACTCACCAATCAAAAGATTAGCTGAATAAGCAAAAAACAAAAAAACAACCCCACAAACAATCCAACTATATGCTGTGTACAATAGAATGACTTTAGACTGAAAACCATGAATAAATTGAATGTAAAAGAGTGGAAAAATATATTCTGTGCAAATAGTAACAAAAGATTGCAGGGGTGGCTATCTGGTAGGATTAAATCAACTTAAAATTAAAGCATTACAAGAGACAAAGAAGGACATCATATTTGCATAAAATGTTTAATATATGAATAAGATGTAAAAAATACTATAAGTATTTATGCATCTAATAAAAGACCATCAAAATATGTGAAGCAAAATCAAACAGAATTGAAGGTTGGAAAAGACAACTCTACCATAATGGTTAGAGACTTCAAAACTTCACTCTCAATAATTATCAGGGGAACCAGCCCCCAATATTTCAATGTAGGTTCTTTTCTATTTTCCCTAAGTGTCAGCCAATCTGAGAAATAAAGAGAAAGAGTACAAAAGAAAGAAATTTTACAGCTGGGTCTCTAGCGGTGACATCACATGTCAGCAGGTTCCGTGATACCCACCTGAGCCGCAAAACCAGCAAGTTTTTATTAGGGAGTTCAAAAGGGGAGGGGGGTATGAATAGAGAGTGGGTCACAGAGATCACATGCTTCAAATCGCAATAAAAGATCACAAGGCAAATGGGGGCAGAGCAAGATCCCAAGGCCAGGGTGAAATTAGAATTACTAATGAGATTCCATGTCCCTCTGTGCATGCGTTGTCATTGATAAACATCTTAACAGGAAACAAGGTTCGAGAGCAGACAACTGGTCTGACTAGAATTCACCAGGCTGGAATTTCCTAATCCTAGCAAGCCTGGGGGCTCTGCAGGAGACCAGGGTGTATTTTATCCCTTATCCACAACTGCGTAACACAGACACTACCAGAGTGGCCATTTTAAAGACCTCCCCCTGGGAATGCATTCGTTTTCCCAGGGTTATTCCTTGCTGAGAAAAGAATTCAGTGATATTTCTCCTATTTGCTTTCTGAAAGAAGAGAAATATGACTCTGTTCTGCCCAGCCCTACAGGCAGTCAGACTTTATGGTTATCTCCCTTGTTCCCTGAAAATTGCTGTTATCCTGTTCTTTTCAAGGTGACCAGATTTCATATTGTTCAAACACACATGCTTTACAAACAATTTGTACAGTTAATGCAATCATCACAGTGTCGTGAGGCGACATACATCCTCAGCCTACGAAGATGATGGGATTAACAGATTAAAGACAGGCATAGGAAATTATAAGAGTATTGATTGGGGAAGTGATAAATGTCCATGAAATCTTCACAATTTATGTTCAGAAATTGCAGTAAAGACAGGCATAGGAAATTATAAGAGTATTGACTGGGGAAGTGATAAATGTCCATGAAATCTTCACAATTTATGTTCAGAGATTGCAGTAAAGACAGGCTCAAGAAATTAGAAAAGTAATAATTTGGGGAACTAACAAATGTCCATGAAATCTTCACCATTTATATTCTTTTGTCATGACTTCGGCCAGTCCCTCCATTCAGGGTCCCTGACTTCCCACAACAAATAATGGATAGAACACCTGACAGAAAATAAAGAAATCAAACAACTGAATAAACCAGCTACATCTGCTATACATAAAAAGCCTATTCTGACAAACAACAGCAGTGTATGCATTCTTCTAAAGTGCACATGAGACATTTTTCAGGCTGAACCATATCTTAGACCATAGAGTAAGTCTCAATAGATTTAAAAAGATATAAAAAATATTCTCTCTGACCACAATAGGATAAAGGTAGACATTAATAACAGATGTAAAACTGGAATTTTTTTAAAATTGTGGAAATTAAATAACACACTCTAAGGCAACAAATGAATTAAAGACAAAATTGTAAAGAAAATTAGAAAATACCTAGAGATAAATGAAAATGAAAACAAAATACATTAAACTTTATGAGATGCAACAAAACTAGTGCTAAGGGAAAATTTATATTTATCAATAGTTACATTAAAAAACAAGTAAGATTTCAAATCAAAAACCTAACTTTACAACTTAAGAAACTAGAAAAGAAAAGCAAACTAAGCCCAAATCTAGCAGAAGAACAAAATAATAAAAATTAGAGCAGACACAAATGAAATAGAAAAAAGAAAAACAACAGATTAAATCAATGAAACAATAAGTTATTCTTTGAAAAGAAGAAGAAAATCAACAAGCCTTTAACTAGATGAAATAAAAATGAAAAGAGAAGACTCAAACTAATACAATTAGAAATAAAATGGGTACATTACTATCAATCATATAGAAATAAACAGGATTATAAGACAGTACTATGAAACATTATGTCACAACAAATTGGATAACCTAAATCCAGTAAAAAATGCCTAGGAGGACAACATTTTTCAAGATAAATAAAGATGAAATAGAAAATCTGAATATACCTGTAACTAGTAAGAAGATTAAAACCATAATAATAATAATAATAAACTCTAAACAAAGAAAATGCCTGAATTTGATGGCTTTATAGATGAATTATACCAAATATTTTAAGAATTAACACCAATATTTCTCAGACATTTCAAAAAATGGAATAATATAAAACACTTCCTATCTCATTCTATGAGGCCATTATCACCTGGATACCAAAGCCAGACAAAGACAAAACAGGAAATGAACAATACAGATCAATAACATTTATGAACAGGATGGGTGTGGTGACTCACACCTGCACTTTCAGCACTTTGGGAGGCCAACGCAAGTGGATCACCTGAGGTCAGGAGTTCAAAACCAGTCTGGCAAACATGGTGTAACCCCATCTTTACTAAAAATACAAAAATTAGCCAGGCATGGTAGCTCACGCCTGTAATCCCAGCTACTCAAGAGGCTGAGGCAGAAGAATTATTTGAACCATGGAAGTGGAGGTTGCATTGAGCCAAGATTGCACCATTGCACTCCAGCCTGGGTGACAGAGCGACACTCTGTCTCAAGAAAAAACTAATAATAATAATACTCTTTATAAACATTGATGCAAAAATCATCAAGAAAATACTAGCAAACTGAATCCAGCAGCATATTAAAAGGATTATACACTGACCAAAATAATTTATTTCTGGAATGCAAAGATAGTTCAATACAGGAAAATTAATAAATACCACAATAACAGAGTAAAGAAAATAATACAAAAACATCTCAATATTTGCAGAAAATGCATTTGAAAAAATTCAACATCACTTCATGATAAAAAGACTCAATAAACTAAATAGAAAAAAGCTACCTCAACATAATAAAGACCATGGATTAAAAACTCACAGCAAATATTACACTCAATGGTAAAAGAATGAAATTATTTTTAATAAAATCAGAAACAAAGTAGAGATGCTCAATTTCACCACCTTTATTCAACATATTATGGAAAGTTCTAGTCAGCACAATTAGGAAATAAACACAACCAAGTAGGAAAGAAAGGAAAAATTGTCTATCTTGACAGATGTTACAATATTCTGTGTAGAAAACTTTTAAAAGTACATAAAAATATGTGAGAACTAATAAATGAATTTTAAAGAGTAGCAGGATACAAAGTAAGCACTCAAAAATCAATTTAATCTCTATATACTAACAATGAACAATCTGAAAAAAAAATTTAAAATTCCATTTGTAATTGCAGCAAGAAAAATAAAATACATAGGATTTAACCTAACTAAGGAGGTGAAAGACTTGTAGAGTTAAAACTACAAAACATTGCTAAAAAATTTAAAATATATAAGTAAATAAAACATGTTCTATGTTCATGGATTGAAAGGCTATATGTATCATATATATTAGATTCAGGGAGTATATATGCAGGTTTATTACATGCAGGTATTACATGATGCTTAGGTTTGGGCTTCATAAACCCATAATCCAGATTGTAAACACAGTACCCAATAGGCAGTTTTTCAATCCTTTCCCCTCTCCCTTCCTCTTCCCTTTTTGAGTCCCCAGGTTCTATTGTCTATATCAATATGTCCATGTGTATCTCATGCTTAGCTCCTACTTATAAGTGAGAACATACAATATTTGTGTTTTCTGTTGCTGTATTAATTTGCTTAGGATAATGGCCTCTACATTTCAACAGGTGAATGGATAGACGAATATTGCTGAAATTGACTATTTTTCAGCACAAAAGAAATAAACTACTGGTACATGCTGCAACATAGATTAACACCACAATTATTATGCTAAGTGGAATAAATCAGTTGCAAACAGTGCACATTGTCTAATCTATTCATGTGGCATTCCTTAAAATGTCAAGTGAGAAAGCTTATGGGTGGTTGCCTGGGTTGGAAGTAGAAGTCATAACTGACAGTAAATTCATATGAGAAAACTTTTGTGAATGATGAAAATATTCTGAAAGTCATTTGTGATGATGTTTGCACATACATACATTTATTAAAAATCAAAAATGATCTTTTAAACAACCAGCCCTCACATGAACTGACAGAATGAGAACTCATTCATTACCACAAGGAAATTACCAAGTCATTCAAGAGGGATCTGCCTCCATGACTCAAACATCTCCCTTTAGGCCCCATGTCCAACATTGGAGATCACATTTCAACATGAGATATGGACAAACATCTAAATTATATCAGTTGTTCAGGAGCATGTTATTTAATTTCTGTGTATTTGTGTAGTTTTTCAAGTTTCTTTTATTATTGTTTTATAGTTTTATTCCATTGCTGTCTGAGAAGACATTTGATATAATTTTTATTTTTGTAAATTTGTTGAGACTTGTTTTGTGGCCTAACATATGTTTCTTTGTTGATTTCCTGTCTAGATGATCTGTCCAATGCTCAGGGTGGGGCCTTGAAGTCCCTGACTATTATTGCATTAAAGTAAATGTACCTTTCACTTTAATATTTGCTTTGCATAAATGTATGGGCTCTTGGGCAGCATGTTTCGGTGGAGATGGTAGTATCAGTGGAAGACAGGGAGATCCTGTCATCAGGACACATGCAAGTACCTGACAGCACTGCCTTTGTGGGGCTGGGTTTGCTCTCAGTAGTAACCATCCCAGGCTGGTGGCTCTCAGGCTTTGGGGAACACACATTTTGGTTTACTTTGTCCTATGACAGCCTTCCCAGTGCGCTACATCACCCATTTCCCAGTACATAGAACACTGTGTGTGAGGGTGCTGGGGAACTCACTGCATTGCTGGGTTCAACCAGTGTAGTGTCCATGCAGCACTCTGGGTGGACACATATGTGTCAGTGGGCCTCCAGGGTTATCGAGATGAAGAGGCTGTTGGGTCCCAGGTTAGAATGCAATCTGGTGAAGGTTCAGCTCTGAAAATGTCTCCATGCTCAGCTTCTTTGGTCTTGGGGCACATGTGGGACACGTTGTGAACTCTTTCTGTGGAGCAATGCCATAGGCGCCAGGCAGCTCCCTACACTAGTCTCCAGGTCTGCAATTGTAAAGAGGCTCTCTTATGGCTAGAATTGCAGGAGTCTGTAGTATTAATAGCAATGTGGACTGCTGAGAATCTCATAGTTACCCTTTCTCTGAAGCGAGGAGCCTCTCCATGCTCCCAGTTGATTCCACCTGGGCCGTCTGCCTCATTTCACTTCCTTCCATGCCTTAGGTGTTTCCTGTCATTTATCTGCTGAATTCCAGTGTTCTCTCTTAGATGCTGTATTCATAGTGTGATTATCTACTCACTATTTTGGTTCTTCTTTGTGGCGGGCATAGTGCCCATTCCTCTAATCAGCTCTCTTAAAACTCCCTCTCTTTCTGAAAAATTTTAAATGCCCTGAATTATTAACTGATATTCAATTACTACAAGAATTTTTACATTCTTCCTGTATCAAAACATCAAAGAAAAAGTAATGATCTTATAATCCCAGCTACTCAGGAGGTGAAGGCAAGAGAACCACTTGAACCCAGGAGGTGGAGGTTGCAGTGAGCCGAGATCGTGTCACTGCACTCCAGCTTGGGCGACAGAGCAACGCTGTGTCTCAAAAACAAAACAAAACAAAACAAAAAACAGTAATGACTCATTATAACATATGCTATTACACAATGCAGTTTATTTGAAATAAGTTATACAACTGTGCAGGGGTCTGCTATAGCTAAAATATTGGAAAATCAACAAATACTATATTTTACTATATGAGAATAAAAAGTATCTGAGTACCACAGAGTGAGATATTTTCAAATGACCTTTCTTTCTCCTTTTCATGTCCTCTCCTCTTTACCTCTACTGTGCTTCTCCTGTATTTTTCCTGTGCTCTGTTTACATGTCATTATTTGTTCCTGTGATGGATTAAAGACTGTTGGCCATTATAAAATATTTATATTAGAATCTCAAAGAAGGCATTTAGTAACTTAAAAGCTGATAACAACTCAAAGTGCCTGTTTAAGATGTTGTTTTTAGAAAACCACTGACGAATTTGATTAGCTATAAGTAAAAGAAAAATACAGATATAGGTATACGTTTTGGCTGATTAGCATATATGCTGTTCCAGAGAACATGCATACTATGCTCTTTCAAGGATATAGCAAAGTCTAAAGAGTTTATTTGTAAACTTCCCAATGAAGTACGATTTTTACTGATGTAAAGGCCTTTTAGTGCCATCTCCTTTCTATTCACCCTGTAATCATATCTGCCACTTTTGCCATGTTCTTCTTTTGTTTGACAAAAGAACAGGATTTGGAAACCTGGCATAGCACTGGTAATAATTTGCCAAATCTCTGATTTAGAAATTATAAAATAAATTGGGAATTTATTCTTGCAATATTAGGTTATAGAGTACATAGTTTCACTGCATTATCAAACCTATCTTGCCCTCTCTTTTTAAATTATTTAATTTTATTTTGAATTGACAGATATATATATATATATTTATGGGGTACAATTTAATATTTTGATATATGTTTACAATGTGGAATGATTAAACTAGGATTAAATGATTTCATGACTAAAGCATGATTAAAACAAATCCATCACCTTATGTACTTTTTGTGTTTGTGTGTGATGAAAACATTTAAAATCTACTCTTTGTCTTTCATTTTTATAATCTTTAAAATTGTAAATCTTTAAAATCCTATCCCAGGATTCATGGGTTATTTTCTGAATTGATCTCTTAAATTCTACTAATGCAGTTTCTATTTATTTGGTGACCACCAGGACAAAGAACACTGCTGAGTACTGTATAGATATTATCAGATGTAATATTTATAATAGAATTGTGAAGTGGATATCTATATTCCATCTTACAGATTCGAAAACTGAGGCTTAAAGAATTTAAGTGGTATTTTGTGGCTTGCAAACTTGTAGGTGCCATAGCCATGATTCAAACGCAGATATAATTCTGAAGTTTATAAGCTTAATCACCATGCTATACTGTTTTTCCCTTTCATCTCTGTGATTTAGCTGTACAGTTAAACACTTTGAATGTTGATTCTATACTGTATCACCTATGATCATGCATTTAGGTGGCTAAAACCTGCTGTAGACATTTATCTTCCATGAAAATGTTCATCATTATGAATGTTGGACTTTATATTTTAGTTTGGTCCTCAGCCTTCTCCATCAATCTTTTTATTGGCATTGCCTTTAACAGTGATTTTAGACATTATAGTCTTTAAATTTCCTCTTAAATCCTTTTATAATTCTCAGTAGATCACGTTTATGCATAATATCTTTTGTTTTTTTCTCCTTTGATACCCCCATCACTTCATTCAAATCAATCCTTACTGCTCTTCTTCAAGTATTATAACATGCATATATATATATGCATCTGATGTCCTGTCTTCTTGCCTCTTCTGGGACTTTGCTCATTTGTCATCTACTCTCTCCCATTCTTTCTATTACCACTCATTCCTAGCCTTCAATTTTTAAACATGGTTAGGTCTTTCCTATATTTAAATTTTCTGCTTTGTCCCCTTGCCCATCTCTAGTGCTCACTCTCTTCTATACAAAGCAAAATGGGTCCTCCGGGTTTCCAATAATTTATTCAAGCTTATCAGAGTCATGCAAAATACAAAAAGATTTGAAAACGTGTTGTATCACTCCTCTCACTTCCACTTCACAAGACAGCTTCTTCAGTCTTCCCCATCGCAGCACAAGATAGCATCATCCATCCCATTGCTTAGACCAAAACTTCAGGTGGCACCCTTGTTCAATGTGTGTCCCTCCAGTTAGATAGTGAATTCATTAGTTCTCCTGTTGGCATTACTATTAGAATAGATTATTAATCTAGTCACTTCTCATTATTTTCCTTGTTTTACTCCAAAACCAATTTATCATCTCTGACATGTCCTAGTTCAATAGTCTCCTCTCTAGCTTTCTTTGTTTTCCTTTTTATCCCCACAATAGTTTATAATGCATTACAACTTCCTATTGCATTTCTTTGTTTTAATTTTTTAACAAATTCTCAATATTTGAAATTCTAATTTTATTCTTTATTTACATTTGAACTGATACCTTGCATCACCAGAACATAGCATACAGGAAAGAAGAAATTATTTTTTACAAGTTGTTAAATAATTTAACATCTTAAACACACAGTGAATTCTTATTTAGTATTTGTTGAATTAAAACGAAATGAATTTAATTATACTTATACCTGTGTACCTATTGCTAGAAAAATTAAGTGGGATAACTACATGATAGAAGACTCAATGTATTAAATGTATTTTTTATTAAAAAATAAAATGAACAAGCTATTTGTATTTTGAGAATTCTATGATTCATTCACAATAAAATAGCACAGTCATTTTTTGTTATCTGCAGGGGGTTGGTTCCGGGACCTCTATGAAAAAATCCCCTACCAAAATACATGGAAACTCAAGCTTCTTTTTTTTTTTTTTTTTTTTTTTTTTTCTTTTTTTTTTTTTGAGACGGAGTCTCGCTCTGTCACCCAGGCTGGAGTGCAGTGGCGCGATCTCGGCTCACTGCAAGCTCCGCCTCCCGGGTTCACGCCATTCTCCTGCCTGAGCCTCTCCCAGTAGCTGGGACTACAGGCGCCCATCACCACGCCCAGCTAATTTTGTGTATTTTTAGTAGAGACGGGGTTTCACCGTGGTCTCGATCTCCTGACCTCGTGATCCGCCCGCCTCGGCCTCCCAAAGTGCTGAGATTACAAGCGTGAGCCACCGCGCCTGGCAGAAACTCAAGTTTCTTATATAAAATAATATAGTATTTATATATAACTTCTTCATATCCTCATATATTTTAAGTCATCACTGGATTACTTATAATACCATATACAATGTAAGTGCTATGTAAATATTTGTTATACTGTATTTTTAAAATTCGTTTTATTTTTATTGTTGTATTATAATCTTTATTTTTTATTTTTTTTCAATGTGTGGTTGGTTGCATCAGGGATGTGGAACACATAGATATGGAGGGCCAACTTTAATTGCTAAAATGCGTATTTCTAACTCTGAGTTACTTAGCTTTGAATATTGTGTTTAACATTGAAAACAAAACAAAATCTGACAATCTGTTAATTTTTAAAAATAACTCTTAAGTATATTCTTCATTTTAATCATGTTTCTGTAGGATACTTGATCTGGTTTTGACTCTTCTATTCATCCCCGACATTACTAATTTAAATTACAGTGATATCTTTTGCCCACCTCCAATTTATACTACTTCTGGACATCTCTGCCATTCCCTTGATTTTTTTATGAGCTCCAAATTTATTTATTTATTTATTTATTTAGAGACAGGATCTCATTCTGTTTTCCAGGCTGGAGTGCAATGGCACAATCTCGACTCACTGCACACTCTGCCTCCCAGGTTCAAGTGATTCTCATATCTCAGCCTTCTGAGTAGCAGGGATTACAGGTGCGTGCCACCACACCCGGCTTATTTTTGTATTTTTTGTAGAGACAGGTTTTCACCATTTTGGCCAGGCTGGTCTCAAACTCCTTACCTCAAGTGATCTGCCTGCCTTGGCCTCCCAAAGTGCTGGAATTACAGGCATGAGCCATCGCGCCCAGCCCAAATTTATATCTTTTAAATTGACCTCTCTCCTAAACTTCAGCAACTCTGCGTTTTCAACATCCCATTTACATTTTTATAAGGACAGTATTAAGGTATTTCAAATTAAACCCATATGCATCATAATGTGGTTCTTAAAAGCAGCATTCAAATTCTAACTCCTCTAAGTCCACGTTTTCTTTCTTTTTTTTTTTTTTTTTGAGACGGAGTCTCGTGCTCTCACCCAGGCTGGAGTGCAGTGGTGCGATCTTGGCTCACTGCAAGCCCCGCCTCCCGGGTTCACGCCATTCTCCTGCCTCAGCCTCTCCGAGTAGCTGGGACTGCAGGCACCCACCACCACGCCCGGCTAATTTTTTGTATTTTTAGTAGAGACAAGGTTTCACCGTGGTCTTGATCTCCTGACCTTGTGATCCGCCCGCCTCGGCCTCCCAAAGTGCTGGGATTACAAGCGTGAGCCACCGCGCCCAGCCAGTCCATGTTTTCTTATCTGTAAAACAGGGATTACGATAGTATCTATATTTTAGGTGGGATTAACTAAAGATTCAAAGACTAAACCATTTAAATCATTGAGTGGAAAATAAATGGTATATAACTGTTTAGTTATTGGCCATAAAGTACTATTACAATTTTATTGATGATTAATTTACTATCACATTTTTATATGTTGTAAAAATATAAAAAAAAATTGTGACATTTCAACAGCTTTAAAAAGTGGTATGCTTTTTAAGAAATCAAAGTGTAACTATGGATATTTTTTGATGACTATCTCTCATTTATTTACTAATATTTAACACTTATAATGTACCAAACACTACATTAGATATTAAGAATTCTAAATATTCACAAAACTTGGTATCTTTTCTTTAAGGACTCAAATTATGACATGACATTCAGAGAAGAAAATATTCATTTGCATTAGGAATTAATTTACAAGAAAAAAACAAACAACTCCATCAAAAAGTGGGCAAAGGGTATGAACAGACACTTCTCAAAAGAAGACATTTATGCAGCCAAAAAACACATGAAAAAATGCTCATCATCACTGGCCATCAGAGAAATGCAAATCAAAACCACAATGAGATACCATCTTACACCAGTTAGAATGGCGATCATTAAAAAGTCAGGAAACAACAGGTGCTGGAGAGGATGTGGAGAAATAGGAACACTTTTACACTGTTGGTGGGACTGTAAACTAGTTCAACCATTGTGGAAGTCAGTGTGGCGATTCCTCAGGGATCTAGAACTAGAAATACCATTTGACCCAGCCATCCCATTACTGGGTATATACCCAAAGGATTATAAATCATGCTGCTATAAAGACACATGCACATGTATGTTTATAGTGGCACTATTCACAATAACAAAGGCTTGGAACCAACCCAAATGTCCAACAACAATAGACTGGATTAAGAAAATGTGGCACATATACACCATGGAATACTATGCAGCCATAAAAATGATGAGTTCATGTCCTTTGTAGGGACATGGATGAAACTGGAAACCATCATTCTCAGTAAACTATCGCAAGGACAAAAAACCAAACACTGCATGTTCTCACTCATAGGTGGGAATTGAACAATGAGAACACATGGACACAGGAAGGGGAACATCACACTCTGGGGACTGTTGTGGGGTGGGGGGAGGGGGGAGAGATGGCATTAGGAGATATACCTAATGCTAAATGACGAGTTAATGGGTGCAGCACACCAACATGGCACATGTATACATATGTAACAAACCTGCACGTTGTGCACATGTGCCCTAAAACTTAAAGTATAATAACAATAAAATTAAAAAAATAGTGATTATATTGCAGACATATTCAAGGTACTGGGTTTGAGTTCGAGCTTGATATAACTTTTATTAATACTTAATATCCAGTCTCAATTTCCTTATCTGTAAAATAAGTGGTTTGACTATATCATCTCAAATAACCATCCCAGGAATAAATGTTATTTGCAAATAAATGGCCTGTTAATTCATGTAGTATACTTCTCTAAAACAAACAAGGAGGATTTGATGTCACTTACATCTACTTCCATTTATTTTTCAAAATTGTGAGAGGATTTTTTTGTGTGTGTTTGTGTGTGTGTGTGTTATGTATTGGTATAAAGCTACAGTAGAACAGATTATCATGTCTTTTATTTTTATAATAGGCTAAAAAATATCAATATTCATTGCAATGGAGAGATTGTACTCCTGCTCTCAACCCTTTTCCAGGTCAAAGTATCTACCTATTGTGAATATTACTGCATTGCTATGTAGGATTATAATAAGATGTCAATCTGTGAGTTTCAGCAGTACATGAAATCACTGTGGGGAATCTTGTAGATGAAAGAGCAGCCTTTGTTTAATATCTTTATTCCCTCAACAGAGCTGTAAGACTAATTGGCAAGTTGGATTACTCACAAAAGCCAAGCATTTTTTAATATAACAGCAGGAGGTATTGAATAAATTATAAACTGTATCTCTGAAATTTTCAAGTTGCTAGACAAGAGAACTCAGATTTTAAATTTGAGTATCCATTCTCAATTACAATTCTCGTAACTAGAAAAAATTCTTTGCAACTTTGAATCAATTATTCTCTGCTTGTAGATTTGACAAAGCAAAAGATTTACTAATTAGTTTAAGATTTGTTAAGATAATAATTTGCAATTATTAGTGTTGTTTTTACTTGAAAGAGAGCCTCTATAAATTAATAAATTTAATGTTTTAAACTATGACTTCTTGAAAATGTTCACACCATTAATTGGTTATTAGATTTTTAAAATTTTGTTGATGATGTTTTTAAATATTTAAAAATTATTTTTAGTATTTAGGTTTGGGAAAAATTCTGTAGCATGTACTGTCAAAGGCTTTACAGTGACCATTTCTTACCTTTAAAATCAAAATACAAAGTGCAAACGTTTAAATTTAAAAACGCCAAAGACAATGTGATTCTCCAAATAGAAAATTCACATTTTTTCAGAATTTCTTGGAAAATAAAAACAAACCAAATCAATATTACTTGCATTAAGCAGCAGTAGCCAATTAGAAAATGTAATGGAAAAAGCCATGTCATGGAACATTGTATCAACACTAATACCCCTCAAAAAGTTACTCCAAATTAATATATAAATAAGTAAAAATGCCCATGGGGTAAACTTAAGTAATAAACTTGTAAATGTGATTTATTAACTCTTCCAAAATGTATACCTCTGGAAGATAAAGATAATAGACAATCAAAACCAAGAGTATTTTGCCATTTTTTATGGATACAATAAGAAAAATTTGTATCCAGCATAATATCGTCATCTGAGAAGTAACTCCAGTGTTTATTATTGGCTTATCCTAGAGACTTTCAAACCAGCTTCAAGGATAAAGCAACTAATCAATTAAGATTCGTGAATTTTAATTCTTAAGCGTTTATACTGGTTAACAATATGTATCCTAGAGACAGCTTCATAGGCTGAAAAGACTTTGGATCGGAATGGCATATTTATATACTGGCATAATAATTCCTTGAGTAGACTAACTCTGGGAGGTATGTCGAGAATTTATAGTATTTCCTATGGAACTAATTCCTTTTATTATTATGGAGTGTTCCTATTTATCTGGATTAAAGATTCTTGCCTTACAATTGGTGTTCCATAATATGGTAAGTCTACCAGCTTTTTTGGGTCTATGCTTGCACGTACATTGTTTTCATTCTGTGTAGATTTACAGAGTGTTGTTTTTGTAAGCCACATGAAATGGAGATAAATTTTTATCTGATCTGACAATTTTAAATTTTTCTTAATACATTTTTTATTTACTACAGTTAATAGTATATTTTGTTTAGATCTACTATCTTACTATTCGTTTTCTATATGTCTCATGCTTTTTATATTCTAGTATCTTTTCTGTCTTGATGACTTTTAGATTATTCAAAATTATCATTGCTTTTTTTCCTCTTATAACTTGTTGGTTACACTTTTTTTTACCTGATTTTAGTGATTAAACTAGAGGCTACCATATGCATCCCTGACTCATTATGGGGTTAGGACCAATCATCATTTTTTTAACTTCCTCAACTCAATAAAAATTTTGAACCTTTAAAGTAAATATATATTTCCTGTGTTTTTTACATTATTTCATATATGTAAGCCTTCTCTCTCTCTTTAATGTGTGTGTTTGTGCATGTATATTTCACACAATGAATTATTTTGCACTGTCAATATATATTAATATTTGCCACATCTTTACTTTAGATACTGTCCTTTTTTTTACTAGCTACTTTAATCCTGACTTACTGTTCCCATCCTAAAGAACTACTAGTAACTCTTTTGGTATAGTCCTGTTGGTAATACATTTTTGGTGATACAGTTGGTGATACAGTTTTGGTTAGTCTTAGATGTCTATATTTTGCCTAATATTTAAGTAGAATTTTATGTTGGTTTGGAAAAATAAAGTTAGCTCCCCGTTTTCTTCTCCTGTACTTTGTTGATGTTGTCCCATTATCATATTTTGGCTTTCCTGCTGAGACACCAGTTCCACTGAAGTTAATATGTTTTTCCATCTAACTCTTTTAAGATTATCTCTTTGTCTTTGATTTTCAGCTATTCTTTTAATTAATTCATTTTTTAATTTTTAAAATTTCAGTTGCTTTTGGGATATGAGTGGTTTTTGGTTACATGGATATATTACATAGCAATAAATTCAGAGATTTTAGTGTACCATCACTCAAATAGTGTATGTTGTACCTAATATATATTTTTGTAGCCCACACACCCCTCTCACCCACCCGCTTCTGAGTCTCCAAAGTCCATTAAGTCACTCTGTGTGCCTTTGAATATTCATAGCTTAGCTCTCACTTATAAGTGAGAACATATGGTATTTGGTTTTCCATTCCAGAGTTACTTCACTTAGAATAATGACCTTGATCTCTATCCAAGTTACTACAAAAGAAATTATTTCATTTTTTATGGCTGAGTAGTATTCCATGGTGTATATATACCACATTTTCTCTATCCACTCATTGGTTGATTGGCACTTAGTTTGGTTTCATATCTTTGCAATTGTGAATTGGGTTGCAATAAAAATACATGTTCATGTGACTTTTAAATATAATGATTTCTTTTCCTTGGGACAAGAAAGTAGTGAGATTGCTGGATCAAATTGTAGATCTACTTGTAGTTTTTTAAAGAATCTCCGTGCTATTTTTCATAGAGGCTGTACAAATTTACATTCCCAATTTTAAGCCATTTAACTACACTGTGCTCATTTTTTGTTTGTTTGTTCATTTTGTTTTATAATTTATTCTAATTGGAGTTATCTTAGAGTACTGAGTCTATGATTAAAAACCTTTAATTTTTGGAAAATTTTCATTCATTATATTCTCAGAAAGTCCTTTTGCTCCTATTTTTGTTTCTCATTATGTAACTCATATAACAAGTGTATTAGACATTTTGTTGATTCTTGTAATTCCTTTATACAGCATTTTTAAAAAGTATTCTTTTTTTTACATTTCAATTTCTATATGTTCTATTTATCTGCCTTTGAGTTCACTAATCAAGTATGCTACTGTTCAATGAGTTTAGCAAGTGTTTAATTTTAGATATTATTTTAAATGATTTTTAAGGAATCTAGTTCTTTGTTGAAATTGTCAGTTTCTTCACCTGTTTTGAAAATATTTTGTCATTTAATATATTCATCATTGATTGTGACCTACTACATTATATTCACAACCTCTATATTGTAAATTTGTACTTATTTTTATTTTATTTTATTATTATACTTCAGGTTTTAGGGTACATGTGCACAACGTGCAGGTTTGTTACATGTGTATCCATGTGCCATGTTGGTTTGCTGCACCCATTAACTCGTCATTTAGCATTAGGTATATCTCCTAATGCTGTCCCTCCCCCCTCCCCCCACCCCACAACAGTCCCCGGAGTGTGATGTTCCCCTTCCTATGTCCATGAGTTCTCATTGTTCAATTCCCACCTATGAGTGAGAACATGCAGTATTTGGTTTTTTGTCCTTGCGGTAGTTTACTGAGAATGATGTTTTCCAGTTTCATCCATGTCCCTACAAAGGACATGAACTCATCATTTTTTATGACTGCATAGTATTCCATGGTGTATATGTGCCACATTTTCTTAATGCAGACTATCGTTGTTGGACATTTGGGTTGGTTCCAAGTCTTTGCTATTGTGAATAGTGCCGCAAGAAACATACGTGTGCATGTGTCTTTATAGCAGCATGATTTATAGTCTATTGGGTATATACCCAGTAATGGGATGGCTGGGTCAAATGGTATTTCTAGTTCGAGATCCCTGAGGAATCGCCACACTGACTTCTACAATGGTTGAACTAGTTTACAGTCCCACCAACAGTGTAAAAGTGTTCCTATTTCTCCACATCCTCTCCAGCACCTGTTGTTTCCTGACTTTTTAATGATGGCCATTCTAACTGGTGTGAGATGGTATCTCATTGTGGTTTTGATTTGCATTTCTCTGATGGCCAGTGATGATGAGCATTTTTTCATGTGTTTTTTGGCTGCATAAATGTCTTCTTTTGAGAAGTGTCTGTTCATACCCTTCACCCACTTTTTGATGGGGTTGTTTGTTTTTTTCTTGTAAATTTGTTTGAATTCATTGTAGATTCTGGATATTAGCCCTTTGTCAGAGAGTAAGTTGCAAAAATTTTCTCCCATTCTGTAGGTTGCCTGTTCACTCTGATGGTAGTTTCTTTTGCTGTGCAGAAGCTCTTTAGTCTAATGAGATCCCATTTGTCAATTTTGGCTTTTGTTGCCGTTGCTTTTGGTGTTTTAGACATGAAGTCCTTGCCCACACCTATGTCCTGAATGGTATTGCCTAGGTTTTTTCTAGGGTTTTTATGGTTTTAGGTCTAACATGTAAGTCTTTAATCCATCTTGAATTAATTTTTGTATAAGGTGTAAGGAAGGGATCTAGTTTCAGCTTTCTACATATGGCTAGCCAGTTTTCCCAGCACCATTTATTAAATAGAGAATCCTTTCCCCATTGCTTGTTTTTGTCAAGTTTGTCAAAGATCAGATAGTTGTAGATATGCGGCATTATTTCTGAGGGCTCTGTTCTATTCCATTGATCTATGTCTCTGTTGTGGTACCAGTACCATGCTGTTTTGGTTACTGTAGCCTTGTAGTATAGTTTGAAGTCAGGTAGCATGATGCCTCCAGCTGTGTTCTTTTGGCTTAGGATTGACTTGGCGATGCGGGCTCTTTTTTGGTTCCATATGAACTTTAAAGTAGTTTTTTCCAATTCTGTGAAGAAAGTCATTGGTAGCTTGATGGGGATGGCATTGAATCTATAAATTACCTTGGGCAGTATGGCCATTTTCACGATATTGATTCTTCCAACCATGAGCATGGAATGTTCTTCCATTTGTTTGTATCCTCTTTTATTTCATTGAGCAGTGGTTTGTAGTTCTCCTTGAAGAGGTCCTTCACATCCCTTGTAAGTTGGATTCCTAGGTATTTTATTCTCTTTGAAGCAATTGTAAATGGGAGTTCACTCATGATTTGGCTCTCTGTTTGTCTGTGATTGGTGTACAAGAATGCTTGTGATTTTTGTACATTGATTTTGTATCCTGAGACTTTGCTGAAGTTGCTAATCAGCTTAAGGAGATTTTGGGCTGAGACAATGGGGTTTTCTACATATACAATCATGTCATCTGCAAACAGGGACAATTTGACTTCCTCTTTTCCTAATTGAATACCCTTTATTTCCTTCTCCTGCCTGATTGCCCTGGCCAGAACTTCCAGCACTATGTTGAATAGGAGTGGTGAGAGAGGGCATCCCTGTCTTGTGCCAGTTTTCAAAGGGAATGCTTCCAGTTTTTGCCCATTCAGTATGATATTGGCTGTGGGGTAAACTTGTACTTATTTATGAAAAAATTGATATTTTACAAGATATATGACCTAAAGAAAAATAAAATATTCTATTAAATTTCAATTTGCTTATGAAATAGATATTTGGAGAACTCTCAGAGGCATCAACTATGTCACCAAGTGGCAGAGAAAATCTTGGTCATATCTCAAGAATTTGCTAACATAACTTTTGATATAAACAATTTATGGTAACCTTTACTTCATAGCCTGAAAATTATGAAGAGTGATGAATCAAGGAGTTTGAGGAACTCTCAAAATTGAAATCTACATATGTGAGACAAAAAAATGAAATAACCTATTTAAACTAATGAATGTGATTATACATGCAGCAATCTGATGTTAATGAGATGAGATTTGAAAATTATACCTTAAAGAATGGATCTATTGAAAAACCCAAGGACCAATATTAAAAAAAAATAAAAACAAATGGTATATTATAATACGTTTCTTGATTAAAATGACATCAAGGCAACGTTGCATGATACACTTCATGACAAACTTCACATTAAAATTCCAATGGGAAGTGACATCAGCAAGAAGGATGAATAGGACTTTTCAAGACTCTTGCCCTTATAGAAATATCAATGCACAACTATTCGACCACAAAAATACCTTTGCAAGACCTGTGGAAACCAGGTGAGAAATTACAGCTCCTGACTGTAGTACAAAAATAATTTTTAAAAGATGCATGGAAGAGGGTAGGATGGAAAATTTTACATTGCTTGCATTTTACCTGTCCCAACCCCATGCAACACAGTATGGAGAGGAATATTCTCCACATAGGGAAAAGACTATAAGCTGAGCACTAGAATTTGTCTTGGACCCCGACACTGAGCCTACTGTTGTAAAATCTAATACCAAGCAGGTCATCACAGCTCCAGGCCAGTATCCGAGGACAAAACCTTCGGGTCTGCTCCACTGCCAGGCTGGCAGCCACAGTCTCAGGCATTAGGTTCATCCTAGCACCTGGCTGACCCTTACAGCTCTAGATTCTATGCTAACAAACTGCAGACTCAGTTTCTAGACCTACCCTTTCACTAAGCTGGCCCCACAGCCTTAGGTTCCAGGTCCATCACCCGGCTAGGATAGCTCCAGAAGCCTAGCCCTAGCAAGCACCTGCAAACTCAGGGTCAAGGCCTACTCTACTACCAGACCAACACCAGTGGTACTAGGCTCCCGACTGTCCTCAGCACTGAGTCAGAAGCCTTGGTTCTAGGCTTCAGGCCTTCCCCAGGGCCAATCCAGTCTCCACAGTGTTAGTTACCAGGCTGACATCCATGGACCCAGACTATTTGCTAGCTCCTTGGCCCCAGGTAGCAAGCCAGTATTTGAAGTTCCAAAGCCTAGAACTTCGCCTGGACCCAGCCTCTATACCTACCCCAGCACAGGGCCAGCCTCTCAGCCCCAGACTCCAGATTAGGACCCATAGCTTCCAGGTCCTCCCTAATATCAGGTCAGCACCCACAGACTTCAGTTTCAGGCTAGGGCCTGCTGAACCAGGACCCAGTCCACTTCGGTGCCAGGCTAACTTCGTGTTTTCAGGCACCACATCAGCACCCTCAATCTCAAAATACAGGTTGGGCCCCAAGAACTTAGATTCCAGCCCCACCCCATGCGCTAGAGCAACCCAACACCAGGCTGATTCACATATACCCAGCCTCCAGGCCAACCCTAGCTAGGTTGACACCTATGGAGAGCAAACTCTATGCTGGCCACTGTGGTTTATGGCATCAAGGTGGTACTGACAAATCTAACCTCTAGGGCAACCCCCGTGGACACAGGCTTCAGGCTCACTCAGTGTTAGGTAGACTCTTGCAGCCTCGTGGTTGACCCATGCAGGGTCAACCCGTAACTTCTGTGCTAGGTTGATCCATGCAGACCCAAGGGCTAGGATTGCTTCAGAAGACTGAGGGTCCAAGCTCATCCCTGTAAGCCGCAGTGCTGGGCTGGCCCCCAAAGAGCCAGGTTCAAAGAACACCCTAGTAGACACAGCTTTTGGGCTCGTATCCTGTGACTCAAGCACCCAGGCCAACCTCCACAGACACAGACCCCAGGCCCACCAAAGCCAAGCCAGCCACCAGGATCCCAGGCTACTGGCCATCCCTCACAAACCTAGCCTCCAAAGCAGGACCTGTGCCCTCAGTATTTAGGGCAGTGCCATAAATCCAAGCTCCAGGGAAGCCCCTGTTGGTCAAGGCAATAGGTCAGCACTCCTATCTCCAGGCTCTGGGCTCTTCCCCCTGGCATCAGGTTTCAGTGGATTCAAGGTCCAGGAGAAAATGGCACCAGGCCAGTCCCCATGGACATAAGCTCCAGGGCCTCCCCAACAGAAGACTTACCCCTTTGGACTCAGGCTCAGGGGCTGTTCTTATGCACCAAGCCTGAAGGCCCATCCTATAACCAGTCCAGTGACTACAGACTCAGGTTCAAGGTTCACCGCAGATCCATATTGTCCCTCATGCACCCAGGCTTCTGGTTGACCTCTGTGGACCCAAAACCCAGGCCTGCCCTAGCAGAGTCAATTTCATGCCCACTGCAGTAAACCCAGATTCTAGGCCCAGCCTTACAGAAACAAATGCCAACTCTATCCTCCTGCTTACTCCAGGAGAGTGGCCTTAGGACTGCAATGGTAATCCTGCATACAGACCACACTTCACAAACTTCTGAGAATCTCTGGACAGACTGATCGTCAAAGTGCTATCTGAAATTACCCCTGTCAGAGGAACCAAAGGAAAAAAGAGTGAAGAAAGCCTATAGTAACTATTGTACACTGTCAGGTAAATCAACATACATAATATCTCAGAAGAAGAAGAGAAAAAGAAAGAAAAAGAAAGCTTACTTTAGGGAGGGGCCAAGATGGCCAAGTAGAAATAGCTCTGGTCTGCAGTTTCCACTGAGACAAATGCAAATGGTGAGTGATTTCTGCATCTCCAACTGAGGTACGCAGATTTTCTCACTGGGACTGACTGGGCAGTTAGCGTGACCTACGGATATCAAGGACAATCAGGTTGGGGAGATGGCCCACCCAGGAGCTGTGTGGGGCAAAGGGACCTCCCTCCTCCAGTCAAGGGAAGTTGGTGAAGGACTGGGCTACCCACCCAGAGTTCTGCACTTTTCCATCGAATTTTTGCAATCTGTGGATCAGAAGATTTCCTCATGTGCCTACACCACCAGGGCCTTGGGTCTCAAGCACAAAACTGGGCAGACCCAAGGCAGCTTCACCAACTGGCAGCTGTTAGGGTAGGTACTGAGCTGCAGGAGATTTACATACTCCTACAGCTCCTTGAACTCCAGGGTGGCAGGAGAGCCATCCACTCTGAAGCCAGGGAGCCAAGTGACTCAGTGGGTCTCACCCCCATTGAAATCTGCAAGCTAAGACCCACTGGCCTGGAATCCCCACTGGCCAGCACAACAGCCTGGAGTCTGCCTAAGATGACTGAGTAGCCAGGGAGAAGGACAACCACCATGATTGCAGCTCTAGTTGGCAGTTTCCCTTGCCAGTGCTAGGGAGGCTGGGCAGTTTGGGCTGGGTGGTATTCCCCACAGTGCAGCACAGCAGCTGTGTCAGATTATGGCCAGACTTCTTTTTTGGTAGAACCTGGATTTATCCCTCATCACCAAATAGGGCCTCCATGAAGGAATTCCAGCAACTCTAGCCGAGGCTTTCAGACAGAACTTTCACCGCCCTGGGACAGAGCACCTGAGGGGAGGGGTGACCACAGTCTCAGGTTCAGCAGACTTAATGTTTCCTCATGCTGGCTCAGAAGAGTCCAGACAGTCTGGACCAGGGGAATTTCCCCCAGCACAGTGCACCAGCTCTTCTCCCTGATCTGGTGCCTCCTGACCTCCCATCAGGGGTAGCCAGACAATGCATACAGGGGAGTTCCAGCTGGCATCAGGTTGGTGCCCCTCTGGGATGAAGCTTCTGGAGGAAAAAGCAGGCAGCAATCTTTGCTGTTCTGCAGCCTCCACTGGTGATACCTGGGTGAACAGGGACTGGAGTGGACCCCCAGCAAACTGCAGCAGACCTGCAAGAAAAGGGCCTGACCATTAGAGGAGAAAGAAACAGAAAGGAATGACAGCAACAACGTCAACAACAACAATAACAACAACAAAGCCCCCCAAAATTCCCATCTGAAGGTCAATAGCCTCAAAGAGCAAAGGTAAATAAATCCATGAAGATGAAGAAAAATCAATGCAAAAATGCTGAAAATTCCAAAAACCAGAATACTGCGTCTCCTCCAAATGATTGCAACACCTCTCCATCAAGGGCACAGAACTGGGCTGAAACTGAGATGGATGAACTGACAGATGTAGGCTTCAGAAAGTGGGTGATAGTGAACTTCACTGAGTTAAAGGATTATGTTCTAACCAAATGCAAAGAAGCTAAGAACCATGACTAAAGGTTACAGGAGACGTTAACTAGAATAACAAGTTTATAGAGAAACATAAATGACCTGAAAGTGTTAAAAGCCATAGCACAAAGACTTCATGATGCAAACACAAGTAAAAATAGCCAAATCCATCAAGCAGAATAAAGAATATCAGAGCTTGAAGACTACTTTGGTGAAATAAGGCATGCAGACAAGGTTAGAGAAAAAATAATGAAAAGAAAATTCAAAGAACTATGTCAAAGGACCAAACCTATGACTGATTAGAATACCTGAAAGACATGGAGAGAATGGAACCAAGTTGAAAAACACACTTCAGGATATCTATAAGGAAAGCTTCCCAAACTTAGCAAGACAGACCAACATTCAATTTCAGGAAATCCAGAGAACCCCAATAATATACTCCACAAGAAGATCAACCCCAAGACACAAAATCTTCAGATTCTCAGAGGTCAAAATGAAGGAAAAAATGTAAAGGGCAGCCAGAGAGAAAGGCAAGGTTGCCTACAACAGGAAACTCATCAGACTAAGAGTGTACCTCTCAGCAGAAACCCTATAAGCCAGGTAAAATTGAGGGCCAATATTCAACATTCTTAAAGTGAAGAATTTCCAACTCAGAATTTCATATCCAGTCAAACTAAGCTTCATAAGCAGAGGAGAAAAAAATCTTTTTCAGACAACGAAATGCTGAGGGATTTTGTCACCACCAGGCCTGCCTTGCAGGAGCTCCTGAAGGGAGCACTAAACATGGAAAGGAAAAAACCTTTACCAGCCACTACAAGAAGACACTGAAGTACATAGAGCAATCACTATGAAGCAACCACATTAACAAGTCCACAAAATTAGCCAACCAGAATCGTGATAACAGTATCAAATTCACACATAACAATATTAACCTTACATGTAAATGGGCTAAATGCCCAATGAAAAGACACAGAATGGCAAGCTAGATAAAAGGACAAGACCCATTGGTGTGCTGTACCCAAGAGACACATGTCACATGCAAACACATATAGGCTCAAAATAAGTGGAATGGAGGAAAATTTACCAAGCATGGAAAACATGGAGGGGGAAGGGCATCTGCCATTACTGAGGCTTGAGTAGGCAGTTTCCCCTTCACAGTGTAAAGAAAGTCTCCAGAAATTTAGAACTGGGCAGAGCCCACCTCAACCCCGCAAAGCCGCTCTAGACATACTACTTCTCTAGATTCCTCCTCTCTGGGCAGGGCATCTCTGAAAGAAAGGCAGCAGCCCCAGTCAGAGGCTTACAGATAAAACTCCCATCTCCCCGGGACAGAGCACCTGGGGGAAGGGGCGGCTGTGGGCGCAGCTTCAGTAGACAAATGTTCCTGCCTGCTGGATCTGAAGAGAGCAGTGGATATCTCACCACAGCAATCGAGTTCTGCTAAGGGACAGATTGCCTTCTCAAGTCAGTACCTGAACACTATGCCTCCTGACTGAGAGAAACCTCCCATCAGGAGTCGACAGACACCTCATACAGGGGAGCTCTGGCTGGCATCTGGCAGCTGCCCCTCTGGAACGAAGCTTCCATAGGAAGAAACAGGCAGCAATCTTTGCTGTCCTGCAGTCTCTGCAGGTGATACTCAGGCAAACAGGGTCTGGAGTGGACCTCCAGCAAACTCCAGCAGACCTGCAGCAGAGGGGCCTGACTGTTAGAAGGAAACTAACAAACACAAAGGAATAGCATCAACATCAACAAAAAGGAAGTCCACAAAGAAACGCCATCCAAACATCACCAACATCAAAGATAAATCCACGAAGATGAGGAAAACCAATGCAAAGAGGCTACAAATTCCAAAAACCAGAATGCCTCTTCTCCTCCAAAGGATCACAGCTCCTCACCAGCAAGGGAACAAAACTGGATGGAGAATAAGTTTGACAAATTGACAGAAGTAGGCTTCAGAAGGTGGGTAATACCAAACTCCTCCGAGCTAAAAGAGCATGTTCTAACCCAATGCAAGGAAGCTAAGAAACTTGAAAAAAGATTAGAGGAGTTGCTAACTAGAATAAACAGTTTACAGAAGAATATAAATCACCTGATGGAGCTGAAAAACACAGCACAAGAACTTTGTGAAGCATACATAAGTATCAATAGCCAAATGGATCAAGTGGAAGAAAGGATATCAGAGATTGAAGATCAACTTAATGAAATAAAGCATGAAGACAAAGATTAGAGAAAAAAGAATGAAAAGAAACAAAGCCTCCAAGAAATATGGGACTATGTGAGAAGACCAAACCTACATTTGACTGGTGTAACAGAAAGTGATGGGGAGAATGGAACCGAGTTGGAAAACACTCTTCAGGATATTATCCAGGAGAACTTCCCCAACCTAGCAAGACAGGCCAACATTCAAATTCAGGAAATACAGAGAACACCACAAAGATACTCCACGAGAAGATCAACCCCAAGACACATAATCATCAGATTCACCAAGATTGAAATAAAGGAAAAAATGTTAAGTGCAGCCAGAGAGAAAGGTTGGGTTACCCACAAAGGGAAGCCCATCAAACTAACAGTGGATCTCTCTGCAGAACCCTACAAACAAGAAGCCAGTGGAGGCCAATATTCAACATTCTTAAGGAACAGAATTTTCGTCCCAGAATTTTATATTCAGCCAAACTAAGCTTCATAAGTGAAGGAGAAATAAAATCCTCTACAGACAAGCAAATGCTGAGAGATTTTTGTCACCACCAGGCCTGCCTTACAAGTGCTCCTGCAGGAAGCACTAAAGATGGAAAGAAAAAAACCAGTAACAGCCACATTAAAAATTACCAAATTGTAAAGACCATCAACACTATGAAGAAATTGCATCAACTAACTGGCAAAACAACCAGCTAGCATCATAATGACAGGATCAAATTCACACATAACAATATTAACCTTAAACATAAACTGGCTAAAGGCACCAATTAAAAAACACAGACTAGCAAATTGGATAGAGTCAAGACCCATCAGTGTGCTGCATTCAGGAGACACATCTTACGTGGAAAGACATACATAGGCTCAAAATAAAGGCATAGAGAAATATTTACCAAGCAAATAGAAAGCAAAAGAAAGCAAGAGTTGCAACCCTAGTCTTTGACAAAACAGACTTTAAACCAACAAAGATCAAAAAAGACAAAGAAGGTCATTACATAATGGTAAAGGGATAAATGCAACAAGAAGAGCTAACTATCCTAAATATATATGCACCCAATACAGGAGCACCCAGATTTATAAGCAAGTCCTTAGAGACCCACAAAGAGACTTACACTCCCACAAAATAATATGGGAGACTTTAACACCCCGCTGTGAAAATTAGATCAATGAGACAGAAAATTAACAAGTATATTCAGGATGTGAACTAAGGTCTGGACCAAGCAGACCTAGTAGACATCTACAGAACTTTCCACCCCAAATCAACAGAATATACATTCTTCTCAGCACCACGTCACACTCATTCTAAAATTGACCACATAATTGGAAGTAAAACACTCCTCAGGAAATGGAAAAGAACGGAAATCAAAACAGTGTTTCACACCACAGTGCAATCAAATTAGAACTCAGGATTAAGAAACTCACTCAAAACTGCACAACTACATGGAAACTGAACAACCTGCTCCTGAATGACTACTGGGTAAATAATGAAATCAAGGCGGAAATAAATAAATTCTTTGAAACCGAGGAGAACAAAGACACAGTGTAACAGAATCTCTGGGACTCAGTTAAAGCAGTGTTTAGAGGAAAATGTATAGCACTAAATGCCCACAGGAGAAAGCAGGAAAGATCTAAAATTGACCCCCTAATATCACAACTAAAAGAACTAGAGAAGGAAGAGCAAACACATTCAAAAGCTAGCAGAAAACAAGACATAACTAAGATCAGAGCATAACTGAAGGAGTAGAGACATGAAAAACCCTTCAAAAATTAATGCAGGAGCTGATTTTTTGAAAAGATCAACAAAATAGACCACTACCCAAAATAACAAAGAAGAAAAGAGAGAAGAATCAAATAGACACAATAAAAATAATAAAGGGGATATCACCACTGATCCCATAGAAATACAAACTGCCATCAGAGAATAGTATAAACAACTCTACACAAATATGCTACAAAATCTAGAAGAAATGGATAAATTCCTGGACATATACACCCTCCGAAGGCTAAAGCAGAAAAACGTGGAATTCCTGAATAGACCAATAACAAGTTCTGAAATTGAGGCAGTGATCAATCAATAGCCTACCAACCAAAAAAAGTCCAGGATCAGACAGATTCACAGCTGAATTCTACCAGAGGTTCAAAGAGGAGGTGGTACAATTCCTTCTGAAACTTTTCCAAACAGTAGAAAAAGATGGACTCCTTCCTAACTCATTTTATGAGGCCAGCATCATCCTGATACCAAAACCTGGCAGAGACACAACAACAAAAAAAATTTCAGGCCAATGTCCCTGATGAGTATCAATGTGAAAATTCTCAATAAAATACTGGCAAACAGAAACCACCAACACATCAAAAAGTTTATCCACCATTGTAAAATTAAACAAATTTACAAGAAAAAAATAAACAACTTTATCAAAAAGTGGGTGAAGGATATGAACAGACACTTGTCAAAAGAAGACATTTATGCAGCCAACAAACATATGAAAAAAAGCTCTTCATCACTGGTCATTAGAGAAATACAAATCAAATATATACAATGAGATACCATCTCACGCCAGTTAGAATGGCGATCATTAAAAAGTGAGGAAACAATAGGTGCTGGAGAGGATGTGGAGAAATAGGAACACTTTTACACAATTGGTGGGGGTGTAAATTAGTTCAATCATTGTGGAAGACAGTGTGGCGATTCCTCAAGGATCTAGAACCAGAAATACCATTTGACCCAGCAATCCCATCACTGGATGTATACCCACAGAATTATAAATCATTCTAATATAAAGACACATGCACATGTATGTTTATCACAGCACTGTTCAAATAGCATAGAGTTCGAATCAACCCAAATCCCATTAATGATAGACTGGATAAAGAAAATCTGGCACATATACTCCATGAAATACTATGCTGCCACAAAAAAGGATGAGTCCATGTCCTTTGCTGGGACATGGATGAAGCTGAAAACCATCATTCTCAGCAAACTAACCCAAGAACAGAAAACCAAAGACTGCATGTTCTCACTCATAAGTGGGAGTTGAACAGTGAGAACACATGGACACATGGAGGGGAACATCACACACCGGGGCCTGTCGGGGGGTTGGGAAGCTAGGGTAGGGATAGCATTGGGAGAAATACCTAATGTAGATGATGGGTTGATGGGTGCAGCAAACCACTATGGCAAGTGTATGCCTATGTAACAAACCTGTATGTTCTGCACATGCATCCCAGAACTTAAAGTAAAATACAAAAAAAAAAAAAAAAAAAAAAAAGAAAGAAAGTGAAAAAGACAACCAATGGATAGGAAAATCAAACAACATACTTCTTAACGTACATATATATAAATCATACATGTAAACCAAAATGTATCTGAGACAAGTCTCAATCAATGTAGAAGTTTATTTTGCCAAGGTTAAGGACATGCCCATGACAGCCTCAGGAGGTTCTACCAACCTGTACCGAAGGTGATAGGGCACATGGTTTGGTTTTATACATTTTAGGGAGACATAAGACATCAATTAATGCATGTAAGGTGTACATTGGTTCAGTCTAGGCAATCAGGACAACACGAAGTGGGGGCTTCCAAGACATAGGTGGATTCAAAAATTTTCCAGTTGTCATTTGGTTGAAAAAGTTTATTTAAAGACCTGGAATCCATAGAAGAGAGGGTCTTGGTTAAGATAATGGTTGTGGAGACCAATGTTCTTATGCAGATGAAGCCTCCAGGTAGCTGACTTCAGAGATAATAGATTGTAAGTATTTCTTATCAGACTTAAAAAGGTACCAGACTTTTTGTCTTATTTCAGGAGAGTTAATTGTCTCCTGGATCAGGGGAAAGACCTTAAAAGGAAAAGCAATTCTCTACAGAATGTAGACTTTTTCCCCAAAAGAAATAGCTTTGCAGGGCCTTTTTAAAATAAATAAATGTATTTCAGGGTAAAATATTTTGATTTCCCTCAGAATCTGCTATTGATCATGTGATGCCATACTAGGGTCAGGCTGAAACTTGCTTTCTTAAGGCATTTTTCCTACAAAAATGTCTTAAAATATCTGTTCTGATGTTAATGCTGGTCAGCTGTGCCTGAGTTCCAAATGGAGGAGGGCATACAGGTGCATGTTTGACTTCCTCTTCCTATCATGACCTGAACTAGTTTTTCAGGTTAACTTTGGAATGCACTTTGCAGAAAGAATGGGTCCATTCAGATGGTTGGGGGAGCTTGTGGTTTTATTTTTTAGTTTACAATTCATTTGATAAAGGTCTAATATCCAGAACATATAAAGAATAATTATAACTCAACAACATAGGATCAACATCCCAATTAGAGAATAGCCATAATACTTAATAGATGTTTCCCCAAAGAAGGTATACAGATGGGCAAAAGACAATAAAGAGATTCTCAACATTATTACTCATTAGGGAAATGCAAATCAAAACTAATGAGACAATATTTTATCTCCACTAGCATTGCAATAGCAATAATAATACCGAAAATAACACATGTTGGTAAGGATGTGGAGAATTTGGAAGCCTCATAATTTCCTAGTCAGAATATAGAATGGTTTAGCCTCTGTGAAAAAAAGCCTGGTAGTTGCTCTAATAGTTAAACATAAAATAAACATATGACTCCAAACTGCCACTCCTAGGCCTATACCCCACATAATTAAAAACAGGTACTCAAATACATACATCTTCACACATGTCGCAGAAGCACTTTTACAATAGCTGAAAAGTGGAAAAAACTTAAGTGTCTTTCAACAATGAATGACTAAACAGATGTGGCATATACGTAGAATAGAGTATTATTGAGCTTTAACAATAATGAAGTATTGATACCTATTTTAATGTGACTGAAACTAAAAACCTTACGCTAAGTGAAAGAAGCCTGATACAAAGTTCATATAGAGACAGAAAGCTGACTGATGGTTTTCAGGGCCTGGAGAAAGAGGGGAATATGGAATAAGTGCTTAATACGTATGGGATTTTCTGGGGGGTATGATGAAAATGTTTTGGAACGAGATAATCATTGCACAACATCATGATTTTACTAAATGCCACTTATTCATTTACTTGGAAATTGTTAATTTTATGTAAATTTCACCTCAATTATGAAAAATGAACTGGAATTTTAGAAATTATCCGTATGTAACTCAGGAAACGTGGCAAATCAGTTTTGCTATGAGTCAAAAGGTCAAAGCACTAATAATGAGAAGAGGCTAGATCAGCCAAATAAAGAAAATAAATCCTAAGGACAAGGGCACAGCTGTTTGAAACCACCTAGCATTAGATGTTAAGGGAGTCTAGATGTCCTCTCACAAAGATGGAAAAATCTCAAACTTTTGTTACTGCATTGTGTAACATTTAAAGGGAAGATGTTAAGCATTGTAGTGGTGATGGTTCTATGAATGTATTTTGGATTGAATTGTGTCTCCCCAAAATTTATATGTTGAAGTCCTATCTTCTGGTATCTCAAAATTTGACTGTATTTGGCAATTGGGTCTTCACAAAGAAAACTAACATTGAATGAGGTAATATGGATGGGCTCTACTCCAACAAGACCGGTGTCATTCATGTTTAGGATAGTCTATGGCCACATTATTTGCAATGCATTGATTTGTATATGGCTTATAGGAATATTCTGGGAGCACAAGACAATATAATATTTCTAATTATATATGTTATAAGCAATGTAACTTCATATTACATAGTTTAATGCGTTCTATATAATCAACCTAATATACGGCACTGGAACATCTGCAGGTACAGATAATTGTTTATGGAATATTTATGGCTTCTGTACGTGTACTCACCTCACTCAGATAAAACAGGTAAGAAGTAAAAATCATCCAATTTATCTCTTTCATATTCAAAAGCATAGTGGAGAAAATTTCTTTAGTGAGGCTAGAGGCACATAATTTTTAGAAAAGGGCTTACTTACTAGTGTTATTTTATTTCAAGAGGAACAAGTAGAGGGAATTTACATGTGGCAATTGAGATTACATGTAATTACCAAAACTTTTAAAAAACTTTTTGATATTCAACTGATTTCATGATTTACTTCTTTCTATTTATAATAAATACTCTATCAATAATTGTTTCTGATAGATATCTATAATGCAAAGTTATAAAAAAGCAAATTCCACTTTTAATGTAGAAATTTATTTAAATTAATTTAAAGAAATAGTGTTTCGCTGGAAACTAATTTCACTAATGCATAAACCTATTAAATTCAAGAAGGTAACTGAAATTTTAAGGAAGAAAGATTATTTTACGGTCAAAGTCATTTGCAGTTGTCTCTGTGAAGAATGAGTGTGATTAAACCCCATAATACATAGTGATTTCTAAATCTCAAAGAAGCTAGAACAAAAAGTGTTCTCCCATGTTTTACAGAATTTCTCAAATGAGTTATTCACTCTAATGGGTGGTCATTCTGTTAATATGGAAGGCAAACACAGCATTCTAATCTACTTTATTTCTGTGTATACATGGTAGGCCTTGCTAAGAACTTAGCCTGCCATTAAAACAATGAAAACCTTTGGAAATTGTGAGCCATATTTGCTCCTGAGCAAAATTTAAACTTCCAAGGTTTTTAAATAAAATTCCTTCCAATTAACAATGCTTAATAATGTATTGCAGTTGGATAAAAATTGTAGCAAGGCAAGCCATAAAGATAGCTACGCTAATCTTTAACAATATTTCTTAGCATTAGTATAAGTAAATTTGTAGCCATGGGAGATGTAAATATAATGTTAGAACCATTAGAAGAACTATCTGAATGTCATCTCAGTGAGAGATAACTACTGATGTACATATAAATACACTTAAATTGTTGGTTTCAAGGAGAGAAAAGGAAATGGCTTTTATTAATTATTATTGTATTATTGTTTAGAGACAAGGTCTCCCTTTTTTACCCAACCTGGAGTGCAGTGGTGCAATCAGAGTTCACTTCAGCCTTGACCTCCTGAGTTCCAGTGATCTCCCCGCCTTAGCCTTCTGGGTAGCTGGGACTACAAATATGACACTATAACCAGCTAACTTTTGTTCACTGTTTTGTAGAGATGGGGGTCTTACTGTGTTGTTCAGGCTTTTCTTGAACTCCTGGCTTCAAGTCATCTTCCTGCCTATCCCTCCCAAACTATTGGGATTACAGGGGTGAGCCACCATGCCCAGCCCCAAACAGCTTTTATTTGATGTATGACGGTTTTAAATGATTAGAAATAGAAAATACTTGGTTAAGTGCCGAATTTTGTAATAAAAGTAAACTAAAGTTCAGTAAAAGAAAGTCATGCATAGAGAAAAATACATGATAGCAAAATTTGGACAACTATGATTGTGCAGCCAAATCTTGATTGGGTCTCCAAGAATATAATGTTAAAACAACAAAAACGGCAATAACATCAACAAATTAGCAAGCAAAAATGCTGATCTGCTGTAGATGTAATTTAAGCATAAGAAAATAAAATTCTAATACATTATTCTGTAAATCACTGTGGAACTTAATTTCTAATTTCAAGAAAAAGGCTTAAAATCTAATTTGACACACCATCATACAATATTGCAGTAGTCTCCCTTATCTGTGATTTCAGCTTTCATGGTTTTAATTACCCATGGTTGCTGTGGTCTGAAAACATTACATACAATAAGATATCTTGAGAGAGAGAGAGAGAGAGTACATTTACATTACTTTTATTACAATGTATTGTTACAATAGTTCTAGTTTATTATTAACTATTGTTAAGCTCTTACTGTGCCTAATTTATCAATTAATCTTTATCAGAGGTGTGAGGTATATGAAAGTCATTATATGTATATAGGTTTGATACTATCTGCAGCTTCAGGCATCCACTGGGGGTCCTGGAATGTATCCCTGTTAGATAAGCAGAGCTACCCTATCTATTTTATCACCTCAGGTTTCTCAAAGGGAATGTATTACCCCTTAATCTCAAGTATTTTGTATGAATTTATATAACTGCACCAAGATTTCGTGTTCTCAACAAAGTTTTTAGCTTAATCAGAAAAAAAAGATAGATAAGCGAGAGTAGTAGTTTACTTGTGAAAACAGAAATGATGAATTACATGAAATCAGATTACATAATTTTTGAATTCAAAGAGACCGTAGAGGTCATTTAAAAATTCAGCCTCCTAGTTTTGCAGATGGAGAAGCTAGGAATAAAATCAGTCATAGAATACAGTTGCTCATGTAACTTGTTCTTTTTATATACACTTTCTTTTATTGTTCCTGAGACCTAAATCAAGGCTTATTTCTGCCCAAGTACCATACTTCATTTTTTGATATAGCCTACCTTTATATACTAAAATTTACATAAAACTATGTGGTTCCTAACTCCCTAACTCTAAATGAAGTTGACAGTATGCACCAAACTCTAATTCCATATCACAGAACATGATGAATAAATGACAAAATATCAATTAATAAACTGTAGCTAATTGTTTTAATCCAAAAATTTTCACACTTTATTCAAGCAATCTAATCCTGAGAAAATAGGATTTTCGAATATAAATATAAATAGAAAATATAAATTTTCTGCAAAGTCACTATGACAGAACTAACTTGAGTAAGGGTGTTGTCCAAGGCTAAGAATATTATTCAAAAATATAAACAAAGAAGACAATAAATTACTAAGCAGAGAGAGTATATGAAACATGGGTTTGGAAGTAAATGTCAGGTTGTTGAGCCAACCTGTGATAAGGTAAGATGATTTCAGGAGATCCACGAGACAAACCAAAACACAAGCTCAAAAGTGGCTACAGGATTAAGATCAAAATGCAATTTGCTTGTTCTATAGGATTACATAACTGCCTATAATCTTTCTTTCTAACTGATTTGCCTCTGGGATCACCACTGCATACTCATCATATCTACAAATATCCAGCATTCTGGTTCTTATGACAAAAAGCATTAGGCAGCGTATGCTATTTTCTTATGTATCCATTTTATTTGACCTTTTATTGAGGAGAAGAATTTTTCTATGTTGGAAGCAAAGGTTCATGTTTTTGCCTTCTCCTTTTTATCCCAAGTTTATTCAAATTCGTGATCTTCTATTTACTACTTGTTGAATTTGTCACAAGTTTGCGATAAAAACTATTTCTTAATGCAGTCCTTATGCTGTTACAGGAGTCAAGAAAAAAGAAAGCATAAATAAGCCTTTAAATTATAAAGCATTATAATATTATGTAGGTTTTGTATATAATTACCCAACAATTATTGCCTCTTGGAATAGTATAATGAGTATGTGTGACAATGATGGAGATATGAAAAAGTATAAAGGGTCATTTTATCTCATGGGTATATCACCATTTTAATCATGAAATTCAGTATTATATCATATTGTAATATATGTAAACATATATTTGTCTTCATTGCTCACATTTCAGATTTTGAGTAAGTTATAGAAACTTAATCATGCCATAATTTTATTGCTACATAATTACATCATTAATATTATGATAAGAATTTGATCAGAGCATTAGGGTAATAATAGTTATGTAGTAGCTCATTTTTAAGCTAGCTTAGAACATATTTTGTTTTTGTGAGTGACTTAAAAATGCATTATTTTATTTCAACATATTATTAATATTGGATTTTTAAATAGATATTTATAATGCAAATGAGAACAATAACATGAAATTGTACACAATAAATTTCTTTTTTCTTTGAACCCAACTTGTTGTCAGTCCCCCTTTTTATCTCCTTAAAAATTCTATCCTAGAAGTTAGCAAATATGTCACTTCAACTATCCAATACCAACTAGAAATTTTTCAGTTGCTAAGAAACTAAAATAAAAGATCCTCCTGGATTTTTCCTAGATAAACTTCACTAGTTGACCTGTGTCTTCTTTTCCTTAATTATGTTTGGTAGAGAGTTTGAGTATTTATTTTTATTATCTGAGGACATAGATTATACCATTGAAATGCTTAAACTTTCAATAGCAAGCTATTATTACAAAAATTGAAATAATTAGGATAAAACTACATGCTTAAAAGTCAAGATTACAAACCATTCCCAGAGTGGGTCATAAAAACCTCATAAAGAAGAGTGAATTTGAGTTCAACTTTCTTAATATAAACTAGTTTGTAGTGAGTATCTACTGAGTGGTAGGTGCTAGGCTAATACTTTTGTATAGGTATATTAAGTTCTATGAACAATCTATGAGTAAACAGTCTACAGTATTTTTCCCTTAATTTTCAAATAATGAAATTAAAAAAATTGATAATAATTTAACAAGGGTCATACAGCACACTTGCTGCTTAGTCAGAATTTATTATGTGATATAAGGTAAAAGCCTGCTTTGTTAACCACTGTACTTTAAAGCAGAGTTAAAAATTGACTCTGTTGTGTAAGATAATCAATATTAATGTTGTAATATATGGCAGTGATTGGTAAAATTTTTCTTTAAAGAGCCAGACAATAAATAATATTTTACAATTTTCAAGCCATATAGTTTCTGGGGCAATGACTCATTTCTGTAGCTGTAGCACAAAAACAGACTTAGACAATGCATAAAAAAATGGACGTGGTTGTACTCTAATAAATCTTATTTACAAAACAAGCAATGGCCCAAATGTGGAATGTGGCAGTACATAGGCTGCCAACGCCTGAAAATGGTCCCAGCTGCTTATTATTTTATTCTTATAATGCTAGCAGAAAACAAACATTCTGATTTAAAACATACAATGGAATTTCTTACACTCTGTATCACAGAAGTAATTTCTTTTTTTTTTTTTTTTTTTGGAATCTGGCTCTGTTGCTAAGCTGGAGTACAGTGGCGCAAACTTGGCTCCATGCAACCTCCACCTCCTGGGTGCAAGCAATTCTCCTGCCCCAGCCTCCCAAGTAGCTGGGACTACAGGTGTGAGCCACCACATCCAGGTAATTTTTGTATTTTTAGTAGATACGGGGTTTCACCATGTTGGCTAGTATGGTCTCTATCTCCTGGGTGAGCCACCATGCCCGGCCCACAGAAATAATTTTTACAACACAACTAAAGATATAGATGCTGAAGGCATTGACACAACACCTAATAATATATAATGCACCTGAACAACACATACATAAAGTGTTTGATAAATAATTTAAATAAAGCATTAAGAATCTATGTGTTTTCCTTGCCTCTTATCACCATTCCTTCATTCACCAAACATTTTTAGCATCATACAATGTGTGAATCTTATAATATATCGGTGGTCATAGAGATCTGTCACTATTAGTTACCACTAATTAAGTTGTTTGAAACATCTTAGTCTCTTCAAATTTTTAGGTCAGCCTATTGGCTTAATTTGTATGGTTAATTTAACTAAGCTGGGAAAATGAAGAACCTAGGGCTGCAGTATAATGTTAATAGAATTAGGATCTATATCTAAGGTGGTCAAGTTGAATTAGGCACTGCGAACAAACAGCAATGGAATCACATGATTTGGGTTTCAAGTTTATATAGCTTTTTATACTAAGCTGTTTGCTAAAAACTAAGCATTTGAGATAACTATTTCTTCTCATTTATTCATTTATTTTGAGACAGATTCTCACTCTGTTGCTCAGGCTGGAGTGCAGTGGCGTGATCTCAGCTCACTGCAACTTCTGCCTCCTGGGTTCAAGCGATTCTCCTAGTCTCAGCCTCCTGAGTAGCTGGGATTACAGGTGCCCACCAAAATGCCCAGCTAATTTTTGTATGTTTAGTAGAGACGAGATTTCACCATGTTGTCCAGGCTGGTTTTGAACTCCTGACCTCAAGGGATCCACCCCCCTTGGCCTCCCAAAGTGCTGGGATTACAAGTGTGAGCCATGGCGCCCAGCTGTTCTTCTCTTTTAATAATGAAGCAGTGGGCCGGGAGCGGTGGCTTATGCTTGTAATCCCAGCACTTTGGGAGGCTGAGGCGGGCGGATCACGAGGTCAGGAGATCGAGACCACGGTGAAACCCCGTCTCTACTAAAAATACAAAAAAAAAAATTAGCCGGGCATGGTGGCGGGCGCCTGTAGTCCCAGCTACTAGGAGAGGCTGAGGCAGGAGAATGGCGTGAACCCAGGAGGTGGAGCTTGCAGTGAGCCAAGATCGCGCCACTGCACTCCAGCCTGGGTGACAGAGTGAGACTCCGTCTCAAAAAAAAAATAAAAATAAAAAAATAATGAAGCAGTGCTGTTTGTCTAGGGAAATACTTGAGGTTCATTGCCTCATCAAGGAAATTGAAGATATGAACACACAAGAAATGAGTTTAAGAGCAGTTGTTTAATAGATGAAAGAAAAAGAGAATAGCTTTCACTCCTGCAGAGAGAGAGGAGCTCCTTAGTGGGACTTCCAGTCCACAGTGAAGTGCCTGGAGTTTTACAGACTGGCTTGAGGAGGCAGTGTCTAATTTACATAGGGATTAGTGGATTTGTTGGACCAGGTGTGCCATTTATATAGCGCATGAAGAGGCTGACCATACCACCCTAATCTTTTATTATGTAAATGCGGTCTTTATCTGGCTGGTATCATGTTCCCTGCACATGTGGCAACAAATAAAAGGGAAGAGGGGACCTCCATGTTGAATATTCCTGGCTTCCAGGTATCCTTTTTCTATTGGCACCATTGCCAACATTCAAGCTTCCAGCTTGCTTATCTATGTTTGCAGCTTGATTTTTTAGGTTGCTTTTTGTTAGAAAATAAATGACTTTGGGGCTGCTTTCATTAAAAGTGAAACCTTACAGAAGACTTTCTTACCCTCACTATCTGTCTAATCAATTTCTTTTTAACTCCTATGTCATTCCCCCCATCAGGAGTGGTAACTCTAACTGCTGTTAGAGGTGTTGGATGATGACTGTTTCTGGCTACTTCCCACTGAAAAGGGGTGTTGTGTGGGAAACAGTGGCTACGGCTCCTTCTGGGATCTATCTAAGAGTCCTTGGAAGAAACGCATGTCTATCCATGGTTCTTTCTGCAGCACCATTTGGAGTTTGATTGCTTCTATGCAACAAGAGATACATTTTAGTTTAAATATAAGTATTAAGATTACCACTATTACTGTGGGTACTGTAGGCCACAACCATGACAGTGGAGTTTGATACCTGTCAGCCATTCCAATGGGCTGTAATACTGGTTTGCCTCCACCAGATGTTGCTGTACTTTACTAGAAGTGTTGATATAAAAGTAATATTTTTCTTTGAGAAAAACATAATCCCCCCTTGACTTGCCATTAGGGAATAATTTCAGGTATAGGCCATCTTTTATAACTTGCGATATATTGGGAGAAATATGTTATTTGGTTGCTAGAGTAACTGTAGTGTTAACCTTGGCTAAATCTCTCCTGCAATTATTAATAATTCCACAACTTCCACATACCATCTATGACATGCTTAAACTTTCTGACTTGTCCTAAACATCCCTCTTTATAAACAACCAATTATCTCTTTAGGACAGGTGTTTAACATACAGGATCCTCTCTTATATGAAGTCTCTTTTCTTTATAACCTTCTTTGCATAGCTAGGGTGTGACATATTACCAAACCCAATAAAAAGTTCTAGCAGACTCAGTGATAGTAAAACTTTCATGCTATTTTTTGTTGGTGACCATTACCCCTGCTAAAAGGATAATAACTAAGCAAAATACTACAGTAATGGAAACTCTCTGTCTGGTATTCCAGTTATAAGGTGTTATTATGTATAACTCTAATGCAAATAGTAGAGTGTGTATAGCAATTCCTGCAAGTGTGGTGTAGTAGAAAATTTCCACCTAAAATTTTACTTGCCAAGATATAACATTTCCCTTTGGGGGTCTAAAAGTTACAAATGCAATCCCATGAGTAATTAAAACCTCCCTGCATGTATGCGTCAAAAAGAAGCTTTAATATCTGGTGGCAAATCTCGAGAAGAAAGGTAGAAATAACTGAAAGTATCTGGTAAGGCAGAGGTGGGACTGAGTAGGATAAATACCCCTTATTAACTTACTTATCTTTTATGATTTTCAGCTTAAGATCTCCTACTTCTTCACATTGTTATTCAGGACATTCCTCTGGGCTGTCAGGGGTTGCTCTGTCAGCTTTCCAGGCTTTGACTAAGATGTGATGTATTCAGGAGTTGATACCTAAACTTTTACTGCTGAGGGGATTAAAAGGCAAATGGCATAAGGCCCATCTCAGCTTGGGTTTAGGGAGAGAGAGAGAGAATGGAGAGCTTTTTCCAATATCAAACATCCTGGGTTAAATAAATGTCATCCTATTTCTTCGGGTTTGGCTTTTGCTAGTTGAGTAAATTCCTTTCAAAGTGACCAAAGAGGTCGTATGCTTAACCAATTCAGAAGTGTCTTGGTCTAAAAAAATCATTGGTAAGGAAAAGCCATCCATACAGCATCTCAAAAGGTCTCAGACCTAATTTTAAAGGGGTATTTCTAACATGAAGTAAGGGCATGGAAAGAAGAGTGAACCAAGGAAGGTGAGTTTCTTGGGACAATTTTCTGAGGTGTCTTTTGATAATATCATTGTTCTTTTCTACCTTTCCTGAGGACTGGGGTCTCCAATCACAGTGGAGATGATACTGTATGCCTAGTGCCTTTGAGATCCTTTTTGTGACTGCTGGCTTAAACAAGGGGCAGTTGTCACTTTGGAGGTACATAGGTAGACCAAAATGGGAAGTAATTTACTAATTAACACTTTTATTACCTAAGAGGCCTTTTCTGTATGGCATGGAAATGCTTCTAACCAGTTATTGAAAGTATCTACCCATTCCAGAAGGCATAGGATGCCCTTTGTCTTTGGCATTTCAGTGAAGTCTATCTCCCAGTCCTCCCCTATATAGCTTTCTATCCTTTGGGTTTGAGGAAGAAGGAACCATCTCTTGAGGGGATTATTATTAAGACAGACTTTACAAGCATTAACAACCCGTTTGACTGTTATTAATAAGTTCTCTCCTGAAAACAATCTCTGAGCACACTGATAAGCTTCATCTTTTCCCAAGTAAAAAGCTTGGTGAAGGATTTTAAGGACATTCTATTGGCTGGAAACTGGCAAGTAGAATTTGCCATTCTCTGACTGTAGCCATCCTGAGGGCTTTAAATTGTACCCTGGAAGAAGTAGCCTGTTCTATTTCTGTAAGGGAGTGCTGAGGCTTAATTTCTCTTATGGAGCCTTCCCAGATTAGAGGGGCTTCAAGTGTTTTGATGCCCTGAGGCTTCTTTGCTACTGACTTGGCTGCCTGATAAGCTAACTTGTTTCCTTTGGCTATTTCATCTGTTTCCTTCTGATGTTCCTTTCAGTGCATCAGTACTACCTTTCATGGAGGGAAATCCGATGACAATAACCTGTTAATTTCCTGATGGTGTTTTATAGGGGATCCATTAATGGTAAGAAGGTGTCTTTTCTTCCAAATGGCAGCATGATCATGGAGAACTAAGAAAGCATACTTGGAGTCAGTGTAAATGTTAGCTACCATTTCCTTACTTAATTCAAGTGCTCTTATAAGAGCTATCAGTTCAGCTAACTGATCACTTGTGGCTGGAGAGAGAGACACACTTTCAATGATGTTATTTAGAGTCACTACTGTATATTTTGCCTTATGGACTCCCTGATTTACGAGAAAGCTCTCATCTGTGAAGAGAGTCCAGTCTGGATTTTCTAGGGGAGTTTCCTTGAGACCAGCTCTGGCTGCATAGGTTTGCAGTACAGCTTGTTCACAACCATGGTCAGGTTCCCTCGTTTCCTCAGAGAGAAAAGTGGACGGGTTTAGGTGAGAACAAGTTTTGAACTGGATGATGGAACTCTGTAACAGCAGAGCCTAATATTTAAGGAGCTTGCTGTCTGTTAGACAAAGGCTCTCCTTGGAAGACAGTAATCCTGCCACATTATATGGGGTTTAAACAAGTTATTTCCCAAGGTTAATTTGGCAGTTTCTGGGACCAGTAGGGCCACTGTGGTGATCGCTTGGAAGCATGTGTAAATAGTAGGTTCCCCCAACTGCAGCTAAGGAGTTGAGAAAAATATTAGAGTTTTTCCTGAGACACCCTTCACAGTCGTGCTACAGGAAGAGCGGAAGCCTGGATTAGAGAAAAGAATGGAGAGTGTTGTAGTGTTCTAGTGTCTAGAAGGGGATTTACTTTACTTCCTTCAATTTATAGAATCACCCAAGGGTCCTGTGCTGTGATGGCAGTTTGAGCCACTGGAGTCAGGGGTTTGAGCCCTGGGACCTGTTAGTCTGTTGGTCCTGTTGGACCATCTGGAGGCTTGTTCTGAACCTGGTAACCTCCATCTCTGGGAGAAGTTGGATCTCCAGTGGTCCCCACCACAGGCTAGACAGGGTTGATGTGGCTTTTTTTTTTATTTGCTACTTGGGCACTCCTTTTTAAAGTGCCCTGACTTGCCACATCAATAGCAACTAGTGGATGCACCTTAGGGATCCTGGACTTTTCAAGCCTGCAAAGCAGCTACTAGAGCCTCTGTCCTTCTCTTGTGTTTTCTGTCTTTCTCCTGGGCCTCTTCCTGGTCCCTATTATGAAAGACCAAAGTGGCCACCCTCAGGAGGTTCTCCAAGGTGCTATCTGGTCCTATAGCCTGCTTTGGCAGTTTTCTTCTAATACCAAGGGCTGCTTGTGTAAAAAACTTGTCCTTTAAGATGAGTTGTCTCTAAACTGAATCAGGGGATAAGGAGGTGTGTTTTATTAGTGCCTCACTCAGCCTTTCCATAAAAGCTGTGGGATTCTCATCTGGCTTTTGGTCTATTATGGATGCTTTTTTGGTCCTAATTTTTTCTGGGCTCTCCAATATGCACATTAAACAAGTGTTTCCTTTTCCATTCATTTGTGGAGCTATTGGAGTTCCATCAAGGTTGTCAAAAGGAACTGCTTTCTTTCCTATCAGGAATAGTATTTCCATTCCTTCTTCACCTGCCCTATCTCCTTTTTGCCTTTTCAGTCTACTATAGAAGACATGTTGCTTGTCTCTGCATTTCTCTCCTGCCTACAGAGCTGCTTGTTTTTCAGCTTAGGTGAGGGTTTGGTTTAGGAGCAGAATAACATCCCTCCATGTGAGGTTAAACACCTGCGTTGAATTTTAGAAAGCTTCTATATACCTAGCGGGGTCTCCCTTTATTTGCATACATTCTATAATGAGAAGGGAACTTGAGGGGGCCCCAACTAAGGGGGATCCTCAGATGGTTCCCCTGGAAGTTACTTTGCTACTTTTGGGGAATCATTCTCTATAGGCCTGCCTTATATGACTGCTAAAAAAGCTGGGTTGATTTTGTAATGCTTGCAAAGATCTAGTAAGAATGCCTTCCCCTTGTGCAAAAGGAAATGAGCCACCTTTTTCTTCAAAGTCTTGGGGTAAAAGGAAGCCCCATGCTTCAGAATGCACTCCAGAGGAATGCAGGCCAAAGATGGTCTATTACCTATCTATAAACAGAAGTGAAAAAAAAAGCATCATTTTAGTCTCCTTCCTTTGGTTGTAACCCAGGGTGGAGGGGAAGACAGTGGAGATGTCCCTCAAACTGTTTTCCCTCTTTAGTTCCCTGAGGTCCTGATACCTTGTTAAATGTGCCACACATGGTTTTGGGTGTGACCCCCCCCACCAGCTATGGAACTGGAAGAATTAAGTAATGTGTTTAGTCACGCATACCCATGAAGTCCTAGTTCTCCACTTGTGATTCCCCTTCGACTTCCTTGACTTTGCTTGGGTCTGTCCAGAAGCCTTCAGATAACACCAGGGGATAGCATTGACCAGAAATCCTGAGTTACTTCAGAATCTCTTCTAGCCCCATGCAACAGCTGCATCCTCTGTGAAAGGAAACCAGTTTGAAGCATGGCCAACATGCCCAGTAACCATGTGTACTGGGGGATTCTCCGTATTCTCCCTAGCAAGACTCTCCCTTGAGTTTTGTAAGGCTGGCAGCCAGGCTAATCATTTTTTAAATCGTTGACAGCAGCACAGCATTCGGTTTGATTTGATTTTAAAATGGAGGCTGAGAGCCTCAAAATGAAAGGACAGAGTTGAGGTCTCCTCCTATACTGACCACTCTGATGAATTTACCTTCCAATCCTGAGCAAGACCCCACAATGAAGCAGTGTTGTTTGTCTGGGGAAACACCCAAGGTTCACTATCTCACATCAAGAAAACTGAAGACGTGGACACACAAGAAATGAGTTTAAGAGTGGAGGTTTAATAGGTGAAAGAAAGAGAAAAGAAAATATCTTTCTCTCTTGCAGAGAGAGAGGGGCATTCAAGTGGGACTTTTCATCCATGGCAGAGTGCAAGGGGATTTATAGACTGGCTTGAGGAGGCAGTGCCTGATTTACACAGGGTGCAGTGGATTGGTTGGACCAGGTGTGCCATTTACTTAGTGAATGAAGAGGCCGGCCATCCCACCGTCATCTTTTATGCAATTGCAGTCTTTATCTTGCTCGATGTTGTCTGCATATGCGGAGACAAAGAAAAGGAAAGAGGAAACCTCCATGTTGAATATACCTGGCTTTAAGGTATCCCTTTCCTATTGGCATTACTGCTGACATTCGCCTATGCAAGCTTCCAGCTTGCTTATCTGTGCTTGCAGCTAGATGTTTTAGGTTGCTTTTTGATAGAAAAGAAATGACTTTGTAGCTACTTTCATTAAAAGGAAAACCTTACTGAAGACTTCCTTACCCTCACTATCTGCCTAAATAATTTCTTTGTATCTCCTATATCAATGAAATAGGGATATTCTCAACAGTGTATTTTTGTATTTTAAGATTATCAAGTTCCATTGGGAATGCCTTTTCCTTGGGGATTTGGAATAACAAATAAGAATCTTGTGAAAAAAATTCTATCATATAGAATATTGATGTGGCAGTAAACGAAACCTTATAATTTAGTATTAATATTAATGCTCAAGGTTTTAATATACTTGGAGTATAAAGTAACACTCTAGAAACAAACATTTGGATGGTGTTGTCTCCTAATGTACTTTGTGCCTTGGTCAGTCTTGACTCAAAAATAAGGACCAAAAATGTTTGTATTTGTTTTCATGGGTTGCTGTTAAAAAAAAAAAAAAGCATCACAGAATAGGTGGAATATACAATAGAAATTGATTCGCTCAGAGTTCTAGAATCTAGAAGTTCCAGATGTGAAAGTATTAGCATGGTTGCTTCTTTCTTAATGCTGTGAGAAAACAAACAACAAATTTTTTCCACGCCTTTTTTCTACCTTCTCGTGGTTTGCTGGCAATCACAGAGCCCCTTGGCTTGCAGAAGAATCATCTAGTCTGTGCCTTCTTTTTCACATAGTGTTCTTCATGTATGCGTGTTTTCAATTGTTTTCTTTCTATAAGGGCACCTGTCATATTGGATTAGAGGCTCACCCTGCCCCAATATGACCATATATTTTCTAAGTACAACTGCATTGACCCTATTTTCAAATAAGCTCAGATTGTGTAATATTGAGGATTAGAACTTCAGCATATGAAATTTGGGGGAATACAATTTATCCCATGATAAGGTACACAATAATTGTAATGGAGTTTCAAGTCAATAATACTGATTTAGTTCTCTGATAGGAAAGATTCAGTTCCGTGGGAGAGATTCTGGTCTATCTTTTGCTATCAAGTAAATATTGAGTGTGTCCTTGTTGTTCTCCAATGTGTATGTATACTAATGTTAAATATAACACTATAGAAATATTTTAAAATTTCTATTTTTTATCAGTTATTAAAAACTCCTTAAATAACAGTCAATCCAGGATATCTGAAACTATTCCAGAAGTTAATATATCATTCTTTCACATATAACTTACTACTGCAGGTAGAATAAAAATCTGAGTTCTATGATATAATCACAGGTAATGACTTATAAGCTAGAGAAAATTAGTTAGATTATACATATATTTTTTACCAGTAAAAATTTAATAAAAGCCATTTTCCCAGTGGTATTTATATACTATGATGATTGAAAGCATTAGTATATGTGTAAGCTTTAACCTGTATTTATAGTACTTTAAAAGTCCCTTCATATAAAATGTTTTAAACTGTGTTATTGCTTCAACACTAATAGTAGCACCTCAGTTTAAAAAAAACTTGTATTTTATGAATTTGAAACTAGAGAATTTTAGTCTTTAACTTTTAAGAAAGTGCCATATAAACTCAAAGTGGTCATCACAGATTGTAATTATTATACTCTACATGTGTTATATTGTAATTTGTGTAACATTTAGCTGTGAAAATAGAACAACACATTTTTTGTGTGTCAATGATCTAATAGTACGTTTTCTCAGTATTTAAAGAGGTGATGATCACATGAATATAAATTAATTAACCTTGTCAAATCTTTTACACCATATAATCTGATGGCATTAAAGAAAAACACATTTTTTTTTAAAAAGCAATATTGGTTTCTTTCCTATACTAAATTAAAATCTGGCACATATCTTACATAACAATGGTACTTCCTTCAAAACTAAGAAATTAATATTATTATGATAGTATTAATACAGACTTTATTCAGGTTTCAACATTTTCCACTAATGTTCTTTATCTGTTGTTCCAGGAGGCATTTTTAAAACTATATCTTCACTTCTTTTTGCATCTTCTCCAAACTGTAATAGTTTTTCAGTCTTTGCTTGTATTTCATAACACTTTTAAAGATTAATGTTAAAAAGTGTTGTAGAATTCCCCTCAATTTGGGTTTGTCTAATATTTCCACATGATTGGAATAAGTTTACTGATTTTAGGGGGAAATAGCACAGAAAAAAAGTTCTTTTGTCATCACATCATATCGGGGTACATGATATCAGCATGAGTTATTCATAAGCTTAAAATTGATCACTTGGTTAAGGTAGTGTGCCAGTTTACTTCAATGAGAAGTTACTGTTTTATTTTTCATGCTTGTTAGAAACAAATACTTGTTCCTCGATGCTGAAAAGAAGAACTAGTGCTCAGACAAAGGATTTAATTCTCTCAGCAAGGCAATTTTTACTTCTAAAGAAGAGTGCGACTCCCGGATGGAGCAATGGCCAGAGCACACCTGAACAAGGGAGAGGAAGGGGTTCTTATTCCTGACGCAGGTAGCCCCTACTGCTGTGTCATTGCCCTGTTGGCTAGGGTTGGACCTCACAATCTAAGCTAATTCCAACTGGCTGTTTTAAAGAGAGCAAGGGTACGAGTTGGAGTGGCAGAGTGAGTATTTTGGCGGGAAGGATGGTTACAGAACAGCTGACTCAGGATGAGTCAGGATGGAGCAGGTGACCAGGGGAACTCAAGTCAAAGCAGGTGACCAGGGGAACATGGACATGTATTAAAACAGGCACAGTAAACATTCTAACCTGTTTATAAACACATGGCTATGTGTTTTCTATATCTATCTATAGCCAAACATGAGTTTATACTGATATCTCCAAATTAACATTATAGGATGCACTCTGACATTTATTCTTGCTTATTTATAATTTCTTGATCTGAGAATTAGAAATCTGGTTCTAATCATCGACAATCTTTTTATCATGTATTTAACCCTAACACATAGGTAAGTTATTTTTAAAATTAATGAATGACACCCCCATGAGAAAGAAATTTACCAACTAGAGTATACCAATTGTCTTTAACCTTACAGTATCTACACAAAATACCGTTGCACAGTGATTCTTCCATTACTTTCATCAGTTTTTATACTTTTAAGCATATATATTCTGCACATTTTATAAGATCATACAATTTCATTTTAATTGTTTCTATTGTTGAATGATTTTTTAAGCTGAAATTCCACTTGTTCATCACTATATAAAAATAAGATTGACATTGTATATTGCCTTGTATACTATAAACTTGCTAAGCTCAACTTTTACTTACAGGACTTTTTATATATTATATTGGATATTGATTTATAAATTGTCTATGGTTGCTTTTATGCTACAAAGTCAGAAATTAATAGTTTGACAGAGTTTGTGTGGACCTCATAGCCCAACATGCCATACGGCCTTTTATGTAGTTTTAAAATACTTACTCTACAGGTTTTTAAATTTTTTCCTGTGATTTTTTTGCTAGTTTTAGCATTCAGGTAATGTTGAACTCATAAAATCAGCTGGTAAATGTTTTCTTTTATTTGGAAGTGATTATATCAAATTCATATCATTTCTTCTCTAGATGCTTCATAGAATTCACTGGTTAAACCATATGTACCTGGAGTATTCTTTTTTGTAGGAGTTTCAGTTACAAAATTCAATTTATTTTACAGGCACTAGGCGATTTTGGTTATTTGCTACATCTTGAGTTAAGTTTTTTGTTTTTTTTTTAACTAGGGTTTTGGTTTTTTGTTTTGTTTTGTTTTGTTTGAGACTCTGTACCCCAGGCTGGAGTGGTGCAGTGGTGTGATCTCAGTGATCTCAGCTCACTACAACCTCTGCCTCTAGGGTTCAAGTGATTCTCCTGCCTCAGCCTCTCAAGTAGCCAGGGTTACAGGTGCACACCACCACACACAACTAATTTTTGTATTTAGTAGAGACAGGTTTTGCTATGTTGGCCAGGCTGGTCTCGAACTCCTAACCTCAAGTGATCTGCTTGCCTTGGCATCCCAAAGTGCTAGGATTACAGGAGTGAGCTACCATGCCTAGGCTTGAGATAGTTTTTAAGTAATGTCTTTCAAGAAATTGGAGCATTTTATCTAAGTTTGTAAATTTACAAACGTAGAGTTGGTTATCATATTTTTTATTTTTATTTTACTGTATTTAGGGTATACAACAATATTCCGCATTCATTCCAACATTGGCAATATGTGTCATTTTCTTTAATTGTTGTTTTGTTTTGTTTTCTTTTGGTTAGATTAGCTATGGTTATATCAGAAACTAAGTTAACTAATTTTATTTCCTGTTTTTCTAATATAAGTGCTTGATGCTATAAATTTTCCTTTAAGTTTGTCAGCTACATTTGACAATTTTGCAATGTTTAATTTTCATTTTTGCTAAGTAAAAATATTTCTAAAATATCCCCTCAGTCTTCCTTATTTATTAGAGTTTATTTCTGTTCTTTTAAATTTGTTAAGATTTTTTTAATGGCATATTTTAGTGAATGTCCATGTGTCCTGGTGGACAATGTGTATTCTTATGTTTTTGAGTTGAGTTTTCTATAACTTTCAATTAGGTCAAGTTGGTCAATAGTGTTTATCAGGTCACTTATATTCTTACTAATTTTTTTCCCACTTGTTCTTTCAATTACTGAGAGATGATTGTCGAATCTAACAACTATAACTGCAAATGTGTTTATTTCTCCTTTTAGAGCTATCAGTTTTTGCCTTGTTTATTTTGTAACTCTATTATTAGGTTCATACACATCTATGATTGTTATATCTGCATAAAGAGTTTATCCCTTTATCGTGATATGTTTTTCTGATTTTCCCCCTTATTTTAAAATCTACTCTGTCTGAAATTTACATACCTTTTCTGTCTTTGTTCTTTTTAGGGTCCGTATGACATATGTTTCTCATCCTTTTAATTTATGTATGACTTTATAGTTAAAACATGTTATTTGGAAAAAGTAAATAGTTCTAAGAAGTTTCCTCCAGTGTTCTAAGGTGGCAGATTTTGTTGTCCTTGCCTCTGCAGATTAAGACTTTAATTCCACGAATAAGAGAAATGGCAAGGGAGGGGAGTCTTGGCAGAATATCAGCAGTAGCTTTTTTTTCCCCTCTCTGAGCCAGTACTACAAGAGCAGGTTTCCCAGTATTCTTCCTGATCTTTCCTATAGCTGCCTGTAAAGTTTGTGGAGGAAAAAAAACTCTGCAAGAGGTTACAAATTTCCCTATGCCTCTGGCCTTTAGGGGCTTGAAATTTGCACACTATACACATTCAGCTTACCAAAATATAGCTGAATGTTTATTATCAGCATGTACAATTTCCAACAGCATCTACCCTGGTGAACTAATGCATGGATACTGTTGCTGTCTGCAGGCCTCTAGCACTCCGAAGATTCCATGTTGGTTATTTGTCCTGTTTATTAGTTTTTCATGGGTTCTATATCAAATTACTAGAAACTTAGAGAGTTAAGCAACACTAATCTAATATCTTACATTTCCATATGTCAGAAGCCTGGCATGAATCTTTCTGGGTCAACATAAAGGTACTATCAGGGCTCTTCCATTCTGTAGGCTCTAGATAGGACTTTTTTTTCTTTATCAGGGTCTAGAGAAGACTCACATTCTTTCACTCATGGCTCCTGTTCTTCACCTTCACAGTTAGCAAAAGTGAGCTGAGTCCTCACGTCACATCACTCTTCTGCCTGAATCCCACTTTTTCATGTAATATAACATATTCACAGGTTCTGGGATTAGGGCATATACATCTTTGGAGAGATCCTTATTCTACCTACCACAATTTGTCTTCCAGTTCCCAAAAAGCTATGTCTGTCCTACATGAATGCTCCTTTTTCATGGTCTCAAATTTTCTCTACCCATTACACTCTGTGAACTCCGGTCTCCAGTGGGTTCAAGAAAAACTATCATTGTGTATTTCCAGCTTTTGTGTTGAAGCAAGAATTAGAGTGTTGCTCTTTCTGGATTTCTACACATCACTAATACAACTTGAACCTTCAAACCACATTTTGTGTAGTAATAAGATATGAAATAAGATATAATAAGAACTAACAAGGAATAATGTATGAACAAGCAATTGGCTTAAAATACTGGTGAATAATGGTAAATAATTAAATGACTGTCCTTATGATTTTGCTCTGTATTTCCACCCAAATCTTGTGTTGAATTATAATCCCCAGTGTTCAAGCTAGGGCCTAGTGGGAGGTGACTGGATTATGGGGGTGGTTTCTAATGGTTTAGCACTATTCCCCTAGTGCTGCCTCATAATAGAGTTCTCACGAGATCTGGTTGTTTAAAAGTATGTAGCACTTCCCCCCTTCACCGTCTTCCTCCTGCTCTGTTCATGTTAAGATGTACCTCCTTCCTTTTCGCCTTCTGCCATTATTGTAAGTTTCCTCAGGCCTCCCAGGCTTCCTGTACAGACTGTGGAACTGTGAGCCAATTAAACTTTTCTCTATAAATTACCCAGTATTGGGTAGTTCTTTATAGCATTGTGAGAATAGACAAATACAACTACCTTTGACTTTCTGTAATATTTTCATGTTATAATATTGAGTATATTTTAATATAAAGTACAACCATTCCCTACACAATCAGGAAGATTACTAACGTCATAAAGTACCGTTTTTAAAAATAAATTACTTTCACCAGATGTGAGAACAAGATACTCAAAACTATATAAGGTATAAAACAGCTGGATATCACTAATATATGTCTGTGCAGCAGTATGTACTTAACTATCTCTATATGATAATGTTATGTTTTATTTAGATGCTTAGAGTTATGGTCATGTTATCAGGAAATACATTTCGTGCAGCATTCAGATAATTATTTAGGTAATTAGATAATAGCCTGTTGCACAATTGGTTACCTTCATATTTGTCAGCCAACATACAAAGTGTCCACAGAACATCACCAAACACTTCAAACTACATATCAGAGAAAGATATGTTGTCTGTCCTACCAAAGGAATTTCAAGTATTAAGACAGGCAGAAAGAAAATTATGCTTAAAGACAATTAAGCATTGTAATTATGATTCATATGAATTAAGGGGAAATAGCAAAGGTAGTGATTTTTTTGGGAAAGTGGACAAAAAGTAAGATTCCCCAGAAAATCTCTTGGAGAAAATGACATTAGGTGTTTATAAGAGATTTTATGGTTCTTAGCTCATATTTCTGTACTTATACATGTTATAACTGGAGCTGATAAATCCTAAAAAAATGTACCCACAAACTGCTACCCAGGAACATACATTTATTCATATATATCTAAGAAACAAACTATATCATAGCCATCTATCTGTGTAGAAGATGACATATAAGAAATCCAGGAGGAATATAGCCAGGCAAGCTCCCAGGTTTTTTCTTTTTTTCTTGGAGGTAGCAAGAACACAATCTATCTCATTTTGACCAACATGCTGCAAATTCTAAGGGCTAAAAGAATCAAATTTCACATGGACAGGAAAAAACAGTATCATGTTATTTATACTATTTTCTTTGTAATTTTCAGCATATAAAATACCTTGTCACTGTTAGCTACAAGATGTCAGGTTATCATATTTTTCTCTTTGACATTCCATCAAGCACTATGTTCCAGGAAAAAGAAAATTTCCTCACAATGTAGTCAAAATAATAATTTCATTATCTGTGAACTTTCTGTGGAATCTTTAGAAAACAGAAGCTTACTTTGTTTTATCTCAAATGCTTAATTTCTTCCTGGATAATCCTCAGAAGGCAAACAATTATGATACATTTACAGAAACTCAAAAGAAGTCAAGAATACCTGCCTGCTTCTTTTCTGACTGATAGTTCTTGATATGGCTAAGAACTACAGACCCTACATTATAACAAAACTAATTAAGATACTCTACAATGGTCAACACAAACTGGTTTTGGTTTAACTCTCTCTTGAATTTCCCCAGAAAAAATGATTCTCTATATCAGTTCCATTCAAGAACAGCATGTGGACTCCATCCACTTGGTAGTATGTGTCATGGCATGATTTTATGAACACCCTCACCTTAGAGGTGAAAAAGCTGACACAGGGTTTATCTGACTCATGTGTTTCACTTATCTCCCAGTAGTTTGATGCTAGTTGGTCTCTTCTGATCAAAACAGGTCTTTAGCAGGGGCAAATTTAATGAAGATAAGAATGCATTAGAGTCCAGATGAAATTCCATACATTATGCAGTGTTATTCTAGTTTGTTTTTTACTCTGATGTACTCTTATATTTTCTCCATTGGTGCTTATTGCTCTCAAATACTATGTTTAGCATAGCATTTAATGACATACAGTACAATTCTCTTTTTTTTTTTTTTTTTTTTTGAGACGGAGTCTGGCTCTGTTGCCCAGGTTGGAGTGCAGTGGTGCAATCTCGGCTCACTGCAAGCTCCGCCTCCCAGGTTCACGCCATTCTCCTGCCTCAGCCTCCCCAGTAGCTGGGACTACAGGCGCCCACCACTACGCCCGGCTAATTTTTTGTATTTTTAGTAGAGACGGGGTTTCACCATGTTAGCCAGGATGGTCTCGATCTCCTGACCTCGTGATCTGCCCGCCTTGGCCTCCCAGAGTGCTGGGATTACAGGCGTGAGCCACCGCTCCCGGCCACAATTCTTAAGGAAAAGTAACTGCGGGCACCATCTATTGTAATATATTTCTGTGAATGCAATAATAATTTTTTCTGGATTTGTTTTATTGTTACACCTGTGTGCTTGACAATAAGTGTTTTGCCAACTATTTGGAAGTTGCCAGTTGTACTCAACATTTGAACAACATAGAAATGGAAAAATCTCTCATTTGATAACCGTAGATCTTTTACATACATTTCAATTATGTACAGTGTATGTTGGGATTCACGGAAAAGTTTTATGAGTAAGGAATGCTAATTCTTATTAAATCTCTTCAAATTTTGGGTTCCTGGGTTATTTTTAAATATTAAATTTAAATATTATTAAATATAATTTACAGATTCAAACATTAATTATGAAACTTTAAAAATTCCAATTCCACAAAGTTAAAGTTTTGCATTTTTAAAAATCTTTTACTGAGTCAAATTATTCCTTCATGCAATAGTCTTTGAAACCTTTGGGTGAAATTTTTGAGCTACACCAAAGTTCTTTTTTATGTGACAATCTTTTCAAAGTTCCTAAAAAATTATGACGTCTATACCAAGCACAATATTGCAGGTATGGAACTTCGAAAAATAGCCTGGAAGAAGATAACATTTGTGTTCGAATTTGCCTAATAAACATATCATGAGTTATTTCTAAGGATGCTAATGTCAAGAGGATACAGAAACTAATTTCAACTCAGCAATCAAAAGATTGTCACAGTAATCAAAAGATTGGAAGGAGAAGCTGAAAAATGACACAAGATAAATAGATGTTGAGTTATTCCAGCATATGATGGTTGCTATGACATGATCAATACATAGTAAATGTACAGGTTATATGCATGTTGATGGAAAGATACATCTTAGGACAACTTGGTAATTTTTTTCCTAAAATGATTAAAAAATAGTTACAGAAATATTTCATTACAGAGGTTCTAGAATGTTGTTGAATTATCAAAATATTTAAAGGCCTTTATTTTATAATCTTATCCAAATCACTTAATCAGAGGATTATGGCTACAAAATACAAGTGAAAGTAAGTAGATGTTACCAATTTAATGGTTCAGAATGAAAATACCAATTCAGTTTACTCACTATAGGATTCGCTAATACAAATATTCTCACTACCTAAATTACTGGCTGGGATTTTAGTAAATGAGGCACTTTGGAGGTGCTAGTAGCTTAAAAGTGACACATTCAATATTTTCATATACATTTAAAAATTTTCTAACCTATATGTTTGCAAAATCCTGGAAAGATCTTAGTCATTGACCTTTAAAAATTACAGACAATTTATAGACAAAAAAATCTAGTGAGTATAAATATTTAAGAATGTGACTACCTTCATAGCATGAAAGAACCACCTGTATGGTAAATTCTAGTAGTTTTAGGAATTCAAATAATTGGCAACTTAGGTAATTCAACATACATCACATAAACATAGTGATATAATGATAGTAAAACATTAGGATGACATTGATAAAGTATTTTTTTATAAAAAAAGGGAGACATGATGACTTTTGGGATATCCTAGGGTTTTAGTTGATTCAGTAATTCATTAAAGTGGTGACTAGCTTATTTCTGTCTCTTCACTGACTTGTAATGTAACAATGTGCTTTGCAGAGGTAAGTTGGTTTAACAAGCTGACCTGTTTACATAGGATCTGTAAATATTGCATGAGGTGAAGCATTAATTAGGTCTCTTGATTGCACAGACTGAAATGAAGGGTTTCTCAGAGGAGTTTTGTGCCTTCAGTAGCATTTTTTTCAGTTTAACCTCATTCAGTAAAAGGTCATTGGCTTGAAATGCCTTCTGAACTTCTGAGTTTACTTTGTAAGCATCATTCTAGGTTCCTGTGTATAATACTGTTGTTACCCAGTAATAAAACTGTTGCCTTCATTAATCCCTAAGGTCTCATATTTTTTAGTGCTGATGGAAGAAAACAAAAGAAATAGTATTAAACTATTTATTTTGAAAATATTTCTTTTTAATTAATTTGGAATATAGCTAGTCAAAAAAAGGAATGTAGATAATAAAGGGCATTATTTGCTCAGGTCTTTGTCATACGAAAGTAAATCAAAACTTTTTACCTCAATTATAACCTGTATTTGTTTAATATATAGCATAGAATTCTTATAAGAATTCTTTATCTTACAAGTAATCTTGTAGAAATGATGTTACAACTGTCACATTTTAAACATTAAATGTGTGATGCAAAATAAATACGAATTTGATACACTATTATTTTTTTGCATCTCAGTGAATAGATTTCAAAATTATAGATGCCAATATTATATTTTAATTATGTGTTTCTCTGTGTATAGAATATGGTCCTGTAAAAAAAAAAGATGGCATGTCTTATTTTCTAATAGCAAATAAAAACAATATTTGGCTTGAAGTTTATGAGCATACACCACAACTCTACAATTAGATATATATAAATTTGTTTAATGTTAATTTACATTCAGAGGTACAAGTGCAGGTTTGTTATATAGGTAAACTTGTGTCATGGGGTTTGTTGTATAGATTATTTCAGCACTGAGGTATTGAGTCTAGAATTTGTTAGTTACTTTTTCCTGATCTTCTCCCTCCTCCTTCCCTCCCCTCTCTGAAAGGCCCCAGTGTGTGTTGTTTCCCTCTATGAGTCCATGTGCTCTCATCATTTAGCTCCCTAAAAAGGTGTATTTTCAGGGTACAAATAGAGCATAAAGAACATTTTTTGTCCCTATTCTCAAAATGGATTTTGAAACCACTTCTGAGGCATCTCAGATGTCTAAATGCTCTTTGGTAAACAGTAAAATGCCATCTCTGTCCTTGTTCAGCCATTATTGATTTTCTATTAAAAGTAGATGAAAGGTCTGCTTGGGGAATACTGCCATATAATTGCTGCAATGACCTAACCATCTAATACTACTCAGGGCAAAAGCCATTTGATCAAAATCAATGTAAAATATACATTTATCCTCCTGAAACTTCTAGGGTGTGGTGGAAAGGAAGGGGAATACACCAAATATTAAGAGGCATATTTAATAATGTGACATCAGAAGTAAGAGCAATCACATTTTTACTAACACTCAAATTCAAACAGCTCTGTGACTGAATTCTGGAGTTATATGGCTTATCGACATCAGAATAGACAAATCAATAACTTCTTAAAAAAAAACAGAGTTTTTTAAAACAAAGAATTTCTCATTAGTGTCAGGAATTTAGCTTTAGAAAACTGCCCAAATACCATGCTTTTTTGTTTGTTTGTTTAAGCGCATGGTTGTATAACATATGCAATGAATATAAAATATCTAATAAATATGTAATGTATTCAGGGCAAAGCTAATATTTTCACCTCTTATTATATCTTCTCTAACTCTTTTTTTTTAGTTTGGGGTTCCATATAGATAGCATTCCATATCCACATGAAAATCATGCCCTAGCTTAGGAATATTAGTCAGATTTGTAGTATTCAATTTCTGCTCTATCAAGTACTAATTCTCATTTGATCTCAAGAACAGGAGAGTGTTATTAGACACTGTTAGTGGACATCCTTTATGGACAAAGGAGGATTTGCCATGAGCAAATGGATTAAACTTCAGGCCTTCCAGACAGAGCTTTTTCTGTGACCCTGGAAAGGTTTCTCACAATACGTACATGGATTCACGTATGTTTGTAAAATTTATGTTAGTAAAAATGTGTTTACAATTTGCTGCAATTACTTTCCTAATTCTTCGTAATGTAAATATCTTTATTTTGCTTTATAATTCTTCCAGAGTCCAGCATTGTATTAGCCTAAGGCCCATGAATACTGGATTTGCTTGAAAATATACAAATTGAGTGTGTGAGTAGGGGAGCATCTGATATATGACTGTAATATCAACAATGTGTATTTGGTCTAGAGGATATCATTTAAAGTGTACATGTTTTGTTACCCCTAGTTGACCAAGCCCCAATTGAACAAGGTTGGCCTGTATGAAAACAATATTTCAGCATTGCTTTTTACCAAGACTTAACTTTTTAACTCACTCTAAAATAATTTTATTTTAATAACTTGCAATACTCTTGTAAGCAGGAATCCATCATTTCTAGCAGCTGTAGTTTCCATCCCTACTACTTCTGCCACCTACCCGTTCACACAGTTATATGAAAATTTCCCAATTGGGCATTATCTGTGAGAGAGAAAGTCTGAGCAGAATGATCTCTAATGCAATCTGTGACATCCCAAAAATGCACACAAGGTAAGAACTTATCTGTAGTATGTCAAGTAATTCGTGTAATTAGAAATTTTTCACCTGAGTTGGATGTAGGAAAACATCTTCCTACATTTAGGAAAGAAACTTTGACATTATTTCTTTAATTAATTTAAGAAATATTAATTGAGCACATTTCTGGGACAGACACTCTTCTAAAAATGGAGCAAGACAAATGCATCTGCTGCTTTTTAAAAAGATAAATCTGGCAAAAACTCTGGTGCCACATATCCACTATCATGTCAATTGAAAAGATCAGTCATAAAGAAGCAAGAGTAGAAAATCATCTCTTCCCTTGGAAATGCACCTGGATTTTCTACCTGACACACCCAGAGCAACTCAAGCTTCATCATTTAAGGAAAGGCAATTTTGATGGAGGATGGAGAAGTATCTTTCATGATAGAGTATTACTAGTAGAATCGTTGTCATCAGAAAGACTACACAAACATTTATAGTGTAGTCTCCTTGCTTGATGACATACTAAGTAATCATAACAAATCCCACTCTGTTATATCCTATATAGATGTTTATATAGCGTATTGATTCTTCAATGTTCTTAGAATGATAAAGAGATAGGGATAAATAAATATTTGTGTGGGTACACATTTGTATGTGTCTCTATTCTATCATCTTTTGTGACTATCTTCTGGTGGTAAAATAACATTTCCAAGCATAGAGTTGAAAGAACCATGGACTTGAATTCAGGTCATACCAGAGTTAAATTCAAGGTCGACACTTTAAAACTGTGTGATACATTCCTATGTTTTATATACCTCAAGTTTCATTTGTAACATAAAGTTAATAACGCCTGTTTGATGAAGATGAGTCTTTTTTTAGTTTTCAAATAGATTTACTCTCGTTCGTTTTTTGATAGACACATAATTGTTTGCATTTATAGGGTACATATTGATATTTCAATACATACAATGTAAAGTGATCAGGTCAAGGTAATTAGCGTATCAATCATCTCAATCATTTATCAATTTTTGTGCTGGGAAGATTTAATTTCCTGCTTCTAGCCCTTTGAAAATATAAAATATATTATTGTTAACTATAGTAACCCTACAGTGCTATAGAGCACTAGAACTTATTCCTCATATCTAGCTATAATTTTACATCATGTAAGAAATCTTTCTATTCCCCTTTCCCCATATACTTCCCAGACTCTAGCACTCTCTGTTCTACTTTTTATCTCTATGAAACAACACTTTTAGCTTCGAAATATGAGTAAGAACATGCAGGGTCTAATTTTCTGTGACTGGCTTATTTCATATGACATAATGTCCCCCAGGTCTAACCATGTTACAAAAATGACAAGATTTTATTCTTTTTAAATGGATGAATAGTAGTATTTCATTTTGTATGTATAACCACATTTTTAAAAGTGTATCTGTTGGACACTTGGGTTGATGCCATAGCTTGGCTATTGTAAATAGCATCACTATAAACATGGGGGTGCAAATGACTCTTTGAAATACACATTTCCTTTCTTTTAGATAAACGCCCAGTAGCAGGGTTGTGGATCATACAGTAGTTCTATTTGCAGTTTTCTGAGACTCCTCCATGTTGTTCTTCAAAGTAGTTGTACTAGTTTACATTCTCACCAAGACTGTGTAAGAGTCTCCTTTTCTCCACATCCTTGCTAGCATTTGTTATTTGTCTTTTCATTATAGCTCTCTTGCCTGGTGTGAGATGATATCTCATTATGGTTTTGATTCACATTTTCCTAATGGTTAGTGATGTTGATAATTTTTTCATGTATTTGTTGGCTATTTCAATGTCCTCTCTTGAGAAATATCTGCTCAGACCATTTGCCATCTTTAATTTTTTTTCCTGTTGGGATAGTTGAGTTTTTTGTATATTCTGGACATTAATACTATGTAGGAAGAGGAGTTTGTAAATAATTTCGCTCATTCTGGATGTTGTCTTTTTACACTGTTGATTATTTCTATTGCTATGCAGAAGCTTTTTAGTTTGATATAATCCTGTTTGCTTATTTTTCCTTTTGTTGCCTGTGATTTTAAGGCCTTATTCATAAAATATTTTCTCAGACCAATGTCTTGAAGTGTTCTGTCTGTGTTTTCCTTTAGTAGTTTTTAAGTTTTCAGTCTTACATGTAGGTCTTTAACCCATTTTGAGTAGATTTTTTGTTTCGTTTAGGGTGAAAGAAGAGAGTATAGCTTTATTCTTTTGCACATAGGTATTTAGTTTTCCCAGCAACATTTATTGAATTGACAGCCTAATGAGTGTTCTTGGTATCTCTGTCAAAAATAAGTTGGTTGTAAATAAACGGGTTAATTTCTGGGTTCTCTATTCTGTTCCATTGATTTGCATACATGCTTTTAGTTGGTACCATGCTGTTTTGGCTAATATAACTTTATAGTATACTTTGAAGACTTGTAGTGAAATGTGTCTAGTTTTGTTCATTTTGTTTAGGAGTAGTTATCTATTTCGGTTTTTTGTAGCTCCATATAAATTTTATAATTTTTAAAATATGTGTAAAATATGTCATTGGCATTTTCATAATGATTGCATTGAATCTGTAGGTTGCTGTGGTTAGTATGCTCATTTTAATAATATTAATTACTCAAGTCCATGAACATGGTATGTCTTCTCATTTTTTGTGTGTCTTCTTGAGTTTCTTTCGTCAGTGTTTTATATTTTATATTTATGTCATAGAGATATTTCTTCACCTTAGTTAAATTTACTCCTAGGCATTTTTTATAGCTGTTATATGTGGAATTGTTTTACTATTTTTTTTAGCTAGTTCATTGTTTATGTATAGAAAAGCTGCTGATTTTTGTATGCTGATTTGTATCCTGAGACTTTACTGAATTTGTTTATCAGTTCTAAGTGGTTTTGTATGTATGTGTGTGTGTGTGTGTGTGTGTGTGTGTGTGTTAGAGCTTTTAGGTTTTTCTATATATAAGGTAATGTCATCTGCAAACACAGATAATTGTACTTTCTCTTGTCTAATTTGAATGCCGTTTATTTCTTTCTCTTGCCTAATTGCTCTGGCTAGAATCTCCAGTGTTGTGTTGAACAAGAGAGGTGACAGCAGGCATCTTTGTTTTGTTCCAGTTCTTAGAGGAAAAGCTTTCAGGTTTTTTTTTTTTTTCCATTTAGTATGATGTTAGCTGTGGGTTCATCATATATGGCCTGCCCTCATTGTGTTGAATCATTTTCTTTCTAAACCCAAATTATTGAGAGTATTTATCATGGAGAAAGGTTGAATTTTATCAAATGCCTTTCTGTGTCTATTGAAATGATCATACGGTTTTTATTCTTCATTTTGTGGATGTGATGTATCACATTTTTTGTGCCCTTATATAACTGGTATAAGGATTATGTTGGCCTTTCAGAACGAGTTTGGAAGAATTCCCTCCCATTCAAATGTTTGTAAATTTTTAGAATAATTTGTAGTAATTATTTTTTAAAAGTTTGGTAGAATTTAGTGGTGAAGCCATCTACTACTGAACTTTTCTTTTTTGGAAAGTTTGTTTTTTCTTTTTTTACTATTCAACCTTGTCATTAATTATTGGTCTGTTCAGAATTTCTATTTCTTCTTGGTTCAATATCGGTAGTTTGTATGTATCCAGGAAGTTATCTATTGTTCTCTTGGTTTTCAAATTTATTGGCATGTAGTTATTTATAACAGTCTTTAATGATCCATTGTAGTTCTGTGGTATCAGTTGTAATGCCTTCTTTTTTATATCTGGTTTTATTTGTTTGAGCCTTATCTGTTGTTTTCTTAATTAGTTTAGCTAATAGTTTTTGGATTTTGTTTATCTTTACAAAGCTAACTTTTTGTTTTGATAATCTTTTCTAATATTTTTAGTCTCAATTTTGTTAACGTCTGCTCCGATCCTCATTATTTCTTTAGTTCTAATTTGGAGTTTGTTTTTTTTCTTCAATTTGTATTTTAAGTTCAGGGGTACATGTGCATCATGTACAGGTTTGTTACATAGGTAAACGTGTGCCATGGTTGTTTGCTGAACAGATCATTCCATTACATAGGTATTAAGCCCAGCATGCATTAGCTGTTCTTCCTGATGCATATCCTCCTCATAACTGCAACCCCACATGGCAACAGACCACAGTGTTGGTTTTTCCCCACAATGCTTCCATGTGTTTTCATCATTCAGCTCCCACTTATAATTAAGAACACATGGTGTATGGTTTTCTATTCCTGTGTTAGATTGATGAGGATAATGGCTTCCAATTCCATCCATGTCCCTGCAAAGAACATGATCTCATTCTTTATTATGGCTGCATAGTCGTGGTGTATATGTACCACCTTTTTTATATCCAGTCTATCTTTGATGGACCTTTAGGTTGATTCCTTGTCTTTGATATTGTGAATAGTTGTGTGCATGTATCTTTATATTAGAATAACTTACATTACTTTGGGTAATGTAATGGGGTTGCTGGATCAAATGGTGTTTCTGACTTTGGGTCTTTAAGAAATTGCCACACTGTCTTCCACAATGGTTGAACTAGTTGACATTCCCACCAGCGGTGTAAAAGCATTCCATTTTCTATGCAAGCTCACCAGCATCTGTGGTTTCTTGACTTTTTAATAACAGCATTCTGACTGGCATGATATGGTATCTCATTGTGGTTTTGATTTGCATTTCTCTGACGATCAGTGATGTTGAGCTTCTTAAAATATTTTTGTTGGCTGCATGTATGTTTTCTTTTGAAAAGTGTCTGTTCATGTTCATTGCTCACTTTTTAATTTAGTTGTTTTTTTTTCTGGAAAATTTGTTTAAGTTTCTTGTAGGCTCTGGATATTAGACCTTTTTCAGATGGATAGATTGCAAAAGTTTTCTCCCATTCTCTAGGTTGCCTGTTGTCTTTGATGATAGTTTATTTTGCTGTGCAGAAGCTCTTTAGTTTAATTAGATCACATTTGTCAATTTTTGCTTCTGTTGCAATTGTTTATGGTGTTGTTGTTAGGAAAAATTTGTTTGTGCCTATGTCCTGCATGGTATTGCCTGGATTTTTTTCTAGGGTTTTTACCATTTGGGATTTTACATTTAAGTCTTTAATCCATGTTGAGTTAATTTTTGTATATGGCATAAGAAAGCAGTCCAGTTTTAATCTTCTGCATATGGCTAGCCAGTTACTTCAGAACAATTTATTAAAAAGGGAGTCCTCTCCCCATTGCTTGTTTTTGTCAGATGTGTCAAAGATCAGATGGTTGTAGGTGCACGATCTTATTTCTGAGTTCTCAATTCTGTTCTCTTGGTATATATGCCTGTTCTTGTACCAGTACCAGGCTGTTTTGATTACTGTGGCCTTGTAGTATAATTTGAAGTCAGGTAGTGTGATGCCTCCAGCATTGTTCTTTTTGCTTAGAATTTTCTTAGCTATTGTGGCTATTTTTTGACTTTATGTAAGTTTTAAAATAGTTATTTCTAATTCTTTGAAGAATGCAAAAATAGAAATGACAGTTTAATGGGAATAGCACTGAATCTGTAAATTACTTTGGGCAGTATGGTCATTTTCACAATATTGATTCTTCCTATTCATGAACATGGAATGTTTCTCCATTTGTTATGTCCCCTCTGATTTCTCTGAGCAGTGATTTGTAGCTCTCATTGAAGCAGTCCTTCACTTCCGTTATTAGCTGTATTCCTAGGTATTTTATTCTTTTGTAGAAATTGTGAATGTGAGTTCAATCATAATTTGGTTCTCTGCTTGTCTGTTTTTGGTATATAGGAATGCTAGTGATTTTGCATATTGATTTTGTATCCTGGACTTTGCTGAACATGCTTAACAGCTTAAGAAGTTTTTGGGCTGAGACAATGGGATTTTCTGGATGTAGAATCATGTCATCTGCAAACAATGATAATTTGATTCCCTCTCTTCATATCCAAATAGCTTTTATTTATTTCTCTTGCCTGATTTCCCTAGCCAGAGCTTCTAATACTAAGTTGAACAGGAGTGATGACAAAGGACATCCTTGTTTTGTGCTGGTTCTAAAGGAGAATGCTTCCAGCTTTTGCCCATTCAGTATGATATTGACTGAGTTTGTCATATATGGCGCTTATTATTTTGGAGTATATTTCTTCAATAGCTAGTTTATTGAGAGTTTTTAACATGAAGGGACGTTGAATTGTATCAAAGGCCTTTTCTGCCTTTATTGTGATAATCATGTGGTTTTTGTCTTTAGTTCTGTTTATGTAATGAATCACATTTATGGATTTCTGTATGTTGAACCAACCTTTCATTCCAGGGATAAAGCCAACTTAATCATGTTGGATAAGCTTTTTATTGTGCTGCTGGTTTCAGTTTGCCACAATTTTACTGAGGACTTTTCCATCAATGTTTATCAAGGATGCTAACTTAATATTTCATTTTTTTCTTGTATCTCTGCCAGGTTTTTGGTATCAAGATGAAGCTGGCCTGATAGAATGAGTTAGGAAGTAGTTCTTTCTTTTCAAATATTTGGGACAGTTTCAGTAGAAATGATGCCAGCTTTTTTTTGTACCTCGTGTAGAATTCAGTTGTGAATCAATCTGGTCCTGGGCTTTTTGGGGTTGGTAGGCTATTATTACTGTTTCAATGTCAGAACTTGTTATTGGTCCACAAGTATTGAGTTTCTTCCTGGTTCAGTCTTGAGAGGGTCTATGTGTCCAAAATGTATCCATTTCTTTTAGATTTTCTAGTTTATGTGCATAGAGGTGTTCATAGTGTTCTCTGATGGTTGTCTGTATTTCTATGAGGTCAGTGGTGATATCCCCTTATCATTTCTGATTGTGTTTATTTGACTTTTTTCTCTTTTCTTATTTGTGAGTCTAGCTAGCAGTCTATCTTACTTTTTTTTTTTTCAAAAATATTGTTCCTGAATTTGTTGATTTTTTGAAGGCTTTTTTGTATCCCTAACTTCTTCAGTTCAGCTCTGATCAGCTTTGGGGTTCATTTGCTCTTGGTTCTCTAGTTCTTTTAATTGAAATGTTAGGTTGTTAATGAGATCTTTCTAGCTTTTTGATGTGGGCATTTAGTGCTATACATTCAGCGGCAGCCCAGAGATTCTGGTATGTTGTCTCTTTGTTCTCATGATTTTCAAAGAATTTCTTGATTTCTGCCCTAATTTCATTAGTTACCCGGGAGTCATGCAGGAGCAGGTTGTTCAATTTCCATGTAGTTGTGTGGTTTTGAGTGAGTTTCTTAATCTTGGGTTCTAATTTGATTGTGCTGTGGTCTGAGAGACTGTTTGTTATAATTTCAGTTCTTTTGCATTTGCTGAGGAGTGTTTTACTTCTGATTATGTGGCCAATTTTAGAGTAAGTGCCATGTGGCAATGAGAAAAATGTATATTCTATTGTTTTGGGGTGGAGAGTTCTGTAGATATCTATTAGGCACTCTTGATCCAGAGCTGAGTTCAAGTCCTGCATATCCTTGTTAATTTTCTGTCTCATTTATTTGTCTAATATTGTCAGTAGGGTGTTAAAATCTCCCAATATTATTGTGTGGGAGTCTAAGTCTCTTTGTAGGTCTCTAAGAATTTGCTTTGCTAATCTGGTTCTCCTGTATTGGGTACATATATATTTAGGATAGTTAGCTTTTCTTGTTGAATTGAACACTTTACCATTATGTAATGTCCTTCTTTGTATTTGTTTATGTTTGTTGGTTTAGTTTGTTTTGTCAAACTAGTATTTCAACCCCTGTTTTTTTTTCTCTTTTTCTGCTTTCCATTTACTTGGTAAATTTTCCTCTGTCCCTTTATTTTGAACTTGTGCACATCTTTGCAAATGAGCTGTGTCTTTTGAAGACAGCATACCAATGAGTCTTGGCTCTTTATCCAACTTGTTATTCTGTGTCTTTTAATTGGGGCATTTAGCCTATTTACATTTAAAGTTAGTATTGTTATGTGTTAATTTGATCCTGTCATCATGATGCTGGCTGATTATTTTGCAGACTTGTTCATGTAATTGCTTCATAGTGTCATTTGTCTGTGTACTCCAGGGTGTTTTTGTAGTGGCTGGTAATGGTTTTTCCTTTCCATATTTAGTGCTTCTTTCAGGCGCTCTTGCAATACAGGCCTGGTGGTGATGGATTCCCTCAGCATTCGCTTGTCTGAAAAGAATCTTCATTTATGAAGCTTAGCTTGACAGGATATAAAATTCTGGATTGTAAATTCTTTTCTTTAAGAATGTTGAATATTGGCCCCAATCTCTTCTGGCTTGTAGGGTTTCCACTGAGAGGTCCACTGTTAGTCTGGTGGGCTTCCCTTTGTAGGTGACTTAACCTTTCTTTTGGGCTGTGCTTAACATTTTTTCTTTCATTTTGACCTGGGAAAATCTGATGATTTTGTATCTTGGGTTTGATCTGCTCATGGAGTATCTTACTGGAGTTCTCTACTTTTCCTTGATTTGTATGTTAGCCTGTCTTGCTAGGTTAATGAAGTTCTTCTGGATGATATCCTGAAGTATGCTTTCCAACTTAGTTTTGTTCTCCCCATCTTTTTAAGTTACTCTAATTAATTGTAGGTTTGGTCTCATTATATAATCCCATATTTCTCAGAGGTTTTGTTCATTCTTTTTTATTCTCTTCTCTATTCTTGTCTGCCTTATTTCAGAAAGATAGTCTTTAAGCTTTGAGATTCTTTCTTCCACTTGGTCTGTCCTGCTATTGACACTTGTGATTGCATTATGAAGTTCTCAATTTGTGTATTTTAGCTCCATCAGGTTGGTTATGTTTCTGTCTATACTGGCTCTTCTGGCTTTCAGCTCCTGTATTCTATTATGGTTATTAGCTTCTTTGCATTGGGTTACAGTATGATCCTTTAGCTCAATGAAGTTTGTTATTTACACACCTTCTGAAGCCTACTTCTGTTACTTCAGCCATCTTAGCCTCAGCCTTGTTCTTTGCCCTTGCTGGAGAGGTGTTGCAGTCATTTGAAGGAGAGGAGGCACTCTGGAATTTTGAGTTTTCAGTATTTTTGCATTCATTCTTTCTCATCTTTGTGGGCTTATCTACCTTCAATCTTTGAGGTTGCTGACCTTTGAATGGGGTTTTGTGGGGTATTTTTTTTTTGATGTTGATGTTTTAAGTTTGTTTGTTTTTCTTTTTAACAGGCCACTCTTCCATAAGGTTGATGAAGTTTGCTTGGGGTCTGGTCCGGACCGTAGTTGCTTCAGTATTTCTCATACCTGGAGGTATCACCAGTAAAGGCTATAAAACAGCAAAGATGGCATCCAGCTTTTTCCTCTGGAAGCTGTGTCCCAGGGGGATACTCACCTGTTGCTGGCCCAAATGCCCCTGTACGAGTTGACTAGAAGCCCCTATTGAGAGGCCTCACACAGTCAGGAGGAATGGACTCAGGGACCTGCTTAAAGAAGTAGTCTGGCTGCTTTTTGGTAGAGCAGGTGTGCTGCATTGAGGGGAACCCTTCCTGGTCTGGACCATTTATATTCTCCAAAGCTGGCAGGCTAGAACAACTGAGTCACCTGAACAGCAGATATGGTGGCTCTCCCTCCCCCTGGGAGCTTCATCCCAGGAAGAGATTAGAGCTCTATCCTAGAACCCCTGCTGGAGTAGCTGAAGCCCCATAGGGAAGGCCCACGCAATGAGGAGGAATGGATTGGGGTCTCACTAAAAAAGCAGTCTGGCAACAATCTGGCAAGGCAGCTGGCTGTGTTGTGGGAGACCCTTTCTCATCCAGACCATTTGTATTCTCCAAAGCCAGCCATCTGGGATGACTGAGTCTACTGAACTACAGAGACGGTGGCTACTCCTTCCCTGGGGCTTTGTTCCAGGGAGAGATCAGAGCTCTGTCCATAAAACCCTAGCTGGAGTGGCTGAAGCCTCCACAGGGAGGTACCACCCAGTAAGAAGAAATGGATTGGGGTCCCACTTAAAGAAGCCATCTGGCTATGATCTGGTAAGGCAGCTGTACTGCATTGTCGGGGAGCCTTCCTTGTCTGGATCATTTGTAGTCTCCAAAGTCAGCAGGCCAGAATGGCTGAGTCTTTCAAATTGCAGAGATAGATGGTGGCTACTCTTTTCCAGAGAAACTCAGACCCCTCTCAGGCAGATTCCAGCCTATTGTCATTGGCTGGCTGAAATTCCAAGCCAGTGGATCTTAACTTGTGAGTTGCCATGGAAGTGGGGCCACAGAAAAATGTTGCTTGGATCCCTAGAGTCAGCCTTCTTTCTAGGGATATGAATGGATGGATTTCCTGCCTTACTGGGATTTCTGGGCTGGAGTATATAAAACTCCTAGGTCTCTGTGTGTGCCTGAGCAGCTGCTCTGTAAAGACTCCACACAGCTGTGTGTATCAAACCTGAGTCCCTCCCTGGTGGTGTGGGTTCACAAGGGTATTTCCTGATCTGCTGGTTTCAAAGATCCATGGGACAAGCGTGGTTTCCCAGTGAAGGTCACACAATCATACACTACTTCCCTTGGCTGGCAGTGGGTGTTCCTTTGGCTCTGTGCCACTCCCTGGTAGGCCATCGCTGCCCCTTCCCCCCACTTTTCTTCATTCTCCATTGGTAAAGTTGTTTGTCTAGTCAATTCCAATGTGAGAACCTGCATAATTTAGTTGTAAGTGGTGAACTGATGTGCCGCTTTTCATTCATCCCCATTAGTGCAGCTGCTTCTAATTGGCCATCTTGGATCAATCCAGTTTGTTCTTACTTTTCTAGCTCCTGAAGGGAAATTGTTAGGTTCCTTATTTGAAATCTTTTAACTTTTCTGATGTAGGCATTTATTGTTGTAAATTTGTCTCCTAATACTGTATTTGCTGTAGTTTATGGATTTTGGTATGCTGTATTTCTATTTTCATTTGTTTCAAGGAATTTTAACACTTTCTTCTGAGTTTTTTTCTTTACTTATTGGTCATTCATGAGCATGTTGTTTAATTTCTATGTATTTTCATACTTTCAAATGTTTCTTTTTAAATTAACTTTTTAGTTTTATTCTATTGCGTTCTGATAAAATATTACATATAATTTATTTCTTATTCAAAGTTTAGTTTAGATTCAGTTAGTATGTGTAAAGGTGTATTACCTGGGTATATTACGTAATGCTGAGGTTTGAGGTATGAATGACTTCAACACCTATATACTGAGCATAGGAACCAGTAGTTTTTCAATGCTTGACAGCTTCCCTTCATCCCCCCTATAATAGTTCCCAGTTACTATTGTTGCCATCTTTATATTTATGAATACCCAAAATTTAGCTCCCACTTGTAAGTGGGAACATGTGGTATTTGGTTTTCTTTTCTTTTTTTAATAATTGAAGTAGGTTGTATTTAATTTTAGTAACAATAACAGCAACTTTAAAATGTTGACAGATATCTCTAGAAATCGCACTTCTTGTAAAAAAATGAAACTATACAGAGGCAAAACTTCCCAGGTGTGTTATTTATATTTTACAGTCTGAAGAATGACAAATACTTGAAGATATTTTTGAATCTAATAATAAATTCTGAGAAATAAAAGCGAATACTTTTTTTCTTAAATTAATAGGGTTGAAATACTTCTTAAATAATTAGGTATTTGGTTTTCTTTTCCTGTGTTATTTCGTTTGGATGATGGCGTCCAACCACACTTATGTTGCTGCAAAAGACATGATTTCATTATTTTTATGGCTGCTTAGTATTCAATGTTGTCAGTGCCACATTTTCTTTATCCAATCCATCATTGATGGGCACCAAGCTTGATTCCATTTTCTTGCTATTGTGAATAGCGCTGCAATGAAAATGTGAGTGTACATGTCTGTTTGGTAGAATGATTTGTTTTCTTTTTTCTATATACATAGTAAAGGGAGTGCTATGTTACATGGTAGTTCTTTTTGAAGTTATTTGAGAAATCTCCAAACTTATTTCCACAGTGGCTGAACTAATATACATTTCAACCAACAGCATATAAGTGTCCACTATTCTCTGCAGCTTTCCCAGCATCTGTTGTGTTTTGACTTTTTAGTAATACCCATTCTGACTGGTGTGAGATGGTATCTAATTCTAGTTTTGATTTGCATTTCTCTGATGATTAGTAATAGGCAGCATGTTTTCACATTTCATGGCCACTTGTATGTCTTCTTTTGAGAAGTATCCTTTCATTTATTTTGCCCATTTTTAATGGAATTATTTGGTTTTTGCTTATCCATTTGTTTAAGTTCCTTATAGATTCCTTAGACCTTTGTCAGATGCATAGTTTGCAAATATTTTCACCTATTCTGTATGTTGTATGTTTACTCTGTTGATTATTTCTTTTCCTGTGCAGAAGCTCTTTAGTTTAATTAGGTCTTACCTGTCAATTTTTTGTTTTTGTTGCAATTGATTTTGAAGACTAATGCATAAATTATTTCCCAAGGCCCATGCCCAAAATGATGCTTTCCAAGTTTTATTATAGGATACTTACAGTTTGAGATTTTACATTGAAATATTTAATTCATCTTGAGTTAATTTTTGGATATGGCAAAAGGTGTGATTCCAATTCCATTCTTGTACATATGGCTGGCCAGCTATCTTAGTATCCTGTAATTAATAGGACATCTTCCCTCATTGCTTATTTTTATCAACTTTTTCAAAGATTAGATAAGTTTAGCTGTGAGGCTTTATTTCTGGGTTCTGTATTCTTTTACATTAATCTATGTGTCTGCTTTTTGTAATAGTACCATGTTGTTTTAATTACTGCAGCCTCATGTTATAATTTGAAGTCAGACACTGGGATTCTTCTGGCTTTATTATTTTTACTTAGGCTAGCTTTGGCTATTTAGGTCTTCTTGGTTCCATATGAATTTTAGAATAGATTTTTCTAGTTTTGTGAATAATGACATTGTTAGTTTGATAGAAATAGCATTAAGTCGAGGAATTTATCCATTTCTTCTAGATTTTCTAGTTTATTTGCGTAGAGGTGTTTGTAGTATTCTCTGATGGTAGATTGTATTTCTGTGGGATCAGTGGTGATATCCCCTTTTTCATTTTATATTGCATCTATTTGATTCTTCTCTCTTTTCTTCTTTATTAGTCTTGCTAGTGGTCTATCAATTTTGTTGATCTTTTCAAAAAACCAGCTCCTGGATTCATTAATTTTTTGAAGGGTTTTTTGTGTCTCTATTTCCTTCAGTTCTGCTCTGATTTTAGTTATTTCTAGCCTTCTGCTAGCTTTTGAATGTGTTTGCTCTTGCTTTTCTAGTTCTTTTAATTGTGATGTTAGGGTGTCAATTTTGGATCTTTCCTGCTTTCTCTTGTGGGCATTTAGTGCTATAAATTTCCCTCTACACACTGCTTTGAATGTGTCCCAGAGATTCTGGTATGTTGTGTCTTTGTTCTCCTTGGTTTCAAAGAACATCTTTATTGCTCCCTTCATTTCATTGTGTACCCAGCAGTCATTCAGGAGCAGGTTGTTCAGTTTCCATGTAGTTGAGCGGTTTTGAGTGAGTTTCTTGATCCTGAGTTCTAGTTTGATTGCACTGTGGTCTGAGAGACAGTTTGTTATAATTTCCGTTCTTTTACATTTGCTGAGGAGAGCTTTACTTCCAACTATGTGGTCAATTTTGGAATAGATGTGGTGTGGTGCTGAAAAAAATGTATATTCTGTTGATTTGGGGTGGAGCAGATGACATGATTGTATATCTGGAAAACCCCATTGTCTCAGCCCAAAATCTTAAGCTGATTAGTAACTTCAGCAAAGTCTCAGGATACAAAATTAATGTACAAAAATCACAAGCATTCTTATACACCAATCACAGACAAACAGAGAGCCAAATCATGAGTGAACTCCCATTCACAATTGCTTCAAAGAGAATAAAATACCTAGGAATCCAACATACAAGGGATGTGAAGGACTTCTTCAAGGAGAACTACAAACCACTGCTCAATGAAATAAAAGAGGATACAAACAAATGGAAGAATATTCCATGCTCATGGGTTGGAAGAATCAATATCGTGAAAATGGCAATACTGCCCAAGGGAATTTATAGATTCAATGCCATCCCCATCAAGCTACCAATGACTTTCTTCACAGAATTGGAAAAATCTACTTTAAAGTTCATATGGAACCAAAAAAGAGCACACATCACCAAGTCAATCCTAAGCCAAAAGAACAAAGCTGGAAGCATCACGCTACCTGACTTCAAACTATACTACAAAGCTACAGTAACCAAAACAGCATGGTACTGTTACCACAACAGAGACATAGATCAATGGAACAGAACAGAGCCCTCAGAAATGATGCCGCATATCTACAACTATCTGATCTTTGACAAACCTGACAAAAACAAGCAATGGGGAAAGGATTCCCTATTTAATAAATGGTGCTGGGAAAACTGGCTAGCCATATGTAGAAAGCTGAAACTGGATCTCTTCCTTACACCTTATTCAAAAATTAATTCAAGATGGATTAAAGACTTACATCTTAGACCTAAAACCATAAAAACCCTAGAAGAAAGCCTAGGCAATACCATTCAGGACATAGGCGTGGGCAAGGACTTCATGTCTAAAACACCAAAAGCAATGGCAACAAAAGCCAAAATTGACAAATGGGATCTCATTAAACTAAAGAGCTTCTGCACAGCAAAAGAAACTACCATCAGAGTGAACAGGCAACCTGCAGAATGGGAGAAAATTTTTGCAACCTTCTCATCTGACAAAGGGCTAATATCCAGAATCTACAATGAACTCAAACAAATTTACAAGAAAAAAAAAAACCATCAAAAAGTGGGCAAAGGACATGAACAGACACTTCTCAAAAGAAGACATTTATGCATTTATGCAGCCAAAAACACATGAAAAAATGCTCATCATCACTGGCCATCAGAGAAATGCAAATCAAAACCACAGCGAGATACCATCTCACACCAGTTAGAATGGCGATCATTAAAAAGTCAGGAAACAACAGGTGCTGGAGAGGATGTGGAGAAATATGAACACTTTTACACTGTTGGTGGGATTGTAAACTAGTTCAACCATTGTGGAAGTCAGTGTGGTGACTCCTCAGGGATCTAGGACTAGAAATACCATTTCAGCCAGCCATCCCATTACTGGGTATATACCCAAAGGACTATAAATCATGCTGCTATAAAGACACATGCACACGTATGTTTATTGCAGCACTATTCACAATAGCAAAGACTTGGAACCAACCCAAATGTCCAACAAAGCCTTCAAACTTTTTTGGATCTGGATGTCCATCTTTCTCCCAAAACTTGGTAATTTATTTAGCTATTATTATTATTCTTAAATTTGTATACTTCTTCCCTTCTTGAATACCCATAATGTGAATATTTGTTCAATTGATGGTGTTCCATAAATTCTATAGCCTTCCTTTCTTCTTTCTTTCCTTCCTTCTTCCCTCCCTCCTTTCCTCCCTCCTTCGTTTCCTTCCTTCCTTCCTTCCTTCCTTCCTTCCTTCCTTCCTTCCTTCCTTCCTACCTTCCCTCCTTCCCTCTTTCTCTCTCTCTTTTTCATTCTTTCTTTCCTTCTTTCTTTTATTTCTTTTTTTTTCTCTATTTTCTTCATCTTCCTGAATTACTTCAAAAGACCTGTCTTCAGTTCAAAGATATTTTCTTTTTCTTGGATTAGCCTGTTAGAAGCTCTCAATTGTATTTTTTATTTAATTGATTAATTTTTCAGTTCTAAGATTTCTATTTGGTTATCTTCTTTATAGCTCTCTTTTGAATTTCTCATTCTAACTGTAAAATGTTTTTCTGATTTTATTGAATTATCTATCTATATTCTCTTGCATCACACTGAGTATTTGAGATTATTATTTTGTGTTCTTTTTTGGTATTGTGTATATTTCCTTATACTTCAGATATGTTACTGGAGATCTATTTTTTTTATTTGGATGTGTTGTGTTTCCTTTATTTTTTATGTTGATTTTATCCCTATGTTGATTTCTATGCCTCTGGTAGATAAGTTGACACATCTAATTTTATAGAGTAGGTTTCATAGGGAAAGACTTGTTCCTACAGATTAGTCCTGGGGTGTCTGTTGGGTAGGGAGCCTTGGCTATGGTTCTAGGTAGACACAGAAATGGAATCTTTATGCATTTTCTTTAGCTCTAATTTATGCTAATAATATTTTGAGTGTCTCAGTAACCTAGGCTGCAAGAGATTGTAGTGGCAATAGCATGACATTACTGAGTGTGAAGTTCCTGGGCTGTTTCTCAGGTTGAGCACACATGTATGCGCAAGTTGTGTTGGTCTATTTGGGCTCTGGCTTGCTGGGTTTAGGGCCAGAGCTGTTACTCTGGCTGGGGACATGGATGCAGATGTTTTTCTGGGGGACATGGATAAAGCTGCTTGGCCCACCAGGGTTGGTACCACCAGGCTGTTTCTCAGGTGCTGAGTGTAACTACTTGACTGCTGGTCTGATCTGGGAAATACCTACCAAGAGTGGACCCCTAGCTGTTTCCCAGGCCCCAAGTTTGAGCATGGGGCTGCTAGATAGGCCAGAGTCATTGACATGTAACTTCTTTGCTGGCCTTGAGCTGTGTCAGCTGCTTGGCAGTTTGGGAACCTCTCTTGTTCTGTGGAAAGTGTATAGTCATTTGGTTGGCTCAAGGGCAGCTCTGACCTTGTCACGTCTGTCAGACAGTTTCTCTGGCTGTAAATGTGAGTGTCAGGGGTTGGTTTCCTTGCTGTGCAGGACCAGAATCTCAGCCAGTCCTGAGCCCAGGAACAGAGCAACCACGGTTGTGGCTTTGTGACAACTCATATGGGATTGATGGAATACATACAGATTCCCAGGGCTAGAAAGGTACAATGACTACCAGCCCCCAGAGAAGGGACACTCCAGGAGTGGCTCAGTTCTCAGGATGCCACCATGCTGCAGCAGCTTGAGTAACAGGGGTTGTGTTGTTGTTGGGGAGTGAATATCTCATGCTCATAGTCCAGAGCAAAGCATCTGTGTGAATTCCTGGCAGCTCCCCGAACTAAGCTTGGGGCTAGTGATAACTGTGGGATTCTTCTGCAGTAAAGACTATAGGTGTTTGCAGGGGCAATGGGGACTGCTGGAGTTCTTTTGCTTACCTTTATCCTGCAAGAAGTTCTTCTTGACTTCAGGCAAATCTAGGCAGGAAAAAGAGGGTGGCAAACTTAGGTTAACTTCACAGTGCCGTCCTGGGATTCCTTAGCAATACAGCCATCTCTCTTTCCCTGTTACACTCCATCACTCTCCCTTTGATCCTCCAGTTGAATCTTGGCTGTTATTTTTTTGCCTTGTTGCTTTCTTGTAGAAGAAATGAACATAAGGCACCTTTAGTCACCCATCCTGTTGATGTCACTCTTGAATCTTTTCTTATTTAATTTATGTTTTAAATATAATCTGTATAATACCATTGTTTTAGTCCATTTTCACACAGCTATAAAGACATTGAGACTGGGTAATTTGGGAAGAAAAAAGGTTTAAATGACTCATAGATTTGCATGGCTGGGGAGGACTCAGGAATCTTACAATCATGGTGGAAGGTGAAGAGGTAGCAAGGTGCATCTTCCCACAGTGGCAGGAGAGACAGAGAGAAAGGGAAAATGCCAGACACTTAATCAAGCAACCAGATATTATGAGAACTCTAGCACTAAAACAGCAAGGGGGAAGTCTTCCCCAACAATTCAATCACCTTCCACCAGTTAACTTCCCCAACATGTGAGAATTACAATTTGACATGAGACTCGGGTAAAGACACAAAGAAAACCATATTATTCTGCCCCTGGCCCCTTACAAATCTCATGACCTTCTCACATTTCAAAAACAATCATCCCTTCCCTACAGTCCTCCAAACTCTTAACTCATTCCAACATTAACTGAAAAGTCCAAGTCCAAAGTTTCATCTGAGACAAAGCAAATCCCTTCTACATAGGAGCTTGTAAAATGAAAAAAAATGTTAGTTACTTCCAAGATACAGTGGGGGTACAGGCATTGGGTAAATGCTCCCATTCCAGATGGGATAAACCGGTCAAAACAAAGGGGCTACAGGCCTAATGCAAGTCTGAAACCCAGCGTGGCAGCCATTAAATCTGAAGCTCCAAAATCTCCCTTGACTCCATATCTCACATCCAGACCACACTGACACCAGGAGTGGGCTCCCAAGTCCTTGGGCAGCTCTGTCCCTATGGCTCTTCAGGGTACAGCCCCCATGGCTGCTTTCATCAGCTAACATTGAGTGCCTACTGCTTTTCCAGGTGCATGGTGCAAGCTATTAGTGGATCTTACATTCTGGGGTCTAGAGAATGGTAGCCTTCTTCTCACAGCTCCACTAGGCAGTGCCTCAGTGGGGACTCTGTGTAGGGGTTCCAACCCCACATTTCCCCTCTGCATTGCCCTAGCAGAGGTTCTTCATGAGGGCTCTGCTTCTGCAGCAGACTTCTGCCTGGCCATCCAGGCATTTCCATACATCCTCTGAAATCTAGGCAAAGGTTCCCAAACCTCAACTCTTGTCTTCTGTATACCCACAGGCCCAAGGCCACATGGAAGCCACCAATGCTTGGGGCTGGCATCCTCTGAAGCAATGGCCCAAGCTGTCAAGCTGTACCTTGCCCCTTTCAGCTATGCCTGAAGCTAGAGTGGCTGGGACACAGGGTTCCATATCCCAAGGCTGCACAGAGCAGCAAGGTCCTGAGCTCAGCCCATGAAATCATTTTTTTCTCCTAGGTGTCCGGGTATGTGATGAGAGGGGCTGCCACAAAGATCTCTGAAATTGTCCTGGATACAGTTTCCTTATTGTCTTGGCTATTACCATCAGGCTCCTTGTTACTTAAGCAAATTTCTGCAGCTGGCTTAAATTTCTCTCCAGAAAATGGGTTTTTCTTTTCCACCACATGATCAGGCTGCACATTTTCCAAACTTTTATGCTTTTTTTCACTTTTAAACATAAGTTCCAATTTTAAATCATCTATTTGTGAATGTATGTGACTGTGTGCTTTTAGAAAAAGCCAGGCCACCTCTTGAGTTCTTTGCTGCTTAGAAATTTCTTCTGGCAGATACCCTAACTCATCTTTCTCAAGTTCAAAGTTCCACAGATCTCTAGGGTGGGAGCAAAATACTGCAAGTATCTTTGCTAAAGCATAGCAAGTTTCACCCTTATTCTGGTTTCCAAAAATTCCTCATCCCCATCTGAGACCAGGCAGCCTGGATTTCATTTTCCATATCACTATCAGCATTTTGACCACAGACATTCAACAAGTCTCTAGGAAGTTCCAAACTTTCTCCCATCTTCCTGTCTTCTTCTTATCCCTCCAAACTTCTCCAACACCTCCTGGTTACCCAGTTCCAAAGTCTGTTTCACATTCTCACATGTCTTTATAGCAATGCCCCACTACCCTGGTACCAATTTTCTGTGTTAGTCCATTTTCAAACAGCTAAAACTACACACCTGAGACTGAGTAATTTATGAAGAAAAGAGGTTTAATTAAGTCATGAGTCCAGATGGTTGGGGAGGCCTCAGAAGTTTTATAATCACAGCAGAAGGCAAAGGGGAGATAAGTCTTCCTGCGGTGGCATAAGAGAGAGGGAGAGAAGGGGGAAGCACCAGGCACTTATCAGACAACCAGATCTTGTGAGAACTCTATCAAAGAACAGCAAGGGGGAAGTCTACCCCCACGACTCAATCACCTCCCATGAGGTCACTCACCCAACACGTGGGGATTACATGAGATTTGGGTGGGGACACAGAGCCAAACCATATCAGCCACCTTGCCTGATTTAAATCTGAAAACTCAGATCAGGGATTATGCTTTTTAAATAATCATTTTTTCCTAAATACTTGCAATGATAATATTTAATATTTACTATGGTAGACAATCTATTAATCATTTAATGTACTTCACTTATTTAATTCTTACAATGTCCCTAGCCAGTTTTTGAGACTTCACGTTCCACAGAGACTACTTGATTTTAAAATTGAGCTCTTTGGCTTATAAACTGTAAAATTGGAAAAGACACTTGGCCTCTCTCAATGTCAGTTTTGAAATCTAATCACAGGTTGTTGTGAGATTAAGGTGAATTAATAAAAGTAATTTATATAAATAGTGCATGGGATATAATCATTATTAATATAAGGTAACATTATTTCAAAATAAAACCAGTATTACTATTATCTCTAAGTCGAATTATTATGATAGATTCAATGCATTCATTGTTCGTTTTCTTTTGGAGTTTAGATTATTGTTCAGCAAATAATTACAAGGAACAAACCTCAGCCTTATGCAGATAATTCCATATGAACTTTCTCCTGCTCTATCCCTTCTCCATGGACAAAGTATACTTCCACACACCATTGATGTTGGCTTTTTCCCATGTGATGTGATTTGGCTAATACAATATAGTCTAAAATGATCTGGTGCTAGTTGCAAGCTTATGCTTCTAGTAACATAACTTGTCTACTCCTCCCTCTGGGAGTTTCTGGTCTCCACCATGGTACATGCACCAGACAGCTAGTACCCCTGCATACAGGCCCTGGGAATGTCAGATGTGGAGTCGATCTGATCTCAATATGAAGGAAAAAGCAGAGCCATTCCAGCTGACACACAAATCTATTAGTGAATAATAAAAACTGTTTGTCACTGAGGTTATGTGTGTGTATGCCTTTTTATGTTGGTAAGACTGGCGAATACACTCTTCTTCTCCAGTAAACTCTTCCATATATTAAACAAAGTAGTTTTTTAAAGACAGAATTCTAAAATATTATGTTCCCTGTTTAATACCTTTTAATGGCATTTATCTAAACTTAGACTCAAATAAAATTATTTGTTATAGTTTAAGAGGATTTTATTTACTTCTTAGATATCATAGTTTTCTATACACAAGCCAGCTAGGCATCTTATTTTTTTTTTGCTAGAATATGCCAAAATTTTTTTCCTTCTTAGGACCTTCTCAAATGTCCTCTTCTCAAATTTTCTCTTACTGAAAACCTATTCTTCTCATTACTTTCCATGATCTTCACACTTCAAGTCTTGACTCAGAAGTCATCTCCTCAGAAATGCCTTCCTGATACCTTATCTAAGTAAGTAGAATCACTCTGTCAGTGTTTGTCTTAACACTTATTGCAATTTTAATTATATATTTATTAATTTATCTGCTGGTCATCTGTCTCTTCTACTAGAATCTAAATTTCATGAGGTCAGCAATAGAGTTTGACTTATTAATTATTGATTAATCAGAACCTAGCACCATGCCAAATGCTCCTAAGTATTTACAAATTCTGTTAGATAAATTAATTTTATTATGGAAGTTTAGATATAGATGATGATTAAATGAATTTCTTAAGATTATGTAACTGATAACCGAGTACAGAGCTAAGACTCTTAGTCAAATATATCTATTGTCTTTTAAGATTCAAGTATGTGGGGAAAAATTAAAAAAATATATTGTCCACAATAGATCTAGCCTGGGCTCAATTACACTTTTGGTAACTCATACCAAATATTGAATAACTGATCATTAAATTATCCTATGCTAAGTATTTTGATAATTAAGTAGTGCCTAATTATATGAGTTCCACTTATACTGTTTAGAATAATAGGGTTTGATTCTACACATATGCTTAAGAAATAAATCATTCTCAGCAAACTATCGCAAGGACAAAAAACCAAACACCGCATGTTCTCACTCATAGGTGGGAATTGAACAATGAGAACACATGGACACAGGAAGGGGAACATCACACACCGGGGACTGTTGTAGGGTCTGGCGAGGTGGGAGGGATAGCATTAGGAGATATACCTAATGCTAAATGACAAGTTAATGGGTGCAGCCCACCAACATGGCACATGTATACATATGTAACAAACCTGCACGTTGTGCACATGTACCCTAAAACTTAAAGTATAATAATAATAAAAAAATAAATAAAGTAAAAGAAAAAGAAATATCTATTATTAAAAATGCGCAACCTAAATATATACATTCAATTATTTTTTTAAATATACACTCAAGTTTTTCTGTTGTATATTTTATATGCTTTAGTAAGCATCTCTGAAAAATATTTTACAATATCTAAATTTTAATTATTTACAACTTTTATATTTATACTAATTTTATATTTTATACTAGGTTTTATTAAATTCATATATCATTTAGAATAGGGTAGATTGTTTTACATTAAGCAGCAACCTTAAAATATTAAAGGACTAATACAGCAAATGCTTATTATCTGCCGTCTATATGTCATTGGTTGCCTTAGGCTCTGTTCCACATCATTTTTACTGCAGGATCCAAGCTAAATCAGTAGCCTTTTTCTGGAACTTTGTTGGTTGTCATTGCAGAGGAAACCTAGAATGCAGTGAAACATGAGCTGTCTTTTAGATCAAATCCTTAGGATACATGTTACTTTCACTACTGTTTCATTGGGAAAAGCAAGTCATTTTATGAAGTTGGAAGTCACTGGGATAAATACAAATAATTTTCCCTGAGGGAGTAGCCCTGAATGTACAATGAAAATACATCTATTGTAGAGAGCCAAAAGCCTGAGGGTTGTAACCAGCTCAGCATTCCGCTGAGGCTATACGATCAAACAGCAAACTGTTTATCATGAATGCAGAATGTGGGCAAACTTGCTTCTGCGCCGGCCACCAGAAGGTTTGCTGAGGGCAATCACTCCCTGGCGCCGTGCTTCTTGAGGTTATCTGCTGCAACATCTGGAGACTACTGCTCAGAGAATGCAGTCCTGCAGGGCTGCACTGAGTCAGGCAGCTGAACACAACCACCCCCTTCTCCTTATCTCCTTTACTCGTTAAATATGAAGGGCTATAGAAGCTCAGGGCCCTTGTTCACTAGAAGCAAGGAGCCCACTGACTTCTTATTCCAAATATACTCTTTTGTCTTTGTCTTTATTCCTGCATTCATCCTCCTTTGTTCAGTCCACCAAGGCCGGCGGCAATCTATGATGCTTTACTGACTCATTTTCCTGGCATGAATTTTTATATAATTGTTAGGCTTTTAAAAAATGACTTCTCTGACATTAGCAGTTATATTTTCTCTTTTCAGAAAGTCTATTTCCCTTCCTTTATGATAATTATGAAATCTCAACTGACCATGTGTAGTTTTGAGTAGAACCCAATGACTGTAGGTAGAGTATTTCCTAGATAAATTTTGAAATAAAATGGTGTCTGAAATCTGAGAATATGCCTGAAGCTTTGATGGAATAAAAGAAAGTAAGTATTTTTCTTACTAAAATCATTTGGGGGCAGATAAACAGAATATGTTTGAATATTTTGTTATAATTATCCAAAACTTTAAAGTTACCTTGAAATATCTTAAATATAGCTGAGAGCAATTAAGGTACAAAACTTCATGATCATTTTTTAGACTCAGTATCCAAGGGAAAATAATAATTTAAAAAATGTCTCTCTTTCCCAGAAGTTGAATTAATGTTCTTTTTGTTTTTTTAGACAGGGTCTCACTCCATTGCCCAGGTTGGAGGGCTGTGGTGTAATCACGTCTCACTGTTTCACTGCAGCATTGACTGCTTGGATTCAAGTGATCATACTGCCTCAACCTCCTGAGTACCTGGGACCACCAGAATGTACCACTATGCCCAAATAATTTTTAAATTTTGTTTAGAATGGGATCTCATTTTGTTGCCCAGGCTGGACTCAACCTCCTGAGCTTAAGTGATCCTTCCACCTCACTTCCTAAAGTGCTGGGATTACAGGTAGAAGCCACACCACCTGGCTGAATTAACATTCTTAATGCTTTAGAAAAGTAAGAGGCAGTTACACTCAAACAAAAATAAAATTTATGGTAATCCATCATACTTAGTAATATGATTTGGATTTGTATCCCCACCCAAATCTCATGTCGAATTGTAATCTCCAGTGTTGGAGCAGAGGCCTCATAGAGGTGACTGAAGCATGAAGCAGACATCCTCCTTGCTGTTCACCTGATAATGAGAAAATTCTCATGAGATCTGGTTGTTTAAAAGCATGGAGCACTTCCACCTTTGCTCTCTTCTTTCTCCAGCCATATAAGACATGACTATTTTCCCTTCACTTTCTGCCATAATTGTAAGTTTCCTGAGGCCTCGCTAGCCATGCTTCTGTATAGCCTGGGGAACTATGAGTCAATTAAACCTCCTTTTTTATAAATTGCCCAGTTTCAGGTAGTTATTTATAGCAATGCAAGAATGGACTAATGTACTTGTCCATCTTTTTTTTTTTTGTATGAGGATAAAATTTTATTTAAAAAATTACACTTTGGTTCATCAGATTTTAAAAAGATTTAGACAAAATCTAATCCTCATGGATTCCTTACTATATACAGAGCTCTGTGCTATTATATATGTAATCCTTAATGTAATCTTTAATATAGATTTTAATCATCATTTTACTAAACAAATGAAGACTAAAACATTGGAAGGAATTTTCCTAAAACACATGGCTGTTAAAGGATAATATGAATATAAACTCATACAATTTTAACTGGGAAGCTACAATTTTCATTTGCATCATGAAATTAACCTTCTATTTCCACTATCAAAGGTGTTATCAATGTGTATTGGAAACATGAAACTGGGATGGTACTTCGGGAATGGTATCATCTCTATTTTCATTGTTTATGAGTCTAGAATAGTTAGCATCAACTCTTCAATCCAAATAATTTTTTTGCACCTTTGCAAAATAACTTGGTGAAAATTAAGTGAAAGTTTGATAGAAATGTGCACAGTGTTGAAACCACAGAATGTGTAATTGATCTCCAAAAACAATGATGTTAAATAATAATTCCTGGACTTGTGTTTAGGTCTTTGATGCAAATCTAAGTATAGAAAAAATGAATTGAGGATAGGGTATACACCAGAATTCACAAAAAAATTATCTAATCATTAAGAGCATTTTCAGTCATCACACTGATCGGATTATAACTCCCAGTTCTGCCATCTAGCAGTTATGCGACCATGGAAAGTTATATGACCTCTTTGAAACTTTTTCTCTTTGTAAAATGAGAATAGTAGAAACACTTTTTTCAGATACCTGTTCTGAAAATTAAATAAGATAATGCTCTTAAGGTGCTCATAAATAGTATGTGGCAAAGTTTACTGTTTCAATAAATAATAAAAGAAAATCTACTTGTTTATCTCATATAATGCCTATATGTGGCCAGGCGCAGTGGCTCATGCCTGTAATCCTAGCACTTTGGAAGGATGAGGAGGGAGCATCATGAGGTCAGGAGTTTGATACCAGCCTGACCAACATGGCGAAACCCAGTCTCTACCAAAAATACAAAAATTAGCCAGGCATGGTAACATGCCTGTAATCCCAGCTACTTGGGAGGTTGAGGCAGGAGAACAACTTGAACCCAGGAGGCAGAGGTTGCAGTGAGCCAAGATTGCGCCTCTGCACTCCAGCCTGGGTGACATAGCAAGACTCTGTATCAAAAAAAAAAAAATGACTATATTTACCATCCCTAAATCTGAGTCTTTATTAGAAATGTAATTAAGAAATAAGGTGTTCACTGCTGGAACTCTAGCTCTAATAAATTAAAAATAATCTCTAAGCACCAGCTTTTTATACTGATTCTTATGTGACCAGTAGGACATTAGAAACCATGGCCAAAAAAATAGAAGATGACTGACTAGAAGAAGCTAGTGTGGGCTGCTGTCATGGAAAGAAGAAGTATTATATAAATACTACATTGGGATTCATCCAGGAAAGAAATTTGGCCCACAAGGAATGGAGAGGAACAAGACAGGATGATGCAGGAGTGGCACAGAGCCACAGGAGGCTCACTCTCCGTGGGGAATGGTGAATGAGTAAGATACACAAAGGATGCACAGTTATTCCATAGATTTTACAACCCTGGATCATTCCGCAATGAGCCCATTCCACAAGGACCTTCAGGTTGACATGCTGTGTTAGTCCGTTTTCATGCTGCTGATAAAGACATACCTCAGACTGGGAAGGAAAAAGGTTTAATGGGCTTACAGTTCCACATGGCTGGGGAGGCCTCCAAATCATGGCAGAAGGCAAGGAGGAGCAAGTCACTACTCAGGTGGATGGGAGCAGAAAAAGAAAGAGCTTGTGCAGGGAAACTCCCTTCTTTAAAACCATCAGATTTCATGAGGCTTATTCACTATCAAGAGAACAGCAAGGGAAAGACCCACCCCCATGATTCAATCACCTCCCATCAGGTTTCTCCCACAAAACGTGGGAATTGTGGGTGTTACAATGCAAAATGATATTTGGGTGGGGACACAGCCAAACCATATTATTCCACCCTGATCCCTGCCAAATCTCATGTTGCCACATTTCGAAACCAATTATGCCTTCCCAACAATCCCCCAAAGTCTTAACTCATTTCAGCATTAACTGAAAAGTCCAAGTTCAAAGTCTCATCTGAAACAAGGCAAGTCCCTTTTGCCTATGAGACTGTTAAATCAAAAGCAAGTTAGTTAATTCCTAGATATAATGGAAGTACAGGCATTGGGTAAATACAGCCATTCCAAATGGGAGAAACTGGCCAAAACAAAGAGGCTACAGGCATGCAAGTCCAAAATCCAGTGGGGTAGTAAAGTCTTAAATCACCAAAATAATCTCCTTTGACTCCATGTCACATCCAGGTCATGCTGATGTAAGGAGTGGGTTCCCATGGTTTGGGGTAGCTCTTCCCCTGTGGCTTCGCAGGGTGCAGCCTTCCTCCTGGCTGGTGTTGAGGGTTGTGGCTTTTCCAGGCACGTGGTGCAAGATGTCAGTGTGTCTACCATTCTTGGGTCTTGGAGATGGTCACCCTCTTCTCACAACTCTACTAGGTGGTGCCCTGGTAGGAATTCTGCATGAGGTCTCTGACCCTAAATTTCCCTCCTGCATGGCCCTATCAGAGGTTCTCCATGAGAGCCCCAGCAGAGGGACCCTGGGCCCGGCCCATGAAACCATATATTCTTCCTAGGCCTCTGGGCCTGTGATGGGAGAGGCTGCCATGAAGATTAAGACCTCTGACATGCCTTGGAGACATTTTCCCCATTGTCTTGAGGATTAGCATTGGGCTTCTTGTTACTTATGCAAATTTCTACAGCTGGCTTTAATTTCTCCTCAGAAAATGGGATTTTTTTTCTATCGCATTGTCAGGCTGCAAATTTTCCAAACTTTTATGCTCTGCTTCCTTTACAAAACTGTATGCCTTTAACAGCACCCAAGTCGTTTCTTGAATGCTTTGCTGCTTAGACATTTCTTCTGCCAGATACCCTAAATCATCTGTCTCAAGTTCAAAGTTCCACATATCTCTAAGGCAGGGGCAAAATACTGCCAGTCTCTTTGCTATAACATAACAAGAGTCACCTTTGCTCCAGTTCCCAACAGGTTTCTTATTTGCATCTGAGACCACCTCAGCCTGGATTTTGTTGTCCATATTATTATCAGCATTTTGGCCAAAGCCATTCAACAAGTCTGTAGACCATTGCTGCTCAACCCCCTGGATTCAGCCCTTTTCCTGGGGGTGTGTAAGGGAGATTAACTTTCTCATTTGCTAGAGTTACTGCCACTGATGTTAGGGATGCCAGGGGATTCAAGTCCCTCAGGACTTCATGTGTGCCTGAGAAGTAGCTTTGCTCAGATCCATATAGCTGTGCATGTGATATGGTTTGGCTGTGTCCCCACCCAAATCTCATCTTGAATTGTAACTCCCACAATTCCCACATTTCATGGGAGGAATCCAGTGGGAGGTGATTAAATTACAAGGGTGGATCTTTCCTGTGCTGTTCTCATGAGAGTGAATAAGCCTCATGAGATCTGACAGTTTTAAAAATGGAAGTTTCCCTGCACAGCGTTTCTTTTTGCCTGCTGCCGTCCATGTGAGATGTGGCTTGCTCCTCCTTGCCTTCTGCCATGATTGTTAGGCCTCCCCAGTCAAGTGGAACTGTAAGTTCATTAAAGCTTTTTCTTTTGCAAACTGCCCAGTCTCAAGTATGACTTTATCAGAAGCATGACAATAAATTAATACAGTAAATTGGTATCAGGAGTGGGGTACTGCTGAATAGATACCCAAAAATGTGGAAATGACTTTGGAACTGGGTAACAGGCCGAGGTTGGGACAGTTTGGAGGGCTCAAAAGAAGACAAAAAAATTTGGGAAAGTTTGGAACTCCCTAGAGACTTGTTGAATGGCTCTGGCCAAAATGCTGATAATAATATGGCTATTATTAAAAAACAAAAAGATTTTGGTGGGGTTGCAGAGAAAAGAGAACATTTACACATTCCTGGTGGCAGTGTAAATTAGTTCAGCCATTGTGAAAAATAGTGGGGCAATTCCTCTAAGAATTTGAAACAGAATTAACATTCAACCCAGCAATTCCATTACTGGATATATACCAACAGGAATATAATTAATTCTACCATAAAGACACATGCATGAGTATGTTTACTGCAGCACTATTCACAATAGCAAAGACATAGTACCAGCCTAAATGCCCATCAGTGATAGAATGTATAAAGAAAATGTGGTACATATACACCATGGAATACTATGCAGCCATAAAAAGAATAAAATAATGTCCTTTGCAACAATGTGGGTGGAGTTGAAGACTATTATCCTTACCAAACTAACGCAGGGACAGAAAACCAAATGCTACTTGTTCTCATTTATAAGTAAGAACTAAATAACAAGAACACATGGACACAAAGTGGGGAACAACAGACCCTGGGGCCTACTCGAGGGTGGAAAGTTGGAGGAGCAAGAGGATCAGAAAAAATGCCTATTGAGCACAATGCTTACTACATGTGTGATAAAATAGTCTGTACACCAAACACCATGACACAAGTTTACCTATATACAAAACCTGCACATGTACCCCTGCACTAAGATAATAAAAAAAACTTGACTAAAAAAAAAAGAAAAACTTAGAAAAGTCATGATGTTGCTACCTCTATTAAGATCCAGAGGGTTATGAAGATTAATATTGCCTTTATCTTTTCTAAAATAATAGATCATTTAAAATGAAGAATAAAGATAAGTTATAAAATCCCTGTTAAACATTCCTGGTTAGACCTAGTATGAATTTTAAGAAATTAAGTTTCCTAAAGATGAGAGATCACCAATTAATTCATCTACAGTGGTGATATTAACATAAACTGATTTGTTTAAAGAACCAGTGTAAGTTCAGGAACTTTTCACAAAGTTTCCAAGGTTTTTTTATGTTATCAAGATGTTATCATAGAGAACTATGAAGCCAGAAGGTCGGTAGTCTGGGAAATATTATAAGTTTTAGGACTGAATGGCATAGCACAGTGACTGGCAAGGTGGAATCTAAGTTATATTATTGGTCAACCAGTTAGCCTAAACCTGGTACTGATCAATCTCTCTAAGTCTTGGGTCATAAACTAATGGAATTCACATATCCTTGCCTACAAGTAGTCTTCTTCTTCCTGGAAAACTTAAAAATGATAAACATGGGACTTTATGTAGACAGAGTAGTCAATTATTTCATCAATAGGAGATAACAGACATGGTAGCTAGATTGCTATCACATCCAGAGAACACATTTTTAAATTCTATATAATTCAATTACTCAGTCTTCCAGTTGTTATTTTATTTCTTCTGTGTGTGTGACCATGCCTTAGAGTTTTGCGGCACAGTTAGACATATACTATTCATGTCAGGGACATGATCATCATGTGAAATTCTGTGCCTCAGAGTCACTTGTTAGGGAAAAATTAATGCTACATCTGGGTGCTGAGTACCTAACCTTTTAAGAATTGTTTAGCATCGGGTAATTGAAAAGAAGTAATTGTCTTTATGGATCCTGATTTTGCAAACTAGAAGATCCATCAAGGCTTCTTCTTGAGGAGAACTGATCCGAAAAAGGTGTATTCAACATCATTTCTAAGAATAAGTGGACTGTAGTGAGACACCCATGTTAGACCCCACTTACAGTACTTAATCCTCTTGTAATTTCTTTTTCAACAGGCTTCTGTCTATCCTAAGTAGGGCTATCCCTTATTTTCTCCTAAGATTTCTCCACCAGAAGTGAGGTTTTTACTTCACATTATTCACTTACTATTAAGACTTAAGAAGATTAAAGGGATTACTGGCTCAAATGAGATTTGTCTTACTTAAGAAGTCAGATATATTAGTACTAGAAAATATATGCATATAATATACCCATATACTATATAATATATGTATATAGTTTTATATATTATATAGTTTTTGTGTGATTGTATGTCAATGTATGTGTGACTCCAGATTTTAATTACTTTATAAAATCCAAAGTATTAAAGCAGCCATTCCATACAAGAACATAATTAATATTATTCTCACTTCTTTTTCCTAAGAAATATAATTGCAATATATTTTGTGGAAATTCCTAAATTAGATCTACTCAATTACTACTTCTATTCACCTGGGTTGTTTGACAAGTTGTCAACCACTGGATAAAATTTTCATCTATTTAAATAGTCTACGCATTGATCTAAACAATATTATATACAATTTTCATTGTATTGCATGAACTATATGTACTAGATTGCAGTATTTTCAAAATATTTGCTGTCCCTTCTATTCAGCCCCTCCTTATGGGAGAATATTTACTACATCATGGATACCAGGCTTAGGCCCATTATTTGCTTTGCCCACGGATCTGTTGAAAGTGTTATGTGGAACTTCCGAGCATAAGCTTTAAGAGTCATTGAATGGCATCATCATCTCTCCTTTCGCTTAGTCGTGAACTGGGCAATGTTTCAGATATGGCCTGCTCTGTCAGACTAGTTCTGCAGTGAAGTAGATATGGAACAGAGACTTAGGAGAAGTAAATATCTATTATTGTGTAAGCCACCAAGATTTGAACCTCAATGATTTCTTTTTAAATCACAGCATAACTTAGCCTAAGATTTATAGATAAATATTTTCTAAAATAATGTAATAATGATGTCATTTATTTGCTTCTGTTATGCAACACACTGGTATTAAGTATACAAAAAATAAAATGATCCTGTGTTAATTCTAATGTCACGTAGTAACTGTTAGACATAAAATTGTTTAATATTTAGAGCTCTGGCTTTCCATACAGTGCTATGGGAATATAAGTTACTGCAACATTTTTAAAGACTAATTTTCTATATATATAAAACGTATTAAAATTATTACAATTTCTGATATAGTAATCCTACTTTAAAGAAAAAATAACAAAACATGCAAAACATATGCAGAGAAAGGGTCATTTTATATAAGAATAAAAGATGATTGAAACAATCTAAATTTGAAAAGTAGAAGATTGGTAAAAATAAATCATCACCCATAAAGTGAAATATTACACTGGCATTAAAATAGTGTTGTAGGAATAGTTAATGGCAGCATTTTTTTTAGATAAAATATCATGACCAATTATAAATAATGCATGACCTAAATTTTTTTAGAAATTGTAAACATGTACACAGAGACTGAAGGAAATGAATCACCATTTTGACAATGGTTACTAGTGCATATTATACACTTTTAAATTTAACATGTATCACTATTAGACATGGAAAATAGTTATAAATTTCATTAAAAATAAAGTGCTAACAAAAATGAAATGAGGTAAGACTTTTTTATATATTTAAGATTTCAAAATGTACTGTTAGTATGGAAAACTCTTTCCTTGGTTTTCAGAGCGCAATTTGTCTATATTTGTGTGTGAAGTGTTAAGTGTTACTGCATCACTCTCATCCTGACATGATATTTTAATTTTACTTTTCTGGTATAGAAATTAGATAATGGTGTTGTTAAGTCAAGGAATTCCAATCTTTAAAGTTAGATGCAAGTTTCTTAATAATATTCCCACTATCTCCTTTTCTAACTAATGCATAGAGAACTCTTGATAATTAAATATTATTTAATCATTAATTCTAACTGCACTGCTGATAATTATGTCCCAATATGATTTCCTGTAAGATATCTAACAGATCATTGATAAACAGCTAAGAAGAAAAAAATCAGGGGATTAACACTAATTATAGCAAAGTGGTTTGCTATTAAATTAATTGAGTAAAATGTAATTGGATTATGTACGTTCTTCAACAGCTACTAGAGTTTTAACTTTAATTAAATTGTCATAGTCCTCATTCAAAAATGAATGTTTGAGCATAAACTATTTTTAAACAACAAGAATAGCAGAATATTAATCAGGGCAGCCTATACCAATAACCGCAAGTTGAAAGCTCTATCAGAATGATTACTAACCAATTTTCCACACTCAAAAATCATTGGGAAAAAGTGTTGAGTGCTAATAATCATTCATAGGCTTTTCAAATATTATTACTTGATAGGAAGTCAATTAGCATTGACTAAGAAAACTCATTCTTAAACAATTAGCCAGATTGCACGTATTAAAGCCTAGATTTTTAATATTGCTAGAAAATTTTTAGAACCAGAATTTTCCAGCTAATAAACCAAAATAATATTTTATCAAGTCCTTCTATATCTACCATGAAAGACATTTTAGATACGTGATATTTTATGCCAACCTCATTTCATAGGTTTTCTAAAATAAAAATGAATAAAATATTATATGTAAAATAGTGCATATCTGTACATATTTACATGCATATATACATGCACACACATATGTTCATGCATGTACATATAGACAGACACATACATATACACATATCATATAGAACATCTGTTATGCAGCTCTGGCAGCTACTTGAAGACTGTAAGTTAGATTACCAAAGATTTCTCAGGAAAAGACAAGTAATTCTTTTTTACTTTTGGTACACTAATTATGCCCTGCACAAAGCTAGTAAAAATATAAAATTCCCTCATTCAAACAAAAAAATTATCGGTGAGAACTGAAGGTTAGAATTATGCAGGAAATCAACATGGCACATGGATACATATGTAACAAACCTGCACATTGTGCACATGTACCCTAAAACCTAAAGTATAATAAAAAAAAAAAAGAATTTGAGTTTTCTGACTTTAAGATTTCTTAATGTAGTATATAAACTATCCTTAGAACATTCAGCTTTTATCTTCTTTTTGAGAAATGCTTGCTGAAATGACCCTCAAAATGCTGTACTTCAGATTTTTAAAAATTATTTTCGGTTACTTTTAATTTAAACCAAAGACTTTTTCTAGCTCTTTAGGAGCTTTGCAGATTTAGATTATCAGCCTTTTATGTAAGTATTTTAAATAAAGATTTTTATAGCTTTACTCTTACTCGATGTCAGAGCCATTATTTGTATTTTATGATGTTTCTTTTTCATTTTTTAAAATTTATTATTTTAATTTACCCATATTTGTACATATTTAAGGGGTGTAGTGATGTTTCAATAAATACAATGCATAGTGATCAAATAAGTGTAGTTAGCACATCCATCATCTCAAACATTTATCATTTCTTTGTGTTGATAACATTCAATATCCTCTCTTCTAGCTATTTAAAATTTATATGTTGTGGTTAACTATAGTAACCGTACAGTGCTATAGAAAACTACAATGTATTCCTTCAACCTAGCCACATTTTGCATCCCTTAAGAAATTTCTCCCTATCCCCTCCCTCTTTCCTCTAGCTTTCCCAGCCTCTAGTAACCTCTGTTCTACATTTTACATCCATGAAATTAACTTTTTTTCTTTAGCTCCCACATATAAGCAAGAACATGGAGTATTTAACTTTGTTTCTGGCTTATTTCACAACTTTTATTTTAAAATGGGAGCAAACAAAATTAAAAAACTACATTTCTATTTCTTATCATTTTATGCTGTGTAGGTTATCTTCATTATTTCATTCATTTCTCACGGTAATGCTAAGAAAAAGTTACTTCCTTTTAAAGTGTGATAACTATAGTTAAAAAATCTCAGTACTTTATTTAAGGTCACACAGGTAGTAGATGAGAATATGTCTCGAAGTCCTGATTAAGACTGCTCCAAGCCTAACATGGGCTGGGGAGTGGGTAGAGGGAAGAGGCTGGAAATCTTCTTTTCTTTAATTAGTTCCCCACAGGCAGTTCCTCTGCCTCAAAGCAAATCCACTGGATTGACCCTTACCGCACTCTTTGATCCTAAACTTAATTTAGCAAGATTGACAGTCCTAGGTTTTAAATTAACTTGTCACATAACTTAGGATACCTGGCAGTGAAATTAATGGTTAAAAATAAAACTAGTCTTAAAGGCAATTTATGTAAATTTAAAAAAATGCTGTCAAATACAGAGAGATTTTTACACACAATAACAGAAGAGTGTCAAAAGTGTGTGATCATTTCGTGCAGGCTGAGAGAAATTGAAGTTTTTGCTGGTAATTATTAAGGTCTTAGTAAATATTCAGAAAATAACATATTATAAGGCTGTTACATAATATCATTAACTTTAGGTAAATATAAATCACACCTATAAGCAGTTTTATTTATTCATTTATTCTGTGACTTTTTGTTGACCAACTGCTTTGGGCCAGACAATGAACAAGGCATGAAAAATTCAAAGGTGCTTATAATATGACATCTAATTTGAGGGTCTCACAATAGAGAGGAAAAAAGATGCAAGCCATCAAATCCAAGTAATATTATATGATAAATGCTCTAATAGTGCTAGAATCAGAGGCTTACGGAATTTGAAATTCGTAAAACCTGAGGAAATCAGAAAAGGTTTCACTAAGGAAATTGTGTTTTAAACAGTTATGGGTAAATGAGCAGATGTTCGTAATGTAAACAATTATTTGAGGAGTTCAATATTTTTTAAAGAAAATGTAATTCTACATATACCATTATCACTTGATAAGAGATGCCTTTTTCAGTTTTATATAATTATTATTAGATGATCATGAGGAGGAGGATGATGGTGATCATGGGGGTCATGGTAGTGATTATAATGGGAATAATTGTGATTATATGATGATATCTTACTGTGGAATAATCAAGTTATAATTTGTTAAACATAATTGAGAGCCAACTGGAAGTGTGAATTCTTACTTTCTTTTGAAAAAAGAAATTCATAATGCTGAATCTTAAAGAAAAAAATAGTTCTATCTATGTATACTTTAATGTCTTTGAATAAAAAGTAGTCCTTTCAATTAAAAAGAAATCATTCTTCTGCAGTGAGTGTAAATTTCAAAAGAGATATACAAAAAGAAGGAAATTCATGTTAATTCAAAAAAGATACATCAAACTTGGACATCAGTGAGATGATGGTGATTACGGCCAATCTACACTAATGTCAAAATGCCTATGCTAATTTATGTACTCCGTAAGCTTAATGGTGTGAGGAAAGTTTACATATGATTATTTCAAATAATCAATCATAGGCTTTCTAAAGGGATTTTAGGAATAATGAAACAGAGTGAGAACTTTATGTGGAAAATAACATAGGCCAGTTTATACGGCCTTTTTTTTTTCTTAGGTAGTGAGGAATATGCAAAGATAAAGATTTCGCTTGGTGTTGTGGCTTATGCCTATAATCCCAGCACTCTGGGAGGCTGAGGGCTGTGGATCCCTCAAGTTCAGGAGTTTGAAATCAGCCTGGGCATCATAGTGAGACCCTGTCTCTAAAAACATTTTTTAAAACAGGTAAAGATTCGTTTCACACAAGGTAGGTCATAAAATATAACAGTACAAATACACTAGAATGCTTAAGCTTAAGCCATTTTGAAATCAAATTAACATGTTATTAGAATTAAAATAACAAATGAATTTGAGCGTATTTCTAGAAAAGATGCCACAAGGTAACAAATACTAAAGTTAACAAGTAGGAGTCTTTAATAAAAGTAAGTAAATGCGTTGATTCTTTAACGTTACCTGCATTAACTTCTGTAATAAATGACTACATGCCATGGAACTGTTAAGCATTATTATTGTCCTCTGTATGTTTGATAGTTCATATTCTAGTTTGCCACCTAGATATTTTTGGTGAAGTATCTATTCAAACATGTTGCTCAGTTTTTATTGGGTTAATCTCCTATTGAGTATTGACAGTTCTTTATATAGTCCTGTTGCAAGACTTTCATCACATACAAGATTTGCAAATATTTTCTCTCAGTCTATAACTTGTCTTTTCATTGTCTTTTCAGTGCTTTTTGAAGTGCTGAAAATTTTAAGTTTTATGAAGCCCAATTTACAATGTTGTTATTTTATAAATTATGAACTTGTGAAATATAAAAAAAACTTTGCATAACCCAAGGTCCTAAGGATCTTATATTTTTTTCCTAGAAGTTTCATATAGTTTGTTTTAAATTTAAGTTTAAGACAATTATTGAGTCAATTTTTGCATACAGTGAGGTATGGGTCAAAGTTCAGAGGTTTTTGTTGATATGTTGCCTTTTATGATATAAGTGCTTGGCACTCTAAATTTTTTTCTGTGTATCACCTTATTTGAGCACGAAACTTGTTATGATGTTTCTTCCATTTTATTAAGTTTAAAATACTTTCTAATGTCCCTTTTAATTTTTTCTTGACCCATGGGTTATTTATGTTATTTAGTTTCTGTAAGTTTGGAAGTTTTCCAGATACTTTTCTGTTACTGACTTCTAAATTAAATCCCTTGTGTTTAGAGAATATGTTTTGGGTTACTTGAGATATTTTAAATGTATTGTTTTCCTTATTTGATGGACCATAATATAGACTATCTAGGTAGATTATCCGAATGCATGTAAATGTGTACTCTGTTGTTGCTTGGAAAGTTCTATAAATGCCATTTAGGTCAACATGGTTTATTCAAGTATTATCTAAGTCAATGTTCTTGCTGATTTTTGGTCTACTTGTTCTATAAGCTATTGGGGGATGGATGTTTAAATGCTGAAATATACTTGTAAATTTGTCTATTGCTCCTTGAAGTTTATTGAGTTTGGCCTTCATACATTTGAAAGCTATTAAGTGTAGGGACATCTTTTTTTTTTTTTTTTTTTTTTTTTTTTTTTTTTTTTTTTGAGACAGAGTCTTGCTCTGTCGCCCGGGCTGGAGTGCAGTGGCGCAATCTCGGCTCACTGCAAGCTCCGCCTCCCGGGTTCACGCCATTCTCCTGCCTCAGCCTCCGAGTAGCTGGGACTACAGGCGCCCGCCACCGCGCCCGGCTAATTTTTTGTATTTTTTAGTAGAGACGGGGTTTCACCGTGGTCTCGATCTCCTCACCTCGTGATCCGCCCGCCTCGGCCTCCCAAAGTGCTGGGATTACAAGCGTGAGCCACCGCGTCCGGCCAAGTGTAGGGACATTTAAGATTGTTTGGACTTTCGATTAACTGACCATTTCATCAATATAAAATGACATATATATATATATATATATATATATATATATATACTATTTTGAACTGGATATATATATATATAAATATTTTCTCTCAGTCTATAACTTGTCTTTTCTTTGTCTTTTCAGTGCTTTTTGAAGTGCTGAAAATTTTAAGTTTTATGAAGCCCAATTTACAATGTTTTTATTTTATAAATTATGCACTTGTTAAATATAAAAAAACTTTGCATAACCCAAGGTCCTAAGGATTGTATATTTTTTTCTAGAAGTTTTATAGATTTTGTTTTAAATTTAAGACAATTATTGAGTCAATTTTTGCATACAGTGACAAGTTATAGACTGAGAGAAAATACTTATGTATATATATATATATATATATGTATATATCCAGTTCAAAATAGTATATTATATATAAAGTTTTAGAGCAAAGTATATATATGTGTGTGTGTGTCCCTTAGTTCATTTGGGCTGCTATAAAAAATACCATGCACTGAGTGACTTATGAATAACAGAAATTTATTTCTCATAGTTCTGAAAGTTGAGAAGTCCAAGATCAATGCAGCAGCAGATTCAGTGTCTGGTGACAGCCTCTTTCTGTCTGGTGTCAGCACATTCTTCCTGGTGCCCCCACTTGATGGAAGTGGTAGGGTGGCTCTGTGGGAAGCTTTTATAATAGCATTAATCCCTCATTACCAACTCATCTGCCAAAAGGCCCCACTTCCTAATACTATTGCATTGGGATTGGGTTTCAACACAAACATTCAAACCATAACAATATGTATGTATATATACTTTGCTCTGAAATTTATTTTGATAATTATAAAGCCAGTCAAGCTTTCATTAAGTGTTTAAATTTATATTGGTTGCCTAGGAACGGCATCATGAAGTATAATAAACAGGGCGGCTAAAAACAACAAAAATTTATTCTCTCACTGTTTAGAAGATAGAAATCTGGAATCAAGGTGTTAGAGGAACAATACTTTCTCTGAAGCCTATAGGTAATATCATTCCTTGTTTCTTTTGGCTTCTGGTACTCCAGGCATTCCTTGACGTGTGAGGGTAGCATAACTCCAGCTTCTGCCTCCTTCTTCACATAGCGTTCTCCCTAGGTGAGAGAATAGAGAGAATGCTATGTGAAGCATTCTATAAAGCCTTCACTGAAATAAGGAAAAAAAAATGTTAGAAGCAGTATACAAATTTGGTAAAATTTGTATACTGGATACAAAAGTAACACATGAAAATTAGTGGAGATTCTACATACCAATAATGAACATTAAGTAAAAATGTACACATACATATTGCTACGGGTTGAATGTTTGTGCTGAAACTAATCCCAATGCAGTAGTATTAGGAGGAAGTGCCTTCTGGCAGGTGATTAGCTAATGAGGGAAGACCTCCCTTATGAATGGGATTAATGCTATTATAAAAGAGGAGGAGCCTCTTTTCCTCTTCTAAGAAGCACATCAGTCATATTGGATTAACACCCCACCTACTCCAGTGTAACCTGATCTTGACTTAAATAATTATATTCTCGGCAGGTAGCGGTGGCTCACGCCTGTAATGCCAGCATTTTGGGAGACCAAGGTGGGCGGATTGCTTGAGGTCAGGAGTTCGAGACCAGTCTGGCCAACATGGTGAAACTCCGTCTCTACTAAAATTACAAAAAAAATTAGCTGAGCCTGGTGGCATGTGCCTGTAATTCCAGCTATTCTGGAGGCTGAGGCAGGGGAATTACTTGAACCAGGAAGGTAGAGGTTGCAGTGAGCTGAGCTCACGCCGCTACACACCAGCCCAGCAACAGGGCAAGACTCTGTCTCAAAAAAAATAAATAAATAAAAATAAAATAATTACATTCTCACTGACTTTATTTTTAAATAGGTTTACATTCTGAGGTATTAGGCATTATTACAACATATCTTTGTGAGGAAAACTGTTCACCTCATAACTATATGGTATAATGTCCTCCATCCTTTAACCTCATTGTCTCTATATTTAAAGTGGGTTTCTCGTGGGTAATGTACGCGTACGTGTATAGTTTACTATAAGAGACATATCATGGCTATAAGATTAATAATAGTTATAAGGTCCACTCAAGTGTCTCACAGAGCTGATACTACCTGTCACTTAGCAGTTTGATGCAACCTAGCCCATGGATTTTCAGAAAACAAGCCACCTCAGCACAGATGCAAGCCTCATAAACCTTAAAGCAAATCTTACCCTTACGAGAATAGCTTAAACACCCTTTGTTAAAAAAAAACACCTGCTAACTGATCAGGACTGAATATGGCATAAGAAAGAGGAAATAATCTCCTAAACTCTGAAAATAGTCTCCAGTAAGAGGTCCTGCCTGTCAGTGGGTTACCTGATGCCATGTCTGTATCTGTCCTATGACACTGGCCTGCTCACACTTTCTACCTTGTAGAAGTGCTACCACAATAAACTGAGTATCAGAAGGTGCCTAAGACTCATCTCTGATGTGAATTGGACTAAAAGACAGAAGTTGCTTCTGGGTAAGCTGGTTAACTAGGACCACCCAAGACCTCCAAACATGATAGTGTGTCTCATTAATTGAGTTTATTTATGATTGTATTCTTCTAGATTTCTATTGTGGTAAAAAATAACATACAATTTAGCATCTTAGCCATTTCTGAGCGTCCAATAGTGCATTGTTAATTATGTTGCACATTGTTGTGCAATATATCTGTAATTTGCCAAAATTTAAACTCTATAGGAACTCGAACAACAGTTTCCCATTTCCCTGCCACTAGCCATTGACAACCACCATTATACTTTCAGTTTGTAAGAGTTTGTATTTATAATTTTATGTAAGTAGAATCCTTCTGTATTTGTCTTTTTGTGACTGGTGTATTTCACTTAGTAAATGTTCTCAAGTTTCAGTCATGTTGAAATATGACAAAATTTCTTTCATTTTAAAGGCTGAATAATATTCCATTGTATGTGTATAACATATTTGATTTCTCCACTCATTCATCAGTTTAATAGACATTTAGGTTGCTTCCATGTGTTGGCTATTGTGAATAATGCTGCGATGAAAATGGAGTACAGATCTCTTCAAGACTCTAATTTCAATTCCTTTGGATCTTCAGCCAGAAGTGAGATTGCTGAATGATATGGCATTTCTATTTTTAATTTTTAAAATTATTTCTATACCGTTTCTATAGTGCATATATCATTTTACATTCTCAACAAGAGCACACAAGTGTTCCAATGTTTCTATATTGTCTTGGCCAAACCATCCTAGTGGATGTGAGGTGACTGGTATCTTATTTTAGTATTGATTTGCATTTCCTTAATGATTACTGATGTTGAGCATCTTCTAATATACTTTTTGGCCACTTACATATCTTCTTTGGAGGAGTTTCTATTTAAATAATATTCTCATTTTAAAAAATGGTTATTTGGATATTTTGTTGTTGATTTGTAGATATTCTGGGTATTAATCACTTAGTAGTTATATGAGTTGCATATATTTTCTCCCATTCCATAGCTTTATTTTCATTCTATTAATTTTTTTCTTCAGTGCAGAAGTTCTTAAGTTTTGCCTTAATCCCATTTGGCTATTTTTATTTTTGTTGCTTGCTGGTGCCAAGAAATCATTTCCACTCTAATAAAATATCAGCCACCGTCACTCGTATCATGATACACTGTCTCCTTATTGAATCCTACTTTTAAAGAATATTAATATCATTTATCATGAGCCTAAAAATCAAACAATTGTGTGTCTGTTTGTTCAGAATCTGTTTTTCTTCCACTAAGAAGTACACTCAAAGGAAGAAGAAACATTTCCTGTTTTGCTCCATGTTGTATCTGCAGGGCCCAGAACAGAATAAATGACTACATCTTATATTCAAAATAACCCACTGAACATAATACTTCAAATCAGGCAATAGTTGAGACTAAGATTGAAAAAGTATAGCCCATAAGCTTCAATAGCATGTTCTTGGGAACAATAGGAACAGCTTCATATATAAATAATTATAATTTAATTAAGAATCTAAATAATTATCAATATATTAAAAATAATAGGCACCATTGTTAGTGACCCTATGGTAAGTTCTGAAGAATACAGGCATACATATTTTGTATGTGCTTATAGTTTATTAGTTGAGATAGGTAACATCTAAATAAATATACAAATAAGTAAGTAAATATTTGCAGTGATTGCAACAGATGGCTGAAATGCAGAATAAAATGGCAGTGTCGACTATAGAAATGTAATAGATGAACCTGAATTTTTTTTTGGCAGAGAATATTTAGCCAGAGATCAAAATGATGTGAAGGATGTAGTCATGTGAAAAGTTGAGAGAAGAGCATTGTAGTTAGAGAAAACAACACATATGAAGCCCATAATGTGAGAACAGCTTGGAATGTGCAGAGCTATTCTTTTTTTTTTAGAAATGGAGTCTCATTCTGTCACCCAGGCTAGAGCACAGTGGTGTGATCTCAGCTCACTGCGACCTCCGCGTCCCAGGTTCAAGCGATTCTCCTGCCTCGGCAGGAGTAGCTGGGATTACAGGTGACCATCACGCCTGGTTAATTTTTGTATTTTTAGTAGAAACAGGGTTTTGCCATGTTGACCAGGCTGGTCTTGAACTCCTGACCTCAAGTGATCCACCCCCTTCTGCCTCCATGGCCTTGCCCAGAATGATGGCCAGATGTAAAAAAGTAGATAAGATTTATAGGGGACAATTCTCCCTGGAACTGTCATATTTTTAAATACCTTGTATTAGCTTTTGTTCTATATTATCTCTTCAGGTATTTATATAGCACACAATATTGGAACATTAAAAAATAGTGTTCCCTCCAAGAGAGAGGGAAGGGTATTTTGCTGACAGAGAACCAGATAAGAAAGAACTACAGAGAAAAATTCATAGATCTTAAAAATGTTCTCCTCAAGTAACTGGTTGAGTACTGTTCGGTGCATGGATGTGAGAAAACTATGAGATAAGAAAAAAATATTTTTAAAAAATTGGAGGAAACAGTGTCACAGATAAGTGGAAATACTGCCAGTTTCCACCAGCTAGAAAGTAAAAGCCTCATAATTCCATAATGAGGAGAAACAACAATCACTGAAACTGATCAAGAAATGATACACATGACAAGATTTTAGACAGAAACATTAAAATAGTTTTATAACTTTATTCCATATGTTCAAGAAACTAGAGTATATTTTGAACATGTGAAGACATAGAAGATGTAAAAAATAATCCAAATCTGATTTCTATATATTGAAACTACAATGTATAATAAAGAAATATACTGGATAAGATTGAGAGAATATTAGGCACTACAGAAAATAATATTAGTACCGATATTTAAAATATATCAATAAACAATGCCAAAAATGAGAGAGGGAATTATAATTTTTATAGAAAAATAAACAGAGCTTCAGTGATTTGTACAATAACTTCAAGTGGTCAAATATTCATGATTATATGCTGCCTGTAAGAGATTCACTTGTTGCCCAATGCCTCTCCTTTCCTCATTCACCACCCCACCCAGTAGCCTCTGGTAACCACCATTCTACTCTCTACTTCTATGAGTTTAACTTTTTTAGGTTTCACATCATAAGTGAGATCATATGGTATTTGTCTCTCTGAGCCTAATGTATTTATTTATTTATTTTTTGGGGACACAGGCATTTTTGGTTTGTCTCATATAATTTATTTTTAAATTTGTTATCAACCTTCCACTACCAGGAAACTTTATACCAAAATCCCATATTCCCTTGAAAAGTCAAAAAACCTGCCAATCTAGTGTCACTATGAAATAAATGACTGGAGTTGAGTTGCAGCTGGCCCTAGCATTAGCTCTTCAGTTTGCCACAGTCCTCACCACTCCCTATTGCACAACATGCCCAGACTCCATTTATTCCACTCACCTGGCTGGCCCCTGGAGGCCTCTGAGTTTGCAACCTTGGTAAGTGAAAGCTTTTTGTAAATTCTTGGTTAATTTCATTTTCATTTCACAAAAAGACAAATCCCAAACTCATATTCTTATTGAGGAGAGTGTCTCCAGTAGGGAGAGGGACTGATGAAAACCTCTGTCAGATGGAAATTTTTACTTGGTAGAGTTTGTTGTAACCAGATCAGCAACATCCTTTCATCGTAGGCTGCTGACTTGTGGAAATCTCTTTGTTACCCAGAACTAGACACAAATGATGGTACTTGTTAAAACCAGGCACGCTGGTGGAGAGAGGCCTCCATTTATGCTTGCTCTTGCCAAGATTTTGATGTTCCAGTACTTCTCTGGTTTAATAGTTAAGTAAATGTTCATTTTGGATTTTCATTCAAACCAGTTCAAGAGGCGATTTTAAGAAAAAACAACACTTTTGGTTTGCATTTTGTCACCAAAACTAGCTATGATTTCCTTGGAGTTCAATGTTCAGAAAATGAGTCCAGTTCATTGAATCAGACTCAAAATATAGCTCTGCCTCCTGCTACCTGTGTGACTTTCGGCTGTCCGTTAACCTCTCTGAGCCTCAGTTTCTTCATCTCTGTTATTTTACTTAACAAAATATCATCTACATTCATTAATGTTGCAATGACAGAATTTCTGTTTTAAGGTTGAATAGTAATTCATTGTGTATGTATGCTATATTTTCTTTAAGGTTGAATAGTATTTCATTGTGTGTATATTCTATATTTTCTTAATCCATTTATACATTGATGGGCACATAGGTTGTTTTGTATCTTGGATACTGTAAATAATACTGCAATAAACATAAAATGCAGGCATTTCTTTAATGTATTGATTTCAATGCTTTTGAGTATATACACAGTAGGGGAATTGCTGGATCCTATAGTAATTAATTCTACTTCTCATTTTTTGAGGAATCTTCACCCTATTTGTCAAAAAAGCTGTACTAATTTATGAGGTCACCAATAGCATATAAGCATTTACTTTTCTCCACGTTCTCACTAACACTTTTTATCTTTCATCTTTATATAATTGCCATTCTCACAGGTAGGAGATGATATCTCATTGTGGTTTTAATTTGCATTTCTCCTGTAATTAGAAATGTTGAGCATTTTTAGTATATTAGCTAGACATTTGTATATTTTCTTTTGACAAATGTCTATCACACTCTTTGTACAGTTTTAAGAATATTATCTGTTTTCTAGTTATTTAGTAGTTTTACTTCTTTTTTTTTTTTTTTTTTTTTTTTTTTTTTTTTTTTTTTTTTTGAGACAGAGTCTCGCTCCGTCACCCAGACTGGAGTGCAGTGGCGCAGTCTCGGCTCACTGCAAACTCCACCTCCCGGGTTCACGCCATTCTCCTGCCTCAGCCTCTCCGAGTAGCTGGGACTACAGGCGCCCGCCAACACGCCCGGCTAATTTTTTTTGTATTTTTAGTAGAGACGGGGTTTCACCGTGGTCTCGATCTCCTGACCTCGTGATCCGCCCGCCTCGGCCTCCCAAAGTGCTGGGATTACAAGCGTGAGCCACCACGCCCGGCCTAGTAGTTTTACTTCTATGAATATATTAGATATTTTCCCCAAGTGTAGTGCATGATTCGCAAATATTTTTCTTAGCCTTTAGGTTGCCTCATTCCTCTATTAATCGTTTCCTTTGCAGTACAGAAGCTTTTTTATTTTGATGCAATCCCATTTATCTATTTTTGCTTTTGTTGGCTTTTTATGCATTTGAGATCATATCCAAGAAATCACAGCCCACACCAGTGTCATGAAGATTTTCCCATATGCTTTCTTCTAGTAGTTTAATAGTTTCTGGTCTTTATTTAAATTCTTTAATCCATTTTAAACTGATTCTTGTGTAAGCAGTGAGATAAAGGTTCACTTCCATTCTTCTATATGTGAATATCCAGTTTTCCCAACATCATTTATTGAAGAAACTGTACTTTCCCCATTTTGTGTTCTTGGCACATTTTTTGAAAATCAATTGACCATAGATGTGTTGGTTTATTTCTGGATTCACTAACCTATTTCATTAGTTATTTGTGGGTTTTTGTGCCAGTACTGTGCTGTTTTGATGGTTATAGGTTTGGAATATATTTTGCGATCTTATAGTGTTATTCCTCCAGCTTTCTTCTTTTTAGTCAAAATTGCTTTGGCTATTATGGATCTTTTGGGGTTCTACACAAATTTTACATTTTTTTTCTTTTTCTCTTTCTGCGAAGAACCACATTGGAATTTTGGTAGGGATTACATTGAATCTGTAGGTCACTTTGGGCTGTTATCTATAGATTGAATATAATCCCTACCAAATTTGTTCAAATGTAATTTGTGTTACTATTTTAACAATATTAATTCTATCAATACATGCACATAGAATTTTTATTTTATTTTTGTTATAATTATAACTGGCTTTTTTAAGCTAGTAACAACTTAACTTTTACTGCATACACAAACTCTACAATTTTACTTTTTCTCTTCTTATGTTTTATGTTTATTATTATTATTATACTTTAAGTTCTGAGATACATGTGCAGAATATAAAGGTTTGTTACATAGGTATACACGTGCCATGGTGGTTTGCTGTACTCATCAACCCATCATCTACATTAGGTATTTCTCCAAATGCTACCCCTTTCCTAAGCCCCCACCACCCAACAGGCCCTGGTGTGTGATGTTCCCCTCCCTGCATCCATGTTTTCTCATTGTTCGTTTCCCACTATGAGTGAGAACATGTGGTATTTGGTTTTCTGTTCTTGCGTTAGTTTGCTGAGAATGATGGTTTCCAGCTTCATCCATGTCCCTTTAAAGGATATGAACTCATCATTTTTTATGGCTGCATAGTATTCCATGGTATATATATGCCACATTTTCTTTATCCAGTCTATCATTGATGGTCATTTGGGTTGGTTCCAAGTCTTTGCTCTTGTGAATAGTGCCACAATAAACATACATGTGCATGTGTCTTTATAGTAGAATGATTTATAATCCTTTGTGTATATACCTAGTAATGCAATTGCTGGGTCAAATGGTATTTCTGTTTCTAGATCCTTGAGGAATTGCCATACTTTCTTCCACAATGATTGAACTAATTTACACTCCCATCAAGTGTGTAAAAGCATTCCTATTTCTCCACATCCTCTCCAGCATCTGTTTCTTCCTGACTTTCTAATGATCACTACTCTGACTGGAGTAAGATGGTATCTCATTGTAGTTTTGATTTGCATTTCTCTAATGACCAGTGATGATGAGCTTTTTTCATGTTTGTTGGCTGCATAAATGTCTTATTTTGAGAAGTGTCTGTTCACATCCTTCGCCCACTTTTTGATGGGGTCATTTTTTTTTCTTGTAAATTTGTTTAATTCCTTTGTAGATTCTGGTTATTAGCCCTTCGTCAGACGAATAGATTGCAAAAAGTTTTTCCCATTCTGTAGGTTGCCTGTTCACTCAGATGATGGCTTCTTTTGCTGTACAGAAGCTCTTCAGTTTAATTAGATCCCATTTGTCAATTTTGGCTTTTGTTGCCATTGCTTTTGGTGTTTTCGTCATGAATTCTTTGCCTATGCCTATGTCCTGAATGGTATTGCCTAGGTTTTCTTGTAGAGTTTTTACGGTTTTAGGTCTTATGTTCATGTATTTAATCCATCTTGATTTAATTTGTGTATAAGGTGTAAGGAAGGGATCCAGTTTCTGTTTTCTGCATATGGCTAGCCAGTTTTCCCAATGCCATTTGTTAAGTAGGGAGTCCTTTTCCCATTGCTTGTCAGGCAAGCAATGGGAACAAAAACAAGCAATGTTTTATGTTTTGATGTCACCTTTTACACTATTAAAATAATATATATCTTTAACAAATTATTTCAGTTTTAGCTGTTTTTAATAGTTTTGTGTTTTAACCTTTATACTAAAGATATAATGGGTTTACCCACTGCCATTTGTTTTAAGAGTGTTTGCATTTAAAAGTGTTCTTACTTTTACCAGTGAATTTTTCATTTTCATATGTTTTCATGTTATGAATTACCATCTTCTTCCTTTGACTTGATGAATGTCCTTTAGCATTTCTTGTTAGGCAGATCTAGTGGTGACAAGCTCTCTCAGCTTTTGTTCATTTGAGAAAGTCTTTATTACCCCTCCATTTTTTAAAGATAGCATTGCTGAATATAGTGTTGATAGTTGATATTATTTTCTTGCATGATTTTCAATATATTATCCCACTCCTTTTTGGCATATGGCACTCCTTTTTCTGCTGGAAAATCCACTCATATTCTTATAGCAGTTTCTTTGTATGTAACAATTCACTTTTCTGTTTCTGCTTTGAGCTTTCTCAGTCTTCAACTTTTGACAGTTTGATTTTAATGTGTCTTAGTGTTAATCTGTTTAGATTTATCTTACTTTACACCCTTTGAGCTTTCTGCATCTAGATTTCTATTTCCTTCCCTAGGCTTAGAAACTTTTCTGCCACTATTTCATTAAATATATTTTCTGTCTTTTCTCCTGATATACCTATAATGCAAATGTTTTTATGCTTGATGGTGTCCCATAAGTTTCTTAAACTATCCTGACTTCTCTTCTTTGTTTTCGTTTTTACTCTTCAGATTTGTTCGATTTACAGTAACTTGTCTTCAAGTTCACTAATTCTTCCTTCTTTTTGATCTAATCTTCTATTGAACTCCTCAATTGAATATTTTAGTTCAGTTATAGTATTCTTTAACTCTTTGACTTCTGTTTTGTACTTTTTACACTTTCTATCTCTTTGTTGAAATTTTCTTTGCTCTTGCATTGTTCTGCTGACCTCAGAAGGCATCTTTATGACTACTATTTTGAATCCTCTGTTGGGTATATCATATATCATCACTTAACTTGTGTTGGTTTTAGGAGATCCAAGCCATCTCTCCAAGTCTTGTCAGACTGGCCTCATGTAGGGAAGCATCTTACCAATATGTCTGACGGGAGATTTTTAAGGTGCCTTTCAAATCTTTGTGTTTTATCAGACTACGGTCTATGTTTTCAGTGGCCCCTGAAGTTTGGTGTGTGCCTCATCCTGTCAGCACTTCGACACTAGTAAGGTAGGAGTGAGACTCTCTAGATGTAGTTGGAATGGGTGATGTGTTGGATATGTGTTCCAGTTTCTTTTAGCCTCATAATGAAGCTGAGTATAGAATGATCTGTGGAAAATGCTCATTCACATTCAGGCTATACCCTCTGATCCTGGGAAGATAGTTGCTGGAAGCAGGTCCATTGTAAATCCATCTCTTTTTTCTATGTTTTAGGGACACTCCGAAATGCAAAATCAACTACCAATGGTAGGACATTAAGGAGATAATCCCTTGGGTGGGCGTTATTGAAATTGTGCCAATTGATGCATGGTCAAACTCCTTCCAGGACGAATGGGTACACCTGGATTTATCACTGGAGGGAGCTGAAGGAAAGACTTGTGAGGTGCCAAACTTTGACTCTGGCTGCCAAAAAAGCTATTGTTTGCTTTTTCCATTACCTCTCCTGTGTAAATTTGTTAGAAGCCAGGACATAAAGTAGCCAATAAAATTGTGTGCCATAGGTTTTTCTGGAGAGAAAAGGGAAGCTGTGTTTCTGCCCTTTCTCCACACTGCTCCAAGGGCACGTAGCTTCTGGAAGTGTTTGCATGCTTGCTTAATATCATATCCTTGTTCTGTAATCTAGGGAGACTTGCATATAGTTAGTCCCTTCTGCTCCAAGAACTGATATATTTAGCCTGGAGTCCTTCATGAAGTAGCTGTAAAAGTTGGGGCACTCAATGTGTGTCATGAATCCCTTCCAGGTAGAAACAAGGAGGTGCATTTTTAAAGCCCTCCCTCTGTACCACTCCTGGGGATTAAAAGTAAAACTGTAAAACTTCTACTTCATTCTTTGGTCCAGAAAGACTCGATTATGCTTTGTCCTCTCTGCTCCCAGAGCAAGGAGGTTTAGGAGGCAATCACTCAGGTAGAAGCTTTAGAGGTTGGAAAACTGAATGTGTGTACAAACTCCTGACAGAAGGAATTAATAAATTTAGAGTTGTTGCTAGGATGAGCTGGGGAAGACTGCTGGAGAAGTATCAATCTACTCAGGCTTCCAGAGGGCTAATACTTTTGTTCTCCATTAACTTCACAATGCTAGTTAGTTTCGAGCCCAGCTGCCAAGTAGCCATTGGAAAAGTGTGTCCCTTTTGGAAAGAATCATGGGGCTACATTTTTAAAGTCTTTTCTCTGTACTGCTCCTGGAGGTTGAAGCCCCTGGAAGTGTTTGCACATTTATAGAAAATTACCTTTTATTATTTTTTCAGTGGTCTACAGGGACACATGTATGCCAGTAACTTTTGCTTCCAGAGCTAGGTTTAAAATGCAGTCCCTTGGGTGGAAGATATAAAAGTTGAAGCATTAATGTATATACACGTTTCTTCCAAGAGTGATTAATAGACCTGGAGTTATCACTGGAGCAAACTAAAGGAGAGGCTCAAGAAGTGTCAGTTTGATTCTCAGTCTGATGGTGGGTTCATGTTTGTCTGCTTTTTTAACACCCTGATGTAAGTTAGTTAGAAGTCAGGCATCCAAGTAGCCAGGGAAGAGCATGTCCCTTCCATTTAGAAGAGGGGATTCTGAATTTTTAAATTTTTATTTGTTTAGAGAAAAGGTCTCACTCTGTTTTCCAGGCTAGAGTGCAGTGACACAATCATAGCTCACTGCAACCTCAATTTCCTGGGTTCAAGCAACTGTCCTGCTTCAGCCTCTCAAGTAGCTGGGACTACAGGCATGTGCCACCACACCTGGGTTACTTTTTAATTTTATTTTTTGGAAGAGACAGCATCTTATGTTGCTCAGGCTGATCTCAAATTTCTGGCCTTAAGCCTTAGCCTCCTAAAGTACTGAGATGACAGACATGAACCACTGTGCCTGGCAGGGACTGTGACTTTTCCAGCCCAGTTTTTTTGTTGTTGTTGTTCTGTTACTGGGTAATGAAGCCTCTGAAAGTGCTTGCACACCCATGGAAAACCACCATTATTTTTCTTGTGTTCTGTAAAGACTCATATGTGTCTAATCTCCTCTGTTTCCAGAACAGGATATCGGCAGCAAAGGAGAATGGAAACAGGTGGGAAATCTTAGAATTTGGGTGGTATATATGAGATCCAAACTTTCTTCTCCACAAAGAGAAATTGGATGTTGGAGATTCCTTTCCTGATTTTTTATTTTATTTTATTCCTTTCCTGATTTTTTATTCCTTTCCTGATTTTCCACAGGGCAAGGTCAGTGCCTGAGTGTTCCTCAGATTTTTCTACTCATACATTGTGGATATTTTCTCAGTTGCTAGTATGTAGCAGTCTCTCAACTGGTCTCTCTCTTTCTCTCAAAGAAAACTGACTCATGAATAGATGTTTATTTGGTCTTTCTCTAGGTGGATGGTGGGTCAGGAGCTTCCCATTACATGTTGCTGAAGCAACCCCCTACTTCATTTCTATTTCATTTTTACATTTGGACAACAAAATTTAGCAAAAACTTGCAGTTTGTTAATAAAGTAGAAAGTTTTTTTCTCTAATATAACCATGCTGGCAGAATAAAACCAGGTGTAGAGGATGTTTAAAAGAGTAATGAGAAAGACTTGCTTCTTCTAGTACATATGCTCCTTAAAGTTTACTAGAGTAAGTCAAACAAGCCATAAAAAACATTACTCTTATTTTCTCCTCAGAATTTCTAGACCTGCAGTAAACAATGTATTTCATTTTCTAAGGGATAACCTAGAGATTAAAAAAAATCGTATGTAGATTTAAAGGAAACATTTTAAACAAAAACAGCCCACCTGGATACTTAACTATGTTTAATGTGTCAGACATGATTTATCAAAGTCAATTCTATAAATGGATCCATTCCTTACTTGATTTCTAGAGCCTTGGTTTCCACTAAGTTTGAATCACCTTTGTTTCCGCTGAGATTAACTAGTGAATATCTAACTAGGTGAATATTTTTGTGATTGTATTTTACACATGGTTTAGCTGAGGCAATTCATCACCACTAGACAGGCTCTACTAGAACTGCTCAAAAAGTTCTAAACTAGGAAACTAAAGGTTGATATTCACCATCATAAAAACACATAAAACTAACCCTCACAGGTCTCATAAAACAATCACGAAAAGGAGAAAGATAAATAAATCAAATGGTAACATGACAGAAATCCACCAAACCATAAAGATAAACAGAGGAAAAACAATCAAAAAATTACCAAAAAAACTAGATAACAACGAATATTGTGACAGAAATGAAACTTCACATACCGATATTAACTTCAAAGGTAAATGGATTAAATGCTCTACATTAAGGTATAGATTACCAGAATGGATTAAAAAACATCAACTGACTATATGCTGCTTAACAGAAACTCACTTTTCTGGTAGACAATTATAGATGGAAGGATAAGAAAAGGAAAGATATATTCCATGCAAGTGAAAACCAAAAGCAAGAAGTAGCTATACTTATATCAGATGAAGCTGACTTCAAATAAAAATAGGAAAAAAAAGACAAAGAAGCTCATAACATAACAATAAGGGAATCAATTTAACAATGGGATACAACAACACTAAGTATATATGTATACAACAACAGAGCACCCAGATTCCTAAAACTAGACCTAATAAAAAACCAACAGTAATACAATAATAATAGAGGATGTCAGTGGCTGACTCACAGCACTAGACAGATCATTAAAACAGAAAATTAACAAAGAAATATTGGGCTTAAGTTGACTTCTATACCAAATGGACATAACTAGATATTTACAGAGCACTCTGTCCAACAACTACAGAGTATACATTCTCTTCATCAGCAAATGGAACATTCTCAAAGATAGAGCATATATTAGGCCATAAAACAAGTCTCAAAATCATATGAAGTATGTTCTCAGACTGCATTGTAATGAAACTAGAAATCAATCCCAAAGACTTTTGAAACTACACAAATACATGAAAATTAAACAACATCCTCCTGAATGATCTTTGAGACGTGATGAAATTAAGATGAAAATTGAAAAAGTTCTGAACTAAGTAAAAATGGAAACACAACCTGCCCCAAATTCTGAGATATAGCAGATACATTCTTAAGCAGGAAATTTATAGCATTAAATGCCTACATCAAAAAATTTGAAAAGGTCACAAGAAACCAACATTGCACCTCGAGAAACTAGAATAATGAGGACAATCCAAACACAAAGTTATAAAAAAGAAAATAGGGAATAATGAAGATTGGAGGAGAACTAAATGAAATTGAGACCAAAACAGTATTAAGAATCAACAAAGCGTAAAGTTAGTTTTTAAAAGCATAAACAAAATTGATAAGCCACTAGATAGACTATTCAAGAACAGGAGAGAGGCCAATAAAGTAGCCCAGGACAATGTCATAAGTCATACCAATCATTTGTCCTGAGCTAATTTGATTTGAATTACTAAAATATGGCATTGAAGAAATGCAGAAAATATTTTATGATGTCATTGAGAAAGCTTAGCTTTCCCAATAATTAATTATTGGGAAATAATTTATTGGGAATTAATTTCCCAATGAATCATTAATTGACCAAAATTTAAAATATAGAAGTGATAGAAAATCACCCTCTTCTCAAATTTTACCAGAAAAGCAGTTAATCTGGAAGCATATAGTAATGTTTGTTTTTGCTAGTGCTCAATGTTGTTTATGAAGAGAGGAAACAGTTTTTATTTCAATATTATAAAGGTTCTTAATATGCTTAAATATACTTTTGAGATAGATCTGAAGAATCTTAAGGAGTTAGCATGCCTAATTCATCTATAAATTTCCTAATTTTATACATGTACCAACTTAGGCAAATAAGGTATTTTGAAACTTCTGTGTTAATATACTGGATAATGATCTGAAGACGAATACAGGATCTTTCTCAGAATATCTCATGAATGAGCCAAAACAAATCCAACCTCTTCAAAGCAATAGATGAAAAGAAGAAGGAAAAAAAAACTTGTATCATATTCAGCAACAATACAATAGCAAAATAACTGCACAAAATTTATTAATTGGAAAAATCTAGTCAGCATAAGATAGTATCACAGAATACAAAGTATAATAACAATTGTCAATAAAGGAAATTGAATCTTTTTTATTTTTGAGACAGAGTCTTGCTCTTGTCAGCTATGCTGGAGTGCAGTGGCACCATCACGGCTCACTGCAACCTCTGCCTCTCTGATTCAAGCGATTCTCCTGCCTCAGCCTCCCAAGTAGCTGGGATTACAGTCTTGTGCCACCATGCCCAGCTAATTTTCGTATTTTTAGTAGAGGCGGGGGTTTCACCATGTTGGCCAGGCTGGTCTGAAAGAATCTTTTGAGCACTATGTGAGAGTTCTAATCCTTCCATGCAAATTAACGACAGGAAATAATGACTTGCAGCAATTACAATGAATGTGGAGCAAAATTAGATCTGAAAACTGAAGCCGTTGAAGTAAGAATAGTAAATATGGCATATAAAAAACTACAGTAAAATTTGATTTGGGTTCCTAAAGTAGATAACTCAGCCAGCATATGAAACATAACATTTAGAGATATATTTCTGGAAAATTCAATCGAAACACTAGAGGAACTGAATCTGCGAATCAAATACCATCTCATATTCCAGGAAAAAATGAGGAAAATTAGGCTAAACTTTTAAGAAGAAAATAATTGCCTTAAATATTATTAAAATGAGGAGTTTCTGGATGTTAACTGTCATTCACAAATCCAGCCTAAATTTAGTACAAAATTTGAAAATTTCCCTAATGCAAAATATAGAAAAATTGTTCGAATTAGTATATACATTAATGTGTGTATATATATGCATGTGTGTGTTAATCTATTGTATTGTTTTTTGAGAATAAAAAGCTACATTGATAAAGTCCTTGCTTTCAAAAAGCTTACAATCTAGTTAAGTTTGTATGTGCGTGTGTGTGTGGGGGGTGGGGGGTGTAATTTTATTTCAAGATGGATTAATTATAATGGACTCCCATTTTTATATGTCAGTACATTTGATGGTACCTCACAGGTCTGAATTCTTTTTTTCTTTCTGTTTCTCAGACAGGATAATTTCTATTGACCTGCCTTCACATTCACTGATTCTTTCTTCTGCCTGCTCGTATCTTGTTTTGAACTATTCTAATAATTTATTTTTAATTTCAACTTTTATTATGGATTAAGGGGTACATGTGCAGGTTTGTTACATGGTTAAATTGTATGACACTGAGGCTTGGGGTCTCAATGATCTCATCACCCAATCACCAAGAATAATACTCAACAGGTGGCCCTACAGCCCACACCCTCTCCCTCTGCCCCTGTCTAGTCATCCCCAGTGTCCATTGTTCCCATCTTTACATTCATGTGTAGTCAATGTTTAGCTCCCACTTATAAATGAGAACATGCAGTATTTTGTTTTCTGTTATTGGCTTAGGATAATGGCTTCCAAAAATAACTCACCACAAAAGCAGAATCAAAACCAAAAATTATATGACCCTCACAACAGATGCAGAAAAAGCCTTTGATAAAATTCAACATCGCTTTATGATAAAAATCCTCAATAGATTAGGCACTGGAAGAATACACCTCAAAATAATAAGACCCTTCTGTGACAAACCAAAAGCCAATATACTGAATGGGCAAAAGCTGGAACCATTCCTTTTGGGAACTGGAACAAGCAAGAATGCCCATTTTCACCACTCCTATTCAACACAGTACTAGAAGTCCTAGCCAGAGCAATCAGGGAAGAGAAAGAAATAAAAGGCATCCAAATGAGAAAATAAGTTAAACTATCTCTTTTTGTTGATGATATGATTCTATATACAGAAAACCTTAAAGACTCTGACAAAAGGCTTCTGGAACTGGTGAAAGAATTCAATAAAGTTTTAGGATCCAAAATCAATGTATAATAATCAGTAGCCTTTTTATACACCAATAACTTTCTAGCTAAGAATCAAATCAAAAACACAATTGCATTTACAATAGCCACAGAGAAAATGAAATACCTAGAAATATTTTCTAGGTTTTTCAAGGAGGAGAAAGATTTCTACAAGGAGAACTGAAAAAAATCAGAGACTATACAAATAAAAATAAAAAACAAATTCCATGCTCATGAACTGCAAGAATGAAAAAATGCTCAGGCAGCAAATTTTTGTATAAAGTTTACACCTGAAATAATTCCTTTTAAATAATGCTTTATTATAGAAGTATTATTTTGGATTACCCTGGCTTTTGCATTCAATTCATATTCAGGTGTTCGTAGCAGTAGCATCTAAGATTTTAAAAATTAGGTTTCAATTAGGACAAGTTAATTAGTCATGTGATAAGTAAGTTAGTGAGGTGTGAGAAGAGGGCAAGAGTTTATTATATAACACAAGAAAATAAGTGCAAAGCTCAGTACATAATTTGGAATTGATATTAAATATTCCTGGCTTAGATTCGTTGCTATATCTTTGATGTGCTGGTAAATATTTTGATGTAATTGAAGAAATAACTTGTACAATGGTGTAGCTGTTTCTTCCCTTTGTTTTGTTTTATTTTTAGAACTATATTGAACTACTAAAATAAAAAATAGAAATTCGGTCAACAGCCTTGCCAGCTGCCTTATGGGCACTGAGAGCTATTTTCTAATGTTCTGCACTTTGAAGAAATTTCCACTTTATTAAATTTGTTTCAAATTGCATCATGTTTTTTTAAAAAAATGGCTCCAAATCATAACATTGGCTATCAGCTTGAATTGTACATGGCTTTGTTTGGAATATTTAAAATTTTAGTTAAAAATATAAACAGCAGCTTTTTTTGTCAGTCACTAGTCACTGTTTCCTTTAAAAATATTTTTCCTTATGCACAAAAAAATTTGAGGGGCATATTTAGTATGTACTTAGAAATGCATTATTTTATCAGGTATGTGAATGTGTATACAAAAAAAATAAATCTCTTTAGCCACGAATGATCATATACATGAAACACGATGTTTTATCCCACATGATTATTCATTAGTCTACAATTAAATATTTTTCCCTTTATACTCATGTGGCACCATTTTGCAAAGTAACTACTGTTTATATTTTATTTTATAAAAATATTATAGGAATAGAATATGATGAAAATGCTTAGTTGTGAGCCTCTGGTCAAAGATTTTCAAATAGTAATCAAAACGTGTTTGGACTTTTTAGTATTCTTGCTAATGGAAATAATAGGTGTTAAGTTCGTTCAGTGTATGTTCAATAGAGAATGATTTTGTGACACCCATATCATCAACTGTTTAAAAAAGAAATACAATAATTAATGAAAGAAACAAGGGCACTGCTGCCTAACCGTGGGAACTTCAGTGGTGAAATCTCCCTTTCTAGCACTCTGCAGATCTCAGCGATTTTCCAGTTCGGTAGAAAGTTTCTGATTTCAGACACATCAAGTCCCTCCCTTAAACTTTTCTCTCCAACAATGACTAGGCTTCCTGATATTCTTTTATTTTGAATCCTCTTTTAGGATTATGAAGGATTTTAGTTTTAGAGTTTCTCTTTGAGAAAAGTGCAGGAAGGTGTTCTGTGTGAAGACCAAGTGGGATGGTACAGTCCCAGAAAGTCCTAGAAAAAAAGAGCATTTTGCATCTGAAGGATTTTGAATCCAGTTTCTATATGGTTTAACTAATATTTGATGACCTATTTAGAGACTTTTTTATACAATTTATACTACAGCATGGACCCCAAGAATATGCAGTCAATCCTCATTATTTGTGGATTTTGTATTTGCTAATTAAGCAGTAAAAAAAATTTATTTGTAACTTCAAAGTCAATACTCCCAGCTCTTTTACAATCATTTGCAGACAATATGTACAGAGGCACAAAATTTTTAGTCTCCAACATGTATGTTCCGACCTAAGGTCAAAAAAGGCAATGATCTGCCTTCTACTTTCAGCTCTTATAGACAAGTATTCTTTTCAATCAATTTAGTACCACATTTTTCAGAGTTTGTTGTTTTCTGTCGATTATTTTGCCATTTAAAATGGCCTCAAACAGTGCTGCACTGCTTTCTAATGTTCCTAAGTACAAGAAGGCTGTGATGTGCCTTACAGGAAAAAAACACATCTGTCAGATAATCATTGTTCAGGCAAGCATCATACAATTATTGACCACAAGTTCCAGGTTTATGAACCCACATATGCTAAAGCCAGAAAAAAGGAAAAGGAAGTTCATTGATCTGTATGGGAGGCCAACCTGGAAAATGCTAGAATAACATCTATAGCATATTATGAGGCTATGGAAGAAATGCAAAGGCAGCTAAATTTGTGAATTCATGAGACAACAGCTAATAAAAATGTATGCTGTTTAGGAATTGCAGATTTTAAAAACCATGAGATACTAATGCACACCTATTAGAATGTCTACATTCTGAAACACTCACAACACCAGATGCTGGTGAGAACTTGGAACAGGAATTTTCATTTATTTCTAATAAGAATACAAAATGCTACAACTACTTTGGAAGATAGTTTGGCAGTATTTTACAAAGCTAAACATACTTTTGCCATATCATATGGTCAAGCAATCACACTCATTTGTATTTGTCCAACTGAATTGAGACCTTAACATTTATATAAAACCTGGACATGAATGCTAATAGCAACATTTTTTTTTATAATCACCAGTGCTTCGAAGCAACCAAAATCTCCTTGGCTACATGAATTAACAAACCGTGATGCATTAGACAATGAAATACTATTCAGTGATAAAAAATGATCTCTTAATCCATGAAAGGGCATGAAAGAAATTTATAATAAATGCCTGTTTTTAAGTAAAGGAAGCTGATCTGGGAGGGCCATATACTATATGATATCAACCATATGGTATTTTGGAAAAGGCAAAATTATGGACATAGTAAATTGATCAGTGGTTGCTAGAGGTTTGGGGAGGAGAGATGAATGAGTAGCTTAGAGCACTGGGGATTTTTAGGGCAGTGAAACTATTTCTTATGATACTTTAATGGTAGCTACATGTCATTATACATTTGTCAAAACTCTTAAAATGTACAACATTAAAAAGTGAATCCTAATGTAAACTTTGGATATATGGGAACTCTCTGTACTTGATACTCATTTTCCTATAAACCTAAAACTGGTTAAAAATTAAGGTACATTAATTTTTTTTTTTTTTTTTTTTTTGAGATGGAGTCTCGCTCTGTCGCCGAGGCCAGAGTGCAGTGGCATGACCTCGGCTCACTGCAAGCTCCGCCTCCCAGGTTCACGCCATTCTCCTGCCTCAGCCTCCCGAGTAGCTGGGACTACAGGCGCCTGCCACCACGCCTGGCTAATTTTTTGTATTTTTAGTAGAGACGGGGTTTCACCGTGTTAGCCAGGATGGTCTCAATCTCCTGACCTCGTGATCCACCCGTCTCGGCCTCCCAAAGTGCTGGGATTACAGGCGTGAGCCACCGCACCCGGCCCATTAATTTTTTTTTAAAAGAAAAAGCATAGTGGACAGCATTGTGGTGATGCTGAAAGCCTAAGAAATTTATGATTATTTTACCCAAGGTCAGGAAATGTTAAACCTTTCTCAGCCAGTACTGGCTACCTCCTACCTAACAAAAGGCAATGTGGCATAAAATGTGTTAAATTTGCAATGAGGCGGTTTCTACAGATTAGAAGGCTGGGGAAGGGTTGTTAAAATAGCTAGTAAGGTATTCTAGGGTAAGGTGAAAGACCGGGTTTTCAATGCTGATGAGACTGGCTTGTTTTCAAGGATGTTGGCAAGAGAGTCTGTAGCACAAATGGCATTTCAGTTGACCAAACATGACCAGAGGCTCACAGTATAGAAACCAAACCCTTTACCTTCACTTGGAGCAATGGTTCAGTTCAAGCCAATTCAGTGTTCATGGCAACTTTATGTAATGTTAACTATCACAAATAAAGAAATCAATTATAGTTGCACTATATATGTGTCTAATTTTAACATTAGATCGTTGTATACACTTTTTAGCTATTTGAATGTATTTAGAATAGATTGATTAAAATTATTTTTGAGTATGTCCATTGTTTGGGCTTCCTCAGAGACAGTTTCTATTACTTGCTTTTTCTCTGTGTCTTAGTTATACTTTCCTGTTTATTTGCATGTCATTTTTGTTGTTGCTGAACTCTGAACATTTCAAATAATATAATAATTTTCAAAGCAGAATGACATAGATTATGAAATGCTTTGTTTAGATTTATTCCTAGAGAAATTATCCCTTGCAGTGTTTTCTGTATTTGTTCTTTGTATGTATTGATTGATATCACATGACAGAAACATTTTATGTGATAGAATTAAACTAATTGTCCACCAAACATGAAAATAAATGAATCAATCGATGGTTAGCATAAAGGAGCTGCAATTAGTGTAATTGGCTTTGCTCTACATTGTGTAGAGATTCAATCGTCCTCCAAATTATTGTGAAGTTAGATAAGCGTTAAATAAAAAGTGCCCTCCTAATTTTCTCTAAAGCAAAGAATACAGAACATTAAATGAATTAAAGATACATTTACATGTCTATGTGAACTTATAAATTAGCTATTATGCAATTTCCTTTGAGAAAAGTGAGTTGTGAATTATATTTATTTGCTGAATTTTTCATCACTAAAGGCGGGAATAAAATCCAAAACGATATATATTTGTCAGCAGAGATGCCAAAGTGAAGGTTAAGGAACTCAATTGCTTCTTTAAACCTCTGTAAGAAATGTTGAAGTGATTCTATTTTTAAGGGGGGGAAGGTCCTTTATTAAAAAATCCTTTTCCTTCTCTATATATTCTTTAAACATGTGTCCATCCTGTTTCCTGGACTGAGGATCAGTGTAATTATATAGGGTATACAAGGTTCCTGACTACATTACATATGTTTCAAATAATTAAAAATATATACCTACCAAAACTTAGAAAATATATCACTTTACCTTGGAGAATATATATTTTTCAATTTAGAACATTCTAGGCTTTGTCTTACTGGTTTTAAAATATATCACAAATGATTAAATCTCTTTTGAATCAGTTGATGCAATGAAGAAAGCATTAATCTAGCAGTAGGAGACTTCAGTGACTTATGAAATATTGAGAAGAATAGAAGGCACTTTCCATTGATCCTAATGTACAGATCATTTGAAAAAGAAGGAAGTGATTGAAGAACTATTCTTGGAACTCTAAGGAACAGAAAAGAATATTTAGAAAATAAAGTTAGAGAGTAGCTAACAGCAATTTGGAGAAAATATTTACTCCTTAGGATGCAATAAAGGATGTATTTAAGAGGAAAAGTGGCATATATATGATGACAAAATTTGTTTGGTAAGACTTCTTTTAGGAAACAGTTTTTGGATTCACATATCTAATAACAAGTAGTTCAGGTTCAATATACTCCATTTTCCTTTGTTTTTTAGGGGGTGGTATCTTGCAATAAATGTTGTATTTTTGTGTTTATAATTAGGAAATAGAAGTAATCAATGAGTTGCTGTCAAACTTATTTTGGTAGAGAGTTTTCTTTTATTCACTTTTCAGGTACATATCAAAATTCTTTGGGATCTTTTATAAGTGCTAGATACAGAAAGACAAATGAGATAATGTTCATGACTTCAAGTAATATCTAGTCCAATTGATAAATTATAAAGTAAATTGAACCATACGGAGTTGCTATTTTGCAAGTAGGGAAATGTTTGCATATTGGCAATATCACATGACTTAACATGGCATTGCAGTAAAAGTTATAATGGAAGAATATGTGAGGTACAGTGAGAACAAAATGCATATATTTCAGATTGAATAAAACAGGCTGGCTTTCAGGAGGTGACACAAACTACACCTTGTAAAGCAGGTGTTCATAGATAAAGGAGAGAGGACAGTTTGTTAAATAGCACAGGCGTCTATACCATTTGGCATATCTCTGACTCTTTCAAATTTTCAAGCCCAAGTAATTTATTTTCCCATAACAATCATGCAGCCCTATTCTTACAGTGACCAGTTCCAATGATATTGAAATAGCTACTTAGATTGATTTTATTTTAATTTTTGTTTTTTAGTTTTTTTTTTTTTTTTGAGAATGGTTCACTCTGTTACCCAGGCTGGAGTGCCGTGGTGCAATCACGGCTCGTTGGCTCGTTGCAACCTTCGCCTCCCAGGCTAAAGCAATCGTCCCACCTCAGCCTCCTGAGAAGCTTCAGGCAATCCACCCACCTTGGCCTCCCAAAATGATGGGATCACAGGTGTGAGCCACTGTGCCCGGCTAGATTGATTTAAAAAGTTTAAAACTAAATCTCTATAAGCCTTATACTTTATCTTCAACTTAATCTGTGTGGCAATACATTGGAAAGTAAACTAAACAAGGTTTTATTTGGAATTGATAGCATTGATTAAAAAGAAGTATGGTCTTGTTTGTGACTCTTTTTGATAGAATATCTTGAACTACTGTTTATCACAGGACTTGTAATGAGAACAGTTATTAGAAGAATGGGCAAAGACCCTGGCACGCATGATGCATAGTAGATATTTATTTCTTGAACCCATATTGTTGCCTTTCATCTCTGTTTATTTTATGAGAATACAGTTCATCACCTATTTAGGTAAAATGTGCTCATTCTTTTTCTTTTTTTTATTATTATTATACTTTAGGTTTTAGGGTACATGTGCACAATGTGCAGGTTTGTTACATATGTATCCATGTGCCATGTTGGTGTGCTGCACCCATTAACTCGTCATTTAGCATTAGGTATATCTCCTAATGCTGTCCCTCCCCCCTCCCCCCACCCCATCTTAGTCAAAATATTTTTTTAAATTAGTATCTTTTAATCTTTTATTATATAATAAATTCTATATAGATATGAGGATTAATAATAAAATATATTATAAAAATCTGTTCAAAAGAGAAAAATTTGCATGTCACCAAATGACAAAGTTCAAATTTAAAAAGCTGCTTGTCAAAACCAATTAACTAAACAAATAATAAATTAAATTTAATAGCAGTAAAGGTAAACTATAAACCACTACCTGTGCTTGAGGACTAAAACACATTTGACTTTTATTTCTAGCTAAGGTATTTTACATATACATATAGTTCAAAAATGTTTTATACCATGAATTTTTAACTACATGCAATTTGAATTGTGTCAATTTTCTTGTTTTCTTTCATCAATTTTAATTTTTAATCTATGATTACTTTTTCCATAGCTTTTCTTTTTGATAATGTGTATCAAATTTACGTTCTCTTAAATTTTTATTTTGTAAATATTTGCATTCTTGAACAATTGAAGCAAGGCAAATTGATGCCATAAACTTCTTTATAAATTATTTGTTTGTATGTTTAATTTGATAAGAATGTAAATCAAAACATAATGTATGGACTATGACTAAATGAAGATATATGGATCTACATTTTAAAGCACCCCATTATTTAGTTATTTGATTTCCTTTCTGATCGCTTTCTCTTATCATGTGTGTGTGTGTGTGTGTTTGTGTGTGTGTGTGTGTGTGTGTATATTGGTCTTATGTTAGCAAATTCTGTTTTTCTTTTAGTTCTTTTTGGAGTTATTCTGTATTTCCCTATATTGTACAATCATTATTAGCAGAAACAAATTTTTTTTAATTAAGTAAGCAAAACTTCTACATCAGAATATATTTTCCTTGAAAATGTTTCAGATGTTTGGAATTTTGTATTCTTTCTTAGAGAAACAACTCACATAAGATATTTATTATCACTTTCTTTTCAATTATTTTAAAATCACTTTACTGAGTTATGACTGATACACAAAAGGCTGTACATATGTATTCAGTGTATGACTTGGAAAGAAGTATACACAGGGGAAACTCTCAGCATAATCAATACCATAAACATATCCATCACTTTCAAGTTTCCCCCCATCATCTTTATTTTATTTTTTTTATGTGATAAGAACACATCATGGAAGATCTTCCCACTTACCACATCTGTAAGTATACAACAGAGTATTGTTAACTATAGTCATTATGCTGTAGAATAGATCCCTAGGACTTACTCATCTTGTATAACTGTATGTTTGTACCCTTTGACCAATGCCTCCTTATTTCTCCCTGCCTCCAAATCCTGACAATCACTATTCTAATCTCTATTTATATAAATTTGACTATTTCATATTCTGCATACAAGTGAGATCATATAGTATTTGATAATTGTGTGTATGTCTTATATTACTTAGCGTAGTGTTCTCTAGGTTCATCCATGTTTCCGCAAATGATGGATTTCCTTCTTTTTAAAGGCTGAATTATATTCCATTACATGTATACACCACATTTTCTTTACTTGTCATGAACATTTAGGTTGCTTTCAGCTCTTGGCTATTGTGAATAATGCTGCAATTCACATGCGAGTTCAGATATATTTTGGATATCCTGGTTATCCAGAGATAGGAATGTTGGATCACATGATAGTTTTATTTTTAATTTTAAGGAAAATTTTATATTGTTTTACCCATACTTCCTATACCAATTTACATCCTATCAACAGCATACAGGGTTCTCTTTTCTCCATATGCTCACCAACACTTATTATGTTTTATCTTTTTGTTAATAACCATTCTAACAGGTATAAGGTGGTATGTTACCTGGTTTAAACTTGAATTACCCTAGTAATTCATAATTTTGATATTTTTTTCATTTACCTTTCAGCTATTTGTATATCTTCCTTTGAGATAAGTCTATTTGGGTCTTTTCCCCATTTTATAATTATTTGTTTTTCTCCTATTTAGTTGTAGTTTTAAAAAAAAATTACAATATTGAAATTTTGTCAGTTTTATGTCTGCAAATATTTTCTCTCAGTCTATAGGCTGCCTGTTTATTTTATGGGTTGTTTCCTTTGCTGTGCAGAAACTTTTGAGTTTGATGTAATACCACTTGTCTGTTTTCGCTTTTGTTGCCTGTGCTTCTGGTGTTATATCTAAGAAATCATTGCTAAGGCCAATGTGAAGTAGCATTTTCTCTTTTTCTTCTAGGAGTTTTATGTTGTCAGTCATTAATTCATTTTGAGTTGATTTTTGTATGTGATGTGAGGTAAGGATCCAATCTCTCATTGTGTATTCTTAGCATTCTTGTCACAGATCAGTTGGCCATGTATATGTTGGTTTATTTGTGTTCTTTATTCTAGTCCATTAGTCTGTATGCCTCTTTTTATGCAAATATCATGCTATTTAGAGTACTGTGACTTCATAATATGTTTTAAAATGAAAAAGTATGGTGCCTCCAGCTTTGTTCTTCTTGTTCAAAATTACTTAGGCATTTCAGGTCTTTTGCGGTTTCATATAAATTTTAGGGATGATTTTTATATTTACGTAAGAAAATGCCATTGGAATTTTGACAGAAAATGCATTGAACCAGTAAATTGCTTTGGGTAGTATGGACATTTTTATAAAACTGACCTGTAAGCTGTTCAGGTTAAGTTTTGTGAATGCGTCTGCTTTTATCTTCAATACAGGAATACATTATTTGAGTTGTCTTAGAGGTGATTGGGTATTAGCTCCTTAACTCTTTGTTACTTTGGCTAATTTGTTGGGCTGCTTATTCATTCGTGAGTTTATTTTTGCAGGTGTATTTGTTGTAAAATAAAATTCATTATTCAACACTAAAATAACTAAATATTTACAGAGCTCTGCCATATAAGAAATGATAATTTCACTCTTGCAAAAGCATTCAAACTACTCCACAGACTAAAAAACAGGGCTGCACAGCTTCTATTTTTACATGTACTTTGCATATATTTTTTCCATTTTTCTACTGATCCTAGTGACAAGTGGCTTAATGTGCCCCATTTGCCTCATAAATAATAGCATGAGCTGTACCCCATGTGGCTGGAAGGACATTTCTCAAAAGAAGACACACAAATGACTGACAGGTATATCAAAAAATTCTCAAAATCACTAATTATCAGGGAAAATGCAAATCAAAACCACGATGAGTATCACCTCACTCTTATTATCAAAAAGACTAATGCTAACAGTGTTGGTGAGGATGTGGTGCACTGTTGATACAAATGTAAATTGGTACAGATGTTTTGGATAAAATGCTATGGGAAGCAGCATTATGAAATACTTTTCTCACCACCTCCTAAAACAAATTAGATGTCTCCATTTTCTTTTGTCCTATTCATTTTCTTTTGTCTCCCTGTGTACTGTTCTTGACAGGGAGGTTTCAGTAATGTCATGTATAGAAAGGTTTTGGAAAAGAGAAAAAGCCTATTTTCAATCATCTTTCAGATTTAACCAAATGTGAAAGTGGAAATTCTCTGCATATGTGTCACATTGCTAGAAAAGACTACAGTTGAAACTGGAAATAGAGTATAAATCTCCCAAGCCCAACCTGGCCATTCTCATGAAAACATTTATTAATAATTCTTGGTAAAAGTGACAAATTCAGGACAAACAAATGAAACCAACTCCGTGAAATCAGGAAGTAATGTATACCAATAATAAAAGACTAAGAATTGCATTCTAGTTAGGTTTAGGAAAGTCTGTCTTTACTTGAATGAAGTACTTGAACACTTGTCAGGGATTCAATCATTTATATTTGTATTACACCAGATATCTTGGCTGCTTCTAGGTATATAGAAGAAATGTATTATTGTTACAGAAGAAGTGTATTTTTGCTTCCAGGTATATAGAAGAAGTGTATTATTATTGTATTATTGTTAGAAAAAACATATAATGTAAGAATGAATTCATCTGTTTTATAACCAGACTGCTGTAACCAGGCATATATTTGTGAGATGGCTGATCAGAAGTATTGTCAATGGAAATATAAGAGAACAATGCTACTTTATAAACAAATTGTCAAAACCTATGTCCTTGGCTTTATTAGCCTGATGATCTAAACAAATGTAATAAATAACAAGTGCAAATTCTATTGTGGAAAATTTGTGGACTAATAAATTTTAATTCTATTTCTATTTTCAGAAGTTAGATAACTGTGAAGGCAGTGAAAATCATAGTTTAAAAAATCATTGTTAGTTAACACAGAAACAAAAAAAAAATACCACATATTCTAACTTATAAGTGGGAGCTAAACAGTGGGTACATATTGACACAAAAAAGGGAACAACAGACACTGGGCTTACTTGAGGGTAGAGAGTGGAAAAAAGACAAGGATTTTAAAAAGGTACCTATCAGGTACTATGCTTACTATCTGCGTAACAAAATATCTGTACACCAAACCCCCATGACACGTGCAATTTACCCATGTAACAAACCTGCACGTGTACACTCTAAATCTTAATCCAAATCAGTTTCATATTGCATGTGCTATATATTCCATAATGATTGTTGCAGATGGCAATATTGGAATAAACTCTATGACTGCATACCAGTGCTACATCTGCAAAAAGATGCAGTTATGTAAGCATCTGACAATTTCTGAAATAACTTTGAAGAAGTATTTATGCAAATTTGAATTTTATTAATGTGGCTTCTGTGGGATTCTAATAGATGCAAAGATTTACAAAGGCTACTGAGTGTAGATGGACAGATAATAGATGAGTATAGTATATTTTGCTCTTAATAGAAACTCATTGTTTTTGATCTCTTACCTATAAAAGACATGGTCAGACATGTGACCTAAAACATCCATGTAAATCAAAAAGTAACATAACTTTCCTAAAAACATCTCAATCAAAAGGCGGGTTGATGCTATACTTCCATTAAAAACATATAACTATCATCAGAGAATACTATAAACACCTCCATGCAAATAAACTAGAAAATCTAGAAGAAATGGATAAATTCCTCAACACATACACTGTCCCAAAACTAAACCAGGAAGAAGTTGAATCTCTGAATAGACCAATTGCAGGCTCTGAAGTTGAGGGAATAATTAATAGCTTAACAACCACCAAAAGTCCAGGACCAGATGGATTCATAGCTGAATTCTACCAGAGGTAAAGGAGCTGGTACCATTCCTTCTGAAACTATTCCAATCAATAGAAAAAGAGGGAATCCTCCCTAACTCATTTTATGAGGCCAGTATCATCCAGATACCAAAGCCTGGCAGAGACACAACAAAAAAAGAGAATTTCAGACCAATATCCCTGATGAACATCCATGCAAAAATCCTCAATAAAATGCTGGCAAACCGAATCCAGGAGCACATCAAAAAGCTTATCCACCATGATCAAGTGGACTTCATCCCTGGGATGCAAGGTTGGTTCAACATATGCAAATCAATAAACATAGTCCAGCATATAAACAGAACCAAAGACAAAAACCACATGATTATCTCAATAGATGCAGAAAAGGCCTTTGACAAAATTCAACAACCCTTCATGCTAAAAACTCTCAATAAATTAGGCATTGATGGGACGTATCTCAAAATAATAAGAGCTATCTATGACAAACCCACAGCCAATATCATACTGAATGGGCAAAAACTGGAAGCATTCCCTTTGAAAACTGGCCCAAGACAGGGATGCCCTCTCTCACCACTCCTATTCAACATAGTGTTGGAAGTTCTGGCCAGGGCAATCAGGCAGGAGAAGGAAATAAAGGGTATTCAATTAGGAAAATAGGAAGTCAAATTGTCCCTGTTTGCAGATGACATGATTGTATATCTAGAAAACCCCATTGTCTCAGCCCAAAATCTCCTTAAACTGACAGGCAACTTCAACAAAGTCTCAGGATACAAAATCAATGTGCAAAAATCACAAGCATTCTTATACACCAAATAACAGACAAACAGAGAGCCAAATCATGAGTGAACTCCCATTCACAATTGCTTCAAAGAGAATAAAATACCTAAGAATCCAACTTACAGGCGACGTGAAGGACCTCTTCAAGGAGAACTACAAACCACTGCTTAATGAAATAAAAGAGGATACAAACAAATGGAAGAATTTTCCATGCTCATGGGTAGGAAGAATCAATATCATGAAAATGGCCATACTGCTCAAGGTAATTTACAGATTCAATGCCATCCCCATCAAGCTACCAATGACTTTCTTCACAGAATTGGAAAAAACTACTTTAAAGTTCATATGGAACCAAAAAAGAGCCCGCATCACCAAGTCAATCCTAAGCCAAAAGAACAAAGCTGGAGGCATCACGCTACTTGACTTCAAACTATACTACAAGGCTACAGTAACCAAAATAGCATGGTCTGGTATCAAAACAGAGATATACACCAATGGAATAGAACAGAGCCCTCAGAAATAATGCTGCATATCTATAACTATCTGATCTTTTACAAATCTGACAAAAACAAGCAATGGGGAAAGGATTCCCTATTTAATAAATGGTGCTGGGAAAACTGGCTAGCTATATGTAGAAAGCTGAAACTGGATCCCTTCCTTACATTTTATACAAAAATTAATTCAAGATGGATTAAAGACTTAAATGTTAGACTAAAAACCCTAGAAGAAAACCTAGGCAATACCATTCAGGACATAGGCATGGGCAAGGACTTCATGTCTAAATCACCAAGAGCAATGGCAACAAGAGCCAAAATTGACAAATGGGATCTAATTAAACTAAAGAGCTTCTGCACAGTGGAAGAAACTACCATCAGGGTGAACAGGCAACCTACAGAATGGGAGAAAACTTTTGCAATCTACTCATCTGACAAAGGGCTAATATCCAGAATCTACAATGAACTCCATTATCCCCAAACTATCACCTTTTCCCATAGTAGATAGAATATTTTCTTAATAACAAACAACTAACAAACAAAAACAATTTACTAAAGTGTACATAGTTTTTTCCATGTTATAAATTACATAAACTAGACATATTTAGAGTTATGATATATAGTTTAAATTTACTAGATATAATAAAATATGCCATGCTATAACATTTATGAACTAAAATATCGTTTCAAAAACATAGTTAATCCCATGAACATATCACAATATATTTTAGCACACATTTTCCAGAAATGTGTGTATGTATTTGTGTGTGTGTGTGTTTTAATTGTAAATGTATATTTAACATCTCTTATATTGGTACATTGTTGAATGCAGTTTCCAAAATTATATTTCTCAATTACTTTAAGGTCTGCAATATTAGCAGGTAAAATTTTCTAATCATAAGAAAATAAAATTAGAAAGCCAATAACAAAAACTATCGTAAAGTTCCTATATTTCTGGTAATGAAACATTGATTTAAAGAAGAATTCATAAAATAAGTCTAAGTAACAGAGCAATGCATGTTAAAATTTGTGGGGCATAGCAAAAGCAGAACTTAGAAGTTTATAGCTCTAAATTGTATTTGGACACCATTTTAATTTATTGGAACACAAATTAATATTCAATAGAAAGAGTCAACAAAATATGAATAAATATAATGACTAGAAGTCTATAATAAGAAAGCCAGGAAATAATGGATAATATTGAAACTTTAAAATAATTGAAAAGTTAGACAATGTTTTGATGAGAATGAGAAAGTCGATGTAAGACAGAAAAGGCAAAAATGAATGAAAAATAAAAAGGAATATATTTACAAGCACAAAGTATTTTGTAAAATAATTTGAATATCTTGATGAACCATACATTTTGGAAAAAAAATTAAAGCACTAAAATCAGTATGAGGAAATGTAAATTGATGACAGAAAAAACAATAATTTAGAAAACTATTGATGATTGATTAAATAGCTCGAAAAAAACTGTGATCTAGAATAATTTCAAGTGAATTTTACCAAGTTACTCAATTTTGTGCATTTTTATACATAATTAGGAAACAGAAGAATAATCCCAAATGAATTTAATAGAAGCTGTAGCTTGTTACTAAACTTAGTAAGAATAGTGCATAAGGGAAATACAAATATAGTGCCCTGTGTACTGAGAAGTAAGAGTAACTCAATCTTCTGAACATGAGACTATAACATAAAATAAATGACACTTAATCAAATAAAAACAAATTATGTTTCATGATAGACTAATCCTTTGTTTGGAGCCGAATTTTTTCGACAATACTATAAGGTAATTTATGTTTTTTTCTCTCTAGGGTATTAAACTTGTAGACACTTATCTCTTATGGCACAACAAAAGTAATCAAGATTTTAAGACTTTAAGAATGGAAGTTTTATTTCAACAATGCAAATAATTTAACTCAAATAGAAGTAAAATTTATGAATTTTCTAATTTGTGCTTGAGATAGGTTTCTTTTGGCATTTAGCTATTGTAAGTTGTTTGGATATGTGTATCCATTATACTTTTAAATCAGTTGACTCGAAGTGCTTCTGTTTCCACTATAAAATTTGATAAATAAACTTTGTAGCACAAAAGGAAATATATTTGCTCTTTGAGGGTAAACCTATTCTCAATAATATAACTTCAAAAGGGACTAATTTATATGAGGTATGGGTGTAAAGCTGCAGGCTAGAAAAAACTCTAATGACTTGTGATTGGCACCATTAATAACTTCTGTGTGTTCTTATTCAGACTATCATGGAGCTGCTTTGTACTGCATGTTTTCGTTTCTTTCCAGAGCCTTACTTGGAAGAAATCAGTTGAGTTCCAAAAGCCCAGTACTAATAAGAACAATTTCCCTATAGCATTTACTGGCTGGAGATTCAATACTACATTTTCAAGTAGGATTTCACGTCTTATGTGAAAAAGCCCAATAATAAATCTAATTCCAAATTTTACAGATAGGGTGATAGATATACATAGAATGTTTTAACATATTTTAAAGTGCGTTTTACAAAGACATGAAATATTTTTAGTAAGAAAAACATCTACTACTGATATACCAAGGTGTGTATTGACATAATTAATTTGAATATGTGTACTTTGGATTCATATACAGAAAACACGCACAAAGCTAAAAAGCTGAAAAAGTGACTGAGTCAAGATTTGAATTAATTCTGAACTCCAAGATTAAGCTCTTAATCACTACATCTGCTTCTATGCCAAACCATATTAGAAACTGTTCTTTTTTTTTATTATTGTACTTTAAGTTTTAGGGTACATGTGCACAATGTGCAGGTTTTTTACATATGTATCCATGTGCCATGTTGGTGTGCTGCACCCATTAACTCGTCATTTAGCATTTGGTATATCTCCTAATGCTATCCCTCTCCCCTCACCCCACCCCACAACAGTCCCCAGAGAGTGTGATGTTCCCCTTCCTGTGTCCATGTTTCCTCATTGTTCAATTCCCACCTATGAGTGAGAACATGCAGTGTTTGGGTTTTTGTCCTTGCGATAGTTTACTGAGAATGATGGTTTCCCTAAAAAGGACATGAACTCATCATTATTTATGGCTGCATAGTATTCCATGGTGTACATGTGCTGCATTTTCTTAATCCAGTCTATCATTTTTGGACATTTAGGTTGATTCCAAGACTTTGCTATTGTGAATAGTGCCGCAATGAACATATGTGTGCATGTGTCTTTATAGCAGCATGATTTATAGTCCTTTTGGTATATACCCAGTAATGGGATGGCTGGGTCAAATGGAATTTCTAGTTCTAGATCCCTGAGGAATCGCCACACTGACTTCCACAATGGTTGAACTAGTTTACCATCCCACCAACAGTGTAAAAGTGTTCCTATTTCTCCATATCCTCTCCAGCACTTGTTGTTTCCTGACTTTTTAATGATGACCATTCTAACTGGTGTGACATGGCATCTCATTGTGGTTTTGATTTGCATTTCTCTGATGGCCAGTGATGATGAGCATTTTTTCATGTGTTTTTTGGCTGCATAAATGTATTCTTTTGCGAAGTGTCTGTTCATGTCCTTTGCCCACTTTTTGATAGGGTTGTTTGTTTTTTTCTTGTAAATTTGTTTGAGTTCATTGTAGATTCTGGATATTAGCCCTTTGTCAGATGAGTAGGTTGCGAAAATTTTCTCCTATTTTGTAGGTTGCCTGTTCACTCTGATGGTAGTTTCTTTTGCTGTGCAGAAGCTCTTTAGTTTAGTTAGATCCCATTTGTCAATTTTGGCTTTTGTTGCCATTGCTTTTGGTGTTTTAGACATGAAGTCCTTGCCCATGCCTATGTCCTGAATGGTATTTCCTTGGTTTTCTTCTAGGGTTTTTATGGTTTTAGGTCTAACATGTAAGTCTTTAATCCATCTTGAATTAATTTTTGTATAAGGTGTGAGGAAGGGATCCAGTTTCAGCTTTCTACATATGGCTAGCCAGTTTTCCCAGCACCATTTATTAAATAGGGAATCCTTATCCCATTGCTTGTTTTTGTCAGGTTTGTCAAAGATTAGATAGCTATAGATATGTGGCAATATTTCTGAGGGCTCTGTTCTGTTCCATTGATCTACATCTCTGTTTTGGTACCAGTACCATGCTGTTTTGGTTACTGTAGCCTTGTAGTATAGTTTGAAGTCAGGTAGCGTGATGCCTCCAGCTTCGTTCTTTTGGGTTGGGATTGACTTGGCGATGTGGGCTCTTTTTTGGTTCCATATGAACTTTAAAGTAGTTTTTTCCAATTCTGTGAAGAAAGTCATTGGTAGCTTGATGGGGATGGCATTGAATCTGTAAATTACCTTGGGCAGTATGGCCATTTTCACAATATTGATTCTTCCAACCCATTAACATGGAATGTTCTTCCATTTGTTTGTATCCTCTTTTATTTCATTGAGCAGTGGTTTGTAGTTCTCCTTGAAGAGGTCCTTCACGTCCCTGGTAAGTTGGATTCCTAGGTATTTTATTCTCTTTGAAGCAATTGTGAATGGGAGTTCACTCATGATTTGGCTCTCTGTTTCTCTGTTATTGGTGTACAAGAAAGCTTGTGATTTTTGTACATTGATTTTGTATCCTGAGACTTTGCTGAAGTTGTTAATCAGCTTAAGGATATTTTGGGCTGAGACAATGGGGTTTTCTAGATATACAATAATGTCATCTGCAAACAGGGACAATTTGACTTCCTGTTTTCCTAATTGAATACCCTTTATTTCCTTCTCCTGCCTGATTGCCCTGGCCAGAACTTCCAACACTATGTTGAATAGGAGTGGTGAGAGAGGGCATCCCTGTCTTTTGCCAGTTTTCAAAGGGAATGCTTCCAGTTTTTGCCCATTCAGTATGTGGGTTTGTCATAGATAGCTCTTATTATTTTGAGATACGTCCCATCAATACCTAATTTATTGAGAGTTTTTAGCATGAAGCGTTGTTGAATTTTGTCAAAGGCCTTTTCTGCATCTATTGAGATAATCATGTGGTTTTTGTCTTTGGTTCTGTTTATATGCTGGATTAGGTTTATTGATTTGCGTATGTTTAACCAGCCTTGCATCCCAGGGATGAAGCCCACTTGATCATGGTGGATAAGCTTTTTGATGTGCTGCTGGGTTTGGTTTGCCAGTATTTTATTGAGGATTTTTTCATCAATGTTCATAAAGGATATTGGTCTGAAATTCTCTTTTTTTGTTGTGTCTCTGCCAGGCTTTTGTATCAGGATGATGCTGGCCTCATAAAATGTGTTAGGGAGGATTCCCTTTTTTTTTAATTGATTGGAATAGTTTCAGAAGGAATGGTACCAGTTCCTCCTTGTACCTCTGGTAGAATTCGGCTGTGAATCCATCTGGTCCTGGACTCTTTTTGGTTGGTAAGCTATTGATTATTGCCACAATTTTAGAGCCTGTTATTGGTCTATTCAGAGATTCAACTTCTTCCTGGTTTAGTCTTGGGAGATGTATTTGTCGAGAAATTTTTCCATTTCTTCTAGATTTTCTAGTTTATTTAAATAGAGGTGTTTGTAGTATTCTCTGATGGTAGATTGTATTTCTGTGGGATTGGTGGTGATATTCCCCTTTATCATTTTTTTATTGCATCAATTTGATTCTTCTCTCTTTTCTTCTTTATTAGTCTTGCTAGTGGTCTATAAATTTTGTTGATCATTTCAAAAAACCAGCTCCTGGATTCATTAATTTTTTGAAGGGTTTTTTGTGTCTCTATCTCCTTCAGTTCTGCTCTAATCTTAGTTATTTCTTGCCTTCTGATAGCTTTTGAATGTGTTTACTCTTGCTTTTCTAGTTCTTTTAATTGTGATGCTATGGTGTCAATTTTGGATCTTTCCTGCTTTCTCTTGTGGGCATTTAGTGCTACAAATTTCCCTCTACACACTGCTTTGAATGTGTCCCAGAGATTCTGTTATGTTGTGTCTTTGTTCTCATTGGTTTCAAAGAACATCTTTATTTCTGCCTTCATTTCATTATGTACCCAGTAGTCATTCAGGAGCAGGTTGTTCAGTTTCCATGTAGTTGAGCGGTTTTGAGTTAGTTTCTTGATCCTGAGTTCTAGTTTGATTGCACTGTGGTCTGAGAGACAGTTTGTTATAATTTCTGTTCTTTTACATTTGCTGAGGAGAGCTTTACTTCCAACTATGTGGTCAATTTTGGAATAGGTGTGGTGTGGTGCTGAAAAAAATGTATTTTCTGTTGATTTGGGGTGGAGAGTTCTGTAGATGTCTATTAGGTCTGCTTGGTGCAGAGCTGAGTTCAATTCCTGGATATCCTTGTTAACTTTCTGTCTCGTTGATCTGTCTAATGTTGACAGTGGGGTGTTAAAATCTCCCATTATTATTGTGTGGGAGTTTAAGTCTCTTTGTAAGTCACTCAGGACTTGCTTTATGAATCTGGGTGCTCCTGTATTGGGTGCATATATATTTAGGATAGTTAGGTCTTCTTGTTGAATTGATCCCCTTACCATTATGTAATGGCCTTCTTTGTCTCTTTTGATCGTCGTTGGTTTAAAGTCTATTTTATCAGAGAGTAGGATTGCAACCCCTGCCTTTTTTTGTTTTCCATTTGCTTGATAGATCTTCCTCCATCCCTTTATTTTGAGTCTATGTGTGTCTCTGCACGTGAGATGGGTTTCCTGAATACAGCACACTGATGGGTCTTGACTCCTTATCCAGTTTGCCAGTGTATGTCTTTTAATTGGAGCATTTAGCCCATTTACATTTAAAGTTAATATTGTTATGTGTGAATTTGATCCTGTCATTATGATGTTAGTTGGTTATTTTGCCCATTAGTTGATGCAGTTTCTTTCTAGCCTTGACAGTCGTTACAATTTAGCATGTTTTTGCAGTGGCTGGTACCGGTTGTTCCTTTCCATGTTTAGTGCTTCCTTCAGGAGCTCTTTTAGGGCAGGCCTGGTGGTGACACAATCACTCAGCATTTGCTTGTCTGTAAAGTATTTTATTTCTCCTTCACTTATGAAGCTTAGTTTGGCTGTATATGAAATTCTCGGTTGAAAATTCTTTTCTTTAAGAATGTTGAATATCGGCCCCCACTCTGTTCTGGCTTGTAGAGTTTCTGCCGAGAGATCAGCTGTTAGTCTGATGGGCTTCCCTTTGTGGGTAACCTGACCTTTCTCTCTGGCTGCCCTTAACATTTTCTCCTTCATTTCAACTTTGGTGAATCTGACAATTATGTGTCTTGGGGTTGCTCTTCTGGAGGAGTATCTTTGTGGCGTTCTCTGTATTTCCTGAATCTGAATGTTGGCCTGCCTTGCTAGATTGGGGAGGTTCTCCTGGATAATATCTTGCGGAGTGTTTTCCAACTTGGTTCCATTCTCCCCGTCATTTTCAGGTACACCAATCAGACGTAGGTTTGGTCTTTTCATATAGTCCCAAATTTCTTGGAGGCTTTGTCCGTTTCTTTTTATTCTTTTTTCTCTAATCTTCCCTTCTCGCTTCATTTCATTCATTTCATCTTCCATCACTGATACCCTTTCTTCCAGTTGATCGCATCGGCTCCTGAGGCTTCTGCAACGTTCGCGTAGCTCTCGAAACTTGGCTTTCAGCTCCATCAGCTCCTTTAAGCCCTTCTCTCCATTGGTTATTCTAGTTATCCGTTCGTCTAATTTTTTTTCAAAGTTTTTAGCTTCTTTGCTTTTATTTTGAATTTCCTTCCATAGCTCGGAGTAGTTTGATCGTCTGAAGCCTTCTTCTCTCAGCTCGTCAAAGTCATCCTCCATCCAGCTTTGTTCCGTTGCTGGTGAGGAACTGCGTTCCTTTGGAGGAGGAGAGGTGCTCTGCTTTTTAGAGTTTCCAGTTTTTCTGGTCTGTTTTTTCCCCATCTTTGTAGTTTTATCTGCTTTTGGTCTTTGATGATGGTGATGTACAGATGGGTTTTTGGTGTGCATGTCCTTTCTGTTTGTTAGTTTTCCTTCTACCCGACAGGACCCTCAGCTGCAGGTCTGTTGGAGTTTGCTAGAGGTCCACTCCAGACCCTGTTTGGCTGAGTGTCAGCAGCGGTGGCTGCAGAACAGTGGATTTTTGTGAGACCACAAATTCAGCTGTCTGATAGTTCCGCTGGAAGTTTTGTCTCAAAGGAGTACCTGGCCGAGTGAGGTGTCAGTCTGTGCCTACTGGGAAGTGCCTCCCAATTAGGCTGCTCGAGGGTCAGGGACCCACTTTAGGAGGCAGTCTGTCCATTCTCAGATATCCAGCTGCATGCTGGGAGAACCACTACTCTCTTCAAAGCTGTCAGAGAGGGACATTTAAGTCTGCAGAGGTTCCTGCTGAATTTTTGTTTGTCTGTGCCCTGCCCCCAGAGATGGAGCCTACAGAGGCAGGCAGGGCTGCTTGAGCTGTGATGGGCTCCACCCAGTTTGAGCTTCCTGGCTGCTTTTTTTACGTAAGCAAGCCTGGGCAATGGCGGGCACCCCTCCCCCAGCTTCTCTGACGCCTTGCAGTTTGATCTCAGACTGCTGTGCTAGCAATCAGCGAGATTCCGTGGGCATAGGACCCTCCAAGCCAGGTGCGGGACACAATCTCCTGTTGTGCCGTTTTCCAATCCTGTTGGAAAAGCGCAGTATTAGGGTGGGACTGACCTGATTTTCCAGGTGCCATCTGTTACCCCTTTCTTTGACTAGGAAAGGGAACTCCCTGACCCCTTGTGCTTCCCGAGTGAGGCAATGCCTCACCCTGCTTTGGCTCGCACACAGTGCACTGCACTGACTGTCCTGCACCCACTGTTTGGCACTCCCTAGTGAGATGAACCCGGTACCTCAAATGAAAATGCAGAAATCACCTGTCTTCTGTGTCGCTTGGGCTGGGAGCTGTAGACCAGAGCTGTTCCTATTCGGCCATCTTGGCTCCGCCGGCCTCAAATTTTCATCCTCATCTAATGTTAGTAGGCATATTCTTTTATATAAGATTTTGCAGAAAATGCTGTAATATGAATAATGACTAGCTACCTGATACATGTGGCAAGAAGATGTTGACAAAGTAAGAGAATGGACTAAAGAGAAAGCAGTTTAAACATCTTGCCTTTGATCCATTTCTCTCCTAATTACCCAGGGTCAACCCCTGTGAAAAAAAATGCAAATGACTTGATCTAGTCACCTTTAAAACATGCTAATAACTGGCATTTCTTATAACAGACTGAATGCACAGACTCATATTTCCTAAAACCGGTGTTCTTGTTTATAAGATGCAAAAATTGATCTGCTGTTAAATTTTCATTTCAGATATTGAATTCTTCAGGTCTAAAATTTTAGTTAATTTCTTTGTATCCATTCCGTATCTTTGGAGAGATTCCCAATCTTTTATTTATTATGCCTTTTTTAAGTACATAAAATTTGTATCACAAGTGTTTAACTACACTTATCTTTAAATCCCCAAACATCTGTGTCATCTGAATTTGTTACTATAGCTTTTTTTCCATTACTTGAGAGTCATATTCACCTCCTTCTTTGCATGTCCAGTAATTTTAATTCTATCCTAAACAAGGCAGATGCTGCAAGCTTATTTTTTGCCCATATTTAAATTGTATTAAGTTTAGTTCTGGCTAGCAGACAGGTCTGCTTGATCCTATAAAACCTTGGTTTCAGAAATTGTTATGCAGGATACAGCATATTTTTTACTCAAAGACTAGAGTAACCCTGCTCCTAAAACATCTTTCTTGGATCACGAGAGCATGTCTGTCTGTTTAATGATGCATCTCCAATTTGTCTAGTCATATCTCCTAACGCATATTCGGTAAGGCCTCCAGAATAAGCATTCATCTCCCTGATCCCCTATCCCCTAGTATTAGCTATTCTCTGACTAGTTTCGGGGTCTTGCTGGTGCATGCACAAGTTAGTATTTGGGCAAAGCCTCAAAGGGAAACCTATGCAGTCCTCTGGATTTTCTTATCTGTGCAATTCCTTCACCACTAGTTTCCTGTCCTATAAATTGCAACTGATTCAGCAAACTCCAGCATCCAAACCATATACCTTCCGGTTAGATCTCTACTTTGTTTGACTAAGCTCTCCTGCCACATGTGTATATTTCCTGAGGGTGCATTTGTATTTCTCTGACAATTCTCTGTGCCATAATTTGGGTAGTGATTGTCATAGAAAGCCAAGTTGAATGCAGAGGTCACCTCTTTTCTTCTTTTCTCTCAAGCACCATAGCCCTGTGCTGCCCAATTCATTATAAACAGTTGCTTTGTATATGCTTATTGTCTTTTCTTCTTAGTTGGTTTCTGAAGTCCCTGGTCTGTTTTAAATGTCTCCTTTTTTTTTTTAATCTCTCTCTTTTGCTTCTTTAGTAGCAACTTGAAAATTACACATATTTTCCTACCTTGATCAAAATTTTGAATTTTGTCATCATAATTTCACAAACTAGTCTTTAAGAAATATTATTCCTGATTACTTCCATTTAAAATAAAATATTTAAAATGACTTCAGTTGTTTTTCGTTTTCTTTTTTTTAAATTTTTTATTTTTAATTTTGTGGGTATATAGTAGGTGACATTTTACTTTTCATCAATGATTTTGTTTTAGAAACAAAATTATTGTTAATACGGTTTTGTATTTTGGAATTATATTCAGAAATTATTTTTGAGATTTGTTTTGTCTCAAATTTTTAACAAGGTTTAGATATTATGTTCTTATTTTTGTTATCTTAATAATCAAGTATTTCCATATATGATACATTTCTATTGCTGTATTCTCTGTTAAATGAGGTAAAGTATAGTAATTCCTGGCCTAAATTAGTCAGTTAATAAATATTATCTGCTGTTGCCGCTATCATCATTAAATAGCACACATATCACCAAAAACACCAAAAATTTAAGCTTCAAATCGAGAATTTCTGAATTACAAAGATGACAGATCTGACTCATTTGGAAGAGATCATTTTCTCTCTCCTTCCATCTCTCTCTCAGGAAAAACTTTTTTAATGATTAGTTGGCTACACAAAGAAGCAATAATAGATGTAAAAACAAGTCATGGTTGTTTTCAATAGTATTTTGATTCTAAATCCTAGAAATTTCTGTGAGATCATTTGAGTTATAGCCTACTTTAAAACATTTAGGAAGCATCAGTGTCTCTATAAAATGACTATCTAATTCAGTCACAGAGATAATTCATAGCATCTGTAAGTCATTGTAATTAAATCTGAAAAAAGAAAAACAGGTCTTTGATTCAAAGAAAAACACTCCCTCAAATAGGAGGTAATCATATATACTGGTAGTGACTTTGACCATACACCAAGAACTTTAGATATAAATCACTATAAAGAATTTTTCCTGACCCAATTCTCTCAAAAAGAGTTGCAACTATGAGTTGGAAATGATTTATAGCCAGATTCCAATCTGATTTAATGTTAATACATATTCCTAATTAATGGGAATAATGATAGGGTTCAAGAATCCAACAATGGAATATCATACTCGACCTATTCCCGTACTCATTCCATGTGTTATTTCAAGTTCTTCCAAAGAAACTTGGATAAAGAATAAATGATATTCTTTGGATTTGTTATCAGCAACATGGGGAAGACTAAGACAAAATATGTTGATATTTGTCTGTCTTTTCATTGTTATTTTATATAGATTTTATTAACTCTCAGAGATGATTTGCTAAGCTCCCATGCGATATACAGTATGTAAAGTTCCTGAGGAATAATTTGTGTCTCTAATGACAGAGGTGAATCCCTTATATTAAATAAGTATAGGAACTCCATAAAAAGGTCTGGAGAAAATTGAAACTGTTTAGAAGTCTGAGTCAGTGGTAGAATATATGTGCAGACTTAAAGTTATGAATGCATTTGCATTTTGAGGGAGTTTATATCAATTCCTTTTATATATACCTGTCACAGTTTGGGTTTAAGGTTTCTAAAATATGGTGTGAAAAGTGCAGGCCATGTAGCCCTTGTAATATAGGTGTTGTTCCCATCTTAGTGATGATATAATGAATCATCTTCCTAATAAATCATTACAATAGCTTTCTCCAGTGGAATTTAGGCTCACACTTCCCTTTAGCATTTGATTCTATAATCAGGCTGTAGATTTATGGGTAGAGAAGCCACTTATGAGACTGAGGTTGTAGTTTTCCATCTGACCTGAGAATAGACATAACATAAACAAATATGAACACTAAGAAAAAGTAGGTTCTTGAATTTGAAAGTTTATTTCCAAAACCTTTTCCTGATTTGGAAACTAAAGTTTACATAGACAACTTCCATGCCTCAGCATCTTCATATGCTGGACTACAGGACTGATTTTGAATATCTTCAAATTTGCCTCCAACTTCAGTGTTCTATAATTTTATGAAAAATTTAATTACACAGAATTGAAATCCTTCTTACCAGATCTAAGTTTTTCTAAAGGTTTACTTCCCTAGAATATATTGCTAACAATGATTCTTAAACCTGTTTTCCAAGGGATCTTAAAAACCAGGATGAATACCTGTCAATATTGAATTTTTCAAATGGAACTGCCATGTTCCATCTGTGTTACATGTAAAAACTCCACCTCACATATCTAAGATACATTCCCTTATATGACTTACCTACCTATGTGAAGAATTTTTTTTCAGGTGGTATATTAGTTTTCTCTAGACTCCATAACAAATTGCCAAAAATTAAAGGGTTTAAACGATGCAAACATTATTTTTTACAATTCTGTAGGTCAAGAGTCTGATATGAGTCTCACTGAGTTAAACGCAAGCTGTCAGAATTCCTTTCTGGAGGCTCTTGGGGAGGATCGGCTTCCTAGCTTGTTCAGATTATTGGCAGAATTCAATTCCTTGGTATTCTAGACCTGAGGTCTCCATGTCCTTACAGGATGTCAGCCTGAAGACATTCTCCCGTCTATTGTCCACCAGATTCTCTGGTTCCTGCCCCCTTCTCCATCTTCAAAGCTAGCAATATCTACTGAAGTCCCTCTCAAGCTTCAAATCTCACCTGCCTTCTCATTTTGTCACATCCCTCTGTCTGTCTCTCTGACTCTAGATTGGAGAGCTTTGTTAATTTTCAGGGCTCATGAATTAGAATGGGCCCACATTGATAATCCAGGAAAATATTCCCATCAGAAGGTCTAAATGCTTAAGCACATCTGCAAGTCCCTTTTGCTAGATAGCATGACATATTCAGAGGTTCCACATACTAAGAGTGAGGATGTCTTTTGAGGACCATTATTCTATCTACAAATAGTCTTTCCAGGCTCTTTCAATTCTAAAGTCTATGAGTGTACAATATGGCTTTCTTAATAATATTTCAACTTCCTGAAAATGCCCATTCTATATTGCCCAACATTTTGAAGTTCCTTTCAACAATATTCAAAGATAATTTTTCTTCTTGCTCTAAAATCCATTTGCACTAGACTTTCCCATGCCCCATTTTTCACCTAATGTTTTAAACATATTTTTAGTTATATCTTCACTTAAATATACAATTAATGTGTTTGCCACGTCTCATACACAATAAATACTGTAGCTGGGTAGTGATCAGTTCTGTCAGCTGTGATGTAAGTTTGCCTACATTCAATTACAAATACAATTGCTTATTTATCGTGATAACTTGCTAAAGTGGCTTAGTGTCTCTAAACCATGATGTCCTTGATCTCCAAAATAAGAATATCTATCATATAGGATTACTTTGGGTTAATAACTAATAAACGTAAGTTAGTTGATAGACTTGACTGAGTAAACAAGGTGTTTAAGAAACTTAAAGAAAATACTGATACCTTATAAGTGCCAAGTCATTCTTAACTGATTAGCATATATTAGCAATAGACTTAAAATTATGTAGAATTTTTATATTCCATTGGGTAAAATATATTTTTATCATTTGTGACCTTGAGAGGTCATGCTTCATACATAACCACATGTACATCAATGAAAAATAAATCTCAGTTCTCTTGACTTCTGTAGTGATAGTTTTCTATCATGAATCATCCTTTCTCTTTGAAATAAACATATGTCCTTGTAGTTTGTGAAAATTTTAATGCCTAAGATTATAATAAATCTAAATTTTTAGTAAGTCTGATTCTATTAATTTACACTTATCAAATTGGGGATATGAATATTACATTAATTTTGTGTATTTTACTTCAGAATTTTCAGAAGAAATTTGCTTCAGAAGAATTTTACTTCAGAAATTTTCAGAAGAAATTTAAGACAGTTCATAACACAAAAATCATTTCAATATAAGATTAATTAAAAGTTGTGATAAAGTAAAAAGATAATAGGAATAAAAAACTTGAAGAACTAAGAAAAAGATTAAAATTATGCATCTTAATCTAAGTTTTCCATAGCTACAGTGAAACAATATATCCATAACCTTACACTGTTTTCCATATACATGAAAAAATATACCTATTACACCTAGTAAAGGGTAACCCCATAATGGCAGAGATTGCTGTCTATTTTACTATTGGTTGTCTCCTGCACTTTGAACAGTTCCTGGAACATAATATGTGCTCAATATATATTTGTAGATTAAACGTTTAGAAATAAATTTATTGTCTGAAAACTGTCTATAAGGAAGAGCAACAAATCTTGAGTTGATGAGTATGGCTCAAGTCAAATAGACTGTGAGAAGTTTTTAATATCTGTAAAAGTAGGTCAACTGCCATCTTTAAGCAATTCTCCATGAAGCTTGTTTAACTGAATTCAATTTTTGAAAAATATTGTGTTGTAATCAGCTTGAGGTTGGTTTTTGTGGTCAGATACATATAAAGCAGTTACTCTTTAGCTGTCTTTCACTCCCACACTGGTTTTACTGAATTTTATTTCCAGATGGTTTCAGTGTAAAGGAGAGGAAAACTATATTGGCTGTTAACATTTAAGATAACATCTGTTACACATGATAATATTATTAGCAGTTGAATTATATTCCTTTACTTTAATAATTGGCTTCTGACTTTAAGAATCTTCCAATCTGAAATAAATTAGTTTTTATATAAAAATTTTAAAAATTAGTTTAAAAGAGGAGGCACTACTTCCAGGCTTAACTTTTAAAAAATAAATTATCAATGACTACTTCATTATTTATTATTAAGTTAACTTGGCCTTGAAATATGATGATGCAAGGTTTTGTTTCTACAAGTCCTAAATGTCTAGATTCGCAAATATGTGGGAATAAAGATAGATGCGGTTAGGAACATAAACGTGGTGAGAAAGGCGGAACATTGAACGTGGTGAGAAAGGCGGAACATTAGACTACAACATATCATTTTTTCTTAAAGTATTAACTTTCCTTTCTATTTTACTAGCCAAATTGAATACATAGAGAGGGTAGGTTAGTCATATAAGAGCTCCCATAGAAAATGAAAAGCATCTTCTATGCTGCAGCAAAGGAAACTGTGCTTCATTAAGGTTCTCAGGTAGGTACCCAGATGAGTTGCCCTCCGTGAATTTGTTACTGAGAAAAGAAATCAGAAGAATGTTAAACCAAAAGCAAAAATAAAATATTTTCCTTGCCTCTTTATTCTCCTAGTAGCAAACTGCCACATCCATTCATAAACAAATGCCTTTCTTGTTCATAAACTACACAGAAAATTCAACAGCAGTTTAGACTACAAGTCATACTGATTTGAATACCACAATTTAATACTTTCTGAGAAAAAAGTGCCTAAAATCTAGATGAGGTCTGAAGCAAGGACATATTTGGAGTCTCCAGGTAGACAGTGGTTAAGAAACAAACAAACTTTACTATCTCTGTTTTTCTTTTCTGAGAAGCAAGAAGCCCCCGAGGAGTACAATGGGAGTAATTCTGTCTGTGATAGTTTAGAATCATCCAGAAGCCTAACGTTTTACAATAAAAGATGACCCCCTCGCCTTCATTGATAAATGGCTATAATTTTCCAGTGGACACCCTGAATTGGCTACCCTGTCAGAACAGGGAAAAAAAGGCTCTCTAACTCTGAACTAGAGGTGTAATTCTGAAATGTGAGACTTTAGTGTGCAACAATAACATATTTTCTATGAACCTTTGACATGCAAGAGTTTTAGAGAAATATAAACCTGGCAGGTATGTACAAAGAACAAGCACTTGGATAAACTCAGCAATTTTATTATAAAGGACAAAATAATAATGAGTTAAGGAAACAATCTGAAACAATGGCAGGAAATGTAGCAAAAAATGAACTTCAAAGAAAGCTATCATGTGACACACAATCCATTGAAGCTGCTAGAATGCCTAGTCTTTCCTCAACTTTAGAATAAGGAATATGGTGACAAGGCTTATTCAGCCACACACTTCACCCAGACCAAAATTACACACTCTATCTTTTAAAGAACATCTGTCATACAATAGACAAAATAACTATTTGATAAATATATATGTGTAAAAATGCTTATCTTACTATTAAGGTAAATCACGTGTTACTGGACCTGTTGGTTATTATTGTCCCTCTCTATGCCATGATGCTCCTCAAATAGTTCAGTTACTTCTCTGTATTTTCAGGAATACCCTGTTGATTTATTCGTTGTCTTTTCTCCTGAAAAGTTTATATCTAATCTATTTTTAAACTACTATTATAGTGTGAATATTAGTAATTGTATTGCTTTTAAGATTCAAGTCATTGATATTTTAAAATTTCTATTTTATTTTATTTTAAATTTAATTTAATTTTATTTATTTTATTTTATTTTGTTTTATAAGTAAACAGTCTCACTCTGTAGCCCAGGCTGGAATGCAGTGATGCAATCTTGGCTCACTGCAACCTTCACCTCCTGGGTTCAAGCGATTCTCCTGCCTCAGCCTTCTGAGTAGCTGAAATTACAGGTGTGCACTAAAACTCCCAGCTAATTTTTGTATTTTTAGTAGAGACAGGGTTTTGCCATGTTAGCCAGGCTTGTCTTGAACTCCTGATCTCAATTGATCAGCCTGCCTTGGCCTCCCACAGTAATGGGATTACAGGTGTGAGCCGCTGCACCTGGCCCTGACGTTTTAAAATTTCAGTAGTTAAAAATGTGTTCTAATAAGTGTAATCACTTTGAAATTTGGACGTTACTACTTCACTGTCATGCAACAATATTGTCAGCTAATAAGCATTCATTGAAGTATCATTTTGTGCATTCAGTGAGAAGAAGAAAGTGATATTAATTTAATTTAAAATATATTTCCAAGACAATGTTGATATTGAATAAATAATAATGAACTGAAATAAATAAACGGGAAAACATCTGAGTCTGTGGATAAATTGGATATTTAATAGTGCCATCATATACACAGTATCAATACTTCTATGTTTCTGCCCAATGAATCTTTTTGACTTAGATCCCAATTAAAATATAACCTTTTTATCCTAAATAGAAGCATGATAATACTATGCCAGTGGACAAAACACATGATTCTCTAATAAAATAGACAGACGTTTAAGCCTATATAGACAGAATTTATATGGGATACACAGAGCTTCAGCCTGTGGCAGCTACTTTGTTTATATTTAAAAAAAGCAAATTGGTCATAGAAGACCAAGGACTACCAATGAAATCACAGTGATATTTGGTTAGGTTGTGTGCTTATTTGGAAAAGCTTGGTGAGGGAAGAGGTATAAATGGAAATGATGTGCCCATTAGATCATTCTTAAGATACTCTTGGAGGCTCACATACCACATGATCACACAAAGGTGACGAAGAAATTCTTAGGGTAATTAATACAAGGGGCAATAAAAATTTTAACATTTTAAAGGAAGCAGTAGTGCTTAACAAGGTAACAATAGAATGTGTGTAAATTTAACTTTGAACAAAGGAATTGAGATAAATTAAAAATGAGGACTCTGAAAAGAAGGAAACACAAGTATAAAATATTAAAATAGAAGAATCTCAATCAAACATACAATAATTATCTTAGCCATGTACAGTATCAAATTACTTAACTTGGAGACGGTTACCTATTTGGACTCCAGGTAAGGTAATTTATTTCACCAATCATTCAATGAGAGAAAGTAGAATTTGTAACAATATTTCAATACCTAATATTAAAAAGAGATGCATAGGTCTTTATATTTAAAGTAAATTTTAAGTAGCCAAATGAAAATCTATTCAACAAATTACATTCATTGCAAAAGTTTGAAGGGTAATTCTCACTAAAAATACCTTGTCTAAGAGACATGAAGTACCTCTTCAGGAAGAACTATAAACCACTGCTCAAGGAAATAAGAGAGGGCACAAAAAAAAAGAAAAACATTCCATCCTCCTGGATAGGAAGAATCAATGTTGTGAAAATGGCCATACTGCCCAAAGTAAAATATAGATTCAATGCAATTCCCATCAAACTACCACTGAAATTCTTCACAGAGTTAAAAAAAAAACTACTTTAAAATTTATATGGAAGTAAAAACGAGCCCATACAGCCAAGACAATCCTTAGCAAAAAGAACAAAGCTGGAGACATCACACTACCTGACTTCAAACTATACTAAAAGGCTACAATAACCAAAATGGCGTGGTACTGGTACCAAAACAGACTTATAGACCAAAGGAGCAGAACAGAGATCTCAGAAATTACACCACACATCCTACAACCATCTGATCCTCGACAAACCTGACGAAAACAAGTAATGGGAAAAAGATTTCCTATTTAATAAATTGTACTCAGAAAACTGGCTAGCCATATGCAGAAAACTGAAACTGAACTCCTGCCTTACACCTTAGGCAAAAATTATCTCAAGATGGATTAAAGAAATAAATATAAAACAAAAACAAAAAAAAAAAAACTGAGAAGAAAACCAGGGCAATACCATTTAGAACATAAGCATGAGCTGAGATTTTATGATGAAAATGCCAAAAGCAATTTCAACAAAAGCTAAAATTGACAAATAGGGTCTAATTAAACTGAAGAGCTTCTGCACAGCAAAACAACAACAACAACAACAACAACAAAAAGTCATTAGAGAAAACAGGCAACCTTCAGAATGGGAGAAAATTTTTGCAATCTACCCATCTGACAAAGGTCTAATATCCAGAATCTACAAGGAACTTAAACAAATTTCCAAAAAAAAACCCAACAACTCCATCACAAATGGGCAAAATTCTCCTTGAAGAGGTCTTTCACATCCCTTGTAAGTTGTATTCCAAGGTATTTTATTCTCTTCATAGCAATTGTGAATGGGAGTTCACTCATGATTTGGCTGTCTGTTTTTCTATTATTGGTGTACAGGAATGCCTGTGATTTTTACACACTGATTTTGTATCCTGACACTTTGCTGAAGTTGCTCATCAGCTTAAGGAGATTTTAGGCTGAGACGATGGGGTTTTCTAAATATACAATCATGTCATCTGCAAACAGAGACAATTTGACTTCCTCTCTTCCTATTTGAATACCCTTTATTTATTTCTCTTACCTGATTGCCTTGGCCAGAACTTCCAATACTATGTTGAATAGGAATGGTGAGAGAGGGCATCTTTGTCTCGTGCCAGTTTTGAAAGGCAATTCTTGCAGCTTTTGCCCATTCAGTATGATATTGACTATGAGTTTGTCATAAATAGCTCTTACTATTTTGAGATACAGTGCATCAATACCTAGTTTATTGAGAGTTTTTAGCATGAATCGGTGTTGAATTTTATCAAAGGCCTTTCCTGCATATATTGGGATAATCATGTGGTTTTTGTCATTGGTTCTGTTTATGTGATGGAATACATTGATTGATGTGCATATGTTGAACCAGCTTTGCATCACAAGGATGAAGCTGACTTGAGCATGGTGAGTAAGCTTTTGGATGTGCTGCTGGATTTGGTTTGCCAGTATTTTACTGAGGATTTTTCATCGATGTTCATCAGGGATATTGGCCTGAAATTTTCTCATTCTACTATAAAGACACATGCACACATATGTTTGTTGTAGCACTATTCACAATAGCAAAGACTTGGAACCAACCCAAATGCTCATCAATGATAGACTGGATAAAGAAAATGTGGCACATATACAACACAGAATACTATGCAGCCATAAAAAAGGATGAGTTCACTTCTTTTGCAAGGACATGGATGAAGCTGGAAACCATCATTTTCGGCAAACTAACACAGGAACAGAAAACCAAACACCACATGTTCTCACTCATAAGTGGAAGTTGAACAATGAGAACACATGGACACAGGGAGGGGAACATCACACACTGGGGCCTGTTGTGTGGTGGGGGGGCTAGGGGAGGGGTAGCATTAGGAGAAATAGCTAATGTGGATAATGGGTTGATGGGTGCGGCAAACCACCATGGCACTTGTATACCTATGTAACAAACCTGCGTGTTCTGCACATGCATCCCAGAACTTAAAGTATAATTTTTTAAAAAGTGGGCAAAATATATGAACAGACACTTCTAAAAAAAATCATGCAGCTAACAAACATGGAAAAAAGATCAATATCACTGATCACTAGAGAAATGCAAATCAATACCACAATGAGATACCATCTCACGCCAGGCAGAACAGCAATTATTAAAAAGTCAACAAATGACAGATGCTGGCAAGGCTGTGGAGAAATAGAAAAGCTTTTATGCTGTTGGAGGGAATGTAAATTAGTTCAACCTTTGTGGATAAAAGTGTGGTGATTCCTGAAGGACCTAGAACCAGAAATACCATTTGACCCAGCAATCCCATTTCTGGGTGTATACCCAAAGGAATATAAATCATTCTACTATAGAGACATATGCATATGTGTGTTTATTGCAGCACCATTCACAATAGCAAAGACATGGAACAACCCAAATGCCCATCAGTGATAGACTGGGTAAAGAACTTGTGCCATGGAATGCTAGGCAGCTATAAAAAGAAATGAGATCATGTCCTTTTCAGAAACATGGATGAAGCTGAAAGCCATCATCCTCAGCACACTAACACAGGAGCAGAAAACCAAATACCGCATCAGCAGTGAGAACACATGGACACAGGGAGGGGACCAACACAACCGGGGCCTGTGGGTGGTTGAGGAGGGGAGGGAGAGCATCAGGACAAATAGCTAATGCATGTGGGGCTTAAAACCTAGGTGACGAGTTGATAGGTTCAGCAAACTACTATGGCACATGCATACCTATGTAATAAACCTGCATGCTCTGCACATGTATGCTGGTACTTAAAGTAAAATAAAAATAAAAAGAACCTTATCTATTCCTTTAGCTGTTATCTAATTATATGTTTTTTAAACAAATCTATTCAAGTTAATTTCCAATTTTTTATTCAGATTATCTTTATGTATTTTTCTGAGTTGTAGGTATTCCAATACATTTTAAATATTAACCCCTTATCAGATACATAGTTTGCAAATATTTTGTCTTGCTGTATAGGTTGCCTTTTTATATTTTTGGTTGATTGCTTCCTTTGCTGTGCAGAAGCTTTTTAGTTTGATGCAGTCCCACTTGTATATTTTTATTCTGGTTGCTTTTGCTTTTTGTTTTAAACCCAATAAACCTGCTAAGACCAATGCCATGAACTTTTCCTCTATGTTTTCTTCTAGAAAGTTTTTGGCTTCAGGTCGTTTGTTTAAGTCTTTAATCTACTTTAGGTTCATTTTTGAGTATAGTTTAAGGGACCAATTTCATTTTTTCCCATGTGGTTTATCCATGTTGCTATATATAACAGGATTTGTTTATTTATTTTGTTTTTATTTATTTATTCTTATCTTTTTTTTTTTAACTTCAAGAATACATGTGCAGAACATGCAGGTTTTTTACATAGGTATATGTGTGTTATGGTGGTTTGCTCCATCTATCAACCTGTCATCTAGGTTTTAAGCCCCACATTCCCCACATGCATTAGCTATTTGTCCTGATGCTCTCCCTTCCCTACTCACCCCACCCAGGACCCAGTGTGTGTTGATCCCCTTCCTGTGTCCATGTGTTCTCACTGTTGAACTCCCACTTATAAGTGAGAACATGCAGTATTTGGTTTTCTGTTCCTTTGTTAGTTTGCTGAGGATGATGGCTCCCAGTTTTATCCATGGGTGTGCAAAGGACATGATCTCATTCCTTTTTATGGCTGCCTAGTATTCCATGATGTATATGTATCACATGTTCTTTATCCAGTCTATCATTGATGAGCATTTGGGTTGGTTCCATGTCTTTGCTATTGTAAATAGTGCTGCAATAAATAGACATGTGTGTCTATCTTTATAGTAGAATGCTTTATACTCCTTAGGGTATATTCACAGTCATGAGATTGCTGCGTCAAATGGTATTTCTAGTTCTAGATCCTTGAGGAATCACCACACTGTCTTCCGCAATGGTTGAAGTAATTTACATTCCCCCCAACAGTATAAAAGCTTTTCTATTCCTCCACAGCCTTGCCAGCATCTATTGTTTCTTGACTTTTTAATAATTGCCATTCTGACTGGCATGAGATGGTATCTCATTGTGGTTTTGATTTGCATTTCTCTAGTCACCAGTGATGTTGAGCATTTTTTCATATGTTTGTTATCCACATGAATGTCTTTTTTTTTTTAGAAATGTCTGTTCATATATTTTGACCACTTTTTGATGGGGTTGTTTGTTTTTTCTTGTAAATTTGTTTAAGTTCCTTGTAGACTCTGGATGTTAGACCTTCATCAGATGGGTAGATTTCAAAAATTTTCTCCCATTCTGTAGGTTGTCTGTTTGATGATAGTTTCTTTGCTGTGCTGAAGCTCTTTAGTTGAAGATGAAAGAGGGCATCCTCATCTTGTGTTGGTTTTCACAGGGAATGGTTCCACCTTTTGCCCATGCAGTATGGTATTGGCTGTCATAAATATCTCTTATTATTTTGAGATGTTTCGTCAATACCTAGTTTACTAAGAGTTTTTACCATGAAGGGATGTTGAATTTTATCAAAGGCCTTTTCTACATCTATTGACATAGTCATGTGTTTTGTGTCATTGGTTCTGTTTATGTGATGAATTATGATTATCGATTTGCATATGTTGAACCAGCCTTGCCTCCCATGGAGAAAGCTGACTTGATTGTGGTGAATAAGCTTTTTGATGTGCTGCTGGATTTCGTTTGCCAGTGTTTTATAGAGGATTTTCACATTGATGTTGATCAGGGATATTGGCTTGAGGTTTTTGTTTTTTGCTGTGTCTTTGCCAGGTTTAGGTATCAGGATGATGTTGGCCTCATAAAATGAATTAGGGAGGAGTCCCTCCTTTTTGATTGTTTGAAATAGTTTCTGAAGGAATGCTACTAGCTCCTCTTTGTACCTCTGGTAGAATCAGCTGTGAATCCATCTGGTCCTGGGCTTTTTTTGTTGATAGGCTATTTATCATTGCCTAAATTTCAGAACTTGTTATTTGTCTATTCAGGGATTCAAGTTTTTTCTGGTCTAGTCTTCAACTTTTTTTCTGGGCTAGAAGGGTGTATGTTTGCAGAAATTTATCAATTTCTTCTAGATTTTTCTAGTTTATTTGTGTAGAGTTGTTTATAGTATTCTCTGATGGTAGTTAGTATTTCTTTTTTTTTTGTAATAGTCTTTTTCCTAAGTTTATATGACACAGCTTTATTTGTTTCTTCATTCTTTTTTATTTTATTTTATTTTATTATTATTATACTTTAAGTTTTAGGGTACATGTGCACAATGTGCAGGTTACATATGTATACATGTGCCATGTTGGTGTGCTGCACCCATTAACTCGTCATTTAGCATTAGGTATATCTCCTAATGCTATCCCTCCCCCACTCCCCCCACCACACAACAGTCCCCGGAGTGTGATGTTCCCCTTCCTGTGTCCATGTGTTCTCATTCCCACCTATGAGTGAGAACATGCAGTGTTTGGTTTTTTGTCCTTGCAATAGTTTACTGAGAATGATGATTTCCAGTTTCATCCATGTCCCTACAAAGGACATGAACTCATCATTTTTTATGGCTGCATAGTATTCCATGGTGTATATGTGCCACATTTTCTTAATCCAGTCTATCACTGTTGGACATTGGGTTGGTTCCAAGTCTTTGCTACTGTGAATAGTGCCACAATAAACATACGTGTGCATGTGTCTTTATAGCAGCATGATTTATAGTCCTTTGAGCATATACCCAGTAATGGGATGGCTGGGTCAAATGGTAATTCTAGTTCTAGAGCCCTGAGGAATCACCACACTGACTTCCACAATGGTTGAACTAGTTTACAGTCCCACCAACAGTGTAAAAGTGTTCCTATTTCTCTACATCCTCCCCAGCACCTGTTGTTTCCTGACTTTTAATGATGGCCATTCTAACTGGTGTGAGATGGTATCTCATTGTGGTTTTGATTTGCATTTCTCTGATGGCCAGTGATGATGAGCATTTTTTGGTGTGTTTTTTTGGCTGCATAAATGTCTTCTTTTGAGAAGTGTCTGTTCATGTCCTTCACCCACTTTTTGATGGGGTTGTTTGTTTTTTTCTTGTAAATTTGTTTGAGTTCATTGTAGATTCTGGATATTAGCCCTTTGTCAGATGAGTAGGTTGTGAAAATTTTCTCCCATTCTGTAGGTTGCCTGTTCACTCTGATGGTCATTTCTTTTGCTGTGCAGAAGCTCTTTAGTTTAATGAGATCCCATTTGTCAATTTTGGCTTTTGTTGCCTTTGCTTTTGGTGTTTTAGACATGAAGTCCTTGCCCATGCCTATGTCCTGAATGGTAATGCCTAGGTTTTCTTCTAGGGTTTTTATGGTTTTAGGTCTAAAATGTAAGTCTTTAATCCATCGCGAATTAATTTTTGTTTAAGGTGTAAGGAAGGGATCCAGTTTCAGCTTTCTACATACGGCTAGCCAGTTTTCCCAGCACCATTTGTTAAATAGCGAATCCTTTCCCCATTTCTTGTTTTTGTCAGGTTTGTCAAAGATCAGATAGTTGTAGATATGCGGCGTTATTTCTGAGGGCTCTGTTATGTTCCATTGATCTACATCTCTGTTTTGGTACCAGTACCGTGCTGTTTTGGTTACTGTAGCCTTGTAATATAGTTTGAAGTCAGGCATGGTAGTTGGTGTTTCTGTGTGGTCAGTGGTGATATCCCCTTTATCAGTTTTTGTGTCTATTTGATTCTTATCTCTTTTCTTCTTTATTAGTCTAGCTAGCAGTCTATCTATTTTGTAATTTTTTTTCAAAAAACTTGCTCCTGGATTCATTATTTTTTGAAAAGTTTTTTTGTGTCTCTATTTCCTTCAGTTCACCTGTGATCTTAATTATTTCTTCTCTTCTTCTAGCTTTTGGATTTGTTTGCTCTTGTTTCTCTAGTTTTTTTTTAATTGTAATGTCAGGGTGTTAATTTGAGATCTTTCTAGCTTTCTGATATGGACATTTAGTGTTATAAATTTCCCTCGTAGTACTGCTTTAGGTGCAACCCCAGAGATCCTGGTGCATTGTCTCTTTGTTTCATTAGTTTCAAATAATTTCTTCATTTCTGCCTTGATTTCATTATTTACCCAGGACTCATCCAAGAGCAGGTTGTTCAATTTTCATGTAGTTTTGTGGTTTTTAGTGAGTTTCTTAATCCTGAGTTCTAATTTAATTGCACTGTGGTCTGAGGGACTGTTTGTTGTAATTTCAATTACTTTGCATTTGCTGAGGAGTGTTTCACTTCCAATTATGTGGTCAATGTTAGAGTAGGTGCCATGTGGCACTGAACGAATGTATATTCTGTTGTTTGGAGGTGGAGAGTTCTGTAGATATCTATTAGGTCCACTTCATCCAGAGCTGAGTTCAAGTTATGACTATCCTTGTACATTTTCTGTCTTCTTGATTTGTCTAATGTTGACAGTGGGGTGTTAAAGTCTCCCACCTTTATTGTGTGGGAGTATAAGTCTCTGTGTAGGTCTCTAAGAACTTGTTCTATAGATCTGGGTGCTTCTGGATTGTATGCATATATATTTAGGACAGTTAGCTCTTCTTGTTGCATTGATCCCTTTACCATTATGTAACGTGATTCTTTGTCTTTTTTATCTTTGCTGGTTTAAAGTTTGTTTTGTCATAGACTAGGATTGCAACCCCTGCTTTTTTCTGCTTTCCATTTCCTGGGTAAATATTCTTCCATGTCTTTACTTTCAGCCTATGTGTGTCTTTGCACATGGGATGGGTCTTTTGAATACAGTACACCAATGGGTCTTGACTCTATCCAATTTGCCAGTCTGTGTCTTTTAATTGGGGCATTTAGCACATTTACATTTATGGTTAATATTGTTATGGGTGAATTTGATCCTGTCATCATGAGGCTAGCTGGTTATTTTGCACACTTGTTGATGCCGTTTTTTCCATAGTGTCATTTGACTTTATATTTTCATGTGTTTTTCAGTGGCTGGTACCGTTCATTCCTCTCCATATTTAGTGCTTCCTTCAGGAGCTCTTCAAGGTAGACCTGCTTACGATGAATTCCTTCAGCATTTGCTTTTTTGAAAAGGATTTTATTTCTCCTTCATCTATGAAGCTTAGTTTGGCTGGATATGAAATTCTGGGTTGAAAATTTCTTCTTTAAGAATGTTAAATATTGGCCCTCATTCTTTTCTGGCTTGTAGGGTTTCTGCTGAGAGATCTGCTGTTAGTCTCATGAGCTGCTCTTTGTAGGTGACCTGGTCTTTCTCTTTGGCTGCCCTTAACATTTTTTTTTCTTCATTTTAACCTTGGTGAATCTGATGATTATGTGTCTTGGGATTGATATTCTCATGGAGTATCTTAGTGGTGTTTTCTGTATTTTTTTTAATTTGAATATTGGCCTGCCTTGCTAGGTTAGGTAAGTTCTCCTGGATAATATCATGAAATGTGTTTCTCAACTTGGTTCTATTCGCTCCATTTCCTTCAGATACTACAATGAGTCATATCATAGGTTCAGTCTTTTTACATAGTTCCATATTTCTCAGAGGTTTTGTTTGTTCGTTTTCATTCTTTTTCCTCTAGTCTTTTCTGCCTGACTTATTTCAGCAGGATAATCTTCAAACTCTAATATCCATTCTTCTGCTTGATTGATTCAGCTAGTGATAGTTATACATGCTTCACTAAGTTTTCATGTTGTGTTTTTCAGCTCCATCAGGTCATTTGCGTTCCTCTCTAAACTGGTTGTTCTACTTAGCAGCACCTCTAACGTTTTATCAAAGTTCTTAGCTTCTTTGATTTGGGTTAGAACATGTTCCTTTACCTCAGCAAAGTTTTTTATTACTCACCTTGTGAAGCCTACTTCTGTCAATTTGTCCATCTCATCCTCTGTCCAGTTTTGTGCCCTTGCTAGAGAGGTGTTATCATCATTTAGAGGAGAAGAGGCACTCTGGCCTTTTGTGTTTTCAACATATTTTTATTATTGATTCTTTCTTGTGTTTATGAGTTTGTCTAGTTTCAATCTTTGAGGCTGCTGACTCTTTGATGAGGTTTTTGTGGGGACTTTTTTGTTGATGCTGCTGTTGTTGCTTTCTGTTTGTTTGTTTTTATTTCATTAGTCAGATCCCTCTTCTGTAGGGCTGCTGCAGTTTGCTGGGGGTTCACTTCAGGCCCTATTCATCTGGTTCACTCCCATGCCTGTAGATGTCTCTTGAGGAGGCTGGAGAACGGCAAAGATGGGTGCCTGCTTCTTCCTCTATGATCTCTGACCTCGAGGGGCAGTGCCCTGATGTCAGTAGTGACACTAGTGCATACGATGTCTGACAACCCCTGTTGGGGGGATCTCACACAGTTGGGTAGCATGGGAAGCAGGACCCATACAATAAGGCATTTTGGCTGTTCATTGGTGGAGGGGGTGTGCTGTGCTGCAGGGGAAACCCACTCTTTTGGGCTGCCCAGGTTCCTCAGAGCTAGCAGGAGGAAAGACTAAGTCTGCTGGTCCATGGAGACTATGGCCTTCCTTCTCCCAAGGGGCTCAGGCCCAGGGAAATAAGAGTTCTGTCCCTGAGCTCCTGGCTGGAGTTGGGGTTCCTGCAGGGAGGCCCTGCACTTCCAATATTGGCTCTCACCCCTCCCCCTGGGAACTCGGCAGGCTTAGGCCAATTCTACCCAAGTGAAAATCTGTGCGGCTCTGTGGTTAGGACTCAAGGCCCCAGTGGTGTGGGCTCATGAGTGGCGGCTTCCAATCCATGGGTTGCACAGTTCCATGAAAAAAGCATGGTTTGCCAGGCTGAGTAGCATGCTCACTCACTGCCTCTCTTGGCTGGGGGTGGGGGCTCCCCTGCCCTGTGTAGCTCTCAGGTAAGCCATGGCACCACACTGTTCTTCCTTCCTCTCCATGGTTCACACTAACTGTCTAGTCACCCTAATGACAGAACCTGGATACTCTGGTTGCCAGTGCGGGATTTGCACACTGTTTTGGATCTTTCCAATGGGACCCTCTGATCACTGCTGCTTCTAGTCAGCCATCTTGACCCCATTCCCAGGCCTTCTTTATTTTTTAAGGCTATGAGATATTCTATCATATGTATATACCATATTTTCTTTTTCCATTGATCATCAGTAGAAATTTAAGTTGTTTTCATATCTTATTATTGTGAATAATTCTGCAATGCACATAGGAGAGCAGATATTTCTTTGAGATCCTGACTTCAATTATTTTGGATATACACCCAGAAGTAGGATTGCTGGATCCTAAGTTACTCCTATTCTTAATTTTTTGAGGAAGCTCCAGTGTCTTCCACAGTGATTGAACTAACTTACACTCCCACCAGGAGTGTAAAAGCATTCCTATTTCTCCACCTCCTCTCCAGCATCTGTTGTTTCCTGACTCTTTAAAGATCACCATTCTCACTGGCATCAGATGATATCTCATTGTGGTTTTGATTTGCATTTCTCTAATGACCAGTGATGATGAGACTTTTTTCATATGTTTATTGGCTGCATAAATGTCTTCTTTTTTATTTTATTTTATTATTATTATACTTTAAGTTTTAGGGTACATGTGCACAATGTGCAGGTTTGTTACATATGTATACCTGTGCCATGATGGTGTGCTGCACCCATTAACTCGTCATTTAGCATTAGGTATAAATGTCTTCTTTTGAGAAGTATCTGTTTATATCCTTCGCCCACTTTTTAATGGGGATGTTTGTTTTTTTCTTGTAAATTTGTTTAAGTTCTTTGTTGATTCTGGATATTAGCCCTTTGCCAGATGGATAGATTGCAAACATTTTCTCCCATTCTGCAGGTTGCCTGTTCACTCTGATGATAGTTTCTTTTGCTGTACAGAAGCTCTTTAGTTTAATTAGATCCCATTTGTCAATTTTGGCTTCTGTTGCCATTGTTTTTGGTGTTTGAGTCACGAATTCTTTGCCCATGCCTATGTCCTGAATGGTATTGCCTAGATTTTCTTGTAGGGGTTTTATGGTTTTAGATTTTACATTTAAGTCTTTAATCCATCTTGAGGTATTCTTAACACACACATTTAGTAAACTGGTTGATCAGTCAGGGGACTGGAATGACCTGGCCTGAGTAAACCTTTCACTATGGTTCCTGTAACAAAATGCATCCTGCAAGAACTAAGAAGCAGAAATGTCACAATTATTCCTAATTAGACTCTATGTTTAAACCCTGTCATCTATGGCTATAACTTTGATGCTGTTTTATATATCAGCACCTTGAAATTGCTGTTTCTTTTCTTGGAATGTGCTCCTTACTTTTGTCCATCTGCACTGCTCCATTTATCCTAAAAAATTCCGTTGAAACTCTGTGAAATTTTCGTTTTGTTTGCTAATCTTCTCTCCTCACATGTAGTTGGTCTGACACTTACCTCTATATTTCTGTTTCTTAACACCTATGTATTATTTTAAATTTTAAATATCACTGTATATTTAATATTCACTATTGTATTTTTATATACTATATTATAAATTATATATTATATTCATATATAATATACCACATAGTTATGCATTATATATATTTACATATGTCCTTATAATACAATATTTCTGTGAGTCTAAACTCATGTATTTGCTATTTCTTGATGACAGCTTATTTTCTAATGATAGAGTTGACATCATTTTTACTGTTTTTCAAAAATCAAATTAAATAATTAAATATTTCTTGGCTTGAATAAAACAGCTCCTTAATATTTAGATAGAATGTTAAATAAACACCAGACAGAGAGTAACTACCAGAAGCAAAAAGTTTCAAAGTGGAATGCAGTAAATTGAGTAAAAACTTTTCTAGTCAACATGAGAAATGTTAGGTCAACATATAATTGCAAGTATTACATGCAGAGAAAAAATAGGTCCATCTGTTATCTTTTATATTAAAACTAGTTTCCAATGCTTCTCAGAGGTATTTGATTTTGAACAAGCTTAATACTAATAAGAACAATAGTAAATAGCATGAAGAACTGCCAAATTATAATAATTATTTACTTACTATATATTAAAGCCCCTGAGATCTTTTCCCCAAGCCTAAACAATAAAATTATCCCTGCTACTGAAAATATGTGTTCAAAGCAAGAAGAAGGAAATTTTAAAGGTATTCTTCAATTAGAATAAAAAGTAAAGCCTACAGCTTACATTGAAGAAAGGATACTTCATTCTCTAGAGTATTGCTAAAATACCAAATATATCACATAGTAAAATTACTCAAATATATCACATGGTGAAATTTCCTAGAAGCCACTGAAAACCTCTAATTCACACCAATGAAGCCACTGAACTAAAGCTCCTAGAACTAATAACCAGGCACACCCAGCCCTATGCTTGAAGAGTGTCTTAGTCCATTTTTGGTTGCTATAACAAGAGTATCTGAGACTGGGTAATTTTTTTTTATTTTTAATTTTTTAATAGGTTTTTGAGGAACAGGTGTGTTTAGTTACATGAATAAGTTCTTTATTGGTGATTTCTGAGATTTTAGTGAACCCATCACCTGAGAAGCGTACACTGTACCCAGTGTGTTGTCTTTTATCTCTTGCCACCCCCAAACCTTTCCCCTGAATTCCTAAAGTCCAATGTATCATTATTATGCCTTTGCATCCTCATAGCTTAGTTCCCATGTATGAGTGAGAACATACGATGTTTTGTTTTCCATTACTGAGTTACTTCACTTAGAATAATAGCGGCTGGATAATTTATAAAGAAAATAAATATATTTCTTTTATAGTTGTGAAGGTTTAGAAGTCCAAGGTCAAAGGGCTGCATCTGGTAAGAGCCTTTTTCATGGTAGGGACTTTGCAGAGTCCTGAGATTGTACAGGGCATCACATAGTGAGGGTTTCATCATGCTAGCTCAGGTCTCTTCTTCTTCTTCTTATAAAGACATCAGTCCTACTCCATTAATCCATTAATTTATTAATCAATAAATCCATGAATAGATTTATCCATTCATGAGGGCACAGCCTTCATGACCCAAGTACTTTGTAAAGGGACCACCTTTCAATACTGCCACATTGGGGAATCAGTTTCAACATGAGTTTCTGAGGGGACAAAGATTCCAACTGTAACACAGAGGGGGAATATTTTTCTTTCTTCATTGTACTAAAAATTATATAATTGAAGAATAGAGCCTCCTATGAAAGAAAACGTGAAAGTTTAAAAAGCTCTCATCTATCTATCTATCTATCTATCTATCTATCTATCTATCTATCATCTATCTAGCCATCCAACAACTTTTATAAAAAAATGAAAATATTATGTACCAAGAAGAAGAGAATATTTTGAAATTGTACATTTTCTATTGCCTAAGATTTATGCAGACACTATTTGCAGTACTTTTTTTTACAAAATGAATGACTTTATTTTAATGAGAAAATTATATTACTTCCTAAAAATGTAATACAATGCTTGGGGCTTAGTCTTTATAGCTAGTGTAAAAATAAAATGTTCCTGAAAAATAATTTAAGTTATAAAGAATTATGCAAATTTAAATAATTCAAAGCTGTTATATCCAAATTATGGGAAGACAGATGAATAATAGAAAATTCTTGTGGAAGTGCATAAACCTAAATCCCCTCCCTGTACTTCCTATATTCTACTGGAGGCATAGGAACTGTGGTAAGCCACTGAGAAAAACTGGAAGAAACTCATGATAGTGCCACAATTGGGACCCTTTAAATAATAAACATTGATGTGGGAGCAACTATGTGTAAGAGATGTTGGGGTGCAGAAGAAAGTAACAAACAATTCTTAAGATGGATAAAGACTTAGAATGAAACTATGTGAGTAAATCACTGATCTTGCAATTAGAAATGGGGCTTGGAGAAATTATCCAGATAATTTTGGCTAATGTCCATGAATTGGACTGGGCTGCCACTACTATATTATTCATGTAGTTCTACACTATTTCTGTTAATGCTGGCGGTATTGGAGGGGGTAGTAGTTTGTGCTGAGAAGCCTTCCTTTCTTCTTATTTCTGAATATAATGTTGTTCCCTACAAACCACAACCCCAAGGTCAGACTTTCTCGAGCTGAATTTTATAAAACTGGAGAACAACAAGAACTTGAGAACTCATCGTCTTCTACTACTTGTCAATCCAAAACTACTCATGAGATTTCAACAGGCATACCGATCTGAGATGACACATGAGACTTCAATAGGTAAAGAACAATACAATCCATTTACAAAGTGGGGCAAGAAACTTTTGCTTATGTCAAGAAACACAGACTCTACAGCCTCATAGGTTTAATTTCATTCTACACAATTAATTAACCTATGAGCTTTGGAAAATTACTTAATATGTTGGTATTTTATTTTTTAACATATAAAATATAAATTGCAATATGTACTTGATGGAGCATACTTTGAAAATTCAATGAAATACTTTATGTATTAAGCCCTTAGAGAACTAAGTACATACAAAATTTATGTGTTAGCTATGGTGATATCCTAGCAAGACATTTGAATTATAATTTTTTTTAAGCCAAGGCCTCTAAATGGAAATGACAAAATACATTCAGGAAAGGGAAGTTGAATATCATCCAACTTCTCATAAGCAATATTGAATATATATTAAAAATAAAACAAAATTAGACTATTGAAAGAAAGGTTGGAAATATAAATAAGATACATTATTTAATTGTTTGACTAACATGGCAGAATAAGGGACTCCTGACTACCTCTCCTGCTGCAATCACATCAATAAACACCTACATATGAATCAGTACTCTCTAGAGAAACCAAAATCCAGTTGAAATTTTTTAAGTCATCCAGCCTCCTAAACACTGGATGACAAAGAAAATATCCACATAAGAAGGATAGAAAAGGTGGAGATACACTTACGCACTAGTACATCACCCTGAGCACAGAGCTTTATACTCCACTCAGAAAGAAAACTCCACTTTGAGGCTTCTTTCTGAGGGTTAAGGGGGTTATACTTCACTGATAGTGTCCAAGGTTTGCATTCCTTTCCAGAAAGTTTGGCTTTTTAATTATTGTGCATAAAAAAAACTTTCTGGCTCTTTTTTTATGAGGATCATAAAAAAAAAGTAAAGACAGGCTAAGAAACTTATGGGACACCATCAAATGGAATAATGTACACATTATCAGAGTACCAGAAGTAGAATAGAAAGAGAAAGAAATAGAAAATGTATTCAAAGATATAATAGAAGAAAACTTCCCAAATCTGGAGAAAGAATAAGAAATGCATATCCAGAAAGCTGAACATACACCTAATAGGATGAATCTAAAGAGATCTATACCAAGACACATTATAATCAAATTGCCAAAAATTGAAGACAAAAAAAGGAATATTAAAAACTTCAAGGGGAGAGAGACACATTACAAACAAAGGAACCATAAATCTATCTGCAGATTTTGCAACAGAAATTTAACAGGCCAGAGGTAGTGGCATAATATATTCAAAAAGGTGGAAAAAAAACCTGTAAATCTAGAATACTATATACCCAGTAATCTTTTCCTCCAACAATGAAAGAGAGGTAAAAGCTTTCTCAGACAAAAAAAAAAAAAGTTTAGAGAACTTATAACCATACTTATCTTACAAGAATGCTGGAAGAGTCTTCAAAGTGAAGAAAAATATCACTAAAGAGCAACATGAAAATGTACAAAGATGTAAAACTCACTGGTAAAAGTATATAGTAAAACTCAAAACACTTGTAATGGTGTATGAAAATTGTATCTTCAGCATACAATTAAAAATAAAACTATTAAAACAACTATAGCTACAATAATTTGCTAAGGGACAGAAACAATAGAAGATAAATATGTCATCAAAAACAAATTGTTGTGTGGGGAGTAAAAGTGTGGTTTTTGCAAGTGATTAAAGTTAAGTAGTTATCAACTTAAATCACTATTATTAGTATAAGATGTTATATGTAACTCTCATGGTAATTATAGAACAAAAGCCCTTAGTAGGTACATAAAAGGTAGAAAGAAAAAGTTCAAAGCATACCAGTACAGAAAATCATCAAACCTCAAAGGAAAACAGGAAGAGAGAAAGAAAGGAATAAAGGATCTATAAATTAACCAGAAAACAATTAACAAAATGATCATAGTAGGTCCTTAGCTGTCAATACTTACTTTGAATGTAAACAGATTAAATTATTCAATCAGAAAACTTTGACTAAATGAATAAAAAAAGAAAGACTCAACCCTATGATGTCTACAAGAGATGCACTTTACGTCTGAGGACACACATAGACTAAAATAAAGGGAAGGAGAAATATATTCTATGTGTATTAGTCAGGGTTCTCCAGAGGGACAGAACTGATAGAATATATGTACAGATGAAAGGGAATGTATTAGGGAGAACTGGCTCACATGATCACAAGGTGAAGTCCCAGGATAGACAGTCTGCAGGCTGGAGAGGAAAGAAGCCAGTAGTGGATCAGCCTGAGTCCAAAAGCCTCGAAAGCAGGGAAGCTGACAGTGCAGCCTTCAGTCTGTGGCTGAAGGCTCAAGAGCCCGCAGAAAACCACTGGTGCAAGTCCAAGAGTCCAAAGGCTAAGTAACCTGAAATAATGTCCAAGGGTGGGAGGAATGTAGGGAAACATACAGCCATTCCACCTTCTACTGCCTGGTTTGTGCTAGCCACACTGGCAGCTGATTGGATAGTGCCCACCCACATTGATGGTGGGTCTTCCTTTCCTAGTCCACTGACTCCATTATCAGTCTCCTCTGGCAACACCCTCACAGACACACCCAGCAACAATACTTTACTAGCTATCTAGGCATCCTGCAATCCAATCAAGCTGACACTTAATATTAACCATCACACTGTGCAAGTTGAAACCAAAGAGAATGGGGGTAGCTATATTTATATAAGACAAATAAACTTTATTTCAAAAACTGCGAAAAGAGACAAAATATCATTTAGTAATAAAGAGATTAATCAAGTAGATTTTAAAAATAGCAAGCATGTATGAACCCAACATAGGAGAATCCAAATTTATAAAGCAAACATTAATCAATCTAAAGGAGAGCTAGACTGCAATACTTTACTGTTGGGAACTTCAACACTCCACTTTCAACACTGAAAAGATCACCTAGACAGAAAGCTCACAAGAAAACATTAAATTTCATCTGCACGTTACACCAAATGAATCTAACAGACATTTAAAGAGCAATCCAGCCAATAATGATAGAATTGCACAGACAATGCAATTATTCTCAAGTGCATGAAGAGCGTTCTCCAGGATAGATAACACGTTAGACTACAAGACAAGTCTTAAAATATTTAAGCAGTTTAAAATTATATCAAGTGTCCTTTCTGATTGCGAGGCCATGAAACTAGAAATCAATAATAGAAGGAATCTTGGAAAACTCACAAATATATGGAAATTAAACAGGTATAACTGATGGATCAAAGCAAAAATTATGAGGAGAATTTTAAAAATATTCTGACCACAAACAATGATAGTAATATATCAAAACTTATGAAATGCAGCAAAAGCGATTCTGGGAAGTTTATATCAATAAGTGTTTAGATTAAACGGTAAAAAAGATCTCAAATAAACAACCTAATGTTATACCTCACGGAATTAACAAAATAAAATAACATAGGCCTACATTTAGCAGAAAAAGAAAATTACAATGATGGGGTAGAAATAAACACCATAGAGATTAGAAAAGCAGTAAAACTATAAGAAGTGTTTTTTTTAAAAATTACAAACGAAATCAACACATTTGTTGGACTAACAAAGTAAAAAATAGACAAGGTGCAATAAAAATAAATAAGAAACAAAAGAGGGGACATTACAACTGATACCACAAAAATACAAAGGATCATAAAAGAATATTATAAGCAACTGTACACTAACAAATTGGATAATAGAAAAGAAATTCATAAATTCCTAGAAACATGCAACTCACCAAGATTGAATCAGTAATAAACAGAAAATCCAAACAGACCTGCGAACAGTAATGAGATTGAATCAGTAGTAGAAAGTCTCTGATGGAAGAAAAGCCCAAGATCTGATAACCTTACTGCTGAATTCTGCCAAACATTTAAATAACTAATACTCATTCTTCTCAAACCCTTCTAAAATAATAAAGAGGAGGAAATACTTCCACTCTTTTTATGAAGGCAGCCTTATCTTTAGATCAAAGCCAGACAAGGACACTACAAGAGAATAAAACTACATGCCAATATTCCTAAAGAATATGGATTTAAAAATCCTCAATAAAATGCTGGTTAACTGAGTTCAACAGCACATTAAAAAGATCATTCACCACGATCAAGTGGTATTTATCCCAGGGATGTGAAGATAGTTCAACACACATAAATCTATAAATGGGATTTACTATATTAATATGAAGGACAAAGGTCATATGATTATACAGATGCAAAAAAGTATTTGAAGAAATTCAACAATTCTTCATGATAAAAACTTTTCAATGAAATAGATATAGGAAAGGTACATACACAGACTGGATTTCAACACAATAAAGGCCATATAAGACAAGCCTGAAGCTAACATCATACTGAACAGTGAAAAGTGGAAAACTTTTCCTGTAAGATTAGAAATAAGAAAAGGATGCCCACTTTCCCCACTTTAGTTCAACATAGTATTGGAAGTGCTAGCCAGAACAATTAGGCAAGAAAAATAAATTTAAAATAATTATACAGGAAAGGAAGAAGTAATATTTTCTTGCTGAGTGATAACATGATCTTATACATAGGAAAGCTGGAAGACTCCAGCAAAATAATGCTATAAATGATTTTTTGAATCAGTAAAGTTTCAGGTTAGTAAATCAACTTACAAAAGTCAGTAGAATTTTTATACAGTAAGAATATACTATTCAGAAAAGAAATTAAAAAAGCAACCTCGTTTTCATAGCTTCACACCTATTTAGTATTACAGTAAAATTAACCGAGAAAGTGAAAGATCTGTCCAGTGAAAACTATAAAATATTCATAAAAGAAATGAAAGAAGACAGGAATAAATGACAGACATGCCATATTTCATGGAGCAAAATAATTAATATTGTTAAAATGTCCATACTACAAACAGATCTGTAGATTCAATTCAATATCTGTCAATATGCTAATGTCACATTTTACAGATAGAGGAAACAATTCGAAAATTTGTATGGAACTAGAAGACACTCCAAATAGCCAAAGCAATCTTCAGCAAAAAGAACAAAGCTGGAGGCATCATAATCTCTGATTACAAAATGTATTATGAAGCTATAGACATCAAAGCCTCATGGTACTTGCATAAGTGTAGACATATCAACCAATGTAAAAAGATAAAACCCTCAGAAATAAACCCTAGTATTTATGGTTAATTGATTTTTGACAAATGTGTCAAGAACACAGGATGAGGAAAGTTTATTCAGTAAATAATGTTAAGAAAATTGGATATCCATATCAGAAGAATGAAATTGAACCCTTATCTCACACCATACACAAAAACCAACTCAAAATAAATAAAAACCTTCAATGTGAGACTTGAAACTGTAAGCTACTAGGAGAAACATAGGAGAAAAGTTCCATGTCATTGATCTGGGCAATTATTTTTTGGGTGGGACTCTAAAAGCACAAGCAACAGAAGCAAAAATAAAGTGGGATTACATCAAACTTAAAAGCTTCTTCATAGCCAAGGAAGCAATCAATAAAACAAAAAGACAACCTATGAAACAGGAGAAAATATTTGCAAACCTCTTACATTAGAACCCATACATCTGAAGAGGGTCTAATATCAAAAATATATAAATAACTCAAACAACTCAATAGCAAGAAAACAAATAACATGATTGAAAAATGGGCCAAAGATCTGAAAAGACATTACTCAAAGGAAAAGATATAAATGGCTAGCAGATATATGAAAAAAAATTTCATCTGTAATTGTCAGAAAATGCAAATTAAAACCACAACCTGAGATCACTTCACACTTGTTAGAATGGCCATTATAAAAACAAAACAAACAAACAAAACAGGGAAAATAAATGTTACCAAGAACGTGGAGAAAAGGAAACCTATGTGTTTTGTTGGTCTGATAAATTAGTAAAGCCATTTTGGTGCAGCTGCTATGGAAAACAGTATGAGAGATCCTCAGAAAACTAAAAATAGAATTACCATATGACCCAGCAATTCGACTTCTGGCTATATATCCAAAGAAATTTAAATCAGTATATCCAAGCAATATCTGCACTCCCATGTTTATTTCAGCATTATTCTCATTAGCCATTTCCAATATGGAAGCCATCTAATTATCTGTCAAAAGATAAATAGCTAAAGAAATTGTGGTAGATATACTACTCTGCCTTAATAGAGAAGGAAATAGGAAATTCAGACATTTACAACATGGATGGAACTGTAGAATGTTATGCTACATGAAATAAGCCCAGGCACAGAAAGATAAATACTATATAATCTCACCTATATGTGAAATTTAAAAAAGTCTGTCTCATAGAAACAGAGAGTAGAAAAGTAGTAACCAGAGGCTAGGGGAATGGGGCAGTGTAGGGTAAGAGGAGATGTTGATCAAAGGGTACAATATATTAGTTAGATTGAAGAAATATTTTTTACTGATCCATTGCATTGCATGGTGACTACAGTTAATAATAACATAAATTTCAAAATTGTTGAAAGAATAGATTTTCAACATCTTGACTCCCAAAGGGCTAAGTCATTGAGGAGATAGATAAAACATCATACTGTACCCCATAAATATACATAATTATTATTTGTCAATTAAAAAATAATTTAAAAAGAGTACATTGCTTAACTATGACATCATTCAAAGGGTAAAATACATATTTAGACATGCATATATACAGAAAAAAGCATACGTGTAATATTTCTGAGAATAATTTCAATAAAATGTTTTAAAAAATCGTTTTGAAAAAGGAGATTCTAGAAATGGTAAAAAAAAAAAAAAGCCTATAAACAACATGAAAGAAATAGCAGTATATTGCAAAAAATGTTCATATTAAAATGCTGATGAAATGTAAACTTTAACATATGTTATAGAAATAGATTTCAATGTATTTTCCTAGATGCATACAATAAACATGCAAGACAAAGCAATAATAGCAACAACAGAAACAAAATATCTTGATGAGGTTGAAGTTGGAAGTTAGGATCCATTGAGGAGGTAGGTAATCACATTTTAACTTTGATTTATCAGTAAGCAATTAAGATTTTAATTGATAAAGACTAGCACCATTAACTAACAGTTTCCAGGTGCAACTTCTCTTAATTCACCATGTCGTTTATGCCACAGCCACTCTAAACTTGACCCAGCCCTAAGGGATTAGGGACCCTGTTAATAGGAAACTTTCTTTTGAGATTTGCCAATGGCTTTTTTGAGACATTCTCAGAACTCAGAATCAATGAAAACTTGAGAAAGCAGTATCAAAACGTTTATGGAATGTCAGCATCAGGTAATGGCACTTTTAAGAGCTAGACCTAGAGCAACTCAACTGCAGGGCCTCCAAATGTCAAATTCTGAGAAGAAATAATCTAATTGCTAAACATGCTTATGATGTACAGCCCTAGATCTCATATACATCACCAGATCAATCAGAAATTCCTGGAATAAAGCCCCTGGCAGAACTAATGAGAGGATTATGTTATGGTATCTATTGTACATATAATCGTAATTCATGTATAGCAAGTTTTTTTAATGGGAGAATAATTTTTTATTATTACTATGTATGTTTTTAAGAAGGTTTTAGATAAAATATGCTAACATAAGATATGGAATTATTTCTGAATTTATCTTAAAGAGATGAGTTGCTAAGGCTGTGACTATACTCTTACAAATTGGAATTTTCAGGGGAAGGATAGATGTAGAAACATAATAAGGTGGCTGAATATTGAATAAGGTTATGGTTACTACCATGCACATCCTCCTCTGATGATCATAAATTGAACTTTACAGATTTCCTGAGAAATGAACAGAAGCAGCAAGCAGAAGTCAAGTAATGGTCTTCGTGAAAAATAGATTTCTAACTTTGTAACTGCCACCCCTATATCCTACCCAATGGAGAATGTCTGAATCAACCTCCTTTAGGCACAAACATAAGAAAAAACATGAGGGTCTAACAGTTCATGTCATTTACTTTGTTTCCTTATTTGTCCAGTGTCACAATACATATGCATTTTTATTATTGCTAATTTTTTTATTATACTTTGAGTTTTAGGGTACATGTGCACAACGTTCAGGTTAGTTACATATGTATACATGTGCCATGTTGGTGTGCTGCACCCATTAACTCGTCATTTAGCATTAGGTATATCTCCTAATGCTATCCCTCAACCCTCCCCCTACCCCACAACAGGCCCCGGTGTGTGATGTTCCCCTTCTTGTGTCGATGTGTTCTCATTGTTCAATTCCCACCTATGAGTGAGAACATGCGATGTTTGTTTTTTTGTCCTTGTGATAGTTTGCTGAGAATGATGGTTTCCAGCTTCATCCATGTCCCTACAAAGGACATGAACTCATCATTTTTTGTGGCTGCATAGTATTCCATAGTGTATATGTGCCACATTTTCTTAATCCAGTGTATCATTGTTGGACATTTGGGTTGGTTCCAAGTCTTTGCTACTGTGAATAGTGCTGCAATAAACATACGTGTGCATGTGTCTTTATAGCAGCATGATTTATAATCCTTTGGGTGTATACCCAGTAATGGGATTGCTGGGTCAAATGGTATTTCTAGTTCAAGATCCCTGAGGAATCGTCACACTGACTTCCACAATTGTTGAATTAGTTTACAGTCCCACCAACAGTGTAAAAGTGTTTCTATTTCTCCACATCCTCTCCAGCACCTGTTGTTTCCTGACTTTGTAATGATGGCCATTCTAACTGGTGTGAGATGGTATCTCATTGTGGTTTTGATTTGCATTTCTCTGATGGCCAGTGATGATGAGCATTTTTTCATGTGTCTTTCAGCTGCATAAATGTCTTCTTTTGAGAAGTGTCTGTTCATATCCTTTGCCCACTTTTTGTTGGGCTTGTTTGTTTTTTTCTTGTAAATTTGTTGGAGTTCTTTGTAGATTCTATATATTAGCCCTTTGTCAGATGAGTTGATTGCAAAAATTTTCTCCTGTTCTGTAGGTTGCCTGTTCACTCTGATGGTAGTTTCTTTTGCTGTACAGAAGCTCTTTAGTTTAATGAGATCCCATTTGTCAATTTTGGCTTTTGTTGCCATTGCTTTTTGTGTTTTAGACATGAAGTCCTTGCACATGCCTATGTCCTGAATGGTATTGCCTAGGTTTTCTTCTATGGTTTTTATGGTTTTAGGTCTAACATTTAAGTCTTTAATCCATCTTGAATTAATTTTTGTATAAGGTATAAGGAATGGATCCAGTTTCAGCTTTCTACATATGGCTATCCAGTTTTCCCAGCACCATTTATTAAATAGGGAATCCTTTCCCCATTGCTTGTTTTCATCAGGTTTGTCAAAGACCAGATGGTTGCAGATATGCAGAATTATTTCTGAGGGCTCTGTTCTGTTCCATTGGTCTATATCTCTGTTTTGGTACCAGTACCATGCTGTTTTGGTTACTGTAGCTTGTAGTATAGTTTGAAGTCAGGTAGCGTGATGCCTCCAGCTTTGTTCTTTTGGCTTAGGATTGACTTGGCGATGCAGGCTCCTTTTTGGTTCCATATGAACTTTAAAGTAGTTTTTTCCAATTCTGTGAAGAAAGTCATTGGTAGTTTGATGGGGATGGTATTGAATCTATAAATTCCCTTGGGCAGTATGGCCATTTTCACGATATTGATTCTTCCTACCCAGGAGCATGGAATATTCTTCCATTTGTTTGTATCCTCTTTTATTTCACTGGGCAGTGGTTTTTAGTTCTCCTTGAAGAGGTTCTTCACGTCCCTTGTAGTTGGATTCCTAGGTATTTTATTCTCTTTGAAGCAATTGTGAATGGGAATTCACTCATGATTTGGCTGTTTGTCTGTTACTGGTGTATAAGAATGCTTGTGATTTTTGCACATTGATTTTGTATCCTGAGACTTTGCTGAAGTTGCCTATCAGCTTAAGGAGACTTTGGGCTGAGACGATGGGGTTTTCTAGATATACAATCATGTCATCTGCCAACAGGGACAATTTGACCTTCTGTTTTCCTAACTGAATACTCTTTATTTCCTTCTCCTGCCTGATTGCCCTGGCCAGAACTTCCAACACTATGTTGAATAGAAGTAGTGAGAGAAGGCCTCCCTTTCTTGTGCCAGTTTTCAAAGGGAATGCTTCCAGTTTTTGCCCATTCAGTATGACATTGGCAGTGGATTTGTCAGAGATAGCTCTTATTATTTGGAGATACGTCCCATCAATGCCTAATTTATTGAGAGTTTTTAGCATGAAGGGTTGTTGAATTTTGTCAAAGGCCTTTTCTGCATCTATTGAGATCATCATGTGGTTTTTGTCTTTGGTTCTGTTTATATGCTGGATTACGTTTATTGATTTGCGTATGTTGAACCAGCCTTGCATCCCAGGGATGAAGCCCACTTGATCATGGTGTATAAGCTTTTTGATGTGCTGCTGGATTTGGTTTGCCAGTATTTTATTGAGAATTTTTACATCCATGTTCATCAGGGATATTGTTCTAAAATTCTCTTTTTTGGTTGTGTCTCTGCCAGGCTTTGGTATCAGGATGAAACTGGCCTCATAAAATGAGTTAGGGAGGATTCCCTCTTTTTCTATGGATAGGAATAGTTTCAGAAGGAATGGTACCAGTTCCTCCTTGTACCTCTGGTAGAATTTGGCTGTGAATCCATCAGGTCCTGGACTCTTTTTGGTTGGTAAGCTATTAAATATTGCCTCAATTTTAGAGCCTGTTATTGGTCTATTCAGAGATTCAACTTCTTCCTGGTTTAGTCTTGGGAGGGTGTATGTGTTAAGGAATTTATCCATTTCTTCTAGATTTTCTAGTTTATTTGCATAGAGGTGTTTTTAGTATTCTCTGATGGTAGTTTGTATTTCTGTGGGATCGGTGGTGATATCCCCTTTATCGTTTTTTATTGCATCTATTTGATTCTTCTCTCTTTTCTTCTTTATTAGTCTTGCTAGTGGTCTATCAATTTTGTTGATCTTTCAAAAAACCAGCTCCTGGATTCATTAATTTTTTGAAGGGTATTTTTGTGTCTCTATTTCCTTCAGTTCTGCTCTGATCTTAGTTATTTCTTGCCTTCTGCTAGCTTTTGAATGTGTTTGCTCTCTTGCTTTTCTAGGTCTTTTAATTGTGATGTTAAGGTGTCAATTTTAGATCTTTCCTGCTTTCTCTTGTGGGCATTTACTGCTACAAATTTCCCTCTACACACTGCTTTGAATTTGTCCCAGAGATTCTGGTATGTTATGTCTTTGTTCTCATTGGTTTCAAAGAACATCTTTATTTCTGCCTTCATTTTGTTATGTACCCAGTAGTCATTCAGGAGCAGGTTGTTCAGTTTCCATGTAGTTGTATGGTTTTGAGTGAGTTTCTTAATCCTGAGTTCTAGTTTGATTGCACAGTGGTCTGAGAGACAGTTCGTTATAATTTCTGTTCTTTTATATTTGTGGAAGAGTGCTTTACTTCCAACTATGTGGTCAATTTTGGAATAAGTGTGATGTGGTGCTGAGAAGAATGTATATTCTGTTGATTTGGGGTGGAGAGTTCTGTAGATGTCTATCAGGTCCACTTGGTGCAGAGCTGAGTTCAATTCCTGGATATCCTTGTTAACTTTCTGTCTCGTTGATCTGTCTAATGTTGACAGTGGGGTGTTAAAGTCTCCCATTATTATTGTGTGTGAGTCTAAGTCTCTTTGTAGGTCTCTAAGGACTTCCTTTATGAATCTGGGTGCTCCTGTGTTGGGTGCATATATATTTAGAATAGTTAGCTCTTCTTGCTGAATTGATCTCTTTACCATTATGTAATGGCCTTCTTTGTCTCTTTTGATCTTTGTTGGTTTAAAGTCCGTTTTATCAGAGACTAGGATTGCAACCCCTGCCTTTTTTTGTTTTCCATTTGCTTGGTAGATCTTCCTCCATCCCTTTATTTTGAGTCTATGTTTGTCTCTACGCGTGAGATGGCTTTCCTGAATATAGCACACTGATGGGTCTTGACTCTTTATCCAATTTGCCAGTGTATGTCTTTTAATTGTAGCATTTAGCCCATTTACATTTAAGGTTAATATTTTTATGTGTGAATTTGATCCTGTCATTATGATGTTAGCTGGTTATTTTGCTCATTAGTTGATGCAGTTTCTTCCTAGCCTCGATGGTCTTTACAATTTGGCATGCTTTTGCAGTGTGGTACCGGTTGTTCCTTTCCATGTTTAGTGCTTCCTTCAGGAGCTCTTTTAGGGCAGGCCTGTTGGTGACAAAATCTCTCAGCATTTGCTAGTCTGTAAAGTATTTTAATTATCCTTCACTTATGAAGTTTAGTTTGGCTAGATATATTGCTAATTTTTTAAAGCCACCATGTTTGAAATTTCTGTTCTAGTTAATGGGCATAGATGCATTGAAAAGAACTAAGACAGAATAAACTTTCACTCCTTTGCTTGGCTTAGAAGTCAGATGCCGTGGTTAATAGAAAAGTTTATTGCAAAATTGGGCAATGGGTAAAGTTTGATGTTATTACACTTTTTTAAAAACCTGAATCTTCCCTTCCTATCTCCTCTTATCTCCAGGGAGCTGATCAACTCATTTTATCCACAGTGAAAATTCTCCCTGTACTGTTCTCAGAGGGGATTACCTCAAAATTGCACAATTGTTACATCCACTGATCCAATGCCCTGAGGACCCAGATTTCAGTTACCTGCTCCAGGAAATAATCACATGAACCATGCTGGGACCATGGCTAATACCATTGTTACATAAATTCTGTTTCTGATAACGATTACAATGAATGGGTATGGAGTTAGTTTTCTACCAAGTAAATAGAGCATGCTCATTATTTAAAGCGAAAGAACAAAAAATGTACAAAAGGGATTATTTTGTTGAAGAAGGAAAAAAAAACCCAGCTGCACTATTAACATTTTGGGCTATTCCCGCTTTGGATTTTTTGCTGTCCTTGAGATTATGCTTCCGTTTTCTCCTATCGGTTTGTTTTTCAAATGTATCATTCTGTATATAATATATAGTTTGGATACTTTCCACAAGAAAAGTGGTTAAGGGAAATTATTTTCATAGTATAACTTCTGGAATATACTGCTTTTTAAAACTTGATTTTTATTAATTATATATTTTCCTTCAATATTTCAAACATCCCTAATATGGCAGACAGCACAGTGAATATAAAGTTTTGTGTTCATTTAATGTAATTTGTATTGAAAAATACAAGAGAACATAATATGTATGTGTGTGTAGTCAAAGGATAATTATGAAATGAAAAGGTAGGTAAGCACAATCACATCACATGATCACCCTCCCTGATTACATCTGTCTCACTGTCTCCAGGGTTAACCAGTATGTTTATGTTTGTTATGAACTTTGCCTTGATTTTTAATAGTTTTTCCTAACAATAAAAAATAGTTTGGTTTTTGCTCATTTTAAACATTATATAAATATCAAATTATGTTTTCTTTTGTGACTTTTTGCCTTGTTTTTTCTTGATATATCCGCTTGTGAGATTTGCCTAGTTTAATTCGCATAACTATATTTGGTGATTTTTATATACAAATTAGTATCCTATTATATAAATACACCACTATGTATGCATCTATTGCATTATTCTCAGTAACAACACTTCAAGGTCAATGGAAAAGTCAGAGTTTCCATGGATGTCAAGTAGTAAGCGGCACCAAGGGGGTAACACACTCCCCTGCTATGCATTTCATTGATTTTCCTTCAGTATGGTAATGAGTAAGTATAAGCAACTGTTAAAAAATTAGATAGCATGCATAACTTGGTAGAAGTGTTGGATGATTGAATTTTCTTCTCCCCCCCCCGCTCCTCCTCCTCCTCCCCCTCCTTCTCCTCCTCCTCCTCCTCCTCCACCGCCGCCGCCGCCGCCTCTTCTTCTTCTTCTTCTTCTTCTTCTTCTTCTTCTTCTTCTTCTTCTTCTTCTTCTTCTTCTTCTTCTTTTTTCTTCTTCTCTTTCTCACCTCTGTTTCTGCCTGAATTACTGCTCAGCCCCGATCAGTGCACCAAATGACCACTGCTTGTGGATGTAAACAAAAGAGGTCGTCTTATCAATGTTTGGCTGTCCACAGCCAACTCCACACTTTTTGACTCAGGGAGTAGGTGTTTGGTGTTAATTAGTAGGGTTAATTTATATGCCATTTGAAAGGGTACTAGATACTTCATGTGGACCTATCATTTTATTAGTTTACATTGCATCAACCGTATTCTGATTATGCTCAATGTGTTATACATCCCACTATTACATGAGTGGTTTGCATAACATACTAGCCACGAAACTTTTCAAAAATATATTTCAGAAACTTCTGGTGCCTTCCAAAACATGTGTATTACAATTGTCTATAACCTTGAAGCAACTATTTTTAAAATAACGAATTGCTTTCCAGCAAGTACAAATGCCTCTGAGAAAACCAATTTTAATCTCTGTGAACATATTTATATTCATATATTAAGTTGTACGATGAGGCATACTTGGTAAGCTTCATTTGACACATAATAGACCATTCCAGTCATTGATTATTGGTTCAATTCAAGTCTTCTGAGAAGCATACACCAGCATGGGATTAAAAGTACAAGAGATTTTCTAGGGGAAATCCTGTTAAGAATCGACTGAAGAGATTGAAAGTAGGGGGAAGCCTTCATGCTACATTGCAGGTCTGGCAACGGTTTAAGGAAGAATTGGGCAAGAAGAATCCAGATTACTGCACAGTTTTAAGAGAGTTTTGACCAGAATAGTGGGGAGTCCCCAAGTCAAAATTTCTCAGTAAAGGAGCTCCATGTCCTACAGAAATGAGCCAGCATTGATACCTTGCCTTGCTCATCATTGGCCAACAACAGCCGGGAGAATGTGTGGTCTCATTTTGAACATTATGGTGATTTCATAAGAGTGGCCACTGGGCTGTTAACTATGCTCCCTGCAGGCAGTTCTCTTGTTGGAGATTGAGCAGCACATTTCTATTGCTGCCACCACTTATCCCCCACAAATGTGCTTTTCATTAGGAAGTATCTCAGAAAAGGGAGGCTCAAGGGAATCAGTATCCATTCCTTCTTACAATGGGGCAAGGTAGCACTGGGAGACACCCAGTGAACAGTGAGATTTCACCAATAATCCTTTTTGTTTTCCCTGTATAAAAGCAGGCATAACTTCTCCTGCTGAACTGGGTCACTTACTCTTCCTTAGATGATAACACTGTTTCTTGCCTGTTGGTCCCTAGACCAAAAATATATCTGAAGGACATTGGCAATAGCTACACCGTGTACATCAATGGCAATGTTTCTGTGTTCCCTTTGAGGAGATCTGAGTTTCAGGGTCAAATAACACAGTTTCCCAGTTGATCATTGAGAATCTTGTTAAGTGAGGCCAGCACTCTTCTTGTTACTTGGTACTTGGATTCTTTCTACTGAGATACGGCATAATATACATATCTTGAGTTTAATTTATCTACTATATTCTGAAAGCATCTCATCCTTTCAGAATATTGCCTCTAAGGAGGTGCTTTACCTGTGCCTCTACTAAGGTGTTTAGCACTTTACTAGGCTAGCAGCTTCCAGATGGTGTGGTTTATAATACAATCGGTAGATCATATGACTAAGGGTCTATTCCTGTATCTTCTTCTCTGTGTAGTGGGGCCCCTGTTGAAATGTTGTATTATGTGGTGCCATGAAGTCAACATTTTAATAAGCTCTTAGAGACACTGACTTAGGCTCTTTTGGCAGGAAAGGCAAAATCATACCCAAGAGAAGTTTCTAAACTACTGAACTTTATAGGACAGGAAGAGTTTAAAATAGTTGTCTAGTTAACAATTGACCAGTTGCTCCTTGAGGAATGATGTTATGTTTTGGGCTTACTATTGGTTTCTGTACCTGGCAGGTTGACTATTCAGAGACAATATTAGCTATATGATCTCAATAAATGGGAATCAGTGCTATGAAGCCCACACATACCTTCCGTATCTGCCAATGTGGCTACTTCATACATGTGCCATTATGCCTGACCTTATATAACCAATGAAGAAAAGCTAATGCTAACTGACCAAGTCATTTTGTAGACCTGAAGTTTGAGTGTATTTTCAGATGCATACTTTCTGGTGAGCATTAACATATAAATACAATATCTTCATAATTTATGCCCACTCCAAATGTCTGTTCACATGCCTGTACTCTTCCTTGTCTCTGATCCTCCAGTCATTTTCATTCCAAGTCTCCTGCTATTAACCACTTACCAGAATCTATACCTATTGTTATCTCTGACCACTTCTTCCATACAGAGTAGATTACTAGGTACACCACTTGCCGCTTTATCCACTAAGAAGCTTCTCCATCTTAATTATCTTTTAATGCCACCCATAAACGTAACAGTAATGTAGCTGCCTTTTTTTTTTTTTTTTTTGTCTTGTATGTAAGCTGACTCAACAACAAAGCAGGCTAGGTGTGGTGGCTCACACCTGTAATCCCAGCACTTTGGGAGGCTGAGGTGGGTGGATCGCCTGAGGTCAGGAGTTTGAGACTGGCCTGGCCAACGTGGTGAAACCACGTTTCTACTAAAAATACAAAAAATTATCTGGGCATGGTGGTATGTGACTGTAATCCCAGCTATTCGGGATGCTGAGGCAGGAGAATCACTTGAACCTGGAAGGCAGAGGTTGCAGTGAGCCGAGATTGTGCCACCACACTCCAGCCTGGGCAACAAGAGCGAAACTCAGTCTCCAAGAAAATTAAAATAAAAATAATAAAATTAAATAAAATACAATAACAAAGCAATCTCAGAATTTTCCTCTTTTTTTTGCTGGTCATATGTTACTCCATATACAAAGGTACAAACAGAAGAAAGTAAAACCATGGTGGGTGCCATGGGTTTCTGGACTACTAATAACCTATGTCTGTAGCTCACTCATAACTTCTGGTTTTGTTTGTCCTCAAACCTATGTTTATAGACTGTTTCTAAGCCCTTCTAAGTAAGTAGGTCCAAACTTGGTAGGCCTAACAGAATCATGCTAAAAACAAAAAGATCTGAATACAGGCCATTTGGTATCCTCTGGTTAAGATAATTCTTAGTGGCTTAGGGTAAACATATCATTATTTACTGCAGATGAAATGACGTTGTCCCCAATCATCAAATAATTTAAGTGTAATTCCTCTACAGCAGAGAAATGTGATTCGTGCCATAGACTTGCCATTGAATCCTTTTGTCCTTTGTCAATTCCGACACAATAAGGTCTACTGAATAGTATGTACCAAGTGGTGGGACTGGTTGCGTGGCAGCCTCAATTTGTTGTAGAGTTTTCCTAGCCTAGGTTCTTTTTACATATGGCCACTTTTGCCATCTGATATATTCCTAGGTGTGGACTCTGATGTTTCCAGAATCCAAAGAAGTCTACAGACTGATATGGTTTGGCTGTGTCCCCACCCAAATCTCAAATTGTAGCTCCCATAATTTCCACATGTTATGGGAGGGACCAGGTGGGAGGTAACTGAATCACGAGAGCAGGTCTTTCCTGTGCTCTTCTCATGGCAGTGAATAAGCCTCATATGATCTGATGATTTTATAAAGGGGAGTTCCCCTGCACATGCTCTCTCTCTTGCCCGCTGCCATGCAAGACGTGACTTTGTTCCTCCTTTGCCTTCCACCATGATTGTGAGGCCTCCTCAGCCATGTGGAACTGTGAGTCAATTAAACCTCTTTCTTTTATAAATTACCCAGTCTCAGGTATGTCTTTATTAGCAGCATGAGAACAGACTAATACAAGGATACTGCTTATTACTTCTTTGTGAATGATATTATAATATGAGATGAAGTGACATATCTTTAAGTTTGGTGGGGAATATCCTGGAATGCTTTTCAGCACTGAATAGCCAACTATTTTCTGAATTGATAGGTACTCAAAACTTCATAGGGTTAATCTCTCACCTGCTGAAATACATTCATCTTACTAAAGCTTCCAGTACATTAACCGTCTCTTGCTTGCCTAATCTTGTTAGCCTGATGTGCTTAATGTATTAGGTCAATGTTATGGTTTGTATTTCACACCACCCAGCACTGACATGCCATGAACCAAACATCTGTTGTGATATAGCTTAACCTAGAAGGAAGTCAGAGATTCTTGCACAGAGAAAATAACATCTTCTGCAACAGGCAAAGACTCACAGTCATTGACAGAGTAGAACAAACTTTTCGTGTAGATCAGAAAGACAGAAGACACAGCATGGGGTGGAAACCTGTTTTATTTGAGAGATAAATGAAGAGATTGCCCTGACCCAAATAACAATCCTACACTTCTTTTATGGTACCTTTAACTTCTACCAATAGAGATTGTTTATAATGTAAACAGTGTCTAAGAACCTCCTGTTAAATTACAAATATATCTAAAAGAGAAAATATACTATTCCATTGTCAGCTTCTAATAAAATAGAGTAAGCAATTGTTTCTCAAAAGATTTGTCAGGGTTTTAAGAGGAGCAGCCATGCATTTGGGGATAGTAATGAGAAAGAAACAAATTTATTTCAACTCTCTTCTTTAAATGTTACTATATGATTTCTCATTACCCAAAACAAAATAAAGTAGTTATCCTTGGCATGAAATATAAAATCATCCCTAATCTAGGCCTTGCTAACCTGTGCATTCTTTTTTATCACCTATTTTCCATTTATATGTCATTTTAGCCACATGAAATTTTTATTATTTCCATTGCCTCAAGACATCCTCTGCCAGTTAACTAAACTCTACTCATTATTCAGTACGTAACTGAGGGGTTACTTCTGTGAAGTCTTTCATGCTCGTCTTCCCTCAAACTTTTCCTCAGGCTTGATTAGGTGAGTGTCCTATGAGCTCCCATAATATACTACAAATTTATCTCTTTATATTTGTCATGTTAATGTTCAGATTATATATCTATTTCTCCTAATAAAATGAAAGGTAGAGGCTTTGCCAAGTGACCTTGATACATTGAGCCATAAAGACAGTGACAGCACATAATAAGTGCTCAACAAACAAGTAGATAGATGATTAAATTACCACAGATCCAGGGGACCTCTCATGATGAACAGACATCAAACAGACACCACAGTGAGTATTCTTTGGACTGCATAAGAAATGATAAACTTAAAGTATTGCTTTCATCAGATTTTTTACTGAGAGTCACCCTTATAAAACAAAATTATTTACTCTGATGCATATACTCTGTACTCCCCAAGTGCATGAAGTTAGCTCTGGAGGTGTCTTATAAATTACTTTTATAAATCACCAGAGAAAAGATTGTGAAATAATAACTAAGTGTCTGGGGAATTTGCAATAAGCACTAATGCATCCAGAGGGTAAACTAAGTGGTATGCATCATTAAAAAATAAAAAATATTTTCTTCTTCATATTTTAAACCCTTTAACAGCATTTAAATATTTAAAGCTTAGACTCTTCAGAGGAAATGAAAGCACCGTGGATGTCTCTGGAGGGATGCTTCCATCCAGTGCTCCTGAGCTAATGTCAATATTTACATGTTTTAAAAGTCATCTGTAAGTGGCAGGAATTCTTCATCCTGAAATAGTTTGGTTTTGGTTCAGCCTAACAAGCTACAGATGTTTATATCAGAATCCACATCCTGCAAACCCTTTTAATTTATAATGCACTTTATCTTGCCCCAAAGTCACTTATGTAAAACTTGACTACCATTTTCCACATATTTTGCTTTTTAAAAAATAATTGAGATAATGACTATTAAATGCCTACTTTATTGGAGACAGTATACTGGAGCTAACTATGCATTGTCTCCAATCTTTGCCCCTAGTTAAGTCTGCTATTTGTATAGTATAGATGAGGTAACTAATGTTTAGAAAGGATAAGTGACTAATTCAAGGAGTAGCTGCAAATATTTTAGGATATAGGGTTGTAGAAAGAAACTTTTCAGAACACTCAATTGTTTAAACCTATACTAAAAGTTGAGTATTTGCAAGCATAATTATTAAAATCAAAGTAAAAAAGGCCTAACAATGAATGTACACAATCCCAGTAGAAAAGAGTATGAGGTAAGAATGCATAGAGGGGACAAATGAAATTGATATAAAAATATTACATTATATAAATTATAAATTTCTCCATAGTTTATGCATTTATTCCAGAATATGTGGAAATATTTATTATACTGACTCTAATACATGTATAACATATGTGTACATATGCACATAAAATACAAAAGAATCAAAATTACATTCAAGATTATGAAGATAGAAGTAAAAATGTCCAGGTTAATAAAAACCTCATAACATGTTCCTACTTATTTAGATTAGTTTTATTTAATTATGTTTTAAATTATATAAATGTCAGGTTACTAGTTGGTGAAGGCTGTTAGAAACAATTTGCAATCAGATGTAAAGCAGAGAGGGAAGAAGGCACGGAAGAGAAGGTTAGGAAAGAGAAGGTTGAGAAGAAAAAAGAAATAAGGAGACTGATTATTAATCAACTTTGCCGATTTTAAATTACATAAAAATATTTTCAACCATATATGGATGAATTAGACAATGGTGCAGAGGCTTAAGTAATATGCAGCCTTTTGTATTGTTTCAGCTGAACCATTGTGCGGGAGAACAATGAAGATAAAATTATAAAACCAAGTGTTTAAAACGTTAATTTTTAATCTCTGAGTGCTTTTATATTTACAAATGTAGTTGAAAAATCAACTTTTACAACCAATGACAACTTTTAAACTATCAATCCAAATATTAGTTTTAAAATTGTAAAGAGTTTTTCCTGACCCTACAATATGCTATTGAATTAAAGTAAAAATTATAAAATGATACCTGAAAATCTAATACACTCTTGCCAAGGCTAGAAAGCAGATTGCCTTATCATTAATATACCTAACTATGGCCAATAAATGATTTTCACATGAAAAATGCTTACCATTAATACCATGTTATTTGAACTTGTATTGATGCCAAAGCGGAGTTTGTCTATGGTTCCCATATGGCATATACCACATTAGATAAACTGTTACAGCCATCAAAATTAGAAATATTACAACACTGTGCACTGAATTAGTTATTTTGAAAACCATAGATGTCAAGAAAAAAACACAGGTCTTCAATAATGTGATGTAAGACAAATAGGGCTGGACACAGAAAATAACTTTATTCTATCTTCAGTGGACATTGTCCTTCTGTGAACTTCCAAGTCCTTCAAGAGTTTCTTGAAAGAAAAGTAATACAAAGTATAGAATATAATAAAAACGATAAAACAATGAAATACTCTTTTCTAGAGAGTATAAATTGAGGAACCAATGTCATTAAAACATAATTGTGTTGATCTGAAGTAAAGCAAAAAATCTGAGTAGGCAAAGTAAAGACCAATTTTGCTGGAACACACACCCCTACCCCCAAAGGTTAATTACAAAATATGACTTACTAACTCCTTGGTACCTTAAAAGACCAGTTTAAAATTTTACTATGTTCCATCTCCATATATCTTAGTCTATATTAAAAATTCTAATAAAAATAATCTCACAAATCTTAAAATGGCAACACCATTAAAGTTTCCCCTAAAATATCACGTCTTCAGAGATGGCTTCTAAGATCCCTTAAACCAAAGTAGATATTCCACCCATTTCTAGTTTCTATCCAGCTCATTAGTCAATGTGATTCATGTCATATAATACCTAACAGTTTCTGAAATGATTATAATTATTCAATTGGCTATTTGTTTATTATCTGATGCCCATCCTGAAATGTAAATTGAATGGATAACTGGGGCCTTTATATTGCTAGTGTCTTGAAGAGTTAATAGTAGAAAGCAGGCGCTCGATAAATATTTGTTCACTGAATAACATATACTTCAAATTGATTTCAGTCCTATTGCATTATAGGTTCAACTTAAAAATGTACAGCTTTTCTATTTCATCAGAGACTACTTCTAAAATGCAAAAATAACTTTTTGTTTGTTTGTTTTGAGACAGGGTCTCACTCTGTCACTCATGCGGGAGTGCAGTGGTGCCAAACTCAGTTCACTGCAACCTCCATCTCCCGGGTTCAAGTGAGTCTCGTGCCTCAGCCTCCTGAGTAGCTGGGATTACAGGCATGAGCCACCATACCCAGCCCCAAAATAACTCCTTAAGGATAATATTTTAGTTATGTCAGCTAATATATTTTGCAATATTCAAGAGAAATTTGGAACATGATAAAGCACTCATTCATTCTCCATATAACAAAATGTATCTGATGCCATCTATATCAGGTGTTGAAACTTTTGTTCCACATATTTTTAGTTAAAGGCTCAAAACATCCGTACGAGCTTATTATTTTATCATTACTATATAGTAAGAGTAAGAGAATAATTTTAAAAATACAAGAGGTACACTCAGCATCAGAAGGCAAGAGCCAGTTCCTCTAATTGTAAGACAATGTTGTCTTCTTTACTTGACAATTGTATAGCTAGGCGTTTAGGCTGTCTCTGAAGCTTAAAACAAATATTATGATCTTTATTGCATTGATTTTACATTTTATCTTTAAGTCAAACCGAGAAATCATGATCCTGTACAAATCTGAAATTATCAATGTGTTTAAATGTAAATATTATGAGTCAGCAAATTATTTAAATTGAAAACCAGAATCTGTGTATATTTTAACAAGTGAATGGCTAGGTCATGGAAACAACAGCCTCAATGACATCCACTAGCTCCACTGTCAGAGAATTTTGCTCCACCCCAAGTGTTCCAGAGTACTAGCCATTAGTCCATGTTGAAGTATAATCTGACAACGAGCACTTAGTGTGATTCAGATGCAAGAATACGTAAAGCAGTTTTTCAATTCAAAATCTGTGTTAAGAAGACCGTCAGAGCAAGAAGCTGAAAAAAAATAATTTGTTAGTTTCCGTCTTCACATGGTGGCATACATCTTTCACCTTGTTTAGTATCTATGGTGGAGAGAAGGGAAGGCAAAGAGGCGTATGCAAAATGAATATCTACTTATAATAGAGCCACTTTTATAAGGTCCTTTACGATACAGGGTTTTGAATACAAGGAAGGCATCCCCATAAAGATATAAAAATTAACTTTTTTTTTTTTTTGAGACAGTGTCTTGCTCTGTCACCCAGGCTGGAGTGCAGTGGCGTGATCTCGGCTCACTGCAAGCTCCGCCTCCCGGGTTCACGCCATTCTCCTGCCTCAGACTCCCGAGTAGCTGGGACTACAGGCGCCCGCCACCACGCCCGGCTAATTTTCTTTTTTTTGTATTCTTAGTAGAGACGGGTTTTCACTGTGTTAGACAGGTTGTTCTCGATCTCCTGACCTCGTGATCCGCCCGCGTCGGCCTCCGAAAGTGCTGGGATTACAGGCGTGAGCTACTGCGCCCAGCCCCAACGTTTCTTTTACATAGATGTAATTTATGTGAGCAGCCTGTCCAAGAGATTCTAATGTGTATTTTCTCTCATTTCACTATCTTTTTTAATTTTGAGATTCAAAATAACATCTCTATCAGCTTTGAAAAATTAATATTAACTTATCTTTCTTGGGAAAGGTATTTGAAATCTATAGAGAATAAAGGGGTGAACAAGCCACTATGTCAGCCCACAGCATCAAGAATTGGGGAGGAAACTCCCTGTCCCAGCAGCTCTTAGCATTTTTGGTTTCATTCACATCCAGATCTATTTAGGTTGGTGCAAAAGTAATCGCGGGTTTTGCCATTACTTTTAATGTCAAAAACCGAGATTACTTTGGCACCAACCGAATACTTCTATCTGGAAGAAGACTCAAATAGTCAATGAACATGGACGTGAGTTGACAGAGTATAGTGTTTTTCATAAATGCTCACTTTTTCTCCCATTTTTTTCTCTTCATTTTGTAATTCAACACACATGCTTTAGGCATAGTGCTTATTGCCGTGTCTAAAAATTTATGCTTTGAAATGTACCTATCAATAAAAAGGCGAGGAAATTATAGTCATTAATATAAGACATATATTAGAGGAATGTTAATTACTTCTGAGATCACTTATTGTACATACCTGCCATATTTGAAAGAAAGCAAGAAGAAAATAGAAACTGAATTGCCTTTCACACTCTGGCAGATAGCCAGAGCTTGGCATTCTGATGTCCCTCAAAGACATTTAAGCTTAAATATATGTATGTAGTGTTTTATAAATAAAAATAATTCTAGTCATCACACTTTCGAACTCAGCTGAAAGTATGAATACCAAAGTTAAATCGCCTCATGCTTGAAATAGCCTGAAATCAAACCAAATCTCAGCATTTACAAAATACACTACTGCTTTAGAATTAATTTTTTTGGCATGACATAAATAGCCATAGAAAAAGGAAAATAATTTTCTCTGCACATAAAATGATATTTCCTGTTTCTTACATGATAAAGCATAACTGTAACATTTGTTTTAATAGAAATATTTTGTCATCTATGCACTTTCCATCTCTATGTGTATCATAGGGATAAAGTTTAGACTATATAATTGTGTTACTCAAGTAAATGATCTTTTATAATAGCCATTAATTATATATAATTATTATATGAAATATTGATATATAATGATTAATTATATATTATTTAATGTTCTATAATTTGCATGTTAACCAAACATAAAATAATTATCTTCATTTTGACAAGAGAAACAAAAAATATATATAATTGCCCTGCCTGTTAACAATAATAAAGTTAGAGAACGTGTGGCAGGGAACACTGATCCTTAATTAGGCAAAAGTAAGAGACTCCACAGTTAGAGCTCACATAACAGTGCCTTGCTGAGAATGGAAGAAAAGAGTAAATCAATAAAATCTGATGGCATAAGTATAGGTGCCACAGTGCACAAATGAAAAATGTTACATAAGTGCACATGTTTCAATAGCTTAATCACTGGTCTCCACGTCTCTTTCAATACCGTCGTCATTATGTATATACTGACTAATTCCTTCCTGGATGTTCAGATGCTCTATCCTTTCTGCCAACTTCATTGGCCTTATCTTGGCCTACCTTGACTTCAAGAGAAAGTTGTGTTTATGTCACTATAGGACTGGTGATGTTGCCCAGCTCTTACAAAATTCTGCCTCTTTACAGTGACTGCTTTAATAGTCCATCTCCTCTTTTGCAGTGCAGAAGACGCTTCACAAAATATTGACCATACTAAGCACTCTTTCAGCAACTGAACATTAATTCCATTCTTCTTAAAACACTTTCTTTTTTTTTATTTGTTCACTGAGGATAATGGCTTCCAGCAGCATCCATGTTGCTGTAAATAAAATAATTTTGTTCTTTTTTATGGCTATGTAGTATTCCATGGTGTACATTGTACCACATGTTCTTTATCTAATCCACATTCGCAGGCATCTGGGTTGATCCCATGTTTTTGCCATTGTGAATATCACTGTGATGAACATATGGTGTATGTGTCTTTTTGGTAAAATACTTTATATTTCTCTGGGTATATACTCAGTATTGAGATTACTGGGTCAAATGGTAGTTCAGCTCTGAGTTTTTGAGAAATCTTCAAATTATACTCCATGGTGGCTGAACTAATTTACATTCCCACTGACAGCATATAAGTGTTCCCTTTCCTCTCCATCTCTCCAACAGCTGTTATTTTATGAGCTTTTAACAAAAGCCATTCTCACTGGTATGAGATGGTATCTCATCGTAGTTTTGATTTGCATTTCTCTCATGATTAATGATGATGAACATTTTTTCATACATTTGTTGGACACTTGCATGCCTTCTTTAGAAAAGGGTCTGTTCATGTCCTTTGCCCACTTTTTAATGGGGTTGTTTTTTTTGCTTGTTGATTTGTTTAAGTTCCTTATTAATTCTAGATATTAGACCTTTGTTAGATGCATAGATTGTGAATATTTTCTCTCATTTCATAGGTTGTCTGTTTACTCCCTTGATAATTTCTCTTTCTGTACAGAAGCTCATTAGTTTAATTATTTCCCATTTGTCAGTTTTTATTTCTGTTTCAATTGTTTTTGAAGACTTAGCCATAAATTCTTCACTGATATCAAAAAGAGCATTTCCTAAGTTTTTAAATCAATGCTGATATCAAGAACAGTATTTCCTAAGTTTTTTTTTCTAGGATTTTTACAGTTTGAGGTCTTACATTTCAGTCTTTATTTTTTATTGAGTTAATTTCTGTATATGGTGATAGGTAGGAGTCCAGTTTCCTTCTTCTGCATATGGTTAAACAGTTATCACAACACCATTTATTGAATAGATAGTCTTTTCCACACTGCTCATTTTTCTCACCTTTGTTGAAGATCAGATGGTTGTAGGTATGTGGCTTTATTTCTGGGTTCTCTATTCTGTTCCATTGAAAGCACTTTCTTCATTTGGCAGATAAGAGGCTGTCCTTCCTTCCTCGTCTTCCTTCCCTACTTCCTCTCCACCAGCTCATGAGCATGGGAGAATCTCAGGATCCAGTCCTTTTGCCTCCCTCCTTTATCTATACTCATTTCTGGAGTAAGCGGAAGGTTAACTCACTTAATGGCTTTAAATTCTATGTATATGCCATTGACGCCAAATTTATGTTTGTAGCACAAGCTTCTCTTGAAAGACCAGAATTATATCCACTACCAAGTGCACACCTCCACTTGGGTGATTTATAGACAACTTAATACGTTCTAAACTAAAATCCTTCATTCCACTCCAAATCTTTCCTGTTTGTCTTTCTTGTTGTCCTAAATGGCATACCATCTTTCTATTTGTTCAAAGAGAAAATTGTTTGAGTCATTTGACTTTCCTTTTTTACAGACGCTCCACATACAACAGCTCAGACATTTTGTTAACTTTAAAATATATTTTGATTTTAATAATTTCCACCACTTGTTCCTCTAACATCATAGTCTAAGTCATCTTAATCTTCCAAATTATTGCAATAAATGTCTATTACAATCCCTCCCTAAAGAAACCCGTTCAACATTGTTTAAAGCAAAGTTAACTTACTTGAACTTGAAACTATTTTTTATATGACCTCAAATTTTGTTGGAAATGGAATATATTTGGAAAACACTGCAGTGAAAACTGCTTATTCATCAGAGCAGCCCTGTCTCTCTTGTTTACTTCCTTTTAAGAACTGTCTCTTTCTCATCCTTTTCTTGTTACTAAATTCTGCTCTTATTATCCTCTCCTCCTTCCATATCTCAGCTGGCGACAAATTAAATATAACTCCTGCATGGAAGCACAAGATTGGTGGCTGAATATAAATAACAATTTGATACTTATATTTACACACTTCTCCTTGTTTAGTTCATCCAGGAACAGTCACAACGATGATATTAGCACATCCAAGTTGGAGTCTTTTTACCTTTGGCTCATTCTAATAGTGTTGTTTTATTGCCAGCAGTCCATTTTGAGCTCTGAAAATTACTTCAATTTCAATAATATTGACAAATTTTATTTGACTTCATCATAAAATTCAAGTTGCATCATGCCTTTCCAAAGGAAGAAAAAGGAAGTGCACTTACTATCTTTCATTCTAAATGAAGAAAATAGAAATGCATTTATGACCTCAAATAAGTTTCTCAGGCAGGTAAAACGAGTGGTGTGTTCTACCTTGCCCCATCTTATTTTATTGTCTCTCATTGATCATTGAAAAACTTGAGGTTTTGATCACTTATCTCAAATCAGATTATTATTTTCTGAAATATAATTACTGTAATTTATTTGTTGCCATCTTGTTGCATAATTCAGAGCATGATAGAATGCTATTGGAGCAGTCTATCCTAGGTTAATCTACTCTACAATATTCATACTTAAAAATTTAAAAAGGAATAAAAATGCTGTAAAAGAAAATGTTTATGTACATGTGTAACAGAAACAAAACTATCAATTTAATGACACATTTTACTAATAAGGTTGAGGGAAAATTAAATATTTCAATGTGTTTTAAATAAAATGTTAGCTCTTTAAAGAATTACTATATAAAATTTAAATGTGAAGAATGTTATTGGTGTTTTATTTTTAAATAAATTGTAAACATATTTATTAATTAGTCCATGCCTTTAGGGGACTCATTTAGAAACTGAGTATCATCAAATAATTGAATCCTGCAACAGGACCGGGAAAAAAATAGACCAAAATTAAGAAGATAACTTATAGTAATTTCCTGGCCAAGAATTAGAAAGCTTCACATATTTATAAGAAATCAGAATACCTATTTACAGGGGAAAGGAATGTAGTTAAGCAAATTTGACACCAGTGTAATATTTTGCTCCACTTGGTCTTTAAAGTATATGTATATAAATCAGAGTGTACTTGGACTGAATAACTTTTTGAGTTTCTTCCAGTTAGGTGATTGCTAGATATGACAGTATTTCCTTTCACTTACCATAGTGCCAGAATAATATTGACTTAAAAGTCTAGTCATTCATGATATACATCTGAGTCTGAAGGGTCAGTGGTTTATAAAAGAGCCTGTGTCTGTGCTAGCATGGTTCTGAACATTTGGCAGCATTTATTCAAAAAGGTGCGAGATGGGAAGAGCAGAGGCATTTCTGGCAGAAACATACAGCGATGCTTACTTTCACTGTTCTTGGCTCTAGCTGGTGCTATTTAGCCATCATTTTATGAAAACGTGAACACAAAGCTCAGTCATGCCTTTTAGAGTGGAGAAAAAGAGCTAAGCTAAAAATAGGCCATCATTTCATTGAGCTTCAGTCATACAATCTTACCTGGTGTGCATTTGTTGCTAACTGGCCAACTCCCCCAAAGTAGACAGTGGAGTTTTCTTGTCATATCCTTTCATGTGCAGATATGATTCAGACTATGAAGTTTTATTTAATTCTAAGTGCTATAGACCAAAAATTTGCCTTGTAACAAGTTAGTGAATCTCAATCAACTCTAGCTGTGGAACAGTTTACCCATATCTAAGAATAAAGAGAGAAAAATGTGTTTCCTCCTTAAAAATATAATATCCGACATTGTTGAATTTGTCTTTTTATAACTAATTTAGTTCTAACACATCGAATCGAACGGGTTCTTTACAAAAGCATTACCTAAGGCCTAGGTGTTCAATTAGTATTTTTCAATTAAATTTGATTTTGATTTCATTGTAAAAAATATTTGATAAATTTTAAAGCCTATAATCATACTTTTTGCAACTAAACATCTCAAATAAATAATATATCTAGAAAACCCCATTGTCTCAGCCCAAAATCTCCATAAGCTGATAAGCAACTTCAGCAAAGTCTCAGGATACAAAATCAATGTACAAAAATCACAAGCATTCTTATACACCAATAACAGACAAACAGAGAGCCAAATCATGAGTGAACTACCACTCACAATTGCTTCAAAGAGAATAAAATACCTAGGAATCCAACTTACAAGGGACGTGAAGGACCTCTTCAAGGAGAACTACAAACCACTGCTCAATGAAATAAAAGAGGATACAAACAAATGGAAGAACATTCCATGCTGATGAGTAGGAAGAATCAATATCGTGAAAATGGCCATACTGCCCAAGGGAATTTATAGATTCAATGCCATCCCCATCAAGCTACCAATGACTTTCTTCACAGAATGGAAAAAACTACTTTAAAGTTCATATGGAACAAAAAAAGAGCCCGCATTGCCAAGTCGATCCTAAGCCAAAAGAACAAAGCTGGAGGCATCACGCTACCTGACTTCAAACTATACTACGAGGCTACAGTAACCAAAACAGCATGGTACTGGTACCAAAACAGAGATATAGATCAATGGAACAGAACACAGCCCTCAGAAATAACACTGCATATCTACAACTATCTGATCTTTGACAAACCTGACAAAAACAAGCAATGGGGAAAGGATTCTCTATTTAATAAATGGTGCTGGGAAAACTGGTTAGCCATATGTAGAAAGCTGAAACTGGATCCGTTCCTTACACCTTATAAAAAATTAATTCAAGATGGATTAAAGACTTAAATGTTAGACCTAAAACCATAAAAACCCTAGAAGAAAACCTAGGCATTACCATTCAGGACATAGGCATGGGCAAGGACTTCATGTCTAAAACACCAAAAGCAATGGCAACAAAAGCCAAAATTGACAAATGGGATCTCATTAAACTAAAGAGCTTCTGCACAGCAAAAGAAATGACCATCAGAGTGAACAGGCAACCTACACAATGGGAGAAAATTTTTGCAACCTACTCATCTGACAAAGGGCTAATATCCAGGATCTACAATGAACTCAAACAAATTTACAAGAAAAAAACAAACAACCCCATCAAAAAGTGGGCTAAGGACATGAACAGACACTTCTCAAAAGAAGACATTTATGCAGCCAAAAAACACATGCAAAAATGCTCATCATCACTGGCCATCAGAGAAATGCAAATCAAAACCACAATGAGATACCATCTCACACCAGTTAGAATGGCGATCGTTAAAAAGTCAGGAAACAACAGGTGCTGGAGAGGATGTGGAGAAATAGGAACACTTTTACACTGTTGCTGGGATTGTAAACTAGTTCAACCATTGTGGAAGTCAGTGTGGCGATTCCTCAGGGATCTAGAACTAGAAACACCATTTGGCCCAGCTATCCCATTACTGGGTATATACCCAAAGCACTATAAGTCATGCTGCTATAAAGACACATGCACACGTATGTTTATTGCGGCACTATTCACAATAGCAAAGACTTGGAACCAACCCAAATGTCCAACAATGATAGACTGGATTAAGAAAATGTGGCACATATACACCGTGGAATACTATGCAGCCATAAAAAATGATGAGTTCATGTCCTTTGTAGGGACATGGATGAAACTGGAAATCATCATTCTCAGTAAACTATCACAAGGATAAAAAACCAAACACCGCATGTTCTCACTCATAGGTGGGAATTGAAGAATGAGAACACATGGACACAGGAAGGGGAACGTAACACTCTGGGGACTGTTGTGGGGTGGGGGGAGGGAGGAGGGATAGCATTAGGAGATATACCTAATGCTAAATGACGAGTTAATGGGTGCAGCACACCAACATGGCACATGTATACATATGTAACAAACCTGCACATTGTGCACATGTACCCTAAAACTGAAAGTATAATAATAATAAAATAAAATAAATAAATAAATAAAAAGAAATTTAAAAAAAGAAATAAACCTAGAGGAATAGTTACTGATGTAAGTGTAAATGAACTAAATGCTCCCGATTAAATGCAAATATTGCATGTAATTATATAAAAATTAAAACAATAATAATAATAATCCATCCTGTTTCTAATAGTTAACATACTTTTGGAAATGAGGTTTGGTAGATCTACAAAAATATTTCATATTATTTTATTTTTAATATGTTTCCATGCTTGTACCAATTACATTCTTATTAAAGGGAGAACAACAAATACACAAATAAAATATTTAAAAGTGATTATATTGCAAATGCAATATTTTAAAATCTATTTTAATACAAAATATTACAAAATGATTTACAACTTTTTCATTAACACAGTGACAGATAAAAATTCAACATTCTTTTATCTCCAATTCTGCAATTCTATCATATTATAGTGGCCAAGAATGAACATTTCAGATATATTCTCTCAGATATTTTTCTTTGTTCAAAAACGTACTTCGAAAAGATTTTTAGTATGTTATTTTTCTTTGCTTTTTTTGTTTTAAACAGTCATACGTCTTTTATTTTACTCTTTTTTTCTTGTCAAATGTGTTTTTTTGTTTGTTTGTTTTTGATTTTTAAATTTCAATAGCCTTTGGAGTACAAGTGGTTTTTGGTTACATGGAAGAATTGTATAGTGGCAAAGTCTGAGATTTTAGCACACCCGTCATCTAAGTAGCATACATTGTACATAATATGTACTTTTTTTTTTATCTCTCACCATCTTCCCCAACTTGTTCCCCTTCTGTCTGAGTCTCCAGTGTCCATTATACCATACCGTTTGCCTTTGTGTATCTTTAACTTAGTTCCCACTTACAAGTGAGAACGTATGATATTTGTTTGTCTATTCCATTACTTCATTCTTTTTTACAACCGAGTAGTATTTCATGGTGTATACATACCACATTTTCTTTATCCACTCATCAGTTGATAGGCACTTAGGTTGGTTCTGTATCTCTGCAGTTGTGAATTGTGCTGCAATAAACATATGCGTGCAGATGTCTTTTTGATATGGCTTTTTTCCTTTGGGTAGATACCCGTTAGTGTGATTGCTATATCAAATAGTAGATCTACTTTTAGTTCTTTGAGAAATCTCCATACTGCTTTCCACAAAGGTTGTAGTAATTTACATTCGTACCAGCAGCGTATAAATATTCCCTTTTCACCGCATCCACACAAACGTCTGTTGTTTTTTGACTTTTTAATAATGGCCATTTTGGCTGAAGTAAGGTGACATCTCATCGTGGTTTTAATTTGCATTTATCTGATGATTTGTTTGTTGGCCAATTGTATATCTTGTTTTGAACAGTGTCTATTCATGTCATTTGCCTACTTTTTGGTGGGATTATTTTTTTTCTTGCTGATGTCACCTGAGTAATATGCCTTTTGCACAATGTGTATTTTTTATTCCTCCCCTCATCTTCCTCTCTCCTCCTTTCTGAGTCTCCAGTGTTTGTTATACCACTTAGGGTCTATTATAGATTGTGGGTTCCTCGTAGATTCTGAATATTAGTCCTTTGTTGGATTTAGTTTGCAAATATTTTCTCCCATTCTGTGGGTTTTCTGTTCACTTTGATGATTGTTTCTTTTGCTGTGCAGAAGCTTTTAGTTTAATTGGGTCCCATTTATTTATTTTTGTTTTTGTTGCATTTGTTTTTGGGGTATTAGTCAAAATGCTTTGCCTCAGCAATATCGAGAAGAGTTTTTCCTAGGTTTTCTTCTAGAATTTTTATGTTTTCAAGTCTTAGATTTAATTCTTTAATCCATCTTGAGTTGATTTTTGTACCTGATGAGAAATAGGGATCCAAGTTCATTCTTCTATATGTGGCTATCCAGTTTTCGAAGCATCATATACCGAATAGAGTGTTATTTCCTCAGTTTATGTTTCCATATGTTTTGTCGAAGATCAATTGGTTGTAAGTATTTGACTTTATTGGGTTCTGTAGTCCATTCCATTGGTCTATGTATCTACTTTTAAAACAGTACCGTGAACTTTTGTTTACCATAGCCTTGTAGTATAATTTGAAGTCAGGTAATGTAATGACTCCAGATATTTTTCTTTTTGCTTAGAATTTCTTTGGTTGTTTGGGTGCTTTTTTGGTTCCATGTGCAGTTTAGAATTGGTTTTTCTGAATCTGTGAAGAATGATGTTGGCACTTTGATAGGGATTGCATTGAATCTGTAGATTGCTTTGAGCAGTATGTATCACTCAATCCTATATACTTAAGAGATTTATAATTTTATTCATGTTGTAAACCTTGTTCCTTTCCAAATTGTCCTGGGTTTAATTATTTATATTACTACAAGATATTTCAGTCATAAAAATGGAACCTTGTTCGCTAGAAATTTTCTGGATTATATCAAATCTGCAACTTTCTGGAGTCTATTAAATTTCTGCTGCAAGAGTATGAAAATTTCTATTCTAAATAAGTAGGAAAACTTATTTCTTATTATGACTGCTTCATGTTTTTGATAATTCATGCTATTGTCATATATATTTTTTCCAGATATCTAGAGGGAAAATGTTATCCCACTGATATTTTAATTGGACCTCCGCTTTGGTGACTTGTCGACTCATCATTTTGCCTGCTAAAAATATCTACTTTATTGACTTTGTAAATATTACTTCTATCTTTTTACTTTCTGTAGTATCTAGTGTGTGTGTGTGTATGTGTGTGTGTATGTGTCTAGTATCAAATAGAAATCTTACTACTAAATGTCCAAACTAGAACTTCTGATATTTATTCCCAAACTGTAAGCTCCATCTTTTCTTTTCTGTTCCCCCGGGCCAAACTTTTGGAATCACTTTTGACACTTCTTGCATACTCCCTCAGCAAATGCCATCATCACTAAACTTCTATCACTGCTACCATCTGATTTTAGACACCATAACTTCCTGCCTGGAATGTGACAGTTATCTCCTTATTGGTCTCTTTCTTCAGTCCTTGCCCTTTATAGTATATTTGCAAAATGAAATAATGTCATTCACTGTAAAATAAACTCTTCACATCATTGTCTTAGTAAAAACAGAATCTTTAGTTTGGTCTATAAGCTGCGACGTCTGATGCACTTTCCATTATCTGACCTCATGTCCTAGCACTTCCCCTGGTATACTCAGAAACATTGGCTTTCTGGTGGTTCCAAGGACACACTGGAGACACCTAGGCTTTAGAGCCTTCTTGCTTGTCTGCTCAAGTCCGTCTTCTTAGAATGCTCTTTCCTCAATTATCCACATGGTTTCTTTGTCTTCTTCTTATTATTATTAATTATTATTGTTGGCTATTTTCTGAAACATTACCTTCAAATAAACCTATATGTTTATATTTTTAAATTGCAAAATAATCCTCAACATCTTTCTGTCCTATTATATTTTCTTCCACAGTACTTATCATCATGTAACATATTATATATTTCACTTACTTCCTTCGTTAGTTATCTTTATTCTAATACTTTCTCTCTAATCACATTTTATCCAGAGTTCAGTATTTTTCTTGAAGTAAATCTTCAGTTATTTATCATTTTTGGTAAACTTGTTTTTTGTTCATTTGAATTTTTTCCCTCTCTCTTATAATTTGAGCATAGAATTATATGATGAAAGTGCTTTTTATAAAATATTTTTGCAGATACATTTTTATTGAATTTAATGTTCCACTGATAAGGTAATGATTCTGCCAATCCAATGTAGTTTTTATTGTCAATCTGTATATTCTTTCAGATTCAGCATTAAAAATACCATGTTTTTTTTTGTTTGTTTGTTTGTTTTCCTAAAGCTTCACTTCAAATGTTTGTGTAGACTGCTTTTTGATGTGTGCTACCCAGTGGTTGATTTGTATCTTCAATCTAAACATTTATGTCTTTTAAAATTTTGGTAATATTGCTTCTATTAACTTTGTAAATATTACTTCTATCTTTTTACTTTTTATATTGTCTATTACATATACATATATGTATAATTAAATGTATTGATAGGCTAAACAGTTTATCCTTCATACCTCTTATAAAATAGTAAACACATTTTTATTTATATAAAACAGTACTGCAAAATAATACGTATCTGGCCGTGTACTTTTCATAAATAAGAACCTCTTTTCTACATTGTAGAGCAATATAAAGAGTATTACCAATATTACCATCCCAAGAATAGCAGCACTGTTTTGCTAAGAGACACAGAGTAGGAGGGGTAGTTTCAGAGGCTTTTGCGTGTCCTTTCCCACTACAATGCCACTTAAATCAATGCTCATGGAATCAATGTGAAGCCTCTGTTACTACCAAGTGTATTCATCCTTATTATAAATTGCAGGCTTGGTGAAATGACCACTGGTTAAGTTTATTGACCTAGTAGACCAACTCTGAGCCAGACCCTGACAAGGATTTTATTTGTTACCTTATCCACATATTTTTCTTTCCCTAATGAGAAGCCATAGTGGCATTTTGAATACTGAGTATCAATTCAAGTATCATATCCAATAATTAATTAAAGGTCTGGTTACTCTCTTCTCCCAATTAACAGTTTTTTCATATACTAGGTAGAGTTCTCCAGAAAAACGTTAGCAATAGGATGTGTGTATATACAGAGACATTTATTTAAAGAAATCAACTCATTTGATTATGGAGGCTGGCATGTCCAAAATCTGAAAAGCAAGTTGACATGTTGCTGACCCAGGAAAGAGCCAATATTGCTATTTGAATACTAAGGCCATCTTCTGGCAGAATTCTCATCCCTACCTTATTAGGATGTGGTTTCTCATTTAGTGAAAGAGTTAATAGTCTTCTAACTGTGTCAGCTACCTGATCCAAAATCATTAATTTCTCTTACTGACATAAATTTAGCAATACCTTAGTTGCTGTACATCTGTCTTTCTTGTAGGAACACCTTGTATAATTAACTATCCCTTTTATTATCTGCAGGTCTCACATTCATGGCTGTCACTCTGATTCTTGCTACCCAGTAAAGTAACTACACTTACCTTGATTGTGACATTTAAACAATACAACCTAGATTCTATAACTTTGAGACTCTACCTTCACAGTAAGGTAGATATTGTAACAATATCTCCTACTATTAGTCCTGGCATATAAACCAGAGCCACTACTGAGCTTGTGAATGATGTGGGTGCCATCTTGACAGAGCATTCCTTATTGCTTTGGTAAAGAGATTATCTTTCAGAAATTTTTGTAGAACATAGTTGGCTGGTTGATTTTCTGGCCTTTCTAGTTTACCACTCTAATTTAACCTTCTGACATTTTCTCTCTTTTTTTGCTACTGAAATATAGTATTTCTGGAATTATTAATTCTTTTGGTGTAGGCTATAATTTTTTTCTCATTCGTTAGACTCTATCTAATGTTATATTAACACTATTTCTTGTGGCTTTTTCCAGGGTCCTTTCTAGAAAATTATAATTTGGCAGTTTTTTCTTTCATCACTTTAACAATATAATTCCATTGTCTTATGGCTGCCATTATTTTAGTTGAGCAGTCAGCTATTAGTCTAACATTTCCCCTATAAAGGCACCTTCTTTTCTTTTTTCTTTTCTTTTCTTTCTTCTTTTCTCATCTTTTCTTCTTTTCTCTTTCCCTAGACTGTTTTTAATTTGTTTGTTTTTAATATCCCCAGTTCTCTTAATTTTACCTTCAGATTTTCAATAATTTAAATGCTGTCTTCTGTTATGGACAATATGCATATGTTTGTTTGTTTTTTCCAGCTCACTTGTTTTCTCTTCATTTTGATATCTGGAAGCAGATATCTAATAGTATTTTATGATGTCTTACATGTTCTATTTTTTTTTAATTCCTTCAATACTATAAATACTTTAAAACTGTTATTTTATAGACTCTATTTTAATAATTACATTAGCTGAAGTTCTTGGAAATCTAACCTTTCAATTTTTAGTGACTGGTGCTGCTCACTTACAATGTCTATAATAGGTAAATTTCTAGTTTCTTGTTTAGTGTAACTATCACATCTCTTTGAGCACCAGCTCTTTCTTAAATTCATTGAATTTCACTTTATACTTAGTTTTGTTTCCCAGATAACTTTATTGTTAGCTAAACTAAATTTATTAAAAATAAAGTTTTATATTAATATAATATCCAAAATATTTTCATGTTTTAGTGGGAATTTTTTTCATTTAGTCTTTTATAACTTCTGAGATTGTTTTTTCACAACACATCAGTAATTCTTGATCTGTTTTCACTTCAATACATGTAGTTCGATTAATTTTTTTGCAAATTATATCATTTTTCATTTTTAGTATACTTCATTGTACTACTTATATCACTCATGCAGTCTACATTTTTATTTTCTTACTTCAAATATTGCAATGAACCCCATTTATATATCTTTATGAACTGAAATTTTTATTTCCTTATAAGAATCTTTAAAGTGGGATTCCTGAATTACGGGAAATAGATATGATTTAAACACTAAATAATTAAACGTATATTATTATATTTGTCTTCTCTTGATTTCAGTCTTATGAGTTTATATCATAGCCTCTTCCTTCCAGAAAGAGTGTATCAATACATTCATAAACATAGAAATGGAAAAATATACTGTGGATAACAGAGCTTGCTGAATTAATCATGCTGTTTTAGAAATGACTAGTTAATGGGTGCAGCACACCAACAAGGCACATGTATACATATGTATCAAACCTTCACATTGTACACATGTACCCTAGAACTTAAAGTATAATTTAAAAAAAGAAAAAAAGGAGAACATTTTTAAAGAAAAAAAAAGAAAAAAAGAACAGCAACAACAAAAGGTAGGAGAGAAATCCACTCCAGTGATTTTAAGTGGACCAGAGATTTAGAAATCTTTGTATTTGTTAATGGATTCATAGGTATGACACCAAAGCCTGATCAACAAAAGAAGAAAGAGATAAATTATTTAACTTTATATAAAAAACTCCATACATCAAAGGACACAATCATAAAAGTAAAATGACAACCTAAAAAGTGGGAAAAATATTTGCAAATGATATATTTGACTAGAGTACAGTGTCCAGAATAAATACAGAAACTCGAAACTCAATAACAAGAAACAACCTAATTTAAAAATAGGCAGAAGATTTGAATAAACATTTCTCCAACACCAACAATTACATGAAAAGACTCCCAACATCATTAGTTATTAGGAAAATACAAATTAAAACACACAATGAGATGTCACATTACACTCAGCAGGATGGCATTAATAATAATATTTTACAAAAAAATTGATAATAAGCATAAAGGTGAAGAACTTGGAACCCTTGCACATTGTTTTTGGGAATTTGTAATGGTGTAACCACTGTAGAAACAGTTTAATGGTTTCTCAGAAAGATAAACATAGAATTAACATATGACACAGAAATTCCACTCCTAGGTATACTCCTAAAAAAAATTAAAACCAGGTATTCAAACAAATACAAACAAATTACAATAGTAGCACTATTTATACTAGCCATAAAGTGAAAACAACCCAAATCTCCATCATGGAAAAAACTGGATAAACAAAATGTGATATATCTATATAATGAAATATTATATAGCTATAATGAGACATGAAGTACTGACACGTTATATAGTAAGTGTGAACCTTGAAAACGTTATGCATTGGTAAGTAACGCTGATATCTAAAGAAAAAGAAAACATTATGGAAAATGAAAGAAGCCAGACACAAAAGACCACATATTGTACGACTGCATTTATATGAAATATGTAGAACATCAACCTTCACAGAGACAAAAACAGATTGGCAGTTGCCCAGGCCTGGGGTCATGTGGAAGGGGAGTAATAACTCACTGCTTAAATGAGTAATGTAATACTCATAACTCATATCTATTAAATCATATCTATTTCCTGTAATTCAGGAATCCCACTTTAAAGATTCTTATAAGGAAATAAAAATTTCAGTTCATAAAGATATATAAATGGGGTTCATTGCAATATTTGAAGTAAGAAAATAAAAATGTAGACTGCATGAGTGATATAAGTAGTACAATGAAGTATACTAAAAATGAAAAATGATATAATTTGCAAAAAAATTAATCGAACTACATGTATTGAAGTGAAAACAGATCAAGAATTACTGATGTGTTGTGAAAAAACAATCTCAGAAGTTATAAAAGACTAAATGAAAAAAATTCCCACTAAAACATGAAAATATTTTGGATATTATATTAATATAAAACTTTATTTTTAATAAATTTAGTTTAGCTAACAATAAAGTTATCTGGGAAACAAAACTAAGTATAAAGTGAAATTCAATGAATTTAAGAAAGAGCTGGTGCTCAAAGAGATGTGATAGTTACACTAAACAAGAAACTAGAAATTTACCTATTATAGACATTGTAAGTGAGCAGCACCAGTCACTAAAAATTGAAAGGTTAGATTTCCAAGAACTTCAGCTAATGTAATTATTAAATTACATTACTGTACATAACTCACTGCTTAAATGAGTATGAGAATCAAATAAAACAAAAAGATGATGTTTTGAGAATGTCAACAAAATGTATTACATCTAGCCAGATAAATCAGAAAAAAATGGAGAAACACAAATTACTAATATCAGTAATAATTGAGATGATAGCACCACAGATTCTACAGACATTGAAATGGTAGTAAGGAAATAGAACAACTTTATGCTTATAAATATAACAACTTACATGCAATGAACAAATCCTCCAAAAGACACAAACTATCAATAGTCACTCAAAAAGAAATAGAAAATCTGCTTAGGTTGATATCTATGAAACAATTTATTTACACTTTAAAAACTCCAAATATTAAATAGTTTATTTTCACAAAAAAATAGGTACAGATGGCTTCAATGTTGACTCCTATCAAACATTAAAGAAAAAATAAAGAAATTATACAAAAATGTTTAAGAAAATTGAATAAAAGAGAATAGTCTCCAGCTAATGTTTAAGGCCAGTATTACTACGATGCCAAAAATAAATATATAAATAAATAAATAAATAAATAAAGACGCTACAAGAAAATATTGATAATAAAATCCTCAAAAAATTTTAGAAAATCAAACCAAACATCATGTAAAAAAATAATATAACATGATCAAGTGTTATCTTTGAAATTCAAGTTTAACTTAATAATAAAACAATTATTTAATTCAACATATTGACACAATTACAAAAGGAAAATCATACGGTCATGCCAATTTATCCAGAAAAAGCTTGTGAAAGCATTTAACATCCATTCCTGATAAAAACCATCAGCAAAGTAAGAGCCGAGGGTTACTTTATCAACCTGCCAGAGAGCTTCTGTGAAAAACACCGATAGCTAACATCATACTTAATGGTGAAATAATGAATGTTTCTTTTCTAATGTTATAAATAAGTCAAGGATTCTTTTTGTACCACTTATATTCAGCATTGTGCTGGCTAATCTTGTCAGTGCTATCACACAAGGAAAGTTTTAAAATATATACATTTGAAAAAAAAGAAATGAGCCTGTTTTCATGTACAGACATGACCATCATATTAAAAAAAATCTATGGACTCTACAAAATGTTACTAGAATTGGTGAGTTTAGCAGAGCTGCAAGAGCACAATATAAAATCAATTCTATTTCTATATAGTAATAGCAACAGACAATAATTCATATTAAAAGTAATTACATTTACAAGAGTAATACAAAATGTAAAATATTTAGGACTCTTTTTTTTTTTGAAACAGAGTCTCACTCTGTCACTCAGGGTGGAGTGCAGTGGCGCAATCTCAGCTCACTGCAACCTCTCCCTCTGAGGTTCACGTAATTCTTCTGCCTCAGCCCTCCAAGTACCTAGAACTACAGGCATGAACCACCATGCCTGGCTAAATTTTCTTTTGTTTTTTTAATTTTATTTTTTGTTTGTATTTTTAAGTAGAGACAGAGTTTTCGCCATATTGGCCAGGCTGGTCTTGAACTCCTGAACTCAAGTGATCTACTCACCTAGGAGGACTCCATTTTTACAAAAGATGTGAAAGATCTCAATAATAAAAATTACAAAACACTGCTGTAAGTAATAAAGACCTAAATAAATGCTGACATATACGTATTCATGAATTGGAGGACTCTAATTTGATTATGTAAATTCTCCTGAGGTTGATCTATGGATACAATGACATTTCACAAAAGTTTTTATAAAAATTCTTAAACAGATTCTAAAATTAATATAATAAAGAACACAGAATAGTGCTAGCAACTTTGAAAAGAAACAACAAAGTAGAAGATCAGGATTACCTTTATTCAAGATTTATTATAAAGCTACAATATTTAAGAATGGTGTGATATTGATACTAAGAGAAATGAATGAATGAACAGAATGAGACCATATGTGTGTTGTCAGCTACTTTTAAAGAAAGGTATAGAGGCAATTAGTTACATAATAAATATATTTTTAAAAACATTGCTAAAACAATAGGTGTATGTAATAATTAGATATGAAGAAAAGAAAGACATTTGATCTATGCCTGACAACATATATCAAATATAACTCAAATTCAGTTTTGAACCTAAATAGAAACCTCAGTTTATAAGAAAAAGTATAAACATTTATTTATATAAAGGTGTTATATGCATCTTCATAGACCAAAACTCATAACCCAATACCCATCTATCAATCAACAGATGAATGGATAGACTCCTAGGTGAGCAGATCACTTGAGTTCAGGAGTTCAACACTAGCCTGGCCAATATGGCGAAAACTCTGTCTCTACTTAAAAATACAAACAAAAAATAAAATTAAAAAAAATAAAAGAAAATTTAGCCAGGCATGGTGGTTCATGCCTGTAGTTCAAGGTACTTGGAGGGCTGAGGCAGAATATATGTATAAGTACATAACATAATGGTAGTCAGTAATAAAAATAATAAACTATTGATACAACCTACAAAATTGATCAATCACAGGGTGATTATGCTGATTGAAAGAAATTAGGCAAGAGAGTACATACCGTATGATTCTATTTAAATAAAATAGATTTCTAGGAAATGTAAAATAATACATATTGACAGAAAGCAAATCAGAAGCTGCCTGTGGCATAAGATTATAGGGAAGGAAACAGAGAGGTCACAAAGGTTTATGAGAAATCTTTTGGATGACACATCTTCATTATCTTGTGGTGATATTTTCATGGGTATGTAAATAGGTAAATATTTACCAAATTTTATACTTTCAACATGTGTAATTTATGTTGATTATACCTCAGTAAATCTGTTAAAACTGAAATAAAATCGATGTTTGGGGCCTAAAAAGCTTTGAACTTTACATTTTTATATGTAAATAAATATAATACAGTTATTTTTATGGGAAGGATAATGACACACGTAACATGCTTGAGTGTTGCTACAAAAGTTGGTCCAATGAGGCAAATTCTGTGTTAACACCTAGCACTTCCAAATAATCTATTTGTATTAAATCAGGTCTAGCTTTGTATAACATAAATTGATCAATCTAGATAGGAATAGATTTTGATGAATAGACAGATGAATGGATGGATGATAGATGGAGAGTGTGTTAGTCAATTTAATGTTGCTATAACAGAATACTTCAGGTTGGAAAATTATAAAGAAAAGAGATTTAATTGGCTCACAATTCTGTTGGCTGGAAAATTCAAGATTGGGTAGCTGCATCTGGTGAGATCCTCATGCTGCTTCAACTAATGGTGGAAAGCAGAAGGAGAGCAGGCATTTGCAGAGATGACATGGCAAGCAAGGAAACAAAAGAGGGAAACTGAGGGAGCCAGGCTCTTTTTAATAGGCAGTTCTCCATTGAACTAATCCAGTGTCTTAAGAATGAGAACTCATTTACCCATGGTGGGAGGACATTAATCTGTTCTTGAGGAATCCACCTCCACAAACCAAAGGACAAGACACATTGAAAGCATAGTAGGTAGATAGATAATTGATTGATTGATTATTGATGATGTAGAAATGGGGAAATACATTATAAATATGTAGATAAGTAAATCGATAAACAAATGCATTAGACCATTTGAAGTTTATATTTTTGAGTATTTACATAATCCAGCTTAAACCAAAATGTTTTTCAAATTCTTCTGCCATGCTAATAGGAAGAACCACCATATGGATGGATTCTTGAGCACAGAGGCATCTCATTTGCAACTGATAACCCACAAGAGAAATGAAAATGTGATTAAGCTAACCATGTACAACACTTCTGTTTTTATCTTTCTCCACATTACCTTTCCTGCAAAAGGAATATTTTAAAACGATGCTATTACTTTAATAGCTTCCATTTGCATTCTAAATTTTCATTGTGCCAGTTATCCGATTCCATTTATATGATGAAATTTGCGGGCCTCATGGCTATTTTAATGTGATGCCTTTTATACTGTGATTGAGCGAAGTCTCCCATGAATAAAATAAATGGTTTCAGAGGGTTCTTAAGCCCTCAACAGACATCAGCTAAAATGTTAAGAGTGCCTCCAAATCCCACTGGTGCTATATTTTCTAACCATGAAAGAAATGTCATTATTGTAAATTCCCAGCTTTTGTCTAAAAATCTTGTACTAGATCCCTTGAGCGCCAGCTCAGTTAATTAATTCAAACAATTTCCTCTCTAATCTCTAAAACATTTTCATATTTAAGACAATAAATGAGGTACTTAAGGGGTTCACTCATTGTTGGTCATTAATATGCCAGGGAATTAGAAAAATCACTCTTAGTCTTCAGTGACATGAATAATGTCTATTTTTTTCTTCAAATTGTTCTGACCTGGACAAGGTTAAAAGCATGGTTTCTCTGCAACTGAATTTAAGAAAATCCTATTTTCCACTTGCTTTGGTTTTAACACATATCCGAATACTCTTCCTTTCCTTTGAGCAATAAATTTGTATTGTAGCATGATAGGTTATGCCAATTTAAAGATTAAATTAGTTAATAATAACTTTGAAATTAGTGATTAGTTTAGAAGAAGAATAATTGCATTTTCCTTGAACCAGTACATAAGGTTAATGCAGTTGGGAGTGTGATGGCTCCAGTAACTTTGACACTAATTGGCGATTGTGTTACATGTTAAGATAAGGAATCAGCATGAATAAATTCTCATGAGGTTTGCAGGAAGACAAAGCTATTTGTTAGCAAACCCGCTTTTCACCATGTAAAAGGTTCGTTTAATTTCATAAAAGTGTGGTCTGTGAGCTTCAGGATAAAATTTCATAGTATTTCATGTCTGACTCTGGATTATCAAATTGAAACAATGCACAGGTTCTTAAGCCCTCAGCAGACATCAGCTATTTGTTTACTCTGTAAAGCAAAATCAGCCATCTATTTGTCAATATAAAAATAATTGTTTGATCTTCTAAAATTGACTATCTCCAGAGGAAAAAAAAAAACATGAGATGAAAAGAAAATCAGGTGTGTAATTGTTCATATTGCTTCGCATTTTTGTAGTCTTTACCTCAAAAGTCTTCTCATTTTGTGCATGTGCACACACAGATCCATGTAAGTGTGATTCTGCAGTGTTAAAGAACGATCTAAAGATCTGGGGGTAGTGTAGCAGAATTATCTGTAGCACACTGTCCGTAAGATAATTGAGGGATGAAAAAGAAAAAAGAGAGAATTCCCGTAAATTCTAGTGTAGGGACCTACCTATTACTAGATCAGTCTTGTCTCTGTCTATCAATCAGAAGCAGCAATGTTTCAGCTTTATACAAAAGTTTCCTATTACGTGTTTCTCATTTGTAACCTTTTAGAAGTTTGGTCATTTATATGGTTGAAAGCTAAATGGTTTCCTCATCAAAATATTAAAATGTGTATATCTTTATTTGAAACATTTACTTACCAATATTACTGCAAGTGATAAAAGTTTTTAGCCGGGCGCAGTGGCTCACGCCTGTAATCCCAGCACTTTGGGAGGCCGAGGCGGGCGGATCACGAGGTCAGCAGATCGAGACCATCCTGGCTAGCATGGTGAAACCCCGTCTCTACTAAAAATACAAAAAATTAGCCGAGCGAGGTGGCGGGCACCTGTAGTCCCAGCTACTCAGGAGGCTGAGGCAGGAGAATGGCTTGAACCCCCGGCGGCGGAGCCTGCAGTGAGCCGAGATCGCACCACTGCACTCCAGCCTGGGCGACAGCTAGACTCCATCTCAAAAAACAAACGTTTTATACTGAAGAACATGTTTATACAAAACAGTAGTATAGGTAGATATTAAAAATATTTAATGTGTTGCAATTAGTTACTGGGGCATTTTGTTTTGCAATATTATGTCACAGTTTTGCTAAAGCTGTTTAAGATTAAAGTATGTATGTATAACCTTGCCTATCTTACCATAGACAATATGTTTTTGTAACTTCCAGGGCTTAAACAACTTTAATAATCTCGTTCATATTTTCCTTTTTTTTTCTTTTTTGAGAAAGAGTCTTACTCTGTTGCCCAGGCTGGAGTGTAGTGGCATGATCTCAGCTGTCTACACCCTCTGTCTCTCAGGTTCAAGGGATTCTCCTGCCTCAGCCTCCCGAGTAGCTGGGATTACAGGTACATGCCACCACGCGTGACTAATTTTTGTATTTTTAGTAGAGACGAGGTTTCACCGTGTTTGCCAGGCTGGTCTCGATCTCCTGACCTCAAGTGATCTGCTTGCCTCAGACTCCAAAGTGCTGGGGTTACAGGCATGAGCCACCAGGCTGGGCCATGTTTTCCATTTTCAAACAGACTTTTCTATTTTAAAAATTATATATTTTTGACATTCTTTTGGTCATTAGAAATGAAGGCAAATGCTAACATGGTTTCAACATAAACAAGAAAATTATTTTCCCAATAACTGAAATTAAATTAAATACAATCATGTGTCTCCTAATGATGAGAGAAATTTATTGTTAAGTGATTTCACCATTGTGCAAGCATCATAGAGAGTTCTTACACAAACCTAGATCGTTCAGACTCCTGCACACCTAGGCTACCTGGTGTAGCCTATTGCTCCTAGACTACAAACCTATTCAGCATGTTATGGTACTGAATACTGTAAGCTGTAGGCAATTGTAACACAGTATTTGTGTATCTATACAAATCTAAATAGAAAAGGTATAGCAAAATCGTAGCATAAAAGATAAAAATGATATATTGTATAGGGCAGCTTCATTATAATCTTATGAGATCACTGTTGTATATGTGGCCTAAAGCATCTTCATGTAGCACGTGACTGGATTTATAAGTTGAAACAAGAAATCCAACAAGGGAGGTTTGTAAAGGAAAATTAGAATAACTTTTTAAAAAATAAAGTATGTATTTTCTGGTCAAGATTCTGCCTAAATATTTATAAACAAATATTTCTTGAAATGTTATTTACATAGCTATAGTCAAAGGACTCTACATTTTTTAGATGGATGGACACTGGAATCGCCATGTCAGTAAAGCTTAAAATACTCCATCTTGACTTAGAGAAGATAAAATACATTAAATCATAAGGTGCCTATTTGCAGCTATGTTACCCTGTCTGAGAAACCCATATTTTTTGTTATCTTATTTCTGCTTCTTATTCCTTAGTTCACAGATTTTTATATTCTAAAAATGGCAATAAAAAATGAAATTTTCCTGTTTTTTTTTTTTTTTTTTTTTCCTTTTGATACGGAGTCTCACTCTGTTGCCTAGGCTGGAGTGCAGTGGCACAATCTCAGCTCACTGCAACCTCCACCTCATGGGTTCAAGTAATTCTCCTTCCCCTCGGCCTCCCAAGTAGATGAGAATACCGGAACTTACCACCACGCCTGGCTAATTTTTGTATTTTTAGTAAAGACAGTGTTTTACCATGTTGGTAAAGCTTGAACTCCAGGGCGATCCTCCTACATCAGCCTCCCAAAGTGCTGGGATTACAAGCATGAGCCACTGCTCCCGGCCAAAAAATGGAATTTTCAAAGATAAACAGTGTAAGAAGAAAGAAATAGGAAAGATAAATACAGACACAAGATGACAATATTTTTTTAGCAGTTTTATTGACAGAAAATGTAACCAGAATGTTTTTAACCACTTTTTAAATAATAAATTAATAATTAAACCAATTCTCTTTAAATATTGAATTTATATGTTTATAATTCTGTATGTAATTCTTATTACTTTTAAATTTCAAATTATTAATGTTACTTGTCCAAAATATGCAAATATATTAGTACAAACATAAATACTCTCACTACCATGTTCCTTAAAACCCTAACCAACACGTTTTAAATGGCTTTACTAGCTGCATAATATAGCAAATATAAATGTACTTTATTCAACTATTATTGACTTTGTAACTTCAGATATTTTTCAGGAGTTGGGTAGCCAGCTATCCAACTTATCTTTTGATAAGATAGATCCTGCCAAAGTAAAATGTAAATAGACACAATAGCTCATGTATAATAAAATTATAAGAATTATAATTAGCTAGGATTGATCATCATGTTTTAGTTTGGTTTGGTTTTGGTTTTGTCCATTGAATGCATAAAAATCACATTCCTTTTTGGTAGATTTATTTTCCCTTTTTGATTCACTAGTTACATATCTATTACCAAATTTATTGATAATTTGCATTTCTTCCTTTGTGAATCCTCAGATTCTTTCCTTTTCCTCTTATCTATATTTCTAACATTCATTATATTCAGGGTTCTCTAGAGAAAGAACCATAGGAGATACTGGGAGAAAGAGAAATTTATGTTAAGGAGTTTGTTCATGTGATTGGTGGGGGCAGGCAAATCTGAATCTGTAAGGTTAGGGAGGCCAGAAGAATGAAAATTGAAATAAGAGTTCATGTTGCTGTCTTTAGTCTAAAATCTGCAGGGCAGACCAGCTGGCTGGAAACTCAGGCAGGATTTTAATATTACAGTATTAGGGCAGAATTCCTTCTTCCCAGAGAAACCTTAGTTTTTGCTCTTAAGGACTTTATCTGATTAAATTAGGCCCACCTACATTATGGAGGGTCATCTGCTTTAATTATAGTAAACTGATTATGATTGTTAATCATATCTGCAAGACACCATCATACTAACATCTGGAATAGTGTTTGATCAAAGCATCATAATCTAACCAAGTTGAAACATTAAATTAACCATCACCATATATATATACATAAATATATATATACATAAATATATATATACATAAATATATATGTATGTGTGTGTGTGTGTATATATATATATATAGTGTGTGTGTGTGTGTGTGTGTGTGTATTGCCAGTTAGGCCCTGAACCCTTGAATTATAGATAACTTGGCTGACAATAAGTGTTAAGCTTTCTTGGCTAACTAGCACACTTCTAAAAATAAAGACGGGGCCTGATGTGATAATTACACATTGTACGCCTGTATCAAAACATCACATATACCCCATAAGTATATATACTTGTGTACCCATAAAAATTAAAAACAAAATACAAATTGAAAATAAACAAAAGGAAAAATGAAGACTAGGAAGTTAGGGCTTGTCCTACAACATGTCAAGACCTGTTATGAAGTTAATCTAATTCAGACAGTATGGTAAGCACAGAGATAGATCAACTGATCCACAGAATAAGATATAAAGCCCATGCATGTGTGGTACATTAATGACATGCTGGGTAAATTGGAAATACAAGGACTTTTCAATAATTGGAAGTAGAAGAAATTATATTTCATATGAAGAAAAATGATGTTCATTTCTACTTTTCACTTTAAGGAAAATGTATTAATGAAAATGAAAGTCAAGTTATAACTGGAAGTAGATTCTCATGATACACAATTGAAAACATATTATTATCAACATATACAAAAATACATTCCTCAAAGTTAGAAAGAAGAGCACAAACAACTCAAAAGTCCCTGGACAAGAGACATGATTATGCATTTTTCCAAAAGGGAAAAGCATGTGAAGCAATGCTAAGCATCATGTGACTCGTGAAAATTGAATCAAAATAACAAAGTAACACACATACACAAATTCTACAATCATTAACATGCTCATTTTGTAATATGGAATGCATCTAATCAATTCGTAGAAACTATATATTAGTGATGCTGTTTTTTGCCTGCTATATGTTATACATAATTTCCATTGTATTATTTGTCTTAGTCTTTGTGTTGTATCTTATTCCATATAAATATTTTATTTTATTTTTTATTTGTGTATATTTTTGAGACAACATCTTGCTCTGTCACCCAGGCTGGAGTGCAGTGGCTAATCTCTGTTAACTGCAACCTCTGCAACCCAGGCTCAAGCAATTCTCGTGCCTCCGCCTCCCGAATAGCTGGGATTACAGGTGTGCACCACCACACCAAGCTAATTTTTGTACTTTTAGTAGAGACAGGGTTTCATCACGTTGGCCAGGCTGGTCTCAAACTCCTGGCCTCAAGTGATCCACCCGCCTCAGCCTTCCAAAGTGCTGAGATTACAGTACTTTGTGAACCACCATGCCTGGCCTTTTTCACTTTTTGAGCGAGTATCTCCTCTGTTGCCCAGTGAGCAATGGTGTGAACACTGCTCACTGCAGCCTCTATCTCCTTGGCTCCAGCAATCCTCTCACCTCAGCCTCCAAAGTATCTGAGACTACAAGTATATGCCACCATGCCCAGATAATTTTTTAAGCTTTTTTTTTTTTTTTTTTTTTTTTGACAGAGTCTTGAGTTTTGAGGCTGGTCTTGAACTCCTGGACTCAAGCAATCCTCCTGCCTTGGCCTCCCAAAGTACTGGAATTACAGACATGAGCCACTCTGCCTGGCTCATAGGAATATTTTAATTTTATATTTAAATCTTCCAATTGAGGTGTCCAATGTGATGGAGCTTTTTTATATTTCATGTAGCCAAGATGTTTATATTTTGCTGTCATCCAATGCTATGCAAATAATAACCTAAATTATTCATTATAATAAAGAAAATTAATTAAAAGCCACTGTGAATGTATCTTATTAAATGGTAAATTTGGAAAATATATTCAACAACATCTGGCAAAATGTCCAGAATAACAACTTCCACTAATATTATTCAATGCTGACTTATGTTTTAGATAAGTAAAGGTATAGACTAGTAGACAAAGCTAAGTTAACTTCTTTTTGAATTTTTAGAAAATACCATTTGACAGATGATACAAGTACTGTTGTAAGGTACTATTTTAATGAAAGCTGTGTTTTGTCACTTGGGCTTTATTGTTCAAAAATACTGTGACTCACTGAGATAGATCAGCGGGAAATTCCAAATATATCCCAGACACCAGCTAGGTTGATTCTCTTTTAGCTAGAAATAAAATGTCCTTAAACTTTCATTACAGTGATATTGAAACACACATTGCCCTCCACAGGATTTCTGAATATTCCCAAGAGGCATATGTTCTTATAATCATGTATGGCTCATAAATTCTGCTTCTGCTAAATTAGTTCAAGTTAACAATCATATGCCATTACTTTTGGGCTATTCTCATTCTCTACACATTTGCCCAATTGTAAAACTTTGCCCTTTGTTTTAATTTTTACACACACACACACACACACATACACACAAACATATTCACACCACCATTTTTAAGTCAATTGTGTGTACAGTGTGCTCTTGTGAAAGTTGGGAGACAATGAAGAATGCAGAGGTTTCCATTATCTCCATTTGAAATATTTTACCTGCTGATCATTACCTCCCATCTTCTGGCTCATTTCCTCTAACAACCCAATACAACCCTCAAAACAAATCTGGAAGTGTCTTAGTCCCTAGATCCTATCTGGGTTTCACTGTCCATGACCTACTTCATACGTCCCTCACCCTTCTAACATCACAAGGAAAATCATCATAGTCACTCCCTCACATAAAGCCCTCAAACCTTTTCTGGCTGCATAGCACTCACTGGGTTAAACTGCAATCCTTGTTAAACCTAAAAATCTACCCTCGCCTCCTATGTACTTATACAGCTGAACCCAAATGAGACAAATAAGTGGCCTTCTTTCGTATGAAATTCATGATCAGTAACTTCAGTCGGGGCTTTATGTTGTTGACGGTTGGATTGCATTGAATTGGGGCTTTCCCATTTTCAAGTTCCCAGTTGTTATTTCCTAATTTCTTAATTTCATCAAAATCCAGCACTTCTTTTCCCATTATCACATCAAACTAATGGCATTACTTCTTCTTTTACTGAAGAAATCTCCATGATTACATTTTTCTAATTTGGGTCCTTTTACTTTTTTTGTAGGGAAAACAACCCCCTTGCCTATAGAGTACATCTCAATATTTCTCACTTATTCAAAGAGTTTGCTCTGAAAAGATTTCACTTTTTCCTTCATTATTATTATTTATGGTATCACTGGAGTATTCCTATATACATAAAAACACGCTATTATTTTTCCACCTTAAAAAAATTGTAAGCCCTTCCAATATGACCATTAAAGAGTAGATAAAATCATACTTATTTTCTTATTGTTAATAATTATACATCTTAGCATACTACAGAAACACTTCTTAAAGAAGTTGGAAACAATTAACCAACATAAAATTCGGGAAATGAAGAAGATAAGGGAAGTGATTTTTAACCAGGAAAGGGTTTAAAAGGAAGTATTAATCCAGACTTTCTTCAGGAGAGCATTTTCTAAACAATCATGGAAAAGAAAATAACAGCAAGGGCAGGCTTTTCTAATCACAATTGTCTTTCTGAGTGGAGCAAAGAGAGACTGAAGATCAGAGCTGCTTTAAAGTTTTGAACTTTCTCAGGTGAAGATCCACAGAGTAAGGATTTGCAGAAACATAGCCTGATAAATCTGTGTAAGAACTCCCATCAGTTCCTTGGCTGGCCCCTATTCCATGTATGCACAGGGCAAAATTCTAAGAGGCTTAACAGAGAACAGCCACTATAAGTCTGGATTACCTACCAGAGATTTCAGAGGTTGTACAAAACAGAAGAAATATTAAAGTTCATGTGCATCTATAGTAGAGATAACCTCTTTACGTGCACGTGGTGTGTTTATGAAACTAGGTCATATCCTGGCCACAAGGCTAGCTTTAACAGTTTTCAAAGAACTGATTTTATACAAAAGATATTCTCTGACCACTGTGAAGTATAATTAGAGCTCAATAACAGAAAAGTTGCTAGAAAATACTTGAAAATTAAACTTATATGACTCATATTTTAAAGAAGAAGCAAAAATGAAGATTACAAATACTGAATCATAATGAAATACAACAGGTCAAGACTCATGACATGCAGTTAAAGTGGTGCTAAGAGGGCATTTATAGCTTTAAATGCATATGTAAGAAAATAAGACTTGTTTAAAATTAATGATTTAATAAACTTCTAATCCAAAGATCTATAAAAATGAAAGGAATTAACCCAAAGAAATTAAAGGCAGGAAGTAACAGTAACAACAATGACAAATAGAAGAATAAATCAATTTAAAAACAGTAAAACAGAGAAACCAATAAAACAAAGTATATTCTCTCAAAAGCTTATTAAAACTAACATATTAGCCTTCAAGAAAATTAAGAACAAGTGTCCAAAAGGCATGATTAAGGGAGTTAAATTAAAAGCAAACCACAGTTTAGGAAAAGATATGAACAGTACATGCCAGGAGCTCTGATGAACAAAAGGTGGGAGAAGAAGAGAAAGTGAGTAAGTCCTTCCTCTGCCTTTTTGGTCTATCCAGACCCTCAACGGATTGGACGATGCCGGGCCACATTAGTGAGGAGGAATCTTTACTCAGCCTGCTGATTCCAACATTAATCTCTTCCAGAAGTACCCTCACAAACACAGAGAAATAATGTTTTACCAGATATCTGGGTATTTTATGATTATTAATTATCACTATTATTATTATTATTATTATTATTATAGACAGGGTCTTGCTCTGTCACCCAGGCTGGAGTGCAGTGGCACGATCATATCTCACTGCAGCCTCCACCTCCTGGGCTCAAGCAATCCTCTCTCCTCAGCCTCCTGAGTAGCTGGGATTATAGGCATGCATCACCACACCTGGCTTATTTATTTATTTATTTATTTATAATTTATTTTTGTAGTGATGGGATCTTGCTGTGTTGCCCAGGCTGATCTCAAACTCCTGAGCTCAAATGATTCTCCCACCTTAAATTCCCAAAGTGCTGAGATTATAGGTGTTAGCCACCACTTTAACCCAGTGAGGTGATCCATAGAATTACCCATGATGATATCTATGAAAAGATATGTACAAGAATGTTCATAACAGTTTCACTAATAGTAATTTTTAAGTTGTAAACAACCAAACATTCAACAGTAGTAGAATGAGTGAATAATTTGTGGTATAATTTTAAAATATGCTGTTACACATTGTGATATTACCCAGTGAAAATGAGCCATTTTATGATACCATGTCTAAATTTATAGACATATTTTTGAGTGGGAAAAAAATAAGAATCTAAAGAATGTATATCATACAACATTTTATTTTTGTATAACTCAAAAATAAGCAAGGCTAATTGATGATGTCTGGATAAGTGACCACATGGACGTACTCAGGTAAAAATGAAACAATCTACATACTTAAGACTTGTGGCCTTATGTATATTGTATATCTTCTCGATTAATTAATTTATTGATACCACTGCTTCTGTAGCTGATGGCTCAATCTTTCCTTTTCATAGCAAAATTCCATAAAATAGTTGCTATTTGTCTTTAATTTCTCTTCCAATTTTCTATTAAATCTATCATAATCAGGCTGTCATGTCCACTGCTTAAGCAAACTTTCTTATCAGGCTTAGCAATTATCTTCACATTACAAAATTCAGTATCAATTCTCAATCTTAATATTTTAGCAGCATTTCATATAGTTTATCACTCTCACCAAATGAAGGCTGTTATCTTCTTGGCTTTGTTTGTGTTTCTTCCTATCTTACTGATGACTACTCCTTCTCTGTCTTTTTTTTTTAACCAGTATTTCACTCCCCGATGTAATGTATGAGTACCCCAGGGCTTAGGTGCTGCACTATTTTCTCACTAAAATAACTTCCCAGTTGACAATCAGATCTTATGGCTTGATGACTGTTGATTTTATATCTACAGCTCTGACCTCTCTGTTGAAATCTAGGCTCATATGTCCAATTGCATAATCAACATTTTTTAGACGTCGAATGAAACTTTATACCTCCCGAACTGAACTAAACTCCAATCCACTTCTTTCTTAGTATTCTTCCTCTCAGTTGATATAAAATTCATCATTCCAGTAGTTCAAGCCAAAACTTCTGAAATCATCTTTGACTCTTTTGTTTCATTTTCTGCATCTGAAGCAAGTGATTATCTTTCAAAAATAGATAGTATATGACTGCTTGTTACGACCTCTTTTCCCACCACCATGGTTCAAGTTACTATTATATTTTGCCTGGATTGTTGCAAAATACTTCTAACTGGTCTTTCTATTTCTACTTTTTAAAAAATCACAGTGCGTTCTCAACATAACACTGAGAGAGGTCCTATTAAAATATGACTAAGATTGCTACACTCCTCTGCTCAAAACTTCTCAATAAATTTCTATCTCAAATTTCCACGTAGAGTAAAAGGCAAGTCCTCATAATTTAGCAGCCCCATGTAATCCCCTCTACTCATTAACTCTTTGGTATATCATATTACCGCTCTTCCTCTTGTTCCTTCTGGAACAGCCACACTGTCCTCATGATTGTTTTTACTCTATGCAGTTAACCAACTCGCAGCATTCACAGTTAACTCTTTCTTCTACTAGAACGGCCTTTCCTCTGATCATATCCACATAGCACACTCCTGCCTTTCTTCAGGTCAGCTTTTCAGCATGGCTTTCACTTAGCACCAAACTTACAATTTTAAACTTTTAGTGTATATAAACACTTACTATCCCTCTTCAAAGCTTTGTTTTTCTCTTTTTACACATGTCATCATCTAATATGCTATGTATTTTACTTATTTATCGGCTTCCTATTGTACTAGAATGCAAGTTCTATAAAGGTTTTTTGTTGATGTTTGTTTGTTTGTTTGAGACGGAGTTTCCCTCTCGTTGTCCAGGCTGAAGTGCAATGGCGTGATCTTGGCTCACAACAACCTCCACCTCCAGGGTTCAAGTGATTCTCCTGCCTCAACCTCCCAAATAGCTGGGATTACAGGCATGCACCACCATGCCTGGCTAATTTTGTATGGCTCTATAAAGTCTAGAATTTTTATTGTTATTATTTTTTCAAAGCATTCCCAGAATCTAAAAGAGTACCTCACCAATAGTAGGGCTCAATAAAACATCTTACATAAATAATTGAATAAATTCAAATAAAATATGAGATACATCTATTCTTAAATTTCACAGCCCCATCTCCTTTTTACTGCACTGCAGATTATGGTTTCTTCTCATAGTATTCAGACTTATTCTTATGCCTTCCCTCCTGAGGTGTTTCTAGAATTTTGACTTCTTCCACTAAATTGTATGGAACAATTCAGTGCTTTTAATTCTCAAACTCATATCCAGGCCCACACAGTCTTAGCAAAAATCCATGGATATTCTCAAGAAAAAAAAAATCCCTTGGTTCAATAATATCCACTTTTCTGAAAAAGCAGTTGCTTAGATGTTGTATAACCATGGCTTAATTCAGTTTTTAAATATATTATACATAGATATATCCCACCCAGCCCTGCCATCTGCTGGGGTATGTGCATGTATTCTCAAAAGGATTCTTTATTTTGTTATTAAACTAACATGTTCGTGGAAACTTATGAAAAACCTTTCTGTAGTTTTGGGATGGAAGTTATGGTCAAGGTAGTATGTAAATGTATGTATTTATTATGTGGAATATGTAAGAGAGGAAGTATGCTAACAGCAAAAGATCAGTTAAGACACATTCACTTTTGTAAGTGTGAGGTGTAGAGTATCTAGCTTATCATTTAAGTAATAGAAGCAGAAAGAGGAGCAATAGCTGCTACCAAGAAGTAAATGAATTCAAATGATGACTGGCGTCAGAGAGGAAAATGTAGAGAAAGAAGAATCAAGATGGGATCAGAAAAGAATTAAACCACCCTTGTTTTGAGATCTTTCTTTCTCTAGAGATATATTTGAACCTTTTAACCTTTTAAGTCATAAGCCATAAAGATAGCATGTTAATGCTAGATGCCATATAAAGGCATCTTTTAAGGCATATCCACAGTACATTTTCATAAAACATCAATTTAAGCTCTGTCGGTTACATCTGCTCCTGAGAGATTTCACCAGTCATATTGTATTATATCACATGACTGTTCATAAAATGATTGATAGTATACAGACAGGACACATCCAAATAAACAGGTTTTATTTGAAGATCTTTAAATGATCCATGAGCATTTCATATAGGACTCTAATAACAAGAGTTTACCATAATTTTATTTAACACATAGGTTTTAATTCAGATAAATAAACTTTCATTGGGTTTTTTTGTTGGAAAGACAAGGCAGAGCACAGTGATGAGTTTAGGACTGGCTAATTTGAATAATTTCAGCAGGGCTCTAAACTAGGGGTTCCTCTTTGCCTGGTGCCTGGCCCTGGGATGGTTAAGGCAGGGGAATACTGCTTTCTGGGGTAAGGGCCAAGTAGAAGAGGTATGGCTCCTTCTACTATTTGCATAACAAAGGCATGCTCCTGGCTGGGCCAATCTCTACAAATAAACTAATCTCAGTAGACGCAGTCTTTCCCCAGCTAGAAATGTTTAAGATGTGTAAACATACTGTACGGAAAAAAAAGTGTATACAATACAGAACCTCAAACAAAATGTCAATATGGAATATAAAATGTAGTTGGCATATCATCTGCCAGGTATTCATAACATTTGTATTTTAAAATCTATCAATTACCCTTCATTTACACTCATTTTCATCATTCACGTGGCAATTAATTACATGCTAATGTGTAAAGTTGCAATATCATTGGGTGACTCTTCAAGACTTTTAGTCTTATTTGGGAACTTATAATAAGTTGAGAATGATTCTATTAAAAGAGACTATGAAAGTTACACTATAAGATGTCAGGTCCTAGTGAGGAGTTATAAATAGCCCGCGGAGGAGCAAAGAAATGACAGGTTTTAATGAGGAAACTTCATCATTAAATTACCTACAAAAGAACTAATATCTAGTCATGTGGCAAACAGGAAGCTCTTATGACAGCACTTTCCATTAATGTACCATGCCCTTTTCCTTTAATTTTATATTTTTCCTTTGCCCAACAATAAAGGAGCTAGAAACTGCAACTATTGAGAGATAAAAAGAGACAGAAATCACAACAGTGTTCTCTCCCTCAGTGCCTAACAACACTGAGTCAGGTCAGATGGTCAAAGGAAAACACATTGAAGTGAATGACAGTGTACCTTTTTAATCTGAATAATAATGAACTAAATTCCTGCCTTTGATTTACTCCTTTCTACTACCCTTCTTTTCTCTTTTACTGTAGTATCTCAGATAAGTTTTAAGGTGTTTCAATATTACTGTGCTTCCCTCCTTATTAATCACAAATGACATCCTAGTTTTATTTTTCTATAACATACCCACTGAAAAACCAGCCTCTTATCCAACCATTTTTCAAAATTCTGATTTATGAAACTTTGGATACTGAGTAACGAAGAGACTTGTGCCTTAGGGAGACTGGCTTTGATAACCTGACCATAAATATAGAACAAGTACAAAAAGAAGTCCCCAGTATACTGGCTACAGTATACATGGTCATATCCAGGGCTGTGCCTGGTTCCTTATGGGTGATAAATTATAATCAGTACTAACACTTCATTCTTATGGTCCTCTGCTACATCAGACCTTTCTATGTTGCAGGAGTGGCCAATAATCACAGCAGAGCATGTCTTTCAAGTTTTGCTTGATGCTTAGGATAAGCAATTAGGAAGATCTTCCAGCAAGGACCCATACATATTGAATCATAAGAAAAAATCTGAGTAAAAAAGTTAGAAACAAATAATTATGAAGACCATAAACCTATCATTAATATGTAAAATATATTTTTGCACAAGGTTATTAAAAATATTTAAGCAATATTTTAAAAACAGAACACCTTGCATAAAAACTAAGATTTGGAGATTATCATAACAGGTTTATGTTCCTGCTGTCAAAAATCAAAAGGGGCTGAATTTTTCTCTACACTTTATGGGAGACATTTTTTTCTTGTATATATACTACATATATGTATATATTATATATATATTTATATGTCTTAGTCATTTTATCGTATCCACATCTTTGATTATTTTATGTATGTATCACACACACACACACAGAGATTTATTATAAGGAATTGGCTTATGCAGTAACGGAGGCTGAGAAGTCAGAAGACCTGCCATCAGCAAACTGGAGCCCCAGGTGCTGCAGATTAAATCTTTGTGTTGTGAAACTTGATTATACAAATTGGGCCATTCTTGTCATATCCAACTAAATCAGAGTCAAGGGGTCAGGTAGAAAAAAACATTCAGGGCACATAACACCAACTCCGCAACTGAATTTTCTACCAGGCCACCTGCTGAAATGTTTTGCTGTAGCTCCTATATTCAAAACAAAATAAGGAGAAAATACTCATGACAATTACAGTTCTAACTTATATAACTGGTTATATGGTTCCAGCTGGTATTTATAACTATCTTCTTCCACTATCCATTTTTTATTCTTTTTACCTACAGCAATCCCCTCACTTGGTTGTGGTTCTTTACCTGGTGTTGTGACCCAAATCTTTATTCCTAAAGGGTTTGGGTCATTAGTAGTTGTGTTAGTTCATTTTGTGCTGCTGTAGCAGAATACCACAGCCTGAATAATTTATAAAGAACAGAAACTTATTTCTCAAAATTCTGGAAGCAGGAAAGTACAAGATCGAGGCGACAGCAGCATCTTGCAAGGGCTCTCTTACTGTATCTGCATGGCAGAAGGCAGAAGGGCAAGAGATAGCAAAGCTATTTTCACAAACCCTTTTTATAAGGACATTAGTCTACCGATAAGGGCAGCGCCCTCATGATAGAAACACCTTCAAAAGGTCCCACCTTCCAACACTGGCATTGAGAATTAAGTTTCCAGCCCATGAATTTTGGTGGACACATTTCGACCAAAGCAGTAGTCTTACCTAGGTTGGATTGTTGTAGTTTTTTATTGACGTCAGTCACAGGGCATGGTAATACTAAAAGTCACCCTAAGGGATCTCCTGTATTCCACACATATTGTTCTTTACTTCCATCTCGTAATAGTAGTTTGATTTCCTCTCGGTAGGCAGGATTAATGTGCCCCGGCCAGCACAGTAACTCCCTGTTTACCTGTTAATTCAGAGGCAAGATGTGCCCGAAGTTGTCATAGTCTTAACTTCCAGTTTCTTGGAGTCATTGTTGCGTCTCCTGGTGGAAGCATTCCTTCCTTTGTAACCAAAACCTGAAGGGAAACATGAGATGAGGTTGGGGAAGAAGAAGCAAAAATTTCATTAGTGGGTCACTAGCAGTGACAGTGTGTAATGACACTCCCATTTCTACCCCTCAATACCTGGCTATGGGAGAAACAGCACCTGGTAGGATTGAATATGAGTGTCCCTTCAAAATTCATATGTTGAAATCCTAACCCCCAATATAATGGTATTAGGAGGTGAGAGCCTATGGGAGGTAGTTAGGTACTTAGGATAGATCCCCCATAAATGAGATTAGTGCTCTTACAAAAGAGGCCCCAGAGAGCTCACCAATCTCTTCCCCTGCTTTGTCTAGTAACGTTAGGAACACTCAATCTCATTATCAACCAATATAAGCATATTTGCAATATTTTGTAAATCTCTGCTGCTAGATCATGACATAAACTATCAGTGCTCTCTTTACTGCTGGAAAGAGAGTCATTGGCATATTTAAATGTAATCAGATATGTACTCAATTCTCAAACCCCTACAATCAACTGAGAAAATCTCTCCTTAAAATTCTGTTTCTCTAGAACTGATCATGATGCCAAAGTCTGTATTTGTCAGAGTTCTTTAGATATCTATAGATTAGATATATCCAATGGGATATAGGATTGGGTATATCCTACTGGTATATCTATATGGATATAGATATTTCTCACAGTTCCAGAAGCATTAATGTGTTCATGAGGGCAGAACCCTCATGACCTAAACACCTGCCAAAAATCCCAAACTTTATAATATACATTTTTACATCTACAAATAAATATAGACATACAGTTGACCCTTCAACAACATGTGATTGAGCTGTGCAGAACAACTTATACATGAACATTTTTCTGCCTTTGCCAATCTTGAGACAACATCAATCCTTCTTTTTCTTACTCCTCCTCAGCCTGCTTAACATGGAGATGATGAGTGTGAAGAATTTTGTGATGATCTACTTTTACTTCATGAATAGTAAATATATCTTCACTTCCTTATGATTTTAATATCATTTTTTCTCTAGCTTACTTTGTTATAAGAATATAGCATATATATATATATATATATATATATATATATATATGAGTCTGTAGGATGTACAAGGATGGTACCTGCATCTGCTTGGCTCCTGAAGAGACCTGAGGAAATTTTTACTCATGGCAGAAGGTGAAGGGAGAGCAGGAGTGTCACATTTTAAGAAAGCTAAGAGGTGAGAGAAGAGAAGGGAGGAAAGAAGAGAGGAGGGGACAGGCTCCTTTAATAACCATATCCCAAATAAACTTACTGCCAACCATTACCATTGGGGAGGGCACCAAGACATTCCTGAGGCATCTGCCCTCATGTCCTAAACACCTTTCATTAGGCCCCACCTCCAACATTGGAGATTACATTTCAACGTGAGATGAGGAGGGAATAACAGCCAAACTATATCAGTATATAATATATATAACATACAAATACGTGTTTCTCATCAACAGTAAACTATTAAGTATTGGAGAAGGAGGAGTCAAAAGTTGTATGGAAATTTTCTACTGCACTGAAGTCAGCATTCCCAACCTTTGCATTGTTCAAGGATCAACCTAAAATAAATCTATCTATCTATCTATCTATCTATCATCTATCTATCTATCTATCTATCTATCTATCTATCTATCTGTCATCTATCTATCTATCTATCTATCTATCTATCTACACACACACACACACACACACACACACACACTTACTTAAATCACTACCTCCTACCATGATAACTTCTTGAACTTACATCCGGCAGGAGTTCCAAATTGTCTAGCCAATTAGAATATAGACGGCAAGATCCCTGTAAAAACCCAACCATCCACAAATGGCAGCAACTCTTTTCCTGCTTAGATACTTAAGGGCAAATGGAGGAAAAAAAAAAGTGAACACGACTCATCTTATACCAAAAATATCAGATCAGAATAGTAGAATTTATATGTTCAAACAAATGCATTTATCCAAGAAAATCCCTTAACATTGAGAAGGAGAGTTTATGACAGTAAAGTTAATCTTGAAGTTAAAATTAAAGAAAACACATTAAGACAAATTTCCTATTAACCTATCAAATATAAAATTTCAATCAAAAATATACAATTTCCAGAAACATTAATATTATTTGTCTTTTTTTTTTTATTATACTTTAGGGTTTTAGGGTACATGTGCACAATGTGCAGATTTGTTACATATGTATCCATGTGCCATGTTGATTTCCTGCACCCATTAACTCGTCATTTAGCATTAGGTGTATCTCCTAATGCTGTCCCTCCCCCCTCCCCCCACCCCACAACAGTCCCCGGAGTGTGATGTTCCCCTTCCTGTGTCCATGAGTTCTCATTGTTCAATTCCCACCTATGAGTGAGAACATGCGGTGTTTGGTTTTTTGTCCTTGCGATAGTTTACTGAGAATGATGTTTTCCAGTTTCATCCATGTCCCTACAAAGGACACGAACTCATCATTTTTTATGGCTGCATAGTATTCCATGGTGTATATGTGCCACATTTTCTTAATCCAGTCTATCGTCGTTGGACATTTGGGTTGGTTCCAACTCTTTGCTATTGTGAATAGTGCCGCAATAAACATACGTGTGCATGTGTCTTTATAGCAGCATGATTTATAGTCCTTTGGGTATATACCCAGTAATGGGATGGCTGGGTCAAATGGTATTTCTAGTTCGAGATCCCTGAGGAATCGCCACACTGACTTCCACAATGGTTGAACTATTTGTCTTTTTATTTACAGACTTTTTTGCATAAAATGCAACAGGGCATAACATACTTCATTTAAGTATTTTATCATCAAATTTGTGTTTGTGAGTTGGAAAGGAAAAGATTTAAAATATGTTACTTTGCCTATTAAATTATTATATATTAAATTAGTTTTTGCCTATGGAAAATTAAAGTATTTGGTTTATTTCCTTCGTTATTATGACATTGAAAAATGTTTTTAATATCCGGATTATACTGAGTTATATTGAGAGACAATAGTATTACAGTCTGGTATGTTTTAAAAGTCTGACTCCCTAATTTGCTTAAAAGCATTTTCTTGGATGTTCTGAGTCAGTTTTTTTTCTAAGTTCTAAGAGCCATTGCCAAAAGTGACTGGTTTAATTAAAGTCACTTTTTGTTTTTGAAATGGTTGTTTCTCATATATTATGTCTAAGTTAAATATTCACCATGGGAAAATTTTATTTTGTTTTAACCAAGCATCAAAAATTATTTCCATTCAAAGTGATACTAGAAATTATTAGAATAAGAGTAACTTTATGTAAGCATAAAGCACTAGTGATTTGTAGAAACACTTGCATTACAAAGTTTCCACATGCAAAGGCCTGATGGAGTCAGTTTCTCAAAATACTGAGGTTTATACTTAGAGAAGATGAAACTCATGTGTTTAAAAAATAATATGTTCCATATGTTTCTGATTGCATTTTAAAAGTCACTGCCTTAAAAACTATAACCCAAAACAAATTGAATTTCCAGCTTCATGATTTGCCAGCCTAAGAACAGCTGTTGGAATTGAACATTATTTTACCCCATTGTTAACTAATGTCAGTGTGAGCATCATGGTAGAGACTATAATATACATCCATCTATATCCATTAGTCTCTCCTGAACACATGAGGGGATTATTCTTGCTTGATTTTAGTTATGCAGGACCAAATGACTGGTTCCAGCCAATGAAATCTGTGTAAAAAATAAAGATGTAATGTGTGCATGCAATTGTGTGTCCTTCTAAGGCAAAGTGTTTAACTGGCTAATACAAGAGCCTCCAGCAGCCACAGAAGTCATATATCTCTGATGGTGCAATTTCAAGGTAACAGAGCTTTCCTATCCAAGATACTTGAGTCACTGTGTATAGCAGAGACCACATTGACCCATGATGAACATGTTATGTGAGTAAGACATAGTCTTTGTTGGACTAAGCCCCTTCAACATATATGTTGATCTCCTAACCCCCAATATAATGGTATTAGGAGGTGAGAGCCTATGGGGGGTAGTTAGGTACTTAGGATAGATCCCCCATAAATGAGATTAGTGCTCTTACAAAAGAGGCCCCAGAGAGCTCACCAATCTCTTCCCCTACTTTGTCTAGTAACGTTAGGAACACTCAATCTCATTATCAACCAATATAAGCATATTTGCAATATTTTGTAAATCTCTGCTGCTAGATCATCACATAAACTATCAGTGCTCTCTTTACTACTGGAAAGAGAGTCATTGGCATATTTAAATGTAATCAGATATGTACCCAATTCTCAAACCCCTAGAATCAACTGAGAAAATTTCTCCTTAAAATTCTGTTTCTCTAGAACTGGAATAAGCCACCGGAATTTGGGAGATAATTCGTTACTGTGGTATTACCTAGTCTCAACTAATGCACGTGTCGACACATGTGTATTTGCATATATATGTATTTGCATATATTAGTACCATTTATCAATTAATAAGCAATGTTTACAGCATTTAATAACCAGCAATACAAATAATGTCTCTCCAATTGACCATTACAGGTTATTCTATCTATTTTGTCCATGAAAATCCGAATACTCTATGTGCATGTCTATTTCTCTTTTGTTCCCTATCTTCTATTGTCTAAAACTAGTCCTATGACAATCATTAAGAAGTTAGCACCTTTATTCAACATTATTATAAATTTATTTGCTGGTTTGAATTTTTTGTTTGCTTTTTAATGACAGAGAGGGAAAAGAGTCATTGCTACGTTGTATGTTAAAAGTTTTAGCTTCCTATTAGGTTGTAAATATACATTGTGGGTCCAGAGCTATATCTTATAAACTATTTCTAAAATGATTAACTTTTCAATAGAGTCACTGTGCTATCCATACTGTCATATGGATAACTTTACCATGAACAGTCTGGACATCTAGAACATCCAGACTCTGAATCCCACTCGTCTTTACTATTTACAATGACTTTTTTGGTTAGAGTTTCCTTTCTTTCTTAGGGGTTTTCTTTTTTTCCTGTGCTCCATGCATTCTACCCACTAATTGTGTTATATTCTCTACATGTAACTTATTTTCTAAAATTAGCTACCTGTTTCTATTTTTTTAAATAATGCTTGTTCTGTTATCTAACAATAATATATTTGGAAAGATACAAAATTATTGATATTTTCAAAATAATGTTTTTTATTTGAGAATAAGTTATGCCATATTGTAATTTTTTTCTAGAGAATTTTACATAAACCAAGGTAGAAGCCAATCTAGTCATTAATAAAGAAAATAATAAAATTACTTAGTATATTTCTGTGATTCATGTATGTTTTTGAATAGCTTGCTTTAGGTACGTAGGACTTTCTTTTCATTCCTTGACTTCTATAACTACATGCTTATTCAAGTTAAAAATGACAGCTGCTTGAAATACTTTTGTTATCTATGTAAACATAAAAGGAAGGATAATGTTATGCACTCAAAATAATTATCACTTCGTTAATAATATTTATTTACATTTCTCCAGGGAACCCTTAAATTTAACACTTCATCATAAAACAAAACAATATATGCAAACAATATATGCAAAACAATATATGCAAACAATATAAAGCAAGCTTTATGTTTGAATCAAAGCAATATATTTTGAAAGCTGAGTTAATTTCTTTTAATAATGGATATGGTTACATGGCATAGTTTCTATTATTAGAAAATGAAGGAAAGTGGCAATAGAAGAAAGTAGATGACAGTGAAGGAGTTCTTGTTAGAAACAGAAGATTGTAGCTCAAACATAAGAACATATGCCAAATTAAATTGATTAATTATTTCAGTCCTTTCTGTCATACTTTCCTTAGTGAAAGTACTTCAACTCAGAATAAGTGTGCCAATTAGAACCACTCAAAAAGATTGTCAAAATTTTATTAAGTGAAGTTAAAATAAAGTTGTAGCTAAAATTGTTTCTTAATCTGAATTAATATGCTGGTTGAAAATGATCTAGTCATAGAGTGTCAAAGCATTCTAGAGCTTTGGGAGAAAACTAAGAGATCATCTGAATAAATTCTTCTATGAAGCATTGAAAATTGCGGTTTATGCATGTTCTCACTCATAGGTGGGAATTGAACAATGAGAACACTTGGACACAGGAAGGGGAACATCACACACTGGGGCCTGTAACGGGGTTGGGGGCAGGGGTAGGGATAGCATTAGGAGATACACCTAATGTAAATGACGAGTTAATGGGTGCAGCACACCAACATGGCACATGTATACATATGTAACAAACCCGCACGTTGTGCACATGTACCCTAGAACTATATATATAACTATATATAACTATATATATAACTATATATATAACTATATATAACTATATATATAACTATATATATAACTATATATAACTATATAACTATATATATAACTATATATAACTATATATAACTACATATATAACTATATATAACTATATATAACTACATATATAACTATATATAACTATATATATAGTTATAGTTATATATATTTGTATTCTATAACTATATATATATAGAAAATTGCGGTTTAGAAAAATAAAGTGAGTCATTTGTGTTGACACTTTTAAGCTTTCTTAAATTTGGTATTGCTTTTGTGGTTTGTTTCTTTGAGGTTTTAAAATTTATTAGTTACCCTTTTTTTTCTTTCTTAATGCTATAATAATATTAAGGAAATTGGGGTTTTAGTCCTAAGGCAAGATATAATGTGTGCATGCAATTTTGTTTACTTTCAATTATAATGCAATTTCTAATACTGTTACCCTTGTAATTATTTACTGGTAAGATATCCTACAGTTATTTCTTACTTTTACTAGAAGCAAGCACAGAGAATATCTGACTCCTAGAAAAGTGGTGTTGGGACCCTGTGACCAAAGCATCTACTGATTGTTGGTTTTGGAAAAGCCTCTCTGTCCAAGTGTTAATTTTGTACTGCCTTTGTAAAAATGCACATTCTAGACGTAGTTAAACAACAGGAGACATGTACTCTAGCCATTTTTCTGTGTATTTAGGAAATGCTTTTCCTACAACTGCCTGAATATTCTACTTTACCATGAAACTTGCGTAGTTGGCATGAGCTGGGTAACAATTAAGAATATCATTTTTCATACCATGCCAAATATTGTTCTACTTTACTTAGCTCATATTTTGCATTTTGGACTTTCGTATTTAACTTGATTCAAATAGGTAGTTTTTGGTTTAAAATAGTTTGGAAATAACAAAGGTATTTGTTTTAGTCTTTACCTTCTATACAAGTTTAAAGCAAAACTGATCACTGGAACAAAGTGTGGGCAATAATTAGAACCTTTTTTTTCTTTTGGTTTTCAAAATTTTTTTCAGATCAAAAGAGTATGGAAATTTAAGGAGAATAGAAGTGATATAATGTGTAGGAAAATAATATGCTGGGAGCTATGTTCAGCAATCCAGCATTATGTGTTTGCTTGACAGCCTGCCTTTCATGATTTCAAATGCACTAAATAAGGTTTGTAGAAATTTCCAATGGCCAGCATTAATTCAGTCTCTACTGCTAGTGCAAGGAATGCATATGAGGTGCATGATTTGTTGAGAGCAGAATTAATGCAACTTAACTGAGTCTATTATTCTGTGGATATTAATAGGGGACACTGCTGAGAATGAACATTGAGAGACAAAAGGAAAAAAGAAAGGATATAGACCCAGTTTTTAGAAAGTTGTAAGCGAGGGCTTGATGTGAAAGCTCGTAGTTCCATTATATCTGTGAGTAACTCAGTGGTGCCTGTCCATATCAAATTCCTTCATCTGGCATGATTACAGTGGGAAAAAAGAAGGAGTTAATGTGTTACTAAGTTGTGTCTAGCTTATTTAATTCCACTCAGCAATGTTTGGAGATTGCATCAGCATGTACCTAGGATTACCATCATCCTAAAATTTAATTGAAAAAGGGAAATATAAAATACATTGTATTAAAATACTGTTCTGTAGCAGGGTGTGGTGGCTCATGCCTGTAATTCCAGCACTTTGGGAGGCTGAGGTGGGTGGATCATCTGAGGTCAGGAGTTTGAGACTAGCTTGGCCAACATGGTGAAATCCCCTCTCTACTAAAAATACAAAAATTAGCCAGGCATGGTGGCAGACACCTGTAATCCCAGCTACTTGGGAGGCTGAGGCACGAGAATCGCTTGAACCTGGGAGGTGGAGGTGGCAGTGAGCCGAAATTGTGCCATTGCACTCCGGCCTGGGTGACGAGAGCAAGACTCCATCTCAAAAAAGAAAAAAAAAAATTGTTTTGTAAAGGATATTGGGAAAGTTTTGGATAATCTTCTACCTGGAGAACTGAACAAAATCTCATAAATAGCAATCCTATAACACTTTCTCTTATTATTGCCCACATCTAAGCAATCCCAAAGCCCAGCTGATTCTCTTTTCTTAAATGTCCATTCATGTTGTCAACTCACTGCCAACTACATTCCCACTACTACTGATGAAATTCTCATTGCTGCAGTTCCTTATCAACTCTTACCTTCAAATTTATCTCTCTGCCTATAATTTTCTCTCCAAATCATTCTCCATATTGCCTCTAGAGTTAGTGCATTTGAAAAAATTCCCAAAAAATAAAATTGCAAAATTTTTCACTAACATCAGAGAGAGAGAATCCTCATCATGAAGAAAGTGATTCTCAAATCTTTGTGTCCAGAATATTTACCTAAAAACCTTGTAGTCTGGCTTAGAATAGGAACTCAAAATTATGTGTTCTATAAACAAAGTCACATTTATATTTGGTCTTAAAGGACAAAAAGGTGTGATCTGGGTTAAAAAGTAAGAGAGGATATTCTAGGTGTAAATGATATTTTGCAGAAGAAAAAAGATTTGGAAAAATAATTTTAGTGAGTCTATGACATATTTTCTATTTTAAAGGTCTAAGGTATACATAAACCATAATTAACAAATGTGTAATAAAGTATAATGTATGTATAAACATATGCCTGCATATGTTGATATGCATACATATGTATGTATATTTAAAAGAATAAATTTTAAAAATAGATTTAAAATCTTTAACTCATGCAAGAAATACTTACTATACCTGGAAACATCTTGCAACTTGTCATAGTTTTCAAAAGATTTCTAATTATCTGAGCTGCATTTTATTTTAAATTGATAACCTCAAAGAAATATCAACTGGAATATCTTCTTTGATGTCACTGTCATCTGACTAATTTTCCCTGTTCAAACAACTGTAAAAGTGGGTCAATTATAAGTTATGAAGTAACTGTTTTCACATTTTGAATGATAGGCAGCACAGGATGGTGAGCCGTAATAGAAGGGAAACAAACGAGGCAAATGTTGAGAGTCAGTCCTCCACTGGTGTTCCACATTTCTGTACATGTCAGCAGAAATACTGACATTGTTTTACCCAATCCATTTCAAGTACACCTATATAACAAACAGGCTTGGAAGAGAGAGTCCCTTCCTCCTGGGAAAAGGTTAGGCAGGTTTGCTTGCAAACCCAGTATAAAATATTGGAATTCCCTGTAATCCCAGCACTTTGGGAGGCCGAGGTGGGCACATCACGAGGTCAGGAGATCAAGACCATCCTGGCCAACATGGTGAAAGCCCATCTCTACTAAAAACACAAAAATTAGCTGGGCATGGTGGTGCGCACCTGTAATCCCAGCTACTTGGGAGGCTGAGGCAGGAGAATCGCTTGAACTAGGGAGTCAGAGATTTCAGTGAGGCGAGATCTTGCCACTGCACTCCAGCCTGGCAACAGAGCAAGGCTCAACCTCAACCTCAAAAAAAAAAAAAAAAAGATTGGAATTCACTAGGCTCTGGATTCTACAGCTGTAACACAAACTCACTGTATGTGTAGCATTCACATTGGCCTTTCTGTGGGACTTCAGGGACAAGGGAAACTCACATAAAGTTTATTATGCTGCAGCACCATGAGTAATATAAAGTCTTTTTGTCTCTGATCCTGTATAGTGTCTTCCACCAACAACCATGAGACTATGGCAGGTTAACTAGTTAACTTGTAAGTAGGGTAAATCTCAGACTCATCACAGATTTTGACAGTGAAGTCACAGTTGCTCCAGCTTTCTGTCAAGGTCCCCTCCAGACTTGGAGGGGTACCCCCCTTCCCACAAGGAAGGCAAACTCAGAGCATGGTAGTTTTATTATGAGAGAGAGGTACTAGAGTTTGGAGCTATTTGATCCGCTGGGATTTGTGGGACAGAGCACCATAGAGAGAAGAGATACCTTGAAAAAAAGATCCAGAAATATCATAGGCAATCTCTTGAATGTTTCACATATACAAAGCTGCTCATGCATGGAGCAAGGCTCCAAGGGACCAAAGAACAATTTAAAATAAAAACAGCATCTACCATAAAAAGAGCAATTACTGGGAAACTTTGAGCTGAACAACCTGGGGTTGTGAGACACTTGAGTTTCAAATAGTGACCATAGAGAGATTTCTTGAACACTCCAAGTATTGTATATATACCCCAGACAGGGAATATTTTAGGAATAGAGTTAATCTAGATCTAGAGATAAGACTACTTCAAACTCATTCTACCAAAGCTAAAAAACAAATCTTACGGGATCAAGCTAATCTGAAAGTGAATTAATTTAATATTCTAATTGAGCAAGGAAGCAAAATCTTGAAATATAAAAACCATAGCATCCATAATGTCTTTAAAAATTAATAGACAATGGAAGAAGAAAAAAATGTGATCCATAATCAGGACAAAAATCAATAAATAGAAACAAACTAGAAATGTCAGAGATTTTAGAATTATCCAAGGACTTTAAAACAGGCACTAACAATATATTCAAAGATTGGAAGCAAAAATTGAACATAATGAGGAATATCACAGGGATCTAAATAGAGAAATAGAAGACATAATAGAGAATCAACAGGGGATTCTAGAGATGAAAAATATAATCTCCTAAAAATGACAAATTCACTGAATCTACCTAATAGCAGACTAGAGACTTCAAATAAAAAGATAAATAAACTTGAAGAGAGGGCAATAGGAATTATACAAATTTAATATAAATAGAAAAAGGGTTGAAAAAATAAACAACATGGTCCATGGCACAACATCAAGCAGTCTAATGTGCATGTAACTGAAGGGTCAGCATATGAAAATAGGGAAATTGGAGCATAAAAAATAGGAAGGATTGTTACACATTTTTATGAAAACTATAGGCCAAAATATCCAAGCTGTTCAATGAACCCCAAGCAGAATAAAGAGATAAAACAGCTCCAAAGCACATTACCATCAAATTGCTGATGCTCAATCATATGAAGAAAATCTTAAAGGCAACGTGTAAAGAAGGACATAACTGCATTTGTTACCGGAAACAATGATAAGAATAACCATTGCATTATCATAAGAAACCAAATGGTGAGAATTTATAAAATATATTCAAATATATTTATTTTGTGAGCATACACAATTTTTTAAATGTCTTCACATTATTTGAGAAAATATGGAAGATCTCTTTCTCCCTAAAAGAATGTCTTTCCTTGTCAGTTTCTGCTCCTAAACTATTCATGTTTAAATTATTTTGGTTGAAATTTGTGATCGTCGATTTCAAGTGTCAACTTGCTGGGGTTAAGAGATACTCAAATAGCTGGTAAAGCATTATTTCTGGATATGTCTATGAGGGTGTTTCTGGAAGAGACTGGCATTCGAATCACAGAACTAAGATCTGTCCTCACCCAATGTGGACACACCCCATCTAATTGGCTGAGGGCCTAGATAGAGCACAAAGGGAGAGGAAAGGTAAATTGACTCTCTGTCTCTCTTTTCCAGAGTGCGGACACCTTTCTTCTCCTACATCTTGTACAACAGAACTCCAAGTTCTCTGGCCTTTGGACTCTGGAATTTGCACCAGTTCTTCCCCAAGGTTCTCCTGCCTTTGGCCTCAGCCTGTGAGTTACATCATTAGCTTTACTGATTCTGAGACTTTAAAAGTTGGACTGAGCAACGTTACAAGTTTCACTGGTATTTCAGCTTTTGGATGGCTTTTGGTCAGACTTCTCAGCCTCCATAATTGCATAATCCAATTCCCTTTATAAAGCCCCATTATATCTATCTATCTATCTATCTATCTATCTATCTATCTATCTATCTATCTAATCATCTATCTAGCTATACAATGTGTATGTGTAGCCTATTGGTTCTGTTTACCTGGAGAACTCTAATACAAAAGTATTTTAAGGTAAAATATATTTCAATCAAATAGTTAAATTTATGAAAATTAAATGCAGAAAGTATTTTTCAGTAATTTTTGCCATTTTGAGAGACTATGTATCCAGTTGTTTTTTTCTGGAGAAACAGTTGAGAGAAGACAGAGAAATATAGTAATTTTAGTAATAAAACAAGTTACATAGTAGAATACAGTGGCAAATATTGATCACTAGCACCCTCAATCTCAGCATACATATTAAGCATAAAAATAAAGCCCATGTTGTGCTCTCAAGTTTATCTTTAAACTGCTGTAAATTTCTATTCCATGGGCACAAACTTTCTACTGCTTACATCGCCCCAGACGTGCACATTCAGCTGTGTCCTCTTAAAGCTAATTATATATATATTATTCAACATCCCTGGTGTTTTTGTTATAATATTAAAGCTTTCAGGTATAAATAATAACTATCATTATATAATTGTATAATTTTAGGCTTCAGCCATAAGAGGAATCCAAGGAACGCCAGGCTGTTTCTTGTGTCCCTGAACTCATTCTATATAGGAAATTATTTACTCAATACATGAATTAAGTTAAATAAAGAATGAATATTACAAGATAACAGGCAGCCAGGAAAGACGGGTAATTAAAGGATATATCTGAATGCAAATTAAGCACACATCATAAGGACCATGATAAAGTATGATTTAACTAAACAGAAGAATCTAGAATCAAGAAAAGGGGGAGCACATAATAGGCCCATAGATGAGACACACGAATGAATTTATTTACATTCATGATTTTGATGAATACAAGTTGCAGGGTAAAAATAGTGTTGTGAGTGAAAATAATTCTACAACCACAGAAACTAGTTCAGTATTATCATTAAAAGTTGAAATAATCCATATCCTGTGACCAGCAATTTCATACCTAGGTAAATGCATTACAGAAACTATTGTAGTTGTGAACAGAAGATGTGTACAAAAATGTTTTTAACATCAACACCGTTTAAAGTGAAAATAAATATTCGTGTAGTAAAAATGAATTGTAGATTCATCAATATCACCAATGAACATAAAATTGAAACCTAAATAAACAAATCAGAGAAGAATACATGAGAAATGATTTAATTAATTCAAAATTTCAAATAAAACTAAGCCATATATGTTGTTGTCTTACATGCTATTATGAGATGATACAAATGAGATAATACCATAAATCAAACTAAGGGAATGAGCTCCACAAAGTAATGAAGATATTTTCTTTTGAAGTTTAGGAGAGAAATGTGATTGGAGGAGGACATATGGAAGGCTTGAAATGAACAGATAGTTTCTCTCTTTAAGCTGGGCACCTAGTAAGTACATGTTTTTTGTTTGTTTTTGCTTGGACATATTTTGACAGTCTGTAGGGTGTGGTGTTTGAAAACATGGCATGGTTAAGTTAAATAGACTTAATTTAAACTGCTTTCACTACTTATTAGCTTGTAGCTTTCAGCAAATTACTTGAACCTTTTGGGCCTCAGTTTGCTCACCTGGCTGTCAATTGGGAATAACTCATGAAATTATTGTGAAAATAAAATGATTGATAGATAATTAAAATATGGCACAAAGAAATAACTCTTTGAGGTTAAGTTGGTGTTATTGGTAATTTTTATAAGTATTATAAGTATCACTTTAGGAGACTCCATTTTAACTTATATGGCATGTTTTCCCTTGTTTTAATTTAAAGTCTTTCTAAAATTACATATCTTCTGGTACACTGACAGTGTATTTTTCTATCAAAAATTTATTATAGAAGCTCAACTAATAAACAGTATAATTTAACTGTCTTTAATGTGTATTATATTGAATTCCACATACATTATCATAAAAATTTGTCTCATAATAGTCTAATAGATTTAATAATGACAATAATTACCAACAATATTAATGTGTTAAAAGATATTTAATAAAGTGAAATGACAATCTCACATTTTAATTTGAAGCACTTTTGAAAAAGTATGTTAACTCATTTAACGACTATCTACATATTGAAATATAGTTGTTATGGAAGCTATTTGCATAATCAGAAAAGTAGAGAATTATATTGTAAACATTTTTATATTCACTACCATAATGTAAGATACATGTTTAATAACTTATTTTAATTTTTTTGAAAAGTGAAATGTAACTGATAACCATGCGGTTACTTTTATTTTCATTCACATAATTCTATTCTACTAAGAAGCAAACATGATCATGAATTTGGTGAATAAGCATCTTAGGTCTATATATGTGTATACATGTGAATATCTATCTATCTATACACACACACACACACACACACAAATACATGGATATGGGTTCATATGAAATATATATCATGCTTCTGTGATTTCTGACAAGTTATATAATTATATTATGCTACAAATATCTTTATGAAACACCATTTTTCATTTAATGATATTTTTGAAATTTTATTATCAGATATGTATCTATTTTTACTGGCATATAGTAACCATCTTTTATTTAATGATTCCCTACTACAAAGTATTCAGGTGGTCTATAATTTTTCACAGGTCCAAATAATGCCAGAATGAACATAATTTGCATATTAACTTATAAACATATATGAAGTTTTATGTAAAATAAAATTAATTTTGTCTCCCAAAAGAAAATTATATTCCTGTATAAAAACATGAAATATTTATTTTCTTTTTTCTTAAAAATTAGAAATGGATATCTAAATTGTATTTAGATAGGGAAGCTTTTATGTTAGTTCTGATTGAGTCTTCCTGAATGGCAATCACAAATAATTGGTATATTTACCAATTTCATTAAAAGATGAATGCTTTATTCACTAAATCATGGCCAATTCTACCAAAATATATTAATTTTTAGGTGACATTATTATGAAAATGATATTGCTTGAATAATTTAGTTTCATTTCCATCCTATTGTTTTTTAAAATGTTAAAATTAAGTCTATTTTCCCCATAAAGGAAAGGTAAATATATAGAAGTTTTTTTATACTAGTAAAATTATAGTTATTTCTACCAAAAAATAGACATGCCTAGTTTTGTGAGAAGCAAACCTGACTTTGATCTCTCACTAGTGAACACTTACAATCCAACTCTTAAAAACAGAGTCAGAGATCAACATGTATTACATTAATGACGTCTTGACATAAATATTTAGATCGTGAAAGAAATACACAATTAATACTCCATAAATTATAGTTAAAGTGTAATTATGAGCGTTTGGGGAGGATATGTAGTCATTTGATATGACACATTTTGGTCTTGCTTTAGCCAAAACCAAAGTTTGAACACTCTCCAAATAAAAATCTAAGATTTTGGAAACCAACTTCACGTATGTAAATTTTCTTCCTGCACTATTCAGAATACAACTTGATGGGTCAGAATAGAAATTCCATGGTCTTTTTTAAAATTATTATTGTGTTTTAAGTTCTAGGTTTCATGTGCACAGCGTGCAGGTTTATTACATATGTATACATGTGCCATGTTGGTATGCTGCACCCATTAACTTGTTATTTACATTAGGTATATCTCCTAATGTTATCCCTCCCCTGTTATGTGATCCTGGGTTGGATCTTGTGCTAGAAAAAGAACGTTAGTACAACAAAGGGAGAAATTTGAATAAGGTCTTTAGATGAGATAATAGTATTGTATCAGTGTTTGATCATTGTACTGTGATTATATAAGCTGTTAATAATTGGAAGTCTGGGAGAAGGGCAATAAGAAATAATTGTACTAATTTTCCAACAGTGTGAAAGTAATTCAAAATGAAAGTTTAAAAATAAAAGTATGGTGCCTGAATTCTAGTCAAAATATTCATCAACTGATGGTAATTAACAAAATGTAGCATGTCTGTAACTAGACAGTAGAATATTATTCATCTCTAAAAAGAATTGAAGTACTGACGTGGGCTATAATATGATGAACCTTGAAAACATGCTACGTGAAAGACACCAGGCACAAAAGATCACACTGTATGATTGCATTTATGTGAAATGTCCAGAATGGGAAAATATATATATACAGAAAGTAGATTAGTACTTGGCAGGGGTTGGGGGCTCAAGGGGAATGGAGAGTGACTGCTCATGGATACGGGGTGGCTTATGGGGGTGACAAAAATGTTCTAAGATTAGATAGTGGTGACATTTGCACAACTATGTAAATCTATTAAAAACTTCTGAACTGTTAAAAAAAAAAAGAAAGAAATTCCAACAGTAATTCATTTATTAGTATGGACTTTTCTCCACAGGATGAGGAAAAAGTATCCCAAAAGAAATGTATTATTTTTATTTAAGTATTATAGCTTCCTTAAGTATTACCATGAAAATTAGATGCCTGGACATGATGAAGTAAACAGTCCGAGATTTTTCCTCCCATTATATCCTCATTTTTCAAAAATAGACACAATAAATAAACTTTTCAGCATTGATCAACAGGAGGCACAGGATTGTTATCTCTGAGAAAAGCAAAACAAATTTGGTTTCCTTTCTTTCCAAGAAAGGGAACCCACGCTGAGCATGGTGCTCTCACTGAATAGAAAAGCCAGAGACCAGAGCGTGGAGGGCCTAGGGAAGCTGGAATTCACAGGTAGAGTATCAGAGAGGATGAAGTGACAATAACATAGAGCTCTCCATAGCGGACACCTCCAGTCTTTGATTAGATGGTGAACCACATGTGGGTCTGTTGAGGCTCCAGCAGACTAGGCAAAGAGCAAGTAGCATGGAGTTAAAAGATGAACAATTTCCAGAGCTCACAAAGTCCTGGGAGACCTCTGAGTTTTGATCATCCAAGTCAGAGAGAATGTAAGGTTGTTTAATATTCAAAATTAATCAGTGTAATTGCTTACATTAATGGAATAGAGAAGAAATAAATCATATGATTTACCATCCATCTTGAGAAACTACCTTAATCTAACAAAGAGCATATACAAGATAATGTACAACTAACATCACACTTAATGGTGAAAGACAAAATGCTTTCTTTATAAGATTAGAAACAAGACATTTATTCTGACTAATTATTGTCAACACTGTATTGGAGTCCGTAAAAAGGGCAATGAATCAAGAAAAGGAAATAAGATAAACAAATTGGGAGAAAAAAAGCAGAACCGTACCTATTCATAATTTATACACATAGAATATTCCAGGAAAACTAAAAAAGAACTCCTAGAGTTAATGACTGAATTTAACTGTATGTTCATAAAAAAAACAAATAATGAAAAAATAATGTAAGAAAAAATCAAATTTGACAGCATTGGAAATGTAGGAAAAATTCTTAGGAAGACATTTGACAAAATATGTATGAGATATGTACACTGAAAATTATAACATTGCTGACAGAATAAAGAAGACCTGTATATGAACAAATGTTCTATGTTCATAAATTGAACATTTATTTATTTATACTTTAAGTTTTAGGGTACATGTGCACAATGTGCAGGTTAGTTACATATGTATACATGTGCCATGTTGGTGTGCTGCACCCATTAACTTGTCATTTAATGTTAGGTATATCTCCTAATGCTATCCCTCCCCTCTCCCCCCACCCCACAACAGGCCCCGGTGTGTGATGTTCCCCTTCCTGTGTTCATGTGTTCTCATTGTTCAATTCCCACCTATGAGTGAGAACATGTGGTGTTTGATTTTTTGTCCTTGTGATAGCTTGCGGAGAATGATGGTTTCCAGCTTCATCCATGTCCCTATAAAGGACATGAACTCATCATTTTTTATGGCTGCATAGTATTCCATGGTGTATATGTGCCACATTTTCTTAATCCAGTCTATCGTTGTTGGACATTTGGGATGGTTCCAAGTCTTTGCTATTGTGAATAGTGCCACAATAAACGTATGTGTGCATGTATCTTTATAGCAGCATGATTTATAGTCCTTTGGGTATATACCCAGTAATGGGATGGCTGGGTCAAATGGTATTTCTAGTTGTAGATCCCTGAGGAATCACCACACTGACTTCCACAATGGTTGAACTAGTTTACAGTCCCACCAACAGTGTAAAAGTGTTCTTATTTCTCCACATCCTCTCCAGCACCTGTTGTTTCCTGACTTTTTAATGATGGCCATTCTAACTGGTGTGAGATGGTATCTCATTGTGGTTTTGATTTGCATTTCTCTGATGGCCAGTGATGATGAGCATCTTTTCATGTGTCTGTTGGCTGCATAAATGTCTTCTTTTGAGAAGTGTCTGTTCATGTCCTTTGCCCACTTTTTGATGGGGTTGTTTGTTTTTTTCTTGTAAATTTGTTTGAGTTCATTGTAGATTCTGGATATTAGCCCTTTGTCAGATGAGTAGATTGCAAAAATTTTCTCTCATTCTGTAGGTTGCCTGTTCACTCTGATGGTCATTTCTTTTGCTGTGCAGAAGTTCTTTAGTTTAATTAGATCCCAGTTGTCAGAGTTTTGTTGCCATTGCTTTTGGTGTTTCAGACATGAAGTCCTTGCCCACGCCTATGTCCTGAATGGTATTGCCTAGGTTTTCTTCTACGGTTTTTATGGTTTTAGGTCTAACATGTAAGTCTTTAATCAATGTTGAATTAATTTTTGTATAAGGTGTAAGGAAGGGATCCAATTTCAGCTTTCTACATATGGCTAGCCAGTTTTCCCAGCACCATTTATTAAATAGGGAATCGTTTCCCCATTTCTTGTTTTTGTCAGGTTTGTCAAAGATCAGATGGTTGTAGATACGCAGCATTATTTCTGAGGGCTCTGTTCTGTTCAATTGGTCTATATGTCTGTTTTGGTACCAGTACCTTGCTGTTTTGGTTACTGTAGCCTTGTAGTATAGTTTGAAGTCAGGTAGCATGATGCCTCCAGTTTTGTTCTTTTGGCTGAGGATTGACTTGGTGATGCGGGCTGTTTTTTGGTTCCATATGAACTTTAAAGTAGTTTCTTCCGATTCTGTGAAGAAAGTCATTGGTAGCTTGATGGGCATGGCATTGAATCTATAAATTACCTTGGGCAGTATGGCCATTTTCACAATATTGAATTCTTCCTACCCATGAGCATGTAATGTTCTTCCATTTGTTTGTATCCTCTTTTATTTCACTGGGGAGTGGTTTGTAGTTCCTCTCAAATTGATCTATAAACTCAATGCAATCATAATGAAAATATTAGGAGTTTTATTTTTTGCTGAAATTAACCATCTGATTCTAAGATTTATGTGAAATTACAAAGAACATGGAATGGCCAATATTATTTTGAAGTCGAGGAAAAAAATTAGAGGACATTTGCCAGATTTCCAAGCATACTATAATGCTACCATAATCGTGACAGTATGCTGGAATAAAGATATAGCTTACAGATCAGTGGAACAGAATAGAGAGTTGAGAAACTGACCCACATAAATATGTTTATTTACTTTTTTTACAAATACAGAAATGTTTTCCAATGGGGGAAAGAATAGTACTTTCATCAAATAGTGGTAGAACAATTAGCTATTTATAAGAAAAAATAATGGACCTTAACTCTTACTACACACACAATCTTAAAATTTTTCTTAGACCTACCTATAAAATAAGTGGAAAAATAATACAGAAAAAAATTCTCATAATCTTGGAGTTGATAAAGCCTTTTTAAATGATATAAATACAAGCAAATTTTAGGAAAAAAATGATAAACAATCAAATAAAATACCTCTGTGATTCAAAGACATATGAAAATGAGATAAAATACACAAAATACATATGTCTGGGAAAGAACTTGCATCTAGGGTATATTAAAGCCTTCTATAACTCAGTCATAATTTAAAAACCAAGTCACAAATGTGCAAAATGTTTGAAAAGGCACTTCACAAAAGAAGATGTGTAACTAGCCAGTAAGCAAATTATGCTGTGCTCAATATAATTTGTCATTAGGGAAATGCAAATTAAAACTACAACTAGTTACATAAGCACTATAATAGCTAAATTTAAATGATTGACAATATTAAATATTCGAAAGGATATGGATCAACTAAAACTCATATCACTGATGTGAATGTAAAATGGTACAATTACCTCAGAAAATAGTTTGCTAGTGTTTTGCAAAATACAGTACCGCAAAGTACATACCGCAACACGGTTATGGTATAATGCAGCAATATCACATCTTGGTATTTGTCAAGATAAACTAAACATAAACTGAAAGAAATTATCCTGTATGACTGCTCATAGCAGCTTTATTCATAATAATCCCAAACTGGATACAATCTAAATGTTCATCAATAGGTGAATAAATTAACAAGTGATGGTACCGCTATGCAATAGAATACTACTCATCAGCAAAAGAAACAAACCACCGATAAATTAACAGCCTGAATGAACCTGAAGCCGTTTGGCTGCTAAGCGGCCCAAGGAAATTTTGGGGATTCTGAAAATATTTTACTTTTTGATAATGGAATGGTAGCCATTGGGAGTATATGTTTGTCAAAACATATCAAACTTTATTATGAAAATTTATTTTATATAACTCAATATAGTTAATTACATGATTAAAAAATAACTTCACCTATACATTTTCAATTGGTGACACTTTTATATCACAATTTTATTTTCAGGGTACATACAATAAAACTAGAATAAAATAGTTTTTACACAGATACATATTTCTGGATTTTGGCATAAATAGCATTAATAATACATAAGAAATTATAAACTTCAGACACTGGCTATAAACAATTTACATTTAATTTGGTTATATAATCTATGTATACTTTTTCCTCCTGTTTATTTATATATTGTTTAATTTTTGTTTTTAAGATCAAAAGCTACAGAAAAACATATCAAGTATCACAAATGCAAAGTTTTAAAAAATGGCAAATGAGGAGTAATAAGTAATAGTTGCCATTAAAGTCACAAGCACTTAGCTGGACAAATGGATGCTAAGAGAACTTTATTTAGCCTAGTCCACAAAATTACAATATAGTTATGCCTTAGAGAAATATAAAATAAGACTACTTACATAGATTTTGGAAATGATATTCCAAATAATAAAAAAAAAAGATCAGGCCGGGCGCGGTGGCTCACGCTTGTAATCCCAGGACTTTGGGAGGCCGAGGCGGGCGGATCAGGAGGTCAGGGGATCGAGACCACGGTGAAACCCCGTCTCTACTAAAAATACAAAAAATTAGCCGGGCGTGGTGGCGGGCGCCTGTAGTCCCAGCTACTCGGAGAGGTTGAGGCGGGAGAATGGTGTGAACCCGGGAGGCGGAGCTTGCAGTGAGCCGAGATTGCGCCACTGCACTCCAGCCTGGGCGACAGAGCGAGACACCGTCTCAAAAAAAAAAAAAAAAAAAGATCATGAGCAACTGGGGTAAAGATAAAAGCAATTTTCCTCTTGATTCATACACATTGCCAATATTAACTAGTTATGTGAACTTGTATTTTCAATATAAATTAGTTTTACACCGGAATCAAATAGCTATTTCACAACCTTAACTAAATGAATCTTTATTAATCCTTATCTGAAAACCAAAATTGTATTTCAAAGTCCAGGTTTGACTGGATGAAACTATGAGTTTGCATATATTTGTTTATTTAATGTTCTTTTAGTCTATCGCCTCATTCAGATTATGACTGATGACCTAGGTAACAAATGAAATGACAAAGTATCAGGTTCGATATACTTTGAGAAAAAAAAAAAGAATTAAGTTACAGGTTCTAAATAAATGAAGTTATTTAACCCTGGTTTCGTTTTCCTTTTTTCTTCAGTAAACATGAGACAGCCAGAGTTTTCTGTGCTATTCCCAAACCAGCTTGCCAGAGCAAACAGGGCATTGAAAAGTGCCAAAAGAAAAATAAAATCACACATTACAATGATAATTACCATCTTGTTAAAACACAGTATAATAAGATTCCAATTTGGTCCATAGCTTTTGTCACATAAAATGACGCTTAAACCACAGTAAAAGGACTGATCCACATGCTACTGTATTTAATATTATACCAATGTATTTTCAGAGCAAAAGAATTAAAATACTTAAGTTAGCCAACAAATTGCCCTACTAAAAATTCCCCTAGTACATTTCTTAATATATAAATAACAAAATAACAATTAAATAATAGATAATAAATTGTTTATAATAATTAACAAATAATAATAACAAATAATAGGTGGTATCTATGGTGTACTTATCCCTGCTTGCATTATTTAGTTAAGTTTGAAAATTACTGTAAAGTGGAAATCCCAATAGTCTCTAAAATTTTAATGATATGAATAACTATTGTGAAATTAATAATTATCCTTGTCATATTACTCTTGAGAGTTAAAATATTAGATATTAATTTGGAATAATTAAATAATAGAAACAATTCACATGTAGGTTAAAGTAACTGCTACCAAAAAGGATTACAATCACCAGCACAACTTATTTTCTTTGATCTTCTATTGAATTGTTATGTAATATAAATTTAATTCTGCATATATATTATTTGCTAATTTACATAAACAGAGCCATAATATAAAGTTTAAAACATTAAGCTATTTTTGGAATTATGTATTAAATATTTTAATGAAAATTAACATGCATGTTAGAGAAATTTAATAACATGTACATGGATGTTGATTGTTTTCTCAATGTGAAATTTAAAAGTAATCCAACTCAGACCAATAAAATATGTATTTTAAATATTCTAAAGAATATTCTAACACACTAAGACTAATCAATTTCCAAAATTCTAAAATATTTACATTTAAGTTATAATTTTAAATTTTCTAAGCCATAGTAATAACTATCCTGGAATGAAATGTAGGTTTTATACATCGAAGCACAATATTAACAATGAAAACATGAGCCTTTTTCCCCTTTTCTAGTACAATATATTATTTGCTAAGCAGCTTGACACTTAGCTTTATCCAGGAAATACTAATATTTTTCTCTTCTTGTTACACCAGCTTATTCATTATAGGCATTAATTTGATGCTGGATATAAGATATTCTGAGGTCCCAATAGGATATAAGTAAGTTGCTATTCAGAATTTTCTGAGTGTTCAAAAATATTATGCATTGTAGAAGCAATATATTCATTTACAATTTGGTCTTTACTACCCACGAACTTAGCTTCCTGTGTGTTACAAATGCATCGGCAGTATTGGTAAAACTCAGGGTTTATATTGATTAGCCTACTAAGAGGGTTTTTGTTTCTTGAAGGAATTGCACAGCTGGAAAAAATGCAATAAAGAAATCAGTAAAATAACAAACTTCTTTAGAACTTATGTTTATCCTTAAGATACTATTTTGGCACCAAGTCGGAGGAAAGCAAGAGAATATTTAAACTGCCACTCATTATGCCCCATTTTCTTTTATTCTTCTAGCTCATATTAAATACTAAACAGATTTTGTATACTAGTTTTTATTTTTTGAATGTTGGATAGGTTATATCTTTCTCATTTCCACATTGTATTTCACTTTAAACTCTAAAAATTACCTTAAATCAGCAAAATAACATAAAAAAGAATATTAGAAAACTTTCACTGCAGAATTGGACTTTAAGTTTCAGTGGTTATTAATGCCTTATTGGAAGATTGAATTGGCCATTAAGCTTCCTTTCCATTATATTATCTTCATGGAATTGTATAATTTAGGCATAATAATAAGGAAAATAGTGGTCATTGCTCAAAATCTATTCAAAACCCCTCTATATAAGAGTAGAAAACAAAGAAAATAATGACTATACTACTGATGACTCAAATTTTGAATTGTGTGAATTTTGGAGGACTAATACAATTGGATAATTCAATGCTCTGATAAAAGTATTTTCAGAGGAAAGGGTTATATATTAGTTTTTTTCTTTTTTGAGACGGCATCTTGCTCTGTTGCCAGGCTGGAATCCAGTGGCACAATCTTGGCTCACTGCAACCTCTGCCTCCCAGGTTCGAGCAATTCTCCTGCCTCAGCCTCCAGAGTAGCTGGTATTACAGGCACATGCCACCATTCCCAGCTAATTTTTGTATTTTTAGTAGAGACGAGGTTTCACCATGTTGGCCAGGATGGTCTCGATCTCCTGACCTCAAGTGATCTGCTTGCCTCAGACTCCAAAGTGCTGGGGTTACAGGTGTGTGCCCCTGTGCCTAGCCGAAAGGGTTATATTTTGATGTCCCCTACTCAGGGTTTGAAAACAAATCATTGCTACATGCCATGAGTACGGGTAGGTTTTAGACTGATGGTAGTCTAAAGCAATAGCTGAATACGTACCTGCAAGCAACAAAAAATATATATGCTTTTAACATGATGCTTTTAGAGTACCCAAATGAGTTAACATCTAAAACTGAATCATTAGCCAAAATGCGTGGTCATAAGTTTTCTACAAGGAAAGATATTAAAGAACATATCAGATGCCATAAGAATATTTCTCTTTAGAGTTAGGCCACGCTCTAGTACATGATAATATTGTGTTATAGAACACTGACAGAGGCCAAAAGTTAACCAAATAATAAAAATGAAGGCATATACCATTATCTGAAATAATGTTAGTTCAGCAATAAGCAACATGGGAAATAGTATCCAAGAAACAGACCTTTAGCGTTCCGGGTAGTATGAAGAAAAGTATGGTGAGAAGAGACATTTACCACTTTGGGATGCAAATTAGGCACACTTCTTAGAGTAATGAGGCATTTAATGAGAATGATGTTCTTAACTAACATAGGATCTGTGTTCCAGGAATTATTCTAAGTGCTTTTCGTGCATCATACAATGAAATCGCATCATCCTATGAAATAGGAACTATTATTACCTCCATTGTACATATGAGAAAACCTAGGGTTAGATACATAAGCAACTTATTCTAGTCATATCACTAGAGGTAGAATTAGAATTTAAATGCAGGCAATTTGAAGCCAGAGATTAGAGGACTCAGAACATGATACCCCAAAAAATGGCATTTTTACATATTTGGTATTTTAAGCTGAAGGAAATTGAGGAAACAACAGAAGCAGAAAGATCATTCTGTTACTTTCTTCCACCTCTCTGTGTGAAGACAGGCCATAGAGAATTCTCGGAGCTACTTCCACTGAAAGTTCGTCATAAGACACTCATGTGACAGATGTCCTGCCCTATATCCAGAGGAAAGAAATGAAAGCACAGAGATACCAGGAAGAATTTGAATAGACAGGCCTTGCTACGTTTCTGTTTATTACCATTAGATCATAACTCCTTTTGTCCAATCATATTTCTATACAATTCTCCAGTCTTCATTAAATATAAGCTTAAAATAGTTTTCCCTGAGTTCTTGGGCCCTTATTTCTGAGAGCTCCTGGGTCATGTAAAAATTTGGCTAAATAAATGTTGTATGCCTTTCTTCCATTAACCTATGGTTTGCTATAAGGGTGTCAGCAATGAACCTTGTGATGGGTGAGGAAAATAGATTTCTTCTCTACAGAGTTTTGTCCGTTTCACAATAGTATCTCCTCATGAACTCAATATTTAGTTGAGCCAACTTTGAGAAACAACTTAACCAGAAACATTGGTTGAGGAAAGGATGATGGAATATTTAGTCACACATTTTTAAGTACTTGTCAAATGGCACTCAAATAGGAGCAAGCGTAGGCAGGAAGAGTAGACTGATGGATATTCTAGGCAGGTTATTAGTTAAGGAGTCTGTTAGTAAATCATATCTCTTTCAGGAAATGTATTTATAGGCCGGAGGACCTAGATACTGAGATAATTAGATTCTTCAAGTAGAAAGATCTCTTAAAAACATCAGGATAAGATGAGGGATGAAGGGACAGAAAATTTAAAAAGCAATTTTTGCAGTATGATGATTTAAAAAAATTAATTTCTTGGTAGTCCTAGGCATTTTAAGAAATTCTAAGAGAACCAAAACATAACCTCTTCCTTTATGTAACCTATAGTCCAGCATGGTAAACGATTTATGCATGACAGGAACTTTAAAATTACTGAAGGTTGGTCTATCTAATCATAAGTGTTCTTAGAATATGAGAAATTCAGTTCTGCTTTCAAGATCTGATATATTGTATAAAAATTATTCTAAGATGAAGAACATGGTTCACCAAGCCTCTGAGAAGTTATGAGTGAAACTTAGATAACAGCACCTTCTCATTTCCAGTATATCCTCAGTATTTCTCCCATTCTCACGTGTCTATCTATCTTTTGTGATGAGATCAACACCACATTGTGTTTTGGTGTTAGGACACAAAAATGCTTGTATACGTTTTAGTATTTTAAATTACAAGGACAGTAAATATTGTAATTTTTGACACTATAAAATTATGGTTTAGTGCTAATTGCCAGTTTACAACATAATTTCCTTATTAATGCCTACTAATTGTCAATTAAGTGCTCATAGAGAATGGATTTTAAAACCGAAAACGATGAATGCATTCTGCCTCATTAGGGTGGAAGTGAGATCATTTACCATACTATTAGGCTATTGGGAAGTGCAATATTTCATCAAAGGCCAGTAATAATCTGCAGATCTCAAGTTGCTTCAGATATCAACTGGCATTTACCATCTTTGCCAAAATTTGAATGAACCCTTATAATAGGAGTCAGACTGAAGTACATGACACCATGGTTAGTGATAACTGGTGTTAATTTTTATGGAGTACTTGACAGCTTCTAAGTCTTGACTTTAAATAAATATCTTAAACAGATAATTGCATGATTAAACACTGGCTTTTAATTTTGAATAATTTATCTTTAAGACAGTTTTATATTTGCAGAAAAATTGTGATGGTAGTAGAGATGGTTTCCATCTACCCCACTCCTAGTTTCCCCTATTATCAACATTGTCCATTACCACTGTATATCTTTTATGATTAATTAACCAATACTAATACATTATTGTTAACAAAAGCCCATACCTTATTTAGACATACTTAGTATTTTACCTAATGTCCTTTTTTCCATTCTAGGACTCCATTCCAGGAATCAATATTACATTAAGTTTTTATGTCTCTTTATAGGTTCCTTTAAACTGTGACATTTCATAACAATGTTTCCTATTATTCATGATTTTGACAGTCTGGGCAATTAATAATGGTCAGGAATTTTTTAGGATCACCCTTTATTGAAATTTTTGGATGTTATTCTTGTTACTGGACTGGTTTTCTGGAATTTAGGAAGGAGGATAACAAGGTAAAGCGGCATTTCCATCATGCCGTATCAAGATAACATACTACTAACATGACTTATGGCTATTGATGATGACCTTGATCACCTGGCTGAGGTAATATTTGGCAGATTTCTCTACTTTAAAGTTACCCACAAATATAGCCTCTTCCTATACGTAACTCATAATCTAGTCTTATGCATGAATAGATTTTTTAAAATGACTGATGGTTGGCAAGGCACGGTGGCTCATGCCGGTAATCCCAGAACTTTGGGAGGCTAAGGTGGGTGGATCACTTGAAGCCAGGAGTTTGAGATCAGTCTGGCCAACACAGCAAAACCCTGTCTCTACTAAAAATACAAAAAATCAGCTGGGCCTGGTAGCACATGCCTGTAATCCCAGCTACTGAGGAGCCTGAGGTACGAGAATTGCTTGAACCCATGAGGCAGAGGTTTCAGTGAGCCCAGATTGTGCCACTGCACTCCAGCCTGGGTGACCAAGCAAGACTCTGTCTCAAAAAAAAAAAAAAAAGTTACTAACTGTTGTGGTATCTAACCGTGATACTCTACCGTACATGGAAGTCAGTAAGCACAGCCCACATTTAAGAAGCAGGAGTTATGGTATACCTCATATAGGGAGGAATATCCATAGAAATTATTTGTACTTCTTCTACACTGACAATTTGTGTCTTCTCCATCATTCATTAAAATGTTCATCTATGTATTTACATTAGTATGAAAAGTTTTTTCTGTCTTTATGTAGGTTTTAAGCTTCTTTTCATATTTTTTTTTTCAAGGAAGTTCCACTGTTGATGAATTCCTCAGTTTTAGTTTGTCTGAGCAATTATTTATCATTTACTTTTTATAGATAATTTTGTTAGGTATAGAATAATAAATAAGCAAATACTTTCAAAATTTTGCCCTAGTCTTTCCTTTCTTGCAAGTTTTCTGATTAGGTGTTCAATGTAATTCTCATCCTTTTTCCTCTAGTCACTGGCCACTTTAAAGTTTTCCTTACTGTTTTTGGTATTCTACAGTTTGAATATGATATGCCTGAGTACAAAGTTTATATATATAAATGTGTATATAAATCTTGCTCGGTGTTCTCTGAGCTTCCTGGATCTATAGTTTTGTGTCTGTCACTAATTTTGCAAAATTATTGACCTTTACTATTTCCAATATTTATTCTATTCTGACCTTTTTCTAGTTATGGTATTCCAATTGCATGTACTGAAATTGTCCAACAGTTCTTGGATATTGTCAACTATTTTTTCCCTTTTATTTTCTCTTTGCGTTTCAAAAATAGAGCAAATTTTTAATAATGTCCCCAAAATTTTAAAATGGCAGAAATAATTTATATTGCCTTATTTAGTATATGTAAAATAATATACCCAAGTATATGATGAGATGAGTTGTTATGATGATAACGGTAATGGCAATAAAGCAACTATAAAAAAGATGAATTTATTGTTAAGATTGACCTTAAGGCTATATGCTTACAGAAGACAACTATACTTCTTTTTTTGGATAAAATATGTTGGCAAGTTTTTACTCTTCTATATCCATTTCTTTATTCAAGAAAATGTTATTGGTGTGTACTAAAGTGCAGATAATTTGCTCAGGCTAAGGATAAAAATATAAAAATCTATTTCCTGACCCTAACGTTGAAGAACTTAAATATAAGAAAGTAAATGTTATAAGAAAGAAAAAGAACAGCTAATGAAAAAATAAAATTTGGAAAATTAAATAATGCATCTATCATAGAGCATAGAAGAAAGACTGCTTTATAATGCTAGGGAATTCAGAGGGAACTTCACAGAAAAGGCAGTTATTGAGGAGTTTCTTGAACAATCAGTCAGAATTTTGTCACATGGGAAAGGATGAGAAGACCTTATACTTATAGGTTATAAGATTTGTTAAGAATGAATGAGAAAGACCAGGATAATTATGAGGTATAAATTGTGTAGGATTTGTAAACTGTATAATGTAAGAAGGGGAATTATAGGAAGTAAAGCAGACATACAAGCAAGGACCAAGTCATACAGGGCTTTCCAGACTGCGTGTTTGAGGAGATCCAACATGAATATTATGGAATACATTTCTGGAACCTATAATAATGTAGCTTTTTAAGGGGACTAGTGTTCTCTTGTAAGAAGTCAGCTGGAGGAAATAAAGATAAAAGCATGCAAATTTTTATCTAATAAAGCTAGTTGTCAAAGAAGAGGAACAATCATCAGTAGAACATGATGCTCTCTTGAATACTTTGGGAGGTTTTAGGCAACTCTGAGTATCCTGATTTTCAAAACCTTGAAATACTTCCCACTTAGTCTGCTTTACCTGAAAAAACAAAACAAAACAAAATCCAAAAAAACAAAACATTATCTTGTAGACAAAATTACCACTTCTCAAATCTTCCCCTCATTAGAAACCATTTAATAATTTACAGTTTCATAACAGAATATCCACCACCAGAAAATATTCACCACCCCTTGTTGACATCACCTGATAACATAATTTGTGGGACAAGGAGAAACATGCTTTTATATAGTTAATATGCACACATACTAGACAATGGTCATTAAGCCCACCAAAGCACAACAACCGACAACTTCGGTGAAGTTTCTGAGAAGCTGAACTATGTAGAGTAAAAAAATAAATAAAACTATTTATATTAAACCATGTGATCACTAGGATCTCTTGCAGGAGATTGATTGAGAAAGGACATTGGTTGAGTTAATTTGGTTGATCAAAACTGTAATCCAGAAAATCCAAAATAAGTATGATCTTAACACTATAAATAAAAGGCAGGATTTGTAGGCATATTAAGTTTTGTAATTATCTAAATACATGTTTGAGAAAATAACTAGCAAGCTATGACTTTACAACTAATTTCATTCAATGAAATGTTTTCTCTATCTATAATTTAATCTAATGAACAAAACCCCTCCTATTCCCTATGCTTAATCATACATGCATATGAATATGAAAAATTCATTTTCATATTTTGGTGATTAAATGAAATATATGCAACATTCCAAGCAGATTGGGTTGAACCATTTCCTTCCACCCAGATGTTTTGGTATCAAGTTGATGGTATTTCTTTTTATACTATAGAGCAATATAATTTTATAGTTCATTGCTGAGTATTTCATTAAATCATAAAATAATAATAATTCAATTAAATCATCAAAGAGCATGTTGTGATAATTGAAATTATGTTTTAACAGCCTCATTACTATAATTAGTCTTAGATAACCAACATGATTGGGCCCTAGTAAGATGAGATTTAATTGGCTCATTTCCATAATTGGAGCTAGCCTATTTAACTTACCACTTTTCTCTTTTAAAAACAAAGTTGTTTCATTTTCACAAAATAAGCTTTTTGAATTAGATATGAGATGTAGAATTTCAGTGAAACTTAAGCACTGGTCTCCATTTATCCCTGAGATTAAACCCAATGGACCTCCTCCTTAATTTTAATTACTGATCCAGGATGTAATACACGTGTTGCCTCTGGCATTTCTAGATAATTCAGCTCTGTCTGTCTCTGGGGTTTTAGTCTTTAAAAACAAAAAGAAAAAAGAGGAGTTATTTCTCCTCACATGGACGTTAAAATAATAAAATCAGGTTATAGATTTCTAAATATATGATATTTCCAAACTTAATTTCTAAAATGCCATAATGGTTCTGCTGAAGCTCTGGTAATTTAGGATTTGTGTGTATGGTATTCTGATTACTGGAGTTAAGACAATATCCTTATTAGCAGCTGCCTGGCCAAATTCAGTGTCACTGAGGATCTTAGTGATGCTCTCTGATATGAAATGTGGAGTCAACTCATCAAGAAGAGCAGTAAAAGATGCAGGAAATGGCCTACCGATAATGCTTCATCTGTAAACATTGAAAAAGAACTAGAAGTGATCAAAGATGTATGACAGCATCCCATTAAAAAGTTTTACTCAGGAACTCCAGCAATAGATTTGTGCTAAGGAATATATTGTGTACCTGAATATATTAAAGTGGTCTATTTGGGAATAAAAATAATATATATGTCATTCCTACTTTCTAAATAAAGATATCATAAGTTTTCATAAATGCTACCTCTGTAAGCGAAGTGAGTTTCACCGTGGTCTCGACCTCCTGACCTCGTGATCCACCCGCCTCGGCCTCCCAAAGTGCTGGAATTACAGGCCTGAGCCACTGCACCCGGCCCTTTTTTTTTCTTTTCTTTTTTTTTTTTTTTTTTTTAAATTTATCTTGTATTTTGAGCTCTAAGGTACATGTGCAGGTTTGTTATATAAGTAAAATTTTGTCATGGGGTTTTTGTGCAGATTATTTCATCACTCAGGTATTAATCACGATCCTCCCTCTCCTTCCACCCTTCATCCTCTAATAGGCCCCGTGTCTGTTGTTCCCCTGTATGTGTCCATGTGTTCTCATCATTTAGCTCCACTTGTAAGTGAGAACATACAGTATTTGCTTTACTGTTCCTGTGTTAGCCTGTCAAAGATAATGCACTCCAGCTCCATGCTTGTTTCTGAAAAGGACATTGCTGCATGTACTTTCTTTTTTATTGCTGTATAGTATTCCTTGGTGTATATGAACCATATTTCCTTTATTCAGTCTACCATTAATGGGCATTTAGGTTGACTGCATCCCTTTGCTATTATGAATAGTGCTGCGATGAACACATTAATGTGTCTTTATGGTAGAAAAATTTATATTCTTGTGGGTGTATACCCAGTAATGGGATTGCTAGGTTGAATGTTAATTCTATTTTAAGTTCTATGAGGAATTGGCACACTGCTTTCCACAATGGCTGAACTACTTTACACTCCCATCAGCAGTGTGTAAGCATTCTCTTTTCTCTGCAACCTCACTAGAGTCTGTTATTATTTTTATTTTTTAATAACCATTCTGACTGGTGTGACATGGTATCTCATTGTGGTTTTGATTTGCATTTCTCTAATGATTAGTGACATTCGGCATTTTGTCATATGCTTGTCAGCTGCATGTATGTTTTCTTTCGACAACTGTCTGTTCATGTCCATTGCCTACTTCTTAATGGAGTTGTTTTCTTTTTTTTTCTAAATTTAAATTTTATAAAGTAATATGTGTACAGAAGAGACAAATAGTTCCACAAGACTTATAATGAAAAACTGCAGTCCTCTATCCCACCATCCCAACCTTGGGGTCTCACTCTCCAAAAAGAAATGCTTGGAGCACTTGAGCTATCTTTTGGTACTTACCTCCTCATTGCTACAAAACATGCTCATATTACTATTTCCTCATTTTTTTCCATTACAGATATTTTCTCTAGGCTTCCTAATATGGAGATGAGGAATTAACCTTCTCCTATCCTCTTCTATACTTATATCACAATTTCTCATGTTTGTTTTCTGCTTGTAAATCTAAGTTCCTTATCTATTTTGGATATTAGACTTTTATCAGAAGAATAGTTTGCAAATATTTTCTCACATTGTGTAGGTTGTCTGTTTACGTTGTTCTTAATGTCTTTTGGTATGCTGAAGCTCTTTAGTTACAGTCCATTTGTTAATATTTTTGTTGTTGTTGGAATTGCTTTTGATATCTTAGTCATTAAATTTTGCCCATTCCTATGTACAGAATGGTACAACACTTATTACCACTTTATGGATGAGAAAACTAAGACATGAAGAGATTATGTAATTCGATGTCACCCAAAATTACAGAAACCCTGCAAGACAAATACCGTTCTGGACGAATCCTTATCTTTATCAATGCTTCACAGCTTAGCTAATGGTAATTCTCACAAATATCGAGCTTTTACTTTGTCTCAGGAAATGCTTCAAGTATTTTGCTTATATTATCAAATTTAACATGAAAAATAAGCCTAAATAATGATTAATGAGTCAGTTATGGAAACTACTCTTGAGTAGGCAAGGAACCTCTAGTTAAAGTCTTGTCACCACCTATAGTTTATTATATTAATGGAATTTTATTGTTATAATTAGTTTTATTTTCTTTACCTCTACATTTTAAATACAGTGTGGGTAGATGCAGTACCTATTCATCATTTACTCACACCACATAATACATTACTGTCCTCATAATACATATTTTAAAAGGACTTATTGGGCTATATAACAAATAGAGATTTGAGTTAGCAGGGAGAAAATTAGTACATTCTGAAGAACTTAGAGTTAAAAATAATTAGATGGTGTAAATGAATTCTGCGATTACTCTTTTAAATGCTTGCAATTTGAATAATGTTAAAGAATAAAAAAAGTATATTACTAGTAGAATGCCTTGATTTCAACAAAATATGTAAACAACTAGTAAAATGCTTTCATTTTGTCACAGGATACTTGAGGTGTTGCTTTTATGTCCAGAAACTTCTGTGGCCAGTGGGCCTTTGCCCAGGTTTTGCTTGGGCCCACTGGGCTCGTTCTGCTCCCTTGGCCTGGCAGGCTGTACTCTGCTCATGCTACTGGCCTGAATCCTATGCCTGCCAAGGGTGAGCCAGGTACAGAGCGGCGAGGGGTGTGTCAGTGAGTGAGTGTGGGGTCCAGCCAACTGTGCATACCTAGGCATGCCAGCTGCAGCGGGGTGGGCAGCTCCAGGTGCTGGCATGGGTGCCAGCTTCCTGCAAGGCTGGAGCTGGACCAGGTGAACTGCAAGCAGCTTTCACAGCTGGCACCAGGGATTGTGGTGGCAACCAGAAGCTTGGAGATGTCAAGAACTGCAGACGATCAAAGAGGGTGTCACAGCCTTGGCTTGGGGACCTCCTAAGTCGGGGCTTCCTGAAGGGCCTCAGCTCTTCTCTCCTTCTCTCTTCTCTCCTTATCACTTACAACGTGGTGAGCAAGGGGTGTGCTTCAGTTCTGTTTGTGTTACAGTTCCTTCAACCCCACCATTCGGCAGTTCCTAAGTTCTTGCCCCTCGTCTGGGAAGAATGAGGTACACAGAGAGTGGAGAGAGAGCAAGGTGAAGAGTTTATTTATTGAGTGACAAAACAGCTCAGAGGAGACCCACATTGGTTAGCTCTTCTCCACAGGCAAGTTATCCCGCCGGAGTCTGGCTGAGTCCTGAGGTTTTTGTGGCTTCAGAGGGGAGGAAGTGTGTGTGCTGACTGGTCCATGGACAGCCATAAGCTGCCTGGAAAAAGCACCAGAAGTTCTCACTCTGATCCACAGACTGGCTGCCTGGCCCCCAGGCCTCAGGCCGTCCGTGGCCTGAAGGTGGAGTTTCACTGCAGATCCATCCCTTTCTGACCAGGACCCTGTTGCTACCTGTTGTCATTAACCAGCCATGGCATCCAGGCTGTTTGTGCCAAGGGGTGCCTGCAGGCCCATGCCAAGCCACCCGAGGGCATGCACACCCAGTCAGGTTGTGATAGCACCCGGGCTCGCCCACAACTTTGCTCCAAAACTGGAGTAGGCACTGGGAGTGAGAAGAGGCCAGGCAGTGGGAGCAGAAACTTCTGAACCTGCCGGGACAAGGGAGCTTTCTGGGCCCCTCAGAATGCAGAGATACCCAGGTCTAGAGCCACGGCTTGGCAGCTGCAGCTGTACTCAGGAGGGCAGGGTTCCCGCCCCTCCAACATGGAAGGGAGTGGGACTTCAGCCTGTTTCCTGCTCCCACCGGATTCCTGGAGTGCACAGTCATGACCTCACCTCTACTGCGGCCAGCCTCATGGCAGGGGCCACTCCAGATGGTATCAATCCAGCTGCTCTCATCAATTTCAACAAAATATCTAAACAACTAAATTTTTTCAGCTGCCTCCTTTTGACAGGTGCTTAGAAATAAATGCATGAGCATATCCAAATGAATTAACACACTGGTCATTTCCTCCAGTACAGTTACACAGAGCTTATTTCTGCCCACAAGTGAAAATAACATGTCTTAAAACCTAAAGCTAAAGTGTTCTCTGATTTTGTCTCAAGTGGTGACTCAGATCCATAACTGTTATGCCTATCAACCTGTATGAACATTGATTTTAGCTCTGGAGTCTGCCATCTTGAACATTTTACCAGCTGACTGGGCTTTGTGCAAATGTTTATTGTATCTACCCCATCCTACTTCTCTTTCTGCGCTTTGTTCTTGATCAGTTATATTCCCTTCGGGATCAAAGCACTTGCTTTAATGGGTTTTTCCATCTCTGTTGTCTTTTTTTCTGCTTCCAGCATTTGCAGCTGTTTCCTAGTATCTTTCCTCTATGTATGAAAAAAGACAAAACCCTGAAAGGTACATGAAATAATTCAGGAAATATTCTTCTAAGCTTAAGAGGTCAAATGTTCAAGGAACTCTTCTACAGGGAAGTATGCTTAATAGTCTTTCATGTGTACAAGTGTGATATATTTAAATAAATGGACTTTGACCCAATGCTCAACCAAGTTATTCTTCCATCACTATAGAAGTATGCAGATTATAACTGTAATTTTATTATGAAATATTAAAATTGTCAGTGTACATGACATCATACATAATTTTTACAATATGCTGTAATCAATTTTATTTCCGTTGGTTTGGATGATACCTTATACCTGTTAAGGACAATCTGAAGAAATTAACTCACAGACAAGATCCATTGAGGGCATAAGATTTCAAATTACATATGTAACTTGGATATACTAACCAATTAAATTTTGTTAAAAACAAATCATTCACTCCAAACTCATGTTAAGTAATAGACCCTAAGCCCACAGTACGTTTTTAATCAAAACCTTTTACTGAATAATTAAAAGGGATATTAAGTTATTTAAATGGCTGAAGGTTAATCAGATTGTTTACATTTAAAAACTATATGAAATTAATATTATTGATTAGAAGCCCTAAATTAATATTTCCGTAATTGAGAGAGTTTTCCAATTTTCGAATGGACAGTGATTTTTAAGTGACTTTCAGCATTTGATCCTAAATAATAATAATAATCAAATGTGTGTATGTATTTTACAAGTATAACTTTGAAATATGTATAATATTAATATGTGCAAAAATAACAAATATATTGCACATATTATAGCTTAATGTTGTAAACAGTTTACCCATGTTAACACCTTTTGTCTTCCTAGTAATCCTATGTAATAGACACAACTCTTATTACCACTTTATGGATAAGACAAATAAGACATGAAGAGCCAAGATTCAAACCAAGAATTTTTGTTCAAGGCAATATGCATGTAATCCCTCTCTATAATACAACTCTACATAAATTACATGAATAAAGAACATGAGAGTTTTTAGAGTTTATTTTTGATGTCTCAAAAGACATTAAACATCAAGGGAGCTTTCTCTCGTAAATGTTTGCATCCATAACAAATGTTTCTTCCAGTTGAAGAACATTTATTATTGCCAGAGGCTTAAAAGTAAACTATTTCTAATAGCATAGGAAATTGAACAATGCTGATTCTTAGAGTCAGTGTATTTTTGTTTGTAGAAAATGCTTTTAGCAATTGTATGTATTTTTTAAAGTATAATCTAAAGTGAAGTAAACATTGAGACATTTCTTAGGTATATTGTTAATATTTTCTATACTGTATACTATCTAAATAATGAAAGATATTAATAATAGGAGTGAGAATAAAAATAAATCTCAATGGAGTATACTATTTTAATTTTCTACTGCTGTATATTATCAAAAATTTACTGGCTCAAAACAGCACCAATTCTTTACTTCTCAGACTGTGGTGTGACCAAGTTCACTAGGTATCTACTGGAGTGTCAGGATAGATAAAATGTTTAAAATATTCTTAGTCACATGGTTCGCAGTTCGGGCTGGATCTAAACTTCTGTTAAAAGGAACAAGGGCTCCTTGGAGAAATGGCTGATTCTTGGACTGGTTGGGATAAGAAACATACAAGATTGAGCCTGGAGCACGTTTTATCTCCATAAAATAAAGAAGTGTCAAAAAAACAAAAAAGAAATGATCCATAATCTTGGTGGTAGTATACCAAAAGGATTCAAAGAAAGGGCTCCCAAAGGCCAAAGGTGGAAGAAGTTAAGAAACAAAATAAATAAAGTAGCGTTGGACTGTAGCCCAAAGTTTAAAATAGATGTAAACGAATCCATGTGTTACTTATTCAACTTAAAATTGAATAAGTAAGTAAATGTGGAGAATAGACAAATCTTTCTTGCAGAAGGGCTCCAAATAAATTATGTTAATACTCTGCCCTCAAGGAGGAGGAGTGTAACTCTTTATTCCTTAGATGTGGGCTGTACACAGTGACTTTCTTTCAAAGAAACTCCGTTACTATTTAAAAAAAAAAAAAAAAAAATTAGGTGGGCGTGGTGGTACACACCTGTAGTCCCAGCTACTCAGGAGGCTGAGTCAGGAGAATTGCTTGAACCCAGGACATGGAGGTGGCAGTGAGCTGAGATTGCACAACTGCACTCCAGCCTGGGCAACAGGGCGAGACTCTGTCAAACAAAACAAAACAAAACAAAACAAACAAAAAAAAACCTAAGAAACCTTCAAAGGACAAGCTGACTCTCTTGTTAGGGATAATGTTGAAAATAAAAGTATTTTAAATATTAATGAAAACTCTTAAAGCTGGTGACTTTAAGTTAAAGCTGATGCTAACTTACTCCAAAAAGGCTTGGGCCCTTAAAAGTTGTGCTTACTCTATCTTCCTGTGCTCTATACATAGAAAAATGAAACCTGAGTGGCTACACATCTGTTTACATCGTATTTTATAGAATATTCTAAGTATATTGGGACATATTCCTCAGAAAAAAGATTCCTTTCAAAATAGTACTGTTCATTGACAATTTATCTGGCCACACAAGAGCCGTGATGGAGCTGTACAAGGAGAGTAATGTTTTCATTTCTTCTACCACAACATCTATTCTGCAGTTTTTGGATCAACGTGTAATTTCTACTTTTAAATTTCCTTATTTCAGAAATCCATTTATTAAGGCTATAGCTGCCAGAGATCATGATTCCTCGGATGGATCTGGGCAAAGGCAAATGGAAACCTTGTGGAAAGGATTTACCATTTTAGATGCCATTTAGCACATTTGTGGTATCATGGAGGGGTGGTCAAAATATCAACATTAATAGGAGTTAGAAGTAAGTTGATTCTAACTTTCATGGATGACTTTGTGGGGTTCAAGATTTTAGCTGAGGAAATAACTGTAAATGTGGTGGAAAAAAGTAACAAAACTAGAATTAGAAGTAGAGCCTGAAGATGTGATGGAATTGACGCCATCTCACTACAGAACTTTAATAAATGAGGAGTTGCTTCTAATAGATAAACAAATGAAGTCGTTTCTCGAGGTACAGTCTACTCCTGATGAAGATACTGTGAACGTTTTCAAAATTACAACAAAGGATTTAATTGATAAAGCAAAGACAGTTTGAGAGATTTGACTCCAATTTTGAAACGTCTACTGTAAGTAAAATGCAAACAGCATTGCATGCTACAGAAAAATCTCTTGTGAAAGGAAGAATCAGTTGATGTGGCAAACATCACTGTTGTTATTACTTGAAGAAATTGCCACAGCCTCTCCAAGCTTCAGCAATCACCACCCTGATCAATTAGAGTCACACATATCGAGGCATGGCCAGCAAAAATATTATAACTTACTGAAGGTTCACATGAATTTTAGCATTTTTTAGCAATGAGGTGTTATTTAAAATTAAGATATGTACACTATTTTTTAAACATAATGCTGTCACACACTACAGTATAGTGCAAACAACTTTCATATACGTTGGTAAACCAAAAACTTTATGTGGCTCACTTTATTGCAGTGGTTATGAACTAAACCTGCAAAATTTACGAGGTATGCTTGTATTATTTTACTGAAAATTCCATTTTAGAAATAAATGTAAGTATCCAAAAAAAATGAAGTCTGTAAATAGATATTACATTGCAATTATCATTCCAGGGATGATAGTAGACACATCACTAGGTATTATTTTTTTAATCTTATGAGACCCATAAAGGGCAGCCTTTGTTTAATAGCACCTTTTGACATTTATTACCCTTCTTCTGAATTTTTTTCTTTAATTTATGAAGTCATAAGTGCATCATCTCTTTTCTTAAATATCATATTATCACTAGTATTCTAAATTGCTCTTATTTTCTTTGCTTTAAATGAGACGGGTTTTAATATAATGTTCTTAAATAATGAAGACAAAGTTTGCATCTGCATAGCTAGTGTTTCTAATAATGGCAGAAAGCTTTCCTGTTTAGTGAGAGGAAAGCTACAGGTTAAAAAATTAAATTAAAACAATATAACATAAGTTATTATGTGCTTGCATATTCTTGTATGCATAGGCAAATTCATGTACGTAATTTTGTGGTGGGATAGCATATAAAGCCAATGTTTTGAATTTTCAATTACTCGAATGATAGGGTGATAAAATATCTTTGATTCTTTTCATTTTTTAACTTTGCATTCCTCTTGTTATAAAACAGAGAATAACTTTTATGATATTTTAGCTAAATACTTGCGTTTAGTAAAATAATTTGGCTACTGTATTTACCTCTTTCAATTCTCCTATTTTCTTGGTTGATTACCTTTATCACTCAATTGTCATGTCCTTTATAATAATTTATCTGTTCCTTTTATGTTTTATAGTCATCTCTGTCTTTATTCATCATAAGGCAGAAATTCAGAATATCAATACATAAAGAAAAATGCATTTTTATTATTAACGGAAACTCTTTGTTTAATTAAACTTAATAAAACTGAAACTTTTTTGCCCTCCTTTTTTAAAAATAAAAACTGTAAAACTGTTGTAAAACTGTAAAACTGTTGTATATATTTTAAGTATACGACATGATGTTAGGGAGTACATATAGATAGTAAAATGTTAACGATATCAAAGCAAATTAATATAGCCATTCTCTCACATAGTTAACTCATTTTTTGTGTATGTGGCAGAAGCAGCTAAAATTTTATTTAGCAATAATCCTGAATACAATATTAATAACTTTAGTTTTCATGTTGTACATTAGGTCTCTAGGCCTGTTCATCCTGCATATGTACCACTTTGTATCCTTCGAGCCTCATCTTCTCATTTTCTCCTTCCCATTTTGCCACCAACAATTACTGTTTCATTCTCTATCTCTGTATATTTGAATTTCTCTGACCACAACGGAATAAAACTATAAATTAATAGCAAGAGAAATTTTGGAAACGCTACAAATGCATAGAAAGTAAACAATATGCTCCTTAATGACCAGTTGGTCAATGAAGACATTTAGAATAAAATTAAAATATTTCTTGAAACAAATGATAATGAAAACAAAACATACCCAAACCTATGGGATATTGGAAAAGCAGTTCTAAGAGGGAAGTGTCTACATTAGAAAAGAATAAAAACTTCAAATGTACAATCCAACAATGCATCTTAAAAAAACTAATAGAGCAAGAGCAAACAAAACCCAAAATTAGTAGAAGAAAAGTTATAATAAAACTCAGAGCAAAAAATAAATAAAATTGAAATTTAAAATGCAAAATATTAATAAACCAAAAGGTGTTTCTTTAAGAAATATTTAAATTGACAAACCTTTAGTCAGACTCACTAAGAAAAAAGAGATAATCCACATAAATAAAATAAGAAATGAAAAAGGAAACACTAAAGTTAATGTAGCAGAAATTCTAAGGACCATTAGTAGCTACTGTCAGCAACTATATGCCAATAAGTTGGAAAATATAGAAGAAATGGACAAATTCCTAGATACCTACAACCTAGCAAGATTGAACCAGAAAAAATCCTTACTTGAATGGACCAATAACACGTAATGATACAAGCCATAATAAAAAGTCTCCCAGACAAAAAAGAAAAAGAAAAATAAATAAACCCAGGGCCCGATGGCCTCACTACTTAATTCTACCAAACATTAAAAGAATAACTAACACCAATCCCACTCAAACTATTACAAAACATAGCAGAAGAGGAGATACTTCAAAACTCATTCTACAAGGCCAGTATTACCCTGCTACCCAAGCCAGAAAAAGACATATCAAAAAATAAAAATGACAGGCCAATATCTCTGATGAATATTAATGCAAAAATCTTCAACAAAATGCTAGCAAACCAAATTCAACAATATAGTAGAAAGATTACTAATCATGACCAAGTGGGATTTATCCCTGAAATGCAAGGATGGCTCAACATATGCAAATCAATCAATGTGATACATCAAATCAACAGAATGAAAAATATAAGTTATATGACCATTTCTATTAATGCTGTGAAAGTATTCTATAATATTCAACATCCCTTCATGATGAAAACCCTAAAAAACTGAGGGTAGAAGGAGCATACCTCAACGTAATAAAAGCCACGTATTACAGACCCACAGCTCATATCATACTGATGGGGAAAACCTGAAAGCCTTTACATTAAGATCTGGAAAATGACAAGGATGCCCACTGTCACCGTTATTCAACATAGTACTGGAAGTCATAGCTAGAGCAATCAGACAAGAAGAAGATATAAAGGGCATCCAAATTGGAAAGGAAAAAGTAAAATTATCCCTGTTTGCAGATGATATGATCTTATATTTGGAGAAACCTAAAGACTCCACAAGGAAACTATTATGTGATAAATTCAGTAAAGTTGCAGATTACAAAATCAACATATAAAACTCAATAGCATTTCTATATGCCAAATGTGAACAATGTGAAAATAAAAACCTCATTTACAATAGCCATACATAAAATTAAATGACTAGGAATTAACCTAACCAAAGAGGTGAAAGATCTCTATAATGAAACTACGAAACACTGAGGAAAGAAATTGAAGAGGACACAAAAATGGAAAAATATTTTATGTTCATGTATTGGAAGAATCGATATTGTTAAAATGTTTATATTACCCAAAGAAATCTACAGATTTGATGCAATCCTTATCAAGGTGCCAATGATAGTTTTTACAGAAATAGGAAAAAAAGCCTAAAATTTATATGGAACCACAAGAGACCCAGAGTAGCCAAAGCTATTCTGAGGAAAAAGAACAAAACTGGAGGAATCACACGACCTGACTTATATTACAGAACCATGGTAACCCAGACAACCTGGTATTCACATGGTAACAGAAACATAGACCAACAGAACAAAATCAAGAACCCAGAAATGAATCCACACGCCTAGAGTGAACTCACTGTTGACAAAGGTGCCAAGAGCATACACTGGGAAGAAAACAATCTCTTCAATTAACGGTGCTGGAAAAACTGAATATCCATATGCAGAAGAATGAAATTAGATCCTAATCTCTTGCCATATACCAAAATCAAATCAAAATGGATTAAAGACATAAGTCTGAGACCTCACCCATTAAATTACTTCAATAAAGCCTTGGGGAAAATCTCCAGGACATTAGTCAAGGCAAAAAGTATTGAGCAATACTTCACAGTAACAGGCAACCAAAGCAAATGGGAACACATCAAGTAAAAAAGCTTCCTCACAGCAAAGAAAACAATCAACAAAGCAAAGAGACAACTCAGAATGGGAGAAAATATTTGCAAGCTACCCATTTGGCAAGGGATTAATAACCAGAATATATACAAAGCTCAAACAACTCCATAGGGAAAAAAAAAGTCTAATAATAAAAGACTTTTTAAAAAAATATTATTAAAAGATAGGCAAAAGATTTGGATAGGCAAAAGATTTGAATAGACCTTAAAAGAAGGCAAAAGATTTGAAAAGACGTTAAAAGAAGACACAAAAATGGAAAACAGGCATATGAAAAGGTGCTTAACATCATTGATGAACAGCGAAATTCAAATAAAAGCTAAAATGACATATTAACTGACCCTTAAAATGGCCTATATCCAAAAGACAGAAAATAGAAAATGCTGAAGAGGATGTGGAGAAAAGGGAACCGTCATACGCTATTGGTGGGAATGTAAATTAGTACAATCACTATTCAGAACAGTTTGAGGGTACCTGAAAATACTAAAAATAGAGCTACCATGTGATCTAGCAATCCTATAGCTTGGAATACAACCAAAAGGAAGAAAATCAGTGTATCAAAGATAAATCTACACTTTCATGTTTGTTGCAACACTGTTCATAATAACTAAGATTTGTAAGCCACCTAAGTGTCCATAACCAGAGGAATGGATAAAGAAAATGTGGTATATATACACAATGGAGTACTACTCAGTCATAAAAATAAGAATGAGACCCAGTCGTCTGCAACAACATGGTCGTAACTAGAAATCATTATGTTTGTGAAATAAGCCAGGCACACAAAGACTAACGTCACATGTTCTCACTTTTTTCTGGCATCTAAAAATTAAAACAACTGAACTCATTGACATAGAGAGTAGAAGAATGGTTACCAGAGCCTGGGAAGTGTAGTGTATTGCTGGGGAAAGGTGGGGATGGTTAATGAATACAAAATTTCGTTAGAAAGAATGAATAAGACCTACTATTTGATAGCACAACAGGGTGACTATAGTCAATAATAACTGTACATTTTAAAATAAAGAGTATAGTTGGATTGTTAGCAACTTAATGGATAATTGCTTGAGTGGCTGGATAACTTGTTCTTCATATTGTGCTTATTTCACATTGCACTCCTATATCAAAATATCTTGTGGACCCCATAAATATACACACTTACTATCTACCCACAAAAGGTGAAAATTTAAACCTAAAAATTTAAAAGGAAAATATACATGTATGTAATTTTACATCACCTAAACCAGACTCTAATAGCTATTAAGGTTATTAATTTAATATATTTTTTCTGGTTATAGAACAATAATTGGTTATACTTTTAATTCTAAGAATATTTTTTCTTTCATAGAAAATGAGCCTTCAAATAGCTACTGAATATACTTTATATACCATATCTTTTAAACAAAATCTCATAATTTCATTGTTTTCATTTAAATAAAAGATGACCCTGAAACTGGATGATGCTCTTTCTCCCTTGTGTCTTTGTTCAAAACATTCATATATACTAGTGGCCGGTAAACTTCACAACAATCCCTTTGTAGTTTAGCCTTCTTCCAGAAAATCCTTAGTCTTATAGCCGTAGGCATTCTGCTTTCTTTCATAAGGCTGCTTTCTTTGGGCACAATGGGAAACATTCTTATCACACGTCATGTTATGAGGCTGGTGCTAGCCACATTTGAACTGAATGTTTGGTGTGTTTTACAAATGTTCACTATGTCTCCAGGAAAAACACTGGCACGGAAAGGTATTCACTATTTTATTTGAAGAAAACAGGTTGAGCTATTGTGACATAGTTTGTGAGCTGCATCTGATTGCCTCAATTTGAGATTAATTTAAATCAATTTAGTTGGCAGAGTGTAATTCACACTGTAATATTTCATTTATTTTATTAATATTTTTATTTCACTAGGTTTTCAGGGAACAGGTGGTGTTGGGTTACAAGAATAAGTTCTTTAGTGGTGATTTCTGATATTTTGATGCACCCATCACATGAGCAGTGTACATTATGCCCAGTGTGTAGTCTTTTATCTCTCACCCCCCTCCCATCCTTTCCCCTGAGTCCCCAGAGCCAATTATATTATTCTTATGCCCTTGGATCCTCATAGCATAGATCCCACTTATGAGTGAGAACATATGATGTTTGATTTTCCATTTCTGAGTTACTTCACTCAGAATAATGGTCTCCAATACCATCCAGATTGCTGCAAATGCTATTATTTTGTTCACTTTTATGGCTGAGTAGTATTCCGTGGTGTGTGTGTGTGTGTGTGTGTGTGTGTGTATTTCATTATCCACTCATTGATTGATGGGCATTTGGGGTGGCTCTGTATTTTTGCAATTGTGAATTGTGATGCTATAAACATGAATGTGCAGGTATCTTTTTCTTATAATGACTTCTTTTCATCTGAGTAGACACCCAGGAGTGGGATTGCTGGATCAAATGGCAGATCTACTTTTAGTTCTTTAAGGAAGCTCCACACTATTTTCCATAGTGATTGTACTAGTTTACAGTCCCACAACAGTGTAAAAGTGTTTCCTTTTTACCATATTCACACCAAAACCCATTTTTTAAATTATGGCCATTCTTGCAGGAGTAAGGTGGTGTCACATTGTGATTTGCATTTCCCTGATAACTAGCGATTTGGGGCATTTTTCATGTTTGTTGATCACTTGTATATCTTCTTTTGAGAATTGTCTATTCATGTCCTTAGCCCACTTTTTTAATGGGATTGATTTTTTCTTGCTGATTTGCTTGGGTTTCTTGAAAATTCTGGATATTAGTTATTTGTCAGATGTATAGACTGTGAAGATTTTCTCCCATTCTGTGGGTTGTCTGTTTACTCTGCTGATTATTTCTTTTGTTGTGCAGAAGCTTTTTGTTTAATTAAGTCCCATCTGTTTATCTCTGTTTTTGTTTGTTTGTTTGTTTGTTTTGCATTTGCTTTTGGGTTCTTGGTCACGAAGTCCTTGCCTAAGTCAATGTCTGGAAGGATTTTTCCAGTGTTATCTTCTATAATTTTTATGATTTCAGGTCTTAGATTTAAGGCTTTAATCCATCTTGATTTGATTGTTGTATAAAGTGAGAGATGGGGATCCAGTTTCATTCTTCTACATGTGGCTTGCCAATTATGCCAGCACCATTTGTTGAATAGGGTGGCCTTCCCCCCCTTCATGTTTTTGTTTGCTTTTTCGAAGATCAGTTGATCATAAGTGTTTGGCTTTATTGCTGGATTATCTATTCTGTTCGATTGGTCTATATGCCTGATTTTATAATAGTACCGTGATGTTTTGGTGTCTATGGTCTTACCGTATAGTTTGAAGTGGGTAATGCCTCCATGTTTGTTCTTTTTGCTAGGCTTGGTTTGGCTATGCGGGCTCTTTATTGGTTTCATAAGAATTTTAGGATTTTTTTTCTAGTTTTGTGGAGAATGATGGCGGTATTTTGATGGGAATTAGATTGAATTTGTAGATTGCTTTTGGCAGTACAGTCATTTTCACAATACTGATTCTACCCATTCATGAGCATGGGATATATTTCCATTTGTTTGTGTCTTCTATGATTTATTTCAGCAATGTTTTGTAGTTTTCCTTGTAGAGGTCTTTCACCCCCTTGGTTAAGTATATTCCTAAACATTTTATTTTTTGCAGCTGTGGTAAAAGGGGTTGAGTTCTTGATTTGATCCTCAGTTTGCTCGCTGTCAGTGTAGAACCAGGCTACTAACTTGTGTACATTAATTTTGTATTCTGAAACTTTACTGAATACATGTACCAGTTCTACATTTGAATAATTCTTTATGGTTTTCTATGTACACAATAATGTCCTCAGCAGAAAAAGACAGTTTGACTTCCTGTCTGCCAATTTGGATGCCCTTTACTTCTTTGTCTTGTCTGATTTCTCTGGCTTGGAATTCCAGTACAATGTTGAATAGAAGTTGTAGGAGTGGGCTTCCTTGTCTTGTTCCAGTTCTCAGAAGGAATGCTTTTAGTTTTTCCCTGTTCAGTATATTGTAGGCTGTGGGTTTGTAATAGATGGCTTTTATTACATTAAGGTGATGTCTCCTCTAGGCCAATTTTGCTGACAGTTATAATCATAAAGGGATGTTGGATTTTGTCAAATGCTTTCTCTGCATCAATTGGGATGATCATGTGATTTTTGTTTTTAATTCTGTTTATGTGGTGTATCGTATTTATTGACTTGTGGATGTTAAGCCATCTCTGCATCTTTAGTATGAAACTCATTTGATCATGGTGGATTACTTTTTTGATATGCTGTTGGGCTCAGTTACCTAGTATTTTGTTGTTGAGGATTTTTAATTTTTATTTTTATTATGTTCATCAGGGTTATTGTTCTGTAGTTTGTTTTGTTTTTTTTTTTGTTTTTTTTTTTTTTGAGATGGAGTTTTGCCTTTGCCACCCAGGCTGGAGTGCAGTGGTGCCATCTTGGCTCACTGCAACCTCCGCCTCCTGGATTCAGGCAATTTTCCTGCCTCAACCTCCTGAGTAACTGGAATTACAGATGCCTGCCACCATGCCCAGCTAAATTTTGTATTTTCTATAGAGACAGGGTTTCATTCACCATGTTGACCAGACTGGTCTCAGACTCCTGACCTCAGGTGATCCACCCACTTCAGCCTCCCAAAGTGCTGGGATTACAGGCTTGAGTCACCACACCCAGCCTAGTTTGTTTTTTTTTGTTATGTCCTTTCGTGGTTTTTAGTATTAGGGTAATGCTGGCTTCACAGAATGTTTTAGGGAGGACTTTCCTTCTTTCTCTTTTTGAATAGTTTCAATAGGATTAGTACCAATTCGTCTTTCAATGTCTCATAAAAGTCTGGCCCTGGACTTTTTTGGGGGTAACTTTTTAATTACCATTTCAATCTCACTGCTTGTTATTGGTCTGTTCAGAGTTTCTATTTGTTTCTGGTTTAATCTATGAGGGTTGTGTATTTCCATCAATTTATCCATCTCCTTCAGGTTTTCTAGTTTATATGCATAAAGGTGTTCATAGTAGTCTTGAAAGTTCTTTTGTATTTCTGTGATATCAGTTGTAATATCTCCCATTTCATTTCTAGTTGAGCTTTTTTGGATCTTCTCTCTTCTTTTCTTGTTAATCTTGGTAATGGTCTATACATTTTATTTATCTTTTCAAAGAACCAGCTTTATGTTTCATTTATCTTTTATATTTTTGTTTGTTTCAACTTCATTTAGTTCTTTTCTGATCTTGGTTGTTTCCTTTCTTCTGTTGTGTTTGATTTTGGTTTGTTCTTGTTTCTATAACTCCCTGAGGTGAGACCTTAGATTGTCTATTTGTGCTCTTTCAGACTTTTTAATGTAGGTGTTTAAGGCTATTAATTTTCCTCTTAGCACAACCCTGGCTGTATCCCAGAGGTGTTGATAGGTTTTGTCACTATTATCATACAGTTCAAAGAATTTTTAAATTTCCCTATTGATTTTATTGTTGACTCAATAGTCATTCGGGAGCAGGTTATTTAATTTCCATGTATTTGCATAGTTTAGAGGGTTTCTTTTGAAACTGATTTCCAATTTTATTTCACTGTGGTCTGAGAGAGTACTTGCTATGATTTCAATTTTCTTAAATTTGTTGAGACTTGTTTTGTGGCCTATCATGTGGTCTATCTTGGAGAATGTTTTATGTGTTGATGAATAAAATGTATATTCTGCAGCTGTTGAGTAGAAAGTTCTGTAAATATCTGTTAAGTCCATTTGTTCTGGGGTATGGTTTAAGTCCACTGTTGCTTTGTTGACTTTCTGTCTTGATTACCTGTGTAGTGCTGTCAGTGAAGTATTGAAGTCCCCAACCATTATTTTGTTGCTAGCTATCTCATTTCTTAGGTCTACTAGTAATTGTTTTATTAATTTGGGAGCTCCAGTGTTAGGTGCATATATATTTAGGATTATGATATATTTCTCTGACTAGTCCTTTTATTATTATATAATATCCCTCTTTGTATTTTTTAACAGCTGTTGCTTTAAGGTTTGTTTTGTCTAATATAAGAATAGCTAATCCTTCTTGCTTTTGATGTCCATTAGCATGGATTGTATTTTTTTTTCATCCCTTTACCTTAAGTTTATGTGATAGCTTATGGGTCAGGTGAGTCTCTTGAAGACAGCTGATCCTTGGTTGGTGAATTATTATCCATGTTGCTATTCTGTGTCTTTTAAGTAGAGCATTTAGACCATTTATATTAAATGTTAGTATTTAGATATGAGGTAGTATTCATCATGGTATTTGTTCTCTGAATATTTTGGTTTTTTTTTTTTCATTGTGCTATTTTTTAGGTCCTGTGAGATTTGTGCTTTAAGGAGATTCTCTTTTGGTGTATTTCAAGAATTTGTTTCAAGATTTAGAGCTCCTTTTAGCAGTTTTTGTAGTACTGGCTTGGTAGTGGTAAATTCTCTCAGCATTTTTTTGTCTGAAAAAGACTGTACCTTTTCTTCATTTATGAAGCTTAGTTTTGCTAGATACAAAATTCTTGGCTCTTAATTATTTCATTTGAAGAGCGTGAAGATAGGACCACCATCCCTTCTAGCTTTTAGGATTTCTGCTGAGAAATATTCTGTTAATCTGATAGATATTTTTCTTTATAGGTTACCTGTTGCTTTTGCCTCACATCTCTTAAGATTCTTTCCTTCATTTCCTTCATCTTGACTTTAGATAACCTGATGACTACATGCCTAGATGATGATCTTTTTGCTATGAATTTCCCATGTGTTCTTTGAGCATCTTGTATTTGAATGTCTAGATCTCTAGCAAGGCCAGCGAGGTATTATTTGATTATTCCCTCAATTATGTTGTCCAAACTTTTAGATTTATCATCTTCCTTGGGGACACCAAATTCTTAGGTTTCATCATTTAACGTAATCCCAAATTTCTTGGAGGCTTTGTCAGTTTAAAAAAAATTCTTTTTCTTTGTCTTTGTTGGATTTGGTTAATCTGAAAGCCTTGTCTTTGACCTCTGAAGTTCTTTCTTGTACTTATTCAGTTCTGTGGCTGAGACTTTCCAATGCACTTTGCATTTCCCTAAGTGTGTCCTTCATTTCCAGAAGTTGTGGTTGTTTTTTATTCATGCTATTTATTTCACTGGAGATTTTTCCATTCATTTCCTGTATCTCTCTTTTCTTTTTAACTTTTATTTCTTTAAGCTGGACTTTACCTTTTGTGGTGCCTCCTTGATTGGCTAATAACTGACCTTCTGAATTCTTTTTCTGGCAATTCAGAGATTTTGTCTTGGTTTGGATCCATTGCTTCTAAGCTAGTGTGATTTTGGGGGGTTGTTAAAGAACCTTGTTTTGTCATATTAATAGAATTGTTTTTCTGGTTACTTCTCATTCGGGTAGACTAAGTCAGAGAGAAGACCTGGGACTTAACAGCTACTGTTCAGATTCTTTTGTCCCATGGAGTACTCCCTTGATGCAGTGATCTCCCTATTCCCCTAGGGACGGGGCTTCCTAAAAGCTAAACTGCAATGATGTTTATTTCTTTTCTGGATCTAGCCATGCGGCAGAGCTACTAGGCTCCAGGCTGGTACTGAGGAGTGTCTGCCAAGAGTCCTGTGATGTAATTCATCTTCAGGTCTTTCAGCCATGGAATACCAGCACCTGCTCCAGTGGAGGTAGCAGGGGAGCGAAGTGGAGTCTTTGACAGTCTTTGGATGTAATTTGGTTGTGTGCTGGTTGGCCTCCAGCCAAAAGGTGGCTCTTTCAAGAGCATAATAGCTGCGGTTGTATGGAGAGGATTCAAACTTGCTCCAGGTTCAGGTAATGGGCGGGGCCATAGAGCTCCCAAGGGATTATGTCCTTTGTCTTTAGCTACCAGGGCAGGTAGAAAAAGATCATCAGGTGGGGAGAGGGTTAGGCATTTCTGAGTTCAGACTCCCCTTGGGCAGGGCTTGCTGAAACTGCTATGGGGGATGGAGGTGTGGTTTTCAGACACATGGAGCTGTTTCCAGGGGGATTATTGCTGCCTCTGCTGCATCACTTAGGTCACTAGTGAAGTAGGGGAAAGCCAGCAGCCACAGGCCTCACCCAGCTCCCATGCAGCCTGCAGCCTGAAAGGCCAGTCTCACTTCCACTGTGCCTTCCACCAACAACACCTAGTTTATTTCCAGGCAGCCAGTGAGCAGGGCTGAGAACTTGCTTCAAGCTACAAGCCTCCCAACTGAGAAAGTGAGCTGTCTCACAGTTCCTGGGCTATCCCAGGAAGCCTGTAGTGGCAATCCACCTCCTCCAAAGGGTCTGCATATGCTCTCAGCTTTCCTGATATGTTCCTGTAGTAGTTCTTGGAGCAAAAGTTCATGATGTGAGTTTCCACAGGCTGCTCTGTGTATCCGAGTGGGAGCTGCAAGTTAGCCCTGCCTCCTATCCGCCATTTTCCCCAATAATAAAGATTTTATTTATAATACCTGAGATTCCAATATTGCTTTTATTTTGAGGAAATCAAGATGTTTTATATTTTCAGATTTCTCAAAATTGCTTGAGATTTTTAAATACTACAGTAGAGAGGTAAAGAAATTTAAGTTGAGATAAGTTAATTGAGTCCTCTATTATTAAAAACAAATAAATTATTTAATAATTATTTTAAAATCCTGTTATTAACTCAACAAAATTTTATCAAGCACCTATTATTGCTAGGCAATTTTCTAAGTGTGGGAAAAAATGTTTAAATACCTTGACAAAAATCTCTACCTTAAATGGATTGTAGATTCTAAATGAACAGAAAAAATAATTCATTTGATTTCATTATTGCTAGAGTTCCCTGTTTATTGACTTTCCTCCAAAAAATTAATTATTCTTTTATTTTGGGTCTTCAAAATTATTAACCAAACATACTCAAATAAATAAGTTACACAGAAAAATTAAGGGTGAAAACCATGACCCATGGAATCAATACAATTATTGATATCCAAGCTTTAAATTTAATAAGAGCAAATGATGTTCTTGCACTTTAGATACATTTTCTATAACCCTATTTCAACAAGAGATTGATCACTCTATAAAATTGTAGCAGAAAATACAGACTTCTCCGTTAATTCAATAATATTATTTTTGTTTCACCCATATGCTCTGATTCACTTTATAACCTAGACTACATATCTTAATTATTGAGTTCAAAATAAATATTTTTCAATTGCATGAAGAGAAGTATAAGATTGAAATTATGTTTAAACTGGCCAAACTAAGTATAGCATCTGGATATTCTTTTTACACGTGGCTTGTAGAATATTCTATGATTAATCAAATAAGAATTCTTCCCATTTGAATTTGTATAGTGGAAATTAAACTGAAATTTAGAAGATTTAAGGTAAAACATAAAACTTGAGGAACAACTCATCTTATACTGGCCTTGGCTTTTGTTCTGTTACATAAAGTCATTAGTTTAGATAATATGTAAAATGTTTTTGACACTCAAACCCCTCAAGCTATTCTGGTGAAGTCTAAATGTAGGCATTCTGTATAGGAGTACCATAAGTTTGACAGTATAATCTTGAAATCCACAAAATAATCTCATGCTAAATTTTAAAACCAGCTTCTTTAAGAGATGTACAGAAGCAGAAATCAAGGGGCTTGGGAGAAGACTTGCTTAGGTAGAGGGATTACAAAAGAATCCAGAGACAGCAGAGAACAGAACTACAGAACTACTATTGAGTTAATCTGCAACTTCAGGATTAATGAATGCCAAAGTTCTGAAATCTCATAGAAGGTCCACTGTATCTTTCTGCAGATGTTTACCGATCAAAATTTTATCTTCATTCTGAGGCAGAGCTATGATTTTTTCTGGTTCTTATTGGTTTCCAACATCCAATATCTCACACTGTCATTGGACAGCAAGTCTGGTTATTGAAGCAGTATTTTCAAGTGAGATATATTCAGGAAAAAGTTGTTGTGTGCTTATAATTTTAGGTATCTATTATGAAGTTGTCTTTATGATAGTTTTATTTGTCAACAGGATCAGGTAATTCAAAATACACTGAAAAATATCAAAAACTAAGACAAATGAGTGGATATTCAAATCCAGATTACATGCTATATGTACAACTATGAAGTACACATAATAATCATTTTTTAAAAAGAAAAAAATATTTATTTGGAAACGAAAGATGCTGTTTAGTGCAAAATAAGTATATAAAATTATGGGTTTTTGTAGTGAAGTCATATGTTTTGTTTACTGTCAGAAAAAAATTTGACAGACTTTGGAATCATTCAAAAAATTATTTGGTGCATTTTATTTGAAAACCAAGTGCTTTCAAGCGTACCTAGAAACAGTCTGGGTTATGTGCACCTTTCATCGTCTTTGATCTACTTTACAACTCTGTAACTTTGTGAAAAATTGAAAATAATGTTATGTCTACAGAAAAGCAAATTAGTTGTGTCCAATCTAATACTTACTTCCCTGTGAACATGTTTGTACCTATGTACATGTCCATGTCAATATTTCTTTTCTGCCAACATACGTGTGATATTTTAATTTTCCTTTGGCCAGTTGTAATATATAATAGCATATGGATTGCCTCCTTAATGTGTTAAATAATTTATTTTACAGTGTTTATTGTACATTGTTATGACTCTTTTTTTTTTAGCACTTTGCCATTTTTATCTTTAGCAGTATTCAAGCATTTGTCTTTACAAAAGTCAGATCAGTTACTATAATAAACATTATTTGGTTTCTCCTTCCCTTAAAAAAAATTGAAGGTTCAGAAAAGTACTAATCACTTGATGACATGTCACATATATGTTGATTTGCTTTGTGAACATACATAGTTTACACACACACACATATACTTCATATTTCAGGTATGCCTTATATGACTTATATACATTCTACAAAATACTTTAAAAGCTATTGTGTCCGATGGATCTCAGGCAAGACATAATTATTATTAGACACTTACTTTATCTAAAAAATCTAAAAAATCAAATCTAAAAATATTTTAGATATTTTTGCTTGTAACTTTAATAATTAAAACAATGGAGAACAGATTTTCAAAAAAATAAAGATCATTCTCTTTATATTTTGGGTGAGAAAACAGTCTTCAATTATTTATATTCATCCTATTGCTAACTGTCTGGCTTTCAGTTATGATGTGACATGCCTAAATAAAAATTCCCTGACTTTATGCCTGAAACTAATTTACTTATATTTACTAGAAAGGCTGCTCTCAATTCCTATAGGTGTTCTTGTTCAAAATCAATATGCAAGGCATAACAGAAAAGAACTCAAATTGACTTTATTAGCTTCAGTCTATCCACAAACATATAAAGAAGGCAAATTATCTTTTAAATTATTGATAACCTGCTTTAGCCTCTACTAATTCTTTTCAGTGGAGAAGTAAACATTCATGTAAAAGACTATAAAAAGGGTTAATGAAGTCAGAACCACTGACCTGGTAGCTACTTTCCCTATGTAAGACTAAATTATGCACAATTTATAACTGAGTTTATTGTATTTCCTTATTTCACAAATAGGCATTAAAATATGTTTTAATGGCTTGGCGCAGTGGCTCACGCCTGTAATCCCAGCACTTTGGGAAGCCAAGGTGGGCGGATCACAAGGTCAGGAGATCAAGACCATCCTGGCTAACACGGTGAAACCCCTTCTCTATTAAAATATATATATTAGCCAGGTGTGGTGGCACATGCCTGTAGTCCCAGCTACTCTGGAGGCTGAGACAGGAGAATCGCTTGAACCCAGGAGGCGGAGGTTGCAGTGAGCCAAGATCGCGAGATGGCGCCACTGCACTCCAGCCTGGTCCACAGACCAGAGACTCTGTCTCAAAAAAATACAAATTGAAAAAAATGATAATATGTTTTAACAATTTAGATTTACTAGGTATCTTTGTTATTTTGTTGTTTTTCTGTATTTGCATGTGGAAACAATGTATGATAATTTTTTAATATCCATTATAACCTCATAAAATATTTTTATAATTAGGAGGCTTTAATTCATTAGTAGTAGATATGCATTTTTGTATGTCTAATCACAGGAAAAATTTATTTGAACAGAGTCATTCCTTACAGTGTAATAGAATAAACATGCATTTCCATTTTTTTGTTCTTTACGCAGAAATAATCTCTGAGCTTCAAAACTGCCAAGGAAAAATTAAAACGTTTCACTGCTTTCTTTATATTGGCTGAAAATGTGGAGATTAACTTTTGTTTCTTTGCTTCTTATGGCTTAGAAAAAGTAATACATACATGTAAAAATTAATATGTATGGTTATGTTGTACTTTGAGAAGAGATACTTTAAGAGGATTTAAAGTTAATGATATGGACATGTAGCAGAATATGAATGTCCTAATATGAAAATTCAACAAGTATATTCTTTCTTCTCTTTGTATTGTTAAAATAGAATGCAAAATTTTCTCCATACTCCTAGAAGATTTGGAAAATTAAGGCTTCCACAATCTCTAGTTTTTCAGTTGTATGTAATAAATTTATCTATTATTGGAATTTTGTGCCGACTCTGGGGAGAAGTGAGGCAGCTAGTGACCTAGGATTAGCTAGATAAATGGTTTTGCCAAAAGACCACTGTAAGAAAAATATAAAAACCAGAAGCTTAAAGTTTCTGTGAAAAACAGAAGACATTATCACTGACTATGAACAAAGCTATGAAACTGCCACTGACTGCCTAGCTGCCATGGATATAAACACTCTACATGATCTGTATCCAAGGACTAAACCAATCCAGCCACCCAATGGTACATGAAAAGGACATTCATCATTCATCAACTACCACCTCCAGTTTTCTAGGAACTACACCGCAAACCTTTTCTCATTGTAGTTTTATTTGGAGAACTACCTATATGATGACTGGGAATGTTCATAAGCCATCCTCCCATTCTCCTCTCCCTCAGAGAAAAATGATAGTCCACAAATACCAGTTGAATAAGTAGAGAAGCCACTTAGTGAAATACCGAAATAATTTTGAGATTCTCTAAGTTAAAAGACAGTTATTGGTGACACCCAGTTAAAAATGGAATATATAGAATACATAAAATATATCTGTGAATATTCATAGTCTTGGTGAATTAGTGTCTCCTGTTTGACAGTATCTGAAGAAACACTATGAAAACTAAAGATAATACACAAATAAAATATATGCAAACAGACTATAGTTACATTTGCTTGGTATTTGAGGCTGACTTTAGTTCCACTATCTGAAGGTAGGAAAGAAGAATCCCTTTTTTCTTTTCACTCCATTCACACTATAACACAGAAACAAAAGGCTGGGCGTGGTGGCTCATGCTTGTAATCCCAGCACTTTGGGAGGCCGAGGCAGGCAGATCACCTGAGGTCAGGAATTCAAGACCAGCCTGGCAAACATGGCCAGACCCCATCTTTATTAAAAATACAAAAAATAGCTGGGTGTGGTGGCAGGCGCCTATTATCCCAGCTACTTGGGAGGCTGAAGCCAGAGAATTGCTTGAACCTGGGAGGCAGAGGTTGCAATGAGCTGAAATCAAACCATTGCACTCCAGCATGGGCAACAAGAGCAAAACTCTGCCTTAAAAAAAAAAAAAAAAAAAAAAAAAAGAAGAAGCTCATCTAATAATCCTCCTCAGTGAAAGGAATTTTAGTCATTTATTTTCTTCTTTTTTATTTCTTTTCAAGAGAACAGTAAGTAATTAGGGAAGACATTACATTAATTCAGCTACATAATCAGGGTTTTATATCTCTAAGCTAGAAAGATATTTCAGCATTTTTTCATGTGTTTTTTGGCTGCATAAATGTCTTCTTTTCAGAAGTGTCTGTTCATGTCCTTCGCCCACTTTTTGATGGGATTGTTTGTTTTTTTCTTGTAAATGTGTTTGAGTTCATTGTAGATTCTGGATATTAGCCCTTTGTCAGATGAGTAGATTGCAAAAATTTTGTCTCATTCTGTAGGTTGCCTGTTCACTCTGATGGTAGTTTCTTTTGCTGTGCAGAAGCTCTTTAGTTTAATGAGATCCCATTTGTCAATTTTGGCTTTTGTTGCCATTGCTTTTGGTGTTTTAGACATGAAGTCCTTGCCCATGCCTATGTCCTGAATTGTATTGCCTAGCTTTTCTTCTAGGGTTTTTATGGTTTTAGGTCTAACATGTAAGCCTTTAATCTATCTTGAATTAATTTTGTATAAGGTGTAAGGAAGGGATCCAGTTTCAGCTTTCTACATATGGCTAGCCAGTTTTCCCAGCACCATTTATTAAATAGGGAGTCCTTTTCCCATTGCTTGTTTTTGTCAGGTTTGTCAAAGATCAGATTGTTGTAGATATGTGGCATTATTTCTGAGGGCTCTGTTCTGATCCATTGATCTATGTCTCTGTTGTGGTACCAGTACCATGCTGTTTTGGTTACTGTAGCCTTGTAGTATAGTTTGAAGTCAGGTAGCATGATGCCTCCAGCTTTGTTCTTCTGGCTTAGGATTGACTTGGCGATGCGGGCTCTTTTTTGGTTCCATATGAACTTTAAAGTAGTTTTTTCCAATTCTGTGAAGAAAGTCATTGGTAGCTTGATGGGGATGGCATTGAATCTATAAATTCCCTTGGGCAGTATGGCCATTTTCACGATATTGATTCTTCCAACCCATGAGCATGGAATGTTCTTCTATTTGTTTGTATCCTCTTTTATTTCATTGAGCAGTGGTTTGTAGTTCTCCTTGAGGAGGTCCTTCACATTCCTTGTAAGTTGGATTCCTAGGTATTTTATTCTCTTTGAAGCAATTGTGAATGGTAGTTCACTCATGATTTGGCTCTCTGTTTGTCTGATTGGTGTAAAAGAATGCTTGTGATTTTTGTACATTGATTTTGTATCCTGAGACTGCTGAAGTTGCTTATCAGCTTAAGGAGATTTTGGGCTGAGACAATGGGGTTTTCTAGATATACAGTCATATCATCTGCAAACAGGGACAATTTGACTTCCTCTTTTCCTAATTGAATACCCTTTATTTCCTTCTCCTGCCTGATTGCCCCGGCCAGAACTTCCAGCACTATGTTGAATAGGAGTGGTGAGAGAGGGCATCCCTGTCTTGTGCCAGTTTTCAAAGGGAATGCTTCCAGTTTTTGCCCATTCAGTATGATATTGGCTGTGGGTTTGTCAGAGATAGCTCTTATGATTTTGAGATACGTCCCATCAATACCTAATTTCTTGAGAGTTTTTAGCATGAAGCGTTGCTGAATTTTGTCAAAGGCCTTTTCTGCATCTATTGAGATAATCATGTGGTTTTTGTCTTTAAATTGTTTTATTTTATTTTGTTTGGTTCTTTTTTATTAAGTAAAATCATTTTTCTTCACTTAATAATAAAAGTAAAAAAGAGCATATTGACATGGTTAAACTTCCAGGATCCTCATTTCTTTAAGGGTGGACTAAATGGCTGATATCATTGCCTATAAAAATGTCTTGAATTCGATGGAACTCATGTTGACAAATAGTTTGTATTTGAATTTTTATCTTTTAATTCCATTTTCCACAAACTTTTTCCAAGTTCTCCTGTAAAAACAGAGAAAATCCATTATTATTCCTCCTGTCTCTGCAAGGTGAAACTTCCTGTTCACAAAAATTTCCCATTTACCTTCAAGTGTCACCCATGGGGATCTAGGAGTGGAGACCAATGCTGCCATGCTACTCCTGTTACTCTTGCTGTTGATCTGAATTTATTAGAAAAAAAGAAAGAATCCAGGTGACTCATATTTCTGTAGTATTCATATATATATTTATATTATATATATTTTATATATATAGAGAGAGAGAGTACATAACAGCAAGTCTGGGTGACATCATAGAATCTTCACAGTTCTTGACAAAATACTCCTGTACTTCTAACAAAAAGCTTTGTATCATAAAGACTTGTCTCTCTTACAACTAAATAAGCTCGTTCCTCTCCACAAAAAGGTCAGTTTGAAATATTATTAGTTACCATATTCAGATTTGAGTTCACGAAATCTGGGTCAAATCATTGCCTCACCTGGAACTCTTCTAATTACATTAAAGATTCACGGTTTATAAACTAAATGGTAAAGTTATAACTAAATGTTAAAGTTATGTGTAGTCAAGTCACCCTCTATTAAATGGGTATAGAGGAGAAAGTTTAAACCAAATGGAGAAGATATATTAATTATAAAAGCATATGATTCTAGCATAGCAAGGAATAAAAAATGACAAGTTAAATATGTTGAACCTTTCTTGTTTGTAAGGCTCTTTCTATGGCATTCACAGGTATTTGAAACTTTCTTTTTCTACTACTTTTTAAAGAATTCTCTTCAGCCAGTATATCAGTTATATCATTACTTTACATATGAAGAGAATAAATGAAACTTTATTCTTAAGAGGTGGATTTCTCTTGTTTTTTTCCCTTACTTTATGAAATGATGATAGTTTTCCATTCACTTTAGTTATTGGATATGGCAACATTATCAGGCAGTAACTTGGGAGATCCTGTGGTTTTCATTTCTGTAACTCCTTGCCCCACTTGGTAACAGAAAAAGTATTTCTCTGTAGTAATCTGGAAGAAAATTTCTGGCTCAGAATGTGATCTTTTTTTGAGAAGTAATGTATTGAGCCTGTGCATAAATTCCATTTGTGTGATGGTTGACAATTATTATTCATGAGTACATGAAGCAACACTCAGGGAATAGAAATGAACTGATAGTAACATCGAGTAACACCCAATTATCGAGAGCCTCCTCAAAGTGGAGGCACTTTTGTGTATACTCACATGAGGCACAATACTATCACATTCTGGACCGATTCTAAGTGGTCCATCAATTTATCCTTGAAAAATATTTTTATTAGTCAAATATACTGTTGACTGCAAGTACCTATGGTTATCCAACAATTTAATTTACTGGTATAAAAGTCAAGGGACAAGACAGCTTGAATTACAGTTTGGGATTACCTTAAAGATAATTTTTAAATTTTAGTTCAAAACTCAAAATCTTTTGGATCAATGGAGTGCAACATCCAATTGAGACATATGTTACCTTCAAAATTTAAGGAACCCCAACAAGTCTTGTGATTTTTTTAATACCATGGGGATAGATGGCATAGAAACTTGCATTTTACTGTGAAGAGTATGCATCTTCATTTCCAAGTATATTTAATCTTCAGGGCTTGAATTCTTTGACTGGTTCCTGTATTTTTGTGAAATTACTTTCGTACTCACAGGCAGATATTTGTATTCTCAAGTCAGCTTGGCGTTATTGCTATTACTTTCTTTACATATATTTTCGGTATAATGTCCTTTAATAAATTTAGAAAATCTAAGACAATAGGAAACAAATTGTGACACAGAACAAGACAGATGTTACCATATGTCAAGATGTTTCAAATGTACTCTTCCCCTAGAAAGTCCTAACAATCAGATATCCCTTATTAATTGGAAAGGGGAGAAAGGAAGAATTTTCCACATCTGTAATTGTATACCAGGTGCACTAAGCTGGCTGACTCAGTACAGTCAGCCTTAGTACAGAGAAAACATATGGAAAGGTAATTGAAGTAACAATAGAATAAGTTCTTTATTATATAAATTTGAAGTGTATAACATGTTTGGATATATATATATATATAGTAAAGTTATTACTATAGTCAAGCAGATTAACATATCATCTCACATACTTACATTTCTTTGTGTGCTTGTATGGTAAAAGTATCCAAAATCTGCCTTTTACCAAAGTCCCATTATGCAATGTGATATTATTAAATAAAATCAACCCTCCATATCCAGGAATTTTGTATCCATGAGTTCCACATCCATGGATTCTACCAACCATGGATCAAAAGTATTCTAACCAAAGGATAGGGCATCTGTACCGAACATATACATACTTAATTTTCTTGACAGTATCCCTAAACAATGCAGTTTAACAACCATTTATGTAGCATTGACATTGTATCAGGTATTGTAAGTATATATCCCACATCAAAAATTTCACTTCCAGCATATATTCAAAGTAAATAAAATCAGGATTTCAAAGAGGTATCTGTATTCTCATGTTCATTGCAACATTATTTACACTAGATATGGAAAGATATGGAAAACAATCCAAGGTAATGGAAACAACCCAAATCCTACCTAAAGAAACAAAGCCAGGAAATTAAGTTTCACGTTAACAGTGATAAAGCATGTTGATAGTATATGCTCTTGTTATATGATTGAACTGGCAATTTATCTCTATGGTCTTCCTTCCAAAAATCCAGAGCCTCAGCTGAACAATGAGCAAAAACAATGAGAAAATTCAATTAAGAGGAATTCTACAAAATATCTGACTAGCCCTCTTCAAACTGTTAGTCCTCAAAAACAAGATAAGTCTGAGAAAATATCACAGACAAGATTCTAAGGATACCTGATAGCTAAATGTCATCTAGAATCCTAGGTGGACCCCCAGAACAGAAAAAGAACATTAGATAAATCTTAAGCAATATTAATTACATAAAATATCCCTCACTTGATCTAACATACTTTATAAGATTCTTAGGGCATTCAGTTTCATCTCTGGACAGCTCAGGAAGGATGGCTCTTCAGTGTATGAGATTCCTATTTCTAGGAATACGGGCCCAATATTATATTAAAAACAACCCTTAATAAAAGCCTCATCCACTAATCTTACCAGAACTTTCTCTAGGATAATAGAAGAAAAAGATTGCTTTAAATAGTAGAAAATCAAAAGTTACATATTTAGTGTATTTTTGTTGCAAAGAACTGAAATGTAAAATAAACCGATTTTGGTAAAAAAGAAATTTATTAATACAAGTCACTGAAAATTGCCAGGTGACATTGGCTTTATCTTATGGTTTGGGCTACAGGTTCATGCCATTAGGGCTCAAGCTTCCTATAACTGTTGTTGCTTCTAATATGTCTTCTGCTATTCAGGCTGTCTTCTCAAATGGTAGCAAATATGTCTTTAGACATTTGCGACAGAACATCTGAGATCCATGCGCCAGCATTTCCCGTAAAATTCTTTAAGTTCACCCTAATTGGAGGACTTTATTTGCATAGTCACCCTGGAGCTATTACTGTGACCATAAGGATGTGATAATCTGCTTGACTTTACACCATTCAGTACACAACCCTAGAGATATGTTGAGGACAATCCCAAACAAGTATAAAAGAGAGTAAGAATTGGGTTAATTGTGCCCAAATATGATGTTAGAGAAGTAGAATGAATACTAGAAAGTGAAAAACAAATGTATATAAAGCATTATCATTAAACATACTCAAGGGGATTTATATACATTCAGGCATTCATGATCAATGCATAACACAGCTTTTAAAATAATCCAAACAGATTAGAGAAAATTCATCACATAAATAGGGGATTTTGCAGACGGTGCTTCTCAGTCCTTTTCATCTGATGGCACATGCAGAAACGATGAATGTGTACACAGAGAAATGAGATCATCAGACAAGGCTGTTCTCTGTGAGAGAGACCGGGCATAGAGCCACTGGCTATTCCAGATCACCTACAGTGTCAAAATTAGGAGGAATCAACATTTCAGGCATCTCTGGAAACCAGTCGCAGTCCAGCTGATGTATTGTGTCAGAAGACACTGATCAGAAAGCTCTTGACGAGATCTTTTCCAAGGTTCTTGCAAATTTTAAAATATTATAATTTTTGACTATTGACATCGACAGTAAAAACATCCAGGTTGATCTGGTAGCATAATGGGAAAAATACAGGATCTTTCCTCATGTTTGTAAAGTCAAGACCAGACCATGAAGAAGAATTATATCCTTTTCCAAAATAAGTCCTTTAAGGACAACAGAAGAAATGGTGTAAGAAATATGATAAATATTTGATTAAATTTGTTATTGCATCCATTTTGTCTTAATCTTGTATTCCATCGAATCCTAAGAAAGATTCTACTAAGTCCTAATTCCAGTTTTATAACCCATTTAAAAATGAGCTGTGGTCCTTAGGGTAAGAAAAGAAATAATCTAGAATTCATGAAGTATAGTCACAGAAGGAAAACTAACGTGCATTTTTAAAGCTTAAAGCATCCAGAAGTTTGTCAAAAACTTAAAAATATATCTGATCCGAGGCGGGTGGGATCACCTGAGGTCGGCAGTTGGAGACCAGCCTGACGAACATGGAGAAAACCCACCTCTACTGAAAACACAAAATTAGCGGGGTGAGGCGGCCTATGCCTGTAATCCCAGCTACTCGGGAGGCTGAGGCAGGAGAATCACCTGAACCCAGGAGGCGGAGGTTGCGGTGAGTCGAGATGGCACCATTGGACTCCAGCCTGGGCAACAAGAGTGAAACTCCACCTCAAAAAAAAAAAAAAGTATATATATATATGTGTATGTGTGTGTGTGTGTGTGTGTGTGTGTGTGTATTTCTGGAATCTTCTGAAGAGTTTAATTTCTACTTTCTTCCAAGAGTAGAGTTTTATGTCATGCATCATTTAGAGGTAAAGGCTCTCTATTGTTCATATTGCTATATATGTTCTGAAACATTATTGACAATGATTATGATGTCACTTGTCAAGTATCAAAAAGTGGAGCATTAAAAAAAAATCACCTATAACAAGGCAAGAAATAGGCCCAACTGTGAAGGGCATTTTGAAAATTTGTTTTAGAGTCCCTTAATGGGTCTCAACATGTCTTGAAATGACTTCCTTGTACATATAAAAATGCATTATAATGATACAGTGACGATCTGACAGGTGAAATTGAACTGACTAAATCTTATCTCAAAACAACTATTTTTTTTTTTTCTGGACAAAACGGAATTTCTGATTTTGGTATTTAATCTATGAGAACTTTCCTACCATTGAACTGAAGAATGGGGCAAGGAATAATTGCGGCACAGTACATTTTTTGATTGTAGTGTATACGTAAGTAAGCATTTTAGAGGAAAACAAATCAGAAGAGATAAAAATATGGCAGCTTAGATTTTGTGTACTTGTCTTCTTGCGTGTGCTTGCATTCTTGTATAATTGAAGCACCCTTGTTTATTGCAATAATTTAGCAGAGCAAAAATGTGGACTATACAAGCAATAAATTGCATATTAATGTCTCTGATTTACCCTTCGTGCTCTTTGAATTAATTTATTCAGTAAGGAAAGATACTATCAGTCAACAAAACTCATACAGACAAGATTTTTTTTATACATTAGGAGGATATTAAACAGTGCCTAACTCTACCTCTGCCTCTGCTGGCTAGGTCTAGAAAGGTGAATACAGTGCTGATATGGGAGTGCAGAGCACAAGCTCATGGATCAAACTGTCTCATTTGAATTCTGGCTCTCCCACTTGCCAGCCATTTGACATTGGGTAAAATACATCATCATCTCTCTATACTTCAGTTTCTTATCCCTAAAGTGGGGGTAATACCAGTACTTACCATCAGTGGATATCTGACCAGTAAGCCAACGACTTCTCACCAGTCATTTATGGTTACCTCTTGTTCTCGACGGTCTGTGCGTCATTCAGCTGCATTACCTGATATTCTAGCAGCTGGAAAAATTTTGAATGTCACCTAGATCTTTATCATAGATTTTTTGTGTTTAACAAATGAGTTAATTTGTCTAAAACAATTGATTAAGTTTCTGGCACTTAATGATTTTTCAAACATATATAATCATCTATTACAAATCTCAAGAAATTTAGTTTCTTCTTGGATACAGTTTACAGAAAAAAAAAAAAAATCCTTGAATCCTATGCCATCCTTATGCTTGAGCCACAACAATTTAGTGGAAAATTTTGTATAGAGTCTACTGTTTATTTGAGAAATGGCTTGGCTTAAAGAAGTGGTAGTAATCATTATGGTCAAGAAAAAAACTCTCAGCTTGAATATCTTGAAGATGGCAGCTAAATGTGTATTTAGCTAAGAGTTTCTCCATTCTTGCATATCCCTATAACCTTAGTGGTAAGAAAATAACTATATATAAATAAGCTTTAACTATGTAGGGAGACATTGACTTCTGATAATTCAATGCATTTTGATTTATTGACTATGATTTGTCAAATAAGGTGCGTTAATTTATAATATACCAGGAATAATTCCTTTTTAAAAGTGTATTTTTACATGGCACTTACAGATCTAGGCCTCAATTACCCTTATGAGAAGAACCTAACTTCCTAATTTTTCCTTATAAATAAGGCATAACTACGTTATGTTAATTCTGATCTATTTTCTTGAAGAAGTTTGCCTTGGTTTTCCAATTCAAAATGAACCAATAGAGTATATTACATTGAAAAAAATGTGTATATTACAGACCATTAGATAAATGGCATGTCTCATTCTATGTTTATAATACACTAAAAATAAATGTGAAATATTATAATTGTTTTTGTTATTGAGAATGTCATGACAACCTCAGCTCTGAGTTCCCTTTTGTTGGATTAAGCTATGTCCTGAGGGGTTCGGCTCTCCCACACTTCACTAAATAATCTTATTCTTTCCCCTTAGAGAGCAAAGATTAATCATTCAGAAACTTAATGAGCTGGAAAAACAAATACCAGTAGAATAAAGGTGCCTGAACACTTTAAATAAAATAAATTAGTTTTCATTTGAAAAGTAAATTAGTTGATTTACAAATCCCTTTTGTCTTTTTTCTTTTCCATTTGTAGTTCTGTGTGTTTTTTACCATCTTCATCAAACCCTCTATCCATCCAAAGGTGAAGTCCAGTTTAACAGTTTTTGACTTTTCTTCATTTTTCATTTTAAACATATCTTCTCACCAGCAAATATTTTTACTTTTTATGTTTACCTTTCCCTAGGTTGCATTTCTTTCTAAATATTTACTGATGACTTAGCTACTAAACTACTATAATTAAATTTTGAAAAGTTATAGAGATATTAAGATGGGTATATAGAAATCAAAGTTAAAGGGGTGTTTATATAATAACCCACTGGGAAAATATAAATTTTCTCCTATTAAAAGAGAAAATGATTTTAGTTTTGACGTATTGTAAAATGTTATTGCTCTGCTTATTAATATGATATATTTTTAAAAATTTGTCTCAATCTTAAAATGTTTTAAAGTATATTATCTTATTTAATTATTATGAAACTTTATATAGAAATGTATTTTTAAGACGCCTTCAGTAATGTTATCCTAATTTACAAAGAAGACTACTATACTCCACCTAGAATTTGTGTATCCTTCTCTAATCAATGCTTGAAATTTTGAACATTTAATTTATAATTATGTAACATTAATATAAATTATTATAAGGTAAGACACTTATAGAGATAAGCATAAAAACAATCCGTACACATACATAATGGTGAATTCTTATTTATTCAAAAGTATGGTTTTGTTTCTTTAGATGTGCTGCATCATACCACCATTTTCTTGCTTTTTCTACCTAGTATCAATATATCTTTTAAATTATTGCTTAAATATGACTTCTCCACAAATCTCTGATTTCTTAAATCTAAAGTATCAGTTAAATAATTGTGATTCCATAATACTTTTACCAACCTCATCATTGATGTCATTGTTATAATTTTATTTTCTGAAATGATCTGTCTTTATTCTGCTATCAGAAAACAAAATAAATCCCCGAGTGTAAACAGGAGAAATATGCTACTAAGTTACTCATCATTATCTTCCTATTAACAAAATAAAGCACTATGTTTACAGTCATAAATAAACAAAACAAAACAAACAAACAAAAAACCAGAAATAGCCTGGAGAGAAGTGGGGGCTTTGAGAATGGGGAGAAGAGAAGATGTGGTGGTCGGGGCCGGGGCGGACACAGACTCCACCTCTTGCCCTGTGGGATTTGGGGCTCCCATACTGACGTGAGGGCTGTTTAGATCTTTAGAGTTAGGTGCCGATGGGATTTGATTTCCTCAGGGAACTAACTTGATGTCATTATTATATCCTCTGGCACACAGTTAACACATTAAATTTTCTAGTTAATACATGGTTTTCAGTTGTCATCTAGAAAATTTATTACTCTCCCGGACCTTGTGGACCTCTGATAATTTACCTGTGAATGCTTAGGGGACCATAGGTTATGATTTGAGGGGAAAAATAATTTATCTAAGTAATGTTTTTTTACGAATTATGAGTATCCTTGCATTTAACAGTAAAAGTCCTGGATTTTAATTTGTGGAGTCGGTGAAACTACTGAGGAAATCTAAGCAGGACTAGAGCATAATCGGTTTTCATACAGAGGGATTCTTCTGCCAGTGCTATGGAGAACAGATTTGGAATTGGGAGGTGATACGACAACACCAGCAGCTTGATGACAAGTAGATGAGAGACGATAAGTTCTAAGTAAGTGCAATTAGAATAAAGATAGAGGAAAAGTGACAAAGAAACAAATTTAGGAGATGAAATATTAGGAAATTGATAATCATATGTGAGAAGTGAGAGAAAACAAATTTCAAGGCTGACAACTTTCTCAATTAAACTGACATGCTAAAGAATCCCTACGCATTATTGATTGTAGTTTTTTCTTATGTATGAGTGGCTTTGAGGGAGTTTCAGGAAAATGATTTTTCCACTTGTTTATATTATGTAATACAAAATATGATAATTTTTTCAGATTTCTTTATACTTCTGACAAATTTTAAATAAATTTTCTCCTTTATATCACTTGTAATTATTTTTTCTTGCCTTAGAAACATTGGAGTCAGGGATTAAATAAATTTATTGACTAAAAATAAGACTGGAGGATATATAGAATATGAGGCTGTTGGTATTTCTAAAAATATTATTGTCATTATTTTGCATTCTTAATCTTAACTTCCATTGAAAAATATTGTGTCAGTTATATAGATTTGTCCATTATGCCTATGGATGAATTTCCCAATAGATCTATAAGTGAAAGTTAAATAAAAATGAACTCTAGAGGCCGGGCGCGGTGGCTCACGCTTGTAATCCCAGCACTTTGGGAGGCCGAGGCGGGCGGATCACGAGGTCAGGAGATCGAGACCACGGTGAAACCCCGTCTCTACTAAAAATACAAAAAATTAGCTGGGCGTGGTGGCGGGCGCCTGTAGTCCCAGCTACTCGGAGAAGCTGAGGCAGGAGAAGGGCGTGAACCCGGGAGACGGAGCTTGCAGTGAGCCGAGATCGCGCCACTGCACTCCAGCCTGGGCGACAGAGAGAGACTCTGTCTAAAAAAAAAAGAAAAAAAAAAAAAAAAACAAAGTACACTTTCAAAATGGTTGACATTTTAGCATTTGTATGTTTAAATATTTTTATGTTATTGAGTCATAATTTAATTACATTTTGGTCAGAGAATATTCCATAATATTTCGATGTTTGACACTTTGCATTTTCTTCATGGCTCATTATTTAGTCTGTTTTTGTTTGTTAATGTTCCATGTGTTTAAAATGAATATTTTGCACATCATTTATGCAGTATTTTATATGTCATGTGAGTCAAATGTATTCAGTAAATTGTTCAAATATTCTACATAAATACTAACTTTTAGCTTTTTGTTCAGTGAACAACAAAAATCAAATTTATAAGTTAGTATGCCTTTCCTTTTAATTCTGTCAAATTCAGTTTAATACAAAATTGAAGCCAATGCATTAAGTGTAAACAAAATTAAATTTATTATATACTTCTCATTAATTAACCCTTTAATCAATATAAATTGGCCATCTATATAATTAAATTTTCTCGCCTTATAGTTTTTGTTATACTTGAAGCTTACTTATCAGTATTAAGTATAACAAAAATTATACTTAATTTGCCTGGAATATTATTTTTTGCCTTTTTACCTGACTCTTCTTGTTTCTTAATATTGTAAATGTTTTCCTTATATTGCTAGATATGTTTAGCCAGACTGACAATCTGTCTTGTAAATGGAGCATTACACACATATTGTATGTATTTCATTTACGGATATAGTTGAATATAACACCAGTGTATTCTTTGATGTCTACAATTTGTTCTTTAACTTTTCTCCCCACTGCTAATTTGCTTTATTTTGTATTTTTTAAAACTATTCCACACATTTCCTTGTATTCAATTGGTAGGTAAACACTATTTCTTTTAGAAGTTGTCTTACACACTAATCATCAATATTTAACCTGTTAAGATGTTATTTAATTAGTATCTTTCATGCCTTGTTGAATAATATAAAGATGCTAGAATACTTAATTTACTCCATAAAGACTTTTGTGCTATTATTATTTTATTTTAAAATTATTACTTTTAAATCTCGCTAAGTTTGTTATTGCTTTACTGTATTATTAATTTTGTTTACAAAACTTTGGTTAATTTTATTTAGGTACATTTACTTACCACTTTCTTGCTCTTTATTCTTTCTGCATCTCAGGACTTAGACTTCAGATAATCTTCTTCTTGAATTACATGTCAATAATATCCATTAATGAGAATCTACTTGTATAAAACTAACTTAAATTTTAGGGTCTGAAAATGACAGGGCATGTTATTTTCCTTGAGAACATTGAAAACATCACATCACATAATTTGGCTTTTATGGTTTCTGATGAGGTGTCAGTTTTTGGTTTGCCACTGATTGAAAATAATACCGTTTTTTCTGGCTAATGTTAATATCACTGTTATATTTAGTATTTTCTGGTTTCACTATGATGTATTCATCTTTAGTTTCCCTTTTATTTATTCTGTTGGCATTTTGTAGTATTCTTTTTATTTTTAATCTGCGGAATCTAGTTGGGTACAATCAAATAGCATCATTAAACACCAAATATGTAGGAATACATCTAACAAATGATGCACAAAACTTCTGAAAAATAAACTACATAGCGATATAGTATTCTAACATCTTTATATTATTCAACAAGGTATAAAAGATACTAATTAAATGAAATTGTAATAGGTTAAATATTTATGATTGGTGTGTAGGACAACTTCTAAAAGCCATATTAACATTAAAATGATCCAAATACATAGCAGTATATGCCATCTATATAGACTAGAAGACTCAACATTACAAAGATGTTGTTAGTTTTTCTCAAATTGAACTATGTAATGAACATGTTCCCAAAGTCTTCAGGCTTTGTGATATATGAAAAATGCCAAACTGATTTAAATATTTCTATGGAATGCCATAGGACAAAAATATATGTTAGTTTTAAAGAAGTATGACAAACTTAGGACTTACGCTTCTACATTAAAGTTTACTATAAAGGTACAGTAATAAAGACAAGATGCTATAGGCCAAAAAGAAACAAATGGGCATAAAACCTAATAGAGAATACAAAAACTAACCCACATATGGTCACTGAATTCATGAGTACAGTCCTATAGTAGAGCAGTGAAAAAAGTATGGTATTTGAGTAAGTGTTGTTGAATACCTGAAACTTGGTAATTTATAAAGAATAAAATTTTATTTCTGTATACTTTTGGAGGCTAAGAAGTCCAAGATAAAGGCACCAGTATCCGGTGGGGCTTTCTTGCTGCCTCATCCCATGGTGGAAGATAGAAGGACGAGAGAGCAAGAGAAGGCTGAATTTGCCCTTTTATAACTGCACCAATCCCACCTGTGAGCTGAGAGCCCTTGTGGCCCAGTCACCTCTTTAGGGTCTAACTTCTTAATATTGTACCAATGGCAACTGAATTTCAACGTAAGTCTTTTAGGGGACAGACATTCAGACTATAACAATAGTCAAAGTGGGGGAAAAAACGATCTTGACTCCTAACATATAAGAAATCCAGGTAGATCATAAATCTAAGTACAAAAGGTACAATACATCTTCTAAAAAAAAACAAAAAAAGCCAAAAAAAAAACAAAAAAATAATCCAGAATATCTTTTTATTCTTAGGGAAGGCAAATATTTTTTAAACACCACTCAAAATGTACTAACCACAAAAGAACCTATTGATTAATTTGACTTTATTAAAATTAATAACTTCTGTTAAAAGATCCATTAAGAGATGGTATTACAGAGAAAAAGTTATTTGTAATGCCTATCTATGGCAAAGGAGTAATATGAAGAATATGTAAATAACTCCTATAGAGCAATAAGAAAGTTTCAGAGAACTCTATAAAAAATGAGCAAACATTTGAACATTAATTATTTCAAGAGGATATTCTAAATTGATGAATGAGAACAATGTATATTATTCAGGTAATGGGTACCCTAAAGACCCTGGCTTGACCATTACACAGTCTATGCATGTAATGAAATTGCACTTGTACCCCATAAAGTTTTATAAATATATAAGTATATAAAAAGATATTCATAACCTTTTTATATACTTATGTATAACAAGCATTGGTGAGTAGTGAACCAATTTTATCTCTTGTATACTATTTGTGAAACTATAAAAGAGTGAAATCACTTACTAAAACTTTTTGACAGTATCCACTAAGGCAGATGCCTTTCCTATGAATAAAAAAATTATATATATTATATATATAAGAGAGAGAGAGTCATATAACACATAATGACATTTTGGCCAATGATGGACTGCATATATGACGGTCATCCCAAAAGGTTATAATATTATAGCTTTCCTGTTTCTTGTCTATGTTTACATCTATTCAGATACACAAATACTTATTATTTGTTACCATTGCCTACGACTTACAATATTCAGTACAATCATATGCATAGAGGTTTGTAACCTAGGAACAATATACTATACCATATAGCTTAGGTGTATAGTAGGCTATATCATCTAGGCTTGTGTAAGTCCAGTCTGTGATCACTCAATGACAAAATCAGCTAATGACAAATTTCCCAGAACGTATCTTCATTGTTAAGTGATGCATGACTGTATTTATATTTATAAATATGTACGAGTGCACTAAAAGAAATGAAATAGCCACTTTATTTATTAGTTCATTCTCAACGTTCATCAACTACAGAAGGGATACAGTGGTCCCAGCTTCTCCATGGAGGATATGTTCAAAAGCCTCCAGTGGATGCCTGAAACCATGGATAGTATTAAACCCTATGTATACTATGGTTTTTTCTATATGGATTTTACCTATAATAAACTTTAGTTTTTAAATTAGGCACAATAAGAATTTAACAACAATAGCTAATAATTAAAATAGAAGTATTATTACAATATACTACAATAAATATTATGTGAATATCATCTCTGTTTTTCTGTATTTAAATACTGTAATATTTTCAGACCATGATTGGCCACAGGTAACTGAGACTGCAGAATGAGAAACATCAGATAAAGTAGGTATTGCTACATGTAAATTGTGGTTTTTTCATACATGAAACAGTATATAACAATAGGAAATAACAAATTATATTTACCGACAACAAGAATAAAATTCACACACATGATATTAAAGAAAAGATCCACACTGAAATGTATATCTCATATTAAAGCATTTTTGATAAAGTTAGAAAACAATCGTGGTGAGGTAAGTGAGGATGATGGTTATGTCTGGAGAGTGAAGTGACTGGGAAGGGGCATGAGTAGGCTCTGGGTGCTGATAACATTTGATATCTTAATCTGGGTATTAGTTGTGCCAGTGTATTTGAGTTGAGAACAGTCATTGAGCTCTACATTTATGAACTGTGCACTTTTCTGTTTGTAGATTGTAATTATTTTTTAAAGGATTTTTTAAAGTAAATTAAATGCATAGAAATTACAAATGCATTAAAAAATGAGTAAAACAAATCCTTGACTCAGTAAACATTGCATCAAAATATTGCAAAACATCAGATTCTGAGTTGTTGAAAAATTAAAGACATAAAACAAGACTTGGCTTATGTCATAGTAGGAATTAGGAGGCCTTACACATTTGTGCCACTCAGCTACTTTGTTTCCAAGATTTCTGACACGCCTACACATGTATGCTTTTGAGCATGCCTGAAGAAAATGCCTTTTCAGAAGCTTATTCTTAGTGTCATATCATGATGCAAAGATATAAATAAAGTATCAAATCTGTATTCTAAAAATTACCATAAAATAAAAAGGTTGTTTAACTAAAAGTTATTTTTCATCTTCATTTTCTATAATTCATTTATTTTATTGTGAAGCATTTGTTAAGAGGAAACTCTACTTATTTTCTTCATTAAATACAAACCAGGTGTGTGCAGTTTCACACCTTTGTAATAATGGTTGTGATTCCAGTAGAAAAAACATCAAGACTAAGACAGGAATATATGTTAGCACGCATTTTCTTCTCCATTAAAGAACATGCTGAACTTCCTTTATTTTCAAAACAGTTACTGATCACGGGGTTACAGCATTTGAAATGCACACATCATTAGAATGGAACGTGTTCCATGTTCTTTTTCCTGAAAAGGTCAATAGGGAAAGGAAAAATCTCAGAAATGGGAGTCAAGGTGTCTCCTTGCCCTATTATGGTTTCCAACTTTATGAGTTCTGAGTGTCATTTATAATTTGAAAAAGCATAAGAATATAATTTTTCAAAATATTAATATTTGTTCTTGTAATAAGCATTTCAATTTTAAAGAATTTCAAGTTTATTAAAATGAAAATCCTAGAAGTTTTAAAAATAGCAACATAAGAATAAATATCATGCAATTTGATAATATGCAGGAAAAATATTAAGGTACTCCATGAATGAGAATAAAGGACATGTAAATAGTCTAAAATTTTTTATTATCTTTAATACATATTATTAAAATGGATTTAATTTAAAAGAATGTCTAGCAGATACAAGTATAATGAAAATGGAAACCAAAAACAGCAGGGGTTGCAATCCTAGTCTCTGATAAAACAGACTTTAAACCAACAATGCTCAAAGAATAATAATTATGTTTATAGAATACGGCTAGTGCCTTCCAGAATAAGATATTTATTTACTTTATCTTTTGTTATTTTCATGGAATTGCAACTAAAGAATGCTAAGAAAATTATATTTGTGCTCAGTTCTGAGATGACAAAGAAATTATTTCAATTACATTCTACAAAATAGAACCTCTGAAGTTAATGTAGAACTACAACACTGAAATTTTAAAAAGGCAAATCTGAACAAAATTGTAGTCATTAAAGAAACATTTATTTATGGGTTATGTAGTTAATGTTTTTTAAGATGGAAACAGTAGTATTTTAGGTTAAAATAATTCACTGAATTATTGTAACTCCAATATGTATGTAGAAGTGAAAACTACAATTTTTTGGCATTTTATTGATTAAGCTGAGAAGGAGAGCTGAAAATAAATCCCATAATTATATGAGAAATGTGATAAACTTCAAAGCTTAGAGGAAGAGACAGAGTTCTTAAAAGCAATTTTCATGTGCTTGCCAGCTTTCATTTAAACTTTTCCCTTCCTTTTTCATTTTTTTTTTTAAATTTTGACATCTTGCAAAGAAATCTATAGGAACACAATGTTTTGAGTGGTTATAATTGTTGTGGAAAAAAAGAGAAAAAAAGCAAAGTGAACTTAATCTAACAAATGATGCAGCTAAAAAAAGTCTAAATAATACCATGGCATGTTAAGTGAATAAAGAATTTTTGATAATTTGAATGCAAAAAAGCGGTTATATAACTAATTCAATATACAACTGTAGACATATGAATATTTCAAAAAACACATATACCTTTGGGACCATATCATATTCTTGGGGCAGGTAGTGATTAAATTTCAGTGAAGCATCAACTGTCACATCAATATGGTAATTTGAACGTGTTGATTTTGGGACTTTAGTTATCTTCAATACATATCATTAAAATAAGTTGAATCTTAAAAGAATGTCTAACAGATATAAGTGGTTACATGCCAGTAAGTAATTATATCTTTAGAATATGATTTGTCATTACAGTAGCCTGCTACCAGACAACATCCCAATTTCTCCACTTCCAATAACAGCAGAATTGTGATGAAGCTTCGTGAAAATAGAAAATATTTTCCATGGTGATACAAATATTAATAGTATTGCATTTCTTGAAAGATCTGTGTCTACCCTGCCCTGAAAATTTCTCAGTAAGCATTTAACACATGCTACAGCCCAGAAAGCTAGGCCTGCTCGCGTGCTCTCTCTCTCCCTCTCTCTCTCTCTTACTCTTTTCTGACTCCCTTCTTTTTCTTCATCTTGCTGTTTATTCTCTCAATTTAAAGTTTTGGTTAATGGGTTATTGCTCTCTCTGTTTCTTTGCTTCTTTCAAGTTCATGTCATTGGTGGGAGTAAGGATATCTAATTTTCCACACATACACCCTTCCCAAAGAGGCATACTATGGGCATTTACACCACAGTGTTTTCTCAGTAAGATGGTAGCTGTATCCAGTTTTTTGAAAGAACATATTTCCACACTAATTTACTGCTTGGAATAGTTCATAAATTTTATGAATTAGTTTAGAAGATTTAATACTTTTATATATAAAAAATATGTTAGCTAATAACTAATCAAGGAAAATATGGGGGCAAATCTTAGCAATGCAAGCTAACTAAATAGTTCCAAACAGTTTATGGATCAACAAAATCTTTTACGAATCTGATAAAATCTATGGACATCCAATATGGACTCCACATTGCAAACCTTTGGTCTAGATGAATGTCAGAGGCCTTCAAACTCTGTTGTTCTAAGTTTATGAGTTACATAAATTTCACACTGGCTAAATTATTTTTATTCTTATAGTGGCAAAACCATAATACCATTATAGTGAAAACGAAAATAAAATCCAAATTAAAAAGTAGCCTCAAATTACTAAGCAATTCCTTTTTCATATTAATAGGCTTTATTTTTTAGATCAGTTCAATACTCACACAAAAACTGGGCAGATAATTCCTGTTCCACTACACTTTCACCTATTAATATCATCTTATGTTTGTATGCCACCTTTGTTATAATTAATGACCCAATATTGATACATCATTACTAACTACAGTCCATAGTTTACTTAGACTTCCTTTTCCAGTTTCTAGATCCTATCTAGTATATGCTACCACATTTAGTTGTTACCTCTTCTTTGGCTCATTATGGCCGTTATAATTGCTCACACTCTTACACATTTTTGTTGACCTTGAGAGTTTTGAGTAATGCTGGATCATATCTTATGTACAAGGCCTTCTATTAGAATTTGTCTGATGCTTTTCTCATTATTAGACTGGGAATATGGGTTTAGGCAAGGAAGATAACAGAGGTAAAATGCCAATTTCATCATGTCATATATAAGGTACATACTATTAATGTGATTTATGACTGTTAATATTGACTCTGATATCTGGCTGACATAGTGGTTGTCCAGTTTCTTCACGATAAAGTTATATTCTCTCCTGCCCTTTCCAGCTTGTACTCTTTGAAAGAAAGTCACTATTGCAGCCTACATTTAGGGAGTGAGGGAGCTATACTCCCACCCAATTAAGATAGAATATCTACATAATTTATCTGAAATTCTTTTGTACTTGATATTGGTCTCTTCTTCCTTTAGTAATTTATTCAATTATTTATTTATATTAGAATGAACTCATTATATTTATTTTATACTATGGGTTATAATCCAATACTACTATTGCATTCATTTTCTTGCTCAAATTATTCTAGCTTGGTCCATTGGGAGCTCCCTCAGTTGGCTCCTGTATTACTTTGATATAACCCTGTCACTATAGTGGGTTGTTTTGTTAAATTACCTTTAATCAAAGAAAGACATATTTTTATGACTGTAGAATCTGGGTCTTGTTCTTGTTTAAACACACATATGTGTAAAAACACAGAAAGGAATGAGGGGAGAGAGAAAGTACAAGGAGAGATTTTCATCATAATAGATAGGTTTATTTTATCCGGGGATTTAAAAGGAGTACTATCAATTTTGACTCTAAAAGTTTACTCAGATAGTCAGAAATACAAATGGTGTCCAACTAAGGGATGTAAAACCAACTCAAGTTCTATTACTATAATACATGAGATAATTTTCGAATGGCTATAAATTTTGTACTTCTATGTGTGAATGAGTACTCACAGAGATGAGATGAGAAGAGAAATTACCGATTTTAAGCTTGCAAATAATTTTGTCATACATCATCTCTAAGCTTCAGAGTCAAATAATTCAGGATCACTCCTTGTGCACTTAAGGGTTTTGGTTCATTTTTAAAGTCTGACATAAGAGAAAAAAACATAATGTAGAAGCTTTACTCTGCTTGTGCATAGATCACATCAGAATTGACTCACATAGAGAGGCTGTACTGTAATTAAATGCAATGGTTAGTTTCATTTCTCATTATAGTATAGAAAAAGGAACATTGAGATAAATATTTTTACTCTTTTTTTGGTCACTTTTACTTCCTGGTCATTCCTATAAGATACTTAATTATTCTGGCAGTTTTAATAAAAGACTTAAAAATATAGCCTTTCAAATAATGAAGAAGAATGCAGATCATTTCATTAATATCCCTTGGCAGCAAACATGTAGCCAAATGCTCATATAGATATAAAATATTCTCACATTTTTCTGAATTATATACTTCTGAGCATCAGTCATTATCAATAAAATATTTGCAGAGTGTAACTGAGTACTCAATATGTCACTGAAATAATGTCATATTGTTTCAAAGAAGCAGCAAACATGGGCTACTTTCCTGAAAGAAATAAATATTCTTTGAATGTATTATAGAAACTTTACGTATTTTTTGGCTGTGTGTATATCTATATCAATATGAAGAAAGGTCTCATTCCTGGAAAAGGTAACAAATTAAACTATTGTTTAATTTGGTTTAATTCTGTTGTATTTCCACCCTTTCAAACCCACAATTATTCTGTATTTATTGCTCTGCTATTCAGATACTGCTACCAAGTGCTCAGAATATCCAGTGGTGAAAAATTTCAAGAATTTTCTCTATTCCCCCCCAAATCATCATGTCCAGAGAAGTTCAGTATTTTGGCTTTATAGTATACTATTTAGGAGCCCAAGGTTTTAAGTCAGATAAGCCTGGCTCAAGCACTTACATTGTAATCTTTTCTAAGTAATCTTATTTAACCTTTCAGCACTCCAGTTTCTTTGCCTGTTAAATGGCCTCATTAGGAGTTTTATAAGGATTAAATGCAGTAATCTGTGCAAAGCACATAGTGCAATGCCAGAAACCTTCATTGTAAAACTCTCTGTGGGAATTCAGCCATGTACAGAAAGTGAGTGATAGATGGTAGGTATTGCTGTTATCATCAGCATCATTATTACTCAAAACACTCTGGTCAGCTACTCACAGACAAATTATAACATACAGCTCCTTGGGAAGAACATTTCTCAAATTTTTTGCTTCCAACTATATGATCACCTTATACTACAGAGAAAATAAAAGGGTTCTTATTCAATTTTCTAGGCTGTTTTAGAAACCTAAAATCAGAGGCTGAGGTGAAGAAATGATGAATTGCCAAGTAAGACCCTCAAATTTGTAGAAGACTTTCAATACCTAACCTGAGTCACTGCAGTTTTAGAGGATTTTAGTACAGCTCAGCAGGTATAAATAGGTAGACAAAAGTAGACAAAGGAAACTCTACATAATTTTTATACATGTATTATCCCTGAAAAACTCTACAAAGATGAGCATTCATAAAAGAAGGTATTTCATGTGCTCATATCTAAAATATTAACCTTCTGTCTGGACCTTAATACCCAAACTGCAGAGTCAACCAGGGGAATCCCAGACTTATCAAGATACAAGAATATTTGTTAGGTAATATACTAGGATTGAAGCCCTAAAACTAAGAATAGCTTCACAAATAGAAAGAAGGGGAAATTGTAGGTTAAGTAATCAAACATTATTAGGGTATAGTTCTAGTTTAGAGATAAATGAGAGCATATAAAACATTTCATGAGGCAACAGCAATAGCTGTTTAGAATTTGACAAATCTAGTTAGATTTCCCATGCCGATTTCACTTCCACTTATTAATACGTGTCTTCAGTATATTAAAAAAAGACATTTAGTAATCAGCTTTTTAGAGACACATATGAAATTAAAATTAAAAATAAATTATTTAAATAAACCTTTAGGAGGAAAGCGACATGAAGAAATTGCACTTGGGAAGAATACTAGAAGAGGAAAAGAGAAGATAAAGTTTAGTAGACAGGAGCCAATTTCAAAAGAATACCCAAATACCTTACTAAGTCAGTACGTGTCTAGAGGTTAGTATGTTAAGCCTGTCCTGAAACAGCTGACCACATAAGCAAGCATGAAATAGGTAAGGTAATAGTGGACTTAAAGGCCAAGCATCTTGAAGGCAAAGATCAAAAGATTAGACTTCAGGAGAAACACAATTGGCAGCTGCTTCAGTATAATGACAAAGAAGGTCATGTTGCTTTGAAGGAAATAATTCCAGTTGCTTTGAGTTCAATAAATTGGATAGGAGAGAGGTTGAAGGCAGGGCTCTACCTTGAAGCCTGTCTCATTAGCCCTGGCACAAGGTAAATGAATTCCAGATAAAGACTGTGGCAGTGTGAATAATGAGTGGACCTCGACGATGTCCCAAAGGGCAAAGTGACAGGATTGTGATGGACTGAATGACAAAGTCAAAAGAGAAAGTGAGAAATCAAACATCAGTTTACTCCTATGGCTCTCAGACCTGTTAACTTGCTGGTATAAGAAAGTTTCTCTAAAATGTTTACTGAGCTAAAAGCTCTGCTTTTGTCCAGAGGGCTATCTGTCAGATCCTGGTAAACATGGAGTGCTAGAATATGAGAAGTAAAGTAACTTTAGGTAAAATAACATTAGGTAGATGAGCTTCTGGAAATGCTAATAGAAAAGCAGAAGAATGTAAACATGTAAAAAAAAGACTTCTGTAAATTTTAGTATTCTAGGGACATTACACATGTGAACTCATCTTCACTTTATGATAATTGAATTAACTCCTGGACTAATAGAATAGTCCTTCCCATTTGATAACCAGCTCAGTGCTTGGTATATAAAAGCTGCTTAAAAATAATTGTTAATAAAGACCAGTATAACCTTTGTCTTTAATGGGAAATATTGAACAAATCACCGAGTAATTAGATTGAATAAGATGTGTAAGTTAAATTGTGTGTGTGTGTGTGTGTTTCAAAAAAGAAGAGAATGAAACAAAAAATTAACTTTTAAGGTTGGATACAATTATTCTCCTAATTATCAACTTAAAAGTTTTTCTCTGTTAGGCAAGTGTGACTATTGACTAAAATATTTGTGTTTTTCCTTTTCATCCTAAAGTGAGTTAAATAAGTTAGGTGAGCTAAAGTTCAATGCTTTTTCAGAATCAATACTGTTTATCTAGAACATATTGTACATGTACTTCACAGTTTGAAAAAAATAGTTTTCATTGTTTGATTAATAGGAAAATGTAGGCATTCATGCTTTAAAAGCTTCGTGAGGATCAATTAATATCAAAAAGTACAATTTTCAGATGCTTGGATTGTGAGAGGCAAGGCAATTTGTATATTGTAGTACGATGCCTTAAGTATTTCTGATTTCTTTTTCAATGTACCTACTGTGTTCCAAAAGAGTGAAAGGGTGATAGGACAGTTATTTTGATCTCAGTTGTAAAGGCCTCTGTCCCAAGGGAATTGAAAGAGGAGTTCCTGAGAATGTTCATTCCTTTCTATCATTAGAATTATTTTTGCAAATCAACATAGGGCCAATCCCTGCAAATACATTCTATTTGATGTGAAAATTAAAATACTATGCCACCCTATTTTGCAATGTTTTGATAAAAGTGTGACACAACTCTACTACACACAAAAAATGCGTATCTTTGAAATTTTTACCAATATTTCCAGGAAGGAGGAAAAATCTTCCATAGTGATTAATTTTGTTATAGGTCTCTTTACCAGTTACATGAAATAGTATGTCAAAATCTAGATCTTACTCTCACACAACTACTTCATATAGCTCAACAAATAATCTGTTTTAAATAAAGCTAGTTAGGTAGAAAAATCACGTGAAATTTGTGACTTAATTTAGGAGAGGTGAAAAAAAAAAATCAAAGGTCTCAACATACCTGTCTCAGTGGCTTTCTAAAAAGAAGTTTGTTCCCTAAAAACTAAATTTTCCACCAGACTACTTTGTTCCCACTGCTTCAGCTCGCAGTGAACTTTTGTATCCAATTATCTCCCCTCATCCCTTCCACCCTACGCATGACGATTCCTTTCCAGTATTCTTGCTGCTGTCTTAACTGACTACATCTCTGCCAAATGGTAGCTTCTGTCATTGAATCTGTCTGGATCCTGAATAAAACAGTGGTTCGTACTGGAGTAGCCTCAGGAAATAGATCCTCAAGATAGTTTTCGGTACAGGATTTTACGTATAACTATTTGAGATAAACACGGATAATTTTCTTGTTAGGGAGATATGAAGCGCTGGTAATATATAACAATCGTGGTATCATTTGGATTTCAAATATTATGATTTTCTAAGAAAAATCTCATAAGTATTTTCTATAGCCATTTTTCTCCAAAATTCCAAACATCCCATTTTCCTCAAAGCATAAATCCTAATCAGTGTACCTATCACGAAGCAGGTAGTGAGAAGCTATTATTTTTGAAGAACTCTATTTCCTATTTTGATGGAGTAAGAAAGCACAAGATAAAAGCCATCCAAACAGACAGATATCCAAGTTTTAAAACTAGAGATAGTTAAAATCCAGACAATTATTAGGTCAAAATAGCAATATGCGTAAATAGTATACTGTTGAATTTGTATGTGTGTATTTTGTGTGTGTGTGTGTCTGTGTGTGTGTGTGTTTCTCTTCATGATTCCTATGGCTAGAGCTATCTTTGACAGGTTGAAAGTATACATTATTTATTTATTCTTTTAGAAAAATTGGTTTAAATGTATAACTTTCCTGATGATTAGGCATGTGGTTAAAGGGGGATAAGCAAAAGAACAGAGCCTAAAGGCAAGGTTTGTAGGTAAGATAAGGAGAGTTAAGCTGTTCTGCAAGATAAGCTGGCAGCAGATGAATGTGTGTTAGGAGAAGAAGGATGAACCGTGACAGCTGAACAGGAGACACGAACAAGGTTTTAACCAGTGGAATACTAGAAGGAATCCATTTCCCTTTGCTTCATGTGTTCGTAATAAGAAGGAAAATGTAGATCAAAATTAAGTTGAATAAAAGTAAAGTAAAGGTGATGTTAAAACATAGAAAAAGAGAAATCAGACTAAAGACAAATCTTAAAACATAAATATTTATTTCTCTATAGTATTTGTAACTGTTATTCTGTTTAAAATTATAATTAAAATCTCATTAGGGTCATAAGTTGAGAAAGAGAAAATTTTCAAAGAAAACACTAAATGCAATTGAAATAAGTTTATATGTACTCAATGTACATATTTAAAGGTAAATGTATACATATATAAACATGTTATATATATGTGCATATGTATATGTATGTATATTTTCACATATATATGTGTGTATATAGATATGCATATATACATACATATGTGCACATTTTTACATATATATGCATAAATATGTTTACATGTTACACACATATAAATATATGTATAATTTTTTTTTTTTTTTTTGAGACGGAGTCTCGCTCTGTCGTCCAGGCTGGAGTGCAGTGGCGCAGTCTTGGCTCACTGCAAGCTCCGCCTCCCGGGTTCACGCCATTCTCCCGCCTCAGCCTCTCCGAGTAGCTGGGACTACAGGCGCCCGCCACCACGCCCGGCTAATTTTTTTGTATTTTTAGTAGAGACGGGGTTTCACCGTGGTCTCGATCTCCTGACCTCGTGATCCGCCCGCCTCGGCCTCCCAAAGTGCTGGGATTACAAGCGTGAGCCACCGCGCCCGGCCTATAATTTTACATGTATATGTATATATACACATAATTATGTGTACATATGTGTATATACATATAGGAATATATGTATGAAAATTTTCCACTATATATAAGACAATAAGCTAAGCACTTCTAGTGAATGAATTAAACGTTAAGTACAGTTGTTTAAGGAGGTTCTGACTCTAAATTCTAGTATCACTTTACAATTCTGTGTTCTGTGAGAATGCTTGAGTTTCAGATTATTTATTATCTTACCTTATGATATTAAATGTAACCCAAATAAAACTGTCTTCTTGCTCTCGTGTTAAATCTAGTTCCAGCATATCTTCCATGTAAAAAAGTGCCCTCTTTCAAAAGTACTGAAAAGCTATAGAAATCTCTACTGAAGTTTTGTCAGTACACTAAGGAGAAGATGACACAACACATCACATATCGTAACTCCTTAAAAACTGTTCTTAAATATTTTCTCTTCTCACCCCAGTTCCACCCATTATGGCAGCCTCTTAACTCTCTCTGATCTCCATCTTCCCTTCTCACTTAACCTTACTCATTGGCTTGCCTTTTCTGTCAGATATACTTGTTTCTTCCATGTCTTACCCTCTATTTCTCTTTTATCTTTTCTCACATACAGAAACATGAGGTCTCTCAGTTACTCAAATTCTATCTGCCTACCCACTAGGCTGCCCAGGCAAATGGAAACATAGTAGTTGAGCAGAAGAGTATCCTCCTTAGAAAATGATGTTCTGGTTTTCTATTGTATAATTAACTAGCCCCAAACTTAGTGAATTGAAACAATAATTACTTAATTATACATTGTGTGGACCAATATTTCAGACAGGGTTTGGCGGGGCGATTTTTAGTTTTATGAGTTTCCACCTGGAGGCTACACAGTGATATTCTGCTGGTGTTTAGTGCAGTCTGCAGGGTCTAGGAAGACTTTGCCTACATATACGTGGTTCCCCAGCAGCAATGGTGGGAAGACTCAGCTGAGCTGAAATCCTCTACTTCTCAGGGCCTCTTCATTTGTTCTATCTAGCTGGGAAGTCAACTCCTTAAATGTCAATTCAGGAATTTAAGGTCAAGTGTTTCTAGAGATTCAAGAGGAAGCTCAAGGCCTCTTACAACCTCACCACAAAAATCCAAAAAAAGTCACTTCTGCCTTATTCTATTGGTCAAGCAAGTCACTAAGATCAGTGCAGTTCAAGGTAAAAAGAATTGCACTCCATCATTCAACGGGAGGAGTAGCAAAACAAACAAACAAACAAAAAACTGTTTAAATTACCACAGAAGGTAAAGAAAAATGGGTGGAAATACTCACACTTTAGTATGTTGTGTCCCTTTTACACAATACACGGTCTGAACTACCTGGAGATTTATAAAGCAAGAATAATCATATAGCATGTCTCACACATCAGGGTGAATGAGTTGAGGAGACTGGAAAGGGAATAAAATATTATGTTCCAAGATGAATAAAATTATTTTTATATTCTTAAAGTGAAGCAAACAATGAGTCATGACAGCATTACAAAAGTTAAAAACTGAATATTATAAAGGCAACAAAAATATGAAGTTTATTTCCGTAGATTAGCACATTGTCAAATTTAAATATTATTTGAGCCCTACTTGTAATTTAAAATTTTCTAGTAACCACAGTAAAGCTAGAAAAATATGGGTGAAATTAATTTAACAAATGTATTTTATTTAGCTCAATATATTTAAGAATGTTATCTAGTCAACATACAATGAATATAAAAATTAGAAACATTTTTCTGAGTTTTTAGTGGGGCTATTTGTTTTTATCTTGGTGAGTTGTTTGGATTTCTTGTAGATTCAGAATGTTAGTCCTTCGTCAGATGCATAGGTCGCAAATATTCTCTCTCATTCTGCATGCTGTACTATTACTCTGTTGATTGTTTCTTTTGCAGTGCAAAAGCTTTTTAGTTTATTTAAGTCCTATTTGTCTATTTTTTGTTTAATTTTTATCTAAGGCTTCATCATAAATTATTTGCCCAGGCCAATGTCCAGAAGAGATTTTCCTAGGTTTGCTTCCAAGATATTAATAGTTTGGGGACTTAAGTTGGTTTAAGTCTTTAAACAATGTTGACTTAATTTTTGTATATGGTGAGAACTAGGGGTCCCATTTCATTCTTTTACATATGACTATCCAGTTTTCCTAGCACTATTCAATTTATAAGGTGTCTTTTTCTTAATGAATATTTGTATTGACTTTGTTAAAGATCAGTTTATTGTAGGTATGTGACTTTATTTCTGAGTTCATTATTTTGTTCAATTAATCTGTGTCTGTTTTGTACCAGAACTTAATGTTTTGGTTACCATAGCTTTGTATTATAGTTTGAAGTCAGGTAATGTGATGTCTCCAGATGTGTTCACTTTACTAAGAATTGCTTTGGCTATTTGGGCTCTTTTGGTTTTATATGAATTTTTGAATTATTTTGTAATTCTATGAAAAATGATGCTAATAATTTGATGGAAGTATATTCAATCTGCAAATTTATTTTTGCAGCATGTTCGTTATAATGATATTGATTCTTCCAATCCATGAGTGAGGATTGGAAGTTATCTACAATTCTAAATTGTAGATAAATTATCTAAAATATCTACACTTTAGATAATTTAAATAATCTACCTAAATTACCTACAATTTTTTTTTTGTCAGTGTTTTGTAGTTCTCCTTGTAGAGATATTTCAAATCCTTGGTTAAATGTATGTCTAGGTATCTGGGATTTTTTCCTTTGTAGTTGTTGCAGATGGGATTGGGTTCTTGATTTGGGTCTCAGTTTGACTATTATTGATGTATAGAAATGCTACTGATATTTGAACATAGATTTTGTATCCTGAAACCTTACTGAGGTAACTTATTGAATCTAAAAATCTTTTGGAAGAGTCTTTGAGATTTTCTAGGTATAAGATCATATCGTTAGCAAACAGAAATAATTTGACTTACTCTTTTTCAATTTGAATGCTTTTTATTTCTTTATCTTGCTTGATTGCTCTGGCTAGGACTGCCAGTGCTATGTTGATTACCAGTTAAGTAGGCTTCTTGTAAACAGTGTATGGTCAGAACCTTTTTTTATCCATTCTACCGAACTATAACTTTTCAGTGGAGCATTTAGTTGATTTGCATTCAAAGTTAATATTGATATATGAGATTGTGTTTTTGTCATAATACTAATTGTTACCTCATTGATTAGTATTCTCAATTGTGGAACTGCTTTATAAGACATGTGAGTTTTATACTTTCATGTTTTTATGATGCTGAGTATTAACCTTCCATTTCCAGATTTAGAATTCCTTTGAGCATTTCTTATAAAGATGGTCTAGAGTTGATGAATTTTCTTAGCATATATTTGTGTGGGAAAAATTTTAATTATCTTTCCTTTATGAAGCCTAGTTTAGCAGAATACAAAACTCATGGCTGATAGTTTTTCTCATTAAGAATACCGAAAATAGGACCCCCATCTTTTCTGACTTTTTAGGTTTCTGCTGAGAAGTCTGCTGTTAAAGTCTAATTTCCTTTATAGCTAATTAGACACTTTTTCTTGCTACTTTTAGGATTTTTTTCCACATTTACCTTAGATGGTCTGATGACTATATACCTTGGTGAAGTATTCCTTGCTATATATCCTCCAGTAGCTTCTTGTATCTATTTGTCTAAATCTCTACCAAGACCAGGGAAGTTTTCCTAAATTATTCCCTCAAATAGGTTTTCTAACTTTTTCACCTTTTCTTCTTCTCCCTCAGAAATATCATGACTCACAGGTTTGGATGCTTTACACAATCCCATATTTCTCAAAGGCTTTGTTCATTTTCAAAAATTCTTCTTTAGTTTTGACTGAGTGAATTAATTTGAAATATCTGTCTATAAGCTTTGAAATTCTTTCTTCTGTTTGTTCTAGTCTATGTTAAAGCTTTCAACTATATTTTGTAATCCCTTCAATTATTTTTTCATTTCCAGAATTCTGCTTGTTTGCTTTTCAAATATGTATCTGTTTAGTAAATTTTTCATTCATATCATCAATTATTTTTCTGATATATATGTGTTGGTTTTCAACTTCTCTTAGATTTCACTGAGCTTCCTTACAATCCGTATTTTGATTTCTTTATCTGGTATTTCAAGAGTACATTTGGTGACGATGCCTTCCTGGAGAGATAGTGTGATCCTTTATAACTGTCATAACACCTTCTTTTTCATACTGCCGAAATGGTTACTCTGGTTCTTTCTGACTTGAAGAAGCTATCACTTCTCATTTTTGAATTCACTTTCATTTGAATGAGACTTTTGTTTTTTCCCTTGAGGGTATGACTGTAATGTATGTTGAGCAAGGATGTTTGGCTTTGCTTCTGGGTACTTTCAAGGGTACAAGTCTCTGTATGAATTCCTTGGAATCTATTCACTAAAGTTATAGATAGCTTGTGTATGGTTGTTTTCTCAAATGCTGATTGTGGTGATGGTATAGTAGACCTACGCATAGGAAGGCAGAGTCTTGAGGAAGCCCATCTCATTCCCAACCACTGTGCACTTGAGTCCATAGATTTTCTATTGGGTTGTGCATTTTGACCTTTAGGCCAGTAGGTAGTGCTTGCAAGTAAGAGCTAGCTGCAGTGGTAACAGTGAGGTATATGTTTGATCTATGTTTTCTTGGAGAAGCTTTCTGACTCCTCAGGCCATGGGCTAGGCTCCTCAGGCCAATGAATTTCACGGTGGCCTGGGCTCCACTCTCAGCCTGAGATAGGGTAAAGCTGGGTAGAGCTGTTCCACACCGACCCACCCTCAGTCTTCCAATGGTGGGTGCAAGCACAAGCCCTGTTGGAGGTGGCAGAGGAGTGGCATAGACTCTGTACGATTTATTTGGTCATACTCTATTTCTCTCTCACTAGCTTCTCTCTTACTATTTCTTTCTTACTAGCTTCTCTCTTAACTAGCTTCTTTGTTGTTGCATTGCAGCCATGTATTTAAGCCTTCTTTCAAATTTTTATATAAGTCAGACTCTCTTGTACCTTCAAGTTTTTACATTCATCTCATCAACTCTACCATCTACTGCTATACTCAGATAGCAGTGTGGTAGCTTTCTCCAAATCCAGTTGCAGTAGTAATCTACTGGGTGGGTGAGCAGGCTCAGGGTTTCCTGAATCTGTGGAGTGTTTGGGGGGATGGTAGTAGCTGCTGTCACACAATGCTTGTCTCCTCCCTGAGCACTGTGAGGTTGTGTCTGCAAATGTTGTAATGGGCTATGCAGACTGAACTACTGGCCAGCAGGTGGCACTTTCAGGAAAGAGCCAGCTGAGGTAGTGAGATCTGTGCTTAACCAGGTGAAGTGCTCCGATGTCCCTGGCAATGGGTAGGGCTAGGGAACTCCCAAGGGTATCTGTCCCATGTTCTGTCAACAAAGAGGGTGGGGAGCAAACTGGGTGGGGCTGGGTCCAAAGAGTCTGTGTTCAGGCTCTCCAATGGTGAGCACAAGCTTGGACCCCAAGGGGGAATCATAGGGTGGCTTCTAGGCCGCGAATGAAGTTCTCCGGAGAGGAGTGGAGCTACCTTCACTGCCGAAAGAGCCTCCACAGAGAGAAAGGGGCAGCCCAAGCTCCATACTCCAGCAGGCAATAGTGACAGCCACCCAACTCCTGTGACCTTGACCCAGTGGACTGCTGCTGGCAGCAAGCTGAAGCAGCCAGTGGAGTCCCGAGCAGCCCACACTAAGATCATAATATTGCTCAAAGTCACAAGACTCACATACTAGGGAAAACAAAAAGCAAAAAAACAAAAACAAAAAAAACCCTGCGGCTCCCAGATCATATGTCTACTGGTCCATGTTGATAAAATGGGGGTGCCCAATTTCTTCATCCACAGCAAAAGCCCACTCTCTGCACCACCTCTCAGTTCTGGCCACAGGGCTTCTTCATCTCTGCTTGAGATTAGGCTGCAAATCTCAGTCGGAAGCCTTTCCCAACCTGTGACCCCTGCTCTAGTTGGCTGGCAGATTTCTGTGAAGTCCTCCATGAATTAAAATCAGAAATGGCTTCCTTTTATTGGCACCAGGGTCTGACAGTGCACACAAAACATCCCCTAGAGCCTCTTCTCACAGACTCGCCTCCCCTCACCAAGTCAGATCCAGCACTGGGTAGGCTTGAGGAGCTCCCCTGTGGCCCAGTTCACCAGGTTCCCTAGTGGGAATGTGTATCATGGAGATAGACTCTCCCCCGCTTTCATGCTCTGAAGACTCGCACTTTTCCACTGAACCCCCAGTGGAGGCTGGTGCCCACTGGACCATTCAAAGTATCCAGAGATTCTTTCGCTTTTTCTGTTGAGACAGTGTGAATCTCTACACACTATTTTGCTCTTTCCAAGTGGATGAGTGGATGAGGCATGCTAACAAAGCCTCCAATCCACCATCTTAAAAACAAAATGAAAAGGATATATAGTCTAGATCACACAATAACTAACACATAGTTGCCATGTCAGAAGCTTAGGGGCCATTTTTTATTCTGCTCCTTTTCTTTACTCACGAAGTCTCAGTGATCTTGTAAATAACTTTCAATACATAAGGCCTGTCTCAACTATTGCCTTTTAACTTGTCTAATATTCCCTTCTGCTCCCCTCCTATCTACTCTCTGTAAAATAATAGAAACCAGAATGACTGAAAGGCTATGGCATTTTCTCCAGTGCATAGGTGGTAGATCTATCCATGCAGTAAGCAGAATTCTAAGTTGGTCCCCAAGATTTCCACTGCCAGTGTATATGCCTTGTATAATTTTCTTCCCTTTGAGTGTGAGTGACACCTCTAGCTTTCTTTTAAACATGATAAAACTATGAGATGCCACTCCATGATATAACATTATATGGCAAAGGTGAGGGGGTTTTGCATGTGTAATTTTTGTTTTTCATTAGTTTACTATAGGATGATAGCAGGGGGATTACCTTGGCTAGGCCTAACCTAATCAGGTGCCCTTTAAAAGACAGATACAATCTTGCTGGCCAAGTAGATACAAGCAGCTGTATTATAAACTGTAATGACGCAGTAGTCTGAGAGCTTCGAAGAGTTAATGGCCTCAGTCCTAAAACTCTGAGGGACTCAATTCTGGCAACATCTTGAATGAGCTGAGTCGAAGAGCTCTAGCCCCAGTTTCAAAGTGTGGCCAACATTCTGATTTCAGCCTTGTGAGACCCTGATCAGAGAGGAACCAGCAAAGCAAAGCTTGAACTCCTGATCCATGAAATGTGTGAAATAATAAATGCATGATATCTTAACAGGGGAAGTTATTTAAATCTTTTGTTTAAAGTATTAAGTGGGTTCACAGCAACCTCAGCATAAAATCTTCAGCACGGCCTATAAAGCTTCATCAAGTAAGCTTAGCCCCTCTCTGCAGCCCTCTCTCTTATAGCTTCTCTGTTGTTGCATTGGAGCCAGATATTTAAGCCTTCTTTCAAATTTGTGTATAAATAAGATTCTCTTGTACCTTCAAGTTTTTACATTCATCTCATCAACTCTATCATCTACTGTTATCACTCTGATAAAAGCTACAGTCATATTATTCCTGAATTCCTGGAATAACCTTCTCATTAATCTCCTTGTCCTTACCCCTTTCCCTTTCACCATAGCCTATGCCTGACAGGGCAGTTAGACTAAAACTATTAATGCGTAAGTCAGATAAAGATTCTATTCTGCTCAGAACTTCACAAAGTCTCCTGATTCTCTTTTGTCTTTTACTTTGGAAAAAAAAAAAGTCTTCAAAATGGCTTCAAAGGCCATGCATAGTTTGATCCCCTATGATTTCTCTAATCTCATTTCCTTCTGCTTTTCCACTAGTTCACTCATCTGCAGTCTGACTCCTTTTTTGCCTCTTTTTACCCTGCAGCTTCTTCCACCTGAGAGCTTAGCTGTACTTTCTGCCTGAAATATTTTCCCCCAGATACACACATAGCTTATACCCTAACTTGCTTTTAGTCATTCTAATGGTACCTTGTCATTGTATCTTTCTTTGACCACACTATTTAATATAGCAACTCCCCCACCACTTCTTCAACTATTCTGTTTGGTTTTTTTTCTCTGTAGTATTTATGATGGTCTTTCATAAGCAGATAGTTGATTTTTTATACATACGTGCTGTGATGGTTAATACTGAGTGTCAACTGGATTGAAGGATGCAAAGTATTGATCCTGGGTATGTCTATGAGAGTGTTTCCAAAGGAGATTAGCATTTGAGGCAGTGGGCTGGGAAAGGCAGACCCACCCTTGATCTGAGTGGGTACAATCTAATCAGCTGCCAGTGTGGCCAGGATATAAAGCAGGCAGAAAAACGTGAAAAGGCTAGACTAGCTTAGCCTCCCAGCCTACGTCTTTCTCCCATGCTGGATGCTTCCTGCCCTCAAACATAGGACTTCAAGTCCTTCAGCTTTGGTACTAAGACTGGCTTCCTTGCTCCTCAGCTTGCAGATGGCCTATTGTGTAAACTTGTGATCATGTGAGTTTAACAGTCCTTAATAAACTCCCCATATATATAATATATATGGATATATATAATACATATGGATATATATAATACATATGGATATATATAATACACATGGATATATATAATATATAGATATATATAATATATATGGATATATATAATATATATTTGGATATATACATATTCTATTAGTTCTGTCCTTCTAGAGGACCCTGACTAATATATCTGCTGACTAGAGTATAACTCCCATGAAAGCATGGATTCTTCTCCCCTTCATTGCTGTGTCCTTAGTGCCTAGACCAGTGACTGGTGCATAGTAGAAAGTAAGTACTTACTTGTAAAATTATTAGTTGTAAAAAAAAGTATGGTTTGTTCTCTCCAATAAACTCTCCTCTACCTTCTATCTCCCCTACCCAACACTCAAGAAGCACATCCACTTTTATCTTTCCTAATAAGATCATATGTATCCCCATGTTCATAGAATAAGTTATGTCTCTCCACAAAACATTTTCACAGAACCTTGTATATAATCCAACTATAATGACACTTGTATTTAACTACCATGGCTATAAATGTGCTGTTGGTTTCAATTGCTGAATGTGCATTCCTAAATAGAGGGAAGCTCTATTATTCATTATTTTGTCTCTTGTGAGTAGTACTGTATCTGCAACACCATATGCACTGCCTGGGTATCTGTCGTAAGCAGTAAGGCATATAGCATGCAGTATACCAAAGCAAATCAAGTGAATCTTTCTTCTTTGCATCAATTCTTACCTCGACTCTGTTTTGCTCAGTAGAATATCAGGCATATAATTAGTACTTGGTGCATATTTATTGATTGATTAATTAGTTGATTTGAAGATCTTTTGAGTGTAGTTATCTACATAAAGGTAATGAGTTTGAGACATCATCTGGTCTTGTAAAACTAACTAAATAAACATATTCAGCACTGGGAAACAAGTGGAAAGTAACTGACTACCTGAAGTGTAACAATAATACTTAGGAATCAGTAATTAGAACTAAAGAGAAATGGCCGAATTAACCATGGAGTAATGAGGTGGAGCCATAGCTTTCAACTAGAAGTGATGTAAGTGGACACCTCCATTACCAAAAACCTCCCCCTGCAATTGTCATCTGGGGAACATAAGGTCTCCTTAATATCTAAATACAAAAATTAAAGCTTACTCAATAAATTATCCCTTTGAAAGTAATTTTGCATGACATTAATGCTTTCCAAGGTGAATCAGATTATTTTGAGATTTAAAATGAGATAACATGTGTGTATATGTGTATCTCCAATAAATTTGTTTGTTGAATTTTTAAATTATAAATCATAACCTCAGTATAATGTAGTTTTTTTCCAAAATGATTTTAAACTGTATTTTACTTTTATGTATGTTTTTTATAAATGAGTAAATGACTATGTTTTTTACCCAAAGGCTTGAGTAGCAATCGTCACTGCACTTAAAATAAATGTGACATATTTACTTACAAACACTTTGCCACACATGCTTCCCTTATTTGTAGAGTCATGAAGCATAGGGTTCCTGGACAAACTCAATTCCTCCATTGCTGACCTCTGTCATAAATCTTTGCATTAAAATCTCTCTTCCAGAAAAAAGAAATGTTTTGCTGTTTGCAGTCTTCATTGTGTGTTTATTCAAATTCCTTCAACATTATATAAATCTTGCAATAATTTAAATAAACTAACCCTTTAATAGCCATTTCATAAATTGTTTAAATAATTGAATCTTTCCATTTATAATTCTACTTTTTCCATTCCAATGTTTAACCTATGCAACTAAAAAAAACCCAAATGTTCTTAATGGCTACATGAATACAAAAATTATAATTTATCATTTTACAATAAGTATTCTTAATATTTTACTTTCCTAACTGAAGAAATTTATGGACATTTATGCTTAGTATACATATTGCAGCGTAATAAATTGCCCATAATATATTATGCACTTATATTTAGTTGAACACTATTTTCTAACATACTTTAATAGCTTCATATTGTGGAATATAATTTATTTATTCCAGTGCTGTCAGTTTTGTAATAGTTCTTGGTGTGTCATTTAGTGGCATACATTCAACATAATGACAGATTATGATAAAGGAGGACATGAGAATAAATGTTCATAATAAGAGAAAGTACATATGGCATATTTTTCTTCTTAATTCTCCTAATTTAAACCTCATTTTCTATGTTAAAATTTGTCCCTCTGTCATGAGGTTCTACAAACGAAACAGTCATGGGTGAATCTGTAAGGATTTAATTTTTCCTTTCACCCTAATGACAGATATCTGAGGAAGACAGAAATGCAAGATTATGATTTTGGGTAATAAAACCAAACTTCTTAGAATGGAAAATAAGCAATTTAATTGTATGTTGTAATTTTTTCCTACACATTCCCAATTGCACTCTCCTTTCTGCAATTCATGAGAGCCTGAGTCTCCCCACCTAAGAAGTAACTGAGTTGTTGTTTAGCAGATAATGTACAATAAACTTGAACCCCATCTCTACAAATGAGATGGGTAAATGTTCAGTGTGAGGGCACTAAAAGCAAGTTTACCCAGGGCTATAGAGGCCATAGATTGAGGTTGAGTGGTGTGAATCTGTCAGTATCATAACCGTGCTCTTCTTTTGGTGATTGTTATTTTTAGACAAATTAGTACCTCATTGGGGATAAAATAGTACAGCAATAGAAACATCTCCAACCTTCCACTTTGTATAATAAAATGTTTTCATCCATACAACTCAAGAGAAAACTGATAATGCATTTTGACTTTGAAATGGCTTGAGGCCCTAGGTCAAACGAACAGTCTCAGTTAAAGTTAAGTACTTTACAGGCCTCATTACTAATGTTTAATCTTTGCTTAAAATTATGATATTGCATTATTACCTGAAATTGTGATTTATAAATGATAGCAGTGTAAAAGTGTCACTAATTCATAATTTTAGGAAGTATAGCTCACAGAAATTTTCTCTGATATGTTTTATGAAAGGAAAAATACTCAAGCCCTTTAATTAATAACCTGCCCTGAAAACCATCTTTCTAGAAAAGAACTAAAAAGACTTAAGGATAGCCAATCATAGCCTGACATCCCCTTTTATTTCAAAAGAAATCATTTGCTATTAATAATGATAAGCAGGGTTTCGGGACATTTTATAGGCGCATCATTCCTTTACCTTGTCAGTTGGTTTTATGTTGTAGAGAGAAGGGTGATGGGGTGAACCAAGCTTGCAGGCATATATAACATTATGGAAGGTGAAGAATCTATGATGCTTCATCAGACAAGCCATTTCATTTTGTCATTGAGTCATAGCAAAGTCATTGCTATCTGAGGAATTATGGCAAAGTTATTATTTGCCATCCTAGGTTTTGTGAAATAATTTTACTTATAAATGTTAATATCAGTTTATAATCACATAATTCAAGAAAAACTTAGATACAAATATTTAAGATATTTTGTTTCCTTTGTAAAAATCAAGTGTATACATAAATTTGAATTATGTCTGAAAAATTAGAAATATGATGATAAAATCTTTTATTGCTTGACATTTCTGCTGGTTGATGAAAATTGTTATAGCTACATTGCTGATATTTTCTCCTCTTTTTACTCCAAACTCACTCTCTCCCATGACCACTGACTATAGTCCAAACTTCTACCTTAGGAACAAAACAACAAAGAATCAAGATATAGAACATTTTGGACATAGGTATTAGAATATTTACATAGCATTTCCTCAATACCTTGAGAGGCAAATCCCCTGAACAAACATGAAATAGCAAGAGATGAATTCACCAAGATGTTATTAGTGTTAATATTATAAGGCAGCTGATCATATTTACCAATATTATAAGTACATTTATTACATGAGATGTTCATTCATTCAAAACAATGTGCTGAAGAGACATTGTTCACTTTGGTGGAAAGGAATGAACAAGGTCATTTCCATTGAGCTATCTTACTATAATATGACAGATAATGACAAAATACACATTTAAGTACTATCTTAAGTAAATATGTTACAAATAGAATGAAGTGAAGTGAGGAAGAAATAAAACAGAATACTATCATAGAAAGCAAGTTGGGAGAATGAGATTGTACCCATGGGACTATGTTTGTGGATATCCTTTCCAACACTACATTTAACCGAGACCTGAATTATTCTATTCTGTGAGAATAGAATAATCGCAGCAAGCATTCAGAAAAAAAGCATTTCAGGCAAATAGAACAGTAAATAGTCTTCTGCTGCCACCTTTGCCCTTAGTTGAGAGATTTCAAGATCTTGTCGTACATTGGCAGCCTCTTAATACTATCAGATCTTCAGAATCTCCCTAAACACTGAATATCTTGGCCTCTTAGACTATCTGCCCCTCAATCCTGAACCTCAAGAATGCTGAATTTCTATCACGTTGATAGTGAGCTGTAAATATTCAAGTTCTAGGAGCACTTAGATAAACTTGGGCACTCTACCTCCATTAGCAGCCCAGTTAAAAAACAAACAAACAAAAATACAGATATCCAAATACTGAGAATTATTATGAATTATTTTTGCCTTGTAATATCTCCAGCAGTAGACAGGCAATGGACTCACATTTGATATTTTCTGCTTCCTTTTATTTCAGTTCCATTTTTGTTTAATATCTGGCCTCATAATTAATATTATATATCACAAGGAAAAAAACTAAGAAAAATCAATGATGGAATTATATAACTTTGTAAAATGTGAATTCATGTCATGAGGAATATCATGAGGACTCTTAGAATTTACTTATGACATATGCATTACTCAGCATGGCAACTTTTATATAAGAAAACCTGATCCTGAGAGAGGACCAGATAACAAGCCCAATTTGGGTTCAAGCTCAAGGTCCAGCACATACCCTTTATCAATAATATGCCCCGCAAATGTCCACAAAATTCCTAAAAGAAGTGAACCAGAAATTCATCTATCTCAATAGACACAATATTGGTAGTCAGGAGGTGGGGATTGGAGGCAGGAAATCATTGTGTAGCAATGTCCCTCTTTCAGTATGTTGATGCTTCTACCCACGAAATGTCATTGCAACTACCTACCTAGTCAAAATGGACAAACAAAAAAGTAAAATGTTTCACATATATCCAGATGTCCATTGGGCTAATCTCATTTTAAACTGTGCTCCTAATAATATACTCTCTTGTGTGACATTAATTTGTGTTACATTAAGAAAATGTGCTCATAGGCCAAACATTGTGTTTAGCACATAATGTATCAAATAGTAAAGCAGATTTCTTTTTGTAGAAATTTTCTAAACCTTAATATGATAATGAGAACTGCAAATTTCAAAAGAAGGAGGGTAAAGTGTTTATAAAATTTTATAAACTGATTTCAATCCTAAACATGTTTTTCTCTTGAACCATGTATGAGAAATGGACTAAACATTTTTAAAATTCACACTAATTACATTATATATCATATAATTGCCAATTTCATTTATTCTTTTTTGGGGGGTTTCCTGTGAAAGACTAAAAAGCCTATAGAAAAGAAAGCTCTTATGCAAAATATTTTATATACGGTGTCAAATAATCTAATGATAATATGAATGTTTTTACATCAGAAAGACAACATATCAGATTCTATATTAAACATTTTTCTTATGTATTCTTTTTTGCTAACTGTAACAGCCCTACATGTAAACTAATTATCTTTAATCTTCTACCGGAAAAATGGAGACAAAAAGAGGTGATTTGCTCTTTTAGGGTGTAGGCTAAGTTGCTGTGGAAGAAAGATCCCAAAATGCTCTAACAAGATTAAACTCTATTTTTCCTTTATTTTTCAAGTAAAACATATGTGGTTATTCAAGGGTCAGTGCATGGCTTCGATTCACAAAATCATCTAGAGAGTTTTCTTCAATCGTATTTTTCTAGAATCTCCTAATGTTTCTTTTATTTGCATGGTTGATACTAACTTACCAACACCATATCTGCATTCCAGCTCTAGGAAAAGGGAAATAATGAAAGGAGGTCAAGCCTTAAAGTTACCTAAAAGTTTCTTCATGCATTACTTCTCTGTAAAGGAATCTGAAAGAAATTAGTCTCCGGCTTATTCCCTGCTAAAATTTCATTAGGCATGGAAAACATTCTATTATTTAAAAGATATTCTTTTATTTAAAAAAGAGAGAGTGGGCCAGGCACAGTGGCTCACGCCTGTAATCCCAGCACTTTGGGAGGCTGAGGTGGGTGGATCACCTGAGGTCAGGAGATGGAGACCATTCTGGCCAACATGGTGAAACCCTGTCTCTATTAAAAATATAAAAATTAGCCAGGCGTGGTGGCAGGTTCCTCTAGTCCTAGCTACTTGGGAGGCTGGGGCAGGAGAATCATTTGAACCCAGGAGGCAGAGGTTGCAGTGATCTGAGATCATGCTACTACACTCCAGCCTGGATGACAGAGTGAGACCCTGTCTCAAAAAAAAATTAAATAAACAATAAAAAGGAGAGTGGATACTGGTGGTAGGATTTTTCAGTCTCTGCCAAAAAAAGAAAGAGTGTATAATATTATGAAATATATATTTTAGATTTTGTCCACAGTTCCTGGATCACAGCTCTCATAAATTTTGTAATTTCCTAAATGACTAAAGCAGTAGAAGAATCTTTTGTTCTATTATTTGGTCTCTGTCCCAGTTCCTGTGCCAGAACTCCAAATTCTGTAGAAGATAAGGTTACTAGAATAATCTCTTATTCTAATATTTAGTTTTGACCCTGGTTCTTGACAAAGAATTCCTAAATCTCTTGGGATTTCCTAGGTAATAGAAGCATCTTTTGTTCTAATAAGGTGATTCTTGGTGGATTCCTAGATAAGAGCTGGTCACCAGAAAGACAAAGCCATGATTACAGTCTTAGAGCTTTCATTCTCACTCTCCATTCTTTGGACAGGGAGAAGTGCTGGAAATGAAATTAATAATCAATCACACCTACATGATGAAGCCTGCATTCACATTTCTGAATTTGGGTTTGAAGAGCTTCCAGGTTGGCAAACACATCCTTATAAAAAAAGGGTGATGCACCCAATTCCACTTTATGGGAGCTCTTGGACTCAGGACCACCTCAGACCTTGCCCTATATATCTCTTCATCTATCTGTTCATCTGTATTTTTTATTATATCCTTTATTGATAAACCAGTAAATGTAAGTAAAGTGTTTACCAAAGTTCTGGGATCTGCTTTAGCAAATTAACTGAACTCAAAGAGGGGGTCTTATGAACCCCAATTTATGGACAGCAGGTTAGACAAGCACGTGTCACTATCTACTTGCAACTGGCTTCTGAAAAATGGAGGGAAGTCTCGTGGGACTGTGTACTCAACCTATGAAGTCTGACACCATCATGGGTAAATAGTATCAGAACTGAATTGAATTACGGGACACCCAGCTGATGTCCACTTGAGAATTGATTGGTGTGTGAAGAAACAACCTTCACACATTTGGGGCTACAGAAGTGTTCTGTTTACTCTGTAAGAATGTTTTTTTCTCCACCTCTATAGAGGGAGAAAACAAAAAAAGAAAAGACCTATTTACACTGAAATATAGTGTCCCTCAATAAACATTCCATACTGCATAATAATGATAATAATGAAAATAATTTTATCAAACATTTTTTAAACTAACTCTATGCCACACACTGCTGTAAATATTTGCATACATATATGAATTTATTTAATTCTCACCACCCTATGGTATGAGTGCTTTATATTATTGCTACCTTGCAGATGACAAAATTGAAGCAAAAATTTGCAAAGACACACACTAACAACCAGTGAACTGGAAATTCTAAAACAGGCTGTCTAACTTGAATCTGTGCTTTTCAGTGTCCTTTTCTGCTGGTTCTCCGTTACTACTTTTTTAAGAATAGAAGGGTTCCTTATGTAATTTTATTATTTCTATATGCTTGACTATACTGTGATCCAAAGTCACAGTGGTTTTATTAGAAAAAAGCAGGTAGAGTTAAGTCTTTAATAAATATCTGTTTTTCTTTTTATATTATGGTAGAAATAGCAAGAAATGAATTTTGTCTTATCTAGATCTACATGACACCACACCATATTAAACTCCATTAGCTATTATAGTATGCTATTTCAACATCATTTGGTTTCAAAATTCAGTGTGATTTGTCTCAGCTTAGAAAATCACCAGTCATAGCATATCTATTATTATAGACTCTTCATATTAACCATACATAAACATATCTAGGTTCTTAGATTTTTTTTCTTCAAAAACACTCAAGTGAAACATAAGTACATAATAATTTGAGATATCTTCAAAGGCCCTGAATATCTGGCATGGTGCCGATAGATCTTATGTGATTCTATCTTGATGCTCACTAATTGTGCCTGAATTGTGTAGCTCTGAGAGTATCCTGTTCCTATTTCAAAGTGGAAGATGCCCATAAATGGAATAACATTGCCCTGAATAGAGAGAGTAATAATTGAAGGGTTGGTGATATCAGTGCCTGCATTGCACAAGGAATTTTGGTAGGGCTTCATATATTGCTTATATATGAAAGTCCATCATGGAGAGTCTAACCACACAAAGATGAATGAGAATGACAATCCTGAAGCATTTCATAAGTGCATGTGAGTCATAAAGAAGTGAGTGGGCCAGGTGCGGTATCTCACGCCTGTAATCCCAGCACTTTGGGAGGCCGAGGCGGGTGGATCACGAGGTCAGGAGATTGGGACAATCCAAGCTAACACGGTGAAACCCCGTCTCTACTAAAAATACAAAAATAAAAATTAGCCAGGCATGCTGGTGGGCGCCTGTAGTCCCAGCTACTCAGGAGGCTGAGGCAGGAGAATGACGTGAACTCGGGAGGCAGAGCTTGCAGTGAGCAGAGATCGCACCACTGCACTCCAGCCTGGGAGACTGAGAAAGACTCCATCTCAAAAAAAAAAAAAAAAAAAAAAACAAGAAGTGAATGGAGACTATCAGCAAATGACTTGCTTCAGTGTTGCTATCATGCATCATGACTGTGGTTCTATGCCACACAACAACACTCTGCTAATTTACTGGGGGACCCTATTTAGAAGAACGAGTTTAATGAAAAATTTATGTACACAGAAGTATATGATTTTTCTGATTATTTCTAATATAAATCTTCCCATATCCATGCCCCATCCAGAGCCTGAATTAGCTAGTTAAATAAACCATTTAACACATACTGCTGACGAAACAACTGTAAAGTGGTTCTTTATTCATTAATGAGTCTCCAAAAATAAAGTGTTAAGTTTGAATTTCTAAGCCCAGAGGTGATTTTTTAAAGCTTTATTAAGCCATTAGAAGATTTCTAAATTACCCAGACCAATTGTTCAGCTAGATATATTTCAGTTCTAGCTGTCTTTTTCCCCCCAGTTATTTGTCCTCATAATAGCCCTAAATTGTTTTGTATTAAAATGCTGAAATTGGTTTGCATTCAAGACTGCCTGAGAAATAAAACTTCTTTCACAAATGTGGGGTAAAATATGTCTTTCCAATCTTAAATAGAATACAAACATTTTCTCCTTTTTTAAGTGAGATACTCCTAAATGTGATAGCTGTAAATATATACATGCTCTAAGTATGAATATTTTTTCTCACACTTACAAGTTATTTCTTCCCACGGGAGTGGCGCAAGAGGGTTTTTATGTCTCTTGAATCTCATTATTTTTCCTGTTTGACCTAAAGTCCATGAGCAAATTAAAACCACACAAACTTTAGTGATTTCTTCTTTGATTTTAAGTTTAACTTTATCAGAATCCATCCCTGTAAACAATATAAAATAAACTCTATTCTCTGCTCTTCTTAATTCTCTCCACCTCACCATCATCTTCTTTCCTCCTCCCTAGTTCAATCAATATTAATTGACCCACATTCCTCTCAGGAACCAAATACCCTTTTATAATGGTCTTTTAGTGCTTTCTCCAAGAATATCATTTACAACCAAGCTTAATCTAGCATCAGCCCAATTTTCAGGCCAGCATACTTAGCGTATCTGTGTATTTGAAACACTCTTAGAATCTTGTAACAGAGGTAATTGTTGTAAAAATATGATTTTCAAAATTGAAACAAAAAGGATGGGAAAACTTGGCAGTCAAAGGCCATTTGAAGAATGCAGTAGTCACTCAAGAAAGAATATAAGAAGGAGATCATTAAGTTAGATTAAGAGGCAGTTAGAAACCCCAGGGAAATAGAACCATAAATAACTTGGAGTCATTTTTTTTTCTACCAGAAAGAAATCATTTGAACTTCTACAGACTAAAATCAGCAACTACATAGTATCAGTTCCCTAATCAATGATAAATAGCAAGTCAAACAAAGCTAAATTTTGCTGGACAATTAAATAATCTTTGAGTGGGTCTGCTAGGCAATGTTCTAGAATGACACTGAGTAGACACACAGGCATCCTTTTGTTTGTATCTCCTTGTTTCTGGTACTTTTCCTTAACATTATACTTCCATCCTTTAATGAGAATGGGCTACTTCTCTTATAATTAAGCCTTATTAGTATAACTAACAACAACCTGGTTTAAATATATATTTTGCCTTCATTGGAGATTTTAAAAAGTAAAAATTCTGGAATAAGTTAAATATAATTTTTTAAGACATAAGCATTGACAAGACAGAAAAGTGGTATCAGCTTCCCACAGTGAGCAGTATAATATTTATTTAGAGTTTTTGAGGATGATTACGATGTCATATAATGTTATTTTTAAATAAAGGTCACTTTTTATAACATTTTGTTAGATTCTTTTAAAATCATTTATAGATACTTTTATATAAAGAAATACACATATTATAAAAATACACTATATGAAATATGTTCTGATTTTTGCTCTTTAAATAATAGTATCCAATTTTTAAGTAAAGCTGCTTCTTTAGGCACAAGGTATTTATTGAACATTTACTATGAGTAGGGTAGTAAGGAGGATGAAAAATAAATAAAGTCTCTTTGTACTAAGATTATTATCTAGATGATGCATGAAAATGCTGAGTTATAATATATTTCAGACTGTGTGTGGTACTTAAGGGAACTGAACAAAGGATTATACTAGAGTGCAAGAGGGAGAAGTCTGTTTTAACGATCAGGAACAGGTCTAATTTGGGTCATGAAAGAACAGCGTGATTCAACATGTTGAGATAAAGCAGTGGGCAAAGACAGAGTATCAGGAAGATCAAGGTCAAAGCATGGAATGACAATAAGAAATTTCCCAGGAATTTCAGATATTTGACTTGAGGATATGGTAATTTGCAAAGAAGACTAAGATGAATTATGTATGAAAAGCTAAGATCAAGGCAGTTTTCCTTTCATCCTAAAAATTCTATGTTTCTATAGAATATGAGAATAATGTGTTGAACTACTTGGAGAGAATAATTATAAACATTTTACAAGTTCCCTGCAAAGTACAAATGAATTAGATTATCCCAATTATTTCTTTTATTTTAAAAATTATACGGTTTAACTCATGAGATGGCCTGTGTTTAAGCTGTGTTAAAATATAAATTATTAATATGTACTAGCAGTCTACAAAGAACACTGGGAGTTATAAAAAATCAAATTTGAAAGTCTATATAGTAGACCCCTAGGTTAAAAGAAAATCTTAACACAAATTCAATTTAGCAGAGTTTATTAAAGAAAAGAAATAATTCATGAATTGGGTGGTATCCTGAACCAGTAAATGTTCAAGAGAGCTTCACTTAGCAATATGGGCAGACACTATTTGTAGTTGAAAAAGGAAGTGACATATAGAAATAGCCAAATTGGTTATAGCTAGGGGTTTGCCTTATTTGAACTTATTCAAGCAGTTTGTAACATCTGATTGGCTGAAAGCTTGGCTGCTATGATTGGGTGAGGCTTGGTTACCTTTTCATGCCCGTCCATGTGAAGAGACCACCAAACAGGCTTTGCGTGAGCAATAAAGCTTTTAATCACCTGAGTGCAGGTGGGCTGGGTCTGAAAAGAGAGTCAGTGAAGGGATATAGGGGTGGGGCCGTTTTATAGGATTTGGGTAGGTAAAGGAAAATTACAGTCAAAGGGGTTGTTCCCTGGTGGGCAGGAGTGAGGGGTCACAAGGTGCTAAGCAGGGGAGCTTATGAGCCAGGAGAAGGAATTTCACAAGACAATGTCATCAGTTAAGGCAGGAACAGGCCATTTTCACTTCTTTTGTGGTGCAATGTCATCAGTTAAGGCAGGAACCGGCCATCTGGATGTGTATGTGCAGGTCACAGGGGATATGATGGCTTAGCTTGGGCTCAGGGGCCTGACATTCCTGTCTTCTTATATTAATAAGAAAAATAAAATGAAATAGTGGTAAAGTGTTGCGGCGGCGAAAATTTTGGGGGGTGGTATGGAGAGATAATGGGCGATGTTTCTCAGGGCTGCTTCGAGTGGGATTAGGGGCAGCGTGGGAACCTAGAGTGGGAGGGATTAAGCTGAAGGAAGATTCTGTGGTAAGGGGTGATATTGTGGGACTGTGAGAAGAAACATTTGTCATTTAGAATTATTGGTGATGGCCTGGATATGGTTTTGTATGAATTGAAAAACTAAACGGAATAAGAGAAGGAGAAAAACAGGTATTAAAGGTCTAAGAATTGGGAGGACCTAGGACATCTAATTAGAGTGCCTAAGGAGATTCAGCATAGCCTTGACAGCAAAGATTATTTATTTACTTCAAGAGTTAAGAGTGGCAGTTTGGGGATAGCACCAGGAAATATCAGCTGTGATGGCTTGGAGAAACAGTGTAAACCAGCAGTGTAAACAAGAGCAGGGCATGTATGAGTAGTTGAGAACGGTGAATAGGAGTATGACTAGACAGAAAATAGTAGGGATGACAAGTTTTTTGGGGCACAGTCCAAGTCAGTCTGGTGTCTGGAATGAGACTGGGGCTTAATAAAAAGGAGCATCCATACAGGAGCTCAAATGGGCTGTACCCTGTAGCATTCCAAGGACAGGCCTGAATTCTGAGAAGGGTAAGTGGTAAAAGTATTGTCCAGTCCTTTTTAAGTTGGTGGCTGAGCTTGGTGAGGTGTGTTTTTAAAAGACCGTTAGTCTGTTCTACCTTTCCCGAAGACTGAGGACTGTAAGGGATATAAAGGTTTCACTGAATACCAAGAGCCTGAAAAAATGCTTGACTGATTTGACTAATAAAGGCTGGTCTGCTATCGGACTGTATAGAGGTGGGAAGGCTAAACTGAGGAATTATGCCTGACAGAAGGGAAGAAATGACTGCAGTGGCCTTCTTGACCCTGTAGGAAAGGCCTCTACCCATCCAGTGAAAGTGTCTACCCAGACTAAGAGGTATTTTAGTTTTCTGACTCGGAGCATGTGAGTAAAGTCAATTTGCCATCCTGGGCAGGGACAAATCCCCAAGCTTGATGTGTAGGAAAGGGAGGAGGCCTGAATAATCCCTGAGGGGTAGTAGAATAGCAAATAGAACACTGAGAAGTGATCTCCTTGAGGATAGATTTCCATGATGGAAAGGAAATGAGAGGTTCTAAGAGACGGGCTAGTGGCTTGTAAACCTACATGGAAGAGGTTATGAAATCATGACAGAATAGAATGGGACTGTGAGGCTAGAAGGAGATATTTTCCTTGGTCTAAGAACCATTTGCCTTGTGTGAGAAGAGATTGATAGGTGGAAGTTTCAGCAGGGGAGTAGGTGGGAGCGACTGATGTGAAGGAGAAAAACTGGCCGGGAGGGACAGAAGTTGGAAAGCTAGCTGCTTGTCTAGCCACCTTATCAGCATAAGCGTTGCCTAGAGCAATGGGATCTGACGCCTTTTGATGGCCTTTGCAGTGAATAACTCCAGCTTCCTTTGGAAGTAAAGCGGCCTTGAGCAGAGATTTTATTAAAGAGGCATTAATGATGGAGGACCCTTGAGTAGTGAGGAAACCTCTTTCAGCCTATATAACAGCATGGTGGTGCAGAATATGAAAGGCATATTTAGAGTCAGTATAAATATTGACGCGCAGTCCTTTTGCAAGAGTGAGGGCCCGAGTTAAGGCAACTAATTCAGCTTGCTGAGAGGTAGTGGAGGGGGGCAGAGCAGTAGCCCCAATGATAGGCATGGAAGATACTATAGCATAGCCTGCCTTTGCTGGTGAGTGGCAATTAGGCCTGGTGGAGCTGCCATCAATAAACTAAATATGATCAGGGTGAGGAACAGGAAAGAAGGAAATATGGGGAAATGGGGTGAATGTCAGGTGGATCAGAGAGATACAGTCATGAGGGTCAGGTGTATTAACCAGAATAATATAGGAGGCCAGACTGAAGTCCGTGCCAGAAACGATGGTAATTGTGGGAGACTTAACAAAGAGTGCATACAGCTGAAAGAGCTGGGGAGCATAAAGTATATGTGTCAGGTGTGAGGAAGAAAATAGATTTTGGAAGTTATGAGAGCTGTAGAGAGAGTTGAGCATAGTTTGTGATTTTGAAGGCCTCTAAAGTGTTAGGGCAGCAGCAGCTGCTGCACGGAGACATGATGGCCAGCCTAAAACAGTAAGGTCAAGTTGTTTGGACAAAAAGGCTACAGGACGTGATCCCGGTCCTTGTGTAAGAATTCCGACTGCACAGCCCTGCACTTCCGCTGTGGGTAATGAAAAGGGTTGGGATGAGTCAGGGAGAGCTAGAGTGGGGGCAGTCTCTAAAGCTTTCTTCAAGGAACAGAAAGAGGAGTGGGGAAAGGATTTAGGATCTATGCCGTCAGCTAGGTTTCCTTTTGTGAGTTTATATAATGGTTTTGTTAGGATGGCAAAACCAGGTATCTAAAGTCAAAAGTATCTAACCATGCCTAGGAAGGAAAGGAGTTATTGTTTTGTAGAAGGTGTTTGGGTTTGAGAGATCAGCTGGACATGATCGGCAGGGAGAGCACGTGTGTTTTTATGAGAATTACGCCGAGATAGGTAACAGATGAGGAAGAAATTTGGGCTTGACTGAAGTAATGGGGGCTCTCTGTGAAGCTTCGTGGCGGTACAGCCCAGGTAATTTGCTGAACCTGATGGGTGTCAGGGTCAGTCCAAGTGAAAGCGAAGAGAGGCTGGGATGAAGGGTGCAAAGGAATAATAAAGAAAGCATGTTTGAAATCTAGAACAGAATAATAGGTTGTGGAGGGAGGTATTAAGGATAGGAGAGTATATGGGTTTGGCACCACGGGGTGGATAGGCAAAACAATTTGGTTGATAAGGCACAGATCCTGAACTAACCTGTAAGGCTTGTCTGGTTCTAGGCCAGGTAGAATGGGGGAATTCTAAGGAGAGTTTATAGGCTTTAAAAAAGGCCATGCTGTAGCAGGCAAGTGATAACAGGCTTTAATCCTTTTAAAGCGTGCTGTGGGATGGGATATTGGCATTGAGCAGGGTAAGACTGATTAGGTTTTAATGGGATGGTAAGGGGTGCATGATGGGTCACTAAGGAGGGAGTAGAGGTGTCTTATACTTGTGGGTTAAGATGGGGAGACAAAGGGGAGGATGTGAAGGAGGCTTTGAACTGGGGGAAAAGGCAGCAATGAGGTGTGGCTGTAGCCCAGGAATAGTCAGGGAAGCAGATAATTTAGTTAAAGTGTCTCGGCCTAATAAGGGAACTGGGCAGGTGGGGATAATTAAAAGGAGTGCTTAAAAGAGTATTGTCTAAGTTGGCACCAGAGTTGGGGAGTTTTAAGAGGTTTAGAAGCCTGGCTGTCAATACCCACAACAGTTATGGAGGCAAAGGAAACAGGCCCTTGAAAAGAAGGTAATGTGGAGTGGGTAGCCTCCGCATTGATTAAGAAGGGGACGGACTTTCCCTTCACTGTGAGAGTTACCCGAAGCTCGGTGTCCGTGATGGTCTAGGGGCTTCTGAGGCGATCGGGCAGCGTCAGTCTTCAGCTGCTAAGCCGAGAAGATCTGGGAAGGAGTCAGAGAGCCTTGGGCCAGAGTTCCAGGGGCTCTGGGAGTGGCTGCCAGGTGAGTTGAACAGTCTGATTTTCAGTGGGGTCTGGCACAGATGGGACATGGCTTGGGAGGAATCCTGGGCTGTGGGCATTCCTTGGCCTGGTGGCCAGATTTCTGGCACTTGTAGCAAGCTCCTGGGGGAGGAGGTTCTGGAGGAACACCTGGCCACTGCGGTTCGGGCGTTTGGAAGTTCTTGTGTGCTGGAGATGTGGCTGGGGTTTGTCTCACAGTGGAGGCAAGGAATTGCAACTCAGAAATATGCTGCGACTTGGCTGCCTCTACTCTATTATTGTACACCTTGAAAGTGAGGTTAATTAAGTCCTCTTGTGGGGTTTGAGGGCTGGAATTTAATTTTTGGAGTTTAATATCGGGAGCAGATTGGGTAATAAAATATATATTAAGATGGCCTTTTGACCTTTTAGGGTCTAGGGCTGTAAACCATCTCAGGGTTGCTGCCAAACGAGCCATGAACTGGGCTGGGTTTTTATATTTGATGAAAAAGAGCCTAAACACTCTCTGATTTGGGATAAAGAAAGAGGAGCATTAACCTTGACTATGCCTTTAGCTCCAGCCACCTTTTTAAGAGGAAATTGCTGGGCAGGTGGGGGAGGGCTAGTCATGGAAGGAAACTGTAAGCTGGACTTGGTGTGAGGAGGGAAGGTGATAAAAGTATTATAGGGTGGAGGAGCAGAGGCTGAGGAAGAATTGGGACCTAGCTCAGCCTGGAGAGGAGGGGAGAGGTCAGATGGGTCTATAGAAAAGGAAGATTAGAAAGACTCAGCAACGCTTGGGGTTGGGACTGAGGGGACAGACGGGAGGGAAAGAAGGAAGCATCCTTTTATGTAGCATAATAAATAGACACACGCACACACACACACACACACAGAGTATTTGTTTTCACCATCCATATTCCTGTTCACTTGCCACACACAAAATGTTGGACTGAACAATGCAAAGGAGAGAAAGATGAGCTACAGGGAAATAGTCCAGATCACTGAGAAAATCCTATTTAGGTAGGCACTCAGGTGAGAATACTTCTGTTGGTATTACAACAAATTTTCTAACACTACTAGAGATTTGTTTAATGCATGTATCTGAAGACCAAAGAATAAGATTTCTGCTCATGCAATAATGATACAGTAACCTACTTGTGTAGACTACTTGATCACAACAACTCATTCAACAAATTAGTTCTCTAAATATTTTTTAAGCTAGCTAAGGTGTACAAAATATTAATCTATGTGCTAAGGATCAGTTACACTTTTTTTTCTTTTTCTTTTTTTTTCTTTTTGTGGAGAACAGATTCTCACTATATTGCCCAGGCAGGTCTCAAACTCCTGGGCTGAGCTATCCTCCCCTCTCTTCCTCCCTAAGTGCTGGGATTGCAGGCATGAACCACCACACCCCAGGAAGGATCAGTATTAAAAATCTCTATCTCTGTGGAGTTTACAATTATAGTAAGAAAAGTACCCAGTCTGTCACTGATGGGCATTTCGGTTGAGGCCAATGTTTTTGCTGTTGTAAATAGCGCTGCCATGAACATTCACATGCCTGAGTCTTTATGGTAGAATGATTTATACTGCTCTGGGTATATACCAAGGAATGGGATTGCTGTATCAAATGATAGTTCTGCTTTTAGCTCCTTGAGGAATTGCCATACTGTTTTCCACAAAGGTTGAACTAATTTGCACTCACACAAATAGTCTATAAGTGTTCTCTTTTCTCCACAACCTTGACAGCATCTGTGATTTTTTGACTTTTTAATAGTAGCTATCCCAACTGGTGTGAGATGGTATTTCATTGTGGCTTTGATTTGCCTTTCTCTAATGTTAGTGATATTGCACTTTTATTCATATTCTTATTGGCTAGATGTATGTCTTTTTTTTTTAAGTGACTGATCAGGTTAATATGAGACCTTTGTCACATGCATAGTTTGAAAATATTTTCTCCTATCCTGTAGGTTGTCTGTTCACTCTGTTGATAGTGTCTTTTGCTGTGCAGAAGCTTTTTAGTTTAATTAGATCCCATCAATGATATACGGGATAAAGAAAGTGTGATACATATATACTATGGAATACTACACAGCCATAAAAAGAATGAGATCATATCTTTTGCAGGAACATAGATGGAGCTGGAGGCCATTATCCTTAGCAAACTCACCCAGGAACAGAAAACCAAATACCGCATGTTCTCACTTATAATTGGGTACTGGATACTGAGCTTAATTCCTGGGTGATGAAATAATCTGTACATCAAATCCCCATGACATAAGTATACCTATGTAACAAACCTTAACATGTACAACCAAACCTAAAATAAAAGTTACAAATAAATAAATAAATTCAAGACCCTGAAAAATTAATACAAATTTAAACATATATATATATATATAATTATCTTAAATTATGATAAGGGATATGGTGATAAAAAAATAAAGGAAAGGGCAACAGTGAGTTCGGGGCATTGGTAGTAGTGGGTGGGAAATTTCAAATAACATGGTTAAAGAAGGATTTGCAGAAACATTGACATTTTAGCAGATATCTGAAGAAGGTTGTGATAGTGTAAAAAAAAAAATACCACCCAACCCCATTCCCCCACCCCTGAAGATATCCATGTCCTGATCCCTAAAAGCTATTAATATTACCTTTTATGGAAGAAAGAAAAAAGGAAGAAAGGAGGGAAGGAAGGAAAGAAGGAAGGGAGGGAGGGAGGCAGGGAGGGAAAGAGAGAGAGAGAGAAAGAAAGCAAGCAAGAAAGAAAGAAAGAAAGGGAAGGTGGGAAAGAGAGTGATCACACATATAGATGTGATTAAATGAAGGATCTTGAGATGGAGAGATTATCCTGGACTAGCCAGTTGGGCCCTAAATGTTAAATGCAACTGTGGTTGTTTTTTAGAAAGGAAACAGAAGTGATTGTATTCATAAACAAACGAAGGGAAAGTAATATAACCACAGAAGCAGAGGCCGGGTAATGCAACTACAAGCCAAAGAATGCCAGTAGCTACCAGTAGCTGGAAGAAGCCAAGAATGAATTCTCCCCTCGAAACTCCAGAGGGAGTGCAATCTTGTTGACACTTTGATTTTGGCCTGATATTACTGGTTTGAGACTTCTGGCCTCCAGAACTGTGAGAAAATAAATTTGTATTGTCAATCCACTAAGTTTGTGGTAATTTGTTGGAGCAGCCATTGGAACTAGTACAGGGGATGAGGATGCAAATTATGCAGAGCTGAGGGCAGAAGCTATTTGGTGGGTAAATATCAGGAGTGAGTTAACTTTGGGATATGTTAAGTTTGAGAAGTCTACCAGACATCCAAGTGGGGATGTCAAGGAGACAGTTAAGGGCTCAGGGGAGAGTTCTGGGCTGTCTAGATAAATGTGGAAGTTATTGGCATGTAGATTGTTACTAAGCCATGAGACCAGATAAGGGAGGTATTCAGAAAAATAGAAAAGGTAAAATGATTGAGCTCTGGACTCCCCCAGGATTAGGGATATGAGAAGGAGCCAGAAAAGGAGCCTAAGAGAGGAGTGGTCTTAATGCAAAGAGGAAAATCAGACAAGTTCAATTCCCTGGGAGTTAGTGAAGAAAAAGTATCAAGGAAGACGGCATAGTCAACTGTGGTCAACTCTATCAAAAGCTAGAATAAGATGAGAACTATGGGATTTATTGTCTTTTAGTCACAAGGTAACTGATATTTTTTTAAGAATAGCTTCAGTGGAAGTGTGGGAAAAATATCTGATTGAACTGGGTTCAAGAGAAAATGGAAGAAAGGAAATAGAAGATCATAAATATAGCCAACAAATGGAGATAATGTCGTTAAAAATTACATGGAGGAAGTCCTCTTTTGATTATTACATTTAATCTAATCTACACATAAAATAAGCTAACAATAACCACATATAGTGAAATAAAATTGGTCATGCAAATATTTCTCCCGAATGCCTTTAACCAAAGCGACATATGATGGAAACTCATTATGCTTTAGCCATGGTGTTTTCTACATTTCCTATAGAATTAAAATATAAAGTAGTCAGTTGGTATTGACATAGTGAAGTAATTCTTAGTAATGTCACAGTACAGATCATACTTTGTCTTCACAGAAACATGTGTGGATATTATAGCTTAAATATATACTGTAAATATTTACATTTATCAAACTTAATGGTTTCTACTCTGTCTTCTTTATGTCATATTTGTAATAAATATTCAGGTAAAAGTCAGAAAATTATAAACCTAATAAAAGGAGAAATCATATTTACCTTACCATAACATCCCTATTGTTCAGAACAGTGGCTGTGAATGTGGTAAGTGTTCAATTAGCACTTACTGAATGAAAGAAAAGTTGCCAGTAAAAGACATTTCGGCCAGGCGCAGTGGCTCACACCTGTAATCCCAGCACTTTGGGAGGCCGAGGTGGGCGGATCACGAGGTCAGGAGATCGAGACCATCCTGGCTAACACAGTGAAACCCTGTCTCTACTAAAAATAAAAAATAAAAAAAAAAATAAAAAATTAGCCAGGCTTGGTGGCAAGTGCCTGTAGTCTCAGCTACTCAGGAGGCTGAGGCAGGAGAATGGCATGAGCCCTGGAGGCGGAGCTTGCAGTGAGCTGAGATTGTGCCACTGCACTCCAGCCTGGGCCACAGAGTGAGATTCTGTCTCCAAAAGAAAAAGAAAAGACATTTCTACTCATCATTGAACTTCCCTTAGATGACCTTAAATGTCAGATTCTTCACCTTGAAAGTAGACATAATTCTACATTTGTAACAATACTACTTTGAGTATAAGAAGACAATAATGAGAAATCCTACCGTTGGAAAATTATTCAAATATGTTATTCTGAAAAGAGCAGAAGAGTGACTAAAATCCCCTGTGACATACCTTCGTACCATAGTGAAGAGCACTGTTAACTCTATCTGGTTCCTTCAACCCTCTTACAATTTCTCCTTTAATAATGTTATTAAAACATTCAGTAGCCTTTTATATCTCCACTGTTCGCAGAACACTGACCCATTCATTTGACCTTTTTGGATTTACTTCACTTTATATCATTTTATCATTAGAATCTTAAGAAGGACTTTAGGCAAATTCGTATTCCTAGAGTAACAGCCTGTACTTGAGGTTCCATAGACTAGATTTCTAACATATTATTGAGTTACAAATTTTGTACCCTCACCTTTGCCATTCTATGTTCTATGGGTCAATTGTTACTCTTATAAATAAGAAATTTCTGCTTTTCTTAGTTACCTGTATTTCCTCATTGCACTTGTCATATAGCAATATTTTTATTGCTACCATACCAACTAAACTCTGAAGTGATTTGAAATGATAGTTACATATATAATGTCCAGTAGAATTTTAGCTCTTAGTAAACATTTAATAAATATTTATCAAAAAACAAAATATGTGCATTAAGGAATTTGTCCTTAGCAAGTACTTTTATAATTGTAAAAATATTGCTATCAACATTTTAGAAATGATTTGCCAAAAGCACAGGATAGTTGTTATCAACATTAAGATAAAAGCAATTCATATTCAAGAATCCCAGCCCAGTCCTTTTCATTTAACCAGCTGGAATGATGGTAGCCTTTGGAAATATAAAAATATATGTCTAAAAGGCTGGATTACTCAGAGTGTCTGCTTCCCATATACCCAATGGAAATTGTCTCATTTGTACAGAAAATTTAAGTCAAGTTCATGCATTATAATTATTAGTGATTTTTAAGATATAGTAATAGTGTATCCCAAGGGTGACACCTATTCTGAAGCTGCCTTATTATTACTTTACTTATGACAAGAAGTTAGCAATGAAGAACAAGTTGCTGTGCACAATGTCTCACTCCTTGATAGCTGAAGATATTAATTCATGAGCTGCAGGCAAGTACATTGATCTTTCTTGCCATCCAGAAATAAAATGTCATGTAGAGCAACTATTTCTTCATTGCTATTCCAGCATAGTTTTTTTTCCTCCCTTGAAATTTTTTTTCTCACATTAAGAATAAAAATGTATCCACTCTTTTCTAAGGAAAGATGGCAAATACTAGCACAGGTTTGGAGGTACTCAGTCTCATTACGGTCCTGTTTGATGAGCACTGCAATATGCCTCAGGTAATAAAAACATACTACGGTTACTAGTCCCTAGGAAGAAAAGCTCTTTTCATTTCCTCTTGTATTAGATTAACATCTCCTCATATTGACCCCAAAGAGACCAAGGCTGGGCGTGGACAGACGCTGAGTAATGCATGTGGTAGGAAATATTGATGAAAGGGCAAAACACACAAGACCTTTCTATGTATCTTTTTTAGCAGGAGTCCTTGATAACAGACAAGTGAATTAACGTGCTACCCGAATTTCCTGTCCAAATTATACCCATTTCCACAGAGAGTCTCAGCATCCTTGTATATAGCATAATAAATAGACACACGCGCACCCACACACACACACACACAGTATTTGTTTTCACCATCCATATTCCTGTTCACTTGCCACACACAAAATGTTGGACTGAACAATGCAAAGGAGAGAAAGATGAGCTGCAGCGACATAGTCCAGATCACTGAGAAAATCCTCACATAAGTGAGGATATCAGAAAAAAAATGCCAGTTGATGCATATATGCAAAATAATTATGAGCATAAGTAAAGGTATAAATATACAATATGTACCTCTGTTGAATATTCAAGCCCAGAGTACACTTTGCCATTAAGCTTCCAAACAAAAAAATTACTGGATTTCAGGACATTATGGATTAATATTATAAGTGAGCTTGAGAAAATAGCAAGTATTATAAAAATATTTTGCTTAAATAGCAATTTTTTTAAATCATGTATTTTGAAGTCAGAGAAATCTGAGATCCAGTCATCCCTGTGTTTAACCACTTAGAGCAAGTATGTGTTTTCCCTAAAGGTATGTATCTTTATATAGAAGTAGATAAAATAGAAAATCTTTTCTATTTCCAGGGGTTTTGGGACAATTAAATAAGAAAATATATGTAAAATATGTTATCTGAAACAGACGCTTTCATAGATAAAACAGTATGATGCCATTATTATCAAATTAAATTCTGGAGTCAAGATAAGATATAAACTCTGGCTTTGTCATTTTTTAGAATTTATAACACATTCACCATGTTACTGAACTTCTCTGAGCCTCAGTTCCTTTATTTGTAAAATGATGTCATAATAGTAACTCTTTCTTCTTTGTGCTACAAAATAGCCCTATGTTCACTTTTTATTATAAAATGTTCCACCTCTTATGTAATTACTCTTTTAAGTCTCTACATCCACTAGCAGAATAAATGCTTCTGTTTTCAGGTATTGTGTCTTATACAGAAACACATAGTCAGAATCCATCACATAATAATACACACACACACACACACACACACACACACAGATTATTATATGATCTGGGTTCCATATATGTATGCCCTGGATCAATGGCTGAATTAATAATGTATACCTCATATGGTTAATGTATATGCAATGGTATTTATAAAATAATCATGAAGAGTACTTACAATTTCCCCCCATTTCAGATTCAAATTAATTTTGAAGGACACAAGACAAAATTAACCTAGAAAGAATAATTTTTAAATAAAAAAATTTTTTTTTAACTATTTTTTCCTGTCAGTGTTTAAGGGTGACCTAGAAAATAGAGACAGAATCCAAGGATTTTTTGACATAGACACATCCAGGCACTGGATTTAAGAATATAAATGGGTATAAATGGTGTATATAGAAACTAATTTATTCCTATTAAGCCAGCTCAAAACACTGAGGTTCAGTGCTGTACAAAATCATGAATTTAAAAACCATCAAGAATGTGGTCATTGCAAAATGTTTTATTCATTTTTTTTTTTACAGTCTTTAATTCCACAACTCCTCTGTGTCAGGCAACACTCTACAGAGTGGGGATAAACAAGCTGAGTTCATTACTGACCTGCACATGTAAAAGTGATTAAGATGTTGAATATTACGTTACATGTTTTTTACCACAATTAAAAAAGAAAAAGTTGAGCTAGACAGACATTTATTGCTCTGGTGGAAATGTAGGATGATGTAAATAATTAAAATAAGATATAAAAGAACAAACAAAATAGATTGTTATAGGCGACATGAATGAAACGAAGAAGGGTTAATAGAATGAAAGTGTAGGGGAAGACCAGCTTTAGATTAGATAGAGTGACCAGCTCTTTCTTAATTGGTGACATCGAAAGGCAGTCTTAAAAGTTAAGAAGGGGATACCATTCATAAGAAAGAGAAGAGCCCTCAGGAAAGAAGAATAAACATGAAAAAGTCCTAATGTCAACAAATATTGACATGTTCAAAGAACTGAAAGAAGACTGATCTTTTAAAAATATTAAATGTGGAGACCAATGGAAATGGCATGAATTTGGAGAGTTCACTCATGTCTCTGACTCATGATGGGCTTGCTATGTACTAGGTGCTGGGTGTAAACCATGACTTGTATGACCAAGACAGCTCTCATGGATCTTACACTCTGACAAAGGTGGTTAGATAATACTTAACTAATAAATAGAAAGTTCTATGCTATGCATAAAGTGACAAAAAGGAGAAAGGATACGTAGCTGACATTTTTTAGAAAATGTGATGTGGAAGAGAACTGAAAATCTGAAATTGATTTGAAAAGAATGAGAGTAATACCTAATTTCTCTTTCCAATAATAATCAGCTGCTGCACTGCACATATAAAGAAGATGTTTATTCTTCCAGGTTTTGATTTTTCCAAGATAGTAGAATGCAGACAGAATGGGGAAGGGAATTGATCATATTCCAATGAATATAATTGAGTCTATTCTAATAAATAATAATAATGCATCATGTTATTCTGGTTGGACAAATAAAAATCCAGAAAGAGGCTTGGGATAATGAGAATTTGGTGGTTTCAGTACATTAAAAGGCTTGGTGTTACGTTCATAGGTTACTAGAATACACAAGTTCAGAGAATCAATCACCCTGGCAGGAGAGCAGGGTTTAAAAATTTTTAAACTCCGCAGTTTCTAGTGAATAAATCCAACATTAACTACGTAAATAAATAGGAGAGATGAATTAAAATAGTCATTAAAATAGAGGAAGGGAGGAAGCCAGAAGCTAAGATATTCATCTGAAAAGCGAAGTCAACAAAACTGTCAACATTAAGGGATAGGATCACATTAATGAGAAAGATAATCAGAAGGTTAAGTGCTTTACATCGTAACACTCAAATTTGCTTACATTTATCATACTCTTTAAATCTGAGACCATTTAGTAAAAGCTGGTAGCAAACATTAGGTAATATTTATGATTACAGTAAGAAACTAATTAGAGGTTGTAAGTAAATGTGTGATTACTAATAATATCATATGTAATTATTTAATTGCTATTTAATGTTTATGCAAGTGCAATCGTTGTATTGAAATTAAAAAATATTCAGAGCACGCTTACCCTTTCCCCTAGCTGTTGCAAGAACTTGATAAGAATTAGCTAAATTAATAAAACACATTTAAATCAACAAATTTCAAGAGGTATTTTCTATAACTTCAAGCTGGCTTTTTTGATTTGGAAGAACTATACGTCTCTTAGGGGAGAGGTTAACTTGAGATCCTTTGAGAGTGGAATGAAGGATAACAAGTAGGCTATAACTTATTAATCATGGCTTCATCCAATGACATCCTATCCTAGTTTAAAGGAGGAAAGTCCTTTCTTACAGAACAAAATCTATTGAGTGGTAGGTATTTACTTGTTTGTGAACATTATTTATCATGAAATTTCTCTCCCTTCAAAGAAGACAGAGTTGAAAAGCGTATTCCCATATTTCATATTCCCAAAAGGACACTAAATGAAGTCTGTCTTTTGTCCCCATCAAATATTAAGAACTAAGTCACTGAGATTCCAGAGGAACATACAGATAATAACTTCTCCCTTCTGAAGGAGTAATAGTGAGAAGGAGTAATGCATTAGAAGTCAAGCTTAAATTCAAGTGTTAGTACCTTTACTTGCTACACTACCTTCAGTTATATATTTAAGCCACTAAATCTTAGTTTCTTTTACTTTCTGATAGTAATAACAATATTCTATCATCTTACAAGGAAACTAAAATGAATTAAAATTAAATGTATAGAGAAATAAGCACACGAGCTATCATATTATAAAAGCTCAGTAAGTTGTAGCTTTTGTTTTTATTGGTTAGTATTCCATATTACAGGATTGGAGAACAAGTCTAACTCAAGAGTTTTATATTTTGGTTTAGGGAATAGAATTCATCTCTATGTTATATTGTTTTGAGAGGGCCCCCATTTTTTTTATTTTTAAGAAGCCTATATCTTACAAACAATATAGATGTTGCTCTACTTTATCAAAATTTCAATTCAGAACCTTTCCTATGGTGGTTGAAACTGAATAACTGAATTGAAACTGTGAGTTTTGTTTTATCTGTAGAAAGAAAAAAGAGATCATTACTCAATGTCCTGATGGTATCCTTTGATACTTCTTTTTCAGCTGTTAGGTGATAAGCATGCCAAATTTTACAAGTCAGAAATAAAGTGATGGTTAGATGAGAATATATAGGTGGGTTTTGGGTGTTCTTAATGTGTATTTTTATTTTTACTTTTTGTATTTATCAAGAAATATGTGGAAAATAGGGAAATATTTGAAAGGTCTGGCTTAAACAATTTTATTGTTTTGCACATCGTATTCAGACTAAATCTTGTTTAAAAATCATTCTAGTTTTAAAAGGAAAAATATTATACTTAAGGCTACATGGCAAATAATAATACTTCAATATACAACATAGCCAACTTAAGTAACCCAAGAAATTGAAAGACAAAAATAAGAAAATTTGCCTATAGATAGGAGGTTACTTAATTACAAATGTATATTGTAAAACACAAAATAAAAATTAAGAAGAAAGAAAGGAAGGAAGAAAGGGAGGAAGGGAGGAAGGAAGGGGCATAGGGAGGAGACAGAGGGAGAAAAGGAGAAAGACAGGAAAAAGAGGGAGAGAGGGAAGAAAATGCAAATAATCAGGCTTCCTGCCAAGTAAACTGAACACAGGGAAGTTACTGGCTTTTAGAATAAGATTCTGAAATGCTGAAAATATGTATTGAATAGTATGAACTAATTTGATGTCTGATGAAAATTTTTATCTTTAAGGATGTTAAATAAAGTGTATGAGATGTCATTGTTTTGTACTAAGCTGCTGCACTAGGCCCCAACAGACCAGATCAAACCAGAATAGAGTCACTCATGCTCAATGCCATGTAATCAAACTGAACTTAAAAACAGGCTAGTTTTCCCCCAAAACAGGAGATTCACAGCAACCAATCATAAGGGGCCCAGTCAACCTGAGCCAGCATGATAAGAACATCTTTGCATTCACCCATACAAAGAAAGTAACTTTGAAACAAATAATCAAGGTAAATATTTTAATAGATATTTTAAAAAGTAAAATAAATGTAAAAAAAAAACCAGGATGAACAAAATACCAAATAAATACATTATCAATATTATTAATTTTTCCTTAGGCTCCAATACGGCTCAACCTCAAAATTACTTATTGCATTATTCCAGGCTCTGGCTAAAATAAGTTTCATTAGAAGGATATTAGATGGTTCACAGAATTGTCAGGAATTTAAAAAAACAAGTCTCAGGAAATTGATAAGAAATAAAATTCTAGGCTGCCAATAAATCAATCTATATGATTATTGTACTTTTTTTCATTGGATACTTAATTACAAAACTCTGAAATGAATTTTTTAAAAATTTTCCTGCATCTTTGTATCACTCCTCTGGATTCGTGTTCTTGGAAGATCAGAGCCCAGGACAGATGCTTACGTTTTAGTTGTCAGGGATTAGATAGAAATAAGTCTTACTCCTGCAGTCACCCAGTGGAAGCTTCACTGAAATAACAAAAATATTTAGGTATTCAATAGTAATAAAATGGTCTGTGTCTACTTCATTCGTTATTATCTGGGACTCTGGAATATATCAGAGTGAAAGCCCATCATTGCCAGTTGTTCAAATGGAAATACAAAAAATAAAGAAACAAATTAAAAATAAAAGGGGTATTATGAAAGCAAAAATAGCCTTTAAACTTGTCATGTAGATTTCCAAATTCGGTAATAACACCAATAATTTGAACTATAACTTAAAAAAAGAATTTAATAGGAAACAAAAATATTCCTGAGTCATAGACTATTTTTAGGGGGTGTTAAAAATTAGACTAATTCCGGTAGTGCTCAAACTTTTGCTTATGTAGGTGCAGAAAGGTTTGATACCTTTCATTACCCATTGTAATGATTACAGCTGACACACCTTCAGCAGAAGACAGGTGAACAACAGAAATGCTTATTAATTTTATTTAATTAAAGTTTTATGTGACAGGGAGCCTCCAGAAAGGAAGACCCAAAGACCCAGGAAAAACTATTTATTTTTCTGCTTAGGTTTGTTGAAGAATAAACAGCCAGTAGAAATGTGATCAGACAAGGGGGCATAATCTAATGGCAACAGACTGAGGGCGCGGCCCAGTAAAACTTGTCTGTTCTGATTCTTCTTGGCCTCTCTGTGTAGCATACCTCCCAGGGATGGGGCAAGTATGGGGCAGGGCCCCAGTGCGAATGAGTGCCTTCAAGAAGGAAGGAAGAAGAGAGAAAGTGACTTTCCTAGGTTTGATGGCTTGCTTTGGGGTACAAAGAAGGGTGAGTGGTAAGAGGGCAGGAGAAGTTCAGAAAGGCCTTCCTTTTGAGGCCTTTCCAGTCTCCTCTAGTTCAATCTACTCAGCATCACCATGTGCCATACTTTGGACTATCATCCTCTGAGTCCCAACACTTATTAGGAAAAACAAATAAATGAAAACAGATAGATTTAAAGGGCTGTAGGTAAGAAATTCAAAGGAAAATACTAAATTTTCCAACTATTATAGGTATACTAAATAAGTCATTCTGGAACATGTGTGCATATAAAGCAGATCATTAAAAAGCAACCACTTAATAGTGCACAAACAGGTCAGAAATCATGTTCCCCAAAACAAGTATACAAGATAAATTATTCCCAAATAATCATTTCAAGGCTCTGAGTATTGCTGAAATAATCAGTAAGTTGAGAAGTGTTTATTCATGAAAAAAGAAATTAAAACTGTTGGGGTTAAAAGCTGAGTCTGTAGCCTTCTTGCTTAGGCTGCTGCTTTTTATCCAAACCCAATTTTTACTGTTGTTTCATCACCCTGCTGTGAAAACCAGCATTGCCACTGCCAGAAGGACAAACTTGATTCAGGGTTGAAGGTGAAAATTCATGATTGGTAGCATTGTCAGTAAAAGTAATAAATATCACAGGAAATCATGGAGAAAGCCAGAAGCTCTGTTATCCTAAAGTAGCTGTCCACATTGGTGTACAGAGTGAAATCGGCCAAAATTTTAATGGAGAGATCTGGAAATGAGAGAACTCAAGAAACTCCAGCAATATAAGATGCCCATACATTTCTTGCTAGGAAATTGCTTTCATGCACAGGGAGACCTGGTAGGGTCCAGTGGAAAGGAAAAGCCAAGGCATACTTGAATCCTGGGTGAACTGTTAATGGCTTTTCAGTCCACAAACAGAGCTATCAGCAGAGTATGAAAACTTGAGAGGCTCAGCTCAAAGTATTTGAGTACAACCTCTCCCCAAATCACTGGCTGAACAGTAAACAATGCAAGCACATGGGACACTCTTTAGGTTGCTAACCTAAAAAATAAAAACAATATATATAAATCTGAGCAGAAACATCAGTGGCTACAACAGAGGAACCAGATGCCTGAGATTAACACAAGGCAAGTTAAAAGAAAATCATTCTGAATTTGGTATATTATAACTCATCTCATCTAAAATATTCAGGTTTCACCACCAACAAAAAAAGTCAGTAAATGCATACAATCATCAAACAAACAAAAAACCCACAGGAAGTTTTATCACATAGAAAAAAATAGTTAATATAGACTAATTCTGAGTCCAGATATTGGACATAGCAAACAAGAACTTCAAATAAGTTATTATTGCTGTATTCAAAAAATTACAAGAGCTTTTTAAACAATTAAAATATGATGGCAGAATAAAGAATTTCAGTACGTTAAACTTAAAGGAAGCCTAGAGATGAAAACAACAAATACAAAACCCACTAGATGGGCTCAAAGGCAGACTTCAGAGGGCAGAAGAAAGAATAGGTGAATGGTAGGAAGAACAGTATAAGTTATCCTATTTGAATAACAGGGAGAAAAAAAATTAAAGAGAAATAAATAGAGCCTCAGAGACCTGTGGAACAACATCAGACATGCCAATGTGTGTATAATGGAAGCTGTATGAATTTACTAAAAATCACTGAGCTGTGCATATATAATACGCATATTTTCGTGGTATGTAAACTTCACCTTCACAAGGGTTTTACTTTTTCGGCTTCAATTATTTTTCTTGTTGCTTCTATTAATGGCATTTATATTATAGGTTGGTGCAGAATTCATTGCAGTTTTTGCAGTTAATTTTAATTGTTTTTAATTACTTTTAATGGCAAAAACTGAAATGAATTTCACACCAACCTAGGATTAATTAATTTAATTTTCTATATCGCCTATTTAATACTAAAGAAAAATGTAGAGACAATTTTGAAAAAATATACATGATATTCATGTAATTGGTGGGGTCTGAGTTAAATATTATCCAGAATGGCATTAGCCAGGATAATTTCTTTACCAGAAAGAATAAATATAAGTTCCTTAACTGTAATATAAACTTGAATTTTCTGTTTCAGTAAATTTCTTTATATTGGCATATGATCATAGAACTTCTATAACCTTGGCTTTACGTATAACTGTTCCCCAAAATAAAACTTTATTTTTTAAGCAAATATGTTTTGCAGACGAACATCAAAAGTGAGTCCCACAAGCACTTCCAGTGCTCTAGTCTCAGCCACCTGCATTTCCATCCTGATTCACTGTAACATCTTTCAAATTAATATCTCACCATCTGCTCTGTGCCACTCTTCTATGTTTGCTTTAAAAATACAAAATCATCTTACTTGATGATTGATCAACTTATTTCTGATTTTAAACCTTTGAATGACACCTCAATGCTTTTCAGGTAAAGGCAAAATTCATTCCATGTTCTGTAGGGCCGTGCCTAGTTTTCCAGTCAATGCCACAGCATTCGTATTTTTTTTTTTTTATTATACTTTAAGTTCTAGGGTACATGTGCACAACTTGCAGGTTTGTCACATATGTATACATGCACCATGCTGGTGTGCTGCACCCATTAACTCGTCATTTACATTAGGTATATCTCTTAATGCTATCCCTCCCCGCTCCCCCCAGCCCATGACAGGCCCTGGTGTGTGATGTTCCCCTTCCTGTGTCCATGTGTTCTCATTGTTCAATTCCCACCTATGAGTGAGACCATGCGGTGTTTGGTTTTTTGTCCTTGTGATAGTTTGGTGAGAATGAGGGTTTCCAGCTTCATCCATGTCCCTACAAAGGACATGAACTCATCCTTTTTTATGGCCGCATAGTATTCCATGGTGTATATGTGCCACATTTTCTTAATCCAGTCTATCATTGATGGAAATTTGGGTGGGTTCCAAGTCGTTGCTATCGTGAATAGTGCCACAGTAAACATATTTGTGCGTGTGTCTTTATAGCAGCATGATTTATAATCCTTTGGGTATATACCCAGTAATGGGATGGCTGGATCAAATGGTATTTCTAGTTCTAGATCCTTGAGGAATGGCCACACTGTCTTCCACAATGGTTGAGCTAGTTTACAGTCCCACAAACAGTGTAAAAGTGGTCCTATTTCTCCACATCCTCTCCAGCACCTGTTATTTCCTGACTTCTTAATGATCACTATTCTAACTGGTGTGAGATGGTATCTCATTGTGCTTTTGATTTGCATTTCTCTGATGGCCAGTGATGATGAGCAATTTTCCATGTGCATGTTGGCTGCATAAATGTCTTCTTTTGAGAAGTGTCTGTTCATATCCTTTGCCCACTTTTTGATGAGGTTGTTTGTTTTGCTCTTGTAAATTTGTTTGAGTTCTTTGTAGATTCTGGATATTAGCCCTTTGTCAGATGAGTGGATTGCAAAAATTGTCTCCCATTCTGTAGGTTGCCTGTTCACTCTGATGGTAGTTTCTTTTGCTGTGCAGAAGCTCTTTAATTAGATCTCATTCGTCGATTTTGGCTTTTTGTTGCCATTGCTTTTGGTGTTTTAGACATGAAGCCCTTGCCCACGCCTATGTCCTAAATGTTATTGCCTAGGCTTTCTTCTAGGGTTTTTATGGTTTTAGATCTAACATTTAAGTCTTTAATCCATCCTGAATTAATTTTTGTATAAGGTTTAAGGAAGGGATCCAGTTTCAGCTTTCTACATATGGCTAGCCAGTTTTCCCAGCACCATTTATTAAATAGAGAATCCTTTCCCCATTGCTTGTTTTTGTCAGTTTTGTCAAAGATCAGATTGTTGTAGATGTGTGATATTATTTTGGAGGGCTCTGTTCTGTTGCCTTGGTCTGTTTCTCTGTTTTGGTACCAGTACCATGCTATTTTGGTTACTGTAGCCTTGTAGTATAGTTTGAAGTCAGGTAGCATAATGCCTCCAGCTTTGTTCTTTTGGCTTAGGATTGTCTTGGCAATATGGGCTCTTTTTTGGTTCCATATGATCTTTAAAGCAGTTTTTTCCAATTCTGTGAAGAAAGTCATTGGTAGCTTGATGGGGATGGCATTGAATCTATAAATTACCTTGGGCAGTATGGTCATTTTCATGATATTGATTCTTCCTATTCATGAGCATGGAATGTTCTTCCATTTGTCTGTGTCCTCTTCTATTTCCTTGAGCAGTGGTTTGTAGTTCTCCTTGAAGAGGCCCTTCATCCCTTGTAAGTTGGATTCCTAGGTATTTTATTCTCTTTTAAGAAATCGTGAATGGGAGTTTACTTATGATTTGGCTCTCTGTTTGTCTGTTATTGGTGTATAACAATGCTTGTGATTTTTGTACATTGATTTTGTATCCTGAGACTTGGCTGAAATTGCTTATCAGCTTAAGGGGATTTTGGGCTGAGATGATGGGGTTTTCTAAATATACAATCATGTCATCTGCAAACAGGGACAATTTGACTTCCTCTTTTCCTAATTGAATACCCTTTCTTTCCTTCTCCTGCCTGATTGCCCTGGCCAGAACTTCCAACATTATGTTGAATAGGAGTGGTGAGAGAGGGCATCTCTGTCTTGTGCTGGTTTTCAAAGGGAATGCTTCCAGTTTTTGCCCATTCAGTATGATATTGGCTGTGGGTTTGTCATAGATAGCTCTTATGATTTTGAGATACATCCCATCAGTACCTAATTTATTGAGAGTTTTTAGCATGAAGGGCTGTTGACTTTTGTCAAAGGACTTTTGTGTATCTATCGAGATAATCATGTGGTTTTTGTGATTGGTTCTGTTTATATGCTGTATTACATTTATTGATTTGCATATGTTGAACCAGCCTTGCATCCCAGGGAGGAAGCCCATCGATCATGGTGGATAAGCTTTTTGATATGCTGCTGGATTCGGTTTGCTAGTATTTTATTGAAGATTTTTACATCGATGTTCATCAGGGATATTGGTCTGAAATTCTCTTTTTTTGTTGTTGTGTCTGTGTCAGGCTTTGGTATCAGCATGATGCTGGCCTCATAAAATGAGTTAGGGAGGATTCCCTCTTTTTCTATTGATTGGAATAGTTTCAGAAGGAATGATACCAGCTCCTCCTTGTACCTCTGGTAGAATTCGGCTGTGAATCCATCTGGTCCTGGACTTTCTTTGGTTGGTAGGCTATTAATTATTGCCTCCATTTCAGAGTCTGTCATTGGTCTATTCAGGGATTCAACTTCTTCCTGATTTAGTCTTGGGAGGGTGTAGGTGTCCAGGAATTTATCCATTTCTTTTAGATTTTCTAGTTTATTTGCGTAGAGGTGTTTATAGTATTCTGTGATGGTAGTTTGTATTTCTGTGGGATCAGTGGTGATATCCCCTTTATCATTTTTTATTTCATCTATTTGATTCTTCTCTCTTTTCTTCTTTATTAGTCTTGCTAGCAGGCTATCAATTTTTTTGATCTTTTCAAAAAACCAGCTCCAGGATTCATTGATTTTTTGAAGGGTTTTTTGTGTCTCTATCTCCTTCAGTTCTGCTCTGATCTTAGTTATTTCTTGCCTTCTGCTAGCTTTTGAATGTATTTGCTCTTGCTTCTCTAGGTCTTTTAATTGTGATGTTAGGGTGTCAATTTTAGATCTTTCCTGCTTTCTCTTGTGGGCACTTAGTGCTATAAATTTCTCTCTACACACTACTTTAAATGTGTCCCAGAGATTCTTGTATGTTGTGTCTTTGTTCTCATTGGTCAAAGAACATCTTTATTTCTGCCTTCATTTCATTATGTACCCACTAGTCATTCAAGAGCAGGTTGTTCAGTTTCCATGTAGTTGAGTGGTTTTGAGTGAGTTTCTTAATCCTGAGTTCTAGTTTGATTGCACTGTGGTCTGAGAGACAGTTTGTTATAATTTCTGTTCTTTTACATTTGCTGAGGAGTTCTTTACTTCCAACTATGTGGTCAATTTTGGAATAAGTGTGATGTGGTGCTCAGAAGAATGTATATTCCATTGATTTTGGGTGGAGAGTTCTGTAGATGTCTATTAGGTCCGCTTGGTGCAGAGCTGAGTTCAATTCCTGGATATCCTTGTTAACTTTCTGTCTCACTGATCTGTCTAATGTTGACAGTGGAGTGTTAAAGTCTCCCATTATTATTGTGTGGGAGTCTAAGTCTCTTTGTAGGTCTCTAAGGACTTGCTTTATGAATCTGGGTGCTCCTGTGTTGGGTGCATATATGTTTAGGATAGTTAGCTCTTCTTGTTGAATTGATCCCTTTACCATTGTGTAATGGCCTTCTTTGTCTCTTTTGATCTTTGTTGGTTTAAAGTCTGTTTTATCAGCGACTAGGATTGCAACCCCTGCCTTTTTTTGTTTTCCATATGCTTGGTAGATCTTCCTCCATCCCTTTATTTTGAGCCTATGTGTGTCTCTGCATGTGAGATGGGTTTCCTGAATACAGCACACTGATGGGTCTTGACTCTTTATCCAATTTGCCAGTCTATGTCTTTTAATTGGAGCATTTAGCCCATTGACATTTAAGGTTAATATCGTTATGTGTGAATTTGATCCTGTCTTTATGATGTTAGCTGGTTATTTTGCTCATTAGTTGATGCAGTTTCTTCCTAGCCTTGATGGTCTTTACAATTTGGCATGTTTTTGCAGTGGCTGGTACCGGTTGTTCCTTTCCATGTTTAATGCTTTCTTCAGGAGCTCTTGTAGGGCAGGCCTTGTGGTGATATTCGTCTTCTTGTTCAAACTCTGCTCACTAAAGCCTTTCTGCAGTTCTTGGAATTATATCACAGGGCCTTTGCACCATCCTTTTTCTGCCCAGCACACTTCACACTACGTTTTCCCCTTCGTTAATGCCTACTCACACCTCAGATCTCACCACAAATAGCCACAATTTGTAAATTAGTTAATGATATTTTTGCTTCATGAGATATAATAGCTAATTTAAAGCAACTTTTAAAAGACTGCAGTTGTATTATAATAGTAGTTACTATGATTTGCTTAGCATTTTAATTAGGTGACACCTCTAAGCCCACAGCACTTAGGTTCTCTCTGTTTATCTCTCAAAATAACAAGATAGCTTTCACAACTTAACATCACATCTTTTTACAAGTCCAAAAGTCGGGGGAAAGAGCAGGGGCCACTGGGCAAAAAAAAATTAGCTTCCTTTATAGTGGAGACTAAAATATTTATTTATAAAATGCCTAGCATATAACTCCTTTTACCTCACTCAACAGAATTCAACAAATGAATAAATTAAAATACAAACGAGGTAACGAATTAATTTCTGGTAAACAAGAATATGTGTCATTATCAAATTAGGTATTTTGTCACCCAGAACAAATTCAAGTTCTCCTGGGAAAGAAGGAAGAAATAGTTATGGGTTGGCAAATAACCCTGTCTGCCATCATTTATCAGTATACATCTGTTTTCATAATAATTTAAGTTCTATATGTCTTCCTCGTGAGACTCTAAGCATTATGAGATCAGGAACTGGGGATGAGTTGCTCACTATTATTTTCCTAGTGAAAACAAAATGAGACATAAGTGTTTCTCTAAATATTGTCATGGTGAAAATTCAGATTCCACACAGGAATGTCAATAGATATGGAAAAAAAAATATGCTTAACTTACTCAATTTTTCTTTACTGAGTTTGCCCCCAGATGGGATAGTTGTGAATGTCAGAAGACATTTTTGATGATCACACTGGAGGGAGAGATGCTATTAGAATCCAGTGGATGGGAGAACAGGAATGCTTCCAAACATACTGCAATGCACAGGCAGCCCCTCCTCAAAGAATTGCCTCATCCAAACTTACGTGACATCTAATCTATGCCAACAATGTCAAGGTTAAGAAACCCTAGCTTAAAGTCATTGCACTTTATTTGAAATGTTCTAGAAAAATTAAAAAACAGCTTCAGTGATCACTTTTTAATTTTTACCTTCACACTATTTCCCTCCCCATATCGTTCTGTCCTAAAGAAAAATATATAAAATATATGTTGTGTGCAAAAAGACAAAGAACATATACTACATCATTACTCCTAATTGAGGTTGGAAAGTTCAGGACCAACACCTCCAATATGGATCAGTCAGATATTTAGGCAAGAGATATTTCATGAGCTGACAAACACCTTCTCTTATCTTCTTGCTGGCATTTAGGAACTCATGTTCAAGACAAAGTGAGCACATGTTCTATCTGTAGAACGCATGCTCGAGTCATATTTTCTATCTAAAGAGATATAAAATAAGTTTAATAGAACACAATTAAGAATAGTACTTTTGTGTCCTGCGAACCATTAATTTATAAATTATAGTTAATATTTGTTCATCATCATATTTATCAGTAACAATGAACAGGAATATACCATTTCCAGGCAAGGAATCTTAGGATGGAGGGCCCCATAAGACTAGAAGCCTTGCCAGAAATATCTATGGGATATTTCTTAAGTGGTAATTTCAGGCATCCTAAATTGGCTTTCGTGATTATATTAGTTAGCTATGGCTGCCTTAACAAACGATCACAACGGGGTGGTTTAAAACAAGACACATGTATTCTTTGACCATTCTGTAGGTCAGAAGCCTGAAATCAAGATTATCAGCAGAACTGCACTGCCCCCAGAGGCTCTAGGGGGTAATCCTTCTTTGTTTTGTCCAGCTTCTCGTGCCTGTCAGCATTCCTTTCCTTGGTTTTTGGCTCCATGAGTCCAATTTCTGCTTCTGTCTTTTTACCACCTTCTCCTCCGTGTGTCAATTCTCTGTATGTGTCTCTTATAAGGATACTTACTGGAGTTAGGGCCTAGCCCGAGGATCCGGAATGAACTTATCTCAAGATGCTTAACTTAATTACATCTATAAATACCCTTTTTCCAAAAAAGGAGACATTTACAGCTTCCAGATACCTTCTGCAGAGTCATTTTTCACTTCACCACGTTGATCATTGATGGTTTAAGATTTTGCTTTCACTTTAAATATTAATTTCTAAAAGACTCTATACTTCAGTCACTTCACCTTAGCAAACGTAATACAGATTTATAATATGGCTCATATTTATAAGTCTCTACTATTGGTTGTATTGCAGTGAGGATATTTTTCCTTCTGTCGTGCAGCTGGCACAAATCATTTTTTATCAATGTCAACTGCATTATTTGTTTTTTGGGGGGGATTTTTGTTTGTTTGTTTGCTTGTTTTGAGACAGAGTCTCTCTTCCTCTGTTGCCCAGGCTGTAGTGCAGTGGCACATCTTGGCTCACTGCAGCCTCCGCCTCTGGGTTCAAGGGATTCTCCTGCCTCAGCCTCCTGAGTAGCTGGAATTACAGGGGCGTGCCACCATGCCCAGCTAATTGTTGTATTTTTAGTAGAGGCAGGGTTTTGTCATGTTGGCCAGGCTTGTCTCAAAGTCCTGACCTCAAGCAATCCACCCTCCTCGTGATTCCAAAGTGTATTATTTGTTTATAATGACAATATTACACAGAGTATAAAAATCTAATCTAGAAAATCTAGATTACAATTTTCCAATGTTGAAAGCTACTGTGTAGCCATACCCAACATGGCAGGTGGGCTATTCCATAAATGTTCTCTAATATTGAAATTTATCTTATTGTTAAAAATTTAAATACTTTTTGAAAATATTTCCAAATATGTTTCCTCTAGGTCTCTCGTAACATATGAAACATTAAGGTGATTTAAAACCTGGTTCCATTTTGTAATTGTCCAAAAGAAAGAAAGTAAATTTTTCCTCATAGTCTAAAATATATGAAGCACTGGGAGCACTTTAAATTAATGAATCTTATTACAAGACAGAATGTAAATACAAAAAAAGGAAAATATTTTATACTTGCACTTACTTTTTTTGAAAACAAACTTTACTTTTGTAAACTTTAATAAAACATAAAAATAAACCACATACACATACAATCTTTAGCCTACAGATTTTTCAGGGGCGAGTAACAGGAAAGGTTAATTTGAGTTGCATATACAAGACAGCACCTATAAAAGCCAAAAATAGTTTGTTCTGGTTTGTTAGCTTCCAAGCAGATATTTTTACAAAAAAAGGTACATTTTTAAATAACTGTGAAGTAGTTATATGAAAAATTCTGTTCATGTATAACAGGATTTGTGCTAATACCTCCTACACACTACTTTTAAAACACACCCCTCTCTGGTTTAGAGATTGTTGTCAAAAAAGAGACTGTGACTTGAAAAGAAGTGGATATTTATAGAAAAAAAGAACCTTGTTGCCAGCAAAAAACCTTAATACAACTGATAATTTAAAATAATAAATAGAAAGATAAAGAAATGTGTACATATATGGGTATATGTGCAAATATGTTTATATAAGATATATATATAGATATAGATTGCCTTAAAAAAAAACAAAAACCTAAAAGTAAATGAAGATCCTAGACTTAAAGAAATGTTAACAATATATTATTTACAATACAATTTTCTGTTTAGAGCTCCTGTTTTTCTAAATCCCTTTATGATATTACATTAGAAAGAAGTCTGATTTATAGTATTTAAGAATACAGGTACAATAACCTGAATACTAGTGTGTGATCAAGAAAAGAAACTATATACATTACTGTATGCCTAGGCATTTCTCTTTACAAAAGAATAATGATGTCAGGAACAGTATTTTTGTTGAAGAGCCTCTGGTCAAAAGCAAAGGACACTTGATAGCTAAATCTAAGGAGGAGGGAGGAAATGAATGAAGACAAACAAGAGGAAATAAGTGTTTGATTATGGCTGAAAGACTGGAGCACATAAAACCATGCAGATTAGCAAACCAAAGGTGCCAGCTTTCCTTCTGAGCTGTAATTTCCTGAGAACAAATAGGCATTAACTGGGTACCCTCAATTCACAATGCCTACTAATTGCCAATGATAAAAATAAGCCTCCTGCTTCTAATCTCCAAACCTCCCACTTTGTTTCTGTGAATACCATTTGTGAATTTGCTCCTTCTATTTCTCCTATGAGAAAGCATGCCTCAGAAGTAGCATAACTGTTTTGTATGCTTCTATATTTAAAATTAGACAGATTTAATCAAAACAAGGAACGAATGCCTTAAAAAAAACTTTTGTAAGTGTAAAGATTTATTAACATTTTAACTTGTTGACCAGTCATTTAAAATTATGCACCCATAAAGAGACTTTCATAAAAAAGTCTATAATTAAACACCTAAGAAGATACCAGTATATGCTGTGTTAATGCTTAATATTTTGCAAACAAAGACATATCATAGTTTTCATTGGGATTTGAAAATAACTAATTTAGAAGGAGAAATTAAATATCCATATGAAGCTGTCCCATTATGTTTTAGGATTATGTGTTCATTACTTGTTAATATTAAAGAATATAATTTATCTGAGTTAAACAACATACTTGTTTATAGTAACAAAATCTGAAGCTAAATAAAACAAAACTAACGAAAATGACAATTTTTAAATCCTTAATATGTGCTCTAAACTCTTGTATTTGCTACTGGTAAGAATATTTTTACAATCAGGGCTTTGTAAAGACAGCAAAGTCTATACTCTCATTTAGTGATGAGGGAGACCAGAATATGCCACCCCAAAATATGCTTCTTTGGCATGAGGATCGTTTTGAGCTGAAGTAAATTCAGGAGTAGCATATGCAGGAAGGCTCTTGGCACTCCATCTATTTGCTAAAGAGCAGGTCATAGATTAACAATGACAAAAGGTATCACCACTACCTTGCACCAAGGAAGAGAGAGGATGATCTCTGAAGACACGTTTAACCCTTTATCAGCCTAGAGACCACATCAGTGGAATCTACCCAATGAGATTTCCTAACTTATCTGCCATTTGTTTGCCTTCTCCCAGTTTGCCACCCCTAGAGACTTAAAGCTCTTTTTTTTTTGGGGGGGGGGTCTTGTCTTTGTCACTTGTCACTGTAAACTGAAATGTAAAGCCACTTCTCTGAGAATTACTCATTCCCTGGTTATTTCCCATATACGCTATGGGAAACTTATGTATTAATAATATTCTGTTTGTTCTTCTCTTGTTAATCTGTCTTTTGTTCCAGGAGTCCATTGCAAGAATTTATGAGGGTTGAGGAAAAAATTATCTTTCCTCTCCTACAGGAAAACTTGCACTTTTTTTGTACTTTTCTTTTTTATTCCCCCATAACTGACATATTCCTTTTTGGCCTCTGATAAATATCCTGCAATATCTTATTGGTTTCTTTTCCAAATTGCCACAAAATTGTTGAACGCTGGCTCACCAGACATCATCGAATATCCTGTTGTTAAGATAAAGTTGAGCTAATTGCTTATAAGGGTAAAGGAGAACACCACCTCTGGGAAGCTTTGGCAGTGTCTGGAAGGGGAAAAGACAAGATCTGAATTTATTGAGAGGTGGAAGCTTGGCTTAAGGAGGATCTCTCAATGTGAAGAGAAGGATGGACTTGATTGGGCAGTCAGTGCAGTCACCTATGATCAACAATGGGATCAGTGAAAACTGCAAGATGAGTATTTTGAGGTGAGAGATTCAAAAGATTTTAGGGCATGACCTGTCTGATGATGCATTTGTCAACTTAATAAAGACAAAGTTCATGAATTTGGAAAGGAGAGCTTTATTTCTCATGAAGAGTTGCAGCCTGCATGGTGGCTGCTGTGATAGGCTGGGAAGCATAACCTCTGGGTAGACGCCAGAAACAGGCACTTCAGGCGTGGAAAGAATAAGACAGGAATTGATGCTGAATGGCGTGGCTGAGTATAAGCATTCAATAAGCTATAAGAGGACTCATAATTTTTAGTGAAAGGAGAAACATGAACATGTGCAATTGAGCTCCATTCCCTTTCCATGGGTCAAATAGCAGCTTTCGCATGATTCAAAGGTAGAATTTTCAACCCTGTGAAGTCAAAAGGTGAAGCAGAGGACATGAAGGTACTCAGTGCCCATCCTCCATAGTCTGGCCAAAACCACTCCATAGCCAGTGGTCCCTTATCAGGACAGAATGCTAGTCAGTTGTGTCAAAACTGCAAAATCAAAGGGGAAGCATCAGTGGTGGAGTGAGTCTTTCCACGGGGCTGGTTTCTATTTAACTCTTAGGAAAGAAAGCGTAATGGTGGTTGGTGAGGTAGAGGGTATAGTGAAGCATGTCAGGAGCTCACTTTTCTAGGTTTTTCTGAGGTCCCCTTGGCCAAGAGGGAGTCCATTCAGTTGGGTGGGGGGCTTAGAATTTTATTTTTATTTGTAAGTTTCCACCGAAGAGTGGATGGAGCATTCTTTAAGTTCATGTAATGAACAATTACACAAATTATTATTATATTTATACGTGCTTTTTGACTTGTTTCTTCTGTTTTTGTTTTTCTAATATTTAATGTTTATTTTTATTTTAATAATTTTTGGGGTACAGGTGGTTTATAGTTACATGGATAAATTCTTTAGTGGTGATTTCTGCTATTTTAGTGCACCTGCCTCCTCAGTAGTGTACCTTGTACCCAGTAGGTAGTCTTTTATCCCTCACTCCCCTTTCACTCTTCTGCCGAGTCCCCAAAGTCCATTATATTATTCTTATGCCTTTGCATCCTCATAGCTTAGCTCCCACTTATAAGTGAGAACATATATTTGGTTTTCTCAGTCCTGAGTTACTTCACTTAGAATGATGTTCTCCAGCTCAATCCAAGTTGCTAAAAAAGTCGTTTTTTGTTCCTTTTGTGGCTCAGTAGTATTTCATGGTGTATATAGACCATATTTTCACTATCCACTTCTTGGTTTATAGGCATTTTGATATGAAATACATGGTTCCATATCTTTGCAGTTGCATATTGTGCTGCTATAAACATGTGTGTGCATGTGTCTTTTTCAAATAATGATTTATGTTCCTTGGGGTAGATACCCAGTAGTGGGATTGCTGGATTGAATGATAGTTCTACTTTTAGTTTGCTAAGGAATCTCCATACTGTTTTCCATAGTGGTTGTACCTAATTTACATTTCCACCAGCCGTGTAGATGTGTTCCCTTTTCACCATATCCATGCCAACATCTATTGTTCTTTGACTTTTAGTTATGGCCATTCTTGCAGCAGTAAGATGATATTTCATTGTGGTTTTAATTTGCATTTCCCTGGTGATTAATGATGTTAAGCATTTTTTCATATGTTTGTTGGCTGTTTGTATATCTTCTTTTGAGAAATGTCTATTAATGTTCTTTGCCCACTTTGATGAGATTATTTTGTTTCTTCTTTCTGATTTTAGTTCCTTGCAGATTCTCAATATTAGTGCTTTGATATCTTTGATCAAAAGGCCCCAGTGACCACTATTCTACTTTCTACTTCTGTGAATTCAACATTTTTCCTATTTCTCCGAGTTCAATTTTTTTAGATTCCACATAAAAATGAAATCATGTGATATTTATCTTTTTGTGCCTGGCTGATTTCATTCAGCATAATGCCTTCCAGTTTTATTCATACTGTCAAAAGTGACAGAATTTCCTTCTATTTTATTGCTAAATAGTATTCTCTTGTGTATATATACACCACATTTTTTAATCCATTCATGTGTTGATGGACACTTAGCTTAACTTCAGGTTTTGGCTATTGTGAATAGTACTGCAACAAGTAATAGAATGCAGATATCTCTTCAAGACATTGATTCCATTTTCTTCTTTTTTTTCTTTTAAGGTAGGATCTGACCCCAACACCAAGGCTAGAGTGCAGTGGCATGATCACAGATCACTGCAGGCTTGACTTCCCTGGCTCAGATGATTCTCCCACCTCAGCCTCCTCAGTAGCTGGCACTACAGGCATGCACCACATCGATTGGCTGATTTTTTTGTAGAGACAGGGTTTTGCCATGTTGCCCAAGCTGGGATTGAACTCCTGGGCTCAAGAGTTCCACTGACCTCAGCCTCCCAAATTGCTCGTATTACAGGTGTGAGTCACAATGCCTGGTCACTGATTCCATTTTCTTTGGATACACATGCAGCAGTGGAATTACTGAATCATATGGTGTTTTTCTTTTTTAGTTTTTTGAGGAAACTCCATGCTGTTTTCTATAATGGCTGTACTAATTTACATTTCCACCAGTAGTGTACAAGGGCTCCTTTTGCACCACAACCTCACCAACACTTGTTATTTTTCAGCTTTTTAAATAAAAGCTGTTCTAGCAGGTGCGAGATGAACTATCATTGTGGTTTTAATGTGCATTTCCCAGATGGTTAATTATATTCAAATTTTTATAAACTTGTAGGCCATTTGTATTTTTTCTTTGTAAATATGTCTTCAAGTCCTTTGCTCATTTTAAAAATTGGGTTGTTTTCTTACTATTGAGTGGTTCAAGTTCCTTACCTATTTGCTTATTAACCCCTTATCAGATGTATGGTTTGCAAATATTTTCTTCCATTCAAATCAATTTCTCCCAATCAATTGCATTCTATTGATTGCAGTCTTTTCAATAAATGGGATTAGAAAAACTGAATACACATATGCAGAAGAATGAAATTAGTTCCTTATCTCACACCAAATACAAACTCAAAATGGATTAAAGACAATGTAAGATCTGCAACAATAAAACTACTGAAAGAAAACATAGAGATAAAAGCTTCATAACATTATCTGGCAATGATTTTTTGGATATAACCCTAAAAGCACAGGCAACTAAAAGCAACAATAGACAAGGGGATTACATCAGTGTAAAAAGCTTCCCCAAAGCAGAAGCAGCAATCAATAGAGTGAATATGTAATCTGTAACATTATTTTTGCAATTTGTTTTATTTTGTTTTATTTCAGTAACATTTTTATTTGTTGTATTAGTTCCTTCTCACACTGCTAATAAAGACATACCAGAGACTGGCTAATTTATAAATGAAAGCGGTTTAATTGACTTGCAGTTCAGCATGGCTGTGGAGGCCTCAGGAAACTTACAATCATGGCGGAAGAAGAAGCAAACAGACCCTTCTTCACATGGCGGCAGCAAGGAGAAGTGCCAAGCAAAAGGGGGAAAAGCCTCTTATGAAACCATCAGATTTCATGAGAACTCACTTAATGATCACAAGAACAGCATAAGAGTAACTGTCCCCATGATCCAATTACCTCCCACCAGGTCCCTCCCATAACACGTGGTGATTATGGAAACTATAATTCAAGATGAGATGTTGGTAGCAACATAGCCAAACCAAATCATTTGTTTTCTTGTTTTGTAGTTACTCTGACATTTTAACCCTACAAACAAATATGCAATGAACTATATTATCATTGTGCTTGTATGTTTGTAAGTGTATGCCTGTTTGTTTTTTATATAGTGTATCATTGTTATACAAAATGTATGTATACGGGAGTATTTTGGATAGGTTTAGAAGATGTGGCTTTTAAATTTTAGTAGGTTTTACTAGATTATTTTCCCAGAAAACTCCACAACTTTTTTTTTTTTTTTTTTTTTGAGATGAAGTCTCACTCTGTTGCCCAGGCTGGAATGCAGTGACATAATCTTGGCTCACTGCAACCTCTGCATCCCAGGTTCAAGTGATTCTCCTGCCTCAGCCTCCCAAGTAGCTGGGACTACGGGTGTGCGCCACCACACCCAGCTAACTTTTGTATTTTCAGTGGAGATGGGGTTTCACCATGTTGGTCAGGCTGGTCTTGAACTCCTGACTTCGTGATCCACCCGCCTCGGCCTCCTAAAGTGCTGGGATTGCACGTGTGAGCCACCGTGCCCAGCCCCAACTTTTTATTCCAATCAGTAGTTTGTGAAAATAATTTTTTACCCACATTAACATTAATACTGTATTTTTATTACTGAAACAACAATAACAACAACAAACTGAAATCACCTTACCAGTGGTGATATGGTTTGGATCTGTGTTCCCACCCGAATTGTAATCCCCATTGTTGGTGGTGGGGCCTTGTTGGAGCTGACTGGATCATGGGTGCGGAATTCTCGTGAAGGGGTTAGCACCATCTCTTTGGTGCTGTTCTCATGATAGCAAATGAGTGAGTTATCATGAGATCTGGTTGCTTAAAAGTGTGTAGCACCTCCCCCTCCTCTTCCTACTGCTCGAGTCGTGGTAAGATGTACCTGCTTCCCCTTTGCCTTCTGTATGATCGTAAGTTTTCCGAGGCCTCCCAAGAAGATTTTTAGAATCAATATTCAAGTCAATTTGTTAGGCTCTTTCAATTTCAAATCAATTAGTAATGATAGAAAAAGCTACTTCAATTTCATGCTTTACACAGACCAAAAATCCTTGGGCCCTTTGTTGTTTCTTGGTGGTAAGCTTTTTTACCCCCCAAAGTCTCTCCAGGTACTAGAGTTACAATCTCCCAATCCTAGGGACCAGGGATAATTTAGTCCCATAGTGCTGTTGCCTGTTTTGTTGTCCAAGGATCTTCAAAACCACATGCTTCACTTCCCTGAAGAGGATTGTAAAGATTACAGTACTTCCATCAGTTAATTCTCTAATGTCAATAAATTACACTGCACGTCTCCTCTGAGATTCCTTTGGCTATTAATTTAAACTGTTATACTAACAAATTTAAAACTGCACACAAAAAAATTTCCAAGTCATAAACTAACATGCTAATAGCTATGACCCATCAAAGATCTATTTAAATGTTTATTATAAACTATGTAGAGTTCAGTAAACACAAATTATCAGAGAAAAGAGGAAGAAAATACACTCTTGTACAAATAATATAACCTACTCTCGGTAATTTTAGATCTTTAATTTGGTCCTGCATCGTATATTCTTTCTTTCAAGTTTGAATCAATTGTAAATCTTACAGTACTTCACCATTAAATTGCCTAGTGTCATTCAATTATATATCAATAAATTACATATATGTTGATATATAATATATACACATATATACATATATCCACTTGCATGTATATTAAACCATACATTATTTTATACTGATATCTGCAACTCAAACTCATTCCCTTGTGAATCATTCCAGCTTTCTCCCCTTTTTGTTGTGACCTCCCACTCCAACAGTGAAAATGTGCTTTTCAGCATATGAATTCATTTACCTCAATTCCACTATATATATGTATAGTGGTATCAGTGGTCACATAGACTTTCTCTGGGTTTGTACTTCTGGGTATTTTGAAGTTTTGCAGCTAGCATTTAGGTTAAAATACATATTGAGTTATTTTTGTTTAAGGTATAAGTTACATCTTTAGGGCTTTCTTTTTTTTTCATATTCAATTCCTCCAGCATCACTTATTGAAAAGAAAGGGCTACACTTTCATTATTGAATAGCTTTTTTTTTTTTGCAATTTTTGTTAAAAGCGAGTTGAGTATACCTCAGTGAGTTTATTTCTAGGTTTCTATTTTTGCCTTTGCTCAATATATTTATTCCTTTGCCAATCCTATACTGTCTTGATTACCATAACTTTATTAAGCTTTGAAATCAGGAAGTACACATTGTCCAGCTTTGTTCTTTAGTTTGTGATGGCCACTATAGGTCATGCCATCCTATACAAATTTTCAAACAATTTAATTGATATCTATAAAATACCTTGCTGATAATTTATTTGGGATTTTATCAAATCAATAAATAGATTTGGGAATGATTGACAGTAGCATAATATTGAGTCTTCCAATCCATGAACATAGAATATATTTCCATTTTTTGTTTCTTTGATTTTTAATTAGTTTTCTTAGTTTTCTACATATATATCATGTAGATATTTTGTTAGTTTTATACCTAAGCATGGGGAGGGGTAATTATTCACAGAAGTATTGCCATTTTAATCCTTATATCCTGCAACCATTCTATATTTGCTATTAGTTGCAAAAGTTTTTTGTTTTTTGTTGGTAATTTTTGTGTTTTTGTCTACAGAGGTAATTAATGCAACTGAGAGTAAAAACATTTTAATTTCTTCCTTTGTAATTGGAATGCCTTGTAGTTTTTTATTGTTACATTGCCATAGCACGTAATTCAAGTGTAATGTTAAATGGGAGTCATAAGAAATATCATTGCTTTATTCTTGATTGTAGGATAAAAGCATCAAGTTTCCCATCATTAAGTATGAATATAGGTTTTTATAGATCATTGTTTTCAAGATAAGGAAGTATTTGTATCTGTAATAGTTTCCTAGGGATGCTATTATAAATTACAACAAACTGAGTGGCTTTACACGGCAGAAATGTAGTCTCTCAAGTTCTGGAGGATAGAAGTTCAAAGTCAAGGGTCAATAGGGCCACGCTTCCCCTGAAGGATCTAGGAAAGACTCTTTCTTTACCTCTTGCTGGCTTCTGGTGATTCCTTATCAGTCTTGTTCAACATCGTACTCTAAAGGTGGTCTAGGTATCTTGTTAGAGGTACACCGCTGTGGGACTATGTAATTATCCAAAAGGGAAGCTGGGACAGGTGCTGGCCACTATGAGCTGCTGTCCTTCACACACTGTAAGAGATGGCTGCTGGAAAAGCTGCCTGGGCTGCTTGAACAGGACATTTGAAAAAGCACACACACTTTAGGAAATGGAGGCTGGAGAAGCTGCATACACTGTAGCCACTTGGCACTGAAGAAGCTCTGTGTGGTTCAAGAGTCACATGCTGGGCAGATATAAGCACTGAAGGAGCTAGATGCTGCAGGGGTACTAGGGAAGCTGATAAAACCAGAACCAGGAAGAATCCTCTTGCTTCTGCAACATCTCTTCTGTACCTTTTACAAATAAAGCATAACACCATGCAAACTGGAAACATAAAGAAAGAAAAGAATCCGCCGAATTTTCATAGAGCAGGCAATGAGGGTAAATTTGCAGAATAGAAGGAACTTTTCATGATTTAATATTGTCTTTTTTTTTTTTTTTTGAGACTATATATATCTCACTGTATTGCGCAGGCCAGGGTGAAGTGGCACAATCCTAGCTCACTGCAGCCTCATATTCCTGGGCTCAAGGATCTTCCTGCCTTGGCCTTCCAAAGTGCTGGGATTACAGGTGTGAATCACTGCACCTGGACCATTTATCTTAAAAATAAAATGAAGTACAAAGTTATCTGGTTAACTCTCCTTTTCTTTTTCCTCTGTTTTTAAAAGTAATGTGGTCTTGTAATAGCAGCATGAAAAAACAGTAAGAGCATTCTCTCCTTTCCTTTTTTCTTTCCCTCTCTCAGAGTAAGTGAGAAAAATATGCATAGTGTACAGCTTCATAATACATTTTCATTCTGTTTCAATCGTCCAATGCAATAATATAATATTTAGGTCTTGGCTTTTTAGTTTATGCAACCAGAAATAAAATGATATCGTAATATAGTAGTTGTATAATTTTAAAATGTGCTACTAAGTTTATATAGCCTGAGTCTATTAAATATATAGGAGCTGAAATTTGGAATTTATTTAAAGTAGAAACGTGGTTTTTAATAATTGCATACTATAATCTCTTCACCAACCCTGTGGCAAGTCACATTTACTACATCTATTCAAAAATAGAAACATGTAGTAGGTTCAAGTAAGGGGCATGAAATGCATTTTGCTTATCCAGCTTTAGTAGTATTTTATTTTTATTCTTTTATTTTATCTATAGACTTTGATTTTTTCTGTAGTGGTAGCTATCCATCATAATGATTTTTCAGATAACAAGAGTTCAGCCAATGTCTTCGTAGACTTTAAGTCCAACTAATTCTGTATTAAAATAAGAACTTTGAATGTGAAAATGGGTAATAGTGATGCTAAACAAGACTCTGCCCACAGCTTCCATCTGTTAAACTAATTGTGTTTATATAAAAATAATAGAATCACAGAACATTAGTCCTGGAAGGAGACATTTATATTATTTAAAATAATCATCTTTCTTATGGCTGAATAAATGGAAACCTAGGGTATTTTCTCAGGGTGAAAAAGTGCTGGGATTTGGAGTGGGGAACATTTCTACTTGTTTTGACGTAGAACTAAAATTAAAAAGAAATTGTAATATATACAAAGTCCCAACTGTCAGTGGCTTAAAAATTACCACTTTATTTTGGATCACATGAAATCCAATACAGATGTGTCTGTTTGGGGGGCAGCTTTCATGTCAATATTCATATATTCTCCTTTGATCTTGTGGCCTGGTTGTTCCCTAGAGCTCAGAAGTCATTTGCTCAATCTTATGATCCCCTCAGGCAGATAGAGTAAGAAACCATGTAGAATGAACGTGTATTTGACTTTAGTAAAGGCTCTATAAACATTAGTTTTTTTCTGTATAATATTTAATTATACATGAGTTTGTATGTAATATATATATGAATATATATTACATTATTTAACTATTTATGTGTATTTTTCCTACATACCTATCTATCTGTAGTACTAGTGGTTAACAATAAACTAATATGATTTATTTTGATGGCAAAAATAAGTTTTTGTACAGACTGGCTGTGGTCAACACATACTGAAAGCTATATAATCTTGAAAACTATGTATTATGCTTACAGGTGCTCACATGCCTAAAACGAAAGTGGTCCTCTTCAATTACAAATTTCTACTATGTTAGGTTGCTGTAGCATCCAATTAATCACTGTTTGAGAAACTGGTGAAGTATGTAACATTAAAACTGACATGAAAATAAAACCTTAAGATACTAACACAACAATCTTATATATGTAGCCTGGTCTGCCTCATATCATTAATTACTTTTTTACTTTTTGTTTTTATATTTGTAAACTGAAATGGGATAGATTTTTATCTAACATTACAAAATAACAAGGTAATATTTGTTAACAAATGATAAAATTTATTAGGATAAAATCACAATAAGGCCAAATAAGACCAACATGGACTAATACTTAAAATTGTACAAAATACATTGGAAGACACCATCAGGTATAACCTCAGAGTTATTTATTAAAGTTCACTTACTATTCTCATTTTAAAGCTGAAGAAGGGGAGATTCAGAAAGCCAGAGACTTCTCTCTGGTTCAGTTAGTATTTAAGCAGTGAAATGGGAACATATAAGTGAATTATTTTACTCTAAATCCTGTGCACTTAGGTTTTTGTCATGCTGATAAAACCTTGGCCTCCTAAAATTCACTTTAGTGGCTAAGTTGAAGATTAAAAAGATAAACTTCAACCCACTTTTATTTTTCAGAGAAGGAACATGAAACTCAAAAGATGTAAGGTGATATGAACAAGCCTCAAAGAAGATTCCTAACATACAGTATTCCAGTAAATTCACCCACTCAATTTTGAACTTGATGCTAACGCTAACCTAAACCCTAAACTTGACCATTACCCAAATATTTAGCTAAAATTAAATCGGTACACAAAATTTCTTAAAAATTATTATCTAAACAAGCCAGTAGTTTTTTGGCATGAAATCAATTCAAGGGACAGTTGTAAAATTTTTTGTCAGAGAAAATAATCACATTACTAATAGAAAACTGACTCAGCACTTAAGACTGCCACAGGGTTTTCAAAATAGGAGGAAAAATAATATAAATATATTAGTATTTTGAAATAAAATATCCAGATAACATGAGAAAATATTTGTAATTTTGTTTACCCAGGTTTCAGACAAATAAGAACTATATAATAAGTACTATACAACACTATCTTAGCAAAAAAATTTCTGCATATAGTAATTTATCAAATAGCTCTAATGTTTAAGTAATATCACCTAAAACTAGCCATAATCAACTTTGTCTTTTTGTGAAAACTTGAACTGGGGAGAGAACTGTCTTTATATATAAAAACATTTGTATTAAAAGATTTAGGTCCTAACAACAAATACAGAATTTGAGGAAAGTACCTCTTTTAAAACTTAAAAAATATCACAGATTTTGAAGTGATTTCTTCATAGCTCTCATTTTTATCCAGTTGTGAAATAATAGTTCTTGGTTTTTATTTCAGTGCAAAAAGAGAGTAGCCCATGATATTGCCATTCAATCACAAATACTTTTGAGTCTCAATCCAAAAATCCATTAATAGAAATTTGATCTTAATCAAAGTTGTGGTTGTCATTTTTTTTTCCAAGTTTTGTAATTATTTTAGACACTAAAGTCAACTGTTTACCTTTTCACTGAGTAAAGATTCATTCTGTAATTGGGATTAAGACCTAGCCTTTTTAATACTGACACCAATATTTCCTGTAATGATACTTAACTACATTTAAGTATTCACATCACCCTTGTCAATAATTTTAATTCTTATTCCATTTTAGTGCAGAAGTTTATGGCAAAAAGGAAACCAGTTTCACAAATCTATCTAGATTATTTCACTTAGCCATACATAGTTCAACTCTAACTGTAGCCACAAAAATTGAAAACAATATAGAGAGTTATTAAAGGTTTGAAATGAAATATTACTTCTATCATCTTGGTTTATTTTCTAATATTTAGCTCGGTTGAAAGAAATAAAGAGACTTTCCTATTCTCTTAGTTCACCTAAAGGGAATCCCTTTGTGCCAAAACTGAACAGCGTTAGATGAAACCATGCCATGCGGAGAAAGTGGATGGATTAGGGCTGAGTCATCGGACTCCTCTCCCTGCTATTAGAATTCTGTTCTGGTCCTATGCCTTTCAACTTCTTAATCTAATTATGGCTCTCAGACACTAACTCCTTCCCCTGCAATTTTAAAGATGGAGACCACATACATAATTGATAGTGTAACAACAAATGCAGGCCTCACAAACAGGTCCATCAGGTGAAAAGACACTCCTGAAATTCAGTCAACAAGTAGTTTACTGCAATCAGATCCTGACTGGTTTGGGCCAAAGATACGTCTCTTCTCCTTGTTGATGAGATTCTAAGAACCCCCAAACGGGTTAGGATTCTGGTATTTACCGCTAAAATGTAATCAATTTAAATTACAAGGCAAGAAATCAGAAGTCAGAGGGATGATAGTTCTCTGAGTTATTCAGTGAAAGCTAAGAGTTATATTCAGAAGACAATTATGGGTGTAACTAAACATAGTATTATAAAACTTTGCAAGCTTTAAATATGTGGGCTTTTTAACTAAATGATAAACAGCTAATAAAATGAAAGTATGTCAAAATCATGAGCTTAGAAACATTTGTGTCATTTTAACTAGTAACAAAAGATTAATACATTGTATTAGTCCGTTCTCATGCTGCTATAAAGAAATACCCCAGACTGGATAATTTATAAAGAAAAGAAGTTTAATTAACTCAAAATATATGGAATTTGGACAAAAATGCTTTTCAAAATAATATTTGATATATTTTAGAAATTAGATAAATATTTGTGTGCAGCACCTGGAGAAAGTTATAATACTCTTAAAGGGATAGCATTTTCTTAATTAAAAGAGAAAAAAAACACTGTGTAACATTAAAATGACTCCAAGAGTAACCAATATTTTAATATTGTGCAATTATTTTATGTTTTTGTATGTGAATATATAACACTATTCCTTTAGTAAAGGTTCATTAAAATGCTACATTGTTAGTATTTCTGTCACATTATAAAATAGAGCTGTCTGGCTAGAAAAAGCTAAAGACAATTGCTAGCCTCTCTGCTTTCTTCAGATGACTTTATTTTTACTGTTGTATCCTAAGAAGATTATCTATACTGTTCTAACATTCTAGAATGCATTTATTACTTCCCAAATGTATAACATAATGTTGATATTTACTAGAAATGAAGATACAGAGAAATATTACGGGCTATTAGAAAAACAATCGTTTGGTCAGTGAAAAGCAAAGCCATTAGGAAAGAGAAAATATCAACTTTTTTTTTTTTTACTTTTCTGTTTTTCATAGATGGGGTCGTACAGTATTCCCCAGGCTGGCTTCAAGCCCCTGGGCTCAGGGCTTTCAAGACTCCCAGGTAGCTGGGACTGCAGATGAGTGCCACTCTGCCAAGCTGAGGAATATTTTCTTAATACCACCTTCTATAATTTAATTCCACAGTTATGCGAACATATACTAAACTTGCTTCCCCAAAAATCAGAAAAATGAAGAGAAATTGAGATTAATTACAGGAGCAGTGACCATTACTCTTAAAGAAGTTAGACAGCACGTGACAATGGTCAGGTGTGCCAAATGCAGAAATGCAGGTATGGAGATTTCTGGGAGTCTAACTGATTACATTAGCATTACATTAGCATTTATCTTACTAGATAGCGGCAGTAGTCTTTAGGGACATCATGTATTTTCAGATAAAGCGTATAATATACAGAACAGAGGTCAAAGCTTACTCAGTTGCAAAGCCATCAAGGGTGGAAAACAAGGACAAAGTGAGTTTATGAAATAGGCCTGATTGGATTGGGCCAAGGATATCCTCTTCTTACCCTCTAGCTTCTGTTAGTTGGCAGGATCTTAATACACTGGTTTCTTCCGCTTGGCTCAATGCAACAAGTGAACTCACAGTGTAAGGGGTTAATAGTGAGTGTGAATAAGGAAACACTAAGGCAGAAATGAACTCATTGCATATCTGATCATATGCAAGTACCAATGCGCAGATGATCAAAGTTGTCATAACACTAAAAATATTTCCTAGGGACTGGACTATTTATTAAATCCCTTCTCAATCATGTCTCCTCCCTTTTAACGATGAAATCTACCTTTGCTTTCCAAATAACTTGTATTACACCATTCTCTCATTGATTTGAAGAAATTGCAGAAATGTGCAGTGGGGAAAGTATACTAATAAAAAATAGCTGCACAGTGAATGCAAATATCTGAAAAGGATTGGGGATATCTTGAAATTTATTCAGATGATGTCAGAGACAAATTATACCTCACCTAGACGTTTTGACTCATAAAGATCTGGTGATGAAATCAGCTAAAAATTGAAGTTAAGATCAGTGAATACAAATGAGGATACCTTTTCAAAAGAAGATGGTTTGACTATCAAAATATTAAGGGAATTCACTAGTAAAATTGTTGAAGTCGTTTTTAACACTGATCAACTTGATAGCCAGCTATAAAAATTATAAAAAGTAAAATTTATTCCTTTTTATTGTACCATCACATATTTTGTCAAAGAAATACTACCATCAAAAATCTATTCTTAATATATTTTTGTGTTAAAGATAAGTGACTAGTTGTAATTTTTGACTATGTTCTTTAAAAAGATGTCTTAATTCATAATTGTGTTTTTTTAAATATAAAGTCCCAATAATTAAAAAATGTTTCCATCTTTTTATTTTTTCACCTTGTTTATTCCTTTGTTGAACCCTCTTGTTCTTTTGGGTCACTCTGGATTCCCTATGTGGCCTTTTATTCTGATACCAATTACAAAACAATAAGGAACGTTTTGTATCTCACTCTTTATTCATTTTAAAAATGTTCACGAGGCTGGGCTTGGTGGCTCACGCCTGTAATCCCAGCACTTTGGGAGGCCGAGAAAGGCGGATCACGTGGTCAGGAGTTCGAGACCAGTCTAACCAATATGGTGAAACCCCGTCTCTACTAAAAATAATACAAAAATTAGCCAGGCGTGGTGGTGTGCCTCTGTAGTCCCAGCTACTCGGGAGGCTGAGGCAGGAGAATCTCTTGAGCCCAGGAGGTGGAGGTTGCAGTGAGCCGAGGTTGCACCACTGCACTCTAGCCTGGGTGACAGAGTGAGACTCCATCTCAAAAAAAAAAAAAAAAAATTCACTAGGTAAGGACATAATTACATTTGATGTAGGTTTGCTTATGTTTATTTAATTGGAGCCTGGGACAGTTATATGTATATACACACACACATATATATATATGTATATATCTATATATATACATATATATGTGTATATATATATATATGTGTGTATATATATATATGTATGTATTTATCTTTTTGTCCTTTTTTTCTTCTTAACTAATGTCATCTACCAGCTCATTAGAAATGTAGAATATCAGGAGCTACTCCACATCTATTAACTCAGATTCTCCATTTTAACAACATCCCCAAATGATTCATGTGTGCACTCAGGTATAAAACTCTAGACCAATAGCTCTCAGCCTGGCTTGCACACAAGGCAAATCTGAATTCTTGTTAAGTAGGTAGGCATCAGCATTTTTTATATGCTCCTCAGGTGATTCTAATCTATAACCAGGGTGCAACCCACTGTAGACAAACTCCGGGAGGGCAAGACCATGTCTTTGTTAATTTTATGACTTTCTCAAGGGCCCAATAAACTCTCCTGGCAAAATAATTGGGTCTTTGTCAGACCCAGAATGGCATTTCCTATGCTCCTAGGATATTTGGTTTGATATAACATGAATTACTAGTGGTTAACTGAGTTTTGGGATTTCAATTCTGAAATGCCTTCCTCAGTTATGTTCTAAGGCAAATGCTGTTATAGAAACATAAACCCCAGTGACCATGAATAAAGCATGCTGACCTTGAGTTAGAGCTGACAGTAGCCTTTTCTTTATGAAAATAATAGCTTTTGTCACTCACCTTATGAGGTGAAATCAAAAAAATAAATAACCAAGAATTCTGCAAATACAAAATTTTTTTATGTAAGAACAAAACTACCACCTCATCAATATTGTTTCGTAGAACAAAGCATATATTCACAGATAATAGAAACTAAAATCTACAGAACTATACGTATGCAAGGACCCAAAACAGAGTTTTTCTTTGTCCTTCATTTGTACACATTTCTCATCCTTTAGAATACTTTCAATATACACAATAAAAGTCACATGTGGTTCTTTGCTTCCTTTCTCTGTAACCTTTCTCAATAAATAAAATATCAATTTTGATGTAAGTCAACATAAAATATTAATATTTCAGATTTTAAAAAATCACTTATAGAAATGCATTAGTTATAATTCACTTAAGTATTATTGGGATGACGTCTTCAGCATAAAACTAGTTAGCTCTAAATTGTCACTTGGCTATGTAATATACAAATTAATTCATATCATCTTTATACAGCTAGCAATTTCTAAGTATTTGTACCTATAGATATCATGGACTTGTAACAAACTCCTTGTAAAAATATCTGTTGTAATTTTTCCCACAAGTTTCTCCTGTTTAAAAATTCAGAAAATTGCTAATACAGTAATATCTAGGGCTGCCACACTGACATGATTTATGCTTTGCAATCATAAAATATTGTATCTAGTCAACTTAATTTTAAGTAGTTGAATACTGGTCCGAAAATTTTATCCCACTTAGGAATAAGTTCACAGTGACAGAATATATTTCCCTGGTGAGTCCAGACATTGTCAGTGAGGAAAGGCTTTTAGTTGCTCCCGTCTGGGCTTGAATCTCTAAAGAAAAAGGCACTTACTAAAACTATTATCTGTGTCACTTAAGATATATGGCTCTGACTAGCAGTACTTTCTCTATTTTTCACTTCAAATATGAACAAATAAGAGCTATTCCTCTCCCAGAAAATCTGGGAATATTTCTTAAAGTAGGAAAAGCTGAAAGACAGAAAGAGGATCAAGGATCTCTCAATTTTTGTTGGGAGAAGGAGGTCATTTCTTTTGGTTTGATTTTCAAATATTGTTCTCATTTTTGCCACCCAAACATAAGCCAAATTTTCCTTTCGGTACTGTGTTAATTTTATTTAAAAATCTTGAAATTTAATGGAGATCAGAAAATAAACATTTCATTTGTGTTTCTTTCTGGATTAACACTTTTTCTACTGGTTTATGGAAGAAAACTGGTCTCCCATTGAGTAGACCCAAAATGCCTTAAACAACATGGATATTTATAAACAAACCTTTTAAGGCTACAGATTCATCATTTTGGTTTGTTTCTTTGGGAAGCTCAGGAGAGTTTTGTGATTTACTAGCTGAGGAGTAATTTATTTATTGCTGACAGCTAGCCTCCGAACAAGCAACCAGCACAAATAACAATGTGGAATGGCACTAAATAAAGATTACCAGGATATTATGTCTTTCCCCATGATATTTAGGGGTCAACTAGTGAGAAACTGATTTGAATTAATATTTCGTATCAGATTATCACACCTGGGACACCAAGACTTCAGAGTATTCTAAAAGATTCTTGTATCATTTGAATTTCAAAAAAGAAAAAGAGAAAACATAACACTAGACTGGTTAGTTCTAAAGCTCTGATAACTGCAGGAGGTAAATGACTCTCTTGGAAGACTGATAAATATGAAGAATATTGACACAATTAGAGCACAGTGCAGGTTTACCTACATAAAGTCTATGTATTCATAAATATAGCTAATGGTATTAGGATGAGAAGAAATAGAAAAATACTATTAAAACATTATTCTTTACTGCCTTGGCCATAACCCATGCACAGTTTAAACAGTACACTGCCTTTGCACTTCTGTGATCAGTTTCTAATATAAAACTCACCTCCTGTATAACAAGGTCAAAGCTTGCTTCCAGGGTGACCCTGAAGTTTTCTGGACCAGAAGCCCTAAATCAAGATATCTGTTGTGTGGACACATCAAACAAGATAATATATTTCATAAAAATGAAAGACATCAAAATAAAAATACACCATTTGTTATTTTTTAACTTTGTGTTGTTTGTTTACATAGTCACAGGACTTTTTTCAAATATTGTGTGTGATGGCCTTTATTTTTCTCAAATGGCTATCAAGCAAAAGGAGAGCCACTTTGTTTGTTTTTTTTTGTTAATTTCATAATAAAATACCTAACTTATTATGTAAAATATGTGAATTTGATTAAATCAACTCAGTTTCTTCCTAATGATATCAATCACCATTTTTGTTTGTATCTGATATTGCTGTTTCTCCATAAGACACTTTACATTTAGCTTCACAGGCTTACAAACAAGTAAGAAAGAAATACTCAAAGTCAAATTCTAGTTTTATATACAAATGTGCAGTTAAGCAAATCTGATTTCATTTCCAGTTTTTCCTGTATACATTGTATGAGCTTAAAATTACTCAACCTGAATGGTCTTTATTCACCTCACATGTATAGATTATATTAGAGTTCTCCATTTGATAGCTTTTTATTTTGATTTTGATAAATTACATAATTTATATGAAGGACTAAATAGAGGTGTATTCGTTCATTTTCACGGTGCTATAAAGAAATACCTGAGACTGGGTAATTTATAAAGAAATGAGGTTTAACTGACTCACAGTTCAGCATACTTGAGGAGGCCCCAGAAACTTAAAATCATGGCAAAGGGGAAGGAAACATGTCCTTCTTCACATGGCAGCAGGAGAGAGAAGTGCAGAGGAAGTAAACATGTCCTTCTTCACATGGCAGGAGGAGAGAGAAGTGCACAGTGAAGTGGGGGAAAGCCCCTCATAAAACCATTAGATCTCCTGAGAACCCACTCACTATCATGTGAACAGCATGGGGGACCCACATCCATGATCTAATCACTTTTCACTATGTCCCTCTCCCAACACGTGGGGATTACAATTTGGATTACAATTCAAGATGAGATTTGGGTGGGAGCATGGAGCCAGACCATATCAATAGGGCCTTATCTGTAGAAGGTTAGTCATCTCTTAACTACTAAAAGTATTATTGGCACTATAGCTACTACTATCATTAATATTAATTTTGGTATTGCTGTTTAGTATTGAATAAGTACTTGCTTTATGCATGGATTACATGCATGTATTTTTGGATATTCATAATGTTTTTTTTTGTTTTTTTTTTTTTTTTTTTGAGACTCTTGCTCTGTCACCCAGGCTGGAGTACAGTGGCATGATCTTGGCCCACTGTAACCTCTGCCTCCTGAGTTCAAGTTATTCTCCTGCCTCAGCCTCCCAAGTAGCTGGGATTACAGGTGCCTGGCACCTTGCCCAGCTAATTTTTGTATTTTTAGTAGAGATGGGGTTTCACCATATTGGCCAGGCTGGTCTCAAACTCCTGACCTCAAGTGGTCTGAGGTCAGCCCCCAAAGTGCTGGGAGGCTTGAGCCCCCGCAACCAGCCCACAATGCTCTTTGATGTGGGTACATTGCCTACAAATATATTGTATGTTGGAGACTAGGGAGTTGTTTAGAGTTGGGGACAGATGATAGTCATGTAGCATTTTTGGTCAACACAATGAATGCAGTAATTAAGTCATTGCCATTATAATTGGATTATAAATAAATCAAATATAAAAAAATGAAATAAAAAGTTTGACAGCCGTTCTATAAATTAAGAATTACAGTTCCTAAGAATATATTAGAAAGTATTTACCAATCATCTGATACAAATCCAAGGTTGTGTTGACCTAGATATAGCACATAGTAACAAATATCTGAGAATCTATTTTTGGGTAACTCTTTCTTGAGAAGTCTTTACTTAGTTTTGGCGTTAAAAAGCCATTATTTTCCAGTGGAGGACATACGTAGTAGAATATTTGGTGTGTACAGAACAATATAAATAAGAAAATAAATGTGTTTATAGTTTCTAACAGAAAAACACTGATATTTTGGTCATATACCTTTCTTATGTTTTTCTCATATACATATAAATTCATATTTTTATGTTATATATAAAATTGCATTTTACATTTGGTAAAATTCCTTTTAATTCTATATCACAAATATTTTTTACCATATTACTAAATATTATCTATGACATAATTTTATGGCCACATACAGCCCAATTGTATAAATTATGTCCTTTCATATTAAACTTATGACTTATTGTTGGTCATGTAGTTTTTTTAGCCCCCCCCACAAGCACACTATTTAAAAATGCCTCTAAAATTTTAAAGTCACATAAAAAATTTTAAATGAAAAAATTTTAAACTCTTTAAAAATTTACTCTAAGAATATTAAATATATTTAAAGATGGACTGGACGTTCAATAAACAAAGTTGGACATTATTGGACTTCCATCTTTAAATGTATTTTAAGCAATTTTCTTTGATTAAAATTCTGGAAGTGGCATTACAGAACCAATGAACATGAATATGTTGAATTTTGTTTAAATTAGAGGCAAATTATTCTACAAAATATGTGTATGTTTAAATTCAACTGTTTTGGTTCTAATTACTTGGCTTTAGGCAGCTTCTGAAAGATAACAACAAATTGGACAAGATATTATATCTCTTTGTTATCCTAAGTATATTTTGATACATAAAGAATATATGTGTATACATAAATATCTGTATATATACACATATATAAATGTATATTTATACAATAATATGTAAATATGTATATATGTATACTTAAATATGTATATATACCTATATTTATGTATATATACAAATATATAAAAATGTATGTATACATACATATTTATGTATATATACACACACACATTCTCCAAGATATATATTATTTTTTCTTCCCTCCATCTTTTTCTTCTTAACTTTCCTTTTCTAGTTCTTTACACTTTCACTTTCATAATATTTTATAACATTTTTTGAATATATACAATATTTACAAGTCTTTAGAAGACATACAACAAGTAATACCTTCTTTCAAACTGCTACTTATCTGATATGTTAAAATAAATAAAAGTATACATATATTACAGGTAGAAAGTGATTATCTCCTTAAAAGAGGATGCATCCCTCCACTTACCCATCTTAAAAACATTTGTTTTATTTTCAATAATGGTTCCAGATAGAGTAACAGTTTAAGTGAAAACCTTATAAAATAGCCAATAGCTGTATAGAGTGATACTGGGTTTTTAACATGTCACTCCCATCAAAACATAGCCAGGCTGTGTTTGGTGAACACTCTTGTTCCTCACCTTGGTGGTCATCTTTAGTGACTGCCATTTTTACAGGATCTCTATTCTGGTTTCAGTCAGAAATTCAGAATTCATTAAAGTCGATGAGAAGGGATCATTGATTCAGGCCTATTTTTGACTGAGAATGTTGCCAAATATAATTCTCTGTGGAGTAACAAAACCAAAGTATACAGAAAACTTCTCTGGAACACTGTGTGCATTCAGGAAACATAGTATAAGAATTAGTATAGCTTAGCCCAACACTTCACAATTAAAGTAAACTTATCATACTGTTTAGAGTACTCAAATGTTTGAATTAATTTAAATTTGTACTTTGAGTTAATTATTTTGTAGCCTAACAAAAAGCTTAACTATTTAAGCGATTTGTACTCAATCTTCCCCAATGTCTAAATCATACTTGGCAGTAATTCAAGCACTGAGGACAGAAGAATTAATACTGTTATAGAGGTTAACAGATGTAATTATTACATCAAACTTCTAAGGTAAATATTTCTTACCAGTTGAGAAGTAAACTTCAGCAAAATGAAGTGTTTTCTCATAGTTTATGCAGTTATTAAATGTGAGAAAAGTTGGACAAAGTCAATCACATGATTGAGGCCAAAGTCACTATGAGGAGGGACAACAGAAGGACTTCATACAGGAAAGCTTGAATCACTGAGCAACAGCACAGTAAAAGTCTGGTATAACTTCTGTTTTCTTGAATTCAGTATTAATAAATTCAGAGAACTCCTTATTTAGAGGTTTTTAAACACTTTACCAAAATAGCTTTTTAATCTATTACAACAGCCACAGAAATGTTCATAAGAATTGACTAGTTCCTATGGCTGGAAATATGGAAACACAAAACTTTTCAGATGTTCTTGACTCATATTTATTTATTTATTTATTTATATTTATCACACACTCTTAGTATTCTAAAAAGCACTATGGTAGCTGATAAAACAGATAGGCATATTTTCTATGCTTATGAATATAAAAAGGATATCAAACAAGAAAAATAATTCTAAAATAAATTTGTGATAAAATTATAATTGTAAAAGTTATTTGTATATAGTTAAACAGCAAAAAGGAAACATGATTAATAGCTTGTGAGATACTTTTAGTGGCTTCAAATTTCTAAAAACAGAAAATAGATAAATAAATGAATAAAGTCTTATAGACTTCCCCTTAATTTTGTTTTGGAGGTTAACATATGTAATTATTATGCTTTTTGTTTTAATCTTGTAAAGTTTGTAGAACTATAAGATTATTTGAATGGAGGCATTTATTTTGCAGTATAACCATATAGTTCATCAAAATTTCTCATAATCAATGCCTAATAAGTATTTGGGGCATACAATTGAATGTGTTAAATGTTCCCCCCAAAATGTCTTGACTTTTAGTGTGGTTCCTTTGATCTCTTTCATTTCATCATAAAACTAAAATAAAAGAAGCTTCTTTTAAGAATCATTGATCATGGACTTGATCTCATTTCCAGGGCCAGTGCAACCTGGCAGTCGTGACACATAATACCAAGTTACATATTCCTCTGTATCAAGGACTCAGAGAGAGATTTTTGAAAAAGAGTCAATCATAGAATGCTCAAAGTAGAGGTACGGATTTTAAACGAAGCCATAGGTCCAAGCCATAGCAGCAAGATAAAAATTATTTCCATGTGTTGAGCTGAGAGCTTAAACGTATAAAAAAGCAAGGCCGGAAATTGGGCAATTTTGAAAATGATTGAGAGCTAGAGAGTGAAATAAATGAAAACATCATTATTAGAATTGCATAACTTTATGTTTAAAATGCTTAGGGCAATATTATTCACATAGCAAGCACCACCTGTGATTTAAACAAAATAATATTCATGGTTCAGGCCATATTTGACAAAAAATATACAAATGGGCTGGGTGTCAAAAATGACCTTATGAGTGGTTTGATTCATCTCTCAGGGAGGGGCAACCATGTCATTTTAAAGAAGTCAAGCAGGATTGAGCATCCGAATCTGTTTTACAGAAATACACTTTTCTATCCATATGTTCGCATATGGTCTCCTTAATTATAACTCTTTGAGGCCAGAAGTGGTGGCTCATGCCTTTAATCCCAGCACTTTAGGATGCCAGGGCAGGTGGATCACCTTAGGTCAGGAATTGGAGACTAGTCTGGCCAACATGGTGAAAACTCATCTCTACTAAAAGTACAAAAAATTAGCTGGGTGTGGTGGTGTATGCCTGTAGTCCCAGGTACTTGGGAGGCTGAGGCAGGAGAATTGCTTGAACCCGGGAAGCAGAAGTGCAGTGAGCTGAGATCATGCCAGTGCACTTCAGCCTGGGCAACAGAGCAAGACTCCATATATATATTTGTCTGCATCCCCATTGTTTTATAATCTGGTTGCATCTTCAGTCTTTATGTCATCAGCCTCCTGCCTGATTGCTTTGAACTTCTGATAATCTGTTTGATCATAGTGTCTGTTATTTCTTTTCATTTGTTTTGGTCTACTTTGTTTCTGGTCTATTACTTGCTTTGTTCTGTCACTAATAATTCTCTGAATGCTGATTCTTCTTTTGCCATCAATGTTTTGATTGCTTAGCTCCATCTCTTTACTTTTCCTTTGATTTCTGGCTTCTTTCATCCACTACTCACTTTCCACTGTTTACATATTCTATTCTATTTACTTATTTATTAAAACAGTGTCTTCCTTCTTCACCCAGGCTAGAGTGCAGTGGAGAGATCATGGCTCATTGCATCCTTGAACTCTTGGGTTCAAGCACTCCTCTTGCCTCAGCCTCCTAAGTTGCTAGGACTACAGGCCTCCACCAATACCTGACTAATTCTAATTTTTTTTTTTTTTTTTTTTTTTAGAGACAGGAGCTTGCTATGTTGCCCAAGCTGGTCTCAAACTCTTGGACTCAAGCAGTCTTCTCCCTTCAGCCTCCCAAGGTGTTGGGATTATAAGTGTGAGCTGCCACACTCAGCCTAATTATTCACTTTTTTCCCTTTTTTATCCATAATTTGTAAATACCAACTTATTCTATGCATAACCACATTTTGTTATAGTTGATACATAAATATGATGCATTGCTCGCATACTTCTTAGTGTTATTTTGTACATACTTTACAGAGGCTTTGAGATAGGGGATGACTAAGAAGAGGAAGAAAAAAGAGTGCACAAAGCATCAAGTAAGGAAACTTCCAAACAGTAAGAAAAAATTTAAGATATTTTATGGGAGATAACTTTTCTAAAACACCATCTCTATGCCTTGTAAGAAATACAACTTAAAAAGTAGAAAAAGCATAAGTAAGAGTAGTCATAGTTTGGTGACATCCTTTAAAGTGCCCAGAGAAGGATAAGCTGAAATAAGTACAATCTAAGCAGCTGCTTACTTCAAAAAGCATATTGGAGATAAGGAATGTTATAGCAACTTTATTACTGTGGCTTTTTTCCTAGTTCTGCACATCTAGGGCAGCTAAATGTTACTGACTTTACATGTTGTATGTGGATCCAAACACCATGACAGCTGAAGCACTGGCTAATAAGAGGATTAGAAGCACCAGGACAGGCATGCCACTGACAGAGGGTTGGAATGTCACGGTTACAGGTCACTAGAAGACCTCTGTCTTTCCCCTCACCCTCCCCCACCCACTCTCACTTGTGATAAAATGCTTTATTCTATAATTCTATATAGAAGCTGTCCACGTAGAGAAAACTTTCATAGAAGTTCTCAACTACTAACTTTAGATACAAAATACATATTTCACACTTGATCCTGGAATATGTCCACACTATTTCTTTACATTATTTATAAAAGGAAAGAAAAGCATAGGATTCACTTTCACAATAGATGAACAACACTATTTCATATGATGAAGAGAATACTGTGTTACTTTGGATGCAATAGAAATTATAAAAAATTGATTGAGTATAATTGGAGATACGTGAATAAAATAATTATCTTCATATTTTCTTCCTATAAAAATAAATTTTCTGAATGAGGGCCAGGGGATAAAACTTTCTCTCTCAAGTAACTTGTTAACTTAAACTACAGGTAGCAGATGTAGATAAAATGGCAGTAGTGGCATCATTTTTGAGACTTTCAGAATCCTAACATAAAATCAAAAAGAAACAAAAACACACACAAAAAAAACACAAATTTCTGGAGATATTTAAAACAGAACTAAGTGACAGTGAATCAAATAAACTCCAAAATGAAAGCTTATTGTCAGAGAGGCACCCATAGCAGAAAGATAGGCATTCGTTGGTTTTAAAGCATGACAGATGGATTTGAGTACTGCAGCAGCAACTGGGAGACTTTCCCCCACCCAGTTAGAGAGCAAATGTGAAGGTACTCGGGTAATTTGGACAGGACTGGAACAACTTAACAACCAAAAATCAGTTAAGCTGAACTGCCAGAGTTCCTTCTACGATGGAACAAAACATAGAAGAGAAATGTCTATGAGTGGAATCAAAACTAAAAAAGATAGGAGAAACAAAGAAGGGCCATAGAGCCTCCAGCAAATTCTAGAGAGTAAGCTGCCATACTTTTAAATACCACATGAAACCACAGATGAGGAAGCTCTCTAAAGTTTGAAAATTACCCTGAGCTATGCCTCTTTCTAAAAGTTCAGAAACTTTTGCATGAAAAATGATCAACTGAAAATCATGAAGGCCAAATTCCATGTAAGTTGCTAAAAAAAGAATAAGATGCAAAACAACATCCTCACAGAAAATAAAACTGTCATAAAGACATGTTCAAATATCAGATTATACCTGTAATGTCCTATGTGCTTGAAAATAAAACAGCACATTACATGCATTAAGAAAATCATATAATGTGAAAGAGTAACATTAAATATTTTTAAAACAGACAAAATGAGGGAACACAGGAGATTTTTAGAAATAAAAGAAAATAATTTTGTAAATGAAAGCTGAACTAGAAGAAACAGAGGAGTGAATAAATGCAACAATAAAATGCCTATGCCTTAAGGTAAATAGAAGATAGAAAGGATATATACATATATATTTGTGTGTGTATATATATATATGTGCATTATATATATACATATGTGTATTATGCATGTGTATATATATATATATATATACACAAAAAAAATCAAAAAGGAAGAGATAAAAATAAATCAAGAGAAAGTAAAAATATTGTATATAGACAATAGGAGATCTTAAAGAGGAGATCCAACACAAGAACCAAATTAATACTTACAATTACTTTAAAACTTAACTTTAAAAAAGCTTTCCTGAAATACTAAAGATTTGAAACTACAATATTGAAAGAGCACACTTGGTACCCAAAAATAAAAATTTAGAATGAATAACAAGATATATCCTAGCAAAATGCCTAGATATTAAAGGAAAAGAAAAAAAGTCTTTGTGTCCCTAGATAAAAAGAATATATGCAATATAAAGAAAAAGGCTGAGACACAATGGCCAACACATGGTAACGAGCATTTGTGACTTTGATTCAAAATATTATTTCACATGAAATGCAGTCAGGATTTCTTGGAGGAATGATTCTCACATGTAGAAGATAAACCTGGAACTCTGATATACTACATAGCAAGTCACTAGATCCCCAGTGTTTGTTTCAGGCTAGAACATTGCCACAGAGCCCACTGGACAGTGAAGTATCTGGCTATGCATCTTTCTTTATTAGAAGTATTCATTGTCACATTCCTCCCAAATTTCAAAAGCACCTGAAAGCTGTCACATTTCTAAACATCTAGTCACTAAATGGCCGTTTTAGTATATTTTCCTTCCTTCTTAGTGCTGCTTTTTCTTATGCATGTATATATTCTGAATATATCATATATATCATTTTCCATTTGTATATCATACAACTATTACATTATTCTTAACTATCCTTTGAATATAAAGATTTTGAATTATCACATTGAATCACATTAGACATCACTGCATTTTCTAACTAACCTACTATATTCTACTTGCAAATCGTCCTATTAGAAATCAAGCTTAGAAGAGTATCCTTGTCTCTTTGTTGTCTACATAATAGATTTTACCATGTGTTTCAAAAGGATTATGCTATTTTCCTATCAAACAATTATTACATGATACTCTCACTGCTATTTGAGTTGCCTATTCCACCAGTAAATAAGACTGATTAAAATCAAAGATAATGTTGGTGATAATATCTTGAAAATATTCTTCAAGATCCGATGTTATTCCAAGCATCTATCAGTGAACACAAGCCACTTCAAACTGAATCCTCCAATATGCAATAAGGTTAGAGAGAAAAAAAAAGAATGAGAGGAGGACAGGGATGGAAGTTAGAAAGAGAAAAAGGTGGGTAGGGGAGGGAGGAAAAGAAAAATTTGCCGAAAATAGAAATAGGTGAAAGGGATAAACAAGGACAAACAGAAATAGAGAGTGAGCCCAAGTGGAGATAGGTCCAAGTTATATAGGAAAATAATAATATCTAACTTAGATATTACTCATTCCTTGCAGCCATGCAAAGCTAATCATACTTACTACCCTTCAATAAGCAAACAGTGAACACTCATTTCATTCCACCAATAGAAAGAGGAATTATACCTCCATTATTTAGCAAAGACACAGATAAGAAGTGTTGTTCTTGCCCAAGAATGACTACTCTAACTAAACTGAAGGAGACTTCCCCAAATGTGGAAAAGTTTAATTCTATAATCTACTAATAAATTTATTAATTAAGACTTGTCTCAGCAATTATTTATTTTTGGTTTTAGAATGACTTTTAAATGTTTAAAAAAATTGAGGTCTATAAAGAGATGTTGTTCATGTGGGCTAAATCTGTTAATATTTTTCATGTTAGAAATAAAAATTGAGCAATTAAAACATTCACTTGTAAAATCATTAAGAGATAATATAACCATTGCATGCTAACATAAACTTTTAATATACAATTCCCAAATAAAACACTTTAGTGAGCAGAATGACCTTGTATTACACACATTCAAATCTCTGTAATACCTGGTTTAATAGAAGACAGTCTATTTCTCATATTTGCTTCTACATTCAATGTAACAATACATTGTGAACCCATGAGGCGGAGCTTGCAGTGAGCCCAGATTGCGCCACTGCACTCCAGCCTGGGTGACAGAGCAAGACTCCGTCTCAAAAAAAAAAAAAAAAAAAAAAAAACAAAACAAAAAACAATACATTGTTTTGGTTGAGGTAAATTAAGAAAATTCAGTCTCACATGGATAGTTAATTAGATATGTGATAATTGTGGAAATGTGATAACTGATATTACAGCAAAAGTCAACAAATGGTAGTTTCTTAACATGTAGTTGCAATGTGAAATCTAAAATAACCAGTGCATTCATTTTGCCTTGTAAAATCCATTGAAGTGTTCGCTGTTTGAATAGGCCTTTTACTCATACATAAATTTTACAAAATCAAGCATTGATTATTTGGGACATATTGGTTCATTGAGTTTGGCAAATATTCCAAATGTTTGACATATCTCATTATTCAAAAATGAAAAGCCATATTTTTAATATAATATCTGATCTCAATAGTAAAGTATTTTAGTCCTGATGCTTTCAAAAAGCCCCCGGTGGGTAATACAAGTTTTTCAGAATTTTTATTTTCACTTGAAGGTTCAAATTTTATCCTTGACAAAAATACTTTCAGCTTGTAATCCCAGCATTTTGGGAGGCCAACACAGGCAGATCACTTAAGCCCAGAGCTCAAGACCAGCCTGGGCAATATGGCAAACCCCTGTCTATACAAAAAATTTTAAAAAATTATTGAGGCATGGTGGCACATGCGTGTAGTCCCAGTTATTTGGGATGCTGAGGTACAAAGATTACCTGAGCCTGGGAACATGAGGCTGCAGTGAGTCAAGCCATAATTGTGCCTCTGCATTACAGCCTGAGCCACAGGGCGAGACTGTCTCAAAACCACCACCACCACCATCACCATAACAACAAAAACCTTTCCATTGTTTTCATTTAAATTATAGGCTCTTTATTCATTGTTGGGAAAACGTGTATCAAATTCTTTTGTCTGGATAACCATATTAGTTAACTTTTGGCCGGAGGCATTTGAAAGTAGAAAACAGACAGATGTCGACATTTGTATGATCCATACGACAATTTGTTAGTTGCTTACCTTATGTTCCCTTCCTTTTCCTAGTCTTTCAAGACTTCTTCCCCATCCCTTACTGAACATATGAGGTTTTACAGAGAAATTCTAATTTGGTATTTGGCAAGCCCGATCCTTCTGAAATAAGGAAAATTAAATAACACGGAGAGAGCATAGCAAAGCGATCTTATCACTAAGTGAACTGAAAATAAATATTTGATCAAATCCTATATTTTTTAAAGAAAGGAACATCTCCAAATGCGTGGAACAGGATTTCAAAATGTTGAAAGGAAAATGTCAAAATATTTTAATAAGTGGGAGATCAAAAGCTGGTTTTGAGAGATGAGGAATAGAATTCTGGAACCATAGAGATAAATCAGTAATGTGTAATATTCAAAGATCATGTAAAAAGACTTTGCGGATCAACAAAGAACTTTGTAGGTAATAATTTTAAATTTCAGGTACTGTATATTTATAACCATGGCAAGATCAAATTTTGTTAGTATAAAAATAATTTCAGAAATCACTTTTGTGAGTAAATTAACGTCTTTATTTTTAAATTAAACTTTTGACTTTGAGATAATTATGGATTAATATGTAGTTGTGTGAATTAACACAGGTAGATTCCTTTTACTCTTTGCCGTGCTTCTTTCAATAATAGCTTACAAAACTGCAGTATAATATCGCAATCAGGATATTGACATTGACACAATCTACTAATCTTGTTTGGATTTCTTAAATTTTATTTGTATTCATTTGTGTGTCTCTGTGTGTATTTACTTCTTGGCAATTTTATCATATATGTAGATTTGCATATCTATTACTACGGTCAAGACACTGAACTATTCTCTCACCAAAAAGATCTTTTTTGTTACTCTTTTATAACCACACTTACTTCCTGCCAGCCACATACCACCACTCTGGTCTTTACCTCTGTGTGATGGTAAATTTTATGTGTCAGCATGGCTAAGTCACGGTGCTCATATATGTGGGCAAACATTATTTTGCGTTTTTCTGTAAAGGTGAATGAGATTAACATTTAACTTGGTGGATTTTGACTCAAGCAAATTGTCCCCCATTATGTAGATGGCCCTCTTCTAATTAGCTGAAAGTCCAAATAGAGAAAAATGCACTGACCCCCCGCCTTGAGCAACAGGGAATTTTGCCAGCAGTCTTTGGACTTGAAGACTTCAACTATAGTGTTGGCTTTTTGCAGGTCTCCAGCTTGCCCACCCTGCAGATTTTGGACATGGCAGCTCCATAATCATGTAAGTCAATATCTCAAAAAACACATACATAAAGGGACTTTATACAAAGTTCAGGGAAAAATGTAATTAAAAGATAAAAGTAAAAGGTATAAACTTTATTTTTCAACACAAGCTTCATCAAGTTCAAAAGATTTTTATAAATGACAATATTAGCGGTTTAGCTCATTTCTAAAGAACAGAGGGTCCTAAGAATTTAACCATGTTAATACAATCTCTTTTTACATTAATAACTGAAGAAAAATGAGTGTCTATTACAGATTTTTTAATATTATGAAACAAAAAAAAAAATGTCAGAAGAAGCCAAATGGGCTTCTTCACTTCTATAAAGTGAATGCCTAATGATTTCCCTTTGAAACTCTCACAAAATGGTCCTTGTTTGATGGGAGGAATGAGCAGGAGCATTGCCATGGTGGAGAAGAACTCACTGGTGAACTTTCTCAGGTGTTATCCACTAAAGCTCTTTCTAACTTTCTCAAAACACGCTCAACAATCATGTTATTGTTCTTTGGCTCTCCAGAAACTGAACAAGCAAAATGCCTTCAGCATCTGAAAAAATGGTTGTAATGACCTTTGCTCATGACACTTCTGTTTTTGGTTTGACTGGAGCACTTCCATTTTTTGGTGGCCATTGCTTTGGGCTTTCTCTTCAGGATTGTACTGGTAAAAGCATGTTCCATCTCCTGTTACAATTCTTCAAAAAAAAAAAAATGCATCAGGATCTTGATCATACTTGCTTTAAATGTTCATTAATAGTTCTGTTCCTGTCTGCACCTGATATGGATACAATGATTTTGGCACCCATCTCTGGAAAGTTTTCTCGACTCTAATTTTTCAGTCAGAATTGTGCAGGCTGAAGCAATTGAGAAATCGGTGGTGTTGACTATTGTTTCTGCTGTTACTTGTCGGTCCTCTTCAATTAGAGCACAAATAAGATGATTTTTTTTCTTTGCAAATTGATGTAGGTGCCTCCCACTGTGGGTTTTATTTTCAGCATTTTATTGTCCCATCTTAAAATGGGTTATTTGTAAACTGCTTATTTGTAGCATTGTCCCCATACCACACTGTCTTTTTTTTTTTTCATTTCCATAGATTTTTGGGGAACAGTGGTATTTGGCTACATGAGTAAGTTATTTAGTGGTGATTTGTGAGATTTTGGTGCATCCATCACTCAAATGGTATACACCGAACCCAGCTTGTAGTCTTCATCCCTCACCCTCTTCACACCCTTTTTCCCTGAGTCTCCAAATTTCATTGTGTCATTCTTATGCCTTTGCATCCTCATAGCTTAGCTCCCACTTATGAATGAGAATATATAATGTGTGATTTTCCATTCCTGAGTTATTTCACTTAGGATAATAGTTTCCAGTTCCATAGAGGTTGCTGCAAATGTCATTAACTCATTCCTTTTTATGGCTGAGTAGTAGTAGTCCACACATACATACATATATATATACACACACACACACACACAATATCTTTATCCATTCATTGATTGATGGACATTAGGGTTGGTTCCACATTTTTCCAATTGCAAATTGTGGTGCTGTAAACATGCATGTGCAAGCATCTTTTTTGTATAATGATTTCTTTTCCTCTTGGTAGATACCCAGTAATGGGATTGCTGGATCAAATGGTAGTTCTGCTTTTAGTTCTTTAAGTAATTTCCACACTGTTTTCCATAGTGGCTGTCCTAGTTTACATTCCCACTAGCAATGCAGAAGTGTGCCCTCTTTTCTGCATCCACACTAACATCTATTATTTTTGATTTTTTAATTATGGACATTCTTGCAGAAGTAAGATGGTATCACATTGTGGTTTTGATTTACATTTCCCTGATCATTAATAATGTTGAGCATTTTTCATATATCTCTTGGCCATTTGTATATTTTCTTTTGAGAATTGCCTGTTCATGTCCTTAGCCCACTTTCTGATGGCATTATTTTTTTCTTACTGATTTGCTTGAGTTCATTGTAGATTCTGGATATTAGTCGTGTGTCAGTTGTATACATTATGAAGATTTTCTCCCACCTGGTTGGTTGGTTGTTTACTCTGCCAAATGTTCCTTTTGTCATGTGAAAGCTCTTTAGTTTAATTAAGTTCCAGCTATTTATCTTTGTTTGTGTTGCATTTGCTTTTGGGTTCTTGGTCGTGAAATCCTTACCTAAGCCAATGTCTAGAAGAGATTTTTCAATGTTATCTTCTAGAATTTTTATATTTTCAGGTCTTAGATTTAAGTCCTTGATGTGTCTTAACAATTATCCCAGCACCATTTGTTGAATAGGGTGTCCTTTCCCCACTTTATGGTTTTGTTTGCTTTATCGAAGATCTGTTGGCTGTAAAGATTGGGTTTATTTCTGGATTCTGGATTCTGGATTCTGTTCCACTGGTCTATGTGCCTATTTTTATACCAATACCATTCTGCTTTGGTGACTATGGTCTTATAGTATAGTTTGAAATCAGGTAATGTGATGCCTCCATATTTGCTATTTTTGCTTACTCTCGCTTTGGCTATATGGGTTATTTTTTGGTTCCATATGAATTTTAGGGTTGTTTTTTCTAATTCTGTGAAGAATGATGGTGGTATTTTGATGGGAATTGCATTGACTTTTTAGATGGCTTTTGGCAGTATGGTCATTTTCACAATATTGATTCTACCCATACATGAGCATGGGATGTGTTTCCATTTGTTTGTATTGTCTATGTTTTGTAGTTTTCCTTGTAAAGTTCTTTCATCTCCTTGGTTAAGTATATTTCTAAGCATTGTATTTTTTGCAGCTATTATAAAAGGACTTAAGTTCTTGATTTGATTCTCAGCTTTGCCGTTGGTGTACAATGGAGCTACTGATTTGTGTACATTAATTTTGTATCCTGAAATTTTGTTCAAGTCATTTATCAGTTTTAGGAGCTTTTTGGAGGAGTCTTTAGATTTTTCTATGTATGCCATTATATCGTCAGCAAACAGTAACAGTTTGACTTCCTCTTTACTGATTTAGATGTCATTTATTTCTTCCTCTTCTCTGATTGCTTTGGCTAGGACTTCCAGTACTATGTTGAATAGAAGTGGTGAGAATGGGCATCCTTCTCTTGTTCCAGTTCTCAGAAGAAATGCTTTCAACTTTTCGCCTTTCAACATTATATTGGCTGTGGGTTTGTCATAGAAGGCTTTTATTACAATGCGGTGTGTCCCTTGTATGCTGATTTTGCTGAGGATTTTAATCATAAAGGGAGGCTGATTTTTTCAAATGTTTTTTCTGAGTCTATTAAGATGATCATGTGATATTTTTGTTTATAATTCTGCTTATGTAATATATCACATTTATTGACTTGCATATGTTAAACCATCCCTGCATCCATAGTATGAAACCCACTTGATCATGGTGTATTATCTTTTTGATATGTTGTTGGATTCAGTTAACTAGTATATTGTTAAGGATTTTTGCATCTATGTTCATCAGGGATATTGGTCTGTAGTTTTATTTTTTGGGTTATGTTCTTTCCTGATTTTGGTTTTAGAGGGATACAGCCTTCATAGAATAATTTAGGGTGGGTTTCCTCTTTCTTTATCTTGTGGAATAGTGTCAATAACATTGGTACCAATTCTTCTTTGAATGTCTGGTTGAACTCAGCTGTGAATCTGTCTGGTCCTGGACTTTTTTGATGTTGGTAATTTTTAAATCACCATTTCAATTTTGCTGCTTGTTTTTGGTCTGTTCATGGTGTCTAATTCTTTCTGATTTATGCTAGGAGGCTATATTTTTCCAGGAATATATCAATCACCTCTAAGTTTTCTAGTTTATGTATGTAAAGGTGTTCATGGTAGCCTTGAAATTTTTTGTATTTCTATGGTTTTGGTTGTGATATCTCCCTTTTTTTTTCTCCTCTGATTGAGCTTATTTGGTTTTTCTCTTATTTTCTTGGTTAAACTTGCTAATGGTTTATCAATTTTATTTATATTTTCAAAGAACCAGCTTTCTGTTTCACTTATCTTTTGTATTATTTTGTTTCAGTTTTATTTAGTTTTGCTTGGATCTTTGTTATTTCCTTTCTTCTGCTGGGTTTGGGTATGGTTTGTTCTTGTTTTTCTTGTTGCTTGAGAGTGTGATCTTAGGTTGTCTATTTGTTCTCTTTCAGACTTTTGATGTAGGCATTTATGGCTATGAACTTTCCTGTGAGCATCACCTTTGCTGTATCCGAGAGCTTTTGATAGGTTGTGTCACTATCATCGTTCACTTCAAATAACTTTTTAATTTCCATCTTGATTTTATTGTTGACCCAATGACCATTCAGGAGCAGGTTATTTAATTTCCATGTATTTGCATGGTTTTGAAGCTTCCTTTTAAAGCTGATTTCCAGTTTTATTCCACTGTGGTCTGATAGAGTACTTGATATAATTTCAGTTTTCTTATATTTATTGAGACTCATTCTGTGGCCTATCCTATGGTCCATCTTGTAGAAAGTTCCATGCACTGATGAATAGAATGTATATACTGTGGTTGTTGGGTAGAATGTTCTGTAAATATCTGTTAAGTCTAGTTGTTCCAGGGTACAGTTTAAATCCATTGTTTCTTTTGACTGGATGACCTTGAGAGGTGACAATGTGCTAGCAGCCCTCTCTCACTCTCGGCGCCTCCTTGGCCACGGTGCCCACTTTGGCCACGCTCCAGGAGCCCTTCAGCCCACCGCTACGCTATGGGGGCCCCTCTCTGGGGCTGGCCAAGGCAGGAGCCAGCTCCCTCTGCTCGCAGGGAGGTGTGGAGGGAGAGGTGCAGGCAGGAGCCAGGGCTGCGCACAGTGCTCACAGGCCTGTGTGGGTTCCGGGTGGGTGTGGGCTCAGCAGGCCCCACATTCGGTGCGGCCGGCCAGTGCCTGATGGGCTTGGTTGGAGGCTGGGTCCCATGCATGGACCACCATTCTCTCTTCACAGGGTCATTGGCCACGATGGCGGGTCTCTGTCTCTTTCGTCTCTTTCTCGCTTCCCCTCTTTTCCTCTTGGTTGTCTGGGATGAGTTCCCTCTGGGCTGCCAGAATGCCCAGGCTAGGTGATGCAAAGTCCCACAGTGAGTGCCAGTGAGAGGTGAAGCCGACTGGGCTTCTGGGACAGGTGGGGACTTGGAGAACTTTTCTGTCTAGCTAAAGGATTGTAAATGCACCAATCAGCACTCTGCATCTAACTAAAGGTTTGTAAATGCACCAATCAGCGCTCTGTGTCTAGCTAATCGGGTGGGGACTTGGAGAACTTTTGTGTCTAGCTAGAGGACTGTAAATGCACCAACCTCAGCACTCTGTCAAAATGGACCAATCAGCTCTCTGTAAAATTGACCAATCAGCTCTCTGTAAAATAGACCAATCAGCAAGATGTGGGTGGAGCCAGATAAGGGAATGAAAGCATGCCACCCTAGCCAGCAGCAGCAACGTGCTGGGGTCCCCTTCCACCCTGTGTGGAAGCTTTGTTCTTTTGCTCTTTGCAATAAATCTTGCTGCTGCTCACTCTTTGGGTCCTCAACACCTTTATTACCTGTAACACTCACTGTGAAGGTCTGCAGCTTCACTCTTGAAGGCAGTGAGACCACGAACCCACTAGGAAGAATGAACAACTCCAGATGTGCTGCCTTTAAGAGCTATAACACTCACCAGGAAGGCACACAACCCACCAGAAGGAAGAAACTCTGGACACGTCCAAACATCAGAAGGAACGAACTCCAGACACACCATCTTTAAGAACTGTAACACTCACCGTGAGGGTCTGCAGCTTTGTTCTTGAAGTCAGTGAGACCAAGAACCCACCAATTCCAGACACGACCTATCTAGTGCTGTCAGTGGAGTATTAAAGTCCCTCGCTATTAGTGTGTTGCTGTCTATCTCATTTCTTAGGTCTAGTAGTAATTGTTGTATAAATTTGGGTGCTCCAGTGTTAGGTGCATATGTATTTAGAATTGTGATATTTTCCTGTTGGACAAGGTCTTTTATCATTATATAATGTCCCTTTTTGTCATTTCTAACTGCTATTGCTTTAAAGTTTGTTTTGTCTGATATAAGAATAGCTACTTCTGCTGGCTTTGGGTGTTCACATGGAATGTCTTTTTCCACCCCTTTACCTTAAATTTATGTGAGTCCTTTATGTGTTACATAAGTCTGTTGAAGGCAGCAGATACTTGGTTGGTGAATTATTATCCATTCTGCAATTCTGTATCTTTTTAGTGGAGTATTCAGGCCATTTACATTCAACATTAGTATTGAGATGTTAGGTACTATTCCATTCATAATGGAATTTGTTGACAGTATAACATGTTTTTTTTTAATTGTATTTTTATTTCATAAGTTCTGTGAGATTTTTGCTTTACAGAAGCTCTATTTTGTTGTGTTTTCAGGATTTGTTTCAAGATTTAGAGCCCCCTTTAGCAATTCTTGTAGTGCTGGCTTGGTAGTTGCAAATTCTCTCAGCATTTATTTATCTGAAAAAGGCTGTTATCTTTTCTTTGCTTATGAAGCTTAGTTTCACTGGATACAAAATTCTTGGCTGATAATTGTTTTGTTTAAGGAGGCTGAAGATAGGGCCTCAATCCCTTCTAGTTTACAGGTTTCTGCCGAGAATTCTGCTGTTAATCTAATAGATTTGTCTTTATAGGTTACCTGGTCCTTTTGTCTAACAGCTCTTAAGATTATTTTCTTCATCTTGATTTTAGATAACCTGATGACAGTATGCCTAGGTGATGATCTTTTTGCAGTGAATTTCCCAGGTGTTTTTCGAGCATCTTGTATTTGGATGTCTAAGTCTCCAGCAAGGATGGGGAAGTTTTCCTTGCTTATTCCCCCAAATATGTTTTCCAAACATTTAGATTTCTCTTCTTATTTAGGAATGCTGATTATTCTTAGGTTTGGTTGCTTAGCATAATCCCAAACTTCTTGTTGGGTTTGTTCTTTTTTTAATTCTTTTTTCTTTGTTTTTGTTGGATTGGGTTAATTCAAAAACCTTGCCTTTGAGCTCTGAAGTTGTTTTTTCTGCTTGTTTTATTCTATTGCTGAGACTTTCTAGAACATTTTGCATTTATGTAAGTGTGTCCTTCATTTCCTGAAGTTGTGATTTTTTTTATTCATGCTATCTATTTCACTGAAGATTTCTTCCCTCATTTCTTGTATCATTTTTTAATTTCCTTAAATCGGATTTTATTTTTCCCTGGTTCCTCCTTGATTAGCTTAATAACTGACTTTCTGAATTGCTTTTCATATAAATCTATAGTAAGCATTACCATTGAGTAGAGTGATTCCTGTTCATTTATTTTTCAAGATTGTTTTAGATATTCTGGAACTTGGGCCTTTCTGTAAAAAATTTTAGAATAAGATTGTCTATGGTCTGTGTCTACAAAGAACCTCTCTGACATTTGGATAGAAATTGATCAGTTAGAAAAAAATGAAAACTATAATGTTAAGCCTTCCAATTCATGGACACCATGTGTCTTTCTATTTATTTAAATCTTTTGATTTTTAAAGTTTTGTAATGTTAATTATACAAATCTTGAACATATCTTGCTAAGATTATAACTAAGTATCTCATTTTCTCTGGAGCAATTTTAAATGATATAATTTTAAATTTAATTTTCTAGAATACGAAAATTTGATTTATTTGTGTTCACCTTTTATTCTGTGATCATACTGAACTCACTGATTAGTTCAGAGAGGTTACTAAACATTTTTTTGAATTGTCTATGTTTGTCATCATGTCGGTGAAGATAAGGGTGATTATATTTCTTTCCAATCAGTATACCTCCTTCCTTCCTTCCTTCCTTCCTTCCTTCCTACCTTCCTTCCTTCCTTCCTCCCTTCCTCCTTCCTTCTTTTTTTACTTTTTACAGTATCTAAAACCTTTAGTACTATGTCATATAAGAATGACAAGGGCATACACACTTGCCATAGGATGGATCTTAAAAAACAATGTTTTATTTTTTCAGTGTTAACTATGATATTAGCTATATTTTATTTAAGATGACCTTTAGCAAATTGATATAGCTCTCTTTTATTACTAATGTACTGAGATTTTTAATCATAAATTGGTATAATACTGTGTCAAAGGCTTTTTTTATGACATTTGATATGATTATGTAATTTTCCTTCTTTAGCTTGTTCATGTAGTAGATTACATCAAATGATTTTGGAATTTTGTACCAGCATTGCATACTTGGAGTCACACTTGGTCATGATGCGTATTTGTTTTTTACATTGTTGGGTTGATCTGCTAATTTTTTGTTGAGAATTATGGCATCTGAATTTGCAAGAGATATTGGCTAATAGTTGTCTTAATCTCCTAGGACTGCCATAACAAATTACCCCAAACTGGGTGGCATAAAATAGCAGAAATTTATTCTTTCACAGTTCTGGAGACAAGAAGTTCAAAATCAAGGTGTTGATAGGGACATGCTCCCTCTAATAGCTCTAGGGGAATTCTATGAACTAAATCATGTGCCCTGAATATTCATATGTTGGAGTCCTAATCTCAATTTATGGTGTTCTGAGATGATCCCTTTGGGACATAATTAACTTTAGATGAGATCATAAGGGTGGGGGCCCCCTGCTAATTTTTTTTATTTTAGTCCAGGAGGACCAGATGCCTGAGGCATTGTTCCTTTCTTTTTCTAGTTTTGTTTGTTGTTCGGATAAAGCAATTTTTTTCTTTTATTATCAGATTCACTAATTTTATTTTCTGTCTCCTCTATAGTATTGGTCCCATCTAATGGCTGTTTAGAATTCTGTAATTTCCATTCAATTCTTTTAAATAATTTTTATATCTTTGCTAACATTTTCAATTTTTTCATTTATTTCAAGAATATTTGTAATTGCTTGTTGAAGGAATTGTATGATGGCTGCCCTAGAAGTGTTTTTAAATAGTTCCAACATCTGATTCAGCTTGCTATTGGCGTCAGTTGATTGTTTTTTCTCATATAAGGCATGACTTTTGTGGGACTTGCTAAGATATGTGTCTTTCTATTAAATTTGGAGCATTTCAAATGTTATATTAGAAGAGTGTTAATTATATTTAAATATTATATTTTAACAGGTACTTGCTCTGTTTAGGTTTAAGTTGTAGGTTCTGACTTTTGTGATCTGTATTTCTAATGATGACTTCATTTTCTGAGCACTTGCAGTGCTAGTCTAGCTTGCTTTTTCCTGGCTCTGTTTGAGCTCCTTCTGGATTCCTAATGATGCTTCTTTCAGTAATGGAAGTCACTTCATGTGATGTTCTGGTCATTTGATATAGGATGGGTTATGACAGGCCTGTAGAAGGGACAGCATTTCCCTGGGTCTGTTTTGAGGTCACCTGGTCCTGGTGGGCTCTCAACTCTGTCACTATTGTACCACCGGTGGACAGAAGCATCTACCTGGGCTAATTTATGTCTGTGTGTGGAAGGCCAGCAGATGAGGAATATAAATGTTTCTCTGCCATTTTATGAAAGGTCAGGAGACCTCAAATCTAAATCACCCTTATGTCATTGAGTGGACGGCTATGAAATACTTGGCCTGGGTTTTCTTCTGCCACTCCTGGAAAGCCAGGAGCCACTGGGACTGCACAATTTTGTTGTTGGATGAAAGATTAAAAAATGCATTTCCTGGAACATATTTTGTCATTCATTGAAGGGCCAGAAGACTGCATGGTTGGCACTCCTAGTGCGTAAAGAGGCTGCTGCTTTCAGTGGAGATAAAGCATAGGATAGTGGGCCTGTCCCAATTCTGCTGTTGCCTCTGCTGCTGGCAGGTCAGGCCCACTGCTCTCAGCAGGCATGGAATGTGACATGCTCTGACCCAAGTGAGTTCTGCTGATACTGCTGCTATAGCCAGATCACACCTACTTCTGCTACTAGGCAAGGGTCATTTTACTACATTCCTGGCAAACTTTCTGTCTCCCAGTCCTCTGGCAAAAACAAAACGAAATGAAAAATCTTTTTCTCCTTCTCCTGTCTTCTTGTTCTTCTTTCTTCTTCTTCTTTCTTTTCTTTCTCTTCTTCTTTCTCCTCTTCTTCTTCTTCTTCTTCCTCCTCTTCCTCCTCCTCTTCTTCTTTCTTCTTCTGTCTATGCCTATTGGCACTTCTAAGTTGCAGAGTTTGGAAGAGCTCAATCTGGTATATGTGCGAGATTTAAAACATTCCAGGAAAATTTCTTTCAGTGTCATGATTTAAGTCCTCAAAGACCAGTCAGCTCACACTTTTTTCACCTCTCACAGTACTAGATAATATCTGTCGAGTTATTTTCTAGGGTATTTTGTATATTCAGAAGCATAAGGAAAAGAGAATCTATGTCATCTTATATCAGAACAAAAAACACCTGAATATTCATTTTATATTTAATATTTTATATTTAATCATCTATATATATATACACACACACACACACACATACTCTATCTTATATGTGATGGTTTGAATATGTTCCTCAAAGTCTATGTGTTGGAAACTTAATCCTCAAAGCAATAGTGTTGAGAGGTGAGATCTTTAAAGGGTGATTACATCATGAAACCTCTGCCCTGATGAGTGGTTTAATGCCATTATCATAGGAGCGCATTATCTCAAGAGTGGGTCCTGATAGGAGAATAAGTTTGAACTGTTTCCATTCTCTCTCTCATGGATGCGCCTTTGCCCTTCTGCCTTTCCACTATGGATGACTCAACAAGAGGCCCCTTGACAGCTGCTGGCACCTTCATATTGGACTTCTTGGCCTCTAGAACTGTGAGAAATATCTTTTTTCTTTATAAATAATCCAGTTTGGCGTAGTCTGTGAAAGAAACAGAAAACAGGCTAAGACACTACTACATATATTTAATATTAATATTGTAATTTAAATAATTACAAATATGTGTTTTGTGATACAGTATTCTGCATAATGTTGAAAGAATACTAAATATGTCCCATATTTTGAGTAAATTTAGTTAAATAATAACAAAAAGGGAAGACTCTTAACACTTGCAGTTTGCAGATGAGAAAATTGAGAAAGATATATTAAGCTACTTTCCCAAGTCTATATGACGGCTAGTTCATATAGCTGGATAAACTTAGACAACACATAGTCTATCCAGTACCTTGTTTAACCTGTTGTTTCGATACGTTGGAAACAAGAATGTGCTGAAAGGTCCTAGAATTAATAAAATGTATTCCAGTTTTTTATTTCTTAATCAAACTTAGTAGTTGAGTTTTGCCAGGAACAGCTCGGTCGTGGAGACTCTAACCCAGTGGTGCTAGAGGAATTAAAGACACACACACACAGAAATATAGAGTATTGAGTGGGAAATCAGGAGACTCACAGCCTTCAGAGTTGAGAGCCCCAAACAGAGTTTGACCCACATATTTATTGACAGCAAGCCAATGATAAGCATTATTTCTATAGATTGTAGATTAACTAAAAGTATTCCTTATGGGAAACAAAGAGATGGGCTCTGGTTAGTTATCTGCAGCAGGAACATGTCCTTAAGGCACAGATCGCTCATGCTATTTTTTGTGGTTTAGGAACACTTTTAAGAGGTTTTCCACCCTGGATGGGCCAGGTGTACCTTGCCCTCATTCCAGTAAACCCACAACCTTCAGCATGGGCATCATGGCCAGCACGAACATGTCACAGTGCTGCAGAGATTTTGTTTATGGCCAGTTTTGGGGCCAGTTTATGGCCATATTTGGGGGCCTGTTCCCAACAGAGTTTGTTGTTGTTGCTTGTTGGTTTATTTTCCAAACCCTGGGAAAAGACAGTTCTAGATCTAGCATCAGATGGTACTTGCTGGTCAAAACATTTTTTAAAATGTTTTGATTTCTTATTTAGAGATCTTAATACTATTTTTGAAGAGAAAAATAGTGCCAGAAGTAGACGAATCCAAATTTTTATGGATGTGCACCCTGGCCAGATTGACAGGATTGATGTCAACTCTCACTGTAAAGTAAATAATTTGCTCCAAGAATACAGATTGAAAATTTTTTAATATTCCAAAATTTAAGGAAATGTGCTTAATTCAGCAGAACTGTTATAAAAATAAGGACCTTTTAAAATTTTTGAAATACTAAGAAATAATTACAATTATTTGTGAAAACTTCTACCCTTCAGAATAATATTTATATGTTGAAAGAGAAATAAATATTCTGGCTTTTGAGAAAGCTGCTGTTAACACGTAGTAAATTATTTAATTCCATGCTAGACAGATTCTCTAAATATTAGTTCTCAGTGTCTTAAATCTGAGCCTATAATGAGGTCACAGGTGACTATACCAATGCTTGTGCAACCTTCATATAGTTAGCTTTCTCTAACTGCGTATTTTTGTCATTCATTTGAACTATTTCTCCCTTGGAGTTGACCCTCCTCAATGTCCCACCTCAGTAGGACATTGAACAGTCAGTGGCCAGAGGACATTAAAATTAGAGTCAAATGGAATATTTGCTGCTTTAGTTATAATTGCCTAATCAGTGAGGGATGTACTAGAATAATTAGCCTTTAGTTCACTAAGTTGGAAGTAAGAGCACATAGGATCCTCCCACAACCTTCTTTCTAACAGACCCCACCTGCTAAAACTGCATGAAAGCCAACTAAACCAAACCGATCCCAAATAACCCTAACAAACAATAATTTCAATATACAATTATAATCATATAATTTTGCCGAAATGTCCTTAGTGATTCTGCATAGAGTATTACAAATACCTCACAAATCTCAATCTGTCAGTGTTTCCCCACATTTATAAAGCATCGCACATTCTGTTGGGTACAGAATATAGATTTTCTAGGGGGCATGTCAAAAGTTAAACAGCAGAAAAACATTTTTTAACAACTGACTTCGCTTATCAAACAGCAGAACCTGAAAAAGGTCTCTGGCACCTGAAATCATTTAATGTTTTTATGGCAGTTATAAAAATCACTTCAGGTGTTGCTGCAGCAACAGCTTTGAAAGCAATAGAGTTCTGATGTGGAGAAGATCCATCAAAAATAAATCAAACCTTGTTTCACTGGTGCCAAAGGAAGTATGTATAATGGAAAGTTATTAAGACCAAATCCATGTGCAGGCTTTGGCCCCAGCACAGGGCCCTCTTGCCTGAGTATTCCCCAATCAATCACTACCCCTCTCTTTGTTTCTTCTTGATATTGTCAGGAGACTCATGGGCTGTAGATTACAAAAGGTAAGTGCTTTAAGGCTCTGGGAGCCTTTCCTAGAGTACCATTTTGCCATCACACTACATAAACACACACACACACACACACACACACATAGAGAGAGAAAAAGACAAATGAGAGAGAGAGAGAAAGTTGCTGCAAATAGTTTCATAGAATCTATAAGCCAGGAATGTTTAACATCTACTAATTTCTAAAATAATGTAAGTAGTCTTATTTAATATTCACAAAATCCTAGATATGACCCTGAAGAAACGTTTTTTTTATCTCACTTTTCATACCAAATATCAAAGCTCATAGAAGTTACATGTTTTACAAAATGTACGAAACCAACCAATGATGGAATTAGTTTAATATGCATTCTTCAATGTCATCTTATGTATTCCTTCCATTAAAGTTTTCTACCTTTAAAGCTAAGTTTAAAAAAAAAAAAAAACACACTTGTGCATGTGTATTTCTAAAATAGAAATAATTTCTATATAAAAGTAATTTTCTTTTCTGAAAAGTGTTAACATTCATTTTTAAAAGTACAATATTATTTAAAATTAAGCATACTCTGTAGTAACTTTTAAAAACCATAAAAACAAAGTAAAAAAGAATATCTGCTGAGAAATATACAAAATTAAAATGGAGCTCAAGTTAACATGATCGAATTGTCACTAAATTCTAATCATCATTGCTCACAGTGTGACTATGCAGCTGATTGCTAATAGGACAAGTTCACTTTGGTTGCATATGCCTAAATCCATGTTTGACTATGTGATACTTCAATTTTCCACCTTTTGGGTCTCTTTGGAATACATGAAACCAGTATTTCTATGTTATGCTGTGGTGTGCCATCAGCGAGCCTTTAGTTTATGTTTCTGAATCTGCCTCTTTTCCTTTTGTATTGTCTCCTGATAAGTGAAGTAGTTCTAGCTGGTTCTAATATGATTGTAAGTACAGATAGTTATGTAATAGTTATTTACAACATAGTCACCAGAAGATACATGTGAGATATATACACATATATCTGAGTGTACATATGCAAAATATGACGAATATATTCATATATCTTTGTAATTATAACTAAAATGAAAATATATTAGAAAACAAATCTTGAGGGTCTTCAGGCCCCAGAAGACAAATCAAGGAGCAACATCTGTCCACAGATTCCAGTTTGAGAAAATTCTGCAATAAGTTAATGAGAAAACACAAGTGACATTTTTTGATACCATTTCTTACCAATTTTATCCAAATGCTCAAGTTTACAATTTAATTGGAATTATTACTATAAGAAATCTATTTGATGATCTAGACTTATGACTATAAACATCATGTCCACGTGCCCTGTTATGCAATACTAGGTTATTCATCAACTACCGTCAATGTAGCTTTCTACGTTTAACTTCCACCAGCTCTCCAGTTTAGACTATCTTCTAGGTAGCAGTCCTAAATGCTGACTTTACATTCAAATAACCTAAAGAATTTTAAATAGCAATCATACTCAAGTCCCATCTTCAAAGATTCTTATTTACTTGGTCACAAGTGGGGAAAACCTGGGCATAAGTTTCTTTTAAATAGTTCCCTGAAAATTCTATTGTAGAGTCAGAATTAAGAATAATTGTTCTAGTTAATCAGGAAAAAATGGTTTTAAATAAAATATGTCATAGAAAGTTTAAAATACCTATCTTTTCTCATGTTATTCATTTTCTGACTTGTGCATACCCATTCTCGGAGGCCAACTTACATATCCTGAAATATTCAGGTCAAATAACAATACCCTGAGACACTTTTCTACAACAATGTCGACTGCATTGATTACTCTCTCTACTTTTCTCATGGCACTTAAAACTAACCAAATAATAAAGCATATATTGTAATATTTTGAGCCCTTCTGTATATATCTGTAATCCAGTAAGCCTGTGACTATAAACTTGGGCCATGTAAGGGGCCATAATTCCAATAGCATGTGTTAGACATTTGCCAGAGATTTTTCTGAATGAATGAAAAAAGAAGAAAATTTAAAAAGTCATAAATCAATAAATATTTTAAAATATTACATCATTTTAATCCACTGTTGTTCTCAGGCTCTACCTGGGTGTACAGAGTCATTTACATCTACATTGAATAGGCAGTAGCTACTTTATCATCGCTTCTGTATGTCCTTATTGCTCATTATCGCTTCTCATTAGATCAGCTTTACACAGGCTCTGCCTATATTCTTTAGTATTTTATTTAGTACTGCATACAAGAAAACTAAATTTATTAAACTAGCAAATAGTTTTACTTTATCAAACTGAAGATCTTTTGATATAAAAGTATTTGTCTTTGGTGGTGTTTATTTTTACATATTACATATGTTATCACTCATTTGCATGTCTTTGCATTCTGTATCGAGATGACAAGAAGCCCAGACAGTAGATGAGAGTTTTTTCCTGTGTTACAGTCTTCTCTAATTACCCCCGCTACTAAAAGAGGAAAAGGGCCTTCATACAGAGTTCGGAGGCTAGTGCCCAGCCTCATGAAGAATACACAATAGCAAATTCTCTCAGTGTCACCTCGTCACTGTATTTTTTAAATCAATCTATTTAAAATAGCACTCTCCTACCCTAGTACTCCCTAACCACATTTTGTGTTTTATTTTTCTCTGTAGTCTCATTATCACCTATATTACTTGCCTAGGTCTACCTTAACTAAATACTACCAATTGCGTGTCTCAAAGCAACAGAAATTTATTCTTTCGCAGTTCTGGAGATAAGAATTTTAAATCAAGGTGTCAGAAAGCCCATGCTTTCCCACTCAAGAATCTAGAAAAGAATCCTTCCTCGCTTCTTCCGGCTTCTGGCGACTCCAGGCAATCCTTGGTGTTCCCTGGCCTGTAAGATGCACCACTCCAAATCTCCCTCCACCTTCAGGTCCTCCTCTGTATGTCCTCCTCCTGACTCATAAGGACACATCCCAGTGGACTTAGGTCCCCCCGCCAGTCTAGTATTACTTATCTTTACTGAATTACATCAGTCAAGTCCCTATTTCCAAATAAGGTCGCATCCTGACGTTTTAGATGGACAAGAATTTGTGGGAGATAGTATTCAAACTACTACACTACCTGATGTAAAAAGTGTGTTATGTATTTACTTACTTGCTGTCTTACCACACTAGAATACATTCATAAGGACAGGGACTTTATTTTTCTTCTTCATTCACGATAATGTTCCTAGATCCTACAGTGGTATTCAGTAAATTATAGTTGTTTTCAAATAAAAGAAAACATTGTAATCCTGTAGTCCAAGTATTATTTAGGAATGATATTCCTTTTGTGAATCAATATTATAAACCATAAATCAGACTTGATACCCATAGGACCAAGTATGTCAGTATAAGACTTTAAATTATCAGCATTTTCCCAATTACACTGTGTTACACAGATTGCCCATGCTCAGGAATGATTATCTTAGTTGCTAAATATCCTCATTTACAGAATCTTGACCTTAAATCTTATTGTATCAATACTTCCCTTGTTTGCGACACTCTTTTCTCTTTTCTTTTTTTGTATTCTCAAAAATCTCTCATCTCTTATCATTTCCTAGGACCAGCCAGGGTCAAGACATTGATCTAAAGAATAAAAGTGAAGTTGAACTTTATCCACAAAATAGGCCAAGTAAATTTCTACACTTCTAAGTCAGAGAGGACGGTATTGAGACACAGATTATTATCTCTCCTCTCATGCTCCCAATTTGAAAAACTGATTCTAAATATAGGAAAATTATTCTCATCTCTATGACTTTCATTTTAATCAATGTGGTTATCAGCACAGTGGAGCATCTGAGGTAATACATGAATATTTCAAAAGGATAAATGAATAAAATAGATTTTTAAAACAAAGCAATATTTAAAACCATTTATTTAACAAAAGAGAAATGATTTTAAGGTCTACATAAAGTGGAATGGTTTCATACTTTTAATTTTTTCTTGTCCCACCACCAATTCAATTAGTTTAACATCCAACTCACAACAGTGTATAACATCAAAAGAGAAAAATATCAAATTGGATATTTAAGCAGATTTACACTGAACATATTGCAAATATTGGACAAGTCCTTCAAATAACCAACAGGAAACTTAATATTTAAAAATGTGGCATACAATATACATATTTAAATATATTATAGAACTACTAAGAAAAGTAGACTATGAAAATATTTCATATGACATTGTTTCTAATCTATGCTAAAGACCACACTGAAAGTCTCAAAAATTTCCTTGCCAGTAAGGAGTATTTTAGGTTTTGTATGGAATACAAATAGACCAATTATCTGTATGTATGGAATTTCTCAGATAAATCAGTAAAATATTTGCCACCAGATTTCTGAGAGCAGCTTAGCTGGGTGGTTGTGGCTCACGATTTCTCATGAGATTGCAGTAAAGCTGTTGGCCAGGACTTCAGTCAAACAAATGAATGCTCAACTGGGGCTCAACAAATGCTACAACTCTGCTTCCCATCTCTCAGACTGCTGTTAGCAGAACTTTGTTCCCCTTTGGCTATTGGGTAGAGACATCAGTTCCTTGACTTGAGGACCTCTTCGTAGCCAGTCCTGAATGCGCTTATGACAGCGCAGCTGGCTTCCTCCAGAGCAAGTCATGAGATAGAGAAAAAGCAAGTGCACCTAAGTGTCTTTTATAGTCTAACCTCAGTAGTAACATATCATTTCTTTTGCCATATACTATTGAACACACAGACCACCCTGGTACAATATGGAGGCTGGAAATATACAAGTGTATGCACACCATGAGTTGAGAATCTTTCAGGGCCAACTTAGAGGCTGGCCATCATACATATTCATCTACATTTTGGGCAGAACAGTTATATATTGCGCAGGAATATCCTGTGTATTCAAGGATGTTACCATTTCCGGGGGTTGGGCATGGTGGCTCATGTCTGTAATCCACGCACTTTGGGAGGCCACAGTGTGTGAATCACTAGAGGTCAGGAGTTCGAGACCAACCTGGCCAACATGGTGAAACCCCATCTCTACTAAAAATACAAAAATCAGCCAGTCGTGGTGTTGTACACCTGTAATCCCGGCTACTGGGGAGGCTGAGGCATGAGAATCACTTCAACTCGGGAGACGGATATTGCAGTGAGCTGAGACTGTGTCACTGCACTGCAGCCTGTGTTACAAAGTGAGATTCTGTCTCAAAAAAAAAAAAAAAGCATGTTACCATTTCTATCCTCTCCATCTCTGTGTTCTTCCCCATGAAACTGAATGACAGTCATTGAGGAAATAAGAAATTCCCTCTGACATTTCCAAAATCTTTTCAGTAGAAAGCAACATGTGAAATAGGAGCTTCTGTTTGTTTTCAGACGCTGCTTTTTAAAAGAGGAGTCTCTGTGAACCTATTAGAAATGCAAGAGAAGTTTTTGTGAATTAGTCAGCAGATCCTTATTAAGAGGCAAGTCAGCCAGCCTGAGTTCCCCACCCCATGTCAAGGTGCATCAGAGTGTTCAGAAAGGTGATTCATTGTGACAGCAGGAATGTATAATGATGTGCATAGCTCATTGAATTTTTAATAGAATATCCTATACATGAATCACTGTAAGATATACTCCTATATAACAATGTCTGTGGCTATTTTCCCATTGTTCTTCATCAAACAACATTAGTGTAGAGTCCCTCAATTCCACCTACTGTAACAAAGCTGTGATTATTAAATCAATAAGTCCTTAGCCTGTTCAGATTCTGTTTACAAAAGTCTTTACCACAGTGGTGTCTACAGACTTCAAATTATTTTTCCTTTTTAAAACAAATAAAAGTTCAGGGATTAAATTTGTTTTCCTCTGTCAGAATAATGAAACAATAAATCATTTATTTCAAATTTATTTTACAAGTAACATATTCACATTCCTTGTCATATGCTTGAATGTCAAATGCCAAAGAGCACAATTTTTTATTCACTCACTCATTTGTTCATTTATCCAGAATTGAATACATTTATTCAATAAATAAAATATATTTATTCAATATTCTGACTACTTCAGAACCCCCTGTTAAATACCGACTAGGTTACCAAGATTAAATCTCATCTGGATTCTTTCCCCCAAAAGATCTGTACTCTCATAAGGAATGTTCATGTGTCATGATTACAAGGGAATTCATTATAGTCTTAATCAAAGGCTAGCTCAGGTAAAATGTAGGCAAAAATCATTCTCAGATCTATATTACCATAAAAGTCCCAATAGACATACAATAGAAATTTCTTTAGAGTTTTAAATATTCAGGTATTTGAAATGAAGAAACAAATTATTTATTAATATTGAATGCATAAGAACTACTAGACCAAAGTAAATGTCCTCTTTTCAGGAGTTTTTCTTTATGGCACCAGGTTGACTTAAAGTTATGTTATTTGAAATGGACATTTTCATGCCTTCTTAGGTAATACCCAGGCAGTGCAGTGCTAGAATCAGTATATGTGGCTTAAAATACCTAATTGCTGGTTTTAAAAACTCTCAAAATTGGTTGCCGCTGCATTTATAGCTTGAAATCAACTGTGGTGGGAATATTTACATCATGAAAATGCAGAAATACTACAAACCAGAGATTTTTAAAAATTCCCTTCAGAGAGCTTGTTGTTAGACAAGACACTACTGAAACAATGTTTCTAGTCTTAAATTTGTGACCAAATGAGAGAGGGCCATTCTAGTAGCACACTCAATATCATGTCATTTTCTTGAGTTTCATGGCAAGACTATTACCCTCGTCAACCAAAAGGATAATAATTTTCAGTCCAAAGGAACAAAGGATTCCAACGTCATTCAGAATATATATTTGGGATATATTATACTCCAGAAAATCAATCCGAGTATTCAAGAAAGAAAATTATCAATAAAAGTGTCTCTTTCATTTGTCTTCAGTGTGATAAGTACTTCAGATCAGTGAAAATAAAAAATACGAAAGAGAAAAAAATTCCTGGATGAATATTTGGTTAGATCAAATTTCACCACTTCTCTTTCAGGTAGAGAGTAACGGTTATTATTGCTGCTGCAACTTGGCCTCAAAATATTAGAGAACGAGGAGCTATCATCATAAAGCATGTAGTTTTATTATGTTTTATTAAAATAATAAGTTACTGGGCCCTCGACAGAACCTGTATGTCTTCTGTTAGGTAGTTATAAAATGTAAGTTTATGAATGTACACTTATTCAAAACTACCTTCATTTCTCTCAGCAATCAATATCACTATTTTCTTCATATATTTTGAAAATAAAGCAAGGAAAGGAAATGTTTGCCAAAAACTGTATTACTATGATTTTGAGACTTTGATTATGAATACACCTGGGTCAGAAAGTTTCAGTTCATGGTTCCCAGAGTGAAAATAGCTCTGGCAGGCTACATATAGTATATATAAAAAGACATACACATTAGAGTATATATGCAGTGCTGAAATGCTCCATCTGTGCACAGGGGCAGAGTTACTGTTGCTGGGGGAGATATAGCTTTCTAATGTACCTACTTCCATGTCTTTCAAAATTTTACTATGCTGAAGACTTTTGTTCTTATAGTTAATATATTTTAATATTGGAAATTTCAAATACAATATAGAAATACTGAATCTAACAAGCTTTTTAACAAAATTTTAACACCTAAACTTACAAATGGATGACCACAGACAAAATAGATACCTAGAAAATCACGGTATTGAACATGAATAACACTTCCCACTCCTAAAGCATGTGGGACATTATTTTATATGAAATAAACTACATACAAAATGTTTATCTGTATCCAGAACCTAATTAACAATCTTGCAGTTTCCATTCCAATTAACGACAGAGTTCTTCAATCTATCATTGTCGTTTTGAATTTACCATAGTTTTAAAAGAATGACCTAAAGACTACGGAGATGCACTTGCTACGAACTATAGTGCTGGCATTTACGTGCAATATTGTTGTCTTACAAATGTTGTTATACCCAATCATATCTTTCATATTATCACATTACATTAAAATATTTCTTTATGTGGTTGTCACTTCCCAATAGTTTTTAGGTTCCTTTAAATTAAATAATTTTTTTTTTTTTTTTTTTTTTTTTTTTTTTGAGACAGAGTCTCGCTCTGTCACCCAGGCTGGAGTTCAGTGGCGCAATCTCGGCTCACTGCAAGCTCCGCCTCCCGGGTTCACGCCATTCTCCTGCCTCAGCCTCTCCGAGTAGCTGGGACTACAGGCGCCCGCCACCACGCCTATTAAATAATTTTTATAGTTCATTTTTACTTATTGAGCCCCTAACATCACCTGATACATCACATTTATAGGCATTTTGATGAAATACATAAAATCAGTAATGTAATTTGGGATATATAGGTTTTTAAAAACCTACAGATTTTTGAATTCCATATTTATAATCAGTATTTGTGCACTATAATTATTCATTTTCCTCAGTAGCAGTTCTTGTGAGATAACTCAGTGTTACTTTATGAACAACAACAACAAAAAACAAGGTCTGTAGGACTTCCCTTGGTCAATATGAGTTTGTAGTTGGGGGAAGAAGAAATACATGAGTTTAGTGTCCTTTTTTAGCCCTTCATGTACTAACAGCACTCATTATTTCCCCATAGAAACCTAAAGAATTAGCCATGGGAAAGAATAAGGAAACAAGTAGTAGAGTGAGAAAGGAAAGAATGTTTTATATTTATATGAAAACAATGAGAGAATGTAGGAAGCAAGAAGCAAGAAGGGTCAGAGAGAAAGAAAAAACATGCAGGATGCCAAAGCTCTGTCAACTCGCTGACCTTAATGCTACTTTTAAATTATCGTTACTTAATCCAGATAAATGTTCCATTTCTTTCCATCTGGAAACGTTATCATGAGTTTGTATGGAAAAAAATGTAACTACAGAAGAATACATACATGCACATGCATGCACGCACGCACACACATATTATTAGTGTATTCTCACACTGGTATAAATAAATACCTGAGACTGGGTAATTTACTAAGAAAAGAGGTTTACTTGGCTCTTGATTCTGTAGTCTGTACAGGAAGCATGACAGGATCTGCTTCTGGAGAGGCCTCAGGAAACTTATAATCATGGCAAAAGATGAAGAGGAAGCATGCATGTCTTACATGGCAGGAACAGGAGGAAGAGAGAGAGTTGGGAGGTGCCACGAACTTTTAAATGACCAGATCTCATGAGCACTCTACTACGAGAACAGCACTAGGAGAAACTGCCACCATGATTCGATCACCTCCCACCAGGCCCTGCCTTCAGCATTGGGGATTAATAGTTCAGCATGAGATTTCTCAGGGATACAGATCCAAACCATATCATATGCCCTCTACCTTTCCATTCCACAGCACATATTATTAGTTGGATGAATATCAATCCTATCTATAGATTTGGAAGTCAGAAAAACAAAATAACTAAGATATGTCTTTTACTGAATATAATAAATTAGTAAACAAGAAAATAGGTTTCAAAAATCTTTAGTGATTTCTTCTTTTATGAGCTTCTATCGACAGATAATCACTTCACTCACACGCACAAGCATGCACACACACACAAATTCCATGTAAATAAACTTTACTGAACAATGAATAGAATTACAGTAGCCATAGATTAACATAATGCTAGTTTGTAATTATGTCATTATATTTCAACACAATCTATTACTATCTACTTTCCTTCACTAAAGTAAAAATTTCTAGATGGGCTCATTGTCCTGTTTTTTCAATGTTTTGATCAGCACAAATCCCATATTTAAATATTTGGTCTTTTGACAAGATAATATTTCCCTTTCAGTTTGTTCTAAAACGTTAGATCTAGGTTCTTATAGATTAAGTAGTGACTTTAGAATGACTACACATTGAGATTGAGAAGAACTTTCATCTCCTCTGAGGCACTGGTGAAGGGCATGGGTTCTGAAATCAGACAGTTTAGGATTCCCCATCTACAGTTACCCAGTCATATGGATAACTATAGACAAATTACTTAACCTTTCTGCCTTTAGTTTCCTCTTTGTAAATTGAGAATTATAATATTACTTAGCTCTATGTTTGTAAAGGTGAACTATTTAGATTAGTTCCTCATACATAATAATAAGTCTAAAATGTTGTGTTTATCTTTTTTAGTGTTATCTAGTACAGAAGCATCAAATTATGTTTGAGAACATAAAGCCAAGAAATAATGAGTAATTTCTGAAAGATTATAGAATTTATTAGTGGCACAACTAGTACTAGAAACTAGACAATATATTATCCAGAACTTGGAAAAATAGAAAAAAGAAAGGAGAAAGGTAGGAAAGATGTGTACCCATTTTGTTGGTGGTGGCGGTGGTTTCTCATAAGCATGATTTAATCTCATAATTTGAAAATACTTTGTATATACAGGTAGTATTATTGACCTTGATGCATATAGCAATACTAACAATGATATATATATATATATATATATATATATATATATATATAATCTATATATATAACATATATATAAAATTTATATCTGAGACTTCTAAACTGCAAAAATTGGTTTGGGTGAAGAAGATTAAAAGTATAGAATCTCTCAGGGGCATTGGTGGCTTTTATACATATTTTTTTTCCCAAGGTAAATTAGGCAACAATAGTCCCTTCTTTGTGTCGGTCAAAATCATCTAAAAATGTTTCTCAAAATCTCTAAGAAACTTATATGATTGGAAAAATCTATTTTCAAAGTTAAAGACATGCTTAATAATGCACTGTTTAAATCTATGTCAGTAATGGTCATTTTTGAATAAAAGTGTTAAGATCACTGACTCAAATGACTTGAAAATAGGTAACAACCAAGTAAATAAAATTATTACTAGAAAGACACCTGGGACCTTATTCCATTATATTCTAGCCACATACATGTTGAATGCATGATAACAGGTCCAAACATAGCAGACATTCCCAGGTCAATTTCCAGTGGAGGGAAGCCTACTCATAGTGCCTACTTAAGCAAGTATAGCATTATGTAATGTAAAAATATCAGAATATTTGATAGGAATTTTCTAAAACAGAATACACACATACACAAGCACATGCACATGTGTGTCTATGTGTATGTATAGATCTTCATATATGTATATGTGTGTATTTGTATGTATATGTGTGTTTGTGGATATATATGCACATATATACACTTATAGGAGGACGGCTACTCAGATGACCTTGCTTGATCCATTTTTTTCCCCCTTGTGCTTGTAGTTCTTAGATACAAAAATGCAACATCCTAAGTGAAAGAGAAAGTGCTGTCAAAACCTGAGCTCTGTCTTCATCACTCCTAGAACAGCACATTCTGCAACACTTGAACTTACTGATCCAAGAATCACCCAAGTGATCCAAGAAACACCTTAGTGATTCAAGAAGCACCCATCCAAGCACCCAAAAACTACTCTATGCTGAAGTTAGAGCCATGCCCTCTTTCAAAAACATTTAAAAATCGGTCTGGTAGGTGTTTCCTTTGTAAAACAAACAAATAAACAAAAAACAGTTGCACAGCCTGTATAATGTAAAGGAGATCTTATTGGAAAATAGAAGGAGAAATGACTTTGGTATACCATGAGTTTATCATAGATAAAGACCATAAGAACTTTTAAATCCAGTTGAAGTGCAGTGGAAAAAAGTCATTTATACCTGATAGTTATGAAAGGTGTGGAACTCAGCGCGACATTCTTTACAAATTCATCACCCATGGTACAAAACAGAGCATGCACATGCCTTCATAAGCCCTGGGCACTGGCTCACTTCGGATCCTAGGGGTTATGGTCTGCAAGTTTGTTCCCCCTCAAAAGTCATATGTTAATACTTAATCCCAATGTAATAGTATTAAGAAGTGGGGACTTTGGCAGGTGATAGATGATTTTATAGGAATTTTCTAAAACAGAGCACACACATACACTCAGATGAGATTAGTGCCCTTATAAAAAGGGCCAGAGGGAGCTTGTTTACCTTTTTCACTATATGAAGACACACAGAAAAGTTATCGTCTTTGAAGCAGAGAGTGAGTGCTCACAAGATGTTAAATCTTCTGCTATCTTTATCTTGGATTTCCTACCATCCAGAACTGTGAACCATAAATTTCTATCATTTATAAGTTACCCATGCTAAGATATTTTGTTATAGCAGCTCACATGAACTAAGGTGCTTCTATTTATTGCCGCCCATTTGTGAGTAATATACATGCTTTGCATGACTTGTGTGGGTGTTATGTCTCCCTTGTAGATGTATTGGGTCTTCTTTGTACCCCACAGCTGTTCTCACGATGTTGGGACTGCTAGGGCATCTGGGTCTACTATAACCCTGATCAGCCTTAAGAACTTTTGTAATACACCTACGCATTCTCTTAAGAAAGACAAAGGAAGTGGGAAATCCTTTTTTCAAATTTTACGTTCATTTTTACAAAAGTTTCCATGTTTGGCAAAGCTTAAAACAGACGAAGCCTTCAATTTTCTATGTCAACAGATAGGAATAGACATCTAGACGATTCAAAGAGTGTTTAGATGTTTTTCTAGTCAGTTTATTTATATATTATATATTTGCTTATGCTAATATTAGTTGGAATTGTGACTGCCTGGATAAATATTGTCTAGGAGGCAGGAGACAGCTGGAATATATTTGAAATAAAGCATGAATTAAAACCACCACTTTTAACTCTCAGCACAGATGATCCAAAGTCAGCAACACTTATTTACTTTCTGGTGTATGTATGGCTTCTTCTGTGGCCAAATACCCTAAAGGGTTTCCAGTGTTTGGAAGAGAGGCCATTTATTTATTCATTCAACACTCATTTATTGAAATATTTCAGTCATTGGCTTAAGGGATGCACAGATAAATAATGTACTGATGTTATGAAGATTATATAACATTTTAGAAGAACATATAAGAAAATAAATTATAATACAAAAAGCAAGTGTTATAAAAGGACAAGAAACAAGTTAGTTTACAGTTTAGATACTGGATTAATTGATGAGATACGGTTGAAAACACGCTTCGTAAAGTTAATCTTAAACTAAAGCTTAAAAAATAGCTTCCCAACATCAGAGGAGGAAATAAAATATGCAAGTAGTTACAGTAATCAAAGGAATGTCTTCATTTAGCAAAATTTGAGAAGTGTGGAAAGAATGAGGAATAGGTGAATGATAGGAAAACTGAGATGGAGAGAAACATGGAGTCAGACTCAGGAGATAGCATATGCTACCAGTTAATTTAGTCAGATCTTAATTAACTGGTAGCATAGGAAAAAGTATTTAAAGTAATCAGTATTTGAAATTCAGCACTAATTTTTTTTTCCCAAAGTTTAGTAAAACCCTTAATTGCAGTCCTCAGCTCAGCTCTAGATGTTTAGTTTCTACTGATATTCTATTTGGTACAGCGATTTTAAGGGAGTATTTAGAAATATGACTTGTTCATTTAGGATGCTAAAGAAAGGAGGAGAATGAAGAGAGAAACATAAGTGAGTGCTGAAAATAAAGTTAGTGAGTGGTAGGTAATCAGACCTTCATCCCCACAGAGAGTTTTGCTGAGCCCAATGTACTCTTCTGCTTGTGCTGTAGGTTACCTTTCTAAGGAAAGTATTCCACCTCATGTTTCTCTCCAATTTCATCAGACAAGAACAACTACAACCCTACCACTGGTCTATAAAAAGATGTCTTAACACCAAACCATTTTGTCAAGTTTATGGGTAAGACAGTTGCTAAGCACCTGTAGAACTTGAGGTCAATGGGAAGTTAGAGTCAGGCACAATACTTCTTGTTAGAGGGAAAACAAACAAACAAAAACAAACAAAACCAAAAAACACCAATTTACTGGGAAACTAAGGTTAAATGAAACTTACCCTGCTAGTAAAGCAGAATTCCTAGTGCCAAGAAGCTCTATTACAAAAAGTCAAAGTGAGATTCCAGGCCCAGTGCAATGGCTCATACCCATAATCCCAGCATTTTCGGAGTCTGAGGAGGGAGGACCACTTGAGACCAGCAGTCTGAGATCAACCTGGGCAACATAGTAAGACCACATATCTGCTAAAAAATAAAAAAAAAATTAAAAAAAAAAAACCAGCCAAGTGTAGCAGCATGCGCCTACAGTCCTGGCTACTCAGGAGGCTGAGGCAGGAGGATCTCTTGAGCCTAGGAGCTTGAGGTTATAGTGAGCAATGCTCATACTACTACAATGAAGCCTGGGTGATAGAGTGAGACTCCTTTCAAAAAAATAAATGAATAATTTAAAAGAATTAAAAAAATAAGTGAGATTTCAAGTTTATTTCCAATCTCCTTATCATATCACAGTGCATTCCCTGGTGCTCAATGCTTGTCAAATGCCTTTAGTTTATCTGGGGAATTATCCTGTCCCTATATGAAACAGAAAAGAGAGTGATTACTGACAGTGATTTGTTTGCACCTCGTTATTTCTTGGGGTTCAGATAGGGTGTCAAATATGTCTATATCTAATCAATAGAGATTTTTTGGCCTTTCTTGGGGGGAGAGGCAGATATTTTGTGTCTTTAGAATATAAGTGACCTTCTTGAGATGTCTATTTTCATAGAGGAATGTTTCTAATTTGGTCTTTTGACTTCCCCTTATGAATCCATAGGTCCTGCTGTCCCCTCATGACTACAGTTACAAAGGATATTGAATAATATTCCACAGGCTGTCATATGGATGAATGGGTGGTTGATTAATTAACCAATGCACCATGTGGGGGCTTTAAAAAATCAGGTACATGTGAAATGTCACAATGTCTGGGAAGAAAATAAATCTCCATCTACTAATGCCTTCTTGGCTGCGAAAATTATAAAAGGCTTAGTTCTTTATTTTTCTTCATGTAATTGAGTGAGGCCTAATGTGAGGTAGTAAGGAGAGGTTCACTGGAGCTTTGATTCAGAATAAAGTACCATACTGGTTAATCTGGAGAGAGAAGACATGCCTTCCATACTCATAAAATGGATGTGAAGATAATGGCTAAATTCAAAAGGCAGTATTGCCATGGAGGCTACAGTCTGGTTTAATAGAAAAGCTACATTTTTCATACAGTTTTTCATGGATATAAATAAACCAAATTTCTTTGAACTTTGTCAGCAATAACAGCGATGGAAAGCTGATGCACTAATACAAAACACAGATGGGCATGAGAGAACATCCAGAAAGAGAATTCCCAGGTTGTGACAAATAAGCATAGATGATGGTTATAAAGAAGTAGAACAACTATTTGGGAAAAATATATTTAGATACGCAAGGGACATATAGCATCAGGAAGATAATGAGTGGAGATTATGTTCTTCTGGGGAGAGATATATAATTTCCCTTAGAGGTTAGTGCCCCATGGTTGCCAGTACCTAAGGTGCTGAACAGCTGTATTTCCCCTGCAAATCCAGTATGCAATTGATACACCAAATCCAGGCCACTGGATAATACAATAGTCTGTTTATTTCTTCACTGACATAAGTATTTCCTCCTTACAGATGTGAGAGAAAAAGATAGAGTCCCTTCCCTGAAAGGCAAACCCAAAACAGATGCCCAACAGAACTCCTTGGCTTCTGTGTAAGAATAATGTGAATTTAAAAGACTTTAATCTTTATAGTTTACCTGCCGATTCTTTATATTTTTTCCAGTTAAGACTATTCTGAATCCATATTATATGCACCAGTGCAGAATTCATCTACAGGAACCCACATTGATAATCCCCTTTCTTCTGAAATAGCTCAGGGCTCTTGTTCTTTCTTAGTTATATCTGCAGCTAATTTGAAGCTGATTCGAAGGCATATGAAAAGTTTTATGCTTTATTCACCTCCAGAACACCTAAAATACTGATGAATACTTTTAAGTGCACGTACACAAAAAGTATTTGTTGAATAGCTGATAACTGGTTAAGACAAGATATCCTTGCAGTATTACAAAATGCATGCTAGTACCAATGCAGTGAATTTAGATAACATATATATTTTAAAATTATATTTCATTTAAAATTATAGATGTCCTTACCTTACCAGAACCTTCACAATTTTAATAATATACCAATATAGCAATTTGTGGATCATTCATTAGCATTTAATATTTTTGGGAGAAAAAGAGTAGCTAAACAGATAAGATAAAATCAAGCATAGCTACTAAAATAACTTCAGAATTAGTATGGCCAATGACTAACTCACAAACTAGTCATACTTATCTCAGTGCCTAGGGAAGAACTAATTCAATTGTAAGTCCTTGAACATTTAGTCTTATTTGATTTGCTTTTTATATTACCTCTACAGGTTTTTAAAAATTACTAAATAAAAGATTTTAGAAATTAACTGGAAAAATGACTTCCCTTTTACTAATCTCTACTGCTGTATAAATCTCACTGTTTTAATGCTATATTATATTATATTCATGCAATAAGAGAATAAAGGTGTAGTTTATTCTAACATACCTTTTCTCAATACCCCCACACAGTAGCCCTACCCAAACTTCATCAAATTAAAAGGATGGGTTTTTGTTTATATTTACATGCTATATACAAAAGAAAAAATATGTTGACTATAGAGTCGGTATCTGTTTCTCTTGGTATTCCATTTTGCTTTTTCTGTTGGTATTCCATTTTGACTGAGCTTTATTGAAGTACCATTTACAAATAATTAAAATGCACACATTTTAGTATACACTTTGATGAGTTAACACAGGAGGTCCCCAACCCCTGGGCCACAGACCTGTTCCGGTCCATGGCCTGTTAATAACTGGTTTGCACAGCAGGAGGTGAGCGGTGGGCCAGCAGGCACTACTGCCTGAGCTCCGCCTACTGTCAGATCAGTGGTGGCATTAGATTCTCATAGATATACAACCCTATTTTGAAATGGACATGCAAGGAATCTAGGTTGTGTGCTTTTTATGAGAATCTAATACCTGATTATCTGAGGTGAAACAGTTTTATCCCAAAACCGTCCTCCCTTCCCCACCATTTGTGGAAAAACTATCTTCCAGGAAACTGATCCCTGGTGCCAAAAAGGTTGAGAACTGCTGAGTTCTCAATAAATCTAGTAGTTTTTAAAGTTACATTCTAAATTACATAAATTCAAGAACAATTTTTGCCTATATATTTGTGATATTTATTTAAATATGTAACTGTTTACCAATATAACTAAAAATCAGATACCATTCACATTATTGGAAAATCCACAGGGAAAATATGTATTTATGTTGTATACTGTGACTAATCTATTTTTTCATTAGGAATAAGGTTCATTTTTCTTCCATTACTGAAAATTTCTTAGCTTCTTTTGGTGTGTCATGTTTTCCCGATTTTTCATAATCATTATGCCCTTACATTTTTTTTCTCCAACTTTTATTTTAGGATTGGGGGTACATGTATGGGTTTGTTATATTGGTAATTTGTGTGCCAAGTGGTTTTGTGTACAGATTACTTTGTCGCCTAGTAATAAGGGTAGTACCTAATAGATAGTTTTTCAATCCTCTTACCCTCCATCCTCGAGTAGGCCCCAGTGTTTGTTGTTCCCTTCTGTGTGTCCTTGTGTACTCAATGTTTAGCTCCCACTTACAAGTGAAAACCCTAAAGATTCTACACACACACACACACACACACACCACTAACACAAATTTGGTAAAATAGCAGGATACAAAATCAACAGGCAGAAATCAATGGGTTTCTATACACTGACCATAAACAACACAAAAACTAAACTAAGAAAGTAATTCCATTTACAATAGTATCAAAAGATATTTAAGAATTAAGTTCATCAAAGAGGTAAAAGACATGTGTAATGAAAATTACCAAACATTGCTGAGAGAAACTGAAGAATATACAAATAAATAAAAAAACTCATCATATCCAAATTATTTTAAGATACATCCTAGGTTATTCTTATTTCTACACTGGATGAGTATTATCAATTTCATTGTATTTCTAACTGAAATTATAGATAGTTTTGTACATATCATATTATGCAAGATTTTTGTAAATTATTTCATGGCAAGAATTACGTTATCTACATCATTATTTTCATTTTAGTATCATTACAGGCCTATCACGGAAATTGAATACGTGTTTTTTTCCAAACTTTATTGATCATAACATTGATAAGTAATATCACTGAAGGGTTTTAGCTAGTAGAATTGAGAAGAGAAATAGAAAAGTCATTTCTTCTATAGATTGTCCACACATACATCTTTTCAAAAGAATTTTTATGCCACTTGGTGAAAGAGATTTCACTATAAGATTGCATAAGCATAATAAGAAGTATTTGATGATTTTTTAAAATTCTTTTTATGGTAGATGGCTGCAGGTTTAGAGAAACTAAGGTTCCCAAGACTACCTTCATTTTTGACACCAATTGCAAGTTCAGGCATATTACAAAACCTAAGGGTCTGTAATACTTAGGACTTATTTGCTAGAAGGACTCACGGAACTATTTTTAGTTTGCTATAAGGACTCACAGAACTATTATACTCACAGTTTATTTAAGGTAAAAGATATGTATTAAAATCAGCCAAGGGCAGGATGGGGCAAAATTCAAAAAAGTTCCAAATGTGGAGCTTCCAGCATCATGAACATTCTTATATTCCTGGCATCAATGTGTGACAATATGCACAGGGGATTTTCAACCAGGAAATTTCATCCAAGTCTCCACGTCCAGACTCTTTCCTGAGGGTCAATCATGTAAGCCTGGTTGGCTGGCCACCTGGCTGACTTCAGTCTCCAACCCCTTTGGAAGTTAAGCTTGTACCATGGTACCTACTACAAATCACATTGTTATTATCTGACTGGCTTAAGGCTCCCAGATAAATGAAGACATTTGCTCAGAGCATAGAGATTGCCTCCCCAGAGACAAGGGCAAAGGCCAGAACTCTCTTTGGCTGACGTTACATTCTTTATTACATAGAGCACATAATCATAATAGAGCTTTGTTTTTAATGCTCATTGGACATTACTTTTGTTGCCACATAATATGATATTGTACCATTCAAGTTGATGGTAAAGCAGATTTATTTTGTCTTGTGTACACAGTAAAAACTTGATTATTGTACATTGGTTATTTGAAGGTTTAGAACACATTTTTTTTTAATTAAGAATACCTTATACCGCCAAAGAAATAGTGGTTGAAGAAGTAAGAATCAATTCATCAAAGTTATAATGGCAATAGGTTATAAACCTCAAATAAAAGAAGGTAGAGGGAATCTTTGAATTGGGTGTTAACAGGATATAGCCAACTTATTTTTTAATACTCTCTGAAGAGGAAAATGCTAAAAATTAGTTCTGGTACTTATTTCAATATTTAACTATGCTCAGTTGATATTCTCAATTTTTAAGTACTGCAGCTACCTGTAAAGAATATTATTCCCATTCAAACTTTAAGGAGAAACTAACAAATTTCTTATTAAGGGCTATATAATACTAACTGGTGTTATCATACATCCCTCAAACTCCTTCAAATCAATTTAAAATTCCCAACTTTTAACTCTTCCTATTCAAGTTAGATAATTTATAGCAAACTTGTAGCTTGAAAAATCTATCGTTTCATTGTTTCTCAAAGCAAATATTCTTGTTCAAAAAATAAGTGGCTTTGATCTGTAACAGTGAAAAAATTTTTTAAATCACTACGTCTTTTGTGTAATCATTAGCATTTTGGATTTAACTTGCTAATTTCCTAGAGGAAATTTAATTCATACAGGAGGTAATCTGTAATAAGTAATATGGCTAAAATTAGATTACATTAATTTTCTCTTCTGCTGTTCTAAGGCACTAACTAAATTCACATCTATACTCAGTTTTTATAAAAAATGACTTTTTATTTTCTGTTACTCTTGCAGAAACCTTTGTACTCTCACTTTTCAACACATTTGTCTGTCTTAATGTTATTAGTTTTGGACAGCCTGAACTACTGAAAATATTTGTTAGTGTGCATAGCCATGTATACTGTATTACTCACCGTTGAAAATATTTTAATGTTCTTGTGCAGTTATAAGATAACTGTACACTAAGTGTAAAGGCATGTGGATTCACATTTCTATCATAGACATGTTGTGAACCTAATTAATTTGGGAATCTATTTGCTTTACCCTAGGGTAATTAATTATGCAATCAAGAAGGTACACAGAAACACTGGTATCACTGTGAGTCTTAAGTTGCAGACTTATCTGGACACATATATTAGCTCGTTTTTTCTAAATATGGTCAACCATTTAGAGAAACGTAAGGTTTAGATTGAGTCTACACAGAAACTATAGGAGGTTTTAAATGAAGAATTAATAGTCACATAATCAGTGAAAATGCCTTCCAGACATTCTTTCAGTAAAATTTCCATAATGCACACTGGCAAAGCAAATTCTGAAGCAGTTCAAACATAGCCAGGTACAAGGAATCATGTCAGTCATCTCCAAATGTATAAGGAATGTTTCTCTTATTACTTTGTGCTCCAAAGAAAAGAATGGAAGACTAACAAGGGACCTAATTCCTTGTTCATGGTTGAGGATGTTTCTGTTGTATCTGGGAGTAACTTCTTATGTAATAGATGAGTGTAAACTGAGCTAAGTGGTTAGAATTTGAAACTCATTCCTGATTTTTAACTTTGTAATATTGGTACATGTATGTGTTTGGCTGTTTTTGAGTTGCTAAAAATGAACAACCGAAACTGGATGATTTATATAGAAGAAAGTTTTAATTAACTCTTCAGGCTGTACAGGAAGTGTTGTACCAGCATCTGATACTAGTGAGAGCCTCAAGAAGCTTACAGTCATGGCAGAAGGCAAAGGGGGAGCAGATATGTCACATGACGATAGCGGGAGCAAGAGAGAGAGAAGGAGGTGCTGCACTCTTAAGCCACCAGATTTCACCTGTACTCACAGTGAGAACACACCATTACCATGGGGAGGGCACCACACCATTGATGAGGGATCTGCCCTATGACCTAAACACCTCTCACCTCCAACATTGGGGATTACATTTCAACATATTTGGAGGGAAAAAAACATTCAAACCATATTAATGTCTTAATCTGTTCAGGCTGCTATAACAAAATATCGTAAACTAGGTAGTTTATAAACACTAGATATTATTTCTTACAGTTTTGGAGACTGGGAAGTCCAAGACTAAGATTTGTCTTCTCAATGTAACATCACATGGTAGAAGTGGCTACCTAGCTCTCTGCAATCTCTTTTATAAGGGCACAAATGTCAATCACGAGGACCATGCCGTTTTGTTCTGAAGCACAAAACTTCAGAACATAGCAGTATGCTGTTTAACAGATCCTGGTTTCAGGTCCATGACGTATAAAATTTGAATAATTATAGTAACATGCCTTATAGATAGTTGTGGTAAAATTTAAGCCAGTTAAAGCATGGAATGCTATTGCAACAATGCCTGAAAAAGAGTAACATGGAAAATGTCCAATGGTCTTCAGCTGTTGTTGTTGCTACTGGGATTCATCTCTATGTTGTTTTGATCTAAATTAGTGTTTCATAAATAATATAGAAATAATGAAACTCAAAGATATGATCAGAATTATTAACTTCCAACCTTGGCAAGAAAGTAAAGTCATGTCTGGTTTTATTGCACTTTATTGAGCTTTGGAGATTTTTAACATTTATTACAAATTGAAGATTTGTGGAAACACTGCCTGGAGCCAGACTATTGACACAACTTTCCAACAGCATGTGCTCACTTTGTGTCTCAGTGCCGCTCTTTGGTAATTCTTACAATATTGCAAACTTTTTTCATTACTGCTATACCAGTTATAGTGACCTGTAATCACTAATCATAGATATTAATATTTTAACTGTTTTGAGGCACCATGAAACATGCCCATGTAAGACAGTGAATTTAATCAATGAATGTTGTGTGTGTTCTAACTGCTCCACAGCCAGCCATGACCCCATCTCTTTCACATACTTTAGTTTTCCCTTTTTCCTGAGACACAACAACATTGAAATTAGGTCAGTTATTAACCCTACAATGGCCTCTACCTGGTGAAGTAAAAGAAGGAGTCACACATCTCTCACTTTAACTCAAAAGCTAGAAATTATTAAGCTTAATGAGAAAAACATGTCAAAATCCTAGAGAGGCTGAAAGCTCTATCTCTTGCACCAATCAGTTAAACAACTGGTGAATGCAAAATTCTTGAAGGAAATTAAAAGTGCTACTTCACTGAACGCACAAATGATAAGAAAGAAAAACAGGCTTATTGCTGATATCGAGGAAGTTTTAGGGGTCTGAATAGAAGATCAAACTAGCCAGAACATCCCCTTAAGCCAAAGCCTAACTCAGAAAAAGGCCCTAACTCTTTCCAATTCTAGAGGACTGGGAGAGGTGAAGAAGTTGAAGAAGAAAAGTTTGAAGCCAGCCGGAGTTGGTTCATGAGGTTTAAGAAAAGAAGACGTCTCCGTAACTTAAAAGTGCAAGGTGAGGCAGCACATGGTGATGTGGAAGCTATAGCAAGTTATTCAGAATATTTAGCTAAAATGGTTACAATAAAAAACAGACTTTTAATGTAGATGAAACAGCCTTCTGTTGGAAGAAAATAACATCTAGAATTCTCAAATAAAGAGGAAAAGTCAATATCTGGTTTTATAGCTTCAAAAGACAGGCTGGCTCTCTTGTTAGGAACTAATGCAGCTAGTGACTTTAAGTTGAAGCCAATATTCATTTACAATTCCAGGAATGCTAAGGCCCCTAATAATGATGCTAAAGCCACTCTACCTGTGCTTTATAAATGGAAAAACAAAGCCTAGATGAAAGCACATCTGTTTACAGAATGGTTTACTGAATATTTTAAGCCTACTATTGAGACCTACCTGCTGAGAATAAAAAAAAAAGATTCCTTTCAAAATAGTACTGCTTATTGACAGTGTATCTGGTTACTCAAGAACAGTAATGGAGATTTACAAGGTGATTAATGTTGTTTTCATTCCTGCTAATAGAATATTTATTCTCCAGCCCATGAATCGAGGAGTAATTTCTTACTTTCAAGTCTTATTATTTAAGAAATACATTTTAAAAGACTGTAGTTGCCAGAGATAGTGATTCCTCTCAATGGATGTGGGCAAAGTAAATCAAAAACCACATGAAAGGAATTACCATTGTAGATTCCATTAAGAACATTCATATTTCATGAGAGAAGGTCAAAATATCAACATTAACAGGAGTTTGGAAGTAGTTTATTTCAACTCTCATGGATGACTTTGAGGGGTTCCAGACTTCAGTGGAGGAAGTAACATTAGAAGGTGATGGGAGTAGGAAGGAAACAAATTAGAAGTAGTCTAAAGCTAAAGATGTGACAAGGTTGCTGCAATCTCATGATTAAACTATAATGAATGAGGAGTTGCTTCTAACAATGAGCAAAGAAAATAGTTCTTGACATGGAAACTACTCATAATAAAAATGCTATGAACATTGTTGAAATGAAAACAAAGGACTAGAACATTACAAAACCTTAGTTTATAAAGCAGTGACAGAGCTTGAGAGGATTGATTCCAATGTTTGAAAGAAGTTCTGTTGTGGGTAAAATGCTGTGGGTAAAATAAAAAGATGGCTATAGGTGTGTTGCATTATACCTAGGCTCTCTATTCTGTTTCATTGGTCTATGTGTCTGCTTTTGTACCAATACCAAGGGGTTTTGGTTATTGTAGCCTTGTGGTATAGTTTGAAGTCAAGTAATGTGATGCCTCCATCTTTGTTATTTGATGTTATTTTGATGCTTAGGATTGCCTTGGCTATTCAGGCTTTTTTTTGGTTCCACATGAGTTTTAAAATAGTTTATTTTTTAATTCTGTGAAGAATGTTACTAGTATTTGGATAGGAATAGCACTGAATCTATAAAATGCCTTCTAGCTATTCCTATCAAACTATCATTCACTTTAACAATATTGATTCTTCCTATCTATGAGCATGGGATGTTTTTCCATGCTGACCTATTCATGAGCATTAAATGTTTTTCCATGCTCATGGATAGGAAGAATCAATATTGATTTGTTATCAATCAGCTTTAGTATGTTTGCATAATCTCTGATTTCTCTGAGCAGTGTTTTGTAATTCTCGTTGTAGAGATCTTTCACCTTCCAAGTCAGTTGTATTTCAATGGATTTTATTCTTTTTGTGGCTATTGTGAATGTGATTGTATTCTTGATTTGGCTCTCAGCTTGGATGTTGTTGGTGTATAAGCGTGCTACTAACTTTTTTACACTAATTTTGTTTCCTGAAACATTACAAAATTTCTATATCAGATCAAGGAGCTTTTGAGCAGAGACTATGCAGTTTTCTTAGTATAGAATCATATCATCTGCAGACAAGGATATCTAAAGTTCCCCTCTTCCTATTTCTGTGCTTTTTATTTCTTCCTCTTGCCTGATTACTCTGGCTAGGACTACCAGTACTATATTGAACAGCAGTAGTGAGAGAGGGCATCCTTTTCTTATTCTGATTTTCAAGGGGAATGTTTCCAGCTTTTGCCCATTCAGTATCAGTTTAGTGTGGGCTTTCCTAGATGGCTCTTATTATTTTGAAGTATGTTCTTTCAATGCCTAGTTTTTTGAGCATTTTTAAAATGAAGGGCTGTTGAATTTTATCAAAAGCCTTTTCTGTATCTATTGAGATAATATGTCATTTTTACTTTTTGTTCTGTTTGTGATGAATCATATTTATTGACTTGCATATGTTGATCCAACCTTGCATGCCAGAAATGCAGCCTAATTGATTGTGGTGGATTCACTTTTTGATGTTCTAAATTCAGTTTGCTAGTATTTTGTTGAGGATTTTGGCACCAGGTTGATCAAGGATATTGGCCTGACATTTTCTTTTTTTGCGGTGTCTGTGCCAGATTTTGGAATCAAAATAAAACTGCTCTCATAGAATTAGTTAGTGTGGAGTCCCTCCTCCTCATTTTTTTTTTTGGTGGGGGGATACTTTCGGTAGAAATGGTGCACTCTCTTCTTTATACATCTGGTAGAATTGTAGTCCCTGGGGATTTTGTTTGTTTGTATTTCTGTGGAGTCAGTGGTAATGTCCCCTTTGTCATTTCTGATTATGTTTATTTGGTTCTTCTCTTTGACAAAGTTGACACAAATAAGAAATGGGAAAGAACTCCTTATTCAATAAATGATGCGGGAAGAACTGGATAGCTATTTGCAGAGTATTAAAACTGGGCCCTTACGCCACATACAAAAATCAACTAAAGTTGCATTAAAGACTTAATTGTAAAACCTAAAACTATAAAAACCTTGGAAGATAGCCTCGGAAATAACACTCTGGAAACAGGAACTGGCAAAGTTCATTATAATGATGAAGACACTAAAAGCAATTGCAACAAAAGCAACAATTGACAATGGGACCTAATTAAACTGAAGAGCTTCTGCACAGAAGAAACTATCAACTGTGTAAACAGAAAACCTACACAATGGGAGAAAATACTTGCATATTGTGAATCTGACAAAGGTCTGATATCTGGAATCTAAAAGGTACTTAAATTTACAAGCAAAAAAACAACAAAAATACTTTAAAGAGTGGGCAATGGACATCAATAGACACCATCCAAAAGACACACACACAGGCAGGGAGCATACGAAAAAATGCTCAACATGGCTAATCATTAGATAAATGCAAATGAAAACCACAATGAGATTCCCTCTCACACCAGTCAGAAAGGCTATTACTAAAGTCAAAAAATAATAGATACTGGCAAGGTTGTGCATTGAAGGGAACACTAATACCCTGATGTTGTGGACGTGAATTAGATTCAGCCATTGTTAAAATCTGTTTCACAATTTCTGAAAGAACTTAAAACAGAATTACCACTTCATCCAGCAATCTCATTGCTGGGTATATACCCAAAGGAATATAAATGGTTCTACCATAAAGACACATGAACTTGTACAATGTAGTACTATTCACATTAGCAAAGACTTGGAATCAACCTAAATGGCCATCAATAGTAGACTTGATAAAGTAAATGTGGTACATTTATACCATGGAATACTACGCAACCATGAAAAGGAATGAAACCATGTCCTTTGTGGCAACATGGATAGAGCTGAAAGCCATTATCCTAAGCAAACTCACACAGGAGCAGAAAATCAAATACCACATGTTCTCACTTATAAGTGGGAGCTAAATATCGATTACATATGGTTACAAATAAGGGAACAAAGGACACCAGGACCTACTTGAAAGTGAAGGGGAGGACGAGAGTGATGCTTGAAAAGCTACCTATTGGTTATAGTGCTTATTACCTGGGTGATGAAATAATCTGTACCCTAAACCCCCACAATATGCAATTTACCTATATAACAAACCTGAACATGTACCCCTGAACCTAAAATAAAAGTTTTTTTAGTGTTATCAAATAACATCATATGTTGCAGAGAAATCTTGTATGACAAGGTAAGTCAATCAATGTGACAACCTTCAGTGTTGTCAGATTTTAAGAAATTGCCACAGCCACCCCAACCTTCAGCAATCATCCCCCTGATAGTTAACACACATCAACACCTAGGCAAGATTCTCCAACAGCAAAATGTTTATGACTTGCTGAATGCTCAAATGATTCTTAGCATTTTTTAACGATAAAGTTTTTTAATTAATGAGTGTACATTGTTTTTGGAGACATTGCTATTGCATACTTTATAAACTATACTATAGTGTAACATAAGTTTTCACGCACAGGGAAACCAATGAATTTGTGTGACTTGCTTTTTGCAATATTAGTTTTATTGCTGTGTTCCAGACCCCCAATATTTCTGGGGTTTGCCTGTCTACCATATTGTATAGACTGAACCTCTTTCAAAGGTGTTAAGACTATTTTATCCCTAAAATCCTCCATTTCTGCTTTGCTTTCCATTCTCATACATTATTATGACACTAAATTACAAATAGTTTTATCAAAGTCCAAAACTCTAGTTTACAAGCAAATAAATAAAAAAGAAAAAAAATGATTACTTGCTATTCCCATTCTTTATATGATCCAGGTCAAATTCTTTAGGCTTCCTTAGTCTTATTTTTGAAAGTCATATATAAATAATGCTTCCTGTCTTGTAAATTCAGACATGCATTACCTCATCTCAACATTGGGATTGACATTCCTCATATTAACAATAACTCTATAAGGTGGTAGTTTTATTCACATTTACAAATGGGAAAATTTAGGCCTAGTGAGGTTACATAATTTTTCCAAGGTTACACAAATAGAAATGGTGGAGTCCAGCTGAGGGTTCCTTTCCTTCCCTCAGCAGGCAAATTCATAGCAGGAAGATTTACACACCTCTAATTTAAGATTTTTATTATTATTATTATTGAAGTTTTAGGGTACATGTGCACAATGTGCAGGTTTGTTACACATGTATCCATGTGCCATGTTGGTGTGCTGCACCCATTAACTCGTCATTTAGCATTAGGTATATCTCCTAATGCTGTCCCTCCCCGCTCCCCCAACCCCACAACAGTCCCCGGAGTGTGATGTTCCCCTTCCTCTGTCCATGTGTTCTCGTTGTTCAATTCCCACCTATGAGTGAGAAAATGAGGTGTTTGGTTTTTTGTCCTTGCGATAGTTTACTGAGAATGATGTTTTCCAGTTTCATACATGTCCCTACAAAGGACATTAACTCATCATTTTTATGGCTGCATAGTATTCCATGGTGTATATGTACCACATTTTCTTAATCCAGTCTATCATTGTTGGACATTTGGGTTGGTTCCAACTCTTTGCTATTGTGAATAGTGCCGCGATAAACATACGTGTGCATGTGTCTTTATAGCAGCATGATTTATAGTCCTTTGGGTATATACCCAGTAATGGGATGGCTGGGTCAAATGGTATTTCTAGTTCTAGATCCCTGAGGAATCGCCACACTGACTTCCACAATGGTTGAACTAGTTTACAGTCCCACCAACAGTGTAAAAGTGTTCCTATTTCTCCACATCCTCTCCAGCACCTGTTGTTTCCTGACTTTTGAATGATGGCCATTCTAACTGGTGTGAGATGGTATCTCATCATGGTTTTGATTTGCATTTCTCTGATGGCCAGTGATGATGAGCATTTTTGCATGTGTTTTTTGGCTGCATAAATGTCTTCTTTTGAGAAGTGTCTGTTCATGTCCTTAGCCCACTTTTTGATGGGGTTGTTTGTTTTTTTCTTGTAAATTTGTTTGAGTTCATTGTAGATTCTGGATATTAGCCCTTTGTCAGATGAGTAGGTTGCAAAAATTTTCTCCCATTCTGTAGGTTGCCTGTTCACTCTGATGGTCATTTCCTTTGCTGTGCAGAAGCTCTTTAGTTTAATGAGATCCCATTTGTCAATTTTGGCTTTTGTTGCCATTGCTTTTGGTGTTTTAGACATGAAGTCCTTGCCCATGCCTATGTCCTGAATGGTATTGCCTAGGTTTTCTTCTAGGGTTTTTATGGTTTTAGGTCTAACATGTAAGTCTTTAATCCATCTTGAATTAATTTTTGTATAAGGTGTAAGGAAGGGATCCAGTTTCAGCTTTCTACATATGGCTAGCCAGTTTTCCCAGCACCATTTATTAAATAGGGAATTCTTTCCCCATTTCTTGTTTTTGTGAGGTTTGTCAAAGATCAGATAGTTGTAGATATGCAGCATTATTTCTGAGGGCTCTGTTCTGATCCATTGATCTATGTCTCTGTTGTGGTACCAGTACCATGCTGTTTTGGTTACTGTAGCCTTGTAGTATAGTTTGAAGTCAGGTAGCGTGATGCCTCCAGCTTTGTTCTTTTGGTTTAGGATTGACTTGGCGATGCGGGCTCTTTTTTGGTTCCATATGAACTTTAAAGTAGTTTTTTTCCAATTCTGTGAAGAAAGTCATTGGTAGCTTGATGGAGATGGCATTGAATCTGTAAATTCCCTTGGGCAGTATGGCCATTTTCACGATATTGATTCTTCCAACCCATGAGCATGGAATGTTCTTCCATTTGTTTGTGTCCTCTTTTATTTCATTGAGCAGTGGTTTGTAGTTCTCCTTGAAGAGGTCCTTCACATCCCTTGTAAGTTGGATTCCTAGATGTTTTATTCTCTTTGAAGCAGTTGTGAATGGGAGTTCACTCATGATTTGGCTCTCTGTTTGTCTGTTATTGGTGTGTAAGAATGCTTGTGATTTTTGTACATTGATTTTGTATCCTGAGACTTTGCTGAAGTTGTTTATCAGCTTCAGGAGATTTTGGGCTGAGTCAATGAGGTTTTCTAGATATATAATCATATCATCTGCAAACAGGGACAATTTGACTTCCTCCTTTCCTAATTGAATACCCTTTATTTCCTTCTCCTGCCTGATTGCCCTGGCCAGAACTTCCAGCACTATGTTGAATAGGAGTAGTGAGAGAGGGCATCCCTGTCTTGTGCCAGTTTTCAAAGGGAATGCTTCCAGTTTTTGCCCATTGAGTATGATATTGGCTGTGGGTTTGTCATAGATAGCTCCTATGATTTTGAGATACATCCCATCAATACCTAATTTATTGAGAGTTTTTAGCATGAAGCATTGTTGAATTTTGTCAAAGGCCTTTTCTGCATCTATTGAGATAATCATGTGGTTTTTGTCTAATTTAAGATTTTTAACTGTAGCTGCTACTATTTTTCACATACAGGGTAAAACAAAATATGTGCCAAATTATTACTGGATGCTACACAGGATGAAAATTATGTCAGATATTATATTGAAAATTTAAATAGTCTTTCTACTCTGAGGTGGTCTTGCTGTGAGGAAGCCCATGCTATTCCACCTATGGAGACCTCATGGTAGTGTCTTAATGCTGCATAGAGGGAAAGAGAGTGATGTCCAGCCAGATCCTGGGTGCTTTAGTCCTCAGTTGTCTTGTGTTAGGTGACAGCTGGTTACAATCATAAAAACCCAAAATACAACCACCCATCCAAACTCTTCTCATATTCCTGATCCGCAAAAACTATGAGATAATAAAATGGTTGTTATAAGCTAATAAGTTTGATGGTGGTTTGTTCCAAAGCAACAGATAACTGGAATGTCATTTTTGCCTGGATATAATATAATTTATGACCTATTTGTAATAATCCACTATTGTATCACTTTGGGCTGCTATAAAAAATTACCACAGACTAGGTGGTTTAAAAACAACAGAAATTTATTTATCACGGTTTGGGAAGCTGGAAGCAAGGACAGGGTGCCTGCATAGTCAGGTTATGGTGAAAGTCCACTTCTAGAGGACAGACTTATAGCTGTGTGTTTGCATGGCAGAAAGAGAGCAAGAAAGTGCTTTGGGGTTTCTTTCATAAGGGCATTATTCTCATTCATGAGAGTTTCATTTGCACGATTATTTACCTCCCAAAGGCTGAGCTCCTAATACTGTCACATTGAGGGTTCAAAATTCAACAAATTTTGAGAGGGCACTTATTTAGTCCATTACATCCACGAAGAGATTTTATTGTGCCGTTTGCCTGGAAAAGCCTGGTTGTAAGACCTGGGAATCTCATGTGGAATGGCAGGAAATACTTAAAACTGAGACTCAATACTGAGTCTATTCTCATCTAAACCTATTAAAATTTGAGTTTAGGCTCATTAGAATCTTCTAGGCTGGTATTGCAAACAAAGCAATTGGTCCTTTATAATTATTAAGTCCTTTTGGAAAATACATTTTTGATAGGCAGAATAGATATGTAGACCACCACTTATCACCAGAGGCTTTGTTAAGAACAATTGTGAATCTTAACAGTTCTTTTTCACTAATGAAACGATAAAATGTGTAGGATCAACTAAACATATTGTGTAGCATTGTGATTATCTCATGAAAAAGGCAAAATAATATCTTACATCTGATTGCCTACACCCTGGTTTGGAGTCTGAAGAGTTTCTGGTCAGAGCTGATTATTAGAGGATTATGTTTCATTAGATCCCAAGTGGAAAAATAAATAGTTGTATCTTAGCACCAGAATAGTCCTCTACTGAGCCCTTTACAAAAAAAAAAAAAAAAAAAGAAAAAAAAATGGGATTTGGAAGCTTAGAAGGGCAGAAATCAGGGACATCATCAAATGCACAGAACATGACTCTTTTTGTTCCTGGTTTTGTAGCTGCCTACATAATATATGTAGTGAGAGCTATGGTTGTCTTCTCCTAAAACCTCATTACCAGATAACAGTGAAGTATTAACACATATTAAGTTTTAAGTGAAATCTAAGACTTGTATGTATTAAAATTTTTGACACTATATATTGAAGACAACCTTTCAGTATTATTTGTGATATCATTATGTACTCATGGGATTTTATAGATACACTGTGTCTCAACCTTTTGCAATTATTATTATTTTGAAAATTATCACAATCTGACTACTGTCAGATTGACCTTTCAATGTAGTTCTTGAGTTTCTTGACACAACCAGATTAAAATTCCTTGCTGTCTGCTAAAATAAGATGTGCCAGTATTACCTTGTATATTTCCTCCCCCAAACATGAAATTGACCATTGCTTCAAGTAGAAAGCCATGGTTCCTTTGAGTGGAAAATGATAATCTGAACCACAAGAGCATTATGTTAGGTTTATCCTGGTAAAATGACATCTCTGTTAGTTGATTGCATTGTACACACTAAAATTAATTCACATTATTTTAAAATCATAAACAAACACTGGTATTTTCAATTTTGTTCCAAAATGACAGTACTCCTTCTTCATTTCTTTGATTGTATACCATATCTTTTGTTCTTTCTATGTGGAAATCCTGATTCTTAGTAATATCAATATAATTTCTAATTTATTCAGTGATCTAAAGTTAATTTTGAATAAGACCAGTATCATTATTAACAATATCATATTAATAATGTACATATAAAATGGCAACATTCTGTCACAAAATGAATTCTTTTAAGGATACATAATCAAGACAGCATTTTCTTACTTTTGCTCAGTGCATTTGTATATCACAGTATATAGTTTCTTCCATCATTCACTTTATTTTCAGTTTGACAGTGCGGAGTGCCAAAAAAGTGAGTTTTAGATTTTAAAAAGAAGGTTATTTTCAGAGACTATTATTTGTGGAGGCAGTTTGAAGCTTCATAAAAATATCTGGGGCAGATATAGAGTGAGTGCTCCCAGTACAATTTGATATGGTAGGAAAATTCAAACAACTCAGTATCCAAGGTCCTAGGCAAGAGTTTTATTTTAATCACTTGATAATAGCCAATTCATAACATCATAAGGATGTTTAAAAGTTCACAGAACTATTCTAAAATTAGTTTTTCTATTTGGGTATTCCTGCCCCAGCAGGGCAGTATAATTTTGAATTTGCTTTCATGTATTTATTATTTATTTATTTATTTATTTACTTATTTATTTATATTTTTAAAGACACAGTCTCACTCTGTTACCCAGGCTGGAGTGCAATGGCATAATCACAGTTCACTGCAGTGTCAAACCTGTAGACTCAAGACATCCTACTGCCTCAGCCTCCCAAGTAGCATGTGCCAACACACCTGGCTAATTAAAAAAAAAAAAAATTGTAGAGGTGGCATTTAATTATGTTGCATAGGCTAGTGTGAAGTTGTGGTCTCAAGCAATCCTCCCACCTTAGCCTTCCAAATTGCTGGATTACAGATGTGAGCCACCACACCTGGCCACGTTTATGTATTTTCGATGCTTCTCTTTACAATTTATTATGGGGATTTTTCCCCTACTCAGAATACAGAAGAAATGAACCTTCTTGTTCCTAAAGAGTGGTATTCTTAAAACTTCCTTTTCTGGGAGAAATTTTCTGTTGCCTGATTTATAGCATAAGGTATAAAACCTTGTTTATAACTCTTCCATTACCATTACATTACCAGCTCTTTTTCTCAAGTTTATATCAGATGATCGTCTATGGCATCAATTTGAGGGTTACATTTCTGATTTTAAAATTTCTCTAACCTTCCAAATGTATAAATCCACCCAGATTTGCTCAAACTAATCTGCCCTAAACCTCAGCAACTTCATCACTGTGAAACTCTGGTTGCCCTCTCTGTAGCCTCACCACCTGCCTCATGTTCCTCCAGGGGGACTAATCTCTACTGTGTCTGCCACAGTCTGAGTTAAGCCAGTGGCTCCTCCTGTGTGTGTGTAGGATCTGACTTACCCGGCAGTTGCTTGAAGGGGACAGATATCAAACCAGGAAATTCAAGGAATCCAATGCTATGTGCTGTGAGTTTAGGTAAGAAAGAAACCTCTGGCAGATACGTTTTTCTCACTTTGTTTTTCCTACCACCCATCTGTCCCAAGAGGGGCAATTCCACACAGCCTCCTTCAGAAAATGCTGGGACTTAACAACCTGTTTTCTTATAACCATGTGACTAGCTTAGTAAGACACGACAATGTATTTGTGTTTCCTCTTTCCTTGCCTCACTTTATTGACTCTTTCTGCCTTAGTATTTATTTTTGATAAAGTCTTATATTTAAATTTGCCCCAAAACAGGCTAAAGCAGTTTTCCATTCCTTTCTGGCATCTACAAATTTATATATCATAAAATTATATTTACCTATAATAATTATGATTAGTGAAGTCTGGTTTTCACCAGATCTGGTGTCGCATTGCTGTGAACGAAAGCTGATTTTGAGGGCAAGTTTTGTGAGAAGTGGGCACTTTTAGCAACCTGTCCTATAGATGCTGCGATGCCTAGCTGGTAGTATTTAAGCTAGATTCATCTTAAATGTAGTCATGGAGCAGTAAGCAAATATAGAAGTCAATGTCCTAGGGCTTTTTATGGAGAAAAGCTAAACAAATATAGATTTTGTGTGTTATCTGTTGAAATTGGCAGTTAAACCCCTAGAGCTGAGTTCCAAAGAAAACCAAAACAACTGTAACAGAGAGGCAAAGGCCCTGAGGGGTTAATAATTTTAGAAACAAGAATTAGTGGCACAACTAAATCGAAGATTTTCTTTAGTGATACTAATGTTAATAAGTTCTGATAACCCACTACCATCGGACCAGCCTAAATCGAAGATTTTCTGATTCAATTTTGGTGCCAGTGACCCTAACAAGTTTTGGGGCATTCCCAGTATTTGCTTGGTGAGTGGTTTAGCTTCATTCATACGAGAAGAAACAAATCAGGTTTGTTGAAAGAGTTTCTATTTTACTTGAAAATACTTTTACTAACTACAATAAAAACACAAATAGGATTACATTTTCACTTTGTCTAAACTAATGTTGATCCCAGCAAATGGCAAGTGGTGTAGGAGCATCTAAAACTCATTGATTTGATACTATAGAGACAAAGCAAGTATTGATTGACTGAATGTCCCTTTGCAAGGTGTTATTTTGCCATTAGGTAAACTAGATGTGATTGAATACATTAATCAAATACACATTTCAATGTTTTTAGATTTTCTGCATCCTACCACATTACAACATAGAAGTATAATATATTGAGAGGTCTACAGTTAATTGAAAAGCCAGAGAATTGAGCAGAGTCATTGCAACTAAAATGGGAGAACTTGAGAAAACTGAGAATCTCATTACCTGCAACAGTAACAATGATAGAATCATTACTTAATGATATAAATATTTTATTGTATTTACAGCTAGTTCATTTCTTCTGTCAATCAGGTCTTTGTTCACCATTGTTTTCCCTTCTTTTCTCAGCAGTAAATGGAAGTTATTCTTATTTTCTGATGAAAACATTTTGGGGAGAGGGGACGTGACTTAGATTACTATTCTCAGCATCTCCTCTCCTACCTCAAAATATGTATGTAAGCATTCTTTCAAAAAAAGGCATTTTTCTTTTTAAGAGGATTTCTGGTTCTTCCCGACATTATGTCATTGACTTTTTCTACAGTCTTGGAGTGTAGCTGTTATTATGCTGTTTATTACAAGAGGAAACAAAATGAAATAGTGTGAAGTAATGTTTTGCAAGTTTTCATAGCTGAATAAAAGAAAATTGAAGCCATATAAAGCACTTCTAATATTTCCCATTATCCTGAATTTCTTGTCTTCATATAGTGTTCTTCGTTTTAAAATAGTCTTCCTTTTTATAAAGGACAAAAATACTAAATATGTGTTTGATATAATATAAAAATTGTAACTACCATTATCAAACACCGGTGTATGTCAAATACTGTGTAATCCATTTTCCATCTATTACCTCAATCAATTTTGGCAACAACTGTTTAGTATATATTTTTATTATTATTCTCCTTTGACGTGTGCATTTTTCCTCTATTTAGAAGAACCTGAGCCTTACAGAGATGGAATAATATGCTTGAAATTGTACCCTAGTACACTGCCAAACTAGAATAGTTCAAACCCCCGTCTGCATGCAAACCTGCAGTCCTAACCACAATACCATATTGCCACAGTTTCACCTTTGTTGACTGACATAAAAATTTGGATTGCTTCACAGAGTCCTGAATAGCAAGAAAGACTCTTACATTTGTTTTTACATTTCACTTACTAACACAGTAGGTTTGTGATGAATATTCATTTACTTAATTAAAGAATAAATGAATTTGTTAAAAAAGTTTCAAACATCTAAATGTTCTCATATATTTAAACCACGGCACTGCATAAAATATCATCTGTTTTCCCTTTAGAATTTGAAAATTAAAGATAAAATAGAGCCTTTAAAAAATGTATTGTTCCTCATTTTGTTTTCATGTGCTTTTTTCTACATGGGGATTGTAAAATATAGAAACTGGCCCTTTCTCTTTTCTGAAATTCCAAATCAGAAGAAGCATAAACTATTACTTACTCTTTATAAAAGGAAATAATGAATTCTTGGTCAAACGTATGAAGTAATGCACCTCTGCCAGCCAACATGTATCTCTAGTCACTTGTAAAATATCAAAATAATCATTAAAGTATAGCAATTTGAGTTTAAACATTTTACATATTTTACCAAATTTGATATTTTCTAAAATCAAGTGAGGTAGGCAAGGCCAACATATTTTTTATTAACTTTATACCTAGAAAAGTTGAAATTAGAGAATCATCAATGGTTTCCTTACCCACGATTCAAATGTAGCATTCTTCTTTGTTTTTTCTCCTTCTTCTCTTCAAATTCATCCTCATCCTTCTTTTCTTTTTTATTGGGGATACTAGACTAGTAATTTATATTGCTGTCATGCTAGACAGCACTAATAACTGATTACATTTGGCATATAAAATATAGCTTCCTTTTTTCTTTGTATTGAACCATAAGCACTACCTTCAATCTTTTCAAATTTGTTGACTAGTTTTGTGAATTAACATATGATTTATTTTAAAGAATGTTTCATGTGAGCTTGAGAAGAATGTGTATTGTGCTGCTTGTGGGTAGGATGTTCTGTATATGTCTGCTAGACCATTTGGCCTATAATACTGTTAAAGTCCACAATTTTCTTATTGATTTTCTGTCCAGATGATCTGTCTATTGTTGAAAGTGTAGTGAAGTACCCTCCTCTTACTGAATTGCAGTCTGTCTCACCCATCTGATCTAATAAGATTTGCTTTATATATTTAGGTGCTCCAATGTTGGATGCATATATATTTAAAATTTTTATAACTTCTTAATGAATTTGACCTCTTTCTCATAATGACTTTCTTTGTTTCTTTTTATAGTTTTACATTTAAAGTCTATTTTGTTTAAATATCTACCCCTGTTATCTTTTGTTCACCATTTGCCTAAAGTATCTTACCCCATCCCTTTGCTCTCAGTCTATGTGTGTCCTTAAGGTTAAAGTGTGTCTCTTGTAGGCACCATATGTTGGATCTTTTAAAAATCCATTCAGCCACTCTGTGTCTTTTGATTGGAGAATTTAATCCATTTACATGTAAATTAATTATACCAGATTTGCTAGTAATATTTTGTTACTTTTACAAACTGTTCTGTAGTTATATTGTTCTATGCCAATTTTGCTATCTGTCTTTTTAATGTGTTGCATTTTATAGTTGTATGTTTTAATTGTTTCTCTTTATCTTTTGTTTGTTTACTAGGTTTTCATAACATTTATAGGACTGGTTTATATGAGTGAAAACTCATACATATATATATATATACATGAACACATATATACACATAGGTAAATAGTGTACATTATAGTGTAATTCTCTTGTGTGTGCATGAAATGTGCCACTGTCTCAGTATAGATGCAAGCTTTAAATAGTTCAGACTAAGGTAGTAAACAAACGGGGCCTCATGTGTCCTCTTTTGATTGAGCTTTGCATCTTTCAGTGTTGTTTTAAACTGCCTCATATACTCTTTTCTCAGTACTTTTCTGCCAGTTTTGCAGCAATATAAATTTCCAGATGACAAAATCTGTTAGATGCTATAAAAACCAAACAAAGCAATGGTACTGAGGCTGGGTGAAATGAACATTTTTCTTTGAAACGGAGCAATAGAGTGACTTCTAATAATTCACCATGGACAGCATGAGCTCAGCTATATGGAAATGGTTCAAGAAGCTGGGAAATAATGTCTCTTAGTTTTAGCTGTCAAAGTATAATCAAACCACCCCAAGCTTACTTTATTTAATACTTTCTGAAAGTTTGTGGAGGCAACTTTCAGTAATAAGGCTTCACCAAAATAACATAAAATTCTACATTCCACTTTCAAAATATTGACCTTTTTTTGCCTTAAGAAAAAATGTAGTGGTGATTCTATAATTAAACTCTAAATAGGACACATTAAATGACCTGCTTTGTGGTGCCCCAGAAGCTTGTAAGGTCTTGCACATGTTTCTCTGCTCCAAGCTGCTTCAGAGAATAAACTTCAGGTAGCACAGCTGGACTTCCTCTCTCAGGATCCATCATGCTCCTGATCCAACATCTTTCAAGAATTTGCAGGGGCACTCGCAAGAATATTTATAGCTATATTCATCCCCACATGCACCATACCCTAATTATATGTGATCAGATTTCTCTTCTGTGAAAATAAGATTGGAAGGACCATGGTTATATGTGCAGTAATTCCCTCTCATCTGCATCTGCATATATATTTTATATATATGCATATATATAATATTATATATATATAAATTAACACTTTTTTCTATGCATACATACCTATGACAGAGTTTAAATTATAATTTATAAATTAGGCACAGTAAGATATTAACAATGATAAATAGAACAATTTATTATATAATTGTAACGATATGTCAGAACAATTATAACAATATGTCAGCATCACTAATCTTGCATTTTGAGGCCATTATGAAGTAAAGTAAGGGTTACTGAAGCACAGGCAGTTCAATATCACATCAATCAATCTGATAACCCAGGTGGTTACTAAGTGACTATATGTAGGTAGCATATACAGTGTGGATACACTAGGCAAAGGGTCTAGGGCGGGATGGAATGGGTGACATGACATTTCATCACGTTGCTCTGAATGACGCACAATTTAAAACTGAAGAAATGTTGATATCTGAAATATCTCGTTTCATATTTGTGAAGCAGAGTTAACCATGATTAACTGAAACACCAAAAGGTGACACTGTGGATGAGGAGGACTATTGTATAGTGCTCAAAATCTGCATATTTAGAAAAACTGATTTATTTATGCTAAAGTATATTTAATATATTAAAAAATACAAGTGACTAACAGATCAAATTGGATCATTTTCTGTTTTGGCTCAACCTTTTTGCCAAGTCTTTTTTGCCTGAAATATGCTGACTCCACTCTTTTTGGAGTAAAAATTTCCCTGTTATTTTCTTTATTCAACTAAATTTTTACTTCCTCTAAAAATTTTATTGACCTTGCCTTGAAGTACAGAGCTTGAATTTGCCCCGGTGTACCATGGCAATTTATTACTGGCAAAAATTATAATTAATATTTTTTCTTTGGGCTTCTAATTAAATTAACACTAATTAAAGAAGTTATACTGCACTCGTTAAATTAAGACAATTCACATTACAGTGATGACAATCAGCATTTTTAAACTTCGATAGCAATGGAGACTTAAAATAGTGACCTTCAGTATTAAGCATCCCATATTCCTGTGTGTTAGGAGGAGGCTATTATTGGACATAGCAATAAAATAATTTTTAAAGGGGCATCTATTTTTAATAGTACAATGCTGAGTACTGAAAAACCTCATTTTATTGTACTTTATTGTACTTTACAATTATTGTGTTTTTTTACATATTGAAGATTTGTAGAAACTGCTTTGATCAATTCTATTAGCACTATCTTTCCGAAAGCATGTGCTTATTATATACCTCCATGTCAGCATGCTTTAGCAATAAAGTATTTTTAGTTAAGCTGTATACATTTTTTAGAGATGTTATTGTAAATTTAAAAGACTATAACATAATTTTTACAAGCACAGGGAAACCAAAAACTTTGTGTAATTTGCTTTTTATTGTAGTGGTCTAGAACAGAACCTTCAACATCCCTGAGGTGTTTCTGTGTTTCTTAGACATAAAAGAATGTCTAAGAAGCATCAGAAATACTCTGTTGGCTACACAGGTTGTGAGTTGTTATTGACTTAGTTTTCTAGATGGAACACAGCCCTGAATGCCAAAGTTCTGCGCTTTGAATATTTAGAAATAATTATTAGAAATAATAGGATTTAAAATTATTATTATGCATTTTCCCCAACTAATCTTATGCATAATTCACTTCAAAATTACATGCCCTTATTTTATCTCCAAAAGACTATGAGTAGGAATCAAAATTATATCATAAAAATATTTCAAGGAAACACCCAATTATTGTAACTTTTGTTAGTAGAAATTCAATTCAAAATCTGCCAAAGGGCTTTACTTGTAGATTTTTAATAAAATTAGATGCTATTTTAAGAGCTGAAAATATATTTCAATATATAGATATATTTATATTAAATATTTACATATGTCCAATAAAATTAAATATATATAACTTATATATTATTATTTTATATTATATTTATATTTACATATTTCCAAGAAAATTAAATATATATGTAATATATATTTTTATTCATATATATTTCCAACAAAATGAAGTATATATAAATATAAAAATATTACATATGTATTTCCAATAAAATTAAAATAAATTTTTGAATATATAATTTTAAATATTTTCTATATTAAAAAGTATGCCTTCATAATTTTTAGAAATAACATTTTATTTGAAATATTTTCTTTTCTGTAAACAAAAATAGAGTAGTATCTTCGAATCAACAATGCTTTTAATAAAGTATCACATGAGATAATTAAACTCAATTTAGCATAAAAGTTTTTGTATTCTTTTTGTATACTATTACAAAATATTACAAAATATTGAAAGCATTCTAGCACATTTTTAAAATTATGCTTTTAAAAATAAATGAATACATAAATAAATCATGGGAATATGGCCATGGATATTGTGTCTGGAGACCTAAGTTCTGTTTCCACTCTTCAGTAATGAGTCAGCAAGCCTGTTCCAACTAGTGTATGGAAGAAGATGACAGAAAAAAGGTGGAGAAAAAATATTTTTAAATTTATACATTAAGTCCTCAACAGAACCCCAAACTGACCCAACATCACTCCTATGCTTAACCAACTAAAATTAACTGTGAAAAGTTTGAGGAATGAGCTATAGTGTGGAATACCGAACAGGTTTTACATTGGCTTCTGGGTAGCATGTAAGCATGGAAGACAAGAGCAGCACAACAAAGACCAAAAATTAAATTGGCCTTTGAATCGTAGCCCACAAATGTGGGACAGAACATGTTTTCTGAACCCAAACAGATTTTTTTCCTGTGAAAATAGCAGATTTAAAGAGAAAATGATTCTCATAATACCTATAATTTTCAGCATATAATTAATAATTACATATTACACCAAGAACCAGAAAAATCTTAAATGAGAAATGACAATTACCAGATGCCAAGACTGGTATGAAACAGATGTTAGAATATCCAACATGACTTTTAAGGCAGCTGTTATAAACATCCTCCCAATAAAAATATAAAAAAATCCTTAAACAAGTTAAAAAGAATAGGAAGTCTCAAAAAACATAGAAGATGTAAAAAGGAAACAAATGGAAATTTCAAAACTAAAAAATATAATAATTGAAATGAAAGAAAACACTGGATGGACTCAGTAACAACACATAGATGACAGAGGAAAAATAAGCAGTGGACTTGAAGATAAATCAACAGAAATGATCCAATTGAAGCAAAAGAAAAAAATATATTTAAAAAAATAAACTCAGACCCAGATACCAGTGGGACATACAAAATTATTTATTTTTCATTTCATTGGCATCTTAGATGAAGAGACAGAGTGTGGAAAAAGCATTTAGAGAAATAACAGCTGAAAACTTCCCAAATTTAGCAAGAGCCATAAGCTTACAGATTGAAGAAGCTGAGCACCTCTAAAGGAATAAATTTGAAAAAATACACACTATGATAATCACATTTTTTAAAATGAAATAGGAAAAATAATTATTGAAGGCAGCCAGAGAGAATATGTTATCTATGAAAAAAATAATTATTAAAATGACAGTTGATATCTAGTCAAAAATTATGGAGTAAAGAAAAAAGTAGCACATTGTTTAAGTGCTGCAAGAAATGTGTAGTCAAAATTCTGTAGCCAGTGAAAATATTCTTCAGGAATAAAGGTAATATAAAGACATTCTCAGGTAAAAGAAAATTAAGAGAATTTGTCACTAGCATACATGCCTTAAGTAAGCTGGTAAAGAAAATTCTCCCAACAGAGAGAAAATGCTAAAAAGTAGAAACTATAAAAATCAGAAATGAAAAAGAAGAAAAAAAGAATAAATACATGAGTAAATATAATACACTATTCTCCTTTAGAATTTTTAAAAATAAATTTCACCAAAAATTAAAATATATTTTAATTTTTAAAAATATTTTTTCACCGAAAGAAAAAAACATTAACTGTGTTTAATGTTGTTCTCAGTGTTTGTAAAGGAAAGATTTAATACAATTTAATACAATTACACCATAAAAGGGTGAGGGCAAAAGGACCTAAATGGTAATAACATTTCTATATTCCACTTAAACCAGCAACATGTTGATACTGACAGACTAGGATAAGTAATTTATGTTGAAATCCCAAGAGAATACAATAAAAACAAAATAAATGTACTCAAAATCACTACAGAAAAATCAAAGCAAACTTAAAAAAAAAGTTCAAGTAACTCTAGAAAGGCAGAAGAGAGAAGAAAATAGAAACAAAAGAGGAGACAGCAAATAAAATGGAAGGCTTACATTCTAATATATCAGTAACCACATTAAACATAATTAAACACAGAATATCATTTAAAATTTCCCAAAGGTGAAAAGAAATAAAAAGAAAAAAATCTCTAAAAATGAATACCAGGGTGTCATAAACATCAAATTCACATTAACTACAAACGTCTAAATGTACCAAGGAAAATATAAGAATTTAAATATTAGATAAAATAAAACATGGCCCAGTTATATTCTGTTTAAAAGAAACTTATTTTTAAATAAATAAATAAATAGATAAATTACAAGTGAAAAGAAGGGAAATACAAATTATGCAAACACTAATTGAAGAAAGCTAAAGTGGCTATATCAACATCAAATGAGCAAAACTTAAGTGCTAGGGAAATTAAAATTACTAGAAAAATAGAGGGTAATTATGTAATGATAAAAACAGCAGTTCATCAATTTATGAAGAAGACATACAAATTCTGAATGCATATCAACCAAAAAGGGGCAAAAATGGACAGAGCTAAATAAATAAATAAATGCACAATGTTAGTTACAAATTTCAACACCCGAATAAGTTTCCCATTGCTGTTGTAACAAATTACCACAAATTTAGTAGCCTGCATAAGATAAATTTATTATCTTACAGTTCTGGAAGGCAGAAATCTAAAACTGGTTGATAGGGCTGTGTTCCTTTAAAACATTGCAGGGGAAAATCCAGTTTCTTTTCTTTTCCAGCATTTAGGGATGGCCTGCATTCCTTGGCTTGTGGTGGTCTCTTCTTTGTATTACTCCAACCTCTGCTTCCATCATGAAATCTCCCTTTTCTGTCTCTTCCCCTCTTTCCTCCCTCTTTTAAGGATCATTGTTAATACATTGAGCCTAGCCATACAATCCAAATAGTCTCCTTATTTGAGGATTGTTAACTTAGTGTGTGGAGACATTTTACCATGTAAGAACAAATATTTATAGACTCCTGAGATTAAGACATGAATATCTTATAGTGGCCATATCCAGCTTACCAAGTATTTATTCCTCATTCATTGATAGATCCATTAAACTGCAAATTATCAAAAATATAGAACAACTAAATAACACAACCAATTAGTAAAATCTACTGGATATTTATAAAACACTGTATACAACAACAACAGAATACACATTCCGTATAAGCTCACATAGAACATTTAAGAAAATTGCCAATATCCTGTTTTATAAAAATATTTAATATATTCCTAAGAATTGAAATCATATGAATCATGTTTTTTCACTAATAAAAATAGAATCAATCTATAAAATTGGTAACAGACAGATAATACCAAATACCTGAAAAGTAAACATCACATTTGAAAACAATCTGTAAGTTAAAAAGGAAATACCACAGAAAATTAAAATATGTATTTAGCTGAGTTAAATACAGATTAAAAATATCTGCCAATTGTAGCTAAAGCAGTGCTTTGAGAAAAAATGATAGCAATACATGCTTTTATTGAAAAATAAAACGTACTCAAATTAATGATCTAAGTTATCACTATAAGAAACCACTAAAAGAGAAGCAAACTAAACCTAGAACAAGCAGAAGTAAAAAGAAAAAAGAATAGTAACTATTAGAACAGAAGGCAATAAAATTGAAAACAGAAAAATAACAAAGTTAAACAAAAAGAGTCTCTTTGAAAAGACCAATAAAATCAATAAAAGACCAACAAAATCAAAGCTTTAGAAAGATGGAAGAATAAAAAAGAAAAAAGACCAAATCACCATTATCCAAAATGAAAGAATGGTAGCTTATAGCACCCACAGTCATTTAAAAGATACGAGGAACCCTTATGCACCTATATTTGCAGCATTTAGATAAAATAAAGCAATTATTTGTAGACCACAAACTACCAAAAATTAATAATAAGTAGATAATACAAATAGTTTCATAGCAATTAATGGAATTAAATTTCTAGTAAAACTCTTCTAAAACAATCCTCAGTCCCAGATGGTTTAACTGTTAAGCTATCCAAAATATTTAAAAATAAATAATACCAATTCTGTATGATCATTTCCAGAAAATAGAAGATAAGGAAATACTTCTAGACTGTTTTATAGGGCCAACATTATACACATGCTAAAATATATAAACACAATTAAAAAAATAAAAAACTTCACACAAATCTTTTGTAAGCACAAGGATACTCAAATATTAGCAATTCACAATTCTATATAGTGTATTATATAATATGTATATATGTGTGTGTGTATGTAAATATATATCATATATATGTACCTAAACTGTCTTTCAAGTTTATTTAAAGCCCCATAGCCCTTTAGGTCATTGTGATGAGGCTTGCAGGAACTCAAGTTCTAGCTGCTGGGATTGGTGATTCCCCTCTGGCTAGGACTGGTTTAAATGTGCCCCGCATGGGTAGACATCAGCTGAGTTTTGTCTGGTTTTGCTTTCTGCCATAAGGAGGGCAGCACTGAGTTCAATGCCTCACAATTGCTCGTTCTCCTTCTCCCCACGGCCCAGAAACACTATGCACCATGCTCCCACTGCCAAGGGATGGTGGAGGGGTGTCTTCCACAATTCAAGACTATTTTTCCCACCTCTTCGGTGCCCCTTTAAGCAATATGAAATTAAAACCAGATATGGTTAGTGCTCACCTGATTTTTGGTTCTTATGAATGTGCTTTTTTGTGTGTGTGTGTAGATAATTGTTAAATTGGTGTCCTTGCAGAGGCGACAATCAGTGAAGCCTTCTATTCAACCATCTTGTTCCAATCCCTCCAACTTTCTAGAATTTTAATTGATTCAAAATGAACATTGTATGAGTTAAGTCAAAAGGATGTAATTCCAATAACCTTTCATATTTAAATGAGCAAGGAGTCATCATTACCTGTTCTAATCTAAATATCTTGCTGTTGCTTTTGTTGTTATGAATAGTAATCATTCACAGTTCAAAACTGTAAATAGCTACTTAGGTAAATTGATAAATTCTTATTAAAGAGCTAGGTTTTATTTAAAATCAGTACAGTAAAATCGACTGGATTAAAATTATTTGAAAAGTTCAAGAAAAATTTTGGAAAATCCTCATCTTATTGATAAAAAAATTCCTTTATAAATATATAAAGGAAATAAAGAAACCTGAAAAAAGAAACCCTGACATGATAAATTTTTATATATATATATACACACATATATATGCCTCCTATTTTTTCTTTCCTCATTTATATATATACACGCACACACATATATACACTTCATTTATATATATACACACACACATATACACACACACCTTTATCATGGTAAATTTATCTCATATATACATATATATACAAACATATATATAAACCTCTCATTTTTCTTTCCTCATTTTAAACTGCATTTGTTCCTATTACAAATATTACTTTGGTCTGAGTATTTGTCTAGTTAATAAACAAACAAAAACTGTAGTATTAATAATGTCACTCTGCATTCCCTGGGTTTTCTTCTGAGGGAGTTCTTGAGGAAATTTCAGAACCTATTTTAAATTATGTTTACAGAATCTAACAAGTTCAAATTTATGTAAAATTAATGTTCTGTGTATATATAGTTTAACAGCCATAAGCCAAAGAAGTTAATAATTGGTTTGCTTGAGTTTCACAAAGTGAAATATAGATTTAATTTAATTTTAAATCTGCATAGCTATTTATAGAAAGATTTGATCTCTACAAGGTAGCAAAACTCTTTTAAATATAATAAAAGTAATACAAAATATTACATGAATCAGATACATTAAGTGAAATAAATGGCAGTTATTAAATATATCTCAGTTAAAAATAAAGCTAAGGCATATATGATGCAGATGTTTATAAAAGAAATTCTTACTGTAGAGATCATTCAGCTAGCGAACCAGCTAATTGATGTAGACATCTTATCATAAGACTCCAATAAGATATATTAGCCACATTAGATTTTTACAAATGACCATCCATGTCTAATCATATATAAGCCATATAATTACTCAATTATAACAGATGAGAGAACTGAGGTCTAAATTTAAATTTTTTTCTTAAGTTCTCCTAGCTAGTTTTGAACTCAGAAAACCCATTTTGTAACTTCTTCATGAAATTATATTATAACGGCATATTATGTTGAAATTTGAATCAAACATTTTAAGCATTTTACCATAAAGTGTACTTAATAATTTAGATTTTCACATTGTGATCTCTTTCTTTTCTCACTTAATCTCTCTTATCTAGAGATTCGTTTCTATGTGTATTTTTTCATAAATGTCCATTTTTTTCAGAGAGATGAGAATAGAGAATAATATGAGGCAGTAATGTTCCCAGAACCCAATCCATCAAATCTTAAGAACATCTATATACGTTTACAAACTATTTTTCTTGTTGAAAAGTAAAGCAGCATCTACATAGTTGAGACAACTATCTGCCCTATTCTCTTTTCTATTCTTTCTCCCTGAAGATAACTGGCTTAAGGTGCCTGTGTTTAGCATTTCATATAAGGATATCATTTCCTATGAAATATATATTCATGTATTTATTAAATTTTCATGAATCTAAAAGTGTATTATTGTGCAGCATTTCCAATTTATTTAAATACTCCCATAATGTTCATTCCATCCTGCAGCTTACTCTTTTTAAAATTCAGCATTCTGTTTTTGAAAGTTATTCTTGTTTATGTATGTAGCTTTCACTTGTTCCTCTGTGGCAATACCTTGATTTATGGATTCTACTGTTGAAGGCCATTTGGTTCCCTTCTAATTCTTTACTTTTACAAGCAGCATTGCAATGAATTTCCTTATATATGCTCTCTGGTGTACATGTGAAAAGTTTCTTCTACGTCATCAATCTTAGTACTGTACATTTAGAGGCACATGAATTTTTCCCAAGATAGTTTTAAGGGAAGTAGTTTCCAGATAACCAATATCTGTGTTTACTCTTTCCTGAAACTGATCTACCTGAACAAACAGTGTAAATTTATCATGCCGGAATTTTTTCTTCAATTCTTTATTTAAACTCATCTTTCTCCATTTTACAGAATGACAAATTTGTACTGCTAATTTGCCAAGAATTTTTAGATTGGATAGAGATTATCCAATTAGCCATTTTTGATGAATATATTTTTCTGTATGTAATGTAAGTTTGTATGTGTTTACTTGTATAAAGATATCTAATATTCTTGACTGAGTTTTGAAAACATATTGTCTAACATGCTTAATTTTTTGTATTTTATTCAATTATTATATTATTGGATCTTTCTACAGTTTATATACTTTTATTTCTTTAATGTTTACTTTTGCCTTATATTTTTGAAAAATTATCTGACTTGAATATATATATATATATGAGATTAATGTTTTTTCAGTTACTAGATTTCAAGTCTCTATAGGTTTTATATTGAATGTGTTATTTTGCAATTTTGTAGAGGGAGAATTTAACTTACATATTTCTGTCTGGTAGCAATACAAAGAATTTCTCTGTATTAGAAAAAATAACTCAAAAGTTTACAGTAGATGTCCCTAGAGTACAAAACCCAGTAAACTTATTTTAAGATTCTTATATTAAATTGCATATATATATATACACCTATTTCCCCAAACGCAGTTTGGACAGTTTTAACATATTAGCAGTTATCCTATTAATTACTGAGTAGAATAAAATTATTTACATTGTATTTATTTTATATTTAAATTATACTGATGGTTTTATCTTTTTAAAAATTATATTTTAATGTCTAAATTTTCATTCTAGATCTTACAAGATCGTCTTCTGTTTTCTAAACAAACTTTTGCAAATAACCAAACTTTAATTTGTTGACCAACACTACATTATGTTTTTCTGTTTTATAAATATTATTTTCTTCTATCTTCTTACTCAAATTAATTTTTTGGTTTATCTTTAAAGTTCTTGGATGGCATCAATATTTCTTGTTAATTTTCAAACCTTAATATTTCTAAATTTATTACTTAAGGCTATAGACATATCTCACAAGTTTAGGCTTGTATCATTTTTAATATTATTGTTTTATTTTATTTTTAAATTTCAATTATGATCATCCTTTTACACATCAATTACTCAGTGGTATCTTTAAGTTTAAAATCTATAGAATTTTCAACAGACTGGGAGCATTTTAGTTTTTTATTTTGTTAACATGAACTATTAAGTTTATAGACGAGTTCTGCTTCTCTTTTGTTTCTTCCTTTTTTCTTAGTGCTGTAATTGTTGATCCTGAATGAACTTAACAAACTTCCAAAGAGATGAGACTTGAACATTTAGAAATGCTTGCTTCTGGAGGAACTAATAGAGAGGGAGTGCCTGCTGCCCAAAGAACCCGCTATTGCTTTACATCTTTGGGCTTACAGATTCCCCTTTTATCTTAAAATGCCAATATTTGAAACACGCTAGCCACAGAATGTTCAAAACAGAAATACATATCTATATGCTGTGCATGGGTAAACAGATTATAACAGATGATCATCTAACAGCATGCTATCTGAAACTGAATTAATTTAACACTTTCTTCTTCATAGCTTGATTAAATAAAGATAAACTAATATGTCGCATTACAATTGATTTGTTGTTTCTTCTGTGGGTTTAACTGGTGAATAGTCTGTTAAACTACTTGAAAATAGCGACAATCATTCCACTGGAGCAATGATTTATGCCACTGGAATGTAGAGAGGATGAAATCATTTATTTCACCCTCTTCAGCAGTCTGCAAAGCAGATGCAAGAGGCTGATAAGGAATTTCAAATGTTAACAACAAAACAGAACCCCCACTGCCCATTTATTTTAAAGGCCAGAATATGATTATATCAGAAAGAAGACCCATGAAACCTCAGTGAAATAAAATAATATGAAAAGAAAAAGAATTAAAAAGATTTTCAATAATATGATTTACTTCTCTTAAAGAGATAGTAATTGAAAGTCTTTAACCTTATAGAAAAGTGAATTAAGCATTTTGTATTTTCATTTAACTCCAGATTAGACAATGTAAGGTGAAAATGTATATGTTGTACATGGGTAAACAAATTGTAACAGACTATCATAATTATTTATGAAGTAAATAATTATTATAATGTAGAAGCCCACTCTTAGAGGCAATATATAAGTAAAAAATTTTTCCGCCTTTGGCTAGAGCTAGTCTTGCACAGTTTGCTGAAAACGTAATTTCTTATTTTCACTAATATCTTTATTTTTGTTGTTTTTACTCTAGCTTCCTATTCTATCTTTTATAGCAAAGGGACAAGGTGTAAAGTAGTATTATCCCACACTTCTGATTACATTTTCCTTTTTATATATGTAAAGTCAACAGAACTAATACGAATTATTAATTAGTTTATTCTCTGATGGTTTATTGTCACTTATATTATGTAGCAGTTCCACATATATGTTTATGTCTGTTTCTTTACTCTCCCTTTTTCTATTTTACTTGTTCTATGTTTAAATTAGCTTTTAAGTAAATTCACCTACTTGTTTCTAGCCTTTAAAAATTTGCCTCTCTTCACTTGTACTACCTAATTCTGTATAAAAATTTGAGTCAAGTAATCAATTCCTATAAAAAAATTGCTGGGACTATTATTGGGATTGTATTAACATATGTTTTTATGCAGTGAGAATTGGAATATTTAATTTATCATTTTCTTATCCTTTAAGAGGTTACATTTTCTTGCGTTTACTCATGTTTGATTTTATATGGTCTTCAATATTATTTTGAAATGTTATCCTAAAAGATAATTTTAAAACGCCTTTGGTTAGACCTATTCCTCTGTAATATTTGTTTTTATTGAGATTCTCAAGCTCTCTATTTTATTATTCATTGTTATAATTAGTTGTTGCTGGTGCACAGGAATGCTATTGATATTCATATGTCCATGATTCCTCCAGCAACCTTAATAAATGGGGGATTTAATAAACAATCATTTTGTCTGGATATAAAGGAATAGCCTTTTTCTATGGTAAAACATATACTCTTTTGCATTGGTTATAGCAACTTTTACAATGTTGAAATGAAGCAGGGAGTGTCTTACCTGCTTTGTCAACATATTCCTTTGCTAAGGCTGACTTAACAAAGCGCCACAGGCTGCGTGGCTTAAACAACAGAACTTTATTTATTACAGTTCTGAAGGCTACAAGTCCAAGTTTATGATGAAGATAGGTTCAGTTTCTTCTGATCCTTCTTTTCTTGGCTTCCAGGTGGCTGCCCTCCTCTCTGTCCTCACCTGGTCTTCCCTCTGTGCCTGACATACCCTACTGTCTCTGTGTGGTCAAATTTCCTCTTCTTTAGAGGAGACCAGTAAGGTTGGATTAGAGCCCACCCTAACAGCCTCTTTCAACTTAATCATATCTTTAAAGTTTCTATCTCCAAATACAGATACATTCTGAGGTACCACTCCTTAGAGCTTTAACATGTAAATTTGGGGTACAGCAGGGACACAATTGAGCATAATAACCACTAGTGGAAATATTTAAAATTTACTATTAAAGGCCGGGCATGGTGGCTCACGCCTGTAATCCCAGCACTTTGGGAGACCGAGGTGGGCGGATCACGAGGTCAGGAGATCAAGACCATCCTGGCTAACATGGTGAAACACCGTCTCTACTAAAAACACAAAAAATTAGGCGTGGTGGCAGGTGCCTGTAGTCCCAGCTACTCCGGAGGCTGAGGCAGGAGAATGGCGTGAACCCAGGAGGTGGAGGTTGCAGTGAGCCGAGATCGCACCACTGCACTCCAGCCTGGGTGACAGAGCAAGACTCCATCTCAAAAAAAAAAAACAAAAAAAATTACTATTAAATATGATTGTAGAAACTTTATAGGGTCAAGACGTTTTTCTTCTTTTCATAGTTTGGTGAATTTTTACAACAAATAAATACTGAATTTTGCAAAAATAATCTGTGTAGTTTAGGATGAAAATGTGCTTTGTTCACCTTCTGTCTAATGTGGTGAAATGCATGATCGATTTTTGAATGTCTGTTTGTAATTCTCAGATTATATCCAATTCGTTCTTAATAAATTTTCTTTAATACATTGCTTAATTAATGTGTTTAGGTTTTATATAGAATTTTGACATCTGTGTTCATTCTAAAATTTTCATTTTTTATACTCTTGTGATCCAGATTTCATACTGAGGTAATTCTGCATCCTTAGATTTTGTAGCTGACTCTATTTATTTTGCATAATAGAAATAATTTTGAAAAATGTAATAAAATTTTCTGTAAAAACATCTAGACCTGGGGGAGCTGGAATGTTTTCCTTTATTTGTGAAATCACGTGGAAAGAGACTTCTAGACATTTATTGAGTACATTTTGGAATAAGCAGGCTGGGTACTTTCCCACACTTCCAGCACAAATTCTGCAGCGGAGGCATAGAGGATCAGTGAGCGAACTCTGTGCCCCACGTCCCGTCACCTCTTCTGCTGCCTGCCAAATGAGGCTTGTCAGCTTCAAGTCCCCAGCGCATCCACACTGCGTCCCACTGGAAAACTGCAGCTGTGGTTCTACATTTCCTGGAGAGCACAACTCCCAGAGGTTGTTGACAAGCTCCTTGCAGCTGCCACTGTCACTGCTGCCTATGTCCCTGGTGGCCCCAGGCCAGGGAGGAAACGAAGACACCCAGCACCTTTTTGTGCCCCTAACAGTGAAACCCAGCACTGCATCTACAGAAGTAAAGTGCAAGTGTCACGCACTTCATAGCTGCCGGTCTCCATTGCCCCAGGTAGGCAGCCCTGCCCTTCCCAGTGACAAGTCCGCAGCACAGCCAACTTGCCCCTGCCTGAACATTTCAGCTGCAGCCTAGGGCCCTTCTGAAAACCTAACACCCACAGGCCTGTGGTCTTCCCCCATGGCCCTACTGCCTGAATGTTCCACCAGATCTGCCTGAGAGTTCTGTTGGTGACCCAGGGACCAGCCCACTCCTCTCCATCTAAGCCAGCACCTGAACTCTGGGCTGACCCAACCCAGAGGACTCACACACGCCATCCAGTGGGCCATTTAGAAGGCCTGGAAACTGAGGATTCATTGACCTAGCCAAGACCAACACTGCTGGCACCTGACACTCCCTCATGGCCTGAGATCGGGCAAATCCAACCAGCAAGACACTACTACCACAACTGATACCCACCTGCACATGTCAAAAGGTAGAACTTACCCCTCACATGAAGCAATAAATTGGATAGCAGGCAAGCCATAAAGCTGTCTGTATCACACTGAGTGAAGAGGTTCGACCCTGAAACCACTCCTGTGGAGAGTCGCGAGACAGGCATTATCCATGGCTCATAGCCACACTGTGGCCTACAGAGAGACAACACTGTGCATTTAAACTGGAGCCATGAGCTCCAAAACAGGGGTGTGATGGAGATGCAGATGGGATTTCAGCCTACCTAGGACATGGAACCAGTACAACTCCCTCATCTCCCTAAGGTACCTCAGTACATTTCACCACAAGCTCCCCCAGCCAACCCCATCAGAGCTGGTTCCTGTGCCCATCATAGAGGTATTGTTAGTAAAGCTAGGGGATCCAGCTCTGCCCAGCTATTTTCCCCTATCTTCCACAGAACAGGAAGCTCAGGGCACCAGACACTCCTCTGTACTACCAGCCACCTGAAATAATGGAGATCACCTCACAGTAGACAAAGACCAAGTACATATGCATCGGCTTGTGCCATAGCTGGCCTTTACCTCTAAGTATCATATACTTGCCTGCAGGTCAAACTGCACAGCCCAATATGAAACCTACTGATGGAAAGACACAGGACTATAGGGGCAAAGCTATAAAATTTCATCCAACTTATTCTGCAGCCATAACTTCTGGTGGGAAAGGGAATAAAAAGATATAGAAGGAAAGAAAAAAAATCAGACAAAACTAGTGTCAGCCTCTCCACATATGAAAGAATTGTCATCATAATTCTGACACCAAGAAAAATCTGAATGTGACACCGCTAAAGGTTACAGTAGTTCTCTAGCAATGAGCCCTAACTAAAATGGAAACTCAGATGAAAGATAAAGAATTCAAAGTATTTATTGCAAGAAAGCTCAATGAGATCTAAGACATGGTTGAAAATCAACACAAAGAAACTAAAAAGTAGTCCAGGAAATGAAGAATAATATAAATAGATTTTAAAAAAAAATTTAACAGAAGTTTTGGAAATAAATTCACTTAGAGAATTTCCAAATAGAGTTAAAAGATTTAACAATAGACTAGACCAAGCAAAAGAAAGATTTTTAGAGTTTGAAGACTGGCCTCTCAAAATAACCCAGTCAGACAAAAATAAAGAAAAAAATAATTTTCAAAAGCAAATAAAACCATCAGGAAATATGGGATTATGTAAAACAACCAAACCTACAACTTACTGGCACTCCTCATAGAGAAAGAGAAAATTAAGCAACCTGAAAAATGTATTTGAGGAAATAATTCAGGAATATTTCCCTAATCTTGTAACATCCAAATACAAGAAATTCAGAAAGCACCTGTGACATACTATACAATAGGGACATTACCAAAACATATAGTCATCAGGCTATGCAAGGTCAATGCTAAAGAAAAAAATCATAAAAGCAGCTAAAAAAAAATGGCCAAATCGTCTATAAAGGACAACCAATCAGACTAAAAGTGGAATTCTCAGCAGAAATCCTACAGGCCGGAGGAGACAGGAGGACTATCTTTAGCATCCTTAAAGAAAAAAATTAGGCCATGCACAGTGGCTCACACCTGTAATCCTAACACTTTGGAAGTCTGAGGTGGGAGAGGTTTGCTTGAGCCCAGTAGTTTGAGACCAGTGTAGGTAACATAGTGAGACTCTCTCTGTCTTTACAAAAAGTTAAGGGAATTACTCAGGCATTGATAGCACATGCCTGTAGTCCCAGATAATCAGGAGGCTGAGGCAGAAAGATGGCTTGAGCCCTGGAGATTGAGTCTACAGTGGTGAGAATAAGCATCCTTGCCTTCTTCAGACTCTTAAGAAAAAAGCTTTCAATTTTTCCCATTGGATGTTATTTAGTTGTAAGTCTGTCATATATGCCCTATTTTGCATTGAGGTACATTCTTTTTAAATCTAACTTGCTGAACACTTTATTATATAGCAATGTTCAATTTTGTCAAGTGTTTCTTCCACACTTCACATTATTTTTGTCCTTCAGCTATTCTGCATACATTAAGTATCTTTGCATCCCTGAGATAAATTCCACTTTATCATGGTAAATGATCTTTTTAACATGCTATTGAATTCAGCATTTTCCAGTGTTTTGTTAATAGTTTTTCATATATGTTTATCAGGGATATTAGATTCTAGTTGTTCTTGGTGTTTGTTTATAAAGTCTCTGTGGCTTTGTTATGAGGATAATTTTGGCCTCATAAAATAGGTTAGAAGTATTCCCACTCCTCAGTTTTTTGGAAGAGTTTAAGAAGAATTGGCATTAGTTCTTTAAATGTTTGGTAGAATTTCACCATGAAACCACCTGGTTTTGGGCTTTTCTTTATTGGGAAATTTTTATTATTGATTAAGTTTCCCTATTCACTATTGGTTGGCTTAGATTTTCTCTCTTTCTAATGTACTTCTGATAGATTGTGTCAAGGAATTTATCTATATCTTCTGGATTATACAATTTATTGGCATATAGTTCTTCCTAATAGTTTCATGCTTTTGTATTTCTATGATGTCAGTAGCTACGTATCCTTTTCCTTTTCTAATTTTATTTACATGAATCTTTCTCACTCTAGCTAAAGGTTTTTCAATGTTATCTTATAAAAGACTTTATTTTGTTAATCATTTTCATTATTTTTCTTGTCTTTACTTCATTTGTTTCTGTTCTGGTTTTTATTATTTCCTTTCTTCCACTAATTTTGGGTTTAGTTTGTTGTTTTTCAAGTTTCTTGAGGTGCAGCATTAGCTTGTTTATTTATCTTTCTTCTTTTTTGACGCAGGCATTCGTTGCTATACACCTCCTGTTAGAATTGCTTTTGGTGCATCCCAAATTTTGGTATGATGTATTTTCATGTTTATTTATCTCAAAGTACTTTTAGTTTCTTTGTAAATTTCTCTATTGACCTATTTGTTGTTTAGGAGCATGTGGTTTCATTTCCATTATTTTTGAATTTTCTAAAATTCTTCCTGTTAGTTTCTAGCTTTACACTTTTTAATATTATGGTCAGAAAAGATACTTAATGTGATTTCAGTCTCTTAAATTTGTTAACACTTGCTTTGTGCTTAACAGATTATCTATCCTGGAGAATTTTCTTTGTATGCTTGAGAAAAATATTTATCCTGCAACTGTTGGATGAACTGTTCTGTATATGCCTTTTGGGTTTATTTTGTCTAGCACATAGTTTAAATTTAATGTTTCTTTATTAATTTTCTGTCTGAATGATCTGTCCATGGCTGAAAGTAGAGTGCTGGAGTCCCCTAATCTTATTGTGTTGCAGTCTACATCTCCTTTCATATCTATTAATACTTGTTTTCTATATTTAGGTGCTCCAGTGTTAGTTGTATATATGTGTACAGTTATATTCTTGCTACACTGACCCTTTTGTCATTATTTAATTACCTTATTTGACTCTTTTATTTTTGACTTAAAATCTATTTTATCTAATAAAAGTATAGCTCCTCCTGCTCTTTCTTGCTTTCCATTTGGATGGAATGTCTTTTTCCATTCCTTCACTTTCAGTCTACGTGAAAGCAATTGAAGGGGGCTGAGTTTCCTGCACGTAGCATTCAGTCGGGTCTTGTTTTTTTTATTGCTGTTGTGGTTTTTTTGTTTCTTTTGCTTTTTTAAAAATCCTTTTATCCACTCTATCTTTTTATTGAGGAATTTAATTCATTTTCTTTCAAGATAATTATTACTAATAGGTAAGGACTTACTACTGCTATTTTTGCTAATTGTTTTCTAATTGTATAGTGTATCAGTTGTTACTTTCTTCCTCTCTTTTTATCATCCTTTTTGGCTAAGTAATTTTTTTGTCTAGTGACATGTATTGATCCCTTACTTTTTGCTTTTTATGTATTTACTACAGACTTTTTCTTTGTGGTTACCATGCAGCTTAGAAGAAATATCTAATAGTTATAATAGGTTGTCTTAATATAACAATTTAAAATTAATCAAAATATACAATCATCATGCTTTCACCCCACTCCACCCCCCCATATTTTTAATTTTTGATGTCCAAATTTATAACTTTTTATATTGCATATTCCTTAACAAATTATTGTTGTTATTACTATTTGTAATTGTTTTGTCTTTTAATCTTCATACTGAAGACATAACTGACTTACTCACCATCATTACAGTATTGGAGTATTTTAAAGTTGACTGTGTATCACTGTTTTATACTTTCAGGATTTTTTTATTACACATTAGTGTCCTTTTTTCCATCTTGAATAAATTTATTTCTTGTCAGACAGATCTGGTGGCGAAAAACTTTCTCAGCTTTTATTTGTCTGAGAAACTCATTCTTTTTCATTTTTGAAAAAAAAAATCTATGTGGGTATAGTATTCCTGATTAGCAGCATTTTTGTTTTAGCACATTGAATATATCATACCACTGTTTTCAGTCTTGTAATGTTCCTGTGAAGGAGTCTGCTAATAGATGTATTGGAACTCTCTTATATATTAGTGATGCCTTTACTCCTACTGCTTTTAAGATCTTCTTTTAGCAATTGACCCTTGACAAATTGATTATAATATGTCTTGCAGCAGAATTATTTGGATTGAATCTGATTGGCAACATTTGACCCTTCTGTACCTAAATATTTGCCACTCTCCAGTTACTAAAAGTTTTTTGCTATTAAAAAGATAAACTTTCTACTTCATAACTTTTCTCTTCTTCTTGAACTTTTATTGACTCAAAAAATGCTCTTTTATGCTGTGCCATAAATTCTGTAAGTTTCCTTTGTTCTTTTGTATTTTTTTTATTTTGTCTTCGCTATATTTTTGAATAATCTGTCTTTGAATTCATAAATTCTTCTGGCTGGTCAATTCTGCTGTTGTTACTTTCTGTGGCATTTTTATTTTTTTCATTGTATTTTTCAGTTCCAGGTTTTCTGTTTAATTTTTTTTTAATTATTTCAGTCTGTCCACTAAATTTTTTATTGTCTCTTATTGTTTTCCTCATTTTATTAAACTGTTACTTTGTATTTTCTGGAATATTACTGGGCTTCATTACAGCAGTTATTTTTAATCATTTTTCAAGTAGTTCCTACGTTTTAATTTCTTTAGGGTCAGCCACCGGCACTTTATTTTGTCCATTTGCTGATGTTATGTTTCTCTGATTATTCTTGATCTATGTAGTCATGCATCAACTTCTGTGCATTTGAAGTAGTTACTTATAATCTTTGCAGCCTGGCTTTGCCTGGAAATGTCTTTCAACATTAAGCCTGTCTAAAGATTCTTTTCCAGCCATCTGGTGTGGTCCCTCAGCTGGAATCAATGTGGCCATTATGGTACTTGAGTATGTCCTAAGCCTAGGGACACTGTAGCTAGCATGTTATTGGGCTGGAATTTTGTGGCCACTTATACTTGTATAGTTGTAGAGCTGGTGTGTGCCTAAAGCCCATTTCCACTGAGGCTGGTGCAGTACTGGGGCATAATTGAAGTCCACAGCTGCCAAGGCCTGCTGCAGCTGAAGGTTTTCTGGAGTCAAGGCCATTATAGTCAACAAGTGGCAATGCAGACTGAAGATTGAGTCCATCATACAGAGGTTATGGGTTTCTGCCTGGTGCTGGGGCAGCCTTGGAGGCTTAGTCCATGAGTACTGTCCTAGAGTCAGGGACCTTGGATGTCTGCTCAGTGCTGAGTTTTATTCTGGCATGTCTGGTGTTAGGGTCTAAGGAAAAGTCCTATGCTCATTCTCTTCATTTTTTTCTTAATCAGAAGGTATCTCCGCCTTTTGCTGCCTAAGGTTGGGGAAAAGTGACACAGGTAATTTGAAACTGTTCAATATGTCTTTTACTATTTTGGTATAACCTGGAACTGTTATCTCTCATTTAGTTTCCTTAGTTCTTGTGAATGTAATTGTGTGCATGAACAGTTTTTCAAGTTAATGTTTCTGTCAGGGGATGACCACTGGAATGTCCTATTCATCTGTCTTGCTCCATCTTCTTTTCTTTACTTTTTTTACATGTTTGTTTGGATTTCTTTACTGTATGACATTTCTATACATTTCTGGTTATCATGCCTGCTTTACCTCCATTCAACAAGTTTTGATCTGTTATCCTTTTGATGCTGTTAGTTTGGGTTTTTTTTTTTTTATCAATTTACCCTCTAACTTATGTTTTTAAGATTCTAAATATGTGTGTGTGACTATTTTTATTTTTGCTTTCTAATGGTGTTGTGGTCCATGAAAGTGACTATCTGCTCCTGATTCCTTGGAATTTCTTGAAACTTTGTTAGTAGAAAAGTATAGTCACTTAATAAAACTGTTCCATATATAGTTAGATTAAACATCCATACACTTAGCGGTGAATAGTGTGTTTATCTATTTATATGTAAAATCAAGCTTAGCTTTTTCCAGTCCCTATCTGTAGATGCCCCATCCACAGTTTCACATAGGAAGCCTAGTTCTACCACTTCACCATACATGGTGTACTTGTTTTGACTTTACTCAATAGGAGTTACTGTCTTCTAGGGCTGCTTTTCATCTAGGATGCCCATAATACAAAATAACTTCTTATTTAGCGCGATTTCTTTGACATCTCTTTCCCTAGAGTTGCATGTTTTGTGGAAGCATGTTTTGTTAGAGGGATAAACAGATTTATGTAGTGTTTTGATTATCAGTGTATATTAAATGTTTGGTCATTGCAGTGATGATAAAGTTATATATAAATCATCATCATTCTGACTTTCATTTCTGAATATGTTTTGTTTTATTTGACCTGTTTTTGTTTTTAATATATTACTATATTTATGGGCCTCATTTTTAGATAACATGAATCAATAGATCAGCATTTTACTTTAGGAATCTGTATTTCTGAGAAATCACATCTGACGTCTCTGATGCTAATTCAGCTTCAGGATCACTGGCTCAATATTTAGATATTTACTTTTTCTATTTTTATCTTCATTTATTGTAACATGTAATTCATCCTACTTCCTAGCCACATCAAAAATAATTTGAGTAAAAACTATTTTTTAGCTTTTATTTTAGGCTCAGGGGTACCTGTGCAGGTTTGTTATATAGGTGTACTCTATGTCGCAGCGGTTTGGTATACAGATATGTTTGTCACCTGGGTAATAAGCATAGCTTCTGATAGGCATATTGTAGACAATCCTATCTTTTATTTAGCTATATTTATTTATTCCATTGATAGCACTAATATATATTAATTTCTTCTATGTGCTGGGAGCCACTATTCATACTAAAATAATTATAGATGACCCTTTTCAAAAAGTATTCTAGCATAGTCATTCACTATGTGAACACCGGAAACAGAGTGCTTTAATTCAAAGCATAGCTCTGTCATTCACTAGCAATGTGATGAGAAATTTGCTTAATAGTTTTGTGTGTTAATTTACTTACCTTTGAAATAGATTTGATATTGACATTTTCTACATGGTGGTATATTAACTTACTGTATTAAGTCTGTTCTCACATTGCTATGAAGATACTGCCTGAGACTGCATAGTTTATGAAGCAAAGAGGTTTAATCGACTCATAGTTCCACATTGCTGGTGAGGCCTCAGGAAACTTACAATCATAGCAGAAAGCTAAGGGGAAGCATGGCACATGTTACATGGCAGCAGGCAAGAGAGAGAGACAGAGAGTGTAGAAGAAGCACCAGACACTTAACGAACAACCAGATCTCCTAAGAATTCACTCACTATCATGAGAACAGCATGGGAGAAAACATCCACATGATTCAATCACCTCCCACCAGGTCCCTCCTTCAACACGTAGGAATTACAATTCGGATTACAATTCAATATGAGATTTGTGAGGGGACACAGAGCTAAACCATATCACTAACCATTTGGAATGGTATCTGGCACAGTAAGAAGTGCTCAATCAGTGCTTGCCATTGTATTATTGAGTGCTCATCATGTGTCAGAGTGTGTTCTAAGGATTGTTGTGCCAATTTATTTAATATTTACAACATATTGTAAGGACATAGAATGCTTGTTATTCATCTTTCTAGTTTCACTATTGAGCACTGAACACTGTAGACCCTCACTAGACATGTTGATTGAATGAGCTTACAGTGAGCCAAGAATGCATGGAAGACATAAACATTTATCACAGTCCATTTGAGTGAAGGAAAAACTCAAAAAGAGACTGTATGTGAATAAAGATATCACAGACAATTAAGACTATGCTTTAAGCCTCTGAAAGATGACAAGATGAGAGAGAAACTTGTGCAATGGGAATATGGAAATTGCTTATGTCTTGAATGTCATGAGGATACAGCAAGCAAATTTTCTATATGATAACAGCATATGATATTTACGGGGAATGACAACATAAAATTGCAGCTAGATTATGATGGCTCACATAAGCCAAGCTATGATATTTGACTTTATACTGTAAAACAGGGTTCAGTAAACTTTCTTCAAAGACCAGATAGTGAAATGTTAGCCTTTGCTGGACATACGGTTTTTGTCACAACTACTCAGCTTTGCTGTTGTACTACAAAAGGAGCCTTTGAGAATAGTAAATAAATGTGAATGTGTTCTAATAAAACTCTATATATTAAAACGTGGAGCAGGCAATTTTAGTCTGAGAAGCATAGTTTGCTGAATTATGCTTTATAAGATAGGTGACCATAACATTATATGTTGATAAGTAACCGATTTATTGACTAAAAGGATTTAAATGCTTAATATGTGCCAAACCCTGTACTTTTCTGCATGATGCCTCATCCTTACTGTTTTTTTTTTCAACTGTGTCAGTACATTAGGTCTGTAATTAAAATTATGCTAATTTTTTAGTTGAACAAAGGAACCATGCTTGGAGGGATTAAGTTATTTACCCAAGACCATTCAGTTGGTCGATGTCAGATTACAGATCAGCTGTGTTAGGAACATTCGGAAAATAAATTCTAAGTATCATATTATGGAGTCTTTGGACTCCAGAAGTTTTTAATCTAGTGAGGGAAAAAATAATAACATACAAGATAACTTCATGTTAACTAGAACAATAAAATATCTGTCAAAAATAATATAATGATGTTATCTAGGAGTGTTCTCTATCTTTATGGAGCATACTACAATTTTAAACATACAATGAAATGTTAAGTTGATTAACTAAACTTTTTCAAAATAACAGAACAGTTAAAAACCAATTTTTATAGTAAAATTCTGGTTTTATAAATAAAAAAGTTACTGTTATTTTATATAAAAGGTTTTATATTTATAAATGTAATATATATGTGCAGTATGGAAAATTTTAAATCATCAAAAATATGTAAAGTTAAATTTTATATAGTCATATCATGTTATTCTATTGGTGAATATATTTTATGTTTTTTAAACCTCTATGTAATTTTCTTATTAATTATACCATATACATATTTTTCTAATAATCACCTTTGGAATGATAGTTCCAAAATACATTTTCTTTCTATTTTTAAAAGTTTAACATTGCAATTGTAGGTACACTTTGATATAAATATTTGATAAGGACTAAAGGACGGATTAAAATGTGTTGATAGTATCTGCTGCCTGTTATTGCCAAACTAGAGGCTACCTTCTCCATCTGAATAGTCCCTTGATGTCATGATATTAAAAAGGAATCAGACAAAACACAGCCCCACAAAAATATAATAAAAAACTAGTAAATCTTCAAGTCTAGAAAAAATATGATGTATCTTTATTAAAGTTTTATATATTAACAATAAAATGTGGCATGACAAGAATATGGCTTCGTTCATAAAACCAACTTCAGTGGAGGTTCTTGTTATGGCTTAAGAAAGATATATGAACAGTTTGAAGAAAATTACAGGAATAAATCTTTCTGGCTACCCCTAAAGCTCTGCAGTTAGTTAAAAACAAGAACACATTAGGGGAAGAAAAAGTTATGAATTGCCTTGGCTTACTTAATCCTGTGAAAAATCCTGTGAATTTCACTGATAAAATATTAGTGTCATTAACATTCACCTTCTTTAAATACTATAATGTGATAGACATTCTATACAACACAGACCAAAGCTTCAATTGGTAAACTAAGCACAAAATGTAAATTTTAGTAGTCATTTATGTTGCAGTGATCAAACAGAAGGTATGAAATAATGCCATATGTATCACACCAGTGTTTCTGGAGTATTTCTATAGAGAGGATCCAGCTAGTCATAAAATTGTTGATTCTAGAAAATTGCTTCCTTTGTTACAACTTGCATGATCTTTGGCTCTCTCAATTTCTGGGGAATGGAATTGATGAAATTTGATTTAATACCATTTTTTTAGATGTTAGTGCAAATAAGGATGAAAAAGATATATTTCAATCCTGTACAGTTAAACCATGTGGATTACCAAGTGATTGGCTTTTTAGATTTAATCTTATTTCTATCTCAAATCTAAGCTCTGTCTATTAACTGCCTTTATCCTCAATTGAGTTCTAAATGTCCACTTATAATTTCCCTATCCTCTTGTTCATTCTGTTTCTTATTTTGACTCTGGCTAATTGGGGGTTAACCTACATATTAAACTCTGACCCCAAATCAACAAATCCTGGTACTGAGAATTCCTATATCTCTACACTCTCCTACTTGAAAAAAAAATGATGACAGAATATAAAGATAGTAAAGGAGCACATTTTTCTTGATTGGCCTAGTATTCTTAGATTAATGACATAGAGCTATTGATACCACCATTTGTATCATAGATGTTGCTGATGTTGACATAAAGTAGACGCAGTACTTCCACTACCCAATAATAAATGATAATGGTGACTGTCAAATAATTAAAAAATAAATAAATATTTTTTACCTTAAAATATTTTTAAAACTTCTGAGAATTCCAGTTGTGTTTACTTCAAGGGACAGTTTTAAAACAATTTAGGAACAGTTTTCAGGTTGGACATGATGTGTTTCAATGATGTCTTAACATGACAGAGGCAAAACTGACCCCTGCTATATGCTTTGTTAAGATTGATCTATGTCAGAAGTTCCATTTTTTAATTTATAACAATAATGAAGAAAGAGACATCAGATTCAAAGGTAAATGATGTTATCATGTACAACTCAGAAAAACTTTCTAAGCCTCACTTGTCTCATCTGTAAATTGTGGATCATATCGCAAGCTCTCCCTTGATCAGTAAGTCAATATGAAGAAAGCAAAAAAAAAATGGTTTTAAGAAATTACATGAAAATAGTTTAGCTGACAGTTTATAAAGTCCATCCAAAATGATAGCTAGGGAATGAATTACTTTATGTTCCAGATCAGTCGTCAGGACTTCTCTCCAAATATGTTTCTATGTAAATTATTATTTGCTTTTATTGTACATAAATATATTTTGCAAGAGATGCTTTACACGACACAGTCTTAGATGCACTCCTTTTTATTTAGAATGAGGGTGAAAAGAGTAAACTATTATGTACCTTAATGACATGTTTCCAGTAAAGTTTTTAAAAAATAGGAAATGGAATAAAAGGTATCCAAAAAAGGAATAAAATATATTTCTTGCTAGTTATCACATTAATTGTACAAATCTGTTATCAAGGTATTTCATATAATGATATATTTAATATTAATGACATCTTTTCAAAGGACTTGCATTAAAATATCTTTTGCCAATGTGTCATACAGTTTGTCTCAAATATACATATGTGTGCAGATATACATTTTTAATACAAGACAAACAGAAGCTAACCTTTATATGGCTATGACTGTTGTCATTTGCTTTCCTAAAACCTACCTGCTGATTTCTTCTTTGCAAGAAGATTAATTGGATCTCTGCCTCTATATTGTCTGACATGTTATTCCTACATAGGAGGCGGCAACCTTTGCAATTTCCTAGTTTTAGATTGTGACACATTTCTTTGAAGGAGATAGCGGTATTTCATACATATAATCTCTTTGTCAAGCACATAGCAATCCCAGTCATCTGAGTAATTCATTTTCAGTAAAAGAAATAAATTTTGCGCCATCAAATTGATGTAACCTCTAACTTAGATTTTTAAAAAATTATTTGTGTAAAGCTTTGGGAAGCATCTGCTTTGATAGTCATTAGCTGTACATCTGGTAAAAAAAAAAAAAATACTGTCCACATGTTTGTTGCTGGAAAGAAAATTCCTAAGACTATAACCCCTGACTCAATGGAATATTAGTAAAGTGTTTTAGTTATCCATTGCCATTTAAAATGTCCGTATGGGTTTGTCAGTACAGCTTTTGAAATGTAACAAATTAATATCTTCATCCTAATTTGTGGACAGATGGCATGAACAGGACTGAGTGATGCATTGGGTTATCCCTCAGCTTGTCAAGACTTATTTACAGTGTAGGAGCCATTCTCCAATGGCTGATTATCTGCTTCATTTAGTAGGAAGGAAATTAACCTCTGATTTCCATGCTGATGACTCAGCAGGTAATGTACCACTAATGCTAAAAAAAGGTCCCAAAAAGGGACTGGTTTTCAAATCTAACAAGACACATTAAAAAGCTAAATTGCTTTTTATTGGACCCAGGAGATAAAGGCAATTATTTCAGTCCACTAGTTGGGATAATAAAATTTGGAAAAAGGAATGAAAAGGTTTTGTTTCCTGGCAGAATCAAATAAACAATTGTATTTTAAGTAATATGTTCTCCATAATTCCACAAAAATGCATGCCTTGTAATATACCTGGTTTAGAAAAGAAGATTCAGTGCAATAAAGCACTTATTTTAACTTCATATGTTAGATATCACTTAATTTTTAACTGAAGGTAAAGCCCACCAAAAAGACACTATTAGCTAAAACACATTATTTGAAATATAGAAGACATACGACTTTTTTAGTGAAACAAATTCGCCTTCACTCACAAATTAAACTATTTTGTAGTTTGAGTTCCTTTAATAAGAAGCTGTTTTGATTTGGTAATATATATTAATGCTTGGAATGTGCTTCCATTTGTTTGTATCCTCTTTTATTTCATTGAGCAGTGGTTTGTAGTTCTCCTTGAAGAGGTCCTTCACATTCCTTCTAAGTTGGATTTCTAGGTATTTTATTCTCTTTGAAGCAATTGTGAATGGGAGTTCACTCATGATTTGGCTCTCTGTTTGTTTGTTATTGGTGTATAAGAATGCTTATGATTTTTGCACATTGATTTTGTATCCTGAGACTTTGCTGAAGTTGCCTATCAGCTTAAGGAGATTTTGGGCTGAGACGATGGGATTTTCTGGATATATAATCACGTCATTTGCAAACAGGGACAATTTGACTTCCTCTTTTCCTAATACTAACAGGGAAAATGTAATGTTATAAGAAATATGCTTGAAGAGATACTTTTATTGTATCTTTTGGGACAAAAAACAATTTAGAAACATTAATATGGTAGCTATGTATGATATATGTACATATATAGATACAGAGCACAAATGGTGCTGGAACAGCTGGACATACAAATGCAAAAAATAATCTAGGCACAGATCTTTCATCTTTCACAAAATTTATTTCAAACCAAATCACAGATCTAAATGTAAATGGCGAAACTATACAACTTCTAGAACATAACATAGGAACACATTTTTGTACTTGTGCTTGTCAATGAATTTTCAGATATCCAAAGCATTAGAAATAAAAGAAAAAAAAGACTGACACGTAGAACTTTACAAAATTTAAGTTTAGTTTTGAAAAAAAAGACACTATTAAGAACAAAAAGTGGTGACAAATTGAGAGAAAATACTTAGAAAACATCTATCTGATACAATAAATAATTCTGAACACCCAACAATAGGAAAACAAACAACACAGTTAAAATATGAGCCAAAGATCTGAAAGAAAATGTAAAGATGGCATGTAAGCATATGGAAATATGCTCAACATCATATGTCATTTAAAAATTGCAAAGTACAGCAACAGCGAGACATTACTACTACACACCTATTATAATTGATAAAATCCAAAAGACTGACAACACGAAATGCTGGTAAAGATGTGTTATTAGTTACAAATACTCTCATCCATCACTATTGGAGAAACAAAATGGTATCACTGAGGCCGGTTAGTAGTCAAGGAGGTGACCATGTCCTTGGGACACAACAACCTTGAGACTTGAAATGTATGAAAAAGCATGTACAGCTACTGCACATGCACACTGAAAGGACCACTTGAAACATACTTACTAATGAATAATCATATAAGATTTCCATAATGGAGTCTCCATGGTGCCAGTCTTTGCTGTCTCATCCTTAAGTGCAGCCTTCCCTGAAATGTGTCTCAGGGTGTACTGTCTATTCTATACTTAACTATCAAAATACTTTTTTCTTTTGCAAAACTTACTCTACACTATATCTCTTTTGCTCTGTGTCTCTTTTTTGAATTATAATTAAGAAGACAAAAACCAAGGTCTCACAACAGCCATCAACATAGCCACTTCAGGAGACAGCTTGGCAACTTCTTACACAGCTAAATATAATTATACCATATAATCCACTAATCATACTCCTTGGTATTTTCTAATGTACCCAGGAGTATATATCCTTATAAAAACCTGAACTTAAATGTTTGTAACGTCTTTATTTATAATTGCAAAAACTTTTAGCAACTCAGATGTCCTTCAATAGGTGAATGGATAAACTGTGGTATATATAGAAAGTAATGGAACATTATTCAATGATAAAAAGAAATGAACAATGAATCCCGAAATGACATGGAGAAATTTAGCAATATATGCATATTGCTAAGAGAAAAATAATACCAATCTAAAAAGGTGACATACTATATGACTCCAACTGTGTCACATTCTGAACAAAGCAAAACTAGACAGACAACAAAAAGGTCAGTTACTGCCAAAGTTTAGACATGATGGAGGGATTAACTGGCACAACACAGAAAATTTTTTTGGCAGTTAAATTGTCTGTATCATATTTTAATGGTAGATACATTTTATTATGTATTTGTCAAAATCCACAGAATGTACAATACATAGAGTAAACTCACACCATGGCCTTAAGTTAATAATAAACACATTTATAGTCATTAATTAATGTAAGAACTACAACACACTAAATAAAGATGTTAGTAATAGGAGAAAATTGAGGGTGGAGAGGAGAGAGTATATGGGAATTTTCTGTACTTTCTGCCCAACGTTTCTGTAAACTTTAATCTATAAATTAAGTCAATTAATTTTTAAATGTATTAAAGATAAGTAAAATTGAAATTGATCAGAATGGATTTCAATCTAGAGCAATGTATGACAAATAATAAAAAGCGTTTTTTTAAAAAATGGATTCTTTCACAATTTACGTAAAAAACAAAAGTTAGAGAAGCTAAATGACATAGTTTGGCTGTGTCCCCACCCAAATATCATCTCAAATTGTAGTTCTCATAATCCCCATGTGTCATCGGAGATACTTAGTGGGAGTTAATTGAATCATCGGGGCAGTTTCTCTCATGTTATTCTCATGATACTGGGTAAGTTCACATGAGCACTGATGGTTTTATAAGGGCTTCTTGCTTTTCTTGGTTCTCATTACCTCTCTTTCACCATGTGAAGAAGGACATGTTTGCTTCTCCTTCTACTATGATTTTAAGTTTCCTGAGGCCTTCCCAGCTATGCTGCACTTTAAGTCAATTAAACCTCTTTTCTTTATAAATTACCCAGTCTCAGTATGTCCTTATAGCAGTGGGAGAACAGACTAATACAATAAATTGGTACCAGTAGTGTGAGGTGCTACTGAAAAGATACCCCAAAATGTGGAAGTGACTTTGGAACTGGCTAACAGGTAGACATTGGAACAGCTTCAAGTGCTCAGAAGAAAACAGGAAAATGTGGGCAAGTTTGGAACTTTCTAGAGACTTGTTGAATGGCTTTGACCAAAATGCTGATAGTGATATAAACAATGAAGTTCAGGATGAGATGGTCTCAGATGGAGATGAGGAACTTGTTGAAAACTGGAGTAAAGGTCAGTTTGCTATGCAAAGAGCCTGGCTGCATTTTTCCCCTGCCCCAGAGATCTGTGGAACTTTGAACCAGAGAGAGATGATTTAGGGTATCTGGAAGAAGAAATTTCTAAGTGGCAAAGCATTCAAGAGGAAGCAGGGTGTAAAAGCGTGGAAAATTTGTGACCCTGACAGTGTGATAGAAAAGAAAAACAAATTTTCTGATGAGAAATTCAAACTAGCTGCAGAAATTTGCATAAGTTACAAGGACCTGAATGTTAATTACCAAGACAATGAAGAAAATGTCTCTAAGAAATCCTGGAGACCTTACTGGTAGTTCCTCCCATCACAGGTCTGGAGGCCTAGAAAGAAATAATGTTTTCATGGACCAGGCTCAGGGCCTACCTGCTTTGTGCAGCCTCCAGACATGGTGCCCTGAGTCCCAGCTGCTTCAGCTCTAGCTGTGGCTAAAAGAAGCCAAGATACAGCTCAGGCCATTGCTTCAGAGGTCCATGAAAGCCCCAAGCTTTGGCAGCTTCCACGTGGTGTTGGTCCTGTGGGTATGCAGAAGACAAGAATTGAGGTTTGAGAACCTCCACCTAGATTTTACAGGATGTATGGAAATACCTGGATGTCTAGTCAGAAGTTTGCTGCTGGGGCAGACCCCTCATGGAGAACCTCTACTAGAACAGTGTGGAAGGGAAATGTGGGGATGAAGCCCCCACACAGAGTCCCACTGGGGCATGGCACTGCCTAGTAGTGCTGTGAAAAGAGGGCTACTGTTCTCCAGACCCTAGAATGAGATCGACTGACAGCTTGTACTCTGTATCTGGAAAAGCCACAGACACTCAACACCAGCCCATGAAAGCAGCTGACAGAGAGATTGTACCCTGAAAAGCCACATGCTCAAGGCTGTGGAAGCCCACCTCTTGCATCAGTGTGACCTGGATGTGAGACATGAAGTCAGAGGAGATCATTTTGGAAATTTAAGATTTAATGACTGCCCTATTGAATTTTGGACTTGTCTGCAGCCTGTGCCCCCTATGTTTTGACTAATTTCTCCCATTTGGAGTAGTTGCATTTGCCCAATGCCTGTACACTCATTGTATCTAGGAAGTAACTAACTTGCTTTGGATTTTGCAGGCTCATAGGCAAAAGGAACTTGCCTGTCTCAGATGAGACGGTGGACTTAGACTTCTTGGTTAATGGTGGAATGAGTTGAGACTTTGGGGGACTGTTGGAAAGGCATGATTGTGTTTTGAAATGTGAAAAAGACATGAGATTTGGGAAGGGCCAGGGACAGAATGATATGGTTTGGCTGTGTCCCCACCCAAATCTCATCTTGAATTGTAGTTTCCATAATCCCCATGTGTCATGGGAAGGACCTAGTGGAGGTAATTGAATCATGGGGGGTGGTTTTCCGCATGCTATTCTCATGATAGTAAGTTCTCATTAAATCTGATGGTTTCATAAGGGTCTTCTCCCTTCACTCAGTTCTCATTCTTCTCCTTCCTGCTGCCATGTGAAGAAGGAGATGTTGGTTTCCCCTTCTACCATGACTTTAAGTTTTCCTACATCTCCCCAGCCCTGCAAAACTGTGAGTCAACTGCACCTCTTTCCTTTACAAATTACCCAGTCTTGGGTATGTCCTTATAGCAATAAGAGAATGAACTAATACACCAAGTTCTGTAAAATTTACTTAATCTCATCCAGTGCTTCAGGTAAAAGACTAAATAGGCATAGATTTTGTTACCTGTATTGATGTGACAAATCATGTGACACAAATTTTCTCATTTCTTCACTCAAATACAAATAAACCACATGTTAAACAATCTACTAAAAGAAACCAAAAGTTAGACTGAGTAGGGTGGCTCATACCTGTATGTAATCCTAGCACACTGGGAGGCCAAGGTGAAAGATCACTTGAGGCCAAGAGTTAGAGACCACCAGCCTGGGACAACACAATGAGATGCCATCTTAATTAAAAGAAAAAAATGTTAAAGAGCAATTACAGAACGGCATAGCATACTAGATAGACTTATGAGCCTTGCATAAAGGAGAAATGGAACAAAAATATAGCAGAAATTGTAATTTATTGCAGAGGTCTAAGCATGTGAAGGAAATTATCCAAATCAGTCCCACATTAAAAGTATCTGAAAATAAATATTTAGAAACAGTGATTTATAAGCATTTCCAAAAGGTAGGAACAATTATGGAAAATACTTGCTAAATGCTGGAAGAGGTTAAGCTATTCTCAGGATGCAACGTCCCTATCACAGAACAAGCACAAATGCAAAGCCTTTTGGGGGAAAGAAACACTGGGATATTTGTTATATAAACCAAATACAAACTCACCATCTAATATAACAAATATCTTTAGATGTAGATCTTTATCAACTTTAAACATTCTATTAAAAATATACAAAATACAAAATAATTGAACATGGAATACTTTTTATTTTATTTTTCAACTTTTTTTTTTTTTTTAGATGAAATTTTGCTCTTTTTCCCAGGCTGGTGTGCAATGGCACAGTCTCAGCTCACCGCAACCTCCGCCTCCGGGTTCAAATGATTCTCCTGCCTCAGCCTCCCGAGTAGCTGGGATTACAGGCATGTGCCACCATGCCCAGCTAATTTTGCATTTTTAGTAGAGACAGGGTTTCTCCATGTTGATCAGGCTAGTCTTCAACTCGCGACCTCAGGTGATCCACCTGCCTCAGCCTCCCAAAGTGCTAGGATTGCAGGTGTGAGCCACCGTGCCCGGCCCTATTTTTCAGCTTTTATTGGTATATAGTATTTGTGTATATTTATGGGGTACATGTGATATTTTCTTACATGCAGAGAATGTGCAATGGTTAAGTTCAGGCTATTTAAGATATCCATCACCTGGGGCATTTATCATTTCTGTGTTTTGGGACCACTTCAAGTCCTCTCATCCAGCTATTTTGAAATATATAATACTTTGATGGTAACTATAGTCACTCTGTGCTGCTATTGAACATTAGAACATATTTTTTTCTGTACTACTCTATGTTTACACTCTGCCTTTGCCCATTCTTCCCCCAAAACACACCCTTCCCAGCCTCTGTTGACTATTATTTTACACTGTATCTCCATGAGATTAACATTTTTTAGGTACCACATCTGAGTGAGAACATGGAATATTTTTCTTTCTGTGCCTAGATTATTTCATTTAATATAATGACCTCAAGTTTCACTCATGTTGCTGCAAATGACAAGATTTTATTATTTATTATGGTCAAATAGTATTCCACTATGTGTATAGACCATATTTTCTTTATCCATGCAGCCGTTAATGAACATTTAGGTGGATTCCATATCTTTGCTATTGTGAATCATGCTGCAATAAATATCAGGATGCAGATCCCTTTTGAAATATTGATTTCATTTTCTTTGGCTAAATAGCCAGTTACTGGGATTGCTGGATAATATGGAAATTTTTTAGTTTTTAAGATAAATTTTACACCATTTTACATAAAGCTATGCTGATTTACATTCCCACCAGTAGTATATAAAAGTTCCATTTTCTCAACATCCTTGCCATGATCTATTATTTTATGTCTTTTTGATATTAGTAACCATTCTAACTGGGATAACATAATATATCGTTGTGGTTTTGGTTTGGATTTCCCTGATGATTAGTGAAGCTGAACATTTTTTCATATACTTCTTGGCCATGTGTATGTCTTCTTTTGAGGAATTGAGCTCACTTTTTAATGTGATTATTTGTTTTTCTGCTGTTGAGTTGTTTGTGCTCCTTTTACGTGGTGGATATTAGTCCCTTGTCAGATGAATGGTTTGCAAATATTTCCCCCATTCAACACATTGTCACTTAACTCTATTGATTACTTCCTTTGCTGTGCAAAAGATTTTTAGTTTAGTAAAGTCTCAGTTGTTTAATATTTTTGTTGTTGCCTGTGCTTTTGAGGTCTTAGGCAAAAAATCATTGCCTAGATCAATGTCCTGCACTGTTTTCCTGGTTTACTTCTAGTAGTTTTATAGTTTTGGGTCGTACATGGAAGTCTTCAATCCATTTGGAGTTAATTTTTGTGGATGGTGAGAGATAGAAATCTATTTTTATTCTTCCACATATGGACATCTAGTTTTCCCAGCATCATTTTTTAAAGAGGGTGTCCTTTCCTTAATGTATGTTCTTGGAACCTCTATCAAAAATCAGTTGACTGAAAACATGTAAATTTATTTCTGGCTTCTCTATTCTGTTCCATTCATCAAAGAGTTTTTTTGTTTTTTTTTTCCATACCAATACCATGCAGTTTTGCTTGTTATAGCCTTGTAATACATTCTTAAGTCAGGTACTGATGCCTCCAGCTTTGTTCTCCACACTCAGCATTGTTTGGGATATCCAGGCTCTTTTTTGTTGCCCCATAAATTTTAGGATTGTTTCTTTCATTTCTATGAAATAGAAAAATACTTTTATTTTTGATACGAATTGCATTGAATCTGTAGACTACTTTTGGAAGTAAGACCATTTTATTTTATTTTTATTTTTTGAGATGGAGTCTTGCTCTGTCGCCCAGGCTGCAGTGCAGTGGTGCCATCTCGGCTCACTGAAAGCTCCACCTCCTGGGTTCACACCTTTCTCCTGCCTCAGCCTACTGAGTAGCTGGGACTACAGGCGCCCACCACAACGCCTGGCTAATTTTTTGTATTTTTAGTAGAGACAGGGTTTCACCATGTTAGCCAGGATGGTCTCAATATCCTGACATTGTGATCCGCCCACCTTGGCCTCCCAAAGTGCTGGGATTGCAGGCGTGAGCCACCGCACCCAGCCAGAAGACCATTTTAACAATATTAATTCTTTTGATCCAGATATATTTCCACTTGTTTGTATCTCCTTCAATTTCTTTCATCAATGTTTGGCAGTTTTTCTTATAGAGGTCTTTCACCTTCTTGGTTATATTTATTACTAAATATTTTATTAGTTTTGTTTCTGTTTTAAATGGGATTCTTTCTTGATTTATCTTTCACCTAGTTTATTTTTGGTGTATAGAAATGCTAACGATTATTGTATATTGATTTTGTATTCTGCAACTTCATTAACTTTGCTTATCATAACTAAGAGGGGCATTTATTTATTTATTTAGCTTTTCCTAAATATAAGATTACATCATCCGAAAAGAGAAGAAACCTGACTTCCTCTTTTCCAATCTGGATACATTTTATTCCTTCCTCTTGCCTGATTATTCTGGCTGGGACTTCCAATAACATCTTGAATAGGAGTAGTGAAAGTGAGCGTCTTTGTCTTGTTCCAGTTCTTAGAGGAAAAGCTTTCTATTTTTCCCTATTCAGTATAATGTTAGCTGTGGGTTTTTAATGTATGGCCATTACTATGTTGGGGTATTTTCCTTCCATGCCTACTTCATTGAGACTTTTTAATCATGAAGGGATGTTGCATTTTATCAATTTTTTTCTGCATCTATTGAGATGATTATATATTTTTTCATTCTGTTGATGTGATGTATCACATTAATTGATTTGTGTGTGTGTTGAGTTGAATTATCCCTATATCCATGGGATACGTTCCACTTGATCATGGTATATTATCTTTTTGATGTTCTGTTGTATTCAGATTGCTGGTATTTTGTTGAGGATTTTTGTGTCTATGTTCATGACAATTTTTGGATTGTAGTTTTCTTTTTTGGTGTATTCTTGTCAGCTTTTGGTATCAGGGTGATGCTAGCCTCATAGAATGAGTTAGGGAGAATTTCCTTCTCTTCAAGTTTTTGAAATAGTTTTAGGAGAATTTGTGTTTGTTCTTCCTTATAGGTGAAGCTATTCTGTAATGGACTTTTCCTTGTTGAACGACCTTTTATTATTGCTTCCTTTATGTTACTGGCCATTGGTCTGCTCAGGTTTTCTATTGTCTAGTGATTCATCCTTGGGACGTTGTATGTGTCTAGAAATTTACCCATTTTCTCTAGGTTTTCCAGTTGGTTAGTGTAGAGTTTTTTCATAATATTCTCTGATGAGCTTTGGTATTTCTTTTGTATGATTTGTGACATCTTTTTTTCTAACTTTCTTTATTTGGGTCTTCTTTTTTTCTTGGTTAGTCTAGCTGTGGCTTATTAATTTTGTTTGTCTTTTAGAAAAAACAACTCCTTCTTTTATTGATCCATTGTATGTTTAGTCTTTTCTTTGTTTAGTTTTGTTCTTGTGATGGTTAATATTGTCAACTTGATAGAACTGAAGGATGAAAAGAATTGTTCCTGGTATGTCTATGAGGAGATTAATATTTGAGCCACTGGACTGGGAGAGGCAGATCCCCCCTCAATCTTGGCGGGCACCATCTAATCGGCTGCCGGCATGGCTAGAAAAAAAAGCAGGCAAAAGAAGTTGGAATGACCACACTTGCTGAGTCTTCTGGCCTTCATCTTTGTCACATGCTGAATGTTTCCTGCCCTAGAACATAGGACTCCAAGTTCTTTCAGCTTTTGGACTCTTGAACTTACATGAGTGGTTTGCCAGGGACTTTTGGGTGTTCTGCCACAGGCTGAGGACTGCACTGTCAGCTTCCTACTTTTGAGGTTTGGGGACTTAGACTGGCTTTTCTGCTCCTGAGCTTGCAGATGGCCTGCTGAGGGACTTCCCCTTGTGATTGTGTGAGTCTGTACTCCTTAATACACTCCCTTTCATATATACATCTATCCAATTAGTCCTGTCCCTCTAGAAAACCCTGACTAATACAGATTTTGGTGCCAGAAGTGGGCTGTGCACAGCAACATCCCATCATCAAATGAAAGTGCTATATACATGATCAGGCTCCAGCAGGTCCTGAAGATACATATAAGTTACATGAGGAAGTGGATCAAATGTCCATGGTCTCCACTCCTGCCTCTCTGCCTTCTCTCCCCAACCTGCACTGATGGCTTCATGGGGAGCTCCCTATGATCAGTTGACAAAGGAAGAGAAGACTAGGGCCTGGTTCACAGATGGTTCTGCACAATATGCAGGCACCACCCAAAAGTAGACAGCTGCAGCACTACAACCCTTTTCTAGGACATCCCTGAAGGACAACGGTGAAGAGAAATCTTCCCAGTGGGCAGAAGTTCACGTAGTTCAGCTGGTTGTGCACTTTACATGTAAGGAGAAATGGCCAGATGTGCAATTATATACTGATTCATGGGCTGTAGCCCATGGTTTGGCTGGATGGCCAGGGACTCTGAAGAAGAATAATTGGAAAATTGATGACAAAGAAATTGGGATACAGGTATATGGATGGACGTCTCTGAGTGGTCAAAAACTGTGAAGATGTTTGTATTCCATGTGAGTGCTCACCAAAGGGCAACCTCAGCAGAAGAGGATTTTAATAATCAAGTGGATAGGATGACCTGTTCTGTGGACACCACTCAGCATCTTTCTTCAGCCACCACTGTCATCGCCCAATCTACCATGAACATATGGCTATGGTGGCAGAGACGGAGGTTACACATGAGCTCAGCAATGTGGACTTTTACTCACTAAGGCTGATCTGGCTACAGCCACTGCTGAGTGCCCAATTTGCCAGCAGCAGAGACCAACACTGAGCCCTTGATATGGCACCATTCCTCGGGGACATCTGCCAGCTACCTGGTGGCAGGTTGATTGTATTGGACCTCTTTCATCATGGAAAAGGCAGAGGTTTGTCCTCACTGGAACATACACTTACTCTAGATATGGGTTTACCTATCCTGCATGCAATGCTTCATCCAAGACTGCCATCCGTGGACTCATGGAACGCCTTATCCACTGTCATGGTATTTCAAACAGCATTGTCTCTTACCAAGCCACTCACTTTGTGGCTAAAGAAGTGTGGCAGTGGGGTCATGCTAATGGAATTCACTGGTCTTCCGTTGTTTCCTATCATTCTGAAGCAGCTGGATTGATAGAACAGTTAAATGGCCTTTTGAAGTCACAATTACAATGCCAGCTAGATGACAAGACTTTGCAGGGCTGGGGCAGAGTTCTCTGGAAGGTCATGTATGCTCTGAATTGGCGTCCAATATATGGTACTGTTTCTCCCATAGCCGGGATTCATAGGTCCAGGAATCAAGGGGTGTAAGTGTAAGTGGCACCGCTCACCATCACCCTTAGTGATCACTAGCAAAATTTTTGCTTCCTGTTCCTGCCACATTACATTCTGCTGGCCTAGAGGTCTTGGCTCTGGATGGAGGAATGCTGCCCCTAGGAGACACAACAGTAATCCCATTAAACTGGAAGTTAAGATTTCCACCTGGCCACTTTAGGTTCCTCCTACTTTAAGCCAACAGGCTAAGAAGGGAGTTAGAGTGTTGTTTAAGGTGACTTACCCAGACTATCAAGATGAAATCAGTCTACTACTCCACAATAGAGTTAAGAAATAGTATGCAAGACATCAGGAGATCCCTTAGAGCATCTCTTAGTATTACCATGCCCTGTGAGTAAGGTCAATGGAAATCTACAACAATTCAATCTACGCAGGATTACAAATGGCTCAGATCCTTCAGGAATGAAGTTTTGGGTCTCTCCACCAGTTAAAAAACCACAACCTGCTGAGGTGCTTGCTGAAGACAAAGGGAATACAGAATGGGTAGTAGAAGAAGGTAGTCATCGATACCACCTACTACCACGTGACCAGTTGCAGAAATGAGTACTGTAATTGTCATAAGTATTTTCTCCTTATTGTATTAAGAACATGTTTGTGCATGCATACACTTATACTAATAAAATATATCCATTGTATTTCCTTCCTTTTTTAAAAATCATATGACACAAGATTATTGACATACCAACATTTAACTGTTGTTAACTTTATATAATAGCATTTGGGTTAAGGATTAATGTTCTTCCAGTTATACGGAGGATAGCCGTATTATGTTAGGCGTAATTATGGCGTAACTATTGTCTTTATTTAAATATTATGTATGATTTCAAGAGATGTGTATGGGTTCAAATTGACAAAAGTGGACCTGTGGTGATTAATATTGAGTGCTAACTTGATTGGATTGAAGGACAAAAAGTGTTCTTCCTGGCTGTGTCTATGAGGGTGTTGCCAAAGGAGATTTAACATTTGAGTCAGTAAACTGGTAGAGGAAGACTCACTCTCAATCTGGGTGGACACCATCTACTCATCTGTCAGCATGGCCAAAAAGAAGCAGGCAAAGAAGTTGGAAGGAACAGACTTGCTGAGTCTTTCAGCCTTCATCTTTGTCCCTTGATGGATACTTCTTGCCCTCGAACATCAGACTCCACGTTCTTCAGCTTTTGGATTCTTGGACTTACATGAGTGTTTTGTCAGGAGCTCTTGTGCCTTTGGCCACAAACTGAAGACTGCTCTGTTGGCTTCCCTACTTTTGAGATTTTGCATCTCAGACTGGGTTCCTTGCTCCTCAGCTTGCAGATGGCCTATTGTGATACTTCACTCTGTGATTGTGTGAGTCAACACTCTAATAAATTCCCTTTCACATATACATCTATTCTATTACTCCTGTTCCTGTACAGAACCCTGACTAATACAGATCTGATCTTTATTATTATTACTGTTATTTTCTGGAACAGAATCTCACTCTGTCACCCAGGCTGAAGTGCAGTGGCATAATCTTAGTTCACTACAGCCTTGACTTCCCAAACTCAAGCAATCCTCCTTCCTCAGCCTCACAAGTAGCTGAGATACAGGTGTGCACCACCAAGCCCAGCTATTTTTATTGTTGTTGTTGTTTATTATTTGTAGTGATGAGGTCTCACTGTGTTGCCCAGGCTGGTCTCACACTCCTCAGCTCAAGTGATCCTTCTGCCTCAGCCTCCCAAATTGCTGAGATATTAGCTTGTGATCTTTATTACTTTTTACATCTATCTAATAATTTCGTTTTGTTTACTCTTGCTTTTCTAGTTCCTTGAGGTGCAACATTAGTGTGTTTATCTGAAATATTTCTACTTTTTGATATGGTCATTTACTGCCATAAACTTCCCTCTTAGTATTGCTTTTGCTATATGCTATAGGTGTTGATAGGTTGTCTTTCCATTTTTATTTGTTTCTTTTTTTATTTTCATCTATATATTCTCTGATTATAGAAGAGAATGTTCTAAAAGTGTCTGTTAGGTCAATTTTGTCTAAATTCCAATTTATTTCCAGTGTTTTGATGGGAATTGCTTTGAATGTGTAGATTGCTTTAGGCAGTAAGGCCATTTTAACAATAGTAATTCTAATACATGACTGTGAGATGTCTTTCCATTTGTTTGTGTCATTTCTTTGTTGATTTTCTGCCTAGTATTATGATAATCTGTCGAGTATTATGAATGAGGTGTTTAAATCCCCTACTATTATGGTATTGCTATCTCTTTCTTTAGGCCTAGTAATGTTTATTTATACGTGTAAGTGCTTTAGTGTTGAGTACATATATGTTTTAAATTGTTATTTTCCTTTGTGAGTTGATTCCTTTATCATTTTATAGTGACATTCTTTATATTCTTATTTTAACAATTTTGACTTAAAACCTGTTTCATCTGATACAAGTATAGCTACCCAGTGTGAATTTTTTTTTTTTTTTTGCATGGGATATGTTTTTTCCTTTACTTTACTTTGAGCCTATATGCATTTTTAGATGTGCACTGGGTTTCTTGTTGGCAGCATATAGGCAAATGTTGTTTCTTTATCAATTCAGCCCATCTCTCTTCTAGGTGGGTACCTTAATAATTTTATATTCAAAATTATTATTAACATGTAAGATTTTGTTCCCATCATATTGTTGTTTACTTGAACATTTTTTATTCTTTTTCTTTTGTGTTGTTAATCATTGATGTTTGGTGGGTTTTCTGGAGTGACAGCATTGAATACTTTGTCTTCCTCATTTGTGTGTTTGCTGTACCAGTGACTTGTATACTTTTGTGTGTTTTTATAAAGATATATATCATTCTTTTGCTTTCAGGTGTAGTATTCCTTAAGCATTTCTTATAGGTCCAGTCTAGTGGTTATTAATTCTTCAACATTTGCTTATCTGGGAATTTATTTCTCCTTCAGTAACAAAGGATAACTCTGCTGGGCATAGTATTCTTAGCTGACAGTATTTTTTAAATTTTTTTTTCATTTTAGTGCTTTGAATTATTGTCTAATTCTCTCCTCACCCTAAGTTTTCTGCTGATAAATCCCCTGTAAGTCTGTCAAAGTTGACTTATATGTAACAAGATGATTTCTCTAACTTTTAATAAAATTATCTCTGACTTTTAACATGTTGACTATAATTTGCTTTAGAGAAGACTTTTCTGGGGTATATCTACTTGAAAATATTTGAGCCCCTTGTATTTTTTTTTTTTTTTAGACAGAGTCTTGCTGTGTCACCCAGGCTAGAGTGCAGTGGCGCGATCTCAGCTCACTGCAAGCAACATCTCCCGGGTTCATGCCATTCTTCTGCCTCAGCCTCCCGAGTAGCTGGGACTACAGGCGCCCACCACCACGCCTGGCTAATTTTTTGTATTTTTAGTAGAGATGGGGTTTCACTGTGTTAGTCAGGATGGTCTTGATCTCCTGACCTCGTGATCCACCCGCCTCAGCCTCCCAAAGTGCTGGGATTACAGGCATGAGCCACTGCGCCCAGCTGAGCCCCCGTATTTTAATGTCTAAATCTCTTGCTGGACTTTGGAAGTTTTCAGTTATTATTTTAGAAAATAGGTTCTCCATACCTTTGACCTACTCCTCACCTTCTCAAACATGTAATATTTTGTTGGCTTACTGTGGCCCATTTGTCATATAGGCTTTTTGCTTTCATTTTTTTGTTTATGCTGTTTAAAAACCTGTCTGGGTTATTTTAAAAGATGTCTTCACATTCTGATACTTTCTTCTGATAGATTTAGTCTGCTATTAAAATTCTTGGTTGCATTTTTAAAATATCATTTATTGAATTCTTTAGTTTCAGTTATATATATGTATGTATATATATATATATACATACATACATATACGGTGAATTTGTGATTCATATCCTGAATTCTTTTCTGATTTCTTTCTTTCATTTATCTGTGTTCTATTGTACATAACTGAGCTTAATATCATTATTTTGAATTCTATTATGGCGTTTTATAATTGTTTTCCCATGGGAATCTTGCTGGAGAATTATTGTGTTTCTTGGGAGGTGTCATATTTTCTTGATTATTCATTTGTATTGTGTCCCTTTGTTGATATTCTTGTATGTGGTATAACAGTTACATCTTCCAATTTTCTGAATTTGCTTTCATAGCAAAATGCTTCTCCTAAAGATGTATCTTTGGTGTTGGTTGGTTAGGGCACCTTAGCTTTGATTCTGGGTGCATGCAGTAGTGTAATCTTTGTATAATTCCTTTGACTATAAACAGCAGTAATAGTGCCTAAGTTTCTCAGTGGCTTCAGATATGATTGTTAGAAGAGGGTATGGTGGGGCTTTGCTGAAGATAGTTATGCCAGATGGGCCAGTCCTTGTGCTACAGTGGTGGCAGCAGTAGGGTGAACATTCTTGTCCTTGTTCCCATGGGTGGCACACATGGTTCTGTTGTTACAGAGTCAAGGTGGGTGAATTCCTAGACCCCTAGGCAGCTTAAGTGCTGGCAGTGGCAGCTTGGAGTCTGGTAAGTTTGTGGATTCTTGAGCCCCTGAGCAGTAGGCATGGCATTGGCATGGGAGATTGGCAGAAGTGGTAGTGAGACTACCTTGGGCTCCCAAGCATCACATCTTGGCATTAGTCATGGCTGTAATGGGCTTGGCAGGACAGTCCCCAGTTCCCCAGGTGGTGTGTGCAAGTGGGTGTGGGTGATGATGGTGGTGACAGGATGAGCAGGCCCATCTACTGACCTCCAAGGATTCTGCACAGATTCCAGCAGTGGTGGATGGAGTAAGGTGATCTCAAGTCACTTCAAGCAGTGTGAGAACTAAGAGGAGAGATAATGCCAGGCCATGTAGGTCTGCCCTCAGGTTCCCCAGTGGTATGCACAGGTGCAGGCCCTGGTGTGTAGATTGGGGTGATCACCAAGATCACCAAGCCTCCAGGTGCCATTTTTGGGTGGCAGCAGAAGCAGTAGTGGTGGATGAGGAGAGCCTCTCCTTAGGGCATTTGCAAGCGCAGGGCAGTCCTGAAAGTGTGTGTGTGTGTGTGTGTGTGTGTTGGGGGTGAAGGGGCTTCTGTCAGTTGCAGCAGCACCAGACAGTCAGCTCTTAGGCTCTGGGGAGCGCACACTTTGGCTCCCCTCACCCCCACCACTAGTGGTAGCAGCAGTCATAGACAGACAGTGGCTGGCCTCAAGGCATATGAAATTGCATGATAGTCCTGTTGTTAACATGGTCAGGATTGCTGTCAGTGGGAGCAGCCCCAGGTGGGTATCTGTCAGGCTCTCAGTAGCACACACTTTGGCTCCATTTGTCCCAGTGGAGCAGCTTCCTCTGTTCACTGTCCCACTCACTCCCCCCGGTATAAAAAATGGTATGCACGGCCGGGCGCAGTGGCTCACGCCTGTAATCCCAGCACTTTGGGAGGCCGAGGCGGGTGGATCACGAGGTCAGGAGATAGAGACCATCCTGGCTAACACGGTGAAACCTCATCTCTACTAAAAATACAAAAAAATTGCCGGGCGTGGTGGCGGGCACCTGTAGTCCCAGCTACTCGGGAGGCTGAGGCAGGAGAATGGCGTGAACCTGGGAGGCGGAGTTTGCAGTGAGCCGAGATTGTGCCACTGCACTCCAGCCTGGGCGACAGAGCAAGACTCCATCTCAAAAAAAAAAAAAAAAAAAAGTATGCACAAGAGTGCTGGAGACTCTACCATACTGCTGAGTTTCACTGACATTTGCCACTACACATAGATTGATGCCAGCGGGCTTCCAGGTATGTGGAGGTGCAGGAGCTGTTTGGCCCCGGCGCAGTATGTAATGTAGTGGGGGCTAGTTTCTCAAAATGTTGGTTAGCTGAAGCCGCTTGGGTCTTGGTGGGGTGTGTGGGACCCAGGGTAAGCTCCCTCTCTGGAGTAATGTCACTCTGTGGACTCCACACAGCTCCCTATGCTAGTCTCAGTGCCAGTAAGACTCAAGAGGCCCTACTGTGACTAGGATTGCAGGAGTCAATGTTGGAAATGTTTGCCACTGAGAGTTTCTCTTAACTCTTCCCCACACTGGGGAGCCTCTCTGGGCTACTAGCCAATTACTGCCTGACTTACTTCTGTGCCTCAGGTTTTTCCTGTCACTTTTATGCTGAATTTAAGCATTCTCTTTTTGGTGCCCAATTTGAAGTGTAATTAACTAATCACTATTTGAGATCTTCTTTTTGAAGAAGGTAAGCACTAAATACATCTTGTCAACCATCTGGAAGCCACTCGAGTATGGAATTTTCTAAAATAAATAAAATCACAAAAATAAGCAGGCCAGCTACAATAAAAGACAAATGAAAGTCGTAGAGTTGAAAAGTGTGTGTGTGTGTGTGTGTGTGTGTATGTGTGTGTCTGTGTTAGAGATAGTCACTAAAAATAGTAAATTCGAAAATGCTTTTTAAGAATTTAACTTTAATGTACAATAATTTAATTAAATTTAATGCAAGATCTCTCTCTTCGGAGACAAAGTATCTGGGATGTTTAGCAGCTAAGTAGAGTTGAAAAAGAGAGAAGAAATGAATTCTGGTGGTATATTAAGCATTAGATCACAGAAATTGCCCCCAAAAACTTTACTGCCAGAAAGGCTTCTTTCTGAATGCAATATTAAGCAAATGAATCTGAGAACAGCTGGTGAACTTGGGCAAGTGTGGAAAAGACAACAGTGTCACAACAAAAGCCCAGATGATTTCAGAAGAACCCAAGAAAACACATTTTCAGTAGGACTGAGGACTGTACACAGGAAAATCAGCTGAAGGTATGATCCAATTTTAAAAATGGCAATAAGGTTTCAGAGGTCACAGATCTCAGAAGAGAAGGGAACACTGCACAAATAGGCATAAAGCCACCCAGGCACACTTGCAAATTTCACCTAGGAAACTATCTGATTTAAACCAGACTAATATAAAGAAATTTCCAATACCAAAATACTGCAGTAAAAATGAAGAAAATTATCTTCATAAATATCTTCATAAAGGCATACTGACAAAAATAAGGCAGGAGGAAAGAAATTTTAGCTTGATACTACAAAACAATCTACTAGAGAAATCAGATTCAAGTAACTAAAGAATCATAGGAGAAGTTGTGGCATAACGACAGATAATAATTTGGATATAATTAAAGGTAGCATTAAGAATAGATTATAAAGGTATATATGTTAAAATAGCATGTAAATGTTATATATTCTGCTATATGAATATAATGCAAGTGTTAAAAATTGGGAAGAATAGTAGAAAAAATAAGTCTGAATATATATTTTGGAATTTCACTTTAAAATGTATTCCTCCTTACCATTGTATTGGTTATTCTTGGCTTCTTATCTTTTATTTGCATTTTAGAATCATATTTTTAATATCTTAGAAAAACTTCAGTAAGTTTTTAATTGAAAATTTGTTTGAAATTGCATTATATCAATGAATAACTTAGTAGAGTAATAACATATGTATAATATTTAATGAGCTAGTCATAAAAATGTTATGACTCTCCATCAATACTAAATATTTAATGAATTTTAACGTTTCTTTTAAATTGCATAAAATTATTATACATATTTTTGTTGGACTCTGTCTTACGTACCTGCAGTTTTATTTTTTGGTTGATCTGCAAAATACAACTGAAGATTGTATAACAATTTTCTGTCTAATAATCTTGCTAAATGCTCTAATTAGTTTGAACAATTTAACAGTGTGATCTTTTTGGTCTTCGGTTTAGACAACCATATCATCTCTTAATAAAATCATCTGTGTTTAATGACAGTTTTTCAACATTTTCTCCTAATCATTAAAAGTATTTCATATAAAGATGAAATAAAATAATAAAGATATAATAGCAGATAAAGTTAAAACCAGAAAAGTAATAGATTGAAATGCAAGTGAAATTCAAAGCTAGTTCTGTGAAAAGAGCAACAAAAAATGAAAATTTAAGCAACATTCATCAAAAGAAGTGGGGGAGAACCCATAAATCATATTAGGAATTATTAGGAGGCATCATTACAGATCTTGAGACGTGAAAAGACTAATAAGGGAATATTTGCTAATAAATTTGTATCTTTGATGAAAGGAGAAAAAAACATTGACAGATGAAATGTATCAATCTCAAGATTGATACGTAAATGTATAATCTCAGGAGAGATTACCTAGTCACATACACACACAAATTAAATATTGTTTAGAAAAAGACCTTTCCAAATGGCTTTACTGGGGTATTCTACCAACATCTGGGCAAGAAATAAATTCATTCTACAGATTCTGCTATATATAAATTTTAAAAAAAGGAAATGCTTTCTAATTTATTTGAGGCTAATATCACTGAGATATCAAAACCTGACAAAAACATGAACCAAACATATAACCACAGTTTAATATCATTTATCAACACAGAAGCAAAACTCCTTAACCAAATATTAGAAAATTGGATCTAGCATATAAAAAAGAAAAATACATTATGACTAAGATGAGCTTTTTGATAAATGAAGACTATTACATCATGAGAAAATTATACAAATCTAGTTAACCATAAAGAAGCTTAATAAAAGAATAACTGCATGATTATTTCTACACATGCAGTAAAGCATTTGAAAAAGTCAAAATCAGTTCATTATAAAAACTAACAACTATAGAATAAAAGCTAGAGTCCTCAACTTGATAAAAACCATTAACAAAAATATTATACCAAATATTATACTTAGTGGTGAAACACTGAATATGATTCTTCTAAGACTGAAAAGAAGCAAGGATGCCCATTTCTATGCAACATGATCCTGAAAGTTTTAGCCAGTATAAAAGGCAAGAAAATGAAATAAAAGATAAAAGTTGCACATACTGGAATATATATTTTCCTTTATTTGTAAATAACATGCATGATTATTTATGTAGAAAAACCTAAGAAAACTACAATGAATTCTATTTAACTAAGTGAATTTACCATGTCTTCAGATGTAAGTTCAATATTTTAAAAAATAAAACATTTTTATGTAGTAGAAACAAAAACTTGCAAATTAAAATTCAAAAAAATCAGTGACTATAAAATTAGATCAAGAAACCAAAAGATACTTGGAAATAAATTTAGCAAAATACGTGTGAAACCTATAAAATAGAAATTTAAAATATTGCTTAAAAATGTTAAAGACCTGAATTAACTGAGAAATTTGCCATGTTTGGTGACCAAATGGTTCAGTATTGTTAAAATACCAATTTTTTCCAAATTAATCTATATTTTCAATGCAATCCCAAGCAGAATCTAATGGGATGTTTTTGTTTTGTTTTTGGAAAAAAAAAAGACAGATTGATTTTACAATTTCTACAAAAATGCAATCACACATAAATAGAAAAAGTAATTTTGTAACAGAAAAAAAAAATTGGAGAACTTGACTATGCAAGGTCAATTGGTTTTTGACAAAATTCAGTGATGGTAAGCTTTATATCCTAACTGGGCTAGGCTATAGTTTATAATTACTCATTAACACTTATCTAGAAAATGTAAAATTATTTTGCAGATGTAATTTAAGTTCATTATCAGTTTACTTCAAGTAAGGGAGATTAACGTAAATAATATGGGGTGTGCCAGGTTTAGTCAGGTAGAAGGATTTAAGAGCAGAATTGAACTTCCCTGAAGAGATCCCATCTGTGGATAACAGCTTTGGCTCGTGCCTGGAGGTTCAGCTTACCCTTCAGGATAACTACTCTAAGGATTTAGTACTGGCCTTGCCAGCATTCCTAATGGCGTAAGCGAATTCTTTGCAATAGATCTATTAATATATATCTCCTATCAGTTTTGTTTCCTGATTTGGACCCTGGTTAACACGAATTTTGGTACTGATTACTTGTCCTAGAGAAACAGAATGATTTTTTCTGAGTTGGTTCTGGGTTTTCTAGAGTTGGCTCTCTAATAAGCTTTAGATCTAAAGGTACTAAGGAATCTAATTTCTATGAAAAAGAGGGCCTAGTAGTCCATGCCATAATGTGAAAATAGAAATAGGCAAAATATTGCCGGTAAATACTCCAAACCAAATACCTATAGAAGACAAGGATTTGTGTACCATGTGTTTGATACCTTAGAACATTTGTTCAAATTACGAAGTATAATGGGATTCATGTTTTTTAATCCTAATTGCACCGGTGAAAGTGAGGGAAAAAAAAGAATAAGCTAGCATTTCAATGACATGAAAATTCCGTGTCTGCCCATGTAGATAGATACCTTTATCTCTCTATGGTTTAATGACTGAGATTTCTGAAAATCAAACCCAGAGTCACATCTTGAAAATAGCTGATTTACAACGTCAGTTGAATCCCCAAGCATGCAACAGGGTTTCTCCTGTAAAATGAGGACATCGATTGGGAAGTAATAGGTCCTGCAAACAGCAATGGGGGCATTAGGGCATATCACAGTGAAGCTGGAGACATTAAAAAATTAAATTCTGCCAACCTTTTATTGTCAGTAGAAGTTGCCCTTCTACCTCGAATGAGTTGATTAGCCCTGCTTTGTCTAAAGAAACTGTAATTGTCTCCATTCAGGTAGTTACTTTGCAAGGCTCTGCTGATTCTCCTCAAGACTCATACCTGCCATCTCTCTTGGCTTCTGACCTATAAAGAGACCCAAGTTTCAGCAGACCCCAAAGGGTGACATATAAGTGTGACCTTCATGGAGGTGCATGCCAAAGGAACAGCATATTTTTTTCAGTTTATATAAAATCATAACATGTGCGAGGATGGATCTTAATGTGAAAGACAAATAAATCTTGGAACCCAAAAATCACTAAGCCAAAGGGAAAAGTCAAGCTGGGAACTGCTTAGGGCAAACCTGCCTCTCATTCTTTTTGTGAAAAGGGGAGCTACTAAGACAAAAACAAACAAACAAACAAAAAAACCCAAACAACTACATGCCTTTCTCACAAGGCAAGGAATTTCCTCATAGACAAAGGACAGACAGAACTCAAAAGTCATCCCACTGCTCACTGAGATAAATGCATATCTGATTGCCTCCTTTGGAAAGGCTATTCAGAAACTCAAAACAATGCAGCTGCTTGTTCCTATTTATGACCTGGAAGCCCCCTCCTGGCTTTGAGTTGTCTTGCCTTTCCGAACAGAGCCAATGTACATCTCACATATATTGATTACAATGTATAAAACCAAGGTGTGTCCTGACCACCTTGGCAAATGGACCTCCTGAAACTGTGTCATAGGTGTACATCCTTAACTCTGGTAAAATAAGCTTCCTAAAAAGACTGAGACCTGTCTCAGATATTTGGAGTTCACTTTAACAATGTGTGAACATGATGGGAGAAACATAAATTGGATCAGGTTGAATTTACTGGTATGGACCCACTAAGCAGAGACTCTGGATTTAATGTTTTAGTTCAAGAAGTTAGAAAGGGCTCAAATAGTTTGGTTCATTGACTTTTAGATGGACCCAAAAGTGGCCAGAAACAGAATGAAGTTAAATGCTAGGGCCAGGTTGATATACTGCAGAGGAAGGTATCCTAAGGCTTAGGGAGACTGAAATGTTAGAGTGCATTTGTCACGGAAGACCTACTCATCTACAACTATGAGAAATACGTTTTTGAGGGAAATCCCACAATCTTTGAAGAGCTCTGTGGTCACTTTTTCTGTGAGTTGACAGAGTTCTTACACTGGATTTTTCTCATCTTTATGGGGTTATGTTCCTTCAAGTTATTGTCCTCTGGATGGATTTTTTTAGGTAGTCAGAAATTACACTGAGAATGCCTATCATTGAACTGTGATCCTTAAATGCAATGGCTTCCCATGCTGGATTCTGGGCTAGCAGGGGCCAAGTAGTAGCACTTAATCATCAAAGGCAAGGTGGGTTTGATTACTGTAATGGAAAATCTGATCAAGCAATAGTCAAATGGGGCCTCTAAGATGGCTGACGGCGGGAGATGCAACCAGAAGGAACATCTACCACTGAGGGGTTGGGACATTGGGAAGACTGGTGCACTCCAAGCAGATCTGAAGAGGAAAGACACTGAGAGTGGATGGAGAGAGGACACAGATGTTGGGCCGATGGAGGAAAAAGCTAAAAACCCTGCATCAGGCTACCATATACAGGGACTTATTCCTGGACCCCAGTGACTCCTGGGGAAGGAAATCAAAGCCAGTCAACTGAACCTGACTTATGGCAACATCAGACTTTCCATGACATCAAAAAGGATTTTTAAGAAATCCTCCAGAGGACAATAATTTCAAGGATTGAAGGAACATCAACTCACAAAAGAAAAATGTCCTCTTAAATTCTCTTGTTTCTTATTAATGAGTATTTTAATCATGAACATGTGTTGAGTTTAGCAAATGCTTTTTCTGCATTTATTGAGATAATGATATGATTTGTTCTCCTTTATTTTGGAAATGTGGTAATCGCAGTTTTTAAAATGTTACAACAATTTTGCATTTCTATCATAAATCCAACTGATATACTGTCATTTTAGTGTTTTGTTTGATTCAATTTGGTAATATTTTAAGAATTTGTCCATGTTTAGGAGAGAGACTGGCCTGTATTTTTCCTTTTCGTGTAATGAACTTGCCCTATTTTGGTATTAAGTATATACAAGTGTTACAAAATTAGTTGGGAAGTGTTCCGTTTTCTTGTCCAGTGCTCAGGAACAGTTTGGTATTAGTTCTTCCTTAAGCGTTTGGAAGAATTCATCAGTGAAGCCACCAGAAACCAAAATTTTTTGTAGGAGAGTTTTAAAGTATGGATATTAATAAACATAGACCAATGCAGATTTTTTAAAAAAGTTTTCTTAACTCTGAAAAACAAACAAAAAATCAGCAGTGATTCAAACCAAAGAAGCCACACAAATTATTTCAGTCCTCCATTAGTTCAGTTATCCAATCAACTCCTGCTCTGCTTTCTATTGGGTAGCAATTTTCATGAATACATCCACATTTTAATTAGAGTCCTAGAAGTATTCTCTGTAGTTCAATGGCACCGTCTCCAAAGTTAACAGAAATCTCCTTTCAAGAGTCGTTTTTGAACTATTCCCAAATAAGCAAGCCCTGGACTATGGTTGCTTGTAACCACTTTTTGAGAAGAATCAAAGCAAAACAACTGTGGCTAACAAAACTCTTAGGACAGACACACTTGAAGACACAATTGACAAGGAAATTTGGTTATCTTAGGAAAATTTTATAAACAATTTCATTAGTTTAAAAATAAGGTAAGTTTTTTTTTTTTTTTTACATTCGTGTTATTGCTTTATTTGGATCCCCTCCTTTTTTTTTAATTATATTTTAAGTTGTAGCATACATGTGCATATCACGCAGGTTTGTTACATATGTATATATGTGCCATGTTGGTGTGCTGCACCCATTAACTTGTCATTTGGCATTAGGTATATCTCCTAATTCTATCCCTCCCCCCTCCCCCCATCCCACAACAGTCCTCAGTGTGTGGTGTGTGATGTTCCCCTTCCTCTGTCCACGTGTTCTCATTGTTCAGTTCCCACATATGAGTGAGAACATGAGGTGTTTGGTTTTTTGTCCTTGTGATAGTTTGCTGAGAATGATGGTTTCCAGCTTCATGCATGTCCCTACAAAGGACATGAACTCATCATTTTTTTATGGCTGCATAGTATTCCATGGTGTATATGTGCCACATTTTCTTAATCCAGTCTATCATTGTTGGACATTTGGCTTGGTTCCAAGTCTTTGCTATCGTAAATAGTGCCGCAATAAACATATGTGTACGTGTGTCTTTATAGCAGCGTGATTTATAATCCTTTTGAGTATATACCCAGTAATGCGATGGCTGGGTCAAATGGTATTTCTAGTTCTAGATCCCTGAGAAATCACCACACTGACTTCCACAATGGTTGAACTAGTTTACAGTCCCAGCAACAGTGTAAAAGTGTTCCTACTTCTCCACATCCTCTCCAGCACCTGTTGTTTCCTGACTTTTTAATGATGGCCATTCTAACTGGTGTGAGATGATATCTCATTGTGGTTTTTATTTGCATTTCTCTGACGGCCACTGATGATGAGCATTTTTTCATGTTGTTTTTGGCTGCATAAATGTCTTCTTTTGAGAAGTGTCTGTTCATATCTTTACCCACTTTTTGATGGGGTGTTTTTTTCTTGTTAATTTGTTTGAGTTCATTGTAGATTCTGGATATTAGCCCTTTGTCAGATGAGTAGATTGCAAAAATTTTCTCCCATTCTGTAGGTTGCCTGTTCACTCTGATGATAGTTTCGTTTGCTGTGCAGAAGCTCTTTAGTTTAATGAGATCCCATTTGTCAATTTTGACTTTTGTTGCCATTGCTTTTGGTGTTTTAGACATGAAGTCCTTGCCCATGCCTGTGTCCTGAATGGTATTGCCTAGGTTTTCTTTTAGAGTTTTTATAGTTTCAGGTCTAACATTTAAGTTTTTAATCCATCTTGAATTAATTTTTGTATAAGGTGTAAGGAAGGGATTCAGTTTCAGCTTTCTACATATGGCTAGCCAGTTTTCCCAGCACCATTTATTAAATAGGGAATCCTTTTCTCATTTCTTGTTTTTGTCAGGTTTGTCAAAGATCAGATAGTTGTAGATATGCAGCATTATTTCTGAGGACTGTGTTCTGTTCCATTGGTCTATATCTCTGTTTTGGTACCAGTACCATGCTGTTTTGGTTACTGTAGGCTTGTAGTATAGTTTGAAGTCAGGTAGCGTGATGCCTCCAGCTTTGTTCTTTTGGCTTAGGATTGACTTGGCAATGCGGGCCCTTTTTTGGTTCCATATGAACTTTAAAGTAGTTTTTTCCAATTCTGTGAAGAAAGTCATTGGTAGCTTGATGGGGATGGCATTGAATCTGTAAATTCCCTGGGGCAGTATGGCCATTTTCACGATATTGATTCTTCCTAACTATGAGCATGGAATGTTCTTCCATTTGTTTGTATCCTCTTTTATTTCATTGAGCAGTGGTTTGTAGTTCTCCTTGAAGAGGTCCTTCACATCCCTTGTAAGTTGGAATCTGAGGTATTTTATTCTCTTTGAAGAAATTGTGAATGGGAGTTCACTCATGATTTGGCTCTCTGTTTGTCTGTGATTGGTGTATAAGAATGCTTGTGATTTTTGTACATTGATTTTGTATCCTGAGACTGTGCTGAAGTTGCCTATCAGCTTAAGGAGATTTTGGGCTGAGACAATGGGGTTTTCTAGATATGCAATCATGTCACCTGCAAACAGGGAAAATTTGACTTCCTCTTTTCCTAATTGAATACTCTTTATTTCCTTCTCCTGCCTGATTGCCCTGGCCAGAACTTCCAACACTATGTTGAATAGGAGTGGTGAGAGAGGGCATCCCTGTCTTGTGCCAGGTTTCAAAGGGAATGCTTCCAGTTTTTGCCCATTCAGTATGATATTGGCTGTGGGTTTGTCATAGATAGCTCTTATTATTTTGAGATACATCCCATAAATACCTAATTTATTGAGAGTTTTTAGCATGAAGCATTGTTGAATTTTGTCAAAGGCCTTTTCTGCATCTATGGAGATAATCATGTGGTTTTAGTCTTTGGTTCTGTTTATATGCTGGATTACATTTATTGATTTGCATATGTTGAACCAGCCTTGCATCCCAGGGATGAAGCCCGCTTGATCATGGTGGATAAGGTTTTTGATGTGCTGCTGGATTGGGTTTGCCAGTATTTTATTGAGGATATTTTATTGAGGATTTTTGCATGGATGTTCATCAGGGATATTGGTCTAAAATTCTCTTTTTTTGTTGTGTCTCTGCCAGGCTTTGGTATCAGGATGATGCTGGCCTCATAAAATCAGTTAGGGAGGATTCCCTCTTTTTCTATTCATTGGAATAGTTTCAGAAGGAATGATACCAGCTCCTCCTTGTACCTCAGGTAGAATTTGGCCGTTAATCCATCTGGTCCTGGACTTTTTTTGGTTGGTAAGCTATTAATCATTGCCTCAATTTCAGAGCCTGTTATTGGTCTATTCAGAGATTCAACTTCTTCCTGGTTTAGTCTTGGGAGGGTGTATGTGTCAAGGAATTTATCCATTTCTTCTAGATTTTCTAGTTTATTTGCGTAGACGTGTTTATAATATTCTCTGATGGTAGTTTGTATTTCTGTGGGATTGGTGGTGATATCCCCTTTATCATTTTTATTGCATCTATTTGATTCTTCTCTCTTATTTATTACCCTTGCTAGTGGTCTATCAATTTTGTTGATCCTTTCAAAAAACCAGCTCCAGGATTCATTGATTTTTTGAAGGGTTTTTTGTGTCTCTATTTCCTTCAGTTCTACTCTGATCTTAGTTATTTCTCGCCTTCTGCTAGCTTTTGAATGTGTTTGCACTTGCTTCTCTAGTTCTTCTAATTGTGATGTTAGGGTGTCAACTTTAGGTCTTTCCTGCTTTCTCTTGTGGGCATTTAGTGCTATAAATTTCCCTCTACACACTACTTTGAATGTGTCCCAGAGATTCTGGTATGTTGTGTCTTTGTTCTCGTTGGTTTCAAAGAACATCTTTATTTCTGCCTTCATTTCGTTATGTACCCAGTAGTCATTCAGGAGCAGGTTGTTCAGTTTCCATGTAGTTGAGTGGTTTTGAGTGAGTTTCTTAATCCTGAGTTCTAGTTTGATTGCACTGTGGTCTGAGAGACAGTTTGTTATACTTTCTGTTCTTTTACATTTGCTGAGGAGTGCTTTACTTCCAACTATGTGGTTGATTATGGAATAGTTGTGGTGTGGTGCTGAAAAGAATGTATATTCTGTTGATTTGGGGTGGAGAGTTCTGTAGATGCCTATTAGGTCCGCTTGGTGCAGAGCTGAGTTCAGTTCCTGGATATCCTTGTTAACTTTCTGTCTCGTTGATCTGTCTAATGTTGACAGTGGGGTGTTAAAGTCTCCCATTATTATTGTGTGGGAGTCTAAGTCTCTTTGTAGGTCTCTAAGGACTTGCTTTATAAATCTGGGTGCTCCTGTGTTGGGTGAATATATATTTAGGATAGTCAGCTCTTCTTGTTGAATTGATTCCTTTACCATTATGTAATGGCCTTCTTTGTCTCTTTTGATCTTTGTTGGTTTAAAGTCTGTTTTATCAGAGACTAGGATTGCAACCCCAGCCTTTTTTTGTTTTCCATTTGCTTGGTAGATCTTCCTCCATTCCTTTATTTTGAGCCTGTGTGTGTCTCTGCACGTGAGATGGTAAGATATTTATACACCTTTTCATTTTTGTATTTAAGAGCAAGAAAATGCTGGCCCTGTGTCACCATGCTTTAAAAAAACTCAGAACTACTTCTATCCTTAAATCAGTCCTTAAAATTTTATATGTCCACTTCTTCCACCATAGTTCCTGGGCCTAGAGAGATTGAATAGTTTTAATTTCCAGTCCTGTGTCTTACAAAACCAGTTTATTTTCACTGTGGCCTTTTCCCAGGTCTGAAGATGAGGCTTTGACTGGTGTCAATGTTTATGATTTAACAGGATTCAGTGCCTTCTTCAGACCCAGTAATTCAACAGGACAAAGACTAGCTAGTAGGCTGTATATCAAGCTTAAAATATTTGCTAAAAACAGAATTACAAGTTATTGTAAATTAGTAGTTATTCATTTCTAAGTGATAATCAAAAGATTGTGAAAGCAATATAGAAATACAATTATCATAAAGGAATATTCTACCTATAATATGCAGATATAATACTTTGCTATAAGATAAGTTTCCATCTACAATATAAGTGATCAAGCATATTATATGCATTTATGCTAAGAACATAAGCCAATGAATGAAATGTTTAGAGACATGAAAAAGAACATATATAAATTAGTAGTTCAGTTTACCATACTGCAGAAAGTCTTTTTTTTTTTTTTTCTTGAGACGGAGTCTCGCTCTGTCACCCAGGCTGGAGTGCAGTGGCGCAATCTCGGCTCACTGCAAGCTCCGCCTGCCGGGTTCACGCCATTCTCCTGCCTCAGCCTCTCCGAGTAGCTGGGACTACAGGCACCCACCACCACGCCCGGCTAATTTTTTGTATTTTTAGTAGAGATGGGGTTTCACCGTGGTCTCGATCTCCTGACCTCGTGACCCGCCCGCCTCGGCCTCCCGAAGTGCTGGGATTACAAGCGTGAGCCACCGCACCCGGCCAAAAGTCTTATCATTCTTTCCAACATATCACAAATTAAAACTCTGTGATTTGGTGTCTAGTAATACTGCCTGCAGCCCTTCAAACCATTATCTTACAGTGATTAGGTTACTCCTGGTGTATGCCTAATTGCTAGCATCTTAGTAACAGAATTGTGACCAAACCCATAAAAAATGTGGTAAGTCCTATGCCAGCTTTATCAAAGTAAGACAATTAACCTTTTTCTCCACAAAAAAATGGTAAATGCATATATTATTTTGGAAACTCAGTATGAAAATAAATTATCTTGTATATTTAAATACCATATAACAAAAGAAGGACAAAGTAAGAAAAAGCACTCAATAATTTTTTTCAGCTATCTTAAAAGTGTATCATCACACATTTTCAAAACTGGATTTTAGATGCAGTATTGACAACTGATGAGGTATCTTTCTTCATATGCATCTTTATACCATTGCAACACTTGTACATATCTTGTTCTGAAGTACAGACGTGAAGGACCAACCGTGATAAAAGACATAACACAACTGCTGTAACAACCAGCAAGCCCCAAGAATGTCTAAAACTGAAACAGTTGGGATGATTTCCTCTCTAAATTGGTTGGACTTGTTCAACATGCAAATGGAAATTCCTTCCAAATTTCACAAATCGAAAGGAGCAGATCTCACTGTTCGGTACCCAGAAAAGACACTCTTCTGTCTGGACACAGATGACAAATTTTAAAGGCTGTTCTTCCTAGCAATTGGGAACATGGCTGGAATCTGAAAGAGCAGTGCCAAAGAGAGAGAGGCCCAAATCCATTTCCAGCCAAAAAGGGTCAGGTAGCTGCTTAAGAGGCTTCTGAAACTCTTCTGGCCTATTGCAGCCAAGCCAAGGAGCAACGTGTTCCCAGTCAGGGAACCAAAATCTGTTACCAAATGTCAGGAAATCTGTCTAGGGCCCATTGCTCACAGAACAGAAAGCCAGTCACTGAGACAATGAGTATTGCCAGAAAAGAAGGCTTTACTTAAGTGCTGCTGCTGAGGAAATGGGAGAGCAATCTTATCTCATATTCCTCTCCTCAAACAACTAAAATTAGGGGTTTATATAGAAGGGAAAAATGTAACTATGTGTGGGAAAACAGGAATTAGGAAGAGGTAAGGAAGAGGAGTTGGTCAACAGGAAGCAGGTGGTCAGTTAGGCAATCATGATGGCTGAGGGTGTCTCGTGTCTCATTGTCCAGATGTGGTGATCTGGTAAATTTCAGTTCTTTGATACTGTCTGGGAGGGCTGATAGTTGGTTTTCTGAGAAAGAAACTTAGATAAGACAAATGCGAGTTTTTCAAGTTTTAAAACTTGAATATTTCTATGTTCATTTTAAAAAACATAAACATCAGTTTTATAAGACAATTGGGCTGATCCCATAACCATTCCATTGAAACTGCCTGTGTAAAATCCACCCATAAATATCACAATGCCAATGCAGCCATCAGTTAAAAGCCCTTATTTTATGTGGACTCTTGGCTCAAGTGAGCACTTCACCAGTTTATCCTATGCTCCTTCTTAATCTCCTTTGATATTTTCTCTCTCTATCCTACTCTTAATTTTGGAGCATCTAGTGTCCTTTTTCCTATTTTATGTCATCTGTTTCTTTATCTCATCTGGTCTCATGTATTTAATCACAGTGATAGATGGTATAATTGTTAATAATCTGAAACTTAATGTTACAGCTTAATCCTTGTTCCTAAATTTAAAACTTGCACATACAGTTACCTACTGATGATCTCCCACTTATGTCTGATAAACATGTCAAATATAAAATGTTCAGAAGCCCATTTTGCCCCCACACTTGCTCCACCACAAACTTCTAGCTACCTTAGTTGATTGCTGGTCTACACTTCCACTTCCTCAGGCTTCATCTATGCAGTTATCTCTGCTTATGAGGACATCTTGTTGGTTCTGTCTCTGAAATATATCCAACATCTGATGAATTTTTACCAGTCTCAGCGTTGCCATTCTGGCCCAAGCCACCATCTTTTCTGATTTAGAATACAAAACCCTTCAACCAGTTTGCTTTTTCTTTTCTTTTTATTTGTTTTATTTATTTATTTTTCGATGGAGTTTTGCTCTTGTCATCCAGGCTGGTATGCAATGTCTCGATCTCGGCTTACTGCAACCCCTGACTCCTGGGTTCAAGCAATTTTCTTGCCTCAACCTCCTGAATAGCTAGGATTACAGGCATGCGCCAGCTAATTTTGTGTTTTTAGTAGAGATGGGGTTTCATCGGTTTGGCCAGGCGGGTCTCGAACTCCTGACCTCAGGTGATCTGCCTGCCTCAGCCTTCCAAAGTGCTGGAATTACAGGCATGCGCCACCATGCCCAGCTAATTTTTGTATTTTTATTAGAGATGGGATTTCGCCATGTTGGTCAGGCTGGTCTCGAACTCCTGACCTCGTGATCTGCCCACCTCAGACTCCCAAAGTGCTGGGATTACAGGCATGAGCCACCATGCCTGGCTTCACTTGGATTCTTTTATGCTCGCCTTCTTGATGATCCTTGAACACATTTTTACATTGTGTTTCCTCTGCCTGGAATATATTTCCTCCAGATAGCAACATGGCTAACCTCAGATCTTTAATTCCTTGGTTTAATGTCATCTCAGTAAGACCTACCTTGACTACCTTACTTAAAATTTTAAACCATCCCTCAATCAACTAGCATTCCAAATTCCTCATTTTCAAGCTTTAATCCCATCATTTTATCACCAATGCATATATCCTGTAATCTAATTATATAGTATGTTTATGATTTGCTAGCTTCCCCCTGTAGAGTGAAAGCTTCAGAAGTGTAGGGATTTTTGTTGTTCTTAATTTTTTCCAATGATGTGTTTCAAGTGCCTAGAACAGTGACCATTAAGCACTCAAAAAATAAGTGTTGAATGCATATGCAAATGTTCTCAATAATGTCCTACCATAACTCTTTTAAAGTTACCTTTTGTCTCTAGTACATATTTTCATATTTAGACATTTGTTTAATAAGTGCTTCATAAATGTGTGCTACAATTTCTTCTAGCATGATTTATTATGAAGCCAATAGCTTTAGATTTCTGACACTCCTACAGCAAATGACAGACTACTCTGTCATTTGTCTGCTGATATGAGATTCTTCTTTTCCTTTACAAGAAGGCAGTTACTCCACCAGTGGCACCTCCCATTACGACTTCACCAGAGAGTGTGTTAACCTGCACACACTCAGCTCTCTATCATCATCCCATGTCTTTTTTTTTTTTTTTATTATACTTTAGGGTTTTAGGGTACATGTGCACAATGTGCAGGTTTGTTACATATGTATCTATGTGCCATGTTGATTTCCTGCACCCATTAACTAGTCATTTAGCATTAGGTGTATCTCCTAATGCTGTCCCTCCCCACTCCCCCCACCCCACAACAGTCCCCGGAGTGTGATGTTCCCCTTCCTGTGTCCATGAGTTCTCATTGTTCAATTCCCACCTATGAGTGAGAACATGCGGTGTTTGATTTTTTGTCCTTGCGATAGTTTACTGAGAATGATGTTTTCCAGTTTCATCCATGTCCCTACAAAGGACACGAACTCATCATTTTTTATGGCTGCATAGCATTCCATGGTGTATATGTGCCAAATTTTTAATCCAGTCTATCGTTGTTGGACATTTGGGTTGGTTCCAACTCTTTGCTATTGTGAATAGTGCCGCAATAAACATACGTGTGCATGTGTCTTTATAGCAGCATGATTTATAGTCCTTTGGGTATATACCCAGTAATGGGATGGCTGGGTCAAATGGTATTTCTAGTTCTAGATCCCTGAGGAATCACCACACTGACTTCCACAATGGTTGAAGTAGTTTACAGTCCCACCAACAGTGCAAAAGTGTTCCTATTTCTCCACATCCTCTCCAGCACCTGTTGTTTCCTGATTTTTTAATGATGGCCATTCTAATTGGTGTGAGATGGTATCTCACTGTGGTTTTGATTTGCATTTCTCTGATGGCCAGTGATGATGAGCATTTCTTCATGTGTTTTTTGGCTGCATAAATGTCTTCTTTTGAGAAGTGTCTGTTCATGTCCTTTGCCCACTTTTTGATGGGGTTGTTTGTTTTTTTCTTGTAAATTTGTTTGAGTTCATTGTAGATTCTGGATATTAGCCCTTTGTCAGATGAGTAGGTTGCAAAAATTTTCTCCCATTCTGTAGGTTGCCTGTTCACTCTGATGGTAGTTTCTTTTGCTGTGCAGAAGCTCTTTAGTTTAATGAGATCCCATTTGTCAATTTTGGCTTTTGTTGCCATTGCTTTTGGTGTTTTAGACATGAAGTCCTTGCCCACGCCTATGGCCTGAATGGTATTGCCTAGGTTTTCTTGTAGGACTTTAATGGTTTTAGGTCTAACATATAAGTCTTTAATCCATCTTGAATTAATTTTTGTATAAGGTGTAAGGAAGGGATCCAGTTGCAGCTTTCTACATATGGCTAGCCAGTTTTCCCAGCACCATTTATTAAATAGGGAATCCTTTCCCCATTTCTTGTTTTTGTGAGGTTTGTCAAAGATCAGATAGTTGTAGATATGCGGCATCATTTCTGAGGGCTCTGTTCTGTTCCATTGATCTATGTCTCTGTTGTGGTACCAGTACCATGCTGTTTTGGTTACTGTAGCCCTGTAGTATAGTTTAAAGTCAGGTAGCATGATGCCTCCAGCTTTGTCCTTTTGGCTTAGGATTGACTTGGCGATGTGGGCTCTTTTTTGGTTCCATATGAACTTTAAAGTAGTTTTTCCAATTCTGTGAAGAAAGTCATTGGTAGCTTGATGGGGATGGCATTGAATCTATAAATTACCTTGGGCAGTATGGCCATTTTCACGATATTGATTCTTCCAACCCATGAGCATGGAATGTTCTTCCATTTGTTTGTATCCTCTTTTATTTCATTGAGCCGTGGTTTGTAGTTCTCCTTGAAGAGGTCCTTCACATCCCTTGTAAGTTGGATTCCTAGGTATTTTATTCTCTTTGAAGCAATTGTGAATGGGAGTTCACTCATGATTTGGCTCTCTGTTTGTCTGTTATTGGTGTACAAGAATGCTTGTGATTTTTGTACGTTAATTTTGTATCCTGAGACTTTGCTGAAGTTGCTAATCAGCTTAAGGAGATTTTGGGCTGAGACAATGGGGTTTTCTAGATATACAATCATGTCATCTGCAAACATGGACAATTTGACTTCCTCTTTTCCTAATTGAATACACTTTATTTCCTTCTCCTGCCTGATTACTCTGGCCAGAACTTCCAGCACTATGTTGAATAGGAGTGGTGAGAGAGGGCATCCCTGTCTTTTGCCAGTTTTCAGAGGGAATGCTTCCAGTTTTTGCCCATTCAGTATGATATTGGCTGTGGGTTTGTCATAGATAGCTCTTATTATTTTGAGATACGTCCCATCAATACCTAATTTATTGAGAGTTTTTAGCATGAAGGGTTGTTGAATTTTGTCAAAGGCCTTTTCTGCATCTATTGAGATAATCATGTGGTTTTTGTCTTTGGTTCTATTTATATGCTGGATTACATTTATTGATTTGCGTATGTTGAACCAGCCTTGCATCCCAGGGATGAAGCCCACTTGATTATGGTGGATAAGCTTTTTGATGTGCTGCTGGATTCGGTTTGCCAGTATTTTATTGAGGATTTTTGCATCAATGTTCATCAAGGACGTTGGTCTGAAATTCTCTTTTTTGGTTATGTCTCTGCCAGGCTTTGGTATCAGGACGATGCTGGCTTCGTAAAATGTGTTAGGGAGGATTCCCTCTTTTTCTATCGATTGGAATAGTTTCAGAAGGAATGGTACCAGTTCCTCCTTGTACCTCTGGTAGAATTCAGCTGTGAATCCATTGGGTCCTGGACTCTTTTTGGTTGGTAAGCTATTGATTATTGCCACAATTTCAGAACCTGTTATTGGTCTATTCAGAGATTCAACTTCTTCCTGGTTTAGTCTTGGGAGGGTGTATTTGTTGAGGAATTTATCCAATTCTTCTAGATTTTCTAGTTTATTTGCATAGAGGTGTTTGTAGTATTCTCTGATGGTAGATTGTATTTCTGTGGGATCGGTGGTGATATCCCCTTTTTCGTTTTTTATTGCATCTATTTGATTCTTCTCTCTTTTCTTCTTTATTAGTCTTGCTAGCAGTCTACCAATTTTGTTGATCTTTTCAAAAAACCAGCTCCTAGATGCATTAATTTTTTGAAGGGTTTTTTGTGTCTCTATTTCCTTCAGTTCTGCTCTGATTTTAGTTATTTCTAGCCTTCTGCTAGCTTTTGAATGTGTTTGCTCTTGCTTTTCTGATTCTTTTAATTGTGATGTTAGGGTGTCAATTTTGGATCTTTCCTGCTTTCTCTTGTGGGCATTTAGTGCTATAAATTTCCCTCTACACACTGCTTTGAACGTGTCCCACAGATTCTGGTATGTTGTGTCTTTGTTCTCGTTGGTTTCAAAGAACATCTTTATTTCTGCCTTTATTTCATTATGTACCCAATAGTCATTCAGGAGCAGGTTGTTCAGTTTCCATGTAGTTGAGCGGTTTTGAGTGAGTTTCTTAATCCTGAGTTCTAGTTTGATTGCACTGTGGTCTGAGAGACAGTTTGTTATAATTTCTGTTCTTTTACATTTGCTGAGGAGAGCTTTACTTCCAACTATGTGGTCAATTTTGGAATAGGTGTGGTGTGGTGCTGAAAAAAATGTATATTCTGTTGACTTGAGGTGGAGAGTTCTGTAGATGTCTATTAGGTCCACTTTATGTAGAGCTGAGTTCAATTCCTGGATATCCTTGTTAACTTTCTGTCTCGTTGATCTGTCTAATGTTGACAGTGGGGTATTATAATCTCCCATTATTATTGTGTGGGAGTTTAAGTCCCTTTGTAGGTCACTCAGGACTTGCTTTATGTATCTGGGTGCTCCTGTGTTGGGTGCATATATATTTAGGATAGTTAGCTCTTCTTGTTGAATTAATCCCTTTACCATTATGTAATGGCCTTCTTTGTCTCTTTTGATCTTTGTTGGTTTAAAGTCTATTTTATCAGAGACTAGGATTGCAACCCCTGCCTTTTTTTGTTTTCCAGTTGCTTGATAGATCTTCCTCCATCCCTTTATTTTGAGTCTATGTGTGTCTCTGCACGTGAGATGGGTTTCCTGAATACAGCACACTGATGGGTCCTGACTCCTTATCCAGTTTGCCATTTGGTGTCTTTTGATTGGAGCATTTAGCCCATTTACATTTAACGTTAATATTGTTATGTGTGAATCTGATCCTGTCATTATGATGTTAGTTGGTTATTTTGCTCATTAGTTGCTATAGTTTCTTCCTAGCCTCAATGGTCTTTACAATTTGGCATGTTTTTGCAGTGGCTGGTACCGGTTGTTCCTTTCCATGTTTAGTGCTTCCTTCAGGAGCTCTTTTAGGGCAGGCCTGGTGGTGACAAAATCACTCAGCGTTTGCTTGTCTGTAAAGTATTTTATTTCTCCTTCACTTATGAAGCTTAATTTGGCGGGATAGGAAATTCTGGGTTGAAAATTCTTTTCTTTAAGAATGTTGAATATCAGCCCCCACTCTCTTCTGGCTTGTAGAGTTTCTGCTGAGAGATCAGCTGTTAGTCTGATGGGCTTCCCTTTGTGGGTAACCTGACCTTTCTCTCTGGCTGCCCTTAACATTTTTTCCTTCGTTTCAACTTTGGTGAATCTCACAATTATGTGTCTTGGAGTTGCTCTTCTCGAGGAGTATCTTTGTGGTGTTCTCTGTATTTCCTGAATCTGAATGCTGGCCTGCCTTTCTAGATTGGGGAAGTTCTCCTGGATAATATCTTGCAGAGTGTTTTCCAACTTGGTTCCATTCTCCCCATCATTTTCAGGTACACCAATCAGATGTAGATTTGGTCTTTTCACATAGTCCCAAATTTCTTGGAGGGTTTGTTCATTTCTTTTTATTCTTTTTTCTCTAAACTTCCCTTCTCTCTTCATTTCATTCATTTCATCTTCCATCAGCGATACCCTTTCTTCCAGTTGATCGCATCTGCTACTGAGGCTTCTGCAATCTTCGCGTAGTTCTCGAAACTTGGCTTTCAGCTCCATCAGCTCCTTTAAGCCCTTCTCTCCATTGGTTATTCTAGTTATCCATTCTTCTAATTTTTTTCAAAGTTTTTAACTTCTTTGCTATTGTTTTGAATTTCCTCTCGTAGCTCAGAGTAGTTTGATCGTCTGAAGCCTTCTTCTCTCAACTCGTCAAAGTCATCCTCCATCCAGCTTTGTTCCATTGCTGGTGAGGAACTGCGTTCCTTTGGAGGAGGAGAGGTACTCTGTTTTTTAGAGTTTCCAGTTTTTTTGCTCTGTTTTTTCCCCATCTTTGTGGTTTTATCTACTTTTTGTCTTTGATGATGGTGATGTACAGATGGGTTTTTGGTGTGGATGTCCTTTCTGTTTGTTAGTTTTCCTTCTACCAGACAGGACCCTCAGCTGCAGGTCTGTTGGAGTTTACTAGAGGTCCACTCCAGACCCTGTTTGGCTGGGTGTCAGCAGCGGTGGCTGCAGAACAGCGGATTTTCGTGAGACCACAAATTCAGCTGTCTGATAGTTCCTCTGAAAGTTTTGTCTCAGCGGAGTACCCGACTGAATGAGGTGTCAGTCTGTCCCTACTGGGGGGGTGCCTCCCAGTTAGGCTGCTCAGGGGTGAGGGACCCACTTTAGGAGGCAGTCTGTCCGTTCTCAGATCTCCAGCTGCGTACTGGGAGAAGCACTACTCTCTTCAAAGCTGTCAGTCAGACAGGGACATTTAAGTCTGTGGAGGTTCTTGCTGAGTTTTTGTTTGTCTGTGCCCTGCCCCCGGAGGTGGAGCCTACAGAGGCAGGCAGGCCTCCTTGAGCTGTGGTGGGCTACACCCAGTTCGAACTTCCTGGCTGCTGTGTTTACCTAAGCAAGCCTGGGCAATGGCGGATGCCCCTCCCCCAGCCTCGCTGCCGCCTTGCAGCTTTATCTCAGACTGCTGTGCTAGCAATCAGCGAGACTCCGTGGGCATAGGACCCTACGAGCCAGGTGCAGGACACAATCTCCTAGTGTGCCATTTTCCAGGCCTCAAGCAGAAATGCAGAAATCACCCGTCTTCTGGTTGCTGGGCCTGGGAGCTGGAGACCGGAGCTGTTCCTATTCGGCCATCTTGGCTCCTCCTAAGATAGTTTCCGAATTCTAGAGGATTCAGGCAGAGAGAGGCAAACATGCTCCAAATTTTGTTCATAGGAGTGTACCTTGCTCAATTATTAAAGGCTGTAAATAGTTCAAAATAAGTTTCCTTGACTTGCTTCTCCAACCCCGACGTTGCACGCCAAAATGGTGCAGGACTTTTCCTTAGTTCAGATAAAGATGGGGTCCTTGTTCCATGGCCTAGAAAGTCTGGGCTCACAGATGGTTTGAAGGGTGAGTAAAGCAAGGTTTTATTGGGTGAAAAAGAAAAAAGGGAAAACAGGGACTCTCCGCAAGCCCAGAGGCCCCTGCTGATCCCATGTCTTGACTTAAATATTCCAAATAATCACAGCCCTCTTTTAAAAATCTAATACAAATGGCTTCACGGGTATGTCAGAACCCAATAAATGTGTATTCAGGTAATTTGTATCACTAATAATTAATCCTAAAATCTGTTACGAATATGTTTATGCATTCCTTTGTTTACATGCTAGTGAATTTCAAGGAATGGCAAACAAGAGGATAGAATTAGGTGTGCTTTCAAGCATCTAAGATTTCGACAATTCCTGGTTAGAGGATATCCATTCCCGAGGAAATGGAGGTGGACTGGGCATGGGTGCAGTGAGCAAGCATTAAGAACCATTGTTAAAGGCTGAATCTCACTGCTTCCTTGTGATTTGGACATTAGTCATGACTTTTTAAGCAGAGCACAAAACATTAAGAATACATTTCAAAAATCACAAGTCCCTGGTTGTTAGGGACTAATTATTTCTAATTAAGATGCAGATATCTCTGAGTGTTATTCTTCCTTCACTGGTCAAGCCAAAAACTCCAAGTTTATACTTAAACTCATATATTACAGTCACATGGAAAGTTTTGTTATCTGATCTTGTCATAAATACATTTCTGAATTTCCATAGATTGTTAATAGTAATATTACTGATCTCATTCATTTGAGATACGATTAAATAATATTTTTACATGTTTAAATTACTTTCATATTCTTGCTCTTAAAATTATTACTGTAAATATCTGTATCATATCTCTCTTTTCTTAAATTAGCTTCTTAGTATATTTTCCAGAAGTAAAATTGTTGAGTAAAATCAAGTAGGTCTCTGCCTTATCCATTTCATATTAATTATTTCTCTTTTTCTTTTTCAAAATTCTGTCAGACTCCTGAAAAATATATACGTATTTTTCCACTACCTTAGCAACATATTTAAAAATATGAAATTAGTCTATGAACTGTAGAGTCAAAACTGTGTAATCTATTCATTCCTTTCTTTATATTGCATGTTGCCTCATTTATTGAGTGTTGCCTCTGTTTTAGGAGTGTTATACTTTAGAATGACCACAAACATGTTATGAAGTACATCAATGTATCTATGCTGTTTCTAATATTTTAAGTTCCTTTAGTATAACCCCTTGTATATCTTGGATAATAATTGAACAAAAATTAGTCAAATGCATAAAGCTTTAGGATAGGTGAGCTGTGAGTCCGAAGCTATTCCAGCGTTGCATGCATTAAGCAGATAAAGAATATAACAACAAGTAGTGAAGCCTTAAGGATTCAAACTTTAGCATTTCCTTGCAGAAAATTAACTTAATAAGAAAAATTAGATGAAAAGATTCAGTTTTTTAAAATGATTTCAAGAATCAAAAAATATGAAACTCAGAAAGATGATGAATTCAAAATAAATCACAGGCATTGCTTTTTCAGAAACTGACTTTTAATTTATAGCTTAAAATCTATTATTAAGTGAAAACGACTTCTCATTTGGGAAATGTAAATTTTTGTTTTCATATATTATTACATTGTGTTTAAATGTGTGTAGGAAAACATACAAACTACATGTGTAGTCTTCTACTTTGTGGAATCTTGTCAAGGCCCCAAGATACTTTATATAAATCAAAGTTGTTGATATAGAAAGATTGAGAATTAGATGTAATTGATACAACAGTCTTGCATAGATCTTCTCTAAAGCAGTACTGTCCAACAGAAACTTCAGTGAAAATGGAAATGTTTTTATAGGCATTGTATAATACTATAGCTTCTAGTCACATGTAGCTATCGAGTACTTGAAATGTGACTAGTGAGACTAAGGAACTAATTTTTAATTTTATTTTTTTTCTTATTTGAATTTAACCCTAAACATCCACCTGTGGACTGTAGCTATTGGTGACCATATTGGACAGCGTAGCTCTCTGTGAGGAATAAAGTCAAAAAAATGTATAGTTGTGTGTACAGAAATGTTTCAAAGGTTATCTTTCATTTTGTGTACTATGTGAAATGATATCTAAACTGATGGAACTGAATCGCATATAGCTCTTTAGAGCAGTTAATGGGACTTCTCAGCCGCCATAATCATATGAGCTAATTCCTTGTAAGTATATGCTATTTTCAGAGTTGTATTTGAGTTAGTCAAATAACCCTCCCATGCACACATACACACTTCCACACATCTTGCTTATTCACAGTCAGTAATTTCAACTATGAGGTAGAATTACTCATGGATTTTTTTTAATATATAAGTTGAGTTGGGAATTCCCTGGTCTCTAATTACTAGTAAAAATATCCTTTTAATCACTGGTAAATTTGGCATATTTTGAATCCCATATACTTCTGAAGAGTAGTATTATATTCTTATAGTATCATTTTCTACACCAAACTATCTGCTTAAAATAATTTTCATCTTGAGATATTACTCATAGTGGGTTTGCACTGATAATTTGTCTTTGCTCACTTCTGAATCCTGTGTTGTATAATAATTGCATCAAAGAAAAATTATGTTGTTGGAGCCATAAGTCTCCGTTGTTACCTCTGGCATGAATTCTAAAATAAACTGACCCATTTTAGATATTCAGTTTGTGATAATAAATTAAAGTGGCTCCACCTGATGTGCTTAAGGGGTCAAATCTTTGCGTATAGGTTTTTCAGTGTAATGTACTAACCAGTTGAGTGAGCCTACTATTATTGCTATGATATTATTGTGTGTCTAAGAGTAATAAATGTTCTGTGTATAAAAAGGTAGAGAACCTCACATAAGCAGAGGCAAAATTTAGCAATATTATCAAAATGTAAAACTGGCCTACTGTAGAGTTAATCTGAAAAAAATATATAAATTATTACCTTCTATGAGTTGTTTTATTTATTTGTTTGTGTCATGTGGTAGGTTTCTTGGAGTGAGCTGAGTTGCAAGAAATGGTTACTCTTCTCATTTCATCATAGAGATATATGGTGCTTAATTTTATGTATCAACTTCATTGGGCTGCCAGAAGTCTAGAGAGCTGGTTAAACATTATTTCTAAATGTTGTCTATAAGGATGTTTCTTGAAGAGATTAACATTTAATTGATGGACTGAGTAAAGTAAATAGCCCTCCCCAATGTGGGTGGACATTATCTAATCCTTGAGGGCCAGAAGAAAACAAATGTGTAGAGGAAGGTTGAATTCTCTCCTCTCTGCCTGACTGCTTGAGCTGGGACATTAACTTTCTTCTGACAAAGCAACCCTGGTTCTCAGGATATCAGACTCAGACTGGATGAAATCTACCATTGACTTTCTAGCTCTCTAGTCTTTGAATTATACCACAGAACTTCCTGTTCCTTCAGCTTGCATATGGCAGATCGTAGGACTTTTCAGCCTCCTTCATCATCATGTGAGCCATTTCCTTAGAGTAAATATTATTATACATTTCCTAATGGTTTGTTTTTCTGAAAAACCCTAACTAATAAAGGAATATAGTTTGCATTATATATTTTATTCGTTGGTTTATTGTGGTGTAAAATGATGAGTTAATGGGTGCAGCACACCAAAATGCTGCATGTATACATATGCAACAAACCTGCACGTTGTGCACATGTACCCTAGAACTTAAAGTATAATAAAAAAAAAAAATTAGGTCAGCCATTTTGAGATGCTTTATGGACAACCTTTTCTTACCAATGCTTTTCTATTAGATTAGGAAACCTCTGAGCTAGTTAAGCATGTAATCTCTCTGGCCCACTTCCAACAAAAATTAGCACAATTAGCAAAAGCCCAACCCCAGGAAATGGGACCACCTCTGTTTAACCCAGGAGATTTCGTACTGATAAAGGTTCTCCTTTCTCTCTCTCCCTCCCTTAGCCCAAGATGGGAAGGGCCTTACACTGTTCTTCTTTCAAACTCCTCATCAATAAAAGTTACGGGAGTCGACTGCTGGATACATCAAACTTGAGTCAAAGCCTGGAGAGCTGAGGGAGAGATCCCTGACAGCCCAGAGGAGCGTCCTGAATATCAATGTGAAGAAATAGGATATCTTAAGATGAAAATCACAAAAGTAAGTAACTGAGTGAGAAATACTCATCTTACTCAGTCTCATCCCTACCTCACCAAATACTTTTTGTCATTCTTACCTCTCTTTTTGAGATTAATTGCCAAATATTCGAACTTCTTTTTGATGAAAATTATTTACTACACCACCCTTGTGGGAATTTTTTTTTTATATATTTTATTATTCTACTTTAGGTTTTAGGGTACATGTGCACAATGTGCAGGTTTGTTACATATGTATCCATGTGCCATGTTGGTTTGCTGCACCCATTAACTCATCATTTAGCATTAGGTATATCTCCTAATGCTGTCCCTCCCCCCTCCCCCCTCCCCCAACCCCACAACAGTCCCCAGAGTGTGATGTTCCCCTTCCTGTGTCCATGAGTTCTCATTGTTCAATTCCCACCTATGAGTGAGAACATGCGGTGTTTGTTTTTTTGTCCTTGCGATAGTTTACTGAGAATGATGGTTTCCAGTTTCATCCATGTCCCTACAAAGGACATGAACTCATCATTTTTTATGTCTGCATAGTATTCCATGGTATATATGTGCCACATTTTCTTAATCCAGTCTATTGTTGTTGGACATTTGGGTTGGTTCCAAGTCTTTGCTATTGTGAATAGTGCTGCAATAAACATACATGTGCATGTGTCTTTATAGCAGCATGATTTATAGTCCTTTGGGTATATACCCAGTAATGGGATGGCTGGGTCAAATGATATTTCTAGTTCTAGATCCCTGAGGAATCGCCACACTGACTTCCACAATGGTTGAACTAGTTTACAGTCCCACCAACAGTGTAAAAGTGTTCCTATTTCTCCACATCCTCTCCAGCACCTGTTGTTTCCTGACTTTTTAATGATCGCCATTCTAACTGGTTTGAGATGGTATCTCATGTGGTTTTGATTTGCATTTCTCTGATGGCCTGTGATGATGAGCATTTTTTCATGTGTTTTTTGGCTGCATAAATGTCTTTTGAGAAGTGTCTGTTGATGTCCTTCGCCCACTTTTTGATGGGGTTGTTTGTTTTTTTCTTGTAAATTTGTTTGAGTTCATTGTAGATTCTGGATATTAGCCCTTTGTCAGATGAGTAGGTTGCAAAAATTTTCTCCCATTCTGTAGGTTGCCTGTTCACTCTGATGGTAGTTTCTTTTGCTGTGTAGAAGCTCTTTAGTTTAATTAGATCCCATTTGTCAATTTTGGCTTTTGTTGCCATTGCTTTTGGTGTTTTAGACATGAAGTCCTTGCCCACGCCTATGTCCTGAATGGTATTGCCTAGGTTTTCTTGTAGGGTTTTTATGGTTTTAGGTCTAACATGTAAGTCTTTAATCCATCTTGAATTAATTTTTGTATAAGGTGTAAGGAAGGGATCCAGTTTCAGCTTTCTACATATGGCTAGCCAGTTTTCCCAGCACTATATATTAAATAGGGAATCCTTTCCCCATTGCTTGTTTTTGTCAGGTTTGTCAAAGATCAGATAGCTGTAGATATGTGGCATTATTTCTGAGGGCTCTGTTCTGTTCCATTGATCTATGTCTCTGTTATGGTACCAGTACCATGCTGTTTTGGTTACTGTAGCCTTGTAGTACAGTTTGAAGTCAGGTAGCATGATACCTCCAGCTTTGTTCTTTCAGCTTAGGATTGACTTGGCGATGTGGGCTCGTATCTCAAAATAATAAGAGCTATCTATGACAAACCCACAGCCAATATCATACTGGATGGGCAAAAACTGGAAGCATTCCCTTTGAAAACTGGCACAAGACAGGGATGCCCTCTCTCACCACTCCTATTCAACATAGTCCTGGAAGTTCTGGCCAGGGCAATCAGGCAGGAGAAGGAAATAAAGGGTATTCAATTAGGAAAAAAGGAAGTCAAATTGTCCCTGTTTGCAGATGACGTGATTGTATATCTAGAAAACCCCATTGTCTCAACCCAAAATCTCCTTAAGCTGATTAACAACTTCAGCAAAGTGTCAGCATACGAAATCAATGTACAAAAATCACAAGCGTTCTTGTACACCAATCACAGACAAACAGAGAGCCAAATCATGAGTGAACTCCCATTCACAATTGCTTCAAAGAGAATAAAATACCTAGGAATCCAACTTACAAGGGATGTGAAGGACCTCTTCAAGGAGAACTACAAACCACTGCTCAATGAAATAAAAGAGGATACAAACAAATGGAAGAACATTCCATGCTCATGGGTTGGAAGAATCAATATCGTGAAAATGGCCATGCTGCCCAAGGTAATTTATAGATTCAATGCCATCCCCATCAAGCTACCAACGACTTTCTTCACAGAATTGGAAAAAACTACTTTAAAGTTCATAGGGAATTGTTATACTCACTCTACTATTTGCAGTAGGACTATATGCTGTAGCACCTCAGTGTGGAATATCGAACAGAGAATCTCAATTACTGTAGCGTTTTGTTTAATTCTTATCCTTATAGCAGGAATAACAGTTACTAACAGAAAGTAAACATAAACATTTTACTATCACTAAGTCTGATAGGACTTTTTTATCAGACTTAGTAATACATCACAACCTTTAGCTCCTACAATATCAGCCATGGCCCATTTGTACAATAAGACTAATTGTTGGGTCTCTCCTAAGCGGTTTGTTCAGTTCAGTGACACTAAGGAAACTTTCAGTGACCCAGAACTCTCCATCTTAGGGTTCCCTTTGTTAGCTTTACCTTTAATCCTTAAAGACTTATCAGGCATAAATGGGACATGATATGGGAGCATTTTCTGCTGGGCAACTAAGTCCTCTCAGGAGAACACTCTGCCCCCAGTGCCAAAGAACACTCTCCCAAAAGATAAGCTTCACACCCTCAGGCTGGGAAAAGTTGACCAGGCAATAGCAATAGCAATAGCAAATGCCTCCCTCTGCTTTAAAAGCAGTGAGAAAGGACCATCCTTGGGAGATCTCAGATATTGTAACATCACAATTCTAATTGCTGATAGTTCAAAGATTAGGGGAGGAAAGCACAAGGATGATCTAAAAGGATCAGAAACCCTAGTGGGGGGCTCTCAGAATCTAGCCTCTCCTTCTGACTGGAAGTCCCAATGGGAGTGGCATCCTCTAAGTAACCACCTTAATTATAATGTAAAGAATAACACATGGGTCTTTCCAAACATGCTCCCTCATGGAATTCTAGACCGTTGTATGATGTTTGCTAATAGTAGAGGCCTACAAATCTGTGAGATAACTGGAGACATCTGGACTGACAGCCCTTGCCACAAGGATCATCTGAGACATTGGCCAGAGTATATTATGTCTCTAATTTTTTGTAACTCCATTTGTCAGGTGGACCCTTCTCACTTGGCATGTTGAAGTCCAAATGGCATCGTAGATGACTATCCTAAATATAGATATCCTTATCCCAAGGATGTTACTTGTCAGGATTTCAGTTCAGAATCAGAAGTATTTTGACTGAAAGCATTGTTTTAATGTAATTACTTCTTGTTTCTCCAAGTTTATGGATTAAATACCTTCTTCATCTGAATTTCTAATTGGTCAGAGGAAAGAATTAATTGTTCATCTAAAGCCTTTACTGAAACTTCATACTGAGGTCTCTGAAAACCTAATGTATCTGGTGGAGTCTGAAGCAAATGGATCCCATCACAAGAGTAGATGAACAAGAAAATAAATAAGGAGGTGAATCAATGGGGTTATAAAAATATGTGAAGAAAGTATGTTCTATAGTGTATTCCAATGGTGTCAGTTTCTTCACTGTGTTCATTATGTGAGGCATTGTATTTATTGTGTGAGGCCATTCAAAACATTGCAGGAAGCGTAAGTTTACTCTTATCCCCACTTTGCCATAACATGCCAGTAGCTTTGAAAATACTCACCCCTTCCCCAGTTATCATCATCACAACAAAACAGGTACCTTGACATTTATTAAACCACAAAGTAGGTTGGGCTTATTAAGCTAGAATGAGAACTTCTGTTTATTCTCCACCATGTGGGAGGCAGAAATGCAGTACTGTATACCATATTTTCTGTAGAGAAATATTCATATTTGTTTTATAAAAATTGATTTGGACTTTATTGAGCCTATATGTTATTATTTATTCTTGAGCAAGTAGTTGTTTTTGTTTGAGTTCCTTCTCACAGGAGATAAGAACCTAAAAGGAAGATGGAGTGTATATGGACTTCTCTACCTTGCAGGTCAGTAAAATAGAATTAGAAGCTTCCAGTTCAAAAATATATGATTGAAACACTTGAACCAGGCTCCCTCCCACAGTATCACTGACCTAATTAAGTATATGTGAAAACGGGAATAACAGCTACATTAATTACTTTAAGTGTTTATTCAAATAACAGAATAAAAATAGAAGAAAAAGAAAAACAAAATGAAACTAAAGAAAATAAAAAAAGGAATTAATAAAGTAAAAGCTTTCATTTAATTCACTTTGAAACATACATTCTGATCTCAGCTATACTGGGAAAAATTAAATTAAAAAAACCTGTGCTTCAGCTTGCGTTAATGACCCAGAAGCACCTGAAACCACATGAGTAGCAGCCCAATCTTATTTCTGAAATTACAGAAAACTGTTTTTGCTTTCTTCTGTTAATAAAGATTGGAGATACAGATTAAAGTCTAGCAGAACAGGGAGCAGACATTCTGGTATGGAATAAGAGGTGAATGGGAAGACGATCTTCACCAGTGTGGTTGCAGAAACAACTAGGTAAGACTAATGACAGCAAGGGTGGGTGAGCACACTGAGGTTTTGAATGCAAGCAGCGAGGAACTCAGAGAATCGATATTTGGAGTATTAGAACAAATAATGGCATCACCTGTACTGATTGGCTGATTGTAATAAGACTGGAAGGGCGAGAAGCAAAAGCAAATTAAGTAAGATAAACGTATTATGCTTCAAACTGGATTGAGTCAAACATACAATGAGATGGGGCCCTTATGGAAAAATCAGTAGATCTAATACAAAAATCTGCTGACACAAATTCAGGGAAAAAAAGGAACAAGGAGGTATAGGATAATGATATATACAGGGTTTATTGGCAATCTGAAATGTTTATACAATTAATAGTTTCCTTATTATATAATATATTTAATTGATGGAATGAAAACTTTGATATTAACACCTCTCAAAATTTTAAGTCAAGTTTGTAGATACTTTTATTCCACATAGACACAGTCATGTATATGGAGCACATATTCTCTAAGATATATTAAGGGGTAGAAATGCTACATAGAATAAAATATGCAGTAAAAAAATTCAGTAAGTTTAATTTTATTGATACACTGAAATACACACACACACATAGACAAAGGAAAACTTACAGAAGACTAAGAGTCTGGAAGTCCAGACCTGTCTGTTTGCTCATTTTAACAAATATGTTAAATGTGGGAAAAGTTCATATTTTTCAAAATGAAAATTCAAGATGCACTTATTTTCTAGTTTTTGCTTCCAGTTGTCTCTTTATTTACATTATCTCTGTATAATTTCACATTAAAACCCATGTTTTAAATGAGCAGAAAGAACAGGTGTACTGGTTTTCTAGAAATCCTTTTGAAGTCTTACTCTTTTAAATCTGTACCCAATGTTTTGCCTGAGAAATGGAAATAATTCTATATATCAAGATTAATCAAAGATATATCAAGTGAAATGTGTTAAGAGAAGGGTTTCCTTTTTGCCTTATACAATTCAATGTTTGCTTGATGTGTCTGTCATTTTAACTAATGTAATAGAATATGTAGGGATAACCTAGCATTACTGCCATAACTTACAATGGCAAAAACCTCAATTACTTTTGTACCAACCTAATGCATATCATTTAAAAATTCAATTACCCAGCATGCATCTCAGAAAGACTGTTCTATCACCTAAAATATCACATAAACCAAGTTAAAACTTGTTCAAATAGTAAAAGCAACCCAGTTCATAAAAGTCCAGAAAAAAACACATTAGTATGTACCTGTCTTTAAGATCACATGCCCTTATTTGTATTGGTTATACATGTATGTAAAAAGAGTTGACTTCTCTTTGACAGCAGTATCACTGTTATTCTTTTCTGTGAGTATTAATTCATTTCTATGTCTCATGTAAAGATATATTTTAAATCTTTTTTCCCACCATTTTTAATTATTTATTTATTTTATTTATTTTTATTATTATACTTTAAGTTTTAGGGTACATGTGCACAATGTGCAGGTTTGTTACATATGTATACATGTGCCATGTTGGTGTGCTGCACCCATTAACTCGTCATTTAGCATTAGGTACATCTCCTAATGCTATCCCTCCTCCCTCCCCCTACCCCACAATAGTCCCCAGTGTGTGATGTTCCCCTTCCTGTGTCCATGTGTTCTCATTGTTCAATTCCCACCTATGAGTGAGAACATGAGGTGTTTGATTTTTTGTCCTTGCAATAGTTTACTGAGAATGATTTCCAGTTTCATCCATGTCCCTACAAAGGACATGAACTCATCATTTTTTATGGCTGCATGGTATTCCATGGTGTATATGTGCCACATTTTCTTAATCCAGTCTATCGTTGTTGGACATTTGGGTTGGTTCCAACTCTTTGCTATTGTGAATAGTGCCGCAATAAACATACGTGTGCATGTGTCTTTATAGTAGCATGATTTATAGTCTTTTGGGTATATACCCAGTAATGGGATTACTGGGTCAAATGGTATTTCTAGTTCAAGATCCCTGAGAAATCGCCACACTGACTTCCTCAATGGTTGAACTAGTTTACAGTCCCACCAACAGTGTAAAAGTGTTCCTATTTCTCCACATCCTCTCTAGCACCTGTTGTTTCCTGACTTTTTAATAATCGCCATTCTAACTGGTGTGAGATGGTATCTCATTGTGCTTTTGATTTGCATTTCTTTGATGGCCAGTGATGAGCATTTTTTCATGTGTTTTTTGGCTGCATAAATGTCTTCTTTTGAGAAGTGTCTGTTCATATCCTTCACCCACTTTTTGATGGGGTTGTTTTTTTCTTGTAAATTTGTTTGAGTTTATTGTAGATTCTGGATATTATCCCTTTGTCAGATGAGTATGTTCTGAAAATTTTCTCCCATTCTGTAGGTTGCCTGTTCACTCTGATGGTAGTTTCTTTTGCTGTGCAGAAGCTCTCTAGTTTAATTAGATCCCATTTGTCAATTTTGGCTTTTTTATTCAGTAATTTATTTAGTTTTAACTTTAAGAATGAAACTGTAGTAGAACTCAATGTACTGAAATCTGGTTGCACAAGAAAATGGGGAAAAGTTGCTTAGCATCAGCATGTGTAAAAATAAAAGAAAAAAATCACCTTTGGGATTTTAGGCAACAGTACACTCAGTGGTTAGGCATGGTTATATATTCTCCCAGACCAGCAAATGTCCTAGACTACATTAAGAGAATTATCATTTAAAGAACAAAGGAGGAGACAGGCCAAGCCATTCTATTCACTTTGCCCTCATATATGAACAATTTAAATGCATATCCTTTTACCTTAACAAAGTAAGAGATAGCAGACTTTTATATTCTCTTGCATGGACTTTTGATCATGTTCTAGGAATGTTCTCATGAAATTGCTGAAGCTATTGTTGAATCTCATCTGGAAAAACAAACTATTCTTCAAGGGCATAGAGTATACAGTATTAATATTTTTGTGTGTTAATAGCTCAATACAGATTTGTAATACATATCCAGGAAATAGACTCAAAAAGTATTAATTTATTTAGCATACTAAGGAATGAAGACACATTAAAGTCCAAAATATCACACAGCCATATTTTGCATGTTGTTTAACAATACATATATTTAATTATTTGCATTTTGTCTTGCAGATGTGTTTTTTTATGAAAAAGTGACTTTTTATTTTTTTCATACTCAAGATTTTTTTTATACTTTAAGTTTTAGGGTACATGTGCACAATGTGCAGGTTTGTTACATATATATACATGTGCCATGTTGCTGTGCTGTACCCATTAACTCATCATTTAACATTAGGTATATCTCCTAATGCTATCCCTCCCCCCACCCCACAACAGGCCCTGGTGTGTGATGTTCCCCTTCCTGTGTCCATGTGTTCTCATTGTTCAATTCCCACCTATGAGTGAGAACATGCAGTGTTTGGTTTTTTTGTCCTTGCGATAGTTTGCTAAGAGTGATGGTTTCCAGCTTCATCCATGTCCCTACAAAGTACAAAGGACATGAACTCATCCTTTTTATGGCTGCATAGTATTCCACAGTGTATATGTGCCACATTTTCTTAATCCAGTCTATCGTTGTTGGACATTTGGGTTGGTTCCAAGTCTTTGCTATTGTGAATAGTGCTGCAACAAACGTATGTGTGCATGTGTCTTTATAGCAGCATGTTTTATAATCCTTTGGGTATATACTCAGTAATGGGATGGCTGGGTCAGATGGTATTCCTAGTTCTAGATCCCTGAGGAATCACCACACTGACTTCCTCAATGGTTGAACTAGTTTACAGACCCACCAACAGTGTAAAAGTGTTCCTATTTCTCCACATCCTCTCCAGCACCTGTTGTTTCCTGACTGACTTTTTAATGATTGCCATTCTAACTGGTGTGAGATGGTATCTCATTGTGGTTTTTATTTGCATTTCTCTGATGGCCAGTGATGATGAGCAATTTTCCATGTGCATGTTGGCTGCATAAATGTCTTCTTTTGAGAAGTGTCTGTTCATATCCTTCACCCAATTTTTGATGGGATTTTTTTTTTCTTGTAAATTTGTTTGAGTTCATTGTAGATTCTGGATATTAGCCCTTTGTCAGATGAGTAGATTGCAAAAATTTTCTCTCATTCTGTAGGTTGCCTGTTCACTCTGATGGTAGTTTCTTTTGCTGTGCAGAAGCTCTTTAGTTTAATGAGATCCCATTTGTCAGTCTTGGCTTTTTTTGCCATTGCTTTTGGTGTTTTAGACATGAAGTCCTTGCCCATGTCTATGTCCTGAATGGTATTGCCTAGGTTTTCTTCTAGGGTTTTTATGGTTTTAGGTCTAACATTTAAGTCCTTTTCAAAAACAAGAAATGGGGAAAGGATCCCTATTTAATAAATGGTGCTGGGAAAACTGGCTAGCCATATGTAGAAAGCTGAAACTGGATCCCTTCCTTACACCTTATACAAAAATTAATGCAGATGTGTTTTCTTAAAGGGTTCACTGCTAGGAAGTGATGCTCAAAATTAAACGTTATAAGCGCTAGTATCTTATACTGGCCATTGGGCAACTGCACTTTCAAAATTCTTCCAGATCAAGGACATAAGTTCAACGCATTGAACACTGAAATTTTCCCTTAAAGACATCCAGATTTACTGCTTAAAAATTGAAGACTTCCTACAGGCAATCCCACAATTTAAAGCTGGATTGAACAAAAAGGAAATGTAATTTGAATTTACAACTAATACGTCAGACACCATAGAAAGTAATACCATTCATAGCATTTCTGGGGAGATAAATATTATTACTTCCATTTCTTCAGTAGATAAGGAGTGTATTTCAAAGGCACTAAGTAACTTGCCAACTTATACACCTAGTAAATGGCAGAACTAGAACACCAAATATTGTGTCTGATTCACTCGGACTTTCCCAGAAGTCTCCTGGATGGTCCACCAGAGAGAATCAATATCTAACCAATATTGGGAATGACATTAATTTTCTGACAAGAGAGATCTAGGGACAATGAATACACTTGGTCTAAACTACACGACCCACAGAACATTCGCCACTATTACAAGGGTCAAGAAAAGATCTAGACACTATCTCAGAACCTCACCTCTCTCATGTTTTCTGACTCCATCACCACTGGTTAGAAAGGTCTTAATACTGATAGCCTTTCCACCAGTTTCTTCATTGCCTCCACAGGTATTACTCTTAAAATTCTCATTGTTTTAGGTCATCTAAGACAAAACTCACAAGCAAAATGGAAACATTCATGTATTCCCTCATCTTCTACACTTTGGTTTTCTAAGACTGTGTATTCCCTATCCTATCCCATTCTCCCACTCCTGTTTAACTCTAGAAACTCTAATTCATGGTCTATCATTTGCAAAATTCCCTTTAATCTCAACCTCATCTTGAAATTTCTTTTCACCTTATTGCTCTAAACCTGACTCACCCTACAAAAGGTTTTCTTCTGCAATCCTCTCAACTGGTGATTTTTTCCCCCCACACTCTCTATATTACTGGGACTAGAGGTAGATGTTCTACACTTTACTGCAGATTCTGTGTCTTTCTCCCCTGCTACTCTCCAATAACGCTCATTTTTGAAAGAAACAGTTACATGTTTGTCCTGGATTATTGACACTCTCTTCAATACTGCAACTAACATAATTCTTAAAATTTTAATATACACATTCAAGATTTGTCCATTATTCTGACCTCTTAATTTATAAACTCTTCTCAAAATAACTTTTCTTCTTGCCAGTGTCATGGACAAGGAAAATCTTTCCTTTTGCCCTCTGGAGGTTCACTGAAATTTGCTAACAAGAGGTAGATTAATAGGTGAAAAAGGCATACAGCTGGATTTGATGATAGTTCTATGTGGCAAGAAAGCCTTCAAAATGAAGACCCAAAGATACAGAGAAAATTGCCCATTTTTATGCTTAGGTTCAACAAAGTATAAACAGCTATGTAGACATATGATTGGACAAAAACTGTATAACCTAATGCTAATAGATTGAGTGAGAAAACCCAGAAAGTCCTGTCTGCCTAGATTTTTCTTGGCCCTCTCTGAGCATGTATTTTTTTCTTTCTGAGTGTGGGGCAGAACCCTGTCTGACATAGGGGTCTTATGACCTACAGCCAAGCAAGGTAGGCCAGATAATTTCTTTATAGCCTGTTTTAGCAAAGAAAGTGTGGGAAAGTTAGAGTAATATCTTTAGGTTTCATGGTTGGCTTTAGGAAATATGGGTTCGGTTTCTGTGACCTGTCTTGAGAAGAGAGGATTCTAGTTTCTATGATTTACACTGCGGGAGAATGGGACACAGAGAGAGAACCAGTCTATCAACCCTGAGAGTAGGCCAGACCAGGTAAACAGTTATACATAAGGTTGCTGTAATGATGATTCTTTTCCAAAGTTTATAATAAGTTATCTAGTTTTAGCTTGTAGGACTTCTGGGAAAAGCAGTTTTAATTTCAGTTATTCTAAGAAAGATTTTTTAAAAACGAAAGCATTCGTTTAGAGACTTGTAGCCAGGAAATAATTAAGGATTCTGTCTAAATTGTGGGAAAATAATAAAAAATCAAAAACAATGGGCAACGTGAAATCTAATAATTTGTGTACTATAGTTATCTTTTGAAACATATTTTTTCCTCCAATACCAGATTTCTACCAAAGACAAAACACAGTTGAACAAATTTGTATGTAAAATACTTGTAGTTTCATTATACTTGGTCTGATTATTTGCATAAAGTACAACAAGAGTAGTGACTTGCTATATAAGCTCTTTTTAAGTTTGCTTTCTTGGAACTTCTCTATAAGGAATCTCAGATTAGACTTTTAAAAGCCTCAAGGCTAGGAAGCCAAGCCAAAGATTTGTAATTAAACTATGATTATAATACAAATTGGATTAATTCCTATCTTCTCAAGGTTCAAAAATATCTTGAAGTTCCTGTGTATGTCAGAAAGTGACATTCTTTACTTACATCAGGTCAAGAACCTTGTGAAGGAACCATGAAGAGAAGATATAAGGACAGTCTTTCTGAGGGGCTTTTTCTTTGCTCTATAAATTTAACCATAATTTTTCAAGCCAGTCTGGTCATATCTGAAAATATGCCATTCCAGTCAAAACCTTGGTAAAATAACCAGTATCTCCAATTTTGTCCTGTTATAAATAAATAAAAGCAGATACTGATTGAATTTGTGCAAATAACAATATTGTCATAAATTAAGATTTATCCTGAATAGTTTCCAAATTATGGAGAAATCAGGTAGAGAAGAATATGAATGTTTCAATTTTGCTTACAAAAGTATATTTTACCCAATTTTTGTAATCTAAAATATTCTAAAGGAAAAATGTTTTCTTGACTCTGGAAAACAGAACATAAAAATAATCATCAGTGTTTTAAACAAAAAGGTCATGATAAAAATCATTTTAATCTTCTGGTAGTTCAGTCCCGTATCATAAACTCCTGTTCTGTGTGATCTTGGATTGGCAATCTTTATGAAGACATTAGTTTTTTAATTAGAATACTTGAAGTTTTTACCCATTCCAATGATATGATCTCCAAAGTTATCATTAACTTGTATTTGAGAGTATTTGTCAGAGTTCTTTTCACAAATTTCCTTAAAGAAGCAAATTTGGACTATAGCTAATTATAAACTGCTTTGTGAGAAGTATCAAAGCAAAGCAATAATTTGTCTCTGTAAGGCACATAGATCAATGGAACAGACTACAGAGCCCAGAAATAAAGTTGTACTTCTGTGACCATCTGATCTTCAACAAAGCTGAAAACAACAAGCAATGGGGAAAACACTCCCTATTATAAATGATGCTGGGATAACCGGCTAGCCATATGCAGAAGATTGAAGCTGAGCCCCTTTTTCTTACCATACACAAAGATTGACTCAAGATAGATTAAAAGCTTTTAAATGTAAAACCAAAAACTATTAAAAAAATCCTGGAAGACGACCTAGGCAATTCCATCCTAGACATAGGAACGACAAAGATTTCATGACAGAGACAAAAAAAGCCACCACAACAAAAGCAAAAATTGGCAAGTGGAATCTAATTAAACTTAAGAGACTCTTCAATAAATATATGATGACCAAGTTAATCATTCTATCTTGCACATATACACACTAAAATAATATATCAAAGCAAAAAAGGCAAAAATATTTGTATTTTTTTATAATAAAATATTGTTTTCTAGTCTAAACAACTGGTATCAATAAGACAAATATGATCATAAATATCCCTTACCACAAACAAGAAGAAAATAGAAAAATATGAAAATATATAAAAAGAAGGCCAGACCCTTTGGCTCATGCTTATAATCTCAGCAGTTTGGGAGGCCAAGGCAGGTAGATTGCTTGAGCTCAGAAGTTAGTTTAAGATCAGTCTGGGCAACATGGTGACACCTTGTCTTTACAAATAATACAAAAAATTAGCTGGGCATGGTGACATATGCCTGAAACTACTTGTGAGGCTGAGGTGGGAGGATTGCTTGAGCCTGGGAAGTGGAGGCTGCTGTGCTGCAGTCTAGGTGACAGGGTGAGACCTTGTCTCCAAAAATAAAAATACAAATAAGAATATACAAATAAAATTCAGTTAAGACACTGTATAACCAGGAGGTCAGGATTGTGGTTGCTGAAAGAAGGGAAACAAAAAAGGTGAACCCATGACTGTCCCACTTTTCTGCCAGAATGCACTTTATGGAATGTGGCCAGAGAGATGAAACCCACATAAATAAAATGCTGAGTTGTAGAGATAACGATCAAAGTCGAAAGGTGACGTAGCTGTAATTTAAGAAGTAAAGAACCAGAGACGTGTGAGCTACAGAAAGAAAACATTATAAAAAAACTTCAAAGGAATTCCCTTGAGGTTGTGCCAAATACTGTTTTCTGTGCATTGGATCAATTTCAATAAAGCCACAAAATATTAATTAATTTTAAAAATCCCAGAGCAATTACAGATTTGAGAGATATTTATGTTCTGAGAAGCCTACAGGGATTGACATGTTTGAACACCTGTAGAATTTAGTAGAAACCCTAGAACCACCTTTTTTTTTTTTACAGCTACCTCTTAATAGGAGAACTAAATTAATCCTAAAGAATGAAACTTTTTAAAACAAGTCTTAAAAAGAGCAGATGAATATGTAATTAATTAAGCTACATGTTAAAGTTCAATATTCTAATATAAGTGAAAAGAAAATTCATATGATTGTCACAATGCCTAGCATTGAACAAAAGAACTAGATATGCAAACAAGAAAAAAAGTCATAATTAATCAAAAAAATCAAAATTCAAAATACTCTATTGAAACATATGTCAAAGTAAAAAAAATAGAATGGAATTTATATAATAAATACCATGTAAACTATTTGGGTGATGGTTACACAAGAAGCCCAGACTTTACCAGTATGCAATATACCTTTGTAACAAAACTGCCCTTGTACCCCTTAAATTTATAAAAATTTTAAAAGTGATGGAATTCACAGACAAAATCTGAAAAACTAGATGTAAAATTGGTAAAAAAAAAAAAAAAAATTAAAGAATACATAACAATAGTGAAAAGAAAATGGAAGATATAAAAAAGAACAATATAGAGCTTATAGAGATAAATTACTTAAAATTTAAAAACAAATCACTGGATGGCCTTAACAACAGATTAGACCTTTCAAAAGACAGATTAGTGAATTTAGAGATATAGCAATAGGAAATTTGAAAAACATAGCAGGGAAAGAAGAAAGGCAGAAACAATTAACAGGGTATTGGTGTTTTGTAATACCATATCACTAAATCAAACATGTGCATAATTTCAATTCAATAAGTGTTTGAGTGTAGCTAAAAAAAGGTATTTGAAAATAAAATTGTAGGCCGGGCGCGGTGGCTCACGCTTGTAATCCCAGCACTTTGGGAGGCCGAGGCAGGCGGATCGCGAGGTCAGGAGATCAAGACCACAGTGAAACCCCGTCTCTACTAAAAATACAAAAAATTAGCCGGGCGTGGTGGCGGGTGCCTGTAGTCCCAGCTACTCGGAGAGGCTGAGGCAGGAGAATGGCGTGAACCCGGGAGGCGGAGCTTGCAGTGAGCCGAGATCGCGCCACTGCACTCCAGCCTGGGTGACAGAACGAGACTCCGTCTCAAAAAAAAAAAAAAAAAAAAAAAGAAAATAAAATTGTATCCAATTTATTTACAAATGTCCTAATTTAATTAAACTATATATTTATGTATACAAATTGCTCATTATATGGCAAACACGATATCTACAAAGCAACATAACAATCAAATTATTGAAAAACAGTAATAAAAAAATGCTAAAAGCAGCAATATATTTAAAAACATGCCTACAAGGCACCAAGTATAAGAATAACAGCAGACATTTTATCATAAACAATATAAGTAGGAAAACAATGGAAAAATATCATTAAAGTGCTAATAGAAGGTAATGTTGACTTGGATCTAGATACCCCCATGCACCCCCCACAAAAAACAAAGAAAAACACAAAAAAACACTGTAGACCACATAAAGAAATATTCAGGGAACAAAAACACAGAATTCATAACTATATGTACTGTATTACCAGAAATATTAAAATAAAATTATGAATTATGAAGGGTAATAATACCAGATGAAAACTCAGAATAAAGAATGCTAAAAATAATATATACGTAAGAAATAAAAATAGCTTTTATACTCTTATTTTGAAATTGTTATAAATTAATAAATTGTTCAATCAATAATATGGGGTTATAAATACATAAATGTAAAATATATGACAATAATTGTATGGAAAACGCAAGGAGAAAATGAAAGTTCCGGAATTTTATAAAGTGATACATTATTATTTTAAGACAGTCTGTGATAAAAGTGCATATTACAATTAAACACTAGAAGAAAGGTGTAGCTAACATAAAAGAAATAATAAAATGACTAAATTCATTCAGAAGAATAGAGGAAAAAGGAACAGATGGGACAAAGAGGAAGCATATATAAAATGGTAGGCCTGAATGCAATTTTGTTACATTTAGAAGTAATACTAAATGTTTGAACATTTAATGTTAAATTAAATTAAATGATTAGTTTAATGTCAAATTAAGAGATTAGTTTAATGTTAAATTTGATGATTAGATTTTAAAAGTAAGATACAACTACATACTGTGTAAAAATATTAAATGTGAAGGCACAGATTACTTCAGGGTAAAAAATAGAATAATGTATAACATAAAAAGTCAACCCTAAAAGTGCCAGAGTGGCTACATCAATGTTACTCAAGGTGTACTTCAATACCAGAGATAATGCTGCTTATTATAAAATAATAAAAAGATCAACTCATTAAAAAGGCATAATGTTAGTAAGAATACCCTTAAAGTTTTAAAATACATAAAGTTTTATAACACTATAAGAAATAGCTTAAAATGTAATTAAAATAAAAATGTCAGAAGCACATAAAATAAAATACGTAAAAACAAATTAAACAAAATATGTATGAAACTTTACACTAAAAAATAATATTGAAATTAATTTTTAAAAATCTAAAGACATATGCCATGTTTATGCATTTGAAGATTAGTATTGTTAATATATCAATTCTCCATAATTTATATAAATTCAATGAAATTCAAAATCAATGTCTAAGCAAGTAATATTTTTATAAAAATTGATAAACTTATAAAATGTATATGGAAATTTAAAGAATCATAAATTGATAAAACAATTTTTAAAATGGAAAGCAAAGTTAGAGGACTCAAAATAATTTTAAGACAATATAAGGCTATAATGACGAAAATAATGTGATATTGTGTAAGGTTAATCCTGTCAACAGAAAAGTATCCCAGGATACAGAATAGAGCCCACAAATAGACCCACTGATGTATGTCAGCTGAGTTTTAACAAAGGTTCCAGGTCAATTTGCTGCAAAGGAGATAGTCATTTCAATAAACAATACTAAGTGATAGCATGTTCATTTGGAAATTCTATGTTCCACCTCAATATTATACCATGCACAGAAATTAACTCAAAATTGATTGTAGACATGAATTAATGACTTAAACTAAAACCAAACTTATCTAAGAAAATATAGAATTTTTTTCCAGCTTGAAAGTTGCAAAGATATCTTACATCATATAAAACTAAGATACTTCAAAGATAAAATGCTGTTAAATTGCACTTCATCAAATTAAATTAAAATAAAATCATACTCTTCAGAAGTCACATATTATAAGAAATAAAAATGCAAACCACAGACCAGCAGAAAGTATATGCAACACATATATCTGAAATATTAGTCTGTTCTTATGCTGCTATAAGAACATACCTGAGACTGGGTAATTTACAAAGAAAAGAGGTTTAATTGACTCATAGTGCACCATGGCTGGGGAGGCCTCTCAGGAAACTTGCAATCATGGTGGAAGGAGAAGCTAAGACATCCTTCTTCACATGGCAGCAGGGAGAAGAAGAATGAGTTCCCAGCAAATGGGGAAGACCCTTATAAACCATCAGACCTTGTAAGACTTATTCACTATCGTGAGAATAGCATGGGAAAAGCTGCCCCCATAATTCAATTACCTCCCACTGGGTCCCTTCTATGACATGTGGTGATTATGAAAACTACAATTCAATATGAGATTTGGGTGGGGACACAGAGCCAAACTGTATCATTCCACCCTTGGCCCCTTCCAAATCTCATGTTCTCACAATTCAAAACACAATCATGCCCCTTCCAACAGTCCCCTAAAGTCTATTATTCCAGCATTAATTCAAAAGTCCGGTTCCAAAATCTCATCTGAGACAGCGTTCCTTCCCCTATGAGCCTGTCAAATCAAAAGCAAGTTGGTTACTTCCTAAATAAAACGGGGATACAGACATCAGGTCAATACACTTATTCCAAATGGGAGAAATTGGCCAAAACAAAAGGGCTTACAGGCCCCATACAAGTCCGACATCCAACAGGGCGGTCATTAAACCTTAAAGTTCCAAAATTTTCTCCTTTGACTCTATGTCTCACATCCAGTTCATGCTCATCCAAGAGGTGGGTTCCCACAGTCTTGGGCAGCTCCACCTCTTTGGCTTTGCAGGGTATAGTCTCCCTCCGGCTGTTTTTGTGAGCCAGTGTTGAGTGTCTGTGGTGTTTCCAGGAGCATGGTGCAAGCTGTCCATGGATCTACCATTCTGGGGTCTGGAAGACAATGGCCCTCTTTCCACATCTCCACCAGGCTGTGCCCCAGTGGGGACTCTGTGTGGGAGCTCTGACCCTTCCTTTCCCTCTGCACTGCCCTAGCAGAGGTTCTCCATGACGGTTCTACCCCTCCAGCAAACTTATGCCTGGACACCTAGGCATTTCCATGTAGCCTCTGAAATCTAGGCTGAGGTTCCCAAACCTCAATTCTTGACTTCTGTGCACCCACGGGCCCAACATCATGAGGAAGTTGCCAAGGCTTGGGGCTTGTACCTCTGAAGCCGTGGCCTGAGCTGTATGTTGGCCCCCTTTAGCCATGGCTGGAGCTGAAGCAGCTGGGATGCAAGGCACCATGTCCTGAGGCTGCATAAAGCAGAGGGGCCCTGGTCCTGGCTCACAAAATCATTTTTCCTTCCTAGTCCTCAGGGCGTATGGTGGAGGGGCTCCCAGGAAGGTCTCTGACATGCCCTGGAGACATTCTCTCCATTGTCTTGGTGATTAACATTCAGTTCCTTGTTACTTATACAAATTTCTGCAGGAGGCTTTAACTTCTCCCCAAAACATTGTTTTTTCTTTTCTATTGCATTGTCAGGCTGCACATTTCATGCTTTTATGCTCTGCTTCCTATTGAACACTATCACTTAGAAATTTCTTCCACCACATACCCTAAATCATCTCTCTTAAGTTCAAAGTTCCACAGATCTCTAGGGCAGGAGCAAAATGCCACCAGTCTCTTTGTATAGCAAGAGTGACCTTTACTCACTCCAGTTTCCAACAAGTTCTTCATCTCCATCTGAGATCACCTCAGCCTGGACTTCGTTGTCCATATCACTATCAGCATTTTGGTCAAAGCCATTCAACAAGTCTCTAGGAAGTTCCAAACAAACATTCCCACATTTTCCTGTCTTCTTCTGAGTCTTCTAAACTGTCATACCCTCTGTCTGTTACCCAGTTCCAAAGTTGCTTCCACATTTTGGGGAATCCTTATAGTAGCACCCCGCTTTACTGCTACCAATTTATTGTATTAGTTTGTTCTGACACTGCTATAAGGACATACCAGAGACTGGGTAATTTATAAAGAAAAGAGGTTTAATTGACTCATAGTGCAGCATGGCTAGAAAGGCCTCAGGAAACTTGCAGTCATGGTGGAAGAAGTCAATACATCCTTCTTCACATGGCGGTGGAGGGAAGAATGAGGCCCCATCAAAGGGGTAAGACCCTTATAAAACTATAAGATCTCATGCAAACTTACTCACTATCACAAGAATAGCATAAGGAAAACTGCCCCCATGATTCAATTACCTCCCACTGGGTCCCTCCTATGACATAGGAAGATTATGGGAACTATAATTCAAGACGAGATTTTTGGGGGGGACACAGCCAAACTATATTATCTGACAAGAGACGGGAATCAAATCTATATAAAAACCCTTACAGGATGAGAGTAAATCGACCCAGTAAAAAATTGAGCAAAATATCTGAAAAAAGAAATTTTCTTATTTAGCCAACAGGGGATATAAAACATGAAAATATGATAAGCATCATTAGATATCAGATAAAATTTTTAATCCTCAGAAACTACTATATGCCTATTAGAATAAAAAGACATAATACAAAATGTTGAAAATAATGTGTAACAACTGAGAAACATGTCCATTGGTGGTAGAAATGTGAAATCATTTGGAGAACAGGTTAGTTAAAACTGCATTTACCTACAATCTACCAATTCCATTCTCAAATATTTACTCAAGACAAATAAGGACAAGGACATGTAAATTAATGTACATAGCAACTTTATTCATGAGTGTCCCAAATTGAAAACAAAATGAGTCTATTAGCTGATGGCTATGTCTTTTAACTTACGTAAGCCTTCATTTTCCCAAATTTAAAAATATATTATTGTACTACTTTAAAATCTGTTGTAGAGTTAAAGTGGGTTTAGCAGCATCTGTATCATCAGATTGGCCTTATATATTTGCCCCTTCACTTAATTTTAGGCTATTCCATCTTTCTGTGCCTCAGTTTCTTACCTGTAAAATGAGATCATAATACATGTATATGTCATAAGTTCTTGTAAGGATTGAATTACTAGGTAAATAACAGATATGATACCTGAAACAAAATACAAAACATGAAAAATATAATTTACTTAATAAATTCAATAATAGTCCCATCATTCAATTTGAATGGTTAGAAAATGCTGATGTTTCGAAAAACCTAACATTTGTAAGAACTTCTTCATTATTTAAAACATAGGCCTAGAAAGAAATGTGCTGAAGCTAGATTTTACTGGCTTTCAAGAGGTGATTGGGCACATCACTGTCCAACTCTGCATTGAGTGTTGTCACATTAGTAGCTTACAACTGTCTATCATGAGTGTGTTTAATGTGACAATTGATAAATATGACAAATAAGAATTTTTATTAGTTTACTTGTTTACTATCAGAAAATAGAGATTCATGAAACACAGATTAATATGAAAGCAAATGAGAGTTAGATCGGGGCAACGAATAGACCAGTCTGCTCAAAAGAAAAATGATACTATTTAAGAAGCATAAGAATTTACCTAAAAACCCTTGTAATGCTATTTTTAGTTATAATTATCATAGGAAATGTTTCTCTTTTAAAAATAGAGATAGATTTCCTTTACTGAAGTGAATTCATGCCTACGTAAGGTTTCTTTTCTTTTACCTATTTATTCCAAGCACTTAAAAATATATAGCCTTTCCAGAAAATAATGTGGAAAATTCATTTCATTTTAAATCTGTGTTCCTGTAGTATTTGTCTACTGTTCAGCAAATCACATCAGTCTTGGTTTATAAGTACACAGAGAATGAGAAAATTGAAGTCAAATCAAGGTTATTAAGGACAAGACAATGGTTAAATAGAATTGTCCTTAATGATTAGCCACATTAAAAATATCATCAGAAAATTGCCTGTCTGCATTTTTAAAAAGATTCTAGAAACTTATTAATTACCCAAGATAAAATAATATATTCACATGATTATTTGGATGGATATCATTCAAATACTAGCATTGGTTTTCTAATTTTAATTAAATACTCTGCCAATAATAGTTTTGTTATATTTGTCATCAAATGAGTGATATAGTGCTTTTTAATGGCAAAATACTAGCTACAACGAACAAATAAACGCATTTCTTCTCCAGTGCAGTTGGGTATACACACCTACCATGTGCTGGAATCCATATAATTGGTTTTTGAATAAACTTTTATTGAATTAAACATTTGCTTTTTTGTTTCCTAGTCATATAACGCTATTTAAAATTATGAAATTACTTCAGTGCTATTATTAAGTACTTTTATGATTTCTAGACATTGATTCCAGCTATTATTTTAAAATTGTTTATTTGTAGCCCTTTATATTACAGCAAGAAGATATTTTAAAAGTACATTCTAAGTGTTAAAATTACGTAAAAGCAATGAAGTATTAGCCACATGTCATCAGATAATTTTTCATCAAGCTGGAAGCTATGCAGTAGTTAGTTGGGTTTAGCAGCTCCAGAGTTAGACCCGTTTTGGTTCTTGACTGCTATTTACTCTCTGTATGACTTAGGAATATTTATCTGTTCTCTTAGATGCTTACATTCCTTATCTTTAAAATAAGAAAAATAACAATATTTCTGTAGCAGACATAATTGATGTTCCATTTCTTCATTCCCTGGGTCTGAGTTCACCTACACCTGTGAGCATTTCTGGCACCATTCCAGGCTTTCTTCCCGGATGCCTGTGTCCGACTCTCTTCTTTTCTGACTAAGGACTTTATCTGGCATCATGGGAGCTGGCTCAGCTGCTCATATATTTCACAAGTGTGGGATTGCTGAAGCATGGTGGAGTGCAATTCTCAACTAATGGGGAAAGCGAATCGGTGGGTGAATGCCCCATCTCCATTTCCTCTGGTTTACAATTGTCCATTAACTACAGAGCACCCAGTTAAATTTGAATTTTAGATAAACAACAATTTTTTTTAGTGTAAGTATTGACCATCAAGTATTCATTTACTTGCAATTCAAATTTAACCGGGCATCCCCTACACTTGCTAAATCTGGCAATCCTTAGTTGATAATTCTCAGTCATTTTCGGTATAGGCATCACCACTCTTTTCATCATTTTAAAAGTATTTTAAAAGTTCCTTCATGAAAGTGAGGACTAGCTTACCAAGCAGCAGTTTTTCATGAACGCATAGAGGATATTGGTTGCTTCTGTCTCAGTTCTTCACATCTGCTTCCTGGGATCACTTCCCTATTAACAACATGAAACCAAGTCTTTGTCTCTGGTTCTACTTTGGGTACAGCATAAGTTTGGGAAACTTGATAGGATTTTGGGGAGGATTAATTAGATAATACATTGAAAGTGTCGGGGAAACTAACTGATGCTCAAGAAATAATATTATTGTTATTATTAAAGGTGAAAGAACAATAGGATTAAAAGAAACAGGAACAAAATCCAAAAAGATATAAATAAATATGTGAACCGAACCACAATCTTGAAGGAATTGTACAAAAGGAGGTATCCCTGTAGGCTGCTATACAGTCTTTCCAAAATGTGTTATCTATTCTTACTCTGTGCATATTACTGAATTATAGAAAACAACATCTTCCAATTGAAAATAAATAAAGGCATGGAAGAAAAGAAACATTTTTAATACACTCCCTATGTATATCTGACACTAGTGCTTTTATATATATCATGTATTTTTCACAACAGTGCCAGGAAGGAGGTATTCTTAACTATTTTACCATTTAGGAAAGTGGAAGTCTAGAGTTTAAGAAATTTCCTCATGAGTGTCTCAATTTCTGTGACACAGACAGGACCTATGCAAATAAATGTGCAAGTGATTTCAAAATAAAACACTGCTTCCTTCAGAAATAATGCTGGAAAAAATGAAAAAAGAACTCACCAGAAGTTACTTATAAGATAGACTCCAAAATGTTTCCTTAAAATAAATCATTTAAAAGTTGCAAAAAAGTACAACTAAAAAACTATTAGATAAACTTTAAAATGTAATTAAATAATCCAAAAGAAAGTAGAAAAGATAAACAGAGGGACAAAAGAAGAATGAGAGAAAAAGGAAGGAAGGAAGGAAGGAAGGAAGGAAGGAAGGAAGGAAGGAAAGAAGGAAGGAAGGAAAAATAAAGACTTACAAACAGCAAATAAATACTAAAATTGTAGGTCTAAATCCAACCATAACACAAATGTTGGTGGAAGAAATATTCCATTTAAAAGAAGAAAACTTTCACAATGGATAAAAAAAAAATAAGACCTTGGCCGAGCGCGGTGGCTCACACCTGTAATCCCAGCACTTCAGGAGGCTGAGGTGGGTGGATCACCTGAGGTCAGGAGTTGAAGACCAGCCTGGCCAACATGGTGAAACCCCATCTCTATTAAAAATACAAAAATTAGCTGGATGTGGTAGCAGGTGCCTGTAATCCCAGCTGAGACAAGAGAATCACTTGAACCCGGGAGGCAGAGGTTGCAGTGAGCTGAGATCGTGCCATCGCACTCCAGCCTGGGTGACAAGAGTGAGACTTCATCAAAACAAACAAACAAACAAAACAGACCCAACTACATGTTGTCTAAAAGAGATAACATATGAAACAAAAAAATTATTTTATTAAAAGAAATAGAAAAACATGAGGATTATCTTTTTGAACATAAGATTTGTTGAATTGTTTATTTTTATTTAGCTCAAGCTAGTACTTAAAATTCTGAGTTTTGAAAAGCACTAAGTAACTTTCAGAGCACAGGTAGGAATTACATGACTACCATTAGAAAAGTAGTTATATTTTAACCAATTACTGTTTATGCATCTTCTCCTGACATAAATGTTTCATGTATGGTTACTGTATTTCTAATTTAATCCCCCACTTTTCATTTAAGTTTTTCTTTCTACATGAAAGCTAACTATGGTAGCAATGAATTCAACCACTTGCTGAATTTTATATAACTATAGGCATGATATAATATAGCTTTTCCTTTATATTTAAATGAATTAAAAATAGGGTCTAGGACTAGTCATATTTTCAAAGACACATAGTCTATTGGCAGCAGAAAATTGTTTCAGCTTTATATCTGTATTGATATATCTATATCTTTTCTATATGGTAGAGAAATAATAGTATTTCCCCCCAATCTACTGAGGGAAACTAACAGCACACAGAAGAACTTAACTGATTTTCCCAAAGGTATATCTGGCAAAGTTGGAAAAACAATATGGATCTGTGTGGCTTGAAATAAGAATCAACCTTTCAAACTGAGAATAATAAGATAATAAGAATAATAAGAGAATAATAATAATAATTGAATTCTGGGTTCAATTTATTAGGTCTGCCACATCTTCCTTTCTTCTTATGTTTACTGTTAGGAAATCAAATTTATATCTACAATAGAAACCAAATATTATTTTGACTTCATTACATTTAGGATTTATTCACCTGGTACTAACAAAAAATAACAAAATATAGATATTCTAATTTTTGCCTTTGGTAATGAATGAATGAATGAATGTGTATGGGTCTGCAACCATGATCTGTTCTGTCACAATCTGGACAGTTTAATTAAAGAGCTAAAAATATGAAAGTAATGGTTAGTATCAACAAAAGTAGTAATATCTAGATCTGTTTCATATGGTTCTTAATTTTCTTACACAAGCAACATTTACAAACTTGGGTAATAATATAGAAAAAGTAACTGATTTGGGAACAAAAAAACCTGAGTTATAGTTTGTATTAGTTTTCTATTGTCATGTAATAAGTGACAAAATTTAGAGGTTAAAAATAATACAAATATATTATCTTACAGTTTTTCCAAGTTAGGAGCCCAGGTATAAGTTAGCTGGACAATCTACTCAGGATCTTACCAGGCTGAAGTCAATGTGTCAGCAATGGCTGCAGCCTCATCTGATGCTTCGTCTGGGGTCACTTTCACCTCCTGGGGGCTGCCTTCCAGTTCTTGCTACATGAATTTCTCCATAGGCAGTTTATAACATAGTTGCTTTGTTCTTCAAAGCCAGGAGTAGAGTTTTGTTGCTTCTATTATCTCTGACTTATTTCACCTCTGACTTCTAGATCTTCTTTTAAAATGAGCTTATGATCTTTGGTCAGGCCCATGAAAGAAAATCTCCCATTTGATTAGCTCAAGAAAAGTTATTAGGGATCTTAATTTATAGCTCCAAAAAAAATACCTTGAATTTTGCCATATATTGTGACCTAATCATGGAAGTTATATCCCATTATTTCACTCACCCATACTCAAAGGGAGGGGATTATTCAAAGCATGAACATTAGGAGGTAGGAATCTTGGAGACCATCTTTGAATTCTACTCACCGTATCATCCAACATCCATTATGTTTTATCTTTGTAACATTGATCCATTTACTTATCTTGCCCTCTGTCTTCCCACCTGTAAAATTAGGCAATTGTACTAAATAATCCCACTAGGAAACTTCCACCTTTAACATTCTAAAATTCTATGAGGCGAGAGAGCCTAAAATTAGTAACAGTAATAAAGGTTACACACACAAATTTTTGACAGCTTACAATATCCTCTGATTGGAAAGTTTCAGAAGCTTGCATCAGATTAGAAAGTTGAAGTAAAACAAGTAAATAAAGGCATCAAAAGTAATCATTATATATATTATATATCATATTATATATATGATATATATTATTAGTTATATATTATATATATAATTTTTTTTTTGAGATGGAGTTTCAATCTTGTCCCCCAGGCTGGAGTGCAGTGCCGCGAACTCAGCTCACTGCAACCTCAGCCTCCTGGGTTCAAGTGATTCTCCTGCCTCAGGCTCCTGAGTAGCTGGGATTACAGGCATGCACCACCACACCCAGCAAATGTTTGTATTTTTAGTAGAGATGGGGTTTCACCGTGTTGGCCAGTCTGGTCTCAAACTCCTGACCTCAAGTGATCATCCCACCTTGGCCTCCCAAAGTGAAGTAAGCATTATATTTAATTGAACTCAGGGTGCATGTTTATTGACTATTACATGCTCATTCAACCACTATGGGATTCAAAGCAGAACATGGAACATTAAAGTATTCATTGAATTACAATCATTATGGAAATTTAGAAATTTGAGAGGTTTGACATAGCAGATAGTAAAACTGACAAAAACTCTAAAGTTGAGGTAATTTTAATGGTCTCTCATCTAAAATGATGAGTTTATATTGCTATGTAATCTGTCATATTACAAAATTGTATTTCTAGGCCAATAAAATGGTTTATAAAACCTGACTTGAAATATATTATTAGCAGTATATTAATGTTAGAAAGATGCAAGAATACATAAAACATAGATGTAACAAACTTCTTTAGAGAAATTTTAGCAGTTCTGATAGAAAACAGATTCTTCAGTAAATTTCAGAGAGCAGAAAGCTCTCACAGGGCAGGAAGTAAGATGGAATGTGATAGTAGGGTTTTCTCTTCCATTACAATCTCATTTAGAGTGTTCTCGATTTGAAATACCAGAAGTGGTCTTAAGAAATATCTGTGAAAACATGACAGTGTGATACTTTCTTTTTACATGGTGTTCCACATAACTGTTTTTCAAATGTTTCTGAAAATCTTTTGTGAGATTAACTAACTGAAGACAACGTGGCACTGTATGGTACTTAAATTCACAGGCATGATCCTGGGACAACAGATTTTATTCAATCTGGGTAGATTCATAGCCAAAAAGAAAGTACACATCTTTCAGTAATATAAAGAAAACTGCAGTAATGATCAGCTGGGAGGTCTTTGAGGAACTTAAGTAGTGACCTGGCAGCTAGCTTTGGTCAGAGTGAAAAGCTAATCCCCTAGGGTTGAACAAGCGCTGCTAGAAAGATCCTGAGCCACTTTAAAGTACTGTTCTATTTATAAGGCAATGATAAGGAGAGATGAAGACATGCACATAAAGCTGATGGACTTGCTAGGTAGATTGGCATAATGGTGACCTCCTTTATTCAGGTTGCACCAGGCTGATTCTCAAAAGGGAATTGCTATCTGACTTGTTGCCTGACTGCCAAATTTATTGGTCTTGCTGCCAGATGTGTTTTGGCTCACAGTGAGGTAGAAAGCTTAAAATGCTTTACAAGTGCAGTGCAATACTTAGAAAAGGCAGGCAGTCACAAAATGTCAGAAGTACAAGACTGAGCTCAGACTTCTAAAAGTTACCCAAACCTCAGTCACTTAACTGAGTGAAATAATTCAGAAAAAGTGTATGAGCTCTCACTGCAGTGCTGTCCAAGGATCTCTAGACTTTCCATTGCTCAAAGCAAAGCCAATTCAGTAACTTCAGTAACCCCCTTTTCAATCTAATTGGTGAAAGTATAGCTGAGTGGAGAAGAAAATGGTATTTAAAAAAGAAGGTCTATGTAAAATTGGTGCTGTGGCAAGACTACACACTTGGCAGTTCATAAGCTATCTTGACAATAACAGAGAGTCACAATAGTAGGCAATCTGAATTTAAACGTGGGCTCTTCTAGGTACTGTATGACCTTGGGCAAATTAATTTACCTGCTCTGAACCTTGGCTTCAATAATAATAATCTAGCAAAGATTATTATATCTAGCAAAATCTATAATCTAGCAAACTCATTACATATTATCTAAGGAATAATATCCTTTACATTCCTGCTAAAATTATAACCCATCCAATGCTCTATATCACTCTTATCATCTTTGCTTTTCTCCATAGCACTTATCATGATAACATACAATAAAGAGTTTGCATACGTACTTTGTTTAAGTTTGGTTTTCTGTCTCCAAAAAGATGTACACTCCATCAAGAAAGGTGTTTTTGCTTGTTTTACCAACAGCTTTATCTCCAGGGCCTAAAATATTACTTAACGCACTGTAAGGGATCATATTTATGTTTGCTAAGCAAATAAGTTTCTCTTTCAAAGGTTATTGGAGGAATAAAATGAAATGAATTATGTGTAGAATCAAGAATCAAGTGAATAGCACAAAATTAGTATTAGTCCCCTTGTTCATACTATTAATAGGTCTTGTCTTTTTAAGAGTATATATGCATCTACCTCGTCAGATTGTGAGTTCTGAGAATGTAGGTACTTATTTTATCTCTACATATTCTTTACCTACTGGCTTGGCACAGTAGTAATCAAAATATATTTAATTAATTAATAGGTGAATAATATTGAAATAGGCACATGATCAATATATAATTGAAGCAAAAAAAGCATCTGGGCTAAATCAGAAGGCATAAATTGCATATTCTGAATGAACAAAGTAATAATCATTCACTTTCTTGAAAAATTTATGCACTTCAATTTTAGATACTGATTCAGAGGAAAGCAATGCAGCATATTTTGTAAGTTTTTTTAATCTTCATTTAGCCTAATTTTTCCAAACAGTGCAATGCATTATGTTCCTTTTATGTTGAGTCCATAAATATTTATCACAGTCACTTATATATAGTAGATGCTTTCCATATATGAGAAGTTATCAATATATATTATTCTGGGGACCTACTCTTTTTTTCTTTAAAACCAATCTGCTAGAAATCAAAATACAGTCAATCAACATTGTTTTATGACTCTACACATAATAAATTTTAATTATGACAAAGATAATCATGTGGTTTTTGTTTTTGGTTCTGTTTATGTGATGAATCACATTTATTGGCTTGTGTATGTTGTACCAACCTTGCATCTCAGATACAAAGCCTACTTGATTGTGGTGGATTAGCTTTTTGATGTGTTGGATTTGCTTTGCTAGTATTTTTTTGAGGATTTTCGCGTCTGTGTTCATCAAGAATATTGCTCTGAAGTGTTCTTTTTTGTGTGTCTCTGTGAGGTTTTGCTATCAGAATGATACTGGCCTCATAGAATGAGTTAGGGAGGTGTATCCCTCCTCAATTTTTTGAAATAGTTTCAGTAGGAATGGTACCAGCTCTTCTTTGTACATCTGGTAGAACTTGGCTGTGAATCCAATGGTTCCTGTGCTTTTTCTGGTTGGTAGGCTTTTTATTTCTGATTCCACCTTGAAACTTGCTGTTGTTCTGCTCGGGGATTCAATTTCTTCCTGGTTCAGCCTTGGGAGGTTATACCTTTCTGGGAACTTTTTCATTTGTTTTAGATTTTCTAGCTTGTGTGCATAGAATTGTCTGTTGTAGTTGCTGAGGGGTTTCTATATTTCTATTGGGTCAGTGGTAATGTCCCCTTTGTCATTTCTCATTGTGTTCATTTGGATCTTCTCTCTTTTTTCTTTATTAGCCTAGCTAGCCATCTATCTATATATATTTATTATTTCCAAGAACCAACTTCTGGATTTGTTGATCTTTTGCATGGTTTTTCACGTTACTTTCCTTTAGTTCAGCCCTGATTTTGGTTATTTCTTGTCTTCTGCTAGCTTTGGGGTTGACTTTCTATGTTTTTCTTGTTCCTGTAGTCATGATGTTAGGTTGTTAATTTGAGATCTTTCTGCTGTGGGCATTTAGCACTGTAAATTACCCTCTTAACACTGCTTTAGCTGTGTTCCAGAGATTCTGGTATGTTGTATCTTTGTTTTCATTAATTTCAAACAATTTTTTGATTTCTGCCTTAATTTCACTGTTTACCCAAAGGTTATTTAGGAACACGTTGTTTAATTTCCATGTAATTGTGTGGTTTTCAGCAATTTTCTTAGTATTGATTTCTATTTTTATTGTGCCGTGGTCCAAGAGTGTGGTGGCATTATTTCAGTTTATTTGAATTTGCTGAAGATTGTTTTATGTCTAATTGTGTGGTCAATTTTAGAGTATGTGCCACGTGCAGATGAGAAGAATGTATATTCTGTTGTTTTTGGATGGAGAGTTCTGTAGCTGACTATTAGGTCAAGTGTTGAGTTCAGGTTCTAAATATGTTAGTTTCTACCTTGAGGACCTGTCTGATACTGTCAGTGGGATGTTGAAGTCTCACACTATTATCATGTGGAAATCTAGGAAAAATCTGAAATCTAAGAAAAAAACTGAAGGGCCATGGTTTAAGCTAGATTTATCTCTTTGCTTAAGATATACACTAGAGGACTTTCACATTCTCAGCTATAGTTGCTGAGGGAAAATTCAAAACAGAAAAAAATACAGACTCTGAAGACTATGGCAACATAGCTGGTATTCCAGAATGTCTTGCATATGAAAAATAGATTCATTAATATAATGAGTCCAGCATTAAGATAAGTCAAGGCTAGTATCTCTGAAAGTTTTTATCATTTGGACAATTGATATCAGTACAATCTAACAAGGCTTGGAGAACTGGTAAACAGTGAAGTTTAATATCCATTAACTAGAGTGTTATCTGAGTGCAGAAATATATTTTGCATGGAGTATGGGGTTAAGAGGCTGTAGTATGTTACAGAAGTAAATTTGAAAGGAAACAATATTATCTCAATTGTAGAAGCACTGGCATTCTGGACAGTTCTCTAAGAAAGGAAACGAGTACAGAAAAACAAAGTAAAATTCAGTTGTCAGGATAGAAACTTCAACTCAACAGGGGTGACTTTACTGATTACAAAGTGTTCTTCAAGTTTATGAATATTTCATACCGAATTCAGTACTAGGAAGAACTTGAAATGGGAATAAAATGGCCACAGCTTTAGAACAGACTTAATGTTAATCAAGACCCCTAAAATGTGAGGTCCAGCAAGTTTAAGATCTATGTCTAGTCTTACATATATAATTAGTGATAAACAGAACTGGACCTGAATTCTCAGTGAATCACTGCAAGAAAAAGTTTAATGCTTTAATTTAAATTTTGTGAGAACATATATATAAGAATTACATCGTTTTAATTCAAAAGATAACTTCTTATTTTGAAACAAAAATTATCTTTTTCAAACTACAAACAAGTTGCAAAATTAATACCAATATATTTTTCTTAAGACATTTGTGAGTAAGCTACTAAACTGACATCCTACCATCATCTAATATGTTAATGTGTAAATTCTACAAGCAAGGATATTATACTATGTGTACCATGAAAATCAGAAAATTAACTTTGATACATTATTACTGTTTAATTCATAGACCTTGTTAAAATATTGACAATAATTTCAATTAGGATGTTTAAAGAAAAGTGAGTTGATCTCAGATCATGGGTTGCCTTCATTTCTCATGACTCTTTACTCCAATCTCAACCACTTCTTCAGCCATTCCTTGACGTTCATGATCTTTAGACATTTGAATTATTTTGAAAATATACCTCAATTTTGACATCATAATTATTAGTTTTATGTCATGCATTATGGCATATTTATCACAGGTATGATGCTTTAGTTTTTGCCTGCATCTTATCAGATGCCATGTGATTTCGATTTCTTCCATTATTTGAGATGTTAAGTCTTTCACTTGATTAAATTGGTCTTACCAATCTTTTCCTTTGTAATGATACTACTTTTCTCATTTGTAGTATTTTGAAGACTTCATATATATTGTTTCTTAAAAACTTTTGCCTCTATTAAATTTTCTTAATCAAAGTGATAATTTAATATGATGGTTGCCTAGCAGTACTTTTATAATTCCATAATTTCTTCTACATTTATTTGTTGCACATTCACTGTAAGGAATAGCTTTATATGTTTTTATTTTATTTTATTATTTTTTTCCTACAGGGTCTCACTCTGTCACCCAGGCTGGAGTACAGAGGTGAGATCTTGGTTCACTGCAACCTCCACCTCCTCGATTCTCCTGCCTCAGCCTCACAAGTAGCTGAGATTACAGGTGCATGACACCATGCCCAGCTAATTTTTTTTTTACTTTTAGTAGAGACGGGGTTTCACCATGTTGGCAAGGCTGGTCTCGAACTCCTGACCTCAGGTGATCCACCTGCCTCGGCCTCCCAAAGTGCTGAAATGACAGGCTTGAGCCACTGTGCCCATCCAGGAATAGCTTTCTGTGAACTCATGCATTAATTAATTCAATCATGTATTCATTTATGTCTGTATGAACTCATGAGTTACTATTTTAATATGTAATTTATTTGAATGTAAAACTTGTTGAAGGTTTTGTTCAGTAGGAGCGTCTTCAAGCTTGATTCTGTGTCTTTTTTACATATTTCCATTATTCTTTGATCTGTCTTTTCTCCAAGAATCCCTGCTTCCTTCTTGTGGGGAGCCATATTTAGAAACCAAATATAATGGTAGTTACTCACCAGTTTGGGGCAGAGCTAGAGAACATATGTGTATATAAATACACAAATAGTGTTGCATATATTTTTATTTCTCTCTACATATTTATATATTGAAACCAAGAGTTCACACCAATGCTTCTAATTATAATCCAATACCACAAGGTTTATCTTAGTTGTTCCCCTGTTTGTATTTGTATCTCCTTTCTCTGAAAATAAGAAGGCCCCAGAGTAGGTAACCAACCTCTAACTGCTGTCACCGCCCCCGTCTCCCATCCCCTTCTTTTTTAACTCCCTGCCTGAATTCTGACACCATCTGCTGGGCTTTCTTTGCTCCTCACCCTTCACCTTCTCACTCAACCCTTGCTATGTAGGTGGATGCCTCTCTGTCTTAGTCCTCCCATTCTTAGCCCTCACCTAATGGGTTTTTGACTAAATTATTGGAAGGAAGAAAGGCAGGAAAGAAGGAAGGAAGGAAGGGAGGGAGGGAGGGAAAGGAAGCTTTTTAGAATACAATTTTCTATCTTATTTAATCTGTTTTATTCTAAACTAATTTTTAAACAATAAGAATTTAAATACATAGCTATAATGTTTTTCTACCTAAAATTATTCTTTATCTAGCCAAAATGTAGAGATTCTGAGAAACCTTAGCTGACCTTGTGAGACTTTCATTTCTTTACCTTACCTTCTTAAATGAGAAGTGTTTTTCCTCATAATCAATATGGAACCATCATTCTATATTAATTAAAATATTATCTTTTCCTTGTACTACTACACATGTGAAAATTGGACAAACCATGTCACACAAGATTCTATTACAGGTCACATTTTCTGAAGACTGCTACTCCATTTGTCTATCAAAAACATATTCACCCTTCTGTACTAACTCTCTCCAACCTGTGATATCCTTACTAGATTGCTTATCTTGTTTATGCCCCATTTTTCTTGGGATTTCTGATTAAGAGTGAGTAAAAAACTAGGATTGTCATCCTTCAATTGTGATGATGAATTTTCTCAAAAGAGGAGGTGACCACAAATACCTAGCTAATGCAAGCATAGCAAACACCTCCCTAAACTCTAAGCAAAAGTCTTATCTACCACACCCAAAAAGAGTTTCTCTGAGAACCATTAAAGCTTTATACACAGAAATACACACATATGTACATATCCTAACATTCAAACACCTATATGACTACAGAGTAGCTTTTGCTACTTTCTATATTACTAGTGCACGAAGCCCTCACCTTATCCACTAGAATACAATTATGTCTGTTACCTTCTGTAACTTTTTCATTACATAAAATTTCAAATTAAATATGGTTTCATCATTCTCAGGTTACTTGAAATATTTCGGCACTGCTAAAAGCTAACACTTTGAAATACTGTGGTATGACATCCATCCTCAATGGATAGCATTGCTCTAAAGAGGAAAAAACTGGTTCTTATGATGTAAGCAAATATATATAGAGAATATGTCTAAAGTATTAGTTTCATGAGGAAAAAGTGATTGGAAAAGGTATAATTAAAGACTTTTTAGAAGGACAATAATAAAAAGTTTTGAGACACACCGCTATATGTCTACCATTTTTAGAAATAGTCTCTGACATTGTCAATGAAATATAATACCACCTTGATTGGAAACTCACTGATGCTCTGTGCCCTCTTGGTTCTGCTCTCATGTCACAGGAGATTCTTTGGAGTGTGTCTGTGGGTTACAGGTCATTTGATTATTTCATAGAAATAGGACTAAACTTTAGATATTATAGCTATCAAAGTCATACTTCATCTGGGTAATCTGATAGCATCACAGCTCTTCAAGAGGTGCTTCTGTGTTAAAAGCTTATGACTCACTAAATACAGAGATCAAAAGTTAACTATTTAGCTGATTATTTATTTCATCATTTAGTTTATTCATATATGTTTAATAGATAATGGCTTGATGGGAGAGCATGGCTAAAGTTTATATCAAACTTGAAATCTCAAATTCTCCTAAAACCTGTGATTTGAATAGTAAAAGTTAGTAGCATATCAGGTGATAATCTTATCAACATTCTAATCATCTTCCCTTTATTATAGAAATTCTACCAGGCACTAAGCCAGGCTATGTGATTACAGCTTTAAATAACACACAGTTCCTGCTCTCAGGTCTCTACCATATAACAGTAGGTACTATACAAAGGAAACAAACAATTACTCATTACCTACATGAGCTGACCAATACATTCCTGCATGATATATAGAATAATAAAATGTAATATCATTACTGTCTTTATTATAATTAGTTTACATTATATTTTCCTACAGCATTATATTTACTGTCTTATAGAAAATGGAATGGAATTTATATTTTAATAATGTAGAATGGAAGAGTATACTGTATTTTTGTTTACAAACATCTATGCTATGATACCTCTGGTCAGAGTATCATAGAATTTTATAGCTAGAAAGGATACTGCTTAGTCTATTCACAGTGTGAAGTATTTTTGTCTTTAAAAATGTTTCCTTACAACACTATAAGGAACTATTTGCTTAAAAATCCATCAAACCAGTATCTGTACTACAGCAGCAATAAAAGGTTGGTAGGAACAGTTTTCTGGGCCAATTCTGGAAAAAAAAGAATAAAATTGTATACTGCACTAAGATTAAAGTAATATATAACAATATGCAATAATCTAATAACCTCTAGGCCTAAAACAATGCTGGGATAAATAATAAACATATTATTGTCATTTTTCAGAGTTTGAGATTATGATAAACATAGGACTCACAGATCCAAAATATGTTGAACTTTTGGTGGCTGAAATGCATTTCTCAAAACATAGTGTGGAACTATGAGAGTCAAAAAAGACTTGAGGCATACAGTTCCTCAAGATAATATGATTTATTAAATTGTTTCATCTCTTGGCTTACTGGTTTGGGACACAATAAGAAATAAAGGAATATGAAGTATGAACAAAAAGTTATTTTTCCCTCTATATTGTTTCCTTAGATCTGTGGCTGTTAAAGTTTATATATTTTTATTGATAATTCAAAATTATATAATCTTATGCAGAAGAAAGAATTTTGATCTGTAAATCTACTAAATGGAGAGTGGAGTGAAACGGAATAGTGAACACTTTGACAATGCAAGGTAAATGGCATCTAAGAAAGCATCATTTTAAGCACCTTAAGTATATGTGATTGGAATCTGATTTTATCAAGGCTTTTCAGCCCATAAAATTTCACTCCGTTTTAGGTAAATAAATGGTGCTGTAGGTATTAATAAATTTACAGAACAGCTTTTTATTGCTGCATAAAATAACAGCATTGCAACTCTTCAAGAGGTGATTCTGTGTTAAAAGCTTATGATTAACTAAATAGGGAGATCAAAAGTTAACTGTTTATCTATTTATTTACTTCTTCATTTAGTTTGTTTATTCATGTATTTATGTGACTAATAGAAAATGTCTTGATGGGAGAGCATGGCTACAACTTAAAACTTTTATTAAACAAGGTGGAACATAAATATCTTGCCAAAACAATTAAGTAATTAACTAACTCACAGAAAGATAGGAGAGTTACAGTCACTGAAAACTGGTAAATTCCTGTATTTTATTATGCATATACATGTACACACATATATAATAAAATAGCTTTTAACACAGAATCACTTCTTGAAGAGTTGCAATGCTATTACTTTATGCAGTAATAAAAAGCTGTTTTGTAAATTGATTAATACCTACAGCACCATTTATTTACCTAAAACGGAGTGAAATTTCATGGGACTGAAAAGCCTTGATAAAATCAGATTCCAATCACATATGCTTAATGTGCTTAAAATGATGCTTTCTTAGATGCGATTTACCTTGCATTGTCAAAGTGTTCACTATTCTGTCTGTTTCACTCCATTCTCCATTTAGTAGATTTCAATGGAGAATGGAAATATATACACAAATACATATATAAGAAAATATATATGTGTATATATATATGTGTGTATGTATATATGTGTGTGTGTGTGTGTGTGTATCTACGTTTCTCTATATATACAAAGAGATGGAGAAAAAAAAGAAAAGACCATTCTTATATTCATAGGAAATGTATTGACTCCTGAAATTGGTGATTATCAAAAGGATGAGATTCTGCAAACTTCGAAGGAGAAATGTCATCCCTTTTCAAATGGCTCTCCAGTTGATATCAGGTTCATTTTTCTAAGTTCAGGGTCTTCTTAAACACTTAACAACATATTAATTGAGTGCTTACATTGCTACTGTAAGTTTAATTTCTGTAACTCTTAAATAACTTTAGCCTTATTACAAGCAATTTCAGAAACTGTTTCTGGCCAGGCATGGTGGCTTACGCCTGTAATCCCAGCACTTTGGGAGGCTGAGGCGGGTGGATCACAAGGTCAGAAGTTTGAGACCAACCGGCCAATATGGTAAAACCCCGTCTCTACTAAAAATACAAAAATTAGCCAGGCTTGGTGGGGCGTGCCTGTAATCCCAGCTACTCGGGAGGCTGAGGCAGGAGAATAGCTTGCATCTGGGAGGCAGAGGTTGCAGTGAGCGGAGATAGCACCACTGTACTCCAGGCTGGGCGACAGAGTGAGACTCTGTCTCAAAAAAAAAAAAAAAAAAAAAAAAAAAAAAAAAAAGCTGTTTCTAGAACTCCAATCAATATGGTTAACTGAGCTAATGGAAATTAACCTACCCAGATGCTTTATACACATAGGAATGTTTTGTATAAAATATATTTTTAAGTTGTAAACACATAACTGAGTTCAATACTAACAAATATCTTTGCGCTAGTAATGAAGAGGAGATTAATGACCAGTACTTAATTATGTTTAACAAAAGTCCAATAGAGCAAAATCAGGATGTTAAGTTAGAGGTAGTAAGAGGACTTAGAGCTTAACTACATAAAGACAAAAGTGAAGAATGAGGCCAAAATAATAACAAAATGTCCTCCATCCACCACCCTAGCAGCAGGAATGTTTGCCGTCCTTTATGACTTAAGGTGAAAATTGTTATCCTTGAAAAATTGGGACCTCCTGTTAGCAACTTGCTGAAAGGTCTAAATTCACACACTAAATTCACACTACTGAAGCAGTGAGGGGACACCAGCTGAGAGGCAATGTAAACACTCATACAGGCCCATAGGGCTCTGGCAACAGTGAATGCTAAATGTCTTCTAGAGTTCAGCCCACAGGCCAGAACCCACAGGGCTTCCATGGAAGCAATGCCTTTTTTGAGGCTGCACTCAGACTCACGACTTAAAAACATGACAAAGAAATGAATTATCACGGAGAATGAAGGAAGAAAACAAATGGGTATCTTGAATCTTAAAAGCTAGACATTAGAAGACAATCTGAAAGGAACTTCAAAATAAGGTAGGCTATTATGTTCAAAGAGAAAGAAAAATACAGGCAGATTTGACATGAGAACCAAATATAAAGTTTAGAAATAAAAACTGTAGTTATTGAAATTAGCAATAAAATATCAATGTATAGTTTGAATTGTTGACTAGTCATAGTTGTATGAATAATTAATAAACTATAAACAATTTGAGCTCACATGGAAGAGGCAACTAATAATATAAAGAACTTAGACATGAGAAAAAGAAAGCGCTAATAGAAGGGGAACATAAATGGAGCAAAAACATATTCCCAGTGATCAAGGACTTCAAACTTACATATTCCTTTCAGATGATAGTAATGATTTATTGCGGAAAATAGATCAAAGTATTATTTTAAGATAATTCATATTGAATTTGAGGAAAAGCAAAACGCCTTCCACATGCTTCTAATATTTTTAATTGACTTTGTCTTTCCATATTATTAAAACAATCATGTCCATCATCTCTAAAGCTTTTCCCATATTCCAGGCACTTAACCAATAATTTTACTATTTTTTATTTCCTCCAATCCTGGTAACACCCATGTGAGGGAGGTCCCATTTGTCTTCCTTTACTGTTAATGCAACTAGAGTTTAGAAGGGTTAAGTAACAATAAAACTAGAGTTCAGAAGAGTGAGTGGAGTCTGGATTCCAATTCTGGTTATCTGGCCTGATCCCATTCACTTAACAACTCTCCAATATCACACTTCAAAAAATAAAAATAAAAAGGAAAGAAAATTGCAGATTTAAATAGTCACAAGAAAAAATGTTTTGAAAGAAATAAAACCTCCTAGTCACATTTTCTTTCTGACAAAATATTTTAAACCAATTCTCTTTAGAATACAGATATCCTCTCCAAAGCAGTGTAGTTTTAATGTGTCTTTCTTACCAGACATCTGAACCTCATTCTTTGTGAAGCTCTCAATATATAATCCTGAGTCACCACTTTAAAACTACCTAATAAACTTGCCGATTGGAACAGACTAATGTTTTTATTGTAACAGATCTAAAAACCTCTTAAATTCTGCACTTGTTACCTCTCTTCTAAAACTCTCTGTTTTCCACCTGCTTTCAGCACCCAAAATGTATTTCAATTGTTACTTGGATTCTTTCAGTTTTCAAGATTTACATTATCAATTTACTCTCAGGACAAAATAAATTATGAGAATAATGAATTTTAAACCATACAATAAAATAACTATGGGTCTAAACAATATAAAAATAATTGAATAAATGAACAAATGTGGGAGAAAGGATAGTTCTTCCTTGTAGTAGAATTCGCAAATGACCATTAGGCAGACAGCGAAGTACTAACTGTCACAGGCAAAAATCATCAATGAGTGGTAAATTATTGTGTTAAAGAATATGCAATAGAATGTTTGCACAGCCTCAAGGTATTTTCTTAACAAGATCCTTCTACATCGTGGAGGAAAAATCGTAACTTTACAGTGGAAAAATGCAGAAAAAAAGCTACCTTAGCCATGTCACGATGTTAACATCACCAGTATTAAGACTCGTGGACATCGTGTTCTTCCTACTATAAAGCACTGAGAAGAGCATCAATCACTTCTAGGGTATTCTTGCCCCCACAAAAATACTGAACTTTAATCTAATCATGAGACAGCATGAAACAAACCAAAACTGACGGACATTTCACAAACTAATTGGCCAGTGCTCTCCAACGGTGTCAAGGTCATGAAAAACAAAGGCTGAGGAACTATCACAAATTGAATAATAAGAAAAAATGCTAAGTAAATAGTCTGGGACCTAGAATTAAATTCTGGGACCATGAAAAGAGCATTAGTGAATAATTCTGATATGGTCTGTAGATTAGTAAATAGTATTTAATTAATGCTAATTTTCTTATTTCAGTAGTTATACTATGGTCATACAATATATTTGCAGTAACTCTAAAATTATTTCATTATAAAAAGTTAGTAAAGGATAATGTATGTCTTGGTTCACATTTAGTTGGATAATACTTGTCTTATGCTAGAGAATTCTTTCTCTCCTATGAACCTGTAAACTTTCAATTCTTCACTTTCTCTGTCATGAAACACACACATAAGTGCATACATACACACAATTATAGCTATCCTGACATATCTTTTCTAAAAGAAATTTTATTAAACTTTATTAAATAAATAAATAACATACTCATGTTAAACTATGACTATATATGAAGCTGCTTACATGAGAAGCAGATTGATTCAAATCTATGTTTATAGATGGTCTGGCAAAGTGGTTTTCAACTGGGGTAAATTTTGTCCTACAGAGAATATTTGACAGTTTCTGGAGACCAGGGAAAAGCACTACTGGCACCTAGCAATGCTGTTACAAACTTTACAATTCTCACGACAGTCCCCACAATAAAGATTTATCCAGTCCAAAATGTCAAGAATACGATGGCCAAGAAATTCTGCCCTAGCCAACGATTGCTTAACTCTTTGAGGTGTCCCATGGGGCTCCAAAATTGAATATAGCATAGTATGCATCCACTATTTTATGTCATGCTGGAACAGTAGGAAAGACACTGGGTACCGGCAAACAAAACACACGGTAACCAAGATCCCAATGGGCCTCACTCCCCTAAGGTCTTGCCTCCCTTAACCGGCTGACCCAAGTCCTATAGCAGAAAGCTGTTTCCTCCTAACTTGGCGGGCCAGACCAAATTTCTAACCGTAAAACGAAGAACTTAACCGTTTATCTAATTGAGTGATGTCTTCCAAGGTTGCTGAAGTGGGCTCTGCCATTTCCGATAAGAACCTCATCAGATCCAGCTGGCGGGCAACAAGATGGTCTCTAGCGTTGACCTGCATTCACCGCAAGGCGCGGTTCATTCACTATTTTCTGCCCGTGGGACGCCGTTAGGGCCTGATGCCCCATTCCAAAGGTACAGGAAAAGCCCCGCCTACTCATGCCTGCATGCCAAGCCACTCTTTTTCCTATCCTAGCTTCCTTAAAATGACAAGGGAGCCGAGCCCTTTGAGGGGCTAGCACCAGGGCCCCTTTCCTGTTTGCTGCTCCCTTGCATTGCTGAAGCCACCAGCCTGTTAAATCTTGCCTGAGAAAAATTTCTGTTTGGCCTAATGCTAATTTCCACATCTACGAGAGCCAAAGAATCCAGGTCCAGGGTGTGGTAACAATGCCATCTCAAATGTATTTGCCAAACTTGATGAAAAACAATATAGCTCTTTTGTGTGGTGTGGAAACAGAAAACATGAATAAATTTATGTTAAACAAAGACTACAATGTGTAACTTAGCATGCAGAGATATTTCATTTTTATCTTTGTTCTTTTCCTCTTTTCTTTTTTTTTTTTCATAGCAGACTCCTTGCATTTCAGTGAATACAGTGTTATAAACCAACATGATGAATGCTGCATTCAGAGAAGAGGGCAAAACTCTGGTCCCAACTTCACTATCTCCATGTCAGTAACTATTGGAATTTTGCTGACTAGCAATAGTCCAACCCTTTTAGAGGCTTTTGATTCTTCTGTTTTTTTGATAAACTTGGATGCATGCTTTTCCAGTGCAAGCCCAAGTAGTTCTTTAAAACTAATCTTCTCAGAAGGCGGCAAAACACAGTCATTGTAATCACGGTTCGTGGAGTAGGAATCCCTGGGTTCATATTCTGACTTTACTGTGCTGTATGTCTGTAGGGAAATAATAAGCTTTTGTGCTATATTTTCCTCATATGTAATATTAAAAGTAAGAATTCTCACCTCTCAAAGTTGTGCAGATTAGCTATAGAACACTTAGAATACTGTCTGGCACATTAAGAGCTATATGTAGGCCGGGCGTGGTGGCTTACGCCTGTATTCACAGCACTTTGGGAGGCCGAGGCAGGTGGATCACGAGGTCAGGAGATCGAGACCATCCTGGCTAACACGGTGAAACCCCGCCTCTACTAACAATACAAAAATTAGCCGGGCGTGGTGGTGGGCGCCTGTAGTCCCAGCTACTCGGGAGGCTGAGGCAGGAGAATGGCGTGAACCCAGGAGGCGGAGCTTGCGGTGAGCAGAGATCGTGCCACTGCACCCCAGCATGGGTGACAGAGCGAGACTCCATCTCAAAAAAAAAAAAAAAAAAAAAATCTCTGTGTAACGTACTGCTCCTCTATCATCATTTCTATTGTTTAAAAGGAGGCTACTCCTTGCAGAGTAGCCAGGATTGGACTCAATGTACAAAGACTCTCTTAAGAGCCTGTTTCATCAACAATGTCCTTCTGTAGACCACCCAGGCAAACATGTAAAGCTGGTATGTCTTTTGTCAGGTTATCTATGTCTATCCCTATCTTATCTTTGTTCCCATGAGAATTTTTAATCAGCTTTTCTTATTCTCTGCAGGCTCCTAAGGTTCAGAATTCCTAGAGACCTAGTCATGGACTTCCCAGGACCTTTCCTACTGGTAGATTATAAACACACAGTCACTAATGTTAGATAATGCCATTTTGATGGTTACAGCTAAAAAAGCACCCTAACTATGAAGACAATTTTGGATTGCATGCATAATTGCATGAATTTTTAAGACTTGTTCTCAAATTTATAGCTTCATAAAATTTGAACCACAAAAGATGTTTAAAGTTTTATTCCCATATTATTCTGTATTTGTTTCAAAGCTGGCCATCTGGGATTCTCCTCCTGCCTAGAAATAACCTCCATTTACCCAATTCCAACATGAGACATTTGTTAAAACCTTTGCTTGGGCAACCTGAGTATCTAAAATGTGATCTTGTTTTAAATGCCATAACCGAAATGTAATTATTCTGTCTAAAATGGGATATATTAACGAAATGCATGCACTTTTGTTTTATACGTTCATCCAGGATGAAATCAAAACCCACTTTTTAAATCCAACCCCCCTTCTATGTTTGTAGCTTAAAAAGTATTATTTTCTTTACATTCTGACTTGCTTATGTTATATAAACTGATAGGCTGTAATGACTATCATTTCCATTAGTAATTTGGAGAATTATATAACTTAAAATATTTTGTTAAGTTAGACACAAGGAGTTTAAAGCTTATTCAAAGGAATTTTTAAAAATTTTCTTTCAGTTTGTTTTTTGGTCTTGTGTACAACAAGGATTAAAGCAGAAGGAGAGTGTAGTAGACATGAAACAAACACCGCGATTATTACCTTCATAGGACACAAGTAAAGGGGATACTCTTTTCAGTGTGGACTATCAAAAAAGGCTTAAATACGCCACCTAAGATACATATTATGCAAAATAGCCTGATGAGACACAGTTTTCTTCACTATCAACTTAAATAGTGGAGCCAGAAAAAGTCTAACTAGTTTTAATAAGAGAAAGCAGATTGTTTGAGGTTTCGTATTTTTCTTCTGTGCCCAGCTCAGGAACAAATGGGTCATCACTAGAAGTACAATTTTCTTGTAACAGGTATAATAATTTATTTGTTTCCAACCTCCTGGTTGGGCAGTTTGTGCATATTTTCTGAAACTATTTCTAAAAGTTGTAAGTAACAAAGAAATAAAATGAAGCCAAGTGTCTATCATTCTACCTAATTTGTCTGATTCAATTTTATAGAGCACCCATTGGAATACCTGTGTAGCCACATGCTTTTTCTCTATGGATAAGCCTCTTTCTGACAGTAGTAAGGAGCTTGTGCCACATTTGTAGCATACATAGCTGCCCTATTCATGTTATTTTTTGGTCTAGGTGTATGTTCTAATTTGACGTGTTCAAATACAATAATTAAGTCACACACCTAAACCTCAAGGTAAGCTTTTTAAATAATCATAACATTCATTTTTGAATGAATACTAAGACCAATACTAAATGGTAAGTAGGTATTCCTTTCATTCTGTTTTATCACAGAGAGGCTAAGTCAGTTGCTAACAGCTAGGAATTGGCAAAACAAAGTACTAAACCCAGAAATACAGCCTAGAGTCTTCGCTTTTAACCACCACAAAATGAGTTCCTTCTCAGGAATTTGATAATGCTAATACAAACAGCACTTTTCTCTCACCTAAGCCTTGAAGTAAAGGCTATTTTGACCAGTTGGGATAGAGAAGACCCCAGCATTATTTTTCAACACACTTTCCCTATTTAGTGTGACAAGAAAGAGAATTCATAGAATATCCTAAATTGTCAATAATGCTGCCATATTTTACACAAAGCAGAGCCCTCTATTCACCTCACCATCTAATAAAATAAAATTGACAACTGAAAAGCATGAACTCAGATTAGCTAATAAATAAATAAATAAATCCATCACAAATTTCCAGCTTGAATAAAGCCAGCAACCTCTGAATGTAGACTGCAAAATCTGTAGGGATATAATGATGGAATCTTCTCCAACGACCCATTCTAAAGTGAGGGTCAGATAATGGATACTGACAGTGTCCCAGGGCATAACATACAGCTTGTGGACTACTTTTCTTTTTGGCTAAAGTGCTATTTAAAATGGTATTTGTAAAAAATTAAGCCCTTAGAATTCTTTACTTGCACTTTTAATATTAACCTTTAATTAGAGCTTGTGTTCTGTATCATCCTAGTTTCTATCGAGACCAAATTATAAAAGAATAGAAGGCATCTAAAAATAATTCACATAATCTTCAAATTGAAACTCCACAGAAATATTTTCAGAATTTTCAGCAATTTGTTTTATTATTCAAATTCAAATTTGAATAATCTAATCTACCTAATTCAATTTAATAGAGCACTCTTTAGAATCCCTGTGTAGCCATACGCTTTTTCTCTATGAGTAATCTTCTCTCTGACAGTAGGAAGGAGCTTGTGCCACATTTATAGAGTACATAGCTGCCGTATTCATGTCACTAATTGGTCTAGGTTTTGCAGGGAGGACGGGGTTTACAGTAAGGACATGGTTCTATTATTAAGAGAAGCTCCATTAATTTTCAAATAATAGAATAATTTTGTCAAAATATAAAATATATTCACATATATTTGATCACAGATTAAATAATTTTTAGTAAAACCAAAAAGATAAGAAAGAAAAGGAATAAATTGTGCTGAACAAGCCCATAGAATCAACTAAAACATATATTATCAATAAATAACACTTATACTATGCAAGCTGTAAGTATAGTCTGTGTCAAAAAAAGTTTCTTAGACAATAAGTATCAAAAAATAAAAAATATTCTACAAATAGGGAAAATGTAAAGTCAAGTGTGAAATAAGAAATAGCATTCCCCATAAAACACTTAAGGATAAACTAAAAGTCTACAGAAACATTTTATGAATTAGAAATTATAAATCTATAGCACAAATTTGCACTATGGGTGAAAATATCATGCTATCTAGGTTGAAATGACTAGTGGTCAATTTAACAAGAGTATGCTTGGGAGAAAGTTAATTTGAGCTCTCTGGAAAGTATATTATTCATTGTTAGTGAACATGCTTGATACAGAATCAAGGCATTATTGATATCTCAACAAGGAGGCAAATCAAAAGATACAAATTCAAAAGGTTCCTTTTCAAAGAGAAGAGAATAACAAATGAGTAAAATAATTATGAAACAACCAAAATATTAAATGAAGACATCCTTCAAAATTGAACTCTAAAGAGCACATTGATTTAATACGTTTTATATGAAAAAGTCAGTGTTCTGTGGTATAGGACATACACACACACAGAATAATCACTGCCTTTTGTGCGATTATAATCAAGTTCTATAATAATTCAGAATATTTTTACATTTAGAAGAAAAAAATTCACTTTTAAACAACTACTTTATGGAAGACTGAAATATTCAAATTTAGAGTTGTTGTGAGTTTGCAGTGAAGAGCTTGTCAAAGTAAAAAATTATACACACATATATTTATATATTATATGTATGTATTATATATACTATGTATAATGTATATACTATACATATTATGGATATATAATGTGTATGCATTATAGATGTGTATATATAATTATATGTATGTATATTATATATAGTTATACACATAGATATACACACACGTTCAAACACAAAATAATATATCTCCTATCTTTAAATTCATATCAGTATTCAAATGTTAATTTTCAATGTAGTCTCATAAAGGCGAATACAACAGTAGCAATTTCATTATTTTTATCCCACACCACTTCACACTTAGAAAATCCAATTTGCTCTCTTCTGTTCATCTTTTGACTTTAATAACTTTTGGTAACTTGATGATTTCCACCCACAAAGACATATTCTTTCTGTCTGAAAGTCAATCAACACTGATGCCTCAATATCAAATGTCCTCCAAATCAACACACCTAAAACTTATCTCATCTTTATCCCTATCTTCCTAGTTACTTTTCTAATTATCCTATATCTTATTGAACCAAAATATGTGCCCTTTTTATTACAACATAAGACAAAGAGGTCCCTCTACCATTTCTGTTACTTAGAAAATATTCATTTTTGTTAATTTGCCAGCATCTCTCCCAGAATGTGTGTGTGTGTGTGTGTGTACATTGACAATGTCTAGAAAATATTTCACTATACTTTGGAAACAATGTAGAGAAGAGAAATTCTGACATCAATTGCTCTGGTATATGTGTGTATGTGTGTGTGTATGAGAGAGTGTTAACCTTGAAAAATATTGCGACTACCTTATATTTTAACTTTCCAAGATATAAGTCATAAAAAGGATATGCATAAGAATACTTAAGGGTCATTTAATCCAAATTACAAGTTATAGTAGAAATATATTCTACAGCATTCCTGGTATACAACTTTCAAAATTCAATTTTTAAACATCCATCTTCTTCATTAAGTTATTCGTCCTCTTGTTACATAATCTTTAAGAAAGTTATAACCTCTGTTGAAGTAAAGTAAGGTTATTTTCATCTAAAAATGCTGGTTCCTTTTTGTGAACATTAAAATCAACACACTAAAAAATAGCTCTTCCCCATGACAGCTCTTCAAATACTTGAGACAGCTATCAAGTAATAGTTTAGTCATTCCTTTGTCAAACAAACAATTTTCTCATGTTCAAACATTTCTTATATAACATAATTTTCAGACATACAAAACAGGAAAAATGTTATTGGCAAGACTGATGTTTTTAACTGTAACTTCAATATAAATTTGTCTGAAGATGACCTTATATATCAGACACACAATAAAATGATTATATTTAAAAGTTAGACTTGTTTATTCAATTCAATAAATATTGACTTCTGAAATATACCAGGGAAGAGAAAATTGCTTAGGATAAAAAAAATACACAGGTCTTACCACACAAGTTCTCGTAATCTAATGCAGAAGGCAGATTATAATGAATGCTAAAAACTATGATGAAGATAGGCTCAGGATGATTTAGAGACAAAATAAAAAATGCAAACGAGTCTGGGGAGAATAATGGAAAGGGATATATCAGCAGATGCTTGAGTCATTACTGCAGGCTTTCTAGGTTAATAAAGAAGAAATGGGAGTTAAGGGTTGCTTAAGGAAAAATAATGCCACATGCAAAGATATGGAAATACATACGATAGGAAAAAATATTGCAAGAAACTGCAAGTAGTTTGTGTTGCAAAACTAATCAGTTTTTTAAATATATAAATAGCAAGGAGTAATGCCTAAACAAAGGTCAAATAATGAAATACAGGTGTAGCCTAATAGAAAACTTAAAATGTTACTAGTAAACCATGGATGGATATAAAAGGATATGTAGCTGCAAAGAGAAACTATCATATTTGTGTTTTTTAAAATTTACTCTGAGAATATTTCACAGGATAGGCAGATTAATTGGAAGAAATCCACCAGGATTCATAGAACAAAAATCAAAAGCCTCTTGAGATAATTCAGGATAAAAAGAATCATAACCATGGACCAAGACAGAAGTAATGAAAACAGACAGGAACAGATCTATTCAAGAGGTATCTATAAGAAAAATTGAAAAAAAAATGAACAATTTGATTGCAAATGTGATGCAGAAGATCATTTCACATTTTCTCATTTGGTTGGTTGTGCTTTTCCTTGAAATGGGATATATTATAGGATGACCAAGTTTACAGGAAAAATGATGAAGTAGAATTTAGGTATTAGTTTATACTGATGATAAAGCCAAGTGTAATTAAAGTCTAGTTATGTGGAGCTGGAGCTTGAGAGACAGGTCTGGATTAAGGATAAATTTTGAGAATCAGTATGTAGGCAGGACTTGAAGCCATGAGAGGGTGTAAGCTTTTTTCCACCAATAGCTGATAGATGAAGAGGAGTCAGGACTAGAAACACTAGAAAACAGAGTGTTTACTCTGATGATTTTTAAATCATCAGAGTAAAAGAAGTCCAGTGAAGAGAGGTAGTCATTGAGATAGGAGAGAGACTAGAAAATAGAAGGTATCCTACAATCCAAAGGAGAAGAGTGTTTCCCAAGAAGTATAGACACAGTGAATCATCTCTATTGACTAGTGTAAATATTGAAAGATTGGTAATGATTATAACAAAAACAATTTTAATGAAACAATGGATATTCAGCTTTCAGGCAATATTAAGAATTAAAGTAGTAAAATAAGTGTATATTTTATTTTAAGCTATACGTTTTTAAAATTTAAAAGAAACACAAGTGGTAGGTTAGAGGTACCACCAGAGAAGGGTTCATTTTCTCCAAGGCTCCACAGGGTTGTATCCACTGGGTAAATCTGTCATAGTCAATGGGTTGATAATCAGCCTGTTTTTAAATTAGGAAATAGATTTTAGATTGAGTAAGGCTAAATTCTGCTATTCAAACTCCTAATAGGTTGGCATATATATGAATGTTTATATATATATATATATATATATATATATACACACACACACACACATATATACACACATATTATATATACATATATATATACACACACACTGTATTAGGGTTCTCTAGAGGGACAGAATTAACAGGATAGATATATTTACATATAAAACATAATTTATTAAGTATTAACTCACATGGTCACAAGGTCCCACAATAGGCCGTCTGCAAGCCGAGGAGTAAGGATAGCCAGTCCAAGTAAGAAAACTGAAGAACTTCTAGTCCGACGTTCGAGAGCAGGAAGCATCCAGCATGGGAGAAAGATGTCGGCTGGGAGGCTAGGCCAGTCTCATCTTTTCACATTTTTCTGCCTGATTTTTATATTCTAGCCTCACAGGCAGCTGATTAGATTGTGCCCACCCAGATCAAGTGTGGGTCTGCCTTTCCCAGCCCACTGACTCAAATGTTAATCTCCTTTGGCAACACTCTCACAGACATACCTGGGATCAATACTTTGTATCCTTCAATCCAATCAAGTTGATAGTATTAACCATCACATACACACATCAACTAATAGATTTATAATAAACAGTGTCACAAGTATGTCATATTTTCCTGATTCTTCCCCAATTCTGATTTAAGTACCTTCTTCTTGCGCTATTTGTTCCCCTCAAAAACACTATGCTTTTATCATGTATATATGCACTTAGCACAGCTATCATTTTTTCACATTTTTATTTCATTATAGAATGTATCAGGCAAAAAAAAGAATACAAAAAGTAATATAGCACATACTTGAGTGCATGACACTCAGTTTTATCAGTTCTAACTTTTAAGCGATTTTGCCTAAGGAAGTGAAACATCCATGTCATTTGGAAAGAATTTCCTAGTTTTAGTGGAGAAATTTACATGGTGAAAATCATGCCTCTGTTACTTCTTCCTGTTCTCTACTTTTTATTGCTATCCAGCTCTCTTGTTTGAATAATTCACTCCAAAGACAGATACTATTACTCTGCTTTTGTTTTTTTGTTTGTTTGGTTTTTTTTTTTTTTTTTTTTGAGACAGAGTCTCGCTCTGTCACCCAGGCTGGAGTGCAGTGGCGCAATCTCGGCTCACTGCAAGCTCCGCCTCCCGGGTTCACGCCATTCTCCTGCCTCAGCCTCTCCGAGTAGCTGGGACTACAGGCGCCCGCCACCACGCCCGGCTAATTTTTTTTTTGTATTTTTAGTAGAGACGGGGTTTCACCGTGGTCTCGATCTCCTGACCTCGTGATCCGCCCGCCTCGGCCTCCCAAAGTGCTGGGATTACAAGCTTGAGCCACCGCGCCCGGCCTACTCTGCTTTTGAAACAATCAATATAAGATATCTTTGCATATTTCTGCTGTTACCCAGTGTTATTGGTTAAATTGTTTCCCCCAAAAAAATATGCTGAAGTCCTAACCCCCAGTATGTAGAATGTGATTTTATTTGAAATAGAATCATAGTTGATATAATTAGTTGATTTAAAACGAGGTCATACTGGAATAATGTGGACCCTTAATCCCATATGACCCGTATGCCAATAAGAAGTGATGTGAAGACACAGGGAAAGCAGCCTGTGTCTTCACAGAGGTAGAGATTGGAGTGATACATCTATAAACCAAGGAATGCCAAGGATTGCTCGTGCCACCAGAAGCTGTTAAGAGGCAAAGAAATATTCTACCCTAGAGACTTCAAGAGAGCAGGGCCCTGCTGACACCTTAATTTCAGACTTCTGGATTCTGGAACTGTGAAACACTACATTTCTGTTATTTTTAAACCATCTGGTTTTGGGGCCTTTGTTATGACAGCCCTAATAAATGAATACATTCATTCATTAAAGTATTTGCTTAGTTCTATTTGATTTCCAGACATGAAGGTAAGAGCTAGAAATAGGAAAACTAGACACAGTGTGTATGATTATGGGGCTTACAATAAATAGGATGCAAATACCTGTTATTACAAATTGTGATAAGTACTTTGAAGTGAAAACTTAGGTATCATAAGTGACAACAATAGGGGTTACCTTATTAAGATTGGGGTAATCGAAAAACATCCTGAAAAAATACAGTGAAGGTTGAGAATGATATCACCTGGAAAAGTGTGAGGGAGATAAATTCTGGCTGAAGAATTAGCAATAATTAGTTGAGCCAGCTGTAGCATACTAAGTAAATATTTGCCGTGATGAGATCGTGGCTCTATGAAGCCTCTATTGGTTCCTGTATTAGTTTCTTATTTCTATTTAACAAGTTATCATAAATTTTGTAGCTTAAAAGAACTCACAATTTGTCATCTTACTGTTACGGAGGTCTTGAATTCTAAATTGAAGGTATCAGCAAGGACTGTTTTCCTTCTGAAAGCTTGAGGGGAGAACCTATTTACTTGCCTTTTCCAGCTTCTAGAGGCCATATGCATTCCATGGCTCATGGGCCTGTCCTTCATCTTCAAAGCTACCAACATAGTATCTCAAATCAATTGTTTTCTTTCTCCTAATTCCCGCACCCCCCACGCCCCGTTTTTCTCTCTGTCTCTTGTTCTTTCTCTTCCTTCCCTCTCCATCATTCTCACCTGTGCTTCTCATCACATCTCCTTTTCTGACTCTGATCTCCTTGCTTCCCTCTTGAAAGGATTCTTCTTATAGTGGGCCCATCCAGATAATCTAGGATGATCTCCTCATTTTAAGATCCTTAACTAATCATATCTGCCAAGTCTGTTTTGCCATCGAAAGTTACATATTCACAGATTCTTGGGATTACGTTGGGTTCAGCGCTGGGTCAGGAGGGTGAGGGAGCACTAGCATGTCTACCGCAGTTCCTGACTGATTTCCAAATCTGCAGGATTGTGAAGATCCCCCTCCCAGAACCCAAGCTCCCCTTTTCTAGTGCTTATATTGAGCATTGCATATTTCTCTTGTTTGAAATACAGGATCTTGAATAGCAGAGAGTGGAAGCCAAAGAAAAGTTGAGTAATCAGTACAGAAAGTGAAAGAACAAGCTTAATAAATAAATAAAAAGTTTATCAGCTAATGTGCATTACTTGATTGAAGATTTGAAGTTGAAGACAATCAATGTAGAGTAACACCAAACTGACTGGGTGGTTTCATATTCTTGGGAATATTTTAATGCATTGGTATAGATGTAAAATAAGAGATAGCTATGCTTATTCAGGTTAAAATTCTGATATCCCAGTGAAACAAATAGTTGAACTCTCAGAAGAAAACTCTATTTCAAAATGTAACAGGATGTCACGTGCAATTTTTATTGATATTCCAGAATTTTCAACTAGAGTCCATAGCTAGGAACCAAGAAATGCTTATTAACCCAGAGTGTAAAGAAAGTTACAGATACTTGCACTTTCATCGGTTTGATAAGCTAGACATTCTTACGTGATCTGACCACCTCAAATGAATGGATATTGAATATAACAATTATTTCAGTGCATTAATGGATATATATAAATAATATTTATAAATATGTTGAAAAGTTGAAATAATTGTTATTTTAAAAACTGGAAAAATAAATTGAAAGATGTCATTGACAATACCATAAAAATGAAATATCTATTATGGGAAAGAAGAATGTGGATAAAAATGACAACTTTATTTGTATCTGATTATAATTCTTATATTGCTTTCTGTCACACTGGGCTAGTGGGCCATGACCTTGGGTACATATTGGAAAGACAATCCACTTTATCCATGGAAAATTCAGGCTCTCTGGTTACACCGATGACTGGTTTTTGGCTCCTCATTGTCTTGGCTCTACCATATATCTTGCAGTCTCATCTATATTTAGCTAGTCAGCTAGATGATAAAAAAAGCCCACAAACACTGACCCTCTCCGCAGGACATTACAACTCATTTTGCTCACTCTCTCCAATGATGTTTTAAAGGAAAATAGGTCATGTTGTGACAGCTCTCTCTTACTCGATTAAAACATTATATTTGATAATATAAAAAATATATGGAATTCTGCTTCTTGGCAGAATACAGTAGTATATGGCGAGTTAATGTCCCCACTGCATCAGCTAGACAATAAATGGGTAAATACTAAATATTATATTTTGAAATCATATTAGCAACCTGTGGAATTGAAGTACTAAAGGAACTAAAAATTCAGAAATGTTAAAGCTTTTCATTGTTTTTCAGATATGAGTAGGCAAATACAGGAGTATTTATTAAAAACCAGGCAAGGTCATACTTGAGTCCTGGGTCGTATGTTTATACTTTAGTTGATAGTTGATAAACTAGGTATATCTTGGTGCGTAAAACATAGGGAGCAATAGGATATTGTGATTAACAATAGGCAAGAGTTTGAGATGGTTCCTCAAGATAATAGAGACAGGTAAATATCATCTATCCAACTGAAATAGATAAAGAATTATAATAATAAACTGCAAATGGAGTCACTTTTAAAAATCAAATCCCAGTTAGACACATAAATAATATGTAATTATAAACACAGAAATAATATGTAATTAGTGTGAATTTACAAAACATAAATTTGTATCTCAAATTTGCTTTTTTATAAGTATAAGAACTTGAGAAAGTCATTTAATTTTTACAAGTTTCTTAACTCTAAACATAACTCTAATTCTGATTTGTTAGGATATTTTATTGATGAGCGAGATCTAACAGTAATTGTCCTATGTTATAGAAGTGTTTCTGAAGATTAAGATTATATTTGTAAAAGTGTCCGGTTGCTTATCTTGTAAAGCATAATTCACATGTATTACATGTATTCATGTATGAGAAAAAAATCAGATAAAAATATATGTAAAACATTATAGAAAAATTTGAGTTTTTTTCTTTATTTTTAGACGAGTCTCGCTCTGTCACACAGGCCGGAGTGCAGTGGCGCGATCTCGGCTCACTGCAAGCTCCACCTCCCGGGTTCAAGCAATTCTCTGCTTAGTAATAAATTATTAAGATAAAAAATCATTATTTATCCCTTATTAATTGCATTATTATAAATACTTTACATGCTTTTCCTCACTTTATCTATGCAGCAAATTCATGAAGTATTTTTATTATGATTTCCATATTACACATAAGGTTTGAAGAGCGGTACAAAGAACTTAATAAGATTAAATGAATAGAAAGTGACAGAGCTGAAATTGGGACTCAGGTATTTTAAAACCAGAACCCCACTGTTTTAGCCATAAAAGTGGAGATCAAATAGTTACAAATTTAGGAGGCATTTTTAATTGTAGAAATATATTAGGCTTCATCCCAAAATAGAAAAAATAAACCTAGTACATATATCTTAACATAGAATAAATTGTGTTTATGAAACAGCATATAAGTATTTTCAGATGAACCCATTATGTATAAAACTGATTTGTGTGAAAAATCAGATTAAAATTTTATGAAGATTTGCTAATATTTAATAGACGCATGATGCATCTAACATATTACAAGCACAGAGTAATAAACTGAAAATTTTTCTGGATAACTGATAAAAAAGTAAATAAATTAATAAAATAGTTCTACCATATGTTTCTGCTTTTGCTTCGGTGCTCTAGATAATTAACAAGACAATTTATGTTACTTTGAGATTATTAATTTATTTGCAAATTTGCATGCACTTTAAATAGGCATGCAAATCTCTCATGAAAATACCCTTTGACACACTATATATGAGAATAAATGTCGTAAGTGAACTAATAAAGACAGCCATTAGATTTTTTCTCTGTGATGTGCTTAATAAATTAATGCTGTAATTTTCAAAGCGTATAGCCATGACGTCATTTCTACAAATGATCCGGTCTTGGGAGAATTTTCCTGCTTGCTATGTTGGAATTAGCTGAAGCTTAAGCCTTCATAAAGCTGCATCTTGGCACTTAACTGACTGGACACTTTTCCAGGTTGAGGGGTGACTGATTGATCAGAATAGTGAATGTCTTTTCTGGGCAGTAGATTTCCTAGGAGAACCAAAACAATCATCTGGTCAGCAGCCAACTTAACCAGATCAGATTGGCCACTCAGCAGTTTCATCCATATTTCTGTTGTAAACTTTTCAACTGCGTTATAAACCTAAATTGCCTTTCGTTGAGGTTGATTTGGTGCACATCATTTTCATAACCAAGCTGAAATTTTTAAAAATAAAATTCAAATTAAGTCTAAAAAATAACATTAAAAAATAAACATGTAATTGATTTTAAAAGTGTTTTCCTTGGGGCTTGAATTATAATTGTTTCTATCCTTTTGTAGAAAGAAACTTAAATATCATTAAGATATCAGAAGAACAGAGGCTGGAACATTCACAACAAAGTCTTTTGTAATTGTCCTCATAATAATTTTTTTTTGTCTCTGGATAGGATTGCCACTGTGGTAGTCACTCAGAAATCTGTGTTAGTAATTAGAATGGGTTACAGAGGCAGAGAACACCCTCCTCTGCAGGAAGATGAACCACAGAGTTTCTAAAAGGGTGTGTTGTTAAAAGAAGTTTAGTGAATAAGTTTATTGTCAAATGTCATTCTTTTTATTTTCATGTAGTTACTGGCCCATTTACACTTTGCATTCATTATTCAATAGCTAAATTGTGAAATATTGCAAGAAATAAGTTACCAAGAAAGCTATGTACTCTTAGGTATTATTTTTTATATGTTACATAATCAAATTCAATAACATGGGGATGTATAACCTAATTAAATTTGACAGTACATACTAAAATTAATGTACAATTTTACTGGCTTTGAAACATGTCAGCCTTATGTATTGAGGTTTGTTTTTACATTTTCACTACAGAATCAAAGTAATATGTTTTAAATATTAAGGTAATATTTGCCAAAATACTGTAATTTGAAAGCCGAATCAATATATGTAAAGTCAAGAGGGAAGTCATATTTTTAGCTAGATACTACAAATTGTTAGTATAACAAAAATGCAGCCATCTCTGATTTTTTGTTTATTCTCAACAATTCGTGGGAACATTAAGCAGTAATGGTTTGTAGACAACCAATGTAAGGAGATTGATTTTAGGTTGATTGATGTTTATAAGAAAGAAGTAAGAGGTTTTGACTTAAAGTTAATTTTTGAAAGTAATTATGAAAATTTTATCTGCAACCAAAATTTAACCAAAACTCAAAAGTCAGTTTTCAGTCTTTGAATTTACTGTTGAATTTCTGTTTATATGCTGGATTACATTTATTGATTTGCGTATGTTGAACCAGCCTTGCATCCCAGGGATGAAGCCCACTTGATCATGGTGGATAAGCTTTTTGATGTGCTGCTGGATTCGGTTTGCCAGTATTTTATTGAGGATTTTTGCATCGATGTTCATCAAGGATATTGGTCTAAAATTCTCTTTTTTGGTTGTGTCTCTGCCAGGCTTCGGTGTCAGGATGATGCTGGCTTCATAAAATGAGTTAGGGAGGATTCCCTCTTTTTCTATTGATTGGAATCATTTCAGAAGGAATGGTACCAGCTCCTCTTTGTACCTCTGGTAGAATTTGGCTGTGAACCCATCTGGTCCTGGACTTTTTTTGGTTGGTAAGCTTTTGATTATTGCCTCAATTTCAGAGCCTGTTATTGATCTATTCAGAGATTCAACTTCTTCCTGGTTTAGTCTTGGGAGGATGTACATGTCAAGGAATTTATCCATTTCTTCTAGATTTTCTAGTCTATTTGCGTAGAGGTGTTTATAGTATTCTCTGATGGTAGTTTGTATTTCTGTGGGATCGGTGGTGATATCCCCTTTACCATTTTTTATTGCATCTATTTGATTCTTCTCTCTTTTCTTCTTTATTAGTCTTGCTAGCAGTCTATCAATTTTGTTGATCTTTTCAAAAAACCAGCTCCTAGATTCATTAATTTTTTGAAGGGTTTTTTGTGTCTCTATTTCCTTCAATTCTGCTCTGATCTTAGTTATTTCTTGCCCTCTGCTAGCTTTTGAATGTGTTTGCACTTGCTTCTCTAGTTCTTTTAATTGTGATGTTAGGCTGTCAATTTTAGATCTTTCCTGCTTTCTCTTGTGGGCATTTAGTGCTATAAATTTCCCTCTACACACTGCTTTGAATGTGTCCCAGAGATTCTGGTATGTTGTGTCTTTGTTCTTGTTGGTTTCAAAGAACATCTTTATTTCTGCCTTCATTTCATTATTTACCCAGTAGTCCTTCAGGAGCAGGTTTTTCAGTTTCCATGTAGTTGAGTGGTTTTGAGTGAGTTTCTTAATCCTGAGTTCTAGTTTGATTGTACTGTGGTCTGAGAGACAGTTTGTTATCATTTCTGTTCTTTCACATTTGTTGAGGAGTGCTTTACTTCCAACTATGTGGTCAATTTTGGAGTAGGTGTGGTGTGGTGCTGAAAAGAATGTATATTCTGTTGATTTGGGGTGGAGAATTCTGTAGATGTCTATTAGGTCCGCTTGGTGCAGAGCTGAGTTCAATTCCTGGGTATCCTTGTTAACTTTGTCTCGTTGATCTTCTGATGTTGACAGTGGGGTGTTAAAGTCTCCCATTGTTATTGCATGGGAGTCTAAGTCTCTTTGTAGGTCTCTAAGGACTTGCTTTATGAATCTAGGTGCTCCTTTATTGGGTGCATATATATTTAGGATAGTTAGCTCTTCTTGTTGAATTGATCCCTTTACCATTATGTAATGACCTTCTTTGTCTCTTTTGATCTTTGTTGGTTTAAAGTCTGCTTTATCAGCGACTAGGATTGCAACCCTTGCCTTTTTTTGTTTTCCATTTGCTTGGTAGATCTTCCTCCATCTCTTTGTTTTGAGCCTATGTGTGTCTCTGCATGTGAGATGGGTTTCCTGAATACAGCACACTGATGGGTCTTGACTCTTTATCCAATTTGCCAGTCTGTGTCTTTTAATTGGAGCACTTAGCCCATTTACATTTACAGTTAATATTGTTATGTGTGAATTTGATCCTGTCATGATGATGTTAGCTGGTTATTTTGCTTGTTAGTTGATGCAGTTTCTTCCTAGCCTTTATGGTCTTTATAATTTGGCATGTTTTTGCAGTGGCCAGTACTGGTTGTTCCTTTCCATGTTTAGTGCTTCCTTCAGGAGCTCTTTTAGGGCAGGCCTGGTGGTGACAAAATCTCTCAGCATTTGCTTGTCTGTAAAGGATTTTATTTCTCCTTCACTTATGAAGCTTAGTTTGGCTGGATATGAAATTCTGGGTTGAAAATTCTTTTCTTTAAGAATGTTGAATATTGGTCCCCACTCTCTTCTGGCTTGTAGAGTTTCTGCTGAGAGATCAGCTGTTAGTCTGATGGGCTCCCCTTTGTGGGTAACCCGACCCTTTCTCTCTGGCTGCCCTTAACATTTTTTCCTTCATTTCAACTTTGGTGAATCTGACAATTATGTGTCTTGGAGTTGCTCTTCTCGAGGAGTATCTTTGTGGTGTTCTCTGTATTTCCTGAATTTGAATGTTGGCCTGCCTTGCTAGATTGGGGAAGTTCTCCTGGATAATATCCTGCAGAGTATTTTCCAACTTGATTCCATTCTCCCCGTCACTTTCAGGTACACCAGTCAGACGTAGATTTGGTCTTTTCACATAGTCCCATATTTCTTGGAGGCTTTGTTCGTTTCTTTTTATCCTTTTTTCTCTAAACTTCTCTTCTTGCTTCATTTCATTCATTTCATCTTCCATCACTGACACCCTTTTTTCCAGTTGATCACATCGGCTACTGAGGCTTCTGCATTCGTCACGTAGCTCTCGTGCCTTGGTTTTCAGCTCCATCAGGTCCTTTAAGGACTTGTCTGCATTGGTTATTCTAGTTATCCATTCATCTAATTTTTTTTCAAAGCTTTTAACTTCTTTGCCATTGGTTTGAATTTCTTCCTATAGTTTGGAGTAGTTTGATCGTCTGAAGCCTTCTTCTCTCAACTCTTCAAAGTCATTCTCCATCCAGCTTTGTTCTGTTGCTGGTAAGCAGCTGCGTTCCTTTGGAGGAGGAGACGTGCTCTGATTTTTAGAGTTTCCAGTTTTTCTGCTCTGTTTTTTCCCATCTTTGTGGTTTTATCTCCCTTTGGTCTTTGATGATGATGACATACAGATGGGTTTTTGGGTGGATGTCCTTTCTGTTTGTTAGTTTTCCTTCTACCAGACAGGACCCTCTGCTGCAGGTCTGTTGGAGCTTGCTAGAGGTCCACTCCAGACCCTGTTTGCCTGGGTATTAGCAGCAGTGGCTGCAGGACAGCGGATATTGGTCAACGACAAATGCTGCTGCCTGATCGTTCCTCTGGAAGTTTTGTCTCAGAGGAATACTCGGCTGTGTGAGGTGTCAGTCTGCCTCTACTGGGGGGTGCCTCCCAGTTAGGCTACTCGGGGGTCAGGGACCCACTTGAGGAGGCAGTCTGCCTGCTCTCAGATCTCAAGCTGCGTGCTGGGAGAACCACTACTCTCTTTAAAGCTGTCAGAGAGGGACATTTAAGTCTGCAGAGGTTACTGCTGTCTTTTTGTTTGTCTGTGCCCTGCCCCCAGAGGTGGAGCCTACAGAAATCACCTGTCTTCTGTGTCACTCACGCTGGGAGCTGTAGACCGGAGCTGTTCCTATTCAGCCATCTTGGCTCCTCCAAAATCAATATTTTTTATATATTAGGAATAGCAAAACTTTGCACCATGTGTAAGTTATATGAGTTAAATTCCCAACTGCCTTGTCTTGTTGTTTCAAGTAATATAATATGCTGAACGCCTCTATTTCAGTAACTATATTTTCTTGTAAATGACAAACATTTTGAGGGTAGGATCTGTATCAGTTATTAAGCTATTGTCTGTCAACTCCAGATCTACTTTTCTATACCTTAGTGATGCTATGGCCGGTACCCTGCAAATTACATTTCTCCTGTCTCAGCTACCTTCTAGATAGATTCTGCCAGCAAGTAACACTATAGAGTTTGGAAGGTAGATGAAGGAATAAGGAAACAGTTACCTCCCGTTTTGGTGGCTAGCTGCCCTAGGAATGGCCTTTCACTCTTGGTCCACTCTCCAGCTTATTTTGACACTATCAGAGCTAGCTTCATAGCAGTTCTCAGAGGTGTCAGCAGCTGCTAAGCTGGCTCGTCTTCTCAGAAATGTGAGTTCCAGCTCTATGGGGTCACTCCTTCATGGTACCAGCAAAAACTAGACAACATGCCCTTCTTAAAAGCCTGAGTGCCAGCTTCACAAGAAGCATAATCTCCAAAGTGCCCACCTTTCTCTTTTGATTCTTCAGCCCTAGAAGTTGTAGCTACTTCTCATAGTTATTATTTCTTTGTTACTTCAAATTTCCATTTTGTCTTCTCAGTCTTGCAACACTAATGCCCCAGCTCCCTAAAGTAAATTATCTGTATTGAAAAACATGGAGTTTCTATTTTGCTACTAGACTGATTGATGCATAGCACATATTTATTCTTATTTATATTGCTTAAGTATCCTTTCTATCCACCTTAGATAAGGCTTTATATAAAAGCCTTTAGGTACATAGAAAGGACACCTAAGCAAATCTAATTCTCATCAGGTTCAGGGTTTTTAAAACAATTAAATGTCCAAAGAATCAGAACCTATTACTGAGATGAAAACACTGAAGATTTTTTTTTTTTTGCCTCAATATAAACTAGACTTCATTTAAGCAAGTATTCTTAACAATAAGCTCTCTAGGATCCTGAACTTTCTCTGTCTAATTCTGCCTCTAATCCAATGTGTGAGTCCCGTAGTCCTGTTTCTTCCCCTTCTAACTTTGAATTCAAATGATAGGAACTTTCTAACCTGATCTGTTTCTGGTTCTAGTAACTACCATGGCAGCTTGACACGTTGTCCAGTACGAGTGAAAAATACACTTCTACTATTCAGACTTGCTCATTAAATCCCAGTGCTGCAATTCCCAAAATATGAGAGAAATATAACATGACAAAAATTAAAAGAGAATCAGAACAATTCCTGGAATGTGTATCTTTAAAGTTTAGCAGAATCTGTTTCCAGTGTCCTTCATTTGTAGGGAAAATTCCTTATCTGTTTGATATTGTTTTGATTCAAAAATTATTTTTAGCCTAAGATTTCAAGTAGAATTTTCTTGAAGAACATTTTGAGAGTTATATAGTCTGCCTCAAGTATAACATTTTGTTGCCTTCACGTACATATGTCAAGTAGTATGAATACAAAATTCTAAATGTCACCTTTTTGTCCTTTGTTGCTCTATAAGCATGGTTTTATTATACCATTCAGTAATATATAGAAAAAGTCGAGGAGCAATCCAAATTCTTTTCTGTATAACATCATTTTTAATTCCTTGGATTATTATGGAATTCCTTTCTCTATATATGCAGAATTTGAAAAACCTTGCTGAAATATTTATTTTGGTATGTATTTGTTTAGTATAGGTCTTTAGAAACATAATTCACGTTCTGCATTTTCATACTATGCTTTTTTTGTTTTTGTTGCTGTTTTATATCAGTAATGGTTTCTACTGTTATTTCTTAATTATCGTTTCTTCTTCATTTATTCCTAGTCTGTTCTTCATGTCAGTCATCTTTTCTTTCACTATAAACGTTACTTTATTCTTTTATCTAAATTTGTAGAAAATTTTTCCATATATCTCTTACTACTGCAATATGATTTTCTATGCCATTTAAACTTCTACCTCATGCTGACATTGTGATTTTAATCTGTACATTATTCTTTGTTTTACTTGGAATTTTTTTCTGATTTCAAAATATTTCATATTTTGTATGTACACTTTAATCTCATTTAAGCAACATCTTTAGTTTTGTTCAGAACACAAATCTAAAACTTTTTTAAGGAATTTAGTTCAAATGAATATTTTTTCAATTCCCTAAAGTTGTTCCTATGTTCTGGGTATTATGATATTTTCTAAGACATTATAATTTTTCCCTCTGTTTGTACATTTCTAAACAGAGATGTGTTGACTCAACCTATATGTCCTTGATCGAGTTGTTCTGGAGCTGCTTTCTGTTGTTGATTCCTTCCTGATTTTTTAAAAATAGAATCTTTGAATTGTAAGGATGCTTTACGTATTTATAGAGTTGTTTTTGTATATTTTAATAAAACAGACTGGTAGGACAGGGAGTGGCAGATTAAGAAAGAATGATGGATGAATACTTTTTCAAAGTTAGAGATTTATCTATCTCTCTGACATAAACATGGAACAAGCATCCGTGGGAAAATATCCACCTTCCATCCCTAGATTACAGCATTGGGGCATATCTGGCAGCTTCAGGAAAAGGTACATTATTGGAAAATATTATTCCTCCTGAGTGACAACTCTATTGGATTGTACATGACACTGCAGAAATAGGTTTTTGTTTGTTTACTTTTGCTTCAGACTTCAACCTGGAAGTGATGTTTTGCCAACAAGTACATCCTCCTTTCCCCATTGCTTTGTGTTTGGGGTAGGGATGAGGGAGCTAGTGTCAGAAACAGAAAGTAAGAATGAGTATGAGCAAAAATGAACTTCCAGGGAACCAAACTAAATGAATGACTGACATTTAAAACCAAAATAATGAGCAAAGTCAAATTCATTTCAAGGCTGCCAATAACTACAAAGTTAGGAGGTTTCCTGCAATGAGAATGGTACAAGTTTGAGAACAAGCAAGAGAGAAGTAGGTTTATGAGAATATGTGTGAGGAAGCAGAATACAGTTAGTCAAACAGGAATGAGAAAGACCCAAGTTACTTCAGAAAGGATATTTTTATATTGCTTTATATAAACCAGACAGAAGAGGAGTCAGAGAAAGTTGGCCTGATTTTAAGGGCAAGGAGAAAAGTGGAGTAACAGAACACGATATGCCAGCATTTTAGCAGTTAGTTTTCCTTGAAAACACACAATATTAGCACACCTACAGCATGAATCACCTGGTGCCACAGTTTAAATTCAAGTTTACATATGGAAGCAAAATTTTACTTGTACATTAGGTAAAGAAAGGCTAGGTGACTTGATTGAAGTCTCTTCAATAATTAAATACTATTAATGAAAATATTAATCAACTTTGCTATAAGTTAATGTTACTCATTAGTTTCTATTATTTCCCTGATAAATCCAATGTTAATTGTGATTACACTGAGACCTTATTTCTCACACAGGAAATCAAAATTAAATTAATATTTATTTTTCCCTATCAATGGTTATGTCTTTTTTTCCTGAACAATAGGCTGAGCTTTTATAACACATGATAAAATTTTCTAAATAAAATGTTTTTCACAGAACTTAAGAAATCAGAAAGGCAAAATATAAATTTAGTTGTTTAAGTGTGGTATTGGTATTATCTCCCCATTTGGGATGGAGTACATTAATAATCCCCATCATTATTATTCATATGACTTTATTCCAATTGTCTCTGAAAATTCCTAGGTTAAGTAGATTAAAAGCATAGAATTAGTTCACTAAAGTCCATTCTAAAGAGTTTACTTTTACAACTACAGAGAGAGGAAATTAATGCCAAGGAGAAAATTTCATAAGACATTGGCCCGGAAGGAAGAAAACATTTTAAAAATGGAACACGTACAGTTGTTTGTTTAAGCAACAGGGTAACCCTCAAATGGTGAAGATTATTTTAGTCTATAATCACAACCTATCAATTTTGGAATAATGAAGTGTAGCAAATGTCAAATTTGTAAAAGATGGGCTGAGAGGAGTGATGAAGCTGTAATAATCCTATTATCCTCCCTCGACTTTAATTTTATTTTATTGAGCTTAACAATATGAGGGTGAAAGGGTAACTGCATTCTTTTTGCTGACACCCATGTAGCTGCAGTCCCCAGAGTATGGCTTTACATTTAAGACCTACAGTAATTGCATTAGTAAATAAAGTGTATTTGTCCAAGCTATCATTGCCTTCTTGTATACATGGCAGACATAAGCTAAAATGGTTAGGAACTACTCCTTTAACTCTTCCTGACTTTTTGTGGGGTTTTTTTGCCTGTACCTTTATACCTAACTAAATATATCATTTCCTTCCTTATATCCTGTCTATCTTGGTCCGTTTGGGCTGCTATAACAAAATAACATAGCTTAGGTGGCTTATAAACAATAGAAATTTTTGTCTCACAGTTCTGCAGCCTGAGAAGTCCAAGATCATAGCACCTGCTGATTCAGTGTCTGATAAGGTCCCAGTTCCTGGATCCTAGCCAGGTGTCTCCTCTCTGTATTTTCACATGGCAGAAGGGGCAAAGGGATTTCTCTGAAATAAAAAATATTAGCTTATCCAGGTGCCGTGTCTCAAGCCTATAATTTCAGCTACTCAGGAGGCCAAGGCAGGATAATCACTTGAGGCCAGTTTGAGACCAGCCTGGGCAACATAGCAAGACCCTCTCTCTTATTTATTTATTTTTTTAAATCAGCTGAGTGTGGTTTTGCCTGCCTGTAATCCCAGTTACTCGGGAGGCTGAGAAAGGAGGATGCTTGAACCTAGGTGCTCAAAGCTGAAGTGAGCTATGATTGAGCCACTGCACTCCAGCCTGGGCAACAGAGTGAGACCTCATCTCTTAAAAAAAATCCATTTTTATATGGACCTGTTTTGTATTTAGTAACCACAGGCAAACCCCTTATATTCAAACCAGCTTACTTGTCCACTAAATGCCTACATTTTTCAAAGCAACTAGCTGAAAGAATACACATCTCTCAATAAAGCACATCAATGCTAGAAAAAAAATTACTATTGGCAGATAAGAATGATTGTGCTTATAATGAAAATGATAGCACTGTGACTGTCTTGTCAATCATAATAAGTCATTAAATCATTCTACCTATGCCAAATGACCTATATTATCCTGTTTACATATGTACTTCTGTTTAGAAAGTAAAAGTACTTAGTCCTTTTTTAAAATAATGAATCTCAATTAGTAATTAGCAAAGAAAAAGGGGAATAAATAATACATCACAGGCATTAGATAGAGCACTAAAAGACAAAATAAATCACTTCCTAGAAAATTTTGATTGCATTATTTGTTTACAGAAAATGGTCAAGGCAGGGCACAGTGGCTCATGCCTCTAATTCCAGCACTTTGGGACGCTGAGGCAGGCAGATCACTTGAGCTCAGGAGCTCCAGATCAGCCTGTCCAACGTAGTGAAACCCCATCTCTACTGAAAATACAAAATTTAGCTGGGCGTGGTGGCGCACTCCTGTAATCTCAGCTATTCGGGAGGCTGAGGCAGGAGAATCGCTTGAACCTGGGAGACAGAGCCTGCAGTGAGCTGAGATCACACCACTGCACTCCAGCCCTGTCAACAGAGTAAGACTGTGTCTCAAATGAAAAAAAAAAAAGAAGAAGAGTAAAGAATCTTAAATGTATTTCTAATGCAAGAGTACTTGAATTTATAATACTCAGATCGTGACCATACCTGTCAAGTGAGGATAAAACTAATGTCACCTCTATAGTTTGATTAGAGGAATTTAAAGAAGGTCTTGACCTTACATCCTTTCTCATTTAGATCAAAATACCTGAATCTCAACCAGAATTGATGGATTTGTTATTTTTTATGATGTTTGTCATCTAGAACCCATACTGAAAGACACATATATATGTATAAATGCAGTGTTCTACTGAAGTGAAAATATCTTCCCTCTCCATTTACTAAATCAATTTTACTTTTCTCCCTAACACATTTTACTACTTCACATTAAATTACGTTAACCTTTGCAACTGCTAAACAAAGAAAAGTGCAGAGATTTACTGTCTTTTACACTACTGTAGCCTCGGCACTTAGTATCTGGCACAAGGTATATGCTGAATACATGTTTGTTATTGAATAAATGCTTATTACAGATACATACACTTTAAAGGGTAGTTTGAAGTAATCTTTGAGGTGTAAGATTACCAAAACTCTAAGCTTTTTCTCTGACTTTTGTTTTTTTTTTGTTTTTTTTTTTTGAGACGGAGTCTCGCTCTGTCGCCCAGGCTGGAGTGCAGTGGCGTGATCTCGGCTCACTGCAAGCTCCGCCTCCCGGGTTCACGCCATTCTCCTGCCTCAGCCTCTCCGAGTAGCTGGGACTACAGGCGCCCGCCACCACGCCTGACTAATTTTTTGTATTTTATAGTAGAGACGGGGTTTCACCGTGGTCTCGATCTCCTGACCTCATGATCCGCCCGCCTCAGCCTCCCAAAGTGCTGGGATTACAAGCGTGAGTCACCGCGCCCGGCCTGACTTTTGGTTCTTAAGTGTGTCAGTAAACTTGCTTGTACCACATAGGACAAAAACATAACCATCACTTCTGCCTTAACCAAATAACTGATTAATGTTCACTTACAGTTCAACAGTTGCTGATGTCAGAGAAAGGTTGGGGAGTTGAGGGTGGTATTGGAAAAAGGGAGGTATTAGTCAAATGCTACAAAATTTCAGTTAGAAGAAGAGACAGAACAAGTGATCTATTGAACAGCATGGTAACTTGAGTTAATAATGATGTATTACATACTTCAAAATTGCTAAAAGAGTAGATTTTAAATGTTCTTACCACAAAGAAATGGCAAATATGTAAGGTGATATATATGTTAATTAGCCTGATTTCATTATTCCAAAATGTATACATGTATCGTAATATCACATTGTACTCAAGTATAAAATTGTCAATTAAATATAATAAGAATAACACGTGAATGATCATCTACTTTTCAAACTCAACCTGTCTAGAACTAATTCAATTATTTGAAACACCTCCTTCTCCTCTGTCAAATTTACATCTATTTCTCCACTTTCCATATCAAAATTTTAGAGTAATACTGAAGACTTTCCACCTCTTTGTTTGAATATAAGTCCTCAATTCCTGTCAACTAGGTCTTCATCATATTTCCTTTTTCTGCGCTGAGCTTTTGGCCACCATCCTGAATCAAGAGCCATTTTTTTTTCTCAAATTTTCCATAGTTAGCCAACTGGCATCTCTGTCCCAAATGTCACTACCTTTGAAATTAAAAGATCAATATCACTTTCATACATCATAATCATTCCACACACAATTTCTCCGTCCGTCTGGCAGTGAAGTCTTCCCAAAATCTGCCCCAGTCAGTCTTTTCCAGTTTCACATTCCATTATTCCCACATGATCCAGAAAGAGTTCCAACAATTCCTCAAACATGCCATTACTTTTTCCACCTGTTTATCTTTATTCATAACATTTATTTTTCCTCCTCGCATGCCTACTGACATTCTGTCCATTCTCTGAGATCCACTCAAAGGTCACTTTTTTCAGTGATGCCCTGTATGATTTTCTAAGCGTAACATAATCACTGATTTCCTTTAGCACCTCTAAGCCCTTTCATTACAGCACATTTCACACATGCTTTTGAATTGTTATTTACACTATCTTGCCTCTCCTACTGAACTATTAACTATCTATGAACAGTATAGTGTAATATCTTTCATAGCTGCCCCCCAAATACATTGTACTTCACAGGATGTCAACATATGTTTGTCAAATAAATGAATAATTGCTATAAAATTGACTTATTTTCTCAAAAGATATATCATAACAGAAAACTAAAGAATCAAATAGGTGTGTGAAGACAAAAAGAGAAAGGAGAGGAAAAAGACAGACACTAGAGATTATATGAACCCAAATAAGTCGCTTACCCTTTCTGAATGCAGATTATCTTTATGTAAAGAGAAAAGTTGGCCTAGATGACTGCTAAGGTGCTCCTTGCGCTAACATTCTATAATTTCATGAATCACTAGAGACTATCACAACTCAATGCAAGCAATAACACATGCCTCTGGCTCCCGGCTGCACTGTCCACTTTTCTCAATCCTCTCCAGCTATGATCCTATGACAGAAAGTCAAAGTGATGAAGTAGTTTAATTCAGCATGCGAATTACTGCAGCTCTGAGCCTAAAAGAAATCATGCTGTGGGCAGGTAAAGAAAATTGGAAAGCTGATCCACAACTCTACAATGTGTTGGTTTGGAGTAAATAATTTTCTTATATGCTAGATGCATAATCTTTAGTATCTGAAGTGAGGAAAAATAGGTTAAGAAATTATTTTAATATGTATGTATTATATAAATATGTTCATATTCCATTATGTTTTTATTATTGCTTACTATATGCCTTTAAAACTAACAACATATAATAGTTTTATTCCCAGTCTTCACATACACATTTAAAAGTAATTGGCATGTGTCATTTTATATCAAAACTTAGATTCATTATATTCAAGGGAAACAACAAGTTTGTGGGGTGGTGCATTGTTACTCTATTCCAATGAGACTCCAATTATTCATCATTCAAAGCATAACAGAATTCCTTAGTAAATAGGCTGGAATAAATCCCCAAACTGCCTTGAGTTTCTTATGAAAACATTTTGAAACCTTTAATGCTGGATATATCAAAATATCACCAAACAAAGCTCAATGGGCTTAACCATTTTATCCCAGCAGCTCTAACCTTCATTTTTCTACATTTTCTTGCAGAGACACACATTTGGAATACGTTTTTCTACTTCTGGTTTACGCTTTTTCATGTCAGAAAAGATTATCTTTTAGCGTTCACTCAGCTGTGTAAACCAGGTATCAAGATTTATCCTTGACTCTTCCTTCTTCCTTAATTCATACTTACAAGGAATTGATATATCTTACCAATTGTACTTTGTAAACATCTCAAGTTCATCTTTATTTCTCTTTCTTCTGCTTTTATTTTATTTCAGGTTGATATCACCTCTTGCCTAGAACAGTGTACACCAAGCTTTTATTGATCATGCATATATATTAGTAAGAAACATTCAGCAACAATTTCCAAAATGTGTATATTTATTTTGTTTCTAAATTATGCAAGAAACTCTGGGCAACCATACACTTGACAATTAGAAAACAGTGCAACAGAAAGTACAAGACAAGAAGTTACAAATAAATAGGAAGTTCAAATACCGTCTTTCTACACAGGTGGTATTGGTCCTGTTTATCCCTAGGTGGCATATGCTTTACTTGGAGAACCTCTATCCCAAGTTCCATTAACAGTCCCCCTGCCTGGTTAAAAGCTTTGAGTCTTAACCTCCATAATGCAATATTTTTAAAATGTTAAGTGCTTTCACAAAAGGGGAACATCACGCTCCGGGGACTGTTGTGGGGTGGGGGGAGGGGGGAGGGACAGCATTAGGAGATACACCTAATGCTAAATGACGAGTTAATGGGTGCAGGAAATCAACATGGCACATGGATACATATGTAACAAACCTGCACATTGTGCACATGTACCCTAAAACCCTAAAGTATAATAAAAAAAAAAAAAAAAAAAAAAGCACTTCTATGTCTTCCTGTTTTTTCTACGAATGAGATACAAACTCTTTAAGATGCTTCCCAAAGCCCCTTTATGACCTGGCTATTTTCTTATTATCCAGTTTCTTTCTTGTTATTCCTGTCCCACCCTTCTCCTGCCTCCCACAAATATGCACCTTGTCTATGCTGAAGTGTTTTCAGAATCAAATGCAGGTGACCAAGCTTTTTCTCCTAAGACTTTGTCTATCCATTTAATTCTGCTTAGAATATTCTCTCCTTTCTCCTACCCACTGTATCTGATTAAGTCCTACTCATCCTTCATATGTCATTTTATATTTTATTTCAACTGGAAAATGCCTCTCCTATAAGCTACCCTGGTGCATAAAATTCATCCTTATGCTATTCCATGCCAGTGAATTTTAATTGTCAGTTTGTCTTTACACTGGCTTAGTGATTATTACACATTGGGGTAATCTAAATGACTTAGAAACTTTAAGTCCAATTTTTTCAACCTCATCCATAGATATTTTGATTCTATGCATCCAGGATAGAGCCCAGGAATGTGCATTTTTAAAGCACCAGGGTGATTTTTATGCACATGTTTGCACTAGAATGGATGCTTATTTATTGCTATATCTTCAGCATCTTTTAGGAATCTTGGCACATAATAGGTGCTTAATAAATATTTTTTGAATAAATAAGTGAGAGGGATATGATTGAAAAGATAACTGATTTTTAAGGCAGAAGTAACAGTATAAGCAAGAAAATGAATGCATAAAACCTCAAAATTTGCTGGGATACCTTTTAATATAATTTTTGTCTTTCTCACCTTCCAAAATGCAAATCTTCAGTGTCAGAGAGGTAGCATACTTAAAATGAAATGGCCAGCTTGATGTTGTCCTCCTATCTGTGCAGCAAATAGTGGAGAAGCTTCTGACAGGTAAAAATTGTCTTTCATATGGGTTTTGGTAAATGAAAAAGGAATTGGTTGGGTTAGAGATTGTGGTTGGGTAGCAGAGAGGAAGAGGAAAAGCTGAAGCCAAAGTACACAGGTTTATAGATTGTATTAAATAGTTCGGACTTCATTCTAAAGATGCTATCCTGGTCCCTAAGGAATACTGACTTAACTCAGAATGCTGACTAGACCAAAACATGGAGTATTAACAGATACCAAACCTTTAAAAGCTGAGGATCCCTTTCTGCCACCTGACTACCATGCGGAGAGCCATATGCTTTATGATCAGTTACTCCTCCCTGCCCACTCTCACTTAGAGTTTGCAGAGACTCTGTTCACTGGCAAATATTACCGCCACTGCAGACCAGAAGCAAAGACAAACCTGACTTCTCAGCCAAGTTGCTGCCTAAATCTTCCAGATCTCCACTGAATTGTGTTAGGTCCACGTGGCCACTATCTTCTAGGATTTTATGCTGATGATTCCCTTGGTGGCATTTTCCTGAAGTCAAACTCACTCTTCTCTCATCCTTCCTAAGGTGCGTATTGGTTGGTTTGTTCTTTGCTACTTTGTTTTAGTTTTAGTTTTTCATTACCCTTTTGTTCTTGGAATTTGAGAATATAAATAGTGCTCTCCTCATCCCCAAATTTGTATTTTAAAAAAAAGTCCCAATATTAGGTCTAGAAGAGCAAGTTTGCAGAATATGGGTCTTAACTGGAGATCCTAGTATTAGGTTTATAAGAGCAAGTTTGGAAAATATGGAGTTTAGATATTCAGGCAAAGACAGCTCGCTAATATTTCACCTCAGAATTAACCATACACCTTCTAATCACACATTGAGCTTGACAACCGCATGTTTCTGACCAAGGACCTGTTCCCTGAAACTTACTATACAGAGGAACAAAGCAGACCATGGCACACCTTCTGTGCACTGAGGAAAATCCCCCAAACAAGAGGTCTGGAGGGTCTGCCCAGACTTGGAGGTCTGGAGCCACACATGCCCAGCTCATTTCCAACCTCAGCACTCAGTGAAATCAGTCCACTACCTAGGAAGGAGTAAATAAGATGGGTAGAGAGACTAGAATTGTTATTTTGAAAAATGTCTCTCTCCATGGGAACGTGAGTCAGGAATAAGTCATCTGCCCACAGACCATAACCATTTCAGTAAGCATTACTTCACTTCTTCACTTTCAGTGTAAACTCTCTTTCCCCAATTCCTTTCTCAACTATAATGTACTTATTTTCTCAAACCCATCTGCAGATATATCATGAGTTGGAATCCATGCTCTCAATCAACGTCCCTAATGCCATTTCTAATTTTTTTACTCCCTCGCCTTGTGGTGAAAATCCCTACCTTTCAGAGGCTTTTATCCCTTGTTCTGTCACCATCTAACTAGTACTTCTCATTGTTATGTCTTTCATTTTGCTATTTGTGTTTGGCTCTCAGTGTGTTCTCCCCACTTACTCTTGATGAAATGTTATGTACTGAGAAATTCATTGAATAATTTCTGCACTACACCTAAACCATTTACATCCTTAGGCACAGCACACATACACATACAGTTTCATCTCTACAGTCATGAATTGAGGCATGCCACTCTGAAAATACTTCCTTTCCATACTCATGTTGCTTATCCTCACTGGATCTTCCCCCACATTTATCACCTCTAAATTTAAAAATCCATGAGGTCCTCCAGCCTTAAATCCTTCTCCATTTCAGTTTAGAGGTAATGTTACATCATTTCAAACAGTATCCTAAAGGTGTCTTTAACTTTCTTTACCTACTCTCCTCAGGCCATATCCACTGACAAAAATTCCAAACCCTGGATAAGCCCTTCTCTTCCCTCTCCTATACCTGTGTTCAAATTGATGAGTGCAGTTAAGCACATCACACAATTGGAGAAAAGTTCTACACTAAATCCACTGATAAGAATTTTTTCCTGGTCCTCAACATTGGCTGGCAATTAATAGGACTATGTTTTTAAAATTAATTTACTCGTCAATTATCCAAAAGTTGAATAATTTCTCACCAAGTCGAGCCTCTAAAAATTCACCTCTTTCTGTGTGTACGTGTGTGTGTGTGTACACTCATGCATGTAGCAGAGAAGCAGATTTATACTTTATTTTTTATTCTTAAAATTAGTCATCAAAAGGTGGCATATTTCAGTTGCAAGCAAACTCATCGATGGAGACAGGCTCTGTGTTTCTCAGATAGATACTGCCAGCTAGTAATTTTGCACTTAAAATGGGCTCAGAATAACATGTCTGAAATAGCGAATATGTGTTTACAAATAAATAGCAACAGGACGTCTTTCTAAAGTCTATATATCAATTAAAATGAAGAAAAAGTTTTTAAAGGTCCAAGCATGATAACAGTTTATCTTATTTCATTATTGGTATTTAATTTTTACATTTTAATAAATAATTTCTTCCACTCAGATACATTTGTTTACATAGTTTATATTTTAAGGATGCAATTAGACATAAACATCTAATTTATTTATCTTGAAAACTCAAAATTCCCTCATTAGTGCAATCTCAGAATTTATCTATACTATGAAAAAAATGGAATGAAAATCCGTGTTAGAATCATTATATCAGGAAACAATGAGTCAAGTTCTTTAAGTTCCATTTTATATTTAGTAGAGTCTTCTAGATGATATTTTAACACTAAGCCCTGGCCATGTTATAAAATAATAATTGACTGTGTTATATGACAGCCAAAAACATTCTCCTATCTTTTGGAAAATAGAAATCAGAAGTTGGATATAATTTATAAAATAAGATATAATGAGACTTGCAGCCAACAAACTTTAATCAATTATATAATCATTAAAAAGATTAAATGATTATTATGCTTGAGGAAATGGCTCCCATTTGGTCATAATTGTCTTTCTAAAGTACTGCTGAATTTTGTTTGCTAGTACTGTGTTGAGAATTTTTTGCATCAGTATTTATCAGAGATACTGGCCTATAGTGTTGTTTTTTATTTTTTTAATGTATCTTTGTCTGGTATTTGTATCAGGGTAATACTGGCCCTGTAAAATTAGTTTGCAAGTATTTCCTTCTCCTCTCTTTTTGGAATAGTTTGAGTAAGATTAATGTTAGTTCTTCTTTAAATGTTTGATAGAATTCAGCAGTGAAGCTACCAGGTCCCAGGCTTTCCATTGCTGGAAGACTATTATGGCTTCAACCTAATTACTTGTTTTTGTTCTGCTCAGATTTTTTATTTCTTCCTGGTTCAATCTTGGTAGGTGGCATGTATCTAGGAGTTCATTTTTTTCTAATTTTTAGAATTTGTTGGAAGATGGTTGCTCATAGTAAACACTAATAATCCTTTGAATTTCTACAGTATCAGTTGTAATGTCTCATTTTTTTCATTTCTGATTTTGTTATTGTACTTCAAGTTTTAGGGTACATGTGCACAACATGCAGGTTACATATGTATACATGTGCCATGTTGGTGTGCTGCACCCATTAACTCGTCATTTAACATTAGGTATATCTCCTAATGCTATCCCTCCCCGCTCCCCCCACCCCACAACAGGCCCCAGGGTGTGATGTTCCCCTTCCTGTGTCCATGTGTTCTCATTGTTCAATTCCCACATATGAGTGAGAACACGTGGCGTTTGGTTTTTTGGCCTTGGGATAGTTTGCTGAGAATGATGGTTTATTTAGTTAGATCTTCTCTATTTTTTTGTCTGGCTAAACTTTGTCAATTTTAAGTTTTCAAAAAGACTTTTTGTTTCATTGATCTTTTATATAATTTTCTTTATTTCATTTATTTCTTCTCTGATCTTTACTATTGCTTTTCTTCCACTAATTTTGGGGTTCATTTGCTCTTGCTTTTCTAATTCTTTAAGACACATCATCAGATTGTTTATTTGAAGCCTTTGCTCTTATTTTACATGGCACTTACAGCTATAAACTCCCTTCTTTGTGCTGCTTTCGCTGTATCCCGTAAGTTTTGGTATGTTGTGTTTATGCTATTAATGTTTGTTTGTTTCAAGAAAGTTTTCAATTTTTTTCTTAATATCTTTCTTGACCCACTGATTATTCAAGAGCATATTGTTTGATTTCCATGTATTTCTATTGTTTCCAAAATTTCTCTTGTTATTAATTTCTACTCTTATTCTTTGTAGTCAGAGAAGATGCTTGATATTATTTCAATTTTTTAATGTTTTAAGACTCCCTTTTTGGCCTAACATATGGTCTATCCTTGAGAATGATTCATGTGCTGAAGAAAAAAATATGTATTCCTTGGCTTTTATATAAAATATTCTGTAAATATCTATTAGATCTATTAAGTCTATAGTGCAGATTAAGTCTGATGTTTCTTTGTTCATTTTCTGTCTGAGTGATCTGCCCAATGCTGAATGTGGGGTGTTGAAGTCTCCAGCTTTTACTATATTGGGATGTATCTCTGTCTTCAGTACTAACAATATTTCTTTATATATCTAGGTACTCCAGTGTTGGGTGAATATATATTTAAAATTGTTATATCCTCTGACTGAATTGACCCTTTTATCATTGCATAGTGATCTTTGTGTCTTCTTATGGTTTCTGTCTTGAAATCTATTTTGTCTGATACAAGTATTGTGACTCCTGCTCTTTTCTTGGTTTCCACTGGCATGGAATACCTTTTTCCATTCCTCTATTTTCAGTCTATGTGTGCCTTTATAGGTGAAGTGTGTTTCTTATAGACAGCAGACCAATAGAACTTGTTTTTTCATGCATTCAGCCTGTCTACATCTTTTAATTGGATAGTTTAGTCAATTTACACTTAATGTAATTTTTGATAAGTAAGGAATTACTCCTGCCATTTTGTTGCCTGTTTTCTGGTTGTTTTGTGGTCTTCTCCTCCTTGTTTCTTTCCTTCCTCTCTTCCTCTAGTGAAGGTTTTTTCTCTGGTAATATGATTTAATTTCTTGTTTTTATTTTTTGTGTATTCATTACATGTTTTTTGGTTTCAAGTTACCAGGAGGCTTGTAGACACCATCTCATAACCCATTCTTTTTTTTTTTTATACTTCAAGTTTTAGGGTACATGTGCACAACGTGCAGGTTTGTTACATATGTATACATGTGCCATGTTGGTGTGCTGCACCCATTAACTCGTCATTTAGCATTAGGTATACCTCCTAATGCTATCCCTTCCCACTCCCCCCACCCCACAACAGTTCCCAGTGTGTGATGATGTGTCCATGTGTTCCCATTGTTCAGTTCCCACCTATGAGTGAGAACATGTGGTGTTTGGTTTTTTGTCCTTGCGATAGTTTGCTGAGAATGATGGTTTTCAGCTTCATCCATGTCCCTACAAAGGACATGAACTCATCATTTTTTATGGCTGCATAGTATTCCATGGTGTATATGTGCCACATTTTCTTAATCCAGTCCATCATTGTTGGACATCTGGGTTGGTTCCAAGTCTTTGCTATTGTGAATAGTGCCACAATAAACCCATTCTTTTTAACTGGATAACAACTAAGCACTATTTGCATAAACAAACAAGTAAAAAGGAAACTAATAAAAACTCTACACCTAATTTCATCCCATGCTTTTTAACTTTCATTGTTTCTATTTATATCATATTGCATTGACTATGTCTTTAACATTGTAGCTATTATTTTTAATTGGTTCACTGTTTAGTCTTTCTACTTAGAACAAGACCAGTTTACACACCACAGTTATAGGGTTATAATACTCTATGTTTTTCTGTGTCCTTGTTATTACCAGTGAGTTTTGTACACTCAGGTGATTATTCATTGCTCATTAATGTATTTTTTCTTTCTGATTGAAGTACTACCATTAGCATTTCTTGTAGGATGGGTCTGGTGTTGATGAAATCCCTCAACTTTTGTTTGTTTTGGAAAGTCCTTATTTCTCGTTTATGTTTGAAGGGTATTCTCACTAGATATACTATACTAAGGTAAAAGAAGTGTTTTCAGCACTTAAATATAATCATGACACTCTCTCCTGGACTATAAGGTTTCACTGTAAAGTCTGCTTCTAGGCATATTGGAACCCCATTTTATGTTATTTGTTTTTTCTCTTGCTGCTTTTATGATCCTTTCTTTATGCTTGATTTCTGGGAATTTGATTATTAAATGTCTTGAGGTAGTCTTTTTTGTGTTGGTCTGTTTTGTATTCTAAAGCTTTCTTGTACTTGGATATTGATATATTTTTCTAGGTTTGGAAAGTTCTCTGTTATCCCTTTGAATAAACTTTCTACCCATCTTCCTCTACCTCCTCTTTAAGGCCAGTAACACTTAGAGTTGCCCTTTTGAAGCTATATCCTAGATCCTGTAGGCATGCTTCATTGTTCCTTTTTTTTGTCTTCTCTGACTGTTTATTTTTTAAATAGCCTTGCATGAAGCTCACGAATTCTTTCTTTTGCTTGATCCATTCTACTACTAAAGGACTTTGAAGCATTCTTCATAATGCCAATTGCATTTTTCAGCTCCAGAATTTCTGCTTCTTTTCAATTATTTCAATCTCTTTGTTAAATGTATCTAATAGAATTATGAATTCCTTCTCTCTGTTAACTTGAATTTCCTTGAGTTTTCTCAGTACATCTATGTTGAATTCGCTGCTATAAAGGTCATATATCTCTGTTTTTCCCAGATTGGTGCCTTATTTAGTTTATATATTGAGGTCATGTTTTTCAGTATGATGTTGATGCTAATAGATGTTCTTCGGTGCTGGGTCAATGAAAGGTTAGGTATTTATTGTAGTCTTCACTGTCTGAGCATATTTGTAGCCAGTGGAAAGGCTTTCTAGATATTTGAAAAATCTGGATGTGATCTAAGCTGTATCTGCTCTAGGGGACACCCCAAGCCCAGTTACACTGTGGTTCTTGCAGACTTGTAGAAGTACTGCCTCGATAGTCTTGGACAAGACCCCAGATAATTATCTGGATTATCAGGCAGAGACTCTTATTCTCTTTCTTTACTTTCTCCAAACACACAGAGTCTTTCTCTCTCTCTCTCTCTGTTCTAAGCCACCTAAAGCTAGGGATGGAGTGACAGAAACCCTTTTCGTGGTCACCATCACTATGACTGTGGTGGGTCAGACCTGAAGGCCTATGTCCTTCTCTTCAGGGCACTGAGGTCTCCCAAGCCCCTGGGGGGTCCAGAAGTGCTGCCTGGGAGTCAGGGACCACAGTAAAAAACCTTAGAAGTCTACCTGGTGTTCTATTGTGCTGCAGTTGAACTGGCACTCAAACTACAAGATCCTTTTTACCCTTCTCTCCTCTTTCCAAAGGCAGAAGAACCTCATTTCATACCCACCACCAACCCTGGCCACAAGGAGTACTGCCAGACCACTTCTGATGTTCCCTTAAGACCCAAGGTCTCTTAAGTCAGCTTGCTGTGAATGCTGCCTAACCTGGGACTCACCTTTCAAGGCAGTGGGCTCCCCTCTTGCCCAGGGTAGGTTAAGAAATGCCAACCAAGAGTCAAGTCCTGGAATTGGGGATCCGAGGAGCTTTATTGGTGCTCTACCTCTCTGTGGCTATGCTAGTAGCTGAAGCCATCAAGCCTCAGAGGCTCACCCAAGGCCCTCAATGTAGTACCTGGGTGTCACTGCTGGTTATTCAGGGCTCAAGGGCTCTTTAGTTAGCAGGTGATACATGCTGCCAGAATTGGATCTTTTCCTTCAAGGAAGTGGGTTCCCTTCTGAACCAGGGTGTGTCTAGAAATCTTGTCTGGAAGCTAGAGCTGGAATGGAGGCCTCATGACTCTAACTGGTGCCCTATCTTGCTGTGGCTGAGCTGGTATCCAAGATAAAATATAAAGTCCTCCCCAATCTTTACCCCGCTCCCTTCAAGTGGAAGCATGGGGTCTTATCATATATATATTTTTTTCAGCAAACTATGCAGCCTGGTGTTAGGAGAGGGCTGATGCCAGCATTTCGCTGCCCCAGCTGGTGTTTCAGTGTGTCGTGTGCACCCCTAGTCCACTGTCTCTAAGCCTAGTTCAGCACCAGGAGTTGTGGTCCTTATGCCCTAGACTGTCTTTCAAGTTTACTTGGAGACTCAGAATCCTGTAGCCATCCGTGGCAAGGTTTGCATGCATTCAAGTTTGGACTGCTGGGATCATCAATTCTCTTCTCTTTAGGGCTGGTTTAAATGATCCTTCCATCTGTGAGCCAGCATCAGCTGAATTGGTCTGGTTTTCCTTTCTGCTCTAACGGGACAGCATTGAGTTCATTGCCTCACAATAGCTGTGTTTTCCTTCCCCCAGCACCTAGAGATGCTCTGGGCACCACACCACCAGGGATGGAGGTGGGTGGGGGGTGTGTGGCATCAGCAATTCAGAACTTTTTTTTTTCTTTTTTCTTTTTTTTAATCTCTTCAGTGCCTCTTTCAGCAATATGAAGTTAAAACCAGGTACTATGAGTGCTCACCTGATTTTTGGGTCTTATGAAGGCATTTTGTTTGTTTTTGTTTGTTTTGTTTTCTGTGTAGTTGTCGAATTGGTGTCCTTGCTGGGGGGACTATCCATGGAGCTGTCTATTCCACTGTCTTGCTCTATAGTAGATTTTGCTCCTCTATAGTGGATTTTTAGTAGGTCTTAAAGCCAGCTTTTGTCAGCCCTCCAATTTGGCCCTTAAATTCCCACAATTAGGAATTTGCTTTTAAAATTGCTTTTAAATTTCCATGATTGGTCTATAAATTAAATGCAATTAATTAGTTAATTCTATCTTCTTCATAAACATAGTGTATCTATCCACTTATTATATCTCTCAGTAATATTTTTACAATTTTAATTACATAAGAAGTGTACAAGTTTTGTTATATTTATCACTAAGTATTTCATATTTTTATGCTACTACTAATGCTATAGTTTATTAAATTCCAATTTCCGATTTTGTATTGCCAGTATGGGAAATGCAGTTAGGTTTTCTTTTCCTTTTTTTGACCTTGTCTCCTACAACTTTGCTAAACTAATTAATTTATTAGTTCTTGAATCTTTTTTGTAAACTCTTTAGTATTTTCTTTTTTTTTTTTTTTTAGATGGAGACTTGCTCTGTCTCCCAGGCTGGGGTGCAGTGGCATGATCTCGGCTCACTGCAAGCTCTGCCTCCCAGGTTCACACCATTCTCCTGCCTCAGCCTCCCGAGTAGCTGGCACTACAGGCACCCGCCACCACGCCCGGCTAATTTTTTTGTATTTTTAGTAGAGATGGGGTTTCACTGTGTTAGCCAGGGTGGTCTCGATCTCCTGACCTCGTGATCCGCCCATCTCGGCCTCCCAAAGTGCTAGGATTACAGGCATGAGCCACCATGCCCGGCCTAGTATTTTCTATATAGGTAATTTGTCATCAAAAAATTTTTAATTTTTTCATTCTAGTGTGTACACATATATTTATTCTTATTACTTTCTTGTATTATCTAGCTCTTACAGTACAATGTTTAATAGAAGTAGTTGGTAAAGACATCCTTGTCTCTTGTTGATTCTTTTAGGAGGAAAGCATTCATTCTTTCACCACAAGTTTATCTGTAGACTTTGCCAATGCTCTTGTCGAATTAAGACAGATCACTCCTATTCCTAGTATACTGAGAGATTTTACCATGAATCTTTTTTCTACAGATAATTTAATCTCTGGATTCCCAATTTGGTTTTGTTATGCTGTGTTAGTTCTAGTTCTCTGATAATCAAATGCTTTTTCCTTGTCTCTGGAAATTATTTATTTATTTTTTCTTCTGTTAATGTAGGACCTTACACTGATTTTTTCAATGTTAAGGCAACTTTGTTTTCTGTGATATACCTCACTTGGTCATGATATATTAGCTTTTATGTATTTCCAAGATTTTCTTAGAAATCTTTGTGTTTATGCTCCAAGGATTTTAGATATTTTTTCTCATATATGTCTATGGTTTATTGCTAGGTAATGCTGGACTGTTAGCATATATTTAGGAAATTGCCCTTCTTTTATCTTGGGGAGAGTTTTAATAGAATCAGTATTATTTACTGAATAAGCTGAGGGAATAAATTGTGTAGAAGGAGGCTAACATTCAGCACAGTTCTGAGAATGTTGATCAGATAAATATGGAGTTCTTGAGGAAAGGTTTTCAGTGGAATAGTTCCACCTGAGTCAGAAATGGATAGGCACTGGAACTCCAGCCATGTTCCACCATTGGCTGAAAGCAGCCTGGGGGTGTGGAGGCTGCCAGCCAACTATAGGCCCCCAATACCAGCAAATTCTCATGTAGGATATCTGAGCTGCACACCTCCATGGTGGTACGTATACTTTGGCATAGTTTACTTATGTTTATTTTCCTTGGTTCTCATTTTGATTTTTAGAAATTTCAGATTTTTTTGCCTCTCCACAACATCCTCCCTTTTTGGGACTCTAATACATGTATGTTAGAATGTTTGGTATTGTTTTAACAGGCCACTGTCTCACAGATTACTAATGCCCTGCTTATCTGTCTTTTCACTCTCTGTGATTTATTTTGAAAACCTTTATGGCTATGTCTTCAAGTTCAGTGATTTTGCTTTTTTTAGTATCTAATCCACATTTAATTTCATCCAGCATGTCTGTTTGTAGGTGGCGTGTGTGAACACAGATACTTGCTGCAATAAAGTGCAATGGAAATTTACATATACAAATATATAAAATTCCATTTCATAAATACACACACAAAAAACACATGCACATACATATGTATGTACGTGTGTGTGTGTCTATATGGAATGGACTCTATATTATATATGTTTATTGTTTTAAATATATGTACATAATAGATATGTAAAATATGTGATATATATATGTGTGTGTGTGTGTGTATATATATATATATATATATATGTAGATCATTATGTTAAGTGAAATAAGCCAAACACATAAAGACAAATGTTACATGTTCTTACTTATCTGCGGTTTCTAAAAATCAAAACAATTGAACCCATGGACATAGAGAGTAGAAAGATGGTTACCAGAGGCTGGGAAGGGTAGTTGGGGGCTGGGGTAGAGGTGGGAATGTCAAAATGTATATTAAATAATTATTTTTAATTGTACTAATTTTTAGTAAAAATCTAAATTAAAAATTAATTTCGAAGCTACTTGTACTACTAGTCAGCCTTTAATTTCAAATAAGGAAGATTTTACAGTGATTTATGACTATCATCCTGGTTTTAATTATGTCTTGGTACTTGAAATAAGGTATTTAATTTTGATGCCCTAACAATAACTGATAAAGCCAGAGGACACAGATGCATTTCCTGGAAAACACAATATTCAACAATTGAGGTGAGCTTGTCAAGTCACGTATTTTGAATATTTCATCAGTAAACATTTATTCCTGGAATAAAAGCTTTATTCTTGTTAGAGGCTGCTGTGACACCATTCCTTCCCTGGGTTTTTCATGTTTACCCAGTGGAAGTGTGTTTGTTAGTTGAATCTTTCTTGTCATTTGTGTAAATGATAGAACTGTCTTCTTCCCATACATAAGATCATTCCCTAAGTAGTAATGTATTTGTTTTATTTAATTGTTATGTATTTCTTGGTTTCATATTCTCAAATGTCAATGTTTTAGTATCTGTTTCACCTGTAAATGAAATCTAAGTCTTATGTGACAATATGTGCCATTACATTCACCAATCAAAATAACAATGTATAACTTTGATATTTTAGACTAAAATTAATACAGATAAGATTTGAAACTAAATTACTCAAAAGAGAAATAAAATTCTGATGCCATAGGATCTTAAATTATATGCATAGAATATAATCAAAAGAAGACTAAACAATGTATATAACTAATGGACCTAATCAATCTGTATTTATTCTGGATTTTTTGCAATACGCTATTATTTTCATATATATATAAATAAGTCCATATCTAATTCTGATTTTTATTCTAAATTCACAGATTTAATATTTCATATTTGTAATTGACAAGTTAAAATGATGATGTGATGATGATCATAATGGCTATATCAATAACACCTCTCATTTATTAAGTGATCACTGTGACCTAGACCTTTAGTTTTATACTTAAGTTTTCTGTTATTTAAGTCAAGCTTTGCATGTCTCAAAAATACTCTGCATTAAAACTACCTATAAGATGTTTAATACCAGTGTCTAGATCCCTCTAATCAAATATTTTCCTCCACAGTATGAGAACTGATTATAGTTATTCATTAAAATGTTTCCTCCTTAAGAAGTAGTTTTAATATACACAAAATGTAACAGACTTTTACTTTTATTGGCGGTATCATTTTTGGCAATATTTCTGGTTTTAATGTAGTGAATGTGATAATATACAGAAAACCTGGTCCTCTGTAGTTATATTATCTAGACTTGTTTGGTTTGAATTTTAAAAATTATATACAATATTAATAAAACCACAGTTGGACTATGAAAAAAGTAATATTAACATGCTTAAAAATATAAGGATGTTGAGGTTTAATTTGTGCATGCATTAAAAATTAGAAGACTAGAGGGTAGTCAAAATATAAGCGATCAAAAACAAAGAGTTATGAAACATTTAGAAGAAATACAATTATTTGTACATTTTACATTAAAGATTCATGATATCAGGAGAAAAATCAAGCCCCTATTCAAATAGTGAGAGATGAATTCCTGTATTTCTTTTAACATTTTCAATTTGCTTTGAAATAGACGCACAAATTTTAAGTTTACAACACAGATTTAAAACTCATAACTAAAATAAAAAAAAGATCATGCATTCTGCATGAATTCTGCATGATACACTTTTCGAAGGCTGAAACAAGAAACTAGCAATCACTCTGCAGGGAACAGCTACCGAATTTCATAATTCTCTGATGACATCATTATCAAATAATGTACAATTAACCAGGAAGCACAACAATAACCAGTTACTTTGAAACCATTAATCAAAGTAAAATTTAATTTTACATAAATGTCTCTTTCAAGATAGCATAATGAAATGAACATTAGTTTCTAAAATAACACAAAGCTATCTCCCAAGCATGTATTATTTCAAACCTGTTACTCAAGTTATCCTCATCATCATTAATAAACACTAACTTGCAATTTTACATAGCATCTATAATACAAATTTTTAAAAAATAAACCAACACCAGTGTCTAATGTTATTTGCATATTATAAATTTTGATGTTTCTTCCTGACATTATCTTCCAAGCAACATGACATTGTAAATACAGAGCTCTAATGATGTCCCTTTCAATTTTTAATTAAAATATTCAATCAAATGGAAAAATTGTGCATTTTTTCTAAATATATGGAATTGAAGTTCACAAGAGGTTGAGCAGGAAAAACAGTCTACAGTCATTAGCATATTAATAGAATTGAGAACAAGGAAGTGGATAAATGAAGAGATATGAATTGTTTCAGAGATGTCAAGTAAGATAAGTGTCTACTGGATTTTGCAACAATAATATTAGAGGTGACATTGCAAACACAGTTTAGTAACGGGGTAAGTGCAAAAGAGAAAGAAGGAGTGTTAGAGTGGAGTATTTTGGCTGTAAAGGAAAAGAGAGCTTATGCAATAGCAGGAATAAGATGGGAGATCAGTGGAATAAATTTGTTTTTAGCTTTTTTTTTTTTTGAGGACAAGGAAATCTTGAATATGTTGGAATGCTGAGGTATAGAGAGAAAGTTGAAGCAAAACAAAAGCAGAGAAACTTTTGATGGAAATCCCCGAATAAACATAAAGAGGAGGTAAAAATTTGGGGTATGGATACAGAAATTGCCATTAGAAAGGAGGAAGGACGAAATAATATGACTACTTTTGGGCTAGAGAACATAACCTCAAAATATTTATTAAAAATATTTGGAAGTACTAGGAAAATTAGTAGAAATCTTATAGTAGAATACTGTAAAATATTTCTATCAGTCCTGAAGCAATCAAATAGATGAAATAAATTAAATACCAAGCAAATCTGAAAACAGAATAAATACATGCTACCTAAGGAAAAATAACTGCATTCTCTCCTTTAACCCTTTTGTTCACAGCATCATACGGTATTAGAGTATTAGCCTTTTGTTAATCTCTGATTGCTCTGTTTTCTAACAAGCAGAAAGGGATAATGAACCCTCTTGATTTAGCCTCTCACTGGATGGTCTCATCTATTCTCATGGCTTTAAATACTATCTACATGACTATAGTCTGAAAATTTTGTATTCAACTTCAACTTTTTTCTGAGCTTAAGACTCCATATACAATTTTTTTTTTTTGTTTCAGGACTTAGATATCTCATTTTTACATAGTTTCGATGAAGTATTATCTTTCCCACATATCCTTTTTCTCCACCAAACTTTTTTTTTTTTTTCCATTAACATCTCCACATTCTATCCAGGTACATAAATCAGAAACCTGGAAGACATCTTTTGTCAATTCCCGCACTCCTTCCACGTTTTTACCCTATCACTAAATACCCATGCCCATGATGCTACTTTAAATATGAAGTTGACACTTGAACAACATGAGTTTGAACTGCACAGGTCCACTTACACAGAGTTTTTTCAACAATTATCTTAATTTCTTTGAATATTTGCAACAATGTGAAAAAACTCACAGATGAATCATGCAGCTTATGAATATAGAAAAAATTAAGGAAGTTAGGTATTTCAGTAATGTATAAAATACCTGTAGACACTAGTCTATTTTATCATTTACTACCATAAAATCTGCAAAAATCTATTATAAAATTAAAATTTATCAAAACTTATCCTCACAAACACAGACACTACATGAAACCATTCACAGTCCAGAGAAATGTAAACAAATATAAAGATGCAGTAGTAAATCATAGTATATAAAACTAATTGTAGTACATACTGTACTACTATAATTTTATAGCCTTTTCCTGTTGCTATTACAGTGAACTTGAGTGTTACATGTTCTTAAAATGTGTTGTGATGCTAATCATCTCCTTCTGAGCACTTTGCCTGTCCAGTAAATTGTGTTTTGAAGTAAAAAGAAGTATTTTGTGGTTCTTGAGTATTTTTCATTATGTTTAATGCAAAACTGCTGGAAGTGCTCATAAGAAGCAGAAGAAAGTCATAATGCTACACTTTTTGTTGAATAAATTGTTTGTTTGATATGTACTATAGATTGAGGCCTTCTGCAGCAATTGTCCACCATTTCAAGATAAGTGAATAAATGCATTCATTCAGTTTATCTGTAATTTACTCAGTGTAAGGACTATTATAAGAAAAGAAAAAAAAATTGAAGCCATCACTGCAATGATGCCAGCAGGCACAAAAAGCTTACACTTAGTGTTGAATAAATTTTATCTCATATTGAAAATACAGCTTTTATGTGGGTGCAGGAGAGCTATAAAGACATACCTATAGGCTCTAATGTGACTCCTCGGAAAAAAAGTGAAGTTATTACTTGACAACTCAAAGTAAAAGGAAGGTGAAGGATCTAAAGCTGGAGAATTTAATGCCAGCAAGGGATGGTTTGATAATTTTAGAAAGAGGTTTGACTTAAAAAATGCCATGATAATAGAAGAAATAGCTTTTGCTAATCAAAAAGCAGCAGATAAGTTCCCAGACACCATTCAAAAAATTATTGAGGAGAAAGGATATCTGCCTAAACAGGTTTTTTTCCCTTGGGTTTTTTTTTTTTTTCTTTTTCTTTTTTTGTAATGAAGAGGAAATCACCTTATTCTGAGGGGGAAAAATGCCATAAAGGACATGTATTAGTAAAGAGGATAAATGGGCACCATGATTTAAGGCAGGAAGGGATAGGCTAGCCCTACTGTTTTGTGAAAATGCAATTGGGTTATGATCAGGACTGCCCTTATCTATAAAGCTGCTAACCTCTTAACCTTAAAAGACAAAGGTAAGCACCAGCTACCAGTCTTGTTTATACAACAAGAAGGCCTGAACAATGAGAAAAAGACCCTTTTCCTTGATTGGTCCTATTGATGCTTTGTCCCTGAAATCAGGAAGTATCTTGCCAGTAAGAGACTACTTTTAAAAGTTCTTTCAATTTTGGACAATGCCTCTGGCCAGTCTGAACCCCATGAGTTCAACAGCAAGGCATCACGGTAGTCTGCTTGTCCCCAAACACAATGTCTGTATTTCAGCCTCCAGATGAGGAGGGTCATAGAATCATTAAGCCTCATTAAACATGGTATTCTAAGAGAATAATTGGAAATTCAATGAAAGGAAACCCCAGTAGAGGGAAAATCATGATAACATTAATCTGGAAGGACTAAACCATGGAAGATTCCATCATTGTTATAGAAAAATCCACCAAAGCCATCCAGCCTGAAACAGTAAATTTCTGCTGGAGAAAACTGTGTCCAAATGTTGTGCTTGACTTCACAGAATTAACAACAACACTAATCAAGGAAAGAGATTGTGGATATGGCAAGAAAAAAAAGAGAGAGAAAGAGATTGTGGATATGGCACAGAAAAAAAAAAAAAATCAGTAGGGGTGGGCGAAGGGTTTCAAGATGTGAATACTGGAGTCATTCAAGAGCTCTTAAACACCATGCCAGGGGAATTAACAGAAGACAATTTGATAATGAGTGCATCTGAACCAGTGCCAGATGATGAGGAAGAAGATGTAGAAGAAACAGTGCCAGAAAACAAACTGACATTAGACAGTCTGGCAGAAGGGTTCCGATTATTTGACTGTTTTTGACTTCTTTTATGACTGGGACCCTTCCATGATAAGAGCACTGAAAAGAAGGCAAAAAGTGGGAAAAGCATTAGTACCACATGGAAACAATTTTACAGAAATAAAAAAGCAAGAAAGTCAGACACACGTTGTGATGAAGGTTTTGTGCCTGCTCCGCCTTCCACCTCCATCTCTTACACCTCTGCCACCCCTGAGACAGCAAGACCAACCCCTCCTCTTCCTTCTCCTCCACAGCCTACTCAACATGAAAACAATGAGGATGAACATGTTTATGATGATTCACTTCCACTTAAAGAATAGTAAATACGTTGTCGTTTTCTTATGATTTTTAAATAATATTTTCTTTTCTCTAGCTTACTTTATTGTAAGAACACAGTATATACTACATATAACATACAAAATAAGTGTTACTTGACTGTTTATGCTACCAGTAGGCTTCTGATCAACAGTAGGCTATTAGTTAACTTTTGGGAGAATCAAAAATTATACATAGATTTTCAGCTGTGCAGGGAGTTAGCACCTTTAATCTCTGCATTGTTCAAGGGTCAACTGCACTGTCTTAAAGCTTCTATTTCTCATTATTTTGACTGGCACTTTCTCAAGCCACTATCATCTCTCGGCTAGATTAATATAAATTTCTCCTTGTTCATTGGTTCCATTTTGCCATATTCTAATCCATTCTCCATGTAGCATGCAGCCTGAGGGATTTTTTTTGATAATGAAAATCTCTTTATGCCCCACTGAATAAACTCCATCAAGGTAATGTATTTCTATTGCATTTATAATAAAGTTCAAATGACTTAACATATTCTATAGATCCTGCATATGACCACAAATTTATATCATAGCACTATTATCATCCACTTGATTTGCTTTACACATGAGCCTATAGGCCCTTTGAGGACAGAATTTATTTTTGTTTTATTAACTTCTTTTACATGTATGCAATATCCAGCAGAGTGTCTGGAGCATAGTGATAATAATAAATATTGAATAACTGAGTAAGTGAATAGTAGCTTTTTCTTAGAATGAGATCTCTTCCAAGTAGCTGGAAAGAGAAGTCAGCTTCAAGGCCAGCTATTCTGTCATAAGAGTCCATCAAAAGGCCTTGGGCATTAGGACAAACTAACTGCTGTTTATTTTTTCAAAATTGCTTACTGATGTAATTTATATTAGTCAGGGTTCTCTGCAGGAACAGAACTAATAGGATATATATATGTACATATAGATATACACATATATACACATATATATACATAGTGTATATATACACTATGTATATATATATAGTAGAGTTTATTGAGTATTAACTCACATGTTCACAAGGTCCCACAATAGGCTGTCTGTCTGCAAGCTCAGGAGCCAGAAAAGCCAGTCTGAGTACCAAAACTGAAGAACTTGGAGTCCAATGTTGGAGGGTAGGAGGCATCCAGCATGGGAGAAAGATGTAGGCTGGGAGGGTAGGCCAGTCTAGTCTTCACATCTTTCTGCCTGCTTTATATTCTAGCCTTGCTGATTAGATAGTGCCCTCCCAGATTAAGGGTGCATATGCCTTTACAAGCCCACTGACTCAAATGTTAATTTCCTTTGGCAACACCCTTACAGACACACCTAGGATCAATACGTTGCATCTTTCAATCCAATCAAGTTGACACTCAGTATTAACCATCACAATTCCACCCCTTATCAATGTGAACCCATATCTCCTGAGATCACACATAATATTCAAATGAAGACAATAATAAGGTCATAATACACCTAACATAATACAACTGTTTTTGGTACAGCCGAAAATACACATCAACCCCCAACCCAAATGCTATTTTATAAAATTAACAATACTTAAATGCTGATATGAAGTCAATAAATCTTATGTCACATGATATAAGAAAAAGGAAATTAAATGAAGATATTTTCTTTTCTTTTTTTTTTTTTTCTTGAGATGGAGTCGCTCTGTTGCCCAGGCTGGAGTGCAGTGGTGCAGTCTCGGCTCACTGCAAGCTCTGCCTCCCAGGTTCACACCATTCTCCTGCCTCAGCCTCTCCGAGTAGCTGGGACTACAGGTGCCAGCTACCACGCCCGGCTAATTTTTTTTTGTATTTTTAGTAGAGACGGGGTTTCACCATGGTCTCGATCTCCTGACCTCGTGATCTGCCCACCTCAGCCTCCCAAAGTGCTGGGATTACAAGCGTGAGCCACCGCACCCGGCCAAATGAAGATATTTTCTTAGTACAACTGTGTACATGCACAAACGTTTGTTTAACAAAACGAGGAGGAAATATTCATGACAACTATGGTCCTCATTTCTGCAGCTGGTCACATGGCGGTAGCTGGTACTGATGACTACCTTCTTCTACTGCCCGTTTGGTATTCCATTGCCTTCGGCAAGCACCTCAGCAGGTTGTGGTTTTTATCCAGGTGGAGTGACCCAAACCTTCATTCCTGAAGGGTCTGGGTCATTTGCAATCCTTCCTGGATTGGGCTGTTGTAGCTTCCCGTTGACTTTAATCACAGGGCATGGTAATTCTAAGAGACACATTTATGGATCTCCTGTGTTCCATGCACACTTTTTTACCTCCATTGTGGAGGAGTAGAGTGATTTAATCTTGATAGTCTGAGTCAGTCACCTGAGCCAACACTGTAACTCCCTTCTTAGCCTGTTGACTTAAAGGTAGGAAGAGCCCCAAAGTGTCCAGTTGGCAATCTTAACTTCCAGTTTAATGGAATTGTTGGTGTGTCTCCTGGTGGCAGGATCTCTAGAACTAAGATTTTAGTTCTCTGGAACTAAGCTCTCTAGTCCAGCAGAAAGTAATATCCAGGGAACAGAAAACAAAAATTTTTCTAGTGGATCACTGGGTTGATGGTGAGTGGTGCCACTTCCACTTCCACCCCTTGACTCCTGGACCTGTGAATCCTGGCTTTGGGAGAAACAGCACCACATATTGGATGCTGATTCAGAGCATACACAGCCATCTGGAGTACTTTGCCCCAGCCTTGCAAAGTATTGTCACCTAGTTGGCCTTGTAATTGTGACTTCAAAAGGCCATTTCACTGTTCTATCAATCCAGCTGCTTCAGGATGATGAGGAACATGGTAAGACCAGTGAATTCCAGGAGCACGAGTCCACTGACACACTTCTTTAGCAGCAAAGTGAGTACCTTGGTGAGAGCCAATGCTGTGTGGAATACCATGACTGTGGATAAGGCATTCCATGAGTCCATAGATGGCAGTCTTGGCAGAAGCATTGTGTGGAGGATAGGCAAACCCCTGTCCAGAATAAGCATCCACTGCAGTGAGGACAAAGCTCTTCCCTTTCCATGATGAAAGAGATCCAATATAACCAACCTGCCACCAGGTAGCTGGCTGATCACCCCGAGGAACGGTGCCATATCGAGGGCTCAGTGTTGGTCTCTGCTGCTGGCAAATTGGGAACTCAGCAGTGGCTGTAGCCAGGTCAGCCTTGGTGAGTGGCAGTCCATGTTGCTGAGCCCATGTGTAACTTCCACCCCCACCACCATGACCACCTTATTCATGGGCTCACTGGGCGATGACAGGGTGACTGGAGAAAGAGGCTGAGCGGTGTCCACAGAATGGGCCATCCCATTGATTATCAATCCCACTTAATTATCAAAATCCTCCTCTGCTGAGGTCACCCTTTGGTGAGCACTCACATGGGATACAAATATCTTCACAGTTTTTGACCACTCAGAGAGGTCCATCCACATACCTCTTCCCCAAATTTCTTTGTCACCAATTTTCCAATTATTCTTTTTCCAAGTCCCTGATCATCCAGCCAAACCATTGGCTACAGTCCATGAATCAGTATATAATCGCACATCTGGCCATTTCTCCTTCCATACAAAGTGCACAACCAGGTGCACTGCTTGAAGCTCCTCCTACTGGGAAAGATTCCCTTCACCACTGTCCTTCAGGGATGTCCTAGAAAGGGGCTGTAGTGCTGCAGCTGTCTACTTTTGGGTGGTGCCTGCATATCGTGCAGAATCATCTGTGAACCAGCCCCTAGTCTTCTCTTCCTCTGTCAACTGATCATTTGGATCTCCCTCTGAGGCCATCAGTGCAGGCTGGGGGAGAGAAGGCAGGGTGGCAGGAGTGGAGACCATGGATATTTGAGCCACTTCTTCATGTAACTTACTTGTGCCTTCAGGACCTGCTTGAGCCCAATCACATATATACCACTTCCATTTGATGATGGAATGCTGCCGTGCACAACCCACTTTATGGCTAGATGGGTCAGAAGGCACCCAGTTTATGATAGGCAGTTCAGGTTGTACGGTGACTTGATAACCCATAGTCAAACGTTCCCAGTAACAGGTCAAGAGCTGTCTCTCAAAAGGAGAGCAGTTATCTGCAGAAGATGGCAGGGCCTTGCTCCAAAATCCTAGAGGCCTCCACTGTGATTCACATACGGGGGCCTGCCAAAGGCTCCAAACAACATCCCTATCTGCCACTGACACCTCAAGTACCATTAGATCTTCTGGGTCCTATGGCCCAAGTAGCAGAGCAGCATGCACAGCAGCCTGGACCTGTTGCAGAACCTTCTTTTGTTCTGGACCCCGTTCAAAATTGGCAGCCTTTTGGGTCACTTGGTAAATGGGCCGGATGAAAAAACCCAAATGAGAAGTGTGTTGCCTCCAAAATCCAAATAGGCCCATTAGGCATTGTGCCTCTTTCTTGGTTGTAGGAGGGGCCAAAGGCAGCAACTTATTCTTCAGCTGGGAAGGAATACCTTGACAGGCCCCACACCACTGGACACCTAGACATTTTACTGAGGTAGAAGGTCCCTGAATTTTAGCCAGATTTATTTTGCATCCTCTGGCACACAAATGTCTCACCAATAAATCCAGTATGTTTGCCACTTCTTGCTTACTGGATCTAATCAGCATAATATCATCAATGTAATGGACCAGTGTGATATCTTGCAGAAGCAAACAGCAGTCAAGGTCTCTCCAAATAAGATTATGAGGCAGAACCGGAGAGTTGATATACCCCCTGAGTTAGGACAGTAAAGGTATATTGCTGGCTTTGCCAGCTGAAGGCAAATTGCTTCTGGTGGGCCTATGGACAGGAATGGAGAAAAAGGTGTTTACCCAGTAAATGGCTGCATACCAGGTACCAGGAGATGTGTTAATTTGCTCAAAGTAATGAAACTACATCTGGTACAGCGCTGCAATTGGAGTCGCCACTTGGTTAAGCTTATGATCATCCATTGTCATTCTCCAAGATGCATCTTTCTTCTGTACAGGCCAAATGGGAGAGTTGAACAGGGATGTGGTAGGAATCACCACCCCTGCATCTTTCAAGTCCTTGATGGTAGCACTAATCTCTGCAGTCTCTCCAGGGATGGCATATTGTTTTTGATTTACTATTTTTCTAGGTAGAGGCAACTCTAACGGCTTCCATTTGGCCTTTCCCACCTTAATAACCCTCACCCTACCAGTCAGGGGGCCAAACTGGGGTCCTGCCAGCTGCTAAGTATGTCTATGCCAATTATGCATTGTGGCACTGGGGAAATGACCACAGGATGAGTCCGGGGGCCCACTGGACCCTCTGTAAGTCAGACCTGAGCTAAAACTCAATTACTTACATGACCTCCATAAGCTCCTACTTTAACTGGAGGACTACAATGATGTTTTGGGTCCCCTGGAATCAACATTAATTGAATGCCAATGAAGAAAGGGTGAACATTCATTGCTGAAGTGAGGAAAGTGTGTATTTGGGTTTCAATTGAAACAAAGGCAGGACTTTCAGAATAGCAGTGTAAAGAGATTGGCATATTATTTATCGGGCAAAACAATAACTTAAGGAATTACAATTATAATAAAAACTAATTAAATTTCTAGAAATTGTCCTATGAAGAAAGAGCAAATAGAGGAACATTTACAAAAAAAAAATCCTAAATCTTAGTACGAACGGGAATAATCTGTAGTATTTCAGCCATAATCCACTCACTTCTCACCACAACACAGCTCTGTCTTATTGAAATTACTCAAAGCATTCTACTCTGGGCAGGTAGAGAAAATGTGGTTTACCTCTTCCCTAAGCTGTGAGCCTAGATCTAAGCTTTTACTCTGGAAAAAGCAAGTCACCAGTGTTTCTCATCTCTCCAGTCCTGTGTCCTATAAGTTCTATTTGACATAGATACCACTAGGAGGGTAGTATCTTCATATGTGAAGATGTATGAAAGGCTGAGAATAAGAACCTCAAGCCCCTTCCCCAGCTTGCTTACAGAGTAGGAGGTCTACCCTGGAAAATACAAGCCCAGAAGACCAGGGACTGCCACTCCCTCCCAAGATGACTAATAGAATGCGGATGCCACATCAAAAGAAATGAGTCTACACCCCCAGTTCAGGTGTAGGAATGCAAAGATTCTGCCCAGACAGAAGGCAAGATATTTAAATAAAGAGCTGCACAGCTCTGCTAGAAGGGACTGACTTTATTTGAGACAAAGTGGAAAATGCCCTGCCTAAGGGTGTTATTTAAAGCAAGGACAAGAAGAATACAGGATGAAACTAAATAGCAAAGCAGCTACTAGTTTAATAGAACTACGGAAACAAACAGCCGAGAAAAGTCTTCCTGAGATTATTATCAACTCTCGGAGTTGAGAAGGCTGTGTGTATATGCTAGGCTACAACCACTCAGAAACAATCAGAGCAGAATGTGGGCATACTTGCAAGCATTTTCCAAGCTGTACACAAATCAATCAACAAAAAATGGAATACTATGCAGCCATAAAAAATGATGAGTCCATGTCCTTTGTAGGGACATGGATGAAGCTGGAAACCATCATTCTCAGCAAACTATCGCAAGGACCAAAAACCAAACACCGCATGTTCTCACTCATAGGTGGGAATTGAACAATGAGAACACTTGGACACAGGAAGGGGAACATCATACACTGGGGCCTGTTGTGGGCTGGGGGGAGGGGGGAGGGATAGCATTAGGAGATATACCTAATGTTAAATGATGAGTTAATGGATGCAGCACACCAACATGGCACATGTATACATATGTAACAAACCTGCACGTTGTGCACATGTACCCTAAAACTTAAAGTATAATAAAAAAGGCAGCCTCACTGGCACAAGGAATTAAAACATAACAGACAAAATACTGATGAGCATTAAGCTCCTCTGACATAGGGAACTCCTAAGAATTCAGGTTTAAAATAAAAGTCACACTCATCTCTGAGAGTCAGGAAGACCAGTTGTATACCTAAGCTGTCATTATAGAGGGAACCTCCAACCTATTAATCCTTGGTTAGATGTGGGAAAAAAATAAGCACACTTCCTGAACTGTGATAGTGGTCTCTAATCTAGACTCATACCCAACAGTAAGGTGTAAAAATTTAACTGATTAAAGACCTTAAACATAACTTTGTATCAATGAGTGGCTTATTCTGACATAAAAGCAATCCCTAGATAATAGCAAGAGTGAAAGATACAATAAAAATGAGCAGAAACATCAGATGCTGCATAATGGAGTGGCAAATGGGTTTCACAAAAGTATTTTATTCAAGTTTTGATACAAATAAATAAATGGCTAAGCAAAGAGCAATATTTGGGAGACAGTATTCATATTCAGAGTTACCCCTAATCACAAGGGAGCAAAGCTGTACTGTAATAAGTCATGGATAAATCAAATCCAAAGAAAGAAATGGAAAAAAAGAAAGCGTTAATAAAAAGGTTAACATAATCAACTATATATATATACACACACACACACACACATACATATATATACACACATATATATACATATATACATATATATGCTCTCTTTTCTTCTCTCAACTTCTATAAGAGATACAAGATAATATAAAGTAATAATTATAACAGTTTTGAAGAGGTTTAACCTATATAGATACTATTTATATCAGTAATAACTTGTAGCTCAGTAAGAGGGAGAAAGAATAGCAGTATATAAAAGTAAAATTTGTGTATTTTAATGGAGCTATGTCAATATTACCCTAAAAGAAAATTTGATAATTTGTTTTATATTGTAAGTCTCAGAGCAACTGCTAAGGAATGATTTCAATATATAGTGAAAAAAGAATTAAAATAATTAAAATGTAACACTAGGAAATAGTCCCTAAATATAAAAAGGCAATAAAGGGGAAATACAGAGAAAAATATGCTGCAACTTATTGAAAACAAAAATGGCAAATGTGTAATAATAATAAATGTAAATGGCTTAAGCAAACTATTCAGAAGGTGGAGATTATCAGGTTGGATTAAATAAGAATATGATGCAATAAAAGGAGATATATATATAAGTTGTAAAATTATATATAGTTTAGAAAGAAAAGGATTGAAAAAGATATACCGTAAGAGAGCTATAGTGTCTACACTGTAAGAAAAAAAAACAGATCTTCAAACTTTTAAAATGTTACTAAATACATTTCATAATGATAAAATAATCAATTCATTGGGAAGACTTAACAATTTATGAAAATGCATGCCTCTTAAAATGGAGACAAAATTCCATACACTAAATTTAGAAAACTGAAAGGAAAACATCCAATTTAAAAATAACAGTTAAAAATCTTTAGTGCCCCATTTTCAATAAAGGATAAAACAACTAGCAAAAAAGATCAACAAGCAAAAAGAAGACCTGAACAAAACTCTAAACAAGCTAGACTTAACAGATATCCTTAGAGTATTTTACATAAAAACAGCAAAAAACACATATTTTTTCAAATACGCATTGAACATTCTCCAGAATAGGCCATATGCTAAACCATAATACAAGCCTTAATATATTTAAAAGGAAATTAATCATACAAATAATGCTTCTGGGTCATAAAAGAATTAAATTAGACATCAGTAACAGAAGAAAATTTAGGTGTTTATGATATGTGAAAAATTAAACAATATGCCATAATTAACCAATGAGAGAAAGGGGAAAGCTCAAGTAAAATTAGAAAATACTTTGAGATGCATAAAAACAAAAACCACAACATACCAAAACTTATAGAAGAAAGCAAAAGAAGTATTCAGAGGGAAATTTATAGCTGTAAATGCCTAAATTTTTAAAGAAAAAAAAAAGCCTCAACTAAACAACCAAAAATTCCACTTAAAGAAACTAGAAAAAATAAGGGCATGCTAAACCCAAAGTAAGCAAAGCAAGTAGAAGAAGGATATAACAAAGACTAGAAGGTCATTACATAAACTAGAGAATAGAAATATGGGGGTATTCAAAAAGTTTACAAAAAAACACATAATATAAAAATTATACATGTGGAAGCAGCTTTAGAATTGGATAATGGACAGAAAGTAAGAGAGCAGGATAGAAGAAGCCTAGATTGCCATGAATAGAGTGTTAAAGGTGATTCTGGTGAGGGTACACACACACACACACACACACACACACACACATATATACACACGCACACATGCATATATATGGTTTCAGGCATCCACTGGGGGGTCTTTGAACATATTTCGCATGGGTAAAGAGGTACTATTATATACAGCTACATTAGTCAAGATTGTGCAGTATTTTCATATAATTATACACATAGAATTGACATTTCAAACATTTACCCTTACATTTAAGTTCAACTATTTTCAACAAGAGTGATGAAACAACTCAATAGTGAAAATCATTGAGAGAATACTATGAACATTTGTATGCCAGTAAATTAGATAACTAAGATGAAGTGAACAAATTCCCAGAAGGACTCAAATTACAAAAATATATAAAAGATAAAATTGAAAATCTGAATAGATTTATAGCAAATAAAAAGATTGAGATAGTAATATAAGAACTACACCAAAACAGATGTCCAGGACCAGATGGCTTCAGTGGTAAATTCTACCAAAAACTTAAAGAGAAATAGATGTCAATCCATTATAAACTCCTTCAAAAAATACGAAGAAATCCTTCTCAACTTGTTCTGTGAGGCTAGTATTACCCTGATGCCAAAAGTAACCAAAACATCACAAGAATACATGACTATAAGCTAATGTATCTTACAAATACAGATCCAAAAATGACCCCAAAATACTAGCAAACTCAATTTAGCAACATATAAAAAGATTATATGCCATAACCAAATAAGCTTTATTCTAGGAATACACCTAAGATTACTCTTAATGTGAAACTCCCTTATGAAATAATGAAGGGTATTATTGCAGGAGTGGGTTTTTTAACAAAAGGCTGAGATTACCCCCTGCCCCCCACCTTTTGCCTTCTCTTCTTTGCTCTTCTACCATGGAGTGATGCAGCAAGAAGACCCTTACCAAATAACAGTTCCTCAGTTTTAGACCTCACAACCTCGAAAACCATGAGCCAATACATTTCTATTCGTTATATATTATGTCATCAGTTATATTCTTTTATAGAAGCATGAAACAGACTAAGACAGAAAATTGGTACCAGAGAAATGAGATGTTACTGGAACAAATACCTAAAAATGTAGAAGCAGCTTTGTAACTGGGTAATGGGCAGAAGGTACGAGAGCAGGTTAGAAAAGGCCTAGATTGCCGTGAATAGAGTGTTAAGGGTGATTCTGGTGAGGATATATATATCCTCACCAGAATCACCCTTAACATATATATTATGTATACACACGCACATATATATACATACATACATACATATATATATATATATATATATATATATATATATATATATACACACACATACACATACGTGCGTGTGTATATATATATATATGGTTTCAGGCACCCAAACCAGGCATCCACTGGGGGTTTTTGAACATATTCCCCATGGGTAAAGGGTTACTATTATATGCAGCTACACTAGTCAATATTGTGCAGTATTCTCATATGGTTATATATATAGATCAATGGAATAGAACTGACATTTCAAACATTTGCCCTTACATTTAAGTTCAATTATTTTCAACAAGAGAGCTGAAACAATTCAATAGTGAAAGAACAGTCATTTCAACAAATGGCCCTGGAACAACTAGATATTTTTATGTTATAGAATAAAGTTGGGTCAGGCATGGTGGCTCATGCTTGTAATCCCAGCACTTTGGGAGGTGGGCAGATCACCTGAGGTCAGGAGTTTGAGACCAGCCTGGCCAACATGGTGAAACCTCATCTCTACTAAAATACAAAAATTAGCCAAGCATGGTGGTGCACGCCTGTAGCTCCAACTACTAGAGAGCCTGAGGTGGGAGGATGGCTTGAACCTGCGATGCCGAGGTTGCAGGGAGCAAAGATTGTGTCAGTGCACTCCAGCCTGGATGACAGAGTGAGACTCTGTCTCAGAAAAATGAAAAAAAAAAAAAATGAAGTTGGACCTTGAGTTAACAACAGTTACATAAATTAATGCAAAAATAAATCAAATATATAAATTTAAGAACTGGAAGTATAAAACTGTTGGAAAAGCCATAGGAGCAAATCTTCATGACCTTGAGTTAGTTTCTTAGATATGACATCAAAAGTACAAGACATAAAATAAAATTATAGATAATTAGATATCATCAAAATTAAAAACTTTTGTACTGAGAATAGTGCCATCACAAAAGTGAAAAGACAATGCACAGATGGGATAAAATATTTGCATATTGTGTATCTGATAAGACACTTGCATCCAGAATATACAAAGAACTCTGACAATTCTAAAATAAGAAGAGAAATAATACATTTTTCAATGGCAAAATAATTGAATGGAAATTTTTCCAACAAAGGTACACAAATGGCCAGTAAGCATATCAAAAGATGTTCAGCATCTTAAGTCATAGGAAAAGGCACTCAAAGCCACAAGAAGATACCATCTCATAACAACTAAAATGGCTATAATCAAATAGGGAGACAATAAGTTTTGGTAAGGAAGTAGAGAAATTGGAACTCTCATATATTGCTGATGGGACTATAAACAGTAAATCCATTTTTGAAAATGGATTGGCAAGTCCTCAAAATGTTAAATATAGAGTTACCACATGACCAATCAATTCCAAACCTAAGTATATACCCAAGAGAAATGAAAACATCCACACAAAACTTGCACATGAATATTTACAGCAGCATTATTTATAGTATCCCCAAAGTGGAAACAACCAAATGTCCATCAATCGATTCATGGGTAAACAAAAGTTTGAGTATACATACAGTTAAATATAATTTTGTAATAAAAAGAAATGGAGTTCCAAAACATGCTACAACCTGGGTAAAACTTGAAAAAAGTTACAGTAAGTGAAAGAAACAAATCACACACAAAAAACCCCACATAATTAATGATCCTATTTATATAACACATCAAGAATAGGCATATTTACAGAGATGAGCTGAGTGGTGACCTGTTGGGTGGATATTGGAGGGACATAAGAAATAACTACTAATGAATACAGGGTTTACTTAGGGAGATGGTAATGTTGTAAATTACATTATGGTGATGCTTGTGCAACACTCTGAACATGCAAAAAAATGAATTTTATACTTTCAATGCGTGAATTTTATGGTATGTAAATTATATCTCAATAAAACTGTTAAAGAAAAAATTATTGAGAGGAGTTGTAGGGAGATGTCCAGATAAGATACAGAAAAGTTGTTGATTTGAGTCCTGGAACAATTTTCTAAATGAAAGTTACGGATTAAACATACATAAATCATTTGGGGAAATAATCAGGGCTTGCCCAAAACAGATCTTATGTGCCCCCAAGGATTTCTTTACCCAATATGGTTTCAGAGCCCAGTTATTCAAAAGGGTTTAATGTAGTCAGACATGATACACGTAAGATATTATTTATATATCTAGTAAGCTGCCCTCCACCATATCTATCTTTTGACCTTGTTGTGTGTGACAATCGAAATGAATCTATTTATCCTAAGGAAAATTGTCATCAATATACACTTTAATCTAACCAATTTCTGCCAGATGGGCTTGTCTTTTGTTAGAAAATAAAATAAAACCAAAAAAAAAAAAAAAAAGAAAATAAAATAAAACCTACTATTTCATCTCCAGTAATCTTAATTTTTATCATGTTTTTGAAAAGTTCTAAGCAGTGAATTCTTATTTTATATCTTATACGTCAAAAAATCCAGAAAGAAAATGACAAATATTTTTAAATAATTGCAACTCATTATTTAGAAAATGAGTATTTTAACTAGAATATTCTATAATGCCCTATTTTTCTCAAAAAGTCTTCTTTTGCTAATTCTAATGCTAACATTAATCAATTCTATTGCCCTTACCTTTCCCCTAAAATGCTTTACATATATGCAATTACTGTAGTCTGTATTAGTATTTCTCTTTTTCTTTTTCCAAGTTTTGATTTCCCTTTTTCTGTTCAGTTTGTTTTGCCTATTGCTCCTTTTAAGAATATTATAATCTGGTAAATTTTAGTTATAGTACCTTTCAAATTATTTTAGCATCATTCCAAAGTCAGAAAATTGAAATATTTTACCACTCTATCAAACTCACAAATCAGCTAAATATATACATATCCTGGAACAAAATGGACTTATAAGTCTACTGTCAGTGTATTCACTGTATGTTTATCCATACTTATAACTGTTTTATATCATACTTTTTCTTTGCATTTTATCATCCACCTGTGTGGAAGAATTAAAAGCATGGCATTGATTGTATAAACAGATGGCAGAAATAGGAAGTGGAGATTAGGTACTAATATAGTTCAGGATAGAGACTCAAGTAAAAAAAAAAGTAGTCTAAAGGTTTTCTTGACTATTTGAATCCATAAGAAAGAATGTGCCTCAATTTTATATCCCAATATGACTCCATCTTATGAAACTAAATTTATGTATATAATTTTTGTGTGTGCAACACTTTCTTGTTTCTGCACATAAATAAGCTATCCTGAAATTATAAAATTTCATGCCTGAGGTGCCCTCACACAGACAATCACAGAATATTTGCCCCCTCCCGCACTGTTTATGCTCACAAAGCTAAAAATCAACTGAAAAACAGGACAGCCCGCCTTTTCCTCTGATATAATATTTGTCAATCATGAAATTGCTGTGGTTTACAATTCTGCTTGGTCAGTAACTCCTGACAGATTAAAATGAAAGTATGAAAGTGAAAAATAGTATCTTGATTTGGACTTGAAAGTGTTTAAACTCACACCCATTAATACCATGTAGTTTCTATACAAATGACATTTTAGATCTTAGATTAGGCTCTTTATTCTTGTTCTATTTAACTCCCAAAAAGCCACTCTTTGTCCTCACATTCCCTGTATCTTAACCCAAAATGCTTTTGCCACTATTCTTTCCATTATCAATTTTTAGAGCAACGGCATTTTAAGTGCTCTGATATATAGTGCAAGAGAAATTGCTCTGAATTAAAATACCTGGAAATTTCATATCTAGGATAAATTCAAAGGAAAAAAGTGGCCCATTATCAGGAGGTTATTTCCACATGTCCATAAATTAATAGCTCTGTGTTCCTATTACAATAAAATTGCACTTAAGGTGGCCCTCTAAATTGCATTTTACCCTTAAACAGAGATATCAAAGAAATAAAAAAGGTACATTTATAGGAATTGTATACCTCTTTAGTTATTAACTGGTTAGACATTTAACATTTAAATCACACAGCTGTTTTAGGCCTCAGTATCATAGCATTCAAATCTCCACCTCTGTTCTAAGAACAAATACATAATAATTAAACTTTATATAGTCATGACTAGTACTACAAGATTGACATCCAATCAAACATGCCAGCTGTAGTCCCTCAAGTTAGGGCTCACTAGACTTAAGCACCATCAACATTTCTAAACAAACAATTAATGAAATGTAAATTATTATAGATACATAGTGAAAATTAGTAAAGTCCAAACCAAAGTAAATATCTAAAACTTCATAAAACTCATAACTAGTTAATATTAATGTAAAATTTCCAATTATTATTCATGGAATTACTTTAGCTCACACTTTAACTGTAATTTCCATGTGTTACTTTTAACCTAGCTTGGATAATGACATAAATTGTAGTTTTGAAACTCCATAAGTTCTTATCACATCAACCTTATTGACAACAATGACACATCAAGTTGTCTTCTACTCTGCATGACTTTCAAATGCTGCATTAAGTCACGAATGACTTCTTATTTGGAAGAAAGAGTTCTCAACATTTGTTTTTGATGTCCACAATTTCTACATATACAATGAAGATATATTCTTGGAGAAAGTATTTGTGCCACTTGACAAATATATAAGAGGCAATAATAGAGAACGAATCTGTAAGCAGACATATTGTAATATCTGAGTTTATTTAATAATTAGAAGAGAATGCTGGTCAGCATATTTCAAATTAGACACGGCCCAGAAAATATGGTATGTGGAGAGATTGTACCATAATAGAAAGTGTAAGGACTATTATTTATTTAATCAGTCTTTTCTTGGTATTAGTTTTATAAATGTAGGCATCTTTACAGGGAAAAAGTTAATGATCATTAAACTTATATTATGCCAAATTTACCTCAGAACTTTGCCAACTTGCATACATATTTCATTTTGATGTCATTATGATCAATATCAATGTGGGATATTATTTCTTTCTGTTCATGCCTTTGACATTATTTCTTTTTTTATACTTAAAAGTTTTATATCTTAGTTTTTATTTTCTTAATAAATATTATTGTTTATAGCTGAGGCTTACAAAATAATGTTGTGAGATACATATAGATAGTAAAACCATTACTATAGTGAAACAAATTAACATATCTATCATCACACATAGTTTTCACAAGAAAAAAAGTAACTAAAATTCCCAATAAAATTCAATTTTCAGGTTAGTCTAACACATTCATAGAATTATTTGGTACTAGATTCATTTTCAAAACAAGAATATACAAACTTGAATAGTCAAAATTTTTACATTATTTTGTTCCTGTTGCTTTATTTCGTAAAATCATTGGATTATCTAGCTCGACAGAGATCCAGGATAGAAAACAACAATAATAAAACATACAAGAGAATGTCTTCTCAACAAATGAATTCCACTGACTCCTCAGCAATTCAGGACATTGATTAGTGTTCAGTCATTAAATTATTATAAATGGTTATAGCTACACGTTGTACTGTATTAACATTTTTACGAACTTCTTCTTGGACCAATTGCATCAATTTACAACACAAACTGCCTAACAATTATACATTTTCAAATATCATATGAATTCTTCTGCCTTTATTTTTTCCAATTTAGTGTTTACATTATATGTTGATTTCCCACCTACTTTTATAAAAAAATGTGGGAAGGAACATGCATTACAAAATAATTGTAAAATTATAAAGATTTGACAACCAAATTCATATGACAATATAAATTTGAATATTAGCAAGTGTTCAAAATAGAGTCAATATATGTGACAAAAATTGCCTTTAAAAATCAGTAGGGAAGAAATAAATTATTCTATAACATTGTTGATTGTTAGGAGAAAGAACAACATATAACACATTAAATTACATACATAAATTAACTAAATGTAAAGTATATTTTAATTAAGTCAATCTTTACCAAAGGTATGCATCTGGGGACAAAGGAAAGAATTCAAATCATAAACTCACAGTGCCCTCTATCCTACAAGTCTCTCTAAACACAAAAACAGCAAATGTTTTTAAATTCCAAATATCTGAATATTCACTTTCTGTTATGTGGGAGATAGTCTTCTAGAATATACATGCAAAAGAATTTATAAATTCTAAAAGGACCATTTTTACATAATATTTTAAAATTGTATATTTAAGTTAAACAAGTGTAAAAGGTAAAATATAAAGATGATATGCCAAAAATTAGTATACGAGAGGTGAAGGGCTGATGCCCTTAACATACAAAGTGCTCCTACAAGCCAGTTTCAAAATGTGGGTAGTCCCTCAAAAAAAATCCAGAAAAGATGTAACAGACAAACATAAAATAACTACAAATGACTAATAAGTATATTAAAAAACAGAAAATCCCAGGAGTTAAAATTTAATCAAGGAAATGTGCAGAAAAACACAAAGGTATGTATTTTTTTCCTTTGAAATTGGCAAATATAAACATAGATAGCAGCAAATGCACACACACACACAGATACACACGCCTACATGCAGACACACACACACGAGACATTTATATATGGTACAAAGATATAAGTCCATTATTCACTAGCACAATCTTTCTGAAAGACAAATTTCTCCATTTAAGCCATTCTATTTTGGTGATGCATTCTAAAGTGATAATAATAGATGCAACTACAGGAAGGTTCATTGTAGTATGTTTATGAGAATTTAAAATGTACTCACAATATATTTGGAAAACTGAAGTTTTGATCAGTTTGTAAAATATAATTCTATTTTTGAAAACAATGTTTATATGCATAAACTTAAATAGAAAATTGGGAATAAAGATGTTGACGTGGTGGTGGATTTATTTTCATGTGGTATTATGGTTGACAAGTTATTTACACTTGTCTCATATTTTTAGGAGTTTTTAGCATAAACGTTTCTTATTTTGTAAATAGGCTAAGCTTCAAACTTTAAATGGTGATACCTCTCTATATAAGGATGTTTATTGTTTGAAATCTGGTTCCAAGTCATAAAAAAGGATACTGAGAGATAGAGATAGAGAAATAGTGTGTGTCCATGTGTGTTTTATTTTCATTGGCTTTGTCTTACTATTCTCACAATAGGACAATCATTTAAAGAAAATCCTTAGTTTCCCATAATGCTTCCTTCTATTTAGTGTAAAACATTGAATTATCTATTTATGAATAAATAAGTTTACATCACATTTAAGATCCAAATGTTAAAGGAAACATGGTTATGTGTTCTGAATAATATTCTCTGGGTCACGGACATTTTAAAATTCAAAACCAACTATCATTTCCACGTAAATTGTCCATACTGCAGCTAAAGCAGTGTTAAGAGTGTAATTTATAACACTAAGCACTCTCATCAAAAAGGTAGAAAGGGCATGGCATGGTGGCTCATACCAATAATCCTAGCACTTTGGGAGGCCGAGGTGGGTGGATCATTTAATGTCAGGAATTTGAGACCAGCCTGACCAACATGGTAAAACCCTGTCTCTACTAAAAATATCAAAAAATTAGCCAGGTGTGGTGGCACATGCCTGTAGTCCCAGCTGCTTGGGAGACCGAGGAAAGAGAATCACTTGAACCTGGGAGGCAGAGGTTGCAGTGAGCCGAGATCACGCCACTGTACTCCAGCCTTGGTGACAGAGCGAGACTCTATCTCAAAAAAAAGGGAGGGGGTGGTACAAAGATCTCAAACTGACATTCTAATATCACAGCTAAAAGAACGAGAGAATCAAGAGCAAACAAATCCCAACGTTAGCAGAAGACATGACATAACCAAGATCAGAGAAGAACTAAAAGAGATATAGACACAAAAACCTTCCGAAAAATCAATGAATCCAGGAGCTGTTTTTTGGGAAAAATTAATAAAATATATAGACTACTAGCTAGACTAATAAATAGGAAAAGAGAGAAGAATCAAATAGACACAATAAAAAATAAAAAAACAGAATATCGCCACTGACCCCACAGAATACAAACAACCATCAGAGAATACTATAAACACCTCTAAGCACATACACTAGAAAATCTAGAAGAAATGGATAAAGTCCTGAACACGTATATCCTCCCAAGACTGGACTAGGATGAAGCTGAATCCCTATAGACCGCTAATGAATTCTGAAATTGCGGCAGTAATAAAAACCCTAACAACCAAAAAAAAAAGTCCAGGACCAGATGGATTTATAGCTGAATTCTACCAGAAATACACAGAGAAGCTGATATCATTTTTTCTGAAACTATTCCAAACCACTGAAAAGGAGGGACTCCTCTGTAACTCATTTTATGAGGCCAGTGTTATCCTGATATGAAAACCTGGCAGAGATATTACAAAAGAAAACTTCAGGCCACTATCCCTGATGAGCATTGATGCAAAAATCCCCAGTAAAAAACTAGCAAACTGAATCCAGTAGCATATCAAAAAGCTTATCCACCACAATCAAGTCAGCTTCATCCCTGTCATACAAGGCAGGTTCAATACACACACATAATAATCAATAAGCATAATTCATCACATAAACAGAACTAAAAACAAAAATCACATGATTATCTCAATAGATGCAAAAAGGCCTTCCATAAAATTAAGCATGCCTTCATGTTAAAAACTCTCAATAGGGCCGGGCGCGGTGGCTCACGCTTGTAATCCCAGCACTTTGGGAGGCCGAGGCGGGCGGATCACGAGGTCAGGAGATCGAGACCCCGGTGAAACCCCGTCTCTACTAAAAATACAAAAAATTAGCCGGGCGTGGTGGCGGGCGCCTGTAGTCCCAGCTACTCAGAGAGGCTGAGGCAGGAGAATGGCGTGAACCCGGGAGGCGGAGCTTGCAGTGAGCCGAGATCGCGCCACTGCACTCCAGCCTGGGCGACAGAGCGAGACTCCGTCTCAAAAAAAAAAAAAAAAAAAAAAACTCTCAATAAACTAGGTACTGAAGGAACATAATTCAAAATAATAAGAGCCATATATGACAAAACCACAGTCAATATCACAGTGAATGGGTAAAAGCTGGAAGCATTCCCCTTGAAAACTGGCACAAAACAAGGATGCTGTCTCTTACTACTTCTATTCAACATAGTTCTGACCAGGGCAATCAGGCAAGGGAAACAAAGGGTATTCAAATAGGAAAAGAGAAAGTAAAAATGTATTTATTTGCAGATGATATGATCCTATGTCTAGAAAACCCCATAGTCTCAGCCCAAAAGCTTCTTAAGCTGAGAAGCAACTACAGCAACATCTCAGGATACAAAATCAATGCGCAAAAAAGTCACAGGGAGTTCCATACACAAACAATAGACAAGCAGAGAGCCAAATCATGAATGAAATCCTATTCACAGCTGCTACTAAGAGAATAAAATACCTAGAAATACAGCTAACAAGGGAAGTGAAGGACCTCATCAAGGAGAACTACAAACCACTTCTCAAGGAAATCAAAGAAGACATAACAAGTGATAAAACATTCCATGCTCATGGATGGGAAGAATTAATATCATGAAAATGGCCAAAGGAAATTATAGATTCAGTGCTATTTCCATTTAACTACCATTGACATTCTTCACAGAATTAGAAAAAAAAAATTAACTCATATGGAACCAAAAAAGAGCTTGTATAACCAAAAAGCAAAAGAACAAAGCTGGTGGCATCATGCTACCCAACTTCCTACTATAAGGCCACAGTAACCAAAAGAGCATGGTACTGGTAGAAAAACAGAAATATAGACCAATGAAACAGAATAGAGAACTCAGAAAGAAGACTACATTTTTGCAACCATCTGATATTTGACAAACCTGACAAAAAACAAGCAATAAAGAAAGGATTCCTGATATAGTTTGGCTTGCGTCTCCACCAAAATTTCTTCTTGTATCACCCATAATTCCCACGCGTTTTGGGAGGGACCTGGTGGGAGATGATTGAATCATGGGGGCAGGACTTGCCCATGCTATTCTCTTTGACAGTGAATGGGTCTTACAAGACCCACTGGTTTTAAAAACAGGAGTCTCCCTGCACAAGCTCTTATTTGCCCACTGACATCCATGTAAGATGTGACTTGCTCCTCTTTGCCTTCCACCATGATTGTGAGGTCTCCCAAGTCATGTGGAACTGTAAGCCCAATTAAACTTCTTTCTTTTGTAAATTGCCCAGTCTCAGTTACGTCTTTATCAGCAGCATAAAAACAGACTAATATAGTAAATTGGTACCAGGAGTGAGGTTCTCATGAAAAGATACCCAAAAATGTTGAAGTGACTTTGGAACTGGGTAACAGGCAGAGGTTAGAACAGTTTGGAGGGCTCAGAAGAAGACAGGAAAATGTAGGAAGGTTTGGAACTTTCTAGTGACTTGTTGAATGGGCTTTGACCAAAATGCTGATAGCAATATGGACAATCAGGTCCAGGCTAAGGTGGTCTCAGATGGAAATTAGGAACTTGTTGGGAACTGGAGCAAAGGTGACTCTTGTTATGTTTTAACAAAGAGACTGGTGGCATTTTCCCCATCCTAGAGATTTGTGGAACTTTGTACTTGAGAGAGATGGTTTAGGGTATCTGCCAGAAGAAATTTCTAAGAAACAGCAAAGCATTCAAAAGGCGATTTGGCTGCTGTTAAAGGAATTCAGTTTTATAAGGGAAGCAGACCATAAAAGTTCAGAAAATTTGCAGCCTGACAATGCCATAGAAAAGAAAAACTTATTTACTGAGGGAGAAATCCAAGCCAGCTGCAGAAATTTGCATAAGTAACAAGGAGCCAAATGTTAATCCCCAAGAAAATGGGAAAAATGTCTCCAGGGCATGTCAGTCTTCACCACAGGGCCTCCTAACACAGGCCCAGAGGCTGAGGAGAAAAAAGTGGTTTAGTGGGCTGGGTCCAGGGTCCCTGTGCTGTGTGCAGCCTAAAGACTTGGTGCCCTGCATCCCAGCCACTCTAGTCATGGCTGAAAGGGGCCAACATAGAGCTTGAGCCATGGCTTTGGAGGGTGCAAACTGCAAGCGTTGGCAGCTTCCAAGTGGTATTGAGCCTGCCAGTGCACAGAAGTCAAGAAATGGGGTTTTGGCACCTCTGACTAGATTTCAGGAGATGTATGGAAATGCCTGGATGCCCAGGCAAAAGTTTGCTGCAGGGGTGGGGCCCTCATGGAGGACCTCTGCTAGGGCAGTGCAGAAGTGGAAAGTGGGGTTGGAGCCCCCACACAGAATCCCTACTGGGGCACCACCTAGTGGAGCTGTGAGGAGAGGGCCACCATCCTCCAGACCCCAGAATGAGAGCTCCACCAATGGTATGCACCATGCACCTGGTAAAGCTGCAGACACTCAGTGCCAGCCCATGAAGGCAGCTGGGAGGGAGGCTGTACCCTGAAAAGTCAGGGGCAGAGCTGCCCAAGACCACGGAAACCTACCTCTTGCATCAGTGTTACCTGGATGTGAAACACGGAGCCAAAGGAGATCACCTCAGAGCTTTAAGATTTTACTGCCCTGCTGGTTTTCAGACTGGCCTGAGGCCTGTAGCCCCTTCATTTTGTCAATTTCTCCCATTTGGAATGGCTGTATTTATCCAATGCCTGTACTCCCATTCTATCTAGGAAGTAACTAGCTTGCTTTTGATTTTATAGGCTTACAGGCAGAAGGGACTTGTCTCAGATAAGACTTGGGAATGTGGACTTTTGAGGTAATGCTGAAATGAGTTGAGACTTTCAAGGACTGCTGGGAAGGCATGATTGGTTTTGAGGTGTGAAGATATGAGATTTTGTAGGGGCCAGGGGTGGAATCACATAGTTTGGCTCTGTGTCCCCACCCAAATCTCATCTTGTATCTCCCATAACTCCCACATGTTGTGGGAGAGAACTGGTGGGAGATGATTGAATCATGGGGGTAGGTCTTTCCTGTGCTGTTCTTGTGATAGTAAATGGGTCTCAAGAGATCTGATGGTTTTAAAAACAGGAGCCTCCCTGCACAAGCTCTCTTTTTGGCTGCTGCCGTCCATGTAAGATGTGACTTGTTCCTCCTTGCCTTTCATCATGATTGTGACGTCTCCCCAGCCATGTGGAACTGTAAGCTCAATTAAACCTCTTTCTTTTGTAAATTGCCCAGTCTCAGGTATATCTTTATCAGCAGCATGAAAACAAACTACTATAATTTTAAATGATGCTGGGAGAACTGTCTAGCCATATGCATAAAATTGAAACTGGACTCGTTTTTTAAACCTTGTACAAAAATTAACTCAAGATGAATTGAAGGCTTAAATGTAAAACCCAAAACTATAAATACCCTAGAAAAAAATCTAGGTAATACCATGTAGGACATATGCATGGGCAAAGGTTTCATGATGAAGACAGCAAAAGCAATTGCAGCAAAACAATTTCAACAAAAACAAAAATTGACAAATATCAAGAAACAACAGAGAGATAGAAATGCTTTTACATTGTTGGAAGGAATTTAAATTAATTCAACCATTGTGGAAGACACTGTGGCGATTCCTCAAAGACCTAGAACCAGAAATATCATTTGATCCAGCAATCCCATTACTGAGTATATATCCAAAGGAATATAAATTGTTCTGTTATAAAGATACACGTACACAAGTGTTATTGCAGCACTATTCACAATAGCAAAGATATGGAATTAACCTAGATGCCCATCAATGATAGACTGAACAAAGAATACGTGGTTCATATATATCATGGAATACTATGCAGTATAAAAAAGAATGAGATCATGTCCTTTGCAGGGACGTGGGCGGAGCCATTATCCTGAGCAAACTAACACGGGAACAGAAAGCCAAACACCACATGTTCTGACTTCTAAGTAGGAGCTGAACAATGAGAACACATGGACACAGGGAGGGGAACAACACACACTGGGGCCTGTCAGGGGTAGAGGCAGGAAATGTAGCTAATGCATACTGGGCTTAATACTTAGGTGATAGGTTGATAGGTGCAGCAAACCATCATGGCACACATTTTCATACGTAATAAACATGCACATCCTGCACATGTACCCCAGAACTTAAAATAAAATAAAATTTTTTAAAAAAGGATATTGTCCAAACACCAAATTTGTTTTTCAATTCACATAACACTGACAATCATGAATTGCTATGTCTGCTAATGCAATCACATAATAGAATCCAGGTCTATCTTATAATCAAATAGCATACTGTTAAAAGAGCAATTTCTAAATGAGATTTAATATTCTCAATAATTTATTCTGGTGACAGTAAAACGTTTGAGAACAACCTAGGCTGCAAATCTGTAGCGTCATGTATTTACCCTGCTTTATTTTATCTCACAAATTCTGTAGCCTTTCTGCTGACCTTGTGATATACAGCCTTTGAATTGCTATGACTAATTGTGAGGAATATGCACAAGTGCTGAGGGGAAATGTCAAACAAGTCCCCTCACCAGATGATTCATACACATAATTAATCAAGTCACAGCTGACATTGATCCAAAAGCACAAGTCAGCAGAGACAGTCATTAAAAGATCCAGTGTCATCTTAGATGTTGGAGAGAATACTGTAATTTCATAGAGGATTCCGAGATAAACTCCAAGCTGCAGAGACTGAGAAAATCATCTAGTGTACCACAATGGGTTTGCGATTTGCACAGGACTTAATGATATCCACACTTATAGTCTTGACAGATACTGCACCTGTGAAAGGTACAAGGTTAACAGCTGAGCTGAGAAAACACATCTGATCAATGGGAGAGCAGACAGTATAGTATATGTTATTTATCTTGCTCTAGACCACAGTTTCTCTAATATCCTGGATAATTTAATTTTTCCAGAAATAAATATTCAAGCCTCTTAATTTAAATATTCTTTACATTCAAATGTGTCAGTTCACAAGTGAAGATTCATTTTTGTTTATTTCATTTTTTTAATAAAAAAGATTGAAGCTTTATTGAAATAAAGAACAAGGAACAATAGTTTGAAAACCAACATTTTCTTTACAAATCTGTGGCGTAATATGTGATTATATTCACTTCATAACAAGTTAAATGGCATGACCGAGTGGAAGAAAGTGGCAAAATATTATGAAGTATCCTTGGATATTTGTAGTTAAAGTTAATAACCATCCCTCCACAATTTTAAACGATGCAGGATGATAATTTTATTTCAGAAATAATAGGAGGCAGAAAAATACAGAAATAATTTCCACTTCAGCAACCTGAAATCACACAACTCAACTTAGGAGCAGAAAATCAGGTTGGAAGAAGTGATATTCAAAGGTGTGGTAAAAGGATGTTTAAATATGTTAGCCCTGTGTTGTCCCTTCATATTCTTTGTTTTTGTTATTTATTTATGTCTGTTTATTTATTTATTTATTTATTTTTGAGACGGAGTGTTGCTCTGTCACCCAGATTGGGGCACAGTGGCACAATCTCGGCTCACTGCAACTTCTGCCTCCAGGGTTTAAGCAATTCCTCTGCTTCAGCCTCCGGAGTAGCTGGGATTACAGGCGTGTGCCACCACACCTGACTCATTTTTGTATTTTTAGTAGAGACGGGGTTTCACCACCTTTGCCAGGCTGGTTTTAAACTCCTGACCCCTGGTGAACCGCCTACCTCGGTCTCCCAAAGTGCTGGGATTACAGGCGTGACCCACTGCACCCAGTCCCTTCATATTCTTTATACGCACTGCATAATGCTTGTTCTCCTGTGGATCTGTCTAAGACAGTGGCTTTCACTGGGACAGGTTATAAATACTGTGCCGCTGCTCTATACTTTACTGGGGTTGTATGTAATTGTGTGAAGCTTAAAAATATATTGGTAGCATGACCCCACATCGCTGTGAGCTCAACATGAAAGAAAGTCATGAACATACAAAGTTTCCATTTTATTTGAGGGTCACAAAGGACAAAAAGGGGCACCACAAAGCCCCTTGGCATAGAAGATGATCTAAAAAACATTTCACAGAACTGAGTGTGACTGTGAGGAGGAAAGAACATTACCTCTCTACCTCTTCTGTACTACCAATTAGCACTTGTGAAAATAACTTATTTTCTCATTTGCTTTAAGACATACTGAAACTAAAAGGTGGGTGGAACATTAATCAAATGGGATCAGAGATTCTTGTAGTCCCCCAAGTGTCCCAATCCTATTATCATTATTTTTAAATAGAAGTTAAGTAGTATTGGTATCTCAAGAAAAATTGTTCCAGTGAAATAAAAGTAAATGAGAACAGGAAAAATGCAGCTTCGCTTCTTCCACCTAAAGAGAGGATGTCAACTGAGTGACTGGAATTAAATGTCCAATTTCTCCTAACCCATGGGCTATAGGCAGTCCTTTTTATATAATCACTTATAACCCCAATATTATGAGATGCCTGATGCTAAAACGTGAATCAGAGAAATGGTTACATTTTAAACAGTTTTGTGATATTTCCTTCTTGAGGTATACTGCACTTAACAGATTTTCTTCGGTACCTTTAAGTACACACTGTAAGTTTTCCTCTGGCTTCTAACTCTTATAGACACTTTCAGTGAGGTGTTTTTTTACCCATAAAACAAGGCAGACCAAAAGAGAACTTATCAGGAGGCCCACTTTTCCAACATTAGTTCCAAAGGGAAGAGTTTAAACACATAGTGGTTTAACATAAGGTAGGCCTTATGCAGACAGATTATGGCTAGATTCTAAGGCTGAGGAAAAGACTGAGATGGAGAAGTAATGGATCAGTGCTTCTCAGTCATATCAGAAGTGTCCTCTCTGTAAAACAGATATTTTGTACGTCCCTTTTACCGTAACCAGCTCAAGCCCACCTCCTCGGAACTCAGAGGCTGCAAACACGAGAAGCAAAGTGTGCTGAAAGAAAAGCAGTTTTATTAATCAAATGCCAGCAGTTGGGGAATGCCCAGGCTCATGCCTTCAAAAGACCATACCGACCTTCTGAGCTGAATGAAGGGGATCAGGAAGGAAAAAAGTGTGGGAAATATGCGGGGTAGTGAAAAACTTGCGGCAGATGTGCATGTTTTGTTTAACTGATCATCTCGAGTGATCACCTGTCCAGAGGTCCAATTTGTACCACCCTGACTTCAGCCTGGTAGGGAGTGATGGGCTAACTGTTCCTTACTCCCCGTGAGTGGGAGAATTCTGAGCTGGGGTTCTCGGCCTCACTTGTTACAAAATTGGCCCCTGGAATTTCTAAGTAAGTTTAGATAAGCATGTGCTGTGAATGATGTGCCTAGTGGGAAAGGAAGAGAATAAAGAATCTTCTATATACTGAGATTAGGAAGGAAAGGAAAAAAAAGTGTTAAAGTGCATATCAAGGCTAGGATACTCGGTTACATTACTACCTAAAATTAAATCCATTGATAATATAACCAGCATACACATGTAACTTCAAAAAGTCAATATAAACCCCAAATCTAATAACGAGAAGACAGGAATATTTACAACAAAATCATATGTATTCCAATGTGTAAATATTTGAACATAACTACTAGAAGATATGATGCATCAATCCAAAGTTTCACCTACTTATATTTAACAAGTTTGACTATAAGTGAATTTAGATCATTAGCCTGCCCTTAAAATAAGTACAAGACAATGAAACTAGCAAGGATAGACAGTCGAATAAACATTAGTGGTAAGTAATGCAATAACATACATATTTGTATGTAAAAGAAAAGGAGAAATATATTTAAATTATCAAAGGAAAACATACCAATGTCAATTAAGCTGTTCAAGTGGAGAAAATGAAAAAGTAGAATATTTTCACATATGTGCTGTCTTCTGTGCGGTGACAAAATAATTTCTTGTGTTATGACATACGAAGAAATAAAAACGAAGCTGAGAAAGTCTGTCTTTTATCAATCATACTCACCTACCTTGAAATCAAACCATGCATCCGGTCTCTAGTAGTTAGACTTTAGATATTATAATCTTCAATAAGTAAAATACAGAATGAATTTATTAAAAACTACAAATATTAGTGCCAGTGTCTAGAGAGAAGTATTTCTGTAGAAGTAAGGATAATCTCAGAAAACTTCAAAATACTTTCAAAAGTAATTTTCATTACATGTATTATTTAATTCCAATTTTTGAAAATATTTAGAATATCACTAGTATAAAATATTTTAAACAGTTTCAACTTAGAATTGTAATAACATCTTTTAATCAACATTTTAAAACTATGCAATTTGGTATTATGGACTATTTTAATGACAACTTTTCTTTTTTTTTTTTTTGAGACGGAGTCTCGCTTTGTCGCCCAGGCTGTAGTGCAGTGGCGCAATCTGGGCTCACTGCAGGCTCCGCCCCCCGGGGTTCACGCCATTCTCCTGCCTCAGCCTCCCGCGTAGCTGGGACTACAGGCGCCTGCCACCTCGCCCGGCTAATTTTTTGTATTTTTTAGTAGAGACGGGGTTTCACCGTGTTAGCCAGGATGGTCTCGATCTCCTGACCTTGTGATCCGCCTGCCTCGGCCTCTCAAAGTGCTGGGATTACAGGCGTGAGCCACCACGCCCGGCCAACAACTTTTCTTAACGAAATTTAGTGACAACTTTCAATTTCATTTATGTCCCTGCTAACTGAATTATATTTGTTTCTGAACCTGTTAAAATTGAGTCTCAAATCTCCATTAATAACCATTTGCATTGTTGTTACGTTAGTAGTACTTGCAGGGATGCACTTAAGTTATTTTCAACTAACTACAGTAAATCTCCACTCAACGTTGCTGATAGGTTCTTGGAAACTGTGACTTTAAGAGAAATGACGTAAAATGAAACCAATTTTACTGCAGCCTAATTGATAGAAACAAGAGTTAAGTTCCTACGGCATATTTTTGGTCACAAAAACATCACTAAACTTCTAAATAAAGACCCAAAACACTTCTAATGTTAAACACTGAGATAAAAGTGATCTATATATACATTAAAGAAACATTAATAAAAACAGGTAAGATAATTATTTACCATTTATTCCAGTTCAACGTCTTGGGTGTCCAGAGCCTATCTCAGCAGCTCAGTATGCAAGGCAGGAACCAGAACTGGACGGGACACCATTCCATCACAGGGTGTGCTCACACACTCATCTACACTCACTCAGACTGTGACAATGTAGTCATACTAGTTAATCTGATGTTCACATGTCTGAATTGTGGGAGGGAAACGGACTTGCAAGAAAAAATCCAAGCAGATGTGAGAATTGTAGAAACTCCACACAGACAGTAGCCCCAGCTGAGAATTGATGTTTTATTCTCATCAGCCTTATAATGAAATAACTTTATCCGAGGACCTGCTGTATGCAGTTGCACATGATACGAACCATTGAATATTGACAAAGATTCTCTGGTTCACCAAAATTTAGTCAGGCTTCTCAACCTTCTCCTAGGTGCATATACTTCCTTGTAAAATTCTATTTTAGCAAAGAACTCTGCTAAATTAGTTTAGCAAGAACCCCCACTCTTGCTATTGCATCACCCTTGATACCTGATCAAGTTCCTCATCCTTCACCAACTCTCAGGTGATGTGTTATCAGTCTGGCCTGTCTTCAGCAAGAATCCTGTTAGGTCAGTTTAGCCAGAATCCCCCTTACTTCTGATGCTTCCTCTTAGTAATTTTCTAACCTCTGATCCCCACCATGTTCCTTGGCTATAAATTCCTACTTGCCCATGTTGTATTTGGACTTGAGCCCAACCTCTCTCTTCCACTGCAAAATCCTGTTGTTCTGGTTCCCACATCTGTCTCAACAGTCTTAAATAAAGTCTTCCTCCTCATGTTTTAACAAGCATTATTGGTTATTATATTTTCTTTAATAATATAAAAGTTGGAAATAAAGTTTAATTGAACCTGAAACTTTCAGTAATTTGATTAGATTTTATTTTGACATAGAGTTTTTTCTTTTTTTCCAGCTTACTCTTTATAGAAATGTTGACAGGTATGTTCCATGTTCATGTCAAATGTAGAAATCATACAATCCTGTGTTGTTGGTTTATTTATATCACTAAATATAAAAATATGTGGAATTATACCTCACAGCTTTCTAATAAGATCCAATTTGTAGCAATTTATTTTTTTAAGTCATTGGAAATATATTTTAAGCCTATTATCTAACCCTTTAAATGGTGGAAAATAACACTCTCAGCAAGAAAGTGCTTTTTATAACCGGGTAAATTTGTTTATAAATCCCATAATTCTCTGTATTTTAATGAGATTTATCTCTTTTTTGCAGCTTAAGTACATCAATAAGCTTTTAAAATAGGCTGGGCTGGTGGCTCATGCCTGTAATCCTAGCACTTTGGGAGGCCGAGGAGGGTGGATCACCTGAGGTCAGAAGTTCAAGACCAGCCTGGTCAACATGGCGAAACCTCGCCTCTACTAAGAATACAAAAATTAGCCGGGCATGGTGGCACATGTCTGTAAACCCAGCTACTTGGGAGGCTGAGGCAGGAAAATCGCTGGAACCCGGGAGGCGGAGGTTGCAGTGAGCTGAAATCCCACCACTGCGCTACAGCCTGGGTGACAGAGCGAGACTCAGTCTCAAATAGTAATAATAATACTAATTTTAAAATATATATACTGGGCCGGGCGCGGGGGCTCACGCTTGTAATCCCAGCACTTTGGGAGGCCGAGGCGGGCGGATCACGAGGTCAGGAGATCGAGACCACGATGAAACCCTGTCTCTGCTAAAAATACAAAAAAAAAAATTAGCCGGGCGTGGTGGCGGGCGCCTGTAGTCCCAGCTACTCAGAGAGGCTGAGGCAGGAGAATGGCGTGAACCCGGGAGGCGGAGCTTGCAGTGAGCCGAGATTGCGCCACTGCACTCCAGCCTGGGCGACAGAGCCAGACTCCGTCTCAAAAAATAATAATAAATAAAAAATAAATAAATAAATAAATAAAAATATATCTACTTATCTAAAGGATATGACATATTGTGCAATATTTCAATCTCAAGATATAAAATTCATTAATTTTAAATGTGTCACAAAATATTCAAAAGCAAACAAACTCTTTTTAACCAATTTTCCTTGCAAAGCTTTTTCTTCCATGGAATAAGATATTTAAACTTGTCTCTATTTTCACTGTACTCTTTATGAAATAACTTATTGAAGAGTTCCACTTAATTGTCTTAATAAAACCTACTGAAAAATGTTTAATGCTTGTTGTTATATTTCACTGTTTCATTTGATTTATTTCAACAATCATACTGGACCAATTCTAATAACCCTAGCAAGATAACTTTTTCCAATACTGTGTGAATTATAATACTTTTAAAGTATTTGTACTTTCTGTAAGAAATAATAATGCTATTACTTTTTACAGGGAGTTTTTATGAGCATTCCAGTGATTTATTGTATTCTTGTTTTCAACATTTTGCTCAAATTTGTGAAATATGGACCTTTACCTGCTTTATCAATATAATTCTTTATCAAATATTTACTTAATATTTATGTTTTACTTTCAAAAATACACTATGATTAAAATAGTGATAACTGTGAAAAACTAAAACTTTAATTGTAAGTATTAAAAATATCAACACTTCCTCTGAATATCTGACTATTTGAAATATGAGCTAGAAATAGGTATAACATGTCTTGCAGGACTTCTGTCATCCTGGTCCTTGCTTATTAAATGCCAGTTGTACCTTTAGTCATGTGAAAAACAAAAGTCCCAACACATTTTCGTATCATTTGACAAGTGCTAGTACAGGCATTTTGAGACTCACTGAGCTACATAGCTGATAGAATGCTAGATTGATAGAATAATACAACTGCAGCTGAGTGACAGGGAGCAAATAGAGAAATCTCATGTTTCAAAGATTAAGTTGACCAGGGGAGGACCACCATTCCTTTTATCAGGAATATTCTTTCATAGTCATTTACAGCTTAAAATTTTCCCTTGGATTCAGAAAACATCATTTTCCTCAAATTAAAGGGTCTAGAGAACTCATGTCTATAGATACCCTCAATAATTATGCATTTAAGTTTCATGTTCCATTATTTTCCTAGATATATTCAGATATTCTTCTTACCTAGTCAAAATAATATTATATACTTATTTATTCTAGAATAACTTATTATTTTAGTAGATAAACAGGAAAGGAATGATGTGTTAAGGAATGCTATTAAACTAGTGAAGTAAGAAAATGAGAAAATCATTTCCCATGGGAAAGAGAAAAATTTGAATTTATGGATTGGTTAAATATATAGAAAAGAATGAAGAGGGAGAAAAATAAAGAACTCAAGAAAGAAAAAAGAGAAAAAATTCAATCAAATACTTTTAGTGAAGAAGGGGGGAGAGAAAGAACAAGCCCATTAAAATAAATTAAGATGCTAAAGAAGATATGGAATAGGCAATCAAAAATATCCAAGAAAAAAATAGCAGCATGATAAAAATAGACAAATATAATTGAACTTGTAGAAGGTAAAAAGAGCTTAGCCTGTGGAGTCAAACAACACAAACAGTACAGGCAGTACATGCACTATTACAGTTGACCCTTAAACAACACAGATTTGAACTGTGTGGGTCCAGTTACATGCAAATTTTCTTCTACGTCTGTCATCCCTGAAACAGCAAGAACAACCCTTTCATTTTCTCCTTCTCCTCAGCCTACTCAGTGTAAAGGTGATGAGGATGAAGACTTTTAAAATATCCACTTCCACTTAATGAATAGTTAATAGATTTTCTCCTTGTTTTGATTTTCTTAACATTTAATTTTCTGTAGTTCACCTTTTGGTAAAAAAAATACAGTATATAATACATATAAAATAAAAACTGTATATTATAAATCAGCTGTTTATGTTACTGCTAAGGCTTCCAGTCAACAGTAGGCTATTAGTAGTTAAGTTTTGGGGAGGTCAAAAGTTGTTAAGTGTATTTTTGACTAGGTAGGGATCAGCGCTACTAACTCCTATATTGCTCAAATGTCAACTGCACTAATCAGCTATAAAATGTGAGGTTCAATATTCTAATTGGGAAAATGGGCATAATAGTAACTACCTCATAAATTTACTGAGGAGTAATTTTGCTAATACCTAAAAAATGCTTAGCACTATGTCTGGCTCATAGGTGCTTAGGACAAGTAAATTCACTGCATACAGAAATTAATATAGGATTGGTTAACAATCTCTACTTATTTCACCCAAAAAACAAGATCTCTTGATCTATGTTTTGATCTGGATCAAAGCGACACATTAACAAAGATAACAAAATCACTATAATTAGGATAATTCAAAGGTATGGCATTTAGATTACCCTTAGCAAACTAAGTCAGGAACAGAAAACCAAATATCACCTGTTCTCACTTATAAGTGATCGCTAAATGATGAGAACACATGGACACATGGGGTCAACAACATACACTGGTGTCTGTCAGAGGTCAAGGAGTGGGAGGAGAGAGAGGATCAGGAAGAACAGCTAGTGGAAGCTGGGCTTAATACCTGGGTGATGGGATGACCTGGCAGCAAACCACCATGGCACATGTTTATCTATGTAACAAATCTGCACTTCCTGCACATGTAACCCTGAACTTAAAGGTGGAAAGAAAAAGGTATGGCATCCATCAAGATAACACTGTAATATAAATTACCTCAAGTATAATACAAGACATTTTGATTTAGTTACTTTCATAGCTAAGTAACTAGGCTTAAATTTCCTAAAAGCATACTACCTCTGTGTTTGAAGAAAATGATCGTATCTTGAAAAAAAGTTTAATTCTAAAAGTGTATTTTACTGTTGTCTTTCATTTCCCAGCAATTACCTACCCCTGTAATATCCATTACCTGTGTGAAGACATCCTTGATTAACCCTCTAGGGGATCTATAATGCTTAAAAAGCCAACAAAAGCTGAAAGAAGAATTGAATAAACAAACTCAATTTTGAAAGATTTAGCAATACCATTTAATAATAATGCAGACAAAAATAACATGTAAATTTAAAAATCAGTTGTTATACATGTTTATCTTGATATCGGTAAGTATATATAACTATATCTGTGTGTGTGTATGTGTGTGTGTGTGTGTGTGTTTGCTTATAACTATTTTAATATGATGGTCTCATGTTCTATGGTGCTAAAATCCAACAAGGCTGATTTTATAGAGGATACTGTATTACAGCATGAACATTTTGTTTCAGGATTTCCTGTCAATAGGAAAAATTATTGAACAAGTATCTCAAGACATTATTACTGGTTTAAGAGAGAGAGAGACAGACAGACAGACAGACAGAAATGGGGCAAAAATCTACTCTAGAAATGACAGCAGAAGCCAGAGACAACTATTGAAGCTATAAATAAAATGTCATGACTTAAAAACACAGCCAGTCATGAACTCGGGGCAAAGAAAAAGAGCAAAGCAAAGGCAATTTTATTTCTTTAGAGAATGCTGATGGTGTGAAACTCTAAAGCATATGTCTAAGATTTCTTTTACATAATTATTACACTCTAACTTAGCTTTAGTAAATATTGCCTTAAATATATTCAATAAAATTTACAAAAATTTTTGGAATTCTTATGAAATGAAGGCATTATGTAATTTCAATGATCTCAAAGTCCTGAATGAATATGAAGAGGAAACTCTGTTGAGAATTGGGTAATAGTTTCCTTGGTATTAAAAATTTATTTAGTTATACATCTTGCCATTTATTCAATCCCTTGATGTATTAAATTAATAAGATTGTCAGGCAGATGAAACAGTTTGAGAAACAGGGTACTTTTATATTGAGTTTTGGAATATGAAATTAGGTATAGTTTTCTACTGGTTCATGTTCTAGCAATGACTTATTTGAATAATTGACACCCAGTATTACCATCAACATGGTCATGGTCATGAACAACTATCATGATTTAAGCTGGAATTAAAATTTGATTTCTTATATAATTTTATGTAATAAGCATAGTGACTAAGAGCAAAGGCTCTGGAGCTAGACTCTCTCGACTACATGTGGACTTCATCACTCATTAGCAACTTTCTATACTCTCATTGTATCAGTCTTTTCATCCGTAGAAAATGAACCAGAATGGTAACTGTGCCATGGAGATTTTGTGGAAATCAAATGAGTAATATAGGTTTAGAAGTTGCCTGGCATTCAGTAAGCACTCAATCAGTGTTAGTAATTATTAAATTTTAATTGATTTCTATATAGTACCTGCTTTATATTATCAAATAATTATGTAATGCTAAAATTATAAATTTAGTGTCATGACCTTCACCAATTTAAAAATACATCTTTCTTTACTGCTAAAATCTGAAAATCGAATTTCATTCTACAATTACATACATTTAAAACTCTGCGGTGAATTTTCACTTTGGCCCCACAATTTCCAAGAGAAAATTACCCATTTTTTCCCAACGAAATCCCATCTAACATGCACATCAAGATGCCATCTGTTGACTTTAAACGTTTTGTAAATACTCAGAGGAGAGAGATGTTCACTGTTCTGCTTTTATAAGAAATCTTCAGGAAAACACTGCTTTGTAATAGTAAATGTTTTCATTGAACTTTTGATAGACTTTTTCCCTTGTTTTGACTTCGCTTCATAAATAGTTGCTTGGCTGCCTCAGTTACATAGTAGTAGTAAAAAAAAAAAAAAAAAAGGACTTCTCCCTATATGCTCATTTAAAAGCAATTAAACCCTTATTTCAGGATTAAACATTTTAATATTTTTTTCAAAAATAAAGTATTAGGTGTTTTCTTCAAAATAGCAAGGCAGTGTATCAATATAGTTATAAACAGTTTTTATAATTTGCCTTGCCTGCGTTTTAAGTACTGGCTTCACCACTTGTGACTATAAAATATAAATGGTAAAATAATGATAATAAGAGCTATTATGACACACCCACAGCCAATATCATACTGAATGGGCAAAAGCTGGAAGAATTCCCTTCGAAAACCAGCACAAGACAAGGATGCCCTCTCTGACCACTCCTATTCAACATAGTATTGGAAGTTCTGGCCAGGGAAATCAGGCAAGTAAAAGAAATACAGTTATTCAAACAGGAAGAGAGAAAGTCAAATTATCTCTGTTTGCAGATGACATGATTGTATATTTCGAACACCCCATCATCTCAGCCCAAAAACTCCTTGAACTGATAAGCAACTTCAGCAAAGTCTCAGGATACAAAATCAATGTGTAAAAATCACAAGCATTCCTATACACCAGTAATAGACAGAGAGCCCAGTCATGAGCAAACTCACATTCATAATTGCTAAAAATAGAGTAAAATATGTAAGAATACAATTTACAAGGGATGTGAAGGACCTCTTTAAGGAGAACTACAAACCACTGCTCAAGGAAACAAGAGAGGACACAAACAAATGGAAAAACATTCCATGCTCATGGATAGGAAGAACCAGTATCGTGAAAATGGCCATACTGCCCAAAGTATTCCCATCAAGCTACCATTGACTTTCTTCATAGAATTAGAAAAAACTACTTTAAATTTCATATGGAACCAAAATGAGCCCGCATAGCCAAGACAATCCTAAGCAAAAAAGAACAAAGCTGGAGGCATCACGCTACCTGATATCAAAGTATACTACACGACTACAGTAACAAAAACGGCATGGTACTGGTACCAAAACAGATTTATGGACCAATGGAACAGAACAGAGGCCTCAGAAATAACATCACACATCTACAACCATCTGATCTTTGACAAGCCTGACAGAAGCAAGCAATGGGGAAAGGACTCCCTATTTAATAAACGGTGTTGGGAAAACTGGCTAGCCATATGCAGAAAACTGAAACTAGACCCCTTCCTTACACCTTGTACAAAAATTAACTCAAGATGGATTAAAGATTTAAATGTAAGACCTAAAATCATAAAAACTCTAGAAAACAACCCAGGCAATACCATTCAGGACATAGGTATGGGAAAGACTTCATGACTAAAACACCAAAAGCAATGGCAATAAAAGTCAACAACAACAAATGGGATCTAATTAAACTAGAGAGCTTCTGCACAGGAAAAAAAAAAAAAACTATCATCAGAGTGAACAGGCAACCTACAGAATGGAAAGAAACTTTTGCAATCTATCCATTTGACAAACGGCTAATATCCAGAATGTACAGGGAACTTAAACAAATTTACAAGACAAAAACAACCCCATCAAAAATCGAGTGAAGGATATGAACAGATATTTTTCAGAAGAAGACATTTATGTGGCCAAGAAACAGATCTCATCATCACTGGTCATTAGAGAAATACAAATCAAAACCACAATGAGCTACCATCTCACGCCAGTTAGAATGGTGAACATTAAAAAGTCAGGAAACAACAGATGCTGGAGAGGATGTGGAGAAATAGGAAGGCTTTTACACTGTTGGTGGAAGTATAAATTAGTTCAACCACTGTGGAAGATAGTGTAGCAATTCCTCAAGGATCTAGAACTAGAAGTATCATTTTACCCAGCAATCCCATTACTGTGTATATACCCAAAGGATTATAAATCATTCTACTAAAGACATAAGCACACGTATGTTTATTGCAACACTATTCACAATAGCAAAGACTTGGAACCAACTCAAATGCTCATCAATGATAGACTGAATAAAGAAAATGTGGGTACATATACACCATGGAACACCATGGAACACCATGCAGCCATAAAAAAAGGATGAGTTCATGTCCTTTATAGGGACATGGATGAAGCTGGAAACCATCATTCTCAGCAAACTAACACAGGAACAGAAAACCAAACACCACATGTATTCATCCATAAGTGGGAGTTGAACAATGAGAACATATGGGCACAGGGAGGGGAACATCACACACTGGGGCCTGTGAGGGGGTGGGGACTTAGGGGAGGGATGACATTGGCAGAAATACCTAATGTAGATGACAGGTTGATGAGTGCAGCAAACCACCATGGCACGTGTATACCTATGTAACAAACCTGCACGTTCTGCATATGTATCCCAAAACTTAAAGTATAATAATAAAAAAAATTAAAAATGAATAATGATAGAATCTACAAATCTTTACTATTTAGTTTTCTTGTTTCATTTTATTTTGTTTTGTTTGGTTTGGTGGCAAAAATAACAACCCACCTGGAAAAGGTTAGGCCTAGAGAGGAATTAATTGGAAGGCTTATAGAAGGAAATTCAAAGATGCAAGTCTTGTAGTCCCTATCTTTCACTGTTTTACATGTCTGCTTGATTCCCTGCTACTGAACATTTGTTTCTTCTACAAAAGCAGGTTCTTCACTATACTCCACAATGTCAGGAACTAGGGAAATAAAGACAACTTCTTTATCTCATCTCAGGTTCAATAATCTCTGCAAAAACTCCAACTGGTTCCACTTGGGTCATATTTCTTGCATCCCCTTTCCCTACTCAATCTCAGTGGCCACAGCAAAGGGGTTTATGTGAGATAACTCCTAATTGACTCGTGATATAAAATATTAACTCTCAGAAGATGGTGTATATTACTGTCCTGAGCAACTAAAGATTACATGTCCAAAATACTACCTCTGAATATTAACTTAAGAAACTTACATGAAGCACTTGGCATGGTGCCTGGCATGGGGCAAAAAATGTTAAGTCAATGTCTTTTGTACACATTCTACAACTCAAAGGGCACGCAGAAATTACACAGAGGAAACTATACATTTTGAAGCCACTCTAAGGCTGTAGCATTGGGTGTGATATAGAATAAGAAGGAGGGAGTAATGATATAAAAGGCTGAGAGCTTTGAAAGAGACAGGATCCGTGATGAATTTATATGGAGGATTTGAATAGTATGTTTCATGGTATCTGGATTTCTCTCATTTTTTCACAAATTCCTTGATGTTTATATGAATTTTGTTATATTTTATTTAAAATGACATGTAACTTGAATTTATTTCAGTGGCAATTGATAGAAAACAAAAAATTTTAAGTGCATTTATTTACTTGGATAACTAAGAATAGAAATATGGTACCTTCAACCCTCAAGAGAGGCCTGATTCAGCACCTGCCATAAAAATCTCAGGGATTGTTTCTGCATTGCCTGTCTTATCTGTTTTTGAAATGTCAGCTTGGTCCTTGGGGTCCATATAATGGTTGTCTTGCCCACTATAACTAAGTCCTTTGGCTGCCCAAAGCACCTCCCCTAAATGTATCAAAATAGCTACAATAATGTTTAACTTCACATACAATCATTATTTAGTGGAAGATTTTCTTTGGATTGCTCCAACATATGTTCACCTTTAGAAGTGAAAAATCTTAGCCTCACACTATGGAAAAGTAGTACTTATTAATCAACTGTTCATGTTTTTTGTCTGTATGTTTTCTGTGTATTTCCCAGCCTCCTTTAAAATTGGATAGAGGTCATGAGATTACTTCTGCCTAATGGAGTATAAACAACAATGGTATGTCACTCCTAGATTGAGGCTATCAGAGCAAGTGTGTTTCCAGCAAGACTCTCATTCCCTTCTTGATGACCTTCAATTTATATGTTTAGGTGGCAGCTTTGCAAGTGGTTGGTATGTTTAACCTCAAAGTCACGGGTTGAATGGGTCATGGATTTTCCTACAATGGACATCATGAGGGAGAAATAAAATTGTGTTTATTTAACCACGGAGATTTGGAGGTTTAATTGCTATTACTACATAATCTACCTATTCTTACTAATATACCCACAAAACCACTTGTTTGCAAAGAGTGACAAAATTAACAGGGACTCTTATCTCTGTCACTTAAAAATCATAATTATAAGTTATTTCTCTGACTCCTTACCTATTTAGACTTTATTCCGATGCTTAGAAATAAATAGAAAAGAATGGTGACAAAGAAATAAAAGAGCTTCCAGCAGTAGAATAATATATTCAAGAAATATCATCACTGGGTTCTAAATGGATTTATCAGGAGTCAAGAACCAATGACCACCTTCAGAAGTCATGTGCCACCACATCTAATGTATCTCTAACAACTGTCAGTTAAAAATCTATTCTCGTTAAGGCTATGAAATTTTAAAATATTTGAATGGGAAGATTTATTGTATATAATGATAATACAAAACATTATAATTTATAGCAAAGAATCTGTAACCCATTGAGAAATAAAAATGTTCGATGCGTGGTTATTCGTAATAGCTCAGATAATTTATCTTATAAAATATATTTGATAGGTCATCAAACTATAAAACTTGGTTTTGTGTAATGTATCAAGTGATAAGATATTAAGCTAGGTATTCTCTATTCATGGATTCCATGCCTAGATACTTGTTGCTCAGGTTTTACCTGAGAGAAGCAGAATATACAGTAAAGGTAATAGAATGTCTGGGTTCAAATACAGACATACAGCTGATGTGATTGAATGACTCAATTCCTGTGAACCTTGGTTTAGTCATCTGTGGAGTCAGCATACAGTGTATTGTACCAACCAACCAACCAACACATTTTTGTGAGGGAACCAACATCACTAATAATAATTGTGTCAAGATAATGAGCATAGCCATATATCACTTTTTGTGTGATGTACCATGCACAACATCTCTGCTACCCATACAAAATGTGATGTATGGTTCTCCTTTTCATTTATGAAATTAAAAATTTTTAACAGTGAATGCCACAGACAATGGTTGTACAGAAAACAAATGAGAGAATGAGTTTAAGAGAAGTAATATAGCTAGACATAGGGTTTGGACTTCAGAAGGCACTTTATCGCAAACACAAGAGTACAAAATGCTAATCCCTCTGCTCCTTGGACTCTGGCATCATTCCTGGCATGAAGCAACCCAGAAATGAAAATATCCACTTTCCTGACAGTCTTTAGCCATCATGGAATCATTCCCCTTTATCTAGCCCTGTGCCTAGGAAAGAAAAGGCACCTGCTTCTCTGGTCTGTGAAGGTTTGTGAGCTGTATCATTGCTCAGATGGAGAAAGTACTCTGGTGTAAGAGTACAGGAAGAATTAAAGCAGTAAAAGAGCTTAAGTAAAAATAAAAAATGCAGTAATTGGCTTTCAGATTGCTTGAATGCAATAGATACTTATAATAAAACTAAATATTTCCTAGTTGAAATAAGCATTTTTCTTTTTTGAGGAAACTTATTTTATTTATTACTGTTATTATTATTATTATTTATCTTACTTTAAGTTCTGGGTTGCACGTGCAGAATGTACAGTTTTGTTACATAGGTATACATGTGCCCCAGTGGTTTGCTGCACCAATCAACCTTTTCTTGGTTCTCTTCATGTTGCTTTGCATGGATGCAGAAATATTTATGAGCAAGTACATTTGCAAAAGTTGCACAAAGCAGCTAAAGATATTTTACTTCATTTACATTCACTTTATTTTACATTTTTGATAAAAAATATACTATGAATATTACTTTGAATATGATTACATTTTACTTTTTATTATTGTGAGTATAACATGACTTATGTGAAAATTCTGATAACATAGTAATCTTTAAAATAAACATAAAAATATATAAAATGGAATGCTTGAGAACTTGTGAATTGTGTATACCATTAATATTTATTTAAGTGTCTTATTTTCAGAACACCTGCACTCTGACATTTTTTGAGCTTTAAGTCATATTAAAGTCATAGGTTAGGCAGAGCTAGAAGGAAGCACCATGTTTGGTGGAGTAAAAACCCTGAGAAATCTGTCCCCTCATCTAGCCAAAAATTACACTGGCATAATATCTCTGAGGTAACCACTTTTGAACTCTTTTGAGTCTATAGAAAGCTTGCAACTTTTAGGAGAAGTTGTAATTAATTTATCTCTCAGCATGGAAATAGCTGTCTATCATTCACCACTTGGTCACATAGCATGTAGCTTGTCATTCTTGGAGCATTTTGTGCACAGTTTGTGGGAGTCAGAGTGGGCAATAGGGACCCCATCTTCCAAATATCAACAACCAGTGTTCTGATTACTGATTTTGATTGAAGCCAAAATGCCCACATGAGTGTGGGAAATCATTATTGTAAACTTCTCCTCCTGTGGGTGGTGTCTTTCTGGGAATTTAAAGGAACAGAATCATTTTTCTTCTTTCATTTTTCTCTTCTTCCTCTTTTGAGAGCCAGAAATTTAAGAAAAAAAACAATCAAAAGCAACTATATATATTAAAGAATTTGAAAAATCACTATGTGTGTCTAGGGAACAGCCCAGACTCAGAAAGACCTAAAAAGACATTAAGTTACATTATAGGCTGATCCATGGCACAGAAACATCCTGCAACAATTTTTAAATTAAAAAATGACAAATAAACAAAACCATTACTTAAAAAAACCTAAGGAAGACAGAGAACTAGATCACTACAGTTAGTCTGTCATAAAATTAAAATGTCTCGTTTTCAGCAAAATGCATATACACACAGGGTGCACAAAAAAACCAAAAGTATGACACATTCAAAAGAAAAATAAATATACAGAAACTGTCCCTGAGAAAGATCAAATGGACTTACTAGACAAAGGCTTTAAAACAAGTATCTTAAAGATATTTGAAGATATCAAATAAGTCATAGGTAAAGTCAAGAAAATGATGTCTAAGCAAAGTGGAAATATCAATATAGGGAAAATAATAAAAACGCACCAAAAGGAAATTGTGGAGCTGAAAAGTACAGTAACTAAAATAAAAATTTTACTTGGAGGATTTAAAAACAGACCATAACAGACAGATAAATGCATTAGCTACTTTAAGATACAATAGTTGAAATTAGTCAGTCTGGGAAGCAGAAAAAAAAAGATTGGAGAAAAGAGAACAGAGCCTAAAGAACCTATGGAACACCATGAAACTGACGAGTGTATACATTGTGGGAGTCTCAGAAAGAGAAGAGAAAGAGCAGATTGTTTGAAAAATATTAGCTGGCAACTTCTCAAATTTGATTAAAGACATGAATATAAATATTCAAGAAGCTCAAAGAACTCCAAGCAGGATAATGCAAAGACACTCACATGAGAGCACATTAAAATGAATCTGTTGAAACCCCAAAACAGAGTGAATATTGAAAGCAGAAAGAACGAAATGAATTGTCATATGCAACAGATTTTCAATAAGACTATGAGAAGATTTTTCATCAGAAACCTTGAAAGCTAGAAGACAGTGGATAGTTATACTCAAAGTGCTAAAGGGGAAAAAACAAAAACAAAAACAAAAAACGTGTCAACCAATAATTCTATTTCCAGCAAAATTATTCTTCAAAATTAAAGGAGAAATTAAGATATTTCAAGATAAAATGTGAGGGATGCCAGACATGGTGGCTGACACCCATAATCCTAGCACTTTGGGAGGCTGAGGCAGGCAGACTACCTGAGCTCAGGAGTTCGAGACCAGCCTGGACAATGTAGCAACACCTTGTCTCTACCAAAAATACAAAAAATTAGACAGGTGTGATGGTACACAACTGTAATCTCAGCTACTCGGGAGGCTGAGGCACGAGAATTGCTTAAACCCAGGAGGCAGAGGTTGCAGTGAGCCGAGATATCTCCGTTGCATTTCAGCTTGGGTGACAGAACAAGACTCTGTCTCAAAAAAAAAAAAAAAAAAAGAGGAAAGAAAGAAAAAGAAAAGAGAAGAAAACATGAGAGAATTCGTTACCACTAGACCTACTTTGTGAGAAATGCTACGGGAAGTTTATGAGGGCAAAATGAAAGGACACTGGACAGTAATTTGAAACTGTGTGAAGAATTAAGATCCCTGGTAAAGATAAACACATAGAAAATTATAAAAACTAGTTCAATTTGCTGGGCGCAGTGGGTCACACCTGTAATCCCAGCACTTTGGGAGGCCAAGGCGGGTGGATCATGAGGTCAGGAGTTCGAGACCAGCCTGGCCAACATAGTGAAACCCCCATCTCTACCAAAAACACAAAAATTAGCTGGGTGTGGTGGCACACACCTGTAGTCCCAGCTACTCAGTAGGCTGAGGCAGGAGAATCTCTTGAACCCAAGAGGCGGAGGTTGCAGTGAGCTGAGACCATGCCATTGCACTCCAGCCTGGGTGACAGAGTGAGACTACATCTCAAAAAAAAAAAACTAGTTCAATTGTAACTTTAGTTTGTAACTACACTTTTTGTCTTCTACATGATTTAAAAGACTAATGCATTAAAATAATTACTAATTATTTTACTAATAATTATGCATTTGTACACACAATGTACCAAGATGTAATTTTGTGACATCAACAACTAAAAGAAGTGGGAGATAGGGTTGTATGGGAGCAGAGGTTTTTATGTTATTTACGTTAAGCCAGTATAAATTCAAATTATGGTGTTATAATTTTATTATTTTAAATGTGGTCCCTATAGTAACCACAAAGAGAAGCACAAAATATACACCAAAGGAAATAAGAAGGGAACTAAAATGCCTCTCTCCAAAACTTTAACAAGTACAAAAGAAGATAGTAATGCAGGATTTGAATGACAGGATAAAGCTACAAGGGATGTAGAAAAAAAATAGATGACAGAAGTTCCTCTTATCAGTAATTACTCTAAATATGAATGAATTACATTCTGTAACTAAAATCAGAGATTGACAGAATAGATTCTCAAAAGAGGACATAATCCAACTATATGCTGTCTATAAGACACATTAAATCTCAACTCATAACTTGAATATGAAAAGATGAAAAAAGATGATATTCCCTGTAATTAGCTGAAAGAAAAAAGGAATGGCCACACTAAAATCAGACAAAATAGATATTAAAACAAAAAAAGGTTGTAAGAGATAGAAAAAACAACTCTGGAAAGTGAGTAAAGACTCTTAGAGACGTGGAAACTGAGATATAGAAACTTGGAGCTGATGATGCCAGTTGAACAAAAATTCTGGGGTCTGGAAGACGCTGGCCCTTTTCTCAAAGCTCCATTAGGCAGTGCCCCAGTGGGGACTTTGTGTGCAGGTTCCAACCCTACATCTTTCCTCTGCACTGCCCTCATAGAAGTTCTCCATGAGGGCTCCAACCCTGCAGCCAACTTCTGCCTGGACATCCAGGTATTTTCATATATCCTCTGAAATCCAGGCAGAGGTTCTCCAGCATCAGCTCTTAACCCTCTGTGCACCCATAGTCTTAACATCACATGAAAGCTGCCAAGGCTTAAGGCCTGCACCCTCTGGAGCAGTGGCCTGTTATGTATCCCAGGTCCTTTTAGCTACAGCTGGAGCTTGAGAGTCTGGAACATAGGAAGCAGTGTTTTGAGGTGGCACAGCGCAACAGGGCCCTGGTCCCAGCCCACAAAACCATTATTTCCTCCTGGGCTTCCAGGCATGTGAAGGTAGGGACTGCCACAAAAGTCTCTGAAATGCTTTCAAGACATTTTATTTCATTGTCTTGGCTATTAACATTTGGCTCCTTTTTTCTTATGCAAATTCTATAGCTGGTTTAAATTTCTCCTCAGAAAATGGATTTTTCTTTTTTTTTTTTTTTTTTTTTGAGATGGTGTTTCACTCTTGTTCCCCAGGCTAGAGTGCAATGGCACGATCTCAGCTCACCACAACCTCTGCCTCCCAGGTTCAGGCGATTCTCCTGCCTTAGCCTCCCGAGTAGCTGGAATTACAGGCATGTGCCACCACACCCAGCTATTTTTTTGTATTTTTAGTAGAGATGGGGTTTCTCCATGTTGGTCAGGCTGGTCTCTAACTCCTGACCTCAGGTGATCTGCCTGCCTCGGCCTCCCAAAGTGCTGGGATTATAGCTGTGAGCCACCGTGCCCAGTCTGGATTTTTCTTTTTTACCACATGGTCAGGCCTGCAAATTTTCTAAACTTTTATGTTCTGCTTCCCTTTGAAATATAAGTTCTGGCTGGGTGCCATATATATATATATATATATATATATATATGTTCCAATATTAGGTTGTATTTTTGCACATGCATATGCACATACACAGAAGCAGCCAGGTCACATCTTGAATGCTTTACTGTTAGAAATTTTTTTCCACCAGATAGCCTAAATCATCACTGTCAAGTTCAAAGTTCTACAGATCTCTAGGGCAGGAACACAATGTCTCCTACCTCTTTGCTAACTCATAACAAAAGTGACTTTTGCTTCAGTTCTCAATAAATTCCTCTTCTCCATCTGAGACCACCTCAGTCTGAACTTTACTGTCCATATCAGTATCTGCATTTTGGTCACAAACATTCAACAATTCTCTAGGAAGTTTCAAACTTTCTTTCATCTTCCTGTCTTCAGAGCCCTCCAAACTGTTCCAACCTCTGCCTGTTACCTAGTTTCAAAGCCATATCCACATTTTCAGGTATCTATAGCAATGCACCACTTTTAGGTAACAATTTTCTATATTAGTTTGTTCTCGCATTGCTATAGAGGACTACATGAGACTGGGTAATTTATAACGTAAAGAGGTTTAATTGACTCACAGTTCCTCAGGCTGTACAGGAAGTATGGCTGGGGAGGCCTTGAAAAACTTACAATCATGCCAGAAGGCAAATGAAAAGTAGGCACATCTTATATTACCAGAGAAGGAGGAAGAGAGAATAGGGAGATGGCAATACACACTTTTAGGCAACCATATTTTATGAGAACTCACTCAGTATCATGAGAACAGTAAGGAGGAAGTCTGCCCCTATGATCCAATAACCTCCCACTAGGCACCTCCTCCAATATTGGGTGTTATAATTCGACATGAGATTTGGGTAGGGACACAAATACAAACCCTATCACTAATAAAATTAAGGCAGAAATCAAGAAGTTTTTTGAAACTAATGAGAACAAAGATACAGCATACCAGATTTTCTGGGACACAGGTAAGCTAGCGTTCAGAGGAAAATTTATAGCACTAAACACTAACACCAGAAAGTTAGAAAGATCTCAATTTAACAACCCAACATGAAAACTAAAAGTGCTAGAGAACCAAGAGTAAACCAACTCCAAAGCTAGCAGAAGATAGGAAATAGCCAAAAGTAGAGCTGAACTAAGGGAGACTGAGACACAATAAACCATTAAAAAGATCAACAAATTCAGGAGTTTGTTTTTAGAAAAAAGTAGTAAGATAGATAGACCACTAGATAGATTAAGAAAGAAGAAAAGGGAGAGGAGCCAAATAAACACAATTAGAAATGTCTAAGGGGATATTACCACTGACTCCACAGAAATAAAAATAACCATCAGAGATGACTATGAGCACCTCTATTCATAAACTAGAAAATCAAGATGAAATTAATAAATTCCTAAACACATACACCCTCCCAATACTGAACTAAGAAGAAATTAAATCCAAGAACATACCAATAACACACGTGCATCAGTAACAAAAAGCCTACCAATAAAATAAAAGCCCAAGACCAGATGGATTCACAGCCGAATTCTCCCAGATTTTCAAAAAACAGCTCATACCATTCCTACTGAAACTATTTCAAAAATTGAGGATGTGGGACTCCTCCACTATTCATTCTATGAGTCCGGCAACATTCTAATACTAAAACCTGGGAGAGACGCAACAACAACAACAACAAAACATCAGGCCAATATCCTTGATAAACTTTAATGCAAAAATCCTCAACAAAACACCGGCAAACTGAATCCAGCAGTACATCAAAAAGCTAGTCTACTATGATTAACAAGGCATTATCCTTGGGATGCTAGGTTGGTTCAACATATGCAAATCAAGAAATGTGAGTCATCACAGAAACAGAACTAAAGACAAAAAGCACATGATTATCTCAATAAATGCAGAAAAAGCTTCTCATAACATTGAACATCCCTTCATGTTAAAAACTTTCAATAAACTGGGGACTAAAGGAACATACCTCAAAATAATAAGAGCCATATAAGACAAAACCACAGCCAACATCACAGTGAATGGGCAAAAGCTGGAAGCTTCGCCTCAAAAACAAGACAAGGATGCCCTATCTCACCAATTATCTTCAACATAGTATTGAAAGTTCTGGCCAGAGCAATCAGGCAAGAGAAAGAAAGAAAGGCATCCAAATAGGAAGAGCAGAAGTCAAATTATCTCGGTTTGCAGATGATATGATTCTATATTTAGAAAATTCCATAATCCCTGCTCAAACGTTTCTTGATGTGATAACCAACATCAGCAAATTTTTAGAATACAAAGTTAATATGCAAAAATCAGTAGCATTTCTATACATGAACAACAGCCAAGCCAACAGGCAATTCAGTAATGCAATCCCATTCACATTTGTCAGAAAAAGAATAAAATACCTAAGAATGCAGCTCATCAGAGAGGTAAAAAATCTCTACAACGAGAATTTCAAAGAAATCAGAGATGCCACAATCAAATGAAAAAATATTTCATGTTCATGGATAGGAAAAATCAATATTATTAAAATGGCCACACTGCGCAATGTACAGATTCAATACTATTCCTAATAAATTATGAACGACATTCTTCAGTTTTTACAATAATAAACAAAAGCCATTTTAAAATGCATATAGAGCCAAAAATGTTCCTGTATAGCAAAAACAATCCTAAATCCTAAATCCAAAAAGAACAATGCTGGAGGCGTCATGTTACCCAACATCAAACACAGGGCTATAGTAACCAAAACAGCATGTACTGGTAGAAAAACAGACATAGCCAATAGAAGTCAATAGACAGTTTAGAAATACTGCTGCACCATTATAACCATCTGATCTTTGACAAAGCTGACAAAAACAAGCAGTGTGAAAGAGACCCCACTGCCATTCAATAAATGGTGCTGGGATAGCTGACTATCCATATGCAGAAACTTGAAACTGGACCCCTTCTTTATATCATATACAAAAATCAACTTGAGATGGCATAAACACTTAAATGTACAACCCAAAACTATAAAAACCCTGGAAAATAACTTAGGCAGTAGCATTCTGCACATAGGAATAGGCAAAGATTTCATGATGAAGATGCCAAAAACAATTGTGACAAAAGCAAAAATTGAAAAATGGGATCTATTTTATATAAAGAGCTTCTGCTCAGCAAAAGAAACTATCAACAGAGTAAACAGACATACTACATACAAAATTTTGCAAACTATGCATCTGACAAAGGTCTAATATCCCGCATCTATAAGAAAATTTAACAAATTTACAAGAAAAAGCAAACAACCCCATTAAAAAGTGGACAAAAGACCCAGAAGCTTTTCAAAACAAAATATACATGCGGCCAACAAACATATGAAAATAAGCTCAATATCACTAATCGTTAGAAAAATGCAAACCAAAACCACAATGAAATACCATCTCACACCAGTCAGACTAGCTATTACTCAAAAGTCAAAAAATAACAGATGTTGCTGAGGTTGCAAAAAAAAGGAACACTTAGACACTGTTGGTGTTGTTAGTTTAACCATTGCGAAAGACAGTCTGACAATCCCTCAAAGAGCTAAAAACAGAACTACTATTTGACCCAGCAATCCTATTGCTGGGTATATAACCAAAGGAATATAAATCATTGTAACATAAAGATACATGCAAATGTATGCTTATTGCAGCCCCATTCACAAAAGCAAAGACATGGAATCAACCTAAATGCCCATTAATGGTAGACTGGATAAAGAAAATGTGGTACATAAACACTATGGAATACTATGCAGCCATAAAAGAGTGAGATCATTTCTTTTAAGAGAACATAAATGGAGCTGGGTGCCAATATCTCTGGTAAACTAACACTGGAATAGAAAATCAAATACTGCATGTTCTCACCTATAAGTGTGAGCCAAATGATGAGAACACATGGACACATACAGACACTGGGGCCTACGTGATGGTGGAGGGTGAGAGGTGGTAGAAGTAGAAAAAATAACTATCAGGAACAGTGTTAGTATCCAGGTGATGAAATAATCTGTACAACAAACCCCTTTGACAGGAGTTAACCTATGTAACAAACCTGAACGTGTACCCCCGAACCTAAAATACAAGTGTAAACAAGTAACGACTACATTTTTTCAAAAAAACTAAATGGGACCATTGCCGCCTCTTTAGTATTGTTATAAACGGAAATTGTGATAGTGTTTGTAGGTTCATGGCAGAAAGTAGGTCTTCAATTTAATATTAGTAAAACTTGAAAACAATAGGCTTACTTACATATTTTGGTTTTGACATGAAGATGTTTGTGAAGAAAAGTAATTTTTAACATTTTGCAAGGTAATTTATAACTTCTAGATATTTGGACATTCAAATATTTATTGTGTTAATCTAAGCCTGATAATGTTGGATGGATGGGTGGGAGTGTTGTTTAAATCATTCTGATATTTCATAGTAGGGTAAGAAATGTTAGCTGTTACAAGAAAAATGATATTAAACAAGACCAGTGGTTCTCAACATTCACTGCAAATTAAAGCCAGTGGAGAGCTTTAAAAAGATAGAAATGTTTGGGCCTCACCTTCCTTTCCTGTCTGGATTATGATTTCATTGATTTAACATCTGTTCTGGGATTTGGTATTTCTGTTTTAATTCAAATTGAAATTTGAATCTAGAGTTATGAATTACTGGGCTAGAAAACAGTGGTTCTCAGACATTAGCATTCCTCAGAGTAACCTGGAAGGCTTATTAAGACACATATTGCTGGGCCTCACCTAAAGAGTTTTTAAGTCACTAGGTCTTGAGTGGGCCCTAAGAAGCCACATTTTCTAAGATATTTTTAGGTATGCTAATGCTGCTAGTCCGGGGATTAGACTATGAAGACCATAGGACTGATAATAGTTCTTAAAATTTTAGAAATCATAGGCTATTTAAAAAATAATAGATGCTATTAACATTCCCAACCCCCTAAAAGTGTATGTGTGTGTATATATCTATATGTGTGTATATATATGTATATATGTATATGTATGTATATATACACACATGCATATACATATAAATTATATATGTGTATATATATAATTTATATATATAAATTCAAAATATTGCATACAATTTCACAGATTTCACAAATTCACTGAAACACCTCCATTGAACTTTTAAGAGTTCAAACATTTGAGGCTACAACTCTTGATCTAAATAATTTCTGATATTGTCATCTATCTCTTTAGCTCAAAAATCCAATGTCATCATTTTCCTTTGAGAAATAATTTTATTGCAAATAAAAAATTAAAGTATTAGACTACCATTGAAGAATTTATATTGAAAAACAATATAATTGTTTAAATACACAAAACATGATTTGAAATCTTAGATTAAGAATTAACCTTGCTTTCATGTAACTTTTTTCTTATTTTTTACATTTATATTTTTGTGTATTTTAGTGTAGGAAACAGGTTTAATCTTAACTAATTTTTTATAATTATTTTTAGCTGTTCTTTAATAAAAGACTAAATATTTTATTGACATACTTACAATAATCGATTCCACGCTTTTGTTTTTGTTTCAATTTTAATTTATTTAATAACATGTATTGAGAGTCTGTTAGTTCATGGAACTGTGCTTGGTGACAGGGATAGTACGATGAACTAAATATACACTGTTGTGGCTGTCAGAGAATTAAGCTTTGAATAATTTCCGGCATAAAATGGCTTTTGCATTTCAAAACTCTTTTTTGGTATGTTTTTGGCCCTGTACCAATGCAAAAGTTTTTAAAGAAATATTTTGAAAGACTTGCCTATTGTTACATATTTTGATGTTAGCGGTAAATACATTTTTAACAAGCTAGCAACAGATAGTAACTGTTTAGTACTTAAGGCATATAGGATATAGATAAATATTATAAATGCTTGCAGTATATTTTGGGCTCCACTGCTTTATAGATATTAGGTTGAATTTTATGCTGAGAAAATATGTTTTATTTTATGAAATTTAATTTTGTAGTTTTTGAAATACATTCAACAATGGCATGGTAAATACAATATGGTAATAGATTTCAAGATAATTTAATATATATTGAAGCATCTCAGTAGTAAGGTTTAGTATGTTCAGCGAAATGTAATTGCATAAAGAAATGCACCTGCTGATGTAATGTTAATTAGAATAGTCATGTTCTGCATGTCACTGCTAGCTTCGCTTCACAGAGCTACAGAAATTGCTACTTTTGAGCTTGATAAATTATTCTTTGTTCATTTAGCTTTTAATTTCTTTCTAACGGTGCATAGTTCCAATATCACAAATCACTGTTATCTGGTGTCCTTGTATTCTTTATTTTTCTTTTTTTTTAAGTTTTTGCATTAGAAGGAACAAAGAACTCATGTCATGTCAGCTTCATATATTCCTTTAGTTGAACGTGATCGAGTAATTCAAATGCAAACTGAAGATCATAATAAGCATTGTCAAAAGTGCCAATATTAGGTTAAGGCATTTGTCTTTATTTTAATCATTACTGCTCTCCTAACTTTAGGTAAAACAAATTCACAATTTATTTTCTGTATTCGGAAGAATGCCTTATAGTTGAGACATGCAAATATATATATTTTAATTTTTAATGTTTTTGTTTAACTTTTTAATATTTGTATTTAAAATTATTTTATTAGAACATATAAATAAATGAATGAATAAATAAACACTCCAAGCATAAATATAAATGGAAAACAAGAGGCTTAATTCTCCCTGGTGAAAAAGCGGGAAGAGATTTCTCTCACTTGTCAGAGCATTACCTTGGAAAACTTGAAATTGTGAATACTTTCTTATCTCTTTTTGTTGTACATAAATCCTTTTGAAGATTGAATATGCCTTTTGTCAGCTTGATGACCCAAGAGTGTATTTCTCCAGAACCTGAGAGCCATGTCTTTGGAATGTGTACAAGGAAGAATCTCTCCCAGTTTCCATGAAAGAGCAGAGCCTAACTTCAGTGGGCACCTTGTTCCAAGTTGTAAAACTACATCCCATCACAAAGATATGAGAAGTTTGTTTCTCCTCTGGATCAAGCCAATTAACTAACACAGCTGGCCACCCCAATTACCAGATAAATTAAAAATAAACTATGTGTGACTAATGGTACTGTCATGTCCTCTTTCCTGAGAACTAGTTATTGTTTATCTTGAAAACATGCACATAAGAGGTTGTATCTGCTTGTCTATATAAAAAGGTGAGGTTTACTTTTGTCCTTGCAGTCCCATAGCAAGCGGATTGCCTAGTATTGATGTTTAAGTGTTACCAATGGGGTGGCAAATATTTACGATACTAAAGTAAATGTGAAAACAAGAAAAAGAACATAAATGTAAGATGGAAGTTTTTCAAAAGCCTTTCACATTTTAGCCGTGAGCTATTCTTCAACCCTCATTCAAACATCTCTGCTTCAATACCTTCATGTTCCAATTAAGCAAATTATTTGGTGGCTTTTACACACACCTCATACTTCTACTTTTGTACTTTAGCACACCCTCTCTTTTCAAATGAATGTGCTTCTTCCATCTCCAAATATTAAATAAGGTATATCTTTATTTATACTTTTATTACAAAATTTATTTACCTACCTCTATGTGTTTGTATGTGCATGTGTTTTATATTCCTGTGATACTGTAATCCTCATAGGAAGAATCTTGATTTGTTTACCTTCTTCAGAAAAACAAGACTGGGAGATCTGAAAGAAATACCAGTGATGCCAGAGGCATTGTATATAAGAAATGCCTCAGATGAGAGCCACTCCACATTTTTCTAGCATCATAATTGCTATAATTGTTTTTACTTCATATAGCATATTTAGACATGCATACCATCTCTTATCTCTTACCACAGTTCTGAGTTATCTTGAAAAATTTCTGCTATTGTGCCTCAAAAATTTACAATAAACAGTTGCTAAGTTTATTTGAAGATGATTAGCATCATGCTTAATATTTATTATAATCCATGCTATATCTATGACAGAAGCCCCAAAAATTCTAATGAAATCATCATAAATGATGATGATCATTTTTTAATATATCAAATCAAATGACAAGTGAAAAACTGTAGATTGGTTGACTTCACATTGGAAATGGTTAGGAGGGGATACAATGTCAGGTTTTTCTGAATTGGTTTTTGTTTTGCTATTAAATATACTCTTCTTTGCAAAATGTAAACAAGAAAAGTCGATTAAATATTACCCTAAACTAGTAAAGTATAAGCATAATGACGCCCCAAAGCGTTTTTACAGTTTAGAGGCCTGTGAATTGAGAGAGCATTTCAAAATGTTGAGTGAGGTAATTTCTGTAAATAATTTCTAAAAGTCAGTGCTTTACAAATATTTTTTTCAGAACATGGAATTTAAGCTTACACCACTAGCAAAAACATACAATAAACCTTAGAAAATTCTATTTTTTGACAATAGGCAGGAGAAGAGAAAGGATCAAGGAAATGGCTTAACAGCAAAATGGGAAAAAATATTTTTAAAAACTTTAAATATTTAAAAAATCAACATCTTAAAGCTAAAAAGTGTTTTTATTTTTCAAAGAGTACAGAAAGATTTCTAGGGAAAAGTGGTAACCCAAGTAAAAACATAAACACGATTTGGGCCTCCGCTTTATCCCCACCCCAGAATCATCCTCCTAAATTTTAAAATAGGAGATACTTTGCACAAGCTCTGTTGGCAGTAGAGCCCAATGACTACCAAGAGCAACAACTCCTACGTGCTGAAGTCAGTCTGGTTAATTTTATTTGCAATCAACAGAGTTCTGTATGACACAGTTAGCTACACTAGGCAAGGGGCGAATGACAATGAAGGAGGAGGTGACAGTGATGCAGTGGATAGAAAGGCATGATTAACAAAGAGAGTGCAATTCTTCATTGACCAGAAGATAGGAACTGCTGTCCAGTAACGTTAGACGAGCAACTACAATGGCAGTTTTAATAGTGAAGGTAAAGCAAATCTATCATTATTGGCATATGGAAAAGTTATCTAGGAGATTCATCTGAAATATATATAAAGTGAGCCTGGCCAACATGGTGAAACTCCATCTCTGCTAAAAAAGAAAAAATATCAAAAAAATTAGCCAGGCTTGGTGGTGGGTGCCTGTAATCCCACCTACTGAGAGGCTGAGGCAGGAGAATCACTTGAACCCAGGAGGCGGAGGATGCAGTGAGCTAAGATCATGCCACCGCACTCCAGCCTGGGCAACAGGAGTGAAACTCCGTCTGAACATGAAAAAAAAAAAAGAAGCGAGTGTTCAATGAAAATATCTTACATTATAATATACCAAAACATATAGCTTTGTATAAAAAATAATAACCAATTAGTCGACTTAATAAAAACGTTTCAAGAAATGATAGAAGCTACACAAACAATTTAATAAAAATAAAATAATCCTAATGAATAAAGGAAAGACATGAATAGAGATAAAAAACGAGGAGATAGATAGATGGCCAAAGCAGAGGATAACACCAAGTATCTACACACTTCAAAAATAATGTTTTAGGTTTGTTTGTTATTAAATAAAGCATACAAGAAAGCTATCAATTATCTAAGGGGTGTAAAAAAAATAGACGCTCATGATTAAACCACATGAAGTTTCACAGGGAAATGGGATACACATCTTCATCAACATTAATGAGTATAAGAGTGCATATGAGACCAAAAGCCACACCATCTAACCACAGTGATGCAAGCTTCAATATGCCAGTGAAAAGCATTTTTAATTATCCACCGACTCCCCATTACCTGTAAATTTCCTTAATGTTGGTTTAGCTTTCACATGTATTTCTTTATTTTTCTTTTGAATATAATGATTTATTTTCCTTTATCTATATACACAGCGGTGGGGTTGCTGGATCAAAGGGTAGTTCTACTTTTAGTTATTTGAGAAATGCCCATAATGTTTTCCAAAAGTGTTGAACTAATTTACATTTCCACCAACAATGTATATGCATTTCCTTTTCTCCACATCCTTTCCAATATCTATTGGCTTTTTTTCATAATACCTACTCTGACTACTATGACATGGCATCTCAATGTGCTTTTTTTTTTTTTATACTTTAAGTTTTAGGGTACATGTGCACAACATGCAGGTTACATATGTATACATGTGCCATATTGGTGTGCTGCACCCATTAACCCGTCATTTACATTAGGTATATCTCCTAATGCTATCCCTCCCCCCTCCCCCCACCCCATAACAGGTCCCAGTGTATGATGTTCCCCTTCCTGTGTCCATGTGTTCTCCTTGTTCAATTCCCACCTATGAGTGAGAGCATGCGGTGTTTGTTTTTTGGTCCTTGTGATAGTTTGCTGAGAATGATGGTTTCCAGCTTCATCCATGTCCCTACAAAGGACATGAACTCATCATTATTATGGCTGCATAGTATTCCACAGTGTATATGTGCCACATTTTCTTAATCCAGTCTATCATTGTTGGACATTTGGCTTGGTTCCAAGTCTTTGCTACTGTGAATAGTGCTGCAATAAACATACGTGTGTATGTCTTTATAGCAGCATGTTTTATAATCCTTTGGGTATATACCCAGTCATGGGATGGCTGGGTCAAATGGTATTTCTCGTTCTAGATTCCTGAGGAATCGCCACACTGACTTCCACAATGGTTGAACTAGTTTACAGTCCCACCAACAGTGTAAAAGTGTTCCTATTTCTCCACATCCTCTTCAGCACCTGTTGTTTCCTAACTTTTTAATGATCGCCATTCTAACTGGTGTGAGATGGTATCTCATTGTGGTTTTGATTTGCATTTCTCTGATGACCAGTGATGATGAGCATGTTTTGTGTGGTTTTTTTTTGGCTGCATAAATGTCTTCTTTTGAGAAGTGTCTGCTCATATCCTTCACCCACCTGTTGATGGGGTTTTTTTTTCTTGTAAATTTGTTTGAGTTCAGCAAATGTAAAAGAACAGACATTATAACAAACTGTCTCTCAGTACTCAGTGCAATCAAACTAGAACTCAGGATTAAGAAACTCACTCAAAACCGCTCAACTACATGGAAACTGAACAACCTGCTCCTGAATGACTACTGGGTACATAACGAAATGAAGGCAGAAATAAAGATGTTCTTTGAAACCAATGAGAACAAAGACACAACATACCAGAATCTCTGGGACACATTCAAAGCAGTGTGTTAAGGGAAATTTATAGCACTAAATGCCCACAAGAGAAAGCAGGAAAGATCTAAAATTGACACCCTAACATCACAATTAAAACAACTAGACAAGCAAGAGCAAACACATTCAAAAGCTAGCAGAAGGCAAGAAATAACTAATATCAGAGCAGAACTGAAGGAAATAGAGACACAAAAAACCCTTCAGAAAGTCAACGAATCCAGGAGCTGGTTTTTTGAAAAGATCTACAAAATTGATAGACCGCTAGCAAGACTAATAAAGAAGAAAAGAGAGAAGAATCAAATAGATGCAACAAAAAATGATAAGAGGGATATCACCACCAATCCCACAGAAATACAAACTACCATCAGAGAATATTATAAACACCTCTATGCAAATAAACTAGAAAATCTAGAAGAAATGGACAAATTCCTCGACACATACACCCTCCCAAGACTAAACCAGGAAAAAGTTGAATCTCTGAATAGACCAACAACAGGCTCTGAAATTGAGGCAATAATTAATAGCTTAACAACCAAAAAAAAGTCCAGGACCAGATGGATTCACAGCCAAATTCTACCAGAGGTACAAGGAGGAGCTGGTACCATTCCTTCTGAAACTATTCCAATCAATAGAAAAACAGGGAATCCTCCCTAACTCATTTTATGAGGCCAGCATCATCCTGATACCAAAGCCTGGCAGAGACACAACAAAAAAAGAGAATTTTAGACCAATATCCCTGATGAACATCCATGCAAAAATCCTCAATAAAATACTGGAAAACCGAATCCAGCAGCACATCAAAAAGCTTATCCACCATGATCAAGTGGGATTCATCCCTGGGATGCAAGGCTGGCACAACATATGAAAATCAATAAACGTAATACAGCATATAAACAGAACCAAAGACAAAAACCACATGATTATCTCAATAGATGCAGAAAAGGCCTTTGACAAAATTCAACAACCCTTCATGTTAAAAACTCTCAATAAATTAGGTATTGATGAGACGTATCTCAAAATAATAAGAGCTATCTATGACAAACCCACAGCCAATATCATACTGAATGGGCAAAACCTGGAAGCATTTCCTTTGAAAACTGGCACAAGACAGGGATGCCCTCTCTCACCACTCCTATTCAACAGTGTTGGAAGTTCTGGCCAGGGCAATCAGGCAGGAGAAGGAAATAAAGGGTATTCAATTAGGAAAAGAGGAAGTCAAGTTGTCCCCGTTTGCAGATGACATGATTGTATATCCAGAAAACCCTATCGTCTCAGCCCAAAATCTCCTTAAGCTGATAGGCAACTTCAACAAAGTCTCAGGATACAAAATCAATGTGCAAAAATCACAAGCATTCCTATACACCAATAACAGACAAACAGAGAGCCAAATCATGAGTGAACTCCCATTCATTATTGCTTCAAAGAGAATAAAATACCTAGGAATCCAACTTACAAGGGATGTGAAGGACCTCTTCAAGGAGAACTACAATCCACTGCTCAATGAAATAAAAGAGGATACAAACAAATGGAAGAACATTCCATGCTCATGGGTTGGAAGAATCAGTATCGTGAAAATGGCCATACTGCCCAAGGTAATTTATAGATTCAATGCCATCCCCATCAAGCTACCAATGACTTTCTTCACAGAATTGGAAAAAACTACATTAAAATTCATATGGAATCAAAAAAGAGCCCACATTGCCAAGTCAATCCTAAGCCAAAAGAACAAAGCTGGAGGCATCATGCTACCTGACTTCAAACTATACTACAAGGCTACTGTAACCAAAACAGCATGCTACTGCTACCAAAACAGAGATATAGACCAATGGAACAGAACACAGTCCTCAGAAATAATGCTGCATATCTACAACTATCTGATCTTTGACAAACCTTACAAAAACAAGAAATGGGGAAAGGATTCCCTATTTAATAAATGGTGCTGGGAAAACTGGCTAGCCATATGTAGAAAGCTGAAACTGGATCCCTTCCTTACACCTTATACAAAAATTAATTCAGGATGGATTAAAGACTTAAATGGTAGGCCTAAAACCATAAAAACCCTAGAAGCTTTCACATGTATTTCTACACATTAAAGATAAAGGACAACATATTTTAACTAGAATCTAATTCAACTCAATTTAATCCAAGTGTGTCAGGAAATATAAAACAGCTTGTCATTGAAAATCTGCATTATGAATGACAGTCTCAAAATCTGAGCCAACATAACTGTAAGTTAAAATTAAATTGCCTTTGAGTTTAAACAAATGTTAATTTAAAAATGTCTCCTTTTTAACTTCATAAAATTCTCAGGTTTTCTTAAGTAACTACATTTTAAAGAAAATAATTTTTAGTCTAATATGAATTCCATAAGAATATTTTGGCCATATAAATCAGAAATATTTTTAAGTGTTTCCTTGGTATTTTATCTCTGTATCTCACTAAGTCTAGTGCTTTAAGTGAACAAACTCAAATATGGAATTGTATGGCCAATCTAGGAAGATATGAATATTGACGAAATGTTTTTTACATGTGTATGTTTTACATGTAAATGTTTTACAGTGTAAAAACATTAGCTTTTCAGCCAAGAAACCTTAATTTATATTACAGAACATATGTATATGCTTTATAAAATAGATCAAAATTTATTTTTAGAAACTGTGAATTGGGACTTATGGTTTTTCATTTTTGTTTGTTTCAATAAACAACTGATATTATCAGTTCAGGTATCTTTAGAAAGAAACTACGACACAAATTTATTTAAACAGTAAGGACTGTTTCCTATCTCACATAATATAATATCTGAGTTAAGGTTGGTATACAATTGATTGATTTGAAACCTTTAAAACACTGTCAAAGAGCTAAGTTTCATTTTGAATACTCGAGGTGCTCTTTATCATCGTAAGATGCAGGAGCTCCAAGCACGATATCTGTATATAACATCATTCTAAAGATAGTGTCCCATCTTGTACATCTCATTTCAGATGAAAGTGAACTATTCCCAAACAATCTCTGACCCACCATATTTTCTCATAAATTATTATCCAAAATTTAATTTTAAAATTTAATTTAATTTAAAAGGCTACTTCAAGATTGGAATTTAGCCTTAACCAGGATACAGAGTTAACTTCACCTGAGCTGAGTTTCTATTAAGAAGCAACCATAAAATATTTAAATAAAAAAGTATATGTCTTCACCTCAGGCAACTCATAATATTTCCAATATAATATTCAATATTAATATCATGTCAAAAAATCATTACCATTTCTTTCCTCTGAAGAATTAAAGACATTAAAAGAATTCTGACATGCGAACCAAAAGATCTCATCTAAGACCTGCCATTCTCCAGTCATGTAATCTTTGATAAGTTATATATATATATATATATAAACTTGATTTATATATTTGAAAAATGAGAATAAAATTAATAGCCCTGTAAGCACTTTAGAATTTGAGAAGCAAACAGATATGTATTTCAATGTACTTTATAAATTATAATGTAGTGTATAAATTTGAATTATACTTATTTATTGCTTGATATCTTGTCACAGAATTAAAAAATAAAAACAAAATAGTCACTATTTAAACTTAACTCATATCTACATATCAATTTTGTTCCAGTGGGGAAACAAGTTGGCAATAGAAAAGTAATGAAGAGTAGACTGTTCAATGAGATGTATTCAGAAAATAATAAAAATTTTCTTCTTTACACCACTGCAATTGCAATGATTTCCACTCTAGGATGTTTCATCTTACAAATACAGTTAGCGATCGGTTTTTAAAAATATTTTTAATTTATGTGGGTACATAGTAGGTAGATATATTGATAGGGTACATACAATATTTTGATATAGGCACGCAATATGTAATAATCACATTGTGAAAAACGAGTATCCACCCCTTCAAGCATTTATCCTTTTTGTTACAAACAATTCAATTTACGCTTTTAGTGATTTTAAAATGTATAATTAAATTATAATTGACTACAGTCACCCTATTTTGCTATCAAGTACTTGGTTTATTCATTCTTTTTTTTTTTGTACCCATTAACAATCTCCATCTCCTCTTCACCCTCACTACCCTTCCAAGCTCTAGGAAACATCCTTCTATTCTCTATCTACATGAGTTCAATTGTTTTGATGTTTAGATCCAACAAATAACTGAGAACATGGCTTATAGCCAAAAGATAGGCAATAACAAATGCTGGCAAGGATGTGAAGAAAAAGGAACGCTCGTACACTGTTTGTGGGAATGTAAATGAGTACAACCACTATGGAGAAGAGTTTTGAGGTTCTCCCCAAAACTCGGAAGAGAGCCACCATATAAGGCAACAGTCCCACTGCTGGATATATATCCAAAATGAAGAAAATCAGTATATAGAAGAGATAGCTGCACTTTCATGTTTGTTGCAGCACTGTTCATAATAGTCAAGATTTGGTGGCAACCTAAGCATCTACCAAAAGATTAATGAATAAAGAAAATGTGGTACATATACACGATGGAGTACTATTTAGCCATTAAAAAGAATAAGCTCCTGTCATTTGCAATAACACAGATAAAACTGGAGGTCATTATGTTAACTGAAATAAGCCAGGCACAGAAAGACAAACATCCCATAGTTCTGCAGTGTGATTTGAAGTCAGGTAATATGATTCCTTCAGTTTTGATCTTTTTGCTTAGGGTAGCTTTGGCTATTCTGGGTCTTTTGTGGCTCTACATACATTTTAATATAGTTTTTATAATTTTTGTGAAGAAAGTCATTAGTATTTTGATAGGGATTGCATTGAATCTGTAGATTAATTGGGTGGTATGTGCACTTTAACAATTTGATTCTTCTAATCTATGAACATGGAATATCTTCCCATTTTTTGTGTCTTCTTCAATTTCTTTTATCAGTGTTTTACAATTTTAATTGCAGAGATCTTTCACTTCTGTGGTTAATTCCTAGGTATTTAATTTTGTTTGTGGGTATTGTAAATGGAAATACATTTTTATTTCTTTTGCAGACTGTTCACTGTTGGCATACAGAAATATTATTGATTTTTGTATGTTGATTTTGTATCCTGCAACTTAACTGAATCTATCAGTTCTAATAGTTTTTCTGATGGCATCTTTAGTTTTTCCAAATATGAGATCATGTCACCTGCGAAGAAAAATAATTTAACTTCTTCCTTTCCAATTTGGATGCCCTTTGTTTATTTCTCTTGTCTGATTGCTCTAGCCAGGGCTTATCAAATAACAATGGTAAAAGTGCACACCCTTGCCATGCTCCAGATCTTACAGAAAAGGCTTTCAGGTGTTCCTCATTCAGCATCATACTGTGGGTCTGTCATACATGGCTTTTATTATGTTGAGGTATGTTCCTTCTATATCTAGTTTTTAAAGTGTTTTTATCATGAAGCGATGTTAAATTTTATCGAATGCTTTTGCAATGTCGATTGAAATGATCATATGTTTTCTGTCCTTTATTCTGTTGATATGGTATATCACATTGATTGAGCTGCATCTATTTTACCATCCCTGCATCGCTGGGATAAATCCCACTTAGTCATGATGAATGATCTTTTTAATGCACTGTTGAATTTTGTTTCCTATTTTTTGAGAATATTTGTATCAATATTTATCAGAGATATTGGCCTGTATTTTTCTCTTTTTTTTTTTTTTTTTTGATGCATCTTTGGTTTTGGTATCAGGGTAATATTGGTCCCACAGAATGAGTTTGGAAGTATTCCCTCCTACTCTATTTTTCAGAATACTTTGAGTGGGATTGATATAAGTTCTTCTTTAAATAGTTGGTAGCATTCAGCAATAAAGCCATCGGGTCCCAGGCTTTTCTTTACTGGGAAACTTTTTATTGCGGCTTTGATCTCATTACTTGTTATTGGTCTGTTCAGGTTGTTGATTTCTTCATAATTTAACCTTGGAAGGTTGTGTGTGTCTATGAATTTGTACATTTCCTTTAGATTTTCCAGTTTATTGGCATATTGTTACTCACAGTAACTACTAATAATCCTTTGAATTTCAGTGATATCAGGACTTCTATGACCACTACTTGGCTACCATCTATGTTCACTCAAGTTTCTAGGGCTCTACAATCAGCAGATGGTGAAGCCAGCCAAGTGTTTGTCCTTCCTTTCAGGGCAGTGAGTTCTCCCAGGCCCCAGCAGGTCCAGAGATACTGCCTGGGAGCCAGGGATTGGAGTCAAAAACCTTATAAATTTACCTGATGTTCTATTCCACTGTGGCTAACCTGAAATCAAACCACAATTCAAAGTCCTCCTGCTCTTATCTCCCCTTTCCATATGCAGAAGAGCCACAAATACCTCTGGCCCCTGGGGGTTTGTCAGGTCCCCGCTGTTCACTTAGAGCTCAACGGCTCTTCAATTAGCTTGTGCTTAATGCTACCAGGCCTGGGACTCACCCTTTAGGGTAGTGGGCTCACCTCTGACCCAGGACAGGCCCATAAATACTATCAAAAAGCCTAGGCCTGGACTCGGGGATCTCAGGAGCCTGGTTCGTGCTCTACCTCACCATAGCTGAGCTTGTACCTAAGGTGCAAGCCAAAGTCCCTTTTACTTTTCCCTCTGCTTTCCTCAGGCAGGTGTCTTTCATTGCAGTCACCACAGCTAGAACTGTGCTGGTTCACACCTGAAGCCAGTACATCTCAGAGTTCAAGGCCCATGGCATACTACCTGTGTATCCCCACTGGTTATTCCAGGCTTAGGGGTTCTACTGTCAGCAGGTGATGAATCCTGGCAGAATTGGGTCCTTCCCTTCAAGGCAACAGTTTCCCTTCTGGCCCAGGATACATCTAAAAACTCATCTGGAAGCTAGGGACTGGAATGGGGGCCACATGACCCTGCCCAGTGCCCTATCTTAGTGTGGCTGAGCTGGTGTCCAAGGTGCAAGACAAAGTCTTTTTTTATCTTCACTGTCCTTTCCTTAAGCAGAAGGAAGAAGTCACTTTCATTGCTGGGAGCTGCAGTGCCTGAGGCTGGAGGAGGGGTGGTGCAAGCATTCACTTAGCTGCCCCAGTTTGTCTCCCTAGGTCACGTGCCACACTAGTACACTGGCTCTAAGCCCAGCTCAGCATTAGGAGTTACTGAGGAATTTCAGTCCTTATGTCCTAGACTGCCTTTCAGATTTATCTAGGACCCCAGAGCACTTTGGCCCAAGTTGATGAGGTCTGCTGAGAAACTCAAGTTCTGACCATTGGGACAAGCAAGTTCCCTCTGACTAGGTCTCATCCAAACGCTCCCTCTGTGTGTGTGCTGGCCGAGCCCAGCTCAGCTTTGCTCTCCACTGTGACAAAGCACCACTGAGTTGAATGTAAAGTTCCTCAGTCACTGCGCTCTCCCACCCGCAAGTATACGGACTCTTTCTCTGCATCTTATGACCACTGCCAGGGGATAGAGAAGGGTGGAACCAGTGATGCAATGCTGTCTCTCCCTCCCTCTTCAATTCCTCTTTCAATGATGTGAAGTTAAAACCAGGTACTGTGATTGCTTACCTGGTTTTTGGTTCTCCTGACAGTGCTTCTCTTTGTGTAGATAGCTATTAAAATTTGGTGTGTCTACTTCTATTCTGTCATGTTGCTCTGCCCCTCTAGTTTTCTCAGCAATTTTTTTTTTTTTTTTTTTTTTTTTTTTTTTTTTTTGAGACAGAGTCTCGCTCTGTCACCCAGGCCGGACTGCAATGGCACGATCTTGGCTCACTGCAAGCTCCACCTCCCGGGTTCACGCCATTCTCCTGCCTCTGCCTCCCGAGTAGCTGGGACTACAGGCGCCCGCCACCACGCCTGGCTAATTTTTTGTATTTTTAGTAGAGACAGCGTTTCACCGTGTTAGCCAGGATGGTCTCGATCTCCTGACCTCGTGATCCGCCCGCCTCGGCCTCCCAAAGTGCTGGGATTACAGGCGTGAGCCACCACCGCGCCCGGCCAGCAATATGTTTTGTCGTTGTTTATGGTTGTTGTCAGTAAACACACAAATGTAGGTGAAAATGAACAGAAGCAGCTTGTATGTGTAAGCACTGTGCTACATGCACCTTATGTCCATAAAAAGAGGAGTAATAGGTTAATAAAACCCAGCCCTCATGTCAAAGAAATGTTTCAGTATGGAGGAAGAGAACACCACATACGCATAAAATGCTTATAGAACCGTAAAATGTAGAAGTTAAACATACAGAATCAGAAAGATATGGATTTATGTCCCAGCTCTGGTGAAGACTGCCAGTTTAACTTTGGGCAATATATTTCATACCTCTGAGCTTCTAGAATCTGTTTACGATGCCACACAATGCTCCCAAACTTTTCCTGATTTCTTATTCAAAATTAAGAAACTGACGTATTAATATAGATTAGTCAGCTTATAAGCGACACTATAATATATGATTTGTCAAATGGTAACTTGCTTACAAGATTCTACATGAGGTTAGAGCATTTGAGAGAAAAGAAAGTAAAATCCAGAAGAAAGGATTTAGGCACAGTTTTCCTGGTTCTTCTTTGATAAATACAATTGTCTAGTAAACAGCAAATAAACTGCTATGAGTGTAAAATGTATATAGTTTGATCAAATCAAATATAGTACACATCTATCAATCTAAATATGTTTTAGCTTCCCTTTTGTTCTCTGTCTAAGCAAAGGAAATATAATTTTGCTTCTTATAGCACCTACACAAAATCTAATCATATTTTCTGCATTAGGCTTTTTAAAAGCATCATTAAGTAGAAAGCTGAGATAAGAACCATTTAATGTTACTCTAACCCTGACGTTTGATTCTATTAAAAAGTGACAGAACAAAAAGAACTGGTCAGACTAGCCCATTTGATCTTGTCAGCAACAAAGGCAATTTAAAATTACCAAAGGAAAGCTCCATTTGAAATCATTTTAATGTGACTCAACTCTATTTCTTAAGAGCAATTCCTAGCATTTCAATTGTTTTTTTGCTTAAAACTGTTTTATATCACATTAACACAAGATCTTCATTGGATCAATATTATCAATCCAATTTAATTTATGATTCCCATAACTGTAGAATTTTTTTCCCCACTTTTAACACGACCAAAGTTTTTTTAAAAATATTTTCTCTTCTTTGTCTATCAGTATATTACCTAAAACTATGTTTTTTTAAAGTTCCTTTTATAAAAGAGTCTCCAAAATATTTCAAACCTGAGATGAATACTTTTGTGAAACAAAATGAAATAAATTAGGAAAAGGAAGATGGATTTCAAAAGTAAAACACAAAAAGTATGGTTTCCTTCTTTTAATTTTGATTAATAATTATCTCAATGATAATGAAAAATTTTCATTACCGGATATCTTAGACAAAAAAGTATTTCAAATATTATTTTTAGAATATTTCTATTCATAACACATTTTTTTCTCCCCTGCATGTTCATAAGGATCTGATGGAACAGATGAGGCAAAGACCAAAAAATATAATATTAATGACTAGAGGGACTTGTTGAAGAATATAAAACCACAGCTAGATAGGAATAAGTTCTAGTGTTCTATAGCACTGTAGGGTAACTATAGTTAATAATAATATGTAGTTTCAAATAGCTAGAGGGCGGATATTGAATATCCCTAACACAAGGAAATGATAAATGTTTGACACGATGGGCAAGCTAACTACCTTGATCTGATCACTATACATTATAAATATTGAAGCATTGCTATGTACTCCATGAATATGTACAATTATTATTTGTGAATTAAAAAAATAAAATTTAAAAAGGTATTTGCATGTTCACCTGTTGATATCCACTCTATTCTTTAAACAAAAATCATGAACTATTAATAATGATCATTTAAGAATAAGGGCATAAAAATGTTGGCAGTAAAAAAAGAAAGTAAGAATAAGCCTTTACTATCATCACACCCTAACTGGAATCCAAAAATTCATAAGAATATGGAACTTGAGATCGTGATGTTAAGTGAAATAAGCTAGGCACAGAAAGACAAACATCACATGTTCTCACTTATTTGTGGGATCTAAAAATCAAAATATTTAAACCCATGGACATAGAGATTAGAGGAATGGTTACCAGAGGTTGGGAAGGTAGTGGGGGGCCGTTGTGGGGGGTGGGGATGGTTAATGGATTTAAAAAATAGAAAGAATGAATAAGATACGTTATTTGACAGCACAACAGGGTAACTATAGTCAATCATTTAATTGTACATTTTAAAATAATTAAAACAGTGCAATTGAATTGTTTACAATACAAACAATAAATGCTTGAGGGGATGGATACCCTATTCTCCATGATGTACTTATTTCACATTGTATGCCTGTATCAAAACATCTCATGTATCCCCCATAAATATATACACCTACTAAGGACCCTCAAAAACAAAACAAAAAAATTTTAAGGCTGGGCGCGGTGGCTTACGCTTGTAATCCCAGCACTTTGGGAGGCCGAGGCGGGCGGATCACGAGGTCAGGAGATCGAGACCAAGGTGAAACCCCATCTCTACTAAAAATACAAAAAATTAGCCGGGCATGGTGGCAGACGCCTGTAGTCCCAGCTACTCGGAGAGGCTGAGGCAGGAGAATGGCGTGAACCCAGGGGGCGGAGCTTGCATTGAGCCGAGATTGTGCCACTGCACTCCAGCCTGGGCAACAGAGCAAGACTCTGTCTCAAACAAAAAAGAAAAAAAAAAATTTTTTTAATAATACATTTTACCAAGACAAATATTAAACTCAGAGGAATAAATAATGTATAAGCTATTTTGGGAAATTTAGTTAACTTTTGCTATTGAAAAATAAAATGCATGATTTGTAGAACATAAACTTAACTCAATAACTGATTATAACAAGTAAAATTTTAACTGAACAGTTAAAGTAGGACAAGGTCTATATTTGTCAGCAAGAGAATAAAGACACTGAATAACTTCAGACTTCAGATTATTATAAATTTTAAATGTAATAAAAACATTTAACTAGAGTATATTATTTCACAGTATTCTATTCCATCACAGTATAAAACAAAGAATACATGAAACTTTAAAAAAAATTATCAAAATACAGGAAAAGAGGAAGGAAGAAAAATAAATGGTAAGCAGAAAACACAAACAATGATTAAAGGAATAAATTAAGATTTACTATTAAAAATATAAATACATTAAACTCATTTATAAAAACAACTTCAAATTAAATGTGAAAATCAATACAACAAACAAATAAGCAAAAGAAGAAACAACAGAAACAAATATAGATATATATACCTAACAAAGGAACACATAAAAGTACATTGAAAAGTGGAAAATAATGAGATGACAAAAATCTACACAAGGCAAAAAATATGAGTAAAAAAACAACTGGTATAGCAAAAGTAATATCAGATTAAATAGAACCCAAGAAAAGCATCAGTTATAAAAATAATGAGAAGCCATAAACAAACAACTGTGAAAAGAGAGAATTTAGAACAGATAACGTACATTATGTATTTCTTTAATTTCAAATTGTATTTGATACAGAAGGTACAGGTGCAGACATGTTACATGGGTATATTGTGCAATGCTGCTGTGGTTTGAGGTATTGATTCCACCACCCATGTAGTAAATATTGTACCCAGAAGGTAATTCATTCACTTACCAGCCCTGACTCTAGTAGTCTGCAATGTCTATTATTCCCATGTTTTCACCCATGTGTGCTCAGTGTTTAGCTTCCACTTATAAGTGAGAAGATGTGATACTTGGTTTTCTGTTTCATCATTAATTCTTAGGATAATGGCCTCCAGTTGCTTCTATGCTGCTTCAAAGGAGATGATTTTGTTCTTTTTTAATGGCTGCGTAGTAGTTCATGGTGTATATGTACCATATTTTCTTTATACAATCTACGATTGATAGGCACATAGGTTGATTCCCTATCTTTGCTATTGTGAATAGTGCTGTGATGAACATATAAGTGCATATGTCTTTTTGGTAGAATGATTTATATTCCTTTGGGTATATAGCTAGTAATGAGATTGCTGGGTTAAATTGTAGCTCTGTTGTAAGTTGTTTGAGAAATAGATTATTGAAACACGGTTCACTTTTCAAGGAACTGATAGCTAGTAAGAAGGAGACTTCACACGCATCCTTGATGAAGGAGTAGGGATGGAAGAGATAGCAGGAGGCACTTAGACATATGAAAACACAACTGTGGCATCTACTATGAATTGTGAAAATTTGGAGAGCAGGGTGGAATGTCAAAGAATCAGGTAAGGAGACTGTGTAGACCCAAGAGTCCAGGTGGAATTTTTACTTTTCTTCTGAGAAAATAGGGGAAAAAATGAGAATATTTACACAGGAAGGACACAGTTTAGTTTGTACTTTAGAAAAAATTATCTGATTTCAGTGAGGAGAATAGAAACTAGAAGACACTAAAAAAAATAGGCTAGGTTGTACAGTAATTAATGTTAGAGATGAAGACCAGGATGAATCTAATAATCCTGGTAAGTTCATTTCAAAATAGAAGTTCAAGGAAATACTAATGCCGATGTCTCCAGACGATGACGATGGAAAGTTTACACTTACTCATAATTTCAAAAGTTGCAAGTTTTGTGACTTGTATTATGTGATAGTTTAATTGCCACGTTGCCTATAAGAAAGCGCTTTCTCATATACAGACATGTTTGACATATTTTTTCCTGGTAAAACTTGTGTCTATAATATCTTGACAACTCCCCAATGTGTTAGTACAAGAACAGTTAGAGAATAACACATCTACTGAGCATTCTTATCATTCAGAGTTTAATGTTGCATAATGTTGTAGAATGAGATAGTTCTGATATTTAAAAATTTATTGCTTCTTGCAAATACTGATGCACACAAGTATTTAGGACCAACACTACAGATAATTTTTGTGTCATAGAAATTATATATACATACATGTGTGTGTATATATATATATATATATGTATAAATACCCATATAGTAAAATATAGTGATAAGTTCTGAATAGTGGAATTTCCTGATTCATACTTCATAAGGTAGAATTTATTGTAATGGATGTCACTGAACATTATTATAAAAATATAACTGAGAAAGATCATTCATACACGTAGTAGTCCTCTCTAGAGTAAGCCTAAATCAATACTGATGTTGACATAAAGAGATATTAATAATATTATGTCAAAGATGTATGTCAAAGATAGCAAAATAAATAACTCAGAGGATGCGAAGATAATTTTTGTATCAGTTACCTACCAGAAATATGACACTTAACTGCCATTTCATAACAATTAAAATATATGATGCAATCTTACAAATATCTATTCTTAGGAAGTGAAGGCCATGTCATTTTAGGAGATATATTCTGAAAAATAAAGATAAGAAAATATTAGATAGACAACATCTCAAACCTGTTTTAGTCCATTTTTACTGTCATTACCCTAGTAGAAGTCAGCATCGTTTCTTACCTAAACACCCAAAACAGCTTTCTCAAATAAATGGCCCCACCACTGCTTCAAAGATTAATTTTGAGTTACTTAAAATAATTTGTAAGGGCTTTCGTAAAATTGTGTATGAGTGTTTATTTCACTTTTGCTTTTTGTCTCAGTATTTTGATAGACTTATTGACATAAAATTGATAGATGGTAAACTATGCACATTTAAGTCATTAGGTTTGACATATGTACACCAACTTGAAACCATAACTATAGTTAATACAATTATCAAATTTGTCATTCCCCAAAGTATCTCTTTCCCTCTTCCCTCTCACCCCTCCTTGTACCACATTGCCTGTCCTTATACATGTTTTCTGTCACTATAGATTAGTTTGCAGTTTTTGGAATTTTAAAAATAGAATTATATATTATGTATTATTTTTGTTTGTTTTGTCCTGTTTTTTGAGATGGAGTCTCGTTCTGTCACTGAGATTGGAGTGCAGTGGTATGATCTCGGCTCACTGCAACCTCCACCTCCCGAGTTCAAGCGATTCTCCTGCGTCAGCCTCAGAAGTAGCTGGAACTAAAGGTGCATGCAGGATCATCTAATGTTTGTATTTTTTTAGTAGAGACAGGGTTTCACCATGTTGGCTAGGCTGGTCTCAAACTCCTGACCTCAGGTGATCCACCTGCCTCGGCCTCCCAAAGTGCTGAGATTACAGGCATGAGCCACCACGCCCGGCCCTATATACTGTTTTTTTCGTCTTACTTTTTTAACTCACTGTAATTATGTTAAGACTCAGCTCCGTAGTTGCATCTAATTCACTAATTTATTTTACTGATGCATATTATTGTATTGCATGAATATGCCACAATATATTTATCCATTCAGCTGCTTATGGATATTTAGATTGTTCCCAGTTTGGGCTGTGAATAAAGCTTTTATCAATATTTGCTTAAAGGTCTGTTTGTGGATATAAAGAACTCAAATCAAGTAATAAGAAAATAAATAACCAAAATGAAAAGTGAGCAAAGGAATCAAATAGACATTTCTCAACCTAACTGTCCGTTAAGGAATGAACGGATAAAGAAAATGTGGTATAAACACAGTGGAACACTATTCAGCCTTAAAAATAGAAGGAAATTCTGTCATTTGCAAAAAGATGGATGAACTTGGAAGTCATCATGTTCAGTAAAATAAGCTAGGCATAGAGAGACAAATACTGCCATATGTAAAATCTAAAAAAAGATGAACTCATAGAAGTAGAGAGTAGAATGATGCTTACCAGGGGCTGCAGGGAAAGAGGGACTTGGTAAGATGTTGGCCAAAACATACAAAATTTCAGTTAGAAGGAGTAAGTTCAAGGGATCCATTATACAACATGGTGACTATAATTAATAACAATGTATTATATATTTGAAAATTACTAAGTGAATGAATGTTAAATGTTCTCACCACAAAAACAAGTATGTGAGGTGATAAATATGCTAATTAGCTTACTTTAGCCATTTTACAATGTATACATATACCAAAATATTATATAGTACAACAAATATATATAACTATTTATCAATTTAAAAATAAATAAAATTAAAGTCTTTGTGTAGACACGTTTTTATTTATTTTGGATAAATGGCTAAGTGTGAAATGGCTGTGTTACATGGTAAATGCGTACTTCACATTTTCAAAAAACTGCCAGACTGTTTTCCAAAATGTTTGTATCATTTTATATTTCAACCAATCATTGTCCTAGTTGTTCCTCATATGTTTTCCAGGCACTTTGGCTGAAAAAAATTAGGTATGCAATAGAATTATTTGTTTTTCTATAACTCAGCTGAATTTCTAGATATCAATGACCCATTATGATAGGGAAAAGTTAATATATTTATTCAGGCAAACGCAATGAAATTAGTAGTCATTCAATATTTTAGTTATGTTCAAAGTAAGTCAATTATGAATTTAATCTCAGCATATTCAGAAAGCTGCCTTTTCTCTTGGAATGCATTTAAGTTCCAAGGAGTTTTACATACATCCAGGCATGAGCTGAGTGTGGAGTACAAACTGGGGTGAGGTGCATCTCTTATTTTGTGATAGGATGATGTATAATTTTCCTCCTTTTGGTTTGTGTTTGGCCACTATGACATAAGCATTGGCAGTTAACCCTTTTTGCATACAACGAAATGATCCAAGTCTTGACATGTTCAAGGATTTGCATTCTGATTTTTGCTTGTACCGACCACAGCCTCCTCCATAAAGTACAACAGTTCTCTCTTAACCACTTTCATAATGAGACAGAGGTACAACAGTCTTCTCTCAACCACTTTCATACTGAAATTGGGGTTTTATAGGTATATGGGTGTTCTGGTACCCGAACAGTGACACATCCTGCAGAGCCATTTCCTTGAACTTTTCACTCAATTACTGCTACTCTACCATTTGCTGCCTGTTGGATACAAAGTTTCCCTATCATATTATAATCTCTTGAGCTACACTTTAGGAAGTCAGATATAGGTTTCTCTACTATACTGCAGTCACCCAAAATGCAAGCATTCTTATCACCACCTAATTGGGATGAGTCTAGCAAAAAGGATAAAGAATATGAGGGTGCTCTGTTGCTCTTCTTTTTCTATTCATTTCCCACCTTTCTTCTGGTTGACGTTATTTTTCTTAGAACAAGAAAACTGTCTTTTTCAGCATAGTATCGTTTCATTGGATGTGTTATTCATCGTATACAATTTATACTAACGCTTTAAGATTTCTTTGTCTTCTCTAATTTAAGTATTTTTCAAAATTTCTTTGTTCCTTATCTACCGTATGGTAAATATTTTCTCTTAAAAAAAAAAAGACCATCCACTCGATGTCAAGTGTTACACATTAAATGAAAGACTGAAAATAAAAATCCATTATTAAAATGTTAAAATAGTAGCCCACTACAGTTCTAACAGCGGTGACTATCTCCGCTTATGCCAAGGGACATACTCATATGTGGGAGTTTCCACCCTCCCACAAATGAGTATGTCTCAGTTATCTGCTAGACCTAGATATCTGCTGTAAATTAGTGTTTTCAGAATGGAAAATCATTCTTATGAACATTACAATAATGTGTTACTAATTGCTAGTAGGGCCCCCTTACTCGTATAACCATTCTAAATGGGGAACAGGTTACTATTGTCAAAGACAAATCAAGCCAGACTCTAGTTGAAGTTGTAAGGTCAGATTTAATCAGTAATACACTATTGCAAAAGGGGAAACAAAAAGTTCAGCGTGAAATAAACTGAATTTCTGTTTGTACAGAGGTGGCCAGTTTTTAAAAGGTGAAATGAGAGATCAGCAGCACAGGGTAGGGAAACTGAACCAAGGTTCAGTAGAGTCAGGGAAGTGAAAAATTACAAAGAGCAGGAGGGAAGTGAAGAGTTGGTTCATGCGAAACCCATCAGAAGTTAGGCTCTTCTCCTCCCACAGAAACTGGGAGAAAGGGGAGCTATCTTTAGCTGCTGGCTGAAACAAACAGTAATTTATTTGGTCAAAAACACAGGGTGTCATTTCATTCATTTGTGTTTGCTTTGATTTCCTTCATCATTATTTTATAGTTCTCAGAGTTCAAGTCTTCTACCTCCTTGGTCAAGTTTATACCTAAATATTTTATTCTTCTTGATGCTATTATAAGTGGGATTGCTTTCTTAACTTTCTTTTCAGATAGTTTCTTGATAGCATAAAGAAACACAACTAATTTTTGTATGCTGGTTTTTCATCCTGCAACTTTGCAGATAACGTGATCATGTGTATATATAAAAATCCTCTAAAAACTACACAGAAAAACTGTTAAAATTAATAAATAAATTCAGCATATGTAATTTTACATTTTCTTCTCTCTGATTTGGATGCTTTTTATTTCTTTGTCTTGCTTAATTTATCTGGCTAGGACTTTAGGTACTATGTTAAGCAGAAGTAGTGAAGTAGTCACCCATATCCTGTCCCAGATCTTAGAGGAAAAGCTTTCAGTTTTTCAACATTGAATATGATGTTAGCTGTGGGCTTGTCATACATGGGACTGACATAAAAATAGACACATAAGAAACAGATAAGGAGAGCCCGGAAATAAACATAAGCACCTACAGTCAACTGATCTTCAAGAAGTGTGTCAAGAACACATAATAAGGACAGGAAAATCTCTTCAACAAATGGTGTTTGGAAAACTGGCTACCCACATGCAAAAGAGTGAAATTGGACTCTTATCTTACACCACACACAAAAATAAACTCCAAATTGATTAAAGACTTAAGCTCAAGACAACTTAAGACCTGAAACTAAAACTTCTTGAAGAAAATATAGGGGGAAACCTTTTTGACATTGGTCTTAGCAATAATTTATTGGATTTGTCCCCAAATCATGGGCAACTGAATAAAAAATAGACAAGTGAGACTACATCACAATAAAAAGCTCTGTACAGGAAAAAATAATAACCAACAGAGTGAAAAAACTACCTATAGAATGAGAGAAAATATTTGCAAATCATTTATCTGATGCAGGGTTAATAGTCAACATATGTAAGAATCTTCTACAACTCAACAGCAGAAAACAAATGTCCTGACTTAAACATGGGGAAAAGACATAAATAAACATTTCTCCAAAGAAGACATACAAATGGCCACAAGTTTTATGAAAGGATGCTCGACATTGCTAATCATCAGGGAAATTCAAATCATAACCAAAGTGAGATATTACCTTATATATTTTAGAATGGCTATCATCACTGTATTTGCTAGTTTTCACACTGCCGATAAAGACATACCTGAGACTGGGAAGTAAAAGAGGTTTAATTGCACTTACAGTTCCACATGGCTGGGGAGGCCTCAGGATCATGGCGGGAGGCACAAGGTACTTCTTACATGGTGCTGGCAAGAGAAAATGAGGAGGAAGCTAAAGCAGAAATCCCAGATAAACCCATCAGATCTTGTTAGACTTATTCACTATCATGAGAATAGCATGGGAAAGAGCGGCCCTCATGATTCAATTATCTCCCACTGGGTCCCTCCCACAACAGGTGGGAATTCTGGGAGACACAATCCAATTTGAAATTCGGGTGGGGGCATAGCCCAACCACATCATTCTGCCCCTACCCCCCCCACCCCCAAATCTCATGTCCTCACAGTTCAAAACCAATCATGCCTTTCCAACAGTCCCCCAAAGTCTTAACTCATTTCAGCATTAACTCAAAAGTCCATAGACCAAAGTCTTATCTGAGATAAGACAAGTCCCTTCCACCTATGAGCCTATAAAATCAAAAGCAAGTTAGCTACTTCCTAGATACAGTGAGGGTACAGGCATTGGGTAAATGCAGCCATTCCAAATGGGAGAAATTAGCCAAAACAAAGGGGCTACAGGCCCCATGCAAATCTGAAATCCAGCAGGGCAGTCAAATCTTAAAGCTCCAAAATGAACTCCTTTGACTCCATGTCTCAAATCCAGTCATACTGATGCAAGAGGTGGGTTTCCATGGTCTTGGGCAGCTCTGCCCCTGTGGCTTTGCAGGATACAGCCTCCCTCCTGACTGCTTTCACAGTCTGGCATTGAATGTCTGTGGCTTTCTCAGGTGCATGGCGTAAGCTGTTGGTGGATCTACCATTCTGGGGTCTGGAGGATGGTAGCCCTCTTCTCACAGCTCCACTAGGTGGTGCCCCAGCAGGGACTCTGTGTGGCAGCTTCAACCCCACATTTTCCTTCTGCACTGCCCTAGCAGAGGTTCTCCATGAGGGTCCTGCCCGCTACAGCAAACTTTTGCCTGGGCATCCAGGCATTTCCATACATCTTCTGAAATCTACGTGGAGGTTCCCAAACCTCAATTTTTGACTTTTGTGCACCCACAGGCTCAATACCACATGGAAGCTGCCAGGACTTGGGGCTTCCACCCTCTGAAGCCACAGCCTGAGCTGTACACTGGCCCCTTTCAGGCAAGGACACAGGGTACCAAGACACTAGGTCGCACACAGCATGAGGACCCTGGGCCCGGCCCACAAAACTATTTTTTCCTCCTGGGCCTCTGGGCCTTTGGTGGGAGGGGCTGCCATGAAGGTCTCTGACATGGCCTGAAGACATTTTTCCAATGGTCTTGGGTCTTAACATTAGCCCCCTTGCTATTTATCCAAATTTCTGCAGCTGGCTTGAATTTCTCCCCGAGAAGATGGGTTTTTCTTTCCTATCGCATAGTCAGGCTACAAATTTTCCAAACTTTTATGTTCTGCTTCCCTTATAAAACTGAATGCCTTTAACAGCACCCAAGTCAGATCTTGAATGCTTTGTTGCTTAGAAATTTCTTCTGCCAGATACCCCAAATAATCTTTCTCAAGTTCAAAGTTCCACAAATCTCCAGGGCAAGGGCAAAATACTGCCAGTGTCTTTGCTAAAACATAACAAGAGTCACTTTTGCTCCAGTTCCCAACAAGTTCCTCATTTCCATTTGAGACCACCTCAGCCTGGATTTTATTGTCCATTTCACTATCAGCATTTTGGGCAAAGCCATTCAACAAGTCCCTAGGAAGCTCCAAATATTCCCACATTTTCCTGTCTTCTTCTGAGCCCTCCAAACTGTTCCAACCTCTGCCTGTTACCCAGTTCCAAAGTTCTGAAAATGCTTCCACATTTTTGGGTATCTTTTCAGCAACACCCCACCCCACTCTACTGATACCAATTTGCTGTCTTAGTTTGTTTTCACACTGCTAATAAAGACATACCTGAGGCTGGGAAGTAAAAGAAGTTTCACTGGACTTACATTTCCACACAGTTGGGGAGGCCTCAGAATCATGGCATGAGGTGAAAGGCAGTTCTTACATGATGGCAGAAAGATAAAATGAGGAGGAAGCAAAAGTGGAAACTCCTAATAAGCTCATCAGATCCCATGAGACTTATTCACTATCATCAGAATAGCACAGGAAAGACTGGCCCCATGACTCAATTGCCTCCTACTAGGTCCTTCCCACAACACGTGGGAATTCTGGCAGATATAATTCAAGTTGAGATTTGGGTGGGGGCACAGACTAACCATACCAATCGTCATTATCAAAAAAATCAGAGTAAATGTTGGTGAGCATGTAAAGCTATTAGAACCCTTACACACTGTTGGTGGGGATGCAGAATGGTACAGCCACTATACAACTTATGCAGTATGGAAGTTCCTCAAAAATTTATAAATAGAGATATCATATGATTCAACAACCCTACTCCATGTATATATCAAAAAAATTTAAATCAGTATGTTGAAAAGCTGTCTGCACTCCCATGGTCACTGCAGCATTATTCACAATAGACAAGATACAGAGACAAATGGCTATTGAAAGATGAATTGATAAAGAAAATGTGAATGTGATATATGCAACTCCTACCATTTACACCAATGCATACGAGCCTACAGCACATTAGGTTAAGTGAAATAAGCCAGTCACAGATGAACCAATACTGCATGATTCCACTCATATAAAGTATCTGAAGTAGTTAAAACTCATAGAAGCAGAGAATAGAATGATGTTTGCCAAGCACTGGGAGAAGAAGGAAAAGGAGAGTTGTTTGCTCAATGAAGTTTTAGTTATTCAAGATGAAAAAGTTCTAGTTCTAAAAATCTACATTACAACACAGTATCTGGAGTTAAAAATACAATATTGTACATTTTAAAATACATTAAGAAAACAGATCTCATATTAAGTGTTCTTACTACCAAACAAAACTAAAACAAAAGATAAAAGAAGAAAATTTTTGAAAGTGATGGATACGTTTAGGACCTTGATTGAGGTGATGGTATCATAAGTGTATACATATGTTCAAATTCACCAAAATGTATACATTAAATATGTGCATTTTTTTTTGTTTTGAGACAGAGTCTCACTCTGTCACCCAGGGTGGAGGACAGTGGTGCAATCTTGGCTCACCGCAACCTCCACCTCCTGGGTTCAAGCGATGCTCCTGCTTCAGCCTCCTAAGTAATTGGTATTACAGGCATGTGCCACCATGCCCAGCTAAACATGTGCAATTCTGTATATCAATTATACCTCAGTAAAGCTTTAAAGAAAACTTATAGTAGTCTTTTATTCAAGTCTTAATTGGCCAAGGTTGAGGTCTAGCTGAGAATCAGGTTCAAAGGAGCCTGGCTAGGGTTTGGTAAAGAAGAGATTTTTCTTTCTATATAAGAACAATTTACCCATATAACCCTCTGTTAAAAGAGCTTTGTGGAGTTTCAGTGATGATATGTGAGCCAGTATTTCACCTAAAGTCTTCATTGGCTGGAACCTGGTGGAAATCTCTATATGCTACTTCTGCCCATACCTCCATCTATGTTTGAAAATGGACCCTGTTATCTAGGCTCTTCTAGGACTGGAAAAGCCCCATTGGCCCCTTTCTGCTTCCTGTGTTTCCTCAAGTTAGCCTGAGTTTTTACCTTACCTGCAAGATGTTCCTTACTAATAAATTTTTTGCGTTTACTGCAAACAAAGCAGAAATAAAGATGCTTCCACATCTCCCAGCAGTCACCTTAATGTTTTCCAGGGTAAGCAGTGTTCTTCCTAGCTTGGTTCTGGGGTCATGACTCTGCTGATACGGTTACCACTCTGTCTCATCAAGTCCTAGGTAATCCATGCTTGATTTGTTCTTAACTCTCACAGAAGAGGTTCCATTATTTGAGATAACCCATTTTTGAGATGAATCTTCTCAGCTGCTCTAGCATCTCTGGTCTACATCCCTACCTTCTGCTTATCACCCTGTATCTACCCTTTCAGATTCACTCCCGTCATTTTCCAGGCATATTTTCAAAATCAACAATGGTTTCTAAGACTGTCTTATCTCTACACAACTCTTCTCTCAAAACATAACAGCTACTGGCTCAAGATAACTTGATTTTGTAACTGTGGTGTAGCATGACCTTGGTGCAGATACATACTGCATGACTATTTAGCCATGGACACATGCTGTGTATATTGGGTATATGTTTCATAGACACGATAGTCCTCTTGATCTGGCTATGTAATAAATAACAGGACAAGCACACCTAAATTTCTTATTCCCAAAATTCAACGTAATTTCTAGCTCTCGAATACATGTTCTTTCTGCTTCATAACAGAAAACTAATAATCCAGCTATTTCTATGTACCTGCAGTTAAATTAATTTAAGTATTATTTCAGGTTTAGCTATTATAATAATGTAAAAAGAACAAAATTATAATTATTCAGAAGTTATTTGTTTTCTATTAAGGTCATTAATTTCTAAATTATAGAAAACTTCCATGTGAGGAATTTTCACATTCACTGCCTTATTTAATATTTATTATCTTTGGTGAGGTAGATATGAACTTTACAGATCATTTTATTTTCTTACCATTGTTAATATCAGAAGTAGACTATGATATCAGAAGTGAACTATGTACCCTATGCTCACCCACTGCATCAGTTATAGAACTACACGGTCTCCCAGCTCTACCAGATGCCCGTTTATTCATTCACATTCTAGTTATTACAGTTTAGATGAAATGCATTTGGTCCTGCTGCTTCTGGAATCTAGGACAGTGGAAAGGTGAATTCTATTGTCTTAAGCAAGTTGACTCACTGCCGTTTGTTTCAATTGCAGTTTTAGAATAAAAGCGAGGAGAACAAGATAATATCTAAATGGGCTTCGAACTCAACATTCTATGATTCTATCTACTTTAGCCAAACAAAAGACCATTAGTAAATGTTATCATTTAGTAAATGTGTGTGTATATTTTATTCTGTGTTTTCATCTAACAGCATTTACAAATTGGCTTTTGAGGGAGGTGAACAGAAATGAAAGAATAACTTTTAACAAGAGATAAAAGAAATAAAACTGCCAATGCATATGTATACTTATATACAGATTAAATTTGTAAGTAGAGGGAAACTGTGGGTGTCAAACAGCCAGAGAGAAACCAAGCAGGAGAAATGAAGGAAATACTAGCAATGGTGATCATGGGACAAAAACATAGGCAGAAATCAGGAGGCTTAAGAAAAACAAGCAAATTGATACAGACTGTAATCAGTATTTTAAGAAAATGTGAGAGACAGCAATTTGCAAAAAATTATATACCATGAATAAGGAAGACCTGGATGACAAACAAAATTTTTACACAGTGAGAGCTTTAATGACAAGGGATTTTATAAGTATGGAAATGAATGGCTGTGCAAAATACCACATACAATATGGTTCTACATTTTCAATTTGAAGGTAATTCTTAGAATCATAAGATTATTTTTTTACAATTGTTATTACAAGCTATGAACAACTCAAAGAAAAACAAACTTCCAACAAGAAAGGTGTTACCTAATTTTTGTGATTATATGCAAGCCAAAGTTAACTCAAAGTTTTTATGGCATCTTGATTTCTGTCAAGGGCATAAACAGGACAATCACAATAACAGAAATATGAAACTATTTTCTTATTGGGAAACAGTATATACAAGAGGCTAAGGTACGGAATTTGTTAGCCTCCCTGTATGCATTCAGTTGTGTACAATATTCCCTGACAAAGATTTACTATAAAAGCCTAAATCACACAATACTTATAATGCTGAAATAGTTTCTTTATTTTAAAAAAACACGTACTGCAAAGACTCTCTGTGTTCTCTACATCACAGGACTACGGTCCCCAAAGAGAGGTCTACAGATAGGGTCATGTTACATGTGTCTAAGAAAATCCTTTGAGGGCAATATATTACTATTTCAGATTTCGAGTTTTTCTCCAAATCCATGAAAAATGCACAATGTATATATACACTAAGCAGTTTTATTTGCACTGAGAATGAATACATTTACATTTCCAGAGATACTTAAAGAAGAAATATAAAGTCTCAGTTTTCAAAGATCTCCCCTAGATAAGTTAAAATATAAAAGCATATTTTGAAAATAATGAACAACTAAAAGAAAAATAATCACTAAAATTGTTTTCAAATGACATTTTGCAGAGCCTTAGGATGTGCCATAGATGTCTTCAGGGTGAGCACATGGGAAGAAGCAATAAAGGAGCAGGAAGTCTTAACTACCTCTCATCTTTTACCAAAACAGCTACACTTCTAATGTCAATAGGTCAAAATTCTGCTAAAGATTTTATTAATGAAAGGTCCCACAATTAAAAGTTTAAAAATCATTTAAATAGGCCAATCTCATTTTTTCAATATTTTATTATGAAAAACTTCAAACATAAAGAAAAATTGAGAGAATTTTATAGTGAATATCCATATACCCTCTACTTAGATTCCTTTTACATACATTTACTTTTGGCCTAGTTTTGTCATCATATTTAGAGTATTTCTCTTTTCTTATAGGTAGTGTATGGTTGGGTCTTTTTTTTTTTTTTTTTTTTTTTCACTCAATGATCTCTACCTTTAGAGTGACTATTTAGTGGTTGGACTTAGATATACCATTATCTCATTTGTTTTCTATTTGTTGCTCCTAGATTTTCTTGTCTAATTCTCCTTTCCTGCCTTTTTGATTAAATAAATATACATTGTAAATTCAATTTATCTATTAGCTCTTCAGCAATACTTCTTTGCTTTAAGTGGTTGTTCTACTAATGTATACATTACTATACATCCTTAAATTTTTGCAAACTGTCTAGAGTTAATACTGCAAAACTTCACACAATTTATAGAAATCTTGCAATCATATATATTCAAGATATGATTTATATTCTTTAATCCCTTATGCTATACTTGTCATAAGTGTTATATCTACATATCCTATAAACTCCTCAATATAATGTTACTTTGAACATTAATATGAATTTTAAAGAAATTCAGTGGGATATTAATTTTTATCTATTTTAACTTTTTAAACTCATATTTAACATTTCGTTAAACACTAATTTAACTATTTTAACTATTTATCACTTCTAATGATGCTTATTTCTTCCTTGAGGTCCAACTTTCATCTGATATCATTTCCCTTCAGCCTAAAGAACTTCCTTTATTATTCCTTGTAATGCAGGTCTATTAGCAACATATTCCATTAGTTCCTTTTCCTGGAACACTTTTATTTTGTTTCCATTCTTCTGGGACATTTTCAATGTATATTGAATTCCAGATTGACAACTGTTGTTTTTGTGTGTAATTTCATGAATCACTTTCAAGACATCATTCCACTGTCTCTGGTACCCATTGTTTCTCATAAAAATTCAGTAGAATTTAAGATATTATTGGTTTGTAAGTTATATTTTCATTTTTATGACACTTACCTTCTTAACCAGGTGGCTTATGAGCCTATCTCAGAACATAGAGTCCTGAGAGCAGCAAATTTTAGGTACTACCTTTAAATTATTCTGTCCTGAAATTTCTGTCTGAAAAGTCTGTGGTATTAGAAAAAATTTAACCTGTGCATTGGATTCACCAAGTTCTCCTGAATAATTATTTTTATATTACTGGCAGAAGTGGTGAGAGGGTTATTTGGGGGCTTTCATTTATGAGACATCAAAAAGAAAAGCTTAAACTCTTTATATATGCTAATCAATACCACAGGTTTAGGGAAGTCTTCTAACACCAAATAAATAGCAGTTACAAATACTTTAGAACTCAGCGCATACACTGAATTCTATCAGTAATCCTCTAGATACCCACAATCGAATATTCTTGCACAAAGCAGGTATATAAATGTTATCAATTTGAATGTCTTTTATTTCCCACATAGTTTAATATATTTTTATGGTTAGTAGCCAACCTCTCAATCATTTCTCACTTGACTACAATAATAGAGGCTTTTAAAGTGCACAAATTACTTTTGGTGGTCACTTGCTGGCAGAGCTACTCAAGCCTAAACTCTATAGTTTTAGTCTCTCATTTATCTCTAGAGGCGCCCTTTTGAATTTTCTTTCTGTTGCCCCAACCACCACTTTTAATGGCCCATATGTGCTTGACATCCAATGTGAGTAGGAGTGAAACTACACCAATCAAACAAAATAAATAAAATTTCCATCTTGTTTTGTGTACACATCGAGTCAAATTGGAGTCTAGTGTCAACTAACATGCTTTTCTATGACCCAACACTTTCTTTCATTCACTGGCTTTGTTCAAGTTTCCATGTTTGCTCAAGATTTTATATCCTCTCCTCATAGAGATTATTATTGAAAAGGGCAGACAAAAATATATATGGACAAAATAATGACAAGCTATGATAATTGCCACAAAGTAAACATATAGAGAATAAAAATATAAAGAATATAAGTAATAGTCAGAAAACATCTGTTTGAAAGTACAGCATAGTGGCCCAAAAGAACAGAAGTCAGGAGTGAGGGAAAAATTTTTGCCAGTATAAGAAGCAGACTTTGCAAAGACTCTGCAGCAGAAAAGTGTTTGATGTGTTTCAGAAATGAATATCAGAGAAGCCTGAAGGAGCGAGGAACAGGATGGTAACAGACATGACAAAAAAAGTGTCAAGGGCTATGGTAATTGTTCCTTCCAGCTTTTGCTAAGGAATGTGTACCAAGCTCTATGTATAACTGGAGAGTTGGGAGCAGAATACTGGCATGATTCAAGTTAGATTTAAAATGAAAATGCTTCTTTTTGGGTAGAGAATGAATTCTTTCACTTATTCAACTAACAGACATTTCCATTTTATTAGAAAATCTAGTAGTCATGAACAACACACACATAAAGGTTCTCATAGAGCTTACATTCCAATGTGGTGAGAGATATGTTGTAAATAATCAAATAATGTAATTTTACGTAATGATAAGTGCTATAAAGAAAATGACTGTTATAACCAGAATGGAGGAATGTGTATGTGCAATAAATTTAATGACTGGCAGGAAAAAAACTCTTACTGGATGTATTAGTCTGTTCTCACACTGCTATAAAGGACTACCTGAGACTGGGTAATTTATAAACAAAAGAGGTTTATTTGAATCACAGTTCTGCAGGCTTAACAGGAAGCACAAATGGGAGGCCTCAGGAAACTTACAATCATGGTGGAAGGCAAAGGGGAAGCAATCACCTTCTTCACATAGCAGCAGGAAAGAGAGAAAGAGAGCAAAGGGAAAGGTGCTACACACTTTTAAACAACCAGATTTCGTGAGAACTCTATCCCAAGACAGCACTAGGGGATGGTGCTAAACCATTAGAAATCACCTCCCACCAGGCCCCACATTCAACACATGGGGATTACAATTCCACATGAGATTTGGGTGGGGACACAGAGCCAAACCATACCATTTCACCCCTTGCTCCTCCTAAATCTCATATCCTTTTCACATTTCAAAACATAATCATGACTTCCTAACAGTCCTCCAAAGTCTAAACTCATTCCAGCATTAACCCAAAAGTCCAAGTGAAAAGTCTCTTCTGAGGTAAGGCAAGTCCTTTCTGCCTATGAGCCTATAAAATCTAAAGCAAGTTAGTTACTTCCAAGGTACAATGGGGAACAGGCATTGGGTAAATGTTCCCATTCCAAAAGGGAGAAATTGGCCAAAACAAAGGGACTACAAGACCCTTGCAAGTCTGAAACCCAGCAGGGCAGTCATTAAAACTTTAAAAATAATCTCTTTTGACTCCATGTGTCACATCCAGGCCACACTGATGCAAAGGGTGGGCTCTCAAGGCCTTGGGAATCTCGACTCCTGTGGCTCTGCAGGATGTAGCCCCTGTAGCTGCTTTCCTGGACTGGAATTGAGTGTCTATGGCTTTTCCAAGTGCATGGTTTAAGCTGTTGGTGGATCTACCATTCTGGGGTCTGGAGGATGCTGGCCCTCTTCTCACAGATCCACTATGCAATGCCCCAGTAGGGGCTCTGTGTGGGGTCTCCAATCCCACATTTTTCCTCTGTACTGCCCTAGTAGAGGTTTTCCATTAGGGCTCTGCCCCTGCAGTGGACTTCTGCCTGGACATTCAGGTTTCCATATAACCTCTAAAATCTAGGTGGAGGCTCCCAAACTCTTGCCTTCTGTGCACCCACAGGCCCAACACCATATAGAAGCCTCTAAGGCATGGGGCTTGCATCTTCTAAAGCAATGGCCCAAGCTATACCTTAACCCCTTTTAGCCACAGCTAGAGCTGAAACAGCTGGGACACAGATTGCCGTGTCTTGAGGTTGCACAGAGCAGCAGGGCCCTAGGCCTGGCCCATGAAGCTATTTTTCCTTCCTAGGCCTCCAGGCCTGTGATGGGAGGGGCTGCCACAAATGTCTCTGAAATTCCTTCCGTCATTTTCCCCATCCACTTGGCAATTAACATTTGGCTCCTATTTACTTATGCAAATTCCTGCAGCCTTGAATTCCTCCCCAGAAAATACGTTTTTCTTTTCTATCACATGGTCAGGCTGCAAATTTTTCAAACTTTTTGCTCTGCTTCTCTTTTAAATATATGTTCTCTTTGTTTATGCAAATGAGCATAGGCTTCTAGAAGCAGCTAGGCCATATCTTGAATGCTTTGCTGCTTAGAAATTTTTTCCACCAGATACCCTAAATTATCTCTGTCTAGTTCAAAGTTCGACAGATCTCTAGAGCAGAGTCACAATGCCGCCAGTCTCTTTGTTAATGCATAGCAAGAGAGACCTTTACTCCAGTTCCCTATAACTTCCTCATCTCAATCTGAGACCACCTCACCTTGGACTTCATTGTCTATATCACTGTCAGCATTTTGGTCAAAATCATTCAAAAGTCTCTAGAAAGTTCTAAACTTTCCCACATCTTCCTGTCTTCTTCTGAGCCCTCCAAACTTTTCCAACCTCTGCCCATTATCCAGTTCCAAAGTCACTTGCACATTTTCAGTTATCTTTATAGCAGTATCCTACTCCCAGTACCAATTTTCTGTATTAGTTTGTTCTTACACTGCTATAGAGAACTACCTGAGACTGGATAACTTATGAAGAAAAGAAGTTTGACTCACAGTTCTGCAGGCTTAACAGGGAGCATGACTGGGAGTCCTCAGGAAATTTACAATAATGCTGGAAGGCAAAAGGGAAGCAAGCACCTTCTACATATGGCAGCAGAAGAGAGAGGTAGAGTGAAGGGGGTAGTGCTACGTACTCTTAAACAACGAGATTTCGTGAGAAATCTATCACAAGAGGGCACTAGGAGGATGGTGCTAAACCATTAGAAATCACCTCAATGATCTAATCATCTTCCACCAGGCCCCACCTTCAACTCCGGGGATTACAATTCTACCTGAGATTTGTGTGGATACCCAGAGCCAAACCACATCACTGGAATTGTTTTTGATCTAAGACCTTAATAATAATAATAAAAAGACCCAGTCATTAAAATATCTAGAGGAAGAACATTCAAAGCAGAGGAAATGGCAAACACAAATGAAAAGGGAGAGACAAGCTTGATATGCACTAGAAACACCTGGGTATACATCCACCAGAAATGTGTACATATGGTAACCAAAAGAAGTCTAAACGTGCATTATTTGTGATAGCCTCAACCTGTAAACAAGTCAACAGTCTATCAATACTAGAATATATTATAGAACATTGAAAAATATCATTACATACAACTATTTTTAGGGGAATTAAACAAATCAGACCTGTAGTAAAAATCTGAAAAAAAATTCAGAAATATTTTTAAAGGATGATAATATTATTAGTAGTATTATTCATATTAGAATCATTACTTTTAAACCTATTCAATTTAGATTTCAAACTGTTATTAACATTCATAGAAATTTCATTAAACTTTCTAATTCAACTGAATATCATTACCAAACGCAGTTTGTCTAGTACAGATTATCATCTTAGCAGTTTTCAATGCTGCAGGATTGGTTTGGTTCAACCAGCACTGTCAAATAGAATTTTGTGTTGATGGAAATGGTCTGTATCTGTGTTGTCCAGAGTGGTAGCTAGTAGTCACATGAAGCTATTGAGCACGGAAATTTGGTTAGCATGACTAAGAAACTGAATTTGTATTTTAATACATTTTTGTAAATTATCATATTAAAATACAGAAACTACTGACATATTGAGACATTGTGGAAGCCCTATTTTTTTAACTCAACATTTTATATTATGCTTTGAGACTTGTAGTAGCTTTATTTCTTTTGTGCTTCTATCTGTTCATCTCAGCATCTCTAAGCACAAGCCCTCAAACTTGCATTGGCCGAAGTGCAAATCTTTGAGTAACTACAGGCATTTATGATTAACCAAATCATCTTTCAGATAAGATACCATTACTTCTATTTTAAGGTACTTGTAATGTTCTTATGAAGCTCTGATGATGGGGTAAGGGTAATATAAGGAAAAAAAGAGTTTACAGAAAATTTGTCAGAAATGTAGAAATCGTGAGATTGCCAGGTAATCATGCATATCATCACAGAACTTCTGAATAGAAAGTAGAATGGGAAGAACTGAGATTTTCATGATAATAGAAAAAATGGATACTTTGATTTTTTCCTTAAATTCTCGTTCTATCTTCAAGACTAAGTAGTTTCTAGTATTTATAATATGTATATATCACATTCTTAGAAGATCAGAATATAAATAACTTACAGATATTGTTATCATATAAACACAAGTATGAATTCTAGCAAATAGAAATACAATGCGAAATGACAAGTTAAACTCAAGTTAATTTCTAACCTTGCAGGTTCCAAACCTTGCTGATAATCACTCATCTGAAGGACTTGTTACAGAATAAGTTTCTGTGACAAACGTTAGACCAAATGAATTAGAATCAATTCATAATATCAATAATGATAGTAATAATGAATAAGAAGTATAGAACATTGGCAAAGTAGGAATGGTCACCTATTCAGGAAATGTTTAAAAATATTTTCTTAATCAAATCAATTATATTCTTTGTTATATTAAAGAAGATAATTGTTTGATAAAAGAGCTAATTCCAACTTTCTGATACGATTTTTACACTCCTGTCTGTATCATCCAACCAGCTGGATGACTTAGAGAGTCTTGATATTAAAGACAATGATTGCCCTAAATATTATGCTTTCTTACAAGTTATAGTGACACCAGAACACATTACCAGTGTTGGTTTGAGTTTACTATTCAATGTAACCCATCAGAACCATCAAAAATAAATTTTGATTTTATTTATTGAGTAAATACATATATTTAGCCTAAACTACATCCAGAAATATTAAAAAATCACATTCATATATTTATAGGAATAACATAAAATTCCAGTTCTTTATTATTTTAAACATGCTACAGAAAATATTTGGAAATGTAAAAAAAATCTTGAGACAGAATGATACAAAATATACTTTCATTTCATATGCTAAACATCATAAAATTCTTTTTTTTTTTTCATTTTTTTCATACAGTATGCTGGTCATAAAGCCATTTTTTATAGAGAAGTTTCTGGTAACCTAAATAATTTTCACTGCATAAGGTTTCCAAGGATTTTAAGATTCTCAAATTAAATAGCTGCTGAGACATTTTTTATCTCCTGAATGATAGCTGGAATCAGAGAACTTTTTAGCAGCAGAATCCCATGCTCTTATGGCAATTAATATATTGTCCATGCTGTTGTGCATGGCCCAGTATTGAAGTAACTTTTTATGAAGAAAAAGTTTGCTCTGCTCATTTGACCCACAGAGTGAAAGGAATACGAGGAGGAGTGAGAAAAAGGGAATATGAGATAAACCAAAAATACATTCAGAACAAAAAAAAGCATGTTTTAGACAGTGGAATAAAATTGTGTGTTGTCATGTGCCCCATGTTATTTTATTCATAGTGTGAAAATGTTAAAATATACACTTATTACCAAAGACGTGATTTATCTGTATTCAATCTAACATGAACATTTTGATGAGCAACACAATTAAGAGCAAAAGAAACAAAGCTTCAGTTCTAGAAGTGCTGATCTTTTTTGGATGGAGACAAGAAAACACATGCTGTTTTCAGTAACTACACAACCAAGCAGAAGTCTGCTATTTATATCCAGAACAACTATATATAAGGAAAAGTCTGCTGATAAAGGCTGAAAATATCTAAAGTGATGATAGATGTCTTTACATTTTTATCTCATCGAGTAATTTTCTAAATTTTTACATAATTTAAACAGGTAGAATTAAAAGTGTTATATCTAAAACACAATAGTTTGATCATAGTTAAACTAATCATGTTGTTATTAACCCTGTTGTTTCATTTTTATTTTTCTTAACATAATTCTGATTCCTACTTAAAACAATTGTAAATTAGCAGTGAAAAGAAGACTTTAGATTTGTATAATGCTTCACAATTTACAAGACATTATTCATACATTATCTTATTTTATCCTCCCAACAAGTATGTGAGGTGTTATTTCCATTTTAGATTATATGTAAATTGATGGTCATCTAGTTAGTTTATGTATAAGCCAGGGTTTCTTTCTCATTTATATGAAAAAGTCCCTTAGTACTATTTTTTCACTGTGACTATATTTTTTGATATTTCAATGCAAATAGATGATGCAGAAGCTGATTAAATATAAAATTCTCAGAATTTTAAGAAAATGATAATATGTAACTTATAATATTGGATTTCAAATAAATTTTATTTGTTGAAATACTAGACTTACAGGACAGAGCTGTTACTTTTTTTTTTTTTTTCTTTTTCTTTGAGACGAAGTCTTGCTCTTGACCACCAGGCTGGAGTGCAATGGCATGATCTCGGCTCACTGCAACCTCTGCCTCCCGGGTTCAAGTGATTATCTTGCCTCAGTCTCCCAAGTAGCTGGGATTACAGGGGCCTGCCACCACACCCAGCTGATTTTTGTATTTTTAATAGAGATGGGTTTTCACCATGTTGGCCAGGCTGGTCTCAAACTCCTGACGTCAGGTGATCTGCCCGCCTCGGCCTCCCAAAGTGCTGGGATTATAGGCGTGAGCCATTGTGCCCGGCCTGCCTATTTTTATAAATACAATATTTTGTTATTTAAGAAGGTGGACTAATAAGTTCTAGAAATTTGGAATACTTCCTTTGCTCTTTTTTAATGCAACACTTCCATATATGTTGCAATGCAAATTTCTACATACTGAAAATAAATAACTTTATGGTGTGGGAAATTGTAATCCCTCTTAACAAATAGAGAAGAATTAAGCATCAGTAAACATTATCAATACATACCACAAACTCTTTAGGAATTTTAAACAAATTTATACTTTAAATATTATCACCAAAATTTTTTTAAAGCACATTAAATTTTCATTGAAAGTAGATGGAGGCAAAATCATTAGGTAAACATATTCAGTATCACTCAACATAAATAATTTTCTTGTCTTTATTTTTCTGGTTTTTATTATATGTATATGTCCCCCCAAAATCAGTTTTGAACAAAATACTTACATTCTTGACACTATTGGTACCCCAGTCTTTAAAATGGACAATCTAAGTAATCTTGTAAAATATTCTTTCATAAAAACAAAGTCATAGCTACTGAAATATTTCGTAGGAATTCTGACTGCCCATACCTATTTAACTCCAAATATAAATTAATTATAGAAATAAGTGTTGTAAACAGTTCTTAGTGCTAGCAGTAGAGAATCATGTGATACTGAAAGAGCAATAAAGACGAAAAAAATAAATTTTTCTGTGTGTATGCTTGCACATGTGGGTCTTATTTTATTTTTTCTCTATTTATTTCCTCATTTCTGGAATAGGGTAAAATCTCTCTTCCCCAAATGGCCACATTAACAAAATATAGTGGACTTGATACCAGTTTTAGGAGGAAAGTCCTCTGATTAGAGTAATTCATACTAAAGTGTACATGATTAATATTATCATGGCCTATAAGATGTATATTCTTAAAGGAAGATCTCTTAACATAAATAATTTATTAATTGAATTCTTTCAAATGAATAACAAGGTGACATTTAATTTTAATTTTTAATGACTATATTTTGAGAGAAATTTTAGGTTCTCAACAAAATTAAGAGGAAGAGATTTCTCATATACCCTCTGCCCCACACAAACATATACTATCAACATCCCTCATCAGAGTGGTACATGGTTAAACTCAATGAGCCTACCTTGACACATCATTATCACCCAAAAGCCATATTTACATTAAGATTCATTCTTGGTGTCATATATTTTATAGGTTTGGACAAATGTATAATATGTGTCCACCATTATAGTTATCATACAGAGTCATTTCACTGCCCTAAAAATCTCCTGTGCTCCACCTATTTATCCCTCCCTCCCACTAAGCCCTAGCAACCACTGATCTTTTACTGTCTCCACAGTTTGGCCTTTTTCAGAATGTCATCTAATTGGAATCATATGGTATCTCACATTTTCAGTTTGGCTTCTTTCACTTGGTACTATGCATTTAAGCTTTTCCCATGACTTTTCCTAGCTTGGTAGCTGATGTCTTTTCAACCCCCAAAGAATATGTCATTGTCTAGATGTCCTACAGTTTATGTGTCCACTCACCTACTCTAGGATAACTTGGTTGCTTCCAGATTTTGGCAATTAGGGATAAAGCTGCTATAAATATCTATGTGCAGGTTTTTGTGTGAACTTTTCAACTCCTTTGGGTAAATATCAAGAAACAGAGATGTTGAATTTTATGGTAAGAATGATTAGTTTTATGAGAAACTGCCAAAGCGTCTTCGAAGTGGCCACTTCGTTTTGCATTACCACCAACGAGCAAGAGTTCCTACTGTTCCACAGTCATCACCAGCATCTGGTGTTGTCAGTGTTCCAGATTTTGGCCATTCTAATAGGTGTGTAGTGATATGACAATATTTAAGGTTATGTGAGAGACAAATGTATATATGGGTTAATAATTAAAACCAAAAGTAATAATTTTTCCTATGTGTAGAATTTTGAGGTCAATTGTCCTTGGCTCTTCCAATTTTTTATTTTTCCCCCTTCCTTGCTTTTGACCACACAGAATATCATTAAGATTTTTTTCCAGTTTTCAGGACAAGAACAACTCTCATTTTGGCATTGGTAAAATGACTTACAAAGACTTACAATGTGTAATTGCTTATAAGGTTTTCAGCTTGAATGTTTGGTCTTGGCCAGTCAGCCAATTGTTGCTCAACCTTGAAAGATTCATAGAACTTCATTAAGGAGTTTCTGCTTCTGTTATAAAGAAAAGAGGGCTGGGTGTGGTGGCTTATGCCTGTAATCTCAGTGCTTTAGAAGGCCGAGGTGGGAGGATCACTTGAGCCCAAGAATCTGAGGTTAGAGTGAGTTATGATCATGTCACTGCACCGCAGCCTGAGTGACAAAGCAATGCCTTGTCTTAAAAAAAAACATTTAGATCATACTCTTTTTGCCAAAATATAAAATAATAAATAAAAGAAAATAGGGCTAATCTATTTTACAGGCATGGATCACAGTAAATATGCTTATCATTTTTTATCATGAAATGTGCTGAGAATTTACATAAATAGCCTTTATAAAATATGAAGAACATTTATTATAGGACAGCTGAATGATTTGGAATGTCAACTACAGAACAAAGCACAAGGCGAGGCTTTTCCAATAAATGCCTTAGGAATCTCCGTAGTTCACAGCTAATTATCATTATTTCATTTAGGAGAAGTCAGGTATCTTACAATTGTGATATAAGTACTAATATAATGGTCAATGAGTAGTATTTATATGAAGTTACTGAGGGAGCTCTCAACTTTGTAGAAATATTTTGCCTAAAACATTTGTTTACATAAAAGAAGCATTCGCGGTGTTCAATCTCTGCTTCTAAAGATAATGTTGAAGACTAAATTCTGCATGAATGCACTAAAAATTGATAACAAAAACAATTTACTAAGCATTAGTATAATCCTAGGATCACAATAGCTGCCTCCTGGTCTTTTGAAATATCTCTATTTTTAAAAGTGAAAACCACTTATTCTCTAAATTAAATGCCTCTACATCTTGCAACAATATCCTATTTCTATATTCATTTGGCTTTGAATTTTTCTTGAAATGTTATGTTAAATTAATTTATATGCTATTGTTTAACCCAGAAAATATTCTCACTGACAAGTGCAAGTGTTTTACAATGGTAAAATTAGGTGATTTTCCTTATAGAGTAATAAGAGTTGTTTTACTTACATGATGCTACAATGAAAATAGCTACTTAAAAATGATTTATATCTCTTTAACTGAATCCAGTGAAGATAAATCATTGTGGTTAAAGTTTCACCTCTTCGTAATTACCATGAACTAAAGCCAATAGCTATTGGCTATCAGGTACTGCCAATGTCGGTAATCAATTCAATGGATTTTTAAGAATAATCAATAGGTTTTATAACAATGCAAATTATCTAATAGTTCTTTTTGTTTTTGATAATTAAATAAACAATCTATTGACTTTTTTCCTTTTCACCTTTTGTTACTTTTGCTTGAGGTCAAATGATACGTTAATACAGGCTTCTTTCACACATTTCATTAGCAGCGAGTTGACATGCCATTTAAATCTAAATTGGAGAAAACATCTTTAAAATTAAGTATATTTTTATTATTTATGAATATTTTATTAAAAGATTAAGTTAATTAATATCTAGTGTCTTTTGAGTAGCAAGGTAATCACAATCATTGTATGGTGTGTGCGTGTGTGTGTGTGTGTGTGTGTGGTGTAATTTAGTGGCCCTGATGTAACAAGCAAAAGGTGTTCATATTTAGGAAAATGTTAAATTCTGTATAGCAATTGTGTAGTGGCGTAAGTGGTAAGGCTTGCGCTTTTAAGTAGTACACATTAAGCATCTTATATCAACTATTGGTAGTATATATAACAATATTAAAACTATTCTAAGTTTGTAAATAGGTTCCAGTGGATATTCTATAATAATAAAACCTTTTGATAAGAAGTGTATTTCCCCCAAACTGTGCCTTAACAAAACCACCTTATCCAATAAACATATCAGTCTTAAGGTTATGAAGTCAGTTCCCACTACAAAAGTTCTGGGCACGTTGCGAAAGTGACTAAAAGTGTTTTGAGGAGAATTTCTGATTAACAACAACAATAAGTCTTTGGGACCTAAATGCGTGAACCACCTAGTCAAAATACTAAGACCACTAGTGCCGGGAAAAAAAAGTAAAAAAAAAAAAAAAAAAAAAAAAAATTCCTAATTTATTACTTGTCTGGCAAGGCAGTGCTGCATGACCCAAAAGAAAGTTTAAAAAGGCTCTCAGGATTACAAGTGGAAACACTTAATGTAGCTTAAAAAGAAAAAGTATATAGAAAGGATTATAAATTTTTCTTTGGGACCAGTCACTGTATGTACTACTTTATGAACAAAAATGCGTATTTCTCACCCTGGCTGGAATACATTGCCTAGAGTTACTGTGCGCTCAAGGTCACACAGCAGGCACACTCCGACATACACGCCTGAAGACTGAGAGCTTTTCTTTAACAGATTTCTGGATGCAAACAAATATAATTCCATACTCAAGGAAAGAAGGATGAAAATTCAGAAAGGACCTTCAAGTGATTTTTTGTTTTTAGTAACTTACATCAAGGAAGAGTACATAAAGCATAAGTCTACACTCCTTGGCACTGCTTGGGAAATTTTAACAGAGAGTTGGCCTTGGGACATCCTCCAGATTAAGAAATAGTGTGTTACCAACAAAAATTCACCCACCAGCCCCCCCCAAGTCATTAGCACCTAAAGGTAACTACTAATCTGACTCATTTCATCATACGTAAGTTTTGTCTTTGCTTGGTCTTCATATAAATAGAATTATAAAACATATTATCTTTGTACCTGGCTTCTATTTCTCAACAATATGACTGAGACTTAACTATATTGTTGCATATCGCAGTAGTCTATTCTTTTGCATTACTGTTGAATATCCCTTTGTATGAATATACCACAATAATTTTATCTACCTTTACCATCCACAAGGACATAATAATATCCTTAGATTTTCTTCTAAAAGGTGTGTTATTTTATATTTTATAATTCATATGGAATTGATATTTTTATATGATGGAGGGCCAAGATTATCTCTTGTTCTTGTATGAATAGTCAAGTGATCCAGTGTTATTTACTGAAAAGATCCCCACTTCTCCTCTGCTCAGGACTGCTACCTTTGTCATAAATCAAGTACTCACGTAAGTATGAGTATGTTTTTGTGTCTCTATTCTCTTTTATTAATCTGTTTGTGTCTCTTTGGTAAAAAATAGGATCTCAGCTGAGTGCACTGGCTCATGCCTATAATGTCAACATACTGGGAGGCTGAGGTGGAAGAATTGTTTGAGGCCAGGAGTTTGGGACCCACCTGGACAAACTACAGAAACCCCATCTCTAGAAAGAAAAAAAAAGAAAACGTGATCTATTAATCATTGTACCTTTATAGTAAGTTTTGTCTAGGAATGTTGCTTCTCCAGGTAGACTTTGCTACTTTAAAATTGTCTTAGTTTTGCTAATTTCATTTCCATATAAATTTTAAAATAATCTAGGCAACTGCCCCCTTAAATTACATTTTTTAATATTTTAATTGAGTTTGCCTGGCACAATTTCTGCCCAATAAATTTTTGTTGAATGAATGAAATGAGCAGGATAGCATAATAAAGATATTTTTAAAGTCTTCCTGTAGAGCCTTCTTATATGAAATATTCTCTGCAGCACCAAAATGGGGTCGGAAAAATAAATACCCTTATAATCATCCAACTGAATTCATTTTATTCTCTTAGTATATATTATTAGAGCACAATTCAATGTCAGGCACTGTGCTGGTCACTGGGTACATAATGTGAACTAGATTTAGTTTGAGATTTTAAATCAATCTCAAAAGAAGAACCAGTATTAAAGTATGTACTATTACTGCACAATATCAACAAAGTTGTTTTATTTTTTAAAATGTTATTTTCCACTTTTTCTAATTTTTAATTATTAATAGGTTAATTGATACCCTTGTTTATTTTTAAAAAAAATAAACTTTTTTTTTTTTTTTGAGACAGAGTCTTGCTCTGTCACCCAGGCTGGAGTGCAGTGGCCTGCTCTTGGCTCACTGCAACTTCTGCCCCTGGGGCTCCAGTGATCCTCCCACCTCAGCCTCCCGAGTAGCTGGGACCACATGCACTGGCCATCACACTTGGCTATTTTTTGTATTTTTAGTAGAGATGGCGGTCTCACCATGTTTCCCAGGCTGGTCTCGAATTCCTGAGGTCAAGTGATCTGCCCACCTCACCCTCCCAAAGTGCTGGAATTACAGGCCTGAGCCACCACATCCAGCCAAATAAATACATTTTTAAAGAAGAAAAACAATGTATAGAACCTGGTAATAATCTGAGACAAATGGTCTTGCAAAAAAGAAGCCTGAAAATTAATTATATAAGCAAAATTCTACCATGTAGTATATGGTTTCTTTCTAAAATTATTTCATAAGGAGGCAACAAATAATTTGATAAGCCACACCATATGAAGTGTCAATACTTCCACAATCTTGTTGTTTGGTAACTTGTAGTGACTTTTATTATTACTTTTATAACCACCAGAGGACAGAACTGGCAATGGCTGGCAAGTTTTGTTTCCTCTGGTTTTTCTAGGTTAAATGTACAAAAAGAAAACACACATTGTCAAAGTAACTGGTACACGATGGTACTGAAAGACAGAAAAAAACTAAACACAACAAAACTCATTGTATCCTTAATAATTGGGAATGCTGATATAGGGGATATAGATATAGAGGTCTACGAAAAGAATTTGACAGTTACTGAGGTATCAAATACCCATTCTGTGTAAAAAAAAAAAAAAATTCATGACAGGGCTAACAAAATCAAAAGTGCTGACGCTGTCTATTGGAGCATAACCACATACTTACAGGTTTCTGTGGCAAATTTATGGAGAGTTTTTTTTCCTATTCCTTAGTAGATAAGAAGTAAAGGACAGTCTTTAAAAGTTAATTTTGGAGAGTATGACAGTAAGAAAGCATAATCTTTTCAACTAAATGGAAACTTTAATTTTAATATATTTTTGAAGACATATAAATACATGTTACTTCTTGAATTGTTCTAAAATGAAATTATCTGGTCTAGTGCAGTGGCTTATGCCTGTTATCCCAACAGTTTGGGAGGCTGAGGAAGGCAGATCACTTGAGTCCAGGAGTTCAAGACCAGCCTGGCCAACATGGCAAAAGCCTGTCTCCACTAAAAATACAAAAAATTAGCCAGGAGGGTGATGCACACCTGTAGTCCCAGCTACTTGGGAGGATGAGGCACAAGAATCACTTGAACCTGACCCAAGAAGTGGAAATTACAGTAAACTGAGATCGCGGCACTGCACTCCAGCCTAGGCAACAGAGCGAGACTCTGAAAGAGAAAGAAAGGGGAAAGGGAGGGAAAGGAAGGGAAAGGGAGAGGAAGAGAAAGGGAGGGGAAGGAAGGGAAAGGAAGGGAGAGGAGAGGAGAGGAAAATAATTTTACAGAAGTTTGAGATTTAGCAATCTGCAAGTGAATTTACTATTTCAAGACTAAGACAACATTCTCAACAACAAAAGAATAATCCAAATGAAACAATATAGAAATTCATGTGTGTTTGTATACGCACGTATATGTATACATTTACTTTTTAAAGTTCTGTGTTTGTGTAGTATTTGATACTTTGTTTTGTGAATGAAAACGTGAGGTGTACACATTGATTAACAATGATTTATTATATTTCCAAGTGTACTCAGATCTAATACGAAAATATTTTAATCCTGGATCATTCAGAATTAAAATAGGGCCTTGGTGTATAAGATGAAAAATATTTAGTACCCACAGCCAAATACTTACAATTACATTAGACAGTTTTCAAACAATAATAGGTGAAAATAGATATATTTCTGACCTCATGTAGAGGATTTCTTGTTTATGGAGAGAATGATTATGTGTGTGTGAAATAAGCCTAAGAAAAACTTTTCAAGATTGAGGAACAAAGAGTTTATTTAAACTCTGACATAGATAACATAGTAAAAAATTTTAAGTGTTTTATTGAATTAAATAAATTGGATGCATCAATTTTGACATGTTATTTTTCTATTTTGAAAGCTAAACTCTTAGAAATTATGACAAAATATGATACGGGATGATAGGCTATGAAAAATAGTAAGTAAATTATTGCTCCCCAAAGATAAGAAAACTTAAATGTTTATACAGACATCCTGTCAATTCCATACCAAAAGAAAAAAAAAAAAAAAAGGACAGGTAGAGGTTCTACAGATCCTTGGCGATTTCAACTTCTCAACTGCTCAGGGAGTTCTACATACTCCCCCTTTTTCCTAAACCATATCTCCTCAAATAATAGTGCCAGTGATTTTGTGCTTCAGATAATCTGTGTGCATGGGAAATTGAATAAAAGATTAACTCCGAATGGAGTCTTTATTCCAGAAGGCCAATATGACAGTTTCCTATTGTCATTCATCAGAGAATACTTTCATGCCTCTAAAAACACTCCACCTTCTTTCCGGAATGCCATCCATACTTTGATTTACACTGGCATCATAAGAGGCTCTTTTTTACCCCCATCCACACATAAATCATGTTAATTTGCTGCATTGTATCAAAATGGCAACTTCCATCTATTTCTGGAGTATAACCTCAGGAGAGCAAAGACCATCTATTTTCTTTTTCACTTCTGTATTCTTGGTGTTATCCCAATATTTGGAAAATAAATAAGCTTTTGGTTCAATAAATTTTAAATGATTAGATAAATGGAAATTTTGATAAAGTGCTTAAATATGTTTGCTATTGAGTATCCAAAGAGATATAGTCCTTGCTTAAGAAAATTAAAATTTTGAAGATGCAAGGAAGAGAGAAGGTTAGTGCTCTTAATCTCAAACAAGCTCTTGCATATCAATAAAAAGACAACTAAATGAATAGAAAAAAATGGACAAATAACTACTAATTATGTAGTTCCCTTGTAAAAAATTTGTATAATGGTATTTATAATGTCTTTATTGTGTCTTAGGAATTATAAAAATGATTTACAAATATTAACCTGTTTAATCCTCACAAAAGCAAGTTGTAGATAATACCACTATCATCCCATTTTATGCAGAAAGAAAGTGAGGTGCACAGAAGTTACTTGGATATGGTCACACTGCTATTAAATGCTGGAGTTGAGATTTAGACAGTCTGGCTCCAAACCCTGAACATTTAACCACTATTCCACATTGCTCTAAAAACAATATAAACAAGAAAAAATGATCTACCTTGATAAAATAAATGGAAATTAAACAAGAATTGGTGACACATTTCAACTCAATCTAACAGAGTTGTAAAGACCAATAAACAGGTGGTCCATATGCTGTGGCAGGAAATGTAAATTGGAGGGCAATTTGGCAACATCAGATGTACTATCATATGTGTGCAAAGAGACATACACAAGGAAGTTTAAGACAGAATTGGATAAGTAAAAAATGCGAAAATTACCTAAATCCAAAGGAAAGTTTTCTAGTTACACATACGCCACTATATCCCCACAATGACATAATGACCACTGTTAAGAAATACAAAAGCAGGTACGCAGATACATACTGATATGGAAAGTTATCTTTAGCATGATTTCAACTAAAAAAAAAACCATCAAATTACTGACAACAATATATTTTTAAAGTTTATGTTAATGATATATATTAATATGTATCCTTTATATATGTTTAAATCTATGGAAGGATATGCATTAAAATATTAGCAGTGATTATATCAATAGAATTGAATTGGGGTGCTGAAAGAAGATAGATTTGGGGACGTTTTTAGTTTTTAAAATGTACCTTTCTATGTTAAATTTATTTTAATGAGTATACATCACTTTAATATTATAAATAATTAGATGATGTGATATAAACCTCTTACCATTTTTTTTTGTAAACATTAACACACTGCCCAAAATAAACACAGTGGCATCCCCATGTGCAAGGGAGACACAGATCCAAGCTACCCATCCCCAGCAGGGCTCTTCCATTCAGAAATATGGAGTCTCGTATCTGTTTGTCTGTTTTGGCCCCACTTAGATTCATTAGATTATTTCTCCTGGCAAACAAACTCTGATGATATCAGTCTTACAAAGAGATCCTCAGGGCTTTTCTTCATGTTACTTAGTGTGGCAATTCCACAAAACCACAGCATAGCATAAGTTTCTGAAATTGTCGTTAGCTTCCAGAGAGTGGGAGCTCAGGTGGCATTTTCTTTCCTTGTCTCCTGGTTCTATGTGTTAATGTAATATTATGTTTCCCTGGAGGACTATTATACACCTACCATCTCTTTCTTAGGAACTTAAATGGATTGACCACATGTCATCAGACTCTCAACCCATACCATGTTTTGCCATCATTGTCAGTAGTATTTATTACCCACAAAGAGGACACAAATGATGAAGCATTTAATATCCAAGCAAAAAGCCTTTTTCTTCTCTACCCTTTTACCAAGCCAAACCTTATCATTTCTATACACAAGCAATTTTCTCCAACAAAAGAAAGTCAGAATGCTAGACCATGGACCACATAAAAAGAAAGGTTTACACAGCTAAAATATACAGAAGAATAATTTGTTTTTCTTCGTCTTTATTTTCTGGAAGATACACGTTCATAAGAAGTGTTGGTAACAACATATATGGCAAATACTAAAAGGATGGCAATGCAACACAATTTGTAGGCATGGCAAGAGATGAAGAGGAGGCATCATAATTTAAGGACGGTGGAAGATTTTAGGGAAACAATTCACTATCTTGAAAACTGGTAAAGAAAAAAAAATCAAGGCTTTATCTTGCCATTCCTATATTAACTTTACTATAGGATAACCAAAGAATGGTTACAAAGATATTATTGAATAAGCATATCCCCATTTTTCAACTTCCAGTAGCTCAGGTTCTTCAAAAGATACATTGTTAAAAGAGAAAAATAAATAACAACGCTTTTAAAATAGGCAACACTAAATTACAGTGTCCCAGATGTTCTCTTGATTGACAAAACTATAAGAAATGCAAAGGTGATTAGTGTGTGAGTCAAATAGTAGTTACTTTTGAGGGATCAAAAGGGATATGATTGGGATGAGGTATATGGAAGAGATTTTAAGATGAGACTGACAATATTCTATATTTTGGCCTGTGTGGTGGGTACAAAGGCATGTAACTTACACATTTGTGGTGAGTTTTTCAGTATCTATGTTTCATCTTATAATAAAAAGGAAGAAAATACCTGTCTATGCCTTGGTCCCACTCCCAGAGTCTGACTTTATTGATGGAACAGAGATAGAGCATTGGAAGGTTTGTTAAATCTCCCCAGGTGATTTTTAACATGTAAAAATATTTTTTCTCTGCTGCTACAATGGGTTGAAAAAATGAGATCATTGAACTCGTGAAGCTTATAGTATATGCCAAACCAAAAAGTGTATTTTGTGCCACACTAAGGCATTCAGATCTATTTCAGAGGTGTATCATGGAAAAGACTTACATGACTGCATTTGTTTTTTTTTTTAAATAAAAACAACCATTCTCTAGTCACTGATTATTTCTGTATCAACGTAATATCTAGCATTTCCCAAAGTCATCTCCAGTATTTGCAGATCCATAACGCTAAAGACAAGTCTAATTTTTCTTTTTCTATACTTTCAAATTTTCTTATGCTTAAAATATCTAAATATGTTACATATTATATAAATTATGTTAAATATTACCATACATAATACTAAATATAAATTTTCATTTATAACACTATATTCTCTATTATAGACCCTTGCTAAACAAGCCTCCTCCCACAGTGACCAAGCTCTTATATTTCTTCAGTTTTTAGATTGCTTTTCTTGTATGTTTGTTCTAACCTGAAAAGCTTTTCCTTCTTCACCTTGTTTGAAATGTAAAATCTTCAGTACTCTATTACTGCAGGTCTACCACGTTGTATATTTTGTAAATGATCTAGGCCCCTTGATTCTCTTTTTTCTCACTGTTCATGTTCTTATTTATTGGCCTTTCTTTTGTTTATTTAGAACTCCCTTCAGAGGATAGTTTAGAAAATGAAAATTAATTGCCATCCAAATCCAGTTCATGCTTGTTACAATTTCTAATAAAAAGTCTGCTAGAACACAGAGTAGATAAAAAGTGTCTGCATTTCTGGCCATAAATAAACAGGCTCTCTCTGTTGAAACTAATGGTAATGCTATATCATTGTGGGAGCCTAGATTTTTGGTTTTCTTAATGCATGTAACAGTTTTGCACTGTTAAAATCATATTTTCAAAGAAGTGGTTGCCAGTAAAGATGAGATAAAATCCAGGCAATTAATTTGGTACCCTGGTCTAAACCAACATATTCTCTGCAATTATACAGAATTGAGTTAGTTTACCTATCAATACTAGTAAAACAACAATTATGGACTATAAGGGTAAATATTTTAATAATATAGTCATTACCCTTTTATTTTGATTATAATAAGCCTGTGATCCAAAATAGTCTACTCTAGCATTAAACAACTTGTTTCATTTTGCCATTTTTCTGTAACCATCATCAACAGTAACAAAATCAAGAACTCCAGTAGATACAATTTATTTTAGGAGGGCACAATCCAAAGCTAAAAACAACCCTCATGTGTCCTCACCACAGAGGCTAGCCACACACCTGCTGATACTGCAGCAAACTCCAAGCTTGTAAGTGAAAGTCTATTTTAACTCTTCACCACTCTTAAATTATATTGTATTGCTGCTCCCGAAAGCAGGATAAGAAACAGAAGAGAAAGAAAGGTTGTAAATGTCTTGATATTTATCTATATGTCTCAAGAAAAACTTTAGTCGTGAATCTTATTTTCTTTAAAATCTGATATTAGTTTAGAATCATTACACCATGAACATATTTTCTAGCTAACTAAATATCTTAGGTGAAATACATTTTTATTCTTGACTAAATATCTTAGGTGAAATACATTTTTATTCTTGACTACCAGTGAGTGCATCATAGTTAAAGTCAATAGCCAGGAAGTACTAAAAAGACCATTATATTTCAATCCCAATAGAATCGTAATATTACGTAAGTCCATCTTTGATTGGCTAAAGTTCCTAATTAATGATATTCTTTGTATCACAAGAGCTCTTTAGTTCATATCAAAACACCCGGAAGAATCTGATCAAAATAACTACTTTGTCCAGCATAACCAAATGCATGGTTTTGGGTGAGAAATTTTCAGCTGCTGAAGGTTATTTTTCCCAAATTTTCTATTTAATATTAAAATCTTAGCTATAACACATAATTTTTTCTTAATAAATGGAATATATCAAGCATAATTTAACTTTATGAATTTAAATAGTATCTCTACTATAGATATGTGATTACTTTAGAAGATATAGAAGATTTATAAATCTGTTTGTTTCTGTAAATTGTTGTCTGTCTTTAGTACTTTTGTCCCTATAGCTTTGAATTTGCCATTTGCTTGTTTATCTGCAATCAAAGTAACTGAGATATTTACTAAAAATATAGATTTCTACCCTTGACCTTTTGAATCAGAATCTATGGACAAAAATGGCAATATACTTCAATTATATCTTAAATATATTTCATTATACTTTGTTTTATTCAACCAAAGTCAATTCATAATAAAACAATGCTTGCCAATATGAATTTTCTCTATACTGCTATGAATTTTAACCCTTAAAAAGAGAAGCAAAAACCACCTAAGAACTGTATATAAAGGGTGCATTGTGGGAAAGTAATGACACCTGCAATAGATAAAGAAAAGCATTCCACCCTCAGGAGTGGCCAAGAGAAACTTAACCAAAGAAAAGTGAAAAGAGAAGACCCAGGCATAAAAGATTTGGGACCAAAAATGTTGACAGTTCTTTGAGAGGAAAAATGGGGCGTCCCAGTAAGAAAGGATTACCTCCATAGAGGCATGTTTTAGTAGAGAAAAACACAAATGTGTCCAGGAGCAGTAGCACATATGAGCTATAGTACATACAGGCTCACGTCTGTAATCCCAGTGCTTTGTATGCCCAAGGCAGAGGGATTGCTTGAGGATAGAAGTTTGAGACTAGCCTGGGCAACATAGAGACCTCATCTCTACAAAAAATACAATACATAAAAATTAGCCAGGTGTGATGCTGTGTGCCTGTGGTCCTAGCTACTCAGGAGGCTAAGGTGGGAGGATCCCTTTAGCCCAGGAGTTCAAGGTCATTGAGCCATGATTATGCCACTGCACTTGGGTCTGGGCAACAGAGTGAGACCCTGTCTCAATAAAAAAAATTAGCAAAAAAACAAGTATGTAAACATTTCAGAGAATTTGATTACCAGGGTTTTACAACGTTTTTGTTTACATGATAATATGCCAGTGGCAGGACATCGGGAGTGGCCACTGCCGTCACACCAGATGTAGGGGGAAGCTCTGCCTGGTGGTGACAGGAGAACCTGTGGGAGCAGCAGTGGCAAAAGTGGGACTGCTGTGACCCCCATCCCCTGTGCCCCCGTGTCCCTGAGGCAGCCGTCTGCACCACCCCTACCCTCGCGCAGCAGGCAGGACCTGCAACCAGGTCTGGCACCTCCGTGTCTCCAGATCCTGTCCCTCTGTCACTGCCCTCGCCCACTGCCACTGCAGGAGGTCATGAGGACAAGGTGGACAGTCCCCAGAGCCTGCCCCTGGGAGCCCCCCAGAGCCCTCCACCATGGGGCCGGTCCGAGTCATCTGCCACTGTGGGGACAGTGTGGACGGGCATGGAGGAGAGGACAGAGAGTGGCCTCAAGGTGAAGCTGGGCCCCGGGTGGTGCTGCACTTGCATATGGAGCATGGGGGCCAACCTGGGGTGCAGAGCTGTGGCCAGGCTTTGGGGACCCAGGGAGGGAAGTGGGAGTGCAGCCTGCTTCTGAGACCTGGCCAGTGTCATGGCCACTGCATCCATCTGGCTCGAGGAGCTACCAGATGTGGGCTCCCTAAAGCGCTACATGTCTTCTCTCCTTCTCTTCACCCACAATGTGGCAAGCAAGGGCCATGTTTCATCCATGGCTGTATTACAGCTTTTTTAGCCTCGCCATTAAGTCCTGAGTTCTTACCCTGAAACCAGGAAGAATGAGGTACACAGACACGTGGAGGGTCAGCAAGAGAAAGAGGAGCTTTACTGAGCTATAGAACAGCTCAGAGAAGACCTGAAATGAGCAGCTCCTCTCCATATCCAGGTGTCCTGATGAGTGTTGAGCACCTAGCAGAGAGGGTAGCCAATCTCTGCAGCCAGCTGTCCCATAGTCTGCAACTTTTAGCACAGAGGAGTGCACAGAATGGGTGACTCCTCTCTGCAAGCAGGTCATCCTGTCATCTCTGCAGCTCTCAGCAGAGAGGGTAGCTCCTCTCCACAGCTGGTCAACCCATCATCTCTCAGTCTTCTGCTCTGTTCTGGCTGAGACCAGGGCTTTTATGGGCCTCAGAGCGGAGGAAGTGCATGCTGATTGGTTCATGGGTGGCCATGAGTGGCCCTGGAAAAGGAACCACAAGTCCTCACTGAAGGTGGGGCCTGAAGGCGGGGCCTCACCAGGGACCTACCCCCTTCTGCTCAGGAGCTTGTCTGCCTCCTGCTGCCATCCATGGTGCCCAGGCTGCTCACACCAAGGGGCATCTGCAGCCCAGTGCTGAGCTGCCCTCAGCACTCCCTCAGCTTCCCCTCCATGCTTGTCAGTGCCCCAAATCTGGAGGGGGCTGAGTGGCAGGTGGCTCCAGTGTTAGTGCTGCCCCAAGTGTGTGCACACCCAGCTTGGTTGTGACAGTGTCTGGGCTTGGCCCCAACCCTGTTCCAAGATCAGAGAGGGCACTGGGAGTGGGCAGAGGTCAGGCAGCAGGAGCAAACACCCCCAAACCTGCAGGGGCAGCAGGGGGCTTCCCAGGTCCCCAAGGGTGCAGACTGCAGAGATGCCCGAATACTGCACCTGGGAAGATGAGAGTCCCGGCCACCTGTCTTGTGACTCTGACCATGGGGTGCCTCCAGGAGCAGATCACAGGCTCTGGCCCAGCCATAGGGAATGTCAGGCTCAGCAGTCATCCCCATGTGAGGCAGACCCTGGGGACATGGCCCCAGGTGACCCTGTGCAGGGTCTCCTCCCGAGGTGCAGGAACCTGGTGCCTTCAGTGGGGTGGGCATGGTGACCACACTGCTGGCCAAGTCCCCAAAGTGAGCACTCTCCCACTTCCTGTGCCAGGTCCCCAAAGCACAGCCCCAGCTCAGCACCCCCAGGCCCAGCACCCATTTTCTGTGTGCAAGTGTGGCACTGCCCTGGGCTCAGCTCTGTCTTGGGGCCCTTCTCTGCCCAACCGCACTGCTCCCCCACAGGTGGGCAAGTCGGCCCAGTCCGATTATGGTGGCCCCCTAGGGCAGCAGGCTCCAGGGATTATCTGCTTTCTCCCCACACCCTCCTCGAAGCAACAGCAGGTGAGAGTAGTGGCATGGGCCTGGGGTCCAGAGCGATGGACACTCCAGGCCTGGGGCACGTCCCACCTGGCTATATGAGGGTGAGGGCAGTGCAGTTGACTCCCTCAGGGATGTGAAGAACAGGGGATGTGGGGCACAGGGGTCCCGCTGCCCTCTTCACTGCTCCTCCTACAGCCGCTCCTGCCCCCACGCTCACGACTCCCCGCTGCAGCAGGCGCAGTGGCGTTTTCCTCTGAGCTGTTCTATTGCTCAATCAAGCTCCTCTTCATCTTGCTCAACCTCCACTTGTCTGTGTACCTCATTCTTCCTGGATCACAGGGCAAGAACTCTGGACCCACCAAATGGCGAGGCTAAAAGAGCTGTAACACAAACAGGGCTGAGACATGCTCCTTGTGGGCAAAGAGAAGGAGAGAAGAGCTGTGTCCCTTCAGGGATCCCAGACGTGGAAGCTCCCCAAGCCAGGGCTGTGACTCCCTCTTTGGGGCCCTGCAGTTCCTGGCATCTTCAAGCTTCTAGGCACCACTGTGTTTCCCGGTGCCAGCTCTGGAAGCTACTTGTGGTGCACCTGCTCATGTCTGACTGCACAGTGGCTGGACTCCATGCTCACTCACACACCCCTTGCCATTCCATGCCTTACTCTCCTTTGGCAGGCATGGGATCCAGGCTGGTAGCATGAGCTGAGTACAGCCTGCCATGCCAAGTGGGTGGAAGGAACCCAGTGGGTCTGAGCAAAACTCAGGCAAAGGCGCCACTGGCCACAGGGGTTTTCAGCCAGTAAAGCAATACTCCAAAGGTCCTGTACCAGTAATTTGGAATTTTTTTAGTATCTCTCCAATCTATCATAGTTTTGGTTATGTTCAGTGAAATTAAATTTAAAATGAGATTTTATTTTTTAAACATGCCATATTTGGTGGTTGCAAGGCTTTTTACATTATAATAGTCACCTTTATCAGTAGCATCAGATATGTCATTATCCAAATTGCATTCCCTAAATATTTAACTCCATATATTAGTGCCTGATTTCATTTAACCCGCTTGTTGATCTATTGCTGCACATCCTATGAGACTTAGATTACTGTTATCAGTTTTAATCATGTGTTCAATACTACATCATTTTTATTTCTATATTGTACACATTTATCTAGTTACTCAGATCTCTCCCAGAGTGTGAGCCGGGAAAATAAGCAAAATGAAAAATTACATTAATAATTAGCCAACTTAGCTAATTAATAACTATGGTAAGAATCAAAAGTTGAAATTTTTTGGACAAAATTAAACTTGTGGCTTTGTTAATTTTTCATATAAACCTAATTGCCAGAATAAATATGTTGATTTGTTAGAAAGTCCCAATATGTAAACAATTCCTACATATTTTATTAACTGAAATTAAATAGTCATCGAGGAAAAAGGCTGTTCATAACTAATGATCTAGAGCAAAGTTATGCAGTACCTAACCCTTATGCAAAGAATCTGGTTGCAATGAAAGCCATAGAAACAAAACAATAAACTTTATTTTCCCGCTTTGCAAATATATTTCATATCTCTTTCCATACTATACTATCCATCATTATTAAAATAATTTCCTAAGCATCTATTAAAAATCATCTACATCACAACATTTCTGTGGGATATTTTAAAATAAAAAAATTGTTTAACTTTTATACAGATGAATGTATGTAAATTATATGCACAAAGTCATTGCAATCCATCAAAATCTCTACTTGTTAATTATATTTTTACAAGCTCTACTAATATACTTATAGTGTTTACTATAATAGGGTTATTTAGTTAAAATATATAAAAATCAAAATAAATACAGTTAGATTTAAAACGTTTTCAAAAATTCAAAGTACTGATTCTCCAAAGGATAATTAAAAGTCTTAAAATAAAAAAATCCAATATCTGAAGAAAAACCCATCTTCATTTCAGTATATTAATTTTTTAAAGTCTGACTTTAAAGACGTTCTGTAATCATTACGGTCCCATTAAATATACAGCAGGTGTTCAGAGATTTGGCTATTTAAGATTTAAAGTGCAATAAGTTACCTGAGCTAAATAAGCCACGGGACTTGACTTACTCCCTGACCATATGAGAGTTTCCCCTATGGCCAAATTTGCCTTCTGGAACAAAATTTACCTTCAACTGAACCTTTTCAACTGTACCAGCTTTAGATGAGACCCTTCTTTCTAAGTTTAGAGTTCTAAACAGATTGAGCTGCATCTCTTAAAGCACTCTTGAAACCTCTGATGAGAAGTCACGACTAACTTCTGACAATTAAAGCAGTTTTTCTGGCTATTGTGTATTGTAAGATGGCCAGCTAATTCCTTTATGTTTACGTTTATTAAAGATATGTCCTTAGCAATTCCATAGTGTCTTCCCTATGCCAAGATTTAAATAGATCCAGCCCAGTCATACGCAGCACAGCACTGGCAACACACAAAAAGCTCTATTCACTTTCTTCCCTAATCTACATCTTTCTCGCACCTTACTCTGCCCCGATCATATTTCTCAGGGACCAAATGGACACTTGTTGCTATGGCCACTTCGGGTGTAATGTCTACTTTTCAGTCAGTGACATCCTGAGAGGTGAAGCCACTGGGCTTCTGGGTGGGGTGGGGACTTGGGGAACTTTTCTGTCTAGCTAAAGGTTTGTAAATGCACCAATCAGCACTCTGTAAAAACGCACCAATCTGCGTTCTGTGTCTAGCTAAAGGTTTGTAAACGCACCAATCATCACTCTGTAAAAACAGACCACGGGCACTCTGTAAAATGGACCGGTCAACTCTCTGTAAAATGGACCAATCAGCAGGATGTGGGTGGGGCCAATAAGGGAATAAAAGCTGGCCACCCGTGCCAGCAGCAGCAGCAGGAACCTGCTCAGGTTTGCTTCCATGCTGTGGTAGCTTTGTTCTTTTGCTCTTTGGAATAAATCTTGCTGCTGCTCACTCTTTGGGTCTGCAACACCTTTATGAGCTATAACACTCACCATGAAGGTCTGCAGCTTCCCTCCTGAAGTCAGCGAGACCACAAACCCAATAGGAGGAACAAACGACTCTGGGTGTGCCACCTTTAAGAGCTATAACACTCGGCCAGGTGCGGTGGCTCAGGCCTGTAATCCCAGCACCTTGGGAGGCCAAGGCAGGAGGATCACAAGGTCAGGAGATTGAGACCATCCTGGCTAACATGGTGAAACCCCGTCTCTACTAAAAAATACAAAAAATTAGCCAGGCATGGAGACGGGCGCCTGTAGTCCCAGCTACTTGGGAGGCTGAGGCAGGAGAATAGCGTGAACCTGGAAGGTGGAGCTGGCAGTGAGCCGAGATCATGCCACTGCACTCCAGCCTGGGTGACAGAGTAAGACCCTATCTCTAAAAAGAAAAAAAAAAAGAGCTGTAACACTCACTGCAAAGGTCTGCGGCTTCACTCCTGAAGTCAGTGAGACCACGAACCCACCGGAAAGAAGAAACTCTGGACACATCTGAACATCTGAAGGAACAAACCCCGGACACACCATGTTTAAGAGCTGTAAAACTCACCGTAAGGGTCCGCAGCACAATTCCATGCTATCTCACTAATTAATATGTACATCCCTTTAGTTCATCAACACGCATCACCAGGTAACCAGTTCTCTTTCTATCTGCTCCAGATCCACTTGCTGCCAATCCAAAGAGGGCAGTTAAATAACTCTTTCTTCTTTGTTAGCATAAAGCTAAATTAAGTCTGGTATGAATTCTATAATAAAAATATTTATTCTATCGAAAAACGACATAGTAATAAAAATTAGTTTTATTTGTTAGGTAAAGCAAATGAAGAATTCAAAATATTATATAAATAGATGTTGTGATCCATCTTTCCCAAATTTGACAAATATTCTCTGAATTCTAAAATGCTCACCTTTTAACTAAATAGGTGTAAAAATTAATATAAGCTTTGCAAGGTAATGTACAGCACAACATATGTAAATTTAATTAGAGAAACATTTTGTAAAAATGATTTTCATAATCAGTAGACAGTTCTCTATACTCATGTGATTTACAAAATAATTTTTCATGTATTTAGAATATTCAAAATGTGGAATAAATGAAACCATGAGACCCTGCTTGGCTGAACTGTAAACAATTTTCTGACTTATCATTGGGTCCTACAACCTCTCACCTCTGTTATTTCTATATCTATTTGAATATTACAACTCCAGAAATGTAATGTTTTGGAACGAGAAGATCATTTGGCAGTGCGACTCTTCCTGGAATTTATAGCAGACTAATACATTTCTACAACTCAGTAAAGACTCAGGAATATCACTCAGGCATGATTATGGGTGGCATAGATTGTGTCGTAGTATTTCAAAGAACGACAGACTATATTTCAATCTGTCATAGTCAAAAATTTAAAAGTCATAGAAGATTTAATTTTAATCTACGTGACAAATAATTGAAAGACATTAAAAGTGGATTGAGATAGTGTTCTCCAAATTTTGATTTGAGCAAATGAATCTGCATTTGCTCAAATGGATAGGAATGGCAAAAGTGTTTCACAGGCTGTACTCACCTATACATTTACCACATGTAGATAATATCCATTATTTCAGAATATGAAACTAGGAAAAAAGTAACAAGTCTACTAAAATAATTTGAAGCACAAGCGAAGGAAATCATTACTCTGAAAACTCAGAAGAATAAAGGAATACCCAAACTATTTACAGCAAGAAATAAAGAACATTTTAGGAATCATGTGTTTGGGTCAGAAGGAATAATGAAGTAATAAATAGAATATAGAAGATAGTTTCAATAAAAATTAGATCAAAAGGAACAAGTTAAAAACCATAAAATAAAGACAAAGGATTGTAGTCCCTAAAATAAGAAAAGAATGCAAACATACCATGAAATGAATGCAGAAGATTATTAAAACGTGTGTTGGTATGAGTAAAGAGAAGACATGATGCTGCAGAACATGGAAAGACACATGTTAAAATACTTGAAAAAAGTTAGAATGCATAAAGAGAAGAAAAAAGAAAGAAAAAACGCTTGGCATAAAGTATAAAAAACATGAACCAATCTGTAAATTGTAGTCATACCTACGGTTGTCAGAACAAAATACATTATCTCTCTCTTCCTTTCTTCTTTCCTTCCTTCTTTTCGTCCTTTCCTTCCTTTTTATTAATTGATTGCTACACCTGGCAACCCTAGTTGTATTTAAAAGAATCAATGAAGGTGGGGAGGGAGGCCAAATAAAATAAAAACAGCAACAAATAAACTTTGCTGTACTATAAACGAGCAATATAACTCACTGAAGGGGCACGAGGAAAATAAACATAAATAACGTTGGAAAACTATATTTTGACTATACTCTCTAAGGCTAAACATAAAAAAGAACTCTCCACAAATATTGTACCCTAGTTGGTAAGTTTTTTACAGAAATATGGGTTAACAATTCTAAGGTCATTTTATGTATATTCTAGGTTTAAGCAAATAACTATATAGTGTACAATAAGAGCAGGTTCCTTACTACTGTAGAAAAGAGTCAGAAATAAGAAAATACAAAGGGATAGAATGTACCCTGTGGTATTAGACATATATTGGAATTATCAGTATGAAGTCACAGTTTTATATTTACTTACACATACACATACACACATGCATATACTATATATAGATGAAGATGTATACACACTAATTTTATGTTGCACTCTCCTTTTTCAGGGAAAAACCCCTCTATTATGAGGATAATGTGTTAACCAAAATAAATGAGTAAAAGAAAAAAGACGTAACATCTAGGATGTAGAAAACCAACAGAGCTGTGAGGCTAAGGAAATTGCCAGCATAAGAGTAAGGAGAAGCACAAAGATAAGAATTGTGCACAAGGCTTAGTGATCAACCAGTTCTGATATGAAAAGAAGGATGTAGGATTCCAGGAATATGTTTAAGAGAAAAAAAATTGATGTGTTGGATCATTTGATTTTTTTTTATATTGAGAGGATTACATCTCTGGCAAAAAGATGTGGGGAAATTATTACTAGATAAGAAGCATATTAAAAGTGAAGCTGTTATTAATTCTAATAAAATTTTAAAAGATACACTGGAAAAGACAAGTAATTACAATGCTTGACATGTTTCTCGAGAGCATGTTAGATACAAAATCATCATAGAATATAATTTTTAAAGAACACAAGAAAAATAACTTTGAGCTTATAACTTTATGTCTAGCTAAATTATTATTTGAAAATCAGGGCATAATAAAAATATTTCCATGCATTCCTGAGATGATTGATCTCATGAACATCTACCCTGAAGACATGTTGGATGAAGTCCTCAGATAATAAAGGAAACAAATCCAGAGGATGTGGGAAAAGATAAGTAACAGTATTCAATAAGAATTTTTTTTTTAATTAAGGTCAACTACCATAAAAATAAAGAATACATAAGCTGGCAGAATAAAATTTCATCTATTCAATGGAAAACAGAATAGAGAGAAACAATAACACAGAAAAGTATAGTAATTGAAAACTTTTACAATTACACTCTGAGACAGAATGAAAAATAAAATAATATTGAGGTATAATATTGCTGTCAAGTGACACATATAAAAAGCAAGAGTGGGACTGAAGATAAAGGGATTTAAAAAAGAATAGGCAAAAATGAATTAAAATGGCATCAGCCTAGCAATCTTAATATCTGAAAAAAACAAAGTAAAAAAATATCATAAATCACAGAAAGATATTATATGCTTGTAAACCCAAAAGTAGGGTAGAAAGATACAACTACCATAGTAGCATAGGTACCTAAAAATTCAGCTTCAAAATACATCAAGCAAAAGTTGGTATGATAGAGAGATGTTAATACCTTTAAATCAGAGTTTGGCAAACTATGGACTGTGGACCGAATCCTGCCTGCCACATATTTTTGTAAATAAATCTTTATTGGGACACATTGTCTATATATAGTGCTTTAGCACTACAATGATAGAGAAGAGTAGGTTCCACAGAGGTCATTTGACCCACCTAGCCAAAAATGGTTACAAGTTTTCTTTTGAGAGTAGTAAAAATGTTCTAAAATTGCTTGTGGTGATGGATGTAAAAGTCTACGAATATACTAAAAACCATTGAGTTGTAAAATTTGAGTGAATTGTACTGTATGTGATTTATATCTCAATTAAACTGTTTTTAAAAAGTTACTATCTGGCTTTTTAAAGAAAAAGTTGCCAATTCCTAATATAAACAATACAAATGCTAAGTTCCAGTTCTTAAATATTCATAGAACTCTATACCCAACAGAGAATGCATCTTCTTTTTTTTTTTTTTCAAGTCTTACTCTGTCGCCCAGGCTGGAGTGCAGTGGCGCAATCTCTGCTCACTGCAAGCTCCGCCTCCTGGGTTCAGGCCATTCTCCTGTCTCAGCCTCCCAAGTAGCTGGGACTACAAGTGCTCGCCACCACGCCCGGCTACTTTTTTTGTATTTTTAGTAGAGATGAGGTTTCACCCTGTTAGCTGGGATGGTCTCGATCTCCTGACCTCATGGTCCGCCCACCTCGGCCTCCCAAAGTGCTGGGATTACAGGTGTGAGCCACCGCACCCAGCCAGAATGCACCTTCTTTTCAAGCACACATAGAATATTTACGAAATAATACATTCTAAGCCCAAAGAAGGAAGCTTCAAAAATAAACAAAAGCAAGAAAGAAGATTCAACATTTCAATATAATATTAAATTGCATATTCATTTTTAAAGAATAATTTCAAAATCACTATGTACGAAAACCACATAATATAAAATAACCTGTGGGTTTAAGAAAGGAATAAATAACTGATTGAAAACTAGTAATAAATCTGTGAAAATAAATGAAGACCACCCAAATAAGACCAAGCAAAGGTGATTTATTTGGGCTTGCAAAGGAGTCAGTCACTACCACTTGCATTTGGTAGAGTCTCAAAGGCAGACAAAGTGAAAAAAAGTTACAGTGGAAAAAAGAAGACTTCAGGTGTCTCCTGATCAGAAGCTGTTGACATAAAGAAGCTGGAGGTGGGATGCGTATTTGGCTTCCCTTGGTTGATCTTAAGTTGAAGGTAAAACAAAATTAGGAAAAACATAGGGAACATGAAAGTTATTTAATCAACTCCTGGCTATGTTTGGTCAATTGCTATGAAGGTTGTGGTTTCACTTCCTGGATAATTTGCTACAGAGGTTATGATTTAGCTTCCTGAGCTGGTTGCTGCAGATTGTGGGTCTGGGTTCTGTTTTTACATATAGTCTAGTCACAGTCCATTAAACATTCAGTCTCTTTGAAAACATCTTAGAGACACCACTGCATTATATTATATAAGAGAGAATGAGACAGTTTAAAAAGGAATAAATTTGATAATTCTTCCAATATATTAGACAAAAGAGCCACAAAGTGAATCCACAAAACAAGGAATAAAAACATAACAAACAAGGAATGAGTGAAGAGGACGATAAGAGAAAAGCTGAGAAATTAAACAAAAATCTATTTTTCCTACAATAGCCTAGAGGCCTTACATAATCTGCTCTCCAATATCACCCCATTAATTATATAAACATCAATATCACCCCATTAATTATGTAAATGTTTCTCTTACTACTTCAACATGGCCCATTCCACTCCTGCTCCGCTGGGCCACTGGTCTTGTGAATTTCTTTTGTGGGTCTAGTGTGAAGTTTTAGCTTGAGTTGTGGATCAGGTCAAGTTTTCTGTCCATTCTTGGGAACCATTTGTTTATAACGGATATATAATAGCATATATTATATGCTACTTTTAAGAGATATGCCTAAGTATAAGGACATAAAATGCTTGAAATGACTAGGCTAGGAAAAGATACAGTATGCAAATATTAACCACAGAAAGTTGATATGTTAATTATTCAAGTTATCAGAACTTACGTGTCTGTTTCTCAAAGGTTTGGTAAACTTGCTTATAACAACATCTAGTCTTCTGCTTTTTTTGTGGGCAGATTTTATTTCTAATTTTTTTCTTTAAAGATTTTAGACCTATCAAAGTTGTCTATTTCTTGTTCTTAAATACATACAGGTTTTTAAAAATATCCATTCTGTCCAAGATTTAAAACACATTGGTTCAAAATTGTTTATAGCACCTCATATGTTTTTACAAATTTATCATATAAAAATTTTGTCTTCTTCAGTATGAGTATTACTTAATTATGCCTTACCTATTTTTCTCCTGATAGAAGTTCCCAGAATTTTTTCTGTAGTCTCTAAACAATTTTTTTTAAATTACTGATGCCATCTACTGTATTTTTCTGTGTTTATTTCTTCCAGTTTTTAAAATAATTTCTACGTTTTTACTTTTTTAAGATTATTCTACCTTTTTTCCTTTAAAATGCTGGAGTTACATGCTAAATGTTAATTTTTAATTTTTCTTAGTTTCTTTTAAAAAATATATTATAAATCTTTCTTATAATATTTTACAGAGTAAGTTTGCAACAAGGATAATAAAGTACTCTTATTTCTGTGTTTAACCAGATGCAATATTTTTGCACTTTATTATAAAGGATTTAGTCTCACCTTCATTCATTGTTTCATGTACTTTTCTTAGCACTGAGAATGTTCCAGAGCGTTGTAATGTCAGTTTCTCCTTAAAGATACATTTACAAGTGGGTAGTGTAAATTTACACTTCATACTCACTCTTGAGATGTTAATTTTTTATTACTATGATATTGTCAATGTTTTTCAGCATGTTTCTTAAAGATATGCTCCTAAAATGAAAGACCAAAGAAAGAAAAAAGAAAGACCCAAGACATGGGAACAAATAATCCAAAAGGAGAAAGAACTGATGTTCCAATCAGCTATTCTCTAATCTTGCTTTCAAATATGAATAGGCAGCTAAGGTTGTCTGAGAAATGTTCAGAAACGTAGAGGGTAGGGGACCTTGAAGTAAAGACTACAGCAAGGAAACTGAACAGCAACTTCAGTTTGAGAGCCGTGTTCTACATTTAGACTGCCTGGGTTGAAATAATAACTTCAGATCTTAGTAGCTATGTTACCTTAGTAGCTCAGTAAATTATTCAAGATCTCAAAGGCTCACTTTCATAATAAGAATTCTTATAAGAGTTTCTAAGTTATTTTGTGGATTTATTAAATTAATTCACATAAAACATTTATTCCAGTACTTGGAAAAGAATATCAGCCAGTGATATGTGGTAATTATTATTATCTCCCCACCTGAGTACAAGTAAGTGTATATTGTAAACCCAACTCACAGAAATTTCCCTTTTTTAGAATTTCCTGAGCAACCTTATCTATGCTGCAAAACTCTGCAGGACTATTTTTTTGCCCATAACCTAGAGTTTGGTTATGATCTAGTGAATAGTGCAACTATTCACGTGTGGCTATTTAAATGTAAATTCATAACATTTCATAAAATTTAAAATTCAGCTTCTCAGTTATACTTGTCCTATTTCAAGTGCCAAATGTCCATGTGTGGCTAGTAGCTACCATAATAGATCATCACAAAAAGTTCTCATGGTCAGCACCAATAGAGGGAGACATACAATTTGAAGGTAAGCCAATCACATTCTTTCTCATAGGAGAAATGTGAATGAAGAAACAAGAAGCCCAGAAGCAGTCACGAAAAAGTCCCACTGTTATCAACATTCCAGAAAGAATGCCACAAACTCCTGATGCTAGGTGTGAGGAGAGGTCCTGATTAACTGAACTTCCTGCAGCCTGGGTACTGAGCAATTCCTTGGACTTTTCAGTGTACCCTCATAGATAGTAAAACGGAGCACTTTTTTTTTTTTTTTTTTTGAGACAGGGTCTTGCTCTATTCCCCCAGGCTGGAGTGCAGTGGTAGGATGATATCTCACTGCAACCTCTGTCTCCCGGGTTCAAAAAACCCTCCTGCTTCAGCTTCCTGAGTAGCTAGGACTACAGGTGCATGCCACCACTTCTGGCTATTTTGTGTGCTGTTTGCATTTATTGTAGAGATGAGGACTTGCTATGTTGCCCAGGCTGGTCTCAAACTTCAGGTCTCAAGCAATCTGCCAGCCTTGCCTCCCAAAGTGTTGGGATTACCGACATGAGCCACTGCACCTGGCTCTACTTGTTACAAAAGTCTTCTCCCAACTGGTTGCTTTTCTTTTAGTTTTGCTAGTGAATGATTTTCAACTGAAAAGTTTTATTTTTTTATTAAGTCAAATCTGCCTATGATTTTATCACCACTGAGATTAATGACATGCTTAGAAAGTCCTGTCCATTCCTCCAGTCGAAATGTTTTCTAGTATTTTCATAGGTTCATGTTGTTAATATTTGTCTCATTTCTTATTTCTAAGTTTCTTATTTAATAAAATTAATTCCCCAAATTATCATTGTTGAGTCTCGGTTTGATTTTATTGGTTTAGGCAATATAAACAATGATAAATAAAGTATGAAAAAAGCTATAAAGTGACAATGAAGTTTCCTGACACACTCAGCCCACACCCTGCAAAGGTAAACACATTGTCAGTTTTGTGTTCTGTACTTCCAGAGACAATTTTCTCCCTTTTGATATTGTTTAAAGGTAGATATTTCATCAAATTCTAATGTATTCTGCTTTATTTGAGGTAGAATTCTACTTCTGTTCAAATAGCCAGTTATTCAACATTATTTATTTTAGAACAGTCCATTATTTTTCCAGCAATTTTTGAATGTCAGTATGTCATATAATTCCCTAATTATACCTAAATCATTCTTAACATCTCTTTCACAACACTGACCTACCCCATTTTCCTATTTTCACACCATTTGTCAAATATTTCCAAAATTATTTGTGGAAAGACAGGGTGAGGTAGAATTAAGTAGAAATTTAACAGAAAAAATGACTGTTTATGTAATAGTTGGTTTGTGACAGGACAAGATTCTCCTTGTTTTTAGTTTTCAACATCCTTGCATCTAGAGGAATGTTAGAATCAAATTTGTAAGGTCCACATAATATTCATTGGGAATTGGTTTAAATTCATAAAATAATTAGGAAAAAGGTATTTTATAGCAAGTGGCTAAGTTAGATTGCAATCGTACATTTAGTAAAGGCATGTTGAGTAAACTCCAAAAGAACGACTGCATTTTTTTCAAAACATAAAAAATGAAGTTATTGCATATGTAGACAGGTGTGGAGTGGGTCAGAGTGTCAGTGATGCAACAATATGTTGCCTTGACTCACACACTTCACTTGAAATGATGGATGTCTTAGTGTCTCCTGGCATTTTAGGCTTTGACATATTATTTCAGACTTGGATCTTGCCCCTTCACATCATTATAGGGTTGTCATTATGTCTTTAAAAGTATAATTTTATAAGTTGTAAAAGTGAGTTTGTGTTGTTATGATTATTCTTTCTTTAGAGACAGGTAATTGTAAGTGTATCTTCATAACATTCTCCTCCCAGCCACTCTGGGGAACTCTTTAGAATGGTTTTCTGCCTTAGCTTCTTCACATGTGAAACATTTTCCTATTGGTCCTGGCATGATTCCCCTTAGTTTTGGGAAGCTGATCAAATTCCAACGATCAAAAAATAGGACTAAATAGATATTTAACAATGGCATAAAAAATAAAAACACTGGAACAGTGTGTTATGTCTAATCTACCTACAATGCAATCTTGGCCCTCATGGAATATGTATTATACAAAGTTCTAATAAAATGGTAAAAATGAAAACATTTGGTTTCCAATTAGTATTGAAAATATGATCAAGGATGTTTATTCACTTATTTGTGACTGGAAGAGAAAAAGACTGGTTCCACCCTCACAATCAGGTGTGCCATCAACAAAAACTGACTTTGAGCTCAGACTGCAGCTGTTTGGCTCTTACTATGGACCACATATGTGAGTCTAAAGCTGTTAGCAATGACACTGCCACAGACCGGGGGAGACTAGTTTGTGACTTAGACAAACATTTTCCCCAGTGAAGTGAGATATATCCTTTGGCCATTGTCTCACAAGGACTATTTTACTTCCTCTAAAATGAGAATATTGGAAGGAATATTAATTACTTTTTTGTCATATATTTTATCAGTCAATTTTTGAAACGGATTTCAGAAATATGTATTTTTAAAGCTGTATCATGTCTTTGAGTTCTATATTTAAAAAGGTAACTGCTATGGTTTTAAGGTTTGTCTCCTCCAAAATTTGTGTTGAAATATGATTACCAACGTGGCAGTATTGGAGGATGGGACCTTTGCGGGGTGCTGGAGCCATAATGGCTCTGCCCTGGTGGGTGAGATTAATGACATTATGAAAGGGTAACTTCAGCCCTAGTTTGTTTCTTTGTCCATCCACCTTCTGCCATGTGAGGATCAAGGGTTCCTTGATTCTGGAAGACACAGCATGCAAATCATCATCTTGGAAAAAAGAGAATGACCTCACCAGACATTGAACCTACTGGTGCCCTGAACTTAGACTTCTCAGCCTCCAGAAATACTCAGTATACTGCTATAGCAGCACAAAATGGACTAAGATATTGACAATTAAATGTTTCTAAACATTTATTTTGGATGTCTCAAAAACACTTTAAAATCAATAGGTCTAAAACTCAACTTACAAACTTTTCCCAATCCGGTTCTTTCAAATGAAACCACTAAAATATGAGTTGTTTGTGTCTAATGAGCAGTTTTTCCACTTAGTCTCACATTCAGCTTATCATCAAGTTATATCAATTTTGCCTTCCACACATCTCAAGAATCCATCTATTTCTCTTCAGCATGACTGCTAACTCACTAATCCAAATAGTCTTTATTCTTCATGCTGCCTCAATAGCCTCTTTGGCTCATATTTCATTTCACCTTTTCTCCCACAAGTTAGTTCTTTCCCTGCAGCTAGGTTATCTTCTCAATAGGTAAATCTAATCACATCATTATCTCCCCATCTCCACTTAAAACATTTCATTGCTATTTTATTGCTCTTAATATAAAGGAATAAATTTATAACATGTTCTGCACTCTATAGCTGGTGTTTAATCATTCTTTATAGTATTCTGTGATATCCTTTATATTCTATAAGCTATAGTTACAACTTCTTATTTATATATGCTGTTCTCTCTGTGTACAGCTTTCATATGCATCACTTTCTACTTTGCAAAACTAATTCAACTTAAATGGAACTTTGTTGTGGAAGCTTTTACTTATACATACAATCACAGACTAGGTCAGGCTCAGACAATTTATGTCTCATAACTCCATGTGCCTTTTCCTTGTGGAGTTATGCAAGATCTGATTTTTAAACTATTTTGTGAGTGTATATCTTTGTCATAACTGTAAATACCATGAGGACAGAGAATATATTTTGTTCATCATTGTGTCCATGGCATTTAGCTTAGTGGCTGGATAATTATCTGTTACTCAATAAATATTTGCTTCATGAAAATGCAAATATATTGGATCCCTACTATGTGTCATCCCCTCTATTAGCTCTTTGAAGGACGCAAAGAAAACTATGCTCTTTCCATCGTTTTAAATTTTAATCCTATAGTCTTATAGTCCAATTGTCTCCATATTTAAAACTACAAACTCACTCCTCTGTCAATTCAATACTCCTAGTCCTTCTTACTCCTTACCCTATTTTTCCTTAGAACCTCAATTTATTTATTTATTTTTTATTTTTTTGAGAGCAAGAGAGAGGATTTCACTCTGTCACACAGACTGGTGTGCAGTGACACAGTCACAGCTCACTGCAACCTTGACTTCCTGGGCTCAAGTGATCCCCCCACGTCAGCCTCCTGAGTAGCTGGGACTACAGGCTCAAGCTACCATGCCAGGCTACTTTGTGTTTTATTTTTTTTGCAGAAATAGGGTCACATTATGTTTCCCAGGCTGGCCTCAAACTCCTGGGCTCAAGCAATCCTCCCGCCTCAGCCTCCCAAAGTGCTGAGATTACAGGATGAGCCTCCGTGCCTGGCCTCAATTTATAATATAGTATAAGATTTATTTAATTATCATGTTTGTTATTTATTTCTTGCCTCTTCACACTAGAAATCAAGTGCAGTGAGAACAGAAACAGTGGTCTATTTCATTGACTGATGAGTCCTAACCACCTAGAACAGTTCCTAGCACATAAAGGCATTTAACAAATATTTGTTTGATGAAGGAATAAATTAACATGTCCAAAAGTAATTAATCATGAAGTAAATTATTCAAAAGTCACTTTTCCCCAACACTGATTTCTATATAGTTTATTACATTATACAACTCACAGTCACAGTCGTGGTGATTTTGCACCCCCTCCCCACCAGAAACATTTGGCAATGTCTGGAGATTTTTATAGCTGCCACAACGTGGCGTAGAAGATTCTATTTGTATCTGGTGGGTAGAGGCCAGAATACTCAATGCGCAGAATAGCACCCTACGACTAAGAATTATAGAGCCCCAAATGTCACCTGTGCTGAGGATGAGACACCCTAAGCAACAGTCTCCATGGTTCTGTGTCCCTGCTGTTTCCATCAACTGGCGTTTTGTCTCTCTGTGCCTCATGCCAAGGCTTTCCTTTGGCTCCACTCCTTCATCTCTCTCTTGTTTATACCTCTTGTTCACCACATAAGTTTTGATTATGTTACTTAGGAGATTCAAATTTTTTTTAGAAGTTGCTGAATTTCAATTTACCAAATAAGACACCTTATTTAATTTTCTCTCTTGTACAGAACTCAGAACAGAGATATGCTGTCTATCTCTGACAGTGATGTTTGAAATAAGAATAGTCACCTAGCCTCTTGTTGATCCATGTTCTCAATTCAAAATCAAATGGTATTTAATATTTCAATAGCTTCCATTTCTTTTACGTACCAGAGAACAGAGACATCTCATAGACACATCCCATCAGAGTTTGTTGTTTGATGCAACCACTTACAACACTGAATTTAAGGTCCCATCTGATTTCAAAGAGCCTGATTGCTTCAGAGATATTGCATAGTCATTTAATGCATGTCAGCTTTCCAGATCATGATAGAAAATACCAACTTGGCCGAGTGCAGTGGCTCACGCCTGTAATCCCAGCACTTTGGGAGGCCGAGCTGGGCAGATTGCCTGAGCTCAGGAGTTCGAGACCAGCCTGGGCAACACAGTGAAACCCCATCTCTACTAAAATACAAAAAATTAGCTGGGCATGGCAGCACGCACCTGTAATCCCAGCTACTCAGGAGGCTGAGGCAGGAGAATTGCTTGAGCCTGAGAGGCAGAGGTTGCAGTGAGCTGAGATCACACCACTGCACTCCAGCCTGGGCGACAGAGTGAAACTCGTCTCAAAAAAAAAAAAAAAAACAAAAAAAGAAAAGAAAAGAAAAAAGAAAATACCAACTAGATCCTCACAGTAATATATTTTGTATAATTTCTAAAGGATTTCTATTAATTCATATTTTATGTAGAAAAAATATTAGTTGGCAATTATATTCTATAAAATATATTGTAAGTATTAAATAATTCATATATGGGCCAAATAAATTGTATCACTCTGGACATAATTATTCAGGACTTTCTTATTCTCCAGGCACAGCTTGAGTGAGATCTCTCCTTGTGTTCTCCCAACACTGAGATCAAGGTGTTAGTAGGGACTAGGGTCTCATCTGAGGCTCAGGGTTCTCCTCAAAGCTACATGGTTGTTGGCAGAATTTATTTCTTTGCCACTGCAGAACTCAGGGAGGCTTAGTTATTCAAAGCCTGCAGGAGAGTGTCTGAATTCTTGATCCTTTTTTAGATGGTTCATCTGATTAAGTAAGACCCACTCAGCATAATCTCCTTTTTGGTTAACTCAAAATTTGCTGATTTGGGACGTTAAGTCTGCAAAAATTCCTTCACTTGACCACATAATATAACTAATCATGGGAGTCAGTATCGCATCCTGTGGCCACCCACACTCAAACGGAGGAGGTCACACAGAGCATGTCCCATAGCTGGCAAGAATCTCGGAGACCATTTAGAACCTGCCAAACGCAAGACAAGTTAGAGCAGAAGTTAAAGGAGCTACTTCACATAGTATTGCTTTGGGGCCCAAAAGATACAGAGAAACACAGAGCTAGGAAAAGAGCTTTCTTGTGCCAAATCTAACAGAAACCCTTGGGTACCTATGGCATGCGGAGTGCTCAAGCTGGCTACAAAAGAAAAAGAGTCTAGGAGGCAGGAGTACATACCTGGCAGGGCACATGGCAGGACAGCATTGTGTTTGTGGAAACAATGCCATCATGGGGTTCTCCAGGGCTGGCCGAGAGGGAGGAACCTGAATGAATCCAGTTTCCAGTACATGTGAAATGCTGCCTAGGAAATCTAAGAATTTATCAGCAAAATTTCGTTGGGGGATGAGGGAGAAGTCACATAAGTACTTCCAAAACCCAAGTCTTAGAAGTTATAACACACTGTAGCTTTTAATATGAATTTGGCCTTCTTTTTACATATAAGCTAGCTACTCATAATGGTTCGATTTTTAGGCATTAAATTATAGGGTATGTTAATATGATTTATATGGTTTTAGTGATATGTGCTCTAAGTAGCCTCCAAAGCAAAGATACACACAGTAGCAAACAAACAACCAAGACTGGAAAATATTGAAATATTAAAGGTTTGATCTCTATAGTGGACATGCTATGCTCAAACCTACTTCTCTGAGATACTGTAGTCAGTGGAGTTTTTTAGAATTCCCTGTATTGTAAATAAAAGAAACTGAGAGGCTGAGAACTGCAGTGAAAGTACCCTTTCCTTACAGAGAATTATTTATTTAATATCCCTCAGACAGCAACTTTGATATTTTCACTTTCAGCCTCATCAGATGTTGTGTTAAACTGTCTCATGCCTGCTTGCACTTAAGATTAGTTTAACTTCTGAGCTGTTATGTCACATAATGGAGAGAATCACTACTTTCGACTGTCCTGTAAGTAGCAAGAGAAAGTAGACCTCTATTCTCAGAAAACAAAACATTTTGATTCTTCCTTTAATCATTCTCTCTTCTGAAAACAAACTCACAAAATGTCTAAGATGAGAGTTGTGGTATTAGCAAAATTATGATACCAAACACAGGAAACATGGCATTTTTATGAACAGAATTAAATATTGAAGTTATCAGCAAAAAGCATACATGACTATTGTTAAGAAAAAAGCTGGCCGGGCGCGGTGGCTCACGCTTGTAATCCCAGCACTTTGGGAGGCCGAGGCGGGCGGATCACGAGGTCAGGAGATCGAGACCACGGTGAAACCCCGTCTCTACTAAAAAACACACAAATAAATTAGCCGGGCGTGGTGGCGGGCGCCTGTAGTCCCAGCTACTCGGAGAGGCTGAGGCAGGAGAATGGCGTGAACCCGGGAGGCGGAGCTTGCAGTGAGCCGAGATTGCGCCACTGCACTCCAGCCTGGGTGACAGAGCAAGACTCCGTCTCAAAAAAAAAAAAAAAAAAAAAGCTGCAAGCTATGGACATGCCTGCTGACTGTCTGCTTTCTTGTGATGGGATTCTAAAGCCAGGCAATCACTAGATAATCCTTTCCCTTACAAAGACCATCAGAACTACATAGGATTCCGGCAAGCTGAAATTGCTTTATAGGGGTGCAAAAAGAGGTAAGAGGATACTTGGAAATAAAAGTTCGGATTGCCTAAAATATATGTGGATTGCCTAAGAATATTTTTTTCTAATGCAAAAATTGCATTCTCTGGTCCCTTTGCTTGGAAGAAACACGGAAGTCCCAATATTTCCAGAAATGGTCAATTGCATTCCTGTATGACTTTATGTTTTTCAAAGTGCTATAAATATATCACTTTAGCTTCACTACAACTTTGCCCAATCTAAGAATAAAAGACAAAGAGGAAAGCAGTACTCCATTGTACCTGTAAGAAAGGTAAAACCAGAAAAGGCAAGTTACCTTCCCATTACATGGATAGTATCAAAGTGGTGTTCAATCATAATTTCATATATGGCATAGCCTAACATTTATTCCTATTATACAAAAAAGAAAAGACAGGGAAACCAAGAGATATGTAAGACAATAAGAAGGGCATGAACATGGATGCTCGGAAAACCTATACATAATTTCTGAATTTGTCACTTTGAAAAAAAATTTGGTATTTTTCTAGTGCTACACATATCTTATTAGCCCTTGGACTTCTTATAAGTCCAGCTTTTATCTTGTCACAGATCTAATGTGCTTATACTTAAATAACAGCCACCTGCACTTTATTAACTTAATGATCAACAACTTCCATCCCCAGCCCAGAAAGTATAGCAGGGATGCAATTTAGCCTCTCATCATACACAATAAGAAAACCCATAAGGAACAACAGTTTTCTGGTATTGAACAACAGCAGTGCATCATCATGGTCCCTGAGAAAAGGGAACCAATCAAAGTAAAGGCTACAATTACACTAGCTAATTTTCTGGAAATTGGGAGGGAGAGCCCAAACAGAACCCCATGATTTCCCTGAGTTGAGGAGTCAGAGTTTGGGGTTCAGACATCAAGATGGCTGGGATTTGCAGGGCAGAATAATGCCCATTCATCCTCAATACTTGAGATGATAATGGCATAATTTTCTTCTTCCAAATTGTGGCGATGGTTGCAGGAGGAGAATGCATCATGAAATACCTTACCATGATATACAAATGGCTGATCATATTCAAATACATGACATGCTCTCATGGACACATCCACATATTGATTGAACAAAAAAAAAATACTCTTTTGTGGGGAAATAATTAAAAAATAGCTACTTTGTCTTTACTTATAAAAGTAGTTTTACTAACAGGGAAATAATTAAGTGAAAAATGTAGAGAGATCAAAAATTTGTATTCTGTAGATAAAAATAAGTGTAGCTAAAATCATATATTAAAATTTATTTTATTAAACCTTAATATTTTCTAGACTCTGCAGATATAATCAATAAGGTGTCTAGGTATACAGAACTGAACAAAATTAAAATGTACACTATCATTAAAATTACAATATAGAGAGTTTATTGATTTTTAAACCTAATAAATAGTACCATTGCTGCTTTCACTTGTACCATTCATTTGATAGTTTTAATTTAGCCAATGTAACCATCATTTATTTAAGAAAATAATTTCAAGAAAATATATAAGACACTTTTTTATTCAAAAACATTTTTGAACATTTACTCTGTGCTAGGCAATCTTTACTAGAAATAAAAGAAACAAAACATCCTGCCTTCCTTGATTGTATGTTTCTTGGAAAGAGACAGAGGGAAACCAGACAATAAAATGTATATCTAATATAAGTGCCAAGGAGGAAATGATGAAGCTCAGAAGGTCAATATGAATAATTGGTTTGAAAGGGGGACAGGATGCAATTTTAAATAAAGTGGTCATTTGAAAACATTAACTTTTCAGACGGGAGCTTGCTTGGGTGATTTTTAAAATGATAAGAAGACTAGTGTGTTTGGAGCAGATGAGGGAAAGGGAGAGAAAAGTGGAGATGAGTTCCAAGAATCAAGGAAGGGCAAGATCTTGCAGGGCCTTTTCGGTCAAAGGGAAGGGCTTTGGCTTTCACTCATAAATACACTTGAAGATGTGAGAATTTCGAACGAAGAAGAAAGATAATCACACATACATTTGAAAATGTCAGTGTAGATGCTAGATTGAGTGCAGACTGGAGAAAGGCAAAGGCACAATTAGGGAGTGTTATTAGGTTTTTGCTATAATCTAAGTGAAAGTAATGACAGCTTGATCAAGGGGTGTAGTCATGTAAGTGGTGAGAAGTGCTTGGATTCTTGAATATATTTTTAAGTTACAGCTGAAAGAATTAGATGACATATTAGAGGTTAATTTCAAAAATACTTATGATGTAAGTAATATATGAAGATAGATAATAAATTGAAATAAAGAAAGAAGTCTATCTCAGGTTTTTGACTTGGAAATGTAGAAGGATGGAGTTACTAACAACTAAAATGAGGAAAATTTGCAGAAGGAAGTTTGATGGAGATAATCATAAACGTAGCTTGGACTTACTAGATTTGACATGCCAGTCGGACATCTCAGTAGATATTTAATTACATCATATGCTTATAAACAATTTTTGTTTCCTTTCTAATTAACAATTTACACATTAATAACACTTAAAAGATAAATAACCCTAGAATCGCAACTTGAAAGCCCAGCAATCAAATATAAACATTGTCTTTATTAATCATTAACTATATGGGCTATGGTACTGATAAAATAGGCAGTGGATTATGCCAAGTTTCTGATCATAATTGTTGAATTATTTCTTATCATTCAAGAAAGTACATTGATATGTAAAGTTAGATGATTGTTAAAATACCTTAAAACAGTTAAGATTTATACAAGACGGTTTAGATCTATACAAGATCTGAATCAGTACCAAACTCTAGTAATTTACCTATTAGAATAAAAGTTGCCATGTCATATGTTTAACAATTACCACAAATTAATAATTCAAACAATAAAGTGAATTCCAGTCAATGTTACTTTAGAATTGCAAGGACTTTCAGAAATTTTAGTGGAAGAAAAAAAACACTCCAGTTTTAACAGAACAGACCCTTTCCTTCCAAATATGTATGTATAAATCCATTTAAGGTGAAGTCAGAAACATAGTGGAATGGTAAATACCTAGTTTTTCTCAGATTCATTCATTCATTCATTCATTCACGTTTTGTGAAAAGGTAACCTTTAGCCTGTAGGTAAAATTCTCTCTTCAGAGGCTCAGGCTCCTGTGTCCCTAATATAAGTGGACTTCTTCACCATGACTTAATGAATTATTGTAAAATATGTCCAGTCTCAGCAGTTTGCATAGTTTAGGCCCAGGCTGAGAGTGTGAATTAGCAGCATGCACAGACACAATGAGTGTGTGTGTATGTTGCTTTCTCATATGTGTGCATGCACACACACACACAGACACAAAAGACATGGTTTCAGAATAATTATGGTTTTAATATTTGATTCTGTTTCATGTCAAAACTCAATTGAATGACTGAAAGGAATCATGCAAAAGCATCCTAAAGGATGCCTTCTACCAGTACTAATTTACAGAGGTTATTTATTGGTATTTGAGGAGGCTTCTGCATTACAAATGTAACTATTAATTATAATGTTACTGCAATATTTGTAATCACTTTAAAATTAACCTTTATATCCTCAGGAGGTTTGTATTTATAAGAGTTACTTGGTGTCTCATAAAGAAACTAATTAATCAACAAATGATAAGTGCAGAAAGAACATAAATTAGTTCTTTGTTTACTGCTACATGGTTGTATCATATAATTTGTATTATAATTAAAATGTTTACACTGCAAATAGAAAAAAATACTTGATTCAGGGCTAGATCATAGCAACAACTTCAAGTGTTCCAAGAAATATGTTTACACGCTCGCTAGGATTTAGGCACTCACAATGTAGGAAACAAAAGGTGAAAAAATAACTGTGACCTGCTATCAAAAGACCTTTCTCTCTTCTATTGCCATTGTTTGAATGTCTTACTTAGGTACTACCACTACGAAAGCCAACAAATATTTTAGAATGTAGAGAACAAAAACATCCAGGCATGAGGATTAAGTTATTAATTTTTATTGTCCCCATACATTTTATTCTATAACATCTCATAAAAACTAGTGTTTTCAAATATATGGAGAGAAAAGTTTACAGCGAAATTGTGATTATCTGTCAAATAACTATAAAAAGTCACACATACCACTATGTCATGCCTTTAATCTACTTTTCATTTAATAAAAAATGAAAAGATGTAAAAAGTCATGATTTGAAATTTTAGTTATCTTTATTCTGCATGAATTAAGGCACTTATTGTTCCTTCTTGTTTTGGTTTATTAACATAATGCCTTCCCTCGTGCTATTAATAATGCTAATGAACCAAAACATACCAAGATATGGGACTTTCTGTTTTCACTGCAATGAAGACAGATGTAAACTGTGTCTTCTATGCAAACTTTGTCCCTTTCTTTGAATAAATTTTCACCTCCAGAAATTGTAATTGTTTCTTCATCTTCTCTTATTTCTAAAAATTTCTTTTCTCATTTCAAAATATTGTCTTCTTTTGTGGACGTCATTTTTTCTGTATTTCTTGAACCCTTGTTAACAGATTTATTTTTAAGTCATCTCCAGATTATTCTATTTTATTTTTCATTTATCTGGAATAAATCCATCTCCTGAAGTTTGTTGTTGGTGATTATTCCTGGCGTTAGTTTTCTTGATAAATATCAGAATCTGATGCCATAGCCTGATTTAGGGTGAGAGCTTAGTGGTTTGGTTTTCTCCCCAGCACTCACCCATTGCTGTCTAGTAGTTCAGTGGTTTTCTCTATGTCGCTCCTCCACTCATGGAGCTAGTCGTGGTTTGGCCCAGATCTTGACCATTGAGCTATGTCTGCTTCTTCCCATTCCCTAGGTGGGAAAATTTAAATGAGCTGTAGTCCCACTGATAGTTACACAGACTTTTTCCCATCATTTTTCACAAACCATGAAATCCAAACGCAGCCCTTGTTTTCTGTCCATGAGACTTACTATGTTCCCCTAACCTATATGAACACTCCTAATAGTTTTCCTTCCACAGGAGGAGGATTGCTTGGTGTAGCCGTACTTGCCACATTGTATTTCTGTTGCGTAAGTGGAACAGAGATGCTTACATTTGATTGTCTAATATTCTATGGGTTATAGATACCATTCTTCTGAGATAAAAATAAATAATGCACTATTTCAGAGAATAAAAACATGCAGAAGCTGATAATTTGGCTTTCTAGTCTTCATTCTCAACCATACTATTATTGGACATTCTTTTATATCCTAGCAATAAATTACCAAAATTAGTTTTCACTGCAGTCTAATAAAGTGAAAGTTCTTGGCATAAAAAGAGCAAAGTGGTTTAGAACATCAGCTTCAAACTTAAAGGCCTAAGGTCAAATTTAATCTTTTAATCTTAGTAACTGTCCCCTAAATATTAGTTTTTTCATTGTTTACCTATTTATAGCCAGTTCTTTACCTTATGAAGAGGTTTCTATTGAAAGTTATGAATTTCAGCTGGAAGAAGATGAAAACACTACTTTCGTCCTCAAATTCTTCAGTTTTTGGTTGTTAGTGTTGAACTATCATGTATCAAAAGAATGGTTAGGGGTTGGAAGATTTGGTGTTTCTTATGATATTTCCCACCCCCTTTTGGGAAGGACACAAGACCTTCTAGAAGAACAGGCAACTCTGGATTTGCCACGTAGGACTTACCACCCAGTCAGCAAACACATTTTTGCTTTGTAGAACGAAAAATGGAAGTCTATATACTCATAAGGAAAATCTTCCCTGCCATTATTGGAATATGTGCCATTTGCTATTATTGTTGTAAAAGTTCAGACATCGGAGGAAGACAGCCTTGTTTCCCTGGTCACTATATCACTCTCTACTTGTGACTTTGAATGCAGTATTTGATACATTTGATTCTCAGTTTTTCTCTGTGAAGTGAAGAAGTGATATTTTAGCCTTTACATAATTAAAAGCAAAATAATGATCTATGCCTGGATCTTTTATGCAGATTTTTCTCCCAGAATTTCCATTTCCCATTTTTCCATATTTTGCTTTATCATAGCTTCAAAGATTTCTATGCTTCCAGTGATTGTATCTTTTGCATCTAATCATCGATCATTTTTGTTGAAAAACAAAACACTGGGTTTATTTGAAGACAAATCTCTGTTCTCTTCCATGTGGCGTCATAACTTATTATCCCTAGGCCTAATGAAGAGTTGTTGTCCTGGGGTTTCTGGTTATTTTCTCCCTCCCTCTATGTAACTCTCTGGAGGAATCAAGAGCAGGCACTATGACTCCCAGGAGGAACTGACAGTAGTGAGGAGCATGAACTCTAGAACCAGGCTGCTCAGACTCCAATTCTAGCCCGGCCACCTAATATCTGTGTATAACCTTTAAAAGACACTTAACTCCTTTGTGTCTCAGTTTTCTTTTTTTTTTTTCCATTTGTAAATGAGACTATTAATACCTACTTTACAAGGCTTTTCTAAGGATGACATGATTTCGTAAATGTAAGGCTTTTGGAACAACACCTAGTACACAATAAATGTTACCTATTGTTTAGTCGTACTTGTAGAGTACTCATTCATTTGATGGGAACACTTCTTTCTGTAGCTGACCAAGAGATTGTATGCTGGAAGTAAATTTCAAATGACCTTAATATCTTAAAATGTCTTTTTTCTTTTCTTTTCTTTTCTTTTAGAGACTGGGTCTCATTCTGTCATCCCCCAGGCTGGAGTTCAATTATGTGATCACATCTCACTGCAGCCTCGACCTCCCAGGCTCAAGCAATCCTCACACCTCAGCCTCCTGAGTAGTTGAGATTAAAGGCATGTGCCACCAGGCCCAGCCATTCATATTTTTGTAGAGACGGTTTTACCATGTTGGCCAGGCTGGTCTCCAACTCCTGGCCTCAAGTGATCCACCCAGCTCAACCTCCCAGATTCTGGGATTACAGGAATGAGCCACCGTGCCTGGCCTGTGCACAGAATTCTTTATTGCAAATATCTTTCAGACAGAATGTCAAATGATTATTCCTGTTTCTAGCACCCAAGGTTGCTTTTGAAAGGATAGTCCAGTGCTGCTTCTCTCTCTTCCTACCTGGGGCCCCATCCTCACCCCAGAAAGTTTTAACTGTCTTCATTTTTTACGAGACATTTGACACTTCACATAGTGTGTTTAAGATGAGTGTATTTCACTGATTTCACTGACCTCTCAGTGGGTCCATTCATTGATGTGACTGATATACCTCAATTCCTGGGAACTTTCTATAATATTGTGCTAGTTATCTTCATTTATTTTTCTCTGTTCCATTCTTTTAATATTGACTGACATAGATTTTCACTTTTCTTAGTTTTGTAAAACATTTTGTCCTCTCCTATTTGCTGTTACTGCCTTTCTATTTTCTGAGAGATTTCTTTTATTTTTTATTAAAACTTTAATGGATTTAAAAAATTAACCATTATATTTTTGAACTTTCAATAACTCACTCTTGTTATTTTAAATAGCATTGTATTATTTTCAATGTATACAATTTTCTCATACACTCTGAGATATATGATAACTGGATTTTCTTAAATGTTTTGAGTTAGCGAGGATGGAAATTTTCTTTTGTCCTGTAAAGTAGCATTTCTTTTAGTTTTACATTTTTCTGTTTGTTTGCTTTGTTATCTCCATTGCTCATGTTCAAGGATTTTTTCAAATGTCCAATAATCATTGGCTCAACAATTATATTTAGTAATGAAACAGTAAAATCTGATTGGAAATTCTGGAGAAGGAAGGAAGGTTTATATCAAAAATGACTGGCAAAAAATGTGTGCTGTTTATCTGGGGGAATTCTTCAGATTTCTGTTTGCTCAGAAACTCTGTAAAGGGTAGAAAGCAGGCTGCTAGCATTTTGTCTGAGAACTGACAGTGTGGGTCTTAGAAGTTAACTCTCCGGTATTAAACTAGCACTTTATTCTCAAATATTTTTACCCCTGCACCGCAAATTCTTCCTTCAGTCCCTACTTGGCATCTCTATTTGAGACCCTCCATTATTTTTAATTAAAGAGGGGATGTAGACATTTTGGTGCTATTATTCTGTGCATAGAGCAATAGAAGAGAAAACATAAGCTCCTCCAAATATTGACTTTCAACAACCCCCATGTTAAATCGTTTAACTTGACCCTGCTCTCTGTTTTAAGCAGCATCTTTGTGACAGGAACATCTTTGAGATTTGGTGAGTCTAATTAACTTTCTTCTTATTCACATCAATGTGAGTACACTTTATTCTACAACTTCCTCCTCCTGCTAGCTACATTTATTTGTCAAAAGTGTATAAAGTCTTTTGTCAACAGATATCTCTCCTATTCTTGTCTTTGGCTTTCATCTTTTTCATAGTTATATTTTAGTAAGCATTGGGAAAACTAGGAGAGAAACAAATGTGATCAATCCACATGACTAGTGATCAATATATTTTAGATGAGGTATAGTATATTTGTATACTACCAAAAAATAAGATTAACGGAGGGCATACCAAAGATAGTGATTAGAGTGGATTCTGAAATGCTTGACATTCTATGAATATGAATTTCAAAATGATTTCTGAAAAGAGCCAATCAATTGATCAAAGAAGAGCAAAATAACAAATAAATATTTGGAAATATTGCCAATTAGAAAAGCTTAAAGTAATTGGGAACATTTAGCCTAGAGGCAAGAAGCTGGCAATGAGACATGATTTAGAAATCAGATATTATGGCTAGTTCTCCCCCTGTCTTCCACCTAAACAAGCAAACTAGCTAACAAAATGTATAAAGCCTGCCTGAAAAGAAATTTTAAAGGATCTTCTCAATACCAAAATACCTATCTTAGTGAATTATGGAATTTATTTCACATAGACTGAGAATATTTAAATAAGTATTATAAATTCAATATTATATGAAACAGTATATGGACATCATATAGAGGCCTAGATTGAAAAAGTAAAAGATGGCATTGCATAATTAAAAATACAGACAATCTTTATTATATTAGATTCCTGTGGCTTCCATCACAAATTATAACAATCTTGGTGGCTTAAACCATAGAAATTCATCCTCTCATAATTCTTGATGCCAGATGTTCACATTCAAGCCATTCACAGGGCTGCACTCTGTCTGGAATCTCCATGTGTTCTTTGTCTCCTCCAGCTCCTGGTGGCTCTCTGCATTCCTTTTCTTGCAGCCATATTACTCCAGGCTTTGCCTCCATGATCCATTGCCTCCTCCTCTTCTCTATGTCTTTCCTTATTCTTTTTGTTTCAAATTTCCTTCTACCTCTCTCATAAGGACATTTGCCATTGTATTTAGGGCCCTGTTGGATAATCCAGGATGATCTCCTGCTCTAGAAATGCTTAAGTTTGCAAAGGCCCTTTTACCAAAGGAAAAAAAAAAAAAAAAGACACTATTCACAAGTTTCAGGGATTAGGACATGGACATGTCTTTTTTTGGGAGGGCATATAAGAAGTATGATTTCACACTGATCTCAGTTACCACAGAAATGTGCAAAACAAGACCTGTCTATAATATATGCCTATTACTTGGACATTCAACATGAAGAGTTAGAACTTGGAAACACATATCGGAACATCACGCTCATTTTAGGATTACAAAAGAGAACATCACAAATGTGAAGAATCAAAACACAGTATTTTAAGTGCCAGCACTCTATCTCTTAAAATGTGAGATTAAGGTCATAAACCATGTACAGCAGAGATTCTATGACTATCCATAAAAGTAGAGCCAGGTGCTTCAAGATGATACCAAGCTCCCATTACAAAATTATTCTGATTAGTCATTAATCAGAAATCATTAGTCTTCATGAAGTCACATAAGATCAGAAATGTGCAACATTTCATTTTGTGTGTTTTTAAAGAATTAAGTTCATATAGTAGGTAGATATTCATTTTTTGCTTTATACTTAAATATGAAAGTGAAATGGATGCTGTTACTGGTTTTATATCAATCCTGATTTTATTGTCTTATTAGTTTGCAAATGAGTCAAGGAAAAGAATATCATAATGGAGAACAGGTAATCGACAATAGAATGTACAATAAATGAGTCTGTGCTCAACACAAATAGTCAAGAGGATTTAAAGCAAACAACATGGATGTTTTTAAATTAATCTTTATGTGAATAAGCTAAAATATTAAAAGAAAAAGTGCACATTATACTAACGGCATTGAATGACCAGTATCAAGTTACCAAAGTACAAGAATACTGTGTTTGTTATATAACTGGTACTCTTAAAATATGTTAGCTCATGTGGCATTAATTTTATAAATTAATTAGCACACGAGAATACAAGGAAGAGAGTCTGTTAGTCCACTGAAGCCACTGACTCAAATGCTCTGGCATTTATGTGTATTTTTAGTCATTACTCAATCTAATGGCAACATGTCAATGGTAAGAAAATAGTTTTGTGGGTGGACCTATCTTACAAATGAAAAATGTTATTCATTCTAGGCAACTTAATAAAGAGAGAAGTCATATAAATTTAAATCCTAGTTTGAATCCTAAATTCATTACTTAATTAACCCTGTGACTATGGATGTCTCAGTCTGTTCTTGCTGCTGTAACAAAATATCACAAACTGGATAATTTATAAATCATACAAGTTCATTTCTCACAGTTCTAAAGGAAAGGTAATCCAAGATCAAGGCACCAGTAGATTCACAGTCTGGTAAGGGGATTCAATCTGCTTCCAAGATGGCACCTAATTGCTGTGTCTTCACATGACAAAGGGTCAAATGTTGTGTCCTCACATGGCAGAAGGGCAATGAATAGCAAAAAGAACCACCTCTCTCCCTCAAGCCCTGTTATAAGGGCACTCATTGAATCCAAGAGGACAGAGTCCTCATGGCTTAAGCACCTCCCAAGGGCCCCACCTCTTAATACCATCATCTTGAAGGTTAGTTCCAACACATGAATTTTGTAGAGACACACACACTCAAATCATAGCAATGGATAAGTCTCTAAATGTCTTCATATCTCAGGTTTCTAATGTATGACAGTGATAATAATGCCTCACTCATCAGGTTATTGTTAGGATTAAATGAACTAATATGCTTAAAGCACTAAGAACAGTAAGGGCTTTATACATATTAGCTATAATAATTTTTTAATTTCAAAAAGAATTGGTAGGTATAAGACTCATCAAATCTTTTAGAAATATCTTCTTTAGGTATATACTAGCAAAAAATATCTTTCAGTTTTTAACTAATCCACTTGTAAGATTGATACTAGGCACAAAAGACTATTCTTCAGTAAACAAAAATACTAACTAACCCAATTCTAACTAACTAAACTCATTTTTAAAATATTTATTTAAATGCCTTCTTTGTAATAGCCATTGTGCTGGATAGTAATTGAAATACAAAGTTGAGTAAATATTAGTTTCAGCCTTCAAAGCTTTACAGTGTAATTAGGAATACAGATAATTATACAATAACTCAATACAGTATTCCAAGCGTTTCTACAAAGAAAGGGCCTAGAATAGAAAAGGGGGAAGTTATTAATTTTTGTTATGCAGGTTTTACAGTTCTGTGATAAAATGGATTTACTGACACTTCTTAAGATAGACTTTAAAGTCTAAGATTGATGAGGATGGCATATGAGGCATAGTGTGTCCATAGACCTGGGAGTAGTGTAATTGGAAGCAAAAAGCAGGTATAATAGGATGAGGGTAAATAACAAAGGAACATTAGTTTGGCGCTTTGTTAACCAGGCTGAAGAGTCTGTATTTTCTTCATTGACAAGGAAAAATCATTAATGATTTTTTTTCCTAAGCAGTGGAGCTGGCATATTAAAGATACATTTTAGAAAGATTTATCTGATTTGCAATCTAGGATGGATTAAAATGAGGAAAGAGTGAAATAAAGAGAATCAATTGCAGAGCTGTTTGTTTACAGAGTATCCATGTGTATAAGAAATAATGAAAACTTAAACAATGTAAATGGGAATGTGAATGGCATCTATAAAGGAAATTGCAAACACATAATTACCAGAACCCATTGGTTGCCTGTAAGGGAGAAAGCAGGAGTTGAAGACATCCCCAAATATTCAGTTCTAATGCTCTAAAAAGTAATTCAGTCCTTTCAGAAATAAAATAGTTAAGAAGTGGCAGGGCTTGGAATTGTAAGATATTTAAGTTTTAGACACAACATGTTTGAGGCTTGAACAACACATTCAAATATACGTTACAGTTAGTTAGAAAAGGAAGATATGGGAGTAATGTAAGATTCTTAAAAGCTCTCAAAGACTGATCCAAATGCGTGAGTTTAAGAAAACAACATTAAGAGAAAAAATTAAACGGAAGAAATCCTCACTATGTTAGACAGCTCTTGCATTGCTATAAAGAAATATCTGAGACTGGGTAATTTATAAAGAAAAGAGGTTTAATTGGTTCACAGTTCCATGAGCTGCAGAGGAAACACAGTGCCAAGCAGCTGCTTGGCTTCTGATGAGGCCTCAGGAATCTTACAGTCATGGTAGAAGTCAGAGGGAGAACTGTCAATCACAGGGCAATATCAGGAGCAGAAGAGAAAGGTAAGGGGGAGGTGCCACACACTTTTAAACAACCAGATCTCAGAAGCACTCATACACTGTTGCAAGGACAGCACTAAGCCTAAGCCATGAGAGATCTGTCCCCATAACCTTAACATTTCCTGGCAGGCCCCACCTCAAGTATTGGGCATTACAGTTCAACATGAGATATTTGGGGGACAAATATCCAAATAATATTACTTACTTATAAAGAATGTTCAGTTTGGTGGGGAGAAAATGGGAATGAGAGCCAATAGAGAGGAATGATATTTGGTGGTGAAGGAAGAAGGGTAATGTCAGGTGTATTAGTTTGTTCTCACACTGCTATAAAGAAGTGCCTGAGACTGGGTAAATTATAAAGGAAAGAGGTTTAATTGACTCACAGTACCACAGGACTGGGGAGGCCTCAGGAAATTTACAGTCATGGTGAAAGGGGAAGAAAACATGTCCTTCTTCACTTGGCAGCAGGAAGGAGAACAACGAGAGCCTAGTGAAGGGGGAAGCACCTTATACAACCATCAGATCTCATGAGAACTTACTATCGTGAGAATAGCATGGGGGAACTGCCCCCATGATTCAATTACTTTCCACCAGGTTCCTCCCACCACAGGTGAGGATTATGGGAACTACAATTCAAGATGAGACTAGGGTGAGGACATAGCCAATCCATATCATTCTGCCACTGGACCCTCCAAAATCTCATGTCTTCACATTTCAAAACACAGTTGTGCCTTTCCAACAGTCCCCCAAAGTCTTAGTTTATTCCAGCATTAACCCAAAAGTCCACAGCCCAAAGTTTCATCTGGGACAAGGCAAGTCCCTTCTACCTATGAGTCTGTAAAATCAAAGGCAAGTTAGTTACTTCCTAGATAGAATGGGGAATGGGGGTACAGACATTGGATAAATACACCCATTCCAAATGAAAGAAATAGGCCAAAACAAAGGGGCTACAGAAGCCCCATGCCTACTGAAATCCAATGAGGCAGTAGTTAAATCTTAAAGCTCCAAAATAATCTCCTTAGACTCCATGTCTCACATTCAGGTCATGGGCCCTGGGGCCCAGCCCAAGAAGCCATTTTTCTCTCCTAGGCCTCCAGGCCTGTGATGGGAGGGGTTGCCATGAAGGTCTCTGACATGCCCTGGAGACATTTTCTCCAGTGTCTTGGTGATTAACATTTGGCTCCTCATTACTTATGAAAATTTTTGCAGTCAGTTTGAATTTCTCCCCAGAAAATAGAGTTTTCTTTCTATTGCAACATCATGCTGTACATTTTTTGAATTTTTATGTTCTACTTCCTCTTGAACACTTTGCTGCTTAGAAATTTCTTCCACCAGAAACTCTAAATCATCTCTCTCAAGTTAAAATTCCAGAGATCTCTAGGGCAAGGGCAAAATGCCTCCAGTCTCTTTGTAGAGCCAAAGTGACTGTTACTCCAATTCCTAACAAGTTCCTCATCTCCATCTAAGATAACCTCAGCCTGGACTTCATTGTCCATATCATTATCAGCGTTTTTGTCAAAGCCATTCAACAAGTCTCTAGGAAGTTCCAAACATTTCCACATCTTCTTGTCATCCTAGCCCTCCAAGTCTCTAGAAGTTCCAAACTTTCCCACATTTTTCAGTCTTCTTCTGAGCCCTCCAAACTGTTCCAACTTCTGACTGTTACCCAGTTCCAAAGTTGCTTCCATATTTTTTGAGTATTTTTATAGTAGCATCCCACTCTACCAGTACCAATTTACTGTATTAGTCCATTCTCACACTGCTATAAAGAACTGCCAAGTCTGGGTAAAAAATAAAAGAGGTTTAATTGACTCACAGTTCTGCAGGGCTGGAGAGGACTCAGGAAACTTACAATCATGGTGGAAGGGGAAGTAAACACGTCCTTCTTCACATGGTGGGAGGAAGAAGAATGAGCGCCTAGTGAAGGAGGAAGCCCATTATAAAACCTTCAGATCTCATGAAAGCTTACTATCACAAGAATAGCATGGGGGCAACTGCCCCATGATTCAATTACCTCCCACTGGGTTTCTCCCATCACACATGGGATTATGGGAACTACAATTCAAGATGAGATTTGGGTGGGGATACAGTCAAACCATATTATTAGGTGATTACAGATTCACAAAAACAAAGGATAGATATTTCCATAAAGGAGAGGCTGGCTATCACTGTCAAATGCCACAGGGAATTTCAGAAGAGTGAAATCTGAGAAAAGAATACAACAACCTGGAAGTGTTGGGGAACTCTTAAGGGCAATTTTAGTAGGATTTGAAAGTAAAAGTCAGATAACAAAAGCTTAATACTGCAGTAAGTGGCAATGAAAAGACAACATTAAATATGCATAAATAGGCAGGGCACAGTGGCTCATACTTGTAATCCCAGGATTATGGGAGGCCAAGGCAAGAGGATCACTTGAGCCCATGAGTTTGAGACCATTCTGGTCAACATAGCAAGACCCCATCTCTAAAAAAACAATACATAAATATACACACAAATATCTGAATAATCCCATGCTTTGCATGACTTTGATTTCTACTATTGTGGCAGGCCAGGTTTCCATTAGCAACCAGAATAGTCAGTTTCCACTAACCCTTTACTATAATTTTGATGAATGCATAAGCTAAACATTAAAAAACTAGAGACACTGGTGCCTGAGTACCAAGGCTGGAGTGTGAAAACAAATCCATTAAGACCCCGCCTGGGTTTTTTCAGACACTAAAGTCTGATCAAATAATATAATAACAGCATTCTGACACATACACCTCACTCTAGGGCCCACTTAAGATTAACAAACTTTCCAAAACTCTAGAGAAAGCTTTCCAGACCCTAGACCCTAAAGATTAGATATATATTGAATGAAACACTCAGCTAGTAGGTGCACTCCCACATGTAGGCATAGAGCTTAGAATGTATGTAAGCACTGAAAAACACAACTTGTAACTTGGAGTTTGTCTGGTGAGTTACTCTGATCTTCTTATAACCAGCTGCAGAAATAAACTGCCCTTCCTTCCCAGTCTGCATCTCCTTATTGGACCACAAGAACAAGCAGCTGGACTTCGTTCTGTGGGATTAAATTGTCTTCATTTTAAGATAAGTTCATTAGCCACATACATAAAAGGTATATAAGATGGAATGCCATGAACAACAAGGATTCCTAACAGACAAGGAAAGGGTTAGGTTCCAAATTTTAACTGGAGAGTGGTAAGCCTTGGAAAGGATGAAGCCTATTCTCTGAAGAAAATTAAGATTGAGGCCAAGCACGGTGGCTCATGCCTGTAATCTCAGCACTTTGGGAGGCCAAAGTGGGTAGATAGATCACTTAAGATCAGGAGTTAGAAACCAACCTGGCCAACATGGTGAAACCCGATCGCTACTAAAAACACAGCAATTAGCCGCGTGTGCGTGTGGTCGTGGGCACCTGCAATCCCAGCTACGCAGGTGGCTGAGGCAGGAAAATCACTTGAACCCAGGAAGTGGAGTTTGCATTGAGCAGAGATCATGCCACTGCACTCCAGACTCCAGCTTGGGCAAGAGTGAGATTCCGTCCCACCTCCAAAAAAAAAGAAAAAAGAAAAAAAAGAAAGAAGATTAAGATTAAGAAACTAGAAAACCAGAGAAACTATTTGAAAACAGGGACAAAAATAAGATCCATTTAATCTTTTCTGAGGGTAAAGGGGGGTAATCAGTAGAATAGAGGTGATCCTATTTCCTACAATAAAAGATTGAAAAGATTGAGATTTAAATAAGCATGCAGTTTAATCATACAGAATAATCTTGGAAGAGTTGTCACAGAGAATACAAACAAGAGTGACGTGACATAAATAAGAGTGCTATTTGAATACTAGTAAGGACATAATAAAATAAATATATTATAATGATTTTATGATTTCTAGCTGGATTTACTTGCCAGGGAATGGAGAAGGATAGATAAAGGAACAACAGCATGAGTACTAGAACTAGGTCTTCATACAGCAGAAATGCTGGAAATTCTGTCATAAAGTGACTTAAAGATTTATAATTTATTATACATTTATTAAAAATTAATCATGTAAGTGCTTAACCATTGCTAGTTATAGAAACGACAGAAGGACGGACAAAGTGGTAGACTAAGAGAGGCAGAATAGCACAGGGACAACAAAATCAGACAGAAAACTGGGTCAGCAGCAGTAAAGAAGTAGAAGAAGCCAAAGTAAAAATGAGAGTTGGCTCTTTAAAAGTAAGTTAGATGAGGCTGAGGAATTGAGGACCTTGAGTCATGTCAGATCAAATTATGGACCAGAAGCACACAAATAATGTGCAGAGGAAATTCAAACCAATTTCTTCTATAGAATACACTGAAGTTAATTTTAAATATATGTCTTAATTACAAGAGTTACTTCTTTGAAATAAATGTCTAGGTAATTCTGCACATTTGCATGGTTCTGAATTTCATGTTTGCCAATTAAGATAATTCCATCATTCATCCACTCATCCACTCATCCTCTCATCCATCCATCCATCCAACAAATTATGTACCATGTTCAAAGCACTATACCAGAAAATCTATCTAAAATAAGATAGAGATGCTGTTGTCACAGAGTTCATTGTATAGTTGCAGAGACAACACAAACTAAATGATCACAAATGGAGAGATAGGATATATAAAGTTTCAATAAGAACCTAAAATAAAAGGAATTGACCTGGTCAGGGAAAACATTGTTTTATGAAATAGCACCTGACCTAAGATCTGCAAATGAGAAAGCAATAAATGCATCTGTGTATGGTTGTTGGTGGAGGAGGGCTGTGATCAGCTGTGATATGTTCTAAAAAGAGGAGCCTTTTACACAAGTACATGGGAATGTAAGAGAGAAAGGGACGTATTTAAGTACCTGACTCAAGGTACTGAAAAAAGATCAGTATGATTAGATTACATAAATAGGGAGAGAAACCCAGCAGTTTTCTGTAAACCATATTACAGATTTTCATTTTTATTCTAAATGCTATTGGGTAACACCCAATCCACTAGAATGCATTTTGAGATTACTCTGGCTGCAAGGTAAAGAAGAGTTTATATAGTAAGCAGCACAAATAAAGAAAGATCACTTAGTAAGGTGTTACAATAGACTTGAAAATATGAAGTTGATTTAATCAAGGGTAAGAAAGGGGAGGAGTTGGTGACTTTATAAGATATTTAGGACGTTCAATTGACAGGACTTAGTGATGAATGGCATAGGAGCAAAGGTGAGGAAGTTGTCAATGATATCCTTTTTTGGCACAGAGAGATGGATAAAGAACTCAGGAAGAAATTATGTTTCACAGCCAGTAGGTTCAAGTAGTTTGTCTTTGAGATCATATTTGGTGTTCCTTTGAGATTTCTTGGTAGAATTATCAAGTTACCAAATGAATATAGAAGTCTAGAGCTCAGGAGAAGGGCTTGGGTCCAAGCTGTGGGGTTTCTAATAGCTGGAAGGAAAGAGTAAAAGTGCAAAGATGTGGTCAGCAAAGAAGTAGGAAATCCAGGACGCTAGGTGTCATAAAAACAAAGGAAAGTCAAATTTGATTGTTTTTCAATTGTATTTATGTTTCTGTTTTTTCCAAGGAGGGAAATGGTAATTAAAAAAAAATGCCTGACTGTGCTCAGAGGTCAGATAACTTAAAAAGTGAAAACATGCCATGTAATGTTAGAGATACAGCAACCATTCCATATCGTTAGACAAAACCATTCAGTAGAGTGATCAAAGTGAAAAACAACCAGCCTGGCCAAGATGGTGAAATCCCATCTCTACTAAAAATACAAAAAAATTAGCCGGGCATGGTGGCAGGTGCTTGTAATCCCAGCTACTTGGGAGGCTGAGGCAGAGAATTGCTTGAACCCGGGAGGCAGAGGTTGCAGTGAGCCGAGATTGCACCACTGCACCCCAGCCTGGGTGACCGAGCATGACTCTGTCTTGAAAAAAAAAAAAAAAAAAAAGTGAAAAACAGATTACACTGACTTGAAGTGAGAATGGGAAGTGAGAAAGTAAAGAATGAAAGGATTTATAACTTGGTCCAGAAGTTTATCTTGCTAAGAAGGTAGTGGGAAGTGGTTCTTCCTCTTTCAGCTATTATAAAGTAGCAGGAACTAGACTTACCTTTCTGACATAAACAACTAGAATACTGAACAAAACATATAGAACAACTATTTTCAAGTATGAATCAGCAGGCAGGGTCTTACTGTGACCTAGGAGAGAGTGATACGTGCCCTTCATTTGCCCTGATTTTCTGCCGAGAGATCCCTTCTGGACCATCACAGGAAGATATGTTATAAGACATTCTTGGAATTGTGGCAAAGAGGAAGAGACAGAGATGAGAATTTGGAGAGGGATGGTGGTAAAATTTGCAAGAGCAATGAACAGAGAAAAGGAAACTACAGGAGGAAATAGCTCAAGAAATCTGCACAGGGCCTTCCTTAAATCTGCTGCTAAATATTAAGTCACAAACGTGTAGGCAGAAACTCTGCAAGGTTAACTGAAAAAATTTTCCAGGGAACATTAAGAAAAGCAATTTCCAGAGCTCATATAAAGCTGGAAGACAGTAAAATCTGGATAGTAAAAAGGAGAGAACTCTTTTAATACTCAGAGGATTCAGTAGAAACAGTAGAAGGGTCATACATTACTAGAAGGACTAAGCAAACGGTGAAACGGTGATTCTCAGTCCAGCCGGGAATGACTTTACTTTCCCCAAAGACTTCTGATGATGTCTGGAGACATTTTTGGTTTTCACATTTGGAGAGGGGGAGGAGGGGTACTACTAGCATCTACTGAGTATAGAGTCCAGGGATGCTATTAACTATTCTGCAAAACACAAGTCAGTCTCCTCAGCAAAAAAATTATTCCGCTAAAAATATCAATAGTGCTGAGGTTAGAAAGCCTGTACTAGAGGAAATACAATGCTATCTTTAGATATGCATGGGAAAGGGAGCCCTGACCCTGACCCATGCCTCAGGAGACCTCCACATTTTGCCTACTCAAGGGAAGTCTCCTTCCATTGCCTGGAAACATCTGAGCCTGACAGTGACATGAGTGGAGTGTCCTTGGGCCCTGATCACAATTTATATGGGCCCCAGTCCCCATTTTTTCCTTCAGGGCTTTCAGAACTTTACCATGCGGGGTGTCCACTAGATGTCCCAAAGATTTCTGGGATTCATTTTTGTAGAATCGTCTAAAGGCTGCATGTTTCTATGAAGGATGCTTGGCAAGCTTATTATTCTTGATGACTGGCATAGTATATCTTTCACAATTTTATGTGAGATTAGGTGTTCAATATGTTTCATACAAACTGATTTATTGTGTCTCTCATACATGTTGGATACAGGATGAATTCAATAGTCTCTAGGGTGATGAAAATCTACCTCTAAACTAGAGTTTGAGAAACTCATATAGGCTGGTGCTTTAGTTCTTTTGACAAAGTGCCACCTCCTGTAGTCTTCCATGTCTGAGGGTAGTGAGTGTGGAAACAGATACCCTTTACCCTTCCTATTCATTCAACCAACACCTCAGACACCCAAGGCCATCACTTCAACACTTCCATAGGATCATGTGTCAGGCAGCCACTTGAGGAGTGGCCATGCTCATGTCTTCCAGGAGTTCTCACACCAATGCTGTGAAACACCAATGGACTCTTTGATCAGTGTTCTCTCTTGCCTTCAGTCTATATGGCGATGTGTTTTGCTGGGTTGCCCTTATGTTGTGCCAAACAAAGAAAAGTCGATCCTTGAGCACACTGCTCTGCTATTACCACTCTATCCACAGCCCCTCCAACCATCCTTCTCCCACTAGTGGCAATAAATAGAAGTCAAGAGTGCTCTCAACAGTGAAAAAGATTACATTTTAGGAATGCAGTAATTTCAACCTAAAGAGTTCAGAAGAAGAAATAATTAAAAGTGGTGCTGTTCTACCTTTATGGTGTAAAATTCTGAATGTTAACCAGAAAATAAATTGTTTTTTGCATTTTTCTGCATACTCCGGGTAAGACTTAAAATTTTAGTCAGGGAGAAGAGCAAAAACTTTTAATAAAGTGCTTGAAAATTAGATTCATAGGTGACATATCAAAAATGACAAAACTTGACTCATGATTTATAATTTGTCATATATTAAATAATTTTGTATTAAATAAATATTATAAGAAAACTAGAGAGGCAAATAGATTTATATTACTTCAGTATAAACAGATTCCAAAGAGCTATGATATTATGCATAACACCAGCATTACCTTTTACTCATGATGGGAGGGAGGATATTAGTCAGGAGTAGCACAATTGAAAATAACAAAAATGAATAAATGGTTCCTGGACCTGAAATGAAAGTGATGGTCCCCGTACACATGAAGGATCTCTACCTGCCCTAATTATAAAAATGAAATACATGGGGCCTTCTTCTATCACCATTATTCTGAATATTCATTGATAAATACTACATTTACCATGAGTCCATGAATTTTGTAATACATATTTGAATCAATTTGAATAAACAGGGACCACATAAAAATATTTTCTTGGGGTGCCATGAGCCCTAGAGGCTACTCTGAGAAAACAGTTACTCTAAACCTGTCCTAACAAAGCTTTACAATGAGCCTTAAAATAATTAATTTTATCTTCAAGTAATTTAACAGCTGAGAAAAAAAAAGAAAATAAGAAAATAAAGTCCAACAATCTTTAGGAATGGCAAAAACTGGCACTTAATATAAAATTTATGGTACTCAGAATCCAATAAAAAACACTTACGTATAGTATACAGAAATAGACCCAGAAATGAAATGAAAAAGATGATGGAATTAACAGATAAGAACTTTAAAATCTTTGTTACAAATACATGAATTTGAAAAATATGGATATAATAAAAAGAAAAACAAAAATAAAAATTTAACAAAACACAAATTTTCGAGATGAGAAATTTCATTATCTGAAATGAATATTTTGCTACAAGGTATTACCAGCAGATTTGCTACTGAAGAAAAAGATCAGTGAACTTGAAGATGTAGCAATAGAAACTATCCAAAATAAATCCTAGAGAGTAAAATGGCTGAAAAAATTAAAAAGTATTAGTGACCTACATGAAAATATAAAATATTCTAACCTACATGTTCTCATAATTGGGAAATAGTAAGGGATTCAGTAAAAAAAGGAAAAGGAGATATGCTGAAAGTTTCTTTATTTGATGAAAACTATAAATCTACAGATCCACAAAACACAACCAACCACAGTAAAGCATGTCATACTCAAATTGCTGAAAACTAGTGGTAAAGAGAAAATTTGCAAAGTAGCCAGAGAAGTTACATTGTGTTCCATGGAACAAATATAATAATGACCACAAACATCCTACGAGGAACCAGGCAAGCCAAAAAACTTTGGAAAAATATTATCTATGTGCTAAAAGAAAAAAAATAATTGTCAACCTAGAAATTTACCTGGCAAAAATATCCTTCACAAATTAAGACAAAATAATAATTTATTATTTTCTGAAAAAGCAAAAGCTGAGTAAATATGTCACCAGAAAAATTGGACTACAAAAATTGTTATTTTATTAAAAGGAAAATGATATATCCACACAGGAACTAATGGTTTGTTACATTTTACTTCTTGTGCTTACTTTGAATAGGTAAAGATTTGACCTGGCATTACTGCCTTATAAATATGATGACTAATATTTTATTTTATATTATTATATTATTCTTATTTCTTTTACCTCTCAGTTAATGAGCAGGTTTCAGCTTAGTAACCACAGTATAAACAGTCTAGACCAGATGTTTGTGGTTAAAAATGAGTTAATATCCCTCAAATTTTTCTAATTAATTTGTTTCAGACTATTTAACATTTTTTATTGAGGAGCTTGACTTTGAAATTTGGTTCAATTCCTGTAGTTCATGCATTATTTCATCATTTGGAACAGTTTTACTATATTCTTTTTTTATATTTAATGCTTTTAGTTTGGCAAAACTGAAATTAAACCAATTATTTGTTGGTAAAAACTAATGTTTGATTAAACTAATTTTAATTTCACTTGAAGAACATCTTCAGAATTATCTATCGTGCCTTACTCAACCCACTAGAGAATTAAAACTTTGCAGATTAGTTGAACAAATTGGAAGTATTTTAAAATGTAATTAATCCTTCATTATTTTTAACTTTTTCTATAATGTGTAAGCTAATTTATTGACTATGCCAAAATAGTTATCTATTCTTTTAACCAGGATTTGTTTTAAACAAACTATATTTTCCTGAATATATATATATTACAGCTGCAACAGAGCTACACAGCTCATTCTAAGGAGGAGGAAAATATACTGTTTTATTAGGAAATCAGGTTGAATAGAAATCTATTTACCATATTTTCATTCATCAAACTCAAGAACATTTTTTATCTAAAATATGTTGTGTCATGTGCACATCACTTAGCTATAAAGAGTGAAAAAATAGCTCGCTGAATTCATCCAAACAGTTCTCACAGGAAGATTTTACTGTCAGCCCAAATGGAAATAGCTTAACATGATAAATGTTTCTTAGAATGGAGTCTGTCCACCAAAGGTAGATTTATAAATTCATGAAGTCCCATGCTTATATACTCAGATTGCTGAAACATTTTAACAATATCAACTATTTCTTTAAATAAAGATTTTCTCCAATTCACAAAACTTTATGAGTCTGACTTTATAAAACAGGAACTTGAAAGAAAGATGATGTTTTATTATTTTCCTTTCCAGTTAAGTATTCAGATAAGCATATTGCATTTTTGTTATTTGTGTTAGGCCCCTTTTGCATTGCTATGAAGAAGTACCTGAGACTGAGCAATTTATAAAGAAAAGAGGTTTAATTGGCTTATAGTTCTGCAGGCTTTATAGGAAGCATGGTGTTGGCATCTGTTCAGCTTCTAGTGAAGCCTCAGGGAGCTTACAATCATGGCGGAGGGGAAGGGGGAAAAGGCATGTCACATAGCGAAAGCAAGAGCAGGAAGGAGAGCAAGAATGGGATGGGGGAGTGTCACAAACTTTTAAATGACCAGATCTCACAAGAACTCACTATCATGAAGACAGCACCACATATGAGGGATCCACCTTCATGATCCAAACACTTCCCACCAGGCTCTATCTCCAGCATTGGGGATTACAATGTAACATGAGACTTGGACAGGGACAAATACCTAAACTCTATCACTATTTTATGACACATAGTGTTATAGATTGTCTTTTCTACCATGCAGCACATAAGTAACCTAATAATCTGTTTTTGCTAATAGTGTATATTTGCAGATATCTGACCAAAAGCTCTTCAGTCACTGGATGAAGACAAAAATTTGCAGGGGATGACGCCAATAAGAACAGGAAAAGAACACATATACATGCATATATGTGTGTCAAACATGTGTGTGAACACATGTTCATGTGTACACACACTTACACACTACCCATAGCACAACCTGAAACAATAAGGCATCAAAAATAGAGTGAAAAAGAACAAGTGAATCATGTTCATACAGCATTTTCAAGTAAAAGTCACGAAAGGAATAAAGCATAGGCCCTGTAATTGATGATAAAAAGCTGTTATGAACAATGAGGGGAGACTGCAAAATATTCATATCAATCTTTACAGACATCCTCTCTCCCAGTGATAAAAACATATCTAGCATTCCATAGACATTTCCATTGATATATTATTAGCAGCATCCATCAATCTACAAGCTGCATTGAGACATCAGTGAAATTTGACAGTCTTCTGATTGCACTTTCTAAGGCCTGAATCTTTCTGCTTTTGATCTTTCCGACTTCAATCTCCAGCCAATTTTATCTCAACATCTTGCTCCATTGCATTCTGTAACTACTTGATATATCTTTATGTTTCCTGCTATTTGTAAGTTAACGTTTCATTTTTTAAGCTTTATAATAGAGAAAATATAGAAACATAAAAGTCCAGGAATATAAAGCTTCTACTAAAAGTTACTATTTTCCTCTTTTATTTTACCCCAAAGGCTAGTTTTTTTAAAGAAGGTAACTCTTTTATATTCTTTACTTAAACACATATTTAAGAATATTTAAATAAAGAATAAATATATTCTTCATTTAAACACATATTTAAGAATCTGTTTATTAAAACTTTTCCTCATTTTTCCAGATACTTTTATCATTTATTTTTGTAATATTATGACTCACCAATTTTGTTTTGTATGCCTTAAAACTAAGTGGGAAAAAATGCTAAATTATCTTGAAACCAAGTTTTTAGTTAAAATCCAATGCATAAGATTGTAAATCTACTGCAAGTTTAGCTAATACTACATTAATCAATGAGCACAATAGGGTGATATTTAAATGTAAACTAATTTTAATAAATGCCACTGAAACATTTTCCTAGAAGGCACCTATGCAAAATAGTCTAGTGATAACTTAGTGAATCTGCATTTAGGAATCCCCTCACAGTGGGATTACAATCTATTACTGAATACCTCACCTAAATTCCAATGTGAATTTGCATGGTGCTTTTTCAATTACATATTTCCAAAATATATTTACGTAATCCCAGTTTGAACCTGTCGGGGTGTATAAGATTAATGATTATAAGAATGATAACTAATGTTTACTGAAAATATATTCTTGGACTTTATAAGGACTTTATACAAGTTTTTTCATTTAATCCTCACAATAGCCCCATGTAGCACACAGTATTACAATACTCATTTTACTGAAAAAAAAAAAAAACCTAAATTTCAAAAAAGCTAAGAAAGTTGCCTTAGTATACAAAGAATATATGAGAAGTATTTGGGGGACAGTGAATAGATTGATTCATCTGAAATAAATTTATCTAGAACAGTGAGCAATGGAATATAAGGGTGGACAAACAGTTGGAACAAAATTAAATTTCTGACAGCCAGAATAAAGTGTTTGGAGAGAATGTAAATTGTCATGTTTAACGATTTGATTTTTAATCAGATCAGGGTTGATTCCCATTTTTACCACTTATTAGTTAACCTCATAAGATCATTAAGAAGATTAAATGAGAAGAACGAGATGGTATGTGGTGGAAGCTCATTAGTACATGCTCAGTAACTTTCAGCTGTCAACCATGTCATTGAAAGGTTTTGAGCAGATATTAAGTTGAGATAGCAGTCTTCAAGATATCTCTCTGGTGTAAATAATAAGTTATAAAATATATGAATTGCATGTAAAAATGTCAATTAAGAACTAAACTGCATTGTTAGAATTCTGTTTCCTTTAGGGCCTGGTAATGGCAGTGAGAGAGAATATAATAGGAAAGGAAAGGAAGGGAAGGAGAGGGAAAGAAAAAGAAAAGGAGGGGAGGGAAAAGAAAGGAAAGCAGAGACATTTGTAAAATAATATTTAAAAAATACATCTTGGACAATGTGTGAATAAAGTGTTCAGGTTTCCAAATTTAAATAATCACAGATTTTTATAGATGGAGTTTCATCGAGACTCGCCAATTGTTTTGATTTCATTTGTAACATTCTTGCCAAGTAGTTACAGAATATATTTTGAACAAACTGCTAACAGGAATAGGCTCTTAAAATAGATCATTCTACTTCCAGGCAACTTTAACTATTTAAAAGCAAGCTCCTCATTATAGTGACCTGAAAATTTCATGCATATCTAATACTCTTGATATTAGTCTCTGAATCTATGCAATCTGACCCCATTTCCATATATAAAGTCATTCATGTAACCTAACCACTACCCGCCTTCTACAAAGGCCCTCAGCCCATTAAATTATTTGTAAACTGAGATTTTTAATTTCACTATCCTTGTTCTTCTTCTTTTGGTGAGCTTTGGTTTGTCATTCTCTTTGAAAGAGTAGAGCTCAAGATATGACCTCTTTTCTTGGAGAGTGGTCATAACTAACTGTTGTGTAGGGAAGCTAACCACTTAGGTACATCCGGGGATGCAATGCAGGTGTCCAAGGTTCTAGAGAGAAGTACCAACACACGCTGCCTAGAAAAGAGTGACTTCTGTGATGACAGATGTCTCCACCATGGAGTAAGATTTCAACTTGGATGATTAGGAATTTCTGACTTAAAAGAGAATAATATCAGTCTATATATTTCATTGTACAGAGTTTGAAGAAAAAGTACGACGTGCTAGAGTAAAAACTGTTGAATCCGCGAGGGATGAATTAAATTTTAAAGTTCATGAAGAATAACTCTAAATAGAATAATGCTGAAAACATTTCCATTAGATAAAATGGTTTATTACTATGTTTTTAAGATTACTAAAATCACTAATTTGTTTTCTTCATGCTTGCCTCTGGTATGTTTTACTCAACCTGAATTTAAGAACTTAATTCATTGAATCCAACACTTAGGTAATCAGTTAAGCAAACTGCAATTTTTTCTCTCATGATTACTATATATTTTTCTTACCTCTCCAATTTCCCATTTTTGTCAGTTTTGTTGATCCTATTATAGTACATAGTGGCTAGAACACAGCATTAGGAATTCTGGCTATTATATTGCACATCACACACAAAAATTAAATCAAACTGGACTATAGACATAAAGGTAAATTTTAAAAGTGAAAAACTTCTAAAAAATACAAGAGAAAATATTCTTGACCTTAGGTTAGGCAATAGTCTCTCATATACAACATCAAAGGCATGGTCCTTAAAGAAAAAGAATGGTAAATTGGACTTATTCAAAATTCAGAATATTTCCTTTTCTAAAAGTACACATACAAGCTACAGGTTCAGATAAAATAATTATAAATCACATATCTGATAAAGAACTTGTACCCAGAACATAGAGCATTTGAAACACAATAATTTTAAAAAGCATACAACCAAAAAAAAAGGAAGAAAGATTTTTAAACACTTTAAAGAAACACATGACATATGATCATTTGAAAAGATGCTCAATAAAGTTAAAACCACATGAGATACCACTGCGTACCTATTAGAATAGCTAAAATTAAAGACTGATCATATCAAGTGACCTTGAGGATGTGGAATGGCTGGAACACTCCTACACTACTGGTGGAAATGTAAAATGATACAAGCACTTTTGAAAATAGTTTATCAGCATCTAAAAAATAAACGTAAAATTTTTAATTATTGACTTATTGCAGTCCTACCTAGGTATCTATCCAGAAAGAATAAAAGCTTATGTTCATACAAACGCATATACACAAACTTATATAGCAGCTTTATTTATAATCACCAAAGACTTGAAAAGGAATAAACAAACTGTGTTATATCCACACAATGTAATATCATTAATTGAGTTATGACACATGAAAGTACATGTGTTGATGTACGATCATGGATGAATCTCAAAGTAATCATGCTGAGTAAAAAAGCCAGATCAAAAAAGTACATACTATTAATTCCATTAAAGAATTCTATAAAATACAAATTAATCTATAAATGATAGCAGATAAGTGATTGCCTGGGGATAAAAGCGGGTGGGGAGGAGCGGGTGGGAGGGATTATGAAATGGCAGAAGTAAACATAAGATGATGAATATGTTTATTACAATGATTGTTATAAGGGATTTGTAGTTACAAACATTTTTTAATTATCAAATTGTATACATTAACTGTACAACTTATTGCTCGTGAATTATATCTCAAAAATGCTTTGAAAAATACCTCAGATGATTCTTTCAGTTTGAACATAGCTTCCAACAGTTTGCTGGATGATAGGTGCTCTTCATTCTTAGGCCTTGTCTCTATATGAGTTGTGATACTAATTGTAAAAAACAAAACAAAATTTGTATTTCTCAGCTATTATTTAAGAACCCAGAAGAGAAGGATAATGGTCAAGGATGGAAAGTGGCCGGGCGCGGTGGCTCACGCTTGTAATCCCAGCACTTTGGGAGGCCGAGGCGGGCGGATCACGAGGTCAGGAGATCGAGACCACAGTGAAACCCCGTCTCTACTAAAAATACAAAAAATTAGCCGGGCGTGGTGGCGGACGCCTGTAGTCCCAGCTACTCGGAGACGCTGAGGCAGGAGAATGGCGTGAACCCGGGAGGCGGAGCTTGCAGTGAGCCGAGATTGCGCCACTGCACTCCAGCCTGGGCGACAGAGCAAGACTCCGTCTCAAAAAAAAAAAAAAAAAAAGGATGGAAAGTGTCTCATTAAGCCTGGAAATAAGGACTTTGATGGAAGGTCTGAATAATCAGAAGGAAGACTCAAATAGCCCTCGGAAATCTTTCATTGTAAATGGCAGAGTAACCCTGTAGATACGTCAATTAAAGTATTCATCATTTTTTTGGTAAATGTTTATTTTTACTTATCTCTCTACCTAGACTTGGATCTCTTTTATAAGAGAGGAATTTTGGTCTTTTCCATCCATTGCCTAGCATAGTTTCTGGCCCATATCTATGCTCAATTGGAAATAATACAAATGGCCCCAGAAAAATCTTAGCTATGCTTACTTATTTTTTTGCTCAGCCAGCTTTACAGAAATTACCTCTAACCTTTAAAATGAACATACAAGATAGGCATTATTACCTTCATTACAAAAATTTTAAAAATCTTTGATTCAGAGGGTTAAATGACTTGTCTGAGTTAATTCTGCAGGTAAGTGGTGAACCTAGGATTTCTGGTGGAGTTAGCATTTAAAGCTAGGCCTGCTGAGTACAACAACCATAGTTTTGCCACTACATCCTGTGGATACCTAGCAGGTACCTTCAAACTCAGAAAATTGGTTATTATGATTTGAATTTGAAACCATAATAAAATTTGGTGAACATTTTCCTTTTCCTTTATTGATCTTGAAGGGAAAGAATTGGAATACATCTTTAGAAGAATATTCTCTATTGAAAAGTCTAGTTCTGTGAAAAAATGCTGGATATAGTTCTATGTAAAGAAAATAACATATCCAGGGAATAGTGAATTCTGGTTCTGAAGCATTTTATAGGAGTAATGGAGAATTTCAATTCTTTAGACACTTATCAGAAGTTTTGTTCAGCTAAAAACATTATCTGATAAGTTGTTGACCTTCCTTACTGAAAATGTCATCTTCCTGAAGATAAAAGAAGTGATGATTGAAACCACAAATGACATGTGGGAGCAGATGAAAGGAGAGGGGAATAGAAATGATGTCATTAGGGAAGTATATTACTAACTGCCTGGTCAAATGAAGAGAATGGATGTGTTCCTGACACTGATCGATATCTAAGTTGAACATCTCTTAGAACTTCCATTGTGCACTGCACTCCAGATTGATTCAACTGTACTGGCCCCAGTACACCTTCTCTCTCGTTGTCACCATCATTATCCACGGCACACCTCAATATTGTCATCACGAATGCTTAGGAAACTAAGAAGACAGTAAGAGATTATTTACATTGGTTCTTGACATTTGAAATTGAAGTGATGAGTAGGTTTATTATAAGAAATGTCCACTAGGTAAATAGAGCTATGTGTCTGGAACACTGAAGGAAGCTGACATTGGTTTTGAAGCCATATGTATAAACGCAGAATCAAAGCTTTGGAAGTAAAAGAGGTCCCTAAAGAAAAGAGTATAGAGAAAACAGGAGCAGGACAGTGATAGAAGCTATTACCCAAGAATGTGGGGGTAATGTTCCCCGAGGAGGGAGGACAAATGAAGGTTTTTGTTGAAGTGGGACCTATCACATTTGTATGCCAATTTGCACTTATTTTTTAAGTTGAAAATTCAAGTATCCTGTAAGGCAATAGCTCACTTTGCAATGAAGTCTCATCTAGTGTTATTTTAAATCTTAAAAAGGTTACTTGGAAGCATGTAAACATTACAACTAGGTGAGCAAATGCACCTACATCCAATTAAAAAGATGCGTCTGTGGCCAGTGATACCATCTTGGTTGAATGCCTTATATGTACTACTCAAAGGAGCTTTGTGGTTCTTTAGAGAAATTCATTTTCTGGCAGAAGTTTGAAAGCATTTCTGGTATTAAAAAGGAAATCAATGAGAGGATAAAAAAGCAAGAATCATGTGTGGTAAACTCTCACTTAAAAACCTGTACACGCAACAGAATGCATCTTCGCAACCTTTCAATGAGACAAGTCTTCTTTAATTTCAAATGGAACAGCCTGTGTTCCATATTTCTTAGCCTGGCTGACATAGAGGTCACAGATTTACTGTGGGACAAGTTAGAATCACTTACATATTATCCTAAATTTAGATTTGGCCTAGATTTTTTGCTGAAATGATGAGACGCATGGCAATAAAATGAAACTTTGCTGCTTTTATCATTTTCTGCTTGCAGAGTTAAAAAAATCATAAAATAAATTGTGCTTAAAGAAACCACTGAACTCATCAAACTCTGCCTCCTTAAAATGATTAAGTCATTTTATCTCCCAATCAGTCCTGAACTGCTTTCTTAGTGACCTTGTGGCATGTCCTGAATAGCCTTTCTGAGCAGGCGGGTAGAATATATATAAATATGACAATAAACAGCTGTAGTAGTGTTCAGTTTCAGTCTTCAATCTTTGACATCCTTTTTACATGCTCCCCAATGACTCCCCCAAGTGTTCACTCTAGTCACTACTGTCCTAGAAGAGTACTGAGCCAATTTAGTGTATATTTATTGATCACTATAAAAGGCAATGTACTGTGTTGCTGGAGGTTCATCCAACTCCTAAAAAAATTTACAGTTGAAGAGGAAAGATATAATTCCATGAAAACTTTAATAACAAATATCAGAAGAGCTCAACCAGTAATAGACTGCTTAGAAAAAGAAGAGATCACTTTAAGATGGAATGACCAATTAATTAATAATGCCTTTAAGATATGACAAAACAATACAGATCTGGTCTACCAAAAGCTATTCGAGGCTAAAGAGTCCATTCATTCTAGTAGTATCTCCCTAGTAACTTTCCTCATCTGCTTCTGCCTAAGTACCAGATTTTCACCTTCCACAGACAGGCACCTCCACAACTGACATCATAACATATCTCAGTGAATATCATATAATTGACTCCAACTAACCCTTTTTAACCTTACAGCACAGACCACACAACAAATCCAGCCTGAACATACAAGTGCAACTGGAATGCCTTAAAAAAGGCACCATAGAATCTGTATCTATCAAGATTTAGCCCTCACCAGTCATCTGGTGCACAAAGCACCCAGTATCAATGTGCTCATCATGAATGAGAGGATTAAGCCTAGGAGAAGGAAGTTACCCAGAAACCAGACAACACACAAGGATGTGGAGGCAGTAATACCTTGCTCTCCCTGACCTATCATCAACAGTTAGAGATTAAGCATGAAACAAAATCCAACATAAAGCATTAAGATCTACCTCTATTCTGGGATCTGTAGAGAGAGCTGATCAAGGAAAAAAGAATAACAGGGTTCAGAAGTACATAAGAGAGGCTGGGCATGTAATCCCAGCACTTTGGGAGGCCGAGGCGGGTGGATCACCTGAGGTCAGGAGTTCGAGACCAGCCTGGCCAACATGGTAAAACCCCATCTCTACTGAAAATACAAAAACTAGTCAGGCATGGTGGCGTGTGCCTGTAATCCCAGCTACTCAGAAGACAGAGGCAGGAGAATAGCTTGTACCTGGGAGGCAGAGGTTGCAGTGAGCCAAGATCACACCACTGCACTCCAGCCTGGGAGACAAGAGTGAAACTCTTTTTTTTTTTTTTTTTAAAAAAGAAGTACTTAAGAGAAACAGAAAGGGTGTCAGCTAGAGCCCAGGGCATATTAGAAATTCCACGTAAATGAATAAAAGGACTATTAGAAAAACATTTAGAGCTATTTAGAATATGATAACCAAACAGAATTGCAGATCACTGAGAGGCACTCATTTATTCAACAAATATTATTTGAACAACTCCTACATTCCAGGAATCATTCTAATTTTAGAGATACTTCAGAAATCAAAATAAATACAGATTTACACCATCAGTGGAGTTCCTAGTGATGGCATGGAGATACATGCACACATACACATGTACACACATAGGCACATATATGCACACACATATAACTATATTTATGTCATATGGTGGTAAATACAGTGAAACTAAACAAATCAGAGAAAAGATATTGAAAGTGGTAGGGAGGGGGATTTACCAAGTAGCGATTTTAAATACCATGGTAGAGAAAGACCACTGGAAGGTGCCATTTTAGAAGTACTAAATAAATAAAGACTATCTTTTTCCTTTCTTTCCTGGCATCCTCATGAGGAGAAGGAAAATTCATTGCATAATTACTATCATACTTTTATTACTTCATTCAATCTATTCTAATCTTGCATTCAGGATCCAATTTTATATTGAATAGAGCTACATGAACTCTGATCTTCTCATGAAGGAAATAAATTGCTGCTACCCAGGAGTATCATGGATGTCCTCAGTCATAGAATAGATAAAAGATTATCAATAAATCCTGGTGATCTAATATGAAAGGGACAACTCTTTCATTTATTGCCGTTTTACTAAACACTGTTCCATGCCAGACATTAACAAATTCTAGGAACACAAGAGAAACGTAGCTGCTTTTATGGAGCTTGGAGTCCAGAAAGGTCAACCTATGTGATTTGATGGAAACAGTGGAAATGGACATTAAAAAAAAAAAAGGACTTGGCGACTGAATGAATCTGGGCCACATGAGATAGGGATAAGTCAGGAATTAATTTTAGATTGATGTTATCAACAACTGAGGGGTTTGAGAAAGCCACAAGTCACATAGTGACATAGGATTCACCAGAATTAAAGCAGGTTTGAAGAATTCTGGAAAAGAGGTAAAGAGGTTTAAAGATGACTATGAGCTGGATAAAGACAAAAACTGATATTATCTGGGCTTAACAGAGCCTAGTTTCTAAATACGAATTGTATTGTTGTTAGCTTTTATTCCCAGGTCTTTTAAGTAGAAATGGATTATTTTGCTGCTCTGCTAAAAATTCCTCCAATGAATCCCCATCTTCCTATAATATCTCACATGATTTTCGTCCTCTACCCTCATTCCTAATCTCTGCAATCATTGCCTCTATCTTCTGTCCCTCCTCAACTTTGATTACTTTTCCTCCACCCAATTGTCTCTTTATTTGTCCTTGATTATGCCAAGTAATTCTTATCTCTTCCTGGAAAGAGGGTGCTCCAGATGTTCTCACGGATTCCTCATCACTTTATGCATGTCTCTACTCAGAGTAAATCTCATCTGATCCGAGAGGTACTCATAAACAACCTTACCTAAAATAACACTTATTTTCTCTCTTCTTGTTCTAGTTTCTTTTGATTAATTATATATTTATTACAAATATAAGCTCCTTGAGAATAGGGATCTTGTGTACTCCCTTCCCTTATGTAACTTCAATGTGTAGAACATAGTGTGCACTTAATTTATATTTTTGAATTGACATAGATTTTGTTCTACACTTCTGCTCATCAATTTCCTTTTCTCTTACAATTCTGGCCTTTTAAAATGCTAGTGGAAAATATGTAAATAAATTGTTACCAATTAAACTTTCCAGATAAACCAGTATCATTTATTTTCTCTGTAAAGCCTGTTGTCCAGAAAATACTGAAATCTCACAGCTGGTAGACTATTTGCTACCATTCTTATTTACTTCTTCTTTTTACAAGTAAATCAGTAACATTGGTTCCCAACCTGTTTCTACCAGTTGGACTTTTCAATCTCATTACATAATTTATTATTATCGAAATCAATATAATACAAGTGTGAAAGAAAAAAAAATGGTGCTTCTGTGAAAACTAATTTAAATACTATAGAAAATTTGATAAATGGGATTTACATTTAAAGACATTGCTATTGGAAGTCAACTTTCAAAGACTGAAGAGTTATAAATATGCAGAATTACTCACTCAGTATGCTTCCTACGTATATTTAAGGCCTTGTTCTATTTTAAGTATCTTCGAAGCGGAGATCTTAGGTGTTGTCTTATGGGTGGGGCTTATGTCAAAAGGATGATGCTGAATTTCAATCAGTGAAAAAGAAAACTGTCTTGGTTTTACATCAAAAGACTGAAAAATGTACTTGTATTACATTAATTCTCCAGTTTATCTTTTTTTCCCTGTAAATTAACTGCCAGAATTCATCAGGTGAACTGGTTTTTCCTTACCTAACCCTATAAATACTCCATATTCTGCCCTTCCTTCTTTCATTTCAGCATAGATGAAAATGAAATTTCATCTTGTGTGTGTTGGCACTGGTTGACTGTACTTCTATGTTCAAAAAGAATTCTAAAGCTTCCAGTGAGCTAAGAGAGAAAATATGATTAGTCACCTGTCATGAACACGAAAAGAGAAATGAGATCTCAGTACTACACTTTTGCTGTCCTTTTCCTGAACACTTCATGGTTCCCCTGCAAGCCCAGTGTCAAGTTCCCCTGCGGTAGCAGCATACACGTCTTGCCCATCCTGTTCTGCAACTTTTTGTATCCATCCTTATCCCACTCCGCTTTCATTTCATTCCTAGTTTTCATGTATGTTTCCAAATCTGACTACCTACTTTGGGGTGAACTTAAGGGTGGCATTTAAAGACACATAAAAATCATCAAGGTAACACAAATTTGAAGCTGTTGAGAAAACAGGGATAAAATGACAGGGTGGGAACATTTAAAGAGTTAGGAAGTACAAAAATGAACATCATAAAGGCAAATGAACATGCTATAGACAGACCACACATTTGGCTCTAAAAATTAAAGACGAAAAAAATCTAGAAAATAAAAGCAAGTTAATTTTTAAAAAGAAGCAAAACTATTCCTTAACAATTACTGCCAATATCACCCTGCCTGTCTATCTTGTGTTCTCTGGGGGTAAAAGTAACTTTTTTTGTATGTATTTCCTCTGAAATTCTATAAGACCTCTTCTGCACCACTCTATTAAGCTCTTGCTCCATGCTAATTATTTATGTTAATTATACTGTGCATTTGTAGCTCCCTAAAAGAGATGAATAGCCCATTGTAATGCAACCCCCACCTGTGTTAGTTTGCTAGGGTTACGTAACAAAGCACCATAAATTAAGTCACTTGAAACAATAAAAATTTATGGTCTCATAGTTCTGGAGAACAAAAATTTAAAGTCGGCAGGGTGTAGTGACTCACGCCTGTAATCCCAGCACTTTGGAAGGCTGAGGTGGGCAGGTCACTTGAAGTCAGGAGTTCGAGACCAGCCTGGCTAATACGGTGAAATCCCATCTCTACTAAATATACAAAAATTAACCGGGCCTGGTGGCGAGCACCTGTAATCCCAGCTACTTGGAGGGCTGAGGCAGGAGAATCTCTTGAACCTGGGAGACAGAGACTGCATTGAGCTGAGGTCATACCACTGCTCTCCAGCCTGGGCAACAGGGCAAGACTACATCTCAAAAAAGAAAAGAAAAGAAAAGAAATCTAAAATCAAGGTGTCAGGAGGCCCATGCCATTCTACTTCTGAAGGTGCTAAAGAAGGGTAATTTCCAGACGTGTCTCTTAGTCTCTGGTAGTTCCTAAATTTCTGGCAGCAATATGCATGTGGGCATTCTCCCTGTGTGTGGGTTTATGTCCAAATTTTCCCTTTTCATAGAGACACCAATCATATAAAGTGGGCCTCTAATTCAAGACACCAATTATATTGGATTCAGAGGACCCCCCTACTTCGGTACGATCTCATCTTAATTTCCCTTATTATATCTACAAGGACCCTGTTTCTGAATCAGGTCACATTCTGAAGTGCTGGGGGTTAGGATTTCAACCAATAAATTTGCAGGAATACAATTCAATCCATAACAACAACTAATATGGAAATTTACATATAACACAAACTCAGTAAATTCATTAGAGATTAAAAACTGATGAGAAAACAGGTGAATAAATAAATGAAAATATGAATGCTGCTAGCTTTCCCTTTACCCATTTACTCTTTCTATTGAAGTTTGCCAATGTTATGGCTTATCCTCTGAAGAGCAGGTTCACTTTGCCAACACTAATGAATCTAATAAGATAACTCTGCTAAGACACAAATGAACACATACAGGTATTTAAGGACCTTACAACACTGATTTTTATTTCTCAAATGTACTACATCTTTAAGTGGAATAAATACCAACCACTTTTTTTACCAGTCATGAACTTCACTCTATGTAGAACGATAGTTCTTACCTAAATATTGAGAGGATTGTGGTTTTGCATAAAGATTTACCTAAAACAAACACAGTATGTTTGAAGATTTTTTTCCAGCATTAAAAAGGACAGCATCAAAGTAATCTTATATCACTATTTTCTTAATGAGAAAATAGTTATAACTGTGTGAAAATGACAATCTAATGACATGCTGAAATGCCAGAGTGCCCAGGCAGGCATAACCAAATTAAAGTGAAGTTCTGCACAATTGTTCATTAAACATAGAGCTCACTGCATAGCCAGGTTAAATATATTCCTCAAATTAAAACTTTCCGTTACACAGGCATTTATTAATCCACTGGTAATCGTAAAACTGTGTTTTGCTTTGTAAGCCATATGACTAGATCAGTTTACTATGGCTTCAGTTTTTTTTGTCTTCATGTTTTTCTCTACTTCTAAGGGCACTTACATTTTTAATAGTGAAACAGTTCTTCAAGTATGCATTAGCACTGCTTACATCTTCTCTTAAAAATAATGGGTGATTCCTCATCAGGACAGGTTTCTTACAATTGACTCATTTAGCTCAGCATGCAGTCTTAATCATAAAAAAAATTCAATGAACTTAATATTAGTGATAGCTACAAGACACACACACATACACACAACTTGCATATACTTCTTGCCAACTTTTAAAATACTGAAGCAAGACAAGATGATTTTCTTTCTTTGTCCGCTATGAAGAAAATAATTAGTTTTAAGAAAATAAGATGATGCAAAAAACCTTATCCTTACATACTGGACTGAATTTTGAGAGCCAATAATACAAAGAGATCATGGTGATACATGAATTTTTAATATTGACTCTGCCATTGTGTGTTTTAATGGACAAAATAGGTACTCAGTCTATTTCAACTTTTTTAAGTGTAACCTGCCCTACAGAGAAACAATATCATCAGATTCTTCCCAAATTTCTCTTTTTCTTTATTTCTATTAACAGCATCATCATTCTTTTAATCAACCAGTACTAAATCCTGAACTTTATTTACCCATTCAATGAATAAATTATTCAACATTGCCAATGGAATCTTGATGTAACTCTACTAGGATCTGGAGATACAAAGGCGAGAGGAGACAATGTGCAAACAAAGACAATAATAAGACAACATTTCACACCCAAAAGGGGGAATATCTGAAAGGTAAAAAAATATGTAGTTTTATGGAGTTGTGCATCAATGCAAACAGCACTGGGGAAGTCTAAATAGATAAAACAGCCTTGAAAAACAATTTGATACTGCCTATGCAGAAAGTTGAAAATTCGCATACATATACCCAGCAATTCTGCTTTAGGCATATACCCTGAAAAAACTCATGCATGTACACAGCTATAGTGGCAATAATCTATAATGCCCAATACATGCCTTGGCCTTCCAAAGTGAAGGATATTCAATGGAATAGTGGTGAGACATGAGAATTTAAGTGTTATCTATTGCTTTTGTTATTGTTATTTCTTACATAATTATTTTTAATAATTTAGTTTTTTTTTTTTGTTTTTTTTTTTTTTATTATACTTTAGGGTTTTAGGGTACATGTGCACAATGTGCAGGTTTGTTACATATGTATCCATGTGCCATGTTGATTTCCTGCACCCATTAACTCGTCATTTAGCATTAGGTGTATCTCCTAATGCTGTCCCTCCCCCCTCCCCCCATCCCACAACAGTCCCCAGAGCGTGATGTTCCCCTTCCTGTGTCCATGAGTTCTCATTGTTCAATTCCCACCTATGAGTGAGAACATGCGGTGTTTGGTTTTTTGTCCTTGCGATAGTTTACTGAGAATGATGTTTTCCAGTTTCATCCATGTCCCTACAGAGGACACGAACTCATCATTTTTTATGGCTGCATAGTATTCCATGGTGTATATGTGCCACATTTTCTTAATCCAGTCTATCGTTGTTGGACATTTGGGTTGGTTCCAACTCTTTGCTATTGTGAATAGTGCCGCAATAAACATACGTGTGCATGTGTCTTTATAGCAGCATGATTTATAGTCCTTTGGGTATATACCCAGTAATGGGATGGCTGGGTCAAATGGTATTTCTAGTTCTAGATCCCTGAGGAATCGCCACACTGACTTCCACAATGGTTGAACTAGTTTACAGTCCCACCAACAGTGTAAAAGTGTTCCTATTTCTCCACATCCTCTCCAGCACCTGTTGTTTCCTGATTTTTTAATGATGGCCATTCTAACTGGTGTGAGATGGTATCTCACTGTGGTTTTGATTTGCATTTCACTGATGGCCAGTGATGAGGAGCATTTCTTCATGTGTTTTTTGGCTGCATAAATGTCTTCTTTTGAGAAGTGTCTGTTCATGTCCTCTGCCCACTTTTTGATGGGGTTGTTTGTTTTTTTCTTGTAAATTTGTTTGAGTTCATTGTAGATTCTGGATATTAGCCCTTTGTCAGATGAGTAGGTTGCAAAAATTTTCTCCCATTGTGTAGGTTGCCTGTTCACTCTGATGATAGTTTCTTTTGCTGTGCAGAAGCTCTTTAGTTTAATGAGATCCCATTTGTCGATTTTGGCTTTTGTTGCCATTGCTTTTGGTGTTTTAGACATGAAGTCCTTGCCCACGCCTATGTCCTGAATGGTATTGCCTAGGTTTTCTTGTAGGATTTTAATGGTTTTAGGTCTAACATGTAAGTCTTTAATCCATCTTGAATTAATTTTTGTATAAGGTGTAAGGAAGGGATCCAGTTTCACCTTTCTACATATGGCTAGCCAGTTTTCCCAGCACCATTTATTAAATAGGGAATCCTTTCCCCATTTCTTGTTTTTGTCAGGTTTGTCAAAGATCAGATAGTTGTAGCTATGCGGCATCATTTCTGAGGGCTCTGTTCTGTTCCATTGATCTATGTCTCTGTTGTGGTACCAGTACCATGCTGTTTTGGTTACTGTAGCCTTGTAGTATAGTTTAAAGTCAGGTAGCGTGATGCCTCCAGCTTTGTTCTTTTGGCTTAGGATTGACTTGGCGATGCGGGCTCTGTTTTGGTTCCATATGAACTTTAAAGTAGATTTTTCCAATTCTGTGAAGAAAGTCATTGGTAGCTTGATGGGGATGGCATTGAATCTATAAATTACCTTGGGCAGTATGGCCATTTTCACGATATTGATTCTTCCAACCCATGAGCATGGAATGTTCTTCCATTTGTTTGTATCCTCTTTTATTTCATTGAGCAGTGGTTTGTAGTTCTCCTTGAAGAGGTCCTTCACATCCCTTGTAAGTTGGATTCCTAGGTATTTTATTCTCTTTGAAGCAATTGTGAATGGGAGTTCACTCATGATTTGGCTCTCTGTTTGTCTGTTATTGGTGTACAAGAATGCTTGTGATTTTTGTACATTAATTTTGTATCCTGAGACTTTGCTGAAGTTGCTAATCAGCTTAAGGAGATTTTGGGCTGAGACAATGGGGTTTTCTAGATATACAATCATGTCATCTGCAAACAGGGACAATTTGACTTCCTCTTTTCCTAATTGAATACCCTTTATTTCCTTCTCCTGCCTGATTGCTCTGGCCAGAACTTCCAACACTATGTTGAATAGGAGCGGTGAGAGAGGGCATCCCTGTCTTGTGCCAGTTTTCAGAGAGAATGCTTCCAGTTTTTGCCCATTCAGTATGATATTGGCTGTAGGTTTGTTGTACATAACTCTTATTATTTTGAGATACGTCCCATCGATACCTAATTTATTGAGAGTTTTTAGCATGAAGGGTTGTTGAATTTTGTCAAAGGCCTTTTCTGCATCTATTGAGATAATCATGTGGTTTTTGTCTTTGGTTCTGTTTATATGCTGGATTACATTTATTGATTTGCGTATGTTGAACCAGCCTTGCATCCCAGGGATGAAGCCCACTTGATCATGGTGGATAAGCTTTTTGATGTGCTGCTGGATTCGGTTTGCCAGTATTTTATTGAGGATTTTTGCATCAATGTTCATAACCAAAATAATTTAGTTTTAAAAAGAAAAGGATAAACGAGTCTGATATGGATAAGAATCAATGAAAATCATAATTTTTTTAAAAAAACGCCATGAGTGTAGAAAAGAATTAGGACTCCACCCTTGTACAAAGAGAATTTGTAAATGGGAATATAATACTTAGGAATCCACCCACAGCACGGTTCAGATAAAACCCATACCAAAACCACAATACCCTCTTACACTGAGTTTATAAATCACTCAGTAGCTTTAGAATTTAAATGCAGTGTTCAGAGCTACAATTTCTGTTTTAAGATTAATGCTTCCCTTGCTTCGGTTCCATCTTTAGTAGGATGTAAGATTACAGACCTCTGGAACAACTGACTGCAATATGACACATGCTCAGGCATTTAATGTGTGACTTTGTTAATGAATTTATGAATTTCTTTGTGCTTCAGTTTGTTCATGTGTAAAACTAGGATAATAATAGTATCTTAGAATTTGTGAATACTAAATAACATATGTAAAGTACATAAAATAGTATCTGGAACATAGAGTTTTTCTCTTTTTTTCAATCTGTATTTCATTTTGGATAGTTTCCATTGCTGTATCTCCGACTTCACTAATCTTTTATTCTTCAAAGTCTAATTGCTGCTAATCACTTCTCGTGCATTTTTAAATTTCAGACATTATAGTTTTCACCTCTAGAAGTTTGATATTGGTTTCTGTTATATCTTCCTTAATATAGTAAATCTTTCCTCCAACTTCTTGACTATATGGAATATTGTGTTAATTTCTGTATTTATCAATATTGTAATCAGAGTCACTTCTGAGTCTGTTTCAATGATTGACTTTTTCTCCTCATTATGGGTTTCTTTTCCTGCTTCTTTTCATGCCTGGTAATATTTGATTGAATTTGCATGTCTTGTATCTGGAATTTTTGTATTACTATAAATATTCTTAAGGTATTTCCTAGGACACAGTTATGTTACATAGAAACAGTTTCATCCTTTCTAGGCTTGTCCTTTTTTTAACTTTTGTTAAACTAGAAAAGCCTTTGATCTAGGGTTACTATTAGTCCACTATACAGGCAATACCATTGTGAGTACTCTACATGATTCACCTTGAATTTCAACATTTTATACCCTGGCTGGTGTTAACACAAACCATTCCTGGCCTTATGTGAGCTACAGCTATTGTTCCCTCTCTCCTTTCAGGTGGTTCTGCCTCTGGTCTTGTGTAATATCCTCACATACAAGGCTAATCAGAGCTGGAATGAGGAGTCTAGGAAGACCTCAGAAGATCTGTGAGGTGACTATGTTTTGTCTCTTTCCCTCCCTCTCTACCTAAAACATTGTACTCTTCTGTGTGAATTCTAACTGCCTTGGCCTTCCTGGGCTCTCAGCTCAGTCTCCACACAGGGAGATTGCCAATATACAAAGGCTGTTTCATCCATTTTTCCCAATTTTGTTTCAGGTGGAAGGGTAAATCTGGTCACTGTCCTCCATCTTGGCCAGCAACAAAAGTCACGTAATCTATTATTAATAAAGACACTTTTCTCTGAATCTTAGCTAGCCCTCGGTGTTCTACATGGCACAAATTAAGTGTGGATATGTGCATGTGAGTGTGTGCAATGCAATTACATTCAGCTGGGACAGTAGGCATCATTGTTTACAACACGCCTTTCAGCCATCTTGTTCAGTGGAATTTTGTTGACCTTTTCCCATGTAGTCCAAAAAAGGTTCTCATTTAACCACTCCATGCTCCCAGTCTTTCCTTTTCTCATCTGATTCTTTCCCTTCTACCTCTATGAAAGAATAAAAATAATTATGTCCTAATTATTTTGCATGATGATTTAGATTTTTATTTTTGGAGATTTTGTTTCTCAGGCTTCACTCGGGCTCTCTAGACCTCACTTTTCTCAACAAAGGGAGTTTCCTACCAAAGTAAAATGATTATGCCAGATGTTAAAATAATAAATGTAATGGTTAAGTACCCAGGTTATAGAATCGGGTTGTTTGTTTTCAACTCTAACCTCTTCTATCACTTACACCCTAAACGACTTTTATCAGGCTACTTTCTGGTGAATCAGTTTTACCATCTATGATAGTTAATTTTATGTGTCACCTTGATTATGGTAACCAGATGTTTGGTCAAATACCAGTCTACGTGTTTCTGTGGAGGTATTTTTTTTAGTTGTGATTAACATTTAAACCAGTCGACTTCCAGTAAAACAGATTACCTCCCATAATGTGGGTGGGCCTCATCCAATCATTTATCAGCCTAAGAGAAAAAGAATGAGGTCTCCTGAGAAAGAAGGCTACCATTGCATCGGAGACTGCAACTCTTTCCTGGGTTTCCAGCCTACTAGCCTGCCCTGAACATTTCAGACTCACCAGCCTTCCAAGTGACACGAGCCAATTCCTTAAAATTCCTCTCTCTCTCTCTCACACACACATACACACACATATATATATACAGACACACACACACATACACAATACATACACACACATGCTCTATTGGTTCTTTTTCTCTGGAGAACCCTAATACACCATTCGAAAACAAAAATAATCATGCACCATGCTCCAAGGGTTGTTTAGAGAACAGAATACAATAATATATTTTAAATGTTTTGCACAATAATGTCTTTTACATGCCTGACACATAAAAACTGTTCAGTAAGTATGACCTATATATATTTTTAGTAATTATAACAACAAATCTTCAAGGTAGCTATTTATTAAATTTATTTTGCAGATCAGGAAAAATGAATCCCAGAAACATTACACGACTTGCTTACAACTGAACAACCAGTAAGTAGCAGAGCCTAAATGTGACTTCACCTGTTCTTGAACACTCAGAAATGCTTTGACTATTACTAATTATCATTATGAATACACTCTACTGTTCTAACAATTACAATCAGAAATAATTTTATTCTTAAAGCAATAAAAAGATAGTATAAATGAGGCCACCATGGCACTGTGGCACTAATGAATAACTTTTTCTGCCACCAATCTAGATTTAAGGCCCGAAAGCATTCTGGAAGTCTAGAAATGTTCACAATGATATACTAGTCCCAACTCGTTACAATGGCTAAAATCAGAAAAGCTGACAATACCAATTATTGACGAAGATGGGAAGCAACTGGAACACTCATGCCCTGCTGGTGGAAATGTAATTTAATACAACTATTTTGCAAAGAAGCTTGTCAATTATTTATCAAGGTACATTTACATTTACCATGTAACCCAGCAATTCCACCCCTAGGTGTTGATCCGAAACAAAGAAAAATTTATGTCTAAAAACAAGCTGTATGAAAATGTCATAGCAGTTTTATTTATAATATCCCTAAAAAAGATCTCAAATGTCTATCCACATGTGAACAAACAAACAATTTGTAACATACTTATGCAATGGAATCCTATTCAGCAATAAGAAAAAAAATTTATACATGCATTAACAAAGATAAATTTCAAATTAAATATGCTTAGATAAACAAGACCCCCAAATGCATGCATATGATACATGTATTTGTCTGCTTGGGCTGCCATAACAAAATTGCCAACTGAGTGGCTTAAACAGCAGAAATGTATTTTCTGACATTTGTGGAGGCTAGACATCCAAGATCAAGATGTCAGCAAATTTGGTTCCTCTTGAAGCCTGCCTCTGGCTTGCAGGTGGCCACCTACTTGCTGTGTCCTCACAGGTGCTTTTCTGTGTACATATATTCCTGGTGTCTCTCTTTCTTCTTATAAGTACACCAGTCATATTGGATTAGAGCCCTAACTTATGATCTAACCTTAATTAGCTCCTTAAAGACCCTTTCACTGCATACAGTCACACTGGGGATAAGGGCTTCAACATATGAATTTGGTGGAGGGGGTATACAATTCATTCCATAACTGTATGATTCCCTTTCAATGAAGCTGTAAAGTAGACAAAATGAATCTATAGTATAGAACTTAGATCATTGGTAGTCTATAGAGTGGAGAGTGTGAGGGCAAAGGAACCCAAGGGAACTTTCTGTATCTTGATTTTGGAAATAATTAAATGGGTATATACCTTTTCCAAACTTCAAACTATGCACGTGTTCATTTTATTAATGCTAACTGTATCTCCACAAAGATGATTTTTAAAAAGGAAAATGCAGTTTGCAAGATTTTCTACAAAGACCACCTAAATATTCATTAGATATACCACTTAAACATTTTTTTTCACTGAGCACTGCTGAAAAATAGCTTGTGTCCTCAGAGCCTTTAAAATTGTTATTTCTCTTTGCCTAAAGTCATGTTTCCCAAAATCTCAGCATGATTCAGTCACTTTTTTGATAATTCCTGTGGAATATCATCTTAAAAAGACACCTTCCAGGACACTATATCTAACATAGTTTAACAATCTCTCCTCTCCAGCACTCTCTAGTGCTTTACCTTGCTTGATTTTTCATTATAGCACGTTTTATTAACACTTGACTGACATACGATATATATACCTGTTGTTGTTTTTAATTGTCTTCTTTCTCCTGCTATTCAACAAGGCAGGGACTGTGTTTCAATTTCCTCTTTATTTTCGGAGCCCAAAACAGTCTCAAGAAATATTTATTGAAAGAGCATATCTCAATAAATATTAGCTGACCAATTGTTAGCAAGCAAGAATACAGTGGCAAAATTAGCTAAACAGTGGTCAGCAAGGAAAGTCTAGTATGGTTGCTGTCACTGCAAGTCTAGCTCGGGTTAAAATTGGAGGCAATGGAGTTAAAATTATAGAAGAATTGAGAGTTGCCCTCACCTCTGGCTGCAAATCAGAACTACCTGGAAAGTTTTAAGTAAAACACTGCTAATATCCAGGCCTACCACCAGAAAATCTAAAATAATTGGTCTGGAGTTGGGCCAAGACATTAATTTTTAAAGCTCCCAAGCTGATCTTAAAGCCTGGCAATAAATGGGAACCACTGATGGAGAAGAACAATTCACCCCTATTCTTTGCCTTTTGCTGAGGTATCTCTTCAATATCCTCACAGGCCAAAAACTATGGCCACTTTCCTGGCTTCAAAAATCAGTTCTCCTAAGCAAAGAGCAGGGTAGACTTACGATTCTAGTTATTTCCATTAGCAGCTCATGTCTGTGAGTGTGTATATGAATGTGTGTATCTGAGTGTGTGTCTGCGATTATGTGTTTGGGGTGAGGAAGACATAATGTGTACATGACCGAAGCATTTAAAACATGCTTTGGGGCTTGTTCAGAAAGACTCACGGTTGGATAATTTAATAATTTATCCAAGTACCATGAGATTTATTGGATTACTATGGTTTAGGATCCTTATTTCTTTTTTTTTTTTTTTCCTTGAGATGGAGTTTTACTCTTGTTGCCCAGGCTGAAGTGCAATGGCACAATCTTGGCTCACTGCAACCTCTGCCTCCCTGGGTTCAAGTTATCCTCCTGCATCAGCTTCCCGAGTAGCTGGGATTACAGGCACGTGCCATCACGCACAGCTAAATTTTGTATTTTCAGTAGAGACAGGTTTTCACCATGTTGGCCAGGCTGATTTCAAACTCCTGACCGCAGGTCAGCCACCTGCCTCAGCCTCCCAAAGTGCTGGGATTACAGGCATGAGCCACCGCACCCAGCCAAGATCCTTAATTTTAAGTATTGCAGGAAATAAACTCTTGACCAATAGTGTCTTATTTTACAAGTGTAACTCTAACATCAAGTGCCAGATATGGGGGTAACATCAGGTCTAGACTGTAGGTTGTAGAGTGTACAAGAATGTTTCTGAGATGACCTCATGATCAAAAAGCAATCAAATAGTTGAAAACAAATTTCAAGTTGAGGCTAGGCTGAGAAGACAAAACCAGGCTTAACATGCTAAAATAAGATAGTAAAGAAGTAGCCCGTAATATCAGCACGTGGGTTTGAAAAGGAAGATGAGACACCAAAGGTACAGAGATTCTCCGAGTGCTATGATTTGGACAAGCTTCCTATCTGCAGCTTTATTTGTGTGTGGAGGTAGCCTACTATTATCACCACATTTTACTCAGCCAATTTAGATAGATTTGAAACTAAAACACAGCAGTGAAAGGATAAAAACTAAACAAAATGGAAAAAAAAATCTAATTATTTTGTCTATGTACTGCCATATATGTTTGGAACTTTTTTTTTTTCACCAGCAGACTATTTTAGCCCCTTTATTCTCTGTTATTTATTATTTAGAATCAGTGTAGATCTTTGAACATTGCAAACAAAGTCTTACTCTAATGAATTAAATAAATGAGTTGCTTATATCATATCAGAATAATTTTAAAATTAAGTAGACAATTGACTGAAAATTAGGAATCATTTTTAATATATTTACATAGAAAAACTTGCATTTTCAAAATATATATATATATATATATATATATTAGGGAACAGTTTATCAAAATACCAAGCATATACTTTTGGAAATGGGACTATGTCCTCTTAGAAGGAAAAACAAAAACATTAATTTGAGAGTATCGTATTGTGTTTTAAGGCAAACAAAATACAAATATACAAAGTAATCATAGAATATAAACAAGATTTACATTAAATATTAGAAAAGGAAAAACAGGAATATATAATAATGAACAGTATGAAAATAAGAAAACTAGATGTGAAAATAAGATTTCAACCAAAATAAAATAAACTAATTTATTATTTAAATGTATCTGGCTCCCCCTAGTTTTCAAAAGCATTTTAAAATGTAGTCATGTTTTTAAATAGTGCCTTTACATTAAGAAATTACAGAATTCTTGTAGTATATGATTAAATGAAGCTTTTGGTGAACTGCTATAATCACCACCACATTCTATTCAATCCCCATATTAGTCAGGGTCCACACAGGAGACAGAAGCCATATAGTAATATAAACAAAGAGGTATTAATACGAATAAATATAAACTACTGATAGGACATTAGCTACTCCAGGAGATGAAAGAAAATTCTAAAGAATATGCTAGAGCTGAAGAAAAGTACTAAGGGAAAAAACTTCAAAAACTTGGAAAGGGTCCCCTTCCCAAGGCTGCAGTGTAGACCTTGTTGGAGAAGGTGAGGTTGAGGCACACTGGAGGTAAGGGGTACTCACTGCACTGTGCTGAGCCAGAGCTAGTCCACTATCAGTGAGCTGAGGCTGGTGGGCAGGTAACTACGTGATCGTGTCAGTGAAAGTCACTGAGAAGCTGCCCACGGCCGAGTGCTATTGTTGAACTCACTGGAAAGTTGGTTGGACTCCAACAGAACTCACTGGAAGCTGCTGGGGGTAGGATGGGAGGGGAGTAGAGTGAGAAGATGCTGCTGAGCCCATCAGAATGCTGTGTGGGGCACCCATGAAATGCTTGCTTGGAAGTCACCTTGGGTTGGGGGGTGGGATGCTAAGAAACTCACGGAAAAGATGCCTGAGTGGGATGCTAGTGAGGAAACCAGATACAGCCCCAAGGTACTTGCAGGGCAACTGCCTCAGAGATACTGTTTCCACTGGGCCCTTTGCATACCCATCTGCACCACAGGAGCCAGTAGGACGACAAGCACAGCACAAAGGGAAGAGGATTCCCTCCCTCCTGCAGCATCCCTCCTGCATCTTCTACTGAAAAACCTAACACTGAAACAACTAGCAAGGAAGAAATATCACAAGCAGGGCAACAAAAGGTAAATTTAGAGGTGAAAGGCAAAAAAAATGGATAACTGGCACATCCCCAATTTTAAATACTGTTTACATCAAACAATAGTTTGGAGATCTCTTTTTGAAGAACTGATTATTCTGTTATTGTGAATTGGTCAAGATCATGACTAATTTTGATGTTTCTTACAAAATGAACTATATCTAATAACTTATTTCTCTTTCAAGATCAGTTTCTTGTAAATTAAAATGCAAGAACATCAGTAGCCTTCCAAAAACAACAGTGGCTATGATCTGTTCATGATTAATATTTCTTGGATACTTTAAAGCTAAAACTTAGTATCTATTGAGTAGTTCCATTAGAAATATCAATACATTATTAAGGAGTAAATTTACTAACACTAATAAGTTATTTCTCAACCACCAAAGCTACTTCTATAAAACTGGTTTGTATTTGATGATTTTGATGCTAATATTAATGTCATCTTTTACAATTTTCATTTTTTTTTAATTATACTTTAGGTTTTAGGGTACATGTGCACAAACCTAAGGAAGAATAAAAGATTTGTAAAACCTGTGCACATATTTCAAAACTAAAAGAAACCTAAATAAATGGAAAGATATAAAAAAAAAAAAACTGGTTTGTAGCAAACTAATTCACTTTCATTGTAATAAAACTTATGTGCAGTTAAACATAAAACTCTTTTTTAAAAATCATCTTTTTACGCATCCAAAATATTTGGAGAAGTGTCCTTCAAGTAGTAGAAGAGTTTAATGCTCTTTAAAAATAAGTAACTGAATCAAATAATGTTTAAAGAAAAAACATCTGCTTTTTTCCTAATGTTTTTGTTATAAATTTTTGATGCAAATGCTGTTTATTTGAAGTATTGAATGCCTGAAGAGAGAAATGCTTTCTAGAAGCCTCTGACACTACTTAAGTCTAAATAGCTAGCTATACAGAAATACACACTTTTACCACAACGCCGCCAGAACCAGAGGATTGAAAGCAAACAACCTGCAGGTCACAATAAAGAGCCAACCTTCCTAGTAATCTTTCCATTAAACTCAATTTAACACCTTCTTATTACTCATCAAGCATGTCTGAACAAATGAAACTCATGACACCATTTGTTTTACAACTGGCCCGTTTGATAAAAGAGAATTATTTCCTTGCTCAGTATTTGAGGGGATAATGGAATCTATAATGGCCCAAAGTACTGTACTCTATCTTATTTATAGAGAAGGTCTAACATAAACATATACATAAAGTATTATAAAACATATAGATTATTTGTTTGTACTCACTGTTCTTTCACGTTGTTTGGCTCTATGTGGTATGTGAACAAACCGGAAAAATAATGAGAGCTTGAGTATACTGCAAATAGAACCTTGGGTATTTACAGAGCATTCCCTCACAAAATGCAAAGTACATTCAAATAAGCTTTCTCACACGTACGATAATCTGGGTGATCACGGAATGCAGGTTCCCAGTAATGGTACAGTCTCTAAGAGACCAAACAAGCAGGGGAAAGGAGAAAGGACAGACCCCTCCACCATGCTTAGAGCCCCCATGAAGCAACATGCTTCTATATGACATCAGCCATCAGAAAGAAACTGCCCCAGTTGCCTGTTATCTGGCTCAATGCAATGCCTATACTGTACACAATATGAAGCTAGACCCATTGAATATGAGGTCTGGCCATTTATATATATTTTTTTCAGTGGGTGTGCCAAACCTCTGTAAGCTGCACATACAATGAGGGAATGGCGTAACAACTCCTGAATCTGTCCAGCTATCTTAGGGGACCACTGATGCATGTGTGCTTGTCTCAGAGAAACATTTGCTAGCATATTCACTGAGAACTATTTTCTATCAAACAACACTATATAAAAATCTCTGATAGTACTTCCACTAGGAAGTTTGTTTGGTAAAGGATATAAATGTAGAACCAGTACAGGTGAACATGGGGTTGGAATTCTGACCCTTCTGAGATATTTCTTCTCTGTTTACAAAGCCCAAGGTACTCTTTTGCCATTACAGATACTGTCTTCTATATGCCAAAAAATGCAAATTCTAGTGAATGCTCAAATCCCAACCAATCACAATTAATTAACTGAATTTCTGTGAAGCAGTGTGACCTAAATGATATGGGAATTATGGCATCCCAAGGCAGAGCTACATGATGGAAAGACTCTCTCCAAACTCAGTGAAAACTGTCATTTCACTTACCTGATCATATTTACAATGTGGAAAGTCTGGAAGTCATTGTCAAGACCAATCACCTCAAACTTTCTGAAAACTCTGACAGTCTCACACTGATTATATGACCATCTGAATAAAGTGGAAATGCAAGCCACTCTTGGCTATTCAGGGCTTAGTTTATGAATTAATTAGGTCCTGCCTAGAAGCCTCATTCATCTCTCTTCAGTTGTTACATCATATTTAAAAAATTCTTCCTGGATAGAAACTTTGATTGCAATTTGAACTTTTTCAAAAATTTGCGTATCCATTTTATCATTGTATCCCCATACCAGCCTCAGTTACACAAACAACACATAATGCATTAAAAAGGTGGCTACAATTAAAGACAAATAAATCTAACAAAATGATCCTAATGTTGATGAAGTCCATTTGTATTTTTTTCTCCCCAGCACGAACCGTTCTCGTCCCCATGCTGCTCTCCTCTCCCCATACGCCTTTCCTGGATTTCATTAATAGTAACAAGTGATTATGTCACATATCGTAACATCTAGAAAAAGCTGGCCTCATAAGAGCACTGTAATGCCTTTCCAAATCCACAGCCAGTTCAGAGGTACATTCTGAAATCATGAATACTGTTCTTCAGTATATGGAATATGCATCAAATCAGAGACCCCTTGATATAGTTTGGATTTGTGTCCTGCACAAAGCTCATGTTGAATTGTAATCACTAATGTTGTAAGTGGTGCCTGGTGGGAGCTGATTGGATCATGGCGGTGGACTCCCCCTTTTGGTGATGTTATCATGATAGTGTTCTCATAAGATACAGATATGGTTGTTTAAAAGTGTGTAGCACCCTCCCCCACTTCTTGCTCCAGCCATGTAAGATGGGCCCGCATCCCCTTCGCCTTCTCCCATGATGGTAAGTTGCCTGAGACCTCCCTAGAAACTGAGTAGGTGCCAGCATTATGCCCCCTGTACAGCCTGAAAAACTGTGAGCCAATTAAACCTCTCTTTTTTTTTTTAATAAACTAACCAGTCTCAGGAATTTCTTTATAGCAATGGGAGAGCAGACTACACCCATATTCAGCATTATTTCCTCAATAAGAAGAAACCATGGGTCCAGGAACAAAAGTATAGAATTAGGATTTGTTCTTATCCTGAATGATCCATTAAAGGACTCCAGGCTTACCATTCCTACAGCTGTGGGCTGTGTAAGATTGGAAAGCCTCATTTCCAAAGTAGGTACAATCTTACCAAAGGACACAGCAAGGGTCTCATTAAGTCATAGTGGCTACAAAGATACTTTGTACTCCTTGCATACATAAATCAACGTGAAAGAAGAGGAGTTAGCTTCTTTTGGGGGGCAGTTTACCCTAATTACTAAGAGTGCATAGTACTGTTTTTATACAGTGGGGGCAGGAAGAAATATGAGTAGAACACAAGTGATCCACTTGGGTGCTTCTCAATATTTTCTTATTCCATTGTAAATGTTAATGCAGCAACTCTGACCTGAAAATAGTATGAAGCCCCTGTTAGGAAGTCTCTGAAACTCCCTTCATCCATTAAGTTAGTAATTCAGAAGCAATAATATGTCCCAAAGGAACTATGGGGATTAATGCCACCATCAAAGCTGTAAAAGATTCAGGGGTGGTGATGCCCATCATAGCATCAATCATAGACTTTCAGGGCCCCCCACAAAACTAAATACATAATGGCAGATTATACTGAGCTCTGTAAGTTTTTCTCGGTAGTAGCCCCAGTCACAGCTACCATGCCAGATGAGCAATCTTCACTGGAACAGAACAGTAAGGCGTTTTGTAATAGGTATGCAACAATCGATCTGGAAAATATACTCTTCTAAATCTTTATGAATAGGAGGATCAAATACAGTTCTTTGTAATTACCTAGGAAAGCATATTTACTGTCTTGCCCCATGACCATATTCATTCTCTTGCTCTGTCACAATATATTCCTTAATTGTCTTGATATTACACTGAATATCATGCTGTTTGCAAACGGATCACATTATGTTAACAGAGATTTGGTGAGAAGATATGGAATCATTCTAGGCATCTTAATAGAATACATAGATGTCAATAAGTAAGAGATAAATCTCAAATATATGCAAGGGTATGTGTGTGTGTACACACACACATATATTATTTATATCTATATAATACCTATACACCATATATCTATATATAGGTATTACCATATTAGTGATATATTCAGAGCTCCAATAATATGAAGCATATAAAGATATTTTCTCCAAGGAAAAAGACAAAATGTTGCAGTTTATACAAACTACCTTTAAGATAAAAGCACTTGGTAGTCTTCTTGAATTGTGAAGGCAGTATACACCACACTTTGGAATAGTGCTCTGTCCCATTTTTCAGGTGACCTAGAGGCCTGCCAATTTTGAGTGGGGCCTAGAGAATAAGAAGGCTTTTCAGCAGGTTTGGTCTGCTGCCTGCTGCCCTGCTATTTGGGCAATATGGCCCACAGATTTGATAGTCTAATGGCAGCCATAGTAGATGAGGATGCTGTGGAGTTTCTGACAAGTATGAATAGAAAAACTTCATGACATACTCCTAGGATTTTGGAGAAAGGTCATACCTTTTCTTCCAGAGAACCACTCACTGTTTAAAAAAAAGTTTCTGTTATGGTATTGATCTCTAAAAAAAAAAAAAAAAAAAAAAAAAAAAAAAAAAAAAAAAAAAAAAAAAAAACTGTCTAGTAACTCAACAACAAGCGATTATGTGATCAGCAAAAAACAACAGAAGCTGGGTATTATCATACCATATCACACCAAGTCACCACAGAAGGTAGGCCAAGTAACAATTCATTGTACAGTAGATATAATATACTTAGAATTGAGCCCAAGAACTATAGAAATTGCAAGTAAATCACATGAACAAGTAATCCACATTTCTACTCTACCCATCCCTGATGCCTTGACACTTTTTTTCAACTCAGTCATTTGGTCTTATGGGGGATTTCCTATACCCACCTAATAGAGGATAAAAAAAATTAGTTAATTAATCTTTCTAAAACCAACCTTAGCCTCATTCGCAGATGGATCAGCACAATATGTAGCCATTGCTATAAATGTAGTTCTGCTATACTAGAACCCCATCAGAAGTGGATCTGAAAGACAATGGTGAAGAGAAGTCCCTGCAGTGGGCAGAGCTGTGAGAAGCACAGTTGGTTACTGAATTTGTTTCGAGGAAATGGCCTGGATAGTAGCAAAAGCATTGACTGGTAGCTAGAAGACCTAAAAGAGCAAAATTGGAAGATCTAAGATAAAGAAATCTGGGGAAGAGGCATGTAGTAAGGCCTAAGAGCAAGGCCCAAAGTGTAAGGATCGTTGTATGTCAAGTCAATACCCCCAGAGCAAGCAACACAAAGGAGGCACTGCAAAATCATGTAGGCAGAATGACTTAGCCATCCTCTTTCTTCACTCTAATGCTGGTGCAATGGGCCCATGAATGGCATTGGTGGCAGAGAAGGAGGCTTGCATGAGATCAGCAGCATTGGCTCCTTCTCATCAAGCTGATCTAGCTGATGTCACTAATTAAAGCCCCAATTTCCTGCTATAAAGGCTAATGAGCCATCAACACGCTATTATTTCTCAAGGAGACTACTCAACCTCTTGAGAGCAAGTCTACTACACGGACTCCTTCAACCCTGGAGGAGACATTGATATATATTTATCAAAACAGACACCTACTATGGATATGTATTTACCTTCCCTACCCATGGTTCTTCTGCCAGCAGCAACAGAACTCAGAGAATGCCTGATATACTGGCACAGTATTCCACAAAACATTTCCTTGGGATTATGCCACTAAGCAAGTACTTAAACCAGACAATGTGTCAGTCATTGGAGAGGAAAATCTAAAATGACTAATGGAGAAGAAAGGTGAATTATATTATTTACCACTTATGAATCAACTGAAGCAATGGGACCTATTCTTCCAGTAAACTTCTTGTAAGTCCTCACAGAGTTTATGCTTGACCACCAAGATAAAGGGGGCTCCATGATATTCAGGATTTAATAAGAACACAAGCACACTTCAAGTCCTATCAGGTTCACTTCTTACTGAAAAACTGTGATTTGACCAATTTCATGTAGGTTTCAATGCTTGCCCTTAGGCTTGCACTCCAGACACATTTCAGGTCTTCTCTGATGTCTTAACATGGAATACTCAGGGTCATCTAGCCAGCACTTACACAGTTCATAAGTGTAAAAAGGGTCAGTACCTGCAGAGCCTGTCTTGACTACAGAATTTGGAACAGATGAATGATTCCTCCTCTTTTTATTCTCACGGCAGACAGTTCTAAGATGACAGTTTTAAGACATACTTTCTATGGCTCTTCAGAAGGTGGAATGAGATTGAGCACCAGTTACCCATCATGGTACACAACTCAATAAGGCATCCTTGTGTTCTCTCTCCTTTTCTATTCAGTCCCACTGTCCCTCACACACACTCCCTGGTATCACTTTGCAAATAAACTACGGGCAAGTAAGTTATTATCTCAGGCTTTGGTATTAGGGAATTCAATCTAACACATAGATGTGTTATCTCTGTGTAAGTAAACCTTCTTTCACTTGTTTGCTTTTAAAAGGGTCTCTTAGACTTACACTTTGCTGCTAATTAATTAATTTTAATGTTATTTTAGCACTTATGCCCTTTTGCTGATTATAAAGAATCATATAAAACCCTTTTATATATAATTATAAAATTGAAAGACACATAAAAGAGAAAATAGAGTGTATGTATAATATCATTACCAAGATAACTCCAGTTAGCATTTCTTTTAGGCTTTTTCTATGTATTCTAAGTATAATACGTACATACATACACATATACAAACATAAACACATTTTATCAAAAAGAAAATGAACTGTACCATGGCTACTCTTTTGAAACATAATTTCTTTAAAAAAGCAACAAAGTCACGAAACACATATTGAGAAACTATAAATCTACTTTTTTACTTTAATAATGCAGCATATTTGATTAGGCTCTACTATAATTTATTTAATTAGTTGTCTACTGATCATTAATTTATTTCCCATTTTACCTGTAAATACCGCTCTAATGGATTTCCTAGATAATGCACTTGTGTGATTTGTCTAATCATCTTCTTAGAATATAGTAATGAAATGAAATTTCAGGGTAAAGGAAATATAATTTTTAAAATCTTAAATACATGTAGAAACATTTACATCAGGAAATATGCCATTTCGCATTGCCATTAACATTTCTTCATACCTTCATCAACACTACATAACAAAAATGAAAGAATTTCTTTCAGTAATATCCCTCTTAGGGAAAATCTCTCCCTCTCTCTCCCTCTCCCTCCCTTCTCCCCATCTATCTCTGTCTTGCTCTCTTTCTCTCTGTCTCTCTCTCTACTTATTTAGTACTAAGCCACTCAAGATTATTTTTAATAATAGCAGAGGGCCACTAAACTGCCTTCTTAAGTATTCTTTTAAATGGAGGGCCCCTTTCAATGCTTTTAATGACCTTGATTAATTTGACTGTTGACATTTGAAAATAACAGAAAGAAACTGTGTTCATTACATAAGAAGAAATAAGAAATTATAAACTCCTCAAAATGAGAATGAGAGCTGAACAGAAGAGAAAAGTAGGAATAAGGGGCAAAAATCAAAGGACAAAAAGAAAGAATACATACCTCAGCAGAAACGAAAAGGGAAAAAAGGAGAAAGAGAGAAGGGGAGAGGGGAAGGAAAGGAGAGTGAGAGAGACAGAGCATGCTCAGATTAAGGCAACAATGGCAAATATAAGGAAAGAGAAAGGTATTAAAAAGCAAAACTAGGGTTGGACATTTGAAAAAGCAAATAAACAGGAGCTTTAAAATGGTCTGTGTTAAGATGTGAAGTACAGACGTCTGAAAAATCTTCAGTACTGTCTACCTTTTCAACAAGCAGAGGAGGAAAGATAATTTTCTCTCTACCTTCTGAGTTCTTAGCTGGGGAGGACCCCTGTAACAAGGACAGATTAACAAGAGAAAAACAAACAGAAGCTTATTAACATGTTCATTTCATATAACATGAGAGATTCCCAGGGAATGAATAATTTTCAAAGAGGTGGCTTTGAATTCAGGCTTATGTGGCATATTCAGCAAAAAGAACAGACATTTTTAGAGAACAGACAGGGCAAAGAAAAAGAACTTTGAGGCTGTGGGGCACCCAGCAACTTAGTGCAGTTTTTATGTAGATTTTTCTGGTGTGGTCTTCAGGCTGACAATGGCCTACAGTTATCTCCTATGATCAACTTTTGCCTTTCCTGATAGAAAGGGGAAAAGAGACACATTGCATTTTTAAGTTTATGTCCTGCTTTTAGGCAAATAGAAGGAGGGCAGAGAGCACTTATTATGTCTGCTTCTTCTCAATTGCCTTTAGCTTAAAATAATTCTTAAGCTAAAGTGGCATTCTGGTCTCCTACATACTATTACCATCGTTCAAATGAAGAGGAGGGAATCTGGGATAAAACCAAATCTGGAGTCTTTCATCTGTTTGGCAGTAATTCCCAGTGTTTTGTCAAAGTTTATGTCATATTGAAATGGTAAATATGAGTAGCTCTGGATCAGTGAGAAAACATTCAACATAGGCTCAGAAGACTAAATTCAAATTCTGTTATCACTTTCTGAGTGTAGTAAGTCATTTAAAAGTTCTCTGAGCCAAAATTTCTTTACAGAGAAATTATAAAAAATAGTACTATTAAACATTTTGGGTTACTGGGATGGCTAAGTAAATACTGTTCGAAGAAAAAAAAGATTTGTACAATGTTCTTCACATAGTAAGCAATCAATAAGTGCCCGCTGGATCTAAAAAGACCATTATTCATAGAAACATAGGAACAACCACCACCAAGAATAAAATATATAAACAATGGAAATTAGGTAAGAAGGCAAAGGGATTATGCAGCTGTATAAAATGGAAATTGTCCAAATTATTTGCCTCAATTTGACTCAATGTCCTATTTACAGAAAGCATACCTTAAATTTCTACATAAAATACTACATAACTTAAAGCATATTTGAAAGCTCTTATTAAATAAATATAAAATTGCCTTTAGTGATTAGCTTTTCCCCTTAGATGTTCTAAAAGTTATTTCAAGAAATAATTGACTAAAAATGAGTAATGTGATAAATTATTATAATTGTTTAAATATATTTAAATTTTAAAAAATTTTAAACACGATAAGAAATTTCTACTTTTTCCATTTCTACAGTTATTTATTTCCATAATCAACCTGAGAGGCTTAGAGGGAGACAGTTGTTTAATTTGAATTATAATGGCGTATTTGACTGGCAAAGAAATATATTGAACTACTCACAAAATTGCTACTGCTAACTATCTATTTCTTCAGAAGATACTGACTGAGAAATCTCTAATAATCTAATGTAAAAATGTGTTTAGAGTGTTTTTAAAATATGAATTATTGATCCAACTTACAGATCCAAAGGAGCTATTAGTGTCCATCATTAAAACCATTTAATGACTTTTTAAAGTAATAATTATTCACCTAATTGACCATAACAGTTGCTTTGGTAGAGTTATGAAATGTCATCTAATATTTAAAGACTTTTTTAAAACTAAGATAATTAATTCATTGTACTGTCTTGGAAACGTAAGTCATCACTAGTAACAACTGTTCACATAACACTCCACTGGAGGGCAAAGATAACAGCTCCCCCTTGCTCTGTGAAGTAATGTTCAACATTGTAACATCAAGAGGTCACGTTAGGAATGAATTTACCTGTCAACATGGGTTGGAAGCTTACGTGTGAGATGTACAGTACCAACAACTAATTAAACCCATTTTCCTAACTTCCCTTTTCCCTCCTTTTTCTTTTCTATCCCCACTCTCTCCCTCTTTTTATCCCCTACTTCCTTGCTTTATTCTCTATATTTCAATCTATTAACAATTATATACTGTGTTCCAGGTACAATGCTTGACTCTGGGAGCCCAGAGGTGAACACAACCCATTCCTTTCTTCATGTCCTAGTAGAGTAGAAAGAAAATTAAGTTATGGTACTGTATATTAAATGTTATGGTAGGTACAGTGGGATCACAGAAAGGTGTCTTCTAATTCAGGTAAGAGAGTGGGAGAAGGATCTCTAGAAGCAGTGACCATATGGAACCTGAGCTTTTAAGGAAAGGAGCCTCCCCAGGTAGATCTGGAGAGCAAGGGTGCATCTGTGTCTATGACCCATGGCAAGGAATCTGTATTTGACTTCGCATAAACTCTAACCATCATGTGAGTGAAACTGTCCATTTTTTGAATTTGGTAGAAGCAAACACAACTCCCACTATAAGAGTTTTGTTTCATTTAATAAGACACTTGGTGAAAAAGAGTATCACAAATTAAAAAAGAAGAAGAAGAAGAAGAAAAAGGCTCTCTCCAGTCTAGGGAGCTTAGCAGACAGTTGGGTCTTTGCTTTCTCCTTGACAGTGCTACAAACTATTTAAGGTCTCATCTCTGGTTCTTCTGGAACTTAGACAAGAAAGATAAATCAAAAGCTAGTGAATTTGCTATGAAGTTGAGTTGTCTACTATTTTTGATCCTGGTATCTTCTATTTGAATTAGCAACACGGTTTCTACAGAAGTGGAGAATAGTCACTCGAAATATTCTTGCTTCACTTACACAGTAATAAGTCATTTTTTTCTCCCCCTATTGCTGATAAGAATGGAGTGGTAAATTCAGTTACTACTGATAAGTAAGAATGGGGTGTTAAATGTAGTTACTGACAGAGTTTATGATAGCAGAAAAGTCTGGAATTGCAGTTCTATTGCAAAATTAGTTGACAGTCTAAGGCAGAGGAAGAAAAACTATGTGTTAAGACTATCAGAAAGCAAGGGGGTTATAGAGACAATACAACACCATTATCATTTGTGAGCCACATCTCAACATCAAGTTGGACTGAAAATCAGGCTATCAAAAATAGGAATGCTTCTTCTTTCTAAGACAAACAGCAGAGTGGTATAGCAGCCTGGAAACTTATAATAGCATATTTCTATCTTTGAATTGTGCACACTTATTTATATGTTTAGAATTTGGAACAGTCCTAATAGAAATATTGTGGTGACCATAAGGTACAATATATGCAGCATAGAAACAGAGTCTGATGCATCTGATAACTATATTTTATTTCAGTATGGCTGGCATATGAAATGTGTTTTTGTGTGTGCACACATGCTCTTATGTGGAGTCTGCTGTGTGCATTGAGTGAAACTAGGGAGGGGGTAAAACATGAAGCCAGGAAAGTGGTAGGGAAGTGATCTACTAAACTGGGCAATTAGAGGTTATATGGGCAATTAGAGTAAGGCAGGATAGGTAGTCAAGGAAGTAATCATGTTCTCAGGATGCAGCAACTGTGATGACCACACAATCAACACAGTAAGCCTCAGCCTTCACATTGTAATTGAGCTCATTCAAGCAAAGTTATCATCAGTAGGGAACTTCCCCTGTAGAAGGCATGAGCATGTTGATATTCCCCATCCTCAAAGTTATGCTTTGCTCATTATAACAGTAAAAGACACAGCTTTGGGTAGAGATTTAAGAGCTAATGAGATATGTGATGTATGAACAAGCATGTACAGCTACTGCGCACGTGCACTCAGAGGATCACCCAGAACATGCTTGCTAGTAACATCTCTAGCTCCTTACGAATAATCATGTAAGACTCCCATAATGTGAGTCTCCCTAGTGCCAGTCTTTTGCTGTTTCATCCTTATGGGTAGCTCACCCTGAACTCCCTCTTTCTCTCTCTCTCAGCGTGTACTGTCTATTCTGCACTGAATTTTCAAGTATTCTTTCTCTCTTACAATAAATTACTCTATGCTGCATCTCCTTTGCTGTGTGTCTCTTGTTTAAATTCTTTTAAACTAGGAAGACAAGAACCAAGGTCTCACAACAGTTGTCAAGAAGATAATTTGAACTTTATCCTAGACAAGACGGACAACAATCAAGAGCCAATATAAAAGAGCAGAGTTTATTTCTGGAAAATTTACTCTGACACCTGAATGAAGGATAAATGGATTGGAAAGAGACTTGAATAACATTAAGCCAATCAGTAAGGAGAGCTTGGTGTTACAATAATCCAATCAAGAAATAACCTGTGCTTTAATTAAGCATTGCCAATAAGCCTGAAGAGGAGGTAATAGAATAGAGAAATATTTGAGAGGTAGGATTGTGTTTCAGGATCAACTTACCTACTGTGGGTGTGAATTAAAGGAAGAGGCCTAGGGAATCATATTTCTGAGTTATTCAAGTGACTGGGAAAAGTAGACGTTGTTGGAGACAGGAAAAACAGAAGAAGAGTGGATATTTTTAACTGGAGGAAGGATGACAGGATCAAGCATGTGTTTATTTTTGGACATGTTGATCTTGAGATGGCTGTCACCACCTAGTTTATGATGTCCAATAGGCAATGAGAAATATAGACGTGGACCTGAGGGGAAAGGTCTGAGGGATATTGGAGACATAAATATGAGTCATAAAATTGGAAGTCATAAATAGGAGTCATAAAATTTGAACTGTGGGGGTAGCAAAGAGAATGCCAAAGAGAGTAAAGATGGAATAAGAGCAGTTGCAAACTGAGCACTGAACCCTGGTCACCCTTATGTGAACGGAGTAAGTAGTGGAAGAGTAGTCTGGAGAACTGTCAAAAAGGGAGGAAGTAGATTAGAAGACATTGAGATCACAGGATATAAGGGATGATAAGACTTCGAAAAGGGGAGACTCCAGCATCAAATGATGCAGAAAATGTATCTCAAAGAATATTCATTTATACTTAAGAAGTGTGAATAATTTCAGCAGAACGTTGGGCACAAAATAAGCTGGACTACATAAGAGTGAGTTGATGTGGAAATGCCAATGACAAGGGAAGATATACAGTTCAGCTACGAACTATACCTAGAATTCAGACATGATACCAAAGGAAGTAGAGTATAGAATCTGTAACCACAGGGAGGTGCAGAATTCACAGCTGCAGGATGAATCAAAAGCTGTCTACTTTTCTTTTGTCTTGTTTTATTTTTAGAGGGGAAGCACTAAGATCTGTATTTTGCTTAAAAGTATTCAGTGTAGAGGACAGGCGTTAATGATTCAAGATAATATAAGACATAATTAGAGGGGTGGGCTTCTAAAATATGAATGAGATTATTAGCCTGGAATAGAAGAAGTAACAACTTTTCTGTTAAGAAGGTTGGAAAGAAAGACAGGAAAGATTGTAGAGGGACACTTTGGAATTCATGCCAAACGGCTTCGACTAGGAGGCAGAATAAAAGCATTGTTATGAGCTGTGGCTCTAAGGAAAGATGATGTGGGTTCAAATCCTAGTCACATTGTTTGGAAAAGTTACTTATGCTCTTCCAGTCTCTTCCCTTAATTGTAAAAGTGTGTGATATAATGTTAAATGAAATAATATACTCAAATTATTAAAACATTGCATAGTAAGTGCTCAGTTCATATTAGAAGCCATTATTTCCCTTAGAAAATAAATAGAAACAGTCACCAAATGACATTTAAAAAGTGAGTTGCACGGTGGAGCATTAGCTAGTGAGACAAGGATTTGGAAAATTTGGCTGACTATAAAACGTGTCATATGGCATTGAGAATTTTTCTAGGCCACACACCATGCCTTAGCCTGTAATCCCAGCACTTTGGGAAGCTGAGATTGGAGGCTCCTTTGAGTTCAAGAATTTTGCTGAATGAACTTGGAGAGCTGGTAGTCATTATCCTAACATATCAGGTTAGAACACCCAATTATTCCTGCAGCTTCCATCTCATTCTTCCCACATACCACCTTTGATTTCATAGAACTTTTATAGATTCCCATTAAAAATCTATCCTTATTGAACAGGTCCTGTGTGGCAAGCACTGTTCTGGACTCCGGAGATACAGCATTAAACAACACAGACAAAACTCTATGCCTTCAAAGAATTTCAGTCAAGTATGAAACATACAATAAGCAAAATAAATTAGCAAAATAGACAGCAAGGTTAAATGGTGGTAAATGCTATGGAGAAAATGAGGCGAGGAAATAGTAGCCAGCAGGGCTGCAATGTTATACAGAACAACGAGGAAGGTCTTACTGAGAAGGTGACAGTTGTGTAAGATTCCAAGAGGTGAGAGAGAGATCAGTAATATGCATAACCAGGTAACAGTATTCCATTCCAGGCAGAGATAGTAGCAAATACCCAAAGCAGAACCATGCTTCAGGCCCAGAAACTCTGAGGCCAGGACGGCTGGAACAGAGTGAATAAGTAAGGAGTAGAAAGGTGATAGGGCATTATAATGATGTTGTACTTTTATTATAAACAAGAAAGGAAGGCACTGACACTGGAAAAGCCTTATTCTGGCTGTTATGTTCAGCAAGGTCGGGAAAGAAAAGCAGAGAAACCAGTTAGGAGTCTATTAGCAATAAGACAGGCAAGAAATGCTGCTGGATTGGACTGCAGTGGTCACAGAAGAGGTAGTGAGAAGTAGACGGATTTTGGATGCATTTTGAAGATGGAGCCAAGTTTAACGTACCAGTTATAAAAGTGACATTTTGATGTCCATCTCTCTCCCTGCTGCACATGGCTTTCATTTGCTTTTTTTTTTTTTTTTTTTTTTTTGAGATGGAGTCTTGCTGCTCTGTCAACTAGTCTGACTCCTCTTCTGCCTCCCGGGTTCAAACGAGTAGCTGAGACTACAGGCGTGTACCATCACAACTGGCTAATTTTTGTATTTTTAGACGAGGTTTAACTATGTTGACCAGGCTGGTCTCTAACTCATGACCTCAGGTGATCCTCCCGCCTCGGCCTCCCAAAGTGCTGGGATTACAGGTGTGAGCCACCATGCCCGGCCTCTCATTTGCTTCTAAATGTGGAGGGAGAAAACAAATATGAACTATATTTTGCCTCCTGAATTCCCTCAAATTGAGGTAAGAGATCAGCAGGACTTGTTTCCCAAGCACCAGTCACAACCCTGCTAATAAAACAAGATTTGGGGCCAGGCGCAGTGGCTCGTGGCTCATGCCTGTAATCCCAGTACTTTGGGAGGCCAAGGCAGATGGATAACAAGGTCAGGAGTTCAAGACCAGCCTGGCCAAGATTGTGAAACCCCATCCGTGTTAAAAATACAAAAAATTAGCCAGGCACGGTGGTGGGCGCCTGTAATTCCAGCTACTCCAGAGGCTGAGGCAAAGAACTGCTTGAACCCAGGAGGCGGAGATTGCAGTGAGCTGAGATCACACCACTGCACTCCAGCCTGGGTGACAGAGTGAGACTCTGTCTCAAAAAAAAAAAAAACCAAAAACAGGATTTGATCAAAACAGAAACTTGGCCAAAACCAGCTAAAACCATGATGGTGACAAGACCAACTTCTAGTTGCCAACACCGCTCATTATATGCTAATTATAGTGTATTAGCATGCTGAAAGACACTCCCATCAGCACCATGACAGTTTACAAATGCTATGGCAATGCCTAGAAGTCACCTTACATGGTTTAAAAGAGGAGGTGCCTTCAGTCAGTCTGGGAACTCCTCACCTCATTTCTAAAAATTTGTAAATAACCCACCCCTTATTTAGCATATAATTAAGGAGTAGCTATAAATATAGCTAGCTAGGGCCGGGCGCGGTGGCTCACGCTTGTAATCTCAGCACTTTGGGAGGCCGAGGCGGGCGGATCACGAGGTCAGGAGATCGAGACCACGGTGAAACGCCGTCTCTACTAAAAATACAAAAAAAAAATTAGCCGGGCGTGGTGGCGGGCGCCTGTAGTCCCAGCTACTCGGAGAGGCTGAGGCAGGAGAATGGTGTGAACCCAGGAGGCAGAGCTTGCAGTGAGCCGAGATTGCGCCACTGCACTCCAGCCTGGGCGACAGAGCGAGACTCCGTCTCAAAAAAAAAAAAAAAAAAAAAAAAAATATATATATATATATATATATATATATATAGCTAACTAGCAATACATGAGTGCCACACTGCTTATGGGTTAGCCCTGCTCAGTCTATGGAGTGGCCATTTTTCTGTACTCTGTAGCTCTAATAAACTTGCTCTAATTCACTTCATTTTACTGTTGGCTCACTCTTGAATTCTTTCCTGCATGAAACCAAGAACCCTCCCAGGCTGAACCCAATTTTGGGGTTCACCAACATTACAATTACCTTCTATTTCTTAGGATTCTGATGTGACAATAAATTTCAAAACAAGATTCAAGGAATCAGATATTCAGATATTATTGCTTAGGCTCTACCTATTGTGAATGAGTATGTATTAAATAATTGAGGTAAGTGTTCTGATGAACACAAAATAATGCTGAATACCTTGGCCTTATTACACTGAGAACCCCTCTTGATCTCAGTTTTCTAGCAATAGGATATTAAGTTCTGCCCTTCCAAATTAATTCCCAGGACTATTTGGGTCAAAACTGATAGTATATGCTGTGGAAATATGGTTTACACATAATAATGTGTATCACTTCTCATACATCAGCATCTTCTAAAGAACTTTGCCTTTGTAACTTTTTCAGTTACCAAGAGTGATAATCAGTTTGCTTAATTTTTATTTCTTTTTAATTCTCTATGTGACAGAACAATCAGTAGAAGCTACAAAAAGTTGATTCTTCTCAAGGCACTATTGTAGCAATTGACCTTATTTGTTACAAATATTTTTTAAATAAAAGCACCACTAATATAATTTTTTTAGTTTTTTTAATCTTAGGAATGTATTTGTTTTTCTTACTTGTCCTGTTTAGTCATGCTACAGAATTTTAGTTAAAATATAAATACCCAAACTTCACACACTAAAGGCATATTAGTACTAACAATTGGCGTTATTGTTGGAAGGCTCATACACTCATAATGAAGTGAAAGGAAACACGTGATAATTGAATTCAATCACAATTCTGTGGTTCCATTTGGTGTACTCAAGCAAACCATTAGATATTTCTTTGTTAGAAATTAGCCACTTCAGATTTTGGGAGAGAAATACAACTCTATATGAATAATCACATGGAGAAACTCTTTTTAGTATCAGAGTTCAAGCCATAATATTTTTTAAAAATAGTTAACTATTTTCATAGTAATGAGCTCCATATAGTTATGGAAAGCAACTTGATTATAATGTATTATTAGTTACCTAGAGTTTTAAGCTATTTCAGGGAGGTATTACCAGAATATCAAAGTAAATAAGTAGTACTATTGAACAATTTGAGCTTCAAGAAAAATAAACAGAAATTTTTTCTATTAGGAGTTTTAAATAAATGCAAGTACAAAATGTTTTACAACTAGTTTTTTCTCTTGACATTTTAAAAATAAGTCATACAGTTGTTTTCCTTTTGCATTAGTTCCTAGTGATATATAAAATTTGAATCTCCCTGAAACTCATACTTGACAAAAGGCGTTTAAATTATATGATACTTCAAGACAATGAGAAGTCACAGAAACTGCACAAACTATCAAAATTTTAGTTAGAAAACAATAGTTTGGCTGTTTTCTTGTTCAGCTTCTTAAAGATATTCAGCAAATGTACATGCTTAATTAAGGGAGAAACTATGTACAATATTTACTTTTTTAAAAAAATCTGGCCTCTATTTAAGCACTGTAACAAGAAAATCATAGGTTTTATTCAGTTTTCTAATCTGACCACAAGCTGAGTGACTCGTGTAAAATGTTTATAATAAGACTTGGTACATTTGAAGGGAGTGTGGTTAAGTGTGGATAGGATCAGATTAGAAAGCAGATGATCACATTCACTCAAAAAATACTCAGAAAACCCACTAGAGCTGGGCACTATGCCAACATTGGGGAATTCCTCAGGTGCCCAAGAGGCTTCCTGCTGTATTTTAAAAATGCATTTTTTTACATTTTACCATTTCTCACATTGTGGTACCTCTTATAACAAATAGACATCTTAGCTTCAATGAAATATGGTAGTTCTAAATCCCTTTACTAAAATGCATTATTTAGGAGAATTAGGAGACTAAACTGCCTGTAATGCAGAGCATAGTGTTAAAGATATGAGATCTTGATTCTTTGACAAATGTTCTATCACTGTGTGAGAGATCTTATATTGACATTTAAGCATTATGCTTATTAATAATGTGCATGTATGCAAATACTTTAATTTTTCAAGTAGTGAGCTTCTTGAAGCCAAGGACAGTATTTTTTTTTCTTCTATTTCTTCAAAGATGTGGAGAATAGGCACTTAAGATATATTTATGGATGAATGGAGACATGATGATTGAGACTTGAGCTACAAAAGGAAGACTTTCTCTTTTTTTTCATTCAATTTGTATTTCTCTTCCATAAACAACAGATACTTTGTAAGGAGTCATTTGTTCGAATTTTAAAATTACAGGTATTATAAAAAATTTGTCTCTGTGTACACATACGCACACATACAAACACAAAATTTTCTTTACTATGATAAATGCCATCGTCAGTAATATTGTGCAAATGTTTACTTTCCCCTAAAGATAATGAAATCATTACCCTTATCTGTATCTATATTTTGAAAAATACTATATTAAAAAATTAATAATTTTAGATGTTTGGGCATTTGACTTGCTCACAATTATGACTGAGTCTATAAGATTACTGCAAAATCCATTTGGGGTTCTCTGTAAATACAAAGCACATAATAGGCTCTAAAGAAATACTTGAAGATGGGCTAAGGTTATGTTCCTGGCTAGCTAGCATTTTTCTCATGACCCACGATTTGTGTGCATGTTCATGTAGCCTCCATTACAGAGCCAAGAATTCTCTGCTTTTCCCAGAGAGAGAGATGGAATCCCACAGGTATGGCTGTGTGAGTTTCCAGGAAGTCCCTTCTCATGCACTTTTAGAAGTTTAACTGGGTTAAGGTAGCATCCTGCTTGTGCTGTTATAACCATAGGATTTAGGTTTTGCCACTCACTCAGGGAGTGCCCCTAGCTTCCAGGACCACACACCAGGTCTTCTGGACCCCTGCAGAGGTGGTATCCTTTCTCCCATCCTTCCACTTGCCTCCCCGCTCAGTCCTCCCGGGGTTTCTTAACCCTTCTATTTTGTATTTTGTGGTTTCAGCTGTCTCTTGGTTTCATGAAAATAGATTTCTTCTGTGTTGGGTATTTCTTGCTGCTTTTGAGTAATGCTCAGGAAGGCAAATAATGAATGTCAACTTTACCCCATCATCTTTAAATCATATTTTCTCTGAAAATATGTTTTCATTAAAACAACCCATTGGATGAATTTTTACTGTGGGTAGAATAACTTTATAAGAAATTACTGTCATAATTTATTAACAGCTAGCTGTTCTCCAACTATTTATTTCCCCCACCGCTGAAATATTGCTGCCTCCTTACCTCTGGCTCTGGGCAGGCCACATTTATAAACTGGATTCTGCCCCACCAGGAATAATGTAAAATGCTCATTTCTACCTCCTAAGTTGAAGCAAATAGGTTGATTACCATTAAACAAGGTCACTTCACTGTTGATCCCCTGCTTCCCACCCTTCAACCCCTGTAAACATAGAAGAGAATTTATCTACCTTTGGATAAATATTATTCTAAATCTTTGCCTTTTATCCTGCTTGGTGGACATATTTATAACCTTTACCATCATAAATAGTGTTTCTCTGGATCACAAGATTGTTGCTATTATATTATTTGTTTGAGTTTGTGTTTAGCATTCTGCTAATTAGACTGGATTTCTACTCTGACTTTATGTACATATTCTTATCTTTTAAGGTTTTCCAGTGTTTGGGGGATTTAAAAATCTGATGATTTCTTAACATTTATGTGGGTGTTCTGATGCTGGTTGACCCTTCTCTTATGACTCTGAACCTCCCTGAATGTACTCAGCATTGCCTACTCAGTTCTAAATTTTTAGTTCTCAGTCCATTGCCATTTCCTGAAACCCCAGCCTCTGCCTCAGCAAAGCCAAAGCGAATATCTTATCCATATAAACAGAACCTACTGCCACTAATTCCCTGCTATGTTAACCATCTATCCGTAAGCGCTGAACATCTTCAGCCATGCTAATTTTTTTAACGATGCAGAAAATAATATTCTCCACAGTCTTAAGAAGTTGAGTAGAAGCTATTTGTTAAGTACTTTATGCCTAAAATGAAATATGTCAGTTTAAAGCAGATAATGTTTCAAGAACCAAGAGAAGCACAACATGAAAAGTATAGAAAGAGTGCCAAACTGGAGCTGAATGAACAGCTGTGGCCTAGATCAGAAAAGCTATAACAGTGCTGCTCTCAATTTTAAGTGAATCCTGTGAAAGTCCTGAATGGCAGATCTTCAGAGAAACTATTTTTAAATAAATATCCATGTACAAAATTAAAGAATTTATATATACATATATGCACACAGAGAGCAGTTGGTGTCAGGAACTAAAAGCTTGGTGTCTTAAATGTCTCACAAGCTTTTTGTAATTTTTTTTTGCTCCTCTTTGTTTACCTCCTTATAAATTAATTATAGATACTTGTGCATTAGAATTTGGGGAATTTAACAATTAATAAAATGGTAGAATGTTTGAAATAACTGAAAATATATCTAATAAGCTTAAAGAATAATATGTTATTTAATTTTTAGGAATTGTTATGAAATTTCACCATAAATTATTTTGCTCAAATACATAATATTATTAATAAAAGCATGTTACAAAATACTAATATATTAAAATCAAGTTAAGACAAAACACTTGATGCTGGGTGTAGCAGCTCATGCCTGTAACCCTGTTTACTTGGGAGCTGAGGGAGGCGGATCAATTGAGCCCAGGAGTTCAAAGCCACAGTGAGCTATGATCGCGCCACTGCACTCCAGCAGCCTGTGTGGCAGAATTTTAATTAATTGACTAGTTGGTTTGTAGGGTTCTTATTAATTGATGAGAGAGGAACTCAAATGTTCAGGCAATTATTTGTTTCGGTGAGTGCTTCTACATTATAAGGAAATTTAGGAGATGATTAGTATAAATTTGAAATGAAGAAAAGCTTCCTACTAAGTTAACATTCAAAATGTGTAGAAAAAATAGACATATTGACTACACACAAAAGAGTATGGTAAAATATATTACAAACAAATTTCAAAGGCATGATTGGTTAGGAAAAATATTAGCAAAATATGGGACAGATACAGAGTCAATAATTTTAACATCAACCAATGTCTATAAATTGAGGGAAATAAAAGGAAAAACGTAAAGTCATCAAATGATATGAATGAGAATTTCACAGAAGAATAACAAACTTAAGGAAGTACACTAGTTAAATTTGAACCCTATTAATTCAGGCAACTTACTAAACACACTTCAGTGGCCAGAAATAGTCAGATGGCTCTTAATCCAAATTGCATTCTGTAATTTAAAAATAAGTGATGCTTTATTCTAACTTGTAAGAGTTCAAATAGCCAACTAATCTGTGAATCGATTTCCCAACTCATTAGTAGCCTGGGAAATGCAAATAAAAGGAATAATAAGGTACAATTTTTAGTTAATCAGATTGGCAAAAATTTTAAGATGCAACATCCAGTGTTAGCAAGAATATGGATAAATGTACATCCTAATTTATTATCAAATTGTAAATTGATTTCCCATAGAAATAAAAGATTAGTATGTAAGAATACACATACACACACACACACACACACACACACAAGCAGACATGGATATATATTGCAGCATTACTCACAGAAAAAATTAATAAAGAAAACAATCTAAAGAGACAACAGTAGCTAAATGATTGAATAAATGGTGGTGCTTTCACTCCATGGAATATTAAAGTTATTTTAAAGTATGTATTTAACAAATAGATATTCAGATGTAAGAATACTCAGGATATATTGCTGGGAAAAGGAGTTTACAAAATAAAGTGCTCTGAATGATCTAATTTTAATAAAACAATTACAGCAATAACATCACTATTAAGATGGCTTTATAGGTTTGTGTATATTTACATAAGCATGAGTAAAATCGTGTATATATCAGGTTATTAAAACTGATAATTGCAGACAAAGATGAGAGTTTGAATACAAATTTTATTTGCAATTTGGGAAAAGAATTTAATAAAGTAAAAACTTCAATATAGACATTTAATAAAAATAAACACTGCTTTTTTCCATCTGGTATTTATTTTTGTGTAAGAAGTGAGGTTATAATCAAATCTTAATTTATTTTTCCAAAGATGAGTTAGTTGTCTGAAAACCATTTATTGAATGCCCCATCTTTTCACCCACAGTTTGAAATGTCATCTTTATCATACATGAAATCCTCATATATACTGGCATCTATTTCTGGGTTGTTGTTCTTTTATATTGATTGACCACATTCCGTATTGCTACCACACTGCATTAACTTCTGTAGCTTTATAAAATAATCTATCATATAACTGAAAAACTCTATCCCTATTAAACTTCATCATAATTTTCTTAGATATTATCACATGTCAATTTTCATATAAACTCAAGTATTATTTTGCAAAATTCCAAAAAAGTTCTGGTAGATATATGATTCAAATTACATTTAAATTATAATTTCGTTTAGATAAAATTAATATTTTATACATTTATTTCTCCTCCAGATATGCATTTTATTTATTCAAGTATTCTTTCAGAACTTTAGAAAAGTGTTTATTTTCTTATCAGTCCTGCACACTTTTTGAAGATGGGTTATGAAGCTACATAACAAGCTATCTGATTCAGCCTTAGCTGAAAAAAACTACACTATTTAAGTCTGAGCCCCAATAATTCAGAAAATTACTAAACACATTTCAGTGGCTATAAACAGTTAGATGGTTCTTGATCTAAAAGGCATACATATCCCTAAAATGTATAAATAAATGATACTTTAGTCTAACTTCTTTGTTCTTATTCTTTATCTAATGTACCTCATAATAATATTTCAACATATGAGACAAAAGAACATGCAACTGAAATCAATCACAGTATTTCTTAACTCTCTCAGGAAATTTCTAGATAAAATATAGTATATTTCCCAATGTATATCTTGAGTTACAGTGTTACATACACAAAAATATTTTAATGTATTTGTTTATGTTTGAGATAACTTCAGAGATAAATATCTATAACATTAAAATATTTAACATTAAAAAACAAGTATGGTATGCCTAATGTATACTAGATCACAAACCAATAAATTACGTTGAATTTTACCTTTTTTTTTTGCAGTATAGCAAAATTTACTCAACATTCATTAATAGTTTTGAATGCTTTGAATGTTCTAGACAATGTATTACATTTTGAGGATATGACAATAAATACAAGTAAAGTGTACCTACAAGTAAGCAAGCAAGTAAAACACAGGGTGTGATCATTGCTGCTTTAGTCACAAGCCCAGGGCAATGGGTTTGTTGTTTGTTCCAGTTTCTGGTAAGATGAGGAATGTCGTGTTTCAGGGCAGGTTTCTGTAAGGAAGTGATGTCTAATATGAGAAACAAAGGAGGGATAAAAATTAGCATGTGGAAGAGGGGCCAATAAGAAAGATTCCAGGCAGATGCTTCAGTGTGAGAGAGTGTGGGAGGTTCAGACATTTAAGCCCGGAAGTGGTTTTTAAAAAAATATTCCTACGGGACACATGATAACGGCAAATGTTAAAAAAGTCAGAGCTCAGTATTTGTTAACACGACACCTATCGACAGAATGAATAGAGCTCTATCTACGGAATCTTAGCAGACCGAAAGTCATAACTGCAATAATATGAATCTCAAAACATCTTTAGCTTATCATTTCCTCCATTTGATCCTTTTAAACTGTTAAAGTATTTAAAGATGTCAAAACAGTGTTATATTTTTACCCAAATTTTCAAGAATTAACCTAAAAACGACACAATGGATATGGCCCAAGTTAATAACAAAATTAGATTTCAATAGGGAATATTTTCTTCTAGATAAAACAAGCTGAAAAAGAATGAATACACTTATAATTTGCAAATGTACTAAAATATTTGATATGCAGAGCTTGCAGAAAAGTAAAAAGCCCAGACTTCAAAAGGGTCAGAAAAGGCAAGCATAATTGCCTTTTTGGCAGAAGAAATACTAAGTAATTCATGTGGTATGAATACTATTCAATACATTTTCTCTCTCTGTAGCAAACCTTATATTCTCAACATGAACTCTCTATTCTCATTATACTTTATCCTTTTTGTTTTCCCTGCAAATAGCCAAGCTCATCCTGCCTCCTTTCCTCTATTTATATAGATTCTGTAATTGTAGTGTTGTCCCACTTATTTCAAGAGTCTCCTCAGGTTCTTCTTCGTGAGGCTTTCTGTGAGCATTCTCACCGATATCAATCTTCCCATTCTCTGAAGTACCAGTACTATATTGTCAATACTACACATTTTGCCATCATTCATCAAACAGTGATTGAATAGTGCCTATCTAGTGCCAGGCACTATGCTAGATGTCGGGGAAATAATAATAAAGAAGGCATACCACCTTCTCACAAGTAGCTCACAGTCTTCTCATGGAGATAGATATGCAAACAATTATGACTGAAAGTACACAGAGAGTCCCCAGTGGTGCACAGCCTAGTGGAGCTGTGACCCCATCATTCAGACCCCAGAATGGTAGATCCACCGACAGCTTGTACTGTGCACCTGGAAAAGCTGCAGACACTCAACTCCAGCCTGTGAAAGCAGCCAGGAGCATGGCTGTATCCTGCAAAGCCAAAGGAGGCAGAGCTGCCTAAGACCATGGGAACCCATCTCTTGCATCAGCGTGACCTGAGTGTGAGACATGGAGTCAAAGTAGAATATCTTGGAACTTTTAGATTTGACTGCCCTGCTGGATTTCAAACTTGCATGGGGCCGATAGACCCTTTGTTGTGGCCAATTTCTCCCATTTGGTATGGCTGTATTTACCGAATGCCTGTACCCCCATCTAGGAAGTAACTAACTTGCTTTTGATTTTACAGGCTCATAGGTGGGAGGGACTTCCCTTGTCTCAAATGAGACTGGACTGTGGACTTTTGAGTTAATGCTGAAATGAGTTAAGACTTTGGGGGACAGTGGAAAGGCATGATGGGTTTTGAAATGTGAGGACATGAGATTTTTGAGGGGCCAGAGGCAGAATGATATGGTTATCTATGTCCCCACCAAAATCTCATCTTGAATTGTAGCTCCCATAATTCCCATGAGTTGTGCAAGGGACCCAATGGGAGATAATTGAATCATGGCAGTGATTTCTCCCATACTGTTCTTGTGGTAATAAATAAGTCTCAGGAGAGCTGATGTTTTAATAAGGGGTTTCCCATTTCTCTTGGTTCTCATTTTCTCTCATTTGCCACCATGTAAGAAGTGACTTTCACCTTCTGCCATGATTATGAGTACTCCCCAGCCACTTGGAACTGGGAGTCCATCAAACCTCTTCTTCTTTATAAATTACCCAATCTCAGGTATGTCTGTATCAGCAGTGTGAAAATGGACTAATACGTCTCTCTGTTCTCTCTCTTATGTCTCCCTCTTCCACTAATAAGAACCCAGGTGATTACAATGATCCCACTTGGATAATCCAAGATAGTCTCCCTATTTCAAGGTCAACCTTAATAACATATTTTCCCTTAATTCTCCTTAGCCATGTAACCTTACACAGCAGTCCCCAACCTTTCTGACACCAGGAACTGGTTTCATGGAAGATAATTTTTCCACAGACCGACGTGGGCGAAGGGGAGTATGGTTTCAGGATGAAATGGTTCCACCTCAGATCATCATATATTAGATTTTCATAAAAAGTGAGGAACCTAGATCTCTCATATGTGCAGTTCACGCTCCTATGAGAATCTAATGCTACTGCTGATCTGACCAGAGGTGGTGCTCACACAGTAATGTTTGCTCACCCATCACCCTCCTCCTGTGGTGCAGCCTGGTTCCTAACAGGCCACAGCATGGTACTGGTCCATAGCCTGGGGCTTGGGGAACCCTGACCTAACACATTGACAGGTTCTAGAGATTAGATCGCGGATATCTTTGGGGGACTATTATTCCACCACAGTACTAATAACGGAAGACTGTTTTCTACCATTATTCTACCATGGTGCTAATAAAATGTCTGACCTCTCTGATCAGACAAGAAAAAGTCAGCTTTTGGGGATCTGCAGAGACTGAAAACACGATTTAACACCCTCTCTGCCTTCAGAAAATGCAGCACCCTGAATAATATGGGGAAGACTGTACACCTTTCCTTTCTCTTGGGCTGGGAATTGTACCCTTCCCGGGTGGTACATCTGTTGAATCTGTGTTGTGTGTGATAAGGCCTGCTGGGTTAAAAGCAAAAGAACTTACTTCCTACGTTCAGTGCTATCTTTGGAACTTAATTTAGCAATTTTATTGATGGCGTATTGGTTAAGATTTTACTGGCTGGTCATCAGATTAAAGCTGATCCTGACTAGATATGGTTATTCAGAAAATTCAACTATCATTTCTGTATAGTAGATAGATAGATAGATAGAAGCATTGTTTTAGCAAATTTTATGTTGACAGCAAGTTTCAGCCTTATTAATTACAGGCTGAGAAATTCATCTAGCCATTTATTCAACATGGATTTTTGAATTCTACTGTCTGCAAAGCAATGAGCTAAAAAGTGAGGATTCAGTAGAAATAAAGACTGATGTTGACTTATCTACATAAACTTAACATATTACTAGGAAACAGAGGTGTAAAACTACTAATTAAACAATGAATTATTTAACTATGATTGTGGCCAATGCTATAAAGAAGAACAAAGCTCTATCCATCCAGTAATTCTCCAACTAACATTGATTAGGTTAGAGGGAAGAAAACTCACAAAAAGGGAAAGCAAAAATGTTACCTGTTTGGTTCACCACTGTGTATGTATCACTTTGCACAGTGCATGGCATTTACTAGAAACTTAATAAATATTTAATAAATAAAATCAAATGACATAATAAAAAACACGGTGTTTTTTACTGAGAACTACATTATTAAAAATGTATAATCTTTGGACAGCCAAGCAGCCCTATATAAACCACATTTCTAATAGGTTCATACAAAAAGGAATTTTTAATCTGTATTGAGCAGCATATTCCATCCCGTTTTATACCAGGTCTTTGATTAGGATATCTCACAATTTTCTGAGCCCACACTGGAATGGCAGAGAAAAAAACAGGGTCTGATATCTCAGATAGCATAGTTAATAGAGCTGGTGTGCTGACGTCTAGGATTTGCCTGTCCCCATTGAGATTAGACTTAAATATAGCAGCATGTCTGATAAGGGACTAACATGAGACCCAAATAGGAACAAAAAAAGAACAAAGTTTGCAAGTGTCAGTAAAAAGGCAAGCACAGAAATTAGGAATATTTTTGTTAACATTTGTCTAATTGCATTGGTCCAGACTACATTCTTTTGTCAGGATGTCTTATAAAAGTAGTTGAACCCACATCCTATGTTAAACTCTTAAAGACTTTCAGGAACTGGAAATATGATAACTGACAACACTTGTCTTCAGAAAAGGAGGGGTGAAATGAGAATGACAGTCATGTTTTTCTGATCTAAATCAACAAGAAGTAAATTAAAAGTAAGTATCCAGAAGCGGGGACAAAATAGCTTTATTCCTCTTGTTTTCAGAAGACGTATAATTTTATATATAGTATGAAAATTAACCCTATAGTCTTCTCACTCTATGTATCACATTTTCTCCCAAAAGGAAACCAAGTGTAGCCTTTTTTTATTCCTTTCTTATTCCTCTCTTTTTTCTTTAAACCTATCCCAGAAACATTAAGAAAGGCAAAGTAGTCTCACAATTCTTTCAGTCAAAGAGAAAATAACCTTGAACTCAAACAAAGAACGTCTATCATGTAAAGCAGAGATGAAGGAGATCTGATTAAAATCAGAATTCCCATCACTTCATCTTCACTTGCCACACCAAAATCAGACGCTATTGATTCTTTTAATTAAAAAAGATCTGATATGGAAATACTACATTGAGAGCAATCCCTTATGAAAAAGTCTGTCAAGATTTCTATTTTTTGGCTCATACCTCAGAGACAGACATGCTTAAATTTGCAATTAAATATTACAGGACCATGATGCATACCTGGCCATTGAAAAATCCCAAGGGGAAAGAGAATAAAAACAAGAGGAGAGAAATGCAAGAAAGTGTGTATATGGTTATGTGAAAAAGGGAAAAGGTGACAAGAGCCCAAAACACTCAACAATGAGGCAAAGGAACCAAATAGGAAAACAAAAAGCAAGGTGGAAACTAATGAAAAATCAAATATTTAAAATCAGGGTGAATTATGCAATGATCAATCACATCTCCAAAGGTATATAACCAAAATACTATTGACGTTTAGAATGAGTACAGACATGTTCCAAATATCCCCATGTATAGGTTATCTGTGCATTAGCCCTAATATGTGAATAGACCTTGTTTATTTTGACTCCATACCTCTCTAATAGTGTGTCATTCAACAAAGTTAATATTAAAGATAGGCCTCAGCTAAAAGAAAAAATGGAAGACAATGTAGTTATAATATTTTTTTTTTACTAATAACTGGTAATACTATTAATACAAAGGAAATATCAGCTTTATGGCAATATCCATATAGACATCAATTAATGACTTTTTATAGTCATTTTCTCATATATTTCTATAGTCATTTCTCATATTCATACATATGGAAACAAAGTAAGAAAAGGGAATAGGAATTGGAAGAACAGAGAAGATAGAAGAGAGGTGAAGAAAATGAGAAAGAATAAAAGAGCCTTCACAAATAAGCCGGGTCATTTAATTTTCATAAGTTATTTCAATTTTAAATTTTAAATATTTCAAGTATTTTGAAATACTTATGCTTTTTCTGTTTATTAAATGGCAAACTAGTTTAACATTCTTAGGTCTGGAACCATGATGCTGACATCTAAAGGAAAACTGATTCTCTCACATTTATAAAAGTGTCCTAAAAAGGTATTTTCTTTTTTTTTTTTTTTTTGAATTTTTTTTTTTTATTATAATTTAGGTTTGGCCGGGCGCGGTGGCTCACGCTTGTAATCCCAGCACTTTGGGAGGCCGAGGCGGGTGGATCACGAGGTCAGGAGATCGAGACCACAGTGAAACCCCGTCTCTACTAAAAATACAAAAAAAAAAAAAATTAGCCGGGCGTGGTGGCGGGCGCCTGTAGTCCCAGCTACTCGGAGAGGCTGAGGCAGGAGAATGGCGTGAACCCGGGAGGCGGAGCTTACAGTGAGCCGAGACTGTGCCACTGCACTCCAGCCTGGGTGACAGAGCGAGACTCCGTCTCAAAAAAAAAAAAAAAAAAAAAAAAAAAAAAAAAAATTTAGGTTTTAGGGTACATGTGCACAATGTGCAGGTTTGTTACATATGTATCCATGTGCCATGTTAATATCCTGTACCCATTAACTCGTCATTTAGCATTAGGTATATCTCCTAATGCTGTCCCTCCCCCCTCCCCCCACCCCACAACAGTCCCCGGAATGTGATGTTCCCCTTCCTGTGTCCATGAGTTCTCATTGTTCAGTTCCCACCTATGAGTGAGAACATGCGGTGTTTGGTTTTTTGTCCTTGCAATAGTTTACTGAGAATGATGTTTTCCAGTTTCATCCATGTCCCTACAAAGGATATGAACTCATCATTTTTATGGCTGCATAGTATTCCATGGTGTATATGTGCCACATTTTCTTAATCCAGTCTATCGTTGATGGACATTTGGGTTGGTTCCAACTCTTTGCTATTGTGAATAGTGCTGAAATAAACATACGTGTGCATGTGTCTTTATAGCAGCATGATTTATAGTCCTTTGGGTATATACCCAGTAATGGGATGGCTGGGTCAAATGGTATTTCTAGTTCTAGATCCCTGAGGAATCGCCACACTGACTTCCACAATGGTTGAACTAGTTTACAGTCCCACCAACAGTGTAAAAGTGTTCCTATTTCTCCACATCCTCTCCAGCACCTGTTGTTTCCTGATTTTTTAATGATGTATTTTCTCTGTGTATTACTAATAATGAATTTATCTCCACCTGAGACACACTCTTTTATATTGCACACAGGATAGTGCTTTAATGCAAAATGCAGCATAAAAGGAGTAAAACCACAACAACAAGATATGCAATTCTGAATGAAAAATAAGGAAGGCAAAAATTTTCTCCCATTCTGTAGGTTGCCTGTTCACTCTGATGGTAGTTTCTTTTGCTGTGCAGAAGCTCTTTAGTTTAACTAGATCCCATTTGTCAATGTTGGCCTTGTTGCCATTGCTTTTGGTGTTTTAGACATGAAGTCCTAGCCCATGCCTATATCCTGAATGGTATTGCCTAGGTTTTCTTCTAGGTTTTTATGGTTTTAGGTCTAATATGTAAGTCTTTAATCCATCTTGAATTAATTTTTGTATAAGGTGTAAGGAAGGGATCCAGTTTCAGCTTTCTACATATGGCTAGCCAGTTTTCCCAGCACCATTTATTAAATAGGGAATCCTTTCCCCATTTCTTGTGTTTGTCAGGTTTGGCAAAGATCAGATGGTTGTAGATGTGAGGTATTATTTCTGAGGGCTCTGTTCTGTTCCATTGGTCTATATCTCTGTTTTGGTACCAGTACCACGCTATTTTGGTTACTACACTTCTCAAAAGAAGAAATTTATGCAGCCAACAGACACATGAAAAAATGCTCATCATCACTGGCCATCAGAGAAATGCAAATCAAAACCACAATGAGATACCGTCTCACACCAGTTAGAATGGCGATCATTAAAAAGTCAGGAAATAACAGGTGCTGGAGAGGATGTGGAGAAATAGGAGCACTTTTACACTGTTGGTGGGACTGTAAACTGCTTCAACCATTGTGGAAGTCAGTGTGGCGATTGCTCAAGGATCTAGAACTAGAAATACCATTTGACCCAGCCATCCCATTACTGGGTATATACCCAAAGGACTATAAATCATACTGCTATAAAGACACATGCACACATATGTTTATTGTGGCATTACTCACAATAGCAAAGACTTGGAGTCAACCCAAATGTCCATCAACGATAGACTGGATTAAGAAAATGTGGCACATATACACCATGGAATACTATGCAGCCATAAACAAGGACGAGTTCATGTCCTTTGTAGGGACATGGATGAAGCTGGAAACCATCATTCTCAGCAAACTATCACAAGGACAAAAAACCAAACACCACACATTCTCACTCATAGGTGGCAATTGAACAATGAGAACACTTGGACACAGGAAGGGGAACATCACACACTGGGGCCTGACATGGGGTCAGGGGAGCGGGGAGGGATAGCATTAGGAGATATACCTAATGTAAATGACGAGTTAATGGGTGCAGCACACCAGCATGGCACATATATACATATGTAACAAACCTGCACATTGTGCACATGTACCCTAGAACTTAAAGTATAATAATAAAGTATAATAATAAAAAAGGAAGGCATAAAATGAAGAAGCCTAAAATAAATTATTAAAATAAAAAGGGAATAAACAAGGAAGCACGAACTGTGCAATAGGAAAAGATGCCAAGAAAACAAGATGTGGGTAAATTTGGCAGCACTACTTCAAAGTTCTTCTGGACATCACATCTGGTTACCCCTGATTGTTTCCACTGAATAGGCAGGTTCCTACAAACCTTTGTCGACCATTCCTCTCCTTGAAGTACCACAGCTAATTAATTAACCTCCCAGGTAAGCTATCATACTTCAAAGGCATTTTCTCTGATATATTTGTGACACCTCAAAGCTCAAAAAGATTCAATCAATTCAAGGTTTTCTTTTTATTTTTCTTTGATAAAACAATCTGGGGTTGATATCCCATCAAGATGGTAAAGAGGAAAACTGTTGCCATGTATTATTATAAAGATACATATACATATGTGTGTGTATACACACATATATATATAAACATACATACAAATACACACACATACTTTTTTTAATCATAAATTTTTAGGGCATGGTTTATGTATCAAAGAATTAATGACATTTAAATTCACAGTCCCATCACAATAGGGAAAAAGGGAAAAAAACACTTCATAGAAAGGTGAAAACAATTGGAAATCACAGTGTGTAAATTTCTTATCTCAGCTGTGATCCCTGAAGACCTGAGGAAGCCATTCACTAGCTAATACAGGAAGTATGATGCAAACAAGGAAATTAAGGTGGCCACCAGCAAAATATTATGCTCCCCTTCACTCTAACAGCAACACAGATAGTGCCTTTAAATGTCCAAGACTTGGCACATAAAAAACCTCATGAAAAACTAAGACGTTAAATTTAGGAGCAAATTCTTCCAGTGGTCTTGTATACTAGTCTAAGAATCTATTGCCAGAGAAGTAGGTGAGTTTTATGGTCATTGAAAGCGATCATAAAAACTTCCTTAGCAAATGGCAATATGATTTCATGGTAACTAGATTAAGAGGGCAAAGGAGAAGAAGAAGAATGTGAAAACAGCTTATAATTTGTCAAAAATATTCATAACATACTTCATTTTCTAGGAATGAAGGAAGAAAGAAAATGGGACAACAATGAATTCACTAAAGTTCTTAATTGAAAGTATTCTTGAGGTACTTATGACAATTAATATTAATCATAAGAACAATAAGAATTAAAGTTTACTGAGTATATAAGAAACTGCACCAAGGATTTTACATGCATTTTTCCATTTAATTTTCAAAATAGTGCTATAAAATTACCATTTTTTTTTACCTACAAGTAGACAAATGGAGACATACAAAGTTGAAATAACCTTTAACTAATCTTGTAATGGGTACTTACACTTCAGCTACATTGTGTTTGTGAGTAGTGTGTGTGTATTTTAACTTCTCACTTCTCTGACAGAAAATGTGAACTATATAGTCCTACTTGTCCTCAAGCACAGTACATACATATTCCAGAAAAGAAAGAAAGAAAAATGAAGTAAAGTATTTATCAGTCAGGGTCCAGTAAGGAGACAAAACAGTTATTTAAAGAGGAAACTTCAACATAAAATATTGTTAAGTAAGATCACGACCTTAACTAATCAGAGGTTCAGAGAACTCTAAAGAACACAGGAATAGCAAAAGATGGAGGGACCACTAGAGTTAGAACCACTAACTCTAGGCTCAGGGAGCCATCACAAAGAAGAAACATATCTGTAGAAGCCTCACCGCACCAGGCTGAGATCTCAACTCTTTGATGGGGATGGGGCTGTGATCCACTGGATGGCAAGAAGACTGCTGAGGTGCTGCTGCTGGGACTGGAGGACAGAAAACGGCTAGCCTAGGTGTCAGTGAAAGTCTGGAGTATGTGCCCCACTGAGACCACACATCATAATTAGAGAAACATGGCAGCTGTGAGTCAGGCAGCCATGCCATATTACCAAGAGGGAAACCAGAAGAGGAAAAGAAGCCCCTTCCTCCTATACTGTTTCTCCAGTACTCTCTACTGACAGGACAAACACTGTACCAAAGAAACATTAAAACCACATGCTTAAGGGGAAAAAAGAAACTTAAAAAAATCAAATAAAAAACAAATTCAAGAATAATTAGAATAAGTAATCTACCTAAAATACAAGGAACCAGAAAAATAATTCTGGTAATATGATAAAACAGGGTTCTGTAACACCCTCAATTATCACACTAGCCCTCCAGCAATGGATCCAAACCAAGATGAAATCTTTGAAATATCAGATAAAGAATTCAAAAGGTTGATTATTAAGCTACTCAAAGAGATACCAGAGAAAGGTGAAAACCAACGTAAAGAAATTGAAACATAATTCTGGGTATCAGTGAAAAATTTTGTCAAGAGATAGATATCTTAAATAAAAACCAATCAGAACTTCTGGAAATGAAAGTCACAATTAGGGAATTACAAAATATAGTGGAAAGTTTCAGCAATAGATTAGAACAAATAGAAAAAAGAATTTCAGAGTCCAAAGAAAATGCTTTTGAATTAACCCAGACAAAATAAAGAAAAAGGAATCAAAAGAAATGAGCAAATTCTCCAAGAAATATGAGATATGTAAAATGGCCAAACATAAGAATAATTGGTGTTCCTGAGGGAAAAGAGAAAGCAAAAATTTGGAAAATTTAATTGAGGGAATAATTGAGAAAAACTTCTCAGGCCTTGCTAGAGATTTAGATATCCAAATATAAGAAGCTCAAAGAACTCCTGGAAGATAGATTACAAAAAGGTCATCACAAAGGCATCGAGTCATCAGGCTGTCTAAGGTCAACATGAAGGAAAAAACTCTTAAGAGAAATGAGACAAATGCATCAGGTACCCTATAAAGGAAAACCTATCACATTAACAGCAGACTTCATAGCAGAAACCTTACAAGAAGGGATTGGGGTCCTATATTTAGCCTCCTTAAACAGAAGAACTCAGTCAAGAATTTTGTATCCAGGAAAACTAAGATTCATAAATGAAGATGAGATAGTCATCTTCAGAAAAATAAATACTTAGGGAATTTGTTGCTACCAGAGCATCCCTACAAGAAATGCATTTGGGAGTTCTGAATGCTAAAAGAGTTCTAAACCTTGAAACAAAAGCTTGATATGAATCAAAATTGAACCTCTTAAAAGCACAAAACTCACAGGGCCTATAAAACTATTTGTTTTATAACACAAAAACGCACAAAACAATACAAACTGTTTTATAACACAAAAACAACAGAAAAACAAAGTATCTAGGTGACAATTAACATGATGAATGGAACAGTACCTCACATCTCAATATTAAGATTGAATGTAAATGGCCTAAATGCCCCACTTAAAAGATAGAGATTGGCAAAATGAATTTTAAAATCACAAAACAAATATCTGCTGTCTTCAAGAGACCTGCCTCACACATGAGAATTCATATAAACTGAAGGTAAAGGGTAAAAAAAGATATTCCACTCAAATGGAAACCAAAAGTGAACAGGAGTAGCTATTCTTATATCAGATAAAATAGTCTTTAAAGTAACAACTGCAAAAAAAAAAAAGAATGTCATTATATAACGAGAAAAGGATCAATCCAACAAGAATATATTACAATCCTAAATTTATACGCATCTAACACGAGAGATCCCAGATTCATAAAACAATTGCTACTTGACCTAAGAAATGAGACAGCAACACATAACAGTGGGGGAATTCAGTAGTCCACTGACAGCACTAAACAGGTCATTGAGACAGAAAGCCAACATAGAAACAATGTACTTAAACTGCACTATTGAAAAAATGGACCTAACAGATATTTACAGAACATTCTACCTAAGAACTGTAGAATATATATTCTCATCAGCATGTGGAACATTCTCCAAGACTGACCATACGATATGCCACCAAATAACACCCAATAAATTTTCTAAAAATCAAAATCTTATCAAGTGTCTTCTCAAACCCCATTGGAATAAAGCTAGAAATCAACTATAAAGAAACCCCAAAAACTATAAGGATACATGAAAATTAAACAGTCTGCTCTTGAATGATTTTTGAATTAGCAATGGAAATTTTAAAATTCTTTGAAATGGATAATAGTGGCACAATTATTAAAACCTCTGGGATACAGCAAAAACAGTGCTAAGATGAAAGTTTATAGTGCCAAATGCCCACATCAAAAACTATGAAAGAACACAAATTAACAACCTAATGTCACACCTCTAGGAACTAGAGAAACAAGAACAAACTGAACCCAAAGGTAGCAGAAGAAAAAAAATAACAAAGACCAGAGCAGAACTAAATGAAATAGAAACAAAAGAAATACAAAAGATCAATGAAACAAAAATCTGGGTCTTTGAAAAGACAAAAAAAATTGATAGACCATTAGCTAGATTAACCAAGAAAAGAGAGAAAAGTTTCAATTAAGCTCAATTAGAAATAAAACTGGAGACGTTACAACTGACACTATAAATACAAATTATCATTCTAGACTACCATTAACACCTATACACACAAACTACAAAACCTAGAGGAAATGGATACATTTCTGGAAACATATAATTCTCCAAGATTCAATCAGGAAGAACTAAAAATGCTGAACATACCAATAACAAGCAACGAGATTGAATCAGTAAAAAAAAAAAAAAAATTGCCAACAACAGTAAAAAAGCTTAGGGCCGGATGGATTCACAGCTGAATTCTACTGGACATTTGTATTAGTCAAGAGTCTCTAGAGGGACAGAACTAACAGGATAGATGTATATGTGAGTTTATTAGGAGAACTGACTCACACGATCACAAGGTGAAGTCCCTCAATAGCCCATCTGCAAGCTGAGGAGCCAGGAACCCAGTCTGAGTCCCAAAACCTCAAAAGTAGGGAAGCTGAGAGTGCAGCCTTCAGTCTGTGGCCGAGGCCTGAAAGCCACTGACTAATCACTGGTGTAAGTCTAAGAGTCCAAAATCTAAAGAACTTGGAGTCTGAAGTTCGAGGGCAGGAAGTATCCAGCATGGGAGAAAGATGGAGGCCAGAAGTCTTAGCCAGTCTAGTCTTTCCACGTTCTTCTGACTGCTTTTATTCTGGCCATGCTGACAGCTGGTTAGATTGTGCCCATCTGGATTGAGTCCCAGTCCAGGGACTCAAATGTAAGTCTAATTTGTCAATACCCTCACAGACATACCCAGGAACAATAGTTTGCATCCTTCAATCCAATCAAGTGGACACTCAATATTAACCATCACAACATTCAAAGATGAACTGGTATGAATCCTCCTAAAGATTGAGAAAAAGAGAATTCTCCCCGAATCATTCTATGAAGCCAGTATCACCTTAATACCAAAACCAGGAAAGGACATTAACAAAAATTAAAAAACTACAGCCCAATATACCTGATGAACATAGACACAAAAATTGTTAACAAAATGCTAGCTAATTGAATCCAACAGCACATCAAAAAGATAATACACCATGATTAAGTGAGTTTTATCCAGGGAAGTGAGGATGGTTCAACATACACAAATCAGTAACTGTGAAACATCATACAAACAGAATGAAAAACAAAAATCATATGATCATCTCAATAGATGCAGAAAAAGCATTCAATAAAATCCAGCATCCCTTTACAATAAAACCTCTTAAGAAACTAGACATAGAAGGGACTTATCTCAAATTAATAAAAGCCCGTCTATGAAAAACCCACAGACAACATCATACTGAATGGGGAAAAGTTGAAAGCATTCCCCTGATAACTGGAATACAGCAAGAATGCTCACTTTCACCACTTCTATTCGACATAGTACTGGAAGTTTTAGCCACAGCAATCAGGCAAGAGAAAGAAAAATAATGGGCATCCAAATTGGAGGAGAGTAAGTTAAACTATCACTGTCTGCCAATGATATGATTGTATACCTAGAAAATCCTAAAGACTCCTCCAAAAGACTCCTAGATTTGTAAATATATTCAGTCAAGTCTCAGGTTACAAAAATCAATGTACTCAAATCAGTAACACTCCTATACACTAACAACACTGAAGGTGAACATTATATCAAGAATTCAATCCCTTTTACAGCAGCTGCAAAAGATATAAATAAAAATAAAATACTTAGGAATAAACTTAACCAAGGAAGTAAATGATCTCTACAAGGGTACTACCAAACACTGCTGAAGGAAGCCACAGATGACACAGACAAATGGAAACACAGCCCATGTTCATAGATTGGAAGAAATAATATTGTGAAAATAACCATACTGGCTGGGCGCAGTGGCTCATGCCTGTAATCTCAGCACTTTGGAAGGCCGAGGTGGGCAGATCATGAGGTCAGGAGATCAAGACCATCCTGGCTAACACGGTGAAACCCCGTCTCCACTAAAAATACAAAAAAAAAAAAAAAAAAAAAAAAAAAAAAAAACATTAGCCAGGCGTGGTGGTGGGCACCTGTAGTCCCAGCTACTCAGGAGGCCGAGGCAGGAGAATGGCGTGAACCCGGGAGGTGGAGCTTGCAGTGAGCTGAGATTGCACCACTGCACTCCAGCCTGGGCGACAGAGTGAGACTCTGTCTCAACAACAACAACAACAACAACAAAAAAAAAAAAAAAAAGGAAATGACCATACTACCCCAAAAAACTACAGATTCAAAGCAATTCCGTCAAAACACCAACATTTTCTAATTTTCACAAAATTAGAAAATGCAATGCTAATGTTCATATGGAATCAAGAGCTCAAATCACCAAAGAAATCCTAAACAAAAGGAAGAAATCTGAAGGCCTTACATTACTGGACTTCAAGTTATACTAAAGAATATAGTTACCACAACAGTATGGTACTGGTATAAAAGTAGGTACATAGACCATGGAATAGAATACAGAACTCAGAAATGAAGCCAAATACTTACAACCCATTGATCTTTAATAAAGCATACAAAAACAAATCGAGGAAAGAACATCCTATTTAATAAATGGTGCTGGGGAAACTGGCTAGCCACATGTAGGAGAATGAAACTGGATCCCTATCTCTCATCTTACACAAAAATCAACTCAAGATGGATCAAAGAATTAAATCTAAGACCCTGAAACCATACAAATTCTAAAAGATAACCTAGGAAAAACTCTTCTGGTCCTTGGCCTAGACAACAAATGCATGGCTAAAACCCTACAAGCAAATGCAACAAAACAAAAAATAAATAAATGGGACCGTCTTAATTTAAAAAGCTTCTGCACAGCAAAAGAACATCAAAGTAAACAGACAACACACAGAATGGGAGAAAATACTTGCAAACTATGCACCCAAAAAGAACTAATTTCCAGAATCTACAAGGAACTCAAATCAGCAAGAAAAAGCAAAAATCATTTCAAAAGGTGGGCAAATTACATGAATATACATTTCTCAAAAGATGTATAAATGGCCAACAAACAAATGAAATGAATGCTCAGCCTCACTAATCATCAGGGAAAAGAAAATTAAAATCACAATGAGATATCACCTTACTCCTGCGAGGATGGCCATTATTTTTATTATTTTTTGAGATGGAGTCTTGCTCTGTCGCCCAGGCTGGAGTGTACTGGTGCGATCTCAGCTCACTGCAAGCTCTGAAGGATGGCCATTATTAAAAAGTCAAGAAACAATAGATGTTGGCATGGGTGTGGTGAGAAGGGAACACTTATACACTGCTGGCGGGAATGTAAATTAGCACAACCTCTACGAAAACAGTATGGAGATTCCTTAAAGAACTAAAAGTAGATCTTCCATTCAATCTAGCAATCCCACTACTGCATATCTACCCAAATGAAAAGAAGTCATTATATGAAAAGAACATGCACACATGTTTACCACAGCCCAATTCACAATTGCAAAGATATGGACCCAACCTAATGCCCATCGATCATTGAGTGGATGAAGAAAATGTGGCATATATACACCACGGAATACTATTCAGCCATAAAAAGGAATGAAATAATGTCTTTTGCAGAAACTTGGATGGAGCGGAAGGCCATTATTCTAAGTAAAGTAACTCAAGGATGGAAAAACAAACACTGTGTGTTCTCAATTACAAGTGGGAGCTAAGTTGTTTGTACACAAAGGCGTACAGAGTGATATAATAGACTTTGGAGACTCAGAAGAGAGGTATGGGAGACAGGGTTGGATTTAAACACCACATATCGGACACAACATACACTACTCGGGTGAGGAGTACACTAAAATCTCGGAATTCACCACTATATAATTCATTCATGTAACCAAAGTCCACTTGTACCCCAAAAGCTATTGAAACAAAAATAAATTTAAAACACGCATACATACTACCTTTTTTAGCATAGACTGTAAAAGAAATGTGTAGACATTAAAATTATAATTTTGAATACTATGTAGAAAAATATAAAGTTGATGGCATAAGGTTAATGGAAAAAAATAAAAATAAATGAAGAAAATTTTACTATGCAATTATGTAGCATACAAATTTCAAAAAGATTAGCAGTTAAGTTATAAAAGTAAGTATCATGTTAGGATGCTGGAATTATGAACAGTCTTTTTCTAACATTTTAGCGATATTAATTGCTCTTAAGATTTACAGAGAAAAGAACCTACTTTGTTTTTTCACAGATTTATTTCTGGAAAGGTAAATCTTTTGTCATTCTCAGCACTGTCATAAGAAATTTTTGTGTTTTGTTTGCTAAGGAAATAACTTAATTCAAATTTTAGTTCATGCTAAACTCTTAAATTTTCCTATAACAGAGGGAATAATCTTGGAGAAAACCAGAAAATCTCACTTCACCTTTGTGAGATGTCTCCCAGTTGAAGGGAAACCCAACCTGTCATCAGCATCCTAAAATACAGCATTTCTCTCTGCTCACTTAACCATCTAGAAAGCAAAATAAAATCATGAAGACGAGGGAGCTGAAACGTGTGAAATTATTAAAGCATCTGAATGTCAAGGAAAATAGTCATAAGTTCTAAGTACTTATGAGCCCAGCTAAAAGGAACTGCAAAAACTTCTGATGTTGCCCTCAACTAAAGCTCCAGAGACACCTTTATAGACTGTGAAGGATTTTGACAATAAATTGCAAGGAATAACTACATTAATTCTGAGAAAAATAAACAAGTCACTGAATTGTAGATATGCCTAGGGGTTTCTTATTCTTATGCACAGATGATAAAAATATTCAAACGTGTCTCAGCTTTTAGGCATAACAACATGAGTAAAATTTTAAAAATTAATTTAGTTTTTTTTTGTGCAAGTATACCTGTAAATTAAAAAGTCAAAAAATTCTACAAGGATGATCTTTAAAAACAGCACTCTTTTTGTCCTCATTTTCTTTCACCAGAGGATTTATTTTTAGCTAAATCTTTTTATATTTAACCTCCTTATCTCTAAATAATCGCTCAAAGTGAGATTTTAAAATTTTACTTCCAGTTTTAGGCACAACATGAGTAAATAATGTCCTCCAGTCACCCCTCACACACACATTTGCCAACCCCCAACCTCTGAATTTAGTTAAGATAAATATTCTATCAGTTTTACTTTACTATATTCATGATAGTCACAGCTGAACTGTGTTCTCTACCATGATTATTTTTGCTTTCCTGTACAATATTTTGTTTTCTCTATTTTTTGTCTCATTTGCTTAGCTTTCTAAGTACTCACCACTGATTTAACCCCTTTAGTCTTGCCAAAATGTGTAAACTTCTCCTTGATACCCTGAAACAATCAGTTACTGCATTACTTTCATTTGCAAAAGAAATATCTTCGAGAACAACTTGACTCGCATTTGAATGGTTGTCCTCTAAGCCTGATGCAATTTTCTTAGGAACTTCTCTCATTGATATTTTGAGCACTTTTTTTTGTCCTCTTCTGTGTTGGAGTTCTGTTTTTTGCATGTCATATCTTCCCCTGGTTATAAATTGAAATTCTAGACAGGAAGTAATTTTTTATCAGAATTATCAAACCATTGCTCCATTTCTAATTTCCAGTGTGGCTATTGAGCTAGCTAATGCCATTCTAAGTGTTGAAATTTTGTTTGTTCTGTTCAGAAATTTTACAGTGATGAGTATCACAGTGGTTCTACTTTCATGCAATATGCTGTTTATTTGGTCGGGGAAATTTCAATCTTGGAACTGACGTTCGTTTCTACTTATTTTTTTAAATTATTTCTTTGATTTTCTATTCTCTGCTTACTATTTTCTCTCTGTTGGTACTCCTACTATTCTGATGTTGGACATCCTGGACTGGTTCTTTGATTTTTTAATCTTTTCTTTCTTGATGTTCATATTTTTTATCTTTGCCTCATTTTCTGAAGATTTCCTCATTCTCCTCCTCCTACCCTTTTGAGTTTTTGATTTCCATAGTATTTTTAATTTCTAAATTGAAATTATTTAATTTTAATTTAATTATTTCTTTTTAATGTGAATCCTTCCATAGAATATTTTTTCTTATTTTACGGATATGGTATCTTTTATCTCTCTGAAAATATTAATAATATTTTAAATATGTTCTTCACACTTAAAATTCCTGATTTACTCTAAAGGCAATGTAATATAGTTATTGGCAAAGAGTCCAGTAACTAAGTATTTGCATTCAAGTCCTGACTCCACTACTTATTAGTTACGTGACCTTAGGAAAGTTAACCTTTCAGTTCCTCAATTCCATTATGTATAAATACTATAAATGATAGGGTTGTTCTGAAAATTAAATGACTAACACAGGTACTTAAAACAATGCATGGGATAAGGTAAGCCCTATACGTATTGTGCTAAAAGAAAAATTTATCATTTGTTATTGTACTTGTCAGTTTTAGAATCTGCCATTCAAAGATCATTTATTTAAATGTCTTGTGATCTGCCACTCTATGCTGTGATCTAGAGTGCTGATAAGATGACCAGAAACGGCATGACAAGGGTCTTCCCATTTGTAGGCGTCACTACAGGCCATTGCGTTGGGGAACCCTGGGCTGTCAATACCTTCATATCTTGAGTTTGTCAGATTACCTGCCTGAAGACTGCACATCTGTCTTCAGGTAAGAAGGCTAAGGATTTCAACCTTCAGTGTAAAATTATACTTAAAGTTTTCTATGTGGTATTTCCATCTACCACTTTGCTTTAAGCTTTTTGGTGAATAAACTCCATAGTGTTCGGTCTGGTGGGAATGAGCTAAATTACATTGAATTTTGCTGTCTAACTTTCCCTCTTAAACAAATTTTCTAATTTAGATTATGTATCAGCTTTCCCTGTCACTGGCTTGAGAACTATTTTCTTTGATCTGTTAAGTTAGTAACCACTTGACCACAACTTTCCAGCTTCCAATGTTTTTAATAGATGTGCTTTTACATCTTGTTATAAATGCCTTTGCTATTTTTAAAATGGGATTTTACAGAAATTAAGGTAAATGTGAGTGTTAAACATACCATCTTTAACCAGAGCTGAAATGACTATTTAAGACAATAAAAAGCAATTATTAGAGAGAACAAAGTCTACTTATAAATAGACATTCAGCTCTATAAATTTCCTTTTCTTAACAAGCATTGATATTTTGGGAATAGCACTTCTGAATAACCGCACCTGCTTAAAATTTCTCAATAAGAAAGCAGAAACAAAATCTTAAGCTCTGAATCTATAGCACAATGTTTATCCCTCCCCTTATCCTGCAATTTTCCCAATGCAGAAAAATTCCCAGTAGTGCAAGTTACAGCATCCACCACCAAGCATTGCCTTCTTCACTTGTAATCAAGTGTGTAAACATACATGAGGTTGACTATGCATGAGGTGCTATTTATCAAAATTATTTTTGCCATCGTTCATGTAAACCAGCCCCCCTAAATGATTTTTAAGAAGGGAGATCTAATAGAACACAGAGAAACATCATCTTTGGAAATGATGCAGAAAAGCTCAGCGAAAGAGAGTGAGAAAGTTGGAAAGAGCAGCAGCCAGAGCATCTATTTTTGTCACGTATCATATGGAGAGAGAAGGCTTGCTGTCAGGCTTGTATTTGCTAAAAGCAACACTGTGCTTTTATACAAAATGTTCATTATGATAACGGTCACTTCAAGAAATGTCTTTTTTTTTTGCCTCACATTCCATTTTGGGGAAAATAATTAAAGGCATTAACTCAAGAGTAGGTGTATTTCTTCGGTAAAATATGGTTTCAGCAACGTTAACACAGCAAGCTTAACTGTTCATTTATTCTATTGTTAATTTTTTTAAAAATTGTAATTAAGAAGAAGACCTTTTATTTCCTGTCTCCTTGATTATCACACTATGGGGTTTTAAACCACATAAAACATTACTAAAACCTTACTTCATTTGGTACCATAGTGGCAACATAGTCTCTACTGCAGCAAAGCATCTAGTGGAAATCTGTAGCCACTTGGGTATCAGACCATCAAACTTACTAAACATACAAGATGATGACAGCTTCCGGAACAGAACATCTCAACACTGAGTCAACTGAGCTTAACCTCTGTTGAAACTCCCTCTGTCTATGACATGGGATAACAGATCCCAATGTCTCAAACAGTGTTAATATCAAAGGAATGCAATGAAGGATTTAAGCCTATAAGGAACGCTAATGAGTGAAATATTTCTCCCTCTGCCTATTTTTATTATTTTCTGTAAGGTTAGATTCTAGAATTATCAATAGATCATTTTTTGTTTGTTGATTGGATTTTTGAGACAGGGTCTTGCCCTGTCACCCAGGCTGGCATACAATGGCCTGATCACAGCTCACTGCAACCTCAAACTCCTGAGTTCAAGAGATACTCCCACCTCAGGCTCCCAAATAGCTAAAACTACAGGTACATGCCACTATACACAGCTAATTATTTTATTATAATTTAGTTTTTGTAGACATGGGGTGTCACATTGTTGCCCAGATTGGTGCTGAACTCCTGGCTTCAAGAGATTCTCCTGCCTCGACCTCCCAAAGTGCTGGGATTACAGGCCCGAGCCATCGTGCCCAGCCATCAATAGTTGTTACAATATACCTGCTCTGCAAATTTCTCTGGACTTAACAGAATAATTAAAATTTCTCTATTAAACTATTAAGGCAAATATATATGCTATTATATATATTTTTTGAGCAAAATAGCTGATCTTGTGAGACTGCCTGTATAAATTTATCAATTCTACAAAAAGCATGTGGCTCCACTATTCAAGACAACTTACACTTCTGACCAGTACATTAGGCCTTGATTTGAAGAGAAGTTTGGAATCTTAAGATTATGTCATCATTACGGAAAAAGGAATTTAAATGAAAAATGAATTAAAAATGAATTTAAATCATTTTAGCCAACAATGTTTATTATAAAAGATCAGAAATTTAAATCATTGATTTCCCATTATTTTCTTTTCTTTAATTACATACAAGCTGTAAGACGGGAACATGCCCTTGTTGTCTAGCTGAACGATAAGAGCATACATCACACACTGTGCCTATTCAAATATGCACTCTCTGATAAAGATTGAAATTGTGGAGCGTGTTAATGGAAAGCAGGCTCTCAAGTTCTTCTGTAGAGGCTATTACTCGACGCAAATGAAAAATGCAGAGCACAGTGCTCTGGGCTCTTTGGCCCATTCTGCTGAATTGAAAGGGAAAATTGAAAAGACTCATTATTCTATTTATTATTTGATGAGTTTTTGTAATACAAAATGAATTTTGTGATTAATGAGGATTTTATGTGGACTGTACATACAAAACTTCATCTACACAAAGGAAATAGCATTATTTTCTGGCTAGCGAAGGTGAAAATGAAATGTAAAATAAAGTTGATTGACTTAAAGTTAATATATAAAAGGTAGCACTAGTTAATAGAGTATTGATTAAAGATATAAAAAAAGATGGTGATAATTTATCAAATATCCTTGTTCTAGGTCCTCAGGGTGGCTGCTTAACAAACACCTTTTCTTAAAACTGATTCATATTTTCATATTACTCCTTGTTTCTTTTTTCTATGGACATATCAGAATCATTTACCACCATTACCATTATAGTAATACATACCTATACCAAAGAAAATTAATTTGTAAAACTCTTGGTTTATTTTAACATCTTAAATGGGATTAATCTTACAATAGAAGCAGGCACTAAAGGGTTGGGGATAAATATAATTAAAACACATCAACTGGAATTAATCAATTAATTCAGGCAAAAAATTATTATTGAAAAATAGAGAAATGTATCTATAATCATTATGTTTTTAATCAATACAATATTAACTTTGGTAATAATTTAAAAATATCTTTTAGTGAATATGTAAAATGTTTTTTATAACCTGTTTCTTTCAAACTCTTGTATGTCAGACAATCTTTATGATATATAAAATTATAAAACAATTTTTTAAATCTTAGAAAAATGCTTGGTTTTTTATTGAATTTATTCTCTATTCCCCTTCACTAGGTGTTGTATTCTTCACATAAAGGCAACTTACACAAACACACACACACGTGCACAAACACACACACACACTTTCAATTCAATTCAATTCCTAGTACTGGGGAAGTGAAAAAAATCTACACAGTCTCTCCTCAGGCTTATGCAAAAACAATTACAAATCCTAATTCAAGACACGGCTTACTTTATATCCAACAACTTCTCTCTTTGTTTTCCTCTGGGACACAACATTTAAGTGATGACTAAGTCTCCAATGATCACACTTTTGCCCTCGTGAGAATACCACATGAAGTGTATATGGTTCTGCAATGCACACATCTTGGAAGTGAAAGAAACACAAGGAAAATTATCCTACTTGGAGTGCTATAGGCATTTTCTTCCTTTTATTGACCCACAGAAAACTTTTCCTAATGCCAGTCTGAGCCTATCCAAGACATCAACAACCTTGTGAAATAAATGCCAATCTGTCCATATCCACATACGACAAAATAAATGGACTCTGACCCAGCACAGGGTGAATGGTCAACTTAACAATCAATCCAGTTGGCTATCAGATCAGTTGTCAAAGATAAATCGAGTTAAAACTGTTAAATTCAAGAGATAATACATTGAATAATTCTATTATATCCTACTTAATTTTCATAGATATTTTTAATAGATAGGAACATAAAAATACAGTAATGCGTTGTTTATTGATGGCAGAGGAAACAAAATTAAGAGTTGCATTATTTCTGCTCACAAACAAGATCCTGCATAGTCCTAGCGAACATCCTGGAGTAAAGCTACAGTCGTCTCCTTGGAATGATATAATAGGGAACTAAAAATATTTGCTGGACTGGTATTTTAAAGGCAAGTACAAGACCCTAGATTTGAATTGAAAAAACAAAACAACTTGGCATATGTTTTTGCTCCAATTTTTTCACCTATGGTTACAAAATAAATTATAGCACATCTCTAGATGTCGACTTTTCATAGTCACATGTAGTCTTTCTTGACACCTCCCAAGATAATAAAAATTAATAGCATTGTGCTGAAATAATTTTGAACCCTCATAAGGAAGCTACTGAATATAGCTGAGTATTACTATTAATCATAGCTAAGCTCCAAATCAATATAGTTGCACATTAAATTTGGCTTAGCCTGAATTATTCTTGAAGATATAAACAATTATGTGATGCTTCTGCATGGTTATGTGGACGATACAACCCACATTTTCCAACTCAATCCCAGTGTTAAATATTATATTTTATTGTCAGTACCTGCATTCTCAGTTTGAAAAATTTAGTCCTGTTATATATTGGTAATATTCTTTGATTCATAATATTTATTTGTTGTATTCTAATTAAAATGTCCTCTTGCTGCTTTACTACTATTTATACTTTATTAACATCATGATATACATATGTAAATACTATATTATTTCCAAAATTTATAAGTATACATTGTGTCCCTTTTTTCCTAATTCGTCTAAAACTTAGCATAAACAATAAAAGAAAATAAAACAATATTTGTCAAACTTTCTTCCTCTTTGTAGTCATCAAATTACTGTGAAATCAATATTAGTCACAATAAGTACAAAATCAATTTTTGCTCAGGGCACAAAGAGTTTTTCCCACGACTGACATAAGCCATGTCTTCACACAGTAAATATCAGGAATGGAGTACGCAAAAACATGTAAAAATTCATAATAATTTAAGTTTGCAATATCTGTTACAGTTTACAAAGTAATTTTGCATTTTTTTTTACATTTTATTAAGACAAACTCTATGAGGTTCCCATTTAAAAGAGTCAAAGGTGCTAAAGCAAGACCTAAATGATGAGGTCTTGCCAATTCAGCCACGTCTGTCTGGTCCTTAGAAGAGAGATTATGACTGAAATATTGGAAAAGACAGTCAAACAACCAACTTTTAGGAAAAAAATTTCCCCAAGCTGCTGTTGAATGATATCTTCCCCTTTGGTATTACTGGAAATTTAGAGTGCAATACATTAAAGATACTCAAAAGTTAGACCAAAGAAAGTGAAATGAATGTTGAGGAAATAGACAATTCCAAACATAATTTAGTGGGGGTATTTCTTGACATATCTATACTTTGCCTGGTTGCTAGGAAGAGAAAAAGAGCAAGCCAAGAGAAGTAAATATCCTCTTCAAAAGGGGAGAGTAGTGGCTTTAAAACATGGCTATGAATTCTTTTTAACACCCCGTCCATCAAGAGATGAGGTCTATGCCACTTCTCCTTGAATCTGGGTGGGGTTTTGACAGCTTCAACCAAAAGAGTACAGTGGATGTAATACTATTTGACTTCTGAGGAAAGTTTGCATAAAACCATGCAGATTTTGCATGGTTTTATGGAAGCACTTGGAGTCTTGAGCTCCAAGTCTGAATATCTTGAATTCTGCATGCCATGAAGAAGCCCAAACCACCAGGAGAATCATCCAGACATGTTAGTGAAGAAGCCTCCAGATAAATTCAGCCTTCAGTCATTCAAGTCACTGCAGAATCTGGGTCTTCCCAGCTGTTGCCCAAACATTGTGGGGTAGAGACAAACTATCCTTACTATGCCCTTTCTGAATTTCTGACTCACAGAACCCATGAGCATAAGAAGACAGTAGTTGTTTTGTGCTGTAAGCTCTGGGATAATTTGTTACAACAGTTAGAGATGACAGATAAAATGGATAATTTTAACATGTGGGGATGGCTGACTAGAAGCTGCTATGATGTGCCTTTTATGGAGAGAAATGAAAGGGGCGAGTAAACACAGGACCTTCCGTTGAAACATCCAGATACTTGCATTGGGACTAATCATAAAAACAACTCAACCTATGGAGAACAGAGAAAAGCAAAGCAAAACGATAGGTCACCCAGGAGTGACATGGAGCCAAGGAAACCTCCTCACCTAGGGAAGCCGTGGGTGAATGTGTGACCTCGAGAAACCACGGTTCTCCCAGAGACCTTTGCAACCCTTGGGTCAGGAGATCCCCTCATGAACCCACTGCACCAGGGCCTTCAGTAGGACACACAGCGCAATGTGGAGTCTCAAGCAAAGCAGCCACTCAGGCACGTGTGGAGAACCCAGAAGCATTACAAACTCTGGCTCCAGACTTCCCAGCAAAAGTAACTGCAACTCCAGCATAGCAGGAGGTTAGACCTTTGTACATACCCCTAGGAAAGAGGTTAAATCCAGGCAGCCAAACAGCGATGGTCTGCAGGCCCCACTTCCATGGCATATCACAGGTAAGACTTACTGGATTAGAATTCCAGCCAGCCACTAGAAACAGTGTTGCACTTACCTGGGACAAGGTTCCTGGGAGAAGGAATAGGCTGCCATCTTTGCTGTTTGGATGACTCTGCTGTTCCAGCCTGTGGGCTTTGGAGAGTCCAAACCAACTAAGGGCTGAACGGATGCCCCACCACAGCACAGCTGCTCTCCCAAAACGTGGCCAGACTGCTTCTTTAAGCAGGTCTTTGATCCATTTCTCCTCACTGAGCAGGGCCTCCCAACTGGGGCCTCCAGCCATCCCCACCAGTGTTCTCTAGCCAACAGAGATTTGGAAATTTCCTGAGATGGAGCTCCCAAAGAGAGAGGCAGCCTGCCATCTTTGCTGTTTGGAAAACTTAGTCTTTCCAGCCTCCAGCCTTTCCAGAGCCCAAGGCAACGGGAACAGAAGTGGTACTCCAGCAAACATGGCTGCTTGACAAAAGGATGTCCAGACAGCTTCTTTAATAGGTTCCCTAATTCCATTCCTCCTGAGTGAGACCTCCAAACCAGGGTCTTCAACCACTTCCTACAGGTGCATTCAGGTCAACAACAGGTCCGTACCTCCCTGGGATGGTGCTCCCAGATGAAGGGGCAGGCTATCATATTTGCTGTTTCACAGCCTTCACATGTGATACCTCCAGGTACTGGAAAATCTGAGATGACTAGGGACTGGAGTGGACCCCCAACAAACTGCAGCAGCCCTACTGAAGAGTGGCCAGGCTGTTAAAAGAAAAAAAAAAAATAGAAAGGTCAGCAACCTCAAAGATTGAAGGTAGATAAGCCCATAACGATGAGAAAGAATCAGCACAAGAAACGTTGAAAACTCAAAAAGCCAGAGTGCCCTCTTTCCTCCAAATGACCACCTCACCTCTCCAGCAAGGGTTTAGGACTGGGCTGAGGCTGGAGATGGCTGAAAATGAGAAAAGCGTTGGTTCACTCACTACCAATTGCTGGAGTGAGAAGTTGGCTGCTGAGATAAATGAATGGAGCTTGTTTAGTACGATACACAGTTTTTAGAATTCTGCTAGGATGTTATTGTCTGCTGCCGGGTTTGAACGCTGTATAAATTGCAAAGAAGCTAAAAATTGTGATAAAACACTGAAAGAGCTGACAGACAAAATAGCCAGTATAGAGAAGAATGTAACCAACCTGAAAGAGCTGAAAAACACAATACAAGAATTTCATAATACAATCACAAGCATGAATAGCAAAATAGAAAAAGTGAAAGAAAGAATCTCAGCACATGAAGATGGTCTTTCTGAAATAAGCCAGGCAGACAAGAATAGAGGAAAAATGAATGAAAATGAATGAAAAAAATTTTTTAAATATGGGATTATGTAAAGAGACCAAATCTATGACTGATTGGTATATCTGAAAGAAATGGAGAGAATAGAACTAATTTGAAAAACATATTTCAGGATATCATCCATGAGAACTTCCCCAATCTAGCTAGACAGGTCAACTTCAAATTCCAGAAATGCAGAGAACCCCAGTCAGATACTCCATGAGAAGATCATCCCCAAGGCATATAATCAGATTCTGTAAGGTCAGAATCAAAGAAAAAAAATGTTAGGACAGCTAGAGAGAAAGGCCAAGTCACCTACAAAGGGAAGCCCATCAGACTAACAATAGACCTTTTAGCAGAAACCCTACAAGCCAGAAGAGATTGGGGTAAAATATTCAATATTCTTAAAGAAATTCCAAGCCAGAATTTCATATCTGGCCAAACTAAGCTTCATAAGTGAAGAAGAAATAAAATCCTTTTCAGACAAGCAAATGCTGAGGGAATTCATTACCACCAGTCCTGCTTTACAAGAGCTCCTGAAGAAAGCACTAAATGTGGAAATGAAAGACCATTAGTGGCCAGGCACAGTGGCTCATGCCTATAATCCCAGCACTTTGGGAGGCCAAGGCAGGCAGATCACTTGAGGTCAGGAGTTTCAGACCAGCCTGGCCAATATGGTGAAACCCCATCTCTACTAAAAATACAAAAATTAGCCAGGTGTGGTAGCAGATGCCTATAATCCCAGCTACTTGGGAGACTGAGGCAGGAGAATCACTTGAACCCAAAACGTGGAGGTTGCAGTGAGCTGAGATCACACCACTGCACTCCAGCCTGGGCAACAGAGTGAGAATCCATCTCAAAAAAAAAAAAAAAGAAGAAACAAACAAACAGAGACCATAAGACCATTAGCAGCCCCTACAAAAACACATTGAAGTACACAGACTAGTGACACTATAAAGCAATCACATGAACAAATCTGCAAAATAATCTGCTAACATCACGATGACAGGATCGAATACATACATATCAATACTGACATTAAATGTAAATGAGCTAAATGCCCCAATAAAAAGACACAGAGTGGCAAGCTGGATAAGGAACCAAGACCCATTGCTATGCTATCTTCAAGAGACCCATCTCACATGCAATGACACATATAGGCTTGAAATAAGGGATATAGAAAAATCTACCAAGCAAATGGAAAACAGAAAAAAGGAGGGGTTGCAATCTTAGTTTCTGACAAAACAGGCTTTAAACCAAAAAAGATCAGAAAAGACAAGGAAGGGCATTACATAATGATAAAATATTTAATTCAACAAGAAGAGCTAACTATTATATATATATGCACCCAACAAAGGAGCAACCAGATTCATAAAGTAAGTTCTTAGGGACCTTCAAAGAGTCTTAGAATCCCACACAATAATCGTGGGAGACTTTAACACTCCACTGAAAATATCAGACAAATCCCTGAGGCAGAAAATTAACAAAGATATTCAGGACCTGAGCTCAGAACTGGGTCAAATGGACCTGAGAGATATCTACAGAACCCTGCACCCCAAAACAATAGAATATACTTTCTTTCATTGCCACATGGCACTTACTCTAAAATCAATCATATAATCAGAAATAAAACACTCCTCAGCAAATGCAGAATAACTGAAATCATAACATACAGTCTATCAAACCACAGTGCAATCAAATTTAAAACCAAGACTAAGAAATTCATTCAAAACCATACAATTCCATAGAAATTGAATAACCTGCCCCTGAATGACTTTTGGGTAAATAATGAAGTTTAGGCAGAAATCAAGACATTCTTTGAAACTAATGAGAACAAATATACAGCATACCAGAATCTCTGGGGCATAGCTAAGGCATTGGAAAGTGCGAAATGTATAGCATTAAATGTCCACATCAAAATTAGAAAGATCTCAACAATCTAGCATCACAACTAAAAGAACTAGAGAACCAAGGGCAAGCAAATCCCAAAGCTAGCAGAAAACAAGAGAGAAGATTCAAATAAACGCAATCAGAAACGATAAGGGGGATATCACCACTGACCCCACACAAATGCAAACAACCATCAGAGAATATTATAAACACCTCTATGCACATAGCCTAGAAAATCTAGAATAAATGGATAAATTTCTGGACACACATACCCTCTCAAGGCTGAACCAGGAAGAAATTGAATCCCTGAACAGACCAATAATGAGTTCTGAAATTGAGGTAGTAATAAATAGCCTACCAACCAAAAATAAACAAACAAAAAAAAGCCCAGGACCAGATGGGTTCACAGTTGAATTCTACCAGATGTAGAAAGAAGAGCTGGTACTGTGTCTACTGAAACTATTCCAAAAAATTGAAAAGAAGAAACTATTTTCTAACTCATTCTATGAGGCAAGCATCATGGTGATACAAAAGCCTGGCAGAGATAAAACAAAAAAGAAAATTTCAGGCCAATATCCTTGAGGAACATCAGTGCAAAAATCCTCAACAAAATACTGGCAAACTGAATCCAGCAGCACATCAAAAAGCTTATCCACAACAATCAAGAAGGCTTCATCCCTGGAGTGAAAGTTTGGTTCAACATATGCAAATCAATCAATGTGATTCATCATATAATCAGAACTAAAGGCAACAACCACATGATTAACTCAACAGATACAGAAAAGACTTTTAATCAAATTCAACATCCCTTCATGTTAAAAACTCTCAATAAACTAGGTACTGAAGGAACATACCCCAAAATAATAAGAGCCATATATGACGAAACCACAGCCAGCATCATACTGAATGGGCAAAAGCTGGAAACATTCCCCTTGAAAACTTGCACAAGACAAAGATGTGCTCTCTCACAACTCCTATTAAACATAGTATTGGAAGTTCTGGCCAGGGCAATCAGGCAAGAGAAATAAATAAAAGGAATTCAAATAGTAAGAGAGGAAGTCAAACTATCTCTGTTTGCAGATGACACAATCCTAAATCTAGAAAATCCCATCTTCTGAGCCCAAAGGTTTCTTAAACTGATAAGTGTTTTCAGCAAAGTCTCAGGATACAAAGTCAATGTGCAAAAATTGCTAGCTTTCCTATATACCAACAACAGTCAAGCCAAAAGCCAAATCCCAAAAAAATCCCCGTTCACAATTGCCACAAAAAGTATAAAATACCTAGTAATACAGCTAAAAGCAAAGAGAAAGATCCCTACAAAGAGATCTATGAACCACTGCTCAAAGAAATCAGAGATGACACAAACAAATGGAAAAACATTCCAAGTTCATGGATAGGAAAAACAAGTATCATTAAAATGGCCATACTACCCAAAGCAATTTGTAGATTCAATTCTGTTCTCATTAAACTACCACTGACATTCTTCACAGAACTAGAAAGAAACTATTTTAAAATTCATACAAAACCACAAAAAGAGCTTGAATAGCCAAGGCAATCCTAAGCAAAGAGAACAACATGACACCTGACTTCAAACTATACTGCAGGAGTACAGTAACCAAAACAGCATGGTAATGTTACAAAAACAGACACATAGGCCGGTGGAACAGAATCAAGAACATAGAAGTATGGCCACACACCTACAACTATCTGATCTTCAACAAACCAGACAAAAACAAGCAATGGGGAAAGGATTCCCTATTCAATAAATGGTGTTGGGATAACTGGCTAGCCATAGGCAGAAGATTGAATCTGCACTCTTTCCTTAGACTATATAGAAAAATTAACTCAATATTGATTAACAACTTAAACATAAAGCCCAAAACTATAAAAACCCTGGAAGGCAGCCTAGGCAATACCGTTTAAGACATAGGCATGGGTAAAGATTTTATAACAAAGACATCAAAAGCAATTGCAACAAAACCAAAAATTGACAAACAGAATCTAATTAAAGAGCTTCTGCACAGCAAAAGAAACTAATAGAGTAAGCAAACAACCTGCAGTATGGGAGAAATTTTTTGCAAACTGTGCATCTGACAAAAATCTAATATTTCGGCATCTATAAGGTACTTAAACAAATGTACAAGAAAAACACAACCCCATTAAAAAGTGGGCAAAAGACGTGAACATACTTTTCAAAAGAAGACATACATCCAGCCAACAATTTTATGAAAGAAAAGCTCAACATCAGTGATCATTAGAGAAATGCAAAACAAAACCATAATGAGATACCATCTAACACCAGTCAGAATGGCTATGAATAAAAAGTCAAGAAATAACAGATGCTGGCAATGTTGTAGAGAAAAGGGAACACTGTTGATGGGAGTGCAAATTAGGTCAATCATTGTGGAAGAGACTGTGGTGATTCCTCAGAGACCTAAAGACAAAAATATCAGTTGACCCAGTAATCCCATTACTGAGTACACACCCAAAGAAATATAAATTATTCTATTATAAAGATATGCACATATTCATTGCAGCACTATTCACAATAGCAAAGACATGGAATCAACCTAAATGCCCATCAATGATAGACTGGATAAAGAATATGTGGTACATACACACCGTGGAATACTATTCAGCCATAAAAAGGAACATCACCACATCCTTTGCAGGAACATGGATGGAACTGGAGATTATTATTCTTAGCAAACTAATACAGGAACAGGAAACCAAATACTGTTCTCACTTATAAGTGGGAGCTAAATGACAATAATATGTGAACACATACAGGGGAACAATACACACTAGGGCCTTTCAGAGGGTAGAGAGTAGGAGGAGGGAGAGGGAGAGGAGCAAGAAAAATAACTAATGGATACTAGGCTTAATACCCGGGTGATGAAATAATCTGTACAACAAACCCCCCCCGTGACACAAGTTTACCTATATAACAAACCTGTACTTATTCCCCTGAACTTGAAAGTTACAAAATAAATAAATAACAATAAAAAGCATTATAATTTTTTTTTTAATTTTTAAATACGTCAGGCCAGGGTTTTCAATCCCCTACTCCTTTTTAGGAATGAGGCTTTGGGGAGACAAATAGGAAAGAAGGAGTTCTGACTTGCTTTACAATGAATAAAAGGGTATCTAAAAGAGGCAATCAAAAGCATAATAAGGATTTTTTTTTGTTTTATAGTTATTTCCCTCTGGAAAGTATGAAGGATCTAAATTTTTCCATCACACTCAAATATTGTAAGAACCAAAATGAGATACCACATTTACCATGATGTCATTATTATACACTGTATGCCTGTATCAAAATGTCATGTATCCCATCAATATATACACCTATGATGTACCTACACAATTAAAAATAAACATTTTTTTAAAAAAAGAACAGGAATAATCTGCTGCCTCTTCTGCGGTAATATCACAGAGAAACGGAAGAACTTTGCCTATATCTTTTTTTTTTTTTTTTTTTTTTTTGAGACGGAGTCTCACTCTGTCACCCAGGCTGGAGTGCCGTGGCGCAATCTCGGCTCACTGCAAGCTCTGCCTCCCGGGTTCACGCCATTCTCCTGCCTCAGCCTCTCCGAGTAGCTGGGACTACAGGCTCCCGCCACCACGCCCGGCTAATTTTTTTGTATTTTTAGTAGGGACGGGGTTTCACCGTGGTCTCGATCTCCTGACCTCGTGATCCGCCCGCCTCGGCCTCCCAAAGTGCTGGGATTACAAGCGTGAGCCACCGCGCCCGGCTTTGCCTATATCTTAAAGAATGCAGTCTGAATCCTTGGAAGCAGAGCATGGTGGTAGAAAAAATGAAAGAGAAACAGAGAGAAAGAGAGAGAGGAAGAAGGAGACAAGAGACTCTAAGACACCCCTCTGAGGTGGATGCCATTTGCACCAATACATGAGTCCAGGAAATTTTTGCACCCCACTCTGGACTCATCTGCTTCTGATTCCTTCTGGCAATAGTTATGCCACCATTTGGGAGGTTATATTTTGGAAGGTTCACCTACTGCATATTTGGAAACAGTTTCAATAAATCATGGTTTTAAAAACTGTTAGCAAAGATATTGAAGTATGATGGAAGAGCAATGTGAGGATGCTGACATGAGTGGGGGGCTCACACGGAATCAGTCAGAGGAATCACCATTGACAGCAGGGGGTCGTATCCCTGCAGCAACTTAGCACTCAACACAGAGCAGCGGGCATGATAGAGAAAAGTAGAGTGAAACCTCGACTCAGAAATTACACATCCTCAAGTGCAGTTTTCTAACACCTAGTTCAGTGCTTCCAGCCATCTGGAAACAAGAATAAAATGCCTGCAATTAACTAAACTGGGCTATATAGATACAAACAGGATATCTTGAGTTAAAAAAAATTAGTGTAGGAATGGAAATTAAATTTAGTTGCTTAGATCTATGCTGTTATACAATCAGCAAAGAGGGGTTTCAACTTCTTAATTTTGGTGAGTTGAGAAACAGTAAAATATACAAAGAAATCACCTAAACTTCCAATCCAGTAGAGTGAGTGCTGTCAATTCTGAGAGAAAGTCACTGTTTCAGATTTTGGAGGCTTTGCTTATATCCCCTTCATCAGTAGTTTATATTTCTTCCAGGGATTTCTCTATTTATTTGTAATTTTAAAAATTCAGTTTTGAACTTTATCTGACCAGTCTCCTGCTACAAATAAAAGATAGTATTTTCAAAATTTATTAATTTCAGTATACACACACATGAAAAAAAAAAAACATGTCTCAACAATAAGACCTAACATAATTTGAAAGTTATAACGAGACTAGAATGTATGGGGAAAAGGCAGAAATAGAGGAGGAAATAAGACATCGTTTATTTGCATTTTAATAGAGTAAGAATCCCATTTTGAAAACTGCTGCAGTTTCATTTTAAACCAAGCCACTTTTGAATACACACATTTCAGCATTTTTAAACACTTCTGTTTCCCATTAAACCACTACGTACATTTAATTTCCTCAATTGAAACTCCACTGAGATAACAATATACAGAAAACAGCATGAGCACTTTGGGCAATCACTGACAAACGTAATAGTACACGTGTAGCATGTTCCATCTCAGTGCCCAGAAAAGTACCAAATCTGTCAAAACGATTCTTACTTTCCTAAACGAGCAGACTCTACTACACTACCTCAAGATGACTGCTAACATAACCATTTTTAGAAACAAAATTTTATTGTCATATACTTATTTTCCCCTTGGCTATAAACCAAATGAATTTATTTAGTTTAAATATTTTATTTTGTCCCGGGACCTCGCGAATCATATTGGACTTTCTAAAGAATGCCTATTGTGCAGCAGCTTATTACTAAATATTTACAACTGGTAAAGTGAAGGAATTGTGGTATTTGTTCACATAGGAAACAAACTAGACAATTGAAACTGTTCAACTATTTTTTATATAAGGGGTTTATACTTTCTAATTTTAAATTAATGCCACTTATTTGGGAAACTAACTTTCACTAAAGTTAATTAGACATTAATATATTATATTGAAAGATTATTCTGCTTGTCGATAAAACTGATCCTAGGATGTTTTGATGCCTGCCACTGTAAAACTCATACATCTTGAAAATAACATTGTCAATTCTTAATTATCTAAAAATTAATCTTTCTTCTCCTTCCCTCCTGTTTCAGAGAAGAAATTATCCCTAGTACTTTCCACGTCTACTGTTTCTCTATTATTTTACCTCTTGCTGCCTCTCAGAGAAGCACTTCTCTAGTGAAAGACGTTGTTAAGAGTAGAAAGAGATTGACTTTCAGGATTAGACAGACCCAGTTCCAACCTTGATAGCTCATTGCTCCCTAATTCCTAGAACTGTGACCTTAGCCAAGTTACTCAACCATTACAAGTAGGAAAGGGTCTGCAAAACTGTTTTCCCTACAGCATGAAAATTTAGCCAATGGTTAACTCTAGCCAAATGATTTTTGCATGGTGAACTGCATCTGGACAGGGAGGAATTATAAATGTACAATAAATATTTTATGATACCTTAGGTAAAGACTTTCATAAATGCAAAGGGCTCTCATAACTAGCATCAGCCGTCCAAAAATTATGGTTGTGGAGCTGCTACAAGAGCTGTTGATGTCTGTAGAACATGAGGCTTCAAAGTCAGGCCTATTTTGCATCTTCTTGATGTGAGTCTCATTTTCTAATCCCTGCGCTGTGTGCTGGACTGCTTCATGGACTCCCAGAGAAGAAAAATGTATGATGCTTCCCTGCTAGCATTTTATGGCCCTATCATATGTGGCCTTCAAAGGATTCTCGTATCAAATGTGGCCTATGATAGTCTTATAAGCCTGAATGTTCAGTTGAGCCTAAGAAGATCCTCTGTTGAGCAGTAGAGAGGTATTATAATATCCACCTCCTAATGATACCATAAGGATTAAACCAAATTGTATAGAAATACACACATACAATGATTTCTACACATCTATGTTTCCACACATGTATAGTAAGAGAAAGCTCATTGCACTGGAGTTTAAGTACAATTATTATTTAAAATGTGTTTTTGTAATTTATCATGTCCATTTTCTCCTGGTAAATTGTAAATCTAATGAGGGCAGGAGTCACTACTTTCATTTTAGTGTTTCCAACTTCATACAGAGAATTGCTACAAAATAAGTGTTCCATGTATGTTTGCTCTTTCCTTGCTGGAGAGACTCCAAACTGAGATCTGTGGAAAGCCAATTCCTTATAATTTTGATAAGTGTTATTCAAAATGAGAAATAAAAAGACTCATTGGTGAGACAAATTTGGGAAACACTAGTTGATGCTAAACAGATTTTTTTTTTCTTTTACAGCACGTCTTGTAATTCTCCAACATGAAATGCAGTGGGAGAAGGAGACAAATACTTCATGGGCAATTTCACAATCCTCTTTTTTTGAGGGCCAACTTTTGAGATGGATTTTGTGCAGATGACACTGTAGGAAACACTGCCAACATCTAAATATAGGTCCTCTTGGAGCTGTAATGTCCCTGGATACAAATAGATGCATCTAATTATTTCATAAGAGAGGAGAATTGGAACAGAAAGATTTAGTAAATTTTCTAAGATCCTGCAAGTAGTATTTCCCTATACAGCTTACCCTATTGTCAGTTGAAAATTGGTCATACAACTTGCTACAGCTTGTCTGTATTAAATCCCCACAATAATCACTCCTGATAACAAAATAAGATGAAGTAAAAAACACCGAGCATATATCCAGGAACCAGAAAAACCCCAGGGTTCTAAGTCCATGGAAGTGATCTTTCCTGGCCCTCACACATATAACCATTGGAATGTTGACTCTCCACAAGGATCAGATGAAATTTTGCATTGTATCTGCTGTTCCAGGACTCTCTTCAATCATTGGCCCTCAGTATGGCAATAACAAACCCATGATTTCCTTGTTTCTAAAGTGTTCTAACATTTTCACATCTTGGAGGGGACCTGTATCTACCTCTCTCTCACACTCATTTTCTTGTTTGGCTGTCCAACTCAACCACAGATTCCCCAGCAAGAGGAGCCATAGATTACTTATCACAACATCCTCAGCCCAAAGAATATTCTTAGCAAACATTTTCTTAAATGACTAAATGAGTGAATGTGATGACAATTTTAAAATGTGTAGAACTGACCAGAGCCAGGAATCCTGGAAAGTCCAGTATCTTTCTCTTTCTACAAACAAATGGTGTGGGGAAAGGGGGCAAATATTGAATAAAATTCTGTCATTAACTGATATATCCACAAAAGCATTTACTGAAAACTTAGTGCTATCTGATGATTCCTAGTATATTTTACTGGGCTTAACAGAAACCATGTGGAGCCTTGACCATCTGGGATGTCATTACATAAAGGTAAATAATTAAATATATAACTTTGTGAAGACTTCTTAAAGAGCACAATCCCTTTTCACTCAGAATAGAGCAATTCTGTTCTTTCTTATAATAGAAACTAAAATCTCTGAGCTTCAGAAATCTTTTAGAAGAAATCTTTGGGAAAGGACACCTATAATAAAGATATCCTGGGGAAAGAAGAGATGATGTAAATTCATAATTAGATTATAAAAGACGTAAAGCTTTTTGATGCACTATATGACATATACCATCTAATTTTACTGACAAAATGAAAAACTGACCTTCTGTGAAGCATTGAAGGAATTTTGCCTGGTTTGTATTTAGAAGAACAGAAGGGAAGGTCTAAGAAACATAAGGATGGGCTCCAAGGACTAAGTCTCTTTTTCCACTGTTAGTAAAAGGAAATTGGAAATGTGGTTTGGGATAATCAACACAGACATCTGATCTATAGGACTAGAAAAGATTCTTTCCACCCACAGTAGCCCCTAATCATCATCTCACAAGCATGCCCTCCCATTCAAATATATCTTTCATAGTCCAGTCTTGACTTGATGAGGATGATTTTGGTTACAAAGAAACCCAGCTCAAAGTAGATCAAAAAAAAAAAAAGGAGATATGAGTCAGTCACACAGGTCCCAGCTACTCAGGGGCCTGAGGCAGGATGGTCGCTTGAGTAGGAGTTTGGGTTTAGCTTGGGCAGCATAGTGAGAACTTGTCTCTTAATTAAAAAAAAAAAAAAAATGATTGAATGTAAACCTCGATACACCATGAAAGAGTTGAACAACTGAATCACCAGGAGGGCAAAAATGCAGGCTGGCCTCAGAAACCAGACGAGCAAGAACTCAAGCATCTGTAGGACTAAATTCATGTCTCATTCCTGCTTCTTTCTATGCTTCAGTTTCACTCTTCTCTCATCACAAACTTACAAACTGTGCACATGGCAAAAAAAAAAAATATATATATATACACACATATATGGCTTCTGGAGGCCAGATGCAGTGGCTCACACCTGTAGTCCCAGCATTTTGAGAGGCCAAGGCTGGCAGATCTCTTGATCTCAGGAGTTTGAGAACAGCGTGGGCAACATGGTGAAACCCTGTCTCTACCAAAAATACAAAATATTAGCTGGGCATGGTGGTGTGCACCTTTGGTTCCAGCGACTCGGGAGGCTGAAGCAGAAGGACTGCTTGAGCAAGATGGAGGTTGCAGTGAGCCAAGATCACGCCACACCATGTATGTATGTGTGTGTGTGTGTGTGTGTGTGTGTGTGTGTGTGTGTTTGTGTGTGTGTGTGTATATATATATATATATATATATATATATATATATACATGGCTTCCAATAACCCTCAAGATTTATATTCAGTCAACTTTCTCTTGAGGTTCCAAGGGATTGACAGCCTGGACCTGGATTGGATGCCCAACATATATCAATTAATTATAATCAGGAGAGCAAGTTCATATAAGAACATAGCAGTTCCCTTAGTGCCCACATTAATGGACTGAAGAGTTATTTCCGGAAAGAAAAACAAAGCTTTTCCCAGAAGAGTAATTATCAAACATGCAAGTCAGGCATCACAGACTGAATAATAACCCTCAAAGTTGTGCACATCCTAATTCCTGAAACTTGTGAATATGCTGCCTTTTATGGTAAAAGGGAAGGGGCTTTGCAGATGTGATTACTTTGAGGATCTTGAAATGAGAAGGTTATATTGGATTACCCGGGTACATCCATATAATCACAGCATCCTTATAAAATAAAGGAGGGAGGAGGATCAGACTCAGACATTTAAAGAAGCTATGCTGCTGGCTTTGAAGACGGAACAAGGGACCATGATCTAAGAAAGACAGACAGCCTCCAGAAACTAGAAAAGGCAAGAAAACCAATTCTCTCCGAACCTCTAGGAGAAACATTGCCTGCTGCCATCTTAATTTTAGCCCAGAGAAACCCATTTTGGGCTCCTGTTCTCCAGAAATCTAGTATAATAGAGTTGTCTTGTTTTAAGCCACTAAGCTTAAAATAGCAAGAGCAAACTAATGCACAGTCGGTCACTATAATCCTGCTGCTTCTTAAAGCAAGAGACTTACGCCTGCTCCAGCCCCCCAACCAACACACACTTGTCTGTTATCTTTAAAGAAAAATCTAAACTTAACACATCACCCTCACCACTTTTAATTTACAACTTTGTGTAACATGACTTCTAACCCCAGACCTCTGAAACTGATCCCTAAGAGGCCATCAAAGGACTTCTTAGTGGAGAAATCATGTCTCTACTTCTCATTTTTTTTACATGTGCATACATAGACACTTCATTGATCAATTTCTTCTTGAAAATCTCTCCTCTACATCTTTGAGTTACTGGTCTCTCTTAATTCTCCTACTTTTATTTTGTTGTTTCTTCTTGTATTGATCCTTTAAATACAAACTTCTTTTCCTCCATTGTATTAACTGTTCCTCCTCCATATACATAGGCACCCACATTTCAATCTTGTCTCTAATGATCAGTAATTGTATGACATTGGTCAGATATTTTAGCATGATGGCATTCCCCAAATAACCATAACACCTGCATTATATGTTTGTTGAGGAAGCACAGACAAGGTAGAGAAAACAGCTACACATAGTATACTTTCAATATGTAGTCACTTTATTATTCCACTTTCTTTGTTTTTTTTTATCCCTTTATAGCTATCTTTCTCTAATTCTGCTCTTTCCTATATAATTCCAAACTGCCTACTTGACATCTCCACCTGGGTATCTTCATTGCTGTCTGTCTAAAATCCATCTTACTTCTCTCCCTCTTAGTCCCATACTCCTCCTCTTCAGAGCTTTATAGCACCCTAACAGAATCATAAATGGTTATTCACCCTGACTGGAAAGTTAATAATTGCCTTCCAACTAGCCGTTTCTCAAAAGCAATTGATCATGAAATATATCAATTGACTTCTACATGGCATCCACAGTGCTATTTCCAAACATTTTCTATTTTCCTTAAGTTCTGAATCCCAGCTCTACCATTTTCACTTTCTGTAATGATACTACATTATAATTTGATTAGAGTTCTGATATAAGCAACCTCATCTTGCTGCAACTTCATCTCAAGTTTCCTCAACATCTTCAATCACCTTTATCCTTCTTCCTCTGTCAGAGAAGTAAGAATCACCCTTCCTCTCCACCTACCTTTAAAAGATGAAAAATCTTATGGCTATTAAAAAAAAAATACGCCAGGCACGATGGCTCACACCTGTAATCCCAGCATTTTGGGAGGCCAAGGCGAGTGGATCACCTGAGGTCAGGAGTTCACGGCTGGCCTGGAGAAATGGTGAAACCCCCTTCCTACTAAAAATACAAAAATTAGGCAGGTATGGTGGTGGGTGCCTGTAATCCCAGATACTCGGGATGCTGAGGCACTAGTATTGGTTGAACCCAGGAGGCGGACGTTATGGTGAGCCAAGATCGCACCATTGCACTCCAGCCTAGGTGACAGAACGAGATTCTGCCTCAAAAAAAAAAAAAAAAAAAAAAAAAAAAAAAAAACCTCAGGTTTAAGAGTCAAAGAGAACTGGATTCAACTCCAAGGTTTGTTTCTTTGTTTTTGATTTTCTGCTTATTAGTCACATGAACAACTTATTTTTCTCGTTTTCCTCAACTGCAAAACGGGGAAAAAAGATAAATATTTGAGTGGTTGGATACCCCATTCTCCATGACATGCTTATTTCACATTGCATGCCTATATCAAAACCATCTTGTGTACCCTATAAATATATACACCTACTATGTAACAACAAAAATTTTAAAAATAAAAAATAAGGAAAAAAATTATCACCTCCAAATACTGAAGTGATGATTTAGAATTTAAGAGCTTTAGAATGTGCCTTTGCCCTTTCCCCTATCCCATTCCCTCTTGGCAACGTCCTCATATTCTCTAGCAACTTGTCTCTCATCACGAGATTTCTAACCTCAATCTCATCTTATTAAGTTGAAGTTAGTGTTTGAGAGTAAATGCACGTCTTCCAATCCAGATTGTCTATAAAATGTTTAATCACCAAATATAGGGTTGCCAGATTCAGCACATAAAAATACAAAACACCCAGTTACATTTTAGTTTCAGATAACGATGAATATATTTTAGTACTTTTTTTAGTATATCATATGCAATATTATTAATTTTTTAATTTTCTGTTTCATGTTATTTCTCTTTTTTTTTTTTACTTTTCTTTATTATTATACTTTAAGTTCTGGGATACATGTGCAGAACGTGTAGGTTTGTTACATAGGTATATATGTACCATGGTGGTTTGCTGCACTCATCAACCCATCATCTGCATTAGGTATTTCTCTTAATGCTAGGAGAAATACCTAATTCCCTCCCCTAGTCTCCCACCTCTGACAGGCCCGGGTGTGTGATGTTCCCCTCCCTGGGTCCATGTGTTCTCATTGCTCAAGTCTCATTTATGAGTGAGAACATGTGGTGTTTGGTTTTCCGTTCCTATATTAGTTTGCTGATAATGATAGTTTCCAGCTTCATTCATGTTCCTACAAAGGACATGAACTCATCCTTTTTTATGGCTGCATAGTATTCCATGGTGTATATGTACCATATTTGTTTATTTATTTTTGAGACGGAGTCTGCCTCTGTCTCCCAGGCTGGAATGCAGTGGCGCAACCTCAGCTCACTGCAAGCTCTGCCTTCCGGGTTCACGCCATTCTCCTGCCTCAGCCTCCCGAGTAACTGGGACTACAGGCGCCCGCCACTGCACCTGCCACCACGCCCGGCTAATTTTTTGTATTTTTAGTAGAGACGGGGTTTCACCGTGTTAGCCAGGATGGTCTCAATCTCCTGACCTTGCGATCCGTCCCCCTCGGCCTCCCAAAGTGCTGGGATTACAGGCATGAGCCACTGTGCCCGGCACATTTGTTTAAGTTAAAATTAAATTAGGCTTTCTGTATTCTATCTAGCAACCCTAAGAATATATCATATTAAAGAGGAGATTTTAGAAAACCTGTTTTACTCCTTTACAGAAACTTAAATAGAATGTTGTAAAATTTAAATGAGCTATTGTATTCAAAGTACCCTGAACATAAATATTTATTAAATAGCTGCATTTACTACAACTTTTGAAATTCTTATAAGTGCTTCTATTAACACTGACAAATATTAGTATTTTGTAGATTATAAAATTGAGTCTCAGAAAGAATGGTAACATTATGAAGGTCTTGCTGATATATAGTGGCAGAAGTTCATATTCTTTAACAGCCAAGCAGATGCTTTTCATTCAATTCCATTCTGCTGTTTCAGGTTACCTGCTATGAACTGTTAAGGGTTCCAATTTGTGAAACGTGTAGTGTTAATACAGATACTAGTGTCTTTGTCAATGCAGCAATACAGTTTTTTTTTTTAATAAATCTTCTCTTAGAATAAAAGAGAACAAGTAAAGAAAAGAGGGAAGGAAGGAAAGATGAAGAGAGGGAGAGAGGGAAGCAATACATTAAATTACAAATGGATCACTTATCATTCTGGATTTTTTCAGTTGAATAAAGTTAAGGTTATGATAGGTAACAAGGCCTGAATCCACTTCTACTTCTGCAGTATGATTCATCTAACTGCAAAGTGTCCTATTTTCTTCACTCCTCTTCTGCCAGTAGATAACACACTCAAGATTTATCAGTAGTCATTTTCATTACAATTGGTAAAATCAAGTAAAATAAATGATACTCAGCCTATAGCTGGGAGAATTCAGCTCTGAGGAAACAAATTGCTGTTTTCCTGCTGCACGATGGAGTAATATGTATCTGATGAGGTTTTTCTATGCCTTCAGCTATGAGATACCACTAACAGGGCCATACTACTAAAGTGGACAGGAATAGAATAATACTCTTAAGATACCTCATATTAAATTAAAAAAAATATTGGAATATATCTATCTTGTATAACCTGTGACCTTCTGCACAATATTTTAAAACACACACTGTGCCGAAGAAACAAAATACAGAAAACTAGTTATATACAGAAAAAGAAGTAATTAGAATCAAATGTACATTTGACTTTAGATACACAGAGACACATTAAGGATTTAAATTTATTTTTATTTTGAATCAACAGTGTTAAACCTACTTATCACCTAAATGGATTCGTGAGAAACTTGATTTTATAATCTAATCCTTGAAAAGTAGAGGTTCAATATTTATTTGGTTTTGAAACTAAACGGTTATAGCTATTGATTATAGCATAAAATCTAAACTCTCCCAAAACACAAGTTGACTTGAACCTACATAAAATTAGTAATTATTAAGACGAAGAATAGCACACATTTCAATTAATGTTATCTACTATGTGATAGCCAACACTTAGTTTTCCTATTGTATATAAAGTTGTCACCTGCACAATCTAGATTTGAAATCAGTGGCAAATAAGTATGTAGACTTACATTCTTTTACTGTATCTTAGAGTAATTCCTATACTGCAGGGGTTACTCAGTGTCATCAGCAAAAATAAAGCCATTAAAGAAAAGTGCAACATTTTCAACATTTTCATTTTCAACAAACCTATCTTAAAAACTACTTCTAAATAACTGCCTCAATCACTTCTGATTGGCTAGCAGCAGGGTTTTCCCAATAGATTTTGGATCTCACAGTGGCCCACACACTTGGATAAGTTTACCTTTTCATACTTTGTGGTTAGATTGCTAGAATGAGAAGAATTAGGGGGGCAAATATACTTTACCTCAATCAGAATTCTAGGTGCCACCTCCAGGAGACTTTTGTTAGCAACCAATTTGCTGCAGCCAAATCAGTCATAAGCACTATGCAGGGAACATTTCACAAGATGGGTTCACAGTAAGTGGGGACATTTTTGATGAGGAACCATTAGGGTAGCTAGTGTCTGGTCAGCATCAATGAGACCTGGCTGATACAGATCAGGGTAGTAACTTCCCTGGCAAACATACCATAATCAGAGAACTATTTTATCCTAAATATCAGGCATTTCAACTCAACTCCTGAGTATAATTTGGAGACAAAGGACATAATTAAATATCCCCAAACATCACAATGGGTGAACTACATTATAACTTAACAAAACAGTAAGTTGTTAACAAAGATACATATATTATCAACTAGTATACGTATAGAAATAATAGTGAGTCCAGTTTAACCAATCCCTGAATTTCTAATCTTTATTTTACAAAGCCAGCCTATATTTTTAATGTTATAATATGAACCTATAACTAGTTATAAACTTCATATATAAATTCTAAATGTATAAACCTAAAGAAAATTATAAATTAAATACTAACCAAACTATAAAACCAATAATAAATTATACATAATTAATTTAGCTATTGGCGTTATTTTACTAAGCAATTATTTTCAGCATATGTATGACACATATTGTTACAGTGAAGATTCTAAATTTATAATATATATAAACTATTTTTTTTACTGCAGGATAATAAATATAACATAAATTTACCATTTCAGCCACTTTTTTTTTTCCAGATGAAGTCTGTCTTGTCCCCAAGGCTGGAGTGCAATGGCGGGATCTCAGCTCATTGCAACCTCTGCCTCCCAGGTTCAAGCAACTCTCCTGCCTCAGCCTCTCGAGTAGCTGGGATTACGGGTGTCCGCCACAAGCCCGGCTAATTTTTGTATTTTAAGTAGAGATGGGGTTTCACCATGTTGGCCAGGCTGGTCTCGAACTCCTGACCTCAGGTGATCTGCCCACCTCAGCCTCCCAAAGTGCTGGGATTACAGGCATGAGCCACCACACAGGGCCAACCATTTTTAAAATATACAGTTCTGTGGCATTAAATACATTCACATTGTTATGCAACCATCACCACCATCCATTTTGAGAATTTTTTCCTCTTCCCAAATTCAAGCTCTGTGTAAACACCAACTCCCCATTTTTCACTCCATGCAGCCCCTGGCAACTACCACTCTGCTCCCTGACTCTATGAATTTGACTACTCTAGTTACCTTATATTATTGGAATGATACAACTTTGTCCTTTGTGACTGGATTATTTTATTCAGCAAAATGTCCTCATGGTTCATCCATGGCATATGGTGTGTCCGAATTTCCTTTCTTTATAAGACTGAATAATATTACATTGTAGGTACATATTACATTTTGTTGATTATTTCATCATTGATGAACAATTGGTTGCTTCCACCTTTTGTCTATTGTGAATAATGCTGCTATGCACATTTGGTGTTCAAATATCTGGTTGATTACCTCTTTTCACTTTTTTTCGGTATATATCTAGAAGTGAAATGCTGAATCATATGGTAATTCTGTTCAATTATTTGAGGAATCGCCATACAGTTTTCCAAAGTGGCTACATCATTTTACATTTTCACCAGCAACCAAATTATATTTTTAATCCAGATTTTTTGTTTACCTGATCCTGAAGCCCAACTGCCTAATATGAACTGATTTTGTTCACTGCTGACAAAAATAATCCCCGAAACAATGCTGACCATGGTGGTCCTTATAAATCCTTGATTTTAAGAGATTTTTGGCCAGGCGCAGTGGCTCAAGCCTGTAATCCCAGCACTTTGGGAAGCCGAGGTGGGTGGATCACAAGGTCAGGAGATCGAGACCATCCTGGCTAACACAGTGAAACCCCGTCTCTACTAAAAATACAAAAAATTAGCCAGGCGTGGAGGCGGGCGCCTGTAGTCCCAGCTACTCGGGAGGCTGAGGCTGGAGAATGGCATGAACCCGGGAGGCGGAGCTTGCAGTGAGCCGAGATCCTGCCACTGCACTCCAGCCTGGGCGACAGAGCAAGACTCTGTCTCAAAAAAAAAAAAAAAAAAAAATAGAGATTTTTTTTGCTTAAAGCCCTGTTAACATTCTATTGCCATTAATCCTAACTTCTGCCTATTTTTGGCCTCTCCATTAGCATTGCATTAATGTATCAAAGAGGCAAAGTCTTGTCTCAGTGTCTAACCAAGAAAACAAGTTGCCTTTTTTTATCAGCCTGCATTCATTTGCAAAATGTTCCCTTTCTCTCTTCTTTATTAATCTTTATGTACTTCTCGTGCTGTTTCCCAGGACATTTTCTTTAAGTACAATCTTAGATTTACCAGTTCCCCAAGGGGTGACAGTGATGCCCTGGTTATATTCCAGGGACATCGCTGAAAGTGGGGAGATGGTATTCTGCCCTGGTTACGGAACTAGCAAGCCTGCTTGTTCTGTCTTCTCCTGAGTTCTTCAGATAGCCGCAATTTTCCCTATCAACACTTCATTCTCCTTATTATCCACAACTTACCAGTCACTCCTGACTCAGATTCCCGCCAAGTACCCTATTGTATTTTGGACTATCATATTCTCCATTGTTTGAAGCAAAAAAGATAGCTTTGAAGCATACTTCTGTTAAGAAAAGTATCTCCCATACAAATCATTCTGATCTTTTCTAATCCCTCGTTAAAAAAAGAGTAATTCAGGCTGGGCACCATGACTCACGCCTGTAATCCCAACACTTTGGGATGCCAAGGCAGGTGGATCACCTGGGCTCAGGAGTTTGAGATCAGCCTGGGCAACAAGGCAAAAGCATGTCTCTACTAAAAATGCAATCAGCCCAGGCTGTAGTCCCAGCTACTTGGGAGGCTGAGGCACAAGAATTGCTTGAGCCCAGGAGGCAGAGATTGCAGCAAGCTGAGACTGCACCACTGCATTCCACCCTGGGTGACACAGCAAGATTATGTCTCAAATAATAATAATAACAAATATTAAATAAATAATAAAAAGTAATTCACGGTATAACTAGAGAAAAATACGGCAGAAAATAGACATACTTATTCTCTTTGTAAGAGAGGATTTCTGACTTTAATCATAATGGGCGAAGTCAAATAAAAACATAACATTTAAAAGTAGCTTTACATAAAGAATTGCATACATATTATAAAGCAAACAAAAATAATGTGTAATGCAGACAAAAATGTCTGCAACAAATGTGATAATTACCATTTTAAAATTAGTAAGGCTCTTCATAAAAACAGTTTATAAAATGAAAGCTGAAATAGCTAATGAATGTTTGAAATGTTATTTAACATCAATATGAAAAAATGCTAATTAAAATGAGATACCATTTTTACTAAATATTTTATAATTATTAATTAATAATTTATTAAAAATATTAAAATATTTTATTATATATTATTAATGGAAGTAAATTGACAAAGCTTTTTGGAAAAGGACTTGGTAACATATATCAAGAGTCTTAATTGAAATTATGCCCACTAATTTTATTTTGTAAAATCTATTCTTAAAATCGGTCTAAAATACTAAAAACAAACAAAAAATGCTGCAATTAAAAACTGCTATTTATTAGCCATCCATTTGGTTAGGTCCTCTATCACATGTTTACAAGGGAAGTGTTAAAAGAAAAATAACAGATATTGTCATTCTCATTTTTAAAGAATTTTTCAGAGAGAAGTTGGGGGGTTATCCAGGATACCATAACTAGTGAGTTCTGGAGCTTAGATTCAATGTCTGAGTTGCTTGTCTAACTGAACCATCATACCAATGGCATTTTTTAATCCATGAAATGTTCATATTATTTACAATGAGGAAAAACTGAAGATAACTTAAATATCTACTGTAAACCAAAAATAAAATTCTAAGTCCCCCAACCATCTGAATGTACCTCCTCTTTGCCAAGGGTCTTCCAAAGTTAACCTGACAAATGAGTCCTGCCCATGATGGGAAGTGGGAGTTGAACATGCCTCATTATGATTAACATCAACACAGATCTTAAGACTGATAGAACAGACTCTTAAAGTCTGATAAGTAACACTTACAATCTATTCTCTCTGCAGCCTGCTACCTGACAGCTTTATCTGCATGACAAAACCTTTGTCTCCAGAACCGCTTATTATAACCTACGCATTCCTTTCTGTTGATTCCAGGTCTTCAGATAATAACTCAACCAACTGCCAATCAGAAAACCCCTGCATCCAGTTCTCCCGTCTTTCTGGACAAAACCAATGTACATCTTACATATATTGATGTCTTATGACTCCCTAAAATGTACAAAATGAAGCCCACCTTGGGCACATGTCAGGACCTCCTGAGGCCGTGTCATGGACCTGTTTCAGATACTTTTTGGTTTACACTACCAACAGAAACATGACTTTGAAAAATACAGATTATTCATATGATTATTTTATTTTTCTAGACCCAAACTGGTTCCAAAATTATTTGTTATAGCTCTGCATGGACTATTATGCATCTATTAAAAATTCGATTTATGGGCCAGGCGCGGTGGCTCAAGCCTGTAATCCCAGCACTTTGGGAGGCCGAGGCGGGTGGATCACAAGGTCAGGAGATCGAGACCATCCTGGCTAACACGGTGAAACCCCGTCTCTATTAAAAAAAAATACAAAAAATTAGCCGGGTGCGGTGGCGGGTGCCTGTAGTCCCAGCTACTCGGGAGGCTGAGGCAGGAGAATGGCGTGAACCCGGGAGGCAGAGCTTGCAGTGAGCCGAGATCGCGCCACTGCACTCCAGCCTGGGGGAGAGAGCAAGACTCCGTCTCAAAAAAAAAAAAAAAAAAAATTGGATTTATGAAAATTTATGTGAACAGGGGTAATGATTATGTTATAAAGTCCATTGAAAAGCACAAACTTGTAAATGTAATGAGTTAATATTTAATCAGATTAAATATTAAATAATCATATTTCATATTAACAAATATTTAATATTTATATTTCATATTAACAAATATTTAATATTAACAAATATTTAGTATTTATATTTAATAAATATAATATGATTTACAACTTTGTAAAAAATATAAATAGAAATCAGTTAGGAAAAAAATTATCTTGAGTAGAGGTAACAGCTCACTTCTAGCTGAGTTGCTCTAATTCTCCCCCAGGAATCCATTACTATCTCACCTCCTTTCTGTCTCGTCTCTTCTCTCCTTTACCTCCTTCACATACACAGAAACGCTAATTTAAACTCCAAATTTTAACTATAATCTTCTTTCTTTTTTCTTAATAGATTGTTCCAGCATGTATGTAATGAAAGCTCTTTGAACTAGTTTGTATATTTTGGTCATTGTGATTATAAAAGAGTAAGTGAAACAGCCTGTATTTGTGTTTCTTTTCTACTTCATTCTCACTTCATTACTTATTTTCCCTCCCATATATAATTCTCTTTAAAAAGTACATATGTGGGAAGTAGATGTTGGAAAGAGAGAATATGATACAGAAAGTATAAACCAAAAATCCAATTCTAAGCCCCCCAACCAACAGAATAGACTCCCCTCTCAGCCAAGGGGATCCCAAAAAAACCCCTGAAAGACTGGTTCAGGCCATGACAGGAAGGGAGGGGTCAGACATGCCTCATTATACACTCCTTCCTTTGGAGTTCAGGCATAGTTAACCAGAATTAACATGAAAACAGAGATCTTAAGACTGACAAAGCGAACTCTTTGTAGCAATAAGATACTAAGTTCCAACATGACTGGTACATTACATTACAGATAGCGGGCCCTGGGGGACATCGAAGTATTTTACCCTCCAAAATACATTTGACATATTTTGAAATTGCCTTCCAAAGCTGTCTCTTGTGGGGGACATTTACATTCTGTAGAAAATCTCAGTCGCTTACTTGGTCTTTTCCAGAAAGTATGATAAGGTCCTATAAGATAGAGGTACCCAACCCCTAGGGACTGGTCTGTGGCCAGTTAGGAACTGGGCCACACAGCAGGAGGTGAGCAGCAGGCAAGCAGGCATTACCACCTGAGTTCCACCTCCTGTCTGATCAGTGACAGCATTAGATTCTCATAGGAGCACGAACCCTATTGTGAACTGCACATGCCAGGGATCTAGGTTGCACACTCCTTGTGAGAATCTAATTCTTGATGATCTGAGGTGGAACAGTTTCATCCCAAAACCATCCCCACATTGTCCATGGAAAAATTGTCTTCTATGAAACTGGTCCCTGATGACAAAAAGGTTGGGAACTGCTGCTATAAGAGACATTCACATCTATTCTTTCTGAGGCCTGCTACCCGCAAGGCTTCATCTACATGACAAGAACCTTGGCTTCCACAATCCTCTACCACTCTTACCTTAACTCAGGCTGACTTCAAATTTTCAAGCAGAGCTTAACTCTTTCAACCAATTGCCAGTACGGAAATCTTTGAATCCACCTATGAACTAGAAGTCCCCATTTTGAGATGTCCAACCCTTCTAAGCTGAACCAATGTATATCTTACATGTATTGATTTTATGTCTTTGCCTGCAACTTCTGTCTCCCTAAAATGTATAAAACCAAACTGTAATCCAACCACCTTGGACACATATTCTGAGGACCTCCTGAGGCTGTATCATTGGCTATGGTCCTCAACCTTGGCAAAATAAACCTCTACATTGATTAAGACCTGTCTCAGCTACTTTTTGGTTTACAAAAGAAGTGCCTGAAAATATTAGTAGTTAAGTCAAAGTGTTGGAATATCAGTGATATGTTTTTCAATTTTTTTTTGGTTTTTCCTAATCATGCCTCTCTCATTTTCAGTAAAAATAACATAGTTAATTAAAATAATTGATGATTTAAACGAAGTACACAGTAGTGGAAACACTGAGTTCATTGAATGTGGATCATCTTTAGCATTAATCTTAGGTTCCACCACAAACTAGCTATGTGGGGTTGGTAAATTACATAAATTCCATAAACCATGGATTACTCACCTGAAAATTAAGTATTATACTTTTACCTTGCAGGGTTGATAAAAAGGCTGTAAATAAACCAAAATGTGAAGCACTAAAATATGGGACAGAGTAGGTGCTCAACAAATGAGAGCTAAAATTATATTACTTGTCATAAATGTTTTACTTTTTAATCATCCTTTTCTCAACCTCTGGAGAGCAAGAGGCAGCTGTGGCTGGCATTATTCCACTCAGCGGGAAATCCATTTAAACATCTTTAACTCTTCAAATTTTCCAGCCCTACCTGTCTGCCTGCACTAGTGATCCCCAGCAGTGGGAGACCTGCCTTTGATTTCTCCTGTGAGGCTCTGAACCCCAGTGCAGTGACTGGTTTATGTTTCTCACTTTCCATCCTTCTCTTACATGACTTTGCTTAAAGTACCTTCATAACATATTGGTAAGTAAACTTAACATTAGCCCAGGTAAACTGTTATCCTTGTGGCCCATTCTTGCTAAGTCATTAAATGCTCTGGAGTAGATCCTCCTGCTCTGCAGTTTAATAGGCAGTCACTCAGAGCTGTGCAATCAATTATGTTCCTGCTCCCTGCTTCCCATTACAGAAAAGGATTGACAAATGACACACAGAGGCCTGGTTAGTGAAATGAGTCACTTTTCCCTTAACTGCAACTTAATCAGCATGGTAGTCCCAATGCTAATGAATATTAGTCCAACCAAATTTCAGCTGGAAGCAACCCAGAGAACTTCTCCAAGGCAATCATTTTGCAGATGAGAAAATTGAAGCCCACAGAGTGAATGAACCAATGGGACATAGTAGGCACAGAATACAAGCTTGCTGAATGAATGAGCTTTCTATGTCAGAGAGCTAGATAGTAATAGAAAAGGTTATACCTGATGTGTTTTGAGGGCTTGCTGTGTTTAGGCATTCTAAGTGCTTTATATGGGTTAGTTTAGGTAACCTTTGCTACACAGTGTTTTACAGGTAAGGAAATGTATGCATATAGTAGTTTAATGACTCCATCAAAGCCACATGGAAAACAAATGGTGGAAGTAGATTTTGATCCTGAATAATCAGTCCCCAGAACAAACACTTAACAACCAGACCACACTGTCAGAACTCTAGTCCTGTATTTCTACCTAAAAAAAAAACAAAAAAAAATGTATCTTCAATCTCTCCATTTCTCTCCACCATATTAATGAAGTTCAGCCACCATCCTCTCTCACCTGGATTCCTAAAACAATCTCCTAACTAGACCTATCTCTAATCTTCCTTTACCATCAGACTGATCCTTCAAAAAGACAAATTTAATCACAGCATTTTCTATGGTTAAAGCTGTGCAATGCTTCATTATTATCCTTCTTTATTATCCTTGGTATATAATGCAGCTTTTCAATGGCCCACAGGATCCTTCATAATTGTTTTGCCCTCAAAGGTTATACACCAGCCATATTGAACTTCTTTTACTTCCTACAAAGCAATACTCTCTGTGACCTCCATTCTGGCCTGCTCTTTGCCCTTGCTGGCTAACTACTATTGATTCCAGATTCCAGCGTAGACAATACATACTCAGAAAAGCATCTGCTCAGCCACTCCCAAGTCTTAGATTGATGCCATTTTTTTTTTTTGTATGTGATTCTCTGGTAAATAACTGATTATGCTACATTGAAGATTCTTGTTAAGTTCCCTGTTTCTCCCATTAAAGTGTTAATCAAGGCTAGAATCAAGCTAAACTTGCTTTTTTATTGTTGGATCCCATTTGCCTAGTAAGTTTGTTAACCTAAGTGTACTTCAGTTTCCTCAGCTAAAATGGGATAAATGAAACTTTATTGAGTTAAACAAAGAAAGACATGTACATAATTTCCCACATATAGTAATGGCAAGAAATCCAGCTTTTCAATATACACAGCACACTTGGTGAATTTCACCAGAAAGGGAGCATTATGTTAAAGTTAGCTAAAAGGGTATCAAATGTTCAAAATGAAATACAAATTTGATTTCAAACAATGGCAAATAAAAAGAAATGCTAAGATAAAGAACGAAGGAGAGAGGCAGCCAAGAGAAGAGGCAAAACCTGGAGAAGCAAAGCAGGGATAAAAAGCCAGCCTTGCAGTACCCCTGCATGGTATACTGTCATCTGGTACAGAACCCCAAGGCCAGGTAAACCCATCCTGGCTTCCTGAAAGAAAGGAATTGCCTGGGTTGATTAAGAAGTTCATTGGCCATATTATTCCAACATAGAACATTCCATATCATTTAGGACACTCCATATCTAAATTCCGGAAAAAAAAAAATCTGCTTGCCAAACCTTGCTTTTGAAAACATTTTAGCCCACAATCAAAGATGAAAGGCTTAAACTTGACAAAAGATGTGTAAGTTAACACTGGTAAACTCATTTACATTGAAGTATCAGTGAGATGTTTGGAAGTTTTTAGATTCTTCCCATTTTCTTTTCTCAAAGCAGATAGAGAGTAGGACAACTTGAATTACTCAAAAGTGGAAGTGTGTGGCTAAGTCATGATGTCTGAGGAGGGGGTAGGCAGAGACGTGGTTGGTGGGTACAGCAATCAACACAAGATACAAGTCGGCCGGGCGCGGTGGCTCACGCTTGTAATCCCAGCACTTTGGGAGGCCGAGGCGGGCGGATCACGAGGTCAGGAGATCGAGACCACGGTGAAACCCCGTCTCTACTAAAAATACAAAAAATTAGCTGGGCGTGGTGGCGGGCGCCTGTAGTCCCAGCTACTCGGAGAGGCTGAGGCAGGAGAATGGCGTGAACCCGGGAGGCGGAGCTTGCAGTGAGCCGAGATTGCGCCACCGCACTCCAGCCAGGGTGAGAGAGCGAGACTCCGTCTCAAAAAAAAAAAAAAAAAAAAAAAAAAGATACAAGTCAAAGGCTTCCCTAACTTAGCTCAGTTTTGTCATATGGCCTTCAGGAGGCAGATATAGTGGGAGTAAACAGAAATTGTATATAAAAACATTTGTTGGGAGGCTGAGGCAGGAGAATCGCTTGAACCTGGGAGGCAGAGGTTGTGGTGAGCCGAGATCGTGCCATTGCACTCCAGCCTGGGCAACCAGAGCGAACCTCCATCTCAAAAACAAATAATTAATAAAAATAAAATTTGTCTTATTAAACCTTAAATTCACAAAGTCCTGAATCGTATGTTTTAGGGAAATGTGTATTCATTCAATGCAGGATCTCTTTTCCCAGAGGAATCCTTAATCCTGTCATTTGTGTACAAGGAAACTGCCCTCCAAGTGGCTAGCCACTATGACGTAAACTACAGCCCTGCCTGTGTGGGTTTATGGCTCAGCAAATACTGAGTTCACATTCACTTAGACCCCCATTTCTAGAAATTACTTCTTGTACTCTCTGCCTACTTTTCTCACTCTGATTTTCTGATACTGACGCTGCTACTATCAGAGGGGGGTGAATTTTCTAATATGTTTTTAATTCAGACTTTTATGCCACCTAGCAACATTTTCAAAGAACACCTCTATCTCCAAGATAAAACAGTGAAAGAATACTTTCCTTTCACTTGCCAAGAATTACGCTGTCCGTAACTTTATGAGTTTCCAAATTAAGGAGCTGCTCCATCCACCTGAAAATCCATGCTTTTGTATGCACTCATTCTGCCTCCTCTCCAGAAGAAAAAGTCTGTAGAGAACACAGTTCTCTTACAAAGAGAGCTGTACCATAATGAGAGGTCTCTAGTGCAATAAACCACACCGGTAGTATGTTTTCAGTATGTATATAGACACACACACATATACATATATGTATATACACTGTCTGGTATGTATGTATATGTATATATGTGTGTAGTGAAATATATTAGAACTTTTTCCAGTCATGGCTAGTAAAACAGGAGACAAACTTCTTGTGGTAATTTGATGTTGGAGTACAGGTTGAGTGTACTGCATTCCAAATACTTGGTATCAGTGTGCTTCAGATTTTTTTTTTCTAATTTGGAATATTTGCATATACATAATGAGACATTTTGGAGATAAGATCCCAGTCTAAGCACAAAATTCATTTGTGTTTCATATATACTTACATGTAGTCTGAAGATATTTTTATATAATGTTTTAAATAATTTTGTGCAAGAAAAACAGTTTGTGCTGTGACTGTGACATGAGGTCAAGCTTGGAATTTTCCACTTGTTGCATCATGTCAGCTCCCAAAGAGTTTCAGGTTTTGCAGCATTTGGATTCTGGATTTTTGGATTAGAGATGTCTTTCCCGTACTAACTATAAGACAGACATTGTGCTAAGCTCTTCACGTATATCCTCATTCAATCCTCATGACAACGTTGTGAGATAGTCATCGTTATTCCTCTTTTTCTATATAGAAAAAGAGGTTCAGAGAATTTAACTGAATAGCCTAAGGTGACAATTCAATCCCTTCTCAATCTTCCTATGCCTTAAGATTGGTCATAGCCTAAAACCACAGCACAAATTATCCACATTTAGGCTCCGAGTGAATTGTCACCATTATAGAGGCACCTAGTTTAGGACAAGTGCCAACACAAGTAAAAGCAAACAGAGGCCCTTGATGATACAACCTAAACTCCAAAGGGATAAAGTCAAGTTTGACTATCCAGAAAGCACTTCAAATTATAAAGAATGCTCTTCCCTTTTAATGTCATGCTTATGCCAAGCTGCCAAGCAAGCATTTCTTTGCTTGAAGATATTATCAGTTTCCCGGAGTGTCCCAGTGCTTTCTGTACCCCTTGTACTCAGCAATTCCATGCCTTTAGCCTCCAACTTAATTTTTCTTTATTAAAATTCCTTTCAGACCCGAATGTAGTACCGAACAAAAATAACTTTTTATTCCAGTTAAAAAATAACTTCAGGCTAATACAAAGATTCTTGTAGCTTTGTCTTGTTTTTATATAAAACGTTTTAGTTGAAAAACAATTTAGTCATTGACTTCCTCATATTCTTACTCCCAAAGCACAACCCAAATATTTATAACCTAGGATGTGATGTATTTACAGATTAAGTGTGATTTCAGGTACATTCAATAACGATCCCTCAGACATTTAAATTGATAGAAACAATAACTAAAAATACAAACTTCAAATTGCCCAAAGAGTACATAATAGGCCTATTTTTCCTACCTTTTATAAATATGAATGAAAAGAAATAGGTACTATCAATGTGAGACAATACATTTTAGAGATGAAAGTGAAAATAGAAAGTTGACCTTCCCATACAATTAGAAATTTACATAGTATATTGCAGTACTTCTCAGACCTTTAAGTGCATTTGAATTACACTGAGATCTTGTGAATTTTGAGATTCCATTTCAAGACACTGGTAGTAAAACTGAGACTGCATTGCTAACAAACTTCCAGTTGCTGCTGCTGTTGCTAGTCCAGACACCATACTTTGAGGAGCCTGGTGGTTAAAGAAGTGGGATTTTCAACATATAGATATAATTTCAATTTTTATTTTAGATTCAGCAGGTACATGTGCAGGTTTATTACATGAGTATATTATATGATGCCGAGGTTTGGGGTATGACTGATTCCATCCCCCAGGTAGTGAGTATAGTACCCAATAGTTTTTCAATCCTTCTCCATCTCTGATCCTCCCCTTCTAGTAATCCTCAGTGCCTATTATAACTATTCTTTATGTCCATTAGTACCCAATGTTTAGCTCCCACTTATAAGTGAGAACATATTTGCTTTTCTGTTCCTGAATTAATTGGCTTAGGATAATGGCCTCCAGTTCCATCTATGTTGCTTCAAAGGACATGATTTCATTATGTTTGATGGTTGCATAGTATTCCGTGGTGTATGTGCCCCACGTTTTCTTTATTCAGTCCACCATTGATAGGTACCTCTGTTGATTCCATGCCTTTGCTCTTGTGAATAGCTCTTCAATAAAGCGCTATTTTTTTTTGGTAGAATTATTTTTGGTAGAAATTTTTTTGGTAGAATTATTTTTGGTAGATATATTTTTGGTAGAATTATTTATTTTCTTGGAATATATGCCCAGTAATGGCATTGCTGAGTCAAATGACGTTCTGTTTTAAGGTCTTCAAGACATCTTCAAACTGCTTTCTACAGTGGCTGAACTAATTTACATTCCCACCAACAGTGTATGAGCATTCCCTTGTCTCAGTGACCTTGCCAGCATCTGTTGTTTTCCCGCTTTTTAATAATGGTATCTCATTGTGGTTTCGATTTGCATTTCTCTGATGATTAGTGACGTTGAGCATTTCTTCATATTTTTGTTGGCCACTTGTATGTCTTCTTCCGAGAAGTGTTCATTCATGTCTTTTGGACACTTTTTAATGGGGTTATTTGTGTCTGCTTTGAATTTTTTAAGTTCCGTATAGATTCTAGATATTAGACCTTTGTTGGATGCATAGTTTGCAAATTTTTTTTCCTATTCTGTATGTTGTCTGTTTACTCTGCTGATAATTTCTTTTGCTTTGCAGAAGGTCTTCACTTTAATTAGGTCCCTCTAAGTTGAAAGAAAAAGAAAGAAAGAAAGAAAGAAAAGAAGAAAGAAAGAAAGAGAAAGGAAGAAAAGAAAGAAAGAAAAGAAAAGAAAAGAAAAGTAAAGAAAAGAAAGAAAGAAAGAAAGAAAGAAAGAAAGAAAGAAAGAAGAGAGAGAGAGAAAGAAAAAAGGAAAGAAAAAAAAATGCATCTTGAGTTAAATAACCTGGACTTGTATCTGGGCCTGCAAGGTAACAGACATGTGACCTTATGTGAGTTATTTAACCCTTTCTATGCTCAGTGTCATCTGTAAAGCAGGGGTAATCAGAGTGTTGTTATCAAGACAATGTATGTGAATTATTTAACATAGTGCTTGGCGCATATGGGGTAATTAGAAGCAGCAGCAGCAGCAGAAGAAGAATTACTGTATTTTCTTTTAAGATGTCTGTTTAACCGGCACAGAGGGAAAATTCCTTAGCCTTACTGGAATAGTGGAATACCTTGTGTGTGCAAGTGTGTGTGTGTGTATTCACTATTTCACAACTATTCAATGTATATGCAGATATAATCACTATTTCACACATATGTAATTATATATATAATCGTATAGTTATAGAATCAACTCACATCTTTACATATTATATGTATCCCTGGCTTTTCTCAAAAATTAACGAGAGTAAATGAGATCAAGGTGAGCATCCTCAGGACCGAAAGAGGCAGTTATAAATGGGACATTCAATGCAAGCTTCTTGTCCAAGCCCAGAATCTTAGGGCTAACTCAAAAGCCAGAAGTTTCAGGGAAGTTCTGTGATCATGAGACTGCTAACACACGACTGACTCTGCTATTGTGAGAGTGTTGCTAAGATTCAACTGCCAGTCAGAGGTTACAAGCCCAAGACAATCTCACACACAGAGATCAGATAGTGATAATAAAAGATTTTCAGGAGGACTAAGAGCTAATTTGACTAGGAACAGAAAATCTTTTCAGACAAAGGAGATAGCCTGTTCAAAGGCCATGTGACATGACAGAGCACGGTGGGGAAGAGACATTGAAAGAAGGCTAGTGTTGTTGAAAAGCACAAAGTCACATAGCTAGCATGAGATAAACGTAGATACTGGGGCAGTTGCCAGACCGTGCTGGACCAGAGGCTAAACTAAGAAGGGTTGGGTTGATTGTATGAGCACTTCTAAGTGTTAAGCAGACATTGACATGATCCAATTTCAAAATATCACACTAGCTTCGGTATGACAAAAGCTCTGGGATGAGACAGAGTTGATACTCACCAGTTAGGAGACTGTAACAGTAGGTAAAGACAATGGTGGTAAAAGGAAAGGAAGGTGATGCATAGGCAGTGGAAATTATTAAGGGTTTTAAGCAGAAGGTGGTAAAGTTTTCATCAGACAAAGATGTATGATAAATTGAAGTTGGCAATCTCAAAGTAAAACCAGTTCAAAGACTACGGCAAGAGTATCCAAAAATCTATGAAGGTCTGCACTAAGACTGAGGGGCTGGAGAGGAGAGGGTAGGTTTAATCAGTGTTTGGAAATTAGCATCTTTTTTTAAATCGAGTTTTTGCTGGCTCCTAGGATTCAGCAACATCAATAAAGGAAAGACATAGAGAAGCAGAAAGGGATTCAAAGAATGGGTATGAGGTACAAAACTGGCAACATGACTTAGTTGATACACTTAATGGACTTTACAACTCAGCTGCCTAATGTTTGCCTTCCCTCAATCCTTCCACCTTCTTGCTAATAAAAGTTCAGAGTGATACTGGTTCTCAACACAACACTATAAGCCAAAATAATACAATTCGAGTCTAATTTCCCAAATATTTTCATAAAGAAGGATTGTGTTCTGATCAAGAGGTTCAATGTTTAAAAGCCAGAATTCAGTCAACTATAACTACGTGTGAGTGCACTATGTGAATAAAAACCATCTTGTCAAGACACATTGCCAGAGTCTGTAAACTAGAATGAATTGAGAGTAACACTGGTCATCATAGGGCTTAACCATCTGAGACCTTAAGCTTGAGAATCAAATCTTATGAACTGAAACACATTGGGAGTCAATAGGTCAATGCAGTGTTGCACTATTTGCTGTAATGGCACTAAGCAATCACACGGATGGATTGGCAGAGCAACATACGTATGAATGACTATTGTAGAATCATCCTGAGTGTGTTTTTAGTTTGAACTCTTTAAGAATGAGCTAGAAGAGACACCAGGCAATGCCCCTAAAGGAGATGCTGTGATTTCCAAGTAGATAATGCCAAGATGAGGGTCTCTTTATCTTCATCACAGAGAGCTAGATAGCAGTGCAGCTTGGGAATCTTCCAGGAGCACAGGTCACCCTTGAGGTTGAAGAGATCAGTGTGCCATAAGACAAAGAACACAGACTTTGAAGCTAGACTATATAAACCTGATTTTGCACCTAATGCATTTCCTGGTTTCATGATCTTGAGAGAGAGTGCTGAACCACGTTGTCACTTGCAAAATAATAATAATCTCTGATGCGTAACATTAGGATTAAATAAGCAATATTCAAAAAGCAAATGGAAAAGTGATAAGAATATAGTATGGTGCTCATAAGTGTGTGCTTTTTTCCTTTCTTTTTATAAATGGTTTGAGATTTTAGTGTCCACAAAAATCCCCTGGGACTGGCTGTGGTAACTCACACCTGTAATCTCAGCACTTTGGGAGGCCAAGGCTGGAGAACTGCTTGAGGCCAGGACTTTGAGACCAGCCTGGGCAAAATAGCAAAACCTTGTCTCTATAAACATCTTAAAAATTAGCTGGGTGTAGTGCATGCACCTGTAGTTCCAGCCACTCGGGAGGCTGAGGCAGGAAGATCGCTAAAGCCCAGAAGCTGAAGTCTACAGTGAGCCATGATCCAGCCTGGATGACAGAACGAGACCCTGCCACAAAACAAAGCAAAACAAACGAAAACCAAAACAACATCACATATGGTGCTTGTAATAATGCAGGTTCCTAGGCTCCACTTCTCAGTAATAATTTATAGGTCTAGGGCACTACTCAGAAATATACATCCCAAAGCACCCCCAGTGACTGATGCGGTTGATACATAAACTACATGTTGAGTGTCTTATAAGAAAACTGAGGCAATTATTTTAGAACACAAAGGGGACACTCCTGGAACCACTACAAAAAAAAAAAAAAAAAAAAAAAAAGCATTCAAGTTTGGTTCAAAATATCTTATTAAAAAAAAGGACTAAATGTTTCCAGAGTGGTCCAGAACCTCAACAGGAAAGGAAAGTTCAACAGGAAAGTTCATTTTCTAGGGCCAGGTGTAGAATTTTCCTCAGAGAGCTAAATGTCACTGACATTGGAGACTATGTTCTATGAAGTTACCTCAGGTTTAAGACAAAACCATAGGTGATTGTCCTATGACCAAAATTTTTTGATGAAAAAAAGATTATCTCTCCTTTAAATGCAATGAGTGAACTTTCCAAAAAATAAATAAATCAAATATTTCAGAATAAGGATGTATTTTTTCTATCCAAATTAATCATTTCTTAGTTTTTTTTACCCTGATTTGCTATCTCATAATTTCTAAAGTATGAAGTCAGTTTTTCTCATTCCCTCCTCACTTAACATTTTCTTTGTTCAATTCTGTACAAAGAGACCGTATTAAGAATGATGAGTCAATCCTTTCTGTATAAAATAAGGCATTTTATACAGTGTTCAAACCCAGCAGCAAGTACAATGACATCTTACGTGAATTCTAAAAACTGTTCATCTCACTAAACAAGCTCCATTCATTTATCTCAGCAGCCAACTTCCCACTGCAGCAGTGGTTAGTGAGTGAACCGACCATTCTCATTCCCAGGCATTTTTTCATTCATCTTGCTCTTCAAAATATGTGAATACATTACATCGCTCAGTGTTAAGTGGTGGTAAATCACAGCTCTGTACGCCTGACTTCCACTGAAGCCGCTGACAAGAAAACCTCATAAGAGGAGGTCACTTGATATAATAATCTTGTTCCAGATATGATGTGGGGGGAGCCAGGGGCCATAAATGAGAGAAAAGGAAGAGAGAAAGAAGACGTGACCATGCAGCATGAATCAAAAATGAACAAAAAAAAAAAAAAAAAAAAAAAGAAAAGAAAAGAAAGAAAAGAATAACTTTAAGCCCCTTTCTTTAAAATAGCTTTGGCATATAAAAGAATGAGAAAATATTTCCTCCAAAGTTGCAGTCCTTTGGGGGCAAAACTAAACTGGGCTTTGTAAATAAGAATTTAGGACTTAGAAGATAAGTAGTTTGAAAACTACTAATCATCACTTTCAAATCTGAGTAAACTTTCAAAAGATTAAATAAAAAAAAAAAAAACTCCAAAGATTTCGCTATATTTAGGTCTTTTTAGGGCCTCAGATAGAAATCAAGGGACTAGTAATCAGTACTTTAAAGATTAAGTTCTAAGTGCCCCCAGACAATCAGAAAATGAAACTTTCTTCTCTGTGAAGCTTTATGATGTGACCTGAGTGCAATCAGTAAAGAACACAAAAGAACCGTGACTGATTCTAAGTCATGACCAAATTTCAGAGGTACAGGGGGAAAGTAGGACCACAGAAAAGAAGAGACAGAAAACCATCAATCTATACATCTCAAAGCTTTTAATACACAATCTATTTTATCACATCTACAGTCTTTGTGGCTGCAAAATGTTGCCTCAAGCTAAAAGGATAAATAAGGAATGGTTTCTTTTTTTGCTTTTCAAATTTTATTTTTAATTGACAAATAATATTTGTATATTAATATATTTATGGAGTATAATGTAGTATACTGCATTATCTCATTTATATGTGGAATGGTTTAAGAAAAGAATCAATGAAGAAACCCACTAAGGTTTCCCGTAAATAATTAGTTGTTATATAGTGCACTCTGTGCTAAAGTATATTTCTGTGCATCTTTCCCCAATCATGTTTATTACTTACAATAAGGTTCACCTGTCTTCCTGCTTCCATAATAAAGTCTTTATTGTTTTTAAATTTTAGTCATTAAGAAATCCTTCTTATACAGGAGAGAAGACACATCTGGAAAGTTTTTCACTGATTTCCCCTTGAAATATTCCTGACATTTCTTGAATAAAATTCAATATTTATCCAACAAGAATTCATGGAGTAGTAGAAACTCTGCTCCAGGCTCTCTGCTTTTATAGTTCGGGGCTGATTCCTTACGAAGACAACCCGACACCATAGACACGTTCAGCTCTGCTCCCTAATGCTGAGGAATACTTGTCTGAAAGGTGCTTCCACCTGGAAGCTCTGGACACACCCTCCGTTATGAAAGGAATAGCTGCAGGTGGAAAGTCCATGTTATATTTCATTTCTGCATATCACAAGTCTAAGTGTCTTATCGCCCACCACCACTAGGATTTGAAAGCCAATTGATGCACACTGTGAGTGTATTTCACCACTAGCCCTAGGAAGATGTTTGTCCTATGTCTAAAAGTTTCAGCTTTCACAAGCCCGACTCTCGAGGTTCAGCAGCAAGCATTTTGCTATCTAGCCCATCTTGATCGTGTGTGCCAGATATGGTAACAAGGCTAAGTCATTTTATGCCCGCCTTCCACAGTTCCTCCTCATCCTTTTCATCCCATGTCTAATAACTGGGCTACAGTTGTCTCTAAGTCAAAGGACCCCACGTTGTCTTAACTTTTCATAACATCAAACACCAGTTTAAGCCACAAAGCTACCAACAATCTGTAACACCCAGCCTCCTCTCCTGCTCCTTCACCATAAACAAATATGTCTGTTCCATCATCATACTCCACCACTTAGAGTTCTGTGTCTAGAGCTCTGTTAGGGAGGCATATGGGTTCATACCTCTGGACTTTAGAATGTACTTTTTTTTTCTGTTTATGAGGCTAACTCCAGCACATCCTTCAAAACTTAACTCAGGCATAGCATCTGCTGGAAGTTTTCCCAGATCCCTCCTACCCCAAGTCTCTCTCACCTCCATGCCCCGAAGATCTGCTGTGCACAGCCCTGGAGTAACTTTTCACTGTTCCTTCCCTAGTTTGTCACCCTTCAGCAGTTTGGCTCATTGATTTATTAGCATCTTGCCATTTTAGGAGCTCTTTCTGTATCTGCTCCAAGGTCAATAACTATAATGTAGCATCTAATTCTTAAAAATCAGAGATAGAAATTATTTTTTCTATTTGTCAAAAGGGAAAGCAATCTCAAAAAAATTTGCTCGATGCCACACATCTAGTAAATTGTGGAGCAGAGATTACTGCTCCCATAGCTCTCAGTCTTCACTAGTTTGCAGTAGTTTTCTATCTTCAATCCTTTTCACCATCTTTATGCCTTATTAGAGACTGAATAAATATTTGCTGATTTAAAAATAATGAATGCTCACAGGGCACATGCCTATAATCCCAGCTAGTCAGAGCCTGAGGTGACAGGATTCATTGAGTATCAAGACTGTAGTGTGCTGTGATTGCACCAGTGACTAGACACTGCCCTCAAGCCTGGGCAACATAGCAAGACCCCCATCTCTAAAAAGGAAAATAACAAAAAAATTAGCGATCGAGTGACTGCATGGGGCCATGTTATATTAACCTTCATAGTGCTATCCTTGACAGCGCCACTCTGTTCATGACAAATTGGGTCTCTGGCTCACAGTCTCTCTCTCCTTCAAACCTGCTATGACTCTGGGTTAAATGGAATACCCCATCCAATATCCTTGTGTCTCAGTTCCCCGAAGTCCTCCAATAGACATCTCTACAGATATTCCCTATACATATCTTCATCCCCTTTCTCTGAGAACTGACTTTGGTGTGCAGGAATATCACCCCTGGAAATCATGTTAACAGTATGTAACATTCCTTGGACAGTTGATGAGACCCAAGCCATACCAGTCACATTCTGTCTCACAAGATTTAGAATTCAGCTGGTCAAGTGAACTGAGAAGTCTTTAAATTCCAGAGCTGTGAAGTGGCCTCTTTTGTTTCTGTGCATGCCAAGGAGTGAAATCCAGTGTGCTGAGAAAGAGTATGAAGCAGATATACAGACAAAGAAGCAGAAGCAAGAAAAATACAGAATATCACTTGAATTATGATGGCTCTATATTTACTTTTATAGCATGATGGCTTAGTGCCAGACTGCCCTTGGGTTGGTTCCATGAACTATATATATATGATATCTCCAATACATTTTCTTTGTTGTTTTGTTTGAGTTACTTAGAGAGTTTTAACTAATTCTTCATCTCTAGGTACCTGACACTTTTCTTTAGTGGCATAATCCTTGGCAGCATCCCAAATAGCTCTACCTCCAACATCGCTAAAGCCAACATGGCTTTTCTGACCGCACACTTAAATTTTTCCAACTTAGTTTTTCAACTAATATCTCTATCTATTGTTCAGGCTCAATTAATTCTCTAGTTTATTGGCACCTCAACCTTCTCCCTATCCAAAAGCAAGCCATGTGTGTTCACTTACCTTCTCATTCATTTATAATCTTATCCTTTACACCCTCCACTTGTCAATACACTTAACTTCCTTGCCACTTTGACCTGCTGTAGGATCATCTAAAAACCAATCATCATCAGAAAAAACCATAGCAACAATTTGGATTAATACAGTTACCATGCCTCTTCCACACCTGCACTGGGAAAGGTAAGCACTGGGAGAGACATATCTCCTAGAAATTCATGGTCACTGACCTTTACTCCTGCTGTATTTCTCCTATCAATTTGAAGTCTCTCACTTCACGATAACTATCACAAACCTCTTTTCCCAAATACTGTATAATATTCCATCAACTCCCTAAGTCTTGGCTTATTTTTATATAATAATAACATTAATATTAACCATAGTTTATATTTTATAGAGCTTCCATGTTAGGCACTTTTCCAACTGTTTTGCCTACAATGGCCCATTTACTGTATCAGCTAAGTACCATTACTAATTTTATCTTACAGATAAATAAACAGAGGCACAAAAGAAGTAGCAGTGTCTGGCCAGACGTGGTGGCTCATGCCTGTAATCCTAGCACTTTGGGAGGCCGAGATGGGCAGATCACCTTAGGTTAGGAGTTCAAGATCAGCCTGGCCAATGTGGTAAAACCCCGTCTCTACTAAAGATACAAAAAAAATTAGCTGAACATGGTGGCAGGTGCCTGTAATCTCAGCTACTGAGGAGGCTGAGGCAGAAGAATCGCTTGAACTCATGAGCCAGAGGTTGCAGTGAGTGGAGATGTTGCCATTGCACTCCAGCCTGGGCAACAAGAGTGAAACTTCGTCTCAAAAAACAAAAAAAAAAAAAAAAAAAGGAAAAGAAAAGAAAAGAAGTAGCAGCTAGTAAAAGGCAGAGCCAGGATTCAAATTCAGGCAGTCCGGCTCTAAAGAATCTGCTCTAATTTCATCCTGCCTCACATAAAAACATATAGACACCATTTTATAGGAATTCTCTGAATAGCCCATCAACAAATCTATCTATATGCAAGGTGTGTGCCCCATCATTTCCTCCTCTCCTCCATCCCCCAAATAGAACAATCTCCTTACCTATCTCTAAATTTCCATTTCTTCCTCCATCTCCGAAATCTTACTCTAGGTATTATACCCTCTGTCTTCTGTGTCTAAACCCTAACATTCTCATTTGGGGGTCGGGAGTCTGGTTTTTTATATTCCCAACATTTTACTATTTATGTTTGCTATTATATTTTTAACAAGTAACAGATATTTCCTCATCCTGATATCTCTTTATTGGTGTCACTTGTCAAGCCTCACAAAAACATCTCTTTTCTCTCAAAAGGCATTAATTATAATATTTTGAAGATTTGTTTTATTACTTCTGTGTCATCCATGATCCTTTATCTCTTTGTTTTGATCTGTCCTTCATGACTAAGGTTCCTTAAGTGTTTTAGTTTCTCTTTGGCTGTGAGTTCATTCTTAAAACAATGAAAAGCCAATGGAAATATCTTGTTTGCAGAAAGAGCTTTTCCAGTAAAGGGATCTGAGCTTTCTGTTTAAGGACTCCATTACACATCAGAGTTGATTTAAGTTTAACACCTAATTATGGGTTGAATTGTATTTCCTGTCAACATTCATAAGTGGAAGTCCTAACCCCCAGTATCACAGGATGTGAACTTATTTGGAAATAGAATTATTGCAGCTGTTACAAGTTCCTAATGGAGTAGGGTGGGCCCTGAGTCCAACATGACTGGACACAGGGAGAACACCTTATGAAAAATATGGCAGAGATCAGGGTGAGGCTTCTATAAGCCAAGAATACCAAAGATGGCAGGCAGGCCACCAGAAACTGGGGGAAGGCATAGATCAGGTTCCCTCTCACTGCCCTCAGGAGGAACCAAGCCTACTGAGATATATATATATATATATATGTATACACACACACACACACACACATATATATGTCTATATATGTATATATGTCTATATAGACACAGATGTCTATATATGTATATATGTGTATATATGTATATGTATGTGTCTATATATGTATATATGTGTATATATGTATATGACACATATATATGTATATGACATACATATTTTTATTTTTAGACAGAGTCTTTCTCTGTTGCACAGGCTGAAGTCCAGTGGTGGGAGCATGGATCACTGCAGGCTCAACCTCCTGGGCTCAAGCAATCATCCCACCTCAGCCTCCTGAGTAGCCATGACCATAGGCACTCACGCGACCAGGCCTGGCTAATTTATTTTTATTTATTTATTTTTTTGGTAGAGACGGCATCTTGCCACGTTGTTCAGGCTGGTCTCAAACTCCTGAGCTCAAGTAGTCCTCCCACCTTGGCCTCCCAAAGTGCTGGGATCACAGGTGTGAGCCCAGCCACCTTGATTTCTTGATTTCAAATTTCTATCCTCCACAACCGTGAGACAATGAATTTCTGTTGTTTAAGCCACTCAATTTGTGTTACTTTGTTACGGCAGCCCTAGCAAATTAATGCTCCACTTCTGAATGCCCTCCAGGAATCTCTGTTCCTGGCTTCTCTCTTTTAGAAGCAGGGTGGAGAATACCTGCTGGGATGCCCACTCTTCAGTATGGAAACCCTTAGTTCTCCTGTTTTTAGTCCTGTACTTCACCACCTACACACACACACACACACACACAACCCTCCTGGTGTGTCAGGTGGCCTAATTTCTTCAGATTGAAAAGTCTGCTATATTGCTGTGTGGGAGGGTGGTTCGCTTGCCTGTGCTGACTGGGGCAGCGGGTCAGCAACACCAGGTGCTCCACACACAGATCTTCAAAATCACTATCCTTTTCTTCTTACACCTGCAGTTTATTTTTCATGGTACATTGTGTCTCTAAAATATGAAGCTCTACCGAGGGTCTTGAGTCATTTTGGGGTACTAAAATTACAACCATATTGGTATTTACCTCTGCAATAACCTAGTTTGTAAATAAATTGCTTACCATTTCTCTGCTTCCAAAATTGTATCGTATTCTCATGATTACCACTGTGAATGTATACCTTTCTTAATCCCTTTATTCTTATTTAATCTGGTTTTCTGTTAGAAGTGGAGTTAAGCATGGATGAACAATTTATCTTCCCTCAAAAAACTTTGTCCGCATTTAAATATGCTCATAAATTTGCACCTCTTTTAATTCCACATTTCCCCTTAGCTATTGTTCTGTCAGCATCCTCCTCTTCACAGATAAACTTTAAGAATTGTTTATACCGTACATCTCCACTTCATTACCAGCCTCTCAATCCTCACACCTCTCTCAGCTAGCTTCTACCCCTATACCAGTTCCATGAAAAGTGCACAAATGTCTTCTAAGACTTCAATGCCATTAAACTCTAAAGACACTCTTCAGCTGACCTCTCATCGGTATTGGCTAGATGGGCATACTGTGACTTCTTATAATATTCTCAGTCTTTGCCTCCTGTGACATTTCTTTATCCTAACTTGTCTACTACATCCAAAGCTATGCCGTTCAGTCTCCTTTGCCAACTGAGTTTCCTCTACGGGAACTTTAAATGCTGGGCTTCCCCAGTATCTCTCTGATGCACAATTCTCTTTCAAGGCTACTTTCTTTGTGATTCATTTCACTCCTGTGGTTCTATTCACCATCCATTCTCTCATGACTCTTAGACGTACTTCTCCAATTCAGACTAAGCCCAGGAGCTACTGACCCATGTATTCAACTAACTGTAACATTTCCTTGTAGCTTTCTTATATGCATTTCAAGCTGAATATGTAAGTAACAAAATAAAAGGTAATATACCGCAACCATGGCATTAAAAAAAAAAAAAAACAGAAAAGCAGGAGTGTGTAAAGGAAATAGCACAGGATTTGCTTGTGCTAAGATCTGGTAAGGACCAATACTTGAAGAAAAAAGTGTTAGACAAGATATATGTTGGAAGACTAAGAGGTTCAGCATAGCTGTGATTGTGCTAATAGGCATTTAGTGAGGGTTCTGGGCAGCAAGGACGCCAAATGATGGCACATCACAAAATGGCAGGATGAAGAGCAGGACACTGGCCTGTGTCTTCACAATTTGTCCTGATGTTGGTCCTGATGCTATATTTATCATGCTATCCATGTATAAAATGTTTGTATTTTTAACCCATTCATTTATTATCATCAATCATCTCAAGCTATAGACATCTAGGTGTACAGACAGGGCCTATTTTGATATATACCCTTTACTCCGCCAGCTAGATTCCCCCAACTCACGACTGAAAGCCCCTATTCCTGTATGAAGGATGAAGATGGAGTGGAAGGTCAGTAGAGATTGAAAACTCCATGATGTCCCACAAACTGTTTCTGTTCCTCATAGGGATTCTTAATTTTCCTCACCAGTGAGATAGGACAAACTTCTCAGAAAAAAAGTATGGGCACTTGGTGCCAACATTAATCTCCTACCAGTGTTACTGTGGAATAAATTGTACTGATTTCTTCCAACAACCAACTTCCATTTCTTCTACGGGTAGTCTCATACTAGGGATATATGTATTGAGCCTTTTGTTTTATTTTCCCATAGCTGTGATCCCAAAGGGGTGAAAAATGCTTCTTCAGGACCACCAATCAGATTATAATTTTTAGCAATTCTGTCATTCTGATAATTCTTTTTCTTTTGAGACAAGGTTTCACCCTGTTGCCCAGGCTGGAGTGCAGTGGCACAGCCACAACTCACTGCTGCCTTAAACTCCTGGCCTCAAGTGATCCTCCCACCTCAGGCTCCCAGCTAGAACTACAGGTGCACACCACCATGCCTAGCTTTTTTTTTTTTCTTCCTTTTTTTTGAGGCAGAGTCTTGCTCTGTCACCCAGGCTGGAGTGCAGTGGTGCTATCTAAGCTCACTGCAACCTCCACCTCCTGAGTTCAAGCGATTTTCCTGCCTCAGCCTCCTGAATAGCTGGGCTTACAGGCATGTGCCACCACACCCAGCTCATTTTTATATTTTTAGTAGAGACGGGGTTTCTCCATGTTGGCCAGGCTGGTCTCGAACTCCTGAGCTCAGGTGATCCGCCCACCTCAGCCTCTCAAAGTGCTGGGATTACAGGTGTGAGAAACCATGCCCAGCCTAATTTTTTAATTTTTATCTTTTTTTGTAGAGATGAGGTCTCACTATGTTGCCCAGTTTGGGGTTAAACTCCTGACCTCAAGCAATTCTTTCACCTCAGCCCCTAAACTGCTGGGACTACAGGCGTGAGCCACCAGGCCCAGCCCGATAGTTTTAATTTCCTATGCCTCATTTTGGAATCAGTTTTTGAAACTCTTTCTCTTTATTTGGTATGGGAATTCAGTTTCACAAGGGACCACAGGCTGTCACAGATCTCTACCTACTAGCTCTGCCTTTTTCCAAAAAAATGGTCTTTTTCCCAAGACTTCTAACTCACCACATCCCCGTTTGGTCAGCAGGTTCAACTTGATTACAGAGCTTCTCTTTGGAGCTATCAGCGTACCTTCAGCAGATATTCAGAAACAGGACCACTTTATGTTCCCATCTTAGAGATGATAAAACTGACAGACTAGTGAAATGATTTCAGAAAATTCATAAAGCTACTTACATGAGGTACTGTCTATAAAGTGTTCAACAGAGAATTATACTTTTCACTTCCTCCACATCACACCTGGCCAAGCCATGAATATCTCTCATCTAGATTCTTCCAATAGGCTCCTACTTGGTTCCTCCACAGCTGCTTCTTCATTTTCACACACAGTTCAAGTGACACTTTTAAAATATAGATTATGTCATTCTGCAGATCAAATTCTACAATGGCTTCCCATCTCCTTCAGAGTAAAAACCAAGGTCCTGACAGTGTCCTCTAAAGCTCTATTTAATGTGGTCTTTATTACATCTCTTACTCTGTCTGAAACTGTTTTCCCCTCACTTATCTCCCCATACCGCAGCGGCCTCCTTGCTGATCACAGAGTCCACCAAGTATGCAGCTACTGCAAGGCCCTTGCACTGTTCTCTGTGCCTGGCATTTGCTTCTCTCAGATCTCTGCTCCAGCATCACTTTTGTGGCTTGCTTAGCTGCCCGGTCTTAAATTGTAATCCTCCATGGCTCCCCAAACTCCTATTTTATTTTCCTTCATAATTCTTTCACTGTCTGATATACTCCATGTTTTACCTATTTTGTTTGTTCTGTGTCTTCTCATCCCTTTCCCAACACACACACATCACACACACACACATCAATCACATGCACACACATCACATACATCACACACACACACACACACACACACACACACACACAGCATTTTGATTTTTATCCTGCTTTTTTTCCCTTGCCATCTCCCCAGTGGAGAGAAGCCTGCTTGGATATTTGTTACATAATGAGTGCTCAATAAATATTTGTTCAATTAAAAGTGAAAACTTTTTGTACATAGTAGAGCTTAAAAATATATGGCATTTTTATTTTTGTCATTGTTTCGTCACTATTATTTTTAATGCTATTGCTATTTGCATTAAACAGAGTGAGAACCCACTTCTTCGGATGTCCCCTCTCAGTGCCTTACCCAAAAATATTGTAGGTGAAAAGATAAAGAGGGAATAAAAAATTATAACAGTAAAAATGAACAATAAATAACCCCAAAGGCAACATAAGAGCTAATAATTTTTTCATCAAATGTACACTGAAACTATGAAAGATGCAGCAGAACGGTTAAAACATGTTCCATATCCTCTACATTATCTTCCAAAGTAGCATGGAGGCCAGTGATGCAAATAACGATTCAGGTGTTGTTATCAGAGAACACGCATTCCATGCTTCAAGGTACATGAATGCATGCTTGCTAAGAGTATTTGGGGAAGGCATTTCTTAAATCATCAAGAAGATGTCTGGGAGGAAAAGTTTATAACTTATTTTCTTAAAAGGAAATATCAAGCTTGCTTCCTAACATGGGACTGGAGAACATTAAACTTACATTCTCCTAGTAGCCAAAAAGTAACCCAAAATTTGCATCTACTTAATTTTGAAGTTTTTGAGTTCATTCCCATGAACATGGTCATATTAGGGTTTCCTCTAGAGACAAACCACTCCATGCAAAATGAAACGTTATTAGCCACATGCCTACCATATTTATGCTTCGTGGGATATGTCAGAAAACTGCCAACCTCTTGTCCATATCACAACATGCCCAGTGTAGGGAGCCCACAGCGTTGGAATCAGACTTCAAGCTCTGTCTTGCACTCCTAAAGGAGCTTTGCAAAGTTACTCAGCCCCCATGAACCTTCATTTTCTCATCTCATGCAATGGCTATCAGTGCATTTTCCTCATATGGTTGTTTTGAAGATTAAAGAGATGGTATATGTAAAGTTTCTGGCAGAGAGCCTGAAAAATAGCAGGTGCTTGATAAATGTTAATTTCCTTTCAATTCCCCAAAGTCTCAAACCACGGGCCTCTTTCTCTGACTAGTTCATCTGTTCACTTAATCCATGTTAAATATGTTACCCTTCACTGATAATAGAAAACATTTTTACTGAAAAATGGTCTATACCAAGATAAGTGACATAATTAGTAGTAATAGGGCACCTCAAATGCATCATAGAAGAGAAATTTTGAAGCAGCTGAGACATACGTAGCTATCTAACAACTTTACCTAAGTGAGCCCAGAAAAAAGGAAAGACTCCGAAAGTTTTGTTAAGAGATTAAACAGGATTATTAAACAAGGTATAGTAGGCAATTGCTTTTCTACCTGATTCCTACCTACTCTTCTGTGGAAACTTTGCTTTGTTGCAACCAATCTTGCCCCATTCTCACACTGTGCATCGAAAGCATAGTGAATACCTTCCTTGGGCTGCAAGGATAGAGTATATATTTAGCCTAAGCTAAATCAGACAGCCTAGGCCACACTCAACCCATGTGTTCACAAGCCATGTTTCGGAGACAGGAAATGGGACTTAATTAGAGAACCAATTTTAAGCTCTCAGGCAAGAGGTTACTCTCCTGCTTACTGAAAATGCTAAAACTCTAAGCCTAAAGCTACAAGTGGCCTCCGTGTAAGAGCCTTGAAAAGAAACCATTCCAGGCCAGGCGCAGTGGCTCACGCCTGTAATCCCAGCACTTTGGGAGGCCAAGGCAGGCAGATCACAAGGTCAGAAGATCGAGACCATCCTGGCTAACACGGTGAAACCCCGTCTCTACTAAAAATACAAAAATTAGCCGGGTGTGGTGGCAGGCACCTGTAGTCCCAGCTACTTGGGAGGCTGAGGCAGGAGAATGGCATGAACCCAGGAGGCAGAGCTTGCAGTGAGCCAAGATCAGGCCAAGGCACTCCAGCCTGAGCAACAGAGCGAGACTCTGTCTCAAAAAAAAAAAAAAAAAAAAAAGACAAAAAAAAAAAAAAAAACCATTGCAGAGAAAATAGAATGAAATGTTTTCCTGTGCTATAGTTTAAGTCCTGAAATAAAAGCACGTGTGGCAGATGTTGTTACCTTGCCCACAGCTTCTCAGCACCTATGGTTTCCACGCACACTCACAACTTCCTACTATCAGTACCTACAACTCTCTACCTGAAGTCTGTCTCTCATTGCAGGAGCATGCTCAGGCTGAGCACAAAGGAGGCCAGAAATACCTGGAAGCTACGTACAGGGATAAATGAATGACTGGAATTGAAGGAGAAATACCCCTGCTTCGTTGCTCCTCAGGATAACTCTGAGATGATCTTACAGCAAATCCGAGGTCGATTGAGCCTCAGTTTCCCACAGTAGCAAACTGTCAACATACATTTGCTTGGCTGTTTTCTTTTCTTCCTTCACTCTCCTATTCCTTTACCAATGCTTCTTAAGATCCTCTCCAAAATAAAGTTCATGAGTATGCTAAACTTTGTTTTGGAGTTTGCTTCTGGGAGAACCCAATCTAACACAGCTGGTGCCTAAGTAGCCCTAGGAAGCAGACCCTCAAGGTGAAATTCTAGAATAAGATCACTTACTAGTCGACTGACAACAAGGACTCCACTGCTGATTTGTGCAGTAAAATTCTTCCCATAAGATGAAGATTATTAAGAACCTTACCTGTGGCAGATTGGGATGAAATAAAATGAATGGCAATGGGCACAATTATGCAATATTCTCGCCTTTGAAAGACATGAGAGTATTAGTAATTACAGTAAATTTGGAGTTGGTAGGCTGGTCTTATGAGCCAAAAGTTCCCCGAGAAAAAGGAAGAAAGCAAGCCAACTCTCAAAAAAGATCTTCTTTCCTGCAGTCAGATGGAAGACTGTGCTGAAAATCAGACTCAAAATTTGATTGTAAAGATTGCGCTACAGAAAAAGCTGAATTCATAGCGTTGGCAAGCCTCCTGTGCTACAGTCAGAAACTTGACAGAGAAGAAAAGGGACTTGAGCTAGTTTTTAAACACAAAAACATTCAATTGAAGAGCAGGCCCATTTTCTTGAAGGGCCCTACAATTTCATAGAAAGTATATACAATAGTGATTCCTCCAATTTTTTTTCCCAAAGTGACCAAAAACCACTTAGAGTACCTGCCACAGAGGACAGATGAATACCTAAATCTTTTGAAAGCTGTCATATAATTGGTAGTAGCTGTTATAAATGCCAAAATGCCATCATGGACCTTATTTAAAGTGGGAATGTATGAAGCCCAGATGACTGATGAAGTTCTGGCCCAAGTCTGCCTCACAGTATGTGGAGCTCACTGTCCATCCACTTACTATGTGATCTTGAGAAAAGGCAGATACTTAGCACCCAGGAGAACCATCACCAGGTTCTGGACCTATGGAATCAGAGCAATTATGGCAGTAAAGTCCAAATGGAAGCCCCAACAAGGTATGATACAGAAGCAATACCAAATCCAGTTCAATCCCAAAAACTTAAATGTGATGAAACTTAAACTTAAATGTGATTCAGAAGCAATAAATCTCAGTTCAATCTCAAAAACTTAAATGATGAAAGTGTGGTTGGTGGTCCCCATTGCATCCCATAATTCACTACAACCCTGCAAAAACTACATCTGGCAGTTGAAGTCTTTTCTAACCCCAAAAGATCTCATTCACTTGGAACATATATATTCAGTCTTACTTCGGGGCTATATTAACTTCCCACTCTCTGCCACGATATAGTTCAAAGAGAGTTTGATCATCTTAGACATAGATGATATGATATTCCAAAAGTCAACACACTGGTTGTTTAGTAATCACATCAAGTTAATAAGACTCTCTAATAGAAAACAGCAAATACTCTGGATGCTCTTGTAAGACACAGGAAAAACAGAGTAGGTAACAAACCCCACAAAGATTAAGAGAAGATTAAGAGACCTGCTGTGTCAGTGAAGTTTTTAAGAGTACAGAGTTGTAGAGCATACTGGCACCTCCCCTACTTGAGTTAAAAAACAAGTTGTTGAACCCTGTACCTCCTACTTTCTACCATTAAGAAAGAGGCTCAGCCCAGTGTGATGGAGCACCCCTGTGGTTCTAGCTATTCAGGAGGCTAAGCAGGAGGACGGCTTAAGCCCAGGCGTTCAAGGCTGCAGTGAGCTATGATCACACCACTGCACTCTAGCGTGGACAATAGAAAGAGATCCAGTATCTAATTAAAAAAATAAAAAATAGGCCAGGTGCGGTGGCTCACGCCTGTAATCCCAGGACTTTGGGAGTCCAAGGCAGGTGGATCACAAGATCAGGAGTTCAAGACCAGCCTGGCCAACATGGTGAAACCCCTTGTCAAAAATTGCTGGGCATGGTGGCACGCACCTGTAGTCCCAGCTGCTTGGGAGGCTGATGCAGGAGAATCCCTTGAACCCGGAAGGTAGAGGTTGCAGTGAGCCAAGATCATGCCACTGCACTCCAGCCTGGGTGACAGAGTGAGACTCCATCTCAAAAAATTAAAATTAAAATTAACAAAATAAAATATAAAATAAAGAGGCTTCATATCTTCATGTTTGGTAGGCCTTTTGAATTTGGAGACAGTCTATTCACACCTGGGGATATTGCTTTGACTGGATGACTGCTACTAGTTTTACTTACTTTCTGATATCATATATACACATATATATAAAATATATTTATATATGATAATGTGGGGAAAAGTAAGTCTAAGTAGTACAAGAGTGGACTGTAGGTGAGGGTGTCAATGCTCCCCCATGCCCATATGTCTTTTGCAATCAGTATCTCCATGGATGCTTACAGCTGCCAACTGCAAATGACAGTGATTTTGTATGCAGGTTTTCTCTGTCCATAAAAGTATGTTAAGCCTATACTTGTGGCAGGCAAAGTGCCAGAGAGTCAGTATGCCTATGAGCAGCCCTTTAACCAATGACAGAATAGACTGGACATCAATAACCTAACTTCTTTACCTCTTAGAACGACTCTTAGGCATGGTTGAAACTGTGTTCCAGAGGACCCAGACAGAGTCTAGGTGGCTCACAATGATAACATGCTCATATATGCATCCCATATTGGCCTTTTCCTCTTGCTTACCTTATTTCCATTTTCAATAATGGTGCTTCAGAGGTCAGGAAAGAAATTGCACTCAAATCTTTGTCTATTTCTAGGTATGCTTCTAGGTCTTACCCTAGGAAAAATTAACCTAAAATAGTACCTTTAGTTTGGACTAATTCTGAACATTTTTGCTAATGTGAGCTAGTAAATCTTATTTCCATAAACCAACTTGAGCCAAGTTTTCTTCCACTTATATCTAAAGAGACTTTTACAGAGACTATAATAAACAAAGCAGGTATATGCTTATTTTTAAAGAATATGCTCTATTTGCACAATTCTGGAGACTATTACTTTTCATAACCATTGCCAGGCTTTCTAAAATATACATTTCTCAAAGTCAGAAATCATGGGTTACTTTATTTGTAATCTTCCTGACTCTCTAAACAAGGTCCATATCTCTTTTTCTGTCCCATTATTTAACTACAACTTCCTATTTTTCTACTCTACCTTTTAAAAGTAGCATTCTCTAGGTTTTTATATTTGATTGTCTCATTGTATTAGTCTGTTCTCATGCTGCTAATAAAGATATACCCAAAACTGGGTAATTTATAAGGGAAAGAGGTTTAAATGACTTACAGTTCCACATGGGTGGGGAGGCCTCACAATCATGGTGGAAGGCAAACAAGGAGCAAAGTCACATCCTACGCAGCAACAGGCAGAAGAGCTTAGGTACGGGAACTCCCCTTTATAAAGCCATCAGATCTCGTGAGACTTATTCACTACCACGAGAACAGTATGGGGAAAACCACCCCTATGATTCTATTATCTCCACCTGAACCCTCCCTTGAACTGTGGGGATTATTACAATTCAAGATGAGATTTGGGTGGAGACACAGCCAAACTATATCAGTCCACCCCAGCCCCTCCCAAATCTCACGTCCTCACATTTCAAAACCAATCATGCCTTCTTAACAATCCCCCACAGTCTTAACTCATTTCAGCCTTAGCTCAGAATCCACAGTCCAAAGTCTCAACTGAGGCAAGGCAAGTCCCTTCTGCCTATGATCCCGTAAAATAAAAAGCAAGTTAGTTACTTCTTAGATACAATGTGGGTACAGGCATTGGGTAAAGACACCCATTCTAAAAGGGAGAAATAGATCAAAACAAAGGGGAAACAGGCATACACCAAACTGGGCAATGTATGTTTTAAAAAAAGAGGTTTAATTGACTCACAGTTCCACATGGCTGGGGAAGCCTCACAACCAGAAGGCAAATGAGGAGCAAAGTCACATCTTATATGGCAGCAGGAAAGAGAGCTTGTGCAGGGGAAACTCCCATTTATGAAACCTTCAGATCTCATGAAACTCATTCACTACCATGAGAACAGTATAGGGGAAACTGCCCCCATGATTAAATTATCTCCACCTGGCTCTGCCCTTGACATGTGGGGGTTATTACAATTCAAAGTGGGAGAGCTTTAGGTGGGGACACAGCTCAATCATATCACTCATCTTCCTCATAGTAAAACACTACTGCATTTCTCTCTCCTACATCCTATGGTTTCGTCTTTCACCTTCTTACTGGTTACACATCTGTTCGTCTTCTGAGCTTCCAGATAACTGGCCAAAAGACAGCCAGTGGGCTGAGTCTCAGTAATTTAAATTAACCTCACTCCAAATCTAATTATTCATCATTCCCATCTTCCCTATACTAACTTTTAACTTGTTATTTCCCAGTAAATGACTTTACCAACCATAGAAGCTTCAGCACTAGAAAAATCCCTTTGTTCCCTTCTCTCTCCTTCTCCTCTCCCTCTCTTTCCCCCCTCACCTCCCTGCTCTCCCTTTTCTTTCCCTCTCTCTCCACTCAACAACTAAACATGACTTTTCACTACTGCCAAAGTTACATCCCTAAACAGGTGAAGGGAGACAGAGGAGCCAAGCAAAAACATTTCATCCTAATGTACCGATTAAGAATGGGTACATGAATTAAGTCTGACCATTCAAGCAAAGATATGGAATAAACCTAGGCACTCATTAATAGTGGATTGTATAAAGAAAATGTGGCACATATAAACTATGGAATACTACCTTTTAAAAGTTAGCATTCCCCAGGTTTTTACTTTTGATTGTCTCATCTTCCTCATTGTAAAACACCACCTCATTTATCTCTGTTACATCCTATGGTTTCATCTTTCACCTTCTTACTGGTTTACACAACTGTTTATCTTCAGAGCTTTCAAATAACTGACCAAAAGACAGACAGACTTAAAAAAAGAATTAAATCACATTCTTTGCAGCAATGTGGATGCAGCTGGAAGCCATTATTCTAAGTGAATTAACGCAGGAACAGAAAACCAAATACCTCATGTTTTCACTTATAAGTGGGAGCTCAACATTGGGCACACGTGGATATAAATACGAGAACAGTAGACACTGAGGACTCCTAGAGGGGAAAGGAAAGGAGGCAGGGGCAAGGGCTGAAAAACTGCCTATTGGGTACAATATTCATTACCTGAGTAATGGGACTTGTACCCCAAACCTCAGCATCACACAATATTCCTAGGTAACAAACCTGCAGATGTACCCCCTCAATCTAAAATAAGAGCTGGGAAAAAAAGCCTCAATATTTATGGCCAAAGGGAATCAGTTCAATGTTGCATAAGTATCTAAAAACTTTTTCCCCTTTGTTGTTCTTCATTCCTAATTAGTCAAGTCATGTTAATTTTAACACTTAAATATGTTTCACTTCTATTGGCTTACCCCTCTCCCTTTTCCTGACCACTTGTACTGGCATTTTTAGGGCTCTGTCAGTCCTGCCTAGATTACTGCAGTCTGTGTGCTCCATTCTATCTATCCCAGCCTCTATGCTGTTTCTAGAATGCTTTTTCCAACATTCCAAATAGATTCTATTTATTCCCTATTTAAATCCTTCTAGGCTACGGTTGTCTTAAATATAAAATTTAATCTCTGGACCATATAAGGCCCTTCATGATCTGATACCTGCAATTCCTCCCAGTCCCAATCCCAGCCCCAGTTCCCCAAACTCAGCTGACTGTTCCATCAACTCAAGTATCACTTCCTCACGGAAATCTTCCCTGATTCTCCAAGGTCAACTTAGTTAAGTGCTCCCACTTCCATCATAGTGCAGAGAACGATTCCTGGGACCATGAGCCTTTTGTGCAGCTCCATCATGGCAAACACCTCACTATATTATGTATTTTCCCATTTGACACCAAGGCCCTGAGGGCAGGCATTGTGGCCTATTTGACTTTGGTTTCCTAATACTGAGCAAAGTGCCTGGCACAGTGGACTTCTGATAAATGCTTATTTAAAGAAATAAACAAGTGAATGAACAGGTCAGTGTCACATGTGGCATAGCCTTGAGTTTCTACATAGTACTGATGGTCTACAGCAGAAATTTTGCATATTTATTTGCTTTCTCTAAAGGCCCTTAAAGGTGCTCCATATGTTCAGAGAAGCACTTTCTCTCTGGGTACGGGGGAAGAATAGGGCAGCTCAAGTCTTCTAATGGAGTCTGAGCAAGAAAAGTCATCTATAGAGCAATGTAATACACTTTTTTGGAATGAAGCCTGTGGCAGATTTTCAATGACTTAGCAATGCATTATGTATTGTCAATAATATCCAGACTGCAGCCAAGTAGGTTTGCATGCGACTAGAGCACAAGGTCACAGGAGAGTTTATGGTGCTTGTAACTGAAAAGCATAAAGTCGATCTTAAGTTCAATGAAGGAAATAACACGAATGACAGTATCACTTTTCAATATGAGACAAATAAATTGCTTTTATGATTGGAGACATGTAACAGAAGTATCCAACCTCCAATTCACATCCAACAATGAGCTCAGCTCTCATCTAACCCTATCCTTCAAGGTCAAGTGTGTTATCATATGACAGCACAGGCCTCTCTCTCTACAACCACTCCTCTGCAGTTAAGCCAACACAAATGTTTGTAACACACTTACACACACACACACACATAGAGACAGGAGCTATGCACAATTTTGCACCCCAGCCCCATCCAGGCTCAATAGTGTACTCCTAACAACAAACAGTCTTTCTGCCTTACGCACATTCTTTTGCACTCTCTTCTCTCTCTGGGCAAAAATTTTTGTCAAGATCAAATATCAACTAATTTTTGAAGACATTCTAGTCTATCCTGTTCAAAATAAGTCTCTTCTCCCTCCATACTCCCAAGATCCTTTGTACAAAATCCATAATACTTGTGTCAAAGTTATTCCGATTATTATCTCATTTTTTACTGATTGTAAACTCTTTGAAGACAGGCAATACAGTTTGCTTTGTTTTGTGTCTCAAGAGCGTAGAAGAATTCTTGGGATATATAAGACACTGAATATATGTCTGAATGAATCAATCATTAGATTGTAGCTCTGGTTTTCCCTTTTATTTAAGAATACAACATTAATTTTTCTTCATAAGCAATAAAAAATAAAATAAAATAATGAAATTAAAAAATAAGCTTTTTTTTTGACACAGAGTCTCACTGTATTGCCCAGGCTGGTGTGCAGTGGCATGATCTCAACTCACTGAACCCTCCACTACATGGGTTCAAGAGATTCTCATGCCTTAGCCTCCGGAGTAGCTGGGATTACAGGTATGTGCCATCATGCCCAGCTATTTTTTTGTATTTTTAGTAGAGACAAGGTTTCACTGTGTTGGCCAGGCTGGTCTTGAACTACTGGCCTCAAGTGATCTGTCCACCTCAGCCTCCCAAAATGCTGGGATTACAGGTGTGAGCCACCATGCCCGGCCAAGAATACAATCTTAAGAACCAATAAATAATTCTGCTAAGACAGTATGTGATTATAATTCCAGTAAAATTCGTATCTGGGAAAAGAAAACATAGCTTGCCTGGTCTGTCCAAGTGGTAGAGCCTTATGTATCCTTCACCCAGTAAGAGCCCTTTCCAGCCAGACAGACTTACCATTGACCTGCATACATTAAAGGCCAATACTTAAGATGGTACCTTGGTTTTTGCAATCTAGAGAGCCCTTCCTCCTCTTCTCTGCACATCTAGCCCCTCCCTACCCATCTTCAAGATCCAGTTGAAATCTCACTTTCTCCTTAGAGTCTTCCCAATAAATCTAGTCCTGACACATCTTTTCACTCAAGGACTGGCGCCATGGCAATGCCTACTGCCCGACCTGAAGTCAGCCCTGTCTTATCTCTACAACTCTTTGATTTATATTCTCTACCACATTCAGCATTTGTAAATCGTCTCCTGTATTGCTGCTCAATTATTTTGCCTGTCTTATCTTCCAAGCCCCCTGAAAACTCTTGAACATCCTAATGTTTTCCTTTCATGGCATTCAGTAAATATTGATATCTACATTGTATCCATAACATCTCCTGAAGGAACTGATTAATTCCACAAAAATGAGTAAATCTGGGAACCTTGATTATAAATATATTAAAATTCCTCATATCTTATTTAGTATAAAATTAAAGAATTAAAAAGAAAGAAAATTAGGCCTTTGGCTTCTGGACAAATTAGGGAAAGAATTTTTTCTTTCCTAAGGCCCAAAATAATTCTGATGAGTTCTAAGACAATGCCAACACTATAAATTTATAGCAATTTTTGTATGGCCAAGATAAAAGAAGTTTATATTCAGAGACATTGGAAAATTAAAAATCTATTGAAATGTGACAGAAAAGCTTACGAGTAAATGTTTGCAATATTCATGCACGTGTAAACGAAACTTTACTTCTCAGAATTTCTAAAACAATTGAAAACATTTTCTAATCTTAAAGTCTAACACATAACTGCCTTAATAACAGCATAAAAATATATTAAGGCTTATAATACCTGATACCATATGGCATACTATACTAATTTATGTGGTGAAGTAACTTACATAATTTACTTTTGGGGACAGAGTAGCATGTTTTGAAAAGTAAGTGGAGAGCTCAGGAAAAAATTATTTAAGAGTGTGGAGTTGGGTCTTTCAAATCATTTATTCATTTATGGGAAAATATTTTAGTTAAATAAGAATTAAATTCAATTTTCTTATTGTTTCCCAACACCTGAATGTTTGATAATATGTAAAGTTGAATAATTTGCCTCATTTTCATTTCTTATTAAGATATATCAAGTCTGTGAAGGTGTTATGTGACAATTCTGTGCAATATCTTTAGCCTTCAGTAGGAGACAGGAAAGATTATTTTACAGTAATAATCCACTATGATCCAGGAATTATGTGTGTTACTTAACCCTTATTATTTCTTCTACTATCTTGTTAATAAACCAATGTACAGGCTGATTCAACTAAAAATAGTAACTTCAAGGCCATTCATTTTTTTAGCCATATAGTATACATATTGGCATACTGCAAAGTGAGAGTACCTGATTCAATTACCACCAGTACTACTTACTATTTGTATGACCTTCTCTGTACTTGAATTTCCTCATCATTAAAATGATGATAACATTAAAACATCTACTTCATAGGTCTGTTGTGAAAATTACAAGTTTGATCTTTGTAAATCTCAGAATACCTTGGCAAGTAGAAGTGCTAAGTATTAGCTAATATCATTCAAAACCAATTATGGAATGAATTATTCTCTCTTCTGGATACAGTTTTTGTTACAGTTGCTTCTAGAACTTCAGTCATGGAGTCATCATCATAGGCCCACCAAAGGAAATGAAATGATAAGCTGAGCTCACCTAAACATCAAGTCCTGAATAGATTTATTACATTGGTACTTTAGAGACAGATGGATTACTAGGGGTTAACCAAATGATATTATAAACAAATTTTAAATGTCTTTACTTAATAAGCAATCAAACATTTTTATAAGTTACAGTTACAGGCAGTGATGTGATGTGCTGACATTCTGGGGAAGAAAAGCTCTGATTTTTAGTGTTTGCAGATTTCTGTGGTATAGATTCTTCCACCATCACTGATTTCAAGCTACCAATGGTTTAACAATGTCTGACAAAATTCTTCAGTATTTATTTAACATTTGGCTCTTGAGAGCTATCGTGAGCTAGCTCCACACACCAGCAGTGTAGATGGACTTTCTGCATTCATCCAGTCCTAACTAAAATCCCTCAAGTGATGGGAGCAGAGTATTGTTTGTCTTGTTCTTGCTCTTCCATTGATTACCTGTTTTGTGTGACTACAGTCTTCTGACTACCTATGTATTTACAAAATCTCCAGCCACTGTGTCACAGGGTTTTAATGTGCCAACTGCCAAGTGAGCCCCAAGCAGCAGGTGTAACACAGAGATCAAGAGATTACCACCCAGTAGTCACTAGGCTGGATTCAGCCTGGAAAGCAGTTTTGTGGTTTTTTTTTTTTAATCAGTCAAAAGCTTTCTGAAATACTGAATTAATTAGCAGCATCTACAAATTAAGAGATTTCACATAAAAACACAAATTCTCAGTTTGTCTTATGAAGTTGGAAGATCTGACAACACAGAGCCCACATCCCCATGCGGCAGTATCTTCCTGGAGCTAAAGACACTTCCCCCTTTAAAAGAAGTATAAGCTCTCTGGTTACAAAGTGCCCTCCACCTCCAGTGCCTCACACTCCAGCCAGTTTTGCTCATTTATATAACCTTCCTGGTCCCAGAAGGATTTTGAGTCGAGAGCTGTGGCATAATGTTTAAAATTTTTAAAAGCCTTGGAATTAGACAAACCTGGGAACTAGTCCAGCCACTGGCACTGACTAATGTGTGAACATAAGCAAGTGACGAAACTAGCCCAAGTGTGTTTCTTTCTCTGGGAAACGGAAATAGAAATGAAACTCAGCTAATAGGGTTATAACAAGAACCAAACATGACAGCATACGTAAACACCTAGCCCACCACCTGTCACAGAACAGCAGCTTCACAACCGCCCTCTCCCATCTTCTCCTACACTGAACTCAAACTGCATTGCTCTTGCATTTCTTCATATCTTGTTCATATCATTTTGCTAAGACCACTTGCCCAATGAATTGGGCTCACTCTCATACAAGACTTGGCTACTTCTTTTCTTTACCCTTTCCTTTTTTTCCCAGTTATATTTTCTTTGTACATGTGCTCTTTGTCTCTGGAGTGTCAGTGACCTCATATTTTTTCACTCTGGGCATGTCAGTCATTTTGCCTGCACGAGGCTCTGATCTGTCCTCAGTCTCAGTTACCCATAAAAAATGAAAGAAACAGAGAGACATGCCAGTCATTTGGATTGGAAAGAGCTATTTACCGACCAATTCCACAATCCTTTCCCTGCTCCACAGACAACAAAGTGTTAACTTTGCTCTTAACGTATGTCCTGTTCCCTCAGTTTTAAGTTTTTTCCACTCACCCATATTAGATAATAATTGCCAAAAATCTAGATAATTGCCACACTCTGGGGAAAGAGGGAAATGGAGCGTTGTTGCTCAATGGGTATAAAGTTTCAGTTATGCAGGATAAGTTCTAGAGATCTCCTGTGCAAGATAGTGCTTATGTTGCTAATAATACGGTATTGCACACTTCAAAATCTATTAAGAGGTAGATTGCATGTTGAGTGATTTACTATGCAAAAGCAAAAAACAAAAGAGACACAAGAAAACTTTTAGAGGGGATGGAATGCTTAATACCTGGATTGTGGTGATCATGTCATGGGTGTATGCATATGTCCAAAGTCATCAAATTGAACACATTAAGCATGTGCAGTTTTTTGTATGTATATCAATCATACTTCAATAAGGTTGTTTCAAAAATTGCCAGCATTCTAACTTACAAGCCATCTGCTGATTCTATTCACATTTCTGATATCTCAAGAGAGAAGTATTTTATCATTTTACTTTGATAACCCCTTTTTATGCTATCAATAATCTAAATAAATATAAATACTAATAATTTTTAATAGTAATAATAATAATAGATTTATCTCCCTCTTTTACCCACCATCACCTAATCAGTCACCAAATTCTGTTGATTCTACCTCCATAATATACCCTGAATTCATCTATGTGTGTGGATGTCTGTTTCCATCTAGCCTAGTCTGAGTCATCTTGATTTCCTTCATGGAAAACTGTGATAGCCTTGCAGCTGCTCTGTCCACATACACTCTGGTCCCACATTAATCTAGCCTCCATCCAGCAGCTAGAATGATTTTCTAAGTTATCAAATCTGATACTGCCACTGCTCTGCCTGAAAAACTTTGTGAATTTCATTTTCCTTAGGATAAATCACAAATGTCATAATATGGCACTGTAAGATGAACTGGGAGTACAGCAAGAAACAAGATACACATAGCCCCTGTCTTCAAAGAGTTTACAGTCCAGTGGCAAAGAGAGGCAGGAAAATTAAGTAGATCTATGTTGTAGTTTTGGTAAGCTCTATGAAAGAATTTTCCTAGATATCTATTGAAATGAATTTCTAGCTGTTACTATTTATATTTTGAAGGTTTCTATGATAGGATTCTGGTGAGTGAAGGAGAGAAAGGAATAAAGCTTCTGTTAATAGCGATTTCTTACAATACTGAAACTGTTTTCTAAGTGTTTGTGGCCCATTAGCTCACTGAATTTTTATCAAAAGCCCTTTATTTATTCTTTTGCAAATATTTATTGAGCACTTGTTCCAGGCATGATGTGAGAAAATAACATTTTGAAAAGGTTTAAGATAGACAAGGAAAAGAGAAATTAAAATCATGAAAACATAAGAAAAAACAAAATTACAATTAAAATAATTACTGGAAAGGAGCAGTTGAAGAGATGGTATGATAAAATAAGACAGGGATCAAGATGTATTATTCGGGGTCAGGAGATCTTTAGGTTAATCCTTAAAAAAAATGAGTAGGACTTTTAAAGGAAACAACAAATAAGAGAAAAAAAGCATAAAACTAAGATACCTAAAGTGTTCATATGAATTGAGATTAAAAACTGCATTATAGATAGATGTGGTGAGCATATTATCTCTATTTTACAGATGAAGAAACTGACGCTGAAGAAAATTAATAACCTGTCCAAGGTCACTTACCTATAAAGCAATTCTTCAAAGACTAGAACCCAAGGCTCTGTCACTCCCAAGCCTATTCTCTGAACCGCAACGTCATACTGCCTCCTGGTGTTCTCTCCACAAAGGATAAGTATGTATTTAAGTCAAATATTATACACTTAAAAGAGCATGTCCTTATTACTTTTAATAACTAAGAATAGAATTTTAATTATAAAATATTTTCACGCATAAAAAAACTTCACAGCAATTGAAAAACAATGATCCACATGATAAAGTATGAGGATTTGCTAATTGCATAATTAATTGTATTGATCTCAAAATCCAAATCACTTAACTATTTAGATCTTACAGTTTGGTAGTTTCTATTGACCAAAATAGTTGGAAGATTGCCAAATTCTCACTCCCTTTTGAAACCCAGCAAGAGATTTTGAGGGTTGCTTTTCAGTTTGTTTGACTGAAAAATAAATTCAGTAAAAATACTGGTCATTTCAATATTTTTAAAAAATTTTATTATGATAATATTTCTTAGAGGGCTATGTTAGCATATTTTAATAGTGATTAATAGAGATACAAAATATACTTACTTAGATGTCTCTTTCCTGGAAGAATGAAGTCTTTAAATGACCTAGGTAGAATAACTGCCAAATTAGGCTGGGTTACCATGTCTATTGAACTTTCACATTTCAGGATTGCACAGGATAGGAAAGACATTCACGTCCAGCCTACCTTTATGTACTTCAGTTGCCTGTCGACATTCACGCCTGTTGGTTATCTGGCATATAAGTGAAAAGCTCTGGTGATGAGATACCCACTTCTTAAAACAGTCCATTTACTCTTCAGAAAACTTGTTTAAAAATTCTTCCTCATCTGGAGCTGAAGTCTCTTTTCTGTGGCTAAAACTCACTGATCCCAATGGTCCTATTTGAGGCATATAGAACAAGTCTGGTTCCTCTTCAGTAGAACTAGCCCACTGGATATTATTATGCATCTGTTAAGATGTCTCTTTATTAACAATTAAAAGCAGAATTACAGTTATGTTTCTTTCAAGTTTTGCCTCCTAATGGTCAATGTAAGTGAGGCTCTCTTTCTGATTCTATACCTCTGCAGACATGAGGAAATGCAATCATAATGTTCTCTAGGCCTTCCAAGGCTATATACTCCAGCTATTTCCTCATCAGCTCCCTCTCCTTCTTCTTGATCCACTCGGTTCTTACAAGCTATCAAAATAAGAACTAGTTGTAACTTCACTGAGCATCTTCCCAATTTGTTTGTTTTCCTCCAGAGATGATGACTCACAATAAATTCAAGGGTCACTATGTGTATTTTTCTAGGCAGTTAAGATTTAAAATTATTTTTTTAAACTGGATTAAATTTAAAACAGGTTAAATTGGCTCAAATAAGTGAAGTTCAGGGAAAATATGTATTCAAGCCTGATTCCAAACACAGCTGCTAGCAATAAAGTTGGGGGAACTGTAAGATATACTTGCCTCTGTGCTGGCTTCCATCTTGGCAGAACTCCCCCTTACATTTTACCAGCATGGCAAGAGAGCACTCATTTTCCATTTCAGTTCTTCTAGCAAACTTCACAGATTGACACTGACTCCCTGGCTTGCTCACGTCTGCTTGAAACCTCAAAACTGAGTCTTTGCGTTATTCCATTCCTTTTGGCCAGGCCTGAATCATGTGCCCAACCTAGGAGGCAGCATCAGTCTCAACCAAACTACATGGACTAAAAGTAGTAATACTGAGTTATATTACATCAGTAAACGGAAGGCTGGGCAGGTGAAAATACTGATAACCACTACATTACAGAAAAGCCATAGCAATAGTTCTTGTATCTCCCTATCATGTTCGGTGATTAGGCAGAAGCAAAACAAATTATATTTGGAACACATGAAAAATTCCATAGAAGTTATACATAGTATGGAAGTGCTGATTTGTGACTTTAAGTTAAAAGAATACTAGTTTGAATTTGTTGGTAATTTGAATCTCTTTAATACACCAACATGTATCCTGTACCCAGCATGGTGTTCTGGCCATAATAGATGCTCAGAAAATATTTGCAAAATTGTTGCTGAAATTTTAAGCAAACATAATATATATGACACTATGAAAATTGATAAATTGTTTTCAATTGTGACCATTATAATCAGGACCAAACATAAATTCTAAAGGAATCCAAATATACATGAATGAAGTATAAGATATTGAAAAATGCAGTTCATTGTGCAAAAAAATTTTGCTTCGTTTTATTTATTTAAGAAAGATGAGAGAGATATAAGGAAGTTTGGGAAAAGAAAAAAGAACTGTTTGTGAAATAATAAAAAAACACGAGAGAAAGTAAAACTCCCTAACTGTGAATAATACATTTACTTATTAAAACTGAAAGCAAAGTAAACATTCTGTTTACTTTGATTTAACACCTTCTCCCCTTTTATCTCAAACTAGAAGATGAAAATAGGCAGATTCATTGTAATTTTCTAAGCAGTTGGTTTCGCTTCTTAATCACAGGATAGATTTTTAATGGGTTCATAAGCCAGGGAATTTGTTGATCCAGTAAAAACAATTTCCACGGGTTTTAAAAATTAATTTAATGATAGCTTTCCCACCAACATTAAGGTTTATACAGTTCATTTGCAAGAGAAAACTAAAACACTGTGCTTAAGAAAATAGTAAGACATAAAATGAGAAAATTCATCAATAATCATTTGCAAATGTGTAATTTGAACCATGCAAATTACATTCTATTGATGGATACCAAGAAAAACAATTAAACTAATAAAAAGAATTTTAAATGATAGGTCTTATGTAAGAACCAAAGGAGAGACTGATGAAGATAGATGATGGAGGGTGGTTAGGGTCAGTCTCTCAGAGGAGGTAATATTTTAACGAAAACAAAAATGATAAGGAGACTTCCATACAAAGAATGGGAGAAAAAGTATTCTAGGCAGAGGGAACAGCCCATGCAAAGGCTCTAAGGCCAAGAGACATTTGCAAATTTAATGAATTACAAAAACAGTCCTAGCGTGACAGGTGTTTAATGCGAAGGGTTTAATGTGACAAATCGATAAAACTCGTATAGTACGGAACATTATAGACTATGGCAAAGAGTTTAATTTTAAATACAATAAGATACATCAGAGTGTTTAAAGTATTAGAAAGATATGGTGTAATTTACATATATAAATAGTAAAATGAAATTATCAAATATATGTATTATGAGAACCCAATATACCCACTATTAAAAAGCTATCTTAGTTCTCCCAAATCCTTTGCTAAAGATAAAATACTTTAACCACTGTAAAAATGTGTTAGATGCTCCCAAGTACAGGAGACATAAGAGCTGTTTCCGGAATAGTAAATGGAATAATCTCAGACTTGTTAAAGAAAATATAGAGATGTTTCTAAAAAGGGGTTTAGAGAAGGCTAAATGATTCTTAAAAGATGGCTAGGGAAAAAAACAACATTATAAACTCAAAAACAAACACTTTTTGAAAAATTATTATGGGCAAGATTATATTAAAACACTTGTATATGTAAACATATCATTCTCATGATAATTTACTATGGCCATAGATGCTTTACATAGCTTAACTCATTTAACCCTCATAATAATGTGATACTTACCATGGCACTGCAGTAAAGAAAGAGTTTAATTGATGCAAGGCTGGCTATACCACACAGAGTTTGTATTAGTCCATTCTTACACTGCTATAAAGAACTACGTGAGACTGAGTAATTTATAAAGAAAAGAGAATTAGTTGACTCACAGTTCCACAAGCTATACAGGAAGCATGTCTTGGGAGACCTCAGGAAACTTACAATCGTGGCCGAAGGTGATGAGGAAGCAGGCATGTCCCACGTGGCTGGAGCAGGAGGCCGAGAGAGAAGGGGGAGGTTCTACACAATTTTAAACAACCAGATCTAGTGAGAACTCACTCACATCATGAGAACAGCCAGGCGGAAATCCGCCCTCATGATCCAATCACCTCCCACCAGGCCCCTCCTCCAACACTAGGGATAACAATTCGACCTGAGATTTGGGTGGCGACACAGATCGAAACCATTTCAGAGTTATTACTCAAATCAATCTTCCCTCAGACTGGTAGGTTAGGAGGTTTTCAAAGGCAGTTTGGGAGAAGGGATGGCCATGCAATGGGTATTTGCTGCTGACTGGTTGGGGAAGAGATGAAATCACAGGGAGTTGGAGGTCTCCTCTTGCACTGTCAGTTCCCGAGTGAGGACCACAAGACCAGATGAGCCAGTGTATTGATCTGGGTCGTGTCAGCTGGTGCACTGGAACACAGAATCTGCAAAATATCTCAAGCACTAATCTCATGTTTTACAAGAGTAAGTCCTAAGCCATAATTTCTAATTTTGTGGCTAATTTATTAGTAGGGAAAAACAGTCTAGTACCCAGGCAAGATGGGGGTCTGTTTTGGAAAGGGGCTGTTATCATCTTTGTTGGAAGGTTAAACTACAAACTAAGTTCCTCCCAAAGTTAGTTTGACCTATGCCCAATAATGAGCAAGGACAATTTGGAGGTTAGAAGGAAGAAGGAGTCAATTAGATCAGCTCTCTTTCACTGTCACAATTTCTTCAGTTATAATTTTTTGCGAAGGCAGTTTCAGTCATAGAAACCTAGAAAGAGTAAGAATCTTGCCCAAGGTCACAGAGCAAGAAGGAGTTAGAGCTGAGATATTTAGAGGTCCAAGCAATTAGACTGCAGAGTCAAAACCCCAAAGCATGTTCTAATGCACATAAGTAATGATGACCTTGCTTAGGGCACTTCAATACATCAATGTTTTGCCCTTTGCTTGTGTGTCAAGCAACCTCATATGTCATTTTACTCCCATAAGCATGTACAGTGATATAGAAAGATACTATGCAGGGAACTCAAGAAATCTTTAGGAAACACTGGATCTCCTCCGCTTACCTGGGTGCACCTCTTACTAAGGAAACCTGTTTGTAGATCACTCATAACAGATCATGTCCTGATATGTATCATTCTGAGACCTGACCAGACTTCCTCCATGACCAAACTTTAGTCAGGCTCTTTTGAGCCCTCTTCTGGACACGGCCTCAATTTTCGACTACCTAGCCCAGCATTAGCACGAATCCTGTTAAGCCAGTTTAGCAAGAATCTCCCTAACCTTAACATCTAATCAAGTTCATGTTTGAAATTTCATCTACTGATCCCCTTACTCTGCTTACTGGTTATAAATTACCAGCTGTCCTTGCTGTGTTTGGAGTTGAGTTCATCTCTATACTGAAGATTGTCTCCCTTACTGCCGTATTCAAATAATATCTGTCTTGTCGTTTTTAACAAGTGTTCAGTGCAAACATTTTCTTTTACAGGCCCTAACTTGCAGAAAGTTTTCACTCACACCTATCTTAAAGAAAAGATAAAGTGATCGTGTTTAACATATTTTGGGCAGAAAACAAAGCAACAATACTACGTTGTGGCACTACATCAAATATATCACGAACCATCAGAGAAGACTATTTTATGCAACTTTCTATGTTGTATATTTAGCTATTATATTAACTCATATATTTCACTACCACTGTTCCTCTTTTATATGTAGATAAATTATTTAATGTTGGAAGAGACTTAAAAATCCACATTTTAATATGTCCAATTAAACACGCTTAAATATTTTTAATTGCATAAATATCTTCAAAATGATTATTTTATATAATAGAGAGATGAGGGGGCTGATAATAGGTAAATTTAATTTAAAAATTAAATGTAAGTATTAAGAAGCTCTAATAAGAAATGTCAACATGATCTTTATTCTTCTCCACAGCATAACTCAAAAAAGCAAAGCATTCTCTTTGAATAGTATACATCTGCTAGAACTTTCTCATTTCTTTTGTTATTCTTGATGTTTAAAACTCGTTTTATTCTAATTTTTAAAAATTATTAAAATACTAAGTTATAGCAAATATTCAAACTATTATGAAATATGTAAAATAGAAATGGAATATTGTTCTTAATTGTATCTCATGAAACTATTTTAATCTATATTTATACACATCCATATATATCTCAAATATGCATTTATGCCAAGAATGTTCTTCTACAGTTTCTTTTTTATTTAACAATATATCAAGATATGCTGGACATCTTTCCAAGGCATACAGATCTACCATGTTCTGATTCAAAGCTTCAAAATCTACTTTTAAAGTAGCAGGCATTCTTAAAGTCATATGACTATGACGTAAACTGAGTCTTACGATTTCACCGCATTTCTATTAATCTTTCCGTTAATGACAAAGTTATCATGGACCACGGAGCGGGGGGATACAAGTATAATACCTAACAATTGAGGAAGAAAAGAAAATCTCCAGCTGGTGTCACTCACCACTGCACAAGTCTAAGGGTGAAATGACAGCCTGAATTTAAAGGAAATCGGTAAGGAAATACTCCACCATCACCTATCTGCATTTTATAGCTAGCAAAAAATACATTGCTAATAATGAAGTAGTCATATTGAAAGCTAGTCTGGGGGAAGACAATTGTTAAAGAAAAAGCCTGTCATCCCAGTGATGTCAGGGTTCTGAGGGTTATGGAAATAGACTCTATCAGGACAAAGGCTCAGGAAATGAAGTGTAACAGGTCAAGTACTGTATCAATTTGGGGCAGCCACTGGGCAGAAGAGCTCCTGGCATGGGTCAATGCCCTAGCAGAAATAAAGGAGAATATAAATAGATCCAATTAAAGCCAATCTCCATCTGTAGGTCACTTTGGCCTTAAAATAAGACAGGCAGGCAGAACTGCCTATCTTATGGCTAAGGTTGGGGGAAAAAAAAATAATAGTAACGACACCACAAAAAAACAATTCTTAGCCTTCTCTGGCTGGCAGTGGAATGAGTAACTAGGGTGAAAAGAATACTGTAAAGTTCCATAATCACAAGTAAGAGATTATGTAGGGAAACTGTGTCAAAACTTGGCAGCTGCAATTCAATTTTTGTTATGGAAATGTGAAGAAAGTTAACTATCCTAATTCATCATGGCTAAGCTTCCAGAAGCCTCAAGAACCACAGAGTTAAAAGGATGTTTAGACAATTTAAGGAAAAGATCATCTGAGGCAAACTTTGTTTTGTAATCTAAATTAGCTAGGTTGGCAGGATACATTAAATTAATTCACAAAATGGATCCAAATTTCAAATATTTACTGAACACTCTATGTTTAAAACACAGTGCTAAGTTTATTCATTAAATTTTTTCTAATCTAATTGAAGCAAGAGTTATCCAAAAGGGGTATTATGGAGACCATTGCTCAGAGGAAAGAGGTGACTTACCAGAAATCATTGTTAGCAAACAGAGGAGCCCTATTTGAACCCAATTCTCCATACACCACAGCTATATAATTCCTAAATGTTCTACTTCTCTTAACAGAAGTTGGTTCTATGACATGTGATATTTGGTCATACACAGTGACCCATGTCACTTTCCTTGCAGTAGAGTCAACTGGTGAAAAGCCCACAGGGTTGCCTATGGGAAACCAGGGTTTTAGCCACAGAACTGCCATTAGCTGTGTAATTCTAGGCAGGTCAACTCACCTGGTTTTTATTTCCTGAGAAATAAGTGGATTGGTAAAAATTATTTAAGGTGCTTTCTAACCCCAAATTTTAATGGTTATTACTATCAATTACGTGAGTTTCAATCCAGATTTAGTAAATGTATTTTGAAAACCCACTGAATTCAAAAGGTACTGTGCTAAATATTTTTCCAAAAATTAGACATTTTATCCTCCCAACAATCCAATGGAGTACATAGTACTCTTTCTATTTTACATGTTTTAAAAATCCAGAATCTCAGAGAATGTAGAAAAATATGCTCTCGTTGATTATAAATGACAAAGCCATAATATATCTAGGTATTCTGGCAACAAGTTCAGTGCTTCTATCACTACCAACCAGCTGTCTCTTAGTCACGGTGGATGAATTTAATTTATATCTGCTCCATTACCTCACAATCCTACCTCAGGACCATTGTAGAGGTGGGGATTTTAGGGAAAACAATGTAGAAAAATTCAAAATCAAGCTTTTTTTAAAAAGTTGCAGTAAACTAAAATACTTGACAGTAATTGTAAGTTACAACTTTAATCAGCCCAAGACATTCACAGTGAGAAAGTCTGTTACAGCATTTGTATTCCTAAAACCAAAACAATAAATATAACCTGGCTAAGAGAAGGGAGATGTGATGACAGCTTTGTGACCCCAAAATTTGATAGACTTTTTAAATGCAGCTTTTGTATTTTACCCTTTATTCCATTTTAAAGATCTGTTCTTGTACTACTAAAAAGACACCACAGTTTTTGTGCCTGGGTTTCAAGACTAGAAAAAAATATTCACAAAAGCATCCTGTATTAATGCCTTGTTTCTTTGAAGAAGCATCTGGATTTCTACATTTTGGAGTTCTCTTTTTTTGCTCTTGTGCAAGAGATTTAAGCTCTTTAAGCCACTGAAAATAACATTTCTTAAGAGATAAGTAAAAAATGAGATTCACAGACGTCATTCTAGTAAACAGCATGGTACATGTTCATAAAATAGTCAAAGACACCACACATACACACACACACACACACACACACACACACTCTCACACACAAACTTTCCCTTTTAAAAACTACTCACTGTAGGTGGGGCGTGGTGGTTCACGCCTATAATCCCAGTGCTTTGGGAGGTCAAGGTGGGTGGATTACCTGAGGTCAGGAGTTCGAGACCAGCCTAACCAATATGGTGAAACCCTGTCTCTACTAAAAATACAAAAAAAAAAAAAAAAATAGCCAGGCATGGTGACAGGGACCTGTAATCCCAGCTACTCAGAAGACTGAGGCAGGAGAATTGCTTGTCCCTGGTAGGCAGAGGTTGCGGTGAGCTGAGATCGCACCACTGCACTCCAGCCTGGGCGACAGGGTAAGACTCTGTCTAAAAAAAAAAACACACATACACAAAACAAAACTACTCACTGTATAAAATTAACTATTACAACTACGGTAATTTTTTAAAAAATTGCAACAAAAGTGTTAAGGAGATGTGTTTGTAAGTATGCTCAATTTTCTGGGGAATAGGTTTGGAGAACTGTGACCTCCAAATGTTGAAAAATGCTACTTAGATATAGTGCTAAAAAGTTAAACTCTACCGAGACTAGTTGAATCATGATCTAGGATATGTATGAACTCTTGTTTTTGTTGGGTTCGATACTAATAGTGACTATTAAGTTATTTATGTGGAAATTTGTACTCAATGCTGTAAGATAACATGTTGAATAACGTGTCATTCACCGATCGCATCGAACAATACAATACCTGGCGCATTCAAAAATAGGCGTACCATCGTCTAATCAATTCATCTTTTTTATTGTTGAAATTTGTGTACCATAGATGGAAAATTGTTGGCTGAATGAGATACTATGTAATTTATGTCACTTGTATAAAAAAGTAATAGCCTATGCAAAAATGATAATTTCTTGCCCTTTTATTGAGAATATAGCATAGTGATGAGGCTTTAAATAAATGTTTATGCCTAAAGATTTAAAGTGATTTTTCTGAGCATCTTAGTTGTATGTTGCTCTCTATATATTTCCTTCACATTTTATTGGTTTATTTAAAATGATCCTTCTTGTAACAGTATTTGTATTTATAACATTTCCTCAAATAGGTCTACACTTCTTAGATACTTTAAAAGATTGGTCTACCTGCTGAATAAAAGATGAATTGGGATATGAGGCTGAGAGCAGAAAAAGCAGTCCAAAGACCATAACATTTCAAGGTTTGGGCAGAAATAGAGCAAGTGGAGTAGATTTTAAATTTATTTGAATTGAAGAGATCATGAACGCTTAATCATCTGGACGTATAGGTTGATAGAAACTTGTCAAGAGTAAGTCTAACATTCCAAAAGTCAAAAATTGGGTCAATAGTGATAGAATTATGTTAAACAGAAAGATAAAAATAACAATCTTGGAGATGGAAAGCAAGGGATGTCATTAGTTTTTTGGTTCATATTAAGTTGGAGATGCCTATAGGAAATGCTGGTGAAAATGGCAAATATCCAGCCATAGGAGTGAGAAGTCAGAACTTTTGTCTGACTTGAAGGAATCTGGGAGTTCTCACCACAGAAATCGCATTATAAGCTGTAGTGAACTAACCAAGCAAAAGATTACAGAATAGGAATTTAAAAGGGTCTTAGGCCAATTCTTCACAACTCTGTTACTGGGAAATTGGGAAGAGGAGCAGAAGTCACCAAGGGAGACAAAGAGAAAGAGCCAGAGGAATAGGAAGAACATTTGAAGGCAAGAAAGAGGCTATTCCGAAGAGATGTGGTCGACAATGTTATATTCTACTAAGTCTTGTAACATAAATTTTTAAAAATTCAATTTATTTTAGTATTATGGCAGTCATTGTTGACCTTAGCAAGAGACCAGTGAAATGGAGGGAGCATGCAAAGAAGATGAAAACATCTGCGCAAAAACTCTACAAATCTTGGTTGTGGAAAAGGGCAAAATCTTGGTTGTGGAAAGTGGTAACTCTATTAATCAGGATGACTTAAGCAAGCTGCCTCTACAGACAAACCCAAGGGCTTTACACAGTTAATGTTTGTTTTGTTCATGCAGTGTTTAATGATGACCCTCCCCAACCCCATCCTGTGGTTCTGCCATCTGGAACAGGTGCCCTCTATGTTCACCAGGACAGGGAAAGGATTTATTGAAGACTGACGCACACTGTTAGTGTTACACATGACTTTCACCCACAGTCCAGTCCATGGACCACAACTAGACTCATGGTCCAGGGAAGTTAGGAATCTTAGGAGCACGCTTGGAATATTTGATGCATATGTACTGCTTTTATCAGAAAAACTCAAGCAGGATGTGGAGTCAAAAAATGTTTTTATTTGTTGGTTGTTGTATTTTATTTGTCTGTTTGTTTCTAAGATGGGAAATACTAGAGCACATTTGTTATCTGATGGGAACATCAGATACTGAGTTGTAGAAGCATCAAAGAAAGAAATCTCAGAAGACAAATTTCATGAGAAGGCGAAGGGAATGGGATCCAAAACAGAGAAGGAATGGCCATGGGTATTTTCTCTGCTGAATCGCTGTCCTAAAAGGAAATAATGGATATGGGTTGAGGCATATTTATTAATTTGGTGATGGAAAATGAAGAAGTATCCTTTTGATGATGTCTATTCCCACATTGTAACGTGAAGCAAGGTTAGGAGCTGAAAGTTGAGAGGTGGTGCAGCGTGGTGTGAAAGCCCAGGAGACTGAGGAGCATGGTAAAGGCAGGAAATCATTTCCAAGAAGAATGGAAGTCTTTCACTCGGCAACCTATCTGTCTTATTTTCTAACACGATATTCAGTCCTCAAATCATCCTAAAATATTTAACATAACTTAATATGCCATGTGTCTGCTCACGTTCCATGACTTTATTCTTGCTTTTTCCTCTGCCTACTGTGCTAACCCCAGTCCCACCTTATTTACCCTGTAAACTTTTACTCATCCTTCGGCTCTCGCCTCAGGTAGGGGCTCTTGTATAAAGGCTTTTCTGTTCCATCAGAAAGAGTTAGCTCCGTACCCTTTCTCCTCCAGTAATCCACATCTTCCTTATGTGGCTCCCATAAGGGATCTTCCTGAGGTCATGAAACCTGTCTCTTCACCTTTATTCTCAGACATAGCACAGAACATTGTACAAAATGAAGAGATGCTTATAATTGCTTTCGGACCAGCTGTAGACATTTAGTAGGATATAAACTATACTAACCATTGTGAATAAAGCATACCACTCCAAAAATACGATAGAAATCTAAAATTTAATTAAATGTTTAAAATAGCATTCAAAATAGCAAAACAGGATAGAAATCAGCCCATATTTACTAAGGAAGGAGGGGTGTCTTCTGGCACACAAACAGTTCCAAGCCTGAAACACTGTAAATAACTAATTAAATTTTTTTTCTGTTGTAATAAAAATAAAATGCCTTAAGCAGTCTAACCTGCTTTTCCCAACTCATTTAGCTCCTTCCTCACTGTGTAAATGCCCTTTACAAAACAGACATCAGCTTTGCAGAAGATATTTTTGAACAATTGAAATATGAAGAAAAAACTTTGTTAAGGCATGCCATCTGTTTTGGTTTTTTTGGAGCCCAATGATTTTATCTTTCCTGAGATTCAAACCACCTCACGCTTTATAGCAATTCATTAAAACTCCACTGCTGAAGGAAGGTGAACAGGGGAATCACAACCATAGGATATGAAAAATAGCTGCTTCTGCTCTGTTTTCTATACTCAAACCTCCCAATTAATAGAGAGTGTTTCTACGATTTCGAAAAATTCTCCTCGGCTCTACAGTCTCTATGGGCAGGAAAATTTGGAACTAAGTTCCAGTTTAGCAACTACTCAATTCTTAACCAATCTACATTGATACAATTATGGCTTCTGTACCATTGCACAACTACAACTAAAATTACTACTAGTTGGATAGTAAAGTATTTCAATATTTCTCAAAATCAAATTGAAATCCAGAGTTCCAAAGTTGCCACCACTGCATGCACATTTGCACATTATTAGGAAGCAATATATAATTTCTGGAGCAGTTGTGTGAAGCTCTCAAATGTTTTTGGCTAAAGGGAAAATTTCAGAACACAGTCTTTTATCCCTAATTAAATTACAAAATTAAATGTCACCTCAAAATCTGATGAAGCCCCCTTTCCATGGAAACTCTGAAATACAACTAGGGTACAATACAAAAAGCACTGGTCACAAATGTGAGAGGCTCCGACTTCAGTTCACCGTTCTGCCACTAACTGGCTGTGCAACATAGAGTGTCTTTCAGTCTCAGTTTCTTCACGTGTGAAATTAACATATGGGACCTCTTGATTTCTAAGATCAATTTCAACCCTATATTTTGAAGAAATCAAAAGGCTATCCGAATAGCATTTATGTCTCATTGTGAAATCTGTATACCTTACATATTACCCAGTGCTGTGAAACCCAGTAGATCTTCAAGAAATGTTGAATAAGAAAATGAATGCCTAAATGTAAACAGGTATATGACTTTTGGAAGAGTCAATGAATCAGAAGAAAATAGAAGGGAGATGCCAGTATAATGAGTGGCTAGGAAGATGAAAAATAAGTAAGACAAGTTAAATATTATTTATTTCCATTTGGTATGCTTACCCACTGCTGACTCATTCACCTACTAATTATTCCTCTTTCAAGTACTGTTTGGTCCTAAATCAGCAGTGAAAGGAATTATTAGCCATTAAGGTTTCTGTTCTAGTTGGCATTCAGCTCAGCTAATGGCATCAGAAAATTCAAAACAATCGTGGCTTCATTGAGTAAAAAGATTCGCTCTCATTCCATGGAAATGAGGCAGTTTAGAGCTAGTGGTGTAGATCCATGACCACCAGAAACACAGGCTCCCTCTGTCCTTTGCCTTCTCATTCTTAAAAGGAAGAGTCTATCCTGGAGCCAAAATGACTGATCCAGCTCTAGCATTTCTGCATGCGAAGACTTGTCTGTTTTTGAGGACACATTGCAGAATTTGCACAAATCATGTTCTCTTGCATTAAAGAGCATAGTCACAAGGCCAGATAAAGATAGAAAGGAGGCTGAAAAGTTTATTCTTTCTAAGAGAATCTGTTATTACCAGCAAATATTTAGGAAATGGCCATGACTTTGGCAAAGGGTAGAATGGATACTGAGAGATGCTACCTCCCATTGGACTTCTAGCCTGTGTACATAATCTTGTTCTGGGCTATGAAGTGGGTTTTAGGAATACTTACCTACCCTTTTCTGCATCCCTCTCATTCTTGTAATAATTATGTGTTTCCTCCCAGGCTTTCCTAACCTGGAGGAAATTAGCTAAATAAATTATTCAATGTTAATCTCAATGTGATACCTCACCAAAGAATGTCTGCATTTTCAGAGGAAATCTCATTGAGAGGTCAAAATTTAAGCCTAGAGATGAAATAAATGTTTCATTAAATAAAGTATCATTAAATACATACCTCAATGAAAAGAAGAGTTTTAGGAGACACTTCTACTGAGCAGCTCAAATGATGCTACTAAGCACCACCCATTTCATCCAAAAATAGGAGCAGCCTTGGTGAGTGATGCTTGTATTTGCTCCAATAGCTATTTGGTCTATTATTCCACTGTGCCATGGTTTTCTTCTTTTTATCTTATTAAATATTACAAAACTATATAGTGTCTAGCAGGGTTCTATTTTTATTTTAATACTACAATTAAATTTGATCTTCTAAGTCTAAAAGGAGATTATAAGTTTAACATCATTGAAAACTTCAGGTTACAACTTCACAAAAAATACAACTATCTTTCAAACTTTTAGTAGACACTAATTTAGAAACAGTAATGTGTTCACATGTCATTAATAATATTAAGCTTTAAATTAATAATAACTACACTAATTAAAAGTGACAATAATTACCTAAATGGCACCTATTACTAGAAGACATTCCAATTTACTGAAAATTCAGTCCTTAATATGCCACACTCTGTCCAGCCATTAAAGCACAGGGATTACTTTTCATTCCATATTGTGAGTTACTTACCATTTAGTCAATTCACTTTATAGCCACTATGGTCTACTGGGTGAATTCCAGACTTTAAATTAAATAGCCAAAGAGTATGACAGTGCTCAATGTCTATAATATTCTGCATTTAAAACAATGTAGACTGCTTGAAAAATTGTGCTAAAGCATCTGGTAGATGTTATTTCATTTAAACATGGTACATTTTTATCCTAAACTGAAAAGCTGGAAAAATTGAAGAATTCATTTAAAGATATCACAGTTATGCTCAGGAGCTGGAAATAACTGAGACACGGTTCCATGACCACCTAACCCACCAGTATGCAGGTTCCTCAGAAACCATTTGTTCAAGGTTCCCAAAGCTACTCAATTTAGATTTGGTCAGAGAGAAAGAATAGTACATAAAATGAGGAAAAGGATCAGAAAGGGGTATATTGAGTTTTTCAAATTTATTTCTTATGATGAAGTGAAGGAAAGAGAGTAAAGGGAAGAATATGTGTAGCTGTGATGTTGATTAGGGTGGTTCAAATTTTAGTCTGCATAAAAAGTATCTCAGAAGCTCTTTTTTAAACTTTTATGTTCAGGGGTATGTGTCACAGCTTTTACATAGGTAAATTCATGTCACGAAGGTTTATTGTACAAATTATTCATCACCCAATTATTAAACCCAGTACCCAAAAGATATGTTTTCTGCTCATCTTCTTCCTCCCACCCTCCACCCTCAATTAGGCCCCAGTGTCTGTTGTTCCCTTCCTTGTGTTTGTGAGTTCTCATTATTTAGCTCCTACTGATAAGTGAAAGCATGTGGTATTTGGCTTTCTGTTCCTACATTAGTTTGCTAAGGATAATAGACTCCAGCTCCATTCATGTTTCCACAAAAGATATGATCTCGTTCTTTTTTATGACTACATAGTATTCCATGGTATATATGTACCACATTTTCTTTATCCAATCTGTCATTGTTGGAAATTTAGGTCGATTCCACGTCTTTGCTATTGTTAGAGAAACTCTTAAAAGTACAAATTCACACAAATTCCTGGAGTTCCATCTTGTAAATCTAGCAAAAAAAAAAAAAAAATGTAGAAATCTTTTTTTTTAATTACAAGAAACCCATATGACTCTTATAGAGGTTGTGGCAGGCAGAACAATGACTCCTCCACTTCCCTAAAAAGCCCATGTCCTAATTTCTGGAACCTGTGAACATGGGAACTTACATAGAGAAAGTAATTTTCCAGATGTAATTATGGTAAAGGATCTTGAGATACAGAAGAGTATCCTGGATTATACAGATGAGTCCAATCGAATCACATGAATCCTTAAAAGTAGGAAACTTTTTCCGGGGCTGCTCAGAGGGAGGCGTGACTACAGAAGAATGGTCAGAGATATACAACTTTGCTGGCTTTGGAGATGGATGAAGGGGCCTATAAAAGGAATTTCAGTGCCCTGTAGAAGCTGGAAAAAGCAAGGAAACAGATTTTTCTCTAGAGCCCCAAGAAAGGAACACAGCCTTGCTGACACACTGATTTTAGCCCGGTGAGACCTGTGTTGGACTTCTAACCCACAGAATTATTTAGGTAATAAGTTTGTGTTGTTTTATGCCACTAAGATTTGTGGTAATTTGTTACAGCCACAGCAGAAAACCAATACACAAGTGGTCGAAGACCCACATTCTGAATTCCTGTTAAGCATTCAAAAACACTAAAATACAAAATCCAAAGACATTTTAATAGAATAAGTGCAGTCTGTTTCTCAAAAGGGAAATGATTCCTTTACTATACAACAATTGTTTAAATTCACTGATGGAGGTATTGTTTCTCCTTATGATGTGCTTCTAAAGCATATATAAAATTTTTATGTTTTTCATTTTCATCAAAAACTAAAGAAAAAAGAATAAAGTGATATGAGGATGAGGAATAAAAGAAATATTACAGAAGGAAGGAGGGAAATGATAAAAAAACAAAAGGGGGAAACCGGGAGACTTTTGTGAACTTTACTGGGGTAAGCAGCCTGATAACACATTTTAATCCTTTCATATTACAAACAAATTCAAAGGCCTGACAAGCTAAGAAAAGCATACCATGAAGTGGCCTAAATGCCACAGCTGTTCTACAATGTAGTGTTATTTTTTTCTGAATATGCTATTATGTCCTGTGAAGCACATGTGCATCAGTAATTTTTCTTCTGTTCTAAATTTGTCTCACTCGCACTATTCCATATTCAATCAAAACTGTTTGCATCTCTCCTCCCCCAAACATTTTAATTTTTCTTACTTCAGTGATAAAATCTCTGAGCTTCCTAAACACTCTATGTTGCCCAAATCCTGGATTCTGAATCAATACATTTTTAAACCCAATAACCCAAACACATTTTCTAAACCTCTTTTCTAGGGCCAACCACAAGTAAAACAAAGTGAAGCATGTCTTTGGGAAAGTATTTTATCTTGAAAAAGACCACAGTCAGTCCCATGGGTTGGAAAAGCCAAGGCTATATGGAAAGTCCCTAAATTGTTTGTAAGCATTGGGGTAGGATAATTTGGGGGCTATAAATGAGGTTAGGTATCCATTATATTTCAAAGCTGAAGATTAGGTTCAGAGGAAGTGGCAGTTTGAACATATAGTAGTTAATATGTAAATGTTATAACCCTCCAACTTGGTAAGAGAAAGTGATCTTGGTGATTCTTTGACCTAACTGAACCTCAGCCTGGATCTAGCTAAATATGCCACCAACTTGGTGTGCTCTCTCTTAGGAAAGCCGTTTTTCTCTTACCACATTTGTTTGAGTTGAAGGCCGTCATTACCAGAAATGGTCAATGCTTACTAACATACGCATTGTTGCATACAAGTAACTAATTTCTGCTGACACAATAATCCACAGGGATCTTGGTGTATCATAAACCATCTCTCTCTCTCTCTTTGTTAATATCTTAGTACACCTTTAGCACTTTACTTCTCCTCCAGAGCACTCATCCAATACTCCAGCCATCCCAATGATTATTAAGTCAAAGCATTATGGATAATTCATGGATGCAATTGGCTCTGTTATAATGCTTGTTCTGAAAATGTGAATTTGTTTCAATACAATTAATATGTTAGGGAACAATTTGAGCATAACAGAATTTTGAATTTGCTTATGTATGCTTTTGTCAGTGAGCTCTAAATATTTGAAGACTTTTTTAAAAAATTGGAACTACATCTAATGAAAGATTACAGTTTTGATCATTATGTCTCTTAAATCATCTTTTAATCTAAAACCCTTCATACTTGTTTTTTAACGATGCTAATTTTTTTTTTAAGGGGGAATAAGGTCAAGTTGTATTCTAGAATTTCTTAGATTGTTTTCTAGGCTTATCCAATTATATGCTCATGGTCTAATAACATTTGTTCCTCTCTCCATTATATTTTCTGTAAATTGTCAGTTATGTCTAAAGTCTTCATAAGAATCAGGTTAGATATTTTGGGAAGAACACTTGATAGGTGATAAATGTGAACTTTTTTCTTTCTTTTTTCCTTTCTTCTGTCGTTTCTTTCTTCTTCATTTCTTCCTTCATTTTCCTTCCTTCCTTTCCTCCTGCCTTCTATCAACTGGGTCTATTTGTTATTCTGCCAATATTTCTACTGACAAGTCAAGAAAAATGCTTAATTCTCCCCCTTTAATTGCCAATTATCAAAATCAGAATAGATAAAATGTTTTAAAAGTATGCATTGCAAAATTATGATGAAGTCAAAAAATTAGAAAGACATCCTTATTACACATAGTATAGATCATGGCTAATTGCCCTAAAGAAAAAAATAACTCCTATAATCAGTAAGAAAAAAACTAAAACTCCAGTAGAAAATGCGAAAAAAAGCCAGCTCTCATTACGGAGAAATGAAAATCACTCAAATGTGGTATGTTCAACGTCACTTATTTCACCTATCCAATGGGCACATATCAAAGACATATCAGTGTGCAAATTTTATCAATATACAAATTTTATCAATATATAATAATCATATAATAATGAAATAAAAGTATATTAAAATGATGTAAAGATACAAGTGTTCCCATGTGTTGCTACTAGGAGTCTAAATTGTCACAAACCATATGGAGAGCCCATTTGTTAATTACCAACATGAAAACTCCACAGACACTTTGACCCAGCAATTCTCCTTCAAGAATTTAGTCTATGGTTATTCCCACACAAACTCCAACTATATTTTTAATAAGAAAAGTTGAAAACAATCAAAGTGTCCATTAGTTAGAGTTGATTAAGAAAATGCAAATTTGAAAAGTTTATGAAATAGAATACTGGTCAACAACAGAAAAGATTAGGGCATAATAATGTGAAATAATTTCAGATATATTTTAAGTGAAAAAGTAACATGCTGAAAAGTATGTCTAGATCACCTAATGAATGAGTGTAGTTAGAGAGGAGAAATTCAAGAATTGAGGTATAAGGCTCTTCAACATTTACAGTTTGAGAAAGGAAACAAAAACCAATAGAGAAGACTGAAAATGAAAAGCCAGTGAGGTGAAAACAAAATCAAGCTAGTACAGTGACGGAAAAAGCTTATTCCCTGCAGATAAGTTTAGCCTTCTTTCCCAGAAAAACAAAACCCTCAATTTTCCCTAAGTCCCTGGATGCCCAGAATAAATGCTGTATTTTTTATCTTCCCTAACAAGGGTGTGTAGTGAGTTGAAGAGTGTGCCCTCAAATTTATGCAGACTTGAATGTGACCTTAGTTGAAATAGCATCTTGGCAGATATAATTAAGCATCTCAAGATGAAGTCATTCTGAATTAAGGGGTAAGGCCCAAGTCCAATGACTGCACTCCTTATAAGAGCAGAGAGCTCAGAGAAACACAAAAATATGCATAGAAAAGAATGCCATGTAAAGATAGAGGTAGATATTGGGGTTATTCTAGCATGAGCAATGGAAGGCCTGGAGCCACATAGTTGGAAGAAGAAGAATTCTTCCCTAGAGCCTACAGGAGGAGCATGGCCCTGCTGACCTTGATTTCAGACTTCTAGCCCCAAGAACTGTGAGAGAATAAAATTCTGTTGTTTTAAGCCACCCAGTTTGTGATGACTGTGGCAGCCCTAGAAAACTTATACAGAGGATATAGCCATCTATTTAGAGTTTGACCTATCAGATACTGTAGACTATGTGGATATTCCGGGTTATACCTTTAAAAGGAAAGAGTTTCTCTTTGACTAGAATGTGGACTTAAGGTGAGCACATTGGACGTGCAGTTAGGTTAAGGGTAATGACCTAGGAAGCAAGAAAATTGAAGGTGTCTGTTCTAGGTGATTTTGTAGTTATCATGCCAGTTTTAATTCGTATGTAACAAAAAAAAATTAGATTATATTTTCTTCAAGTCATAGTTATCCTGGGGCTCTGTCATAGCAGATAAACCAACATCCAAAATAATACAAGAACAGAGTTTTAAGAAACAAGGAATGATCAGCTGAACCCAATGCTCTTGAGAGGTCCAATAGGGTGAAGACTAAAGCCTGAGCATGTAATTGGACAGATTAAAGTTAGTAATGACTCAATAGTGCTGTTTGAACCAGAATAGTATGAACAAGAGCCTATTTGGAGTAAACTCTAGTGAGAATGAAAGGTAAGAAGGTAGAGACAGTAAATATAGATAGTGCTCTTGGGGAGTTTTACTATACACAAGGAGAAAGAAATGAAACAGTAGCTGGAAGAAAGCCAAAGGAATCCTTTTTTTTGTTTCAAAATTACCTCCTGAGTATTTCTCAATCTTACCTACTTTATGTGTCTTCATTTCTCTCTTCCTAAGCCACCTTATAATTATAGCTCACCTGGACCACTGCAGTAGGCTGCTAATTCATCTATTTCACCAATCCTTGCCCATCTCTAAACAATTCTCCACACATCAGCTAGTATAATTTTTTAAAACATAAATACATCACTGTAGTGTTTCACACTTCTCTGTGATTTCCCTGTGTGATGAGATTTAAATGTAAAATCCAGGCCGGGTGCCGTGGCTCACGCCTGTAATCCCAACACTTTGGGAGGCCGAGACGGGTGGATCATGAGGTCAGGAGATTGAGACCATCCCGGCTAACATGGTGAAACCCTGTCTCTACTAAAAATGCAAAAAGTTAGCCGGGCGTGGTGGCGGGCGCCTGCAGTCCCAGCTACTCAGGAGGCTGAGGCAGGCGAACGGAGTGAACCTGGGAGGTGGAGCTTGCAGTGAGCCGAGATCGTGCCACTGCACTCCAGCCTGGGCGACAGAGCAAGACTCTGTCTCAAAAAAATAAATAAATAAATAAATATATAAATAAATAAATGTAAAATCCATAAAACACTATCCCACATCATACCTTTATCATGCTTTGTGCTCAAGCCAGGGTCACAGAGTGTCTCCTATCCTGCACTAAGGAAATGGTGCTCTGAAGCTATACATTTCACATTCTATGCAGCCTATTGGGCAGCCCTTGAACCGGTCATACACATGTCTTTTCATGCCCAGCACTTTCATTCTCATGGTTTTTAATGACATTTTTCTGTCTATCTGAAAAAAAAAATTCCTTTTCCAATTCTCTACCTACCTTGTTCCAAATCATTCTTCAACTGTTAGCTAAACATAGCTTCTGAGAGAAGCTTTCCTGAATTTACCACAAATTAGAGCCCTATCATACACTCTCATGGCTTTTTGCACATTTCTGTCATAGCACTTATTTATTTCCATTAAATTTCTTTCCTTCCTTCCTCCCTTCCTTCCTCCCTCCCTCCCTCTCTTTCTTTCTTTCTTTCTTTCTTTCTTTCTTTCTTTCTTTCTTTCTTTCTTTCTTTCTTTCTTTCTTCTTTCTTTCTCTTTCTTTCTTTCTTTCTTTTCTTCTTTCTTTCTTTTCTTCTTTCTTTCTTTTCTTCTTTCTTTCTTTCTTCCTTCCTTCTTTCATTTTGAGACAAGGTCTCACTCTGTTGTCCAGGCTAAAGAGTACAGTGGTACAATATTATGGCTCACTGCAGCCTCAAACTTCCCAGCTCAAGCAATCCTCCCACCTCAGCCTCCTGAGGAGCTGGAACCACAGAAGCATCACCATGCCCAGCTAATTTTTTTATTTATAATAGAGATGGTGTTTCTCCATGTTGTCCAGCTGGTCTCAAACTCCTGGGCTCAAGTGATCTGCCCACCTCGTCCTCCCAAAGTGTTGGGATTACAGGTGTGAGCCACTACGCCTGACCAAATTGAATTTCTCATTTATGCAATTCTATATTTAATGAAAGGGCTCATAGCAGGTGATTAAGAGCACAAGCTCTGGAACCAGACCAGCTGGGTTTAAATTCAGACTCAGCTACTTCCCATTGTGTCTTGGGACAAAATGCTTAACTATCCCCAGGTCCCTCATCTGTAAAATGGGATAATTATAGTTAATATCTGATGGAGTCATTTTGGGAATATGGATTAAATATACACGTGTCTAAATGTATATGTGTCATGGCACATAACTTGGACATGAAACAATTATATGTGAACGGAAAGACACTTGTCAGTTCTAGGAGTAACATGGCTATAATTTTAGTTATTATGAAGGCTGGGTCATAACAGACTTATTTCATTTTATAATTGCAGACTATTTGCTGCACTCTTGCATATTTAGTTAAAGTATGTGTTTCTTTTAAAAGGATCTATATACATGTGTGGAAAATACCATAGATGGCACAAATACACAAATCATATTTTTCTTTCTTACCTTGACCAAAGTACATCCTAGGTGCAGAATACTAAAATTCCAAGCTTTCTAGTAGCCAGAAACGGTAACAGGTAACCAAGTTCTGGCTAACGAGAAGGGTGCGGAAATCCCTGGGAGGGTTTTCCTCCCCAAATCAAAAGACAAATCCTTGGGAGGAGAGGGCTTAATTCGGTGTGTTTACTTCACCCTTGGATGAATTTCACTATTCAGACTTCAGTTGTGATGCCTAGAAGTGCAGCAGCCATTTTCTGCTCCCATGAGATCCGAAGCCACATGCTTAAGAATGGTAGACCAAGAGAATGCAAAGGCTCTCCTTGTACGGCTGTAGCATCCCTGAATGTCCACACTGGGTTTCTTGATATATGAGCAACATTGACCTTGAAAGACTGAATATACAGATATATGGGAAAAGAACTCTGATCTACATTCAAAGTCCTGATAGCCAAACCACAATCTGCAGCAATTGGCCTGGAATTATCAGGGCTTTGTCAAGGGTGATAGACAACTTCCCTTTTTTGGTTCCCTCTTCTAATTTAGAACCAAACAGAGAAAGCCAATTTTTCTCCCCAAACCAATCACATAAAATGCCCTAAATCTAATTGTGCCACCTCCATCTTTCCCATGCCAACAACCTACAATCAGAGCAATAAGGAAAAAAACCTTATCTTTTTCCACTGCCTTGCTTTCCAACTTTTCTAATTGCCTTTGAATCTCTGCCAAATGCAAACGATGGTGTCTGACTCCCTTACTTAGAAAGTTCACAATAAATAGCTTCTTCTTGTTCTCCTTTGAGTGGTCTTCACTGATTTTCACAATCCCACATTTTTTAAACATCTGTTTGCCAGCTTTTGTGTTGCTCAAAGCTAAGGGAAATCCTAATGCACTATTATTTTGTTGTTATTTTAAGTAATCTACTACATGTTTTGTATTACTAATAAGCAAAGAAATTTGTTCCATAGTGCAGTGCTTCTCAAATTTTAATGCAACATAAATGTCTGGGAGTTCTGATTTCATAGGCCTGGGGTGAGGCCCAAGACTTAACATTTCTAATAAACAAACTCCCAAGTAACATCAGTGTTACAGATACAAAGACAACACTTTGCACAGCAAGGCTATAGTGGATACCTTCCAGCCGGCATTTAGGCATTTCTCCCTTCAATGACAACTTTATTAACATTAAAAAAAAACCACTTTCAACATGGCACATGGATACATATGTAACAAACCTGCACATTGTGCACATGTACCCTAAAACCCTAAAGTATAATAAAAAAAAAAAAAAAAAAAAACCACTTTCCTCTCTTTATTAGGGGAAGATGAATACTGAAAAGCACACAGGTCTAGCCAAAGAAGTGCAAGTGTTTTTTGGGTTTTTTTTAAATTTTCTCCTTGCCCCAATCTTTGAATCTTTGGTTTTGGGGGGCTCTCTGGTTTCTCTTCTAGACCATCTGTGTAGTCAAATCAGAAAGAGTTTTTCAAAATTCACTAGAAGACCAAGGATCTAATCTGAATCTGTCATTCAAACACACTCTTTCTTGTGAAATGAGATGAGAGATGAGAGATGGTGCCTGACAGTCTGGGTGCTGCAGTCCTTGACTACCCAATGGTCACACAATCTGGCCCTCCAACATCGAAATGATGAGACAGAAATGTTTTGTTAATGAGATGAAAATGTTTTTAGAATGAGTGCTGAGTCTCCAACAGATAAATATGAGAATGAGACATAAGGGAATTCATCATCAAATATTCTTTCATATGCCACATTTTTTACACTTGCAACAAACATACAGCATTTTCCAAACCACTCTGTTATGCAAACTTGGTAAAAATAAAAAGGAGGGGTACCACACCATAGTAGATAATAAATCTGTTTCTTAACATCACAGAAGTTGTGCTCTAAATTTCTGGAGATCTCACTTGTTGAAAATTTAGTGAGACTGAGCCTGCAACCTTGTTTAAACAAAATCTTCACCACAGGCCTTATCAACAGAAGAAATAAAATCTTTGAACCCAGTGGTTATCGTTTTTCTGGTCATCTTGAAATGAATAAAATTCAAATAGAATTTGGCACTGTTCCCAGTGGTCACAAAGGCTATCTTGTCTCAATTAATTTATTACCACCTTGGTTTTAAAAACACTGTAAACAAAGCTACCAAGAACACACAGTTTTGAGAATTGTAAGTCAGACTAGCTGCTCATTTCATAGTGAAGCCATCATCAAACCACTTTTGCTGGCACCTGGAAATCTGTAATCCCCACTGAAAGAGTGAAGGACCATTGTATCTCCTGATATCTGATATATAGATATAAAGCCTGTGTAACTAGCAATTACCTCTTAATAAAGTGGTAATCTGGCAATCTTTGTGTTCTGATAGCATAACAAAGTAAATGTAATCTTCAACTGGATAGATGACTGGTATGGCCTGAATATTTCTCCTGACTAAACTTGTTTGACTAAAACTTCAGGCAGACTTCTTGACTCTAGCCCCTGACCTCCCTTTTCTTAAAGCATCTACCTTAGAAAACTTTCATTTATAGATTCTTTCTCTCCCACTTTGAGTAGATATTTTTTAAGCCTCTTACCAGTTTTAAACCTTAGGAATGTCTTTCTCATGGATCTTGGTGCCATTTCTTTGAAATGTAATCATCAAAGAAGATAGTGCCCTCATTTTCCAATCTCTGTAGGAGGATAAGTGCCTAATTTCTGTGGGTGACTTGCTTCAAGTTGTAAAACTACCTGCTGCCATGAAGACAGGAGAAAGACTACTTTTCTCTTGAGTAAGACCAACTAGCAAAAACAGTGGCCTAAGAATCTTTCTACCTCAGCAATTAAGAACTCTCCTACCATTTGTTTCAGTGGAGTTGAGTTGAGCGTGAATTTCGGCCTCTCTGCCCTTTTGTAATAATCTTGAATAAAGCCTTCCTTGTCTGTTTAACTTTATCTACTGCAATTTTTGCTTTGACATAGGCAAACATTCAACTATGTAATTTATTATTAAACAAATGTAGCCATGTTCACTAACACATACACAACTAAAAAGATGAGTAAGAGGGGGCAGTTTTCTGACTAGGGCTACCACTGCAACCACAAACACAACAGAAACATGAGCCTTCTGGACTGGAGGAAAGCAACAAGAAATTAGTTTATTATGTCTCGCAACAAACATGTCTTAATTTTATACCATATTCCAGGTAAAATGTAAGAAAATGGTGGTACAGTAATGAAAGGCACACTCTGCTCACTGTGGCACACTAGGCTCTTAGGGGAATCTGCAATGTAAATCAACAATTGTAATTCAGTATAGTAACTGCGTTCAGAGGAGTACAAGCACAGAGTCTTTAGAAGGTCAAAGAGAAGTATGTAATTTAGATTGGGGATGTTTTAGAGAGTAAGTGACATTTGAATTACAACTTGAAGGATCAGTAGGTATTAACCAGGCACGGAGTTAGAGAGTAGGGAATCTTGGGAACGGGAGCCACATGCACAAGCCTAGAAACATGGAAAGGCATAGCATAAAAGGAGATGATCAATAGTTCAGGGTGTGACTGGTTCATAAAGTGTGTGTGGAACCATTGACGCTCTTCATCCCTCACCACGCAACACATCGGTTAGTAAATGCTTTCAGTTCATCTTCCAAAACAAAAACATAAGTCTGTCCACTTCTCTCCATTTCTACCCTACTGCAGACAACTTTGAAAAAAACAGAATATATTTTAAGGTTTCCATTTCAGGGGCTCAGAATTGAGTCTTTTCTGTTTGAGAAAGTTCATAACATTAGTAAAATGGTTAGCATTTCTTTTGTCTTTTTATTTATTTATTTTGGCTTACCATAGTGTAAACCCAAATTAAACTCTAGGGCCCCCTAACTATCTGAATAGACCCCCTCTGTCAGTCAAGGGCACTCCAAAGTTAAACTGAAAAACCTAGTTCAGGTCATGATGGAAGGAGGGGTCCAACATTCCTCATTAAAACCTCCTCTCTTTTGAAATTCAGAAAAATCCAATCAGCATTAACATCAACACAGACCTTAAGTATGATAAGAAGCATTTACAATCTATTCTCTCAGAAGCCTGCTACTTGGAGGCTTCATCTGCATGATAAACTCTTTGCCTCTGTAATAACTTATTGTAACCCATACATTCCTTTCTATTGATCATATCTCTTTCAACCAATTGCCAATCAGAAAAATTTAAAATTTATATATGACCTGGAAGCCTCCCACCTTTGAGTTGTCCTGCCTTTCCAGATCGAACCACTGTAAATCTTACACGTATTGATTGATGTATTCTGTGTCCCTAAAATATATGAAAGCAAGCTGTACCCCAACCTCCTTGGGTACATGTCATTAGAACTTCCTAAGGCCGTGCCACAGGCTCATCCTTAACCTTGACAAAATAAAGTTTCCGAATTGACTGAGACCTGACTCAGACACTTTTGGGATCACAATAGCATTCAGCCACTTCTCACTACCCGCATCACGACTACCCTGCCTGACCACCACATCTTTCATCTGGCTCATTCCAACAGCATCCTACCTGGTCTTCCTGCTACCACTTTTCATCCTTCTTCGACGGCAGCCCAAATGATCCTTCAAAATGCAAATATGTTACTCTCTTGGCTAAATTTTTGTGATGACTTTCCATTGCCCTCACAATAAAATCCACACTAATTGTTTGAGGGGAGGAGAACATTTCTGTCTTGACTTCTCCGGTTCCATAAAGGATTTTCTGCTAAATAATCATAGGTTTTTGTTCATTTTTAAATCCTCCCCAGGGAGGTATTTAATTGCTGGATCAGTGAGTTGGGAGAGGAACTGACCACACATATGGATTAGCCCCTTGCTCTCATCCCTCACTTTGTGATGTATACACACACAGAGAACTTGGCCTGCAGCTCTGCTGTTTGCCAGCAAGAGAAAGGGTCCTGTCTTCAGTGGGGATTTTTGTATGCTTGGCTCCTTCTTACATAGAGACTCATCTCAAATGGCACCTGATCGTCCCGTCTAAAGTAAGCCCTTCCCCCATCACTCTTATAGGAACCACTGTTATTTTCTTTAAAACTCCACTCAGTGCCTGATATTTTATTGATCATTTCTGTTGTCTTTTTATTTTTCCTGTCATACCATACTGAAATGTAAATCCATAACCAGGGGAATCTTCATCTTCTTATGCACTGTTATATCTCCAAAGCCTATCTATAACCACACCTGGCACAAGTAGACGATAAATAATTATCAAATAGCTGAATCTGGAGAAGTAAAGGAAGGCTTGGTACTGAAAGACAGCTAAGGTCCCAAAATGTCATAGCAAAACACACTCACCCTCTTCAAAGAGAGAAATTTTGAAAAATTTAAACTTAAAAAATTATTCAGTATTTCTGTAACTGAATAAAGGAAAAAAGGAATTTAAGTAGTTAAACTTCCAAATAATGACTTTTACAAGGCACCTTAAAAAATAATTAAAATAGCTATAGCTATGCAGAATACACAGTGGTTTCTACTGGCTAGCTAAAAGAAATACATCAGTAGAGAAATTAGCACTTGATTATATCACAAATAGTCACATTTGGTTAATTGCTTAATAACTTAATAATGTAAATGGACATTTTACCTATAAGTAAAAGCCTGAAAAATGTAATTGAGTTTGCTCTCCTATATGAGTAATATCTAACTTTCATATTCTGTTAATCAGTTTTAATCACACACACACATACAAAATGCTGCTGCCCCCAGTTGTCTAAATAGAAACATTCATTTTGGATACAAAAGCAGCTGTAACATAACATTAATCTCTATAACACCACAGGTGAGTTAAAGGACATGATTTTAAAACAATTGTCTTCCTTTTACTATATAAAGACACTTTTTAATTTACTGTCAATATCTCTTGGTCACTTGCTAGTGGTTTTATGATAAGTCTGAGCTTAAAAAAATCTAAGGCATCATATATCTGAGACACAGAAAATGATCATCTTAACTGACAGTGTTTAAATTCCCACAGCCCCTATTCTCCAAAAAGAATGTATTCATGAAATTGAAGGTGCTCAGGAATTAAAAAGAAAAGAGGTAAGTTCCCCTTTTCACACTTCATTTCATTAATCTTCTCTATCTTTTCCTCTTACAGATGAAGCTTGGTAAGACATCTGGGCAACCGGATTATCACTGCTGTTGTCAAAGTGACATTTGATTAAGCCAAACTGCTAGGGTTTATCTCTAAAAGTACTGGATTCTTATGCTAAGAAGTTAATCCTTGTGTTTCTTATTCCATACATTTGCAGGTCCAGCCAGAGTTTTTAATTCTGCCTCTTCTTCCATGATAGTCTAAGTGACACTTGCTGTTTCTTTTGGAGATCTTCAAGTAAAGTAATGTAGGTAGCCTTAGCAAATTCGCGTCCCTGCAAATGCCTCCCTCCTATTTTTATAAAGTAAGGAGGTTATTATATTCTCTTAGCTATTGATTTTTATTGATTCTTGCCAATGTTTCTAAAATGTAAAGTAATACACAAACTGCTTTCAAAGAACAAAACATCTTAACTATTGGTGTTAAATTAATTTTTTGTAAAGGTACGTAAAATTGATACAGACATAAATTCAGCTGTAAATTCCTTTTGTTTATAAATCTCAACTACTCTAAAACAGAAATAAACTGAAATATCACTAAAAATTCCTATAAAACCAATAAAGTTATAATTTTATTTACTGCAAAGGAGGAAGTCGTGTTGCTAGAATTAAATTGCCAAAGTCAGAGATTTATTGTAAAAAGATAAAATCTCAGGTCTAGTTTTACATGTGACATACTTTTCAGTTTTAACTTAATAATAGTATTAATTCATAAAGTAGATATTTACACAAATATGATTGTTAAGAACACATCAATAACTCAAATTTTTGTCCACTAATACAGAAAACTCAGACAAGCACCTTTTATGAATCAAGTTCATCAGATGTACTCTCAAATGCCAATTTTAATAGTCACTTGATAACTGAAAACTCTCTTACTCAAATTAATATTAAACTGAGTTTAATTCAATAATTACTGGAATTGGGAAAATAAGAATTATTCATTTCATATTTACTACCATAGTTCTTGCTAATGAAATATTATAAATTGACATACACAAATAGAATTAGTATGATACCATTGATTATAACATTTATATGTGGTACAATTTCAGCACAGGTACTTTGTGGTTGGTGAGCCTATACTATCTTGTGTCTCATAATCACATGATTCTCTCATTGATATTCTCTGGGCTACACTAATAACTTCTTTTACAATGTAATTGGCATTTATCTGGGGCAAATACCATCTCAAACACAAATGTAAATGTAGGCAGTGTAATTACGTGACAATACTCAATAGAACTCTTGAATGCTCAAAACTTTGCAGATCTATGGAAATTTTGACTTTAAATAGACATTAACTGCATAAAAAATGCAGATAATATTGATAAGTATGGTATGTGTTTCCAAGGAGAGCCACATTTTTTTCCTTTCCTTTCCTTATGTTTTCTAAACCTCTTCCTCCATCTTCTCTCCCAAGTAGACCCAGGAAAAGAGGGGCTCAGCAAGGCTAAAATTGTTACTCATCTTCTATATGCCTAGTGATTTACAAACCTAACCTCATTTAATTTTCACACCATTCTAGAAAGTTAATCAGTCAGGACACAGGAGTTCAGAAAGTTTACATAGCACTTAATCCCACAAACTGCAACCAGTTTCCAAAGCTAGTTTTTTCTCTCTCCAAATCCAGAACTCTTTCCCTTAGAAGCTCAATCCAAAGAAAGTATATTATAAAATTTAAGCTATAATCATCTCTTTATTCTGATATTTTTTTCTCAAAAGACAGCAAACATTTTAAGCGGAGATGTACCATGTTCACTGTGGTGACAAGAGCCTAGCCTAGTGTATATATTTAATAGGGCCTCGTTACCCTTCTGTTGAATGAATAAATGAATTAAGTAAACGAAAGGAAGAATAAGCAAATCTGTTCCTGGACATAAATTATACATTTTCAAATCAATCAAAGTTTAGCTCATTCTTTCCCTGCAACTGGAATGAGATATTATTCCACTGACTCTCTTTTTTAAGCTTTCATTGGCAAACGCAGAAAACAAGAACAGAGACCTGGAATATTTGCCCTATGGAACTAATCCTAGAAAATTTATATCTGGGCCGGGTGTGGTGGCTCACACCTGTAATCCCAGCACTTTGGGAGGCCAAGGAGGGTGGATCATGAGGTCAGGGGTTCAAGACCAGCGCGGCCAACATGGTGAAACCCCATCTCTAATAAAAATACAAAAATTAGTCGGGTGTGGTGGTGGGCACCTGTAATCCCAGCTACTCCAGAGGCTGAGGTAGGAGAATCACTTGAACTCGGGAGGCAGAGGTTGCAGATCACGCCACTGCACTCCAGCCTGAAAAAAAGAGCAAGGCTCCATCTTAGGGAGAAAAAAAAAGAAGAAAAGAAGGAGAAAAAAAAAGAAGAAAAGAAAAAGAAAAAAAATTTTATCAGGTGACAGAATTTTTTTTTATTTATTACCAAATACTTCTTTTTTTTGAGATTCAGTGTTTACATATGCAGGTTTATTACATGGATATACTGTGTGATGCTGAGGTTTGGGATTGAATTGAACCCGTCAGCCAAATAGTGAACATAATACCCAACAGGTAGTTTTTAATCTTAAGCTTCATGAGCTACAAGTGTGAGGTCAGGCCTTGAATGATACCCTATACAAATAAAACAATTCTGAAAGTTGTATTAGTATGTTTACTTTATTTGCCAGAGGAAAAAAAAAGACTGATAGAAAAAAACTACTAATCAAAGTCCTAAGACAGTGATCTTTCTCATGGGCCACTAAATATGACACACTTTGTCTTATACTTCCCACCCATTTATTCATTCATTTATTCATTTAGCTAATTATTATTTTTATCATTATCACCTGCTGTTTTCAATACTGTGCTGGATTCTAAAAAGTGTACCAGAAACTATTTTTTTCAATGTGTCCTTTTTTGAGAAAAAAATGTCAGAGTAGAGGTAAGAAAATGGTAAATCACGCAACACAAGCAAAAATGCAAGCAGTATAAAGACAAATGTTAAATTAATTGGCCTTGACCTTAGATATAACAAGAAGGCATAATAGCTGTCACACTGAGACCCATGCAAGTGTTCTCAGGTTGGAACTGAAAGTATCTGTACCTTGAAGCTTTGAGAAGAAAGTGACCATAATGGGTTTCCCAAAGATCATCCCCCAACTGTGTTATTTCTTTTTTGTTTACTTCTATAATTTGTTTTGAGAGGTACTCATAAGCCATGGTCTAGTTCCGTGGTAAATATTGTAATATGGGACTGGCACAGGACACAGTTATGAGCACTGCTCACAGTTAAGGACAGTTATTCATACATATAAAAAATAAGAGGATTTAAGTTTCTGCTAAAAGGAGTAGATACATGCAACAGCTGGGTGATTTCAGTATGTTACCCACAAGCAAAATTCAGCAAAAAAAGCTAACATAAAGGTGATTTGTTTCACAGTAACAGGCAAGTTACAGTGAGTACATTATAATTGCAAATAACAGATGAGTTTGCAAAAACTTGACTACATCTTAATGAATTCTTAAATACTTTCTTTAGTGCCATTATAATTTTTTCTACTGTGGGGTCTTCAACAGCAATAACATGCTCTTTCTCATTCTCTGTGTGTATTAACTGGCCTGTTTGGAAGGATAGTAAATAGTGAGTTTAATATTAATTAGACTAATATAGGAGTATTGAGATCTATTTGTATTTGCAAATAATCCCTGTGCAAATAATTTCTTTTCAAATATAAATGGGGACAGAGGAGGTGGGGGACCTTTGAATTTTGGCAGTGTCAGAACATCTCTATCTTCATCGTATTTACAAAATACACAGAAAAATCCTCCTCTACTTTATTCACTGAGATTGGAAGCTGGAGCTGCTCAGAATAGGACCTCATATATTATTTTTTTGAAGTGCCCTCTGGCCTGGTCTCTTACGTGTTACAGTTAACACCATTTTGTTGTTGTTGTTGTTGTTGTTATACACTTCCTCCGGAACTGGGTATTTTTGGAACCCAACAAAGCTTAAGCTTCAGGGCTCCTCATCTGAAGAGGCTGGTTTCAAGCCCCTAAGAGAGACTCTGGCAATATTCTTCTGGTCTTATGCTTTGGTATAATTCGCAAAAAAATGTTTTAACTGCAATTAAATTTAAAGCACTTTTTTGAGGACATTTTCTCTTTCACAACGCTTCCCCTGTCAGGTATCATTGAAGTAGCCACAGGTATATTTGGATCGGGCACAAAGAAAAATGAGATGGTGATACACTTAGATTTTGCTTGGATTTAGTGGTATTTAGGAATGCAGTTTGTAGTCATGTCTGTATATAGTTATTGCTAACTGCCTTGGTGAAGAAATGACATCTAGCAATTTTCTTGCTATCTGTACTAAATCTCTGGGCCTGAAATCTAAATGTGTCCCATGGTGTCCTGCACCTGAAGTATGTGGGTAGTTTCTGGCTCCATTTCTCCTTACTTATTCGTTATCAAGACTACTGAAATAAAATGGTTTTACCCAAAACCTGTTATGTCTTAGGAAAAGAAAGCTAAAGTTCAAACTTAATCACCTCAAATTTATTCCTCATTCCCACAAGAAAAGGTACGACAAATTTTAAAGATAGCTACGGCTATAGTTAGAATGTTTGTGCTCCCTCCAAAATTCATGTTGAAACTTAATCCCCAACGCAACAGTATTAAGACGTGGATGTTTTGGGGAGATGGTTAGGTCATGAGGAATCTTCCCTCATGAATGGGATTAATGACCTTATAAAAGAAGTGTGAGAGAGCTTTTCGTGCCTTTTGCCCTTCCACCTACTCCATGTGAGTATATGGCAACAAGGCACTGTCTTGAAGCAGAGAGAGAGAGACGCCCTCCCCAGACACTGAACCTGCTGGTGCCTTGACCTTGGACTTCCTAGCCTCCAAAACTGTGAGAAATAAGTTTCCGTTAATCATAACTTGCCCAGTCTCAGGTATTTTGCCATAGGAGCACAAACAGATGAAGACAACTGCAACATTTTTTTTCTAAAATAGTTTAAAATTTTTCTTTTCTAAAGAGTTCTCAAAAAATGAATAAAAACAGGCAGCAAAACAAAAGTGGGATTTTTAAAATACTGAGTCTCTTCATTCTATATTCACATTGTACTCCTGGCTGACAGATGAGGTGAACTCTTTGTGGCTAAGAAGAGACCCTTGAAAGAAAATTAAGTGGTCATAATAGGGAAAAGTGATTGGTCACATCCTCCTACATTGTTAATTACTAGAAGATTTGTTCATTGCCATAAGGTTTTCTTCCTGCAGTTAGACAGAAACCTCTTCCAGGAAAACACTGCCCAGCTGGCTCCAGTGGACGGCCTGATGCCAGCTAAGTGGTAGATTCCCATCTTGGGGTCCTGCCAGCCACGCCCACCAGATAGATGACCAGCCTTACAAACATTCCTCCTGATAAGCAGCTACAGACACTGAGCCGGTTCCAGCCAGCCTACAAAGGCTACACACAAAATGTATTTGTGCCCTACAGCTCATCTTATGACATAAAAAGCCGAAATCCATCTAATTTTAATGTTAAAACCCTGTCCCAAAGTGAACATAGGATGTATGTTAGATATATGTTAACTCACTGCACATGTGCTTGACTTTTTTTTATAAATATTCACAGACATTCCCAAACCTGATGAATATGCATGGCTATGCATGGAGACAGACCATTGAAGGCTTAAATGACAATGTATTCTTCCTTTCTACAAAGTATGTGTTTTCAATTTCCTCAGAAGCTTCATTTCCCCAATTTACAGATTGTCACTCAGAAAATAAAGTTTCCTCCTTTTTCCTTCCTCCACAGATCTCATGGGCATTTGTTAACACCAGATTACATCAGACAGAAACGTGCTAAAACACATCAATTTGTATCTATTTGAAAAAGTTCTCACTAATTAAGATTGTTGTATATTCATGAAATACTAGATAAACACTACAACTCACATTCTTATTCTCTCTAGTAATAATACGATATTTTGAAAATAGAATTAAATTTAGTTATCTTGAAAATGTATTTTTTTGTTTTTAAGCAATTGAAAAAAGAGAGTTTATCAATTTTGTTTTCAACAGAATGAGTTTCATAGGTTCGTACTTTTTTTGGTACTTATTTTTACCCTGTTAGGAAATGTCAGTAAATGAGTAAAAGCTGTGTCCTCTTGATAAGAGAAAAAAAAATCGAATTGGTCCCTTCTCAACATTTTCAATTTACTTTGAAACTGTCTATTAGTATTAATACTTACAAGATTTGTGTCAGTTGTAACTAAGCTATCTCATCATTATTGGAATGGCACAGGAGATTAACGCTGCATTTGTTTTTTGTTTTTTTTTTTTTGAGACGGAGTCTCGCTGCTCTGTCGCCCAGGCTGGAGTGCAGTGGCGCGATCTCGGCTCACTGCAAGCTCCGCCTCCCGGGTTCACGCCATTCTCCTGCCTCAGCCTCTCCGAGTAGCTGGGACTACAGGCGCCCGCCACCACGCCCGGCTAATTTTTTTTTTTATACTTTTAGTAGAGACGGGGTGTCACCGTGGTCTCGATCTCCTGACCTCGTGATCCGCCCGCCTCGGCCTCCCAAAGTGCTGGGATTACAAGCGTGAGCCACCGCGCCCGGCCAACGCTGCATTTGTTTTGAAGGCCACTTTCTCGTACAAGAGATATATGGATCGTTTTCTTGTGCAGCTTCTTACAGCTTCTTCTACGTAGCTTCAGAAAGAATGATACCTTAAATATTTACCGTAGAGAGGTGACAGAGGAAAGATACAATCCACAGCAGAGACATATATTAGTAAAAGCCATTGTGCTAACTCCTTCAGTGAGCACCTCCTCTGTGTCAAGACAACTGTAGTCACTGGGAATACAGGGGTAACCAAGACTGATGCTGTATTGGCCATTATCATACTTCAAACTGGTTGGATATAGAGGAGAGAACATTGAATTCTGAATTCAAAATGGAGTGCAATCAAAAGCTCAAAAAAGCAAGCCCGCAAGAGAAATGGCAAACAAATGAACTTGACTTCAGTGGAAAATATCATTTAGAGGCTGTGAAGTAAGATTCTGGAGTGGTGAAGAGGAAGGGAAAAGGAGTGGCTAAAATACTGAAATTAATGTGTTTTGTTGTAGTTGTTGTTTTCTTTTTTGAGATAGAGTCTCACTCTGTCGCCAGGCTGGAGTGCAGTAGCGCGATCTTGGCTCACTGCAACCTCCGCCTCCTGGGTTCAAGTGATTCTCCTGCCTCAGCCTCCCAAGTAGCTGGGACTACAGTCACACGCCACCATGCCCAGCTAATTTTTGTATTTTTAGTAGAGATGGGGTTTCACCATGTTGGCCAGGATGGTCTCGATCTCCTGACCTTGTGATCCGCCCACCTCAGCCTCCCAAAGTGCTGTGATTACAGGAGTGAGCCACCACACCTGGCCTGAAATTAATATTTTTAAATTAAATGAAAAATTGAATTTTAGATACCACCTAGTGTGTATCTGAGTGAAACTATAAACATACGGAGGTGCTCAATGAGTTTATTCAAACCATAAATGCATGTATGAAACTTCATTTAACCTAATCGGGTTGTGTTAGACTTTAAAATCATTTTTTAGTATTGTTTTTGGACGTTTTGAATGTAGCATTTCAAACAAGCAGGTATCATGCTTTTTCCTTTGGTAAATTCGATTTTGGAGGAGGAATTTTGAAAAACATAATTTATCAGTTAATCAAGAAAGATCAATTCTAAAAACATAAAAGAATTGTAGAGAAAGTAATATTTATTCATTTGTTTAATACTTTTTCTTTGAATATCTATGTGCCAGGCACTACTTCTATGTCTCAGGAGTAAGATGGGAACCAAAAAGAAAATTTCTCTACTTTGCATTAAAGTGAGAGAGACAAATAAGAAGAGAACAAAAAAATTATTATATAATACGATGACAGGTGGAGATATGTGCCATGAGAAAAAGTGGAACAGGTATAGGGAGGGGTGGAGGGGGTGGGAGGTGGCATGGATATTTTAGATACCAGGGTAGGGATGTCTGAGGAGGTGACATTTGAACAAGGACCTGAAGGAAATTGGGAATGAGCCATGTGAGAATCTTGCTGTGGGAGAGAAAGAGAGAGCTTCCAGGCAGAGGGAACGTGAATGTAAATACCCCGGGGTAGGATCCATTGGGTCTGTGAGCAAACAGAAGTGGAATGAGAAGACAGAGTAGTAATCATGTAGGACAAATTAGTAAAGCCTTTGAATTTTATTCCAAATACAGTGAAAACCAGCTGGAGGTTTTGAGCAGAAGAATAACAAGATCTGACATATGTTTTAAAAAGATCTCCCTTTTGTGTTGGGAAAGACTGAAGGGCATGATGATAGAAACTGGAAAAGTTGTTAAAGTGCCATTAGGAATAATCTAAGTAAGAGATTTGGCTTGGATAAATGAGAGCAAGGAAGGTAGTGAAAAGTGGCTAAATTTTGAACGTATTTTGGAACAGCACTGACAGAATCTGCTAACGGTACAGTGCATAAGGTCAGAAAATGAGCAGACTTTATGATGACGCCAAAGTCGGGCATCTAGGCAGCTGGGTCAGTGGTCATGCCATTTACTAAACCAGGGACAATTCAGAGAGGAATAGTCAGGTGCATACAGTGGTAGTTGGCATTCTTTTGCATGCACCTGTAGTTTCAGCTACTTAGGAGTCTGAAGCAGGAGGATGGCTTGAGCCCAGTAGTTCCACTCCAGTTGGGACAATATAGCAAGACTCTGTCTCAAACAAAAACGAATAAAAAGCCAAAAAAAAAAAAAAAAAGAGAGAGAGAGAGAAAGAGAGAGGGATAGATTTGGTGGGGAATGGAGAAAATGAGAGCGAATCTAAGAAAATGTTGGAGAGATGCTCTTATTCAGTACAAAAATAGAAAGTAAAAGCAAGAAAGCAAGAGTTTAAGTGAAACATAAAGACCTAAGTCTGAAATTATACTTTAAATGTAGCAATTGTGTTTGATTGAAATTAAAGCCTTTTTAAAGTGCAATTACCTGACTTTATAATTGAATAGTTCTGTTGGCACAGACTAGGAAATATCCTCACATCACTGGCAGATTTTACATTGAATAGTCATTATATTATCATGATATTACGCTTCCCTGGAGAATCGCTTTAATGGTATACTAATCTGTCAGTCACTTGAAGCCCGCAGACAAGTAAAGCACAGTAGGTCTGCATATTCATGTCTTACTGTCGAGACTGAAAAAGAAGGTGCCACAATCTAACATCTTGCTCACATGGAAAGTGATGGCAGCCCTAGAAGGTAATGATCTTCCATGGGGTGGACAAAGGGCCAGCATGCTGTTAGATGCTGCTAATGTGTCTTTCCAGAGCAACTCATTACTCAGAAGTTTTAAATTTTTTAAAGAAAAAAAGACTTTCAGGGCACAATTTTCTTTAGCGAATACTTATGACAGAGCATTCCCTCTTCTTTCTGGGTCACAAAGCTGCCTATCTATTAGGGATGGTTAAAGTCAGCTTTGATAAATTGGAAGCCCATTTAAAATTCTCCAGCTCAGAGCCATTATCTCTCCATGCCTTTTAGTATTTCTAATTTTCTATTTTCAATCTAATGGGAAAATGGGGAGAAAGGGTATCTCCCTTCTCATATAATATATGGCTTTGATTGCCGGGATTTGGTTGCATAACAGTTTGTAAGTCACAGGTATTGATTATATTAACATCAAACAGCAGTTTTTATAGCTATAAAATAGCACCGGAGTTGGTCCTAAAAGAAAACATGGTAAAATCATTCTTTGCACGTCAGCCCCTGATCCAATTCAAAATATTACAGCTTATCAGATTTTTGCTTTCCAGCATCTCTCCCACCATTTTAATAGAAATAACTTCATTAAGTATAGGGTTTGATCTTTTATCAATATACTATAGGAAAAAACAATAGCTGTAAGAATAAGAGATCTTACCCTTACACCTGAAAAGAAAACAAAAAAGGAGTGTCCAAAATTCTGGGGAGCAGTAGGGCTAAAACCAACCCTACTTGCCTTCCATTAATGTCTAGGATTAGCTCAGAATATCATAAGATGCATGGCAGTACAATTGGACAAACTCTACAGAACTAGCAGGTAAACCACTATGCCACTGAAGAACGCAAAAGCAAATTCTGAAGCATTGCAAGCTTAGGCAATTCCTATGCTTTGTGAGGTATACTCGTTCTACAAAGTTGTTGTCTAAGCTTTTCCTATTAATATTTATTCTAAATCATTCCCCTTATCAGCAAGCTGAGTTTCATCCTCAAGTGCATTTAAACCTAGCTGACCTTACTGGGATGTTTCACATTTGCCACACAAAAAACGGTTTGAAATGCAAGTTATCTCAGATACCACTAAGTAATTCCACCCTGCAGTGCAGACAATACATCTTCAAATCATTCTATTATCCCCTTTCCTCAGACTAATCCCCTGACCATTTCTAGCTGGCCCCTCTGCCATACAGGGCTCCTTTATAAGTGACTGGCTTGTGTTTCTTTTAGTACTGATGATATTTTATTGTCTTAATTCTCTTCACATTGAGTGTGACACCTAAAATTGCCTAGAACTAAGTAGGAGTTAAATAAATGTTAGTTACATTAACAAATTAATTCTAACGATACCATATCTAGCAAGACGTTATTTCCGTCTTTGAAAAGTTTTGGTTTAACTAGCAAGGTATTGGAAGGATTCCTAAAGAGATGATGGTTAAATATCTGAGCAGAATTTAAGAAAAGGGGGCATAGGCCCTGCTGGCCATAAACTCCTGCCTCCTGGAAATCCCTACAAATCCTCGCAATAGAAAGAGCCATTGATTAAAGCTTTAAGATCTGAATCTACATATTATCTAATATTTGAGAAAACCTGCTTTATTAGCTCCAAATATAGCCAAAAAATGCAAAGCAGCCATTATTATTATTATTGCTACTGGATCATTTTATATATATATATACAAACTATGTACTTTCCTTTGTGGTGCTTATGGAACTATAATTCATAAATACTTTGAAATCTTCAGGTAAAAGACATTATTTTAAATAAAGCAATTTAAGCATAATATATTGAATTTTCTCCTTCCTTACTCTAAAGCAGACCTTTGCTTTGTATTCACAATGTTGCTCTGTCTATTTGGAGAAAACTTGTCTTAAACAACCTAGAGGAAAGCAGAGACTCATTTTAAAAAAAGGCAGCCAAAGGAGTTATTATTTTCTCTTTTTAAAATAAGATGATGAGAAATCAGAACAAAGAGGTTAAATAATGAAAAGAAAAGGGATTCTGGAAGTCAGTAGTATGGCCCAGTTAGAGTGAGGTAATTTTCAGTTACATAATAAAGTGGTTTAAAAAAAATAAGAAAGGCTGCAGAAGAGGCGTGGGCACTGAGACGGTCCTAGGAGGACGCTGCCTCCTTCAGGAAGCTCACTAACACCTTCTTCTCTGGCCTGCTGTCCCACAGTGCTTGACACCCAAACATATACAGCCTTGCTTTCTTAAAGGAAAAGTCCTTGGCAGGCATATTTGTCTTCATGGAAACTTCAATGCATACTTCCTAGAATCCTTCAAACAGTCTAGAACAATGCCAAGAAAATATTTGGTGAGTGCATTGGATCTGATGAATTAGGTCATACGTGGTGAAATATTTAAAGATATCAGGACTTTGAGGGAGAAAAGAGGTGATGGAGCCTTAATTAAAACTTTTCAGATGGGAAATAAAGGGATCTCACCAAGTACAACAACCTTTGAGCAAGAGGTCTTTAACATTCTCTCAGTTTGATGAAACCGAAGACAGGCTTCTTTCTGATTCTAGGCCCCTGACCTCCCTTTCCTTAGAGCATTTACCTCAGAAATCTTACCAATTCTTTCTCTGCCCCTTTGAGATGTAAATACGTTTAAAAGCTTCTAAACCAATTTTACAACCCAAGAATGTTTCTCTCAAAAACCTGGGCACCATCTTTTTGAAATGTAATCATCAAAGAAGATAGCGCTCCCACCTCCCATCCTGTCTATGAGAGCAGGTTGCTAACTTTTGTAGAGGTCTTGCTCCAAGATGCACAACTACCTCCTGTGGATAAGGCCAACTAGAAAATACAGGTGGCCTAAGATCCACCGCCACCACCATCATGGTTCTTAAAATCTCTCTGGCCCTTCATTTCAGTATAGCTGCATACTCAGTCTTGGTGTGCTCTCTCCCCTGTTGCTGGCAATAGTTGACAGAATAAAGTCAACTTCTTTTTGCCCTTTCTGTCTAATGTGACTTATTTCTTTAACACATTGCTGCTCCTACACAAAGAAAAGAAAAAGGGATTTACACTTAGAATCCTGCTGTGTCTGATCCTTCCTTGACAGGTGCCTTTGTAGGTTCTGCCACTTGCTTCAGCTCTGCCAGGGAATGGGGCACAACACCCCTTCATTCAGGCAGTCATCAAACTCTACCCTCTCCCAGTCTGAGATACCATCTTGCTCTTCCTTTTCTTCTTCCTTCTTCTCCTCCTTTCTTCCTTTTCCTCCTCCTTCTTTTTCTTCCCCTCTCTCTTACCAGCCCCCTTTCTTAAGTGACAATTTTTCTCTTCGCTCCCTAAAAGACATTTGGGACTTAAATATTTTGAATGAGCTGAGGCTTTCAGAGGTGATAAAGTCTCTTTCATTCTAATATGAACAATATTGTTCTTCCTCCTTTCCCAAAACAGCCCCTGAGGCATGGAAAGTAAAGGATCAGGCTACATTCTTCAAAGGGAGAAAGGTGGAGACACAATAGGAGGCACAGAAAATACAACTTCAAAAACCTGACATCTCAACAAAATATACTGCTAAAATAGCATGACCAAATTATTCACCCCAGGGAGAAACTAGATTTTGGCCTCCATTATTTTTCTATGAATAATTCAAATGGAACTCTCCTTGAACATGAGACAAAGTGGTAGGCAGCCTGTAGACCAGCAGCACTGGCATCACCTGGGAGCTTTTGGGATGCAGAATCTCAAGTCCCATCTAGACCTACCAGAGCTGACCTGCGGTGTAATAAGGATCCCAGGTGATTCCAGCGCTCACTAAGGTTTGAGACACTCTGGCAAAGACAGCAAGCTCTGGAGCCAGACTAGTAATAATGGCAATTCAGCACTGTGTTTGTTCCAGGAAAGGGGTCCCGATCCAGACCCCAAGAGAGGGTTCTTGGATCTTGCACAAGAAAGAATTCAGGGTGAGTCCGCAGTGCAAAGTGAAAGCAAGTTTATTAAGATAGTAAAGGAATAAAAGAATGGCTACTTCATAGACAGAGCAGCCCCAAGGGCTGCTGGTTGCCCATTTTTATGGTTATTTCTTGGTAATATGCTAAACAAGAGGGGGATGATGCATGCTTCCTCTCTTTAGACCTGACAGGGTAACTTCCTGACATTGCCATGGCATTTGTAAACTGTCGTGGTGTTGGTGGGAGTGTAGCAGAGAGGACGACCAGAGGTCAGTCTCTTCACCATTTTGGTTTTGGTGGATTTTGGCCGGCTCCTTTAGTGCAAACTGTTTTATCAGCAAGGTCTTTATGACCTGTATTTTGTGATGACCTCCTATCTTATCCTGTGACTTGGAATGCCTTAACCATCTGTGAATGCAGCCCAGTCAGTTTCAGCCTCATTTTACCCAGCTCCTATGTCAGGTGCAGCTGTTCTTTGTTCACACACCTCTGACATGTTCACTACGGCTAAGAAATTTACGCTATCACCAACTTTGTGTGTGTGTGTGTGTGTGTGTGTGTATGAGGAAACAAGGCAACGAGCAGTAAAGTAACTTCTCCAAAATCACAAAGCTAATACATTGAATCAGGAAGTTAAATAAAACAAGTTGAAACCCTAACTCTGGTGCTTACTGCTAGCTGACCTTAGCAAGTGTACCTATGCTTTCTTAGTCTGTTTTCTCATTTGAAAAATGGGTGTCATAGATACATCCCATAGTTGTTACATTGATTAAATTATATACAGAAGCATATGCACAAATATTATTTATATTTGCAATGTTTCCAATTGTCTCTGCAAAAAATAGTCATCCTATTCAGAAATATATTTAATCATCACTATGGTAGATAAGAGTTGCAAGATGTGAGTGATGGTAACTCCAACAGGAGATTTATGAAACAGTACTAAGGAGAGTGTCCTTAATCTTCAGATCTTTGGTTGTGGTAATACATGATATATTCCAGGGACAGAGACTAGAGAAAAAAATTGACAGATCAGAGACATCAGAGAGGAAAGGAAAGAAGTCAGGGAAGAAAGTGCTTAAAGGAGCATTTTTAATTGCCAGTTATCAAATGTTTTTAATTTAATATTTGTATTTATCAAACCCTCAAGTGCTTTAGGTTAGTATAATTTATCATTTTATCATGATTTTTCACTTTAGGCTTTCCTTTTATTCTGTTTTTTTGCTTCCTTTCTTTCCTTTCTTCTTTTTTAGCCAGAGCTTTACTCCGCAGGGTAGAAGAAGATGAGAGAAATAAAAAGGTAGAACCTGTTGAGAAGTTGTGAGGTTAAAATCATGTTCCTAGAATTCTGATAGTACACTACGCTTGCCAAGCCATGAGGCAAACTGAGAAGTCTCCTGCAGTGTTTTCAAAGGAATCAGATACAAAAACAATCTAAAAACAAGCAGTATGAGATGCGACAGACAACATGCTGCTGCAAAGATGCTCCTTCCCTTTAACCCTGACACACGTACTCTATATGACAGCCCACATTCAGCCCTCCACATAGACACACACAACACACGTGTGTGCACACATGCGTGCACTGTCTTATATACCCTCCTTATCTCTCTGTTCCTAATATATTGCTCTGCTGGCCACTGGACTAGAGGTTCTGAAATTATACTATGTGGAATACATATGAAAAAGAAAACAAAGTTGATTTAAATTTCCTCTGAAATCAATTTTTGTTTTGAAATCTATCACCAAGCACATGTAACATAGGCATCCTACAGAGCAGGCTGGGGGAAGATTGTTGGGGTTCTCAGTACCGTTTGAATCACCAATTTCCTAATTATCACCTACTTACTACTTCTTAGAATGAACCTATTAGTGTATTCTACAATATTAATAGGTATTTTATTAGCTATTATGTTTTAGGATTGCTTTTTATATAAAAGCCGTGCACTAACTATGTCATCCCATTGATCTTACCTCAATGTGCTCCTTACAGTCATCTGTAAGGAGCTAAAACTTGCTTTATATTACAGCTAATAACTTGCTAATATAACTTTACAGGTACATTTTTGTACCTTTCTCTCCACCAGTTGTGGACATACCAGCTCATTAAACACTGTGAAAGAACACAGGCTAAAGCCCTTTCGTTTAACAAGCCAGTGGCGTGAAACCAAAGTGTAAGCCCTTGTTCTGTAATGGTCTTGATGCACCCCCTCCACAATACCAGGAGGTAGGATGTAGGGAGAAAACATCTCAGAGAGCTGCTTCCACAAAGGATAACTAATATTTTGGTGGTATTTCTAAAGTTTTCTTTTAGATGTTGCTTTAATCTTCCCATTCCTATCTCGGGTCATTTCAAAGCCTTGTCGGTACCGTTGGCTGGCTAAATGAAAAGCATTAACAAGGTCAACTGTTGAACAATGAAACTTGTGTCAAGGCACAGTTATGCATTAATATAACTTGTTCTAGCCCATATCTACTCCTAACAACACATAAAAGAACAACAATTTGCTGGCACTTGGCAAAATAGCATCAAGGATGGTGTGACTGCAGAAATCCTCATGGAACAATGATTGCTAACACAGTTACTAACTATAAAACAGGATTTTTCTATTCTCAGTGGTCCTTGTGAGTACATATCATTATTTGGGGGTTAAGTTGGAATGAAAGGTGTTTGCATTAGTCCCAACCATTTAATAAACTGTTTACAGGTAGGAAAGAAATATGCCTGAAACTGTTTATATACTCAATAAGAAAATGGAGTCAGTGAACAGTAGAACCAAAAAGAACTTAGTAGACTCTTTTACTGAATTTACCATATATTTATGTAAAGCAGATATTGCATACCTGCCAGAACACAGAGCTTCATTTGAATGCCATTATTCCAGTCAAATTAACACAAGATGACAAAATCATTCGATAATTAAATTATTTTATTATACCCCCTGCTTATGCTTTCAAATAAAATCAGTCAGATTTTACAAACAGTGGTTTTCATAGAAGACTTTTTAGTAAATGCCTGCTTCAGAGAAAACCCCCGCTGACTTAATTCACTTACAGATATTTTCATAACCTCTCTCACATGAACATAAATGTTCATGGGCTACATTCAAGAAGTTAACAAGCCTAAGATAACAGCTCAGCCAAGCTATGGAACTCAATTCCTGCTCCACTTTGAGAGAGAACAATGCGATGTTAGCAAATAATGAAATGCAGTACATCAAACTGTCTGCCTAGAGAACTCAACTTGTTTAGAATAAATTAACTTAAGCTGCCCATAAAGGGAGTTGAAATGCAGATGAACCAATATGGCTGCATTACCAATTCCATCTAGTTTTCACCATAGAGTTAGTTTTAAGTGATTGGAACATAGAGATAGTGGCTCTCACCACAGTGCCCTATAGTGCTTTGTCCACACTGCTTTTCCAGTCTTTTCTTCAATGTATTGTAGTTATTTCTTTGGATGAATTTTTTCACCTACTGATTCTGAGTTCTTGTAGGTAAGGATCATATTTACTGTTTTAATAAATACTAGTTTAATAAATAAGTGAAAGAATAAGTGAATTAATTAGAGTCATGAGTGGCTTAATGACAGGAAGACATTTTGAGAAATGCATGGTTAGGTGATTTCATCACTGTGTAAATATTACAGTTCATTTACACAAACCGAGATGACATAACCTACTATACACCTAGGCTATATGGTATAGCCTATTTCTCTTAGGCTGCAAAACTGTACAGAATGATATTGTGCAACTGAGCCTTTATTATAAAGATTGTAAGATGTTTGTTTAACTTATTTTCCTTTTATCTTGTCCTTTCCTGCCTCCATACATGTTTACTTGTCATTTTGGTAGACAGTAGTCCCTAGTAACTGATTAATTTGATATCCTCATCCCCAGGGGCTGGCCACAAGATTAATAAATTGTTTTTCTTTTAAAGAACAATGATTCTTAGGTCATACAGAACTTCTTGATGGCCCCTAAAGTTTGATTGGGCTGAGGGACTCCAATAGCTTTGATCATTGGGGGAACCCACCTCCCACATACCTACTGTCAGGCCTCTGGTCCCAAGCCTGCACGTATACATCCAGATGGCCTGAAGTAACTGAAGAAAGACAAAAGAAGTGAAAATGGCCGGTTCCTGCCTTAACTGATGACATTACCTTGTGAAATTCCTTCTCCTGGCTCATCCTGGCTCAAAAGCTCCCGCACTGAGCACCTTGTGACCCCCCACCCCTGCCAGCCAGAGAATAACTCCCTTTTACTATAATTTTCCACTACCTACCCAAATCCTATAAAACAGTCCCAACCCTATTTCCCTTTGCTGACTCTCTTTTCAGACTCAGCCCGCCTGCATCCAGGTGACTAAAAAGCTTTATTGCTCACACAAAGCCTGTTTGGTGGTCTCTTCTCACGGATGCACGTCAAATTTGGTGCCATGACTCAGATCGGGGGACCCTCCTTGGGAGATCAATACCCTGTCCTCCTGCTCTTTGCTCCATGAGAAAGGTCCACCTACAACATCAGGTCCTCAGACCAACCAGCCCAAGGAACATCTCACCAATTTTAAATCAGGTAAGCGGCCTCTTTTTACTCTCTTCTCCAACCTCTCTCACTATCCCTCAACCTCTTTCTCCTTTCAAACTTGGCGCCATCCTTCAATCTCTCCCTTCTCTTAATTTCAATTCTTTTCCTTTTCTGGTAGAGACAGAGGAGATGCATTTTATCCATGAACCCAAAACTCCAGTGCTGGTCACAGACTCAGGAAAACAGTCTTCCCTTGGTGTTTAATCACTGCAAAGATGCCTGCTTGATTATTCACCCACGTTTCAGAGGTGTCTGATCACCATGGGGATGCCTACCTTGATCCTTCACCCTTAGCAGCAAGCACTGCTTTTCTGGGGACAACACCCCCCGACCCCTTCTCTCTGTGTCTCTACCCCTTTTCCATCTTCCTGGGAGGCAAGCACCTCCCACCCTTCACCACTTTCCTTGGGGGCAAGCACCCCCCACCCCTTCTCTCCGTGTCTCTACCCTCTCTTTTCTCTGGGCTTGCCTCCTTCACTATGGGCAAACTTCCACCCTCCATTCCTCCCTCTTATCCCTTAGCCTGTGTTCTCAAAAACTTAAAACCTCTTCAACTCACACCTGACCTAAAACCTAAATGCCTTATTTTCTTCTGCAACACTGCTTGGCCCAAATACAAACTTGATAATGGCTCTAAATGGCAAGAAAATGGCACTTTCAATTTCTCCATCCTACAAGACCTAGATAATTTTTGTCAAAAAATGGGCAAATGGTCTGAGGTGCCTTACATCCAGACATTTTTCACACTTCATTCCCTCCCTAGTCTCTGTTCCCAATGCAATTCCTCCCAAATCCTCCTTCTTTCCTTCCTGCCTGTCCCCTCAGTCCCAACCTCAAGCATCGCTGAATCTTTCCAATCTTCCTTTTCTACAGACCCATCTGACCTCTCCCCTCCTCCCTAGGCTGCTCCTCAGCAGGCTGAGCCAGGTCCCAGTTCTTCCTCAGCCTCTGCTTCTCCACCCTATAATCCTTCTGTCACCTCCCCTGCTTAAATCTGGTCTGGCTTATGGTTTAGTTCTGTGACTAGCTCTCCCCCACCTGCCCAACAATGTCCTCTTAGAGAGGTGGCTGGAGCTGAAGGCATAGTCAGGGTACATGTGCCTTTTTCTCTATCAGACCTCTCTCAGCTCAGTCAGCATTTGGGCTGTTTCTCATCAGACCCCACTAAATATATACAGGAATTCCAATATTTAACTCTGTCCTGCAATTGAACCTGGAGTGACTTAAATGTCATCCTAACTTCTACCCTCTCCCCAGATGAATGGGAAGGAGTTTTTTCTCTGGCCCAATCTCACACTGACAACTGTCTGCTTCACGTGCCAGACCTCCAGGGAGGCATTAGAGCAGTTCCCCGAGAGGATCCCCAGTGGAACTATCAGGAAAATTCCCCAGGTATAGCTAGGTGAGATTACATGATTTCCTGCCTAGTTGAAGGGCTTAAAAAGACAGCTTACAAAGCTGTTAATTATGACAAGCTTAAAGAAACTAACCAAGGTAAAGACAAAAACCCAGCCCAGTTCACGGCTTGTTTGGCAGCAACTCTGAGACACTTTACAGCCCTAGATTCTAAACGGTCAGAAGGCTGTCTCATTCTAAATATGCATTTTATCACCCAGTCAGCTCCTGACATTAGAAAAGAACTTCAAAAATTAGAATCCGGCCCTCAAACCACACAATAGGAATTAATCAACCTCACCTTCAAGATGTACAATAATAGAGGGGAGGCAGCCAGATGGCAACGCATTCCTGAGTTACGATTACTTGCCTTTGCTGTGAGACAAAATCCAGCTGCACCTCCAGCACACAAGAACTTCAAAATGCCTAAGCCGCACATGCCTAAGCTGCAGCAGTCAAGCATTCCTACAGGACTTCCTCCATCAGGATCTTGCTTCAAGTGCCAGAAATCTGGCCACTGGGCCAAGGAATGCCTGCAGCCCAGGATTCCTCCCAAGCTGTGTCCCATCTGTGCAGGGGTCCACTGGAAATCAGACTGCCCAGCTCACCTGGCAGCCACTCCTAGAGCCCAAGGCTTTCTGACTGACTCCTTCCCAGATCTGCTCCGCTTAGTGGCTGAAGACTGACGCTGCCTGATCACCTCAGAAACCCCATGGACCATCACGGACACTGAGCTTCAGGTAACTCTCACAGTGGACTGATTCTGACACCCATCAGTCCCAGCAGCTTACCTGGGCTGTGCTGCCTCAAGGCTTCAGGGACAGCCCTCATTACTTCAGCCAAGCTCTTTCTCATTATTTACTTTTTTCCACCCCTCCACTTCTCACCTTATTCAATATATTGATGACCTTCTACTTTGTAACCCCTCCATTGAATCTTCCCAACGAGACACCCTCCTGCTCCTTCAACATTTACTCTCCAGAGGATATTCGGGTATCCCCCTCCAAAGCTCAAATTTCTTCTCCATCCATTACCTACCTCAGCATAATTCTTCACAAAAACACACGTGCTGTCCCTACGGATCATGTCCAACTGATCTCTCAAACCCCAACACCTTCTACAAAACAACTCCTTTCCTTCCTAGGCATGGTTGGATACTTTCATCTTTGGATACCTGGTTTTGCCATCCTAACAAAACCATTATATAAGCTCACAAAAGGAAACCTAGCTGACCCCATAGATCCTAAATCCTTTCCCCACTCCTCTTTCTGTTCCTTGAAAACAGCTTTAGAGACTGCTCCCACACTAGCTCTCCCTGACTCATCCCAACCCTTTTCATTACACACAGCTGAAGTGCAGGGCTGTGCAGTTGGAATTCTTACACAAGGACCAGGACTGTACCCTGTAGCCTTTTTATCCAAACAACTTGACCTTACTGTTTTAGGCTGGCCATCACATCTCTGTGCAGTGGCTGCCACCACCCTAATACTTTTAGAGGCCCTCAAAATCACAAACTATGCTCAGCTCACTCTCTACAGCTCTCATAACTTCCAAAATCTATTTTCTTCCTCACACCTGACACATATACTTTCTGCTCCCCAGCTCCTTCAGCTATACTCACATTTTGTTGTGTCTCTCACAATTACCATTGTCCCTGGCACGGACTTCAATCCGGCCTCCCACATTATTCTGGATACCACACCTGACCCCCATGACTGTATCTCTCTGATCCACCTGACATTCACCCCATTTCTCCCATATTTCCTTCTTTCCTGTTCCTCACCCTGATCATATTTGGTTTATTGATGGCAGCTCCACCAGGCCTAATCGCCACTCACCAGCAAAGGCAGGCTATGCTATAGTATCTTCCATGCCTATCATTGGGGCTACCACTCTGCCTCCCTCCACTACCTCTCAGCAAGCTGAATTCGTTGCCTTAACTTGGGCCCTCACTCTTGCAAAAAGTCTAAACATCAATATTTATACTGACTCTAAATACGCCTTCCATATCCTGTACCACCATGCTGTTACATGGGCAGAAAAAGGTTTTCTCACTACACAAGGGTCCTCCATCATTAATGCCTCTTTAATAAAAACACTTCTCAAGGTTGCTTTACTTCCAAAGGAAGCTGGAGTCATTCACTGCAAGGGCCACCAAAAGGCCTCAGATCCCATTGCTCTAGGCAATGCTTATGCTAATAAGGTAGCTAAAGGAGTAGCCAGCATTCCAACTTCTGTCCCTCATGGCCAGTTTTTCTCCTTCACATCAGTCGCTCCCACCTACTCCCCTGCTGAAACTTCCACCTATCAATCTCTTCCCACACAAGGCAAATATCTTGGACCAAGGAAAATATCTCCTTCCAGCCTCACAGGCCCATTCTATTCTGTCATCATTTCATAACCTCTTCCATGTAGGTTACAAGTCGCTAGCCCATCTCTTAGAACCTTTCATTTTCTTTCCATCATGGAAATCTATCCTCAAGGAAATCACTTCTCAGTGTTCCATCTGCTAGTCTACTGTCCCTCAGGTATTGTTCAGGCCCCCTCCCTTCCCTACACATCAAGCTCGGGAATTTGCCCCTGCCCAGGACTGGCAAATTGACTTTACTCACATGTCCCGAGTCAGGAAACTAAAATACCTCTTGGTCTGGGTAGACACTTTCACTGGATGGGTAGAGGCCTTTCCCACAGGGTCTGAGAAGGCCACCGCGGTCATTTCTTCCCTTCTGTCAGACATAACTCCTCGGTTTGGCCTTCCCACCTCTATACAGTCTGATAACGGACTGGCCTTTACTAGTCAAATCACGCAAGCAGTTTCTCAGGCTCTTGGTATTCAGTGGAACCTTCATACCCCTTACCGTCCTCAATCTTCAGGAAAGGTAAAACGGACTAATGGTCTTTTAAAAACACACCTCACCTGGGAATTGAACAATGAGAACTCATGGACACAGGAAGGGGAACATCACGCTCCGGGGACTGTTGTGGGGTGGGGAGGGGGGGGGAGGGACAGCATTAGGAGATACACCTAATACTAAATGACGAGTTAATGGGTGCAGGAAATCAACATGGCACATGGATACATATGTAACAAACCTGCACATTGTGCACATGTACCCTAAAACCCTAAAGTATAATTAAAAAAAATATATATATATATACTAAACTCAAACCCTAAAAAAAAAAAAAAAAAAGATCTATGGATCTAAGATCTATAGATCTATACACATGAGGGTTCTTAAAAATACTTTAAAATAAATCTGTACATTATTCAAGTTTGAGAAACACTGTTCTAGAAATTATAACATACTCCTTCCAATCATCAAATTTTATTAATAAAATTGTTTTTTTTTTATTTTTTAGAGGTAACTAATGTCTAATCTTTCTATCTCAATTGGAGTATGTTAGGATATAGTATCATTATAATTTCTCTTGATGCTTTTACATAGAAGACACACTTATATAATGATATAATGTTCAGTTGTTGGTTTGAATGACAACTTCTGCAAAACTGTCACCCTTTCTCCACATAGCCACTGATGAAATAGAAGAAAAAAAAATCCACAATGGTTTTTATATGATTTTACTTTGTTAAAAGGGATTCATTGTACAAATGAAATATATAAATTACAAAGAATCTTCCCACAAAAAAAAATAAAATAAAAAATAAAAAATAAATAAAAAAAATAAAAACACACCTCACCAAGCTCAGCCTCCAACTTAAAGGACTGGACAATACTTTTACCACTTGCCCTTCCCAGAATTTGGGCCAGTCCTCGGGATGCTATAGGTTACAGCCCATTTGAGCTCCTGTATGGACACTCCTTTTTATTAGGCCCCAGTCTCATTCCAGACACCAGCCCAACTTGAACTGCAACTCAAAAACTTGGATAGAGCCTAAAAACTCACCAACCAACCAAGCAATTATGCTGAACCCCCTTGGGCACTCTCTAATTGGATGTCCTGGGTCCTCCCAATTCTCAGTCCTTTAATACCTGTTTTTCTCCTTCTCTTATTTGGACCTCGTGTCTTCTGTTTAGTTTCTCAATTCATACAAAACTGCATCCAGGCCATCACCAATCATTCTATATGACAAATGCTCCTTTTAACAACCCCACAATATCGCCTCTTACCACAAAATCTTCCTTCAGCTTAATCTCTCCCACTCTAGGTTCCCAAGCAGACCCTAATCCCACTCGAAGCAGCCCTGAGAAACATCACCCATTATCTCTCCATACCACCCCCAAAAATTTTCATTGCCCCAACACTTTACCACTATTTCATTTTATTTTTCTGATTAATATAAGAAGACAGGAATGTCAGGCCTCTGGGCCAAAGCCTGCACATACACATCCAGATGGCCTGAAGTAACTGAAGAATGACAAAAGAAGTGCAAATGGCCAGTTCCTGCCTTAACTGATGACATTACCTTGTGAAACATCTTCTCCTGGCTCATCCTGGCTCAAAAGCTCCCCCACTGAGCACCTTGTGACCCTGACCCCTGCTAGCCAGAGGACAACCCCCTTTGTAATTTTCCACTACCTACCCAAATCCTATAAAATGGCCCCACCCCTATCTCCCTTTTCTGACTCTCTTTTCAGACTCAGCCCACCTGCACCCAGGTGATTAAAAAGCTTTACTGCTCACACAAAGCCTGTTTGGTGATCTCTTCAGACGGACATGCATGAAACCTTCCTTACTTGTAAAAGCCCTCAGTTATGTTCAAAGGCAAGTCAGATTTGAAGAACTGTCTTTCCTGCCCTCTCACTTTGACCAAATCAAATAAACCATTCTCTGCTTTTAAGCACTGATTTGTCAGTGTTTGGCTTACTGCACCTCAGGTACACAAAACTAAATTTGAGGGTTCAATAGCAACTGTATAAAATACTGTACACTGTAGGCAACTGTAACACAATGATAAGTATTTGTGTATCCAAACATATCTAAATGTGGAAAAGGTGTTGTAAACAAAAGATTTTAAAAATGGTACACCTATACAGGGCACTTACAATGAATGGAGCTTGCAGGATTGGAAGTTGCTCTGGGTGAGTCAGTCAGTGATTGGTGTGACAATGTGAAGGCCTAGGCCATTATTCTATACTACTGTCGACTTTATAAACACTGTACAGTTAGGCTACACCAAATTTATTTTAAGAAGTTTTTTCTTCAATAATTAATTAACCTTAGCTTACTGTAACTTTTATACTTTATAAACTTTAAATTGTTAAGCTTTTTGACTCTTGTAATAATGCTTAAAATAGAAACATTGTACAGATGTATGGAAATATTGTTTCTTTATATTCTTTTTCTATAAGCTTTTTTCTATTTATAAAATTTTCTATTTTCTTGTTTTTTTTTTTTACTTTTAAAACTGTTTTATGAAAAAACAAACAACCCCATCAAAAAGTGGGCAAATGATATGAACAGACAGTTTTTGAAAGAAGACATTTATGCAGCCAACAAACATATGAAAAAAAGCTCATCATCACTGGTCATTAGAGAAATGCAAATCAAAACCACAATGAGATACCATCTCATGCCAGTTAGAATAACAATCATTAAAAAGTCAGGAAACAACAGATGCTGGACAGAATGTGGAGAAATAGGAACACTTTTACACTGTTGGTGGGAATATAAATTAGTTCAACCATTGTGGAAGACAGTGTGGCAATTCCTCAAGGATCTAGAGCTAGAAATACCATTTGACCCAGCAATCCAATTACTGAGTATATACCCAAAGGATTATAAATCATTCTACTATAAAGACTCATGCACACGTATGTTTATTGTGGCACTATTCACAATAGCAACGGCTTGGAACCAACCCAAATGCCCATCAAAGATAGACTGGATAAAGAAAATGTGGCATATATACACCATAGAATACTATGCAGCCATAAAAAAAGACGAGTTCATATCCTTTGCAGGGACATGGATGAAGCTGGAAACCATCATTCTCAGCAAACTTACACAGGAACAGAAAACCAAACACTGCATGTTCTCACTCATAAGTGGGAGTTGAACAGTGAGGACATATGGACACAGGGAGGGCACACAGGGTGGGGAACACAGGGAGGAGAACACTGAGGCCTGTGGTTGGTGGGGGGCTAGGGGAGGGATAGCATTAGGAGAAATACCTAATGGAGATGACGGGTTGATGGGTGCAGCAAACCACCATGGCACGTGTATATCCATGTAACAAACCTGCACGTTCTGCACATGTACCCCAGAACTTAAAGTATATATATATATATATATAGAAACTAAGACAAAAACACAAGTATTAGCCTAGGCTTACACAGGGTCATGATCAAGACATCCCCTCCAGTGGATAAAAATTTTTCAGCTCCATTATGGTTTGGGGGGACCATCACTCTGTGTGTGTGTGTGTGTGTGTGTGTGTGTGTGTATGTGTGTGTGTGTGTATATATATATATATATATATTTTTTTTTTTTTTTTTTTTTTTGTAGTGATGGAGTCTCACTCTGTTGCGCTTGTTGCCCAGGCTGGAGTACAGTGACACAATATCAGGTTACGGCAACCTCTGCCTCGCAGGTTCAAGCGATTCTCCTGCCTCAGCCTCCCAAGTAGCTGGCACTACAGGTGCACGCCACCACATCCAGCTAACTTTTTGTATTTTAATAGAGACAGGGTTCCACCATGCTTGCCCAAGCTGGTCCCAAACTCCTGAGCTCAGGCAATCCACCCATCTCAGCCTCCCAAAGTGCTTGGATTACAGAGTGAGCAGTTCATCACTCACCAAAACTTAGTTACGCTGTCAGTGTTTACCTGTAATTGAACACTAAACATTTCCATTTTCTTTTCAAATGACTTGAGTTCTCCATTTCTAAATTTTATTATGTGTTTAATATTAATACTATTTTATGTTTGCATATATCTTAAATTTCAAATCTACCAGCTAACTTTATCGTGTTAATTGTTTTTCAAAGACCATTTCCAACGTCACTTCAACCATGATGCCTTTGTTAATGCCTCTGTTATAATCTCTCCCCCTTTAGAAAACCTATAACACTTGAATTGTATTTCTGTTTGAGAACTTTTCTTGCTGTCTGTAATTTACAATTATTTATATAATTATGTTATTTGCCTAACCCACAATAGGCTACAGTTTCTTCCAGGGTAGGGACCACATTTTCATCAGTTGTTGAGTTCACCATGCAGCCATGTACATTAGGTGTTTGACTCAGTGCAACCTAACCAAAATTACTGGCAACAGCATATGGTTCAATACTATAAAAGACAGATTAATAATTTTCAAAAAACAAGTAAGACATGCTTCCTGCTTATAAAACATTCTGACCTTAAAATTAAAATACATAAAATAGATACTAATTCACCAAAAGTATGAATGTGGGCTAAAATAGCTTTATATATCTGCATAGAAAAAGAGGTAAAATTTTCAAGAATAAATAAGAAGCATAATCTATGAAGGGCAAATCTTAGACGCTATATTATGGTATCGATTAATGAGTTCTGCTATTTGCTAGTTTGTGTGACCTTAATAAAATTGCTTTGCCTTTTGGGGTCTCTGTAAAATAGACATAATTTTTTTCATTTTACTTTAACTTCTGGGATACGTGTGCAGGAAAATAGACATAATTATGCTTACTTTATTTAATTGTTGTGAGAAGAATAAGATTTCTGAAGCTTCTTCAGACTCTAAGATGATACACAAACACAAGATGTTTTTCAATATATAGAAGATGCAGGTTCAGGAATAGATGGGAGTGACAAAGGGTGGCAAGTGTAAGGTTGTACTGAAAGCTCTCAAAGTCACAATAGTTTGGATTTGATGAAGTAGAAAATAGAATGCATGTATATATCTTTATTACATGAAATGACTTTATAAAAGTGGTATTAAGATGCATAACCAAGAAGTAATCAGCAGGCAATGGTGATTGAGAGATCAGATGCAAGGAGACTGAGCTAGGAGATAGTTATAGGAATTTAGTCAGGAAATGATTAAAGCCTGACTAGGACAATGGTACACAGAATGCAGGAGAAGGAAAAGACCAGAGACATTCTAGTGTAATATTGACTAAAACTTGATGAACAATTAGGTATACAATGGGCAAAGCCTAAAGATTAATAAAACTGAGAGACAAGGAAAATGGATGGTGGCACAAGTAATAGATGGAAAAGGAAAAGCAATGTAATCCCTTACCTTGGATATAAAGTTGGAAACAATGGCCAAAATCTGAAATTTGAGATCTAACCAAATTCCACTACTGGAATCACACAGATTTCGGAGGAACTAGGTACCTTATTATCCAGGAAATTTGATCCAGCCCTCAACTTTCTGGATGGAAAAAATTCATTGTCTTAAGTGATAACATTCTCAGGAAGTACACCTGTCACAGACCATATTAGACCCGCCATTTTTAAATCTTGGAATTCTGTCTTTCTGATATTACAGTCTGTTAAAAAGTCTCAATTACATAAATGGGATCAACTTTTATTTGGAAAATCTAAGTGAATTATATATTGGATATCTAGCATTATTTTAAAAGTAATGAAATGCAAAACAGACAATCAAGGATTCTGCATGTGTTCACAAAGTGTTTACAGTCTACAAATTAAAATACAGGTTCATAATTCTTTCCAGATGCTATTAATGAGATGTGTTAACTCCAAAATCAGTTATATCTGTTTCCTGAATTCATTCTGGCCAAAACAGTTGGAATTTTAACAAGGAAGAAATTCACATTCCTTTGAAGATCCAGTGTCTAGTGTAAGCCTCAATAACGTGAAAACCTACTAAATTAGAATGTAATCTTACCTCTCTTCCTTGTGCAGTAGCTGGGTTTCTGCTTCAGTTTCTTTGCTTAGCCTTCATGCTCTGAACTTTAGTATTTTGACTGTAAATTTAGGTTATGTTAGATCCTTTCCCTTGAACATAAGTTTATACATATCCTGGCCTAGCCTGGCTGTACATTTACTTCGAGTGTATTATGTTACCTGGATTCCTCTTACTATTATTTATTAATCAGATTTAGTCATTATGTCCTTCAGCAAATACTTACTGAGCATCTAATACATTCCATGTTGGCCCCCAATTACTTTTATCGGCCTTATTCAAGCCTAGTCCTTCTAACAACTCTACAATGAATTTCTTGCAACGTCATGATAGGAATAAAACCTATAGCCAAGTCTATTATTCACCTGTCAAATCTGGACTACTTCTTGCTTCTAATGCAATGCCTCAGCACCTCATTGGCTCTTGTTGCCAAGGTTCTAGCATGCACTGTGGCTGGGTCTGTCCAGATCATTTATGACAGCAGGGATATTTACCTAATCAATAGATACAGATATAAGACCAAAATAGGAAACTCTCTAAGGAAATTAAAACAAGTGTGTAGTATACTATGCTGTAATGTATACTTTTTGCAGTTTTCTCTATGAGCTTGCTGGGACGCAGTCTCACAGCTCCATAGTGTTTCTTATGTTCTTCCACCTCCCACTTGGTTTCCAACCCCGATATTGATCCCTACTCACCTACCCATTCCATCTTCATTCACATGATAAATGCAAACTTCTTTTCTGTGCTCAAGCTCTGGCCCAATTTGTTGCTTGCCATCTTCCCTTTTGTTTTTTGGCAGAGTAAATTATTCCTGCCTCTGTGGAAGCTTGAAAAACACATGATTATAGAAGGGCTTCTTACCCAAATCTTCCCATTCTGGGCACTGCAATGTTAAATAAAATTGTCTAGATGGCCCTACCTATCTATATATCAACATAAGAGAATACCTGAGCAACTAAAAAGATTGTTTAACTGTAAACCTTTTGAGGACAGCGAAATACTTAGTTAAGGGTGACAATCCATTCTATGGAATGAGAATTTTATATATATATAAAATATTTATAAATATATGTACACACGTATGTAATTGTATATATTACATACATAAAACATAGTATAATTATGTAAAATAATTATTTTTTAAAAGCTCTACATGTAGGCAGACTATGAGAGTAATCCTGTTAATCCTTTTTAAGGAGTGGTGAAAACCTTTAGTGTAATATGGCACCAATCCAGCTGGGATACCTGCTTTTTTGTTGTCGTTGTCAAAGTAAACACTGGTCTTCTTCTGTGTATCCCACACAGTTCTTACCTTCTGAAACTCTGTTCACAGATGTTCTTTTTTTTTAATCACAGCATCCTTATCCTCGAAGTTCTCTTTGAAAATTACTAAATTTTAATAACAAATACCTAATCTGGGGCAGAGACAAGTTGGCTATTCACCAAACGCATGTTGTCTTTCTACTTGTTTTCCAGTGGAATGCAAGTAGTAGCCACACTCATAAAAACCTTCTTCTCCATGCTCCCCTTAAGTGCACAGAAGAAATATGATCCTAAGGACTACCTTATGATCCATGAGTTAAATATGATGGAGTCACAAGGAAAAAGAGCCTAGGTTTCTATATCATTGTTGGAGGAGAGCCACCTGCCCATCTGGAACACTTGCTTGGGCACCCTGAGATAGAGAAGTAAACTTGTAGAATAATCCACTGAAATTTGGAGTTATATCTATTTTAACAGCAAGTATGTTCTTAAACTTGACATACGCTTTATTTACAATACCAAGAGCAGCTTTATATATAGATATGCATGTAAATATATACAAAATGCTACAATGTGGGAAGATTAACATTCAGACACGTTCATTGATTTCAGAGTTTCTTTGCTAAGTTTCTCTGTCATATTCTCCAGGTTTACATCATCAAAAGGAAAATCATACATTAAAGGTACTTCAGTATAATGAATATAAGCTTGTGTAATCAATCATTGATAAACTGATGTGAAGTAACTTGCAGTTCCCATTTCCAACTCTCAGAGTTAGGATTAAAAACATCATGTCATGAACTCACACAACAAGGAAATACAGCATCCCTTAATTTTCTACACATTGATCTGCCATTAGGTTGGACTTCCAAACTTTCCAGAAAGGAAAGAACTGTGAATGTGTCTCTCTTATACCTGTTCTTCTCACCTTGGTTCAGTTCCAGCTTGTGTATTGTCCAGACTGCTCAGGAGGTGATGATTGCAGGGAGGATGTCATGCTCGTCATGAAAATGCTTTGGTTCATCAGAATTTGAAGAAGGCTTCCTTGGCCCAGTACTCATGGTGCCTACAGGGCAGTATGAAGCTTTGAAGCAATCATTTAGGTCATGAGGTAAGGTCAGAAGATAAGTGCTGTCCACAGGACCAACTCAAAATGTTGCCTTTGGGTTTCCAAATGGTTGGTGCATCTTCTTGCATTAGGCTTGCTCCCAAACACAATGTGTTTATCGCTCATTATCCTTTGTATCACACTGATTCTGCATCTAAGGAAAGGAGGCCTGGATCCAGGAGGTGAGACGCTTTCCACCTCCTAATGCTGATGCCTGGGTGAGCTTTGCAGCATGACGAGCAGAGCCTGAAATTCCTTGCTGCGGGCTGATTCAAGGTGTTAGATCTTCCTCCTATGGATCCCAATTCAGAAAAGATTATACCTTCTCCTGAAACTCTTGTTAACAAGTATTGATCTAAAAGACTTGATGTTTCTGTAGAGTGCTGGTGTGGTTACTCAAGCAAATAAGATTGTTCCTCAGTCGGTAGTGCCTGCTGCTGCCACATGCATGTCAACGTGTGCTGGCTGCTGAAAGTGGCTCTTCCTGAGCTTCCCATTTGACCATGAAACCCTATGGCCATTCGCTGTACCACTCCATAATGTGTAATATCTCTTGCTGACCTAAGACTGTGAATTTATTGCTAAGAATTATTATATTGTGGCTGAGTAGAGTCCTTAAAGGGAAGTACTGCCAGGAGAGTGTGCTCACTATTCTTTTTCTCCTGGAATTTTCCTTGGTATGGGACTTACAAAGGAGTCTAAATATGTGAAAGCCTTCCTCTTAGAATTGATACTGTTGACACACAACTCAGAAGTGTCAGAAGAAGGTGAGAAATCTCTCCTTCTGGCACAGCCTGAGTTGGCTGGATCATCATTACCAGGCTTGATACCTGGCTTACACAGCCCACAGAGGAATGGCAACAACCAAAGGACCTGTGGAGTGGAGGAAGAGCTGGTACAAATGCCTGCTTGGTTGCTGCCAAAAGAATTGGAGGGAAGAAAGTGATGAGAGCTGCTTGGGGCAATATACAAGTTGCTTGGTCCACGTGGACAGTCAAGTGAGGTTTTCAACTTGGGTGTTTTGCCGAGGAATTCATGGACCAACTCTTGCTCTTCCCTGCATGCCTAGCTTTTTGATTCTTAAAAAATATCTGAATTCTGGATTCTGAAATTCCTATGTAGTCCAATTCTTCTGCAGTAGCAATTCCAGAAAATCAATTCTTCTTAAAGGTTTGAAGAAGGATACTGGTTTGTGACCTACTGATGGGTTTTTGCTTTTGTTTGGCTTCTTGGCAACGTTTTAAAGTCCAAGCCTGAGGCAGCTGCTACCACTGGAGTTGTTCTTCTCCTCAAGAGCATCCAAATCCCAGTCAACTCCCCCTGAGGTGATATATTCTTGCTTTTGAAATCTAGTGTGTATTTTAGACTCTGGAATGCCAATGTCTTTGGCCAGTTGTTCTCTGGTAGTTATCCTAGGATAGTGGTTTTTCTCAGGTTCAAAACAATCCTCCTTCATAGCAATTCTTTTGAGAGACAGCCATATGAAATGCTGGTCAAATCCACAGTGGGAAGAGTCACCTGGATTCCACAGAGACTGCTGGCCACTTGAGCAGCTCCCAGAAGCCCAGGACTTACCAAGACCAGCATTTTCCACTTATCTCTTAAATACCTTTCCAGCTTATCCCTTCTTAAATATTTAAGACCTTGATGGAATTAAAGGAAGCCATCAAACGTTAAATTTTAAGGCAACTACAGGTGCTACCAGATAATATTACATCTCACATAATATTTTTCCAAATACAGCTTTTATTCCAGACTCCCTAGTTTTGACATTTCCAAATATTTTGGTCTCTGTTATATTCCAGCCTTCTTGTTTCTTCATTATTATGGATGACCACATTATTAAAAAGACAGAATGCCTCTTCCCATATGTGTAGTTTGCATACTTTTCTCTGCTTTTCCTGGAACACTTATTACATCATCAGATCAATTGTTTTATGTCAGTGGAATGACATGATAGAGCAAACTCTATATTGGTAAACTGTTATCAGGGTCAAATAATAGATGATTCCAAATAGCACTGCATCTTGTACAGAAGGCAACCAATCTAATGCAACTACAAAATATAGCAAGGCTATATCAGATAACAAACTGCAGAGAATAGGATATTCCCTTTTATGCTGCGAAGGAAAAAAAATACCAAACTATAAGTGGTTAGGCTCACCTGTTCTTGAATGCCATGATAAAGGTAAGTCAAGAAATGCATGATCTCAGAAAAGGATGTGCTGCTTAACAAGATGGGGTAGAGAGGAGAAGAGAATAAATAGAACATGTAAAGAAAAGCAGAAGTTCTACTTCATTGAAAGACTGAAGTTTTTCTCTTTTTTTTATTTTGAGACAGGATCTTGTTCTGTCACCCAAGCTGGAGTGCAGTGTTATGATCATAGATCCCTGCAGACTCTTACTCCTGGACTCAAGAAATTCCCCACCTCAGCCTCCCAAGTAGCTGGCATCACAGGCATGCACCAACATTCTAGGCTATTTTATTTCATTTCACTTCATTTTTGTACAGACAGGGTCTCACCATGTTGCCCTGGCTGGCCTCAAACTTCTAGGCTCATGCAGTCCTTCTACCTTGGCCTCCCAGAGTGCTGGGATTACAGGCACAAGCCACTGTGCCCCGGCCAGAAATTTTTTTCTCCAAAAGTGAAGAAAAAGAAACAAAGAAAGAATGTGAAGACTCACTGTATTTTAAAATAGAAGCAAAATATAGCAAACTCCTACTTGGGTTATAGATGTGACATCTGTGCTTTAAGCAATGATTAAATAAAAACCACCACCTGCAAATCATTCCAATTAGCTATAGGGCTCCAGAAAACGTTTTAAAATAATGCGATGTGTACTCTGCCACAGACATCTGAGAAACTCAAGTTCCATGAACCACAGCGAGGACAATAAAAACTAGTCAAACTGAATTGGGGTGGGATTGATTACCGCCGAGTCTTAGTCCATTTAGGGTTGCTATAACAGAATAGCCAAGGCTGGGTAATTTATGAAGAAAACAGATTAATTTGGTTCATGATTCTTGTGATGAAAAGTCTAAGAGCATGGCACTAGCTTCTACTTTGCTTCTGGTGAGGGTCATGTGCTACGTCACAACATGGCACGGAAGCAGAAAGGCAAGTGGGCATATGCAAAAAGAGACCAAACATGGAGGCAACTTTGCTTTAAAATAAGTTGCCCTCACAGTAAATATTCCAGTGCTGCAAGAGTGAGAACTAGCTCCCGCAAGACAGCATTAGTTTGTTCATCAGGGATATGCCACCATGGCATAAACATCTCCCACTAGGCCCCACACCCCAACACGGCTCCACTGGCAATCAAATTTCAACATGAGATTCAAAGGGAAAAAAACTAACATTCAAACCATAGAATCCTGGGACTAAATGTGCTCAAATGGATTAAAGCATTGTGTGTGTGTGTGTGTGCGTGCGTGTGTGTGTGTGTGTGTGTGAGATGGTGCATGTTTGCAATTAAGTATCAGAAGAGCTTCTGGCTTAAACTAAAGGAAGCAGTATGAGTTTAAATAAAAACAATGTTCTGTGGAATGCTAGGATCCTACACAGTTAGCGGGCTGCTCTCTGGCCTTGGGTTTTAGCTGGGGCTTCTCTGAGGGTAGCCAGTCAACACAGCAAGTATGTCAGTGGAGGGACTCCACGGAGGTTGCAAGGACTTTGTTGGGGGCTAGGCACTAGCTGGAAAATTCCATTAAAGAATAAATACACGATAGCTGGCCAGGAGCTAAGTCTTGATTTTGACTCCAGAGGGAAAATGGACACTTCTTGTACCTATGATTTCTTCCCCACTCTGAATGAGGTAGCTAGATGGCACCTGGGAATGGATGCCTCCCAAACCAGAAGCAGCCTGCTACTTTTGTGACTCGATCTCGAAGACTTTTGATCCCCAGTTCTCAGGGACTGGGAGTTGGAGAGCAATGTCATCCTCTCGCTAGCTCCCCAAGGTCCTTCCCTTTGAGTGGGGATGTCATTGCAGAGAAAAACCTCTGAACCTCAACATGGATTCTAGCCTATACTCCAGGCAATCAGACCCTCCAAGCTCCACTGTGGATATTCTGCCTCCTAACTTGTTTTTGAGAGCAGCGGGCACTATTTAATCAGTAGCCAGGGCCTCCTCAAAGCATGCAGGAGGTCCAAATCCACCTGAAACCCAGCTCTCTGCATCATGTATGGCCTTTGGAAGTTCCATTTCAAAAAAATATTAAGGTCTCTATGCTGCTAGAGTCTTTTCTCCCCTGAGCAACAAACAGCCATCTCTTCAACCTGACTTCCTTTGTCCATGGCTGAAGACTTCTTTTGCTTGAGGCCACCATCTCCAGAATTCTTATTCAGAAGGCATATCCCACCATTTCCATCAAGGAAAAACATACTTTCCCTCTCTCAATAGGAGCTGTAGTCACATTTGTAAATACACAGATAAGAAGAGAGGGTCATAACAGGAGGAGACAAATAACAGGAGGAGACGAATTGTTGGAATGGATATTTACAGGGAGATATACACTCTATATACATATATAGATTAGGATGTAGATATACATACAAATATATTTTGTATATACATTACATTCGTCCAATATCAGACTTTTGGGATACATTTATTTATTTTTAATTGACAAGTAATAATGTATATTCATGGGGTATATGATATGTTTATCTATATATACCTTGTAGAAAGGTTAAATCTAGATAATTAACATACCCATCACTTACCAACTTATCATTTCTGTGTGTGGTGGGAACGTTAAAATATCTATTCTTGCCAGGCAAGGTGGCACACTTGTAATCCCAGCTACTTGGGAGGCTAAGGTGGGAGGATCACTTGAGGCCAGGGTTTTGAGGCTGCAGAGCATTAAGATTATGCTTGTGAATAGCCACTGCACTTCAGCCTGGGCATCACAGCAATATCCCATCTCTTTAAAACATAATCTATCCTTTAAGCAATTTTGGAATAGGCAATGCATTATTATTGGCCGTGGTCACCATGCAGTGCAATAAATTACTAAGACTTATACCTCCAGCCTAACCGAAACTTTGTACCCTTTAATCAACATCTCCTCTTACCTCATCTGTCCTACTTCTCCCACTTTTCTCCAGCCTCTGTTAACCACCTTTCTACTCTGTTTCTATGAGATTGTCTTTTTGATCCCATATGTAAATGAGATCATACACTATTTGTCTTTCTCTGCCTGACTTATTTCACTTAGCATAATATCCTGAAGGTCCATCTATATTGCCACAAAAGATGAATTCCCTTCTATTTTAAGGCTGTATGGCATTCAATTGTGTATATATACCACATTTTCTTTATTCATTAATCCATTGATAGAAACTTAGCTTGTTTCTATATCAGGGTCATTGTGAGAATGCTGATATAAACATGGGAGTGCAGACGTCTCTTCCATATTTTGATTTCAGATCCTTTGGATATGTAGTCAGAAGTAGGATTGTTGGGTCTTAGAGTAATTTTATTTTTGTTTCTTGAAGAAGCTTCACCCTATTTTCCAAAATAGCTGTACTAACTTACATTCTCACCAACAGTGTACCAGAGTTCTCTTTTCTCCACCTCCTCACCAACACTTGTTATCATTCATCTTTTTTATAATAACCATTCTACCAAGTGTGAAGAGATACCTCATTGTGATTTTACTTTGCATTTCCCTGATGATTAGTGATGTTTAGCATTTTTTCATATATCTTGTGGCCATTCGTATGTATTCTTTTGAGAAATATCTGCACAGGTCCTTTGTCCATTTCTTTAAATAGGTTATTTTTTTCAATTGAGTTGTTTGAATTTTTTTTATATATTTTTATGTTTCCCCCTTATTGGATGTATGGCTTGCAAATATTTTTCACAATCTGTAGGTTGTCTCTCCACTATGTTCATTGTTTTCTTTACTGTACAGAAGTATTTTAGTTGGATGTTATCCCATTTGTCTATTTTTACTTTTGTTGTACATGCTTTTAGAGTCTAATCCAATAAATCATTGTCCAGACCAACAACATGAAGATTTTCCCCTAAGTATTCTTTTATGATTTTTATAGTTTTGGGTCTTATGTTTAAGTCTGCAATCCATTTTGAGTTGATTTTTTTATATGGTGTGAGATAAGAGCCCAAGTTCATTCTTCTGCAAGTGGATATCCAGTTTCCCTAACACCATTTATTGAAGAGACAGTCCTTTCCCCATTGTGTTTTCTTGGCATCTTTGTGGAAAATCATTTGACTGTAAGTATTTGGATATATATCGGAGCTTTCTAGCCTGTTCTATTAGTTGATATGTCTGTCTTTATACCAATACCATGCTGTTTTGGTTATAATAGGTTTATAATACATTTAGAAATCAGGAAGTGTGATACCTCCAGCTTTTTTCTTTTCTTCAAGATTGCTTTGGCTATTCAATGTCTTTTCTTGTTCTATATAATTAGAATTTTGGTAGGGATTTTATTGAATCTGTAAATCACGTTGGGTGGTACGAACATTTTAAGAATATTAATTATTCCAATTCATGAAAACAGGATAACTTTCCACTTATTTGTGTCTTCTTCAAATCTTGCATCAATGCTTTGTATTTTTCAGTGTGCAAATCATCACCTCATTGGTTATATTTACTCCTTTTTTGATGCTATCTTATATGGAATTGTTTATTTTCTTTTTTGAATAGTTCATCATTAGTGTATAGAAATACTACTGATTTTCAGCTGGGTGTGGTGGCTAATGCCTGTAATCCCAGCATTTTGGAAGGCCAAGGTGGGTGGATCAGTTGAGGGCAAAAGTTCAAGAAAAGCTTGGCCAATATGGCGAAACTCCACCTCTACTAAAAATACATAAAAAAAAAAAAATAGCTGGGCATGGTGGTGCATGCCTGTAGTCCCAGATACTCTGGAGGCTGAGGCACAATAATCACTTGAACCCAGAAACCAGAGTTTGCAGTGAGCTGAGATTGTGCCACTGTACTCCAGCCTGGGCAACAGAATGAGACTCTAAACAAAAAAATAAGAAAAATAAATACTGCTGATTTGTGTATGTTGATTCCATAACCTACAACTTTATTGATTTGTCAACAGTTTGGTTGGTTTTTTGAAGAGGTTTTGGGGTTTTCTATATATAAAATTGTGTCATCAACAAACAGAGATGATTTCAGTTCTCTCTTTCCCAGTTAGATATCTTTTGTTTCTTTTTCTTGCCTAATGGCTCAGGTTAGGAATTCCAGTACTATATTGAATGGAAGTGGCAAAAGTAGGCATCCTTGCCTTGTTGCTGATCTTAGAGGATCTTTGCCATTGAGCATGATGTTACCTGCGGGCTTGTCATGTATGGACTTTATCGTGTTGAGGTATAATGTGGTTCAGATGTTCATTCCCTCCGATTCTCGTGTTGAAATGTGATCACAAATGTTGGAGGTGGGGCCTAGTGGGAGGTGTTTTGGTCAAGGAGATGGATTCCTCATTAATAACTTGATGTCACCCCCTTGGTGATGAGCGAGTTCTCCCTGTTAGTTCATGTGAGAGCTAGTTGTTTAAAAGAGCCTGGTATCTTCCCTCTCTCTCTTCTTGTTCAGTCCCTCTTGCCATGTGACACACTTGTCCTCCTTCTTTCACCATGATTGTAAGTTTCCTGAGGCCTCACCAGAAGGAGGTGCCAGCACCATGCTTCTGTACAGTTTGCAGAACCATGAGCCACAATAAATCTATTTTCTGTATAAATCACCCAATCTCAGGTATTACTTTATAGCAATACAAAATGGATTAACATAAACTACATTCCTTCTGTTCTTATTTTTTGTTTTTATTATAAATTGATGTTGAATTTTGTCAAATGACCTTTCTGTATCTAGTGAGATGATCATGTGATTTATTTGCATTTTGTTTATATGGTGTATCACATTTATTAATTTATGTATGTTGAACCATCCTAACATCTCTGAGTTAAATTCCATTTGATTATGGTAAAGGACCTTTATAATATTTTGTTTAATTTGGTTTGCTAGTATTTTGTTGAGAATTATTGCATCTATGTTCATCAGAGATATTGGTCTGAAGTTTTCTTTTCTTATAATGTCCTTGTCTCTGACTTTGGTCTCAGTGTAATGTGGGCCTCATACAATGATTTTGAAAGTATTCTTTCCTCTTCAATTTTTTGGAAGAGTTTGAGAAGGGTTGGTGCCAGTTATTTAAATATTTGGTAGAATTCAGCAATGAAGGCATTAGGTCCTGGGTTTTCTTTCATGGGATACTTAATTCTTATTACTGGTCCAATCCCCTTACTCATTACTGATCTTTTCAGATTTTCTATTTCATCCTGATTCAGTCATGGAAGATTTTATGTTTCCAGGAATTTGATTTTTTTCTAGGGTGTCCAATTTTTTTGTTTATAATTGCTCATAGTAGTTTTCTATGATCTTTCCAATTTCTGTGTTTTCCATTATAATGTCTCCTCTTTCATTTATGATTTTGTTTGGTCTCCTCTGTACTTTTCTGCGTTAGTCTAGCAAATGGTTTGTCACTTTTATCTTTTCAAAAAACCAATTTTTTATTTTGATCTTTTGTACTGTTTTTCTAGTCTCTATTTTATTTATTTCTACTCTTATCACTGTCATTTCCCTTTTTCTGTTAAGTTTGGGCTACTTTATTATTCTTTTTCTAGCTCCTTAAGGAATAACATCAGGTCGTATGTTTGAGATTTTTCTTCTTTTTTAATGTAGGCATTTATTGCTATAACTTCCCTCTCAGAACTCTTTTTACTGCATCCCATAAGTTTTGGCATGTTATGTTTTTATTTTTGTTTGCGTCAAGATGTTTTTAAATTTTTACTTTAACTTCTTCTTTGACCCATTGGTTGTTCAGAAGCACATTGTTTAATTCCCACACATTTATGTGTTTATCAGAATTTCTTCTGCTATTTATCTCTAGTTCCATTGTGTCATCAACAAAAAGAGATGATTTCAATTCTCTCTTTCTCACTTAGATGTCTTTTGTTTCTTTTTCTTGCCTAATTGCTCAGGTTAGGAATTCCAGTACTATATTGAATAGAAGTTTTGCAGTCAGAAAAGATAATCAACGTGATTTCAAGCTCCCTAAATTAGTTAAGACTAGTTTTGTGGAGAATGTTTTGTGTGCACTTGAGAAAAATGTGTATTCTGTTGCTGTTAGATGGAAAGTTCTGTAAATATATTGTAGGTCTATTTGGTCTAAAGCATAGTTCAAAATTTATGTTTTCTAATTGATTTTCTGTCTAGATGATGCATTCAGTGTTGAATGTGAGGTACCGAAGCCTCCTAATATTATAATACTGCAGTCTATCTCTCACTTTAGGTCTACTCATATTTCCTTTATATATTTAGGTACTCCAATGTGAGGTGCATATGTATTTAAAATTGCTATATTCTCTTGATGAATTGACCCCTTTATCATTACATAATGACTTTCTTTGTTTCCCTTTACAGTTTTTGACTTAAAGTCTATTATGTCTGCTGTAAGTATAGCTACCCCCACTCTCTTTTGGTTTTCATTTGTGTAGAATAACTTTGTCCATTCCTTCACTTCCAGTTTCTTTGTATTTCTAAAGATAAAGTGAATCTCTTATAGGCAGCATAGAGTTGGGTCTTGTTTTTCAATCCATTCAGCCACTGAATATTTTTAATTGAAGAATTTAATTCAATTGAAAGAAATTGAATTCATTCGATTGAATGTAAGTGAATTCTTCAATTAACAAAGAAGAGAAGGTAGGTAAGAAATACTACTGCCATTTTTTACATTGTTTTCTGATTATGTGGTAGATTCTTTGTTCTCTTTCTCTCTAGCTGTCTTCCTTTGTGGTTTGATAATTTTGCATAGTAGTATGCTTTGAATCCTTTCTTTTTATCTTTTGTGTGTCTACGAATGGTCTTTATGGTTGCCATGAGGCTTACATAAAACATCTTATAGTTATAACAGGCTATTTTAAATGGACAAGTTAACTTTTATCATTTGCACAAACTCTACACATTTATTCCCCTCCCCAATTGATGCTTCTGATGTGACATTTGATATCTTTTATAGTTTTAATCCCTTGACAAATTATTACAGCTATGGTTGTTTTTGGTAGTTTTGTCTCTATGCCAGAGATATAATTGACTTCTCACCTTTATGACAAGATTAGTTTGTTTGTTTGTTGTTATTGTTGTTTTTTGAGACAGTCTCACTCTGTCACCCAGGCTGGAGTGCAATGGTGTGATGTCGGCTCACTGCAACCTCCGCCTCCTAGGTTCAAGTGATTCTCCCCACTCAGCCTCCTGAGTAGCTGGAATTACAGGCACCTACCATATGCCCAGCTAATTTTTTTATTTTCAGTAGAGATGGGGTTTGACCATGTTAGTCAGGCTGGTCTTGAACTCTTGACTTCAGGTGATCCAACCGCCTCAGCCTCCCGAAGTGCTGAGATTACACACCCAGTCACAATATTAATTTTCTGACTTTCATTATATATTGACTTTTACCAGTAAGTTTTACATTTTCATGTATTCTTATGTTGCTACTTAGTTACCCTTTCCTTCAGCTTTAAAGACTCACTTTAGCATTTCTTTTAAGTTAGATCTAGTGGTGATAAATTTCCTCAGCTGTTGTGTGTCTGAAGAAGTTTTTATCGTTCCTTCATTTTTGAAAGACAGGATTGTTAGGGATAGCACTACTGTTGGCAGTTTTGTCTTCTGCTTGATTTAGTCTGCTGTTGAACATCTTTATTGAATTTTTGAGTTCTGTTATTATGTTCTTCAGCTTCATCATTTCTTTTTGGTCCTTTTTAATATTCTCTATCTTTTTGTTGAAATTCTCAGTTCGCTCATGTATTGCTCTTCTTACCTAAGTGAACACCTATATGGTTGTTCTTTTGAATTTCCTGTAAGGTAAATTACATATGTCTATTTCATTAATGTTGGTTTCTGGAAATTTATCTTGTTTCTTTATTTGAAATATATTTATTCCTGTCTTTATTTTCTGTGGCTCTCTTTGTTGGTTTCTGTTCATTAGATAAGAAACTTCACTTTGCTAGACTGGTGTTGTAAATAAGATTTTCCTCCCTAATCAGCCCAGCCAGAGATTCCAGGTGACTAAATTATCTGTATCGTCCAACTTACTGTCTTTGTTTTTTATGGCCCCTAAGAGATTAGAAAATGTCAAGGTGTGCTATTACCTTGAGAGAAAAGTAGGATAGAAGCCAGCCCCTTGAGATGCAGCTGAAGAAGCTGGGGTGTTAGATATGTGTCCCAGTTCCTTCTTTCCTTGTGGAGAAGCTGAGAGCCAGAGTTTATCTCTCATTTGTTCCGTCCTATGCCAAGGAGAAAATCTGCAGCAGATGCTCATGCCTTTTTTTAGACTGATTACTTTGAACTTGGAGAGATAGATGCTGCATGTTTACAGGTTTAAAAATCACCTTTTGGTTCTCTGTGATCTAAGAGACTTAGAAGTGCAGAGCACTGTCAACTCCTAGAGCTAGGTAATTTAAGAGCCAGTCCCTTGGGTCAATTGCTATAAAACTTGAGGCACCCAAGGCATGCAGAAACTACTTGCAAGGAGAGCTTGCAGATTTGGATTTACTGCTGGAGCAATCCTGGGAAGAAGTAACAGGGAGTGCTCACTCTCCTGTATGAGCAATAGAAGTTTCGTAACCTCCTTGCAGTGAGAGATTTCTGATCTGGAGTTATAACTGAAGTAAGCCAGGGAAGAAGGAACAGAGAATACCTACTTTCTCTTTCAGGCATGGAGTAGTTCCCCAGCCTCCTTCCAATAAGAAATTTCAGGAATTTATCTCTAGAGCAAACAGAGAAAGATGGCTCAGGGAGTGCCATCCCTCCAGTACTTGCTGGCAGAGACCTGTAACCTCTTTCCACAAATAAATTGCAGGCTAAAATTATCACTGGAGCAAGCTGGAGAAGAAGGCACAGGAAGTGCTACTTCTCCCACTTAGGCTCCAGAAGTTTATTCTTTATTTGCTACATAGTCTCCCAGATAATGGCTTGATAGAAGCTAGAACCACAGGAAGCTGCTGGAAAAGCATTCAGCAAACCGCTTCCAAAGGGGAAGTTGGAAGCTAGGCTGATTCTAGGGAGTACAACTGCTGGAAGTGCTCGCGAGGTTAAAACTCCAGTTTGTTATTTGTGCTTGAAAGAAATCCTCCAATGCCCTCTTCCTGCTCCCCCTCAAACAAGGTGATTTAAAAGCCATGCTCTACAGCAGGTACTGTAAAAGTTGGGTGCTTTATGTGTGATAAATACTACTTACTTCTCAGGAAGAATTTGGGAGTTGGGATTTCCTTCCCAATGTAAGGTTCTGTGCTCAGGGTAAGGCTAGTACACAACGTATCTCTGTTTTTCCTGTTCATTTTTATGTGGATATTTTCTCAGTCATCCAATGGTAGGAATCTTTCAACTGGATTCTGGTTTTCTCTTGGAAAGATTGATGTGTATGTAGATATACATTCAGTGTTGTCTGTGGGAAAAGGAATAATCAAGACCCTCCTATCCATTATGTTGCTGATGTCACCCCACAGCTAGTATTATCTTAATAGCACACTGTATTATTTAGGCCTGGAAATGGACAAAGTGTTGCATTTCTGCTCAGTGTCTTTTTGAGTTGTGTTCTGTGCTTCGCCGCTCATCTGCTAGGAATTTTATTCATTTGCGTCATGGGTTGGATTTCAAAGACTTAATTAATTTTCCATTACTTTTTTCCTTAATAGCAAACCATTTTACCCTAACTCTAGTTATAATCCAAGAACAAAGATTATTTATGCGTTTCTTATCTTCCTATTGCTATGACATAAAAGAGATAGAAAACATGAAATAAAAAAGCATACAACTTCTCAAAGAGGCTCACTTTGCATCAGTGAAGGAAAACAATCCTTATTAGTTGTGATAAGACTGGACTAGAGCATCTGAATGTGTCAACAGGTAAGGAACAAAATAGATCTTCAAAATCAAATTCCAGTTTGGAAAGTGGTCTGGGAAATTGCTCTGTCACACAGTAGCTCACATGAAAATTGTCCACTTAGATAGGGATGGTCATAACATAGGAGGTGGTGGCTGGAAACCTATCTCAGCTCTTAGATACCCCACCATGTACAGTAGCAAGCCCCCACCCCTTATCCATGGGGATACATTCCAAGACTCCCAGTGAATGCCTGAAGCCACAGATAGTACCAAATCCAATTGCCATCAATCAGAACAGGTTTCTTTCACGTCTTCCACCTACACATTTAGTGCCTTTCCATCCTAACTAAGCACTTATCATGCACTATGATCATAACTTTTGCTGTCTTACGTGAGACAGAAAACTAGCATAAATTTCTTTTTCTTCACAATTTCATGGCTAGAAGATTTGCTCTTACCATAGGTCTTAGCAACCACAGCATATAACTTTTTTCTTTATTAAATTGTGAACTTTCATTTTCTTACTTAAAGGAAGCACTTTATGTCTTCTCTTTTGGCATGACCACTACTTTTGCACTTGAGGCCCACTATTAAGTAAAATAAAGTTACTCCAACGTAAGCACTGTGATAGTGCAACAGTCATCCTGATGATGAGGAAGATACTAAGTGACTACCAGGTAGGTAGCATAGACAGTGTGGATATGCTAGAAAAAGGATGAATCACATCCTGGACAGGACAGAGTAAGATGATGTGAGATTTCATCAGGCTATTTAAGATGATGTGCAATTTAAAATTATAAATGCTTTATTTTTGGAAATTTCCACGTAATATTTTGGACCATGGTTGACTGTGGGTAAGTGAAACTGCAGAAAGCAAAACCATGAATAAGGGGGACTACCATATGTTTCTATCCTCTCCATCTACCCATGGAGAGACGTGCCCACCTCCTCTGTTCTCTGGGGCACCTGCCCTCTCAGGTGGCTTTTACTTCGTATGGCAGATATTTTTCTTCTGGGCCCTATCTCAATGTTTAGAATTTAAGACATGCTTTATAGCTCTATTAACACCCATCTCTATTATGGCAGGAAATCTATACAAGTTAACATTCATTCTGTCCCGGATAAGTAGCTCTCTTATTCCATCTTCTCACACAGGTATCTATTCTTATATTCACTACTGTCACAGGATTGCTGACCCAGAAATAAGAGTCACTACAAAATGTCGTGAGAGGTAAAAGAGAAGTTTCTTGAATTGGGAATGAGTCCTCAAACTTTTACTCATGTAAAATACTATTCAAGAAACATTTATTAAGCATCTATTCGTGCAAGGCACTGTGCCCGGCTCTAGCTGTGAATAAAGAAGGCTCATCCCCTGCCCCCAGAGGAGCTTCATGTCTAATCAAACCTGTTGAGAGGGATTAATATGGAAGGTATATTCTGTTTTTTTTTTTCCCAAGAATTGCACTTTTGTGATGGTTATCTGAGAAGAAAGCACATTTCTGCTTAGCATCAGTACTGGTTTGAAGTAGCTAAGTGGTATAATATTTAAAATACTCACATTCTGTGTCACATGGGTTATAACAAACAGTGTGTATGTTAAAATGTATTTACCTGTCTTTTTCCTAGCAAGTTTGTACATTTTTTAGCACAGGAAATATATTTTACTTACCATGATTTTCATTGTGAAGCACAATGCCTGGCACATAGCAAGCCCTCAATGAACATTTGTTAAGTTATTTCTACAAATAGTTCTGTGACCAGGATGCCAGGGTACTATTTCTACTGGCAAGAAAAATGGCTGCCTAAATATCTCACTTTTACTATTCATATAAGAATCATGGAAATGTGTCAGAGTGATTGTGAAAAGGCTTCTATCAATCCTAGCAGAAATATCTTCATTAAACCTGTTGTTTTCAGTTCTGACTCCAATCTCCTTTCTTCTTATCCTGTTGCCAACATCTCAATCACATTTCTAACTCATGGAAATTATTTCTGGGTATACCCACCTACTCACACTGGAAAAAAAACACCAGGGCAAGTTTATATGCTTGCCCTTATTTCAAGAGAAGTGACTGTGAGAGTAGATTCATCAATCACTCTCTAGAAAGCAATGAGAGAAGTAAAATCTTTGGGAAATCAATAATAAGGTGAGTGGGTGTGCAGGAGACAGATGGTAGAATCTTGAAAATCACAGTTATTTCAATGACAGGACTTCCTTACTCTAGATACTATATGAAACACCAAAATATTACAAGAAATTTTTAAAATAACAAATTTTAAAACTAATGAGTCCAGTTTTCAAGAAATCTTCGGTACTGGCCTATTTATTTCTACACTGACACCAAATCTTTCCAAATGAATAATTAAAACTTGGTCTTGGAGATCACAAACTGTTTATTCACAAATTCCCCACGAAACATACATTTTTTTAAAGCAAGATTTTGACTTAGATCTTTATTTTGGGGCTCTGTGATGAGGGGCTATGTGTGTATTACTGTTGAATGTTTTAAAAGCTCACACACATACATGCATGTGTGTGTGCTTGCATATTCATTTTAACATTTTATATATATATATATATATATACACACATACACACACACACACACACACACACACACAATCTCCTGGTGTAATTGAAAGCATTTATGATGTTTTTGTTAGCCTGTAAAATTATAAGTTGTTTAGGTGATAGCTATATCAGATAAAAAATGCTTTCATTTCTTATACCCTTTAAAGCTTTTACTATATTAACAGCTTATAAAATGCAAACATAATAAAATAAGACCTGCACATTCCTCAAATTTAATTGGCAACTAAAAAACAGCCAGCTTCAGTAAGGTTCAAAAACTAATATGATTAATTATTTAGTATTTTTAACTTTTATAAACTTTTTGAAATAGGAATAAATAATACCATCAACTTAATTTATTTGATAAAGATACATTAATACTAAAATCTGACTTTCAAATCTAAATTTCACTAATCTAGATGGCTTCGTATAAATATTAAAATCCAAAACAATGCTTATATTAACCATTTAACCATATTATAGTATTCACAGTCTTGTTCAACGAGTAGAATGATCCATTTCATTTAAAAGGGGAGGTGGTATAATAGTCAAAACTGAAACACATTAAGAAATGCCAGAGAAGAGAAGAATAACAATAATCCTAACACATTAATATATCAGACATTTCAAGTATTTATGGCAAGAAAAACATAACTAATAAAAAACATTAAATTTCTTAAGTAAAGGAGGAGTAAAAGAAGAAAGACAGTATTCCCCAGATGCATGTATATATGTGCGATCAGCTGCATTGACTGGGTGAATGATAAAGTGAGAATATGTCTTCAAGCTATTCATAATTCTAACTCCTATCCCCATAGTTCATATGCTTTAAAATGTAAGTCTGAGTATATGCCCCTACAAAAAATTTCCACCCTTTACCCTCAAACTTCAAGGTTATCTTTTGGGAGGTGATAAATAGAACCTTCAGTTGATCCTAAGAAGGAATTCAATTTGATTTCTCCTGAGGCAGCAACTTGCCACCCACACATTATCTATCCCTCAAGCTGAAATAATTCTTTGCATTCAAATGAACAAAAGTTCAAAAATATGGAAAAGCCAGATCTCAGACTATTGAACTGCTGTGCAAATCTGACTACATAAATTTATAGAGTTAATATAAAACCCAAAGCTGAGTCACAATGTGGTGAATATATGGGTACATACACTCATCATAAGCAGCTCTATAGGAAAAAAAAAAACAACTAAGGAAATCCATATAAAATAGTAGTGAATTTCAGTTTTGGGTCAACTCTTACTACAAAGAACTATGATATTTAGTGCTTAGGGAAAGGGAAGCAGCAATAATAGAGAAGTGGTCCTCACTGGCACCTCCTTTCCATATTCTGGATTCAGATCACTCCACATGGTGAGGAGGGTGCTTTTGTTTGTTTAGTTTTCCTTCTCCGCATACAATTTCTCTCTGTTTACAGTGCTCTTTTTAAAGCCAAGATCACCAAAGTGGCAGCTCAGCATTTCAATTTCTTAAATAGGCAGCACAACACAAACACATTCAAAGCAAATGTCATCACACTGGGCAAGAACATTCACCCAGCTGCTGTGGGTGGACCTCCACCTTTGATGCTTCTCTACCAAAGAAGTCCCAATGTGGCCATGATTTCCTGAGTATCATGAATCATACGCAAAGCAAAAAGCAAATGTCATTTGAATTATAATTCATTAATGTGCATTAATTTTCTAAAAACAGAAATTGTAATTTTAAATATCACACACGATTATTTTTTCAAATATGAGAAACTCATAAGACATAAAAGAAAAAATGTGGCCGGGCGTGGTGGCTCATGCCTGTAATCCCAGCACTTTGGGAGGCTGAAGCGGGCGGATCACCTGAGGTTAGGAGTTCGAGACCAGCCTGGCCAACATGGTGAAACCTTATCTCTACTAAAAATACAAAAAATTAGCTGGGCATGGTGGCTGGTGCCTGTAATCTGAGCTCCTCTGGAGGCTGAGGCAGGAGAATTGCTTGAACCCGGGAGACAGACAGAGGCTGCAGTGAGCCAAAATCGCACCATTGCACTCCATCCTGGGCAACAAGAGTGAAACTCCGTCTCAAAAAAAAAAGAAAAAAGAAGAAAAGAAACAATGTACCTGGCCATTATGTCACCACTTGGATAGAACCATAGCTAATATTTTAGAACACGTTTCTACTGTGTTCTATGAATTCATGAATGTGTTCATATGTGAGTGAAATATTATATTATGGCTAACAAAATATTTTACTTTTTATAGCCTGTATTTTTGATTAATATATCATTACTTATTGTGTAACTAAAATCTCTTCATAGCAATAATTCTAATGACTACTTTATAATATATATATTTTTAATGTGGAACACTGTAGCTCACACTTTTGATGGCTACCCAAATGGTCATTCCCAATCTCCTTCTCTTTTGCCTGCACCTCATAATAAAAGCTAGACAAAACTATTCACTTCATTTTCCAGGGTCCTTATAGTTAGGGTCACCAAAGAACCAATCTCTCATTATAAGAGAAAATGATCTTTCACTAGAATTACTTCAAAAGTATTTGCTTTCCTTATAAAAAGAATAGATGGTTTGTTACATAGGTAAAGTTGAGTCATTGGGGTTTGTTGTACAGATTATTTCATCATCCAGGTATGAATCCTAGTACCCATTAGTTATTTTTCCTGATCCTCTCCCTTCTTCTACCCTCCACACTCCACAATAGGTGTCAGTGTGTGCTGTTCCCCTCTATGTGCCCAACCTGCACATGTACCCCTAAACTTAAAATAAAACTTACAAAAAAGAAAACTCTATTTCAGAAACTTGTACTCAACAATTACATTTAAAATTTTACCAATAAAATATGTAATTAAAAAATGTAAAAAAAACTAGGTGGGAGTTATACTTTTCGGTGAACAGATCTTTCACCATCTTGGTTAAATTTATTTTGAAGTATTTTATTCTTGTTGATGCTGTTCTAAATGAGATTGTTTTTTGAAAAGTTTTTCAGATAGTTTCTTATCAGTATATAGAAGTGCCACTGACTTTTATATGTTCATTTTGTGTTCTTAAATTTTACTGAATTTGTTTATTAATTTTAATAGTTATTGGGTGGCATCTTTGGGGTTTTCTATGTATAAAATCATGCTACCTGCAAAACAGAAATAATTTTACTTCTTCATTTTCAATTTTGATGCCTTTTATTTCTTTTTCTTGTGTAATTGTTTCAGCTAGGATATCCAGTACCATGTTAAATACAAGTGGTGAGAGTGGGCACCCTTGTCTTGTCTGCAACCATACAGGAAAAGCTTTCAGCTTTTTAATATAGAATATGATGTTAGCTGGGGGTTTGTAGTATATGACCTTTATTATATTGTGGCACATTCCTTCTATAAGCAATTTGTTGAGAGTATTTATCATGAAAGGATGTTAAAAATTGTCAAATGCTTTTTATGCATGTATTGACTACATAATTTTTATTATTAAATATTTTAATAAGGTATATCACATTTATTGATTTGTGTACATTGAATCTTTTCATCTCAGAGATAAATCCCACTTGATAATGATGTATGAACATTGTAATGTGCTATTGATGAGAGTATTTAAAGATGACATGAATAAATGAAAAGCTATCTTGTGTTCATGAAAGAATTAGGATTGTAAAAATGTCCACACTATCCAAAATAATCTACAGATTCAATGTAATTACAATCAAAATTCAAATGACATTTTTTGCAGAAATAGAAACAATCCTATACTCTTATGGACCCATAAAAGACCTCAAAGAGATGAAGCAATCTTGAGCAAGAACAAAGCTAGAAGTATACATTTCCTGATTTCAAATTATATTACAAAGCTATAGTAATCAAAACAGTATGGTGCTAGCATAAAAACAGACACATAGAACAATGGAACAGAATACAGAGCCAGAGATAAACCCAAGCATATATGGCCAATTGATCTGCAATAAAGTTGCCAAGAATATAAAATGAAAGGAAAGGAGATTTCTTCAATAAATAGTGCCACAAAACTGTTTGTTCACATTTACAAAAATAAAATTGAACCTTTATGTTATACCACATATAAAAAGCAACATGAAATGGATAGAAATTTTAAATGTAAAAACATAAATTATAAAACTAATAGAAGAAAACCCAGGAAAACAACTCCAAGACATTGACCTGAGGAATAATTTTTGGATTTGCAAAAGCACAGGCAAAAAAAGCAAAAAATAAACAAGTGAGACTGTACCAAGTTAAAAACCTTCTGCACAGCAAAGAAAACAATCAACAGAATGAAAAGATAGTCTTTGAACTAAGAGAAAATACTGAATCCTATAAGGAGTTAATATCCAAAACATATATGGAACACCTAAAATTCAATAGCAAAAAAACAAATAACCCAATTACTAAGTGGGCAAAAGACCTGAATAGACATTTTCCCAAAAAGCATATACAAATGACCAAAAAGTATATGAAGAGCTATTCAACACACCTAATCATCAGGGAAATGCATATCAGAACACAATGAGATGTCACCCCACACCTGCCTAAATGGCTATCATCAAAGTCAAAAGATCACAAGTATTGTCAAGGACATAGAGAAAAGGAAACTCTTGTGCAGTTGGTTGGAATGTAAATTGGTATAGCCATTACAGATAACTGTATGAAGGTTTCTTAAAAACTGAAAAATACAACTATCATATAATTCACCAATGTATGTGCATTTGTGTTTGTTATATATGTATATGTGTGTGTTTGTGTGTTATACATGTATGTGTGTATTATATATAAACATTTCATTCACATATATTGTTGAATATATATATAAACATTTTTCAGCTATGTAGTAACAAGAGTAAACAAGAGTAAAGATAAAGTATCAGTATATGAAAGGTGTTCATGATGGCTGACTAGAAGCATTTTATGCCTGCCTCCTCCACTTAAAAGAACCAAAGTAATTTACAGTCAGTCACACTTTGAGTATGTTATCCATAATGGAACAGTGAAATTCAACAGAGAAGTGACAGGGGACATCAAAAATGGGGAAGAAGGATGAGAGACAGCTTACCTGGATGGAATCAGCTGGGAGCCAGGAATGACTTTCCAACATGGGAATGGGTAAGAGACTTCCAATAGTCATGGGACAGTGTGTCATCCATCCTAATCACTGAAAGTAACACAGAAAGTTGCTAGGAGACCATGGGACAGAATTGGCCCAGGAAAAGAAGTCACACTGGGTCCCATACCTTATCTGAGACCTAAGCAGCTAGAGCAAGGTGCCATTGTCAAACCTAGCCTCTGGCAACCCAGCAGCACCGGGAATGAGGCATCATAGAAATTCAGGCTGTCAGGCGGGGCACTGTGGCTCACGCCTGTAATCCCAGCACTTTGGGAGGCCAAGGTGGGCAGATCACAAGGTCAGGAGTTCAAGACCAGCCTGGCCAATATAGTGAACCCTCGTCTCTACTAAAAACACAAAAAATTGGCTGGGTGTGGTGGCAGGGCCTATAATCTCAGCTACTTGGGAGGCTGAGGCAGGGTAATCACTTGAACCCAGGAGGTGGAGGTTGCAGTGAGCTGAGGTTGTGCCATTGCACTCCAGCCCGGGTGACAGTGGGAGACTTCATCTCAAAAAAAAAAAAAAGAAAAAAGAAAAAGAAAAATTGAAAAATTTTAAAAAAAGAAAGAAAAAGAAAAAAAAAAAAAGAAATGCAGGCTGTCACTCCTAGGACAGAGGAGAGAGTCAGGAGCACTCCTGCACCCAGGGGTAGGAAGTGAGCATTACACTGCCAAGATTTGAGGTAGTGAGGCAAGCAGATCATGATTTGCCACTGGGATTTGGTTGCAACCTGGGTGTGAGATCCTGCAGCCAGGGTCGGGAGTAAGCCCCACCAGGACTAGGGCATGAAGAGACACGTGTTTCTTCCCCTCTAGCCAAGGCAGTGACCACCGAGGGAGGCCCCATCCTCTCCAGTGGTGGGGGTTCAGCACAACTGCTAAAGCTCATTCAAGCATTCTGCTTAGAGCCTGAGGATTAACCTGCCTCTTTTCTACATGCTTTGTACCTACTCTCACCATTAGGGGGCCTGAGCATAAGTCTGCCCAGCCCAGTATGGCCGCCCACTTCTACAAAATAGCACATAGCCCCGGGGTCCTGGGGATTGCCCAACACAATCCACCACGTTGGGCACCTAAGCACTTCTCCCAGGGACCTGATGTTGGGCAAAAGCTCCTGACAACTACCACCTCAGCTGGTGATACCTGCTGAGTGACACCTGTGGGCTTGAAGACGGGCCTGCTCAGCCCATTGTGGCCACTTCCAACATCAACACACCACTCAGGACCCCGAGAAACATCCTGTCATTTCTACGCTCTTTGCCCATGGCACACTGACTGCCAAGGAGGCTGAAAATCTGCATGTCCACTCAGGCGACTTCTGACTACCAGCATCCAAGCAAGCCACCTGGAGGCACAAGTGCCAGCATACACTACCGTGGGACACAAAGATAAGCATGCTGAACACAACACTGCCAACACTGGGGCCTGAAAACTAACCTACCTGGCATCCTAGTCCCCAGCACGACTTCACCACAGCCTCTACTAATAACCATACCCTAAACCACTATGGAAATCAGGTACCATTAATGCTGTTTACAGCCAAATAAATCATACAGAGGCTACACTACTGCATACACCCAAAATCAAAACCAAAGTGTCCTCCCCATACACCACCATAGATTCAGCTTTAGGACAAAGTCCTCCCCTATGAAAGTAAATGCAAAAATAGAAAGAACCAATTGTTACACCAGATGTACAGATATCAATGTAAGGGCATAGGAAACATGAAACAACAAGGAAATATGATACATTCAAAGGAACACAATAATTTTCCAGCAATAGATCTTAATCAAAAAGAAATTTTTATAATCCCAGATAAATAATTCAAAATATTGATTTTAAAGAAGCTCAGCGAAATGCAAGAAAATTCTGAAAAACAATACAAAGAAAGCAGACAGACAATTCAGGATATGAATAAGAAATTCACCAAAGAGGTAGATATTTTTTAAAAGAACCAAATAGAAATTTTGGAACTGAAGTATTCATTGAAGGAGATACTTCAAGGATACATTTGAAAGCTTCAATAATAGACTAGATCAAGCAGAATAAAAAATACCAGAACTTAAAAACAGTCCTTTTGAAATAAACCATTAAGACAAAAGTAAAGAAAAAATAAAAAAGAATGAGCAAAGCATTCATAAATTTAAGACAACACTAAGGAACCAAATATATGAATTACTGGTATCCTCAAGTGTGAAGAGAAAATAAAATGATTAGAAAATCTATTTAACAAAATAATAGATGAAAGCTTTCCACAGCTAGCAAGATATTTAAATATTTAGATAGAGGGGGCTCAATGAACCCCAGGTAGATAAAATTCAAAAAACACATTACAATCAGACTGTCTAAAGTCAAGGACAAAAGGTAAATCCTTTTGCAAGAGAAATCTACCCAGTCACCTATACAGGAAAACCCATCAAACTAACTGTGGAATTCTCAGCAGAAACCTTACAGGCCAGAAGAGAATGGAATTATATATTCAAAGTGCTGAAAGAATAAAACCTATCAGCCAAGCATACTACATCCAGCAAAATCAACCTTTATAAATGAAGAAGAAATTAAGCCTTTCTTAGACAAGCAAATGCTGAGGGAATCTGTTACCACTAGATTGATGCTACAATAATGCTCAAGGAAAGCCTAAACCTGAAGCAAAAGGATGACATTCACCATTATAAAACACACAAAAAAGTATAAAACTCACTGATAAAGCAATCACACAAAGGAAGAAAAGACTTAAATGGTCCCATTACAGAAATCCACCAAACTATGAAAAACAATAGGAGAAAAAAATATATATATATATATAAAACAACCAGAAAACAATTAACAATATGACAGCAACGAGCCTCATATATCAATAATAACCTTGAATGTAAATGAACTAAAGTCTCCATTTAAAAGATAAAGAATAGTTGAATGGATTTTAAAAATAATAAATTGTAAGCCACTTAAAAGAAACTCACCGTGCCAGAAAAGACACATATAGACTGAAAGGTAAAGTTAAAGGTATAGGAGAAGACAGTCCACGCAAATGGAAACCAAAAGTAAGCAGGAATAGCTACACTCATATCAGATAAAACAGACTTAAAGTCAAAAACGGCATTAAAAAAAGACAATACGGTCATTATATAATGCTAAAAGAATCATTTCAGCAAGAGGATATAATATTTCTAAATATATATTCACCCAACACTGGTGCACCCAAATTCAAAAAGTAAATATTACTAGATCTAAAAAGAAAAATAGACTGCAATACAGTATGAGTGAGTGACTTCAGCAGCCCACTGTCAACATCAGAGAGATCTTCCAGACAGAAAATCAACAACAAAAAAAATTGAACTTAAACTGGACTTTAGAGCAAATGGACCTAACTTACATTTACAGAAAATTCTATTCAACAACTGTAGAATATACGTTCTCTTTTCATCGGCTTATGGAACATTCTCCAAGATATACTTTATGTTAGGCCACAAGACAAGTCTCAATAACTTTTCAAAAGTCAAAATCTCATCAAGTATTTCCTCAGACCACAATGGAATAAAACTAGAAATTAACACCAAGAGGGACTCTGGAAACTATACACAGTTGAAATTAAGCAACATGCTCCTGAATGGTCATTGGATCAATGAAGTAATTAAGATGGAAATAAAAAATGTTTTTTAAACAAATGAAATGGATATACAACATACTAAAACTCTTAGATACAGCAAAAGCAGTAGACAAAAGATGAGTATATAGTGATAAAAGCCTACATCAAAAAAGTAGAAAGATTAAAAATTAACAATCTAAGAATGTACTTCAAAGAGCTAGAAAAACAAGAAAAAGCCACACCCAAAATTAGCAGAAGAAATAATAAAATCAGAGCAGAACTAAATGAAATAGAGAATTTTTAAAAACAACATAAATGGTAAATGAAGCAAAAAGTTGGTTCTTCAAAAAGATAAATGAAATTGATTAACTGCTAGCTAGATTAACCAAGAAGGTAGAAGACCCAAATAAAATTAAAAATGAAAAAGGAGACATTATAACTGACACCACAGAAATAAAAGCAATCATTCAAGACTATTATAAACAAGTGTATGCTGACAAACTGGAAAACCTAGAAGAAATAGATAAATTTCTGAGAACATAAGAGCTACGAAGACTGACTCAAGAATAGAAAACCTGAATAGAACAACAGTGTGAGTAAAATCAAATTAGTAATAAAGAAAGTTCTCAAGAAAGAAAAGCCCAAGACTTGATGGATTCATAGCTGAATTCTACCAAAAATGAAGAAGAAATAATGCCAATCCATGTGAAACTATTTCAAAAAAATGAAAGAGAAGATAATTCTCCCTAACTCTTTCTGTGGGATCAACATCACCCTGATGCCAAAACCAGATAAGGACACAAAAACAAAGACAACTGTAGACCAATATCCCTGATGAACATAGATGCAAAAAAACCCTCAACGAACACTCAAAAACTGAATTCAACAGCACATCAAAAAGATAACATACCATGATCAAGTGGGATTTATAGCAGGGATGCAAGGATGGTTCAACATACACAAATCAAAAAAAGTGATATATCGTATCAACAGAATGAAAAATAAAAACTACATGATTATCTCAATAGATGCAGAAAAAGCATTTGATAAAATTCAACATTCGATTATGATAAAAAACATGCAATATATTAGGCACAGAAGGAACATACCTCAAAATAACAAATGCCATATATGACAAACCCATAACTAACATCATACTGATTGGGGAAATCTTGACAGTGTTTCCTCTAAGAACTGGAAGAAAGAGGATGTTCACTCTCACCACTTCTATTTGACACAGTATTGGAAGTCCTAGCCAGAGCAATCAAGCAAACAGAGAAATATAAGGCATTCAAACTGCAAATGAGGAAGTCTAATTGTCTCTTTTTGCTGATTATTTTGTATCTAGAAAAACCTAAAGACTCCATCAAAAAAACTCTCAGATATGATTGATGAATTCAATACAGTTGCAGGATATAAAATCAATGTACAGAAACCAGTAGCATTTCTGCACACAAATAATAATATAGCTGAGAAGGAAATCAAGAAGGTAATCCTACTTACAATGGCTACAAAAAAAGTAAAATATCAAAGAATAAATATAACCAACGAGATGAAAGATCTCTACAAAAAAAAACCTACAAAATTCTGGTGAAAGAAACTGAAGATAACAAACAAATGGTAAAACATCTCAGGCTCATGGATTGGAAAGAATTAACATCACTAAAATGGTCATATTGGCCAAAGCAATATAAGAATACCAACATCATTCTTTAGAGAAATAGAAAACACAATCTTAAATTGCATATGGAACCAAAAAGGAGCCTGTTGGTCAGAGTGGTGGGGAAAACTATTACGGAAAGGACACAAACCTTCTGAAAGGTCAGAAGATTCTGCAGAAGCCTGGGGGAGAATAGCTGAAGGTAGCTCTTCTATAAACCTGATGCAGAGGGCAAGGAGTAGGTACAAGGAAGTGTAGGAGAATTTATCTTAAACAGGCCTGTTTACTTATATTGACCAGGAACTGACCTTTGATCATCCACATGTGTGACATTCCCTGAAAGAGGAACAACAAATGTTAATTACCTGCAGGTTGTGTTGGCTCCAGGTTTTCCACATTGTGCCTGCACTGAATAAAAGCAAGCAGCTCCAGCTTCTCAGGGCTGCTCTCTGATCACTAGAGCCAGGCAGTCACCTAGCTGCTCTGACACTGCATACCTGTGTCTGAGTACTCATTTCATCTGTCAGCCAGGGTCTGCGGGACAGACCCAGCAGGAGCCCAAATAAAAAAACACAATCTTAAACAAAAAGAATAAAGCTGGAGGCATAAATTACCTGACTTCAAAATGTATTACAAGGTAATAGTAACCAAAACAACATAGTATTGGTATAAAAATAGAAACATAGACCAATGAAACAGAATGGAGAGCACAGGAATAAAGCCACATATTTTCAGACAACTAGTCTTCAAAAAATCCAGTAAGAACTCACATTGGAGAAAGGACATCCTCTTTAATAAATGGTACTGGGAAAATTGGATAGCCATGTGCAGAAGAGTAAAACTGGACCCCTATCTCTTGTCATATACAAAAATCAACTCAAAATGGATTAAAGACTTAAATATACTACCCAAAACTACAAAAATACTGGAAGAACACCTAGGGAAAACTCTCCTGGATGTTGGTCTAGGCAAATAATTTATGACTAAGACACCAAAAGCACAGGGAACAAAATCAAATATAAACAAATGAGATTTCGTTAAACTAAAAAGCTTTTGCACACACACACACACACACACACACAACAGAGTAAAGAGACAACCTATTGAATGGGAGAAAATATTTGCAAGCTATTCCTCCAACAGGGAACTAATACCCAGAATAAACAAGGAACTCAATCAACTCAAGAGGAAGAAAATAAATAATCCTAATTAACAGTGAGCCAAAGACATGAGTAGGATTTCTTAAAAGAAGATATACAAAGACTAACAGCTATATGAAAATATGTTCAACATCAGTCATCATCAGAGAAATGCAAATTAAAATCACAATGAGATATATTATCTTAACCAGTCAAAATGGCTATTATCAAAAGGACAAATTATAGTAGATGGTGGCAAAAATGCAGAAAAATGGAAATTCATACATTGTTGGGAAGGTAAACTGGTATAGGCACTATGGAAAACAATATGGAGATATCTCAAAAAACTATAAATAAAATTACCATTCAATCCAGCAATCTCACTAGAGTATCTACCCAAAGGAAATTAACACATCCAAAAGATACCTACATTTACATGTTTATTATAGCACTATTCACAATATCAAAGGTACAGAATCAACCTAAACATCCATCAACAGATAAATGGATATATAAAATGTGATATATATATATATATACACACACTATAGAATATTCTTCCATAAAAAAGAATGAAATCATGTCATTTGCAGCAACATGGATAGAACTGGAAGTCATTATCCTAAGTGAAGTAAGACATGCACAAAAGGACAACTATTGCATATTCTCACATAAGTGCAAGCTACAAAATTTGAATACATGGAGGCAGACAATGGAAAAATAGATAACAAAGTCTGGGAAGGGTGAGTGAGAGGCAGGGGAGGATGAAGAGAAGTGGGTTAACGGATACAAACATACAGTACCTGTGGCCAGCCATGAGGCCTCACGCCTGTAATCCCAGCAATTTGGGAGGCTGAGGAGGGCAGATCACTTGAGGTCAGGAGTTCAAGGCCAGCTTGCCCAACATGGTGAAACCCTGTCTACTAAAAATACAAAAATTAGCTGGGCATGTTGGCATATGCTTCTAATCCCAGCTGCTTGGGAAGCTGAGGCAAGAGGATCGCTCGAACCCAGAAGTTGGAGGTTGCAGCGAGCTGAAATCACTGCACTTCAGCCTGGGTGACAGAGCAAGATTCCATCTCTGAAAAAAAAAAGATTAAATTCAAAGTTTGATAGCAGAGTAAGATGACCATATATTTTAGAAATGTATTGTACTCGGGTGATGACCATACTAAATACCTGGACTTGATCACTATACATCATTTAAATGTAAAAAATTCTCATGTAGTCTATAAATTTGCAAAAATTGAAAAGTGCCTATGGACGTAAGAGCAGAAACACAAAATGAGCCTGGAAACTTAATCATATTGTTGCATGCAAGACTAAGCCTGATATCATCAAATAAACAATAAATGTACTTACCATTTAATAAACTGGTAGTCAGATTTTCTGTTTTTATAGTCAAAAGCTTTCCAAACTGTTCAAATATTTAGATTATTTTCAGGATTTTACTACATAAAAAGTGATGAAAGAAAATTTTCATATATAAATGTATATCCCATTTCCTCATTTTATTTAAAATATAAACTGAAACACAATTATGTTGATTTGGTTATGTGTATGTTTATATAAAATTAACTAATTTGTTACAATATTTTAATATTTTAACATAAAGCTGTAAATAGTATTATTTTATCATTGAAAAATAAGAAAACAAAAATATTTAAGGTGATTGATAGCCCAATTATAGTGATTTGATCTTTACAAATTATATGACTGGTTTTTAAAAAATTATCATATGTACCCTCAAAATGTGTACTTCTATTATGTATCAATTTAAAAATGTTTCAAAATAAAAACATAAAAATCTTTCTACATGCAACAGTTTTCATTTCTAATATGTGTTTTTGTTGAGATATTTTATCAGAAAGTACCTTTTAAAGAAAACTTTATTAGCATTTCTATTTTTACAGCATATTTAATCCTTTCGCTTATAATTATTATATCTATTCTACTTTTTTTCATAACTTTCTTATAATAATGAAGATATTTAGGGCTATAAATTTACATACAAGTTCAGCTTTGGTAATATTTCACAATTTTTTTTACACGTAGTACTTTACATTTGCTATTTTCTACTGGTTGACGCTGACACATTAATTATCTATAAAAGTATTGTGCTTTCAACAGAGGGGCCTTTATTTTATTGTTGTTAATTTACAGTGTGGTAAATATTGTCATAGTTATTAATTTCATCTACTAACTCTATTCTAAACTGAAAATGTAACCTCTTCAATTTCTTCTTTGTGGAATAAAAATGATTTTATTTTTGCCAAGTATAGCAAACATATTTTGTAAACCACACATGGACATTTTAAAAGATCATATGTTTTCTGCTTCTTGGTACAGAGCTTAATATATTTCTATTAATCCAACTACATTAATTTTATTACTCAAAACTGACATGTCCTCATTTAATTTTTGACTACTTCTTAAAATAGTGATAGTAACATTAGCTGTCCCAACTGTAATTAAGTTTCTGCCAATTTCTCCTTGAATTCCTAAAATTTATTCCATATTTTGATTGACATAAATTTTCTGGCTATTATAATTTCATGTAGAATTTAACTTCTAGGAATATGAAAAGACTTCCTTTGTTATGCTTTAATGATTTTTTTTCCTTACTTTTTTGTCTTCTCTTAGTAGGAATACCCTGCTTTGGTTTTAGTGGCTTTTACTTAATGTATATTTGCCCATGTTTTTATATTTTGTCATTCTAATTAAAAAATAGCTATGCTTATAGAAAATCTATTTTTTAAATTTTACTTTACTCAATTTTATTGTAACTGAAATGTTTGTATTTATTCTTAATGACATTTCATTAATTTCATTTTTAATCTGACTGCTGTTTTAGGTTTCTGTCTTTTATTGTATGATCTTTATTTGCTCTTCTTTGCTGTATATTTTAAAAATATATATTCTATGTTTGATTCTAGGAGTGATTACTTCAAAGAAAAATGCAAAATGTTATAGTTCTCTATAGCACTATATCATAAACTACATTCTGGTAAACATTAGCTTACAGGATCGTAATACATAGTCCTAAGGGTCAGAAAAGCTAGAAATGTAACAAACCTCTACAAATGTTAATGGCTTACAAGAAATTAGCGTTTTCTCTCACTGTTCTCCAGGTTGACTGGGCTCAACTCAGGGTCTCTATTAGTTTCAGTCAGGTGACAAGCATTCCAGTTATTCAAATTCAATTTGTGTGTAAGATGACTCCCTCTCACCTCTGGTAGCTGATGCTAGCTGATGGCTAAGACTGAGCTGGGATTACCAACCAGAGTGCCTACATGTGGTCTTAACATGTGAAGTTTGCTTCTGACAATATGATGGCTGGATTTTAAAAGAGAATATCCCAAAGTGTTTTGAGAATCATAACCCAAAGCTGTAAGGCTTTTTTTTTTTATCTAGCCTCAGAAGTCCCACAAAATGGCTTCTCCTGTGTTCAATAGGTCAGAAAAGTTATGAAGGCCAGCCCATATTCAAGGGGAGGGAAAATAATCACCACCTCTTATTCGGAAGAACAGCATTCTCATGCAGGAAAGAAAGGAATTGGTGGAGTCTTTTAGATACTTCTTGAAAAAATTACAACGTTGTTGAACACATTAAAGAAAAAACTTGTATAATGGCTAACCAAATTATTTAATCTGAAAAAGTCTTTTACTAACACATAAACTGTTGTCCTTACAGCAGCACACCCACAGCAGTAGTTTCAGAAGTGTTATAGACCAGCATTTTCTCACAGAAATATAATACAAGACACATGTAATTTTAAATTTTCTAATCATCTTAAAAAATAAAAAGAAACAGCTAAAATTAACTTAATACTATAACCCAATATATCTAAAACATTATCATTTTGTCAACGAAATTTGTCAAGCTCCATAAAATATTTTAAGAGATTTATTCTGAGCCAAATATGAGTGACCATGGCCCGTGACACAGCCCTCAGCAGGTTCTGAGAACATTTGCCCAAGGTGGTCGGGGTGCAACTTGGTTTTATACATTTTAGGGAGGCATAAGACATCAATCAAATACATATAAGAAATACATTGGTTTGGTCCAGAAAGGCAGGACAACTCAGAGTGAGGGCTTCCAGGCTATAGGTAAATTTAAACATTTTCTGGTTGCCAATTGGTTGAGCTTGTCTAAAGACCTCAGATCCAGAGAAAGGAAATGTTCAGGTTAAAATAAAAGTTAAAAGATTGTGGAGACCACGGTTCTTTTGAAGTCTTATAGTGGCTGACCTTAGAGACAATAGATGACAAATGTTCCTTTTTTTTTTTCTTTTTTTTTATTATTATTATACTTTAGGTTTTAGGGTACATGTGCACAATGTGCAGGTTTGTTACATATGTATCCATGTGCCATGTTGTTTTGCTGCACCCATTAACTAGTCATTTAGCATTAGGTATATCTCCTAATGCTGACCCTCCCCCTCCCCCCACCCCACAACAGTCCCCGGAGTGTGATGTTCCCCTTCCTGTGTCCATGAGTTCTCATTGTTCAATTCCCACCTATGAGTGAGAACATGCGGTGTTTGGTTTTTTGTCCTTGCGATAGTTTACTAAGAATGATGTTTTCCAGTTTCATCCATGTCCCTACAAAGGATATGAACTCATCATTTTTCATGGCTGCATAGTATTCCATGGTGTATATGTGCCACATTTTCTTAATCCAGTCTATCGTTGTTGGACATTTGGGTTGGTTCCAATCCTTTGCTATTGTGAATAGTGCCGCAATAAACATACGTGTGCATGTGTCTTTATAGCAGCATGATTTATAGTCCTTTGGGTATATACCCAGTAATGGGATGGCTGGGTCAAATGGTATTTCTAGTTCTAGATCCCTGAGGAATCGCCACACTGACTTCCACAATGGTTGAACTAGTTTACAGTCCCACCAACAGTGTCTCAAAAGAAGACATTTATGCAGCCAAAAAACACATGAAAAAAATGCTCGTCATCACTGGCCATCAGAGAAATGCAAATCAAAACCACAGTGAGATACCATCTCACACCAGTTAGAATGGCCATCATTCAAAAGTCAGGAAACAACAGGTGCTGGAGAGGATGTGGAGAAATAGGAATACTTCTACACTGTTGATGACAAATGTTTCTTATCCAGATCTTTAAAAGGTGCTAAACTTGACAGGTGCGGTGGCTCACACCTGTAATCCCAGCACTTTGGGAGGCCGAGGCAGGTGGGTCACAAGGTCAGGAGTTTGAGACCAGTCTGACCAACATGGTGAAACAACGTCTCTACTAAAAATACAAAAATTAGCCAGGTGTGGTGTAATCCCAGCTACTCAGGAAGCTGAAGCAGGAGAGTCCCTTAAACCCAGGAGGCAGAGGTTGCAGTGAGAGGAAATCACGCCACTGCACTCCATCCTGGGCGACAGAGCGAGACTCCATCTCAAAAACAAACAAACAAACAAAAAAGATGCTAGACTTTTAGTTAATCTCTTTAGTATTGAGAGAGCCTGGAAGAAAAAGATCTAGCTATGTTAATAGAGATTCTTTACACATACAAATTTTTCCCCACAAAGGACAGCTTTGCAGGGCCATTTCAAGATATGGCAAAGAAACATGTTTTGGGGTAAAATATTTTTATTTTCTTCCTTGTCTTGTAATGTTATGTCAGAGTCAGGTTGGAAAGTAAGTCACGATATATAGGGTTAAATAAAACCCATCTGATGAGAATTTATGGTTTGTAGGGTTAGACTCCCCGTACCCCTTAGATAGGAATTTGGGCAAGATTTAAAAAATCAGAGCTTAGTCCTCAATTTCAACATGTAAACAATAGAAACATTATTAATAAAAATTTTGTAGTTACTTTTGTATTATGTCTTTGAAATCCAGTGTAGATCTTATCCTTAGGGCACATCACAAATGTTCCACAGTCACATATGACTATTCTTTACAATGTTGCTCTAGACTATAAACTCCTTGAAAGCAGGAATCATGTTCTCCTCAGTCTTGTATTTCAAACATAAATGTGCTTGATACATAGGAAAAATTTATATGTTTGATAACTGACTTAAAGAATGAATTTCAAAGTTATAATTTTTCTAATGCATATTCCCTCAATCTTTCCTTTCTTTGTAAATTTTGAGGAATCTCATGCCAATATTCCCATATTCACTGCCAGCCTTTGTTAATATAATATGGAATTTGTTACTCAGTTTTAATATGAAATTTGCTACTCAGTTATGGAATTTGCTACTCAGTTATTTTTAGTAGTCTCTCTTCACTTTTAGAAATAATTTGTACATTGCAAAAGTTTTATTAAGAAATTAATAGCAATAATTTAGATCATTGGTTTTGTTCAAAGCCAATCATTCATTTGTTTCTCCTTTTATGCCACAGTAATTCTCAAGGCCACATTATTTGTCACATCATATTGGGTTGTAGAAGTAAAATACAAAAACTCAAACAAGTTTCTACTCTCATACTTTTTTTTTTTTTTTTTTGAGACAGAGTCCTGCTCTGTTGCCCAGACTGGAGTTCAGTAGAGCGATTTGGCTCACTGCAACCTCTGCCTCCCAGGTTCAAGTGATTCTCCTGCCTCAGCCTCCCTCGTAGCTAGGATTACAGGCTCTCATAACTATTATTTTCATTCCATAAGTCCTTAATTTTTTTTCTTACTCTTCTTGTAAAACGTGTAAAAAAGGTACTTGAGTGATGCATTCCATGTGTCCTATAATAATTGTCAATATATTTCTGTTGATGCCAACTTAACTATATCCACAAGTTTATATTGTTATCTCATCTCCTGAAGAATGTGTATATATTGCTCCATTATCTTCAAACATAAACTGTTATAGAGGAAACATCTGAGCCCAGAATGATTGCTTTTTATTAGCATTGTTTTTGTTTTTCCTGACTAGTGCTTAGATTATTCCTTTCTAACACGTCAAATTTTTTTTTTCAGAATGTCTATTTTATTTAATTTCCTCTGGAACATGGGAAATTATTTTAATCTTTGCAAAGGCTCAAATCTTTTTGTTAGTTCTGGAAATATTTCTTCTGTTTTTTTTTATCTCTGATTTCTGTTTATTTAATTTGTTTTATTTTCTTATTTTCTAACTTAGTAATAGTTTATATTGACTTTCTAAGCCATGTATCAGCATCATATTTTTTTCACAGCTTTGTAATTTATTTCACTTTCTCTTCTGTACTTAAAGTATGTCTCAATTTTCCTCTACACAGAATTGCACACAGTTGTGCTACTGGGACTAAATTTTAGCCTACACTCCATTTGCCAAACAGTGTCCACTGAGAGAAGCTAAAGCCACTGAGAGCTGTACCTTGCTCTTATTCTGTCATTTATAGGAGAACGTTTTTCCTAATTCATCAGCCCAGATAGAGTACCTTTGTCTAAATTGTATAAAGAGGGCTCTAAAATTATATTTAGAGAGTTGTTTTCTATTTTTCATTAATAATGTGTTTTAACTTCTTACTGGTCTTTCTGCGTCTCTATCAGATCCATGGTTTTACTACGACTGCATCTCAATTGGTCACCTAAGTGTTATAAACCTACCTGATTACTCTCTATTCGTTTCTTCCCACTTACTACTTTTTTAAATTTTCCCTCAGCATTTGATTATGAACATCTAAGAAGTGTACAGTAAACACACTCATACCCAAGGACCTAGATCTACAATGAACATTTTATATTTTATCACATATCTCTCCAATTATTCATTTCTCTATTAACCCACCATCCCTCTTACCTTTTTTTGATGAGTTTCCAAGTAAACACCAGAATGCCTCACCAGAAGCCAAGCGTTCACTAAAGCTTAACATTTCTTTATAGTTTTTCTCTGGGCTATTGTTTACATATAATGACATGCATAAATCATAAATGCATATTTGTTATTTGCTGAGTTTTGACAAATGCATGAACCTGTAAAACCAAAGTCCTCATCAAGAAATGGGATATCACCATAAGCCCACAAAGTTCACTGGTTCTTTTTCAAGTCAATCCCTTCTGCTGCCCCCAATTCATGTAAGTACCAGAGAGTGTGCACTCCTATGTCTGACTTTTTTCATTCAATACAATTGCGGGGGCTCTGCTTGTTGTTGCATAAAATAGATCTTTCTCTTTTTATTGTTGAGTAGTATTTCATTGTATGAATACAACGTAGTTTGTTTATCCAGGCTCCTATTGATGGACATCTAGGCTATTTCCAGTTTAGGGCTATTTTTTTTTTTTAATTAATGCTAAGAACATTACTATAGAAGTCTTTTGTGGTCATATGTTATCATTTCTCTTAGGTAAACATTTTGGAGTGAGATTATTGAATAATAGGATGGGTCTATGTTTAGTTTCCTAAGAAACTGAAAGATCTTTTCCAAAATGGTTTTACTATTTTACAGCCCAACCAACAATATATGAGAGTCAGTTTACTCCACATCCTTGCCAAGGTAAATGATTGTAAGTCTTTTTAATTTAAGTCATTCTAGTAGATACGTACTTTACATTTTTTCTGAGGACAATGATATTGAGCACTTCCATATCACCCATATATCTTATTTTATGCAGGGCCTCTTCAAGTCTTTAGGTCATTTTTATTGGATTTTTTTTATTATTAGGCTGTATGTATGAATGAGTAACATTAGTCTCCTTGTCAGCTATATCTTTTGAGAATATTTTCTCCCATTCTCTGACTTTCCTATTCAGTTTTTAAGTGTCTGGATGAGTGGGATTTTCTAACTTTGAAAAAGTCTGATTTATTACTTTTATTTCTAATTATGGCTTTATTATCTTCAGAAACCTACTGCCCAAATACAAAGATATTCTCCCATGTTTTCTTCTACCAGCTATATATTTTTAGCTTTTCAGTTTAGGTGTACAGTCCAGTTTGAGTCAATATTTGTGTATTTTGTAAGGCAAGAGTCAAGGTCCATATTTTTCCAGTAGATATCCCATCTTTTTCAGTATATGTTGAAAAGACTTTCCTTTCAACATTGTATGCTTTAACACCTTTGTTGAAATCAAAACATCACAAATGTGTGAATCTATTTAGGGCCCTTCCTCTTTTATTTCTTTTTTTTTTCTTTCCTTCTTTTGATCTGTTTGTTGATCCTTAGGCCAACATCACACGGTGTTAGTTACTATACATTTTGATGAATCAAAAGATTGATTTGGGAGAAGTGACATCTTAAAAATATTGTCTTCCAATTCATGAACAAGGTTTATTCTCCATGTATTTATGTCTTTTAAAATTTATCCCACAAATATTTTGTAGTTCTCAGCGTAGATGTCCTGCGTAAAAATTTATTTGCACTGAAATTTACTTCTAAGTACTTTGTTACTGCTGTTGTAAGATAATTATTTTTTATTTCATTTTCCAAACTTTTGTGGCTAGTATCTAAAAATACAATTGATCTTTATACTGCACTTGCTAAATTTACTTATTCTAGTAGGCTTGTGAAAGATTAAGATTTTCTACATAAAAAATCATGACATCTTTAAAGAGAACATTTCATTTCTTCATTCTAATGTTTATGCTTTTTGTTTCCTTTTCTTGCTTTATTGTTTGGGTCAGGACCTCTGGAAAAATGTGCAGTAGAAGTGGTAAGAGTCAGAAGATTTATGCCATTATTTCATCAAACATTTTTTCTATCCACTTACATTTTTTCTGCCTGAGACTCAGTTATATACACGTGCAATTACACGTGTAGATATTGTTCCACAGGTCTCTCAGCCCCATTCAATTTTTATTTCAAGATTTTTTATCTCTGTTCTTCAGGTTTGATCATTTTCACTTATCTATCATTATTTTTTCTTCTTTTTCCGTGATTGTTTTTCTATATTCTATCGTATTACAAGCATATGTTACTTTATTAAGCAGTTACGACAGCTGCTTTTAAAATGTTTGTCTGCTAATTTCACCATCTAATTCATCTTATAGACTCTATTGACTGCACTTTCTGTTCATAATAGGTCACAGTTTTTGTCCTAATATTTATTAGTATATATGAATTTTGGATTTATTATTAGCATTGTGAATGATACATTATTGAAACAATAGATTCATTTCTTCTGAAAAATATTAATAAAAATTTTAGGAGGCATTATCATGGATGAATTCAAATCCCAAACTCTGAAGTATCACTTTAGATATTTTAGTCTCAGTTGAGTTATTAGCATGGAGTCTACCCCCATGCATATAGTTCTAGGATCAGCTACAGGTGAGGGAAGAATTTATGGAGAAGATCTCGGGGTACCCCTGTCTGGCTCTCTCTTTTCTGAACTTTCCCCTTTCACTTTCTAACTTCTGTAGGTGCCTTGAACTTTGTCTTCTGGTTCTTCAGTCCAGTAATACCGCAGTTGTTAGTATCTGAGTTTTATCAGCCCTGCATGATGCTGATTGGATTCTGTCCTGGGGATAAAACTCTTTAAATAGTCAAAAATTTACAGAATAATATTTCCTTCTTTCAAGTCAAGCTCCCTCCAATATCTGCCTCTTTTTGTTCACGTTATAGTGACTTCAAATATTTTTTTCCTATTTTGTCACACTTTACAATTGTTATCTGCAGAAGAGTTCATGTGAGAAGAGTTGTTAGATATTATTACTATAAGTCAAATTTATCTTTCTTTATAACATTTTGTTAAAGTAACTTAGTCTCCTGCTCTGTATAATTTTCTTCCTTTTGTACTTTGTTGATTGCATCCTAGTGGACTAGTTTAGCATACTTCCCTGTCCTTGGCATCTCCTATAAATTGACATTTGGATCTAGGAACTTGATACAATTTTGTTTAAAATTATTTTTGACTATACTATTATATTTCTTCCATAGTTTTGTGTTCTGTTACGCATCACATAATGCCTCATTGTCTCTCTTTTTAGAATGTCAGCAGCTATAGATGGTCAATGCCTTGATTCATTATAAAGTAATGTTTTTTAACTTAGACCCTCATGCATGGATAATCACAAAGAGGCAGGAGAACAGGATCTGGAGACAGGCAACCTAAGACTGTTTCACGCCGACTTCCTAGAACTAAATTGAAAGGAAAACCCTAACTTTCCACACCTAAGTAACAAAAGGAGCAGAGGATACACCCTTGGCAAACCCCCCACCTTTTCTGTGCAGCAGATGGGAAATTGGCTGTCCACAACCAATCAGACTGATTGCGGGCTGAGTCTTTGTTTGCATAGAAGCACAGCTTTGTAACTTCACCCTAGCCTCTGATTGGTTGCCCTTTGCAACCAATCATATGTTTGCACGAGAAAGTGACCTTTGTAACTTCACTTCAGGCTCTGGTTGGCTGCTTTTTGGAAGCAATCAGATTGACTGTAGGCTACCACTTTATTCACATGAGGTGAGCACGATGTAGCCAATGGGAAACTTCTAGAGGGTATTTGGACCCAAGAAGATTCTGTATCCGGGCCCTTGAGCCACTGCTTGGCCTGTTCCCATCCTGTGGAATGTACTTTCGTTTTCAATAAATCCCTGCTTTCATTCTTTTGTTGCTTCATTCTTTCTTTGCCTTGCTGGGCGTTTTGTCCAATTCTTTGTTCAAAATGCCAAGAACCTAGACAACTTGCAGTCATGACCCTCTACCGGTGACAACAATGTCTGAGTATTTTAAACTTTACTAAGTATTGTCAAATGTGCTCTATATAGTAAAATTTCTATTTAGACTATCGCTGACAATGGACAAGAAGTACTGTTTCTCTACACCCTAATGGTACATCATTTTGGTATAATTTTTAAATGTTGTCATTTTTTACAGGTGAGAAATAGGACCAACTGAGGCTTTAATTATATTTAGTCACAAATGAAATTAACCTTGTTTTCTTAGGGTCTTTTTGTTTGTTTTGTGGGTTTTTTAGCTATTTGGTGTCTCCTATATCTTGCTTCTCATTTGGCCAGTAGTTGACTGGATAGCATAATTTGTTCTTATTGATTTGTAAAAGTTCTTAATATATCAATTTTAATCATTGTACATATCTCTTGCCAGTTTTGCTTTCCCTATGTAATTTTAAACAATTGAATATTGGGGTAGGCAGAATAGTAGCCCCTCAAAGATGTCAACGTCCTAATGCCTAGAATATCTAAATATAGTATGCTACATAGCAAAGGGGAATGAAGGCTATATATGGAATTAAGGTCATTAATCTGCTGACTTTAAAATAGGAAGATTGTCCTAGATCCTCTTGGTGAGCTCAGTTAAGGACTCACAGGAGTCCTTAAAAGTAGAAGAGAAAGATAGAAGAAAAGGTCAGAGTGATGCAATCTGAGACTTACTTAACTTGTTGCTGGATTTGAAGATGGTGGAAGGGAGCCATAAGCCAAAAAATGCAGGCAGCCTTTAAAAGCTGGAAAAGACAGCTAGAAAATCCCCCCACAGCCTCCGCCAACGAAAGCAACCCTGCCGATACCTTGATTTTTAGGCCAGGAAAATTTGTCAGACTTTTCACCTACAGAACTATAATATATTTGTGTTCTTCTAAGCCACAAAGACTATGATATTTGTTACAGAAGTCATAGAAAACAAATAAAAATATTAAAAAGTTCATAATATACAGATGATGGTAACATAGTATAATGAACCATGCTGTGCCCTTAACATAGGTTTTTAAAAAATTAAGTCATGGCCAATATTATTTACAATACCCATATGTACTGGGTTACAATCTAGATTATTTTGAAGTAAACCAGATATTTTATGATTTCTTCATAAATATTTCAGATATAATTATGAATTATAAGCAGTCTTTTTGAAACATAACCAAAATATTATTTTATACCTGAAACTTCACAATGGTACCTAACACCATGAATATCCTGTCATTGTTATTTTTTCTTCCTTACTTCATTTGTTTGATATATGCATCCAAATGAAATCTATTCCTTGCAACTGGTTGATATGTTGTTGTTTATTTTCACCTATAGGTTCTCTCTTCATCTCTTTTAATCTTGTTTGTTTATTGATATCATCATGCTCTTTATTCCAAAAAGCTTTTATAGTCTGGAATTTGCCGATTGTGTATCCATGGCACAGTTGAACAAGTTCCTCTATGCCCTGTAGTTCCTGTAAATTTGTAGTTAGCTCCTGAGGTTTCATCAGTTTCAAATTTCATTTTTTTGGTAAGAACATTTCATAGATATTTTCTACTTCTCTCTGCAGACATATAACATATAGTTCTTTTTACTTGCTTTGAACATTTTTACTAACGTGCTATCATACAAAAAAGTTCATATATGTTCAAACATATTTTCACATATTGATTACAGTAAAATACAAATTTATTTATTATTTTCTCTATATTATTAAAACCCTATAATCCTTTTTCTTTCTTTCTTTTTTTTAACGCATTTGCAGGATACCAGTGTAGGTTTCTTATTTGCATATGTTGTGTGAAGTGGTGAAGTCTGGAGTTTTAATGTACTGATCGCCCTAATAGAGAACATTGTACCCATATGTAATTTTTCAACCCCTGCTACCCCCCACCCACCAACCTTTTGTATTCTCCATTGTCCATTATTCCTGTGTGTCCATGCATACCCACTGTTTGGTTTCCACTTATAAATGAGAACCTGCAGTATTTGACTTTCTGCTTCTGAAGTTATTTCACTTAGGAGATAACTTAGGAAATGGCCTCCAGTACCACCCATGTTGCTGCAAAAGACATGATGTTCATTATTTTTAACAGCCGAGTAGTGTTTCATGGTATCTATCTATCTGTCTGTATCAAATTTTTATTATCAAGTTCTCCATTGATGGACACTTTGGTTGAGTCCATATTTTTGCTATTGTGAATAGTGCTGTGATAAACATATGAGTGCAGGTATCTTTCTGATGTGATTTTTTTCCATTTGAGTATAAATCCAGTAATAGAATTGCTGGATCAAATAATAGTAGAGTCTTAGAATTTTTAACTCCACTTAACTCCACTCATCTTTTGTGTGATTTTTGTCATGCCCTTAGTTCTAAACATAATTTAAACCGTATACTTCACTACATTTTTTTAAAATTCAGTATTCTCTTATATTTATCCAGATTTTTTTTCTTGAGTTTTTCATTCCTTCTTGAATTTTTGCATCCAATATTCTTCTACCAGAATTCTCTTTAATATCTCTTTAATTGCAGGGTGGCCTAAAAGAATGTTTTTACTTTTTGCTTGAAATAATTCTATTACAATTATATTTTGAAAGATATTTTCAATGAGCACAAAATTCCCATTTGTGGTTCTTGTAGTTTGTTTGTTTCCAGCATTTTATGTGTGTCATTTTATTGCTTTCTGGTTTTTATTGTCTCTATAGAGAAATAAATTGTCAGTCTTATTGATACCCACTTGAGGTAATGTATCTTTTTTCCTGTGGCTGGCTATACCATTTCTTCTTTATCTTTAGTTTTAACAAGTTTTACTATGATATGCCCACATGAGATTTTATTTATTTATTTATCTTACTTGGGATTTTTTAAGTATTTTGAATTTGTTGACTTGTATTTTCTACTGGTTTTAGAAACTTTTCAACTATTACCTTTTAAATATTGTTTCTACTTATTTCCCTTTTTCTGCAATCACAATTACATATATTTTAGATTTTTCAAGCATATCTCTAGTATTTCTATTTGGTTTGTGTTTTATTCTTTTAGTTTATTGGTGCTTTATTTTTGATATTTTCTATTAACCCATCTTCTGTTTAACAAACTCTATTCTGTTGTATCGAATATTTTGTTACAATCATCTGAGTTCTTAATTTCAGATATTACATTTTTTAGTTCTAGAAAGTCCTTTGATATTCTTGTAGATTGTATTATCTGGTGATATTCTCCAGTGGTCTATAATTTTTTTAAATTTCTATAATATATTAACATAATATTTTAAATTATCATCAGGTAATAATATTATCTTGATCATTTGTGGGTCTGTTTCTAATGTTTGTTTATTTTGATTGTTTTTAAAATTGTCTCGCCCCCTTTCATGTCTAATAAATTTTTATACCATGTTATACGTGTTTACAAAAGAACTATAAAAGTCCCAGGAAATAATATGCTTCATTAGAGGTGATTCCTGTGTTAGGTAGATAGTGTAAGGGTATATTGTCCCTTTCCTTTCCTCTGTTAGGTAGACAGTATAAGGGTATATTGTCTGTATGGCCTCTCTATACTTCCTGATTTCCTCAGCCTTAAAGAGCTGAGGAAGATTCAGTTATGATTTTAGAGCTCTTCAGTTTAGCTTTTAATCCTCCATCTCTACTTGGCTTCAAAATTAAACTATTTCAAAGAAAGACCAGCCATGAATTAACACAGGCCTTTTTCTCCTATCAGGTCTTTGTTTCCTATTTCTGAAACACCAAAAAATTGAAAGAGATTTTATTCTGCTATTTAGTATCTTTTAACCCACTTATTTATGTATGTATTTATTTATTTTTTTTTTTTTTCAGATGGAGTTTCACTCCTATTGCCCAAGCTGGAGTGCAATGGCATGATCTCGGCCCATCACAACTTCCACCTCCCGGTTAGCCTACTTCTTGAACCTCTTATGCAGGTCAAAATTTAAAAAATTTTTCATGAAAAAATCTAACCCTGGATTTTAGGCTCCTTGTGTTTCCAATGTCCTACAAGTCCTGGGCAACCACTGAAATCTTTATTGTTTGCTCTTCACCCAGAAGAGATCTTCTGTCTATACCCAGCCTGATCCTTAGCCAAAATCTACCATAGGGCAATGCCCACAAGGGAAAATAAATAACTGTTGAAAATAAGAACTCTTTTAGGAATTTTAACCCACCTAGTTCTTATTACTTCTACAGATTACTAATATCTTTAAAAACATAAGGTTTTATTCCATATAACTTGTCCAGCCTTTTCTAGTTTTTGCAGTGAAACTACTGACCTCCTATTACCTACTATATTCTGTCAAAAGCAGCAATTAGTCTGTTATATTTTAATTTCAGATAATTTTTCTTAAGATTTTCTGGTCATGTTTTTAGAAGCCAAATATTTGTACACCCTAACCAACCATTCATTTATCCAACACCTATTTATAGAATACTTATCAAGCAGTTGTTTTCTTGATTATGATTTCTATCATAAATTATTTTCATATCTAAGTACTTCCTTGGAGTCTTCATCATAACGTTCTGTTGTTTTATGTGGCAATTTTCTTCCCACAGCTTCATGTTGATTTAATCGTTTTTGTTGTTTCTTTTCAATAAAGAAACAGTAACTTGGCTTAGGAATATCAGTAAAAAGATAATAAATATTACTTTTCATTTGCTCATTGTGTATTAGGCTATTACAGAAAGACTACTGTCTGCTTAGTGTAAACAGATACAGAAAGCAATGCATGATCCATTTACATGGATCCATAGGAATTAATCTGGTTCGCCTTTGTGGAACAAAGGCATATCTCTGCCCTAACTCCTTGATTCTCTATCAGAAACAGAAATAAACTGTTTCAGTACAGCATGGCATGCATTTCTTTCTTATGTAGGCTTATTATATGAAAGACCACACTTTCAGGCATGTACACACACACACAAGTTTCATCCTCCACTTCCATCTATACTGCTTTAACAAAAAATTATATTTAGCAGAATGCCTATCCTAATGTGCACCATCTTCAACTCCCTGCTTTATTGCTTCCTGGTAGATGTGGGCCCCAAAGTATGTAGAATGTACAAATAGGTCCTAGAGAAAGGATGTTCCTGATTCTGCTTTAGATACCAATACTGCATCACAAGGGATTGATTGCCGATTTTCTTGATGCTACATAATCTGCATCACAAAACTAGAAGCATATAGCAAGAAGAACTGAACCCACTTCATAGGAGATAGGCCTACTCTATTTCAAAATGGCGAAATACGTCACAATATTATCTCTCACTTCTGCTCAATCTGATCTATGGTTATTGTAATTTATCCCCAGTTTCATTCAAATGGTATTCCTAAATGCAGTTAATTTCAGATAAATTAATCAAGGAAAACATTAATTCAATTTATACAATGTAACTAAAATGATAATTATAAGATTGCAACAATAATAATACAGGCCAATATTAGTTGCATACCAGCCGGCATAGAGAGTTCAAGTATCCCTGATTACTCCCTCCCTTAAAGAGAAGCACTGATAGAGGTAGGTAAAGTATAAGGATAAAGTATAAGGATTCCATCTTGCAATGATCTCAGGGGTAGCTTTTGGGGTAATAGGGAAAACAATTAAAAGTCCTGCTTCTTTGCACCATGGGCCCTTTCCCTTTTTCCAGAATAGAAGGGATAGTATCTTTCTGGAGTGAATACTTTGCATCCTCCTTTGAGACCTTGATTCCTTGCAACCCCTTAAGGCTGTTACAAAGTGGCTGTTAATTATTTTGGCATGGCTTCTTGTCCTGGGGAAGCCTAAATCTGTAGTTTCAATAGAAGGCAATTCTGTACCACAGGAAACATTTTACCTACTACAATGAGCAGGACAGCCCTCTACAACAAATAATTTATTCACGCCAAAATATCAATGTGTTGGGGTTGAAAAACCATGGCCTACAATTACCAGATTAAAAAAGAAGAAAAATATAGGTGACACAGGTACTTACATTATGCAAGTCAAAATACTAAGTACTTCAAAGTACTTCACATATATTATTTCTAATTTTTATTATCAAAACAACTCTGTCATGTAAGTATTATTACCTCCATTTTACACATAAAGGCGTTGTATCAGGAGGGATGGACAGATAAAATTTTAAATATTACAAATAACCCTAAAAGTATATTAGCATTTTTTTTTTTTTTTTTTGAGACAGAGTCTCGCTCGTTTGCCCAGGCTGGAGTGAAGTGGTACGGTGGTGCAATCTCAGCTCACTGCAACCTCTGCCCCCCAGGTTCAAACGATTCTCCTGCCTCAGTCTCCCAAGTAGCTGGGATGACAGGCACCCACCACCATGTCCAGCTGATTTTTGTATTTTTAATAGAGACGAAGTTTCACCATGTTGGTCAGGCTAGTCTCGAACTCCTGACCTCAGGTGAACCACCCGCCTCAGCCTCCCAAAGTGCCAGGATTACAGGCGTGAGCCACCGCGCCCAGCCAGCATATTTTAATTAACTAATTTTTCCAGTATTCAGAAAATACTATGCCAGTTCAAACTTCCGATACCTTGCCTGATAGCTCACAGAGCCGCGATTAAATCCAAGTCTGTTTCACTGCAAAAAGTGTTTCACTCCCCTTTCCATGGTATCATTTTAACTCTAATAACAGATAAGCATATGACAGCATTTCATTCATCTGAGCCGTTGGTGACAACTCATGCAACTGCTCTATTGCTCTCAGGTGTGACTAAACACAGAGAGGATCAGTCTGGATATGTTCACATGTGCACAGCTTGATACAATTTTACAAAATATCTTTGATACGTTATCTTATCCTCCAAACAACTTTGAAGTAAATAAAATTGTGTACACCAGTATGCATATGAGAAAACTGAGGCTCCATAAATTCAGGTAAGTGGAGGCTCAAACCCAGATCTTTCCAATTCTTTTCATTAACTTTACTAAAAAAGCCATTCTTACCTGAGCTCTTCTCATGTGCACCATAAGTGTTTCTCCAGTGTTTCTCAAACATCGGAACAAGGCGACACACATAGACAGTGATAATATTTCCTCACTTTGGGCAAAGAAAGGTGTTATTTGCTCGTCTTCCTGGAGATTCACCTATTCCAAACCTTCACTAGTCACAAGAGCTGCAAGGGTCAATAATTTGGCACACCTGTATCCCACACTAGTGCGCTGTAGACACTGAGACGATCTCGTTAGTCTCACATGTAGGCTTTCTGAGACTTCTGTTTTCTCCATTGTTCACTAAAATGTGGTAGACAAAACTATTAATATTATATCAATAAGAGCATGTTATATATAAAATTTTATAACCAAACTCAAAATGAATATCACCCACATCAGATGCCCTAGCTATATAAACATATTTTGATGTTTACTAATCTTTTAAACATTACAGGACTATTAATTCAAACACTATTCAAAGTATTACTGGGGATAGATTAAAAAAAAAAAACAGTTGCTTCCTAAGAGAGCACAAGTGGCAAGGATGTTTCATTCAATATGTTTGCTCTCTTCATCAACAGAAATCAGTATGAAAAAATGAATTATGATATAATCATGTTCTTTTCTAGTGCACCATTAATCCCTATCTTTGCCTGCTATTATAATTCACTTTACCAAACAAAAACAATATTTGTGATGATATATTAGCTCAAATTTAGTGTAATGTGTCAGGAAACAGAAATATGAATCTCAGACATAATAACCTGTCAATATGAGTAAATTTCTTTCCATGCTTCAGACACTTTTGAGCTTATTTCTCCCCCATTGGATTTTGCTCTCTTCAAATAACACTTCCCAGCCCCCATCACACCATTATAAATAAGTTTTAAACCTTTTTGAATTAAATAATTTCACAGTTTCCTCTTGGCTAATCTTTTTCTCTAGCTCATCTGGAATTTATATGAAATGTGAACAGATCAAATAATCACATGCATTCTATTTCTTACTTGAATGTGATAATTGTCAACATCTTCTTGCAGTATTTTCCATTACCATGAATAAGAGCCTATCAATTCACTTCATCAAAGATGCAAAAAAGATTAACCAGAATATATTAAATATTCTAGCCTATTTGATGAGTTTTTGTTGAATTGTGATTGCGAGAGATGGTACCATTTGCAAATATGATATTTCATATTAGAATATGTTTAGTAGTTTTTTAATAACTAGAAGCTTTAAGCTGCTATGTTAACAATATTTAGTAATTTAATAATTTAGTCTCCTGGTAAGAGAAGTCACATGCTTATGGAATTCCAGAAAATAAGCTGCCTGTCACCTGTGAATGAATTGTCCAAAACCCAGCCCCAAGAATTCAAATATTATAAGTTCAGGTACCCACTCTTCAAAAAAAAATCTGATATTTGTACCCCGTACTTCTTTTTTACATAGAAATTAAACTGAAAAAAATCTTTGTGATTGACCTTTTTTTTGGTAACCAAAAAAACTTAGCTCTAACCCAAAAGTAAATTTTAAACTATAAACCATGTTTAGAACAGCAATTCCTGCCTACAGCTACACACACACACACACACACACACACACGCACACACACACACACACAGACAAATTCCTTCTCCCTGTTTCTTCTAAGTAGAGAACTATGTTTATGAATTGAGAAAAAAATTTGAAAATAGCTTTTAAATTATGACTCATAATTTGTGGACTATTAACAGAAACCTTTTTCAAATGTAAATCTGTTTAGGTCTCTCCTCTTTTTAAAAAGTATTCAGTAATTCCAACTCCCTTCCTCTCCCCTCCAACCTCCAGATAAATACTAAACTCTTTGTTAGGCACCCGAGGCCCTTTATAATTAGATCTAAGCTTATTTCTTGTCTCTCACTCCTCATTATGCCTTTAGATTCATTCAAGTCTGTCTGATGCTTCTTAAATCTGCAAACCAGGACTACTATTAATTCATGTCTTTGCCTAGAAATACCTTTCCCAGGTTTCTACATCTGAAAAGCTCAAGTTTTCCCCCACAATGAGAGTCATCGGCATCCCTGCCTTATCTGCTCCTAGGGCCCTAGTCTTCTGCTCAGTCTTATGCTACCTTGTTCAGACCTCTTCCTCAGAGCACAAAAAATTTCAAAACAACGAGAATGTTTGATCCTCCTCCAAGAAACATAAAGGACCTTAGAATGTGCATTTTCTACAGTAAACTTACACATTTCAGCCTAAACTTATTTTTCCTAATAACCCTACTTCTTCAGTTAATTTGTTTTTCATCTTGTTGGATTATATCACCACATTTTTAAATGAATAAATATAGCTGTATTAATTTAAAAGCTGGCATTAGGATTCTATTAGAGAAAATTGTCTTCATTAGGAAGCACGTATTTAAGCCAGGGAGAAAAGGCAAGCCGGGAGGGAATGTGTTGGCAGGCTTCAAGACGACGAAAGAGATCATCAGATTGCTCTGCAACAACAATGAAGAGGAATTCCTGGTAAGAAAGAGAGAGAAAGCAGAGAGGAGGGGCAGAAGACAGTATAGTAGAGGGTTTTAGTTTGAGTTTTGATATCACAGAGGAATTTAGGAATGGAACGATTTTAAGATTAATATTAACCTGGTTTTATTAATGTAATGCAAAGCTTCTCATCTTCCAAACAATGAGTAAATATCCTGCATCAATGAACAGTATTCCACCTCTGTGATGTCTAGATTTATATTAAGGACATTGAGGATGATGTAAGAGGATCTCTAAACTAAGCTAACTGTGGAAGTGGGAGCTTAGAGTAAGGTGAAACCATGAGAAGGCAGAAACTCCTTAACTTTCCAAGAATATGGTGCTAGGCACTGGCCACAATCTATGGAAAATAAGTTAAGTCAATTTAAGCTGTACTTTGAGGAGAGTGTGACTGAATCTGATAGCTACTATAGAAGGAAATCAATTATAGCACCATTAACATAAGACTTTGTTTGAAAATGCTTAGCAGGAGAAGGCTCTAAATGATTGTTCTAATTTGGGAAATATGGGGATAATTTTTATTGGATTTTAGCAAGAGAGGGTGCATCATTTTCAGATAATTTTAAGAACAGTGTAAGGACGAAAACAAATTTGAAATAAGAGGTTTAATTCTTCTGTTGCAAATAAAGGAAGACCATTCTCTCCTTTTCTTGGAGTATTTACTTTAGAAAGCTTATAAAAGTTCTTTTTCTGGTTTTTTTGAAATGTATATAAATTTTTCCGGAAGCTAAAAAAGCATCTTGCCAGCTTTGTGATCCAGGGATGTCTTTCTCAAGGACCCAGGCTCCATATCTTTGAAGCATAAACATCAAGGAAGGTAGCACCCTTGCCTCTCAGTCTCTGTGGGAGGGTAGGAGCCTAACTTTAGCCAGGGCCTGGCTCCAAGTTGCAAAGCTGCCTCCTGTCATAAAGACGTATGTTTTTCTTTTACATAAAATCCAGTTTCTAATACAGATGGTCTTCCTAATTACACAGTGAATTTAGGATGAACTATGTAGAATAAATGGTGCCGTCAGCATTCTTGCATGAGGACTAGTTATTGTTTATCTTGAGAAAATGAATGTAATAATTTGTTACTGCCTAGCTACATAAAATGGTGAGATTTCTTTCTGTCTTTGCAATCTCTTAGCGGATTGCCTGCAATATCATATCTCTGTTTAATATTTATTCAATAATAAAACTGTTTTCATTTTCTGCTACATTCATAGAGAAGTTTTCTGGGTTGGGAGAATAATTTGTTTTTTTACTTATATTTCTCTAACAATATTTGGTCAAAAAATGGTTCTCTCAAAAAGAAAGAATTTTTCTTGTGTATTAGCAGGCATTAGGCAATTTGCTGTCAGTGGAAAATGTGGATTTTATTGAGAGAGAAGGAAGGAGGGATTGTTACACAGTTAGGAGCTAAGATCTTGTGCAAAAGATGGCGGAGAAGAGGAGCTGTGGGAGGGAGGAGGCATGCAAAGCCATGTGAGGACCACAGTGGAGAATTCTTCCTTCTTCAATGCCTGTTACACCGGGTTACAGAAATTAGCAAACATAATTCTTTATTGATTTGAATTCTCCGTCTCCCACAAACACACTGACATCAAAGGAATTGTATAATTCATAGTTGAATCCTCAGTATCTAGAATTTTCTACCATCTAATAGATACTGAAATTAATAACTGATAAACTTTGCCCAGTCTTAGGCCTCAACCACAAATTAATTTTAGAACAGATCCAGATATTTTACAATATGCTGGTAAAAAGCTGAGGTCACAGCCTGGGCAACATAGTGACATCCTGTCTCTACAAAAATCTAAAAAAACGTAGCTGACTGTAGTGGCACACATCTGTAGGTCCAGCTACTCAGGAGGCTGAGCTGGGAGGATCACCTGAGCTCAGGAGGTTGAGGTTACATCATACCACTGCTCTCCAGCCTGGGTAACAGAGCAAACTCCGTCTTGAAAAATAGATAAATAAATAAATAATAAAAGCTGAGGTCTTACAGATGAAAATGAACTTTTAGGACAGGTGCGATGACTCACGCCTGTAATATCAACACTTTGGGAGATCAAGGCCAAGGCAGGCAGATCATTTGAGCTCAAGAGTTGGAGAACAGTCTGGACAACATGGCAGAAACCCCATATCTACAAAACATACAAAAATTAGCTGGGCGCGGTGGCTTGAACCTTTAGCCCCAGTTATTCAAGAGACTGAGATGGGAGGATCACTTTAGCCTGGGAGGCGAAGGTGGCAGTGAGCTGAGATCACACCACTGCCTCCAGCCTGGGTGACAGAGTAAGACCTCGTCTCTAAATAAATAAATAAATAAACAAATATACAAACAAACAAATGAACTTTAATGTATTTAATGATCTTATTTCTCAGATCCTTTGTTAAAAAGAGTAAGATTCACAAGAATCTATAATCATCTGAAATCATCAATTCCAATTTGCTTTAGCAATTTAGCTTTTTCCCTGTGGTAGTTTTGTTTAGTTAGTTGGTAGTTTGGTTTGGTTTGATTTTTAAGCTCTATTTTAATATTCTCTCTGCTCACCATCCTGGCAGCTTTTCATTATCAAACATGTCTTCATTGTGCACATGTTCCATAGTTTTTCCAATAATAGATCATTATGTAGGGTTCTCCCAAAGGACAAAGATGGTAAAAGGAAGAACGCAGAGAGTTAAAGAAATCAAAGGACATGGTTAAAGAATAATAATCTCAACTCAATTTATCTTAGTTAATTTGCTATTAGCATCATCAGTGCTTGCATCTTACTTATACTGCAGATCCGCTTGGAAGAAAATACTGTTTTCTATGTGCTTGCCATAGCATAAATGCAATATTGCAAGGAATCTCATAAAAATTTCCCTTCTTTTATTCTTGTTAGATGTGGCTCTGTAACTTTGAAAATTCCTTTTCAAGGTTACATTGTGGGATTTACAGCTCTGAAACATGAAGTTGGTGAATACATAACTAACTCCCTTTGCTTAAAAAAAAAGTCAAGCATATGGGAGATGAATGTATAGTGCACGCTTTCTCGAAGACAAACACAAATAATTAGCTATGGAATCTCACAATTACAGAAAAGCAGGAAGGATATATAGTCTAAATCACACATACAGAGATTGGAAAACGAATGGCTCAAATATAATTTACAACTGAAGAAATGGAATTTTGAAAATGAAAGAACATTGCTGAATTTTGCTTTAAAAACTTAGGAAAGAAGACGTGATGGCTAGAAAAGGCGAGGGAAAGATTGAAGTTGATAGAGTGGCAATAAGAGAGTAGATCGTCATAGAAGCAGAGAAGCTGATACACAAAACTGGCAAATTAGTAGAACAGCTGTTGGTGTGCAAGACTTGCTCTTGTGTCAAGGATGATGTTTCCATTCCATGACACCAACCAATAGATCGCTTGGACTGTTTCTTGCACTTCTCTACTTTATCTTCCCTCTTTATAAAACAGCCCCATCCCCTGAAGAGCTTGAATGAAAACTCAAAATTCACTATTTAGCACAACATAAACTCCAGATACTACAAAACTGTCTCACTTTAAAATATTGTGCTCCATTGTCTCCCCTCCTATACTTGTACTTAGCAGATTATGTGAATGAACTTTTGGTTTTTAAAAATAGTGTTCTAATAAGGGATTGTAAATGTTGTTTACAGAAAACAAAAGTTAAAGAAATAACTGGAGGCCAGGTTTGGTGACTGTCATGCCTGTAATCCCAGCACTTTGGGAGGCTGAGGTGAGCGGATCGCTTGAGCCCAGGAGTTCGAGACCGGTCTGGGCAACATGGTGAAAACCTGTCTCTACAAAAAATACAAAAATTAGCCAGGCATGGCGGTGTGTGCCTGTAGTCCCAGCTACTTGGGGGGACTGAGGCAGAAGGATCGCTTGAACCCTGGAGGTCAAGACTGCGGTGGGCAGAGATGGCACGACTGCACTCCAGCCTGGGAGACAGAGGGAGACCGTGTCTCAAAAAAAAAAAAAAAAAAAAAAAAGAGAGAGAAAGAGAAATGACTGGAACAAACACTTACAAAAGAGTAAAATAAATTTCTGTCTCAATTATGATTGCTTTGAATTTCTTCACCAATTTTTCCTTTACATAATCAAATTCCTAGTAAAAATAGGTTTCAAGAAAACTGAGAATTTAAAGATATGGCTTTCTCATTCTTAGTATATATAAACTCATGGTATTGGACACTCTTACCATTACCATCCACCTATCAGGAAAGATGCTTATATAGCCCTAGAAAATGCCATACCCAGCCCAGAGAGCAGTTTTAATCAAATTTTTAACCTCAAGGGGTTAAGTAATCATTTCCTCCTCTGCATCCTCCACTGTAACTCTAATTACCCTGTTATAATCATGACTGACTCTTACCAGCTCTCCCACCAGACTGGGAGATCTCAGAGGATCAGAAACATACTCCATTTATATTTCTGTCATCAGCATTAAGTACCTTTCTTGACTTAATAATATTTGCTGACCCAATGAATAAATCATAATTTCTCTGAATACAAATAATATTTGCTAAATTAGGCCCAGAATGAGGACATAAGTTTTATCTAGCATGTATCTCTGGACAATTGATAGTGACCAGCTGGGAAGATGTGTTGAGAAGAACTCTGATATAAATATAATTATAAATAGAAAAATGTAAATAAATAAATGCTCATATGAATACACACACACCCACACATTCTCGGAAAATACTGCTATAATTAATTAGCAGTATTTGTTATGAGAATAATATTGGCATGGGAGACACTATTTGGTGTCTTGAGACCTGATGAGAAAAAAAAGTATCTAATATATTTAAATTATATTTTATCATTATTTTTCAAAAATGCTTTATATAATTTAAAACATTTTATTTCCACAGAAACAACGTCTCCTACTTTAGAGATATATAGAACGAGATTTGAGATTTAAATCATTTTTCAAAGTTTATAGTTTATATGGTCAATAACTTGCTAATCTGGGACTCAAACACAACTTCTAATAACAATAAAAAAATGCCAAGATATCCACAGTACTCCACCATTGCTTTCTTTTTTATTACCTGTAATTACACTCAGCTCATGTGCAAGCACTCCTGAGCATATATGAATGTCTACATTGTCAGCATAATTATAGCAGAGACACAGACCAGCTGGAAAGTGCTAACTGAACAATTTTACAAAAATATATCTGGATGTGTCTCTTGCAAACCCCAGTTGCATTTACGGTTACTAATTATACGTTCTTATACAATTCAGTGCAAAGTCCTGTAGTGTCCCAGTGTTTGGAGCTTATTCAAGAGTTCGCTTAACAATGGAAATGTTCAGATAGTGTTTGAGCTTTGATGGTAAAATGAAGACCAAGCTCTTTCCTGTTTGTCTTGTATTGCCTGGAAAAGTCAAGTTAGCATAAATCAGCAGATACCTATAACAACTGTGATTCAAATAAAATGTAGTTCAATAATATGTTAGGGAAAGAATAAGACAATCTCAAGGAGGCTGGCCCAAGGCATTAGCATATTTGATATTATTTTGTTTTTTGATATTATTATTTTCTATGATTTTATTATATTTTGTGTTATATTATTATTATATTATTTTATTATATTTTATATTATTATTTTGGTATTATTTTGTTTTATTTTGCCAGACACAGCTGAGTCTTTGATCCATTGAAAATATGTAACAGGGTGCTTTAAATTGGGGGTTAAGGGATAAGAAATTTAGGGTTGACAGAGCAGGGCCAGGGACAATGGTTAGGAAGGCTGTACATAGGTGTGGGAAGACATCTTATTGTCTCTCTCTCTCTCTCTAGAGATATATATATATATATATATACACATACATACATATATATATACATACATATATTATATATATATGTATAGTTTTTTGTTTTGTTTTTGAGATGGAGTCTCACTCTGTCACCAAGCTGGAGTGCAGTGGTGTGATCTCGGCTCACTGCAACTTCTGCCTCCTGGGTTCAAGCGATCCTCCTGCCTTAGCCTCCTGAGTAACTGGCATTACAGGCATGCGCCACCATGCCTGGCTTAATTTTTGTGTTTTTAGTAGAGACAGGGTTTCACCATGTTGGCCAGGCTGGTCTCGAACTCCTGACCTCAGATGATCCACCTGCCTCAGCCTCCCAAAGTGCTGGGATTACAGGCATGAGCCACTGCACCTGGCCTTATTGTCATATTAAAGTTCTGGTTCTCCCACTTACTAGCTGTATGATGATGTGCAAATAGATTGCCCTCTGCCGTCAGTGCTCTCACTAAACAATTGGAGCTTTTGTGAGTATCAGATGAACGAATCTATGCAAAATGTTTAGGAAAGTGCCAGAAACATGGCAGACGCTAGTAATAAAAATAGAGGTGTCAACATTTTTCTTATTGTTTTAATACAAATAGTGGCAATAGTAGCAGGAGTGGTATTAAGACAACTATATCTGCACTGCTATAAAGGAATACCTGAAGCTGGGTAATTTATAAAGAAAAGAGATTTATTTGGCTCATGGTTCTTCATTCTGTACGAGCATGGCATCAGCATCTGCTCAGCTTCTGATGAGGCCTCAGGAAGCTTTTACTCTTGGTGAAAGGTGAAAGGGGAACAGGCATGTCCCATGATGAGAGAGGGAGCAAGAGAGAGGGGAGGACGGGAGGATCTGGTCAAGCGACCAGCTCTCATGCGAACTAACAGTGAGAACTCACTCAATACCATGGAGAAGGCATCAAGTCAATCGTTAGGAATCTGTCCCCATGACCCAAACACCTCCTCCTAGGCCTCACCTCCAACACTGGGGATCACATTTCAATAAGAGATTTGAAGGGGACAAATATCCAAACTGTATCAACAGTTTATGTTCTTAGACATAGGGGAAAGAACATAAACTCTGAAATCTAAATGCCTGGATTTAAATCCAGCCCCTGCTGATTATAAATAAACCTATTAACCTCACTGTTCTTAGGGTCATCATCTATAAAATGGATCTAACATTTAATTGAAAGCTCATTTGAAGACCAAGGCCCTGCATAGAAAAAAAAAAAAAAAAAAATCTTTGTAAACTAAAAAATACATATACAAACATGGGTCACACCATTCCTTCATATCCTCTGCAGAGTCAATCTGTGAGCTAAAGTGCATAAATATTCCTAAAATATGTCTCACAGGTCTACTGTAGATGTCTGCTATGATCTGAATGTTTCTATTCCTCCAAAATTCATGTATTAAAATCTAATCCTCAATGTGTCGGTATTAAGGGCCTTGGGAGGTAATTAGGTTGTAGGGGCCAAGGAAAACTTCCCCTTCACCCTCTGAATGTTTGCTCAAAAATCAACACACAAAAGGAGATTAGCTGGTGAAAAGTAATACAAATTTATAAACATGCATGTAAAGGAGAACCTTAAAGTGATTACCCCAACCCCCAAATAATGTTCAGAAGCTTATACACCCTCTAGAGGTTACAGAACGAATGGAGACTTGGATTGTGCGAAAAAGATGGCGGGAATGGGAGGAGACCTGGCTGGCAAACAGGGCCTTATTATGTAAATTAAGTCTCACAGGTAGCAGCCCTCAGAAAGAACAGATAGGATAATAAATGTTTCTTTCAGAAAAGGTGTCAGACTCTCGGTTTTTCTTCCTTAGATCCGGAAAGGGAAGGTCTCAGAGAAAACCCGGCTGCACCAATGCAAATTTTCTCTACAGATGCAAGTCTCCACAGTGAAAAACAGCTCTCCTACTTCTGTTACATGCCCCCTGAACAGCCATCTCAAAACATGTCAAAGTAGTGTATTTGGGGAAAAATATTTGCTTCACTGTCCATTTTGAACTTTAAAAGTCTTCACAAATTAAAAGCCAAGTCAATTTCTTTGGAGAGATTTGGGTTAGAGATTGTTAGATAAGAGATAGGCAAAGGAAGGAAAAGACAAACTGGGATAAGCAGAAAAGAACAAATTTAACTATATCATCTCGAATCTTTTTGAATCAGTCTCAGTCCTGAAAATAGATCAGGTCAGTTAAACAGCTGTGCTCCATTCCAGAAGGTGGCACTGCAGATGAGTTAGGCCTCTATATATGAAACAGGCAAATAGAACTGTGAAGGCACCAAGCCAATCATGAGGAATCGGTCCCCATGACACAAACCCCTCCCACTAGGCCCTACCTCCAACATTAGGCATCACATTTCAGTACGAGATTTGGAGGCGACAAATACCCAAATCATATCAACAGTTTATGTTCTTAGCCATAGAGGCACTTTACAGAAAGAATAAGGACTTGGATTGTCTCAAAAGAGCTTATGGGGACAGGAAAAGGAGGCCTGGCTGGCAAAAGGGGACTTGTGATGTAAATGAAGTCTCAGGGTCTCACAGGAAACTATAAGAAGTGCCATAAGAGACATTTCTATGGAAATAGAAGCAAAACAGAGGTTAATGTCTGGTATAATCTATAGATTAGTTTTTTTGAATCTCCAGAGCATCTTTAGATTGCAGTAGCAATCTGACCAATTTTCCTAGATTAGAGTTTGAATCAGATATTCAAGCAATCTTCTGAGTAGTCTATACATCAGTTGGCACAAAAGCTGTTTACATGTAAGTTGCTGTGGTGATTTCCCCCAACTTTTATATCAAGTTGTCTAGTTTCAGTTAGCAGGACTTCAAGAAAAGCACAGTTTTAATGTCTAGTGATTCCAACTATAAAAAATGGGAGAAAATTTTGAAAATATTAGTTTGGAGACTTTTAGCTGGGAAAGAATTCAGGATACAGTCCAAATTGTAGGCAAATAATAAAAAGCCAAAAACAATGGTCAGAGCTAGAATCTAATAACAGGTGTGCCACAGTTTTCTACTGAAACATAATTTTTTCCTCTCTAGTCTCCAATTTTTACCGAAGAGTAATCATAATAGGACCAATTTATTTTCAAAATAAGTTTTAGTCTTCTTATATTTAGGCTTATTACTGGCATAAAGTACAGCAAGACTAGTGATTGGCCACATAGGATCTTTTTAAGTTGGCTTTGCTGGAAATTTTTATAATGAATTTCAGATTAGACTTTATAGGGACTCTCAAGGCTAGGAAGTCAAGTCAAGGATTTGCCATTGGCTTGTGCCTGTAATATCTGTACAAATTGGATGTACTCCTCTCTTCTCAAGGTCCCCAAAATATCTTGAGTTTCCTAAACCTGTCAAAAAGTGACCTCCTTTACTTACTTCCAGGTCAGGAACCTTGTAAGAGAACCATATAGACAAAGTGCCAGGCCAGTCTTTCTTGGGGGATATTTATAGGCTCTATAAAGTCAAGTTCAAGTCCTCAAAGCAGCCTAGTCATATCTGAAAATATGCTAGTCCAGTCAAAGTCTTGGTGAAATAACTAGTGTCTCAAATTTTATCCTGTTACAAAAGAAAACAGATTCTTATTGAATTTATGCAAATAACTATATTGTCATAAATCAAGAGCACTCACAAATAGTTTCCAAATTCTGAAGAAATCAAGTAGAGAGAAAGGTAAATCTTTCCATTTTGCTCACAAAAGTATACATTAATCAATTATTGTAAGCTACAAATGGCTCAAAAAATTTTTCTTGACTCTGAAAACAAAACAAAAAGAATCAGCAATGTTTCAAACAAAAAAGTAATAAAAATTATTTTAGTTGTCTATCAGTTCACTACTATATAATTAATTTTATTCTGCTTTATGTCGGGTTAATAAACCTCATGAATGCATCAGCATTTTAATTAGTCCTGAAAGTTTTTTTTACCTAGTCCAATGGTATGATCTCTAAAGTTATCAGAAATCTGTATTTAAGTGTACTTGTCAGGTCCCTTTATGAATTTCCTTGAAGAGAAAGCACATTTTTGACAGTAGTTCATTATAAACTGCCTTTTAGGAAGAATTAAAGTGAAACAGTAATTGCCCATGAATGACAAAATACTTAGAATAGCCATGGTTAAAGACACAATTAAGAAAAAATTGGGTTATTTTTGTGGCATAAACCATACACCATAATAATTATAATCATTACTGACAACATGTACCAAAACATATCAGAATTTTAGGAATTTCATATAATTTTGAAACACATATTAAAAACACATTTATACAAATATAACTCAAGAAAGTTAAACATAATTTCTTATTTGACAATGCTTCCCACATGATTTTAACATACCAAATAAGCCTAATACGTCTCTTTTGAACTTCTAAGGATTATTTTTCGAATGTGAAATTTGAATTTGGGAAGTAATTAAATAGCAAAATTTTATAATACTTGATATTAAAATATGAAAACTTTTAAACACTTGATCAAATTAGAATCATAGCTTACTCTAAAGACCTAAAAAAGACAGCATGGAGTATACTGATTCTGTATCTCCCTTCTCACCTCTTTTATTTATTTATTTATTAGATTTATTTTGCAGTTTACTAGAAATATAAACAAAAATATTTTACTATCTCTCATTAATACTACATGAAAATCTTGTTCAAAAAAGTCAAATTTTACCTTTTAAATCAGCGCATTATTATTAAACCTAATTATAAGGAAACATTATAAATAAGTCTATCTAATCAGCTTTGACCACACAAGATGATATTTCTATAAACCTTTTATAACCTCTTACATTTTTTTCCATTCTATTTTTTCACCAACTTTGATATAGTTTGGATCTGTGTCCCCACCCACATCTTATGTTCAATTGTAATCCCGTGTTGGAGATGGGGCCTGGTGGGAGATGACTGGATCACGGGGCAGAGTTTTCACAAATGATTTGGTATTATCCCCCTTGGTATTATATACTGAATGAGTTCTCACAAGATCCAGTTGTTTAAAGTGTGTAGCACCTCCCCATTCCCTCTTGATCCTGCCCCTGCCATGTAAGACTCCTGCTCCTGCATTGACTTCTGCCATAAGTAAAAATTCCCCAAGGCCTCCCCAGAAGCAAATGCTGCCACACTTCCTGTACAGCCTGCAGAACAGTGAGCCAGTTAAACTTTTTTATTTTATAAATTACTCAGTTTCAGGTATTTTTTTTTTCTTCAACATGTTTTTTTAAGTTCTGGAGTACATGTGTAGGATGTGCAGATTTGTTACATAGGTAAATGTGTGCCACAGTGGTTTGGTGCACAGATCAACCCATCACGTAGACATTAAGGCCAGCAACTATTAGCTATTCTTCCTTGTGCTCTCCCTGCCTAGACCCCAAAAGGCCGCAATGTGTGTTGTTCCCCACCATGTGTCCATGTGTCCTCATCATTCAGATCCCACTTATAAGTGAGAACATGTGGTGTTTGATTTTCTGTTCCTGCATTAGTTTGCTGAGGATAACGGTTTCCAGCTCCACCCATGTCCCTGCAAAGGACACGATCTTGTTGCTTTTTATGGCTGCATAGTATTCCATGATGTATATGTATCACATTTTCTTTATCCAGTCTATTGATGGGCATTTTGGTTGACTCCATGTCTTTGCTATTGTGAATAGTGCTGCAATGAACATATGCATTCATTTATTATATCTTTAAATAGAATGATTTATATTCCTATATGTACATAAAGGAATTTATATACACATATAAAGCATTTATATAAAGCATTTCCAGTAATTGAAATGCTGGTCAAATGATATTTCTTCTTCCAGATCTTTGAGTAATTGCCACACTGTCTTCCACAATGGTTCAATTAATTTACACTCCCACCAACAGTGTGAAAGCATTCCTTTTTCACCACAAACTCACCAGTTTCTGTTGTTTCTTGATTTTCTAATAATTGCCATTCTGACTGGCATGAGATGGTATCTCATTGTGGTTTTGATTTGCATTTCTCTAATGATCAGTGATATTGAGCTTTTTTCTTTTCATGTTTGTTGGCCACATGAATGTCTTCTTTTGAGAAGTGTCTGCTCATGTCCTTTGCCCACTTTGTAATAGGGTTGTTTATTTTTTTCTTGTAAATTTGTTTAGGATTATCATAGACTAGAAATTAGACCTTTGTCAGATGGATAGATTGCAAGAATTTTCTTCTATTCTGTGGGTAGTCCGTTCATTCTGATAATAGCTTCTTTTGCTGTGCAGAAGCTCTTTAGTTTAATTAGACCCCATTTGTCAATTTTTGCTATTGTTGAAATTGCTTTTGGCATTTTTGTCATTAAATCTTTGCCCGTACCTTTGTCCTGAATGGTATTCCCTAGATTTTCTTCTAGAGTTTTTAAAGTTTGTGGTTTTACAGTAAAGTCTTTAATCCATCTTGAGTTAATTTTTGTATAAGGTGTAAGGAAGGGGTCCAATTTCAATTTTCTGCATATGGCTAGCCAGTTCTCCCAGTACCATTTATTAAATAGGGAATAATTTTATCATTGCTTATTTTTGTCAAGTTTGTTGAAGATCATATGTAGGCATGCTGTATTATTTCTGAGTTCCCTATTCTGTTACATAGGTCTGTGTGTCTGTTTTTGTACTAACACCATGCTGTTTTGGTTATTATAGCCTTGTACTATAGTTTGAAGTCAGGTAGCATGATGTCTCCAGCTTTGTTTCTTTTGCTTAGGATTATCTTGGCTATATGGGCTCTTTTTTTGGTTCCATATGAATTTTAAAGTAGTTTCTTCTAATTTTGTGAAGAACGTCAGTGGTAGTTTAATGGTGATAGCATTGAATCTATAAATTGCTTTGGGTAGTATGGCCATTTTAAGGATACTTATTCTTCCTGTCTATTAACATAGAATGCTTTTCCATTTGCTTTTGTCCTCTCTGATTTCCTTGATTAGTGGTTTGTAGTTCTCCTTGAAGAGGTCCTTCACTTGCCTTGATAGCTGTGTTCCTAGTCTCTTTGTAGCAATTGTTAATGGGAGTTCATTCATGATTTCACTCTCTGCTTGTCTGTTGCTGGCATACAGAAATGCTAGTGATTTTTTGCATATTGATTTGTATCACGAGACATTGTTGAAATTACTTATCAGCTTAAGAAGCTTTTGGGCTGAGATGACGGGGTTTTCTAGATATAGGATCATGTCATCTGCAAACAAAGATAATTTGACTTTCTCTCTTCCTATTTGAATATGCTTTATGTTTTTCTCTTGCCTGATGTCCCTGGTGAGAACTTCCAATACTATCTTGAATAGGAGTGGTGAGAGAGGGCATCCTTGTCTTGTGCCAGTTTCCAAGGAGATTGTTCCAGCTTTTGCCCATTCGGTATGATACTGGCTGTGTTCGTCCTAAATGGCTCTTATTATTTTGAGGTACGTTCCATTAATACCCAGTTTATTGGCTGGGGGCAGTGGCTCATGCCTGTAATCCCAGCACTTTGGGATGCCAAGGCGGGTAGATCACTTGAGGCCAGAAGTTTGAGACCAGCCTGGCCAACATGGTGAAACTCTGTCTCTACTAAAAATACAAAAATTAGCTGGGTGTGGTAGTGGGTGCCTTTAATCTCAGCTACTCGGGAGGCTGAGGCAGGAGAATCACGTGAACTTGGGAGGCATAGGTAACAGAGAGCCAAGATCACACCACTGCACTCCAGCCTGGGTGACAGAGCAAGACTCTACCACAAAAAAAAAAAAAACAAAAAAAAAAAAAAAAAAAAGGAAAACCTAGTTTATGGAGACTTTCTAACATGAAAAGATGTTGAGTTTATTGATGGCCTTTTCTGTGTCTACTGAGATAATAATGTGGTTTTTGTCTTTACTTCTGTTTTTGTGATTAATTTCATTTATTGATTTGCATATGTTGAATCAGCCTTGCATCCCGAGGATGAAGCCAACTTGATCATGGTGAATAAGCTTTTTGATGTGCTGCTGGATTTGGTTTGCCAGCATTTAATGAGGATTTTTGCAATGATGTTCATCAGGGATGTTGGCCTGAAGTGTTCCTTTTGTTGTATCTCTGTCAGGTTTTGGTATCAGGGTGATGCTGGCTTCATAAAATGAGTTGGGAAGGAGTCTTTCCTATAAATTTTTTGGCAGTGTTTCAGAAGTAATTGTGCCAGCTCCTCTGTATCTCTGATAGAATTCAGCTGTAAATTCATCTGGTCCTGGGCTTTTTTGGTTGGTAAGCTATTTATTACTACCTTAATTTCAGAACTCATTATTGGTTTATTTAGGGATTCAGCTTATTCCTGGTCCAGTCTTGGGAGGGTGTATGTGTCCAGGAATTTGTTCATTTTTTTCTAGATTTTCTAGTTTATGTGCATAGAGGTGTTTATAGTATTCTCTGATGGTTGTTTGTATTTCTGTGGGGTCATTGGCAATATCCCCCTTATTATTTCTGGTTGTGTTTATTTGATTCTTCTCTCATTTCTTCTTTATTAGTGTAGCTAGCAGTATATCCATTGTATTGATTTTTTTAAACACCAGCTCTGGGATTCATTGATTTTTGAAGGGTTTTTTCTGTCTCTATCTCCTTAAGTTCTGCTCTGATCTTGGTTATTTCTTGTCTTCTGATAGCTTTGGGATTTGTATACTCTTGGTTCTCTAGTTCTTTTAGTTGTGGTGTTAGGTTGTCAATTTGACATCTTTCTAGCTTTCTGATGTGGGGTATTTCATGCTATAAATTTCCCTCTTAACACTGCTGTAGCTGCATCCCAGAGATTCTGAAACATTGCCTCTTTGTTCTCGTTAGTTTCAAAGAACTTCTTGATTTCTGCCTTAATTTTACTATTTACCCAGTAGTTATTCAGTAGCAGGTTGTTCAATTTCCACGTAGTTGTGCAGTTTTGAGGGAGTGCTCCACTTTGTCAAAAGTCAAGCCCTCAAGGACATAAAACAAGACAAGAGGGGAAACTCATCCAGTTTTTATTTTGGGAATGGACAGCAAATTTTATACACCATTCTGATCAGAACAGCAAAACCAACTGGTCTGCAGGGCCAGCTTGAGCAATGGGATTACAGTGGTTTTAGGCCTGTGTTTTACCCTATAATATCCCTTGTTATGACAGAACAACACAGAAAAACAAAGGAAAATACTGTGTATTAGTCAAGGTTCTCTAGAGGAACAGAACTAATAGGATAGATGTATGTATAAAGGAGAGTTTATTAAAGAGTATTGACTCACACAGTCACAAGGTGAGGACCCACAATAGGCCCTCTGCAAGCTGAGGAGCAAGGAATACAGTCCGAGTCCCAAAATCTCAAAAATAGGGAAGCCAACAATGCAGCCTTCAGTCTGTGGTTGAAGTTTCAAGAGCCAAAAAGCTGAAGAACTTGGAGTCCAATTTTTGAGGTCAGGAAGCATCCAGCATGGGAGAAAGATGTAGGCCAAAAGACGAAGCCAGTCTAGTCTTTCCACATTTCCTTGCCTGCTTTATTCTAGCTGCACTGGCAGCTGATTAGATTGTGCCTGTCCAGATTGAGGGTGGTTCTGCATTTCCCAATTCAGTGACTCAAATGTTAATCTCTTTTGGCAATACCCTCACAGATACACCCAGGAACAATCCTTTTCATCCTTCAATCCAATCAAGTTGATACTCAATATTAACCATCACAGTCTGTTTTAGGTACAATAGGAATCAAACAATACGAATTTTATGTCATAAAATATACCAGCATTGCTATACCCAAGACTACTCACACAAATTTTTTTATCCTATTAATCAAAACTTTGCAGAGAGAAAAAGAGACAAATAGTGGGTTTTTAGCGTCAGCTCAGCCAAATTCCACAGAAAGAGAGACCAAGAGCCTGGCTGCTAAAAATTCTTACCTTCTGTTGGCTTGTCAGGTCTTGGGTTTCTTTCACTGTGGCTCCCTGAAAAGCAGAGCAGCTTTGATGAGATCCTGTTCACAGTGCCAAAACAGTAGGGGTGAAGCAAAACTTCTCCTTAGCCCTCTGAAGGTTTGCTGAAAAGTCAGTTCACAAAAGGAAATGAATTAGTAACACGGCATACAAATTTATTAACATGCACATGAAAAAGAATCATAGAATGATTACCTCACTTTCCTCACCCCACACCCTCACCACTTGAAGTTCAGAAGCTCATATACCATCTTGAGGTTACAGAAAGAATGGGGACTTGGATCATGCAAAACAGGTTACAGTGATAAAGAAGGTTATAAAAAGAGAAGAAGAGGAGGCCTAACTAGCAAAGGTAGTCTTGTGTGCCTGGCTTGCAAAAGTTGTTTTGAGGTGAATGAAGTCTCACAGCCCTGACAGAAAATAGATGGTAAATGTTTCCATCAGACTTTTAAAGGTATCAGACTTTCAGTTAAACTTCCCTAGATCCAGACGAGGGAGGCTTTCAGAGAAAGCCTGGCTGCATCAATGCAGATTTTCTACAGATGCAAATCTCCCCCTCAAAAGGCAGTTTAGCAGGGATACTTCTGTTTGCATGCCCTCTGAACAGCCAACTTGAAATATGTCAAACTAGTATATTTTGGGATAAAATATTATTATTTATTTCAAGATCACAAGGGGCAGAGTCCTGTGAGTAAAATTAGTGCCATTATAAAGAAGTCCTGGAGAGGCTTGTTTGCCCCTTTGCTGACCCCCTGTATTAGTCCATTCTCATGCTATGTATTAGTCTGTTCTCATGCTGCTAATAAACACACACCTGGGTTTGTTAGACTGGGTAATTAATAAGGAAAGAGGTTTAACTGACTCACAGTTCAGCATGGCTGGGGAAGCCTCAGGAAACTTATAATCATAGCAGAAGTGGAAGCAAACATGTCCTTCTTTACATGGTGGCAGGAAGGGGAAGTGCCAAGTTAAGGGTGGGAGAGCCCTTTATAAAACCACCAGATCTCATGAGAACTCACTATCATGAGAACAGCATGAGGGTAACTTCATTCATGATTCAATTATCCCCACTTGGTCCCTCCTATGAAATGTGGGGATTATGAGAACTAAAATTCAAGATGAGATTTGCGTGGGGACACAGCAAAACCATATCATTCAACCCCTGGCAACTCCCAAGTCTCATGTACTTCCATTTTAAAACACAATCATGCCTTTCCAAAAGTCCCCCAAATTAACCCAAAAGTACAAGTTCAAAGTCTTATCTGCGACAAGGCACGTGCCTTCAACCTGTGAGCCTGTAAAATCAAAAGCAAGTTAGTTACCTCCTAGATACAATGGGTAAATTGGGTAAATACATCCATTACAAACAGGAGAAATTGGCCAAAACCAAGGGGCTACAGCCCCCATGCAAATCCAAAATCCAATAGGACAGTCATTAAACCATAAAGTTCCAAAATGATCTCCTTTGACTCCATTTCTTACATTCAGGTCATGCTGATGAAAGAGGTGGATCCTTATGGCCTTGGGCAGCTCTGCCCCTGTGGCTTTTCAGGGTACAGCCCTCCCCCTGGCTGCTTTCAGGGCTGTTGTTGAGTGTCTGTGGCTTTTTCAGGCACATGGTGCAAGCTGTTGGTGGATATACCATTCTGGGACCTGCAGGACAGTGGGCCTCTTCTCACAGCTCCACTAGGCAGTGCCCCAGTGGGGACTCTCTGTGGGGCCTCCAACCCCACCTTTCCCTTCCACACTGCCCTAGCAGAGGTTCTCCATGAGGGCTCCACCCATGCAGCAGCCTTCTGCCTGGACATCCAGGTATTTCCATACATCCTCTGAAATCTAGGCAGAGGTTCCTCAACATCAGTTAATGATTTCTGTGCACCCACAGGCCCAACACCACATGTAAGCCTCCAAGGCTTAAGGCTTGCACCCTCTGATGCAATGGCCTGAGCTGTACCTTGACCCCTTTAGCCACGGCTAGAGCTGAAGCAGCTGGAACTCAGGCCTCTATGTCTTGAGGCTGCATAGAGCAGGGTGTTCCTGGGCCCAGCCCACAAAACCATTTTTCTCTCCTAGGCCTCTAAGCCTTTGATGAGAGCAGATGTTGTAAAGGTCTCTGAAATGCCCTTGAGACATTTTCCCCATTGTTTTGGTAATTAACATTCAGCTCCTCATTACGTATGCAAATTTCTGCAGCTGGCTTGAATTTCTCCCCAGAAAATAGGTTTTTCTTTTCTTTTGCATAGTCAGGCTGCAAATTTTCCAAACTTTTATGGTCTGCCTCCTCTTGAATGGTTTGCCACTTGGAATTTCTTCTGCCAGATACCCTAAATCATCTCTCTCAAGCTCAAACTCCAACAGATATCTGGGGCAAGGGCAAAATGCTGCCAGTCTCTTTGCATAGCAAGAGTGACCTTTACTCCAGTTCCAAACAAGTTCTGCATGCCCATCTGAGACCACCTCAGCCTCAACTTCATTGTCCATATCACTGTCAGCATTTTGGTAAAACCCATTCAACAAGTCTCTAGGAAGTTCCAAATTTTTCCACATATTTCTGTTTTCTGAGTCTTCTAAGTTTCTAAGAAGTTCCAAACTTTCCTACATTTTCCTATCTTCTTCTGACCCCTCCAAACTGTTTTAACCTCTGCCTGTTACCTCGTTCCAAAGTCACTTCCACATTTTTTGATATCCTTATAGCAGCACACCACTATCTGCATTACCAATTTACTGTATTAGTCTGTTCTAATGCTACTAATAAAGACATACCTGAGACTGGGTAATGTATAAAGGAAAAAGGTTTAATGGACTCACAGTTCAGCATGGCTGGGGAGGCCTCAGGAAACTCATAATCATAGCAGAAGGGGGATGCAAACACATCCTCCTACACATGGTGGCAGGAAGGAGAAGTGCCAAGCAAAGGAGGAGTAAAGTCCCTTATAAAACCATCAGATCTCGTGAGGACTCACTCACTATCACGAGAACAGCATGAGAGTCACCACCCCCATGACTCAATTACCTCCCACCAGGTCTCTCCCATGACAAGGGGGATTTACGGGAACAACAATTCAAGATGAGATGTGGGTGGGGACACAGCCAAACCATATCACTGCTTTAAAGAATCACTGCACTAAAGAATTGCCCAAGATTGGATAATTTATAAAGGAAAGAGATTTAATTGACTGACAGTTCTGCATGGCTGAGAAGGCCTCAGGAAACGTATGATCATGGTGGAAGGGGGAGCAAACATATCCTTCTTCACATGATGGCAGGAAGGAGAAGTGTGAGAACCAAGCAAAGGGGGAAGCCCTTTATATAAGCATGAGATCTCACCCCTTATATAAGCATAAGATCTCATGAGAACTTACTATCACAAGAATAGCATGGGGGAAACTGCCCCATGATTCAATTATCTCCAACCAGCTCTCTCCCCCAACATATGGGGATTATGGGAACTGCAATTCAAGATGAGATTTGAGTGGGGACACAGCCAAACCATATCACCCCATTTCACCCTTGGATGACACAAAAACAAGATGCTGTCTATGAGGCAGAGAGCCCTCACTAGACACCAAATCTGTTGGCGCTGTGATCTTGGACTTTCCAGCCTTCAGAACTATGATCAATAAACTTATGTTGTTTATGAATTACCCAGTTGAAGGCGTAGGTGATAGCAGTCCAAATGCTCTAAGACGGTGTCTTTTTCCACAGTAGAGATTATTTTTGTAGGTTGTACAAATACTTCTGAAGAACATTTAAAGCTACATGTCAGTCATACCATAGTGTAGGCATAGATATGTGACAGATTTATCCCGCTCTCTTCCACTCTGATAACTAAGAGTAGAATTGAATGGAGGGTTGAAGGAGGAAGGAAAAATTAAAAGGATAAATAGAGCATAAAATACTATTTTGGAAGGGCAGAAGTGGGTAACTGATGGCATGAGCGAGAGCATTAGACCTCAGAGAAAGAAGACACAGGTAGGATCAAACACCAGTGATAAGTTTCACTCATCAATAACACAATTCAGTTAAGTTAGCTCTAGCTTGAACACAAAGGGTTTTTGTCTTTTTATTTTTTATAAAACCTATAAATAATATATTATTGGCCAAAATATTTTGCTTAGTTTGTTTGATATGAAAGTCTTTTTTTTTCAAAAGAGCTCATTTTTTTCACATTACTTCCCAGCTTACTAATTTATTCAAGTTAACTGGAGACACTACATATACATTCTCATTTTCTTAAACTATTGAGAGGAAAAAAAAAAACTCCACTATTCTAAATATTTGGTATTTCTTCCCCAAAGGTTCTATGATGAACAGTACACAATTCTAACCTTTTATAATCCCTAACACTCTGTAAAGGAAAGAACAACATTTTGGCTATTAGAAATCTCTGTAACGACACTGCCATCCTGAAGGAGCAGCGAACAGTGAGAGAGGCTATTTTCCAAGGGGTCTTGGTACAATGGGCTACATCTCATTTTATAGCAGGTATTATCTTTTGCCTATTCAATATGGAAATGAGCAATCTCATTTAGCAAAGTTTTGAATGCTTTATTTCAAAACTGTAACTGTATGAGCAATAGAAATTATAGCAGCAGTCTTCTCAATCTCGCTTCAAATGTCATTGATATTTGCCTTCACTTACCTTTCTTTTTTCTTTGAAAGCATAAACTCTATCTTCTCCTTTTTTTTTTCATCCTAAGTACACATATGTAGATTTCCCTGGGAAGAACAACTTTACTTTTTCTGTAACCTTTTGAAATACAGTATGGTAGTACTAATTCACACACAAGATTGTAAATTGCCCATGATTCTAAATTGTGTCCTATAGCACCCTTAATTAATGGCTGAATTTAATGTGTTCCTTTTTATTTGTTCTATACCTAGTCCCAGCAAAGTCACAGAAAGGTCTCTAAGGAGATTAAGAATTAACACTTTAAGTAATAACAAGAATATGCAATGAAATACAAAGGTAAGAAGAGAGAAGATAAGAAACACAGATTTCAGCAAATGTTATCCCCCAAAATATTGTTTTAGCAAAGTTTTGAATGCTTTAGATGGATCTTTATCTCACTCCACATTGCACTCAGCACAATATCCAGCTCAAAGGGCATTTCATATATGCCTATTGATGACACAGATATGATGGTTATTACCAGAACAAGAAACCCAAATTGCCAGGTTTTATTAGGCCCGTTTTTGTGTATTCTCTCTCAAATTCCTAAGTTATTTAGAATAACAGAACATTATAATTTCCTATTTATACTATGGGCCAAAATGCTATTTTTTTTAACATTCTCAACATCCATTTTTGGACAATGTTTATTAAGATCTTGGATGATCATACATGGAGTTGGGTAATCCTCATCTTTGAAAGTTCCCATTTGTAAGTACTCATATATACTTCCTGGGAAGCTGAATAGGTTCACGGTAAAAAAGGACATTCTCTGAAGTGTAGTAACATAAAAATATTTCTGATGCATTACAACAATGCCATTGAAACATAACTTCGAAAGGAACACCAGTGCTCCTGAGAAGGAACACCGTAAAATAGCCTGGACTAATGATGTAGCTGCAATCCCAAGACCAAAGTGTGTTTGTAGGATACAATTAGACTCCAGCAGGACTTGCACTGACAGTGGAATCCACGCTGGTCTAGTCTCCGTGACACCTTCTGCAAATTTTGTGGAAACACCAAGGGCAAAATCTCCAAAGGGACATAACACCACGGTTGGCCCCAAGGGGTGTGGCAGTACATCCCTTGGCGGAATGAAAGCAGGATCATTCTCTTTTCTACCTCACTAAACCTGAGCATGTAACTTGCAGCAGAAGCCACAGACTTCTGGTTTTTCTACTAGCATCAGAGCCCTGTCTTCCCCACAGACACAGTGACTCCTCAGGCAAGTGAATCCCCTTGATTGCGGCAGCACTGCCTCTGGCCAACTAAGATATTTGTGATTTTCATCTCAAGTTTACCACAGACCTCCAGGTGAGAAACACATTCGTAGGTTGATGAGTATCTTTAAGGTTTGGATAAAAAATCGGAGGAATAAACCAAGGAAAAGGGTGATTTTTTTTACTATGTAATAGGTGGGGGCTTAGAGCAATGAGACCTGGAGGAAAACGTAAACATAGCCTTGTCTGATACTGAGTTGGCTGACTGGTATACCTAAACTTTTCATCTCCATAATCCAACCTGCAAGAACTCTGGAGATTATCTGGAATAAAAACAAACTAACAAATAAAACTAATGGTACTGTAGAGTTTTACTTGGAATTATAGTAAATTAAAATGTCCACTCAGTGGTACATCTATAAAGAAGTGCCATTTTTTCACTTGCCCTAGTTTTCCGGCAAAGTGTCTGTGAGCTAGTTTAGTAGGGCTTAGTACACCAGAATTGTCCAAACCAACCTTCCTGCAGAGGAAGTGCACATCCCTCAAACTGAATACTGATCTCCATGAGTTTATTTTCCTCTCTTCTGAGACCATCCTGCTCCCCTTGGCCTCTTTCAGCTGATGCCTCAAAGCCATGATTCTCATATTCAGTAGTCTGATATTCCTAAAGCATTGACTCACCTCTCCTTGCTTACTGTCACCACCTTTTCTCCTGCTCCTCCCTTCATCCAGGTGCTGTGTTCTTGATCACCTTGTAGAGAATCATTTCAAGCTTCCAGCTTTCTCCAGCCAATCCATTGACCCCTTGCCTAATGGCACTTCTAACTGCATGATGTTCAGTGGATTTTTTTCTTTCTAATTTTAAAGGACATGAAATTGGAAAAGTGTAAAGAAAATTGCTGCATTTTAAAATAAACAAAAGGCTATCATCACTAATTTGGATTTTATAACCTTTTTTTTTTCTATGTTTATGATCAGAAACTTTACAGAAACCATTCTGATTTTGTCATTATTTCAGAAAAATAATTACACACTAAATAAAAACATGTAAAACCTTTTTAATTTGTGTCACATAGGTTCATTTTTTTCTTGGATATGGATAAATTACATCTTTTGGAAAAGACTTAAAGGAAAAAGATAACCAAAATATCTATAATCAAATATGTACCATAAGCCTAATAATTAGAAAATAGAATAGTGCAGCAAAAAAGTAAAAATAGTATGAGGTATGAGTAATGAGAGGATAGCATTTTTCGCAAGACTCAGTCGAAGTTATTAGCTCACTACACCTCCATGCCAGAGTAGCCAATAACACAAGATCCTATTATCTTCACATGTCAACCCCACCAAAGCCTAGAGAGAAATGACAAGTGGCATTTCATTACAGGAGACTAAATGAACATTTGAAGAGAATGAAGCTACCTTGATCCAAGGATCACATGGATCTGTGCAGTAGCAAACAGGAAAATATAGGCTAGTGCTATATAAATATAGCTGATGAAAACTCCACATCTTTAATATCTGAATCATATAGACAATTACAGACAGACAGCATAAAATTATCAGTATCTTAGATAACAAGGCTGACACAAGTAAATGATCACATAAATGTGGTAACCAGGCTTGTTTGCGACAGAAAGCAGGATTAAAAAAAACATAACCAAACTCCATATCATACATACAAAGATGAGGATAGAGGCATTTAACATATGTAATGTAAATTAAATATGGCTCTAATTTTCAAATTAGGAAGGTATACCAAATTGCTATTGCAGAGATATCCAGAAAGCAATGGTTCAAATAAGATAGAAGTTTACTTCTAAAAAGACTGGTGTGCAGTTGCCATTCCTTCAAGCTATCTAGGGTTCAGGTTAGAAGAACAGCTCTACTACCCTCTGGGCATTGCACAGGTGAGTTTCCAGCCAGAAATACCAGTGAAAAAGAGATAGAGGGCATGAAAAAGGCTGTGTTAAAGCCCGGTCCAAAGGACTTTTCATTTCTGCTAACATTCCACTGGGGGAAGTAGAAAGCAGAATTTGGTATGTAGATAGTATAATTGAATTTAATAGGAGAGCTACACATAAATAAAAATACATTTTATTTTTGGTTCGAGAGAAATAGATGGTTGAAGAATATTTGGAGGGATGATTGTCATTTATTAATAGTTTTATAAATACTATGTAATTCATTTGATCTAGTTTGTGCGATGACTGGTAACTGATGTTTTTTCATGAACACATACTTACAGGCCATACTCTCAACTGCTTTTGTCTGTCTGATCCATTCATTTTCACTATTTCCCTACTAATAAAATGTTGGAAATGTGGCAGAGGGTTTCATGACAACTCTCAGGATTTCCTGATCTGGGAAAAGAGGGAATATAATATTAATCTTATGGCAATATATCCAAAAGCAGAGTTCAAAGAGCATATTTAACATGACTTTTGAAGTAGATCATTTGAAAGTCATAAGAATCCAGGTACTACTCCCTTAGTTTCCCATCACATTGATCTTAGCAACATACAAATAAAGAGAATAGGTTATTCTAAAAAAAAATAGAATGACTCTGTAACTCTTCTGACCTGTGAGCAGTGGCAGCATCTTTGGAATGCTGCATAGAAACAGGACTGCACCATTTTAAAAGACACTTCTATCAGTATTTCTTAGGATAGGATTTTAAGTTCATTTCACTGGCAAGAAACTGCTCCTTTATACCTATAAACATAAATGTCTTCTAGCACAGTTTTATTTGTATATAAGTATTTCTTATGTTAAGTAGAAGAACACAGTAAGGAAAAGAGCATAGCAAACCCCTTATATTCTGGTTAAAAACAAAGGCTTTGTAGACAGGCCAGTATGTACCCACTACTTGCTAGTTTTGAACCCAGACAAGTTATTTAAATGGTTTAGGGCTCAGTTTTCTCATCTCTAAAAGGGATATTGTGCATATTTTATAGTATGATTTGAGGATTAAACGAGAGGATATGCAGAAAGCACTTAGCACAGTACCTGGCACATGGTAAGCAGCCAAAAAGCATTTGACAGTTATTTACTGTTGTTTATACTCTGATTGACCCTGGGTTTAAGAACAATCTTGACAATTATTATAAATTATTGTAAAATATTGCTGCAGCCTTTTCACAGGTCTACAATCTGAATGTCTTTCATTAGTATTTAAAGTGATAGTAAATACGTACACTTCTAAAGCATTTCAAGATTATGTTTTCCTATATGTTTCAGCGGTGACTGATGGTCAAAACATCTGAGACTCCCTATGCCTGGGAAACTGGTAATGAAGCTTATAGAGCTTATTGAAAGTGCCATTTAACAAAATATATTAGCCCATTCCAAATGTCATCTCTAGCTCTATTGTATTTCAAGTTAAACGCCATGCAAAAACAGATCTAAAAGGCTCCATTACTTGCTTATTTTCAAGGGCATGAAGAAAAATGTCACCAGTTTACAAAGTAAAAACTAGAGTCTCTATCTAGTGCCTCAGACAAAATGGCGGAAAGCAAGCTAAGCACAGAACAGTCACTGGTAATGATTCACCACTTATTAGGAATAACTGACATTTCGTGATTTCCAAGTCTTCTTTCAAAATGTAATCTGTTCATTTCATTATTTTACGGCATCTTTTTTGTATCCATTAACTTAACATTTCCTTCCACACTCAGTGGGGGAGGTTTCTCTCTCCTGAAATGTCACCCTACATAAATAAGTGTAGTGCAAGCCTTCCATCACAGTAATGGTTAAACGATGGCAAAGCTGAGCAATTGAAACAGAAAGAGAAGTCACCTTGACAGTCCTGTAACTGGGAAAAGCAGCTTAAGGCACCAGAGCTTTTACTGTGAATGAGTTGAACGAGTTTATATCTATTCACCAAACAAAATATATTTAAATAATATTCCAGCATTGAGACAAATCAAAGAAACTCTTTTTGGAGATTTTAATACTCTATTACAATAAAACATACATACTTTTGGAAAAAAAAGAAAAAAGAAATCACAGTTTCTCTACATTATGCAGATTATTGATGTCACTTTGGGAACTTTTACAAAAGAATGTGGCTAAAATAAAAAAATAGGTGAAGTGTTTGCTATTGACCTTTAGTACAAATTCTAGGAATTCTTCAGGGTTTAGGTTTTGCTTTGTTGTTGTTATTGTTTAATATCTTATAATAGGTATTAGAAAACCATTTAATTAGCAATCTGTTATATCTGAAGTTCTGCTATCCAAAATAGACATTAGATAAAAATAAATAAAGGCCAAGAAACTTAGAAAATAATGATGCCACTTTAATATACAGATTACTGGAGTAGGATTTTTTTCCCGAATTAAACACATAATTTCGTTAAAGTGCAATTTGGCATAACTATTACATTTTTAATATTGTCCTTATTATTTTTTGCCCACTCCTGGAAATGACAGCACTTCACTTTATATAAAGTGAAGTTAATTTTTAGATCACTATGAGTCACAAAAATATAGAATATTTTATAATTTTTAGTTGGGGCAAAGACTTCATTTTAATGATTTGAACAGAAATTAAACTGCCACCTCAATGTTATTGACATTTAAATCCCATGTGAGAAATACTGCATGACCCAACAATGAAAATTAGAGTGACTTTTGTAAAAAATTAGAACTCTCAGTCTTAATGTTTATTGCCTAGCAAACAGATTTTTCCTAAATTTAATGAAATGTAATGTATTCCTGCTTTGATGCGTTAACATTTCCCATTACACTTTCAATGATGTGGTGATTACTGCTTTAAAATTAAATTAAACTTTGGCGTGCCTCAAAGTCGAAGTTCAAGAGCTATTTAGTTGTTGTATAAAATTTTTCTGGAAGTGAAAGAAATATGAAAAAAGGTGCTGAGGTGAAGTGATTAGGAATATGCCTTGTGACACCCCACTAGGCAAACAGAATTGCTTCATGGAATAGTAACAGAGGAACTTGTTTTGATGGATGCAATAGAGATCCTTTTAGTAAATTCAGGTGCCAGGCAAGTAGGGAATATATGAAATCCCACACATGGACTCTAGATACAAGCTAAGGTATCTTTATGACAGGTGACACACAAGGGAATTGATATGATTTGGCTGTGTCCCCACCCAAATCTCTTCTTGAATTGTAGCTCCCATAATTCCCACATGTAGTGGGAGGGACCCAGTGGGAGGTAATTGAATCATGGAGGCGGGTCATTCCTGTGCTGTTCTCAGGATAGTGAATAAGTCTCAAGAGAGCCAATGGTTTCATAAACAGGAGTTCCCCTGCACAAGCCTTCTTGTCTGCCGGCATGTAAGACATGCCTTTGCTTCTCTTTTGCCTTCCACCATGATAATGAGGCTTTCCAAGTCATGTGGAAATGTGAGTCCATTAAACCTCTTTCCTTTTTAAATTACCCAGTCTCGGGTACATCTGTATTAGCAGCACGAGAACAGACTTACACAGCACTGCTCACCTCTCATTGGAATTTCCAGTAACACCTGATCTTTCAGCTAGGAATCCCTGTCCAAAACAGTTCTTCCAAATAGTTTATTGCCTATGCATAGGATGCTTATAGTTTCTCTCTAATTTTAGAAACACACACATTCACAGATCCTCACATGTTGGGTTAATAGGATTTTTTTTTAACATCTTACCATTTAGACTTACTACTCTTTTCCTCCATTTAAAACACAATAAAAACAAAGTTAATGTCATAAGCCTCTTGCCATAGCACTGAAAAATCCAGAACCACCTACTGGAACACCAAGAGATGAAATTTTTAAATTTGCCTGTGTTCTATTTATATATATTTGTGGTTTCTGAAGCTTAAATATTTATTTACCGGTATATATCAGTGGTGATTTTATTTACCAAATTAAAAAGAATGCGGCATAGTGTGACACATACAAGCCTACTTATGAAGAAAATATAAGAGAACTCTTTTGAAATGAGGATTTCTTTTTTGTAATTTCATTAGCTGTTAGGGTATAAGTGGTTTTTAGCTACATGGATGAATTGCATAGTGATTAAGCCACAGAATTTGGTGCATCCTTCACCTGAACAGTGTGCATCATACCCAATATTATTCCTCACCCCCTCCAAGTCAGCTGCTTTTGACTCTCCAGTGTCCATTATACCATTCTATATGCCTTCGCATACCCATAGTTAGCTCCCACTTAAAAGTGAGAACATATGGTATTTGATTTTCTATTTCTGAGTTACTTCACTTAGAATAATGGTCTCCAGTTCCATCCAAGTTGCTGCAAAAGATATCATTTCATTATTTTTATGGCTGCATAGGATAGTGTATATATACTGCATTTTCTTAACCACTCGTCAGTTAATGGACACTTAGGTTAGTTCCATATCTTTGCAATGGTGCATTGTGCTGTGATAAGCATATATGTGCAAGTGTCTTTTTGATAGAATGACTTTTTTTCTTTTGGGTAGATATCCAATAGTAGGATTGCTGGATTAAATGGTAGATCTACTTTTAGTGCTTTGAAAAGTCTCCGTACTGTTTTCCATAGAAGTTGTACTAATTTACATTCCCACCAGTGATGTATAAGTGTTCCCTTTTCACCACATCCATACCAACATCTATTACTTTTGACTTTCTGATAATGACCAATCTGGCTGAGGTAAGATGGTATCTTGTTCAGGTTTTAATTTGCATTTCCCTGATGATTGGTGATATTGAGCACTTTGTCATGATTTTTGGCCATTTGTAGATCTTTTGAGAAATGACTAATCATGTCATATGCCCACTTTTTAATGGAATTATTTGCTTTTTTCTTGCTGATTGGGTTGAGTTCCTTCTAGATTCTGAATATTAGTCTTTTATTGCATAAATACTTTGCAAATATTTTTCCCATTCTGTGGGTTGTCTGTTTACTCTGATAATTATTTCTTTTACTTTACAGAAGTTTTTAGTTTAATCAAGTCCCATTTATTTAGTTTTATTTTTGTTGCATTTGCATTTGGAGTCTTAGTCATAAATTATTTGCCTAGGCCAATGTCCAGAAAAGCTTTTCTTTTAGAATTTTTATGTTTGCAGGTCATATATTTAAGTCTTTAGCAAAATGGATTAAAAAAAATCACAAACTAAATAACTGCTGTCTTCAAGAGACTCACCTAACACATAAGGACTCTTTTAGACTCAAGGCAAAAGGGTGGAAAAAGACGTTTTATGCAAATGGAACCCAAAAGTGAGCGGGAATAGCTATTCTATATCAGATAATACAGACTTTAAAGTGACAGCAGAAACAATGACAAAGAAGGTCATTATGTAATGATAAAAGGATCAATCCAACGAGAAGACATTACAATTCTAAATATATTTGCAGCTTTCTCTGGAGCTCCCAGATTCATAAAACAGTTACTACTTGACCTAAGAAAAGTGATATATAGTAACACAACAGTGGGGGACTTCAACACTGCACAGAAAGCACTAGACAGATCATCAAGGCAGAAAGTCAATAAACTAAAAAACACTGGACTTAATCTGCACTCTAGAATAAATGGACCTAACAGATAATTACAGAACATTCTACCCAAGGACTGCAGAATATGCATTCTTCTCATTCACACATGGAACATTCTCAAAGATAGATTATATGATATGCCACAAGACATATCCCAATAAATTTTTAAAAATCAAAATCACATCCAGTATCTTCTTAGAGCACTGTGGAATGAAACTAGAAATAAACTCCAAAAGGAACCCCAAAAACTTTACAAATATATGGAAGTTAAACAGTCCGCTCCTGAATGACTTTTGAGTTAACATTAAAATCAATATAGAAATTTGAAAATTACTCAAAATGAATGATAATAATGACACAAGTAATCGAAACCTCTGAGATACGCAAAAGCAGCTCTAAGAAGAAAGATTATAGCACTAAATACCTACATCAAAAAGTCTGAAAGATCACAAATCAAAGAACATCACACCTCAAGGAACTAGAGAAACAAGAACAAACAAAACCCAAAGCTAGCAGAAAAAAAAGAAATAACAAAGATCAGAGTAGAATGAAACGAAACAGAAGTAAAAAAATTACGAAAGATCAATGCCACAAAAGTTGGTTCTTTGAAAATATAAATGAAACTAATAGACCACTAGCTATTAATAGATTAACTAAACTAAAAAGGAGGGAAGATTCAAATAAACTCAAATAGAAATGAAAATGGTGACATTACAACTGACACCACAGAAATACAAAAGATCATTCGAGACCACTGTGAATACCTCTCCACGCACAAACTGGGAAATATAGAAGAAATGGATAAATTCCTGAAAACATACAGTGCTCCTTTGCTTGCATCAGGAAGACATAGAAATTCTGAAAACATCAATAACAAACAGTGAGATAAAGTAAGTAATGAAAAAAAAAAGGCCAACAAAAACAAAAGCCCATGGCCAGATGTATTCACAGCTAAATCTCACCAGATATTCAAAGAAGAATTGCTATCAATTAAACAAAAACTACTCCAAGAGATAAGAGAGAATCCTCTCTAACTGACTGTGAAGCCAGTATCACCCTGATAACAAAGCCAGGAAAGGACGTAACAAAAATGAAACCAGAATTTCTTTTGGAAAATGAAGTATATTGTTTCCTGGGCCTTATTGTGCCTTGTGGAGGAGCTATGTGTCTGGGCAGGATACTGGCAGGGCCAGTCTCAGACTGAACTGGGGTTTTATCTTAAACCAGATCAGAGTAAAAGGGTAAAAATATTGAATAAGCATGGATCTAACCATCAGCCTAGGGTTGATCCTGGAAGTTCCATCAACATAAGCATTGATATACTTTGCTGAAAGCAAATTCTTAAAGAGCCAAGCCTGACAATTGTCTTCATATTTCAGTGACCTTTTAAAACTATTACAATAAATCCATAAAATAGCTATAAGCTGCTGTACTATAATAGAGCCAATGGATATCCTGACATTTTCCCCTCTGTATTATCTTTTTTGATTCCATAAGCAATGCTATAAATTTTAAGTATAACCACTCTTTTATAGAAAAAAAGTTGTTTAACATAAAAATCAGCCTTCAGCAGTGTTTGACCTCAATATTACAAAATTATAAATTCCTTTATTCTCAGCCAAGCAATGTTCAGTTTCTTGTATTCTACAGAATTATTTCATTGTCTCTATCAAGCCAATTTATACCAGAAAAGCAAAAGATACAATAAGCTTCTTCTAAGCTTCAACTATTTGAATAATAAATTAAATTCTCTATTTTACTTGGCATATGTAAATAAAGCCATTGATGACTGTTTAACTACCTTTCTTTTTTTTTTTTTTTTTTGAGACGGAGTCTCGCTCTGTCGCCCAGGCTGGAGTGCAGTGGCGCAATCTCGGCTCACTGCAAGCTCCGCCTCCCGGGTTCACGCCATTCTCCTGCCTCAGCCTCTCCTAGTAGCTGGGACTACAGGCGCCCGCCACCACGCCCAGCTAATTTTTTGTATTTTTAGTAGAGACGGGGTTTCACTGTGGTCTCGATCTCCTGACCTCGTGATCCACCCGCCTCGGCCTCCTAAAGTGGTGGGATTACAAGCGTGAGCCACCGTGCCCGGCCAACTATCTTTCTTTAGATGACATTCTTTCTCTGGACTTATGGTCCTTGATGAATTAGCCCGTGTCACTTTTGATTGCCTTGTCTCTACATAACAAATATCATGATTATCAGTTTACTATTGGATTGATTTAAAACTCCAGGTTAATGTTTAGGTCTGCTGTAGTATACATATTTTTCCATAGACTAGATTGACAAATAGAAAAATCTGATTTCCTCAAATTATCAAGACTCATCTACATAGTAAGACACCAGAAGCAATTATCGTTTCAACCTGTTCCACAGGAAAGGAAACAAAATGAGTTTTGTCTTCTGGCATAATTGCTTATGACTTGTCCCTACAAAGCTTTACAAAAGTGGAAAGGTGTAAATGCCCAGATAATCTGATAAAAGCATACAATCATAAAAAATTATTTTTCACATCCCTTCTTATCCAGACTTACATTTATAATACCAAATCCATTAATTCCCAGGTTTCCGCTTTCTCAGCTTCTTGAAGGTAGATTCTAAAAAAAAAGAAAAGAAAACTTATTATCCAGTCCACTGGTACCCTAGAAGAAGCCCAGTGTGAGTTCAAGGTACACTTTGTCCTTGCAATTTTAGTATTTGCAGATCTATTAAATATTATAAACAGTTGGCCAGGCACGGTGGCTCGCGCCTGTAATCCCACCACTTTGGGAGGCCAAGGCAGGTGAATCACAAGGTCAGGAGTTCGTGACCAGCCTGGCCAACATGGTGAAACCTCATCTCTACTAAAAATACAAAAATTAGCTGGGAGTGGTGGTGCATGTCTGTAATCTCAGCTACTCTGGAGGCTGAGGCAGGAGAATTGCTTGAACCCAGGAGGCGGAGGTTGCAGTGAGCCAAGATTGCACCACTGCACTCCAGTCTGGCGACAGAGCAAGACTCTATCTAAACAAAAATTACACGAATGCTTGGTTTTTGAATCTGGATTCTTTCCCTGTCATCATACCTCAAATGAATTTACTGTTCTTACAGAAAACTTTCCATTAACATTGGTGACAGAGAGAAAGCCAAGGACTTTAAATAATAGAACTCAAAACCAAACAGGCTCTTGTATTACACTTCTCAACAGGTCTTGTCTACCAATGGTGCACTGCAAACAGGTGACTGCCAAAACAGCAAGATACACAAAAGAAACGTCTCCTGGTGAAATAACGGACTGGAATATTATATAAATATTATGTAAATACTGCATAAATATTCCAGTCAGTTTTTATATAGAGATGACAAGAGTTTATCAAAATATTATATAATTAGATGACAATAATATATTAAAAATCTCACAAGTAGTAGAGAGCAAACCTTCAGCAACAAGAAAAATTGAATTAAATTTCAACGCTTTTAGTTTAACTCATTTGAACCTACATATATACTTGTTTTCTCTGGTAATTTTACTTTTGGTGAAGAAATAAAAGTTTCCATTATCTGAATATCCCCTTCTTTTACCTTTTATCCTAGTAGAACAAAAGTACTTTTAAAATAAATGTATTGGTTGTGAAACTGCCCAATAATAATAATGAGGATGATAACAACTTACCTATCAGAACCTGCCTGACTTTAATTATTTTGCTAAATTCTCACAACTGCTGAATTTGATACTATTGGCCTTATTTTAAAGATGAAGAAATTGGTACTTAGAGACCATTAATAATTTGTACCAAGCAGTGGATCTAAACTGGAACTCAGGTCTTTCTGATTGCAGGTTGCAAGCTCTGAACTGCTAAGCTAGACACTTGTCTTTTTAAAGTAAGTATTCTTCCACTGAGGGAGGTCATAGCTACAGGAAATTCAGCAGCATCCTCTCTTCTGCAGAATTATGATTTCTGAATTATGAAACTCACTAACTAGACTCTCATTGGAAAAAAATCATTAGAGATGACAACCCTTCTGTCCAGGAGGCAAGTAAATATATTGTTTCAATAGAGAATATGTTGCGTTTGTGTCTCAGACAGTGATAATTATGTCACTCCCTAATGCATGGAAAAGAAGCCTTTGCTGTTTCTAGTAAGCTGTTTACAGCAAGAACTTTTAGAATATAAATATAGTGTCTATTATATAGCATTTTCTACCAATAGCATCATTGTTCCCCTCCATATGTTCTTCCGCTAGGTGTCTAATGAGTTCCTACGTATGAAAAATGACAAGAGAATCTGAGGAATAATTCAAGCAACTGTGGCATATGGAAACATTGTTTTCTAGTCCCTTTGCCATGATTTCTAGGCAAAACAGCAGGAATACCTGGCAGCAGAGGCTAGAAAAATCATCATCCCTGACTGTAACTTCGACTGAGTTATCTGGCGCAAATGTCAGACTTTGAGTTGACAGTGATAATGATAAACAAGGCAAAATTTCTGTCAGAATTTGATACATACATTCTATTGCTCATTCCATAGTGAATATTTCTCTGCCCCTAAGCTTAATTCCACGAGTCTATCAAAGGAGTCATTAGGACTTTTGCATCCAGTGCATTTAGCTTTCCATCATTTATAAAGGCCCTCTTGTGTTTGAGTGTTGTGTGCTCCTCTGAATTCTTGTGAGGTTTTGCCAGATAAGCTTTTTTCAATAAGACAGTTACCAATCTATAGTTCTGCTTCCTCTCCATTGAAGGAAGGACACCCTAACACTTTTGAGACAAGGTAGCAGAGAGATGTAATATAGTGATATGTGATTCTTCATCCCCTTTATCCTTTCTGATCCGTAGAAGTAATGATTGTGCAACTGTAATTTATCCTGCATTCCACCTACAGACATGTATCCACTCATCAATTTACCCATTCACAAATATATTGAGGACATTCCTAGACAGAACAAGTCAATAATTCCTTCCACCATACATTTGTTCAGTGCTGCCTACTAGTATATACATTTACTTACTTAACTACATGTCAGTCCCCAGTTTGGACTGAGGCATTTCTGACAGTAACAGAATTGATACAGTCTTCATTTGGTATTGCCACTACTTTTCTTTATTTTTTTAAATTTTAAGTTCTGGGGTACATGTGCAGGATGTGCCGGTTTGTTACATAGGTCAATGTCTGCCATGGTGGTTTGCTGTACCTATAAACCTATCACCTAGGTATTAAACCCAGAACGCATTAGCTATTTTTCCTGATGCTCTTCCACACCCACACCCTCCTGCAATAGGCCCCAGTGTGCGTTGTTCCCTCCATGCATCCATGTGTTCTCATTATTCAGCTCCCTTATAAGTGAGAACATGAGGTGTTTGTTTTTCTGTTCCTGCATTAGTTTGCTGAGGATAATGGCTTCCGGCTTCATCTATGTCCCTGCAAAGGATATGATGTTGTTCCCTTTTATGGTTGCATAGTAGTCCATGGTGTATATGTACATTTTTTAATCCAGTCTACCATTAATGACTGAATTTGGGTTGATTCCATGTCTTTGCTACTGTGAATATTGCTGGAATGAACATGCACATATCTTTATAATAGAATGATTTATATTCCTTTGGGTATGTACCTAGTAATGGGACTGCTGGGTCAAATGGTATATTCAGTTCTAAATCTTTGAGGAACCACCACATTGTCTTCCACAATGAATGAACTCCCATTAACAATTGCTATGAAAGAATAAAATACCTAGGAATACAGCTAACAAAGGAAGTGAAGGACTTCTTCAAGGAGAACTACAAACCACTGCTCAAGGAAATAAGAGAGGACACAAACAAAACAGTCCATGCTCGTGGAGAGGAAGAATGAATACCATGAAAATGACCATACTGCCAAAGTAATTTATAGATTCAATGCTATTCCCAGTAAAGTACCATTGACATTCTTCACAGAATTAGAAGAAACTATTTTTAAATTCATATGAAACCAAAAGAAAGAAGCCTGTGTAGCCAAGACAATCTTAAGCAAAAATAACAAAGCTGGAGGCATCATGCTACCTGACTTTAAACTAACTACTAGGCTACAGTAACCAAAACAGCATGGTATTTTTACAAAAACAGACACATAGACCAATGGAACAGAATAGAGAATCAGAAATGATACAGCACACCTACAATCATCTGATCTTCGACAAACCTGACCAAAAAAATGGGGGAAAGGATTCCCTATTTAATAAGTGGTGCTAGCAGAGCTGGCTTCTCATATGCAGAAAAGTGAAACTGGACCCTTTCCTTACACCTTTCCTTACACCATACACAAAAATTAACTCAAGATGAATTAAAGACTTTAATGTAAAATCCAAAACTATAAAAACCCTAGAAAAAAATCTAGGCAACATCATTCAGGTATATAGGACATAGGCACAGGCAAAGATTTTATGATGAAATCCCAAAAGCAATTGCAACAGAAACGAAAATTGGCAAATGGGATCTAATTAAACTAAAGAGCTCCTACACAGCAAAAGAAGCTATCATCAGAACGAACAGACAACCTACAGAATGGGAGAAAACTTTTGCAATCTATCCATCTGACAAAGGTCTATTCAGAATCTACAAGGAACTTAAGCAAATTTATAAGAAAAAAACATTAAAAAGTATGCAAAGGACATGAACAGACACTTCTCAAAAGAAGACATTCATGCAGCCAACAAACATATGAAAAAAAGCTCAACATCACTGATCATTACAGAAATGCAGATCAAAATTACAATGAGATACCATTTCACCCCATGCAGAATGACGATTATTAAGAAGTCAAGAAATAACAAATGCTAAAAAGCTTGCAGAGAAATAGGAACATTTTTTACACTGTTGGGAATGTAAATTAGGCAACTACTTTTCATTTTAGCCATATTAATTGTTGTGTAGTAATATCTCATTGTTTTTTGATTTGCATTTCCCTAGTGGCTAATGATTTTGAACATGTTTTCATGCACTTATTTGCCATATTTATATTCTACTCAGTGAAATATTTATTCATGTGTCTTCTGTCCATTTTCTACTTGAATTGCTTGGTTTTTAACTGTTGGTTTTTGAGAGTTCTTTATATATGGTAGACATTAGTTCTTTATTGGATATGTGATTTAAAAATATTTTCCCCAAATCCGTAGCCTGTCTTTTCAACCTTTTCATATAGTCTTTCACAAAGCAAAAGTTTTTAATTTTGATGAGGTCCAAGTTAGCATTTTTTCCTTTTATGAATCATGTTTTAGTCTCAAGTTGAAAAAGTATGTGCCTGCAATTATATCCCAAATATTTTCTTCCATAGTTTTCTAAAAGCTTTACAGTTTTACATCTTACATTTAAGTCCATAATCTGTTTTGAGTTAGCTTTTGCATAAGTGGAAAGTTTAGGTTAAGATTTTCTGTTTGTCTGTTTTGCCTATGAATATCCAATTGCCCCAAGATCATTTGTTGAAAGGTTGATTTATACTTTGCAAAATCCATTGTGACTATTGTGTGGAGAATGGAGGGTAGGAATAGGAATAGGCTGATTAGTTAAGAAATTTTTCATTTGCATAGGTAGGAGATTATGGTGAATAGGACTGAGGTGATAGGAGAGGAAATAGGGAAAACTAAATGCAGAGTATTTGGAGCTATAGAGTTAATAATAATTGCTGATGAATTTGATGTACAGGTAAGAAAAGAAGAACAGAATCAAAGATGATTCTAAGTTTTTAACATGAAAACCTGAGCATATGGTGATTATATTTACAAAATTAGTGGAAACTGAAAGAAGGCTTGGAGGTTGAGACAGAATCAAAAGTTCTGTTTTGTCCATATTGTGTTAGACATCTAAGTGGAGATGTCAAGTAGGTTGCTGGAGTAATGTGACTGGCATTCAAGGGCAAGATCAGGGCCAAAGATACACATTTGGGGAGTCATCAGCATGGATGACATTACTTAGAAAGAAAGTCTAAAAACGGAAGAGAAAATCTGTAATTATTATTTTGGATCAAGAAATATCTACATATGTATAGATTTCCTAAAAGTGAACAAGTTAACTACAAATCTAATTTTAATTATTTATACTTTATATGAATCGTGATTAGAACATGTTAATATATTTTACTGCATACAATTATATATAAAATATTACTAAGGATCTAACTGAAATGATAACAGAATTCAGGTTAGAATCTTGCGTGAGCCGTTTGCCTCATTGCACCTATAATAAAAGAATCCAAGGAAATAAAAGGTCTCAGCTTTTCATCAATAATAGTTTGTCTTTCAAGGACAGCCTCCATGAAATAAGCAAAATATATTGAAATAAATTACTGCTGGCCAAACACTATAAGTTTCTTTTGCCTCAATAACTATTATTCTAAGTGAAGGCAACCCTCAAAATTCTAGTAAACTCTCACATTTTCTCCATTCCAAAGAAATCCTGAGTGGATTAGTTCTGGATATAGCAAAAGAATCAATTCCGTTTTGGAGTGGATCAAAGCTTATTTCTGGGAATCCTTAGTCAAAGATATCAGCGGATTCCTATAGACTAAAAGAAAGTTGTTTCAAGAATGACTAAGCAATTGAAACTGAAGAAGAGTTTACCTAAAAATGTTGATGTGACTACACAGAGAGCTCTATAATGAGCACCAATTACTGTAAACAATGTACAAAAGACCATAGCATTTTAAATGTAGATTTGTAGAGTATAGGCTTGTATAAATATTAACTGAAAGTCATAAACCAAGTCAAAAATGTCATGGAAAGTTCTAGTAAAACTAATCTCTTTACTTTCTTTTAAAAGCAAACCAAAATCCCTCTGTTTGGGTTAGGTGCTATAATATTATGCTGTTAGGTGGTTGAAGGGAAATTGCAAAACATAATAGAAAGTACTATACAAGTACTTTGGAGTTTGAGAAGCCTTAGATTTGACATTCAGCTTTTTTTGTATACATTTTGTAGCCCTGAGATAGTTACTTATATACCTGAATCAATTTTCCCTGTAAATTCACAATGATTATGCATATTCCCACATGAATTTAGAAAGTATAAAATGAAATTAAATAAAGTTTCTGGTATTATAGCAGGTGTGTCTTACAATACAATACCCTTTTAAAATTTCTGTTTTACTTCCATCTGCTCTCTCAAAAAGTATTACTCCTTTACAAAAGAAGTGTAAGTCACAGAAAAAATTAGGTATCAGATGCATATGTATAAGAAAAGAGATTATTTAATGAATTTATATCTCCATTTCACATGAATTATCTCTCAGAATTAATGAAAGAACTCATAGATGACAGCACTAAATGATAATTACCACTTGAATGATAATCACTGAGGAATCATGGTTAATGTAGATCAGGGATAATAAAGGTAGTTCCCATTTCAAAGATTGAAAGAATAATTTATACAAAGAGTTGGTGTATCTATGTCTGGGCTACACAATAATTCTGAGAAACATAGAATTTCTTTGACCACAGTGTTTACACAGCTACAGTGAAGCATGACTAAGCCACATACTTTAAACAAAAGACATGTAAACCTCCATGTGGTAGTCTGTTCAAATTCTATGAAGATTTTACCTACTGATAATAGCAGGTGGGAACATTTATTTAGGAATAAAGAGCTTGATGTGAAAGAGCCTGGGCTTGTGAAAGCATCCTGTGTGTTATCATCGTTGTGCAAATATGCAAAGATGACTTCCAGTCAGCATTAGGGAGCACATGATAATCCACTTGTAGTGTTGGATATTGCTCATTTCTTCTTTTATTTTTTTTTCTAGTCCATAGGAGACATGATCTGGATAAATAAACAGCATTGATCTACATATAAAGTTCTTCCTGAGAATCTGGCCTTTAACCTTGGCCTTACTTGTACAGCACTCAAATCAAATGACCTAGGAAATTACAGGCATCATTGCATATTGCTCACAGGATTTACAGCATTTTCCTATACAGAGCTGTAGGAAACTCCATGCTTGATACCAAGTTACTACTCATGAGCAAGACTCTAGCCAAATGTTAGGGATTTGAATCTTCCTTCACCACTTACTAGCTGTATGACCTGTGCAAATTGCTTAACTGATGATTGCTTCAATTTCCCTGTCAGTAAAATGCAGACAGTAAGAGTACCTACTTCATGAAGTTCGATGAGGATTAAATGAGTTAAAATTTGTAGACAACTTAAAAATCATATACGACACCTCCAAATAAATGCTTGTGAAGTAAATATTTAATTAAAATAAGACTGCTAAATGACTTAGAGCTGGTCTTTTGAAGAAAGCCAGTTTCATTTATAATTGAGAATGAAAGATCAAATATAATCTGATTCAATGCTTAGAATAGCATAAAAGTGTCATAAACCTATAATATTTACTCATACCTATGAATGTTTAAAAGAAAATGTGTCCATAATTATTATAATATTAAAAACTTGTAAGAGCCACAGTATTGTGTGACCTTGTTTTAATTAACAATGTAATGTCAGAGCTTAATAGCTCTCACTGATAGAAAATATGATGCAGATTTCACAAAGAGCATCAAGAGCTGTGTGTCTTCTCTGGCACATTGTAATAATGGTAATAATGTTAGAATACATTTGTCTAACATTTTAACTTTGCGGAAAACCAACCAATCATTCACTTAATGTTTATAATAGTCCTTGGTGGTAGATAGTGATGAAGCAGGAGACAGCCAAATGCTTAGGCAAATAGGGAAGGGTCCCCAGAGAACCTCAAACCCACCCAGGTCATTATGCACAGGGGACTTGCCTAAACAGGCCCATGATGCAAAATTCTATCCCTTAACATATGTGCAGTAAGAGAAATAAATCAATGTGGAGTGGCTCAGACTAAGGACCCACATACGCACTGGAAGAATGGGGTGGGAAGTCACTCCTTATGCAGGGGAGCAGCCTGACTTCTTCAACTTGCCTGGTATTCAATTTGTGAGGTGGAAACCTGCATGCAGGACCCCTCTCTTTGTTGAGAGCTTTCCTTTCACTTAATAAATCCTGCCTTCCTCACCTTTCAATGTGTCCATGTACCTAGTTTTTCTTGGTTGTGAGACAATGGCCACAGGCATGCTCGCATGACAGATGGATGGATGGCAGCTCCCCACCCCACCCTCCCTCCCAGCTGGGGAGCATGGCCATGTGTGCCACATGTGTGTGTGGCACCCAATGGCCACACACGGCAGGACTGAACCACAGCCACTGTCCGGGCCCCAGGATGGCCTTGGGCCAGGCTCCATGCAGCCAGCTGGCCCGTGTTCCCCACCATGCATTCACAGAGTCTTCCCATCCCCTATCCCCCGGCTGAGGGGTCCAATTCGGTTGGATAGCAATTAAAAGCTTTTCTCCCTGTTGGAGAAAGTCATTTGCATAGGAATAAGAGGTTTTTCCCCCAGGCATCTTCTCCACCAGCACTTAAGCTGTTTTTATTTCTCTACCCTGTCAGGAGTTAACTTTTATGCTAGAGAATTTCTCTTGAAAGATGTCATATTAGACCAGGACCCCAATTCACAGGACACCATTTTTCTCTTCCTTGTTTGAGAAGGACCCAATCCCACAGCTTCACCTTAGCATTTGGCTTATTGATAAGGAGGCAACATCCAGTCTGGTGAGGGACACCTGGGACTTGAGTCCATGCACACCCCCGGGGCAGTTCTTTTTTCCCAAACTCAATTCCAAGCTTTGGGTCAAAGCCCTAGGAAAGAAAACTGGATCTGAGGGATCCAGAGGCAGATGACAATGAAGGTTAAAAGGCACAGTGCAGGTGAGCATGACTAATTCTTGCCAATTAAGCCAAGCCTCCTGTTTCATGGATAGAGGTCATGTTAGTAACCATGGCTTAAATGAAGTGCAGGGAACTCAAAGGCTACTGACAGCAAAGACAAAGTCGGCACATGAGTCAAAATGTATAATCCCACCCACTAGGCTCCCTGTTAGCATGGGTGAAAGCTGCATTGGCACCCATGGGTGGCACCCTGTCAAGGTCACTGGGACTTGGGGATATAAGGACAGAAGAAGAAAAGAGGATTTTTTCCTTCTTTCCCTCATGAACCCTGGTATTTTCTAGGAAGAGAAAGAAACCAGGGACATCTTGCTCCCCTCTTTCTAGATGAGTGGCCATTCATCTTCGGTCTTTACCCCTTTTGAATGCATCCTGAACACCCGGGGCTCCTTTGAAAACAAACACCTTCTTTTTTCCTTTTTCCTCCTCTGTCCTCTCTTTACAGATGGGTAATTGTGTCCCTGTACTACAGGACACTCCCCTCAGATGCATCCTTCACACTGAGAAAAGTTAACTTCCCAAACCTTAAACTGGTTGGCTTAGAATTGAGCTCGGGGGAAGGAAACCCAGAAGCCTGACATGCTGGCAAAAGGATAAAAGTTTTTTGTTTTTTTTTTTTTACCAGTTAGAATTTTGACCACTCTTCTGGTGCAAACTGGTAAAAGGAATAATAAGGATCATTGTTTATATTCTCTGTTAAGTTTTGATTAATGAAAAAGGATTTATGAGGTTGGCCTTAAGCTGTAGCCAATCTGGTGTGCATCACATGTCTTAATTGAGGCTTGTTGGTGTCACTTGAGGTTACTTTTGATAAAGTTCAAAAGCGAAAAATATTGGCCACTTGGCATGGCTAAAGTCAGGCAATAAGGTATTTAAAAGGATTTTCTTAAAGAATGCTAAATTTAATTAAAAGTGGATATCCAGGTTATGGGTATATCTTAAAGACCTTTATGTTTAATGTTTCTCTTCTTGGGTTTTGTTTTGCTGGAAAAAGTTTTTTTATTTATTATTTTTTTTTTTTTCTCAGCTGACTGAATTACTTTTCTCCACCTTGTCTTGCCACTCCTAATGCACCCATGAGAGGCCCTAAGGTAATTTATGATGGCCTGAGACTCCTTGGGAAAAATAGAAAAGGTACCACAGATTCCATTTTGGGAGAAACATCTATTTTCCTTATTGAACCCCAGGAGTTAGAGGTGAATAGGTCCCTCTCAAAATCTGCTTTTATCTTCCAGCTACACCTGTTTATTAGACCCTAGAAACTACATGTTTTCCTAGCCCTGCTCTTAAAGGGCACCACCCAGAGGCCAATAAACCAATTAAAAGACTGGCAAATGAAAAATATTATAACTACTGGATCTTCTTCTGTTTGTGTAGTTATATACGTGTTATGTGTGATGTCTATAAAAAAAGAGCTCTAATTAATTGGCTTAAAGAAAAATATTTTTTTGAAGGAAAAGTAAAAGCTGTAATGCCTTTCAGTTCATGTGACTTTAATGTTTGAGAAATAAAAAGTCTGAAAGATTATTGGTAAAACACAGATGTCATTAAAATGTAAATAGGCGGTCTAAATTATGCAAGTCAGGTAGTAGGTTTGCTAGATGTTTTAAGATTGTAAAATGCTTCTTTGGTCTTTGAGAACTGTTCAACTTGCCTACCTTACAACTTGGTAAGGCTTGGGGACATATGGAATTAACCACACCATTAACTATGGTTGTAGGAGTCAAACCTTATTAATACATAGTGCATAATTAAAACAACTTACTAGATTTTACATTAAAATTAAAAATTGTTAAGTGGTACCATTATAACATGTAATTGAGACCACTGACAATAGATTTACATGCAAGGTGTGTAAGAAAATTAAAGTGTATTTTTTAGTAAAAGATTATACAAAGGCGTAGAAATGTAAATTTTTGCCTAGGGTTAAAAGTTTGTTTTGAATTATATAAGATAAAACTAAAAGTTTAAACAAGTTGTGGAAGGTTTCAAAAAAAATTAATCTTGTAAAAAGAAATTCTGTGTGGACATTGGCTAAAGTTAAAAGGATATTTTTTTCTGTGAACTGAACATTGGAATAAAAGCACAGCAGGTTTTTCTTAGAGCACTGATTTACTCTTTCACAAAAATTTATAAAGGGTTAGAAAAGGTGTATAAGAATCTCATCTCATGGTCAAATTGGCTAAGATTAGATAGAATTTTCTATAAGGTTTCATAAAAAAGTTGGGGTTGGTGGGCGCGGCGGCTCACGCCTGTAATCCCAACACTTTGGGAGGCCGAGGCGGGTGTATCACAAGGTCAGGAGATGGAGACCATCCTGGCTAACATGGTGAAACCCCGTCTCTACTAAAAATATAAAAAAAATTAGCTGGGCATGGTGGCAGGTGACTGTAGTCCCAGCTACTCGGGAGGCTGAGGCAGGAGAATGGCATGAACCCAGGAGGCGGAGCTTGCAGTGAGCCTAGATCGCGCCACTGCACTCTAGCCTGGGTGACAGAGCGAGATTCCGTCTCAAAAAAAAAAAAAAAAAAAGTTGGGGTTGACATTAATAATAAACTAATGCAAGGGTGAAATTTGGCTTTCTCTCCCTTGTACAAGATTTTCATGTAATAGTAAAGGATAATGAAAATTTTTCACTTGCCTTGCAGATAGACTGCCAAGGAAAACAAAAAAGAAGACAGGAGACAAATTGTTTGAAAAGCTGTCTTCCCTCTTAATGAGTAAAGGTTTTTGGCCTCGTTTTAAAATTTCTGAGTCATCATTTTGGCAAAATAAACAATAGTAATCTAGAATTATATTTTATAATATCAAGAGTTTTAAACCTCTAACATATTTAACAGGCTTCCCAAAATCAAACTTCAATTTCAAGGTTGTCTTTCCTGACCCCTAGCTTTTGAATGCTATAGAGGGCCCCTAGACCATCCAGAAGAGAAGTGAACAGGATTAGCTGAGATATTTAGGTACATGGGATTGCCAAAATGATTTTTAATCTTCAGATTATATTTTAGTGAATAATATTATGCTTCAAAGTTATATGGGATTTCTAAAACTCTCATGTCTGAGTATATGCTATCAATCATAACTAACGTTGTTAAGTTGTTGTAAACCACAGAAGTAACCAAATTTCTTTGTCAATTGTGTTTCTAACTGTAACTACACTGGACATTTTGTTATTCACAGATAATTGTTACCTTGTTTTAATTCTCTTCAAAAGATGGTTTATAATCATCTATAGAAATTTGACAGGTGTTCTCAAATGCAGGTTTCTGATAACTTTGGAGATTGTGGCTTTGGAATAAAAAAAAAGTACAGGACTCATGAAGAGCTGAAATGTTCATTAATATCAAGCAGAATAATAGTTAATGAAATGGATAGAATTAATAGAAAACTGAAGTAATCTTTTTTTAACTTTTGCTTAAAACATTGCTGATCCTTGGTTTGTTTTTCAGAGTGAAGGAAATTTTTATGATGAGCCATTTACAGTCTTTAATAATTGAGTAAGATACACTCTGTGAACAAAATTTGGAGCATGTTTGTCTCTCTGCCTGATTCCTCTAGAATTTGTAGACTATCTTTGAGTATTCTTCACTTATAGTGATATGATTATTTGTATCTGTGCAATAAGAGTCAATTTTCTTTTGCAACAGGATGCAATTGGAGAAACTGGTTGTTTTACCAAGGCTTTGACTGGAAGGGTATGCTTCATTTTAAGGAATCAAGCTCGACTTGCAGAGCTGATAAAAGCCCCTTGGGAAAACTGGCCTCATACCTTGTCTACACAGTCCCTGTACAGAGTTCCTAACCTGTGGTGAGTAAAGAATGCCACTTTCTAACAGAACCAGGAAACCCATGTTCTTGGGACTTCAAGAAGAGAGGAATTCACCCAACTCATAGTATTTGAGGGTACAAACCCATGGTTGGGCTCTGCTTTAAAAAGTCTTATATGAGATTCCTTGTGGAACAGAGTTTTATCAAAGTGAATTTTAAAAGCCTATACAAAAATAATTATTCTTGATGCACTTTATGCAAATAATCAGGCCAAGTATAAGACTAAAGTTTATTTTGCAAATAACTCAGTCCTATTATGATTTGTTTTTAACAAAAATGAGGACTGGAGAGAGAGAAATTATGTTTCAAAACTTGTCATATATTTGTCATTAAATTCTAGACTCATTAGTTGTTTTTTTTTTTGCCTACAGTTTATACTAACCCTGCTTATTCCTGTGAACCAACTAGCTATCTCCGTCTGCAGCTCAGAAGAAACAAAAAGGGGTGGGTAATATAAAAATCTGGATCAATATTCTAGTTCTGGGCAATTATCCTACAAATCCTGCCAGGTGATAGGAATAAATAGGGTGCCCATAACCCAGAGGTTTCTTTGGGAAAATAGGACCAAGGGAACTAGCAAAAGCCAAGCTCCATGCACCCAAATCTTAGTAGGCATAACTATAGCTACCAGTTATCTGGTCGTGTAGGCATCCTCTAGATTTTTTAGCTGTCCTTACCCACCTCCTTGTTTAGTTTTGATCCATGTCTTCTGATAACTTATTTTGTCTCTTCTTGCCTTCAGGCCACCGAACTCCAAATGGTCATGCAACCAGAGCTTCAAATGATGGCCCCTTTTTTACTGGGGATCTTTAGATAGGCCTCTGAGGGACAACTGACTGCCATTTTCTCAAAACAGTGCCCCTTGTCGCAGCAAGTGGTCAAGATCAGTCTTCCTCCTTTTCCTTATCTTTATTCTAATGGTAGTTAAATGTACTTCTTCAGAGCAGGGAAGGATAGAGGCACGAGATAGGCAAATGCCTAAACAAATAGGGAAGGGTTGCTGGAGAACCTCCAACCCACTGATGTCATTGTGCACATGGGGCTTACCTAAACATGCCCACAGTGAAAAATTCCATCCCTTAACACATGTGCAGTAAGGGAAATCAGTCAATGTGCAGTGGCTCAGACTAATGGCCTGCATACCCACTGGAAGAATGAGGTGGAGCCACCATCATTCCTTATGCAGGGGAGGAGCCTGGCCTCTTCAACTTGTGTGTAGTGGCCTGGTATTCAATTTGTAAGGTGAAAACTTACACGCAGGACCCCTCTCTTTGTTGGGAGCTTTCCTTTTGCTTAATAAAATTCGCTCTCCTTACCTTTTAGTGTGTCCATGTGCCTAATTTTTCCTTGTTGTGAGACAAGAACCCAGATTTAGCTGAACTAAGGAGCAAAAAATCCTGCATCAATAGAACAGATATTATTATTTATATTTCACAGATCAGAAAACTAAAGCCCAAAGAATTTAAGTAATTTGTGTGCCTAGGGTCACAATATATCAGTTCAGGGCTCACATTCCCTAAAGTGCCTTCAGATAGTGCCTAAATCACAAATCAAAACTTCTGTCATTCTCATTCTTTGCATTCCTTTGAAGGAAAGCAGGAAGCAAATACCTCTTTCAAACTGAGGAAGCTCAGCGATCTTCTGTTTATAGTCATCCAAGATGGGCACCATACAACTCTAGTTGTAGTCATGCACATAATGGTCTCTGTAAACAGTGCTTCCTGAATTTTTGTACAGAGCACATCCTGCACATCCACATGAGGAATATATGAAGCAACTACTTTTACTCATGCAAAAGCCTAAGTAAGAAGCAGAAAGCAGCAGCAGCAACAGAATTGACATGCTGATTTCCATTTCATTGTGTGGTTTCACAGTAAAGAAAGGAAAAAAGATGAAATCAAACAAAAGTAACTTTTAGAGAAAATCTGTCACTCAGGTTAAATTTTCTCTTACTTGAAATTCACCCTGTATATATTCAATTGAATAGAATGACATTTGATTGAACTGACTGGGAAAGAAACTGACAAGATACATCCGGATTCAGGCTCCCAAATTTGGTTTATTGTTTAGTGCAGCAACCCCTGAAATTAAATGAACACATACAGGAGACTCATCTTAATGCTATCTGTGGAATCCTCTTATAGGGAGACAGTGCTGTTACAAAGTCCCCCCACAGTTAAACTCCCAGGATGGACTTGATATTCTGCAAAACAGCACAATGGATTTAAGTGAGACTGGAGCTTATTTTTTCCCATTTTTCACTTAAATTATAAATCTTGTAATTGGATTTTAAAAAGCTCCTTGTGAAGTAATTATGTGTAATCTATTTTCAAGTATTCTTTCTGAGTAAACCTGTAAGAGACAGAAAGTCGTGTTCTTTCTGAATAAACCTGTAAGAGACAGAAAGAGATATCTCATACTTTTCCTTTCTTAACTGCCACACAGTTCTCTTTGAAACTGGTTCCAATAATGAGTCATTTAAAAGAGAAAATGGGCCTTTTTAGCTTTTGAAAACTTAATGGGAATCACGAGACAAGAAAAGGAGGCCTAATGTTTAGCCAGAGGTAAAATGTACAGGGTTATATGAGTTTTTCATAGTACCATTAGAAATGCTATCAGAAATAATTAAGCCAACAAAATCTTAAGCATCTATTAGTGTTCAGACATAATGACAACATACATATGTAGCTATCACGACAAAACAGCAAATAATTCAAAAATTAATCTTGTAAGAGTTATCACAGAAGCAATTCACACACACACACAAAAGCACTGAATATAAAAGGTGACCACTACTGGAGCATTTATAGTAAAATAGTTGAAATTACTGACAGTGAAATAGCACTGAAATAGATTGTTTGTGTACTCCAGAAAAAAACATTTTAAAATGTAATTTGAGTGTGTTTCCTAATGCTTTCAAAGTAGAAAAGAAAATGTTTTCCATAAGAGTTCACCAGCATACACTGACAACAGTGATTAGATAATATCCTTCTGCTATTTAACAACACAAAAATTATGAGGAGTCATTTAATCCCTCAGATTGTTTAGCTGTGACACTTTTGATGTACAGTACAAGAGATTTAACTATCAGCCAGAAAACAAAAAGATTAACACGACATTTGCACAGCAAATCACAATCACAATCATGCTCCACTTGCCAGATTATTCTCTAACAGCTGATATTCAGTATCTCTAAGTAAGGATAAGTTAGTCAATCAATAAAAATCAAACTCAGATACTACCAAGTGTGTCTATGTAGTATATATTAAATCCTGCAATGATTCCTTTAATAAGCAATGCCTTGGTTGCTTACTGCATCCCAGGCACTATTACACAACAAGATAACTGAGAGGAAGAGATTAGGCTTGCAGAAGTTAGAAAGACAGCAAACATGTAAGCAATACAAAGGAAAGCGACAGGAGTGTGGCAGCTAAGTCTGTCTGTGGGGGTCAGGAGAGACTTGGCAGAGGCAGGCACTGTGAAGGAAAGCTATGGGGTATTTTTCTCTGTCTCAAATCATTTCACCAAAAAAAGAGGATGTGAAAATGGATTCCAGATAATCACCTTACTGGCAACTTTAAATCTATGTAAAATATTTTCAATTCAAACTATAAAATGTCAGTCTCGTATATATACGTATACACACACACACATATATACACATATATACACACACACATATATATATACACATATATGTATATATATTAAGATTAAATATTTAATACCACTTACTCTTTGTTGAACCCTGATTTAAGTCCCTTTAGAGAGTTTGGCTTTGGGAAAACTTTCCTTCAAAACAATCGCACCAGCAGTAATCTTGTAATAACATCTCAGTGTTCACACACTTAATGTTATGGTGGAAATATTAATTAGTCAAGAGATTTTGATAATTTAAATTTAAGTATATGAATAGGGAAAGGCCAGGGGAAGAAGGAGTAAAGTCCAAACTCAGAGACAAATGAGAGGTTTGTAGGAGAACAGTGCATTTAAAGAACTATACAAAGGAACTTGGGTGTGATGGGTTAGTAGCACAGGCACAGTGTATCTGAAGAAGTGGACAGAGGCCAGATAATGGAATGCCATTTATGTTTGATACAGAGTATAGGTTTCCTATGAGGTTTACAATGGGGAGCCACGAAAGAATTTTAAATTGATGTATGTAAAAATCACATAGTCCTGAGAACATTTTTCAGATAAAAAAGCAAATTTTGTATTTAAAGGGAATGAAACTAGCATAAAATCACTACTGGTAAGTGATTGGAAAAAAAAAAAAGATCCAATTCTTCGTCTTTTTCAATATCTAACCTTGCAATGTGACTTTGCAGCAACTTCCATCAAGAAGTGGAGTCTCTCCACTTCAGGAATATGAGTTGGCCCTGCTTTAAAAGAAAGAATGTGGCCAAAGTAATGGCGTGCCAGTTCTGAACCCGGGCCTCCCGATATTCATTTTCTCAGAACCCTGCTTTTGCCATGAGAACAAGCCATACTAGCTTGCTGGAGGATCAGACATCACTTGGTTCTCAAGCCAAGTTGTTCCAGTAAGACCATCCTAGACCAGTTTTCAGCCAGATACTCTCAATACATTTGAGAAAATCTAGACAAACTCAGCAGAACTGCCTGCACAACCACAGATACCAATAGATACAGAAGTGAGTCCAGCCAAGACCAGCAGACCCTCCCAGGTGACCCACAGACTTGGGAGCAATCATAGATGCTTATTGTTTTATGCCATCATGTTTTGGGGTGGCATGTTGCATAGCAGTAGGTAACTGCTATACCACCCTAACAAATCTTCCCTGATGCATTATGGGGTAAACACAAAGATAGAAAATTTTACTTCCAATTGAAAATCAAACATAAACCCTTAGAATACAAACCGATTGAAGTCTTTCTTCTGAAAAATACTCAGGCATTACTGAAGTTCATAATTATCAACATGATCTACCCTTATCAAAACAGTAAGCTTCTTTTTGGAGCATGTTCCTCCCTGTTCTTCACAATCTCCCCGTTTTACTTTCAGCCAATTCTCTCTCCAGTGCTGCCATGCAGCTCCAGTGCTTCATGGAATTTTTCTGAAGATTCTTAAGCTAAGTTGCTAAAAACTCAGTTTATTACCCCTCCCAGAAGGGTTATCATTTGAAAAGAAGGTAAAGCTTACTACTTCTATTTTATTCACAGCACCTAAAACAGTTTTGGTGCAGAGTAGAAACACAAAAGTATTTGTTAATGAATTAATGGATCTCTCTCCCTTATTAGCCTTCCCTGTTAAAACTGCTCTCCACTTTCAAAACTATTTCTAGTCTCTCTACCCGTGCCTAGATTCATAAACATTAATCTATTTTACTTGCCCTCCGAGTCAGGCTATACCCTTTCAATGTCATGTATACTAACTCCCTACTATTTACCACTACAGATGTTAAAATCCTGGCTCTGCTACTGACTATATGTGACACTAGAGAAATTACCTATCCTTTCTATGCCCCAATTTTCTTATTACAAAATGGTAATAACAATATTGCCTGTCTCAAGTAAGAGTAAATTAAATAATATATGTAAAATACATAGAAAAAAACTTGTGACAGAGTTAAGTACTCAAAAGAGGCTAGCCATTTTTTAAATCTTGCCTATCTTCTTACAAAGATGATGCCAGCTATTCATTTGCACCCTTGCTCTGTCCAGATTGCAACACTGACAGACAGTGACACATCTCTACCCATTAAATGCTGTATATTGTGCTTACTATCTTTTGGGCTCTCAATGTCTAGAATCACCAAAGTTTGTTTCTGATATTTTCTGCTCTCATTGGGAAGAGCAGAAAACCCAAGTCCATCCCTTGTAAACTGAACAGATAAATCTTGTCTTCTGAAGACCTGTGTGTGTCATTCTCTCAGCCCAGAGGCCCTTAAGCATTATTTCCCTTGGCCCCACTTTTGAATTTCTCTCTGGCTTCTCTCATCGTTGTTCATTTATCTCATTGAACAGAAGTGTATATTCCTCTTTCACACTAACACTTCCATTTAATATTCCCATCCTCACCCATTTCTTCTTCCACCAGGATGTTGATCTATTCCTTTTTCAAATCAATTTATCTTTCTTCACTGACTGTTTGCCCTTGGCCAATAAACTCTTCTGGCCTCTCCTGCCAGAAAAATATTTTCACTTAGTCTGCCACTAAGGTTACTCATCTGCTTTCCTTTCAGCCACACAATTCTAAAAAAAGATGATTTAAATATAACAGCTGCACACATTTCTCTCTTATTTAGTACATGTACCAGCTGGCCCCAAACCCTTTTATGTCATATATGATATGAATCTATTATTTTCCATCAACATGATTTTTATGCAATTGAAGAGCAAACAGAACTGTCATATCTTTTGCAAAGAAGAACCACCATTTAACAAATAGTTACCATTAGATTCTGTGCTAAGCTCCTTGAATGTATTAACTCATCGAATCTTCACAACAATCCTATAAGGTAGACAGTGAAAGCATTTCCATTTTACAAATAAATAAGGATACTGAACTTAATTTTTTCTCACTTATCTGTTTATGATCTTGGAGCTACAACTTAACTAAATCTCAGCAGCTCAGGCACAAACTGTTAATCAGCCATGTGCTAATCATTACTCTGATGATTGCTCTTTGACTCATGAGCTATCATAATACCAACACTGCGCTGTTGAAGGTCACCAAAGGCCTCACTCCAAGTGCTTCTTCCCTGTTATAACTCCATAAGATTTACAATGGAAATTCTTCCTTACTCTGCATACATTATGTGTTGCTTTCCATCTAAATATGGATACCCTTTCCTTCATGGATTACTGTGTTTTATTCCTACCCTTTTTACCTCTCTCTTTCCCTGCCTCATATTGCAGCATAGATACACATACTATTATTTCTCTTGTATTAAGAAAATTACATTCTTTTTTAATTCTGCTTCATTGGCATAGCCACTACCTTACTTTTCTTTTCCACTTCCCATTGAAAAAGAAGTCTATATGTGCTAGTTCCACTTTCAAATTTTTTCATTCACTCCCCAACCCACTGAAATCTCAATTCTACAAGTATTCCATTGAAACTGCTCTTTCCAAGGCCAACAATAATCTCTAATTACAAATCCAATAAAACCTGTTCAGTCCTTATCTAACATGATCTGTCTAAATGTTTGACTGGCACTTTAAACTCAATAGACTTAAAAAATGAACTCATTGTTTTCACCACCTGCCCCTCACCCTGCTTTACCTCCAAGTTTTTCTCTCATGTTTAGCTGAATTTCTGTTATTCCATTTTAATAGGCTCAGGACCTCCTGTAGTTTTCTTCCTCATCTTCCTTTCATTCACCAATCATTTCACCCATCTCATTTCAACCTTGGCAAAAACCTTCATTAGAGGCTCTTAATTCTGGATGCGTGCTAGAATCACCTGGGAAACTGTTTTAGAAATGCCTATGCACAGACCCTAATCCCAGACCGATTTAGAGAATCTCAAAGAGTTCATTAGGCATGGACATTTTCTAAGGCTTCTCAAGTAATTGAAATTGCAACCAGGATTGAGAGTCATAGTTCCATATTTTTGTCAGTCATATAGTCCAAACTCAGACTCTCATCAGCTCTCTCCTAGATTATTTTAATACTTTCTGATTTCTTTGCATGCCCACAACCTCTCTTCTTTAAGACTTTCGAATACATTTTTGCTAAAACCTGTAAAACACAGCTTTACGGAACATCCACTGCCCTGCAATGTTCACATAACTTCTAGAATAAAATTCAATTGCTTTGCACAACAAGCCCATCCAGGAAAATGCTTAAGTTAAAGTGCGTACCATATAGTAATTTGCAATATATTAGAGAAAAACAAATATAAAAAATCAAAATAAATACAAAATGTTCATAAATCTATGTATCCTCTTTCCCATTGGTTAGCATAGTGCCATAAAAACAGGGGCATGGAGAAAATATCTTTTGAAATAATTTGAAAGACCATTTTTAAGACTAAGCTTCAGCTAACCCCAAAATTCAATCTAGTCAAACATGCTTGTGCCTAGTAGGAATTCAATAACTGTCAGTTAATTGCCAGATAATTGTAATGTCTATACTACTTTTCCCAATCTCACACAGTGCACGTTAAAGCAATGAGAAAGAAATCTGCAAGAAATCTAAATATTTTTATTTCAATGTTCTCTTCCCAAAGCATTATATATGCACAAAACAAGGACAGGAAGGAAGGAAGGAAGGAGAAGGAAGGAAGGAAGGAAAAGGAAGGAAGGGAGGGAGGGAGGAAGGAAGGAAGGGAGGGAGGAAGGAAGGAAGGAAAGAAGGGAGGGAGGGAGGAAGGAAGGAAGGAAGGAAGGAAGGAAGGAAGGAAGGAAGGGAGGGAGGGAGGAAGGAAGGAAGGAAGGAAGGAAGGAAAGAAGGAAGGAAGGAAGGAAGGAAGGAAGGGAGGGAGGGAGGAAGGGAGGGGAGGAAGGAAGGGGAGGGGAGGAGGGGGGAGGGAGGGAGGGGTAGAGGGAAGGGAGGAAAGGTAGGAAGGAAAAAAGAAAGACCCTTCTTTGATAGAAATAATAACATTCTACCATGAGTTCTCTATGTGGGTAGCAGGGACAGAAGATATTCAGTATATGTCTCTCCCAACTTTTCACTTTCTCTAAGCAGAGTGTCCAGTGTCATCCTAATTCTCCCCATTAAATTAGTAAGTCAAAGTGAGAAAGGGCTGGATAAGGAACAAATACAATTTGCTTTCTTTCTTTGCATCGCCCTTTCATATGGATACATTATCTATGAATTGAGAAAATGATCAAAACTTTGAAAAGATCAAGTCTCATTTAATCACTCAGTTAATTACTATGCTATTAGTGATTATTATCGAAAGTCACAGTCGAATTGTATAGCATTGGTTGTAAATAGTGCAAGTATTGTTACGGGAAATAAAGAATAAAATCAAAATTTATTTTTATTTTAATCATAGATGCAGATTCTCAGATCTCTTCCTACCCATTAAAAACAATAGCATATTTGAAATCACAAATAATACACTCTGATGTTAAACTGGAAGTTTCTATTGTGTTAAAGCAACAAGAGTGTATAAAAAATTAAGCAAAATAAAACTATAGGATATTATTCCAAAAATAGAGGACTTCAAAAGAATTATCACAAATCAGTCACTCACTGGCCCATAGTCTCACACTGTAATCTCATCCATGTTCCAGCATATTACAATGGATGGATACCAAGTTAATTTTAAAAGGATTACACACACACACACACACACAGTTCATGTGAAAACTAGTGAGATCTGAATTAGGTCTGTATTGAGTTAATAGTATTATACCAATGCCGATTTCCTTGGTTTGACAATGTTATATGGTTTTGTAAAATGTTATCACTGGGTAAGATGGGTAAAGTTTTCAAAGAAACCCTCTGTGCTATTTTTTATAGCTTCCTGTGAGTCTTAATCTTTAAAAATAAAAAAATTTTAAAAAACTTTAAAGGTTAAATTATAGTCATATTTGTGATTTTAATATTTTCATACATATTTTGAAAGATAAAGAGATCATTAACAATTTTCATAAAATGAATTTTACATATTGCTAGCAAATTATGCCAGTTGTACTCATAGTCAAGAAGGGCAAGTAGCACAAGTGTTAAGTATATATATTTCAATTGTATCCTAGCAAAGAAGCATTCATATATTGGAACCTTGTATAAATGGCAAGATTTGCCATGGATCTTTATTTTAAAAAAAAAGATTGAAGAATTTATGTCATCTTCCCCAGGAATTCAGAGGTTTCCCTGGATAATAACTGAAATGCTTTTAAAATAAAACACAGAAAACAGATCTATAAATGTAATTTATGAAAGCGAGTCCATTTTATATCCCAATTTTATTCACCTTTTCTGAATAGTCACAACATTAATCTACTGGGGATAATCTAGTTAGTATATTTGAAATTCCATGGTTTTTTTTTCCATTATATGCATGTATTACACTTGTATATAATACAGAGTTTCCAGTGTTGATTTAAAGAAGTTTAAAAAATGAGAAGCATGATCTATATAATTTCAAATCTCAAACAAACCTAGGACAAATTCATAATTTCCAAAAAGTATAGTTTTTCACTTGGTTACAAAGAAATTAACGATATTCTAATTGATGCAGAAACCCCAGGGCAACTTTTTTTTATAATTTCATATAGTCTTGAGCCATTGTGAAAATCCACTCAAAGCCATCTGATTCATTTTATGCATGATTAAAATGGAGGCAGAAAGTCATTTCATTCCATGAACTTATGAGACAGTGGATTTTAGTTCAATGTGAGATACATACTTTTCAGACTTTATTTTTAACCAATTTTACATTTTTAGTTGCTCTTCCCAGGAAAGGGTCTGAGTAGTGTTTTGGCCTTTGAATATTGTCACAAACTAACAGACCAAAGTTCCCCAGGATATATGGGCCTCCATCCTGGAAACCAACATATGTCTAATTGACCACGTCAGTGAGTTTCTAGAATACAAGATATTTCCATACCTTCTTCCATACCACCTTCCATGATGGAAATTCTAACAGGACAATTTATGAAGCATCTTCTGAACAGTCTAAAATGAGTAAAACACAGAAATCCCTCTTCTTGCATTCCTTCAAACTATAGGTTTACACAATATTGTTACAGAATGGCTACGCAATTTTCTTTCTTCTCTCCCTTCATATCACAAATGAAACAAAATAAATGTAGTATAAAATTATACATTCTATAACTTAGAAAAAAAAGTACATACATGTTTAAGGCCTTTAAATATTTATGACTTTCCTGTAGAACCAAAACCACAAACGTTAAAATCGCTACAAAAATGTCACAAAATATTGGCCTAACAAATTGTTTGAATAGGAAAACTGTAAGCAAATATTTATAAATTTGAGACTGAGGAAAATGAACAATTTTTTCTATCAACAGATTGAACAAATATATGAGCATTCAAACAGTCATTGGGATCAAGCAAAAGAAAGTCTTTTAAAATGAGATAGGACAGTTTTTAAAAAAATACTAGAAGAAATCTAAGTGAATAATATTCAAGCTAAGAAATCAGATACTCACATGCATCCCTGTCAATTTTTTTGAAACTGAAGGCTACCCATTAACTTGACTGCTTACTGCTGATTTCTGTGAAGGGAATAAGTAAACATAAAAAATTAAAGAAAAGCTCACTTAAAAAAAAAAACAGAAAGGGAGAGTGCTCTAGAGGTACAAAGTATTATATAATGAAAATGGTAATCCAGTTCTAACTACTACCTATTTGACAAAGAGCTTCAGCAGGGTGTTGTTAGCCTTAGGGAAGTATGCCAGCTTGTCTATACATTCTTATATGATTGATTTATTCAGATAACTATTACTTGCCAACATTATTACCAATGGATATATATTTCCATTCCTTTAACAAAAGCAACTTTAAGATGTTAAAACATGTAGGCTTTCTGAGCTCCAAGATTAGGATATAAATAAAATTGTCTCAGTCTACACCATGCCAGAGGAAAAGTTCTCAAAGGAAATGTCATTAAAGCCATGTGTAGTCCCACTAGCAAATGAACATACGACCCAGGAACACATCCAGGACAGAAGGACAGTGCACTTGGGATACGGCTTGCAGAAACAAGAAAAGTAGTCACATCTGGAGCCAATAACTCAAAAGGTGACTGTCTCTAACATCACCCTGAAAAAAACAACTCTTCACCAGCTCCGCAGACAGTGACTTCAAATTCTTTTAACAATTTACAAGTTGAACACAGTCCAAATCTGCTGAAATCTTCATGACATGGAAGTTCATGTCTGACTTTTAAAAAGTCTTGATTTCAAGAAGAGGCCATGAAATCCCTTGGAAATAGACTCTTGAGTGCCTATTTCAAGTGGTACAAAAATCTTCAAGATCACCTCAGGAGTTGTTCCTATGCGTATGTTCAATGTCATCAGCCTTGAGGATCACTTGATTTCTCCTGGGTTAATGGGTTACCTACAAAGGAAGGAGAAAAATATAGTCAACATTTCATAACATACCAATAATCTTAAAACTAAACACAAGTAAAAATTAATAGATAACTCAAAATGCTGGTGTTTGCTATATCAAATACATTGCTTAATTTTAAAGGACTAACAGATGCAGGTATTTCCATCATATAAAAATACACTTTTTTTCTCATTGTCAACTCACAATATTTTTAAAGCCATTTGCACAATTATCCAAATGAATACAACTGTGACTAGAATTATCCCAACTGGCGACAACAATATCCCTCTCAGACCCAGAGAGTGATTCTGGAATCCTTGTTCTTTTGCACAGGCTTGGTGGCCATAACCCAAATATCACAAACACATCATACTAGGCCTCAGCGAAGAAAGACCTTTGTTCCCAGCAACATAGCCACATCATATTCTCAAAAAGCCCTTGGGGATTGGTTCCATACAGTTCATTTTTGAAATAGTTTAAAAATTGAGGGTTTGAGTCAATTATATTTGAAAAATTGTATTTGAAAAATTATGTTTGAAAAAATCTGTTTATGGGGAACAAAAATATCTGAGGAGAGAAACAATAAGGAATAGAAAAATGTACCAAATGTTAAAGGTGACCCAAATTTTTCATAAAATTGAGTAGAATATACTCTTAATGCTATTTTAAGTATCACTGAGAAACATTCATACTAACTTCACACCTACTAAAGTCCAAAGACCATTTGTATACAGGAAAAAAGAATAATAAACAGATAGAATACCTGATACATATATACAAACATATCTATGTATGCACAGATACAGAGGAAAACACACAGGGAGAGGGAGAAGAGAGAGGGAGAAGGAGGGGAGAGGAAAAGAGATTTTGAGAGGGGGAGAGGATACAGGGAGAAAGAGGGGAGAGGAGAAGAGATTACCGACACAGCAGAAATCGAGATATTTCTGCTGTGTTAATAAATTTCTAATTCTACTCTAATATCAGGCAGGGTATTTAGAGAGTTACCTAACAGTTCTTTTCTAGGAATGGCTAAAACAAAACGTGATTTTAAAAAATTATTGTCAAAACTTTGATTTTATTCTATTAAGTGACATTGTTACTTGTCCTTTGAAAAACATTGCAAAAGTCTGTTTGGTTTCATTGTTTTCTGATCAATTATTTAAAAAATGAATATATTAAACAAAATAATAAGCTAGTTCTAGACTTTGCTATGGCTAGTCTCAAATTATACTACCAAAGGGAGATGCTACAAAAGGCAAAAAAGTGTTTTCATGCATGGAGGCAGTCATCTTATTTCTGTCTCAGTGGTCTGCCAGCACTCCCAAGGAAGGAGTTCTTTGCCTGCGTATTTGAAGTGTCTTACTCCCATGCACAGAACCATGCAAGAAGTTGAGCCAAGGATGGAGGGTTGGAAACACATGAAGAGCCTATTGAATCTTTGAGATTCTGGGAGCAGGAGATATCTTAGGCATAGCAGCGATCTCATGATCAATTATCAACTATCATTCTGCCTGCCATTCAGGAGTCATCATATACAATTTCTGTGAAGGGCTCCCAAATTGAGTATGAACATGGACCATATTTTCAAAACTTATGCTGAAAAGACCAGAAAAGAGAGGGGAAGATACGTGTGTGTGTAAAAGATGGAGAGAGGAAATTGAGAGAGAAAGAGAGAGAGAGAGGAAATTGAGAGAGAATAAATGGTTGAGCCTCTGCTGTTCCTCAGTGTAGCCAAATGGAGAAACATGGTGGAAATGAACTGGATGAATGTGGTGCCATGACTCTATGATTGCAAGTGACGTGTCCTCTTGATCCACTTCAAGCTCAGGTTCTAAGTAATCTATTAGTGCGTATAATAGATGCATTCCTATATCTTCATTTAAAGCTAAATATTTGACTCTACTAGTTTATATAAAGTTGAGAAATGATCCTCTCAACTATTTATATATTAAAACTCTGCTCTCCTATAATTTTGAAAATAGACATCTAAATTAAAAGCATAATACAAAAGTCTTATGAAACTAAAACAATTTTTTTCTCCATTTCTGTAGAGAAAAAAACATATATATATATGCACACACATAAACATATAAACACATATAAATAAGGATATAACCCATATCCTCAAAAACATCATAATCATCCATTTTCATGACATCTTTCTATCAGCTAACATAATTGTTAGAGAAAATTTAAGCATGACTAAAAGAAGTAATTGTCTAAATACACATTTCTAATATTAGATGAAAGTGTACAATCTAATACTTGATTTTTTTTTTGTTTATTTGATTTTGACCAAGAGGACACATGGTGATTCGGCATCAAGAGCTCTGTATTTAGGCCAGAATGGCAGTATTACCATGAAGATCAAGTATTATAATGTTATTTAACACCTAGCTTTGTCAACACTGAACAACTATAAAAATAAAAGGTCTGGATTTTAGGAGGGATTTTTTTTTGCTTTTGAACATATAAATCTTTAACAAGAGAGCCACTAAAGGTAGAATGAAAGTAGAATGAAAGAATCACACTATTAAATTTAGCCTAAAGCTTCCTCCTTACATATTTTAAGTTCAGCCTAAAGGTTTCTCTGTACATCATAAAATGTAACCTAAATGGAAGTGTAAACACACTGTAGTCCACTCTTATGCCAATCACCAAGTTTTGGCCAATCAAAGGTGGCCAACTGTTCAAACTGTGTTCAGATAAGGCAGATGCTGATCTGTAAGCAATCTGGCTATCTCTATACCTCACTTCCATTTTCTCTGTCACTTTCCTTTTCCTGTCTATAAATCTTCCACCACGTGTCTGCACTGGAGTCTCTGAGCCTACTCTTGCTTGGGAGACTGCACGATTCACAAATTGTTCTTTGCTCAATTTAATTCGGCTAAAGTTTTTCTTTGAACAATACTAACAGACATTCATGCAAGTTTACAGAACTGCATTGAAGGAATTAAAGCCTAACTAATGACTCATCCTTTTCAACACAAAATAAGGATGAACATGTATAAATATCTACCAGCACCCTCCCTGACAACCTCAGGGTTTGCACTAAACAAGATGGGAGAAACAAAGGTTTAAAAATGTATAGGAAAATGATTCTAAATATAGGTACATTATCACCAATTGAAAAAGCTTACTATGCAAGGTCCAAATACTATTTGCAAATAAAATTATTACCTAAAATTAAACAAAAATATCAACCTTTTATGATTTGTATGCTTATTTTAAATAAATATGAGTGACCCAAGTTTAAATTCTGGCATGCTGGGGGGGAACATATTTTAAATGCCATTTTACCTTTTGTAGACTCTAAACTGGAACACCCTGATATGCAAGATTTGCTTAAGCAATATTTATACAATCCAACATTTTTAAAAAGTATAAGTAATCGTTAATATATCAAATTAAGCATTGCCATATTTTTAGAACTTAAATAATACTCTTTCATTTAAACTATTTTTTGGAAGAGGCCAAGCACTAAGTTATACTTTCTAAGGAAGATTTTTGGCAAGTTTTCAGTATCTAAAAGCAGGAGGTTGCAATAAAATCAGTTTTACAGGATGGGAGATAGCATTTGCTACCATGACTGCACACTATCTTCTTGTTCTGAGGGCAATAGATATAAAATACTTCATGAGGGAGAGAAATGGCCCTAGGATTGTTATGGTTGTGCCTTGAGCTTCATGTGCTATAATCACTATCTCAGTAAATTTGCCTTTCCAAAGGCAATATTTTACAAAGCTGTTCTTTTTTATGGAAATCTTATTTGTGTGTCCCGCACACCAGCCAGTTTGGTAAGTGTGTGCTGCACACCAGCCAGTTTGGGCTGCTGAACACATATAAAATGCAGAAATAATAATAGCTTTTCTGTCACAAGCAGGACGCTACCCTGGCAGCAATCAACCAGGATGAAGATGCTAATCTGGTAACACTAAGCAAAAAGTAGTAATTATTTAAGATCAAGGCACCCACTTATCACAGCCCAACAAAACAATTATAGGGCCCTGATTAGATGTCTAAACAATTCATGCTAAAATCATGTCTTTAAGTCTGTTCAACAATTTAAATTGAGAAAATAAAACCTGGTTAATGACATATATGATATTAGTTAAATTTGAAATTAGGCGAACTCAATTATTTATACTGTTTCCATTTTATTGTTTGAGTATTGTGAAATTTCCTCTGCCAATCTTCAAATTAAAGTAACTTACGAAGTTGGAAGGAAATTCAATAATCTTTTTATAAAATTCTTAAATCTTAAAATTCTTACAATCATTATACTGAAGCCTAAAATTCCTTTTTCCCCCCTGTTCAAGTCCTGCTGACTAGGTTATCCGCAGGAGGTAACACTATGGTGAGAGGCATAATAACAAATAGCTCAGGCTTTGTTCGGCAGACTGCCCAGGTTCAAATCCTTGCCTTATCACTTTCTAACACTATGGGGTTGAATAAATTATTTAAACTCGCTGACCCTTGGCCATCCTGTGTGTAATATGCTATTGTGATTAAATCAGATAATCCAGACAAAGTGCTTGTCCCAGTAAATGCCTTTTAAATATTAGTAGGTGGTAGAAGTAGAAATTCTCAAACAAGATACAAAAGGTGATACATAGGATACCTATTGGAGGGCGGTATTACTTCTTGTTTCTCTAAAAATATTTACTTAATTTTCTGTTGCTTATAATGATTCATCTTGCAATTATTTCTTTTCATAATCTTGTTATGTTAATAATAAAAGTCACATATTAAAAATGAAGCACTGGCCAGGCATGGTGGTTCAGGCCTGTAATCCCAATGCTTTATTTAATTTATTTATTTATTTATTTTTTAATTTTATTTTTTTGAGACGGAGTCTGGTTCTGTCACCCAGGCTGGAGTGCAGTAGTGCTATCTTGGCTCACTGCAAGCTCTGCCTCCTGGGTTCATGCCATTCTCCTGCCTCAGCCTCCTGAGTAGCTGGGACTACAGGCACCCACCACCATTCCCAGCTAATTTTTTTGTATTTTTTTTTTAGTAGAAATGGGTTTTCACCATCTTAGCCAGGATGGTCTCAATCTCTCGACCTCGTGATCTGCCCGCCTCGGCTTCCCAAAGTGCTAGGTTTACAGGCATGAGCCACCGCACCCACCCAATCCCAGTGCTTTAAAAGGCTGAAGCAGGAGGATTGCTTGAGGCCAGGAGTTTGAGACCAGCCCGGGCAACATGGCAAGACCCCTCAAGACTCTACAAAAAAACAAAAATATTAAAAATTAGCCAGTCGTGATGGTGCACACCTCTAGTCCCAGCTACTCAGGAGGCTACAGGGAGGACTGCTTGAGCCCACGAGGTCAGGTCTATAGTGAGCTATGTATGATCTTGCCAATGCACTCCAGCCTGGATGACACAGTGAGACTGTCTAAAAAAAATTGTAAAAATAAAAATTAAGAAAAAATGAAGCACGACTTTGATGTTCCATGAAGGTAGGCGGCCTGTTTTCAATGCTCAGTTCTGCTAATGATTTATTGGGTAAAACAGAAATACTATTAGCATCTGCATCATAGATTGTCTGGGCTGAGAAGTAAATGAGTTAATAGGTTACATGCTTAAAACAGTACGAGGAACCTAATGAGTGCTAAAGAAGTATTAACTATTATTATTCAGATAGGTGTAAATTTTTAGCCATCCAAATGTATTAAATTCCCAGGTTTTGCCTCTGATTGTTTCTGCACATATGTTACTAGTCTTCTCTGATACAGAATTCCATTTTTTTCTAACTCTTTGTCTTTCTAATAAACCAGCTACCATCAGACTTTGCACAAAGGATACATATTTAGGAAGTTGGCACTGCACTTCATCTACACTTAAAAAATAAATGGGATATTATTATGCCAAAAAATGCAGATTTGCAAATTTCCCTATTCTTTATTGATGGTTCCTCTGACATTATTTTTCTTTGAGTCCTACCCCATATCCCAGATTTTTTTAAATTTCAGTTGTTCCATTTGCCAGTCTACAACATATTTGTGAAATCACTGCCAAATCTCCGCAGCATCAATGTAAATCTTATATGATATTAGCTGAATTAAAAAAAATTCCCTTCTCTAATATGTTCATTAAAATCATGTTATGAGGAACTATTAAGCAATATTTATATAATAGAAGTGAAAATGCATTATGAACAATAGAAGTGAAAATGCATTATGAACATTGCAGTCAATTTCATTTTAAAGTTAAATTTTCACTAAAATATCCATGTTATTAGATAAACATTTATTTTTGGACTGATGAGCACTCTTTAAACAACTGGAAGACAAGGAAATGTGGTAATACTTCTAAGGGGAGGCAGAAGGATTAAATGTAGTGCATGGCCGATCCTTTTAAGGTGGCTGCTTAATAACATCACAAATAGGCACAATTTCAAACTAACATTACAATAAATTTAACTTATTCGATAAAGGTAAAAGGGAGAATAGAATACCTTCATCATCCTAAGTGCTGATTTGAATGAACTCTTCCATTCTTTGAATATAATTGCTACTTCACTGCAAATGTATTTTTTTAATGTAGCTCTTACAAGTACGTGAAATAAGCTCTTGCTTCACTTTTTGTGTACTAAATGTGCAATTAAAACATCATTACTCACTAAAAATACAAAAAATTAGCCGGGCGTGGTGGCGGGCGCCTGTAGTCCCAGCTACTTGGAGAGGCTGAGGCAGGAGAATGGCGTGAACCCGGGAGGCGGAGCTTGCAGTGAGCCGAGATCGCGCCACTGCACTCCAGCCTGGGCGACAGAGCAAGACTCCGTCTCAAAAAAAAAAAAACATCATTACTCTGCAGTAGCAGGTTTTCTCATTTAAGCTTGAGAAAAGCTGCCATTACATTGGTTGTAACTATATGTGAAAGCACTTGTCATATCTTAAAGCACCTCATGCAATGAGGTATTAAGAAATGAAAGACACCTATTGGTCTGGGATATTCACGCATGAGCAAGCTGACCAGACAGCTTTCAGGTAAGGTAAGGCACTATGAGACAGTGACATATGAATCACTTTTATAAATATACTCATCTATGTGAAAATTAAGCCTATATTTTACTTTCATGATGATGGAGGTGACTCCTAGAGACCTGAAAACCATTGTATTTTCATACCACAGCTTAGTTTTACCTCCAAAGAACTGCTTTTGCTAGATTGGCCTGAACATTTATTTTAACGTTGTGAGATACGTTTAATACTTCAGCTAAGATCAACATTTCCACTAAAGGACCTTGAACTATACTCAGTTATCTATTTTATAAATTCTTGAAAAATTCAACAGCTTTGGGTGAGTGGAAAGAGTAATTTCAAACAGCAGCATTTCTGTAGCTAACTGATTATATTTAGGTGTAAATCAGTGTGAGTCTCAGTGTAGGAAGCAAAAAAACGAAGAGATTATCCAGACTTGGCATATAATCTTTCTAGACTTCTGGAAAGAAACAGAATACCAGATATGCCTGAATGGGACAGCCTCATTCTGCTAATCAGGAGACCAGGGGTTTATACCAGTGTTACTACCTGCTAGTTCTAGAACTCTGGATAAGTCACTAAAAAAATATCTGAAACTTGAGTTTGTATCTACCAAGCACATTGGTTGGAGTCAGTAAGCTTCTAACTCACTTCTTACCTCCAACTACTATGAACTTTCTTAAGAAACACTACTTCTAAATGGGATAAAATGTCGTTCTGATCACCTAAATTCTTCAGTGGTATAACCACTTTGAAGACTTCATTTTCTAAAAGGCCTAATCATTATATTAGAAAGCAGAATTAGTGAGCTTCTACCACATATACAACATCTGTCAATGGCTTTCAGCTTCCTATGCTGTGCAAATGAAGATCTTGACTGGAAATGAATCTTTTGAACAGATGGACCTGCGCTGTTTCTTGGAACTTTGAAAGCTGTACAGCGTGCCTGCCATGAACTCTTCTACGTGACTCATGAAAGTAGATGACTGTTTGCGTTGCCATTTATGCACATTCATCCACTCAGAAGCAGATCAGCCGTTTCTCTCTGGATGACATTCAATGCTAGCAAAACACAGCATTTTCTGCTTTTTAAGTAGCTAATAAATTCCTTTGACACTTTAAAAAAGCTTTGTTAAGACAAGACGTTGCTTCCCCTTCCCTTGGTACCCCAACACACACACACTGTGTTTGTTTCAGGTGCAGAATCACACACGCAAAATTAAGAGAATGGTGAAAGCCAACAGCATATGGAATAAGGAGAAATCTCTTGAAGACATTCAAAAAATCCTTAAGTCAGGAAAACAATTATTTTAAATGCCTCAAGGAAATCTGAGCAGAATTTTTAAGATATTAATTCTATATGCCAGCATTGTTCATACATTTTTACAGACAGTTGAGATTCTGAACTCAATTCAGAGGTACTTTACCTGCTAAATTTGATATTAAGTTCATTTTTCTAGACTAGCCTCTCATTTGTAAAAGAGTAATTTGAATTGATAGTTTTTATCCACTTTCCGCCAGAAAGCTTTACTTTATAAGTTTCAATCTGGTCAAGAATCACTCTCCTCAAGAATTCCAGTCTCACTACAGAAGTTTTAAAAGTTCTACTTTAAAAAATGAGTTTAAGATAGTTGGAGTTAAGGGTGAAGAAGAGCTGAAACTTGGAAGAAATTCCTTTTCACAGCCTAGAGAGCATTTTCTCTTAACTTCTTTGTTGGTTTGTGTTACAAATACAAATGGCTCTTAGGGACAACATTTCCTTGAGATACTGAAATCACCTTTGCAAAAACTGTATCAGGGAGAAAATTATGGCAGTTGGGGGGGATCTACTCTAGCCAAACCCTGTCTTGCCTTTGGCATTCAACCTGATCTTAATTATTTCTGGGTTTAAGCCAAGCTAACTTCGGAAGACATTGTTTATAGTTTAAGTAGTAATAGCCTTTCACCAAAACTCAACCACGTTTGTAAAGCTAAGGAAAGATCACCAGGCTAGAAGGATAGAGGAGCCTGAATTCTACTAAGGCATAGACATAAACAATTGCCAGCCATTGTTCTGGAGGTCACAATGGATGCAAATTCTCCAATTTCTCCTACAGATAACATCACTGTTGTAGAACCTAATATGGGTCTTTTGAGATATCTTTTCAGGGTTTTTGCAAGCCTGACACCAGTAGCTCCACCTGGACCCACCAACCGCTCCTGTGGCCCCACCCAGAAGCAATTCGGCCCACAGGAGGACCATTTCCCACACCTGTATGACTGCATCCCCAAACAACAGTAGCAAGCAATCATTCCCTAGCCACTCCCACCCCTTCCCCCAAACTATCTTTGAAAAACCCTAGCCCCCAGATTATCAGAGAGCTTGATTTGAGTAACAGCTTCATCTCCTGTGTGGCATGGCTGGCCTCTGATCAATTAAATTCTTTATTGCAATGCCATGGTCTCTATGAATTGATTTTGTTTGTGCAGCAGGCAGGAAGAACCCTTAGGGCGGTTACACACCTGTCTGAATGAAGAATATGTTGCTGTCACTTAAAAGGACTTGATGTAACTTGTGAAAGGACAAAAGTAGTACCAGAAGTTTGTGAGAACATGCCAGAAGCAGCACACGGAGATGGAGCATTCTCTCCTCTCCATCCCCATCATCTTCCATAAGATTAAGAGATGATCATTCTATATGTGGTAAATCTTTTATTTAAAAAATCCCCTTCTGTAAGTTTCAAACTAAAATCCATTTTCTGAAGGATAGGGCAACATAGATGGTGATGTTTAACACATTGGGTGCTTTTGCTTTTTTTTTTTTTTTTCCGGTTTCCTAGATGTAGTTCTTTTTGGACTTTTCTGATAACAACCACCATAGTTCAGTAATTCTGAATTTCCAAAGTGTATCAAAATATGAATGCTTAAATCTAATTATTTGTAATACTTAGATGCAGGTATGAAATAATATCCAATTATGGGGCACTTTAAATATATAAAGAATGGACCACTAGGTAAGAATGCAGCCTTTATTTGGTTTATGGAGATGAAGCGAAAGTCTGATGGCTCAGTACTTTTCATGCTTATTTCCAAATAATAGTGCTTTGAACACTAACAGAAGTCCAAGAATACACCCAGATTTTTGTAGTATCCGTTTCCTATTTTGGGGAAAACAATACTGCAGAGCCATTGTAGTGACATAACATAATGGCTCTTTGTGGCCAATTATTTGTTCAGTGTATAGCCCTCACGTCAGTTTAAAGAATGATGCCTCTCTCTATTTTTTAATAACAATAATCCAATGCCTTTCTTTACCGACCACTGAGGCAGTTCTTTGCCCTCTGACTCCCTAAAGCTGTACCAAGTTCATTGTACCCTCTGAAATCAGGGGCACGTAAATGCTAATGGTAACCACAAGAAAGAGTAGGTCATAGTTAATCCTGTTAGCACCATGTACACACCTGCTGCCTTGTGAGCAATAAACCAAGACGGGAGCTCATTTCTGGAGTTGTTTTGAATCTTTACTTCTCAATGAAACTTCTGTCCCTTCCTTAGAATCCGACCAACACTAGGATTCGCCACAACTAGTGCTCCAACAGGGAGCCAAAACTTTTTTAAGTGTGGAGAAATCAAAAATTGTCATCAGGCACAGCAGAAACCTTCTCTTTCTACTTCTCCATTCGAACTTGAAGAGTTTTACATGTTTGCCTAAGGAACAAACACATGTCAGGCACTCCACTGTTTAACAGATTATTACAGAAAGCAAACCTGGGAGAAAGGGGACATTACAACAAACATAAAGGGACAACAAGACAATAATGTCCTTTACCTCCAAAAAAGCTCACAATGGGGATAGGTTTGTATCTCTCTTAGAAGATTATATAATCTTAGTACATCATTTTTTAATTTCAAAGAGACACACACCTTTAAATGGGACTAAAATAAACAGTTTTTACAAGAAATTTAAAAAAAGGACAGTAAGCATTTCTTGTGAATATTTGGGGAGCATTCTGCACAAACCTAAGAAAAAAGTTTATTAGAAGCAAGGAAGAAAGTACACAGAATTCAAGAGATAGTCATCTAAGCATAAAAGTGTAAAATAATTGTAGAAACAATATTAGGTAGTAATAATCAATTATAATTCAAAGATAAAATATTTGTGATCTTAACCATTCATAGCCTTGCCTGATCATCCATGCCTAGAGTGATTTATAATTTGCTGAGGCAGGAATTTGAACCATACACACTTTAAGGGTGATAAATGGAACCAAGTCATTTAATCAACGTATGGGTCTAGTCAACCCTGGGTGGCATTCATTTTTCAAGCCAACTTTGTTGCTCTCTAATCATTATTAATTGTGTAATCCTCATTAACAGTCAGAATGAGATTCATGACATTTTTCAGTTGTAACTTATGATATTTTATAGATATAGATAGATGTTTAAAAGTTTTATTGGCCAGGTACAATGGCTCACGCCTGTAATCCCAACACTTTGGGAGACCAAGGTGTGTGGATCACCTGAGGTCAGGAGTTCGAGACCAGCCTGACCAACATGGTGAAACCTCGTCCCTACTAAAAGTACAAAAAATTAGCCAGGGATGGTGGCGGTTGCCTGTAATCCCAGCTACTCTGGCGGCTGGGGCAGGAGAATCGCTTGAACCCGGGAGGCAGAGGTTGCAGTGAGCCAAGATCACGCCATTGCACTCCAGCCTGGGCGACAAGAGTGAGACTCTGTCTCAAAAAAAAAAAAAAAGTTTTATTTATACTCCCTTTTCCAAAGTACTCCAATGATATCAAAACATACTATTTGAATTTCAAATATTTGAAGAATAATTCAGTAGTTGAGAGAAAAATCTGCGTAACAATAATAAATTAATAAATCATATGCAAATTGGCTATTAATAATAATTTAGGCTCTGACAATAGAGGGGTTTTTGTTGTATAAGTTAAAAGTAAAGTAAAGCACTTTCCACATAAATTTGAGAGGTTGGAATAGTTAAAACTAATAGCAAGAAAAAAGACTAATCATGTAATTAGTAGAAAAATATATTTTCTAATTTTGAAAATATTTGTGTTATTGAGCAATTAGAAAAGACCCCTGTTTTCTTATCACTGCTAATACTGGCCTCTCCCTCCTAAACCAGAAAATGTAAGATTTAAATGATGGTTTGAGGAAGAGTGGAACTTCTGTATTCTGGCCAGAGTCGAGTCTAGATGCCTTTATTTAGATATATCAAAGCCAACACAGTTGTGAAGTGGGTCCGTGTTATGACTTGCAGTGGACACATGTAGCTGAAGATAAATGATAAAGACTGAGAAAATTTAGAAGAGTTTCAGTTTTTTGGGTTTTTTTGTTTTTAAGAAAAAGCAAGTCGCACATGAAGAAATACATTATCTACATATTTCCAATCCTCCATTTTCTTTACGTTGTTCAAAAACATAGAAATGTTTTCAGGGACTTTTTAAAAATTTCATATATACCCATTGAATACTTTAAGAGTAGAATAACTTTTTCCTATATGTCTCATCTCTAATCAGTTTCTAATCATCTTTCTAATCTATTTCCTACTCTCGGTCCCACTACTACACTCCTTATTCCACCTGGTGTGTAAAATTGCAATAATGTCCTGACTTGTCTTGTTCCCTGCTTTTCCTCCTTCTCTTTGCCACCATCATCCCGAAAAGAAAAATCTATAATACTATCCTATTACAGGAAGAAACATAGACTTATTTATGATATACAAGATCCTTCATGATTAGACCCCAAACACCCAGCTTCATCTCCCCTTCTTCCCAGTGTCTCCACAAAACATGCATGCTCCACTCTAGTTGTGCCTATTTAATCCTAGCACTTGATGTGCCCATTCATGTCCCCTGATCTTTGTGTTTGTTTTAGCTTTGCCTAAAATACACTTGTTTCAAACGCCAGAAGAAATGTGGCCACTTCATGATTTATCCAATCAGCCCTTTGTCGTAGTTCTATTATAAGACATATTTCATCATATTATGATTATTAATCTGTTTCTCTCACTAAAATACGAGGTATTGGAGAAAAAGAATATTAGCATACATTTTGTTTCCTCAGTGCTAAGCAGCATATCAGGCACATAAATGATGCCTAATATTTATTAAATGAAAGATTGAAATAATGGATGCATGGAGAGATGAATAAATAAATGAACACGTGAATGAATTAATATAAGGAAAAAGGTGATAAGTAATTTCAGAAGAAGGAAAGCTAGAATCAATATTCGGATTATCTGTAAACAGCAAGGGGGGTGATTAGGTGAACCAAAGGGTCAGTTCCTCAGTTTTTAATTTTTCTAGGATTATCCCTATGATTCTGCAGTTTCAGAATTTGAAATCATAGATATGCATGGGTCCTGACATTCAGCTTCACATTTTCACCTCAGATATTTAAATTTATTCTCATTTGGAAAAGGTCTGATTTTAAAAACAAAATTAATTCATGAAAATAATAATGCAAGTAGATAATAGCAATCTGTGATGCTCTAATTGGTATTAGACTAATCACTTGGGATGTGGAAAATGTCCAAATGAATGCATCAAGATTGATGCTGGCATATTCATTACAGTTAATATTTCAGTTAGAAGCTATCCCATTAAAAAATACACCTATCTCCTGAGTAATTTCCATACAGCTGCTTAACACTGTCAGGAAATTTTTCTCATGAAATATTTCATGAGACAATTACCCTACACCAAGGAATTATATGCTCACTTGACATCAGATATGATGGTGCAAATGAAATAGCATCAAATTTCCTATAATAGAACACAGTAAACAAATAGCACAATGATTGGCTCACCATTGCCCCCAAATAATATTGTGCATGCAATCACTTATGTGCACGCACACAAACAGAATTATGTACTGTATATATTACAGTTCAGGATGCCTGACCTCTCTCCTGCTTTATTTTTCCTATCAAATCTGGAGACTAGTATTTTTAAAGCATGTATATGGCATGATTTTTATTTTTTATTGTTGATAGTTTGTTTTGGGGTTTCCCCCTCATAATAGTTTCTGAATGTGGAACTGCATGAACAAAGAGAAGACACATTTTGTATTTTTTTGTTTTCTTTTCTCTTTCCTTTCTTTCTCTTTCTTTCTTTCATTCTTCTTCTCCTTCTCCCTCTCTCTCTCCTCTCTCCTTCCTTCCTTCCTTCCTACTTCAATACTTTTGGGGGAACAGGTGGTTTTTGGTTATGTGGATAAGTGCTTTAGTGGTGATTTCTGAGATTTTTGTACACTCATCCCCTGAAAAGTGTACACTATACCCATTGTGTAGTCTTTTATACCTCACCCCTCTCCGTCCCTTCTCCCCGAGTCCCCAAAGTTTATTGTATCATTCTTATGCCTTTGTGTCTGCACAGCTTAGCTTTCACTTATAAGTGAGAACATATGATGTTTGGTTTTCCATTCCTGAGTTACTTCACTTAGAATAATGGCCTCCATCCAGATTACTGTGAAAGAAATTATTTCATTTCTTTTTATGGCTGAGTAGTATTCCATGGTGTGTATGTGTGTGTGAGTGTGTGTATACACCCAGATGGGTGTGTGTGTGTGTATATATATATATACACACACACACACATACACATACAGCATTTTCTTTATCCATTCATTGATTGATGGGCATTTGGGCTGGTTCCATATTTTTACAATTGCAAATTGTGCTACTATAAACATGCATGGGCAAGTGTCTTTTTCATATAATGATTTCTTATCCTCTGGGTAGATACACAGTAGTGGGATTGCTGGATCAAATGGTACATCTACTTTTAGTTCTTTATGGAATCTCTACACTGTTTTTCATAGTAGTTGTACTAGTTTACATTCCCCCCAGCAGTGTAAGTGTTCTATTTTCACCACATCCTTACCAACGTCTATTATTTTTTGATCTTTTAAATTATGGCCATTCCATTGTGGTTTTGATTTGCATTTTCCTGATAATTAGTGAGGTTGAGCATGTTTTTATGTTTGTCAGCGATTTGTATATCTTTCTTTTTTGTCTATTCATGTCCTTAGCCCACTTTTTGATGGGATTGTTTGTTTCTTGCTGATTTGAGTTCCTTTGTAGACTCTGGATATTAGCTTTGTTAGATGCATAGTTTGTAAGTATTGTCTCCCACTCTGTGGGTTGTCTGTTTACTCTGCTGATTATTACTTTTGCCGTGTAGAAGCTTTTTATTTCAATTAAGTCCCATCTATTTATCTTTGTTTTTGCCACATTTGCTTTTGTGTTCTTTGTCATGAACTCTTTGCATAAGCCAGTGTCTATAAGAGTTTTTCTGATGTTGTCTTCTAGAATTTTATGGTTTCAGGTCTTATATTTAAGCCTTTGATCCATCTTGGGGTGATTTTTGTATAAGGTGAGAGATGAGGATCCAGCTTCACTCTTCCACATGTGGCTTGCCAATTATCCCAGCACCATTTGTTGAATAGGGTGTCCTTTCCCCACTTTGTTTTTGTTTGCCTTGTCAAAGATTATTTAGCTGTAAGTATTTTGCTTCATTTCTGGGTTCTGTATTCTGTTCCATTGGTCTTTATGCCTAATTTTATACCAGTACCATGCTGTTCGGGTGATTATAGCCTTGTAGTATATTTGAAGTTCAGAAAATGTGATGCTTTCAAATTTGTTGCTTTTGCTTAGTCTTGCTTTGGCAAAGCAAGTAACTTGGATGGAGTTGGAGGCCGTTATTCGAAGTGAAGTAACTCAGGAATGGAAAACCAAACATCGTATGTTCTCACTTATCAGTGAAAGCTAAGCTATGCAGACACAAAAGCATAAGAATGATACAATAAACTTTGGGGACTCGGGGAGAAGGGTTGGAGAGGGGTGAGGTATAAAAGGCTACACATTGGGTATAGTGTACACTCTTTGGGTAATGGGTGCACAAAAATCTCAGAAGAGTTTCTTTTTTTTTTTTTTTTTTTAGAAAAAGCAAGTCACACGTGGGGAAATACATCATTTACACATTTCTAATCTTCCATTTTCTTTACATTGTTCAAAAATATAGAAATGTTGTCAGGGACTCTTTTTTTAATTTGATATATACCCAGTGAATATTTTAAGAGTAGAATAACTTTTTTCTATATGTTTTATCTCTAATTGGTGGGGTCTTTTTTGGTTCCATACGAATTTTAGGATTTTGTTCTTCTAGTTATATGAAGAATGATGGTGGTATTTAGATAGGAAGTGCATTGAATTTGTAGATTGCTTTTGGCAGTATGCTTATTTTCACAATATTGATTCTACCCATCCATGAGCATGAGATGAGTTTCTATTTGTTAGTGTCGTCTACGATTTCTTTCAGCAGTGTTTTGTAGTTTTCCTTGTAGAAGACTTTCACCTCCTTGGTTAGGTGTACTCCTAAGTATTTTATTTTTTGTGCAGCTATTGTAAAAGATGTCGAGTTCTTGACTGGATTCTCAGCTTGGTCACTATTGGTGTATAGCAGTGCTACTGATTTGTGTACATTGATTTTGTATCCTGAAATTTTACTGAGTTCATTTTCAGATCTAGGAGCTTTTCGGATGAGTCCTTAGGGTTTTCTAGGTATCCAATCATACCACCAGTGAACAGTGACAGTTTGACTTTATCTTTACCAATTTAGATGTCCTTTATTTCTTTCTCTTGTTTGATTGCTCTGGCTCGGACTATGTTGAATGGAAGTGGTGAAAGTGGACATCCTTGTCTTGTTCCAGTTCTCAGGGGGAAGAATGCTTTCAACTTTTCCCTGTTCAGTATAATTTTGGCTGTGGGTTTGTCATGAATGGCTTTTATTATCTTAAGGTATGTCCTTTCTATGCTGATTTTGCTGAGGGTTTTAATCATAAAGCGATGATAGATTTTGTCAAATGCTTTTTCTGAGACTATTGAGATGATTATGTGATTTTTGTTCTTAATTCTCTTTATGTGGTGTATCACATTTATTGACTTGCATATGTTAGGCCATCCCTGCATCCCTAGCATGAAGCCCACTTGATCATGGTGGATTATCTTATTGATATGCTGTTGGATTCAATTAGCTAGTATTTTATTGAGAATTTTTGCATCTATGTTCGTCGGGGATATTGAACTGTAGTTTTCTTTTTTTGTTGTTATCTGGTTTTGAAATTAAGGTGATACTGGCTTGATAGAATGATTTGGGAAGGATTCTCTCTTTCTGTACCTTTTCGAATAGCTTCAGTACAATTGGTACCAATTCTTCTTTGTTTTATAGAATTCAGCTGTGAATCCAACTGGTCCTGGACCTTTTTTTTGACAATTTTTTTTATTACCATTTCAAACTTGCTGCTTCTTATTGGTGTGTTCAGAGTTTCTATTTCTTTCTGGCTTAATCTAGGACGGTTGTATATTCCCATGAATTTATCTATCTCCTCTAGGTCTTCTAGTTTGCGTGCATAAAGGTGTTCATAGTAGCCTTGGATGATCTTTTGCATTTCTGTGATATCGGTTGTAATATCTCCCATTTTGTTTCTAATTGAGCTTATTTGGATCTTTCCTTTTGTTGGTTAATCTTGCTAATGGTGTAACAATTTTGTTTATCTTTTCAAAGAATCAGCTTTTTGTTTCGCTTATCTTTTGTATGGTTTTGTTACAATTTCATTTAGTTCTGCTCTGATCTTTGTTATTTATTTTCTTCTGCTGGGTGTGGGTTTGGTTTATTCTTTTTTCTCTAATTCCTTACGGTGTGACCTTAGATTGTCTATTTGTGCTCTTTCAGACTTTTTAATGTAGGCATTCAATGCCATGAACTTTCCTCTTAGCACCACATTTGCTGTATCCCAGTGGTTTTGATAGGTTGTGTCACTATTATCATTCAGTTCGAAGAATTTTTTAATTTCCATCTTGATTTCATTGTTGACCCAATGATCATTCAGGAGCAGATTACTTAATTTCCATGTATTTGCTTACTTTTGAGGGTTGCTTTTTTTTTTTTTTTTTCAGTTGATGTGCAGTTTTATTCCAACTGTGGTCAGAGAGAGTACTTGATATATTTTGATTTTCTTAAATTTATTGAGATTTGTTTTGTGGCCTATCATACAGTCTATCTTGGAGAATGCTCCATATGCTGATGAATAGAATGTATATTGTGCAGTTTTTGGATAGAATATTCTGTAAATATCTGTTAAGTCCCTTTGTTCTGGGGTATAGTTTAAGTCCATTGTTTTCTTGTTGACTTTCTGTCTTAATGACTTGTCTAGTGCTGTCAGTGGAGTATTGAAGTCTTCCACTATTATTGTGTTGCTGTCTGTCTCATTTATTAGGTCTAGCAGTAATTGTTTAATAAATTTGGGATCTCCAGCGTTAGGTGCATATACATTTAAGATTGATATTTCTCTGTTGGACTAGTCTTTTTATCACTATATAATGTCCTTCTTCCTCTTTTTTTTAATTGTTGTTGCTTTAAAGTCTGTTTTGTCTGATATAAGAATAGCTATTTCCGCTTGCTTTTGGTGTCCATTTGCATGGAATATCTTTTTCCACACCTTTGCCTTAAGTTTATGTAAGTCCTTATGTGTTAGGTGAGTCTCTTGAAGACAGCAGATACTTGGTTGGTGAATTCTATCCATTCTGCCATTCTGCATCTTTTAAGTGGAACATTTAACATTTAGGCCATATACATTCAATGTGAATGTTATTGAGATGTGAGGTACTATTCTATTCATCATGCTAGTTGGTGTCCCAATAGCTTCTTTTTTTTTCATTGTGTTATTGTTTTCTAGACCCTGTAAGATTTACGCTTTAAAAAGGTTCTATTTTGTTGTAATTCAAGGTTTTGTGTCAAGATTTAGAATTTCTTTTAACAATTCTTATAGTATTAGCTTAGTAGTGGCAGATTCTCTCAGCATTAGTTTGTCCAAAAAATATTTTATCTTTCCTTCATTTATGAAGCTTAGTTTCACTGAATACAAAATTCTTGGCTGATTTTTTTTTCATTTAAGGAGGCTAAAAATAGCACCCCAATCCCTTCTAGCTTGTATAGTTTCTGCTGAGAAATCTGCTGTTAATCTGATAAGTTACCTGATGCTTTTGCTTCACAGCTCTTAAGATTGTTTCTTTCATCTTGATTTTAGATAACCTGATGACTATGTGACTAGACAATAATCTTTTTGTGATGAATTTCCCACTTGTTTTTTGAGATTCTTGTATTTGGATATCTAGATCTCTAGCAAGACCATGAAAATTTTCCTCAATTATTTTATCAAATAAGTTTTCCGAAGTTTTAGATTTCTTCCTTGGGAGCACCAATTATTCTTAGGTTTGTTTGTTTAACATAATCTCAAACTTCTTGGAGGCTCTATTAATTTTTAAAAATTTTTTTCTTTGTTTTTGTCAGATTGAGTTAATTTGAAAGCCTTGTCTTCTAGCCCTGAATTTCTTTCTTCTGCTTATTCAATTCTATTGTTGACACTTTCCAGTGTATTTTGCATTTCTCTAAGTATGTCTTTCATTTCCAGAAGTTGTGATTATTTTTTATTTATGATATCTATTTCTCTGGCGATTTTTCATTCACATTCTGTATTATTTTTTAAATTTCTTTGTTTTCACCTTTCTCTGGTGTCTCCTAAAGTAGCTTAATAATTGACCTTCTGAATTCTTTTTCTGGCAATTCAGAGATTTCTTCTTGATTTGGATCCCTTGCTGTTGAGACACTGTGATATTTTGAGGGTGTTATGGAAGCTTATTTTGTCATATTACCAGAATTATTTTTTCTGGTTCCTTCTCATTTGAGTAGACTATGTCAGAGGAAAGATCTGGGACTCAAGGGCTGCTATTCAGATTTTTTATCCGATGGGATGATCCCTCGATGTGGTACTCTTTCCCTTCTCCTAGGGATGGGGCTTCCTGAAAGACTGCAGTAACTGTTATTGCTCTTCTGGATCTAGCCATCCAGCAGAGCTACTGGGCTCTGGACTGGTACTGGATAGTGTCTGCAAAGAGTCCTGTGATGTGATCTGTCTTCAGGTCTCCCAGCCATGGATACCAGCACCTGCTGTGGTGGATGTAGCAAGGGAGTGAATTAAATTCTGTGGGGTCCTTCACTGCAGTTTTCTTTAGTGCACTGGTTTTTCCGAATACTGATTATGCTAGCAGTGAAGCTGTCATGTGGATGGACTCAGGACCTCTAGTTAGCCAGGATGTTATAGGCAGTGGAATCAGCTGGTGTATTTTCCTTCCTCAGGGCAGGGTTGTTCTAAGTTGGTATAATATCTTGAGTTAGTTGGCCTCCAGCAAGCAGGTAGTAGTTTCAAGAGAATATCAGCTGCAGTAGTACAGGGGAGACAGAAGCTTGCCCTCAGGTTGCCTGAATAAGTATTGGGTTTCTCAGGCAATGGGTGGGGCTGTAGAGCTCCTACAAGCTTATGTCTTTTGTCTTTGCCTACCATGGTAGGTAGAGAAAGAACATTAGGTGGGTGCAGGGTTAGGTGTGTCTGATCGCAGACTCTCCATGGGCAGGGCTTGCTGCAGCCACTGTGTGGTATGGGGGTGTGGTTCTCAGGCCAATGGATTCATGTTACAGGGGGATTATGGCTGCCTCTGCTGCTTCATACAGGTCACCAGGTAAGTGGGGAAAGCTGGCAGTGACAAGCATCACCCAACACCTACACAGTCAACAGGCCAGTCTCATTCCTGCCATGCTCCCCCAACAGCCAACAGAGCCAAATTTATATACAGGCCTTCAGTGTGCAGGGCTGAGATCTTGCCCCAGGCTACAAGTCTTCCCTCTGAAAAAGCAGGCAGGGATTTCAGGCTTTGCCCCTCCCTGTCTGTTGTGGCTTCTGTGCTCATATCTGCACTTCCCATTTGCACCCCCACCACAGGATTCTGCCCAGGAAATTTGCACTCAGTTGAAATTATTACAAAGTTCAACTGGAAGTCTCCTTCTCCTTGTGGCCCATCCCCAATTCCATTGACTGCCTTCCCCAAGGACCCCTGTGAGATTAAGTCAGAAATGGCTTCCCTGGGGACTGGGAGTACCTACAGGATTCTTCCCACTGCTTCTTCTACTTTCATATCTTGCTCTGTTCTCTAAATTTCTTTCAGCTCTAGATGAGGTTAAATCCTTCTCCCATCATCTGGTTTTTCAGTTTCCCCAGTGAACAAGATGGAATTTACCCCTCCAAACTTGGGTCCTGAGTTTTTTGTCTGTCTTAGGGAGTTTAAGGCAACAAACTACATCTTGTGAATTCTTTTGGTTTTTCTGATATGTTCCTGTGGTGGTTCTTAAAGCAAAAGTTTACAATGTTAGTCTCCACATGCTGTTCTGTCTGTCCAAGTGGGAGCTGCAAGTTAGTCCTACCTCCTATCTGCCATTTTCCAGCAGTTAATTTTTGCTTAGCAGAAGTACTATGCATTTTTTGGTTTGGACTAGGACCAAAAAATTGAGCTTTGGTTAAAACTGCTGCTCATTCTGTTACTCAAGGAATCCTGAAACCCTGTTCATTCTTCTTTTACTTCCACCTCTCAGATCATAATTGTTGGCATCAGTAGACAACTTAATAAACTTCCATGTTCTTTTGTAAAACCCCCAGAATTATTCTGTGAGATAGTCCCCATTTATGATTTACTGCTATTAATATTATTAGTCTTTGTTACTAATTATCATTATCCACAGTTTACAGTTGAGGACACTGAACTTCAGAAAAATTAAGTGAAACTTCCCAAAGATGCAGGGAAGCAGGAAGAGATAGTCTGGGGAAAGGATTCTTAGTTTTGGGCTTCAAAACCAGTGAAACGGGTTATGTGTTCTAGGTTCTTCTATTTCTTCATTTAGCTAATATTTATTGAGCATGTACTAAGTGGGAGGCACTGTCCTAGGTGTGAAGAAAAAGATAAAAATCACTCCTCTATGGAAGTGACTATCTACAGAGGCAGGCAAACAACAGACATAATACCTAAAATTTTCATGTATTTTAGGCCCTGACAAGAATTAAGTCGAGAGAGAGGGACTTTTGAGACAGGGGTGTACAATCTTAGTTGGTGTAGATGAGGAAGACTTGCTGAGAAAGTGAGGTTTCAGTAAGAGCATATGGAGATAAGAGAGCCAATCAAGTTGGTAGCCGGGAAAAGAGCATTTTAGGCAGAGGTAACAGCATCTGCAGAATACCAGAGATGAGAAAAGTACAAAAGGGTGGTGTGGTGTCAGTGAAATAAGCAAGGAAGAAAGTAATAGGAGATGAGATCACAGGTTTGTTCATTTGTCTGTTTACTTCCTTGTTTATTCGATGAATAACTCACTGAATTATTCAATGAATCTTACTGTGCTACCACGTTACTTACTAAGGCTAAACCATAGGCAAAAGCAGACATAGTCCTTGCTCTCATGGAGTCACACTAAAAAGAAATGCAATGAAGTTTCCAGTAACACACATGACTTTAGAACTTCCTCCCTCAGAAAGCCTCATGCTTGGAATTGAAACTGAATAGAAGTTGGATGGGCATGAGAGACAATGCAGACCTCTATTTAAAAGTCCTGGAGGCCAGTGTTCTGTTCCTTCTGTTCAGATGGTGATGGTTTGCAATGTTTTGGGGAGAGACAAGGAGGTTCAGATGGTGATGGTTTGCAATGTTTTGGGGAGGGACAAAGTGGAGTGAGCAAGTGATTGTGTGTGTGTGTGTGTGTGTATGTGTGTGTGTGCATGCATGTGTTAAGCAACAGAAGATTTTCCTGCTAAATGTTTTCAGGTGACTGATGGGAGAAAAGTCCTGAATGCGTGGTTTATATTCACTTAAATTTTAGCTATATTGAAATATTCCTTAGTATAGAAAACCAATCTAGAACAAGAAGTCTGTCCATGAGGAAATCTTTGAAGGCATACCCCCATCTCTTATACACTCAATCTATTCAGCTGTTCTTGGGTTAATGAAATCCAAGAGAAACTGAGCTCAGTCATGAGAAAACATGCCATATCTTGGCTTTTAGGGGGTTCTGAAAGAAAGAAAGAGATAAAAATCTAAACTAATATTTGAAGCACAGAGAAAGGAATATATTAGGCCCTATCCCATTTATGGCAAACTGGTTTGAAATGTGCAGCAGAGACAAAGCCAAAAATTACTTGGTTCAGTTAGGCTCTTCCTACTCAAATATTTATTTTCATGACTTGGAGGCTATATAGCCTGGGTTTGATCCCAGCTCCACTGCTTACTCACAATGTAACTTAGGCAATCTCTTTTTATTTTTTTTTATTGAGGTAAAAATATACATATAGAATTTACCATCTTTACCATTTGTAAGTGTACAGTTCAGTGGTAATAACTACCTTTATATTATTTTCCCCTTCATCACTCCTTCTTTCCTTCTGCCAACTACCAATATACTCACTATTTTTATGAGTTGACAACCTCTTTATGCCTCAATCTCCTCAACTGTAAAAGGATGATAATAATCAAGTCTTTCTTATGGGGTGGTTGTAAGAATTAAATGAGCTAGTATGTATAAAGTTCTTGGAGTTGTGTTTGGCCATAGTGAGAACTTAATAAGTGTTGGTTAGAACTTAATTAGAGTTAACTAACTCTTGTGAAAATAGAAGTAGTAGGCAGGCACTAATACAAGCAGGAAGTCATTTATGTGGTTTCCTCCTGAGGAATTAGCCCTTTTATAATTAGAAAATATCCTTCCTTAGCAATAGTATTTGCTGCAAATTCTTTGGTATTGATATTTGCATAGTGTATCTTTCCCATTATTGTCTTATTTTCCATTTTTCTTAATTCTTACAGTTTGGATGTATCTCTGTTAAACAGCATATACTTGTGTTTCGATCTTTTGATCCAGATTGACAATCTTTGTATTTGCCTTTCTTAAAAAGTTTATTTTATTCATAATTGACACATAATAATTGTACATATTTATGTGATACAGTGTGATGTTTCCATGTATATATACATTACATAAAGATCAATTCAAGGTGATTAGCATATTCATCATTCTAAACATTTATTAGCTTTTTAATTGAATTATTTACCCCATTAGCATTTGATATAATCACTCATATATCTGAGTTACAGCTACCATTATTGAGTAATTTCTATTTATTCCACCTGTTCTAGATTTATTTTCTCTCCTCTTTTGCCTTCTTTTGTGTTGTTTTTATTAGTCCATATTTTTTAGTTGACATGGAAGTTATACATTCTTTTACAGATTTTTTAATGTTTGTCTTAGTGCAGCAGTTCTGCAGTTTAATAACTCACTATTGTATATTATTTTGTTTGCTTTTGTTTACATTGCCTTGTCTTCATGTTTGCCTGGTTATTTTTCATTGTATGCTGAATATATTTGCAAAATTCTTTGTAGAGTAATTGTGAGACTGGGGCTACGATTTTTCCAGGGAAGAATTACATTTGCTTTTGCCAAGCATGCCTTAAAAATATCTGCTCACCTCAATCTAATTTCAGGTATTAAAGTGATTCAGATTGAGCCCTGTGAGGGCTGTTCTACTTTTAATTCCCTCTTCCTCCTGGGGTGTTGTACTTTGGGTTTACAATAAGAAATAAGAGAGATTCACCAGGGCTCCCCTTCTCAGCAATCCCTAGCCTACTATGGCAGTCTCCTGGGTTCTGCAAGGTTGTCAATGCACTTTTATCCACTGAGCCACTCCTCTAATGTTGATAATTTCCTCCATGGGTTAAGTGATTTCCAAGAACAGACTAATCTGTTAGTCTTCATCCTTTCCTAAATTCTGGACAAGTTAACTCTTCACCTTCTTGTTGGCTTTCCAATGCCTCCAAACATATTATCTTATATTTTGTTAAGTTCTTCAGTTTTCTTTTATGGGATGAGGGGAGGAGAAACTTAACGATATCACCTGATCTATTACTAAAACTGAAAGTCAAGTTATGTGCATTCAACTTTACTGATGAATTTGGTATTGATGAGTCATTCATAAAATTAATAATTGAAATTTATTACTGGTATTCTTCTGCCTGCATAGTACTTCTGCATTACAATCATGCTTATACTGAGTCTTCTTTCTAAACTTGCTTTCATCTGATACTTAAAATAGACATTAGCTAATAGTGACTTACAATTGGAATGATTACATTTTCCATTTTGCTTGGGATAACTCTGATTTACCTCTGTTGTCCTGAATTCCTGTTGAGTTTATCCTGGAAATATGTCCTACTATGAACAATAAATTATATCATCACCCACATAGAGTAATTCTTCTTATAATGGAAATTTAATTGTAATAAATACCTCCTAGATGTAAAGTCTTCAAGCTGTGAATGAATGACTCTCTAATGCAAGAATTTCAGTCACTGTGATAGGCAAAAAAGAGCATTCCTTGAAGCATAAAACGTTTCTGAAATCCGCTAAATCACATCAAGTTGCTAATAAATGTTAAAGTTTGGCATTAAAGAGGTATATATAGATAAAGCACTGCACTAATTTCTTCAACTTTCCCATCATAAAGATGAGACATAGAGATAGTAATGTGAAAGGCTGACTATAATATTATCAGTTAGTATTGTAGTCCAGGGTCCTGAACTCTGAGAATCACATTAAAGTGATGGCACACACTACTACCTTTGAGATAAAAGAGTTGTTATAACAAGGAGGTCAAATAGGCGTCTCACAAAAATCTAGGTCTATTTTAAAACACTGAAATATTGGGATTTTATATTACCTAGTATTCTCTTCAGTTTACCAACTAGATTTTTTAAGTTTTTTTCTATTATATTTTAGAGAAAAATTCTATTATAATGAAAATTTCCTAATTTTGCCTAAAATTGAAACATGAAAATTGCATATCTTTTTCAATTTCTCTTCTCCTAACTTTTTTTTTCATTTCTTTACCATGAATAATTAAAAGTTGGCTAAAATGGAATGTGTCCTACACAAACTGAATGTTTATCTAATAGTAATAATGATGATGAAGACAATGATGAATATAGATTTTCAGAGAATCAGATGGGTAATACATATAACATAGTGGTTAAGAGCATGGGGTTAAGAACATCATCTAGTCTTGGGATTATGCTCACTTAAATATTTATTAATTGTGTGGCCCTGTTATTTCACTAAAAAAAACTTAGTTTCCTTACCTATAAATGACGACAATCCATATCTTATTACACTGCTATGAAGGTTAAGTGCAATTATGCCTCCAGCAAGAATATAATAAACAGCAACTTTTAAACATTTTCAAAACATATTTTGAAATAAATATTTTTAAAATAAATTTATTTGCTTAAAATTATCATTATTCTATTCCTGCTACAAAATATGAAATCTAATTATTTAATAAATAAGGCAGTAAGCACGAATGTATTTCTAGCTCTTTGATACTATCATTATCCTTCACAAAGCTATGCATTTTCTATACAAAGCATAGAACAAAGCTTGCTCTATTTTTGAGATTATACTAGAGTCAAGATAAATTATAAAGAATGTATGCTATGTACATAACATCTCCTAAGAGCAAAACCTGACATATTGCAACATATTTTGGTTAAAATGTACTGAGGTTCAAAAATCACTTAGATTTTATTGGTTATTCCATTCATAGGAATTATTGGTCTCTGCTAATTGATGAATATCTATAAACACTTTCTGCATCAGTTTCTACTTGGTGTTCTGTGATTTAGTAAGAACATTAATGTTATATTAGTAATAGCAAAATGGGCAAGGGTGACTCAGCATTCAATAAACAAGTCTTTCCTGCTGCCACAACCACTCCAGGCTAACCTCATCTAAAATTGCGACAGGCAAACAACTACAAAAACTTAAAATGAAAATGAAAACACACACACACACACACACACACACAAAAACCTAGCTCATAAACCCAGACTAATACTCCCCGCTCTCCAGTTAACAAAGCACTTTTTAAACATAAAAGATTTGTGCATGCATATAAGGCTATCTTTGAATTATACCAGTGGACATAGAAATACTAGTTGAATAAATGTCAATAATTGTGATTGTCAGAAAAAGAAGAATTGTCTCCTTCACCTGGTAGGCCTGATAAGTCCATAAGAGATGTTGCTGAAAACCCAATGTCTGATGGCTATAAATAAGAAAAAACATTTCTGCTCTTGCAGCATATCCTGGGAAGAGCACCTTTACAATCGTGTCGTCCAACAGTCCCCACCTGGCCCACCTATGGTAAATAACTAGAATAGCCCCATGTCTGAGGCCAGGTGGAGACTGTTCTCAAGCACTGAAATCCATTTAGTAGAGTTCTATGGTTTCTTTCTAGGATTAAATTTTGTGGCTATTCTAAAAGAGACAGACCAACCTCCAGTGAATTTGTGCTTTCTCTTCAAAGCCCTACTTTAAGTATGAATAGAGACAGTAAAGGAAGTTTTGAGTTATTTACACATTAGTATTTCTTTAACAAGACTGACTACTGTGGAATAATAATGTTAATATTTGTTAATATTTGAGTTATGAGAAAACTGGCCCATTTTATTAGCCTATTAACAACTTGCTTGATTTATCTGTTTTACTTAACAAGCACATATAACCCTCATACTTGGCCAGAAACTGTTTTAAGTGTGTTACATATATAAACTAATTTAATCCATGTGAGAAATCTATGTGGCAGATATATTATTTTTGTTGTTGTTGTTGTTGTTTTGAGACGGAGTCTCTCTCTGTCGCCCAGGCTGGAGTGCAGTGGCGCAATCTCGGCTCACTGCAAGCTCCGCCTCCCGGGTTCATGCGATTCTCCTGCCTCGGCCTCTCCGAGTAGCTGGGACTACAGGCGCCCGCCACCACGCCCGGCTAATTTTTTTTTTTTTTGTATTTTTAGTAGAGACGAGGTTTCACCGTGGTCTCGATCTCCTGACCTCGTGATCCGCCCGCCTCGGCCTCCCAAAGTGCTGGGATTACAAGCGTGAGCCACCGCGCCCGGCCCGTGGCAGATATATTATTGTCATCATCTCCCAGATGTGGAAACTGAGGAGTATTGATGTAAAGTAACTTTCCCAAGACCACCAGCTAATACATGGCAGTTGGGATACAAACTCAAGTAATATGATTCCAGAGACGGGGTTCTTAATCATTATGCCATCCTTGAAGGCATGCTCAGCCAATCATACCAGATTTCTCACTGAGGTAGATGGATGGATAGATAGATACACACACACACCCACACACACACACACACACACACACACACACACCACACCACACAGATACACAGACAGATATATTGATAGATGATAGTAGCTCCTAGCACTGTATCCCATTGTGAATGAGTAAAGCAAAGCCAATAGAATTCTTAGAGCCATTCTGGAGTCTTCACCAATTTAGAAGGATTTTTTTTCATGCAAAAGTCCTCGTAAACCAACATAGAACATTACTCTCCTCTCAAGGAATAAGACTTCCTTGCTTACACATGAGGCAAACAGCTAGGCATGGAGCTTCAGAATGCCTTTATGACTACAATTCTTAGCTCTGATATATGGTATGAGAAAAATGAGATTTTTCCTTTGGTGTAATAACATTTTTTTCCTCATAAATATGCATTCCTTTAGGCTTAGATAATTTAGGATGACAATTTTTTAAATGACATGCTTGTCTTATATATCTTCTCAAAGACTGCCCTTCCCAAACTAATTTGGTATCTCATAGATACAATAAGAGATGTGTAGCCTGAAGAGGTAGGTCCAAAAATATATCTGAACCTCCACTGTACACATCTATTAAAATGGCCAAAGCCCGGAATACTAATACTAATGCTGGCAACGACCTGGAACAACGGGAACTCTCATTTATTGCTGGTGGGAATGCCAAATGGTACAGCCCCTCTGGAAGGCAGTTTGGCAGTTTCTAAAAAATTAAACATACTCTTGCCATACATTCAGCAATCATGCTCCTTGGCATTTATGCAAAGGAACTGAAAATGTATGTCTTCACAATAATCTGTATATGGATGTTTATTCATAATTGTTAAAATGTGGAAGCAACCAAAATGTCATTTTAGTAAATGAATGGATAAACTGTGGTAGATCCAGGTGATAGAATATTATTCAAGCTAAAAACAGGTGTGGCTATCAAGCCATGAAAAGACACAGAGGAGATGTAAATACAAGCGGAAAAAGCCCAATCTGAAAAGGCTACATACAGCATCATTGCAACTATATAATATTGAAAAAGGCAAAACTATAGAGAAGTAAAAAGATCAGTGGTTGCCAGGGGTTGGAAGGGAGAGAGAAATAAGTAGAGCACAGACGATTTTTAGGGCAGTGAAAATAGTCTGTATGATACTATAATAGTGGATACATGTCATTATACATTTGTCTAAACCCATAGAATGTACAAAACCAAAAGTGAACCCTAATGTAAACTATTGACTTTGGATGATAATAATGGTCAATTTTTAACAATGAACTACTCTAGTGGGAGTGTTGATAACAGACAGATTGTGCATGTGTAGAGGTAGGGGTCATATGGGAAATTATTACGTACTGTCAGTTTTGCTTTTAACCTAAAAATGCTTGCTATGGTTTAAATGTGTCCCCTCTAAAATTAAGGTGTTGCCAATGTGATAGCATTAAGAGGTGGGGCCTTTAAGGAGCGATTCGGTCATGAGGGCTCCTCCAACGTAAATAGGATTAAGTACCTTATAAAGAGGCTTCACACCACATTTGGCTCCCTTGCCCTTCCACCTTCTGCCATGTGATGACACAGTGTTCCTACCCTCCAAAGGGACCATAGTAGAAGCAGACAGCAGCCCTCACCAGACAATAACCTGCCATCACCATGACCTTCGACTTCCCAGACTCTAGAACTGAGAGAAACAAATTTCTGTTCTTTATAAATTATCGTTTGTGGTGTTTTGTTACAGCAGCATAAACAGACTAAGATATTGCTCTAAAAGATGTCTTTTAAAAAACTCTCATTATACAAGAGTCAAGAAAATATGTAATCTTGGCATTTTCATTCAGCATAAAGCCTGTGACTAGATAAATGTATATAGTCATACACGCGCACATGCACACATATATATAGAGACTATATATGTGCACTATAAATATATAATTTTATATATATAATACATATATAATATATAATACACATGTATAATGTATTATATATGTGTGTGTGTGCGTGTGTGAGACAGAGAGAGAGAGAGAGAGAAGAGAGAGGAGATTGATTCATGATAAGAAATTTGCTCATGCAATAGTGGAGCTTGGTGAGTCCAAAATGTGCTGGGATGAGGCCAGCAGCCTGAAGATTCAGGAAGGAGTTCTAGTTATCATCCAAAAGAAGTCTGCTGGAGAATTCCCTCTTGTTCAAGGGAGGCTGTCCCTTTGTTCTTCCCAGGCCTTGAATGATTGAGGCCCATCCACATTATTGAAGTATTCTGCTTCACTCAAAGTATGCCAACTTAAACATATATCTCATCCAGAAATAGGCTCACAGAAACATACAGAATAATGTTTGATCAAATATCTGGGCACTGTGGCCCAGCCAAATTGACACATATAATTAACCATCATACTTGGCTTTCTGACTTCCTGAATACCTTATTCCAGGTGAATAAACAAAATCATTTGATGACTGAGCAACAGCTACAATAATTCTTGAACTTCTTTCTAGGGGAGTTTGAAAAAGACACTCTCTTGCTGTGACCATTTCTCCTGTAAAACCTATGAAGAGGTAGCTGGTACAGCAGCACTAATATCCCAGCTGCCTCTTAGCAAATTTTACCAGCAGTTCTCTGGAAGAGCCAAGCGTATTATGTAAGCACCCATTATGAGATAGAATTGTTGCACATCTGTAGGGACTAGACTGAGAGAACCACAGTGCATAAGAAATGGGAGGATGATATTAGGTTTATAAGGCCTTGTGGGGCCTTGACAAGTTAGGTAGACTTAACATTGCACAGTTACCTCAAATAGTTATGGTGGGTAAAATGGAGAATCAAAAATTACCTGATACACCTTGACAATGTCTCCACCTGTCACTAATTTCAGTAACCTCAGAAAGGCTAAACCCTTAAGTGAGACATCAACAGTACTACTGAAAATAATTCTATTATGATCTGTAGACATTTTAAATCAACTTATACAAACAATTTTTTTCATGTTATGAATATTTATCTTTACCTTCAGTATCACATAGTGATGTGAACAGTTTTATTGAATAGGCTGTCCTTAGACCATTACGTAGGTACAACGTGAATTATTTTAAAGTTACCATTAACAGCTTTTATCATAAGTTCCCTTATTCATAAGGGAATTCACTTAAAACCCATCTAAGAAATCTTCAAAGCTATAATCTGGAGGCAGATGGTTCACAACTATATTATATGTGCAGGAGTGCTCTCAACAAGTTGATTTCATTTGTGAAATTTAATCTCAAACAATAGTTGGACTGTCTGGCTAGACATTTGACTTCAGTAATCTCACAAATCGATCATATGTTGTAATTGAAGTTGGGGGTTGAGATTTCTAATCATGATACTTGTTTAGATTATCCTGACTGTCAGCCAATGTGTCTGAGAATATTCAATTTGATTTCTTTCAAGATAGAATAAATGCATCTCAGTATATGAATCCTAGAAACAGGCTGACCAAATCAACTCTCCTCACAATTACTCAAACAGCCTTTTCAAATATAGAGTATTTTAAAGTTGCAAAGCAAAGATTGCATTCTATTTGCAAGCATTCTTTGAAAATAAATTTACGCTGCCTGATATTACCCAGTTTCTCTTTCTCTTTCTCTGTCTCTCTATCATCCTTCTCCCTGACCTCACCAGTTTTCTTTTAACAGGACCAAGAAGAGAACAGAAAATGCAATGTAAGTGTAAAATATGTTGGTCCCATCATTCTCAGCAAACACAGGAACAGAAAACCAAAACACCACATGTTCTTACTCCTAAGTGGGAGTTGAACAATGAGAACACATGGACACAGAGGTGGGGGGAATATCACACACCGGGGCCTGTCAGAGTTAGGGGGCAAGGGGTGGGAAAGCATTAGGAGAAATACCTAATGTAGATGATGGGTTAATGGGTGCAGCAAATCACCGTGGCACGTGTATACCTATGTACAAACCTGCATGTTCTGCACATGTATCCCAGAACTTAAAGTCTAAAAAAAAAAGTCTAAAAACAAATAAAAAAAAATAGATACTGGAGACTCAGAAGGATGGCAAGGTGGGAGGGGAGTGAAGGATGAAAAGTGGCTTAATAGGTACAATGTACATTCCTCAGAAAATGATTACACTAAAAGCCCAGACTTCATCATTATTCAAAATACCCATGTAACAAAACTCACTTGTAGCCTTTAAATTTATAAAAATAAGCAAATTTTTTAGATGTAAAAAAATGTTTATCACCAGAAGAGAATAAGCAATAAAATATAAAGGTAAAATAGCCAATGGCAAGCAGAATCTCAACAAAAGAATCCTTTATTGACTTTAAGCTAATCCTACCATAAATCATAGGAAGCCAACATTGCTACTTAACAGGAAAAAAAATGCCACAATACTGACCCATGAGAGCAAAGCATATATTTAACAGTTAAATAACTCATGTCAAACAAGTTCAATGTTAAACATTACAATAAATGGAATTCTATGGCTTAGTATAAGCTATATGTATTATTTTTTGTTTTAATTTGGCAATTTGAGTTTTATATCTTAGATCACATTTCTACTGAATGGCTGATTTTGCTATAACTAATATACATTACTTCAAAATTTTTAAAGTGTTTTATAAGCTTAAAACATTAAAAATATGTGCAATGTTATAAGGTTCCAATATTCTTATCTGCTCATGGGAATCTTGAATTATTTTCAATTTAATTAGAGTTATTAGTGCAGCCCCAATTTTTTATATGCAAATTATCTCCTTTCCCCGTCTCTCCTTTCTCTCTGCTCTGTGTGTGTGTGTGTGTCTGTATGTGCCTCCATCTCTCTTGCATGTGTGTGTATATATATTTACACACATACACACACACACATATATATGTATATGAAGATAGTCTAGTTGAGAAAGCAATTCATTGGATTTTGTTCTATTATGATGGTACCATACAGATAAAAAGGCAGGAAAAAAATTCAGTTCAATCTTGACATCATGGAACATAATATTTAGATTCTGTTAGATTGCGTTTAGTTGCTATATACTAAGGAGACAAATTATAGGTAAATTGCCCTTGAATGGCATCACAATCTGGTATCCTTGAGTGTTAGAAGAGTTATGGGCCATGCAATATTAAACTGCCAGTGTGCTTTCGTGGCACTTACACAAACTTCTGTCCTACCACTTCTTTACATGACAATGATTTACTGACTTTCTATCCAATTGACTGTGAGCTTGTGAACTCTTGGACAGCAGAGTCATAACTTTTAAAAAATCTGAATCCCCAAAATCTAGCACAATGTCTGGCACATACCCACATAGCATACATTCAATTTATCTTCACAGAGTGAATGAATGAATGAACAGACAAGCTTCCTTTAAACAGAGTTTGTTAATTCTGCTAAGGAGATTCATACTTACTCTTTTAGACAGTCTCACTCTGTCGCCCAGGTTGGAGTGCGATGGTGCAATCTCAGCTTACTGCAGCCTCTACCTCCAGGGTTCAAGCAATTCTCATGCCTCAGCCTCCCGAGGCTGGGACTGCAAGCATGTGCCACCACACCTGGCTAATTTTTGTATTTTTAGTAGAGATTGGGTTTGACCATGTTGGCCTGGCTGGTCTCGAACATCTGGCCTCAAGAGATCCATCTGCTTCTGCCTCCCAAAGTGCTGGGATTACAGGCATGAGCCACTGTGCCCAGCCCATATTTATTCTTATTTTTAAAGTACTTTAAACAGTGCATTCTGTTTTAAATGGATGTATATTCTGCAGTGTCTACAATGTGTTAACAATGACATCATCCAACTAGCAGGCAAGTTTTAGGATTATAATAAAACAAGTAATTTTCATCTAATGGACAAGAACTCAGTATTTCTTGCAAATCCCACATCCAGAAAGAGACATAAAGCCACATAACCTGTCTGTAGGTTCCAGATCCTTGTATCAATTGAAAGCCCTGGATCACTGGAACTCAACTTCTGCATTCTCCCAGACTCTGGTCTTTCTTGGTTTTCTGTCTATATCTCTGTCCACACTTCTTGTTCTTTACAGGTACTTTCTTCCACAATAGTTATTAAAATGTCTTTGATGCTCTTGTTTTTCTATGCATTTCTTTTGAGAGAGCATTCTTGATTAACTATTTCAATACCACCTAGGGAATAATAATTTCCAGATTTCTATCTTGACCTTTAGGCCTATATATCAAATTATCCTCCAGATATCTCTACCTCATAGTCTCATTAGCCAGTACTATTGCAAAAATAAGTCAAGCCAGAAATATGTAAGAAGCATGTGAGTCTGGAATTTTTCCTTTCATTCACTTCTCATATTCAATTAATTACCAAGCCCTATCAATTCCCTGCCCTCTGCACCCACACTACCATCACCTCCCTACCTTACTTCAGGCCCATTACCTCATACCTCCCTCGATTCTGTTGACCCATTGCAGCCAAATAGACATTTTGAAGTATAAATCAGACCCTTCTCCTCACCTGCTTGATTAAGGTTCTTCAATGATTCACCACTGCATAGAGAACAAAATCCAAATCTTTTAACATGATATTTAAAAGCCCATCATGATACAAACTCAGCCTGCCATGATTCCCCTCACAAGGATTCCTCATTACATACTTCCCCTCACACACATTGTTACCCTATGAAATGGTTTCAATTCCATGAGTAAGATATGATCTTCTATTCCGTCATGCCTTCATACAAGCTATTTTTTGTTTTGATAGCTTGATCTAGACAACTCTGCAAATTTTTGTTCATCCCTAAAAGTCACAAATATTTGCCATCCTAAAATGAGGAACTTACTGTTTCTTAAGGCAGCCCATTCAATGTCATCTAGAGTTGACACTGAGAAAGTTATTACTATAGCCTTAGTTGTATCCCTTGTAGTCACACAGAGCAAATCTACATTTTTTTCTTTCACATGCTATATCGTCAAATAATTTAAAGCATATTGCTCCTAGTGCTTCAATTCCCTAAGGTAAATCTCCACAAAATCCTTTACATTTGCCTCTTTTCTTCTACCCCATTAAAATTTGGTACCCAGGACTTCCTTGAGCACATCCAGATGAGGTTTGATCACTCTAAAGTAAACCTCAATGCCACCCTTTATATTAGGTGCACTTCACAAACAACTCTCCACTACTCACAGGTGAATTGACAAGTGCTGGACAGCACTGCAGGGAGCTAGAAATCCTGAGCTTGTGGGAAAATTATGTGTTATTTCTCAGCTGCATCTTCCCCCACTCTCCAGAGTAAGAAAATGAAATTGGATCTGAAGTCATTGATTAAGAGAGTTAAATCCCACATAAAACGTGTGATGGACAGAGGAGGGAAAGAGCCATGGGGGAATGTACATAGGAAAGATTATCCATATTTTTTAATAGGCAGTTTGCCACTCACAATAGAGGAAAAAAGCACAGAAGCACCACCAAGTATGGCTCCTTGAACATACCTTTCTATTCCCCAAGTCCTACGAGGTGCCATTTTTCTTTTATTAAGGCATTTTAGTAATCAAAACCAGGTAAAAGTGTTGCCTCTCCCAGGAATGCTTGCCTTTAAACAAATATCAAGGTCTTAAATATTAGATATAAAGCCCTGACAGAATTTTATCTATCAGCCCTCAGGTAAGAGACAGAAATATTGCTCTCACCACTTAGTTCATAGAATAGAAGCAGTCACCTAAAGATGTACCTTGCAGTTGCAAATGAAATTCTATGGTGCTCAAACTGGTCCTATTACAATGTGTGAACATTCACAATTAAGTGTAAGATTATAAGCACAACATTCGGAGTAACAGCTACAGATTAACACCTGGCTCAAATATTGCAGAAGCTTCTACATCTAAGAGGAACTTAAAAGCACTCATATATCGCCCATTTCTCATTTCAATTACAAAAATACAGGCCAAGTTTTGGAAATAGAGCCTGATGATATATTTTTTGCATCATTTTTCAATAACTCCTTAAACAAATACCAAGGTAGACACTCTTGGCCCTATTAAATTATATTTAATTAAGTAATCAGCTCTTAAATTTAAAATATCAGGTTTAAAATATTACTTTCTTTTGAGACAGAGTCTCATTCTGTTGTCTAGGCTAGAGTTCAGTGGCACAATCATGGCATACTGGGCTCAACCTCCTGGGCTCAAGCAATTATCCTGCCTCAGCCTTCCAAGTAGCTGGGGGTACAGGTGAATGCCACCACATTTGCCTAATTTTTTTTTTTTATAGACTGGGTCTCACTATGTTGCCCATGTTGGTCTTTAACTCCTGGCCTCAAGCAATCCTCCCACCTCAGCTTCCCAAAGTGCTGGAAGGACAGGCATGAGCCTCTGCACCTAGCCTAAAAATGTAACTTTTACTAATGCTACTTCATGGACAACTAGCTTTGTTTCCTATCTACCTTGAACTCAATATCTAATTAAAGAAAAAGATTACCTTAATATATTAATCCATTTCTGTCCAAATCTCTTTAAAACTTAACATTATTATAGTGACTATATGCTTCCTTAAGTGTTATGTTTTACATCTCCATGTCATTTGAGTTTAAATATTATCTAATATAAACATCACTTATTCAATTTCTGAATTTCTCATTACTATAGAAAAAATGTCTACCTCCTCTTCTTCAGAAATATCGAATTTAAGGTGTTATACCATATTTAGTTTTTCATTAAGTTAAATGACCTAAATTTAGTGGTTATTAATGTAAAACATAAAACATGCTCTTCCCACAGTTCTCTCCATCTCACATAATGGCAAATCCCTCATTCTATTTGTTTAGGACAAAAGTTTAAGTCAGTTGTGATATTACTCATGTTGCCTTTCTAACCTTAATTCTACCACTTGCCCTAGTTCACTCCACTCCAGCCACAGGCATCATTTCTACCCCTTGAATACAATTTGCCCAGCAAAGCTCTCATCTCAGGTACTTTTACTTCTTCCCTCTGCCTGGATAGCTTGTCCTCCATTTAGCCATGTAGCTCATCCCCTCACCTCCCAAGACTTCAATCAACTCTGCAAACTCCCTTGCTCAGCAACACTCCCCACTTCCCCTCCCTGCTTAATTTTCTTCCCATGGCATCTATCAACATCCAATATACTATATATTTACTTACTTATTTTGTTTATTTTTTTCTATCCTCCCATGTGGTAGGCAGAATTCCAAAGATATACTCCCGAGATTTTCATCCCTTGATTATTCAAACAAACACTAATCTAAGCACTGCTATAAAGAGATTCTGCAGATGTAATTATGGTTGCTAATCAGCTGATGTTAAGAGAGGGAAATTACCCTGGACTATCTAGGTGGACGCAATGCAATCATCTGAGCCCCAAAAAGGCAGAGAAAGCCAAAAGAGCCCACCACAGAAATGCAGTAGAAGAGGAAGAAAGGGAACAGATGGTGAAAGGGGAAGTCAAAAAGCTTCAGAGCATGAGACAGACTCAATATGCCATTGCTGGTTTGAGGTGAAGGAGGAAATATGATTAGAATGACAGGCATCCTGAAGAAGGCCAGAGAGCCTCCTGATGATGGCTACCTTGGTAATATGGTTTAGTTGTGTCCCCACCCAAAATCTCACCTTGAATTGTAATCCCCATAATCCCCACATGTCAAGGGTGGGGCCAGGTAGAGGTAACTGGATCATGAGGGTAGTTTCCCCCATGCTGTTCTCAGATAGTGAGTGAGTCTCATCAGATCTGATGGTTTTATAAGCATCTGGCATTTCCCTTGCTTGCACTCACTCTGTCTTGCCGCCCTGTGAAGAAGATACCTGCTTTTCCTTTGCCCTGTGCCATGACTGTAAGTTTCCTGAGGCCTCCCCAGCAATGTGGAACTGTAAGTCAATTAAACCTCCTTCCTTTATAAATTACAGTCTCGGGTATTTCTTCATAGCAGTGTGAGAATGAACTAATACACAAGGAAACAGTCACCTCAGTCCTACATTTGCAAAGAAACAAATTCTAACAATAACCTGAATGAGCTTGGAAGTGGATTCTCCCCAAAGTCTCTGGAAAGAAACAAAGCCCTGTTGTGAAAAGGTGAAACGTATCCCTTAATTTCAGTCTTGTGAAACCCAGAGCAGAGATCCACCTGAGCTACACTGTGCCTGGACATCTGACCTAAAGATAATTACTGGATATTGTATTAAGTCACTAAATTTGTGGTAATTTCCTATGGCAGCAATAAAAAAATGAATATACCCTATTAGAATACAGGCCTGATGAAGGCAGGGATTCTCATCCAGTTTGTTTTGTTTTGTTTTGTTTTCAGTGCTCTGACCAGAATTTAGACTATAATCTGACAATAGGAGGCAATAAAGACTTTTTGAATATAGCACACATATTCTTTCCCACAAAATCTGTATTTCACAAAGTCTTTTGAAATTTTTGGCCCAAAAATGTTGCATAAAAATATTTAGAATTAAAATGTGAAAGGTAAGTTGTTTTGAAAGCTCTTCATTCAGCAGTTTGTTTCTCTTAAAGTTAGCAGCGGCTATCAGTTCTATGAATCGGACACAGGAAACAGTCAAATACCACTTCCTAAAGCAGTGTTTTTCAATCTACAGGTTGCAACACATAAGCAGGTGATAAAAGCAATTTATGAGGTTGAGATCATAGGAAGGAAGGAAAGGAGGAAGTGAGGGAGGGAAACAGGGAGGGAAGATAATAAAATCAAAACATTATAATGCAACTTGAATTTTAATGTAGCATATATAAGTGTGCATGTGCATGTTGTGTTTGTGGTAGATCACTATGTAAGATGTATTTCTTACTGTGAGTTCCATTAAAATAATTAGAAAAACCCTAAAGGTCATTACAGTCTGTGCTGTGGACCAGAATGTAATTTAGGACCTGACTGGAAGTGAGATGAAGACAAATGAATGGGGATGTGTCTATTAAGAAAGAGCTGATCAAGAAAGAACCACACTATTCTAAAACTGTACTTAAATTTGCAAGGCTAGAGACAGCCTGATGATGGAAGAATTTACACAAATTGCACCACCTTAAGGTAAGGAAATGAACTTTTTTCCTCTTGCTGTGTACACCATTTTCCATGGGTCTGAATTAGGATCCTTGGACACTGTTTAGATCCACCAGCAGAGCAGAGTCACTGAGCTTCGGTATGAAATCCAAATGGAAGAGTACAACCTGAGGCTTTAATCAGCAAAGCATCACAAGATGCTATTTCTTTTCACCCTGACAGTGAAAGGATTAAAAACCTAATACTTATCTATCTTCTGAGATTTTCAGTTATTACTGTCATTTAAATGTAGCTGGAAAGGAAGTTAGAAATCTTCTTGTCACATGGAACGCAAGAATAAACCTTGGTTAGAGAAACTTGAAATTGAATCTAGCACAACATCCTCATTCTTATGCTATTCTATTATTGTTACAATATTACTCTTAACTTATATTTACCATTGATTCCAACATTTGTTGTCAATAGACTGCATATGGGTAAAGGAAAGAATAATGTGGTTGGGTGTGGTGGCTCACACCTGTAATCTCAGCACTTTGGGAGTCCAAGGTGGGTGGATCACTTGAGACCAGGAGTCAGAGACCAGCCTGGCCAGCACAGCAAAACCCCGTCACTACTAAAAATACAAAAAAAAAAAAAAAATAGTTGAGTGTGGTGGGGCATGCCAGTAATCCTAGCTACTTGGGAGGCTAAGGCATGAGAATTGCTTGAACCCAAGAGGCGGAGGTTGCAGTGAGCTAAGAATGTGCCACTGCACTCCAGCCTGAGCAACAGAGTAAGACTCTGTCTCAAGAAAAGGAGAAAAAAAGAAAAGAATGACGTAACTGTACACTACTCATTCCTCCATTCAATGGCATACTCCTTGTGGGCTGGGATCAAGCCATGCATCTCTGCATTCTCTTTAATATCTACTACGGTTGGGTAAATTGAGTAAGATACCTGCAACGTACTCAGCAGAGTGCCCAGAACACAGTAAGAGCTAAGTAAATGCTTCTATGTTTGCTTTTGTTGTTTTGATTCTAATATGAGTACTATTAGTATAAAATGTGCTGCATAGGAAATTCTTAATATATTTTGATTTTCATTGCATTATACAATAAAATAATATAATGCATACCTTTAAAATCAATTTATATTTGAAGGAACATTTAAAAATTACGGAGATCTTATCTGCTTAAGCCACTTTAAATAAGTGCATAAAGTGAAAGATTTCAATTAGTTAAAAATTAGCCAGAAAATTTCTTCTTAAGTGTATGAAAAGTCAATAGACCTGGGATATATGATTCATAAAGGTAATCTTTCTGAAAACAATGTAAAGTCTTATATAATATGAAGTCAGGTAAGAGACCAAGTTTCTCTAACCTGATCCTTAGGTAAGAATCAACATTAAAAACTGCAGTGACCACTGTATTTTGTAGCTTGGTGTCCACACCATTAGGCAAGGACTATAAATCCTAAAAACAGAATATTATTTCCTTTAGATCTTCCACAAAGAAAGAATATCAAAACACCCACACACACACACACAAAAGAATCACAGTCTGTTTTTTTCTGATGTTTTCAACCATGTTAAAGATTTTCTTTTCTTATATTTTACAAGCTCTACAGCACCTTTCCCCTTGTTACTTTTGTGTGGTATAATTAGCATATAATTATGCACTCTTTCACACTGGAAAGACGATTCTCTTATTAATGACCCTTTGGAAAGTTCTTTATTATTTATCTTTGAAAGTGAGTCTGAAATCAAAAGGCTTGTATGACTTTTCCTTTCCTTCTGTTTAACTTAGGAGATCTTAAAAGTAATAAAAGAGACGGTTATAGATGTCACAGAAAGTCACAAATTTTCCACCTTTAGACTGAGAAATGGGGTTTGGGAAACAACTGTTGCATCTTCCACTGTTTCCAAATTAAATGCTTGGGTGTGTGAAGAACAGGAATGCAACAAAACACTCATGTTCCAAAAAGGACTCCTTATTCTTTACCTTTTCCCCCTGTTAGAACCAACAGGAAATGGGTCAGAACCAAAAAGCTTCCAGAATCCAATACAAAAACAGAAGAAGAGTATAATTCACGTTTGTAGTAAGTACAATGTAGGCTCAAAATTAGTCTTAAGTGGAAAAATCACTCAGACCCTGATTTGTAGTCAATTCGGGAAGGTGCCACTCATCTTTGCTGAGGCCATGCAAGCCTTATTACTACTTCTGGCTGACTGCTATTTATTTAACAGGCTTACCCAAGCACTCCAGATTGGCTATGGGCCATTATAAGGGAGAGTGTACGTTATTGCAAATTTTAATTATTTCTCAAGCCATTTTGCTTGCAGTGATAATCCCATAAGACCAACATATCTTGCATAAGCAAAGCAAATAGCTTTTTGCTAAGACAGCTCTTGAGTTAGTTGTAACCTATTCCTACATAACTTCTGGCCTTTCCAATTGCGGCTGGGACCTGCCAAATCAGGAGTTCAATGGCTTTTTGGTTCATGGTGATCACAACCACATTATTGAAAACAGACATATGGACAGTAATACCAATGATTAAAATAATGACTCAAATTTGTTTTCAAAAACAGCGCTATTTATGCACGATGGAAACACTTCCACTATCTACCTCTATTCAACATTTCCTCTATCCAACACTTCCACTGTGGGCAAAGTAATACATGCCTAGAGCTATTTTAAGAATTTTTCTTATCTCCTCCACTTTTTGCACTATTTCAGTGGAGATGGCCGAGCAATAATAGCCTGATGACCTTGAAAACTTTTTGCTTCATTTGTAGCATCAGGGAAATTTGCCCGAATTGTTTTGTGGGCCAAACTTAATCGCACATTTTTGCCTTTCTATTTGGAATGCCATGGGGTTCCTTTGGTTGAAAATGTCTAAGTAGCTCAATTTTCACAAGGAACATTTTTCTTGTGAAGGAAAGAAAGGATAAGAATTTACTTTGGTTGTCCTCAAGAAGCTGCTTCTTTCAAGTCTTTCTCTCTCTTATATATGATGATTTTTCTTTTCAAAATGGGAGTCACAGACTCTTAGAAATAGGAATATCTTAAAAGAAACTAAATCTAAACACCTACTGTTGCATGAATACCCTCTATAATGTCTTAAATAAGGTCCTCCATTACCAGCTATTCTTTGGGGCAAAAGAGATGAAAGAAAAATAGAAAGTGCTATCCTCTATATAGAGGATAATGTCTTATAACTAAAATAAATTATAGGATGTAGATGTGATTTTCCCTACTCATGAGTTCTCAGTCTCTCTTCCACCTTGTTTCATTACATTTGGAAGAATTTGTGAAGCAGACAACTCCATTTTAAATTTGGGTCATTGAGAATATGGTCAACAGGCCAAAAGGCAGTAAAACAGCACTTCCAAAAAATTTTTTTTTTTCCATGAGAATTTAGACTGCATGGTCTTGACCTTTTCATTTCAATGATCCAGAAAGTTAGAGATATTTTTAAAGGTCGACCTCATAAGAAAAGAACTATAGGATACTTTTATCATTATTGCTTAAGAATAAGTTAAATTATTAGTACAAAGTACAGGTTAAAAGATTGGGTTTTGGAATGGAACTATGTGTTTTGAAACCTGGCTTCCTAATTATTTATCTATAAGTCCTTGGGAAGTTACCTAACCTTTGGAAGTTTTGGTTTACTCATCTGTAAAAGGAGATAATAACACTATCTTCCCACTGGGCTATTAGGAAGGTTAAGTGAGCTAATTCATGTAAAGCATTTTGTTCAGTGTATGGCATATGTTTTAAGCATACAATAAATAATAGCTTCCCCTTGTTCACTGAAGTAATAAAAACAAAGAATTTGGTAGTCAAGAGCTCACAATTTTAAAAATTTGCTTCAGAATCTTAAAACGTTAACCAATTTCCTTAAGTCCTGTTTTTGGACTGAGAATTAATAGTGCTAGGGAAAATATTTTCATGGTATAAATACCTTATAAGGAAAATTTACATTGCCAGAATGTTTTTAACAAATTAATACGTATTATATTATGTGCTAGCTCACTGAATAATATAATTATCCTAATTGATCATGCATCCAATAGGTTTTGAAAAGGTGTGACACTTAGCTAACAGGTTAGAGTCAAGAATAATCTCATGAAATATGTTTTTATTCATGCCATTTGAAACTTAGTCACTTCTGTGTGGTGATCAGTCAATGTATTAAATATATTACTTGGCAGACTAAATTACATATCTAGATGAGATTATAAAATAAGCCTCTCGTATATGTCCAGACAAGGTTTAAAAGTCTGCTATATCAAATAGCGTTGTAAATTAGCCAGTCTCTACTTTAATGTTACTTTTTATAAAACATCAATTTATACCATTATTCTGATCTATTCTTAAACATTCAACTCTAATTTATAGTATGCTTTTCCTAAAAGCAAAACAAAACAAAACCTTCCTTTGCTAATTCTATAAAGAAGAGAATTCAAATTCTGCCAGTCTGGAATACCCATGTGGCGAATTAGGAAATCAAGGAACAAAGCTATTTTTCAGTTGTCTACCATCACCCAGAGGTCAGTAATTACGAAGCTGAAATACATCAGTGTCTTAAGAATATTCTTTTTGTATTGATCCTGAGAATCTGAAACTCTTCCTAGTAGCCCATTACAATAATGGTAAACCTTAACCACTAGAAAACTATTTAATGATTCAGAAATCAGGGACATCAAAATAATTACTTCCATAAAACTAAAAGAATCTCAGTTAAAAACCTGTATTAAAAGTAATATATAAAATAATGTTTTCAGAATTTATTTAGATTACTATACATCAGAAAAATAAACGATTGGGGTCACCTTCCCAGAATTTAGCATGCCTCCTCAGTGGGGAAAGGAGGTTCACATTGCCCTTAGCATTTTATAAAGGAACAAACAGTGTTTATTGATCAGATAATATGACAGGTGATGGTAATCTATGGAAGATGTTGTTCTGAGTGAAATAAAAATGGTCTATGAAAAAAGTGAACTAAGAAAAAAATGGGGAAAACATATCTTGCAAAACTATACTCTTCCATTCTACAATTGCCACTTAAATTGGTTACTGCGCATGCTCCGTTCTCTATTAATTCAGAGACATTCTGTTTTCCCAAGCTGGCTGTCCACTTACCCTAGTTGTTTTGACTTTATTCCCAGAGGAACAGCTCCATCCTTTCCGATCCGGAAGAACTTTACATTCTTCTCCCTCTAGACATGGCTGCATATGGCACCACCATTTCTGTTCCACTATTGAAGCTATAAGAGAGAAAAAAATTGACTCAACATTTTCTTCTTAGGACTTATTTCTCTTGTTCACCTTTAAAGAGGAACAAAAGCCACTAATTTTTCCTACCAGTGGGAATACAGGTATCGGAGGTATGCCTTTCTTTTTGTTCAAAAGGACAAAACCTTTCAAGATTTTCTAACTAAAATAATTTTCTTTAAAAAAATTTTTTATTTTATTGTAATGAGAACACTTAACACGAGATCTATCCACTTAATAAAATTTTAAGTGTAGAATGCAGTATAGTTAACTATAGGCACAATATTACAGGATTTTCATGTGAAAATAGACTTCATGAAAGCTAACATATTGAAAATAAACTATGCAAATGTGTATATGCACCAATTTATATAAACATATAAGAAAATGGACCTATGACCAGTTTAGAGTCAACACTTTATAATCAATATAATATTCCCATGAATAAGATGATCATCAGGAGGGTCAGAGTTATCATAATCTTTTTAACTGTGTGCTATAACCTTATCACAAACAATATATTATAGTAATATGAGCACTTAACAAATTACTATTTATGGTAACATCAATTAAATAAATGCATATAAAGATTTATGTCCTACTATAATTAGGTGAACCCTCAAGGAAAAAAATTAATATGTTATTGCATCATCATAAAAGTTGATATTTTATGTGAATTCTATCCACAACTAAATATTCACTCATATACATGGTGCTATTTTTTTTAATTCTTAAGAATATCCACGGCTTTAAGAACCCATAATATTAAATCATCCATTTTCATCTTTCCTTTTCCAATTAATTTACACATACTCCACCTCCCACTGTCCACCAAGAAATCAACATGTCATGGTATCAAAATAAGATGCACATTAATTTAATGGAACCTCATTATAATGCCTTTTGTAACAGAACTGCATAATATTTTAGACCTCTTTCCAGAGGATTTTAGATTTCAAAATGCCACCCCAATATTCTAGTTTCAACTTATTATGCTATTTGTAGTATGTTCACCCAGGATTGACCCCCCATTGAGAGCATTATAGTGGGGTTCCAGTTCTAAGACATCCTTGGCTGTGCTGTCACAATAAGGAATGGAAGAAGTCACACCATCCACACATGATGGAGCAGCTCGCGTGGTGCCTGCCACCTGCCCGGGGAAGCATGAGCACTTGACTGTCTGTGACCGTTCTTCTATCTTGTTCTTATTACAGCATCTGTGGAGTGCCACGACCTCACAAGTTCCCGTTTTAACATGGTGAGCTACACAAACAAAAACAAAAGATAAGACAACATTGAGAAAGCTTTGGACACTTCCCCCCACCCTCCTTTTTAATTAGCAGTACATTAAATATAGCTCTATAAGGGGTCCACCATGCATGAAACGAGAAATACAATGATGCTAACTCCATAATGCAGATTTGATTTCTTTTCTAAATGCAGTAGGAACATTTCTGTCAGTGAATGCTTGGTAAAGCAGGAACAATTAGTGACTAGATTAGAATAAGCTGTTAAAAGTCTGATACAGAAGCAGTATGTGCCGTCATCAAAAACATATTCATTTGCATATGACTTTTTAATGCCTTTTTGTTCAATGTGTTAATCAAAGTAAAATAATCCTCTGGCCTAGGTACCCTGCAATGGGACTGAGGCTAGCCCCATTCTCAAAGCGGGTGGTTGCTGATAAAGCTTGTGTTCTTCTAGGGGAGAGTAAGAGGACTAGGCAGAAAGTGGAGGCAGACGGTGGGCACCCACATCCTCGGTATTCTTCTCCTCAATTTCCCTGAAAATGAATAAATCCAGTGATTCTTGAAATTGCCACCAGAACCCAGAGTCATTCCTTTCCATTTTGCCTGAGAGGGCAACTGCCACCAAATGGTACCATGAACTTGGATAATTCATATCTAGCAGCCAATTGCCTATAAACCCAGTCCAATAAGCTGTCAGGCTTCCATACTCATTTTGTCAACCTTGAATAAGGCCACAAAGTGTGTTGGGTTAATGAAAATTTTGGACCTTACTCATTATATTATGATAAGATTCTAGTTTGTCTTCATTATTTTTTCAGCATTTCTTCTTCAAATAGTAATCGTGGTATATTGCCTTGATCTTGGTATGTTATCTATTACGCATGGGCAGCTGAGTTTTTTTCATGTCTAAAAGAGGGATATTAATAGCACAATCTTCATAGGATTAACTGAGGATTAAATGAGTCATGTATAAAGTGTTTAGGACACTGCCTCCCCATAGCAGGCACTTCTGTAAGTGTTAGCTATTTCTATTGTTGTTAACATTTGATCTTGGTAAAAATCATGTTAGTGGCATGAAAAAAATAAAAGCATCATTGAAGTAAGTTTAGTAGAGAAGGAAAGATAAGGTTGTTATAGTTATAAAAAGTCTTTCAAGGAGTTTCTCTGGGAAGGGAGAAAGGAAATGCAGCAAGAGCTGGAATGAATCATGGGGTCAAGGGAATTTTTTTAAATGGATGCTTTAAAAGCATGTTTGTTTGCTGGAGTGATCTAGTAGAAAGGGAAAATGACAACACAGGAGAGAAAATAGATCATTAACAAAGAATGTTCTTAAGAAAGAAAAGTAAATTGTGACCCAGGGCCCCTGTAGGGTTGGCATTAGATTTGTGTGAGGACACAATCCATTTTAACAAGAGGAAGGTGGGATATGTAGAGAGTCAGGTAGATGTGAGTGGGTTCAGTGGTGAGAAGATAAGGTAGTTTCTTACCTGATTTCATCTATTTTTCCTATGAAATATGGCAGCTCTTAGAGAAGAAAAAAAGAGGGTCTGAAATAGATACCTAAGAAAAAGTGAATTTACCAGGAAAGAGTGGTAGGAATACCTGGCAGGGAGTTAGCTGATGCACACTGTCAATTGCAGAGAACACAGCAGAATGCGAGATGGAGGGAGATTGCAGAGCAGAGTGGAGAAAAACATCTCTAAGATTATAGATTTCTGGGGATGCTTGGACTTCTGAGAGTGATTTAGGGAACCAGGGATGTGAGTCATGATGGGATTACTCCTCTAAATCTCTGAATGAAGCCAGGGAAAGATGATTAGGGCTTCTTCAGGTAGTGACATTAGTAGGCAGATCACTAAGCTAAGATAGCTTCTAGGAGAACATTATGGTGGCTGGGGCTCTGTTCTCTTCCACGGTCCTATCACAGCCAGGAGCACATGGTGAGTTTCCCCTGATCTCTCCTCTGAAAAAAGAGGTACCATTCTAGCACCAAGGCTAGTTTCCTTCTGTATTTCAAGGAGATTTTATTATATGTTGAAAAAGAAAGGAGAAGTGAAAACTCATCTGTTTTCCATTTCCTTACAAAATCAAAATTTATTTCTATTTTGCCTGACTAAATAAACAAGAGGACAAAGTAACTGTGGCAGTCATTAGTCCTGCTGACCAAGTATGTCCTGTTTTCTCCCTTCTGGACAAAGGTTGTACTGTACTTCTCCACTCCATTTAATTTAGATGTAAGGGCATGACTTGCTTTGTTCAATGAAATGAAAGTTAAAGTAATATGGGCCACTTATGAGGAGAAACTAACAATATCAATTCTATATGAAAGCTTTAAGAACTACTGTGTAATTCAGCATGTTTCTCCCCACCAGCCAGAGCAACCAATTATGTTCTTGATAGCGGAGGCCATGTCAATCTGAATCCCCAACTGAAGAGACATGGAACAGACTCAGCATGGATCATGATGGGCATATGAGTGAGAAACAAAGCCATGTTGTTATAAGCCTCTAAAATTAGGATGTTGTTTGTTACTGCAACCAACTCAGCCTACTATAACTACAAGGTAGTAATTTCACTGCTTCTCAGATTGTTCAGCAGGGTACACTTTCCAAATGTATTAGTTGGAGAATAAGTCAGTGAAGCATGATATCTCAAAGCCCAAATCATCCTAGCTTATTTGAGCCAATGCAGAGTCAAGGTGAAAAAGAAAATATTTAAATATTCATATAATGTGAGGGGTTCTGAGAAATTATTCTACGATGGGATAATGACATTGGGTAAGTTTGGCATGCCAGAGCTCTGGTGAAGAAAGTGTGCCTCTTTCTTCTTGGAAGAGAAAGGAGGTGAAATGATGATCACAGGGCACAATGGAGAGAAGGGAAAGAGAGGTATGCCCTCCTTCAGAGAGCATGATGCTAGATGTTAGGAGATTAATAGTAAAGTTGACCAGGAAGGGAAAAATGGTAGCCTGATAGATGCAGGGCTTTCCTGCCCTGTGCTTTTTTTTTTTTTTTTTCACTGCCTATGAATAAAATGTGCAAACATGCAGGAGTTTCCTGGTGAGAAATGAACTTTGTAAAAATCTCTCTCAGCCTTTGTCCTTCTTATTAAAACTGAAGGTGTAAAACTTTTTATGGGGAAGAGAAGAGAGGTAACCTTTTAAAAACAGAATAGATGATAGATACAGATAGCTAAATGTATACATAAAATAGATGACAGATAATCTTGTGCTCAAAAACTTTGAAGGCATTGGTAGGAAAAAATATCAAAAAAATATATATATATATGCGCAAGTAAATATGTCAAGTGAAGTGAGATACTTCAAAGAGGGAAATTAGTCTAGCAGGATTTGAACATGAAATATGTATGCATACATTTAGTTTTCTTATTTGTCTGCTGTATATCTTAAAGTCTTGTTATGATAACCAAATTCTTGTAGACAAAGACTAATTTTTCATGTAAACTGCTCAGCATGTGGTATGTGTTTAATAAATGGTAAACAAGCAATTTAAAAAGATAAAACTAATTCCTGTGGTTTTTCTTTAAAAGGTTAATGAGACGGTAGGAAATTCAAGCAGTTACTAGAATTCTCTACACAGATTCAGACAGAGCTTGTGATAAACTAACCTAACCGAATATTAGTGCTTTCCAAATTAACAAAATAGGCTTCACAGAAGATCAGTTAGCATCATATTAAAATGATGCAAGACCCCCTGGAGAAGATTTAAATGAAAAAGAACAAACAAACAATTTTATTCATGTCACAATTCCCAAGTCACCAAAAAAAAAAAAAAAAAAAAAATTCTGATATTTTTCCTCCATGGATGTGATGCATAAACACAAAGTATTCCCTCCTACTTTTTTGCGAAATGACAGCAAAGACATATAGATTTCATTAAATTCTCATGAAACAGGGATACAAAGTCTTACCCAGCTCTAACTGCTGCCTTCCAAGGTTATGGCCCTTATGTCTCATTTCAACAATAGGACCTTTGGCTCTATGGTGCCCCAGAAACAAGGCCTTAAGATACTGCCTCTTAAATCATATCTTCGATTTCTAAATACTTTCTGAAGCTATTATGACTGGTATATTTTGAAACGAAGTCCCATAGGCATTTCACCAAAACCTTTGCTTCAAGCTGCTTTATGTAGTGAAAGAAACTTATTCATAAGAAAGAAAATCAAATTAAATGACATTTGATTTATATAGGCATAGATTTTTAAAAATTATATATAATAATATTCATTGCATTATATATACATAATATGGTCACATCTGATTGATCACTTGTGAACCAACCATAAATACATGGGTATGAAATATGGGTTCACAGTAGAACAATATTTATGCAAATTATTCACCTTAAGTAGTAGTTGCTGGCCGTAGCTTAATATGAGCACTAACTTATGTATATTACATTCTATATGTGAAAATAATTTATACACTCTATAAGCCATTTATGAAACAATGGTGATTGCTAATATTGACTGAATATTTATCGTGTGATGAGCATTATTTCATTTTACCAATACAATAACCAGTGACAAGGAAACTATACCTCCAATTTACAAGGGACACAGAAATGTTAAGAGACATGGAAACGTAAGTTGCCCAAGGTAAAATATTGAGTAAGAAACAAAATTAGGGATAAGAATCTAGATAACTTGGCCGGGCACGGTGGCTCACGCTTGTAATCCCAGCACTTTCGGAGGCCGAGGCGGGTGGATCACAAGGTCAGGAGATCGAGACCACGGTGAAACCCCGTCTCTACTAAAAATACAAAAAAAATTAGCCGGGCGTGGTGGCAGGCGCCTGTAGTCCCAGCTACTCGGAGAGGCTGAGGCAGGAGAATGGCGTGACCCTGGGAGGCGGAGCTTGCAGTGAGCCGAGATCACACCACTGCACTCCAGCCTGGGTGCCTGGACGACAGAGCGAGACTCCGTCTCAAAAAAAAAAAAAAAAGAATCTAGATAACTTACTTCCAGAAATCATGATCTTGACCATTATCTTATAATGCCTGATATGGTTTATATCTGTGTCCCCACTCAAATCCCATGCTGAAATGTAATCCCCAGTGCTGAAGATGGGGCCTGGTGGGAGGTGATTGGATCATGGGGCAGTTCCTAATGGTTTAGCACCATCCCCCTAGTCCTGCTCTTGTGAAAGAGATCTGGTTACTTAGAAGTGTGTAGCACCTCCCCCCTTGCTCTCTCTTCCTCCTGCTCTGGGCATGTGAGACGTCTCACTCCCGCTTTGCTTTCTACCATGATTGATTGTAAGTTTCCTGCAGCCTCCCCAGAAGCCTAGCAGGTGGCCAGCATCATGCTTGCTGTACATCCTGTAGAACCATGAGCCAATTAAACCTCTTTTCTTTATAAATAACCCAGACTGAGGTATTTCTTTCTAGCAGTGTGAGAACAGACCTTTCTGTGCAAGAAAGACCTTTCTATGCCTTCCTGAAGTTCTAAACCCATGCACCAGACTCCAATTCCAGATTATGTGGAGGAATGCAGTAAGTGTATCACTGTCCTTACACATAGTGCTTGATAACCTTGAAAGAGCCTAGCTTGACCTATAATATATTTGAATAAACTCTAAAGCAAGTTTATTCATTTTCCAAAGAATTGGTTTGTTCACCTCTAAAATGGCTTTCTAGAGTCTTTATGAAAAACAAATGAGATAATGTGTGTGAACCTGCCTTGAAATTATATATTACTTAAATGTTAATTACCTTTATTTTTATGATTAGTGTAATTAATGAATATCAAAGTAATGCAATAAGCATATAAGCTGCAAAGAAGTGGCTGTTTTTTCACTGCATAAATGTCTTCTTTTGAGAAGTGTCTGTTCATGTCCTCTGCCCACTTTTTGATGGGGTTGTTTGTTTTTTTCTTGTAAATTTGTTTGAGTTCATTGTAGATTCTGGATATTAGCCCTTTGTCAGATGAGTAGGTTGCAAAAATTTTCTCCCATTGTGTAGGTTGCCTGTTCACTCTGATGATAGTTTCTTTTGCTGTGCAGAAGCTCCTTAGTTTAATGAGATCCCACTTGTCGATTTTGGCTTTTGTTGCCATTGCTTTTGGTGTTTTAGACATGAAGTCCTTGCCCACGCCTATGTCCTGAATGGTATTGCCTAGGTTTTCTTGTAGGATTTTAATGATTTTAGGTCTAACATATAAGTCTTTAATCCATCTTGAATTAATTTTTGTATAAGGTGTAAGGAAGGGATCCAGTTGCAGCTTTCTACATATGGCTAGCCAGTTTTCCCAGCACCATTTATTAAATAGGGAATCCTTTCCCCATTTCTTGTTTTTGTCAGGTTTGTCAAAGATCAGATAGTTGTAGCTATGCGGCATCATTTCTGAGGGCTCTGTTCTGTTCCATTGATCTATGTCTCTGTTGTGGTACCAGTACCATGCTGTTTTGGTTACTGTAGCCTTGTAGTATAGTCCAAAAAACACATGAAGAAATGCTCCTCATCACTGGCCATCAGAGAAATGCAAATCAAAACCACAGTGAGATACCATCTCACACCAGTTAGAATGGCCATCATTAAAAAATCAGGAAACAACAGGTGCTGGAGAGGATGTGGAGAAATAGGAACACTTTTACACTGTTGGTGGGACTGTAAACTAGTTCAACCATTGTGGAAGTCAGTGTGGCGATTCCTCAGGGATCTAGAACTAGAAATACCATTTGACCCAGCCATCCCATTACTGGGTATATACCCAAAGGACTATAAATCATGCTGCTATAAAGACACATGCACACGTATGTTTATTGCGGCACTATTCACAATAGCAAAGAGTTGGAACCAACCCAAATGTCCAACAACGATAGACTGGATTAAGAAAATGTGGCACATATACACCATGGAATACTATGCAGCCATAAAAAATGATGAGTTCGTGTCCTTTGTAGGGACATGGATGAAACTGGAAAACATCATTCTCAGTAAACTATCACAAGGACAAAAAACCAAACACCGCATGTTCTCACTCATAGGTGGGAATTGAACAATGAGAACTCATGGACACAGGAAGGGGAACATCACGCTCCGGGGACTGTTGTGGGGTGGGGGGAGGGGGGAGGGACAGCATTAGGAGATACATCTAATGCTAAATGACGAGTTAATGGGTGCAGGAAATCAACATGGCACATGGATACATATGTAACAAACCTGCACATTGTGCACATGTACCCTAAAACCCTAAAGTATAATAAAAAAAAAATAAATAAATAAAAAAAAAAACAGAAAAAAAAAAAAAAAAAAGAAGTGGCTGTTAGAGGAAGTTATCTACTTTCTATAGAAGTTCTAATTTCATTATATATATATGTAGTTAGTTGTGTTGACATGAAATGGCTATTAAAAAATCAATCTGACATCAAATCTACAAAAGAGAGTAAATTTAGCATCAAGTTGTGAATTTGTTCCTGCTTGGTTTCCTCTCCACTAGATTTCAGTTCTTATTTGCATTCTGATTTGTCTCATTGATTCTGAAATTTTGTTTGTCTCTATATACTCCTATTTAATAGTTAACCCAGCCTGACTAGTTCCCTGGAGAATCTATATTATACCTTCTAAGGAGAAATAAAGCATCACCTACATGCCTCAATAGGCAACTGAAATGCAAGCTAGTTAGTGGATTTAGGTTTCTGTAAATCATTTTGAATTGAAAAAATGTGCTGAAACAAAAACTTTCTGAGACAGCTAATTTCTCACTTTAATTCATTAGAATGGGAAAATAGCTCATTTTTTTAGACTTTCATGCTGAAGCAATCTAATTAAAAGAAATAGTAATTTAAATAGCTCAATGAAACTTCAAAAGTTCTCATAATTTATGAAGTCAGGATGATCAGGAGGAAACAACCAAGTGCCGATCACATGTTTACAAATTCTGTTTTTTAAAACTGTTCTACTTTTATATGGAAAAAAGAAAATGAAATTTTGGGGTGGGAAAAGATTGCCACTAAAGAAAGGATAATAACAATAAAATTTCAATTTAGCAGTATGGTCTCTATTAACAAAAGCAAATTCTCAACCAGAGAATGTCCCCCAGTCTCTTTTAAGAGAAAGCAACAAAACCAAGGAAGATTCACTCATGGGATAATGCTTAGATTCTTTGCCCCTCACCTCAGTCATGAATATCTTCCCACCCACATTTAAAATGACAGTTGATGTTAAGAAAGGTGTATCTAAAGGAATAAGTGGTCCCTTTATACACTGTCCAGCAACTTCTGCTTGTAAGGCCTGTTCTGGAAAAGAGGTACGAGACCACTGAAATCCATCTCTTTGGAAATTTAAAGTAAAAGCTGCAGAACAGACACATGGAAATTGACACATGAGCCAAAAGTATATCTGGTATCAGGAGTCAGGTAACCCACGGAAAGCTTCGTGCATGCCTCACAGTAAAGAGGGGTGGCACTCGGAGGAAGCAATCAGGAAAGGGAACCAAGCACAGCAGCAAAGAGAGGTCAGAGAAAAGGGAGCAGGTGGTCCATGAGCTGCCTTGGTGTATGCTCTTCTGCAGATTTTACTGTTTTTTTTCTGAATTCCTGAAAACATTTTCCAGAATATGTTTCAATTGGCCCCCTTTTTTTTCGTGAGGTAACTTGATGATGTCTCTGTTCCTTGATCCAAAACTGTGCTGACTAAATGATTTCTTTGTTTAAATTAAAGTTATAATTAACAAAAGCTCATTATCAGCCAGAAGTATTCTCCACCTTCATTTTTAAGAGGAAAAAGACAAATTACTACCTTCTAAGTAGGATTCAGGAAACATAATCTAACAGTCACACTTCCTACATTTACCTCATACTGAAAACTGATACTTCAAATGATGTTCCTAAGTCCATTTACAACTACAATAAAGGAGAAATGGTCCATTTCAGATTAGATGATAGATAGATATATCGATAGATAGATAGATAGATAGATAGATCGATAGATCGATAGATAGAGATATTGATAGATGATATATCGATCGATAGATAGATACATCGATAGATATATCGATGGATAGATATATCGATAGATATATCGATAGATATGTCGATAGATATGTCGATAGATAGACAGATATGTCGATAGATATATCGATAGATGATAGATAGATAGATAGATAGATAGACAGATAGATTTTTTAATGGCAAAGTTTGAAAAGAAAATTTTCTGATTAATGTTAAATTATACAAAACTGTAAAGAAATAGAACATCCCCAATTCCCAAGCATTGTAGGAATCACATTGTTCTTTTATGATTAACAATATTCCTATAAGCATTCCCAGGAAGGAGTGTAGTGTAGACCAAGTGCTTTCTGAGCGAATGACACAATGGGGAGAAAGAGTGTTGAAAAGATAGTTTGAGGATTGGGGCTCTTGTGTGTAGTTGTTTGTCCCTGAAGAGTGTGACTTGGAGTAAGGCATTTAGGTCTCTGGATCTCTTTCCTTATCTGTAAAACGAAGAAATCAGACTAGATTTGGAGTTAATTTAGACTTAGGGGTTTCTCCCAATTCAAAAGTTTAATGAATTTGTAAAATGATTAGGTTTCATTAAAATGAAGACAATCTTTGAAACCTTTCAGAAAATGAAAATCTAAATATTACAGATTTTTTAACCCCTTCAAACTAAAACAAATTTACTTCATTTTAGTCCCTAAACTTAGTGAGAAATTGAGTTTATGAGATTTGTAGTTTAGATATATTTCTTATCTGTGTGAAGTTACAAGTCTTAACTGCACAGTATAATATTCACTATAAAGTCAATCTGCACCCACATTTCTTTACGTACAAAACAGCTTGATTATCGTCAATTCCACGAGAGAGATCAAGTTCAAATAGTAATATAGGACAGTGGATTGGCTGAGGATTCTGAAGTCAGATGGTCTAGGTTGAAGTCCCAGCTTTAGAAGAAAGTGCTTTCCTATGCATCAAACCTTTTTCTTTCCTCCTGGCTTCACAGCTAGGCTGTTTTCCAGTCTTCCTTGCAGTTAGATATAGGCAGTGATACAAAGAATGTGGGCAGAAGTAAGTTATGCTTTCTCAAGTCCAGGCTTATAAAAACCTCCCACTCCATCATGCACTCTCTCTCTTCTCCTTTCAGGTAGATGTTAGTGCCAGGAGTGACCTTAGAAACCATGTGTAGAAGATGGCAGAGCTACCATAAACCTGAGTTTCTGAATGACTATGTAGAGGAGAGACCCACCCCCTACTACCAGCTGGATTTCACAGAAGCAAGAAGTACATTCAGGCTATGTTAAGCCTAATGTAATCATAGGCTAGGTTAAGCCAATGATTTTGATGTATATCTGTTATAGTAGCAAGCCTTAGCTTAACTAATATGTAAAGATATTCCTAGTAATGGACTTAGGAAGGATCTGGGTGCAGCTCAAGTGCTTCTTAAGGGAAATGACATAGGAAGTAGAAAGAGCAGAGAACAGAAATATGTAATTTGAGAAAATTGTTTTATCTCTCTAAGCATCAGCTATTCATAGGTAAAATAGGAATTATGATATTACCTACCATTAAGTGCTATAATAAGGGTAAATTGAGCTAACCTTCATAAAGATGCTTAAACTTAGTGTTAGCTATAATTATTATGGAGAGTAATAACATCTAAATCAGACTCTTGAATATATTTATGTAATACAGATATCTAAGAGAGCATCATAGATTTTTTTAGAGACTTAAAAAAAAGTCCAAACTTGCCATTTTGTAAAAAAGGGATCTGCTGACGAGAAAACATAATCCTAATTCTATATCACAGAGCTAGAGAGGAGAAGATAGCTAACTAGAACTCACTTCTCTTAATTTCTAGTTAGTTCAATGTCACTTCCATTAACTCCTCCACCCCTCATTTCTTTGATCACCAAATCCCTGCAAGTCTGCCTTTTGTAAACCCTTTTGATTTTCCTCTCTTCCCTACAACTTCACTTCTACTGATTTAGCTTAGGCATCCTTAACATTTCTTTCTTGCAAAACCACAAGAGCCTGTGACTTATTTCCCTACTTGCTAGCTTACTTCCCTATACACACATAAACACACACATACTACCATGGAAGATCCTTCTAAAAGTAATTCCACAATATAGAATCATTTGTGGCTCTTCATTTTTTATACAATAATTCAAACTCCAGGCACTGCAAAAGCATCCTTCCATCAGCCTACATCTGTCTTCTCTAGCCTCACTTTCCTGTGCACATGTGTTGCATCCTACACTGAAGGTATATAAACTATTATCAAACTTTTATACAAAGCATACCTTCACATCTCTTTGTCTTTGCCCAGTCCATCTCCCTGTTTCTTGACCCCTTGCCCTCTTTTAATCTTTCAAGATTTAGAGCATCACATCCTCTACTCTATGAAGCTGTTAATTAGCCCGTTAGGTAGACTGAACCATTCCCTGCTCTGATTAACAATTTCTTACTTATCTCTGTAACACCTGTAATTGTCTTTTATATTTACTTTTTATATCTCTGTTTCCCCTACTAAATTTTGTGGACCAAATCTATGGCTTTTAATCTGTGAATACCCAGCTTGAGACACAGTTTGAGAGCCAAAATAGAAAATTAAAATAATTGATGAACAAATGAATAGATAAATGGTTTACTACAAGGGTTCTCAAAAGAAAAAAATAAAAACAGTAAGTTTAACATTTTTTTCCAGTCCAGGCTTAGATAAACTTATTGGAAATTGTAAAAACATTTGACATTGTCTCTTTGTGAATATGCATGTATGTGCGCTTAACGCTTTTTTTTCTAATGGAGAGCCAAGTAGAGTTTTAGGAGAGATAAAGCCTGGATGGGGAGGTCAGAAGCTCTGGCTTCTAGAACTTGCACTGACACAAACTGATGGTTTCATCTTTGACAAATTAGTTAATCTCACTAAGTCACAATTTATCATCTGTGGGATAAAGTTGGTGATATATGATGGTAGGGCATTTAATATCGTAATAAAGAAAAAAAGTGACATCAGCTAAAAGCATGTTTATATTCTTATATTATAGAAGAAACTTACATTAATGAAAGCCTGCTCATCAGAGAAGCAATGTGGCATTGGACTCCGACCTAGGATATCTTGATTTTGGTCCTAACTGGTCAGGAATATTATTTCAGAAAGCACTTTACTTATTTGGACTTTAGTTTCCTCAACTACAAAATTAGAAGAATCTGTAGATTTCTTTCCACCTCCAAAAATGTATTGTACAGTGTGATATGTAAAAAATTTAGATGAAGAGAGGCATTAAGTCATTTAATATTAAGAAGTGATTATTCCCTGAGAGGATGAACTTTTACTGTTTCCCTTATCTAATTTTGCAGATTTATAATTCCATACCCTTCTGTAGGCTAAGAGGTTTTTTTTCACATATGTGGTATTCTTTGAAGCCAGCAAGAGCCCTACAAACAGAGGAAATCAGTATTATTTAAGAATGAACAAAATCTTTGCCTTCCAACTACAATCCAACAAAATCTTTTCTCACACATGGAAGGTTTGCTTTGTTCCCAGTGATTGACATGAAAAGCAAATTTAGGTTATCTTTTCTCTACACTTCAGCAATTTCAGTAAGGAACATCCAGATTCTGAGTGTCACTCTAGATTAAAAGGATATAAATCCCTAGTCAAATTATTAAAGAGGACTAGGATGAAGCTTTTTATTTAATTTTTAGAAAAAAAGCTAATAGCTCTTTGAAAACTTATATTCTGAACTACCCATTCACAAGCAATTTTACACTGTCATCTCAACTAAGCTCTTGGTTGTTGTTGATATCTTCTGAAAATGTCCTCTTAAAAATGACTTTAAAATTCACTTGTGATGTGAAATTCAAATTAAAATAGAGAAGCAGTAAAATGTATTAGGAGAACCACTTGTCAGCAAGTCAAGAAATCTGTGCTTTCATTTGTATTTCACTACTAACCGTGAGATCACTGCCTAGTCATTCACACATTGAAGATTCCCTCGACAGGCATTGTGCTATCTCTCCTGGAAATAGAAATCCAAACCATCTCTACTTTCAAAAAACCTAGAAAGGAGTAGAGGGAGAGAACCAGGCACACAAAAACTAAAATAAATTGTCCATGAAAGAAAGAATAGATAAGCTGAACTTCATTAATAGTAAAATTGGAAATTTCTGCTCTGCAAAAGACACTGTCCAATAAAAAAAAAAAAAATGGTGAGAAGTAGGTAGGACTAATAGTAGGTAGGACTAAGCAGCTCCCACTTGGATGGACAGAGCAGCCTGTGGAGACTCACACTGTGAACTTTCGCTCCAAGAACTACCGTAGGGACATACTAGGAAAGCTGAGATAATTCACAGACCCTTTGAAGAAAGTGGCTTGCCGCTGCAGGTTTCGTGAGATGGCCAAAAAACTATGAGTAACCAAAGTGTGAGGGGGAAGGTCCACCTCTAAACAAACATCCTCACTGGTGAATCCGAAGGTCCAGATCACGGGAGAAGGATTTGACCTTACCTGGAGCTGAGATGAATTTAGAGAGCAAAGTGAAATATAAGAGTAGAGGAAGCAGCTGGAAGAGTGCTGTGGGCACTCTCGATCCCCAGGGAAGGCATTCCTGATTTGTCTCACAGGGGTCCTTGGAGAGGTCTGCCAGTGGAATTGGAGAAAGACCATAAGGAGAAGGAAACTTCCAGCTGAACTTTTAACAATTTTGACTGAACATGAAGTTTCCTAGATAGAATCTGGGGGAGGGGGCAAACGAGGAGTGCACATAGAAGCACAGAAACTGCAGCAGATGGGGAGATGTGAAGCCTGAAAGCCCTGCCTGCTTTCTCAGCAGGGAGGCTTGTATTCTGGGGCACCTTCTCACCCCTGCTCACTGGCTGCCTTGAAATGAACTCTGTGCTGTTGGTGGGGCATGGTGGGAGTGAAAATGTTCTTCAGGCTGCATGGAAGCTGGCTGAGGCCTGTCACTGCCAGCTTTCCTCCACTTCCCCACTTCCCTGGTATGAAGCAGCAGAGGCAGCCATAATTCCCCTGGGAACATAACTCCATCAGCCTGAGAACTATACCCTTATCCCCCACAGCAGCTGCAGTAAGACCCACCACAGGAGGGTCTGAGCTCAGACATACCTAACCCTACCTCCACCTGATGGTCTTTCTCTACCCACCCTGGTAGTCAAAGACAGTGGACATAATTACTGGGGAGCTCCAAATCTCTTCCCACTGCCTGAGAAATCTGAATACTTATCCAGGCAACACTAGTGCAAGCCTGTATCCTCCCTACACTACCACAGCTGATGCTCTCTTGAAAGCATCACCTCTTAGCTGGAGGCCAACCAACACAAAATCATTGCATTAAAAAAAAACTACAACAAAGGACACTCACAGAGTCCACTTTACTCCCCTGCTACTTCCATCATAGCAGGTGCTGATATTCGCAGATGAGAGACCTGAAGACAGATCACATCACAGGACTCTTTGAAGGCATCCCCCAGTACTTGCCTGGAGCCCAGTAGCTCCACTGGGTGGCTAGACCAGAAAGAGAAATAACAATCACTGCAGTTCGGCTCTCAGGAAGCCCCATCCCTAGGAGGAGGGAGAGAGCACCATATCAAGTGAGCACCACATGGGAACAAAAAATCTAATCAGCAGCCCCTGAGCCCCAGATCTTCCCTCTGACAGTCTATCCAAATGAGAAGAAATCAGAGAAACAATTCTGAAAATATGACAAAACAAGGTTCATTAGCACCCCCAAAAGATCACAGTAGCTCACCAACAATGAATTCAAACCAAGATGAAATATCTGGATTGCCAGAAAAGGAATTCGAAAGGTCAATTATTAAGCTACTCAAGGAGGCATCACAGAAAGGTGAATATCAACTTTAAAAAATCAAAAAAATGATACAGGATACGAACGAGAAAATCTCCAGAGAAATATATGGCATAAACAAAAAACAATCACAACTTCTGGGAAGGAAGGACACAATTAGAGAAATGCAAAATACACTGGAAAATCTCAGCAATAGAATTGAAGAAGTAGAAGAAAGAGTTTCAGAACTCAAAGACAAGGCTTTCAAATCAACCTAATCAGACAAAAACAAAGAAAAAAAGAATAAAAAAATTAATAAAGCCTCCAAGAAGTTTGCAATTATGTTAATCAAACCTAAGAATAATTGGTGTTCCCAAGGAAGAAAAGAAATTTCAAAGTTTGGAAGACATATTTGAGAAAATAATAGAGGAAAACTTCCCTGGCCTTGCTAGAGATCTAGACATCCAAGTACAAGAAGCTCAAAGTACACCTGGGAAATTCATTGCAAAAAAGATCACCACCTATTTACATAGTCATCAGGTTATCCAAAGCCAAGACAAAGGAAAGAATCATAGGAGCTGTGCAGGAAAAGCAAAACCAATCAGATTAACAGCAGATTTCTCAACAGAAGCTATACTAGCTAGAAGGGATTGGGGTCCTATCTTTAGCCTCCTGATTAAAACTAATCAGCCAAGAATTTTGTATCCAGTGAAACTAAGCTTCATAAGTGAAGAAAACATATAATCTTTTTCAGACAAACAAATGCTAAGAGAATTTGCCACTACCAAGTCAACACTACAAGAACTGCTAAAAAGAATTAGAAATCTTCAAATATATCCTCAAAATACACCAAAATAGAACCTCCTTAAAGCATAATTTCACAGGACCTACAAAACAATAACAAAATGGAAAAAAGAAACCCAAGGTATCAACGCAATAACTAGTACAGTGAATAGAAGAGTACCTCACTTTTCAATACTAATGTTGAATATAAATGGCCTAAATGTTCCACTTAAAGGATGCAGAATGGCAGAATGGATAAGAATTCACCAACCAAGTACCCGCTGTCTTCAAGAGACTCATCTAACACATAAGGACACACATAAACTTAAGGTAAAGGAGTAGAAAAAGATATTCCATACAAATGGACACCAAAAGTGAAGAGGAGTAGTTATTCTTACGTCAGACAAAACCGACTGTAAATCAATAACTGTTTAAAAAGACAAAGAAGGACATCATATAATGAGAAAAAAGACTAGTCCAACAGGAAACTATTATAATCCTAAATATATATGCACCTAACACTGGAGATCCCAAATTTATAAAACAATTATTACTAGGCATAAGCATGATAATAGTGGGGGACTTCAACACTCCACTGACAGCACTAGACAGGTCATCAAGATAGAAAGTCAACAAGGAAACAATGGACTTAAACTATACCCTACAACAAATGGACTTAACAGATATTTACAGAACACTCTACCCAAAAACTGCAGAATATACATTCTATTCATCAGCACATAAAATATTCTCCAAGATAGACAATATGATAGGCCACAAAACAAGTCTCAATAAACTTAAGAAAATCGAAATTATATCAAGTACTCTCTCTGACCATAGGGAAATTAAACTGGAAAGCAACTCCAACAAAACCCTCAAAATTATGCAAATACATGGAAATTAAATAATTTGCCCCTGAATGATTGAGTCAACAATGAAACCAAAATGGAAATTTTAAAAATTATTTGAACTGAACAATAATAGTGACACAACCTAGCAAAACCTCTGGGATACAGCACAAGCAGTTCTATGAAAAAAGTTTCTAGCATTGAATGCCTACATCAAAAAGTCTGAAAGAGCACAAATAAGCAATCTAAGGTCACACCTCAAGGAACTAGAGAAAAAAGGACAAACCAAAACCAAACCCAACAGAAGAAAAAAAAATTAACAAAGGTTACACCAGAACTAAATGAAATTGAAACAAAAAAAAAAAAGATAAATGAAACAAAAATATGTTTCTTTGAAAAGATAAAATTGATAGACCATTAACAAGATTAAATAGGAAAAGAAGAGAGAGGATCCAAATAAGCTCAATTAGAAACATAAAGGGAGAAATTACAACTGATACCACAGAAATACAAAAGATCACTTAAGGATACTATGAACACCTTCACGTTCACATACTAGAAAATCTAGAGAAGATGGATAAATTTCTGAAAATATACAACCCTCTAGATTAAACCAGAAAGAAATAGAAACTCTAAACAGAGCAATAACAAGCAGCGATATTGAAATGGTAATAAAAAATTGCCAAGAAAAAACAAGTCCAGGATCAGATAAATTCACAGTTGAATTCTATCAGACATTCAAAGAAGAACCAGTACTAATCCTATTCACATTATTCTAAAACATAGAAAAAGAGGGAATTCTCCCTAAATCATCCCATGAAGCCAGTATCACCCTAAAGTCAAAACCAGGAAAGGACATAACTAAAAAGGAAAACTACAAACCAATGTCGCTGATGAATACAGATGCAAAAATCTAACTGAATCCAACAGCATATCAAAAAGATAATCCACCATGATCAAGTGGGTTTCATACCAGGGATGCAGGGATGGTTTAACATATGCAAGTCAATAAACGCATTACAGCACATAAAGAATTAAAAATAACATAATCATTGCAATAGACTTAGAAAAAGCATTTGACAAAATCTGGCATCCTTTATGATTAAAACCCTCAGCAAAATAGGCATAGGAGGGACATACATTAAGGTAATAAAAGCCATCTATGACAAACCCGTAGTCAATATTATACTGAACAGGGAAAAGTTGAAAGCACTCCCCTTGAGAACTGGAACAAGACAAGGATTCCCACATTCACCACTTCTGTTCAACATAGTATTGGAAGTCATAGTCAGATCAATCAGACAAGAGAAAGGAATAAAGGGGATTCAAATGGGTGAAGAGGAAGTCAAACTGTCTCTGTTTGCTGATAATATAATCATATACCTAGAAAATCCTAAAAACTCACCCAGAAAGCTCCTAGGACTAATAAATTCAGTAAAGTTTCAGGGTACAAAATTAATGTACACAAATCAGTAGCACTGCTATACACCAACAGTGACCAAGCTGAGAATCAAATCAAGAACTCAACTCATTTTATGATAGCTGCAGAAAAAATAAAATACTTTGGAATATATCTAACCAAGGACACGAAAGACCTCTACAAGGAAAACTACAAAACACTGCTGAAAGAAATCATAGACGATGTAAACAAATGAGAACATATCCCATGCTCATGAATGGGTAGAAGCAATATTGTAAAAATAATCATCTGCCAAAAGCAATTCACAAATTCAATGCAATTCCCATCAAAATACCACCAGCATTCTTCACAGAACTAGAAAAAACAATCCTAGAACACATTGTAGAACCAAAAAAGGGCCCACACAGCAAATGCAAGACTAAGCAAAAGAAACAAATCTGGAGCCATCATATTATCCAACTTCAAACTATACTATAAGGCTATAGTCCCCAAAACATCATGGTACTGGTATAAAAATAGGCACATAGACCAATGGAACATAATAGACAACCCAGAAATAAACCCAAATACATAGAGCCAAGTGATTTTTGACAAAGCAAACGAAAACATAAAGTGGAGAGAGGACACCCTTTTCAACAAATGGTGCTAGGATAATTGGCAAGCCACATGTAGAATGAAACTGGATCCTCATCTCTCACCTTATACAAAAATTAACTCAAGATGAGTCAAAGACTTAAATCTAAGATTTGAAACCATAAAAATTCTAGAAGAAAACATTGGAAAAACTCTTCTAGACATTGGCTTAGGCAAAGCGTTCATGACCAAGAACCCAAAATCAAATGCAAAAAAAGAAAGATAAATATATGGGACTTAATTAAACTAAAAAGCTTCTGTACAGCAAAAGTAATTATCTGCAGAGCTGACCGACAACCCACAGAGTGGGAGAAAATATTCACTAACTATGCATCCCTCAAAGGACTAATATCCAGAGTCTACAAGGAACTCAAACAAATCAGCAAGAAACAAACAATCCCACCAAAAAGTGGGCTAGGGGCATGAATAGACAATTCACAAAACAAGATATACAAATGACCAATAAAAATATGAAAACAATGCTCAATATCACTAATTATCAGGAAAATGAAAATCAAAACCATAGTAGAATGAACATAATCCAAAAATCAAAAAATAATATATGTTGGCCTGAATGTGGTGAAAAGGGAACACTTTTACACTGCTAGTGGAAATGTAAACTAGTATAACCACTATAGAAAACAGTGTGGAGACTCCTTAAAGAATTAAAATTAGATCTACCGTTTGATCTAGCAATCTTATTCCTGGTTTCTATCCAGATGAAAAGAAGTCATTATACAAAAAGATACATGCACATGCATGTTTATAGCAGCACAATTTTTAGCTGCAAAAATATGGAAACAGCCCAAATGCCCATCAATCAATAAGTGGATAAAGAAAATATATATACCATGGAATACTACTCAGCTATAAAAAATGAATGAAATGATTACATTCACAGCAACCTGGATGGAATTGGAGACTATTATTTAAAGTGAAGTAACTCAGGAATGGAAAACCAAACATTGTATGTTCTCACTTATAAGTGGAAGCTAAGTTATGAGGACACAAGGGCATAAGAATGATAAAATGGACTTTAGGGATTCGGGGGAAAGAGTGGGAGGATGGTGAGGGATAAATGATTATATATTGGGTACAGTGTACACTCCTCTGTTGATGGATGCACCAAAATCACCACTAAAGATCTTATCCGTGTAACCAAACACCTCCTGTTCTGCATAAACCTATTGAAATAAAAAATAAAAATTAAAAAAATAAATTAAATTAAAATTGGTCTTTGAAAATAAAGACATTGTCAAGAGAATCAAATGACAACCACAGACTGGGTGAAAATGTTGTAAAAGATATATCTGAAAAAGGATTGTAATCAAAAATATACAAAGAACTCTTAAAACTCAACAATAAGAACACAACTCAAGTTTAAAAAGGAGCCAAACCATTTAGCAAACACATCACGAGAAAATATATGTAGGTGGCAAATAAGCCTGTGAAAAGATGCTCCAAATCATATGTCATCAGATAAATGCAAACTGAAATGAGATATCACTATACACCTCTTAGAAAGGCCAAAATTCAGAATATCAAATTTTGGCAAGGATGTGGAACAACAAGAACTCTCATTCATTGCTAGTGGGGAGTGTAAAATGGTACAGCCCCTCTGTAAGACAATATGGTAGTTTCATACAAAATTAAAGATACTCTTAACATATAATCCAGCAATAGTGCTCTTTGGTACTTACCCAAAGGGGTTGAAAACTTATATTGACCCAAAAACCTGCATATGGATGTTTACAGTAGCTTAATTGCCAAGACTTGGAAGCAAAGAAGATATTCTTCAATAGATGAATAGATAAACTGTGGCACATACAGACAATGGAATATTATTCAAGCTAAAAAAAATGAGCTATCAAGCCATGAAAAGACATGGAGAAAACTTAAATGTATGTAACTAAGTGAAAGAAGCCTAATCTGAAAAGGTTACATATTGTATGATTCCAACTATATGCTTTTCTGGAAAAGGAGAAATTATGAAGATCAGTGATTGTCAGGGAGTAGGGGAAAGGGAGGGATGAATAAGCAGAACACAGGATTTTTAGGGCAGTGAAAATAGTCTATACGACACTATAATAGTGGATACATGTCATTGTACATTTGCCTAAATCCATAGAATGTACAAAACCAACAGTTAATCCTAATGTAAGCTATTAAGTTGGGGTCACGATGTGTGAATGTAGAGGTAAGTGGAAAGTCTCTGTACCCTCCTTTCAATTTTGTTGTAAGCCTAAAACTACTCTTAAAAAAATGAAGTCTCCCTTTGGCAGAACTTCCATATTCCAGTAATATGCCAAAACGACAAACACCAATGGAGAGACGAGAGACACCTGATACGTTTCCTAGGCCTTTTAGAAAACATGGAGTTGTTCCTTTGACCACGTACATGTGAATCTATAAGAAAGGTGATATTGTAGACATAAGGGAATGGGTACTGTTCAAAAAGAAATGCCCCACTAATGCTACCATGGCCAAACTGGAAGAGTCTACAGTGTTACCTAGCATGCTGTTGGCATTATTGTAAACAGATAACTTAAGGGCAAGATTCTTGCCAAAAGAATTAATGTGTGTATTGAGCATATTAAGCAGTTTAAGAGCTGAAATATCTTCCTGAAACAAGTGAAGGAAAATGGCCAGAAAAAGAAGGAAACCAAAGAGAAATAAAGGTACTTGGTTTCAACTGAAGCACCATCCTGCTCCATGTGAACAAACACAATTTGTGAGAACCAACGGAAAGGAGCCTGAGCTGCTGAAACCCCTTCCCTGTGAATTCATGCATAATAGGTGTTAAAAAAAAAAAAAGACTTCTGGACTGCATAAAAATCAACTAACATAAAGTGATTAAGAGCCATGATGAAAATAGTCATAGCCACAGACTATACTAAGATAAAGAAAGATGGAGGGGTCAGGTCTCCTCAGTGACAGACAGGCATGAGAATGGGGATTAGGAAAGAATTCATAAAGATGATGCTTAATCTGAATCTTGTGAGATGCCTGAAAGCTAGCCAAGTCATATCAGCAAAAGTGGCCTCATTTAGTTTTCTGATCTAAACTAGATGATGTCTAAGCTCCCTTCTGGTTCTAAATTTCTAAATTTCTATGTTCATTGTTAATAAACATACAGGAAGATATTTATATATTTCTGTTTTGTTTACATGTGGATATGTTTAACCATAGTATGTATACTATCTAAAACCCTATATTGAAATATCTCTAATATAAATTTTTCTAAAGAATAAGTAATATCTCTTGAATATTCTCCAACTTCTCAGCATTAATCTCGGCCATAATTAGAAGCATTAGGTCCTGTAGTGTGTTGTGTAAGTGTAGCTTTATGCAGGGGAAAAAACATAAGACATAGTGTGAAATGTAGTTAGTAAGTGGATACTGAGCAAGTGGCATTCCAGGAATTAATTTTCTTGAAAAGATCCCTGGTGTTAGTTTGTTCTTTTGGTAATTTGCCTTTTTCTCCTGAAAGTGAACATACAGAGTAACACGCCTGCCTGGGCCAGGTAAAATGGCCAACATCCAGCAAAACCAATTAATGAATCAAAGACTAAGGCAGCCTTCTGCGGGGAAGCAGCAGAGCAACTAGTGGTTACAACAGGAAATCAGATGCCAGCTTTTACACAGCTGTTACCAGTTGTGTGGCTTTGAGCAAGGTACTTACATGTAAGCTTCAGTTTCCTCATCTGCAAATCAAGAATAACAATCCTGCTTTGCAGTATTATCAGGAGGATTAAACAAGATAAGGTAGGGAAAGCTGTCAACACTGTGTCTGGCATGTTGACAGTACTCAGTGATAACTGGCTATTATTATTATCGTTATTACAAATTCAGGGAGACTCCAATTATCCTTGTGAGAGCAATCTTCCGGATAATAGGTACAACAGATGTCAATGGTTTTAAGTAAAGTTAACTTATGGATCTAGTCCTTAGCAAGTTACCTTTTCTTATCTAAATCAATGGAACACATAACTAGGGGCATAGTAATTGAGAACATAGATTCTAGAGTCAGACCACTTGCACTCAAATTTTAGCTCTACCACTTATTTGCTGGGTAACCTTTGCCAGGGTTACTTAACCTCTCGATGCCTTAATTTTCTCACTTGTAAAATAAGAAAAATCAGAGAACAGTATCTCATAACCTTGTTGTAAGAATTTAATTAATACATATAAAGCACCCGCTACAGTATCTGGGTTCAGTAAGTACTCTGTAAATATTTGCTCTTGATAGAAATAACATTTCTTTTAACCCCTGTGGAGAGGTAGGAGGTAGTGTCATCAATGACTCAGTGACAGTGAGAGAAAGGGTGAGGTTGGTGGTAACTTCTTACCTTGATAGTAGCAGCATTCTCATAAATGCCTCCTGAGGAACAGGGATAACTGGGAGCTCATTCTTTAGGGTCACATAGACCCAAACAGGAAATCTTTCCTATTGTGCATGACCTTACTCAAGTTATTTCACTACAAAGTCCCAGGTGACTCAGTGTTAAAAAGGGAATAGCACTATCTACTTCACAAAAGTGTTCTAAGGATGAAATGAGATCCTGAATGTAAAGTGGTTCCCTCTTTACTTTTGGAGATTGTTGCAAGGGCTCACCCTAAGGATTAACTGGATTCAAAGCTCGTTCCTTGACTACTGTCCCGTACTATCTCTCTAGCCTAAGGAGCAAGAAAGCTGCCAAGAAAAACTTTCAAACTGTTCTGCTACCACCACCCCCCACCCAACTCTTGAGATTATTACTTCATTATATCCATCTGGCTTCTCACCTGGGACTCAGTGAGTTCTAGTGAACATCTACTACTGACAAATGCTTGCCACCACTCATTATGCTGCCTTTCAGATTCCATACCACACCTCCCTCTCACCCTAGCTCTCATTCTCCTTCGCTCTTCCTCTCATGCATGACTTTACTCATCACTCATTTACTATTTATTAGATGCCCATGGTAGGCTAGACAAAGGAAAGACAAATGTCCTGTCCTCAGGGAAAAGCCAAACACTGAACAAATTATGACATAGCTGGAAAACTGTACAGGAGACTGATTCAAGAAACAGGCTATGGAGTTACGTCGACCTGGGCTTGAGTTCCGGCTCTCTCACTTGTTAGCTGTGCTCTTGAACAAATTATGTAATTCCTATAAACTTGGATTTCTTATTTTGGGAAATATGAATACCAATGTTCATTTTTAACTTGAAAATGCTTGCCCTCCATCACCATCTAGCCCCCATCTGCTTCTGGGAATGTGCTCTAGAAGAAGAAAGAAAAATAAATTACTTTGCCAGTTATCCTTTGCTTATAGAGACTAGTGGGAAAGGATACCTTGCTTAAAATGTGCCCTGTTGAAAAGGCAAAGTAAAAACAAGTTATGTTTTCAAAGCTTTGGTCAATCTTTCTGTAAAGAAAAGGTCACCACCAAATCTCTGTTTTTGAAAACATAAGACAATGAGCCCTGCTGGAAAACAAACCACATTTATCATCATAATGTAAAGCTGTGTGTTCACTGTGGGCAGGTATTTTTGCATATTATGTTGCATTTAAAGGAACGTTTTTCTTCTTAAATTATGCTTAAAAGATAGTCTGAGAAGTACATTTTTCCTTTGGAGGTAGTGATGTGTGTGCGTGAGAGAGACAGAGAATCCAAAGAGTTTAATCCAATAATTGCACCTCTGAAAGCTAAGTAGAATGAGGAGAAACACCCGCACTATGCACTGGTAGAAACCCCTCAGAAAGAATCAGAACTTGGAGTGGCAAAGCTAAAGTGACCCTATAATTTATCTTCCAAATCAAAACCCATTTGAGAGTAAAAGGGCATGCTATTAATAATTATTCTGAAAAAATAGGTGTTAACTGGAGCTGCCTTAGTGCAAATTGGAACATATTTTCCAATCACCACAGCCTATGCTCGCCCTGAAGTGTTCTGCTAAAGCCTACCTTTGCTAACTATGATCTTATTCTAAGCCAAATACCCAGGTTTTTGAACATGTGCTGCTATAAAATATGTTCTATGAACTCTCCTAGTGGGGATAAATCATAGAAAAGACTAAAACCAATTGGTAGGAGCAGATTTTCCTATGTGGGAATAAAGATTTTCTACTATGAACACTCAGTGACATACTCTTTCTCTGAAAAGCTGTGATAGTATATGCTGGGCAGGGCTTGAGACTTGCCCAGGTATGCTGCAGGTGGCCAATAGCCCTCACTCTCAGGAAGCAAAATTGCTGAATCTATGGTGTCTTCTTACTGGATCTGTTCTTTTCCCTTTTTATGACTATAAATATTAATCCCCAATATCTCTATTAATGAAGAGACTGCAGCCAGATACTATAGTGATTTTAGGCAAAACTTTCTAACCAGAAGTGTAAGTCATATTGGGCTTAGAAGTGTGTTTGAGGACATCAGATAACAAGAGTTATAATATTAAATAGGAAAATCATTAGATGCAAATGAAAACAATGTCAAATATCCCAGAAGATAATATATGTGATTCCAAGCCACAGGACATATGGAAGAGAGGGCAGGAAGCAGATTAAAATCAGGAGTAACAGCACACAGGTAGTGAAGCAGGATAAATGCCAACAGATGTACATGTGCAATGACAGGACACATATCACATGCGGAAGAAACTAATAGTGCAAGGACACCAAGTCAACTTCAATCAAATCAGTAAGAACCAGAAACCTTAAGGTTCTTTAGCAGAGTAGAGAGGATGGAGGTATGAAAAGAAAGAAGTGTGGAAGGCAGGTGACCAAGAAGACCTTAACATGCCCCTCTGCCTGGCTTAATTTTGTACAGATTTTTTCTGACTCTAGGCCACTGACATCTCCTTTCTTAGAGCATTTACTTTAGAAAACTTGTAAATTCTTTATTTGCCCCTTTGTATTAATATAAATATTCTCCCAGTCTCTTGCCAGTTTTACAGGCCATGAATATCTTTCTCAAGGGCCCTGAAGCCATATATCCCTTTGAAATTTAATCAAGAAAGACAGGGCCCTTCATGCTAAAAACTCTCAATAAATTAGGTATTGATGGGACGTATCTCAAAATAATAAGAGCTATATACGACAAACCCACAGCCAATATCATACTGAATGGGCAAAAACTGGAAGCATTCCCTCTGAAAACTGGCACAAGACAGGGATGCCCTCTCTCACCACTCCTATTCAACATAGTGCTGGAAGTTCTGGCCAGAGCAATCAGGCAGGAGAAGGAAATAAAGGGTATTCAATTAGGAAAAGAGGAAGTCAAACTGTCCCTGTTTGCAGATGACATGATTGTATATCTAGAAAACCCCATTGTCTCAGCCCAAAATCTCCTTAAGCTGATTAGCAACTTCAGCAAAGTCTCAGGATACAAAATCAATGTACAAAAATCACAAGCATTCTTGTACACCAATCACAGACAAACAGAGAGCCAAATCATGAGTGAACTCCCATTCACAATTGCTTCAAAGAGAATCAAATACCTAGGAATCCAACTTACAAGGGATGTGAAGGACCTCTTCAAGAAGAACTACAAACCACTGCTCAATGAAATAAAAGAGGATACAAACAAATGGAAGAACATTCCATGCTCATGGGTTGGAAGAATCAATATCGTGAAAATGGCCATACTGCCCAAAGTAATTTATAGATTCAATGCCATCCCCATCAAGCTACCAGTGACTTTCTTCACAGAATTGGAAAAAACTACTTTGAAGTTATATGGAACCAAAAAAGAGCCTGCATCGCCAAGTCAATCCTAAGCCAAAAGAACAAAGCTGGAGGCATCACGCTACCTGACTTCAAACTATACTACAAGGCTACAGTAACCAAAAGAGCATGGTACTGGTGCCACAACAGAGATATAGATCAATGGAACAGAACAGAGCCCTCAGAAATGATGCCGCATATCTACAACTATCTGATCTTTGACAAACCTGACAAAAACAAGCAATGGGGAAAGGATTCCCTATTTAATAAATGGTGCTGGGAAAACTGGCTAGCCATATGTAGAAAGCTGAAACTGGATCCCTTCCTTACACCTTATACAAAAATTAATTCAAGATGGATTAAAGACTTAAATGTTAGACCTAAAACCATTAAAATCCTACAAGAAAACCTAGGCAATACCATTCAGGACATAGGCGTGGGCAAGGACTTCATGTCTAAAACACCAAAAGCAATGGCAACAAAAGCCAAAATTGACAAATGGGATCTCATTAAACTAAAGAGCTTCTGCACAGCAAAAGAAACTACCATCAGAGTGAACAGGCAACCTACAGAATGGGAGAAAATTTTTGCAACCTACTCATCTGACAAAGGGCTAATATCCAGAATCTACAATGAACTCAAACAAATTTACAAGAAAAAAACAAACAACCCCATCAAAAAGTGGGCAAAGGACATGAACAGACACTTCTCAAAAGAAGACATTTATGCAGCCAAAAAACACATGAAGAAATGCTCATCATCACTGGCCATCAGAGAAATGCAAATCAAAACCACAGTGAGATACCATCTCACACCAGTTAGAATGGCCATCATTAAAAAAGCAGGAAACAACAGGTGCTGGAGAGGATGTGGAGAAATAGGAACACTTTTACACTGTTGGTGGGACTGTAAACTAGTTCAACCATTGTGGAAGTCAGTGTGGTGATTCCTCAGGGATCTAGAACTAGAAATACCATTTGACCCAGCCATCCCATTACTGGGTATATACCCAAAGGTCTATAAACCATGCTGCTATAAAGACACATGCACACGTATGTTTATTTCAGCACTATTCACAATAGCAAAGAGTTGGAACCAACCCAAATGTCCAACAACGATAGACTGGATTAAGAAAATGTGGCACATATACACCATGGAATACTATGCAGCCATAAAAAATGATGAGTTCATGTCCTTTGTAGGGACATGGATGAAACTGGAAAACATCATTCTCAGTAAACTATCTCAAGGACAAAAAACCAAACACCGCATGTTCTCACTCATAGGTGGGAAATGAACAATGAGAACTCATGGACACAGGAAGGGGAACATCACATTCCGGGGACTGTTGTGGGGTGGGGGGAGGGGGGAGGGACAGCATTAGGAGATATACCTAATGCTAAATGACGAGTTAATGGGTGCAGGAAATCAACATGGCACATGGATACATATGTAACAAACCTGCACATTGTGCACATGTACCCTAAAACCTAAAGTATAATAAATAAAATAAAATAAAATAAAAAAGAAACATCAGAAAAAAAAAAAAAAAAAAAAAGAAAAGAAAGACAGGGCCCTGTTTCTGTCTCTGTAGGAGGGTAGAAGCCTAACTTTGATAAACACTGATTAGCAAATACACATGGCCCAGTAACATTCACCAATCTCCCTGCCAAAGTCCTTCAGGACTTTCTCACTTGCTCCTTCCAGTGTTTAAAAATTCTCCTATTCTTTATGTCACCAGACTTGAGTTCAATCTCTCTCCTCTATGACAATAGTCTTCACTTATATTGCAACAGTCTTAAATAAAGTCTTCCTTGCCATTTTTAACAAGTGCCCATTGCAATTTTTCTTTATAGGGACTGGTTGTAGATCAACTGCTTGGACAGCTCAAAACATCGTAAAGTCTAAATCAAATTTGCTTGAGTCAGACAACTGTAATTTCAGAAGCTCCTGAGAGCTTCCTCCCACCTAACTATCCAAAAACAATCCCTCACCAGCTTGCAGAGGAAATAAAGTTTTTCTAAAAAGGAAAAAGCTTCTCCTACAATCAGAGATGAAAGGCTGGTTGAGGTAGAGCTTCATTGTGAAGGCATCTCAGTGACAGCATAATCAGTTAATCAGTAGGTATAAATGGGTCATTTTAAGATCCCTTCCTATTTGAACCGGGGAGCAGGAAGCCTGAGAAGGATAGAAGAGCCAGGAGGGGGGAATGTGGAGGAGAATGAAAGGCAAGAGAATGAGGGTATAGACAAATTTCACAGGATTTACCACTTTGCCTAGATTCTGCCTTGTCTACCTCCAACTGGGCTAAGATAAAAAGAAGTTGAATCTGAGGTATGTTTGACATGCAGCTGCAAACACAGGCAGCACACTTGGCTTGATTAATGAAGATGTTTGTTTTATTAAACACATTTTACTTCTTGTAAAGCAGCTTAGACTTTAGCATATCACCGTACTTGAAATCTGACACTGCTTTTCCATTTTTCTTTTTATAATATGCATTCCATTTTCCTTTCTATAATGTGCATTAAATTAGTGTGTGCATGCGTGTTTGTGTGTATATGTGTGTGTACCATGGCCTCAGGCAAAGCAAAAGACTAACAATCCCTCATGAAAAACAAAGCCCACAGTCATAAGAATGTTAGAAATACACAATAAAAATATGTCTTAAAGTTTTTAATGAATCTTATAGAAAAAATATTATAATGCAATTATAAACTGGTACCAAAAAATCAAGAGATTTTACTAAATATCACATAACCAATGAAATAACCAAGCCAAAATAACAACAATTACAATTAACAATCAAAAAAGCAGTAATTTTTACTTTTGTTTAGGGATGGTTGCAAGGGGGACAAAGTAAAGATTGAAATGTATGAGATTTCATGTCATTCACCGATGAATAAAATTCACAAAACTCTTTTACATGTTTGAATTTTTTTCTTGTGACTTCTGATTTCAGAGTCTCCCTTAGAAAACAGTGGGATTTGAGACTAGGAGGAATGGTGGAATACATGGCTACTAAAGATGTATATATTCCCATGAAACTATTTGATCCTGAAGGTATAAAGTGTAAACGAAATTCTAATGTCCCGCAACCATCTAAACGGGCCCCTTCTCACAGCTGAGCATTCCAAAGTTAACCTCAAAAATGAGTTCAGGCCATGATCAGAAAGGGGTACCCAAACATGGCTCATTATACCCTCCTCCTTTTGGAATTACTGATAGAGACTATGTTTTATAAGAAACATTTACAATCTATTATCTCTGAAGCCTGCTACTTGGAGGCTTCCTACGTGATAAAACCTTGGTCCTCACAACCCCTTATTGTAACCAGGCATTCCTTTCTATTGATAATAATTCTTTCAACCAATTCCAATCAGAAAATCTTTGAATCTGCCCATGACTTCCAGTTGTGCCACCTTTCTGGACTGAACCAAAGTACATCTTACATGTATTGATTGATGTCTTTTGTCTCCCCAAAATGTTTTTTACACGTTGTACAAAACCAAGCTGCACCCTGTCCACTTTGGACTTATGTTCTCAGGATCTTAAGGGCTAGGTCATGAGCCATTGTTCACTCATAATTGTTTCAGAATAAATCTCTTCAAATATTTTACAGAGTTTGACTGTTTTCATTGACAAAGGTTAAATTGTAGGCCCCAAAAAATAAATTTGCAAGGATTTTTTCTATCCTTTTATTAGTTCACCAGGTTTCAAGTTCCTTTCTAATTCAGGCACTGTTTGGGAGAAGTTTTAACTAAAGTTGACATTATAGGTAATGCAGTATTTATAAGCTAAGGTGAAGCAGATATAATTATTTTCTGTTTTGTTAAAATATTTAGTAAAGACTTTAAAGCTGTTTCCCCTAGGAAAATTCCAAAAAGCACATTAATTTCCTGACAATAAAGAGCACAACTGACATTTATCATTTTTTTCCAGGAGGTTCCAAAATTTAATCTTAAAGCTTGAGGAAAACATTTATTCTTGAAAAATTTATGCTAACATACTTTACATATTTAGTTTTCAACATACTTTTACATCAAAGGGTCAGTAAGTTGTTTGAAAACCAGCTACATAAAACACTGCTTACAGATAATTAACTACCTGATGGACAGCCCCAGGCAAGAAAGTTTAAAATGCTTGGAGCCCAGAGAAGATTAATCAGAAATAGAAAAAAACAAAGCTATAAAGGAATATTTCAAGGAATATAAAAATTAGTATTCATTTTACATAGAATTGTTGAATAATGCTTCCTTGTTTTGGTTAAGAAAACTTCATATGAATAGACTTTGACTTCACATGTCTAATTATACAGGACAGAATCAACTCTATTTCTGGTAATAAAATTAAGAGCTTATGACAATTTCTCTTCTTTACCACTCATGCACTTAGGCACTTACCAGACTGTATTGTAAGAATTGTCTTCCTCTACTAGGACAGGAATTTCTTGAATTTGGCACAGAGTATGTGTTCAATAAGTGTTTATCGAATCGAAATTAATGAACACGACAGATATGCCAGATAGGAAGCTAACAAAGTATTCTTTATTTCTTATCCCAGACACAATGTTACCTACTTTATTAATAGAAAAGCACTTCAGAAAAGGAAAGTGAGCAAGAAAACCTGCCCTTTAAACAGGTGAGGCAATGGTAGTTAGTATTTAAAATTATTTTAAATTTAACTCATTGAAATTCTTACATCCTAAGAAAAAATCAACAACTCTACTGCAAACTACAGAAGTCAGTGCCCTATATTGATATTTCTTGAGAACATTTAATTCTATTAAGAAGGATAAGCAGCATGTCCTTCAAATATTTATGTAGCCTAATCTTCCATTTCAAGGCTTTTACTAACAGTTTATTTAGTCGGAAGAGAGAAATACACTGATATTTTTACTTAATAAACTCAGCACAATCAACATCAGATGATGTATAAGTGGCAGATTAAATAGAAATAGGAGGCATAAAAACAGCATGGCTACTTTATGAAAATAGCATAACCTATATTTTGTCCCCAAAGATTGGGGAGCTATGTTTTCTCCTGTGAGACTGAGGCCATCTCTGGAAAAGGGAGGGGAAATACTGGAGGAAGAAAGGACATAATATAATTATTTTGGATAGTTAGAAATAAGACCCCTCTTTACAAAAAGATAGGGAGCTAAATAACGAGAGCGGGTTGAGTGAGAGACCCAGGAGACTGCCTCCCACTTTAAATCATTTGAAGTTAGGGTGACAGAGTAGGGTCTGAGAAGTTGTTTTATTGTTAGAAGCATGGTTCAGTATCTGGGAGCATAGTACTGTCAGCCACATCGAGAGAGGTGATGTAAAAGATGACCCCTCAAGAAGGTGTGAGGCATAATCCATCTCTGGTCCTCAGAGGGGCTCAGATCAGAATTGAGCACAGCCCTCTTCTGCTTCAAGTTTAAAGGGTTGGGTTTCTTCCTTCTCTTTTAATGGTACTGATCCACAGTTTGAGAAAGAGAGTTTGGGAAGAAAATTTCTCACAGTCCAGTAAAAGGTAAGAAAATATTTGAGAGACAAATTCGGAGTCTTTAAGACTTTTTATTAAAAAACAACAAAGGTAGAAATTTGTCATTAGTTCTAATTAAACTAAGTAGGAGTTTTGATGTATCTTGTGATATCTCCCTCCCATTTTTCAAAAAAAAAGTTTATTTACGTTACATAAAAGGGAAGTTTTACATATTTAGTGTTTTTAAATTTTCTAATTTTTAATTATTTCCTTTTCTCTTTTCCTCTTCATTTTCTTTTCTTTTTTAATTGACATATAATAATCGTATATATTTATGGAACATATAGTGATGTTTCCATACATACAATGTACTGTGGTCAGATCAGAGTTATTAGTGTATCCATCACCCTGGACATTTATCTCTTTTGTAGGGTGGGAACATTCAATATCCTCCTTCTAGCTATTTGAAACTATATAATACATTATTGTTAACTATAATCATCCTTCAATGCTGTAGAACATTAGAATTTATTCCTCTCTATCTATGATTGTGTATCCTTTAACAAATCCCTCCCTATTCCTTCCTTCCCTCCTGCCCTTCCCAGACTCTAGTATTCCCTTTTCTACATTTTACTTCTATGAGATCAACTTTTTTTAGCTTCCATATATCAGTGAGAACATTCAGTGTTTAACTTTCTGTTCCTGGCTGATTTCATGTAACGTAATGTCCTCCAGTTCCATACATGTTGCTACAAATGACAGAAGTTTATTCTTTTTATGGCTGAACAGTATTCTAGTATGTGTGTGTGTGTGTCCCTGTGTTTGTGTGTGTGTGTCACATTTTCTTTATTCATTCATTCATTGTTAGACACCTACGTTGATTCTATATCTTAATCTGAGGGTCACTTTATTTTCTGACTCATAAGGAATCACAGTAATTGAACACGATATCACATTGTACTAGAGGGTAGTTTTTCCATGGAAGCAATGGCCAGATTATTTCTACTTGTTGGCAATGAAATAATAACTATAAATATTGAACGTGCACCTCTTATGCCTTTATGAACTCTGCAGATAGCTATCTTGCCTTGAACTTTCTGGAAGAATTTGGAGTATCTCTCTGCATTTCAGTATGTGAACAAACATATTACTTATTGACTCCTACATGTTGAATCTGAGACAGGCAAAAAAAAATTAACGTCTTATATATGACCATAAGCACTCTCTATGATGTTCACATGACAAAATCAGCTAATGACACATTTCTCAAAATGTATCCTCATTGTTAAGTGATTCATGACTGTAATTACCAATCTAGGAAGAGTTTAAGCGCACATGAGAATCACAAACAGAGTATGAAACTTAAAAAAAATTAGGGAGGAGGAACCACATGGAGCCTAGCTGACTCTGAATTGAGGAGTCTTGGGAGTTGTGAGTCTTGGGAGACAAAATCAGCTAGAGTTCACAGAGATTACTGGAGAGGAGAAGCTGCGTAAAGAGAGGGCAGGAGTATTCAGCAGAGTACTAATCAGCATTTGCTTATGAGGAAACTATCCAATCAAAGGGAAAGAAACATCCACAAAGATTAAAAAAAACAGAAGACACAGATCACATGGGACTTGGAAAACTGTCTGGTTTCAAAAGCCAGACTAGGAAATCTTACCATGCATAAGGAATTGTACTGTACTCAGAAAGCTCTTACCTCAGTAATAGGGGATAATTAGTTCTTGACTAAATTCTGCTATGGTCCTGCCTTACTTACCTGAAAGGAAAGACTTAGAAAAAATAAAACTGTTTCCAAGTAACCTGTGTCCCAGAACAAAGTTTGACAACATTTAAAATTCAAAAATACCAAGCAGTCAAAAAAGGTAAAATCTAAAAGTCTGTCATCCACTCAAAAATGACCAGCCACGCACAGAGGTACAAAAAAAGTCCTATAATGAAAATAAATTAAAAAATTGAAATTGATCCAGAATTCATACACATTAGCATTAGTAAACAAAGACATTAAATCTGTTATTATGCCCATATCCCATGTATTTAAAAGGTGCTAGGAAAGATAAATTGAACATGTTAAACAGAAAAATCAAAAATATAAAAACAACCCAAGTTGAACACCTAGGGATGAAGACTACTTTGTATGTAATGAAACGATATACTAGATAGGATCAATGTATTATATTCTCCAATGTATTGGAGAAAAGGAAGTACACTATTATAAGGTTTTAATACTATACATGAAAGAGTATAATATTACTAGAAGGTAATTATTTACTAGAAAGTTATAGATGTGCACTATATACTCAATCATCCACTATAATAATAAAAAGTTATAGCTAACAAGCCAAATAAGATGATACAATGAAATTATAAAATTTACTCAATTAATCCAAAAGAACTCAGAAAAGAGACGGGAAATGAATAAAGAACAAATGGGACTAATAGAAAACAAATAGCGAGATTAGTGATTTAAACTTAACAGCATAAGTCATCGCATTAAATCAAAGTCTAAATACTCCCATTAAAAGAGATGAAAAGATTAGATGAAACAGCACAACCCAACTATTTACTCTTTAAGAAATCAACTATAAACCTTGCAGGTCAGGAGAAAATGGGACGACACATTTAAAATATTGGAAGACAAAAAAACCCTGTTAGCCAAGAATATTATACTCAACAAAGCTATCCTTCATAAATGAAAGCGAATAATGCCCTTCCCTGACCAGCAAAAGCTGGTCTTCTTCACCACCAGACTGATCTTACAAGAAATGCTTAAGGTAATGCTGCAACTCAAAGCCAAGAACAATAATTACTATCATAAAAACATATGAAAGTATAAAACTCAGTAGTAGAGGTAAGTTTATATGCAAACTCAGAATACTCCAATACTCTAAAGGTGCTATGTAAATCTTTCACACCACTAGCATAAAGGTTAAATATCAAAGTGGTTAAAAATAACTGCAGCTACAATTAGTTGTTAAGGAACACAAAATATATATAGATGTAAATTAAAGCAACAAAAATGTAAATTGTGAAGAGGAGGAAGAAAGTCTAGAGTACTTTTATGTGACCAAAGTTACACGGTTATAAGCTTAAAATAGCCTGTTATAACCACAATTTTTAAATCTTAGTTTCATGGTAACCACAAAAATGGACATACCAACAGACATACAAATAAGAAAAAGGAAAGAACCAAAGCTTACCATAACAGAAAATCACCAAACCACAAAGGCAAACAACAAGAGAGGAATAAAAGAACATGGGAGCTACAAAGCCACCAGAAAATAATTAACAAAATGGCTGGAGTAAGTTCTTACCTAGCAATAATAACTTGAATCTAAACAGTTAAATTATCCAGTTAAAAGATATAGAGTGGCCAAATGGATAACATAACAAGACTCAACTGTGTGCTGCTTATAAAAGACTCACTTCACCTATAAGAATGCAAAAAGACTGACAGTGATGGGATGGAAAAAGATATTACATGCAAATGAAAATCAAAAGCAAGTAGGAGTAACTATAGTTGCAGCAGATAAAATAGACTTCAAGTCAAAAAGTGTAAAAAGAAACAAAAAGAGTCATTATATAATGATAGAAATATCTATTCAGCAAGAGAGTATAACAATTGTAAATATATATGCATCTAGTGCTGGACCACCCAAATATAGAGAGGAAATATCATTAAATCTAAATGGAGAGACAGACTGCAATACGATAATAATAGGTTATGTCAACACTCCATATTCAGCAATGGATGGGTTATCCAGACCAAAAACATCAACAAAGATACACTGAATTTAAACTGCACTCAAGATCAAATGAACCTAATAGACATTTACAGAACATTTCATTCAACAGCTGCAGAATACACATTTTTCTCAACTGTAAATGGTACATTCTCTAGAATATATCATATGTTAAGCCACAAAATAAATCTTAATAAATTTAAGAAGACAGAGATCATATCAAATATCTTTTCTGATCACAATAGTATAAAGCTAAAAAAGGAAATAATAAATATTAGAGCAGAAACAAATGATATAGAGCCTAGAAAACCCATACAAAACATCAACAGAATAAAGAACTGGGTTTTTAAAAAGATAAACAAAATTTTGATAAATCTCTATCTAGACTAAGAAAAAATGAAGAGTAAAATAAATTCAGAAAGGGAAAATGATAAAACTGACACAACAGAAATATAAAGGATCATGAGAGACTATTATGAACAATTACATGCCAACAAACTAATAACCTACAAGAAATGAATAAATTCCTGGACACACAAAACTATCAAGATTGAAACAGGAAAAAATATAAAATCTGAACAAACCAATAACAACTAAAATAACTGAATATATCAGTACTAAAAGTTTTTTTCTATTAACAAAAGCCATATGTTTATTGGCCACATAAATGTCTTCTTTTGAGAAGTGTTTATCTTTGCCCACATTTTGATGGGGTTTTTTTCTTGTAAACTTGTTTAAGTTCCTTGTAGATTCTGGATATTAGCCCTTGTCAGATGGACAGATTGCAAAAATTTTCTCCCATTCTCTAGGCTACCTGTTCACTCTGATGATAGTTTCTTTTCCTGTGCAGAAGCTCTTTACTTTAGTTAGATCCCATTTGTCAATTTTGACTTTTGTTGCCATTGCTTTTGGTGTTTTAATCATGAAGTCTTTGCCCACGCCTATGTCCTGAATGGTATTGCCTAGGTTTTCTTCTAGGGATTTTATGGTTTTAGGTCTTACATTTAAGTCTTTATTTCATCTTGAGTTAATTTTTGTATAAGGCATAAGGAAGGGATGCAGTTTCAGTTTTCTGCACATGGCTAGTCAGTTTTCCCAACACCATTTATTAAATAGGGAATCCTTTCCCCATTGCTTGTTTTTGTCAAACTAATACATAAACAGAAAACCAAACATCACATGTTCTCACTCATAAGTGGGAGCTGAACAATGAGAACACATGGACACAGGGAGGGGAACATCACACACTGGGGCCTGTCAGGAGGTTGGGGGCTAGGAGAGGGATAGCATTAGGAGAAATACCTAATGTAGATGATGGGTTGATAGGTGCAGCAAACTACCATGGCACATGTATACCTATGTAACAACATTAGGAGAAATACCTAATGTAGATGATGGGTTGATGGGTGCCGCAAACCACCATGGCACATGTATACCTATGTAACAACATTAGGAGAAATACCTAATGTAGATGATGGGTTGATAGGTGCAGCAAACCACCATGGCACATGCATACCTATGTAATAAACCTGCACATTCTGTGCATGTATCCCGGAACTTAAAGTATAATTTAAAAAATAAAAATAATCATAGCATCTATTACAGGGATATAATAGCATTTAAAAAAGCCAAAGACTTGGTGGTTTCACTGCTAAATTCTATCAAACATTTAAGGAAGTAATACCAACTCATCTTAAACTATTCCAAAAATGAAAGAAGAGGGACTATTTCCAAACCCATTCTGCAAGGCCAGCATTGCCCTGATATCAAAACTATACAAGGATGCAACAAAAAGGAAAACTACAGGCCAATATCCCTGAGTGAACATAGATGCAAAAAATTCTCAACAAGATACTAGCAAACTGAATTCAATAGCACATGATAAAGATCATTGACCATGACCAAATATGATTCATTCCAGTGAAGCAAGAATTGTCTAACATACAAAAATCCAATAAATGTGGTACCTCAAATTAACAGAAAGAAGGACGAAACAATATGACAATTTCCATAGGTACAGGAAAAGCATTTAACAAAATTCAACATCCCTTCATGATAAAAAAAAAAAAAGTCCCCCAAAATTAGGTATAAAGGTACTACCACAACACAATAAAGGCCATATATGGCAAACCCACAGCTAACACCAAACTAAATGTGGAAAAGCTGAACACTTTTTCTTTAACATCTGGAACAAGACACGTGTGCCCATTTAAACAACTTCTATTCAACTGTACTGGAAGTCCCGGCCAGAGTAATGAGGCAAGAGAAATCAATAAAACTTATCCAAATCAGAAAGGAGAAAGTCAAAGTGTTTCTGTTGGCAGAGGCTATAGTCTTATGTATAGAAAATCCTAAAGACTACACCAAAAATCTCTCAGAACTAATAGACAAGTTTAGTAAAACTGCAGCATACAAACTTAACAGCTAAAAATCAGTAGTGTTTTTATGCATTAGTAGTGAATTATCTGAAAAGAATCACTTTTATAATAGCTACCAAAAGGCAAGATACCTAGGAGTAAATTTAACCAAGGAGGTGAAAGATCTCTACACTGAAAACTACAAAATGCGGATGAAAGCAAGTGAGAAGTACACAAATAATCTGATAGACATTTCTTGTTCATGAACTGGAAGAATTAATATTTCTAAAATGCTCATACTACCCAAAGCAATCTATAGATTTAGTGCAATTTCTATTAAAATACTAACGGTGTTATTTATAGAAATAAGAAAAAATACTAAAATTTGAATGAAACCACAAAAGACCCTGAATAGCCACACCAATACTAAGGGGGGGAAACCTAGAGGCATCATATTACCTGACTTCAAAATATACAACACGATAGTAGCCAAAATAGGATGGTACTGACATGAAAACAAACACATAGACCAATAGAACAGAAGAGCAAGCCCAGAAATAAATACACACATCAGCACTGATTTTCGACAACGGTCCCAAGAACAAATATTGGGGAAAAGACTGTCTCCTCAATAGTTGGTGCTGGGTAATTTGTATATCCAGTTGTAGGAGAATGAAACTGGACATGTATCTTTTGGCATATACAAAACTCAACTGAAAATGGATTAAAGACTTAAATATGAGGCCTGAAACTATAAAACTGCTAGAAGAAAACATAGAGAAAATACTTCTTGACATTGGACTGGGCAAGAATTTTTTTATAAGACCTAAAAAGCACAGGCAACAAAAGCAAAAACAAAGAAATGGGATTACATCAAACTTCAAAAGCTTCAGCATACAAAAAAGCTTCAGCACAGCAATGGAAACAATCAGCAGAGTGAAGAGAAATCATACAGAAAGGGAGAAAATACTTGCAACTATACATCTGACAAGGAGTAAATATCTAGAATATATAAGGCATTCAACCCAATAATAACAACAAAAATAATCCAATAAAAATGGGCAAAAGACCTGAATAGACATTTCTTTAAAAAATTAAAACATACAAATGACCAAAAGGTACATGAAAAACGCTCAACATTGCTAATCAACAGGGAAATGAAAATTAAAACCAGTGAGATATCAACTCACTCCAGTTAAATGGCTGTTATCAAAAAGACAAAAGATAAGAAGTGTTGGTGAGAATGTGGAGAAAAGGGAAAACATGTACTGTTTGTGGGTATGTAAATTAGTACAGTCATTGTGGAAAACATTTTGGCAGTTCCTCAAAAAATTAAGAATAGAACTACTATATGATCCAGTAATCCAACTACCGGGTACCTATCCATAGAAAATGAAATCAGTATGTTGAAGAGATATCTGCACCACAATGTTTCTTGCAGCACTATTCACAATATCCAAGATATGAAATCAACCTAAGTATCCAGTAATAGATGAATAAAGAAAATATGGTACATATAAAAACAATGAAATACTACTTGGCCAGAAATAATAATTTTTTTCATTTGCAACAACATGGATAACACTGAAAGACAACTGTGTTAAGTGAAACAAGTTAGATACAGAAGGAAAAATACTACATAATCTCACTCATATATGGAACCTTAAGAAGTTGATCTTACAGAAGTAGTGAATAGTGAACGATGATTACCCGAGACTGTGAAGGATAGGGAAAAGGATGAGATGTGAAGGATAGGGAAAAGGATGAGATGGAGAGAGGTAAGTCAATGGATACAAAGTTACAATTAGAAAGGAAAAATAAGCCCTGGTGTTCTATTGCACAGTAGATTGACTATAGTTAACAGTAAGGTACTGTATATCTCAAAATAGCTAGAAAATATTATTTTAAATGTGGCCACCACAGAGATGATAAATGTTTGAGGTGACAGATTTGCTAATTACTATGATTTGATCATTACACAACGTATATATGCATTGAAACATATCATTATGCCCCATAAATACAATTATTTTGTGTCATTAAAATTTTTTAAAAGAAATTAACTATAAATATGAAGACACAAACAGGTTAAAATGATAGAGAAAACATACCATGCAAACACTAAACATAGAAAACTAATATGAGTATATTATTTTCACACAATGTTTATTTCAGTACAAATAATCTTAACAGAGATGAAAATAAAAAATAACAGCAGGGACAAAGTGGTCAGCTTATGAAGAGAGAATGAGTCTTAAGCACTATGCATAGTAACAGAACTTTAAGAGAAAAAAATAACTACAAGGAAAGATAAAATCACTATTATATTCAGAGATTAAACACCTCTATCTTTAAATAACTGACTTAAAAAGTAGAAAAAAATATGAATTGTACAGACTTCTTTCTTGAGCTCCAGATCCACGTATGGCAGGATAAAATGTTTGAATGTGATAGGTAAAAAAAAAAAAAAAAAAAAAAAAGAAGAATATAGAAAATTTACACAATATTATCAACAAGTTTGACCTAATTGAAATTTAGAGAAAATTACCAGTCAAATATACATTTGTTTAGTGCACAGAACATTTACCAAACTATACTATATTCTGGGCCAGTTCTAAATTACTCATCAGTGAAATACGTTATAGAAAGGGAAATTAAAACTTGTTTTTAACTAAATTTTTAAATGAAAACAAAAATAAAACTAATCAAAATTTGAGAGATGGTAGGCACCTTATAGCACTAAGCATCTACATTATAAAAGAATAAAGATCTCAAAACAATGACCTCAGCTTTCATCTTAAGAAACTATAAAAAGGGGAAAATTATACCTAAAGTAAGGACAAAGAAGCAATAATAAAGATTAGAATTAAAGCCGAAAAAACAATAGAGAATATCAATAAAACCAAAATATGATTCTTTGAAAAATTCAACAAAATTCATAAACCTCTACTCAAAGTGATCAAGAACAAATGTTAGAAGAAAAAAAATCTCCATAAGAAAAATTTTAAAAGTGACAGCACTACAGATTTTATAGATAATAAAAGGGAAAAAATAAAAATAAAAAATGTGGTGCCAATAATGTGAGCAATTTAGGTGAAATGGGTAAATTCTTTTAAAAACATAAACTACTAAACCTCACTCAAGAAGAATTGGATAACTCAAATAGCTCATATCTACCAAATAAATTGAATTTTTAGTTAACAACCTTCCCACTATGAGAATTCTAGGCCCAGGTGGGTTTGTTAATTCTACCAAGCATTTAAGGAAGAAATTATACCAATTCTATGAAAAGTCTTTCAAAAAACTGAAGGGGGCTGACTACTTCTCAACTCACTCTGTGAAGCTAGCATTATCCTGATAATAAAAACAAAACACATTGTAAGAAAAGAAACTGGGAAAATATCCCACATAAACATAGATGCAAGAAGTTTTATTAGCAAAATAAATCCAACAATACATAAAAATGATAACACAAAGTGACGAAGTTGGGGTTTACTAGTTTAATATTTGAAAAATAATCAAACTAATAACTGAAAAACATATCTAATGAGCTGAATAAATTCAACACAAACTTTTGACAAAATACAATGTCTATTCATGACTTTAAAAAATAAGCTCTCAGCAAATGAGGTATAGAAAACAACTTCCTAAACTTGATGAAGCATATCTATGGAAAATCTACAACTATCATACATAATCCTGAGAGACTGAACATTTTTTTTCTAAAATCAGGAACAAGACAAAGAAGTCCACTCTCACCATCTGTATTCAACATTTTACTGGTAGTTCTAACTAGTTGAGTCAGGCAAGATAAAGAAATAAAAAGTATCCAGATTGGAAAGGAAGAAATATTTGCTGACAGCATGATCACCTATGTAGAAAACCATAAGCAATCTACAAAAATATATTAGAATTAATTGAGTTTACCATTAACATAAAAATCATTTTATATCTATATATGAGAAATCAATGTTTACAAATTGAAATTTTAAAAATGTATAATTTATAGTAGCATCAAAAAATAAGAAATACTTTAGGAGTAAACCTGAGAAAAGACATGTAAGATCTTCACACTGAAAATTATAAAACATTGATAAAAGAAATTAAGGAGATCTAAATCAATGAATAGATATATTTTGTTCAAGGGATAGAACACTTAAGATTTCAATTCACCATGTATTTATCTTTAGGTCCATTGTAATCCTGACACCAAAAGCCCAGCAGCAATGTTGTAGAATATTATAAGCAGCCACTAAAATTCCTACAGAAATGCAAAGGACATAAAATGCCCCCAAAAATTGACAAATGGGATCTAATTAAACTGAAGAGCTTCCGCACAGCAAAAGAAACTACCATCAGAGTGAACAGGCAACCTACAGAATGGGAGAAAATTTTTGCAACCTACTCAGCTGACAAAGGGCTAATATCCAGAATCTACAAAGAACTCGAACCAATTTACAAGAAAAAAAAAACAAACAACCCCATTAAAAAGTGGACGAAGGATATGAAGAGACACTTCTCAAAACAAGACATTTATGCAGCCAAAAGACACATGAAAAAATGCTCATCATCACTGGCCATAAGAGAAATGCAAATCAAAACCACAATGAGATACCATCTCACACCAGTTAGAATGGCCATCATTACAAAGTCAGCAAACAACAGGTGCTGGAGAGGATGTGGAGAAATAGGAACACTTTTACACTGTTGGTGGGACTGTAAACTAGTTCAACCATTGTGGAAGTCAGTGTGGCGATTCCTCAGGGATCTAGAACTAGAAATACCATTTGACCCAGCCATCCCATTACTGGGTATATACCCAAAGGACTATAAATCATGCTGCTATAAAGACACATGCACACGTATGTTTATTGTGGCACTATTCACAATAGCAAAGACTTGGAACCAACCCAAATGTCCAACAACGACAGACTGGATTAAGAAAATGTGGCACATATATACCATGGAATACTATGCAGTCATAAAAAATGATGAGTTCATGTCCTTTATAGGGACATGGATGAAATTGGAAAACATCATTCTCAGTAAACTATCGCAAGGACAAAAAACCAAACACCGCATGTTCTCACTCATAGGTGGGAATTGAACAATGAGAACTCATGGACACAGGAAGGGGAACATCACATTCCGGGGACTGCTGTGGGGTGGGGGGAGGGGGGAGAGACAGCATTAGGAGATATATCTAATGCTAAATGATGAGTTAATGGGTGCAGCAAACCAACATGGCACATGGATACATATGTAACAAACCTGCACATTGTGCACATGTACCCTAAAACCTAAAGTATAATAAAAATAATAATAATAATAAAAAAGAAAATGTGGCACATATACACCATGGAATACTATGCAGCCATAAAAAAATGATGAGTTCATGTCCTTTGTAGGGACATGGATGAAGCTGGAAACCATCATTCTCAGCAAACTATCACAAGGACAAAACACAAACACCACATGTTCTCACTCATAGGTGGGAATTGAACAATGATAACACATGGACACAGGAAGGGGAACATCACACACCGGGGCCTGTTGTGGGGTGGGGGGGATGGGGGACGCATAGCATTAGGAGATATACCTAATGTAAATGACGAGTTAATGGGTGCAGCACACCAACATGGCACATGTATACATATGTACAAACCTGCACGTTGTGAACATGTACCCCAGAACTTACAGTTTGAAAAAAAAAAAAAACTAAGCAAAATAAACCAAAAAATGCAAATAAATAAATAAAAAGAATAGATCCACACACATATGGACAATTGACTTTCAACATACCTATTAGAAATGCCAAAATTAAAAACGCTTACTACACCAAGTGTTAGTGACAGTGATACTATGAAGGAAAAAGAAGAACTAGAAGCCTCATACTCTCCTAGTGGGAATATGAAATAGAACAACCACTTTGAAAAGGTGTTTGGCAGTTTCTTAAAGCACTAAGCATAAACCCCCCATATGATACAATCATTCTCCTCCTAGCAATTTTCCCAAAAGAAATAAAAACATATTTCTAGACAAAGACTAGTTAATGTTTATATACCAGATTAGATAGATGATTGCTAGAGAGATGATAGATATACATGCACATACACATATTAACTCAAAACTGGAAATAACCCAAATGGCCATCCACAGGTAAATAGATAAACAAATTTTGGCATAACTATACAATATAATACTACTGAGAAATGGAAATGAACTATTTATATTAGCAACAACATGGATGCTTCTCAAATAATTATTCTAAGAAGACAGATTCAAAGAGTGTATACTGTATTTTTCCATTTGCATAAAATTCTTTTAAAAAATGAAACCTAATCTATAATAACTGATCAATGTATAATAACAAATCAGTGGTTGCCTGTGAATTGGGAACTAGGGTGACTGGGAAGAGCAGGGAGGAGGAATTTTTGAAAAAGAAGAAAACAAGGAGAAAAAGTTATAACATTAATTCTCATGATCTAAGAAAAAAATTTCTTAAGTGGAGAAAAATAAAGCAGAAATGAAATTTGAAAATTACTATTAAAATTGTGCTTTGATTTGAAAAGTCATGAGTGTTTAGCAGTTTTAAGTCCAGCTTTTTGTCTTTGTGATTAATAGATAAGAAAATAGTGCCTTCCTTCAATTTATCTTAAATTTAGTGCTGATCAACTTTGAGAAGCATCCTTGTGTTCCTAGATTATAAGAAATGGCATGGAGTCATGGTTAACCTGAAATTTACTGACTGTATAGTTTAACATAAGTATAAAGGCAGAAAAACATCTAACAACTAGCAAGAAGTACAGGTGAAGAGGTCATACCTCATTATGCCTCTCTCAAACAGCTGTTACAAAACTCTCTCAATCAGACTATTAGTTACAGAGAGAACAGTTGTAAATTCACAAGAGTAAATCTTGGTAAGTGTTTACCACACAGATGTCAGACTAGCTACACTGGAAGAGCTGATTTCACCGAGCAATTAACCTATTTAGTCCAATTGGCTGTAGAATGGTTAACGGAGTTTACATAGCATCACACACCAATAGCATCCCTGGTGGCCTTTAAAAGTGAGGCTAATGAATAGTTTACCACGGTAACAATGCCGAGCATGCTCTACCTCACAGTGCCAAAAGAAAACAAAACAATCATCCATCAGCTCTGCCAGCTACCAGTAACAGCCATCTGTGAAGGAAGGCTTTTGCTCCTTTGGAGAAAAAAAATCCAGAAAAAGTAAAATGTAAGCATTCTCTAGGGAGCTTTGCACTAATGACCCAGTGAAATTAAGCCCCAAACAGTCCCGGGATACTGCCCATGAGCTGCAATGGACAGTTGGATGGATTTATAGCTGCTGAGTGAGGAAAAGGTTTAGAAGAATTACACAGCAAATTGGCCTAGATCAGCTGGGCACAAAAGTCTGAAAAAATATATAAAACCACAGATGGAGTCCTCCATGTAGAAACTCTAAGACCTGGCCAATTTTCAGCCATCTGACTTCAGCCTCCTGGGTTTATAGACTCATTTTATTCCATCAGTGCTTCGGCACTGGTGAGAACATGTTTCTCTGAATTGTCGATCTTATCTTCCACAAAGGCAAGACCCTTTCCATGGCCATGGGGACAGACAGAACTTTATTGCTAATGCTGCAGTTAAAACCGTAGGCACAAGCTAGACACTGGTTCCTTGGATTTGTCATGCAAGAATTTGCTGTCAGTCTATATTAGACTTTCTCCTGTATGAAATTTTTGTCTTTAAATTTTTAAAATTTCAAACACAGTAAGAAATACATTTTATATCATACAGTGTCTACACATACAGAAATGATTTTCAAAATATTTAATAACCACTGTGTAATGGGCATGAATCTATTAGAACAGAGCATTAACCAAATAGAACAAGGCATCAACCACAAACAACTATATAACCACCATATAGATGCTGATTGGCTAAATTATAATGAAACAGAAGTTTTAGTACCATTCATATTATGAACAATGCCTTCATATGTTTTATTATTTCTCATTCTTTCTTTTTTAATGGTTTACATGCTGATCATGACCTATTAAATTGCTTTCATGATCAGCTTATGCATCACAACCTATAATTACAAAATCATTTCTCTTAACAATTTGGTCTTTTTTGTGTGTGTATGAGTCTCTGCTGATTCCAGGGTCACTTGGACTTTATTTTATTTTTTATTTATTATACTTTTAAGTTCTGGAATACATGTGCAGAATGTGCAGGTTTGTTACATAGGTATACGTGTAAGTTATACATAAAATTTACCATTTTTAGTGTACACTTCAGTGGCATTAAGTGCATTCACACTGTTGTACAGCCATCATCACCATCTATCTCCAGTACTTCGTCATTTTCCCTAACTGAAACTCCATACCTGTTAAACAATAACTCCCCATTTCCCTCTTCCTCCAGTCCCTGGCAATCCCCATTCTACTTTCTGTCTCTATGAACATGGCAACTCTCAGTTTCTGTGGTTCATTTTTAATGCATAATGTTTCTAAGAAATAGGACAATAAAAACACGTGTGAAGTGAAGGAAAGGTGAAGCTGGACAAGTAATGAGAGTACAATAGGACAACTATCAAAATGCAAAGTTCTCTCATACTTACATATTACACTGTTAAACATCTTGTAGAAATATATTAAAGACCAGTGATAAAGAAATCTACTAAGCTACATGAGATATTTAAAATGTTCTATAGAATGTTATCTAAGATAATTGATTATATAATCTTTCAGAGGAAACACTAAATGCCAAAAATTTTAATTCTCTATTTTTTCTTCACTGGGCCAAGTGCCACTAGTTTGAACTCAGCAAGAAGCAGCACATCTTAGAATAGCTTTTAGCAAAGAAACAGAAGCATTAGAAAATATAGCTTCCTTTATCCTCAGCTCTACTGGGCTTCTAATGACTAGTATCGAATATGCATATATGCTTTATTATCAACTTTTGTGATTAAAATGTAGTTTTTACTTTTAAACTCATAGGACAGATAATAATACCATGTAGATGAAGAGCAGTATCACAGAATCTGTTTATATTACTCATAGCATATGTTTGGTTCTCTTTTTCTTCTCACAAAAATAATAATGTGCTGTTTATAGTTCACTTCTTAGCAGTGTATTTTTTCCACTTTTGAGAAGAAGTCACACTGTAAGTGTTATTAACCATTTAGACTTTGTTCTTAAGCATCTTGATCCTATCTTGAGATCATGCTTGATACATATGATGAGAGGGGAGAGCGCTAAGACGAAGGTTAGAGCCCTTCCAAAAGGGCAAAGAACAAATCCCCTCAAGATAAGACTACTATCCAAGTCTCACCATAACCCTATAAGCAGTCAGAAAATATATTCATATATCCATTCAAAGGTGACAAACTGGCTGGGCATGGTGGCTCACACCTGTAACCCCAGCACTTTGGGAGGCTGAGGCAGGTGGATCACGAAGTCAGGAAATCGAGACCATCCTGGCCAATATGGCAAAACCCTGTCTCTACTAAAAATACAAAAAATTAGCCAGGCGTGGTGGCTGGCGCCTGTAGTCCCAGCTACTCGGGAGGCTGACGCAGGAGAATGGCATGAACCCGGGAGGCAGAGACTGCAGTGAGCCGAGATCGTGCCACTGCGCTCCAGCCTGGGTGACAGAGAGAGACTCCGTCTCAAAATAAAATAAAATAAAATAAAAAATAAAGGTGACAAACTAAGGATCCAGAAGGTAAATTCTTTATCCAAGTGGTGGAATTTGGGCAAACACAGAAGTCATTGGGGTTCTGATCAAGTTCTTTCTCCTTCTGGAAGGGTATTAATCTTCCCATTCTTTGCATAAAATCAAGTAAATCACATTGTCCACAAACGCTGTCATTTGGAATGGTAAATGAATAATGGACATTTTTATATGACTAATAACTAACAATATATTATATAATTAATTGAAATGACACTTAAAAGACAAAAATATTTGAAGTAATAAAATTAGTGATCAAGAGATAATATAATTAGTCATAGTAATGAATAATATATCCACTATCTATGTGCCAGGTATAATGTTAATCACTTTTATGTACAATACCACTTTTAATCTTCACCACAACCTTAGGAAGTTGGTAATATTCTTGGCTGAGAACTCTGTTTTCAAGTTTAAAAGTTCCTGAAGGAAGAATTTATATTTGGGACCTTGCTCTCAGAAAATAAATTTGACAGCTTGATGCAATTTACATTTTTTTTTTTTTTTTTTTTTTGGAGACAGAGTCTCGCTCTGTCGCCCAGGCTGGAGTTCAGTGGCGCGATCTCGGCTCACTGCAAGCTCCGCCTCCCGGGTTCACGCCATTCTCCTGCCTCAGCCTCTCCGAGTAGCTGGGACTACAGGCGCCCGCCACCACGCCCGGCTAATTTTTTATATTTTTAGTAGAGACGGGTTTCACCGTGGTCTCGATCTCCTGACCTCGTGATCCGCCCGCCTCGGCCTCCCAAAGTGCTGGGATTACAAGCGTGAGCCACCGCGCCCGGCCTAATTTACATTTATTAAGGGGAAACTGCGGGTAAGAAAACTTGATTCAATAATGGAAATCAGAAAAACAGAAAGAGCTTTATGTGAACAATTGAATTAGTGTTAAGAGCCCAATATTGAGGGAGAAACACCTGAAAATATGGGGCAAATACTCAGGAAATTAGGCTATGAAAAGAATCAGGAAGTGATTTGCTACAACAGTGAAATCTATGATGTTTCAAAAGTATGGAGGTCATTAGCAATAATAGAGCTCAGAATTTTAGCAAAAAAGGAGCAAAAGCAGCAAAAAGAAGGAATGTTTAGATAGAAGAGAAGCAGGATAATACCAGGTACAGAAATAAATGGGAGATAGCTCGGAGAAGGAGATAGATAGGTAACTACACCAAATGCTTCAGAAAGCTAAGGAGAAGATAGAAGGTAGACAACTATGTCAAATGCTTCAGAAAGCTAAGGAGGACCTTTATGGAGAAAAGTCCTTTGCTGACCTTCAAGAGAATATTTATAAGTCATAGGATCAAAAATAGTCTCCACATGGGGCAAAGAGATAAAAGATAATGAGATGCCATTTATCATTCTTCTAGAGTAAGATACTGCAAACACTTCAAAGATCACTGTAGTACATGTCAGTTGTAAAGAATGTCTAAGAGGAATCTCATTTTACAATAGCTACAAAAAACTACCTAGGAATAAATTTAACCCAGGAGGTGGAAGATCTCTGCAATGAACACTACAGAAAACTATAAAAGAAATGAAAGATGACACAAATAAATAGAAGATATCCCATGTTCATGAATTGGAAGAATTAATATTGTTAAAATGTCAGTACTACACATAGCAATCTACAGATTCAATGCAATCCTTATCAAAATATTAATGTCATTATTTGCAGAAATAAAAGAAACTTATTCTAAAATTTGTATGGAACCACAAAAGAGACCAAGTATCCAAAGCAATCCTGAGCAAAAAGAACAAAGCTGAAGGCATCACATTACATGACTTCAAAATGTACTGTAAAGCTATATAGTAACCAAAACAGCATAGTACTGGTATAAAAACAGACACAAAGACCAATTGAACAGAGAACCCAGAAATAATTCACATATTTACCACCAGTGTATTTTTGACAAAAGCACGAAGAACATAAATGGAGAAAGAACACTCTCTTCAATAAATGGATCTGGGAAAATTAAGTGTCTTATATGCAGAAAAATGAAACCAAACCCCTATCTCTCACCACATACAAAAATCTACTCAGCGTGGATTAAAGACTTAAATGTAAGCCATGAAGCTTTAAAACTACTAGAAGAAAGCATCGGGGTAATGCTTAAGGACATTGGTTGAGCCAAAGATTTTATGGGTAAGACTTCAAAACCATAGGCAACATAAGCAAAAATAAACAAATAGAACTATATCAAACTAAAATGGGTCTACACAGCAAAAGAAACAATCAATAGAATAATGAGATAACCTATAGAATGGGAGAAAATATTTGCAAACTATTCATCCAACAAGGGTCTAATATCCAGAATATGCAAGGACCTCAAACAACTCTACAACAACAAAAAACAAATAAACCAACTTAAAAATGGGCAAAGGATCCGAATGGATCTTTCTCAAAAGAAGACATACAAATAGCCAACAAGTATATTTTTAAAAGCTCAATATAATTAATCATCAGGGAAATGCAAGTCAAAACCACAGTGAGATTTTGTGTCACCCTGGTTATAATGGGTATTATCAAGAAAACAAAAACTAATTGCTGGTGACAATGTAGAGAAAGGGAACTCTTACACATCACTGGTGGGAATGTAAAAAGTACAGCCACTACTGAAAACAGTATGAAGGTTCCCCAAGAAACTGAAAATAGAGCTACCATATGATCCAGCAATCCCTCTGTTGGTTATTCATCCAAAGGAAAAAAAATCAGTATATCAAAGAGATATATGCACCACCATGTTTATTGCAACACTATGCACAAAAGCCAAGATATGGAGTCAACACAAATGTCCATCAATTGGTGAGTGGATAAAGAAAATGCGGTCCATATATGCAATGGAATATTATACAGCCACAAAAAGAATGAAATTCTGTCATTCACAGGCACATGGATGAGCCTGGAAGATAAGTTAAGTGAAATAAGCCAGGCACAGAAGGATAAATACTGTATGTTCTCACTCATATGAGGGAGCAAAAAGTGTTGAGGGCATAGAAGTGGAGAGTAGAACTGTGGTTATCAAGAGACTGGGAAGGGTAGAGGGGAGGTGATGATAAGAAGAGGTTAGGCAACAGATACAAAATTACTACAGCTAGATCAACAACACGGTAGGGTGACTTTAGTTAACAATAAGCTATTGTACATTTTCAAATAGCTAGAAGAGAAGATTTTGAATGTTCCCAACAGAAAGACAGGATAAATGTTTGAGGCAATGAATATAATAATTACCTTTATCTGATCATTACACATTGTATATATGTATTGAAATATCACTCTATATTCCATAAATATGTGCAATTATTATATGGTAACAAAAAGAAAAAATTACTTAGATAAAAGGGAATCCTCAGAGGAATTCACTGGGTTGGTTATTTTTAGTGTCAGAGAGCTCCATGGGTGCGTTGTTCAATACTGCAAGCAATATAATTTAAAACTCCTAGCTGTCTCTTAATAACAGTTTCTGGACAATGGAAAAAAAACTGTTTTGTTTTTAAAGAATGAATAGCATAAACAAAATAAGTGTTTACTATTTTGTTCCTGTGGAGCATAGATCTGACCAATACTTTTTTTTTTTTTTTTTTTTTTTTTTTTTGAGACGGAGTCTCGCTCTGTCGCCCAGGCTGGAGTGCAATGGCGCAATCTCGGCTCACTGCAAGCTCCGCCTCCTGGGTTCACGCCATTCTCCTGCCTCAGCCTCTCCGAGTAGCTGGGACTACAGGCACCCGCCACCACGCCCGGCTAATTTTTTGTATTTTTAGTAGAGACGGGGTTTCACTGTGGTCTCGATCTCCTGACCTCGTGATCCGCCCACCTCGGCCTCCCAAAGTGCTGGGATTACAAGCGTGAGCCACTGCGCCCGGCCAGATCTGACCAATACTTTATCCAAGGAATACAAAGGATAAATAAGACAAATTTATAAAAATAAAAGATATATTAAATGACTGGCAATACTTACTAGTGAGCATGCCTGCTGTTTCTGCTCGAAAGCCAAACTACTATTCGTTGAAACTCTCTGACTAGGGAAAAGCTGCCTTGGAATTCTAAATGTACCATGCAATAGAATAGAAAATGTAAAAGAGAAATCATTGATGGCAATGTTATAAAATTAACTCCTTGGTTACACAAAACAACGTCTGGTTTCATTTAGGGTAGATAGATTTTATCCAGATTCTGTAACCAACTTTGTTCTCAGCTTTAAGCATTGATGCTCTATTCCTTCTATATACACTAAACAAGAAGTTTCTATGATTAAGAACAATATACTACAACAATAGTTGTACATCTTACGGATTAAAAATAGTCTAAATCCCTCTTTAGCATATATATTAACAGACTCCCTTATGCTGACATAATACTTGAACACAAATATAATTCTTTCTCTAAAATTGTATTCAACATGCTATTAGATAACTATGGTTCATTGATTTACTTAAATTAATATTTTTATTGTTTTCTAAAATCAGAAGCATAACTTCTTCTATGGCTAGTTAAATGAATTATTGAGAACTTTGCGATTATACATCACTGAAATAACAAAAATATAGTACATACTTCAGAATAAAATGGCACATGTATACATATGTAACCAACCTGCACGTTGTGCACATGTACCCTAAAACTTAAAGTATAATTTAAAAAATGACAATAGCTATAATTTATGTATCACTCCACATGTGCCAAGTGTGTTTACTCATCTTACATATGTTAATGCCTTTAACATTCATAGTAAGCCTACATGAAAAGTATTATTAATCCCATTATTATTACTCAGCAGACTGAGGAAAGAAATAGTACTTAATTCAGTGCATTTGTTCAAAGATTCCTAGTCAAAATTCTTATCTTCAACAGACAATGTAGATTCTTGTGAGACCTGGAGTATCAGTTCACAGTTCCCATTCAAGTCAAGACAATAATATAATGGCTTCCTATACTTTAAGTTAAGAACTTTATGGCTCACATTTCTCTTTTATAAGTCTTCAAAATTTAACAAGCAATTGACATTAGTGTCCATTTCACTATTACTGTTGTTAACATTATTATGTCTATCTTTAAATATATGTCACACTTTATAAACATATATGTCAAGAACTTGCCATAAACGAAGACATTCTGGTTTATGCTGCTTTCTCAGCAACTCAAATTCAAGGAGACTTGAATTAGCTCAGCAAGCATTCTCTCCTTGATCATCTTCAAGAGAAAGACAAAATAAGAGTACTTCAACTAGCTCCTACTGACAGACTAGCTTCCTACTGCACCCAGGAAATGGATTAGGAAAAGTTCAAGCAGACAATTGAATCAGGAACTTCATTTTGTATTACAATGATTCTGGGTGACATGTATACAGTTTATCAAGATTGTTGAGTCCAGTTAAGTTTCTATGAAACAAGTTTCTACAGTAATCTGTGGAATTATTACCTGAAATAAATTCTAACACCTTTGAAGCACTTTCTGGCTCCCATTATTTTAAGCACTTTATATCCATTATCTCATTTAAACCTGACATTAACCCTTTACAGCTATACCTGTTATTATACTACTTTTCAAATGAGGAAAGTAAGGCACATAGAAGTTAGGTAATTTACCTAACATACACAGCTCATAATCAGGAGAATCATGAACCAAAATAAGAAAATTTCAGAATTGCAATGGTATTTGGAAAGTCACCTATACCATTTCTATAGTATTTATATTTCCACATAAAAATAATCAAACATATTCTAAAACAGCAAAGCAAGCTTTACTACACTTGTTCATAATGAACAACAAGCCTAAAAGCATAATTAGTATACAGCATGAATGTTAACAGTATTCCTAGCCCAAAGTTAACAATTCTCTTTTATCTGTCTAGAAAAGGGTATATGTCTAGTATTTACAAGTAATAAATATAACATATATTATGATCAAATTTTTTAGGATGATTTAATAATTATGTTTAAAATAAATAATTATGTTTAAAATAAATGACATCTGAAGAAATGCTTTCTAATACATGGCATAGTAAATATTTTTACTCCCTAAATTGTTATTTTTCAAAATATATTAGTAGTTGGCAGTTCTACAAAATGGTACCTTACAGCAATTAAGACCTGTGCCACATACCAGTGAGATTCTGCACATTATCTCATTCATGATCCAATTTTTTTTATTCAAAAGCCCAAATTTCAATCAATATTAACATCATGCCATACTATATTTGCAATATATTATTTTTCATTGTAAACAAAAATGCACTTAAAGTACATTTTGAATTTTTGCCAAGTAACTGTTTTCAAGAGATTCATTGTCCATTGCCCAAATGTTAAACTCTGGTAACACTAATTAATATTTAATATAGTGGCAGATATGATCATAGTAACACCATGACTGTGTTTGTTAAGTAATTCCTTTGTGCAGGGTATGTTCCTCAAGATGCCCTAAACAATCCTCTTTTGAATTTCCAGAATGAATATATACCTGCAGAAATAGGACCTATATTTAGTAGATTAATGTGGAAATGGCAACTTATTTAATTGTAACTTCTAAAAATATAGAGATATCAATAAATGGAACTAATACATCTTAATATGATGATATTCTATTCCTAGAGCCCTGAGCTGAGATGATAAGATTTCACCCTAAATTTCTGATGGTTTCATCTTGATGAAATTAACAAATTAAACTAATATATTAAATTGTTTATTATGTGACTCAGAAACATATAGCACTAACTACAAACATATCTCAGCTTAGTCCCTACAATCAAAACACAGAGAGAAAATGATGGAAGGTAACAATAAACTATTAAGATTTGTTACTTGAGTGTGAGAGATGGAGATGGTAAAGAACATAACTAGTCTTCCCCACATTGTGTTGCGTCTTTGCGGGGGACATGTATGATTTTTCCTTTTGTATTTTATATGCTTATATAAATGTATACCAGTTAGAAAAATTGTACATGATACGGTTTGGCTGTGTCCTCACTGAAATCTCATCTTGAATTCCCATGTGTTGTGGGAGGGACCCAGTGAAAAGTAACTGAATCATGGGGGCAAGTCTTTCCCATACTGTTCTCGTGATAATGAATGAGTCTCACAAGATCTGACGGTATTTTAAGGGGGAGTTTCCCTGCACAAGCTCTCTTCTCTAATCTGCCTCCATGTAATATGTGCCTCTCACCTTCTTCCATGATTGAGAGGGCTCTTCAACCATGCGGAACTGTAAGTCCAAGTCTTTCTTTATAAATTTCCCAGTCTTGGGTATGTCTTTATCAGCAGTGTGAAAACAGACTAATACCATAAATTGATACCAGTAGAGTGGGGCACTGCTGAACAGATACCCAAAAATGTGGAAGTGACTTTAGAACTGGGTAACAGCAGGGGGTAGAACTGTTTGGAGGGGTCAGAAGAAGACAGGAAAATGTGGGAAAGTTTGGAACTTCCTAGAGACTTGTTGAATGGCTTTGTCCAAAATGCTGATAGTGATACGGATAATTAAGTCCAGGCTGAGGTGGTCTCAGATGGAGATGAGGAACTCGTTGGGAACTAGAGCAAAGGTGATGCTTGTTATGTTTTAGCAAAGGGACTGGTGGCATTTTGCCCCTGCCCTAGAGATCTGTGGAACTTTGAACTTGAGAGAGATGATTTAGGGTAACTGGTGGAAGAAAATGCTAAGCAGCAAAGCATTCAAGAGGTGACTTGGGTGCTGTTAAAGGCATTCAGTTTTATAAGGGAAGCAGAGCATAAAAGTTTGCAAAATTTTCAGCCTGATAATGCGATAGAAAAGAAAATCCCATTTTCTGAGGAGAAATTCAAGCCAGCTGCAGAAATTTCCGTAAGTAACAAGGAGCCAAATGTTAATATCCAAAACAATGGGGAAAATATCTCCAGGGCATGTCAGACATCTTCATAGCAGGACCTCCCATTACAGCCCAGGAGGTCTAGGAGGAAACAGTGGTTTTGTGGGCTGGGCCCAGGTTCCTCATGCTGTTTGCAGCCTCGAGACTTGGTGTACTGTGTCCCAGCTGCTCCAGCCGTGGCTGAAAGGGTCCAATGTAAAGCTCAGGCCATGGTTTCAGAGGGTGCAAGCCTCAAGCCTTGGCAACTTCCATGTGGTGTTGAGCCTGAGAATGCACAGAAGTCAAGAATTGAAGTTTGGGAACCTCTGCCTAGATTTCAGAAGATGTATGGAAATGCCTGGATGTCCAGGCAGAGGTTTACTGCTGGGCTGGGGCTTCTATGGAGAACCTCTGCTAGGGCAGTGTGGGAGGAAAACATGAGGTCAGAACCCCCACACAGAGTCCCTACTGGGGCACCACCTAGTGGAGCTATGAGACAAGGGCCACCATCCTCCAGACCCTAGAATGGTAGATCCACTGATAACTTGCACCGTGTGCCTGGAAAAGTCACAGACACTCAACACTAGCCCATGAAAGCAGCCAGGAGGGAGGCTGTACTCTGCAAAGCCACAGGGGTGAAATGGCCCAAGACCATGGGAACCCACCTCTTGCATCAGCGTGACCTGGATATGAGACATGGAGTCAAAGGAGATCATTTTGGAGCTTTAAGATTTGACCGCCCCACTGGATTTTGGACTTGCATGGGGCCTGTAGCCCCTTTGTCTTGGCCAATTTCTCACATTTGGAATGGCTGTATTTACCCAATGCCTGTACCCCCATTGTATCTAGGAAGTAACTAACTTGCTTTTGATTTTACAGGCTCATAGGCAGAAGGGACTTGCCTTGTCTCAGATGAGATCTTGGACTATGGATATCTGAGTTAATGCTGAAATTAGTTAAGACTTTGGAGGACTATTGGGAAGGCAAGATTGGTTTTGAAATGAAAAAGGATGTGAGACTTGGAAAGGGCCAGGGGCAGAATGATATGGTTTGTCTTTGTTCCCACTGAAATCTCATCTTGAATTCCCACATGTTGTGGGAGGGACCCAGTGAAAGGTAATTGAATCATGGGGGCAGGTCTTTTCCCATGCTGTCCTTGTGACAGTGAATGAGTCTCATGAGATCTGATGATATTGTAAGGGTAAGTTTCCCTGCACAAGCTCTCTTCTCTTGTCTGCCGCCATGAGACATGCCTTTCACCTTCTGCCATGATTATGAGGCCTCCGCACCCAAGTGGTCAATAAACCTCTTTTCTTTGTAAATTTCCCAGTCTTGGGTATGTCTTTATCAGCGGCATGAAAACGGACTAATACAGTACATAATTGTACATGTGTGTATGTGGTACATCCCCCACCTCATGGAAAATACCTGTAGTAACTCCATGGGAAAACTAACCTTAAAAGATGATTAGGATTTAGATAAGCTGATGAGCAAAACAAGGTGTGAAGAAAATGGAGGTAGAAATGAGAAAAAAGTCATGTAGTTTAGCAGGAAGTTATGGTTGGGTCTATGTTTTTAAAAGCCTTTAAGTTTAGACAGAAAAGCTTAGCTTTTCAGGATGAAAGTAACATCGAAGGACTTGGTCTGAAAGTAGTAATGCAAGATGGGTTACATAAGGGAAAGACTGGAATTAATGAGATCAATGTTGTCACAGCAGCCTTATATCTTTGCACAGTGCCTGCAGTGCATATGGAATCAGTAAATGTTTATTAAATGCAGGCAAAAATGAATTAACAACTATATCAAAATCTATTACTAATTGTATTACCTAAATTATATTACTAAATGTATTATCTCTTACATCTGTTACTTAAAGGTGACTGCTGTAGTAACATCTAAGCTAATGTGACTTAGAAATGGTGGTTATGGACAATAGATGAGTCACAGATGACACCCAAGTTTGAAGTATGTGAATGCACATAGCTTGAAAATGTGTGTGTGTGCGTTTGCACGTGTGTGCATAAAACTATGCCTATAAATGAGCAGAAAGCATACGGTTCAATGTGCAATCTCTAAAGTCAGGCTACCTGGATCATATCACAGCCTTAATACTTACTGATTAGCTAACCTCAGGCAAAATTATTGAGCTACTATGAGCCTCAGTTTTCTCATATTTAAAATAGCTAGAAAGCATCTTCCTTATATTTAGAATGACATTAAAAGAGTATTTATCTTGTAAGTTTAACTGGGAAAATAAATACTTAAACTGTTTTACAAATAGTATCAATAAATGTTAGTTGTTATTCTTGAGTTTTGAACTTTACTTTTTCACTAAGTCCCCTTCCTGTTGAGATTGTTCTTTCCACCAGATGTGGTTCAGAAGTAGTTGACCAAGTCTTAGGGCATTTGTCATGATAAAAATATGCCATACATAGCTCTTTACTGAAAGAACAGAACAGGCACTGATTATTAACTAATCCATGATTCTAATAGAATCATGATTTAGAGCATTTTTAATTAAAAAAAAAAGCATTACCCCTACATTTTGACTAACAATACTACTGAGTTTTCTTCCCAACTTTATGTCTTAGTTTTTTTATTATAAGGGAAAACCAATTTTTACTTATGGTTGAGTGTAGAAAAGCTTATTGTACAGTTTCCTTGTGAATCTACTTCACCCTCTTGTCTTCATTATGAAGAATCAAGCCCTTCTCGGCTTTAACAGCCACCCCTGACACGGAAAAGGAAATCTCAATACCTCCATGCACAGTGATGTGTTTCAGACCATCAATGCGCCAACATTTCCAGGTGGTGATTTCTAATTTCTAATTAGGCAACTTCCTAATCCCATAATGTTTTCTGAAGACATAGCTGACCACCCCTCCACATCTGCCAGGGAATCACAGGAGTTGTTAAAGTCCTTTTGGGAACCACATTTCCTTGTCTCATGATCTTTGCCATCTGAATGAAGTCTTCCCTTGTTTAAGAATAGATACAAGTTTCCTGTTACTATTCCTGCATAATTTACAGTTTTCCCAAATATTGATAAATGCATACCATAACATTTTTCTTCAAAATAAACCATGTCCAACATTTTAAGAAATTCTGCCTCTATGATTTTTGATATATCAAACTTAAACCCAGCTTCCTAAAATGAGTTCTACTCTTTCTCTAATGGAGGAAAAATTGTTTTTAAGGAGGCTTAGCCATTACTTTTTTTTTTTTTTTTTTTTTTAGGAATATCTGTAGCTTTAGATCACGACTCTTGTGTTTTTAAATATAGATATTTCCACTTATTAAGTACACTTAAAGAGATTAAATGTAGCCTTAAATAAAGAAGACAATATGAGAAAAAGCAGTGCTGGCAATTGAGGGCAGATCAGACTTATTGTTTTACACAATGGTTTCTATTACTTAAAGGTGACTGCTGTAATAACATCGAAGTATTAATAAAGTTTAGATAATGTGGCAGAAATAGCTAGCTATCTCACAAGGATTTATAGTCTTTTCCATGTTTGAGAGTTGTTGCTAGAAAGCAGCTGCCCAGAAAGAGACTACATTTCTCAGCTTCCCTCGTGTCTTGGTGGCGTCATGTGATTAATTTCTGGCCAGTGGAATAAAGGTAAAAGTGAAGTGTTGCACTTCCAGACTAGGGTCATAAGAATCTGCCGTACAATCCTCAGTGATCTCTTTCTTCCTCCCATTTTGGCAGTTGGAAGTACTTGCCCAAGGTGACCTTGTAAATCATGTGTGGAAGAAAAAAAGAGTTCAGTCAATTTGTGTTTTTGAAGATCAGGTAGAACTGAGACCAACCTACCACCATTCCTGCCACTGCCAAGTGGGTGGGAATAAACTGTTTATATTGGGTTAATCTATCGAGAATTGATGATTTTTTTTTTTACAGAAGCTAGAGTAATCTTAATACATGTAGACAAATCACTACACAGTAAAGAAAAACTATATTAATGTTATATAACTTACATCTAAATTAGAATAAGCATTCCTTAAAAAGGGAAGTTTTTAAACGGCAATGTCAACAGAGTAACACACAAATATTAGTTATTAGTAGTAATAATGCATATGAACATTATTTTTATAATTTGGCTAACATTTACTGAGTGCTTACAATGTCCAATTCTTCATGTATTATCACATTTAATTCGGAAAAGCCTTACAGTTGAAGAATATAAAGCACAGAGATATTAAGTTACTTGCCCAAGATTATATAGTATTAGTTGGCAGAGAAGGGATTTAAAATACTCCATATATTGGAAGATTATTGTGTGATTAGTGAATTAAAGAGACTATTAAGAAACCAGCAAGAAAACGGCAAACTTTTAAGTTCACTGTTCGTTAAATTAGGAAGTTTTTATTTGCAGGGCATGATGACATTCAAGGACTGTGGGAAATAGAAATATGTAAAGGACATGAACTATGACACAAGCATATTAAAATCTAGTTGGGAACATGAGCCATATACAAAAATAACTACTATATATCTGTATATAATAAGTATCCTATAATATTGCAGAATATTGTGAGACTTTAGGTGAAAAGGATCACTTTTAGCAGAGAGTCAGAGCATACTCTTTGTAGAAAATTACAATGAATATTGGCCCTGCCTGAATGGGTAGAATTCAATAGGCAGAAGCAATTAAAAGCCCTTTCAAGTGGACACATAAATATCTATAATCAAGAACAGGAAACGGATTAACAAAGAGGTAGAAAGACAATTTGGGATCAGTTGAGTGTGGATCTTGAATATCAAGCTAAGGTTTTGACTTTATGAAGCAGATAACAGAAGTCATTAGCAGAGTTATACACTAGGTAGATAAATCTAATGATCAAGTATAGATTGAACTAGTTTATAATGAGACTGAAAAGCCCTATCCTCTTTCCGCTATGTGGTATATTGTAAGAGATGTGTTGTGGCTATGTGATTAATGATAATGAGAAGGCCTACTCAAAAATCTCATGGGGCTGAAACTATGTGACACTTAGCAGCATGATGCAACCTGGCCTGGGAATTTCCAGGAGACAAGACCACCTCAGCACAGATGCAATTCCTAGAAACCTTAAAACAAAGCTTACCCTTAGAAGAATAACTTAAACTCCCTCTGAAGGAAACTCCTAGTAAGTGACCTGGACTGAAGACAGAATAAGAAAGGGGGAAAGATCCCTTAAACTCTGGGAATGGTGTCTCCAAGTCAAGACCCTCCCAGTCAGATGGCCATCTGATGTCCCAATTGTATCTGGCCCATGCCATTGGCCTGCTCCCAACATCTGCCTCGTAAAAGTACTGCCAGAATAAACTGCTTCAGGGTCAGATGGTGTCTGAGATTCATCACTGATGTGAATAGGACTAAACAGGAGAACTCACTCCTGAGGAAGCTAGTGACCTAAGACAACCTAATACCCCTGAACATGACATCCCCTGAACATGAACAATAAAATTATGTATGTTCCCATCTTTTTTTTTTTTTGGACACAGAGTCTGACTCTGTAACCCAGGCTGGAGTGCAGTGGCATAATCTCAGCCCACTACAACCTCTGACTCCAGGGTTCAAGCGATTCTCCTACCTCAGCCTCATGAGTAGCTGCGATTACAAGCGCCCCCCACCACGCCCGGATGATTTTTGTATTTTTAGTAGGGACAGGGTTTTACCATGTTGGTCAGGCTGGTCTCAAACTCCTGACCTCAGGTGATCCACCCGCCTCAGCCTCTCAAAATGCTGGGATTACAGGCATGAGCTACCACGCCTGGCCAACCTTTCCTTTCAATAAATGTTTACTGAAGACAGTTCAGAAAATACAGGTGAATATAAAATAAAAAATATCCTCGTTTGCTATTATCTCCTTCCCTAATTTTCCCTTGAAAATATAAACAAAAAAATGCTTTGCAAAAATAGTTTCAAACAATACTTAATGTTGTGTAACCCACTATTTAAACTCTATCATCATGCTTGTGTAGCATTCCATCAGTTGGCTAGATCATAATACATCTAAAAATGCCCAATTACTAGAAAATTAGATTGTATTTATGTTTACTATCATTATATGACAAATAGCCCATTTTTAAACTTTGACAATTTCATGTTCAAAAATAATCTCATTGCTTTAATTTGCACTCCTTTATAAGTAGTAAGTTGAGTTTTTCCATACTTTTCATAGTATGTCTTCCTAGTGAATTGCCTCATGTATCTGCTGCTTATAAAATTATGTATCTTTTTCTTACTTATTTTTTGAAGACTTAATCTATATAATATTAACTTTTTTTCTGTCATATATACTGCAAAACATCTTAGTTTGCCATTTGCCTCTAAATTAATTTTTGGCATTTCTGTCATACAAAATCTCTCAATATTCAGATAAGCAAATCTACCAATTCTCTCTTTTAGGATTTTTTCCTTTCTAAAAGATTTTCCCAATAGCAAAAGGATGGTGAATATTAGCCTGCAATTTGTGCCAGTATTTCAATTATTGATTTGCATTTTTAACATTCCTCCTCCAAGCTAAAACTATATATTCTTCATGTTTATTTCCACCAACACCAATTTTACTGGCTGAAACTACTAGTGTAATATAGAAATTAAGAATATGGACTCTACAGTCATACTTCCTGGGTTAAATTCTGGTTTTACTTACTAGCTGTGACTCTGAGAAAATTATTTTACTTTCTGGTGTCTCAGTCTTTTCATCTACAAAATGGGGATAAGAAATGTACCTATCTCATACTGTTGTGAAGCTTAGACAAATTAAATCACATAAAGCATATAATACGCTCTCAATAGGAGTTACTTTTATTATTATTGAGACATTCATTTGCAATGCACCAACAAATCCAGGCCTTGTGCTAAATATTGGAGCACATCAATATAGTAACAGTTAAGCAATCTGCCCTACAGAAGTTTACATTCGAGAAAAGGCACATACTGTATGCAAACAATAAGCAGAATCATTGCAGTCGTGACTATTTCAATAAGGGAAATAAATGCAGTAATAATATCTCTTTTGCAGTAGAGAGCCAAAGAGCTTCACCAAGAGAAACAGGGAAAGAGGCAGCCAGTTGAGAAATTTGAAGAAGAGCATTTGTGCCAGAAGGAATAAAAAGTGCTAGGCCTCACAGTGAGGGAAGGTATTGGCATATTTAAACAATGAAAAGAAAACTAACTAGAGTGCTATAGTGAGCAAGCTAGGGAATGGGGCAAGACAAAGTTGTGGAGGTAGCAGAAGCCCCATGATCCAGGGCCTTGTGAACCAACTTAAGGAGTTGAGATTTATTCTAAGTTAAATGGGAAGACATTGAAGGATCTTAACCAGGGAAAGGTGTGGTTAAACTCTCTCTGAATCTAGTGAAGATCTGATTCAGGTTTTTAAAAGGCTATATGGGCTGCTTGAGGAAGAACAGTTCAGAAAAGGGCAAGAGTAGGAGCAAGAAACACATTTAGAAGGTGGGGTACACAGAATAGTACCCCTCACCTGCAAAGATTTCCTCACTGTAATTCCAAGGACCTGTGAGTATGTTACCTCACATGCCAAAAGGGACTTTGCAGATATTTTTCAGCAAAGGATCTTCAGATGGAAGATTATTCTGGATTATCTCAGTGGGTCCAATGTAATCACAAGGACCCTTATAAGAGCAAAATAGGCGGGTCAGAGTCTGAAAAGGCAATATGACAGTGGAAGCAGAAAAAAAGATTGAAAGATGCTATGCTGCTGGCTTTGAAGGTGAAGGGTGAAGCCACAAGCCAAGTAATGTCAGTGGCTTCTAAAAGCTAAAAAGGACAAATAGATTTTTCCCTAGAACCTCCAGAAGGAACAAAGCCCTACTAACATCTTGATTGCAGCCCAATTCATTTTGAATCTCTGACCTTCAGAACTGTAAGATAATTAATTTGTGTTGTTCTAAGTCACCCAGTGTGTGGTAATTTGTTACAGCAGCAATAGAAAATACAGAAGAGTTTTGCATTAAGTAATTCAGGTGAAATATGTTAGTATTTCACGGAGTAGAGTAGTCATGGCAGAAATACTAGAGAGGTGGACATATATCTACTATATATTTTCTAGGAAGATAGGATAGACATTGGATTGGATCTATAAATTTTAACTTGAACAGGTAGGTAGATAATGAAAACATTTATTAAACTGGGTAGATTATAGAGTAAACCAGTTTGGTGCGGGAGGAAAAAAGAAAATCAAGAATTATGTTTTGAAAGTGTTAAGTTTCAGATGCTTATTAGACATTCAAAAGGAAATAAAAAGCAGGCAATTGAGGCCAGGCACGGTGGCTCATGCCTGTAATCCCAGCACTTTGGGAGGCCAAGGCAGGCAGATCACGAGGTCAGGAGATTGAGACCACCCTGTGAATGGTGAAACCCCGTCTCTACTAAAATTACAAAATATTAGCCGGGTGTGGTGGTGGCTGCCTGTAGTCCCAGCTACTCGGGAGGCTGCAGCAGGAGAATGGCGTGAACCCAGGAGGTGGAGCTTGCAGTGAGCCAAGAGGGCGCCACTGCACTCCAGCCTGGGAGACAGAGCAAGACTCCGTCTCAAAAAAAAAAAAAAAAAAAAAAGTAGGCAATTGAATCTATTTATTGAGGGCTCAATACAAAGGTAAGAGTTGGAGACATGAATTTGAGAGTCACAGTATTTGGATGGCATTTACAGCTAGAGGCTAGATAAAATTTTTTCTCTATGCACTAAATGTTTATTGTGCATCTGCTTTACTAAAAGCTAGGCTTAGAACACTGAACAAGACAAAACTGTCCCTGTTCTCATGGAGTTTCTATTCTAGTGGAAGGAGATAGATAATAAACCAAGGGGATAAATTAAAATATAGGAAGGGAGAAGCATTATACGGAAAATAAAAAAAGATGGTGTGGGTTTCAGAGCTATTTTATTAATTTTATTTTTAAACTTTTAGGTTTGAGGGTGCATGTGAACATCTGATACACAGGTAAACTCATGTCATGGGGGCTTGTTGTACAGATTATTTCATACTCAGGTATTAAACCTAGTTCCCAATAGTTGTCTCTTCCTGCTCCTCTCCCTCCTCTCACCCTCCACCGTCAAGTAGACCCCAGTGTCTGTTGCTCCCTTCTTTGTATACATGAGTTCTCATCATTACCTCCCACTTGTAAGTGGAAACATGCAGTAACTGGTTTTCTGTTCCTGTGCTAGTTTGCTAAGGGTAATAGCCTCCAGCTCCATCCATGTTCCTGCAAAAGACATGAGCTTTTTCTTTTTATGGCTGCATAGTATTCCATGGTGTATATGTACCACATTTTCTTTATCCAACTGTCATTGATGGGCATTTAGGTTGATTCCATGTCTTTGCTGTTTTGAACAGTGCTGCAATGAACATTTGCATGCACGCATCTTTATTGTAGAATGATTTATATTCCCCTGAGTATATACCCAGGAATGGAATTGCTGGGTCAAATGGTAGTTCTGCTTTCAGCTCTTTGAGGCATCACCATACTGCTTTCAACAACGGTTGAACTAATTTACACTCCCACCAACAGTATTTAAGCGTTCCTAGAGCTATTTTAAGTAGAGCATTGGGAAAAGTTATTTTTCAGAAATTGACAAGATGTATTAGAGTTTAGGGTAAAGAAGCATCCTTAGACTGGGAGTCAGAGAAATCTTTATTGAGGAGCTTAAAGCTGAGACTTGAATGACAAGGAGGCAGCCATACTTATTGCTGGATTTATTGTCCTTCTCCTATCTGACTGAACACTTGGAGGACAAAGATGTTGCCTAATTTTTTTTTGTATGCACCGGGTCTGGCACTAAGACAGCCAGATTATTATATATATATATATATATATAGTAACAGTATGCCTTTGAGAAATTGTGAGTAAATAATGAGTATTTACTGTCTACCAGGTTAGAAGACCAAAAGAAATAAAAGAATTTTGTTGCTACTTCCATAGCTCGCAGTCTATTTGAAGAGACTATACATAAGCACAGTAACTGAGATGGCAATATATGAAGCAGCATGACATGTACTGCTGTCTTATATGCTACATGAGGACATCCTGATATAGTGAATGGAAAGTGGGCTTATATTAAGAAGACAAGATTGTTAAACCTACCCTTGTGTATAATCAGATGGGGAATCTTCACAAGCAACTTAACTTCTATGTATTTATTTCCTAATCTGTAAATAAAAATAAACATATTTTCCTAACCTACCTTCATGTGACAAGGCCTAGTCTGTCACAAAGCAAAAAGAATGATAATCGTAGTTATTATAGTGAAACTAATACATATTAAAATAATACATCCTAATTATTATTAGGATAATATTTAAGTGTCAAAATATGCCATAGAGATACAGACTATATGATAAGGAACTTACATGGCTTTGACTTACTGGAAATCTTATACATACATGATCAATTCCTAGACAAGAATTTTTTCTCCCAAGAGAGAGCTTTTTATTTTTTCAACTCCAAACGTTATCTTAAAGTTAGTGCTTTAAAGAGGTTCTTTTCGTGTTAAGTGGCAACTAGGTACGCCCTGGGTCTTAAAGACAGATGCCATAACTCTTTCCAGTTCTGATGCAAATTAGTGCTGCACAGAGCAGCCATAAAAAGGCCACAATGAGTGAATTTTAGCAAAAAGCAATAACAGTGATATATAAAAATGGCCAAAATAAACATAAATCAGCTACCTCAAAATGACATATTGACACAATTCAGTGGTCTCCTCAACCAACCTCTACCTTCCTTCAGGCATTTTTTTTCCCCAAGTGCTCCAAACCTCATTCTCAGAAACTTTAAATCACAGGGATGGCTCTAGGGAGTTTCTGCTGTTCAGTTATGTTCACTCCTTGCTTCCATCATCCTTCAGCAACACCCAAGGCTGCCAACTAGCCAAAGTAGACTCTCCCCGGTGTCCAGCATCAGCTGTATCATTCCTCCTCATAATTCGGCAGCAGGATGCCTGCCATCCTCACCAGGAGAACAGAATCCACATCTCCCTCTATTGGGACTTTCAGCTGATCGACTTGGATCATTTTTCTAAAACCTCAACTTTCTCTTTACCCTCCTTACTCTTCATTAAATCTTCAACTCATTCTGTCTGTTCTATATTGTCACATCTGTCTTTTTCTTTATCAAATAGAATCTGTCGAACCCCATTCTATAAAAATTGTTCACTTCAGTGCTTATTTTTTTTAACCTACACTGAATAGGTAAATGTGCCACAATAATTATTTGCTTGGGATAAGTAACATAACTTCTCAGGTCCTCAATCTTCTCATTCAGTAAAATTGGGATGAAATGGACTACAATTAGTGGATTTTAAACTTTTGTTAAATACTGAGATTCCCTACAGCCTAGGTGACAGACCGAGACCCTGTTTCAAAAAAAAATACACACACACACACACATACACACACACACACACACACACACACACACACAAGGATCCTTCAAGTGCTATTGTATACCCATGTAGAGAGCAAAGCCCTCCAATGGAGCACCGATCTGAGGCAGGTGGTAATGGAACTCTGGAGCTCTCCCACGTGATGCAGCACCACTCTTCCTCACTGGGGTCCCTGAGATAGTTCCAATTCACAAAACCCAAAAGAACACGATAGTCTTAATAAGCTGCATTCTAACTTTAATATCCAAAGACTCTATTCAAAATGCTTGTATAGTGAGAGAGACTGAGTGGCAAGGAAGCTATAATTTTGTTGTATGTCAACTTTTATTTTATTGAAATGCCCATAAGCAGTTTAATTCATTTAATTCCCTACAATAATGCTATTATGCTTATGGCTACCAATGAAAAGACTGAGACTCAGAGAGCAAAACTTAAATTTACATATTTTATAAGAGGCTGTAAGGCGATTCAAACACTTGCTTCTTCCATTGTTGCACATTACCTCTAGACCCGATCATGACTTCCTAACCTAGTCCCAATCCAGCCATTGTTACTGATTAATTAGATTCCCTTCCATATTTTATTGTGAATATGTTTAGTACATATCACCTATTGTTGATGTTTATATTTACTTGTCTACTAAAAATAGAACAATAGGATGGAGTAGGTTTGTGTAGAGCACTAAGAAATAATAATTTGATTTAGAGAGAAACAGAGAAGGTAGCATGGATAAATTGATAGCTAAATGTTTTCAAAACCTGATACTTACTTCTAAATGTACTATAAAAATCGTGATTACCCAGAAAGAGCATTACTTCAAAGAATGTATTTTTAATTCCTATAATCATATCCAAAACAGTTCATTGCATGCATTGAATTTCTCACTTTTAAAAAGTCTTTCCAATGATAAAATGTGAAGATAAGCAAATGTAATCTCTTATAATCAGCTGAATTCCATATCCTTAGAATACCTCTTATGCAAATCTAAATATCTCTGGATAATTACAGAAATAGTATTAATTGTGGAAAACAGGCTAGGATGTGAAGTCAAAAAGTTGTTAGATACTGCATTATCATTCCCTATTTATCAGCTTATATTTTTCCTCAGATTCTATGTTATCTTTGCTCATTTTTCCTCTGGCAGGTGTTCAAGGGTGAATTATGCAATTAAGAATCCAAAATTCCACTTCATCCAGATGCCTAATTTGCTAACTATTCATTTGCCAAAAATGCATGTTTACTATCTATTACATAATGACTACAGAAACAACTTCTGGTTTCCATTTCATGAATTGATACTGAGAATCTGACAAATGTCCTGGAAGGCATTTTTCAGTGCCCATTCCCATGTAATTGTATTAATTTCATAAATTTACCAACATCTGGGGAGAAAAACTCTCCCCTCAAAAGTTTTAAGTTCCAAAGTCATCGTTATTTTTCTTTTCAAAATCCATGGACAAGTTTGTAGAATAATAATAAAATTTTAGTCTCTAAATTTTGTTAAAAGTTTAGCTGATCTTGAAAGGAGCCACTCTACCTTATCCAGAAACATTTTTAAAAATGTTTCCACAAGTCTTTATAGTCACTGTGAATTCTTAAAGAAAACTGCATTTACATCAGTTTCTCCCACCCCAACAGTTACCAGTACTCCTCAGTACATCAAAGATTTCATCACATTGTAGATCAGTGGGGATGTAGTGATGGTGAATCTATTTCATTTATATTAACAAGACAAGTTTATAAAATGGTGGTGTGGGGATGGAAGGGAGAGGTAGTTGAAATAACAGGAAAACAATAATTAACATTATATTGTGTTCCAACCCTAAATCTGTCTCAACATATCCAAAATAATGTGGTAAATATAAGCTGATGTTAACTATAATGTCCACATTCATTTCCTCTCTGATTTTTACTTAACTCTAATAAGCAGTAATAGTGTGGTATGTATGTAACTATCTATCTGCCTCACTCTCTTTTTAGGAATTCCCAATATTCAGAATAATATCTCTCAGAGTAAGTCATATAAAAAGAAGAGGAGGAGAAAGAAAGGAAGGAAAAAAAGGAAGAAAGAGGAAAAAAGAAAGATAATTTAATCTTAATTATACTACCTTTTGTTTCAGCCCTACTAAACAAGGCACTCATTGAGTATTTGATGACTGGATAAATAAATGAAGAAACAAAGTGAAAAGAACTGTACTGGAAAAAGGAAATGAATTTCAGTACAAGCTTTTTTCCTCAGCTAGAATACTGTAAAACTCACCTGACCTCTTAGGATTTCATATGTTAAATGAAGAAGTGTGACTAGATAAACTGCAATTCTAATACTAATGTTCTATACAATTGTTTTAACAAAGAAATAAGTATATGGAGATTCTTATTCTTTGTTTTGAAAATATTTGATTACATTGGACAGGTGTATCTGTAATCAACGGACAGATGTATTTATTCACCAAACTTTGAGATGATGTCTGTACCTTCCCTAATTGTTGGTGGGAGTGGAAGCTTTTTTTCTTGTTTGCACACCTTAGGCATTCATTCAATAATTAGCTCCTTTTTACTCTTTTCTAAAAATTACCTACCTATAGTGTTGACACTTCATTTGATAGGGGTACACAAACACACACACACACACACACACATGATTATTTGGAGGGTGCTGAAACATCTTATTACCATCTACACTAATTGCTGTACATAACTTACTTGCTCTAGTTAAAAGGTAAAATACTTCATACTGATGATTAAGTATTTGTAATATAGGTTACTGATTTGAAAATTCTCACATTTTTACCACATGGCATCTATTTTTATTGGTTCCTTTTCATAGCTAATCTAGGAAGAGGTTAGAAAACCAAGACACACCTACCATTAAATAAAAGTTCTCTTCCAGAACCTAAGTAGGAGTTTTGATCTTCAGACAGCCTACTGAGTGTTATCTTTTAATAAACTGGATTGCAAGCAAAAAAGAGAAAAAGAAAATAAGCAGGGAAGGAAGAGAGGGAGGAAGTGGTAAAGAGACAGACAGACCCTTAGAAACAAGAGCTATTTCAGAGCTGTCCTAGGAAACTGTCTCTGCATCATTTGGACTATGACTCATATTAACGTGAATTTGCAAGTAAGAATTCTAATAAAAACATATTTATCCTCTATCCAGCACATCTTCAAGAGAACATTAATTTTAACAATGTATAATTGACTTTATGGAATTTAAGTTTAGAGAAAAAATTTTTAAAAAATTTCTGCTGTGCCTGAAAACTTGTCCCAAAAACTTAGGAAATGAGAATACTTAAGTCAGTTTACCAAATTTTAAATACATTTTATTCCTGTAGAGTTTTTAGTTTATAAGTCATTTTGCTAGGCATTATCACCTTTGAGTTTTACAATCTACTTCTGGAGCAAACTGAAATTATTAGCCCCACTTTTTAGATAATTACAGTTTAAGTATTGAATTAATTTAAATATGAGCTAAGACAGAAAACCAATCATAATATAAAGCCAGAAATGCCAGAAATGTTATGCTAGGCATCATGGAAAGTCTATTTTTGAATATATTTTGCAAATGCTATTTTTCTCATTGATTCTGAAGGGTTCATTTACATTAAAAGATACAATTAATTTATGTACTAATTCAATCTGTGGCTACTATAGGTTAAAAAAATACTCATTTTTCTCTTCACTGAAGATGAAAGAACATGAATTCAAAATATTGAGAAGTAGTTCTCTCATTCCTAAATCTTGTAACTTGAGCACCGCAGGTTCAAAATAAATCATCTGTTTTGACACTCATCAATGCATATGTCCATTTTCTGTGACATTTTAAATAGCATAAAATTTGGAGCAGTATCAAGTAGTAAAGGAAAGAAATGATGTTGCTTTCATTCCTGCTCCTATTCCAATCTACTAAAAATTCAAAATCACCTAAATATTCTGTCAGAATAGAAACACAGCTGTGAAGTATCAAAATGCATAGAAACTAAAATTGCTACAAAACTAAGAAACCAGTAAGTAGAGAAAAATGTTCATTCACTGTGCACCTTCCTGGTGTTAAATGTCACTTCATCTGAAGGCATCTCCATCTCTTCAGACACAGGAATTATTTTTTTCCCATGGATTTGTTGCAGAGTTAGTTTATATAACCATGCTCCTAGAACATAATATGATGGTTTTTGTTTATGTTTCTGCTTTCCAGAGACTAGGAAATACTTAAAACTAAGCCTTGACTTTTGTATTTTTGGTGCCGGCATACTGCCTAATATACAGTATATACATAATATCACATGTATCAATATGTAAATAAGTAAATGAATGAATGATTCATGTTGAAAGAAATACTAACATATTCTTTAAGAAGTAGACCTCAACCAGGAAAGGAGAAAGAGTCAAGCCACTAGCCAAGGTTTATTTTAAAAGTGTTTCATGTCTTCATGATTGATCATTTTGACTGCTCATTCATTCTATAGGTGTTCTCTACAGAGTTTCATCAAACATAGGAAATACTCTTTTAGTTATTTTTTTATTCTCTATAAATAAATTAATGGCTAGCATATGCATTAAAGAACCTCATTTAGAAACTTTTTAAAAGAATCTTTTAATTTTATTCTTCACATACCAAAATAAGTATAATATCATTATAATTTACTCTGTTTGTTTTCTTTTCTTTGAAATAGGGTCTCACTCTGTTGTCCAAGCTGGAGCGCAGTGGCATGATCATAGCTCACTGCAGCCTGAAACTCCTGGCCTCAAGCAATCCTCCCACCTTGGCCTCCCAAAATGCTGGAATTACAGCCACGAGCCACCGCACACAGCCCTAACATTTACTCTCATATCAATTTTAAATGTTGTAAAAAAAAATTCCAAAACCTGCTTCTTTGGATCAAGGCCAATGTCAGTATACTATATTTAGCTGAATAAATTACGGGCACCCATTAACTTTGCTAAGAGTTCAGGGTCTCCAGGTAGGCCACAAATACCCCTTCAATCCTGGGCAAGTTACTCTGTCTCAGCGCTGCTGTTTGCAAATCAGTAAAATAAGTAGTTGTACCACATAGCAGGCCAGGTCCTGTCCTGCTCATCGCATTCTGCATTGGTGTAACTCCTTGTTAGGAATCTTAGTGTGAACTCTGCCATAGTTTCAGCCCTTGAAACAACCAGCAAATAAATGTAGCCTTCCTTCCCCCTCCAAACCCACCATGTTCTTTAATGTCTATATCCTACCAGTGAGAATTCAGACATGAATGTTTAAGGAAAATGAGAGGAGAGTGCCCATAGAACAATAGTCACACCAGAATCTGAGATAAGACTCATGCATGATCAAATAGGAAACACACACCAAAAGTCTTTGTGGGGAGACTTCAGGTAAGCCCCTAAGATACCCAACACCAACACCTGGTGTCTACATTCTTATAGAATGCCCTCTTTTTGAGTGTGAGTGTGAGACCGGTGATTTGATAATAGTCAGCAGAAAACAGCAAAAGTGACAGGATGTCACTTCACAATTCATGCTATGTTATATAATACTGTCTTGCTAACAAACTAGCTTTACATTCTCCCTTGTCAGCTGTGACGAAGCAAGTAGAAATGGACACTACAGGAACTGACAGTAACCTCCAGGAGCTGAGAGAAATCTCAGTCCTACCACTTCAAGGAAATAAATTCTGCCAATAACATGAATGAGCTTAGAAACAAATTCTTACCCAGTTGAGCCTCTGATGAGACTGCAGACCCAGCCAACATATGAGTTGCAGACTGGTAAGACCCTGAAGCATTGAATCCAGCAATGCCATGCCTGGACTCCTGACCCACAGAAACTGTGAGATAATAAATGTGTGTTGTTTAAGCTGCTAAAATTGTGGTAAGTTGTTATATGGCAACAGGTAACTAATATAGCTGTGAAGGTAATGTTGGTCTCTTCATTCCCACATTTTGTACAGAGTGTTTGTTAGTGCCATATACTTAGGCAGTAAAAACCATACTGACCCATTTTATCTCCTTTAGCAAAATAATTGTAGCTATATCTATTTTATTTCCAAAAAAAGGCATAATGTTTTATTGTCTCAGAATACTGAAATAAAGCACATCTTAGATAATGAATGAAGAATTTATGCTGAAAGAAACTGGCTGGTTCTTTGGCCATTCCTTGCATCTAGAGTTTACCAATACTTATAGTAAAAAGTCTTAAATTCATTTATTTATTCACTATATATTTGATGCACTCCTGTTTTATAAAAACTGCAGAAAGTGCTCTGGGAGATTCAGAGATAAGTAAGACATAGTTACTGCCCCAAGAAAAATTATAACTTTGTCGCACTAAGTTTTGTGAATGTGTTGTGAATGCAAGAGTTTAAATTGTTTATAATACTGTATGTCTTAAAGGATCACAGTTTCAGAGCAGAGGAAAATAAATTCAATGTATCAAAGTGAAATTGCCTATATGAGCCCATCTAAGACATTTGTATTAAATGGTTTCAGATAAATTCCCATGGGAATAAAATTGACTCTTATGGATGGGTAATATCTCAATAACCAGATATATGGAGGAGAATATTTTATTGGAGAAACTTAAAGGTAAGAATGATGGGCATATTCAGAGAACAAGTGATTTGGGCTTGAAAGCCATCATGGTTTATTGGAAAAAGCAAAAGCACAGAACATAGTGACAATTAAAAAATAATGAGGGCCTGAACTAGGCTGGAATGGAAAGGAGGATCCAAACAGAAAACGAAGACACTGTGGATGTGGACCCTAGAATAAGCACAGCAACTGATTGTGTGAGACAGTTGATAGAGAGAAACAGAAACGACTTTGAAGTTTAAAACCTGGATAAAAGGGAATAGAATTGTTATTAACAACATTAGGAGGGTTGAGAGGCAGTATTGGTTTGTGGGGAGAAAACAGCTGGGTGTGATACACATTGGATTTAAATGGCTAGTGAAACTGGGTATTTGAGGAGGAGAAAGGTAAGGAGAATAAGATTAAGAATATTTGGCAATGAGGAAACCACTAAAACTGCACTTTCAGATGAGTGTTGGGTTTACAATGGGCAAAAAAGTAGGTTAGTAGAAAAAATGGAGTCAAATGACAAAGCAACAAGGATCTTGAATGACAACATAAGAAAAATTAAAGGGAGATGGGTGTTTCTACTGCTTTTCAGGGTGCAGCATTGTCTTACTACAAGTCAAAAGAGGAGCTCTAGTCTAAGTATTTTCAAAATATGAAAAGAAATGTTTTTTGAAAGACACCACAGAAAAAGATAAAGCACAAATTTTAAATATAATTTCATTATTTTTGGCACACATGCCCCTTTGAATATAGCACATCTCTTTCCTCTTAGGGAAAATTAATGGAATAAAAAAGACCTCCTGTCCCTATTGAAGTCACTGGATCTGTAAAAATGGAACATATCCAAAACTGTGATGTATGAAACAATTGATGAAAGTTCAAAAAAAATCAAAAGTTATTTTATATATATATCCTTTGAGCAATTTTCTGACATACTTTCCATTTCTTAATACAGTACCCTGAGTTGAAGCAATGACAACTAGAAGCAGGATTATAACACCTATGTTTTCAGTTATGAAAAGTGAGTTATTTCTGATGATGAGTGTGAGCTGCTGACAAGCACATAACATCATGCCCACTAGTCCTATAATTTGCTTTTGTTTTAGAAAATTTTCTTGTTTTCTGCAGTTTCCATTTTCAGAGTACGTGTAGCACACAACCTGGCAGTACTACCCTTTAAAAAAAAATATCCAGAGCATTTAACAAAGTTCTATGTAGAGAGGATGTTCAAAACTTCTAATTAGTTCGTGTGTGTGTGTGTGTGTGTGTGTGTGTGTATTTGTAAATTTGAAATTCTGTATGTGAGAAAATTGATGTAAAATAGCTGGCAAAGTGATTGCTTAATAAATGCTTAAAAGAAACATGAAATCTGAGAAATACAGAATGACAAAAAGTGTTGAAATAAAAGAAAATTGGGAAACAGTTATCAGCTTAGAATCTATGTCATTCAAAAATATAAAGTGTTAACACCACCACAAAGCAAATAATTTATGAATATTTGAATGCCAATGTGTCATATGGGCTTTTTGGCTCAGTAGATACTAATTTCCCAGTGACCACAGTATCTCACCTTAAATGCAAAGTGTAATCCTCAGATCTGACTCACAGCAAGATGTATTATGCATGGCCCAGCCTGTGTTCCTCTCATTTATTCATACTCTCTGAACTCTGTCTCTCTCTCTCTCGCTTTCTCTCATTTAGAGCTATTATTAACATTTTGTACTTTGCTAGATATTCTTGGGTTTTATTATATGTAAGAAAATGACAGAAGATCAGTGAAGAAATACTGCTTTTCTGGAGGCAATATTTCATTACAAATATCAGAAAAAAAATTACACTGACGAAATGACCTATCCAGCAAAGACTGCAGGTTGTTCTCTACCATGCATGCCCTCCTTCTATAATAACAGAACTTCCCAATATTTAGCTGGGCATATAACCACTTACAATACACCAAGCCCATTCCTTTGCAACTGCAGGTAGATATATGACCCAGTTTGGTTCAAAGTGATGCCAATAGAAGTCTCATGTGGATTGTGCCCTTAAAAGGAAGCAGTTTACCTTCTCCTTCCCCTGAATCTTTGCCATCTGGGATGATGGGGATGAGGAGATCACACTAAGGGGCTTGGGCAACAAGAGAGAATTCTTTACACTTGAATTCTTGCGGCAGAGCACTAGCATCATTCTAGAATTTTATGAGAAAGCAATAACCTTCTGTCTTGTTTAAAGAAGTATTACTTTGGATCTTAAGTCATGTTGCTGAACTTACAGCCACGTGATTCCAAAAAGCTAGTGTATATTACTGAGGAAACAGGAGGTTCTCTAACATTACTTGTTCCTAGATATCATTTTAATTTTATCTCCTTTCAAATTTTTAGTTCTACTTTGAAAAGATGATTATATTTAAATCATCTCAGAGCCAGAAAAGGGTTTTTTGTAATATTTAGTCCTGCGTTCCCTGATGTGTATTTAACTGAATAAGCAGTAGTCATCAGTAGTGATGAATAAAGGAGATATAAATAAATGGCAATAAAGTAAAACATGTTTAGAAAACAGCTAAAATTCATTCTCTTCTTGAAGAGTCACAATGCATATTAGCATATAAAAATATGAATAGTCCTAAAATAGAGAGGAATATTTAACATTTTATTTTCCTATCAATAGACCATAGAAACATTTTTAAAACAATATAGATTAACATACTTTGTAACTACTGTTCTGTGGAACATTCTTTGGGGAAGTTTGAATTTCTAGATAGTGCATAAATCCTCCATGTGTTCAAAAAATGGCTCTTTAATCCTTGCTTGAATGCCTTCCAATAACAGAAGTCACTACTTCAAAAGATGATCCATTTCATCTACTTCTCACTTTTAAAAATAAAGACATTAATTAAGATGGATATTAATTATTTCTATTAAATGTGAGAATGTTTTTGACCTCAGTAACATTTGCCACAATGCATTAAGTTTTATTTACCAGGTTAGTAATGGCAACAGAAAGTTCAATGATCTCATTTTAAACAACCTGTGTACTCAGCCTACCTGACATTTCAATTTCCCTTCAGCAGCATTTGATCAATCCTTTTTAGTGTATCATGTATTCTACATGTGAGAGAGGAAGGAGGAAATTGAATAAATTTTTCTTTAACTCAATAATCTGATAACACAGGAAATATTACTGAAATAAAATCAATTATTTTCTGATGACCAAAACGACCATTTTGTTACTTGCTGTTTTGTTACAAATTCAAGAATCGTAAAACAAAAGAATTCTATAATTAAAATGCCCATTTAGTCTTTCTTCAGATTCCATTTCCTAATCAATAATTGTTGCCTCAATACATGGACATAAATCCACATGTGTGTAGGCCACATTAAATACTCATTAGTCACGGTAATGAAGTGTGGTCTGTTTGAATTTTAAAAATAATATGAACCTATGAAAATGGTAGAATGTACAGTAGGACCAACTTTCTAAGTGTACACAGTAATACACTTGGCATTAGTAACTGATGGACTATAAAATGAAATATGGTTTTACCAAGATTACCAGTATTTGGAAAAAAGGTATTTACATTATTTTTGACCAATTTTTGAATCAAATTGTTATCTTGACCAATACATTTGTTATCAAGTTGCTATTAATCAGATCATTTACTATCTTTTCATGAAGTCACCAAATACATAGTTCAAGAATTTTTTTAAGCTGCATTCAATAAATTTAACTAATCAAATTGATTTTAATCAAATCTCTTGGCCCTCACCAACATAGCTTTCAGCATTAAATTTTAAAACTTTAATTAGAGAATTAGTAGTGATTCCACTGAGCTCTGAGTAATGTGTAAACTTTTGAATAGCCATCTGATGACTCCACATAGACAGTATGATCTGAATACCAATATATTCTTGAATAAATTAATAATGTTCTAGTATATTTTCCCAATTATAATTTCAAATTAAATTTATTTAAATGTCACATTAGTAAGATATTTGTGAGTATTAAGTAATTATATTTAAAACTACGAAAGTCTCAGGACACATTTGGTTCCTGAGCTGTCTACTGGACACGTACAAGAATATAAGAAGGTAGATATTTTATAGTGCTGCACTGAAGTTTGGCTCCAACCTTGGTGTGAAGCCTAAATCTGCTCTTAGGTTTAAGTTTTAGCCATGGACTTGAGAAGCCCGAACAGTTAAAATTCTATTTTAATGCCATATCAGGCATTATTGAACTCGTATATGATTAATGATCATGCAATGAATAGATTATCATCACTTCTTATCACAATATGAACAAAAAATAAAAACAGCAAATCACTTGCATCGATTGTTAATATGTGAATACGTAACTTGGAGAAAATCTTACATACTTTATATATTGAACAATTATTTTTCACTAGTGCAAATTTACTTTTCTAAGAGTAAAATGCCACAATAATTTATATTTAATAGTGAAAGGTGTTAATTTCACATCAGAAAATGATTTAAAACAGCCAAAAAGTTAAATATATGACAGCATACGAATTTAATAAATATCAAGAAAAAACATTAGCTAGATAAATTTTAAAAATATCTTTATCTTTTGTGCCAAAAATATTTATAAAATATAAATAGTAATTAAGGTAGAATAATAGAAGTAATGTCATAATGCTAATCTCTGTAGGATTATTTATTTTATAAGCATTGATAAGATTTGAAAATCTTTATTTCAAATCATCTTTAGCCTAAATATAAATAACACAAAGTACAAAAAGAAGCCTTAAGAGAAAAATGTCCTACCTCAAAATATCTCGCTCCTCCATCTATTTAGTGGACAGTAAGCAATTATTTTATATCACAAATAATGCAATAGCATGTCTTCAGGAAAATTACAGAAAATAAGAATGCAGAGAAGTTATTGCTCCTGTGCTATAATGTCAACAATGTAAACTTTGTATAAAAAAATGCTTGTACTGGTGTATTTATCACAGCACTATTCACAATAGCAAAGATATGGAATCCACCTGTATCTATCAATGGCTGATTGAATGACTGGATAAATGTTATGATCCAATGGATCCAATGAATGATTGGATAAATGTTATATATATGTATATGGTATGTATATGTATATATTATATATGTATATATAATATGTTATGTATCTAGTCATCCATTGATCAACACAGGTTTATTCCATATCTTTTATATCATATATAAAAATAAATGTTATATATATGTATACATACACACATATATATACACATATACATACATATATATACATATATGTATGATACACACACACACAATGGAATACTAGTCTGCCATAAAAAGAATAAAATCATGTCTTTTGCAGCAATAAGGATAGAACTGGAGGCCATTATCTTAAGTGAAACTCACACAGAAACACCAAAACCACATGTTCTGACTTATAAGTGGAAGCCAAATAATGTGTACACATGGGCATATAGGGGAAATAATAGTCATGGGAGACCCAGAAAAATGGGAATGAGATGGGGGAATGGGAGATGAGAAATTACTTAATGAATACAATGTATACTATTCGAGTGATGGTTGCACTAAATGCCCAAACTTGTGGGCTTCTTGCCACTTAAATTTATACCAAAAAAATAAACTTTGAGTACTTGATATTATAATAATGAAATTTAATATTAACTAAAAATTTTATCAAATTTTAGATTCATTCTCATACCTCAGAATTTAATTCTATGATGAAGATATTTCACTTTGGCCTTGGTTTCAGCTGAATATTTTTTTTAACAGTGGGCCAAATATGTATTTACTGAACCTTTACCAAACATATCAGAATTTTTACAACTAAACAAGCATTTCATTCATATCAATTCCAATAAATACATATTTTTTCAAGATTTTACTTTTAAAAGTTTTTGAACTCTATTTTGTCAGAACATTGTCTTTGTAGACTAACAATTTAGTTTTGAATTAGTGGGTCACCCTAGACAAATGATTTAAATTATTTGAGCCTTCAGTTTCTGTAGGTCATGGATAGTAACACCTACTTTGCAGTAGTGTAAGGATTTAATTGGATCACATATATAAGGACCTTAGCTTAATGCTTGGTATGTAAAGATTTGCAAAAATGAGTAATTTTCACTTTCTTCTTCCTTGGTGCCTATGCCTTTAATCTTTGAAATTGCTGTCATTAACAGTTTATGGACCATACAGGAAATTAAAATAATAGAAACACAGAAAGTTGGAAAGAGATGGAAACTCTGAGAATATTTACTCTATTATTTTCAACTTTTTGAGTAGTAAAATTCTTTCTTAAAATAAAATCCTATATCTAACCCCAATATATAAAACTGATCAAATCAAAGCTACTTTGGTTGAAGCAGAGACAAAGGGCCCTGAATCCACCAATTTTCTTCTCCTTTATCCTAAGCACCGTGGGTTCTAGATCACCTCACTCCTATGGAATTTCAGCCTTTTGTAATGAAACAAGAGAAAGTGTGAAGCATTAAAAATACTGTTTTTCTGGAAGACTGGCTTTCCCCCAAATTGTTTGCCTTGTGCAGGTCACTTAACCTCTTCGGTTAACCTCTTCAGTTTGTTTTTATTTTTAATTTATTTTTATTTTTTATTATACTTTAAGTTCTATGGTACATGTGCACAACGTGCAGGTTTGTTACATATGTATACATGTGCCATGTTGGTGTGCCGCACCCATTAACTCATCATTTACATTAGGTATATCTCCTAATGCTATCCCTCCCCCCTCCCCCCACCTCACAACAGGCCCTGGTGTGTGATGATCCCCTTTGGAAATGAGGGGTCTGAAATATTCCGTTCTAAATCTAATTCATTCCACCTATTTTCTTTCTTTTGCCATCAAACTTCTTGAAGAAAAATATATAAATAATTTTATCAAAATTTACCAATTGTGGCAACTTGTAAATTCAAAGATGGTAGCAATGAAATCTTCCTTCCCGCTTGCTCTTCTGCAATGTGATCTTGCCACTCAATCAAGAGATAGACACTAACTTTCTTCCCCTTAAGCCTAATTACCATTTTTTAGATCAGTGCTGCCCTTAGTAACTCACCTGTACCCAACACCATAAAGCCACAGAATGGCATTGTGTGGATTTCCTAGACAAAATCAGGAAAGGCCATGCAACTTTTACCTGCTTCCCTTGGAAAGCTCACCTGCCAGATGTTCCCTCTGGACACTTTCTCTAAGAAACAACCCTGCCACCACGTTGTGGTGAACCCAAGCCAGAAGAGAAGTCACTTGCAGGTGCCCTGGTCAATACTCGTAGCTGAACCCAGACTTCAAGCTATGCCAGACCAGGCACTAGACAGGTGAACCATCTTCAAATGATTCCAGTCATTCAAGTCACTCCAAGCCAATAGTGTTCCCAGCTGAGACCCCAAACAAGCCACCCCCACTAGGCTTTGTCCAAATTCCTGATAGAAATAATTAATTAGCATAATAAAATGGTTGTGCTTTTGCCACTAAGTTTAAGGTGGCTTGTAACACAGGAATGTTACACCAGAACATTAGTAGTCCTATTGCTGACCATATCCAGTGTCCTTGACTCATGTTTCATCCTCTTCAACCTTGCAAGCACTCTTTAAAACTCTGTCTAACCATTACATTCATGACATAGCACTTATGATTCTCCTCCTATCATAATCTTTTTTAAGTAAAAATCCTTATTGGATTTCTCATTTCCTCTAGCAAACTCTTAAAAGAAGGCGTTTGTAGAGATCACCTCCTCAGCTCTCTTCCCTGCCATTCTCTCTTGACCAGCTCATCCAATACTAGGATTTAAATTATCACTTGATTTATTTGTCAATTCACTCAATGCATCTTTGTTGAGCATCTACAATGTGTCATTGCTCTAGGGACTGGGTATATATAGCTGCTCACCAAACATACAGCATTCTTCCTCTAATGGTAGATACAGTCTAGTAAAAACAGACAAAAAATAAAAAATAAGCATATGGTAATTCAATAGGCCAAGTAGAAATAGGTGCCATGAAGAATACCAAGCAGGGTGAAAGGGATATAAACTGATGATAGAAAATTACTATTAGGTAATATTTTATATAGGGTGGAAGACATCTTTGATAAGGTATATTTGATCAGAGACCTAAAGGATCTAGTTCTACATATGTAAAGAGATCATTCCAGGAAAAGGTATGTGACAGAGCACCCTAAAACAGCAAGGAAGCAGAGATGGATGGAGTAGAGTGAGGAAGCAAGATAATAATAGAAGATGCAGCTAGGGGTAGTTCATATTGTCCTTTGCCTATCATTAAGGTTTTTAATTTTTTTCTGAGGAAAATGATGTGGGAGACATTATAGAATATATAATATATAAATATATAATTTATAAATATATAATTTATAAATAAATATATACACATATAAATATATATGTATATATCATATATATTTATACATATATAAATATATATGTATATATCTATATATATTTATACATATATAAATATATATATGTATATATATGATTCTCCAGTTCTCCTCTCCTTTTAGATCATAAGAAACACACTTCTCAGTTTGGTAAAAACTATTCCACTAGATGCAGCCAAAGAAATATGAATGGAAATAACATGTCATGAACCAGAACCATGAATTTAAAGTGAGACAAAGCATCATTATTTTCCCCACCTTCTTCCCCCAGAAACATTCAAATTTATATTCCTGATTCTCGAGTCCAAACATATCACTCTTTGTCCCCATTCAATCTTCAATGAATATCTATGGCCTACTCAGTAGAGTCAACTAACAAAGCCCCAAGATCCTTTATAGAATAGCCCCAAACTATCTTTATGAATTTATCTCCATCTACAGTGTAAGAACTCTCAGTTCTTGCTCTCTCAGTTGATTTTATCATTTGACTGAATTCTTATTTTTTCTTAATTAAATGACAGCCATTTCTCTTTGTTATTCTCTATTCAATAAAATTGATAATATATAATTTATTTAAGCCACACTAATTATTCTTTAACTTAAATTGTGTAACTTCTATCATGGTTCTAGTTGCTTCAAATTTAATTCTTGGAACATGATCGTTTTTCTGTCGTTTTCTTAATTTTTCTTCCTCTGTGACTATAATCCTCAGTAATTGCTTTTGTTGTGTATAAGAACTCTCTTGCCCACCCAGATAAACAAGGGTGATTCCCTATTCAAAGATGCCATAAACGTCCTCATTCCCTTCATTTCATTATGCTGTTGTACTCCATCTACAGCCCCAGCTTTGATTATCTCAAACCTGACTGTGCATCAGAATAATTTAGGGAGTTTGAAAACACACATAATCAAGCCCGACTCCAAGAGCTGGTATAGAGCCTGGAGATGCTCTATTATTAGTAAATTTCCTGCATGGTTCAAGCCAAGGTTGGTCTCTAAACAAAGGATAGAAATCACTATACCTCCTGATCCCATCAAAATTCTACTTTTCCTTCAAGATCCATGACAAAAGTAGTAACAACTATTGCTTACATTGTGTTTATTCCATGTACCAGGCACTTATCTAAATGCTTTTTTATACACTAGGTCACTTAATCCTCACAAGCACCATGAATCAACAAAGTTTAGACATAGCTTCTGCCCCAGTCTCCACTGTTTTGCTCTTGGGCCCAGTTGTGGACATGCATTCAGCTTATAGGGATCTCCTAGTTCTTCCCACTCAGGAGAAATAAAAATCTGGCAGCATAAGCAGGAACTCAGATCAATAGCATCAGGCTGTCTGCTGTTGCCACTTGCTGTTGGATTCCTTACCTACATATCAGCTCTTATTTCTGCTATGAATAACTCCACTGATTGATTCGCAATATTGACCTTAGCCTGACCCAGTGACTTTGGCTTCTACCGAGGGAAATCTGGCAGCCTGACAGTTCCTTCAGGCCAGTCTGCAGCTCCATTTCCAATACAGAACACCCGCAGGTTATAAGTCTCCATACAGCAGAGTACTGACCTAGTGTATGAAGCTTTGTACAATGTTTTGCTAAGAGGTCAACATATGCTTCCTGGGAAAGATGTCAACTCATGGGGGACTATCCTAATTAGATAACTTCAAACAGTGACAACCTTGCAGATAAAAATAAGTGGGAAAAAAACTGTAAGACATATCCAGCTAGAATCCTATCAACAGTTGACTTTATTATTTGACTGGATTCTTAATTTTCTTGATTAAATGACAACCATTTATCATTTTTTTTTTTTTTTTTTTTTTTTTTGAGACAGAGTCTTGCTGTCGCCCAGGCTGGAGTGCAGTGGCGCGATCTCGGCTCACTGCAGGCTCCGCCCCGCGGGGTTCACGCCATTCTCCTGCCTCAGCCTCCCGAGTAGCTGGGACTACAGGCGCCCGCAACCTCGCCCGTCTAAATTTTTGTATTTTTTAGTAGAGACGGGGTTTCACTGTGTTAGCCAGGATGGTCTCGATCTCCTGACCTTGTGATCCGCCCACCTCGGCCTCCCAAAGTGCTGGGATTACAGGCGTGAGCCACCGCGCCCGGCCAACCATTTATCTTTAATATCATTTCTTATTCAATGAAATTGATAATATTGCATAACTTATTGAAGCCACACCAATTATTCTTTACCTTAAATCATATAATCTATATCTTTCATGGTTCTTGTCACTTCAAACTTAATTCTTGGAACGTGATCTTTTTTCTGTCATTTTCTTAATTTTTCTTGCTCTGTGACTATGATACTCCAGAATTGCTTTTGTTGTCTCAGCTGCTCTGTCTGGACTGCTTTCTGCTCTTCTAACTAAATGCTAATCAATTTCCACTCATTGCCTGAGGGGAAAAAAAACAGTTCAATTTTAAACTTTCCTTTCTTCTTCTGACTATAAAATAATACATAAAATTTGGAGACAAGAAAATACAAATCATACACAACCCAGAGGATTACTGCTAACAGTAATGGTATTCTTTCCAGCGTTTGATATATGTAGATATAAATAACTATACTCACTTTCAAATTTGGGATAATGCTATAGATAATTTTTACTATACTTACAAAAATATCAAATCTTGAGCACATCCCATGTTCTTTGAAAAAGATATTTTGGGGGGCCTGGCTTATTTTTTTATTTTAGATTCAAGGGGTACATGTGCAGGTTTGCTATATGAGTATATTAACTGATGTTAAGGTTTGGGCTTCCATTGATCCCATCACTCAGAGAGTGAACATAGTAGTACCCAATAGGTAGTTTGAAAAAGATAATTTTAACATTTGGGAAGACTAGGGTTTTTAATGATTTTATAATACTTTTGCACACACGACCATGATTTTTTTTTGTATTGTTGTAATGAGTTTTACTATTACAAATCGATTGCTATTTTTGCTTCAATGAACAATCGTATTGCTATTTTTAAACTGTCATAAAAAACTTTGAGTAAATATCCTTAAGCATAGATCTTGGACATACATAGGTCGAATTTTTCCCCATGTAGATTTCTAGAAGTAAAATATTACTGAATAAAATGGCACAAACATTTTGTTCCTTCCTTCATTCAATAAATATTTGTTTCATACCTATTTTGTGTTAGACTCTATTTTAAACCCCGGAAATACAGCCATGGATAAGAGACAGCACCCACACTTAAGCAGCCTTCAGTTCAGCAGGGGATACAGTAATTATACATATTGTATTTATCATCTTAAGTATGGAAATAATGGTAAATACAGTAGAAGTTCCCTTCATCAACTTACATTTATACAATTCTGGAATATCTAATGTCCTCCAGTCCTAGCCTTAGACTGATGGATTCCCGCAATACCAAATACCCTTGGTTGGTTAACTACTTGCTCCTATTGGTTAAATTGTGTAGTTACCAAGGAAAAGTTTTATGTGCTCCCAAACCTATTTATATCAGTTGTACATGTTACTGTGATCACATAATTAACTATATAAAAACTGATGCTATTTGAGTATGAAATGCTTGAGTAAGAGTCAACAAAGACAAGTAACTAAAAATAGATTTCTGAAGAGTTAGATGCGAATGAAAAAATATAAAAGATTTTTAAATGGGTGAGTGTAAAGAATCTGCATTTGGATTATTCCTCAAGCGTCTTAGATTCTTGAATCCCAACTTGGAAATTTAGAGGGTACATTATAAACTCTATTCAAAGGGCCCATCTCAGACAAAAGCCCTTGGCCTTCCATAAGAGTTAGGTGAATTCATATATTTTGTGTGGGTTTTAAATTTTACAATTTCCTCCTTAAAGCCACCTGTTGGACTAACTAATCACTGCTGGTCTCAATGACAATGAATAAATTATTCCCTAACAAAATCAAAGCTCTTATAAAATAGTTCCAAACTGCTTCTTTGAAAGCAGTTCAAAACAGCTTATTTTAAAGCATTATATATCTCTTTTTGCCATAAAACAGCTAGCATTTGGTATTTAGAATTGTTGCCAATTTGATATATATATGTATATATACACACATATACATACATATCATTGTTATAATGTACTTTTAGGAAATTAATAGTGAAATTGAACCAATGTTTACATGTTTATTGAGAATTTGTACTTCTTTGTGAATCCCCTACTGACCTTTATTCCTTATTGATTTGAAAAAGATTTTTAACGTATGAAGGTTATTATTTTATTATCTGTCATAAATAATTTTGAAGTCTATTTCTATCATTTTAATTTTATTTATAATGTTTTTTAACTGACCAGTTTTTAATTTTTACATTAAAATTTAGAAAGTTTAATTTTCATATTAAAACTTCAGCAAGTTTTTAATTTTTATTTTTATATAATCAGATCCAACACTCCATATCTTTCTTTTCTAAACTTGTCTATGTCTTGTGACTGATATAACAACCAACAAATTTGATGGGGATTGCAATTTATTGATGGAAATAGAATCAAAAATTCTATATGAAAGCCACATTTATTTTTTTATTTTCTTTTCTTTTATGCTCTTTCTCTGAGTTTGTAAAAATCAAAAATTATGTGGTGCACCTTTGTTATTTCCATATGCGATTCTTTCTCCACTCTTTAACATCTCTTCTTACAAGAATAAAAATGAATGTTGTTCTTTAGTGACATCATAACTCTTAATCTATAGGTAAAAAGCACTTCTAATATATAACTATCTTATTGGCAGTATTTACATATGAGAGACATGCCCTTGGGGTAGACAGCATGTGTATTATATGAGATCTATTAATATTCCCTTAAATAAATTTGAATCTTTGAACTTCATCTCAAACATATCACTTATATATCTGAACTGCTGTTTAAAATTTTGTGACTGGGTCCATACATTCAGGCCTTCTTCAATAATTACTAATCAGATATCCAGTCTTACTGAGACTTGGTGTTCAATGCTGAAGATCACACAGAACAAGAGAAATATAGCTGCTGCATTCCTGAAACTTACATTCTAGCAGGGGGTGGGGTGGGAGTGCAGGGAAGAAATGGCAAACAAATTGTACCAATGAAAAGTGATTATAATTTTAATAAGCATTATGAAGAAGTGCAAAGTGCTACAAAAGCTTGTAATTAGGGTTCTTTAAGAAAATTATATTAGAGCTGAGCACTGAAGTATGGGAAATAATTAGCCAGTAGAATAGAACTTTGAGTTGGCAGTGTGGCTCACAGAACTCATTGAAAATTCTATGCTGCCACAACTGTTTTACGTGAGCTCAGCTCCCAGACACAGCTGATTAATGTGGGCATGGGCATTTGATCCAAGGTGAAACATTTTAGGGGACTAAATCTAAGAGAAAAGAATCAATGCCTCTCTGGCAGTAGAACAGTCAATGTAGGAAGTAGACTTTGCACATTCCTATGGCTCTGTTCTCTGAATGTGAGGAAGGAAGTTGCAGGAGGAAAAAATAAAATTGATATCAGAGAGGCATGGAGATAAAGGCATAGACAGAAAGGGAATCCAGGCAGCATTTCAGTTCTTGTTCCAGTTGCCCCCAAGACCTGGATCACTCTTGCCCTTAATACAGTTATGTAAAATACTGGAGTTTGCTTCCAACAAATCCCCCTTTTCCCAAAGCTAATTGAATATGAGTTTCTGTAACTCTCAACCCAAAGCATGCCAACTCACATAAGCAGGCAAAAGGGAAGAATCACATTCCAAACAGAGAAGACAACATATGTCAAGGCTCAAAGCAGACAGAAGACACTGAAAGAATCCTTCGGGATGGAAAGAAAAAATCATCCAAGATGAGAGTAGTCAGGCAGGGAGAGCTGGGATCATGTGGGGCCTTTTGCGCATGTACAAGATTTGGGATTTAGCCTAGGAGCAATTTTTCACATTCATCCTACTGAAGGAGAAAGAGAAGCAAACAAACAAACAAAGGCAGCTCAATGATGGAAAAATGTGCTCTTTCCAGGCATTTATTAATAGTTCGGCAAATATTTTTGAGCACCTATTGTATGCCAGGTCTTGCAGAAGTGGAGTGGAGTGAGGGGCAGCAGAAGAAAAAATAAACATTTGACTTTCCAGAAAACGTTATTAAAAGGTATATTTTTCAATAATTTTCAAATAATTTTTGTTTTTCACAACTAGGGTAGGTGGCTGCTGGCATCTAATTGGTTGAAACCAGGGATGCTACCAAAATCCCCCTCCAACAAAAAGTTATCTGGCCCCAAATATCAATAGTGCCAAGGTTGAGAAACCCTGCCTTAGGGGGAAAAAAATAATGCAAGACTACTAGACATGAATAGAAAGTGAGCAAAGGGTGGAGTATTTCCTCAGACTTGCTTTCCCAGGTGTTAAAACTTGACTATGCCTCTGGGACACTAAAGCAGACAATTTTTTGTTATCCAGGAACTTACAGTCTGGTGAGGAAGATGGGCAAGAAAGATGTAAACAGAGCAATGCTCTAAGTGCTGAGATGCAAAGATGCGGATGAGCTTGTTTTTCAGTGGGCAGACAAAGAAGGAATATCCAACCCAGTCTCAGGCTATTAGGAACACTCTCTAATGGAGAAATGTCTTAGTTGCTACATAAGAAGGAAGAAAGCAATTTGGAGATTTCTCAAAGAACTAAAAATAGAACTACCATTTGATCCAGCAATTCCATTACTGGGCATATACTCAAAGGATAATACATTGTTCTACTGAAAAAACACACAAGCCCTTGCATGTTTATCATAACACTACTCACGATAGCAAAGACATGGAATCAATCTAGGTGCCCATCAACAGATGATTGGATAAAGAAAATGTGGTACGTATACACAACGGAATACTATGCAGCCTAAAAAAATGAAATCAGGTCCTTTGCAGCAACATGAGTGCAACTAGAAGCCATTATTCTAGGCATATTAATGCAGAAACAGAAAACCAAATACAGCATGTTCTCACTTACAAATGGGAGCTAAACATTTGGTACACACAGACACAAAGAACAGTAACACTGGAGGGAAGGAGGAAAGAGTTGAAAACTACCTATCAGGTACTATGTTCACTACTTGGGCAAAGGGATCATTAGAAGCCCAAACCTCAGCATCACGCAAAATACCCGGTAAAAAATCTCTACATGTACCCCCTGAATCTAAACTAAAAGTTTAAATTAAAAAAATAAGGTATAAGAGAAGGATCAGAGTCAATATAAGAATACTGAGAAAAAATTAGCCAGGCAAAGTTGACATAGACATGAGGAAAAGATTTCAGACAGAAGGAGATCTGGAGCCACGATGCAAAGATCTGGAGCCATATGCAAAGATATGGAGCCACGAGAGTGTATGGAATGTCCATGGAGCTCAGCTTCTCAGGATGTCTGGAGCAGAGAGCCCAGAAAAAGGCAAGGCTAGGAGATACTGTTGGAGCCATAGGTCCTTGCTGTCTTTAGAGGGGCAATTATTCAAAACTGAATCCAGTGCTTCAGGAGTCAAGTTAATAGAGCACAGTTGTGTCTTGGTGTATTATGAAGTGGGAAGCAGTGGCATTTTTAGGTTAATTCTGACTTAATATGCTTCAAGTCTATTTTTATATTATGTGCCTGATGTGCCTCAGTTCTGTATTTCACTGTGCCTGGATATTTATATCGAGAGTGTGATAAATCAGTGATAATGTTATTTGGCATGTTTCACAACCAGTCAGTTTGACTGACACAAGGAAGCAAATTATTATATTTTAAAACTTCTTAAACTCACTTTTGTTATAAGGCTGCTTATATATTAAATATTCACCTCCATTGTTTCTTGACAAATCTTCTTTTAATTTTATATACATGTTAATTTTCGATGATATACTCTTCAACCAGAGAATAGACAATATGCCACAAAGATTCTAGAAATATAATCTCAACCAGGGAACTGCTTGAGAGATGGCAGAATAAATGGGCCAGCCCAAAAATATCAGATATAGCTCTGTCACTCCTCCAGTTAAATCAAGAGTTTACTGTTTTCATCACCAGCCTATTAAAGGAACAATGTAAAACAATGGTCTGCTGCTTTTCTAGAGGGGTTGAATTCAATTTCTCTTCAACGCAGTGGGAAAGTGAGGATGGTAGTAGACAGGTAGATATTTGGGAGACCAATAACAGGGTCATGAGGGAAATTTAGAATTTAAGTAAAGTCAGGACCAACAGTTAGATGCCAAAAATTATAGCAGTACCTGAAATCAAGGTAAAGCATGGTCAATCACCAACATAAAAGTGTCAAGATCCCAGTTGTAAAGGAAACCTAATACTGGCACAAAGCCTATTCAAATGAATTCATCAAAGACATGGAGTCTTTACTCTTTACTTCACACAGGACACTATGTTCATCCATGTGTCCTGCTGGAACAGGAGGCAATACTAGCAAGAGGCCGGACAATAGTCTGCTTGTACCAGTAGGTGAATCTCAGTATAAATGTGGTCCATGAACACTATATCCACCATGGACAATGTGCAATCACAGTGAGCACAACCCTGGCAGGACAGCTGTATTATATTATGTCAAAGTCTTTCTCCTTTCATTCAAAACTTGAGTAACAGTGAAAATGGGACTTCTCCTCACCCCTGCCTCAAAAAAAGGTATTTGGGAATAACCTGTCTCAAACCACTACATTTCACATAAGGCCAGTTCAAAAAATTGAAGGATACAAAGTTAACCAGGTACCATTTATTGAAGAGACTGGTCTTTCTCTATTGTGTGTTCTTGACACCTCTGTTAAAAATCAGTAGGCTGTAAACATGTGCATTAATTCCTGGGATCTCCATTCTATTGGTCTATACGTCTGTTTTTATCTCAATACCATGCTGTTTTGGTTACTATAGCTTTACAGTATATTTTGAAATCAGATAGTGCAATGCCTCCAGGTTGGTTCTTTTTGCTTGGAATTTCTTGGAATATTTGGAGACTTTTGTGTTTTCATACAAATTTCAGGATTTTTTTTAAATTCTGGGAAGAATGTCATTGGTATTTTGATAGGAATTGCATTGTATTATATATTTCAAAATAGAGGAAGGAATTTTTAATGTTCTCATCACAACAAAGACAAATGCATGAGGTGAATAATATGCTGAAAACCCTGATTTGATTTTTACATAGTGTATCAAAACATCACATATCACATAAATATGTACAATTATTATGTGTCCATAAAACAAATAAAGTTTAAAAGTCAACTGTCTGATAAATGGTGTACTCAAAATGGTCAATAAAGAAGATGGAGAAAGATGGAAGACCAAATACAGCCCAGACAAACTGTCATGATTTGAGTTCCTTGCCACTCCACTTAAAGACTAGTCAGTATCAGAAAAACATTACTCTATAAGAAAAATACAAGGGGATTCTAATGGCACTGTCTCCATAAGGACATTTTTTTTTTCGCTCAAGATTCAAAGTGGTACAGAAAATAGCCATGTTTAACACTAGATCATGAGTCTTCTCAGCCACATAAATAGGTTTATTATGCACACGGGAAAAATAAGAGAAGAAAGAAGAGAACAAAAATATGGTATAGTTTGCTCAATTAAACAGCTTCCCCCACATGACAGAACTTGCCCTTTATATTAGGAAGGTCAAATGGCTAATATCAAGTGCAACTAAGTGTCCTTATTCTAAAGGCAGATGCTATTTCAGATCAGCATGTTTTTTATTTTTTTTTAAGTTGAACTCTGTTGTCCTTGAAAATGTCAGGTACAAATCCTCTGAAATGTCTGACATTTTCAAATTCCAAACAATGAATTGACTAAATCTGTATGGAGAATGAGAAGCAAAATTAAGAACCTGAGTTTATTCAGGTTTGTGAGTTTTTATCATGATCCCATTTAAAAGATTCTCATGTCAAAGTCCAGTGAACTCATTAAAATACTTCCTAGAAATCAAACTAAAGCATACATTCTAGATCAGAACAAATTCAATGATACTTACTCTTTTAAAAATCTCAAAGGCATGAAAAGCCCTAAATATTTGATGACATTTTAATTTAATAAACAATGAAAAATACAAAAGAGTAACCAGACTGAAACACTGGGATAAAACCAAGAGCTATTTAACATTGAAGTAGACATCTTTCTCTTTGAAATGCTCTGTACATGTCACATGTAAACTTAAACCACATTTAGTAGGGCAATCAAATCCTCTCTCTGAGAAATCTTCACTTAATATTGAAATTCACGTCTCAGATTTAGTGTATGACTGCAACTGATCACTGTATACACTTAAGAGAAGATGGGTGGGCATATTCATGGAGACACAAAGCTGGCCCACACAAGGAAGAAGAAACCCGACGTGCAGAGGGGAAGTTGAGATGAATCACCGTGTGGAGAGAGACTAAGGGAATAGCTACCTTGGGTCTCAGAAAATGTTCAGTAGGCCTTTATGCAGGAGAATTGAGACAAACTTCAAAACAAATTTACCTCCCTAAAAGCATATGGGGAAAAAGAGGGCAATCATGAAAGGTTATTTCAGATGGTCCTTTCTGTATAAAACTAGAGATCTGAGACCCCTGAGCCAGATAAAGAAATTATTTCCGAGTTTGCTGAACGGCTCTGCCACACTCTGTTCTTAAAACAAAGTTGGTGTACTGCTAGGGAAGCAGTGGGACTCCAGATATTGGAAAAAAACTGCATTTAAGGGAAACAAAAAATGAGGCTGACCAAACAACCACAGAAAAAACAACAGGAAAAATTCGGAACACTATTTACCATTTTACTCTGCTTTGGATAGTCCACACTTAGGACAGTAATCTGTAATGCACAGAGTAAGTTTTCAAAGGGTCATAATGGGAAAAGTCTGTTTTTGATGATTAATTGAAAGAGTTGGGGATGTGAAGCCTGGAAAAAAGAGATCTAAGAGATGAGAAGATGAGAGTCTGCAAATATTTAAAGGTCCATTACACAGAAGAAATAGTCATATAAGCCTTGCTCTCCATTTTCAACTGATTGAAATTATGTGCCAGATGTTACTTCCAAGTTTGGAAGTAGATTCATATATACACACATAAATATGTAAACAAATTTATAAATATATAAAGATGTGAAACAGAACTTTCCAACAAGTTCAAACAATTTGAGCTCTCAAAAAATGTAGGTGAACTTCTGAAGTAGCAAGCTGTGTTAACACATTCAGCTGAAGGCTGGTCAGGAGCATTGTAAAGGGCAGTCATGCATTTATTAGGGCTTAGAGTACATAGCTTCCAAGTGTTTGTTCAGTCCTTAAACTGAGTCAATATGGTTACTTGGAAAGAGAAAATGTATAGCATTAAGAAAATTATGCACACCTGGCTTATAAGAGGTAATCATAAAAATGTTTAATAATTGATGTACAAACGTAGATTATTGAGGCAGGTGGTATTTTAAAAGATGACAGTTTTGTAAACTTGTACTTTTTCATTATTCATTTAATAATTGATATACAAACGTAGATTACTGAGGCAGGTGGTATTTTAAAAGATGACAGTTTTGTAAACTTGTACTTTTTCATTATTCATTTATAATTTCTGCCCTGGAACAGACAAATGAGACCCAATGAGAATCCCACATTAAACTATTTCAACATTTTAGCCAGTAAAGAAATATTTCAGCCTTGGGCTTAAGACTTTGACATTAAGTGGTAAACATCTCCACTTTGAATAAGATTGATATATTTCTAAGAGGCTTTCTGAAAACTATTTCCAGGCACTTTCAGCAAGACTGAAATCTATTCAAGTATAAATTCAATATTTCAATACTCAGAACTGAATCATGTATATGGAGTCATTTGTCAAAATAGAATAAAAAGTTTGTTTTATTATTATTGCAACAGTACACAAGAAAACCTTTTCTACATATTATCGAATGATTATTACTTCTTTGAGATACAGAAATTAATATTGCCAAGATTAAGGTCTTTGTTATTTAGGCTAAAATGGATCATTTTTACAGGAATTAGGTTTTAAAGCTCATTACACTCAAAGATTTCCATTACGATCTAATTTGAAATGAAAGTAAACAGAAATAACAATTTTGTTCTGCTAAAATAGGAAGTCACTGTGCTTCAATAAAATATCACAGCACAGTTACAGGAGAAGCAATAAATAGGCTAAGATGCATGGCTCACAAACAATTATCAGCCATGTGAGAATTCATTATTAGTTTCTAGAAAATCATCTTTGTTTGTGAGGCATCACTAGCTGTTTTCTCAGCCACAGATGGTATATTGTTGTCTGCCTTGAAAACACTCATCTGGCAGTATCACAGAACGTAAAGTATACAGACACTGTATATATATGTGTGTGTGTGTGTGTGTGTGTGTGTGTGTGTGAATATAATGCAAATCAACTATCCAAAATTCAAGGAAATTTACCATCATGTTGAGTTCAGGACCACCTACAGAATGATGCCTAGGTCACAAGAGATTTAACATGATGAAATGGTCTGCTTGAACTGGTAACTGTGGGTTCCTGGGAAAAAAGTTAGCAGAGAACGAACAACAAAGGTATTTCATAAATATAATAAAGTCAAATGCAAAACTCCAAGAAGTTTCCAAGGCAATTAGGTGAGTTGGCATTATAAATCTCTGGTGCTTGAGAAGGCTCCAGCCTAATCATGCCCGTAGCAGTTGTAGTACTGGCAAACATATAAGCTTTTCTTTATTATGACACAGGCCATCCAACGAGACTACTGAACTTTAAATTATTCTTAATAGCTTTAATGAGGTTCCCTTGTTTTAATTTACTCAATCAGAGACATAGTCTCTAAAAAAACAAAAGGAAAAGCATACAGAGACCCTAAATATACCCAAGTGTTTGTTCACCCCCAAGTTCTCATCTCCAACACACCAAGCCAAGTCTTCTCATTGCCTTGTGGCACCAGGACAAGTGACACAGTTACCTTGAAACATTGCATCATGGACTATTGTGGCCTCAGGATCAAACTTTGGTTTCTTAACAAGAACAAGATCTTTAACACAGAAATTTTCCCTATGAAGAGTTAGTATTAGGTCTTTGAGAGAAGTTCAGATTTGAGACGTTTTTAATCCCCTAGAGGTATGCATGGTAGTTTAGTATTCTTCTGGGGTGATTATCCATTTTCCAAAGAGACTATCTCAGCATTTGGATTTACAGCCACATATTTTAATGTTCCCCAATGTGTCTAGAGGCATAAGCAATTATTTGATAACTCCTAAGTCTAAAGTGTTTTGTTACTAACGCTCATATAAATGATCCACAAAATAAGGTTCTACAAGAATATAAAGTGTCCAAACATATCATATGGAAAGAGTCCAAAATATTCCTACTGATAGAATATAAAAATAGTTTCCTAATCCCATTTTATAAGACCATAATTCCGTCACTAACACTACAAGGGAATTGTTGTGTTTAGCCACAGAATTCATTTTATAAAATAAGCTTTTATTCAGCTTTGCACAATGGTATTGAAAGTCCTATTGGTCTATGTTTTGAAATAAAAATACTATATTTTGAGCCAAAATTGGGAATCCAGACCCACTATGAAATATGAAACTTTAGCTAAAGAGCAACAAAAGTTGATCTTGAAAAATGGGGATTCTAGAACTGATCAATAGCAATATCCTAGAGCATCTTCATAGGTGTTGTTGAGAGGTGACAGCGTGCTGGCAGTCCTCACAGCCCTCGCTCGCTCTCGGTGCCTCCTCTGCCTGGGATCCCACTTTGGTGGCACTTAAGGAGCCCTTCAGCCCACCGCTGCACTGTGGGAGCCCCTTTCTGGGCTGGCCAAGGCGGGAGCCAGCTCCCTCAGCTTGCAGGGAGGTGTGAAGAGGCACGAGTGGGAACCGGGGCTGTGCACTGGCACTTGCGGGCCAGCTGGAGTTCCGGGTGGGCGTGGGCTTGGCAGGCCCTGCACTCAGAGCAGCCGGCTGGCCCTGCCGGCCCCAGGCAATGAGGGGCTTAGCACCCGGGCCAGCGGCTGCAGAGGGTGTACTGGGTCCCCCAGCAGTGCCAGCCCACTCGCGCTGCGCTCAATTTCTCACCAGGCCTTAGCTTCCTCCCCGCGGGGCAGGCCTGGGAACTGCAGCCTGCCATGCCTGAGCCTTCCCCCGCCTCCATGGGCTCCTGTGCAGCCCGAGCCTCGCTGACGAGCGCCACCCCCTGCTCTTCGGCGCGCAGTCCCATCAACCACCCAAGGGCTGAGGAGTGCGAGCACACGGCGTGAGACTGGCAGGCAGCTCCACCTGCAGCCCCGGTGCAAGATCCACTGGGTGAAGCCAGCTGGGCTCCTGAGTCTGGTGGAGATGTGGAGAACCTTTATGTCTAGCTCAGGGATTGTAAATACACCAATCAGCACCCTGTGTCTAGCTCAGGGTCTGTGAATGCACCAATCCACACTCTGTATCTAGCTGCTCTGGTGGGGCCTTGGAGAACCTTTATGTCTAGCTCAGGGATTGTAAATACACCAATCGGCATTCTGTATCTAGCTCAGGGTTTGTGAACACACCAATCAGCACCCTGTGTCTAGCTCGAGGTTTGTGAGTGCACCAATCGACACTCTGTATCTAGCTGCTCTGGTGGGGCCTTGGACAACCTTTGTGTGGATACTCTGTATCTAACTGATCTGATGGGGACGTGGAGAACCTTTATGTCTAGCTCAGGGATTGTAAACTCACCAATCAGTACCCTGTCAAAACAGACCACTCGGCTCTACCAATCAGCAGGATGTGGGTGGGCCCAGATAAGAGAATAAAAGCAGGCTGCTCGAGCCAGCAGCGGCAACCCGCTGCGGTCCCCTTCCACACTGTGGAAGCTTTGTTCTTTCACTCTTTGCAATAAATCTTGCTACTGCTCACTCTTTGGGTCCACACTGCTTTTATGAGCTGTAACACTCACCGCAAAGGTCTGCACTTCACTCCTGAGCCAGCAAGACCACAAACCCGCCAGAAGGAAGAAACTCTAAACACATCCGAACATCAGAAGGAACAATCTCCAGACGCACCACCTTAAGAGCTGTAACACTCACCGGGAGGGTCCACGGCTTCATTCTTGAAGTCAGTGAGACCAAGAACCCACCAATTCCGGACACACTGTCACTGTATGTCTGGTATACCAGACAGATAGACTTTTTTCTATACTTACTAATGCATCAAAAATATTGTTGTTGTGACTGGACAGCCCATATTCCTCAGCACGCTTTCTTCAAGGTATTAAGATGTTGGGCTCTTTCTTTTCTGAGCAAACAAATAGTCAACAGGATTTTCTAAATGATTAAATTTAGAATTCAAAAATACCTGTGTAAGATGCGTGATAATCATTCTAGTACTTCTACCAAAGTGATACAGCATTCTCACTAACAAGACAATTTCTTGTTTATGACTTATTTAGGGAAAGGGAAAAGTTTATCATTTAGGAAACTTATACTCTGATAAAATAAGACCACAATCCCAAGATAGATTCAAGAAAGAAAACCTTTACCATTTTTAAATGCTTCCATAATATAAAGGTTAACTTGATTATAACTATTGTCTTTGCTTACATAACTTAAACATTATTTCAATAAAATAAAAACTTAATTCTTGATTAAATTAAAACTCTAATTGCATCCACGAATGACTGCCCACCCAATGATAGCTCTGAAAATAATAGTCACATTTTGGTAGAGGTATTTAATTTCCTCCACCAAAAACTACAAAGCGATTTCAATAACTGTGACATTAGTGTGGTAAAAGGTCTGCAGTTTCCAAATCCATGCTACTACTCCAGAGAAAGTGAAAACTTGAGTTCATCTCCCAGGAGTATTTCATCAAACAAGCGACTTTGTGATCATAGCTTGCAGTCTTCCTTTCCTCCTTACTTCCCACACAGATTTCTCATTCTTCTCTTAGCTGCCCTCCAACCAACTACACTTTCCTTCCCACACAAGTCTTTTACTTACCCGCTACACAGCAACCATCTCTTACTTTCATCGACCCACTCAGGCTGACACATATTTACGCAATTCCTAGTAATTTTACTTTTTTGTTCAACGTTAAGAAGGACTTTTCTGTATTATCTCTTCTGCTGTTGTGATAATACACATGCACACGTTTTGTCCCTCTCTGTGAATAGATAAGAGTTTATTAAATACTCACTGTGTTCATAATTTTATTAAACTAAAGTGTTTTTTCTTAGTTGACAAGCTCCTTGAGAGCATAATAATCTATTCATTTTCATAGTCTCTTGGTACTTAAGTAGTATCTGGTACAAATAAATGCTCAATACGTATTTGTTGAATGAATGAATGATAAATAAATTACTGGGAAACAAAATGTTTGGAAGAAAAGAAACCCATAAGAATTTTATATTACTTCTGAAATTTAACTGTCCTCAACGTTGGACATATATACATTACTTTAAGAAACCCATTACATGAAAAATGTGTAAGAGAATTACGTTAGGATATAATTATTTGCATGTCAACATGATTGACCTAAGAGGAGTGAATTTTCTTCAATTAAAATGAACTTTCTTACAAAAGTTTGTCTAACAAAAATTTTAGGAAAGGAAAAAAAAATTTAAAGCAAAGTGCATCACCTATCTTTGACCCAAAAGTCTACAGAGCATGAGCAGTATTTGCCACAGTGTTTCGTAACAGTGTTAGAGCTGCATGTCTTTGTCAGGAAAAAAAGACCAACAGTAAGGGTGCTTTTATTTAAGTAACATCTGTTTTGAGATATGACATTTGTAGAGTTAGAAAAAATACATAGGCTATAACTACTATACAAATAACCCAATAACTTATTAAAATGGCATGCCAACATGTTTTCTTCCTGAATTATCTATTAGTGGGCTTGTCAGTTTTATCTACAGTTGATTTTCATTTCTCTGTATAACTCCAATCCAATTTGTTTCAAATCAGGAACATTCAGTTGATTGATTTTCTCGTTATTAACATTCCAGTGAGCTAGTTATAACTTGAAAACACATTATAAAACAGCTTTTTCTTTTTCTACTAACAGGTGACACTGAGATTCCTCAAAATACCCCTACCAGATGAATTGCATGTATGAGCAAATAATTAGGAGCTAGTTATTATATGTATGATAACACATTTCAAAAGAGCAAAACAAGTCCCCAGTATGACTCACACTTTATTTCCCAAGAAATGTCCTTAAAAGTTTATTAAGTGTTCATTTTAAATAATGTGCTCACTGTGTATAGGAATTTGTATTTTGGAGGTGCTTGATCTATCTACAAAGAAAAATTAATTAGGAATTACTTTATTATAAAATGCTCCTAAAAGTCTTAATTGTGCTTATTTAAAAATAAAAAACGAATGTTAGACTTGTGTGCACGGAAGTAATTAAGGTATATCATTATTGTAGTTTAAAAGTTGTACATAAAACATTTTGTTTTACTGTATGTTTTTACTGAATGATCTATTCCCCATCCCAAGGCAATCATGAATAAAATTAGGTTAAACGTAGCATGTGGCATCACAGTCTCTTAGATGTGATACTGGTTTCATCTATTTTATTGAATACTGTCTGTATCTTCGGTTGTCCTGTTTGAAGAAAAAGGACAAATAAAACATGGCCGGCCAAAAAAAAAAGTTTCAATATTTATAATAGTATTATCAGTAAAATTAAAAATTTGTATATAGCAGAAACAATAATATCTTACAATTTATGGTAGGTACTTTTTTTCTTTTTAATGGAGTCTTGCTCTTGTCACCCAGGCTGGAGTGCAGTGGCACGGTCTCGGCTCACTGCAACCTCCACCTACGGGTTCAGGCAATTTTCCTGACTCGGCCTCCTGAGTAGCTGGGATTACAGGCACCTGCCACAACGGCTGGCTAATTTTTTATATTTTTTAGTAGAGACAGAGTTTCACCATGTTGGCCAGACTGCTCACAAACTCCTGACCTCAGGTGATCCACCCACCTCGGCATCCCAGAGTGCTGGAATTACAGGCATGAGTCACTGTGCCCGGCCATGGTAGGTACTTTCAAAGAATTTTCATATGCATTTTCATTTTAGGTCTTTATACCAATCCAGTGCAGAAAAAAGAGCACATATTATTCCTATTTTACAGATAAACTAAAATGTTTCACCCAAGTGCATTCAGCTCAAACCCTAAACACTTCTAACTTTAAATTTTCTTCTAGTCTTTGAATCTGTTTATTCTACAAATGCAGTCTTCTGTACTCATAATGAGCTTACAAATTATTTATTTAGGGAAGTAGACATGTTCATCATGAGTGATCATCTAAGCACTCATTTTGCTTGGTAAATTTAATTCCCAGCCTAGTATCCTGCTTATTTATTTTCATAATATCCAAGTATCATGGCTAGACTTAAATCACTAAGTACATAACTGTCTATTACACAGATACTCAAGTTATTAGTGATATAGAAAATAAACTAAATGTGAAAAACTAGAAACTATAGGAGACACTTAAATTATTTTCCAGTGGTCATACTATTATGAGAATTGTCAAACAGTATGTTTTAGTAACTTGATAAGGAAGGCATACACAGAGCCAAGACTAGAAGCCTAGTGTGATTGAACAAAAATTTAGGTACTTTAAATGGTCTCATCTTTCTTTTTTACATGATGCTTGTGAAAAACATATGGATAAAGGAAATTATAAGATATAAAAATAACTTTTCCCTCAAATATTTTGCTATGTGAATTCTTCAAAACACAGACTGATGATCTAGTAATTATATTAGTTCCTCCAAGTCCTTAAGATCTGTTAAATCTATATGCTATTAGGACTTTTATAAATTATCATTAATGACAAAAAATAGTACTATGAAATCGCTGTCATGATAACAAGAACTGACTAACTCTAGGTGATGCATTTTCAACAGGGGTGATATCATCCCCCAAAAGGGTGAGAATTGGTTCATAGGAGGTGAAAAAATCTTACTCTGTATAAATCACAGATATACCTACAGCACATAAACTGATATGTAGTATACCTGTGGTATTAGAATTTTAAGGGAGAGGGATCAGTTAGGGAAAAAAGTCTAAAGAAGCTCCTTAGAGGGCAAAAATGAAAAAAAAGATTGACAAGCACTTCTCTAAGTAAGTAAGTATTCGCAAACTACTCTAAGTTAAATAATTCAATAATTTTTTTACTTCCTTTAAGGGGATGATCAGTCATTGTAATATGTTAAATATATTATCTTATCTATATTATCTAATATATTATTAACCATTATATATTATATTATGGAATGCTTGTTATCTGTACAGTATCCACTAAATACCTGGAAACAAATACTTTTCAATTAATGAATTGTGCATGATGAAAAAAGAATAAATGCTTTATTGTTTTCAGCTCTTTTTTAAGGCATACAACCATGCAATAATGGTATAACTTCATTCAGTGACTATAAACCCACCAACACCAGGAAGTCTATCTTTTATTTTCTGAAATAGTAAGATTTATTCTCCTCATGGTAGACTGGTTTGGCTTTGAGATTTTATTTTTAAAAATTCTTGAATCATCTAGTATAAACAAACACGAGAGAGGAATTACAGTGAAAGATTCTTCATTTCATAGACCAAATGTTAAAGTATGCAATACTTTACCCCCAAATACATTATAAACTAAAAAGAAAATCTAAACCTTTAAATAAAAATATACAAAGAAGAGATTTCTTAAACATAATGGTAGAGACTTTTTACAAGTCAACAGTATTCTTAATGCTGGAACACCAGCGCTAAAAACTTAAAATAGAAAAAATAAGGATATCTGCTATCAGGATTGATTTCTTAAACTCTTCTGTAACTTCTATTCAACATTTTGAAATATGAAATCGAAACTTCAGCATATTTAAAGGAAAAGACCATATCATAATTATATTTATTCCAGATACTGTTCGGAACAGGAGATGTTGAACATGAAAGACATGAATCTAACCTCAGAGAGCTTACAGTTAACTGAGAAAAATAAGCATTAACAAATAATTATACAAATATTTAATTCATTACAATTGTGATAAGAGATGTAAAGAGTGCAAGGTGCCATGGGACCATATAACAGGAAAACTAACCTAGAAGGATAATAAGGATTTCTAGGGGAGATAATAGTCATGAATAATGTCCTGAAGTTAATTAGACAAATAAAGCAGTAAAATGCGAAAAGCACACAGAGGGAAATGTGGCATAAAGGGGCATAGTGCCTTCAAGAAATTGCAAAAAAAAAAAAAAAAAGCAGCTCTGGATCATTCTGAGTCCTAAGGGAGAAGGCGCCCAAAGGAGGAACAGGCATAAATCATGCAGGGCTTTGTCACCCATGTTACAAGTTTTAAATTTAAGAGTTCTGGCCGGACACGGTGGCTCACGCCTGCAATCCCAGCACTTTCAGAGGCCAAGGCGGGTGGATCACGAGGTCAGGAGATCGAGACCATCCTGGCTAACAAGTGAAATCTGTCTCTACTAAAAATATAAAAAATTAGCCGGGCGTGGTGGTGGGCGCCTGTAGTCCCAGCTACGCGGGCAGCTGAGGCAGGAGAATGGCATGAACCCGGGAGGCGGAGCTCGCAGCGAGCAGAGATCGCGCCACTGCACTCCAGCCTGGGCGACAGACCGAGACTCCGTCTCAAAACAAACAAACAAACAAACAAAAAGGGTTCTAAGAAGAAGAATAAAACGATCAAACGTTTATTTTTAAAAGTTCACTTTAGCACCTGTGTGGACAATGGATAAGAGTCAGGACATTTTGGATAAGAAAAGAGTTGCACTGCGCAGTGGCTCACGCCTGTAATCCCAGCACTTTGGGAGGCCGAGGCGGGCAGATCACATGAGGTCGGGAATTCGAGACCAGCCTGACCAACATGGAGAAACCCCGTCTCTACTAAAAATACAAAATTAGCTGGGCGTGGTGGCAGGTGTCTGTAATCCCAGCTACTCAGGAGGCTGAGGCAGGAGAATCGCTTGAACCAAGGAGCAGAGGTTGTGGTGAGCCAAGATCGCATCATTGCACTCCAGCCTGGGCAACAAGAGCGAAACTTCGTCTCGAAGAAAAAAAAAAAAAAAGAGTTGCAACAGTTCAGAGAAAATAAAGGACACAGAGATGGAGGAAGATGGTCAAATGTGAGCGATAACTAGGACTTAAAAGGAACTAGATTTCACAATTGACTGGATGGCAAGAAAGATGTCAGAGATTATTCCAAAGACTGGTTTGCGCAACAGCGAACAGAGCGAGTGAGCTGTGGATAGGAAAACATGTGGCTGAGAATGCTTTCTGAACCTTCAGAATTAAACAGCAGCTGCTCTGAGAGGCCACACAGAAAGCCAGAAGGATAATGCCATTATTCTTTGACTTCACAGCAGCAAGATCCAGGGGTAGGAATGTCCTGAGTACCTGGAAAGGAAGCTCTACCAAGTCCAAAATTAAATGCACATGTTTGGTGCCCGTCAAAGCAACTCCCATAAATACTAAGAAGAAATCAGTCAGAGTAGTAGTTCCCTAGTGGAACTAGCTACAGTTTTAGAAAGCACAATTTATATTCTGAGAGCAGGATTCCAACAGGATATACATGGGAAGGGAAAATTCAAGTCCCACCCATCAAGTTTGGGACAAATAACAGAAAAGGATGAGAAAAATAGGAAGAAAAATCAAAATGAAGGTTTGTAGAAAGATATTGTTAAATGAGAGGAAGATACAGTACTCTAAAAGCAATAGCATAACATTACTTAAAAGTATACTACAAGAGTGTGAGAAAAAAGAAATACTGGTCAAAGGTCAAAGAGTCAAACCTTTAGCTGTAGGAAGAATAAGAACTACAGATATAACATACACGATAACAACTATAGTTAATAATGTATTTTATACTTGAAATTTGTTAAGAGAGTAGCTCTCAAGTGTGCTTACCATACACAAAAATCGTAGCCATGAGGTGATAAATATGTTAATCAGCTTGATTGTGGTAATCATTTCATAATGTATACATATATCAAAACATTACATTGTATGCCCTAAATATATGCAATTTCTATTTGTCAATCATACATTAAGAAATCTGGAAATAATTAAAAATACAGGAGGCAAAAATAAAGTTTACAAAGCACCTGCTTTGTACTTTCATATAGTTCAGGAAACATGGACCCGATCAATTCAATGTTTAGGGATGAGCTACAATAGAGTGTGAAGTAAAAATATGAAGTTGGAAAAGAGATATGTGGAAATAAGAGAGAGAGTGACAAGACAATGAAGAGTATTAAAAAATTTTTAAAATACCTAAATTAAAAACGCCATTTGTGTTTTAATTTATGATGGTGGATTTAAAAAATGGATTTAAGTAGGAGGCAATGGCAATAAAACCTTGGAACTAACTTACTGGACTCAAGAAAGCAGAATCTATAGACTGCTAACACAGAATTGTCAAAAGGATGGGGAAACTGCAAGCATTACGTCCATCCTGGAAGGGGTGAGGGCTATAAGTGGGAGCTATAAGTGGAAAGCTGTCTGAGAGCCAATTACATCTCTAGTTACTCTCCATCACTCCACATCAGTGTGTGGCTGCCCTTCCACCAACCTGGTAGCAGATTGGAAGATTTTTGTTGGATTGGAGGGTTTTTCTGTTTTGTTTTTTAAGAGACACAGAGTTATCCTCTGAACTGGGAAACACAAGACAGAGTAGAGGGTATGTAGGCACCATACTGAAAACAAGAGAACTGAATAAGCTACAGAATGCTGAATTTGTAACACACTCCCACCCTAACTGCTTTCACCCTCAGCTCTCCAACAACTTAAGCCAAGAAGTAAGCTTCTTATGTAAAGAACCTTAACAGTCCAAAAGAGAAAACCTAAACGTATTAACATTAGTGGTTCTCCAACAAGAGCCCTACTGCATCATTCTACATTGAGTCTCAATTTTTACAAGAGATTTCAGAGTAGTCAGTTTGGAATTATCAATTATTTGAGGAAAGCTTCCAGTATAGAAGACAGAAGCCAAAATAGCAAAGTCAGCACAAAATCTTAGAAGGACAGACTATGCAATAAAAAATAATTTAAAATGGAGGACATGAGAATATTCAAAAAACAAAAATGAAGAGCACTTAGAAATTAAAAGTGCAACAAGAAGATAGAAAATTCTGCACACCTTTGGTCAAGAATCTCCCCCAAAAAAATTATAGCAAAAAGATATAGATGAAGGCAGGAGAGGAAACAGCATTACTACAAGACAAGTTTAGGAGATCAAACAGCCTAACAATAGGACATCCAGAAACAGAGAGGGGGGAAATCCTCAAATAATTCAATACATATTTTCACAACTGGAGGATATGAATTGCCAGATAAAAGGGTCCAAAAATGCACAGCTCAGCAGTTCATAATGGATCTTCACCAAGATATACATCATTTTAAAATTATAGAACAGAGTCAAGCAGAAGAGAGAGGGAGGAGGGAAAAAGGTCACAATCAAAGGATAAAGATTATCAATAAGAATCATCTTAGATTTTTATAGCAGCAACAGTGAGAAAATGGAGAAATATCTTCAATATTCTCCAGGTAATTATCCCCTCCATAGAATTCTATACCCAGCCAAACTATCGTTTAAATATGAGGGAATATTAAAGATATATTTAGACAAGCAAGGTTTTAAATAATAAATTTCTTATTTATGTTTTTTCTCAAGACGCAGCTAAATGATATGCTTCACCAAAATGAAACAGTAAACTAAAAAACAATGAAGATATATGAGACCCTGGAAATGTACGATCATATGTAAGAGATAGGAAAAGGTAATTGTCAGGATGATAGTAAAGAGAGATCCCAGGATGAAGTATGTACACCAGACGCAGAGGAAAACCAATCCAGACCGGGGCATGACTCACAGGGCAGACACACTGAGGGCTGTTCTTTAAAAATTGCCTGCCATCCTTGTACTGTCTTTTTAGCCTAAAAGAGATGCTTAGGGCCGGGCACGGTGGCTCACGCTTGTAATCCCAGCACTTTGGGAGGCCGAGGCGGGCGGATCATGAGGTCAGGAGATCGAGACCATGGTGAAACCCCGTCTCTACTAAAAAATAGAAAAAATTAGCCGGGCGTGGTGGCGGGCGCCTGTAGTCCCAGCTACTCGGAGAGGCTGAGGCAGGAGAATGGCGTGAACCCGGGAGGGGGAGCTTGCAGTGAGCCGAGATTGCGCCACTGCACTCCAGCCTGGGCGACAGAGCGAGACTCCATCTCAAAAAAAAAAAAAAAAAAAAAAAAAAAGAGAGATGCTTAGGTGAATCTGGCTCAGATTCTTGTCTCAATTTGTCTTGGCAATAAGCTGATGACATTTTTGCTTTCTCTCCTTCTATTTTCCCCTAAGGTATTCTGCCTGACTCAGCTGAGAACACTCATTTCAGCCATAGAAAAGTATGTTGCATTCACCTACTCAAGAGCTGGAAGTATGTCTTAATGAGCTTAGAAATATAAAATGCCAAGTATTTTATTCTCTATAGCCACATTCCTGTGGGACATCTACAACCTGAACTAGGCTACTACTTTTACATGTCCTGACTGTAGCCACCCTGTTTCATAAATGGGCTTATCTATTAACCTCTCCAGAAGAATCTTAAACTATTAAGGAAGCTGAATTCAAATTTTGATCCAGAACAACAGGAGTGAGAGAAAGGAGATAGTTAGCTTTCTATGAAATGCACTTAAAATATGCTCTTTATTTAACATGTATATTTATATTTCATCTAATAGTATATTATCATTTAGCTATTTTTTATTATGACTATAGGCAAAAGAGTCTTGAAGTAAAAATAAATATATATTTTTATATTTCTGTATCATGCATTCTACTGGATGCCTCAGAATTATTTTAAAAATCTCATTAGTAGAAATAAAAGTTAGAATCAAATTACAGAAATGGCTAATCGAGGAAAGAGTCAACTTAATATATGAGAAAGGAAACATGAAAAAGCATTATCAAAAATGAGAAAGAGGTTGCTAGATACAGAGAACAGAAAATAATGATCCAACTTAGATACTAAATGTTCCTGGGAAGAAATAACACCAGAAAGATAAAAGCATCAAAGACAAAATAAAAGTAAGACTTTATTAAAAAGTGGAAACCTAAGTTTGAAAGGTTTCACTCAATATTAGAAGACACAAAGACACAAAACCCGCATCTATCTAGATATCTATCTAGAGATGGGCTATATGTCACTTAATATTGATCTATCTATTGATAGATATGCATGTTTATTTTTTAAATTCAAGGGTAAAGAAACTATCTTAAAAGTATCAACATTACCATCCCCCCCTTAAAAAAAAATACCTACAGCTAGTAGAGAGATAAACCTGGATTAAAATTCAAATTGTCTGGGTCTCTGAAACTGTGCTACTATACTATATGCTAATCGATTGAATGTAAAATTTAAACTACTGACTGTTAACTATTTATAAAGAGCTCTTATAAAGCCATAATAAAAACAGTGTCTACTAATACAATGAATAAAATATATGAAAAGGTGATTTAAAAATATTAATGGTCAATAAACCAATAAAAGTTTTACTTATCTTTAGTAATTAAAAATCACAACTTAAAAGAGGGTGAAATTGGCAAAGATTAAATAGAATAATAAATCTCAGTGTTGATAAGGGCTTATAAATACAGGCACTCATTCTCTGCTAATGAGAACATAAATTGAGAGGTTTACAATTTGACAACATATATCAAAATGCATACATTTTAACATGTATAAATGTTAATAAATGAACATTCTATGAATCTAGTCTAGATCATTTTTGTTAGTGCTATTTTATACTTTCTAAATATCCTAATATGACTACAAATCATTTTTATAATTAAAAGTGTCATTGTCAAAACAGTAACATTTTAGAATGAGTCATTTGACCTAGTAATTCCTGTACTACAAATCTAGCCTAAGTAAATAAACAGATATGGGGAAAAACAGTTATACATATGAAAGTTTATTGCAGCATTATTTTTACTAAAAATGAAAGGAAACAGCTCAAACACTTAATAATATGGTATGGTTAAATAATTTTCAAAGGAAATGTAAAGAAATGCTCACAAAAAGTGAGAAAGTAAGATACAAACCTATAAGTACAGTATAGTCTTAATATGAACAGTATTTGAGAGTTAATAATGGTGTATGTGTAGTGGAATTACAGGTATTTTAAAGTTTTTGCTTTACATTTTTATATATTTTTCAATTTTCTCCAACAATAGTTTATGATATTTTATATTCTAAAATATAAAAACATTATTTTAAATGTTACATTTGAAAAGTATATAACTGAAAATATACAAATGTAACCAAGCTTTAAGAGTTATATAAGAGTCTCAAATTAATAATAGAAACATTGGGTTGGCAAAGAAATTGATAAATTATCCAAATAATAGAAACGAAAATACTTCAAAATTAACTTTATCCATTTATTAGTATTCAAAAGTATAAATTAAAATATAAATAACAGACTATGTCTAGACCTTATCATTTAATAAAGATATTCAATTTAATTTTTTTTTAATTAGTAGCCAGCCAGTATTTTCAGAGTGGTGAGAGAGGAAGCTTTATATACTTCTGCAAGGAAATAAAAAGTAATTAGACAATATGTAGAAATACTCTTGTGGCAAATATTTGTCATTTTCTTCTAAAACATTTAGCTTTCTATATCCCTCTCTGTATTGAACGGAGCTGGAAGCTTAGATGAGATTTCCCAGGCTGCTTTGCCAGCTGGTTTCTGGTTAGATTCTAATGGCAACCTTTTCTCAGGGATTCCCAACTGGCCTGAACAAGACTTTTTCAAAACTATGCTGAAGTTCTAGGCTCTTCCTACTCAATCCTCCTTCCTTCCTTCTCTTCTTTCACGGGTGTCAGACCCTCATAGTCTGAAGGTTCACCCCCTCCTTCTCCTGCACCTCCTCTCTTTATACTGCAAAGGTGTTTCTACCCATAAATTTCTGGTGTGTTGAATTCTGTCTTGGAGTCTGCTTCTTGGAAGATGGCACTTTCGTTAAGAAAGACCCAGGGAAAAAAAAAAAGACCCAGGGAAGGAAGAAGCCATCTATTTTTTTCCTGCTTCTGGCTTCAGAAGTGGTAAGGTAGGGTACTATGGATGCCCATGGGCTTTAACAGCATTAGCAGAGAGTCTAGCAGTGTTGGAAGCATTCAGCCTCTCAGGCAGCTCTTGTAGTATCATGAGAGAATTGGCTCCTGGTTTCCTGCTCAGTGGCCATGGGAGTGATTCCTAAATCACAGGAGGGCTTTGGCAGACCCTGCAGTGTGCACAATCATGAGCCCTGTGTAACATTGTGTTGCTCCTTGCTCTTCCACCTGTAGGGGCAGGAACAGCTTTCTGAAGCTACAAGCGTCTGGTGATGTTATCACGCTTCCTTATTTCCTTTCCAGCCCATTCAACACTTTTGTAACAAATTTCCTGTTTTAAACTGCCCTGCCACGATTGCAATTTTCCTGACTGGATGTTGAATGATACACACCTAACCATTTCATTCTTTTTGACACCCAAAATTCTCATTTGTACTAAATATTGAAAAAAATATTATTACATGTGAACAAAATTTTTTTATTATTATTATTATACTTGTCCCACAGAGGGGTTGTATTCAGTGACTCTGAGGAGCTGACAACATTCTATTTATTGTCCTGGTTGATAATTGCACAGTAATTTGCTTTATATTTATTTTTCTTTTTTTTTTTTTTTTTTTGAGACGGAGTCTTGCTGTCACCCAGGCTGGAGTGCAGTGGCTCGATCTCGGCTCACTGCAAGCTCCACCTCCCCAGTTCATGCCATTCTCCTGCCTCAGCCTCCCGAGTAGCTGGGACTACAGGCGCCCGCCACCGCACCCGGCTAATTTTTTGTATTTTTAGTAGAGACGGGGTTTCACCGCGTTAGCCAGGATGGTCTCGATATCTTGACCTTGTGATCCACCCGCCTCAGCCTCCCAAAGTGCTGGGATTACAGGCGTGAGCCACCGCGCCCGGCTATATTTATTTTTCATAATATGTAGGTGTTTTATTTACTATTATATAAGCATGAAATATTTTAACATATAAAAGGAGAAAAGAATCAAGTTACGAAAGCATAACTCTTAGAAACTACCAACTCTGCCTGCATGGTTTAAAACAGAATCACTAACTCAGGGCAACATAATCTCTCACAACTAGTCTTTGTCAATAAATGTATGAATACATAAAATAATTAATGAACAGCATGCTCTCAAATATGTATAACATGTTTATGAATCAAACCAGATGAAAAGATGTCCAAATGTTGTTTAATAATTTCTGCATGGAAAAATTATGAGTAACTTGATTTCTCTTCTTGGTATTTTTCTTTCTTTCCAAAGTTTCTCAAATAAATATATATTACTTTGAAAATTCAATAAAATACATAATAAAAATGTATCATTAAAAGTCCAGAATACAGTTTATGTTCTAGTTATTTTTCTTTCTCTTAGGACATTAATCCAATTGTTTTTATCAACAAGAAAAACACTATGAATTATAAATCAGCGCTCTTAAACTTTGGCGTACATCCTAATAGCTGCAAGCCAGCCCAAGAGATCCTACTAATATCCTAGGCTAAATTGGATCAAACAATTTAAACTATAAGAAAATCAGAATTCGGAATATTTCCCCAAAGGATCTGTCCCAGCCACCTCCCCAGGCTAACCGTGCACCACCATCCTCTTTGCTCTCTGCTCTCTGCTCTCCAGTCAGAGCAATCTTATTTCAGCTCCAGTGAATTCTTTCCTTCATGTCTTAGTAGCTTGGCATAGGCTGCTGCTCTTGCCTGGATGTCTAGCCCTTCTCTGTCTTCATTCAGATCTCAGCTCCAATGTCTCCTCCCTAGCAGTCTTCCCTGAAACTGTACCCTATCCATTTTACGGTTTATATACTCTTATCCTGAAATTTTATCTTCACAGCACTTTAATACCATTTGTAATTAACTATTTGTGTTATTATCTGATTAATGTTTTTCTCCTTCAATATACTGTAAGTGCCACTAGGATATGAGTCACGTCTGTTTTGCTCACTTCTGTTTTGTTTTCTTTGACAGAGTCTCCCTCCATCGCTCAGGCTGGAGTGCAGTGGTGCAGTCTTGTCTCACTGCAACCTCTGCCTCCTGGGTTCAAGCGATTCTCCCACTTTAGCCTCCAGAGTAACTGGGATTAGTGGCACATGCCACCATGCCTGGCTAATTTTTGTATTTTTTAGTAGAGATGAGGTTTTGCCATGTTGGCCAGGCTGGTCTCGAAATCCTGGCCTCAAGTGATCCACCGGCTTCTGGCTCCCTAACTGCTGGGATTACAGGCATGGGCCACCGTGCCTGGCCTTGCCTTTTCTTTTTTTTTTTTTTTTTTTTTTTTTTTTTTAAAGAAAGGATCTGGCTCTGTCACTCAGGCTGGAGTGCAATGGCATGATCCTAGCTCACTGCAATCTTGAAAGCAATCCTCCCGCCTTAACCTCCCGAGTAGCTGGGACTATAGGCTAGGACTACAGGATATCATACCTGGATAATTTTTTTAATCATTTTTCTTAGAAATGGGCTCTCACTTTGTTGCCCAGGCTGGTCTCAAACTCCTGGCTTCAAGTGATCCTTTCATCTCTGCTTCCCAAAGTGCTGGGATTATAGGAATAAGCCATTGTGCCCAACCTGCTCACTTTTGTATCTCCAGAATTTGACTTAAAGCCCAACACTTAACAGACAATCACCACATATTTCATGGATAGTTGGTTGGATAAATGAATAAACTATCAAATGAATCAACAAACAAATGAAGATCTGCCAAAAAAAACTTATGGCTATGTCTCCCAGGTTTTGAACTAAAAATCATCTTTATTTTAAAATTTGGTTATTACCACACTGTATACATGTAATGAAACATCACACTGTACTCTGTAAATAAGTACAATTATCACATATCAATTAAAAATAAAATAAAATTTAAAAATTTTGTTTTTCTTTGAAAAAGATCCATTCAATCAAAAGTTCTCACTCAGACCAGTAATTAGCTTGTATTACAATGAGGATAACACATATTCAACCTTGGCTAATCAAACTAACTTTTTTAGGCTCCTTTTTTTCATGGATATAACTCACCTGTGTGTATCTTTTTCAAACAAAATAAAAATTCTTTTCCAACCCCCAAACCCAATGATGACTCATTCTCCAGAGATTTAGTTTGGATGTGATGGGTAAGGAAAGAAAAGACAAGAAAACGTATTAGCCTTCTAAGATTAATGACTATATTTTTCTGTTGGGAACTTGGAGTCCTAACCTAAAATGTTTGCTCTCTGATCCCCAATATCAGAAGCTGCACCTAATGTAATTGCTTCCAAGAGGGAAATACTGCTCATTCTTTCTGACTGGCTGTCACAATACTCTGACTTAATCCCTTCCGAAATGCCCAGCTCAATATAATTGTAAGAATTCAGGGCAGAATCTTTCCATGGCAGTTTGAGCAGTAAACTTATTTGTCTGTATGTGAGGGACTGTTAGTTCTCAAAGCACAGAGGTTTTATTAAGAAGATGACAACAATTTCTGATTTTTAGATACCCATTTTTTCAAATCCAAATATTCTGGATTTCCACAGTGTTCCTACATCATGTTCAGAAAACGGAGTAATACAGTTATCCATTGGTGGCTCTTGACAGCAGGATATTATTGTACTTGTATTTCGGTAGAGGTATTTATTTGGTTCTTTCATCTTCTACATTTACTTGTTCCATAATGACCTATCTACCACTCTCTCCCTTAAATACTCTCTCTATGCACACCATCCTCCTTGCTATTTCTAATTATCTATGGGCATGCTTGAAAGCATTCATACCTATTGCTGCTTTGCCTGGAGCATCCTTTCCCTGAATACTCCACTGGCTGACTCTACTGGAAACTTTAGATCTTACCCAAAGGCCTATTTAAAATTATATTCCCTCCTGAATACTTCCTATATGCTTTCTTCCTTCATATATTTTCCAGAGCATTTATATCATAAAACATCCCATTTTATGTGTTTTTCTTACTACCTATTTTTCCGCTTCTAGAATAAACATCCCATGAAAACAAAATTTTTGTCTATTTTCTGTACCTGCTATATTCTCAGGCCTTAATGTAGCTACTCAAAAATCAATAAGTAAACAAACAACTTTCCCATGAGAAATATCCAACTGAAATGACCAATATACTATGCTATGGGTCTAGGAGAACTTGTTTCCAGAAAGGGGATAAGTTTACCAGTGGAACCAGTAACAGTGCCACTAAACACACAGCTACAGCTGTTGCCTGATCATCAATCAGTCTGTGCTCCTTATACTGATAGACCAGAGAGAGAGAGAAAAAGAGTCCAATGTTGATGGGGTAAACGTAAAGGTCCCTGATGACCATGAGGAAGAGGGCAGCTGCTGTGCACTAGAGGCAGAGAGGAATATATTAGGTACTTAGATGATCCACTGGGGCATCTTGTGGCACTCCCGTGCCCAGTTATAACTACCAATGTATAAGTACAGCAGCAAAAGAATGGTAACCCAGGGCTCAGAACTCTTAGTAAAACATTAGGAAAGCCTCGTACATGAGTAGAAGTGCTAGCAAAAAGAGAGGAAAATCTAGAATGGCTGGGGGTAGGGTGGACAGACCATGAGCACCAACTGCATTAGTGGGATTCTTACTATTCCTCTTCAAGTAAGTCTTCTTGGAAATTCTGACCAATCGAAATCTTGAATAAGCTTTGCCTGGATGGAGTGACCTTCAGTGAGAAGCAGGTGGATCTGAGGGCTGTGACGAGTAGACTGCAGTGGAATGTCGCTGCTGACACACTACCAAAATCTTTTAGGGCTGTGCACCTTTTCCTCCACTTGCTGTGAATGTTCTCTGATCACAGTTCACAGATGCCCCCCTTTTTTAATTATTTTATTATTATTATACTTTAAGTTTTAGGGTACATGGGCACAACGTGCAGGTTTCTTGCATATGTATCCATGTGCCATGTTGGTGTGCTGCACCCATTAACTCGTCATTTAGCATTAGGTATATCTCCTAATGCTATCCCTCCCCCGTCCCCCCACCCCACAACACTCCCCAGTGTGTGATGTTCCCCTTCCTGTATCCATGTGTTCTCATTGTTCAATTCCCACCTATGAGGTGCCCCCTTCTTTAGAGACTTATCTTCTGCTAAAGATGAGCCACTTCCCCAGAGAGGCCACTCCTTACCATGGGGAACAGGCCAGTAGCTAATGGCCAGTGGACACAAGGGTAGACAAGGCCAAGGAGGGACCATCTCTGTGGAGCCATTCATGCCTCAGAGATTCCCCATGGGAGCAGATTGGGCGATTCTCCATCTGAGACTCTTATTTGTGCTTAGTTTTTATCTCCTGCTCTAGACTGCTTCACTTGCTGTCATTCTCCTGAGAGCACTCTTTCAATAAATAACGTAAACAAGAATTCCTGACTTGGCTCTGCTTCCAGAAAACCCTGCCTAAGACTCATGTCATATGCAAATTGCCTCTGAAATAATACATTATAATGAGAGGCCTTTAAAATTCTTACAAATACAATTCTGATGAACATCAGCTCACAAAATTTTTCTTAAAAATCAGAAGCCCTAAAATAAATAAATTACCATGAGTGAAAGTCACTAGGAGGAAAACACAAAATTGCATAAAATAGGATCATCAGATAGAAATATATATATTTCTATATATATACCTATATATATACCTACATATACTATATAGAAATATATGGCATATATTTCTATATATATATATACACCATATATTTCTGTTACTATATACGTAGTAAGATATAAAAAGAGAAACCTGAAAACATGAGTGAAAACAAAAAGCTATCAAAAGCTTGCAGATTCCCAGCACTTTAGGAGGCCGAGGTGGGCGGATCACGAGGTCAGGAGATCGAGACCTTCCTGGCTAACATGGTGAAACCCCGTCTCTACTAAAAATATAAAAAAAAAATTATCTGGGCATAGTGGCGGGCGCCTGTAGTCCTAGCTACTCGGGAGGCTGGGGCAGGAGAATGCCGTGAACCCGGGAGGCGGAGGTTGCAGTGAGCCGAGATCGCGCCACTGCAGTCCAGCCTGGGTGACAGAGTGAGACTCCATCTCAATAAAAAAAAAAAAAGTATCTACCACATAGATGGTTATGAGATTAAATGAGTTGACATCTGTAATGCTCTTGAGTGCTGTTGAGTTTCTAATATTCACCTTTATTACTTTTATCTTGAATGCTCACCAAGGTGTTCTGGATCAGAAACTGATTTCTTACTAATTAACTCACAATAAATAGAAAGTGAACTGGCCTGCCTTGCCCTAAGCCTTAACCCTGATGAAAGCCAAGCCAAGTGTCCTACATTGGTAGCCAAACATTCCACAGATGACTGACAGTGAACAATGGATTATTTTCATTTATATACAGGAGAGAGACAATCATTCCCCTCCCCATCCTGAAAGGAGAGAAAAATCTTTTGCTCCTTTGAAATGAGGTGGAAAGGATCCTAGGTTCTTACTTAACCATTTAGAATGTAACTATATCCTTCTACAGGTCAGATACACCAAAGGGGTCTCCAAAGTCTGGGCTTTGTACCTAGGGAGATAGCAGCCCAGCCTTTCTTGGATGGTGAGCACACTAGTAATCATTTTATGAACATGCACTACAACTTACATATACACAATACTTATTATTTTATGTGTAAAATAGCTCAAAACAAAAAGGATATTTTGTACAGAAAATATAAAGAAAAGAAAGAAAAAAGAATAAAAGGAAGAAAGATGGAGGAGGGGAGAAAACTTTCATAAAATCTTCATCCAAAATATCAGTGGCAGTGTGGAAAGGGAAAAGCAAAACAACAAAAAAACTCTGTCTTCTGTGATGTACCAGGTCTGACAATTTGAGTTTTCTGACACGATGTGTAATTTCTTATGTTCAAGGACTATTTTCTTGGCCGAAAGAAAAGATCTTAGTTTCAGAGTTAGCATAGAACATAACACAATTTAAATGTCTTAAAGTAGCTTTAACATTAGTATGCAATACACACTGTGAGTCTTTATGAGTGATTCTCTAAGAGACCCCATCATTCAGCTTTGGACAGGAGAAAGTATCTTTATCATGGACACTTGCTGTGTTAGGCTGAAGCCCACAATTCCTATGATCCCCCACTCCTCCAATTCTTCTTTCATAAGCTGGGAAGGGGCACTAAGGTGACCATCAGAATAATGAGGATGGGGTGTGTTTTCTTGTTAAGTCCAAGGCAGGGCTTGCTTGGCCCTACTGGATTGCAGCTCTTTTAAAAGATGAGTATTTAATACTACTTCGTTCTTTGGTCTGGTTGATTGTTGCCAATTTGAGACCATAGGGAATGTCCTCCTCATCATCTTTTTAATTTTACACTGATAAAAATTATTAAAGAGAATTTAAAGTCTGATTTGTGGATCAGTGCGCTGTATTAAAGAAAATGAGAAGAAAAAATATATGAATACATATTCACACACACGAAAACATACTGTGGGTAGAAAACAGGATAACGAAATATGAAGAAACTCTTCATAAAATTGTATTTTGCAAGATGTCCCTTTTTGATTTTTAAATACAGGGGGAAGAGATTAGTCTTGTAAGTGTCAGTCCCACACACCATGTCTTTTCTCTCCCTGGTGTTAATGTTCCATGTAATGCTAATTAAGTGGACATGTGTAACTAATTTAAGTGTTACAAAATTCAAACCAGTCTTAATTCCCCCTTCACCCAAAAATAGAATGAGAAACTTAGTTGTTAGTCTCTAGAGTTTATAGTGGGCAGAGAACTAAATTATAAAATCATATTTTACAGAAAAACCTAAATTGATTTCTCAGGTTATGAATACTTGATTATGATAGGGACAGTTCAGAAATAGCCCCATGGAAAAAGTAGTTATTCATTATATTGAGTCTTATGGCCAAGAAAGAGGGCAGAAAGAACGTAATTGTGAGTTGTCAAGCTTAACACATATGTATAGAGCAAATATTGTCACTCTGGTCAGTGGCAGAATTGAGCCTGCTGAATACTGGGCAGTGTTCAAGTGGTGGTCAACGTGGTCCTCTGACATAAAGAATCATGACCCACAAAAAACATTGAAAGAAAATTTACATATAGACATATTATTAATATACATATCATTACAGACACTTCCTTTACCAGGATAAGTGCAATCTGAAACTGATCTTTATTATATACCAACTCAATTTTTTATTTTTTTTATTTTTTTTCCTTTAAAAGCCAGGGTAAATTTTATTTTATTTTATTATACTTTAAGTTTTAGGGTACATGTGCACAACATGCAGGTTTGTTACATATGTACACATGTGCCATGTTGGTGTGCTGCACCCATTAACTCGTCATTTAGCATTAGGTAAAAAGGGAAGGAAAGGCAGGGTTATATTTCCATATTCTTTGAACACTATTTACAGAAATGGCATTAATCCTGAAAATATTATCTTTCTCTATCAAAGCCATCTTAAAGATAACACTGCATTATTACTTAAAGAAAACTGCCAGGGGGAGAATCTATACCTAGTAAAATTTAACACACCAGTGGAGGCAAAACATAACAATCTGTGTTAAGGGTAGTCATCATCCACAAATAGTTGAAAAAAAAAAACAGAAAAGCTTACCTTTATGATGGTTTGCACTGGATACAACTTTCCCCCACAAGGTTACAATAAATATTATTATTAGCAGTTTTCCTTTTGTTGCTTTCTGTAAGTATCTCTTACTCATCCTGCAAATAAAAAAATAATAAAAATCATAAATATGCAAATTCATAGCTTTTCCATTATGATTGTGCTACATTTAAAGACTTCCACTATACTTTAACCCCTTCAACTCTTAAAACTGTATTTCTTGTATTTAAAATGCTGTTCACTGTATACAAATGATGATCCGAGAAAATAAAAAATAAACGTTTTCCAAAGTACCTTGATATGATGCAAGAAATAAGCAAAGCCCTGCCTCAGTCAGTCTTCATCCACTTAACCATAGCCTAAATCAGTTTGGAAATATTATCATATTTCTCTCCATATAAACATAGATTTAGTTTATTAACAAAACCCAAGGCACGGTCATTTGGATAACCTCTAAATAAATGCCTTATTATTTTACTTTTTTCCTAACAATTGCCAAGTCAAATGGACAGTGCAACAGTTTAGATATAATTGCTTAGATGAATTCCTGCACAGAATATGCTCACTTCAAATCTATTATTCCTAATGTGCTTTTTAAAAATCACCTGGTTATACACATTTCTTACTGAAAAGTAACCTGATCCCCCTAATGTGCACAACTCCCCTACAGGTGACACAATATTGTTGGACTCCACCTTGATGTAAGTTCCCAGAGGTAGGAGAAAAATGAAAAAGCAGAATGAAAAATACCAAATCAACATTTTCATGTTGAACCCATAAAACTAAAAAAAGCAAAAAATGTTATAACAAAATAATAGCTACCTATAATAAAAGTTCAGAACTTACTTTCTCCAGCACTTTCTACAACATTCTTTCATTTGTTCTGAAGAACAAATTTGGCCTGTAGGTATATCCATCCCCATTTTGGAGATGAGGAAATTTGGATACTTGCCTGGGCCACATTTAATGACAGAGTAAAAATACAAACCCAGAATTGTCTAAAATTCTTGCATCAATCACTGGGGGATAAGCAAAACTGATATGAAATCAAGTCCATCTCCATTTATTTATGAGGGAGATTAAATATACGTCTGTCACCCTGTGACTTTCTGATTCAGATCCTATACTGAAGTCCACTGTGCTTGACCTGAAGATTCTTGCCTGCCCTGCTTTTAAAGCAATTTCCTGGGGTCACTTGCTGATGTAGCCTGATTCCTTTTCCTCTTGTATTTTCTAGGTTACCCTTTTTTGTACATTTTAACTCCAAAACATTCTATCTCCAAAAATGTGACTCAAAGGTAGAACAGGTGGCTATACTATTTCAAAGAGGAGTCCTTGACATTTTTTCATGTATGATTAAATGCATGAAAAAATAAATTATATATTACGTATTTTAATATAGATATATGTTAATATTTCTTAGCTTGAGGTTATAGGGATTACTTCAAATGTTTAGATGGCAATATTGTAAGAATAAAAACATGAACTTCTAAGTCAGAATACCGGGGTTTGAGTCCAAACTTTAATGGCTTCTAATTATGTGGCCTTTACCTGACCACTTTTTTTGGGTCTCCTGCTTCAGTTTCTTCTGCAAATTTCTGGATCTCCTGCTGCACTTTCTTCTACTGTAGCATAGGATAATGTATGTGAAATTCCTGGCCCACTGACAAGCACATACTAAGGATTCAATGGCTATGATATTAGAGAATAGTGAGTCATTTGTATATGTTTGATCCTTAAGTGTTTGGGAGGCTAATTCGTGAGATGATTGAAGGGAGTTTCAGTAGCACCAACAGCTGTAAACTCTCCGTGGACCTTAGCCTCACGACATGTCAAAGATAACATGTAAGAAGATAGGTATTTGAGCTTTTAGATCAGACTGTTTGGGTTTAAAACCAGGCTTCCTGCTGACTATATGACTTTGAACAAATTACTTAATAATTCATATTATTTTCATTGTCAGTAAGATGAAGATAATAATATGTACCTAACAGTGTTGTTGGTATGAAGATTAAATGAAATAGTCTGTGTAAAAGGTTTAACACTATGCATAGCAAATAATAAATGCTCAACAAACGCTAACCATTACTATAATCATTACTCAGTCAGACTAGCATTTTCCTAAATTCATTCTGTGAGGCACCAGTTCCACAGACTGTTATTAAAGTATTCGTGAAAAATAAAGGGGGGAAATATATTTGTAACATTCTGAGTTCATCCAATTTAACTATATTTTTTTAACAAGAAGCATCTTGCCAAATACGCCTTTTAGAAACATTTTCCAAGAACCTCCTCCACAGTGTAATACAGCACACTAGTGTCCTTGGGAAGCCTCTTAGAGAAATATTGAGCTCTAACAATAACCTGGTTTGGAACTTATTCTCAGTAAACCAAATGTGATTTTAAATCTTCCATTCTATTGCCTTTGTTTCCTCTCTCAGCACTCCTACTATTTGTTTTAAGAATCTTCTCTTTTTTTCTACAATTTTTCAACCATCCTGACTCCCCTCTGCATCTAATCCCTGCAACCTTATTGTACTGCATATCATATAACAGAATGAACAGGGAAACTCATCTGACAGGAAGAGCTGCTTAGCATAATTCTTGATAATAGCTTCTCCTTAGCACGTGGCCTCTGCTACCAGGGCAATGACCCATCATTTTTCCATACCATTGTGCACCCACCCAATGGGATGACAGAACTGACAGCTGGTCAAACTGACAACTAGACATATGGAAACAGAAACACCCACAAAGTTGCCAGGCTGTCAAAGTAAAGAAAGAAAGGAGAATGCAGGTCAACATTTGGAAGGCTGTAAGGACTGGTATTTTCTCCTTTTCATAACACCGTCACTCCTGTCCAGTTAATTACCAGTTCTGTCAATACTATCTCCAGAATATCTCTTAAATGTATATTCGCATACCTATTACTACTGCAACACTGCAATACGGACCACCAAACTTTCTCACTGGCCACAGCATCCTAACTGGACATCTGCCACCAAATTGCCCTCCTATGTCTGTCTTTTTCACAACTATATTTGCAGTATTTAGTAAGTGCCTGATAAATATTGTTGACTGCATGTAATGCATCCTCTATGCTATGGCCAAATATGTCTTTATGAGCATGAAACATACTTGGTTAAAACCTTAACATGATTCCTTTCTCTGTTCAGAACAGAAGACCATCATTCTTAGTAGGGTATAAAAATCCTACAGCAGAATATTTTTTTAAGCTTTGATCCTTTATGTCTCTAATCTCATTTTATGCCATTTTGTCCCATCTTTCTCTCCACACACACTCATGCTCTATTTTTAACACTAGAAAATTTCTCCAATGACTTCCAGCTAAATCTTACCCCCCATGCCACCTGAAAGATGTTAGCTATACCCTCCATTCCCACCTACTCTTCAAAATGGGTAACTTCTACTCACTAGCAGAAGGGCAGGTTAGAATTCCTCCTATAGGATTTGCCCAAGACCGTGTTGAGTGCCCTTCATTCTGCACAACAGCCACTTGCCATACCATATTATAATCCACCTACTTATATTCAACCATTATTCTCATATAAGATTCCTAAAGACAGCAACTGTGCCCCATACATTTGTGAATCTGTAGGACTCATCCAAAGTCTAGCTTAATAGCTGGTAAATAAGTACTTATTGAATGTTGGTGGTGCCTTACAGCCACATATATTGCATAGTGGTTAACATGAGGAGGAAGCAAGTATGTGTCATTTCTCTAGACGACAAACAGGAAGTGAAAAAGAGTGGGGGGCGGTGAAACAAGACAGAGCAAACTGAGAAGGAAAAGAGAAAAATGAAATCCAATCTTGAATGTGTTTTATTCTGATGTTTAAATAACAATCAAGTTTGAACAAAGTGAAACATAAGAGAGTGATCAAGATTTTTGACAAACAGGCAATACCAGAGAAAAACACCTAAAGGAAAAAAGCTGAATGTACATTTCTTCTTTACTTTGCATGACAGCACAAAAGGAGGGACATTGCCTTCTTTCTCTATTTGCTAACCACCAGGTCTCAGTATAAAATTTCCCACCACAGAAATACTGAATGTGGTCCTGGCTCCAACACACACACACACAAAAAAAAAAAAAAGAAAGAAAGAAAGAACTGCCACATTCATTTGTGAAAACGGCAAAATTTAAGTGAATTTTGCAACAGCAAAAACAGTGAAAAGAAACTGGAAACTGAAGGAAAATACACATAGAGGAGGAAACCTTGAAATCGCTCCCAGGCAGCAGCAGCTTGCAAGGAGCACAAGGGAAACGAGGAAAACTGAGAAATGGTAACCTTGGCAGTGAAGGATGCTGAAGTGAAAAGTTGTCGAAGTGGAGGACTGACAATTAAATCTCCTGGACTTTCTCCCACTCTTCTCTTCTGTTACATATTTCACTTATGTACACGGAAGTTTAGACTTTTGGATTATTTGAAATGCTTCTCGTCCCACTAATGTTAAAAGTACATTTAATTGGCCAGGTGCGGTGGCTCATGCCTGTAACCCCAGCACTTTGGGAGGCCGAGGTGGGTGGATCACAAGGTCAGGAGATCTAGAGAATCCTGGCTAACACGTTAAACCCCGTCTCTACTAAAAATACAAAAAACTAGCTGGGCGTTGTGGTGGGCGCCTGTAGTCCCAGCTACTCGGGAGGCTGAGGCAGGAGAATGGCGTGAACCCGGGAGGCAGAGTTTGCAGTGAGCTGAGATCGCGCCACTGCACTCCAGCCTGGGCAACAGAGGAAGACTCCGTCTCAAAAAAAAAAAAAAAATACATTTAATTGTTAAAAAGCAAGAAATAAAAAACTGTTATGCTATGAGAAAAATCATTTCCCCATGAAAACAGACAGTAAGTTTAACTGGTCTATAAACAAAAACCTGGAAGGAAAAAAGGGAGGAATAAAAGAGATAGTATAAAGGAGATGTATATAAAAGATAAAAGCGGAGGCTTAGAATCCAACCACCTGGCCTCCCCTTGAGCCTAAGAAACTTCTGTGGAAATAGAGATCACATAAGGGAATATATTTTTTTAAGTCTTTTTTGGAAAATTCTTTACATTGATCTAAATATCAGACAAACTTGGTGTTAACTAGTTACAGTGGCATGGACCTTAACAGACAAATCTGGAAAAGAAATTTACCCTTAGGGCAGAATGCTCAGTGGGTTAGTCACATGCCCTTTCTCCTCACAGGAACCAGAATGATCGTTATAAATGTTAATCAAATCACATTACCCCACTGGCCCTATACTTTCCTTAAAATCCCGGAATTTATCTATTCATTGAAATGAGAATAAAATATAAATCTCTTACTAGAGAAAAAAATCCAACATCATCTTCCCTCTCAACCACTCTGACTTCATTTCGCATCCCTGTACCCCAGGTTCCCTACGCTTCAAGCACACTGGCCCTCCCGCTATCCCCTCTGCCAAGCCAATTCTAGACCTTACACTGAACGTTAATTCTGCCATGAAGGTTCTCCCACCTGTCTTTGTGTAGTGGTCTGCTTTTCATAATCACCTTCACAGAGATTAACCATCCTGCCCTCCAGAGTCCAGAGAGACCCACCCTGCAGTTTCTCTCTCTCTCTCTCTCTCTCTCTCTCCAAATAGCCTGTAGCATTTTCTCTATTCTAATCTAAAATTATTCTATTCACTACTTTATACGTTTGTATAAGTGTCTATTTTCTCCTTCTTCCCATTAAAATGTAATTTCCATGAGAGCAGAGATTCTGCCTGTAAGTCACTGCTCTAGCACATAGAACATCACCTGGATCATGGAACATCAAGAGATGTAGAATGAAGAAATAGGTGTATTTTATAATCAGAATAAAAGAGGTGAGTTTTTTAATGGAGAAGTTTTATTACTTCTTTTAATTTAAAAAAAAATTTCCTTATATTCAACAACTAGAAATGAAGATGTGAAGAACAGTACATATTGGTGGAGCGATAGAAGAAGTGAGAAGAATGAGTGGGAGATGAAGAAATGGAAACAAAGACTAGATTACTCTTTCAAGAGACACGCAGAGAAGGGAAGTGACGATGGAGTGGTGTCTAGAGAGATTTAAACAAGACAACACCAGTTAGAATGGCCATCATTAAAAAAGCAGGAAACAACAGGTGCTGGAGAGGATGTGGAGAAATCGGAACACTTTTACACTGTTGGTGGGACTGTAAACTAGTTCAACCATTGTGGAAGTCAGTGTGGCGATTCCTCAGGGATCTAGAACTAGAAATACCATTTGACCCAGCCATCCCATTACTGGGTATATACCCAAAGGACTATAAATCATGCTGCTATAAAGACACATGCACACCTATGTATATTGCGGCACTATTCACAATAGCAAAGAATTGGAACCAAGCCAAACGTCCTACAACCATAGACTGGATTAAGAAAATGTGGCACATATACACCATGGAATACTATGCAGCCATAAAAAATTATGAGTTCATATCCTTTGTAGGGACATGGATGAAACTGGAAAACATCATTCTCAGTAAACTATCACAAGGACAAAAAACCAAACACCGCATGTTCTCACTCATAGGTGGGAATTGAACAATGAGAACTCATGGACACAGGAAGGGGAACATCACGCTCCCAGGACTGTTGTGGGGTGGGAGGAGGGGGGAGGGACAGCATTAGGAGATACACCTAATGCTAAATGACGAGTTAATGGGTGCAGGAAATCAACATGGCACATGGATACATATGTAACAAACCTGCACATTGTGCACATGTACCCTAAAACCCTAAAGTATAATAAAAAAATAAAAAAATAAAAAAAATAAAAAAAAAAAAGACAACGGAGCCAAAAGAAAGGGAGGAGTTAAAGATACCAAAGCAAGCGTAGATTATGAAACTTAATTTTCAAATGAGGTCAACAAATAGGTAACAGTTTTGTAAATGTAAAGCATTCTACCAGTACAATTTATTGTTATTATTCCTTTAGTTTCCTTATTTTTATAGAAGTTAAATGTATCTTCCAAAACTAAACCATTCTTTGTTCTTGCAAATAGATTAATACAAATATCCTACTAAATAGGACGTCCAGAGCTACAAGTTTGACTACATTGTTGCTTTCATCCAAAATCATGTCTAACCTGACTAGAATTTTATAACACTATGCCTGTATATAGAATACCCAAGTTATTACTGAAATAGCAATTGTCTTTGAGGTGGATGGTGCCATCGGTATTGATAGAGATTAAATAGGTATATATGGATATTAAAGCACAAGAGACTCATATGTAAGTTGTATATATAAAGGGTATACAGTAACAAATTAGGAGACAATAATGTAACTCATACATGTAATCATGTATGTTGTGTGTTATATCATCCAGAAACTGAGGTGGTTGATTTTAATCATTTAAATTACTACAGTTTTTCTTTTCACTTCACATCATATATCAGGTATAATCACATGATGGTATTTTAAGCCACATTCACTAGGCACATTATGTGAGTCAGAACATTCCTATTGAAGAACTAGTATTTATATTTCCTATATTGTAAGTTATTATCAAAAGTTTATAGAGTTGTATTTTCACAAGTTAGTCACATGATTAGCCTAACTAGGTCATATTTTCTTAGACAACTTCAAAACACAGACTTTGAAACCTAAATCAGTTTCTAAACTTTGTCTGAACTGAAACATTTGTTTTAAAATGCTCATTAAGTTTGATATATCAGTGTTTTGTGATGAATCCAGCTCTTAATTCTGTTCAGTAAAGAAGTCAACCCTGGAGATTTAGCCAAGAAAACTGCATTGGTTTCTAAGGATTTCCTGGCAACAAACACAAGCCTCATTTAAAAACCACAATTATCTGCTTCCTTCACCCAAATTTTATGCTTTCATTCATTTCCCCACAATACTGAAATTTTGGTGGGCACAAAAACTGAGGAGCACTATTGCTTTATGCCTAGCCGTGTACAGCCAAATTGTTGGATTTGTGCAAATACCTTTACCACCCACAGATTGAAAGGATATGGAATAGAAATGTATTATCATTTAAATGATTTCTCCAGAAACACAATATTCCAATGTGCCAAGCTCTAACATTCAAAACAGAAAACAATGCTGTAAGGCAAAGATAAAGCAATCATTTACGATTTTTCAGAGCCCTAGAAAGACAACTGAAATTATCAAGGCTAAGCTATACCACCATGCATCTATTATTACAAGTGAATCTCTTGCCCTCCTTTCTGTCTATAAAATGGGAATGTTGTCTATTTTTTTTCTAACAGGAATGCCATTAGAATAAACAGGAAATCATGGGAGAGTCTGAACTTAAAGAAAGATGTGAAAAATCAGAGGTGTTACTATTTCTTCAAAGGCCCTTCTCTCAGAGCACGGGCTTATAAGCCAAAAAAACCAAATGTGATCCTGGATTCCAACAAATAATAGTTAAATAAATTTGTCAACTTTACTTAACATCGAGTCTCAATGCACACATAGAGAATGTATAAATATTATTACATATAATATTGTAATGTATGTAATGAAAGCTAAAGGTATGTCTTTCATTCTCACATGCCCTGTTGAGGCATTTTACTCTTTTCTCAGTGGCTGTAGATAGTTTGAGGAGGGTGCATCCATCATATTTAAATTTCATATCTCTTTCCACTTCAGTCTTAACCCTAAACTACATTCTTTCTCTGCATTTCTGTTTTTTATTCAGTGCTCCTCTCCTTATCAATTGCTTATTGTTTTGTATTATTATCTATCTCCTCCAGGGTCCAAATCTGTTTTTCCCACAGAAAAAAATTAAGGAAAATATGGTACGGTTATATAGTATGACCAAAAGCGAGATTTCATACTGAACCACTGTAACAAGACATATATTATATCAAAAAATAAGCCATCAAAAATTTGAGTCTAACCAAGCTAAAATGTAAAATATATTAGAGCTACTAAATTGAAAATAAATCTAATTTTTGCAATTTAATATGAAATGTATGTGTCCACCAAATCATGATGATGTTTGTAAAGGAGAGGGCTGGATAATTTAGATCTAGACAACACTAACCCTTGTTTTATATTTGCCCTCTGCTCCTACAAAAACTTCAGACAAAAGTACTAACAATTAGAAAAAATTGGATTACCTTCTACTACCCTTTTAACACAATGACACTATGTCACAATATGAATTGAAACAGGTGGTAGGAGAAAAGCAGTTGAATTGTAGATCTGTAAACAACCCACAAAGCTTCCACTCCTGCATGATCTGGAGATGACTACATTTCACAAATGTTAGGTGGAGCACCATTATATAGAACAAGAAAGAAAACTTCCAATTATATGTAGCCTTTTATAGATGGCTAAATCATAAGCCTTATATTTAATTTTGTGATTATATATGGTAGAAAGAGAGGTAGCTCTGAACATAATATCTAATTTTGTATATAATATTCATAATAAAACATTTTCTTTCTTTTTTAATAAGACTTTTATAATGCAAATAATAAGACTTTTATCAATGCAAATAAGCTATGGTAATGGAGCCAGTTCTAAATATTTCTTCAGTCTATTATCATTGGGACTAGTTAAGACTTTCACTCCTTTTGTTCTGGTGTACCTGTTCTCCTGGGAAATGAGGCACAGAAGAAATCCACTTCACCTCAGCTCTTTCTCCTGCATGCTGGCAAAGGAGTGAAAGAGTGAGTGAGAAAAACGAAAACAATCTTTAAGAGTTCTTTGTTAGGATAAAGTTTGTGGTCCAAGAACATTTATTATCACTGTGGTAACACCTACATATATGAAGGATTCTCCATTTTATGCATTTAACCATCCAGTATGGTCGGTATGCCAGCAAGCACTAGCTAGTTAACGGCACGCATTCGAGAGAGCAGAACAGCTTTACCAGCAAACCATTACAACATGGAACCTCCCCTCAACACAGACTGTTCTCAAAGGTAGGTGAACTGAAGAGCGAAAGTTGCATATCCAAAGGCCTCTACTCATATAACCATCCCTTCTAAAGCATCAGCATCAACATATTTCAACCATACCATCAAAAATTATAAAAGCAAACAAACTGTTTAAAAAAAAGATAGTAGTTACGTGACAAAAAGAATGCTATTCTATGTTCTCAAAAGAAACCAAAAGAGTCCAAGAATAGACTGTTTAATCAACTTCACTTGAATTCACACTTCTGAGAATAACAGTTTAAGCAAAATTTTTGGACAATTATGTGCACTAGTATTAAATCCCTGAGCACAGCAACGTCACAAAGCACAGTGAAAGAGACAGTGATGCTGGAACCCACACACTTTTATAACTACATTCTATTCACACTCCTTATATGTGTTGATAGTTGTACATTACTTCATATACTTTAACGACCTGTCTTCGAGGAAAAGGTAGAGCATTATCAGATTTTAATATAACAAAGTACCATACTCAGCTTTCAGCTAACAGCTTAAGCAACTGAGAATTCAACTGATTAAGAATCAAAGCAGCAACCACTCTGTGCTACAAACCTCAGTCTACAGTAAGCCTCTGTAACATACTGCTTTCTGACTTGTTCTTTTTGCAATAAGATTCCAGTACCTTTTAGAATCTCACTATTTTACTCTTTCCCTTTATGAATAAAATCGATCACATAATATACACTACTCTAACTTCTATTTGCCATCGGCCGCTTTGTTCCACCCCTAACATTTTCCTTATGGATGAATTTGGTTTCCTCAGTGATGATGCAGGTATTTTCCTGCAGTATGCAATCATATGGCAAAGCAGTAGTCAAGTGGTTAAATGTGCAATCTTGAGAAATTTTCCCAGTGGTGAGATGTATTCTATTGTGAAATTATGCCCCAAGGTGGTGGTGGGAGCCTATTACTGGGGTCTATTTTCAAAAAATTCTCCAAAGAACACCCTGAGGAAAGCCCTACATTAAGGGGATATGAAGAACTAGTCCAAACTACAGCCATCGACATTTCATATTGGCTGAAAACCTACTGACCTTATTTCTTCTCAATTTGTATCCCATTACTTCAATTGCTAGGAAGAAGGATTCAGGACACATCAGATAGAATATTACACAAAACAAGTGTCAGATATCACTACAGTTTAGCAACAATTTAACCAGTAATCCCTGAGTTAACACTCTTCTTGCAATGGACAATGGACATGAGAGTACTCTGTAAACTGTATAGTAGTCTATAAATTAGACTTATTACCAAATCATACTAAATTAGGTAATAGGGTGAATGGATAAACAAATTGTGATATATATATATATACACACACACACATATATACATATATATACACACACACACACATATGTACATATATATACACACACAGTGGAATATTATTCAGCCTTAAAAAGAAATTACAACATAGACGAATTTGGAAACATGTTAAGTGAAATAAGCCAGACACAAAAGTACAAATACTGTGTGACTCTACTTGCATGACAGATACCTGGAATAGTCAAATTCATTGAGACAGAAAGTAGAATAGAGATTACCAGGAGCTGAAGGGAGGGAGAAATGCAGAGTTACTATTTAATGAATACAGAGTTTTTGTACAGGATGATTTTTAAAAGAGTTCTGGAATAGATAAGCGGTAATGTACAACATTGTGAATGTACTTAATGCCGCTGAATTGTACAAAAAATGGCTACAATGGTAAACTTTATGTTATGTCTATTTTACAACAATAAAAATGAAGAAAAACAGATCAAATGGCAAGAGTCATAATGGGAACAGCTCTGCTCATTGGCTCTACCATATAACCTACATTAACTTTCTTCGTGGCACTGAACAGTATTTGAAATAGTGTTAACCTATTTGCTTACTTCTTTATTGTCTCTCTCTTCCCCTACTAGAATACAATCTACTATAAGAGCACAAACCTATGCCTTCTATTTCACTACTTTATTTCCAGCATTTATGATGTTTCTTATCACAGAATGTGTGCAGAATAAATATTTGTTGAATAAATAAATAGATGGAAGAAACACTACATATGTCCTTTTGAGTTTGGTTACTCTGCATGATCACATGCATTTTCTTATGCCCAATAACATTTAATGTCTCTACCTCTTGTAAGCAGTAGAATACTTTCAATTGTTGTTTATATTATATGTAAGTCTTGTATCTGTAAATAGAAGCTAAGCTGTTTGACACACCATACACTATAGCTCTATTTCCCCACAAAGTGTCTTACTTTTGCATAGTGCCATATGGTATACTAAGAACTTTTACATCTGTGATCATCTTTGGTTCACATGATCATGAGGCTGGCAGATGGAATCACCCCTCTTGCAGAGATGAGGGAGCAGGCTTAGAGAAGGTAAGTGGCTTGTTCAAAGTCAAAGTTAGTAATTAGCACAGCCAGAACTCAAAACCAGTTATCCACCGGGCACAGTGGTTCATGCTGTGGCTCAACGCTTTGGAAGGCTGAAGCATGAGGATCACATAAGGACAGAAGTTGGAGGCTGCAGGGAAATGTGATGGCACCACTGTACTCCAGCCTGGGCAACAGAGCCAAGACCCTGTCTCAAAAAAATTTTAAAAAGTTCTTCCAGCTTCAGGCCCAAAGTTCTTTCCATTAAAAGTCTGATAATGAAGAAGCAGCAGCTTCTCCACTCCTTCTCGAATCTCCGCCTGGTTGGGGCCCACCTGCTTCCACTCCTGTCTCCACCATGTGCATCAAGGTGACCCAGAAGTCCTACAAGGTGTCCACCTCTGGCCCCTGGGACTTCAGCAGCCGCTCCCTACACGAGTGGGCCCGGTGCCCCCATCAGCTCCTCAAGCTTCTCCCGAGTGGGCATGAGCAGCTTCCAGGGTAGCCTGGGCGGAGGCTTTGGCGGGGCCGGTGGTATGGGAGGGATTACTGCTGTCATGGTCAACCAGAGCCTGCTGAGCCCCCCTAACCTGGAGGTGGACCCCAACATCCAGGCCAGGCCCTGCACACCCAGGAGAAGGAACAGATCAAGACCTACAAAACAAATTTGCCTCCTTCATTGACAAGATACGGTTCCTGGGGCGGCAGAACAAGATGCTGGAGGCCAAGTGGAGCCTCCTGCAGCAACAGAAGATGGCTCGGAGCAACATGGACAACATGTTCCAGGAGCTACCTCAACAACCTTAGGCAGCAGCTGGAGACTCTGGGCCAGGAGAAGCTGAAGCTGGAGGCAGAGCTTGGCAACATTCAGGGGCTGGTGGAGGACTTCAAGAACAAGTACCATGATGAGATCAATAAGCATATAGAGATGGAGAATGAATTTGTCCTCATAGAGAAGGATGTGGATGAAGCTTACAAGAACAAGGTAGAGCTGGAGTCTTGCCTGAAAGGGCTGACTGATGAGATCAACTTCCTCAGGCAGCTGTATGAAGAGGAGATCTGGGAGCTGCAGTCCCTGATCTCGGACACGTCTGTGGTGCTGTCCAGGACAGCAACAACTCCCTGGACATGGACAACATCATCGCTGAGGTCAAGGCCCAGTATGAGGAGATTGCCAACTGCAGCTGGGCTAAGGCTGAGAGCATGTACCAGATCAAGTATGAGGAGCTGTGGACGCTGGCCGGGAAGCACGAGGATAACCTGCGGCATACAAAGACTGAGATCTCCGAGATGAACCAGAATGTCAGCTGCCTCCAGGCTGAGATCAAGGGCCTCAAAGGCCAGAGGGCTTCCCTGGAGGCCGCCATCGCCGATGTCAAGCAGCACAGGGAGCTGGCCATTAAGGATGCCAACACCAAGCTGTCGGAGCTGGAGGCCGCCCTGCAGCGGGCCAAGCAGGACATGGCGCAGCAGCTGCATGTATACCAGGAGCTGATGAATGTCAAGCTGGCCCTGGACATCAAGACTGCCACCTACAAGAAGCTGCTGGAGGGCAAAGAGAGCTGGCTAGAGTCTAGGATGCAGAACATGAGTATCTACTCGAAGACCACCAGTGGCTGTGCTGGAAGGTTGAGCTCGGCCTATGGGGGCCTCACAAGACCCCTCCTCAGCTATGGCCTGAGCTCCAGCTTTGGCTCTGTCGCGGGCTCCAGCTACTTCAACTGCACCAGCTCCACCAGGGCTGTGGTTGTGAAGATCGAGACCCGCGATGGGAAGCTGGTGTCTGAGTCCTCTGACGTCCTGCCTGAGTGAACGGCCATGGCAGCCCCTCTCACCCTACCCCACCTGCAGCTGTCCCAGAGCCCATGAGAGAGGCCGCTGTGCAGAGGAGCACAGGGAACAGGAGACCCACCTGAGACTCAGCCCTAGCCCTCAGCCCACCCGCGGGGGGGGAGTTTACTGCCAGGGGACCCCCCTTCCCCATATCATCTCCAGCTACAAAACAATTCAATTTTTTTTTCACAAAATAAACCCTCAGCTAGCTCTGCCAATTGTCAAAAAGAAAAAAGAGTTTGATAATGAAAACGATTCTAATGTCATATTTCCATAATATAAAATAGAATATGTTAAAATAATTCCTACTAAATTTTTTTTCTGGGCCTGTGAAAAAAGATGCCTTGGCCATGGGTTTGTTTTAAATGCTAAACAAGAGAGGAATTATACATGGCTAGAAATAAATTTAGCTGATTATTTGTCAATATAATATTATATATACAGTTATGCATTGCTCAGTAATCAGGATACATTCTGAGAAATCCATCATTGGGCAGTTTTAATGTGTGAACCTCATAGAGTGTACTGACACAAACCCATATGGTACAGCCTACTACACACCTAGGCTATATGGGATAATCTATTGCTCCTAGGTCACAAACCTGTAGGCAACTGTAACACAATGGTACTTGTGTATCTGAACGTATCTAATTACATAGAAAAGGTACAGTAAAAATAGGATATTAAATCTTATGGGACCACCATTGTATGGACAGTTCATCATTGGCCAAAACACTGTATGTGGCTTATGACGGTACAGAAAAAAACTGACTATAAATATATGATGGGGCTGGTAGGAGCCATACAGCCCAGTCAGTAAAGTGAGGGCTCAATCATCTCACCGCCCAATTCACCTCCAGGAAACTTTCTGCTTCAGCCCATTGAGGACACATGGGAAGGAGAGTCTCATACCACCCCACCATCCCTTTTCCCTTCAGGAGCCAGAAATCCAGAATCATATCTGAAATTCATCATTTTTAAATGTTATCAATTAATCTCATTCTAAAGAACATTCTGCATGTCAAATACAGCCTGTGGGCAACCAGGGTGTGGCTTCAGTTCGAAGCCATCTTATTTCTGAGTAGGTAGCACTTTCTACTCATGGACTGACTTGAATCAGAAAAAAAAAAAAAAAAGCAAGAAGAGAACATATGAATACAAAAAAAAATTTTGGTTATCTTCTCTGTGCTTCTTATTTACCCACATTGAAAATTTTTTTTTTTTTTTTTTTTTGAGACGGAGTCTCGCTCTGTCACCCAGGCTGGAGTGCAGTGGCGCAATCTCGCCTCACTGCAAGCTCCGCCTCCCGGGTTCACGCCATTCTCCTGCCTCAGCCTCTGCGAGTAGCTGGGACTACAGGCGCTCGCCACCACGCCCGGCTAATTTTTGGTATTTTTCAGTAGAGACGGGGTTTCACCGTGGTCTCGATCTCCTGACCTCGTGATCCGCCCGCCTCGGCCTCCCAAAGTGCTGGGATTACAAGCGTGAGCCACCGCGCCCGGCCCACATTGAAAATTTTGCCTAGACTTGTGAACTTCAAATGAGTGCCATTATATGAAATAACTGTGCTTATAAGAGTGCTTTAAAGTCCTTAGATTTGAAGATGTTTAACGTACTAATCCAACTTAAAAACTAAGTTTGCCTTCCATGGGAGAATCCAGAGGCTAAAACACAGGATACAAACAGAGTATTTATTCTTGTAAGGACAGGATCTGATGTTTCTGCTCTATATTTTAGCAGTGGCACATAAAGATTATAATTGGGAATGAAAGAAAGCAAAGGACCCACTGAAAAACGGATGTCTTGAGCTAGAAGTAGCAATCACAGCATCTGCACTTTGGCGTCCGGAGAAAAACACTGGAAGAAAACAATAAAGCACAAAGTATAAAAACACCAAAGAAGTCAGCTGGTTTTCTCAGTTGATTGGGGGGAAAATAGAGTACAAAAGGATATTTAGAAGACGTTGGTAAAATTCTGAAGACTTAAATAGCTTATGGTTCAGATAAGCTGAAAAATGGAGGCAAAAGGAGTAAAAGGAGAATAAAATGGCTGTGCTTAGTTTTTTCTGTTACTGTAAGGCTTAAAAGACAATTCAGAACTGGGTCATGTTCAGACTCTTTCACCAAGATCAGTACCATTGCTTCTTTCTTGGTATCGTCTTTCGAATGTCAAATTCACTCCAATTTATTACATATAACTTTCCAGAGAGCACCTTAAAAACTGCCTCACTTTATTTCCTTGCGAATACTCTATGCTATATTTATATATTCTACCTACTACATAACACAGAAAGAACGCAGGATTTCGAGTAAGAATACTTGGATTCAAGACTTGGTCACCTGTTTAGGTAGATGATTTCTGGAATCATTTAATTCCTCTGAGCCTCAGTTGATCATTTTGTACAATAAAGGTAATATGACTTGCCTTAACTACCTCACAAGGTCGTTGCAAGGATTAAAAAAGTGTCTCTCAAGTTTTAATCTTAAAAATATATTATCTGAAAAGCATCCAAATGGTCATCCTCCAAGGAAACTACAACCTAACTGATCATTTAACAAACATTATTAAACATCTACTGTTACTTCAAACACTGGCAATATAGCTGTGAAAATGACAAGGTCCCTGCCTGCACACATGGAGCCCATAATCTGATTACAGTTGTAAATTTTTAATTTGGGGTTTGATGATAACATAGTAAACAAAAAAAAATTCATCTTTCAGCTAGTAAGTAGATTACAAGTTTGTGATAATGTATTGTTTTTCATTAATTTTCATAAAGAAAAGAATATAATGGCATTATCTTAATTAAATTCAAAAAGGCACTTAGCCTGAAACCACAGAGTAAAGGCATTATTTACTATACATGTGTCATTGGAATATAGTAATTATTAGTCACCACAGACACACTTGCTATCATGCAAACATAAGGAAAATGCAGCTGCTTACTCAAAGTTTGATTTGTGGAAACATGATATATTCATCCAAAATAGCTATTACTAAGTTCTTATTTTATGCAAGACCCCACAGCGGACACCATAAGGGATAGGTCAGCAAGCCCCAGTTTCTTGCTACCTTCAAAGGACTTGTAATAAAGGAATAAAAGATTTGTGAGCTCCTGTAAGTAAGAGAATGACGTATGACTATTGAAGAGGTATTATAGTGGCTTAGAAAGAGATACCAAATTTAAGGAGTCAAAAGGTGCCCTCATGAAATTTTGACCAATAATGCAAAGCACCAGACCAGCAGTCAAAACTCCAAGTTTGAGTCTAATGATGTATTCACCCAAATCTGGTTCTATGAACTGAAGCAAATTACTTTAACTCAGTTTTTCTATCTATGAAATAAAAAAATAGAAAACTACCAATATTCTGACATTCTCAAATCCTTGAGTTGGAAAAACTCATGACTGAATGAACAGATTTTTCTGAATACCAGCTACTCCACAGTTTTGATTGTTGCATTAGATAACATATGTGAAGCACTCTCAGTATTTCCTACCCTAAGGAGGTCCTCAATAAATGTTGAACCTTGATCTGAAGTAGGAAATAGTTGAACTAAACCTTAACATATTGGTAAGATTTTAATAGAGAGAGATATGAAGAAAGTAATGTCAAGCCAAAAGAGCAGGCTGGGGAAAGACACGGAATTTAGAACATGTAGTATGAATGGCAAGTAATCTCATTTGGCTCCACGCTGAAGTGTATTAAGTGGAGGAATAAGAGGTAAGCTTGAAACGATGGCGCTGACCCAGAATATTTAAAATGCTGACTGCCACATGGAAGTGTTTTCCCTTAATGTAGTAGGAACCAGCGAGGCACTGGGGGACTGCAAAGGACATCAGCCTAAACATGTAAAATCTATACAAACCCTTTGCATCATTTGATGATCAAACACCTCCAAAGAAAGCCAATCAACAAGCTCTTTGGGTAATATATTTGACAGTAGCTCATATGACACCACTACCATTTCCAGTTAACATAAATAGAAAGAAACTCTTTGATGATTATTTCTAGTCGCTCTCTTTTAGTAGGACACTGGTGAATGCCTCTCTCAATATTAGGTGCATTGCATTTCTCAGAATTTATCTTTAATCAAGCTATCTTAAAAACTTGAGATGCTAAATGGAAAGATTTGTATCAATAAAGTACAGAGTTTATAATTTGTTTCAGAAAGACTTCACTGTACATTTATGAATCACTATGGTACTCCATATAAATACAAAAGAAAGCACGACAAAAATATGTTCGCTAGGCTACCAATACGCACTGTGTCTTAAAACTACTATGCAATATGTTTGTACTATGATGAGGAGGGTTACAATAAGAGAATGAAGAATAATTTGAGGGAGAGAAAAAGAAAAAAGAAGCTAAAAGATAATTAATATCTAAGCTAAATAAAATAAGAAAAACAAAAGCATTTCAAATGTGGAACCCTGCCTTCTTTTATGAGTTTTTCACTACATTCCATTATTAAAATTCAGCCAAATTTCTTAACTGAAGGAAGACAATACTTGCTAAATAAACTTCTTTGTTTCTACTGTAGGAAGCATCTAAATTTATAGTTTCTTATTTTTACAAACCTCTTTCAAATGGATGAAATATTTTCACAGTCATAATTCAATACAGTGAGTAAGATGTTTTTACCCGTATTATAAAAATAAGAGAACTGAGGCTCAGAGGAGTGAAGTGACTTGCTCAGTCAGAGCACACCCAAAACGGACAGCTTTAAGACCCATATCCAGGTCCTGTGATTACAAATCTCTTGTTCCTGCTAGCATATCATCCTACAGCAATACTAGTGTGCATGCTATGCATCAGATAAAGAGTAGAGAAAGAGTTCTCGGCATTCACAATAGTTGCTCTTTTGCACAAAGAGAGAAGAATGACATAGTGCCAGGGTGCAGGGCAGCTTCGTTCCTTTTTCATTTATCTAACATAGTCCTACACCTTCCATACTGAGAATTGTATAAAAATAATCAAGTTCACAGAACTCTTGACACCATCTGCTGACACCACACTGTACAAACATCAAATGTAGATGATAATACAATTAAGTTTTAATCTACTTTGGGATACTATCCAATTTGTGGACCATCTGGGGAGCATGTGTCCTCCACCTCAGTTCACCTTTGCTGTTTGCCTGATTCTGGACTAACTCTGTGCGAAGGTGTGAAGAATGAAAACTGATCACTGCATTAAAATATAATTCAGAAGGCAATGGTACGCTGGAAAACTACATAATTGTCCCCAACGGTAAACAGAAATAATTTGAAGTTCTCTGCTATTAGAACTTATAAGCATTGCTCTTTTCCTCCATTCATGCCAGTGACGTGAGTGTAGGTGTTACATCATGTCTGAACAGGCTTCATTCCACTTTCTGATTAAAGAGAATACTATGATAGATCCTCCAAGAAAGATGGAATATGAGACAAAATGATTCGCTTCTCCTTCCAGATTTTTTATTCCTGTGCACATTAGACAGCATGTCTAAAGGTACTACCTACACCAGATCACAAGAACCAATCAGAAAGGAAAATAGAGTGTACAATCAATGGCACGCACTCAACTCTGGAAATAACCGCCCCCCCCCCCCCCAGTTATGTCAAATAATTCGTTAATAGGCTATGCTTTGGGTAAGGCCTCCATTTGTACAGAAGAAAGCATTTTTACCAAAGCCAGAGCTTTCTTCTCCTCTTTTAGGCTCAGAGCTCCCTCTTGTCATTAGGTTCATACCTAGAATTCAGAATAAAAAATTTAAGGAGACCTGACCCATTACCATGGGATTTACATCACATTTGTCAGTCTGGCTCTAATGTGTTGCCCCTGTTCTGGAAATTGAGCTTCTACCATTTTCCCAGGCCTGACTCCTTTTCCTGGGTACCTGTAAAAGACCTCACTTTGTTCTTGCTACCACCGCCCTGCCCCCACTGCCATTCCCCCATGGAATGCTGCTCCTGAAACTTAGTCCTGCTCTTTGCTACCTCCAGACAATGTTTCTTCACACTGATTTCCCACTTGTATCCCTCCTGCCCTCCATAAGAATACTCCGGGCTATATTGCTTTTGCCTTATCCCTAAACGCCATGCTTTGCCTACCAGAATGGATCCTCAGAACACAAGTTAGGCCTGATTCCAGCACTGGGTCCGCACAGTGGCAAGTTCTTGTTTGGGTCCCAGTGGTCCACATCTGTGTCCACTTGCTGGAGTTGATCACTAAGAGCTTATAGTCTAATTGAAAGAGATGTACATTAACAAAAGGATTGGTTTTTGACTTTTGTTGTCTTACACTGTCAGCTCTTACAGGCACTTAAGGATGAAATAGCATGGTTCATGAATTGGTGGGCTATTGGCATAATTCAGCTATAATTATAACCAACTTATAATTGATGATGTAATGATAGTACTGAATAGTGGGAAACTTGGGAACCAGACTTCCTGGACGCAAACTCCAGCTTTGACGTTTACCAACTTTGGGCCATTGGGCAAAATTAACGAGTGCCTCAATTTATTCAACTATGAAATGAGGAAAATCATACTGCTTTCTCAAAGGGCTTTGAGGATGAAATGTATTAAAATATATAAAGTGCTTCGTGCAGGACCTGCTCATAATAAATGCTCAACTAATAGATGTGGATTAACTCGGTGGGCTGCCGTATCTAAAAAATAATAAGAATCACAGAGAAGACCAAGTAGGGAAATCAGTCCCATATTGAAATTCACTATTAATTCTTTCAAGAAGACTTCTCTGCCCTTCCGCAGGACAAGCTGAATTTGACTCCAATACATCAGTAACTGGTTGGCAGGGAAGTCTGGAGTACTACATCTACCTTGACAGCTTATTACCTACATGGAAGTTTTTTATCTGTTAAATGTAGAAAATAGTGCTTCCTACCTAGTAGGGTTAGCCTTACCACAAAATTAGTTAAGACAGATAAAGCACTTAGAATCATGCCTGACATACAGAAAACACAAGTGTGAGCTAATTGCTTTTATAAGTGTAGCCTACACAATGGTCAGGAAGATGCTGTGATGAAACCAGAATGTCCCTAAGTGATTAGAGCCTGGAAGATTCATGTTTCTGGCAAAGGGCGAAACTCATTACTCCAGTCATACTCAGGACCCTTCCCACTGAAAGTAAATTCAAATCTTAACTGTACCTTAAAGAACATACCACATGGAAAAAAACACAAAATACTCAGACCAGAAGGAAGCAATCACAGCCACATTCTCCTACAAACAGAGACAGTGGGCAAAACAAGGATAACAAGTTTCCAAGGATAACAACTCACATTTTGCAAAGCTTTTAAAGCATGTACTCTTTGAAAAATTCAGTGAGAGGGTGCGCTTAAAAGATCAAGTAGATAAAAACACTTTTTGAATAAAAATTAGGGTCCCCAAGCAAGGATGCAACAATCCAACACATATAGGTAGGAGGCAAAAAGGTGTGAACACAAAGGAGGATCAAAACAATCTAAAGGAAGAGAATTTCAGAGTGGACCGATGTGGTAATTGCCAGATTCTTAGTGAATAGGTCCCAGAAATGAATACCTGAGTTCTGCTCTAGTATAAACATATATTAGTTTATTTCATGGTAAATTTCAGAGCCTATTTCTTATTCCAAAAGGTGGACTCAGTTATTTTCAACAAAAGCTTTGCTAATGCTACCGCTCTCCATTGGAGGCTAAACTCCCCTGGAGCGGTTGGAGACTGTGTTTCCAGCAGCAGTGGGCTGGCCTTGATTGTTAACTATCTGAGTGACCTTAGGAAAGTTACAACTCCCTCTCCATTCATCTCCCGTCTGCAGAGTGGACATAATGCTGGACTCTACCCAATAGAAGTAACACGATTATTGATTTAGCTAACACACATGACGCACTTAGGAAGGTCCATGACACACAGAAAGTATTATGTACTTTCTGTTGTCTCATAAGGTACCAAGTTAAAGAATGTCACCATTGTTTTCTACGGATATCTAGACTAAGCTGACCCGATTGAGTATTGCAGTCAAGATTCTAAAGGACAAGATCAAAAGGGAAAAACGTGGGCAAATAACACCTCAGAATCTGTTCTGCCTTGTTCCCTATGGCTCGGTCTGCACCACTAGATTTAACAGGGTTCATTTTCTCTAGACGTATTTTACCTTACAATCTGGCTTACTAGGAATGAGCTCCCTGAGAAGCTGGCAGGTTTCTTTGTTCTCTACCTTGCATTTAACGTAGTTCCAGACACAAACTAAGCTCTCAAAAAATGAGTAATGAATAATCAACAAATGGATATCAAGCAGGAAAGAATTGTTCTAAATCCAAGACTACTTGCTAAAATCAGCAAACTTTTAAATTCATTAATAGAACAAAATGATTATTTTAATATTCTTTTAATAGTTTACAGCTAAAAGCATCAGCAGTGCTCTCTAAAGTGAATTGTGTCAACCGTTATGTTGGGAATCTTGAAATGTTTTTGCCGAATACTACTGCCATATCCTTCTGTCATTTAGAGACTTTTTAAATTGTTTTGTCTGCCCCAAATATTCTGAGACACTTGTGTGTTCTCTCTGCATTGGACTGCCTACACAGAGAAAAATTATCCACTTCCCCATCAACCACTGACTTTTTCTATTACCAAATGAGAGGTTCTAAAGGCCCACAATGACTAGGATAAATCACTCCATTTCTTTTACTCTATTAAAGTAGATATTTTATGTTCCACTGCCACAAAATCCAAGATGAACACCAAAAATAGCCTGTGAGTTGAAGACGCCCATTTTAAAATGGCACCACAATTTATCCTATTTCTTACTGTACCATGAGCATTACATTATTCATTAGAAGATTTGGTTTTTAGGCAGCCTTTGCTGCCTTTGCTGAGTGTAGGCTTCCCAGTGCAAACTGGTGATATAAAGAGATATCTTCCAGAGATAAGGTCACTTTGTGGATTCCCACCTGTGTGACCCCACTGTGTTTGCATAAATATAAATTTACTCTATGACATTCCTGTCATGTCTGCTCAGTGAGCAAGTAATTTGCCACTCTCATTACCCCAGGTACAAGGTACCTTGTGAAAAATCAATCTTCTTTCTGCTTCATACATCACAGCTTCCCCCCGTCACCCAGTGCATTCTGACTCTGAAATGCAGCTGTGAGATAAAGACACAGGTCTGTTTCAGCAGGCTGCATTGTCCAAAGGGGCTAATGAATGTTACACCTCACTGGGAAACCCCATCTTGGGGCAAGGGAAATGTCTATATAAAAAGCAAATGTGCTGTTTTGTGCAAAGCATTTCCTATACCAGAGGGAGGGAGGTCTTAATAGTAGAACAAATAAGTAGCTATAGGGGGTTTAGTGCACAGTTTTTCAGAAATATTAATCTGCCATCTCTTCAGGCTACAAATCGTTTTCTCTACCTCTTGACAGGTTAAATTTTGACTTTGAAAGACAATCCATTGCAGGATCCTGACTGGCTATAATATGCCAGACTTCTCCCTAGGGACAGAGCCACCTCCCTCCAGCAGATGAAACCATTTTCAGTGTTTTCCTTCGTGCTGATTGCTGTTTTTTCACCAATGTATCCTCCCCAACATCATAGCATAAATGCCAGTGGGGGAAAAAAAAGCAGTGGAAATAATTTCATTTTGTATCTATTTTCTGATCCAAAAAGGGGTTATATCCTGGAATTTTCTTGCTATATAGTATAGTACTTGCTATATAGATCTGTTTTAGAAAATCACTAATTTGAATGTCAGGAAATATGTATTGAGTACCTACTGTGTTCTATTTCTGGAGCTGTAAATAAAGTAATTAACAGAAGTAACATAGTCCTTCCATCATGGAATTTATGTTCCAGAAGGGAGAAAATAAATGAATACCTAAATAAACCGTGACAATTTTAAGTATTGATCAGTGCTTGGGGGGCTAAAACATTAGACAGGATGGTGAGAAAGATTTAGCCAAATAAACCAGCTGTGAGGAAGAAGAAAAGAAGCAGCAGAAGCAGAAGCAGCAGAAGCAGGAGAAGTAGAAGCAGCAGAAGCAGCAGCAGCAGAAGCAGCAGCAGGAGCAGAAGAAATAGACGCAGAAGCAGCAGAATCAAAAGAAGAATCAGAATCAGAAGTAAAAGAAGGGCCAGGCGCCGGTGGCTCATGCCTGTAATCCCAACAATTTGGAAGGCCAAGGTGGGCAGATCCCCTGAAGTCAGGAGTTCAAGACCAGCCTTATCAACATGGAGAAACCTCGCCTCTACTAAAAATACAAAAAATTAGCCAGGCGTGGTGGTGCGTGCCTGTAATCCCAGCTACTAGGGAGGCTGAGGCAGGAGAATTGCTTGAACCTGGGAGGCAGAGGTTGCAGTGAGCTGAGATCATGCCATTGCACTCCAGCCTGGGCAACAAGAGCAAAACCTCCATCAAAAAAAAAGAAAAGAAAAGAAAAAGAAGGTGGAGTAGGAGGAGGAGAAGGAGGAGGAAGGTAAGGGAGCATATAAGCATATTCTCGGCAAAATAAAAGGAATAGAAATAGTGAAATAGAGAGAAGGCAGTGTGGGAGGGGCAGTATGTATGAGTCAGCAGAGTGATCCTGGCAGAAGTCAGTCCACAGAAGCCTGTTGGCCATGAGAAAGAACTGGGATTTATTCGAAGTGCGGTAGGAAGCCACTGGAAAGGGAAAGTGGAGAGGGCTTTGAAACAACCAGGCAACTGAAACGATCTGATTTACATTTTTTAAAGATCATGTTAAAAAGTGCTGCTGCATAGAGTTGTGGGGGGTAAATGGAGTAGAAGTAGGGGGAACATCTAGGATGCTCGGACCACAGTCCAAGCAAGTTATGATGATGGCCTGACCTACAAAGCTATCAGTAGAGAGGAAGAAAAGTAGACATATGTGTGATATACTTTGGATATATAGACCTTAGAACTTGGTCAGAGATTTGATGAGAGGGTAGCAAAGAGGACAGGAATCAAGGACATAGTCAAGATATTTGGTTTAAAAAACTAGATGAATATCGGTGTCGTTACTATGACGGAGAGAAAGTGGAAATGAGTTAATTTTCTCTGGGACATATTAAATTTGAGAAGACAGATGTCCAAGATGTTATGTAGGAAGTTGGGAACACAAACCCGAAGCTTAGGGAGAAGTAACTTCTAGAGCACATAGATAGTATTTAACACCATGTATGTGAATGAGCTCACTCAGGGCAGGGGTGCCAGCTAAAAGATAAGACAGAATTTCCAAAGCAATGAACAATGACTTAATATAAGTACGTCCAAAACATTGCATAGGACATACCTATACTAAAGTATGTCCTGGCTGGGCATGGTGGCTCACGCCTATAAGCTCAGCACTTTGTGAGGCTGAGGCTGGCAGATCACTTGAGGTCAGGAGTTCTAAACCAGCCTGGCCAACATGGCAAAACTCTGTCTCTACTAAAAATGCCAAAGTATTAGCTGGGCATGGTGGCACACGCCTGCAGTCCCAGCTACTTGGGAGGCTCAGGCACGAGAATCGCTTGAACCCAGGCAGCAGAGGTTGCAGTGAGACAAGATCGTGCCACTGCACTCCAGCCTAGGTGACAGAGTAAGACTCCATCCTGATAAATAATAAAGTATGTCCTAATAATTTATAGACTGAATAAGTAAATAAATGTGTATATGTATAAAATATAAACATGTTTGCAGTTAAAAAAAAATCTGAAATTCAAATTTAACTTAAATGCTATATTTTTATTTCCCAACAATCTAGGCAATCATAACTCTGAGTGAGATTATAAATAGAGAAGACCCAAGATCTAAAGCACTCCTAACTTTAAAGGTGGAATAGAGGAAAAAAGAGGTAGCAGAGAAGACCAAGAAGGAGGTGTCAGTCAGAAGAATATGGTTTCACAGAGACTAACAGAAAGAAGGTATCCCAAGAAGGAAATGCTCAACTGAGTCCAAAGTTTTGACTACGGCTTAGGGGTTGAATAGGATGAGCTTAAACAAGTAACCATTACACTTGGCAGCCTGCAAGCAAGCCTTGGTGACCTTGAAAACAGCAGCTACAGTGAAGTGGGAGGAAAGTGGGAGGAACAGAAGACCCTCTGGAGTGAGATAAAGAGATAAAGAAGTGAATACAATGAATATAGAAACCTCTTCCAATAAGCTTTGCTATGAAAGGGAGAACAAAAACTGGGTAGCAGCTATGGGAGCACCTAGGGTTGGGGAGATACAGGATGATGTGTGTGTGTAATGGGAATGATCTGGTAGAGAGGGAGAAGTGGAAGATTCAGGAGTGAGAGGGGAGAATGGCAGGAGGAAAGCTCATGAGAGGGAATAAGATCCAGACCATGATGGATGGGTTGGCTTTGAATAGCAGTGGAGACAACTCTTCCATTTTAACAGAAAGAACATAGTAAATATGAGTGTGGTGTCTGTTGATTTCAAATTTAATAAACAACTCCAAAGATACACGTACATAAAAATATTCCACTTATAATCAAATATTTTTCTATGTTTTAGTTTGTGCAAAATTACCCTGCTATTATATACTCACATAAACAAATATAGACATGTTCAAAATTAGTTGTTTCAAGACATTTTGATAGCTAAATGAATGTTAGATAATCATTTAGGAAAAAATTTATTCACGTTCTCTTTTACATTCCTAGTTTACTACCATTTATATTTTCCATCTTCACTGTTTTCGAATAGTATTTATCTTAGTTTCCCTATATGAACCCAAGTCAAACTGATACTGCTTTTAGAACAGATAAAATATGCATGCAGTAAAACTCCTGATTATTAAACAAACTGTCATGTGATTATGTATCAATTTACACTGTCCAGGCTAAACAGGCCTCTTTCTCAGCATGTTTACTACCATTTATTTTCCACCTTCACTGTTTTTGAATAGTATTTATCTTAGTTTCCCTATATGAACCCTTTATTTTTCATGAATATGGGAAGTATAAAATAGTTACAACACCAAAGTTGAGGTTTTTCTAAATACAAATTAGACATTCCTAAATAACATTTCTCTTAACTGTGCCATAACGTACATCATTAAATATAAAAGTTTTGCTAATACAAAGTGAAAGTAAATACTGCCAAACTCCGGAGAAACAAAGGTCAGTTGCTGCGGGAACCAACCTTTGGACCTCTTGACCTTTGCATGTGTTGCATTAATGTAGATATTTGCATTGGATCTACTCCAAAATATAAATCAGGTATTCACTAATACAGTTATAAATGCAGATCAGCAGCAAAGAGACAGTGCTGCATTTTGGGGAGCACAAAGACAAACAGTAAAGACAATTTTTAAAAAATAGATAGAGTATCTTTAAAACATTTCTCTCAGTATCATACAGTCATCTGTCACTTACCTGAAGTCCTGGTGATATTTGTACATGAACGCAATTATCGCATAATACTTAATGTTCTTGTTAACAAAACAGCAATAGTGTGGTAAACAGAACTCCCTGGTTCATTAAAGGGTAATTATTGCCCACATGGTTCTTGCAATTTTCAACTCAAAGCTCACAGCTAAAACAATCTTAAATTCTTTTGAATATTGAAAGGAATTTGTCTCTTAGCCATATCCTGCATTTGAAGTCAAACTGATACTGCTTTTAGAACTGATAAAATATGGATGCAGTAAAACTCCTGATTATTAACCAAACTATCATGTGGTTATGTATAGATTTACACTGTCCAGGCTAAACAGGCCTCTTTCTCAGCATGTTTACTACCATTTATATTTTCCACCTTCATTGTTTTTGAATAGTATTTATCTTAGTTTCCCTATATGAACCCAAAGAACACAGACAGAGCAAAATTGAAGTTCCATTCCATTTTTACATAAGCCAAGGGCATTATGTACTTTCAGGGTCTGGTACCTAGCAGTGAGCCAATAAACATGCATGGATAGAAGCACGGATGGATGCGTGGATGTCCAGAAGGACTATGAGGAGAGTAAGCTATGAAATTTAGTCAGACAATAAAAATAGAATCACAAATATATGTTTTATATCAGTTGAGAAAAATGAGACATAGCCAAGATTTTAAACAATCTGCTACCCCTCCTAAAACTACAAGTAGGTGACAAATGTCTTAATTCCATGGTTTTTCTTAAAGAAAAAGCTATTTCTTCTACATCCTTTCACCGTCCATAAAGCATACACTATCCCTCCCATAATTTACCCACTCACACACTAAAAAAGTGAAACAGTTCTCCCAAGTATTAACTCAATGATACTCCAGGCTCTTATGGCCAAGTTTAAAAACTGATACCTGAGATTTACTCAAAGTTTCCAAAGCAAACACAAATACAGTGTGGTAAAGACTTAGAGAGAACAGTTCACAAAGGCCCATGTTCCCAAGAATAACGTCCATGCTTACTTCAGATGACCTTAACAGTTCAGATGTTTGGCAATTCACACCTGTAAATCATAAACTGGGGCCATCTCTTCACAGAGTGAACATTTTAGAGGCTGGAAATATGTCATTCTCATCTTTGTATCACAGGAGTCCATGCCACACAGCTAAATAGTAGGTACTCAATATATGTGTTTATTGGATGAATGAGTGAATGAAAAACTGAAGGCATCCATGCCTAGGTACCCTAGTAAGAAGTAAAATACAACCAGTAATCTAGTATCCTAACAATACGTGTCAGAGAACAGATTATACAAACTCTTCAAATATTTGGTTATATACAGAAGTTAGCACTCCCCAAAAACAGATTGCCCTGTAAATAAGGATTTCATGAAACTACAAATCCATCAAGCAGTTAGTGAGAGAGAAGACAGGGGAGAATGAGAGAGAGAAATGAGAGGGAAGGGAGGAGGAGAGGATGTAAACGGAGGGGAGAAAAAGAAGACAACTACCAAAGGGTGACGGGTCAGCAGGATGGTACCTAAAATCTATGCTCATCGATGAGGCAATGGAAAGCCAGTTCTTTGTTTTTGTTTCATTTCTTTATTTTATTTAAAGCCTTAAACTTAGCCAAGCTAAGTATGAGGTTCACAAGGAAAGTAATGGCTCTGGGGTTGAGAGTTAATAAAATTCTGGAATGAAAAAAACTAACAATGGCAGTCAAAAGCACAAATTAAGCCAAGATCTAATTATATTACACTTTCATGAATGTAAAAAACATTATGAAATATTTAATAATCTACCAAACTCCACACTTTTCATCTACCCAGGGATTCCATAGATTGCATACAATTATCTCTTCAGTTAAATACACAGCACTTGGCAAGCACTTAGATTCATGTTCACATCATTGTTCCTGATATTACTAGGCCACTTCAAGTGCTTGAAGCTCTTCCCTTGCCATTCTCTGTGCTTAGAGAGTTTTAGGTTATCAGGATTTCAATCTGCTTGTTTTAGTCAGTAGTTCTGCACTATTTGCCTGTACCTTACATGTGAGCCTTTTGGCAGATGATTTATTTGATTTACTTTATTCTTACCTTGCCAACACTTCTAAAATTGAATAAAAGAAAAAAGAAGAGGGCTCAGCAGGCACTGAACAACATGTCACATTGTCAACCAAAGGCTAAATATATATTCTGATTTCTAAGAGACCCTGGGACCTAAATTTTTAAAAAAAGATGTAACTGTTTGCATCATCTATGATGTTTCCTTTCTTTTGGCTGCCATCAAACTATTTGTGATACAAATAGCAAATGCGAGATATAAATGTTATCTGATAACATGATAATCTAGATAGTATCTTATCTATATTGAGGGTCCAGATGATCTCAAAAATGACTGATTTCATGCAATATTACTTTTCCATATTATTTGATACATATAAAATAGGTAACATCGGTATATTTAGAAAGCAAAATAATAAGATAAATATGAACTACTACCTACCAAACCAATTGCCAATTTAATAACAATAACATTACCATTGGTCCTGAAAGACAAACCCCTTGTTATCTGCAGGGGATTCATTTTAGGACCCATGTAGAGTGGATGTACAAATCCTTGAGACAAAATGATGCTGACTATACATCCTTAACTAATGTATTATTTCAATTTATTTGGTTTCAGCTTCATAAATATGACATTATACTATGTGCAATTTCCTGAAACTTGCTTTTTTCACTCAACATTATACAGGATATATCTGTAGGTTCTGCAACCATGATATAGCAGTCCATTTTCACACTGCTATAAAGAACTGCCCGAGACTGAGTAATTTATAAAAAAAAAAGAAGTTTAATTGACTCACAGTGCAGCATGGCTTGGGAAGCCTCAGGAAACTTACTATCATAGCAGAAGGGGAAGCAGGCATGTCTTACATGGCAGCAGGTGAGAGACAGAGGAATGAGTGTGAAGGAGGAACTGTCCAACACTTATAAAATCATCGGATCTCATGAGAACTCACTCACTATCATAAGGACAGTATAGGGTAAACTGTCCCTATGATCCAATCACCTTCCACCTGGTTCCTCCCTTGACACATGGGGAATATGGGGATTACAATTTGAGAAGAAATTTGGGTAGGGACACAGAGCCAAACCATATCATACTGCCCCTGGCCCCTCCCAAGTCTCACATATTTTTTTCATTTCAAAACCAATCATGCCTTCCCAACAGTTTCCCAGAGTCTTAACTCATTTCAGCATTAACCCAAAACTCCAAGTCAAAAGTCTTATCTGAGACAAGGCAAGTCCCTTCCTCCTAGAAGCCTATAAAATCAAAAGCAAGTTAGTTACTTCCAAGACACAATGGGAGTACAGGCATTGGATAAATGCTCTCATTCCAAATGGGAGAAACTGCCCAAAAGCAAGAGGCTATAGGCCCCATGCAAGTCCAAAATCCAGCAGGACAATTATCATATCTTAAAGCTCCAAAACAATCTTCTTCTACCCATGTCTCACATCCAGGTCACGTTGATGCAAGAGGTGAGCTCCCATGGCCTAGGGCAGTTCTGAACCCGTGGCTTTGCAGGGTATAGCACCCCACCACCACCACCCCCAGCTGCTTCCACAGCTGGTGTTGAGTGTCTGCATCTTTTCCAGATGCATGGTGTGGGTGGTCAGTGGATCTACAATCCTGGTGTCTGGAGGACAGTGGCCCTCTTCTCACAGCTCCACTAGGCAGTGCTCCAGTGGGGACTCTGTGTAGGGGCTCCAACCCCACATTTCCCCTCTGAACTGCCCCAGCAGAGGTTCTCCATGAGGGCTCCACCCCTGCAGCACACATCTGCCTGTACATCCAGGCATTTACATACATCCTCTGAAATCTAGGCAGAGGTTCCCAAAACTCAATTCTTGACTTCTGTGAACCCACAGGACCAACATCATGTGGAAGCCACCAAGGCTTGGGGCTTCCACCCTATGAAGCAACACTCCAAGTGGTACCTTGGCCCCTTTTAGCCACAGCCGAGACTGAAATAGCTGGAATGCAAGGCACAAAGCAGAGGGGCCCTGGGCCCTGCCCATGAAGCCATTTTTTCCTCCTAGCCCTCCAGGCCAGTGATGGGAGGGCCTGTGGGGAAGGTCTCTGACATGCCCTGGAGGCATGTTCCCCATTGACTTGATGATTAACATTAAGCTCCTCATTACTTATGCAAATTTATGTAGGTGGCTTGAATTTCTCCCTAGAAAATGGGTTTTTCTTTTCTATTACATCATCAGGCTGCAAATTTTCCAAACATTTTATGCTCTGCTCCCCTTTTTCCAAACGTTTTATGCTCTGCTTCCCTTTTAAACAGAAGTTCTAATTTGAGGTCATCTCATTCAAGCTCAAAGTTCCACAGATCTCTAGGGCAGGGGCAAAATGCCACCCGTCTCTTTACTAAAGCATAGCAAGAGTGACATTTACTCCAGTTCCCAAGAAATTCTTCATCTCCATCTGAGACCACCTTAGCCTGGACTTCATTGTCCATACTATTATCAGCATTTTGGTCAAAACCATTCAGCAGGTCCCCAGGAAGTTCCAAACTTTCCTACATCTTCCTGTCTTCTTCTGAGCCCTCCACACTGTTCCAACCTCTGCCTGTGGGGACACAGAGTTCCAAAATCACTTCCACATTTTCAAGTATCTTTATAGCAGTGCCCCACTCTCGGTACCAATTTATTGTACTAGTCCGTTTTCACACTGATATAAAGAACTGCCTGAGACTGGGTAATTTATAAAGAAAATAAGGTTATTGACTTATAGTTCCACATGGCTGAGGAGGCCTCAGGAAACTTGCTATCATGGCAGAAGGGGAAGCAGGCACATCTTACATGGCAGCAGGCAAGAGAGGAGAGAGTGTGAAAAAAAAAAACTGTCAAATGCTTATAAAACCATCAGATCTCATGAGAATTCACTCGCTATCACGAGAACAACATGGGAATCTGTCTCCATGATCCAATCACCATTAACCGGTGCCTTTCTTGACATGTAGGGATTATGGGAATTACAATTCGAGATGAGATTTGGGTGGGGACACAGAGCCAAACCATATCACATGGATTCATCCAACCGTGGATCAAAAATATTCAAAAAATTAAAAACTTCATCTGTATTGAAAATGTATAAACTTTTTTCCTTGTCATTATTCTCTGAACAATACAGTATCACAACTATTTATGTAGCATTCATATTATATTAGGTATTATAAGTGATCTAGAGATTATTTACAGTACACAAGAAGATTTGCATAGGTTATATGCAAATACTACAGCCATTTTATAGCAGAGACCTGAGCATCTGTGGGAGATTCTAAAATCAATCCTCCTCGAATACTAAGGGAAGACTGTATTTCGAAGATGGGTTTGTGTTGTTGCATTCAGTTGTACTTCATTCATTTTCACAGTTGTATAATCCACTGTGTGAATATAACAAAGTATACACATCCATTTCTTGTCAAGGGACATTTGGGATATTTACAGGTTTTTGCCACTGTGAACAATACAACTGGAAGTATTCTTATACTTATCTCTTGGTTCACATGTGTAACAGTTTTTCTAGGACTTATGAATGAGAAAAAAGTTATTGGTCATAGGGAATGCATGTGCTTATGTTTACAAGATAAGCCTAAATAGTTTTCTAAAGTGATTATCCTAATTTACATCCCCACCAGCAACAATGTGTAAGTTTCCATTACTCCACACATTGCCAACACTTGATGTAGAAAAGCTTCTATTTCTGTGGCATTCTAGTGGTGTATCAGTCCATTATCATGCTGCTAATAAAGGCATACCCAATACTGGGTAATTTATAAAGGAAAGAGGTTTAATCGACTTACAGTTAAGCATGGCTGGGGAGGCCTCAGGAAACTTACAAGCATACTGGAGGGGAAAGCAAATATGTCCTTCTTCCAATGGCAGCAGGAAGGAGAAGTGCTGAGCAAAGGGGGAAAGGCCTCATATAAAACCATCAGATCTCATGAGAACTCAGTCACTATCATAAGAACAGCATGGGAGAACCACTCCCATAATTCAATTACCTTCCATCAGATCCCTCCCATGACATGTGGGGATTATGAGAACTACAATTCAAGATGAGATTTGGGTGGGGATATAGCCAAACCATATCAAGTGGGTATAAAATGATATCCATTTTTGGCCTTACTATGCATTCACCTGATTGTTGCTGAAGATTAATGTTTGTTTTTTAATGATGCTTGTTTTTAACCTATGACTTTCATTGGTATCTATTAATTTCTGAACAGTGAATGATTTTTCAAGTAAGCAGACAGTATTATCATTTCTTTGTTTCCATCAACAAGATCATGTCAAGTTTTTTTCATTAAATTGGCCAATCCATGTGGAGTTTTGAGCTGTGTGTGTGATTACCTGTTTTGGTCTACCTTATTACATGTATGTTGGAATCTCTTTTAAGAAGCTAGACACTTTTCCATGAACTTTACCAAATATATGTCTTTATAACAATCTTTAGCAAATATATTTGTACATATGTTCACTTGACTAATAATCTTTTCCCAATAGTGTTTTGTATATTTTCCAAGAATAATTATTCTAATGTCATCAAACTTAATTTGCTTTCCAAGTTTTAACTCTTCAATTTCACTTTTTAACAATAATTTTAATGCTATTCTTCAACTTTGTAGTTGAAAAACATTCTATAAATTATATTGTTACTTTCCAACTGTGATGAAACAAATATATGGTACTCCTGTAACAAAAAAAAAAACAAAAGACACACAACATAAACAATATCTGGAACAAAAACTTATTTTCTCCAGAAGCCATTTAAAGAAAGCATTAGTACTTGGCCTGTAAAAATTATTTTTTTCAGGTAAGATCAGAAGAAGTACTATAGGAGTTAAAGTTGAATTGAAGGCACCACACTAATCAAACATTTGACTCCACACAGGTTTGTTATATTAATTATCTGTCTCACACAACACCGGGAGACAATTTTTGATTGTATACCATGCCAGTTACTGGTTATTATAATACAAATAGATATACATCCTGCCTCTGATCTATCATTATATAATTTCCAAGAATGGGTTCTGTTTCTTTGAATATTTTCATGCATAGGCATCAAATTTTTCTTATTCATTGCACATGAGTAGGATAGCAGTATAACTTCTATCAAACACACTTTTATGACTTTATAGGACTTAGCTAGCTATAGCTGTGGATACCACTTCCAGCTCTGAACCTCTGCCAGTTAAACTATTTTATTAAAATCTATTGATGTAATCATGGTGCAGGAATGTTAAAAAAAAAAAAAAAAAAAAAAACCCTGTATCTTTCTGGTATGGTACTATTGGAATCCAGCCTCTTGTTAACCTGTTAAACTGAGATTGTCTACAAAATGCTGTACTTGAAGAATTCTAGCCAAACTATAAAACCAAGGAAATATATACTATCTCTGTAACAGCTTTACATCTAAAAGATGACCAACTGTCACTACCTTTAAAAGAAGATGTCAATACGTGACTTCTTTCTATATTTCCATCTGGTTCAAAGCTGGAGATGGCATATAATCAATGCTCAGATTTAAAAATATCATAGAAACTACCTCCTGTGCTAGAGTTAACTTTGCTGTCTGCCTTTTCCTGGCCTCTCTGTAACATGAACACAGTTGAGCATACCCTTATTTTTTAACACTTTCCTCTCTTCTAGGAGTGAGGCATTGAACACTCTCACAATCTTGGCTCTCCTATTGCCTTACTGGCCTCTCACTGTCAGGGCGTTTTGCTGGCATTTGCTCCTCCGGCTGACCTCTGATGGTTATTGCAGCACCTCAGGCCCTGTTAGAGCCTTCTCTGTTTACAATTTTGACCCAGATGATCGCATGTCTTTAATACAACCTCTTCACTGCTCATTCACAAAATTTTTCTCCAGCCTTGATATCCCATCTGTGCCAAACCTGCACATTCAATTAAGAATTTGACACCACCAGTTAGGTAGCTAATAGGCATCTCAAACCTAACATATCCTGAGTAGAGTGATGCATTTTCATCCTTCTACCCTGTCCACGATCCCTCTCCCATTCTTCATTGCACCACCATCCAACCTAGCCAAAAATTTATGTCACCTGTGATTTCTCCCTTTCCCTCATTCCAATTTTCAACCTGTCATCCCATCATTTTAAATATTCATTAAATCCATCTGCTTTTTTACACCTCTATTCTTGCCCAACGCTGACCTTCACTTCAACGATGAACTCCTATCTGATCTCTCTGCTTCAATTCTTCACCATACAATTCTTTCTACTAATAACATACAGAGCCACCATTTTCTACTTCATGTGTAAATCTCACCACTGCCCCACTTGAAAAATCACAGTGTAGTACCAATGTACTATGACTTACAATAAAATCCCAACCTCCTTACCATAACCTAATAGACTATTAGGGATGTGGCCTCATTCTGCCTCTCCCATTTGACCACCTATCCTTCTCCCCCTCCCTCACTTCCATTGTAAAAATGCCAAACTCAAGTTCTGAAGCCCATTACACTGATCATTCTTCATTTCTCTGTTCAAGTTTAATCTCTTTAGAGAGGCTTTCCAATTATGTGTACTTCAGCACTCAATTCATTTTTACCACAATGAACATTGCTATCGATAATTTATTTATAAATGTTTTGGTATATTTTCTGACTCCAGCTTCTAAGTTCCGTAAGAGAAATCTTTTCTGTCTTCTTCACCACTGTGTTCCCATGTACTGAGTCTAGAATGCTGGCTGGCTGAATAAATATTTATTAGATAAATAAATTTTAAAGCCCCTCTCCTTAATACCAAATAACCACCAAAAAACAAGGTCATATTTTTGTTAATTTTCATGTCAAATTTTAAAATATTGGATAAATTGCTTGATTTGTGTGCTATTCTTTAATTTTAAGAAGTAGTCACTTAAAAATTCTAGCTTTTTTATATGTCAACTACTATATGTGAGTCAAAATTGCGATTGCACTAAGTCAAAAAGTTCACTTTTATTTTTCCTTGTGAGAGAATTCAAGAGCAAAAGCCTCTTCTTTACAAAGTCAATTGTAATTTACACTCATTAAGTTATCTGCCTTTCCAGACAATGGAATAATAATAGTCTAAGTAGTTTGAGAAAAATGCCTGGCTTTTGGCAAGTCCTGCTATTCTTTTCAAGATCTATCATCTGAAATTACTGAAGATTTCTGTATCTTCAAAGCTATTGTTTTCAGACACTAAGAAACTGACACAATATTATAGAAGTTAAAAGTAGAAACCTCAAAGCATCCTTCTGTATCAAGTACATTATCAATTTGATAAACATAAAATATGTTTATCAGAGTCAATACACACCAGCAGCTACTGGTGGTGTTCTAAAAAATATAACACACACAATGGGTCCTCAGACTGTGCAGCCACCATACCAGGTTGAATGTAAACAATCTCCAGTATGGAATCTGGAAATTTGGATCAAAAAACACTAGGTTTTTCCCTAGTGGTACAAACTCCCCAAAAACTCATGTATTTAAGAGGCAGAGTAGAAAAGTGAGAAGGTAAAGATTTTAGATTTAAATTCAAAAATGCGACTCTGCCTTTTACTAGTTTGTACTCGAGCATATTACATGTTTCCTTCATGAAATATTCTCGGAGCAACCACTCTCCCAGGTACTGTGGTAGGTGCTAGGGCTCTAAACCTAAAGTGAGATTTAGTCTTTGATTTCAAATAGTTTATAGCTTTAGTTTTCTCCTAAATAAAATGGAAATAATACTACTAATACCATTAATGATCAACCAAGGTAAAGAAGGCAACATACTCAGCAAAAAGAAAAGACTCAGTAAATAACCTGTTTTTATAATTCTCAACTAATGGTCTCTATGGGATTCCCCCTGGCAACTTACGGTATATATATGAAACGAAAATTTAGACTCATTCCCTTTCCCTCATTCAAACCCACTGGAAAAAAAATCATACTCTAATTATTGATTTGGGCATAAAATGAATGATACTAAAAAACAGTTTATTGGCAAATTCTCAGTGTGCCTAAAGGTTTAGTTAATAAATGTTTCATTGTCCTCAACTCTTTGATTCAATAAAATGTTACAAAAATCTACTATGTTGATTTTACCAATGAAGATGTTTTTAAACATAGTATCTTCAACAGGTTGCCATTAAAAAATAGATAATAAAAAGCAGTCAGAGGAAAGCGTACGTTCAGTACCTACTGGACATTCAAAAGGTTTTGCTCCTTTTAATTTCTGGATCTCTACTTTACAATAATTAATTGGTTGTCTAGGAATATGACCAAACAGTATTATACTATTTTGTAGAGAATTATTATGCCAAATTAAGCAGTACATTATACTCCTATGGTGTAAAAAAGCTATTTTATGACTATCTTAAGAAGATAGTTTCTTATCTTCTCACAGCATAAGAGATTACTGTTGAAAAGTCTAGGCCATTACCAGGCCCTCTAATTGTGCTAATTATTTGAAATAACATAAGTACCGCAAAAAAAAAGAGCAGTAAACTGTCAGTTCTTTTGAAACTATAGTTCAATAACCCAATGTTACTATTACCCTAACATCAAGATTCTAATTTAGTTATAAATAACAATGAGGATCCAAATTAAATAAAATAAATCATTAGCTTACCCCCTCAGAAGTTAAAATGGTCTTGATATTATTTCATTAGCATTGAGGATTAGGTTTAATATTTTATGTAAATGAATATGTAAACTGCAAAGTTCTAAATAAATGTACATAATTAACATGACCAGATAATCTCAATATCACTAGATAGATCGTTGTTACATATATCAAAGAGAGTGGGGGTCACCAGAAAAAATATCCTCATATCCAGTTAGTCTGAAACGAGATTTCAATCAAGGAAAAGCTCTTGTCCTCCTCATGTATGAAAGCAAAGGATAATGCAGAATTTCTTTTTCATACACAGGGGAAAATAACTTTGAAAATTACTGAAAAGGCAAATACTTATTTTATTAAGTCCGCACACAGACACACTCACACACAGGCCCCAGAGCTCTCTGCTTTTCAATACTTTAACAATTCATCTGAGTATACATGGAGAAAGCCTGAACTCAGTAATCATGTTCTTAACATACATCTTTGCTACTTTAATCTCTCTTTTAACAAAGAAAGTACACTAATTCAGAGTAACTTCAGAGACATGAAATTGGTCCTTAATGGATTGTCAAGAAAAAGTATACGTATTCCAAATATTGAATCTTCATTAGCAGATACAAAAAAGCCACATGTAGCCCACCACATTGCAGAATATCACACTTGGTAAGTTATGAGGATGATGTCATAAACTCTATTATAAAGTGATATGGTTTGGCCGTGTCCCCACCCAAATCTCATGTGGAACTGTAGTTCCCATAATCCCCAAACGTCATGGGAGGGACCCAGTGGGAGGTAACTGAATCATGGGGGTGGGTTTTTCCTGTGCATTTCTCGTGATAGTGAATAAGTCTCATGAGATCTGATGGTTTTATAAAGGGCAATTCCTCTGCATATGCTCTCTTGCCTGCTGCCATGTAAGACATGACTTTGTTCCTCCTTTGCCTTCTGCCATGATTGTGAGACCTCTCCAGCCAGATGGAACTGTGAGTCCTTTAAACCTCCTTTCCTTTATAAATTACTCAGTCTTGGGTATGTCTTTATTAACAGCATGAGAACAGACTAATATAGTAAATTGGTACTGGGTAGTGGGGTGCTGCTGTAAAGATACCCGAAAATGTGGAAGCGACTTTGGAACTGGGTAACAGGCAGAGGTTGGAACAGTTTGGAGGGCCCAGAAGCCAGGAAGATATGGGAAAGTGTGGATCTTCCTGGAAACTGGTTGAATGGCTTTGACCAAAATGCTGATAGCAATATGGACAATGCAGTCCAGGCTGAGGTGGTTATCAGATGGAGATGAGGAACTTGTTGGGAACTAGAGTAAAGGTAATGCTTGCTATGCTTTAGCAAAGAGACTAGCAGAATTTTGCCCCTGCTCTAGAGATCTGTGAAACTTTGATCTTGAGAGAGATGATTTAGGATATCTGGCAGAAGAAATTTCTAGGCAGCAAAGCATTCAAGAGGTGACACGAGTGCCGTTAAGAGCATTCAGTTTTATGTATTCACAAAGACATGGTTTGGAATTGGCACTTACGTTTAAAGGGGAAGCAGAGCATAAAAGTTTGGAAAATTTGTAGCCTGATGGTGTGATAGAAAAGAAAAACCCATTTTCTGTGGAGAAATTCTAGCTGGCTGCACAGATATGCATAAGCAATGAGGAGGCAAATGTTAATCACCAAGATAATGGGGAAAATGTCTCCAGGACATGTCAGAGACATTCTGCACAGGCCCTCCCATCACAGGACTGGAGGCCTGGGAGAAAAAGATAATTCTGTAGGCTGGGCCCAGGGCCCTACTGCTCTATGCAGCCTCAGGACATGGTGCCCTGCATCCGAGCTGCTTCAGCTTCAGCCATGGCTAAAATGGGTCAATGTACAGCTCAGGCCATTGCTTCAGAGGGTGCAAGCCCCAAGCCTTGGCAGCTTACACGTGGTGTTGGGCCTGTGGGTGCAGAGAAGTTAAGAATGAGGTTTGGGAACCTCCACCTAGATTTCAGAAGATGTATGGAAATGCCTGGATCTCCAGGCAGAAGTTTGCTGCAGGGGTGGGGCCCTCATGGAGAACCTCAGCTAAAGCAGTGTAGAAGAGAAATGTGGTGTTGAAACCCTCACACAGAGTGCCCACTGAGACACTGCCTTGTGGATCTGTGAGAAGAGGGCCACTATCTTCCAGACCCCATAATGGTATCCACCGACAGTTGTAGCATGCACCTGGAAAAGCCGCAGACACTCAACACCCATGAAAGCAGGCAGGAGCGGGGGATGTACCCTGCAAAGCCACAAGGATGGAGCTGCCCAAGGCTATGGGAGCCCACCTTTTGCATCAGTGTGCCCTGGATGTGAGACGTGGACTCAAAGGAGATCATTTTGGAACTTTAAGGTTTAATGACTGCCCTATTGAATTTTGGACTTGCATGAGGCCTGTAGGCCCTTTGTTTTGGCCATTTCTGCTATTTGGAATGGGTATATTTACCCAATGCCTGTACCCCATTGTATCTAGGAAGTAACTAACTTGGCTTTTGATTTTATGGACTCATAGGCAGAAGGGACTTGCCTTGTCTCAGATGAGACTTTGGACTGTGGACTTTTGAGCTAATGCTGGAATGAATTAAGACTTTGGGGGACTGTTGGGAAGGCATAATTGGTTTTGAAATGTGAGGAAATTAGATTTGGAAGGGGCCAGGGTGAAATGCTATGGTTTGTGTCCCCACCCACATCTCATCTTGAATTATAGCTTTCATAATTCTCATGTGTCTTGGGAGGGACCCAGTGGGAGGTAATTGAATGATGGGGACAGATCTTTCTAGTGCTTTTCTCATGATAGTGAATAAGTGCCATGAAATCTGATGGTTTTATAAAAGGGCACTCCCCGGCACACACTGTCTTGCCTGTTGCCATGTAAGACAACAGGCAAGACAACGTATGACTTTGTTCCTCCTTCATCTTCGGCCGTGATTATGAGGCCTCCCCAGCCATGTGTAACTGTGAGTCTATTAATCTGCTTTCCTTTATAAATTACCCCATCTCTCAGGTATGTCTTTATTAGCAGCATGAGAACGGACTAATACACAAAGATATGGATTCCAGGTAGGCTCCAAAAAACACAAAGAATATAGATTTTTAAAGTTTCTAACCTAGTGATATGCAGTGCTAAGATGTCTCAGAACTTTGAGTCTGCCAAGAACCAGACACCCAAAATATAATACCAAATTATGGTCCACTAAATATAATATTAAAGAACATGAACCTATTCAGAGTAAATTTAGGCAAACCTCTTTATGGAGCAACATAAACATGGCTTTTGCCTGTATCTAAGAATGAGAGGATGAACTATATAATATGCCATGGTCTTTCCCATTCCAGTATTTAACTGTATGATCAGAATGTTGTATTCTCAGCAAAACTAAACCAAAATAATACCAGCTTTTCCCCAAAATCAGTTTATTCTCCTGCCTAAAGTGTAATTTTTAATCCTAGAGTGATCCAATAGTGCAATTTCAGGAAGCAAGTTTTGCGTGAAGGAGCCTGCACTTCACTGTCGGACAGTTACAAGAGATGACAGTTTGTAATCCCATGGACACAGTGAAGGATGTTCACATATCAGAAAATCTAGAGAGAAAGGCATCCAGGGCCTGCACAGGATGAGAAGTCAGTCACAAATTCGTAAACTATAACAAGCATTTTGACCTTGAATTCACAGCATTTTCAAGGTTCTATTATTTTATGTGTAAAAATGGAGGTGAGTAACAAAAGTTTTAGGAAAGCCATTAAATTTTAGAGCATCCTAATACTGCTTAAGGGTGCAAAGATAAATAAGGTACAGACTCTTCTCAGGGGCAAAGATGGTGAGCAGGACATCACATATAAAGCTCTGGACCTAGGGGAAGACATCTAGGTTAGGAAATACACATTTAGAACTTATCATTATATGGGAAAAAGTCCAGACTGAATCCTGATGCTATCAGCCAGGAAAGAGTATGGTGATAGCAGAGCTGTGAAAGAAAATCAATCTCTGTAGAGATGCCAATATTTAAGGAGAAGCAAAGGAAAAGATGCCTACCAAAGACTGAGTCGTGAGATGTGCTAGGAGAGTGTAAGGATAAGGCAGCCAGTAGGGATAGTCATGTGGGAAGGAACTAACTGGCAGTGGCACATGTAGCAAAGAGCACTAAAGGGATAGGAGATTACTCACTAAATGTTTCTAGAATGGGGAAACCAGGAATTGAGAGTGGTCACATCTAAAGGTCTCTAGTTTTTCCACAAATTAAGAGGCACCATAAACCTGTGAAAAATTAAAGTGGACGATTTTAGTAGGGTTTTAAAGAGAGTGATCAAAGTTTGGAATATTCCCTGAGAAGAATCTGCTTAAGGAAAAATTTTCTAGGCTACTAAAAGGAACAAATACCATACTGCCTTTTAAATGTGTACAGATGGAGCATTCATTTAACTAATAATTATTACAGGAGGCCATGCGAAAGGACAAAAATACATAAGACAAATCCCTGACCACAAAAATTCAACTGTATATGTAACTTTCAAGGCAATGCAAAAAACAAGGCCCCAAAAGAGAGTAGTAAGACAGTGCGCGCGCAAGCGCACGCGCGTGTGTGTGTGTGTATGTGTGTGTGCGCGCTTTGGGGGCTGCAGGTTATGCTAATCCATCTAACCTCCCTCTTTCAGCTACTCAGGACACAGGCATGAACTAAAAAGACAATTCATGGATTTTAGGGGTACAATCCACAGTGTAGAAGGAAATGCTCTCCCATGTTATGCACTGATCGTACAATTTCAATGTTAAGAACATAATTCATATGTTCTTAATATGAATTATAAGATATAACTAAATTATAAGAAATAACTAAAAGCTGCTGGAATGAGACACTCCCTCCTGACTTCCACAAAGTTCAGCTAGCTGAGCATAACCACTAACAGAAGAAGCTGGGTGACTGCACAGCCGTGACTTTCCACCAGCCTCTCAATTCAGTGACCAACATTCTCCCCAGAGGTTGACTCCAAGATAAACATAATCAACAAGCACCTACTGGTCAGGGCTGGAGTTAAAGTGGTATAAACAATAGCCCTGCCATCAAGGAGCTCCCATTTTAATTGGTAAGTATAACATAACCATGAGAAACCTTAAGTGACAATAAGATTTTGTAGGCTGATCAAAATAACTAAGGAAGAGCTAGCCCCAGATCATGCATAACTATGAAAGTGGCAGGAATTGTTCTGGGTCTTGAAACTACTTAAAGGTCAAAACTCCTTTCTGCAGAGCAATAAATAGCCAGTCTTATTCTAATTAGTTAGTATCCCTTTTGCCATCACTGCTGAAAACTCACCCTGTGCCACTCCGAACCATCTGTGTTTCTTCAAAGCTCTAACACTGCCAATGATTTGGACAACTCTATTTTAGGAGGCATTCATTTCAAAGATCAGATGTTTGACTGTTTCTTTGTCTTTAGGACTGGCAAAAATAAGAAGTAATTTGCCTGCTCGTTCCCTGCATGGCTGAAGAGTTACATCATGTACAGATGTTCTCGAAGGTTGTGTTAATTGGTATTTTGTCCCCACAATTTTTGGAAGAAAATAGCAATATGCACTTTACCTTATACTTTCTAGGCCAATTATTTAAGATCAGATTGAAAAGCATTTTGGGGTTTAGATTTTACATTTTACCCTAAAAAATAGCAATTTACCATAATTAGCACTCATAATCACTCAGCAGCAGGAGGATCCGTTCCCTGATTCTTTACTCTGTACTCCTACCTTCCCTTCACCCCTCTAGTTTCAGAGTCTGGGCAACATTTCAAGCAAATAAAATTGGGACTGGCCCAATCCTTTGAAAATTCCAGTCAACAAACCTGTCATTTATCTCACACTCATGATTCCCATATCAAGCCACTTCCGTGGAACATGAAGCTAAATTTGTGTTTAATTCTTTCCATGTATAAGTTAAACTATGACATTTTGAACTCACACAAAACTTTAAATTAGTTTTGCCTAGGCTACAAAGCTAAATTCCATAAGGAATTCATTGTCGGGCTGAGGAACAGGTACTGAAGATCACCCCAAATCTTTAGGAAAAATTCATACTTCTCATGCATTTAATGAGCAGAGTTTTCTGTCCTAGTTTGTTGTCTGGGGCAGAGCAAAAACAAAACCAGGTTTGGTACCAGGGAAGCACAAAGGAAGCATCAAGTCTGGACAGAGAGTCACAAATAGAATTGAGGGTGAAATCAGGATTGATTACAGGGAATCTGAATGAGAGACACCAGGAGCTTGAGAAGGTGAAATATCACAGTATCAGCCAGGAAACAAGAATCAAGGGTCGGATGAAGGAAGTGAGCAATCAAAACACAAGCAAAACAGAAACACAAAAAAGATGTAGGGAACAAGAACCAAACAAATGCCAAACAGAAGCTGATGCATCATCCTCCTAAGCTAACAGTTCTCATCTATCCCTTACTGAGGAAGAACTTAAAATTTTTACCAAACTCCCAGTGGAACCTAATGATACTGATAGTTACAATTTATCAAGTGCCTGTGTGCTAAGCACTTTACCTGTTTTATGTCACTTAAACTTCAGAACAACTCTGTAGTGTATTTATTAATTCCCTATTTTATGCATGAGAATTCCAAGGTTCAGCAAGGTTAAGTAACATCCTTAATGTGACCCAGCTAACAAGAGCAAGGGTGGGGATTCAAAGTGCTCGTTTATCTATAACATGCTATTTATGCTGAAGTTTACATGTAGAAAAATGCACGCAGTTCTCATTCTATATTTGTGCCATTCAGTGTGGTTACCATTAGCTATACGTGGATATTGACACTTGAGTTGTGACTAGAGACACATGTTGAAATTATAATATTGGAGATATATCGAGTGAAATAAAATACATTGTGAAAATTAGTTTCATCTATTTTATTTTTAAAACATGGCCATTAGAAAATACAAATATATGTGGCTCATCTTATATTTTTCATCAGTCAGCACTATTCTAGAATAGAAGTTAAGTCATAACGAATCATTTTTAAAAAATATAGAACCTCCAAAGTTTTAGTAGTAGAAAAACAATATTCATGGGAGAAAAGAAAGCCGACCAAATGCCCAGACATTGTTCCTTGTTTCTCTTTTCTCAGTGGAATCACTTTGCTTACCACCGCCACCATCGTGTCAGCATCCAAAAGTGGAAACACACTCGTCTTCACTTCCCCCTGGTAAAGCTAAAAAATCGTTTGCCTCTTCAAAAAGATTTTGTGAACAATCATGATAACACACAGGTGAATCAAAGAAAATTCAGAGAACATTAAAATAGGCCTCATTACAAGCCAGGGGTTTCAATTCTGATCTTAGTTAGCTTGTGTAAGGGCTTGTAAGTTTCATCTTATCTCAGAAAAGCAGCAGCCCTCTAGGTCTGGGTCACAGAGTTAAAAATGTATAGAATCTACACTGGGTATATAAATGAGAGAAGAAGGTCTAATGAAAACTATAATGAGTAGTAATGAGTGTGGTAAATAGATGATTTATTCTTTATCTATCTAAAGACATCACACTTGAAATTTTTTAAAATACTCTGCAATAATTGCCAAGGGATAACCAAGAAAAATCTTCCCTCTCAGTTTTGAGGCTATAGGTTTTCAATTCACTAAAATGAGAGGCAAGTAAAAAAGAACAGGAAATAAATACATAGGGAACGAAGGTGTTAAGAGAAAAGAATACACAGGGAAAGAATGCGTTAGAAAGAAAATTGAGCATAAAATGGCCCTGATTACTATACACAGTGCCCTTCCTATAGGACTCAAGGAACCTGCATCTTCACCTGACATGTATAACATAAAGCTTCTAGCATTTGTCAAAATATTTTATGGATATGTGTTGATTATTACACACAATAATCCCTGAAGGTAACTTAAATTCGACAGCTTTTAATAACACAGAAGGAAACTGGAATTGATATTGGAGAAGAAACTTACTCAAAGTTGTGTTATTTACAATGGCACTTTGACAGTCTGACTATGATTCTGGCCTCAGTCTATGGGTCACGTTCCTCTCTATTTTATAGGCTAGAAGCCAGGAGGATGTGAATCACAGGAAACAAGTGGATAGGGATCATGATTCCTGACTTCCAAGTATCTCTAACATTCCTAATTAATATTTGTTGTGCAACTTTGCTTTCTCAGTAATTTAATTCCTGAGAAAATGAATGAGGTCAGCAACAACAAGAGCTAATGTCCTTCATGCAGGAAACCCACAACCTGGTCCAAGAAGAACATATGCTTCAAAGGCAATATTCCCAGCCTGAAGAAGATTCCAGGAGAGTCAGACGACAGGAGACACTGGGTGTGATATATTCATAATCCTTCAACAGATCACAACACTTGAGTTTCAAGGGTTACAGTTCAGCTATATTCAGAATAAAGGTGACAAAAGAAACAAGCATTTGAATATGAATTTTTGGAAACGGTTTTGTGATAAAGTAACAGAAACACAGGGCTGAAAGAGGAAAACCCCAGCTATAGTGCCATATCGACACCACCCCAATTGACCTAACCCAGGGTGCTTAACTTTGCTGGAGTTAAACTAGATTTGAGGACACCAGGGAATCCACCCTAATCACTATATTATCTCCCCACACTTGTAGGTGATGACCTAAGGATGAAGATCCATGGGTAGAATTTCAGTCAGTATAAGGAGAGGACAGTGCTAAAAGTTCAACTGGGAAGGCATGACAGTCAAACTTTACTTGCATCATAATTTTCTCATGAAACATCCTTCTCTCAGGATCTAATCATGAATTTCTACTTAGGGTCTAAAGCTAGTCTTACACCAGAAAAAGGAAGAGACCCAAAATACGGGTTGCACCTTCACCACACTGCTCCCACTGTGGCTTGCTTAGAAGTCGAATGGTATGGAAGTTCAGGCAATCACCTTGAATGCCTATAAGGTTGGAAATGCATTCTGTAGAAAGCCTGGTTTTTTGAAACTAAGAGTTACTGTAAACCTAATTAAAATGACTGGTGTTGTTCTAGTTAAAGTCTCTCTTGGCCCATCAATGAATAAAAACTACCTAACAGCAAATGTTAGACGTGGAGACTTTCCTTCAGAAGAGATTTCCAAAAATTACTCTCATTGCTAGATTGTAGTACCTGACTTTAAGACCTCAAAATGGTATCCTAAAATTATTACATATTATTTATTCATTCATTTCACACTCATTTCAGCTGCGTTTTGTGCCAGGCAAGGCATCTGGAGTTGACAAAAAATTAGACAGATAAGATTTTTATTCTCTAAATAGCTTGCTTTCTAATTGGAAAGATAGGCTTAAAAAAAAACACAAAGACTTCTTTTATATATGTAGTAGAAGAGAATGATGTGTTGGCCGGGTGCAGTGGCTCCTGCCTGTAATCCCAGCACTTTGGGAAGCTGAGGCAGGCAGATCACCTGAGGTCAGGGGTTCGAGACCAGCCTGGCAAACATGGTGAAACTCCGTCTACTAAAAATACAAAAATTAGTTGGGCTTCATGGCGGACACTTGTAATCCTAGCTACCCAGGAGGCTGAGGCAGGAGAATTGCTTGAACCTGTGAGGTGAGGTTGTGGTGAGCCAAGATCGTGCCACTGCACTCCAGCCTGGGCAACAGAGCAAGACTCCATCTCAAAATAAAAATTAAATAAAAGGAAAGAAATTGTTGTGGTGTAGTCTAGACATGACTTGCAACTTTCTTTACAATTCTCTTTCGATTAATAGAGTTTAAGATTTGGAAGGATCCATAAAGATACATAATCCATATATTCATCCAATCATCTCTACAAGCTCCCCACCAAGTGACCATCCTATATATTCCAGAAATCCTTTGATGACAAGGAACACACTTTCTCCAATTTATTGGTACAAACTCTTTTTCCCAGTAGATCCTGGTTCTCAGCCATGTGTATTAGCCAAAGTTCTCAAGAGAAACTGAACCAATAAGCTATATAGAGAGATATTTTAAAAGGGGGATTTATTATGAATATTGGCTTACTCAGTCATAGCGGCCAAGAGGTCTCACAACATGTCATCTGAAAGCTGAAGAACTAGGAACTAGTGTTGTAATTCAGTCTGAGTCTAAAGGCCTGAGAAGCAGGAAAGCCAATTGTGTAACTCTCAGTCCAAGGCCAAAGGCCTGAGAACTGTGAGAGAGGAAGTTTAAGTCGAGACTCTGAAAGCCTGAGAGCCTGTGGCTCTGATGTCTGAGGAGATGGATGTCCCAGCTCAAGAAGAGAGAGCACATCTGCCCTTCCTTCACCTTTTTGTTCTATCCAGGTCCTCAACGGATTGGATGATGCCCATCCACACTGGTGAGCATGAGTCTGCTTTACTCAGCCTACCGATCCCAATTCTAATCTCTTCCAGCAACAGCCTCACAGACATACCCAGAAACAATGTTTTACCAACTAGCTCAGTGTGACACACAAAATCAGCCATCATACCATGTAAATCAAGTCAGAGTTTCCATCCAGAAAAGGTATTTTCAAATACTAGAGGACACGGGTTACTTTGTCCCTGACTGATCTAAGCCAAGCCTAGGATCTTCAGCCTTTCATCATAAGAAATGTCATGAAGCCCCTCAGGGAGGTCATTCTTTTCTTCAACAGGTTCCAGTTGTCTGTGTACCTCTTGAAATTTGAGATCCAAGACTAAACATAATTAAGAAGAGAATATACGTAATAAGACCTAAGAAATAATTCTTGGGGTCTGATAGATCTGTGTTACTACCTCAGCTCTAAAACTGCAGCTGACTTTCTGCAAGTTAATTAACCTCTCTGAGTCTATGTTTCCTCAACTAAACTTCCATATAATAGAGATCAGAATGTTTCATTACACTCCTTGAAGGTTGATTGTGAGGATCAATTGTGACAGAGCATGTATAGTACTTGGTACAGTAACCAACACATAGAAAAGGGTTAATAAATGGTCATTATTGTTCTATTGTTAATGTTTTTACTCTCCATCCTTAATCTGACTACCCCAAACTAACACATCACTGTTAAGTAATCTTTGAAGTTGTTTAAAATTTATCTGCAGACCCTCTATTGCCTGTTACCATTTTCCACCTTTTGGTTACAATTCCATGCTTTTGCTTTTTCATGTTTGATTTCTTGGCTTAGTAACTCACCTACCTTTGGCTTTTGCTTTCATCCCACTTTCATTTAGAGAAAAAATACTGAGTAGAAATACCTGAGCCATGAGTCACAGTTAATCAGGAGTGTGGATTCAAGATAAATATCTTATTCCCATCTGATAGAATCACAGTGAAAACATCAAATTAATCTAACATGCTCTCAATTTTTTTCTTGAAAAATAATTAAGGAAGGATATATTTCAGGTTTTATGCTTCCTTATCCAAATTATGTACAGATGCTTCATGGAAATATATTCTTAATAGCTACATTAACTATAATAAGTTCACTCACATCATTGTCATTCATGTCTAATTAACCTAAATGCCCAGCTGGGAGTAGTAAGAACTTGTACACGGCAAGGAGAGTGAGTCATGTGAGATCTCCCGGCCCCCAATCCTGCCATTTGAATATACAAGGATAGGAGAGGGAAATGAAAATGAGTGTTCAAGATCAAGAGGGATAACTGTCAGGAGAGCCTGGCAGGACTGCCTTGACAGCACAGATCTGAAGTTGCTGAGCAGGGAAACTTTTTTTGTTTTTTGAAGGAAAGCATTTGTGAAATAATAGTTAAAAAAAAAAAAAAAAGTACAAAACTGTCCCTATGAATCCAAGTCTAGAGAGCATTTTGAAAGACATATACAAAATAATTTTTCATAATTTTTACCTGTCAGAAATTAAATATTTAGCTCCCTTTAATAATAAGGTCACAGCTATATCCAGCTCTTTGTGTAGTATTCCTAACAACTATGCATCTAGGCTCTGCTTGATTATGATCACTGATGAGAGGCTTACCACCTCACAAGGCAACACATTCCATCGATTAGATCTCTTTTGGTTACACATTTCTTTCGTTTATTTGATTGAACTCTGCACCCTTCATAACTTCCCCTCCCATGCCCACCCAATAATTAGCCTGTGCTCTCTCAACCGACATATCAGGAAGCTTGGCAGGCGGATATTGAAGGGAAGGAGTTGGTGCCTATTTGAGGGCAGTGCATTTTTTCATGTTACGTGTTAAAGAAGTGTGGTCACTTATTCCTACTAGGAGGAAAGCAGAAAGAATGAGAATGTATGTTACCTGGGTAAAGGTCTACCAAAGTCACACAACTCCTACATCAGCCATGGATCTTATGGCCCAAGAAGCCACATAGTGAAAAAAGTACTTTGGCCAACAGGCTGGCAGAGCCTAACCCCATGAAAGAGAATCAGTAATTAAGTTCTGGAAACAAAGAATGAGACTTTATTCAGGAGCACTGTGAATCTTATGAATGTATAAAGTTCTAGAGAGGCAGTAGTGGATAGCTAGGGATTCTCAAGTTACATGTTCATGTGTTGGGTATAAGAACCATGCTTATTGATATTTATTTTTAATTTGTCTGGGTACATAGTGGATGTATATATCCATGGGTTACATGAGATATTGTGATACAGCCAGGCAATATGTAATAATCACATGAGGGTAAACAGGACATCCATCACCTCAAGCATTTATTCTTTGTGTTTCAAACAATCAAATCATACTCTTTTAGTTACCTTAAAATGAACAATTAAATTAACATTTACTCTAGTCCCCCCTAACAAATACTAGGTCTTATTGTTTTTAACTAATTTTGTACCCATTAACCATCCCCCCTTTTCCCCACCCCCACACCCCAACTACCCTTCCCAGCCTCAGGTAACCATTCTTCTATTTCCATGAGTTCAACTGTTTTAATTTTTAGATACCACAAATAAGGGAGAAAATGTGAAGTTTGTCTTTCTGTGCCTAGCTTATTTCTCAACATAATGACCTCCAGTTCCACCTACGTTGTTGCAAATGACAGGATCTCATTATTTCTTATGACTGAATGGTACTCCATTGTGTATGTACATTTTCTTTATCCATTCATCTGTTGATGGACACTTAGGTTGTTTCCAAATTGTGGCTATTGTGAATAGTGCTGCCATAAACATGGCAGTACAGATGTCTCTTTGATATACTGACTGCCTTTATTTTGGGTATATACCTAGGAATGGGATTGCTGGATCATATGGTAGTTCTATTTTTAGTTTTTTTGAGGAACCTCCAAAATGAAGAACCACGTTTATTTAAAATGCAGGCTGTTGGCTTCCATCCTTGGAGATTCTAATTGAGTGCCTCTGGTGCAGGGCCCATGAGTCTTTACATTTAGCAAGGGCAACAGGTGATTCTGAGGTTCTTTGGGAAATACTGGTGCCATAATTAAAAGCTCTGGTGTCAGAAAGACCTGAGTTAATACCTGGCCTTTGCCTGTGCTAGCCATATTTCCTCTTTAGTAAAATGGAGATGAGAACCATAGTTCCAATCTCTTTGGGTTGTTGCAAGGATTAAATAAGAAAATGTGTGTAAGTAAAGCATATAGCATACTGCCAAGAGTGGCCTGTTAAGTAATTGTAGCAATCATTTTTGTTTTTCATTATTACAATGTACTGATTTCAACTTTCCCCCAAGGAATTATTTACATTAATGACAACCTTTCCTTCTTGGCCTTCCCCTATTTCTGATTTTGTTTAAAATTCATCATATATCTTTTGGAAATAGAGCATAGAGGAATCAACCAAAAGACTTGCTAATTTAGTATTCATTATGTCTTTCACATCCAACCCTTTCCATTTCCAACTTCCCGTCCCCTGGCCACTACCCCCTGCATTCTCACTGCCATTTCCCTTGCTTAATCCCTCTCATATGTTACTCTTTTTGCCTAGAAAACCCTTCCAATTCTCTTTCTGAATATCTGTTTCACAGATGGAAGCTTCAGTGATTTTGTGGAAGTTTATAGTACAAGGATTGGGAAATTAGTCAATTTAGGTCAAATACATACACCCAAGTTCCTAAGTTCCACGTCTATATCCAGAGCCCTGTAAGCCACTATGTATCTAGCTGATCCAAGGTAACTTAGTGTGAAACACTCAGATCAACCATCAATACAATCTTCCTGATCATTGTATTTTATTGTACTGTATATCTATTTTATATTTTATTATATATTATATGTTTTTATTTTATACTTATGTTTTATTTCATTATCTGTTATATTGTATCACTGTGTTTTTAGTTTAATTGTGTAATTGTCAATTTCTACATTTATCTCATTTAATCACTGAAGCTAAATTTCTAATAAGAGTAAGAAGGAAGCAGAAAATGGTGCAATGAATCATAGTTAATCACTCAACCAAAAACAGTAAGTTCTGATTCAATTGCGTAATTCAGGCAAATGCATTTTTGCCTCGTCAGCATAATATCTTAAATTTTTCACTTCAATTTCTTGATGTGAAGCTAAAATTTCTCAGTCTCATTACCAATATGCAATTATTATATGCAAATTTTAAAAATAAAGTAATGACTATAATGGCAACTTTTGAAGTACTTGAAACATCAAACACTGCAAATAAAATATTTATAGTGTCAATATAAATATAACTGATGTAACAAATCAGCACTAACTTAGATGGTAAATGAGACAGTGACTGTGAAAGAATATTCATTTCTTCAATTGACAGTTAAATAAATCATAAATAAGTATACTATTGTAAGAGATCAGCTTATGCCACCCCAAAATATTCCACTTTGGCATAAAGAGGCAAATGAGAATTAACAGATGCAGAAAGAAGCCGTCTTGGAGCATCCTTTATCTCACTAAAAGCAGAAACTTGAAACTTCTGAGAAATGAGGACTGCCACAAATCTCCTTTCCCAGGGAAGTTTTAAGACCATGAAAAAGATGGAAAGTTGGCACCAAATGGATCAACAAACAAACCTTACTAAAATAAACCTTATCTTCCATTACTTTGCCCCATATATTTACCTTCCCACTGTTTGCTCCTTCTAAAAGCCTAAAACCCTTTTCCTTTGTCTTGTCACTTTTCTACAAACGTATTGTTCCTTGTTAGGATGATAGATAGATGCAAGTTCTAGCCAGTTGTTTGAGTAACTCTTCACTGTTTCTTGCACACGTATGTGTGCTGTGCATGTTCATAAACTCTGGTTTTTGCTTGCTAACCTTCCTTTTGTCAGTTTAATTTCAAGATCCCTAGCCAAAGAACCTAGGAGGGTAATGGAAAAAAAAATTCCGCCCCTATGCTATATATGATGTACAGTTTTCTAATAATATAATAAATAAACTATATAGAATATCATATGGTAATGCTAAGATGCTCTGGGGAAAAAAAAAAGGAACAAGTAGGGAGTTGTCAAAGAAGCCCTCGTGGAAGAGATTCAGACTTAAAGAAGATGAGTGAGTATCCAAGAGAATATTTGGGAAAAAATTCTCCCTGGATGAACCAGTGAAAACACCAAGAGGTTAGAGTGTGATTGGTGGGTTCAGAGGCCAGTGTGGCTGGAGCAGAACAGAAGACAAAAGCAGTGGGAACCAACATCAGAAAGAAAATGGTAGGCCAAGACATAATGGGAATGATTGGCCATTATGAGGAATTGGCTTTGACTCTGTTTGGCAAAGAGAACCACAGAAGTGTTAAAGCAGAAGCATGACAAGATAAAACTTAGATTTTAATTAATCACCCTGCCAGGTACATTGAGATATTCTGTGGGGTAGGGAAGAACAAAAGTGAGCCACTTAGGAGACAATGAACTAACCCAGGTAAGAAATATTGCTGGCTTAGGCCAGAGTGGTAGCAGTGGACGTGGTAAGAAGTGTCCACTTACAGATGTAAGCTGAGGTAGAGCAAGAAGACTGATAGATTGAATTCTGTTTTTAAGAAATAGAAGATTCAAGGAGGACCTTAAAATTTGAGAGTTTGTGCAATGGAAGAATAGAATTGCCCCTATGTGAAATGGACAAGACTATGGCTGAACGGGAGACTTTTTGTTGTTTGGTGTGGTGTCGTGGGGTATGGTGTGGTGTGGCGGGGTATGATTTGGTATGGGTTTTGTGCAGTGGGATCAAGATTTCCATTTTGTACACATCAGATGTGAGCTGTCTATTAATTCTGCAAGCAGAATTGTTCAATAAAGTAACTGGATACATAAATGAGGAATTGAAAATAATCTGAATACAAACACTAGTTTGCATATTGATGTTATTTAAAGGCATATAACTATACAGTATGACTATGCATCAATGTATACAGAAAAGACAACAGGAATAAATAATGAACTCAGGGTCTCACTAACATTAAGATGTGAGGGAAAAGAGGAGGAACCAGTAAATGACAATGAGACAAAAATGAGGTGGTACAAAAATTGAGAATGTGGTGTCCTTCAAGCCAAATAAAGAAAGTTTATCAAAAAGAAGTATGTGATTAACTATTTCAAATGCTGTTAATAGATCAAGTAAAATGAGGATTAAGAACTGAATGTTCAATTTAGCAATGCAGAAGTTTCAGTTGTCTTGACAAGAGCAAGTTTAGAGAAGAAGTACCACAAAGACCAAATTCGATTTTGTGTAGAAGAGAAGGAGAGCAAGTGCTGCAAAATAATGGAGCTGGTTGGAAGGAGCAGTCAAAAGAACTTTAAAAAAATTGAAGAAACAATGCATGTTTGTATACTGCTGAAAATGATCCACTAAAAAGTAAATAACTGAAGAAGAAAGGAAAAGGGAGAGTCCCTGAAGTTATCTCCTTGGGATGAAAGGAAATAGGATCCAATGCTGGGCAAGATGGCTGAATAGAAACAGCTCCGGTCTGCAGCTCCCAGCGAGACCAACACAGAAGGTGGGTGATTTCTGCATTTCCAACTGAGGTACCCAGTTCATCTCATTAGGACTGGTTAAAAAGTGGGTGCAGCACATAGAGGGCAAGCAGGAGCAGGGTAGGGTCACCTCACCTGAGAAGTGTAAGGGGTCGGGGAACCCCCTCCCCTAGCCAAGGGAAGCTGTGAGGGACTGTGCTGTGAGGGATGGTGCTATCCGGACCAGAAACTACACTTTTCCCATGGTCTTTGCAACCCGCAGACCAGGAGATTCCCTTGGGTGCCAACACCACCAGGGCCCTGGGTTTCAAGCACAAAACAGGGTGGCCATTTGGGCAGACACCTAGCTAGCTGCAGGAGTTTCTTTTCATACCCCAGCGGCACCTGGAACACCAGAGAGACAGAACCATTCACTCCCCTGGAAAGCGAGATGAAGCCAGGGAGCTGAGTGGTCTAGCTCAGCAGATCCACCCCCATGGAGCCCAGCAAGCTAAGATCCACTGGCTTGAAATTCTCGCTGCCAGCACAGCAATCTGAAGTCGACCTGGGACGTTCAAGCTTGGTGGGGAGATGAGCATCTACCTGCCTGAGGCTTGAGTAGGGGATCTTCCCCTGACAGTGTAAACAAAGCCACCAGGAAGTTCAAACAGGGTGCAAAACCCACTGTGCAGCAAAGCCCCTGTAGCCACACTGCTTCTTTATATTCCTCCTCTCCGGGCAGGGCATCTCTGAAAGAAAGGCAGCAGCCCCAGTCAGGGGCATATAGATAAAACTCTCACCTCCCTGGGATAGAGCACCTGGGGGAAGGGGCGGCTGTAGATGCAGCTTCAGCAGATGTTCCTGCCTGTCGGCTCTAAAGAGAGCAGTAGATCTCCCAGCACAAAGCTGAAGATCTGCTAAGCAACAGACTGCCTGCTCAAGTGAGTCCCTGATCCCCATGCTTCCTGACTGGGAGACACCTCCCAGCAGAGGTCAACAAATACCTCATACAGGAGAGCTCTGGCTGGCATATGGCAGGTCCCCCTCTGGGATGAAGGTTCCAGAGGAAGGAACAGGCAGCAATCTTTGCTGCTCTGCAGCCTCTGCTGGTGATGTCCAGGCAAACAGACTCTGGAGTGGACCTCCAGCAAACTCCAGCAGACCTGCAGCAGAGGTGCCTGACTGTTAGAAGGAAAACTAACAAAGAAAAATAGTATCAGCATCAACAAAAAGGATGCCCACTCAAAAACCTCATCTGAAGGTCACCAACGTCAAAGACCAAAGGTAGATAAATCTACAAAGATGAAGAAAAGTCAGCACAAAAAGGCTGAGAATTCCAAAACCCAGAATGCCTATTCTCCTCCAAAGGATCATAACTCTTCACCAGAAAGGGAACAAAACTGGATGGAGAATGAGTTTGATGAATTGACAGAAGTAGGCTTCAGAAGGTGGGTAATAACAAACTCCTCCAAGCTAAAGGAGCAGGTTCTAACCCAATGCGAGGAAGCTAAGAACCTTGATAAAAGGTTACAGAAACTACTAACTAGAATAAGCAATTTAGAGAACATAGATGACCTGATGGAGCTCAAAAACACAGTACCAGAACTTCATGAAGCACACATAAGTATCAATAGCCAAAATGATCAAGTAGAAGAAAGGATATCAGAGATTGAAGATCAACATAATGAAATAAAACACGAAGACAACATTAGAGAGAAAAAAAAAAAAGGAACGAACAAAGCCTCCAAGAAATATGGGACTATGTGAAAAGACCAAACCTACGTTTCATTGGTGTACCTGAAATTGACAGGGAGAAAGGAACCAAGTTGGAAAACACACTTCAAGATATTATCCAGGAGAACTTCCCCAATGTAGCAAGACAGGCCAACATTCAAATTCAGGAAATACAGAGAACACCACAAAGATACTCCTCAAGGAGAGCAACCCCAAGACACGTAATCGTCAGATTCTCCAAGGTTGAAATGAAGAAAAAAATGTTAAGGGCAGCCAGAGAGAAATGTCGGGTTACCCACAAAGAGAAGCGCATCAGACTAACAGAAGATCTCTCTGCAGAAATCCTACAAGCCAGAAGAGAGTGGGGGCCAATATTCAACATTCTTAAAGAAAAGAATTTTCAACACACAATTTCATATCCAGCCAAACTAAGCTTCATAAGCAAAGGAGAAATAAAATTCTTTACAGGCAAGCAAATGCTGAGAGATTTTGTCACCACCAGGCCTGCCTTACAAGAGCTCCTGAAGGAAGCATTAAATATGTAAAGGAAAAACCAGTACCAGCCACTGCAAAAACATACCAAAATGTAAAGACCATCAACCCTATGAAGAAAGTGTATCAACGAATGGGCAAAATAACCAGCTACCATCATAATGACAGGATCAAATTCACACATAACAATATTAATCTCAAAAGTAAATGGGCTAAATGCCCTAGTTAAAAGACACATATTGGCAAATTAATGGTGTTGGGAAAACTATTTAATAAATGGTGTTGGGAAAACTGGCTAGCCATATGCAGAAAACTAAAACTAGACCCCTTCCTTACACCTTATACAAAAATTAACTCAAGATGAATTAAAGACTTAAACATAAAACCTAAAACCATAAAAACCCTAGAATAAAACCTAGGCAATACCATTCACGACATAGGCATGGCCAAAGACTTCATGACTAAAACATCAAAACCAATGGCAACAAAAGCCAAAATTGATGAATGGGATCTAATTAAACTAAAGAGCTTCTGCACAGCAAAAGAAAATATCATCAGAGTGTACAGGCAACCTACGGAATGGGAGAAAATTTTTGCAATCTATCCATCTGACAAGGGGCTGATAGCCAGAATGTATAAGGAACTTAAACAAATTTACAAAAAACAAACAAACAACACTATCAAAAAGTGGGCAAAAGATATGAGCAGACACTTCTCAAAAGAAGACATTTATGTGGCCAAAAAACATATAATAAAAAGCTCATCATCACTGGTCATTAGAGAAATGCAAATCAAAAACACAGTTAGAAACTATCTCATGCCAGTTAGAATGGCAATCATTAAAAAGTCTGGAAACAACAGATGCTGGGGAGGATATGGAGAAACAGGAACACTTTTACACTGTTGGTGGGAATGTAAATTAGTTCAACCATTGTGGAAGACAGTGTGGCAATTTCTCAAGTATCTAGAACCAGAAATACCACTTGACCCAGCAATCCCATTACTGGGTACATACCCAAAGGATTATAAATCATTCTACTATGAAGACACATGCACATGTATGTTTATTACAGCACTATTTACAATAGCAAAGACTTGGAACCAACCCAAATGCCCATCAATGATAGACTGGATAATGAAAATGTGACACATATACACCATAGAATGCTATGCAGCCAAAAAATAGATGAGTCTGTTGCAGGGACATGGATGAAGCTGGAAACCATCATTCTCAGCAAACTAACACAGGAACAGAAAACCAAACATCACATGTTCTCACTCAAAAGTGGGAGTTGAACAATGAGAACACATGGACACAGGGAGGGGAACATCACACAGCGAGGCCTGTCAGTGGGTGAGGAACAAGGGGAGGAATAGCATTAGGAGAAATATCTAATGTAAATAACGGGTTGATGGGTGCAGCAAACCACTACAGCACATGTATACCTAGGTAACAAACATGGACGTTCTGCACATGTATCCCCGAACTTAAAGTATAATTAAAAAAAAAAAAAAAGGAAATAGGATCCAATGCACAAGTGGAGGGATTGGTGTTAGGAAGGGACTCATATTCTACAGCAATGATTATCAGTGTTGGCCAGCAGAAATGTCCCCGGGGAGTCTTTTTAAAAACACAATACCCAAGAAAAAAACAAACAATCCCATCAAAAAGTGGGCAAAGGATATGAACAGACACTTCTCAAAAGAAGACATTTATGCAGCCAAAAGACACATGAAAAAACGCTCATCATCACTGGCCATCAGAGAAATGCAAATCAAAACCACAGTGAGATACCATCTCACACCAGTTAGAATGGCCATCATTAAAAAGTCAGGAAACAACAGGTGCTGGAGAGGATGTGGAGAAATAGGAACACTTTTACACTGTTGGTGGGACTGTAAACTAGTTCAACCATTGTGGAAGTCAGTGTGGCGATTCCTCAGGGATCTAAAACCAGAAATACCATTTGACCCAGCCATCCCATTACCGGGTATATACCCAAAGGATTATAAATCATGCTGCTATAAAGACACATGCACACGTATGTTTGTTGCAGCACTATTCACAATAGCCAAGACTTGGAACCAACCCAAATGTCCAACAATGACAGACTGGATTAAGAAAATGTGGCACATATACACCATGGAATACTATGCAGCCATAAAAAAGGTTGAGTTCATGTCCTTTGTAGGGACATGGATGAAGCTGGAAATCATCATTCTCAGCAAACTATCGCAAGGACAAAAAACCAAACACCGCATGTTCTCACTCATAGGTGGGAATTGAACAATGAGAACACATGGACACAGGAAGGGGAACATCACACACTGGGGCCTGTTGCAGGGTGGGGGGATGGGGGAGGGATAGCATGTGGAGATATACCTAATGTTAAATGACGAGTTACTGGGTCCAGCACACCAACATGGCACATGTATACATATGTAACTAACCTACACGTTGTGCACATGTACCCTAAAACTTAAAGTATAATTTAAAAAAAAAACATAATACACAGGCCTCAAATGACAGGTTTTAAATGGTATGTTGCAGGAGTTGAGGCACCAATAGTGTTATAAAGCTCCCAGGGTAACTGTGGTTTTTCCTGCAGATTGAAGAGCCACTGTTCATTTTGGTGTAAAAGAGAATGGAAGTCAGTGGTGGGTAGATTTGGTGGTGGGATCATTGGAAGTCCTCTCCTGACCCTTCAGTTCTCTCAAGAAGGAAGGAAGCAAAGCCATCAGGGAGGAGTGAAGGTGAGGAAGCTGGGCTTTGAGAAGAAAAGGAGAACGATCAAATAGGCATGCAGAGTGTGGAAGAGCAAACGAATTGATGAAGGCCAGTATTATTGCCAAAAACAAATGCAAGGCCTATTTAAGGAGCATGGTTACAAGTTTTAAGTAAGGCCAGTAATCCTGTTTTTTCTTGAGCCTCAATCAGTTGCACAAGTGCAGAAACCGAGGGGATGGATTGAAAGAAGGCTGTTTCTCCAAGCAAGTGTGAAGAAGCAAAAGAAGGGCAAGTGAGTTAAGAGTATGTGCAAGGCAGTGAGTATAAGGATTGACTATAGGATTAAAATTAGGTAAGGAGGGTTGAGAGAATAAAGAGACTGAAGAACAGTGAAAAAAAAAGATGACAGGACTAATGAACTGAAGATCCTAGAGGGGTTGTTGGATTAATGAAGGATATTAGAAGCCAGTTACAATATTAAAAGGAAATAAATTAAAAGATCACAGATGGTAGTCAGAGATCAGCACAGCTGACACTGAAATTATATGTGGGTTGCAGTTATTGGTAATGCAAAGGCTATAGCATAACCATGGGACCAAGTAGCTGAGGTAGGAAGCAGGACAAGACTATTAGAGAAGGGGAGTTGTTTAAGAAGGTGAGCTAAGAAGGGAGCTAAGAAGGTGTTGGAAGGATTATGTACATCTGTATTATAATTGCCACCAATTAAAATAGGAATAGTAATAGACAGTGGAAGCAGGTAAAGCCATCAAGAAATGAGAAAGAATAATTCGAGGATCAGTTGATAACACTGAGGTAGAGGATCATACAGTTTGTTAACATAAGACTCAATATTACAGCATTTTAGGAAGGACAAAGGGAAAATTATCTACAAGTGGCAATAGTAACCAGAAAACCTTCCCCACTTTCAGCATTGATAGCAGGATATAGGAGAGAAGAAAACACCACTTGAGACACCTGTGGATGAAGCAACAGCTTCTGAGGAGCCAGTCTTTTATTATTTCAAGAAGGTAAAGTTCAAGAGGTTGAGGATATGGGAGGTTTTTGTTTCTGATAAACCATGAAAGACCCAGTGGAAACGTTATGGGAGATGGGTAAAGATGAGATGAGATAGAAGATAGACAAACCTAATAGTAAGTGGAATGTGGGACAAGTCTGGAGTTTCTTTTGGAGAATAACTTAAAAGAAACAAAAGGCAACTGAAGTTAATCCCAGTGGACTCAAAGCAGAATATGATAGTGAGGATGTGAGTTTGGGGCAAAAAATGGAAAAAGAACCTAGAGTTCTCTCTTGACCCCTTAAGAAAAAATCAAGGAGATATAGGATAATGGAGTCCTAATTCCCGTGCACAGATGCCACTTGAATCTGATGATCCAGGTAGAAGATCTAGTGGAAGTATATTTTACTTGGTGGAGTGCAGGCTCTCCCTTTAAAATATAAAGTACGATTTGGTTTTAAAAAGGATATCTGTTGGGAAAATCAAAGTGACGGCAACAATTAAAACAACACTGGATTTGGAAGCAAAAAATTTGAGTCTAAATCTCACCTTCAGTAATTGGTAATCAAATGAGTTGTTTGCAGAGACTTCATCACCAGTTGTCTACTGGCCATCGTGGCACTGAGGAGATTTATGGTTCTGCAATCTGTCCCTTAGCACTTTATTCAGTTTGTGTTATCCTAATCTCTAGCATACTCTTCTTGAAGAGTTAGAATCATCAATAATCATAATAATAACTGTAATCTCATGAAATACAGGTTGCAAAATCTATGGAGTAAGAAGGCCTATGGAACAGGATGGACAATCCACCTTGTCAAGGTGTACTTAAGTTGGCAGAAGCAGCCCACCAAGTGCCCCACATCAATCACCATGCAATTTCCACATGAAGAGAACAGATAATGTACCAATAAATAGCAACAAATGGCAAAGGAAGAGCAACACACACCATTTGACACATGCTTGATAATGAAACAATCCACAAGCCCTCTAGACCTTAGGATTGCCTTGTTGAAAAGGGGAAGAGGAGGTGAAGCCAAGATAGCCGAATAGAAACAGCTCCAGTCTACAGCTCCTAGCATGAGTGACGCAGAAGATGGGTGATTTCTGCATTTCCCACAGAGGTACTGGGTTCATCTCACTGGGCAGTGCTGGACATTGGGTGCAGGACAGCGGGTGCAGTGCACTGTGCATGAGCCGAAGCAGGGCGAGGCATTGCCTCACCCAGGAAGCGCAAGGGGTCAGGGAATTCCCTTTCCTAGTCAAAGAAAGGGGTGACAGACGGCACCTGGAAAATCGGGTCACTCCCACCCTAATACTGCAATCTTCCAACTGGCTTAACAAATGGCACACCAGGAGATTATATCCCACACCTGGCTCGGAGGGTCCTATGCCCAAGGAGCCTCACTCATTGCCAGCACAGCAGTCTGAGGTCAAACTGCAAGGCGGCAATGAGGCTGGGGGAGGGGAGCATGCCATTGCTCAGGCTTGAGTAGGTAAACAAAGTGCCAGGAAGCTCAAACTGGGTGGAGCCCACCACAGCTCAAGGAGGCATGCCTGCCTCTGTAGGCCCCACCTCTGGGGGCAGGGCACAGACAAACAAAAGACAGCAACAACCTCTGCAGACTTAAATGTCCCTGTCTGACAGCTTTGAAGACAGTCAGATTTGAAGAGCATGCAGCTGGAGATCTGAAAACGAGCAGACTGCCTCCTCAAGTGGGTCCCTAACTTCTGAGTAGCCTAACAGTGAGGCATCCCCCAAGTAGGGGAGGAATGACACCTCACATAGCCGGGTACTCCTCTGAGACAAAACTTCCAGAGGAACAATCAGGCAGCAGCATTTGCGGTTCACCAATATCCACTGTTCTGCAGCCACCACTGCAGATACCCAGGCAAACAGGGTCTGGAGTAGACCTCCAGCAAACTCCAACAGACCTGCAGCTGAGGGTCCTGACTGTTAGAAGGAAAACTAACAAACAGAAAGGACATCCACACCAAAAACCCATCTGTACGTCACCATCATCAAAGACCAAAGGTAGATAAAAACACAAAGAGGGGGAAAAAACAGAGCAGAAAAACCAGAAACTAAAAATCAGGTGCCTCTCCTCCTCCAAAGGAACGCAGCTCTTCAACAGCAATAGAACAAAGCTGGACAGAGAATGACTTTGACGAGTTGAGAGAGGAAGGCTTCAGAAGATCAAACTACTCCAAGCTAAAGGAGGAAGTTTGAACCAATGGCAAAGAAGTTAAAAAATTTGAAAAAAAAATTAGACGAATGGGTAACTAGAATAATCAATGCAGAGAAGTCCTTAAAGAAACTTATGGAGCTGAAAACCAAGGCACGAGAACCACATGACAAATGCACAAGCCTCAGTAACTGATGCGATCAACTGGAAGAAAGGATATCAGCAATGGAAGACGAAATGAATGAAATGAAGCGTGAAGAGAAGTTTACAGAAAAAAGAATAAAAAGAAACAAACACAGCCTCCATGAAATATGGGACTATGTGAAAAGACCAAATCTACGTCTAACTGGTGTACCTGAAAGTGATGGGGAGAATGGAACCAAGTTGGAAAACACTGTGGGATATTATCCAGGAGAACTTCCCCAATCAAGCAAGACAGGCCAACATTCAAATTCAGGAAATACAGAGAATGCCACAAAGATATTCCTCAAGAAGAGCAACTCCAAGACACATAATTGTCAGATTCACCAAAGTTGAAATGAAGGAAAAAATTTTAAGGGCAGCCAGAGAGAAAGGTCGGGTTACCCACAAAGGGAAGCCCATCAGACTAACAGCTGGTCTCTTGGCAGAAACTCTATAAGCCAGAAGAGAGTGGGGGCCAATATTCAACATTCTTAAAGAAAATAATTTTCAACCCAGATTTTCATATCCAGCCAGTCTAAGCTTCATAAGTGAAGGAGAAATAAAATACTTTAAAGACAAGCAAATGCTGAGAGATTTTGTCACCACCAGGCCTGCCCTAAAAGAGCTCCTGAAGGAAGCACTAAACATGGAAAGGAAAAACTGGCACCAGCCACTGCAAAAACATACCAAATTGTAAAGACCGTCAAGGCTAGGAAGAAACCGCATCAACTAACGAGCAAAATAACCAGCTAACATCATAATGACAGGATCAAATTGACACATAACAACACTAACCTTAAATGTAAATGGGCTAAATGCTCCCGTTAAAAGCCACAGACTGGTAAATTGGATAAAGAGTCAAGACCCATCAGTGTGCTGTATTCAGGAGACCCATCTCATGTGCAGAGACACACATAGGCTCAAAATAAAGGGATGGAGGAAGATCTACCAAGCAAATGGAAAACAAAAAAAGGCAGGGGTTGCAATCCTAGTCTCTGATAAAACAGACTTTAAACCAACGAAGATCAAAAGAGACAAAGAAGGCCATTACATAATGGTAAAGGAATCAATTCAACAAGAAGAACTAACTATCCTAAATATATATGCGCCCAATACAGGAGCACCCAGATTCATAAAGCAAGTTCTTAGTGACCTACAAAGAGACTTAGACTCTCACACAATAATAATGGGAGACTTTAACACCCCACTGTCAACATTAGACAGATCAACAAGACAGAAAGTTAAAAACGATATCCAGGAATTGAACTCAGCTCTGCAACAAGCGGACCTAATAGACATCTACAGAACTCTCCACCCCAAATCAACAGAATATACATTCTTTTCAGCACCACACCACACCTATTCCAAATTTGACCACATAGTTGGAAGTAAAGCACTCCTCAGCAAATGTAAAAGAACAGAAATTATAACAAACTGTCTCTCAGACCACAGTGCAGTCAAACTAGAACTCAGGATTAAGAAACTCACTCAAAACCACTCAACTACATGGAAACTGAACAACCCGCTCCTGAATGACTACTGGGTACATAACGAAATGAAGGCAGAAATAAAGATGTTCTTTGAAACCAATGAGAACAAAGACACAACATACCAGAATCTCTGGGACACATTCAAAGCAGCGTGTAGAGGGAAAATTATAGCACTAAATGCCCACAAGAGAAAGCAGGAAAGATCTAAAATTGACACCCTAACATCACAATTAAAAGAACTAGAGAAGCAAGAGCAAACACATTCAAAAGCTAGCAGAAGGCAAGAAATAACTAAGATTAGAGCAGAACTGAAGGAAACAGAGACACAAAAAACCCTTCAAAAAATCAATGAATCCAGGAGCTGGTTTTTTGAAAAGATCAACAAAATTGATAGACTGCTAGCAAGACTAATAAAGAAGAAAAGAGAGAAGAGTCTAATAGATGCAATAAAAAATGACAAAGGGGATATCACCACCGACCCCACAGAAATACAAACTACCATCAGAGAATACTATAAAAACCTCTACGCAAATAAACTAGAAAATCTAGAAGAAATGGATAAATTCCTCGACAAATACACTCTCCCAAGACTAAACCAGGAAGAAGTTGAATCTCTGAATAGATCAATAACAGGCTCTGAAATTGAGGCAATAATTAATAACTTACCAACCAAAAAAGGTCCAGGACCAGATGGATTCACAGCCAAATTCTACCAGAGGTACAAGGAGGAGCTGGTACCATTCCTTCTGAAATTATTCCAATCAATAGAAAAAGAGGGAATCCTCCCTAACTGATTTTATGAGGCCAGTATCATCCTGATACCAAAGCCTGGCAGAGACACAACAAAAAAAGAGAATTTTAGACCAATATTCTTGATGAATATTGATGCAAAAATCCTCAATAAAATACTGGCAAACAGAATCCAGCAGCACATCGAAAAGCTTATACACCATGATCAAGTGGGCTTCATCCCTGGGATGCAAGGCTGGTTCAACATACGCAAATCAATAAACGTAATCCAGCATATAAACAGAACCAAAGACAAAAACCACATGAGTATCTCAATAGATGCAGAAAAGGCCTTTGACAAAATTCAACAACGCTTCATGCTAAAAACTCTCAATAAATTAGGTATTGATGGGACGTATCTCAAAATAATAAGAGCTATCTGTGACAAACCCACAGCCAATATCATACTGAATGGACAGAAACTGATGCATTCCCTTTGAAAACTGGCACAAGAAAGGGATGCCCTCTCTCACTACTCCTATTCAACATAGTGTTGGAAGTTCTGGCCAGGGCAATCAGGCAGGAGAAGGAAATAAAGGGTATTCGATTAGGAAAAGAGGAAGTCAAATTGTCCCTGTTTGCAGATGACATGATTGTATATCTAGAAAACCCCATCATCTCAACCCAAAATCTCCTTAAGCTGACAAGCAACTTCAGCAAAGTCTCAGGATACAGAATCAATGTGCAAAAATCACAAGCATTCTTATACACCACTAACAGACAAACAGAGAGCCAAATCATGAGTGAACTCCCATTCACAATTGCTTCAAAGAGAATAAAATACCTAGGAATCCAACTTACAAGGGATGTGAAGGACCTCTTCAAGGAGAACTACAAACCACTGCTCAATGAAATAAAAGAGGATACAAACAAATAGAAGAACATTCCATGCTCACGGGTAGGAAGAATCAATATCATGAAAATGGCCATACTGCCCAATGTACTTTATAGATTCAATGCCATCCCCATCAAGCTACCAATGACTTTCTTCACAGAATTGGAAAAAACTACTTTAAAGTTCATATGGAACCAAAAAAGAGCCCGTATGGCCAAGTCAATCCTAAGCCAAAAGAACAAAGCTGGAGGCATCACACTACCTGACTTCAAACTGTACTACAAGGCTACAGTAACCAAAACAGCATGGTACTGGTACCAAAACAGAGATGTAGACCGGTGGAACAGAACAGAGCCCTCAGAAATAATGCTGCATATCTACAACTATCTGATCTTTGACAAGCCTGACAAAGACAAGAAATGGGGAAAGGATTCCCTATTTAATAAATGGTGCTGGGAAAACTGGCTAGCCATAGGTAGAAAACTGAAACTGGATTCCTTCCTTACACCTATATAAAAATTATTTCAAGATGGATTAAAGACTTACATGTTAGACCTAAAACCATAAAAACCCTAGAAGAAAACTTAAGCAATATCATTCAGGACACAGGCATGGGCAAGGACTTCATGTCTAAAACACCAAAAGCAATGGCAACAAAAGCCAAAATTGACAAATGGGATCTCATTAAACTAAAGAGCTTCTGCACAGCAAGAGAAACCACCATCAGAGTGAACAGGCAACCTACAGAATGGGAGAAAATTTTTGCAACCTACTCATCTGACAAAGGGCTAATATCCAGAGTCTACAATGAACCCAAACAAATTTACAAGAAAAAAACAAACAACCCCATCAAAAAGTGGGCAAAGGATATGAACAGACACTTCTCAAAAGAAGACATTTATGCACCCAAAAGACACATGAAAAAATGCTCATCATCACTGGCCATCAGAGAGATGCAAATCAAAACCACAATGAGATACCATCTCACACCAGTTAGAATGGCCATCATTAAAAACTCAGGAAACAACAGGTGCTGGAGAGGATGTGGAGAAATAGGAACACTTTTACACTGTTGGTGGGACTGTAAACTAGTTCAACCATTGTGGAAGTCAGTGTGGCGATTCTTCAGGGATCTAGAACTAGAAATACCATTTGGCCCAGCCATCCAATCACTGGGTATATACCCAAAGGATTATAAATCATGCTGCTATAAAGACACATGCACATGTATGTTTATTGTGGCACTATTCACAATAGCAAAGACTTGGAACCAACTCAAATATCCAACAATGATAGACTGGATTAAGAAAATGTGACACATATACACCACGGAATACTATGCAGCCATAAAAAATGATGAGTTCATGTCCTTTGTAGGGACATGGATGAAGCTGGAAACCACCATTCTCAGCAAACTATTGCAAGGACAAAAAGCCAAACACCGCATGTTCTCACTCATAGGTGGGAATTGAACAAGGAGAACACATGGACACAGGAAGGGGAACATCACACACCGGGGACTGCTGTGGGGTGGGGGTATGGGGGAGGAATAGCATTAGGAGATATACCTAATGCTAAATGACGAGTTGATGGGTCCAGCACACCAACATGGCACATGTAACAAGCCTGCACGTTGTGCACATGTACCCTAGAACTCAAAGTATAATAATAAATAAATAAATAGAAAAGAAAAGGGGAAGAGAAGGGCAATTGAGAAAACTTGAATCTGTTTACACAAAATAGACTTAAGTTTCAAACCAGAAGGGGTTGCATAACCATAAACTGGCAAGATTAAGCCTTGTTTCCCAGAGCACAAACGAAGTTTTAAGAGCTAAACTAAGTTGAGATAAAGAATTATAACGAAGTTTACATCTTTGTACTCCTGAATGCTAAGAAACCACTTCAATAATAGTAGAAGACATGCACTGAACACTTCGTAGTTGGCTCTATGCTTAAACACTTTACATGGATTGTCACATTCCTCTTCACAACAACACTGTAAGTAAACACTATTTTTCACTTTGCTTTGCAGACAAGAAAGCTGAAACCTCACACCTACACAAGGGCAAAAGCCAAGATTCAAGCTGCCAGATTCAAAGCTGCTGACCCTAATCACTCTAATCATCATGCTCTATACTGCTCCATTTAATAGAGCAACCATTTATATATTCAATATTTTAGGATATTACTTTAGGACATTAGACTTGGTGAATATTCCAACAGACTTACTTCCACACCAGATTCATGTTCCTCAAGGCCTTGGAACATATTTTTAGAATTTTTTGGCTTCCTCTTACGTCACTCTGCATGAAGAAGAGCGTAAATAATTCCCATGAACAGCAATGTCTGTAATCCAATTTGTCAGGTGCCATGAGGCACAATGATACACATGGGATCAGCACTTCCTTTGATAGCCTTGATGTTAAATACTAAGAGGATCCATGGCAGAAGTAATTTGGTGCCAACATCTCTATAAATACAGTGAGAAGTTGTCTTCCATTCAAGCCTGGTGATAGTTGGTTTCATAAAATAAATGACTAGACAGACAGATGAGAGATCATTTATTTCCTTATATGACATGCCAAATAGCTAAAGAAATTGTGCTGTTCAAATTCTTGCTTCTCATGCCACCATCAGTTGAACCGTAATCATAAATAAGGTTTTTCATAAGGTACTCTGTGATTAAAGTGTATTACTTGCTTTTTTCAATTTTAGGATTATTGGAAACTCTAATCCATTTCATGTGTTATCTTTCAGCACTCAAAATTAATCTCTGCTATGAGCACCCCAAAATTAAACCTCATGCTGTATGCTTATATTAGATTGGAAATCTCAGGTACCTTGGTTCATACGATACATGAAAATACTTTAATTTTAGATGAAAATATTGTAATATTCCAATTCAAATAGATATAATAAAAAAGGAACAGTGTCTGATCTTATGTTGTGTGAGCACTTAGCACTGGCCAGCTGCTGTGAAATTGGATACGTTTTAATGTCTTTCTGTAATAAGCATATTCTACGGAAACAGTGAATGAGAAAACCACACACCTATCATGGAATTTTTAATGCAGCTTACCTGTGGTCTTTTGTGAAACTCTATATAATGCAAAAAATCTTGTATCTGTTCTGCTTCTCCCAGTAGTTTCAAAAACTGAAGGGCAATAAGCTACTTTAATCTCTAGTTTGGAAGGTACAGTTTAACTCTAGCTCCATGCATCCCTGGTGGTCACTGCCATTTTGTAATGTTACAAAGGCTTCTGTTTTAAAATGTGCTGTGGGCTTATATAGCAACTTTATCGGATGAATTATCTTCTTTGGGAAATCTTCTGGAACACAAAAAGTATTATACAGCAGACCAATTTTTGTATCAGCTATGTGTCAGGATATTTCTAAAGATAATCAAAATTCTATATACAGGGCTCTTGCCCACCTACAAAAATGTATTTGAAAATAATTATGCATCACCAATGTTTTTATCCCTTACAAATTTTATACCTAAGTATAAATTTCCACCTTTGCCTCATACCTTTTTCACCTGAGCCACATCAAATAACATTATAAATCATTGAATCATTTCAAATTAAATTTTGTACCAGAAAATTAATTTCCTCCTCCAAATTACTAAAATAATGTATATGACTAGTATTCATACATGAAAAGCAGCCAAATGGTATTTTAAAGGGAGAAAACCAGATTTTAGATTTTCCTGTTTGAAGAATAGTCTCCAAAACATCACCACAAATGCAGCCCATTGATTCCAGTCGACTAGCACCATTTATGGCAAAAAGATAAGGTGAGATGATGCACATTCCTTTTCTGCTTGTGTTTAGATTTTGAAAAGTAACTTTAAGATAGTAACCCTTCAGTGAGTGATAAATAGATGCCTCCCAAGACTGAGAACAGAAATCACTCGAGAGGTGAAAAGTGAGAAGTGGGAAGTGAAAAGGTGAGGAGAGGCATAATATCATCCACACCCGTAACTCTCTGCAGAGTTTTGCTCTTTCATCCAGGCTGGAGTGCAGTGGCACTATCTCAGCTCACTGCAAGCTCCACCTTCCTGTTTCAAGTGATTCTCCTGCCTCAGCCTCCCAAGTAGCTGGGATTACAGGCACCCCCCCCCCACCACGCCCAGCTAATTTTTGTATTTTTAGTAAAGATGGGGTTTCACCATGTTGCCAGGCTGGTCTTGAACTCTTGACCTCGTGATCTGCCCTCCTCGGCCTCCCAAAGTGCTGGGATTACAGGTGTGAGCCACCGCGCCCGGCCCCATAACTCTTGTAATGGCCCAGGACAGGCCTGCAAAGTACTTCTTTGCTATTCAACAAGTTTCCGGCTTTCTGCACCTAAACCGCTCCCTTAACCTTTCCAGAGCTGCCTTCTTCCTGGCAGAGAGTTGATTCCTTAATATGTTAGGAAGATCCATTGGAAATTATTCTGTATGGTAGACTCTCTGCTGTTAGATCCTAGCAGGCTTATCCAGCCACAAGCTGCTGTCTCCTGGAAGTAAAGAACTAAGAAAGACAAGCTGGGTTAAAGGCAACATGAAAGCTAGCAGAAAATTGAATTGACCCAGCTGAGGTTATTATCCAGTTTTCCCCCAAACTACATCTACATAGTGAAGAAAGATCAATAGAGTTCAGGGTAAAGGAGGTTCTTGTACTGAATCAGGAAGGAAACTTTGTATGAAAACCTGAATTTGTCTCATTTCTAGATTTATTTCTGAACCTTCATAGTATCAAGGAAGGAACACAGAATTTGGGATCAAACAGACTGAGCTCAAATCCTAGTTCAATCTGTTAAAGATTCTTTAAAAACATCTTTAACAGCTATTAGCTATAGTTTCCACCTTGAAGTAATGGATAGGAAACACCTACCTCATTTGCTTGTCATGAGGATTAAATAAGATAACGTAGTAAAGTTACAGGTGCAGAACTCGAAACCAGGGCTAGAAGATATGTTTCCTGGATGGGTACAGTCTCTCACACCTGTATTCCCAGCACTTTGGGAGGCAAAGGCAAGAAAACTGCTTGAGACCACGAGTTTGAAACCAGCCTGGGCAATTATAGCAAGACCCCATCTCTACAAAAAAATTTAAAAATTAGCCAGGAGTGGTGGTGCACACCTGTAAGTCCCAGCTAATGGGAGGCTGAGGCCGACAGGAGACTAAGGACCTTTTGAGCCAGGAGTTTGAGGTTACAGTGAGCCATTGTCACACCACTGCACTCCAGCCTGGGTGACAGAGACAGACCCTGTCTCTTTATATATCTATCTAAGGAGCAGCTGTTGTAATGGTAATTGATATAGTAAGAACAATAATGACCTTTTGTTGAATGCTTTATAAGCTAGGCATTGCGCTAAGCACATAGACATAGTGTTTCTAAATCTCATTTTAAAACTCCACAACATAGATGTTATTTAACAGAAAAGTATCCCCGTTAAGTGATAAAAGCAGCAAGGAGAAAACTGGACACATAGATTAAATTCCATCACTTGCTTTGAGTTGCAGTTCTGACAAATAAATTAGCATCGAATTTTATTTCAGAAAGGTTAAGTGACTTCCCCAAAGTCACACAGCCAGAAACTGCCTAATGCCTCATTTTCATTGTATATCTTAAGCGTAATTGTTTTCCTAGTTTATGCAACATATCACAAAACCTAAAAATAAAAGAGATATTTGAGACCCAAGTAAATCCATACAAACTCACTATCCTGAATCCTGTTGCTGCACAGCACAAGACTGTCAGATAAACACTGTTCTCCAAAAACTTCCCTAACCAGAAACCAGGGGAGTGGCCTATGGTAATACTTATCAGAGAGAAGAGAATACTAGCACCTCTAGTCTGCCCACAAAATCCCCAGGAGCTGGGCTAACAGTGACCCAGGATCACAAAACTCCAGAAGAACTCAGAAATTCAAAATTGGAAAATAAAGCCTAATCTTCACCACCAGTAATGACACAAATTAATGTTAAGTACTGGGAGAAAGCCGACAACTAACTCATCAGGAATTAATGTTGAGTCCAAACATCAAGTGAAATCAAGATAAGATCCTTCCTGTAATTGTGATGCTAAACCGAATTCTGATATTTAAAAACTCTGGGAACATCAAACACATACCAAGATTATTGTTTGCCTGGGAAAACCCTGCTTAAACGCAGAAGATAAAATGACTTCAGCTTCTCCAGATGTTTCTCCATGCTGTCTATGACACTTGAAAGAGATGCTCTTCTCCATCTCAGAAGCTGTGTTTCAAACACTGAGCAGAGTGAGTTTCTCTAGAGAGGACCTTTCACACTCTCTCTCTCTCTATCACATAGTGAATCCAATGGCTAACTCAGGAAAAGAATAAGTAAATAGACCAAAGTCTAAATATATAAAATTGATTGATTTTGCAATATTCTCTACTTCTTGAAAGTATGTATGACTGCACGGTTAGTACTTTTTGAGAAATATTTTTAATGTATAAAGTGAAGAACACATATATCTCAGATCAGATATGATTTATTAAAAAGTAGGTTCACTTGACTGAGTTTCCAAGCATTTACCAAGCCTGGCATGAGTACATGAAATTACTAATTATTGACTGTACAACACCATCAACTGAATCAGGATGAGAAAAAGAACTGTGAAGTGCTATATGCAAAGTGCTAGGCTTTACTAATATATCCTTACACTAAGAATGTTAATTCTATGATGGCATATTTTTAGAGTATCTGGTTCTGACTACATTTTCCAAAAATAAATATTCAACAGTAGATGTCAAGAAACCCAAGCACCAAAATGGTAATAAATATTTCAAGCTACCTTTCCCAGAAACACAATCTGTTTCTCAATTGATAGAAATTCATCATAAGCCACTGTCTATATCATAGTTCTTTAGAAAATTTTACTGTGCAGTAATTCATCAAAAGCCACTAGACCAAATTGCCATTTAATCCTTGAACCAAGGAAACAATTCATATAGCTATAAGTTTATAAATATCTTACCAAGTACTTGATGTGCTACATCACAGCAATTTCAAAGTCCATCCAATATATCATCAACTCTAATTCTAATTCTTGGTACAGTATATACTTACTTTCATTATGGAATTTATACAAGCTTAACAAGAATCACAGTTTTAAGAAAAAATAATATGAAATTCTTCAGTATGTTTATTACATAGAATAGAAAAATAGTAAACATTTCTCATTTTTTGAAAGATCAACTTTTAAACAAAACACAAAGAGAAACAGATTTTAAACACCTGAATTCTAACCTCTACACAAACAGATTAGAAAATCTAAAGGAAATAGATAAATTTCTGGAAACACACAAGCCCCCAAGATTGAACCAGGAAGAAAGTGAAAACCTGAACAGGCCAATAATAAGTTCTGAAATTGAATAAGTAATTAAAAAAAAACTTACTAAACAAAAAGATCTCCGGACCAGATCAATTCACAGCTCAGTTCTTCCAGACATACAAAAAAGAACTGATATCAATCCTACTGAAACTATTCCAAAAGATTAATAAAGAGAGAATCCTCCCTAAATCATTCTATGAAGCCAGCATCACCCTGATACCAAAACCAGGAAAGGACATAATAAAAAAAGAAAACCACAGTCCAATATCCTCAACAAAATACTAGCTAGCCTAAACCAAAACACATAAAAAAGATAATATACTATGATCTAATGGGTTTCATCTCAGGAATACAGGAATGGCTTAACATATGCAAGTCAATAAATGCAATACATCAAACAAACAGAATTAAAAACAAAAATTATATGATCATCTCAATAGATGCAGAAAAAGCATTCAACAAAATCCAGCATCCCTTGGCTGGGCACAGTGGCTAATGCCTGTAATCCCAGCACTTTAGGAGGCTGAGGTGGGTGGATCACCTGAGGTCAGGAGTTTGAGACCAGCCTCACCAACATGGTGAAACCCTGTCTCTAACTAAACATACAAAACTTAGCCAGGTGTGTTGGTGGGCACTTGCAGTCCCAGCTACTCAGGAGGCTGAGGCAGGAGAATCACTCGAACCCGGGGGGGGTGAAGGTTGCAGTGAGCTGAGATCATGCCACTACACTCCAGCCTGGGTGACAGAACGAGATTCCATCTCAAAAAAACATAAAAATATAAGTAACTAAATAAATCCAGCATCCCTTTATAATAAAAACCCTCAACAAACTAGGCAGAGATGGAAAATATCTGAAAATTATAAAAGCCATTTATGAAAATCCACAGCCAATCCACTGAATAGAGAAAAGTTGAAACTATTTCCCCTGAGAATTGGACAAGACAAGGATGCCCACTTTCACCACTTCTATTCAACATAGTACTAGAAGTCCTAGCCAGAGCAACCATGCAAGAGAAAGAATTGAAGGGCATCCAAATTGGAAAACAGGAAATCAAACTATCACTGTTCACCCATGATATAACCATATACCTAGGACACCCTAAAGACTCCTCCAAATGACTCCTAGATTTAATAAACAATGTCTCAGCTTACAAAAATCAAAGTACACAAATCAGTAGCACTGCTATCACCAACAATAACCAAGCTGAGAAGCAAGTCAATAACTTAATCCTTTTTACTATAGCTGCAAATAAAATAAAATACCTTGGAATATACTTAAACAAGAAGGTGAAAGATCTCTACAAGGAGAACTAAAAAACACTGCTGAAAGAAATCATATGACATGAAGAAATGGAAATGCATCCCAGGTTCATGAATTGGAAGAATAAATATCATGAAAATGACCATACTGTTCAAAGCAACCTACAGATTCCAATGCAATTCCTATCAAAATATCAACATCATTTTTCACAAAATTAGAAAAAAACATTAAAATTCATACGGAACCAAAAAAGAGCCCAAATAGTCAAAGCAATCCTAAACTAAAAGAACAAATCTGGAGGCATCACTTTACCTGACTTCAAATTATACTACACGGCTATAGTTACCAAAACAGTATAACAGTGGTATAAAAGTGGACACATAGACTAGTGGAACAGAATAGAGAACCCAGAAATAAAACCAAATACCTACAGACAACTGATCTTTGACCAAGCATACAAAAACATAAATTGGCAAAAGGACACACCCTATTTAATAAATGATGCTGGGAAAATGGATAGCCACATGTAGAAGAACGAACCTGGATCCCTATCTTTCACCTTATACAAAAATCAACGGAAGATGGAGCAAAGACTTAAGTCCAAGACCCAAAACCATAAACATTCTAAAAGAAAACTTAGAAAAAAATTCTTCTGGACGTTGGCCTAAGCAAATAATTTATGAATAAGGCCACAAAAGCAAATGTAACAAAAATAAAACTAAATAAATGGGACCTAATTAAACAAAAATCTTTTGTACAGCAAAAGAAACAATCATCAGAGTAAACAACCCACAAAATGGGAGAAAATATTAGCAAACTATGCCTCTGACAGAGAATTGATACCCAGAGTCTATAAGGAACTCAAACAAATCAGCAAGAAAAAAAACAAATAATCCCATCAAAAAGTGGGCAAATGGCATGAATAGAATTTCTCAAAAGAAAATACACAAGTGGCCAACAAATATATGAAAAAATGCTCACCATCACTAATCATCAGGGAAATGCAAATTAAAACCAGTGAGATACCACCTTACCTTGTAGGAATGGCCATTATTGCAAAGACAAAAAACAATAGATGTTGGCAAAAAGATTTCACCACTATATACTTCATCCATGTAATCAAAACAACTTGCACCACAATAGATATGGTAAAAAAAAAAAAAAAAAAAAAAAAAAAAAAAAAATGGGAAAGCTTATATATTGCTGGTGGGAACGTAAATTAGTAAAACCTCCTTAGAAAACAGTATGTAGATTTCTTTTTTTAAAACCTTTATTTTAGATTCTGGGGTACATTTGCAGATTTGTTATGCAGGTAAACTGCACATCACGGGGGTTTGGTTTACAGATTATTTTGTCGCCCAGGTACACAGAGAGGGAGACAACAGACACTGGAGCCTACTTGAGGGTGGAGAATAAGAGGAGGCAGAGGATCAGAGATTTCTAAAGAACTACAGGTAAATCTACTATTTGATCCAGCAATCCCACTCCTGGGTATCTACCCAAAGAAAAAGAAGTCATTGTATCAAAAAAGACACCTGCATGAATATGTTTATTGCATCAAAATTAACAATTGCAAAGATATGGAACCAACCTAAGTGACCACTGACCAATGAGTGAATAAAGAAAATGTAGTATGTATATACATCGTGGAATACTACTCAGCCATGAAAAAGAATGAAATAATGTCTTTTGCAGCAACTTGGACAGAGCTAGAGGCCATTATTCTAGGTGAAGTAACTCAGGAAGGCAAAACCAAATACCTTATGCTTACACTTATAAGTGGGAGCTCAGCTTTTGGTATGCAAAGGCATACAGAGTGACATAATGGTCTTTGGAGACTCAGAAGGAGGAGGGTGGGAGGTGGGTGAGGGATAAAAAAAAAAAAAAAACTACAAATAGGGTACAATGTACACTACTCAGGTGGCAGGTGCACCAAAATCTTAGGCTTCACCACTATACAATTCATCCATGTAATCAAAAACAACTTGTACCCCAAAAGCTACTGAATTCTTTCTAAAAAAGAATACCTATCGTTACTGAGCATCGTGTTTCCAGGCACACCCTACTAGAAGTTAAACTGCCAAAGAATAGTAGATGCATTTAAGTTTTTCAATGGTATCTGGAAAGTAATTTGAATCTACCATTTAATCCATAAATTAATTTAAAAAGACATTAATGAGATTTGTGTGTGGCTAGATGTTACTTGTTGATTACAATATTACTCTTAATTTATATTGTCATTTTAGTTGCCTAGAAAATCTGACTAGTTAGATTTCTACTCTTTTGAAATTAATGACATTATTAAGCCTAAAATCTTGCTATTCCATTTTTTCCTCTGGTATTTGAATACAATATGTATCTTTGGTTTATTGGCAAAAGTACTATCCATTTTTCTCTATGTGGAATTAGTCAAACTTTCTAATAAAGTTATTCAACATTAAAAATAAAAATAAAAAAACCTTGAGTTCTGGCAGTTCTACTCTTAACTAGTTGCATGATCTTACCTGATTTGGATTTCAAATTCCGCATCTATAAAGTAGGAAAAAGTACAATCTCTGTCTACTTCATATGCTTGTTTTGTGGAGCAAATGAGATACTTTATGATACACATAAAATATGTAATGTTATTATCAAGAGCATTTTCAAATGAAAGAAAACAGGACAATACATTGATGGCTGCCTCTCTTCACATGACTTTTCACCCACTCAAAGCACAAGTGCCAAAAATAAGTTATTGCCTAAAGTAATATCCAGAGAAAAAGAGCAATACCCTGGCAATGAAATCTCTAATCTTGGAGCAGTTACTCAATTACACTGAGCCTTAGTTTTGCCTTCTTTAAAACAGAACAGCTTACCTGCTCCCACCTACACAGAAACATGACAATAGATTTAATAGTGTTGTCTTACTCAGCTTCCTCATATGTAAAATTGGCTTTGTGGATAATGTATTTAAAACCAATAGCCTGGTGCTTAGCATATTCGTTCATTCAACAAATAATCTGTTCTGGCTGCTACAAATATAACAGAGAACAGAACAGAAAATCCCCAGGCCCCACTGTGGTTACCTTATAGTATGGGAAGATAGACAATAAACAGATTAAGTCAAATAGATAGTGGCAGTGCCAGCTTCATAGACATGTAACGTGTGCAACTGCATAACGTCCCAAGCCCAGACACCCAGTACTTGGTTTAATGCCCTGCTATTTGCCATCTTGAAATTCTTAACACTTTGTGAACAAGGGGACCCACATTTTCAGCTCCTGGATGGTGGTAGATGGTGGTATGGAGAAAATAAAGTGCAAAGGGATTAGGAAATGTGTGGTGGGAGGTGGGAGGTGGGAGGAGTGGCCATCAGGGCTTCAACATGACATTACACATTTCGGCACTACACAAAGGTGCCCAGGTGGGGGAGACAGTGAGGGCTGAAAACTGCCTAGAGGGAGAGGCCTTACTCTGCACAAATCTGATTCCAGGTAACTCTCCAAGCACCTGGCTTTAGAGGTAACAATCACATAGATTACAATGTGCCTCAGGTATTTTTAGATGCAGTCAACCCAAAGCCTGCCTGCTTGTCCAGCTGTGAACTGCAGAGCGATACCCCCAGAGTGAGCATCCTTTTCTCATCTACGCAGAGGTGCAGGTGAAGCTAGCAATGGGCATGCTGGTCAGAAAAGGCCACTTGAGGAAAGGTCTGAAGAGGTGAGCAAGTAAGTTGTGCAGAATGGAGGAAGAAGGAGTTAGGCAAAGGGAACAGTGAATGCCACTGAATGCCACTAGAATACTATGGTTATGAGCTTTTCATTTGGCTGCATTGAGGAAAACGTTAGTAATTTATTTAAAGGGAAAATAATTTAATACTAGATTATCCAAGATAGGAGCCACTAGCTATATGTGGCTACTTAATACTTGAAATATAGTATGTGTGAATGAGAAAGTTAATTTTTAATTTTAATTTTAAAACATATCTGATTCAGTTATTTCAAAACTTTTATATATGTTTTAAACAACATGGGTATGTAAATCTATTTTCTAACTGTAATTTTATAAATTTAAATACAGATCACATATTTGTGATGAAAATCCAGACTCTGAACTTGACATGTTGTTACCATAAACAGCACACCAAATTTTGAAAACAGTACCAAAACACAAACTTATATTATTAATAATTTTTATATAGAGTACATAGTACAATAGTATTTTCAACATGTTAGATACATAAAATATATCATTAAAATTAATCTGCACTCTTTTTAATTTTCTAATGTGGCTACTAGAAAATTTAAAATCATACATTGGCTCACATTATAATTTTATTGGAAAGTGCTGGTCTAATGAACTAATAGGGTAGGCAAAACAAGATCTTGCCAAAATTAAGAATTTTGTCATTCGTTTTATCTCAAGATTCTCACAAAACCTGAAAAATAATAATGTGTTCTGATGTTTCTGCTTTGGAAATTAGCATATACATTTTTCATTTGGTCAGTTTGTTGAAAAGCCCACTCGAATTCACTGGGCCATTTTCTACCCATCCTTTCAAATTTCTGCTCCAACAATACGTGCGCTAAGAAGGTCAATTCTCTGGCCTCTGAAAGTTAAGTTGCTCTCATCTCCTTGATATATAAGTGATAGCTGTAATAGATCAATGCTTCATATGTCTGCGTACCCTACAAGATTTCCCTACATTGAAGCAAGGGTGTGCAATTTGGTTTTGGATCTGAAGAGTTTAGCACAAATCCTGAAACAGTAAGCCTCAAAACAACTTGTAGAATAAAGAGGTGAGATGGGAGTAAGATATATAAGGATATATACAAGCATACTTTATGGAAACTCTCATTTATCCAGCTATCAGACTTATAGAAACCACAAACATCTGGAAAGCAGCCACATAATCTGGAAGTAAGGGGAAAATAAATAAATAATACTAAGAATGACTGAGTACCTACTGTGCGCCTGACAGGCACTCTGAAAAGTTTCTTTCATTTAATCTACATGAGAACCCTTTGCTATTATAAAAACTTAATAATTATTGAGCACTGTTATTTGCCAGGCACTGTGGTAAGCACTTTAAAGATTTTTTAAATTTCTTTCATCTTCACAAACTCCAAGCATGGGTTCTACTATTATTGCCATTCCTCAGAGCAAAGAGGTTAAGTAACTTTCACAAGATTACACAGCTAACAAGTGTCAAAGCCAAGATGAAAATTCAGGCAGTCCCTAACATTCGAGATCTGAAGTAAGCATGACCTTAATGCAAAGGGATTCTAATACAAACATTTACAAATCTGTAAGCCAAGAGAAATCAACTAGAGGTAAATGTTGTTCATAGAAGTATATGAGAGCAATAATGAGACACTCCAGGAGACCTGGGAAATAAGGCAAATAAGACAATTAGAGATATAGAAGGCCACTTTAAAGATTGACTAATATATTCAGAATAATTCCATGCATATAGCACACAAAACTGGCAGAACAAAGTATATTTAGCAATATATACAGAGATTATAAAAATATACAAAAGGAAACAAATGACACAAATGTCAGGATACGGGTTTCCCTTAAAGAAGAGAGAATGTATTGTAGTCATGGGAGCTTCGGGGTATTGTAAATGATGTATTGACTTGGGTGGTTGATATTTGGGTGTTTGCATTGTAATCCTTAAATGCCTTAAATGATATACATGTTTTATGTGAAAACAACAACAGTGACACCTCAGTGTCTTAGCTCTAGAGCCCATGCTCCATTACACCCATAGCGTGAGCTACGCAGATGTCAGGTGATTGCCTGTCCCCATGGCTGAGTACTACTCATCACTCCTGACCTACCTTAAATATCATCTCTAACTCTCCCATTTCAGTAGGTCCTCCCAATCTTTTTACCATCATTTATTGCTTAGCACTTGTGATGGTTAATTTTACATGTCAACTTGACAGGGCCATGGGGTGGCCAGATATTTGGTAAGGCATTATTCTGGGTGTAGTCTGTGAGAGTGTTTTTGAATGAAGTTAACATCTGAATCCATAGACTCAGTAAAGCAGATTGTCCTCCCTACTGTGGACGGGTCTCATCCAATCACTTGAAGACCTGAATAGAACAAAAAGGCTGAGCCTCCCGTGAGTAAGAGGGAACATGTTCTGCCTGACTGTGTGAGCCAAAACATCATTTTTTTCCTGCTTTCAGACTCCAACGGAAACATCAGCTCTTCTTGGGTTTCAAAGTTTGCTAGCTTTCAGAATGGAACTTATACCACTGGCTCTCCTGATTCCCAGGCCTTTGGACTCAGACAGGAGTCATACCATCAACTCTCCTAGGTCTCCAGCCTGTCAACTGCAGAAGGAAGGCTGCTCTAGACCCAGTACCCATTATAATGACCAGTAGATAACAGCCAGCCAGTCAATGGGGATTAAAAAGCAAGAAATAAATAAATGCCATACAGCTGGTGAAGTAGACAGACACAGGCTTTGATCCCGCTAGCTCTCTACCATCAAGCCTCCTTACAAGTCACACATTATTTATATACCTTGGGATGTCTCAGCCTCCATAATCATTTCTTATAATAAGTCATATATATCTCCCACTGGTTCTGTTCTTCTAAAGAACCCTGACTAATACAACACTGAAGACCTTAAGACTCCTGGTAATTATTTTTATAATATGTTTTTGGTTTTATTTTATGTACTTTTATTCTAGGAAAACACATAAAATTTACTATCTTAGTCATTTTAAGTGTACAATTCAGTTGTGTTAAGTACATTCACATTGTTGTGACATAGATCTTCAAAACTTTTTCATCTTGCAAAATCTAAACTCCATACCTAGTAATCAACAACACCCTTTTCCCCTCTTTCTCCAGTCCCTGGTAATCACCCTCTACTTTCTGTCCCATTAATTTTACAACTTTGGATACTTCATGTAAGTGGAATCATACAGCATTTGTCTTATTCTGACTGGCTTATTTCACTTAGCATAATGTCCTCAAGTTTCATCCATGTTGTCACATGTGACAGGAAGCACTTCCTTTTTAAGGCTGAATAATATTTCATTGCATATATATGTCACATTTTGGATGAATGGACATTTGAGTTGTTTTCACTTCTTGGCTGTTTTATGTAGTATCGCTATGAAAAAGGGTGTGCAAATATCTCTTCGAGTCTCTGCTTTCAGTCATTTTAGGTCTATACCCAAAAACAAAATTGCTGGATAATATGGTAGTTTTATTTTTAATTTTTTGAGGAAACTCCATACTATTTTCCATAGCTGCTGCACCATTTTATAGCACTACTAACAGTGCACAAGGGTTTGGAATTCTCCACATTCTTGCCGACATTTATTTTCTGTTTGTTTTGACATTGGCCATCCTAATGTATATGAGGTAATATCTCATAGTTTTGATTTTCGTTCCTATGATGATTAGTGATGTTAAGCATTTTTTTCATATGCTCATTGGCCATTTGTATACCATCTTTAGAAAAATGCCTATTCAGGTTCTTTGCCCATTTTTAATGGAGTTATTTGATTTTTTCTGTTGTTGAGTTGTAAGAATTCTCCATGTATTTTGGATATTAAACCCTTATCAGATATATAATTTGTTCTGCTTTTTAAAATAGTAACTTTATTGTTTCTGGATGTCTTTCTCATACTAGTTTGGTACCTCCATGAAGTCTAAGTCTGTTTCTTCTCTGCTCTACACCCAGCATCTATTATAATAACCAGTAGATAATAGATGGCCAGCCCATTTTACACCACAGACTCTCTGATGTAAAAATGTCCCACCTATTAATATTTCAGTGTTTTCACTAATTATTTTTCTCTATTAGGTAATGATAAAGAAGCTATGAGACTTTCAATGATAAAAGGATTAATAAAATGTAAAAAATACTGAAGGTTTATATCAAACTTTTTCATTTTCAATTCACTTTGCATGCCCCTTTCAGAGTTTTTATATTTTTATTCCCTGTTCTTGTGGTCAAGTTTTGATAGTAACTCAATGGGGATCTAAAAGCAAAAAATAAATAAATGCCATGCAGCTATTAAACAGATACAGGCTTTGAGCCAGCTCTCTACCATCCACCTTCTTTATGACACACATATGCTTTATAGAAAAGGTAGAGTCTTCTTTGGACTGGAGACTATTGACTTCTTATTGGCTATACAATTTAGCAAACATTCACTTGGCTTTCCCTAGCCTTGACTTTTGCCCTAAATGACCAATGCTGAAAATTAGATGCTGGTAGTTCCAGGGATGAAAAAAGATCTCAGAAAAAGACTCACTGAGAAGTGAGACCTAATAAAAAGAAAGTCAGAAGAATCACCAACTTCAATAGCAACGGAGGATATGTGACACAGGAAAAAGCAGTCTCGCACGTGGATTTTTCCCCAACAGCTTCATGTAACGCTGTAAGAGTGATGCTTATGCAAATGATCTTCCCAAGAAGAGTTAAATTCCGTGCTTTTTACAGGCAAATATGTTTTGAAAGATTTTGTAAAACAAAATGGTTACCATAAAAGAAGCCTGATGTTTTAAGAAGAAATTTCACCAAGATGAACTGTTTTCTTACCCAAAAATCTTCAAATCCTGAAAATAACAAAGAGTAACGTACATGCCTGCAATAAATGTGCACCTGTATGTGTAAATGTCCTGGTTCAAATTAGGCAACGGTAACTGGATGTAAGATGAAAATTAATGTCATGGTAAAGACGGGCAAAAGTCAGAACCACACAGGAAAGTCTTGCAACTCTATGTCTGGAAAACAAAAGCTATAGAAGGAAAGGACATGAAGGGCATAGAAGAAAAAGGAAAAGTAAAGATGGTGTTTGAAGGAAACATAGTGTATCATTTTTTCTTTCTCCGGATGACACTAAGGCATACACTACAAATTTCAAAATAAATCAGGAAACCAGTACACAAAGCTAGCAATGTGCCATAGTTTCATTGGTACCTCTACCAAACTAATCACAGTGCACACCTATTTTGTAAACTGATTGATCTTAATGTTTATGGCTTTAGTCTGAGCTGCCTGTAAGGAGCAATATTCACTTAATTTTTAAAAAAAGCTAAATAAATCTTAAGTACTACACACTTGAGAAAAAAACACGAAGCATTTTAAACAATGTAATTACCAAAGATGGCCAAGCCCAGAGTAGCAACTTGACTTCTAACTAGTGTTGCTGATGGCTAAGTGGTGAGGAAAAATAAATGCCAAAGAAAATAATTCTCATCTATACTGCTACATTTCCCCACCCTTCTTTTTTAATGCGTGTGCACACATATATAGTCCCAGGTCTCTGCAAATGCTATCATCTGCTTAGGTGATGACTGACAGGAAGGTAGACAGATGGAGCCAAGACAGATACCTGCACAGCCCATTTTACACCACAGACTCTCTGATGTAAAAATGTCCCACCTATTAATATTTCAGTGTTTTCACTAATTATTTTTCTCTATTAGGTAATCATAAAGAAGCTATGAGACTTTCAATGATAAAAGGATTAATAAAATGTAAAAAATATTGAAGGTTTATATCAAACTTTTTCATTTTCAATTCACTTTGCATGCCCCTTTCAGAGTTTTTATATTTTTATTCCCTGTTCCTGTGGTCAAGTTTTGATAGTAACTCAAGTTAACTTATTCTTTCCTCAATTTCCAGTAATTAAATATTTTTTCTTGCTCAGATCAACACAATAAACTTCAAGAACTAACACAGATAAGCCCACTGGAAACAAAAAGACCTTCAGAAACACAGTACTTGCACTCTACTACTAACAGAAAAGAAAAAAGCAACAGACGTCTTTATCTCTTTATATATAAACTTCATGTATCTATACCAAAGTTTTCCAATTGGTTAATCTTTAGGATTCTATCACCTTCAAAATTGCATAACTAAGGCTATAAAAAATTGTATTATATAAATAAGAATTTAAGAGGTATCATTTACATGTCTCAGAATCAGGCATTCTCCCTGATTAGATACGTGATTATATGTATGATTATATATATGGTCATATAAAGAACCAAGTACCTGTTTTTGCACCCAAGATCAAGTTTTTTAGATCATTTCTCCTCTTTTATATTTTATAAAAATAAAAACACATGTTATATTAAAATAGCCCAGAGCACCAAGACCAAAGTCTGGCTAGATTTCTACTTAATTTAGTAGCCAATAAAAAGCCAGAAAACATTATCCAAGGCAAGACTATAAAAGTGTCTCTTCCTTGCATCCCCCCCTTATGTTTATCGTTTCCTCCATGAAGCGATAGGTTCTTCTTGAGGCGAAGAGAAGCAATAATAGTCATTGAGCCAGTTCAGTGTCCTGAGAACCTATTGCCATGGGAGAGCACTATGCACTTTCCAAAGAAAAAAACTGACAGTCCCCTTAAACAAACCCAAAAACATAACTTTGTAGTACTATCATCCACCTAGTCTGTGTTTTTAAGGTGGTTATTTTGTTTGGATTATAGGTCTCAGTAACAAAAACTTAAATACAAAAGATACTAATCCACTGCAAAATAGGTGCAAGTAAACACCAGCTTCCAAGTCTAGAAGATAATTGAGTAACTCAAAAAATGGGGTAATTGCAGTGAAGTTATATTGTAGGTAAAGGAAAATAAAACACACTATAATTCAGCTTTTCTTTGAGACATAATTACTGTCAATTACTCACTGGAAAGTTCACATTTCTTAATGTTTGCATTATCATTTATTTGCTCCTTTTTTGTGGGATTTTAAGCTGCACAAAAAAAAATGTGTATCCTTATTAACCAGTGGCCTCAGCAAAGAAGAAACTTTATAGTAACACACAGGATATGACAAAGAGTTTTATGATTTCTGTACAATTGGAGGAGTCTGCCTCAGCATCTTCCCCAACCTGGAAACACCTCATCCACCAAAACACCAGGGCATGGTTGGAGAAACCCAGCATCACGTGTCACATGTCACATTAACACAGAGAAGTGAGCAAAGTGTGACAAGATCAGGCACAGACATAGGACATTTCACTAATAGTGTGGTGTAGTCACCGCACTACACAGGCATTTTTGAAAAGCATATTAAGAAAGGACATACTTTGAAATTCTATCATTACCTAGAATTTTTTTCATGTTTACATTTGTTTTTTATTTTTCTTATTTGTATAAATTAAAGAGGTACAAGTGCAGTTTTGTTACATGGATATATTGCATAGCAGTGAGATCTGGACTTTTAGTGTAGCCATCACCCAAATAGCATACACTGAACTCATTAAGTAATTTCTCATCCCCCACCTTCCTCCCCACCTCCCACCCTTCCAAGTCTCCAATGTTTATCATTTCACACTTTACATCTGTGTGTACACATCCTTTAGCTCCCGCTTACAAGTAAGAACATGCAGTATTTGACTTGGATTTATATAGAAATAAAGTTCTAGAAATAGACGCTGGAGTTAAAGCATGAACTTAAGGCAACTACACAGCTAGTAATAGGAACTAATAAAAGCACAGTGTTTTTTTTTTTCTTTTTCTTTTTTTTTATTATTATACTTTAGGTTTTAGGGTACATGTGCACAATGTGCAGGTTTGTTACATATGTATCCATGTGCCATGTTGATTTGCTGCACCCATTAACTCGTCATTTAGCATTAGGTATATCTCCTAATGCTGTCCCTCCCCCTCCCCCCACCCCACAACAGTCCCCAGAGTGTGATGTTCCCCTTCCTGTGTCCATGAGTTCTCATTGTTCAATTCCCACCTATGAGTGAGAACATGCGGTGTTTGGTTTTTTGTCCTTGCGATAGTTTACTAAGAATGATGTTTTCCAGTTTCATCCATGTCCCTACAAAGGATATGAACTCATAATTTTTTATGGCTGCATAGTATTCCATGGTGTATATGTGCCACATTTTCTTAATCCAGTCTATCGTTGTTGGACATTAGGCTTGGTTCCAATTCTTTGCTATTGTGAATAGTGCCGCAATATACATAGGTGTGCATGTGTCTTTAGAGCAGCATGATTTATAGTCCTTTCGGTATATATCCAGTAATGGGATGGCTGGGTCAAATGGTATTTCTAGTTCGAGATCCCTGAGGAATCGCCACACTGACTTCCACAATGGTTGAACTAGTTTACAGTCCCACCAACAGTGTAAAAGTGTTCCGATTTCTCCACATCCTCTCCAGCACTTGTTGTTTCCCGACTTTTTAATGATGGCCATTCTAACTGGTGTGAGATGGTATCTCACTGTGGTTTTGATTTGCATTTCTCTGATGGCCAGTGATGATGAGCATTTTTTCATGTGTTTTTTGGCTGCATAAATGTCTTCTTTTGAGAAGTGTCTGTTCATGTCCTTTGCCCACTTTTTGATGGGGTTGTTTGTTTTTTTCTTGTAAATTTGTTTGAGTTCATTGTAGATTCTGGATATTAGCCCTTTATCAGATGAGTAGGTTGCAAAAATTTTCTCCCATTCTGTAGGTTGCCTGTTCACTCTGACGGTAGTTTCTTTTGCTGTGCAGAAGCTCTATAGTTTAATTAGATCTCATTTGTCAATTTTGGCTTTTGTTGCCATTGCTTTTGGTGTTTTAGACATGAAGTCCTTGCCCACACCTATGTCCTGAATGGTATTGCCTAGGTTTTCTTGTAGGATTTTAATGGTTTTCGGTCTAACATTTAAGTCTTTAATCCATCTTGAATTAATTTTTGTATAAGGTGTAAGGAAGGGATCCAGTTTCAGCTTTCTACATGTGGCTAGCCAGTTTTCCCAGCACCATTTATTAAATAGAGAATTCTTTCCCCATTTCTTGTTTTTGTCAGGTTTGTCAAAGATCAGATAGTTGTAGATAGGTGGCATCATTTCTGAGGGCTCTGTTCTGTTCCATTGATCTATGTCTCTGTTGTGGTACCAGTACCATGCTGTTTTGGTTACTGTAGCCTTGTAATATAGTTTGAAGTCAGGTAGGGTGATGCCTGCAGCTTTGTTCTTTTGGCTTAGGATTGACTTGGTGATGCGGGCTCTTTTTTGGTTCCATATGAACTTTAAAGTAGATTTTTCCAATTCTGTGAAGAAAGTCATTGGTAGCTTGATGGGGATGGCATTGAATCTATAAATTACCTTGGGCAGTATGGCCATTTTCACGATATTGATTCTTCCAACCCATGAGCATGGAATGTTCATCCATTTGTTTGTATCCTCTTTTATTTCATTGAGCAGTGGTTTGTAGTTCTCCTTGAAGAGGTCCTTCACATCCCTTGTAAGTTGGATTCCTAGGTATTTTATTCTCTTTGAAGCAATTGTGAATGGGAGTTCACTCATGATTTGGCTCTCTGTTTGTCTGTGATTGGTGTACAGGAATGCTTGTGATTTTTGTACATTGATTTTGTATCCTGAGACTTTGCTGAAGTTGCTAATCAGCTTAAGGAGATTTTGGGCTGAGACGATGGGGTTTTCTAGATATACAATCATGTCATCTGCAAACAGGGACAATTTGACTTCCTCTTTTCCTAATTGAACACCCTTTATTTCCTTCTCCTGCCTGATTGCTCTGGCCAGAACTTCCAGCACTATGTTGAATAGGAGTGGTGAAAGAGGGCATCCCTGTCTTGTGCCAGTTTTCAGAGGGAATGCTTCCAGTTTTTGCCCATTCAGTATGATATTGGCTGTGGGTTTGTCAGAGATAGCTCTTATTATTTTGAGATACATCCCATCAATACCTAATTTATTGAGAGTTTTTAGCATGAAGTGTTGTTGAATTTTGTCAAAGGCCTTTTCTGCATCTATTGAGATCATCATGTGGTTTTTGTCTTTGGTTCTGTTTATATGCTGGATTACATTTATTGATTTGCGTATGTTGAACCAGCCTTGCATCCCAGGGATGAAGCCCACTTGATCATGGTGTATAAGCTTTTTGATGTGCTGCTGGATTCGGTTTGCCAGTATTTTATTGAGGATTTTTGCATCAATGTTCATCAAGGATATTGGTCTGAAATTCTCTTTTGGTTATGTCTCTGCCAGGCTTTGGTATCAGGACGATGCTGGCTTCATAAAATGTGTTAGGGAGGATTCCCTCTTTTTCTATTGATTGGAATAGTTTCAGAAGGAATGGTACCAGTTCCTCCTTGTACCTCTGGTAGAATTCGGCTGTGAATCCATCAGGTCCTGGACTCTTTTTGGTTGGTAAGCCATTGATTGTTGCCACAATTTCAGAGCCTGTTATTGGTCTATTCAGAGATTCAACTTCTTCCTGGTTTAGTCTTGGGAGGGTGTATTTGTCGAGGAATTTATCCAGTTCTTCTAGATTTTCTAGTCTATTTGCATAGAGGTGTTTGTAGTATTCTCTGATGGTAGTTTGTATTTCTGTGGGATCAGTGGTGATATCCCCTTTTTCATTTTTTATTGCATCTATTTGATTCTTCTCTCTTTTCTTCTTTATTAGTCTTGCTAGCAGTCTATCAATTTTGTTGATCTTTTCAAAAAACCAGCTCCTGGATTCATTAATTTTTTGAAGGGTTTTTTGTATCTCTATTTCCTTCAGTTCTGCTCTGATTTTAGTTATTTCTAGCCTTCTGCTAGCTTTTGAATGTGTTTGCTCTTGCTTTTCTAGTTCTTTTAATTGTGATGTTAGGGTGTCAATTTTGGATCTTTCCTGCTTTCTCTTGTGGGCATTTAGTGCTAGAAATTTTCCTCTACACACTGCTTTTAATGTGTCCCAGAGATTCTGGTATGTTGTGTCTTTGTTCTCGCTGGTTTCAAAGAACATCTTTATTTCTGCCTTCATTTCATTATGTACCCAATAGTCATTCAGGAGCAGGTTGTTCAGTTTCCATGTAGTTGTACGGTTTTGAGTGAGTTTCTTAATCCTGAGTTCTAGTTTGATTGCACTGTGGTCTGAGAGACAGTTTGTTATAATTTCTGTTCTTTTACATTTGCTGAGGAGAGCTTTACTTCCAACTATGTGGTCAATTTTGGAATAGGTGTGGTGTGGTGCTGAAAAAAATGTCTATTCTGTTGATTTGGGGTGGAGAGTTCTGTAGATGTCTATTAGGTCCACTTTGTGCAGAGCTGAGTTCAAATCTTGGATATCCTTGTTAAATTTCTGTCTTGTTGATCTGTCTAATGTTGACAGTGGAGTGTTAAAATCTCCCATTATTATTGTGTGGGAGTTTAAGTCCCTTTGTAGGTCACTCAGGACTTGCTTTATGAATCTGGGTGCTCCTGTGTTGGGTGCATATATATTTAGGATAGTTAGCTCTTCTTGTTGAATTGATCCCTTTACCATTATGTAATGGCCTTCTTTGTCTCTTTTGATCTTTGTTGGTTTAAAGTCTATTTTATCAGAGACTAGGATTGCAACCCCTGCCTTTTTTTGTTTTCCATTTGCTTGATAGATCTTCCTCCATCCCTTTATTTTGAGTCTATGTGTGTCTCTGCAGGTGAGATGGGTTTCCTGAATACAGCACACTGATGGGTCCTGACTCCTTATCCAGTTTGCCAGTCTGTGCCTTTTAATTGGAGCATTTAGCCCATTTACATTTAAAGTTAATATTGTTGTGTGAATCTGATCCTGTCATTATGATGTTAGTTGGTTATTTTGCTCCTTAGTTGATGCAGTTTCTTCCTAGCTTCGATGGTCTTTACAATTTGGCATGTTTTTGCAGGGGCTGGTACCGGTTGTTCCTTTCCACGTTTAGTGCTTCCTTCAGGAGCTCTTTTAGGGCAGGCCTGCGGTGACAAAATCACTCAGCGTTTGCTTGTCTGTAAAGTATTTTATTTCTCCTTCACTTATGAAGCTTAGTTTGGCTGGATATGAAATTCTGGGTTGAAAATTCTTTTCTTTAAGAATGTTGAATATCAGCCCCCACTCTCTTCTGGCTTGTAGAGTTTCTGCTGAGAGATCAGCTGGTAGTCTGATGGGCTTCCCTTTGTGGGTAACCCGACCTTTCTCTCTGGCTGCCCTTAACATTTTTGCCTTCATTTCAACTTTGGTGAATCTGACAATTATGTGTCTTGGAGTTGCTCTTCTCGAGGAGTATCTTTGTGGCGTTCTCTGTATTTCCTGAATCTGAATGTTGGCCTACCTTGCCAGATTGGGGAAGTTCTCTTGGATAATATCTTGCAGAGTGTTTTCCAACTTGGTTCCATTCTCCCCATCATTTTCAGGTACACCAATCAGATGTAGGTTTGGTCTTTTCACATAGTCCCAAATTTCTTGGAGGCTTTGTTCATTTCTTTTTATTCTTTTTTCTCTAAACTTCCCTGCTCGCTTCATTTCATTCATTTCATCTTCCATCAGTGGTACCCTTTCTTCCAGTTGATCGCATCTGCTACTGAGGCTTCTGCAATCTTCGCGTAGTTCTCGATACTGGGCTTTCAGCTCCATCAGCTCCTTTAAGCCCTTCTCTCCATTGGTTATTCTAGTTATCCATTCGTCTAATTTTTTTTTCAAAGTTTTTAACTTCTTTGCTATTGTTTTGAATTTCTTCCTGTAGCTCGGAGTAGTTTGATCGTCTGAAGCCTTCTTCTCTCAACTTGTCAAAGTCATCCTCCATCCAGCTTTGTTCCGTCGCTGGTGAGGAACTGCGTTCCTTTGGAGGAGTAGAGGTGCTCTGCTTTTTAGAGTTTCCAGTTTTTCTGCTCTGTTTTTTCCCCATCTTTGTGGTTTTATCTTCTTTTGGTCTTTGATGATGGTGATGTACAGATGGGTTTTTGGTGTGGATGTCCTTTCTGTTTGTTAGTTTTCCTTCTACCAGACAGGACCCTCAGCTGCAGGTCTGCTGGAGTTTACTAGAGGTCCACTCCAGACCCTGTTTGGCTGAGTGTCAGCAGCGGTGGCTGCAGAACAGCGGATTTTTGTGAGACCACAAATTCAGCTGTCTGACAGTTCCTCTGGAAGTTTTGTCTCAGAGGAGTACCCGGCCGAATGAGGTGTCAGTCTGTCCCTACTGGGGGGTGCCTCCCAGTTAGGCTGCTCAGGGGTGAGGGACCCACTTTAGGAGGCAGTCTGTCCATTCTCAGATCTCCAGCTGCATGCTGGGGGAACCACTACTCTCTTCAAAGCTGTCAGTCAGACAGGGACATTTAAGTCTGCAGAGATTCCTGCTGAATTTTTGTTTGTCTGTGCCCTGCCCCAGAGGTGGAGCCTACAGAGGCAGGCAGGCCTTCTTGAGCTGTGGTGGGCTCCACCCAGTTCGAGCTTCCTGGCTGCTTTGTTTACCTAAGCAAGCCTGGGCAATGGCGGGTGCCCCTCCCCCAGCCTCGCTACCGCCTTGCAGTTTGATCTCAGACTGCTGTGCTAGCAATCAGTGAGACTCCGTGGGCATAGGACCCTCTGAGCCAGGTGCGGGACACAATCTCCTAGTGTGCCATTTTCCTGGCCCGTTGGAAAAGCGCAGTATTAGGGTGGGACTGACCCGATTTTCCAGGTGCCCTCTGTTACCCCTTTCTTTGACTAGGAAAGGGAACTCCCTGACCCCTTGTGCTTCCCGAGTGAGGCAATGCCTCGCCCTGCTTGGGCTCTCGCACAGTGCGCTTCACCGACTGTCCTGCACCCACTGTTTGGCACTCCCTAGTGAGATGAAACCGGTACCTCAAACAGAAATGCAGAAATCACCCGTCTTCTGTGTCGCTCAGGCTGGGAGCTGTAGACCGGAGCTGTTCCTATTCGGCCATCTTGGCTCCATCCCCTCAGCACAGTGTTTTTTTAATCCACTCAAGATTTTTAGGGAAAACACTAATTTATTTTCAGGGGAGGGTAGAACACTATTACGTAGCATTTGGAATTTGTAATATAAAAATATAAGTTAAAGTTAATTGCTTGAAAAACAAGAGTCATCTCATTCATAGTATGGATTTGGTTATTCTCAATATTTTTCTTACCTGTGTAGTTACTAATTAAAACACAAAACACACACACACACACAATTTGGTATTTTTTTTAAATATTTTGAATTACATTTATTAATACTGGAATGTTTTATATTTGACACACTACAATCTACACAAATGTATATTTTAAGCAAAAACATATATAATATTCAAATATAATTTTTTTTTTTTTATACTTTAGGTTTTAGGGTTCATGTGCACAATGTGCAGGTTTGTTACATATGTATCCATGTGCCACGTTGATTTCCTGCACCCATTAACTCATCATTTAGCATTAGGTATATCTCCTAATGCTGTCCCTCCCCCCTCCCCCCACCCCACAACAGTCCCCAGAGTGTGATGTTCCCCTTCCTGTGTCCATGAGTTCTCATTGTTCAATTCCCACCTATGAGTGAGAACATGCGGTGTTTGGTTTTTTGTCCTTGTGATAGTTTACTGAGAATGATGTTTTCCAGTTTCATCCATGTCCCTACAAAGGATATGAACTCATCCTTTTTTATGGCTGCATAGTATTCCATGGTGTATATGTGCCACATTTTCTTAATCCAGTCTATCGTTGTTGGACATTTGGGTTGGTTCCAACTCTTTGCTATTGTGAATAGTGCCGCAATAAACACACATGTGCATGTGTCTTTATAGCAGCATGATTTATAGTCCTTTGGGCATATACCCAGTAATGGGATGGCTGGGTCAAATAGTATTTCTAGTTCTAGATCCCTGAGGAATCGCCACACTGACTTCCACAATGGTTGAACTAGTTTACAGTCCCACCAACAGTGTAAAAGTGTTCCTATTTCTCCACATCCTCTCCAGCACCTGTTGTTTCCTGAGTTTTTAATGATGGCCATTCTAACTGGTGTGAGATGGTATCTCACTGTGGTTTTGATTTGCATTTCTCTGATGGCCAGTGATGATGAGCATTTCTTCAAACCCACAGCCAATATCATACTGAATGGGCAAAAACTGGAAGCATTCCCTCTGAAAACTGGCACAAGACAGGGATGCATGCCCTCTCTCACCTCTCCTATTCAACATAGTGTTGGAAGTTCTGGCCAGAGCAATCAGGCAGGAGAAGGAAATAAAGGGTATTCAATTAGGAAAAGAGGAAGTCAAATTGTCCCTGTTTGCAGATGACATGATTGTATATCTAGAAAACCCCATCGTCTCAGCCCAAAATCTCCTTAAGCTGATTGGCAACTTCAGCAAAGTCTCAGGATACAAAATCAATGTACAAAAATCACAAGCATTCCTGTACACCATTAACAGACAAACAGAGAGCCAAATCATGAGTGAACTCCCATTCACAATTGCTTCAAAGAGAATAAAATACCTAGGAATCCAACTTACAAGGGATGTAAAGGACCTCTTCAAGGAGAACTACAAACCACTGCTCAATGAAATAAAAGAGGATACAAACAAATGGAAGAACATTCCATGCTCATGGGTAGGAAGAGTCAATATCGTGAAAATGGCCATACTACCCAAGGTAATTTACAGATTCAATGCCATCCCCATCAAGCTACCAATGACTTTCTTCACAGAATTGGAAAAATCTACTTTAAAGTTCATATGGAACCAAAAAAGAGCCCGCATCGCCAAGTCAATCCTAAGCCAAAAGAACAAAGCTGCAGGCATCACACTACCTGACTTCAAACTATACTACAAGGCTACAGTAATCAAAACAGCATGGTACTGGTACCACAACAGAGACATAGATCAATGGAACAGAACAGAGCCCTCAGAAATGATGCCACCTATCTACAACTATCTGATCTTTGACAAACCTGACAAAAACAAGAAATGGGCAAAGGATTCCCTATTTAATAAATGGTGCTGGGAAAACTGGCTAGCCACATGTAGAAAGCTGAAACTGGATCCCTTCCTTACACCTTATACAAAAATTAATTCAAGATGGATTAAAGACTTAAATGTTAGACCTAAAACCATTAAAATCCTACAAGAAAACCTAGGCAATACCATTCAGGACATAGGTGTGGGCAAGGACTTCATGTCTAAAACACCAAAAGCAATGGCAACAAAAGCCAAAATTGACAAATGGGATCTCATTAAACTAAAGAGCTTCTGCACAGCAAAAGAAACTACCATCAGAGTGAACAGGCAACCTACAGAATGGGAGAAAATTTTTGCAACCTACTCATCTGACAAAGGGCTAATATCCAGAATCTACAATGAACTCAAACATATTTACAAGAAAAAAACAAACAACCCCATCAAAAAGTGGGCAAAGGACATGAACAGACACTTCTCAAAAGAAGACATTTATGCAGCCACAATTTGGTATTATTGCTTAGAGATATATTGTTGGGGTGGACTTGAGCTGACAAGACAATATATTTCCGTGGGTAAGGTGGGCATAGCAGGTAATCAGAATCCTTCATGTAACTTTGTCCAAATGATGCTTAATTTTATTTTTGTGAGCTGCTTATTACAATGTTAAATTCAATCTCAATTTGGTGCAAAATGAGAAACTCATGTATGTGAGTGATACTAAGCAACCTCCGTATTTGAAACTAGAACAGACAAGAAAATCTCTAGCTATTACATTAACACAGATCCTTCGACTTCGGGAACTTTTTCTCACAGGAAGTCCTATCTCAGGGTTCATTGACCTACACAAAATCATCAAAGAACAGAAAAGATTTATTAACCTGAAGTTTCATTTATTTTATAACTATTAGAAGCTTACCAGGTACTAAGATAATATAACCCTTCCTGAATACTCTTACATATCACCATCTCAAGAAAGAATATATTGAAGTCTTGATATGGTAGACTACATCATCTGGAAATAATATTAGTTTTACTAAAAATGTTGAGTCTTAAATTTCACATATTGTTAGAGTAATAAAATAGTATCTGGATTGTAAACTTACTAGCTGCTATGTATTGCTTAATTTAGAGAAAGTGTTAACATAACTTTGGGGCACATATAATGTTAACTACACAGTTTAGAAGAAAAACTAAAGCACCATATTATCCTGTTTACCTTCATGGAATAGGTGCTAGAAAAATTATTTAATTAAAACATTTTCGGCCAAGTGTGGTGGCTCACGCCTGTAATCCCAGCACTTTGGGTGGCTGAGGAGGGCAGATTAAGAGGTCAAGAGATCGAGACCATCCTAGCCAACATGGTGAAACCCCGTCTCTATTAAAAATACGAAAATTAGCTGGGCATGATGGCGTGCACCTGTAGACCCAGGTACTCGGGAGGCCGAGACAGGAAAATCGCTTGAACCTGGGAGGTGGAGGTTGCAGTGAGCCAAGATCACACCACTGCACTCCAGCCTGGTGACACAGCAAGACTCCATCTCAAAAAAAAAAAAAAAAAATACATATATATATAATTAATTTTAAAAATTAAATCTGTGTAAGAACCCAACAGTCACAAGGACGGGTATGTTTTTTTAAAAAACATTGCAAAACTAGAACTCCATGAATCTCACAAATGTCTTAATTTAACGTACATGGTTTTCACAATGAACATAACAGTGAAAGATATGACTCAACCACAAGTTAAGTACATAGGGTGATTTTATTTGTAACAATTTTTGGGGGGCCAGGAAGCTCTCATAATGTCTCAAGTGTTATAATCTTAGTGATTTTAAAACTTAAATATCTCAATGGTATGTACAAATTTTAAAATTTAGGCTCAATTATAATTCCTCTGTAAGATAAGAGCATAAGATTTAAGTGGCAGACAATAACACATGAATAACAGTGATCAGAAAGCTATATTCTAGTTTCCCACAAATGCATGCATACTAGATTTTTTTAAAACACTTTCGTTCTATATTTGCTAAACATAGATACTTAACAAGTATCTATAGCAGAGTCAAAAAACTCCATTTTATTGCATTCTATTTTAGTGGATTCTTTGTAAAGAATTATTTAGCAATGCATTCCTTTATTGGCTTTATACATGATTTTCATATACTAATACATCTTAAGTTGAGAAAAATCCATAATCCTTATCTTTTGTTGATGGATAAAGAATTTCACTGATAAAGTAAAATAAAACATCTCATTTACTACCATGTTTCTCCCCTTCCTCCATCTTCTCAAAATCAAAAAATAGGATAGAAAATGAATAATAATATTGATTTGATAATTATTTGCTTAGAGACCCTAATTTTTCTGACAATTAAGAGAGTTAAAATGACTACATTTTCACTATACATAATAATATCTGAAACTGTAGTTGGGTTTGTTTTTCTTTTAAAAATCTGAAGTTTTGTTTTCACAGAAAAACAGATGGTGTTTTTCTGGTTTGAGGGTGACAGTGGTAGTAGAATTTTGTTTTGTTTTGTTAAAAAAAAAAAAAAAAAAAACAGGTGTGACAATCATTTTCTCCTGCTACTGTATTAGCACATTTAATTGCTAAGTTCACAGGCAGCCTTCTCAATTCTTTTACCAGCAGATGGTGAAAGTGATTTGAAAAGAGGAATAAGAATTTTTCAAGAACCATTTCAGAACAGCATGAGATCTGCTCTTTCTTCAATGGGTGTGTCATTATCTGATGAACACTAAGAAAAGTCACATCACTGCATCTACAGTGCATTTGCCTTTAATTACTTGACAGTTATCGAAGTTTTGTAAAATCACTCACACATTATCTACCAAAGTGCTTGCAGTGACTTTCTTCGAATGACTTTATAACTATGGGCTAATTAAAACTTTACAATACTCCTACAAAATATGTAGGTAGAAAGTTTTACAAGCTTTGTTTCACTCAGTTCCCAGGTATATCGCTGACAGAGATGGCAGTTAAATGTAAGTTCTGAGCTCACAAGGATTTACGCCCTATGCCAGCATTTGCTTCTCAAACGGCAATGACTAGTTTTTAGAATAAGGAGATCTTTGGTGTCACAGACACAGTTACTTCTCCATTACCCATCCCTTTTTTCCTTCTCAGCTAATAGAACCCTAATTCTATCCAGAATAGCCATAGACAAAGAAAAAGTTCTGACACTTGTTAAAACAGTAGGGAAGACTTTATTCATGACTGTTGCAATATAGGACAGAGATTGGGCTCAACTCTGAATACAGCAAAGACAGCTGGGGATTATAGCCCAGTTTCAGAGTGAGGGGTCAGTGGATGGAAAGTTACTAAGAGGAGTCATCAATGGTAAAGGGATTCTTTCTGAAGTCAGGCCAAGGACATAAATTGAAGGTGGAGGATGAGGAACTTGATCAGATATCAAAGTTGATTAAGTATCGAAAGTGGGGGAATTCTCACTAAACTGACTTCGCAGGATTCTTTGCTGAGATTGGACTGAGCAGGCCAAAGACAGGACTGGGGACAAGGTCAAGGCCCATTAGAGAAGACATTCAGAGGAGCCTGATGAAAGTTGGTCAAGGAGAGAGTTTGCCACTCTATACTCAGCTAAAAGTCCGTATCTCCTCTGCCGGTGAGTGCAACATGTTGCATGGTTTTGAACAACAACATGTAAGAGAAAGTCTGCTGGAAAGTTTGGAGAAAGTTTTCACCTTTCTGATGCAGGCCTGCCTCTTTCCCTTACTTCTTTCCTGGACACAATGCATCCCTATGGTGATTACTGGGACTAAAACCATATGGTAAAGATGATGGACAAATAGAAAGAGCTTAGGACACTGATGAAAATGTGGAGCCATTGACGCAACCCTTACTCTCTGCTTGTCTCCTCCAACCTCCATCTACAACAGCATCTCACCCCAACTCCTCAGTTAACCTACATTAGCAACCTGGTGTGTTTCCTCTCATATTTTCTCATATATCATACAAAGACCTAAATGTGAGCAGAAATATTGTGTCCAGATATGCATACAGAATTTACTTTTCATTGTTTTATTAAAATTGAGCCAAATTATTAATCTTCCATTTTTCTCACACAGTAATACCTCATAACAATCCCTCCAAGATATCCAGTATAGCTCTAACATTTGCTTTTTAACAGCTGCCTAGTATTCCAAAGTAAGGATATACCCTAATGCTTTCTTTTCTGATTTTTGACAGAACAAAAATGCCATAATAAATGTTTTCTTATATGTATATGCTTTTTATTCTATGGTATAAATTTACAACACTGCATTTCTAAATTTTTCTAGACTTTTTGAAATGGTCCATTTATATCAACAATAGATAAGTAACTTTTTCCCTGTATTCCTACCAATAATTTGTGCTACCAGTTTAATTTCTGCTATTCTAGTATTTATAAAGTTATATCTCATTTTTACTTTTATTTGCATTTCCTACATATATATTTAAGTATCTCTTTATTTGTCTGTTGGCCATTTGTATTTCCTCTTCTGTGAATCATATATTCATAACATTTGTCTATTTTTCTCTTTGTCTGTGTCTTGCCAACTTTCTTGTTTATATAGATATTAACCATCACTATTACATGTGTTTTCCAGATCTTCTGTGTGTTTACCAACTCTGTTTTTGGTATGGGTTTTCATATATAGGTTTTCAATTGCTAACTAAGTAAAACCCATTATTTTTTCTGTATAGGTAATGGATTATTAGTCTAAGGAGATTTCCTAACCACCATATTTTTGAGACATTTACAGATTTTTATTTTTCTTTGTATATTTCAGTCTGCCTGAAATTTATTTTTGAACATGGTATAAGATGGGGTCCATTTTTACTCTTTTCCAGAATAAATTGCAGCCACTATATTTGCCAATATGAATTCATTAATCATATTCTTTATTTCATATTCTCTTCTACTAATCATCTTTTCCTGTAATGACTTGATTAGAGGGGCTTTATTGTATGCCCTGATATTTTTTAAAAGCCTCCTTTTAATTCATCCTTCTTGCATTTTTATTGGCTGTTCTCACACATTTATTTTTCTATGTAAACTATAATATAATTTCACCCAATTAAAAAATTTGTTGGATTTCTAAATAAAATGGCATTAAATATATATGTTAATTTGGGGAAAGTTGATATCTTCATAATATTGCCTCCCTTATCCAAGAGCATGCTATGCCTAATCCTTTACTCAAATTTGGTTTGAGTATTTTAATTAAATGTCATATGGTCTTTGTAAAGGTCTGCTACTCTTCTTTTTAAATTTAGTTCTAAGAATTTTAGTTTTGTAACTATTATAAAGGTAGTGTTTGTAGGCATTTCTTGCTAGAGTAAAGAAAATCTATTGATTCCTTTTGTTTATGTAGTCCATATCTAGCCAACTCACCAAACTTTCTTATTAATTCTATTAGCTGTTTTTATTCAATTATAAATGTCTTAGATATATGCTTTATTGAGTAGGGCAAAGTAGAGCAACAACCTGGTCACTGGAATTGACCATAAAGTAGGTCCAGCATATTAACATTAACCATTATGCTTTTCTGTGGAGGTGGAAGGAGAGAACATCTACTCTGAGATATCAAATATGTGGATTAATTTAGCTGATTTTACATATTATTTCTGTTTCCACATTTTTTTCAGACTGAACTAAACATATCTTTATCTTTTATTTAAACATTTGCAATGATTGCATATATTAGCAGTTTATCAAAAGTCCTACTGCATCACTATTTTTTTTTAATTTTTTTTTAGAGATGGGTATCACTGTGTTGCCCAGGCTGGAGCACAGTGGCTATTCACAGATGTGATCATAGCATACTAGTCTTGAACATCTGGGCTCAAAGCAGTCCTTCCACCTCAGTGTCCTGAGTAGCTTGGACTATAGGTGTATACCACTGGACCTAGCTTGCAGCACATTTTTATCAAAGAATAGCATGGCTGATGTGTGTGCTGAAGCTTGATTTAATTTTTAAGATTTTTATTTGTGATTTCACATTTTAAACTTTATATTTAAATATCTTGGTAATTTCCTTGTCATTCACCATTTTATGGGTGTAAATCATAATAACTAAAATCTATATGCTGTTTTATATTATGATTTTTATCTTAAAGTCTTTCTCTAGAAAATATCATTGGGTTCAGTGGTCCTTCTGTGCTCCAAGTTCACTCTGCACACATCTATATTAAATGGCATCAAGATATCACAATAACCCATTACATTGTATGTTATTTAAAAACACAAACTGTGTCTAATTATCATTGTATGCCCAATATCTAACACTGCTGGACATATTTTTGGTGCTCAATATGTTTGCTACACAGAGTTTAACTATTTACTAAGTTTATATTGACTCATTTTGTCTTCAAAATTATCCTGTGAGAAATGCTTTACCATTGTTCTAATTTCTCAGTGAAGAAACAGACTATGAGTAACTCAGAGAGTGATTACTCAACTAAAATTTAGTCCTTTGGTTTCCCATCCCATATAATCATTGATGTTACCCACATCACCATACATTGCATCCTCCAATTATAAGTCCATGTCTGGCTATTTAATCAATTGTATGATTCAATAAATCATACTACCATTTTTATCATCCTTGTGTCTGTTTTTCAAAGTTTAGCCACTTTGTCCTATTTCACCAAAAAAAAAATCTTCTGTTCTCAAATTTGCTTTGCTTCAGCCATAAACTAAACATTTATAACATTACAACCTGATGAAAATAGAAAAAAATAGAACTTTTATTTTCTTGCTGTATTTGCTATTGTATGAGTCTGTTCTTGCATTGCTATAAAGAAATACCTAAGCCTGGGTAATTTATAAAGAAAAGAGGCTTAATTGACTCAGTTCTGCAAGCTGTACAGGAATATCTGCCTACTTCCCCATTGCCTTCCGCCATGATTGTACGTTTCCTGAGGCCTCACCAGGAAACGTACAATCATGGCGGAAGGTAAAGGGAAAGTAGGCACATCTTACATGGCCAGAGAAGGAGGAAAGAGAGAGAAGGTGGGAGGTGCTACACACTTGTAAACCATCAGATCTCTGAGAACTCACTCACTATCAGAAGAACACAAAGGGGGAAATCCACCCCCATGATCCAATCACCCCCTACCCAACCCCTATTCCAACAAGGGGGATTACAATTTGGACATGAGATTTGGGAAGGGACACAAACCCAAACTATATCAACTATCAACTTAAGCCTATAATTTTTACGTGGATAGGTACTATATGCCCAAGTCTTAAAGTTCCATAACTGTGGTCATTTTTGCAGGTTAAATTATCTGATTTCTAATCAAAAATGTATTCTAGAGTTAAATCTTCACTTTTGTTACCTGGGAGTTTCTTTCTTTAAATAATGCCTCACATTCTATAGCATTTTTATATAAATTTAATGTCTATAAGGCAGCACCTTTCTCCCCTTATTTTAAGGTTAAGAAGCTATAGCTTAAAGAGGATAAGTACCTCATCCAACGTCACAGAAAAACTAAATAGCCGAACAGGAATTCACAACAGATCCTACAACTCCAGGCCTGAAGCTGTTCCTTTTACTCCTTCTCTATGTAGTAGGGTAATAATATTTCAAGTTCTCCATGTGATTGGTTGTTGTATTTGTTTGTTTGTCTGGAGGATAACATCCTTTCCACATTTGTTTCAATCTCTTCTGTATCATCAAATGATTTGTTTAGCAAGATTTCCGAAATTCATTTGGTTCTTTCCTGTTGTCTACTTAAGATAGGCAGATCTAATACTTTCTCCACAAATAGGATATAGCATTTAACTTCATTTTGATTTCAGAACATGTACTTATTTCCTCTAATCAGCAGAAAGCTTGGCTTTTCCCTTCACTGGAATTGAATAATTTGAACTTCGCTTATAGTAAACACTTGATTCACAACAATACTTTCACTACGTATATTGATTTACATTAAGGCCAACCAAATGCCATATTTATTCTTCATTCATTCATTGTTCATTGTTAAAGATTATGTGCTTTGTAGTTAATATAGAACTTCCAGGAATTCCTGTTTATTCTCATATTTTAACCTAAATCCCTGAAAAGTAATGATTTAAGTATCAGTTTCTCAGCTTCAATTCAAAGCAGAACTCAAGTAAAACAAGTTTTCTTCCTTAAATACTTCTTATTTTATACATTAAAGGCAGGTTCCCATCATCTTTTCCTTACAGCTATACTCCTTCTACTCTCCATGGTGCTCAAACACATGCAACTAAATAACTAACCTTATAATTCTGAAAAATAAAATCATGCTGGATGAGGACCGGAATCATGGATTTTTCTTGTTGCTTATTTGGTTTTTCCTTAAGTTTTTGTCATTAATACCTGCAGTCTATATTCAGGTTTCATTGTTTTTAGATTACATCCTCATGGAAATTCTTTCTTTTAAACATATACACATTTTATTGGAGTTTTCTTTTCAAATTCAAGGAGAACATTCTTTTTGCAAAGCCAAGAAACAGAAGAGTATATGAAAAAAGTCAATTTTGTGCATATCTTTTTACATTTCTTTCTATGCTTATGTAAAACATGCATGACTTATGTAATTATGCACATACGTTCCCGATCTCATCTGTATTAAATTTTTTTTACTATTGTACTTTAAGTTCTGGGGTACATGTGCAGAACATGCAGGTTTGTTACATAGACATACACATGCCATGGTGGTTTGCTGCACCCATAAACCCATCATCTACATTAAGTATTTCTCCCAATGCTATCCCTCCCCTAGCCCCCCACCGCCCAACAGGCTGTGTCCATGTGTTCTCACTGGCCAACTCTCACTTATGAGTGAGAACATACAGTGTTTGCCTTTCTGTTCCTGTCTTAGTTTGCTGAGAATGATAGTTTCCAGCTTCATCCATGTCTCTGCAAAGGACATGAACTCATCCTTTTTTACAGCTGCATAGTATTCCATGGTGTATATGTGCCATATTTTCATTATCCAGTCTATCATTGATGGTCATTTGGGTTGGTTCCATGTCTTTGCTATAGTGAACAGTGCTGCAATAAACATATGTGTACCTGTCTTTATAGTAGAATGATTTATAATCCTTTGGGTATATACCCAGTAATAGGATTACTGGGTCAACTGGTATTTCCGGTTCTAGATTCTTGAGGAATTGCCACACTGTCTTCCACAATGGTTGAAAAGCATTCCTATTTTGCCACATCCTCTCCAACATCTGTTGTTTCCTGACTTTCGAATGATCGCCATTCTAAATGGCATTAGATGGTATCTCATTGTGGTTTTGATTTGCATTTCTCTAATGGCCAGTGATGATGAGCTCTTCTTCATATGTTTGTTGGCTGCATAAATGTCTTCTTTTGAGAAGTGTCTGTTCATATCCTTCACCCACTTTTTGATGGGGGTTGTTTAGGGTTTTTTTTGTAAATTTGTTTAAGTTCTTTGTAGATTCTGGATATTAGCCCTTTGTCAGATGGATTGCAAAAATTTTCTCCCACTCTGCAGATTGCCATACTGACCAAAGTAATTTATAGATTCAATGCTATCCGCATCAAGCTACCATTGACTTTCTTCGCATAATTAGAAAAAGCTACTTCAAATTTCATATGGAACCATAAAAGAGCCCATATAGCCAAGACAATCCTAACCAAAAAGAACAAAGCTGGAGGCATCACGGTACCTGACTTCAAACTACACTACAAGGCTACAGTAACCAAAACAGCATGATACTGGTACCAAAACAGATTATATAGACCAATGGAACAGAACAGAGGCTTCAGAAATAATGCCACACATCTACAATCATCTGATCTTTGACAAACCTGACAAAAAACAAGCAATGGGGATTCCCTATTTAATAAATGTTGTTGGGAAAACTGGCTAGCCATATGCAGAAAACTAAAACTCAACCCCTTCCTTACACCTTATACAAAAATTAACTCAAGATGAATTAAAGACTTAAACATAAGACCTAAAACCATAAAACCCCTAGAAGAAAACCTAGGCAATACCACTCAGGACATAGGCATGGGCAAGGACTTCATGACTAAAACACCAAAAGCAGTGGCAGCAAAAGCCAAAATTGACAAATGGGATCTAATTAAACTAAAGAGTTTCTGCACAGCAAAAGAAACTATCATCAGAGTGAACAGGAAATTCTTTATTAGAAAATTACATCACTCCTTCCTCACTATATATTCCTAATATCCTAATTTAGACTACTGTTTTAACCTAGATTTTTATAAAAGTCTCCTGAATTATCTCCCTTCTACTATCTTTCCTCTTGTGAGAAATCTCCCCTCCATGACCTGCTATCAGAGTAAGGCTGTCAGAATGTTCTGACCTATACCTCATGTTCCAAGCACTTCAAATTCACCTTATACCAAATGACCCTCCCTTCCCCTACCCTGCTCAAGTCTGCCCCTGCCCCAGGCTCCCTTGATATGACATCACCACATACTCAGCCAAGCAGGCAACATTAAATCATCTTTGATTCCTCCCTTTTCCTCACCCCATACTTTTCTTCATTCATCCATCCATTCATTAAATAAATATTTAAAGAGCTCTGACTATAGGGCACAGTGTGAGGTACTATTAATTTTGTTCTTTCTGCCATATTTTTCTTCCTCTACCACCTCTTTTCTCCACATGTCAAAATTCTATCCATCCTTCAGGACCCAGCCCAAAAGACATGTGAACTTCCTATGTGAAGCCTTTTGTAATTTATTCCCACTATCCCCCAATAACTTTTTTTAATGTAACTATTTATTTACACACTACTATCATGATATTCATTGCAATTTGATTTGTATTGGAAAGTAATCTATGCCTCCTCTACCAGATTACACATATGATGTACCTATTTTTTAGGATCTCATCAAGAAGTTAGAATAGATGTTCAAAGGCCAATTATCAATGTATCCCCCAAATCCAAAAGGTTAGCTTCTCCGAAATGTATGTTTGTGACTCCTTAGAAATTTAAATCCTAATCCCCAAGGTAATGATATTAGAAGGTGGGGGCCTCTGAGAGGTGATTAGATCACAAGGGTAGAGTCCTCATGGATGGGATTAGTGCCCTTATAAAAGAGGCCCAGAGGAACTTGTTTGCTCTTTTCACTATGTGAGGACACAGCTAAAAGCATCATCTATGAACCAGAATGTGAGTGCTCACCAGACAACCAAACCTGCCAGTGTCTCAATCTTGGACTTCTCAGCCTCCATAACTGTGAAACATGAACTTCTATTGTTTATAAGCTACCCAGCCAATATTTTGTTATAGCAACCTGATAGGCTAAGAGATTAGCAGAGCAGCAGAGCACGGAATATTTGGGGAAATATCTTACTTAAGAATCTGTGCAAGTATACAGTCACTTGGGAGAAGATAACTGGCAAGATTGAGTCCCTGTCTTAAAAGAAAAGTGATGTGCTAGGTGAATAACCAAGCAAGGACTCAATCAAGAAGCAAGGCAGCAAGTTCATTTTAAACACTAGACTGTGGGAGGGGACTGAATTTCAGCAGCAACAAGTAAGAAGTCTTATTAGCAGAGATGGACTAGTTCCAACAGTACTTTGACAATATCACATAATTACTGCTACTTGACTAGCCATAAATGACACTTGTAAAGCAGGAACAAGACTGAGGTTGCAAACAAATCAGTGGTTCCAACTCTAAGAAGCTGAGAATGGCATGGCATTGTGTAGCCCCTGAATATCCTAATCAGAAAATACACTCAATTGCATTTAGTAAACATTTGTCTCTGGGTTAAAGGCTAAATAAAATCTATAATGTACCTAGAAATTTCTGAAAAAAAAATTTGAACCCTGCCATCCATTGACGGACATTTGAGTTGTTTCCACCTTTGGGGTATTTTAAATAACATTGCTGTGAACATGGGGGTATAATTATCTCTTATCTCTTCAAGACCCTGCTTCCAATTTTCTGAGGAACTGCCATACTATTTTCCACAGTGGCTGTACCGTTTTACTTTCCCATCTACAGAGTACAAGTGTTCCAACTTCTCCTCATTTTCACTGTCCTCATCATTCTGTGCTGCTATAAAAAAACACAGCTGAGACTGGATAGTTTATAAAGAACAGACATTTATTTCTCACAGTTCTGGAGGCTAAAAAGTCTAAGATCAAGGCATTGGCAAGGTTTGGTTGTGTGGTTAGGCACCCTGCTGCTGCATGTTCCTGAGGAAGGAACACTGGTGGAAGAGCAAGAGGGCTGAGGCTTCAGGGGACCTCTTTTATAAGGGCTGTAATCCCATCCATGAGGAAGGGGCCTTTATGGCCTAATCATCTCTTAAAGACCCCACCTCTTAATACTACCACATTGAGCATTAAGTTTAAATATCTGTATTTTGAAGAGGACATATTCAAACCACACCATTCACCAACACTCATTATTTTCTGTTATTCTTGTTGTTTTTATTCTTGTGGGTATGAGGTGCCATTAATCATCTTTTAAATCATCCATGTCATCAAATCTGTGGCTGAGCAAACAGTAATATTCAATAAATACTTATTCAATTAAATTGAAAAAGAGCTGAGCTCAGCAGCATCTGAAAAAAGCAGATGTGCATTACACGATGTAATTCCATCTCAAGGAGATTGAGTGTTTTGCTCTCACTTGCAGCTATGCTAATACAAATTCTCCCTTCCTTCTTATTTTGAGGTGTTTCAAACTATGGACACATTTACAACACCGTGGGAGATTTCATGAATGATTGTGAAATTCCTTGTGTTTTGCCAGTCAATGAAATCGTCACTTTTCTATATGTATCTTTTCCTATGTGTATATGCTATTATGTTAAGTAAGTTTATATGAGAGCAGTAGATGGGTAGAATAATATCCATGTTGACCTGGAGCAAAATACATTTATATTACAAATTTTTTAATTGCTCTAAATTAAAGGTAAGAAGTGATGAGAGACTATATTACAGGGGGTCCTGATCTTTGCTTGTGGGTCAGGCTTCAGCGAAGAGGTGACATTTGAGTGCATCTTTTTCTATGTGCATATTCTTTGCCTTGTACTTTTCTGTAACCAGGCAAAAATTAATTCAACCAAGAGATACTGATTAATCGCCTGCTAAATGTAAGCACTGTGCTAGGCTCAGTGGGGTTGCAGAGAGGAACCTAAGGACTTGGCTTGCTCCCAATTAATGACAGAGGCTGGGAATCATCCTGGTTCCATAGAGATTCTATAGCAGAGCAAGGCCAAAGTCCTTACATGCAAGAATATAAATGTAATGGGTAAGTTAAAGAGAATCTCATAGCCATTCATCATGGGTCTAGTGAAATGATTTGATTCTAAAGAACACGCTACACTCCCATTGTTTGTCCTATCCATTTGTCCATTTGAACACGTCCACACAACACGTGTATTATATCAAAATGCACTGGCAGGCTGTCACTGTTCATTCAATCTATAATAATGCAAGGTGCTGGAAATTGAAGTGAAAGTTGAACCAACTCCTTGAACCATTCAAAATAACATTCAAAGAAGCATCCATTTTTAGAATACCAAATATTTCCGTTGTGAATTTGAAAATCAACCAAGTATAGTGGCAGGAGGACTGAAAAAGGAAATCAGAATAAAACAGACTGATAAGTCAAAATTTGTGAAATTCCTGTTTTCGCATAAAATGAATGGGGAAAAAATATAAATTTGATCTATTCACCATTGTCATCCATGCTCCAATAAAGAAGATTAGAGTTAGTCCAGATAGGACAGACACACAAGCAAGGAAGCACATAAGCAGGTCTGCAGTCCCACATTTCTGTAATCTTCGTCCAGGGTAATGTTATGGTGGTCGACCTTTGCTAATGAGGTCTTCTTGTTGGTTCAATGGGTATTCGTTATTTAGCAGACATCACCACATTTTACTATCATTTAACAACTGGTTGAAAACATATTCCTTGACCCCTTCTGATATTAGATGCTCTTCTAGATGGCAGTAGAAATGGTGAGATAGATAGACAATGAAATTTCAAAAACTTCATTTCTGCTGGTCTGATCTTATTTTCTTTTTCTATATACAACCTGCTCATTCCTATTTCTGGGCCTTTTGTCATGCTATTTTACCTACATAGCGTATCTTCCATACCGCTCTACAAGCACATCCATTAAAACCCTGTCAGTATTCTCAATCATTCTTCAAGCTGAGAGAAGCTAAACAGCATTCTCTTGGAGCTCCATTAGTACTCTACATATGAATTGTAGTATAATAAGCCCAGGCTTCAGGTCCCTACGTTGTACTTAAGAATGTGCATTAATACACCTTATACAAAAATTAATTCAAGATGGATTAAAGACTTAAATGTTAGACCTAAAACCATTAAAATCCTACAAGAAAACCTAGGCAATACCATTCAGGACATAGGTGTGGGCAAGGACTTCATGTCTAAAACACCAAAAGCAATGGCAACAAAAGCCAAAATTGACAAATGGGATCTAATTAAACTAAAGGGCTTCTGCACAGCAAAAGAAACTACCATCAGAGTGAACAGGCAACCTACAGAATGGGAGAAAATTTTTGCAACCTACTCATCTGACAAAGGGCTAATATCCAGAATCTACAATGAACTCAAACAAATTTACAAGAAAAGAACAAACAACCCCATCAAAAAGTGGGCAAAGGACATGAACAGACACTTCTCAAAAGAAGACATTTATGCAGCCAAAAAACACATGAAGAAATGCTCATCATCACTGGCCATCAGAGAAATGCAAATCAAAACCACAGTGAGATACCATCTCACACCAGTTAGAATGGCCATCATTAAAAAATCAGGAAACAACAGGTGCTGAAGAGGACGTGGAGAAATAGGAACACTTTTACACTGTTGGTGGGACTGTAAACTAGTTCAACCATTGTGGAAGTCAGTGTGGCGATTCCTCAGGGATCTAGAACTAGAAATACCATTTGACCCAGCCATCCCATTACTGGGTATATACCCAAAGGACTATAAATCATGCTGCTATAAAGACACATGCACACATACGTTTATTGCGGCACTATTCACAACAGCAAAGACTTGGAACCAACCCAAATGTCCAACAACGATAGACTGGATTAAGAAAATGTGGCACATATACACCATGGAATACTATGCAGCCATAAAAAATGATGAGTTCATGTCCTTTGTAGGGACATGGATGAAATTGGAAAACATCATTCTCAGTAAACTATCGCAAGGACAAAAAACCAAACACCGCATGTTCTCACTCATAGGTGGGAATTGAACAATGAGAACTCATGGACACAGGAAGGGGAACATCACACTCTGGGGACTGTTGTGGGGTGGGGGGAGGGGGGAGGGATAGCATTAGGAGATATACCTAATGCTAAATGACAAGTTAATGGGTGCAGGAAATCAACATGGCACATGGATACATATGTAACAAACCTGCACATTGTGCACATGTACCCTAAAACCTAAAGTATAATAATAAAAAAAGAATGTGCATTAAATATGCTTGATCATTTTAAAGCATTATACAAAAACATGAGACATACACACAAGCCTCAATCTCAGCATCATTGCTTCAAGCCCCACATTCAGCATTTTGGGCTTGTTGTGTTTGTTTGAACTCATTCAGGTCTGCTTTGCTTGTCTATATTTCGGGTGTATTATGATTAAGTAATAATAACAATAGCTTCCATTTTTGACAGCTTACTCTGTTCTAGTCACTGTGCTAATCATTTTTCACACATTATCTTAGTCAATCATTGAAACAATGCTATTCAGTTGAGTTGATATGAGGATTATTATTCCAATCAATCACATTAGGAAACTAATAGAGAAGATAAGTAGCAACTTGCCCCAGAGTTCATGACTCTATGAACTCTTACTTTGCCATAGATGATATCATCTCTAATAAAGGAATCAGAGTGTTGGCTTTACAAACATGTAAAACTGACTGATTTCATATTCTTTCTCTGCCCTTCATAAGCTAGGTTATGCTGAAGGAGTTTGCTGATCACTTTGAGCCACATTTCTTCATCAGCAAAATAATGTGATTGTGATTATTAAATGGAATAATGTATATGAAATACAAAATAAATGATTATCACACAGGAAATACTGAGCAAGTGTTCCGTTTTTCCCTTTCAAATACATTGTAAGTTCTTCAAGTCAGAAATATCATTATGACATTGGAGCACTCTAGTGTTTCTAGCACAATAATGCCACCATAAGTAATCAATAAATGCTTTATGACTGAACAACAAACATTTATTATGATTAAGAAACAAATGTATCCATATTCTAGCTAATTTTAAGGTTAAAAAATGATTGTTTTAATAATCTAAACTTTTCTTCCTATCTTTGAAGACTATTATTCATTAGTAAGACTCTGTAAAGAATATGAAAAAGCAACAGTTGAACACAGGCTAAGTCTGGAGACATATTGAATAACTAAAAAGAATCCTGACTCAGCTTCTGACCATTAAACTATTTTAAAATATTAGACTATTTTTAAAATATAGGGCCTGAAAAAATAAAAATACAGGACTTCGTCTGAGTGCCTAAATCTTATTTTCCTCATTGTGTAAGAGGGCAATGCGTAAGAGGTACACATCCATTAAATATCTCTAATGAAAGACCTAATAGTACTGAGTAAAAAATAAACGAGAACATGTATCTGATCTCCAGTGAACTCATAGTCTAATAGAGAAAACATGTGTGACATATGTGGTAAATACATTTTTTTAAAGTACAAAAATAATGATATAATAATACAAAAGAAGGAGATATTCACTAAGATTGAAGGATCATAGAACTCAACACATGTTTGAACTTGGTCTTGTAGAAGAGTACAAATTCACAAGGCAAACATGACGACAAAAGAATATTCCACACAGAGGAAACTGTAAGAAGAAAGGCAAAGATATACAAAAAAGAAAGTTGCAACATTTTTGGAGAATGTCAAGAGATCCAATATGGCTAAAGTAAAAGGCAAGTGAAGCTACATAGTCAGAGAAAGGATGAGAAAGGAAATACGGTTGGACTATTAAGGAGCTTGACAGTCATAATAAGAGGCCTGGACTCAAAGCAGAAGTTTGGACCCTGCCATTTCAACTCTGAGGATGTTTTTACCCTGCCATTTTGACCCAGTTGTATGCCAAATTCATGTCTTCATTCTTTAAAATATATAAAAATATAAAAATATTCTTGTTATTTATTCCTGACACTAAGAGCAAAAAAGAATAACTAAGAAATCAAAAAATTAATTAGCTAATTGATAATGGAGATTACTGGTAGATATCATCAAATCAGGATAGAACAGATAATGGCTAAAATTGCACAGGGTAAAATTTGTTAACAAGGATCTAATTTTCTTAGTAAAATTCATATCTGATTTTTTTTGGTTCCCCAAATATTGGACTTGTTAGAAATAATGGCCACAAAAGAAAAAATACAATGTCAGAAGCTATAACTGTTAAATATGATAAGAATAAAACTGGTTGTAAAGGATAAGCAAGATTTAAATAAACAAAGCAGGGATAACACATCTGGGATATAAGAAATGAATCATTTTGGCCAAAAGAATTTTTTTCTTCAGAAGTTATAATGTTAAGAATTAAATCGCACATCAAACCCCAATTTGGAAGGCTTCTGCAACAGTCAAAGGAGTTTGGTAATAACAAAAACTGTTCTTCTGCCAGAAAATGACACAACAGAAGAACTATTTTTAGATAATGGACTAGCTAACAAACATGCATTAAAGACCAAGAAATAATCACCGAGAAGTAGTTATAGAAACAAGAGTCACCAGTTTAAAAGCTAGTGCAAGAATCATCATGGACACCTAGACTAGAATGGTCACATTGAGAGTGGTAAAGAAAAATTCGAAAAGCATTTTAAGAAATGAAAAAAAAAAAAACCTGGTCATCAAAGACTAATTCTATATAGAAAAGGAACCTAGAAGGCTAAAGAGTATTTCTTCTGGAATATCTGTATTTCACGAATTTAAAACAGGAGAGGGTAATGCATAATGTCTTATGATTCATTAGTTCTAAACAATGAAGATTGAGAAAAAAGTTATAACAAAATAGATCATTATTGAACTAAGAAGAAATGGAAAGAAGCTGGGAGGGTATGGAAAGCAGGGAAGAATAAGGAGTGAGTGGAAATCAAAGACACAAAGTCCATGAATACGGAATGCTCATTTGAAAATCACACAGGAAAGGGTGACGAAGGAAGACTTCCTGGAAAGAAAATGGAAATGTTATCTGGGTCTTGAATGATAAATAGCAATAAGACAGGCAGAGAGACAGCGGTAAATTATACAATACTCTTGAATCCACACAAAGTCTTGTTATTGCTCTTATGGTAAAAGAATTTAATAGAGAAACAGAAGTTATATTTAATAATTATCCATAGCATTAGGAGATATAACTAATGTTAAATGATGAGTTAATGGGTGCAGCACACCAACATGGCACATGTATACCTATGTAACAAACCTGCACGTTGTGCACACATACCCTAAAACTTAAAGTATAATAAAAAAATAAAAATAAATAAAAAAGAAAATGTGGCACATATACACCATGGAATACTATGCAGCCATAAAAAAGGATGAGTTCATGTCCTTTGCAGGGACATGGATGAAGCTGGAAACCATCATTCTCAGCAAAATGTCACAAGGACAGAAAACTAAACACCACATATTCTCACTCATAAGTGGGAGTTGAACAATGAGAACACACGGACACTGGGAGGGAAGCATACACACCATGGCCTGTTGTGGGGTGGGGGGCTGGGGAAGGGATAGTGTTAGGAGAAATACCTAAGGTAAATGACGAGTTAATGGGTGCAGCAAACCAACATGGCACATGTATACATATGCAACAAACCTGCACGTTGTGCACATGTACCCTAGAACTTAAAGTATAGAAGAAATCTACGTAATCAAAATGCATTGATACTGGCTTAACAATAAACTTATAGACCAGTGGAACAGAATTGAGAGTCCAGAAATAAACCTAAACAGCCACTGTAAATTGATTTCAACGAGGATGCCAAGGCCATTCAATGTGGGAAGGAATTGTCTCTTGAATAAATGATTTTTGATTTTGTGGGATTTTTTGTTTCTTTGTTTTTAACTTTTAAGTTTTAAGTTCAGGGCTACATGCACAGGATGTGCAGGTTTGTTATACAGGTAAACCTGTCACGGAGGTTTGTTATACTGAATATACACATGTAAAAGAATGAAGCTGGACCCTCACTTCATACCGTACACAAAAATTAACTCAAAATGTATCACTGGCCCAAATGTAAGAGATAAAACTGCCAAATACTTAAAATAAATATAAAGTTGAACCTTAAAAAAAATAATAATAATGATCCAGGTAGCTGGGCCAGACATCAGTACTACCTATAGAAATGGAAAAGTTGAGAAGGGAAGATCCCAAATTAGTTTCTTTAGGAGATACAACCAAGTGGTAATAACTTCACTCTCTTGACCTTTCCAAAGTCTTATGAGCCCTAAGGCCTTGCATTAAAATCTTCACATCTGGAATTCACAAAGTGAGTTCTGTTTTCTTGGCCAAACCCAGACTGATGATATGCATGGTATAGAGGAATTAGGACTGGGTGACTTAAGGAGGCTAGAAATGGGGAAAGGATTACTGGCAACACTAAGTCATCTGGGGGAAAGAGACAGGGCAATGGGATGATCTGCTAAGGGAAAAGAAGCATACCAAACATATCTCAGGAAAAGTGAGAGGTAACATCAAACTGGGGTCAAGCGGATTACAGATAGTTCAAACCCATGATTAGAAAGCAGAACACTCATTTTGCACCACAAAAACTGGTGATCTAAGTTGAGTAACTCATACTGTAGAAACGATTTTCCCACCTACCTACATACGCTATTCAAATGCTAGTACCAGAAAAATAGAACACTATATTAGCACGCCAGAAAAAGATATTCCTGTGAATTATACTAAAGAACAGTATGTTTTTCCTTTTCAAACACATAACTCCCATTAAAGTAAATGCATGTTTTTATACACCTGTCAAAAATAGATTATAGGCACTGTCAGTAAAGGTCATTTGGGTCTATTTCTTCTACCCAGGGGCATACCTGTGAATGCAAATTAAAAGTGCACTATAAAAATGTTGTAAGATAAGAGCTCCAAGTGCCCTTAATCCCCTCACTTATACAAGGTGAACAGTCCTGCTGAAAAAATTATTTCGTATCATATTTTAATCAAGTACATATCCCCCAAGGATGACTACATGTTGCAAACATATGTAAGTTCTGATTTCCTTGGAAAATATAATTTAGATTATTTTTTAATTATAGATTAACACAGTAGTTCCCAAATTTGTCTTCACATTATTAGTAGAATCAAGTGGGATCTTTTAAAAATTTCAAATCCCAAGCTATCACCGAGAACAATTACATCTCAATCTCCTAGAGTGAGGCAAAGACCTTGTTATTTTTTGAAGCTCCCCAGGTGAGTCCAATGTCCACACAAGTTGGAAACCACTGTGTTAAGATAGAACTCCTTAAAGGAAACTGATTAGCCTTTGAGAGCAGCAGGTCTCAGACTTAGCTACATATCAGAACCACCTGGGAAATTCTAAAAATCCCCAGACCCTGGCTACACCCAAGACCGGTTAAATTGTAATCCTTGGGGAAGTGAGCAGGGAGCCAACCATTGCTGTTCTTTAAAGTTCCAAAATGCAGCCAAGTTTGAGAACCAGTGCTTTAAGCCAGAGAATGGTTTGTAATACTTATTAAAACCATTAGATATCTGGAAAAATAACTTCATTGATGCAATAAAAATTATTATTAAAACTCTCCAAAAAAAGAAGGAACAAGAACGTGTATTATGTTATGTAAAGGTAATGATGCTCTATTAAGTAGACCAGCTATTGTGTTAACTACAATATTGAAAATTAGTCAGATACAGAAGAAGCCTAAGCAAGACAAAAAGAAGAATTATAACCTGTTGTCCTTTAGAGAGGTATAATTGAAGCTTTCAATCTCTATATAATAAAATATGTTCCTGTTCTATTCACCACTCTTGCCAAATGTATAAGTTTAAGAAAATTTAAAAAGAAAGAATATTACTGATAGAAAAAGGTTTCCAAATACTCAAAATATGTAGATTAAATGATTGAAGAATTTTGAAGCAAGAAAAGATCATCTCATATCTCTAATTCCAATTCTAATCAGTAGTTGCTGGCCACTCTTTGGTCCTGTTGAAAATTAGCTCAGCATGAATTAAATGTATATTATGTTTCAAATGCAACAGAAGGGATGGTTGAATTAAGATGATTTGATGCTATAACTTTTAAGTGTTTATTAAATGTTCAGTTTCATGTAAATATATTTCAATGGAAGGTTTAAGTATCATTTAAAACAGATTTTATAAAGTATAATTAGATGTGCTGTCAGATGGGAAGACAAATTAAAAGTGCAATTCACACTGTTGCAGCAGCAGTGCCACCAGGAGCAGCTGAGCTTTTGTACAATGCTCAAGGCAGAATGTAATCCAGTCTCCACAGCACACGTGATTATAGACTCGCAGGGACACTACTAAATTATTAATCAATGCAGTTTCCTTTGGTAGAAAAACCTGTGTGCTACACAAAGGAGGGGGAAGAGTAAGGTCTTTTTTAACTTTGGTAAATTGACTGCCTGGTAAAAAGCCTCTTACATCTCAATCTCCTAGGGTGAGTTCATCGAAGTATCAGCTAGTATGACAAAGTTAGTGGGAAACATCCCTTTAGCCAATTACCTTGGGAGGATTTAGTAGTTGTTACAACTGGAAATCTCTGGGTAGAGGCCAGATGAACCAACAGATTTTTTTTCAACTGTATATATCTAAGGTGCGCAAAGTGATGTTTTGATATACATATACATAGTGAAATGATTGCTACAGTCCAGCTAATTAACATGTAATCATCTTACATAGTTACTTTTTGTGTTAATAGCACATTGTCTACTCTTAGCAAATTTCAAGTATACAATACAATATTATTAATATGTAGTCTTCATGCTATACATTTGATATCTAGACATATTCATCTGATGTAACTGCAACTTTGTACCCTTTGACCTACATCTCCCCATTCCCCTTCTTCCCTCACCTTGACCCAACCTCTGGTAACTACCATTCTACTCTCTGTATGTATTCTACTTCCTTTTAGATTCCACATATACGTGAAATCATGCAGTATTTTACTTTCTGTGTTCTGTGTCTGGCTTATTTCACTTAGCATAGTGTCTTTCAGGGTCATCCATTTTGTCACAAATAACAGGATCTCCTTTTTAAGGCTCAATAATACTCGTGTGTGTGTGTGTGTGTGTGTTTATCCCAATTTCTTTATTTACTCATCTGTTGACAGACACTTAGGTTGTTTCCATAGCTTGGCTATTGTGAATGCTGCTGCAATTAACATTTCTAAATTATACCCACAGCTTTTAATGCAGAGGTAGGTGCAATTCTAGCTATTGTAATCTTACCCAAAACATCAGCAGGGACCCATCTGATGATTATTCCCTTTGAGGTTGTTGGTTAAGGCTACAAACTTGTAATTAAAAGACAAATAAGTTCTGGAAACCTAATGTACGGCATGGTGACTACAGTTAATAACAATGTATTATACACTTGGAATTTACCAACAGAGTAGATCTCAAGTGTTCTCATAACCACAAAAAAAGCAGAGGGGAGGAGGGACCCTAGGTAAGGTGATTGATACATTAATTAGCTTGATTGTGGTAATCATTTCACAGTGTATACATATATCAAAACATCACATGGTACACCTTAAATACATACAATTTTTATTTGTCCATCATACCTCAATAAAGCTGGAATGAAAAAAGAAAGGGAATCACTTTACCAAATGGTATAATTACGTAACTAATGTAAATCTTAGGCAAACCTTAAAAAAAATCACTTTTCTTTCTTCATCAGCTGGAAAGAATCACTAATAGATGAAAAATCAAAGATGATACGTTTTGCCTTTTCATTTTCTTCACTGAGCCTCTATTGGACTCATTAATTACCAATCAAAAGGCAATATACCTAGTTGTTATAAGAGACTCCTACCAACATTATAGAACCTGTCACCAATGCAGCCTAAGGTTTTTTTTTTTGTTCTCCTTTCATTAAATATATCTATTATTAGTTGTTAAACAATGTATTTTGATATTTCTGGATTTCACAATACATGATTATAAAAACAAAAATCATAAAAAACAATTTTATAATGAACTCTCCTAACAAATAAAAACACACACAAATCATCTAAATAGGCATTTATTTTGAATCCGATCAGCAATGTTTATTATAATCCAAATATTTTTTCATTTATTATACTTTAAGTTCTAGGGTACATGTGCACAACATGCAGATTTCTTACATATGTATATATGTGCCACGTTGGTGTGCTGCACCTGTTAACTCATTTACATTAGGTATATCTCCTAATGCTATCCCTGCCCCCTCTCCCCACCTCACGACAGACCCTGGTATGTGATGTTGCCTACCCTGTGTCCAAGTGTTCTCATTGTTCAATTCCCACCTATGAGTGAGAACATGTTTAGTTTTCTGTCCTTGTGATAGTTTGCTCAGAATGATGGTTTCTAGCTTCATCCATGTCCCTGCAAAGGACATGAACTTATCCTTTTTTATGGCTGCATAGTATTCTATGGTGTATATGTGCCACATTTTCTTAATCCAGTCTATCATTGACGGACATTTGGGTTGGTTCCAAGTCTTTGCTATTGTGAATAGTGCCGTAATAAACATACGTGTGCATGTGTCTTTATAGCAGCATGATTTATAATCCTTTGGGTATATACTCAGTAATGGGATGGCTGGGTCAAATGGCGTTTCTAGTTCTAGATCTTTGAGGAGAAAATGGGGTCATTTAAAAACCTTTCAATGCACAAAACATTTTGCAGCATTTCATATGAATTTGCATTACAAACTACATATAGTTTAATCCCAAATGAAAGACTCAAATATGCTTTTTGACCTAAGTCTCATTAAATGGTAGATGTGATCAGCATTTCAATTTTCCTCTTAGCAAGATCTTTGGATAAAATATATTGTCTCCAAATTTTAAAATGGTTCCAAATTGCTAGTATTAAATAAGCACTTCTAAAATTAATTATATCCTTTCCTGATAGTCTATGCTTTTCACATCCATACTAGAAATAGTATAAAGTGCTCCAGCAAAATATGAAACAAAGATACCTTATTGTTTGACTTTCCTATTTGACCTTGTTTGCCAAGTGTGCACTGAATGTCATGGCTTCCATTGCTAAATCCAGACAATGAATGTGCTACTGTCAGAAAGCCCATTTGACTGAAACCTCTTCTTTTGTGAAATTCATTCTGTAACCCTATACCTGGCCTCGATAAAGAATAAAACTGTATTTGTATGTCTTATAGTTGGTAGACCAGCGAAGTAAAATTGCCACTCTTTTTAAAAGCCTAGATTTCTCTTGTTTGCTTTCATTTAATTCTACAGGTCTTTGTAGATTCCTACAGTATGAAACCATTCTCTCACTTTGTCATTCTCAACCATAAGATAAATCAATGCAAAACAGCCACTTTTGTGAACATCAGTCTTTCTTTCAGCCAGGCTCTCACAATGCAAGCACAGTGGTGCCCTCATCTTCTAATCAGTTTTCAGATATCCTTTGATTGTGAAGGGGAAAGGACAGGAAATAAAGAGGAAAGAAAGAAAATCATTCCACTGATTTCAGTAGATTAGGGTTTTTGCCTTCTTTTAGATTAAGAATTCCTTTTATAAAAATAATGAAAACATTCCTACAATAGTGACCATGATGAAGATGCTCAGAAGTAGCATTGTCCAGGTTTCACTTAGCAATGAACATTTAATGAGCTACATGACTCTGCAAGTTACTTAGCTTCTCTATGCCACATTTTTCCATGTAAAATAATATTACCCCTCTCAATAGGAGACTGTGTGGATTAAAAAGAGATAATGTATACAAAACATTAAGTCCACCTGAGTAATTGCTCAATAAAATTAACTCTTACTTTAAAAGCAGAATTTAATGAAATTTCCAAAAGGCCTAACATCCTATATAAATATCTTCTAAAATAAATTTAGTGAATTTGATATTCTTACCAGACTTCGTATCTCTCAGACCCTATATTTCAAAACATATGACAAATTAATGTCACAATATTTTATAGCAAATACTCTAATAATTTTCAAAATGAAAATGTATTTTAAAGTTTAAAAGAGAGGAACAGTTCCTACATGAGAAAGAAAGGAAGATTGACATACACCTACATCAGACAGAAGTACCATGGAGAATAAAGAAGAAACAGCCCTGAAGTCTCCACACATGCCCACACGCATTAGAACTGGATTTCCTCTTGGTTCTCAGTGATGCTCAGCATTGAAGACAACTTGGCTTAACCTGAAAGCATTTGAATCCGTCTGGATAAAATGTAGATTTCAGGGCCTCAACCAAGACCCACTGAATTAGAACCCCTGGAGAAGCAGGAGGCAAGAAATTGACATTTGACAAGAAGCCCCTCCCAGGCTCAAAGTCCCACCAGTGATGCCAGTAGCTCATGTACCACACTTCAAGAAACTGCAAGAATTGAAGTCCCAAGTGAGCAGTAGCTATCATGGCCGATTCTTGCCAATGTTGCCTACATTTGCATTGTTTTTCAAAGTAGGCATACACGGAGTGATCAATATGTCTTTAATTAACACTGTGACTGTCTCCCAATCAGAAAACCCAAGAGCCTAGTTCTCCAGTAACCAGGAAACTGTGTGAAATTCATTTTCACAGAATAATATGTGTTGCTTCTTCAGTGCTAAACTATAATGTGAAACTAAATGACATTTGCCATTTTTCTGCAGATAACGTCATGTTACTCTCTTTTGCTATCCAATAATAACCACTAAAATAAAGTCTGGTCAAACAAACTCCCCCAAATACTACAGTTACTTTGTAATTGTGCAGTACATTGTCTAATTACCGTGCCACTGCATAGCACTTTCCACATAATTAGATAAATAGTAATTATCCTTTGAGGAGCCAATAACTCAGTGGAATTGGTGAATGGCAAAGTGAATCACTGCCTTCCTGGGTAAATATGGGAAAAAGATCTTCAGTGAAGGTTTTAAAATCAGGCCATTGAAGCACATCTCAAAGGCTATGGGTTTTGTATTATATCATATGAATAAAAATGGAACAAATAGAAAAAGTTTAGTGAAATGGCAGTTCATCTACTGCACCATCATTTCAGAAATTAAAGCTGGTAGCGTAAGTTCATCCTTTCCCAGGGTATAGGAAGAGTGAGAAAGGTGTGAGGTAAAGTATATTCTAGCAACCCACTGAAGTACTGCTCAGAAAATGTCCTAAATTGGATAAAGTATCATCTCCATCACCACAATAAAGATGCCTAGAAGGAGAACAGTTAATGAAAGATGCAGATATGGCAAACAAGACTGGAAGGGAAGCCTCTGCAAAAGAACTTTCATGGAAATAAATAAGAAAAATTAACCACCCTCTTTGTCCCTCTCCCACCCCACATCTCATAGGCAAGCTTTACCAGTGCTGTGTCCCATAAAACTACACCTTAAAATATACTTATTCTGATATAAGCTAATGTTTATTCAGAAAATTATTTTCTTTTACATAAATTATCTTTAAAATATATTTTATGTTTATGAACTGTTTAGAATAACTCCAGATACTTTGCCCCCATAGAAATGTATCCCTGGCCATGCAAGGCTGGTTCAACATATGCAAATGAATAAACATAATCCATCACATAAACAGAACCAACGACAAAAAACACATGATTATCTCAATAGATGCAGAAAAGGCCCTCAACAAAATTCAACAGCCCTTCATGCTAAAAACTCTCAATAAACTAGGTATTGATAGAATGTATCTCAAAATAATAAGAGCTATTTATGACTAACCCACAGCCAATATCATACTGAATGGACAAAAACTGGAAGCATACCCTTTGAACACCAGCACAAGACAAGGATGCCCTCTCTCACCACTCCTATTCAACATAGTATTGGAAGTTCTGGCCAGGGCAATCAGGCAAGAGAAAGAAATAAAGGTATTCAAATAGGAAGAGAGGAAGTCACATTCACTCTGTTTGCAGACGACATGATTGTATATTTAGAAAACCCCATTGTCTCAGCCGCAAATCTCCTTAAGCTGATTAGCAACTTCAGCAAAGTCTCAGGATACAAAATCAATGTGCAAAAATCACAAGCATTCCTATATACCATTAACAGACAAACAGAGAGCCAAATCATGAGTGAACTCCCATTCACAATTGCTTCAAAGAGAATAAAATACCTAGGAATCCAACTTACAAGGGATGTGAAGGACCTCTTCAAGGAGAACTACAAACCACTCCTCAATGAAACAAAAGAGGATACAAACAAATAGAAGAATATCCCATGCTCATGGATAGGAAGAATCAATATCGTGAAAATGGCCATACTGCCCAAGGTAATTTATAGATTCAATGCCATCCGCATCAAGCTACCAATGACTTTCTTCACAGAATCGGAAAAAACTACTTTAAAGTTCATATGGAACCAAAAAAGAGCCTGCATTGCCAAGACAATCCTAAGCAAAAAGAACAAACCTGGAGGCATCACGCTACCTGACTTCAAACTACACTACAAGGCTACAGTAACCAAAACAGCATGGTACTGGTACCAAAACAGAGATATAGACCAGTGGAACAGAACAGAGCCCTCAGAAATAACACCACACATCTACAACCACCTGATCTTTTACAAACCTGAAAAAAAAAAAACAAGAAATGAGGAAAGGATTCCCTGATTTAATAAACGGTGCTGGGAAAACTGGCTAGCTATATGTAGAAAGCTGAAACTGCATCCCTTCCTTACAGCTTATACAAAAATTAATTCAAGGTGGATTAAAGACTTCAATGTTAGACCTAAAACCATAAAACCCTAAAAGAAAACCTAGGCAACACCACTCAGGATACAGGCATGGGCAAGGACTTCATGTCTAAAACACCAAAAGCAATGGCAACAAAAACCAAAATAGACAAATGGGATCTAATTAAACTAAAGAGCTTCTGCATGGCAAAAGAAACTACCATCAGAGTGAACAGGCAACCTACAGAGTGGGAGGAAATTATTGCAATCTACCCATCTGATAAAGGGCTAATATCCAGAATCTACAATGAACTCAAACAAATTTACAAGAAAAAACAATCCCATCAAAAAGTGGGCAAAGGATGTGAACAGACACTTCTCAAAAGAAGACAATTATGTAACCAACAGACACATGAAAAAATGCTTATCATCACTGGTCATCAGAGAAATGCAAATCAAAACCACAATGAGATACCATCTCATGCCAGTTAGAATGGCAATCATCAAAAAGTCAGGAAACAACAGATGCTGGAGAGGATGTGGAGAAATAGGAATGCTTTTACACTGTTGGTGGGAGTGTAAATTAGTTCAACCATTGTGGAAGAGAGTCTGGCGATTCCTCAAAGATCTAGAACTAGAATTACCATTTGACCCAGCAACCCCATTACTGGGTATATCCCCAAACAATTATAAATCATGCTAGTATAAAGACAGATGCACATGTATGTTTACTGCGGCACTATTCACAATAGCAAAGACTTGGAACCAACCCAAATGTCCATCAATGATAGACTGGATTAAGAAAATGTGGTACATATATACCATGGAATACTATGCCTCCATAGAAAAGGATGCGTTCATGTCCTTTGTAGGGACATGGATGAAGCTGGAAACCATCATTCTCAGCAAACTATCACAGGACAGAAAACCAAACACCTCATGTTCTCTCTCATAAGTGGGAAATGAACAATGAGATCACTTGGACACAGGGCGGGGAACATCACACACCAGGGCCTGTCGTGGGGTGGGGGGCTGGGGGAGGGATAGCATTAGGAGAAATACCTAATGTAAATGATGACTTGATGGGTGCAGCAAACCAACATGGCACATGTATACCTATGTATCAAACCTGCAAGTTGTGCACATGTACCCTAGAACTTACAGTATAATTTAAAAAAAAAAAAAAAGGAAAGAAATGTATCCCTGGCCAGGCGCAGTGGCTCACTGTTTCTTTTTAATTTTTTTAACTCATACCATGTTCCTAATACCTATCCAGGTTCCTAACGTGTATCCATGTTGCTCTGTTTATATCCAGTTTGTTGCTTTTAAGTGTCCCATGTTAAACACGGATCTTTCACATTTTAATTCCTCAGTCCCCTCAGTATGGAGATATATCCTTTAGTTCTCAAGTACCACTCCCAGCAACACCAAAATATATGGATAAAAGAAAAAGATCATCTTCAAACATATTCATTTACCTTTGTGAGAATTTTCTGTAGCGTATACCTAGTCCTGAGATGAGTAGTCATGAAACATATGTTAACTTCATTTCACTAAGCACTACCAGATTGCCTTCCAGAATGACTATATTCCCACCAGCAAGTGGAAGGCAAAAAAAAAAAAGTTACTTTTTTAAAAACTCCTGACCCAAATGCTTTTCATATATTTAAGAGTTCTTTAATTCCCTTCTTCATCCCATGGACCCACACTCTATTCTAATTTAGTTTTTTGTTTTATTTTTTAAAGGGCTTATTTCAGAAAGCACAAGGTCAACAGCTGCTCTGTAATTTGGGCACAGTAGGAAATCAAACACGCTATGGTTTAAAAAGATTCAGCAATGGAATAGACAATTTGGAAGCTAAAAAGCTATACAGTGCTGGAATATGACGTATTTTCTATGGAACATCCTATTTTCCTTTACAATATCCTACATCTCCATAAATCCACTCTCCCATTTTATACCCACAGGATTCAAAATCATATCCTTGGGCAAAAACAGCAGTACCATTTACAGTAGCAGTGACTCTCAGAATGAAACACTTTCTACTATTATCACCAAACAATACAAACCAGGAAGGGGTGGAATTCTAGGTCCTAGGTCCCTGGGATTTTGTTTGTTTGTTTTGTTTGGTTTGGTTTTGTTTTGGGACAGAGTCTCAATCTGTAGCCAGGCTGGAGTGCAGTGGTGCAATCTCGGCTCACTGCAACCTCTGCCTCCCCAGTTCTAGTGATTCTCCTGCCTCAGCCTCCCAAGTAGCTGAGACTACAGGCACGTGCCACCATGCCCAGCAAGTTTTTGTATTTTTAGTACAGACAGGGTTTCACTATGTTGGCCAGGATGGTCTCGATCTCTTGATCTTGTGATCCGCCTGCCTCATCATCCCAAAGTCCCTGGCATTATTAATCAGTACTCTATAAAATCATTCCGGAACCCCAGCACTTTAAGAATCAGAGAAGTTGGTGCAATTTCCTTCTTAGAGCTGAAAACGAGCTTCATAGCCACTCTTAGATAAAGCTAATGGTCTCAAGTCCTAATACTAATACCACTATGACTTCAGGTTTACTCATTGTCCTTTTTATTATAATTACTGTTCTGTGACTACACCGTGCATCCCAGAGTCTCCTGCTAGTCAGTCTTCCCTGAACTATCACCATAGATCACATCGCTCATTCTCTCACCTCATCCCTGGCTTTGCTCAAGTATCAATGTAAAGAGAGCCCTCTCCTACCACCCTATGTAACGCTGTACCTGACACACTCATATAAACACGCACTCATTTTACCAACAATCTGTATCCTCTAACACTGCTATATTATCCTTCATAACATCACGTATATCTTCCCACTAAAGTGTAAACACACTAAAAGCAAGGATTTTGTTGTTGTATTCATTGAGCTATCCCCAGTATGTAGAACAGTGCCTAGCACAAACAAGGTATTCAAACATTTGTAGAACAAATCAATTTAGATTGTGATAGATGCTGAAGATCCAATAACAAGACAGCCCAGTCCCTACCCTCATGGGGCTTACATTCATGCAAGGATACAGATGAGTAAGCTGTAGAATGTGCAGCAGAACTCCGGTCTTTTCATTCACGTAGCTCTTTCCACCCTGCCATGCTGAACACTGGGGCTTGATTATTTAGCAACAGCTGAGGGAAAACATTAGTGAACAGAGGACTGCAATGGCTGAGTTAGTTGCCTTTTTCCATCACATATCTTGAAATCCTTTGTGGTTTTTTTTCCAGAGACCCATTCAGATTAGAAGCTACAAAAGAGGAGGTAGCCATGAGGACTCTTTGAAGACTTGTATTATTCTAAAGAACGTTTTCCATTATGTTTATTGTACATGGGATATTATTTAGATTTTTAATTAAATCATCACAGTAGTAATGTAATCAATGTGCATAAATTTCCACATGAACATACCCACATGTACAGTTTAACAGTGGGTACGAGAATGGACAGCTGGAAATGTTTCAGTGGTTATATAACTTGTCCTTAAAAAGTCGTGATGCTTATTTCCTAACAATGCAAGTAATATCTACCAAGTCTTGTTAGAATTGTGATAGTGTTCTATTTGCAAACAAGTTAGAAAATAAAGCTTCTGTTCCTGTGCTTTGGAATAGAAATAAACATCCTGTTTTTATGGTATACCAGACTCTCTTTGACTACACTTGAAGAAAGTGAAAGGAACTGAAGTTTTAAATACTATCCTAGAATTTAACTGAGAGAGAGGGAGAGGGTAAAAGTTGCTTTGAATGTGAAGTTGAGCTGATAATACAATTTACTTCGTAGAAGCCACATTCCATTTCTGTTGACAGACTATGATATCTGTCATAAGAGAAGTCCAAAGAACTAATTCCTGCATTGAGAGCTTAGGGACTCATACGCCAAGATTAAAGGAAACGCAGGACACGCTGGACTTATTTTGAGTTACTTAATATGGCCTAAAGATTTTTGAAAAAAGAACATAAAAATATGCTGCGAATAATTTTTACTGGAAGTGTATTTTGTCCTGTTTATACTTTCGCTCATGGGAGCCATAAAGGACAAACGATTAAACAGCAGAGTCTTCTCATCTTAACCATTTGAGGGGAGGAAGACAACAAAGATCGGTTTATCACATACAGTCTATTATTATATAATAACATTGATTCATTATAGGAATACTGTATAGTTATTAGGGAGTAATTTTTCAAGTCTCAGTGGAAATTATCTCTAGTGAGAAGTCAAATTCTCAAGTTTCTGGTATTTACTTGTGAGTCACAAGTCTCCCCCGTTCGATATTAACATATTAGACTGAAAGCACAAAAATTCATTTAAAAATAAAAGAAATAAGTCACCAGCTCCCTGTACTTCAGAAGTTCTCCCAATTTCTCTAACTTGCTGATAACATCTTTCTCTTTCTCCTTGTTGCTCCTATTTTCGAATGAGGGCAAAGGATCAAATTGCATTTATTTCCACTGAATTATGATTTTCAGCACAACCAAATGAGATCGCTTTTTCTTTTGAAGATTAAGAAGTTGTGTTATGATATGTAAAATGATTTTCTGATTACTGTATTTAGATGTGAAATACAGATCCACATGTCACCTGGTTATGCTTCATTTTTTAATGGGGCAGGCATTGGTAATCATAGCTCTGGACTACTCAGATTTTCACCAGGCTCCACAGCTACCTCAGCCCACAACCATTGCCCTTGGATACCACGGTGCTCATGGTATACAATAGCTTCCTCTGGTGACCTCGAAATAAACAGCACATGCTAAGTAGCTCTGTGCCCCACTATTGTTTGTATTATGTTCAGTGTATTTGCTAAGTAGAAACAGTGACAGAATCTAGACATAGACAAACAATCTAAGTTTTTTTTTGTTTTTTGTTTGTTTGTTTGTTTGTCTGTCTCACTCACTCACTCGCCCAAGCTGGAGTTCAATGGCATGATCTTGGCTCACTGCAGCCTCTGCCTCCCAGGTTCAAGTGATTCTCCTGCCTCAGCCTCCAAGTAGCTGGGATTACAGGCATGCACCACCACACCCAGCTAATTTTTGTATTTTTAGTAGAGATGGGGTTTTGCCATGCTGGCCAGGCTGGTCTCAAACTTCTGACCTCAAATGATCTGCCTGCCTCAGCCTCCCAAAGTGCTGGTATTATAGGCATGCACCACCACACCCAGCTAATTTTTATATTTTTAGTAGAGATGGGATTTCGCTATGTTGGCCAGGCTGGTCTCAAACTCCTGGCCTCAAGTAATCCACTCATCTCGGCCTCCCAAAGTGCTGGGATTACAGGCATGAGCCACCACACCAGGTCCAAACGATCTAAGTTCTAAGAAAAAGTCTAACATTTACTGGCCGTGAGACTTGGTTAAAAAAAAATCACTTAAACTGTTCAATAATCAAACTCACCCTGCCCTTCTAACAGGATTAATTTGCATCAAGTTGCAACAAAAGGTATTATACAGAATTTCAAGAGTCTGTGTGTACATATGTTGTTTTATGTGCTTGAAAACTAAAATAATTCAAATTTGAAATAATTACATAAGAACATAACATTATATAAATAGGACTTGACAGAAGCAAAATTGGGGAGAAGACAAGTAAACCATCTATGTCCGAGGCTCACATTCTTCAGTGCTAATGCTGCCATCTGCTCGTTATTCTCTTGGTCAAGAAAATGGACTTCAGCTGGCTCATATCTTGGGGAATTATTTTAAATAGACCATATAAATTATTTCTTTTCATCTTATGTAGTTGATTCGCTCCTCCAAATATAAAAAGGTCACTAAAATAAAAAATGTTCTGTAGTTTTAAGCATCCAGTGTTGTGAAGAGAGAAAATACTGATTTGTTCTTTTCTAAACTTAAAGAAAACAAGCTTGCAGTACAATATTAAGATTCTTGTTAGCGCAGCAGGCTCCACAACTCATAAATCATAATGTGCTTCCTTGCAGCATCCCCTTTACATGCAGCTGAATTAAAAAAGCAATAAAGGGTGAACAAAAGTATCTTTGGTTTCTGTTAGAATGAGTGCTATGTCCATACATCTCTGCCTGCTTTTCAAACCCGTAATCCATCAAGTCTCAAGACAAAGAAATAAACGGTTCTGGTCAACTCATCACTCGACGAATGTGCTAATGTACTTCTCTCTGGGTCTGGGTACCATTATTCCACAGCCGGAGTAACATGCACAATTTGTGTTTTGCCTTATTTAAACTAATGATTGCCTTTGTTAGAAACTACCAGGGAAATATTACTCCCTGCAAGATGCCAAACTACCACGAGTCCAGAAAAGTCTGCACCCTTCCTAAACAATGGTTGACAGGTTAAAAATTGTACTTCCGAGAACACAAATAATATCTAAGCCAAAAATAAGCTAATCTAAAAGCACTTAAATTATTCAGGCTGCTCTTTCACCTAAAGCAAATTGGCAGAATTGGTAAATTAAATAAGGTAACATCTTACAAAAGGTCTCTTTTGTGGAAGGAAGTGAACCGATGTTACGGGATGTTGCCCCACAACAGAGTGTCCTCAAAAAGATCAAGGGGAAAATCTACTGTTCTTGTAAATTGCCCAACTTAAATTCAAGCTCTCAGTAAATGTTTGTGGAAGCAAATTAAAATCAATAAATTTCTTGGAGGCTTAAATCACATAAAATAAAGTGAAGATTATAAATTATCACAATGAATTATTCTTCAATTAATATTCTTCCACAGAAGACAAATATGTGCTGCTGATGGATACAGTGGATAACAGCCAGGAGGAAGGTTTTCCTGGCAATACCCACACTTGGAGAGTTATCACAGGAATGCTGTCATGGCCCAATCTGAGCTGCAGACAGAACTTAGCACCCTACTTCACAGGTGTCAGTGGGAGGATGCCTTTCTCATGAGGGGGGTGTTTAGGGGAAATGATTGCATTGTTGGTTTCCTTTTCACATGTAATATATGCCCTTTTCACTTCCCAATAGAACTTAAAGCATTTCAAGCAGTAGATAGTGAAACAGATTAAATGTATTATAAAATGCCCCAAGATTCGGAATCTAGAAAATATTTTATAATATTAAAATACATAAAATAATTAATAACTAAAATGGATCAGAAGCCATTTAGGAAGTAATGAAATCAAAACCAGCATGTGAATTCATATAGAAAGACAAACTCTGCTGGTAATAAAATGTTGGAGGAGTTTTTCAAATGATACTTCCTTTGGAAGACCTTAAGAAGCAGAGCACATAATGTCTTCAATCACTCATTTATTCAGCAACTGTTTATTGAAAGCACCTACTATGTGCACTACAATTTTGCTTAAGAAATATTCTGTTTTTCAGCTTGACTTCTGATCAAAGGGACATATAATTAAATTATCATTCCATAAATACATTCTACCAGAAAACTAAGGTTTAATGATGCAACTTGGCCCACCAACAGAGATGTGTGTCTTGTACTCTCCAGTACCACTGCAAACACACTTCAGCAGGAGGCTGTCTGTGCAAGCTTGGGCTCTGTGATGAGTGCTACAGGATGTGGGAGCCTAAGTTTTTAATTGATGCCAAACAAGCAGAATAAAGATTATCTTTTGACACTTAGGGATACAACTTTCATCTTTGTTTCATGGAAACAATCCAACCTCCATATATAGGCAGACTACAGGGTTTTTGTGAGCAAGACCAATTTTGTTTTACCAAAAATGAAAATATATTTTCAGCTGTTCTTACATTGTATATGATGTAAGTGCCTTTGATCAGAAAAATATTTTAAGGCAGATGTGCATTAATAGTGTGCTGTATTGATCATACCTCTTTAACATGATAAATTTAAAGGAACACTGCAGCTTGATGCTCCTGACCAAGATGGGTTAGCTGTAAATGGGTCCTAAGGTTGTGATCCCAATTTTGTGCAGCAGCATGGAATTCTAAAATAGAGTTCCAGGTGTCCTCTCACCAAGATGTAGAAAAATGCCTAGTGATCCATAGAAGAGAAGGACAATAATAACATCTGCCCTATACAAACATGAACTGTTATCCCTCCTTCCCCAAAAAAGGTTTATGCCTAAGACATATTGAAAAGCTGGTCCCCCCATTTACTCCCCCAACCCTAAAAGAGCAAAACATTGACAAATGTCCATTACATTCTAAGTGACTTGGCTATGTGAAATCATTCCTGGCTGACAAGGAATATAAAAATATGTGCTCCCCATTCTCTAACTCCTTATCAAACCTCTCAGCACCACCCTTGCCACTGCCTTCCCCATTCAGAAAGAATGGTTACTGCCCTCTTTACAGGGGAGAAGCCAGGGCCAGCTCATGGCTTGTTTTAGAAGGTGCACATGAGAAGCTGCCACTTCTTCCCCCATTCCCAGAATAGATGTGGTTCAAAGGTGTATCTGGCAAGCTTCCAATCATTTGAAGCAAATGTGTAGAAGTGCTCCAAAATAGGATGTCAGAAAGCATATTGCCCTCAGAGCCTGCTAAAATAAATAGAGAGAGGGATATGTGGAGGAAATGACACCAATTACCCATGCTGGAGCCTGCCCAAGTCAGAACAACTAACACACCTTAAATGTGTAAATAATCACCCTCAGTATTTTAATGAGTTCAGTAATGGAGAGTCCTCTCTTCTTCATCCATTTCACCTCCAAAGCAGCACTCCCTACAACTCAGTCTCTATGAACAATCTGCTGAGACATTAATTGAATATTGACCCAAAGAAATGTCTGCTACCTGTGGCATCACTACAACTCCCCAGTTGAAAACCAGGTCTAAATCTGAGATACAGCAAGTAAAGAATTCCATCTCACCACTTTGATTATATTTTAACTGCTAGTACTTGGAAGCTGATGAATTTTACTTAAAAAATAAGGAAAAAAAATTCAAGACAGCTGCAGTATAATGAAAAAAGCCCTGGATTAGCAGTCAGGAGTCTCAGCTTTCTATTACTGTTCTGTTCTTCCAAACTGTGACTATAACTAGGGACCATTTGTTAATTTATTCTTTTATTAGACTGTTTATTAAGTGTCTACTCTGAGCTAAACACTGTGCTAATTTTTTTTTTTTTTTTGAGGCGGAGTCTCGCTCTGTTGCCCAGACTGGAGTGCAGTGGTGCTATCTTGGCTCACTGCAAGCTCCGCCTCCTGGGTTCACGCCATTCTCCTGCCTCAGCCTCCCGAGTAGCTGGGACTACAGGTGCCCGCCACCACGTCCGGCTAATTTTTTGCATTTTTAGTAGAGACAGGGTTTCACCGTGTTAGCCAGGATGATCTCGATCTCCTGACCTCGTGATCTGCCCGCCTCGGCCTCCCAAAGTGCTGGGATTACAGGCGTGAGCCACTGCACCCGGCCCACTGTGCCAATTTTTGTTAAAAGGCAATATTTACATCTATTCTGACCAACACACAGGGGTGTCACAAGAAACAAAATTACTTATGTGGTAGTGCTTAGCAAACAATAAAGCACTGTGCAATTATGAAGCAACTATCATCAAAAACATTCCAACTGCTTGAATCTGCATCTGATCACCAAGTGGAGGAGTGTATATGTATATAAATGGAATTTGTGGGTACATGATATGTAAATTATGCACAATGAGAAAAGTATTATAAGATATGTGAGCTATAACAAATGAAATATAATTTGGAGAATGAATGGAAATGGAGAAGCAGAATATTTAAGTTAGGAAAATAGTGACCTTTTGTAAATCCCCATAAATTAACTGTGCGTGGGGCTAAAAGTAAGTTACAATTTAGAAGACAATAAACTGAGAGAAGCAATAGAACAGGGTACTTGATGCTCTATTCTGGAACCAGGTTGTCTGGGTTTAATTACTTGCTCTACCACTTATAGCTGTTGCCTAGGAAAAGTTGCTTAATATTGGTGCCTCAGTTTCCTTACTGTCAAAATGTGCTCAATTATAGTATTCATCCTCTGGAATTGTTGGGAGGATTAAATAAGCTAACACATATAAAGTAAGTGTTATATAGTGCATTGTAAGTCTACCTGAAGATGAGCTATTTAACATGCAGATACTTTTCTTTTACATTTAAGGGGGTTATTAGAAATAATGATGCTTAAAAATTATTAAATCATAAATCAATTCAGTGAATGTTACTATAAGCACATATGTAGGTTTTTATGTCATTCCTTATTCAGAAATCTACAAAGGCTTCATTTTATCTACCATAAACAGTCTAAAGTCATTTATTGCCTTTTAAATCGCTATATTTTCATACACTGTCCAAACATTTCTCACAACTTCTAATATGAATGCTACATTTCGGTTAAGTCAATTTATCCCTCCGTTGGTTCTTTTCCATTAGCGTAAATACACACTAAATCTCCCATCTTTTTAAAAAACACTTTTTTGATCTTCTTTATTTTCTATTTTGTTCACTTTTACAGCAAAACTCCTTCAAAGATTTTTCTGTGCTTACTGTCTGAACTTTCTGTTTTATTCTCTCTTGAACTTTCTCTAATTGGGTTTCACTCCCTGCTAGTCTCGCTAAAACAGCTCCTGTCAAGGTCACCAATGATTTTAACATTGCCAAGCCCAACTGTCATTTCTCAAGGCTCCTCATACTCATCTATTCAGCAGAATTTGACATTACTGATGACTTCCTGCTTTTGAAACAGTTCCTTCACGTTGGCCTGCAAAACAGTTTTCAGTTCTTCTCCCATATCACTTTCGGTCTTCTTTGCTGGCTCTTTCTCATCTTCCTGCCCTCTAAACGTTGATATAACTCAGGACTTGATCCTCACACCTCTGGTCTCTCTCTACTAAACCCCCTAGCTCATCTCCTCTATTATGCAGTCTTAAAAAATTATCTAAGGGCAGACTTCTCTCAAATTTGTATTTGCAGATCATTCCTACCTTCTGAAATCCAGACACATAACCTACTACTAGTACTTGGTTCCACTTAGAAGTCCATAAAAACCTCAAAGCTAATGTGTCCTATAGAATGTTTGATAATTCCTCCCATACCTGCTACTACCACCATCTCCCTAATTTCAGCAAATGGAAACTCCATTCAGAAGAATCTTTACTGATTCCCCTCTTTCTCTCACACTCCATAGGCTTCAATCCATAGGCTTATAGTAAAGCCTATAAGCTCCTTGTTGAAAATACATCTAACCAATTTTCACAGCTTCCACCACTCCCGAAACCCTCTTTGCCTCTCACTTGGACTTCTTGCAAGAACATCCCTGCTTCTGCCCTGCTTTCCCTACAGTTTGTTCCTACATAGCAGCCAGAGTGAGCCTTTGATATAAGTCAAACTGTGTCACTGCTCCCCTCAAAATGTCTAAATGGTTTCCCACTTCACCCAGAGTCAAACCCAACATCTTCACCATATACCTAAGGCACTACTGAATTGGCTGCTACTTCCTCTTTAACCTCATTCATCACTACTCACCACCTCCTCCAATCCCCGTTTTCTACTCCAACTATACCACTCTTCCTTTTCTCGTAAAACATCCCAACGCAGAAGACAAGCTCCATGAGAGGAGAAATTTTGGTGTTTTATAAACTGCTATATCTCCTAAACCAAGAAAAATGCCTTGTGACTTCCTATATTTGTTGAAAGAATAGACTGAATGATTAATCTCTTTGTATTGTACATAAATAATAGCTCCTACACATTGAGTGCCACGCCTGATGCCTGCATCATGTAAAACCTTCATGAAAACTCTGAAGACAAGCATTATTATTATTATTATTATGTAGATGAGTAAAATGAAGCCCAGGAAGATTACATTTCACGTCCAAAATCACACAGCTAGAAAGTGGACACGCTGAGGTTTTAACCAGAGGCTGTCCTCTTTTCATTAAGCCCCTCTGCTCACTAAACACTCTGCGCTCATTACTGTTCCCTAAACTGGGCTGATGTTCTTACCATGTCTAGAATGCCCTCCTTCTAATTCTAAATCTCAGATGTCAACTACAAATCAATGCTTCTCATTAATTTCCTTTATTGACATCCCACTCATCCATATAAGTCATTCCAACTTTTATCAATGTCTCCATTCTCAGAACTAAAGCTCTTAAAGTTTATAAAGCATGAAAATAATCTCAAATGTACATGCTTTTCCATAATTTTCTAATGTATATGTGTATGTTGGTCTGCCCAAACACAATTGGAGGCTTTACTATAGAACCTATTTCATTAAAATGTCTGTCTCATCTAGTGGCGACTGAGAACATTCATAGCAAGGGTTAAATGATGTATTACCTTGAAGACACACAAATATGTAAAAGAACACAAGGTCCTTTGGACCTAGATGTCAAAAGCTACAAACTTTAGTGTTGCCATTCAGAAATTTCTCATTGGCCATAAGAGCACAAAGAGTAGATGCCCATTTGCTCAGACTAATGAAAGTCTCATAGATCAGGATTTTCCTTTCTGTCTGTGCTAATCCCTAATTTTCCTCATGGTATAAACTGGGGACTCTTCACAAGTGGTCGCTGTTAAGTACAGACAATGAAAATAATCTTTAATTTTCTAACACAGAGACTAAAGTGTGCATGTTCGTGGGATGTTTATTTGCCTTGAGTGTTGCTTCTCTGTCCCCCTCCAAAAGGCAGATGAAAGATTCATGTTCCTTAAACAGTACTTCCCTCACAGTGCTCCCTATCCCATAACACCCTGTACAGTTCTCTACTACCACCTATAGATGAAATCTAGACTTCTCAATCTGACACTGAAAACCTCTCACAACCAGATCCTGCTCTCTACATACTAATGGTCCACAACTTTGTAACTAACATTCTTGCCTGCTTTTAAGTAATACAATTAGATATTATATGCACATGATACATTTACTCTATCCTTTGTCCCCTTGTACAGATAGGTTCACTTGACCCATTCAACCTTTTCCACCCCTCACTTTAACAGTAACATTGTCACCATCCTACAGAGTATATCTCCACTGAGAAAAGGGAAGCCACCAAAGTGGAGCTCTGTCACCATCATAACTTCATGCAGACAAACCCATCTGTTCAAGCCTGCTTTTCCTTCTTCTATCTTGATCCACTGAGAAAATATCACTATCTTATTAACGATGAATGTCTCCAGCCATGCTCTGGATACCTCCTTCCCCCTGTAGCCTTTTCAAGACTTCTCTCAAGACCTCTCTCCTGAAACTTTAGTCTCTCACCCTCTCATAAGTAATTCTCATTAACATTCAAATATGCTCCAAAATATTCCACCTTAAGGTGGGGAGGAAGACCTCATTTAACTCTGTTCTTTCTCATAGCTAAATTCTCAAGAGTTTCTACCCAAAGTACCTCTATTTTTTTCATGCCATTCTTCAGTCCATTCTAATCATATTTCTAACCATTTTTCGCTCAAAATTGTTCTGGTCAAAGATACCAATGATCTCCATCTTTCCAAGTTTAATGGACTCTCCCTTCCTCATTTTTTTATGTCCTAGTAGCTTTTGACACAGTCGTCCACTCAATCTCCCTTCATTTCCATATCGGTGTATTCACAGCTTTCTTCTTACTTGCCTGGAGACTTTTTCTTAGTCTCTTTTCTGGTTCTTTCTCTGCTATCTCAACTCTGAATTTTTATTTAGGGTTTGAGCCTGGGCCAGCTCTTCTCTCTAAGCTCTAAAATACATCCTGAACATGTTCACTTCTCTGCATTTCCACTGACACCATCCCATTCTAGACCATCCTTTTTACTAGCCTAGTCCACTGCAACTGCCCCCTAACTTGTCTCCCTGTCTCATATTTCTCCAATTAGCCACTCAACAAGAGTGATCCTATTAACATAAATTAGTCCACTTCTGTCTACTCTGTCATACTCTCAGAGGCTTCCCATATCCACAGAATAAAACCCAACTTCCTTATAATGATCTCCAAGTCTTCACATAATCTCCCCCTTTCTCCTATGAGACTTCAGTCATCTTATGCCACTATCACTCCTAGCTCATTATTCCTCAGACACAATAGTCTATCTTTAGTTTTCCAAATAACCTAAGTTATTTCCCATATCAGAGCCTTTACGCTTCCTATACCCTCTTCAAGAATGTACTTCTCCCATCTCTACATGGCTAGTTCCTTCAAAGTCATCAACGTCACCTCCTTAGAGATTTTTACCATGATCTCACAATTCGTTTCAAAAGTCTTCTTCACTACATTTTCTCTAATTGTATACTATGTTTTATCACAGCACTTCTCTCAGTAATTATTTTTGTTTGTTTTGTGTTTTTTTTTTTTCATTTGTTCCGTCTATCTTCTCTATTAGAATACAGCCTGGGACCAGGTTGGCCTTTTTCAATGTTGTGTCTTTCCATGGCTAACATTGTGCCTGGTTCATAGGGTACTCAGGAAACACATGTTGAATGAATTGATAATTATGTGCAAGATTTAAGGGTACATTTGATTACATAGTATGTGATTCCATTTATATGAAATATTCAGAATAGGCACATCAATAGAGACAAAAAGTAGATGAGTAGTTGCTACAGCTTAGGGTAGATGAGAGAAATGGAGAGTGACTGCTAAAGAATATAAAGTTTCTTTGGGGGTTGATAAATCCTGTTCTAAAACTGATTGTGGTGATCAATAAATAAGCAACTCTGTAAATATACAAAAATCATTCAATTGTACTTTTGGGTTAAATTGTATGGTATGTAAATCACGTCCCAATAATTCTGTCCCCCTCCTCCCCCACATAAAGACATTTGGCTAATCCATTAGTTGATTATTTTTTTTCTTTTGATATTGTATTGATAAGAAATATTTAGTAGCACATATTTTATTTGTTTTTATAGTCCTTAAGGGTACTATAAAAATAAATGAATATAGGATAATAAGGCAGTCAAATAATAAAGAAGTATTTATTCAACACTTGCTACATACAATGCAAAGTATTGGAGATAATCAAAAAGAAAAATGCCTCCACACTGCCGTTAAAGAGTTTAAGGAACCAATTTAATTCAGATTAAGATGACTAAGAGGAAGCAGTGAAGATCACTGTATCAGAAATCTCCTGTGACCTATCTCCCATCCTCCCACAACCCTTTTTACTCCAACAGATGCTTCAGTAACAAGCTGTGAGCAGGTGCAGTCCTTCACCTCAGCTTTCTACCAGGGGCTTCCACTCAGCCAAGTGGGACACTGCAGAACCACTCAGCCATTTCAATGTGTATGCAGAGTTGGAGGAGGTGGGAATTAACAACTATTGCAACTCTTGCCTACATGGGAGCTAATGCATAAATACTCCAGTCTTCTGTGTCTCGGGTGCACAATTCTCCGATGTACTGTACACCAATTCTCAAAGTTTGATCAGTGGGACTGAGTCATAGCTGCCCACAGTTGTAAACAAATCAAAAATGCACCTCAAATAGGCTTTCACTCTTCTCCTCTTTCTCTCTTCCAAGCACTCCACTTATGTACCCTGGCATCACTTCCCCAAATAAGCTGCTTGTATGAAAGCCCTTGTCTCAGGTTCCGCTTTGGGATGGGAGGGATCTTTAAGTCTCAAGCAATTTCCAAAGTCTATTTCTCTATTTTTATAACCTTACCAAGAAAAAACAAAACTTCTCATGGATGAAGCTGGAAACCATCATTCTCAATAAACTATCGCAAGGACAAAAAACCAAACACCGCGTGTTCTCACTCATAGGTGGGAACTGAACAATGAGAACTCATGGACACAGGAAGGGGAACATCACACTCCAGGGACTGTTGTGGGGTGGGGGGAGGGGGGAGGGACAGCATTAGGAGATATACCTAATGCTAAATGACGAGTTAATGGGTGCAGCAAAACAACATGGCACATGGATACATATGTAACAAACCTGCATATTGTGCATATGTACCCTAAAACTTAAAGTATAATAATAAAAAAAAACTTCTGAACCCAAAGCATAGCATACTGTGAATCAGATAAGATGACCGTAAATCCTGCTTAGTCTGCACATTTGCCAAGCTATTTCATTCAACAATTCATTCATTCCTTTATTAAATATTGATCATCCACTATTATCTAGGCTCTCTTCTGGATTCTAGAAATATCGCAGTGGACATAAAATCCACCTTCTCTGAAGTTTGCATTCCAGCAGGAAGAAACAATAACAAACAAATATACTAAAGTGTATATATGTATATGTGTGTGTATATAGATACATACTAGAGTATATGTATATATGTGTGTGTGCATACATATATATATATATATAACCCATTAAGTGGTGGTAAGTGCAATTAAAAAAAGTAAAATAATGAGTGATGGCAACAGATTATGATCAGAGAAGGGGTCTATAGAAAAGCGATATTTGAGCAAGGATCTGAATAAAGTGATTCATGAGAATATCTGGGGGAAATAATCCCAGGCAAAGGGAACTGCAAGGGTAAAGTCCTGCCGTTAGTAATGAGCTTGGTACTGTCAAGGAAGAGCAAGAAGGCAGTACAGCTAGTGTCAAATGAGCAGGGGTGACAGTGGAAAGAGAGGCCCAGTGGCTCTTACAGCCCAAGGTACAAAAAAGTTAGATTTCATTCCAAAAGTAAAAGGAAGTATTTGGGGAGTTAAGAAAAGGGGGGTGGTGACAAAATTGGATTTACATTTCTGAAAGATGATTCTAGCTATTATATGACAAATTCACTGTGGGAGGGCAAGAGAGGAACCAAGGAGATTGGTGAGAAACACTAAACAGCGATCTAGGAGAGATATGACAGTAGAGAAAGATGAAGGGAGGAAGAGATCATTCCAATGACTTCACATGTTTAAAAAAAAAGTGGAGGGACATGCTCGTTCCACTTAAGCATTGTTTTTTGGATTTTTTTTTTTTTTTTTTTTTTTTTGCAAATAAACATTTTCACAAAAAGCTGCTCACATTTGAACAAAGTTGATTTTAAATGTTTTTGAAAATAACAAAGTATAAAACTGTTCTGAGATATGACATAGTATTCCTACAACTTACAAAGAAAAGTGGAGACTAATTTCTAAGCACCTATTTTTAAGAAAATAATTTAGATCGATCCCCCTCAGTTCCAACCTGCAGGAAAACATGGGTGAGATGTAAATTTTGCAGTCAGGAGGGAAAAGAAAATCCTAGACACACTGTTCTAAAGATTAAAAAATCAAAAGGAATTTGATGAGAACAAATATAAGGGAAGAATTTAAGGAATAAGTCACAGCAAGTAAAAGGAGAGTGGAAATTTTCCTTAAAAATGCAGTTGCCCATTCCTGTCATTCAGGACATCAATATGAGGGGAAGTAACAGTTTCAAGTGAAGCTACAAAATTGTATCTTCACAGATTTCTTAAATAAGTGCAATATAGCATTATATCCTTAAAATATTTCCAGAAAACTTTATTTTTAAAAACACCTTTTGCATGTTCATTGATATTAACTCCTCCCCTTCCCCTCATCTTAAAAAGATAGTGCTCTCATGAAGATTGAACCTAGACATAAAAATGCAAACAATACTTTTTTATACCACAGGTAAGTATCTTTCCACTCTTTAACCAAAATTTCAGATATTAAAGGCCAAAACTTCTAACTGATATGCATATATAAAAGCATGTAATAGTCACAGCTATATTAAGTGTATACTATTATTTTTCCAATTTTTACAAATGGGGAGACTGAAGCTCCAAGGAGTTAAATGTCTTGACCAAGGTCTCACAGCTGGAAGCCAGAATTTAAACCCATGATGTCTGGCTCCATACTCTAAACCACCGTAAATATCACCTTGTAATGTACTATACAGATGGTAGCTTGGTTCAGAAGAAAAAACAAAAACAGAAGCAACACCTGGAGGATGTAATTGAAGAAAAACAAGGGAGGGGCTGGGAATACACATCTCTCCTCAACAGCTAATTCTACCAACTGCAGGGAAGGCACAAGTAACATCTGATCCTGCCAAACATCTCACCTAGAAGTGTGAGAGGTTCACCTCCTATATTGCAGGCAGCAGCTCATATCCTGAGGATTTTCTTCTGGTAGCAGCAGTTGAGTGCTAACCTGCCCTGTAACAATATAGCGCATCCTGCCAAGGAAGCTGGGTTTTTATTCAGCTGCATGAACGAGATCTAGTTTCAAATACAAGACTTCCTTACTACTTATTCTAGAGATTTCATTTAAGACTGAAAAATATACTGACCATAAGAAGATCTTAATAAGAGAGGAAACAGTTCTATTTAATTCTAGGTGGTAGTTCCCAGCCTAACTGAATGACGAATTCAAAGTGTCATTCAACTAAAGCATGCCCCTTCTTCAGAAATGGCCTCCTGACCCATACCCTTCACGCAATAGCCTCAGCACAAGAATACAATTAGCTGACTTTATTATAAACAATGGCTTTCATTCAATAGTATCCTAACTTAACCTCCTACAAATCCAACTAAGAAGATTTGTCAGGTATTAATATCTACATTTGCTAGATAAGAAAGCAAAAGGACAGGAAGCTTTAAAGTCTTGCATAAGATTACGTAACTAGGGGAAGTATGGAGAAAATATGTAGATATGGCTTCCTAAAATTGAAGATTAGGCCATTCGTTCATTCATTATTGCTGAATTGGCAAATCAACTGGTGACTGAAAGCCTGTCATGTGCCCAGCTTCGTGCTAATCAATAGAGTTCTATAGACAACAATTTGAAACTCCCAAGCAAGTACTTAATCCACCTGTGACTGTTTCTGTATTTGTATGCTGAAGCATACTAGTACTATATCCCAGAATTGTTGAGAAAATTAAAGGAGGCATTGCATATCAGCATTTAGCACAGTGTCTGGCACAAATTATTATTATATTTTTTAAATCCTGCAATTAGAGCTGTCTAATAATGATCGAACTCCTCTCACCAGAAAAGTAGAGAGATAGGCTGAAAAACATTTATCAGAACTAATAAAGCCTGTTCCAAACCTATGAGACTGTGGGAAAGAGGTAGCATCTTGGCTCATATAGGTTCTTTTCCTCCCTACTTGTTGATATAGGAGCGCTTTCTCAGACATTTTCATACATTTCCAAAGATAATACAAACAAACAAGAACTTAATATGATTTTCAGAGACACACCAAAATAAATCAGATGCTTGGATTAGCTACTCATTTATTTTTCCATTAAGATCAATGTCATTTTCCATTGCTTATACTTTTTTAAAACAAAGCCAAATACTGCAACTAAAACTAAATCACAGGAAAAAGTTAATAAATGTGGCTGTTATTAGTTTAACCCTGTACATTAGTATTCTAATGCATACTGCCTGTGTAGTCCTTTAGTTTCTTCAGAGGTTTTCATTATCCTAACTATATTAAGAGGAGCTCAAAGAAAGAAACTACATCATGTTTTTCTTAATTCCCTGCCATACTTTCCAGCACATAGTAGTTGGCAAATACCTTGATACGGCCATGGTAGCTGTGAACTAGACTCCATACCAAATGTTGGCAAGGATGTGGAGTACATGGACCTCTCATGCATTGCAGGAGGGAGTCAAAATTGTTACACCAATGTTGGAAAAGTGACAGTATTTTCAAAAACTGTACATATATACACCCTATGACCTAACAATTTCACTACTGGTATGTGTTTATATGGCAACTTTACAGCAACACTACAGTGATGCATCTATGTATTCAAACATGCATAAATATGTGCACACACAAAAAAAATGTACAAAGGTGTTTAAAGCAGTATTATGTGGAATATCCCCAAACTGGAACAATAGAAATATTCTTCCAAGGTATAATAAATGAATTGTGGTATATTCATATGATAGAATACCATGAAGCAATGAAAATAAAGTATTGCCTTTCATATCATTCTCACCAACATATTAAGCAAAAGAAATAAGGTTCAAATAAGTTTATACTCTAAGATTCCATTTATATAAAGGTCAAAAGCAGGTAGGATGGATCTATAGTGATAGGATGCAGAATAGTAATTACCTGTGGGAGAGGGACATAAGAGTAACTTCTAGAGTACTAGTAATAAAAATATTTATAGAAGTAAAGAGCCACAGGACCAATATCATTGCGCTCCACTGCTCTCTTCCCCTTGCCTATTGAATCAATGTAATTTATTAATATTCTATAGAAATAACAAAAGGCAGGGAAAGAACATTGTAGCAAAAACCCTGAATTTCTTTGAGGTTCTATTGCTGCTTCGAACTAGCTACAAGGTTACTTAAGTTGCTAAAATTTTTTGTTCCTTCTCATCTCTAAAATAAATGTATTGAACTCATCTCTTTTATCCATTCAGCAACACAATATATAGCAACAGTCCCCAACCTTTTTGGCATTGGGGACTGGTTTCATGGAAGACAACTTTTCCATGGACTGAGGCAGCGGGGAGTGGTTTCGGATGATTCAAGCACATTACATTTATTGTGCATTTTATTTCTATTATTATTACATTGTTATTTATAATAAAATAATTATACAACTCACCGTAATGTAGAATCAGTGGAAGCACTGAGCTTGTTTTCCTGCAATTAGATGGTCCCGTCTTGGCGTGATGTGAGACAGTGACAGATCGTCGGGTATTAGATTCTCATAAGGAGTGCACAACCTAGATCCCTCACATGCGCAGATCACAGTAGGGTTTGTGCTCCTGTGAGAATCTAATGCTGCCACTGATCTGACAGGCGCTGGAGCTCAGGAGGTAATGCAAGCAATGGGGAGTGGCTGAAAATACAGATGAAGCTTCACTTGCCCTCCCGCTGCTCACCCCCTGCTGTGTCGCCCAGTTCCTAACAGGCCACAGACAGATACCCATCTGTGGCCCAGCGGTTGGGGACCCCTAATATATAATGATTCACATTATATATCAAAAGTAAATCTAAAAATTATAACTACAGCTAATTAAAAACTATGAAAACATACAGATGAAAATAAGATATTATGGAGCGCTATAATTAGCTGCTGTTAAGTGATGATGTTGTAGAGAGGTTTTAATACAAATAAAACTTGGAATCAAAAGATCCCATGATAATATGAACAAAACAATGTTACCAAAAACAAAAGCCAGATGGTTTGATCACCAACCTGGAGGACCCTAACCCTCCTACGCCTCTCTCTTCTGTGGAATCACATCGCTTGTCCCCTTTGTCCAACCAATGAGAAAACTCTTCAGAGACTGGTGATAATATGGTGGGGAAGGTCACTGCAATTAGGTCTTGTAGTGGCTTATGTTTCACTGCATTTTCATATAGCCTAGGACATAGTGCTCTGTACATTGCACATCTTCCATAAATATTTCTACATGTATTTATTTGGGATAATAGAAAGGGAAAATTTCTGTGAGACACACACTTGAATCATAAAAGACCTTTTTTAGTTTCTCCTTTCCTTACAAATGGCCCCCATGTAACCTCAGTGTTCTTTCTCCAACTGAAATCCTGGCTCCCCCCTGAGCACCCTGCCTCCCTTGCATCTCAAGTATTGGCTTTCTCTCATTTTTGCACAATGGGCCTAGCTACAAGTCAGGTGCACTCTTTGCTTCTCTTGATAGCTTCCCGATTATTTTCCCCATCTCTTCCATAAAATTTCCTAGCTTAGAATCTCATCTCATCAGATTATGTCACTCTCAAACCCTCACTGTTGACATAGTCTACTGATACCTGCGTCATTTCCACTTATTGCTTGACAATTTTAGCTCCTGGTTTACTATGACTTTCTAAAACACAACCCCTATCTTAATTTTTGGCTATTTCAATTCACACAGAGATAGTCCTTCCAACACCCTGGCCCCTTCCTGAATTTCTTTCCTCCAATAATCATATCATACTCCCTATTCTAGCTTCACATTCCCAAGTCATATTCTTCATTTTGTTGTTACCTATAAATTCTCTAAAATCTAAATTTTATGCATCCACCTCCTGGGATGCATCTTTCTGTCTTTCTACCTTATTCCTCCCAGTACATTAATCACTCTAAAAATGCTTAAACACCACAAGTTCTTGCAAAGCATTAATTCTACTAATTTTTTATGTCCTTCACCCATCTGACATCCTCTCTACCCTTCTTACTCAGATTAAATTCTATTACCAGTCATTGGAATTATTCTCTTGCATACATCCTTTACTCCTTTCCCCTCTTACCACCATCATCTCTCACCACCATCATCCCTCACCTGGATTACTGCATTAGTCTCCTAACAGGTTCCCCAGCTTCTTTCTCCATCTACAGTCTATTGTCAACATGGTATCCAAAAGGATCCTTTTAAATATAAATATAGACCTGTCATTCACCTATTCAATACTCTCAAGTGGCTTCCATCTCACTCAGAAAAAAACCAAAGTCCAAACAATGCCTTACAAAGCCAGCCATGAACCGCACCCCCTTATGTCTGATTTCCCCTCCTATTCTCATCTGCTAACTCAATCCAGGAAGCTAAACTGGGCCCCTCACTGTTCCTCTATCCCACCAGACATGTTCCCACCTCAGAGCCTTTGCACTGACTGTTTCGATATACTCTCATGACTTCCTCCTTTGCCTTCAAATTTTGCTTAAATCTCAGCTTCTGAATGTGGCTTACTCTGAAATCCAATTTAAAACTGCAACCCATCCACCTCAGCCTGGCACTCCCAATCCTTCACATCCTGCTCTATTTTTCCTTTTACCACTGCACTTTTAAATGTCTACTCTACTATACAATTTGTTTATTTATTGTGTTCATTGCTTCTCTCTTGTCTACCACCACTAGGATTTAGACTCCATGAGGCACAAAGATCTTAATCTGTCTTGTTCTCTTATATATTCCAAGTACCATGAGCAATGGCTAGTATATAGATGTACAATAAATATGTTTACATAATTTAAACATAAATACATTTCTATGTGTGACTTGCTGGATTTCAATAGAAGCAGAACCAGACTTGAGTAAAGACTTCCACATTTTTCATTTCCAATTTTTCTATAAGAAGTGCATGCAAAAAAAGGAGAACATTTCTAATTGACCCATATGTTACAGTCCAAAAGTTAATCTCTACATTTGCTTCCCATACAGAAAAAACATTCTTAATTGTAGATCCACAAGTTCATCTATAAAATCACTTTTGGTTTATAGTTATCTGAAATATTATACATTATAAATGAATAGCAGTGACTAAAATCATTACAATATCAATTAAGCAAAAATACAAAATAAGTTATAAAGGTGTTATTTTATCTTAAATACCAACACTTAAGAGCAGTCATACATAATTAAAGAAAGTGAGAAGAAAGATGAAAACTTTTATGCTAATTGTGCAGGAAACTTCAAGCCTCTTTTAAAGTTTTAAGAAATGAGGTATTTGTTATGTCTATTTTCACTTCAAAGCATGGCTTTCTTTATCCCTGTTACAAGAGGATCACCAGCACTGCTCTGATATGGTTATATTCTTTTCAACTCATTTAAATGAAATAAAGAGAGAGCTGGAAAGGTGTTTCTGATATTACTAGGCAATGGCTAGAAGAGAGACGAAGCAAAAAAGGTGTTAAAAAGAAGAAAAGTTACTTGAGCTGAAATAGCTGCATTGTAAAATAGGAACGAGCATCTAGTCTCTGCTCAGATATGAATAAAGAGAGGGAAAAAAATGAATGTCTCCACGTTTGGTGGGGAATATGATAGGGTATAAATTGTCTTTAAGATAAGCGGGATGGGCAAGATATAGAACTACTATATGACCCAGAATTTCCTCTGTTGGATATGTACCCAAAGGAAATGAAATGAGTATCATATAGAGATATCAGTGCTCCCATATTCATTGCAGCATTATTCATAATACTCGAGATATGAAAACAACCTAAGTGTCTATCGACGGGTGAATGGATAAAGAAAATGTGGTATGGATACACAGTAGATATTAATAAGCCTTAAAAATGAAGGAAATTATATCATTTGCAACAACACGGATGAACCCAGAGAACATTATGCTACATTAAATGAGCCAGAAACACAAAGAAAAATAATGTATGATCTCACTTATTTGTGGAATTTTTTTAAAGTCAAATACATAAAAACAGAATAGAACAGTGGTTACCAGGGATGGGGTGAGGGGGGTAAACTACGTGGAGAGATGTAGGTCAAAGAGTTCAAAATTGCAGTTATGTAGGATGATTAAATATAGAAAGCTAATGTGTAAGATAAAGACTATAGTCAATAATATTGTATTGTATACTAGAAATTTGCTAAAAGAGTGGAGTTTAGGTGTTACCACCAAAAAAAGATAACTATGTGAGGTGATGGCAATGTTTATTTGCTTGACTGTAGTAATCATTTCTTTACTATGTATGTGTATATCAAAACATCATGCAATATACCATATATATACACAATATAAATGAATAAATGAATGAATGGAAGAAAAGTTCTAATTTTATTGCTATTGTCTCCACTTTAGCCTTGCTTCTTCCTTCCTTCCATTTCCAATGAGATCTTAAATATAGATTATTTGTGACTTCAGAATACAGATGTTTCTGGAAATTCATATAGAATTTAATTTAAAGTATAGGAAATGCATGTTTAATTCATTTACATGCATATAGCATTTTCTAGCTTACTAGCAACTTTAATATGAAATTTTAGCATGAAAGTGCTTTCAGGGACTATACACCATACATATTATAGATAATCTAGTTCAAACTATTCATTCTGAGAGCAGGAAAATTAGCACTAGAGAGGATCAATGTTTTCTCTAAGGTTATAGGGATAAACTAGAAAGCAGGTTCCCTCTCTGTCATCCTGCTTTCTTTCCATTAATCCACAAAAATACTATATGGATTTTACAGATAAGCAAAGATAGATAGTTCATTTGCCCTAAGTTGCACAAATAGTAAGTGATGCAATTCAAGTTCGATGTCCTTTCTGATTCATATACTTGCCAATGAAAAAAACATGTCTGAGAAAGAAGTAACTGCAAAATCCAAAAATAAGTCTTAGATAATCTACCCTCAAATCATCTATTCATTAAAATTTACAATTCATCATTTTCCTATTAAGTTCTATTAAGCAAAATAAACTTAAACGTTTTCATTTTTATAATACTATGAAGACTCATAGCACAGCTTTATTGTATTTCTTTCTTCTCTCGATTTATTAAAACTATTTCAATCTCTCTTAGATGATTTGAACAGTATAAAATCTACCCTGGTGATGGTAGTACTGACTAGATCCTAAGTTTCTTTCTATTTTGATGATACTTCTGTTTTGTAAACCAAGCACATGAGATTTGAAAGTTTATCGGTGGTTTTTGTTTGTTTGTTTGTTGTTTTTCTCTTTAAACCTTCCTATTTCATCACTGCTTTTTGTTGACAAAGGCAAACAGGGTTGTGAAGCGTGCCCTCTGCTGGTAAGAAGAGGAAAATGGTCATACTTCAAACCAAAGCGGTCCTACAAATTTCTCGTGGATACCAGATGTATCTAAAGATCCGAAATACAGTAGCCTACAAATGATTGATTTAGAAATAATTATCATGTTATAATAACATAATTATATATAATATAATATAATATACACTTAAAATGGGAGAGAAAATAGATTTACAAGGCATTGAATAGTAATATTTATATTTGTTCCAGCATTTTATGTTTGCTTTACTGCTAACTAAAGTCTAAGAGAGGCTATAATTAGGAAGAGAAAAGGGAAATCATACTCAGATGGATGGAGCCACCCAATGTTTTTCCATATTTTACCGAGGAAATGTCAATAGTTTATCAACTTCAAAATATCAATTGCAAGCACTGACATTGTCATTTAAATGGAAGTCACCAAATTCAGTGACCAATATATCTTCTCCCCAACCCATTTTCTAACACAATTCATTAGTAAGTCCCCGTCAACCCTTTTAATATCTCCTTGCAAGGCAAAAAGGGAGACAGATCCCTAACTCATCACAAATGTTCATTACAAGTGTGTGCTTCAGATATCTGCAAGTTACTTAAACTAACAACTATAAACTTATTATAGTATTTCTTATCTCATAAGACTAAATGGACTATATATTTCTTTTCATGAGGTGTTAAGAAGTGAATCTTGCCTGTGAAGCATGATTGAAGGAAACTCTGGGAAGGGTGATGAAGATAGGTCCTGTGTGATCTGTCACCTGGCCACCTCTACCATTCTTCCTGGCCCCCATGCTCCTTCTGCTCCAGCCACACTGACCCCTTCCTATTCCTGGAGCATGCTGAGCACGTCATCACCCAGGGGCTTTTGCATTTGCTGACCCCTATGATTGTAATGTTCTTTACATACATAAACACACAGCCTCGTCTTACAGCTCATTTAGGGCTCGGCATAAATGTCCCAACATCAAAAAGACCTTCCTTTATTACCCTATACGAAATCGCCACATCCCCTTACCCTGATCTTCGTAATATTTATTACTTGTTATTATCACAGTGATTTTGTTTTATTTATAATCTGTATCTTCCCACGAGGAAGCAAGCTTTGTGGAGCACAGACTTAACTTACATGTTTCACTGTTCTGTTCACAGTGACTGGAAGAGAACCTAGTTCATAGTAGGTCATAAATATTTGATGAATGGATAAGTAAATGAACTTATCAGGAACACTACAGAGATAATTTCTGCTTTGAATAGGAGAGTGATCTAATGACTTCCAGGGCCCCATCTTGTAATTTTATAAAGATAGATCATCTTGAAAAAACAGACCCCATCTTCTTTCTTTTGATTGCTACTAGTACACTTTCAGAAGTCCTTATAACTTTTTTTAAAGTTTTACTTTCTTTTAAATTGATACATAATACAGGGTACAATGTGATATTTACACACATGTATACACTGTATAATGATCAAATCAATGTAATTAGCAAATCCATCTCCTCAAACATTTATCATTTCTTTGTGGTGAGAGCATTCAAAATTCTCTCTTCTAGTTATTTTAAAATTTACAATACTTTATCATTAAATATAGTCAAGCCTACTGTCCAAAAGAACATAAGAACCTGTTCCTCCTAATTGGAATTTTGTACCCAACTGCCAACATTTCCCCATTCCTCTACCCTTCCCAGCCTCTGATAACCACTATCCTTCTCCCTACTTCTATGAGATCAGCCTTTTAAAATTCCACATATGAGTAAGATCATATGGTATGTGGCTTTCTGTGTCTAGCTTATTTCACTTAACATAAGGTCCTCATAACTCTTTACAAAGAAATAAAGTATAAGCAAATCAACTAAATGAATTTGGGAACACCATGAAAAAAGTGTGATTGGATGTTTAAATAATTCATTGCACTACCATGTAAGATATTTTTTCTTCTTTGTTACTGTCATTTCCTTTTGATCATGTATTTTAAGACAAATAAAATACAGCAACTATAAATAATCTATAAAAATATCACATTACTCGAGTTGATTAAGTGGTTAAATATCAAATATTTCACATAGTTTCTACACTTTTTAAAATTAACATTATAATAGAATAATGTTTTTCAAGAACTGAAAAGGTAAAGCAGTAACAGGAAGAAAACAAAATTTAAATGTGTGAGTATATGCTAGCACCTACTATTTTTTTATTATGATACTGCCAAACCCTATTAAAAGTATCATCACACAACATAACATCTTCTAAGTCTAATTCTAATACCTATGATATTCTATTTAAAATATTACTACTATAACAGCCATCTTTGAGATGAACACATTTCAGGTATGCTTGTAATCCCTAAGGAATACGCAAAATAATGAAATTGGTAACATGTCCAAATATTCCTAGCTGACTTTCTGGCATTGCTGTCTGTCTGGATGCGTCAGGATTACACACAAGAAAGATGATTGCAGTTATTTGGTGTTTTGACAAATGCCTGACACTATCCATTTTATTGCCAACATTTTAGGCCCCTTATTGCACATGATGAGAGAACTGACCTTTGAAAGAAAATTGTTGGGTCGAATAGAGAAAAATCAAATGACAGAAATTGAAAGAAAGAGGACTGTTTTGCAATCATACTTGGATCATCTCAGATGACCAACTTTTCTAACTAGTAAATTTTTGTAACTTAATCATGTTTATCATTGAAAATCTCCTATTAGAAATGTACAAACATTACACGAGGGAGAATCTTTTAGCCCATGTAGTCATTTTTTCAGAACAAAAGCAGAGTAATGAGAACTTCAGTATCTGGTCACACACAGAATCATCATATTAAACACATAATTTCAGGTGTTTATAGCATTTTGCAAATCACACTGCTTAAACAAATTATTTGAAAGTCAGTTAAGTGAATTTGGGGGGCATCATAAGGCCAAAAGATGATGCAGGTCCCCTTATTTATAAAATCATCATGTTCTGTTTTACTAATCCTTCTTACATTGGTTTCAAGTAACAGCAGAGAAAGCTCAACTTTCTTAGATGTATTCATTTATTCATTTAAAAAGCATTTCTTAAGTGTCTACTATGTATCAGGAACCAATAGCTGCTGGGAATTTGAAGATTATACATAATCCCAAACTCTTTAGAGCTGATAGAAGATGTAACATGGCACAGATGATTTCCGGTTTGTGTTTAACATTACCACCACGAAACACTCTCAAAGAAAAGTCAAAAGGACACTAGGCATTTAGATACGAACAATTCAGAAACACTCATTTGGCTTTATCAGATATAAAAAATATATAATTATGTGAAAGTCTAATATTATTTCAAGTGACTAAGCCATCCAAAGTGACACATTACGTCATTCTATCCATTTATTACTCACAGAAACTAATCAGAGAATTCTATTCCTTGTTTTGCAGATGAGGAAACCAATGTTCTGAAAACTTGTGACACACACAAAGTCAAAAAATGAGCAGTTCTTAGATATGAACTGAGGTCCACTAGCTCCTAGTCCGTGTTTTTTTCCATGATAATAATTATCCGACCATATAGAATAAACTCATCTTCCTTCCCTTTCCGTCTTCAGACACTGATAGGAATGCCTTGGTGACAAAGTACTGTGTGTTTAAATAATTCATCATTCTTCGAAAACTGCCCCCAAATAGCTACTCCCGTGCCAAAAAAGAATAAAGGAGACTGGCCAATTGAGGTAGTCTCATAACATAGTTAAATGTGCCTAAGAAACACATCATTCTCCATTAGCTTTTACATTTCTGTACTATAGGTTTACTTTTCCAGCATCCAAAATATCTATACAAAAACATTAATTTGAAACTATAGTATAAGGTAGTCAGTGGGCTCGTATAAGATAGACCAGAGTTAAATCCCCTGCAACTGCACTAAGCTCTTCTGTAAACCTCAGTTTGCCTCATCTATAAACTAGAGCTAAAGCTGACTTCACATTTGTAAAATATTTGGTTGACCTCTCAGCACACAAATGCTAAGTAAATCATAAGCACTATTAGGGATTCTCATAGAATCCCTAGTAGCTTATACGCTACTGACAATAGTTTGTACTTGATTTTCAAGTGTTCTTAAATCATTTCATAGTGCATGCTGAACATTACTGCTTGAATCTGTAGAAATCTAATTTCTAAGGCTTAATATTTTTAGTCACATTCAGTGGAGATTAAATAAAAGTGATTTAGTGGTGATAAGAACTGCAACCCACCTCATATACACTGGTGCATTGAGAAACATCAATAAATGTTAATTATCTGACTGTCACATTATTAAAACTTAATAAGTCTGTTTTTTCCATAAAAGAAATACAGAAAACAAAACATTTTGTCTGTAATAAAACTCTTGTTTTTATCACTTCTATTTTCCTTTAGGTGATGTGTCCTATTGAAGGCAATAGGAGACATGTATATCGTCTTTCTCATATTTCTGCATTAAAAAAAAAAAAAAAAACAGACTGTTGATTTGTTTTAACCTCCGCAGATGCTTTGTGAAGGTACAAAGGTGCATATGGTCAGGATGAGACATTTCCTGTTTTTTTTTGTTTTTTTTGTTTTTTGAGACGGAGTCTCGCTCTGTTGCTGCCCAGGCTGGAGTGCAGTGGCGCTATTTCGGCTCATTGCAAGCTCCGCCTCCCGGGTTCACGCCATTCTCCTGCCTCAGTCTCTCGAGTAGCTGGGACTACAGGTGCCCGCCACCGCGTCCGGCTAATTTTTTGCATTTTTAGTAGAGACGGGGTTTCACCGTGTTAGCCAGGATGGTCTCGATCTCCTGACCTCGTGATCGACCCGCCTCGGCCTCCCAAAGTGCTGGGATTACAGGCTTGAGCCACCTCGCCCGGCCGAGACATTTCCTATTTTTACAAGCACCTTCAAACTTCCATTGTTTACATTCGTATTGAATTTTCTCAAAGCACAAAAGTAAAAAAGTCTCTACAGGAGTAAAACTGTATCCAAACTATTCCATCTCAGACTTTGTCTTATTCCTAAAAGTACTCTACAGAAGAAAATATTTGAAAATGTAATGGGAAATAATCCAATCTAAAACACAGTACCCAAAATTTAACTTTATCAATAAAAAAGAAAATCAGTATTTTGGTACTATGATACTACTAAATATTCCACAAATAACACACTCAGAAGAGAAAAAATAAAATTATATATTCCTGATTATTGCAAGGTTTAAAAAATCACTTAAATCTAAATACTGGAGGGAAATGTAGTTTGCAGAAACTCACGGAAGCACACTCATGCTTCAGACAAAATTGCCCTGAAATTTGCCCAGTTCAGAGCCTCGATGCATACTTCCATACTCTCCTTATTAAAATGCTGGAAATTAATTTCTCACCCAAGAGGAATTCATAGTCCCATGTTTAAAGCACAAAGATTACAAAGGGAACATTTAGATTATCTACAGATGTCATGATGTGAATTTAGCCTATTATTATTGAACATTTGCAGTTTATGGACAAAAAAATAGTAAATCAGTTCAGCAGGATAGGCTGCTTAAGAAGGATTAGACTATCGCACTATAAATGAGATAGAATTTTACTACATGCAAATCAGTGAGATAAATTTAGGCTTTGTAGCTTACAAATTTGTGGTATTTACCGTAAGGGCAGCACAATAGAAATCAATGCCTGCCACTACCCACTCATAAATCTCTAATCATAGCATGTAACAGGTTTGAACTAACGCAGGATCAAGTAGAACACAATTTTCCTGGTTAACATATTATAAAAGTAGGCGTGTTCATAAACACACAACAAGAAAAAGGAAAGAAGACTTCCCACTGCTAATGGGTGCCATTAGAGACTTAAGTTAACAGTAAGTCTAAAATTCCAATATCTAATCCTTCAGGCAAATACTGCACCCAAATATTAAACACTACACACATCATCATCACACAGCATGGTGGCTCTGTTGGAGTTACTCTATTAGAAAAATCACCCTTATTACTAGTCTAATACCACAGTGTGAGTAATGAACTGCACTGTAAGTTGTATAGAATCATTTAATGAACTGCAATAATATGAAATTTCTTTTTGCTCTATTTAATAACATCTTATTCACTCAACTACTCAGGCTTCAAATCTTGACCATCTAATATTAGACACTGGGAGATTCAATGTGTAAATATAACAAATTAATTGTAAGTTAGTCGATAATTTAAGGTCATCTTCAAATATAGCACAATCAAAAGCCGAAATACTATTGCACTTTTACAACAATTGGTATAATGGCAACAGGTTCTGTCTTACAAAGTCTACCTAATAGGCCTCATCAAAATATGCAGAAGGGAAATTAACTATCTTGGACCCACTTTCCACGAATAGTGCCAGGAACATGCTAGATACTTCTTAAATACTTGATATCTGACTGTTGACTGATATCTTAGTGAACTACTGTGGAATGCATTTAACAAAATCTTCAAAATATATATTATTCCACTGGGCTATATAAACACACCTCAAAACATTCTACTGACATCAAAAACCTTAATTTTATACTTCAGGCAATAAAATACAAAGAATTATAAAGCTACATCCTCAAGAATACAGGGTAAATTTAACACATTAGTGGACCAACTTTGGCAGCAAGATACCAAAATTTACTACCCAATAAGATAGTATATTAACCAGCATTGCTGCATAATTTATTTTGTGTTTGTGAGATGAAAATACTTCAAAATGATGTTCTGGCTGTGCGCAGTGGCTCATGCCTGTATTCCCGGCACTTTGGGAGGCCAAGGCGGGTGAATCGCTTGAGCCCAGAAAATCAAGACCAGCCTGGGCAACATGGTTAAGCCCCATCTCCACAAACAAATACAAAAATTAGCCGGGCATATTGGTGCACTCCTGCAGTTCCAGCTAGTCAGGGGGCTGAGGGAGAAGGGTTGCTTAAACCCGGAAGGCAGAGGCTGCAGTGAGCAGAGATGGCGCCACTGCACTCTGGCCTAGGTGATAGGGCCAGACTCTGTCTCAAAAAAATAAAAAATAAAAATAAAATAAAATCATGTTCAGTTGTCAGTACTTTTCATCTTGGCTGCCATAGTTAAACAGGCCATAAAGAAACTTGAAGTCAGATTCAACTAGCATTTATTAAACAGAACTATTAAATATCAAGTATTGTGCTAGACTTTTCCACATAAATTGATAATTCTCATGACCAGCCAGATTTGGAAACCACCCTGCAATGCTGGGCCACATAACTCCACAATGCTATGCCCAGTACCTTCAATGACAGGACAAGAAACCTCCAAAAAAAAAGCCATCCATTTCATCGTGGCAAATTCTTCTCTTAGCAAATTCTAATATTCTCTATTAGCAAATTCTTCTATAATTAACCAAAACTGTTTTCTAAAAAAGTCTATCCTAGCACCTCTCCTAGTATTACAAATGAGCCTTCTTCTCTCCTATATGAGAAAACAGCTATCCACAAATATGAAAAGTTACTATGTCTCCAACTTCCTGCAATTTAAACTTGTCTGCCCCATCCTTGATCTTTCTGGTAGCATTCCATCTTTTTCCTTCTTATAATTTACAACTAATATATCATTTGTTTGTTCACTTTTTATAGCTTGGGTTCTGCGCTAAACTAGGGCTCTCTGAGTCCGAGGATCATGTCTATTTTGCGCACCATTGCACAGCCAGCATCTAAAACATAACAGGTACACAATAAATATTTGACGAATAAATTAAAGAATAAACGATTTAGGCACATACGCTCATAATCTTTGCTTTATATCACCACACTCATTTTTAGAGATAGGGTCACAGGAGAAGAATAAGAGTTCCTCAATTAGCTGATCTCCTACATAGTAGGAAATCTCAGTAAATGGTTTTTAAGTGGATTTTTTAATGATAAAGATCAGCAGCATTTGTTTATTCTACAAATACATGTATTGATTTTCTACAAAGTGCAAACAATGTACCAGACACTGATGATATAGTGGTGAGCAGAGTAGATACAGTTCTTGCCCTCATGATGTGATAATGAAATTTAAGAGGTTACTATATAGAGAAGCAAAGTACACTATTTATTGCAAGACAATTGCATTAAGTTCACATCCTCACATAGATCCGGCAGTGAGACATCAATCCCAGTAATCAGATAATAACCACAGCAAGGAAAAAGAGAAGATGGTAGGCCTCAATTTAAACAAGTAAATCACGGAGTTATAAAGCTGAGACATGAGTAGTCCAATTCATAAACGCAGAAAGTAGAATGGTGGTTGCCAGGGGCTAGAGGGATAGGAGAATGGGGATTTGTATTTAATGGGTATAGAATTCTGTTTTGGGAAGACAAAAAAGTTTTGGAGATGGATGATGGTAATGGTTGTACAATGTTAACAGATGTAAAGCCACCAAATCGTACACTTAAAAATAGTTACAATGATAAATTTTATATTGTGTATATTTTAACACCATAAAGAAAACTACAAAAAGAACTGTGTCACACATGGCAGTTCTATTTCAAACAATGTAGTAGTCATTTACCATGCACACGTACAGAACTCTGGGTCCCGAGTTTGTTTTTGAGTTCCACGTGCACAAATATGGAGAAACACTACCAACAGCAGGAACTTCAAGTGCAGGAAGACAACCACATTTGACAAATGATGTATCATTATGTGACCAGTGAGAAACCTCAAGGATGCCGACAGCTCATTTTTTACTTAAATTTCTTTTCAGGAAAGCTCTCTAGGACTGTGAGACTCAGTGATTATTTCTTAATTATCTCACCTCCAAAACACAAAGAAATTTTTACCCCTCAAGTTAAAAAGCTTAACTTTGAAAAAATCCTAAGGACACAACTACCAGAAATGACTTAAGGATGAAGTCGGAAAAGCTAATTGGAAAATGTTAACTCTGTCTGAACACTCCAACTGCCCTCAGACCCTTCTTCCCACAGGCACCAGGGAAATAAAATTTAGAATCAAGATACAGGTGGCATATGACTGAGGAGAAAAGCTCCTTTCCTAATGTAAAATGTAAGGCATACTGCAACAACATTCCTCCGAGCCCTTCTCAGAATCAACCATCCTACCGATCATTCATACCGACAGCAAAACCAGAATAGCGTCACCGCCAAGCCAGTCAAACTGTCAACAACATTTATTATTGTGTGTACAGGGTACCAGTAAGTGATACAAAAGAAAAAGTCTCATCCTTTGCCCTTCAGGAGCTCATAACAGGAAGAATAATTATTTCTGCCATACATGTAGGGCAGGGGAGTTGGAAGCCAATGAAGAAAAGAGCAAGAGCTCTGGAGTGAGACAGATCAGTGATCTAATACCAACTCTGTCACTTCTTATCTGTATGACCTTAATGATAATACATAGCTAAATTGCTGAGGGCTTACCATGCACCAGGAAGTTTGGTCCATAATCCATCCCAGCTAATCTTCACAAACCCTATAAAGTAAATACTATTATTGTTTCATACATAAACTCAAGTTATTTAATTTCCCTGAGCCTCAGTTTCCTTGAGGGGATGGAGGATTAACACCAACTTTATATCGTTGTTTTGAAAGTTACATGAGTTAATGCATAAAAAAAAATAGCTTAAGATACTGTAGACTCTCAGTGAATGAATACTGATACCACTATTTAATTAAATGACTATAAAATGGCACATATTTAGAAAAATTATTCCAAGAAAACATTTTAGATATTTGTATTTTGTTATAGTCTGAACTATTTGTAAATGCAATTCAGTAAGTATATGTATTTTTGCTATACACAAGATACTGTGCCAGCTACTGCAATACGCACACCAATATATGACACAGTTTTGGTCATTAAGGAGTTAGTAATCCAGAGAATTAAAAACAGAATAAATTCTATCTTAAAATTAACTCAACTAACCAAGACCTAAGAGTTTGGCACACTGTGAAATATTTTTATTCTGGAGTGTATTTTGTTATATTTTCCACCACTGTTTTGAACTGCAAGATGACTTTTTCTTTGAAAAATATAACTTTCTACAAGTTAAATACCAGGTTATCTTACTAAAGTATGGTTCCTCTTGTTTTTCACATTAATATAGCATATATTTTTTATAAACACCTGTACCAAGTGAACACTTGCTGATTTTCAATCATCAGCATGCAATTCACTCAATAAAAGAAAACAAGCAGCCGATATTCAGGCATTCTGTTTATAATGACAACCTAAACTGCCATTCAAGCTCACTGCTGTCTGTTATAATTATCAGAATGAGTGGAAAAAAATGATCAATAATGGGAAAGCTTCTTATTCATCTCCCATGGCAATGTGCTTTCAATTCCTAGTGAGATTTCCCAAGATATTTATGGAGAAATCTTCCCAGAACATTGATCTCAATTGAAAATCTTAATGTTTGGGAGAATGCAGGGAATTTCCCCATGGAAATGGGGAGAGATATGGTATAAGATACTGGGCATTCCTGCAGTAAACAAGTACTGAGCATTTATAAAATGTTTGAGAGAATTGATAACATGGTCACTGTAATTAATGTGCATTATAAAATGTTTCCCATCCCTCCAGGTAAACTCCATCAAACTATAGTTTTAAAAGCAGTTAACATACTGGAATAACAATCATTAGTCAAAACCCATTTCATTGTGAAATCCCCAGTATTATCATTCTCCTTCATCTTTCCAGGAAAGAATAGCAATCCACGTATATGATTAAATGATATCACCATTTATTCACATAAAAATCAAGAAAAGGCTTAAAGACAGTATTTTTTAATGTATCTAGAAATGTCCACTAAACTTATGTTTTAAAATTTACATTTTAAACCACAAATGATGCTTCTGATTCTTAAGTTTCCAATTTATTTTCAATTTCTTAATACATTTTTATTCAATTTTAGTTTTATGCATTTCAATGTTCAACATTCAGACTACCTCACTATAAATATTGAAAGACAGTCTCATCATTACAGATTAAACTGATCCCAAATCGTCTCAACAGGATATTGAGAACTTACCTTTAACTGAAAATGTTTCATTTTATTAAGTTGATACTAAATGACTACAAATGCCAAGTTCTATACTGGTACTAGGCATATAAAAATGACTTCAGAACATAGCAAGAAGGAGAAACACAAGAAAGACAAGAATTAAAATACAACATGAAAAGTGCCACACTAGTATTATTATATCAATGCCCCACAGAAACACAGAGGGAATATGCCCTCATTAGAGCCCCCATCCTTTCATTTCTACCTGGAAAAAATGGAGACCCTACACTTCCAAAGGAGGTAGTTTTGAGCTGAATATCAGGGGACAAATAATAGCTCACTAAGAAAACTTAAAAAGAATGAAAGAACATTCCAAGCAAAGAAAAATGTAAGACACAAAGCCCAAAGGTAGAAATGGGCATGGTGTTTTCAGAGAATGTCAATTAGTTGTGTCAATGAGTTGCAGCACAGACAACACTGGGACCGGGAGTCAAATAAAAAGGATGAAGGTAAAAATTATCTACCTACAAACCAAACTGTAAAGACTATTCCATTTCATGCTAAGGTGTTTACTCTATACTACAGGCAAGAGCTGCTTATTTACATTTTCTCTTTGTGTTTGAAAATGATTTCAGTGAAAACACCCCTTTACTCACTTCTTATTTACTGAAATGTACTGATTGAGCACCGTTTCTCTGCCAGGATTGGCAAATATCACAATGGCCAAAATTTTTCTGCAGCCTGGTTTTATATGGCCCACAAACTGAAAATAGTTTTTACATTTTTAAGTGAATGAAAACAATCAAAGTAAGAATAATATTTCATGACACGTGTTTATATAAAATTTAAGTTTTAGTGCCCCTAATAAAGTTTTATTTGAACTCAGTTATATTCACTCCTTTGCCTATTGTCCATGGCTGGTTTTGTGATATGGTAGCAGAGATAAGCAGTTGCAACAGAGACAGTATGGCCTGCAAATTCTAGAACACTTACTAAAACAGAAAAAGTTGCTAATTTCTACACTAAATACTGGGAAAACAAGAGGTCTAATTATGGAGATGAACAGAGAAGCAGATCTATACAATTCAGTATGATAAGTACTGTGGTACAAGTAATCTCATAATATTTGATTAGCAGATGCTTGGGACACATAGCCGGACTCTGAATAAGGAAAGGCTTCTTTTTTTTATTTTTTTTTATTTTCAAAGGTTTTTGAGGAACAGATGGTGTTTGGTTGCATGAATAAGTTCTTTAGTGGCGATTTGTGAGATTTTGGTGTACCCATCACCTGAGCAGTATATACTATACCCAATTTGTAGTCTTTTATCCCTCACCCCCTCCAACCCTTTCCCCCAAGTCCCCAAAGTCCACTGTATCATTCTTTTTTTTTTTTGTCTTTGTACAATATTTTATTAAAGATCTTCACAGAACAACATCCAGACTCCAGAATACAGCTGCCAAGGAGACCCTGTTACGCTGTGGGGACTGGCTGGGTCATGGCAGGCGGCTCTGGCTTCCCACCCTTCTGCTCTGAGATGGGGTGGTGGGCAGTATCTCATCTTTGGGTTCCACGATGCTCACGTGGTCAGGCAGGGGCTTCTTAAGGCCAGTCTTACCAGATGGGTCCCAAGGCAGCATGATCTTCACCTTTATGCCCAACACACCCTGTCTGAGCAACACATGGCACACGGCAGTGTCAATGTAGTAGTTAACACGGTCTCCGCTGTGGATCATCAGGCCATCCACAAACTTCATGCATTTAGTCCTCTGTCCTCGGAGTTTTCCAGACACCATGACCTCGCAGCCTTTGGCCCCACTCTCCATGATGAATTGCAACACACAATGGCAGGCCCTCCTCACAGCAAGCCCTCCTAGGAGCTTGTAACGCAGAGACTCTGCCTGGGCAATGGCACAGACCCCCAGCGGCCACCTTGTCAGCATAAAGCACTACACTGCCCTCTGGAAAACCAAACCTCTTCTGAACTACAGCAGTCAGTTCCCGAATCCGCCAGCCCTTCTCATCAAGAACATTCTGTGTTCTGGTGGCTAAGATAATGATTTCTGCCCTGGTTGGTATAAAGGAAAGGCTTCTAAAACTGGATTAGATAAAATTTAGAGACTAAGCGATGAAGAGCCTTACATGTCCTGCTAAAGACTTCCAATTTCATACTGAAGGCAACGGCAAGCCTTTGATGGATTTTAAGGTCTATGACATGATCAGTTTTATATTTTAAAATGGTGATCCTAGAAGAAATGTATATAATTATATTTAATGCTATTTTCTTCCATAGCAAACACAACACTGAGATGTAAGGATTATTTCCTCTAAGAAGAATTACTTATCATTCCTGTCAGGCAATCATTCATTTTTTCTCTCTTAATAAAATAATAATAATAACAATAATATCTAGTACTTTTGAGTGTTACCATGTGCCAGGAACTTGCTAAGTGCTTCAGTGTATTAATTAATTCAATCCTCACTCATATAATCTGAGCAAATAATGCTTGTCAAACTGGGTGCATAAAATAATGTAATAAGATTTAACCCTTTTCTGGATGAAAACATTTCTAGTGCTCAAATCACATATTCTTGTCTGCTCTTAGGCAAATCTACTGAACAGTTGTAGCATAAACTTTAACTCCCTTCGTCAAGCAAGACAGATAGTTATATAATCACTCGTTTATCCACTCCGATTATTGACTGAGTGTCTATCATGTGCCAGTAACTGTACTGGGAAGATATGAGTGTATACCAGCAAGTAGTTCTCATTCCCAGGGGTTCCCATGGCTGAATGAGGGGAGCAACCATACCAGCAATCTCAAACCTGAACTGCAGTCACTGTTTCCCCTCCGCCCAGGATTATACTGTTGGATACATCTAATAGTTGAAATTCTTATTAAAATAACTACCTACTAAGCAGTTTTGTGAGTTGATGTTCTGGTAAGAGAGAGAAAAAGACCGTGAGAGACAAAGAGAATCAATGAGCATTAGTGATGAAAATGAAGCCAAGAAAGACAGAAATCACTGGTTCACAGAGAGCCAAGGATGGGTATTTCGACCTGTTTTCCAATAGCAAAATTAATGAAATAACAATGGATTGTTACCAGGAGTAACTAGGTTGGAAGTGGAGAGAAAGGGGCTTAGTGAGGGGAGGGTGAACAGCTACTGTGTGGACAACAGGTGGACCTCCCTCTGTGATATGTAGCATTTGCCTTGATTTATGCTATAAAAGGTGCAGGAAATTTTTTATACATCTAAATATTTTTGTGTTAGATAAACTTTCTTTTGAGTTCAGACCTAAATTTAATAATCATATATACATCTAAGATATAGGATATACTATGCTTTACAGGCTGAATAACTTCATTGGAAAATTAGATAAAATCAGATAAAACAAAGAATTTGCCATTTTACTGGAGTGCTGCACAAACTACAAGGTTTACAAACCAAGACTTATGAACCATGAGCTTAAAATCATGATTTTGTAACTAAAAAGATACTGAAGTGTATCTGGAATTTCCTCTAAATTTCCAACAGCAGCAACATACCTCTGAGCTTCACCAGAAATCAACTCAGAGAGGGAATGATGGCATTTTGTAGTTCTGTACTTTTTCAATTCACCTGAGATGGATAGCTTCACTACTGCATCTACTCCTTACAGTCTGAACTTGACCTGCTGTCAAATGGAAGGAGAAAAATTAGGTACAGAAAAAAAACACAAATCTCCCCCAAAAACTTCCCACATATAATTTTCTCTCATTCAATGTTTTTCTTCTGCACATCATCTTTATCCTCAGTTATGTTATTAGGAGACTTATAGGAGAGTTAAATAGGCATTTGTTAAGATGGTGAAAAGTCAAAAGTTTAGATAACTTTGAAAGATTCTTTTTGTATCTGATTTAATTGCAACTTTTCCAATATTGGAATCGGTTGCCTTACCTCTACTGCTTGAAAACACTCTTTGTTCCTATTTCTCTTGCATGCTTCCCATTTGGAGACATTTTCTACATCAGGCAGATTTCTTTCCCCTCTCATCCCAACAAAATCTGCTATTCAGGAAAGTCAGTAAACAGCTCCATGATCTCAGCATTCATTCTCTTTCATTTTCTGTGTATTCTTGATATATGCTATTGGAAATAGAGTTCCCCAAAATCCAGAGTACAAGTAACCTGACTGTAGTATATTAATAGAAAATGAACTCTCATGGAAAGTTAGATCAATAGTTGCCTGGATAGAGATATAGGTCCCATTGTTCATACCTTCTTCTAAAATGATTTAGTAATAATGTCCAAAATGCCTATTGGTTGGTTAGAGCACAATCTCTGCCAATTGGTTTTGCTTCGCAGCTAGACAAAGTTAATGTCCCACATGAGAAACCACTTTGGATCTCAAACTATTAAAAATCCTAGAATACAACTTAGAAAACACCAATTTGGACATTGGCCTTGGGAAAGAATTTATGACTAAGTCTTCAAAAACAATTGCAACAAAAACAAAAATTGACAGGTCAGTGCTAATTAAGCTAAAGAGCTTCTGCACAGTATAAGAAACCATCAACAAACAACCTTCATAATGGGAGAAAATATGTGCAAACTATACATCCAATAAAGATTTAATATCCAGAATCTGTAAGAAACTCAAACAATTGAACAAGCAAAAACCAAATAACCCCACTAAAAAAATGAGCAAAAGACATGAGCAGACACTTCTCAAAAGAAGACATTCAAGCAAACAACATATGAAAAATGCTCAACACCACTAATCATCAGAGAAATGTAAATCAAAACCACAATGAGATACCATCTCACACCAGTCAGAATGATTATTAGAAAGTCAAGAAAAAGAATGCTGGCAAGGCTGCAGAGAAAAGGGAACACTCATACACTACTGGTGGGTATGTAAATTAATTCAGCCATTGTGGAAAGTAGTTTGATTTCTCAAAGAACTTAAAACAGAACTACTATTTGACCCAGCAATCCTATTTCTCTGTATCCAAAAGAAAATAAATCATTCCACCAAAAAGACACGTATACTCATATGTTCATAACAGCACTATTCACAATAGCAAAGACGTTGCCTATCAATGGTGGATTGGCTAAGAACCTGTAGTACATACACACCATGGAATACTATACAGCCATTAAAGATGAAATCATGTCCTTTGCAGCAACATGGGTGCAGCTGTAGGCCAGTATCCTAAGCAAATTAACACAGGAACAGAAAACCAAATAATGCATGTTTTCACTTATAAGTGGGAGCTAAATATTGGGTATTCATGGACATAAAGATGGCAACAATAGAAAATGGGTACTACTAGAGGAGGGAAGGAGAGAGGGAAACAAGGGCTGAAAAACTAACTATTGGGTACTATGCTCAGTACCTGGGTGATGGGCTCAACCATACCCTAAACCTCAGCATCATACAATCTACCCAGGTAACAAAACTGCACATGTACCCCCAAATCAAAAATAAATGTTGAAATTTTAAAAATTAAAAAATAAGCAAATAAATAAATGAAACACTTTTTAAAAGAGAAAAAATTCTGATTTCTAATGAAAAGCTAATCTTTGACAGCCTTCTCTCAGTATGAAATAGATTTTTTAAATATCATGGACTGTTTGTACTTAAATGAAACAGTTTCTGCATGAAATCTATCATCCATATTTAAGCAGAGTGGGTAAGATTTAGCCAGAACATTGGATAGCTATTGTTTTACAATTGCTATTGTAAAAATAATAAAATCTGTTTTAACTTGCTTTGTATAACACTTAGTAGAGAATAAGCCTTGCATTTTAAAGGCATCCAACAATGAAAAAGGTGTTTTATAAGAAAAATTAAAACAATTCAAATTTTGTATTCTAGCTCTGATTTTTGCAAATTGCTTGCCCCATCTTAATTACAATGCACACTAGAGATTTTACCTAAGGAAAAAACGTATTTAATAAAAATATTGAGCACCTACCATATGTACTGCAGAGGAACCCAAAATAAAGAAGTAGTCAAGACGAAATTAACTGGTAATACACATTAACATGGCAAACAACCAACCCTGTTCATTTTTTATACCATATATTTTTCAGTACAAGCAGGAACCCAATCAATGAGGATCGTTAATAATTTAAATTCCAAGGGTAAAAAGAAGCCTACTTAAAATATAATTGGAAGAGCTTTCATGTCATCCTGTTTAGATGAACATAAACATTAACCATGAAAAGGATTAATTAAAATGACTTTATTGTCTTTCTCTAACCCTCTGATACACTAATGTTGAAATGGAAAGGTTGCTAAGGTGTTCCACTGGTGTGGTTTCCATTCCTCACTTGTTTCAGAGATTTACCTGAATAGATATCCAGTCAAAGAAGTCACATAAAGAAGACAGAAAGAAAAACATAAGTTCCTTTGAGGTTTGCCCTTGAAGCGCCCCTGCTTGGCTTCCCCACAAGACACAACAGGGCAAACCCCTGATGGATTTGCTTTTTTCTTGCTGATACAAACTTCTAAACTTCCAGGTTCTTGGCAAAACCTGGAAACATCTCTTGTCACTAGAATAAGAAGATCTGCTTCTCGGTCTGATTCTCTTTCCAACTCCAGCTCAACTTGACCTTTCATGATGTACACTTCCTTGTTTTTCTCACAAACAGCTCTGATTCCTCTATCAGCTGGCAGACAGCGTTCATTCTGTCCAGCTTTGTTTTGGTTTGCAGAGCCTGGGAGACAGTCTATGTTTTGAATTTGCTGAATAATGCTATTATTTGGTTTATTCTTTGTATCTTCTATTTTTAGCAAAGGTTTCCATTTCTAAAAATACTCAAAATTATGATAAATATTTTGGGGATTTGGAGTTTAAACAAAATGGCTTCAACAAAGGAAAGCATTTAGAATTGTAAATTTGCATTTAAATGCTTGACCATGCTGGTATCACTTATGTGGCAATATCAAACAGCATGAGATAAATCAGAACACAGCTTGAAATTATAGGCCTAACTTATTTGATTTCATAATAATTTCAGGGTCTTTCCTTTAAAAATCAATAGCTCAAAGACGTATTTTTTCCCAGGGAATTCTCTTCTCTTTTTGAATAATGACTCTCCCATGGGTCACAGAATGGCATATATAAAAGCACTATTTCTACAATAATTATTCCTAATTTTTAAATTTAGCTAAATAACATCTGCCACATATTTATAAGTATAAAATTAGACAAAGTCATTTAACTGAAAGCAAACTAATTTAAAATATGTAAATGAAAATGTTCTATGCTGGACCAAGGATTTGCATATAAGTTACTATTTTGAACTGCACTTGTGTGATTGCAACATAAAGAATTAACATGCAGCATAGAGCCCTTTGGCATAGCCCTAGAAAAAGAAAAGGAACTAAGAACATAATATTCACAATCAAACAAATTAATAAACTGGAGTATTGATCACAGGAAAGTAGAGTTGAGGAAAGAAAAGCTACTAGAGAAGATTAAACTATTCTCAAAAGAAATCATAAAATTTAAAAATTTCTAAGAAGGTGAAATTTGTTGCAACAAACAAAGCAAAAATTATTCCTAGTTTTTTTGTGTGCTAATGTTGTGATTGATAATATTAATATTTGTGTAGCACCTTTCACATTAGAATCTCAAAAGTCTAATGATTTTTTTCTTGCAAAGAACATCAAAGTTGTCCTACGATACACAGAATAAGTTGTACCCCCTTCCTTCAGCAGAACCTCCTTTGTGGCACTTTGCCATATGCCAGCCTCTCTTCAAAGTGTATTTTTTTATTCTAAATCTTCAGTGCAGCAGATTATATTTCCCTTTTAGAGATGAGAAACTAAAGTACACAAGGATTCATTAATTTGCCCAATTTTTCATGGGTAGAAAATAGTAAAGCAGAGACTTTATCCAGGTATCTGCCTGTAAAATTCACTAGTTTAATTGCCATGTTTTGCTGCTTCTGCTCTACCAAATCCTTCGGAGAACCACAAGATTAGCTCCAGATTTCTAAGATGCAGTTGGCTAATCTCCTGGTTCCATGTTGTCCAACTAGCCTTCGTTTTCTATGTTGAAGGACTTTGAATCTCCAGACTAGGTCTTGGCTTCCTAACTCATCTGCTATACAGGTAGGCTCCAGTGTCAGACTGGTTGAGTTCAATTTTCATGGGGCCACATTATGGTTAGAGGAAGACAACGTCTCTTGTGTTTTTGTTTTAAGAGAAAATTCTCAAAATATATCTCTAATAACCTAGTACTATATCAAGTTTTTAAGGAATGTATCCAAAGGCAAGTGTGAAAACTTGTTTTCTATGGATTTAGTCTGGCCCTCTCCTGTGGTAAGCTGAGCTAGGATCAATGACCTGGTCTATCTAGACTAGTACTTAGACTCAAGAACTAGCTAGACCCGTGACAGAAAGATAGTTCTTGGCTCCTTCACAGTGAGTTCCCCCTTCCTCCTCTCATCTTTATCCTTTGCACTTCTCTCTGTCTGCAGGAGAGGAAGCCAGTAAGCCTTGGAGAAAGAACTCTTTTCTCTAAGGCTCAAAGCAGAGAAATGTATGAAATAATTCTCAACTCTCAGCTATTGAATGCTTACTATGTGGCTAATTCTAGAGTTGTGCATGGTCAAACATAACAACACAGCACAAAAGAAAAGCATTGTGAGAGTCACCAGAATCCATCTTAGCTTATAAGTAAGTTCACACAAATTGTACAAACTCAAATAACTATCCTAAGTTTCCTCTAAACGCTTGCTTTAATCATAGCAGAAGGCTCTCAAAGCTACTGACAGCCAGCAGTTGCAGAGTCGAATGCAGTCTGACTGGCCACCTGTTGCGAGGTAGAAGCCAGGAATAAATGTGAGTAAAATCAACTTTATTAGTCAGAAAAAGAGACATCTGCTATAACAGTCAGTACAACCACCCAAAAGGACAAACTATAGTCCAAACTACTTCCCAGTTCCTGTTTGCTTCTCTTCAACCCTCCTTCACATCTAATATAGGAATATTTGCCATTTACTATCTGTATCCTACCACAGCATAATTATTTTCACTTTTTCAAGTATAGGCTAAAACACATGTATTTAATATGTAACTAATAGATATGCATTAGAAAATTTATAAAGAGATTTTTTAACTGAATAATATGTTAAATACTAAAAATGGAAAATGTTCTCACCATATTTAATTTTTTAATTAAAAATTAAGTGACATTTTAACTCTCACTAACTGGTTTTAAAAGTCCTTTTGTTTTGATTCTAAATGAAATCAGGCAAGCTATCTCAAAGCGTTCAGTTAGGATTTATAATCTGTAAGAGAAGCTCCCAGTGGAAGCAGGGTTCCACTTGACGGAAAGAAGAAAACCATTAATTGTGAAACACCTAGCATGTGTCTGATGTGCTGGACAGATTTACCTACATGTTATCTTTTTAACACTAATATTATGCTTGTTAGGGAGGTATTATCGGAACCATTTTATTGATAAGAAAATTATGTTTCTGAAAAGTTAACAAACTCACCTAAGGTCACATAGCTAATAATTAGCAGGTTGTCTGCTTGCAGAGCTGCCAACCCTAGTAAACAGCACAGTATACAGTTTCCATGTCCCATGCCTGAGGAACTTAAACTGATGTGATAAGATGGCTAAGTATCAGAAAATATGGCAGAACATGCCATAATGACATTATAAAAAATTACTTTTTTAAACAAGCCAAAACATGGATTACTGGGATCATAAAGGCAAAGGAAAGTGCAATCACCCTGTACTTCTATATCACCATCACCTCATTAGTTAAGTACAGGTCAAGGTCTCCCTGGAATAACAATGAACCCAGGTGAGGAGAGTTGACTCCAGCCCTCATGATCATGCCCACACGGAAGAACCACATTAAATGTCTGCCTCTCTCTCTCTCTCTCTCTCTCTCTGTCACACACACACACACACACACACACACACACGCAGAAACACACACACACCATTCAGGACTCTAGAGAAGTTTCTAGGGAGTCAAGATAAGGATAGCAACATTACCAAAGCAATGTCTGAAAGAAAACTGATCTTAGAATTAACACAGGGCACTGCTTTCAGAGCTGCATTTACTTCCCATTGAGGTCTCATCTGGCTCCTCATGTAAATATGGAATAATCACAACTACCTCTTCCATGAAGTCACCCAAGTGTATTTTAGGAATGTAAAGGCACAGATTCTAACTTATTATCAGCCATGCTGAGGAGGAAAAGCTCAGAAAGGATCAAAGACACACTGGCATCCTTGGGGACCCGAAGATAACTGTCAGAGTAGAATGCCTGAAACTGAGATGAAGACAGGGTTGCCATTACTGATAAGGTCTGGGTATGAGTGAGGAAGCAATTAACTGAGGTTGGAAGATAAGGTCATGGAGAAGTGGAATCCTAAGAACTGGGAGTGTGTAAGAACGATCATCTATATACATATTTAAATGGCCCCGAATTGAAATAATGTTAACATGGGAGGAACAGAATAAGCCACAAGAGAAGATTGCTGGGTAAAGAGGAGAGAGGACCCAAGGGTTGGGTAGGCAACAGAAACAAAAGTAGTGTAAGGGAGTTTAAGAGAAAGGCAAGAGCATGATCTGAAAACCACAATGACAAACAAGGAAGACATCTATTCTACTCCCAAGCCTAGTGGTATGAAGTATGGTTATAAGAGGAAAAAACAGCCACCTCTTGTCAGGCTTGCAGTGAAAGCAGCAACCTTAGGGAGAGCCAGTTGTCAGAGCAAGAAGGTGAAAGGAATTATTTTGAGAAAAATCTCAAACTATAGAAGACTTTGCTGAAAATGGTCCATGGACTCTAGAAAATATAGAGAGAATGTACAGAGACTGAAATAATTAGAGAATGGAACATGATGGGGTGGGACCTGGGAAACAGAGGTTTGTTGTTGTTGTTACTGACTTGAGGTTAAGGACACAATGAAATTTGTCTCAATAAATTCAAAGCAAATGGTAAAGGTAAGGCTTTGGGTTTCAGAAGTAGGAGTAACGGGTTTCTGGAGCTTCCTCTTCACCCTTAATGATGCAGGCAGAAGTTATAGAGGAGGTGTGGCCTTAATCTCAGGGCACATCAGCTCCTCACTACAACCCTTATGTGGTAGGTACTATTATTATTTCCATTTTTACTTATTAAAGAGAGAATGACCATGATAACTCTAGACTGTATTTAAAGCTCCATGGTAAAGGAGTCATGGACCGTGTGATGTTTAATACTGAGTGTCAATTTGATTGGATTGAAAGATGCAAAGTATTGATCCTGGGTGTGTCTGTGAGGGTGTTCCCAAAGGAGATTAACATCTGAGTCAATGGGCTGGGAAAGGCAGACCCATCCTTAATCTGGGTGGTCACCATCTAAGCAACTACTAGTGCAGGAAGAATATAAAGCAGGCAGAAAAATGTGAAAAGAGAGACTGGCCTAGCCTCACAGCCTACATCTTTCTCCCATGCTGGATGCTTCCTGCCCTGGAACATAAGACTCCAAGTTCTTCAGTTTTGGGACTCAGACTGGCTCTCTTTGCTCCTCAGCCTGCAGACGGCCTATTGTGGGACTCTCTGATCATGTGAGTTAATACTTAATAAACTCCCCTACACACACACACACACACACACACACACACATCCTATTAGTTCTGTCCCTCTAAGGAACCCTGACTAACACAGTAAGAGCTGAGTTGTCTGTTTTAGGGTGTAGGGCCAAGGAGGCTCTTGAAGGCAGACAAACTCAAAGAAAAGTATAAAGAATGACATTTACCTGTATATATACACTTTGAGAACTTGGGGATCACAAGTATAATAGTCAACTACACTACGAATTTCTCCCTTTCAACAAAAATCCTATGACCTCCATGTTCCAGAACAGTGCCACCTCTGTTGATATATATGTTGTAACATTTGAAGCATAATTTGAGTATTTATGGTGGCCTACTTTATTGTTAGTCTTAATTATGTTTTAGAGTAGTCTAATATTTTCAGGATGACTTTTCCAGACCAATTTAGTTTATCTGATAAGAAAATTTAGCTAGTATATTACCAGAAATATTGTAAAACGTTATTTCTTCTTAACATTAGCAAAGATTTTAACAAGGCCCTGCTTGCCTTCTATTATCAGACTGGGGAAACATGGTTTATAACTTAAATAACATTGAAAATTTGGCTGAAAAGTGCACTTAAAAAGCAGTTATTGATGGCACAATACCAACCTGGAAAAGTATAGCACATGTAAGTCCAAGAGATCATGGTGAATGATTAATTGCAAACATCTCTCTTGGCAATTTTAACAATAACCTAATGTTTAAAATATGGAGCAGGAGGATACAGCTATGAGGAGGAAAAACACACCTGAGAAAGGGTACAGGAAAGGACTTCATTTAAGCAATATGACCTTTCTCAATTTCATTCAACCCAAAATTTCTCTGCTGGAATCCAGTAATACATCTTGTAATTGATTGGCATGCACATTAGGATGTAAACAAACTTTGCCAATGACTCTGACAAGAGTTCTGAGGACTGTTTCGCAAATCAAATATATGTGAAATGTTATAAGGAATAAAAAACATTATGTTTGTACTAATAATTGTATCTATAATAATAATGTTGGTATTATTCCTACTCAGACTAATATGAAGTGTTCACAGCTTCAAGACCCCCGGCATGAAAAGCATTGGTAATCATGTCATTATCTGTCTGATTTCTTTGTTTAAGTTCCATAGGAATACATTTTTTTCCAGAAACAACCCTCATATAAGACTTCTTGATGCATTAATAAAAAAAAAATCTGTGGCTCCTTTTTAAACGAGGCAAAAACAGCAGACCTGCTTGGAGCTACTTATATTTATGGGCATCGAGAGTGTTGTTAGCTTCTCTTACCGTATATGAATCAGACAAACAGAAACAGAAGAGTATGTGAAGCTTCCCATATTTTTCTACTTATCTAAAATAACTAAAATCAGAAAAGGAAACAGCATTCTCACCTAAGAATATCCTCCCCCTCAGCAATGATTCACATTTTTTCATGGATTTTATTACTATTATTACTCTACCCTCAGGGAATTCCAAGAATAAATAAAAATTTATGATCCAAACCGCAACCTCTTCCTCTCCCCCAGCTAAGGATCTGCCCCGTATGGAAACACGTACATGAACTGCCAGCCTACTCACACAGCCGTGTCAGACTGGCACCTGGGAAGTTATTCCACCCTGTCCAGGGAGCAGAACAACACTCAAGCTGTTACCCTTGCTTTTCAAAGGCTGGAATTATTGTGGGTTACATCACGCTTTGGCAGAAATATTACCCTTCCTGTGTCACCTTATGAAACACCACCATACGCCCACTCACATTATGGGGCTTTTTCATGAACATACATATATTCCTGAGGATCAAATGTCCATGAACTAAGGAATTCCCAAAACCCTAAGATTAGGAAATAGATAATGACTAAAAATGACCTTCATTCAATGCAGACCACTGACACAGACTACATTGGCCCTTAGGAAGGAGGTTTGCTTTTTGTAATTCTGCACATTTTTCCTACATTTGATCAGATCCCAAAGACTCTGCTCCCTAGATAAAGATTTTCTTTCACCAGTGAGAGTTAATGCCTCAAGAAGAGAGCAGAGTTTCCAACAACACTGACATCACCTAATTCTCTATCCATCCCTAATTGCTAGTCCAAGATCGAATGACTAGAAAATCAATTTCTATTAATTATTCTATCACAATATGAAGAAAATTCTTCAAGGTATCATGATGTATGTCACCAACCCATAAATATGTTATATACCAAACACTCATATATGAGTGTTTAGCCTGAGATGCCTTTCCCTACAGAATCACTGGTTTAAATTATAGCTATGCTCTCTGGTTAGCCTATAAATATCTATTTGAACCATTATGTACCTACTCCAAGTACACATAGAACTATTTCAACTTTGTTTCACTATTAGAATATTACTTTTATGAAAAAAATGAATACAAAGTTTGTATTTATTTTAAGCTGAACCATATGAAAATGCAATTTTTGTAGGTCAAAAATGGCTGAATCTCGGCAATTTCATGCGGTTCAACCTAATCCATTTATTCAAAAAGCATTAACTGAATAATATGCACAAGAGAGAAAGAGGTTGGGGGAAAAACAGTGGAAGACATAATGCATGTATTTAGAGATCATCAATCCAGTTAACACATAAATGGATATAATGGGTACATGACATGATGAGCGGCGATTTGATGCATTTTGACTCCAGGACAACTAAACACAGACCACGTGTGTTTTACATTACCAAGCAATGTCAGCAGATATTGTCACCTTGAGCCCAGCCCCCTTTGCCGAACCCACACTGTATGGGACAGGATGAAGGTCAGGTACTACCTGGCAGATAAACCACATGAATAGGAGTCAAATGTTTATTAGACTTTACCTACCTCAGAAAGGGCCGATGATTCAGCCATTCTCTATAAAAGTACTCAAACATAATGACCTGTAATTTAAATTTTCCTATTATTCTCTTTAGCTGTAATGTTCATTCTAATTTGTTTTGGGTAATAAATAGATTAATCAATTTAATAAGGATATTCAGTCTATTTTCTATTTGAAAAATCCAGAGGACAAACACCTCTGCTTTGTGTTGGCTGCCTAATTATGCTAACTATATTTGACGGAGTATATATTAGACAGAGAGCCAAGCAGGATGTTTGGATCACAAAATGATCCCTTATTCTCAACTCCAAATCACACCATTAATCTTCAATTTAATTTCTCACAGATTTCTCCATAGTCAATAATATGTATGTATTATATTAATACTATTAAACTCCTGTAAAATTATAGTTTGGGAAATTCAATGATACAATCTTAGAATCCAGTTCACCATCAATATAATTTTAAATTTTTAGTCATCTTTCTTAATATAGAAGCAATGCTCACTAAATTTTTAAAAATCAAACAATGCAAAAATACAGTAGAAATTAAAAGTTATATGTAATTGAGGTGAAAGGGGTGAGAGAGTAAGAGATGGTGATTTGGAAACAGAGTGACATTATATTGTTGTATCAAAATAACACATCCAAAAAGCCATGACATATACTGTTTTGCCTACAACTACTGCATAGAACTATATATGATTAATACCAAATATTGGTTTACAAATAAATGCCTTATCAATTTAAAGGAGGGAGGTCACCCCTCTACATGTCAAAAATAGTTGATGGGTCTAATTCTTTGTCAATCACTGTAAGATACATTATCTTACTTGATGACTGATTCATTGAAGAGGTATTTATTGAATGACTACCAAGTACAAAGCACTATGCTGGCCACTGAGGGAACCACAGTGAAGAGGCCCTGCCCTCCTGAAAATTGTATTCTAATGGGAAAGATAAGATACGAACAACCAGTTACACAATGAATTATTTAATTAGAATTGTTAATAATGTCCAAGGACAGGAATACATAGCGATCTAAGGGGAAAGCAATCGAACCCAGTGGGAGAAGTATGGAAGGCTGCTTTGAGGAGTGCTATTCGCTGAGCTCTGAAGTTCCTACTCAGCAAACGAAAGAAGTGGGAAGAGGGTTGATATAGGGAAAGCCACAAATACAAAAGCCCTAAAATAAAATAAAAAAAAATTAAAAAAAACACACAGGCTATTCAAAGAACTGAAAGGAAGCTAGTGTGCCCGGAGTGGAGAGTGCAATGGGAAAACAGCCAAAGATAAGGCTGGTGAAGCAGGCAGGGGCCAGATCCTCTAGGGCAAGGTTTCTGAACTTCAGGGCTATTGACGCTAGGGGTCAGTGATTCTTTGTTTTGGTGACCTGTCCTGAATACTGTAGCATGCTAAGCAGCATCCTTGACCTCCACCCACTAGGTGCCAATAGCATCCCTTTCCTATACCCAGTTGTAGCTTTCCTATACCCAGTTGTAGAACCTATACCCAGTTGTAGAACCAAACATGCCTCCAGGCTTTGCCAAAAGTCCCCTTAAGGACAAAATCATACCTGATTAAGAACCACTACTATACAGGCTTATAGGTGATATTAATAAATTTGACCTTTATTCTGCCAGCAATAAGAAAACATTGAATATTTTAAGAAAGTGATTTATTTTTAAAACTATCTGGGTAGAACAAGAGGAGGTTAATTAAAAGAGCAAAATGCTGCAGCTGCCAGATAAATAAATGCTCTCTAAGCCTACAGAAGAGAAAGCAGGTTGGTAGGTCAGCCATTCCCAAAATGTTCTGAATTACCTCAATAGAAGTGGGAACAGGGCCACTAGTTATGTACTTCCCCATTGTCCATTCATTTATCTGAAGTTAGACTTTAGAGCTTCTTGTGCATCTGTGTTCACCATTCGGCCTGGTAGTAGTACTCTACATAGCAATTGCTAAATAAAACCTTTGCTGATGAATTGTCAGAATTCTAATATGCTTATTAGGGAGAGGGTAAGAATAAATTGTAGATGGAAATTATTAAAATATAAAATATGTAGCAATGATTATATACATATATTATGCTCCTTTGAGGACATAACACAAAACTAGGAAATCAAATAGCAAAACTAAAGCAGATATCAAATACTGAAAGAGAAGTTGAGCCACCAGAAGCAGTAATTCTGTTTTTAGTAGAAGTCTCCTGGCTATACTAACTTGAGATCTTTATTGGCTAAAACAAAAAATCAGTCAACTGTTTCCATCCTTGTTAACTCAGTTCCTTCTGCTTTTTAGGAAAAACATGTAATTTCTCACTGAGGTCTCTTTCTATTCCAATTCTGCTGCATTGTTATTTGTATTTTAATGAGTGCTTGGAAGGTATTTATTATGTAATTTGATAGCAATAAATAAAGTAAATCTGGATGAGCCCCTAAAACATTTGCTATGTACCTGCTTATTTAAAATTAGAAAAAAAAGAACATTTTCCATAATGACCAGGTAAATGTTTATTTTGCTTAGTGCCTCTATCTCCAGCCTTCATCTTTTTCTCTTACTTGTTCCCAAGTGTGGGCTCTGCCCATGAACTTACTATTCCTTCCCCATCTGTGCTTGAAAACTATTGCCTATCTGTGCAGGGTGAGTTTCATTCAAACCAATAACCCAGAAGCAAGATTCAATGTCCTTAAGCATGCTAGAATGAAAGAATAATACCAAAAGAATCCTTCCGATCCATGAACAGGATTAAGTCTTCAACAGCCAACACTGTCATTAAATTGCTCTCTCTTGAGTTCTGGCTCAAAATTCCAGACAAATTCCTGATTTTTAAAAAATCATACAATTCTTAATCCACTCATGCCACAAGTAAATAGAAGGCCTGCTTCTAATCACATGCAGCAGAGGTCCCTGAACTTTGGTAGGCATCAAAATTATCTGCATTACCCTTTACAAATACATATGCCCACGACCCACTACAGACTTATGGAATAAAACTCATCGGAGATAGGGGCAGACCATCTGTACTTTTAATGAAATCTCCAAGAAAACTTACATATCAAATTCCAGTGCACACCAAAACTTAAGAATAACTACTTTATAGACCAGAGCAATAATTAGTAATGGTCATACAACAATTATTAACTGGTCAGGGATAGATAAATATAAGTCACAACATAAATTATTTTACCGCCAGACAGATGATTTAACAGTCTCCCCTAATAAATCAAAATCTCTTTGGAGGAAACAACAAATCTTAGTCACCTTTATGCCCAAACCAGTTGTATAGCAGGTACTCAATAAATTTTAGAAAAATAAGTAAAAACATCCATATCCACATGAATATCTACTTTAATCACTTTTATCATTTCACTTGTATGTAAGAAGACTTCTGTACTGTATGATCTCACATGTGAAATCTAAAAATAAAAATCAAATACACAGAGAGAAATTAAAACAGTGGTTACCAGCGGCAGGGTGGAGAGGAAATGGGGAGATGTAGGTCAAAACAGACAAAGTAGCAGATGTATAGGATTAACAAGTCTTGAGATTTAACATATAGCAGAGAATTATAGTTAATAATATTGTATTCAAGATTTTTGCTAAAAGAATAGATTTTAGATCCTCTTAATACAAAAAAGGTAACTGTGGAATATGTCAATTTTCTTGTCTATAATAACTATTTCACTATCTATATGTATATTAAAATACCGTGTAAACCTTAAATACACAATCTTCCCTCTTTGTCTGCAGGCTCTGCATCCACAAACTCAACCAACTGCAGACTGAAAATATTCAGAAAAAAAAAGCATTACAATAAAAAATAGAAACTATAAAAATTATGTACATAGCATTTACACTGTATTAGATATTATAAGTAATCTAGTGAGCATTTAAATTTTACAGGAGGATGTGCATAGGTTACATGCAAATTATACACAGTTTTACATAAGGAACTTGAGCATCCACATATACTTTGGTAAGCAAGGGGAGTCCTGGAGTCAGTGCCCCACAGATACCGAGAGACGACTGTATGCAATAAAATTTTTTAAAGAAAAACCCCTAGACATACAAAAAGAAAGGGAAAAAACAAAATACCAAGACTTTCACTTCATTTGATCACTTAAAAATACTAATACTTAAATACCTTTTAAAAAAAGATGCAACAATACAATGTTCCCAGGAAAGAAATGCACATTCCTCTCACCCACTTTTTCAGCCGAGAGTACACTTTACGTCTTGATTTTTAAAAGAAATGAAAATAAGCCATGTTATACATGATAGTCACAAAATTCTCAGGAAAAAATATTAAATGACTCCCAAACCCCTCACATAGCCTTCTCCCTCATACTCCCCATTTGCTGACCTGACACTCATCACTGCATTGCTCCTTTGCAACATCTGCCCCAGATGATGTCTGCATATTTTCAAGTACAGGGTAACAGTTTCTGTCCTTGCAGCAAGTGACCCACTAAAAAATTCTAGACCCCTTCACTGGATTTGAGACGTCAGTGCAGGGAAAATGCAAGATAAGAAATGTAGACCCAGAATTACCAATGTGCAAGTACAAAAGCATTCTTCCACTGATTTGTAATGATATCCAAGTTCCATAAATATAACATTTGGTATGGTAAACTCTATGCACCTTACACTAGTTCACTATTTTATTTATTCTGAATCTGTCCAAAAATAACAAATGTTTTTCTATTCTTGGAGCACTCCACGAAAACCGCTGAGTAAGGGCAGTAAAATAGGTTCTTCATTCCTAATAAATCATTATAATTTATGTTGTACTTGTCCCATTGGAGAGGATAATAAGAGGCTGCTATGCATAACATATTTCCTCAAAAAAATTTTCACTGGGTTCTTACTCACTCTGGACAAGCAATTGTAAAGCAGAAACTTGATGGTTGAGAGCAGGGCATTAAGCAATGTTGAGAGAGATCAGTTGCCAAATGGAGCTTAGAATAGGACTTTTAAAGGTAACTTGGATGAAATTAATGTTACATCACCTCAATATCAATGCTGCCTTTGTCATAAGTATGCTTGAGAATACTGCTAAGAACTCAAGGTAAAGAAGAGAGATGGCTCTTCTAACTGTTGCATGAACAATCCTGAGATGCATATACACTTGCACAATCAACTTACAAGCTCCACCACTGTCACCAAAGCAGATACCTGATCAAATTCAGTACTTCTCAACCTGCAGCATGCGTACGATTCACCTGGAGAACAGACACATGAGCACTACTCCCAGAGATTCTGATTCAGTAGCTTGAAGTGAGGCCCAAGCATTTGCATATCCAAAAATCTCCTAGATGATGCAGATGCTGCAAATCTGTGGACCACACCTTGAGTGGCATTCCTCCGGTTGATTTTTCTGATTCCTTTTACTCAGGGTTGCTTGTAGATGTTCATTTTAATTAAGAATGCTGCAGGAGAACACCCTGGGGGATTTGACATGTATTATACCACTGAGCCCTGCATAAATAAACATCTATGATGTTTACATTGCTAAACTCACCAAAAAGTGAAATAGCCAGGGTCCAATGTAAGACAGTCTGACTCCAAACACCATGTTCTTTTCATTACACTACAGTTGTTATTAAAGTCAACAACTAGATAAGATTACTTGAGGAGAAAGAGAAGACCCAAAAGGGGCTGAGGTCAGAACCTTTGGGAATACCAATTGTTATGGGTGGAACTGTGTCCCATCCCCAAAAAAAGAATATATTGAACTCCTAAACCCCAATACCTCAGAATCTGACCTTATTTGGAAACAGAATCTGGACAGAGGTGATCAAGGTAAAATTAGATTATCAGTATAAGCCCTAATCCAGTATGACTCATTTCCTCATAGAAAGAGGAAATTTGGACATAAAGACAGACACATGCAAACAGAAGACACACAGGAAGAAGACAGTCATGCAACTAGAAGCCAAGGAACCTCAAGTATTGCTAAAGCTAGAAGAGCCAAGGAAGCATTCTCCTCTAGAGCCTTCGGGGAGAACATGGCTGTGCAACACCTTGATTTTGAACTTCTGGCCTCCAGAACTGTGTAACAATACTTTTCTCTTATTTCAGTCACCCCACTTCTGGTACTTCATGACAGCAGCCCTAGAAAGCTAACATGAATATTTACAGGAACAAAATGAAGTACCCACGAAGGACACTAAGAGGCCATGTTTAAATGGAGAGGAGTGCTATACCATTGGACTGAAGAGGCCAAACTGAATTTAAAGAGAGACATGTAAAAATTTCACAGAAACTTCCTAAACAATTATTGTCTTTCTAAACTGACCTTTCTGGTCAAACGAACAACTTCAACAGGCCATGTGATTAGGAAATCTCAAAATATTTTTGAGCACTTGAGCCGTGAGCAAGAAAGACTAATAATAAACACTTACATGTCTAACAAGACACTATTATTCAGACTGTTTTTATCATTTGTTCTCAAACAATCTGATGAGGTAGGCAGTATCTATATTGTTCATATCAGAAACTAAAGCTGAGAATAAACTAATCTTTATGTGAAATTATAAGCCTGCAGGCATTATGTTATTGATTTAACTGTTTTCTTATGTAATATCTACAATCCTCTGAGGGAAGTGTCTTATCCACCTTTCATCGGTCAGAAAACATAGAAATGTTAAATTGCCCAAGATCAGAGAGCTTTGAAAAAAAGAAAAATTTTCAAAGTCACATCTGTTGCCCCCAAAACTCACATTCTTTGCATGGCACTATAACTGGCCCCCTTGTGGACTGGTGAACTCCATGAAAAAAGTTATTAAAGTGAGGAAGGTAATGAAAGTGGATTTAGGAAACTAAAGCTTTGTAACTTTACAGAAATAGTCAAAAGATATTTCTCTTATCTAGGACGTTATGCATAAGGTGGCTGAAGAAACCATTCACATAAAGGTAATCAGTTTATTGCTGACAAAATAAAATATTTTCCCACAAATGTGTTAGTAAAATGGCTTTTCTGATCAGGTGAACAACTTTAACTAGTCATCTAGTTAAAGGCAGAATTTGGAAGTAACTACCTGAATTGCATGTATACTTAGTTATTCCTCTCCTCGATAAAGAGTAAAAAATTATCAAGACGTAAACCATAGGTACATTACAATACAGAATCTAAGTGCTTTTATTAACATCATGTTTTTGTGCTATGCTTAAGATTAAATAAAGTTTTATGCTTTAATAAAGATTTCTCACAACCCTAGAAGATTTTTTTCAAAGACTATCCTACTTCATTTTAAGGCAAACTTTCATTCAGATGTAAATTCTGAAAGAAGATTTCAATATTGCTTAAAATACAAAAATACAAAAGAGCAAATGATATAGCATTCTTTTTATTATGAAATGTTTATTTTCAGAATCACAGAGCTATAAAGAATCTCCAAGAGGCATTTAATTTATCCATGTGGTCTTAATACTGTTTATTAATGTATTTCAAATAATGATCAGGATGGAAAGTCTCAAAGAAGGCTGCCTCCATTGTGGCAACTCCTTCATATCTGAAGGGAATCCTCAAGGCATAAGACACCCCTTCATGGGGAGTCGCACCCATTCCCAAGCTCTCTTATCCCTACAAGCAAAAGCACATAAATATTCAACTCTGCTCAGTGTCTAGGTCAATCCTGATCTCATGCAGCAACACTGTAAACAGTTCTAGGCCAAAATTAGGGTCAAACAGAATCAGCATAAGTCTCCTTGGCTGCTAATACAGTTCAGGTGCTTACATCCCAATTCTGACCACCTAGATTTAGTCCTAAGTTCTGCATTGAAGTCTTGTGTGTGTGTGTGTGTGTGTGTGTGTGTGTGTGTGTGTGTATAACATGCATAATGCAAGTATGTCTCAAAAACTGAGACTTTGCCTTCATCTGGCCAGTGTCCCTTCTGGAATAGAGCCTTACCCTGAATTCTGTTCTAGTACCTGAAAGTGTACTATTACTATTAGTTGAATGGTTTCTCTTGTCTTACCAGTCTACATATCTACCTAGAATCCTAAGTACTTGCATGATATTACTTTACCTTGCCTATCAAAACACTTATAACTCCATGATGAGCCTATATTTTGTCTGTTACTATACATCTTTATAATGTACCCTCCATATCATCAACTGTATTGAACCACACATATCATCTCAATGCCTGTCTCATTCTGGTGGGGTAGCCTTTAAGCATAATCTATCCTGGCAAGGTTAATTGTGCTACATCCAGCCCAGTCTTAAATACAACCAATGTGGTGACCACTTCTTGGATCTGCCGAAATGCAAGACTGTCAGCACCCTGCCTTTCCTCCCCTTCTGTAGGGTTCTCATCATCAGAACTTAATAATTTCTAAAGATCACTACAGTTTTATAAAATAAAAATTATATCTTCAAAAAAAGGGGGATAGAGATGTCAGCCACAGATAACAAAGACAAAAGTAACATTTATAAGTAGTTATTTTTCATTCCTAAAACAGAAATGTAAAATATGTCATTTTAATTAACAATATTTTAATGTATTAAATCCTGCTGTATTTAAGAAGAATATTTTCATTTAATTAGAATTATTATGGTAACTGAATCTCAAGTATTAATTAAATATATCTTTAAATTTTACTTGGTGTTTTGTTTTGCTTCCAGTAATTTTGTAATATATCATGTATTAAGCATCTTGCAAGGAATCTAAGATCTTCAAAGGAAAGAATTACGTCTTGCATATAATACATGATAGTTTCGTCCTAGGTCAAATCCATAAATCCCTACATATTGATTAAAACCACATGCTGGGGCATTTTATGGAGATTTGTAAAAGCTTTGCTGGCATTAGATTGAAGGCTGTATTAACAATTATGATAACTACTTTGGAAAAATAAAACAAACAAGGGAAAGCACAGAAAAGTTACAAGTGGCACTTGTTCTAACACTCTAAAGCAAATATAATCCCCTTCAATTCACAAAACTATTAATTACTCTTAAGGCTTCCAAGTGTTCTACACAATTTGCAAATCTTTTTCCATCTTTGCAATGCATACTTTCAGATGTAGAGGTATTTAAGAACCCACTAACGGTATGATCCTAAGGTATTATTGGGCAGTGGGTGTTTAAAAAAAAAAAAAGTATTTTCTTAAGATACCAGGAAAACTCAGATTCCAAAATCTCCTCTACTCCTCATGTATTTCCTATTGTTTGAATTGCCCAAAGCTTTTTAGTTCAAGTTCTTAATACTAGTAAAATTGGCAATAATCTGAGTGTTTTAACATTTGAAACTTCTATCATATTTATACTACTTAGAGTAACAAAAAGTCTATAATTACAAATAAAGTGGTGAGAGGAAATGGATCACAAGGATGCTAAGATTCTAAGTCTGGGAAAGGGGCTATCAAAAGGGAGCCAAGGGCAAGATTCTGGGGAAGATTCTGGGGATAAAACAAGACCAAGCGTGGACATTTCCTACAAGTAAAGAAAGCCCGCATAACCTGAGTTCTGGCTTACACCAGGCAGGTGTCAGCGTGGCACAGACCAAGAGAACCAGGACTAATAAACATGAAGATGGCAAGTGATTTTCAACTCAGGCTCCTTCTCTTTTTTTGTCTGGCTCCACTGTTTACTTCCCACCTGCTGTTAAATCAACAGTCCTAGGCAGACTTTAGTCACGTGCCAAACAACATGGGGGCCAATTGGTTTTGGAAAAGTTCATGAGAACTAGGCTCCATCTTTACCTTTCTGCCTTTTTAGGTACTGCTATCCAAATGCTGGTTCAACAGCTGAGCTTAAAATCTCTCCCAGATATAATGGGAAAATGAAGGCAAACAATCAATCTCCTGCAAGCTTCTAAACCATGTGAGAACAGAATAAGACCCAGGATGATCAGGCTGAATTCTGCTTCCCCTAAAATTTGGCAGAGAAGCATCTCCATCTGTGTTCCTTGGGTCCTTGGAAAATCACTGTGCCTGACATTTTAAGGCCCTGGATACTAGAGACAACATTCCTTTTGCAGGGAAGAACAGACTGAATCATCCATTAGGTATAGCAATAGCTTTCTTTATGGAGAAACCTAACTAGCTTATCTGGCAGACATCTGAGGCACAGATACTCTTTACTTAATGTAGACACAGCCTAGATCGTACAGAAAAATAAATAAGAATGTACTTCCAAAGCAATATAAATCCCTACAAATTAAATTGATTTCATTCATGCTCCAGTTGCCCTGTTCATTTCCAACGTTTTTTTATGCTGATAACTTCCCTCCCAACTTCTCTGTTCATGCTTGGGCTCACACATTCTCTTAATCTGTTAATTATCTGTATTAGTTGTTCATCAAATACTATATGCTTTTGGTTGGAACCTGACCAAGAAATTTTTTTTAAGTTTCATGCTCTCCTAGGAATAACTTATAAGACGAAAATCCAGATTTCATCACACGATGCACATAGTGGCCTCCCTGGGGGAAATGTTACCAGTAAAACAAAGCTGCTTTCTGTCAAAGCAAAGTGCTGTGGATTCTGAAATTTGAAGCTAAAAATAAAATATTCACAAACAACAAAAATATTTATGATTAAAGATGTAATGCTTTCAAAATTATGCTCTACAAACTTTTGCTATGTCTTCTATTAAAAAACAGTAGCCTAATGCTAAAGTGTCAGATACTAACCTGAAGCTATTTTAGATGTTCCTGTTTTAAAAAATTGAGAAACACTATATGTAGAGAATCTAATGTTTTTTTCTTTTTCCTCTCTCCTTACCAAAATCAATCAAATTACAATGGCTACCCAGAACAGTGTGAGGGAAACCTTATCATTCACAACACATATATAACAAACAGCAAGGAGGCTCCCCTGCCCATTATTGCATGCAGAGTGTCAACAAAAGACAGGAAAGAATACAAACCACCTGCTGTAAGAAAGACCAGAGCAAGAGATCTGAGAGCTAAGAGAGAACTTAAGAATGAGAAGCGTGATCCAAAAGAAATTCTGAGGGAAAATAAGATGAATGGTGAAGTCGGAAAGGAGGAAAACTAGCTAGAGAAATAAGAGGCCCCAGATAGATAGGGATACAAAGGTCAAAGTAGCCCATGGCCATAATGATGGATTCAGAAAGCAATAATGCTATAATTTGCTCTTTAAAAACTAGGACTGGATCCAAAAGATTAAAGTGTGTTTCTGATACTATTTGACCCCAAAATTCAACCTGCTCCCGTGTTTGGTGTGTATCAGAGCTAGGAAAATGAGTCAAGATGAGTCAGTTCTTACACTGATTTATTGCCATCCAATTAGGAAGCTCTAGGCTCACTGATCAGAAACAAAGATTAAAGGAAAAAAAGATACCATAAAAGCTAAAACTTCTGCAATCTTCTCTCTCAACTGACTATACAAAAAGATATGCAGTACCTAATTTAGTAAGAGTTATAAATCACTGCAAGTGCTAAAGAAAAAAAAACAGATGCTAACATTTAAACATGTTTCTTCTGGATTTTGGTGTATTATTATGTCACTGATAAAAGTATTTTTAAATGAAGCTTTAAATGCCCTGATTTTCGCTGTCTACACAGAATAAATCTAATATAAAACTACATTTAAGTACAAAATATTTATACCAATATAAAATACTCTACAGATTTCAGTAAATATTGTTGCCGTAATAGTTATTTGGCCTACTTCTTTCTAACTCCCTATGCCTTACTAAATCAGCAAACACATTGTTCAGGGTCCATAGATGAATAACTAACACTATGTGATGGAAGGATTTGTCTTAGTCTAATGGTTATTTGACAGATTACTTCTCTGTTCATTAGGGGATGTTATTATTTAAACATATTATTTGTAAAACCTTTTAAAACATTATTCGCAAAATTTTAAAATATACCTTTATTTTTTATTATTATTTTTTATCTTTTATTTTAGGCGGAGGGTACATGTGAAGGTTGTTACATAGGTAAACTTATGTCATGGGGGTTGGTGAACACATTGAAGTACACATTTATTTTTCATTCATTAGGTTAACACCCATAGAAAATATGCATCAGAAAACGAATATCATCTTAAAACAAGGAAAGTAAAATAGTAATAATAATAATTAGGTCAGGAACTGAAGCATCAACAAGGGTACTGATTTATTAGTAAGTAATGAACATTCTCTTATCAAGAGATTTTGATGTCTATTCAGCACCTAACTGGTAGCAAGATCTATGAGACAGAAATAAGTTAGAAAGGGAGGAAGGAAGAGCAAACAAAGGAAGGCTAGGTCGCAGAAAGCCTGGAGTTTAGGCCCTCATTGATAAATTGTATGATATTTGGCAAGTGACAACCTCTATAAACCTCAATTTTCTCTTAATATAAGAGCACAACTTATGTCCCAGGATCATCATAATGATTCAATTAGATGGTGTAGGTAATATTGTTTTACAAATGATAAAGCTCTATATAATATAAATTTATTACTTCTGCTAATATTTAGCTGAACAGAGGAAACAACCTCAGAAATAATGAAGAATAAATTTGGTTAGATGCCAGGTTTATTTGATCACAGGGTACTGTTAAGGTTTACTAATTTAATTTCCAATGTAGCTTTTCAAACTTATTTATCCAAAGTGTTAGTTTGCATTTTTTTAAATACCTATTAAACCAAAACCTAACCATGTAATTAATAAATCATTTTCTTTCCTTGAGGTATACATAGCCAAAGATACAAAAGAATTGTCATTTTACTACCTAAGAGAGTTTTTTTAAATATTAAGAATAACCTTTTGTGCCTACCTCAGTCTACTTGCTTTCAATATTATAGTTCCAGATTCCAAATGCCAGAATGCATCTAAATGGAGGTTAAAAAGGAGAATATGCATGCTGAAAGTTCTTAAATAGAACCTCTTCACAAGTTCTAGATGTGTAGGTCTTCAAAATATCACAAGAAAAACAAAAAACATAACCACATAAATTCCTGCTTTAAAGGAAAAAAATGTGTTATGATAAAGTGATCTTTGAAGCAAATCTTTTCAAATAACTTTTTATGATCACTCTAAGACGATTACAGATTGCTTCTAATCCGGAATTAATCTTTCAAGTATCTGAGTTGAATAGTTTTGGTAAGAGCAACACAAGACAATACTTGTATTAGTCTGTTTTCACACTGCTATAAAGAAGTGCCCGAGACTGAGTGATTTATAAAGGAAAGAGGTTTAATTGACTTACAGTTCAGCATGGCTGGGGAGGCCTCGGGAAACTTACAATCATGGCGGAAGGTGAAGAGGAAGCAAGGTACCTTCTTGCCAAGGCAGCAGGGAGCAGACGTACCAAGCAAAGTGGGAAGAGCCTCTTATAAAACTATCAGATCTCGTGAGAACTCACTATCACTAGAACAGCATGGAGAAAACTGCCCCCATGATTCAATTACCTCCACCTGGTCTCTCCTTTGACATGTGGGGATTATCAGGATTCTGGGGATTTTAATTCAAAATGAGATTTGGGTGGGGACACAAAGCCTAACCATATCAATACTCATGGAATACTGGAAATTAAAATCCTCACTTAGCAGCTCATTTTTTTCCTGATTATATTTCCTCAATTTTCAAATCTTCATTTGTCACCATTTACTCTATTTACTGTTCAACCTTTGATCATAATGTTGTCATATCAAATTCATTATTACTTTGTCCCCACTAGTGTCATTTTATTATTACAAATAAGCCTTATGATAAGCAAGCTTAATGTGAAAATTGTTAATAGAATAATAAAATAGAGAAAAAATGATTCTGCATAACCCAAGGCCCACACTTTGCTATCACGATTTAGTTATTGCATAGCAAATGACAGCACGACCAGCAGTGTGTATTTCAGATGAGTACTGCATATATAGGACATAGATAGACCAAAGGAGAGGAATATGTCATCCAAAGATTAAACAATTTAGACAAAATATCTGTAGACAGAGCCACACTAAGAGGCAGACTACCCATGCAGCTGCTCATGCTGCTAAGCTATCAGTAGAAATATAATAAGATAGAGAAAATTATATTAAACAATGTCCTCTTAAGGAGGAGATATATGAAAGAATACTTTGATAAGTCTCATTAGGTGGAGTACAACCTCCAGAGGATATGTCAAAGTCACAAAGGTAATACGTCTTCTAGGGAGGTGGGTATGGATTTACTGAATGAGCCATTCGTCCCGGCAAGCTGCCCCAGAACCCCTCCCCCACCCTCTCCACCCTCCATGGCACTCCTCTAAATGAACACTGAATAACGAAACAAAGAGAATTTTCAAAGAGGCACCAAATCATGATCCTACCAGGACAGCCAGACATCCTATTTTCATGTGAGATGATGCATTCTGGCAGCACTGTGGCTTGGAAGGGAGACACCTACACTCACAAAGAAACATTAGCAGATGATTGGAATTACTCAGGCAAGAAGTACCTAGCACCTGAACCCAACCAGTGTTAGTGGGAACAGGAAGAAAGCAGCTGAATCCATGAGTTTGGATGAGGTTGTAAAGGGAACAAGCACATAGTGGGGAGAGCAACTAAAACATTTTCAGCTGAATAATGAGCAAAGAAGCCAAACTACACTGAGTTCAGGATGAAGCAGGAGAATATGAAAAACACTTTTTTCATAAAGATTGACAATAAAGGGATGTTTTAAATTATCTTAAATGTCATCATCTTGCTAGAAAGTCAACATATACAGGAAAAACAGAAGGCTACAAAAACCAAGTTTTCAGTATGAAGTCAACTTATATATAATGTATTATATTATGTACGTATATTATTAAGTTCATTAAGAGACATATTAGAAACAAGAGAATATGTAGGAATCTTGCTAAGAAATTGCAGAACAAAGACCAACTCTCTGAACGGAGCACATCGGCAGAATTGACATGGTACCACAGGGAAGTGTTGCTACCAATTGTCTATAAAAGAAAGTGGCTTCGAAAAATTTGCAAACTGCCACATGAATATCCAAAATGATAACTCAGCTAAACATGAAAATGTACAGATTCACAAGCATAAATCCAGACTAATGTTGACTAGAGCAATTGCCCTGTGCTGGCTCATTTGGGTGTAGAGTAACATTCCCAGAGTTATCTATCCCCTGTACCTGCAGTATAGCCCACTCTTTTGAAAAGAGAATTTTGAGATGCTTCTATTGTTACTACTATTGAAGGGCAAAGTAAATGCCTGAGACCATGCCCTCCGACCTTCCAGGGGACACAGATTCTAAAAACTATAATTGCCTGTCTCACCAAGATGTCAAACAATAAAAAAGAATTAAAATTTTATCACAGCCAGGCTCAGTGGCTCACGCCTGTAATCCCAGCACTTTGGGAGGCCGAGGTGTGTCGATCACGAGGTCAGGAGATCAAGACCATCCTGGCTAACACGGTGAAACCCTGTCTCTACTAAAAAATACAAAAAAATTAGCTGGGCGTGGTGGTGGGCGCCTGTAGTCCCAGCTACTCGGGAGGCTGAGGCAGGAGAATGGCGTGAACCTGGGAGGCAGAGCTTGCATTGAGCTGAGATCGTGCCACTGCACTCCAGCCTGGGCGACAGAGTGAGACTCTGTCTCAAAAAAAAAAAAAAAAAAATTGTTACAAACTTTACGCAGCTCCATATTCTCTTGTATAACAAATGGTCATAACTATACTTATTAGTTAAAAACATGAAACTCCTCCACATTATCCCTACTAACCTGGCAGTAAACTCCTGCAGCCAAAAACTGAAGTGATTTTCAATTAGCCATGTGCTAATAAGAGCCAAATCTGGGCATTCTTTTCCAACTCTGTGTACAGTGATGTCACATCAGTAGCTTGAATCAGCCATGGTAGCAGTATTTACACCATAGGAACTGGCAAACACTATAAATTACAGTTTTATCCCCTTCTAGAGTGCTGGTGGTCAAACCTTTTACCATCACATTACTACTCTAACCATCCTTTTTCATCAGTGCTTTAAAAAGCAGAATTGAATCCCTTCCCATCGCTTAGTCACAAAGAGTTCTCCAGGATTTCCAAAATGCCAACATTTCCCACTCTGAAAGTTTACTTTCTCCAAGGTTAACAGACCTTACAGCTTCTTTAGTGTTGCTAAATTATACCAGAGGAAAAAAATTCTTTTTTGCTAGATCAGCTTTTGGTGTTGCTGTAATATTTTAGCTCTGTGCCTCCTGACAGCTAGGAGTCTAACTACCACTCTCCCATTCATCCATTCAGCAATCTTTGACTATCTTCAACCCAGTGAGGCATACAGATTGGTCCTTACTCCTCCTCCTCCTGCCTGCTTCATGCAAAAGGACTTCATTCAGATCCAGAAAAAATTCCCATGTTTTTCATAAAGAATGCCAACGTTACAGCTAATAACCTTGCTTCACAAGTCTATAGTCCATGCTCTATGGTAGGTACTGACAATAGAAAGACGAATCAAACACACTTCCTCCTTATGAGGGGATACAAGGTCAGGTATGGAAAACAGACATTTAAGCAACTGCTTTTCTACACCATTTTAAGTAAGCTTCCAGTAAGAATAAGAGCAGCAAGAATTAAGATTCCAGGAGAAATTCAAAAATGTGTAATTTTTCATTACACGAATACTTAATCCAATGTAATTCGTTTACTTAGTGCCCACAGTGAGCCAGGCACTGGGCACACCTGTCACCTGTCCATGAGGAGAGAGGTGACAGGTGTGCACAGTGCCTGATTCACTGGGGGCACTAAGTAAAGGATTACATTAAATTGAAGTATCCATGTAAGAAAAATTGTACATTGAACTTAAAGAAACTTGCAAATAAATTTTACGGATAATTTACACCAGGAGTCAGCAAATGTTTTCTAAAATGGGCCAGATAGTAAATATTTTAAGCTTTGTAGTCCATATGGTCTCTGTTGCAACTACTAAGTCTGCCTTTGTAGTATGAAAGCACTAATAGACAATACATAGACTAATAAACATGTTATATTTCCATAAAACTTTAATTGCAAAAGGCAGGCAGTAGGCCATAAGTGGCCCATAGCCATAGTTTTCCACTCCAACTCCAATTTCAATTATAAAAATTGAGATGACTCAAACATTTTCATGGGTGCCTCTGACATTTACCAATGTCTCTTCTCATTTTACCTTCTCCTCCTTTTGTGTGTGTGTGTGTGTGTGCATGCGTGCATGTGTGCATGTGTGTGTGTGTGTATGAGAGAGAGAGAGAGAGAGACTTACTCTGTTTCCCAGGGACTGCAAGGCAGTGGCATGATCACAACTCACTGCAGTCTCAATCCCAGGCTCAAGTGATCCTCCAGCCTTAGCCTCCCAAGTAGGTGGGACTACAGGTGCACGCCACCATGCCCAGCTAATTTTTTTTGTTGTTGTACAGGTGGAGTCTCCCTATGTTCCCCAGGCTGGTCTTGAACTCCTGGCCTCAGGTGATCTGCCCGCCTTGGCCTCCCAAAGTGCTGGAAATACAAGCGTGAGCCACTGCATTGCACTCAGCCAACCCTCTTCTCTTTGTGCTCTAAGCAAATAGTAATTAGACACTTTTATATATTAGTATTTTATTTCGAAACAATCCTCTGCTTGCTCACCTTCACTCTGTTTTCCTAGCACCTGGCAATCAATAAGAAGCAAGTAGGTCCCCAGTATACACAATTGACACCATTGATTCCATTAGAATGATGAAAGCTGCTCTACCTAAATTCTAATTATTCTAGAACTTCGGGGTCTGAGCCGCAGCATAAATGCAAAAGTAGAATCTAAGAGATTCTTAGATTTGTGGAGATATTAGCCACAAACGAAGCCTGTATCCAAGCACTGATATTTATTGTTTGCTAAATAAAGAGTGCAAGTTTAAAATCAGTAAGATCATTTCTTTAAAAGTTATTTAGTTATTTATTTGAATCTTTACTGAGAAGTCAATTCATTCTGACCTTTTCATAAATTAAATTAAACTAGCACTGGCTAAAAGGTGATGAGAAGAAAAGGTGAAAAGGTTAGTGGGTTGTTGTCATTTTTATTGCACAGAAATTTCTGAATTGAGCATTCAGCCAAAATACTGCAAAGATTCAAAATTTAATTTCCTGGGACCGGCAAACCAATTTTTGACGGTACCATAAAGACTTCCAAAATGAGAGTTAATTTAATTCATTGTCATCCAAATCAAAATTGTGCAAGTATATAAAAAAGCAACCAGTATATTTTCTCCAAGTAATAATTTTCCTTTCTCCAAGTTTCATGTACATTACTACAACCCAGAGTAATATTTTCTCAGTAGTATATTTTTACTTGTTTTGTTAGCATAAGATGCTGCTCTAAATACATATATTTAATATTCTGGTATGTTTTTAAAAATAGTCTTATTTCCTTTCATTGTGACTTTGAAAGAGCACCTTTATGCATATAAAAAAAGAAAAGACCCTAAATACAAAAACTAACATAGAGAGTATGTAAAATTGTTATATGAATATAATAAATGCTGTTTTATTAACTTTGAAATAACACCAACCATTAATAAGTTGAAAATTTTGTAACTTAAGCTATTTAATGTAATTCTGTTTGAAATATGTATTGTTTACTAAAAACTTATTTTAGCCAAAAATAAACAAAGCTTCTAGACTGCCAACAAAATGTGTTTTAATAACCCAATTCATTAGAAAAATGTTGAGGAGGACTCTCTACCCCTTTTTGCTCCTTTGTAAGTTGAGGAGCTGCACGACATAGTGGAATGAAATTCCCTAATTTGAAACCTGGTTCTATTGCTTAGCAGCTGAATGACTGGGCAAGTTATTTAACCTGGCTCTGAGTTTCATAAACTGGAAATAGTATTAGAACCTACCTCACAGGCTTGATGTGCCACTTACATGAGATAATATTTGTAATCCACTATAAACACAGCTTAATACATAGAAAATGTTGAATAAATGTCAGCCATTAGTAATATGTTCATTTTTCTTGGTTAAATGTGATTTTATTATTTACTACAATTTGATCTCATAAATAACAGAGACTAGAGGCTATAGCTACATAAAAAGGAGAATTGGGGTCAAGTAGTTCAGACAGGAGAAACACTAGAGCTCAAATCAGCATACATGACACAGCTGTGTACTTCCAGTGACTAACAGTGGATGCTGCGGCAGGCAAGATACCAAAGCAATGTTTTGTGTCAGCAGCATTAAGCAGATCAGAAATCAAAAAAATTACATACAGTAACAGATTCTATGGTTAGCAACTGTAACTTAAATACAGAAAGCCTGTCTATGTGTGTACAAATTCAAATATGGACGTGATGCTGAAAAGTTTTTAGTTAGTATTTTCAGCCCTTTTCACCATTAATGCCCTAGATTCAATGGAAAGACTTGCCCATTGTATTGCCAATAAAGCAACATTTCAAAATTAAAGTTCCAGGACACTCAAATCTAAGTCTGAGATCATACACAATCTCAGAGTTCACCTCAATATCTTCAGCCTGAAGAAAATGGATAAAAAGTACAAGATACTTTAAGCTTTAGTGAACTGTAACTTATTTTTAAACAGAAAGGGAAGGTATATTGTAATGTGCATTACATTTTAAAGCAAAAGCAATATAATGGTACTTCTAGAACCTCATAAACTTTGAATAAAAATGGATCAGTTCATACTTAATGCTTTTTCCATAAAGCTCTTCCAGATACTTGAAATGTTAAAGCTGCTACTTTACATAAAAGAATATGCTCTTCTGTAAAGCTGTGTTCTAAATATATAACGCTTGGGTACATTTCATGGCATTTTAAAATGCATTGTTTTTTGGACTTGCATTTATTGGTGACTTCAGGGATATAGAATTATAAAACAATGTCACAATTTAAAGTATGCAAACATGATTTCATCACAGAATCTTATTTTTAAAACAGTATTTTTTTATCTTCTAAGTAAGATTAAAGAACAGAAATTAGTCTCATACGTATAGCAGGTTTTTCTAGATCACTATTGCTATAGAGAATGTTTGTATCCCTCCAAAAATTCCTGTGTTAAATTCTAATGGTCAATGTGATAGTATTAGGAGGTGGGGCCTTTGAGGGTGATTAAGTCATGAGAGTGGAGTCCTCATGGATGGGATCAATGCCGTTATAAAAGAGGCCTCAGAGAGCTCCCTCCCCACTTCCACCATGTGAGGACTCCAGGAAGCAGTTCCCCACCATATACTGAATCTGCCAGCACCTTGATCTTGGACTTCTCAGCCTTCAGAACTGTGAGAAATAAATTTCTGTCCTTTATAAACAACACGGTTATTTGTATTTTGTTACAAAAGCCCAAACAGACTAAGATAACTATAGCAGTCAATATTTAGCCCATATATTTCAGAATACTAAAAAATAAATCCCTGAAGTAGAAAAGAGTCTCTCCATGTGATATTTTCACATACCATTTAGTCAACTTATTATAATGATAAGTATAAATATTTCTACATTGTCTCCACTGGTATTAATTTTGATCTTCAGCAGCAGAATTAAACTTATCAAAGATGATTATGTGTTATGCAGGTCACAATTACTATTGTGCCACCATTTCAATGACAAACTAGAAAGATTGAAAAAAACAGAAATGATTTTAGATAACTATACCTAAATAATTTCTAATAATAAAAGTCAACAGTCATCTAAAAAGATATTAGCTATCTGGTTATATTTTAGATCGCATTTTTCAAAGTTCAGGTTATAACCTATTTATAAATCCCCAGAATCAATATAGTGGCTCACAACTTGCAATTTTTTAGTAAAATGATAGACTAGAAAAAAAATACAAAAGAATAGAGATACTGGAACACATCATATCTGTAATAAAAATATCTTTTCATAAAGTATATTTTTAGTTACATGAGTATGTGTGTGTATGTTGGATTACAATTAAAATCCATTTCTTATTATAGGTTACTGTCAAAAACCTTTGAAAGTCAATAGAGAGCTATCATACATAAATCTAAGCATAAAACTAAAATGCAAAATTCTTAACTCTTGCTTCTATGTAGTTCACTTCCCACTCAAAATCAGGATTTCAGTATATGCCCACAATATCTAAAGTTCTAACAAATATAGAAAAATTGTTTTCTGCATTAAAGGCCAAATTCATTCCTGATATTATGACTTAGGTTTTTGAAAAATGGAAATTATGCTTTTCTTTTTTTATTTCTCTATCTCCTATAATGCTTTTATTATGAGGGGGGTGGTGAATATTTGAAGTTGAGTAGGACAAGGCAACCCACACAATAGCTTGCTACATCGCCAGATATTTAAAACACTCCCTTCTTCAATTTAGCAAAATGCTATTATAGTAACCAATATTTCCTCTAATTTTTGAAAGTATGAATAGAATATGATTACATAAAAACAACTAACCACAATATTTAGACATTGAAAAGTTCAACTGATGTTTACAACCACCAGTGTGGCATATAATAATAATTACATTTAAATTAGTAGTAGTGTTTGCACATGGTATAACCAGTCAGTGATACTGTATTGGTGGAAGAAATTGTTCTAGAACTTCCAGGGACCTGGAGGCCTGAGGTCCATGGGCTCCCCCACCAACCCCACTTCCCACACAACATGCCCACTCTTCTGGTGTCCCATCTCTGCATTTTGCAACTTTCTAAGGCTGAGCAAAAGCAACCACTGGACACTTGGGTCTGCTCTGACTCAATCTTAACACCTAGGAATAAGCAAGTCCTTTCTCAAAGATATCCCAAAAACAGGGAGATCACCTATGTTTCGACCACGAAAATGAAAATCAAAAACCATTTCGGACACACCAATCACTGCATTCACCAGGAGGAGAAATGGGTGCTGCCTACATCAAGCATAACAATAACAACAACAACAACAACAACAAAAAGATGGCGGCCCGAGGGTGCTTCTAATCTGTTGTTAGGGTAAAGTTAGCTAGTATTTTGTTTAAAGTTTTTCTCTCTATGCTCTTGAGAAAGGCCTGTAGTTTTTAGTCTCTCATGCTGTCCTTTTCTAAGTTTGGTGTCAAGAGTGTACGCACCAAATTTTGATTTTGATGATCCATCTCCTAAAACTGTGTTTTCTTTCTAATTATGATTATATGAGGGTTTATTCCTATTATATTCTGTTGTGCTTTCTATTTTTCTCTCATTTTCTATACTGTTTGTTTTTCTTATTTTTTGCTTTATTTTAAATTATTAAATTACTTTGTCATTCAATTTGTTTTACTTTACTCAGTTTGGAAATTATGTACTCTGTCTCTTTTTCTTGAGTTCCTTTTCCGTGAAATTTTACTATGCATACTTAAGAAGGTAAAGTCTAAAATTAATCAGTATCATTACCTTTCTTTCAGAAAACATAGGAATTTAGGCCACTTTAAATCCTTAATACTTCACACTCAATTATTTGTGATTGCCATATATTTAAGTTCTATCATTTTAACCACACTAATTAGATATTGTTGTTATTGATTCATGTGGTGAGTATCAGTTCAGCTGTAACCACAGGTTTCTGATTTTCTTCGCTCACCATTCCCTCTTGCATTCAGATCTCACTTAAGGAATCACTTCTGAATTCATTATTTATAATTCCCTTTAATAAAGGATCAGCCAATGGCAAGCTCTCTCTTTGTCTGAAAATATCTTCATTTTGCTCTCATTCTAAAAATAAATAAGTAAAATTGATTTGCTGAATATAAAATTGAAGCTACACATTGTTTTCTTTTAATCATTTAAGATATTATTCCACTGTCTCCTGGTTTCCATTCTTGCTATTGAGAAGTCAACTATGCCTGTCATTCCTTTGTAAGGAATCTGTCTTTACTGTGGAGCTGATAAGATCATCTCACTCCCATGATGATGGGCCTTTAGTGAGATTTCCTTTTGTTCACTTGGGATTCCTTGGGTTTTCCTAACCTAAGGAGTAGAATCTTTCATCAATTTTGCAAATTCCCACTCTTCAAAATTTGCTTCTCCCTCATTCTCTCTCTCCTTCCACAATTCTGATTAGATAGATATTAGACTTTTCACTTATTGTTTTATTTAGCCATATTTATAGAGTGCTCACTACGTGCTGGGCACTGATTTACAGACACTGGAGATACAGCAGTGAATAATTCAGTCTGAGTCCTTCCCTCAGAGGTCTTACATTTGAATGAGGCAAGGCAGTCAGTAAATAAGTTCAGCTGTAGTATGTCTGACAGTGCTGTGTTTCATATCCTGCCCTCCTTTTCATGTTCTTACCCCCCTCCCTTTTTTTTTCTGTGTCCCTTTCATGCATTCTTTCATTCAAGAAGTAATCGTTCAACTGGGCATGGTAGCTCACGCTTGTAATCTCGTCATTTTGGGAAGCCAATGTGACAGGATCACTTGAGCCCAAGAGTTTGAGACCAGCCTAAGCAACACAGTGAGACCACATCTCTAAAGAAATTTTTAAAAATATATCTGAGTGCAGGCGCAGTGGCTCACACCTGTAATCCCAGCACTTTGGGAGGCCTAGGAGGGCAGATCACGAGGCCAGGCGATCCAGACCATCCTGGCTAACATGGTGAAACTCCGTCTCTACTAAAAGTACAAAAAATTAGCCGGGCATGATGGTGGGCGCCTGTAGTCTCAGCTACTCAGGAGGCTGAGGCAGAAGAATGGTGTGAACCCGGGAGGCGGAGCTTGCAGTGAGCCGAGATCACGCCACTGCACTCCAGCCTCGGTGACAGAGCAAGACTCCGTCTCAAAAAAAAAAAAAAAAAATTATATATATATATATATATATGTATATGTATATATCTGAGTGTTCTGGCATGAGCCTGTAGTCCCAGCTATCAGAAGGCTGAAGTGGAAAGATCCCTTGAGCCCAGGAGTTTGAGGCTCTGGTGATCTATGATTGCACCACTGCATTCCACCCTGCACGACAGAAGGATATCCACTCTCTAAAAAATGAAAATAAAAAGATGAAAGTAATTATTGAACTGCTGCTATGGGACGAGCATTATTTTAGGCCCTGGGGCTGCTGCACTAAGCATGAATAACAGTCTATTGAGTAGGATTGGGGAGACAAGCAAAAAACAACTATGTTAATAAATAGAATGTCACCAGGTAACAAATACTGTGAAGAAAAGTGTGGTAAGAGATAGCAGAAGTTTAGCAGTGGGGGGGTTGCTATTTTATAATACATGGTCAGGAAAGGGCTTCAGAATAAGGTATTATTTGAGCAGAAATCTGAAAGAAATGAAAGAGCAAGTCATGTGGCTACCTGAAGAAAAGTATTCCAGGCAGAGTAAACAGCAGGAGTCATGATAAGTTCATCTTGAATAATTTTCAGTGCTTCTTGTAGGCCACAAATTCCATTTTCAGCTATGTCTATTGTTTAGGCTGTTCATTAAGTTTTTAATATCAATTTTTATATTTTTCATTTAGATGTTCTATTCATTTTTCAATTCTGTATACTCAGTTTTAAGGTCACTTGTTTCTCATTTATATTTTAATTTGATCTTTTATTTCTTCCTACTATATTAAAATATTTTTATAATTTTATGTCTGATAATTCCCGTATCTCAAGTTTTTGAGGATCTGTATTAGCTATCAGTTATCATTGTTTCAGAACAATATTACCACAAATTTAGTAACTTAAAATTACACACATTTATTGTTTCACAGTTTCTGGGGGTCAGGAGTCTTGCCTTGCTTTCTTGCACAATGGATTTTTACTATTTTACTCCTTCACTGAGGATACAGCCCTTTGGTCTCTAAAATGACCCACTTTGGGTGGGCTTTAGACTTCGTCTCCTATCCTCTGCCCTCAGCAGCCAAGAAATACAAGCTTCTATAGGCAGATGGATCTAGGAATGTTGCAAAATAATAAATACAATCATGCATCATATAATGACATTTTGGTCAACGATGGGCCACATATACAATGGAGGTCTTATAAGATTATAATGGAGCTGAAAAACTTTTCACCTTGTGATAACTGTTATAATGTCCTAGATCAATGCATTACTATAATCAATACATTATCAACGTTTGTAGTGATGCTGGTGTTATAATGTCCTTGTGATAACTGTTATCACCTTGTGATAACTGTTATAATGTCCTAGATCAATGCATTACTATAATCAATACATTATCAATGTTTGTAGTGATGCTGGTGTTATAATGTCCTAGATCAATGCATTACTATAATCAATACATTATCAATGTGTGTAGTGATGCTGGTGTTATAATGTCCTAGATCAATGCATTACTATAATCAATACATTATCAATGTGTGTAGTGATGCTGGTGTAAACAAACTTACTGTGTTGCCCGTCTTATAAAAGCATAGCACATACAATAACGTACAATACATAATAATAATAATAATAAATGACAATGTTATTGGTTTATGTATCTACTATACCATATTTATCACTGTTTTAGTGTGTACTCCTTCTGCTTAAAAAAAATTTAACTGTAAAACAGCCTCAGGCAGGTCCTTCAGGAGGTATTCCAGAAGAAGACATTGATATTATAGGAGATGGTAGCTCCATGCGGGTTACTGCCCCCGAAGACCTTCCAGTGGGACAAGACATGGAGGCTGCAGACAGTGATACTACTGATGATCCTGACCCCGTCTAGGCCTAGGCTAATGTGCATGTTTGTGTCACAGTTTTTAACAAAAACTTTAAAAGTAAAACATTTATTTAAAATTTTAAAAATAGAAAAAGCTCATAGAATAAGAGTAAAGAACATCCCATGTACCCCATAAATATCTACTATGTATGCATAAAAATTAAAAATTAAAAAAGTTTAAAGGGAAAGAAAATATTTTTGTACAGCTGTAAAATGCGTTTTATTTTAAGTGAAGAGTTATTACCAGAGTCAAAAGTTTAAAAAAAAAAAAGTCTATAAAGTAAAAAAGTTTTAGTGAGCTAAGGTTAATGTATTATTGGAGAAAAAATATTTTTAATAAATTTAGTGTAGCCTAAGTGTACAGCATTTATAAAATCTGCAGTGGCATATAATAATGTCCTAAATCTTCACCTTCACTCATTACTCACTAACTGACTCACCCAGAGCAACTTCCAATCCTGCAATCTCCATTCATGGTGAAGTGCTCTGTATAGGTGGGCCATGTTTTGTCTTTTCTACAGTATTTTAACTCTACCTTTTCCATATTTTAATATTTTAAATACACTTATACTTACCATTATGTTACAATTGCCCACAGCATTCAGTACAGTAACATGATGTACATGTGCGTAGCCTAGGAGCAACAGACTATACCATATGGCCTCGGCGTGTAGTCTGCTTTACTATCGAAGTTTGTGAAATTACACTCTGTGATGTCGCATGACAAAATTGCCTAACGGCGCATTTTTTCAGAACTTATCTCCATCGTTAAGAGACATAAGACTGTATATGCTATCATCGGGTAATGAAAGAGGAGTCACAAGATGAGAAAAAGAAAAATATGCTACATTTTTAGTATAATCTCCTAATATAATTTAATGAGATTGTCAGTAGGAGGTTACTCATTTTATGAGGTGCAAGAATTAATTTTGGAAAGTAGAGGCACGACATGAATAAGTTAAACTATACAATGCCTAAGGAAAACTAAGAAAACATCATTTATTCATTCATTCAATATTTATTGAACATCTACAATGTATCAGATCAGACTATTTTTTAACTTTTGAAGACATATCAGTGGATAAAGGTGACAAGAATCCTTGCCTACTGGGAACCTACATTCTAGTAAGCATGAGAGTACTGAGCTATTTATTGTAAGAGTGGGGAAGACACGGCACCAAGAGGCCCAGGGGAGGCTCGGGGGAAAAAAAGAGATGCCAGCCTGGCCAACATGGCAAAACCCCATGTCTACTAAAAATACAAAAATTAGCCAGGTGCAATGGTGCATGCCTGTAAAACCAACTACTCCAGAAGCTGAGGCATGAGAATTGCTTGAGCCTGAGAGACAAAGGTTGCAGTGAACTGAGATGGTACCACTGCACTCCAGCCTGGACGACAGAGCAAGACTCTCTCAACAAAAAAAAAGAGATGCAAAACATAAAACTCCCTTACCTGGCCACTTTACTTAGAGTTGAATGTTATCCCTCATTTTCAAGATCAAGTCTACTGTCTTAATATATTTGCTAAATCTGTTAACAATAAACTGTATCCTCCTGGGAGAACTCACACTTCCTGCATCTGGGAGGGGAACACTGACGGGGCATAAGACTAATAGTACTGGAATAGGAGATGTGGTTTCATTGCGACCTGACAAGAAGTGAAAGCTTTTCTCATGCTGCAGTGGTGATAGGGGGCTGCTCATTGAGTCAGTAGTACAGATGCCAAGCCAACTTGGCCTCTTTCCACTCTGAGGTTATATCTAATAAGGTCCAATCCCACTATCTCCTTGTCTTGACTTGCTTGGAATGGCATGGAGGTGCTAAGACACCTGTATCCATTTTCTGTTGTTGCCATAACAAATTAACACAAACTTAGTGACAAAACAACACAAACTTATTATCATCCATTTCTCAAGTACACTAAAGGTCTCACCAAACTAATATCAAGCTGTCAGCAGGCTGCATTCCTTTCTGGAGGCTCTAGAGGTGAATCCATTTCTTGCTCATTTATGTTGTTGACAAAATTAAGGTACTTATGGTTGAATAGTGGAGGTCCCCATTTTCCTGCTGGCCCTAAGGTAAAGGCTTTTCCTAGCTTTTAAAGGCCACCACATTCCTTGGCTCATGGTCCCTTTCTTCTGCCTTCAAAGCCAGCAACAGAGGATGGAGTCCATGTCATGCTTCACATTTTTCTTCCTTCTCTTTCTGTCTTATCTCTCTGACCCAACCAGGGAAAGGTTCACTGCTTTGATGGACTCATGATTAGAGGGCATACCTAGATAATCTAGGAAGACCTCCCATCTCAATATCCCTACTCTTGATCACAACCTATGTCATATAAGGTAATATATTCACAAGTTCTGAATATTAGGACATGGACATATTTGGGGGAACCGTTATTCTGCCTGCCACACAGCCCTAGTGTCTTGACTCTATGGTGGTCCTTCAGCATGAAAGTTGTCCTGGCTATTTGTAGAAGGTAAAATTGGTTATAATCTCTTACTATTAAATATTTCATTAAAATCTTAACATGAAATAGTCCTCTAATTCCTGATGCTAATCTAAACTAATAACCATAATAATTGGGCTATATATGTATCTACTCAGAGTTATGAATAAATCCAGGAGCCATTTCCTACCATCAAATTCTTATTCATTTAACTGTTAAAGTTTATCTGAAGAAACAGAAATATGTATTCTATATATAGTTTGGGTTAACCTTTATTCAACACTCCTGGGAACTTTCTATAGCAATGGAATCCACTTAGTATGCAGCCTTAGAAAAGGCACCTTTGATAGAAAGGCAGATACAGAGACACTGAAGTGTTCATCTTAATTATTAACCATATTATATTTTGCTGTCTTTCCATTTGCACAATGAATGCTATTCAAATAGAAAATTCTTTGTTATCCAAATGAACAACAGGTGGTTTGATGTATCAACTGTTAATGCTTAATAGAGATATACAACATACAAATTTCCTATAATCAAAAACCTTTAAGAGCAAAGCCTAATCATTGTTCATGATACAGATATTTCTAAAAATAAATCAAAATATAAAGAAAGCCAATGGTTTTTGGTATGTAAGGGTGGCTGGACACACACACACACACACATACACACATGCACACACACACACACACACACACAATAGATTGGATAATCCTAATATTTAAGATTAAGAAAAGGAAAGCAACTTGTAGAAAAGCAATGAGAGCTATTATGTGTTGTTCACTTACATTGTTTCTTAGACAATGGTAGGCACTCAACATATATTAATACATTGCTTGCAAGAGCTGTGTAATTTATGTGTCATGATCATTTTAGAGATGAGAAAACTGAGGCTCAAGAGGAATTTTCTAAGCTGATTTAAGGTTAAGTAACTAACAAATGACAGGGCTGGAACTTTAAATCTGAATCTGAGTTCATTTTTTAAATGTACTAAAAACTTTACCTAACAATTGTAAACACTTTTGTTTTTTACATGATGAAGACAAAGGTATTTATATTTTGTGGAATTTTGGAACTCATAGACAGAGCTATTTTGCCATATTGTATCACTGTACATATACACAAAAAAGTTTGTGCCTATTTAAAACCTGTAGTTGCCATTCCACAAACCCACTTGGTTTTGAATAACTAAAAAAACAAAAACGAAAACACAGTTGTGCCAATAAACAACTTACCTATGTTTTCTTATTAATGTATTGCCAGTATAACATTAAAAGGGAACCCAGAGGCAACTTGTGAGCCAAGAACAATGAAAAGAGAATAAAAGAAAAAATATACACCACCCAAAACTGTTGGACTTTGGTTTTCAAATTTCCTCCAGAGCCATACCACTTGGTGGATTCAACAGAAAGAATGCAAAATCTTAAGATAGTTATCCAAATAAAAATGTTTCTGTTCAATATCATTAAATGTTTCATTTTCTTCATATGTAATTTTTAAGTAACTCATATGACTGAATTGCATTCCCTCATAAGTGCTATTAAGGTACACTTTAGTTCACTATGTATTAATCCATCTGCAAACCTGTCACAAATTGTGGTCAGTAATAGCTTCCAAATGATCATGGTTTTCATACAATCCTCAGAACCTCCAATACCTATTACTGTAGGAATACCACTAACAATCTTCACAGTAAGTCTTCTATTGAATTTGTACCATTTTATAAACTAGAGGTTCAGTTTCTGTTGTCTATATTTCTCTAAGTCATCAAGATTAATTTTACTATTTTGCCTGACAATATGAAGTCTTGTGCATATATTATTGAATGCTACATATAATATTACTTTAGATAGCTGTTGTTGCTATATTTTAACACTATGCTCCCTCAAGATTAAAATCATGCAGCCTTGTTTTTCCTCCAAGGAATTTAGTTCCAAAAACCAGTCACAGTACAAGCATTTTCTGCAAGCTATTTTCATAATGAGCATAAGCTTTGCATGAAATCAGAAAGTATTGCACAACATATGTGTTGTACTAAGAAAAAGCTCGTTAAGGTGATACACCTCACTTCCAGGAAAAATCCTGAGCACAGAACAGCAGTCCAAACGTCAACAATACTAATATGGGTAGTAAACAGGAAAAGGAATTTCCAAATTACAAAAATCAAATATTCAGCAACCTATTGCAGACTAGGATTCTGTGAATAAACAATGACTGATTATAGCAGAGAGCCTCTTGGCTCTCATTTTCCTGCCTTGTCTTACCAATGAAAATACCAAAACAATGTTGAAAAAATGTGCACTTGAAAACTCCAAATCATAATCAGTATTGAAACTAAAATATGTGTGATAGTATCTGGGCACAGGCCCAGAGCCCAATATATTATAAGCTTCTTTATATTTATTCTTAGCATGTGTTCATATTCATAAAAAGCATCAAGTGTGGTCAATTTTTAAAATCATATGGTTTCACTAGCCAAGAAGCACTGTGTATGCTGATAAAAATTGTGTGTGTGTGTGTGTGTGTTGTGTGCGTGTGTGTTTAGTGATTACTAGGGGTAGAACTAAAACTGAGTTCTGTACATATGATATTTTACCTCAAAAGTAACATTTACACCTGTACTCAGCCTTATCACATGATAATCACATTCATATAAAGAGTATCCATCACCTCAAGCATTTATCCTTTGTATTACAAACAATCCAATTATACTCTTTTAGTTATTTTTAAGTGTCCTTTTAAGTCTCCAATTAAATTATTTTTTACCATCCACCCTGTTGTGCTAACCAACACTAGGTCTTATTCATTCTTTCTAACAATTTTTTGTACCCATTAACCATCCTCACTTCCCCCACTTCCCCCCACCACCCTCACTACTCTTCCCAGCTACTGGTAACCATCCTTCTACTCTCTTATCTCAATGAGCTCAATTATTTTAATTTTTAGTTTCCACAAATAAGTGAGAGAACAAGCAATGTTTTCTTTTCTGTGTCTGGCTTATTTCACAAACATAATGACTTCCAGTTCCATCCATCTTGTTGCAAATAGCAGGATCTCATTCTTTTTATGGCTGAATAGTACTTCATTGTGTATGTGTACCACATTTTCTTTATCCGTTCATCTATTGATGAACACAGGTTGCTTTCGAATCATGGCTATGTTGAATAGTGCTGTAATAAACATGGGAATGCAGACATATTTTCAACCTACTGATTTCCTTTCTTTTGGACATATATTCAGCAGTGGGATTGCTGGCTTATATGTTAGCTTTATTTTCAGTTTCTTAAGGAACCCCCAACCTGTTCTCTATAGTGGTTGTACTAATTTACATTCCGACCAACAGTGTAGAGGGTTCCCTTTTCTCCACATCCTCACCAGCATTTGTTATTGCCTGTCTTTTGGATAAAAGCCATTTTAACTGGGATGAGATAATATTTCATTGTAGTTTTGATATGCATTTATCTGAAGATCAATGATGTTGGGCACTTTTCATATGCCTGTTTGCCATTTGTATGTCTTCCTTTGAAAAATGTCTATTCAAATCCTTTGCTCATTTTTTAATTGGGTTATTTGATTTTTTCCTATAGAGTTGTTTGAGGTCTTTATATATTCTGGTTATTAATCCCTTGTCAGAGGGGTAGTTTGCAAATATTTTCTCCCATTCTTTGGGTTGTATCTTCACTTTGTTGATTGTTTCCTTTGCTGTGCAGAAGCTTTTTAACTTGATGTGATCCCATTTGTCCATTTTTGCTTCGGTTGCCTGTGCCTGTGGGGTATTACTCAAGAAATGTTTGTCCAGTCCCATGTCCTGGAGAGTTTCCCCTATGTTTTCTTTTAGTAGTTTCAATGTTTGAGGTCTTAGATTTAAGTCTTTAATCCACTTTTATTTGGTTTTTGTGTATGAAGAGAGATAGAGGTAACTTTCATTCTTCTGCATATGGATATCCACTTTTCTCAGCACCACTTATTGAAGAGAAGTTCCTTTCTCCAATGTATATTCTTGGCACCTCTGTCAAAAAATGAGTTTACTGTAGATGTATGGATTTATCTCTGGGTTATCTTTTCTGTTCCGCTGATCTATATCTGTTTTTATGCCAGTACCATGCCATTTTAGTTACTATACTTCTGTAGCATAATAGCCCAATTTTTTAATGGTGAAGTATCAAACAGAATTTCACTCTCCTTACAATATCAAAATGAACTTTCAAGAAATATTCAGGTGACTTTTAAATATCCAGATATCACTGAAAAAACTAATAAAACATCGGACTTCACAATTAGATTTGCATTTGTATATTATTTGTTTACTGCACTTATTTCAACTTGAGTATGTGTCTATTACTTTCCTTTTCTTTCCTTTTAATAATTTTTGTTTTTACTTTTTTTTCAGATTCTTCTAAAAAAAGGAAAATTGTTAGTGTCAGATCTTCAGGTCCACAAACTGCATTCCACAATTCCACAATAACGCAATTCTGTAGTCACTGGTCTACAATTCCTTTTACAAAAAAAAAAAAAAAAGCTTATTTACCTTCCTCACTTGGAAAATACAAACTGTAACACAAATCAGAACAGATCTCTATTTTTTAAATACAAGAAATGTTGTGATAAATGTTCTCATAGATATGAAAGGTATGAACTAGCTATACAAAGTTAATCTTCAAGAAAGTTTAAACTACGAATACCCCCACATAAGGTGACTTTTGCTGTCTGTGAACCTCTGTTCAGTTCCTATAGCACACCCTCAGCTACCTAGGCAAATCAGCCACATTGGTGTCTTGAGGATGGAGTTTTGAAAGAACAAGATGAGATGGTATTCATTCTCTTTTTATAACTCACCTCTGCTTTCTTTTGAAATGCTAAAAATTAGAAAAGTTAAGCTATTTTTTCTGCTGGTACCCAAAGAACAATTACCAAAACTTCTATCTGCCTCTTTGAAATAGGTCCTACAATAGTTAAGCAAGGGGCTCATCTGTCATGCCAGTCAAATCATCAGAGGGGCTCACTTTCTGTTAGAACATGACAATGGAAAATTTACCAAATATTATTCAAAATTTACAAATATAATTCAAAAAACCAACTTAGAAGATTTATCCTTTACCAAGCCTAAAATTATTTTTGACTGCATATAAAGGATTCAGATGTCTTGTACTGCTTGGCCATTGTCAAGAATCACTGGGAAATAAGAACAAACAGTCTACGTGATTACATCCATCAGAAATATTTATAATCGTAGACAATCATTTAAAAGTAGAAACTATGAATTCATACTAACTGAATGCATCAGTGTTACCAACATCAGTGCCAACACAAATAGAAAGATGTGACTCCTAAACTATGAGGTCTGAATGTCACAAATTTTCTCCATGTTCTTAAAGTTTCCTATGTGGGGACATCATAAAGCATATCCTCTCTAGAAATAAAGAAGGCCAGCTTGAAAACCTCAATCACAAAAGCAGAGCAATTTTTGTGCTGCAATTTCCACAGAGAGGATTTATTTATGTGATCTACGGAAGCCATCGTTAAATGGCTTCTGGGCTCCACACTAGTCTGTTGTTCTCCAGGCTGACTCCTTTCCCACTGCTCCATGACAGCCTATTAACCTTTTTAGTTTATCTGTGACTCTAACAGCAAATCCCTAATGGCATAGGGGCAGGAAAGAATCAAAACAGAGGTTTCTTTAAAGGTGTGTTTTGCTTATTTTCTGGAAATCACTAATCTGATGCTCTTACTATGAGTCCAAGGGGACAGGGATGGCATCTAATCCTCTGTCCTATACACACCACATAATGAATTACCAAAATTAAAACATGCTGAACTACAGCTTTCCAGGGCTTAAGCTACTTGCTGGATAGATAGCCACTTTCAGATGCTACGTACACCAGGGGTACAGTCAAACTGTATTTTAATAGCATGAACAACTCCCAATGGTACATGAAAAATAGACAAGAAATGCCTTAAACCTTATAATGACACTAGCTGACAAGGGTTGAGCAGTTCATAAGAACCAGAAAACATATAAGTTCCTTACATACATAGAATCCAAGTGCTCGTTTTTTATACTTGAAAAAAGAAAACACACAATATATTGTTACACAGGACTCAACTGTCCCCTTTGGTTGTTTGAATTTTAGTTTTTTCACATGACAAGAACAACACAATAGTGACGAAGCACACTGCTTCACTTCAACGTGCATGATCATGGCATGCATCATTAACACTAAAAAGATTTGCTAACCCATTTTAAAATAAGAACACTTTTATTTAGATTAAATACAATGTTTGTTATAGCCAATGTATATATGTCAAGTTCTTCCTAAAATTTATAATGTTGCAAGGTGGCCTTACTCCCTGAAGATATTTATACACTTGCATGCTAGTTTTGGGAGTAATATTAATTCATCCATTCATTCATTCTTCCCCGAGCTGTCTGAGACCAGCTCTCAGCAAGGAACTAGAGGAAATTCCAAAGACACAGAAGGCAGTTTCCTCTTTAAGATATTTGTTTCTTGTGCTGCTTTATTTTTAGAACATTATTGGGGAATTTGAGGTTAAAAAATGTCTTGAATGAGGTGTAATAATAGCAATGGACTGCAGAGATATCTTAATTTCTAATACTGACACAATTGGCAACATTTTTAAGCAAACCTCAAGTAATACTATTTTTTCTATACAGACGAGAAAAGTCTGTGTGCGTGTGTATGTGAGAGAGAATATGCTACAAAGCTCACCAAACACATAGTGAAAAACGGCATTAAAATATACCAGCTAAGAGCAATCGCCATAAAAGCAATTATAGTCAACAACCTGATACTTCACTTTCCTTGGTTTAATTGAAACACAAAGACTTTTGTTAGCAGCACTTTCCTAGGGAGTTTACATGGAGTGCTCCCTTACTGATGGAGGAAGTGGCATAGCTCTATTCTCTTGCCTCTGCTAGTAGTTAGGGCTACACCCAGAGTAAAAGAAAAATTAATTGTAATTATCCAATGAGTTAAGAGTGATCTGATAACAAATTCAGAAATCATTTGCACTTCAAAAAAAATAGCATCCCAGCTTTCCACAGAAAAGCCTCCTAACTGCCTTGGACTCTGAATACTTTACCTAAAGGTTAAATAATCATGAATATCATTTTAGTATATTATAGGCTGTCACTACACTCTTTCTTATTTTTCTCTTTTCTGTTTTTCACGTTCATCATTGCAGGGGACAGTGTCTGGTTTATTATATTCTTATTGTTCAGCTTTTGGTTATAAAACATGAATGTTTCAGCTACACCAAATTTCAGATAGAATTATCAAATCTGAACACACGAAATAAATTGGCACAACCCACAATCACTTAATGCCCTTACATTATTAATGTGAAGTTAAGTCCTGTTTAAGATGCAAACTGCAAATAATGCTACTTAAGTAAAAAGCAAAAGAAGTCTTTCAACAAATATGTATTAAACCTCTTACAGACAGACACAGTTCTGAGTACTGTGAATACAGTGATGAAGAGAAGCTGTGGAGTTCCTCTCATGAAGCTGAGAGCCTAGTGATCATAGGGTATAAGTGCCACAGAAAGACTAAATGCAACAATGTGATGGAACGCAATAGAAAAGGCCTCTCTAGAAAGGTGGTATTTAGGCTGACATCGGAATGCTAAGAAGGAACAGCTCTCCAGGACGGGGAAGGTCAGCATGTGGCTAGAGCACAGGAAGCAGGGGTGAGAAAAGGATCACAACATAAGCTCAAAGAGGAGACAGGTGAATGATCATGTAGGACTTTGTAAGCCTGAGTAAGGAGGGTGATTTTTCTTCTAGGTGAGATGGGAAGCTTTGAGGGAGTTCAAGCAGGAGAGCAACATGGTCTCATTCACACTTTTAAAACATTACTCCAAGCACTTTGGGAGGCCGAGACAGGAGGATTATTTGAGGCCAGGAGCTGGACACTAGCCTGGGCAACATAGGGTGACTCTGTCTTTACAAAAGAAAAATTTTTAAAAAATTACTTGAACTTCTCCATGGAGGGATGTAATGTTGGGATATAACAATCCATGGGAGGATTCTAAAGAGAGTTGTAGACCTGAGCCATGATGTTAGAGGAGGGGAGACAACTTGAGGTAGCTTTTGAATATTAGTTTAATCATACCTGGCTGATAGGATAAATGCGGAGAATAAGGCTAACTTCTAGATACTTGGCTTGAACAACTGGGTGGATGATAGTGTCATCCTGAGATGAAAAAGACTAGAAAAAAGCAAACTTGTGAGGATAGGGGAAATACAGTTGTGTTTTGGCTGTGCTCTTTTTGAGATGCCTAGAATATTAGTTCTTGATGTTTTATTATGCAATACACATACTGCACTAATATTTAAAAAAAATTAATAGCATATTCATAAACAAGGCAACTCAACTTCTTACATTACATTTCAGGTACTATTTTTTCACACTCATTTTTCTCCAAGCATCCTGGCTTAGACAAAGTTGCATATCCAGAGAAAGATAGGTAAAGTAAAATGTAAAATGGGCATGAGGACCACTATCCTTGAGCAAAAATCTTGCACCTTCTGTGTTAAAATGATCCATTCCTGGCCGGGCGCGGTGGCTCACGCCTGTAATCCCAGCACTTTGGGAGGCCGAGGTGGGCGGATCACGAGGTCAGGAGATCGAGACCAACCTGGCTAACATGGTGCAACCCCATCTCTACTAAAAATAAAAATTAAAAAAGTAGCCAGGCGTGGTGGTGGGCGCCTGTAGTCCCAGCTACTGAGAAGGCTGAGGCAGGAGAATGGCGTGAACCCGGGAGGCAGAGGTTGCAGTGAGCCAAGATCACACCACTGCACTCCAGCCTGGGTGACAGAGCGAGACTCCGTCTCAAATAAGAATAAGAATAATAATAATCCATTCCAGGCCAGGCATGATGCCTCATGCCTGTAATCCCAGCACTTTGGGAGGCTGAAGCGGGCAGATCACTTGAGCCCAGGAGTTCAAGACCAACCTGGGCAACATGGCAAAATCCCATCTCTACAAAAAATAAACAAATTAGCAGGGTGAGGTGATGTGCACCTGTACTCCCAGCCAGCTACTTGGGAGGCTGAGGTAGGAGAATCATCTGAGCCTGGGAAGTTGAGGCTGCAGTAAGCCATGATCACACCACTGCACTTCAGCCTGAGTGACAGAGTGAGATCTTGTCTCAAAATAAATAAATAATAATCCATTCCAAAGGTCAAAATACCGAATGATCCAAATAAGATGGAGCAAAGTAAAGAAAGAAAACTGATACCCTGATCAACTGACAAAGTTTACTTTCATCCTAGGACAACTTATTCTTTTGCAATGAGAACTGTTTAGTTAGCTGTTAAATGATAGGGGAAGCCCATCAACCTAAAAAATGTTCTTGTTCCCATCTAAAGCCAGTGAAACCTTTAAAATCTCTTCCAGCTGAGCAGCACAGAGGACAGAGCAAGAGCTAAAACAAACTAATCCAAGATACTGCTTCTGATGGCAGGAAGTGCCATATCCAGTTTATAGTATCATGGAAAACAAAAGCAGGCAATACAGATCAGGGGACAGAGTAAGACGAAGAATAGAGACTGGAACCTGAAAAACATCCTATGGATATCCTAAATGCTTACCTGAAGATTTCACTATTACTTTGGTATTGTTCCCTTCTGTGTACCACACATTTTACATATCTTGTATTCCTCCATTTCATCTTCGCATTAAGCCTTTGACGTAGATGTTATTATACTATAGGTAGGTGTTATTATCTTATCTATATATTATAGATAAGAAAACACCTTTGAGGTAGGTGTTATAGGTAGGTGTTATTATCTTATCTATATATTATAGATAAGAAAACTCATGTTCAGAAATCTCATGTTCGGAAATACTTGAATAGCATTGCACAGTTGGTAAGTGGTAGAGCCAAAATCTGACTTTAGGTCTGTTTAACTTCAAAATTCATGTTAGTATCCCCTTATTTTTTATTGCATTTTTGATTATATGGTAGATACTTAGAATAGTTTTAGTTATCTGCAATCATAAAACGACAGGCCATGAACCAAGTGGACCCACATGGTACTGAGGTCTTCCTGTGCCACGACTATACAGATGAAAATGAATCATTTTGTAGAATGGCAACAGTAGGGATTGTCTCCAATGAGATGAAATAGCCCTCACACATGGCATGCTGCTAAAGCAAATTAGGTGTCTTTGTATGTTGACTATGCTATAGTATACAATACAAATGTTTTGAGTCTATGTGTGCTGAATTCGAGGTTGGTGAGTACAAACTTGCTTCCAGTTTGTTGACTTGCCTAGCATAGCATTAAATAGGAACTATTTCTCATTGAATGTACAATAATTAACTTCTGCAGCACAGGCATTTAAGTTTAAAGTGTTTTATCCTTCCCCTTCCCAAAGTTAAACACACACACACACACACACACACACACACACACACACGAGAAAGATAATGTATGGCAAAGTCAAGATTAATTTTAGGTTTCTGTGCTCAGACAGGACCATGGCATTCCAGCCAGCATGATTGCACAGGCACAGAGTTTTCCCAGCAAATATCATTAAGTACTTTATTTTTGCATCACAAAAATTTCAATATTTAATTTTGGTTAATCTTGAAATTAAAGGGTTCATTTAAAAAGGAACATTTTTTAAAACGCTTCAAATTCTAATCTCTAATGCAATTTAATTGTTTGGAGAGTGACATGTCTTACGAGCTAATTAATAATTTATTAAAATTAAATGGTGATAAATTTATTAATTTTGGAACTTCTGCAGGAAAACATTGTATATTTTTGTTTAGCTAACAAATCCATAGCTATAAAATGCCATAAAATTAAGAAAGTCTTGTTTCCTCTTGCTTCTGAAGCCATGTTCTTCAACCATCAATTTGTTTTCATACAGACAGTACAAAGCAAGCTTATAAATGAAATATTCACATCTAGCACATCCAAATCCTTCTATCTACATGATTTTTTTTTTTTTTTTTTTTTTTGAGACAGAGTCTCACTCTCTCGCACAGGCTGGAGTGTAGTGGTGTGATCTCGGGACACTGCAACTTCCATTTCCTAGGTTCAAGCAATTCTCCTGCCTCAGCCTCCAAGTAGCTGGGACTACAGACACACACCACCACACCCAGCTAACTTTTGTATTTTTAGTAGAGATGGGGTTTTGCCACGTTGCCCAGGCTGGTTTCAAACTCCTGGCCTCAAGTGATCTGCCTGCCTCAGCCTCCCAAAGTGCTGGGATTACGAGCGTGAGCCACCACACTTGAAGATCTTGAATTTTAAAGATTTAATGACTACAAGAAACTCATCACAAATGAAATATGGACATCAATGTTATTACATTTTCAGATGGCAACCATTGAACCAATAACACAACATTCTTCTTCATTGTTATGAAATGAAATATTTGTATAACAGTAACAGCTATCACTTGAGTACTTACTATATGCCAGGCACTATTTATATATTATTTAATATGTAAATAATTTAATGTACTGTGTATTTCATTAAGGGGGAAATAAGGAAAAAGCAGGGTCCATCATGGTGGACATACTAACTATCCACTAAAATCAGTTGTTCTTCTGATAGTAATTAATATGTAGGTAGGATACAGATGCTAAGCTAGAGTGCATACATCCCCAGGCTCTTTTGCAGTTAGGCATGGCCATGTGTCCAAGCTCTTGACAATGGGATATGGAAGGAGGCAACATCTACAAATTCCACTTCTCTTGCTTGAATGGAAATCACTGGACCCCTTCTCACAGCTAGACTGGCCATATCAGACCTGTTCCTAGACAACTATAAGGAGCGAAGCTGCCAGTCAGATAAAAAGATTAAACTTGAGACAATTATTTAATCATTTCATGTCCATTCATTTCAGCAGCTTAGCCTACCCAAAGTAATAGATCACACAGGCACACATACATGCATATACATATACATATGCACACATATATATTGTTTTATGGTCAATTACTTAAGGGTTTTTGTTTTTACTCTTGCAGACTTATTAATCCACCAAGTTATTTAAGAATACTTACTGATCGGCCGGGCGCGGTGGCTCACGCTTGTAATTCCAGCACTTTGGGAGGCCGAGGCGGGCGGATCACGAGGTCAGGAGATCGAGACCACGGTGAAACCCCGCCTCTACTAAAAATACAAAAAATTAGCCAGGCGAGGTGGCGGGCGCCTGTAGTCCCAGCTACTCGGAGAGGCTGAGGCAGGAGAATGGCGTGAACCCGGGAGGCGGAGCTTGCAGTGAGCCGAGAGCGCGCCACTGCACTCCAGCCTGGGTGACAGAGCGAGACTCCGTCTCAAAAAAAAAAAAAAAAAGAATACTTACTGATCAAAACACTAAGAATACCCACATGAGCTATATATAAAACTATTGTTTTCTGATTATTATATTGCTAGTGATAACTAACTTCAATTATATGGTTTTGAATTTGAATTTTATTGTTTACAAACCTTTTCCAAAAATATTCTTACTTTGTCTTCCTCACACTCTTTTTATTTTGTAGACCCTAAACTAAAATTCAGAGTGGTTAAGTAACTTGGCAAATACTACTCAGTTATCAATTGGCATAGACTGAACTGAGCCAGAATCCACGCCCTTTAAATTCATACTTCCTTTTCGTGACAATATCTTTAACCTTTGACTTGGTAAATGAAACTGATTTAAATTGTACTTCTCAAAAGGGAAGTGAATTTTGCCTGGTGTTGTTGTATTAAAAGTTAGCTAAGATCAGTCTTTCCTACTTCTTTATATTTGAGCATGTCTGGTATAATCCATAGTATGCTGAAAGATCAAACAGACATGTGGGGAAATACGAAAAAAAAAATTTATTTGAAGCTTCTTTGAGAAAAAGCCTCCAGATTATCTTCAGTTTTGTTAGCAGACTAACTCAGTGAGATTTAAGGCATTAGAAATAGAAGTTAATTTAAAATAAATAAATAAATAAATATTTCCAATGCAAAACCTTTTTTGAAAATCACTTTTCTGCCCTACACTTCAGCAAAGTGTCACTGTGAGATAACTATACTTTCTCTGCTTCTTAAGGTTTTCTTTAGGGTTTTCAATTCATCTGCTCCAATAAAATCTAATGTTCTCCTCACTAGTCTTCCAAATTCCTCTTCTGCTAAGGTTCGACACCACACATAAGTCTGTATATGGTGGCCAAGAACCTTCCAGAAGCATTCTTCACCCTGTCTCATGTTGTATTTAAACAATACTTCTCCTACCCACAAACAGAAGGGAATAAAACAGTAGCTTCCACTACATACTTTCTTCCACAGAATTACCCAACAGTTCTACTGCTATGCACACAAAGCACAAGGAAGAAAGATATAATTTATTTCATAACACACAAATATCTTCATGAGTTCATATTCAGATGAGATAGCTTCTTTGAAGACCCTGGAGATGTGCAGAGCTGCTCAGAGCAGCATCAAAGACTTTGGGGAAAAAATAATCTAAAACTGGAACCTGTCAGAAGGAGAAAAGAGCTCATGAGTGGAAATCTAAAACAAATGAAGCCTCGATGAGTTTTAGATTCCTCATTATATTAGTCTAGGTTTAGGTGATTAACTTTCTGATATGCTTAATATAAATGAAAATATTGCAAATTCTTCTAATCCTAGATAATTATTTATGGATCCATTAAGCATAAAAGGAATTATTCAACACTAGATAAATTATTAAAGTCATTAATTACCAACATAGAGAATTATTGTTGGCTGACTTGATTAAGTCTCTCCTTAAAACCAACAGTGTAGAGACACTTCTTTCAATTAATTTGACACTAGTGATTTCAGAAGCTGAAAAACATATGAACATGGTTTAATGAGGATGCTTTTATTCTGTGTTCTGTTCCCATTACTTGACAAAGAAATATTCGCTGATATTTTGGCTCAAAGTCATTGCATAAGCTATCTTTCACATAAGAGTAAATTAAAAATTAAAATTCTTTCTTAAATTAGCAAGTAGTGATTGTTTAATTAGAAAAGAGGAAATGCTTGGCTACTCCTTTTTAAATTGCTAAAAGGAAAGTAATATTGTTGGTGACAGAACAAGGATCAGCATCAAGTGTGGCCGATTTTGGAGAAGAAATTTCCTCTAATGACTGGATTGTTAAATCCCTCTAAGGCTATGCAACAGGTACTATAATGCATGCAAGAAATTTTATAAAGATATCAAACCTCTTTTCTCCCTTGGCTGCCAGTATACCACTTTGTCCCAATTCTCTTCTGGACTCTCTAAAGACTGATCAGTATTTTCCAGTATTGCCTGTCTGCCCCCAGAGCTCTTTTCTTATTATTCCATGTACTCTCACAAGAGTACCTTATCCACATCCATGAATTGCACTGGCACCAATATGTTGATTACCAAAATCCACATCTTCAACACAAACCCCATTCTAAGCTCTCAAGCCATATTTTTATACTACTTCTATATCACAGGGACCTAAAAACACTGAACATCTCTACTTCTAAATTATTACAGGGATCTCAAAATCAACACGTCCCTAATTTGCTATATCTACTCCCTATCACACATTCAAATAATCTGTTAGCCCTCCTACATTCTCCTCTAAATGAGTGGTTTCAGTCTTCTCCTTCAGGGCTTTGTCAGTGTTCCTCTTGAGACTGCATAAGTCCCAGTAGACGAGAGACACAGAGCTCAGGATCTCCATGGGCCTCACATGTCCGGGCATATTTCCTCCCCTACCCGCTTACCTCCCTTAACAAGCTGACCCAAGTCACGTAGCAGAAAGCCGCCCCCTCCTAACTTACCCATCCAAGCTGAATTCCCAACCATAAAAGGCAGAGCCTAACATTTACCTCCTTGAACAACGTCTCCCAAGGTTGCTAAAGTGGGACTCTAGCATTCCTGATAAAGAACTGACCATCTCCCAAGGTTACAAAAGGAAGAGTCTGGCATTCCCCATAAGAACTGGATCAGATCCAGCCAGCTACAGACAAGATGGACCCAGCACTGGCCTTTCACTGATTTTTTTTCCTCTTCATAATCTCATTATAATACTAAAATCACACCCAGGGGTGTAGATTTAACAGGGCAATGAGACATATGACACATAAAGAAGCATGTTATCAGACAGTGCAGATGCTAAAAATTCCCCACCTCTACGTGCCTACACATCACTCCTTTTCTCGCCTCAGCTTCCTTAAAATGACAAGAGCTTAGCCCTTTGGGGAGCTAGCACCAGGATCTCTTTCCCTTATGCTTCTCCCTTGCCTTGCTCAAGCTGCAAGCGTATTAAACCTTGCCTGAGAAAAATTTCTTTTTGGCGTGATGTTAATTTCTATTTATGCAAGAGCCAATATTTATCTGAACTTCAGTGACACTCTGGGTACCTCCATCATGAGCTATGGCCTTCATATCACCAGAACAATGCCATGTGTGACAGGAGGAAGAGGGAAGAACACTAAAATGCTCCACCCTGGTTCACTTTGTCCCCTGGAGATCCATGTAGTTCAGCTTATGGGCATGTTTCACAAATTTTTCTTAAAAACACTTATTTAGCTTCCAACTACAGCCTTTCTTTCTAAAGGACTCGAGTGTTGCCAGTGAAGTCACACTGAGTTTACGATGCCATGTCATCATCTGCAGCTGCCCCTCTCTCCAACCTCAGCTCTTCAGGAACCACACACTAACATGACAAGATGGACCCAGCACTGGCTTTCCTCTAAACAAGTCTACCCACGAACAGAGAAGCCTAGGGAAACTGTTGATCCCATACACCCAGCTACAACTGGATCACACATACATGCCTCTCTATCAAATATATACTTTATCAATTAATTGCAAATTAGTTGATATTCCTGATAGGCCTGTGGGACTGTAGACTACGGCTTGATAAAAGTTTAACAGTGGCCAGGCACCGTGGCTCACGCCTCTAATCACAGCACTTTGGGAGGCTGAGGAGGGCCGATTGCCTGAGGTTGTTATTAATAATAACAACCATAAGTTATTCTGATTGCCTGAGGTCAGGAGTTCGAGACCAGTCTGACCAACATGGTGAAACCTCGTCTCGGAACACTTATACACTGTTGGTGGGACTGTAAACTAGTTCAACCATTGTGGAAGTCAGTGTGGCGATTCCTCAGGGATCTAGAACTAGAAATACCATTTGACCCAGCCATCCCATTACTGGGTATATACCCAAAGGACTAGAAATCATGCTGCTATAAAGACACATGCACACGTATGTTTATTGCAGCACTATTCACAGTAGCAAAGAGTTGGAACCAACCCAAATGTCCAAGAACGATAGACTGGATTAAGAAAATGTGGCACATATACACCATGGAATACTATGCAGCCATAAAAAATGATGAGTTCGTGTCCTTTGTAGGGACATGGATGAAACTGGAAAACATCATTCTCAGTAAACTATCGCAAGGACAAAAAACCAAACACCACATGTTCTCACTCATAGGTGGGAACTGAACATTGAGAATTCATGGACACAGGAAGGGGAACATCACACTCTGGGGACTGTTGTGGGGTGGGGGGAGGGGGGAGGGACAGCATTAGGAGATATACCTAATGCTAAATGACTAGTTAATGGGTGCAGCAAAACAACATGGCACATGGATACATATGTTACAAACCTGTACATTGTGCACATGTACCCTAAAACCTAAAGTATAATAATAAAAAAAAAGAAATAAAAAATTTAAAAAAAAAAATTAGCCGAACATGGTGGCATGTGCCTGTACTCCCAGCTACTCGGGAGACTGAGGCAGGAGAATTGCTTGAACCAGGGAGGTGGAGGTTGCAGTAAGCCGAGATCATGCCACTACGCTCCAGCCTGGGCGAGAGAGCAAGACTCTGCCTCAAAAAAAAAAAAAAAAAAAAAAAAAGTTTAACAGCGTGTTGTTACTAAATCTGTGATCAAAAATCAACATTCCTGTCTCAAAATAATTCTAGGACATTCAGGTTAATCTGACCCAATCTATCCACTTTTATCAGGTGAAGCTTCTCACAAAAAAGTGCATCAAGCAGCACACTAATGGCAAAGTCAGTATCTTCCCTCTTTATTAATTTTCTACTGCCACATCGCAAATTACCACACACTTGGCAGCTTAAAACAATACCAACTTTTAGCTCACAGTTCTACAGGTCAGAATTTCAGGCACAAAGAGACTGGTTTCTCTGCCTGGATCTTATAGGCTAAAATCAAGGGGTCAGCCAGGCTGCATTCTCATCTGGAGCTCAAGTGCTCCTCCAGGACCATGTAATGTTCGCAGAATTCACTTCCTTGAAGTTGTAGAACAGTGGTCCCCAATTCATCACTCTCTGTTAGCAGAGGCTGCTCAGCTCTGAGGGGCCAGCTATAATTCTTGCCATAGGGACCCCCTCATCCTCAAAGCAAGGAACAAAGGCTCTCCCTTATGTCAAAGGGATATGTATAGCCCACTCACTTATAATCCCTTTCTCCAGGAAATGCCCAGTATCTTTTAAAAGCTTACCTGATTCGGTCAGTCTTATCAAGGATGTTTTTCTTGTCTTAAAGTCCCTTTTATTCACAGTTCTGGCCCACTCTTGAAGGCAGAGGATTATACAAGTATGTACAGGGGGTGAAAATCTTGGGGGTCATCTTAAAATTCTGCCTACCACATTACCCTTCCTGCTGATAATAGTTTCTTTCTACCACATAACCATGCACTAAATTGAATTATCCCCTGGGTAGAAAGAAAAGAAAAAAAAAGTAAAAGTGAATCATAGACAAGGGAATGAATGTGTGCTACTGGTATGGCTTCTGTGATTTGACACATATGTGAAATTCACAAAATTCTAAAACCTATACATAATGTAGTGTGCATCTATTAAATCCCTGAACTTCTTCGGTCTTCAGTTTTATAATTTGTAAAACCGTGATTGCCACTTTGTATGACTACACAGTCATAAATAACATATTTATATTCTAAAACTTACAAAGTGACAGAAATGAAAAAAAATGGTCTCAACTTACCTTTCTGTTAACGTCCATGAAAAGTAATCTCTACAACCGGTTCATTAAAAAGTAGCCTCCTAAACCTTTGATAAATGGTCTATTTGATCTTGCATTAAAACATTCCCCTGGCCAGGCGTGGTGGCTTACGCCTGTGATCCCAGCACTTTGAGAGGCTAAGGCGGGCGGATCACGAGGTCAGGAGATCCATACCATTCTGCCTGACACGGTGAAACCCCGTCTCCACAAAAAGACACAAAAAATTAGGCGGGCGCAGTGGCGGGCGGCTGTAGTCCCAGCTACTCGGGAGGCTGAGGCAGGAGAATAGCGTGAACATGGGAGGCGGAGCTTGCAGTGAGCCGAGATCGCACAACTGCACTCCAGCCTGGGCGACAGAGCAAGACTTCATCTCAAAAAAAAAAAAAAAAAAAAAAAACCCTAAATATTATTTCTATTTACAGAATTTTAAGAAAATATTTGCAATTATTTAATCACTTTAATTTTTCAAGTTATTTTCATAATTATTGTCACATTAGTTATTTTAGAAACCATATAAAATAGGTAAAACATGAATTACATTTTTCATTTCACAAGTGGAAAAAACCCTGAGTCTGAGAAAGAATAAATAATTTTTCCACAGCAAGTTAGGTAAAGAACCAAGAGCAGATTCCAATTTTTTTCTTCAACTTGTTTTTTTTCGTTCTTTTATTGTTGTTTTTTGTTTGTTTGTTTTGATATGGAGTCTCTCTCTGTCACCCAGGCTGGAGTACAGTGGTGCAATCTCGACTCACTACAACCTCTGCCTCCCAGGTTCAAGTGATTCTCCTGCCTCAGCCTCCCAAGTAGCTGGGACTACAGGAGCCTGCCACCACACCTGGCTAATTTTTGTATTTTTAGTAGAGATGGGGTTTCACTTTGTTGGCCAGGCTTGTCTTGAACTGCTGACCTCAAATGAGCTGCCCGCCTCGGCCTCCCAAAGTGCTGTGATTACAGGCATAAGCCACCACGCCCAACCTCTTCAACTTGTATTTTAAGTTCAGGAGTACATGTGCAGGATGTGCAGGTTTGTTACATAGGTAAACGTGTGCCATGGTGGTTTGCTGCACAGATCATCCCATCACCTAGGTATTAGGCCCAGCATCCATTAGCTATTCTTCCTGATGCCCTCCCTCCCCTCCTCCCCACCCCCGACAGGCCCCAGTGTATGTTGTTAGCCCCCATTTGTCCATGTGTTCTCATTGTTCAGCTCCCACTTATTAAATGAGAACATACAGTGTTTGGTTTTCTGTTCCAGCATTAGTTTGCTGAGGATAATGGCTTCCAACTCCATCCATATCCCTGCAAAGGACATTATCTCACTCCTTTTTATGGCTGCCTAGTATTCTATAATGTATTTGTACCACGTTTTCTTTATCCAGACTATCATAGATGGACATTTAGGTTGATTCTTTGTCTTTGCTGTTATGAGTAGTGCCACAGTGAATATATGTGTGCATGTATCTTTATAATAGAATAAATTATATTCCTTTGGGTATATACCAGTAATGGGATTTCTGGATCAAATGGTATTTCTGCCTCTGGGTTTTTTCTAATGTGGCCTGAGGCACTTCCTATTCCACTAATGCTCCTTTCATCTTTAGTAGTAAGCAGCTGTTTTTTTAAGGTGTACAAATATCACATCTTGTTTATCTTGCATTCCAAGGGGCATAGCACAGTCAATGTTTGTTGATGCAACCAACATTGAGCACTGCTAAGTGCCAGATATGGTTCCAGGCAGTGAGGTGCTGGGGCTATCTGACACACATGACACAGCCCTGCTTTCATGAAGCTTGTCAAGTTTAGATATTTCTTCCAAGGAGCATGATTTCTGACTAAGTCTCCAAGGAGCACTTAAACATCTGAGCACATAGAATCTTTTGATGTAGGATATGAAGTCAAGCAAAGGAAACAGTAATTACATCAAGTATTGAAATAATAACCAGTCACCAACTCATCACAGTGGAACATTTCAATTGAATTCTGAAGAATGTTCAATATAAATTTAAAATAGAGCCTCTAAGAATAATTTATGTCATTTAGTCATTCACAAAAAAGGAAACTTAACACTTAACACAACATATACTATTAATCTGCAATGCTCTACAGTGATTTTTTTTCCATTTAATCCTTGCAACATCCCTTTGAGAGTAGGTGCTATTATTAACCTCCATTTACAGATGAGGAAACTAAGGCAAAAATAGAAACTTGCCCAAGATCACACAGCCAGTAAAAGCCAAGATCTAAATCCCCAGTATCTTATTATGGAATTCAGGCTTTTAACCAGTAGGCTCTGTTACCCAATAAATATTTGCTGAGCATCTTCTAAATTCCAGGCACTGGGGATTGAAAAGCTGTTTTTGTTTTATTAATAGGATTATGAACTGAAGGAGCAATCTGATCTGATATAAATCTCGTACGACCTGATTTGCATGTGATCTTATCTGAATCATTTCTTTGGGTGGAAAATGCACTACTACAGTTTCTATAAGTTTCTGAATGGTAATGACAACTTCTTCCTTCTATATCTACCTGCTATTAGAACAGTGTCTTCTCAGAATAAAGTAAAGAAGTTTCCAAAAAGAAGAAAAATACTTATTAGACACCCTCTAGTCAAAATTCAGGTAAACATTTTTCTGGGGCATATGCCATATATATCAGGTTTTATCTTTGGAAATGCTTCTATCCTTCAATAAAACCTCTCTCCTCTCCACCATGAAAGTAAAACAAAATAAGGGTGGGTTCTTATCAATTTGAGCCTGAACAATACTTTTATAGTTGCAAACCCAAACCACATTTGACTACAAAGACATGAACATCATTTACAAATAAAATTTTATCCTGCCATTAAGAAATTTGGTTCATCTTCCAAAGTCTTAACATAAGACAGAGAAATGTGTTTTACACTTTTTAAATATTCTTTTTTTTTTTTTTGTAGCAATGGCCAGCTAAATAGCAGAGAAACCAGTGTAGGAGTATCTTTAGTGTATTGGAGTCTTAATAGCTTATCTTAATCATCAACATATCTGCAACATTTATATTGTGTTAGTAGCCTTGGCATTTATGTGACTTTTTAATTTTTTATTATCTAATTTGAATTCTTCCTACACTGCTGACTGTTATTTGGAAAATGCTTTCTTCTCATTGTGTGTGTGCTTGAGTGTGTGTGTTTCAAAAGACACATACAAGAAAAGATACATCAATATTCTCAGGGTGTTTTTAAACTGAACTCCAAATTCAAGAGATTTAAGGTTTAAGTATGAGTACACAGTACATTTTCAAAAAAGCCAACCTTTCATCAAAATCTGTAATAGGTATGCAAAGAGAGACAAAATCATCTGGCAACAGCGCTACATTTTTCCAACATTTCCCCTCACTATTTTACATTCCTTTTCCTCCTACAATTTTCAAATCCAAATTTACAGGAAAGCTTTTTGAGAGCACAAAACCACTTCCCAATTATATGCTTGATACTTAAATACCTAACAACTTATCTAATACTTATTTAAATGAGCCCAATTATGACAATCATTAGCATTTCTCCATTTACTGTTGTCTAATTATAATAGTACAGTACAAAGGTAGAGACGTAACACAAACAACGCTGAGCAGAGCAATGCAAAATCATTTATTCACAAGAAGGAGGGAAGGGTCTCTTGGCATATTTACTAACGTAGAGTCAAAAATGTTTGCCAAAGCAGTGTTTGGAGGTGAGTCTGCAATCATTTTTAAGAGAAAGGAAATTTTGCTCCCTAAAAGGAGAGAAAAAGAGAATAGTCAAAAGCAAATTTCCTCCAAGGGCTCATTCACATCTGCTGATTTTTTCCTTTCTAATTAGCAGGCTTTATGCTTGGACAATCAAAAACACTCAGGCTTAGAGGTAAAGACTGAACAAAGAAGTAATAGAGTTATCAGACAAATACACGTCCCGAAGTTACAATAGTGAGACTTCCAACTTTTAGACTTTAAAATTTTTTGAGATTGATATGCATTCAGTAGAACTATACTTCGGATTTTGAATTTTGATCTTTTTTCAGGCTAGCGATATGTGGTGGAATACTCTTTCTCCCAATGCTGGAGAGCATCAACAAACTGCAGCACCCAGTCAGCCATGCACGGAGGTAAACAACAGGGTTTTTGGATCATAATGAAAAGAAAAAATACACTGTGCAGCCAAACTTGATACCTTCCTGAAGAACACTACTCCTGCTAAACCATCAACAAGTGTTCATAACCCAGTGCTTTCTATCATCTGTTCTCGAGCCTCCCCAGAAAAGAGAGAAACTGATGATCCTGCTGCAGTAGCATCCCAGTCATCTAGCAATTAATTTTGCTTTGTTGCTTCATATGTTAAGAATAATGAAAAGGACTGGATTTCTTCAGGCTAAATATAGAAACTAGCCAAAGTCCCAGGGAAAAGACACCTGACATAAAACCTAAAGAAAATGAAAAGTGCATCTATTCTGAAGCTCATTGTCCTTATTTCTTCTTCAGATGAAAGAACTGTTTTCAATGTCATATTTATGTTATGTTATGTTTTATCCCAAGCTTAGCAGATTGAGATAAATCTAATTAACAATGCTTCTAGGAGTATAACTCGTAGACCATGTGTTTACAAAAGAAGCAAAAGTAGCAGAAGAAAATTGTCCTGGAGGTAACCAATATTAATTTAATTAATTAGTTAATTCTCATGCTGGCACAGGATTCTATGATTCTGAGAAGTAAACATGTATTTGCCTTAAATATCCCATTTAAATGCCTTCTTTTATTCATTCATTCCACATTTTGCTATGTGCCAATCCCTGATTTAAGGATTGGAGATGGAATGTAGTGTAAGACAGGCATGATCCATGATCTCATTGAGCAAATATTTCACTGGAATTATAGAAATCAAAAAGTAGAATAGGTACCATATACTTAATATAAAATTTAAATCAAAATGGACAACAGGCCTAAATGTAAGAGCTAAAACTGTAAGACTCTGATATGGTTTGTTTCTGTGTCCCCATCCTAAACTCCTGTTGAATTGTAATTTCCAGTGATGGGGGAGGGACCTGGTGGAGGTGACTGGATCATGGGGGCAGATTTTTCCCATGCTGTTCTTGTGATAGTGAGTGAGTTCTCATGAGATCTGATGGTTTAAAAGAGTGTGGCACTTCCCTGCTCATTCTTTCTTTCTCTTTCTCTCCTGCCACCATGTGAAGAAGGTGCTTGCTTTCCCTTCTCCTTCTGCCATGATTGTAAGTTTCCTGAGGTCTCCCCAGAAGCAGAAGCATATACAGCCTGCAGAACCATGAGCCAATTAAAACTCTTTTCTTTACAAATTACCCAGTCTCAGGTGGTTCTTCATAGCATTATGAGAATGGACTAATACAGTCTCAGAGAAACAAAACGAGACAAAACAAAACAAAACGAAAAAAAAAAACAAGGAAAAAGCTTCATGACAACGGATTTAGCAAGATTGTTTGGATATGACATCAAAAGCAGAGGCAACAGAAGAAAAAATAGGTAATTTGGATTTCCTCAAAGTTAAAACATTCGTATGTCAAAGGACAGTATCAACAGAGTGAAAAGACAACCCATAAAATGAGACAAAATATTTGCCAATCATACACCTGATAAGGGAATAATACCCAGCATATATAAAGAACTCCTACAACTAAATAACAGGTAAAATGTCATAGGCCATGGAAGGAGCCTAGATTTTCCTCTAAGGACAATGTAAAACCTTGGAGGATTTTTGAGAAAGAGAATTAAGTGATCTAATTTGTTTGTAAAAGATCATTTGGCCACTGTGTAGGAAATGAATCATAAGAGGGCAAGAGTTGAAGCAGATCCATTAGAAGTTGTTCTAACAGTAGGGACAGTGGTGGCTTGGAATAGATGATAGCACTCATGACAGAGACAAATGGAGGCATTCGACATATGTTTTGAAGGTAAAGCCAACAAATCTTGCTGTTTTCATTATAAATAGGGTAATCATACATTCCCTGTTTCCCTGGGGCAGAACTGATTTCTGTCTGTCGTCCCAGTGCCCTGCATGGTTAGTATCTCTTTTATTCTCAACAGTATCCCAGTTTGAACAATAAATCATATGGTTGCCCTAGCTATGAGGAAAAAAGGAAAAAGAAGAATCAAGGGTAACTACTCGGCTTGAGCCACATTTGTAGTATTGATGTTTCAAAGATGTACTATTAACAGTATTGTTAACGAAAGAAAAACAACAGAACTCAACATTTGTTTTATTCACGAGTCCTTTTTGTCCATAGTCACTTAACAATCTCACGTTTCTCTTTCCAACCCAATTCAGTAGCTATGTATATGTACTAAAACTTCAGAAGAAAAAAAAAAATAAGGCAAATTGAATTAGCCAACAAAAAGATAGTTCAAGTAACTGGTCAAAAAATACAAGAGAAAAGGAGAAATTCCCAGGAGAGAGCAGCACTTACAGGAGTAGCTCTTAGACTGCCCCTGGTCCTTCTGCTCAGACAGAGACAAAGAACATGGAACCGGGTCTTTGGTCTGCTAAGACTGTGGTAGAAGGAGCTTTATCCTGGATCCTGGACCTGGGAGGGTTTTATGCCACGAAGAGATAGAAAAGAAGACTCTCGGGGAAACATAGCCCTGTAGAGTGCCTGGACCACATAAAAAAAAAAAAAAAAGACACTGGAAATTAGTTAGAAAAAAGCATCAAAAATGAAGAAGGCTATATGGGAATTCTTCCTTAGAAGGAGGATTGTGGCATAGGAATCTCTAGCATCCAAAACCAAGAAATGTTTTTCTATCTGGAAGCTGTTATTTCCTGAGATAACCCTCAAGGAGTGCCAAATTTATTATTATTTTGCATTCTGAAAAAAACACAGGCTGATGTGGCCTGAAAAAATACCTGCTACATATTTCTCTCTCTCTCTCTCTCTCTCTGTGTGTGTGTGTGTGTGTGTGTCTCTGTCTCACACATACACACAAACACACACAGTTCTTATAATACATTATTGCTTTCTTCCTTTATCCAAAGAAGTAGCAGCAATGAGAACAATCCTCTGAAGTTTGCTTTCATAATTCTGAAGTTCAACAAATATCCACAAGGCCAAAATAGAACTTCAGGCCACCCTGAAATAACTGTTAAACAAAATTAACACCAAAGCTTAGTATGAGAACTATCCACATTTATTAATATTTGAAGGCAAATTCGTCAAAATTTATACCTCTTATTACACAATGAACCAATATACTTTTTTAAAGTGATGGGAATCGACTGGGGATTGTCAGTGAATGTGATCTGGTTAAAGAAGAAAATAGATTAGTTGTGTTTCAAAGGGAATTACAGTATTTCACCTGCTACCCATAATTTTCAGGCTATTTTAAGCCTTGGTTTTGTGACCATCTACATACTATGATTTCTAATATTATCCTAAATAGAAGAACTCTAGTAGTGCCCAGGGACTCAAAGCTGATTTTTTTTTTTAATTTCAGTAATTGTTTTTGTCAGTTGAAAGCCCTAGGATATGAAGAGCACTAGGACTTAACTAAAGTCTAAATTCAGCTCTAACATAAAGAAAGAGCGAGAGAAAGGGAGCGAGCGAGGGAGGGAAAGGACGGGGGAGACAGAGAGAGATACAGAAAGAATCCTTTCAGGCCAGCCAAATCCACATTTATGGTAACCTGCCCCAATCTTTGAAATACATATGATTCATGGAAGCATCTGAATGATCTTTTTAAAACCACAGAGCTGAAACAAGTAATTGCTAAAGAGTCACTGGATTAGAAGGCTAGGTGAAGCCCACTATTTCTTCAGGTTTTCGTGATCAACAGCGGCCCAAAACATATTTGATTTCACTTCTGCTTATGCAAATATCATTCATCTCGCCACCGTCATTTGCTTTAGTCCCTTAACAGAGTTCTTTAATCATAGTTGTTTCCACAGATCCATCAAATCGCATTCATTATTGTATCCTGGACTCTAAATTAAGCTGAGTAACACTGAGATGTTATCTTTTACGTGTTATGCGCTACCCAAATATTATCAGTTCTCTTAAGACTGCCTGAATATTGTGAGCCACACATAGCTACCTCCAGGCCAATGCAGTCATTGCTCATTTTACCTCACATTAGTCTCCCTTGGTTTTAATTCACATTCAGATCTTGGCTTTTCCAGTGGATAAAATTTCAACATTATTTTAAAGTAGTCTCCAGCCTCTAGTCCAGTAGAGTTAAACTCTTGGGGACTTTCTTCAAGAATTTCAGTTAATGGACTGAATTGAAAAAGCTTTTCCTACAAACAAGTGATGAGCTATATAGGAAATCTGACTCTGAACAAAACGTCTTGGCAGTCATTTACACATCCATAATCTAATAGATGATTTTCAAACTGGACCACATACCAAAATTATACTGTAAAATTAAAGAAAAATGTTTCTACTTTAGAAAAATAGGAGCATTTTTTACTGTATGAAGAATAGTGAGGTTTCTAAACAGAACAGTTGGCATCACTTTGAGTAGTCTGCTGATTTGGAAAGAGAAAGAGTGCCTCAAGACTGTGAATAAGCCATTTTCCTTTGGCAATCAAGAAATCATTGGGGACAGAAATAGAGTCACTACCAATCTTAGAACTAGAGCCTCAAGGTCAACTGAAGAACTAGTCTGTTCTCTATCTCTTTCCCACAATCATGTGATTATTCCCTTTTTGTTCTCGCTGAACATGACAAATATTTTTTTCTAAAGAATATATAAACCCTATTGCAGCATTCATTTTCCATGGAAAATATTCTGTTAGAGTAAGAAGAATGAACAAAAGTATCTCTTCTTTGGTTGTTCAGTCCTTTCCAGAAATCTGCCACTTTTGTCAACACATTTCATAACTCCAAGGATAACCAGTTTGGGCCAAAATTATGTTTTCAATAATTAAGATAGAATGATGCTGGCAAAGCTGAGTTTGTACCTCATATATACAGATACTTATGCCTATTTTCCATTGTTTTGCCACTTTCAGAGAATTTGAACAAAAGATTTGAATATCCAGACACATTATATATCAAAATTAATCAACAGGTATTTGTTGAGTGCTTCATATGTAGCAAGCATTTTGCTAGAAACAGGTACCTCCTTTTCTTATCTCAGGTGCCAAGACAAAAAAGTTGGTTTGAAGTCCCAGTCCAAGTTCCTGCTTTTCATCTAAGTAGTTGTCTGCAGCCATTCCAGTCCACAGTGAATTTTTTCTTTCTCTAAGCAACTATAGCATTTATATCTGTATTTCTTATTTTAATTCAAGGCAGTGAATTCCATTTGATGGAATTAATGATGTTAAATAACATAATTGCAGAGCTTGGCACATGCTTTGTATAGAGTAGATATGTGTCTACTGTATTAAATACAGTTAATATTAAGTATTAAAAATGAATATTTGCTTCCCTCTTTAAGATAATGTCTATACTTAAATACATGGAACTCATTATGTAACATATCTCTAGGTACAGCTCTTACATTTTTATACCATGCACTTTACAATCTCATTATTACTAGGAGGGTGGAGAAGAGGAAGGTCATCAAACTACCCATGAAGCTGAGGTGGTAGCAGCTAGAACATCATAACTGAGAGGTCAGTTGATACTCTGAGCCAGTGATTCCAATCTCATACAGCAATTTGCCATTTTTGTCATTACCCATACCTCTAATGCAATCATTTGAAGGTCCTAATTAACCACCACATCCCCTAGGTGATCCCAGACCCACGATAGTCATTCAGTAATTTGTCAAACTCAAGGTAAAGTGCAAGCTCAATCACAATACTATTTCATAGCTGTCTCATATCTGCTCTAGGAAAGATATTTTGAAACACATTTGAAGATTTGCTATTAAGTGTTTTTAATAAGCTTCCAAAGAAATGTAAAGCATTCTAATTGCTGTCAACAGAGTATTAAGTTGAGTGACATATTCTTTTCAGCTAGTCACTCTTTGGTGTGACACTGAGCAATAATACTGAACCATTTGAACATTTAAAATTATTTTTAAAAGAATAACTAGTATCCACTGTTAAATCTACCAACTTGTTGGCATCGGTGCCCAAAATTCTACCTTCTTTCTTGATAATATAGATAACCAGTCTGTGCTCCTAGTTAAGATTAACCCACCATTTGTACACTTGATTCCATCCCCATGCACCTACTCAAGAGCGTGGGAACCAGCTCTTCTCCACTGGCTCTTACAGGAACAGATTGTCCTGTTAAACCACTATATAAACACACAAATATGCTGTAATTTCTCTTAAATAAAAACTAGTTTCTTCACCTCACTCCCCCTGCAACTTCATCTTCTATTACCTCTTTTCTCTTCAACTATTTCCACCAAACCTCCTTAAAGGAGTTATTTAAATTCCTGTCTCCGATTTCTAGCCTTTCATTCTCTCCAATCAGGGCTTTGCTCCTGCCAAAACCATTCCTATCAGGGTCACAAATGACCCTCCAGTTTGATAAATCCCACAGTCAGTTCTTAGCCTTCATATTCCTTGACACGAATAATCTAAATTCTTCGAAATGTCTTCCTTATTTGACTTCTAGAATACCAAACTCATCTGGTTTTCCTTTCTACTCCTTCTTAGCCTCCTTTACTGGTTCCTGCTCTTGTCTCCAACTTCTAATAACCCCAATGTCTAGAAAAGGATTTGAAACATGGTATACGCCCAATATGTATTTTGTGAATAAGTGAATGAATAAATCAACCTCATTAACAAACACCTACTATAGCAGATTAGAAGCTGGCTCCAAGGTCAATGGTATGATTTTTTTAACATATCCATCTGCAAAGGAAATATTCTATCAAGGAAAGAAGGGCATAATGTTTACACTTCTCTAGACGGTTTCAGAGATATGGGCCCTGCAAATTATCTTCTCCCAAATCCCATATAATTTTTAAACCATTATAATTAAGTGAATACTCGGCACTTACCATGGTCAGCCATCAGTTTCCAATCAGATTTACATATCAGTGAAGGCTTTATCTGATACATGAAATTTGTTTTATAGTCCATTCAAATCTTCTTTATAATCAATACATCAGTCTATTTATGGATTTTTATAGGATTTGGTATTCAACTTTATTATTTTAGACTATTACAGAGAACTTGGCTGTTATAAATTTTCTTTTATAATGCTTCATTGCTGAATCTCTGATTTGTTTGCATTTGAGTCATTGGTTAGGAGCACAAACTTGCAACAACATTATTCTTTTAGGAAAATATTAATCTGACACATAGAACCATTTTCAGGAATGCATTGTGATGGAAAGCAATTTACAAGTTTTTATTGTAAGAGACTCTGTGTACATTCTGTGGGTTTATCAAGGTAATATTAATGATGGAAATGAAGATTTCAAATATATGTAATTAAAATGATAAATGCTTAATAGCAAGGTGCAGCACTGACAAAATCTATTGTACATTGGCATTGCTAGAAGTGGCTTTTTAACAAATAGAATTTACATATTCAAATGAATTTTCACTTCAAACCGGTTACATATCTTAAAAACAAAGAATCAGCAAGACCCCCTGGGGAAGTCTGTAAATTTTAGCTATAAACACAATAACCACTAGAATTTATACATCCAAACAGGTATTGTTCACCTCACAGTGATAACCTTGCAAAGCTGCCCCACATTCCAGTGTTGGTGTCATATGCTCAGAACATTTTTGGAACTCCATCTTCAAAAACAGCACCAAAGCCTACATTGCACTCTTTATTGCCCTCAGAGGGCCACGTGTTCATACTTTGAAGGTGGATTCTTTTAAAAAACAAGACAAAACAAAATTATTCAATGTCAAGACCAACAAATCAGATAATGATAAAATTGAGTAATACCATCATGAATCCAAAACGAGATTTAACTACAAAATAAAAAGGCAGATGTCCTTGTAAAAGATTGCAAATCTGCTCTGAAGGCAAGTCCCAAAGAGGAGGAGATTTAAGTATGTATTGAGCAACTGAAGCAAGGTTAAAATGAATGTAGCCTCCAGGGTGGCTACTGTGAAGGGTATCAATCACTTTGGTTTTAAATTCAGAAAACTTTGTTTTAAAACTTCGGTGGATATTTTGTGACTTAGGTACCTAAGACACTAGAAGTTAATGTTCCCCGTTCTTCTCAGGGTTATGCTTCTCAACTTCAAAAATATCTGTATAATTGACTAAGGTAGCTCTTAGCTTTTTATTAAGAAATAATTTTAGTCTCACTCTGGAATGGAAAACGAAATATCGTGTGTTCTCACTTATAAGTGGGAGCTAAGCTATGAGGATGAAAAGGCATAAGAATGATATAATGGACTTTGGGGACTCAGGTGGGGAGGTTGGGAAGAGGCGGTGAAGGACAAAAGACTACACATTGGGTACACTGTACACTGCCCAGATGACGTGTGCAATAAATTCTCAGAAATCACCACTGAAGAACTTATGCATGTAACCAAAAACCACCTGCACCTCAAAACCTTTGAAATACAAATAAAATGTTTTAAAAAAAGAAATAATTTTAGAAAGAAATCAGTTTACCTTTTAAAATTTAAAATGGATAAAAACAGAAAAAATATAAACCTTAATATTATCCCAAAATTCCTTAATTTACATATATGTTTATTTATTTTGGCTAACATTGAATGCTTACTCTATTTCAGATACTTCTAAACACATTAAGCATATTCATTCGTTCCATCTTTATAAGAAACTTGTGAGATACATTCTATTATTAGCTTCATTTTACACGTAAAAAAAAAAAATGAAGTCAGAGAAATTAAGAGACTACCAAAAATCACATAGGGCAAAAGGGCTACAGCCAGAACAGGAACACAGGCAATTCAATCCAGAGCTATTCTTTGAACTACTGCACTACATTCTGAGAATATTCACCAGATTATCAAGACGAATTAGAAAAATATATATTTCAAAGGTAATAAGATATGCAGAAATGAGAAAAACAACAGTAAAGCATTAGCCATTAACAGATTCTTCTAAATTGTTCAGTTTTTTAAATGCTAAGAATATTTGTAATTGTATTATTATTCCTGTTTATCTAACCCCAGGCACCAGGCCACTTAGATAAGTCCTTGCTAGGGAATTTGAGTGACGTAGTAAAAGTGTGCTTCGTAGGACACTTACTTATTATTATACGATCTTAGAAAACTGTCCTACCACAGGATACATACAACTATAAGAGCATCATAAGCATGCTATGATAAGAGTAAGAAATGCAAGGTCTTTGAGAATCAGGCACTGTCCTAGGCACTCAGGCTGCAAGTGAGAGAAGGGATATAATTGTCACCCTGCTGGAGTTAATGTCTTAAGGGATAGACAGTCGATTAACAATTAAACAAATAAAATATGAGTGTTATTCTAATCATGAGGAAAATAAACATGACACTGTGGTAGAGAATAAAGTGGGTGGTTAGGAAAGGTCTAAAAGAACATGGTCTGGTCCAATGCACTGAAATTCTGTAAGGCCAGATGGCATAGCAATGAATAACATTAAGGAATTGCATAGCAAGAAATTAGTATCTATATCTGAGTGGCACAGCTCACATAAATTTAATTTAGTAAGGCAGATTCCGTGAGTTAATATGTCCAATTCCCATACTAACCTATAAATGGTTAAAAAGCAAAAGGCCCTGGTTACCTAAAGGATGTCTCACCTGATTTTAGTAAACTTTGAGTGAGCCTCTGAAAAACAGGTGGTTCCAGGAATCTGCATTCAACCCTACCATGATATCGTTAGTCTCATGTATAGGTTTGCATTGCTTATTTTCTGGCTTCAATCATACAAAGGAAAACTAATATTGCTCAGAGGTAAAGAATCCTTTTTGCCAGTCCTCAAGTTTGAACCAGTCTTTGTGAACTGTCTTTCCCCAGAAAGCCTCTGTGAGCATTTAATATTTAAACTGAAATCTAAAGGATGAGAAGGAGCCAGTTTTGCAGAACTGCAGGAAAAAGAACGCTACAGGTCTGGTTCAAAAAGCAAACTTTTACAAAGACTGATACTAGCAAAACATCTCTCTAAATTGACATGTCTTTACTAGTCCCTTTTAACATTACCATTTCCCATTACCACAAACCCAGCATCCCATAATAAGATGTGGAAGCCATTATCAATGGAAGCAAAGGGGTAACTGCTGATTCTCTTATTTGGAGGTCTTATCTGCGTTTGGACTCTTAATCTTTAAGCACAGCCCAGTTCCCCTGCTGGATCTGGGATTCCTGTCTTGGTGCCAGAGATGTTGCTTAGATTGTGAGGTACTCTTTCAAAAGCCAAGCATCCACACATCACTGACAATAAAAACACTAAAGTCACATTAAGTACTGTAGAGAAAGCAGGAAAGGTGAAGGACCTCTGCTTTAACTACACCTGAGTCAAAAGGAAACTGTTTAAAAAATCTGAGATACAAAGACACATAAGATGTCACAACAGTATCCTATTCATAAACAAGAAAATGCAGAACGTTTGTTTTTTAAAAAGCAGAGGAATAAATGAACCAAACCAAGGTCTGCTTTCTTAAAAAAGGTTTACTAAATTGGGTGTCCAGGATTATAAATCCCAATTACTATTTGAGTCTCCCCTTTTCTAAGTATTTCCAGAATAAGATAAATGACCACATTTTGCCTTAAAACTATGTTAATGAAAAAACTTCTAAAGCATACAATGCAATTTCCAAAATTTTAATAATGATAACTCAGCGTCACAAATGAAGCCAAATCTGGTGGGTGAGCCAGTGTTGAAACATAGGCACAAATGGCTTAGCTTGTCACTCTCGTGCAGTTTGCAAACCCTTCCCCAAGCTGCCAAACTGTACTGATTGCCAGGCCTCTGGAATGTCACACAATTTCTCTTAGGGGCTGTTGAGCAGCAGGTACCCATACCTGTGCATGTCCTCATGGGGCACATGCCTGAAATCACACAGCTCCACACCCCAAGTTGCAATACTGTTTTATGGACATTTTGCATCTATATCTCTCTCTTTGATTCCCCATCAGAATGTCTCCTGTTTATCACCCCCTTGCTATTTCTAATCTCTGTAGTCAGCTGTTGCAGCTGTGTCTAATTCCACAATTCTGTTTCTATTTCTTTATTGATTATTCAAAAAGAATTTATTAAGAATTATGTCCCAAGCACTGTGCTAGGCAAAAACTGAATCAAAAAGACATGATCTCTAATTGCAAGGAGCTTAAAATGCAGAGTAGACAGATGTTAAACAAACAAATATAGCATTAGAACTTGCAGTAATATAATACTATGAGGGGGAAGGATAGAAAGGAGCTTATTTGGACTCTGGTTCCAGAAGGCATTTCTGAGGAGGTAATAATTAAACTAAGGCCTAACAGATAAATAGCAAAAAGCCAGAGAAAGAGTGAAGAGAAGACACTGAAGGCATAAGGTGCAACACAGGCAAAGGTCTGAAACCAATGAGATCTTGGCACATGTGAGGAATGGAAAATAGGTTGGTCAACAGGAAGAGTGAAACTGGCATGCAATGAAGTAGCAAAAGAAGTAGGAGTCAGATCATGGTTTGTAGGTCATGTTAAATATTTTTAACACAAGGGTTGGCTAGTAAACAGTATTGACATGATCTCCTTGATTATATTTTAAATGGCTGTCTTGTCTGTCCTATAGGAAAGAACTAAGAAGAAGGCAAGAGTGGAAGTTAGAAAGTCAATTACAGGGACATTGCAGTAATGCATGTGGACTCCATCTCTTCTCAGTGAGTTTCTTCTGTCTCCTCCAGTCACTTATGACCCACTCTGATTTTTCATGGAAAAGCTTGACTTAGAGGCACTGGTATCCCTCAGTAGTTTTCTCTATTCTTCTATGTGGTAAATCAAACAATCAGCATGAGAAAAGTTCCAGCTTTTCTCAGCTGTGTTCATGATTTTCGGAGACTGCTTTGTCATGAAAGTTTAAAGATGTCCGAAGCTTGTGAAGTTGAACCCCAGAAAACTAAAGTCTACATTCCACTATATTAAAAAGAGATAGTTTCATGGATTCTATGTGATAATATATATAACTTTAATATATACTTATCAGCAAGAATTTCCCATTTTGGAAGTGAAAACACATCTGTCAAAATTTGACTTCAGTGATAAACGGTGTTGCCTTAACATTTTATCACCCGGGTCCTTAACTTGACATCTATAAACACTAAGGAAAGACCATTAACGCCCTGAAAGAGTATGCAAACACTTAGATGCATTCGTGCTTGAAGACTTTTCTGCAGAGGTCTGTAACACACATCAGAGTTTCGGCAGGATACAAGAGTGAGTGGCTGAGGTTTACCTACCCATGGCTAGCAAGCTTTCTCATCATCTCCATGGGCACACGACCAAGGCTGGCCAATCAGAATCTTCCCTGACACTGATAAATGGATATGAAGAGGAAAAAGCTAGGCTTTCGCTGGAATTCCTAAGCTTGGGCTGCAGTGGCTGTGTTCCCTGTCATGTGGAAAAATCTTTCCAAAATAGGACAAAAGTATAAAAAAATAGACATTTAGGTTAAAAACAAACAAACAAAACAGGCAGAGACAGACAGATTTCTGCCATCATTAAATCAAGGCTCTAATTCTTGCCTCTGTTCCTCCAGTTCTGGAATCTACCCCAGTATCCTTCCAAGCTACTTGAGCTGATTAATTCTCTTTTTGTTAAGCTAGCTTGAGTTGGAAGTCTATGCCTCTTGCAAGAGAATTAGTCCTGGCTTATAAAATAACAGTCAAATGCTTAAGAATTATCTCTTCAGTGTAATGATCTGATATCGAAATCCATCAGAGACTTAAAGATATTAAAATTGAAATTGAATAAAAATATGAATTCATATTTGACCACTTAACTTTCGGAGATATTACTATGACTACCTACAGATATTTTACCAGATTTAGTTCTAGCAGCAGAAATTAAAGCCTAATTAGACACCTGTGGGAAGCTTATTGAATTATATTTACACATTAAATGTTTGCTTAATAATCTAATAAACCATAAGACCACTTGAGGTTACAAACTAGATGGCATATTTTAGACAAATTTAATGGAATTAGGTAGCTCACATAAAATTGTTTAATCCAGTACATGTCATAAAAGACTTAAAATGCCATGACAGAAAGAGACTTGTAATTTCATTCTAGTGGTAATGACGATATAAGGAGTAAAAACTGGTAAATCACAAAATATAGAAACACTCTGCCTAATCAATAGTGTAAGTCTCTAGAACATCCTCCAAATCAATATGATATATAACAATGACAAGAAGCACGTAAGAGTAAATGAAAAAAAAGTGAATTGTCTCCCAGCCCAGAACCATTATCTGTACTATATTAAAAGAGCATTTAACACAAAAATGTGATCAGTCTTCTTAACTGCAGTAGCACTGACAATAAATAAAATCTATCTTTCCTTCTTCATAATAGAGAGTTATAACGTTCCAGAAACCTCACAAAACTAGAAAACAAATAGTTTTGAGAATCTTAGACCACACTAGCACTTAACTACAGACTCACACCTGCAGGCTTTTGGCAATATCTAGAACATTCAAAGTTTATAATTACTGAGTTCAATGACCATTTATGCATAGGATGTGCATTATAAATTTAACTTCCAGTCGGAGAAATAGCAATGCAGTAAAATCTCATTGAGAATGGGGCGTTTTAGATAAATAAATTTTGCCAAGCATATGAGGAGGCAGATAATACACTGAGTGCCAGCAATATGACAGGCTCTTGCTGGCTGCACTTCACATATATGATGTCATCCCAGCCCCATGGCACCCCTGCATGGTGGGAAGTATCCCCTTCACTTTACAGATCAGTAAACCAAAGCTCAGAGTATAAGTAACTTGCCCACATCACTTCAGCCTAAGGGATGGATCTGGATGCAAATACAGTCTGACTCTGAGTCAGAAAAATTTTTTTCATTTAGATCATGTTTTATTTAATAAATGCTTATAAAATGAGAACAAATTATAGATGTAAATATTCTTTTAAAGTAGAAAATATTGAATGTATTTTCTCAAAGTCTCAAGGATAATTATCAGTACGAATTTTTTTATTCTTCTTGTTATCCCTCAAGGTCAAGCTTTTGATTATTCCACTTGCTGTCATTATGTCTTCCACAAACACTGCCTCTTCATAATAGCAACTCCCTCTACACACACACACACACACACACAGCCCTTCAAGTTTGTTCTTTCAATCTTCTCTGGGTGGGAAACGAGAACACCATGTTGTTTAAGTATTATATGTTCATTGAGAGCCATTAAAATTCTGGAAGAACCAAAAAAGTCAATTCCATGTTACCAAAGTCTTTGAAACCACTATGTCAGAGGCCTCCTTGGTTTATTCCCTTACTCCTAGTAACATCTATATCCCAAAGGACTGAAATTTCAGAAATGAAGACTGGAGATAGAAGATTGCTTCCAAATACATGAAAAGTGGCTGTATTTATACCCCTGTACAGTTTGGTCTGAGATTTCTGGTATACTAGCTAACTTCTAAATATAGACTCCAGCAATGATTTATGGACTAGACCATATTTGCAATCCCTTACCCACCTGTTAGATCACTTGAAAATCTTATTTGTTATAGCCTATATCATACATCTCATCCCATCCAGTCATCCTAAAAGAACAGTGTAGACCTTTCTATAACAATGAATATCATCACTTGTATACCTCTTGAATGTCAAGAACTGCACTAGGCACTCTGAGTGCAGTGACTCACTAATCTCACAAGCAAACAGTTCTGCCCATTGTGGTATGCACGCTGTGCTCTTCAAAACGTATGAGTGCCAGTTATATAGACTACTAGGTGAGTGGTACTCCTTGCAAATGTACAATGCCCAACCTACACAGTGGCATAAAGGTAGGTATTATTGGATTCCCATGGCACAGAAATTGAGGAAACCAAGGCTTAGAAGTTTAAGTGGTACAGGTATGTCAGGAAAAAAGGTCTTAATCACTGTGTTATACTGCACCCTATATTTTCCTACAGAATAATGTTGAGTTGTGATACCTTAAAACATACCCATACTTGCAGACACTTCAGATATATCTATACACAAGCACTCAGAATGCAGAAATGGCCTAGGCTACTAGGAGATTACCCAACAACAACTATCTGTTTCTCAAGAGTACCCCAGAATAAACCAGGACCCAGAAGAGTCCTGATGATCCTAAGAGACCCCTCAAATATAAGAACAGCTCCATAGATTAGGTTATGGAACCAATAACCCATGCCCACCTGAGATCCCTAAGAGCCAATACACACATGACTAATGGATTTGACCAATACAGTGCCATGGCTGACATCAAATTATCAAACTAATTCCTAAATGAGTCTATAGGTGCTAAGAACTGATGCATCTCTGATCTATAATCATGCTTAGTACGAATTTGGACTTAGCTGGAAATATACACTGAATACACTTTGCGTTTACCTGGAGACGCACACTCATCATGCTTGGTAACCAAATTTCCCTGGATTGGTACCAATACTTGGTAACCAAATCTCCCTAGATTGTTAGTTCTTCCATAAGCCCAAACATAACTCTTATTTGGAAAGGTAAACACTGTAGAGTTCAAGCAGGTTCCAAGGCAGCTCTGCAGCTGATAAGCCACAGAACCTTTGGTGCAGCTTCTATAAGAGCAATCCATCCGATGGCATGTACCATCACTACCCTACACAGTAAGTTCTACTTCAGCACAGTAGGAATGGACCATTTCTGGAGTCTATTTGAGAGCCCTTTCATTTATCTCAATTTTTACTAAGTGTTTACTGAATACCTACTCTAATACTAAGTGTAGCATTAGCCAATGCTATATTGACACGAAAAGGAATAGTCACTGTCCTCAACCCACAGGAAAAGGAAGGAGGAAGATGTAAAAATAGATAAATCCTAAAACACATAGCAGTGCTGACAAAATGGTGAAAGAGCAATTAGCTCTGCCTGTGGGTGGGACAAGAGGTTGGAGAAAGATTCATAGAAAAAAAAAGTGGCAGTACTAATGGGTCCTGGAGGACAAGTAGGAGTTTGCCTAGTTAAGAAGCTGAGGTGGAGAGCAGGTGGGAGAAAGCTGTTTCTTGTTATATAATTAACTGCAAGAGCATAAAAGGAAATTTTCTTCCTGCTTTCATTATACTTGTGCTTTGTCCTCCCTTGATTACATTTTCTTTGAGTTTAAAGTAAGCAATCAGGGGAGATTCACTAGACTGTTATTTGGAATGAAGTGGAATGGGCTGGGTTCAGGTAGAAACTCTTGCTATTTTTAAAATATTTTTCTGGGTCCATTAAAAAATCAGCTGCAATATCATGACTTTTCAACAGTTCATGTTGTGAAAACATGAGATATTTTTCTTCAGAAAAGTGTAACTTGAAGATCACAATTAAATTAAACATCAACATTTATTAAGATCAAGTTAATACTCTCTGAAAATTAGATTACTCCCCCCAGTGTGTATTTAAATTGACAGCTGGTGACTAGGGTAACGTGTTCCACATTGTTGCACCACAGCAACATAGAAATCTTTACAGAATGTACAATGATTGCCGAGATGGTGATTCCTGAGATCTTTTCCAGTAAACCCCATGAGCTGAACTACTTACTAAACAGCAGTGTCAGAAGTGTTCTAAACTACATGGCTTTATAGAGAACTCCAGAGCTACCCCCTAAATCTGAACAATTCCTGTATTATAATACAATAATGTACTCTGGACCCAATTTCCTCATCAGCTTAAAGAAAGAGAAAAATACTAAGATGTATTATGGTAGAGGAAAAATAAGCTAGCACGTATTTAGGCAAATCATTATCTACCATGTTTAATACTCATAGACTTCACTTAAGAAGATTCTAGGGCTGTCAGCACAGATGGTCCATCGCCTTTGCATCTGTCTTATCAGCAGTCTATTACAGTCTCTCCAAAGAGGAGAGAAACTTATGCTTCCCACATATATTCTGGGTAGTACTAGCCTCGACTTCTCTTTCTACAGTACATCCTTGTGCTCATGCAACCTCTAGCCCTGCTGACAATAGATGTGTGAACTCCATTTCATGACTCCCATTCATCTGATCAGAGTTCACACTCAGAAAGGTTGAAGAAAAGCATCTTTTAGCACTGTCATCTTACACTCATTACAGCTGAAATCAGAAGCATCACACTGGAGGAAACGTTGACCAAAATCCTGTTTGCTGTTCATTCAGAAATGTTGCTTCCCCAGAACTTCTGGCATTCACCTTGCTAACACTGACTACTTCTTCGAATCTGTAATATTTGCTGTATGTCTAGCTGGATGTTTTCATTTCCAATCTCATCCTAAGGTCAAAATCACATACTTACCCCATCAGAACCAGCAATGATCTGTTATTATCCAGTCCAATGATATGAAGGGTGTCTTCAAACAGCAACTAGAGTTGTGCAGAATGGCTTATTAAAGACTACATGCTTCCAGCCGGGCATGGTGGCTCACACCTGTAATCCCAGCATTACAGGGAGGCTGAGGCAGGTGGATCACCCGAGGTCAGGAGTTCGAGACCAGCCTGATCAACATGGAGAAATCCTGTCTCTACTAAAAATATAAAATTAACCAGGCGTGATGGCGTATGCCTGTAGTCCCAGCTATTCGGGAGCCTGAAGCAGGAGAACCGCTTGAACCCGGGAGGCGGCTGTTGCAGTGAGCCAAGATTGCGCCATTGAACTCCAGGCTGGGCAACAAGCATGAAACTCCTTCTCCAAAAGAAAAAAAAAAAAAAGACTACATGCTTCCTCATAAACACCTGGGAACTGGAGGGGCAGGATGGTATGCACTGATGGGAAATGATACAAATGATAAATGAGCAATGTCTAATTATTCAGGCATTGCTCAGACTCAGAGACTAAAGCAGGAAAACTGAGAGTTAGGGATGAAACTCCACCCTCCTCTAACCCTATTGTGCCTGTGTACTGCAGTACATATTAATGTAACATCAAGCCCTATTTTTAGACTTCTGCAATTCCACAGGCATAAATCATTCCTGTACCACAAGTCACCTTTGAGTTGGCAATGCCAATTTTAACATTTTGCAGAATACTACAACAATATAATTGAAAGCAAGTGATATTTAAAATGAATAATGATAATTTTAATAGAATAAAATTAGTCTAAATATAGCTTGTTTGAGAGAATTTATTGAGTAATAATTAAAAGGAAAGTGACAAATGTGCCATTTAGCTAATCCTATCTTCACAATAGCTTTCACAGATGAATTTGGAATGCTGTTCTTCTGAAGCAAAAAAAAAAAAAAAAAAGCTAATGTAACGGTCTTTTTCTTTTTACATAATATTGATTAATCCTCAGCTATTTTAGCCACCAGGGTTTGCTCTGAATTGTATATCTGACTAAAGAAGGAAAAGCATAGTATAACTAAAGTCACAAGCTGGTCAAAGTGTTACTTTTTATATTAGCCCATGCCCATGTCTTTTGTTGAGGAGAATTAAAAACAAAATCTTCTCTCAACCCGGAAATCTTATCCATAAAAGTAGCAAGAAAGAAAACATTTTCACCATTGAATAAGCATTAAACCAAAATGGAATGTGCATCATAGGTAATCTGCTTAGAGATTCCAGAGAATGAAAGAAATGTCACTCTTGTATACAGCCACACAGATAGAAATCATTACATGTATATTTTCAAGATAAGCAGTAACTAGTCCCCAACTAAGAGGACTTGATGGTACAATTTGTCATGCACACTTCATCCTAAATTTACCTGGTAATCGGGGTGACATTCGGGGTAAGCTAACTGGCTTTCTCTAGGGGAGAGCAAAGTTCTCTTCTCTTTATGACAACGTGATTTTGAGGCTCAAGTTTGGCTCCTACGTCTCACAGAAACTGAGAGATTGAGTTGCTGTCTCCCTGGATGTTTACATTTCAAAACGTTGGCTGCCAAGTCCTTGAGGGGGTAAACTGACAAAAAGTCTATTTAGTTTTCAAAAGGATTTACATACATTTCAAAGAGAGGAGAAAGTACTTATAATTACAAGTTTCCTAAAGTAAAGGAAGGGGGAAAGGTCTCCCTTTTTTTTTTGTTTTGTTTTGTTTTGTTTTGTTTTCAACAGAGAGAATTAAGCCTCTTATTTTCAACTTTTATTTGTCCTTACACCATACAGGTTTAGTGTGATTACCATAATGCAAACTCATTTACAGAAGATATGTGACTGCTCCGAGTCCCCAGAAGAGAAAATCAAAAACAAAAAGAACAAAATGAAAATCGTTTCTAAACCATTAAATCAGCACAAATTAATATGTCATGCCAAACCACATGCATTATAGACTGCAATGATTATTGATAATGTATTTCACCAGGGGGAAAAAGCAAATTCTTAATAAGCCTTTGTTTTCCTGCCTACTTCTGACAGGGATGATGATTTCATTTTTAATTTGTTCAGAAGTAAATTTATAATGATAACCAAAGGGAAACAATTTTCTCCCCTGTATGAGATTATCTATAGTATCATTAGCCATTAAAAATGTATTAGATTGAGTACAAAGGGGAGTTTTGTATTCATCTAAATAATACATGCTACTCTACAAAATACAAAATGTATAACAGAGATCAGTTAAATGAGTCAACTTACCAAAATTTCAAATCAGTGCTCATGTTAGAACTTATTTAGCTGATATATTTGGCTGATGACGCATCCCAGATATGTAGTTCAAACTATTTAATGAACTTTCTACCTATATACAGTAATTTTCCACTAAGTGCTCTGATAAAGCACCATCTAATGTTAGCATTAAGAGGGATGTGTAATACGAATCAATAGCCAAATAAAACAAAACCACCAGAAGTCAGAAGGGGATAATGCAGGGAGTAATGCTTTCTGATGAGACCTTTCTTTAGAGGGCAACATCAAAAGGAATCATCCAGCGTCTGCTGCCATTAGCAGATCACATGCAACCGTTAGGAAGTTGCTAACAGAGTTCCTATTTAATGAAAAATAGGTGCACTCTTAGCTCTTGCTAACTGTGTTTCAATTTATTTTGGAAAGTGCTACGGTAAAAAGAAATGTCATAAAGAAAAGTATAGGCCGGGTGCGGTGGCTCATGCCTGTAATCCCAGCACTTTGGGAGGCCAAGGCGGGTGGATCACCTGAGGTCAGGAGTTCGAGACCAGCCTGGCCAAAATGGTGAAACCCCATCTCTGCTAAAAATAAAAAAATTAGCCAGGTGTGGTGGTGGGCGCCTGTAATCCCAGCTACTCAAGAGGCTGAGGCAGGAGAATCGCTTGAACCTGGGAGGCAGACATTGCAGTGAGCCGAGATCATGCCACTGCACTCCAGCCTAAGCAACAGTGTGAGACTCCATCTCAAAAAAAAAAAAAAAAACTATAGAGGTTTAAGGCGAACACTAAGAAGAGTCCTAAATTCAGACATTATCCAAAAAGTTAACTGGTTTGGGGTTTCTGGGAAAATAAAGGGAGAGGCAGAAGGGAAGGGAAGGGATGCTTCGAATTCCTGACTTGAATTTTAATTCTGTCAATTCTAAAATCTGCCCTCCAATCTGATGTGTTTGGCAAATTAAAAGAAAGCATAGAAAAGTCGCTATAGATGACACTGTGGCCTGCTTGATGAGAACCTGTAGAGTAACAGTAAACTTTTCTTTAGTATATTCCCCTTTAATTTACATGAAAAGAGAAGCTGTTTCTCCAACACTCGCTCCTAACATCCCACTGTGAAGACAGCTGCCTTTTTTGCCTTTCAGCAAATTAAAAGTTAAAATAGCTTCACTGTCGGGAGTAGCAGCAGCAATTGAGAGACTTGTAAAAGAGCTCATTTTACTGCAATAGAGCGTTCTATTTTCCGAAGGATCACCGATACCTTTTTTTTTATTATTATTTCAGCACAGTCTTCGAAGAAATGACACCCTTCCTCTACTATCACCATCTCTGCTGCTCCCCCTGTTGACATAGGTCAAGACAAAATTCCAAAAGCAGAACGAGAAAGGTTCTGCTTTCTTAATGTTCCTCACGCAGAGTTTTGATTTCATTTTCTTACATTGTTAAGATTCACCTCTATCTACCTCCCAGTAATGAAAGTAATTAATAGAAATTAAACGTACAACAAAAATGTAAGTCATTCTCTACTTCAGACAAAAGTGTAAGATATCTCTGGTATTTCTCCACCCACCCGCCCCCCCCAACCCACCCCCACACGCACACATACGCTTTTTAAAAAAAGGGATGAGAATGGAGGACCAATCAGAGTTGATAAAGCTACTGGAAGAACTATATACATCATTTCCTCAAAATACCAGAAGAGAAAAAAGGAAAAAATACCAAAGGGAAGAGCAAATAAATTCTACCAGAGTCTTAAGTTTGGCTTCTACTTTATTTTTCCAAATAAACCAAATTCTGTCCCCAAAATAAAAATAAAGTAGTGAACTCAAAAACATTTTTAAAGCCATATTTTCTTAATTTTGGTTTTGCCAATTTTAGCCTAGGGATCTCAAAAGTTAACTTTTCCTTAGATATTTTCCAGAATTCTGACTTACCAAAATGAGCTAAGATTATTTTCTTAAGTAAGTTTGCATTCAGAAAGGAAACTGAAATAGAAGATCTGGAAGAATAATTATTTAATTAGGATGCCATTGCTGGACTTTTTAACTCTTCCGTAATCATATTCTTTTCAGTGCAAATTCATAACAACCTCCTCTTTCCTTACTTAGCATATAAAACCTTACCATTTACTTTTAGTTTAAAATCTCCTGGATGACTGAAATAAGAATACTACTAAATAAAATACAAATTACTGCAGTATTTGTTACTTTGATATTATTATTAGTATCTGCAAGAGGCCATAAAAATTATCTTCTTTTTCCTATTTTGCTTAATATGCTGTAAACAGTATTGTCTAAAGAATTTATTGTTTCATTTCTTACCTTTTCATGGCTTTTTTACCACACTTTTAATTCACTTCCATATAAAAGATTTTTTTATATATACTTTAAGTTCTGGGATACATGCACAGAATGTGCAGGTTTCTTACATAGGTATACACGTGCCATGGTGGTTTGCTGCACCCATCAACCTGTCATCTACATTAGATATTTCTTCTGATGCTATCCCTCCTCTAGTCCCCCACCCCCCAACAAGTCCCAGTGTGTGATGTTCCCCTCCCTGTATCCATGTGTTCTCATTGTCCAGCTCCCACTTATGAGTGAGAACATACAATATTTGGTTTTCTGTTCCTGTGTTAGTTTGCTGAGAATGATGATTTCCAGCTTCATCCATGTTCCTGCAAAGGACATGAACTCATCACTTTTTTGGCTGCACAGAATTCCATGATGTATATGTGCCACATTTTCTTTATCCAGTTTATCATTAATGAGCATTTGGGTTGGTTCCAAGTCTTTGCTATTGTGAACAATGCTGCATTAAACATACATGTGTATGTTGTCTTTATAGTAGAATTTATAATCCTTTGGGTACATACCCAGTAAGGGGATTGCTGGGTCAAATGGTATTTCTGGTTCTAGATCCTTCAGGAATTGCCACGCTGTCTTCCACAATGGTTGAACTAATTTACACTCCCACCAACAGTGTATAAGCATTCCTATTTCTCCACGTCCTCTCCAGTATCTGTTGTTTCCTGACTTTTTAATGATCACTATTCTAACTGGTGTGAGATGGTATCTCATTATGGTTTTGATTTGCATTTCTCTAATGACCAGTGATGGTGAGTTTTTTTACATATGTTTTTTGGCCACATAAATGCCTTCTTTTCAGAAGCGTCTGTTCATATCCTTCACCCACTTTTTGAAGGAGTTGTTTTTTTCTTGTAAATTTGTTTAAGTTCCTTGTAGATTCTGGATATTAGCCCCTTGTCAGATGGAGAGATTGCAAAATTTTTCTCCCATCCTGTAGCTTGCTGGTTCATTCTGATGACAGTTTCTTTTGCTGTGCAGAAGCTCTTTAGTTTAATTAAATCCAATTTGTATTTTGTATTTTGGCTTTTGTTGCCATTGCTTTTGGTGTTTTAGTCATTAAGTCTTTGCCCATGCCTATGTCCTGAATGGTATTGCTAGGTTTTCTTCTAGGATTTTTATGGTTTTAGGTTTTATGTTTAAGTCTTTAATTCATCTTGAGTTAATTTTTGTATAAGGTGTAAGGAAGGGGTCCAGTTTCAGTTTTCTGCATATGTCTAGCCAGTTCTCCCAACACCATTTATTAAATAAGGAAACATTTCCCCATTGCTTGTTTTTGTCAGGTTTGTCAAAGATCAGATTGTTGTAGATGTGTAGCATTATTTCTGAGGCCTCTGTTCTGTTCCATTGGTCTATAAATCTGTTTTGGTACCAGTACCATACTGTTTTGGTTACTGTAGCCTTGTAGTATAGTTTGAAGTCAGATGGTATGATGCCTCCACCTTTGTTACTTTTGCTTAGGACTGTCTTGGCTATACAGGCTCTTTTTTGGTTTCACATAAAATTTAAAGTAGTTTTTTCTAATTCTGTGAAGAAAGTCATTGGTAGCCTGACGGGGATAACACTGAATCTGTAAATTACTTTGGGCTCTATGTATATTGTCACAATATTGATTCTTCCTATCCATGAGCATGGAATGTTTTTCCATTTGTTTGTGTCCTCTCTTATTCCTTGAGCAATGGTTTGTAGTTCTCCTTGAAGAGGCCCTTCACATCTCTTGTAAGTTGGACTCCTAGGTATTTTATTCTCTTTGTAATAATTGTGAATGGGAGTCCACTCATGATTTGGCTCTCTGTTTGTCTGTTAATGGTGTATAGGAATGCTTGTGATTTTTGCACATTGATTTTGTATCCTGAGACTTTGCTGAAGTTGCTTATCAGTTTAAGGAGATTTGGGGCTGAGACAATGCGGTTTTCTAAACATACAATCATGTCATCTGCAAACAGAGTGAATGTGACTTCCTCTCTTCCTATTTGAATACGCTTTATTTCTTTCTCTTGCCTGGTTGCCCTGGCCAGAACTTCTAATACTATGTTGAATAGGAGTGGTGAGAGAGGGCATCCTTGTCATGTTTTGGTTTTCAAAGGTAATGTTTCCAGCTTTTGCCCATTCAGTATGATATTGGCTGTGGGTTAGTCATAAATAGCTCTTATTATTTTCAGATGTGTTCCATCTATACGTAGTTTATTGAGAGTTTTTAGCATGAAGGGGTGTTGAATTTTATGGAAGGCCTTTTCTGCATCTATGGAAATAATCATGTGGTTTTTGTCATTGGTTCTGTTTATATAATGGATTCTCTTTATTGATTTGTGTATGTTGAACCAGCCTTGCATCCCAGAGATGAAGCCGACTTGATCGTGCTGGATAAGCTTTTTGATGTGCTGCTGGATTCAGTTTGCAAGTATTTTATTGAGGATTTTCACCTTGATGTTCATCAGGGATATTGGCCTGGAATTTTGTTTTTTTCTTGGGTCTCTGTGAGGTTTTGGTAACAGAATGATGCTGGCCTCATAAAATGAGTTAGGGAGGAGTCCCTCTTTTTCTATTATTTGGAATAGTTTCAGAAGGAATGGCACCAGCTTCTCTTTGCACCTCTGGTAGAATTCAGCTGTGAATCCATCTGGTCCTGGGCTTTTTTTTTTTTCGGTTGGTAGGCTATTAATTACTGCCTCAATTTCAGAACTTGTTATTGGTCTATTCAGGGATTCAACTTCTTCCTGGTTTAGTCTTGGGAGGGTGTATGTGTCCAGGTGTTTATTCATTTCTTCTAGATTTTCTAGTTTCTATACATAGAGGTGTTTATAGTATTCTCTGGTGGTAGTTTATATTGCTGTGGGATCAGTGGTGATATCCCCTTTATCATTTTTTATTGTGTCTATTTGATTCTTCTCTCTTTCCTTCTTTATTAGTCTGGCTAGCAGTCTATTTTGTTAATCTTTTCAAAGAAACAGCTTCTGGATTCATTGACTTTTTTGAAGGGTTTTTTGTGTCTGTATTCTCCTTCAGTTCTGCTCTGATCTTAGTTATTTCTTGTCTTCTGCTAGCTTTTGTATTTGTTTGCTCTTGCTTCTCTAGTTCTTTCAATTTTGATGTCAGGGTGTTGATTTTAGATCTTTCCCACTTTCTCCTGTGGGCATTTAGTGCTATAAGTTTCCCTCTAAATACTGCTTAACTGTGTCCCAGAGATTCTGGTACATTGTGTCTTTGTTCTCATTGGTTTCAAAGAACTTATTTATTTCTCCCTTAATTTCATTATTTACCCAGTAGTCATTCAGGACCAGGTTGCTCAGTTTCCATGTAGTTGTGCAGTTTTGACTGAGTTTCTTAATCCTAAATTCTAGTTTGATTGTACTGTGGTCTGAGAGATTGTTTGTTATGATTTCCATTCTTTTGCATTTGCTGAGGAGTGTTTTACTTCCAAGTATGTGGTCAATTTTAGAACAAATACAATGTGGTGCTGAGAAGAATGTATTTTCTGTTGATTTGCGGTGGAGATTTCTGTAGATGTCTATTAGGTCTGCTTGGTCCAGAGCTGAGTTCAAGTCCTGAATATCCTTGTTAATTTTCTGTCTCATTGATCTGTCTAATACTGACAGTGTGGTATTAAAATCTCCCACTACTACTGTGTGATAGTGTAAGTCCCTTTGTAGGTCTCTAAGAACTTGCTTTATGAATCTAGGTGCCCGTGTATTGGGTACATATATTTTTAGTATAGTTAGCTCTTCTTGCTGAATTGATCCCTTTACCAGTGTAATTCCCTTCTTTGTCTTTTTTTAATCTTTGTTGGTTTAAAGTCTGTTTTATCAGAGACTAGGATTGCAACCCCTACTTTTTTTGCTTTCTATTTGCTTGGTAAATAATTCTCCATCCCTTTATTTTGAGCCTATGTGTGTCTTTGCACATGAGATGGGTCTCTTGAATACAGCACACTGATGGGTCCTGACTCTTTATCCAATTTGCCAGTCTGTGTCTTTTAACTGGGGCATTTGGCTCATTTACACTTAAGGTTAATATTGTTATGTGTGAATTTGATCCTGTCATTATGATGGTAGCTGGTTATTTTGCCCATTAGTTGATGCAGTTTCTTCATAGTGTCGATGGTCTTTACAATTTGGTATGTTTTTGCAGTGGCTGGTACTAGTCTTTCCTTTCCATATTTAGTGCTTCCTTCAGGATCTCTTGTAAGGCAGATCTGGTGGTGACAAAATCTCTCAGTATTTGCTTGTCTGTAAAGGATTTTATTTCTCCTTTGCTCATGAAGCTTAGTTTGGCTGGATATGAAATTCTGTGTTGAAAATCATTTTCTTTAAGAATGTTGAGTATTGGCTCCACTCTCTTCTGGCTTGTAGGGTTTCCGCAGAGAGATCTGCTGTTAGTTTGATGGACTTCCCTTTGTGGGTAACCCGACATTTCTCTCTTACTGCCCTTAACATTTTTTCCTTCATTTCAACCTTGGTTAATCTGATGATTATGTGTCTTGGGATTGCTCTTCTCGAGGAGTATCTTTGTGGTGTTCTCTGTATTTCTGAATTTGAATGTTGGCCTGTCTTTCAAGGCTGAGGAAGTTCTCCTGGATAATATCCTGAAGAATTTCCAACTTGGTTCCCTTCTCCCAGTCACTTTCAGGTACACCAATGAAACGTAGGTTTGGTCTTTTCACATAGTCCCATATTTCATGGAGGCTTTCTTCGTTCCTTTTCATTCTTGTTTCTCTAATCTCGTCTTCACGCTTTATTTCATTAAGTTGATCTTCAATCTTGTATCTTTTCTTCCACTTGATCAATTTGGCTATTGACATTCGTGTATGCTTCACGAAGTTCTCATGCTGTGTTTTTCAGCTCCACTAGGTCATTTATGTTCTTCTCTAAACTGGTTATTCTAGTTAGCAGTTTCTCTAACCTTTTATCAGGGTTCTTAGCTTCCTTGCATTGGGTTAGAACATGCTCCTTTAGCTCACAGGAGTTTGTTATTACCCACCTTCTGAAGCCTACTTCTGTCAATTTGTCAAACTCATTCTCCATCCAGTTTTCTTCCCTTGCTGGCGAGGTGGTGTGATCCTTTGGAGGAGAAGAGGCATTCTGGTTTTGGAATTTTCAGGCTTTTGGGGCTGGTTTTTCCTCATCTCCGTGAATTTATGTACCTTTGTTCTTTGATGCCAGTGATCTTCAGATCGGGTTTTTGTGTGGATGTCCTTTTTCTTGATGTTGATGCTATTCCTTTCTGTTTGTTAGTTTTCTTTCTAACAGTCAGGCCCCTCTGCTGCAGGGCTGCTGGAGTTTGCTGGGAGTCCACTCCAGACCACGTTTCCCTGGGTATCACCAGCAGAGGCTGCAGAGCAGCAACAATTGCTGCCTGTTCCTTCCTCCGGAAGCTTCATCCCAGAGAGGCACCTGCCAAATACCAGCCAGAGCTCTCCTATATTAGGTGCCTGTCGACCCCTGCTGAGAAGTGTCTCCCAGTCAGGAGGCACGGGGTTCAGGGACTCACTTGAGGAGGCAGTCTGTCCCTTAGCAGAGCTTGAGTACTGTGCTAGGAGATCCATTGCTCTCTTCTGAGCCGGCAGGCAGATACATTTAAGTCTGCTGAAGCTGCGCCCACAGCTGCCCCTTCCCCCAGGTGCTCCGTCCCAGGGAGATGAAAGTTTTATCTATAAGCCCCTGACTGGGACTGCTGCCTTTCTTTCAGAGATTCCCTGCCCAGAGAGGAGAAAAATAGAGAGGCAGTCTGGCTACAACAGCTTTGCAGAGCTGCAATGGGCACTCCCCAGTTTAAACTTCCTGGCAGCTTTGTTTACAATGTGAGGGAAAAACCACCTACTCAAGTCTCAGTAATGCTGACTGCCCCTACCCCCACCAAGCTCGAGCATCCAGGTCGACTTCAGACTGCTCTACTGGCAGTAAGAATTTCAAACCAATGGATCTTAGCTTGCTGGGCTCCATGGGGTTGGGATCCACTGAGCTAGACCACTTGACTCCCTGGCTTATGCCCCTTTCCAAGGGAGTGAATGATTCTGTCTCGCTGGCATTCCAGGTGCCACCAGGGTATGAAAAAAAAACTCCTGCAGCAGCTCGGTGTCTACCCAAACGGCCACTCAATTTTGTGCTTGAAACCCAGGGCCCTGGTAGTGTAGGTACCCAAGGGAATCTCCTGGTCTGCAGGTTGTGAAGACCACGCGAAAAGCATACTATCTGGGCCAGAATGCACCATTCCTCAAGACACAGTCTCTCATGGCTTCTCTTGGCTAGGAGAGGGAGTTCCCTGACCCCTTGTGCTTCCCAGGTAAGGTGATGCCCCACCCTGCTTTGGCTCATCCTCTATGGGCTGCACCCACTGTCTAGCCAGTCCCAATGAGATGAGCTGGGTACCTCAGAAATGCAGCGATCACCTGCCTTCTGCATTGATCTCACTGGGAGCTGCAGATAGGAGCTCTTCCTATTCAGCCATCTTGCCCAGGTCCCCTCATAAAACTTTTGTCATATATCAATGATTTCTAATGTGTAACAAAATTGAATTGTTTAAGAATGCAAAAATTATAATGTCTCAATAATTGATGATATTATATTAAACTAACTAAGAGCAATGTTTATATCATGGGTCTTGTTGCTAAAAGGCCTCCAATTACCATTGCCAGGTATATTAATTATGTAGTCAGATTTAATATTCCAATACTGTGGAGCGTGTCCATATTCCCATTTTACAGAATGGCAAAATACATGGCTGAGGTTCACAAAGCTACTAAACTATAGAGCCAGAGTATACCCGAATCCAAAGTCCATACTTTTAACCATTCCTTAATATTACCAGGCACATTTATACAAAGTCTCACTATTATATTTGAACAGGTTGCTTTTCTTGGTATAATTCATAGCACTAAGGGTCCCCAAAGATTCCTCCAATAACTCAATTTTTATTAGTAATTTTTGTCATAGCTCTTACATGGGCCATATTCTAATTCAAGGGGCTCATTTAATTAAAAATTGACTGATCTCATGCAGTGTGACTTTGGTCATTTAGGCCAACATTAAATTCTAAAACCAATGCAATATCTTCATTTTTAAATTGACCTCCTTTGGGTAATCTCTTCCCTATAATTTGTCTATTTTCCATTTTAATTTTAATTCTAAGCCTAGAAAAGAAACTACTAAGATCATCTTGACCAGAACAGGTCAGTTATCAAACTGAAAACAGTGAAGAGTTACCTCCCCTTTGCACCACAATTGTGTATGTCTCCTTCCCCAGGTCCCCACTTTCCAAGTGTATATATCAGATCAACTACATGCTGCAGTAGGAGGCCAGTAATTCACACTGCACTGATTTTTTTTCTATTTATGACAGCATATTACAAGAGCTATGGTAAGATTTTTAAAGTTCATAAGCCTCTAGCCTTGGATCAAGCCATGCCACAGCTCAATCTTTTTCAGTCTTTGTTAGCAGTGCACATCATGTCTAAACTGAAATGTATGGAATATAGAGGGTCATGTCCAAATCACAGTCTGTAAGCTCAGGTGGGCAAGAAATACCACTTTTTGTATATTTATGTTTTTATAACTGTGTGATGAAAATGTCGTCTCAGTACATTTAAAGATGTATCCCCTCCCAACCCTCAAACCCACTCTCACCTCCCGCAGTCCTGCTTCCCACGGTTGTGTCTGTTTTGTACCAGATGGAGGGAGCTTACTTAACTGCACAGGAAGGAGAAAGTGAATCTGACTCGCAAACTCTATTTATCTGCACTGGTATCCACTCTGACATCCAGCTTCCTTTCTTGTCCTTGGTCACTGGCCCAAGCAGGTGATTACACAGTGCTCCTCAGGACCATCCACATTAGCCCCATTACATCTAGCTGGCTCAACTTTGGTAAAATCATTTGACCCTGTTGTTCTCTGCATTTGACCCTGTTGTTCTCTGCATCCTTCTGTGTGGTCTAGCCTCCCAGATAAAGGACAGTCAAGGGAATAACAGAAAGTCATATGGAGAGAAAAAGGAATCGTTAACTAATCTAGGAAAGTAACATTTTAAATAAAATTGAATATTAGTTCTTTAGTCTGTTACTGAAAAAAAATGAAAATAACTGGCACCAGATTGTCACAAAATTTGGAGGGTGTGCTTGGAACTCTTTGACTTCAAATACATACAGTGTGGCTTACCCAAATTCCACTTTGAAGGGACCTGAGAAGTACCTCAAACGAGACAGATAGCTATCTTTCACAGCAGCATACACTGAGATGCACGAAGCCCATGTGGCTACAATTGGAGGAGACATACCTGAGGCATGCATGCACAGAGGAAAGCCTGTGTGAGAGCCAGGGAGAAAACACAGTGAGACCTTGTGGACAGAGAAAACATAGTGGTTCTACATATGAGCCCACAATCATTATCACAATGACAGATGCTTCTAATTACAGGTGTTCCATTGCCATTAAACTGCTCTCATGTGCACACCTCCATAAAGTATCTTGTAGGCTCTGGAGTATGTAGCAGCAGGGATTTATTTATTTAACAGTGGTTAATTTTTTCAAACAATTAAGAAGGAAGCCTTTAGCCCTCAATAAAAATGACAGGGATTTAGGGATAATGGCATTTGCAAATGTAAAATTTTTCCTCTAATTTTGGGTCCTTGCTGCTTTCTCACATACATTTGTGATGTATAGACTGTAGGCTTTACTGTTGTGTCCCAGCAGAACCTAGAACGGGACCTGGAAAACGGCAGGCACTAATTACGGAGTTAAGTCGTGGGAATCACAGTCACAGAAATGGAGGTTGTTATGGGCTGCTCTGTGTTCCTCCTAAACTCATGCTGAAGCCCCAGCCCCTAGTTTCTCAAAATGTAACCTTATTTGGAGATAAATGAGGTTGTCTATTTGGCCACTTTTATCTATTTGGCCATTTTAAATAAGTTAAAATGAGGCTGTTGGGGTAGGACCCTAATCCACCATGACCGGTATCCTTAAAAGAAGAGGAGACACCGGGGATGCATACACAGAGGAAAGACTGGGTGAGGATCCAGGGAGAAAATGGCCAACTGCAAGCCAAAGAAAGAGGCCTCAAGAGAAACCAAACCTGCCAACTCTTGGTCTTGGACTTCTATCTTCCGGAAACTTTGAAATTTCTGTTATTTAATATCACTCAGTCTGTAGTATTTTGTTATGGCAACCCTAACAAACAGATGTGAATAACTATCTGGGCTTCATTACAAAATAGTATTTACAAATTCTGAAGGCTGCCAGTTGCTTTTGTAAGCTGAAATTCCTACTCGTTTTATTGGTTAGTTCCTGTGTTTGTTTGGATCTTGCATATGCCCTCATTATATTGGCATTGTATTATATTTGCAATAATTCACAATAGTTTTAATTTTGCTGTTCTAGAATGCTTCCAATTCTGTTTTCTAAATATAAAAAAAAATAAGTGGTGCATTTTAGGAACTATGTTTTAGGAAATTAGATATTTAGATCTGAAATTCCACATATTGACTCACAGTATTCAGCCTGGGACCCCACGTATTTCCAACAGATGTGTTTAGGCTGATTATATAAATGCTCAACACTTCAAATGTTCCAAGTATCTTATCTGTATTAGAATTGGTTTCAGTACTGTCTTAATTTTTTCTTTAGAAAATATATAAAATATAATTTAAGTGAGCACCAAGAAAATGTAGTAGAATGAGTCCTTTGTTTCCTTTTTTATGTGATAGACACAGATAACCTGGGAATGAGTTCTTAAAGCTGTTTTTCTTATAACATATAATCTAAACATGCATTGCTAAATAATATAAAAATAGCAACAAAATAGAGCCTGCCATGCTAACTCTTAAAATATAGTTAAAAACTGAATTTCCTTAATATTCATCTATTTTGGGAACTAGTTCATCTTTTTTTCCTCTTTGTACTTCAGGTGCACAGAATTGGATTAATAATAATCTGTGGCTTATAACATACTCTTAGCATTGGTAATTGTATGACCACTTTTATCTATTTGGCCATTTTTAATAATGTGATAAGTACACATGAATTTTCCCAAAACAAATATTGGGGCTCTGATTGCAACCCACATTCAGCTATGCAGTCACCTCATATGACATCCCTCTCAATCTTCAGATTTGAGGCAATAACCAAAGTTCATCCCATACTCATTATTCCCTTTATTCCCTTGCTGTTGTACAGAAAGAATAATTACATATATATGTATTTAAAGGGATATTTTAGTTTTTAGCTATATAAAATGGTATCATTAATTTTTTAGAACTTGCTATTTTTGTGCAATATTATATTGCTAAAATTTATTCATATTTGTAAATGCTGTACTTCATTCATTTTACTACTGTGTCATATTTTAATGTGAATATACCACAGTTTATTCATCCACTCTCCTACTGATGTCTATTTAGATTGTTTCCAGGCTATTCCATTCCAAGTGGCAATGATGTTAACATGCTTACACATATTTTTGTCGTATACGTAAATGAGTTTTATTGGATATCTAGAAGTATAATTTTGAAGTCATACGATATATGAATGTTCAATTTTTCCAAATTGTTTAATGTTTTTTAAAATGATTGCACCAATTTGCCCTCCAATCAGCAAAGAACATTCAGTGGACCTATTTCCTCTCCAATAATTGACACTATCAGGCTTTTATGTTTTCTTCCAAAAGAAGAGTGTAAATTTATGTTGTATTATTATGTTTCTTTGTGTTTTCATGATCACTAATGGATGTGATATCTTGTAGTAAACATCTCTTCATATGTTTGTTAGTCATATGAGTTTTCTCTTCTGTGTCTGTTTATAACTTTTGCTACTTTTCTTACTGATTTGTAGATAATTTTTTGTGCTCTTAACACCAATCCTTTGTCCGTTATGTAGATTGTCAACTAGTTTGTGACAGTACTTCTCACTTTAAGAGATCTCTTTAATGAACTAAAGCTTTTAATTTTAATATAGCAAAATATATGTCTTTTCTTTTATAGTTAACATGTTTTATGCCTTATTTAAGAAATATCTTTCTGCATTATAGGCCTAAAAACCATTCATCTGGATTGTCTACTAAGTGTTTAAAGATTTGCTTTTGATACTTAAGTCCTTAATCTATATGGAGTTGTTTTTTCATATAGTGTGAGGGAAGGACCTAGTGTCATATTTTTGTAGACATTTAATGAATTATTTACTCTTCAGGCATTGATCTGTAGTTACTGGAAATTATTATTACATTATTCTTAAAAAAACACTCCCAAATTTTACTACTTACATAAAATTCTAATTAGTTATATAATGTTTTCCTAAATGAAAAAAAATTTGCATAGTAGGAGTTGAGGTTACTAATACTATCAAATACAATCAGAATGATTATAAAAAGAAATGAGAAGATGATTTCCCCGAAGCATCCCTAATCATCTCAACAAGGCATATTTAAAAATCCGTTTTGACTAACTGGAACACACACAAATTCACACATACATATATACACGTAACACCATACACAAAAGTAACCACAATATGGAAAAGGCAAGCATAATCCTTGTTCCACATATCCACTTCTGTTTTCATTTTTGCATTCCTACTATGACATAATTTGTTATACCTCATTTTTGTATTAGTTCTTTTGAATGCTGCTTTAAATGAAACCGAATTAACCTGTACCTTATAGATAAGTAGGTCACAGACGAAGAAAAGGCACACCAAAAAGTAGATTAATTGCCACATATCCACTATTTCAGAGGAGCTCTTGTTTCTCTGTTTCTGCTCCATCATGGTATGACTGCATCTCTGTAAAAGCAAAAGGGTTTGGCCGGGTGCGGTGGCTCACACCTATAATCCCAGCACTTTGGGAGGCCAAGACGGTTGGATCACCTGAGGTCAGGAGTTTGAGACCAGCCTGACCAACATGGAGAAACCCTATCTCTACTAGAAATACAAAATTAGCCGGGTGTGGTGGCGCAAGCCTGTAATCCCAGCTATTCGGGAGACTGAGGCAGGAGAATCACTTGAACCTGGGAGGCAGAGGTTGCGGTGCGCCATTGCACTCCAGCCTGGACAACAAGAGAGAACTCCATCTCAAAAAAAAAAAAAAAAAAAAGTAAAAGTGTTTAATTTCCAAACCATCTAACAAACATCTATTAAACATCTACTATGAGAAAGTGCTGTGGTAGATACTGTAAAGAACAAAAATTTGCTCCACAATATAATCAGGGAGCCATAAATAAATCTAAAATAGGCCCATCTATGTTGTTCCACAACTGATATACCCACAAATGTTGACTGACTTCAACTATGTCTGTAATTACTAAGTACCTAAGAGGATATGGCATTGTACATTTCAATGGTCTTATTAAATAGGCATTTATATTTCTTTTTAAAGATTCCATTTAGTAATTTCATTATGTAGGAAATTTAAAATAGAAGCAGTCAATAGCAGTAAAATTTTTAAACAACATCCATTTCCAGACATGCTTCAGACTATAATGTAAACACCAGCATAGAAAATGTTGAATATTACTAACATATTTGATGAAGCCTTTTCTCCAAAACTAAAGAAGAAGAGAAAGTAAGAAATAGTCTTTCCAAACTCTTCCTTCATGTGGTATGTACAGTCAAACACAACTCCAGCCTACTCAGTTACTTGGCTTTATGTTTCCAGCTGACCCAGCAGCATGACCAGCTTCACATAAAGGTATGAAAATCTATAATGCCCACTCTAGGCTCTCTATTTTCCAGTCTCTCCTGTTCTATCTCTTTATGCACTCCTGCCTTTACTCCAGAGTCTCTAGTGGGGTATCCCATCTAGGCCTTCCATTTCCAATGGCTGCATCGTGGTTTCTTTTTTTTAATTATTATTATTATTATTTTATTTATTTATTTTTTGAGATGGAGTTTTGCTCTTGTTGCCCACGCTGGAGTGCAATGGCGCGATCTCGGCTCACTGCAGCCTCTGCTTCCCGGGTTCAAGAATTCTCCTGCCTCAGCCTCCCGAATAGCTGGGATTACAGATGTATGTCACCAGGCCCGGCTAATTTTGTATTTTTAGTAGAGACGGGGTTTCTCCATGTTGGTTAGGCTGGTCTCGAACTCCTGACCTCTGGTGATCTGGCTGCATCATGATTTCTATGAACTACCCTAGGTAAGTTCAATCTCTCCTCACCTCAAGGTTCTGCTCAGTATTACATTCCCTATGAATCCCTCTTGGGGTCTTCCATGATAACCCCTACCTAATCTCATAAACATATATACACCAATATGAGGAAGTTAGAAAGACTTTATTCCTGCCGGGGGAGTGAGTATCATCATAAGGCTTTCAAGTCAGATATTTAGAAAGTATAGTGCCATAAAAATTTGCGCTTGTAGTCACAGACCTCAGATTAAGTCCAAAGTCCACAATGATTTGTGTGTAACACTGAGCCAGTGATTTAACTTTACTCAGTGAGTAAATCTATTAGTTAGGAGAAATAATGAATTCACATGAATGCTGTCAGAAATTACATGATGTATGAGAGAGTATTTTTAAACTATAACGTGATCTAAAATATAAGTGATTTTCATCTTATGGCAATGATTCAACCACTGGGAAAGATACTAAATTTGGTATCTCTCAAGATATTCTGTAGTAATAACCTGTTTCAACTACGCTAGCGATAGGACAGCCAACAAATTTGTGGGAAAAGACAGAGATAATTATCTAAATCATGCCTCTATTCAATCACTGACCCATTCATTTGAGGGTAAAAGCAAATGTAAGGTTCAGGAGATAGGACAGCGACCAAGGTAGACATAATCCCTGTCCTCATGGAGCTTATATTCTGTCCATGGTTCAAAACAACTAGAAAATGTGGGAAAGCTGCAAGCACCAGCATGACCATTGAATTCCCAGGTGAACATCACTCTTCCTGAAATCAGTGTCACCTTTGTATTTTACTGAGACAAGAAAGAACAGAGATGGAGCTTAGCAAATCAACACAGGAACAGAAAACCAACTACCACACGTTCTTACTTATAAGTGGAAGCTAAATGATAAGAACACATGGACACACAAAACGGAACAACACACACTGGGGCCTTTGGAGGGTGAAGGGTGGAAGGAGGGAGAGGATCAGGAAAAATAACTAATCGGTACTAGGTTTAATACCTGGGTGATGAAATAACCTGCACAACAAATCCCCATGACACAAGTTTACCTATGTAAAAACCCTGCACTTGTATCCCTGAACTTGAAAGTTTTTTTAAAAACCCATGCTATCTGATTTACCTCAATGAATCCGCCTGTGAGATCAGCATATGATCTGCTCCATCATTCTCAAAGAGCAAAAGACAAAGTAGTCTAGATGAAACCCATGATGTTCATAAAGAAAAGCCTAACGGAATATTTCTACACTTGAAAAAGTAGGATATTTCCTTCTGTTAGAGCAACACTTCAGCTCTTTGAGGATAACAGCTAAAACTCAGGTTCTAAGTGCTCCTTTAAGTATTGACTTTTTATCTCATTTAGCCATTAGAACTCCAGGTAGTAGGCACTATCGTTATCGTGCAGTTTTATAAATGAGGGGGAAATAAGGCATAAAGAGGTTAATAACTTGAGCTAGGTCACACAGCTATTTCCTGATGAACCCAAGATTCCAGTGTATTACACAGTCCATATATACCCACCGTACTGCACTGCCTCTGTATAGATTCCTCCCAATCAGTGATTGGTAACATACAAAGGGCTAGGAACCACTCACTGTTCCATATAACCCCAATCACTCCAGAATTCATTCTAGGTCACTGGGTACATCGAGAAACACCATTCACACTGGCTTGGTGTGAACTGCACTGCCTAGGGGTATGCAGCACACAAACAGCATAATCCCACACTGTGACCTGTAGCCCCATCATAAACCATACCTTCTTTTCCATGGCCTTTCTTATGTTGCTTTTCTACCATGGAGAGCTGTCTTCTCTCATCTCAACATGCATAAAACCAGTCATCATCTAGCTCATATCACCCTTGAAGCTTTTCTAGGCTCTTCCAGCTACAGGCATCTACATATTTCTCCTCTGAACACCTATTTCCTATTTCACATTCACTTTATGGACATTTTGAACTACTGCTTAGCATTTAGATACATAACATTTTGTATTTTACCAAATACGTTTATTTACTCAGCCACATTTAAGTTTATTGAGGACAGAAAACAGCTTTTATTCCCTCTCTCAACTGCATACTGTCTCTCTATGCCCATACTCCACACCTCATATAGCACTAGAAGTTCAATAAGGCTGTTTGGATAGTTGGTGGACTAATTGATTAATCTATTGAATAAACATTCACCTAAACTTAAATAATCTCCAAGAGTTTCTATCTCAGATGTAGGTGCACACACAATGTGTGGGCCTGTAAGGTAATGGACTGAAGAAGGGAACTTAAAAAAAAAACTTTCACTGGGAAATTGCCCTAAATATAAAAATCACAAGAAATAGAAATGTATAAGAATTCAATCTGAAAACTTTTAAAGGGAGAACAGGCTAACTGGAAAAGTAAGAAAAAAAAGTGGTTTTATGCATTTAGCATTAAAGTATCTTCTGAGGATCTGAAAATCAAATGCTTTTCCTTATCACTTCTGTCATTTTTCTTCAGAAGATGTAATATATCCCCCACATATGAAGTATATATTAAAATTCAAATGGTTAACACCTTATACTTCTTCATTCTACTCTTTCTCCCTCTCTCTCTCACACACACACATACATTCTAAACCCTCCCCCAACACACACACACACACCTACCCCGCATATTCTCAAATCTACCCCACCACACACACACACACACACACACCACCTTTTGAGGGAGAACTAGTTCTAAATCATCAAAATCGTTCCTGAGATTGGTTCATGAACTTGGGCTCCCTCTGCTGGGTCTGCAGCAGTACAACAGACAAGTCTGTACAGTAGGAGGTTACAGAACTTATTCATAAAATATTCTCCTGTTTAAATTCGAATTTAAGCTGACTAGCCTACAAGATGCAACAATTTGAAAACAGAAAAGATTTAGAAGTTGGATAAATTAGTAACAATAACTCAAGACAAGTGGTTTTTAAAGCACTGCGAATCAGTATTTTTGCCCCTGCTTATTTCCATTTGTAGAAGAATGGTAGAATTCATCAGAGAATCGCAAAGATTGCAAAGATAATGATATAAAACTGTACAGAAAAAAAACAGCTTCAAGAGATAAGATCTGGATTACATATGTATTTGTCAGAAATAAATGCAGACGAGTATGACCAAAGGTCACATAAGGTCTCTAAGTAAGATTTCTGAGGAAGTTAAAAAAAAAAAAGGAGCTAAGAAGTATTACTAAAAGAATACAAATCAAAGCTGTTGATAACATCACTGAAATATATTAGCCAACCCAGGAGTAGAGTATACTGAGCCTACACATTCACACACACCAAGAAAGAAAAGAAAATGGAATCACAAAGTGCATTCCACATTTACTAAGGATAACAGAAATGTAACTTATACATCAAAAGGGAAATAGTAAATATTGATTGCTGTTAAAAGGAAATGTTATCTCTCATTCAATTGATTTGGTGCTTATTATAAAACGAGAATGGTTAAATTGGCCTAAAACAAACCATCAGACCAGAAAAAAAGAATGAAAATAGATCTTAGACCTTTAAAAATCAGGAAATTATACATAACTGTGTGTAATATTATTTTCCTTAAGATAGACTAGTATTCTACAATAAATACATCTTAAGTTAATCCCAGCGTGATCTTGTAGAATCATCAAATATGCAGGGAATTGGATATTCCACAGCTTAGAAATTCCAGTACAGATATTGGCATAACCTCTAGTTACTGGTGTAGCCAGTCCATATCCTTTCTCTATTGTCAAATAATGCACTGTTGTAAAGGGTCAATCAAGACTCCAGCCCATAACTCACTACATAATTTGAAATAGCCAGTTCAAAATGAAAATGCAGGGCCCCTTGTTCAAAAAAAGTACCAAGAATTTCAAAACAGTGAAAACAGAGCAGGAACCCAACCAAGTCAACTCTTGTAAGCACAGTCTTTTAAGATAGGTGATAGTGAACTTTCATGTACATAGAAAGAGGGCGGGGAAAAAGCCAAAAAGGATTCTATGAGCACCTGAGTTGTAAAACAGACGTTCATTCCCTCTGCAGAACTGTATATCTTTTATTTTTTAAAAAAAATAATAATTACAGGAATATGATTGATAGGAATTCACCCTTCTCCTCTGGAGTCCTCACCCTTAGAAACATCCAGGGACTGATTGATTGAAAACAGAGCAGGAACCAAACCAAGCAAACTTTTCTAAGCACAGCTCTTCTAAGTATGGGGCCCTGTGTGACTACACAGATCACATGCCCATGGAGCTGGCCCGGCTCTGCCCTAGTTTAGTTGAAGGTTAGCAATAACATATCTTCATGCATCCCAACCCCAGCGTTCACAGACGAAGACACTGACTCATCTTACCATCGTGAAGAATTTCCTTTCAGAGAGACATCTTTACTAAAACACGGTTCAGTTTAGTTTCCCAAATGCTCACTGAAACTGTTAATAGGGCATATTTGTGTTCTGTCTATCCAAGTTTGGTTTGAGAGACAGAGCACATGTTTAGAGAACCTAAGATAACTCCCGCAGATATTTTTTTTCTTTTGTTTCCTGTGAGGAGTTGCACAACTTAAGTTGTTAAAACACAGTCTTCAGCGTCAAACTGCCTGGGTTCAAATTCCGTCTCCACCACTGACCACCTGTATGACTTTGAACAAGTTACTTAAACTTTTTGTTTGAGTCTTCCTTTAAACTTTCTGAGTCTCTGTTACCACTAGCAGATAATAATAGTACTACTCATAGGGTTGTTTATTGGGATATACTGAGGCATTATTTATAAAGAGTTTAACTCAGTGCTTGGCACATAATAAGTAAATTTGATATTATCATCATATAATAAATTTTTTTCACATATATTAGAATCTAGATCACGGAAAACCAGCTGGTTGTCTGTGGGCCACTTGGCATTTGAAAACCAGTTGTGCTTAGTGTGGTTTAATGGATTCTTCTCTATAAAATAATTTGAAATATAGCTCCCCATATTCTCCATATTTTAAAGGTCTTTATTAATTCATTGATTTTATAAACATACATTGATTTTCTACTCGCTGACAAGCATTATGCTGAATAGTAGGGATGAAAAGATGAAAAAGATTCCCTTTCTGCCCTAAGTGAGCTCACCAACCAGACGCTTAAGTGCATAATTTTAATACAATGTGCCAAGTGCATCAGCTGTTGGGAGACAATTCTCCATGGGTGGCTCCCATTTCTGCACTTTCCAAGCAAAGGCATTAACATATATTTTGTGCCAGATTAGCTGTTCAGGAATGTTTGTATGTCAAACCGCCTTGGAGTTTGGTAGAAATAGTGTCTCTTTCCAGGGCAGAAGGCAGGTTTGTTTTCTCACTAGGGTAATAAAGATATTTTTCTTTCCAGGGTAAAGTTTGAGCACGTTTGCTGGCATCCCTTTTGAAAAAATGGAGGTTTCCAAAGTTTGCGATTCTTCCGTTGTGCCACAAACCCCCTCTATGTTCATAGAAGGGGAAAGTTGATATTCCATGCTGAGAGAATCAAGGTATGAAACAGCATAGTATGAATGCAAAAGTATAAATGATGCAGTAATGCTGACAAGTTAGAGATGAGATGAGGGAAGAGATGACAGAACCTTGGAGGACTTCATAGGCCAGGTATAAACTTACTTCATAATAATCATTTAGCTAACAATTTTACAATTACAGCTCTTGAAAAGTTATGCCAGTTTTTCAACAAATCTTTCTTTTTCAGTAGAGAAATCTTTTCCCCCAAGATCCACTAAATAAATACCCATAAGACATGATATAGTAATATTACAGTTTCAGGGAGACATGGTCACCCATGTACTTGACTAGACAGATTCTAGCCAGAGAATATCTTATAGGATGCATTTGAATTAAACATCACATTTGGATGAACCCAAACATTTCTTAAGTTGAAAAGAAGGTATCAGTCTATTATATATATATATGTATGTGCTAATTTCATCATGGGTTTATGTATTATTACATGTGGTCTCAAGTCAGGCCTTTATTTTGCCCTAAAGGTATGCTATCAGTTACAAAGTAAAGTTTGAGCGCAAGGTTAGCAGAAGCCCAAAAAGGCTGCTGAAGGATTGGTTTAGAAAGCGGGACAGAAGGAAGATTGCACCTTCCAAAGAATGATTCAATTGCACCCCACCTCCATCTTTCCCTACCCACTCCTAAGTCTTTCCTTTCTCCACTGGCAGGTATAATAAACCTTTATTTTATGTAGAAATTGGACCAATTTATTTTCGCATTGTTGTTGTTGATTTATATAAACTCATTTTCAGTATTGAATTGCTATCTTTTTTCTGTGAAAACTAGTTCATCTTAAGTTGTGACAAAATCCATTATAATTTTTATAAAAATTAATAAAACTTTTTACCTTTAGTTTTTCATTTAGCAGTAAGTTTTTCAGAAATGAATTAAAGTCATTAATGGGGAATGGATGTACTTCGAACTTCATGGTAGGCTTTGAGGAGACCATGAAGGTCTTTTTTTTTTTTTTCTCTTCTTTTTTTTTTTGAGATGGAGTCTCACACTGTCGCCCAGGCTGGAGTGCAGTGGCGGCGCAATCTCGGCTCACTGCAAACTCCGCCTCCTGGGTTCACGCCATTCTCCTGCCTCAGCCTCCCCGGTAGCTGGGACTACAGGCGCCCGCCACCACGCCCGGCAAATTTTTTGTATTTTTAGTAGAGACGAGGTTTCACCGCGTTTAGCCAGGATGGTCTCGATCTCCTGACCTGGTGATCCGCCCACCTCGGCCTCCCAAAGTGCTGGGATTACAGGCGTGAGCCACTGTGCCCGGCCCATGAAGGTCTTAAACAGAAGGGCTTGAGCAAGTTATAAGCCAGTGCTCCTAAGTCAAAATGCCTGGGGTTAAAATGTGTCTCTGCCACATATTAGGTATGTTACCTAGAGCAAGTTTCTTCTTGTGCCTTGTCTTTCTTGTCTGGATTTCTTGTCTGTGAAATAAAGGTAATAATAGTTCTAATATCATACTGCTGTAAAAATGGAAAGATTTAGAAAAATACCAAGTACATAGTAAGTACTCCATTAAATGTTATCTGCTAACATTATTATTTTTGTCTGTAATTCACTCTGACAGCACAGTGGGGAACACATTTGAGGGTACCAAGACCATCAAGAAAGAAATCCATGGGAGGCACAATCAAGGCAAGAAAAAAAATGGGTAGGGAATAAGAGGCAAGCATATGGTGAAAAATAATGTGTTTTATTTTGGACATGTTGCGATTAAGGTGCATGAGTAAAATTCTTTTTCTTCTATCTCAGCAGTTTGCTCAGGTCAATTTTATCACTGCCTTCTAGGACAAAAAAGATTAAGTCCAATTAGGATTATGGTTTGAAATAGAAACTGAGAAATAATATAGGTTCAAGAATTTTCAATATCTATTCAGTGTTAATCTATTCAGGGAAATGGCTCTAGAAGCCACATGCTTGTTATTGTTAACTGTGACAAAATCAATGCACTGGTTTTGACTCAGATAATTCATTTCCTTGGAAACTCAGAGGTTGTGAAACAAACATAAATTAAGCTTGTGTTTACCCTGCCTTTCCCAAGGCTAATTATTCAACATAGCTGAGACTTAAGAGTTTCTAACAGAAAGGGCTAAAAACCAATCCAGGTAAAGAACAAGAGGCCAGCACAGGTGTAAATTGCTTTCATGTGTATTTAGCCTTTTACCACGTATATCTCCCCACCACTCCTGTTCCACTCACCATTCTCAGTACTGCCCTCTCCCCGCGCTCCCTTCCCTGTCCCTGACATCTCTTTCAATAGCTGTGCAGGATGGCAAGGACTATTCATAATTCATGTTTATGCCCCTTGTTCCCAGAATAGCATGGCATATATTAGGTGTTTAATATGTGCTTAGTTAAAAAGGAATCATTGATTGCATAAATCCACTTCCTGATGATAAGCTCCTTAATCACCTCATAATTGAAAAAGTAGTTCCGTGGATAAGATCAGAGCCACATAACAGGCAGTTTCTATTATGTAAGTCTGTACAGTTGTAAATACCATACATTAAATCTGAATCCATGTGTGAAAGAGGTTACCGCAGACACATAAAATTAATTTCAGTCTCACGCTTTAAACTTTTATTATTTTTCAAATAAATCAGTAAACAACATCATAAAAAGTTCTATCTTATTTACTGCTCTAGCCCGAATGTGAATAAGACAGTGGTCGGTAAATATTTAAGTCACTGACCAATAAATAGATTCCTTTGGTTTTCTACCCAGAGGCAGGTATTTTTCTTTTTTTATTTTCTTGGATTGTATACACAAACTTTATCTAAATGGTAGAAAAAATGTTTTTCTTCTTTTTTAGGTTCTCCCAGTAACCTAAAAATAAAAGCATAGTACACCGGTAATAACAGCAGTGCTGAGAGAAGTACTCTTTCAATACCATACCACCTATTATTTTTAAAGGAGATTAAAAACTCATTAAGAAAGATCCAGTTGTATTTCCATTCTGTTATAATGTGAAAAGTAAATAATTTTGTCTATAAGAAGTAACAATTCTAACTCAAATAACTGTTATGACATAAGAATCAACTGAGCCTCTTCAGATAACTATACCACAGCATAACGCCTCTATCCATCTGGCAATCAGGAGCCTCCACAAACCAACATTTCTGCAGTTCACCGATACAGTGGTAATGAATGCTGACAAAGACACTGAAGCACTGCAAGATGCTAAACTGTTATCTAAATCACCAAAAATGCTCGTCATCTTGTAATTTTACTAAATCCTAATTTAATTTAAAAAAATGTTAAGTGCAGGGTAGGGTCTCTCAAACTCAGAACTACTGACATTTTGGACCAGATAATTATTTGCTGTGAGGACCATTAGTGCATAGTAGGATGCTTAGCAGCATTCCTGGACTTCACCCATGAAATGCTTCTAGCATCTCTTCCTTTCATCCCCATGACAGTCAAAAACGTCTCCAGGCATTACCAAATGTCCCCTATACGGCAAAATACTATCTGTGGTGAGAACCACTGCTGTACAGGTTATAATGTGTGGCAATTCTTGAAGATCCAGAATTCTAAAATATACCATTTCTCAACCATTCTGGATAAATAATTTTTCATGTTATGTTTTAATAGCACGCTATTACCCAGCGTATTAGATTAACCCATTAATCCCATTTCCCAGTTATAACAATGAGAAACATAAATCCAAAGTACTTGCTCTATTCAGGAACTTAACTTTCTTACCTTTTAGCAGCTATTTTTAACAGTAAATTATAAGACAAGGGAGAGTTCCTCGGGTAAATTGCTTTCATCTTCCCAAGTGACTGGCGGCCTGAGGGACTGTACAATCATAGTTGCAGCCTAACACATAATGTCCCCCTTAGCATTTTCCTTTACTCTCTGTAAACAAAGTAATTCGCATCTTTTCGGCTGCTATCAGGAAGCCTTTAGAGTTTCTCCTGCTGTTGCAGAAACTCATATGAAGGAACAAATTTTGCAGAGAAGGAAAAACTTTATATTTTTGTTCAAAATTAAAGTAATGAAAATGAAATACATAACTCAAGGGGGTAAGGAATTAATGGATATATTATATTAATATAAATTAATATTGCAAATAAAGAAAGACCAGTTGGGACATTTTTGCTGGCTAACCCGCTCCCCAGGGTGTATGGGGGTAGGGAAATGAATGAAAATTAGAGTTCCTTATTATTTCAACTTAGTGACTATTCACATGTGTTCCTCTTTTTGTTTCACTGGACATTTCCTGAGTACCTACTATGTGGCAGGCACTATGCTAGGGACATTCACAGCGGTTGACAGTATTTCCACACATAGATCTATATTACATACTCCACATAATGGTCTTCTCTAAGTGATACTTGAAATTCACTGACTCACATTTGATCTGTTTTAAGTGTTCTGATTTTCAAACACAATATCTTTATTTGAGAGGGACATGCCTATTTTTGGACAAGGGTCAAGAAAGGGAGAAGAGAGGAGAGAAAATGGCATGTTGAATAACATTTTATTAAACTGTGAAAATCTCTTTCTGAACAAGAAAGTGAAAATCATGTCAGTGGCTGGAAACTGAAAACTTGACAAGTGATAAGCATCAACAAATTGCTTAACAAAATGTTAGCTACTGATTACAATGTTGATGCAGAACAGAAAAAGCCAGCTGACATAAAACAACATGTTAAAACTGAAAACCACACTAATGAAAAGGGACAATGCTCTATAGCTCACTGGCTTTTGTTGGGGGTGGGGAATGACACATATGAAGCAATGCAAAAACATAGATGGCAGTTCACTGGAGGAGCTAGAAACTGAGGGCACAAAAGCAAAATGTCAGAGCCCATCCTCTGCTAAGTAATTATAAAATAAATAGATCACCTACAACCCCTTAAATTGTAGGGACTCTGGGTGGCATCCACACACAGAGAAAGAAAAAAGAAGTAACATTTGCAATTTCTCTATGCACTTAACCTTACCCAACAGCAAATAGTTAGCTCCTCCCTATTAAGGGCTGGGTGCGGGGGCAGTGGGTTGCTACGTATAATCAATTATTTTGTTAAAACATTAAAAAAGTCCTAGAATTAAAGGGCTCCAGGCATGTTACCTGAGTAGCGTTCCACTAATTATCTTTGAAAAATGTTTTTAACTGTGCTCCTGGAACACTCCAGATGGGCTTCCCAGGCCATTTCCAAGACCACTTTTGAAGAGTGGCCCTGTGTGTGCTGCACCAAATACGTTATAACAAGCAATAGAAACACCATTTTAAAAAAATTAATTTAAGGAAACAGACAAAGTGTTCACTTGAGTGTAAATTTTGTAGCAGTAGAGAAAATCTGTTTCCACTACCTAAAATGACCATTTTTAAATGTTCTTTTTTAATCTCTACTTTAAAGGAGTCAGATATGTTTGTATAACTTCAGTCTGAGTTATTATACCACTGTTCAACCTATTAAATAAGCCAAACCACTATTCCCCATTTTTTATTTGCTGTATTCCATTTCTATCCTTTCATTGTTTCTATGATGACTGCTTCACCAGAAATTTAGTATTTCTGTCATTCCTATTCACAGCTTCATGGCCAGGTCACTTTTTGTATTTGAAAACCCTTATGTTCAAAGCATGCATTTAGTACACAGCACAAAAATAGGAAATGGTATGTTAAAACAATGAACAAATGAGAGATGCCTACACAAAACTGAATGAAGTCCAAAAAAAAAAAAAAAGAATTTAAAATCTACATTGATAAGATAAAATTTTCAACATGAAATAAAATTTGTATCACATTTCTCCCCAAATTAGCTTCCTTTTTAAAATAAACAATTCGAGCTCACATTCACAAAAAGTTACCTTAATCTGGATTTTTCCCTCAGAAAGCATTTAACATGAAAATATGAAACTCCAATCACTTCTATATTGAGAAAGGCCCACACTTAGCAGAAAAAAAAAAAAATGAGTTTCCAGGAGACACTGAGGGCATCTCCCCAGTATCTATTTCCTCTCTCATGTGGCTTACAGTAACCAGGCAGTACAGGTATTGACCCTATCCCCAAATCCAAGAATGGACTCTGATGTGTCTAAACCAGTTTTTTCAACCCTACTAAATGCAATAGTCCAATTATATAATAAATATTTTGTAATGGCCCCTCTCTATACTAAAGTAAAATTTTTTAATAAATACAATTATCTCCACACATATTTTTTTAAATCAATACATTGCTCAAAATAAAACGAAGTAGAAATAAACAAAAGTAATTTGTTTTAAAATGTATTTTAATATGTAAATCATCAGGCACGATATTGTAGTCAGATGCATACACCTTTATATGGAATTACCGTGAAGTGAGACACCTAAAAAACAGGTGATAACGCATGTTGCACAGATAATTCAAATACCAGATCACCATCCCATCTGTGATATGATTTTTCAAATGAGCAAACAAATCTCAGAAAAGTTCTGAACAAAGTATAATATTATTACAATACATCCATAGCTACATTTCTGGAAAATACAGTGTATGTTAAAATAGTGTCCCCAAAAATAAATTTTGCAGAAGTCTAGATTCAGATTATATAAAATTATATACAATTTTTCACCAATATTGTGTTGTCAATACAACATTGTCAATACAATATCGTCCAGAAGCACATTCCAAGGGAATGCAGTATGTGGAATAATTATTTGTGGTACAGGCCCATCCTGTACATCGCAAGACCTCTATAGCATCCTTGACCCTAATCCACTATATGTCAATTTTGACACACAAGCACCCCCAGGATTGTCACAAGCCAATATTTCCCACAAAATTCTATGTGCATCTTCCATAATTTTCCATGCACACACATTCCCAAATGTTGGTATAACTCCCCGTTGACACACTCCCAAAGACTGGTATAACTTTCCACATTGGATATTCTAAACAACTGGGAATATCCTTGTCACTATGGTTGTTTCAGTAATAAATATGGAACCCAGGACTAAGCATGTCAGTGTGAGTATTTTCCTGGCTCCAGGAAGGTCAACTCAGTGAGCACAAAGCTCAGGACTTATAATGAAAATTCTGGAACCCTCTTTCCTTTTGGATAATGTAGACACAAAGCCCAAAACTGGGCAAAACTAAATCAAAGAAGAGGAAAGAACTAAAAGAAGGGTAGAAAAAAAATAGAGAGGGAGATTTCCTCAATCATCCCAGAAACCTTATCTCCATTATGTGAGCACAGTTCTGTTTAATACGTAAGCCATGTTGAGCTTTGTTTTTCCATTGCTTACAAATGGAAGTTCTCTTATCTTCCCCTTGCCCTCCAAGGATACGTGATTCAGGGAAAAGAGCAAGCAAGATAGAGCCCCATGAAGACAAGGACCTTGAATACCTGGTTTAATTGTGTGTCCTTGGACTGTAGCATGGTATGTGGGTGCCAGTAAATATTAGTTAGTTGAATGAATGAACAAACAAACATAGGCTTGGACAAATAATCATGGAGCATATAGGCTTGGGCTAGCTTCATGGCTTCACCATTTACTACCTGGGATAACCCTATGCAAATAGCTTATCAGTTTTCTTACCTATAAAACTGGAGGCAGAGTTCTACCTGCTCACCTCTCCAACTTCATCTCACGATACTCTACTCCTAGATTATTACACTCCAGCAACACTAACCGCTTTGCAAGAGCCTCAAACACCTCACTCTCTTTTCTGAGGCATGGCCTCTGCAAAGAATATTTCATCTGCTTAGGACACTCTTTCTCTTCCCCTTCTTATGCTTGGATTTTTCTGGTCCTTCAAGATTCAATTTAAAGTGTTGCTTCCTCCACCAAGTCATCCCTGACAATCCTACAGCCTTTCCCAGATTGCTATCACAATACCGTTGATACAAACTGAATATTTGTGGAGCCCTAATACCCAATATGATGGTATTAGACATGGGGCCTTTGGGAGGTAATTAGGGTTAAATGAGGTCCTAAGCGTGGAGCACATGATGAGATTAGTGCCCTTATAAAAAGAGGAGGAGATCAGAGCATTTGCACATCCTCTCTTCCTCTCTCTTTCCCTCTCTCTCTCCACCCCATGTGAGGACACAGCATGAAGACAGCCATCTAAAAAGCAAGAAGATGGCCATCAGCAGATACTGAATCCACCAGCACTTTGAACTTGGACCTTCCAGCCTCCAGAGCTGCAAGAAAGAAAGGTTGTTTAAGCCACTCAGTCTACAGTAGTTTGTTAGCCCAAGCTGAGAAAGACAACTGATAGATATCAATAGCACTTGTCACAATCTACACTTTGTGGCTATGATTTGTTTCCTTGTTCATCTAGTGTCTCTTTCACTAGAAAGGAAAATCCATGAAGGCAGGGAGCACGTCCATCTAGTTAATCCATCACCAACACCTAGCATGTAATTGTCAATACCTAATATCGAATGAATGGTTCCTACTACTTCTCCAGTTAACTTCGTACTCCTCAATCTCTATATTCTCTAGCTATATAGGCCTTATTTTAATTCCTCAAGCTGCTATTGCACATTCCATTCCCCCTGCCTGAAGCTTTCTTTCATCCCAGCACTGTGACATTACCTACTTTCTTCCTGATCTCATCTCCTTTACCTGTCTAATTTCTACTCTTCTACCAGATATTAGTTTAACATTGGTCTTTTCCAGAAGGCTTTCTCTGACCCCAAATACTAAGTCAAAACCCCCTACTATTCACTGCAATAATTCCATGTCATAATACTAATCACAAGTACTATAATAATTACTAAATTACCTCTTTTCCATGGTAAACTGTAAGCTTTATGGAGTCAAGGACTGTGTCTTAGTCACAGCTGAAACACATGGTAGGTGCTCAATAAAAAAATAAATAAATAAACAAAATGACATTTTATATAGAAAACAAAAACCTATTCCCTTCCCTCTTTTGATAAGACTGGTACCTAAATCTGAGGTTGTCAACAACAGCCTATTGCAAGAGAGAGACTTTTGGACTATTCCCAAAGTCCAAAGTCTATTCAAGAAAAGCCACATTCTTAACAAAATCTGACTCCTCTAACTTGATATCAAGCAAAATGTCAGTTCTCAAGGACTAGATACTTCAATAAATTGCTCAGAACTCCAGTGACAGGCATCACAAGATTGCCATCAGATTTATGATTTGAAAACTCAACTACTCAAGTAAAAATCTCTTCATCACAAGGTTATAGAGCCAGCAGAGTGTTACTATTACAAGGTTGAAAAGATTTAGAAAATTCACTATGGAAATAAAATGAAGGGTTATTGGAAAATAAAATTAAACATTAGAAAAAAACAGGTAATAAAAAATAGATTTTACATATGGTAAAACAACAAAATTAAACAAGGAGATAGGCTTTCTTTTTAGAAAGCAAACTCAGAGACTGATTTACCATCTCTGAATTATTCCACTTATGAATATCATCAGCCCAATTAAGTTAGTAACAAAGCTTGCATTGTGCAATAAAGTAAAAAATCACATTATGCAAAATATTATCAGGAAAGCTTACATTTTGGCTGGTCAGTAGACAGTTAAAGAGTGAGGATTTTCTTATTCTGTCATGTGAACTGATAAACAACATAAATCTCAGGAGAAATCATACATGTATAGAAGAAATGCATGGCTTCTTCACCCTGATTGACTTTTCCCTGCTCTCCATGTGTCTCGGGAGAAGAATGCTCTTTTTCATGCCAGACACATCATGATGAATGCTAATGAGACAATATTTGACTCATCACTGCTTAGATGGTTATTTTGCATGCAATCTTTCAACTTCTTCATCAATTCATTGGCTTGAACACACAGCAGTATTTGGGGTGCGATTCCTAGTTAGCAGGTGAACATTTTTGTTTTTAAATTACAGGGATTTTATTAGGAGAAAAGGTATATTTACTTTCATCAGTTTAGATTAAGTTGATCCAAGAATCAATTAAAAGATGCAATAATCTTCAAAGTTATTTTCTTTAATACAGTGACCCACAATTGTTGTGAATTGTTTCATGTCTATGGAGATACAGATGAGCTAAATAGATACAAATCTAGAATCATACAACATGTGGCAGTTTTTGTCTTCTTTGTGATTCTTCTGTCAACCATAATAATTTCAGAGGAAAATAGATCTGCTTTTTCCCTCTATGAAACTATCTCATTCCAATATTCAAAAAATACAAATAACAGATGACAAAACTTTTCAGAATATAATTTCCCCTAAGGTTTTGGGAAATCACTGTACAGAAAAAATAAGCTATCCTTGTAATTCACAACGGCAGTTAAGCATAAGGTATAAAGACATCCTAAGCTTTTTCTGTAGACAGTATATACACAGAGAAGTTTATAATTAGCAGTGGTTGAGGGAAACAAAGACATAAGATATTGACAACTGAGAAATATGAGAAGCCAGGATAACATCTTCTAACCACAAAGTGTTGTGTGGTGAAATATTTGTTAAGAGAATTAGGAAGAGTAGGCAACAATTTCTCTCGCATGCAGAGTGGTATTTAGAGTACAGCCATTGGCTAAGTAAAGCTTTATAGAACAGTAATTGGTAATGTTTTGGGGGACATGCACCCCTTGAAAAATGTCATAATCTACCATTTCTTATTCCCAGAAAATATATGCATATGCACAAAATTTTTCGTAAAATTTGAAGAGATTCCCTGAGGCTCTCAAGTCTGTCCTTAGAACTTTCCTCCATCCTCCACCCCCATCCCCAGCAGAAGTCTCTACTTTGGAGAGAACCCTCACCTTAAACATGGGACTGAAGCTTACAGGGAGAAAAAAGTACTATACTGGTAGGAATTTGTCTTCAATACAATCGCAGCTATTTAGCAGAAAAGCTCCTGTTTCTTGCCCCTGCTACCTCAAGGACAGATATGTAGAGAAATGTTTCAGATTCTTCCTAAAGAGTCGAGGGAACATATTTACAGTTCATGGGCAAATATTCTTTGCCCAGATTCTTCCTAAAGAGTCAAGGGAACATATTTACAGTTCATGGGCAAATAAACTTACATTGTAAATGATCATATATAAGCTAGTGAATAATTGAAGGAAAGTAATATTTATGAAGTACTTAGGTATGCTAAGCCCTCTATGAGCTGCTTTAATATATATTACCACATTAAATCTTCACAAGAACCCTGGGAGCTAGTTATTATTATTCCTACTCAAGAATAAATAGAAACAATGGTTCTAAGAGGTTAACTAACCTGTGCAAGGTCACACTGCTGGTTGAGGATGGAATTTAGGTTCTAACTCGGAATTATCTCATTCCAAAGCTCATCTTCTTTCCTTTATCTTCTATTTCTTCATGGCTAAGTTTATGGCATGGTCATCCACTGTGCTTGGAAAACACGTTAGAGCTTAGGGCCTTTCTCATGGAGTACATAACTAATCCACTCAAAAGAATCCCAGCCCCTCCCCTCCACTCCAACCACCCTGATACAAAGCAGTATCATCTCCCTGTGGATTATTGTAATGGCCTCCTCACTAGTCCTTCAGCTTCCTCTCTGGCCCTCATGCAGCCCACAGTCAACATAGCAGCCAAAGTGATTCTTTAAGAACAAAAGTTAGATCACAGCATCTCTCCTCTATTCAAACCCTGCAATGGCTCTCAAACATGCTCAGAATAAAAACTGCATGCCTTATGAAAGCCTACAAAGTCTAATTTCATCAGGTCTCAGACCTGCCTCTCTGACCTCACCTTGGATCTTCAAAATCCCTCCTGTCTAGCCTCACTAGCCTGCTTGATGCACTCTTCAATTTTGTACTGCTTATTCCCTCTGTCTGGAATGCTCTTCCCCCATATCTCTATCACAAACTCCCTCAAATCTTATGTCTTTGCCTCAAATGCCGCCTCCTTTATGAAGGCTTCCCCAGTCATGCTATTTAAAATTGCACATTGGCCAGGTGTGGTGGCACCCACCTGTAGTCCAAGGCTATTTGAAAGGATGAGGCAAGAGGATGGTTTGAGCCCAGGAGTTCAAAGTTACAGTGAACTATGATCGTACCATTGCACTCCAGCCTAAGCAACACAGTGGGACCCTGTCTCTAAAGAATAAAATAAAATAAAATTGTGCACCAACTAATACCCCAATGTTCCTTATTCTCCTACTCTTCTTTATTTTTTCCATGGCATGTATTATCATTTGATATACCTTTAATAGCGCTCATATGTTTATGTTGTCCTTCCTGCCTCCTGCAGAATATAAGTTTCGTAAGGGCAGGAATTGTTGCCTGATAGTTTACTGCTGTAGTTTTAGTTCCTGAAACAATGCCAGGCACACGGTATGTACACAATTAATGTTTGATGAATGAATAAGTAAATAAATGGTCACTGGCACTCCAAGTTTTAATTGACAGACCAATAGAACACATTTAACTGTGCAGTCTTCTAGAGTCTACTTGTATGATAACTGCTGTAATAGGAGGGCTGCCTCTCAACACTCCACTGCACACCAATTAAATGCAGCCTGTGAGTGTGTGCGCAGTCCCCAGCAAAGTTTGGCCTCCCCTGGTACAACCAAAGGGCTCCTGCATGTCATCTTTTCAGTTCAGTGCACCACTTAAGACATCTAAATCAATGGAAACAGAAACGTTCATTTTAATTTAAAATAGCCTTTGCAGAAGAGGTGTGAGCTTTACATTTTAAGCAAGTTTGCCAACTTTATCCTTAGTTAAATAATGAGTGCCACAAGAATTAATACATTTCATGCCACCCAGAGATCAGAAAGCGGGTGAAAAAAACAGTTTCCTTCCTTTTCCATAGAGTAATTAGATATATAAGTGAGGACATCTGTGGTTTTAAGAAATTGCTAGATGTGGTTAAATGCTTGGGGGCTGGGGAGAGGATGAGAAGAAGAATCATCCCAAAGCTGTTTACCTTTACCAACCTAGGAAAAGACCTTGTCAATCTCTGTTAAAAGGTGTGTTAGGGGGAAATAAAACAAAGACAAATAAGCAAATGTGTTTTAATACTCCTGAAAAAACTAATAGTCAGCAAGATAGTCAGTATTATAATTACTTGTGCTGTCACAAACAGGGCATCCAGCAGTGCAAAATGAGTACACCTTACTGAATTACTGAATGTTATAAAATGCTTAAGTATTTTGTAGTATTCCTTTTCCCCATTTACAGATTGTCATTGACAAAGTGAAATAAAATGAAACATTACACCCTAGAGTGTCAACTCAGGTTGTTCTTCATGGAAAAGCAAAATACAAAATTTTATAATAGAATGTGAGAATTATGCCTACCATGTTATAGTTTATACATTAATCTAACATAAAATCAAACATAGCAATTCAAAGAATTAATTAATACCTCTTCTCCTGGTTTTGGATGGAAGAAGGGATACTTTAGCCAATATCTGCACCAGAGAAACATTTTCTCCATTTAGGAGGCTGTGTGAGCAGTAGCATGCATCTCAGTAACAAGCATTACTTGAACCATAGCATGTGATAAAAAGAAAAAAAGACTAAGGCCAACACTTTGGGGAGAGGCTTTCTTATTATTCAAAAGGCATAACACATTAGAGCTGCAAGGGATCTAGACCAATTTCCTCACTATACAGACAAGAAAACGGGGTTTGCACTTGAGAAGTGACTCACCCAAGGTCACACAGTGACTTGGCCAGGACAAAAATCATGTCTCCTAACTCCCAATCCAATTATCTTTTCACTACCATGTGAGTACTCAATAAACATTGGTTTCTCTTTCTTTTAAGCAGCAGGAGGAAAGACAGAGAGAAAGGGCGTTGCCATTTATTATTGTTTTTTGTATTTTTAATACAAGGACTTTAGAAAGATAACACCAAAGCGGCAATGTGTATTTTATTTCCCCGGAGCATGATGTGCTCTTGGGTAAATGTGTTTTATGAAGAGATTTGTCCTGGGAAGTTGGCAGATTTTACTGTAAATATTTTAACAGTTTCCTATTATTTAGTTGTGGGATTAAATTTTTATCCCAGCTGCCCCAGACCAATGTCTGCAAGTTATAAGTGGTTTTGTGAGGGAGTGCTGGCAAGAAGAATTATGGCTTTCTTCTTTAAAGAATGTTTTGGTAAACATTCAAAGAAGAACTTCTCCTGTCTGCAAGAAATCAGCTCTCAGCTTCTTCAGCTTCCCACCAGCTTCAGAGAACTGCTCTGCTGCAGGTCAAGGCCCTCTGGTGCTATCCATATCTGGTGACCAAGCAAGACAGGAGGAGTAGAAAGGCTTAGACAGCTTGACCAATGCAGAGCAGCTCTGATGAACAGTACTCACTTCAGAGCTCCCTGACAGTGATCAAGGCTTTTTCAGACCCACATCACAATTCAAATTCTCCCTCCACCCAATATGCTTCTCCTCTTAACCTTCACAAAGGTTAATCCCTAATAAATATCTCATAGGCAGAACTCTGCCTCACTGTCTGTTTCCACTCAATCCAACCTGCAACAAATGTCTGCTTGGTTTCTCAGGCAGACACTCTAGCCACAAGTTTTCAGCCAGACTAGGGTGGTGCCCAGTTCATGCTAGAACCAGCTTCCCCAGGGCTGCCAGGACCATCAGAAGTAGGTTTTATGTCCTATAGGAACAGGGAAATATAAGAGACTAGCTGATCAAAGACTATAGGCCTTACTTGCATCAGATTAAAAAGTTACCACATGGGGTCAAATGAAAATAGCCTTGACTGCAGAGAAAACAGATGAGCCCCTGGTAGACACCAGGGAAGGACCCACTGTTCATGTTTTATCTTGATCAGCTTCTCAGGATCAGGTGCTGTGCTGAGTGCTTTACATATGTTGTCCCTTTAAATCCTCATAACCACCTTCTGTTCTAAGGTAGATTTCTTTATCCTCATTTTACAGTTTTAAAAATAGTCTCAGAGAAGTTAAGTAAATTGTCCAAGGTCACCAGTCAGATCATAGATGCCTGAAATACCTTGAACAATGAACAAAGTTCTTCATTTTACACAGAGAAGGTGGACTTAAAGCCCCTAAGCATCTCTGAGGAGGAAAGTTCAGAGAGAACAATGACTGGGTTTCTGGAGCCTATGTGTTCTCTCTGTGTAGACTGATCATGTAATTGACCTATAGCACTGCGAGAATGGGGCTTACTGCAGTGAACAGCTTTGCTTTTCTCTGAAGTGGTTCCAGTTGTTTCTGCCTGCCTCGAAGTTGCCAGCTCCTAGCACCGTTCGTCAGGCTCTCCAAAGAGGTGCATGCAGCTTCAACCTGCAGAAGTTTTACCTGCCATCTTCTATGTCTCTGTTCCCTTCTTTGAGGATAAACCTCAGACTTGCTATTCATGCCATTCAAACAAAGAATTTTGCCTGACATTTTGACTGCTATTTCAGTGTTTAAATTTTACTATACATTGCAGTTCAATGGTTTTGTCTTTTTTAGTGAGTAATCTTTTGATTTGGCTTTATATTATTATATTATTACTTCTGCTTTTTAAAACTTTCCTAAACTGTAAACAATAAGAGATATGCAAGCCAAACAATTATGATGAGAGCCACGCCCCAAACAGGGGGAGCCGAATTGACTATTTTATATAGTTAGTTCTGCACAGGGCTTTTCTTTATCCCTAAGGAAGACTCCTAGGCAAGCCCCAATAAACACTAAATTCAGACAACTAAGAAAAATTGACAGAGCTATGCTCATCACTGATCTTGATCATTTGGGAAAACCACAAATGAAATCTTCCTATGGAAATGCATTGAAACTGTCCCTAACACTAGGTTATCATTGTTTCTGTAAGTATTAACAACCATGTATTGAGTGCCCACTAATGCCAGGCGTCACATGGTCTCCTCACCATCCAACAGGGAAGCACCTTTATGTTCATATGTGCTAGCTACCAGTAGGATTATGTTCCCCTTCTTAAAAATGAAGAAACTGGGGCTCAGAAAGGTTAAGTAACTTGCCACTTTATAAGCTTGTGATCTTAGAGAAGCTATTTAACCTATCTGAGCCAGTTTTGTCATGTATACAATGAGAAAAATATTAACTACCTGAACCTGGGGTAGTGCCCACACCCCTAATGCTCTGCCTGGCCCACAGTAGGCCTTCAGTGAACATTTGTTGAATAAATGAAAGTGATAAGAATTGAATAGGATGAGAATTATAAATACTGTAAAAAAAAAAAACTGACTAAGACAGTGTGTGGCAAATGGTGGCTATGTTATTGTCATTTCATAGTGGTAAGTAGTTACAAATGCCTATGTCCCTTTCACTCCATGACATCATGTTTCAGATCATGGCACTGTAATGTTTTCAGAGAAAAAACTGGAGCCTAACTAAAAACATACCACAGCAACAATTCATAGTGTCTTCCACGCATGACTACCCGATATTGGCCAATATTGCAGAGCAGCTACACCACAGTTAGAGGAGAGAGTAGGAGAAAAGTTCTACCCAAGTCAGATCTTTCTATTAAACACCTCTGCTTTATCTCAAGCAAAGTTTCCCATGGTATTTGCTGGAAGAGGGTATAAAAGTCTTTAATTAAATTATGAGAATCCTCTTTAAATCTTGGTGGCTTCTTGAAAAACTCCAACTAAAAAGATCCACCTTTTGTCAAAGCAGTGTGTCACAGATAACTTTTTAATGTTTAATATTTACTGGATTGTAACTATTTGCCAGGCAATGTTTTAACCACCTGGTGCAGATTAACATCTTTAATCCTTATGAGAACGCTATTATATAAGTACTACTATTGTTTTCATTTTCCAGAGGAAAAAAGTGAAGCACAGAGAGGTCAAGGAATGCACTCAAAGCTATACTGTGAATAAGGGCTTACCCAAAGTTCAAATCCAGGGTTCTATGGATATCACTATGCTATACAACCCCTCCATACCTGCCTTTCCAAACTTCTTTGTTTTTAAAGAAACCTAAGCACTGGCTAAGTTTAAAATTTTGCCTAGCAAGGTTTTTCAACACAGAGATGGCTGCAACATGTAGGGTTACCTCCCAGCCTCCTCTTGCACCAGCCATGGCCAGATAAGAATACTTCCAAGACTAACAGCCTTCTTTATCTTCCTAAAAATGCTAACCCCCTTCAGCGGAAGAATCCTCCATGGATGAGTAGTCAATTGGAGAAAGTCTCCTAATTGCATTTGCAAATTGACTTGGGAAAGAACCAGGTATCATTAAGGCCATGCCTGATCTACAAAGTAATCAGTATACAGAGCTTAGGCCTTAAAACTAATTATAAAAGGGAATTTTTTCGCCTGCTGAAATTCTCAAAGAATCTGACCAGCCTAAGGACTATCTAACTAAGAAGTTTGTTTCATCTATAAAACCTGTCCAGGGTAACATCCCTAGGGACACCACACAGCCTGACTCCAGCATGTGCCATTCATGTGATCTATGTGAAGGTAGCTGTCTAGACCAATACAGCCCACAACCTGAGCAGCTTTCAGCAGTAGCCCTGACACTTCTAATGGCAGCCTCTGCCCACCCCCCCATAACCTTATTAACCAAATCTCCTCTTGATGTCATCTTTCCTATAGACCCTCAGCCAAATTATCCTTTAGAGTCTTAAAACTCGGCAGGGCATGGTGGCTCATGTCTGTAATTCCAGCACTTTGGGAGGCCAAGGCAGGTGGCTGGCTTGAGCTCAGGAGTTTAAGACCAGCCTGGACAAAGTGGCAAAACCCTATCTCTACAAAAAATACAAAAAAAAATTAGCCCAGCATGGTGGCACATGCCTGTGGTCCAAGCTACTCGGGAGGCTGAGGTGGGAGGATCACTTGAGCCAAGGAGGTTGAGGCTGCAGTGAGCTGAGATCATGCCACTGCACTCCAGCCTGGGTGACAGGACGAGACCCTATCTTTAAAAAAAAAAAAAAAAGTCCTAAAACTCTCATATGATGACCATAGAGTTGATAGTTTTCCTTCTCTGCAGGAAACAAATGGAACTGGCAAACTGTGACTACTGTCTCTCATTCTTAAGTAAGATCTGTGTGTCCTTCTCTAGAAGATACATTTCAATACAGTACAGAGAATGAGATGTTAGTCAACCTCCTGTAAAAAGCAACTCTGTCCAAAATTATGCTAGCCTGGTGTTGAATATCACTATTGAAAAGCAGAAAGTGGCCTGCCTCTGGAACCACCACTATAGAGGCATGCAGTCATGACTGGGTATTGTTCCTGCCAGTTACTTCTGTCTCAGGAGAGCTCAAAAAAGAGGTAAGGTCACCTAAGTCCCATGAAGGAATGATTCTATCCCTCCCTCAACCAAAAAAAGAAAGATCCAAATCTAGTTGTATATTTGTGGAAAAAAATTTTTTCAAGAACCAGCACAGAGCTGACACCATTGTGGTAGTACACAAATTGTGGATACAGAGGCAGCCGCAGAGCAACTCTACTGATTTACCTCTTGGGGAATTGTTACATTTCTTTTTTTTTCTTACTAAAAACATTAAGATACAAACATTCAGATTATCCAAAAGAAGGCACCCTTAATATTTGGCATACATTTAAAGCAATGTCCCAGGCCCTTAAGTAGAACCCAACCTATGTCCTATGCCATAGGATGTCCTATCCCAAGGCTGGCAGTTTTTTTTATTAAACCACTGCCTTCCCAGGATGGACTGGTTGAGAAAGCCTTATATTCCATTTCATAAGAAATCGGTCCGGTAGTTATGCCTCAACCAAATGAACTTGCCTTGATGTCCAGTCTAGCAATATGGATCAATGGTCAACTACTTGTAAGCAGTTAATGTCAAAGCTTGTACTTGGTGAGGTATATGTATAAAATGGATTTTACTTTTCTCCAAAGGCTTCTAAGTGGATGTTCCCTTCAACAATAATCAAAGGTGACGATCATTTAACACCTTAGGTGTTAAGAAGTTAAGAAGTTAACACCTTAAATGTCTTAAATTTAAGAAGTTAACACCTTAAATGTCTTAAGAAGTTAAGACACCATAACTTCTTATTCAGCTTTTGTTTATAATAGTTTGTCCAATCTAATGTTCCAGTCTCCTATCAAATTCAAAGCTTGTCTTTCCCCCATCACTGCTTAGTTTGTGCTGCACGGCAGGGGTCCCCATCCACCAGGCCACAGACTGGTACTTGTCCCTAGACTGTTAGGAAAGAGGCCACACAACAGGAAGTGAGTGGTAGTCCAGAAAGCAGTACCGCCTGAGCTCCGCCTCCTGTCAGTTGGCGTTGGCCTCAGATTCTCGTAGGAGCCACAACCCTACTGTGAACTGCACAGGCAAGGGATCCAGGATGCGTGTTCCTTATGAAAATCTAACTAATGCCTGATGATCTAAGGTGAAACAGTTTTATCCCGAAACCATCCTCCGCACTCCCGTCCGTGGAAAAACCGTCTTCCACGAAACCAGAGCCTATTGCCGAAAATGTTGAGGATCGCTGATATAAGGGACCTAAAGAAGTGGAAGAAAATATATTCATGAACTCATCCTCCTCCTTCACCTTGGAATGAAGAGCAGTAGCCTCCTTCTGGGACATTCTCCTCCCTGTTCTGAGTCTCTGCCTATTCAAGAGAAAGAGAGAAGGGTCTTTTATTAATATTTGAATGGCACTACTATCTACCACTAGCTGGCTACGGATGCCCAGTCTGGAGAAAATATCCAACTCCTCACTGTCATGGTGAGGCATGCACATGAATTCTCTAGCTGATTCAGCAAGGCATCCTCGCTTGACATAATGGAATTTAGTTGTGACTTAACCTTTGCTAGTGTGCTATCAACTCCTATCCCAAGTGTTATACCCCACGGCCTTTTGCTGTTGGCGATAGCCCCTTGGGTAGGATACCGGGAAGGCAGCTTAAGCACAACTATTCTTTGGTATCTACATAACCAATGAAAAATTCATGCTTCCTTCCTTGCCATGCCAAATGATGGGAATGTTGGTTACTATGCCTCCTCTTCACCCTACTCTTTCACTCCAGTTCTCCATTTCCCCACTGGCATAAGCACAGTCCTTTGCCAAATCGAACATCTATCCTGGAGTAACAGTTTCCCCTTCATGAAGGAGCCCTGAAGTTTATGAGAAGAGGTTTCTTGGAGGCCCTCTCATCTCACCTCAAGAAGGGGAAGCACCATAATTCTCCCATCCATATGCCGTACCACTGCCCTCCTAAGGTTGCTTTGCCTTCAAAGCTTTCTCCCCTTTGCTGCTTTTTTTTTTTTTTGACAGGATCTGGCTCTGTTGCCCAGGCTGGAGTGCAGTGGCACAATCTTGGCTCCCTGCAGCCTCGACCTGAGGCTCAAGTGATCCTCCTACCTCAGCCTCCCAAGTAGCTGGGACTACAGGCATGCCACCACAACCAGCTAATGTTTTGTATTTTTTTGTAGAGACAGTGTTTCATCATGTTGCCTAGGCTGCCAATTCTCCTTTAATCGGCTAGAAATAGGAAGTGGTCTTGGAAAATAACTGGAGGTAGGAAGTTTTCTGGCTCTTAACCCTGAATGAAGTGTATGGCTTCCTATAACGATGGCTCTCTTAAGAATGGGAGGTACTTAACCTCTCTGTCCCTAATTTTGATATCTAGTCCCTGTATCCCAGGCAATATGAAAAGTGCCATGCAACATCCTGTTACAAATAGAAACACAATCCAGGGCTTTTAGAGGCAAAGAGCCGCCTTTTCCATGACCCTGAGAGTTCTCTGGAATACATCTGATAAAAATTAAAAATCTCAAGATACGTAAAATATAGACTCTAACCTGATAATCTTCTTTTGGGAGCTTTAAAACTGTTTATATACAGACTAAGATCCTAGAGAGTTACTCCCTCTTGGTAAAGTTTGGGTCCTTTATTAAAATATGATCACTAAACTAATACTGGTATAAAAATAGACACAGAGACCAGTGGAACAGAATAGAGACCCCTGAAATAAAGCTGCATACCTACAACCAACTAATCTTTGACAAAGTCAGCAAAAATGAACCATGAGGAAAGGATACTCTATTCAATAAAGAATGGTAGGAAAACTGGTTAACCAGGCACAGAAGACTGAAACTAGATCTATATCTCTCACTATATACAAAAATTAACTCAAGATGGATTAAAGGTTAAATGTAAGTCCTCAAACTATAAAAGTTCCAGAAGAAAACCAAATACATCTATATATGTATATATGTATGTGTATATATATGTGTGTGTGTATATATATATGTATGTATATATGTATGCGTGTGTGTGTGTGTGTATATATATATATATATATATATATGACTAAGTCCTCAAAAGTAAATGCAACAAAAACAAAAATTGACACTTGGTACCTAATTTAACCAAAGAGCTTCTGCACAACAGAAGAAACTATCGGCTGGGCGAGGTGGCTCATGCCTGTAATCCCAGCACTTTGGGAGGCTGAGGCAGGCGGATCACAAGGTCAGGAAATTGAGACCATCCTGGCTAACAACGGTGAACCCTTGTCTCTACTAAAAAATACAAAAAATTAGCCGGGCATGGTGGCAGGGTCCTGTAGTCCCAGCTACTTGGTAGGCTGAGGCAGGAGAATGGCGTGAACCCAGGAGGCGGAGCTTGCAGTGAGACGAGATCACACCACTGCACTCCAGCCTGGGCGACAAAGCAAGACTCTGTCTCAAAAAAAAAAGAAAAGAAAAGAAACTATCCCCTCTGCCCGGCTGCCACCCCATCTAGGAAGTGAGGAGCATCTCTGCCTGGCCGCCCCATCTGGGAAGTGAGGAGCACCTCTGCCTGGCCGCCCCGTCTGGGATGTGGGGAGCGCCTCTGCCCGGCTGCCCCGTCTGGGAGGTCTACCACAGAGGCCAGAAGCAATGTGGGGGCTGGACGTGGTGGCTCACTCCTGTAGTCCCAGTACTCTGGGAGGCCGAGGCGGGTTGATCACTTGAGGCTAGGAGTTCGAGACCAGCCTGGCCAAAATGGCGAAACATATGAAAAATACAACTGACAAACCAACCAACCAACCAAGCGACAACAAAACAGGTCTACCCTGGAGTCATACTCTAATTTTTTCTATTTTCCTCCCTTTCTGATCCTTTATCCCACTTTCTTTTTCTTCCTCTTCCTTCTCCTTCTTCTTTGTCAAATAGAGGATTGAGTTACTATCATTGATCCATACAAAGTCCCTCTCTCATTTATTTTCTTTAATTCCCACCCCCCATTTCTATTCCCCGTCTTCCCATGTGCAACCTTCCTAATATGTTTGATATGCATCTTTTTGTTTGTATGTACTTTTAGAAAATGTTTATTGTTTTTGTGTGCAAAAAAAATTTAAAAAATTAAAAAAAAAAGAAACTATCAACAGGATAAACAGACAACCTTCAGAATGTGAAAAAATATTTGCAAATTATTCATCTGACAAGGGACTAATATCCAGAATTAATAAGGAACTTAAAAACATCAACAAGAAAAAAATAACCTCAATAAGAAGTGCACAAAGGACATGAGCAGAAACTTCTCAAAAGAAGGCATACAAGTGATCAACGAACATATGAAAAAAAATGTTCAACATCACTGAACATCAGAGAAATGCAAATCAAGACCACAATAAGATACCATCTAACACCAGTCAGAACGGCTATTGCTAAAAAGTCAAAAAAAAAAAAAAAAAACAAGATGTTGGCGAGCTTGCAGAGAAAAATGTATGCTTATACGCTGTTGGTGGGAATGCAAATTATTAAAGCTCCTGTGGAACCCAGTTTGAGATTTCTCAAAAAACTAAAAATAAAATTACCATTCAATCCAGCAATCCCAAAGGAAAATAAATCATTCTACCAAAAATACACTTGCACTTATAAATTCATAACAGCACTATTCACAATGGCAAAGACATAGAATTAAACCAGGTGCCCATCACTGGTGGGTTGGATAAAGAAAATGTGGCATATATACAACATGGAATACTATGCAGCCATAAAAAGGGTAAAATCCAGTTTTTTGCAGCAACATGAATATAGCTGGAGACCACTATCCTAAGCAAATTGATACAGAAACAGAAAACCAAATACCACATGTTCTCACTGTCATTGAAAGCTAAACATTCAGTACACATAGACACAAAGTTGGGAACAATAAACACTGGAGATTCCAAAAGAGGGGAGGGAGGAAGGAGGGCAAGAGTTGAAAAACTACCTATCAGGTACTATGTTCATTACTTGGGCAACAGGAACATTAGAAGCCCAAACCCCAGCATCACTCAATATACCCATATTACATACCTGCACATATACCCTCTGGATCTAAAATTATATAAATCAATAAGTAAAATATGACCACTAAGAAATGTAGAGACAAACGGCTTTGTCTCACTAATCTTGAGTAACCTTAAAGAGATTTTTCTGAATAACTGGTATACTCAATTGGAATTCAGTCCTTCTAATGCCAATATGACCCTGTCTCCAATTAAAAAATAATACATATGTCTTAATGTATATGCAGGTCTCCCCTTGCTGAGGGGTTCGTGGATTTTTGAGACATTCCAATCTAATTGCCTTTCAAGTTTTTCTTTGATCCCATTACCTAGCATTATAATCTTAGGTTCACCTGGAATTCTTTTCTAGGCCTTGGGTAACCAGTACACCTCAGCTGGAACGGACCACACCCTCAGCCTGATCCAGAGCTAGGCCTTAGCACAGACTTACAGCATTTATTAATGTATCATTTGCTTTTGGTTCCAAGACAAAAAGATTCATGGATCCACTATGTATTCTTGATATGAACTCTAGTAATATTCCTTCAGGTTCTTTCTTGTAATTACTTAAGAATCAATATGGGGCCGGGTGCGGTGGCTCACGCCTGTAATCCCAGCACTTTGGGAGGCCGAGGCGGGCGGATCACCAGGTCAGGAGATCGAGACCATCCTGGCTAACACGGTGAAACACTGTCTCTACTAAAAATACAAAAAATTAGCCGGGCGTGGTGGTGGGCGCCTGTAGTCCCAGCTACTCGGGAGGCTGAGGCAGGAGAATGGCGTGAACCCGGGAGGCGGAGCTTGCAGTGAGCCGAGATCGCGCCACTGCACTCTGGCCTGGGAGAAAGAGCAAGACTCCGTCTCAAAAAAAAAAAAAAAAGAATCAATATGGATAGGAATTGGCTCTCGAGAATTAAAATCCAGGTCCTGTTCAATGGTGTAGAACAAAGGATAAGACATAGATCTAGGCAATGCTAAAGCCCTTAAAAAGAGTTTTAAAACCTGTGCTCTGCAGAGCCTGGGGTTCCTCAGAGGTATCATAGGAGCTTTCACAGAGGGAGGATATTCAGAAGTGAGGTTCTCCTTGCTCTCTCTCCCAACATTCTCAACCGAAACGATTTGATTTTACATGCTTTATATATCAGGCTTCTAACTAAGATTTTATATGAAAATACAGTTTTGCTGCCAAAAACTAAACATTTGCTATATGAATTTCCTTAAATAGAATATATATATTCTATTTATATATATATCTATATATAAATATAGATATATATACTCTTCACTTACCAAATGAGAATAAAATCTGCCTTAAGGAGAAGCTGAACTTAATTTTACAAATTATTATCATAAAAAAACAGTATATTAATAACTATGACAAAATACAAGCATCATTTTTAAGGTTCATTCTTCAATATTCAGCTGTACTAAATACTTTCCTCCAACTCTCGCTCAGCCACAAAAATGCTTTTATAGACTATAATTTAATATTATGCCTTGGCCTTTATCAGCGGTTGATACAAGGAACTGCAATATGACAAACATTTCTGCCCTATTCGTGAAATGGCTGTTGAAGATACCATCCATCTCCCTTTTATAAAGATCCACGCAATTACTCTCCTTAAAGCTAAGGGACAGAAAACTCTTCTCTTTCCTATTTTTGAGATTCCAAGAAACCTGTAATCCCTTAGGTTTGCCTTTAGCCTCCAGTAAACTGAAAGTTAAATTTAGTGTTTAAGCAGCAGGGGATGGGCAGGGGTATATTCAGATGCTGTGTTTTTTGACCCGATTACCACCCAGTTCTTTTCTAATTCAGCTAACATGAATTGAGTATTTAGGTGCTAAGCACAGTGATAGACACTAAGGGCACAAAGATTATTAAAACAAGATGCTTTCCCTAAAAGAGATCTTGGATGAATAGCTCTTGTTCTTTCATTTTATTTTCATGATCTTTCTGTATATGGACCTTTATCTGTAGCCTATCTCATACCTATTTTTGAAAACAGATATGGTATTATATATAAGTAAATAAAATAAATTAGCATATTCTAGAAAGAGAAGGCATTGACTTAAATTCATCTAGAGGGGTAGATAACTAATACTATATTCTTCTCTCTTAGCCTTCTAAATCATCTCAAAGACTGAGCCTCTCTTCCAACCCATCCTACACACAATCATCTGATTAATATTCTAACAAGCCTATTCTAATCATGCCATTCATCTTCTACTCAAAAATACTACTGTCAGTACCACACACATTGCCTTCAAAATAAAGTCACAAAACAGTAGCAAACCTGGCTGCGCATAGTGGCTCACACCTGTAATCACAGCATTTGGGAGGCCGAGGCGGTTGGATCACTTGAGGTCAGGAGTTCGAGACCAGCCTAGCCAACATGGTGAAACCCTGTCTCTACCAAAAAAATTACAAAAACTTCGCCAGGCATGGTGGTGTGTGCCTGTAGTCCCAGACACTCGGGAGGCTGGGGCATGAGAATCACTTGAACCCAGGGGATGGAGGTTGTGCTACTGCACTTCAGCCTGGGCAACAGAGTGAGACTCTGTCTAAAAAAAAAAAAAAAAACTGCTTCATCCCTCATAAGCACTTATCAATGGATGGGACTAAGTTACCCATTCCTAGACTGAAATAGGCACATCCAAGTGTCAAAGCCCTTGTCAAAAAAAAAGACAGAGTAAATCCACATGAACTTTCTTCTAAAACACTAATTTCTTTATTTAGCCATTTGGGATCTTACATATCAACCACATAAGTTATTAACATTATTTCTCAGGTCTGTTCACATTCACATCACCACCATCACCTTCTTTTAGGCAGGAGGGGTATTCTTTGCGCCCTTTACAAACGCAACAACTGGAGCAAACCCAGATCCGAGGTCACCTGGCTAATCAGTACCTATCTGCTTGCTTCCTCCTGATGTGCCTCTAGGAAGCAGAATGCAGCCCATGCTGAAAGCCACCCACAGTGACTGCCCGCTGTCCATCAAGGCATTTCTCTTGCGGGTTAGTCCTTAGTTGAAAGTCTTTCTCCACAGAGGAAGCTAGTGTTCCTAGATTTTGTCACTTGCAGAGAAACTTAAAATGTGTTCTCTATAAAAAAGGTCTTCTCTACTTTCAGTGCAGAAGATTGCCCAGAATGACAATATATATGGTTCATTTGCAGTAGCTGATGTTTGTCTAGTTATCTAGTGTCATAGAGAAAAGACTTGATACTTTATGATGAGACTTTAGTGCCAATTTAGTCATGCAAATATATAGTGGCATAGAGACAAAAATCCTTTAGGTATTTATTCTGATTTCAACTGTAATTTTTCCACTGTTCTTGCCAGAAAAGTGTTAGTAAACTAATTTCTTTCTTCCCCAGACTTGCGTATCTTGTACATAAAATAGAAATCTCTACTTCTAATCACACTTTAGTCCAACAGGGCTTCTAAGCCATACATTAGAATAGACTCTATTATTCAAAGAAGTATATTTATGGGGTTAAGAATACTAAGAAGACTCAAGGAATAAATTCTTCAGTTATGTTTCATTTAGCTATCAGATACGGTTACCTAGTGAACTAGTGAAACAAAGTAATGATAGCCTTTAGATGTTTATGGTTCTAGGGAGGAATAGGGAAAACAATGGAAAGCTGTAGTGCAAAATATTTTCAATAAAGTGGACATTTTTGATTTAGTGTATTCCTCTGAAACAGCATGCCCATCTGTAAAATATACAACAGAATGCTATTGTTTTGGGAAATGTGTAAGCATCCTTACACTGCAGTCAACTCAATCTAGAGGGAAAAAAAAGATGATCTCTAGAAGCTTTTTCCTGCCACACTCATTAGAGAGCATTTTTTAATTACATTCACATTCTCAGATACTGTTTTGTATGCACAGTGAACAATGCACAGAAAAAAATTAAAATGAATATGATTTTCTGCAAACTACTGAAAGAAATGTGAACCGATGTCAGTTTCTTACACAGATAAAACAGCACAGGCATAAGAAAACCCACAGGAAGATAAGGCACCCTGACATTCCCAAAATTCAGAAATTCACTAGACCCAAATGACACCATGAAAATGTGATGAATCATTCACTCCTTAGAGATTTTACTTATCCATGGATTGATTGCCTATGGCATAAAGGGGTCCCAAGTTCTCTGGAGACTTGTAATCCAAAATTGTTTAGTCTGGATTTGAAGGATAGACAAGAATATTTTAACAATGTTCTCTTTTGCATGATAATTTATCTCCTGCTTAAAGATCTGTGTTATGCTATTCCAAAATTCAGGGTCACTCTCCCATAGAAGTGAGGCATAAACCTCTGATGGGGGCAGTGAATAATTTTAGGCTAGTTGTACACAGCTGCAGCTACTTGCATGGGTAATTGCTTTTGCCCAAATCACCAGCATAATTGTGGCTCTAAAAGACATATATTTAAAAGCCATTGAAGTGCCAAATCATATTACAACAATAGAGTCAGTTCTCCAGAAAATATTCATGTTTTAATTTTAACCAATCTCCACGAATGTGTTGAGCCCTCGCTAAAGGACAAAAAGCTGCCAAAGTATTGTGATACGTTGATGTCTAGCATGGCAAACAGAGAAGGGGTGTTGAAACTACATATACTACCGGACTCTAAGTTTCCATGATGGAAAGGATCTATTAATAATGCTAGCACCACCACCTCACCCAACTTTTGGCATAACAAAGACATTCAATAATTTTTTTAATGAATGAATACAACCTCTAATTCCCACAACTGAAATTAAAAATTTGCAAGTTGAAAGCAGAAGGTCCAGCTATGATGCTTGAGAGTGGTTGGCGGTGGCTGTCAAAAGTAAGGTGGTGACTACAACAAAAATGGATTTATCCGCTACCCATGCATGTGTTTGTCACACTTGAACTATCAAATCCCATTATTATATTAAGTGATATAAGACATACAAGAAGTGGAACATTATTCCTTGCTCTGGAAAATGTTCCAATCTAATTAGACAAGATTTCTGAGAATAATAATAACAGGAACATACAAGCAAAGTACCAATATCAATGGTCAGCTGTAGTGGCTCACACCTGTAATCCCAGCACTTTGGGAGACAACGGCAGGAAGATCACTTGAGGCTAGGAGTTTGAGACCAGTCTGGGCAATAGAGCAAGACCTTATCTCTATAAAAAAAAAATAAATATTAAAAATTAGCCAGGTGTGATGATGCACAACTGTCTTCCTAGCTACTTTGGAAGCTGAAGCAGGAGGACCGCTTAACCCCAGGAGTTTGAGGCCACAGTCAGCTATGATTGAACCCCTGCACTCCAGCCGGGTGACAGAGTAAGACCTTGTCTCAAAACAAAAAGGCAACATCAACTGTGTGCTATAAATAAAGCAATGTCGTATAGTGGAAAGGAGTATAGGATGCAGAATAAAAAGACATCTTTAAGTCCCAAAGATGGATACTTAGGTGCTGTGTGCTCTTAGTCAAATCACTGAAACTCTTAACATGAGAAATAAAGTTTACACTTATATATTTAGAGATGGAAATCTCATTATATTGCCCAGGTTGGAGTGAGCGCAGTGTCTATACACAGGCATGAACATAACAAAATTTGTTATGTTATGTTATGTTATGTTATGTACTACAGCCTTATAGTCCTGGACTCAAATGATCCTTTGCCTCAACCTCCTGAGTAGCTGAACCTACAGGCACCTGCCACCACACCTGCCTAAATAATATATTTTATTATTAAAGGAATGCATGCGGATAAACAAATGTGACGGTTATTTGTTTTCATACAAGAAGTCCAGGAGTAAAGAGTTGCTGGAGTTGGTTTAATGATTTAAGGCTGCCAAGGTCACAGTCACTAGAGTTCTCTTGATCTTTCCCTCTGGTCCCAAGAAATCTATAACAGCTCTAACTATTATCTCTGTGATATACGAAGGAAGGATGGGGGAAGCAGGAGAATAGGGGAGAAGCTTTTTCGGAGGAGACAAAGCTTTCCAGATCAGATTCAGGCTTCCACTAATAGCTCATTGGCTACATTTGTGTCACATGCTACCCCTGATAACAGGGGAAGTTAGAAAATGTAGGCTTTTAAAGCTAGACACATTTCTAGCCCAGTTAAAATTAGGGTTATGTTAGTACAGAAAAGAAGGATGGGAATGAATAGGCCACTAATAGTGTCTTTGTCAATATTTACAGAGTTGGTGTAAAGAATTATAAGAAATAATATATGTGAAAGTGTTTTGTTAACCATAAAGTTAAGGAAGTCAACTTTTTTTTGAATGCACTAAATGTTATACTATTTTCACGTGCATCCAGTATCATGGAAAAAGACCTTTAAATAAAACATATATTATAATTTTTCTAATGTATAAACATTACCTGATATATGTCAGGTCACACACATACACACACACAAACACACACATCCCTGACTCAAACAGGAGGAGTGACTTTATTTTTCCTGTATATTTTAGACAATATAAATTAAAAACATATGTGATTCACAGCATTCCCTATGACAGGTGAAATAAGACAAAGATGCCCACTCTCACCACTCCTCTTCAACATAGTACTGGAAGTCCTAGCCAGAGCAATCAGACAAGAGAAAGAAATAAAGGGCATCCAATCAGTAAAGAGGACGTCAAAGTGTCCCTGTTTGCAGACAATATGATCATTTACCTTGAAACCCCTAAAGACTCCTCCAGAAAGCTCCTAGAACTAATAAAAGAATTCAGCAGTTTCCAGATACAAGATTAATGTACACAAATAAGTAGCTCTTCTATACACCAACAGAAACCAAGTGGAGAATCAAATCAAGAACTCAACCTCTTTTACAATAGCTGCAAATATACACATATAATGCTTAGGAATATACCTAACCAAGGAGTCGAAAGATCACTACAAGTAAAACTACAAAACACTACTGAAAGAAATCATAGACGACACAAACAAATAGAGACACATCCCATGCTCATGGATGGGTAGAATCAACATTGTGAAAATAGCCATACTAACAAAAGCAATCTACAAATTCAATGCAATCCCCATCAAAACACCATCATTCTTCACAGAATTAGAAAAAGTAATTCTTGTCAAGTCAATCCTAAGCCAAAAGAACAAAGCTGGAGGCATCATGCTACCTGACTTCAAACTATACTACAAGGCTACAGTAACCAAAATAGCATGGTACTGGTACCAAAACAGAGATATAGACCAATGGAACAGAACAGAGCCCTCAGAAATAATGCCACATATCTACAACTATCTGATCTTTGACAAACCTGACAAAAACAAACAATGGGGAAAGGATTCCCTATTTAGTAAATGGTGCTGGGAAAACTGGCCAGCCATATGTAGAAAGCTGAAACTGGATCCCTTCCTTACACCTTATACAAATATTAATTCAACATGGATTAAAGACTTACATGTTAGATCTAAAACCATAAAAACCCTAGAAGAAAACCTAGGCAATACCATTCAGGACATAGGCATGGGCAAGGACTTCATGTCTAAAACACCAAAAGCAATGGCAAAAAAAGCCAAAATTGACAAATGGGATCTCATTAAACTAAAGAGCTTCTACACCGCAAAAGAAACTACCATCAGAGTGAACAGGCAACCTACAGAATGGGAGAAAATTTTTGCAACCTACTCATCTGACAAAGGGCTAATATCCAGAATCTACAATGAACTCAAATAAATTTACAAGAAAAAAACAAACAACCCCATCAAAAAGTGGGTGAAGGATATGAACAGACACTTCTCAAAAGAAGACATTTATGCAGACAAAAAACACATGAAAAAATGCTCATCATCACTGGCCATCAGAGAAATGCAAATCAAAACCACAATGAGATACCATCTCACACCAGTTAGAATGGCCATCATTAAAAAGTCAGGAAACAACAGGTGCTGGAGAGGATGTGGAGAAATAGGAACACTTTTACACTGTTGGTGGGACTGTAAACTAGTTCGACCATTGTGGAAGTCGGTGTGGCGATTCCTCAGGGATCCAGAACTAGAAATACCATTTGACCCAGCCATCCCATTACTGGGTATATGACCAAAGGACTATAAATCATGCTGCTATAAAGACACATGCACACGTATGTTTATTGCGGCACTATTCACAATAGCAAAGACTTGGAATCAACCCAAATGTCCAACAATGATAGACTGGATTAAGAAAATGTGGCACCTATGCACCGTGGAATACTATGCAGCCATAAAAAATGATGAGTTCATGTCCTTTGTAGGGACATGGATGAACCTGGAAATCATCATTCTCAGCAAACTATCGCAAGGACAGAAAACCAAACACGGCATGTTCTCACTCATAGGTGGGAATTGAACAATGAGAACACCTGGACACAGGAAGGGGAACATCACACACTGGGGAGTGTTGTGGGGTGGGGGGAGGGGGAGGGACAGCATTAGGAGATATACCTAATGTAAATGACGAGTTAATGGGTGCAGCACACCAACATGGCACATGGATACATATGTAACAAACCTGCACGTTGTGCACATGTACCCTAAAACTTAAAGTATAATAACAATTAAAAAAAGAAAAAAAATTCTAAAATTCATATAGAACCAAAAGAGAGCCCAGACAGCCAAAGCAAGACTAAGCAAATGAACAAACCTGGAGGCATCACACTACCTGACTTCAGACTATACTATAAGGCCATATCACCAAAACAGCATGGTATTGGTATAAAAATTGCACATAGACCAATGGAACAGAATAGAGAACCCAAAATAAACCGAAATACTTACAGCCAACCGATCTTCGACAAAGCAAACAAAAACATAAAGTGGGGAAAGGACACCCTTTTCAACAAATGGTGCTGGGATAACTGGCTAGCCACATGTAGAAGAATGAAACTGGATCATCATCTCTCACCTTATGCAAAAATCAACTCAAGATGGATTAGGGATTTAAAACTAAGACCTGAAACTATAAAAATCCTAGACGATAACATTGGAAAAACCCTTCTAGACGTTGGCCTAGGCAAGGATTTCATGATCGAGAACCCAAAAGCAAATGCAATAAAAACAAAGATAAATAATTGGGACTTAATTAGACTGAAGAGCTTTTGCATGGCAAAAAGAACAGTCAGTAGAGTAAACAGACAACCCACAGAGTAGGAGAAAATCTTCACAATCTATACATCTGACACAGGACTAATATCCAGAATCTACAACAAAATCAAACAAATCAGTAAGAAAGAAAGAAACAATCCCATCAAAAAGTGGGCTAAGGACATCAATAGACAATTCTCTAAAGAAGATACACAAATGGCCAACAAACATATGAAAAAATGCTCAACATCACGAATGATTAGGGAAATGCAAATCAAAATCACAATGCGATACCACCTTCCTCCTGCAAGAATGTCCATAATCAAAACATCTAAAAACAGTAGATGTTGGTATGGATGTGGTGATCAGTGAACACTGCCACACTGCTGGTGGGAATGTAAACTAGTACAGCCACTATGGAAAACAGTTTGGAGATTTCTTAAAGAACTAAAAGTAGAACTACCATTTGATCCAGCAATCCCACTACTAGGTATCTACCCAGAGGAAAAGAAATTATTATACGAAAAAGATACTTGCACACACGTTTATAGCAGCACCATTCACAATTTCAAAATCGTAGAATCAGCCCAAGTGCCCATCAATCAACAAGAGGATAAAGAAACTGTGAGATATATATAGATATATATATATAATATCTAGAGATATATATATATAATACATATGATGAAATACTACTTAGCCATAAAAAGGAATGAATTAACAGCATTTGCAGTGACCTGGATGAGATTGGAGATTATTGTTCACAGTGAAATAACTCAAGAATGGAAAACCAAACATCATATGTTCTCACTGATATGTGGGAGCTAAGCTATGAAGACGCAAAGGCATAAGAAGAATACAATGGACTCTGGGGACTTGTGGGGAAGAGTAGGAGGGGGACAAGGGATAAAAGTCTACAAATACGGTGCAGTGTACACTGCTTGGGTTTTGGGTGCACCAAAATCTCACAAATTACCAATAAGGAACTTACTCATGTAACTAAATACCGCCTGTACCCCAATAACTTAAGGGAAAAAAATTTAAAAAATATATGTGATTCACTATGGTCTATAATTTAAGGCCGAGTATAATAGGGTTTTTTTTTTTACTCTTTGCTTTATTTCTTTAAGTACATTATTTGCCTTGGATGACTAAATTTTGTCTAAAATTGGGTATATATGCCCTTAGACCTCATTTGCAAGTGATAAAATTAAACTGTAATTATGCAGTTTGTGAATTAAAATGCCTGAAGCACAATGCTCTTCAAAAAATGAAGGACAATAATAAAAAATGTTAAGTACAATTTTTTTTAATTATCTTCAATATCCAACAACATATAATAGACTTATTGTTTTTTTTTCTTTCAAGAAGCCTATGAATTTTTTCATATATCTAAAAATGATTTGGGAAGAGGATTTTTTTTTAAATTTAAAAGAAGTCAGTGTAGGAAAGAAGAAACTAGGAAAATACTCTGTCTCTTTGACAATATAATTACGGTGCCCTATGAAGAAAGAAGTTGGCACAGTAATCTGATTTTTATTGAATACCAAAGCATACATGAACATTAAAATGCAATTTGAACAGGCATGGTGTCAGAGTAGTCAGGAATCTCAAGGAGCAGATTGTTTGGAAAGCATCTGAAAACACCTTATCTTCACCTACAGCTCACCATGGCTGACGAATCCCTCTGCGGTCCAGCCTGCCCTCCCTGGCTCCACCTCTACCTCACTGAGTCACACCAGGTCATTCCCAGCTCAGGGCTTTTGCACTCGCTGTCCGCTCCTCAGTTTTTCACATGGCCGTCTCCTTGGTATTCCAGTGCTGGCTCAAATGTCACCTCCTCACCACTGTGACCATCCTGACTAAAGTAGCTAACATCCTCCAGCCCTTCCTTCCCTAAACGAGTCACCCTCCATCCCCCTGCTTTTATCTCTTCATACAATTTACCATGATCTGTCATATCTTAACTGGGTTTATTTGTGTCTCTTATGTCTTCCCGCCGATTAGAATATAACCTCCACAAAAGCAGGGGCACTGTCTGTCTTGTTTAGAGCTCTATCTCCAATACACAGAACTGGGTTCATCACAAAGTGCACCATAAACACTTGTCAGGTGAAAATTTACATATCTATATTTCTTATATATAAATAATACATATATGACATGTCTCATTCTTATGTGACTCTGATAGTCATAGGTTAAATCACATTCCCTATAAACTTTTCTGGAAAAAAAGTCAATACATTCATGGTTTATCCCAAATAAATTCTTTAAACCACAATCAACATTCTATACTTTGTATAATCTAAAGAGACAAAGTCTGGCACATAGTAGATCTCAATAATTATTTGCTGAATTGCATTAATTCAAATTTTGTTTCCATTTAATATTTAAATATGACAAAGTAAAAAGAATATTTGGAAAGGAATAAGCTGCTGTATATAGGTGTATACAGTAGGCAGTATCTCAGATCATAAATGTAATTCTTCCTTAAATAATATTTTGTTAAAACATATTCTTTTGGTACTAGTCTAAGAGGGAGAGAGTCTAAATACCTCAAGAAAACAGCTAAACAGCTGACCCAGGCCTTCTCCTGGTGAGTTCTTCACAATTTATCAGCACGTAAGAAGCTATTTTTCCAGATGCTGTCAATTCTCAATGGAAACAGTGTAAAGTGTGTCCTCTCAAACCTATGAGCTAACTTTCTTAGACTAAGGACCCTTAAATTGCTGTATCACCTTAAATCTTCATTGCAAACTTAGGCTCTGTTCTAAGTTCCTTCCTACCCAGCCCAGTGATTGTGAAACAGTTGTAAAAATGTAACTCATCTTAATTTGAACAAGTTTCTTTTATAAAAGCAAATGTCCATTCTCCCTTCTTTAGTTTCCAAGACAGGATGGGAAAGGTAAGACATCTACTTAAAAGCAAAACAGAATGTTAATCTCCCGAATTGTCTCCATCACTTAAACAAGGTTCATGTGCTCACAAAGTCTAAAGACCCAGCACAAATGATACGGAAAAGGCATCAGAAGAGGCATTCAATACCTTCAACTCATCTGAAGCAAGAAAAAAGGGAATGTTCATCTTTACTGGAAATACTCCAGTTTAGAAGGAAAAAGTTGTAACTTTACAGATTATACAGGTATGATAACAAAATCTTTAATTAAATACAGAGTTCTAAAAAAATCATTAGAGTTTAGGCTGTTGAAAGACTCATTACAGAGGGAACAATTTCTTCCTGTCCCATGGTATAATTTAGCATGGCACTGAAGAACTCTTCTATTTCTTTCAATGTGTTAGATATGGCTAAAAGACAGGTTTTTAATGTTGAAGTTGTTTCCTTAAAGCATTGCCTCATGCAGAGTCACTTGCCAAAAGGTGGGTGCAGGAGAGAATAAAACAAACACAAGTAACTAGCCAAAGGATTCTAATAATTCTTAAGAAACTAACATTCAAGGTAATGGCCATTAATAAAAATATTTGTGCTATCATTACCAGCAGAACCACCACCATAAATTTGAGTAGACTATGGTGAATTACTGAGTATCATAAAATTCTTAAGTATCTTGTAAGATGCATTTCCCCCATTTAGGAATTACAACTCAGGAAGAAATATTCTAAAAGGAACAGACTGTTCCTTTGAGTGTCAGACGCCACAATAAATATTTTTACAGTAGAATCTAAATAAATGCTTGCATTTTCCAACAAGTCTCAGCTTTTAAACTAAACTTAGTCCAATCAAGATAAAATTGTAGGGAAATTTTTTTTCTATTTTGTCTTGATTGGACTGAGTTTAGGAGCTAAGCTATGAGGACTGCAAAGGCATAAGAATGACACAGTGGACTTTGGGGACTTGGGGGGAAGAGTAGGAGGGGGATGACGGATAAAAGACTACAAATATGGTACAGTGTATACTGCTCAGGTGATGGGTGCACCAGAATCTCACAAATCACCACTAAAGAGCTTACTCATGTAACTAAACACCACCTGTACCCCAATAACTTATGGAAAAAATAAAATAATAATTATTATTATAAGATAAAATAGTAGGGGAAGACTGTATCGGATGTTCTTAGACTCCCCATGATATGCCTGTTTCTGCACTTCTTGGGCATCCTGCCCATGCTACTCTATGTATTTTAGCTTCTCCTCTCACTCTTTACCCATACTCAAGTCATTCAGCTCAAGAAATAAGTAATGAACATCATCTGTGTGCCAGTTCTCATACAGTCCCATAGTTTTAGAGCTCAAAGAGGCAAACTAGTGGGTGTTGAGAAAATATCTGAAGCTCTTTTTGTCAAATCTCCTGGGAACCCAGCCATGCAGCTGCCCTTTCCTCCCACTAGAGATGTCCCTGTTGGGCTTTCTTCTCTCCCTAACAGATCCATGATCCCAAAAAAATGATTAGGTACAAGAAAAATCCAATGTGTCTATGAGTATGCATTGAGGCAGCTCATAGGAGAAATTTTTACAAAGGTCCAATGTTACCTCCTAAGGAAAGCTTTCCAGAATCCTTCAGGTAATCACTCACTTGCTTCTTTGAGCTCTCAGATCATTTCGTTCATACTTCTATTAAAGGCCTTGGCCAGGTGCATTGCAATTACTTGGTTTCTCCTAGTAAACTGTGACCTCCGTATTTGTCTTTGTACCCCTAACCCTTAGCACGGTGCCTACGTCACAGTAAGTATTAAATAAATGTTGCTAAATGTGAAGGAGTTAGAAATTGTGTTTTGCCTGCCATCCAGGGCCCCAAGTCATGCAAAGTCATGTCATAACTTTAGCATAAGACAGACGCTTCTGACTGCCTCAACATGATTACCTGCAGTTGGGGGCCATTATCTGTGTAGAGTTTACACGTTCTCCCCATGTCTGCATGAGTTATCTCCCGGTACTCTGATTTTCTCCCACATTCTATACTCATTAGGTAAATCGTCATATCTAAATGGTCCCAGTCTAAGTGAGTGTAGGTGGGTGTGTGTGTGAGTGTGCCCTGCAATGGTCTGGTATCCAATCCAGTGCTGGTGCCCCCCTTGCACCCTGAGCTTTGGGAGAGACTCCAGCCACCCAAGACTCCAAAGTGGAATAAGTGAACTGGAAAACAAATGAATGAATGAATACAGATTATTGTAAAATAAAAATCTGTCAAGTCTACAAGAATCATATGAATGTATGACAATTAAAGATATGGTACAAAAGTACTCAGTGAGCCTACTCTATTTGTTATTATTCGGTTTTGAACTACCCTGTGGTAGGAGGTACTCCTTACAACTTTCGCTTTGCAAACATCTATTTCTTGATTTAATTCACCACCACTACAAACGCCATCACTCACTGATTCATCAAAAATCAGATAAATACCAAAGAAAAAGAAATCAATATATCAAAAAGATACTTGCACTCATGTTTATCACATCGCTATTCACAATCGCAAAGATATGGAATCAACCTAAGTGTCCATCAGTGGAAAACTGCATAAAGAAATTGTGGTGTCTATATATAATGGAATACTATTCAGCCATAAAAAGAACAAAGTCATGTCTTTTGCAGCAACATGGATGGAACTGAAGATCATTATCTTGAGTGAAACAAGCCAGACAAAGTCAAATATCACATGTTCTCACTCATAAGTGGGAGCTAAACAATGTGTATACATGGACATAGAGAGTGGAATGATAGAGGATGGAGACTCAGAATGGTGACAGGGCAGGAGGGGGTGATGCTGAGAGATGACTTAATGGGTGCAGTGTAGGTTATTCAGGTGATGGATGCCCTGAAAGCCCTGACTTGACCACTACACAATCTATACTTGTAACAAAATTGTACTTGTACCCATAAATTTATACAAATTTCTAAAAGGGTAATGCCAAATGCCAAAAAAAAGACAAATGTAAACACTCTTTTGTTCTTTATTTTAAAATTGGGTAAATAATTATTTTCTATGATTTTATTAATCTTTCTTAAATGTCTATATAGCATACATGTATTTCAATGTTTAATATTATAAGTGTTTGGGGTCTTTATTTAGAAATTTGATGATGTTTTTATGACCAGAAATATGTCATAGGAATTAACTCTTGTCTAAATCAATTAGCCTATGGTAAAATTGATTTCATTATACATCATTTCACTTAAGTCACAGTTTCTAAGAACCTATAAATGCTATTAAGTGAAGACTTGCTGAAATGTGTTAAGTTCTTTCTCTGTCTCTTCGAAATGTATGTAAATCTTTTTAAATGCTAAATAAGACTTTTGCTAGTTTTAAGACTTAGGAATGTCTAAGGGCTAATATCCAGAATCTACAATGAACTCAAACAAATTTACAAGAAAAAAACAAACAGCCCCATCAAAAAGTGGGCAGAGGATATGAACAGACACTTCTCAAAAGAAGACATTTATGCAGCCAAAAAACACATGAAGAAATGCTCATCATCACTGGCCATCAGAGAAATGCAAATCAAAACCACAGTGAGATACCATCTCACACCAGTTAGAATGGCCATCATTAAAAAATCAGGAAACAACAGGTGCTGGAGAGGATGTGGAGAAATAGGAACACTTTTACACTGTTGGTGGGACTGTAAACTAGTTCAACCATTGTGGAAGTCAGTGTCGCGATTCCTCAGGGATCTCGAACTAGAAATACCATTTGACCCAGCCATCCCATTACTGGGTATATACCCAAAGGACTATAAATCATGCTGCTATAAAGACACATGCACACGTATGTTTATTGCGGCACTATTCACAATAGCAAAGAGTTGGAACCAACCCAAATGTCCAACAACGATAGACTGGATTAAGAAAATGTGGCACATATACACCATGGAATACTATGCAGCCATAAAAAATGATGAGTTCGTGTCCTTTGTAGGGACATGGATGAAACTGGAAAACATCATTCTCAGTAAACTATCGCAAGGACAAAAAACCAAACACCGCATGTTCTCACTCATAGGTGGGAATTGAACAATGAGAACTCATGGACACAGGAAGGGGAACATCACACTCCGGGGACTGTTGTGGGGTGGGGGGAGGGGGGTGGGACAGCATTAGGAGATACACCTAATGCTAAATGACGAGTTAATGGGTGCAGGAAATCAACATGGCACATGGATACCTATGTAACAAACCTGCACATTGTGCACATGTACCCTAAAACCCTAAAGTATAAAAAAAAAAAAAAAAAAAAGACTTAGGAATGTCTTTCTCAAGGACCTGGGAGCCATCTCTTGGAAATTTAAACTTTAGGGAAGATAGAGCCCTATCTCTCAGTTTCTGTGGGGAGATAGCAGTCCAGCTTCAGCAAGCATCTCGCTCTACATTGTAGAACTATCTCTCATCATAAAGATGTGAGAAATTTATTTTTCCTTTACATAAAACTTCTTAGCTAACATTGATGGTAGCTGTAACTACCAGGTACACTTAGGATGAGCTATGTGCAACAAATGTTGCTGTCAAGTCCTCTTACTGGAGAAGTAGTTCCTGTTTATCTTGAAACTGTGTAAACAGTGGGGTTTTCCTGCTTAGGCATATAAAAGGCTGAGATTTCCTCTGTCTTTGCAATCCCTTAGCAGATTACCCGTGATGCGTATCACCTACTGGTTTAATGTTTGTTCAATAATAAAACTGTTTTCCTTCTCTTCTACCTTTGTAAAGAGGTTTTCTGGGATGAAGGAGTTCTTGTCTTTAATTACATTTAGCCAACACTGTCATATGTGAACTGTGGACACTGAAATGTCTGGTCCACTGTAGGCTTTCTCTGGCCCCAACTAGTCTGCCTTGTCAATTTGACTGGGATTCCCCATTGATATCTGATGTCATGGAATAATAAAATCTTATAATTTGAAAGGAATTTAGATCAACAAAGAGAAATTTAGATCAATTAAAAGAACTCTATATTACTATATGAATACCTCTCTGTGGGATTTTCCCCCAAAAGAAGAAAAAAGTGGTCAGCTTCTGCTTGAGAACTTCCAGAGTTCATGGAAGAAATGCTACTTAAGGTCTGAAGAATGGGGAAGATTTATCCAAAGGCATGAATCAAAAAAGGCAGCACTGCAAATAGAGGACATAGCATGAACAAAGCACAAAGGAGGAAAAATAAAGGATTTTTGTAAATGCTGAGTAGTCTAATCATATTAAAATGTTAAGTGTGCATAGGAGCTGGAAGACAAAACCAGTAATGGAAGTCAGGACAATAGACAGGGAACCAAATGCCAGGATAAAGACTTTCTGCTTGACTACTAAAATAGAACTCTGCTTGTCTCTGAAAGGAGTAACATATGACTTTACAAGGATCTCGCCCCAGAAATATGATGAGGTATGTTCAGTACTAGACTCCCTTTACAATTCTGCAGAAATGAGCCTCAGTTCCAGAAAAAATCTCCAAACACTGAAAGAAAACATGAATCACAACTTTCCATTGCTCTTAGGAGCTGGGTTTTTGTTTTTGTTTTTGTTTTTATCTGACGGCAATTATCTGCTTTATGTCCATAACAGCTAACAGCAGTTTGGGGTGTTGTACTAAGATGGCATGGCTGTTTAAAAGAGCCACTTTTTTGTTCTCAAGTCCTTAACTTTTGGGCCAGAAGCAACCATTGCTATCACTTTTCTTACACTGTCTCCCACAGTGGCTAAGGCAAGTGGTTTTAGTTTTTCTTTGACCTTCCTTCTCATATTCAGGGAGTTGTCTTACCTATTTAAAGATGATTTGTTGAAACCAAATGAGCAGTCATGGAAATGTAAGTGCCCACAGAATGTCCTCTTTCATTTGTAAAATCTGTATTCTAAGACAGATGCTTTTAGAGAGGCTGTTATTTAAATATGGCAAATATATCAGTTTGTCTTCAAATTAATGTAAGTCCCTCATTGGTTTATCCTAACTGCAAAGAATCTTCAAAAAGCTGGACAAAGTAAAAAGAATAGCCATCAGCAATAACCATTTGTATTAACATGTAGTATTTCTTTTGAAGGGTACATTAAAAACACAGAGATTGGGAGATGGGCAGAAGTAAGAAAAAAAGTTGCATTTTAACTTTTTCTTAGGACTTTATTAAAAGGATTTTCACTTCAACAGATACTTCTATAATCATAGCTGAGATATAATTTATTTTTGGAAAACAGAGAAAATGAAAATGTTATGAATAGTCTTGTTTCAGGCAATCAAAGATAGTGGAACAAGAAAATTTGTATTTGATTTGTTTTCACAAGTACGATTCAAAGAACATCTGTGCTTATGCCATGAATCCTTCTGCATAGGGCTCTTCCTTAGAAGTTTTAGTAATAGCCGAGTCCATTGATCTGCGATTTGGTAAACTTGAGGTTTTTGAAGGGCAGCCAAAGTTTCACTTAGTTTCTCAACAACTCTCTCTCTTGAACATGAGAACATCTATCTTGTTCCTCGAGAACTTAAGATCCATTTTTGTACTCTGGACATCATAGTGCTGGAACTTGCAGACAAAAGCCAGGCAGCCTTACTGAGACACTGAGTTGTTTTTAAAGAATTATTTCATTTAGATTCTTAATCAATTATCAGTTTTTAGAAGAAATATGCCTAAAATTACAAGTGCTACTTCCCATGGGCATTCCATGTTTTAAATCTAGCTAGGGCTCAGGCCTTAACACACACATGATTCACTCAAGATTTAAGATAGACGAAATAATCTGTACAACAAACCCTCGTGACATGAGTTTACCCATATAACAAACCTGTACGTGTACCTGTGAGCCTAAAAACAAGATAATTATTGTATTTCTAAAAGTCCACCCAGCAATTAACCAAAGTGGAAACATTTTCAGACATAATCTTGGTTAATTCAGAGTACTCTCTAATTGTTAACACTTCTGTTAGCTTCCAGAATGACCATGAAACTTTAAATAGAAAGGACATTGAGGATCACATAAATGAAAGAATGGGTGTAAAATAATTAGTACAAGGCCTGGCACAGGCCTATAAACAAATATATAGTTTATATAAACTATAAACAAATAATAGTTCCTAATTTAGTAGTGCAATAGTGGCAACAGTAGCCCTACATCCTCTTCGACAGTCCAACTTACAGATGAAACCCAGAGAAATTAAATGATTTTCCCAAGGCTACAAAACTTGTTAGTGGCAGAGCTGAAACTGAAATGGAAGTTCCTTAACTAGTCTAATACTGTCCCCAATACCTTGGGGAAAATCATTTTTTCAATTTTACTGAATTGGTCTGTCATATAAAACATACAGAGGGCGAGACTTCACGTATCTTCAGATAGCAAACCTTCTCAGTGGCTATTCTGATTACTTTGTAATTTCAGAATCTGATGGCCTTTCTCCCAGTCCTCTCTTCTTTTAACCTCTCTGCTGCATTTAGCAACCACTGCCTACACTGCCCTTTAACCTGAGCAACACCACGCTAAACCAACTTCTTCCTCTCTGTCTTCTTACCTCCCTCTGTATTTACTTTCTTCCTTCTTCCTCATGTACTCAAGGCATGGAACTTTCCAAAGTTCCACTCTTGAATCTCTATATTAGTCCTTGAGAGATCACATATATTCCCAAATAATCTCTGTATGAAGATAACCTCAAAACATTTGTCTTGAGCCCTAGTCTTTCCTGAAATCTAGCCACAAATTTCCAGTTTCCTATTGGATGTTACTACCTAGATGTTGTGATATCATCTCAAAATTACCATGTCCAGAATCAGTCATCATTTCCCTCAAAAGTAGCACAAAATCTTTACTTTAATGGTGTAACAGTCCCATAATTCCTCCAGTCTTAAAACCATAGAGATATCTCTGAGTTTCCTCACCCTTCATAAGTAATCTGCCACAAATTCCATCATATCCTTTCTTTTTTCTTCCTTCGCATTTCCACTGACATCACATTAGTTCAGTTTCTCACCACCAAGGCCAGAACTACTCCAAGAGCTTCTTAACTGATGGCTCTGTCTTTAGTCCTCACAATCTTACAAACTACCCAAGTTAGGGAACCCAGCTTAGGGACATAGAATTTAACATGTTGCCAGTTGGGATAAGTTTTATTTTTAATTGATGGTTGTTTAAACTTAATACAGTCTTAATACAGTCTCTCTCTCTCTCACACACACACATACACACACACACACACACACAGACGCAAACATTACAGAATTTGCAAAAATGATCTGAATTCTGACTCCTCAGGCTATTTAGAGACTGGTATCATGAATGTTTCCCCAGGAAAGCTATTGGCTAAATCCCTCTGTGAAGAAACACATCCACAAGAGGGTTTCTTTAATTTTCTCATCTTTTCTTATATTTTATCTATTTTTCTTTTATGTATTTCTTATTCTTTAAAAAAAAATCTCTCTCTAATGCAAATTTAAACTATACTGAAACACGAGTTCTTACCTATAAGATTGGTATAAATTGAAAATTTGACAACATGTTCTTCTGGCAATTTGGTAGAACAATTGGCAGTTTATACACTGCTGGTGTTAACACAAAATAGTAACCCCTATGGAGAGACATTTGGCAAAACTACATGTAGTTTTAGCCTTTGATCCAATAATATCACTTCTGGGAATCCATCACAAAGTAATACTGGCAAAAATACAAGAGCTCATTTTTGTTGCACTATTTAATAATAGTAAAGGAATGGTAATATTTACAAATGGATTAAAGCAAACCCCAGTTTCCCTTGCTTCAACTTTTGCTTCCTTTCTCTTTTTTTCTCATCTTTTTCCCTTTCCCCTCTGCTACCTCCACCTCCCCTGAAACTTGACAAACTGCAAGGATTGCAAAATAGCTCTTTAAAGAACTACTCTGGCAATTGCCAGAAGGAGATTGTCCCAGTGATCCCAAACAAGAAGCATGAAGAATGAAAACGATCTCCATCTGTTCCATTCACAAGTTCCACATAGTTAGAAGTTGAGCAACACGACCAATACACAAGAACACATACCCCCATCTTCTTCTTGCACTATAAAATTCCAATCGTGACACAGCTTGAAGAATTATCTGGTCTTCATGTTCTCCCTGATACACGCCAGTGAAATAAAACCTTTAATCTCTATTCAAATCATTTCAGCTATTATTTTCTTTGATAAACCCAAATGTATGTCAAAAAGGACTGACTAAATAAACTATGTTACATGCACAAATGAAGTGCCATGCAGCTGTAAAAAAATGACTTAGCGATGTTTCCATAAACCACAATGGAATGATCTCCGAAAACACTAAGTGAAAAAAAAATCAATGGAGAAAAAGTTGTGTGGAGTATGTTATCAGTTATCTAAAGTATTGGACATAAATATACATATGTATTTATGTATATATTTTTCTTAAATTATAAACCAAAATTTCTTTTTATTATTATTATTATTATACGTTAAGTTTTAGGGTACAGGTGCACAATGTGCAGGTTTCTTACATATGTATACATGTGCCATGTTGGTGTGCTGCACCCATTAACTCATCATTTAGCATTAGGTATATCTCCTAATGCTGTCCCACCCCACAACAGTCCCCGGAGTGTGATGTTCCCCTTGCTGTGTCCATGTGTTCTCATTGTTCAATTCCCACCTATGAGTGAGAACATGCGGTGTTTGGTTTTTTGTCCTTGCAATAGTTTACTGAGAATGATGGTTTCCAGTTTCATCCATGTCCCTACAAAGGACATGAACTCATCATCTTTTATGGCTGCATAGTATTCCATGGTGTATATGTGCCACATTTTCTTAATCCAGTCTATCGTTGTTGGACATTTGGGTTGGTTCCAACTCTTTGCTATTGTGAATAGTGCCACAATAAACATACGTGTGCATGTGTCTTTATAGCAGCATGATTTATAGTCCTTTGGGTAAATACCCAGTAATGGGATGGCTGGGTCAAATGGTATTTCTAGTTCTAGATCCCTGAGGAATCGCCACACTGACTTCCACAATGGTTGAACTAGTTTACAGTCCCACCAACAGTGTAAAAGTGTTCCTATTTCTCCACATCGTCTCCAGCACTTGTTGTTTCCTGACTTTGTAATGATGGCCATTCTAACTGGTGTGAGATGGTATCTCATTGTGGTTTTGATTTGCATTTCTCTGATGGCCAGTGATGATGAGCATTTTTTCATGTTTTTTGGCTGCATAAATGTCTTCTTTTGAGAAGTGTCTGTTCATGTCCTTCACCCACTTTTTGATGGGGTTGTCTGTTTTTTTCTTGTAAATTTGTTTGAGTTCATTGTAGATTCTGGATATTAGCCCTTTGTCAGATGAGTAGGTTGCGAAAATTTTCTCCCATTCTGTAGGTTGCCTGTTCACTCTGATGGTAGTTTCTTTTGCGGTGTAGAAGCTCTTTAGTTTAATGAGATCCCATTTGTCAATTTTGGCTTTTGTTGCCATTGCTTTTGGTGTTTTAGACATGAAGTCCTTGCCCATGCCTATGTCCTGAATGGTATTGCCTAAGTTTTCTTCTAGGGTTTTTATGTATAAACCAAAATTTCTAAAGTTACTTATAGAGAAAGAAAGGAAGGAAGATGAAGGGGACAAGGACAGAAGCCAAACTTCTCTGAATATGTCTTGTTTTCAACATAAATACCTTACATAATAAAAACTTAAATTTTAAAAAGCAAGCTTTAAAAACTAAAAGCAATATGAACCAATGAATCTCTGTAACAAACCAGCAGTATAACCAGAGAGAAACTGTTAACTAATGTTATGTGCTTTTAGTAATCATTTTTGGTAGCAGTGTTAGTATTGTCATTCTGAGACTGTTGTATGTATATTGCAGGATAAAACGAATGAACAATTATATTGGTGTCATTGATATCCAGGATTTCAAGTGTGGAAGAAGGTACAGACATAAATCAAAGAAATTAAGTTAAAACCCTTTAGCCCTAAACTTGAACTGGAGGTATTATTATGACTTTATAATACATTTTATCTTTAAAAGTTCACATATCCTAGTACTATACACTGGAAAGGCTTTGAAATAACATTCAACCTAAAAACCAACAGGTGCCCCTAGCTCCCAGATTGTATTTCTAAATTTCTAGTCATTTCTACTAAAAGGAGCCATAGCTTCTTGGGAAAATCGTTTATTACAGATTTGGGGAAGGAAAAGTATAAGATACACTTGAATCATCTTGTCACATTAAAAATCAGGTTGTTCAAAAAGACTCACAACCCAACTTGAAAAGATGCTTACTGACCAAAGATAGGGCAATTTGAGCATCAGTGAAAATAATATCTGCAATGGATTGAAATACATGAAATATGGCTAAATTCTATAAATTCATCATCATACTTTCTTTAAAAAACTCATTAGCAATCTTTGAAAGATGCTAAAGATTCCACTAATATTTAAAAACACATAAATATGTGTGTGTGTCTGTGTGTGTGCGTGTGTCTGAGTGTGTGTCTATCCTGCTTTTCCTGTATTGTACCTCTGGGTAAGTGATTAGCTGACAAGGAGAAATTTCTCTTTATAGAAATAGTCTCACCAATAAATAAAAAAGGAATCATAGAATTCTTATATCACAACTTTGTAACCCATCATTAATTAATAGATTTAGGCACTGAGCATTAGTGGCTACTAGCATCAATAAAGATAGACAACTATACACCACCACCTATGAAATATTCTTGCCCCAAAAAATCTAAATTGAATATGATAAAGCTTCTTGTTTGAACTACCAATTAACCAAAACAGAGAACAAATAAACAGGTTAAAAACATGGCAAAGATTCAATCAGCAAAATCCAGACTGAGAAATTCTACTGGACAAATGACCTAAATTATTCTGCTGATAAACTGCAAAGAAAAGGAAAAAAGATATGACAGGAAAATATAGGCCAACAGTTATTTAAGGTCAGGTGTAGTGACTCATGCTTACAATCCCAAAACTTTGGGAGGCTGAGGCAGAAGGATCTCTTAAGGCCAGGCGTTTGAGACCAGCCTGGGCAATATGGCAAGACCCAGTCTCTAAACAAAACATTTTAAAATTAGCTGAGCATGGAGGCGTGCACCTGTGGTCCCAAGTACTCTGGAGGCTGAGGTGGGAGGATCACTTGAGCACAGGAGGTTGAGGCTGCAGTGAGTTATGATTGCCCCACTGCACTCCAGCCTGGACAACAGAGCAAGATTTTGTCAAAAAAAAAGAAAAAAGAAACAGGCATGTCAACAAATGACTGTATGGACCTCTTTTGGACCCTAATTGAAACAAGCACTCACTCTCTCTCTCTGTGTCTCATTATCACTCACTCTCTACACACACACACACACACACACACACATTTTTAAAACCCCATATACGTATATATAAAAAAATTGGGGAAATTTCAACACTGACTAGCTATTTGATAATGTTTGGGAATTAATGTTAACTCTTTAGGTGTGATGACATTATTGTGGTTAAATATTTTCTGGAAGAGTCATTATCTTTTAGAGAGATACTGAAATATTTACAAAATAAATGATAGATATCTTGAACCTTCGACAAAATAATGGATGGGTAGAAGAATGTGCCTAGTTCTAAATGAAACAATCTAGCCATAAGCTGGCCTTGTAAAAGTTAGGTGATCTGGCCAATACCACACATCTAGTAAGCAATAGAGTTAGAACTCCAATACTAGTTGTCTGATTCCAAATTCTATGTTATCTTCAATACACCTAAGATGCCTCTCAAAAGCACCCCCATAGATAGCTGGCACACAGCCACTTGTAAACTGATGAATAGCTGTATTACCTGGCTCTGCAGGGTTTTCTGTGCTTTAAATATGTATTTAGTAAAAATTTTCTAAGTGTTTATTGGTTATAATAATTTGTAAAGCCACCTAGAAGAGGTGATACATTAGACTTAGAAAAGCATCACAAGAAATAGATGTTTTAGGCCGGGCACAGTGGCTCACGCCTGTAATCCCAGCACTTTGGGAGGCCGAGGCGGGCGGATCACGCGGTCAGGAGATCGAGACCATCCTGGCTAACGCAGTGAAACCCCGTCGCTACTGAAAATACAAAAAATTAGCCTGGCATAGTGGCGGGCGCCTGTAGACCCAGCTACTGGGGAGGCTGAGGCAGGAGAATGGCATGAACCCGGGAGGCGGAGCTTGCAGTGAGCCAAGACTGAGCCACTGCACTCCAGCCTGGGCAACAGGGCGAGATGCCATCTCAAAAAAAAAAAAAGAGAAAGAAAGAAAGAAAGAAAGAAAGAAAGAAAGAAAGAAAGAAAGAAAGAAAGAAAGAGAGAAAGAAAGAAAGAAAGAAATGTTTTAAAATAAATAGCAGGTCTTCTTTAATAAATGCTTTTGTTAATTTGTTCTACTCAAAACTGATAGTAGCTGCATAATAAAAATAAGCCTAAGATATATAATAGAAATGAGCTTACAATACAAGCACATATCAAAAAACCAAGTTAAGATTCTAAGATAATTCATATATTATATTGCTTTCCAAGTTCCTTACAAACACCATAAATGCTCTCTTGTTTATCTTGTTCTGCCAGTGATTTATGGAAGCCAGAAGTGAAAACTGCAGTCACAAGGACCCTAGGGCAAGACTTAATAGTACCCTTGATGACTAAAATAATTGATATCCCTCTTTAAAATGTGGAACAAAGGAAACTATATGTTGAGGTCCAGTGTTATCATAATAATAATAAGTAAAAATATGTTTAAGTCAGGTGAACCTGATGTTAAGTCATTAGCATCACACTGGGTGAGGACTTGAGGCAATCTCTTTGAGGAAAGAAATCTACTGATATGGCTAGCGTCAAGGTGCACCTTCTTCTGAAATGTTGCCAAGACATGAAAGAAATACTAGTTTTGAAACTTGTCCAACTTGTACAGCAAGTCAGTCGGGATCTTGAGATAGATCACTCTGCTTTGATGCTTTCCCATTTTCGTGTTTGCTTATTTACTGTGCCAGAGTTATGTGTATATTTATTACTTCTCTATAGGATTCACTCACTAAAGAGGGACCATCTAGATCTATCCACCTCAAATACTATATGGGGTTTTTCTGTTTGTATCAATTTAAGGGGTACACATGCAGTTTTTTTTTACATCGATATAATGCAGAGTGGCGAAGTCTGTGCCTCTATTGTAACCATCACCTGAATAATGTACATTGCACCCATTAAGTAACTTCTCATCCCTCAAATCTCTTACCTCCTTCCCACCCTCCATCCTTTCTAGTCTCCAATGTCTATTATTCTACTCTGTGTTCACGAGTACACATTACAATATGGATTTCATCAGGTAGCAGACTACCTTGGCCATTGGCTTATTATTATGTCTCTAACCAAGAACATTTTGTAGTCCCAATTTTTAAAACTAGGTTTACTCTTAATTTTATACTTACACTCCTGTAGCATTTCTTAATTGATCCATAGTTTAGGACAAATAAGTAGTTTACCATCTAGCATCAATATATTATTCACTTTATTATGACTCACGACATTTAATATAATTGTGACACCTTAAATGTGACACCTTAAATGTGACATCTAAGGTGTCACAATTATACCCTTGTTGTCATTATTTTAGTATAATCCCTGTTATTATTATTATTAATATTTTATTCTTAATCATCACCTCTCAACTAATAAGTAACTCGTGCAGACAACCTATAGTATTTGAAGAGAAAGGATAAAAGAAAGAACATAAATAAGCAAATCCTCCATGCACCATTTTTGTGCTCCACTCTACTAAAATTTTACATTGCATAACAATTCCACATCCTGTAACTTAGGTCCTGTATGTTGACAGTATTTAAAGAAAATGCCAGCTGTGACTAGAACAAAGTTGCAGCAATAACAAGAAATTTCTGCTATATGGCATTTCCTTTGGTAATTGCTGTGGTCTAAATGTGTCCCCCGAAATTTATATGTTGGGGTCCTGGCCCTCAAAATCATGTTAGGAGATGGAGCCTTTGGGATATGATTAGATCATGAGGGCACATGGAATTAGTGTCCTTATAAAAGAAGCCCAAGGGAGTTTGCTTGCCCTTTTCACCATGTAAGGACACAGCAAGGGGTGCCTTCTACAAGGAACCGTCCCTCACCAGACACCAGATCTGTCAGTGCCTTGATCTTGAACTTCCCAGCCTCCATAGCTTTGAGAAATAAATTGCTATTGTTTATAAGCTACCAGTTTATGTTATTTTATTATAGCAGTCCAAATAAACTGAGACAATAATAAATCATCTAGAAAAGGTATACCCCCTACCAACAGACAAAAATTTCACAGAGTACTTTAAAGAACTTATTTCCTTCTTTTTTGATGCATTGCATGCTGATAATTCTGAGATCAAGCAAGGGTAAATATATTTATCTATTATAATACTAAGAAACTGGCCAGAAGCCCACATATATCACTTTTAAAAGTTCATGGAGGATTAGGAAAATGGTCAGAGTGAATCTGTATTGTCTCTTATAAATGTATTTTTAGTATAACTAGAAACCTACTGAAGCAAATTATCACCAAATCTGTGTCAAAAAGAAAAACAGTATAGATCATGAGTAAAAAATTGATTCTTTTAAAAAAGAAAACATTTCAGACAAATTTAATATTCTTATTTGACAAAATTATAGGTTTAGGATACAGAAAACAAGAATGCCTTCCTCCCTCCCTTCCTCCCTTCCTTCATCCTCCTCTTCATTAAGAGACAAAAATGTGCCAGGAAATGTGCAAAGAACAGTCCCTGCCCCAAGGATCATATAATCTAATGACTAAAGCAAACAAATAAGCAATTTCATTATAATAAGGTGTGTCCATGTAAATTCAAGTTGTGTACGTGTCCAAAAGAGGGCCCCAAAAGCTCCACATAGAAGGAAGTCTCTCTTGATGTTATTTGAATGGTATAGTCATCAATATGCCAAAAAAAGTTTCTAAGAGCATGTAACTCCAACAGTTGATTAGAAGAAATGAAGTACCACAGGCACTAATCTTGATTCAGAGCAGTTTTTCCGTGACATTCATGATGGACCAAACAAAATGTTCAGTAACACTGTAGCCAACTATGTCAAAAGTTATTTCAAGGTAGGGGCTGACTTGTGCCTCTTTTTAACAGGTAAAATGCTCAGTATAAACACAAAGTAGGCGCCTAATACATACTAATTGCACCCTAAAAGCTAGAGGAACATGCAAAATATTTTCACATATTAAGATAGAATTTAAATGCTAGTAACCTTGATAAATTTAAAATATCAAGAGAAAATAAATGAAGACTGAAGCAAAGTGTTGCCTTTAAATTCAAACCACCTGTGTTCAATTCTAATTTAGTCACTTAATAAGCTCAGTGGCCTTTAGCTGGGTATTTAGCTTATTTGACTCTCAACTATCTAACCATAAAATGAGGATATTGATACTGATCCCTTAGGCTTGGGTCTTTGTGAGGAATAAATGAACTAATATATTAAGGTTCCTAATTCAAGGCATGGCCCAATATAGGGTACTCAGTAAATGTTAGCCTCATGTCCTTATTATATACATGGAAAAAAGATTTCCAAAAAGTGTAAAAGGCTGGGTGTGGTGGCTCACGCCTGTACTCCCAGCACTTTGGGAGGCTGAGGCAGGAGGATCACCTGAGGTCAGGAGTTCGAGACCAGCCTGGGCAACATGGTGAAACCCTGTCTCTACTAAAAATACGAGAAAAAATTAGCTGCGCATGGTGCACGCCTGTAATCCCAGCTACCCGGAGGCTGAGGCAGGAGAATCACTTGAACCCAGGAGGCGGAGGTTGTGGTGAGCCAAGATCACACCACTGCACTCCAGCCTGGGTGACAGAGCAAGACTCCATCTCAAAAAGAAAAAAAAAAGTGTAAAAGACCTTAAAGGGTCTCCTCGTCAATTTCCCTTTAAGACATTCTAAACTGAAAGTACGTAGAGGAAGGTCATTCTACAATTTTCCCCATAAAATGGTTTCATCTTTCTAGGAAGCAGCACAAAAGAAAGTGGCCTGAGTATCTAGCATAAACCTTATCAATTCGTTTATTTAACATTTATTAAGTATCTCCCACATGCCATGGATTATTTTCCAGACAAGTGTCATTTAAACCTGTGTCCAAGTTTCTGATCTATATGAACCAATGAATGCTAAGTATCCAACAACCTCTAGTGTTGGAAATTCATCATTTTCTTTAACAATTCTTAGTCCTTGGACAGATTTCAGTATTATTTACTGATGCAGGAAAACGGAGAAGAGTTCAGAGAGAATAGGAAATCGAGCTCAATCTGAGATTGCTGAGTTTGAGATTAATCTGAGATATCCAGATGGAGAGACATAGTGTATAGGTGGAAAATCAGACCAAAAGGTCTTACCAGGAACCTTACATTTGGAAATTGGCAACACATATGCAGTAGTTAAGTGATGAGAATAGATGAGATCAATAAGAAAATGTTGGCCAGGCGCGGTGGCTCACGCCTGTAATGCCAGCACTTTGGGAGGCCAAGGCAGGTAGATTGGTTGAGGCCAGGAGTTCAAGACCAGACTGGCCAACACAGTGAAACTCCGTCTCTACCAAAAAATACAAAAATTAGCCGGGTGTGGTGGCACACACCTGTAGTCCCAGCTACTCGCACGCCTGTAGTCCCAGCTACTCAGGAGGCTGAGGCAGGAGAATCACTTGAACCTGAGAAGTGGAAGTTGTAGTGAGCTGGGATTGCGCCACTGCCCTACAGCTGGGCGACAGAGTGAGACCCAGTCTCAAAAAAAAAAAAAAAAGGAAGAAGAAAGAAATTTTGATAAGAGAGACATACCGAGAACAGAGTGCTGGGGAACACCAATATCTCAAGGAAAGGCTGAGGAAGAGGAGCCAGCAAGGAGGCTTTAAAGAAATTATCACAGAAATAAAGAGAGAACCACAGATACTGTTTCATAAGCCTAGGAGCGGAGGGAAATTGAGTTGGAAAGAAAGGGAGTGGTCACCTACATCAAATGTGAGGGATATCAAATAAAATTAAGGATAAATAAAATCCACTAAAGAATTTAATCTACCTATAAGGCAGTTCAAAGAAAGATAATTTAATAAAGGGTCCATCTAAAATTTGAATGCCCTCAAAATAATGCTGTATTGGGAACTGTCCAGTTGCACTTTTATGAACACTCCAGTGTTAAAACTTTACCACTTAATGAAACCCTTAATCTTTACACAGCTCTAAATATTATCAAAATCTTCCTCATTTTGAATACAAATATTTCTCCTTATATAACTGTCCACTGATACAATACTGTTTTCAAATATTTGAAGATAACTTTTCTAATATATCACTTATCATAATTTGCAGCTCTATTTGTGTATATGTCAGTATATACAGATATATTCTTGATTATAAACTCTGAGAGTAATGATGCTCCCTGTTTCACTAAGTATCCACAGCACATAGCACAGTGCCTGAAACCTAGTAGATGCTCCACATACGACTGAATTAATAAGTGTATTGACGAGCAGAGATTTAGACTCTAGAATTAATTATTGAATGAAATTTTAGCATTCCTTTCTCTGGGGATTTTTTTTCTTAATTGGATCAATGCTTATGTAACTTCTAAGTCAATGTAAGAAAGCAAGATAGATTGGGTGCCCTCTCAAACTTCCTTCCAGAACTTTGATTCTATGAAAAGCTGACAAAGATTACATGCAGAGGGAACATCTCATTGGAAAATTAGGAAACCTGGGTCACAGACCCAGGTCTGTCACTATTTCTGTGTTCTTCAACAAGCCTGGATACTTCTCTGGGTCTTGGGACCACATTTATAAAGTGAAACTTTTGTATCTACACACTCCAAGGTCTTTTTCTAGTTTAATATATAAGACTATAAAAAAATGTAAATATTATATTGTGTAAAGAAAGATAGCTGAAATGCCTAGTCATTGTTCTGATTATATTATCATTTCTTCAAACTTCACATTTCTCTTTTTTTTGAAGCTATTGTATAGCTATAATAAGCTCCTTTTATGCCATATTTTCACTTTGTCACATCTGCAATCATCTGAAATACAACTGCCCTATCATCTCTAACAAAGTAGTTCTTCAAATCGAATTACATTGTTGTTTTCTGTGACACTGAATCTATTCTTTCACAAGGGGCCTTTCTCTTAGCCTCAGCTAGAAAGTTTTATTGCTAGTTATAATTTTAAAGCACAATCTATAGCAATACTTACTGATAATTAAGGCAAATTATCAGCAATTACTATTCCATTATATAAGCAACAATTCTAATTCAGACCAAGAAAGTGAATTAAGTATACAAAGAACATATTATATACATATATATTAAAATTACAAGAAAACTTGCATGATACCTCTCATCTGTAAAAAAAAAAAAAAAAAGAATTCAATCTGTTCCCACCTTTTTCAGCAATATTTCTAAGACATTCAAAAGAAAATACAACATAGGTGTAATACACTGCTCCTCCTTTGATGTTGTCATATTAAAGACATCCATAACCTTCAAGAATAGAAATCTACTATTACCACACCATCATATTACACCATCATATTACCATACAATATCTGCTGCCTGCATTTTCATATTATTAGAAAAAATCTATTTACAGATATATTTTTGGTTTTATTCTGCCATTTGTTACAAATAAAATTAATTTAAAATAGATTTACTTGGAAAGGGATTGTCTGAATTCTTCCCATATAACTAATGTTTTCATAAGGCTTTGTCATTAATCAAAAAATTAAAAGATTGCATTGTTCAATACTCACCCAGCATTTAGCATCTAATTAGTCTTATATTGATGTTCTACAAATGCAACTGAGTTCTGCACCAGAGCTGCTGCATACACTATTCCCACCCTACCCCCAAGAAACCCATTTCTTACACAGCAAAGAGCCCAAGAAAGGTTTTCAGAAGGTAAATGTAATAGTACATTTTGACCTGAGTTTAAATTCCAGAAAAAGACACACTTTGGCTCACATTTACTTAAGAGTTAGAGATTTTTTTTCAATTCAAATGAATAAATATTTGAGTATATAACATGAATTTTTCAAATTTTCTTAGATGTTAGTTCCTTATCTTAATACATAACAAGGCTTTTCATCAAATGAAATTGGAGAATCATAGAAATGCATTTATGGGAAATCTGAGACATATTCAAAGAATGCTATGGACGTTATGGTATAATTTTAATTGAACAATTCTAAAATTGAAAAAGGGGGTCCTACTTAGTATTTCCAGATACAAATAATTTGAACCAAAACAATTCTCTAACCAGCATTCTGTTAAGCCGAATGAATCTAATGTTCTAATGAGTATGATTGAGATGCAATACTGTATGGTTAAAAACTCAGCTCTGAAGGCAGAACATCTGATTCAAGACTCATGTTTGCTTCCTACAAGCTGTGTGGCCTTGGTCAAGCCACTTACTTATGAAATAGGAAGGACACTAGTCCCTTACTCTTGAATTGCTGTGTGAGTTTAAAAAGATCACTCACGTGAAGTACTTAGCACAGTGCCTGGCATGTTGGTCAGGTTTTAAATTTTTTTAATGTTTACAGATCTCCATAGAAAGCAAAGACCACATGGGGGGAAACCTTCACCCCCTCAGAGTGTTCCTGTCCATGACAACCATGCAGGGGCACAGCCTCAGTGCACAATGACACTCAAGTGGTAACAGAAAGCAAAATGGAAATAAAGAACTCTGGGCATGCTCCTCACTTTCATCCATGGCTCTCTCTTCCTGCCACCACCAACTTGTCTAGGCAGCAGACTGCTGCTGGAAAAGTGGACTTCATGGTCTATGAGGCCAAGTTGCTGCAAGCTGGGCAAAAACTCAGGAAGACCACAATAGAGAGAAAGGTGACTTTGTGCTGACATTTTTAAAAGCTGAGGTTCTTTTATACACATTATTGTTCCCCAAAGCTCTCTCCTTGGTGTTAAGACATTTCCTGGGAGATCTCAACCATTCAGAGGATTTCAGCTGCTACCAGTACACTAATGACTTCCACGCCTGTGTCTTTAAGCCATAATTCTGTTCTGAACTTCAAACCCAAATTCACCATTACTCACATTTCCTCTTGGGTATCACAAAGGTACCTCAAACTCAAAATGCTTACAATTAAACCAATTATCTTCATCTAGGTGGGCTACAGTTGCTCTGGGGATCTCATTTTATAACCCCCAGCAGTCACCGAAGCCAAGACCCATTATTGACTCTTTTCTCTCCCACTACCACATATTCAGTCTCCAAGACCAGTTTGTTTCATCTCCTGCCTCTAAACTGTTCCTTCTTTTCCTCCTTTCTTCCACCTCTTCAGACTTTTGCCAGTTCTCACCAGAATGACTGAATAGCTCTGTAGCTGGTGTCACTGGCTTCCTACTCTCCCCTCCATGGAGTCTATCCTCTATATTCTAACCAAAGCTTCTTTCTAAATATCAGAGGAGGGTAAGCCTCAAGACAGACCACAGCTAGGCATGGCAGCTCACACCTGTAATCACAGCACTTTGGGATGCTGAGACAAGAGGATCACTTGAGGCCAGGAGTTCAAAACCAGCCTGGGCAACATAACAAGACCCCATCTCTACAAAAAATTGAAAAATTAGCCAGGCATGGTGGCGCAAGTCTGTAGTCCTAACTTCTTGGAAGGCTGAGGCAGGAGGATCACTTGAGCCCAAGACATCGAGGCTGCAGTCAGCTATGATTGTACCGCTGCACTCCAGCCTGAGTGACAGAGTCTCTAAAAAATAAAATAAAATATGAATAAAGAGAAAGACCTCAGTGGGGCAGTACTAACATTCTGTCAGGAGTATAAAAGGTCACTGTTTATGTTATAATTTTTCTTAGAGTAGCTACTATAGCAGACATAAACTAAGAAACAAAGGTTTACTTTGATGTGACAGAGATACTATCAAGAACTCTGAAGGGTCTGAGAGTTTACCCTATTTGCGAACTCACAGGTTAGTCTTCCACATTTCATAGATCCTGGCAAAAGACACAAGACTCCCAGATTACAGACAGAGTTTATTATTCATCATACAGCAAGCAGCATGAACATCCTGTTTAAGTCAGTTCTCTTTCTCCCCAAGACCCACAGATATGACATAAAGGATCCCATGCAGATGCTGCATGTGGCATCCCTAGCACTTATGGAACCCATATCTTTTATAATGGGCTACAAGAAGATCTGCCCTTTGCCTCGAAGGGAGAGATTATTTTTATTATCGTTGGACAGTAAGTAAATCTGCCCTGTAATCCAAGGACAGAGATTGTTTTCCAAGACCAGTCACTTGTTAAACATCCTTGAAAAGATATTTTGGAGCAGAAGAGTAGTTAGTGTTCTGAGACACTTGTGGAGAAACAGGCTTTGAATTCAAACCTGCCACTGGCATTCACCATCTGTATGATGTTTACCTTTCTCTATCAGAGTTTCCTTACCTGAAATTGAGGATCGCACGCATTTCTAACTCACAGCCACTCTACAATATCAAAAGAAATCACTTGCATACAAATGTTTTGTAAACAATATAGCACTATTTAAGTATAGTTATTATTTATGATTCTGGAATGTATTTTGTTGTTTCTTATGGAAATAAAAGATAAAAATTATTTAGAATTTTTTAATTATACAATTAATGAAACACTTATTAAATGCCTTATTAAAGGTTAGATTTGGGTGGTACAAGGTGAAGATTTATGACACCTTCCTCAACCTCAAGAATTTCACATTCTAGGGAGGAAGCCGACAGAAAGGACAATGACCAAGATGTGTTCAAGTGACAGAATAGAAGCATTATACGCCCTAATAGAACATGGAGAAATCTTTATAGAACTTGGAAGAATCTAAGTAATCATTAAATCCAACCCTCTCATTTGCCATAGAGAAAATTGGTGATGAAAATGATCGGTAATTTTTTTCCAAGGGCTGATAGCTATCTGTGGCAGTGTCAGAACTGGAACTCATTATTTTTGACTTTTAGTTTAATAAACAACCTTGACAGAAATTTCTTGTTCCTGAATAGAGGTTTTACAAGACTGAGGCAGGACGTTCGGTTTGGCTGCACGCATTCTTCTCTCCTCTATGGTCTTACTTCAGCACATTGCCATTTTACCTCTTTGTTCCCCAAGAATTTCAATGGATTTATTCTTTTCTAACTTCTTACTTTTCTCAAAGGTCAAGGATTTCCTCTTTTTTTAGAGAGAAATCTAGAACAAACTTCCCTTCTGACCTTCTTTTCTCCCTTACTTTTACTCCATCTGGCTCCCTACCTGATAATTCTTCCTCGCCATATCCCACAAAATGCTAACCCCGCCACCTTCTCAATCCCTGACTGCCAGTTATTCAGTCTGCTTTTTTCTCTCAGTTCACTCCGGTCTGCCATACCATCTGCCCAGTGAACTTGATGCAGATTTCATAAAATGTAAAGTAAAATATTAGCTACAAACCCTGAAGTTCACCTTAAAGACCAGATGTAATCAGCTGCTAGGAAAAGACAGTAGGCAAGGAAAATCATAGCTCACCCAGTTTTCCTAGTAGTGTAACATGGACTCTGCTCCAAGGTGAAATTCACCAGTGTGCAGTAAGCTTTATTTAAATTCCATGTATTGATTTTAAATTTTTTTCAGTACTATACAGTGCCTGAATTTTTTACTAATTTTCATATTTGGGATTGCATTGGGGAAGAAGAATAGATATATCTTTTTCAATAAGTACCACTGTAGCCATAGCTCAAAAATTAGATTGAGCTTAGAGCTTAATTATACAAGTCTGAGTGTTTTGGGACAATACAAGGAAAAATCAGGTTCATTCCATTTAAAGCCTTTCTTGAGAATCGTCAGAGAATCCCAAAAATATTATACTTCAAAGACTAAAGACATCATATTCAAGGGTTTTGAGAAAGTTTCTAGGTGTACAGCAATGCTAATATATACAGTTATAATCTTTTAAAATACATGCAAAGAAAAAATATTCAACTTTTTTATGATCTAATAAACCGCCTTTTTCAGATTTTATTAAACATATGTGTTTTTTAAATAATTAAATATAGTCAAAGAATTTTAATTTTGTGGAATCTTCTATGGTGGCAAGAATTTAGAAGCTTTACTTAACTCAGAAGGGTGAAAATGAAATCAATAAATATCTGAGCATATTATCTAGACTAAATAGCATTTAGAATTAGAATAGCAAAAAAAATTTAGTATCATTGAAGCCAAGAACAATGGTATCATGGTCAATAGTGTTTCTGAAGTTAACAAAAAAAAAAAAGCAAATCCCAGTTCATGATAAATTACAAAAATGGTAATTATGTAGATAAGAATAAATGGCTTCAAATTCCCTAATGAATGAGTCAAGTTACTGACAACAGCAATCAAAACATATTCCATATGTGATTAACAACACTTAAATTTGATTTTGACAAATATTATTTAATTTATACAACAGTAGAATCACAAGTGTATGTAGTCTCTAAGTCTCCAGGTTGCAATAAATTATGGAAAGAATGGGAATTTCAGTCAGCATGCTTACTTAATTTTGTCGTTGACCTTTTGCCTAGAATGTATTTGTTAATTTGGGTGTAGGTCAGAATTACTGGCGCCCCCTGCCCCCTCAGTTTCTGTCTCACATACACACACACGTGCGTGTGCACGCGCACACACACACACACAAAATCAGAAATGACACTTCTTCACAGAATGCTTCCTTAGGCATTTAAGAAACATAAAAAACTACAATCTATCAATTTGTAACTATGTAACCACTGATCCCATCTTCCCATTAAGTTTATTAAGTACCTATTAGATGCCAGACACTGCGCTAAACACTGAGAATCAATAGAAATGAGATATATACATGGGTCTGCCTCACAGAGCTTATAGTCTAACGGATTCAGTAGAATGAATTGATATCATTCCTTAGCTATAAGCAAAGCTATTCCATATAGTAGAAACTTGTAAGCACTTAGAAGAAAAAAACTGAGTAAGATTTAATAGCATGACTATTACAAACTATATTAATCATACAACTTGAAAGAAAACAAATTGCTTCACTCCCTCAGACTGACATGTCTAAATCTAATCTCAGTTTATAATTAATACACCAGCATAAGGAAACATAAGAACTTCCAGAGCACTGATAAAATTGATGACAAAATATTTTACCCAGTGAACTGAGCTTGTGACATGAAGTCCTAGACAGCAGTAGAATAGAGTCACGTACCTTAGTTATGACACCTTCTGACATTAGCAAAACTGGCTTAGGGGGAGAAAATGCTACTAATATATGAAGATAAGAAGTTCAAACTTCCTAAATCATAAAGTATTATGTCTTCAATCCTATAGGAATCACTTATGGAAAGTTATTTAAGATTAACAGGGCAAAAATCACAAAAAAGAAGAGATATTCATTTTAAAATTGTAAGCCCAATAAATATACAAGGAAAGCTTCATCTTTTTTCAAGTCCATCCTCCCCACTACACATAGTAGCTACTCAAGTAGAACAAAAACCTAGACATTAGGGCCAAAATTTTGACATCTAAGCCCTAAAAGGAATAAGTCACTATTGAAATTCCAAAAATAATTTGGAGAACTAAAATTGACTTTGTATACTAGAATATATTGATATATAATATAATGTCTTAGTTATGAAATAAACATCTCTTCAAACTGTAGGATGTAAATCAAACTAGCATTAATATGTGAAAAACAATTTCTAATTTACATTTTGGAGGAAAAATATGTTCTCTAAATAGAAGGCTAAAAAACTAAGCAAAACACTTACAAATTCTGTGCTCCTACGAAAGAGCCTATGAGAAAAATGTTTGGAGTCAGTGTCCAAGTTTGAGCTGCTTGCCACAGGGAGAAACCTGTCAAAGGGGTAAGACTTAAAGGCTTCCCACCTTTTTGAATGTGTGGAATAAAATTTAGTGATAAAAATGCTTTCTAAAGCCATGCAACTCAAACCATAGTCCACGGGCCAACAGTATTCATCTGGGAGCTTGTTAAAAATGCAGAATCTCAGGCCCTCTTCCAGAACCTCCATTTTAGCAAAATTTCCCTGGTAATTTGTACGCACATAGAAGTTTAAAAGGCACTGACATAACGAATAAGGCATTCTGGGACTACAGCGCCTGTTAAAAATATTTCGCATAAATTTAAACTTCTGTATCTACGGTACATCTCTTAAAGCCTCCAAGATACCATCAACTTCAAGATGAGTTCAGCATCAACTATACAATGAGTCATTAAGAAGAAATAAAACTACAGGGGTCAAATTGAGCCACTCATCATTATCATTATCACCTCCAGATGAGCCCTTTACTATCAACTACTCTGATTCCAGACGCAAATGGAGTTGGAGGATTGTGGTTAGAGATGACAGAGGGGCCAGCATACACATCTCCGTAACTAACTGTCCTCACACACCCCTCTGTCAACCGTGACACACTCATAGTCCTTAGCCTGTGTATGGCCTGCAGATATGTCTGTTGACCCACATAGTATTTCAAATTTAATTCATTGCCATCATTTATAATTTTGGAACTTTCACGTTTAAAAATCTGCACATCCAAGTTCTCTTCTGCCACACACAAATCAGAAAATCTGCCACACCAGACCCATATTAGACCTAGCGTGGTAACATGTTGGAGCCAAGGCTCAGCTGTCTCACTTAGATGTCGGCCATAATCTCCACCACTCCCTGTGGTATCTCCAACACTATGACTGAGGCCGAGTGTCAGTTGCTATTTGTCATCTTCCACTTGGTCTGTTTTATTCATTCACATTTCCAATTCGACCCCTATAGGCATTTGAATTTGTGAATCTTTTTTTATTTTTTATTTATTTATTTTTATTTTTTGACAGATTCTTGCTCTGTTGCCAGGCTGGAGTGCAGTGATGCTATCTCGGCTCACAGTAACCTCTGCCTCCCAGGTTCAAGCAATTCTCCTGCCTCAGCCTCCTGAGTAGCTGGGATTACAGGCACCTGCCATCACACCTGGCTAATGTTTGTATTTCTTTAGTAGAGATGGGGTTTCACCATGTTGTCCAGGCTGGTCTCAAACTCCTGACCTCAGGTGATCTCTAAGTGCTGGGATTAAGAGACTCTAGGGCACATCATGTCACTAATCTAAAGTCACTCCATATGTGAAATTCAGGAAAAAGAGCTACCGTTTGTGTCACCCTCCATTTGAGGATAGACCTTGTGAGCTGGAATCAATCCACTGCATTACATACCTCACCTCAAATATACACTATAATATTTTTCTTCACAATCCATTTCAACTCAAATATTTAACTATTTTAATTATTTATTTTCAGACCTATACTTCTCAGTTATAAATAAGAATGACTAAGAAGAAAAGATACAGCACAATAGATTGTTGAACCATTCCTTCAGATTAATTTCAAAACTCCAAGTAATATACTAAAATGGTAAATATAATGAGGGCAGATGTCTGCCTTTTTTGTATACTAAGATAGCCCAAACACCTAGAGAGTGCTTTCTATGGACTGAATGGTTGTGTCTTCCCAAAATTCATATATTAGAGCCTAAATCTCCAATGTGATGGTATTTGTAGGTGGGACCTTTGAGAAGTAATTATATCATGAAAGTGGAGCCCTCATGAATAGGATTATTGTCTTCTAAGAAGAGACATGAGAGAGATGATACCTGTTCCCCCACCCCACAACCACCACATGAGGATCTAGTAAGAAGGCGGGTGTCTACAAGCCAGGAAGATGGCCTTCACCAGACAAATCTGCTGGTGCCTTGATCTTGAACTTCCCACCCTCCAGAATTGTGAGAAATTACTGCTTATTGTTTATCACTCAGTCTGTGGTTTTGTTTTGTTTTTTTTGTGGTGGTGGTTGTTTTGATACAGGGTCTTGCTCTGTCAGTCAGGCTGGAGTGCAGTGGCACCATCACAGCTCACTGCAGCCTCAACCTCCTGGGCTCAAGCAAACCTCCCACCTCAGCCTCTCCAGTAGCTGGGACTGCAGGCACTTGCCACCATACCCGGCTGATTTTTGTATTTTCTTGCAGAGACAGGGTTTCATCATATTGCCCAGGCTGGTCTCAAACTTTTGAGCTCAAGTGATGCACCTACTTCGGCCTCCTAAAGTGTTGGGATTACAAGCGTGAGCCACTGCAACCAGTCAATCTGTGGTATTTTTATCGTAGCAGCTCAAACTGACTAAGACAGTGCCCAATAAATACTTATTGAATAAATGAACAGACTTTTCCAAGGATTATAAATTCTCAAAATTCATACATAGATTTTGAATGAATGTGTTTAATTATCATATAATATATGAAGATTATTTATTTGCTAGCCTAGTTGATCGAACTAATTTTATTTCAGTGACTATGAAAGCCATCAGTAGAGCAAAGACATGTAACCCTAAAAAACCAGAGACCCATGACCTATCACAACTTGTTTTAGAACAAAACAGCATGATGCAGATAAAGCAACATTACTAAATTATAAGATTAAATCTGATTCAATTTTATGTCCGAAGGTCTACAGCCTTTAGTCATCACTGTAATCGTCATTATCATCATCATCATCATCATCATCATCATCATCTCCATCTCGATCTTACAAAGCTGAAGAACCCAAATAGCAAGCTAATGAATTTTAACCACTCAACAAATGATGGAAGGAGCAAACATATCTTCAACTAGAAAAGTATAAATTTTGACCCAATTCTGAATGTATATTGATAAGCACACCAATCATCAGTCTAAAAGGGGTTTGCAATAATGCTTAAATGCATACATATCTTAGCAGGGAACAACTGTCATATAACAGATTACTTATCTATTGGAAAGTATATATGAGGCATTTAAATGCCAGAAACTATCTGCTAGATTTTCCTTGACTTCCTAACTAAAAGGGAAGCTCCTTAAGGTTAAATATGTCACGCTATATTATTGCATTTCCATGCCATAATACTTAGTGGGTCTGAACACACGGGAAAAAAGAATAATTTTTTTTTTTTTTTTTTTTGAGGCATGGTCTCACTCTGTCGCCCAGGCTAGAGTGCATGGCGTGATCACAGCTCAATGCAGCTGTGACCTCCCAGGCTCAAGTGATCCTCCCACCTCTCAGCCTCTCAAGTAGCTGGGACTACAGGCACACACACCCATGCCTGGCTAATTTTTTTTTTTTACTTTTGTAAAGGCAGGGTTTCATCATGTTGCCCAGATGGTCTTGAACTCCCGGGCTCAAGTGATCCTCTCGCCTCAGCTTCCCAAAGTGCTGGGATTACAGGCATGAGCCACCATGCCTGGCTGAAAAAACACCTCATTTTAATTGTCTTAAAAATTCCACTGAAGAAATATGTTGCTGAGAAACTGAGGCACAGAGAAATAAAGTGGTTTTTTCGTGGCCACATGGTTATTTATTGTTACAGCTACAAAAGCATCTCCAGAGTTCTCGCCACTGCACCACACTGGTTTTATAATAGTCAATTTCAAAATTTATCTGCTAACCCAAATAGCAAGCTAATGAATTTTAACCACTCAACAAATGATGGAAGGAGCAAACATACCTTCAACTAGAAAAGTATAAATTCTGACCCAATTCTGAATGTATATTTATAAGCATGCCAATTATCAGTCTAATAGGGGTTGGCAATAATGTTTAAATACATACATATCTTAGCGGGAAAAAAACTGTCATATAACAGTCATTAGATTTAGTCCAAGAACTAAACTTTTAAAAATTAGGTTAGGTTTTTTCCTTAAAGTTTTCCAAAATGGGGCCTCTGTTTTGTGGAGGATGAGATTTCAATGCCCTCTCATTCTCCCCTTGGCCTTTGAATTGCTTCACTGAAATGTGGATCGTCTACCTCCTTTCTCTTTCTACACTGTAAAAAAGAACTAAAGTTAGAGCTATTTCACTCAATTTGACTCAACTTTCCAAAGAAAATACAAACAAAGCTGGAGAACCCAAATAGCAAGCAAGACCAGGTCACAGCTACTGACTTGGCTGATAGCCATTTCTGAGAAATTTTTTGAACACTCTAGCACCAACAAATTTGACTATGCCACTTACCATACAACTATAACAACGTAAAACTAAACTAAGAAAGAAATGGTAGCAGTAACCAGGTCTCCTATTTTAAATAAAATAGTACTGGACAGTGCCTCTGTGAAATTAGAACTGTCTGTAAGCTAGTAATGATAAGAATATAAGTATAAATGTTGTTTTTCTCAAGTAATATGAATGGCCATTTCTAAATTTTTGACTGATCTGAAAGTCACAAATTCATTCCATCAATATATAATGCCCTATTGTTTGCAGAGTCCTGGAAGGCCTGCCCTCTCAAAGAATATATTTTAACAAAGTCTCTTTGTTCTATCACTAGTTGGAAGTTTGCTATTAAAATTCCTATAACCACATAACCCTTTTAAAACCATGGCAGAGTTTTCAGATATAGACAATAATTTTGAATGATCAGTTTTTTCTACCAGAAGGAATCTGTCTCCGCATAGCCCAGGACATTCTGGTTTGAAAACTTTCATTCCAAAGCACAAATGCACCTTTACAAAAATCTTCTGTTCTAGTGCCCACTATAATTTATTTTCAAAGACTTGTTTATAAAGAGCTGCATAATCCACCCAAAGAAAGTCAAAGTGTTTTTCTGTATTATTAAACTCAACAGAAAGTTCCATGTGCAGCTACAGGAGGCCATAGGCAATTAACACTGAAAACTGAAAGGTTTAGAATGTTTGCATGACCTTTAAAGGGCAACACAGTTACCCATTCACATGCATGCAATTATGCAGTGACTAGTTCGTGGCAGCAAATATATATATATTTATTTATATTTAGTAAAACAAACCTTGCATTCATCAGAAACTACTTTGAACTTTCCAGGCTTCATGTAGAGAGTTAGCTTTACAGGAGACTTGTTCAGCTGGTTGTCTTCATTTTGTCAAATTACTAAATTCAGCCTATCACCGTAATTGCTAGAATGCAACATTATCACATTATTGAATCTCTCTGTAAAGAGTTTCCAAAATCTACTGCATAGAGCTATGTTTAAAAGAAGCAATATAAATATAAATTTAATTGAATGACTATGTTTGTACTATTGCTGGGGAAAGGAAGATGTAACTTTGCTAACTAGCCATTCAAGGGAAATCATAAAACAATTACAGCTACTATGGAGTGACTTAGGAGATTGAAGGAAGTGATTAAAAGGACTTTATCTAATATAAACATATAAGCTCTGATTCCTTAGTTATGTATCTCATACTCCACATGAACCACTGAACAAAATAGAGTATTCTTCTTACAGCTTAAATATTTACTCTTCATCTGATTTCCAAGTAAACTAGAAACCTTATGTTTTCCAATGGCAATACCAGTCAATCGCCTAAGTATTCCACTGACTAGCTTGCCTAATATTACAGCACAGGATGAAATCCAACATATCTATGTGGTATACACATTAGAAACAGGTGGATTTTGGAAAACTAACATAAATTTGGAGTATAATATCAATATATTTCTGGCAATTTTGTAGATACCATTTTAAACGAGAATAGTGCATGCCAATGTAATACATAGTTTGTGCATTGACTATGTAGGTGTATATTGAATAAAGACAGCAGCACACAGATATGTTCAGCGTTTAAAATGTGTCAAAATTCCCAGTTGTAGTGTCAATAAAAACATCCCAAAGTGTCTCCGCATTGAGGGCAAAAATGATTTTTTTTTACATTTGTAGCCTAGTAAATAAAAGTATCTCCAAAAGAAAAATTCATGAGAAAAATAGAATATTAACAATGGCTCAAACAGTAAAACTCAGTTATAAATGACCTTGTCATACTACGGATATAGTTGTACTGCAAGTCAAATCATGGAAAATAGTGGAAAAACTATGCACCTAAAAAGGTAGACATTCTACAAAGTTGTTCTGATCACCCTGCTACATAAAACCAGTATTTTAAGTGGGTGTCATTTAAAGCATATGTATGTATGTATGTATGCATGTGCATATATGTATAGATACAGAGATTATATCGTTAGATACTACAGAGAAATATATTTAAGTACTTTCACATTCCAATGTCTAACTTACCCTCTTAAAATTTCTGTAAGATTAAGAAGACAAGAAATGCTTATTTTATTTCATTGACGACACTGCACTGAATGAATCACTGCACTGAATGAACAAAATCAGACCTTCTAAAAATTACCCAATAAGTCAGTGGCCAATGACAATTAAAAAACAGAAACTAACTTCTATGTCTCTGTTTGCTGGGCTCACCTGTCAATCTCCTGTTTCAGATTGTGCTCCGAACCTAAAGTAAAACTGCTTTCTAAAGACTAATGGTAACTCAATGTGAAATTATTTCTTCTCTTTCGATGGAATAATTAAATAGTTCAATATGCTCAAAGTAGTTCAAAATAAAGTTAACCAAAGAATTTTCAAACAAAATGGTAAATTCACCATATCACATGGCATTATAAAATCAGTGGTCCAAAAGCAAGCTATATCATGTGAAATTTTGTGCAAGCCTGTGGCCAGATATGAAGCTGATGCAACTGGTTTGGCCTTCATGTCTAGCAGCAGGCTGTGTTAATGCATTTCTTCTCTTTGTTTTGATGAAGCCCTACTAATAACAGGTTGATGAATTACATTTGCAAATGTCAGGCATAGATCAAAGGGGATGACGGCTTGGATGATTATTTTACCCCAAGTTGTGATTTTTCACCAAGAAAACAAAACTGCATTGCACAGTAAAGTTCCTTATTTTTACTTGAATCTTCAATGAACAAAACAGCTGCAGAAAAATGTGACTTAATGAGGCATCCCTAATAAAATACTGCAGAAGTAAAAGCAGGGGCACTGAACTGTTTGCACTCTGGTTGTTTCATCTTTTCAAATATATTAGAAATAACTGATGATGCTTTGGAACATTCCTTGTTTGGGACATGCATTAGAGAGTTCATCAGTAAATGTTCATCAGTTTGCAGTGATTGCTGAACTTTGGTGCAATCTGACAGCACCTTTTCTTAGGGGCCAAGATAAGAAATGACTGAGAAATCCTGAAGATACACATCTTACCCTTCCTGTATAAGATAATCCATAACTTGCAATTAGTGATAAATCATCCTTAAATGTGTATTTTAACACAAAAATACATTTAAAAGTGATCATCAAAATACTATATTGAAGACACTGGATCCAGGGCTACTAACATTTTCTGATAAAATATAAAATAATTTTTAAATTTTTTCCACTGCCCTCTAAATTTTATCATTTTATAAATTTTTAAATAGGAAAACTGGTCATATCTAAAAACAGATATTTTTACAGCCATGTCATCACATTTTATAACTTGGTGGTTAGTAAATACCATATTGCCATCTCTAAGCAATATGTAATCTATTTTGACATAAATCCATAGGCAACTCAATGAATCTTCATTCTCCAATTTGTCATTGTTAAAATAGCTAATATTTTTCTAATGCGATATCACATATACTTAGAAGCTTTAATTCCCCTTTAGCAGAACCTGTAGCATTATACAGGCATTTGCTTTAATGTCAAAAATTCTGGGTTCATCTTTAAGAGACACACATATCATAGCACTCTACATTAATATGAATTCAAGCATCCTAAAGTACTAAATTTTTTAAAGGCAAGAAAAGAATCAAGATTTTCACATCAAAAAAATGCCTAATTTGAATAAAACAACACACTAAAGCCATTTGCCTCTTAAAAGATTCCCTGTGCCTAAGTATTTAATTGGCAGTGACATTGACCTCACGGACTTTTACTATCTATAAATAATGCAATCCAACTTTTTTATTGAAAATTAGGAAAATGAAAATATTTATAAGCTCCAGTGTGGTAAATGATGGCCTTTAAGTGGCTACTGGTGGCTTTAAAAATTAAGATTCTAAAAAGAAAGGTCAACTCAAACAATTGACTCAGGATGAGATCCAGAACAAAATAAAGTAAGGAAAGAGACAAACATGTCTGATCTTTTATTTGAAATATAAGATGTTAGGTGCCAATTTTGATATTGGAAATGATTAATCAGTCGGAGAGTACAAATGCAAACATGGAAAGGCTGGGGTAAGTACAAATAATCTTAATCCTCTGATTTTTAAAGCTTTAGAAGTATTTTTAATCTCCTTTCCTGGTTATTTTGGTTTAGCACTTTACACAAAAATCTTAAATTGTTCATTTGTCTTAACTTACAGCCTAATAAAGCAGTTTGAGAGTGTTAATTGATAACTCTGAATGTTGATGTTTAAAACAATCCAGTTGAGAAGACAAGAATCAGATCATTATCATTCAGTCAATAGTAACTGAAATTCATCCTGTCCTGTGTAAAGGACCCTCCTACACTACCAAGTACTTTAGGGACACTTCAGAGTAAAGGTTGCTTACGAGTTTGCTGTGTGTGTGTGTGTGTGTGTGGTTTTTAAGGTTTTTTGTCTCCACGAAAAATTTTGTAAAATCCAAGAGGGGATTTCACACTCACAAAAAGAGTATTTTTTTCCCTCTCTCTCTCTTATTGCCATAAGCCAAACTCACGCAGCAAAGGTGAAGAGAGACTAGCCGCTGTAGTAACATTACTACACATTTGATTCCAAACGCTTCAGGCAATTGTTTAACACTCGGTCAGGACGTGGAATACTCAATAGGGAAGCCTCGCGTCCACCCGAAGGCTCTGCGAGCATCTATGGTTCTTCCTTTTCAGACAGGATAACTCAACCTGCAGTTCTTAGAGAAATAGGGCGCCCGGTCTCAAACTTTCCTTTGCAAAGCCAGTGTCTGCAAATAACACGTTCCTCCATTGATAAGTGAAGATCAGTAGCCTCAAGAAAACACTTCTTGGTAGGCACCTGGCCTTTTAGAATTGAAAGGGGAAGGGATGGCAAAGCAGTTGGCAGAAAACCCCCTGTACTAGTAGCAAGATCTAGGAGACATCTAACCGGAAAGACATAAAAAACCATTAGTCTCCCGAAGCCATTCTCACTCTGAACGCTGTTCGTTAAGAGGATCATTTACTAAAGCTCTCTTGTAGTAGCCTTTACAAAAGCTTTATTTCATTCAGTAAGAAAGCACCTCGTCCCAAATCTAAATAAACCTTAAATAGATAAGGCTCAGGAAATTATCAGCTTGATTCTTTATGAAGATAGAGGTGGAGAAATCAATAGACTCGCTGAAACACCCATCTTCTGCAAACAGGCCTGAGAATTAACTAATCAGAAGTGGACAAAAAGTAGGGATTTCAGAAAGATGACCTGACACATCCCATTGATCTTCCCTGGAATGCGACCCCCAACTCCTTATTAAGAGTCCAAAATGGTTACCAGCCAGGATGGGTCTGGGTGAGGAATCGAATTAAAACCCACTTCAATTCTCGACCTGGTCGTTTGCTGTATTAGGAGAAATGGGGCAGAGAGGGAGGGCACCGCTCACGAAGCCTCCTTTCGCATGCTCCGATCCCCTCTCCGCGTCCCTCTATTCCGCCCCTACCCTGACCGCCCGCGAGGGAGACGCCGGCCGATGGACCCGCATCTGCCCTCACCTCTCGCCTTCCCCGGACGATCCCCCTACAGCCCCGGACCCCCAAGAAAGGGGAAGGGAGACGTGTGCACACGGGGGCTTCCGGGACGCGGTCCTGCAGTTGCCGCTCCGGTCCCCAGCGCTGGCCGGCGACCCGAGGCGCGGCTCGCACCTACCTGCAGCCCCGCTTCCCGGTGGCGGCAACACCTAGCGATGCTCCTGCAGCTTTTGCGGGCCGGCGCCAGCCTTATCGCTCTCGCATCGCTTCCAAGATGCCAATCCGCCGTCACCATCCAGGGGCATAGGGAACCGAAGTCTGGTGCTGTGTGCTCGTGGAGGGCGGCGTGTGAGTGTGGCCCTGAGCGTGCGAGTGTGCGCGCGCGTGTGGATGTGTTTCCTCCTCCGATGGCAAAGAGGGTTCAGGAATCTCTTGACATCCAAACTGGAATCCCCCTGAAGCGGGTGAAGGTGAGCCTGATCCTTCTCCCCCCTTCTTTATTCCACAGTGACAAAGTAATCAAAAGATTTGTTTACTGAGGAAAAGCCAAAGTCCCACAGCCCTTGGCAGCGCCCGCGGTCGCCTCCTGTCCTCGCCGGATGCGCGCGGTGCGCTCAGCTCCCTGGACTGCAAGAATCAAGGCGGTCTTGCAGCAATTACCGCTCTTATTCCATCTCTGATTTGTTTGCTTTTAAGGCCGACTAAAGACTTTTCCTCTCGCCTCACGTCGTCTCTCCCTGTCACACACAAACACACTCACACATCCTCCGTTCCCTCTCTCCCGCCCTCCCTCTTGTTCTCTGGGGAAAGGCAATTGGACAGAATGATTCACCTTCAGGAAAGCAGCCTGGGCCACGCACTACTCGAGTTCTCTGGCTCTCGCAGGTACTGGGTCTCCAACGTGCCGGAGTTGCTGGGAGGCTCGGGACAGGAAGGAGGAGAGGCTCTGAGCTCAGCCGATGTCCCCCCGCCAGACGCCCGCGTTCCTCCGTCCAGATGCCCCTGTTCCTACTGCTCACAGATAGGTCCCCGCTGGTGCCCTCGCGGAGACTTTGCGCCTTCCACTCGAGTCCACTTAGCAGCAACTCCTGGCCAGCTTCAGCCCCTCAATCCCGCCTCGAAGTGCTGCGGGCAGAGCTCCACGCAGCCCATCCGCTGCCCTTCTAGGCATTGTGGGCTGGAAGGAAGGGAAACCCGCCGATGTCCCCCTGGCAGCAGTGCCCTGGCACCGTCACCACCGAGGTGCGAGTTCCAACATCGAACACAAGCGAGCAGGTGTCGCCTGTGTCACTTCGCTAAAGGCGGGAGGGGAGAAAGAAAGGAGCTGGGGGAGGGGGCCGAGGAAACAAATCCAGATCACCGGCGGGGAAAGAAGCCGTTTAGCAAGCAAAGCCTCCTCTCCGCGTCCCACCCCAGATGCTATACTGTCAAAAGACACTGATGCTAATCTCTTAGAAAGTCGTCATAAAGGGCAGAGCCCCTGCTCCACTCTAGAACCTTATTACACCCAGCCTGGCTGTCCAGTGAGTACAGAGTGACTTGGCTCCCCCGTATAGTGCAGCGAGAATGCAGGAGGAGAATAGGTCCCGACACTCCAGGTTGAGTTAAGCAGTAAAATGGAATGGCAGGGCCGGGAGGCGTTGCCTCGCCTCTCTCTCCCAACAGCCAGTTCTGTTAGCCCCAGCAACTGCCGTTGAGAGCAAACAACGGTCCTGCAGAAAAAGAACGAGACAGTAAAGATGAGGCGGCAATTGGTATAAAAGCTGGACTATGTCTCCCTCTAGAGGGTCAACCGGATTAGAACGCTTTACTAGATGTAACAGACCAGTTTCTCTCCATAAAGAAAAAGAAAACAATATCTGGCTTCTTGCATTTTTACAAATTACAACTTCTCAAGGATTTAGACGGAGGATTTTCACTGCAGCCCTATTAAGCAAAGCCCTTGCTAAAGGAACGTCGTGATATTCATGACGCTGGAAGGTCATGTCCTTACATGTTTGGTCAAATTGGGTGTTGGTTTAAGCGCTGTGCATATGAGCTCAAATGAAGGGTCTTCTGAGGCTCACTTCGATCATGTTTGGAGATGAGCAAAACCTTAATCTAGTGATTAGAAGACTATTCAAAAATGAATAATTAGAAATAATGAATTCAGAAAAAGAAAATCTGAAACAAAGAAAGGGAATGCTGACCCAGGAAATCTTACAAGTCTTTTACAAGGAAAGATAACTCAAGAATCTGGTTTTGGAGCCAGTTTTCATAACTCTTTTTCAACTAGACCAATAATGGTCAAGATAGCTAAATTCCTTCCAGCTCTAAAGGTCTGTGCTTTTATATAGCTGTGATTCACTGAAACCATTGACAAATTAGGTATCACAAGCTCTCTTCACCAGCTATAAAATAAAAGTAATACTACCTACCATATTTACAAAGAAATATAGAATATATGCTTCACTTAGCTATTTTATCTTAACATGCTTAGTAAATCAACCATATTTTGTATCTAAAATGCATCAAGTAATTTAATTATGTTGAGGTGGTCATTTTTATAAAAAATAGCTCCACCGATTTTATAAAGTTTTGTTACATCAGTCCAAGTCGAGCTAGGTCCCATCTGTAACCTTAACATTTAGATTTTTGTGAACTTACTATTTGAGCTGTTAATACATGTGTAAAATATGTATTAAAGTTAATATTAAACACTCTTCCATTCACTCTGAATTTTTGGAGCAGTTCTATTTTAACTTGATAATCTAAATTAGCATAGTCACAAAGAAAGAAAAGAACATATTTTTTAAATAGCTGAGACTAGTTGAAATCACTTAAAACAAAGCACCAAAACTAAACAAGGCAAGTTTTACCGTAACCAATTGCTCTATGGCATATTTGACTTGGTCTAGTAGTATACAGCAATCACTTGTTTCCAAGGAACTCTCAGATAGTCTCTTTCAAAAGATTTATGCCATGTGATTAAATATTTCATTCCACTTACATAGTAACTTATATCCAGGAAAACAACGTTTACATTTTAAAACACCTGCACTGTTTCACTGCAAATCTTAGAGTAATTTTTTGTCTGCTGTGTTCAATAGTGTGATGAAATTCAAGCAGGAATGACATTAGAAACTTGGACTCTGTACTAGAAAGAAGTCACTTACAAAATCACTTTAGAACATTGGCTTTCTTCACACACACACACACACACACAAACATAAAGCATACATTATAATCTATCTTCTAATTCATTAACTTTTTGTGGTTGTAGAGGAATCTATAGTTTTGTCATCTTGTTAAAACTTTATTTGTATTGTTTAAGTGTGGGACATTTTCAGCCTTATTTTTCTAACTAAACCCACTGTGTTTTTACAAATATATGAAAAAGAGAACAGATATATAATTACAAAACATAGCAAAATTTCTTATCCAATGTCATATGATGCTGAAATTCTATCATAACCTCTGTGCTTTTTGTAAATAATTCCCAATAATTTTTAGATCAAGATATTCCTATTTCCAGCATCTCTTAAACAAAACAAAATCTTTTGCATTCTCTTCAAAGGAAACAAAGTAGCAAATATTCTCCCAATTTAACAGAAATTTTTTGTTGATACTTCTTACCTTCTACAGGCATGCTTCAAAAATGTTGCAGGTTTGGTTCCAAACCACCACAAATATTGCAATAAAGTGAGTCACACAATTTTTTTGGTTTCTCAATGCATGTGAAAGTTATGTTTACACCATACTGCAGTCCATTAGGTATGCAATAACATTTTGTCTTAAAAATGTACATATCTTACCTTGAAAATGGTTTAATGCTTTTTTTAAAAAAAGTGTAATGATCATCTGAGCCTTCAGCGATTCCTAATCTTTTTGCTGATGGAGAGTCTTGTTTCAGTGTTGATGGCTGCTGACGGATCAGGGTAGTGGTTGCTGAAGGTTGGAATTGCTGTGGTGATTTCTTAAAATAAGACAATAATGAGGTTTGCTGTGTCAATTGACTCTTCCTTTCACAAAAGATTTCTCTGTACCACACAATGCTGCTTGATAGCATTTTATCCACAGTAGAACTTCTTTCAAAATTGGAGTTAGTCCTCTCAACTCTGCCACTGCTTTATCAGTCAGGTTTATGAAATATGCTAAATCCTTTGTTGTCATTTCAACAATATTCACAGCATCTTCACCATGAGTAAATTCCATCTCAAAAAAAAAACTACTTCTGTGGATGTTTGCTCATCCACAGAAGCAACTCTTCTAGCACCTAGAATGGTGAATGATCTCCAGAAGCTTTTCAATTTACTTTGCCCAGATCCATCAGAGGAATCATTACCTATGACAGATGTAGCCTAGCAAAATATATTTCTTAAATAAGAAGACTTGAAAGCTAAAATTACTTCTTGACCTGTGGGCTGCAGAACAGATGTTGTATTAGCAGGCATGAAAACAACATTAACCTTCTTGTACATCATCAGAGCTGTTGGATGACCAAGTGTATTGTCAATAAGCAGTAGTATTTTGAAAGGAATCTTTTTGTGAAGCCAGTAGCTCTCAACAGTAGGCTTAAAATATTTAATAAAATATGCTGTAAACAAATGTACTGCTATCAGGATTTCTTTTTCCATTTATAAAACACAAGCAGAGTAGATTTATTATAATTCTTAAGGGCCATACGATTTTCAGAATGGCAAATGAGCATTGGCTCCAACTTAAAGTCACCAGCTGCATTATCCTCTAACAAGAGAGTCACCCTGTCCTTCGAAGCTTCGAAGCCAGGCACCGACTTCTGTCTAGCTGGGAAAGTCCCAGATGTCATCCTCTTCCACTATAAGGATGCTTATTTACATTGAAAATCTGTTGTTTAGTGTATCCACCTTCATCAATGATCTTAGCTAGATCTTCTGGATAACTTGCTGCAGCTTCCACCTAAGCACTTGCTGCTTCAACTTTTACTTGTATATTATGGAGACAGCTTCTTTCTCCAAATCTCATCAACCAACCTCTGCTAGTTACAAATTTTTCTTCTGAAGATTTTTTACCTTTCTCTCAGCCTTTATAGAATTGAAGAGAGTTAAGGCTTTGCTCTGGATTAGACCCTGGCTAAAAGGAATGTTGTGGCTGGTTTGATTTTCTATCTAGACCACCAAAGCTTTCTCTATGTCAGCAAGAAGACTGTTTTTGCTTTCTTATCATTTGTGTGTTCACTGGAGCAGCACTTTTCATTTCCTTCTTGAACTTTTCCTTTGCATTCACAACCTGGCTAGCAGTTTGGCTCAAGAGGCCTAGTTCTCAGCTTTTGACATACCTTCCTCACTAAGCTTAATCATTTCTAGCTTTTGATTTAAAGTGAGAGACATGAGACTCTTCCTTTCATTTGAACACTTACAGACCACTGTAGGGTTATATTAATGGGCCTAATTTCAATATTAGGTCAGGGAATAGGGAGACCCCAGGAGAGAGAGGGAGTTGGGGGAACAGCCAGTTGGTGAAACAGTCAGAACCACACGTTTATTAATTATGTTTGCCATCTTACATGAGCACAGTTCATTGCATCCTAAGACAATTATAATAGTAATATCAAAGACCAGTGATCACAGACCACCATAACAGATACAAGAATAATACAAAAAGTCTGAAATATTGTGAGAATTACCAAAATCTAACACAGAAACATGAAGTGAGCACATGCTGCTGAATAAAGGGCACTGAGGGACTTGTTCAACACAGGGTTACCACAAACCTTAAATTTGTAAAAACAAAATAAAATAACAATAATAAATAAAAACAATATTTGCAAAGTGTAGTAAAAGAGGGGTCTCCAACCCCCAGGGACTGGTACCTTCCCTGTTAGTAACCCAGTCTCACAGCAGGGGTGAGCTGTGGGCAAATGAGCATTACTGCCTGAGCTCCATCTCCTGTCAGATCAGCTGCAGCATTAGATTCTCACAGAAGCCCGAACCCTATTGTAAACTGCACATGCAAGAGATCCAGGTTGTGCACTCCTTATGAGAATCTAATGCCTGATGATCTGAGGTGGGATGGTTTCATCCCGAAATCATCCCCACGAACTGTCCATTGAAAAAAACTGTCCTCCATGAAACCGGTCCCTGGTGCTGAAAAGGTTGGGGACCGCTGCAATAAAGTAGGGCATAACAAGTTGAGGAATAACCATATTTGTTTAAATTGCCATCCTCCTCAAGTCTACGCTGTAAAAAATAATCTCTTTAAATGCTGAACTTAATTGGATTGTAACTCTATCATAGCTTTCCATGTTCTGTTCGCTAAAAATCACTTTGGTGCACTTCAGGCTTTTTCTTTTTTGCCTTTTATAGAAAATTACTTTATTGAAGTATAATTGACATACAATCAACTGCATGTATTTAAAGTGTACAATCTGATGAGTTTTGACGTATGGGTATATCTGTGAAACTACCACCAGTCAAAATACCAAATGTTTCCATTCCCCCAAAAGTTACCTCATGCCGATTTATAATCCGTATCTTCTTCCAGTCCTGTCTCTAGCATCCACTGATCTAGTTTCTGTCACTATAGTTTGCATTTTCCACAGTTTATATAAATTGAATAGTATTGTATGTGTTCTTTTTTTGTCAGGCTTCTTCCCATTGGCATAATTATTTTCAGATCATCTGTGTTGTTGTACATAGCAATAGGTCATTCTTTTTTACTTCCAAGTAGTATTTCACATTGTAGATATACCAAAATATCTTTAACCATTCACCTCTTAATGAACATTTGGGTTACTTCTAGTTTGGGGATATTAAAAATAAAGCTGCTATGAACATTTGTGAAGAAGGCCTTGAGTGAACCTATGTTTTCATTGCTCTGGGTTACTACCTAGAAATGAAATGGCTGGATCATATGGTAGGGTATGTTTAACTTAAAAACAAGAAGTATTTTCTAAAGTGTCTGTGCCATTTTGTATTCCCATCTGCTGTGGTGGAGAGCTTTTGGAGCACTTCTAGCTTTCTACCAAAGGCTTTGTATGATATCTAAACTCCTTACCTCAAATCCCCACAACATCTTATAAAGCAGATGATATAAACCCATTTATCACATGAAAAAAATGAGACAATCTACCTGTTATTATATATTGGAGCTGAGATTCAAACCAGATCTATCTAAAGTCAGAGCCAGTCATTGATTTTTTTGTTTGGCTTGGTTTTGTTTTTGTTTTTGTTTTCCCAGCTTCCTCTCTTTCTGCCTCCAACCCCGCTAGTAAAACATGTTATCTCCTGTATCACAGGGAGATCAAACTCATTTGGATCTGGATATGGAAAAGGCTTTAGCCAGAGAACCTGGGTTCATTAGTAAGAATAAAGGGAAGAGATTAGTAAGAGAGATAGAGTAACGAGAAAAATTAGCTCTGGCTCCCCTCAGTGTTCTGCAAGATACGGTATTATAACAATTAAATTAAAACTTATGAGTCCTAGTTCATAGTTCTTAGCTTGTGGGAGTGCTACCTACAAGCCATTCATCCTCACTTGTCTCCTCTTATTTTATTTGATGTTAACCAAGTTATTTCTAGCTTACGCAATAATGTATCTCTCATTTATCTTTTAAATGCTTTTTAAAAACATTTACAGAATATTTTCATGTAATCAGGTGAGTGGAAGGAAGCACAGAATTCATTCCACACAACCCAAGGTTACATGCATGTTATTAACCTATACTACCCCATCCCCTAGCATGGTACCTAACACACAATAAATACTCTATAAATACTTTGTGGTCAAAACTCAGGAAACTAAACAGGCCAACTGAATAGACACATGCCATGGAGATAAGTCAAGAAGACCATTTCACAAAGTGATGTGAGAAACAACTGAGGCAGGAAAACTGTCCTAAATGTAGTAGGCAAATATAACAAACCACCCCAAAACTTAGTTACTTAAAGAAGAAACATTTATTTAGTTCACATTTCTGTGGATTGGCAATTTGTTTTTGGCTCATTCTTCTTGACTCGGTTGGGCTTACTCATGTGTCTGAAATCAGCTGGCAGTGTGTTGCCTCAGTCATTATCTGACAATTGGCTGATTGTAAGCTGGAGTACTGGGGATAAGTACGCCATATGCTTTTTTATTTTATTTTACTTTATTTTATTTTAAGTGCCTGGATACATGTGCAAGACGTTTAGGTTTGTTACATAGGTAAACAAGTACCATTGCGGTTTGCTGCACCTATCAACCCATCGCCTGGGTATTATACCCAGCATGCATAAGCTATTTATTCTGATACTCTCCCTCCCCACACCCCACCAATGCCATCAGGCCCCAGAGTGTATTGTTTCCCTCCCTGTGTTCATGTGTTCACATTGTTCAGCTCCCACTTATAAATGAGAACATGTGGTGTTTGGTGTTCTGTTCCTGTGTTAGTTTGCTGAGGACAATGGCTTTAGGCTCCATCCATTTCCCTGTAAAGGACATGATCTCATTCCTTTTTATGGCTGCATAGTATTCCATGGCATGTATATATATGTGTGTGTGTGTGTGTGTGTGTGTGTGTGTGTGTGTGTGTATAAAACATTGTCTTTATCCAGTCTATCACTGGTGGGAATTTGTGTGGATTCTATATCTTTGCTATTGTGAATAGTATTGCAATGAACATATGCATGCATGTATCTTTATAATAGAATGATTGATGTTCCTTTGGCTATATACCCAGTAATGGCATTGCTGGGTCAAATGGTATTTCTGGTTCTAGGTCTCTGAGGAATCACCACATTGTCTTCCACAATGGTTGAACTAATTTACATTCCCACCAACAGTGTAAAAGTGTTTCTGTTTGTCCACAACCTCAACAGCATCTGTCGTTTCTTGCTTTTTAATAAACGCGATTCTGATTGGTGTGAGATGATATCTCATTGTGGTGTTAATTTGCATTTCTCTAATGATCAGTGATGTTGAGCTTTGTTTCATATGCTTGTTAGTTGCATATATGTCTTCTCCTGAGAAGTGTCTGTTCAAGTCCTTTGCCCACTTTTTAATAGGGTTGTTTGTTTTCTTCTTGTAAATTTGTTTAAGTTCCTTGTAGATTCTGGATATTAGACTTTGTCAGATGGATAGATTGAAAAATTTTCTCTCATTCTGTAGATTGTTTGCTCACTCTGATGATCGTTTCTTTTGCTGTGTAGAAGCTCTTTGGTTTAATTAAATCCCATTTGTCAATTTTTCCTTTTGTTGCAATTGCTGTTTATGTTTTCATCATGAAATCTTTGCCCATGCCTACGTACTAAATGGTATTGCCTAGATTTTCTTCTAGGGTTTTTATATTTTTGGGCTTTACATTTAAGTCATTAATCCATCATGAGTTAATTTTTGTACAAGGTGTAAGGAAAGGGTCCAGCTTCATTTTCTGTATATGGCTAGCCAGTTATCCCAGCACAGTTTATTCAACAGGGAATCCTTTCCCTATTGCTCGTTTTTGTCAGATTTGTCAAAGATCAGATGGTTGTAGATATGCAATCTTATTTCTGAGATCTCTATTCTGTTCCATTGGTCTATTGTCTGTTTCTGTATCAGTACCACACTGTTTTGGTTACTGTAGCTTTGTTGTATAGTTTGAAGTCAGGTAGTGCGATGCCTCCAGCTTTGTTCTTTATGCTTAAGATTGTCTTGGCTATATGGGCTCTTTTTTGGTTCCATATGAATTTTAAAGTAGTTTTCTCTAATTCTGTGAAGAATGTCAATGGTAGTTTAATGAGAATAGCATTGAATCTATAAATTACTTTGGGCAGTATGGCCATTTTCACAATATTGGTTCTTCCTATCCATGAGCATAGAATGTTTTTCCATTTGTTTGTGTCCTCTTTTATTTCCCTGAGCAGTGGTTCGTAGTTCTCCTTAAAGAGGTCCTTCACATCCCTTGTTAGCTGTATTCCTAGGTATTTTATTCTCTTTGTAAGAATTGTAATGGGAATTCATTCATGATTTGGCTCTGTGCTTGTCTATTGTTGGTGTATAGAAATGCTTGTGATTTTTGTATGTTTATTTTGTATCCTGAGACCGCTGAAATTGCATATCAGCTTAAGAAGCTTTTGGGCTGAGATGATGGGGTTTTCTAGATATAGGATCATGTCATCTGCAAATAGAGACAGTTTGACTTCCTCTCTTCCTATTTGAATACGCTTTCTTTCTTTCTCTTGCCTGACTGCCCTGGCCAGAACTTCCAATACTATGTTGAATAGGAGTGGTAGGAGAGGGCATCCTTGTCTTACGCTGGTTAAAAGGAATGCTTCCAGCTTTTGCCTATTCAGTATGACATTGGCTGTCAGTTTGTCATAAAAGGTTCTTTTTATTTTGAGGTATGTTCCATCAATACCTAGTTTATTGAGAGTTTTTAATGTGAAGGGATGTTGAATTTTAGCAAAGGCCTTTTCCTATGTCTATTGAGATAATTATGTGGTTATTGTCTTTAATTCTGTTTATGTGATGAATTATGTTTATTGATTTGCATATGTTGAAACAGCCTTGCATCCCAGGGATGAAGCCGACTTGATCATGGTGGATAAGCTTTTTGATGTCCTGCTGCATTTGATTTGCCAGTATTTCTTGAGGATTTTTGCATTGATGTTCATCAGGGACATTGACCTGAACTTCGTTGTTGTTGTATCTCTGCAAGGTTCTGGTATCAGGATGATGCTGGCCACAAAAGATGAGTTGGGAGGGGTCTCTCCTTTTCAATTGTTTGGAATAGTTTCAGAAGAAATGGTACCAGTGCCTTTTCATACCTCTGGTAGAATTCAGCTGCAAATCTGTCTGGTCCTAGGCTTTTTTTGGTTGGTAGGCTATTTATTATTGCCTCAATTTCATAACCTGTTATTGGTCTATTTAGGGATTCAACTTCTTTCAGATTCAGTCTTCAGAGGTTGTACGTGTCCAAGAATTTATTTCTTCTAGATTTTCTAGTTTATTTGCATAGATGTGTTTATAGTATTCTCTGATGGCTGTTTGTATTTCTGTGGGGTCAATGATGATATCCCCTTTATGATTTTTTATTGTGTCTATTTTATTCTTCTCTCTTTTCTCCTTTATGAGTTTAGCTAACAGTCTATTTTATTAATTTTTTTCAACAAACAAGCTCCTGGATTAGCTGATTTTTTAAGGGCTTTTCATATCCCTATCTACTTCAATTATACTGTGATCTTGGTTATTTCTTGTCTTCTGCTAGCTTTGGGGTTTGTTTGCCCTTGGTTTTCTAGTTCTATTAATTGTGGTGTTAGATTTGAGATCTTTCTAGCTTTTTTTTTTTCTTTTTGAGACAGAGTCTCAGTCTGTGGCCCAGGCTGGAGTGCAATGATAAGATCTTGGCTCACTGCAACTTCTGCCTCCGTTCAAGCGATTCTCTCGCCTCAGCCTCGCTAGTAGCTGGGCACTCACCACCATGCCCAGCTAATTTTTGTATTTTTAGTAGAGGTGGCAAGGCTGGTCTCAAACTCCTGACCTCAGATGATCCACCTGCTTTGGCCTCCCAAAGTGCTGGGATTACAGGCGTGAGCCACTGTGCCTGGCCCTTTCTAGCTTTTTGATGTGGCATTTAGTGTTATAAAGTTCCCTACTAATACTGCTTTAACTGCATCCCAGAGATCCTGGTACTTTGTCTCTTTGTTCTGATTGGTTTCTAAGAACTTCTTGATTTCTGCCTTAATTTCATTATTTGCCCTGGAGAGTCATTCATGAGCAAGTTGTTCAATTTACATGTAGCTGTGTGGTTGTTTTTTTTTTTAGACAGTCTTGCTCTGTCACCCAAGCTAGAGTGCTGCAGTGGTGCGATCTCAGCTCACTGCAACCTCCACCCGCTGGCTCAAGCAATTCTCATACCTCAGGCTCCTGAGTAGCTAGGACTATAGGCACATGTCAACATGCCCAGCTAATTTTTGTATTTTTAGCAGAGACACGGTTTCATCATGTTGACCAGGCTCATCTTGAACTCCTGACCTCAAGTGATTCACCCACCTCAGCCTCCCAAAGTGCTGGGATTACAGGCATGAGCCACCACACCCAGCTTACACGTAGTTATGTGGTTCTGAGTGAGTTTCTTAAATCTTGAGCTCTAATTTGTGCTGTGGTCTGAGAGACTGTGTGTTATGATTTTGGTTCTTCTGCATTTGCTGAGGAGTGTTTTACTTCCAATTATGTGATTGAGTTTAGAGTAAGCGCCATGTGGCACCAAGAATAACATATATTCTGTTGTTTTTGGGTGGAGAGTTCTGTAGATATTTATCAGGTCCACTTGATCCAGAACTGAGTTCAAGTCCTGAATATCCTTGTTAATTTTCTGTCTCAATCATCTGTCTAATATTGACAGTGGGGTGTTAAAGTCTCCCACTATTATTGTGTGGGCATCTAAGTCTCTATGTAGGTCTCTAAGAACTTGTTTTATGAATCTGGGTCCTCCTGTATTGGGTGCCTATATATTTAGGATAGTTAGCTCTTCTTGTTGAATTTAACTCTTTACCATTATGTAATGCCCTTCTTTGTCTTTTTTTATCTTCGTTGGTTTAAAGTCTGTTTTGTCAGAAACTAGGATTGCAACCCCTGCTTTTTTCGGCTTTCCATTTGCTTGGGAAATTCTCCTCCATCCCTTTATTTTGAGCCTATGTGTGTATTTGCCCATGAGATTGGTCTCTTGAATACAACATACCAATAGGTCTTGACTCTTTACCCAGCTTGCCATTCTGTGTTTTTTAATTGGGGCATTTAGCCTATTTACATTCAAGGTTAATGCTGTTTTATGTGAATTTGATACTGTCATTATGATGCTAGCTGGCTATTTTACAGACTTGATGTAGTTGCCTCATAGTGTCTTTGGTCTTTGTACTTCAGTGTGGTTTTGTAGTGGCTGATAATGGTTTTTCTTTTCTATATTTAGTGCTTCCTTCAGGAGCTCTTTCAAGGCAGGCCTGGTGGTGACAAATTCCCTCAGCATTTGCTTGCCTGGAAAGGATCTTATTTCTCCTTTGCTTATGAAGCTTAGTTTGGCCAGATATGAAATTCTGGGTTGGAAATTCTTTTTTTTTTTAAGAATGTTGAATATTGGCCCCCAATCTCTTCTGGCTTGTTGGGTTTCTCCGGAGAAGTCTGCTGCAAGTCTGATGAACTTCCCTTTGTAGGTGACCTGGCCTTTCTCTCTGGCCGCCCTTAACATTTTTTCCTTCATTTCGACCTTGCAGAATCTAATGATTATGGGTCTTGGGGTTGATCTACTCATGGAGTATCTTACTGGTGTTCTCTGGATTTCCTGAATTTGAATGTTGGCCTGTCTTGCTAAGTTGGGAAAGTTCTCCTGGATGATAACCCGAAGTATGTTTTCCAACCCCCTTGTCTCTTTCAGGTACTGCAATCAATTGTAGGTTCAGTCTTTACACATAAGCCCCTAGTTATCCGAGGTTTTGTTCATTCCTTTTTATTCTTTTTTTCTCTAATATTGTCTGCCTGTGTTATTTCCACAAGATAGTCTTTAAGCTCTGAAATTCTTTCCTCTGCTTGGTCTAGTTGGCTATTGATACTTGTGGTTACAATGTGAAGTTCTTGTGCTGTGTTTTTCAGCTCCATCAGGTCATTTATGTTCCTCTCTAACCAGAGAATAACCAGTTATTCTGTCATGTTTTATCATGGTTCTCTGATTCTTTACATTGGGTTAGAACATGCTCCTTTAGCTCAGTGAAGTTCCTTATTACCCACTTTCTGAAGCCTACTTCTGTCAATTCATTCATCTCAGCTTCCACCCAGTTCTATGCCCTTGCTGGGGAGGTGCTATGATCATTTGGAGGAGAAGAGGTATCCTGGCTTTTTGAGTCTTCAGCATGTTTTCATTGATTCTTTCTCATCTTCATGAGTTTATTTAGCTTGAACTTTGAGACTGCTCATCTTTGGATGGGTTTTTATGGGGACTTTTTTGTTGATGCTGTGGTTGTTGTTGCTTTCTGTTTGTTTTTCTTTTAACAGTCAGGCCCCTTTTCCATTGGCTGCTGCAGTTTGCTGGGGGTCTACTCAAGACCCCTTCACCTGGGTAACCCCCTGCACCTGTAGGTATCACCAGTGGAGGCTGCACAACAGCAAAGATGGCTGCCTGCTCCTTCCTCTGGAAGTTCTGTCCCAGAGGGGCACCGACATAATGCCAGTGGGAATGCTCCTGTATAAGGTGTCTGGTGACCACTCTTGGGGGGGTCTCACACAGTCAAGAGGCACAGGATCAGGAACCCACTTAATAAAGCACTCTGGCTGCCCTTTGGCAGAGGGGGTGCACTGCACAGGAGGAAATCTCACTCGTCCGGACTGCCTGGATTCCTCAGAGCCAACAGGGAGAAAGACTAAGTCTGCTGATCCAGAGAGACTTTGGCCACCCCTCCCCTCAGCAGTTCCATCCCAGTGATATCAGAGTTCTGTTTGTAAACCCCTGGCTGGAATTGCTGAAATTCCCTCAGGGAGGCCCCATCCAGTGAGGAGGGATGGGTCAGGGTCCAGCCTAAAGAGGAAGTCTGGCCATCATCTGCCACAGCCACTGTGCTGCACTGTGGGGAATTCCTCCTGGGTCCAAACTGCCCAGTTTCCCTGGCATCAGCAGGGGAAACACAGCAGACTGGAGTGGCCATAATGACTGCTGCCCTTCCAGGCAGCCACAGTGATGATGGTTGCCCCTCCCCCTGCAAACTCAGTAGTCTTAGGCAGTCTTCGGCCAAGTGGCCACCAAGAATCTGCACAATTCTGTGTTTGGGATCCAAGGCCCTGGTGGCATGGGCTCACAAAGGGGATCTTCTGATCCATGAGTTGCACAGATCTGTGGATAAGGTGTGGTTTCCTGGGTGGGGTAGCACAATCACTCACTGCCTCCCTTGGCTGGGAGTGCAAGCTCCCTTTTCCCCATGTGGCTCCCAAATGGGCTGTCACTCCACCCTGCTTTTCCTCGCTCTCCATGGGTCACGCCTACCACCTAGTCAGTCCGAATGAGAGAACCTGGACACCTCATTTGCCGGTGCAGGAGTCACTCACTGTTTTTATTCTTCTCAATGGAAGCCTCCAACCCCAGCTGTTTCTAGTCAGCCATCTTGACCCATCCCCGCCATATGTATTTTATTAGCCAACCAGCCAGCATAGATATTTAACATGGAAAGCAGAGTATTCCCATCATAGATGAAAGGACACCTGTCTTGGGTAAGTACAAGAAGTTTGTCTAGACTATCAAGTGTCTGGACACACTCCCATGATCAGTGTAAATAATGTAATATCTCCAACAGCATTCACCAATACCATGAAACATGTCTTCATATTCTTTTTCTCTCTAAGAAGCACAAATTTTCCAAGATTTATTATTGTTTTCACTTTAGACATAGAATTAATTCCAATGCTTTATTTTACAATTGAAATCTATCAATCTTATACTAAAATCTGACTTGTTATGCTAGAAATCACTAGCAACTTTTTTTTTTTTGAGACAGGTTCTCACTCCTGTCACCCAGGCGGGATGCAGTGGCACAATCACGGCTCATTGCAGCCTCAATCTTCCAGGCTCAAGAGAGCCTCCTGCCTCATTTTTTGACTTTCTTGTAGACAAGAGTTCTCACTATGTTATCCAGGCTGGTCTCAAATTTCTGGGCTCAAGTGATCCTCCCACCTTGGCCTCCCAAAGTGCTAGAATTATAGGCAAGAGCCACTGTGCCAAGCCCACTAGCAATTTTTATATGGCAGTGGTTATGTCATCTTTGGTGCATGGACCTGACATCACATATTTTGGTTACTCAGGCTTTATATGTTTACATCCTGGTTTTTTTTTTTTACCATGTTTCAAAGTATTGAGTTCATGATATAAAGAATATGTTATAAATGGCTGCCCAAATGGACTTAACTGAAATCCTTGGCACCATCATACCACATCTGTCAACAACCTTCTCTGCCTAGTTAGCTCCAACTCATTTGTTAAGGCTCAGGACAAGAGTTATCTTCTTTAGGAAAACATCCTTAATTTTGGTAACCCACTCTATTAATTATTTCTCCTATGTGTTCCCAAACATCTATACTTCCCTCCATCTTAACACTTATCCCTTTGTGTTATAATTGTCTTACTTTTTCTAGATTATCCAACATTAGACTGCATGCCTTTTGAAGTATACAGTGATGTATATCTTTATTTCACATAGTAAACCTGCAGACATAAATGAAGGAGTAATTAATATATTTCAATTTACAAGATTAGGGAAAAATATATGGTCACATTTATTTTAATATCCAATAATAATGACTTTAAGCCTCAATCCTGCTGATTGTAACAGTTACATTCTCCTAGCTACTAGAGTCCCACGTGGTTTCTGGCAATCTTGAAAAAATGCTGACATGGTCTATAAAATTATCCCTCGTTCACACACAAACACACACACACACACACACACACACACACACACACACGAGACAAGAAGCTCAAATGTACCCCTATGGTCTCCTTTGTCTTGTTGACCTCCAGAGGCCCACCCATTTGTTTCTGTTTTCTACATTTAGCTGCTTCCACGCACTTTTTAGCACTAAACCTCATTTCAGAATTGTAAATGAAATCCAATTTTCTCCAACATCTGAACCACAGTGGTTCCTAGGGTACAGGGGATGTTCCACTTCTCCACAATGTTTTATACTCAATCAAAGATCAAAGAAAAATAAGCCCTAGACTCCAGAAGCCCCAGCTCTTCATGATCAACTCATTTGAGTTACAAGCACATAGACATTTTCCCCAAGGTGTGCCCACGTTGCCAGAGTATCTAGGTATGAAAGAGACCCAGCATCAGCTTCATGCTCAACCCAGTACTGGGCCCTCCCTGTGGTAAGTTAGGTAACTTCGGCACTAGGCTTAATCCTCCTTCATCCCAGGTCTCTAATATCTAGACATCCTCATTCCTTGCGAACACTGAGGTCTGCCACAAGGAGGATGAAGTGAGATGGGCAATCTTGGTCTCATTCCCTGGCTGGATGCTTGTTGAGTTCAGAGACCAGAACAAGAAAGAGTCCATGGGAAAATCTAACATTTTTATCTAGTAGTATGAGGTAAAATTTGAAATTAGAGAAAAGGGCCTGCTTCTTGTCTGAAAAATTCTGAAAATAGGAGGCTAGCTTATGTGACCAAGAACAGCAGACAAAGGAGAAAGGTCATCAAATAGTCAAGGAGCAATTCTATCATTTCAGGGGGCAAGGACATATGAACCAAGTGGCATCACAAAAGATAGTGGCCTAAGACATTCAGGCAACAGGAGAAAAAAAAAAGCTGTTTCTTAATTGAACTTAACGGGCTGAACATTAGGTTCTATGAATATTGGTCTTTTAGACATTTTAGTTCTGTAGTATAAGGCAGCAGAAAACTATTTACAGACACCACTTCCTAGTAGAAAAAAAAGCTCTTTATAACATGGTAGGCTGAGATCGAAGGATTTCTGTAACTCGGTAGGCAGCAAGTAAGTGGCTATAAAATCATAGTGAATAGCTAGCATGGGGCTAGGATTAGGCAGGGACCAATAAATTCCAAATATATAGGAAATTAATGGCCCATATAATGAATAGAATAGTCTCAGCAGTGTAGATTAGAGGGTAGGATTATCAGGATTGAAGATATTGTCTTACTTAATATTCCCCTCTTCCATCATAAAAATATCCATTGGTATGACACAGGAAATCCAGGTCTTTAAAAACTTTATCTCATTTAATTTATTGACTGTCTTGAGCCATAAGATTTTCATAAGAGTTACCCAGAATTAGTCCTCCTTCAGTCACCACCTGAGATGTGATATACAGCCTCCTGTCAACACTACCAGCTCCAGGTTATCTCTCTGTTGACTCTCATGCTGGTAGTCATCTTGGACAATTAATGTTTCTTCTAACCCTCTTTCTTTCTGCCTGGTTTATTAGACTAACGAGATCGCTTTCGGCCTCTGAATTTCTTTTTGCCTTCTTTCCTCTACCCACTTCCCCAACACAAGGTTTTTGAAAACAAACAGACTTCCACTTCAGCAGGAAATCAAAGACTTCACATGCTGATATGGTTAGGCTTTGTGTCCCTACCCAAATCTCATCTTGAATTGCAATCGCCATAATCTCCATAATCCCCACCTGTCAAGGGATTGCCAGGTGGAGGTAATTGAATCATCGGGACAGTTTCCTCCATGCCGTTCTCATGATAGTAAGTTCTCATAAGATCTGATGGTTTTATAAGGGGCTCTTCCCCCTTCACTCAACACTTCTTCTTCCTGCTGCATTGTGAAAAGAGTGCCTTGCTTCCCCTTCACCTTCTGCCATGATTGTAAGTTTCCTGAGGCATTCCCAGCCATGCTGAACTGTGAGTCGATTAAACCTCTTTTCTTTATAAATTACCCAGTCTCACGTATTTTCTTATAGCAATGTGAGAATGGACTAATACACATGTGAATGTACATTCTGAACGTACAAACCATGGTGAAAGTCAATTTTCAGTACCATTCTTAAGAGGAGCTTAGCTCAAAGTCCTATTCCTCTGTATTATTTTCTAGCTAAATAGATATTAGCAATACCTAATTATGTTCATCCTCAGGGCTAAAAATGAGGAGAAGGGGAGTGAGATCCACTGAACTATTTAACTGCACATTAAAGACTGGTTTTAACTAAACTAAGTAGAGGACAATGTTTACAATTTTTTTACCAAAAGTGGGAAAGAAAACTAGTACTTATCTCTTTGTTTTTGTAATCATTCTATATGATAGATATTATCTCATTTTATGACTTATAAACTGAGGCTTAAAGACTAAGTAACTTGCCCAAGCAATTAAGTTAAAAAATAAGGAAATCTGGCCAGGGGCAGGGGCTCACGCCTGTAATCTCAGCACTTTGGGAGGCCGAGGGAGGCGGATCACGAGGTCAGGAAATCAAGACCATCCTGGCTAACACAGTGAAACCCCGTCTCTACCAAAAATACAAAAAATTAGCAGGGCGTGGTGGTGGGCGCCTGTGTGAGGCTAAGGCAGAAAAATGGCGTGAACCCAGGAGGCGGAGCTTGCAGTGAGCCGAGATCACGCCACTGCTCTCTAGCCTGGGTGACAGAGTGAAACTCTGTCTCAAAGTAAATAAATAAATAAATAAATAAATACATAAATACATAAATAAAGGCATCCAGAATTACAAATAGATTATTCTCACTCAAGAGCATCAACAAGAATTATTTTCTAGTTCCTAGTTCAGTGTTTTTTCATTTGACATAATGCTGTGATTTAATTATTTCCAGAAAGCTTAAGTTTAAACTCTGAAATTCCCCCATCCAAACTCTCTGTAGATTCCTTTACAAATTTTTTGCCCACTTTTAGTATGATATAGGATTATTTCCTTCATTCAACATGATCAAAATGTTGCTTGAAAAGTTAAGACAGAGCTTCAAATTCCCTATGCGCTTTGGCCACCCAGCGTCAAAACAGGGCAACTGCAGGCAGATGCTAACATCTTTACAGACAAGCATCGCAGTACATGTTGTCTGTCTTATAGCAACAAAAATAAATCATGCCAGAGGTTCCGGAGTCTTTGAATGGCAAAAAGCATGTACATATTGAAGATACTCCCACAACAGAGAGAAGTACATGAAAATGAGCAGCCAAAATTTTTAATGAAAGATTAGTGAAAAGTAGCATTAGTGAAAAGGATGTACCGATTCCAAAATGCTAGAAACAATAGAAAGGAGTAAAAAATACTAAGAACAATAGAGAAAATGAGATAGAACATAATCGTAGGTGAGGAAGCAGCCAAAAATAAGAGAAGGTATATTGTCTTTTCACACTTTTCTTTAAGGTAGAAGTTAATTAGACAAGGTAATGACACACACATACACCCCCCCCCCCAAAAAAAAAACAGTGAAATTGCTAATATTGTGTTATTCAGAGAAATATCTAGCTGGAAAACTGAAAGGAAACCTATAGAAGTCAAGTTCTACCAAGCTGTAATGACAAATTTAAGTGAGCAATATCAGCAAGAGATCTTTAGGACTAGTGTTAGAACACTGTCATCTGAGTGGATTTACTACACATTTAATTGTACATAGATAGCACCTGCCCTTTGTCGAGCACAATCTAATAAAATAAAAATGACGATACCACCAAAGAAAGAAGTTATTAGCTCATTAATCCAATTACATGAATGACAAAGAAGAGTGAATTTCAGAGATGGGTATAGAGTATGTGCTTATTTAAAATTTTAAAAGTAGAAAAATGGGCCAGGCGCAGTGGCTCATGCCTGTAATCCCAGAACTTTGGGAGGCCAAGGCGGGTGTATCACGAGGTCAGGAGATCAAGACCATCTTGGCTAACATGGTGAAACCCTATCTCTACTAAAAATACAAAAAATTAGCTGGGCGTGGTGGCGCACGCCTTTAATACCAGCTACTCGGGAGGCAGAGGCAGGAGAATTGCTTGAACCTGGGAGGCGGAGGTTGCAGTGAGCCGAGATCGTGATGCTGCACTCCAGCCTGGGTGACAGAGCAAGACTCTATCTCAAAAAAAAAAAAAAAAAAAAAAGGGTAGAAAAATGGCCATAGACACTATTCACAATAGCAAAGATTTGGAACCAACCCAAATGTCCAACAACGATAGACTGGATTAAGAAAATATGGCACATATACACCATGGAATACAATGCAGTCATAAAAAATGATGAGTTCATGTCCTTCGTAGGGACATGGATGAAACTGGAAATCATCATTCTCAGTAAAGTATTGCAAGGACAAAAAAACCAAACACCGCATGTTCTCACTCATAGGTGGGAATTGAACAATGAGAACACATGGACACAGGAAGGGGAACATCACACTCCGGGGACTGTTGTGAGGTGGGGGAAGGGGGGAGGGATAGCCTTAGGAGATACACCTAATGCTAAATGACGAGTTAATGGGTGCAGCACACCAACATGGCACATGGATACATATGTAACAAACCAGCACATTGTGCGCATGTACCCTAAAACTTAAAGTACAATAAAAAAAAAAGAAAAAGAAAAATGGCCATAGAACTTTGGGTATGATAAGAAAAGGATTTTTATTGTTAATACTTCTTCTTTCATAATCATTCAGGGGTTGGGCTTGGGCTCCCTGGGTCAATCTCTATTGTGAAATCCTATCTTTTTAGGGTGTCTGCCCAAGCACAGTGCATGAATGTATAAGGCTACAGATATAGATTAGACCAGTGGCTCTCAACATTTTTATCAGGTTCCATATATGGGATAGGAAGCACTCTCATATATGTACTTGAGTTATTCAAAATTCCTGACTCCTTTCCTGAAAGTTCTTTCTCTTCCACTGAAAAAAGCATGGTTAATGCAAGTCAGTAAAAGAACAATTATAGTAACTATTCTATTTTACATTTCAAAGTAAATACTTCCCAAAAGTCAATACTGTCAATAGTAACTTTATTATTAATGACCCACTTCACAACAAATTATCAACTAGTATGAAACCTGCAGTCAAGCAATAAATATTGCTAAAGGTATAATTTAATTATCCTTTGTGATTCAAGGTATACAGCAAATCAGGGAAAAGCAGGTAGAAAGAAATTTGGTGTATATTCACCATTAGCTAACAGAATTGGAAAGGAAGTTTCAAATAGTACTCAGCTTTCCTTTATTTCCAAAAGTTTGTATTCAAAATATCCCAGACCCAAAACCTTCCTGTCATTTTAATGATATTCGGCTATGAAAATTCAACAACCTCTCCAAGAATCCACCTATAAGGAGGTGTTTCATTGAGCCCTGTATTTCACACATAAGCCTACTTCTTCAGGTTTTGCCCTTTAAGGGGTTTGGATAAGCACATTTTCATCTCTTTATGATCATGATTCATATTCCCCAGGGATACCCTCTAGGAATAACTCCTCTCTGCCACCATTAGACACTTTTCGAGTTTGCAAACTATTATAGCTGAGCCTACCAAAGTCCTCTGACATCTATGAAGGAAAAGTCCCTCTTCTCCTCTGTCTGCTGAATAACCATTCTCTAAATATGTGTCCTCTTTTCTTGGCAGATAGAATGGCTTTCCTTTGAAAACCTGTTACAATAATTGAGATTCTCATATGCTCTGCCAAAAAAAGGTACTGATGAAAGTGAAACATTTGAAAAATCCTCTTTTTTATTAACTTGGCATTCTAAACTATCAAAGGTGTAAGCCATTTCTCAAGAGAAATAAATAAATTATAACTGTACTGATACAACAGGTTTCTTAATGGTTGCATTAAAGAGAGCAAAAAATACACCTAACCACATGAATCCAAAAGATATAAATGTTAAGGTAAAAATTATTAACAGAAGATTAAAACGTTTAATATTAGAGTGCTTAAAGATGCCTGAAAATAAGCCTAAATATATGATTGCTATCTGAAGTCTTTGCTTCATATGCTAGTTCTAAAAAAAGTGCAATTATGAAATTATATAAAATAGAGGCCACAAATTTTGGCCCATCTCTGAATCAATTCATACCCGGGAGCCACTATAAATGTCTGTCTTTTCTTTTGGATTCACACCAGGCAGCTGCTAATATACCCCACCACCGTTCATTCTCTTCTTACTTGGGTAAGGGTCACAGTCAGAGAAGCAGTAAGAAGGATGAATGGAATAGTGTTAAAGCCATGCTTCAGAATTCAGGTAAAAACAAAATCCCTAGGTGTACTCTGTTTATGGATAAGCTGCCTAGTTTTCAAGATGATTACCTGAACCATTAAGGTAAGTTCAATTTGTTAAATAATTATTAAAAGTATAAGTTGCAGCCAGGCGCATTGGCTCACACCTGTAATCCCAGCACTTTGGAAGGCCGAGGAGGGCAGATCATGAGGTCAAGAGATTGAGACCATCCTGGTCAACATGGTGAAACCCCGTCTCTAATAAAAATACAAAAATTAGCTGGGCATGGTGGCACACGCCTGTAGTCCCAGCTGCTCAGGAGGCTGAGGCAGGAGAATCGCTTGAACCCATGAGGCAGAAGTTGCAGTGAGCCAAGATCGTGCCACTGCACTCCAGCCTGGTGACAGAGTGAGACTCTGTCTCAAAAAAAAAAAAGTATAAGTTGCCATTAGGTACTCCAGTGTGTAGTGCTGTGTTTTGTTAATACACATGGTCTTATCTTTCAGAATTTACAATCCAAGCTAAATAATAAATACTTATCATCCACTGAAATTCATTAAACTCAATTCTTCTTCTTTATTCCAAGAGTAGGTAGCCTCAACTTGTGAATAAGATACCATTCAAGATTTTATACATTGTTTTGAACTCAGAACGTCCTGATCCTATAGAAACTGATTAAGATGGAAACTAGGTTCCTAGACCTGTGTACAAACAAACAAAAAACTATTAAACACAGAGATATGGAATCAAGTTCCCAGTTTGCATCACTACCAGTATGTAAACACTATTTGGACTCTTAGCCTTTTGGGGAACTAAGAACCTAATGAAAGCAGGTACTTCTAAAATTTCACAAACCACTAAGGTGCACCAGGTTAAGAAGGGTTGATTTAGCCCATTGTTTATTTGGGAATTTAACTGCCAATGTAAGAAATAATCCCCCTTATAAGAGGCTGACTTATGGCCCCCACCCCCAACATTGTTTGGCTGTATGCCCACCCAAATCTCTTCTTGAATTCCCATGTGTTGTGGGAGGTAATTGAATTACAGGGGCAGTTCTTTCCTGTGCTGTTTTCATGATAGGGAATAAGTCTCATGAGATCTGATGGTTTTCAAAACCAGAGTTCCCCTGCACAAGCTCGCTCTCTCTTTGCCTGCCACCATCCATGTAAGACGTGACTTGCTCCTCCTTCCTTCCACCATAATTGTGAGGCCTCCCCAGCCACGTGGAACTGTAAGTCCATTAAACCACTTTTTCTTCCCAGTCTTGGGTATGTCTTTACCAGCAGCATGAAAAAGGATTAACACACCCCCAAAAATTTATATGTTGAAATCCTAGCTCCTACTATCTCAGAATGTAACTGTATTTGGAGATAAGATCTTTTTTAAAGTAATTAAATTAAAATGAGGTCTTTAGGGTGGGACTTAATCTAATGCAACTGGTGCCCTTGTGCCCTTGGACACAGACATGCACACACAGAGCAATATCATAGAAAGATAGCCAAATAAAAAGGCCTTGGAAAAAATGAAGCTGCTGACCCCTTGCTCTGAGAAATCTAGTCTCTAGAACTGTGAGAATGTGAATTTCTGTTGTTTAAGACATCAGTCTATGGTACTTTGTTATGGGAGCCCTCACAAACTAACACACACAACCATTATCCCCACCTTCTAATATAATATGCCTCAAAGCAGTGATAAGAAGGGATACCACTCTAGAGATACTATCCTTTTTTTTACTATTATACTTTAGGTTTTAGGGTACATGTGCACAATGTGCAGGTTTGTTACATATGTATCCATGTGCCATGTTGTTTTGCTGCACCCATTAACTCGTCATTTAGCATTAGGTATATCTCCTAATGCTGTCCCTCCCCCCTTCCCCACCCCACAACAGTCCCCGGAGTGTGATGTTCCCCTTGCTGTGTCCATGAGTTCTCATTGTTCAATTCCCACCTATGAATGAGAACATGTGGTGTTTGCTTTTTGTCCTTGCGATAGTTTACTGAGAATGATGTTTTCCAGTTTCAGCCATGACCCTACAAAGGGCATGAACTCATCATTTCTTATGGCTGCATAGTATTCCATGGTTTATATGTGCCACATTTTCTTAATCCAGTCTATCGTTGTTGGACATTTGGGTTGGTTCCAAGTCTTTGCTATTGTGAATAGTGCCGCAATAAACATACATGTGCATGTGTCTTTATAGCAGCATGATTTATAGTCCTTTGGGTATATACCCAGTAATGGGATGGCTGGGTCAAATGGTATTTCCAGTTCTAGATCCCTGAGGAATCGCCACACTGACTTCCACAATGGTTGAACTAGTTTACAGTCCCACCAACGGTGGAAAAGTGTTCCTATTTCTCCACATCCTCTCCAGCACCTGTTGTTTCCTGACTTTTTAATGATGGCCATTCTAACTGGTGTGAGATGGTATCTCATTGTGGTTTTGATTTGCATTTCCCTGATGGCCAGTGATGATGAGCATTTTTTCATGTGTTTTTTGGCTGCATAAATGTTTTCTTTTGAGAAGTGTCTGCTCATGTCCTTCGCACACTTTTTGATGGGGTTGTTTGTTTTTTTCTTGTAAATTTGTTTGAGTTCATTGTAGATTCTGGATATTAGCCCTTTGTCAGATGAGTAGGTTGCAAAAATTTTCTCCCATTCTGTAGGTTGCCTGTTCACTCTGATGGTAGTTTCTTTTGCTGTGCAGAAGCTCTTTAGTTTAATGAGATCCCATTTGTCAATTTTGGCTTTTGTTGCCATTGCTTTTGGTGTTTTAGACATGAAGTCCTTGCCCATGCCTATGTCCTGAATGGTATTGCCTAGGTTTTCTTGTAGGGTTTTAATGGTTTTAGGTCTAACATTTAAGTCTTTAATCCATCTTGAATTAATTTTTGTATAAGGTGTAAGGAAGGGATCCAGTTTCACTTTTCTACATATGGCTAGCCAGTTTTCCCAGCACCATTTATTAAATAGGGAATCCTTTCCCCATTGCTTGTTTTTGTCAGGTTTGTCAAAGATCAGATAGTTGTAGATATGCGGCATTATTTCTGAGGGCTCTGTTCTGTTCCATTGATCTATGTCTCTGTTGTGGTACCAGTACCATGCTGTTTTGGTTACTGTAGCCTTGTAGTATAGTTTGAAGTCAGGTAGCCTGATGCCTCCAGCTTTGTTCTTTTGGCTTAGGATTGACTTGGTGATGCGGGCTCTTTTTTGGTTCCATATGAACTTTAAAGTAGTTTTTTCCAATTCTGTGAAGAAAGTCATTGGTAGCTTGATGGGGATGGCATTGAATCTATGAATTACCTTGGGCAGTATGGCCATTTTCACGATATTGATTCTTCCAACCCATGAGCATGGAATGTTCTTCCATTTGTTTGTATCCTCTTTTATTTCATTGAGCAGTGGTTTGTAGTTCTTCTTGAAGAGGTCCTTCACATCCCTTGTAAGTTGGATTCCTAGGTATTTCATTCTCTTTGAAGCAATTGTGAATGGGAGTTCACTCATGATTTGGCTCTCTGTTTGTCTGTGATTGGTGTACAAGAATGCTTGTGATTTTTGTACATTGATTTTGTATCCTGAGACTTTGCTGAAGTTGCTAATCAGCTTAAGGATATTTTGGGCTGAGATGATGGGGTTTTCTAGATATACCATCATGTCATCTGCAAACAGGGACAATTTGACTTCCTCTTTTCCTAATTGAATACCCTTTATTTCCTTCTCCTGCCTGATTGCCCTGGCCAGAACTTCCAGCACTATGTTGAATAGGAGTGGTGAGAGAGGGCATCCCTGTCTTGTGCCCGTTTTCAAAGGGAATGCTTCCAGTTTTTGCCCATTCAGTATGATATTGGCTGTGGGTTTGTCATAGATAGCTCTTATGATTTTGAGATACGTCCCATCAATACCTAATTTATTGAGAGTTTTTAGCATGAAGGGTTGTTGAATTTTGTCAAAGGCCTTTTCTGCATCTATTGAGATAATCATGTGGTTTTTGTCTTTGGTTCCGTTTATATGCTGGATTACATTTATTGATTTGCATATGTTGAACCAGTCTTGCATCCCAGGGATGAAGCCCACTTGATCATGGTGTATAAGCTTTTTGATGTGCTGCTGCATTCAGTTTGCCAGTATTTTATTGAGGATTTTTGCATCAATGTTCATCAAGGATATTGGTCTGAAATTCTCTTTTTTGGTTATGTCTCTGCCAGGCTTTAGTATCAGGACGATGCTGGCCTCATAAAATGTGTTAGGGAGGATTCCCTCTTTTTCTATCGACTGGAATAGTTTCAGAAGGAATGGTAGCAGTTCCTCCTTGTACCTCTGGTAGAATTCAGCTGTGAATCCATCAGGTCCTGGACTCTTTTTGGTTGGTAGGCTATTGATTATTGCCACAATTTCAGAGCCTGTTATTGGTCTATTCAGAGATTCAACTTCTTCCTGGTTTAGTCTTGGGAGGGTGTATTTGTTGAGGAATTTATCCATTTCTTCTAGATTTTCTAGTTTATTTGCATAGAGGTGTTTGTAGTATTCTCTGATGGTAGATTGTATTTCTGTGGGATCGGTGGTGATATCCCCTTTTTCATTTTTTATTGCATCTATTTGATTCTTCTCTCTTTTCTTCTTTATTAGTCTTGCTAGCGGGCTATCAATTTTGTTGACCGTTTCAAAAAACCAGCTCCTGGATTCATTAATTTTTTGAAGGGTTTTTTCTGTCTCTATTTCCTTCAGTTCTGCTCTGATTTTAGTTATTTCTAGGCTTCTGCTAGGTTTTGAATGTGTTTGCTCTTGCTTTTCTAGTTCTTTTAATTGTGATGTTAGGGTGTCAATTTTGGATCTTTCCTGCTTTCTCTTCTGGGCATTTAGTGCTAGACATTTCCCTCTACACACTGCTTTCAATGTGTCCCAGAGATTCTGGTATGTTGTGTCTTTGTTCTCGTTGGTTTCAAAGAACATCTTTATTTCTGCCTTCATTTCATTATGTACCCAATAGTCATTCAGGAGCAGATTGTTCAGTTTCCATGTAGTTGAGCGGTTTTGAGTGAGTTTCTTAATCCTGAGTTCTAGTTTGATTGCACTGTGGTCTGAGAGACAGTTTGTTATAATTCATGTTCTTTTATATTTGCTGAGGAGAGCTTTACTTCCAACTATGTGGTCAATTTTGGAATAGGTGTGGTGTGGTGCTGAAAAAAATGTATATTCTGTTGATTTGAGGTGGAGAGTTCTGTAGATGTCTATTAGGTCCACTTTGTGCAGAGCTGAGTTCAATTCCTGGATACCCTTGTTAACTTTCTGTCTCTTTGATCTGTCTAATGTTGACAGTGGGTGTTAAAATCTCCCATTATTATTGTGTGGGAGTTTAAGTCCCTTTGTAGGTCACTCAGGACTTATGAATCTGGGTGCTCCTGTGTTGGGTACATATATATTTAGGATAGTTAGCTCTTCCTGTTGAATTGATCCCTTTACCATTATGGAATGGCCTTCTTTGTCTCTTTGATCTTTGTTAGTTTAAAGTCTATTTTATCAGAGACTAGGATTGCAACCCCTGCCATTTTTTGTTTTCCATTTGCTTGATAGATCTTCCTCCATCCCTTTATTTTGAGTCTATGTGTGTCTCTGCATGTGAGATGGGTTTCCTGAATACAGCACACTGATGGGTCTTGACTCCTTATCCAGTTTGCCAGTCTGTGTCTTTTAATTGGAGCATTTAGCCCATTTACATTTAAAGTTAATATTGTTATGTGTGAATTTGATCCTGTCATTATGATGTTAGTTGGTTATTTTGCTCGTTAGTTGATGCAGTTTCTTCCTAGCCTCGATGGTCTTTACAATTTGGCATGTTTTTGCAGTGGCTGGTACTGGTTGTTCCTTTCCATGTTTAGTGCTTCCTTCAGGAGCTCTTTTAGGGCAGGCCTGGTGGTGACAAAATCACTCAGCATTTGCTTGTCTGTAAAGTATTTTATTTCTCCTTCACTTATGAAGCTTAGTTTGGCTGGATATGAGATTCTAGGTTGAAAATTCTTTTCTTTAAGAATGTTGAATATTGGCCCCCACTCTCTTCTGGCTTGTAGAGTTTCTGCTGAGAGATCAGCTGTTAGTCTGATGGGCTTCCCTTTGTGGGTAACCCGACCTTTCTCTCTGGCTGCCCTTAACATTTTTGCCTTCATTTCAACTTTGGTGAATCTGACAATTATGTGTCTTGGAGTTGCTCTTCTCAAGGAGTATCTTTGTGGCGTTCTCTGTATTTCCGGAATCTGAATGTTGGCCTGCCTTGCTAGATTGGGGAAGTTCTCCTGGATAATATCTTGCAGAGTGTTTTCCAACTTGGTTCCATTCTCCCCATCATTTTCAGGTACACCAATCAGACGTAGGTTTGGTCTTTTCACATAGTCCCAAATTTCTTGGAGGCTTTGTTCATTTCTTTTTATTCTTTTTTCTCTAAACTTCCCTTCTCGCTTCATTTCATTCATTTCATCTTCCATCACTGATACCCTTTCTTCCAGTTGATCGCATCAGCTGCTGAGACTTCTGCAATCTTCACGTAGTTCTCGATACTTGGCTTTCAGCTCCATCAGCTCCTTTAAGCCCTTCTCTCCATTGGTTATTCTAGTTATCTATTCTTCTAATTTTTTTTCAAAGTTTTTAACTTCTTTGCTATTGTTTTGAATTTCCTCCCATAGCTGGGAGTAGTTTGATCGTCTGAAGCCTTCTTCTCTCAACTCGTCAAAGTCATTCTCCATCCAGCTTTGTTCCATTGCTGGTGAGGAACTGCGTTCCTTTGGAGGAGGAGAGGTGCTCTGCTTTTTAGAGTTTCCAGTTTTTCTGCTCTGTTTTTTCCCCATCCTTGTGGTTTTATCTACTTTTGGTCTTTGATGATGGTGATGTACAGATGGGTTTTTGGTGTGGATGTCCTTTCTGTTTGTTAGTTTTCCTTCTACCAGACAGGACCCTCAGCTGCAGGTCTGTTGGGGTTTGCTAGGGGTCCACTCCAGACCCTGTTTGGCTGGGTGTCAGCAGCGGTGGCTGCAGAACAGCGGATTTTCATGAGACCACAAATTCAGCTGTCTGATAGTTCCTCTGGAAGTTTTGTCTCAGAGGAGTACCTGGCCGAGTGAGGTGTCAGTCTGTCCCTACTGAGGAGTGCCTCCCACTTAGGCTGCTAGGGGGTCAGGGACCCACTTTAGGAGGCAGTCTGTCCGTTCTCAGATCTCCAGCTGCGTGCTGGGAGAACCACTACTCTCTTCAAAGCTGTCAGTCAGACAGGGACATTTAAGTCTGCAGAGGTTCCTGCTGAATTTTTTTTTGTCTGTGCCCTGCCCCCAGAGGTGGAGCCTACAGAGGCAGGCAGGCCTTCTTGAGCTGTGGTGGGCTCCACCCAGTTCGAGCTTCCTGGCTGCTTTGTTTACCTAAGCAAGCATGGGCAATGGTGGGCGCCCCTCCCCCAGCCTCACTGCCGCCTTGCAGTTTGATCTCAGACTGCTGTGCTAGCAATCAGCGAGACTCCGTGGGCATAGGACCTTCCGAGCCAGGTGCGGTACGCAATCTCCTGGTGTGCCGTTTTCCAGGCCCGTTGGAAAAGCGCAGTATTAGGGTGGGACTGACCCGATTTTCCAGGTGCCGTCTGTTACCTCTTTCTTTGACTAGGAAAGGGAACTCCCTGACCCCTTGCGCTTCCCGAGTGAGGCAATGCCTCGCCCTGCTTCCACTCGTGCACAGTGCGCTGCACCGACTGTCCTGCACCCACTGTTTGGCACTCCCTAGTGAGATGAACCCGGTACCTCAAACGGAAATGCAGAAATCACCCGTCTTCTGTGTCGCTCAGGCTGGGAGCTGTAGACCGGAGCTGTTCCTATTCGGCCATCTTGGCTCCACTAGAGATACTATCTTTAAAGGCTCCATTTATTTTGATAACCAGTTCTACTTACATCCCTGCACCAATGCTGAGACCCACTCTCCTGACTCAAAGGGGCCAGACTAGAGAGAAAAGGAAGTTGTGCAACTCTCACCTAAGAGAGAGTACTAACAAGTGAAATCATTACTTTTGCACAAGCTATCTCTGTATATCCTAATATACAGAGTTCTAATAGAACAAAACTTTCCAAGACACTCATACCTCCAGGTTTTGGAATTGAAGAACAAAAGTCAATGTCTACTTGTTCACATTTTGGGTTATTGGTAAGTCAATTTTTCACAAATTCTTTATTAATTGAATGCAGATTTGCAGTCACCAAAAGCAGCCCTGTGTGTGTTATCTCTAAATCATTTGAGTTTTCCCTTCTCAGTAGTTGCTCCAACAGTAGGAATAAACTGAAATGGGAAAAGGCGAGGTAACAGGATACAAGAATAACAAATTTTCCAGAACATCTCATAGCCTAGGGAAGTACTGACATTTTCATCAAGCTCTTGCTATTCAACTCTGCTTTTCAGACACAAAAAATTATATAAATACAATCTTACTCAGGGAAAATTTACTGCAGCCACAGTCTCTCCTGGAAAAAAGAAAGAACTTGTTTTTCAAAAAAAAAAAAAGAGGAAGAACTAGTTTCTCTTGCTTAAGAGAAACAACTTGTTTATCAAAAAAAAAAAAAGAAGAGAAAGAATTTGTTTCTCTTGCTTAAGAGGAAGAACTTGTTCCTCTTGCTTAAGAGAAACAACTTGTTTCTCAAAAAAAAAAAAAAAGATATGACACTTGCAAGTTACATTTCGCATGACCTAAACTCCCTGAATCTTGGTTTCTTATTTGTGGACAGAGAGGTCTTATATAATAGCAGCTACTCTAATGATAATGGTTGTGATGAGCATCAAATAAAATTTTATAAGAACTGCTATTTGTAAAGACCAGTGGGTTTTGCCCATCAAAAGATGGAGTTTCTAGAGACCCTCTGTCACCATGGCAAGTGAATTAAGTAACAGTTTCCTCAATCCTTCCCCAAGGGGACATTACCAAAAGCCATTTTCTCAACTAAGAAAATACCCAAATGTTTCAAGGACTTTTGGACACAGAGTCTGAGCTGACACTAAAGCATCATTATATTCCTCTGTTAGAGAACCAGCATATGGGGGTAAAGTAATAAATGGAGTCTGGCCAAGTGCTATCCAATTGCGGGTCCACACACCTATCCAGTAGTCACTACTGCCATTGCTAATTGAATGACAATAGTGGACATGCTTGGTAATTAGCAGAACCCCCACGTTGGTACCTTGGACTGTGGAATAAGACCCATATAGTAGAGAAAGCTAATTTTAAACTCTGAAACTGCTCCTTCCCAAGGTAGTAAATTTTAACAAACAGCATTTCATCTGTTTGTTAGTGGGGTATTGGGGAAGTGGTGGCAGAGATAAATGACACCTTTAAAAACCTACATAATATTTGGTTGCTGATTTTCATCCTATTCCCTTTCAATTGACCAGCAAGGACCCTACAAAAAACAGACATATCTTGGAGAATGACAGTAAAGTAAGGCAAACTTGATCAGAAAAGTAGTCCCAATTATAGATGCTGTGCCAGATATGGCTTCTTTGCTAGAGCAGATTACCACAAATTCTTAATACACAGTATACTATTGATGATCTGAAAAACACTTTATTTTCTAATCTTATTGGAAAGATTAGAAATGGTTTGAATTCACTTGAAACAGGTGTATATGTTTACAGTCTTACCCAAAGCTAGGTTAATTCTTTTGCCCTCTGACATAATGTATTTCTAAGATGCCGGAACTGGTCATTTGTCAAAACACAGCATTGGTTCACTATCTTGATGGTACCATGTTAATTGGACTGGACAAGCAAGAAGTTAGCATATACATTATGGTATAGCATATGCATTCCAGAGTGTGGGAGCTAAACCCTATAAGGGCTCAGGGAAATGCCATGTAGGTAGTATATGGGAGTCCGGTGATCTGGTACAAGCTGCGACATCCTCTCTAAATGAAACAAATTATTGTATCTTATATCTCCCTCCACAAAAAGGGAAGCACCATGCCTGGTATTCTGGTATTCCTCTTTGGCTAACATGTTTCACATATTACATATTAGCAAATACTGCTCTTACCCACCCTCTAGACAGCATGAAAGGCTACAAGCTTTGAGTGGGGTCCAAAGCAGCAGACAGCCCTGCAGCAGGTACAGGGAGTGCTTGGGCCATATGATCCAGCAGACCTTTCAGTATGAAAAGCATCAGTAATAGGAAAAGATAATATGTGGAGTTTATGGCAAGGCCCTAAAGTAAAACCACAATGTAAATACCTAGGATTCTGGATCAAACCACTCCATCTGAAGTAAGGAGTTACACACAATTTTTTAAAATAAAAGCTCTCTGGAGTGCAACTGGGCCCTGGTAGACAGAAAAGGCAGAGTCTAATTACGGAAGATCAATTGATTAGTGGACTAAAACTGTCTGTTATGAGGTAGGTTCTCCCAGAGCTGCCCAAGTCAGCCAAAGAAAGCCTCTTGCCCAAGATCAAGCCCCTTTCCTGAGGGAAGCTCATTTTCAGTGACTGATCCAGATGTAAAGTTTTAAGGCCCAGCCCTTCTTTCAAAGTAGGCCAACTCTGAAGGGCCATACCCGTTCCAGAGCTTCCCTCGAGGTGGCTGAAGCCATTATCACAACTGCATCACAGCTCAGCTCTCCCATGAATATTCTTACTTCCTCTGCTCTCCCACAAATATTGATCCCAAGGACATTCTTCAGTAAACTTCTTTCAGACAAATTTGCATCTTAGAATCTTTTTACCCAAGCAAACATACCTGAGATGGGTACATACCAAAATGCTATTGAGTTGAGTAAGTGAAAATGAGCCAGGGGAAAAAGGTTTTACTTCTGAACTTTTCAAAACTAATGCTGATTGACTTTATCTATTTATTTTTATTTATTTATTTATTTTTGGGACAGGGTCTCACTCAGTTGCCCTGGCTGGACTGCAGTGATGCGATCATAGCTCACTGCAGCCTCAGCCTCCTGGGCTCAATAGATCCTCCCACTTCAGTCTCCCAACTAGCTGGGACTACAGGCACGCACCGTCACGCCGGGCTAACTTTTTAAATTTTTAGTAGAGATGAGGTCTTACTATGTTGCCCAGACTGGTCTTGAACCCCTAAACTCAAGCAATCTTCCCCCCTCAGCCTCCCAAAGTGCTGGGATTACAGGAGGGAGCCACTGCACCTGGCCTGAATTTTAATTTGTAAAGAAAAAACAGTGGAAGAAAGGAAATGGGGGAAGGAAAGGAAAAGAGTCTCTCCTACACGTGTCTGACGAACACATCCCCTATTACTTGAAATGCTAGTATGTGATCAGTTGGGTAGGCTCACATCCCTAGTTACCAAAGTGAGGGATAATGTTAGCCTGGAGAACTACCACAATTTGCTATTCAGCAAAGAAAAAGCTAAATATCCTAACCCAACCTGTACTGTGTTTGCCTCCTGTGAAAATTCTGAATTTCATTCACTAATTTAATAAATATTTATTTAGCACCTACAATATGTCAAGCACAGCTCTATATTTTATAATATAGTACTACTATCTTTACTATCTTTATAGCTTTAAATCTACGAATGAAATGGATGTTTCAGATATTCTTGGATATAATATTATACCTAGCCATTTATTTTCTTTCTCTTTTTTTTTGTTGCTTTCTCATTGCAAGTCACAAAGTCAATAAATCAATGATAATCAGAGTAGATATCTAAATGACATTTAAAATGGAATAGTTTTCTATTTACCAAAGATATTCTGAAGGACATTTTTCAGGCTGTTACACATTTACGTAGGAGATTCAATAATATCATACTTGCAAAGTAGCTAGACATTATGACATTTTGGATTTGAGATGATAGGATTAAAATGACAATATAAGAAAACTATAATTTATACAAAATTAGAAAAGATGAGGACAAAATAGCATTTTAATTACTGACAATGAATAACATATCAGGGAGAATATAGCAAAAGAAAATTTAGTGGGAAAACATTTCTGAAAACCCACAAAACAACTTAAGTTTCTCATAGTAAGATTATATCTCTGCAAATTGATGAATAAAAATATGCTCCAGCTCTGAAAATAAAAACTTAGGTTAACATAAAAGAATTCAAAAACAAAACTAAGAGAAATTCATCTGTGAAATTACTTAAAGTATAGAGATGAAAAGTTAGCTTCGGTTAAAACTGTAAGTGAAATCATAGGTCACAATTTTATTAGTCTTTAATAGAAAACTTGAAGTTGCTAACACAAGTGCTTTTGGAAATGCAAAGCGTTGGCAGATACAGGAGAAGGTTAGAGAATATTTACACACAGCAACCCCAGAATTTAAATTAAATCTACACTTGGTCTAAATCACATAAACCTAAATTTTTGTACACCAAGGATGAAGCTATTCGATAATAATCAAAAGTTAATTTTAATAGAAAATTCCAAGCCTTGTTGACTTGAAGCTTTGGAATTGGGTGTTTGTTATAAAAGAAACTTATTTTTTTTTTTTTTTTTTTGAGACAGTGTCTCGCTCTGTCACCCAGGCTGGAGTGCAGTGGCGCGATCTCGGCTCACTGCAAGCTCCGCCTGCCGGGTTCATGCCATTCTCCTGCCTCAGCCTCTCCGAGTAGCTGGGACTACAGGCGCCCGCCACCACGCCCGGCTAATTTTTTGTATTTTTAGTAGAGACGGGGTTTCACCGTGGTCTCGATCTCCTGACCTCGCGATCCGCCCACCTCGGCCTCCCAAAGTGCTGGGATTACAAGCGTGAGCCACCGCGCCCGGCCAAAAGAAACTTATTTTCTAAAGAAAAGTTTGTTCACTTAAAGTTGTAAGCATTATTTGTCATAAGGGGTTTAATTTGCTGACCAAATTTACAATTAAATCACTGACTATATAACCTAACTGCTTTGAATATAAATCACTCACCCAGTACATGAACACTGTGCCTCTTTCTATGAAGTTATAACTATATCTGCAAGTCTTCCTCTTTGAATAGGTTGTTAAAGTAAAGAAATGATTCTAACACATTACCTTTAAAACACAACACAAAATCTCATTCTTTTGCAGAAAATACTCAACAAGCTAAGCTGTAGATACGAATTATTTTTAAACCCAGTGATCAGCAGATCAAAGAGAATATAAGATGAAAACTGAAAATACCTAGTACATTTTGGGAAGTGGAAAAATCTAGAAGAAAGTTATGGAGCATTTTTAAACAACTAAATTATTGAAATGTTACCAAAAATAAAACAACTGCTCAGATGCAATTGTTTTATTTAATAAAGGCAAAACCTCACTAGAGGCAGAAACAAGCCACCAAATAAAAAAAACCTAATGAAGTCAGAACTAGAACAAAGTAAAAGTCAAATGACAGAAATGGAAACAATAAACTCAAAAGAAAAATCATTTTAAAAACTAATCATTACTTTGAAAAAAATTACAAAATTAAACCCACTTACTAAAAAGGAAAAAACTACAAATTAATAAAATGAGAAATAAAATATAAGAACCAAGATAAAAAAATTTTAAAAATATCTAAAACAATAATGAGATACCACTACACTCCTGTAAGAATGGTCAAAATCAAAACATTACAACCCCAAATCCTGGTGAGGATATAGAGTAACAGGAACTGTCACTCACTGCTGGTAGTAATGCAAAATAGTACAGCCATTTTGGGAGACAGTTTTGCAGTTTCTTACAAAATTAATTGTGGATGCATGTCATTATATATTTGTCAAAACCCACAAAATATATAACATCAAGGGTGGATCCTAATAATAACTGTGGACATTGAGTGATAATGATGCATCAATGTAAGTTCATTGATTGTAACAAATGTACCACTCCGGTGGGAGATGTTGATAGTGGGGGAGACTATGCGTGTGTGTAGACAGTGGCATATGGGATCTCTCTGTACTTTCCACTCAACCTTGCTATTAATTAAAACTGCTAAAAAAAAATAGTCTATTTAGAGAGAAAGAAAATAACAAAGGAAGGAAGAGTGGAAAGAAAGAAGCGAAGGGGGCCGGGCGCGGTGACTCAAGCCTGTAATCCCAGCACTTTGGGAGGCCAAGGCGGGCAGATCACGAGGTCAGGAGATCGAGACCATCCTGGCTAACACGGTGAAACCCAGTCTCTACTAAAAAATAGAAAAAATTAGCCGGGCATGGTGGCGGGCGCCTGCAGTCCCAGCTAGGGAGGCTGAGGCAGGGGAATGGAGTGAACCCAGGAGGTGGAGCTTGCAGTGAGCCAAGTTCGTGCCACTGCACTCCAGCCTGGGCGACAGAGCAAGACTCCGTATCAAAAAAAAAAAACAAAAAAAACACAAGGGAAGGGAAGGGAAAGGAAGGGAAAGGGAGAGGAGGGGAGGGGAGGGGAGGGGGAAAGAAGGAAGGAAGGAAGTTTGAAAGAAAAGTAACAAAAATAGTCAACAAAATACTCATCTCCAAGTAGCTAGATGTACATGTCATTTTTGTATTCTTTGATATACATTGTTCAAGAATATTGAAAATATTAGACCAACCAACTGATTGAGCAGGCATCTAGGTTGGTAACAGATACTAAGACTTATTAGTGGTCTATGATAACTAAGACAATGTGCTATTAGTTCAGGGAAAAACAAATAGATCAATGGCTCAGGATAGATAACTCAGAAAGATCTATTCATATACGAATATTTAATATACGACAGCAGTGGCACAAAAGATTGGTAGTTTTCAGCAAATGGGTGTGGGATAATTGGGAAAAATAAAATTGGACCCTAGCCTCACACTATTCGTGAGAATCAATTCCAGGAGGATCAGAGAAGTAAATATAAAGATGAAAATGATAAAGATTTTAGAAAATAGAATTGGAGGATATTTTTATGACCCTAGAGAAGGAAATCGCTTTTAAATAAGATGCAAAAAGCTCTGACCATCAAGTAAAGATTGAAAAAATCTAATACATTAAGGTAAAGAATTTATGTTCACCAAATAACAACATAAAAGGATGATAAGAGAAAGCTTAAAGAGAGGGGAGAATATATTTTTAACACGCAACTACAAAGTGCTAGTATTCAAACTCTTAGAAATCAGTAAGTTGCAGAAAAGAAATTGCCAGAGTAGAGATTTCTAAACCATGTAACGCAAAGAGTCCAAGAAGATGGGAGGGGACCTGAAAAAAAGTAAGATTACAATAAGCAATGTTTATTTTAGGAAGTCGGTCTGTTTCTGTGATGGGGGGTAAAGAGAGACACTGCATTGTAAGAACCCACAAGATGCCTACCTGTGCCTATATGCCTACAGAGAAGCAAAGGTATAATAAACATAAACACGCACACATCTGGGGTCATAGGGAAATTTCACCTCACTTCAACACAGCCCTGGCTCATTCCCAGTATAAGCCACCTACATGTACCTTGTCCAGGAAAAACTTACCTCCCTCAAAATGAGTAATCAAGAAAGAACCAGTGCAGGATCTAATCAAAGAAACCACCAGAGAACATTAATAGGGAGAGCTTAATGATAGACTTTTTTAAAACTTTCTTCAAAAAATATTGCTGAAGTATAAGTGAAAATGGTGGCCCACACATTTTACCATGAAATCAACATAAATATTCAAGGATATTATTTATTATTATTATTATTATTACTATTATTATTTTGAGACGAAGCTTGCTCTGTCGCCCAGGCTGGAGTGCCGTGGTGCGATCTTGGCTCACTGCAAGCTCCGTCTCTGCCATTCTCCTGCCTCAGTCTCACGAATAGCTGGGACTACAGGTGCCCGCCACCACGCTCAGCTAATTTCTTTTTTTTTTTTTTTTTTGTATTTTTAGTAGAGATGGGGTTTCACCATGTTAGCCAGGATGGTCTCAATCTCCTGACCTCGTGATCTGCCCACCTGGGCCTCACAAAGTGCTGGGATTACAGGCGTGAGCCACTGTGCCCAGCCTCAAGGATATTATTTTTGCTCCATGAACTGAAAACAAAGAAATGCAATGTCTTCATGTATACACACAGCAACCAGTTAAAAGATACTAAGAAAAGATCTTATAACAATTTTTAAAAAGATAAAACACCTGAGAATATACTAAACAAAATGTAAGCAACATCTATATAAAGACAATTTTAAAATATTAAAGGACAAAAAAGAAGACAAATGAAGCAGCAAATCATGTTCTTGATTAGAAAGACTCAGCTGTATTAAGATATAAAGTTTGCTTAAATTATCTATAAATTTAATGCAATCTTTTTAATTAGGCAAGCTGATTCTAAGTTTGATACATAAAAAAATAAGTAATATATGATCAAATGATTTATTTTGAGACAGGGTCTCACTTTGTCACCCAGGCTGGAATGGTGCAGTGGCATGATCATGGCTCAGCTCACTGAAGCCTCTACTTCTTGGGCTCAGATGATCCTCCCACCTCAGCCTCTCAAGAAGCTGGGACCACAAGCATGCGCCAACCATCCCTGGCTAATATTTTGTGTGTGTGGAGATGAGGTCTCCGTATGTTGTCTAGGCTGGCCTAAAACTCCTGAGCTCAAGCAATCCCCTCACCTCGGCCTCCCAAATCAAGTGATTTTTGACAACAGTGCCAAGACCATTCAATTCAGATAGGACAGTCCTTTCAATAAATGATGCTAAAAAAACTGGATACAAATATGCAAAAAAAATGAAGTTGGATCTTTACCCCACACGACATACAAAAATCAACTCAAAAATAGATTAAGACCTAAATGTAAGTGCTAAAACTACAAAATTTGTGATTAAGACCTAAATGTAAGAGCTAAAACTACAAAATTTGTAGTGGAAAAAAAGGGAAACATTTCATGATATTGGATTTGGCAATGATTTCTTGGATATGTCATCAAAAGCACAGGAAACAATAAAAAATAGATAAGTTGGACTTTATCAAGTTTTTAAATTTTGTGCATCAAAAAACACTACCAACATAGTGTAAAGGAAACGTAAGATAGTATGATTGCTTTGGAAATTAGTATACTGGGTCCTCAAAAAAATAAAAGAAACATATAATTACCATATGATCCAGCAATTCTACTTCTGAGTATAATCCAAAATCATTGAAAGGAGGGACTTGAATAGATATTTTTACGCCTATAATCATATTATTCACAATAGCCAAATAGTGGAAGCAACTCAGGTATCCATCAATGGATGAATAAACAAAATGTGTTTTATATGTGTATACACACACACACACACACACACACACACACACAGGAATATTATTCAGCCTTAAAAAGGAGGGAAATTCTGACACGTGCTAAAACACGGAAGAGGTTTTAGGACATTATGTGAAGTCCATACAAATGCTTCATAAGCATAAGCATTTGTATGATTCCACCTATATGAAGTACCATGTTAGATGTCTTGGTGTATTTAGGCTGCCACAGCAAAATACCATAATCTGAGTGGCTTATCAATAATAGAAATTTATTTCTTACGGTTCTGGAGGCTGAGAAATCCAAGATCATGGTGCCATTAAGTTCTGAGTCTGGTGAGGGCCCACTTTCTGCTTCATAGGTGGCTGTCTTCTCACTGTGTTCTTACATGATGGAAGGGGCCAGGGAGCTCTCTGAGGTCTCTTTATAGGGGCACTAATCTTATTCATGAGGGCTTCACTCTCATTCGGGAGGTAATTATACCTCCCAAATGCCTCACCCCCTAATACCATCACATTGAGCATTAAAACTTAACATATGAATTTGGGGTGACACAAACATTTAGACCATAGCACTGGTGTATTAAAATTCATAGATACAAAAAACAAAATGGTTGCCAGAGGCTGGGGAAAGGGAGGGATGGGCAGTTATTGTTTAATGGGTACAGACTTTCAGTTTGGGAAGATGAACAAAGTCCTGGTAACAGGAATTGATGGTAACAGTGGTTGCACAATAATGAGTGTACTTAATGCCACTCAACTGTATACTTAAACGTTGATAAAATAGTAAATTTTATGTTATTTACATTTTAGCAGATTTTTAAAATTAAAATTAAAAAAATAAGTAATAGGCAATACATTTCTGAAAAAGAAGAGCACTAAAAAGGGCTTAGCTCCACACGCCTGTAATCCCAGCTACTCAGGAGGCAGAGGCAGGAGAATCGCTTGAACCCAGCAGGTGGTGGTTACAGTGAGCTGAGATCACACCACTGTGCTCCAGCCTGGACAACAGAGTGAGACTCCGTCTCATAAAAATAATTAAAAAAAAAAAAGTTGGCAGGGGTGGTGGCGGGCTTAATCAATTACTTCATTAAGACAATGTGGTACTAGCACAGTATTAGACAAACAGCTGGAAGAAATGAACTAGAATGTCCAGAAATTGATCAAATATAATGAGAATTTAGTTGCTTCAAGTCAGTAGAGAATGATTACTTTAGCAAATGGTGTTGGGACAACAATTATCCCTCCGGGAAATAATGAAATTGGATACACACTTTCCACCTTATAACAATAAAAATTCCAGACTGATCAGACTCAAATGTAAATAAATCATAAAGAAGCTAGAAGAAATCATGTGAGAAAAACTGTTATGATCTTGAAACGAGAAAAGTCTTTCCAAGTGTGCTTCCAAACTGAAAAGCCGTAAAAGAAAGCACTGATTAATTTTACTACAAATTAATTTTTTAAATACATGAAAAAACCCACCAAAGTTAAAAACTGGAGAAAGCTATTGCAACATACAAATAGATGCTTAATTTTCCTTATATAGTAAAGATTCCTCCAAATCAATATTAAAGAGAAAAAATGGAAAACAGAGAAACACCAAAGGAGACATTTTATAGAAAAGGACATATAAGTGACTCTTAGTCATATGAATAGATACACAAACTTTCTCACAAGAAAAGAAATATGTTTAAAGATACCCCAAAATATCAATTTTTACATGTAAGTTTGACAAGGATCAGAAAGTTTAATAACACATTCTTGGCAAAAGCAAAGAGAAACAGGCAGTTTTATACATTGCTGATTGGTGTATAAATGGGTTTAAAATCTGTGGAGGGCAATTTGGCAATATTTATAAAAATTTCCAAAGTATGTGCATTTTGAGGCAGCACTCCCACATCTAGCAATTTACACTACAGATGGTCTCAAATAACATGCACTCCATCCTCAAAGTGTTTAGGTTTTGCCCCTCAAGTTATACCCATCGCCTTCAAGAAGTTTTGTTTGTTGGCTCTTTCTAAGATGTTCATAGTGGTATGCTCTCTTTACTTTCTCCAGTAAATACCTTTGCTTAAATGCTGTTGTGTTTTAGGACTCCAGTCTTCTCTTGATTACTTTTTTTTGAGACGGAGTCTCGCTCTGTTGCCCAGGCTGGAGTGCAGTGGTGCGATCTCCGCTCACTGCAAGCTCTACCTCCTGGGTTCACGCCATTCTCCCGCCTCTGCCTCCTGAGTAGCTGGGACTACAGGCGCCCGCCACCACGCCTGGCTAATCTTGTTTTTGTATTTTTAGTAGAGACGGAGTTTCACTGTGTTAGCCAGGATGGTCTCAATCTCCTGACCTCGTGATCTGCCCTCCTCGGCCTCCCAAAGTGCTGGGATTACAGGCGTGAGCCACTGCACCCGGCCTTAATTACTCTTTTAAGCAATCTCATTCCACTCTCTGGGCCTTAACTACCATCAGTAGGTTAATCTCCTCCAAATCTTTAATACTGATACCTATCTTGAGGCTTTTAAACCTGTGTGTAACTCAAGCCCTTCAAACCCTGAATATCTAAGAGAAAGTTTACCCCACTTTCCATCCTCCAAACACATTCTTCCTCTCATATTTCCAAAATCAATTAATGACTCTACTATTCACCAAGTTACCCAAGGCAAAAATACAGAAGTCATCTTTAGTAATTTATTCTTCGTTACTTTTCACTCACAATCAAATGGTGCCAGTTTTCCCTCCTAAGCATTTCTCAAATCTGGCCCGTCCTCTGTAACCCTGCTACTGCTGCTTTAGTTCAGGCCCATTTTTTGGCCTGGCATATTGCAACAGCTAAACCACCTCTCCCCCTGTGTATAGCCTTGCTCTCATCAAGGTCACGAAAGCCTTGGTAGTCTATCTGAAACCCAGATTTGAATATGTGAACACCCTGCTTAAAATCCATCAGTGAATCCCCACTTCCTTCAGCCTGAAGCCTAGACTATGTATCATGACACAAGGACTTCATAATCCATTCCCCTTTCCTTATCCTCACTTTATTTCTCATTATTGCACTTTGTGTTCTGGTGGTGTAGAATTTCTGGTAGTTTCTTCCTCAGATCACATTATTTCTTCCCTCTAACCTCTCTTACACTCTTTACATTTCTTCTTGGCTAAGCCTTATTCATCTCTCAAGACAGAAGTCGTTAATGCCTGCTCTGAACTTCCTGGTCGGGGTAAGTATGCAGTCCTACTGTGTACAGTTACATATGCACTACACTAAAGTGTCTGGCTGATGGGACAAGTAGGGGCAACAAACTCTCTGGCAGATGGGTATTTGTCTTTTCTTGAGAAATAGCTCTGCAGATCTTTTGCCCATTTTAAAGTAAATTATTTGTTTTCTTGCTATTGAGCTGAGTTTCTCATGCATTCTGCTTATTACTTCCTTGTTGGATAGATACCGAGCAATATTTCCTCCCATTCTGTAGGTTGTCTTTTCTCTTTGTGGATTATTTCCTTTCCTGTGTAGAAGATTTTAGCTTGATATAATAACATTTGTCTATTTGTGCTTTTGTTGCCTGTGCTTTTGAGGTCTTATCCAAAATGTCTTTGCCCAGACCAATGTCCTGAACCGTTTCCCAAAGTTTTCTTCTCATAGTCTCAATCCTAGAATTAAGTATTTAATCCATTTTTATTTTCTTTGTGTATATGGTGAGAGATAGGGCTCAAGCTCCATTCTGCTTATGGTTTGTAGTTTTCTCAGCATCAATTTATTGAAGAGACTGCCCTTTCCCCAATGTACATTCTTGGTGCCTTTTCCAAAAATTAGTTGGCTGTAAATGTGTGGATTTATTTCTTGATTCTCTCTTCTGTTCCACTGGTCTATGTATGTGTTTTTATGTGAGTGCCATGTTGTTTTGGTTACTATGGCTTTGTAGTATATTTACTTTGTATATACACATACACATGTATATATGCACATGTGTACATACACACACACACACTAATCTCTGAAATAATTTTTTTAATTTTTAATTTTTTTATCATTGGCCAAGTAGTAAACTTAGCACCTTATAGGTAGTTTTTCAACCCTTTCCCTCTTCCTCCCTCCCCACACTTGGAATCCTTCATGTTTATTGTTCCCATCTATGTGTTCATGTGTACTGAATGTTTAGCTCCCACTGATAAGTGAGAACATGCAGTATTTCGCTTTGGCTTGGGTTGATTTCACGTCTTTGCTATTGTGAATAGTGCTGTGATAAATATATGAGTGCAGGTGTCTTTTTGGTAGAATGACTTATTTTCCTGTGGGTATATACCTAGTAATGGAATTGCTGGATCAAATGGTATTTCGATTTCCAGTTCTTTGAGAAATCTCCAAACCGCTTTCCACAGAGGCTAAACTAATTTGCTTTCCCACCAACAGTGCATAAGCATTCCCTTTTCTCTGCAACCTCACCAACATCTGTTATTTTTTGACTTTTTTATAATAGCCATTCTGGCTAGTATAAGATAGTATCTCACTGTAGTTTTGATTTGCAACTCTCTGATTATAGTATATTTTGAACTCAGGTAGTGTGATATCTCCTACTTTATTTTTTAAGCTCAGGATTTTTTTGGTTATTCAGGATCATTTGTGCTACCATACAAATTTTAGAATTTTTTCTGTGAAGAATGTCATCGGTATTTTAATAGGAATTGCATTGAATCTGTAGAAAACTTTGGGTAGCATTGACATTTTAATATTAACTCTTTTAATTAATGAGCATGGAATATCTTCTATATTTACATGCCCTCTTCAACTTCTTTCATCAGTGTCTTAACAATTTTCCTTGTAGAGAACTTTCACTTCTCTGGTTACATTTACTCCTATGTATTATATATTTTCATAGCTATTATAAATGGAATTATTCTTTTTTATTTGTTTTTCAGTTGGCTGTTGGCATATATAAATTCTACTGGTTTTTATATGTTGATTTTGCATCCTGCAACTTCACTAAATTCATTTATCAGTTCTAACAATTCTTGGTGGTGTCTAGGTTTTTCTAAATATACTATTATGTCATCTGCAAACAAGGATAATTTGACTTTTTCCTTTCCCATTTGGATGCCTTTAATTTCTTTTTCTTGCCTAATTGCTCCTGTTAGGACTTTCAGTGCTAATACTATGTTGAATAAAAGAGGTGAAAGTAGGCCTTTTTGTCTTTTTCCAGATCTAAACAGAATGGCTTTCAATTTTTCCCCATTCACTATAATGCTAGCTGTTGGTTTGTCATATGTGGCCTTTATGGTTTTGAGGTATGCTGTTTTTATAACCAGTTTGTTGAGGGTTTTTATCATAAAGGGATGTTGAATATTGTCAAACACTTTTTCATCATCTAATGAAATGATCCTATGGATTTTGTTCTTGATTCTGTTAATGTAATGTATATTTTTATTGATTTCCGTATGTTGAACCATTCTTGTATTCCTGGGATTCCCATCTAATCATTATCAATTTTCTTTTTAATGTGTTATTGTATTTAGTTGCTAGTATTTTGTTCAGGATTTCTATATCTATGTCCATCAGGGACACTTGCTTGTGTTTTCTTTTTTTTTTTTTTTAATTGTGTCTTTGTCTAGTTTTAATGTCAAGGTAATTCAAGCTTTGTAGAATTAATTTGGAAATATTCCTTCCTCTTCAATTTTTTGGAATAGTTTAAGTAAAATTGTATTAGTTCCTTTTTAAATGTTTGGTAGAATTTAGAAGTGAAGTCATTGTGTCCTGGGTTTTTGTTGTTGTTGTTGTTGTTGGGAGACTTTTAAATTATTGCTTTGATTTCATTATTCATTACTGGTGAGTTCTGGTTTTCTATTTCTTCATGGTTCAATGTTAGTAGGTTATATGTGTCCAGAAATTCTTCCATTCCTTCAAGTTTTCCAATCTGTTGGCATATAGGTGTTCATAACAGTCTTTAATGATCCTTTGCATTTCTGTGGCTATGTGGTTATGTTCCCCTTTCCATTTCTGATTTTATTTGGGTCTTCTTTTTTTTCTTAGTCTAGCTAAGGTTATGTTGGTTTTGTTTATCTTTTTTAAAAAACTAACTTTTAATTGATCTTTTTCTTGGTATCAATTGTATTTATTTCTTCTCTGATCTTTGTTATTTCTTTCATTCTACTAATTTTTAGTTTGGCGTATTCTTGCTTTTCTTGTGATCCTTGTGGTGCATCATTAGGTTGGTTATCTGAAATCTTTCTATGTTTTTGATGTAAGCATTTATTGCCAGAAACTTTCCTCTTAGTACTGCTTTTACTAGATCCCATAGAATTGGGGATGTTGTGTTTTCATTTTCATCTGTTTCAAGAAATTTTTAAATTTTCTCTCTAATTTCTTCATCAACCCCTTGATCATTCAGGAGGATGTTGTTTTATTTCCATGATTTCTACGGTTTTCAAAGTTCCTCTTGTTATTAACTTCTAGTTTTATTCCATTGTGGTCTGAAAAGATATTTGATATGATTTAGACTTTTTTGAATTTGTTGAGACTTGTTTTATGGCCTAACCTAAGGTCTATTCTAAAGAATGTTTTGGGGTTTTGGTTTTGGTTTTTGTTTGTTTGTTTGTTTTTGATACAGGGTCTCACGCTGTCACCCAGGCTGGAGTGCAGTGACACAATCATCACTTAGTGTAACTTCAACCTCTAGGGCTCACATCATCTTCTTGCCTCAGCCTCTCAACTAACAGAGACCACAGTGTGTACCACTATGTCTGACTAATTTTTTATCTTTTGTAGAGATGAGGTATCACTATGTTACACTAGCTGGTCTTGAACTCCTGGGCTCAAGTGATCCTCCTTCCTTGGCCTCCCAAAGTGCTGGGATTATAGGCATGAGCTACCACACCCAGCCCATAATGTTTAATATGCCAATGAGAAAAATATGTATTCTGCAACAGTTGGATAAAATTATCTGTAAATGTCATTTATGTCCATTTGATCTAGAATGTGGTTTAACTCTGATGTTTCTGTATTTATTTTTGGTCTGGATGATCTATTACTAAGAGTTGGGTGTTGAAGTCCCCTACTATTACTGTATTGCAGTCCATCTCTCCCTTTATATCTATTAATGCTTGCTTTATATATTTGCTTTATATATTTATATGTTTGCTTTATATATTCTATAATGTTTGCTTTATATTGTTTGCTCCAATGTTGGGTGCATATAGATTCACATTATATACTCTTGGCCTCTTTATCATTATATAATGAACTTGTCTCTTTTTACAGTCTTTAACTTGAAGTTTCTTTTATCTGATATAAATATAGCTACTTGTACTCTTTTTGGTTTTCCATTTGTGTGAAATATCTTTTTCCATTTCTTCACTTTCTATGTCTTTTTGGTAAAGTGAGTTCCATGTAGGCAGCATATAGTTACGTTTTGATTTCTATCCATTCAGCCACTGTCTTTTAATCAGAGAATTGAGTCCATTTACATTAAGTGTTATTATTGATAGGTAAAGACTTACTACTGCCATTTTGTTACATGTTTTTTGTTTTTTTAATAAAATTTTCCAAATTTTATTAAGACTATAAAGATTTAGATTGAAAAAGTTCAATGAATCACAAACAGAATAAATTTAAGTTTAAAACCAAACAAAACCAATCACTATATTTAAGAATAGATACGTTATGTGGTAAAAACAATAAATAGCTAAGGCAAGATTAATCAAAATTCAGTATAGTGGTTACCTCTGCAGAGAAGGCTGGGGAACTCAAAGCTTTAAATGTATTAGTAAATTATTTTTCCTTCTTTTTCTTTTAATTTTACTTTTTTATAGAGACAAGGTCTTGCTGGTCTCAAACTCCTGGCCTCAAGTTATCCTCCACCTTGGCATCCCAAAGATTACAGGCCTGATCTTAGGGGCAAATAAGTATTTTTATTAGTTTTCTTTTTTCTTTTTTTCTTTGACCTTCCCAATGTGAGTGCATTTATTATTAAATTGGATATATACAAAATATTTCTTGCAGGTGTGATAGATATCACAATAAATGGAAAATAAATGAAGTTCATCATTCTTCTTCTGTGTTACTTATAACACAAGCCAGAAATCTGGAAGTCACCCTTGACCTCTCCCTCACCTACCAAAAATCCAGTTAACTGTCACTTTCCTACTTCTCCTTACCACCATTCTCACACCCTAGCCAAAGCCACCTTGACTCTCTCCTGAAATACTGATATGTCCCTTTCTCTTCGTTACACCCTCACTCTAATCTAATCTCCACATTGCAGCCAAAGAAAACACTTTCAGCCTTATCTCTCCATCCTGAATCTATCTCACCATCCCCTTTACTATCAGAAGCAAGAGTGACAAGTAAATTTCCCAAGACATCTCATAGCCAGGAAATGGCAGAGGCAGGATTCAAAATCTACTAGAGAGTCCACATGTCTTTGTTTGTTCTGAGATGGAGTCTCGCTCAGTTATCCAGGCTGGAGTACAATGGCACAATCTCAGCTCACTGCAACCTGTCTCCCAGGTTCAAGCAATTTTCCTATCTCAGCCTCCCGAGTAGCTGGGTTTACAAGCACCCACCATCATTCCCGGTTAATTTTTGTATTTTTGGTAGAGATAGGGTTTCACCATGCTGGCCAGGCCGGTCTTGAACTCCTGACCTCAGGTGATCCACCCGCCTCAGCCTCCCAAAGTGCTGAGATTACAGGCATGAGCCACCACATGCAGCTGAGTCCACATGTCTTATCCACTCACTGTCCTACTTTGGGTGATACTAGGAAAGGCTTAGCCACTGTCTAGCACAGGGCCATCTCTGGATAAAGACTTATGTCTCCTCCAATCACCACCCCACCTCCTTTTATCTGCTGTTAGCTCCTAGTTTTCCTTAAATCTGACTTCAAACCGCAACTTCCAAGAAATGCCTTTCTAATCCCCTTACCCAATTGCAAGTCCTCACTATTTGTCCTCCCAGCAATTTGTGCATTTCTTTTTTTTTTTTTTTTGGAGATACAGCCTCATTCTGTCACATGGGCTGGAGTGCAGTTGTGCCATCTTGGCTCACTACAACCTCCACCTCCCACGTTCGAGTGATTATCCTGCCTCAGCCTCCTGAGTAGGTGGGACTACAGGTGTGTGCCACCATGCCTGGCTAATTTTTGTACTTTTTGTAGAGATAGGGTTTCACCATGTTGGCCAGGCTGGTCTCTAACTTCTAACCTCAAGTGATCTGCCTGCCTCAGCCTCCCAAAGTGCTAGGATTACAGGTGTGAGCCACTGTGTTCAGCCTACTTCGTGCATTTCTAGTAACATCCCTCCTCCACTAGATTGTGACCTCCACAAGAGCAGGAGCCTGTTTTGCCCACCATTGGAATGCACTTCATACACCCTTGATCACTCTGATCCTCTCCACGTCCATTTCTTGGTGAAAGTGCTAGATCATCAACCCGACCTCTCGTCTTACGTAACAAGCAATCTGGTCTGCTGACCCTACCCACGAGGCTGTGTGTGAGCCAGGTGGGCTGGGGAACAGAGACCAGCCCTGGCCCAGTGAACCTGAGATGGCCTGCTTCATGGAAGGGATCTGGTGCCCTGGTAGAAATGAAAGATACTTTGAGTACCCAAGACCTCAATCCCTGGGGCTAGTGAATGGGTCAAAAATGAGTCCCTTCTGCTCCTGTTCTTTTAATCATGTCCACTCCCCTCACTTGGGAGCTTGGATGGAGGGCACCTGGATGTCCATCCCAGGTATACTTGGGCCACTAGTAACACAGACCGAGGCAGCAAAGCAGGACAGGGTCAGGGTGGGGTGGGAGAGCTGGGGCAGACACAGCCAAGGCTGTGGGATTCTCTAGAGGCCCAGATAAGCTTGAGCCTGTAGAGGACCAGCTTCTCTCCTTGGCAGCACTGGGCACATTCAGAAATTTTGTCTATGATCTTCTTGCTCTGCAGAGGCAGGGTGCCTTCATGCACCTCTGAATCCTTACTGTCCATGCCATAGTTTTCAGAAGATAGAGACACGTCCAGTGGTATATGTCCAAGCAATGGGAGGTGCAGCTAGCCGCCATGAGTCCTTTGGATCTGACTGAGGCACCTCCTTGAGAAGTCTTTCTTCCCTGCCACATTCTTTAGTTATCTCCATGCTCCTCGCCATGCTCCCCACAGCCTTGGTGCTCTCAGTATTGTAGGCTCAAAAAACATTTACTGAATGAATATAGAACTTGAAGACTGTTTCTCCTCTGAGAAGTTGCCAGGTCCAGTATTCTCTGCCTGGAATCCTCTTCCTTCTTCATTCACCTAAGGACCAGGAACAGGACTATCCTGCTGTCCATTGTTGGCCTGTGGGTCTGAGGCTCCTGGCCGATGAGTCTTCTGGTGTTGCTTGAGATGGTCAGAGCTCATGAACTCTTGGCTGCACTGATCACATTTATATGGTCAATGTCTGGTGTGTACCCACGTATGTCATCTAAGCTCATTAGAATGGAAGAAAGACCATAAATACCTTTCCCGTTGCACAAATAGGGCCTCTCACCCATGTGCTTGCACTGGTGGCTAACAAGGTGAGAGCGTTTGGTATACGCTTTTCCGCAGTTCTCGTAGTTGCAGCAGTAAGGCCTTGCCTCTGAGGAGCCCCCTCTACCAGTCCTTTCCTGAGGCCTGGAGTTCTGCTCTGCTGTCTGTGGAGCAGGTCTGGGCTGCTCCGGTAGGAATGGGCCTGCTTGGGAGTCTGGCTGACTTACAAGAGAGTCCTGAGATCCTAAAACCAGCAATGACTGGGACTCAGCTGGGGGCATCCCAAGATCATGGGCATCTTGTGGGGGCAACATCTGAGCCATGGAGGGGAGCATAGCCTGGGCCTCAGTGGAAGGCATGGTCGAGGCCAACAATGTTTCATCAGAAGGTACTGTCGAGAGGCCAGGGTAAGGCATTGTAGGGTCCCCAATATGAGACATCACTGGAATTCCAGTGGAAGCTGAGACTGGCAGCCTGAAGGCCCTGGCCACCTTTGGAGTACTGAGCTCTCCTACAGGCATTATCTGGGGCCCACTGAAAATCATCATCTCTTGCTGAGGGGGAGATACTCCCTGACAGTAAATCATCTGGGAAGGAGTGAGAGTCGCTTAGGGGCAGTAGCTCACGCCATGCTCAGGCAGTGGCATACTGAACTGTGGCCTCCCTTCATCCACAATCTGCCCTGATGCCTCAACAGACAACAAGGGGGCCCTCAGCATCTCTGTTCTGTGAGGAAAGTGCTGAATGCTTGGTAGGCCACGGTTCCAAGAGGTGTGCACTCCAGAGCTTCCAGAAGACAAGTCATGTTCAAGATGGGTGCTGAGTTCTACTTATCCTAGGCAGCCTGGTGTGCCGCCTACCACTGGCTCAGCTTCCCAGCTTCCTGCTCCTTCTCAGCCTGTGGTCGGCTGTACATGAAGACTAGGTGGTGTCTAGACTCTCTGCTGAACAGACAGGGAGCAACCCACCACAGCATTGCAGGTGGATATCAGGACATTGCCCCTGGTTGTTTTGTAACTCCTTTCTTCCTTTATTCCTTTGTTACCGTCTTCCTCAGTGGTTAAATGAGTTTCTCATTTAATGGTAATACGTTTAAATTTGTTGCTTTTTATTTTTAGTGGATCTATTTTAGGTTTTTGGAGGAAGGTTTGCTTGTTTGTTTTTCTTTTTTAGAGATGAGGTCTCATTGTGTTGTCCAGGCTGGACTCTTGGGCTCCAGAGATCCTTCCACCTTAGCCTCCTGGGTAGCTGGGACTTTGGGTTCATGGCACTGCACCCAACCTATTATAGATTGTTGCTTTGTTATTACCATAAGGCTTTCCAAAAAATGTCTTATAGACATGGCAAGTTATTTTAAATAGATGACAACTTCTATCGCAAAGAAAATTAAAAAAAAAATAAATGAAGGAAAACCTAAAAGTCTCTACACTTTAATTCCTCCACTCATACATTCTGACTTTGTTGTCTCAATTTACATCTTTTTATACTTCCTATCTTTTAACAGATTTCTGCAGTTATTATTTTTGATAGATTTGTCCTTTAGTCCATACTAGAGATACGAAGGATTGTATACCATAATTACAGTACTAGAATATTCTGAATTTATGTGTGTATTTACCAGCGAGTTTATGCCTTCAAATGGTTTCTTTTTTCTTTTTTTTTTTTTTTTTTTTTGAGCCAGTCTCACTCTGTCACCCAGGCTGGAGTGCAACGGTGCAATATCGGCTCACTGCAAGCTCCACCTTCCAGGTTCACACTATTCTCCTGCCTCAGCCTCCCCAGTAGCTGGGACTACAGGTGCCTGCCACCACGCCTGGCTAATTTTTTTGTATTTTTAGTAGAGACGGGGTTTCACCGTGTTAGCCAAGATGGTTTCAATCTCCTGACCTCGTGATCCACCCACCTCAGCCTCCCAAAGTGCTGGGATTAGAGGTATGAGCCACCGCGCCCAGCCCAAATGTTTTCTTTTTGCATGTTAGTATCCTTTTCCTTCAGATTGAGGAATTCCCCTCAGCATTTCTTGTAAGACAGGTCTAGCAATGATGAATTTCCTCAGCTTTTGGTTGTCTGGGAAGACTTTATCTCTGCTTTATGTTTGAAGGAAAGCTTTGTTACGTACAGTATTCTTGTTGGAAAATTTTTTCCCTTGAATGTCATCCAACTTCCTCTTGGCAAGTTGTTTTCCACTGAGAAATCTGCTGTTAGATGAATATGAGCTCCTTTATTTGTTATTTGCTTCTTTTTTCTCGCTGCTTTTAGAATCCCATCTTTGTTCTTGACTTTTGAGAGTTGATTACATGCCTTGAGGTAGTCTTATTTGGGTTGAATCTGTTTGGTGATATCTGACCTTCCTGTACCTGAATATCAATATCTTTCTCTAGGTTTGGAAAGTTTTTGGTTATTATTTTCTTGAATAGTCATTCTACCCCTTGCTCTTTCTCAACTCTTCCTTGAACACCAGTGACTCTTGTACTCTTTTGAGTTTATTTTCTATATCTTGCAGGCATTCTGTATTCCTTTTTATTCTTTTTTCTTTTCTGAATGTGCATATTCTAATAGCCTGTCTTTTAGCTCACTAATTCTTTTTTCACATGATCCATTCTGTTGAGAACTTCTAGTGCATTTTTCAGTTTAACAAACGTATTTCTCTGTTCCGGATTTCTGTTTTTTTAATTATTTTAATATCTTTGTTAAATTTATCTAGTAAATTTATACATTGCTTTGCTGTGTTATCTTGGAGTTTGCTGAGTTTCCTTAGAACTGCTTTTTGATTTCTTGATGTGGGAGCTTACTATTACCATGTCATTAGAATTGATTCCTGGTTTCTTGCTTTGTGCATTTGGAGATGTCATGATTCCCTGTTTGTTGTTGTTTCTTATAAACATATATCTGTTGCTTCACTTTGAAGAATTATTTATTCTAGTCTTTGCTATCTGGCTTGTTTTCAACTTTCTAGGGTATGTTTACCTAGAGATTCTTTGCAGTTGCCTGTAAGTGCCCTTAATCCTAGATTGCTGCCTCCTTTTTGGCATTAGATGGTGCATTAAGCCCCAGTTTGCTTTAGCTCTTGAAATCATTCAGAGCACTTCCCAACCCAGATTAGGGGTTACAGGGTTCCAAAGGGGATACCCTGATTGTGTGGGAAGGTTGGCTAGGAGTTCATGCACAGAAGACCAATGGAGGGTGCATCCTACATCTTGGTGTTGCTGAACAGCCAATCTGCTTTTACGTCTCTGGCTGAGATAAAGAGCAGAGTTCCATGAGCTGGAGTCTCTAGTCCTGCCTCTCTTCTTTGTTGCTAGCTGGCCTCAGGAGTTTTTCTCCCTATAGGCATTTGCAATGCTTCCCACGAAATAAAGCAGGAATGATTTTCCTGCAAGGGAACCCAGGATGGTGGGAAAATTGGCTGTCTCCCTTGATGTCAGTTTTTATACTGTGGAAACAATAGGCTTCCACATGGCATCCGGCAGATTGAAGGAGGGGCTTGATGGGTAGAAAAGTCCATTTCTCTGATTGTCTTCTCAGAGTTTCTCACCGCTTTGTGGTCCTACGGGTCATCTCAGCTCCAAATTTAAATTCTAGGATACTGCTGGTTATAAACTTGGCACTAGATATTTGTTTTTTGTTTTCTGTGGGGAAGAGTGAAGCCAGATTGCTTCCACTTCACATTTTGGTTACATCACTCAACAATAACCATTTGTTTTTGTGAGCACTTTCCATGTGCCAGGCACTGTGCTAAATATTTTATCTACATTATCTCATTTAACCCTCCCAACAGCTCTCTGAGTTAGGAACTATTATGTTCCTATTTTACAAATGACGAATCTGAGGCTTAGAGAGACAAGTAACTTGCCCAGAGTTAGACATTTTGATTCCACAATCCAAATCCTTAATACTCGATAATTTTAATTGAAACTTTCAATTTATAAATATGACCATCCCACAAGATTTAGAGCAGAAATTATACTTTATTTATCTTTTTAGCCCTGATAACTAGCATTGTCTGAAATATTCTAAGTACTTACTAAATATTTGTTGAACTAAACCTAATCTATAATGACTTGTATTTACAAGTTATTAGCAGAACTACAGTATACAGTATTCGGATACGTAGGTATGTTTTCTGTATATTTTTATATATCCTAAATGTGACTGATTATCCTTGGACCACTCTTGCTCTGCCACTGCAGCTTCCTCTAAGCCAATTATAATCCATCTTTGCAATTCCAGAAAACAATGTCTGATTCCAAGATGCATTTATAAATATGCAGGTTTTTGTGAAACAGAAGAACAAAACTTTTTCCAAATTCCCTTTGAAGACTTTAGATCCTTTCACAGAATTTCTCTTTCCACAGAAGCCAGCCTTTCACTCCCTTTTTTCCCTCTGTGCCAATTTCAGTTATTTCTTTTTTTTTTTTTTTTTTGAGACGGAGTCTCGCTGTCACCCAGGCTGGAGTGCAGTAGCGTGATTTTGGCTCACTGCAGGCTCCGCCCCCTGGGGTTCACACCATTCTCCTGCCTCAGCCTCCCAAGTAGCTGGGACTACAGGCGCCCGCCACCTCACCCGGCTAATTTTTTTTTTGTATCTTTAGTAGAGACGGGGTTTCACCATGTTAGCCAGGATGGTCTTGATCTCCTGACCTTGTGATCCGCCCGCCTCAGCCTCCCAAAGTGCTGGGATTACAGGCGTGAGCCACTGCGCCCAGCCCAATTTCAGTTATTTCTACCTCCAGAGTTTTCTCCCTGACTGTTCAATCTATAGTGAAGATAAATTTAGCTCTTTAGGTTTATTCCATTTCTATCCACAATGGGCTGATTATATTTTCTAAAGGTGACCACCACAATAAATCTCATACCACAAGCCCACCTCTTAAGTGCTGTCCATTCTTGGTTCACATCTTTTTCTTGATATATTCTTCCTAAGTAATTCCACCTTATCTCTGTATTTTAACTACCATTAGTATGCTAATGGCCCCTGAATTATAAGCACTGATCCTCATCTTTAGACTTTTACACAAAACATTGTAATAGAAATCTCATTACAGAATGACAGTGACACTCCTCTCGTCAATTAATAGCTCTTCTTTTTAGTTTTGGTGGACAATTGTGACTAGTTCAATCAAAAGAGTAGGGTAGGAGTGATGCTAAATGACTCCCAAGACCAGATCATAGAAACAATATGCACTTCTACCTTGTTTTCTTGGGATGCTCTCTCTTTTAACCTAGCCACCATGTTGTGAAAAAGAAAAACAGCTGCTTGTAGAGGCCATGTGTAAGTGATCCATCTGACCAAGAACCCCAACTGAGGTCCTATGCAACAACCAGTATTAACCATCAGATATGTGACTGAGTGAGTCTTCAAATGATTCCAATCTCCCACCATTGAGTTATACACCACCCCATCTGATGCTGCACGAAGCAGAAGTGAGCTGTCCCCACTGAGCCCTTTCCAAATTGAAGTTTCATGAGTTAAATAAATGATTGTTGCTGTTTTAAGCCACTAACTTTCAAGTGGGTTGTTATGCACAAAAGATAACCAGAATAGTTAGCCAATGCTTCTCTCAACATTACTAAAGATCTACTCTCCAAAAAGGCCAGAGAAAGAGTATAAAAAATGTTTCTAGTTATATATATTATATAACAAATATATATGTTGCATAATTACATATACTTATCGTACATAAATATACACTAAATATGTTATATAATGATAATAATAAAAACAAAACTGGGCCTGGCTCCATGGCTCACACCTGTAATCCCAGCACTCTGGGAGGCCGAGGTGGGCAGATCACCTGAGGTCCAGAGTTCAAGATCAGCCTGGCCAACATGGTGAAACCCTGTCTCTACTAAAAATACAAAAACTAGCTGGGCGTGATGGTGTGCACCTGTAATCCCAGCTACTCCAGAGGCTGAGGCAGGAGAATCGCTTAAACCCAGGAGGCAGAGATTGCAGTGAGCCAAGATCGTGCTATGGCACTCTAGCCTGGGCGACAGAGCAAGACTCCATCTCAAGGAAAAAAAAAAACTAACAATAATTTACTGTACAGTAAACTTAATGTAGTTTATTCTATGGTTTATAATTGTAATGCTCACATATGCTTTTAAATTATAATGTATTAGTTTGCTAGTATTATTTTTATTAATATTATCACTAAGTCCCAAGATAAAGCCCTTGGGAATCATGACAAGTAGTTGAATGAATAGACTCCATTCAATTATTTTATTCAAATTTTGGCATCTACAATGGTTGACCAGAAAAATAGCATCCATTATAGAATATATCCGATAAAGCAGGGGTTCCCAACCCCCAGGCCACGGACCAGTAGCAGTCCATGGTCTGTTAGGAACCAGACTGCACAGCAGGAAGTGAGCAGTGGGCAAGTGAGAGAAACTGAGGTCCACCTTCTGTCAGATTAGCGGCGGCATTAGATTCTCATAGTAGCACAAACTATATCGTGAACTGTGCATGGGAGGGATCTAAGTTGCATGCCCCTTCTGAGGATCTAATGCCTGATGATTTGAAGTGAAATAGTTTCATCCCAGAACTATTCTCCCACCCAAGTCTGTGGAAAAATTGTCCTCCAGGAAACCAGTCTCTGGTGCCAAAAAAGGTTGGGGACCACTGTTTTAAAGGCTTATTCTGTTTACCTCTGCAACATGTTACATAAACTCCTTGAGGAAGTATGTCTGATTTCGGTTTTGGTACCAACCAGCAGCAAACACAGAACAGTAGAACTAACTCATTTCTAGGCTCAGACACTCCCTTTGCAGCACATGAGGAGAGTTGGAGACCCAGAATCAAGGGTAGTTAAGCAAGCAGCAAAGATAGGAAATAATAGCAATTGTTATTTGGACTGTAACTATCCCTATTTTTCTTCTGATGCCATAAAACTAATTTTTCTCGGCTGCTAATCAAAGAAAAGCATGACCATTATAGCAGCCAAGCATTTCTCCAGGAGAGGCAAACGTAATTCTCAGATTCAAGAAGTTTTTAGCTTGACCTCAACCTGAGTGGACTTACCAGGCAAATGATGGCTGACTCAGGCAGTCTGAATTTATAAGTACTATTGTATTTATTCATTGCACTATAATTTCTTGTTTCCATTGTTGTGTAATATTTTAGCCAGCAAATAATACTTAATTGGCTTCCTAATTATCAGGCATGGAGATCTAAGGTGGCTTTCATTGCAGAGTTGTTTTCTGACATAGGGACTTACAGATTGTAGGCTTGAATAAACCCTTGAAGATTTGTATGTTAGCTATATTTGTAAATGTTATAGCTAGCCAGACTTTTAATATTTTAAACTCTACATTCATACGTGAAAGAAAGAATCATTAATCCTGATCTGCCACTGAATATGACCTTATTATCACATCCTATAGACTTCTAATCTCAGTTTTCTTCATTAAAAACAAGCACCTCATCAAAATTCCATGCAACAAACATTTATTGAATACTCACTTACACAAGTCCCTGTGCTACATGCTTTAAGTGAGGTAAAAAAGGATATTTTTAACAATTTGAAGGTCACCAGGCATAGATGAAGATGGTTAAGAGAGTTCATACTGAGCAGTGAAAGCCTTCCCCTCTTTCCTCTCTTTAGCTTCAGAGAGAAGAAAAAAGGAAAATAAAGAGAATTCTAAGAATGATGACAAAGGAAATTACCAAGACAATAGCAAACATCAAAGCAGAGAATGCAATTAATTCAGACTAGCAGAAGGTCGGATGTGTCCAGTGTTGATGTTTCCAAAAAAGAAAATGGAACTAATAAATTATCTTAAAGTTTAGGACTAATGAAAATTACATTGAAACATATTTTATGAATATTTTGGAAGTATGAGAAAATTGTAGCCAAATTCAAAAAACTAATAAATAAAAATTAAAAATCAAGCAATTATCAACTTAAAAAAAGAAAAAAGGAAAAATGAACAAGATAGAAGATAAAAGTATAGTTTAACACTTGGCTCAGCAGTGATAGATATTTGCTTAGCCATAAGATGCAGACACAGAACAGAGATTTATTTATTAATTTTAGAGATGGGTCTCTGTCACCCATGCTGGACCACCACACTGGGTGGTTTTGAGATGAGGAGGTCTCACTGTGTTACCCAGGATGGTCTTCAACTCTTGGCCTCATGTGATCCTCTCTAATCAGAAATTAAGGTACAATTACATAGAAGAGTGACAGAAAGGAATGAGAAGATGTAGATAAGCTAAAGTTTTTATGTCCCCAAACAGGAAAACAACAGATGTCCACGACTGATAAACTAGAGATGGCAGTATGCACATATTATTTTTTAATGGAGATAAATATCTGATTAAGTTTTTAATAGTTGAAAAGTGGCAGCTTTGGCTGGGCATAGTCTATAAGGATTAAAAAGCCAAGCTTCTTAGTTTGAGAAAATACAGTCCTTTGGAGTAAAATCAACATAGATGGAAGTATACACACCCTTGTAAACATAATCTATGAGTATAGGAACTAACCAACTTTTAAAACTCTCATCAAAAACATTTTGTTAACAAAAGCACCTTTTTTCAAACCCAGATTCATTTAAACATCCCTTGAAATGAGCCATTGACCTGAAAATTGGATAACAATGTGTGTTTTACCAAATTGTTCTGAAAACTATAGCCTAAATTATTAAGATTTTAAGCCAGTTATTTAGATTTTTAAAATACTAAGTTGTTTAATATATTAAGAAAATGAAAATACCTGTAGTTATAAAAGATTTTCATGCTTTGAATAAGAAAGACCAACTGGAAGCCAGTTTCTCATTACATATTTTCATATTGAGACCGTGTTTGAATGTCAAGCTGCTCCACTTAGTAACCTTACTGATAAAAGAAGCATGGCAGGAAAATGCTTTAATACTTATGATGCTGAACCTGCAATATAGCCCTAACAAATTTGGCTTTAAGAGCTGCCTAATTACATATTTATAAATGCATGTTATGTATCTACTAGGCTGGAATGAAGCCCTATAGCCATTTCAGTTTATCAAGTAAATGCGGTAATTTTTTAAAAACATTATGCAGTTGATTACACAAAGCAACAATATATACTCATGATTATTTGTAAAGGCTACCACTTACGGATTGATTTTCTGTTTCATTGTGTGCTAAAATGCCAGGCACTTGAACCAGCAAAAACTAACTATATGGTGTAAATCCAGAAAGCTGAGATGATGGCTCAGTAGCAATATTCTCTAATCACCACAGCCATCATTTAACATTCGCTGCACATTGGCAGCATTCTAATCGTTTTATAAAATGACCCTGCCCAGTGAATTTACAGTTAACATCAAACAAAGTTAAGACATGAAAATGTCACTGAACCATTACAACATCTGCTTTTTATTCCTCTTCCAAGCTGCTTAACATTCTTTTTTGAGACAGGGTCTTGCTCTATCACCCAGACTGAAGGGCTCACTGCAGCCCTGACCTGTCCAGCTCAAGCAATCCTGCCTTAGCCTCTCAAGTAACTGGGATTACTCTAGCTCCCGGGTCATGTGCCACCACACAGGGCTAATTTGTTTTGTCTTTTGTAGAAACAGGGTCTCACTATGTTGCCCAGGCTTGTCTGTAACTACTGGGTTTAAGCAATCGTCCTGCCTTGGCTTCCCAAAGTGTTGAGATTACAAGTATGAGCCACCATACCTGGCCTCTTTTTTTTTTTTTCTATCAGGAATGTATTGTATGCTCATTAAGAAAATTAAGAAAAACAAAGAAAACTAAAAAGAAAAAAAAATCATCCGTAGTCTATCACCTGAACTCAATCACTGTTATTTGGGGATGTTTCTTTTGTCTTTTTTTTTCTGTGCATAATGTTTTATTTGGGGTTTAGGGAAGAACAAAGATAGATATATAAATCATGCCACATGTATATTATAGCTATATATACACACATGTATTTTTTAATCTTTTCTATTTTAATAACACTGCATCAAGCCTTTTCCCATGTTATCATGCACTCTTTATGAAATAATTTTTAAGATGTGACAATTTATTGACCAAATATGCAACAGTTTATTAAACCATCCATAATGGTTTACTATTTGATTTACTTCCATTTTGCCAGAATAAATAATGCTCTAATCGGTATACTTAGGTATGTTTCCTTCTGGATACCTGAAGAAGTTTCACTAGAGTAGATTCCAAGATGTAAAATTGCTGAGGCATGAGGTCGGAACATCTACAACTTTACTAAATACCAAATTGTCCCCCAAAGTAGTTTTCTTCTATTTATACTCCTATCGGCAGAGCATTAAAATTCTTATTGTTTCACATCCTCATTAACACTAGATAATGTCAAACTTTTTAAAAATTTGCCAAACTGATGGAGGTGAAATGGTATCTCATTGCACTTTTATTTTGCCTTTTCACATTTACTAGTTTTGGTATGTTTACTGTCATTCAGGTCTCCTTTTTGGTAAATTTATCTATCTTTTGCCTATTTCTCTTTGTTTATTTTCTTATAATTTGTAGTGATTCCATTTTTTGTCAGTAATACTCACTTCAAATATCTTCTGCCACTCTGTGGTTTATCTTTAATGATATCTTACATTGTACAGAAGTTTTTCATTTCAGTATAGGCAAATTTGTCACTCTTTTACTTTAAGGCTGATATTTTATATCTCATAAAAGAAAGCTTTCCCTACTCAGAGTGTATACATATACTTTTTTCTAAAAATTTTAAGTTGTTTTTACATCTGGAATGTAATTTGTGTTTAATATGAAATCAAAATCACATTTTATTTTTTCCTGTGGATATCTAGTGTCTCAGCACCACATAATGACTAGTGCAACATTTCTCCATTGCTTTGTAATGGAACCTCTGTTATATTTCAATTTCCTCTATATGCATTTATCTGATTGCAAGCTCTCAATTTCTTCCCTTTGTCCATCCCTTACTAATACCACAATATTTTACTTAATAGATAATTGATATTTGTGCGATCTTATGTTCAGCAAGCTTGCCAAGTACTTTTACATGTCTGCAGATTATCTTGAATTTTCACATGGACATTGACATATTGTCAATAAATAGAGACAATTTTCCTCCTATCTCACAATTATGCTCTATTTTTATATTATTAATATTGTTTAGTATGACTTAGTTTTCTTGACCAGTTTTGTTGAAATATATATATACACATTTTTCTATGTAATACATATAAATATATTATACATAAATATATAAAATGTACATTTTGTAAAATATACATTAAAATATTTTTATAAAAATGTAATTTTATATATTTATTTATATATTTTATTTATAATACATATAGTTACATATATACATATTTATATATAAAGCAATATATATATATATGCCTTTTCAAAAGATCAGATTTGGGGTTTTTTAATTCTTATTTTAGTTTCTGTTTTCTAGTTTATTAATTTCTGTAGCTTATTCTGTTGTACTTTTTTCAACACCTTAAGATAAAATTTTAGCTCATTAGTTTTCTTCTTTTCTTATATATATATATCTAAGACCTTAAATATCACTCTTGGTATTGTTTTAGCACCAAATTACTTTTATTGTTATTCCCTTTTTTTTTTTTTTTTTTTTTTTTGAGACGGAGTCTCGCTCTGTCACCCAGGCTGGAGTGCAGTGGTGCAATCTCGGCTCACTGCAAGCTCCGCCTCCCGAGTTCACGCCATCACGCCATTCTCCTGCCTTAGCCTCCTGAGTAGCTGGGACTACAGGCGCCCGCCACAAGTCCCGGCTGGTTTTTTGTATTTTTAGTAGAGACGGGGTTTCACCGTGTTAGCTAGGATGGTCTCGATCTCCCGACCTCGTGATCCGCCCGCCTCAGCCTCCCAAAGTGCTGGTATTACAGGCGTGAGCCACCACGCCCAGCCCACTTTTATTGTTATTCCTTTCTATATGCTATGTAATCTCTAACTATGATTTATTTTACCATGAACCATTTGGTTTAGTTTTCAAGGTGGTATTTACCACATGGATTGTTTTAGATTTGTTGAAATTTGCTTTATGATTGTACTACTCAATTTTTGTAAATATTTCATCATTGTTTGAAATAACCTATATTCTTTAATTGGGCTGAAGAATCAATATATTATCATTAGATCAAGCTTGTTAATTATGTTGTCCTAATCTTCTGTATCTTTACTAATTTTTGCTTTATGAGTTTTTAAGACAGTTTGTCACTTTCTACTTGTAATTCTTTGTCTTTCTGCTTTATGTGTTTTGAGGTCATTTATTTAGAAACAAAGATTCAGAATGGTACATTTTCCTAATAAGCTGTTTTTTTACCATTAGTGACTTTTTTTCTAAAAAGTTTTTTTCCCTCAAAGTCTGTATTATTGATATTTGATTGATAGTAGATGTAAAGACAACTCTAAATTTTTATATGCCAGCAAAATCAGCTTTCTTTCATTAGCATTCCATTTGCCTGGCATGTTATTTTCTATCCTTTTACTTTCAACATTTCTGTCTTTAAGGTGCCTCTTATAAACAGCTTAAGGCTGTTTTTTTTTTAATTAGGTATAAGAACCTCTGATTTTTAACAAGTCAAGTTAATCTATTTACATTTAATGTGAATATATTTGGCCTTATTTCTACAATCTTATATAGGATATGTTTTCTATATGCTATGCCTTCCATTGCTGCTTTTTCCTGCATGCTGCTGTTATTGTTTCCTTGTCTACCTTATATTGGATTGCTTAATTTACTGTATTATTTCCCCCTTCTACTCTTTTGAAAGTTTTTAACTCTTTTTTTAATCAGTGACCCTTACATTTTTAACATGCTTGTCTTAAGATCTAAAGTTAATTGATACCTCTATCTTATGTAAGTTGGAACTAATTTCCTCGCCACCATTTTTTTCACAACAAAATCATTTATTATTGTGTAGTATTAAAGTTATAGAGGTGTAATGTCAAAACAGAATTGAGTAAACCCTATAGGCCAGTGAGAGCACTCTAATTACACTTACTCTCATTCAACTTCTCTCAAAAACTATGATGACAAAACATTCTGAAAGTGCAGGCATCAGCATTTGCCTTGTTCTTTCTTGTAGACAAGCTCCTTGAGTTTTCCTGCTTTACTGTGCATTACAACTCATGTGTCATGCTCAAAGTACAAAACCACATTTTTTTACTTTAAGGGCAAAGTAAGGAATTTTCAACAGTACCTTTGACTACACAACAATTTTCTAGATAGCTTTGGAACATAACCCTTACGTAGAACGTGACTTCACAGTGATATATTTTTTCCTTTTACCAGGCCAAATAGAAGACCCATAAACAATTAGATTTTTAAAAGAAAAGCTAAAATCTATACCTTGCAGGAATAAAGGTTACCTTGCAGATTCCCAAAGACCTATAATCAGGCAAATGATGCATTCATTGTATGTTTTAGTATTCCCTTTGAGTGTTTTTATTCAAATAAGTTGCAACTTTATTGTTCAGAGAAATAGTCACTGAATTAAAATCAATGAAAAATTAGAAAGACTATTTCTTTTTTTGAGTCTTAGCCCTCCTTTTGATGCAGGATTTTTTGCTCTTTAGTTCAGCTAAAATCTGGTTCTTGTGTCACAACCAGGAAAAATTAGGTACATGGACACATTGAAAGGTGAGGAGAGCAGAATTTATTAAAAGAAAGCTCTCGGAAAAAAGGGGGTCCTTTCAACAGGCTTCCACCTCACAGATTGAATACCAGGTTACCACACATGAGCTGAAGAGGACAGGCTTTGCCCAACTTCACCAGGTGTGGATTCCAGGTGGGGTCCACCCCATTGTCCCAGTGCAGGGGTGGGCCCTTAGTCTGAGCCACTCCATATTGATTTATTTCCCTTACTACGCATGTATTAAGGAGCAGAATGTCTTTGAACATGACACATGAGTTGTAAGCACAGCAAAGTAGGAAAACCCAAGGAGCTTGTCTATACATATGACGCATGTTGTTAAGGGACAGAATTTTTCACTGTGGGCACATTTAGGTAAGCTCCCTGTGCACAATGGCCTGGGCAGCATTTGGCTTTCTCCTTCTCCATCACTTTTATGAGGTGTATAACCTTTTTAAAAATGTGTAAAACTTATTATTTTACTGTATTGTGGCAAGAACACTTAACATGAGATCTCTTAACACATTTTTAACTGTACAATAAATTATTGTTGACTATAGGTACCATGTCATTAAGCAGATCTCTAGAGCTTATTCATCTTGCTGGACTTAATGCCTGTTGATTACCAGCTCTCCGTATCTCCTTCCACTCCATTTATTTTATTTGTTAAAATTATTTCCCTTCAAATTCTTTTTTATTTTTAATTGCGGCAAAATTTACTAACTTAACAAAATTTACTAACTTAAACATTTTTAAGTGTGTGATTTAGTAGTGTTAAGTACATTACCATCGTTGTGCACCCAGTCTCCCAAACTCATCTTGCAAAACTGACACTCTGTACCCATTAAACAACAACTACCCATTGCTCCCTTCCCTCAGCATCTAGCAATCATCATTTGAGAAAATGGCTCAGAGCAGTCTGAAGAATGTGAGAGATGCAAAATTAGGCCCAGAGAGCAGTGAGCATGATACTTCAGTAGCATCCCCCGCACCCATGTCCCAGGGTAATTGTTTAAAAATTTTTGTTTTTTTCATTCCTTCCCTGTAGTTTCAGACTAGCTGATAAATTACCTAAAATGTTACCACACATTGCACAATGTGACCCTCACCCAGTATCTTCATGTTCCTGGAATTTGTGATAGAAAGAACAATGTACAGCCAATTGATAGATCATTATTTTTTAAATTCTTGGTAAACAACTTAGGAACTGCTCCCTTCTCTTTTTTTCCTTAAAAAAAAAAAAAGGAAAAAAGACCACTTGTAACTGCTGTTAATCAGAGCATATATTGAAGGCAACTTGAATCTATGATTTCCAGGCTGCAGTCCTCACCTTTGGCTTAAATTAACTCTCTACTTAATCTGTGTCCTTCAAGAATAGCTTGATGCCATCCTTGTGGTAATGAGTAAGTTCTTACTCTGTTAGTTCCCATGACAGTTGATTATTAAAAAGAGCCTGGCACCTCTCCCCACGCTCTCTCACCTTTCCTCTCTCACCATGTGATCACTGCATATGCTAAATGTGCCTCAGTTTCTTCCTCTTTGCCTGAGATTCCTCCCTTAGGTCAAAATTTCTGGTGTAGTCAGCAAGATTCAGAGCAACCTTCCAAATACCCATTGTTCCCTCTCAGACTCAGTGCTCAGTACCAGCAAAAACCCACTGCATTCTTCCAACTCCAGATATTTCGCTGGGTGCAAAAGTGTGAGGTCTACATTTTATGTGGGCTTCTTTTTCAAACTGTCTTTTTTCTTCAAGAGCAAGAGTTTCCATCTCTGTCTCTAAACAGGAGATTCAGACAAAGAGCCCTGAGGAGAATTTTTGCCCTCTCCACCTGTGCCTCACAGCAGGTTTCGGTTACAGTACTGGCAGTCTAGCATGGGTGGTTTCACATTTTTGGGGGGCCTAAAATTAAGTAATGTCTTAGTCCATTTAGTGTTACTCTAAAGGAATACCTGAGTCTGGGTAATTTATAACGAAAAAGGGTTTATTTGTCTAACGATTCTGATGTCTGTAAAAGTTCAAGATGGGGCATCTGCATCTGGTGAGAGGCACTCATGGTGGAAGGCAGAAGGACTTCTTTTAGCAAGCATCAGTATGTTGTAAATTCAGTCTCTTTAAAAATAACTCTTTATTTCCCTTCATCTTGAATACTGTAACTGAATACAGAATTTTAAGTTAATAGTAATTTTCCCCTTGGCACTTTGAAGATAATATTCTGGCATATATTTCTGGCATATACTATAACTGATGAGAAGTTTTCTATCCAATGCTTCTATCTAAATGGCATTTTTAAAATAAAGAACTATCTTTTCTTTTTATATTTAAGATTTTTCTCTGAGTTCATATTTTTATGTTCATGAGAATGGGTCAAGGTATTTATAGTTATGCATGTATATGTATGACTTGTTTTATTTTTATTGTTCTTCTCAAACTCATTATAATTTCTGTACATATAGATGTGTGTGGGTGTGTATGTGTGTGAGTTTTGTTCTTATTAAATTCATTGTAATTCCTGAATCTAAAAACTAGAGGTTTTTTTCCATTCTGGAAAAAAATAGGTATTATGTCTTTGAATATTGCCTGTTTATTTTTTATTCTGGAACTCCTATTAAACATATGCTGGGTTTTGGCCATTCTCTATGTGTCTTAATTGTTCTTCCATATTTTCATACTTTATCTTTCTGGCAAAGTAGTATATTAGAGAAATTTTCAGCAAATGATTACTCCCTTCCCCTCTCCTACAGGAGGAATGTACTTCCCTGATATTAATTGAGGTCTTGCATAGTTAGGCTTGTCTCTTGATCTCTTTTTGCAACGAAAACATGACTCAGCTAGCCTCTGGTTTAAACAGGATGAGAGATATGTGGAACAGACCAGGACCTGACCTAATCCTCAGAGACCAGCTGAGTCTCGCCAAGACCAGCCAATCTCCAGCTAACCCGAAAATGCATGAGTAGGAAATATGCGTATATTGTTGTATGGCATTAGACTTTGAGTGTTTTGAAAGGCAGAAAAATTGGGCTGATTCAGAATTTGATGTATAAAGTACAGTGCTGCCATAACTAAAACCTAAAATATGTGGCACTGGCTTTGGGAATGGGCAGCAGGTTGTCATATAATTGTTACAGGAGGCTGGAATAATAACAAGCAGTATTATGTAGTGGCAAAACATTTGGTAAAATTGTCACTTGCAATAATATGGAATACAGAACATGCAGATCTAGTAAACTTGTGAATTTGGATGAGGTGATTTCAAAGAAGAATATTGAAGAGCAGGCTGCTGCCAGGTGCCTTTGAAAAAGCGTAAGAAAGTGGTGAGCTCAAAACGAACTGCCTGGGTTACAAACAGAATTGAGAGGAAATAGAGAGTTTAGAAATACTGAAAGTTGTATGCTTAAAAATGAAACTGTTTCTCAATATATCCCTAGCTCAAAGAAAAAGTAAATTTTGGCCACTGCCAGGGTAAAGACCAAAACAAGGGTGTGGTGCAGGCCCGAGTGCCCTGAAAGCAGACTCTGAGATGGAAAATAGCCTGTAAAGAAGTACTCTCAGGATCAACACTCGTGGAAGAAAGGAAGCAAGCAAGATTGAGCAGAAAAAGAAAGTGGGCTGTAATTAATTTATAAAAAGAACTTAACCAACCCACTGAAGCTAGATTGCTCCTCAGAGTTGTTCCCAATAGAGGAAATGAAGCCAAGTCTTTAAAACCCTACATCAATTAGTCATCACATATTGGCTGCCCCCTGAAGAAAGCATGAACTACACAGGGTGCCTCTTTTCTATTGAGAGTGATTCCCAAAGAAGACTGACAGCTGAGATCAGTAGAAATCCCAGCAGCTAGAGGAATAAATTCTTTAGTCATGAAGGATGATGTTAATGGCACAGTACATCACCCAATTCAATTCACCCCATGTTCCACTCAGACCTATATTTTTGCAAAAGTTTTTGAAGCAGCTCCAGAACTTGGGAAGAAAGTTAGTGAGATATATAGATTCCATTGCAAAGACCAAAAGTGATACTCAATATATGCTTCCTGATCTACCATTCTAGAGTTTCCTCACCTTGACTAGCTCCTCTGCTGGTCTTGTTGGCTTACCTGGTGGGATGACCCAGTCACTCATCCTTGAGAGTCACCATACCTTTCTCAGGTCATCAATACTTTACTAGTCAATTTACTGTCAAAGTTGTGCAAGAGCATACCAAGAGATGCCAAATACATTCCTTTTTGCCATCACTGTGTAACAGCAGCCTGACCTCCTCCCAGTATTTAGAATGATAAACCTGCCAGGATGGTGACCACTCTCATTGCCTGATCCTTTGGCACTAGAAGGCAGAAGTGCCCCAGTAACAGCCATAGTTTAAAGTTCAATGGGCCTCTTGCTGTGTCTCCTGGTGGAAATGTTCACCTTTTGGGAACAAATACCCCTAAACCTACAAATCTCAGAGCTACGGAGATGAGTAACACAAAATCCCCAATTGGGTCACTGACAATGATGGTAAACAGGACCACCTCCACTTCTACATTTGATTCCCATATCTATAAATTCTATTTGTTGGGAACACAGTAACATATGCTGGCCATTGATTCAGAGGGTATACTGCATAGGGTATTATTGTCTCTAAGGTGGTGCTTAAGCTGATTCTTCGTCAGGCCATTCCGTTGCTCTATCCGGCCAGCAATTGTTTACAGTTCTGGGTGAGGTGATATGTGAAAGAATCAGTGAATCGCATGGTCATGTGCTCACTACCACATCTCTTTTGCAATAAAATGAATCCCTTTGTTTGATGTGATATTATGGAAGATCCTGTGTCATGAGACCAAACACTCCATAAGTATGGTGGAAGCAGCTGAAGCACTATTGGCAGGAAAGGAAAATCCATACCTGAAATATGTGTCAATTCTAATCAAGATGAATCATTCATTGCCCCTTACATAATAGAAAGGATCCATGTAATTAATTTGTCATTTGATTCTCCTCCGTGGATGATTCTATATCAAGGGCTCAATATTGGTCTCTGTTCCTGACAGGTTGGACATTTGGCAGCAGCAATAGCCAAATCACTATTAGTAAGTGGGTGCCCATGCTGTGGGGCCATCCACAGTCATGATGACTTCCCTTCTTGTGCCCATTGTTCCAGCTTTGAGGATAGAAGCTTGTTGATGCCAACCATTGGAGTCCTTCTGTTTATTCAGTACCTCTTTTGTGATATATGCTTTATGGATGGTGTTCACCTGTAATGCAAAATCTTTACACTTTGTGCCCAGTCCCATAGGTCCATCCACATACTTTCTCATCAGACTTTCTAGTCCTAAATTTTCTAACATTTCTTCTTCCTTAAAGTAGGCTGTTCTACCACTTATCACTGCTATAACAAATTACCATAAACTTAGTGACTGAGGCAACAGAAGTATTGTGTCTTACATTTCTGTAGAAGTCTGACACAAATTTTACTGTGCTAAAAATCAAGGTTTTAGCAAGGCTCTGATCCTTTCTGGAGGCTTTAACAGATAATTCATTTCCTTATTCCTTCTAAATTCGAGAAGCCTGCCACATTCCTTGGCTCATGGCCCCTTTATTCCATCTTCAAAGCCATTCTTCCATAGTCACATCACTCTCTGGCCATAATCAGGAAAGTGTCTCCTACTTTTAAGGATTCATATGATTAGATTGGACCCAACTGAATTATTCAGGAAAATCCCCCCATTTCAAGGTCCCTAATCTTAATCACATCTGTAAAGTCCCTTTTGCCATTTAAAGTAATATATTCACAGGTTCTGGTATTATGACATAGTCCTCTTTGGGGAGCCACTCTTCTGCCTTCCATGATTTAAGTCCACATGGCAGTCTAAAATATGTCTTTGATCTGTTATGTATCTATGTTTGTGGTTACAGAACATTCATAAGTATTTAAAAATATTTTTTGCACCATATTCTTCCAATAGCTTCCAAATCAGCTTCCAAGTACACTGCTTTATCCCTAAGAATACCTTCACACAAAAGACTGAGTAAAGCTAGACTTTAAATATTATCCTTCTTAACCTCTTTGTAATTGTGTTTCTTTAATATGGGTCACTACTAATTTTAACACAGCTGTTTATGTTATTGCATAACAACTTTGTGATCTTATTAATTTGTTTATCTTATTACTAAAATCAGATTTAGTAGCTGCTCTGGTCTAAGGGAGGCAAATATTTTATAAATCATTGCCACTATATGTTAAGCTCTAATATAAGTTTCACGTTCATTATTTTATTCACCTTTAAATGAATCCTATAAAAGAAGTCTAGTATCCCTATTTTACAGATGAGAAAACTAATGTTTCCAGTATCACAGAACTAGTATCAGAGTAGGGCATACAAATATAGGTCTTTTTGACTCTAAAATGCATACTATTTCCACTATATCCTTAATAAATTCCCATGAGTAAATTAAATTATTTGTAGAGGTATACTATTATATCCAGCACATTTCATGAATTTCTCATGCTGTAGAAATCATGTCCAATGTATTACACAGAAGCGTTGGGCCACTAATAATTCTTGAATTCACATAGTTCAAGACGACCTAGATAGAAGCATACTGGCTGGAAACAAAAATCAATGGTAAATATTTTTATGAAATCACTAGACTCGTTTTTTACTTCATTGTTGGTATCTTCTAATTTGACCTAAATCTACTGTGTGGTCTATAGTGTCCTGTTGCTTAGCAAAACCTGGAGCACATTATAAAGAATACCTAATTAATGTTTCCATCAGTCCTGAAACATAGATACATTCTTGAAGACATGCTATTATATTGTTCTAAGACTCTTTGTGAGCAATTTAAATCCTTTTGCTATCTCAGCCCAAATGAAGTGAAGGATTGTCCAAACAGAAAGTCTGAATAATTCAGCTTCTCTTGGGAAAAAACAAAGTTAATCTCTCTGGAATCTATATAGCTGCAGAATCACTGGACCATTGAACAACTCTCTACTTCACTTTGGTAGTATAGATTTCCAAGATCCATGAGCATAAAATAATTATTTTTAAACTTTTGAATGAAACAGATTTAAAGTAAAATGGATCAAGTATATAACATTAACGTATTTTAATTAAATTTGACATTTAAAACAAAAGATCAGCATATTTTTTAAATGTGTAAAAAAATTAAAAAATGATCAGCATATTTGAAATGATTTTTAGCTTTCTAAAGTCCATTCATTATTATGAGGCTTAAGAAAGACTTCAGAGGCTGCTTAAACATTTCAATATTTTCATGTAGAGGTTCTTTATCAACCTTGAAATCTGTCAATAAATGTAAATAACAAGTAAAGAAAATATAAAGTAGGTAGATTTTTCCTACTATGAACCTTGATTTCATCTATATCACTCTTAGTTGGATGGGATAAATTAACACTTTCTTGAAAGTTTCCTACCATACACATACATTTAATTTTTAAATATTCAGGACCCGCAGAATATACTATGCCTATTAAGGATTTTTTATTATAATTCCAGACCTGTTAGATACTTGATTTGCTTATCGATTCAAATCAATTTAGTTCTGGCCAGGCGCAGTGGCTCATGCCTGTAATCGCAGCACTTTGGGAGGCTGAGGCAGGTGGATCACTTGAGGTCAGGAGATCGAGACCAGCCTGGCCAACATGGTGAAACCCCATCTCTACTAAAAATACAAAAATTAGCCAGGCATGGTGGCACATGCATGTAATCCCAGCTACTCAGGAGGCTGAGGCACGAGAATCTCTTGAACTTGGGAGGCAAAGTTGCAGTGAGCGGAGATCGTACCACTGCACTCCAGTCTGGGCAACTGGAGAGTGAGACTCTGTCTCAAATAAATAAAAACAAATCAATTTAGTTCTATCAGCATGTAGTGAGAGTCCACTATAGGGCAGACTGATATCAAATTTCATGGTATAGTCAGCTTTCTAGCTTCTAGCACACTTTATGTACTTCTTAAAAAGACGATAGGCCAGGCGCAGTGGCTCATACCTTTAATCCCAGCACTTTGGGAGGCCGAGGCGGGCAGATCGCCAGAGGTTGGGAGTTTGAGACCAGCCTGGCCAGCATGGTGAAACCCTGTCTCTACTAAAAATACAAAATTTAGCCAGGCGTGTTGACAGCTGCCTGTAATCCCAGCTACTCAAGAAGCTGAGGCAGGAGAATCGCTTGAACCTGGGAGGCAGAGGTTGCAGTGAGCCGAGATTGCGCCATTGCACTCCAGCCTGGGCAACAGAGTGAGACTCCATCTCCAAAAAAAAAAAAAAAAAAAGGATGTAAAGTAGGAACCTAGATTAATTAATTTGTAGACTTTATGCCCATGCTAAAATTAAACTTTTTAGATCCTATAGGACAGAAAATATAATATTGTTTGCTCTAATTTTTTAAATTTAGACCTTTAATTGGGATAGACAGCTCAACAGTCCCACAACTCCTTATTATCCTCAACAGATTACCTTCACCCATTTACGTTAGCTGTATCTAACCCCTGCAAGTATTTGAGTTTCAGCCTCCGAAATCTAATCACTTTATTTTATAATAAGAAAACGAATGGTCACAGAAAATAAATAACTTAGCCAAGGTTATCAGCTAGCAAGTGGCACTGAGCCAGAGTCAAAATCCAAGTACAGTGGCTCTTTGTAAAAGGCAGTGTTTTCATCTTACTATATTTTCATTCTCTTTATCAGAACCTAACATTTGTCTGAAAAAAGGACCCTCTGTAATTTTTTTAGCTTTCAAAAGTGCCTTGTGGCACTTACAACTTTTATTCATATCCCAAGTTTCAAAATATCATTAACAGATTAAGCACTTTACTACATGCTATTTTGGTGTTTGCACTACTCCCCCGCCTTTCCACTGCCTTTTAGCTGCTCTGAGAGCTGGTAAAGAGAGACGAGAATTATACAATTACATAAGATAAAAGAATGAAAGGTTTAGAGAGGTGAGTAAGAATGAGTGGGTGGTAGGGTCGTGGGCGGGAATAACTGTAGAGGAAGGACAAGGAGAAGGAAAAACTGAGACAGTGGTTCCTGAATATCAAAGACAGGAAGAGTTGAGAAAGACAGCCAGTCATCAAACATTGTTCTTTTATGGGATGTGCTGATTCTGTGTGTGTGTATGTGTGCATATGTGGATGTGTATATATATATATATATATATATGTATATATGTGTGTATATGTATATATACACTATATATGTGTGTGTGTGTGTGTGCGTGTGTGTGTGTGATTTGCTAAGTTCACTCAAATTTTAGGCAGATTTTTCCCTTAGGCTCATGTAGCCAGTCCCACACAAAATTACAAAATAGGCAAAACTCATCTTGGAATTCTCCTTTGTACTTTCCTCCATTAAACTGTATTACAAAATGCAGTGCTTTTTTTCTCTGGTTCACCCCAGGCTGAAAACTGGCTCTCTTTGACAATTTTGTTTTAAGCCTGACTCTCTCCTGGAGTATTTACATTTGAAGTCCCATCTCTTAATTATTGAGTAAAAGAACCTCTCTTAAAGGAATTGTTTAAATATCAGTAAGCAGAGAGGTTTGGAATTACTAGAGGGTAAAGGAATCCTTCCTAGAGAATCTCTAATTTCACAACCAACTGTGACTTTATGAGGTCCAGGTTGTTCATATCTAGCCTAAGTACTCAGCATACTCAACTCTCTAGGTTATGTTTTAAATTGACAAGAAAGATACAGAGAGTCTGAGAAGGAAATAACAATCACCAAGCAAACTGTACATTCATCAAAAGTTGACTAAGGAATGCATCAGTGAAGACATTCATTCTAAATAAGCAGATACAATCCCTGATTTATATTCAATTATTGGTGATTAAGGTGAAGTAGCTTTTCTCATCCATTTATCTACTTATTCAGTAGGGATGTGGACTTTAACCAATTTATGAACAGTATCTTATTTCTCTTCATAATTGAGAGAAGCACCAGTAAAATAAGCAGAATTTCCACAAACTGATCAACTGATATCACTAAAACATTGATTGCTATAAACAAAATAATAAAGGTCAATAGAAAAATAGAAGTTTACCCAAACTTCCCAGATTCTGCAGCCAGACTGCCTGGTTTCAATTTAGGTTCTGCCACTTAACTCGCCTCAATTCCTTATATATAGACTTGAAATAATAATAGTACCAAAATCATATGATTGCTGTGAGAATTAAATTAGTATTTTAAAGTGTTTAGAACCATGCTAGGCACTCTGTAAGTGCTTGCTAAATAAAATACTATAATTTTATCTCTTTCCTCACTCTGATGGCAGTTACTTAGGTCTACAAAACGGCTCCATAAATCTGATGTATAATTCAAATTGGCATTGAATTTACACATCTATATCCAGTTAACTTGCTGCCTTGAGCACGGTGCAAGTGAAGAAAATATTATTTTACTTCATTGTATGGTTGTGTCAACGCTTCAAAAATGCATTTTCTTTTAAGGGAAACTGGACATTAGGGTATGAATGATTTATTGCTACTTGGTTATGTTTATACAATGAAGGAGAGCACAGTTTTGCCTTCAAAGCCCCTAACACTTTTTTTCAATAGCTTTATTGAGGTATAATTCACATACTGTACAATTCACCCTGTCATCAATAAACAATACTAGTGTTTATTGAATGGCTATTACGTCCCAGGCAATAAACACAAATTGTTTCATTTAATCTTCGTAAAAATCCCTTAAGGTAGGTATTATTATACTCAATTTTATGATTCAATTAAAGGGTAAGAACTTTGCAGCTAAAGGTTGAAGTGAGGATTGAACTTACGTCCATGTAGCTCCAATATGTGTTTTCCACATTCTGCAGCTTCCCTTCAGAAAATTACTTTGTTCTCTTTCAGAGAGTGACTGGAAAAAGGGGGAAAATGTGACTTTTAGAGGGTAGCCGTGGTTAGAGAAACTCTTAATCTTTTAACCTGTCAGAAGAAAAGCCAGAAATGGCAGTCACTGAAAGTTGTTTTAAAACTCTCAATTCAAGGTTGGCATGATAATGCAAAATGGTGTTATTATGCAGAAATAAGCAATCATAATCATAATACTGATATACACAAATCATAATGCCAATATACACTACTTTCACTTGGAAGGATTCAGCACTTCCTACTAGCATAACTACACCTACCTTTACTGCATTCTCACCAACTGAGTTAGGGTTTAAAATAGGCAAACGAGAAATGATGCAGGGATTCAGGCCCATCTTTTGGACTTTTCACATCAATATGGTATGTTGAAATCAAACCCCTGGACATCATGCTTGGGAATACTTCAGTAATTTTGCCACAGTTCATTTATTAAACAAATCTTTAGGTGATTTTTACATGTCCATCAGTACTGTGCTAACCACCAAGTGTACCGAGGTTAAAACAAAAGATGAACCCAGTTCCAGCTCTTAAGGAGTTTACATTTTAGTTCAGGCTTTCATAAGGAGAGGCAGTGAGTGTGCTATACTGTATAGAATGTGGGCTCTTGAACCAGCCTCTCCACTCACCTCTCCACCTGCTGTGTGACCTTGGCATTTGATTTTTAAGCGACTCGATTTTCTATTTTGTAACATAATCGTTGACTTCAAATTAAAGACATATCTAGTTTCATTTCAGGTGTCCGGCACCATACGAAGATGGGGCTAAGAAAATGTTACTCTTGTATAAACAAGAGGATTTCTCGCACGTTTTCTTCCTTTAGTATCTGGCATTATTCAATACTGTCCATATTCTACTCCCTCTTCACCAATGAACTGGGACATGTTTTTCACTGCAGCTTAGTCGTCTGGGTGTGCCTGGGGAGGCGTCACAAAGAGCCTATAAAGGGTCCTCACCTATAACGGGAGTAAGAGCGCTGGAAGGAACCCAGGAAGGGCATGCAGACCAAGCGTTCGGTTTCGGAATGTTTTTTGTGTGTGCCCATATTCACTGAGCTTGGGTTATCCTACTCGTAACGAAAAGCCCAGTCACTGAGCTGCTACATTTTCTGCCATATCTTAGCCTTCCCCACGCCCCCCCGCCCCACCCTACCTCACCCTCAAGCGTGAGTGAATGCGCAAATAAGGGTTTTCAAGGCGTCAGTGGGAAAGAGGGAGGGGAAGGCAACGCCGAGGATGGGAGGACAGGGCGGTGGCATCCCTCTAGCGAGAGAGAGCCAGAACCCTCGGCGGCGAGGAGAGCTAAAACCCGGCAGTCCCGGGCCAGAAGAGGCCAAGGCAAGATGCTGGACGGGCGGGGACCGATGGGGGGCAGCAGACCATGGCCGCGCACTCAGTCCGCCCCCGGGGCCTCCTCTTGTCCCGAGGAGCACCCCCGCTCCCTGTGTCTTTTGGTTTCGACCGGCCGACTGGGAGGGGCCGTGGGACGCCATTCCCATAATGCTCTGGGGCGTGCCGCCGCCGTCGCTGCCACCTCCCCTACCGCTAGTGGAAGAAGATGGCGGAAGGCGGAGCGGCGGATCTGGACACCCAGCGGTCTGACATCGCGACGCTGCTCAAAACCTCGCTCCGGAAAGGGGACACTTGGTAAGAGAAAGGGGTTGAGATGCCCGCGGTTGCCCGAGGATAGTGGAGAAGTGGGCGGGAGCCGCGAACTGGTGTCTTTCGCTAGTGACAGGTGCGGGCAGGTCCGGCGGCGGCGGCCGCCGGGGCAGCAGGATTTTGGCTGCTTCTGAAATGTTGGGGCAAAGGTTGGACTCTATGTGAGGGTCAGGGTTCGTGGCTTGCCAGGGCATGCTGAAAGGTATCCGGGGAGCGGCGTCGGCGGCGGCGGCTCTGACTCGTGCGGTTCTCTTCGTCCTCCTTCCTTCTGTAGTGCCGCTCCCACCTCAGGCCTTCCCGAATGATAGGTTATAGTGGTTTGGTTTGAGTCTTATATACGCTGTTTTAACAGGTCCCGGTGCGGCGGCTTATCACGATCTCACCGGCTTTACTTCTCTGTTCATTTCCTTTCCTAGAATTGTCGGCGTCCAAGTTCCCTTTTATTCTGATTCTTGTAGTCTTCCGGGAAGCAGGCTGCAGGATGTTTGCGGTCTGTACTACACAGGTGGCATGTCAGGGCTCCACATAAGAGACAGAAACCCTAGTTTCCAGTTCCTTGTCAAAGGAGGGAGAGGAGTAGGGAACATTGGGCTTATGAGAGACCACGTGGTCTTGTGCTTTAGTGGTGGCTTGATAGAAGCCGGCAGCGTTTCTGTTAGACGTGCAGCCCTTCCCTTCTGTTTGAAAGATAAAGTAGGCCTGTAAAAAGTAGATAAGTCCACTTGAGGCTTAACTAACTGCTAATATTCAAACTTGTAAAATACCAAAGGATATACATTTGAAATACTGAAGGATGTATGTGGACATTTTCACACTTGTCGACCATATCAAGTGGCATCTAGAATAACTTAAATATGTGAATATGTAACATAATTTAAAATTCATTATTTTTGGGGAAGCATAATGTGCCTCTTCATTATAATAAAAAATATTTTCACTTTCCACTGTTACCATAACAGTAGTATATAATTTATAGAGTGTTTTAGTATGGCATAGTGAAAGGAGCAGTAAGATTTAGACCTGAGTTATGTCACAGTTTCACCACTCAACTTGCAGTATGACTTTGAAGAGAGTTAATTTAAATCATTGCACCTCAGTATCTTCCTCTGTAAAATGGACAGTAATTTTATTATAAGGGTTTTATCTTGATTCGTTTTAATATCTTAAGAATTTCATATTTATGAGATATTAAATTTTAGTTACCCTCTTATCTCTGCTCTTTACTCCTGACAAGAGGCTGCGATACTGGGATCATTTTCAGTTAAGCTAATAGGTGGCAGACTTGGGACCTTAATTTAACCTTGATCTAAGTCTTAGTCTCTTTTTTCTTTTTTGGTAGGCTATATACTATGTTTGCGTGATAGAAATACCTAAGGATGTAAATATATACTTGTTTCATTATATCAAAAAAATAGAATCTTCAAGTGACTTAATAATAGTTACTGTTGGCCTGGCAGGGTGGCTCACGCCTGTAACCCCAGCACTTTGGGAGGCCTAGGAGGGAGGATCACTTGAACTCAGGAGTTCCAGACCAGCCTGGGCACCATGGCGAAACCCCGTCTCTACAAACATACAAAAAAATTAGCTGGGCATGGTGGCATGCCTGTGGTCCCAGCTACTCAGGAGGCTGAGGTGGGAGGATTGCCTGAGCCTAGGAAGCGGAGGTTGCAGTGAGCCGAGATCCGGCCACGGCACTCCAGCCTGGCCAACGTGAGACTCCATCTCAAAAAAAAAAAAAAGTTATTTTTATTATAATGTTAGATGTTTATTACTGTGGGGAAATTGGACATTTCCTAGGACACCCATGTTTACCTTGGCTTGTGGTAATGACAAATAAGTCCCCACTCGCTATTGTAAGTTAAAGAACATTTAAAAATTCTTAATTCACCCAACCTATTACCACCTTATTTTAAAAAGTGAATTTCCTTAAAATAGAAATCTATAAGTCTGTAACTTAAAATATAAGTGTTATTGTCTCTCATTAATGTCACGTTTTTGTATATGGAGTAATTGGTGGTGTTGACACTGCAGGATGACAGGAGCAATATGTGCATTGTGGGCGTTTATAAAGTTTGGTATTTTCAAATAAGTATGTTTTTGCTTTTTTACAAAATTAATGTAAATTGTTTTATATATGTGCGCGTGTGTGTGCGGGTATAGCTCTATAGGTACAAACAGTGTCTCACTATATTGCCCATGCTGATCTTGAACTCCTGGTTTCAAGTGATCCACCTCAGCCTCCCAAAATGCTAGTATCACAAGTATGAACCATAACTAAATACAAGAGGCTCATAAATTTGAGTCATTTCAGTGCTTTTATTTTAAATAAAAGTAAACTGAGGACCACATATTTAGATAAAAGCAGATTGTGCAAGTTTATCCTCACGTTAATTTTCTCTTAAAGGAAAAAAACTGCAAGAGAAAGATGGTACTGGGAGTTGGAGAAACCAGTTTGGTTTATTTGTGAGCCAGTTTATTTGCAAATTAGCAAGTGAAACCTGTCCAAAAACAAAGTAGTATAGAGCAAAAATTTGATTCAGAGTTTTAAAGAGAATAATTTGATAAGTATAAATTTGATGATGAACTTAACAAGTACAGAACTGGTGGGGATATGTAATAATTTAGTTTATGTTTTTGGAACTCACTAGAAAGTTGTTTTTCCTTTTGATATCTTTTTTTAATCTTTGAATCAGGTTATTTGAAATTTGCCCTATGGAATATTGTCGTGGCATATGTATGTAACTTCCTAGGAAAGACTGGGCTATTGAGATAAAATGGTGGGTTTACCATAAGTTTATGCTTGAAAGTTTAATACACATGTCTGAAGTTATAGTCAAATGCATCACAGTGAATAAATTTCACTTACTAGCTTTTGAGCACTTTGCAGATAATGACTGTCTCATGGTAACTTGGGTAACTAACTTCCATACCTAGGCAAGTATAAAGATTTATTTGATTCTGTGTAAGTACTACAGTTTCTCTTTATTTGTAAGCAGTGAATGATTTTTATCTAAAAACTGATTTTCTAGAGATGAAAATAAGTTACAGAAGTGTGAGATGAAGAGAAACATACTTTATGATATATTTGGTTCTAGACTTTATATTGAGAAGTAAATCAAAATTAATACAAGAGAGTAATACCTTTTTAAAAAGCAAGAAGAAGGTAGCACTGATTTGTATAAGGAGTAAAGCAGTCTCAAAATGATATTTGTTGATCTGTGTTTCAGTTCCAACAAGAGATCAGAAAACCATGAACAAGGTTTAGAGTTTAGGAACTATGGGAAAGAGATACATGAACTAGAATTGTATAGCTTAGGATGAATTAAAAACAATTTTCAGATACATGGTGGATTCGTCTGATGAGACAAAAAGATAATTTGCTTAAGGTATACATGATTATTTTAGGAACATATTTAAGGAATGGTAGTTAATGAGTTACAAAGAAAATTATGGGTTATAAAATACTCTCTTTGGAAAAAAAGTTTTTGAAACAGTCTCACTCTGTCGCCCAGGCTAGAGTACAGTGCGCGGTCTCGGCTCACTGCAACCACCTCCAGGGTTCAAGTGATCCTCCCACGTCAGCCTCCCAAGTAGCTGGGCCTGCAGGCACATGCCACCACGCCCGGCTAATTTTTGTATTTTTAGTAGAGACAGGGTTTCCCCATGTTACCCAGGCTGGTTTCGAACTCCTGGCCTGAAGTGATCCACCTACCTTGGCCTCCCAAAGGGCTGGGATTACAGGTGTGAACCACCTGTAAAATTTCTGGCCTGGAAATTTTTAAAGAAATGGGCCTATTATGAGTAAATAAAACATAACCACAAATCATCCAAAGCACTGCTTCATTTCCCTCATTTTTATTAAATGTTATTCATCTGCTAATCATTTTCAGTAATTTTTATGTATGATTATGTTAAGTGGTAATGTGTAGTTAACTTTTGCAGTTTAGCAAAGCATTGCATGCCATTTTTGTATAAACCCTAATAACTGTAGTAGGTAACTTTACAGAGTAAGTAATTTGTGTGTAGAGGCATTTAAAATCTCTATGACATTTTCATTTCAATAATTGCCAAAGAATCTGATCAATGAAGTTTTAGGCAAGAGACGTTGATTTCAGTTTTTAGACGTTTCTGTCCATTCCTACTTTTACTTGGAAATCTCTGAGGCTTAATTTTATTTGATCCCTTATGTTTATGCAACTTTGAAACTAAAAGAAAATAACCTTATATTCACAAATCCCTTAATAATGAAAAAGAACACTATTACTCAACACGAATTTCAAAATATTTAGTGTAGACTTAAAGAAATTTTTATATTACTATTACTTTTAAAATTAATTTTAGTAGTGCCAGGGTGTTTACGACCAGAGTAGGGTATATACTACATCATTTATAGGAAATGAAACCAAAAGGAAAAACTTTTTCAGTCTTGGTAAATTGGTGAAAACAAGGGCAGAGATAGTGACCTTAAGGCATGTTTCACATCTTAGATGCTTAAAAATCTAGGAAAGCAACTTGTCTTAATTTAAGCCTTTTTCGTAAGTTTTTAAATGACTTCTGTTAGTGAGTTCAGGGTTAATGTACCCTAATAGGCCAGGAAGGTCCAGAGCTAGTCAATGATTTCATTTATCTGTTTGGTGAAATTCAGGCTTTATTTTTTTCTAAATTATACCATTTTCCTGTTAGCACATATAAGGCATTAAGTGACCTTTTTGCAAAATGGTTTTGTGACAGTTAACAATTTTGCTTTTATATAAGTGTAACAAGATAAAATTAGTTTGTCAGGCCATGACCTGTAATATTACATTTAAAAACACTATGTGCCAGGTACTGTTATAAATGCTTATTGACTTATTTACTCATCACCATATTACCACAATTCTGGGAATCGGTGTTATTCACATTTGACAAAATAGGAATCATAGGCTCAAAAAGGTTTTCACATAGTGGTATAGCTGGGATTTGAACCCAAGTAGTTTAGGTCTTTGGTTTGTGCCCTTAAAGCACTGTGCCACATTGCCTCTGATTTTATTTAAAAAAAATTTTTTTTAGAGACAGAGTCTCGCTTCATCACCCAGGGTGGAGTGCAGTGGCATAGTCATAGCTCATTGTAGCTTCATACTCCTCGGCTCAAGCAATTTTCCTGCCTCAGCCTCTGAAATAGCTGGAACTACAGGTGTGCGCCACCACACCCGGCTAATTTTTAAAGTTTTTGTGGAGATGGGATCTTACTATGTTGCCTAGACTGGTTTGAAACTCCTGACCTCAAATGATCCTCTGACTTCAGTCTTACAAGTATTAATAGCTGGGATTACAGGTGTGAACCCCTATGCCCAGCCTCTGTCTGTCTCTTATTTTAAAGATTCATTTTTTAAAAAGTAGATTCACTTTAAAAAGAAAAGAACCTATTTTTCTTTTTAAAGGAAGTCTATTTTATATTTAGTAGCAGAATTCTACCATTTGCCTCTTGTGACTGTTCAGTTTAGATATGATAGAACATGTAGGAAATCTTAACACCTTGCTTCTGGAAATTAAAACATGCTTAAAGATTGATAGGTGAACAATTGAATATACAGAGCTAATGTCATTTTGATCCACAAGTAGATTCAGACAAGAAGAATCTGAGGTCATTTACTATTGAGCTTTTGAATTTTAATTGTTTATCAATAATCATTAGCTCTTATTAGAGATGATATGGCCCCTTCACATATAGTTTTACAGAAATAACCCATCAAGCATATAGTAAGATCTTGTAGGCTATTTTGTTTCAGTACTTGGTCCATATTTTAAAAGTATGGTATTGGTTTACTGTAAGCCACAAATACATAAGGCTTTCTTCTTGGACTTAAATCCATATGAACCACTCAGCACGGAAAATGCAAATATGAATGCATTATTATATTCCATGTTTACCAACCGATTTTTTTCCCTAGAGATAACTCTTAAAGAATTTTTGAAGTGAAAGAACATTTAAATTAAGATAGTCGAAGATACAATGTTAATAAAACAGTCAATTTTGCTATCTTTGTCTTGAATTTATCTTATGATGTGAGTTTAGAGTGATTCTTCTTTTTTCCACTGAAAATCACTTCATTAATAAGCCATGATTATTGACAAAAGTGAATTGAAACCATTGGGTATATTGGTAGGGAAATAAGGGGAAGGTAGAGAACAACTGATAAAGGTTGATCATGTGCATTATGAGATTTGATCCTCAAAAGAAGGACCAAAATATATTTATTTATATGGCTTATAGATGAGGAATCTGAGAGAAATTAATTGGCCTGCTCATAGTTTACTACCAGCGGACATTTATTAAATGCTTAGTCTGTCGCAGCCACTATTTTAAATGCTTTACACTTACGCAGCCTTTAAAGTACATGCTCTTATTACACTTCATTTTATCTTTGATGATTTCAGAGCTGGTTTAAATACCTGGTTTATAAAGATTTAAAGTACTAGATACTATCTAATACTAAGAATAGATCCTTAGTATTAAAAATGGTTTTATGCTGTCACTACTCGAATGTAATTCAAACAATATTTCATTAAACCATGGGAATTTCTCTTTTTTCTTAGTCCTTGTATAGAATTTTTCAACAATTACTAAATACTTTTTTTCTTCCCTGAGTAATGTCAGTCTAGCTTGTTTCTTTTATTTTAATTTCCTCACTTACCACTGTAATTCACATTCTATGTCTCATATTCATTCCTCTGAAGCCCCTTCCCCAGACTCTTTCTCCCGTTTATCCTTTAAACAGGGAAACCTAGATCCTTTAGATTTTATCACCCAGTTTACACAAAAGTCACTATTCAAGAAGTCTAGCATAAGCCTAGTAAGTAGCCTCAGTTTTGGATACAGATTAAAATTATTTGAGGGAAGGGTCAAAAATGGCTCCTTACGAAGGAGGAAATAAGTTCCAATTATAATATAAAACAGAAAACCCCTATAAGATTAACCTGCATTTAATTCTGACTAGACTGCCTTTACTGCTTCCATCACTAAGATTCTACATGGTTTACTTATAGCTCTCCAAAAAGAAAAGAGTAATAATGATGCCTTTTTTTCCTCCAAGAAAGGAGAACTAAGAATGCTAACTGTCCTTTCCATTCTCCCTTTGGTTTTGAGAAGACCCAGATATTAGTGTGGTAATTCCCCACCATAAGAGAAAATCATTTAGCAGAAGTACCAGTAGAAAGGACTTCCTTTGTGAAAGAAGTCAAAGATCTCACAAAGAAGTTCAAGGGTGGCTCTGAGGCCAGGGTATTCTAAGTTTAGAGCCCGTTAAATCAAGACCTGAGAACATTTAGAGACAAAGTTACTTAACTGAAAAGAGCATCAAGTTCCTTGCTTCAGGTAGAAAACACCTGGTAATCTGGATTGATTTCTGTTATTTACCCATATGTTTTTACAGCTTGACAAAGTTTAACAGTTTAGTCAAGAGATTTGCCTTTGATAAAAAGATGGGAAATTTATATTCATACATTTGAATGGATTTCAAGCTGAAGAACTTTTTAATTCTCAGGAGAGATGTAGCTAAGTATTTATATGTACCACATAGTTGTGGCTATGGTTTACAAAAACTTATTACTCATTTACTATGTTAAGAGCATTTTAAAAGTTCTCTAGATACAGGTTCCTTATATAATGTAATATATTTATCCCAAATATATTACATATATGAAATACATGGTAGTATTCTCATTTTACCAGTACAGAAACTGAGATAGTTAAATGTATATGGTCATAACACCTAGTCAGTGGTAGAGCAGGAGGTCTAACTTAAAGCTTGCATTTTAAATTCTAACTGTACTGCCTGCCTATGCGTGATAGAGCCATACCCAGATTATGGAAGCAACTTTTTGAAAGACAAATACTTGAAAGTATTAAAATCAAGAAATGACAACTTTGTAATACTTGTTAAACACATTTTCATTTGTTATTAATATCAAGAGCCTCTAGAATTTTCTGAGTCTTCTTGGTTTAGCCTTCTAGTCTCAGCAGTCTCATTTCTAATTAATGTATCTCTGTTTTGATACAGATAGTGTCTCCCATTTCCTGCGAATTATTTGCTTTTTCCTGCTTTTGGGGCCTTTATACCCCATTTCTGCTGTTTCTAATACTTCTTAAAAATTACTGACTTTCATTTCAAAACCTAGTTCAAAGTCAGTCTCTAAAACCACCTCTAATCTCATCCAAATTTGTGGCCCCTCCATTCTTTGCTTTTAAAATATATATGTATATATATAACAGCTTTATTGTGATGCTATTCACATACCTTACAATTTGCCCACTTAAAGTGGACAGTTCACTGGGTTTTAGTATACTCAAAAGAGTTGTGCAGCCATGACCATAATGAATTCTGGAATGTTTTCATCATCCCAAAAAGGAACCTCATACCCATTAATAGTCACCTCCCATTTCTCTCCCAAACTCCCCTGCTCTAGGCAGCTACTAATCTGTTTTCTGTCTTTATATATTTGCCTATTCTGGATATTCTGTATAAATGGAATCTTACAGTATGTGCGATTTTTGCATCTTGCTTCCTTTACTTAGCATACATGTTTTCTAGGTTCATGCATGTTATAGCATATATCAATATGTTACTTATTTTTACTGCTGAATGATACAGTCATGAGTCACTTAATGACAAGGATAACTTCTGAGAAATGTGTGGTTAGGCAATTTTGTCGTGTGAACATCTTAAGAGGGTACTTACACAAATCTAGATGGTATTGCCTACTACATACCTGGGATGTATTGCCTGTTGCTCCTAGGCAAAAAAACCTGTACAACATGTTACTGTAGTGCATACTGTAGTCAATTCTAATATAATGGTGTGTGTGTGTGTGTGTGTGTGTGTGTGTGTGTAAACATAGAAAAGGTAAAAATACAATATTATGATCTTTTTTGTTTTTAGAGACAGGGTCTGCCTCTGTCACCCAGACTGAAATGCAGTAGCCTGATACTGGCTCACATTACCCTTGACCTCCTGCTTCCTCATCCTCCCAATTAGCTAGGACTACAGGCAAGCACCACTGTGTCTATTTTTTTATTTTTATTTTTTTGTAGAAATGAGGATCTTGCTGTGTTGCTTGCCCAGGCTGGTCTTGAACGCCTGGCCTCAAGCACTCCTCCCACCTTAGTCTTCCAAAGTGTTGGGATTATAGGCATGAGCCACTGTGTTTAGCCAGACATAATGTGTCTGTTATTGACCAAAATGTTGTTATATGGTATGTGACCATATTCCATTGTATAGATATAACACATTTGATATATCCATTTATCAATTGATAGACATTTGAATTTCCAATTTTTGCCTATTTTGAATAATCCTGCTATGAACATCCGTTGCAAGTTTTCATTTCTCGTGTATATACCTGTAAGTGGAATTGCTAGGTCCCTGTTTAACTTTTTAAGGAACTGCTAGACTGTTTTTCTAAGTGGCCGTAATTTTACATTGCCACCAGCAGTGTATGAGGGTTCCAGTTTTTTCACCTCCTTGTCAGCACTTGTTATGTTCTTTTTTTATATATATATATAGCCATCTTAGTGGATGTGAAGTAGTATCTCATTGTAGTTTTGATTTGCATTTTCCTGATAGGTAATGATGTTATCTTTTCATCTGGTCATTGGCCATTTGTATGTCTTTTGGATGTCTGTCCAGATTCTTTGCCCATTTAAAAAATTTGGTTATTTTGTCTTTTTATTATTGCATTGTAAAAGTTCTCTAGATACAGGTTCCTTATCAAATAGTCAATTTGCAAATTTTTCTCCCATTCTGTGGATTTTCTTTTTACTTTCTTGGTAGTGTCCATTGAAACATAGAAGTTTTTATTTTAATGAAATTCAATTTGCCTGTTTTTTCTTTTGTCACTTTTGCTTTTGGTATCATGTCTAAGAAGGCTTGGCTTAACTCAAGGTCATGAGGATTTACTCTTATATTTTCTTTTCCAAGTTTTATAGTTTTAGCTCTTACATTTAAGTCTGTAATTCAACCAAATTAATTTTTTGTGTATATGGTCACGGGAGGAGTTCAATTTCATTCTTTTGCTTGTGGTTATCAAGTTGTCCCAAAACTATTTGTCAAAAAGATCATTCTTCCCCTGTGCAATTATCTTGGTACCCTGCTTGAAAATCAATTGACTGTAAAAGTGAGGGTTTATTTCTAGATTCTCTATTTGATTGACATATATTGTGTATCTTTATACCAGTACCACATTATAACTGTATAGACAGTTTTAAAATCTGGAACTGTGTCCTCCAACAACTTTTCAAGCTTGTTTTGGCCCTCTTCTCTTACTAGTTTACACTATGTTGAAATGTTGTTTTGTAAATATTCTTAAATATGTGTTTGTATTTCATTACTCCATATAAGTGACACACTCATCTTTTTGCAGCCTGTCTTCTTAGCTTCTCTCATTCGAAATCTACCCCATCTCTTTATTTCTTAGAGGTATCTGGTATAGTAGTATTTGCACAGCAAATGCTTTGTGTCATTTAACCCATGGATCTCTCTTCCACTCCTAATCTCATGCCCCAAAAGCACAAACAATGTGCTGTCTTAAGAGCATAGATAAGTGTGCTAATTATCAAAAACACATTTACAGTACCTGGAAAATGTAAGACAACACCCTCAGCAGATGAAAATGACCTGGCATCCTAAAAGGAGGCTAAACTCACATTAATCCTTCAAATGAAAAAATAGTCACGTCATACCCTTTAAATAATGCTTTAAAACGTTCAAAATTATTTATATTGTTTGTGGAAATACAGTTATGTAAGAAAAGTATAAAAATATTCATGGAATGAGAAATGCTAAATCAGAGTAAGGGTATTCCAAGAGAGGGGCCCACAAGGGGTTATATTAATATTTATAATAATTTTCTTTAGGTGCTTGCTTTGATGGTATATATGTAGATGCTCGTTATTATTCGAAGTTTAATGTATGCCTGCATATGATACAAAATACTTTTAAAAAGCAAAGTTGATTGTAAGAGCTTTTTGTTTTGAGGAAGTCCCAATTTTTCTTAGTTTTTTCTGTTTATTATTTTTATATTGTTAATACCAACCTAATTCTCCCAGTGTAGAAAAGTTACACAGAGCTGAGAGAATTTATGTAGAGTCAAGCATTATTATCATTTCCTTCTTGCTTCATATATGCTTATCACGCTTATATGTCACATATGGTTACAAGATATCTTTAGTATGGAAGACATACACATTTAAGATATTAATGATCATGGATGTGTATTCTAGATGAATAGTTTAAAAACAATCTTACTTGGCCTCCTTCTTGAGTTTCTTATTTGTCTTAGTTTAGATCTAAAAAGAGGTCATAAAAATTATTTATTGCTAGGTGATGGATTTAATGTGCAGAGCAGAAAATAGGTTAGAAATGCATGGAATCTAAAAATTAAGCTATAAAGAGATGGTAAACTATTCCATTGGTTTATTTGAGCGAATTTCATAGTTTTATTTGTTTAAGTTTTACTGAAACCATGAAATTCTGAGTCTTAGTTTGTGGTACTTAAAGTCAGTGAAATATCTGATTTATAATAATTTAAAATACTAGATGCTGCCAGTATCTCCTTAGTGTTGAAAATTGTTTTATGCTATCACTACTCAAATATAATTTAAGCATTTTTTTTTTTTTTTTTTTTTTTTTTTTGAGACGGAGTCTTGCTCTGTCACCCAGGCTGGAGTGCAGTGGCGCGATCTCGGCTCACTGCAAGCTCCGCCTCCCGGGTTCACGCCATTCTCCTGCCTCAGCCTCTCCAAGTAGCTGGGACTACAGGCGCCCGCCACCACGCCCGGCTAATTTTTGTATTTTTAGTAGAGACGGGGTTTCACCGTGGCCTCGATCTCCTGACCTCGTGATCCGCCTGCCTCAGCCTCCCAAAGTGCTGGGATTACAAGCGTGAGCCACCGCGCCCGGCCAAGCATTTTGTTAAATAAGAGAATTAGTCATAAGAGTGAATTAGTATCCAGAATTCTTTATGCCATTCTGCACAAGATGATTATAAATATTTTTCTGAGATTAGGTGTGCTACATTGGATTAGGCTGAGATTTTTGTGTATTTTTTTACTTATAAAAAGACTGCCTATGCCTGCTCTTCAGAGAGGCAGATAGGATTTCAAAAAATAAACAAGGTTATATTTATTTTAATATTAGGCAATTAAGCAGGAACATTTATCTGAAAATTGTCAGCATAAACGTGTGCAAATCACCAACAACTACCTCTCTGGTTTCCTAAATCCTGCTGTTGGAATTTCCACATATTCCTTTTATACTCTGTTGTATCTGGGACTATTTCTTAATCATTTGTTGGTCCTTGTATATCTTTCTTAAATTTGCTTCTAGTGTAAAAGCACCAAACAACTTTTGATATTCCCTTTCTCCCCGCCAACTCCAAAATATTTTACATTCATATAGTAGCTTTGCTGCCTTTGAACAGTGTCTTAAAATTGACTCTGAAGTCCCCAGTTTCTCCAGAGCCATTGAAAATTATTCTATCCACACCATAATACAAATTATCATAATGCCTTCAGAATATTTAGCATCATACAATTTAGATCATTTTGAAGTATTCATGTTTATATAACTTTATGTAAGTTTTTGACTTAGTATTTCACATGTATTTGATCGTTCCAGTAATCTTGTGAGGTAGTCCCAGTGGTCCTCATGAAATATAAATCAAATCATATCTCTTTACAGTTAAAAATCTTTCAGTGGTTTTCAGATTCCTTGAGATGAAATCCTTGTCGTTGCATTAAAGGCACTATTTAGTTCGATCTCAGTCTAACTCTCTAGTCTCATCTACCATTTCTCCCCCACCTTGTCATAAACTCCAACTTTAGTCAGTTCCTTCAACACTCAAAACTCCCAAAGTCCTTCTGGCCTTAGCATGTCATCTTCATTCAGTTTAGATACTTTTTCTTACCACTTTTCTTGGAGTAACTCTTATTCAGAGGCTAAAACATTATTTTTTCAGAGAGATTTTCATTTATTCTAAATAGGGCCCTCGTTATATGCTTTCATAGCTCCCTGTACTTTTCCTTCACAGCACTTAACAATATTTTATTATGTACCTTGATTGCTTACTTTTCCTCTCTCCTCCACTGGACTCTTGAGTTACATGAACAAAGGGACCTTGGCTGTTTTGCCAACCATTTTATTCATATGAAGTATTTTTTGAATGAATGAATTCCCATTTCTAAGATGAACAGTCGAAGGGTTTTATTGCTGAGTAACTTTTCTAAGACTTCACAGCAAGTAGTGTCAAAAATAGAAGTTTGGTGTGGTGCTTTTTCTATAGTAAATTTAGAATTTGTATCTACTCAAGTCTGATTTCAGGAGATAAGAATATATATAAACAAAAATAATCATGAAAAATTGAGATTGGTATGACAAATTCATCCACAGTTTAATGTTTGCTACATTTCTAGGAAACTTCTTCAGAGAACGGTAGTGTTTCTGTGTGTGTGTGATCTTAATTGATGTGAAAACATGAATCTCATATAGGCATACGTGTGAACATTTGGGTTCTTTTTCTACTAAGTTTCTGATAGGCAAAGCTCTAACCCTAAAGATACCCACTTTGAAAATACTCATTTTCTCAATAAGTAAAATGGATTGTTAGAAATTGTTGGAATTTATCTTCTAAATAAGCCTTCCAGTTGTATTTATAGCTTGGTGATAATATTATCATATCCTCTGCTATCTCACTTTTAAAAGTGAACTTATTGTTTCATAAAGAGGGAGTGTGGTATATAATTTTACTAGGCATCTGTTACATTTCTAGGTCTTTGTTAAATAAATGGAATTTAAAGTTTGGTGTAATGAAAAGAACACTGAACTTTAGAGTCTGAAAACTAGAGTGCAGGACTTTGTGTACCCACCGAGTAGTGTTACATGACCTTGATAAGTTAGATAACCTCTCTGAGTTTTGGCTTTTCCTTCTGTTAAAAAGGAGGCTGGGCACAGTGGTTCACACCTGTAATCCCACCACTTTGAGAGGCCCTGGCAGGAGGATCACTTGAGGCGAGCAGTTCAAAACCAGCCTGAGGAACATAGGATTTCAAAAAATAAACAAGGTTATATTTATTTTAATATTAGGCAATTAAGCAGGAACATTTATCTGAAAATTGTCAGCATAAACATGTACAAATCAGCAACAAAAAAAAAACTGTGTATTTACTACCCCTCTGGTTTCCTCAAATTAGACCTGTCTCTACAAAAAATTTTTAAAAATTAACCGGGTGTGGTGGTGCTGTCTGTCATCCCAGCTACTTGGAAGGCTGAGGCAGGAGAATCACTTGAGCTCAGGTATTTGAGGTTACAGTGAGCTATGATCACAACACTGCATTCCAGCCTGCACAAGAGTAAGACCATCTCAAACAAACAGATAAATAAATAAATGAAGATAAATAAAAGGTTGCTCTACCCTGTCTCAAAGGATGGAGGGGAGGGAGGGAAGGAAAAGATTGCTCTACCATCAACTAATGTAAAAACACTTTGTACAAAAACCTTATATAAACATTAAACATTTATATTATGCAGATACTAAGATTTTAAACAGAAGTGAGATGATCATGTTTGTGGTTTTAAAATGTTTGGCAGCAGAGTGGAGGACAGCTTGGAAGCAAGCAAAACTTAAAGTAGTTGGAGAAGTCAAGCAGCTACCATAGTAATCTATGCCACTAAAAATAGTGTGGAAGGGGAGCTACAGAACTAAAGTACTTTTCTGAGGATGAAGAGGCGAGTGGCAGACTCTTAGAAATATTCTGGAGGTACTTGGTTACTGGATGTTATGGAGCAGGGAATATAGGTTAATATTCTGGCTTGTGGCTTGGGAAATTAAATTACTGATGAAGTCACTTATTAAAGTAATGGAGAATGGGTAAATGTAGAGAGAGAGAATTGACTCAAGGTTGAGATGTCTGGAAAATCCAAGTTGACATGGACTAATAGGAATTGGAAATATGATTGAGGAACTTGAGGACTAGCTCTGAGATGCAGATTTTGGAATAATTATTCATATGAATTATAGGAGAATATAAACAGTGAAAGAAGAAATCAAAGAGCAGCGCTATGTAATACATTTAAGCAAAAGAGAAGGTTGTAAAAAATTGGCAGGAGTATCACCCCCCCCAAAAGAAAAGAATTACAGAGGTTAATTTTTAGAGAGATTAATAGATATATAAAATTATGAATCCATTGGATTTGTTAAGGTAGTCATTGGTGATTTGTGAGGGCCCATTAGACTAGGAAGACCTGTTTTATTAGGTTGGAGTGTAAGTGAAAGTTGAGGAAATAGAAACTTGAGAAGCTTGACTGTAAGGACAAGTCATAAAATAAGAATAGATGAGAAAATACAAGAGTTGAGAGGTGGTATGGGGGGAGAGGAGAAAAAGACTTAATCTCTGTTGAAATGCTGAGTAGGAAAAGGTCTCCAAGGAAGCAGAGGAAATTAGATCCACAGCACAGGGGCAAAAATTATTGGCCTGGGATGTGAGGAAGATTACTTCCTCTACTGATATATAAGGGAATCAGGTAAGATTCAGGTGTGATGCAGTAGAGTTGGACAGGCTTCTAACTGCTTTGTAAGGTAGGTAGCAAGGTTGTTCAACCTAATGGGTTAGAGACTAGGTAAGACTGGCAAAGGTTTGAAATAATTATTGAGGATATAGAAGGGTATGCTATGGACATGGTGGAAGATTACAGGTCATCTTTGAAGGACTTGAGAGATTGAAAACCATAAGTCTTCAATCTGTGTATCATTTTCTTTAGTAACTTTGAACTCAGATAATATTAACATTATGATAAAAATAATTTCAGATTGATGTGCTAGTATGTAAGAATCATGTGTAATGACCAGGTATGAGGCACCCTCATAAAATTCCTTGTAATCCTCTGAAACAGGAAGATGATAGTGATTAAGCCATAGATCTTTTAGATTATACATTGGTACATTTACTTCATAACTTCTTTACAGGAACACAGTCAAATGTCTTAGTATTCAGAAATATTTCACCTTTGGTTTCATTTATAAAGCATTGACTCCTTTGTATAAGAAATTTAGCCTGTTCATCACAAAACAATTTAATTACTACTCTGGGCTACTCAAGATGGTTTGTACATTAGTATTTAGATGAATTTTAGATGGTTGCAGGTCTGTAGTTAATATAATATTTGGTACCAAAATTTGATCAGCTTCAAATCAGTAAATATGTCAGTTTTGGAATTTTTTCCTTGTTTGTTTTGCTTATATTATATTCCAAGATATAAAGGGTAATAATCTGTACTTTATGTGCTCTTCCTTTTATATGAGATATCACTCATATAAAATCATATATGAGATGTCACTCATAAAATCATATATGAGATATCACTCATTTTTCTGGCTTATTCACTGGTTGCTCTAGTTAGCAAAAGGAAGTATTTTCTCAGGAATGAATACACTACCGTATATCAGAATCACATTTTGATAAATTTAGAAATGATTGCAAATGAATTGTGCTTTTCCAAAGAAAATTCTTCAAGACTTATGTAAATTTTTAATTAAAATCTAATGCAAGTTCACCCGTTTAGAAAAAGTACAACTATAAAAAATATATACAAATGATCATAGTTATGAATTTTTTCAGAAATAAAAAGTAGCGAATAAAAACTGTGCCTTTTATGCATTTTGCTGTATATATTTTGTCCCAGTTTTAAAATGTGTTTATAATTAGTTTTCTTATTTTTATGCATAAAATTCCATTGTTGACTGTCACTGAACACTATCACTTTTGCTAGCCTCAACATTATTCTTAGTCTATTTGACCGTACTTCATTCTGTATGCATATATGTGAAGATGTATCTATATATAACTTCTGTATTAAACAAAAGACATTTACTCTTTCTGTTAAAACTTTCCGGCAGATTTTGGATAACCCTCCTTGCACCACTTGACAATAACTCACAAGCTGCAACTCTTCTGAATCCCACTTCCACAAGCAGACAATCTTTTTTAAGATAAAATGTCATGTTTATTATGGTATTTATATATTTCCTAACCATTTAGCACACGTAAAGCTGTGCTACCGTTTTTATTATCTTCTTTAAAACATGTCACTGACAGTGCCTCAGCAAGAGAAGGAAGGGGATGGGATTAGGGAAGCATGCAAACCTGTACAGCATGTTACCATACTGAATAGTGTAGGCAGTTTTAATATAATGTTAAGTATTTGTGTTTCTAAATATAGAAAAAGAACAGTAAAAATGGCATATAAAAGATTTTTTTAAATGGTACACCTATTTAGAACACTTACCATGAATGGAGCTTGCAGGATTGGACGTTGCTCTGGGTGAGTCGGTGAGTTAGTGGGGCGTGAATGTGAAGGCCTAGGGCAGGGTTGTCCCATCTTTTGGCTTCCCTGGGCCAAATCAGAAGAAGAATTATTGTCTTGGACCTCACATAAAATACACTAACGCTAAAAATAGATGATGAGCAAAAAAAAAAAAAATCACAAAAAATCTCATAATGTGTTAAGAAAGTTTACAAATTTGTATTGGGCTGCATTCTAAGGTGTCCTGGGCCACCTGCGGGCCTCGGGTTGAACAAGCTTGGCCTAGGGTTAATGTTCACTGCTGTAATCTTTATAAACACCATTCACTTAGGCTACACTAAGTTAATTTAAAAATATTTTCTTCAATGATATTAACCTTAGCTTATTGTAACATTTTTACGTTGTAAACCTTAAAAATGTTTTAAATGTTTTTGACTCATTTGTTATAACACTTAGTTTAAAACACCAACACATTATACAGCTGTACAAAAATATTTTCTTCATATCCTTATTCTATAGGCTTTTTTCTATTTTTAAATTTTTTCTAATTAAAATTTTTTTTGCTGAAAACTAAGAGACAAACACACGTTAACCTAGGCCTGCACAGTCAGGGTGATCAGTATCACTGTCTTCTGCCTCCATATCTTGTCCCATTGGAAGGTCTTCATGGGCAATAATATTCATGGAGCTGTCATCTCCTTTGATATCAATGCCTTCATCTGGAATACTTCCTGAAGGACCTGCCTGAGGCTGTTTTACAGCTAACTTTTTTTTTTATATAAGTAGAAGGAGTACACTCTAAAATAACGATGAAAAGTATAGTAAATACATAAACTGATAACAGTTGTTTATTATCATTGTCAAGTATTATATACTGTACATAATTATATGTACTATACTGTTGTAAGACTGGCAGCACAGTAGGTTTGTTTACACCAGCATCACCATAAACATGTGAGTAATGAGTTATGCTACAACATCACAATGCCTACATCATTAAGCAAAAGGGCTTTTTTAGGTACATTATGGTGTATGGGACCACCATCATATATGTAGTTTGTCATTGACAAGAAAGTCATTATGTAGTGCATGACTGTACACAGATGGTCCTCAACTTAATGATGGAGTTACAGCCTGCTAAACTCATTAGAAGTTGAAAATATTATAAGTAAAAAATCCATTTAATATACCTAACATGCCATACAATATAGGTTAGACTAGCCTACCTTAAACGTGCTTAGAACACTTACATTAATCTACAGTTGGGCAAAACCATCTAACACAAAATCTGTTTTATAATAAAGCATTGACTACCGTACTGAAAATGAAAAACAGAATCATCGTATGGATATTAGAAATATGGTTTCTGCTGAATGCTTATCACTTTCACACCATTATAAAGTCCAAAAATCTTAAGTCACACCATAAGTTGGACTGTCTATATCAATTTTTTTCATTATAGTAAGAATACTTAACATGAGCTCTGCCCTCTTAATTTTTTTCTGTACAATATAGTATTGTTAACTGTAGGCACAATATTGTACAATAGACTTACTCATTTTGCATAACTGAAACTTTATACCCACTGAATATCATCACCTCCTTATTTCTTCCTTTCCCCAGCCCCTGGCAGTCACCATTTTACTCTTTGTTTCTATGACTATGATGTTTTAGATACCTCATAAGTGGAATCATGCAGTATTTGTCTTTCTGTGACTCATTTACTTCATTTAGCATAGTGACCTTCAGGTTCATCCATGTTGCTGCATGTGGCAGGATTTTCTTTTTTCGGGCTGAATAGTATTCCATTTTTCTTTATTCTTTCATCCATCAGAAGACATTAAGGTTGTTTCCACATCTTGGCTATTGTGAATAATGCTGCAGTAAACATGATAGTGCATATATCTTCAGGACCCTGATTTTAATCCTGTTGGATATGTACCCAAAAGTAGGATTGCTGGATCATATGGTCGTTCTATTTTTAATTTTTTGAGGAACCTTCATACCATTTTCCATAGCCAATGCACCATATTATATAGTCTACAAGAATTCCAATTTCTCCACATCCTCACCAACAATTACCTTTTGTTTTTTTCTATAATAGCCATCCTAACACGTGTGAGGTGGTACCTCATTGTGGTTTTGATTTGCCTAATTAAGTGTTGTAACACCTTAAAGTTTTCAAAAACAAGCATTAGAAAAGAATTGACTGCATGTATAAGATAGAGCTGTAATTGATTTTTTCCTTTATGCATGATCTGTTGTGCCAGTACCTTTTATAGAATAGTCCATCTTTGCCTATTAGTTTGTAATGATGCTTTTGACATATGTCTTCATGTATATGTGAGTCTGGCTCTTATTTCTTTGCACTGTTTTCATTGGTCTTTTTACTTCTTTCTATGCCCATATCGCATTTTCTTAATCACAGCTTTGACAGTTTGTAACCTTGGGCAAGTTAATTTCTGTGTGCATGTGTACTCCATCTGAAATTAAGATAATAGTACCTACTTTATTGGGTAAATGAGAATACATCAATGTGCTCAGAAGTATGCACATAGCTCAAGAGTAAAACTCAAATATTAGTGATTTTGTTATTAAATTAAACTTAATAAAGTTAATTAACCTTAATACGTTAACAATAATTAACTTAATAAATTAAATTAATAATTAAGCTTAATAAAGAGGCTTAGTAATGAGGAAACTGAGATTTCCACCTTGTTTTTCTTCCAAACTTTCTGGGCAAGTGGGGAGAGGATTATGGAGGGATTCCCTGAAGCAGTGACATTTGGGCAGATATGTGAAAGATTATAGTTGTTAACTATGTGTCTTAGCCCCTTCAGGCTGCTATAACAAAGTACCTGTAAGTGGCTTAAAAACAGCAAATTTATTTGTCACTGTTCTGGAGGCTGGGAAGTCCAAGATGACTAGGTACTGGCAGGTTCTGTGTCTGGTGAGGACACAGCATACTTTCTGGTTCATAGATGGAACCTTCTAGCTATAGTGGAAGGGATGAGGTGTCTCTCTGGGAGCCTCTTTTATAAAGGGATAAATTCCATTTGTGAGGACTCTGCCCTTATGATCTATCTAATCACCCCCTAATTCCCTATCCTTGGGGGTTAGGATTTTAACATTAATTCTGGGGGAGGAGACACACGCATTCAGACTATAGCTCTACACGTTGAAGAGAATAAGGCAATTTTCTAGGTAGAAGGGGTTATGAGGCAGAAAATGGTGTGTCAAGGAACTGAAAGAAGGCTCTTGCAGCTGGATCTGGGCACAAAGAAAAATGGTACCAGCTGAGTCTAAAGAGGTAGCTAGGGATTAGATCATGCAAGACCTTTTAGACAATGTTAAGCATTTTAGACTTCATCCTACATAGTTAACAACTATTTGTATTGGTAGATATCGTAATGACTTTAAGTCAATAAAAAACTCAAATTGAAAATTGGGCTTATCTGTACCCTAGTAGTATATGAGGATTAAGAATACCATTGAGAATATATAAATTCAGGTCTTTGTTCATTATTTGTAGTCTTTGTAATATATTGATTCTGTTCTAGTATTTTATCAGTTCAAATTGAACATTGGGAATTTTGGCAGATTTCATAGATGTAAAAGTATAGTTTTTACAGTGCAACAGATCTATATAAATGTATTGAAATAAAATCTTTTCATTTATTTGTTTATGTCATCTAATCTTACCTTTTTTAGTCTTCTTTCTTGTCTACGTCATCTAATCTTGTCTTTCTAATATATACCTAACAACACTATACATTATTTCTGGAATAGATTCTCCTATTTTTCTTTTTTTGTTTGCTTTTTGAGACAGAATCTTGCTCTATTGCCCAGGCTGGAGTGCAGTGGCATGCTCTCGGCTCACTGCAACCTCCACCTCCTGGGTTCAAGCAATTCTTATGCCTCAGCCTCCTGAGTAGCTGGGGTTACAAAAGCGTGTGCCACCACACTTGACTAATTTTTGTATTTTTAGTAGAGATGGGGTTTCAACATGTGGGCCAGGCTAGTCTCGAACTCCTGGCCTCAAGTGATCCAGCCGTCTTGGCCTCCCACAGTGCTGGGATTACAGGCATGAGCCACGGCACCTGGCCAGATTCTATTTTTCTACTTTCCTGATGTTTCATTACCATAAAATTGTGTAGATAGCCCTAAGAGAAATATGGTGCCCTTTTTCAATTGAAGATAGTATTGAAAGCAATTAAATATCATCAAATGGGAAAGTCTCCTACCATAATAGTATCATTGTACAGAAAGAAGTCACTACAAGATCTAGGAAAGATAGTTGATACAGAAATGTATGGCAATAGATAGATAGTTGATATAGAAATGTATGACATTAGAAGGTTTACCAAGTACTTGCTTTTAGTACCATAGTCCCTTTTTATCTGCAGAGTATAAGTTCCAAGACCCTCAGTGGATGCCTGAACCTGCAAATAGTACCAAACCTTATATACACTGCTTTTTCCTATACTTAGATATAATAAAGTTTAATTTATAGGCCATGCACACTGGCTCATGTCTGTAATCCCAGCACTTTGGGAGGCCAAAGTGGGAGGGCAGCTTGAGCCCAGGAGCTTGAAACCATCCTGGGCAACATAGTGATATCTCATCTCTACAAAAAATAAACACAATTAGCTGATTTTGTGGCACATGCCTGTAGTCCCAGCTACTCAGGAGACTGAGGTGGGAAGATCACTTGAGCCAGGGAGGTCGAGGCTACAGTGAGCTGTGATCATGCCCCACTGCACTCCAGCCTGGGTGACAGAGCAAGACCCTGTCTCCAAAAAAAAGGTTTGTAAATTAGCCACAGGAAGATTAACAGCAACAATTAATAATAAAATAGGACAGTTATGACAATATCCTTTAAAAGTTATGTGGATGTGGTTTCTCAAAATACCTTACTGTACTGTACTTACCCTTTTTGTAATAGTGTGAGATGATAAAATGCATATGTGATGAGATGACGTGAGGTAAATGACATAGGCATTGTGATGTAAACGGAAGATTTCAGAAATAATTTATAGGTTTTAAATTATATGTGTGCTGCGTAGCGTGATGAAATACTGTGCCATTCCACCCAAACTGCCTTCAAGCCGTCTTGGTTATCAGGTCGACTGTTGCAGTATCACAATCCTTATGTTCAAGTATCCCTTATTTTATTTAATAATGACTCAAAATTTTATTTAATAATGACTCAAAAGAGTAGTGAGAGTACCACAGTTGACAGTTAACCTGCAGAAAGTGAAACTGCAGATAAAAAGAGGCTACTGTGTAACTGTAAAGGATTTATTAAGTACTTTGGAAGATAAAACTCTATATCTTAAAAATGTCTAAGTAACTATAAATAGAATTTCCATACTATTCCACAAATTGTTTTTAATGTGTTTTATAACTGGTGTTTGTAACTGTAGTATTAATGTTATCTCAAGTCCATATTCTATTTTTAATGGATATGGCATTAGCTTTCTAAGAAAACAGGAAATTTTGCATTTCCATTTTAAAGGGAAAAGTCAGTAACTAAGAAAAATTAACTGAAGATCAGAATCTACCCTCCCAAATGATACTACACTCCCCAGTAGTTTTTCATACAAGTAAATCATTAAGGGGCAGATAACCGCTTACAAACTGCTTTTGTAGATAGTAGAAGAGTAAAAGCTATTCTAGGTTTGTTCAGAAGAGTACAGGAGAAAAAGCTTGGCAAGTGCAGAAAATTTTCATCACCTTCAACACTTAGTCATGATAGTCTAAACAAATGTTGAATAAAAAGGAACTTCTCTAAGTTCATAAGCAGTATTTATCAAAAACCTACAGCAAGCTAATAAGCAGCAGTTATCAAAAATCTACCTAGTGGTAAAAACTTTAAATATTGTCATAAAAAAAAGACAAAAATATTTGCTGTCTCTTCACCTATATTTTAGGAGCCCTAGCCAAGAAAAATAGGCAGTACACAAGAACAATAGGAATACAATTAGAAAGGAACAATTAAACACATTATTTGCAGCAACAATATGAGTTTTTAGATAGAAAAATCTAAGGGAACCTACAACCAGGTAGAACTACTAAGAGTCCAGGATACTGGTGGATATCAGATTAATCACTTAAAAAAAATTAGGCTGAGCACAGTGGTTCATGCTTGTTATCCTAGCACTTTGAGAGGCTGAGGCGGGCGGGTCGCTTGAGGCCAGGAGTTTGAGACCAGCCTGGTTAAGATGGCGAAACCCGGTCTTTAGTAAAAATAGAAAAATTAGCTGGGCATGGTGGCACAAGCCATAATCCCAGCTACTCTGGAGGCTGAGGCACGAGAATTGCTTGAACCTGGGAAGTGGAGGTTGCAGTAAGCCAAGATCGTGCCACCACACTCCAGCCTGGGCAGCAGAGCGAGACCCTGTCTCCAAAAAACAAACAACAAATATTATTTCTATGCATCAACTACAAGCAGTTATAGAATGTAATTAATTGAGGAAAAATGTAAAATTCACATAGAAAAACTGAGGTTTCTAGGAATAAGTTTAGCAAAACATGATTTTTATTGGAAAAACATATAAAATTTATTGAAAGACATTAACCTGAATAATGGAGAGATATGCCATGGCTGTGGATAAGAAGACTCACTTTGGTAAAGATGGCAGTGTCCCTCAACTTTGTAAGTTTAATGTACTTCCAATCAAAATCTTATTAGACTTTTTTGTGGAAATTTGCAAAGAAAGCAAGTCGAATGTCTGAGTATAAGTAAAGTCATTGCTAGTCTAGTCAGTGTTTATTTTAGAAAATAGGATTTTCTTAAGACTTAGTCCTTCAATTCTTTTCTCACAAATCTTAAACTCCACAATGTGTGGGGGCTTTCAATTGCATAATCTTGACAGTGGGTTCAGAATACTGGTACATAGATAATTCTGCATATCCACTTTTAGGGAGTTAAACTCATGAATATTCGTTAAGAATTCTGAGGTTTTGTTAGGTTAGTGCCTTTGCTTTAGCTATTTTCGGACGTAACTGTGGGTTTTTGTTCTTATAGTGCTATATATGGTAAGCACAGAAAGAAACACTAGAATGGATAATCTTCTAAAAAACTTTGTTACCTGTACTATTACACACATGAGCTTTAAATCTGTCATTAACCTTTATCTTTACCTTTGATTCTGCTTGTGATTGAACCTGGTTAAATGTGGGGGAAATGTTTCTAGAAAAGAATTTAAAATCATTGTGAACCAATGACAAAGCAGTATTTTATAGCAAGCATACTGTAGTCAGAATAAATTTTTACAATGTTTTAGGTATTTTTTTAATGCTTTCTATCCTAGTGAACACTTGTTTTACTTTTTCTGTCATTGGTCATCTGATGAGAAGCTAGTTTCTAGGTAGCTGAAAATAAGATAGATATAGTTTCAGTAATGTTTACAGTGTTAGCTGTATCACACTTTTGAAATCATTCAAAAACCAATCTTGCTTGCCCCATATTTTACTACTATAGGAGGAACAGTCAGAGATAGTATTGTTGTTATTAACTTCTGTTGGTAAAAAGCTTAATTAAGGTTTTAAGACTTGATTATACTTTCTATTAATATTTTTATAGATTTAGGGGCTACAAATGCAGTTTTGTTACATGGATGAACTGCGTAATGGTGAAGTAAGGGCTTTTAATGTAGCCATCAGCTGAATAGTGTATATTGTACTCATTTAATAATTCATCATCCCTCTCCTGCCTCCCACCCTTCTGAGTCTCCAGCATCTATTATTTCACTCTCTATGTGTATACATGATTTAGCTCCCACTTATAAGTGATAACATGCAGTATTTGATTTTGTATTTCTGAATTATTTCCCCTAAGATAATAGCCTCCAGTTCCATCCATGTTGCTGCAAAAAGCATGGCTTCATTCTTTTTTATGGCTGAGTAGTATTCCATGGTGTGTGTGTTTATGTATATGTGTGTGTGCATGAGTGCGCCACATTGTCTTTATCCAATCATCCATTTATGGATACTTAAAATGTTTCCTAAGATAATGGCCTCCACTTCCATCCATGGTGCTGCAAAAAACATGGTTTTATTCTTTTTTATGGCTAAGTAGTATTCCATGGTGTGTGTGTGTGTTTATCCATATATGCCACATTGCCTTTATCCAGTCATCCACTGATGGACACTTAGGATATTTCCCTATCTTTGCTATTGTGAATAGTGCTGTGATAAACATACAAGTGCAGGTGTCTTTTTGATAGAATGATTTCATTTCCTTTGGGTGTATACCCAGTAGTGGAATTACTAGATCCAGTGGTAGTTCTATTTTTAGTTTTTTGAGAAATCTCCATACCGTTTTCCATAAAGGTTGTACTAATTTCCATTCCCTCCATTCCCACCATTCCTTTTCTTCTGCATCCTTGCCAACATCTGTTATCTTTTGACCTTCTAATAATAGCCATTCTGACTGGTATGAGATGCTTTTTCACTGTGGTTTTACTTGCATTTATCTGATAATTAGTGATGTGGAATTTTTTTCACATGTTGATCATTTATATGTGTTAGTTTGAAATTTTTCTGTTTAGAGTAAACAGACAATCTACAGAATGGGAGAAAATATTTTCAAACTATGCGTACAACAAAAGACTAATATCTGGACTCTATAAGGAACTTAATAAGAAAAAAAAAAAACCCACGAAAAAGTGGACAAAAGACATGAACAGAATTCTCCAAAGAACACATACAGATAGCAAATGTATGAAAAAATGCACAAAATCACTAATAATCAGAGAAATACAAATCAAAACCACAGTAAGATACCATCTCACACCAGTCAAAATGGCTATTATTAAAAAGTTAAATAACAGATTTTAGCAAGATTGCAGAGAAAAGGGAATGTTTAATATGTTATTGGTGAGAATGCAAATTAGTTCAGCCCCTGTGGAAAGAAAGCAGTTTGGAGATTTCTCAAAGAACTAAAAATAGAAATACCATTCGCTCAGCAGTCCCATTACTAGAAAATAAATCATTCTACCAAAAAAACACTTGCACTCATATGTTTATCACAGTACTATTGACAATAGTAAAGACGTGGAATCAACCCAGGTGCCCATCATTGATGGATTGGATAAAGAAAATGTGATATGTGGCCGGGCGTGGTGGCTCATGCCTGTAATCCCAGCACTTTGGGAGGCTGAGGCGGGCGGATCACCTGAGGTCGGGAGTTCGAGACCAGCCTGACCAACATGGTAAAACCCCGTCTCTACTAAAAATACAAAATTAGCCAGGTGAGGTGGCGCATGCCTATAATCCCAGCTACTCAGAAGGCTGAGGCAGGAGAATCGCTTGAACCCAGGAGGCAGAGGTTGCGGTGAGCTGAGATCGCACCATTGCACTCCAGCCTGGGCAACAAGAGCGAAACACTATCTCAAAAAAAAAAAAAAAAAGAAAAAGTGACATATATACCATGGAATACTGTGCAGCCATCAAAAAGAATGAAATTATATCCTTTACAGCAACATGGATGCAGCTGGAGGCCATTATTCTAAGCAAATTAACACAGATACAGAAGACCAAATACTGTGTGTTCTCACTTATAAGTAGGAGCTAAACATTGGGTATACACGAACACAAAATTGAGAACAATAGACACTGGGGATTCCAAAAGAGAAGAGGGAGAGAGAGGAGTAGCGGTTGAAAAACAACCTCTCGGGTACTGTATTTGCTACTGGGCAACAGGATCATTAGAAGCTGAAAGCCCAGCATCACGCAATACACCCATGTACCCCCTGAATCTAATATTTAAAATAAAATTTAAAATTTTTTAAAAATGAATTTATGATATAAAAATAAATTTTAAAAATCTGTGTTCTTTGCCCACGTTTAAATGAGTTTTTTTGGTTACCATTGTTGTCATTGAGTAGTTTGAGTTCCTTGTAAATTCTGAATATTAGTCCCTTGTTGGAGGCATAGATTACAGATGTTTTCTCCCATTGTTAGGTTGTCTGTTCACTCTCAATTACTTCCTTTGCTGTACAGAAGTTTTTCAGTTAAACTAAGTCACTTTTGTCTATTTTTGTTTTTTGTTGGATTTGTTTTTGAGATGTTAGTCATAAATTCTTTGTGTAGGCTAGTGAACAGAGAGTTTTTCCTAGGTTTTTTTAGGACTTTTATAAAAGTTTCAAGATCTTGAATACACCTTGCGTCAATTTTTGTTGTTGTTTTTCGACCCTGAGTTAAATATTTTATATAGTGAGAAGTAGGGGTCCAGTTTCATTCTTCTACATGTGACAATCCAGTTTTCCCTGCACCATTTATTGAATAGGGTCTCCTTTCCCAGTGAATGCTTTTGTCAGCTTCGTCGAAGATCAGTTGGCAAAGGTATGTGGCTTTATTTCTGGGCTCTCTGTTCTGTTCCATTGATCTGTGTGTCTGTTTTTGTACCAGTACCATGCTGCTTTGGTTACTATAACCTTGCAATTTAATTTGAAGTTGGGTAATGTGATGCCTCCAGCTTTGTTATTTTTGCTTAGGATTGCTCTATCTATTGAGATTCTTTTTTTTATTTCATATGAGTTTTAGAATTGTTTTTTCTAATTCAGTGAAACATGATGTTGGTATTTTGATAGAAATTACATTGAATCTGTAGATTGCTTTGGGCGGGGGAGTATGAGTTATTTTAACATTATTGATTCTTCTGATCCATCAGCATGGGATGTTTTTCACTTATTTGTGTCATCTACAGTTTCTTTCATCAGTGTTTTGTAGTTTTCCTTATAGAGGTCTTTCACCTCTATACATCTAATCAGATGTATTCCCTGGCATTTTACTTTTTTTTTTTTTTTTTGGTAGCTTTGGTAAATGAAACTGACTTTGATTTGGCTCTCAGCTCGATTGTTACTAGTGTATAAAATTGCTTCTGGATTTTGTAAGTTGATTTGTATGCTGAAACTTCACTGAGTTCGTTTCTCAAAGAAGTCTTCATGGAATCATTACGGTTATCTACCTATAAGATGATATTGTCAGCAAACAGATAACTTGGCTTCTTCTTTTCCAACTTGGATGACTTATTTCTCTTGCTTGTTTTCTGACTGTGACTTTTAGTACTATATTGAATTGGAGTGTGTAAGTGGGCATTTTTGTCTTGTTCCCGTTTTTAGTGGGAATGCTTTCAACTTTTCCCCATTCGTATGATATTGGTTATAGTTTCGTTGTATGTGACTTTTATTATTTTGAGATATGTTCCTTCTGTGCCTAGTTTGTTGCAGGTTTTTATCATGAGATGTTGAATTTTACCAGATGGTGTTTTTGCATCTATTGAGATTATTATATGGTTTTTGTTTTTAATTTTGTTTAGGTGGTGAATTGCATTTATTGATCTGCATATGTTGAACTTTCTTTGCGTGCCTGGAGTAAAACCCACTTGATCATGGTGTATTATCTTTTCGAACTCTGTTATATTCAATTTGCTAATATTTTCTTGAGGAATTTTGCATCTGTATTCATCAGGAGATATTGATCTGTAGTTTTCTTTATTTGATGAGTCCTTGTTTGGCTTTGGTATCCGGGTGACACTTGCCTTGTAGAATTAGAAAGGGAAGATTCCCTCTACTATTTTGGAACAGTTTCAGTGGGATTGGTACAAGTTCCTTGTATGTCTGGTAGTATTCAGCTCTGAATCTGTCCTCTCCTGAGCTTGTTGTTGTTGTTGTTGTTGTTGTTGTTGGGAGATTTTCGTCTTACTGATTTAATCTTAGTACTCATTATTGGCCTGTTCAGGGTGTCCAGTTCTTTCTGGTTCAATACAATCTTCGGAGGTTGTATGCTTCCAGGAGTTTACCCACTTCCTCTAGGTTTTCTAGTTTGTGCATGTAGTGATGCTCATAGTAGTCTCTGATGACCTTTTGTATTTCTGCAGTATCAGTTATAATATCTTCTTTTTTATTTCTGATTGTGTTTATTTGAATCTCTTTTCTTGGTTAGTCTAGCTAGCAGTCTGTCCATTTTGTTTCTCTTTTCAAAGAACTAAGTTTTCATTGATCTTTTTGTATTGTATTTTTGGTTTCAGTGTCACTTACTTTTCCTCTGATCTTCATGTCTTTTCTTCTGTCAACTTTGGATTTAGTTGTTGTTTTTCTGTTTCATTGGGTGTGACATTAGGTTATTAATTTGTGTGTGTGTGTGTGTTTTTAGACAGCAGTATAAACTTTCCCCTTAGCACTTCTTTTGCTGTATCCCAGAGGTTTGGTATGTTGTATCTCCTTTTTCATTCGTTTAAACATTTTTTAAAATTTTCATCTGAATTTTGTTGTTGACCCAAAGATCGTTCAGGAACATGTTACTGAATTTCCATGTATTTGTATAGCTTCAAAAATTACTCCTTGGGATTGATTTCTAGCTTTATTTCACTGTGGTTTAAGAAGATACTTGATATGATTTCAATTTTTAAAAAAATTTTTTAAGTCTTGTTTTGTGGCATACCATATGGCCTATTTTGGAGAATGTTTCATGCATGATGAAAAGAATGTATATTCTGCTATTTGGGGGTAGAATGTTCTGCAAATGGCTGCCAAATACATTTAGTTTAGAGTCCAATTTAATTCTGGTGTTTCTTTGTTGGTTTTGTGTCCTGATGATCTGTCTAGTGCTGTCAGTGGAATATGGAAGTCCCCCACTATTATTGTATTGCTGTTTATATCTTTTCTTAGGTCTAGTAATGTTAGTTTTATGAATCTGGGTTTGGGTCCTCTGGTGTTGGGTACATATATATTTAGGATTGTTATATATTTCTATTGAATTGATCACTTTATCATTATAATAACTTTGTGTATTTTTTTTACTGTTTTTGACTTAAAGTCGGCTTTATCTGATCTAAGTATAGCTACTCCTACTTGTTTTTGGTTTCCATTTGCATGGAGTATCTTTTCGCACCCCTTTCTTCAGTCTGTAAGTTTCTTTACCACTAAGGTGAGTTTATTGTAAGCAGCATATAGTTGGATCTTGTTTTCTAAATTCATCCTGCCAATCTTTATCTTTTAAGTAGAGCATTTAACCCATTTATGTTTAAGGTAAATACTGATATGTGAGGTTTTATTCCTGTAGTAATGTTAATTGTTATCACATTGCTTTGTAGTTTCATTGGTGTAATTACTTTACAAGACCTGTGGATTTTTTATTTTCTTACATTTTTATGATGGCAAGTATTGACCCTTCGTTTCCATGTTTAGACCTCCCTTGCATTTTTGTAGAGCGAGTCTAGTGATGACAGATTCCCTCAATGATTGTTTTTCTAGGAAAGACTTTATATCTCTTTTATTCATGAAGCTTTTTCTAGCAGGATACAAATTTTCAGGTTGACAGTTTTTTTTTTCTTTAAGCCTATTTTGAAAATAGAATCCCAGTCTCTTCTGACTTGTAAGTCATCTGCCAGGAGGTCTGCTGTTAGTCTGATGGAGTTTCCTTTGTAGGTGACCAAATGCTTTTCTCTTGCCGAGACCACACACAGTCTGATGACTCTATGTCATGATGAGGTCCTTCTTGCAATGTATTTTTCTGGGTTTCATTGAGCCTCTTATTCTGGACAAGAGAAGTTGGTTTTCCAAACTTTTTGCTTTCTTTTCTTTTCTTTCTCAAGAATACCTATAGTTCCTAGGTCCAGACATTTTAATGTAGTCTCCTACTTCTCAAAGGCTTTGTTCATCTTTAACATTCTTTTTTCTTTCTTCAAAAGACCTGTCTTTATGTTCTGAGATTGTTTATTCTCCTTGATCTAGTTTATTCTTGAAGCTTTCATCTGTATTTTGTAAATCCTTCAGTGAATTTTTTATTTTCAAAAGATTTCATTTATATCCTTAATTGATTTTCTGTTTCTTTGTGTTGGTTTTTCACATTTTCCATGAATCTCATTGAGCTTCCTTAAAAATCAATATTGTGAATTATTTAGCATTTCAGTAATGTTGGTTAGAATTTATTGCTAGAGAGTGTGATCCTTTGAGGGTATTGTAACACCCTGTTTTTTCAAACTTCCAGAATTATTACACTGGTTCTTTCTCATCTGGAAAAACACATTTCTCAGTTCGAATTAATTTTTGTTTGAACGAGACCGTTTTCCCTTGAGGATGTGACTATAATGCACATTGAATAGGGTCATTTGGCTTTGCTTCTAGGTGCTTTTAGTGGCAAAGACTTTATATGAATTTCCTCGTTTTAGATAGCCTTTGGTGGCTTTCTCAAAAGTCAGGTGTGATAGTGGTATACTTGGCTTGTGAGCAGGCTCACAGCCTCCTGTAGAGTCAGGGTAGCAGAGGTCTCAAGAAGTGTATCTTGTTCCCAAATTGTGTGCATTTATGTTAGCAGATTTTGTATTGGGTTGTGCAGTTCATCCTCCAGGCCAGTAAGTAGCATTTGCAGGTATGAGTCAGCTTCAGTGGTAACAGTGGGGTTTACGCTTAATCTTTGTTTGCCAGGGAAAGCTCAGATATTCTGATGACTGGCAAAGGCACCAGCCCTGACAAGGGTGGCAGGGGAGAGGGGAGTCATTGGGCCACTGGTAAAATGCACTGAGGTCTTTTGTGGAGAGGGGTGGGGGGTTGTGGGCTGGGTGATGAGCTGTCTTAGCACCCTGGCCTCAGCAGGCACGAATGTGATGTTTCCCTCTCACACTCTTGTTCTGGTGCTCAGGTTGTTCAGTTCTCTTAGACACTGCTGTTTATTTCCAAGCTGCAATGTAGCCTAGAACTACAGGAGATGCTTGCCCCATGGCTTGACAGTACACTTCTGTGCTATCTGGAAATGGGTGCCATGCAGACTCTGCTCCCCATGGCAGGACCCCTGAAACTCTAGGCAGAGAGTGGGACAGGACCCACCTTTCTCATGAACCTGGGCCCAGAGGCCACTGCCAGTGGAGCTGCAGTTGCCCCTCACAGCTTCAGATAGCCTGCTCTCTGGTTTCTTGCCAGCTTCCCATGGGAGCAGCAATGACTATGTCTGCAGCAATGGGTGGAGGGGGAGGAGAAGTCGCATTCTCTATGTCTGGGCTCAAGCACAGAGGCCACTTGGCCAGTGGTACAGGACCTTACTCCTCACTTGCAGTGCTGAGCAGAGTTTGTCTCTGTGTCTCTGCCAGGAGCAGGCATTTACTTGCAGCCCTGAGCAGGGAGCTCTTGGAGGGCTCTGGAAAATGCATGCTTTGGTTTCCTTAGTCCCAGGGGCTGTCCCTTTGGTGCACCGCCCTTTTACTTCTCTTAAAAGTAGCACTCCTTGTGGGATAGATTATTGGGAACCTTGCAGCACCCCTAGGTCTAACTAGCACTGTGCCACTGCTGCCCGCTGAGTGGGTGCTGGGGAATGTCAGCAAGAGCTCCCAGGATGTGGAAGCACAAGGGCTGAGGTTCTCTGGGCAAGATAAAGTCCCCTGATGGATATGCTCTGACAATGATGCCTTGCCACAGATGCTTGAGTCTAGGAGTGTGGGAAGGTGAGCAACCCAGCGTGAGCTTGCAGTCTGGTGTAACACCCTCAATAAATCCCTACCCTTACCACTGTCTGGGTTTGTGAGAGCAGAGCTCTCCCATAGATCGCATACTAGCACTCTGCCACAGGAATGAATGAAGGATCCCAAACACTCTCGCTTACCCTTTCCATGCAACACCAAGTCCCTTGGGGCTCCCAGCCACTCTTTTTTGGCCTGTCACTTCCTTCTTTTTCTATGCCTAAATTTTTTCCTGTGATTTTTGTGTACTAGTATTCTCTCTCTGATATTCTGTTAGAGCTGCAATTATGTGTTTGTAATTTTGGTTCTTTTTTCTCTTTTGAGACCAAGTCTCTCTCTGTCACCCAGGCTGGAGTGCAGTGGTGAGATCTCAGCTCACTGCAACCTCTGCCTCCCAGGTTCAAGCAATTCTCCTGCCTCAGCCTCTTGAGTAGCTGGGATTACAGGCACCTGCCACCATGCCTCCCAATTTTTGTATTTTTAGTAGAGACAGGGTTTCACGATGTTGGCCAGGCTGGTCTTGAACTCCTGACCTCAACTGATCCAACCACCTCAGCCTTTCAAAGCGCTGGGATTACAGGCGTAAGCCACCACACCTGGCTGTAATTTTTTTTCTTTTTTCTGAAGAGAACTGGAACTTGATGTCTCTAGTCAGCCATCTTGAACCTCTCTCTCTGATTATAATTATTATAATTAACCTTGCAACCCCTGATAACTGGTTTCCTTTACCTCCGAAACACACAATAAAGTATGTAAAATTATTTGCAAGCTTCTTGTAAAAGAACCATTTTTTCTATTTACCATATTGCATTTTTAAATTTATTTTGACAGATTCTTATGGTTATTTCCATTTTTATTCAATTGAGAAGCATTTTCTTGAATACGTATATTTGTATTTTTATGTCAATATTTGTCATCAAGTAACAATAGGAATAATACTTTATACAAATGAAGTTTTGTCTTTCTAATACTAAGGGGCATTACAGTTCTCAAATATGCTTTGAAGTAGATATGTCTTTTAATATAAAAGGAAATATCAAAAAATAGATGGCTCTTCTACTGTTCCTGTATTTTCCTTAACCAATTTCTTTTATTTTTTAGGTACCTAGTCGATAGTCGCTGGTTCAAACAGTGGAAAAAATATGTTGGCTTTGACAGTTGGGACAAATACCAGATGGGAGATCAAAATGTGTATCCTGGACCCATTGATAACTCTGGACTTCTCAAAGGTCATTATTTTCTTCCTTCAGTCAAGTTGTAAATGTGTTAAATTTCATTATATAAATGTCAGTGTGTTGAATATGGAGAAGTTAGTGCAAATAAGTTGATAAAGTAGAAATATCTTTGCATTACAGATTTGACCTAATGAACTTATTATTCTAATTAGTTATTAAAAATTTTATTAGTTATTCTGTATGACAAGTTTTGTTTTTCATTTATGATGTAATAAGGTTTTATTGTTGTTTAAACCCTTAAATGAAGAATGTGATTTCTTCATTTAAAGATTTCATTATTAAGTAATCATTATTTAATGATTATTTATTACTAAATTATAAGACTGATTTTTGTTATTAAATAATAAATAAAGACTGATTATTTTGCGAAATGCTATGTCACATATTGTTTTTCCTAGTGGACACATGACATTTTTTAAAATTTGAGGAATAATCATATATGCTTACATTCTTAAATTTTTGCATGAGCTTTCTACAACCCTCACTACTTCCCAGTCCTTCTATATACCTCTTATTATGGGTAAAGGGAACAAAACATAAGTACCAGAACTTCCATTTCTAACAGTGGTTCTCAAAACACTGGATATCAGGCAACGGAAAACAGTGATCTTGAGAGATGGGAAACAAAATAGGTAAGCCCTCCAACTGCCTTCACTTTACTGCATTAAAAGAGATTTCCAAGACACAACATGGGAAGATGAAACCCATGCAGACCCTTGCTATCTCCCTTAGTTGAGGAAACAGAGTTTGCAGTCAAGGAAAACCAAGGCTACAAGAGTCCAGGAAAATACCAGAAAGTAGGGAGTAGCTCAGAGAGAGAGAGAGAGAGAGAGAGACCTAGACCCCCCATAGGGTTGCTCTTAAGTCTTCAACTGTTAATCAGCACTTTGCATATGAGAAAACTGCCCAAGGCCAGACAAGGTACCACTGAAAAGAAGGAACAATCATCGAGGCTAATATAGGATTGGGAATCATTTGTGTTCTCAGCAGCCAGAGTAGAAAACCACATAATTTAGAGTAGACTTCTGAGAACAGTTTTACTTATGTAATAGGATGAAATTAATTTTCCTGCTCTGCTAACCTGAAAGCATCAAACTATTTCCAAGAAACTTAACTGCATTTCAGAATAAAACTTGAGTATTTATAAGAATACAAAAATATCCAGCATTTTTTGTAAAATTGATAATGGCTTGGATCTGACCAAATATTACCTGGCATATGAAGAAGCAGGAAGATATGATCAATAATGACAAGCAATGTCAATCTTAAAAACAAATCTCCCCAACAAGACATGGAAAAAATTAATAAAGAACAGATGAGACAAATACAAAATTAAAAGTTGCTAGATTGAAACCCAGCTCTATGAATAATCACATTAAATGTAAATACCTCAACTAAAGGTAGTGACAGTGAGATTAGATTAAAAAGTTAAGAACCAGCTATCAACTGCCTACAAGAAACTCACTTTAAATGTAAGAACACAGATAGATTAAAAGTAAGATATGGAAAAAGATAACACCAGGCTGTGGTAAGCAAGACTAACCCCCAGTGATCCTCACTCTTATATAATACTCTCCCCTTTGAGTGTAGGTGAAACCTGTAAATAGGATGAAGATATCACTCTTGTGATTATGTTATGTGGCAAAAAGAGACTGTCCTGGTGAATGTAATCTAATCACATGTACCCTTTAAAAGCAGAGAGTTTTCTCTGTCTCTGGTGGCAAAAGAATTCAGAGATGCATGAAAGACAGTCAATATGTCATTGCTGGTTTGAAGTTGGAAGGAATCATGTGAGATGCAAGGCAGGCAGCCTCTAGGAATCCAGAGAGTGGCCTCAGGTTGACAGCCAGCAAGGAAACGGGAACCTCAAACTCACAACCATGGGTAACTGAATTCTGCCAACAACCTGAACGGGCTTGGAAGCAGATTCTCCCTCAGCCCTTCAGATAAGAGCCCAGCAGGGGTGATACCTTGACTTCAGCCTTGTAAAACCCTAAGCACAAATCCATTTGAGCCCTCCTTAACTACTGACCCACAGAACTGTGAACTAATGAATTGGTGATGTTTAAGCCACTATGGTAATTCATTATGCAACAGTGGAAAACTAATACACATGCTAAGACTATTTTTTAAAAAGCCAGAGACATTAAGTTTCAGGATAAAGAACATTATCAGGGATGGAAGGTCACTTTATAATGACTAATGGGAGGGGATAGTTCATGAAGAGAATATAGTAATCCTAAATATATACCTACCTAATGGCATAACTTGAAAATATATGAAGAAGATTGATGTCAGCAGGATGATAGAATAGAAAGTCCCAGCCCCCAACCCCCAACAGAAACACTGAAGTAGCAATGGACCAGACTATCTTTATGAGAAACCCAAGATCCAGTTAAGAATTTGTAGTACTCCAGATGAGCACAAAACTGAGAACAACATTGAAATGAGTAAGAAAAATTTTATTTTGCCCACATCAGCCCCTCCTCCAAGGAGTCTTAGCTTAGTCTCAAGAGAGATTGTCTCAGATCAGGCCCTCTCCCTTGGGGGGAAAGAGAGAGATCATGCGCTTAATTTTCCAGCCCTTCAGTGTACTACCCAACAGGCCAGTTTTCTAAAAAAAAATTTTTATCACCTTACACAGAGTGCTGATGGAACCAGCATAGTTCTGATGCCTGGGGGCAGTTAACAGAGGAAAAGGGGTAGGTGGTTGCTGCAGCTGGAAGGCTCTGAGAGATTGAGAAAAGGCTAAGAACCTGAGGCTTCTCTCCCAAGAAGGAAGGAGAGGAGTGGGGGCATCCTGCACTGCCCATGCCTTTCAGTGTGCTGCCTGAGGGGCCAGTTTCTGTCATGCCTCATTGTACCAGGGAGCTGACATAGTTCAAATAACTGGGGGAAGTTGAAAACAAAAGAAAAGGGATAGGTGGCTTGCTGCAGCTGCCACAACCCTGTAATATTGGGAGAAGGCATAGAACCTGAGACTTGTCTCCCAGGGAAGAGGAAAAGGGGTGGAGTGTACCTCTAGTGTTCCAGTCTTTCAGGGTACTGCTTGAAGGACTGATTTCTGTCTTACCTTACCCAGTGTGCTAATGGAACTGGCAGAGTTTGGTGAGGGCAGACAGGAACAAAGGAAAAGGGGCAAGTGGCTTGCTGCACTCAGCACAACTCTACAAGATTTGAGAAGGCAGAGAACTCAAGGAAGAGGGAGACAAGTGGGATATGCCTCTAATGTTCTGGTCTGTGGTATGATGTAGTAAGATACCAGAAGGAGGAAGAGATTATGGGCGCCTGAAAAAAAGGAAGTCCACAAATCCTTCTAATTAGGAATCTGCATGCACAAGTACAGAAAAGACATATCCACAAAAAAAGTTTGAGATGTTCTCAGAATCTCTAGCCAGGCTGATGGGTGGAAGTGAAGCTATTTACTTTTCAAAGCCAGCTGATAAAGACTGGGAGAGGTGGCTGTTTCTTCAGTTGCCCAAACACCTGTACAAAGCTATAAGAACTCAGAGAAACGTGACACAAAAAAATAAAATCCCCAGAAACTGACCCTAAAGAAATAGAGATGAATTGCCTGACAGAGAATTCAAAATAATTGTCTTATAAAGCTCACTGAGTTACAAGAAAACATAGACAACAAAACCAGAAAAATAAAAATTTACAAAATTAAAATATCAACAAGAAGCTAAAAATTATGAAGAACCAAACAAATTTTGGAATGTGATAACTGAAAAATTCACTAGAGGTCTTCAACAGCAGACTTGATCAAGTAGATGAATTGGCAAACTTGTAGACGGATCATTTGAAATTATCCAATCAGAGGAATAAAAATAATAAAAAAGAGTAAAGGAAGTCCGAGTGACTTATGGGACACCATCAAATGAACCAATTTGTGTGTATGGAAGTTCCAGAAGGAGGGAAGTGAGAGGGCAGAAAGCATATTTAAAGACATACTGGCTGAGGCCAGGTGTAGTGGCTCACACCTGTAATCCCAGCACTGTGGGAGGGCAAAGTGGACGGATCACATGAACACAGGAGTTCGAGATCAGCTTGGGCAACATGGCGAAACCCTGTCTCTAGAAGAAATACAAAAAAAAGAATCCAGCCAGTCGCGGTGGCTCACACCTGTAATCCCAGCACTTTGGGAGTCCGAGGCAGGAGGATCACAAGGTCAAGAGATCAAGACCATCCTGGCCAACATGGTGAAACCCCGTCTCTATTAAAAATACAAAAAATTAGCTGGGTGTGGTGGTGCGCACATGTAGTCCCAGCTACTCAGGAGGCTGAGGCAGGAGAATCGCTGAAACCTGGGAGGCAGCAGTTCAGCGAGCTGAGATCATGCTACTGCACTCCAGTCTGGCGACAGAGCAAGACTCCATCTCAAAAAAATAAAATAACATAATCTGTGGGTGGTGGCATACACCTATAGTCCCAGTACTTGGGAGGCTGAGGTGAGAGGATTGCTTCAGCCCAGGAGACAGAGGTTGTAGTGAGCCAAGATCGCACCACTGCACTCCAGCATGGGTGACAGAGTAAGACCCTGTCTTGCAAAAGAAAGAAAGAATGAAATAATGGCTGAAACTTCCTGAAACTGGGAAGGGAAATTGGACATCTACATTCACGAAGCCCAAAGAATTGAACAACACTGTTAATCAACTTGACCTAATTGAATTTTGTAAAACATTCCTTGTACCCATTAGGAATCACACCCTATCCCTTCTTTGCTGCCACCCCCCGCTCTAGCCAACTACTAATCTCCTTTGTCTGTATGGATTTGCTTATTCTGGACATCTCATATAAATGGAATCATACAATATGTGTGTGGTTTGTTTTTTTTTTTTTGAGATTGAGTCTCACTCTGTTGCCCAGGCTAGAATGCAGTGGTGCAATCTCAGCTCGCTGCAACCTCTGCATCCCAGGTTCGAGCAATTATCCTACCTCAGCCTCCCGAGTAGCTGGGATTACAGGTGCGTGCCACCACACCTGGCTGATCTTTGCATTTTTAGTAGAGACAGGGTTTCACCATGTTGGCCAGGCTGGTCTCTGAACTCCTGACCTGAGGTGATCCATCTGCCTCAGTCCCCCAAAGTACTGGGATTACAGGTGTTAGTCACTGTGCCCGGCCCAATAAGTATTCTTTTATGTTTGTCTCCTTTTACTTAGGACAGCACAATGTTTTCATGTTTTATCCATGTTGTCACATGAATCAGTACTTGATTTCTTTTTATAGATGAATGATTTCTACTGATTGGTAGCACATTTACTTTATGCACTCATCAGTTGATGGACATTTGAGTTGTTTTCACTTTTTGGCTCTTCTGGATATTGTTGCTATGAACATTCATGTAAAAGTTTTTGGGTAGATATGTGTTTTTCTAATGGGTAGATACCTAGACATGAAATTGTTGGGTCTTTTTAAACTTCATTGTTTAACTATTTTAGGAACTGTTAGACTGTCTTTCCAAAGTCATTGCATCATTTTACATTGTTGCTGGCAGTGTATGAGGATTCGTTGCTTCACATTATTGCCAACACTTGTTCTTGTCTGTCCTTTTTATTATAGCTATCCAAGTGGGTGTGAAGTGGTATCTCATTGTGATTTTTGACATACATTTCCCTAGTGATTAATGATGATAAGTTCTTTTTTGTGTGTGCTTGTTATATATCTTTTTTAGTGAAATATGTATTCAGATCCTGTGCCTGTTTTTAAGTTGTTTGTCTTTTTATTGTTGTATTTTCAGATTTTGTTATTTATTTAGGATGCTAGCCCCTTATCAGATGTATGATTTGCAAAAATTTTTTCTTATTCTATGAGCTTTTTATTTTCTTGATGGTGACCTTTGAAGCACAAAAGTTTTTTTAATTTTAAGTCCAATTTGCCTTGTTTTTTCTTTGTTGCTTGTGCTTTTGGTGTCAAAGCATTGCTGAAACCAAGGTTGCAAAGATTTATGTAAGATTTATACTTACATTTTCTTCTACGAGTTTTATAGTTTTGGCTGTTACATTTACACCATTGGTCTACCTTAAGTTAGTCTTGTATATGGTGTGTGGTAGTGTTCTAACGTCATCCTTTTGCATATGGATATTGAGTTGTCCAGTAGGCTTTTTAATAGGAAAGGATAAGCTGATCCAAAAATTCATGTGGAAATTCAAGTGGCAGAATGGCTGAAACAACTTTGAATTTTAAAATAAAATCATAGAAGTTAACACTATTTGATTTCAATCCTTATTTTAAAGCTGTAATAATAAATATAGTTGATATTGACATAAAGACAAATACATCAATTGACCAGATGAGAGAATCCAGAAACAGATCTACACATACGTAGTCAATCAGCTTTAGAAAAAGGTAAAAGAGGAATTCACTGGCAAAAGGATAGTCTTTTAAACAAATGCGGCTTGAGTATTTGGATATCTGTTTGCAAAAAACTGAACTTTGATGCATACGTGGCACTGTATACAATATTAATCCAAAATGGATTATAGACCTAAATGTAAAAACTTAAACTTTTAGGAAAAAATCTTTGTGATGTTGTGTTGGCCAAAGTTTTCTTGGATATGATTCAAAAGCAAGGTTGATAAAAGAAAAAATGTAGTTGTATCTCATCAGTAACAAAAGCTTCTTTAAATGACACTGTTAAGAGAAAGAAAAGAGGAGCCACAGTGTGGGAGAAAATATTTACAATCATGTAGCTGATAAAAGACTTGTATGTAGAGTATATAGTTTATAAAACTCATTTTGAAGAAAACATAAAGCCCAATGGAAAAAGTAGGCAAGAGATTTGAACACATAATTCACCAAAGAAGATATAGGTTTCAAAAAGCACGTGCAAAAATGCTCAACATAATTCATATTAGAGAAATGAAGATTAAAACCACAATGAGAAAACTGATCCATACCAAGTGTTGGCAAGATTGTAGAGGAAGTAGGACTCTCATACACTGTTTCTATTGATGTCATATCATAAGAACACTTCAGAAAACAGTCTGGCAGTTTCTTAACAAGTTAGACATACATTTATTATAGAGCCCAGTCATTCCACTCCTAGGTATTTACCCAAAATAAATGAAAGCGTTTTATCCATATGACCAGTTGTACACAAATGGTCATACAGTGTTATTTGTAATAGAAAAAGTTGTGAACAACTCAAATGCCCATCAACATCTTAATGGATAAACAAAATGTAGCATATCCATACAATGAAATCCCACTCAGCAATTAAAAGAAATTAAGTACTGATATGTAAAAACATGGATAGATCTCAAAATAATTACATGGCATGAACGAAGCCAAACAAAAAAGAGGACATACTATTTTTATGTAAGAGTCTAGAAATTGCAAATTCGTCTATAGTAACAGAAAGCAAGTGCTGTTTTCATGTACAGGTCTAGAAAATGCAAAGTAGACTATAGTTGCAAAACGCAGAATAAGTAACATTGTCTTAATCCCTCAGGTTTTTTCTCGCTTCTTGATTTATATTGTTATATCTTATTGGGAATAGTGTGTTCTCATTATTGAAATGCTACCAAGAACAATTTGCTTTCCGTATCTGTTAATTAAGACTAACTTAGGACAAGACAAATCTCCATTAAGTTGGATATAACTCAGTGAGATATTTCTGTTCCTCTTTCTGCATTTTAAAAATTCAGATGGACAGATAACAAGTCTCAGATTAGGACTGTGATGTAGGTATGGTTCCAGAAATTTCTTCTAGATCTGTGGCCTGTCTTGTACTAAATTTTTTAGTCTAACTAGAAATTTGAAAGTGGATTGTGAATTAGAACCACATCTGAAGAATTACCTCCATTTCAGATCTTGGGAGAAATCCAGATTGTGGGCCTTCTAGAATAATGAAATGGTTCACAAGATGCCCATTTGTGATTTCTGTCATGGTTCCTAGCCCATGTGTCTTGGTGTCATTGTAAAAGGTTGTTGATTTGCTTCTGAATTTCCTACAAAGGCTGATGCTAGAATGAATATTGTTACCATGTGAGGGATCTCTGCTACTCAAAATATGTGGGAAACACTCTTTTGTCAAGTCTTTTGACTAACAGTTACTCCATAGTATTTTTTTAAAGAACCTAATAAAAGAATTATGTTTTTAAATATTGCTTTTTGATTTATGGTACAAACGGAAAGTTTTAAAGCAATAGTTTATTTTGAAATATGTATGGCAAGCTTGTCCAACCTGCAGCCCATGGGCTGCATGCAGCCCAGGATGGCTCTGAATGCAGCCAAACACAAATTTGTAAACTTCCTTAAAACAGTACGAGATTTTTTTAATGATTTTTTTAAGCTCATCAGCTATTGTTAGTGTTACAGTTCTTCCAATATGGCCCAGAGAAGCCCAAAAATTGGACACCCCTGATGTAAGGGAGCTGAATTGCTTTAGAGCTTAAAACTTGTTTTAAATACTTAAATTAGCCTTCATGAGTTTAATTTGTAATGTGTCCAACCAAAGTATTTAGAGTTAGGTACTACTGTTTCTTTTTATGTATTGAGTTTATTTTTTCTTTTGCAGATGGTGATGCCCAGTCACTTAAGGAACATCTTATTGATGAATTGGATTACATATTGTTGCCAACTGAAGGTTGGAATAAACTTGTCAGCTGGTACACATTGATGGAAGGTCAAGAGCCAATAGCACGAAAGGTACATTTTAATAATAACTGACTATAAATATTATTTTTCTTGATTAGTTCACATTTTATTATTAATTCAATGAATTGTGAAGTCTTATCACTTATCTTAGAGAAAAAACCAGCAAAATTACCATACACCGTGTTATAATAATGGCAAGTAACATGTTAAGAGGGTTTACTTATGCTAGCCGCTATGTAAGTATGTATTATTGATTAATCCTCTGTATATATAGAGAGAAAACTCTATAAGGTAAGTAGTAGGAAATGAGGATAAAAAGTTAGGATCTAGTTATTTTAGAGAGTCATACCAGGATACAGACTTTGGCAACCTGACCCTGTTTTCTGTGCTGCACTGTTTTTGATAAATCAATTAGAAAACAATGAAGAAACTAAAAGTTGAAGCAATGTTTTTTGGAATGTAAAAATTTTTTAAACTTGAAAATGTAGATTTTTTTTATATCCTTTAACATTTTAAAATCGTAGTCTAGAAACATTAAGAATAACCAATTTCCTTTTTTTAGGGAACTAAAAAGCAATAAGTAAGGGTTTTGCTATAGTAGAATACCAAATATTCAAGGTAAATGAGCGAACCTTAGACATGTATTTGATCATTTATTGTGGGAGGGGTGGGAGGCTGAGAAGGGACCAGAATCTCTTGGCATAATTTTGTATCTGTTTTGGGTCCCCCCCACCCTCCTCCCATCCCCGGCCACACAGAAACAATTAAAAAGCTGGATTAGGTAACATAAGGGTAAAAAAAACCTCTAGTAGACCTAACTATATTTGAATTTATTTGAAATTGATGCTACAAAGTTGCCATGTTAACAATTTGTATTTGTGTATCTATGGTTTTAGGTATATTAGAAGCTAACCTTGGATCTTATTTTCTGAATAGATCTTGAACGTACCTTTTATTTATTTTTGTTTAGTTTTATTCCTTAGTTTCACTCAGCGACTTCAAAATTAGAATTTATCTCTTGTAGGAATGCTAGCCTTATAGATCTGTGAAATGATCTAGTTACTTTATCTATAGTTGCTGGAGAATTGAGTGTTTTGATCAAAGGTAGCCTATTTAGCTGCAAAACTGTGTAGAATTATTTCATTCTAGGATAAAGGAAAATTTGTGTCCAAAATATCTCTAAAGGTATTAAACTGTATTCCTTTCATCTTAATGATACACTTTTTTTCTTATAAATGTAGCACATAATATACTAGCAGTCTTCAGTATGATAAACAGATCAACTACCAACTTCATTGCCATTACTCTTTGAAATAGTCATTGAGAGTTCTTGAAACCTGTGTCTAATAACAAAATAAAATATAATCGAAAATTTCACACAAGTAGAAAGAAAAAACATTGACAAATCTCTTGGAAGACCACATACTTATTTTTAACAAGATGAATGAAATATATTCAATGTGTAAAATAGTTTGCAAATGTTTATGTGCTACGTTACATTGCGTGGAGTTCTTATTACAGATGCAATTTCCTACAACATTAAATCTGCAGTAAAATTTAATTAATCACACTTACATTTGGGAATTTCATTTGCATTTTCACTGTGCCCCTCATGACTGATGCAGGTGGAATTCAAAGAAGTAAATAGACCAGCTTATAGTGTCTGAAGTCAAAGATGAATGTTACCCATCTCTGATTGCATTAAAGAATCTAGGATTGGTGGTTCCCCTAGCTATAATGCAGAAACCAAGTTAAACATCTTCCTGTACCTCAAAGATCTCTAAAATGCATCATTTATAGTGTCAACACTCAAAGAATGGACGAAAAGAAAGCAGGGATATAAGCAGAAAATACAATGGAATCAAAATCCAAGAGAAACAGCAGACAATAGAAACAGACCCATTAGAAACCCAGGTAACTGAGTTATTAGATTTTAGAATAGTGGGCTTATTATGCTTAAAAAAAAAAAAAAAAAAGGCAGATGAGAAGTAGGGCAAAACTATTAAAGAAGCAGCAAATACAATTCTAAAACTAATAATATGAAAATTTTATGGATTTAATGTTTAGGAGTAAAATGATTACACCAAACAGAACTGAAGAGAAAATTTGTAAACTAAATGATTTGTCAATAGAAAATATACAGTCTAAAGCTTAGAGAGACAAAAGAATAGAAAATACAGAAAAAAGCTAAAGCATAAACAGAATGCAGTAAGTAAGTTTAACATGCATACATATAGTTGGAATCTTAGAGAAGAAAGAAAGAATGGGTAGAACTAATACTAAAGGAGATAATAGCTGAGAATTTTCCCAAGCTGAGAAAGGTGTCATGCTTTAAGTTAAAGAAATGCTATGAATCCCAAACTGAAATAATACAAACAAAACTGTACCTGGTACAAATGTTGAAAAGCAAAGGCAAAAAAAATTTCTAATAATAGCCAGAGAAAAAGACATGTTGTCTTCAAAATAAGCATAAGACAAAGTAATGATTTCTCAAGAGAAACCATGGAAGCCAGAAAACAATGGATTTTGATATATTAAAAGAAAATAACTGCCAATATAGGATTCTGTGACTAAGAAAATAATCCTTCAGGGATGAAGGTGAAAAAAGCCATTTTCAAATAAAAACTAACAGAGTTTGTTACCTGCAGATGTGTATTAAAGGCACTACAAAATAATCTTAAGAATGGAAGGAAAATTATTCCACATGAAAGCTTGGAGATGCAGGAAAACAGTGTAGACTGACAAAATGTAAATGTTGTGAGTAAATCTTAAGATGGACTGTTGAAAACATTAATAATAATTTTTATGGAGTTGAAAATGTGTGTAGAATTAACTACACAATAGTGTTAGCATGTAAGTTAATATTCTCCACTATGTTCCCCAGTGATCCCCAACTCCTCATATCCATATTCTTGGGCACTCCTCTTCCATGTTGTACTGAGGTTGGTCTGTGTGGCCAATAGCATATATCAGTACTCATGGTACATCGCTTTCGAGATTAGGTTATAAAAAAACACCGCGGCTTACATCTTGGGTGCACGTGCACTCTAGCTGTCTCTCTTTCTCATTTCTCACTCGGGGGAATTCAACTGCATATGGCGAGGACACTCAGGCAGCCTATGGAGAGGCCCACATGGTGAGGAACTGAGATCTCTGGCCAATAGAGAGGAACGGAGGCCTGCAACAACCATGTGAGTGACCTTGGAAGTGGATCCTTTAGTTCTAGTTTAGCTTTCAGATGATTGAAACCCCCAGCCATACCTTGAGAGCAACCTCATGAGAAACTCTACACCAAATCAACCCAGTTAAGCTGCTCCCAGATTCTTGACCCTCAGAAACATTGTGAGATAATGTTTGCTGTGTTAAGCTGGTGAATTTTGGGGTAATTTATTATGCAGCAATAGATAACTAATACTAATCTTGGTACCTGTAAATAGGTGCTGATATGAAAACTTGAAATGTGGCGTGGCTTTGGAGCTGACAGTGAATAGAAGTTGTCAGAACTTTAAGAGTATCAATGAAAGCTTAAAGGGCCTTAAACTGTTAGTAGATTACTAGACTTTGAGATGGCTGCCAGTGAGAACTTAAAGTGAGGAAAGTCTTACTGGAAACTGGTAGAAAGTGGTCTTTGTTATACAGTGGTAGAGTAAGTTTAGCAACATGTTGCCTGCAGTAAACTGAAAAGTTAAAGATAGTATTTAATGAAATTAGAGGTCTGCCAAAGTGTTAAAAGTACTGCCTAGTTTCTTTTTTGTGTTGCTTATAGTCAGATGTGAGAGAGGAGAAATACACTAAAGAAAGGATTGTTCAATAAAACAGAGTCAGTATTTACTAGTTTTGAAGATTCCTAGTCCCTCCAGATGGCAAACGATGCTAATACTAAGAAGTGTTTCTGAGCAAAGATAAAACTCAGAGTATTCTCAGAAAAAAGTATGATCTAATCTGCCAGCCAAGGGTGTGACTGTAAGTTACCTCAGAAAAATCAAAGGTCATGCCTCACAGTACTATTCAGAAAAAGGCCCTATAAAGCATTTAAGGGTTAACTTAGAGGTTGTCCTGTCAGTAGTAATATTAACTAATATTAAGGGTGTCTTCTCAATATGTGACTTCTAAGAACAGGAGGGCTTCAAGAAGCTTACAGGCAACCCCTTAGCTTTCTCAGCATAAAGCCAAAGTAGAGAGGACTTATCCTACAGAACATTTGTGGATATGGCTTTTGCCTAACGGAATGAACTCCAGTAAGGTCCAGTGGAGACCTACGTTGTTTTCGAATTACCTCGCAGAACCACTGCCATTTTGGACTGCAGAGACAGTATTAAATGAAAGACGCCTTTGACCTCCCAGACTCCAATAAGTAGGAATCAGTCTGAAAATTTACTTAACTTCAAGCATGTGCTAATGCATGAAAAAAGGATGACTCAGAGAACAGAACCAAATGTTAGATAGAATAATTTTCAGGCAAGGGTAGAACTGAGTTCCAGTCAAGGAATTTCTAGTATTTGTCCAGGTAGATTTCATAATTGCTATAGAGCATTGATTCATTTGTACCTCCTATTTCCCCTCTTATAGAACAGGAATATTTAAAAGGCTATGTTCTGTGTGCTTCATCATTTTATTTTGGGTGTATGGGGGGCAGAAAACTTGTCTCTTAGTTCACAGGCCTATAGATCAAGAGGCACTACAGTAGTTCCCCTTATCTATGGTTTTGCTTTCCGTGATTTCAGTTACCTGCAGGCAACCATGGTCCAAAAATATTAAGTGGGAAATTCTGGAAATAAACAATTCATGAGTTTTAAATTGTACACCATTCTGAGTAACATGATGCCATCCGTCTCCATGTCCTCCCCTGGACACTATATGCTACCTTTCCGTTTGTCACTTGGTAGCCATCTTGGTTATCGATCTACTGTCACAGTACTTTGTTGAAGGGCATTAGTAGCATAATGCAGCGTTACAATGTACATCATTCACTTCACCTCTTCTTATCAGATAGACATTTAATCATCTCATATCATTACAAGAAAAAGGGTGAGTACAATATGATAAGCTGCCTTGAGAGACCACATACACATAACCTTTATTATAGTATATTGTTCTAATTGTTCTATTTTATTATTAGCTATTGTTACTCTCTTAGTGTGCGTAATTAAACTTTGTCATAAGTATGTATGTTTGTAAAGGAAAAAGCATAGTGAATATAGGGATTAGTGTGCTATTTGTGGTTTCAGGCATCTACTAGGGGTCTCAGAATATATGTCTTCAAAGGCTTATAGAATATTTATAATTTGTCAATTATAGATGACAAATTTCTGAACTCCAAGTTGCTAAAATGAATTGAGACTAGTCGGGGCCTTTGGAAGAGCTGAGTGTATTTTGTATTTTGGGGGCAGGAACTGTGAATCATTGGGGGCCAGGGGGTAGACTGTGGTAGCCAGCCTCAAAGATGCTCCCCAGTGATTGTGACCTCTTAGAATCCATAGTCTTGTGTAATCCTTTCCCACACTGTACTACAATTGGTCTGTGCAGTCAGTAGCATATGGCAGAAGTGGTGGTATGTCACTTCTGAGATTAGTCCTTAATGGATGCCGGTACTTCTGTTGGGAGTGCACATACGCGTGCTATACCTCCCTCATCCCCTCCCCTCGGATCACTCACTCTGGGCGAAGCCATAACTTTGCCCTTAACTTACCCTATAGAGAGACTCACATAATGAGGAACAGAGGCTGCCAGCAGCTACATGAGTGAGCTTGTAATTAAGATTTGAACAACATGATTAACCACCATAACCTAATTGACATGTACATTGTACTTAGTCATTGCAGAATACACATTTCTATTAAGTGGAATTTTTAAGCAAAATTGACCATATTCTGGGTTATCAAAATTCCAGTAAACTTCAAATGATAGAAATTGTTCACTGTATTTTCTGTCATTAGTGGGATTAAGCTAGAATCAGTAACAAAGAGATAACCTGATTATCCCCCAACTATCTAGAAATGGAAAAATATACTTTTAAGTAATCCTTGAGGCAAAGAGAATGAGAAGTAGATATATTTTAAACTGAATAATAATTAAAATACAACTTAAAAGAATGGCTGAAGTCATTCTCAGAAGGAATTTTATAGCTTCAGTGCAAATATTGGAAAAGAAAGTGAAAATCTATTGTCTCAACAAGTTAAGAAAAGGAAATTGAACTTAAGAAGAAACATTATAAAGTAGATATTAACAAAATAGAAAACAAACCTACATTAAATGAACAACATTCAGTCATTGTAGAGAGCAGTGAAATTAGACCAGTAAAATAAGGATGAGTCCTGGCAAGATTGTTTAAGAATAAAAAGAGAGTAGGCACAAATAACCTATATTGCAAATGAAAAAGGAAACATCAAGCAGTCTAAAGACTTTTTTAAAAAGGTGATGTTTTGAACAGTTTTATGTAAATTTGAAAATTTAGATGAAGTGGATAATTTCTAGACAAACAAAATTTTAAAATGTCAATACAGTAAGAAATAGGAAACTGGAATTCACCTATATGATTAAAGAAATTGAATCATTGAAAACCTTCCCACAAAGAAAGCTTCAGGCCAAGAAATCTTTACCAGTATATTCTACCAAATATTTAGGGAAGCCATAAACCAATACCATACAGATTCTTTCTGAGAATAGAAGAAGCAGTACTCCCGAACTTATTTTATAAGGCTAGCGTAAACATGACATAAAACCTGAAGGACATTACAAGAAAGAAAAATTACAGGCTGGTCTCACTCATGAACATAGATAAGCATCTGCTTAAGTCCTAAACACAATGTTAGCAAGACAAATCCAGCATTATGTAAAAAGGACAAAAATGATCAAGGTAGATATTTTTCAAAGAATACAATTTTAACTTTGAAAAGCATTCATAATTTTAGCAGAATAAAGAAGAAAAATAATCTCAATAGATGTACAAAGAACATTTGATACTCAACATCCATGTATGATCTTTAAAAATAAACTCTTAGAAAACTAGGAGTAGAAATCACCTGTAAATATTATACTTATTGGTAAAATATTAAAAGTTCTTCCTAAGTCAAGAATAACTGTGTTAGAAATCTTAGCCAGTATGGTAATATAGTAAAAAGAACTAAAAGAGTGAACCTTGTAAAAGAAGACATAAGACTATCAGTATTTTCAGAAGGCATGACTCTACAGGTTTAAAATTCCAAAAATATGTACTGGTAAACAATTAGAATTAATAGGTAAATTTAACAGATTGCCTGATATAAGGGCAGTATAGGGAAACCAGTTTTTTATTGGCAACAAAGTTTATTTTTATTTGTACAAATTTGTGGTGTACATGAGAAAATTTGTTACATATATATAATAAGTAGTGATCAAGTCAGGGTATTTTGGGTGTCCTTCACCCAAATTCAATACATTTTTGTTAAGTATAATCACCCTGCTCTGCTATCAAACATTGAATTTATTCCATCTTACTGTATGTTTGTACTTTTAAGCCACTTCCCTTCATCCTTCCCTGCTCCCTTCCTTATCCTTCCCATTGTCTGTTATCTATCTTTCCACTCTTTACTTCATGTGATCAAATTTTTTAGCTTCCACATGTAAATAAGAACATATGATATTTGTCATTTTGTCCCTGGCTTATTTCACTTAACGACCTCCAGCTTCATCCACGTTGCTGCAAAAGACATGATTTCATTCTTTGTAATGGTGGAATAATACTCCATTGTTTATATATATATATATATATATGTATACACACACACACACACAATATTTATCCGTTCATCCATTGATGAGCACCTAGGTTAGTTCCATATCTTGCTATTGTAGATAGTGCTACAATAAACATGTGAGTGCAGGTATCCCTTTCATATATTGACTTCTTTTCCTTTGGGTAGATATGCAGTAGTAGGATTGCTGGATTCAATGGTAATTCTATTTTTAGATTTTTGAGAAATCTCCACACTGTTTTCTGTAGTGGCTGTACTAGTTTACACTCCCATCAACAGTGTATAAAGTGTTCCCTTTTCTCCACATCTTCGCTAACATCTGTTGTCTTTTGTCTTTTAAATAATAACCATTATGGCTTGGTTAAGGTGATATCTCATTGTGGTTTTGATTTGCATTTCTCTGATGATTAGTGATGTTGAACATTTTTATATACCTGTTGGCCATTCATTTGTCTTTTGAGAAATGTCTGTTCATGTCCTTTGCCCACTTTTAAATGGGATTGGTTTTTAACCTGTTGAGTTGTTGAGTCCTTGTATATTCTGGATATTAATCCTCTGTTGGATGAATAGCTTATAAATATTTTCTACCCTTCAACAGGTTGTCTCTTAATAAAGTTGAATTTTAAAATAACATTTACGGGTCAAAATACTTAGGAATAAACCTAATAAGAACTGTGTTTTTCTATACTGAAAGTTGTAAAACATTACTGGGTAAAATTAAAGAAGACTTAATAAATTAATGGGTCTAGCCTGAAGGTCTAGAGGCTGAAGATGTAGAAGGAGTAGGTCACTAACGTTTTTCTGTAAAGGGCAAAATAGTAAATATTTTTAGCTTTATGCGCCATTTAGTTTCTTTTGAAATGACTAAACTTTGCTGATTTAGGCATAAAAGCAACCCTAGATAATTAATAATTGGGTATGAAAGTAGCCATAGACATAAATGAATGGGCGTTGCTGTGTTCCGGTAAAGCACTATATACAAAAATAGATGATGGGTAGATTTAGCCATCTAAACCTAAGTTTAGCCAAACTTAGTTCATAAGTTTGTCCATCACTGGATCTAGGCATTGGCTTTAATGTCTACCAGCATCACAAAAAAAAGGAGCAACTAGATATTTGCAACCTGTTTAGAGTGAGTGTATGTCACCATCTATGAAGTGGTCTAAACTAAAAATTTCAAGAATAGGAAAGATGGAGAACTTCTAGGTTAAAAGACACTTAAGAGACAAATTAGTCTGTTGCAGTATATGGACCTTATTTGGATCCTGATTCAAACAATACATTAAAAATGAGACAAAAGGAAAAATTTGACTTTTGACTGGATATTTGATATTAATTGATTAGTTTTAATTTTTTATGTGTGATGATGGTATTGTGGTTATGTTTGAGTCTTTGTTTCTGAATATTCTGAAGTATTTGTGGATGGAAAATCACATATATAGGATTTATTTCTTACACATTAAGAACTATGATTTCATACTTCTCTGTCTTCACCGTTATCTGTTCTCACTCAGACTCCAGGATCTAGGTCTAATTTATCTGCACCAAATGTAGGTACTCAATAAATGCTTTTAAAATGAGTGAAGCTAGCTCCTACAGAAGAGTAAGTCAGTCTGTTAGAGGCCTGGTATTATGAAATAGTTTATATAGTACTAGATTTTTTTAGAAATTACTTTTATTTCTCTTCCCATTTCAGGGAGGGAGGCACTTGGAATGAAGGTAAAGTTTCTATGAAACTTTTCATACACAGATATAAAGAGTAGACTATATTAGGTTTATTTAATATGTTTAATGGCCTTGTAAAAAATGCCCTCAATATTCACAGCAAAAAATGAACAAATAGAAATTATTTATTTTAATCCTCTATAAACTTATATTTAGCTCAAATACTTAGTAAAGAGACTTTGCCTTCATTATGGTTATGAATTAATGAAAATATGTTTACATATCCATAAGTCTTAAATTTTGGATAAGGAGCCAGATTTCATCATGTACTCACTTTTTATTTATGGTAATATAACAGTGTTACAATTCATTTAAAGTAAACATTGTAACTATCCATCTGTAATACTGAAACATAGCTATCACTTCTGAATATCCCCCTTCCGATCTTATTTCAAATATACATTTTAATAGTTATAATAATTAGGTAAATAAAACTATACTTTGTTATAAGCTTGTTTCTTCCTGTTAGTCTTCATGACCATCATTTTGAATGCATACATTTTTAATTAAGGTAGGAAGGAGATTTTATGTAAACAAATTGAAGGAGATTATATAAGCAAATAATCTACATGTGACCATTATAACATTGATTCGTAAATGTGCTAATTATTTTTCTTTTTATGGTGCTGTTATTTTCAAGCTTTAATAGTACATATAGTATGACCTTTTCATATAAAAATAGTTTGACAACAAACTCATATTTTTAAAAACGACACCTTGTTAATACACTACTTTGAGAATTAGTAAAATAAGTATCTTATAAATATAGTAGCAGTATTCTGAGTAGTGATGATGAAGGTTTTAGCAATGTAAAATGTAGGAGAGAACAAAAAATGTTGAGAAAAATTCTGAATCCCAGTAGTGTGGATTTTGAAATATTCTTGATATTTTGTTTTCATAGATCTCACAATAACTCTGACAGTTAAGTCACCAGGTTCTTTCCAGGAAAATATCTATAGTATTATGAAAATGTATTTTCATTTTTAGAAAACTGTGCCTCTTTAGAAAGTATATACCTCAATATAAATCGTAATGGGGGGGTTGTTTTTTAACCATACTTATTCCTTTTCCTGCTTTGTGTTGGTCATTCCATTTTTCTTTTTCTTCCATAAAAATGAGGCCTGCAGTTTACTTTAGTTTTAGTTACTACCAGTGATTAGTAGCTACTTTAATGTAGTTTATTTTGGGATTTTACTCAGCTATTGAGCCCCAGTACAGAAATTACTGATAAGAATATTTGATTCCTTGTTTCTCTACTTAAATATAACTACAAGTAATCTTATAAAATTAAATGTTACTACATTTGTAACCATGAAGTAAATCAGCCTAAGATGTTTAAAACAAATCTCAATCGTTTAACATATTGGTTTTACAAAACAAATTACATTTATTAGCAGAAGGAGAGGTACAGCCTGCTACCTGCTTAAAAAAATTGTAACAAGTATGATTAAGAAACTATATATGACAAAGTACCATAAAAATGTGTGTTGGATTAGATGATAAGTACTAGATGAACTGCATTTGAATTTTTTCCATGCAGTGAAAGACAAGTTTGTAAAGTCCTTTTCTGAATTGATGTAAGCTTGTGAGTATATCCAACGGTCATTTGGAGCCTCCCTTTTGCCATATTTGTCTAATGGATCACATATCAGGCCTATTACTATTTTCAGAAACAGTATTCATGACTGAAATCCTACAGTTAACCTTTAGAAGATCAAAAGGAATTATACTTATTTAAAAGGTGACCTTCATATATACATAATTTCCTTTTTATGCTTTATGGCTTGCATGCTTAACAGCTTGCTTTTAATTGCTACATAAAATTACTAAGTGTGTAGTTAAAGGTCAAACAAAGTCACTGTAGGGTGAAACTAACATATCAGTTACCTAGCCATAGCTGAATATTTTGGCAACAGTGATTTGGAGTTATCATTTTAATAGATATATTTTAATGTAACAGTGATAATATAGCCATTAAGTTGAAATTGTGTGAACAACTTTTTAAAGGTTTTCTGCTTGGGATCACTACTAAAAGCTAAGAAGTATGTTTGTATCTTCAATCAGAACTCTGTTTATTTGTTTTATAATGTATAAAGAGAGTACGTATGTATATATTTGCACATAGTCATTTTGGGTAAGCTTTCTCATTATAAATACTGAATATTAATTATTTATGGTGTACTAGTGTATCTTCATAGATCAACAGAATGCCTTTCCAAACTGTCACTTAATGTCTTAAAATCATGACTATTTCTTTCTTTTAAATATCAAAATTTCCAAAAAGGTTTCTTGCTTTTGAAGTTTTAACTATCTAATATCTTTTTTTATATATATTGACAGGCTTTAATAGTGACTGGTTTTTCATTGGAGATCTGCAGTTTTCTAAAGTCTCTTTAAATGTATTGTTATTAGAATGAAATATATTGATATAGGTGACACTGATTTGTTTTGTTTCATTATTTTAGGTGGTTGAACAGGGTATGTTTGTAAAGCACTGCAAAGTAGAAGTATATCTCACAGAATTGAAGCTGTGTGAAAATGGAAACATGAACAATGTTGTAACTCGAAGATTTAGCAAAGCTGACACAATAGGTAATGCAAGATCCTGTCTTGTTTTTAAACCATTGCTATTAGATATTTAATTAGGATTATCTTTGTATATGCTACTTGGATGATAACCATTTTAAGGGTTTATATATAGACATTCGATTTCCAGCTTTGATGCAATGTCTTAGAGTTAAATTATTTATTGTTTCTTGTATGCTTTTGCATTTATTAAATGAATTTTAACATTTGCACCGTTTTGCTTTTTTAAAAAACATCAAATAATTATTGTTTTTATTTAGCAACTGGTGTGTCATTTGTAACATAGACCTTTAAATAAAAACTTAATTAAAACTTGGTAAGGTAGCATGGAAAATGACAATTGGCTATTTCCTTTTTTCTCCTAGTTTATTCTTTGGTACAGTCAACTAGCCAAGGCAACAGGCTTAGTGTTATTTTGACACATTGACTTTTCAAATTAATGAGTAGCGTAAGCAGTTGTAAGTCAAATATAAGTGGACTTAATTCTCTCTATATATTAAAATGTATATAAATTGTTTTCGTTCTATTTAAAAGGCGTATTTTTAATTTTAGGTAAAGAATAGATTGAATAAAATGTTTTTTAAAATAAATGATTATGAATTTAATAAAAATTACACAGTTTTTGTTTCATAAAACAACTCAAAAAATTTTGAAGTGTTTAATTTCAAATGAAGTTGTAAAACAAGATTAATGGTAATAACATTGATCTTAGAAAATACAAATGAACAGTGAAGAAGGACACATAACTTGTAGAACCCAGCATGGAAAAGAGATTAGCAAATTTATGAATTATAGCATGGCATAAGATTTCCTTGTTGGAACCAGTCATTAAAGTAAATGAAAGTATTTCTGAATTTCATTAAGTGCATTTGGCTTTCTTTTACCACTTACCCACTTCAGAGTAGGAAAATCCTTTTAACCCATATTTTTTATGAAATAGTAGCATTATTCAAGTACTCAGTGCTTGGTTAATCCTAATGTTTGCACCAAATAAAATACAGCATTATGTTATGAATCTTTATTCTGCACTCTTCATTTAGCTAGAACACTTATAAGTTCGAGATTAAGTTTCAGTAAGCTCATAGTTGGCCAGACGCGGTGGCTCACACCTGTAATCCCAGCACTTTGGGAGGCTCAGGCAGGTGGATCACCTGAAGTGAGGAGTTCGAGACCAGCCTGGTCAACATGGTGAAACCCCATCTCTACCAAAAGTACAAAAATTAGCCAGCTGTAGTGGGCATGCACCTGTAGTCCCAGCTACTTGGGAGGCTGAGGCAAAAAAAATTGCTTGAACCCGGGAGGTGGAGATTGCAGTGGGCTGAAACCGTGCCTCTGTACTCTAGCCTGGCAACAGAGCAAGACTTCATCTCAAAAAAAAAAAGCTCATTGAGTCATCTTTCTAAAATGAATGCTTAAAGGATAAGGAATTTCATACACAAATTTTATTATAATTATTATTACAGATAAATTGCTTGACTTTTGAATTTCCAGATTTATGGAATATATTCAGGAAAATAAGATACTTCTACATATTAAAAACAAAGTTTTCAACATATGAAAATTATTTTAATCATGAATATGTACATGAGAAGAGTCTGTAAATTTAACAAGGGTAGTCTGTTAAAATTAATTGAGAGAGTCGTCTCTGAAATTTATAGCCAATTGGAATATAAATGAGAAGCTACCTCTTAAAATAATGTTTTCTAGTTATTTTTAAACTTTGGTATTTTCTTCTCTCCCTACCTCATTTTGATAGGAAAATTATATATAAATATGAGACCATCAGAGATATTATTTTAGAACATTATTATACTAAGTATTTTGAAACTTAGGAAAATCAGCAAATGATTTAATTTCTGAATTCAAAACAAGCATTATGGGTTCTCATGATAAGAACTGTGTAAGAATTTGTCACGAAGATATATAATTTATAAAGGATCACTGCTTCAAAAAGTTTACAATCTAGCATAGATTTTAATCAACATAGATTAATATACTAATATCTTAAAATGCTAGATAGGCTGGGCGCGGTGGCTCACGCCTGTAATCCCAACACTTTGGGAGGCCGAGGTGGGTGGATCACAAGGTCAGGAGATCGAGACCGTCCTGGCTAACACAATTGGGAGGCTGAGGCAGGAGAATGGTGTGAACCCGGGAGGCGGAGCTTGCAGTGAGTGGAGATTGTGCCACTGCAGTCCAGCCTGGGTGGCAGAGCGAGACTCCGTCTCAAAAAAAAAAAAAAAAGCTAGATAAATTGGATATGTACTTTAACATTATATATGAACCCAATTTTTGCATAGCTATAATTTTTTACTGTATTAAATCATTGTTTTTCAAACCAGATTGTTGATATTTTGGTGGTTCATTAAACAGTTTTGGGAGTAAGGAAAATTGAATGGGAGATATTAGAATACAAAATATCAACACATATGTTTATGTCCTGGGTCACAATTTCTTACTATAGCTCTTAGTTTAAAAAGTTTGAAAGTCTGTAGTAGAATGAGTCTTCTTTTTAAGCAAAAAGATTTGCAAAACTTAGTTAAGTCAGGAATTTTAGACACTTCATGGTTATGGTTATCATACGGGTTAACAGTTATTGAATATTTACTATGTTTTAAGCACTTTACAGGAATTTTCTTGTTTGAAGTTAAACGAGCAAGCATCTTCCTCCTATAGATAATGAAGCTGAGATTTAGAATCTACCTCAATTCACCCTGGTACCAAGTGGTAAAGCTAGTACTTTAACTTCGTAAGCAGAGCTCTTAAACCAGAGTCTCACCTCTCAATTGCTGCCTTACACAATCTGTGTATACTAAAGGAATATTCGTTTTGGAGATATTAACTGGGCTGATTTTGTTTTTCTAAAGGAAGTGGGTTTTGAAACACGGAATTTACGTAAGAAACTTAAGATGGATATGTATTTTTCCCTTATGGTCTTTTAAGAAATCTTGATTGAAAGTGATTAAAATAGCTATGTATGTGAAATACAGCTGTATAAATTTTATAAGCAGAATTAGGAAATATGTGTCTGTTTTCTCTTGTTACCAAATTAATAAAATATTCTGTTTTCAGCTAGTACTACCTACATTGATATGTAGTAAAAATGATAGCAGGCCACAGGCCATATCTAAATGATTTACCTATCAGGGCCAAAATCTTCTGCCTTCAAATATTTTCTGCCAAAATTGATATATTTGAGCATTGAGCATGTTTAAGTAAGAGAGATAAAATAATAGTTTTATTTTCCTTTAAGATTAACTACCAAAAACATAAAACTTCTTGAAAAATATGATTTAATTTCTATGACCTGTATTAATATTTTTTAATTTCTAATTTTTGTGAGTAACCTGTATTATTTTTCTACCTCTGTATACTTTTCATTAACTGGCTAGTACAGTTGAATTAATATGTGGAAAAATAAGCACACACTGTCAGTCCTTTGACCATTCTCGGCTTCAGTGATCTCAACCTCAGCCAAGCTCAACCACCAATTATTATAGTTAAACCTTAGACTGTTGTTCCCTGTAACTGCACTTGCCAGATCTCAATTTTAGCATCTTGCATTCTGGCCACCACTTTTTCTGCTCCCATTTTCTCTTGAGCCCACTACATTAGACATCAAAACCTGCCATTCCGTTGGTACTACTACTGTCGTAGTCTCTCATAACCTTGCCATTGACAAATCCAGTGATGATATAGAAATCTTCCGTTTTCCTGACCTGCCAGCAAAGTACAACACAGATAAACTACTTTTCCATCTAGAAGCACTTTGTCTTCACGTGGCTTCCTGGGCAGTTTCTCACTGGCTGCATCTTGTTGGAGTCCTTTGTAAAACCTTCTTCATATTCTCAAAATATCAGTGTCTCCATAGTCTCCCAGCCCTCCTTTCCTTGGTGATTTCTTTAAACATGGCTTTAAATATTTTCCACATGTTGATATCTTTTAAGTTGATAGGTCCTGCCCTGAAGTCTCCCATAATTCCAGTTTGAACTATCCCATATCTTCATTTGTATATCTGACAGGCTTCTCAAGAAGACTTTCAGGTATAAAACTAAGCTCCCTTTCCCAAAAAACCTAAGGCTCTGTCATTCTTCCTTATCTCCATAATTCCCACTTTTCTCTTCCAATTGCTTAGGCCAAAAATCATTTCTGATTCTTTTATTTCTCACCCTTCATGTAATCTAGCAGCATATCTTCTTAGCAATTCCTTCAGAATTTATTCTCAGTCAGACCACTTAACACTGCTTCTATTGCTACCACTTTGGTTAGGATTGTTGCAGTAGCCTAGTTTCCCACCTTTGACTTTGAATTAGTCCATTCTCGAACTGCTATAAAGAACTACTGGAGACTGGGTAATTTATGAAGAAAAGAGGTTTAATTGACTTAACAGTTCCATAGGCCATACAGGAAGCATTGCTAGAAGGCCTCAGGAAACGTAACAGTCATGGTGGAAGGCAAAAGGGAAGCAACCACATCTTAACCATGGCATAGCAAGAGAGAGAGAGCAAAGGGGGAAGTGCTACACACTTTCAAACAACCAGATCGTGTGAGAACTCACTCACTGTCATGGGAACAGCAAGGGGGAAATCTGCCCCCATGATCCAGTCATCTCCCACCAGGTGCCTTCTCAAACACTGGGGATTACAATTCGGCATGAGATTTGGGTGGGGACACAGAGCCAAACCTTATCAGACGTTCTGCAGTGTTCTTCACTACCAGCAAAAGTGAACATTTAAAATGTCCCAACTCCTCAATAGCTTCCTCTTTTGCTCAGATTAAAATATGAATACTTTGATAGCTCACAGAAGTGTATATAATCCTACAGAAGTACCTTTATAGTCTCATTTCTACCTCACTTATTCTACTTCAGCCACATTGATGTACCAGGCTATTCTAAAACATGCCAAGCACATTTGCACCTCAAGGCTTTTGTGTTACTACCCCTACGCCTGTAATATTCCCCCATATGTAAATTAGATCGCAAAACTCAATGAAGAGGAAATTTCCACATTTGTTTATAACATGTTATGTACACAGATGCCTGTATTAATAGAAAAAACATCCAGAAGAAATATCAGAATGTCAACAGTGGTTATATCTAAGTAGACATTTTATTTATATTTGTCAGTATTTTTGGTATTTTTGCCAAGAGCAAAAATTGTTTCTGCCCTCAGGAAACATTTATTCACTTTTATAGAAAGATTAAAACAGCTCCCTTCCTTGGCTTCTTCCTTTATCCTCTTTCTAGGTAATGTTTTGTTTCTTGATCTTGGTGCAGTTTACATGGGTGTGTCCGCTTTGGAAATTTATCACAAGATACTGATGATTAGTGCATATTTCTGTATACGTGTTCATTTTAATAAAAAGAACGAAAAGAAAAAAATACAACCCTGCCAAAATAGAAAACAGTACTGATAAGGCTTGGCTATGTGTTCCCACCCAAATCTCGTGTCAAATTGTAATCACCCATGTGTTGGAGGAGGTGCCTGCTGGGAGGTGTTTAGATCACAGAGGCAGATTTCCCCCTTGCTGTTCTTGTGATAGTGAATGAGTTCTCATGACATACGGTTGTTTGTGTGTAGCACTTCCCCCTTCGCACTCTCTCCTGCTCCTCCATGATAAGATGTGCTTGCTTCCCCTTCGCCTTCCACCATGATTGTAAGTTTCCTGAGGCCTCCTAGCCGTGCTTCTTGTACAGCCCATGGAATTGTAAGTCAATTAAACCTCTTTTCTTCATAAGTTACCCAGTCTCAGGTAGTTCTTCATAGCAGTGTGAGAACAGACTAATACAAATACTAACAGTATATTTATTTTATGTAATTATTTAAATATTCTGGGTGATTTGCTTTAAGTTTTGAGATAATGCTGTTGATATTTTGAATTAGTGCCTTTTTCTCCTACTGATGTAATGCGCTTATCAAAACCTCACTGACTACAAGACTATTACAAAACATTAGCTGCTAAGTAGATAGTATTATTGGACTAAATTATGTAGGATAGATGTAGGTTTTCATATTTCTTCGGAGGACATATATTATTAATATTTTATAATTTAAATTATATTAATATTTTATAATGTTTTTCAAAACTAACCAACTATTCTAAAATTTAAAAGTATTCTGTATTCATATATCATAAAATATTTTGATTACTATTTTCTTGAGTTGGTTAGGCAAGTTATTGACCAGAACTAGATGAAATTTAAGTAAATTGATTTAGAAATCAGAAAAAGGCATGGCTTTACCTTGAAAATACTAAATTTTGGTGAATACAGACATCCCTTCAAACAAGGCACTTTCTTTTTTATTGTGTCCATATATTCTAGTTAGCTGTTCAGTTTAATATAAACTATTTTTAAATTGCTTATGTGGTACTTAAAAAATTTTGCATCTGTAACATCTCTTAATCATACTTTAATTTCTAATTCCTACATCTCCTCAGAAAATATTTGAATTATAATATGTTAAAAGTTAAAGTTTGTCCTGTGTAGCATAAATTGTATTTTAGTGTTAGGTGATTGAACTCTTACCTTTTGAGATTTTAAATTCCCCAAGTAATTTGTTGGAGTACTTATACCATTTTTTCCATAAAAAGCACACTTGGTCTTAAAAACCCTTTTGTTGGTTTGTGTTTTATAGATTTATTACATATTTAGTCTTGATTTTCTATTAGTATTTTAAATAATTTTTAGGCTGGTAACATTTAGCTGTATGTGGTGTATTTTGAAACACTATATTTATATATCTTTCCTCCTTCAATCTAGATACAATTGAAAAGGAAATAAGAAAAATCTTCAATATTCCAGATGAAAAGGAGACCAGATTGTGGAACAAATACATGAGTAATACATTTGAACCACTGAATAAACCAGACAGCACTATTCAGGATGCTGGTTTATACCAAGGACAGGTATTGTTTATTTTAAGCCTACTGTACATGAAGGTTTTTGGATTCACAAACTTTAATAATTATCCTGGCAATATATAATGGGCTCTACTGTTTCTGGCTTCCTCTTTCTAAACTCATCTCTTGTCTCTCCTTGCTGGTTACTGACTCTGACTTCTGATTCCCTCCTTGAGCTTGGGAATAATCTACTTGTTAAAAAGAAATCATTTTTAATTAGAAAAAAATCCCAGCTGATATTATAAGGTGGGTCAGCAAACTTTCTGTGAAAGACCAAATAGTAAACATGTATGGAGGATCTCTTATTTACACAGTTCTTTGCTACAAATTACAGTTCTCTGCAGGCCATAAAGTAGCATCTAAAATGTTGCCATTGTACACAAAAACAAGCATAGATGATACATCAATAAATGAGTATGGCTATGTTCTAATAAAGCTATTTATATAAATGTGCAGCAAGCTAAGTGAACTCTAGTTTGCCAGCCCTTGTTGAAAGGTGTCAGCTCCCAATTTGGCTTTTTTGTTTGTTTGAGATGGAGTCTCACTCTGTTGCCCGGGCTGGAGTGCAGTGATGCAATATGGGCTCACTGCAACCTCTGCCACCCAAGTTCAGGTGATTCTCCTGCCTCAGCCTCTTGAGTAGCTGCGACTGCAGGCATGCGCCACCACACCCAGCTAATTTTTGTATTTATAGTAGAGACAGGGTTTCATCATGTTGGCCAGGATGGGCCAGAATGGCCTCGATCTCTTGACCTCTTGATCTGCCCACCTCAGCCTCCCAAAGTGCTGGGATTACAAGTGTGCGCCACCGTGCCTGGCCGGTATTTTTTTAATAAAGTATTGAGAAATGAAGAGGTTTAGTCACAGTCAGCAAGTCCTACTGATTCTATCTTCTAACTATGTCTCAAAGTAATCTCTGTGTTCCATTCTCAGCCCTTATCTTTCATAGTCTCTTCACAAATTCCTCTAGCTCCAGGCTCTTGTATGTCTGTTCAATCTTTCTTCGTTTTTTTGTTATTAGCAGATAACCATAGGACAGTCTTGTTTTTGCAAGAATACTCATTCTAAAATGTAAACTTCGCTGTCTTCCTTTCATAAACTTTTCCTGGTCTCTGAATAATTAAGTCCAGGCACTTTAAGCCAGCATGCAAGTTAGGTTTTAACCTCCTACCTACTCTTCCACCATCTTTAGATTATCTTTGTTTTGTGGTTTATACTCAAGCAGTACCAAACTGGCTGCTTATAGTTCTCTGAACACACTATGCTATTCCATATTCTTGTGCTTTCTGATGTGTTATTCCATCTGCCTGATGATGTACACGTCTTTGGAGTCCCTGTATTCATCCAGCAAAAAGTCCTTTTAACCATCCATATAATCAAATTAACCATCCCATACCATCATGTAGGCCAGCTGTATCAGATTATTCGTCCTTCAGGTTCTAACTCAAATGTCACATCATCTATTCAGCCTTCCCTATTTCTGTCAATATCCATTGAGGTACAGGATGTTTCTACTCTGGAGAAAAGAATTGCTTCCTTAACTTCCACAAAGATTTATGTATATTTGTTTTGTATCGTTCATTATATGCTTTAGTTATTTGTATTTTAATCTCCCCAGACTATGAGGTCCTTGTTTTGGTTAGACTTTGTACTCCATTTTTATTTTCAGAACCTAACATGCCCCGTGCTCTGATAAATGGAAGATTTTTTTGTTTTATTTAAAAATTACTGTTAACATCAATAATATGATTCTGAGTTGTGGAAAAATTCAGATAAAGTGAGGGAAATTAATTTTTAGTAAATGCCCACTATATGTCAAGAATTGTACTAGGCTGTCAAAATACAGTGATTTTCAGATTTATTTTAGTCATTATATTCTTAAGAAAAATCTTACAAAATCCAATATGTATTACAGTTAAAAGGGAAATGAAGCCGATGGAAGCTTGAAGTGTGGACCTTGGAAATCCACTGATTAGCCAACACTGCCCTTTTATGTAACCAGCTCTCTCTTTCTCTCTTCCAGTAGACATAACCTCTCTCCTTGGTTTTCATCCATTAGGCCTTGAGGTAGCTCCAAAAGTACAATTTGAAATCTGTAGAATTCTTTATTTAAACCTTTTCGGCAATCCTCTGAAATGAGTGTTACTCTTTTCATCATGTACATTAGAAAACTGAGACTTAGAGAAGTTAAATAATTTGATGTTCTTGATAGGTATGTATTTATCAGATGGCAGATGAGAAAATAATAAGATTAACTATCCTTCAGGACTTGACCTTTAAAAACAGAAATGTTTCAAAGGATATTCATTAATTTTTTCAGATTTTATAATAATTCTTCAGCCAGAGAAGATAAATGAACTAAACCCTCTCCTGGACCTTATTTTTTTAATACTTAAATTGAAAGTATCCTCACTAGAAAATAAAACAAAGACATATTATTGAAGAGTTTGCCTCCCAAAATGTGAAGCATTTCTTCTCTCCTTTTTGTGTGGGTTTAATTTTAATTTTGAAATCTTTTCAAAAATATTTTTATTTTGAGTTAAAGTTTTAACTGTAACAAAATTTTATTCAGAAAATGATGCACTTGAATAAAGGACTGAATTTTAATATTTCTGATGGCCTTCAGCATTAGTATTTGTGGTTTTTAAAACATGGAATTTTAAGTATAAATACTGTTAGGCATTATGGTTAAATATTTATAATTATTATTTATAATTATATTAAATTATTAAATATTAAATTATATTAAATGCATAACTTTGAAATCTTCTATAGCTAAAATCTCTTGTTTTAAAACTGATTTAAGTCCTTAAATGATTGTAAAGTTTATATGTATATTTATACATATAGTTAATATGTAACTTACTCTTGTATAAATTGCAATAAAGCAAAACATTCTTGAGGAGGTAAAAATCACTCTCTAAATCCTACTTTGTAAATCTTTAAAAATTTGTAAAACTGTATTGGAATGAAAATCAGAAAATTGAGACAGTGATTACTTGTCTCTAGTAGGTAGGGAGAGGAATGTGATCAGGAAGGGATCAGTATATTCGGTACATGGTACAATTATTTTTTATATGTTAAAAATACACTTTTTAATGTGTGAAATAAGATTTTTTAAAACTAACTTTAATATTTTAATTAGCATCTCTTTTAACAAGATTTCATGAATTTTTTTTAAATCAACATTTTATTGTTACATATACTCTGAAGCATGCTTACATTTTACATAGCTAGGCTCTAAATGCCAATTTGTACATGGCCTGGAAACATATAGTTCACAAAAATATATTACTAAGTGCATGTAGAGTAGGTTATGAAATTGCAACTTTAAGAAAATGACAATGAAACAGTAAATGAAATGTATTCAAATTTATAATGCCTTGGATTTACTTCACGTCATATTGTCTGTATTACAGTTTTTCAATGGAAATTGTAGATTTTAACTTTTTGTTGGTATTATCACATATTTCCTTTGCTAATTTAATTATTTTTGCTAAGTTTTTCTTCTTTGCACAGACATCCATAGCAAAAACTAGAAAGACTTATTAGACTGGAAGATATAAGGAAAGATGTTAGGGTGTTTTAAAATAAACTATAGCTCTCCCTAAGCCTATACTTTTTATTTATTAGAGGTGATTTCTGTCTGCCTCATCCATGCTGTAACAGAGAACTTCAGTCTGATTCTCATAAATGGGACTCTATCATTTGTATATTTAAAGATTCTATAATTTCCATTGTGATAATGTAAATACACACTGATTTCAAAACCCCAAATAAATTCTACATAATCTGTAATTTGGAATTATCTATGTCACCCTTCGTCTGCATTTGCATAAAAATAAGTTAGCCAAGATCCTATGTCAGTATGTTTAACAACTGCAAACATTTATTTGGCATCTGTTATTTACAGAGTTCTCTGTTCAACCTGCAAATACAAATAGAAAATTTATTCTCTAAATTCAAGGAATTTATATTCTGTTTACTTAGTTTAAGTTTTCTTATACTTAATGGAACCAATGGTTTTCTTTACGGTTTATCTTCTAGGATTCCTTCTCACTATCATTGCTGATTTCTTGTTATTTGAGGTCTTTTAGTCTCCCCTGCCTAGCTTTGGAATCGAAATGCAGATTACCTGTTCACCTTGTCTACTGTTTTCCTTTAAATAATCACAGAGTTACTTTAGTTTCTGAGTTTATCCAGCTATCTTCTAAAGTTATTTTAACTTCAGAGTTATGGAAAAACACCCTTTTATTGTGTCATATTTGCAGGTATTAGTGATAGAACAGAAAAATGAAGATGGAACATGGCCAAGGGGTCCTTCTACTCCTAAGTAAGTGCTCCCACTTCTTATGGCTTATTGTATGATTTTGAAGCCCTTGATGTTAGATAATCAAATCCACAATGATAGAAGAACCTAGTTGTGTATTGCAGAAATTCATGCCTTCTTTATACTTGAGTATTTTGTCCTTAGTATATAAGCTATCTAAATTTGCTCTTAATTAGTATGTTAGTATTTTTAAAGCTTCCAATTCAAATATATTAAGGCCTAGTATAAATATATGGTATAAATTAGAAAGTTGCATTGTCTAATACAGTCAAATCATTAAACATTTGTTTAATTTTTTGAAGCTTTTTTGTGCTTTTTAAAAGTATCTTAAAATATTTCTTTATCAAAATGAATCTGATGTGAAAGTAATATATTTATTCAAATGAAAAGTTTTAGAATAAAAAAGAACAAATAGAGATAGAGGAGTATATGAGGTATTTTTGAGGGTAAATGAAAGAAGAATTAGGAATCTTTTTAGCTGTTTTAGAACTAATAGATCTACACTCCATTATCGAAACACAAGGCCAGTTGTGTTTAAATATACAGACTTCTCAAAGCTTTAAGAAGTAATATGGTACATGTCCGCCCGTTACTGTAATGTTTCTGTTTCTGCAAAAGGACACTTTATAATCAAACACATTAATATTTTTTCAGCAAATATTCACACTAAGTGGGATAAATAAGGACTATAAATAGCATTGTATCAGTTCAGGTTAGGTTGCCACTAAATGAACTGTGAAAAAATTTTTAAGTTTTCAGAGCTTTGGAATTTCAGATGTTCTGATAAGGGATTGTGAACATATATTTTGAAATTCTTAAAATAATATTTTTTAAAAATTAATAACAATTTAGTACATTTTAACCAAGCAAATAAAAAAATCTGCTACTTTATTTTATTTAAAACTACAATGCCCTCTGGGCGCAGTGGCACATCCCTGTAATCCCAGCACTTTGGGAGGCCAAGACCAGCCTGGCCAACATGGTGAAACCCCATCTCTACTAAAAATACAAAATTTAGCCGGGAGTGGTGATGCATCCCTGTAATCCCAGCCACCTGGGAGGCTGAGGCACGAGAATCACTTGAACCCAGGAGGCAGAGGTTGCAATGAGCTGAGATCGTGCCACTGTACTTCCAGCCTGGGCAACAGAGTGCGACTTTCTCCAAAAAATAAATAAATATATAAATAAATAAAATAAAATACAGTGTACCTTTTATAAGTGGTTTTCTATCCTTTTTATCTTATGTGAAGTTTTTTTTTTTTTTCATTTAAAAATATCATGAGAAGGCACCTAAATATGTTAATTACATGGAGGTGATTTTTATTCTTACCCTACTTAGTTGGATGTAGTACAGGGTAGAACTTAGTATAAAAGTAGAACTTTTTTTTTTTTTTTTTTTTTTTTTTGAGATGGAGTCTTGCTCTGTCGCCCAGGCTAGAGTGCAGTGGCGTGATCTTGGCTCACTGCAAGCTCCGCCTCCCGGGTGCATGCCATTCTCCTGCCTCAGCCTCCCGAGTAGCTGGGACTACAGGTGCCTGCTACCACGCCTGGCTAATTTTTTTGTATTTTTGGTAGAGACGAGGTTTCACCGTGTTAGCCAGGATGGTCTTGATCTCCTGACCTCGTGATCCGCCCGCCTCGGCCTCCCAAAGTGCTGGGATTACAGGCGTGAGCCACCACGCCCGGCCAAAAGTAGAACTTTTATTAAGAAGATGTTAATATTAAAGGCATGTGGGTTGAATTATGTAGATTTCATAACTGAGGTTTAGATAGGAATTTTTTTTGTGAACATTTACTTTTAGTCTTCAAAACAGAACCACTATTGTTTCCTAAATGTTTAGATTGCTATGTACTTGCTATATCTTTAAATTATTTTTGAAATTACAAAATTGTTTGTGGATTAATATTTTAAAAAATCCATGAGTTCTAAAGATTGAGAAATCATTTCTACTTAAAATGACTGATTTTTGCCCAAAAGATAAGACTAATTTTATATTTTCTTTTATTCCCTAATAGCACAATATCATTTTTATTTATTCCAACAACTGTAGTACTTGGCTTTGTGTGAAAGAAAACACAATTACCTATGTAATACCCAACACACCATACTCATGCAGTAAATATTGGTGAATGCAGATGCTGTACTAGAGATGACAGAAGTACAATTAAGAGTCCTATTTTTCACTGAATCTACTAGTTGAATAAGGATGCCATATAGTAAAGCATAGAAAAGTTAAATATCCATTCCCTATGCAATGTAAGAAATGCTATACAGTAATATGTCATAAATTGCCAAATAATAATTTACTAGAATACAGAAAAAAATTTGCACCTGCGTATGAAAAGATTCTCAGAAAACTAAGAATAAAGGGAAATTCTAACTTGATACAGCCTGTGTACCTCAAGTCTATAGCAAAAGTTATATTTCATTGAGAAATTTTGAGCACAATTTAAATAAGAGTAGGAGATAAGAAAGAAGAAATAAAGTTCACTATTCATATATGATATAGTCATTTGTATAAAATCCAAAACAGTCAGCAAACTACTAGAACTGAGAAAATTCAGCAAGGTTGTCTAATATAAGTTTAATTTATAAAAAGCAGTTGTTTCTTCTATACCGAGAGATCAGCAATCTTTTTTAAATGTTTTCAGCTTTGTGGGCCATACGGTCTCTGTCATAACTATAACTGCTGATGTAGTATGAAAGCAGCCTTAGACATCATGTCAAGACATGGCAATGCCTGTGTTCCAATAGAACTTTCTTTGTAAGTAGATGGCAAGCTTGGATTTGGCCTGTGAGCCATAGATTTCTAACCCCTGCCATTTATCATGAGAAACTCACTTAGAAAATAGTCTGACAAAAATTAACTTAATTAAAAATGCATAAAACCTTCATGAGAAAAAAAATCTAAGTTTACTAGAAAATAAAAGATTGTCATGTGATACATGGCTTAACCTAGTAATGCCTGATTTCTTTAAAGCACATCAGTGTCTCCTGTTCAAAATTTTTTTTTTTTTTTTTAAGAAACTTGACAAATTCATTTTAAAGTTAGCATAGACCAATACAGGTCCAGAATTAGCTGAGTCAGTTTTGACAAAAAAGAGGAAGGAACACTAGACCTACAAAGTAATTGAGAGTTACTGTAAAATTATACTAATAAAAACATAATGCTAGCAAAAGAAAGGCAAATAGATTGGTATAAACTAGTAATCTCAGAAAGATTCATGTATATTTGACAACTTGGTATATGATGTGGCACAACTAGGTAGTGAGGTTGCTTAAAGAAGATGATTACTTAGATTTAGTAGGAGTACTGGCTATTTGGAAAAAAAAGAAAACTAGATCCCTACCTTCAACTTTATATGCAAAGGCTAACTTTAGAAGGATTAAAGACCTAAACAAGAAATATAACACTTATATTTAATGAATTCACTTACATTTAGTGAATAGTAGGCTGGACATGGTGGCTCACGCCTGTAATCCCAGCACTTTGACTGGTCAGGAGTTCCAGACCAGCATGGCCAACATGGTGAAACCCTGCCTCTACTAAAAATACAAAAATTAGCTGGTATAGTGGTGGACACCTGTAGTCCCAGCTACTCGGGAGGCTGAGGCAGGAGAATCGCTTGAACCCAGGAGGCAGAGGTTTCAGTGAGCCAAGATCGTGCCACTGCATTCCAGCCTGGGTGACAGAGTGAGACTCTATCTGAAAATAAATAAATAAATAAATAAATAAATAAATAAATAAATAAATAAATGTGAATAGTAGAAATTTTGGAGAATAACTACATCATAGGGATCATAGAACATCATGTTCAAATTTAGTAGATCTGATTACATCAGAATTAAGGATTTCTGTTAAAAGAACTATACACAGAGTTAAAAAGTCAGATGTCAGCTTTGGAACTTTTAAAACCTAAAGGGAATAATACCTGTAATATATTAAGAACTCCTATAAGTTAACAGAAACAAAGAGCAATAGCTTTTAAAAAATAGGTAAAAGATACTAACAGACAATTTAAATAAAGGGTAGCCAAGTGCTGACAGGTAGATGAGAAGATAGACAAACTCACTAGTAATCAGAAAAAAATGAAAGCAAATGAGATACAATTTTTCACCCATCAAAATGACAACTATTTAAAAGTTTGCTGATGCCAAGTGTTGGGTATGGTGTAGACATCTGTGTACTTACGATGTGAGTGTAAACTAATATTGTCATTCTGTAAATCAGTCAATAGTTAATTAAATCAGAAGTGTTTAATCCCTCTGACCCAGCACTCAGAGGAATTTTTAAACAGATCTTTGAGGATATAATCTTTGTAGCTGCATAGTTTGTGGTAGTGGGGATTTGGAGATAGCCTAGCTAAATATCCATCACTGTTAAACAGAGCAAATAAGAAAAATGAAATGATAGTAACAGTGGTGAAATCTTTAAAACTAGATGAAACTTTAAAACATACAGTTGAGAGAAAGAAACAATGAGATTCATAAATGTTTAAGAACATAGAAAAAGCACAGTAGAAGGAAATCGGAGTAGAGATAATAGAGGAAACAAGTTTGAGGAAGTATCACTTGCTAAATTTATTTATATTATATTTCTATAGTTGAAGCAAGGATACAGATTCTTTTTTCTGGATGAAGACTGGCTTAAAAAAAACAAATGGGGCTGGGCACGGTGGCCCACACCTATAATCCTAGCACTTTGGGAGGCCGAGGCAGGCGGATCATTTGAGGTCAGGAGTTCAAAACCAGCCTGATGAACATGGTGAAACCCCGTCTCTCCTAAAAATACAAAAATTAGGCGTGGTAGCAGGCGCCTGTAACCCCAGCTATTGAGGAGACTGAGGCAGGAGAATTGCTTGAACCCAGGAGGCAGAGGTTGCAGTGAGCCAAGATCGCACCACTACACTCCAGCCTGGGTGAGAGTGAGACTCCGTCTCAAAAAAAAAAAAAAAAAAAAAATAGAATGCCTCTGTGTTCATTGAAAAGCACATTTTAGGCTGAGCAAGGTGGCTCACACCTGTAATCTTAGCATTTTGGGAGGCCAGAGGAGGAGGATCACTTGAGCCCAGGAGTTCAAGATGACTCTGTGCAACATAACAAGACCCTGTCTCTACAAAAAATAATACAAAAATTAGCCAGGTATGGTGGCATGCACCTGTAGTCTCAGCTACTCCAGAAGCTGGGGTGGGAAGATTGCATGAGCCCAGGAGTTCAAGGCTGCAAAGAGCTATGATCACACCACTGCACTCCAGCCTGTGCAACAGAGTGAGACACTGTCTCCAAAAAGGAAAAAAAAAAAAACAAAACAGAAAAGCATGTTATAAGCACATAATATTAGCTTAGGCAGATTTAACTCCAGCACAGGGCATGTAATTTTAGGTCCTTAGGAAGGACTTCAAGATATTAAGATATAGAACAGTTTATACTCCTCAAAATTGTCACATTTGCCAGAAGGCAACCCCTGGCCTTCAAGGTGGCATGAAAATGCTAGTTCTAATATATATCACTAACCTGGAATTTGTCCATAATGTTGCATAGCACATAATCAGTTCCTAGCTAGGGTGTCAAATACCAAAGAAAAATAATTAAAGCTGTAATATGGTGATAGAAGAATCACTGGTAGAATTTATTAAAACAGTTTCCTGGGCCCCATCCTCAGAATTTCTTATTCATTATATCTGGGTGTGGCTCATTTCTAATAAGCTTGCAGGTGACACCAATGCTGTTGGTCTAAGGATGACACTCAGAAATTTTGTAAGTAATGTTTATGGATATTTACTATGTGAACCACATAGTGGCATCCAGGGTTCCCACCCCAGACCAGCAAAATGTAAATCTTTATAGTTAGCCAAGGAATTTGCAATTAAGTACTTCATATGAGCAAGAAAATATAAGAATATTACCACAAGTAGGCACATGTGAAACCGCATGTTAGTATTTTGTCTGTTCGATACTGCTGAAAATAGAGGAACCTACTTAGTGCTCTGATGTCCTATTTTGTATTGGCCCCATTTTGATTAGATTTGAAACTGTATCCTCACCTGAAGCGTAAATTTCGGGGGGTACTTGAGAAGAAATGCTAAATATTCAAAAAATGTTAAGGGTAAAATTTAATTTAAAACATGTAGTCATTTAGTTACAAAAAAAGTATGTGTATATGCTTTTAATCAGTACCTAAAACAACTCAAACTCTGTATTAGAAATCTAAGAACCTACCCAAAAAATACTCAAAAGTTTTCTGGTCAGGCACAGTGGCTCACGCCTATAATCCTAGCACTTTGGGAGGCCAAGGTGGGCGGATCACTTGAGGCCAGGAGTTCGAGATCAGCCTGGCCAACATGGTGAAACCCCATCTCCACTAAAAATACAAAAATTAGCCAGGGGTGGTGGCAGCGCCTGTAGTCCCAGCTACTTGGGAGGCTGAGGCTGGAGAACCACTTGAATGCGAAAGGTGGAGGTTGCAGTGAGCTGAGATCACACCACTGCACTCCACTTTGGGTAGCAGAGCGAGACTCTGTCTCAAAAAAAAAAAAAAAAGTTTTCTAACTGAATTTTTCTACTAGATAGCAACATATAATTTGAAATTTTTATATTCATGCTGCATTTTTAAACACTACTTGTTTTATCAGGACTTGCATTTCTTATCTAGTTTTTAAGTTTGATTTCTTAAACAACCTCTTAAAAACATGATCCTTTCTATTGATACCTTAGAAAAAGTTTTCCTCCCTAGTTTTAAAAAGTCTGTTAAATTTCACTTTTTTTTTTTTTTTAAGGATGTTAGCATTGGGTGGATAATCTAGTTGTTTTAGTGCAGACATGTAGCTAGTAAAATCTTGGATTTCTAAACATGATTTTACAGTGGAATCATTATGGAAGCCTGGGGGTTCCTAAAGAGAGAATTTGATTTAAATTTATTCATTTTCATTAATTAGTCAAAAAGCATTGTCAAAAGACATGTGCTTAAGTATTTGGTGAAAAAAAAATAAAGAGTCATTGATGATTTTGAAGAGGTGATTTTTCTTGGACTAGAAAACATCCATAGAAAAATGTACCATCGTCCAGAATAGGACATGAGTGGCAGAAAAAAAAATCAAATGGAAAACCATGCTAATAGCTCTTACTCATACACTGTCCCTCTGCCATTTGTGGTGTTCTGATTAAGGGAATTCCAAATTGATGACTGAAACACTATAAACTTAATCTCATGACACAATAGTATTTTCACAGCACTGTCTTCCTGAGTGCTCTGCTTGGAGAGAGGAAGAACTTTATAAATAAAACCATTGCATACTACTTTTTTGGTTGGGACAGATACTAAGCACCTAGGTGATTCTGCAGTATTCTGTTTTTTTACACTATCTTAAATGTCTTTAGAAATTTTTAGAGAATATTTAATCCCTGTTTGCATTTATAACTGCAAAGCAGGTAAATGGATTCGGAAATGATTCATAGACTCCTTTGGTTAAAAATTATTAAAATACATGTTGGCTCTAGCTATTCTTTATTCCTTGTCATTCAGCCAGTTCATACATTTCAGTAACACCAGTCTTCAATTTGAAATGCAATCTGTGAACCATAAATCTAGAGTAATATTCCAAAATCTATAATTTGTTGTTGTTGTTGTTTTAAGACAGAGCCTCACTCTCATTACCCAGGCTGGAGTGCAGTGGAGCAGTCACAGCTCACTGCAGCCTCAAATTCCCAGGCTCAGGTGATCCTCCCACCTCAGCCTCCCAAGTAGCTGAGACCACAGGCACACCACCACACCTTGCTAATTTTTGGGGTTTTTTGTTCTTTTGTTCGTTTGTTTTGTTTTGTTTTTATAAAGACGAAGTTTCACCATGTTGCCGAGGCTGGTCTCAAACTCCTGGGCTCAAGCAGTCTGCCCACCTCAGCCTCCTAAAGTGCTGGGATTACAGGTGTGAGCCACCATGCCCAGCTGTTATCTTTTTAAAAGACATTTTGAATCCTTAAATTTCCTTTTATGCCTTTTTGTATGTTGTTATTCTCATTAAGAAACAGATGTAGAGTGGTGTTTTCTGAGACTTTAAAGTTTGAGGTAATGAAATAGCCAAACAAAAATGTTTAGGTTACACTTAAAGGGAACTGCAGTATGGAGTACTGAGAACTGCAGGTATGGAGTCATATTCCTATAAATGGGAATATAAGCATATATAAATTATCTAACCAAAAATGTAGAGACAACATACCAAAACCTTAAAGAGCATCCTGAAGTAATGAAGAAGGACAGCTGGCATCAAATAGAATAATCATGAAGGCTCAGGAAAACTTGTGCTGATTAAAACAAAAAATCCCTTACTTTTTAGGGATACATACATACTGTTGTGTTTTCAGGTGAAATTATGGGTGTCTAGAATTTGCTTTAAACTACTCCAGCAAAAGAGAGGGCGGGAAGGAAGCTGAAGGGATTATAGAAAAAAGAATGGTAGAATGTTAATTTTTGAATACCATCCTTTTGTAGTGGCCATATGTGCTGCTGAAGCGAGCACTAGAATGTTATTTTTAAAGCTAAGTTTCTGATATTAGGTACATGAGGGTTAATGTATATTTCAAAATTTCTGTAATAAAGTTTAAATAAAAATGGGTTGCAAGTTTGGTGGTTAGATTCATAATGGCTGAAAAAATTATTGTAATTTCATTTATTTAAAATGGAACATTTTATGTTATCAAATATTATATGTAAAAGTAAGCAGTCAAAATAAGGAAAAATAGAGCTATGAAAAACAATTTATATATAATATAAATCTACTTAAACTCACTTTTTTATGTCTTTAAGTACCTAACACCCTACATGGCATATAGGAAGCACACAGCAAATGCTTTTGAACTGAACTAATCTGTATCTTACAACAGTAAAAGTGTTTAATTTTTTAGGAGATTTAGAATTTTCTTTTTCTTTCAGAACTTGTCTTAGGATGATTATTAGAAATGGAGAGTGTAATGTTGGTCTTGTTTTTGTTACTAAGATAATTTTTGTTTTATGATGTTAGGTTGTATGAAGTTAGGTTGTTTTACAATGTTGGGTTTGAAAATATAAAAATCTTTAACTGTTTTACTGTGTCAACGTTCAGACTTAACTTCTCTGTATTTTGGTTGCTTAATATGGTGGTAGATTTCCATGAGTGTTAAATGTTTAGTTGACTTACTAAAAGCAACTTCTGTTTTTCTATTGAAGTAAGAGGCTCAACTTAGCCTTGAATTACATGTTTTTAGTTGAAACATATTGGGCATAGGGAAATTCAGATACTACAAACATTCATTTGTCAGGAGTAAGGCTGAATTTTCTCTCTTCATGAAACCACTTCAGCTAAATGGAAGTCTTACCTTTTTCTGTCTGAAGGCACGATATGTTATACCTAGCCCAAACTGGCCCAAATTAGTTTAATTCTAGGTAAGTGGTTTGATGTCTAGTTAATGTATGATATTCTTAGCATTTTTTTCTCTCCTTTTTCTAGAGAGCCACTAGAGCAGAGTTGCTAGTGAACAGTTTAATTTCCACATACGTCACAGAAAGAGAGCTAAAGGGCTCTGGTTATCATCCACAGACTGACCAGTCAACCCCTAAATAACCTGATATTAACTCCACAAATGTTAGCTAGATTGGACCATGTGTAATCTGAGTCAGAAGTCGGAATCAGAAGAGATAAATGATGCGTAATCACTCATCAGTAATGTCTGTAACAGTATTGTAAAATTGTTATACTTTACCTTTCCCTGTCGACCACATCCATCCTTACCTCTCTGATCACCTTACTATTTAAGGACAGTCCCTCTACTCTACCTATAGTATTTATCTCGATGCTTCCTGGTCCTTGCTTTTTCTTTTATTATCTCCTCTCTCCTACATATATAAATGCCTAGCATAGTGCCACACATACGGTAAACACGAGTTCATTATTTTTATTTCTTTTCTAATGCCATCTTCCCCCTCAGCCTATGAACATAGACACATCTTCATCTTTAAAACCAAAAACCATATACTTCCTCCATATACCATCCTTTAGCTTTTTTTTCTTTGACAGCCACCTACATTTAAAAGACTATACTTAATGTTGCTTGCCACCCATTCAGGATTTAACAAACTTCTTATTTGTCTTTTAACCTAGTTTGTTTGACCTGTCTTTAGTATTTCTTTTTGATATCCATCTCCTAAAGAAATTCTCTGAATTTGAATGCATGATATTACCTTTTATTCCAAGGATTTTGCCTCTCTGACCAGTCCTTTTTCTGTCTAATTCGGTTCCTCTTTAGGGTTGCCACATTTGGTTTTGCAAATTGTACACAGCTCTAGGGGGCATCATTCATATCATATGTTGTCTATGTGACAGGCCATCCCTGGCACGGTGCAGTGCAGCTTCACTAACTGTTTGCAGCAGCTCTGCTCAGACCTTAAATGCATTGACATTCACTGAATTTCTGTCAGAAGACCTCTTTTATCATACCATAGTAGGTGTTCAAAATTAGGTGATTCTATGCTAATCCTCTCCCCCAGCTCAAACTGACACAAAATACGCCATTCTGTATTTCTAGACTAGACCACTTTTCTGAATTCCAGATTTTTCACAAATTTCATGTAGGACTCACCACCTCAGATTAAACCAAATCTTTTTGCCCCTCCTTCTCCCATCCCCTCAACCTAAACGGTCTCCATTTCCTGTATTGCCTATTTCAAGTACCATCTGAGAGCCATCCTGAGTTCCTCCTCCAGCCTTTCTTCTCTTGTCTAGTTAGTCAGCAAGTCTTGCAGATTCTGCCTCCTCACCTGAAGTTTTCAAACATTTTGATCTTGGTACCCCTTTACATTCTTGAAAATTATTAAAGACCCAAAGAACTTCTGTTATATGGGTTATAGCTATTAATATTTGTCATATTCGAAATTGAAATAAGATTTTAAGGTATTTTAAAATAACAATACAAAACCATTGTATTTTGACATGATTAATACTTTTATGAAAGTAACTATATTCCAAAACAATAAAATTACCAAAAAGAGCTGTATTGTTTTTTATTTTTGCAAATTTCTTTACTATCTGACTGAATAGAGGACAGCTAAATTCTTGTATATTCTTCTGCATTTAATTTATTGTAATACAGTGTTTGGGTTGAAGTACATGAAGCAAATTCAGCCTCACACAGATACATAGTTGAAAAGGAGTATTTTCAGATCATTAATGCCACATCAAAACTTGACCAGTGGTGGTTTAAGTCTTAAAGTTTATGATAGAATCTGAAACTATATCAGTGAACCTTTTATAATATTAAAATCTTTCAAATGTAAATTTCATGCATTTTGGTCATTTGAAAATATTGATTCACTGAGTTATACAGATCTTCCAAATGTTGACACATTTTATTCTACAATTTTTTTCAAATCACATTTTTTAAAACATCACCTATCGTATAAGAAAAACCTAAGTATTGGGAAGCTGTCAACTTCGTGGTGTCAGAGTCAAGTTTTCCAAGATTCTATCTAATTCTTTATCGAAAGCCCAGATTTTATCATTGGCCGCAAATACATTGTTTTCCTTAAAGACGCAGCCTTCCTTCATTCGTTTTTCAGAAAACCTCTGCTTGATAGCTGTATTAGTCCATTTTCATGCTGCTGATAAAGACATATAGGAGACTGGGCAATTTACAAAAGAAAGAGGTTTATTGGATTTACAGTTTCACATGGCTAGCGAGACCTCACAATCATGGTGGAAGGCAAGGAGGAGCAAGTCACATCTCAGAGAGAGCTTGTGCAGAGAAACTCCCGTTTTGTTTTGTTTTTTTGTCTTTTTTTTTTTTTAAGTTCTGGGATACATGTGCAGAATATGCAGGTTTGTTACATAGCTATGCATGTGCCATGGTAGTTTACTGCACCTATCAACCCGTCATCTAGGTTTTAAGCCCCACATGCATTAGGTATTTGTCCTAATGCTGTCCCTCCCCTTGCCCCCCACCCCCCAACAGGCCCTGGCGTGTGTTATTCCCCCTCCCTGTGTCCCTGTGTTCTCATTGTTCAACTCCCACTTATGAGTGAGAACATGTGGTGTTTGATTTTCTGTTCCTGTGTTAGTTTGCTGAGAATGATGGTTTCCAGCTTCATCCATGTCCCTGCAAAGGACATGAACTCATTCTTTTTTATGGCTGCATAGTATTCCATGGTGTATATGTGCCACATTTTCTTTATCCAGTCTATCAGGATGGAGATTTGGGTTGGTTCCAAGTCTTTGCTATTGTAAATAGTGCTGCAGTAAACATACATGTGCATGTGTCTTTATAGTAGAATGGTTTATAATCCTTTGGGTATATACCTAGTAATGGGATTCCTGGGGCAAATGGTATTTCTGGTTCTAGATCCTTGAGGAATCGCCACACTGTCTTCCACAACGGTTGAACTAATTTACGCTCCCACCAGTAGTGTAAAAGCATTCCTGTTTCTCCTAGTATAGAAGCATTCCTGTTTCCCCACATCTTCTCCAGCATCTGTTGTTTCCTGACTTTTTAATAATCGCCATTCTGACTGCTGTGAGATGGTATCTCATTGTGGTGTGATTTACATTAATGACCAGTGATGAAGAGCTTTTCTTCATATGTTTGTTGGCTGCATAAATGTCTTCTTTTGAGAAGTGTCTGTTCATATCCTTCACCCACTTTTTGATGGGATTTTTTTTTCTCATGTAAATTCGTTTAAGTTCCTTTTAGATTCTGGATAATAGCCCTTTGTCAGATGGATAGATTGCAGAAATTTTATCCCATTCTGTAGGTTGCCTCTTCACCCTGATGATAGATTCTTTTCCTGTGTAGAAGCTCTTTAGTTTGATTAGATCCCATTTGTCAATTTTGGCTTTTGTTGCGATTGCTTTTGGTGTTTTAGTCATGAAATCGTTGCCCATGACTGTGTCCTGAATGGTATTGCCTAGGTTTTCTTCTAGGTTTTGATGGTTTTGGGTTTTACATTTAAGTCTTTAATCTATCTTAATTTTTTATAAGGTATAAGGAAGGGGTCCAGTTTCTGTTTTCTGCATATGGCTTGCCGGTTTTCCCAGCACTGTTTATTAAATAGGGGATCATTTCCCTATTGCTTGTGTTTGTCAGGTTTGTGAAAGATCATGTGGTTGTAGACGTGTGGAGTTATTTCTGGGGTCTCTGTTCTGTTGCATTGGTCTATATATCTTTTTTGGTACCAGAACCATGCTGTTTTGGTTACTGTAGCCTTGTAGTATAGTTTGAAGTCAGGTAGTGTGATGCCTCCAGCTTTGTTATTTTTACTTAGGACTGTCTTGGCTATACAGGCTCATTTTTGGTTTCACATGAAATTTAAAGTAGTTTTTTCTAATTCTGCAAAGAATGTCAGTGGTAGCTTGATGGGAATAACATTGAATCTATAAATTACTTTGGACAGTGTGGCCATTTTCACAGTATTGATTCTTCCTGTCTATGAGCATGGAATGTTTTTCCATTTGTTTGTGTCCTATCTTATTTCCTTGAGCAGTGGTTTGTAGTTCTCCTTGAAGAGATCCTTCACGTCCCTTGTAGATTGTATTTGTAGGTATTTTATTCCCTTTGTAGCAGTTGTGAATGGGAGTTCACTCATGATTTGGTTCTCTGCTTGTCTGTTTTTGGTGTATAGGAATGCTTGTGATTTTTGCACGTTGATTTTGTGTCCTGAGATTTTGCTGAAGTTGCTTATCAGGGTTAAGGAGATTTTGGGCTGAGACAATGGGCTTTTCTAAATATACAATCATGTCATCTGCAAACAGAGACCATTTGACTTCCTCTCTTGCTATTTAAATACTCTTTATTTCTTTCTCTTGCCTGGTTGCCCTGGCCAGAACTTCCAATACTTTGTTGAGTAGGAGTGGTGAGAGAGGGCATCCTTGTCTTGTGCCAGTTTTCAAAGGGAGTGCTTCCAGCTTTTGCCCATTCAATATGATATTGGCTATGGGTATATCATAAATAGCTCTTATTATTTTGAGATATGTTTCATCAATAACTAGTTTGTTGAGAGTTTTTAACATGAAGGGATGTTGAATTTTATTGAAGGCCATTTCTGCATCTATTGAGTTACTTATGTGGTTTTTGTCATTGGTTCTGTTTATGTGATGGATTACTTTTATTGATTTGCATATGTCGAACCAGCTTTGCATCCCAGGGATGAAGCTCACTTGATCATGGTGGATAAGCTTTTTGATGTGCTGCTGGATTTGGTTGACGAATATTTTATTAAGGATTTTTGCATCGATGTGCATCAGGGATATTGGCCTGAAATTTTCTTTTTTTGTTGTGTCTCTGCCAGGTTTTGGTATCAGGATGATGCTGGTCCCATAAAATGAGTTAGAGAGGAGTCCCTCTTTTTTAGTTGTTTGGAATATTTTCAGAAGGAATGATATCAGCTCCTCTTTGTACCTCTGGTAGAATTTGGCTGTGCATCAGTCTGATCCTGGGCCTTTTGTGGTTGGTAGGCTATTAATTACTACCTCAATTTCAGAACTGGTTATTGGTCTATTCAGGGATTCAGCTCCTCCCTGGTTTAGTCTTGGGAGGGTGTATTTGTCTAGGAATTTATTCGTTTCTTCTAGATTTTCTAGTTTATTTGCATAGAGGTGTTTATAGTACTCTCTGATGGTTTTTATTTCTGTGGGATCAGTGGTGATATCCCCTTTATCATTTTTATTGTGTCTGTTTGACTCTTCTCTCTTTTCTTCATTCTTCGTTAGTCTAGCTAGCAGTCTATCTATTTTGTTATTTTTTTTCCAAAAATCCAGCTCCTGGATTCGCTTATTTTTATTTTTTGAAGGGTTCTTCCTGTCTGTATCTCCTTCCGTTCTGCTCTGATCTTAGTTGTTTCTTGTCTTCTGCTAGCCTTTGAATTTGTTTGCTCTTCCTTCTTTAGTTCTTTTAATTGTGATATTAGGGTTTCAATTTCAGATCTTTCCAGCTTTCTGATATGGGCATTTAGTGCTATAAATTTCCCTCTACACACTGCTTTAGCCGTGTACCAGACATTCTGGTACATTGTCTCTTTGTTCTCATTGGTTTCAAAGAACTTCTTTATTTCTGCCTTCATTTTGTTACTTACCCAGGAGTCATTCAGGAGCAGGTTCTTCAATTTCCATGTAGTTGTGCCATTTTGGGTGAGTTTCTTATCTTGAGTTCTTACTTGATTGCACTGTGGTCTGAGAGACTGTTAGGATTTCTGTTCTTTTGCATTTGCTGAGGAGTATTTTACTTCCATTTGTGTGGTCGATTTTAGAATAAGTGTCATGCGGCACTGAGAAGAATGTATATTCTGTTGATTTGTGGTGAAGAGTTTGTAGATGTCTATGAGGTCCACTTGATCCAGAGCTGAATTCAAGTCCTGAATATCCTTGTTAATTTTCTGTCTCATTGATCTGTCTAGTATTGACAGTAGGGTGTTAAAGACTCCCACTATTATTGCATGGGAGTCTGAGTCTCTTTCTAGGTCTCTAAGAAATTGTTTTATGAATCTGGGTGTTCCTATATTGAGTCCACATATATTTAGGATAGTTAGCTCTTCTTGTGGCATTGATCCCTTTACCATTATGTAGTGCCCTTCTTTGTCTTTTTTGATCTTTGTTGGTTTTACGTCTGTTTTATCAGAGACTAGTATTTCAACCCCTGCTTTTTTTTTTTTTTTTTTGCTTTCCATTTGCTTGGTAAATACTCCTCCAACCCTTTATTTTGAGCCTGTGTCTGTCTTTGCATGCGAGATGGGTCTCCTGAATATAGCACACCAGTGGGTCTTGACTCTTCATCAAATTTGCCAGTCTACGTCTTTTAATTGGGGCATTTAGCCCATTTATATTTAAGGCCAAATATCGTTATGTGTGAATTTGATCCAGTCATCATGATGCTAGCTGGTTTTTTTGCACATTAGTTGATGCAGTTTCTTCATAGTGTCATTGGTCATTATATTTTGGTACGTTTTTGCAGTGGCTGGTACTAGTTTTTCCTTTCCATATTTAGTGCTTCCTTCAGGAGTTCTTGTAAGGGCTGCCTGGTGGTGACAAAATCCCTCTGCATTTGCTTGTCTGGAAAGGATTTTATTTCTCCTTTGCTTCTGAAGCTTTGTTTGCCTGGATATGAAACTCTGGGTTGAAAATTCCTTTCTTTAAGAATGTTGAATATTGGCCCCCACTCTCTTCTGGCTTGTAGGGTTTCTGCAGAGAGATTTGCTGTTAGTCTGATGGGCTTCCCTTTGTAGGTGACCTGACCTTTCTCTCTGGCTGCCCTTAACATTTTTTCCTTCATTTCAACCTTGGAGAATCTGATGATTATGTGTCTTGGGGTTGATCTTCTCATGGAGTATCTTAGTGGTGGTCTCTGTATTTCCTGAATGGGAATGTTGGCCTGTCTTACTAGGTTGGGGAAGTTCTCCTGAACTAGGTTGAGGAAGTTCTCCCGAGAGTTCACGTCTCTCTGAAGTGTGTTTTCCAACTTGGTTCCATTCTCCCCGTCACTTTCAGATACACTAATCAATTGTAGGTTTGGTCTTTTCACATAGTTCCGTATTTCTTGGAGGCTTTGTTCATTCCTTTTCATTCTTTTTTCTCCAATCTTGTCTTCACACCTTATTTCAGCAAGGTGATCTTCAATCTGTGATATCCTTTCTTCCGCTTGATCGATTGAGCTATTGATACTTGTGTATGCTTCTCTGATTTCTCGTGCTATGTCTTTCAGTTCCATCAGGCCATTTATGTTCCTTGCTAAACTGCTTATTGTAGTTAGCAGTTCTTGTAACCTTTTATCAAGGTTCTTAGCTTCCTTGCATTGGGTTAGAACATGCTGCTTTAGCTCAGAGGAGTTTGTTGTTACCCACCTTCTGAAATCTTCTGTTAATTCATCAGTCTCAGTCTCCATCCAGTTTTGTGCCCTTGCTGGAGAGGAGTTGCAATCATTTGGAGGAGAAGCAGCATTCTGGCTTTTAGAATTTTCAGCGTTTTTGCGCTGGTTTGTCCTCATCTTCATGGATTTGTCTACCTTTGGTCTTTGAGGCTGATGACCTTTGGATGGGGTTTTTGTTGGGGGTCTTTTTGTTGATGTTGTTGCTTTCTGCTTGTTTGTTTTTCTTCTAACAGTCAAGCCCCTCTTCTGCAGGTCTCCTACAGTTTGCTGGAGGTCTACTCCAGACCCTGTTCGCCTGGTTATCACCAGTGGAGGCTGCAGAACAGCAAAGATTGCTGCCTACTCCTTCCTCTGGAAGCTTCGTCCCAGAGGGGCACTGGCCTGATGGCAGCCGGAGCTCTCCTGTGTGAGGTGTCTGTTGACCCCTGTTGGGAGGTCTCTCCCAGGCAGGAGACACGGGGGTCAGGGACCCACTTGAGGCAGCCTGTCCCTTAGCAGAGTTGGTGCGCTGTGCTGGGAGAATCCCCCTTGTCAGGATCAGCTGCTCTATTCAGAGCCAGCAGCTAGGAAAGATTAAGTCCACTGAAGCTACACCCACAGCCGTCCCTCCCCCAGTTTCTCTGTCCCAGGGAGATGAGAGTTTTATCTGTAAGCCCCTGGCTGGGGCTGCTGCATTTTCTTCAGAGATGCCCTGCCCAGTGAGGAGGAATGTAGAGAAGCAGTCTGGCCACAGCCACTTCGCCACACTGTGGTGAATCCTGCCCAGTCAAAACCTCCCAGTCTCCATAGCACTGTCGGGGGAAACCACCTACTAAAGTCTCAGTAATGGCGGATGCCCCTCCCCTAAACAAGCTCAATCATCCCAGGTCAACTCCAGACTTGTGCTGGCAGTGAGAATTTTCAGCCAGTGGTTCTTAGCTTTCTGGGATCCATGGGAGTGGGACCTGCTGAGCAAGACCACTTGGCTCCCTGGCCTCAGCCCCCTTTCCAGGGGAGTGAATGGTTCTGTCTCGCTGGCATTCCAGGCACCACTGTAGTTATGAAAAAAACTCCTACAGCTAGCTCAGTGCCTGCCCAGACAGCCACTCAGTTTTGTGCTTGAAACCCAGGGCCCTGGTGGTGTAGGCACACGAGGGAATCTCCTAATCTGCAGATTGCAAAAACCATGGGGAAAGCGTAGTACCTGGGCCAGGTAGCACAGTCCCTCATGGCTTCCCTTGGCTGGAGAAGGGAGGTCCCCCAACTCCTTGCACTTCCCGGGTGAAGCAATGCCCCACCCTGCTTCTGCTCACTCTCTGCGGGTTGTACCCACTACCTAACCAGTCCCAATGAGATAGATATACCTCAGTTGGAAATGCAGAAATCACCTACCTTCTCCATTGATCTCCCTGGGAACCGCAGACCAGAGCTGTTTCTATTTGGCCATCTTGGCCCCTCCCCGAAACTGCCGTTTTTAAAACCATCAGATCTCATGAGACCCATTCACTATCACGAGGACAGCATGGAAAAAGACTCGCCCCCATGATTCAGTCATCTCCCACAAGGCCCATCCCACAACACATGGGAATTACAGGAGCTACAAGATGAGATTTGGGTGGGGACACAGAGCCAAACCATATCATTCTGCCCTGGCCCCTCCCAAATCTCATCTCTTCACATTTCAAAATCAGTCGTGCCCTCCCAACAGTCCCCCAAAGTCTCAACTCATTTCAGCATTAACTCAAAAGTACACAGTCCCGTATCTCATTCAAGACAAGGCAAGTCCCTTCCACCTATGAGCCTATAAAATCAAAAACAAGTTAGTTACTTCCTAGATACAAGGAGGATACAGGCATTGGGTCAACACAGCCATTCCAAATGGGAGAAATTGGCCAAAACAAAGGGTCTGTAGGCCCAGTGCAAGTCCGAAATCCAGCAGGGCAGTCAAATCTTAAAGCTTCAAAATGATCTCCTTTGACTCCATGTCTCGCATCCAGGTCACGCTGGTGTGAGAGGTGGGCTCCCACGGCCTTGAGCAGCTCTTTCCCTGTGGCTTTGCAGGGTACAGCCCCACTCCTGGCTGTTTTCATGGGCCAGCATTGTCTGCAGCTTTTCCAGGTGCACAGTGCAAGCTGTCAGTAGATCTACCATTCCGGGGTCTGGAGGACAGTGGCCCTCTTCTCACAGCTCCAGTAGGTGGTGCCCCAGTAGGGACTCTGTGTGGGGGCTCCAAACCCATATTTCCCTTCCTCGCTGCCCTAGCAGAGTGTTCTCCATGAGGACCCCGCCCCTACAGCAAACTTCAGCCTGGGCATCCAGGCATTTCCATACATCCTCTGAAATCAAGGTGGAGGTTCCCAAACCTCAATTCTTGACTTCTGTACACCCACAGGCCCAACACCACATGGAAGTTGCCAAGATTTGGGGCTTCCACTCTCTGAAGCAACAGCCTGAGCTGTACCTTGGCCCCTTTTAGCCGTGGTCGGAGCAGCTGAAACACAGGGTACCAAGTCCCTAGGCTGCACAGAACAGCGTGGTCCTGGGCTCAGCCCATAAAACCATCTTTCCTTTTAGGCCTCCAGGCCTATGATGGGAGGGGCTGCTGTGAAGACCTCTGACATGCCCTGGAGACATTCTCCCCATTGTCTTGGAGATTAACATTTGGCTGCTCGGTACTTTTGCTGGCTTGAATTTCTCCTCAGAAAATGGGATTTTCATTTCTATTGCATTGTCGGGCTGCAAATTCTCCAACCTTTTATGCTCTCTTTCCATTTTAAAACTGAATGCCTTTAGCAGCACCCAAGTCACCTCCTGAATGGTTGGCTGCTTAGATTTCTTCTGCCAAATTCCCTAAATCATCTCTCCCAAGTTCAAAGTTCCACAAATCTCTAGGGCCAGGGCAAAATGCCACCAGTCTCTTTGCTAAAACATAACAAGAGTCACCCTTGCTCCAGTTCACAAGTTCCTCATTTCCATCTGAGACTACCTCAGCCTAGACTTTATTGTCTATAACAGTGTCAGCATTTTGGTCAAAGCCATTCAGCAAGTCTCTAGGAAGTTTTAAACTTTCCCACATCTTCCTGTCTCCTGAGTCCTCCAAGTCTCCAGGAAGTTCCAAACTTTCCCACATTTTCCTGTCTTCTGAGTCCTCCAAACTGTTCCAACCTCTGCCTGTTACCCAGTTCCAAAATTGCTTACACATTTTCAGGTATCTTTTCAACAGCGCCCCACTCTACTGGTAGCAATTTACTCTTTTAGTCTGTTTTCACGCCGCTGATAAAGACATACCTGAGACTGGGCAATTTACAAAAGAAAGAGGTTCATTGGACTTAGAGTTCCACGTGTCTGGGGTGGGGGGGGCCTCACAATCATGGCAGAAGGCAAGGAGGAGCAAGTCATGTCTTACATGGATGGTGGCAGGCAAAGAAAGAGAGCTTGTGCAGAAACACTCCAATTTTTGAGACCATCAGATCTCGTGAGATTCATTCACTATCACAAGAACAGCATGGGAAAGACCCACCCCCATGATTCAGTCATTTCCCACCAGGCCCCTCCCACAACACCTGGGGATTATGAAAGCTACAAGATGAGATTTGGGTGGAGACACAGAATCAAACCATATCAATAGCCAAGTTCAAATAACCACACACAGTCGTTTCCTAATGTAAAAGAGAAAAAAGAGTGGTGTCATGAAAACAATGACTGGTTCCACTTGTAGTTCATATAACTACACAAGCTCTTCATCATGACAGCCATGATACTTCAGTATGTAGCAGATATGCTTTATGCAAACTTACCAGTTTGTCAGATAATATTAAAAATATAAGTAAGAGTTAAGATTTAATAAAATCAGTAATTTTTTATTTTTTTCAATGTGGATATTCTCAAGTGAAACTTTTTTACTGTGATATGGTGAAGTATAGGTTAGTGCTACTCCTTTGATTCATGCTAAGGTTTCAGCAGTTTTATCCACCATTGCTTTTGCACTATCAGTGCCAATATCCACTCAGTGAAAGAGGTCAAATAACATTTAAATAACACTTTGATATTATGAAAATAGTTTTGACCTCACCAATGGACACCTTAAAAAGGGTCTTGACGACCCCCCAGGATCCATGGACTGTATACTTTGAGAACTGCTTCCTAAACATCCAAGATATGTTGCCCTTGCCCACTCTACTTTCTTAACTCCACCGCTTATTAATTCTTACCTTTGTTGTTTTTATAGTTCCCTAACTGGTCTCCCAATCTTCAGTCTTTTTCTCTTCCTTTAAAGTTCCTAGAATACAAATCTGATTTTGTTGATACCCTATTAAAATCTTTCAACATGCTCCAGCACAATTGGATAAAATCCAGATTTCTTCATAGAACATAAAAGACCCTTTATTATCATACCTACCTTAGTAACCTCTGTTCCTGTCAGTACTTCCTAGTCTTTGAGCCAAGGTGAATTTGCTGGTAATTCTCTGAACACCTCATGGTTTCTACATGATTTCTACATGCTATTCTTCCTACCTGTAATACTCTTTTACTTCCCACCTATCCCTCTAATTGTACGTCATTTTTAAATCACCTTATGTTACCTACAAAATTTTATATTAGAATTTGTTATCGTACTTATATTATAGTCATTTTGCTTATATGTCATTTTTCCCTATTAGATTGTGAGCTGTTTGAGGTCAGGAACTGTGTCTTTCTTTGTATTCCCAGTACTTACCAAGGGTGAGGCATACAGTAGTCATTTAATAAGTGTTTGAGTGTTTGAATGAACTCCACAAAAATTAAAAATACAAATTAATTCCATGGTATTTCATTTTCTTTTCCTTCTAATATAGTTCTTAGAGTTGCTAATTAATAATAAAAAAGGCCACAGATGAGAAGAAAAAGAAAAGTGTGTGTGTGTGTGTGTGTGTATATATGTGTACACACACACACAGTGTGTGTGTATATACACAAAGTGTATACCCTGTGCATATATATTATATATAATATATATATGTCTCAGCCACTTTATTGGATGAAGCAATGGATCTTTATTTCCATAATTTTTACTATAAGATTCAGGGGAACATTCAATTTATATGTTTTTGAAAAGTTGTAATGAATTACATTTTAAAAAATTAACCTCCTTAATTTATTGTAACTCAGTCTCTAATCAATTTAGATGTTTTTTCCTAATTTAGAATTCTTAATGTGGAGGTAAAAATGCCAGGATATTTCCATTTTTTATTAATATTTTAAAACTACTATCTGGGAATATTAGGATTATTAAAATTACTTTTTAAATGTGTTCTATACATCGTTTTATAATAAAACTTGGTTGATTGTATTTTGTTTTTGAGTTTAGTACAGTAAAATAAAATCTTGTTAAAGGGACTTGTATCAGAAGGGTACCTAACTAGAAATCCCACTTAACAGAATCCAGTAATATATTTATCATTTATCAGCTAAAAGAACGCCGTTCAAAAGAAAACATTTTTTTCTAAGATTTTATAATGTGTAAAACTTTAAAAGTTAAATTAGGCCTGGTGCAGCCTGTAATCACACCTGTAGTCCCAGTGCTTTGGGAGGCTGAGGCAAGAGGATCACTTGAGGCCAGGAGTTTGAGACTAGCCTGGGCAACATGGTGAGATCTCTGTCTCTGCAAAAAAAAAATTGTTTTTAAATTAGCTGGGCATGGTGGCACCTGCCTATAGTTCCAGTTTCTCAGTAGGCTGAGATGGAGGAGCTCTTGAGCCTGGGAGGTCAAGGCTGCAGTGAGCTGTGATTGTGTCACTGCCCCCCAGCCTGGGCAACAGAACGAAACCCTGTCTCTAAAAAAAAAAATAAAAATGAAATTTAAAATGTACATTTCTTATATTTAAAAAATTTTATTGCCCACCATTTGTTCTGCATAATGCATTGTAAATATATATATTTAGATAAATCCAAATCACTTAAAAGCAAATTTTGTAGATTATGCTTTTCTGCCTATTGACCATTTCATTGTTCGTTAGCATAATACTTAAAAGTGAATCATTTGGGGCCTCACTTATTTAGAATTTACAGTGACTGAGTCACTGTACTGAAGCCTAGCTTTTTACAGCCCCTTGCCTAGATGTTGCCTAGTAAATTAAAATAACATGTTTACAAAATTACAAAGGGAAATAAAACTTTTAGTGACCTTTACGTACTTAAATTTTTACTGTATTATAGATTTGTTGATTATAAGTCATGCCTTTAATGCATGTTTGTTGATTAAAAACCGATAGTGATTGCAGTTTCTTCAAAAAGATTCTGAATTAATAAGGTATGTATACTATAGTCAGATTTATGACTTTTCCCTTTGGCCAAATACCGCACATTGGGATTATGCTTGGAATTATTTTATCTATTTTGTCCCCATTGCCTTAAATTTTTAAAAATTGGGAATGTTCTCTCATCTCTGTATCAGTGTTGTACGTAATTAGAATGCCATGGTGTACCAGTGAGAAACAAAGTAGAATAGTTTAATTCCATTGACGGATGGAAATTGATCATAAAATATTAAAAATGGTTACCTAAACTCGGAAATGGGTATATGTAGTTAGTAGATTTATAGGAATAATAGCAAGTCTCATATTTAATTTGATAAATTTTATTTGAAAATAGTTCCCTTTTGTACTTTTATGTTTTTATAAGGAATAATACATTCAAAATTGAAAACCAAAGGATAATAGTGATTCTGCTCATAAATCTGTTTTTCAGCATTCATTTACTACAAACATTTTCATCTGTTAGTTCTTTTATTTCATAATTAATTTAAAAATTCTTCATTTTTTATCTAATTTGACATTTTCATATTTTTAAAGGTCCCCAGGTGCATCCAATTTTTCAACTTTACCAAAGATCTCTCCTTCATCTCTATCAAATAATTATAACAACATGAACAACAGAAAGTAAGCACTGAATCTTAAAAACTCTTTGTTTAATTGATCACCCTATTATGGTTGCAAAAAATCTATTGTATCTAAAATTTAGGATAAAAGTCTTAATGCATTAAAATTGGTTATCTTTTAAATTACTGGTTAGTTCTTCCATGAGTAACTTAACAAAAAAGAAAGCAAGCAATTAAATTACTTCTTGATTTAATACGTATACTGAAAGAAATAAAACACTAAAAAAATTTTATATACTAAACACTAATCATTAAAATATATTTAGAAGTTTGTTAGAACACAATTTTTTAGGAAGAATTTAAATTCAGATGTCATTTTAGATAAAACTAGATATGTAATCACATATAATATTTTTAAAAAGTGTGTATCAGTGATTCTCAAGTGGAAAGCACACAAATTTTTGTTTATGAAAAAGGCAATCACTTTTTCTTGAGAAGTTCAGAAAAACAATTTCCTTACCCCTTGCCAAATAAAATTTAGAATCATGGAACTTATAAAAATTTTATTGAAGTGTGTGTTTTATTGCTATAAGAAAAACAGTTGAAAGTCAAGGTTACACGGCTTCACTCCGAGTGTATTATCTTGTATTGACTCTGAGTGTATTACCTTGAACATTGACATGTTTTTTTTATTCAAAAAGGTCAAAAGAAAACCTTTATTATTCGTAATTAGCCCAAATTATGGGAAGAATATTGATCTAGAGATGATTATCCTCCTTTTATTTTTTGACATGTATAGTGCCGTTTATGGATTAGATTGAAAGTATTTAGATATTTGCACTAACATATTAGTATTAGATATTTAATACTTATACTAATTATGTATTACTATTTACTTATACTAATTATAAAATATTAGTATTTAGATTTTGTCAGTTTCTAAATGGCATCTGATTATCTCAGTGAGTAAATTCTAAAAGACTAAAGCTACTTGGGAAATAATCTTTAAAATTAAAACACCAATAATTAAATTTATATGTTTAATTAATTTTCCCTTAAAATTTATCTTTTGGGGGAGGATGACAAAAATAATTCTAACATACATCTGGATTATAAGTAGATGACAAGAGCTAAAATAATTTTGGAAAAGAATAATAAGAAGGATTAGTCTTAAACTAAATATCATAATGTATTATAAAGATACAAAAATTCAAACAACATAATACTGACCCAAAAATACGCCTACATGTCAATGGAATCTAACAGATCTTTGTATAAAAAGAATTTAATGTGATCAGGAGGCATTGTGGACTAATACGAATGGGCAGATTATCCAGGAAATATGGTTGAGAAAATTGGCTCACATCTGAGAATTTCTCTCTGGAATTTGAAATCCAAGATAATTGTTAAGCATATTTTAAAAGGACAAATAAACGGAAAAAAGAACTTGTTACAAATGATAAAGGATTTATATTCTAAATATATCGAGCTCATAAAAATCAGAAATTTTCTAAGACAGTCTTAGAAACACTGGGCAATACAAGTAAAGGAATTAAATAAGGGACAAACTTTTTTTGAGGTAGGGTCTCACTCTGTCACCCAGGTTGAAGTGCAGTGTCACAATCACAGCTCCCTGCACCCTTGACCTCCCAGGCTCAAGTGATCCTCCCACCTTAGCCTCTTGAGTACTTGGATTACAGCACACGCCATTACACTCCACTAATTTTTTTATTTTTATTTTCATAGAGACAGTCCCACTATGTTGCCCATGCTGGTTTCAAACTCCTGGGCTCAAGCAATCCTCCTGGCTCAGCCTCCCAAGTGCTGAGATTGCAGGCATGAGCCACCTTGCCCAGCTGGGATAAATATTTTACATTTTCACATTCACTACTGATTAGAGATATGTAAATTAAAACCATGAAAAACCCCATTTGCTTTCCCTTACCTCAGTCACATTGGGAAAAATTAAACAATGACATGTATTTTTATAACGATTCTGAGTGTTTGGAGTACTAGAATAATTTTTTCTAGCAAAATAGCTTACCAATATGAATCAAGAACATTTAAAATGTTCACATTCTTATTTCAGTAATTTGTGAAAAGATATGTGCACTATGTGTAATAATATTACAACATAGTGTAATACTAAAATACTGAAGGCACTGAATATTCAATATTACACTGTAGTATCTTCTCTTCTATTTAAAAATGTATGTGCACAGGCCAAAAAAAAAAGTGAAAATAACCCCTCGTAATTTGGTTTGTATTACATGAGAGCTTTAAGTAAACTTACCAAAAGTCATTTTTTCATACTAGATAAAATATTACTTACGATTTACTCATTGCAGATGGCTATCATATTTACTATAAGAGAATTAATTTACAGATATTTACAGTCATTCTTTGGAGAGATTTTTAACATTGTATATAGACTATATTGAATGTAGACTATATTTTGACCAGAATTACCATATTGGTATGTGTGGTCTGGTATGTTTCTGATTTTGTTCTGTTTGCATTCTTAGTAAATACGTGACAGTATAATCTAATCTCAAAACCTCTGACTGCAGAAACTATTGAGAGAAATTAGAGTCTTAAGTTTGAATGATTCTATTATATGACTACATTATATTTTTAGCTATTTATACTTTTTTAATTCAAACACTAAAATAGCCCTGTCATATTATGGAATTTTAATAGCGAATAGTCACTGAGGTACCATGAAGCTGTGAACCATTTTGAGCTTAAAAGTACATTTTTATGTATGGATTGTCTTTCTTAGTAAGGAACAGAGCTTAAGCATTCGTAAAATGGAAATTTTTTTTTTTTTAACCTTAAAAAACTTGAATTCCATCATGTTTAAACAACTGTTTTACATACAATTTATTTCTTGAATTTCCATTCAACTTGTGGGAAGACTTCAGATAGCAATAGCATAGTTTCCTTAAAAGTATGTAAAATAGGTAATGACCTTTTTGGATTAAGTATGTTTTTGAAACCTTATATATGTGGAAATAGTATAGTCTACAAGTATAAGTAATGTATTAAAATCAATAGTTTATGAAATTTATTTATAAATTCAAGACTTACCCCTACACTGATACATTTCTAAGATATAAAATTTTCATTTCCAGAAATAAGAATATTGTTATAAAATAATTCCAAGTAATAAAGTATACTTGGAATTATTTCATTTAAGTTTCATAAGTTTTTATTAAAAACTAGTATTATGAAAAATCCATTACTGTAATATAGTTTGTTTACCTTGTGTCATAATTGTACCTATTAGTCCCTTGTGTATTTGGTTTTGCCTCAGTTATAATTTAAGTACATTTTTAAATATCTGTCAGATTGTCTTTCTGGTAACAGTTCTATAACCTGTATTTTTCTGCCCTGCTATATTTGCTTTGATATATTACTAACACTGCCTTTAAAAAATATTCTTAATGTGTTTATTGTCTCAATTTGACATTCCAAATGCAGAACACATTTTTATTTTTTTGTTAATTCATTTATATCTTTTTCTTTGAAATGAAAATGATTCCCTGTATGAGACTGAGCCATGAGCAGGAACTGTGAATTTTAGAAACTACCGGAGCTAACCATCTAGCTCTTGATAAATTTGTTAGCTAAAAGCATCATTTCATTAACTGCAAAATGGGCATAATTATAGTTATGAGGATTAAATTATATATTTATAAAGTCAGGTGTCAGTGCTAGTTTAAAAGTCAATCTGACATTTTTTATAGAAAGGTAAGGTTCAGTTTCACAAAAAAAGTGTATTTTTAGTGTATTTTTATTAAAGAAGGATAGATATAATACAGAATTAATCTAATATAGTATTAAAATTCCCATTACTATTACTGTAAATTTAGTTTTGCAAAGTAGCATAGCCTTAAAAGATGATGACTAGCTTAAGATCTTTAGAAAATAATTAGTAGACATAGTCATGAAAGATACTAGAGGCTATCTTTAGGGTCCAGATTTTCATATATTTTTTGAATTATATAAACTGCTAGTTTTGATATTTTCCATGACAAGCTTTAATATTTCATTTAGAGCACGCATAATATGTGGATTATAAGTGACCAATCAAGATAATATTAAAGTATCTTAAATTCATTGATTTTCATTATCATTTTTGAGCATCTAGACTATCTCAATCTTTGAGCAAAGTTGTAGATATTATTTAGGGATTTAGATTTTTTTAAAAAACAAAACCAAAAAACTGCTTTGCAAGTAAGTTTTTTGTTCATTTCTCAGTAAATAAGAATTTCTGTCCCATCAAATTCCATCATGTTGCTGCAAAGAAGAGTAGAGCTTCCAGCATCCCTTTGTGTTACAAGTGGGGAGAGACAGGGTTTCTGAATATATACTTATGGAATGAGCATGTAAATATGCTTTTAGTCTTTTCACGTGCGTGTGTGTATAGGCATGAGCATGCATTTGGGCATACTTTCCTGTGTGCTCTGGCTGCTTAAATTTTACTATAATTTTACAGCCAGAAGTTTTTTCTTCTCTGTAATGTGTAGAATGTGTAGAAAATGCAAGCCTTGCATTTTTTAAAATAATATACAGAAGATCTTCATTTTTAGCACTAAACTTAGAAAAACAGGATTTTTTTTGTACTTCAGCTTTTTGTTGTGTGTACCCAAAGTTACACTCAATAATCCAATTATGAGCGAAAATACTTAAAATTGCTAATAGGCGCTTTGTACTTTATTAGTTACTAGGAATATAAAATAAAATGTGAATCATAGGCTAATGATCTGCCAAAAAAAGATGCACGAATTATATTTTTTGTGTTTTGTTTTAGTTTAAGTCAAGTAAATAGCTGTAAGTCTAGCAATTCCAAATCTGAATTGATCAATGTTACATTTCTTTGGCGCCTGCTGTTTTTATCTCAGGGTGGATTATTTTTTCAGAGTTGAGGGGTTGACCTTTTTTGTTTGTAGGAGAAAGGAGTGTTTTTTTAAAAAATGCAAAAACATTAGTAGGCCAACATCGTATGTGTAATTTTAGGTTGGTTTGGTTTTGTGTGTTTTCTCTGTTTGGGTGTGTGTGTGTGTGTGTGTGTGTGTGTCTGTGTTTACTAAAGACTTTCTTAGAACAGGTAGTATAGTTCACATAAACTCTTAAAATAATAAAGTGAGAGTGTCCTATATGCAATAATAAAGTGAAGTATTTGAAATTATAAGAAAAAACTACTTTAAAAAAGTAATACCAGGAATAAATTATAGCCAGTTGTGAATTGCTAGAGATACTGATTTATCATGCTCATTTATAAAGCTGTTTTATTTATAGTATCATTTGCTTTTAGGAAAGATCTCATTCAGGTTTTTTCTAATTAATAAAAAAAGATTGAAAGCATGCTTTTGAATTATATCCAAAATATTCATCATACATATTTTATAAGATAACCTATTAAAAAATAGGAAAGAATCCATTCTTTTTCACAAAATTATTTTTTATTATATGTGAAAGGAAGAGGGATTGTTTATTTTCTTCTTTCTAAAAATTATCCTAATTTTGTATCTTTTAGAATATTACAGTTTTTTAACATTAACATTTAAATTATCTTGAGGTTATATTTATCTAATTAAATAAACTACATTGATCTGAGAAACCAGAAGAAAGAAAAGGCAGGTAACACTGGGATATACTTGCTTAGAATCATTTTTGTATTCCTGTTTACCCAGGCTTTTTTCTGCATTTGAATACTAGTTTTTGCTGGTCTCACATAGAAACTGTAAATGGAATCTTCAGTGCATCATAACAGTGAGGTCACAGTGGTCTTGGAAATCTCTCCTCTTACCTGTAACTTTTTAAAGCATAAATCTTACTGTTTCTACCGTTTTTACTCTGTTACAATAACAGGATGCAAAAGGGTCATAAAGGAGATGATTTGTTGCTGCGGCTGGTGTTTAAAATCGGAATGTTTTAAATTTGATGGAGCAATGGGGAATGGAGTAAGCTGTAAAGCTGCTCCAGTTAATCAAAGGTAGAAATAATAGTGGTTTGTATTGGTTGGTGTGGTATATGAGAGTTATTTTGTTGATTGGATAAGGAGTATCTTAATTCAGGGTGAGTTATTGTTTGAGGTTCAAGTCTTTAAAAAAGTATCTGAGTTGAGTACTTTATAAAAGAAATTTAATGATCAACCACATATCTCATAAATAGGCCTAAAGTACTCTTTATTATAAATATGTTGTAATATAATTGGCTGCATTATGAAAATATTTTTTTCTTCCAGTGTGAAAAACTCAAATTACTGTCTCCCATCATATACTGCTTATAAGAACTATGATTATTCAGAACCTGGAAGAAACAATGAACAGCCAGGCCTCTGTGGCCTAAGTAACTTGGGAAATACGTGTTTCATGAACTCAGCTATTCAGGTAGGTCTTTGTAAACAAAGTGAAACTCATGTTTCCTGGAATTCTGTAATACAAGAAGATAAAGTTGGGTTTTTCATGCCAGAACATGAGTATATGTTTTGAAAGTTCATTTTTCATGGAAGATTTAAGCATACATATTTGACTCATTCATTCTACTACTGGTAGTAGAATATATGTTTCTCAATTAGGTGACATGTGATTGATTAACATAATGTACACGATTACAAGATTATATATATATCACTTTGCAAAAACATAATATCAAACAGAAAACTTAAGCTGTCTAAAAAGGGGGAGGAAGAAAGCAAAAAAGCTAGTGAGTTTCCTCCATTATTCAGTAGAAGTCTGTTGCACTTTTTTTTTCTTTTTTTCTTTTTTTTTTTGTCTTAATGGGAAATTAAAATTTTAAAAAGGAAAACCTTGGGAACTTCTTTTTGTATACATATTTTAACAAATCACTTTCCCTTAAAGGTCTTTTAATTTGGGGATATAAGAGATAACTACCTTTCCCCTGCCCCCACCCCCTTTTTCTTTTCTTTCTGCTCTAGTCTATATCCTCTTTCAACTTAACTTGTTAAATATTTATGTCTTTGATTGATTCTGAAGTAATGAGAGAGATATATTTTTTAATATCACTGTTACTGTGTATAAACTTACGGCTGGTTATTTTATTCCCCTTTTACAGATAAAATTTCTGTGTTTATAAAAGCTTAGAATAATTGCAAACCGTTTTTGATATTTGAATTTTAACCTTTTTTTTGTCAGTCCCTTTTGTGAATTCTGGATTTTTAGTTTTAAATCTAAACTTTTCTGTTCTCTATTCATATTTTTTTGTTGAATCTCCTATGCCCAGGAGGCAGCCTCGAAAGATATAGATTAAATGCAGGATATAGATTGAGAAGGACATTATTAGACATCTTTCTCACTATCTGAGAAAAGGATGACTCTTCACCATTCAGTATTCTAAGTGAATCTTTTTGTACATCATCATTCATACAGCTGTTTCCTAAATTAACCATTGCCTTTATAGCATTCTTGGAAATTAGAATCTGTCATACACTGTAGGCCAGGAGTTAGCATCCTTTTAGGAATTAAGTGGGGAAGGCATAATCGATTTCTGGTATTTTGCTTTAGAGTTGAACCACTTGGGAAGTGGCCTATCTGCCTAAGCAGATAGGTTAATATATAGGTTAATAAACTCTTCCTTTAAATCTTCAAGTGAGTAATCCTGCTCATAGTATAGAGTGAATTACTTTATTCAAAATAGTTTTTCAAGAATTCTAGCACTAGTTAAACATATTTTAAATTAAAAATTTAAATTTTTATCTTTATTTTTCTAGATGAGGAAGAAAGCCAAAATATATTATTATCCTAATAGTTAAATAACAAAGTAAAGTACATGGGTGCTTAGCTTTCAGAGATAGGAATGGGACAATATCTGTTGGACCATCTCTGGAACATGTTTTACGTAAATTGTGGTTATACCAGTAGTAGAAAACCCTGTTCTCAGATCACCAAGTTATATTAATTTTTATATACCTCTTTATCCTTGAACTGCCAAAATTACTTTGGTTCCAGATGCTTGATATCAGCTAAAATTTTTTTTTCCTAGTATAGAAAACCAATCTTGGTGCTTTTTCGTAAATGTTAATAAAATATTTCAACAACATAGGGATTCAAAATTTGAATCTGTCAGGAGAGCACAAGAATTTGTGTTGATGCTAATCATTCATGGGAGGCTTGGGCCAGCATTCAGACTAAATTCCTTCTAAAGCAATACTACATCCTAGTTTTCTGTGCCTTTGATACATCTGTTTAGTATTGTCTACATATGGTTAACTGCAATTTCTCAGAAATAGGTATTCAAATTCAATCTTTTAACCAGCTAGGTTGAGCTAGATTTGGCATCGTTTAGCTTTCTTGCATGTTATGTTTAAGGTGTGAGGATCTTCAGTTTATTCATTTTTGCTTCTATTCAAAACTATTTTATTAGAATAAATTGATAGCTCTATTGCAGACCCTCCTAATATATTTTACCATCACGTATTCCATTTCATCTGAGACATAGCCGTGAGCATGATGGTTTATAATTTTATGGTAATAGCCATAAAATTTTTTGACGAAAATTTTAGCAGTGAGTATTTTAAGCAGTGGATATTATTTCATGACTATCACTTTATTTAATTGGAAACTATATTGTCTCTAAAATAAAATTCTTCAAACAATTTGGAGAAGAGAAAAATGAGTTTTTATTTGTGCTGCTTTTAGCTTTTAGTTCACATCTGGAATTAGAAAAGCTAGGCCTTTAGTTTTACTTTCTTAAAACTTAAATGATTTTTAATTGATTAAGATGTCAGCTCTCGAGCTGAAAATTGACTGTAAGAGGGTCAAAATGGTGGTAGTAGCCTTTACTCCTCTATTTCACAAAAATTCATGTAAGTTCATAGATCCAAAAATAAAAAGGGTAATAGATAACTAATAGAATAGATTCTTTAAATAGGTTTTGTCAGATACTATTTGTTCAATTATGCTTTTTTCAAGTTTCCTTGTAACTTCTTTGCAATTGAAGGCAATTTTCATGAATTTTAGAAAATATTATCAATATTATCTCTACTGACAATTTGAATTTGAATGTAACCTCTTAAATTAATTCAGTGTCCTCCAAATTGAGGTGTTCATTTCAGCACATCAGGTATAGTATTAACATATGTGAAAAAAAAAGTGTAAAAAAGTATACTTTTTTAATGTAAGCGTGGGTTATACTTAGCCCATCAGTAGCCTTGAGATAGTGAAATCTTTTGACCACAAATGATTAAAAACTAAGCAGCACCAATCTGAGTGTGATTTAACATTATTACTGTTATTATTTAATTTAATTATATTGGTACTTAAGATTTTCTGATATAATGGTATGAATGAGTATTAACCTTTTCTGGTGAATATGGTACTGCCATATAGCACAGTAAAAAATAACAATATAACAGTTTGTCCGGGAATGGTGACTCATGCCTGTAATCCCAGCAGTTTAGGAGGCTGAGGCGGGTGGAGCACCTGAGGTCAAGAGTTTGAGACCAGCCTGGCCAACATGATGAAAGCTCGTTTCTACTAAAAAATACAAAAATTAGCCGGGCATGATGGCAGGCACCTGTAATCCCAGCTACTCGGGAGGCTAAGGCAGGAGCATCGCTTGAACCTGGGAGGTGGAGGTTGCAGTGAGCCAAGATTACGCCATTACACACCAGCCTGGGTGACAAGAGCAAAACTCCATCTCAAAAATAAATAAACAAATGACAATTTAAAATAATGTGAATTTTAAAACAATGCAGTATAATAATTAACATAGCATTTACATTTTATTAAGTATTGTAACAAACCTAGAGATGATTTAAAGTATATGTGAAGATATATCTAGGTTATATGCAAATACAACACCATTTTATATCAAGAACTTGAGCATCTATGGATTTTGGTATCACCAAGGTGGAGAGGGGGGCTCCCGTGGCCAATCCCCTATGGATACCAAGAACAACTGTATATCCTGACCTTATGAAGATTATAGCCTAGATATTGTGATTTTCAAACGCTTTGTATTTTAGCATCAAAACCTTTTTTTTAAGTTACCGTGGAAAGTTTAATTATGTCCCCAATATTTAAGTAGATATGGTAAAATTGCTTTGGTTGGGTGAAGTTCCCAGAACCCCATCTGCTTTCCTTTACTTTCCACAATGGCCCCAGAAGCTTTCTCATGGAATCCCAGGACTCTGAGGAACAGTTTGAAAGCCAAAGTCTGGCTTGAAAAAAAAAAAGAAAAGAAACACATAAAAAGCTAATAATACAGGTTAAGATCACAGTTCATGGAGTTACACTACTTGGATTAAAAGCATGGCTTTCCTGCCTATTATAATAACTGTATTTACCTAGACAAGTTAATTCCACAATTCATTTTTCTCATCGTCTGACAGGAAAATAATAGTACCCTATCTTAGGAGTTTTGTAAGGGTTACGTGGGTTAATGGTTTTAACTCGTAGGATACTGACTGGCACATTATAAATACAGAATACGTATTATGTAGAAATTATCTCATCTTTTTTTTAAATTCAACAAGTGGAGATTCTGTCCTCCATAACCATTGTGTCTGTTCTCTTTTCTTGAGTCTTTTTCCACGTGGACCTTAGTGGACTAAGAAGAAATAATTAAGTGTATTTTTATTTTTCACGTAGTGTTATTGCAATAATGGTATTTATCATCTCTTTAATTTCTGAACTATGCTAATTTAACTCTTCCTAGGGAAGCTGATAAGTAAGGGATATAATAGCATAGAATTGTTGGAATATTCTATCTGTAGGGCACTTGGAAATTCAAAATTCTTGAGTTTGGTTACCCCTCACCCCTGCCTCCTGAGTAGTTATGATTATAGGCATATACCACCATGTCCCATTGCTTCAAATAATATAATAAGATAGTTTTCTAGTGCCCTAAATCTGTTACTCCATCTAGAGAATGCCCAGTTTTTATTTTGCATTATTGGTGATAATTTTAATTAGCATTAGTTCAGTAGATTCAAGAGCACTCCAACCCTTGTCTTTTTCATTGTCAAGGCCTACCTAGGAGGCTGATGGTTAGTTTCCTGGATGAAGCATCTCCTCAGATGGATTTGAAGCAGGAGAGTAATATAGTATTTTCCACTGGAAAGCAGCATGGCATAAGATGGTTATTTTCAAAATCTTTACTTGGACATAATAGAGTTCCTTAAATAGATTCTAGGAAGTCATTGAAAAAAATGATACTAATCATAGACTTATTCATTATTCCTGTCATAAAATATAAAATAAGTTGGGATTTCAAGCATTTTTAAGGTCAGCTTTTTTTTCTATAATCTGTTGATTAGGAAAACATAATTTCAAAAATTTAGAAGAATGTTAAATAGAAAGTTTAAACTTTTTTAAAGATTTAATCTAAGAGAATAAGTAATACTACACAGAAATAACATTTTTAAGAAACTAGATAGATCTTCATTACATGGTAAAACAGAGAAAAAGTCATTTCTGAAGCTGTTATTTCTATATTACATTACTTCAACTAGCCTGCTCTTACCTTGAGACTTTCTTTTTGCATTTATTGGAACTCAGTTTCTTAGAAGTCCAGTTTAACACGAAACCTTCTAATTTTATTTAAATTACCAACCTTATATTTAAATGAATATAGTTTTCATCTTAAAAGGAAAAACCTCACTTCTGAGACACAAAACTCTTTTTAAAAAATAGTTTAGGATCTTATATTTGTTCTGATAAACTGAGAATGTGGCTAATGAAAAATTTAAAACTACTACTTCCTAGGTCAGGTTTTCATCCTAATCCAGGATGTTAAACTCAATTATGTGAGTTCCTTTCATGTTATGTGCCAGAAATTACATAGCAAATTGTCATCAAAAATATATTCAATCCTCTATGAAATGACAACTCAGTCAGGTCATCTATCCATTTTGATAAAAGCAAAAAGAAAAAATGGAAACAACCTTACTTGCATTAGAACCATTCATTTTTCTCAACATGGATACCAATGTTTTTACTTTTCCCTTTGGACTAGAATAGCCCTTCCTTTTTGAAAGAGAACAGAGGTGGGAAAGAAGAACCTACGTTCTCAGACAGATTATTTTAAGAAAGAGTATATATGGGATAGTTCTGTAAAAATTTAGTGTTCAAAACTAGGGGAGAAATGGTATCTCTAAAAGAATGCCTTGCACTTGTGTAACTTGGCTAATAATGATTTATTATGAAAACATGCCTTTCTTAATCTCAGATGGAGACATGAGATTTGATTTGTCGCTGTTCAATTCTTCTCAGTGAATAAGCAAAATTCCCTGAGATTAGTGCCTCTTTCTGAATTAATACAGGTTTTTATGTGTTTTATCTGTCCCTAATTCTGTAATAGGAAAATGACATAATAGAGATCTTACAGAAATAGAGAGGTTCTTTTGAAGAGTTGTAAATTATTGCATCTAATTCTAAAATACAAAAAGGTTTTACTATCCTGGCTAGGAAAGGCCAACACCAATTTAATAATAAACTTATTAGATAGTATTGTAGTGACTACATCTTATAACAGAAGTTATTAATATAATAAGGCTGAAGTATCTTGTATCAATTTTTGTAATTATTTCAAGGATTTTTTTGTAATTAAAAGCAAAACAAAAGAAATTTCAATCTGTAGTCTGTAATGGGAACTACAGATTTGCTCCCTCCCTCCAAGAAAATAAAAGGAAAGAAAAACCTATTTCAGATTTACTTCTCTTACTTAAAATCAGGCAGCTCATTCTTTTGATGTCAAAATGTTTTCTAAAAGATTACCATTTACTTCTTTACATTGATTTATAAACTGTTCAGCAGGGAGAGGGTCAGTGAGTTGGTTACTTAAACCATTGTTCGATTAATAGTAATATCTAAATCAATTACTAGTTCTCATATAAACCCATATTAAAACATTAACAGCCCTGTATTGAACCTGCAGCCTCTGTTAAGAGCAGTACCCTTCTTTGTATAATGCAGGGTTTTTTTTATATTGTTTTTCACTTAATTTTCTCTTCACAGAGGTCTGTGAGTTAGGGCGTAAGTATCTCTATTCCACTAATGAGGAAATTGAAGCAAGGAAAGTTTCATTTCCAGTCACTAAGACAAGTTATTATGAGTTATTATTCAGTACATTTTGAGATCATGTATTTTTTTGAAATTATGCCAGTCAACCTATAAGAAATGCTTATGTTTTGTTTTTTGTGGTAAAATATAACAGAATTTGCCAGTATAACCATTTTAAGTGTATAGTGACATTAAGTATATTCACATGTTGTACAATTATTAAAAATGTTTTTGTGTTTAGTTCAAATAATTGGCCCCCATAATACAGGATGCTGTCTTTAAGTAGCATTAATGTTGTGCCATTTAAAACAATTTCCCTAGGAGGTTATATACACACTTATTCATTTGATGTGCAGAATGTTGAAAACTATTCAAGTACTCCTTTTGGAATTGCTTTTATTCTTCTGAGTATCACTGGTGGATATTTTTCATCCTTCAGTGACAAAGTTGATATTCGAAAGCCAGAAGTTATTCAGAGCACTATTTTCAAAATATTGTAGATTATCAAGCTGGGTAATTTTTTTCAAGTAATGAATGACTTATGAAGTCATTTACTCAGCAAATATTTATTGAAGGTCTATTAGGTGACTTTCACTCTCATAATCACTAATTATGCCATGATGAACAAAACAGCTTTTTCCCATGGAGTTTACAGTCTAATGAGGGAGATAAATATTAAATCAATCATGAATTATGATAAGTATCATGAAAGATAAAGTAGAGTGCTAACGGGAGCTTGGAGAGCACCTGATTGAAGCTGGGTGTCATATTTACCAAAAGTAACATGAGCTTTGACCAAAGAATATGTATGAGTTTGGCAGGTGAAGCTAGAAGGACCAAAAACATGTGCAAAGCCGCTAAGAAGGGCAAGTTTGAGGAACCAGAAGTGTAGTTTGTGGAATAATGTATGAAGGGGAGTGAAACAAAATGAGTTTGAAGGAGTGGGCAAAAGCCAGATCATATAGGGAGAATTTAGATTTTAATGTTACAAAGGCACTAGAGGTTTCAGGCTACCATCTTCTTATCTGGTTCATTCCATTTGTCAGCTAGCTGGTTTCTTTGCTTCTATCCTTACCCTCCACAATCTGTTCTTAAAAGAACAGCCAGCAATTTGTTTCAAACCTAAGGCATTTTCTATTACTTAGGCAATAACACAAAATGCCTTCTCATTTCACTCAGTGATCAACGAAAGCCAGAGTCCTTAAAAAAATGTACAAAGCCCTGTAGGATCTGGCCCCATGCTAGCTTATTTCCTATCACTTACCTCCATGCTTACCTTGTTCCATCCTCACCCTCACACATGCCAAGAGCATACCTGCCTTAGGGTCTCTGAACTTGCAGTTTCCTATACCTGTAATGTTCTTCCTCTAAATATATATATTCTTGTTCTCTCACTTCCATTAGGTTGCTATTATCTATCAGTCAGGTCCTTCCTCAGTCACCCTGTAAAAAATAGTGACTGCCCCACATTCCACACAGTACTCATAACCATCTGGCGTGCTTTATTTCTATTAGGGTTTTTTGTTTGTCTGTGTATCTTCCCCTACTCCCAACACAGACACCCTCTCCCCGCATCCCCACCCCGTGCTCTCTCCCTCTCTCCCTCTCTCCCTCTCCCATGACTGCTGGGATTTTGTTTTAGTCACTGTTGTAGCCCCATTGCCTGGAATAGTGTCTGGCATGTAGAAAGCACTCAAATTAATGAAAGGTGAAGGGAATCACAAGTGTCTCTCTAGTTTTTGGCTTATATATCATAATGATAGATGTAACCATTTAATGAAATTCCAGAGTAGTAGGAAGAAGACCATAGTAGGAGAAATAAATTTGGGGTGGGGAGGAGATTATGAGTTAATATTAGGCGTGTTCAGTTTATGATGTCTGTGAAACATCCAAGCAGATAGATCATAGACAGTTGGATATGCTAGTATGGAATATAGAACAGAGGCCTAAGCTGGAAATAAAAATCTGCGTGTTGTAGATGGTATTTAAAATCATGGAAATGGTTGTGTCTAAATGAGGGCATCTATGAAAAAGACATCTGAGAACTAAGCCCTACAATGCATTTGAATGGAGGAATGAGACTTCATTTGCAATAGGAGGAAAGAAAGGGATTACGGATGCAAGCAATGTCTAGATTTTCTGATGGCTTCCATTATCCCCAAAATACAAGACTAGATCATTAGCTAAGAATGAAAGGGTAAGAAGATTGCTCAGCAGTATTGAGGTCTCATTTGATATTGGAGATCATCAACTTAGAATGGTATAAATGTATTCACTTGAAATTTTTTCCAACAATGTTCAGTTACATGGTGCATAAAACATGCCTAGATTCATCTAGAGTTGGAAAGAGAAAGGGGCAAAGGAGTTATTAATAAAAAGCAACCAAACTTGTTTTCTTGTTTTTATTTATTTATTTATTTATTTAGTGAATGGGATTATTTTTTAATTTTTCTTTTTTATCATATTATTATACTTTAAGTTCTGGGGTACATGTGCACAACATGCAGTTTTGTTACATAGGTATACACGTTCCAAGGTGGTTTGCTGTACTCATCAACCTGTCACCTTCATTAGGTATTTCTCCTAATGCTGTCCCTCCCCTAGCCCCCCAACCCCCAATAAGCCCTGGTGTGTGATGTTCCCCTCCCTGTGTCCATGTGTTCTCACTTTTCAACTCCCACTTATGAGTGAGAACATGCAGTGTCTGATTTTCTGTTGTTGTGATAGTTTGCTGAGAATGATGGTTTCCAGCTTCATCCATGTCCCTGCAAAGGACATGAACTCATCCTTTTTTATGGCTGCATAGTATTCCATGATGTATATGTGCCACTTTTTTTTTATGCAGTCTGTCATTGATGGACATTTGGGTTGTTTCCAAGTCTTTGCTATTGTGAAAAGTGCCGCAATAAGCATGTGTGTGCATGTGTCTTTTTAATCGAATGATTTATAATCCTTTGGGTACATACCCAATAATGGGATTGCTGGGTCAAATGGTATTTCTAGTTCTAGATCCTTGAGGAATCACCACACTGTCTTCCACAATGGTTGAACTAATTTACACTCCTACACTCCTACCAACAGTGTAAAAGCCTTCCTATTTCACCACATCCTCTCCAGCATCTGTTGTTTCCTGACTTTCTAATGATCACCATTCTAACTGGTATATGAGATGGCATCTCATTGTGATTTTGATTTGCATTTCTCTGTAATGACCAGTGATGATGAGCTTTTTTTAATATGTTTGTTGGCTGCGTAAGTGTCTTCGAGAAGTGTCTGTTCATATCCTTTGCCCACTTGTTGATGGGGTTGTTTGTTTTTTTCTTGTAAATTTGTTTAAGTTCTTGGTAGATTCTGGATGTTAGCCGTTTGTCAGATGGATAGATTGCAAAAATTTTCTCCCATTCTGTAGTTTGCCTGTTCATGGCTGATGATAGTTTCTTTTCCTGTGTAGAAGCTTTTTAGTTTAATTAGATCCCATTTGTCAATTTTGACTTCTGTTGCCGTTGCTTTTGGTGTTTTAGACATGAAGTCTTTGCTCATGCCTGTGTCCTAAATGGTATTGCCTAGGTTTTCTTCTAGGATTTTTATGGTTTTAGGTCTTACATTTAAGTCTTTAATCCATCTTGAATTGATTTTTGTATAAGTTGTAAGGAAGGGTCCAGTTTCTGTTTTCTGCCTATGGCTAGCCAGTTTTCCGAACAACATTTATTAAATAGAGGATCCTTTCACTGTTGCTTGTTTGTGTCAGGTTTGTCAAAGATCAGATTGTTGTAAATGTGTGGTGTTATTTCTGATGCCTCTGTTCTGTTCCATTGGTCTATATATCTGTTTTGGTACCAGTACCATGCTGTTTTGGCTACTGTAGCCTCGTAGTATAGTTTAAAGTCAGGTAATGTGATGCCTTCAGCTTTGTTCTCTTTGCTTAGGATTGTCTTGGCTATGCCGGCTCTTTTCTGGTTCCATATGAAGTTTAAAGTAGTTTTTTCCAATTCTGTGAAGAAAGTCAGTGGTAGCTTGATGGGGGTAGCATTGAATATAAATCACTTTGGACAATATGGCCATTTTCACGATATTGATTCTTCCTATCCATGAGCATGGAATGTTTTTCCATTTGTTTGTGTCCTCTCTTATTTCCTTGAGCAGCGGTTTGTAGTTCTCCTTGAAGAGGTCCTTCACATCCCTTGTAAGTGGTATTCCTAGGTATTTTATTCCCTTAGTAGCAATTGTGAATGGAAGTGCACTCATGATTTGGCTCTCTGTTTATCTGTTATTGGTATATAGGGATGCTTGTGATTTTTGCACATTGATTTTGTATCCTGAGACTTTGCTGAAGTTGCTTATCAGGTTAAGGAGATTTAGGGCTGAGACGATGGGGTTTTCTAAATATACAATCATGTCATCTGCAAACAGAGACAATTTGACTTCCTCTTTTCCTGTTTGAATACCCTTTATTTCTTTCTCTTGCCTGATTGCCCTGGCCAGAACTTCCAATAATATGTTGAATAGGAGTGGTGAGAGAGGGCATCCCTGTCTTGTGCCAGTTTTCAAAGGAATGCTTCCAGTGTTTGCCCATTCAGTATGATATTGGCTGTGGGTTTGTCATAAATAGCTCTTATTATTTTGAGATACATTCCATCAATACCTAGTTTATTGAGAGTTTTTAGCATGAAAGGGTGTTGAATTTTGTCGAAGGCCTTTTCTGCATCTGTTGAGATAATCATGTGGTTTTTGTCATTGGTTCTGTTTATGTGATGGATTACTTTTATTGATTTGCGTATGTTGAACCAGCCTTGCATCCCAGGGATGAAGCCGACTTAATCATGGTGGATAAGCTTTTTGATGTGGTGCTGGATTCGGTTTGCCAGTATTTTCTTGAGGATTTTCACGTCGATGTTCATCAGGGATATTGGCCTGAAATTTTCTTTTTTTGTTGTGTCTCTGCCAGGTTTTGGTATCAGGATGATGCCGGCCTCATAAAATGAGTTAGGGTGGAGTCCCTCTTTTGTATTGTTTGGAATAGTTTCAGCTGCTCTTTGTACCTCTGGTAGAATTCAGCTGTGAATCCCCATGTGGTCCTGGAATGTTTTTGGTAGGTAGACTATTAATTACTGCCTCAATTTCGGAGTTTTTTTTTTGTTGTTTGTTTGTTTTTTGTTTTTTTGAGATGGAGTCTCGCTCTGTCGCCCAGGCTGGAGTGCAGTGGCGCAATCTCAGCTCACTGCAAGCTCTGCCTCCTGGGTTCATGCTATTCTCCAGCTTCAGCCTCCCGAGTAGCTGGGACTACAGGCGCCTGCCACCACACCTGGATAATTTTTTGTATTTTTTAGCGGGAATGGGGTTACACCATATTAGCCAGGATGGTCTCGATCTCCTGACCTCGTGATCCGCCTGCCTCGGCCTCCCCAAGTAATTTCAGACTTTTTTATAGGCCTATTCAGGGATTTGACTTCTTCCTGGTTTAGTCTTGGGAGAGTGTATGTGTCCAGGAATTTATCCATTTCTTCTAGATTTTCTAGTTTATTTGCACAGAGGTGTTTATAGTGTTCTCTGATGGTAGTTTTTATTTCTGTGGGGTCAGTGGTGATAACCCCTTTATCATTTTTTATTGCATCTATTTGATTCTTCTCTCTTCTTTATTAGTCTGGCTAGCGGTCTATTTTGTTTATCTTTTCAAAAAACTAGCTCTTAGATTCATTGATTTTTTTCGAAGGGTTTTTCATGTCTCTATCTCCTTCAGTTCTGCTCTGATGTTAGTTATCTCTTGTCTTCTGCTAGCTTTTGAATTTGTTTGCTCTTGCTTCTCTAGTTCTTTTGTGATGTTAAGGTGTCGATTTTAGATCTTTCCTGCTTTCTCTTGTGGGCATTTAGTGCTACAAATTTCCCTCTGCACACTGCTTTGAATGTGTCCCAGAGATTCTGGTACGTTGTATCTTTGTTCTCATTGGTTTCAAAGAACATCTTTATTTCTGCCTTCATTTCATTATTTACCCAGTAGTCATTCAGGAGGAGGTTGTTCAGTTTCCATGTAGTTGTGCAGTTTTGAGTCAGTTTCTTAATCCTGAGTTCTAATTTGATCACACTGTGGTCTGAGAGACTGTTTGTTATGATTTCCGTTCTTTTGCATTTGCTGAGGAGTGTTTTACTTCTAATTATTTGGTCAATTTTAGAATAAGTACAATGAGGTGCTGAGAAGAATGTATGTTTTGTTGATTTGGGGTGGAGAGTTCTGTAAATGTCTATTAGGTCCACTTCGTCCAGAGCTGAGTTCAAGTCCTGAATATCCTTGTTAATTTTCTGTCTCATTGATCTGTTTAATATTGACAGTGGGGTGTTAAAATCTTCCACAATTACTGTGTGGGAGTCTAAGTCTCTTTGTAGTTCTCTAAGAACTTGCTTTATGAATCTGGGTGCTCCTGTGTTGGGTGCATACATATTTAGGATAGTTAGCTCTTCTTGATGCATTGATCCCTTTACCAGTATGTAATGCCCTTCTTTGTCTCTTTTGATCCTTGTTGGTTTAAAGTATGTTTTATCAAAGATTACACAACTCTTGCTTTTTTTTTTTTTTTTTTTTTTTTTTTTTTTTTTTTTGCTTTCCATTTGGTTGGTAAATATTCCTCCATCCCTTTATTTCGAGCCAACGTGTGTCTTTGCACATGAGATGGGTCTCCTGAACACGGCACATTGATGGGTCTTGACTCTTTATCCAATTTGCCTGTGTCTTTTAATTGAGGTATTTAGCCCATTTACATTTAAGGTGAATATTTGTTATGTGTGAATTTGATCCTGTCATTATGATGGTAGCTGGTTATTTTGCCCATTAGTTAATGCAGTTTCTTCATAGTGTTGATGGTCTTTACAATTTGGTATATTTTTGCAGTGGCTGGTACCGGTTGTTCCTTTCCGTGTTTTTAGTAGCTAATTTATTTAACTGACTCAACAAGCATCCATTGAGTCTCTACTATGTGCCACGCATTGTTCTAGACATTGGCATACCTAATTTTAAAAGACAGTACTTGTCCTCTAGAAGTTCATGGTTTAGTGAATAAGGTAGACATATAAATAAGATATAATATGTTATATAATAGAAAACATGATCAGCAAAATGTCATGGAAGCAAAGTTCTTTCTTTGAGTCATTGGGACATAAGTGAGGCTTTATCAGGAAGCTGAAATTTGAGTCACATTTTTATTTCATTTATTAGAGCACATTACTGTCCATTGTAACTTATATGTTCATTTGGTCATAAAATAGAGAATTACCAGAGATGCAAATTAAAACATTATAGCTTATGCTAGTTTCTACATTTTTTTCACCTCAGAAATTCCCGTATCAGAAATCCGTTTTGCCACAGCAAAAACACATTGTTCACACCCTCAATAAAAACATATTGGAATCCTTTATATATGCCAACTGTTTTTTTTTTTTCCTTTTTTTTTCCTGCTACCTGATTTTTTTATTTTTTCATATGCCAACTATTGGTACTTTTTCACACATGTGCCAGCTCTAAAAAGAGGAGTACCTAAAATATCTTGAGCAATATATAATGCTTATTCTTAATGCCTCAATTATATACCAGATTTGGTGTATATCACATAATGCTGCTTCTGTTATATACTATATTTGATACATAATTGAGGCATTATGAATAATTTCTAGGGCTTTTCTAAGTGCAGTTTTCTATACTTTGCCAGGAGAAGACTTCTAATAAGTGTTTTTTAAATGAAACAAATTTGTGACGAAAATGTTACTTTTTTAAATAAGGAAATCCTTAATAGTAAAATAAAACATACATTTAGCTCCCTTTTATACTTACAGTAGTACCATTGTATAATAACATACCAAAAATATATCTGTTGTCATGATGATACCGGGAACCTCTGTTACCATCCTGGAGACCTGTTCCCTTGTTTACTCTTTGTTTTATTCTTCTTTTTTGTTTGTTTTTTTGAGACAGAGTCAAGCTGTATCACCAGGCTGGAGTGCAGTAGTGCAATCTCGGCTTACTGCAACCTTCGCCTCCTGGGTTCAAGCGATTCTCCTGCTTTAGCCTCCCGAGTAGCTGGGACCACAAGCATGCACCACCACACCCGGCTAATATTTGTATTTTTAGTAGAGGCAGGGCTTCACCATGTTGGCCAGGATGGTCTCAAGCTCTTGACCTCGTGATCCGCCCACCCCGGCCTCCCAAAGTGCTGGGATTACAGGCATGAGCCACCATGCCCGGCCTTGTTTTATACTTTTAACCTCACCTCTTCACTGTCTTTCTTCCTTTCAGCATATATACATAGTCAAGTCTTTTTTTCAGCTGGGAAGTAGAGTGAGGGAGACCCATGACCTTGAACAGGATGATCTGTGCTTTCCCCCTACTTTCCCATCTCCCATTCAGTAGTCCTTATCTCACCATAGCCTGTCAGCTGCTTAGCATGGTAGGTCAAAGCATGGGTTTTGGAACTAGACTGCCTGTATTCAAATGCTAATTCTGCCACTTACAAGCTATGTGACCTTGGATAAGAAACTTCGTAGTTTCTTCCTCTGTAAAATGAAGATAAAGTGCTTAGGAAATGCTTGGCACATGTAAACATATAAAAATATCAAATACTGTTATCATTACTGTTATCATCATACCACCCTATAGAAATTGCTTTTGATTAGGTCACTCTTGACCTCCTGTTTGCTAGGTTCCTTGTACTCCCTTTACCTTTGAGAATTTGACATCCATCTATATACTAATATCCAAAATTTGTCTCATCCATAATTCTCTCTTCTGAATCTCCCTCCAATATGTAACTGTTAAATGGACATTCCTGCCAAGTTAAACTACATGTAACTTAAACTCAAGATGCCTACTTACACTAATCTTGGTTATTTTATTTCCTACACTTTCTTATAGGTACAACCCAGTAACCCAAGCCAAAAACTGAAGACTTATCGCAAGTCCTGTTCATTCTACTTCTTATATAACACATATTTTTCCCTTTCCTCTCCTGTTACATTATTTCAATGCTTAAGCATCTTTTTTGTGAACTATCAAAATATATGTGTCATCTCTTTGTTCCATCGTTTGTCCTCTTCAAATCCATTGAATACAGTGCTTCCAAATTTGCTGTCTTATAAAGCAAATATGATTATTATGTGTTTAAAACCTGTGCTCCGTCACCTAAAGGGTAAAATTCAAACTGGATTCTGTCTACTTGTTTAACCAAAACTACTTTCAATTCTTAGAATTTATTATGTTTCGAAACTCTTTGTATATACTGTTACCACTTCCCTACTTGCCTTTTTCTTACTTTCTCTCTTCTGTCCATTTCTCATGGACAAATACGTATTATGTGGTTGAGAATTGTGAAAGCAGAGGCTATCTTTGGTTTTCTTTTATATCCCCAGTGTTAGTATAGTACCAGATAATCGTAAGCACAGTAGAACAGTGTTTCTTACAATGTGTCTATGGACAAGATAATTCTGGTCAACAATAAAATAAGCACAGAAATTGTAAGTGATCAAAAATCTCTATAGCAATTTGATAGGGTAATTTTATATCAAGTTTTATAATAAAAAGCAAGACTTATTTTTTGTATGGTGTTTTTAATTTAATTTTTCTAGCGGTTCATTTTTACTGTATCTTACACAAGTACCAATCTGTGGTGGAATTTTTAAAAAATAGTCCTTTCCATGTAATTATTGCACTTTTCACACAATAAAACTTCTACCTGAAGTGCCTTCTAGGTCATTGAGAAACATGGAAAATTATCTTCCATATAGATTTAGAGGAAAGTGTATTTTGCTGTGGAACTAATCATTTGAAAACTGGGAATAGCACCAGGAGGTAAAAATAGCTCGAGCAGAAATATTTGGGTTTGTATATTAGCTCTGCAACTTTTCTTCTGTGTATGTGAGTAAGCAGGTTACTTATCTATTCCAAGACTTAGTTTCTTCAGCTCTAAAACAGGAGATAACGCTTACTAAATTTACTTTTCAGAGCTGTTGCAAGAATTAGTGAAATGTACATAAAGATGTATTTTAATAAAAATAATGTGTTCAATATTTAAAAAAAAATTAGTCCTTTCACACACATGATTTGCAAAACACTGCATTAGAAAAAATTATTTACCAGAAATATTTGGAACTTGACCTGAGCTATCTAAACTCCCAAAGATTGCACAGTAATTTTAGTAAGAATTGTAGCACATAATATATATTTATTTCTTGCAACTGAAGGGTCGGAGAGCTACCTATATATGTATAATAACTCTTGGACCATATACGGTCCTGCAAATGCAGTTGATCTGATAGCACTTGAATTGAGCTGGCATGTTAGTCACAGCTGGGCATATCATATCAGCACCACCATGGAAATAGTTCTTTGAAAGATTTCAGTGAATGATAGGAAAAAAATTCTTTTAGAACATTATTTGTATACTTACAGAGACTCTTGAAGTAATGATCTCTTAATAAATATTTGTTGAACAATTATTTAAAGTTTTATTACAAAAATGGCTTGATTGTTTTTCTTAAAGAATGTAACAAATCAGTAAACTTAAAAAAAAATTCTGCTGTCCTTTTCTGTATGCCTTTGCAGAAGAACTAAGATCAGTGAAATCACACAATTCTTAATAATTATGTATTCAAAATTGTTTCTTTACTGAATATTATGTGCAAGGGACTGAACACATACAAAATTATAAAGAACCATTTTTTCATAAATCTCTTGCTTGCCTAAAAAGTTAATTCTTTTAAATTTCATTGTGAGCCAGTTTTGAATTATTAATGGGGTAGGAAATAGTGTAACAACATTAAAATTGAATTCCATTCAATTCTTCCATTTAAGCTTCCATTCTTTAAAATAAATGTAACTTACACCAACATTTCTTAATGTTTTTAGAACCTTCTGGTTTTAGCATACTTCCCATCAAGTGAATATATGAAAAAAGTTTTTAAAATTCATGAATAGCCTGTTACTAAAAATAAAATAATGAAATCAGACAACTGCTGACATAATCTAGTATTAATAGTTTCAAAACCTTATTTAAAAACAACTTATCCTAATCTTCTAGCCTTTTTGCTGGTGAAATATCACAGAGACTTCCACTTTTATCTGTGTCATAAGTGAATCCTCTATCCATATATTTTTTTGGCTTTCAATATGAAAATTAATGGTCTTCACATAATCATGGCTTTTTTAACATTGACATCTCTAGTTACAGAATTTACTCACTGCAAGTAATAGGGTAGTCTTTTTGACAAACTTAGAATTCTCCTTACTTGGTCCTGTGTAGATGAGGGCAAAAAAGGATTGACATTTCTTTGCTAGCCAACAAAATGTTTCCCATCAGTATCAGTATTTATACTTCCTAGAACTTTGATAATTCTTCATTGAATTCAAATAGTATGTGAAGAAGAAATACCATAGAATTTGAAAGAAGGGACAACAGTGGGGACTTTAAATGAAGTTTAACTTTATTCATGTCTTAAACATAGGGACCAGATTAATGATATATATTCAAGTGTTAGGACAACATCCTTGTCCAGTTCAAAAACCTTGCCTTTAAAACTACCTTTATTTAACATTTTAATATTTTAAGTAGAGTATGCTAGTTCTCTCTTCACTGACGGGGGGAAAAAAAGCAGTTAAAAGTCTTAAAAATGTAAGAGGAAAATTATATCCATTTCTATTTTACTTGCCAAAGTTTGTTCTTTTTTTAAAGTTGAAGAAAAATGGAGATATAAAGTAAAACAGAGCTATAGCTGTATTTGCTCTTACAGAATATGTGATTTTCAGAATTGATCTCTCAAGTTTAATGAGATTTGCCTTTCTTAGAAAAAATATAACAAAAATAACATCAAGTAAATTAAAATATATCATTTTAAAAATCTGCTTGATGAAGAAACAGGCCTATATTTGTAGTTTTTAATTGAAAAAGTTTACCTCAAACTTTGCTGTGTTATCCACTTGTGTAGCATTACAGAACTAGAGCCAATATCCCAATATTAGTAGATTGCTTTGGAATCATACAGTACCTTTTCAGAATGCTTATACTATTGTCATGATGAATTAGAAAACAATTGTCATAGCAAACCTGAAAATTCTTTTCCATCTAACCTTAAAATCCAGAAAAAAACTGTTTGAGGGTATTCCAAGATGACTTTAACCATGGATTACTTCAGGTTTTATTTTTTAAATCATAACAAACTAAGAATGAATCCCTTATTTAGAGTGGGCTTTTATTTTTAGTACTGGTCAGTTAGAAGGTATAGCCATTTTTTTAAGGGTTGTGAGTGGTATTACATTTTGATCAGTTATAGAATGAGTTACACAACTCAAAAGCTTTAGGTAATCAAAAATTAAGTTTGTTTTCTTTCCTGTTCTAGTTACCGGTTTACTAAAATAGTGAGCATACATGATCACTTGAGAATTGGGCTTCTGGAGCACCTGAACAGAAAGGGAGTGGTTCATATTCAGCATTACAAAAGACAACTTTCTCTTTTTGAAGGGGATTACTTTGGCTATTTTCCAGGTACTGGGGAAATTCCAAATGCATTACAAGTTATTGGGATGGCTATTAATTATTCATTTCCTAAAATATGTTGACTGAAGACTTGAGATTTGGTTATATAATAGAACATTATTTGACTTCATCAATTTATAAAAAACTTATGTAGAAATTTAGCAAAATACAAAATTGAGACTCTTACATGCAGCAGTTATATTTTTTCAGAGAACTCTAGAAACATCAGGCTTATTAGAACATACTTAGAAGTACTTTCTGAAAATAATGGAAGAGCAATAGAATTTGTGCATGTGTATATAGAGAAAAGTTATGTGCAATGCATTGCATCTTTCCAAGTAATTACATAACAAAAGAAAATCATTTTGCATAATATTTCAGTTTTAGGATATTAGGTTAAGGAAGAGTATTTATAACTAGAGAGTTTTTAATAGAATTAATACTTTAATAAAGAATGCATAAACCATTCAAATATTTTTATAAATAATTCTTCAAGGTGTAATTAATGGCCTGAATATATTGAACCATATCACAGAGTGTCCATTGGATGAGACATTTGATTATTTAGAATAATTCTTCTTTAGAATTTTTATGTCTGTTTCGAGGTTGAAGATTTAGGGGAAATGATCTTCATAAAAATATATTTCCAAACATATTTCCTTTGCATACCTTTTACTTATGGATTTATCTTGATAGTTGTTGGGGAAATCATAAGGGTTATTTTCCCTCATTAGGAAAACCTCTTTAGGCATTATTTGACTTTTATTTTTGAACATGGAGAACTTGGGGCTGCATTCGAATTGTCACAGGGTGCAATTCAGATCTCATTTTAGTCAAGTTTTTTCTCACTGCTCTAAGTCTCTCTAAGGACTACTTCTAATCTTTCTACTGTACAAGTTCCCATCCATTCCACATACCTGATTGAGTGTGCCCGATATTGTGATAGACCCTGAGGTACAAGGGTGAATAAGACATAGACTCTGCTCTCAAGTGTAGTGTAACTGAGTTCGAGGTATCAAGTTAGCCCAGAGAAAGGAATATTTGTTCTTCCTTGATACACAGAGGAAGATATGACATTTAGAAGAGATGTTGAAATAAGCGTTTAAGAATAAATAGGAATTTCTTATAGGGGATAAATATTCTAAGAAAGGCAAGAGTGCATGCAGTCTCAATACATTAAACTAAGGAATATGTCTTAAGACGTCTAATTCAAATTCGAGTACTCTTATTACTTGCAGTTTCCCATATAAAATATATATGAAGGCACAAGTAGAGAACCACAAAGCCAGTTCGAAACCACAAAACCACTTAGCAGTCACTTCTTACTAAATAATTGTCTTGCACATACAATAGCCATTCTTACCACTCCTGGTGGATCAGCTTTTCATAATAGCTCATGTCCTAAACTTTCCAACAGTCATTATATCATAGTGAATTCCAAAAGTCTACTATATATTAAATATGAAATTTAGTTTTTTAATCATTACTCATGGATCAACTTTTCATAACAGCTCATGTCCTAAACTTTCCAACCAGTCATTATATCATGGTTAGTGAGCTCCAAAAGTCTACCATATACTAAATATGGAATTTAGTTTTTTAATCCTTAAATTTTCAAATGTTGTTGTCAGTTTTGTGTGCTAATAACTTACATAGGAGCAGTTGAAAATATTTAAATATAAAAATATTTAACCTAGTTAATAAGTACACTTACTTGTTAATATAAATTTTTTTCTTTTTCTCTTTTTCATTAAAAATTGGAACTATTTGTACAAAGTCTTTTTCTTTAGTCCAACTATTGCTTTATTTTTAATATATTTAAATTCTACCCAATTTTAGGACCAACAGTAGGTACCATTATGATATAAACAAAAATGTGGCTTAAGAAATATGTTTTATGATCAGTCACGTAGCCTCATATTTGGACCTTATTATATGAGTGATAAATTTTAAGATCTAGTTCTCCTGAAACACTGAAGTTTTGGCATTTGTCAATGTGAGGCAGTCGAACTCCAATAAATTAACAGGGGCATAGCTCCAAATGGCATGAGACTGGTAGACATGTCACAAAACTTGTAAGTAGCCACAAAAATAACATACTAATACTGTTTATATAATCTCTTTCGTTTTTCATGATACATTCATATATATTCTCAGTTTTTATTAAGAACAACCATGGCTGTTGCAGGAAGTTTTGTCCTGTTTAACAGTCCAGGAAGCATTGAGAGTAAGAGATATTCACATAGGCAGAACACATATCTGATTTTTAGTCCATATTATAATATATCACTCAGTAAAGTGTCTTACAGGATAAAAGGGAAGTTTTCTACTGCTACCTACACATGGAAGGTTTTTAAAACATATATGTCTTTAAGAAAAGAATTGTTTTGGGATAGTCTCATCTGATAGGAAAATGATTTTTTTATAGTAGAAGAATCTTTGAGATACTTCAGAACTGATTATTTTCATTACTGACCTTATAAAAATTATACATTTTTAATTTTATGTATTTTTAATTTTTATGGGTACATAGTAGGTGTATACATTTGGGGGTACATGAGATACTTTGATACAGGAATTCAATGTATAATAATCACATCAGGGTAAATTAGGTATCCATCACCTCAAGCATTTATCCCTCCTTCATGTTTCAAATAATCCAATTATGCTCTTTTAGTTATTTTTAAATGTACAATAAATTATTGTTGACTGAAAATTATCTTTGTTCATTAAAACATGGTATTTAATTGCAGCCAGTCCAAGTAACTAGTGTTCTTATAATTGTCAAAAATGTTCATGTTCTAAGATAGCCTCATGTGAAAATGTTAAATAATGAATTGCATAAAGTAATTACTAATCAAACTACATTATGACCAACTTTAAGAAACTGGCTTCAGTCAGGTGCAGTGGCTCACACCTGTAATCCCAGCACTTTGAGAGGCCAAGGTGGGCGGACCACTTGAGGTCAGGAGTCAAGACCAGCCTGGCCAACATGGTGAAACCCCGTCTCCACTAAAAATACAAAAATTAGCCAGGCATGGTGGCATGCGCCTGTAATCCCAGCTACTTGGGAGGCTGAGGCAGGAGAATTGCTTGAACCTGGGAGGCAGAGATTGCGATGAGCTGAGGTCGCGCCATTGCACTCCGCACTCCAGCCTGGACAACAGAGTGAGACTCCATCTCAAAAAAAAAAAAAAAAAAAAGATAGAAACCGGCTTCTTTTTTCTGCCAGAATGATGACATTGAATACTGATATAACATCACGTGGGGCGTGGCAGTATTTTTTTAATTGCTTGATTTTTTTTTTCCATTTATGCCTTGAAATTTGCCAAAAATTATGAGAACTTTGAATATTTTAACTGGTCTTTATACCATTTTAAGAACATATTGGCTGGGCGTGGTGGCTCACGCCTGTAATCCTAGCACTTTGGGAGGCAGAGGCGGGCGAATCACGAGGTCAGGAGATCGAGACCATCCTGGCTAACATGGTGAAACCCCATCTCTACTAAAAATAGAAAAAAAAATTAGTCGGGCGTAGTGGCGGGTGCCTGTAGTCCTAGCTACTCGGGAGGCTGAGGCAGGAGAATGGTGTGAACCCGGGAGGCGGAGCTTGCAGTGAGCCGAGATTGCGCCACCGCACTCCAGCCTGGGCGACAGTGCCAGACTCTGTCTCAAAAAAAAAAAAAAAAAAGAACATATTGACTCAAGGTCTGGTGCATTGGCTCACGACTGTAATCCCAGCACTTTGGGAAGCCAAGGCGGCCAGATCACCTGAGGTCAGGAGTTTGATACCAGCCTGGCCAACATGGCGAAACCCCGACTCTACAAAAAATACAAAAATTAGCCAGGCGCGGTGGTGGGCGCCTATAATCCGAGCTACTGGGGAGGCTCGGGCAGGAGAATCGCTTGAACTCGGGAGGTGGAGGTTGCAGTGAGCCAAGATTGTGCCACTGCACTCCAGCCTGGGTGACAGAGTGAGACTCCATCTCAGAACAAAAAATAAAATGAACATATTGACTCCTAATGGTATTTTCAAGATGAGGGTGGAAAGGATGGTATTTTTATGAAGGAGAAATATCGGACATCATCTTAGTTTTTCAACTAATATGATTTGTGTATTAGTAGAAGAATTATATTGACTATTGAATTTATGTATTTATATGTGTTTATACAGATAGGAAGTGTAGCTTGTTAGAATATATGTTTAACAAATAGAATGTTTATTTGGGCCCACTTAGGACTAAATAGCTTAAATTTAAATATCGGTTATGATATCTTCACAGATAACACAGGCAAATTATCATTAAAATGATTTGTGTTTTGTTGTTATTTGTTAACATTGAGTTATAATCAGTTTGAAACCAGCATGTATCACTGAAAATAAATGCTGGTCTCTGTTTCAAGGAGTTTTTAAAAATCAAAGCAGAGGATCATTTACAAAGCAGATAGTAGATTGAATGAAAAATCAGACAAAGGGGCAGAAAAATTTATAATAGGTACTGCCCTTCTTATGGTTTAGTATTAGGTAGAAGTGCTTGAAGATATTTTTGAGATTATTCTTTACAAATATATTTTTCCTCCATTTAGTAGTATTTCATTCAACAAAAATTTATTGACTCCTCTATGCCAAACATTGAAGGAAAAGAGTAAAAATCAAGAGGATAAATGCATTAGTAAATACAGGCAAAAATTTTTTTAGTAAGCATACATTTACCGTGAACATGATCAGTGCCACGTGACATAGTGCTCAGTGCTGGAAATATAAATAAGAATACCCTGGTACCTGCTCTCATGGAGGTCTCAGTTCATTTGGCAAAACAAACTAAAAATTAAAGTTACAGTATATTATCAAATAAGTGCTGTAATAAAAGTAAGCAGTAAGCATTAAGGAAACATACAGGAGAAAACACTATAAGGAAATCTAAGGGAGGCTTCCCAGATAGGATGCTGGAATCTTGATGGATTTATAGAAGTTAGTAAGGCCAAAAAAAAAAAAAAAAGTACATTTCCAAGTAGATGGAGTAATGTTGCAGACTTTCAGAGTGAGAGAGTATGTGGAGGAATGACTAATTAAATAAAGCTGGAACAGTTGAAAAGGGTATTGACAAAGGATGAGGCTACGTAGATGAGCAAAAGACAGACCCTTCTAAGAATTTGGGCTTCCAATCTGTAAGCAGGGAGAGCCGTTAAAGGATTTATAGCAAGGAAGCAACATGATGAGATGTACATTTTAGGGAGAGCACTCTGGATACTATTGAAAAGCTAAAAAATGTTCAGTTATACCTGTAAGCTCTTTCCAAGATAAGAGTATATGTGAATAATTAAGTTTTAACAAAGTTTAAGAATTACTCACGTTTGTGCAACTTGGTTCTTTTGAAATATTTGTAAATTAGGTTCTTTATATAATTGCATTAACAGACAATAATGGAATGTTACATTCTTAGCATAACCCTGAGCTAATCAAATATAAGAAGTGGAAAACTATTGATAATTGTTGGAAATTCCTATCTGACCTCTCCTTTGTCTGACTATTTAATGTTGATCTTATTTTGTACTAAATCAGATGATACTAAGTGATGGCATTTACCCTCTGTGTAGCTATGATGCATTCTAAATTGCCTGGATCTCCCTCTAGTGCTGGGTTTATAATTAAAAGGACATATAATACAAAGGAAGAAGAGAAACTGAAATTCAAAAGGAGTATAAGATTATGAGAGAGGTTGAGATCTAAGAGGTAGAAAGTTAGGGAAGCATCCTTTCTCTTAATTGCCTCCTACACTGTAGCATACCTCTCTTTCTCCTGCTCACATATATTAAAAAGTTCTACTGCTGAAAATATGTATATGACTCTAAAGGCCTATATAGCTCACTCCAAACATTTTAGTGTTTTTATTATTTTCATTGCCTAAGAATTATATAATAGTAAATTCCATGACATTATAACCAGTTCTCCCTTTTGCCTTGAGGTAGGGGCCAGGCTAGCAATTTATAATAAATAATATTTTTATTATATAGAAAGTTTCTAAATAGATATTATTGACTACTTCAGTAAACATGTTGATTTATAATTGAAACCACAAAATTGAGTACCATAATTATTCTAAAAAACTAAGTAAACGTTGACTATGCTTATTTTGGAATTTTAGCTAAACAATGCATAGTATATAGTCGTAATTTATGGCATATCAGTTATCTGTATGAATTCAACAGGCTGAACCTTTCATAGCTACCAAACCTATCTAACTTAATACAAATGACTATAAGCAAGCTTCAGAAAGCTTTGATTTCCATTAATGTGAATCCAGGCTCTCATAAAAGTGAGTTTCTACTATTTTCCATGCAAGCAACTAGCTTCCTTGCAGCACTTTGCCACTTAATTCCAACACAAATACCGTCCTACAGCAAAAAACATTTACTTATGTGACCATATGTCTGTGTTAGTCATTGCATGTTATAGACATCTGATTGATTGAGGTCCAGACATCTGGATTTGTATTGAGGTCAAATTATAGGGATCATCACCTTAAAATTATTCCAACTTGAGATAAAATGTTATGGAAAAATTGTACTTGTGCCATGTTTTATTTTAAATATGAAATTTTTTAATTCAGAATTGGAAAGAGTTGGGAAATTAACTTATTTATAGTTTTTATTTTGCCATAAAGGAAAATTGCATCGTTTATGAAATTAAAAAAGAGCTGGAAGTGAGAACACACTTACCAGAGTTCACATACTAAAGTTTGTTCTCTCAGGCTCAAGTAATCTGTACTGTCTCTTCTAAAAATGGTTGACCATATGGAAGGTTTAAAGGCTGCTCTTTCATGATAAATAATTGACAATGGAAGCCGTAAATACCTCTATTAAGTTAATTTCTTGCTTGCACTCTATCTCAGTTTTTACCTACTCAGGCTAATTTGCAGGTGCCTGGGATGAGTAGACAATCCATAATTTCTACCAATCAACTAAAAGAAGGAAAGAAAACTGAGCTTCTCTCCCAGTTACCAGGTAGTTTGCTGTGGTTAAAATTAATGCAGATTTTACAGCAGCAGATATTAGCATTTTTATTTATTATAAGTAATTATTTTGAAATTTGGGAAATGAATAGTTGAGTACATCATTTGAGTGTTTATTTGACCAGTTATTAGTGCAAGAAACCATCATTTAAATGTTCTTTATGTGTTATAGCAAATCAATTTGTTTCTCTCTTCGTATTAATGTGTTTTAAGAAAAATTCATTATGATTACTTTTACTTGAAAATATATTTTATTTTTTGCAGTGTTTGAGCAACACACCTCCACTTACTGAGTATTTCCTCAATGATAAGTATCAAGAAGAACTGAATTTTGACAATCCCTTAGGAATGAGAGGTGAAATAGCTAAATCTTATGCCGAACTGATCAAGCAAATGTGGTCTGGAAAGTTTAGCTACGTCACCCCAAGAGCCTTTAAGGTTAGTGTGGTAAATGCATTTTAGCAAGCGTACCTGCAAAGGTACAAAAGTTGGTTCTTGGGAATAGGGGGAGTGAAAAATAGTAGCTATTACAATGGTTTGTGGCCCTCCAAAGGAACACAGCACATAGATAGATATACAGTACATCTGTGGTACAAAATTCAGATGTGAAGGATATGGAACAGTTTATCTGTTTTGTTTTTTTTTTTGTTTTACATCTAAATCTGGAATGGAGAGAATAATGAAAATAAAGTTGAAAAACACTGGTGTGGTACAAGAATGACTATAGAGACAGCAATGAGCATTTGTATAGTTGTTTTGGAATATAGTACAGCTCTGGAAAACCTATGTGAATATTCTATACAAATGTAAAAGACTAAATTTGGGCATGTTACTGAACTCTTAAGAACCCATTTTACTTTGAGAGTCATTATGAATTTGAAAAATTATCAAAATGAAAATAGTCTGCAAACCAAGCACTAAAAATTAAATGTACTTTCAATATAGTTCTTAAACTTTTAAGGTTATTAACATGTGTGAATTGTTACTTATCAAATAATTTATTGTTCAAATAAGAATTGAGCTGAAATTTAGCTTTATGGCTGAAATTTAGCTTTATATTGTTAAAAAAATGCCTACTTATATAGGTGAAACTTTGAGAAATTTTAAACTTGTAAAGAGAATAAGCAGTTTTAAGTCGTTATTTATACAAGTAATTTAAATGGCATTGATAGAGGACATCTACTAGACATTTTTTATTAGCTATATACTAGTTCTTAGAAAATAAAAAACAACCAGCAAATCAAAATACCTCTGTATTGTCTTCCTTTTATTAGCTATATACTAGTTCTTAGAAAATAAAAAACAACCAGCAAATCAAAATACCTCTGTATTGTCTTCCTTAACATTCTAAACGTTGGACAAACTAGTCCAGACAAACCATCTCTCAGCTCTTACTAGCATTCTAATTGGTTTTATTTTGGTAGATTTTCTCTCTTAAAATTATGTGTAAGTAGGTTCTTGATATATGTGACTTTTTTTTCTGTCACATGATGATTCATACTATTACATTTATTTTCAGTCTCATCCAAAAAAAAGAATACTTAGTGATGCAAAGATTAGGAAAATTGAATATGAACATTAATGTTTCTGTTATCTCTGTGATACTCATCCTCCTTTTGCACATAGAAACTAAGTGAGAGCCTAGAGTAGTTATCTTAAAAATGCTTTCAGATACATAATTATCTTTATGTGGTAATATAGCAAGGATGAGAACCTGCCTTACTGTCTACCTACCAGACATTTATAGGAGGAGGCAATAGGAATACCTAAAGCTAAGAATTAAGGACATCTGGAAAATCCTTTGACAAATAGTGAAACAACAATTAATGACAATGAAATCTATGACCAAAGATCAATACATTTTTATATATTAAGGATCACATGTGTTGATCTATTTTGTCCCAGATAAGCTTTGTTGAGTGCTTCCTAGGAATGCAAAGCAAAATATAATTCATAATATATTCCTGTTGTTCATGTATACAGTTTTTATTATTCACAGGAGTTATGTTCCATGAAGCTGCCACAAACACTGAAATAACAACTACTGAACCTTTACTCCTAGGGAAACTATAGGGTTTGATTCCTCCAAGCCTTTGTTCACAACATTTTCATCAACCAGACAATGTATAACTTTGTTTTGCATGTGTTTCTGTTTAAAAACAACTTGTTTAATATATATTGTTGAGTCCTTAACATTGAACTCACAGCAAACAGTGCTATATAACTCATGTCTTAATGAAGCATATCTAACACATACTTTTTCTCCATAAAGCACATCACAGCTTTCTTGCATTTAGGAACACTAGCTGGCATGTTAGTACTTCATTTAGTGACCAATTTAAACACTGACATTAACAACAAAACGAACAAAAATGTGAAAAAACATAACACTAAATAAACTACAAAGGACACTTGTTTATAGATTCAGAGCTGAAACAACAAGCCAAAGCATCACCTTGTTCAACCCCAGCTGGTAACATGCATATCAGGTGACTCAAATTTTTTGCCACTCTGAAAATATCCACAAATGACCATGAATTGATTTTGGCGGTTACAAATACATTTAAGAAAGCAGGCAAATTCACAAATGTGGAATCCATGAATAACAAGAATCTATTGTACATATTTTTAAAAATCAACCCTGTTCCTAGAACTGATTTTATGGTTTTGCATTTCTTACAGACACAGGTAGGACGTTTTGCACCTCAGTTCTCTGGATATCAGCAGCAAGACTGTCAAGAACTGTTAGCTTTCTTATTAGATGGATTACATGAGGATTTGAATAGAATTAGGAAAAAACCATATATACAATTAAAAGATGCAGATGGAAGGCCAGATAAGGTAAATTTCATGACCTAATTGTCACCATTGTTATAATTTTGTGATACCTCTTTCTAATTTGTGTCTATTATCCTTGTAGGTGGTTGCTGAAGAAGCCTGGGAAAACCATTTAAAACGAAATGATTCTATCATAGTAGATATATTTCATGGCCTTTTCAAATCAACTTTAGTTTGTCCTGAGTGTGCTAAGATTTCTGTAACATTTGATCCTTTTTGTTACTTGACACTTCCATTGCCCATGAAAAAAGAACGCACCTTGGAAGTTTACTTAGTTAGAATGGATCCGCTTACCAAACCTATGCAGGTAAATCATGGGTTTGTTTTTTTTTTTTTTTTTTGCATTTGTTATTTTTATAAAAAATTAGTGTGGAGTCCTTACTATAAAAATTAAGTGTTGAATTATCAAGCCCAATCAATAATGTTTATTTATATAAAAGATTTTATAAGCTGAATACTTTGGAAATCAGTGTAACTTTTTGCAATCTTGAAAGAGCAATGTGTGTCTTATAAAAAATTCTCAAAAGGCTTTTTATAGAGGTTTATTTTTATAATATTGGGGTGAATATTAGCTTATGAAGATTAACGTAATATTTCTAATTTTTTTAAACTTCAACTTTCTTTAGTGTTAATTGTAATTTTTTTTACTAGTGGCTATTGGAAGTAAAGCTAATACTGTACATTTTAATTCATAGTGTGATAGTATTGTATTTAAATACCTGTAATTTTTAGGCATTTTAGGAACTTGAAAGTAGAAATTTAGTTAGACTAAAAATATTTCGTTCAGTAATGTTCTCTAATTTTTAATATTTTAAAGTATCATATATTGCTTATTCTGTGCAAAAGTCCTGTGGTCTTACTGTCAAATTGTCTGCCTGATTCCGTTACCTAGTGTTATAATTGGATTATTTATGTTTTGTGGGTAAAGCACTGTCTTTTCTCCCTTATTTATTAATCAGTTAATCCTCTTCTGACACTTGACCCATCCCAGTGAAAGTAACTTCTTCTTTTTCTACCTCTCTTTCCCTAAATTCTAACACTTAACTAATTTTATTATAATTTTTGGCTTACTTTTATCTTTTCTCCCTAGACTACAAGTTCTTTGAAGACAGAGACCTTGTAAACCTTTGTATTTCCAACTTTTGTGGCTTGTAGATATTAATGTACAAGAAGTATTCAAAAATTTTATTCATCAAGATACTTAACTATGCACCTACCAAGTATAAAGCTCTTTCGCTAAATAAAACAGATATAATTCCTGCTTTAGAAGATTGTTTTCTGTAAATTTTTAGCCAAATAGCTCAGTTTGTTAGTGCGTAATAGTCACGATGTCTATATGAAAGCTATACTTTGAACAAAATTATGATCTTACCATTCAGGGATGTATTTGGGTTTACTGTCAACAAAGGCAGGGTATATGTAGTGTTCATAAAAACACAGTCCTTTTATTCAAAGTAATTAAAGTCTAGTAGATGCTAGGTGTGTACTCAGTTATGCAAATTTAAGCTATCTGTTTTTCTAGCTGCTTTATGTTTTCTGTATGAACTCATTGAACACAATGCCCTCATATCAGTATTTCATTGGGGAGTGCTAAGTACTGTCCCTTATCTGTGAGCAGAGCCAATAAAGACCTGCTTTTACTTTTGGCCTGGGGAATATGTGTTCACATTTTTAAAGTTATATCCTTTAGATATTCACTTATTCACTCGTTTATAGGTACAAGATTGTCAACATCCTTTTCAATGGTGAGAAACTATAACAGTGCCAAACCACATTCTTACCTCTCTAGTTTGTAACTTTGCATATATACACCAATGAGTGTAATGGAGCAAGAGAGCATAGAATAATGAGTATAAATTTACTGCAATAAAAAATAAATGTAGATGTTTTATTTCTCTACAGCACGTTTGTTAGAGATAATATTCTCCCATGCCAATAATATAAGGTAATCTATATCAATAGTGGCAAATTGCATTAATTTACACATTAGTCCATAAGGTATATGATAAGTGCTCTTCCATAAATTGCGCTCTAAATTATTTTTCCAGCAATGTGAATTTCATTGACTTATCACTTTTCTCATTTGGTAACCAATAATATAAATTTGCGGAGGTTAGAGCCACAGTTAGCACAGAGAAATTCGGTTGTTTTTGTGTTTTGTGTTTTTTTTTTTTTTTTTTTTTTCCATTTAGAGGCAGTAACAGCTCAAATACAAAATGATCACCTCATTTCATTAACCCTATGCTTTGACCAGCTCGTAAGAAAAGTGAAATTAGCTGAGTTTGCCTATTTGTTGAGTTTTCCCATCATTGAAGTTGATTTAGGTCATGGAAGCTTATTAGGAAAAATATTGAATATGTATTATATCTTAGGCTCTCATGCTGTGCAAGGTGCTAGAAATATAATGGTGTTTCTAGTCCTTGTTCTTCAAGAAACTTGTCATACAGTGTGAAAATTGCTCTGACAGGGTGCTGCAAGAGAACACAGAGTAACCTACCCAAACCGGTTATGAGGCCTGTGATGAATTCTGAAGGACAATTAGGTTATAAGCAGGTGAAAACTAGAAACAAAAGCATTATAGGCCAAGATAATGGCATGTACAAAGAACTTATGGGAGAAGAGGACGTGGCCCACTTCTGTAATCTACAGTAGTTAATATGGCAAGCAGGAGCTAGATCACAAAGAACTTTGATGCCAGTATAGGAAGTTTGAACTTCATCCTAAAAACTAGGGAAGCCATTGAAGACTATTAAGTATAGATATTATATGGTCAGAATTATGTTTCAGAAAGATGATTCTGGCTAGCACAGAGATGAGTTAGAAAAGGCTTAGTACTAAGACCAGGTAAGAAGCTTTTAGTGATCAGATGACAGACAAATGACAAACGCTTCAACTCTTGTTAGGATGGCAGTTTGAAGAACCAGTTGAATGTAGGAAGTGAAAATGTGTAAGTATATTCAAAGATGATGCCAAGTTTACTTGACAGGAAAAGAGGAGACGGCAGTGCCGTTTTAGTGGAATATATAGGAAGAGCAAGTTGAAGAAGGAATCCATTTTAGTATTGAGTATGTTGGCCTAACATGACCCAAACCTGTGTTTAGCATTGGACATGCTGACTTACAGATGCATGAGGAACACTTAGGTAGAGATATCCAATAGGCATTGAATTTGTATATCTAGACCAAAGAGAGAGACTGCTTTAGATATAAATTGGGCAATGAGCTCTATGAAAATGATAGTGTTTTAGAAGGATGAGATTACTTAAGGCTAAGGTGACCCCGTGATTTATCATCTAAACAAGAACTCTTGAAAATAGAAGGGACTGTCATTAATAATTATACTAGGATAGCAGGCTAATCCAGGACTGGCCAAAGCAAATCAGGAGATACTGTCACCTCATCCAAGGAGAGCATATAAAATGGAGAAGAAGGCTAAAGACAAAACTCTAAAGAACACTATAGGAGAACTTCAAAAGGAGAATATGATCACAGCGATAGAAAAGAATTAAAAAGTAGTTGTGTTATAAGGAAAGAGAATTTTTTAAGGAGAAAGTGGTCAGCAGTCATATTACAAAGAGGTCAATAAAATAAAGACTGATAAGTTGTACAACAGTATTGGCAACCTTGGAAACAAGTTAAATAAAGAGATGAAGGCCAGCCAGCAAGAGGGTTGAAAAGTAAATGGGAGATAAGGAAGTTATGATAATATAGATATCATTAATAAAGTTATTTATAAAATAGAGGAGAAGGGGAGATAATTAGAGGGAAAGCAATGAGGTACCCTTGTTTTTTGAGAGACTTTATATTCCAATGCTTATGCAAGAGTCAAGATAAAATGGAAGAAAGAATAATTGCTTGGTTTAGGTCCCAGAGAAAGCAGAAGACCATGAGATTTAGAGATAGATGCTAAGGTTAGCCTTGAATAAGAAGAGAGACACCTTTCTTTCCATGTGTTGCAAGAGACAGAAAAGTACCTATATGGATTCAAAGAAGTTAGTAGGAGAACAGGAAGTTGGAGATTTTCCCACCCAGTAGCTTCTGTTTTTGAGATGAAATAGGTATTCTGCTGATATTAAGGGAGCAGTAGTGAAATAGGAAGCCAAAGAATGGTGAAGATTTTTTTTTTTTTTTGGTAATGAGACAGGGTCTTGCTCTGTCACCCAAGTTGGAGTGCATTAGGGTGTGATCTTAGCTCACTGCAACCTCCGCCTCCTGGGCTCAAGGGATTCTCCCGCCTCAGACTCCCAAGTAGCTGGGACTACAGGTGTGCACCGCTGAGCCCAGCTAATTTTTTGTATTTTTGTAGCAATGGGGTTTTGCTGTGTTGTCCAGGCTGGTCTCGAACTTTTGGGCTTAAGCGATTCACCTGCCTTGGCCTCCCAAAGTGTTGGGATTACAGGCGTGAGCCACTGTGCCCAGCCCGATGAAGATTTTAAATAGTTATTGAGATAAATGAGAGAATAAGCAGATGTGTGATATGTAGAATTATTTCTGGGTACTATCAAAGGATCAGTTGATATTGGGCACTGTGAATTTGTAGCGCACCAGCCTCTAAAATTGGGAAGTTTTCTTCAGCACATATGAACAGCTCTGAGAAAGTTTAGCAAGAGTGGAATGAATAGATTGAGTAACAAAGACATTAAAGGTTCGTGATAAAGCATGTAGGGCCTGGATGGAAGGGCTAGAAGACAGTAGGGAGCTGGTAAACTGGGAGAAAACAGAGTTAAAAGGAATAGAAATCTCTGTGCAAGCAAGAAGAGATTAAGAATGAATTTCCAGGAGAAGTAAGAAGTAGTGGTTAGACAGTAACCCGAGTTTAAGATAGTAAAAGTGGGGCCGGGTGCAGTGGCTTACTCCCGTAATCCCAGCATTTTGGGAGACTGAGGCAGAAGGTCACTTGAATCCAGGATTTTGAGACCATTCTGGGCAACATAATGAGACCTCGTCTCTAAAAAATAAAAATTAGGCATGGTGGCACACGCGTGTAGTCCTAGCTACGCAAGAGGCTGAATTGGGAAGATGGCTTGAGCCCGGGAGGTTGAGGCCGCGGTGAGCCAAAATCATGCCACTGCACTCCAGCCTGGGCAACAGAGTGAGAGCCTGTCTCTAAAAAACAAACCAAAAAAGATAGCAAAAGTGGGAGCAGTTTCAAGTGATGACAGGATCTAATAAGTTGACTGAGGTTGAATTAATGCAAGTGTCTTTGAATTGAGGAGCCAAGGAATGATAAGACTAGGACAAATTATCCATGTGGGCATTGTCACGCAGGACCCAGGATGGGGGCAAGATTGGAGACAAACACTGTGAGCCAAATGCCAAATGAATGTGAGGTAGCAACCATGAGGTCACTCTCATTTACTGAATTTTTTTTCCAAAATAATAAATTTATTACAATTTTTTTTGTTTTTTAGTACAAAGTGGTTGTCCCCAAAATTGGAAACATATTAGATCTTTGTACAGCATTGTCTGCTTTGTCAGGAATACCTGCAGATAAGGTAAGATGTTTCTGGGGTTGAAGTATCTAAGTTGGTATTTAGTTTCTCAGTGTTGCAAAACCAGCTTAATAGAAATTTGTTTTCTTTTAGATGATAGTTACTGATATATACAATCATAGATTTCACAGAATATTCGCTATGGATGAAAACCTTAGTAGTATTATGGAACGGGATGATATTTATGTGTAAGTATAAAACTCATTGTGCAAAATATTACTTGAAAAAAAAATTAAAAGAAGTAACATAAAATTTTGAGAGTTTATGGTCAGTTTTGTCCTTGTAGGTTTGAAATTAACATCAATAGGACAGAAGATACAGAGCACGTAATTATTCCTGTTTGCCTAAGAGAAAAATTCAGACACTCAAGTTATACCCACCATACGGGTTCTTCACTTTTTGGTCAGCCTTTTCTTATGGCTGTACCACGAAACAATACTGAAGACAAACTTTATAATCTCCTGCTCTTGAGAATGTGGTAAGTGCCAGACAATTCTACATTGACAAAATAAATATGGGAATAAAATATAAAATAGCTAATAAAAATAAACACATAAGGTACTATCGGAATGTAATTATTCAAGTCTGTATTATCTCAATTTTGTTTATAGTCAGATTATAGTCCTAATCCACTTTCTTATTCACGTAAAACATATTATGGAGGTAATTTCAAACCCAGGAAGCATGAAGTCTGTAGCAGTTTTAGACCAAAAGTTTACAGTTAGAAGGACATAGGAATTTATGTTATAATAATTATGTGTTACATGTTTGTTCTGTGAAATCATAACAAATGTCAAATGCTATATGTTTGCACTGTGAAATAATAACAAATGTCAAATGCTTCATTTCTTTATATACATTACCAGTTCATGATTAATAGTGTCGTAAGGCAGCCTATTTTTTGCCTTCCTAAATCCCTTGATTTGAATTATAAAGTTATCAAGAATGTCATTTGATCCCTCTTATCCTTGCAAACTGATATATTTAGTATTCTTTCTTGCATATCTAATTATTATAGTTTCATAACCCATATATAAAGATCACATTATACAAATATAAGTGTTTTTAGCAACAATATATACCATCTAAATGAGGATAAGTTGAAAAATTATTTGCAACAAACATTTAACATTTAACCTAAAAGGTAACATATTAATTATTTTTATAAGGATGAGCAAAACAAATTACTAGTCAGTTATACTTATGGTACTATAAGTTTGAATTTATCTTTGAATCTACTAAGTGACCACTGTTACTGCATTAAAAAGTTTTGTTTTACTGATAGAATGAAAACTTTTTTAAAGTTTTTATCTTTGTAGTACTGAACTTGTTTGATTTCTGATTTTACTTAAGCCGATATGTCAAAATATCTACTGAAACTGAAGAAACTGAAGGATCCCTACACTGCTGTAAGGACCAAAATATTAATGGGAATGGCCCAAATGGCATACATGAAGAAGGCTCACCAAGTAAGACTTTTCTGTTAAATTGTACAAATGTTTCACTTAGATAATTGCTTCAGAGAAAAAGTTAAGAAAATGGGAATTAAAGAACTAAAAAATACCTGCAAACCTAGGATTAATAATATTAATAATTTAAAAATATAACATTGGGTTTATTTAAAGCTCTGTAATATCTAAAATTAGGTGAAATGGAAACAGATGAGCCAGATGATGAATCCAGCCAGGATCAAGAACTTCCCTCAGAGAATGAAAACAGTCAGTCTGAAGATTCAGTTGGAGGAGATAATGATTCTGAAAATGGATTATGTACTGAGGACACTTGCAAAGGTCAACTCACGGGACACAAAAAACGATTGTTTACATTCCAGTTCAACAACTTAGGCAGTACTGATATCAACTACATCAAAGATGATACCAGGCATATAAGATTTGATGATAGGCAGCTTAGGCTAGATGGTAAGTATTTGTGAAAAATGGCTTGAACATTAAACAAGCAGAGCATGTTATTTTTTTTTTTAGGTGAAAACCATGAAATTCAGCCCTGTCAAGAAATATACCATTTACTTTTCTATCTCAAATTTTATATGAAAGGACTTAATATCTAAGTAGACTAAAATGTGTGTTTGTGTTTCATAAATGGAGATTGAACTCGTGCTTAAGTTTTCTTTTTTTAAACTCTTAAATTATTTCAATGGCTTGGAAACTGCTCTTTGCCCTAATCACCAGTACAAGTAGAAAAGATTGCTGTTTATTTATTCTGGTGTATATCCTAACATTAAAATATACTTTAATACTGAGACATATTAAATTTTAAAGAAAAAATATGTTTTCCACCTTAGAAAGATCTTTTCTTGCTTTGGATTGGGATCCTGATTTGAAAAAAAGATATTTTGATGAAAATGCTGCTGAGGTAAGTCATCACTCACTCACTTATTTACCTTTCCTTGATTTACTTTATGCGATTACCAGAGATAATCATACTGTTTTGTTACATTCTTTGCTTCCACCAAATATGTTTATTTTGCCAGTAAAAAATTGGTCATGAACTAGAAAAAAAAGTCTTTGCAAAAATACCTTTTTTTTAAAGGTTCAGAGTTCATTTTGAACATGTTTTGGTCATCCATATAGGAGTGTACAGGAATTATTTAGAAGTATGATATAAATCTCAACTGAAATAAGCTTTATGATTCTTTTGAGAAAGTTTAGGAGTTTTCATTATTATTCATAGTAAGATGGTATCACTAAAATGAGTTTTGTTTCATTTGTTCTCTTAACTCAAGAAATACTTCTCTTTAGGACTTTGAAAAACATGAAAGTGTGGAGTATAAACCTCCTAAAAAACCCTTTGTGAAATTAAAAGATTGCATTGAACTTTTTACAACAAAAGAAAAGCTAGGTGCTGAAGATCCCTGGTAAGAGACAAAATTAAATAATTTTTTTGTTTTCTTTAAGGATTTTTTGTGAGATATGTGCCACATCAAGTTGAAAAAGTAATTACTAAATTCTCTTTGATGTTTTAAATAGTAAAGGATTCTTTATATAAGTTGTAGCCTATTAAGAGGGATGGGAATGTCTTAAAAAATACTATTACAGTGTGGCCTTAATTTTATTACTGTGTTTTTCATAATAGCCATTATACTATTGATTCATTTTAGTTAGTTTTTTTCCAAGAAATTTTAGCTTTGTAATCATTTTGAGAGAAGCTTTTTAGGAAAAGTGTAGTGATATATTTTGTGGTGTTATTCCATTAGAGCCCAGTTTTTTTTTTGTTTGTTTGTTTATTTGTTTGTTTTTTTTTTGAGATGGAGTCTCGCTCTGTCACCCAGGCTGGAGTGCCGTGGCGCAATCTCGGCTCACTGCAAGCTCCGCCTCCTGGGTTCACGCCATTCTCCTGCCTCAGCCTCTCCGAGTAGCTGGGACTACAGGCGCCCGCCACCACGCCCGGCTAATTTTTTTGTATTTTTAGTAGAGACGGGGTTTCACCGTGGTCTCACCGTGGTCTCGATCCCCTGACCTCGTGATCCGCCCTCCTCTGCCTCCCAAAGTGCTGGGATTACAAGCGTGAGCCACCGCGCCCAGCCAAGAGCCCAGTTTTGAGATTTTCTAATACCTGTCTTCCAGCACAGATTTGTGACCTATGCCTTTTTTGCATACTAAAAGAGAAATAATCTAGCCCTCATTATGTCTTTAAATATTTATTTGTATATTAATTTGTAATGGTTTAACCTATTTGGAAAATGTGTTGAAAATAAAAATAATAAGAGTTGCTTTCAACCTGGTACATATTAGGCGTACTATAATTGCCCACTGAATAAATGTAGAACTTTCCAAACATTTTTTGTCCATTGTTTTCATTAATGGGGGTTGTTTGTACCTCTATGAAGCTTTAAATACTTCTGTTTATTCTTAGGTATTGTCCGAATTGTAAAGAACATCAGCAAGCCACAAAGAAATTGGATTTATGGTCCCTGCCTCCAGTACTTGTAGTACATCTCAAGCGATTTTCTTACAGTCGATACATGAGAGACAAGTTGGATACCTTAGTTGATTTTCCTGTCAAGTAAGCTTTAATTATACTTTATAAGCATTGGGCAACTCTTCTTTCAAACTTATTTGATGCTTTTTGTTATTATCCTTTAGTAAACATCAAGTGCCATTGGACCCAATTTCAGCTTTCAAGTTTGTTTTTGAGTAGTTCTAACAATTTATAAGGATCAGTGTTTCAAAATTTTTATTTTTTCTTAGAGATTTTCCAAAGACCAAAGAGAAAATATACTTCTAAAAAATAAAAAACAATAAAACTCTTTCTGTGTTATATTACGTATGGGTTAATTGGTCTCATTTATAAATCTAAGATACTTTATGGTACTTAGAGATTTTGTTTATCCTAGGAATTACTTCATCATTACTCATCACTTACTCCTAAATATGTTAGGTTTTTTTGGTGTTTTGTTTGTTGGTTTGTTTTTTGAGACAGAGTCTCACTCTGTTGCCCAGGCTGGAGTGCAATGGTGCAATCTCGGCTCACTGCAACCTACACCTCCTGGATTCAAGTGATTCTCCTGCCTCAGCTTCCCAAGTAGCTGGGATTATAGCCACCCGCCATCATGCCCGGCTAATTTTTGTATTTTTAGTACAGACGAGGTTTCACCATATTGACCAGGCTGGTCTCGAACTCCTGACTTCAAGTGATCCACCTGCCTTGGCCTCCCAAAGTGCTGGGATTACAGGCATGAGCCACTGTGCTCAGCCCTAAATGTGCTGTTTTCAAAAAGACTAAAATAAAACAGAATAATTGAATTGCTTAGAAGGATAACACAGTGGTGAAATAAATCATCCCTATTGCATTATCCTTCAATTTTCCTATTGCCATTATATGACATCATATCTGTAAAAAGATATATCTATGGCCATACCACCTTGAACGTACCCTGACCTTGTCTGTAAAAAGATACAAAGAAGTCTGTATACATCTTCACACTTTATCTCTCTTTTTTTCTTCCCCTGCTTTTAACAGTTGAGAATTCAGAATGACAAAAAGGGAACATTGTATTCCCCATCACTTAGTCATTCAGCAGAAGGACTTCATCACACAATATTTTGTACAAGTACTTGGTACTGTCCCATTTTGCAAAAAGAACTTTCAGTGGTATTATTTCATATTCTGTGATATTTGTGCACCAAAATGTACTTGATACAGTTAGTAAGTAGACAATTGCTAAAGGCAGGTGTATCTACAAAGGTAACTAGAAAGAAATAGATTACATAAAACAAAATATTAGGGAGGGGGGAGGGACAGCATTAGGAGATATACCTAATGCTAAATGACGAGTTAATGGGTGCAGCAAACCAACATGGCACATGGATACATATGTAACAAACCTGCACATTGTGCACATGTACCCTAAAACCTAAAGTATAATAATAAAATAAAAATAAAAATAAAATAGTCACTGGATTACTTGTTCTAATTGGTGGTTATAAATTGAAAATTGAAAATTATTTGTAATTATTGAGTGAAAAAAAGATCATTTTCTCTTTAACAAAATAGCAAGCCGTAAGTTTTCAAGAGTATAGCATTTGGCAGTGTAAGTATAAGAAAAAGAATCAGGGCTGGGCACAGTGGCTCATGCCTGTAATCCCAGCACTTTGGGAGGCCGAGGCGGGCAGATCACAAGGTCAGGAGATCGAGACCATCCTAGCCAACATGGTGAAACCCCATCTCTACCAAAATTCAAAAAAATTAGCTGGGCATGGTTGTGTGCGCCTGTAGTCCCAGCTACTCAGGAGGCTGAGGCAGGGGAATCGCTTGAACCCAGGAGGTGGAGATTTCAGTGAGCTGAGATCACGCCACCACACTCCAAGCTGCCTGGCGACAGAGCGAGACTCCGTCTCAAAAAAAAAAAAAAAAAAAAAAAATCAGAAGTAATGACAAACTGGAATCTATCAGAGATGTATTTAAAATTTAGAATCATTATTGCTTTTTAATGATGCAAATACAAGAAGAACAACCAGAAATAATAATAAGCCATTTACAAGATAGTCAATTCCCAGGTTCTTGAATGATAGATTTTGATTAGTCAGTTACATTCAAAGGATGTTGCCCATTTCGGGTATATAGGTTATCAAAGACAGCAAATGTAGAATAAAAATTAAGGTTTGATATATTAATATTTTTTAAAACTTCTAAGAAAGTTTTCACTATTCCTGTATTTTTCTTAATATAAATCTCTTCCTCTTTTTTTTTTTAATCTCCATCCCTGCCCATAAATTACTTTCTAAAATTGACTGTAAAATAAAGATCTACTGGACCCAGATGGTCAATAGTGATGACTGTTTTTCCTGGTATACTGAGAGTTAAATGTGTTAGCATAAAAACGTTTATCTGAATGACAACATTCTGTATTTTTATTTTGTTTTATTTTTTAATTTTTGTGGGTACATAGTAGGTGTATATATTTGTGGGGTACATGAGATGTTTTGATGGAGTGTGAAATAGTCACATTATGGAGAATGGGGTATCCATCCTCTCAAGCGTTTATCGTTTGTGTTATAATCCAATCACACTCTTAGTTATTTTAAAATGTATAATTAAGTTAGTATTGACTATAGTCACCCTGTTGTATGATCAAATAGTATGTTTTATTCACTCGTTTTTTTTTTAACCCATTAACCATCCCCACCTCACCTCTCCCCTACCTTCCCACCACACTTGTCATCCTCTAGTAATCATCCTTCTACTCTGTCCATGAGTTCAATTGTTTTTATTTTTAGATCCCACAAATGAGAACATGGGATGTTTGTCTTTCTGTGCCTGGCTTATTTGATTTAACATAATCTCCATTTCCATCCATGTTGGTGGAAATGGCAGGATCTCATTCTTTTTTATAGCTGAATAGTACTTCATTGTGTATATGTACCAGATTTTCTTTAGCCATTTATCTGTTGATAGACACTTAGTTCCATCAACATTGCAACACAGTTTCATCAAATCAACAAGATTTGGTTGTTTCCAAATCTTAGCTGTTGTGAACATTGCTGCAACAAACATGGGAGTGCAGATATCTCTTCAATATAGTCAATGAAGCATTTTAAAATTTTCAACCCATAAACAAACGTTTGCCAAAACATTAATATCTCAGAGGTACGTGTATGATTTGTTTTGTAAGTTATTTGACTCATGATTTCTTTAGTGAGATATATATATGTGTATATATATATATATATATACACACACATACATATACGTATATACATATACATATATATATGTCAAACAACAATGGCAGAAGGGAATAGAATTCATTTCATTTAGGGACGACATAAAAATTAACTTGGTTTCTTTTTTAAACAGTGACTTGGATATGTCGGAATTCTTAATTAATCCAAATGCAGGTCCTTGCCGCTATAATTTGATTGCTGTTTCCAACCACTATGGAGGGATGGGAGGAGGACACTGTAAGTTGACAGTTTGCCTTTTTACCCAAATCATGGTGTTTGAAGAACTCCAGACTTTTTTCTTTAAGATATTTATTACTTCTTAAGGATAAAATATCAGATGTGTCTTGCATGTAGTAGTTCAGTATTGATTAATGAATGAGTCAGCTTTTGAACCTTTTTTTTCACATAGGGTATAGAGAATTGAGTTCATCATACTCCTCAGTTCAAGGCCCAGTAGGGAATGTTGTCCCATTTAGAGTGCATTTCCCTCCACATTCTCCTTCCCCTTTGCTTTCTAACATATTTGATGCATATACTCTTGTAAATCATTAATATTTATTCATTTATATAATTGGTGCTGTGCTATAGATCTCATTAGGTCTCGACACTTATTAAGACTTACCTGTGTTACTTTGTGTCCATTTAGTCAGTTTCTCGCTGCTCATGATTTACATCTACCATATTTTATCTCTCCACTTACCTCATGATGGACATCTAAATTCCCTTTCACTTTCTACCACTGTAAGACTGATAAACCATTGTTTATGGTATCCTACGTAAGAATTTATTTGGTCTGCATACCCAAAAGTGAAATTGCTGAGTTTAAGTGAGTAAGTGTTGCCAGATTGCCCTGCCCCCCAGGATGGCTCTAATGCTCGACACTCTGCAAGCAGTTGATTTTTCTGTTGAACAGTATTTACATTCCTTGGATATATCCTACTTACCATTATATATTTTTTGACACAGTTGGATTCAGTCAAATTTATTTAGGGTTGTTACAATTTCATTCATAAGTGAAATGGTTTTGTAAGTTTTTTATATTTTCATTATCTTAGTTTGGAATAAACATTAGAGTCATAAAACAAGCTGAGATGCTTTATCCTTTTTCTGGTTTTTGGAACATCTAGTACAATATAGGAATTAACCGTTCATCAGAGTCTAGTAGAATTAACCTGTAAAGCCATCTAGGCTTTACAGCCATAATTGTTTTTATTTATGTCATGCATATCGGTCTATTCAGTTTTCTTTTTCCTTTTGTGTATATTTTGATGTTCTCTCTGTTTCTAAAAATGTATCCATTTCATTTAGGTTTTTCCATTTATTTAAGAATTGTTGTTTATAATGCTTATATTACACTATTTTTGTCCATTTTTTATTCTTTTTCTCTTTTTTTTTAAATCAATCTTCCTGGCCAGGCATAGTGGCTCACGCCTGTGATCCCAACACTTTGAGAAGTGGAGGCGGATGAATCATGAGGCCAGGAGATCAAGACCATCCTGGCCAACATGGTGAAACCCTGTCTCTACTAAAAATACAAAAGTTTGTTGGGTGTGGTGGCACGTGCCTGTAATCCCAGCTACTCAGGAGGCTGAGGTAGAAGAATTGCTTGAACCAGGGAGCCGGAGGTTGCAGAGAGCCGAGATCACACCACTGCACTCCAGCCTGGCAACAGAGCAAGACTGTGTCTCAAAAAAAAAAAAGTATCAGTCTTCCCAGATTTCTATCTTGTTAGTCTTTTCAAAGAATTAATTTTCATCTTATTAAACTTATTTTTGTTATTGTATGTATTTATACTTTTTATTATTATTATATTTTATTTTATCTATACTTTTTTTTGAGACTGGCTCTCTCTCTGTCACCAGGCTGGAGAGCAGTCACACGATCTTGGCTCACTGCAACCTCCACCTCCTGGGTTCAAGCGATCCTACCACCTTTGCCTCCCGAGTAGCTGGACTACAGGCACATGCCACCACACCCAGCTAATTTTTTTGTATTTTTAGTAGCAGTGGGGTTTCACCATGGTGCCCAGGCTGGTCTTGAACTCCTGGGCTCCAGCGATCCTCCTAACTCAGCCTCCTGAGTAGCTGGGACTACAGGTGCACACCACCACACGTGGCTTGTATGTATTTATTCTATCTAATTGATTTCTTCCCTTCCCTTCATTGTGTGGTTCCTCTTGTTACTTTGGGTTTCTATGTTACTCTTCTTACAACTTCTTGAATTGAATGCTTAGCTTTTTGCTTCTCATTTGTTTCTCCTATATTGAAGGCTGTAATTAAAAGGCTATAAATTTCTGCTAAGTACTGCTTTAGCTGTACTTCAGATTTTCATTATCTTTCAATTGTATGTATGTTTTAATTTCCTTTATGATTTCCTAATTAGCACAATGTCATTTAATCATATGCTTAGTTTTCAAATATAGAGTTTGTCACTTCATTCTTACCTTTATTACATAGCAGTTGAGAGCATTGTCTATATTAATCTTTAGGAGTCTGAAAGTTCTAACATGTCTTAATACATGGTCTGTTCCTTAAATGTGTGTATGCTTGGAAAAAAATATACATCCCCCATTTAGATATAGAGTTCTTTATATCTCTGATAATTTAAGCTTATCAACTGTATTCAAACCATTACTATCCCTGGTTATTTTTTATGTTCATTTTATTCCTGAGAGGAATTTGTCAGGACTCCTACTAAAGTGTTGATTGACCTGCTTCTCCCAACAGTTTTATTAGTTGTTATTAATATTTTGCGTAATTATACTTATTTTCATAATGGGTAGCTCTTCTTTCTCTGTTCCTTTTAATACCAGGATTTGACATTCTTTGCCCCTTTTTTCTTAGGTATTACAAGTGTTACTCTAGCTTTCTTTCTGATACCATTTAATTTACAAACTCTGTGCCTTTTTGTTGAATGTGTCTCTTATAGATCCCACAGATCTAAGTGCAGCGTCTGCTCTGCACTGGTCTTGGGTTGAGATCGACAAAGTCACAGCACACAAAAGGATTCACCCAGCACCAGGTTTACTTAAGAAAGGATACAGGTCAAGAAACAATACAGCATGCACAGCAACAGCTTAGCAGAGGTCCTAAGGAGAGAAAATAGGGAAAATTCCTTCAAAGGAAGCTGTTCATCCCATGGCTGTTTCCTTCCACTCCTCACCAAGGCTGATTTTTAACCAGAGTTCATGGGGTACAGTCATATTAGTTGTCAAATATTTTGTTAGCCCAACAGGACTTTGAAACAGCAATAAGACTCTGATTCAGGTAGCCTGAGTATTGCTGATTTCTGTGACAAAAATTGAAGCATGAAATTTAAAAGCTTTCTTCTAGATTGTTTTCTCATTTCTGCCTCCATCCCTTCTGTCGCATTCTTCAGCCATCTTGCATGCACACAGAAATATTCTTGAGTTCATATATTGAGAGCAGAGTTCTCAATTTTTTTTTGTTGGTTCCTTTGACTCTAACTTCCATCTGCTTCTATGGTTTCTCTCCATGGTTGATTTTTGAGGAGAGGGAACCAACAACAGATAGAATATGAAACATTTCTTCCGCATGGTAGTTACTCAGTAAAATTGTTAACCAAACAACTTAGAGTTTAAACCATTATTTTATTGTGATGGGTTGGTTGGTTGGCTGGTTGGTTGATTGGCTTGTCTTTTGAATTATCTTCTGACCGCCAGTGGAGGTTCACCAAAGATAATGCTTACCTTACTTTCAAAGTATTGTCATTCCCTCTGAACATCATCCAAACAGGTAACTTAATAGAAAGAATATTGCCCTTTGATTTCAGCCATATTAAGGATAATACCTCAATTTCTTATTTATATACGAATGGGAAGAATAATAATATTTACTTTAGGATGGGAAGAATTATTTAGAAGCCATACCCTACAAAAGTGTTACTTTTTAGAAGCAATGACCACATATAATTATTTTGGAAACATTGTGCAACTTTGTTTCTTCAGTTATTGAGTAGTTTATACAAGGCATGGGATGGGGAAAGGGGCATTTTTTTTTTTTTTTTTTTTTTTTTTTTTTTTTGAGACAGTGTCTCGCTCTGTTGCCCAGGCTGGAGTGCAGTGGCGCGATCTCGGCTCACTGCAAGCTCCGCCTCCCAGGTTCACGCCATTCTCCTGCCTCAGCCTCCTGAGTAGCTGGGACTACAGGCGCCCGCCACTGCGCCTGGCTAATTTTTTGTATTTTTAGTAGAGACGGGGTTTCACCGTGGTCTCGATCTCCTGACCTCGTGATCCGCCCGCCTCGGCCTCCCAAAGTGCTGGGATTACAGGCTTGAGCCACCGTGCCCGGCCGCATTTTTTTAACTTAAAGATAAAGCAGATCTTTAAAAATTATGTGGATTAGTGAATCACTTTTTGCCTTTTTCTTGCTGTATACAGTCATCCCTTTGTATCAGTGGATACCACAGATGTTCAAGTTCCTTATGTAAAATATTGTAGTATTTGCATATAACCTACCCACATCCTCTCATATACGTGTATGTGTAGATTATTTATAATACCTAATACAATGCCTGCACATCACTTCATTCACATGAATTGAACATAGTACTCAGCACGTGGCAAATTCAAGTTTTCAGGACTTTGTGGAATTTTTTTTTTCCTCAAATATGTTTGATCTGTGGTTGGTTGGGTTCAGGGACGCAGAACCCATGTATGCACAGGACCGACTACACTTTTGTTAAAGACTAAAAGAGATTCTGGTGTAAAAAAAAAAAAAAACAAAAAAAAAAACACTATAGCATAATGAGTAGAGGTATCAGAAAAGAAATTGTCATAGAAAATTTAATAGTAAGTTGAAATTTCAAACTATGAAGTCAGAAACAGATCTAGGTTTAAATCCTAACTGCTAGCTAACAGTATACTACCTTGAGTAAATTATCCTTCTTTTGATGCCTTAATTTCCTATCTCTCAGGTGGGGAGAATAATAATGATAATACCTTCTTTATGAGACAATACATGTAAAGTGCATAACACTATGCCTGGTACACAGTAAGCACTACATTAATGTTAATTACCATTTATTATCATTAGTGTTATTCTGTGAATTTAAAATAATCTGTTTTTTCCTGAGATGAAAAAAGAATATTTCAACTTATATGAAAATTATTTTTGGCATCTAATTGTGGAAATTAGAAATCATTTGAATCAATTGAATGTGTAATAAATAAGCCTCATAGATGATTATCAGGCAATTTTCATAGATATTCCTTATATAGATGATTATAGAGTTCTGAGGAGTCCCCAGAAAACCAAGATCATTTTTGTCACAGTGATTATATTTTTTTCATTAGATACTGCTTTTGCAAAAAATAAAGATGATGGAAAATGGTACTATTTTGATGACAGTAGTGTCTCCACTGCATCTGAAGACCAAATTGTGGTAAGTTTGTCTTATATTTCCTGAAAACTATGGGATTCACTGTCTTAAGGAGTGAATATAAATTAATAAAAGGAGCTCATGGAACACTGTAGTCTATATTCTATTAGTTTGAGTAGCTAAAAGAGACTCTTATTTAAAGAAATGTCAAATTGTCCCCTAAATGGAAATTTGTCTTCTAAATTTGCCCACTAACAAAAGCATAAATTCCAAGGTGAAAAAATTTTTGGTAGTTTTCAACATGGAGTTTCTAATAAAAATAATTAAGTTTTGCTTTGGAAAGTAGATTCAGCTCTTAACTTTCTAGACGTTGACTACTTAAAGCCAGAATGTTTAAACAGGAGGAAAAAAATCCTTGAAGTACCTTACCATACCTGTGATCTTTAAAGTCATATCCTGCCTTATGAAAATTAACTATTTAAACTCAAAATGACATAATTAGATAAAACAAATTACAGATTTATAAAAGATTAATACTTGTGTACTTACTACTTTGATATTTTCTGAATAGTAAAAAAAATGAGGAAGTTCCATCTGTTCACACTTGCATCAGTTTATCATCCACTGCTGACTCTTTCGGTATGGGTTTGTGTATGTGTGCACACACGCACACATGTACACACAGATGCATACATATATATATAGTTATTTCTCTCCCTATATCTATGACAAAAAGAGACTTGAATACTATAAATATTTTTAAAATTGTGTTAGTTTTAATTAACCACATTTTTTGTTTATACTTAAACTCCTAATTTTTTTTCTGCAAAAGAAAATCAATTCTGTTCTCCTCATTAATCTCCCAGGCCTGACATTCTCAAATTGCCCACCTCCTCCATCAGTCTTTTTAACAACACTGCCCTAATCTTGGCTTCAAATAAACAGTTATCTTGTTTATATATAGTATACGAATTTGAGGTTGCCATGCATTTTAACAATGATGATTCTTATTTAGTCAACAAATTGAATATGATAGAGAGAGATACACAAAAGACTCCATTCTAAACAGAGTTAAAAAGACAGCTGTCACTCAGTCCAGAGTTTAAAAGATAGCTATCTCTGATTTATAAACCAAAGAAGACAAATAAGTAAATTAACAATTACAGCATGATAAGTACTATTAAATACCTTACTATGGCCACTTAGAAAGGGAACTTCTGTCTCAACTCAGATTTGGGGTTTGAGGAGACAATACCAGTACAGGGAAGTTCATCTGGTAAAGATGATGTCTGACCTGAGTCTGCTAGTAAAAATAAGAGTAAATTAAACAAAAGGTGTTCTAAGCAAAGAAAACGGCATCTACAAAAACAAGGAGGCATGACAGCGTGACATTTTAAGGGAACAGCACATAATTGGATGTGACTCAAAAGCTCTTAAAGGGACATAGGGAAGAAATTAGTCTGCAGATAAATTTAGCGCTTAGATCAAGAAAAGTGGCGTTCTAGTTGTTTAGACATTTTCTTATGGACTATGAGAAGCCATTAGATTGTTAAACAAGAGAATAACATTGTTCAGTTTGTGTCTTAACATTTCTCTGAGAACATCATAGAAGATAGATTGGAGACACTGAGTAAAGAAACAGAAAAGCCATACAGGAGGCTGTCACATAATTTAAGCAATTAAAATAGTAGTTAGAACAATACAAACAAGGGGAGAATGGATTTATGAGATATTTACTGGATAGAATTAATATAACTTGATAAAAGATATAATAAGGTTAATAGATGTAGAGATCCAGAGAAGGAGAAGTTTAAGATGACTTTTACTTTAGCATTCACCAAGATTGGGAATATAGGAAGAATAGTTGCTGTTGAAGTTTGAGATGCCTATATGATAGCTGTGTGGAAATTTCCATTAGGTTGTTGGACTCATAAGATAGGAGTTCAGGGGAGAGAACTGATTTAGGTTATACATTTGAGATGTCAGCCTCAGGCAGCAGTTGAAGCCATAGGTTTAAATGAGTCACCTAGTGAGAAGATTCAGGTTGAGACAATGGTGGGCTGAGGACAGAACATAGTATGTTTAAAGGTCAGGATTTAATGAGTCCACAGAAGAGTCTGAGAAGAAACCAAAGAGATAGTAGGAAATCTGAGTAGTGTTGTCCCAGAAGCAAAAAATTGTTTGTTGATAGGAAAAGTAATAGTAAAGCATTAAATGCTACTGAGAGATTGACCAAAAGAACTGAAAAGGGCACCCATTTCAGTTGTTTATTAGGTTATTGACCCTACTGAAAGCCATTGTACTAGAATGGTTTGGGGAAAAGCTAGATTACTTTGAGTTGAGAAGTGTGCATGAGAGTGAATGATGAATATTGACTACTCTCTTTATCACCCTGACTCTGAGGAAGAGAAAGAGAGGTATATGGCAGCTGGAAGGGGAAGTAGAATGGAGAGGGACTTATGATAGGAAAAACCTTAGGTATTTTTTAATGCCAAAGAGAAAAGTCCAGTGGATAAGGACTCATTAAAGATACACAGTGATGATTGATGGAACAGTATCCTTAAGATGGTAGGAGAAGTTGGACTCTACAGCAAACATGGAATGAAGTGACTAGTATTAGAAGACAGGAATTTACCTTTTCCTTAAGAGATGATAGGAAAGAAAGCATAGAATTCTATTTTTATGTTGGATTAACTAGGTTAATCTGTGATACAGTTGCATTTATTTCTTTGTCCAAATAATTTAGAAGCACATAAAAATTTGTAATTCTAATGACCATTCTTTATTAGAAATCATCTTATATTTAATGAATTTTAGTAACTTCCATTTGACCATGCATGGTTTTTCTATTTGATTTATGCCCTCTCACCAAAATTGGTGACCAGCTAAAAATTCATAATGTATTTAATGTGATCTTTGAGAATCATAACTGTTTTAACATCCTTTGTTTTGACAGTCCAAAGCAGCATATGTACTCTTCTACCAGAGACAAGACACTTTCAGTGGAACTGGCTTTTTTCCTCTTGACCGAGAAACTAAAGGTGCTTCAGCTGCCACTGGCATCCCATTAGAAAGTGATGAAGATAGCAATGATAATGACAATGATATAGAAAATGAAAACTGTATGCACACTAACTAATGAAAGTCCTAGAAGCCATAAAAGAGAGACTTTCCTGCTGGTGGTATCTATGGAAATGATGAAGTTATCCACCACATTAAAACAAAAGTCTGAGATGGGGAGTTTCAGATAACCGAATGTAAATCCTTTATCAGATTTTAACTTGTGCAGTACTTGAAGTGAAACACAATGAAAACTTTAACAGAAATTGTCTCTTAATACATTTACAGTCTTGTATTTACAAGCTAAATATATATAGGAAATCACAAATAAATCCCTTTTAAGTTTGCTGCTGTTTTGATTAATTATGTTTCCTTTAATTTTTTGGATGTGAGTTGATGACAAATGTTAAATTTGTGGATGTTGGTCATTTATTTTGCTCTAATAATACTGCAAGAAAACTATGGCTGAACTTAGTTTTTGGATAATCTAGTTCATGTGCATTAGGCTGCCATATATACTACTATGATATTTAGCTGCAGTATCAATGTGGCATAAATACTGCGGCAGCATTCTTTGAAAACCACATTTTCAAATTTATCCCGGTAATCAATGTGGGCCTATTAAAAAACCAAATCATGATACAAGAAACAACCTTGGAAAAGTTATTTCCTTTTGTAGTACCTTTAAAAATCCAGGTATTATATTCATTTTACTGCCACTGTGGAAACAGGTTCTAGATTTCATACTCCATCTAAAGTCATTTTTCAGTTACATGTAAGTATTATTTACTGCTATTGGGATCTATTCTTCAGACATTCAGGAACATTTTTTGCTTTAAAATGCATATCTTTAATTGGGTGTTGGTCCAAAATTAAAATTTTTGCTGTCTGTTTTTCTCTACCCCATTTTGTGGTAATTTGGAAACTTTAGCTCTCCCAATTATTGTAATATAAGGACAGACTTAATAGTATTCTGTATCCATAGTAATAATTGCATCAAGCTTAGATGAGAAATTTTTTTCATATACTGGCCTTTAAATCATTAATGGACAATTGGCTATAAAGGTAGGTCTGTTAACTTTCTTTGTGTGTTCCTGATGGAATTCACCATAGCCTTACAGCTTTTCTCAGAAGGTAACTTGTTATAAGAGAAATGGCATTTGCATGTTCCAGAGTCAGAACCTGTACAGTATATAAAGCATAAACACCTTGAATTGATTTTAGTTCACCACATTCAAGGATCCAGGATGCCAAAAATATGTGTGAACATTTGAAACATTTTTATTTGCTGCTTTTTCCCTTTGATCTAGTTGAAAGAATGTATTGTAAATTGGCATACAATACTGCCTTTAATAGAAAACCTAAATGCTGGGGCACATTTCACATATCGACTACCTGAGAAATTGCTTTGTGTCCCACTGTTATTAAAGCAAAAAGTATAATGTTCTTCACTTGAACTAATCAAATACAATAGATTATAAATTGTGTATTGTAAATAAAAGTTCACTCTGTGAGTGCACATTTTGGTAAATTATTTATTTATGTTAGCATTTAAAAGTTTTAAAAAAAAATGCATTTGACCAGGATAATGAGGTATGTTGATCATGGCTTTGCTTTATATCTTGATATTAAAGCTGGTTTATCATCCTGGTATTTCAAAAGCTGCTTTGGGTTTTTTTTTTTTTTTCTTTTTTTTTTTTTTTTTTTTTAATGTAAACTAACCTCCTGCATGACAGAGGTTAAAATTTTGTCTGCACTTGAGTTCACTTGAGTTTACATTTGAAATGTGCATGTTTATTTATACAGATTTCAATAAAGCTATTCAAGGCCTTATTTAGTCTTTTATTTCTTACTCTTAATCTTTTAATAAAAATCCCCTACTTTATGGTTAGATGACTATATGCTAGACTTTTTAGTTATAAATAGTTAATACTAGAAAGGAAATTATGTCAGAGCAAAATGAATCCTACTATTAAGGACATGTTTTAAAGTTGATTTTTTTCCACTTTAATATTTATTCATTAAACATATGTTTGTGTACCAATCACTGTTCTAGAGTCTGGAGATACAGCACTAAACAGATATCCTTACCTTCACAGAGGTTACATTCTTTCTGGCATCTACCAACTAATGGACTATATTTCCATTTTTCCGAAGATTTAAAGAAAAGTCAAAGCTAAATCTTTTAAACCTAGATTGTGGTCTCCATCCTAATTCTTCAGAGACCACTTTCTTTTTAATGCCTGTCATTAACTTCTGTTCCCACTAAAAGAAGTGATGTTAATAATGCCATTGAAACTGTCAAACTCAAATGTCATTTTTCAGCTGCAAAAAGTAGACTTTAAAAAGAGTGCAAAAGGATAATACATATTCTAATTAAAAGGAGGTATTCAGGCTGGGCACGGTGGTTCACGCCTGTAATCCCAGCACTTTGGGAGACTGAGGCGGGAGGATCACTTGAGCCCAGGAGTTTGAGACCAGCCTGAGTAACATAGTGAGAACCTCATCTGTACAAATATATATATATTTTTTTTTAATTAGCTGGGTGTGCACACACCCGTGTTCCCAGCTACTCGAGAGGCCGAGGTGAGAGAATTGCTTGAGCCCAGGCAGTCAAGGCTGCAGTTAGCCGAAATCACACCACTGCACTCCAGCCTGTGCAACATAGTAAGACTCTGTCTCAAAAAAAAAAAGATATTCATAGATAATACAGGGTAGTGGGAATGTATCTAGACTAGAATTTCTACTTCTAGCTTTGCCACTTAGCAATCATATGACTTTGAACTTAATCTTTCCTTGTCTGTTACTTTACCTGTAGAATAATGATGATAATAATAGCCAGCATTTATTGAGCACTTACTATGGACCAGGCACTATATTAAAGTGTTTGTATGCATTCTCTTATTTAATCTCACAACAGCTATGAGGTAGGGACAGTTGTCATCCCTGTTTTTCATATGAAGAAACCAAGATACAAAGCATTTAAGTAATATTCCCAAGCTCACACAATTGCTATGTGGTAGAGCCAATATTCTATCCTCAGATATATACTACCTCTCACTGTGTTATAGTGTCTGCCTCATAGGATTGTTGAGAGCTCAAATGAGATCATGTATTTTATGGGAAGAGCTTTGTAAACTTTATTACACACTCACTGATTTCTTCAGTCTAAATAGAAAGACATCTTGAAGTCTAATGACTTTGCTTCTAAAAGTATATTTAGCTCAGTATTCGAGCATTGAATAAGAAAGTACCCACTGGAATATTGACTAACCCATTCCCTTTTAAAAGTTAATTTCATTTAATTTATATACCTTTATTACAATTTTAATTAAATGGTAAATACAGTGTGACATATTTTTTTCTTATCTTTTCATCTAACTTGTGTCCCCTTCTTTCCATTTAGCCAAATGCAACCCTGAATTTCAGGACTTTGTAAACTCTAGTTTTGCTTTTTGTTCGTTTGTTTGTTTAGAGACAAGGTCTCACTCTGTCGCCCAGGCCGGAGTGCAGTGGCGTAATCATAGTTCACTGTAACCTTGAACTCCTGGGTTAAAGTGATCCTCCTGCCTCAGCCTTATAATTTAGTTTTAATTAATCTCCTTGAAAAAGTTGCAGCCTGGTGCTTTATTTAAATATCTTGCTTTCTCATAATCTGTGTTCTTTTAGTAGTGCTGTATTTATCCTTGCTTTCCTGACAACTGGATATAAAACTACACAAAACATTGATTTGGGCACGAAGAAAATCAGTAAGTACCAAAATAGATACAACATAAATGTGGTGGGGTGTTTTATGAACTAATTTGATTGAAGTGAGTTTATCTTATAAAATAAGCCAGGAGACTGAAATGGAGTCTCCTTCAGTGGTACACCAAAGGGAGTGTAGGGTGTAGTAGGAGTTTTCTGCCTCAGAGAGGAGGAATATATTAGACTGATAACGTTTAAGTCTGATGTATGGTGACAAGAAAAAGGCCAATTTTTTGTTTTGTTATTTTTAAGTTATCTACAGATAATGCATTTCATTATTGCCTGCTTCCAACTCTCCCTATGTAGTATGTTTCTGATCTCCTGTGCTTGTGCAGTGTAGATGAGCTCACCACTTTAATTTTTAAGATAGAAATGTGGAAAATTCTTGAATCATAGACTAGGGGAAGGAACCAGAGGTCCTCTAAAATATCAGAGTAGTGAGAAGGAAAGAAAAAGCTCCTTTCTAGGGCCAAACAATAAGAGTAGAAGTTTTTGTTCTTTTTTTTTTTTTTTTTTTTTTACACTTTACAATAAAATAAAAATTGTTTTGCTCTTTGAATAACTTAACATGAGGAATTTGGAAACAACCTCTCTTGAAAATATCCTTGCTTTTATGGCCGGGCGCGGTGGCTCACGCCTGTAATCCCAGCACTTTAGGAGGCCGAGGCGGGCGGATCACGAGGTAGGAGATCGAGACCATCCTGGCTAACACGGTGAAACCCCGTCTCTACTAAAAATACAAAAAATTAACCGGGCGAGGTGGCAGGCGCCTGTAGTCCCAGCTACGCGGGAGGCTGAGGCAGGACAATGGCGTGAACCCCGGGAGGCGGAGCCTGCAGTGAGCCGAGATCGCGCCACTGCACTCCAGCCTGGGTGACAGAGCGAGACTCCGTCTCAAAAAAAAAAAAAGAAAATATATTGATATTTATTCCCAAATAATTCTTTTAAGTGCCGGGAAAGGAGGAAAAGGTGAGTGTATTTATATCCTTGCTAGTTTTTGTTATATATTCAGTTGCAGATCTATATTATATATCATTTTATTATCAGATTTTCTAGTGAGAAATATATATGATGGTTTTTTAATAATCATTCTAGGTTTGGAGGCCATTCCAATTCAATATGTATGTGTTTTATGTGTTTAATTCATATTTACTATATATTAAACAAAAGAATTTCCAAATAGCTCAGATAACAAAACTTTCGTTTAAAATTGAGTTATAAGCTACATAGAATACATCAAAATTTTATAAGCGGCATAGAGTAGGCTTTAAAATATCAGAATTAGGAAAATAAAATATAGATGGTAAAAATTCAAATATTAAGACTTCACTAATGATGGGGTAAAGAATTTTTAAATGGATAATATAAAACAGACAGTTCAAAAATTATTTTTGGAAAATATATGCATCGGGAAACATACCCCACATGGTGCCATGGTTTAATTATTCCCCAGCTCTACTTTTGGGAGCCTGGAACTTGTCAGGGTAGTGAAATAGACCTTAGACTATTAAGGACATTCAGAAACTGGCTAAGCCATTCAAGGAAAATCAGGAATTTACATAATATATTGGACTAGAGTCTCAAAGGACAGAAAATCAGATGGATTTTGATAATTTTTTTTCCCTAGAAATGTGTAGCAAATGTGATTTCACAAAGCAGCTAAAAATACAACTATCTCTCTGGAATTGAAAATGTGTAAAATAAGACCACACACTTTCAATATGCACAAAACATATTTTAAATGTTTAAGTTGTATTGGTAATTTACTATGTTCTACTGTAGAAAATCATAATTAAAGTTGGTGCTCGTGTTGCTAAAGTTTTTTTCTCATGTCAGGAACTTGCAGCTTGTTCTATATAGTTTGGTGAAACAAAACAGTTTTTATCTGCTGTGACATTTAAGTTTGTTGTTAGCTGGAGTTAAATCTACATACATAAAAGTAAAACAATAAATACGGAAACATCCCAACAATCTTCCCCACAATGTGTATTATTATTCTCAGTAATGACACATACTTAACATTTCCCAAGCTGTTGTTTTAAACCTTAAAACATCACCACATTTCTAATTTTCATTTAAAATCTTTCAGAATTCTTAGACTTTGTAACATATCAAACACAAGTCTCTCATTAAAATGTTTTTTTAATAGTATTTGCTTTTCTTTTAAACCCCATAAAGGAGTGTTCGATGTTAACAGACGTAACTCTTTAATGCTCTTCTGTTCATGATTAAGTATGCTAAGTTTTAAGTAATTTAGACTAACGTATTAAAAAATGTTCACTTATGTCTAGTCATACGTGTACCTACTCTCTTCTAACCTTGAGTCATTTCTATTAAATACGGCATTTAATCTTCTTTCAAGTGAGAACCATCTTTCCATTCTATCAAGTGGGCAATTTTTAAATTGTCTGATAAGTTCATCCAAATTACTTCCATCATGCCTGTTTAACTCATTTTCCCAAAAAGACTGCGACCTCCAGCCAGTAATTCAGTTCTTGAACTCCCTAATAGAAGCACCAAGGGTTATCTATTTGTAATCACATTGTGGTGAATTATCAGTGTCCCAAGAATTATGTAAAGCAAATAGGAATTATTTTAGAGTTGCCCTTATTTTAAAAACCAAAAAAAGATGGGAAAATTACTTACAGTATTTTTTTTAATTTGAGAAAGAATTGCTGTAGGTCTCCCTTAAATACTGAGTGACTTTGGTAAAGCTGTTTAATTTCTAGAACTCAGAGCTATATTGACTTTTGAGCTATGTACCTATTATATAAGTTGAAGTAATACTGCAAATTCAAACAGTAAACATCATTAATCCTAGATATTTGGGTACTACCTACAGTGAGATACGGTAGGAAACATTCTATATTTACAACAACTTCTACCACAGCTAGCTCCAAACAGGTCATTAACCTCTGAATTACTGTTTTCACAACCATAAAATTATGCTGGTCTCTTGGAAGTATTGAGTGTATGGGTGTGGAGAGGAAGGCTTCAATTTCATTTTTGAAGCTGTTGTTAAAAGTATACGTTTATATATTTAGCAAAGGAATTAATAACTAATAGGATGAGTCAAGTTAATATTTGTTTTTGTTTTTTTAATTTTGGGCCTCCTATAAAAGACTTGGAACAGAAGTCTTAGTATGATGGTAAACTTGAAAATTAAAATTTAATCAGGGATATTAGAATCCAATTATATGAGTGAGACTGCATCCTCAACAGGCACCTTGGTTGCAACACCACGAAAGACCTTGATCCAGAGGTTCTCGGCAAGCCACACCTGAATTCCTAATCCACAAAAACTGTGAGGTAACAGATGTTTGTGTTTTTAGCTGCTAAGCTTTAAGGTAATTTGTTTATGCAGAAATAAGGGAAAAGGACCCCAGAGATCCTTGAGGAATCCCACTTTACAGATGTAGCAGCTGAGAGCTAGAAGGAGAAAAGTCATGTACACAAAGTCTGGAGACAACTCAGATAGTCACTACATCCTCCTGCTCCTTCTCATTTTTACTCTTTAACTGGCTCCTCACTTTGTAGATGGATGGCACTGGGCTCTGGAGCAAACCATCTGTTCTGTATCTGTTAAGGCCTCTAGAGCTTCATTCATTCCTTCATCAAATATTTTTTGAGTGTCCACTATGTGCCAGGCACTATTCTAGATTCAAGATATAAAGTAATATACAAAAACAAAATCCAGTTACAAATACAATTTTTAAAGCTATTTATGAGCATAACTTCCTAACACATTTAGAACCTTTGCCTTCAGCAGATATGAATTATGTTGTCTTTTTGTTTTTTGGCCCAGTTTCATTAGTCATTAAAGTCATTTGAATTAAAGACAATAATCCGGACTCCAGAGGTTATGGCTTTTATGTGTTTGGATACTGTCATAGTCTGCTCAGGCTGCCATAAGAAACACAGACTGGGTGGCTTAAATAACAGAAATTTATATTTTCACAGTTCTGGAGGCTGGAAATCTGAGATCAGGGTACCAGTATACTTGGTTTCTGGTGAGGGTGCCTTTCATGGCTTACAGATGGCTGCCTTCTCACTGTGTTCTTGCATGGTAGCAGAGGAGGGTCAGAGAGGAGAGCAAGCTCTCAGGCATGTCTTTTTTATAAGGGCACTAATCTCATCGTGAAGCCCCCACCCTCATGACCTCATCTAAACCTAATTCTCTCCTAAAGACTTCCTCTCCAAATACTATGTAAGGTTTCAACCTGAATTTGGTGACACAGTTGAGCCCGTAGCAGATATATTTAGTAACAATTATGGGTACAGGCATGCCTCAGATATTGCAGGTTCAGTTCCCAGCCACCATAAATCTTTAAATAAGGTGAGTCACAAATTTTTTGGTTTCCCAGTGCATATAAAAGGCATATTTACCCTATACTGTAGTCTATTAACTGCAGTAGCATTGTGCCTAAAAAAGATGTACATGCCTTAATTTTAAAACTATTGCCAAAAAATGTTAAATAATCATCAGAGCCTTCAGCAAGTAGTAATGTTTTTGCTGATGGACAGTCTTGCCTCGTTTTGATAGATACTCACCAGGATGGGTGGTTGCTGAAGGTTAGGGTGGCTGTGGCAATTTTTTACAATAAGACAATAGTGAAGTTTGCTGCATCAATTGACTTCCTTTTACAAGAGATTTCTCTAGCATGCAATGCTATTTGATAATATTTGATACCCACAGTAGAACTTCTTTCCGAACTTCTTTCACAATTGGAGTTAATCTTCTAAAGCCCTGCCACTGCTTCATCAACTAAGTTTATGGAATATTCTAAATCCTTTGTTGTCTTTTCAACAATGTTCACAGCATTTTCACCAGGAGAAAACTTTTCCCCCCTTCTTTTCACAGATGTTGAGACTGTCAAGAAACTACTTTCTTTGCCCATCCATAAGAAGCAATTTATCATCCGTTCAAGTTTTATCATAAGATTGCAGCAATCCAGACACATCTTCAGGCTCCACTGGTAGTTCTCTTGCTATTTTCACCGCATCTGCAGTTACTGCCGCCACTGAGGTTTTGAACTTGTCAAAGTCATGAAAGTTGTAATTAACTTCTTTCAAACTCCTGTTAATGTTGATATTTTGACTTCCATGAATCACAAATATTCTGAATGAATGGCATCCAGAATAGCAAATCCTTTTCAGAAGGTTTTTATTTTGCCCAGATCCATCAGAGGAATCACTATCTATGAAAGCTTTTGCCTTATAAAATGTATTTCTTAGATGGTAAGACTTGAAAGCGGAAGTTATTCTTTGATCTATGGCTGCAGAATGGATGTTGTGTTAGCAGGCAGAAAAACACTAATCTCATACATCTCCATAGAGCTGCTGGGTGACCAGGTGCACTTGTCAATGAGCAGTAATATTTTGAAAGGAATCTTTTTCTGAGCAGTAGATCTCCACAGTGGGCTTAAAATATTTAGTAAACTTTCCTATAAACAGATGTGCTATCATCCAGGCTTTATGGTTCCTTTTATAGAGCAAAAACATTATATTTAGTATAATTTTAAGGGCCCTAGGATTTTTGGAATGATAAACGAACATTAGTTAGCATTGCATTGGCCGCTAACAAGAGAAATCATTCTCTCGTTTGAAGCCAAGCATCAACTTTTCTCTAGCTATGAAAGTCCTGGATGACATCTTCCAACATAAGACTTTCATCTACACTAAAAGTTTGTTTTTAGTGTAACTACCTTCATCAATGATCTTAGCTAGATCATCTGGATAACTTGCTGCAGTTTCTGCATTAGCAGTTGCTGCTTCACCTTACACTTGTCTGTTGTGGAGACAGCTTGTTTCCTTAAACTCCATGAATCAACCACTGCTAGCTTCAGACTTTTCTTCTGCAGCTTCCTTACCTTAGCCTTCATAGAACTGAAGAGAGAGGGCCTTGCTCTGCATTAGGCTTTGGCTTAAGATAGTGTTGTGGCTGATTTGATCTTCTATTAAAAAAAAAAAACTCAGGCTTTCTCCATATCACTTTTCTTCTGATTCAGGTGCACTCGAGTAGCACTTTTAATTTCAAGAACTCTTCCTTTGGATACACAACTTGGCTGTTTGGCTCAAGAGGCCTACCTTTCAGCCTGCCTTGGCTGTCAACATGCTTTCCTCACTAAGCTCAATCATTTATAGCATTCGATTGAGAGAGAGAGAGATACAGCTCTTCACCTGAACACTTAGAGGCCATTGGATGGTTTGTAACTGGCCTAATTTTAATAGTGTTTTGTCTCAGGGAATAGGGAGGCACATGGAGAGGAAGAGAGATGGGGAATGGCCAGTGGAGCAGTTGGAACACACACGTCTGTGCCCGCAAACAAAACAGTAACATCAAAGATTACTGATCACAGATCACCATAACAGATACAATAATAATGAAGACATTTGAAATGTGAGAAGTACCAAGATGTGACACACACACAGTAAGCACATGCTATTAGGAAAATTACACCTATAGACGTGCTCAATGTAGGCTTGCCACAAGCCTTGTTTGTAAAAAACAAAAACAATTATCTTCAAAGCATGATAATAAAGTGAAGCAGAATGAAACAAGGTATGCCTGGTTTTTGTTTTGTTTTGTTTTGTTTTGTTTTGAGACAAGGTCTTGCTCTGTCACCCAGGCTGGAGTGCAGTGGCACAATCTCATCTCACTGCAGCCTCCAGCTTCTGGGCTCAAGTGATTCTCCCACCTAAGCCTCCCAAGTAGCTGGGTCTACAGGCATGTGCCACCACACCACACCTGGCTAATTTTTGTAGAGACCAGGTTTCACCATGTTGCCCAGGCTGGTTTTGAAGTCTTGAACTCGGGTGATCCATCCACCTCGGCCTCCCAAAGTGCTGGGATTACAGGCATGAACCACAGCACCCGGCCATGTATTTTCATTTAACCAGTACTAAATAACCACATGTCTTTGGCAGCCTATAATGTAGCATCCCATTTTTAAAAACATAAATGTGTATTCAGGGTGCACTCAGTAGGATTACATCTGGCTAGCAGTCCCTTCCTACTTCAGTCCATTATCCTGCTACCAGAATGATCTTCATGGTTTCATTTAAAAAAAAAAATCAGATCCTGTTTCTTTGTCTTAAAGTTCTCTTCTAATTCCTTGTATTAATCAGGATTCTCCAGAGAAACAAGCCCAATAGGATGCATATATGTGTATACACATATATGTATAGCTCTCTCCCTCATATATACACATATATCATATATATACATATATATCATATATACACCTATATATATGATATATATACATATATATCATATATGTACCTATATATACATATATATCATATATGTACCTATATATACATATATATCATATATGTACCTATATATACATATATATCATATATGTACCTATATATATACACATATATATATGAGGGAGAGAAAGATTTATAATGAATTAGCTCATGCACTTAGGCTGAGAAGTCTCATGATCTGCAGTCAGCAGGCTGGAGACCCAGGAATGCCAATGGTGTAGTTCAAGCCCAAGTCCAAAGGGTTGAGAACCACGAAAACCAATGATAAAAGTTCCAGTCCACAAGCTACCTGGCTAAAGACCCAGGAAGACTGAATGTTTCAGTTTTAGTGCAAAGGCAGAAAAAGACTGATGTCCCAGTTCAATCAGGCAAGAGAAATTATCCTTACTCGAGCCTTTTTTGTTGTATTCAGGCCTTCAATGGATGAGAGCCACCAACATTAGAGAGGGCAATCTGCCTTACTCAGTCTACTGACTTAAATGTTAATCTCATCCAAAAACACCCTCATAGATATACCCAGAATAATGTTTGACCACATATCTGGGCACCCTGTGGCCCAGTCAACACATTAAACCATCACGTCCCTCCACGTAGAAAAGAGAGGTTTGGACCATAGGCTCAGGACTTAAACCACCTCTGAGCCTACCACTTTTGTGCAACTCACCCCACCTCTCTGCCTCTCACCTCTCTGTAAACTAGAGCAGCTCCCAAAAGTCCATCTAGGAAGGCTTAGGGTGAGCAACCTGATTAGAAGGGAACAATGTGACTTAAAACTGCATATTTGCTTAGCAAACCTATGACTTTTCTCAGAATACATAGTTTACTTGTGATGGAGGGCTATTAATATTTATAAGGAAACCAAATCCCCATTCACTTAAGCCATCCACTCCTACCATTGTAATTGAATATTACCTACCTTTCAGAATAATTGCAAGGTTTTGTGTCTTGATCATTATGAAAAATGTGGCAGGTATAATTACTAATAAAGAAGTACCCAACTGTGGGAATGATTGTCCCAAGTACCCAACTATGGGAATGATTGTTATTTGCATGGTCTGCCTTATCTCTTACCTGGCGAACTCCTACACCCCTTTAAGACCTGCTCCAAAATGCACTTGCTTGATCTTCTGACATCAGCTGCCACCTTAGGCTATTAAGTTACGTGTCTCTCTTCCCCCACTAGACAATTACCTGAAGGAAGAATATTGTTCTTAAGATGTTAAGATGGTGTATGTGTGGCATAGTATTTGTTCCTAAATGTAAAAGTTATTAAACAAGTTTTCTGAAAGTCTGAAGCTTTATGGTGTTTATTGTGATTTTGTTGTATTCCTGACATGTTGCTGGCTACATATTTTAACAGCTTTAAAAGTAATTTACCTTATGAATGTGCACTAAAAACGTACATTTTAGATATACTAACATTTTAGTTCAGTATTTATGAATTTGGAACATTCAAGGTTAAATGTAGAGAATTTATATTTCATATATATTTTTCTAAAGAAGTTTTAATTGTAAGGAATTCTTTCTTCCAATAAGGAAGATACAGTTGCTATCTCTTGCTTCAGTTGGAGGGCATCCTGAATTCCCATTTGTTCAGACGCTTTTCACAACTTGAAGCTTCTGGCATCTCCATAAAAATAATACTTTGACTACACAAGGCCAGGAATACTTTTTTGAGTTGGGGATACCCCAAACATTTATCTGTTCAATACAGTTGTCCAAAGACAAGGAATGTACTCTTGATTTGGGTTCTTTGTCACCTCAAAGATCTATATTACACCTTAGAAGGCTCTGGACAAGGGAAGAAAATTGTCAGAAGTCTCTTCTCCATGTCAAATTTGGCTACAACAGACATTATTGTTATCCACCCAATAGTCATCCTTCCTTACTAGTGGGCATAGCAAGTTATCCACCCCTAACCAGGTAACTAGGGATAGGAATTTATTATTTAAAGTCAATTTTGTAGAAAGTAGTCCTATTCTCCTTGTCTTTTTGATTTAGTGTTGGGCCCATAACCCATTAAAGGCCAATGAGTCCAGAAGGGAAGTCTGCTGGTGTACTTGTGGGAAATTTTTCTGGAGAAAAAAAAAATGATCCTTCTTTAACAGAGTTCTGTCTACATGTGATTCCTGGAATGGCAGAGTGGCATCTTGGGACTGGGGTTGAAGTGTGAAGGTGTGTTAACCTTGAGCATATTCTTTTACGTTAGTCTTTATGCCTGATAACCAAAACTGTATTCATCTGGGGTGGAAAATGGCCTTTTTTCTACTTATTTTTATCCCTAAAGCCCACAAGCTTTGCATTGTAATATTTGAACATTAAAAAGAACAAAAAACCTTTTTGCTGTATCACATATCATATCCCAAATCCAAGGTTTTGGGGACTTTTTTTTTTAATGATACAATTTACAATAAAGTGAACTTATACTGCATGAGCAATTACTTATTTAGGATAAATGATGGCTCTTTGTAATATAAATAATATAAGCATATAACTCTACAATTATATGTGTGTTTTGTCTGTCAGACATTGTCTAATCCCTACCTCATAACTTACAGCATCTTTTACCTCTTCTCTAAGCCTTATATCATCCCTGAGCCACACTTAATCTCAATTCTCCTCCTCAGCTACACTACAAGGGAAGTGGTGTACCATGGAATATGGCTTAGTAATGAGTTAAGACAGTTTTGCTTACTACTTGGTAATTTTTAAAAACAGAGTTTATTTTAATTAACTAGGTTTAACATTAAAAGGAGGAGGAAAATTCTAGTATCAAAATCCTTGTGGCAAAATGTCCACATCAGACTTCTGGCGTCTGGTACGGAAAGAGGGGCTTGTATCAGCCTAGCAGTCTTGCAAGTAACATTAAGAAACTCTAAATATAAAAATAGTTTGAAGGCACTGAGGCATAATCATACAGTCTATGCTGTTGACAGAGCTTATGTGGAAGATGCTGGTTTATGCTGAGGGGTCTCAGAGGTCATAGTTTTGCAAAGCCAGAGTGCCTAGTAATTGAAAAATGAAATCCTAAAAATGATGGAGCCATTGTTGATTGCAGCAAAATCTACCTAAAAATGTAACTGCCCAACAGGTTCACCTTGCACACTGCCTAGACAGAGCCAATTTGTCAAGACAGGTGAACTGCAATAGAGAGAGTAATTCACAGAGAGCCAGCTTTTCTTAATATCAACTGATTGTTCAAAGCAAAGTATATGACAGTATACTGTGGGGCTTGTAACGTGTAGGGGTAAAGATACATGGCAACACAGACAAAAGATGAGAGCGGTGTAAATGGAATTATATTGTTACAAAGTTCTTACATTAATATATGAAATAGTATAATATCAATGCAAAAGAATATATGTTAAGAATGTATATTATAGGAGCCCAGCTGGCTTCACTCAGTGGATCCTGCACCGGGGCTGCAGGTGGAGCTGCCTGCCAATCCCCCGCGCGTGCGCTCGCACTCCTCAGCCCTTGGGTGGTTGATGGGACTGGGCGCCGTGGAGCAGGGGGCGGTGCTCGTCGGGGACGCTCCGGCCGCACAGGAGCCCATGGAGGAAGTGGGAGGCTCAGGCATGGCAGGCTGCAGGTCCCCAGCCCTGCCCGGCGGGAAGACAGAGATGAGGGGGTGTCTCACTTTGCTGCACAGACTGGTCTTGAACTCCTCACTTCAAGCAATCTTCCCATTGTGGCCTCCCAAAATGCTGAGACTACAGGTATGAGCCACTGTGCTCACCCCTTCTTGTTTTTTATGCCTAAGCAGTGATGAGATGAGCCCATGTAATACAATGTTTAGGGAAAAAAAAAAAACAAAAAAAAAACTATATTGATGGGGCACTCAGTACAGAAAAAAAGCGATTGTGCTGCCCTCCAGTAATTGATGCAAATGTTTGAGAGATAAAAAAAAAAAAAGAGTCCATTTTTTTTTTTTTAATTATACTTCAGGTTTTGGGGTACATGTGCACAATGTGCAGGTTTGTTACATATGTATCCATGTGCCATGTTGATTTCCTGCACCCATTAACTCGTCATTTAGCATTAGGTATATCTCCTAATGCTGTCCCTCCCCCCTCTGCCAACCCCACAACAGTCCCCGGAGTGTGATGTTCCCCTTCCTGTGTCCATGAGTTCTCATTGTTCAGTTCCCACCTATGAGTGAGAACATGCAGTGTTTGGTTTTTTGTCCTTGCGATAGTTTACTGAGAATGATGGTTTCCAGTTTCATCTATGTCCCTACAAAGGACACGAACTCATCATTTTTTATGGCTGCATGGTGTTCCATGGTGTATATGTGCCACATTTTCTTAATCCAGTCTATCGTTGTTGGACATTTGGGTTGGTTCCAACTCTTTGCTATTGTGAATAGTGCCGCAATGAACATACGTGTGCATGTGTCTTTATAGCAAAAAAAAAAAAAAAAAAAAAAAAAGAATGTATATTATAAACCTTAGAACAACCATCAAAAAAGAAAACAAACCAGAAAAAAGTTACAGCTAAAATCCAATAAGGGGGATAGAATGAAATAATAAATAACATTGTTTCACTCCCTCCCCCCCAAAAAGTAAAGGTAGAAAACCAAGGTTTACAGGCAACAAATAGCACAGTGAATGGAATGGTACTTCACATCTCAATACTAACGTTGAGTGTAAATGCCCTAAATGCTCCCCTTAAAAGATACGGTATTGTAGAATGGGTAACAATTCACTAACCAACTACCTGCTGCCTTCAAAAGACTCACCTAACACATAAGGGCTCACATAAACTTAAGATAAAGGGGTGGAAAAAGACATTCCATGCAAATGGACACCAAAAGCAAGCAGGAGTAGCTATTCTTATATCAAACAAAAAACTTTAAAGCAACAGCAGTTAAAAAAGACAGAGTTTAAAAAGACAAAATGATAAAAGGTTTTGTCCAACAGGAAAATATCACAATCCTAAATATATATCCACCTAACACTGGAGCTCCCAAATTTATAAAAACAATTACTAATAGACCTAAGAAATTAGATAGACAGCAACATAATAACAGTGGGGGACTTCAATACTCCACTGACAGCACTTAGGTCATCAAGACAGAAAGTCAACAAAGAAACAATGGATTTAAACTATATCCTGGAAGAAATGGACTTAACAGATATTTACAGAACACTCTACCCAACAACTCCAGAATATACATTCTATTTATCAGCACATGGAACTTTCTCCAAGATAGACCATATGATAGGCCATAAAATGAGCCTCAATTAATTTAAGAAAATTGAAATTATATCAAGCACTCTCTCAGATCACAGTGGAATAAAACTGGAAATCAACTCCAAAAGAAACTTTCAAAACCATGCAAGTACATGGAAATTAAATAACCTGCTCCTGAATGACCCTTGGATGAAAAATAAAATCAAGACCTACATCAAAAAGTCTGAAAGAGCATGAAGTGACAATCTAAGGTTACACCTCAAGGAACTAGAGAAACAAGAAGAAACCAAACCCAAACCCAGCAGAAGAAAGGAAATAACCAAGATCAGAGCAGAACTAAATGAAACTGAAACAACAACAACAAAAAAATACAAAAGATAAATGAAACAAAAAGCGGGTTCTTTGAAAAGATAAGTAAAATTGATAGATCATTAGCAAGATTAGCTAAGAAGAGAGAAAATCCAAATAAGCTCAATTAGAAACAAAATAGGAGATATTACAACTGACACCACAGAAATACAAAAGATCATTCAAGGCTGCTAGGAACACCTTTATGTGCATAAAATAGAAAACCTAGAGGAGACGGATAAATTCCTGGAAAGATACAACCCTCCTAGCTTAAATCAAGAAGAAATAGATACTCTGAACAGACCAATTACAAGCAGCAATATTGAAATGGTAATTTAAAAATTACCAACCAAAAGAAGTCCAGGACCAGACAGATTCCCAGAATTCTACCAGGCATTCAAAGAATTGGTACCAATCCTATTGACACCATTCCACAAGATAGAGAAAGAGGGAATCCTCTCTAAATTATTCCATGAAGCCGGTATCACCCTAATACCAAAACCGGGAAAGGACACAACCAAAAAAGAAAACTACAGGCAAATATCCCTGATGAACAGAAATTCAAACATCCTTAACAAAATATTAGCTAACCAAATCTAATGACATATCAAAAAGATAATCTGCCATGAACAAGTGGGTTTCACACCAAAGATGTGGGGATGGTTTAACATAGGCAAGTCAATAAATGTGATACACCACATAAAAAAATTTAAAACAAAAATCACATGACCATCTTAATAGACACAGAAAAAGTATTCCACAAAATCCAGCATCCCTTTATTGTTAAAACTCTCAGCAAAATCAGCATATAAGAGACATACCTCAATGTAATAAAAGCCATCTATGACAAACCCACAGCCAACATAATACCAGTTAGGGAAAAGTCAAAAGCATTCCCTCTGAGAACTGGAATAAGACAAGGATGCCCACTCTCACCACTCCTCTTCATAGTACTGGAAGTCCAAGCCAGAGCAATCAGACAAGAGAAAGAAATAAAGGGCATCCAAATTAGTAAAGAGAAAGTCAAACTGTTGCTGTTTGCTGACAATATACTTGTTTACCTAGAAAACCCTAAAGACTCCTCCAGAAAGCTCCTAGAACTGATAAAATAATTTGGCAAAATTTCTGGAGGCAAAATTAATGTACACAAATCAGTAGCTCTTCTATACACCAACAGTGACCAAGCTGAGAATCAAATCAAGAACTCAACCCCATTTACAATAGCTGCAAAAAATAAAATATTTAAGAATATACCTAGCCAAGAAGTGAAAGACCTGTACAAGGAAAACTACAAAACACTGCTGAAAGAAATCATAGATGACATAGACAATTGGAAACACATCCCATGCTCATGAATGGGTAGAATCAATATTGGAAAAATGACCATACTGCCAAAAGCAATCTACAAATTCAATGCAATTCCTATCAAAATACCACCATCATTCTGTACAGAACTAAAAAAAACAATCCTAAAATTCACATGGAACCAAAAAAGAGCCCACATAGCCAAAGCAAGTCTAAGCAAAAAGAACAAATCTGGAGGCATCACATTACCTGATTTCAAACTATGGTATAAGGCCACAGTCACCAAAACAGCATGGTACTGGCATAAAAATGGGCACATAGACCAATGGAACAGAATAGAGAACCCAGAAATAAACCCAAATACTTACAGTCAACTGATCTTCGACAAAGCAAACAAAAACATAAAGTGGGAAAAGCACAGCCACTTCAACAAATGGTGCTGGGATAATTGGCTAGCCACATGTAGGAGAATGAAACTGGATCCTCATCTCTCACCTTATACAAAAATCAACTCAACATGGATCAAGGACTTTAAGACCTGAAACTATAAAAATTCTAGAAGATAACATTGGAAAAACCCCTCTAGACATTGGCTTAGGCAAGGGTTTCATGACCAAGAACCCAAATAAAAACAAAGATAAATAGTTGGGACTTAATTAAACTAAAGAGCTTTTTGCACAGCAAAAAGAACAGTCAGCAGAGTAAACAGACACTCCACAGAGTGGGAGAAAATCTTCACAATCTATAAATGTGACAAAGTACTAATATCCAGAATCTACAAGGAGCTCAAACAAATTAGCAAGAAAAAAGCAAACAATCCCATCAAAAAGTGGTCTAAGAACATGAATAGACAACTCCCAAAAGAAGATTTACTAATGGCCAACAAACATGACAAAATGCTCAACATCACTAATGATCAAGGAAATGCAAATCAAAACCACAATGCAATACCACCTTACTCCTGCAAGAATGGTCATAATCAAAAAATCAAAAAATAATAGATGTTGGTGTGGATGCAGTGAACAGGGAACACTTCTACATTGCTAATGGGTATGTAAACTAGTACAACCACTATGGAAAACAGTGCAGAGATTCCTTGAAGAACTAAAAGCAGAACTAGCATTTGATCCAGCAATCCCACTACTTGGTATCAACCTGAAGGAAAATAAGTCATGATAAAAAAAGGTACTTGCACACGCGTGTTTGTAGTAGCACAACTTGCAATTGCAAAAATGTGGAACCAGCCCAAATGCCTATCAATCAATGAGTGGATAAAGAAACTGTGGGATATATACAATGGAATACCACTCAGCCATAAAAAGGAATGAATTAATGGCATTTGCACCAACCTGGATGAGGTTGGAGACTATTATTCTAAGTGAAGTAGCACAGGAATGGAAAACCAAGCATCAAAAGTTCTCACTCGTAAGTGGGAGCTAAGCTATGAGGATGCAAAGGCATAAAAATGACACAATGGACTTTGGGGACTCAGGGAGAAACGGTGGGAAGAGGTTGAGGAATAAAAGACTACAAATAGAGTACAGTGTATACTGCTTGGGTGATGGGTGCACCAAAATCTCACAAATCACCACTAAAGAACTTGCTTATGTAAACAAACACCACCTGTTCCCTAATAACCTATGGAAGTAAAATTAAAAAAAAAAAATATAGCACAGGCCAGGAACGGTGGCTCATGCCTGTAATCCCAGCACTTTGGGAGGCCGAGGCAGGTGGATCACCTGAGGTCAGGAGTTCAAGACCAGCCTGGCCAACATGGTGAAACCCCGTCTCTACTAAAAAATACAAAAAAACTAGCTGGGTGTGGTGTTGGGCACCTGTAATCCCAGCTACTTGGGAGACTGAGGCAGGAGAATCGCTTGAACCTGGGAGGTGGAGGTTGCAGTGAGCCGAGATCGTGCCATTGTACTCCTGCCTCGGCAACAAGAGTGAAACTCCATCTCAAAAAATAAAGAAAGAAATAAAAGATATAGCTAAAATCCAACAAAGGGGATAGAATGGAATAATAAATAAGATTGTTTCACTCCCTCCCCCCAAAAGAGTAAAGGAAGAAAAGGAGAGGAAAAGGAACAAAGAACAGAAAGAACGAATAGAAAACAGAGGAAATAGTAGATTTAGACCCAACCGTATCAATAATTGTTAAATGTAAATGAACTGAAGTCTCCAAGAAATGAAGAAATTGTTAAGATAGCCCCCAACCAACAAAATCCAATTATATGCTGTTCCCAAGAGACACAATTTAAATATGAATACCAGACAGGTTAAAAGTAAAGCGGTGGGAAATGATATGCCATGCAAACACCTATGATAAAAAATTTAGTGTGGCTATGTTAATATCAGATGACTGATGCTTCTAGAACACTACACACGGCAAATGCACATGGAATAATCACTAAAACGGACAAAATGCTGGGCCATTAATTAAGTTTCAGTAAATTACAAAGAATTGACATCATACAGAGTATGCTCTCTCACCAAGTTACTTCAAGTTAAAAATAACAAGTTATCTAGAAAATCAACATGGGTCAAAGAAGAAATCACAAGGGACATACAGTACATTTAGAACTGGTTGATCATAAAAAATTATCAAACTTTGTGGGCTGAAGCCGAAACAGATATTCAAGTGAGGGCTGGGCACGGTGGCTCACGCCTGTAATCCCAGCACTTTGGGAGGCCGAGGTAGGCGGATCACGAGGTCTGGAGTTCGAGACCATCCTGGCTAACACAGTGAAACCCTGTCTCTACTAAAAATACAAAAAATTAGCCAGGTGTGGTGGCGGGTGCCTGTAGTCCCAGCTACTCGGGAGGCTGAGGCAGGAGAATGGCGTGAACCTGGGAGGAAGAGGTTGAAGTGAGCCAAGATCGTGCCACTGCACTCCAGCCTGAGCAAGACTCCGTCTCAAAAAAAAAAAGATGTTTAAGTGAGATTATACTTGAAGTACTTATTTTACAAAAGAAGAAAGTTTAAAATTAAGTATCCATTTTAAAAAGCTAGAAAAAGAAAAACAAGTGATGGCTATGTGGGAAAGACCCAAAGGGAAACAGCAAAGGTGTGAACAGTAATGAGATTGGAGCCACCGTGGACAAGACAGAACTTTTGGTTTGATCCTAAACTGAGTTGATTGACTTGTTGAGGAAAATAAACCTAACATCCTTCATAGAATTATAATAGAACCCACGGTCTACACAGTATAGCCGTCACATTTTCTAGGACAGAATCAAGAGTTATTTGGCATGTAAAGAATAAGGAAAGTGTGACCAATTTACAGAGGGAAAGACAAATAGCAGATTTCAAGACATAAAACTACGGTAATCAAGACTGTGATATTGGCAGAGAGATAGACACACAGATCAATGGAACAGAAGAGAGGTCTCCCAAGATGGCACACACCAGTACAGTTTACTGATATCTGACAATATTGAAAAACTCTCAACGGAGGAAGGATAATATTTTGAACAAATGATGCCAGAGAATTGGATATGCATAAGCGAAAGAATGAACCTAGACCTAAAACTTCTATCTTACACAAAAATTAACTCAAAATGAGTAATTTAAATGCAAAGCATACAACTATAAAACCTATAGAAGATTACATAGAATAAAGTGATGGGACAAATTCTAAATACTGACAAGGAGGCAAAAAAACAGGATTTTATACATTGCTGGTGGGAATACAGAATAGTATAGCAACTCTGGTAAATAGGCACTTTATCTTTAAAAACTAAACAAAGACTTAGGTAACACAGCAATCACTCCTAGCATTTATTCTGAAGAAAAGAAGTCATTGTCTCATTAAAAACCTGTAAATGATTGTTCATAGGCCAAAACTAGAAAAAAAAAAGTCTCTCTATAGGTAAATGGTTAAACAAACTGGTACATCTATACCATAGAATTCTACTTAGCAATTAAAAGGAAAAAACTCATTGAAAACATAACTTTGATAGATATTAACAGCATTGTGCCGAGTGGGGAAAAAAGCCAATTTCAAAAGCTCACATACTGTATGATTCTATGTGTATGAAATTCTCAAAATGACAAAATTATAGAAATAGAAAGCAGATTAGTAGTTGCCAGGGGTTACAGATGTTGGGGGATGGAAGTATGACTATAAAAGGATAACACAAAAGATCTTTATAGTGATGGAATAGTTTGGTTTCTTGATTACAGTGGTGATTACACAAATCTACACATGTGATTTAATGATACAGAGTTATAAATACACGTTGTACCAACATCATTTTCTGATTCTGATATTGTACTATAATTATACAAGATGAAACCATTGGGGTAAACTGGATGAAGAATACATAAGGCCTCTCTGTACTATCTTTGCAAATTACTGTTATTCAATAATTATTTCAAAATAAAAATTTATTTTATTTTATTTTATTTTATTTTTTGAGGTGGAGTTTTGTTCTTGTTGCCCAGGCTGGAGCGCAATGGCGTGAACTCTCTCACCGCAACCTCCACCTCCCGGGTTCAAGCGATTCTCCTGCCTCAGCCTACCAAATAGCTGGAATTACAAGCATGCGCCAGCACGCCCAGCTATTTTGTATTTTCAGTAGAGACAAGATTTCTCCATGTTGGTCAGGCTGGTCTTGAACTCCCAACCTCAGGTGATCCGCCTGCCTCGGCCTACAAAGTGCTGGGATTACAGGCGTGAGCCACTGTGCCTGGCCTAGTTATTTTAAATTAAAGATAAAAATCACTGGATGGGCTCAATAGCAAAACAGAGATGTCAGAGGAAATAATCTGTGACCCTGAAGAGGATAAACAGAAATTAACCAAATTGAACAGAGTAGGGAGAGAAGATTTAAAAAAAAAAAAAAAAAAAAAGAGCAATAAGAACCCACCGGACAATATCAAAAGAGCTAACATATTATTTATATGACTTTGAATTTCTCATCAGAAGCGATGGAGTCCAAAAGAGAATGGAACATCTTTAAACTGTTAAAAGAGGAAAAAACTGTTAACTCAGAATTTTGTCCAGCAAAAATATCCCTCAGAATAAAAGGGAAATAAAGACATTCTCAGATGAAGGAAAATTGTGAGACTTCATCACCAGCAAATCAGCTCTAAAAAATACTTAAAGGAAATTATTCAGACTAAAGGAAAATGACACTAGAAACTTAAAACTTGAAAAATGAAAGAAGAGCAATGAAAATTATCACAGTCTGAGTAAATATAATAATCTATTTTTCTCCCCTAAAGTTTTGAAAAAGGTGTGTCACTGAGGACAGCAAAATATGATTGGGAGGCAGTCTGCTATGGACCTCTTGTACTCCTACACGTCTTGCGGAGTGTCTAAAGATTGCAAGACCCTAACAACTCTTTCAGCCAGGTCATTTCTCAGAGTTGTTTATGCAGCTGGCAATTATCAGAGGTGATGTAATATGTGCTGTCAGACAAAAAGCTGGCCTCTTTGTGGCTTGCGATAAAAGTGAAAGACTCCTTAATGTTTTTTTTGTTTTTTTTTTTTTTTGAGATGGAGTTTCACTCTTGTTGCCCAGGCTGGAATGCAATGGCACAATCTCGGCTCACTGCAACGTCCGCCTCCTGGGTTCAAGCAATTCTCTTGCCTCAGCCTCCCAAGTAGCTGGGATTATAGGCATGTGCCACCATGCCCAGCTAATTTTGTATTTTTAGTACAGACGGGACTCCTTAATTTTGATGTTCCTTTCCTCCGGCCCCATAAACCCACTGTGCTTGTTGGCTTCTTTAGGCCTTTTACATTACCTTATGGGTTGTGGGGCTCAGGGAGCCACCACAAAAATGCTGATTCTCTGGTTTCTGCCACTGCTGTGTGTGAATAAAAACATCGTTTGTCTCTGACTCAGGATTCTAGTGTCTTCAGCATTCATGAAATTATAGCATGCTAACTTAATAAGCTTAAAATAGGGTAAAATAAATCTCCTCTCAAAATTATACCATTGCCTGGTAGGAATATTAATGTCTGTAGGTGTAATACATATGACAACTGTAAGATAAAGAGAGGAGGGTAAAACAACCTGTATGGTTGTAAGGCTTCTACCTTTTACTTAAGTAGTAAAATATTAACCTGAATAAAATGGGAAAAGTTAAGTAAGGTATGTATAATTTAAACTACAGTGAAGCCATTAAGACAAAAAAACTAAAAGATTTTGCCAAAAAGACATTGCCAAAAAGCTAATAAACTAAAAAGGAATAATAAAGTATTCAAATCATACGAAAGGATGCAAAAAAGGTAAAAGAAAGAATCAAAAAGCAGATAAGACAAGAAAACAAATCATGAATTGGGAGACTTAAACCCAATAATATCACTAATTACATTAAATGAAAATAATCTAAACACACTAATTAAAAGATAGAGATTGTTAGACTGGGTGACATCATATTCTGCCAAATACGCTGCCAATAAAAGTACCACAAACTTGAGAGAAAAATAGCTTAAACAACAAAAATTTATTTTTCATAATTCTGTAGGCTAGAGAAGTCTGAAAGCAGGTGTTGGCAGGGTTGGTTCCACCTGAGGTTTGTGAACGACAGCCTGTTCTCCATGTCTTATCTACCTTTTGTTCCTTGATGTTCCTCGGCTTGTTTGCATCATCCCAATTTCTGTCTATGTTCACATGACACTCTCCCTTTCTCTGGGTCTGTCTCCATTTTCCCGACTTTATAAGGACACCACTTTATTTATTCTTTCTCTTTGAAACAGGGTCTCACTCTGTCACCATCTCAGCTGGAGTGCAATGGTGCCATCTCGGCTGGAGTCCAGTGGTGCCATCTTGGCTCACTGCAACCTCTACCTCCCAGGTTCAAGCAATTCTCATGCCTCTGCCTCCCAAGTAGCTGTGACTACAGGTGCACGCCACCATGCCAGGCAAATTTTTGTGTTTGCAGTGCAATCAATCTACAAGTTGTTCAATGGATATAGAGTTTTAGTTGTGCAAGATGAAAAAGTTCTAGGGATGTGGTACACAGCGATGTGACTATAGTTAACAGTACTTAAAAATGGTTAAGATGGTAAATTTTATTATGTTTTTTGCCACAAATAAAAAACCTAACTCACTTATACAAACTTAGAGACAAATCATAGTATGTGTTTTTGTATCACTAGGAGTAACAATAAAGTTTACAAATTGATTTTTAAAAATTAATCACCTCGTGAAAAAATCGTAAGATCATTTCAGTTGCAGAAAAAAAGCATTCTGCAGATTCAACACCTTTTGTTCAACAACTGTGTTGAGGCACAGTTGATATACAAAAATCGCACATATTTAATGCATACAATTTGATGAGTTTGGACATATGCACACATATGTGATACCACCACGACAATCAAAGTAATAGATAGATTTATCGCATCCTGAAGTTCCCTTGTTTTTCTTTGTGGGTTTTTTCTGGTGGGGTGGGGGGGCGCAGTGGGCAGTTAGAACACTTACCTAACTTTACCCTATTAACAAATTTTGAGGTGTACAATACTATATTGTTAACTATAGGTACTATGTTGTACAGCAGATATGTAGAACTTATGCATCTAGCATAACTAAAACTTTATATCCATTGAACAACGCCTGTTTCCCCTACCCTTCATCCTCTGGCAACCACTATCGTAGTTGTAATTTCCATCAGTTGGAATATTATAAACACCTCATATAAGTGGAATCATGCAGTATTTGTCCTTGTATATTGGCTTATTCTCTTAGCCTAATGTCCTCAAGACTTAACCATGTGGTCACAAATGGTAGGATTTCCTTCTTCTGTAAGGATGAACATTTTATTTATATGCAACATTTTATTGCGTATATATTTTCTTTATCCACAATTTCTTTATCCATTCATCTGTTGATGGAAACTTCGGTTGTTTACATATCTTGACTGTTGTGGATAATGCTGCAATGAACATAGGAATGCAGATGTCTCTTCAAAATCCTGATTTTAATTTTTTGGGCATATACTCAAAAGTGAAATTACTGGGTTTTGTGGTACTTCTATTTTCAATTTTTTGAGGTACTTCTATACTATTTTCCATGACGGATGCAACATTTTACATTCCTACCAACAGTGTACAAGGGTTCTAATTTCTCCACATCTTTACCAGTATTTGTTATATATATATATATATTTTAAATAGACATCTTGGCAGGTGTGAGGTGATATCTCACTGAAGTTTTGACAAAGACTCCACAAAAAACCTGTTAGAATAGATAAATTCAGCCCAGCATGGTGGCTCACGCCTGTAATCCCAGCACTTTGGGAGGCCGAGGCAGGTGGATCACAAGGTCAAGAGATCGAGACCATCCTGGCCTACATGGTGAAACCCCGTCTCCATTAAAAGTATAAAAATTAGCTGGGCGTCGTGGCGGGCGCCTGTAGTCCCAGCTACTCGGGAGGCTGAGGCAGGAGAATCACTTGAACCCGGGAGGTGGAGGTTGCAGTGAGCCGAGATCATGCCATTGCACTCCAGCCTGGGCAACAGAGTGAGATGCTGTCTTCAGAAAAAAAAAAAATTTAAAAAAAAAGATAAATTCAGTAAAATTGCTAGATATAAAATCAACATGCAAAAATCTATTGTGTTTCTATATACTAACAGTGAACCATTCAAAAAGAAAAGCAAACAAATCCACTTATAATAGCATCAAAAAGAATAAAATACTTAGGAATAAACTTAACCAAGAAGGTTGAAGGTTATATTAGTCAGTCAGTGTTTTCTAGGAGGGACAGAACGAATAGGATGTATCAATAGATAGGATAGATGATAGATAGATAGATAGATAAAAGGAGATTTATTAGGGTAATTGGCTCACATAATAATGAAGGCTAAGAAGTCTCATGACAGGTTGTCTGTAAGCTGGAGAACCAGGGAAGTATAAATATGTCTCAGTCCAAGTGTAAAGGCTTCAGAACTAGGGAAGCTGACGGTGTAACTCTCAGTTCAAGGCTGAAGGACTGAAAACCTGAAGTGGGAGTGGGGTGGCTGGTATAAGCCTCAGAGTCCCAAGGCCAGATAATCTGGAGATCTGATGTCCACGGGCAGGAGAAGAAGGGTGCCCCAGCTCTGAGAGAGAGAAAGAGAGAGAGAGACAGACAGACAGAGAGTTAGTTTACATTTCTTCTGCCTTTTTTGTTCTATCCAGGCCCTCAGCTGATTGAATGGTGCCCACTCACATTGGGTGAGAGCGGATTTTCCTTAATCAATGCATTCATTCAAATGTCAGTCTTTTCTGGAAACCCCTTAATAGACATATCCATAAATAATGCTTTACCAGGTGTCCGGACATCCCTTAATCTAGTCAAGTTGACACCTAAAATTAAGCATCACAGAGATGAAAGACTTCTACACTGAAAACTATAAAACATTGATGAAATAAACTAAAGGAGACACAAATAAATGGAAAGATACACTATATTCATGAATTGGAAGACTTCACATTGTTTAAATGCCGACACTATCCAAAGTGGCCTACATATTCAAAGCTATGCTCATCAAACTCCGAATGGCATTTTTTTTACAGAAATAGCAATAACAGTTCCAAAATTCATATAGAACTACAAAAAACTAGGAATAGCCAAAGCAATCTTGGAAAAGAAGAACAAAGTTGGAAGCATCGCACTTCGTGATTTCAAAATATGTTACAAAGCTACAGTAACTAAAACACTATGGTGCTGGCGTAAAAATAGATATATAGATTAACAGAATAGGATAGAAAGCCCAGAAATAAATCCGTACATATACCACCAACATGCCCTTGACAACGGTGCCAAGAACATACAATGGGTGAAAAGATAGTCTCTTCAACAAATAATGTTGAAAAATTGGATATCTACATGCAAAAGAATGAAATTATACCTTTATCACACACTATACACAACAAAGCAATTCAAAATGGGTTAAAGACTTAAACAGATGACCTGACACTGTAAAATTCCCAGAATAAAAATGGGAGAAATCCTCATGACATTGGTCTTGGTGATGATTTCTTCCATATGACACGAAAAGCACAGGCAACAAAAGCAAAAATAGACAAGCAGGGCTCATCAAACTAAAAAGCTTCTGCACAGTAAAGGAAATAATCAACAGAATGAAAAAAGCAACCTATGGAATGGGAGAAAATACATGTAAGCCATATATCTGATAAGGGGTTAATTTCTAAAATATAGTGAACTCCTACAACTCAATAGCAAAACAAAACAAAATAACACAATTCAAAAATGGGCAAAAGACTTGAAAAGACATTTCTTTAAAGAAGGCATACACATGGCCAAGGGGTATGTGAAAAGATGCTCAACAATATCTTTTATGAATAAAACTCAGTGAACTGAGATTAAGAAGGCCCTTCCCCAATCAGATAAAGGGAATCTATGGAAAACCTATAGCTAACATCATACTTCATGGTGAAATACTGAATGCTTTCCCTCTAAATGAGGCAAAATGCAAAAATATATGCTCTCACAACTTTTATTCAACATTGTACTAGAGGTCTTAAATAGGTAAGAAAAAGAAAAGGCCTAAAGATTGTAAAGGAAACTAAAATTGCATTTATCCTGGCTTTGAGTGTCATTTTCTTTATGCTTCATGTGCTTGGAGTTTGTCATTCTTGATCTGTGGGTTTAGCTGTTTCATCAAATTCAGAAAATTTGCAGCCATTATTTCTTTAAATATTTGTTGTATTCCTCTCTTATTCTTTGAAGAATCTGATTATACATTTATTAGTCCCTAGAAGTTGTCCCACAGTTCACTGAAGATGCTTTCATCTTTTGAAATTCATTTTTAATGTTTCACTTTGGTTAATTTTTATTGCAATATACTGCAAAACAAATTCACTTATTTTTGTTCACTCATCTTTTATTCTGTCTAACCTGATTTTCCCATATATTGTATTTTTATCTTATACTTTGCATTTTTCTTACCTCCAAGTTCATTTGAGTGTCTTTTATGTTTTCCATGTTCCTGACTTGGGTATATGGGATATAATTTTATATTTTAATATCCTTGCCTGCTAATTGTAATGTCTATATCAGTTCTGAATTCATTTTAATGGTTTAATTATTCTCCCAGTTATGGATCATGTTTTCCTGCTACTTTGCATGCCTGGTAATTTTTATTGGAAACCAGACACTGTGAATTTTAGCTTATTGGGTATTGGATATTTGCCTGTATTCCCATAAATACTATTGAGCTTTATTCTGGTATGCAGTTAAATTACCTAGAAGCTGTTTCAGATCTTGTTTTTATGATTTGTTTGACAGGTTCGTAGGAATGCTCAGTTAGAGCTAATTTTTCCCCACTACTGAAGCAAGGCTCTGCTGACTATTTTACCCAATGTCACAGGCTTTAAGTTTTTCACTATGGCTGGTGAAAACAGGAACCAAGCCATATATCTGATACGGGGTTAATTTCTAAACTATAATAAACTCCTACAACTCAATAGCAAAAAATGAAACAAAACAAAATAACACAAGTTAAAAATGGGCAAAGGGCTTGAAAAGACATTTCTCCAAAAAAGACATTCTACCCAATGTCACATGCTTTAAGTTCCCAGCCCCAAGTGAATGCCAGTCACGGTTTCCTTTACTCTTTTGGGATGATTTTTTTCTTCCAGACTCAACTTCTTTTCTCACACGTATGCCCTGACCAGTACCCTGAAGAGTGTATCCTCAGCAGATCTGCTCTTTGTGAAGAAAATCTCCACTCTAAGCATTCTGCCCTGCAAACTTGAGGTACCTTGGTTTCCTTGGACTATCAACTACATCTCTCAACCCAGGATGTTCACTACACTCCATCCCGTTTCTCTTTCTCTGCACTATAGCCTGCAAACTCTCAAGGCAGTAAGCTGAGGAAATCATAGAGCCCTACTGCTTACTTCCCATCTCTCAGTGATGACTGCCTCTTGTTGACTGATGCCCAATATTATGAGAAATGCTATTTCATATATTTTATCTGGTTTTATTTTTGGTTGTTTTTGGCAAGAGTGTAAATCCAGTCCCTGTTACTCCATCTTGGATTAAAACAGAAATCTAGACTTCTTTATGTAAGGGAAAAAAAATCCTGATTTAATTCAGTGTTATTTAAGTATTTGGTAATATACAGACAAACCTAATCCTAACTCCTAACACTGAGTACTTGGATGAGGGGATTAAAGAAAGAAGTCTTCAGGCTCCTGATGAGGCCAACTCTGTGGATTTGTGTCCAAATCTCCATCAATGAAAGTAATTTCTATGTCTCTTTTCCACAAGATTCCAGGGCATGTGAAGAGGACATTTTGAGACTGAGGGTATATATACTGGGTGATCAGTTCAATTAGTGATGCCATTAACTGAGAGATGAAATACCTCCTAGAGCTGATTCAGGCATCCTAATAGTATATATATTCAAAAAGGTACGAAATTATACACTAAGCATCACTAAATACGTGGGTCTGAAGTTATTTTATATATGAATAAATAACATCACTATATTCAACCAACATTTCCTCTTGTTAAAGATGACATGGCCATAGATTTATTTACATTTTATTTTCTTAAAAAAAAAAAAAAGGCTGGGCATGGTAGCTCACACCTGTAATCCCAGCACCTTGGGAAGCAGAGGCGGGTGGATCATCTGAGGTCAGGAGTTCAACACCAGCCTGGCCAACATGGTGAAACCCCGTCTCTAACAAAAAAAAAATACAAAAATTAGCCAGGCGTGGTGGTGCGCCCCTGTAATCCCAGCTACTCAGGAGGCTAAGGCATGAGAATTGCTTGAACCCAGGAGGTGGAGGCTGCAGTGAGCCAAGACCATGCCACTGCATTCCAGCCTGGGTGACAGAGTGAGACCGTGTCTAAACAAAACAAAACAAAACAAAGAAAACCTCTCAAAGCACTTGTAAATAGTATTTGAAGGCATCACACTAGTTCAGAAGCATCTTCTGTTTGGTGAGTTAGTGGTTATTATAATCCTTCATCTCAAGATATGTAACTCTCAAGTTTAAACGTAAAGAATATTTGTGCTTTCTATGCCATATCTCTCAATCTCTCTCTCTCTCTCTCTCTCTTTCTCTCTCTCTCTCTTTTACTTCTTTTTTGACGCAGAATCTTGCTCTGTCACCCAGGCTGGATTGCAGTGGCACGATCTCGGCTCACTGCAACCTCCGCCTCCTGGGTTCAAGGGATTATCCTGCCTCAGCCTTCCAAGTAGCTGGGATTACAGGTGTGCGCCACCATGTCTGGCTGATTTTTGTGTTTTTTAGTAGAGACGGGGTTTCACCATGTTAGTCAGGCTGGTCTCGAACTCCTGACCTCAAGTGATCCGCCCACCTCACCCTCCCAAAGTGCTCGAATTACAAGCGTAAGCCACCGCTCCCGGCCGCCTGTCTCTTTTTAACAACTTAATTTTCTCCCAGTAATTTGAGATGTGGGGAAATTTTATATTAAGGCAAAACTAAAGAAAGGAATAGATCTGTGTTTTCAAATTGAGACGAACGTCACAGTAGAATCACAGGATGAATACAGTGCATCTTCTTGGAGTATCAGTTTTGCTCAATGGTAACTATTTTAAAACCGTTTTATAGCAAAACAAACAGATCTCATAGAAAATACAATTCAAGACTTAATGAATTATTTTTAAGCTATAATAGAAAACTACTTCCCCAAGACCGTTTTGGGTCCTACAACCCACCCCATGTATGCTTTACCCTCCTCTGCCGTTAGTTTCCCTTTGGTGCTCAAGTGTGAGTAGCACTGGATTGATGACGACGTTAGTTCTCCATTCTAGTGAGGGCGTCTCTGATAGAATTAATATTTTTATCTAAGGCCGTTTCCCTCTCTTTTTTTCGGGGTTTTGCTATTACCCAAAGAGTGTCCAGAGCGCCTGCCCAGAATCGCAGAACAAGGAGGTGAGCTGCACAGTGACAACACAGGAAGGGCAGCTTCGCAGCTGTGTCTGAGCGGGGAAGCAGGTTCGCCGTGTCCTGGAGAACTTGCTCATCTCCACAGCCTCCTCCATCCTCCCCTGATGTCTCAGGACCGGACTGAGACCAGACGCCCCTCTGGGCAAGGTTACCCAAGAAAATGGGCTTACACGTGGTGAAGCCTGGAACCCAGCAGTTCCTACTCTGCTGTTTTCCAGGAATTAGCATTCCCTTAATAGAACTGTCCTCTGGATCGTCCAGTTCAAGATGCCTGACTACAGACATCGGACACCCCCCGCCTCCTAGAAAGAAGAAGCAAACCTGTGAATAAATCATCACACCTGGAATAGAACATCTAGGAGACAGTCCAACAGAGGAATACCTAAGGTTCAGGAAAAGAAAGTGAGCAGCCAGCTCTGCTGAAATGGGCCAGGAGCCCCTAGGGCCTCGGTATTGCGGCGAGAGGGTAAGTGAGAGGGCTCGACATCTGCATCCCTAAGCGAACTGCTGCGATCCTAAGCGCGGGGAGCTCCCCCACCCAGAGGTACCCAAGCGGTGCTTGGGCGGTAGTTTGGAGACCCCGAGAGGGCAATGCACCAGACAGGAAACTCGCCCTGGGTCTCTCACCACACCCCACCTGAGCTGCGGCAGGTGCCATTGCGGGAGTGCAGCCACCACGGGACTGCACCCTGCCCTGGGAACCACAGCCCCCGTATCTCCACATCCCAGGACCTCCTGCTGACATTCCCCAGTGTCCACTGGAGAGCTGCGATGGTACAGCGCTGGCTGGACCCAAAAGGTGCTGCAGGGGCTCCAGTACTCTAGCCCACATGGAGTACGATCCCCTAAGGAAAGGACGAAAGGCTGCAGCTGCTGCAAAAGAAACCAGAGCAAGCCTTCCAGAGCCCGAAGCTTCCTTTCCTGGGGATGTGAGAAGTTACTCTGCCCCCAGCGGCAGCACAAACTCTGCTCCGCTTTGTGAGAGAAGAGAGAAGTCCCCATCCAGCGGCGGAGCAGCATCCGCACCTTGGGCTAACGCTGTAGAGAGTGAGACCTCTTCCCCTCCGCACACCGCTGCAGGCACAGCCACTGCCGCTACCCCCAGAGGTTAGGGCAGGCGGGTTGGAGGGCTGCCTGTCTGGGGCTGTGAGGGGTGACTATGGCCCCACTGGAGTTGTGGCCTCCGTGCCCGGGCTCGCACATGAAGGGAGGGGTGGGGTCCCTCCCACACTCTGCACGGTGCTGTGGCACTGCTGTATCAGAGAGCAGGAGGGCCTGAGAGCTGCAGGTTTGGAGCTGTGGATGGCGACTCGGCACCGCAGCCACAGCCAACACCAGTGCACACCGATCAGGACCCAGAGGGTCTTCCTGCTACCGCCATTGCCCACACCAGGCCCACTGTCTAGAAACCCAAGAGCGGGCTAGCCCGCCTAGCCTACCGTTGCCACTACCAGACTCTAAGCAAGCTACTGGAGGTCCAAGAGTCTGCCGGCCTGGGTCTGGCCCAGCTAACATCAGCCAGCATTCGCCTAGGGCCCAGCTCAGGCATACTCAGCCCACTGCTGCCACCACTGGGACCCAAAGACCGGCCCACTCGGCTTCCCCATCCTCAGCAAAACTTTGCATAGCCTCCACTAATAATCCAACCCTAAACCACTGAGGAAATCAAAAAGACTACTGAAACTGTTAACAGCTGAAGAAATCATAGAGTCTACACCATCACAGGTATCCAGAAGCAAAGCCAAAGTGCCCCACCCAACCAACACCACTGATACTCCCCTGGAAAATGTCTTCCCTGTAAAAGCAAATTCAAAAAACTGGGAGAAGTGACTATTACACTAGCTGAGAAGGTATCAACATAAGAATAAGGGAAGCTTGAAAAAGCAAGGAAATGACACCTCCAAAGGAACACAATAATTCCTCAGCAACAGACCCCAATCAAAAAGAAATTCATGGAATCCTGGAAAAAGAATTCAATACTATTATTATTATTTATTATTTGAGACTGAGTCTTGCTCTGTCACCCAGGCTGGGGTGCAGTGGCATGATCTCGGCTCACTGCAACCTCTACCTCCTGGATTCAAGGGATTCTCCTACCTCAGCCTCCTGAGTAGCTGGGATTACAAGCATGCACCACCACACCCGGCTAATTTTTGTATCTTTGTAGAAATGAGGTTGCACCATGTTGGCCGGGCTGGTCTCGAACTCCTGACCTCAAGTGATCCGCCTGCCTCGGCCTCCCAAAGTGCTGTGATTACAGGTGTGAGCCACTGCACCCGGCCAAGAATTCAAAATTATGATACTAAAAAAGCTCAGTAAGTTACAAGAGAATTTCAAAAAAACAATACAAAGAAATCAGAAAAACAATTCAGGATATAAATGAGAAATTAACCAAGGAGATAGATATACAAAAAGAACCAAACAAAAATTCTGATACTGAAGAAGTCCTCAAATAAAATACAAAATATAGTTGAAAGCTTCAACAATAGACTAGACCAAGCAGTAGAGAGAGTGTCAGACTTGAAGACAGGTCTTTTGAAATAATCCACTCTAACAATGTTCCAGAAGGCAAGTGACTTATGTGGAAAGATTGGTACAATTCTTCCACAACTATTTTTCTCCTCTATCTCTGCTCTCCCCTCTTTGCATTTTTTGGAGAGGCAGCATGTGGCTGGTTAAAAGTGTGAATTGTGGAGCCAAACTCTCTAGGATTAAATCTCAGCCCCATCACTTATACTAGCAATTAAGCATTGGGGAATTTCACTTAATCTTCTTGCTTTAGTCTCCGTATTTGTAAAATAAATATAATAATGTTCACTTTATAGGGTTACTATGAGGACTAAGAATATTTGTAAAGTGCTTAGGACAAGGCCTGTTTATGCCTACTTAACTGGGTTCCTATTTCCTATGCCTGGCACATCCTAAGGATGATATTAGTATTTCTTAAATAAATATCTCTCCCAAATAGAGGGGAGAAACAGTCCATGAAAGAATAGATTCTCTTTCTTATCCTCTTCTCTCAATCTTTCTCTCCAGCTTTCTCTCCAACTTTGCCTCTGCTTCTTATTTGCTCAATATTTACTGAGCACCTTCTGTGTACTGGATACTATTTTAAACTGTTGATTACACTTGAATTATAAACACACTGCCCTTACCTTCTTACCATATAATGAAACAAATCAGCACTTGGGCAGGCTATTACAATGCAACAAGATGGAGGAAGAGAAGGGAAAGGCAGAATGCAAGCTGTTTCCTCTCTCTCTCTTTTGAAGAAAATAAACTAAGAAATTTACCCGTCAAAGTATGGGAAGAGCTGGCTATCTTTTATTAGAAAAGTTGAGAGGTTTCAAAGTGTTGTTCCTACAGTTAACTTGAAATCGTCTGGTTTTAGTTAATTCTAGCCAGCAGGGGGCAGGAGTGTCCAGCTGTGTGAACCCAGTTATTCTGATCTTTTCAAGACTTCACTAAAGAAAAAGTGCTTCCAACTTGATGTACGGGAGCTTCAAATTCTTCAGCTATACAACTGGTGTACAGAAAAATGATTATTGGTATTAACGTGTTAAAACTGGTAAATAGGAATAAATTTCTACTGATTTTGACGGTCGATTTGACTGTCGTTTTCCCACAAACATTTGGTCTCTCTTCAAATCTCCAGGTAACAAAAATTTCTGCCTTTACATTCCTCAGATAATCTCAATTGAGGACAGGGATGTAGGGAAAACACAGATTCTCAAGACATCAGGCCTCCTCAACTGGGCAACCTTGGCTTGTTATTTAACCTCCCTGAGTTTTTGCTTAAAAAGTCTGTGAAGACTAGGCTGAAGTCCCACTTTGGACCGTCCAGGGAACCGCATCCTTTAGGGAATGGGGCTATTACGAGGATGTGTCCAGGTTGACACTGAAGGGCTAAGTCACAGGTATCACCTTGCTCTCTGATCTTTTGGGTTTCTGCACTCACAGCTGCTACAATAGAGGCCATGCAGTCCTAGAAGTCAAACCCAGCTCAGAATTTTGTTTAAAAGTTTTGCTTCTGGTATGTTTCCAGGAAATTTACATTGTATTTCTTTGTTTAATAATGGTTTTATAAAAGATACATTTTCACTTTCTACACAACATATACCTTATCATCTAACATTTGCAGTGCTTTTTACAGTTCTTATTTGTGCTTTTTAAACTTTTCTTAAAGCAAACAGGCCTGTTTGCTTTAAGAGTACAGAGAAGAGCATTCTTCAATTTTCTGTTTTTATTTTTTAGTTTCTTCTTAAACCTGAGTATTTTTTTTAATGTTGAAAACAGTACAGGTTCAATATAAAACATTTGAATGATCATGGTTAAAAGCAAAAATTGTCTAATATCCCACCAACCAGTGATAACCAGCATTAATATTTTGCTATTTATCTTTCTGGTCTGCTGTCTCTGTCTCTTTTTTAAATTTAAGTTTCATTTTAAGTTCAGAGGTACATGTGCAGGTTTGTTATATAGGTAAACTTGTGTCATGGGAGTTTGTTGTACAGATTATTTCATCACCCAGGTATAAAGCCTTGTACTCATTATTTTTCCTGATCCTCTCCCTCCTCCCACATTTCGCCCTCAAATAAGTCCCAGTGTGTGTTCTTTTTCTCTATGTATCCATGTGTCTCATAACGAGAACATGTAGTATCTGGTTTCTGTTCCTGTGTTAGTTTGCTAAGGATAATGGCCTCCAGCTCCATCCATGATCCTGCACAGGACATAATCTCATGGGGTTTTTTTAATGGCTGCATAATATTCCATGGTGTGACTGTACCACATTTTCTTTGTCCAGTCTACCACTGATGGGCATTTAGGTTGATGCCATGTCTTTGCTATTGTGAATAGTGCTGCAGTGAACATATATGTGCATGTATTTTTATAACAGAATGATTTATATACCTTGGGGTATATACCCAGTAATGGGATTGCTGAGTCAAATGGTAGTCTTGTTTTTAGGTCTTTGAGGAATCACTACAATGTTTTCCACAATGGCTGAACTAATTTACACTCCCCTTTCTCCCACAGTCTCAACAGCATCTGTTATTTTTTGATTTCTTTTTTTGAGATGGAGTACCCAGAGATGTGCCTAGGTGTGGAGCTGGGAATCCTCCTCAGCCCCAATTCTCTGCATGGGTTGGGAGGTGGCCAAAACACTTAATCCAAGAGAGTGGGTGCTTTTCATGCCTGGAAATCTGCTCGAGTGTGGATTAGAGAGGGCTCCCTTGCACCAGGATCTCTGCATATCATAGGTGCCACATTTTCTTTACCCATTTATCCGCTGATAAACATCTGGGCTGCTTCCACCTCTTGGCTATTGTGAATAGTGCTGCAATTAACATGGGTGTGCAAATATCTCTTCAAGGTATTGCTTTCAGTTCTTTTGAATATATACCTGGAAGCAGACTTGCTGTATCCGATGGTGGTTTTTTGTTTGTTTGTTTGGTTTTCGTTTTGTTTTTTTGAGATGGAGTTTTGCTCTTATTGCCCAGGCTAGAGTGCAATGGCGCGACCTCGGCTCACCACAACCTCCATCTCCCAGGTCCAAGCGATTCTCCTGTCTCAGCCTCCCGAGTAGCTGAGATTACAGGCATGCACCACCACATCTGGCTAATTTTGTGTTTTTAGTAGAGATGGGGTTTCTCTATGTTGGTCAGGCTGGTCTTGAACTCCCGACCTCAGGTGATCCGCCTGCCTCGGCCTCCCAAAGTGCTGGGATTACAGGAATGAGCCACCACACCCGGACCCCAATGGTAGTTTTATTTTTAATTTTTTGAGAACCACCACATTAGGAGAGTAGGAGGATGAGAGATAATTCTCTAATCCACCTCCCTGAGAATTTAGGGACTAGGGTTTCTCAAGGACAGTTTGGTAGGCAGGGAGCTAGGGAATGGAGAATACTGGTTGGTCAGGTCAGAGATGAAATCATAGGAAGTTGACACTTTCTTCTTGTACTGAGTTAGTTCCTGGCTATGGGTTACTAGTCTGGGTGGTGCCAGTTTACCCATAACAAATGCAAGGTCTGAAAAATATCTCGCACAGCAGTCTTAGGTTTTACAACAGCAATATTATCCATAGGGACAATTAGGGAAGTTGTAAATCTTGTGACCATTGACTACATGACTCCTGAGCAGTAAGTAGTTTTAAAAAGGCAAGTTATAAAACAATGGTTAGTCAGAGTTTAACTGTGCCTACATCTTAGCAGAATTCAGGCCTCTATCACAATTCTAGCATTGCGAATTCTAACCATAATTCTACCTTTTGTTAGTTTTACAAAGGCAGTTTCAGTCCTGAGCAAAGAAGCATTTAATTTTGGAAAGGGACTGTTACCATCTTTGATTCAAAGTTTAACTATAAACTGAATTCCCCCCGTAGTTAGCTTGGACTGAGCACACAGCTCGTGAGGTTAGAAGCAAGAGTCAGTTACATTAGATTTGCCTCACTGTCATAATTTTTAGAATTCCTTCATTGTCATAATTTTTGCAAAGGCAATTTCAAACCTCCATGTATTAGTCCGTTTTCACGCTGCTAATAAAGACATACCCTAGACTGGATGATTTATACAGGAAAGAAGCTTAATGGACTCACAGTTCCATATGGCTGGGGAGGCCTCACAATAATGGTGGAAGGCAAGGAGGAGCAAGTCCTGTCTTAGATGGATGGCAGCAGGCAAAAAGAGAGCTTGTGCAGGGAAACACCCCCTTATAAAACCATCAGCTCTCATGAGACTTATTCACCATCACGAGAATAGCACTGGAAAGACCCGCCTCCATGATTCAATTATCTTCCACTGGGTCCCTCCCATAACACATGGGAATTAAGGGAGTACAATTTTTTTTTCTTTTTTGAGACAGAGTCTCACTCTGTTGCCCAGGCTGGAGTATAATGGAGCAGTCTCAGCTCACTACAACCTCTGCCAAGGGAGTACAATTTAAGATGAGATTTGGGTGGGGACACAGAGCCAAACCATATCACTCTACCTATATCTCATTGGCCAAAATTTAAAAGCATGTCTATATCCAACTGTATAGAAGGCTAGAAAATATAGTCCCTTAGTTGGGAAAATTACTTATTGAATTTTATTTATTTTATTTTATTTTATTTTATTTTATTTTATTTTATTTTATTTTTTGAGAAGGATTCTCGCTCTTTCACCCAGGCTAGAGTGCAGTGGCGCCATCTCGGCTCACTGCAGGCTCCGCCCCCTCGGGGTTCACGCCATTCTCCTGCCTCGGCCTCCTGCGTAGCTGGGACTACAGGCGCCTGCCACCTCGCCCGGCTAATTTTTTTTCTTGTATTTTTAGTACAGACAGGGTTTCACTGTGTTAGCCAGGATGGTCTTGATCTCCTGACCTCGTGATCCGCCCGCCTCGGCCTCCTAAAGTGCTGGGATTACAGGCGTGAGCCACTGCGCCCGGCCTTTATTTATTTATTTTTTTGAGACGGAGTCTCACTCTGTCACCCAGGCTGGAGTGCAGTGGCATGATCTCAGCTCACTGCAAACTCCACCTCCCGGGTTCAAGCAATTCTCCTGTCACAGCCTCCTGAGTAGCTGGGACTACAGGCGTGTGCCACCACACCCAGCTAATTTTTGTATTTTTAGTAGAGACAGGGTTTCACCATATTGGTCAGGCTGGTCTCGAACTCCTGACCTCGAGTGATCCACCTACGTCAGCCTCCCAAAGTGCTGGGATTACAGGCATGAGCCACCACGCCCAGCCTTATTTAATATCTTTTAAAGAGAGTTGTCAAACTCAGCTGATAAGTGCAAATGGTGTAATCTTGATAGCAAACATGGATCAATACAAAAAAAGGAAAAGGCCACTTAATTTTTGAACTTTGACAGAAATATTCTAAATAAACTACATGTACACTCCACTTTAGACATTTCCAACCAGCGTTTTCCCATTAGAACACCTTTTGTTATTACTATTCAGATTTCATAGGATGTATACAGTATAACATTTTTTGGCTGATGCTTATTATAAAGAATGTTTATACTTATGCCCAGAAAAATATTCGATACTATTTTTAAACAAAACGATATGTGGGGAAAGTTTTGAGTTACATCGTAAATGCAATAGTTGAGCTGTCAAATCTCATGTGGAAATTTTGAAAAGCATATACTGCAAGTCAACAAAACCAAGAGAAATGTGCACTGGGGATGTTGCTGGCCTGGAGAGGCCAAGCCATACCTACAGAGCAACTATATGCTTACAGTCAGTCTTAATTTTCAGGTGATCAAGAAGTGATGTTTTAAGCATTTTATATATATATATATATATATATATATATATATATTTTTTTTTTTTAGATGGAGTTTTGCTGTTGTTGCCCAGCCTGGAGTGCAATGGCATGATCTCAGCTCACTGCAACCTCTGCCTCCAGGGGTTAAAGCAATTCTCTTGCCTCAGTCTCCCAAGTAGCTGGGATAACAGGCACATGCCACCATGCCTGGCTAATTTTGTATTTTTAGTAGAGTTAGGGTTTCTCCATGTTGGTCAGGCTGGTCTTGAACTCCTGACCTCAGGTGATTCACCTGCCTTGGCCTCCCAAAGTGCTATGATTACAGGTGTGAGCCACCGTGCCGGGCTGCATTTTATATTCTTAGAGTACTGTTTGTTCCTTCTTATGGATTTTTAAAATGGGTTTCTTATGGTTTAGGAAATTGATTTGGGGTTTGGGTTGATGTGAAATGCATCAAAACTTTTCCTGGTTGGTGACTTCACTCATGACATCTGATTTTCAAAAACTGATTACAGAGATTAAGCATGAAATGCCTATATTAAGGGACTGAAATCCAAAAGTGTAATAAAAAAATTATTTGGCTGGGCGTGGTGGCTCACACCTATAATCCTAGCACTTTGGGAGGCTGAGGCGGGTGGATCACTCGAGGTCAGGAGTTCAAGACCAGCCTGGCCAACATGGTGAAACCCTGTCTCTACTGAAAATACAAAATTAACTGGGCATGGTGGTGCATGCCTGTAACCCCAGTTACTCAGGAGGCTGAGGGAGGAGACTCACTTGAAACCAGAAGGTGGAGGTTGCAGTGAGCCGAGATCGAGCCACTGAACTCCAGCCTGGGTGACAAAGTGAGACTCCCCAAAAAAAAAAAAAAAAAAATCATTATAATCAAGTTTATCCTAAGACTGCAAACATAGTCCATACCAGAAAAGTCTAGCAATATAACTTCTCCCTAATATTCTAAAAGAAAAAATTATATGATAAACTCATTAGACTCTTAAAATAATTACCACAGGCTTGGCCCCGTGGCTCATGCCTGTAACCCCAGCACTTGGGGAGGCCAAGGCAAGCAGATTGCCTGAGCTCAGGAGGTCGAGACCAGCCTGGGCAACATGACAAAACCCCATCACTACAAAAAATACAAAAATTAGCTGGGCACAGTGGTGTGTACCTATAGTCCCAGCTACTCATGAGACTGAGGCAGGAGAATTGCTTGAGCCTGGGAGGAGGAGGTTGCAGTGAGCCAAGATCACGCTATTGCACTCCAGCCGGGGCAACAGAGCAAAACCTTGTCTCAAAATAAAACGAAATAAAATAATTCCTACATATACACATATGCTAATTTAAAAAAAAAAAAACAGCACTTTTAACAAAGAAACAGACTAGAAGGAAACTCCCTCATCTTGATAAAGGTGTAATACCAAAAACAGAGCAAACATAATACTTAATGGAAAAAAATTGAGATGCGCTCACCTTAAGCTCAGGAAAACACAGGTTGTTTATATACAGCCATACAGTTTTCAGTGGTTTTGAAGGAGCTGGTAAATTTTATAAGAAAAGAAGAAGGCCGGGCATGGTGGCTCACGCTTGTAATCCCAGCACTTTGGGAGGCCGAGGCAGGCAGATCACGAGGTCAGGAGATCGAGACCACGGTGAAACCCCGTCTCTACTAAAAATACAAAAAATTAGCCAGGCGTGGTGGCGGGGGCCTGTAGTCCCAGCTACTCGGAGAGGCTGAGGCAGGAGAATGGCGTGAACCCGGGAGGCAGAGCTTGCAGTGAGCCAAGATTGCGCCACTGCACTTCAGCCTGGGCAACAGAGCAAGACCCTGTCTCCAAAAGAAAAAGTCAACAGAGCAAGACCCTGTCTCCAAAAGAAAAAGTCAACAGAGCAAGACCCTGTCTCCAAAAGAAAAAGTCAACAGAGCAAGACCCTGTCTCCAAAAGAAAAAGTCAACAGAGCAAGACCCTGTCTCCAAAAAGAAGTCATAGGGAAATATTTGAATAAATGGAAAGATATTTTGTTCTCTTAAATGGGATAATATCTAGCTATCTATCTATCTAAATAGATAAATAGATATTCTCCCCAAGTTAATCCATAAGTTTCATGCAATCCCAATCAAAATTTAAGCTGTAGGTTTTCTTAAAAGAAATTCAACAGTCAAAAGTTACACAGAAGAACAGAGATCCTTATTTATCTTTTTCAGCTGTAAAAGAAGAACCACATGGGTAGGGGTTGCCTTAGCAGATACTAAGACACACAACAAGGTCATGAAGTAGAATGGAAGTAGGAAGGCCTGGGAGGTCTTGCAGGGGTAGAGGCATCTGATGCATATTATCTCAATACATTTCTTCACATCCCTGACTTTACAGTGGACATTTCAACCTTGCTCCATGGCTTTCTTAAGTATTCTTTCACAATGTTGTCCCCTCTCTTATACATCCTAGGCTGCTCTGAGATGCTGAAGTTGCACAGACCATGCTCAGAAGAATGAACAGGAAAAAAGAGAAATGGGCAGAGCAGGAATGTGAGAAATGACCAAGGCTTGGATGTCTTTCCTGTGATCTTCCCCTCTGGGATCTGCTCTCTGATGGAATACTTAATCTAACACCTGACATGCTCAAAGACTGTGCAGGTGGCATGCGCTCTCAGGTATTGGTAAGATTATGGTTCATCACTGGAGCAGGAATGTTGGGAGAGCAGACGTTACCTATCAATGCACCCTTTTCCTACATCTTTTTTTCTGCACTGATGCTGGGAAACTAAACAAGGAGGAGAGCATGGGATACAATTGTCAATCTCCCTTTTCAAGGCATCCTTAAGAACTTCATCCATGAATAATATATTGTTCGTACTTAGTATGGTATTAATTTTTGTTTTTCTTTTTTTTTTTTTTTTTTGAGACAGAGTCTTGCTCTGTCGCCCAGGCTGGAGTGCAGTGGCGCAGTCTCGGCTCACTGCAAGCTCCGCCTCCCAGGTTCACGCCATTCTCCTGCCTCAGCCTCTCCGAGTAGCTGGGACTACAGGCGCCCACCATCACGCCTGGCTAATTTTTTGTATTTTTAGTAGAGACGGGGTTTCACTGTGGTCTCAATCTCCTGACCTCGTGATCCGCCCGCCTCAGCCTCCCAAAGTGCTGGGATTACAAGCGTGAGCCACCGTGCCCGGCCTGGTATTAATTTTTAAAGTGGATAAAGTACTTTTTTGTTTTTGTTTAAAGCACATTTTATCATTTTGAATAACATGAAACATGTTTTTATAGAGGGGAGCCTCAGTTGATTTTTCCTCTGTTGAAAAGGCACTGAATTTCATTCCAACAGGTTGTGTATGCTCCATTTGATGGGATGATGTTCCCTGAGGACAAAGTTTAGACTACAACATTGCTCTGCATATCAGCCCTTACACAAAGAAATGGTTTGGGCTAGAGATACCTGATATGGGAAGGGGAATGGTGAGGCAGGAGAATGGTGTGAATCTGGGAGGTGGAGCTTGCAGTGAGTGGAGATCACGCCACTGCACTCCAGCTGGAGTGACAGAGCGAGACTCCAACTCAAAAACAAAAAAACAAAACAAAAAAAAACACAGGGGGTGGAGCCAAGATGGCCGAATAGGAACAGCTCCGGTCTACAGCTCCCAGAGTGAGCAACGCAGAAGACAGGTGATTTCTGCATTTCCAACTGAGGTACCAGGTTCATCTCACTGGGGAGTGCCAGACAGTAGGTGCAGGACAGTGCGTGCAGCACACCGTGTGCGAGCCGACCAGGGCGAGGCATCGCCTCACCCGGGAAGCGCAAGGGTTCAGGGAATTCCCTTTCCTAGTCAAAGAAAGGGGTGACAGACGACACCTGGAAAATCGGGTCAATCCCACCCTAACACTGCGTTTTTCCAACGGGCTTAAAACATGGCACACCGGGAGATTAAAAGACACAGACTGGCAAATTGGATAAAGAGTCAAGACCCATCAGTGTGCTGTTTTCAGGAAACCCGTCTCACGTGCAGAGACACACATAGACTCAAAATAAAGGGATGGAGGAAGATCTACCAAGCAAATGGAAAACAAAAAAAGGCAGGGGTTGCAATCCTAGTCGCTGATAAAACAGACTTTAAACCAACAAAGATCAAAAGAGACAAAGAAGGCCACTACATAATGGTAAAGGGATCAATTCAACAAGAAGAGCTAACTATTCTAAATATATATGCACCGAATACAGGAGCACCCAGATTCATAAAGCAAGTCCTTAATGACCTACAAAGAGACTTAGACTCCCACACAATAATAATGGGAGATTTTAACACCCCACTGTCAACATTAGACAGATCAACGAGACAGAACGTTAATAAGGATACCCAGGAATTGAACTCAGCTCTGCACCAAGCAGACCTAATAGACATCTACAGAACTCTCCACCTCAAATCAACAGAACATACATTCTTTTCAGCACCACACCACACCTACTCCAAAATTGACCACATAGTTGGAAGTAAAGCTCTCCTCAGCAAATGTAAAAGAACAGAAATTATAACAAACTGTCTCTCAGACCACAGTGCAATCAAACTAGAACTCAGGATTAAGAAACTCACTCAAAACCGCTCAACTACATGGAAACTGAACAACCTGCTCCTGAGAGACTACTGGGAAAATAATGAAATGAAGGCAGAAATAACGATGTTCTTTGAAACCAACACGAACAAAGACACAACATACCAGAATCTCTGGGACACATTTAAAGTAGTGTGTAGAGGGAAATTCATAGCACTAAATGCCCACAAGAGAAAGTAGGAAAGATCTAAAACTGACACCCTAACATCACAGTTAAAAGAACTAGAAAAGCAAGAGCAAACACATTCAAAAGCTAGCAGAAGGCAAGAAATAACTAAGATCAGGGCAGAACTGAAGGAAGTAGAGACACAAAAAACCCTTCAAAAGATTAATGAATCCAGGAGCTGGTTTTTTGAAAAGATCAACAAAATTGATAGACCGCTAGCAAGACTAATAAAGAAGAAAAGACAGAAGAATCAAATAGATGCAATAAAAAATGATAAAGGGGATATCACCACTGATCCCACAGAAATACAAACTACCATCAGAGAATACTATAAACACCTCTATGCAAATAAACTAGAAAATCTAGAAGAAATGGATAAATTCCTCAACACATACATCCTCCCGAGACTAAACCAGGAAGAATTTGAATCTCTGAATGGACCAATAACAGGCTCTGAAATTGTGGCAATAATCAATAGCTTACCAACCAAAAAGAGTCCAGGACCAGATGGATTCACAGCCGAATTCTACCAGAGGTACAAAGAGGAGATGGTACCATTTCGTCTGAAACTATTCCAATCAATAGAAAAAGAGGGAATCCTCCCTAACTCATTTTATGAGGCCAGCATCATCCCGATACCAAAGCCTGGCAGAGACACAACAAAAAAAGAGAATTTTAGACCAATATCCTTGATGAACATTGATGCAAAAATCCTCAATAAAATACTGGCAAACCGAATCCAGCAGCACATCAAAAAGCTTATCCACCATGATCAAGTGGGCTTCATCCCTGGGATGCAAGGCTGGTTCAACATATGCAAATCAATAAATGTAATCCAGCATATAAACAGAACCAAAGACAAAAACCACATGATTATCTCAATAGATGCAGAAAAGGCCTTTGACAAAATTCAACAACCCTTCATGCTAAAAACTCTCAATAAATTAGGTATTGATGGGATGTATCTCAAAATAATAAGAGCTATCTATGACAAACCCACAGCCAATATCATACTGAATGGGCAAAAACTCAAAGCATTCCCTTTGAAAACTGGCACAAGACAGGGATGCCCTCTCTCACCACTCCTATTCAACATAGTGTTGGAAGTTCTGGCCAGGGCAATCAGGCAGGAGAAGGAAATAAAGGGTATTCAATTAGGAAAAGAGGAAGTCAAATTGTCCCTGTTTGCAGATGACATGATTGTATATTTAGAAAACCCCATCATCTCAGCCCCAAATCTCCTTAAGCTGATAAGCAACTTCAGCAAAGTCTCAGGATACAAAATCAATGTACAAAAATCACAAGCATTCTTATACACCAATAACAGACAAACAGAGAGCCAAATCATGAGTGAACTCCCATTCACAATTGCTTCAAAGAGAATAAAATACCTAGGAATCCAACTTACAAGGGATGTGAAGGACCTCTTCAAGGAGAACTACAAACCACTGCTCAATGAAATAAAAGAGGACACAAACAAATGGAAGAACATTTCACTCTCATGGATAGGAAGAATCAATATCGTGAAAATGGCCATACTAGCCAAGATAATTTATAGATTCAATGCCATCCCCATCAAGCTACCAATGATTTTCTTCACAGAATTGGAAAAAACTACTTTAAAGTTCATATGGAACCAAAAAAGAGCCCGCATTGCCAAGTCAATCCTAAGCCAAAAGAACAAAGCTGGAGGCATCATGCTACCTGACTTCAAGCAATACTACAAGGCTACAGTAACCAAAACAGCATGGTACTGGTACCAAAACAGAGATATAGACCAATGGAACAGAACAGAGCCCTCAGAAATAATAACACATATCTACAACTATCTGATCTTTGACAAACCTGACAAAAACAAGAAATGGGGAAAGGATTCCCTATTTAATAAATGGTGCTGGGAAAACTGGCTAGCCATATGTAGAAAGCTGAAACTGGATCCCTTCCTTACATCTTATACAAAAAATTAATTCAAGATGGATCAAAGACTTAAATGTTAGACCCAAAACCATAAAAACCCTAGAAGAATACCCAGGCAATACCATTCAGGACACAGGCACGGGCAAGGACTTCATGTCGAAAACACCAAAAGCATTGGCAACAAAAGCCAAAATTGACAAATGGGATCTAATTAAACTAAAGAGCTTCTGCATAGCAAAAGAAAGAATCATAAGAGGGAACAGGCAACCTACAGAATGGGAGAAAAATTTTGCAACCTACTCATCTGACAAAGGGCTAATATCCAGAATGTACAATAAACTCAAACAAATTTACAAGAAAAAAACAAACAACTCCATCAAAAAGTGGGCGAAGGATATGAACAGACACTGCTCAAAAGAAGACATTTATGCAGCCAAAAAACACATGAAAAAATGCTCATCATCACTGGCCATCAGAGAAATGCAAATCAAAACCACAATGAGATACCATCTCACACCAGTTAGAATGGCCATCATTAAAAAGTCAGGAAACAACAGGTGTTGGAGAGGATGTGGAGAAATAGGAACACTTTTACACTGTTGGTGGGACTGTAAACTAGTTCAACCATTGTAGAAGTCAGTGTGGCGATTCCTCACGGATCTAGAACTAGAAATACCATTTGACCCAGCCATCCCATTACTGGGTATATACCCAAAGGATTATAAATCATGCTGCTATAAAGACGCATGCACACGTATGTTTATAGCAGCACTATTCACAATAGCAAAGACTTGGAACCAACCTAAATGTCCAACAACGATAGACTGGATTAAGAAAATGTGGCACATATACACCATGGAATACTATGCAGCCATAAAAAATGATGGGTTCATGTCCTTTGTAGGGACATGGATGAAACTGGAAACCATCATTCTCAGCAAACTATCACAAGGACAAAAAACCAAACACCGCATGTTCTCACTCATAGGTGGGAATTGAGCAATGAGAACACATGGACACAGGAAGGGGAACATCACACACAGGTGCCTGTCGTGGGATAGGGGGAGGGGGGAGGGTAGCATTAGGAGATATACCTAATGTAAATGACGAGTTAATGGATGCAGCACACCAACATTGCACATGTATACATATGTAACAAACCTGCACATTGTGCACATGTACCCTAAAACTTAAAGTATAATAATAATAAAATTTTTAAAAAAAGATTTAAAAAGAAGAAGAACCGGCAGCCCAACTCTTCCGAAACTCTCCTTTTAGCTGGGAGCATCTGTCAGTAAAGGGGCCGGGACAGATCTCTTAGCGCCTGGTAGGTGATTGGAGGAATTTTGGCTTTTACTTTGAATGAGATGGGAAGCCAGCGGAAGCCGTGGAGCAGAGGGTAGTCTCATTTTAGAGATGAGGAAAATAAAAGGCTACCCCACAGTAAGTGCACCACTTGCGTTTAAAGAAAAAAATATATATATTAACAGGAGGTAACCACTGATTTGGGGCCACTAGTCCAGAGATTCGAAATGAAGCGGGAGGAGACACGTTAAGATTAATCTACAGGGAAACAAATTATTTACACCGAAATACAATTTAACACAAACATACGCAAAGAGATATGCCAAGGAGTACTCCGGGGGCTGTATTCAGGCACTTGTTAACGAAAACGAAGCGAATCTTGACGCCTCAAACCCTGTCCAGCCTACTTGATTCCGGGGGTGGGGCTGTGGGAATCGCTGCCCACCCGGAATCCGGCCTGCCCCAGCATGGCCACGCCCCAGCCACGCCCCGCCGACGGCCTGCCGCCGGGGTTGGCCGCGGCGGTGGCTGAGGCCACGGTGCCCGGAAGTGGGGCTGACGTGTCCCGGCAGCGCTCGGAATTGTGGGCGACTTGGCTAATGGCGTCGGCTAGTCTTAGGGGCCTGGGGAGCTGGCGCTGAAGCTTCTTGCCAGGTTGGCTGGTGACACCCGGCGTGGCCGGGCCCCGCGGCAGCGGAGGGACCTGCCCACCTTGTGGGCTCCTCCGCAAGAGTCGGCGGAGCCTAGCAGGGCGGGGCGACTGCGGGGGACGCCTCCGAGAGAAGCCGGAGGTGTTGCGGGGAGGCTGCTGGTGGACGCTCGAGCAGGCTCCGGGTTCGCAGCCCAGGGCCCAAAAAGCGGGCTGCTGAAGGACCAGAGACACCGGGAGGGAGCTGCCTGTGTCCCCAAGGAGCTGACAGTGCCAGAGCTTGTTTGTACCTCTCGGAAATTGGCTGGGACCTTGGAGGATCATGTCGGGCACCAGCAGCCCCGAGGCGGTGAAGAAGCTGCTGGAGAATATGCAGAGCGACTTGCGCGCCTTGTCACTGGAGTGCAAGAAGAAATTCCCACCTGTCAAAGAGGTAAGCTTCAGGTGACGTCAGGAGAAGGCACTGTGAGCATGCCTGGTCCTGTTAGACCCAGTGCTTCACCCCAGTTTCCATTCCTAATTTTCATTCAGGCCTCACCTCTCCAGATTTCTGAGTCGGTGGGTTGTTCCACAAGGGCTTTTTATAGTTTCCACTGGAGAAGGCTGAGGCACTTTGATTTTCTCCCCTCTCCTGTCCTCCCAGTTTAGGAGTGAAGTTCATGAAGTGAGCCTATTCAGTTAATCCAGCTAGGTGTACTGTACACTAGCCTATTCTCGCCTTTTTCTTACTCGAAACTGGCCAAACCAAAATTGAAAAACTTGTTTGTTGCTCCCCGAAACGAGTATCCACCCATCTTGTTGAAACCTGTACTCCTCACGTTTATGGCGTATCACTGAATTGGAAACAATTTTCCTTCTGGTATATATCATTCAGCTTAACTCTGTATCAGTCCTTTGACGTGTTAATAAACTGTCTAGAGCCACCTAATTTATGAAGAATATTGAAGATCCACATAATCATGTTAAACCTTGTTGTTATGAGCAGTACTGTAGTGGAAAGTTGGGCTTGCAGTCAGAGCGAATACACCTGAATTTAGTTCCAGCAATAAATCTTAACCTCTTTGAGCTTCAGGTTTTTTTTTTTTTTTTCAGCTGTAAAATAGGGTTAAAGGATGGTTTTATATTATGTATGGGAAAGATGTCAGAGCAAAGGGGTATTATTAAAGAGACCCCAGTAAATAATACATGGAAATTAAATTCTCCAAATAGTTCTTGAGTTGAAATATTTAACATTTGGTTACTATTTGCTTTTTCTCTTAAAATGCCATTTAAATTCTCTAAAAAACAAACAAACAAAAAAAACACCAGAAACAGGCCCGGCTAATTTTGTATTTTTACTAGAAACAGGGTTTCTGCATGTTGGTCAGGCTGGTCTTGAACTCCCGACCTCTGATGATACCCCCGCCTCGGCCTCCCAAAGTGCTGGGATTACAGGGGTGAGCCACAGCGCCCGGCTATTTTTATTTTTATTCCTGTTTAATGTAATTTGTTTTACCTGCAATTTCATTTACTCTTTGCCCTAAAAATTCACCGAGGGATTTCATATTTACATATTTATTTAAATATACCTTTATTATTATGAAGATTATGTAATTAGAACTTGACCAATAAATTTTGGATTTTAGGCTTGTAAGGAGTATTAACTTTTCTGTAAGTGCATTGGTTTTATCAGTTTTCAACAAACTCCATCTTGTATTTCTTTAATAAAGTATTACCCAGTGATGGAAACCAGATATGCCACTTTTTGAAAGATGGCTGTTATGTTTTATTTCACATAGTCAATAGTCTGTTTTGATATTGATTTTCATTATTTTTTTATATCTGTTGAAAGTTATAATAAGTAAATCTAAAGAATTAGGCTGTTTTAGAGAATTTTAAAGACTTCAGTTGTTTTAATTATAAGAGAAATGCTCTCATTTAGAAAATATCAAACACTATTTTGTAATTTCAACAATAATTTGTAGAACTGACTTCGCAGTTCTAATAATTCATGCGAAAACTGTGGTTCCTCTATAGGCTGTTGTGGTCTAGCTTGGGAATTTAATTGCCATTTATTACATTTTTTTGTTTTGTTTTGTTTTTTTGATTTTGGAAATGGGGTCTCTGTGGCCCAGGCTGGAGTGCACTGGTGTGATCTGCAACCTCGAACTCCCTGGCTCAGGAGATTCTCCCACCTCAGCCCCCCGAGTTGCAGCGACTACAAGTGCATACCACCACGACAGGCTAAGTTTTCGCTTTTTTTTTTTTTTTTTTTTTTTTTTTTTTTTGTAGAGACAGGGTTTGGCAGGCTGGTCTCCTGAACGGGGCTCAAGCAATCTGCCCACCTCTGCCTCCCAAAGTGCTGGGATTACAGGTGTAAACCACCATGCCCAGCCGAAAGCTGCTGGAGGATCCCTTGAGCCCAGACAGTCAAGGCTGCAGTGAGTGGTGATTGTGCCACTGTACTCCAGCCTGGGAGACAGAACGAGACCCTGTCTCAAAACAAACAAACGAAAAAGCTTATTAGTTTTTACTTGAACACTGGCTAGAGAGATATTTTGTAATTGCACCTAGTCTTTGAGATAATAGCAAAAGTAATTCTTGTGATTATCTCTGATACATAATTTTGTATATGGTACATGTTTATAAGAATTTGTTGAATGAAAGCTTTTTGATTTCTTACCCAGTGACACTGGGCACTACTTTAGGAATTGAAAAATGATCTTGACCCTGTCATAGGTTTAAAACAAAGAGAGTCATTAACCTAATTATGATGATGTTTTAGGACAAAGCTTTGACTTTCAAGAAATAGCTTGGCTGAATTAAATTTTCTCTATTAAATTAATAAGAGTGCCAAATTTTGGCTTTTGTTCTTCAAGAAACTGGTAAGATTTTGGTTTTATTTTTCTCTTTGGGTGCCAACTAAACTTTAAGGCAAAGTCTAAGAAGCTAGTTAACAGAGACATTTTATATTTAGTCTTTATTTCAAATTTTTAGTCATTTCTGCGTTTTATGGCCATAGTGCTTGACTATTTTATTTATTTATTTATTTATTCATTGAGACAGAATCTCTTTCACCTAGGCTGGAAGTGCAGTGGCAGGATCTTGGCTCACTGCAGCCTTGACCTCCTGGGTTCAAGTGATTCTCCCACCTCAGCCTCCTGAGAAGCTGGGACTACAGGTCCCACCACACACAGCTGATTTTTGTATTTTTTTTGTAGAGACAGGGTCCCACCATATTGCCCAGGCTCGTCTCCAACTCCTGCGATTAGGCAATCTGTCCACCTCTGACTCCCAAAGTGCAAGGATTATAGGCGTATCCCAGGCTGGCCATGTAATTCTTTTTTAAAATTAATAATAAGCTGGATTTAAAGATTTCAAATCTGTTAGAAAAACCAATAAAAGAGTATTGATAAAGGATAGTGCCTTATTTACTGATATTTACTTACTGTCTTTGGACTTCTACATGGTTTTTCCTACCTTACTGTTTTCATTTTTAACTCTATCCTTTGTATATTAAATTGTTGTTGTAGTGGCTATGGCTTTATTCTGTCATTTTATAATAACCTCTTTCTCTTTTTTTCTATTTTTCTTAGTCCTTATGCATAAATCTTCATGTTTTAGCAGTATAACTTTTTTTAGTACAACTGTACTAGCTAATTTGGGAATATTTGTAAGAAATTTTTTTCTTTGTTTTAAAAATTACTTTGAAGCCTTCCATGATCACTTCTATGTGATTAATATTCAGTGGCCTTTAGAGGAAGAGACCTCTGAAGCTTTATGTTTATGTATTTCATGAATAAAAACTTTTTTTATTTCCTATTTGCAGGTACAGATGAGGGGTATCTAACTGAGCCTGGAAGTTGGAGGAGGGGAGTCATTCCTAGCAGAGGAAATAGCACTTGTTTTTAGTATTCCATGTAAAATAAATTTTATACTGAAGATGATTGGAGCCATTAGAGCTTTTTGAAAGAGAGTAATATGATCAAATTGATATTTAGTAACATTGCCTTGACAATTGGTAGGAAGAATTAGAGGGTATTGAGACAGAAGCAAAGAGAGCAAAGTTTAAAAAATGATGATTCTCTGTTTTGAAGCAGTAGTGGACATAGACAGAAGGTTGCTTGCATTAAGTTAGACAGTAGTGAAAGAGAGTATAGATTGAAAAGGTAAAAATTACCAAGGCATGGTAACCTTTTGTATAATGGAGAGAGAGAAATGTGTGATGCCTCCCAGGTTTCTGGCTTGGGAAACTAGGTGGATCATTAAGAGAAGAAGTAAAAGAGGAGGAAATGTTTTGGGAGAAAAGAGTAGTCATGTATGTATATTGTTTGAGACGGAGTCTCTGTTGCCTAGGCTGGAGTGCAGTGACACAATCTCAGCTCACTGCAACCTCTGCCTCCCAGGTTCAAGTGATTCTCCTGCCTCAGCCTCCTGAGTACCTGGGATCACAGGCGTGTGCCACTACACCCGGCTAATTTTTTTGTATTTTTAGTAGAGACGGGGTTTCACCATGTTGGCCAGCCTACTCTCGAACTCCTGACCTCAGGTGATCTGCCTGCCTCGGCCTCCCAAAGTATTGAGATAACAGGTGTGAGCCACCACACCCGGCAGAGTAGTCATTAAGATTTATATGTAACATCCAAGTGGAACTGACCAGTAGGTGTTTGAAAATGATGGTTTGGCACTTAAGAGGGAGGTCTAGAATTTCAAATTTAGGAGTATCAGTTTATAAATGATATTAGAAACCATAGAAGTGGATGAAATGGGCCAGGAAGAGTGTTTGTATAGAGTGAGAGTATCAGGACTGGAAAAGGAACTTTGGGAAACAACATTAAAGAAAAAGGCTGCTGGGCAGACTGAGGTTAAAGATACAGGAGAGAAGGGTAAAACTCGTTAGAGAAAACTGAAGTTTCAGTGGCATAAGTATATGAACAGGATTTCAATCTGAGAAAGGACACATTATATTCTGACAGAGGAAGGACAAAGGAAAAACCGGGTTTGAATGTGACAAATTTGACAGAAGGAAGCGACAAGTTGTGGGCAGTTTGGTCTGTGGCCTCTGCTTTCTTGGGAAGATAAGAAACAAGCTTGTTACTAGGAATAATTAAGTGATAAAAGAAGTAGGGGGTGGGAAGTTTGAGGAGAGCAGTGGATCACTTTGGAGAAGTGGAGGAGAAATTGTCTTGGAACACTTAAGAGTCTTAGCAGGAAGAGTGGTTGAAATAATGGTGGATTGTGAGAGCTAGGTTGGATTCCCAAAGAAGGAAAGCCAATAGTTTGGATTGATTGGATGATGATGGGAAGGTTATCTGTTTCATCAAAGAGCAGTGGGGTTGGGGAGTGAGAGAGCTAGAAGGATAGGAGTTGGGACAATGGTGGGAATCCCGTATTTCAGATTGCCCAGTACTAGAGGATGATGAAGTCCAGGGAATGGGTGGTAGAAGGGTAAAGGGAAAGAAGTTCATTTGAGTTTAGGTGGTCAGAATTAGGGAATTGGATAGATTTCTTTTCTCTCTTTTTAAATGATGCAGAATCAGTAAGGGTATAAATAATTTAAAAGTGCAAGTAGTCTTCCCAGGCTATGTACTTTAAGTTTCCTGTTACCCATTCAGACCTGATAGAAATTGGCTGGCAGAGAAAAGCAAAGATTTCTTGTGATAGAGTTCCTCAGTATCCAGGTGTTTTGCTTTGTTAACTGACTTAGGGAGACCCCTGGTAAAAGAGATACCTTCTACTTGCTGTGACAGGATTTGCCATTTAACCAGATATTTAGGGACTGTGACTAATGTCATTGGCTCTCCTGGTTGGGTTAACACCTCATTTGCATGACCTTATGACAGTGAAGATGAGGGCTGGATAATCTTTTTTTTTTTTTTATTGTTTTTTTATTTTTTTTAATTAATTTTTTTTGCACACAAAAACAATAAACATTTTCTAAAAATACATACAAACAAAAAGATGTGTATCAAACATATTAGGAAGGTTGCACATGGGAAGTCGGGGAATAGAAATGGGGGGTGGGAGTTAAAATAAATGAGAGAGGGACTTTATATGGATCAGTGATAATAACTCAATCTTCTATTTGACAAAGAAGAGGGAGAAGGAAGAGGAAGAAAAAGAAAGTGGGATAAAGGATCAGAAAGGGAGGAAAATAGAAAAAATTAGAGTATGACTCCAGGGTAGACCTGTTTTGTTGTCACTGAGTTGGCTGGTTGGTTTGTCTGTTGTATTTTTCATGTTTCGCCAAGTTGGCCAGACTGGTCTTGAACTCCTAGCCCGAAGTGATCAACCCGCCTCGCCCCCCAGAGTGCCGGGACCACAGGCGTGAGCCACCACGTCCAGCCCCCACATTGCTTCTGGCCTCCGTGGTAGACCTCCCAGACGGGGCGGCCAGGCAGAGACGCTCCTCACTTCTTCCCAGACGATAGGTTGCCGGGCAGAGGCGCTCCTCACTTCCCAGACGATGGGTGGTCGGGCAGAGGTGCTCCTCACTTCCCAGACGGTGGGTGGTCGGGCAGAGGCGCTCCTCACTTCCCAGACGGGGCGGCCGGGTAGAGGCGCTCCTCACTTCCCAGATGATGGGTGGCCGGGCAGAGGCGCTCCCCACCTCCCAGACGATGGGTGGCCGGGCAGAGGCGCTCCCCACCTCCCAGACGATGGGTGGCCGGGCAGAGGCGCTCCTCACCTCCCAGACGATGGGTGGCCGGGCAGAGGCGCTCCTCACCTCCCAGACGATGGGTGGCCGGGCAGAGGCGCTCCTCACCTCCCAGACGATGGGTGGCCGGGCAGAGGCGCTCCTCACTTCTTCCCGGACGGGGCGGCCGGGCAGAGGCGCTCCTCACCTCCCAGACGATAGGTGGCCGGGCAGAGGCGCTCCTCACTTCCCAGACGATGGGTGGCCGGGCAGAGGCCCTCCTCACTTCCCAGACGATGGGTGGCCGGGCAGAGGCGCTCCTCACTTCCCAGACGATGGGTGGCCGGGCAGAGGCGCTCCTCACTTCCCAGACGATGGGTGGCCGGGCAGAGTCGCTCCTCACTTCCCAGACGGTGGGTGGCCGGGCAGAGGCGCTCCTCACTTCCCAGACGATGGGTGGCCGGGCAGAGGCGCTCCTCACTTCCCAGACGGGGCGGGAGGGCTGGATAATCTTTACGAGCTTACTTGGGATCTGTTTTGGTTTAGAATTTTATAATGTATTGTAGTTTCTTCCTCTTGACATTGTGTTCTTTCTCCCATAAGCGTAATATAATATATTCATGCTTTATATATTGAAAGCTATAAACTGAAATAAATGATTACCTGTGCTTTGGTGACAGAAAAAATAAAAGACATAGTCTCTAACTTATAAGCCAAAAAGGAAGACATATTTCAAAATTTGATTTATTTTTCTTTTTTCCTTTATGTAAGTATAGCTGAACATTTTCAACCATGTATGAAGTTGAAGGTTTTGCTGTTACTGTTATAATTTAACAGAAATTTATGAGTCTCCTAAAAAAGCACAGCAGGAACACAGAAATAATTGAGAAATTGCCTTTATTCTCATGAAGTTAACTCAAGGTTGAATAAAATGTTGCCTTCCCACTAGGCTTGGAACTTTGCATCCTTAGACTCTAATGCAACATGCCATATTAAATATTTCATTTTACAGATGAGGAAACTGGTTTAGACAGGTTTAGTAATTTGCATAAGGTAGTAAAGCTGGAAAATGGTGGAAATGGTATGTGAGTCCACATGAGTCCATCTCTAACTCGTCTCCCATTTTCCATTATATCATGCTGCACATGCCTTTACAACTTTATTGTTTTTGTTATTGTTCCCATTTGTTTACCTTGCTTCATTATTTGTTACTATTGGTTATTCTTTCCATCTTGGAACCCTCTAGTTTTGAATTTTGTAACACTGTACTTCCCTGTTTCCCCTCTCAGTGTTCCACATCCTTTTCTTTTTTCTTTTTGTTTCTATTTTTTGAGACAGGGTCTCACTCTGTCACCCTGGTTGGAGTACAGTGGGCTATCTTGGCGCTCATTGCGGCCTCTGTCTCCCAGGCTCAAATGATCCTCCCACCTCAGCCTCCTGAGTAGCTGGGACTGTAGGCAGATGCCACCACAGCCGGCAAATTTTTGTATTTTTTCATAATGACAGGATTTTGCCATGTTGCCTGGGCTGGTCTCAAATCCCTGAGCTCAAGCAATCCACCTGCCTCAGCCTCCCAAAGTGCTGGGATTACAGACCCGAGCCACTGTGCCCGGCCATCCTTTTCTTTACATACAAGTGTCTCCCAGGTTCTGTCTTCAGATCTTCCCTTTCTCCATGCTCACCTGCTTGGCATCATCCACTCCTATTGCCTCTGGCCTTGCTATGATGCTGATGACTCTTAAATCTACTTCACTCATTTGCTCTCTTTACTGAGTGTAGAGCTGCATTTCCAGCTGCACATCAAACACATCTAAGATGTTTTTTCACATGCGTCAGTAGAACTTCTTCTTTTTCTTTTCTTTCTTTTCTTTCTTTCTTTTTTTCTTTTTCTTTTCTTTTTTTTTTTTTTGAGACAAAGTCTCGCTCTTGTCCCCCAGGCTTAAGTGCAATGGCGCGATTTCAGCTCACTGCAACCTCCACCTCCCGGGTTCAAGCGATTTTCCTGCCTCAGCCTTCTGAGTAGCTGGGATTACAGGCGCCTACCACCATGCCCGGCTAATTTTTGTATTTTCAGTAGAGATGGGTTTCACCATGTTGGCCAGGCTGGTCTCGAACTCCTGACCTCAGGTGATCCACCTGCCTTGGCCTCCCAAAGTGTTGGGATTACAGGCATGAGCCACTGCGCTTGGCCTCTTCTTTTTCTTTTCTTTTGAGACTCGTGTTATCCAGGCTGGAGTGCAGTGGCGCAATCTCGGCTCACCGCAACTTCTGCCTCCCGGGTTCAAGTGATTATCTCGCCTCAGCTTCCTGAGTAGCTGGGATTACAGGCGCCCACCACCATGCCTGGCTAATTTTGTATTTTTAGTAGAGACAAGGTTTCTCTGTGTTGGTCAGGCTGGTCTCAAACTCCTGACCTCAGGTTATCTGCCCGCCTCGGCCTCTCAAAGTGCTAGGATTACAGGCGTGACCCATCGTGGCCAGCCAGATAGAACTTCTTGTGATTGAACTGGTCTTTTCCTCAAAATGTCATTTTCCCCCTATTTCAGTTGTTTTATTAATGGTATCTAGCACTGTTGCCTACTTTAGTCATATTTGGCTATCTTCTCTCCCTCATCTCTCTTTATTCACTGTCACCTGTTCCTTCCAGCTCTGTAATTTTTAGCATACTTCTCCTTTTTTCTGTTTTCTCAGCTATTATGCTAGTAGTAACATTGTGCCTGGCCTTTGACATACATTAATAGCATACATGACTTCAAATCATTCTGTATGTCACCCATACAGAAGCCCAGAATGTCTACTCTACTTATAGGACTTTAACATAGCATTTAATATTCTCTTGATTTTCCTAACCTTCCTTTTTAGCTTTATCACCCTCAAGTCTTCTTCATATGCTTTTATACTACAGCCCAACTAGGTTACCTGCTAGTCTCCAAATACGTCCTGCTGCTTCTCTCTTTCATGTTATGGCTTCTTTGTTTTTTTGTTGTTGTTGTTATTTTTGGAGATGGAGTCTCTCACTCTTGCCCAGGCTGGAGTGTAGTGGCGTGATCTCGGCTCACTGCAACCCCCACCTCCCAGGTTCAAGCGATTCTCATGCCTCAGCCTCCCAAGTGGCTGGGATTACAGGCGCCCGCTATCATGCCTGGCTAATTTTTGTATTTTTGGTAGAGTATTTTTAGTAATCTAGTAATTTAGCCTGGATGAAAGAGTGAAACTCTATCTTTAAAAAAAAATTAATCTTCAACAAGTATCTAATTAGCACCTCCTAGGTATACAAATGCTTTGCATTATAGTGAATTTAGCGTTTAGTAATTTAGTATTTTTAGTAATTTTGTATTTTAGTTTCACCATATTGGCCAGGCTGGTCGTGAACTCCTGACTTCATGATCTGCCCGCCTCAGCCTCCCAAAGTGCTGGGATTACAGGCGTGAGCCACCACGCCCATCCTTTTCTTAGAAATTTAGTCTTCAGCCAGGCACAGTGGCTCACGCCTGTAATCCCAGCACTTTGGGAGGCCGAGGCGGGCTGATAACCTGAGGTCAGGAGTTCACGACCAGCCTGGCCAATGTGGCGAAATCCCATCTCTACTAAAAATTAAAAAAATTACCTGGGCATGGTGGTGGACGCCTGTAATCCCAGCTACTCGGGAGGCTGAGGCAGGAGAATTGCTTGAACCCGGGAGGTGGAGGTTGCAGTGAGCTGAGATCTCACCATTGCACTCTAGCCTGGGCAACGAGAGCTAAACTCCGTCTCAAAAAAAAAAAAAAAAAAGGGAAAAGGAAAGAAAAAGCATACCACCTATATGGGAATACCATGTATATATTTTTAGTTATATTCATGTAATCTGCATTCCAGTCTTTGATTTGTTAAGGAAATTTTGTTTCCTAGAAGCTAGAGGTTCTAGAATAGAATGTCATATAGGTATATATTTTTAGAGGTTTTTAGGGTTGTAGAATAATTGAATGTTACAGAAGAAAATCTTATTGATTTCAATGTAGTATTTGTTTTGTGAGCATTTTGTCACCTAAACGGTGTTCTACATGTATCAAGTACTCCCAGTGTACACTTGACTTCAGGTCTTTTGATTTTACCTGACATCTGAAATCACAAGTCTTCAGGCAGCTCCATACCTCTCTTGTGTCTCATTAGTACGTTATTTTATCTAAGTTGCCATTAACTTGAATTTCACTTTTTTTTTTTTTTTTTGAGACAGAGTCTCACTCCATCGCCCAGGCTGGAGTGCAGTGGCATGATCTAGGCTTACTGCAACCTACGCCTCCCAGGCTCAAGCGATTCCCTTGCCTCAGCCTCCTGTGTAGCTGGTATTACAGGTGCACACCACTACTGCCCGGCTAATTTTTTGTATTTTTAGTAGAGACGGGATTTCATTATGTTGGCCAGGCTAGTCTTGAATGCCTGACTTCAAATGATCCACCCGCCTCAGCCTCCCAAAGTATTGGGATTACAGGCATGCACCACCATGCCCAGCCTCACATTTCTTCTTTAGCTCTTGTTTCTTGCTGTGTCCTGTGGATAAATAATTTGGACCTTTGGTAAATTTGCCTTAATATCCAGGTTTTATTCTCATAGACATCGTGAAAAACATTTGTTATTTAAAAACAGAGCAGGGGGTAGGTGTGGAAGCTTATGCGTATAATCCTGGGACTTTGGGAGGCCAAGACTGGAGGATCACTGAGATGGGAATTCGAGACTAGCCTGGGCAACATAGCAAGACCCCCATCTCTACTAAAAAATTAGCTGGACGTGGTGGCGTGTGCCTATAGTCCCGGCCATTTGGGAGGCTAAGGCAGGAGGATTGGTTGAGCCCAGGAATTCAATGCTGCAGTGAGTTATGAAGGCGTCACTGTACTGGGTAGGTCCATAGTTAGTTTTTTCCTTTCAAAGAATGTCCTTACACTACTGTTGACAGAGTGATGCCTTATCTCAAAAACAAAAACAAGCAGAACAGCAACTTTTGTGGAAAAAATAACCTTTTAAATAAGTTTTTGTGTGTATGTAAATCTGTACATAGTTTTGATGGTGGACATTTGTTAATTCCTTTGCTACCATCCATTCCCTTTTGCTTCCTTCAGTGGTAGGCTATGTTCTTCTCTCATTTTCAACCCTTTGGATTCTCATTCCTAACTCCAGGGTACCATGATTAACTTAATCTACTTTATTTTTATTTATTTATTTTGAGACAGGGTCTTTCTCTGTTGCCCAGGCCAGAGTGTGGCAGTGCAATCACAACTCACTGTAGCCTCGACCTCCTGAGCTCCCCCCTCAGCTTCTCAAGTATCTGATACTACAGGCTCACACCACCACGTTTGCCTAATTTTTTTTTTTTTTTTTTTTTTTTTAAAGACAGCATCTGCCTGTGTTGCCCAGGCTGGTCATGAGCTCTGAGGCTCAAGCGATCCTCTCGCCTTGACCTCCCAAAGTGCTGGGATTACAGGCGTGAGCCACTACTTCTGGCCTTAAGATTAGTCTACTTTAAATCCTCCTAACTGTTCCCCACCTCACCTCCATTCCTGCGCAATTACATAGTGCTAGCGAGTGCTTCTGGGAAAGAAAAGTTTTCTCTTTCTTTCTCTAAAGCTACTGAAAGAGACCCTTTCTCTCCTTCAAAATGGTGTCATATGAAATTTGAGGTGTGGAATGGCTGCAGCCATTGTTGCCAAGGTTGGATGCAGCCTGAGGATGAACCTACTCATGGAACAGGGCAGAACCAAGAGAATGGCAGATAAGTGAAACTGCAACCCTGATGACATTGTAAATCTCTGGATCAGACTACCTCTGGATGTTTCAATTTGTGATACAGTAAAGTCCATCTCCCCTTTTTAAGTGAGTTAGAATTGGCACTTGTAGATATAATGTGTGTGTGTGTGTGTGTGTGTGTGTAAAATACTAAAGTTTTTTTGGTACATTTAGAACTTTCCATTTCTTCCCTTAGGAACGTTTATTATATAACTACTGTATGAAAGGCACTGGGATAGACATTAATAATATAGAGATATGAATGAGATATGTTTCTTATCTTTATTATTCTTATAGGTAGTACGAAGAAACAGACATAATGAGATGAATAAGATAAAGTGTTACAGGTACAAGCCATAGACAGTACTAAAGGTAGAAAGGCTTTTCACTAGTTACCATAGAAGAAAGTGATGGAAGAAAAGGTTTCCGTCACTGCTTATGACACTAGGAGGGTGACAAAATCAGAAGGACCTGCACCATAAGTCTACAGCTATCATCTTGTTGTTACTCGGGGTTTAATTTCGGCAAAGCATTATTTGTCACATTAAATTAGTACTAATTTGGGTTTGTATCTCATTTGTGAATATGTTGATACTATAATTGAAGACCTATAAAGAGTATATTCCTGATTGTATTTATATATACATGTAAATTTGTCCGTGACTGGGTAGGTGCATAGTTTGTTTCTTCCTTTTAAAAGATGTCCTTACACTACTGTACTAAATTTTGAGAAACACTAGTAGGAGTGGGCACTAGGGAATCATTGAAGAATTGAGACAGTGGATGGATGGAGGACAGGATTTTAGGTAGAGACATTTCTTCATTTAGGTTAATAATGAGTGTTTGAACTAAAGTGTGGGAGTGAGATTTGAGAAAAAGGTACAAGATAGATTAACCAAAAAGACTTTGTGGCTGATTAGACGTGTGAGTTGAGGGAAAAAACCCTGGTATCTGGTCAGTGACTGGATAAATGATGCTGCTGGTAAGAAAAATAGAAATTGTAGAAAGAAGAAATAGGTTTTTCTGGCTGAGGTAGGAGTTTGGGGGTAGAAGGAAATGATAACATCTATTTTCAACATGTCGAATTTAAGGTGCCTTTTAAACATTTAGATTAATAATTTCTGTAGTATAGGAGACAGATCAGGAACAGGAATATAATTTAGAAGTCTTCAGCAGTTAGAAAGTAAATGAAACCATGAAATTACAGCCATCCTTTGATATCTGCAGGGAATTGGTTCCAAGAACCCCAGGGAATACCAAAATCTGAGGATATTCAAGCCCCTGATATGACATGTTGTAATATTTGCACATAATATGTGCATATCCTCCCATATAATTTCAGTCATTTCTAGATAATACCTAATACAATGTAAATGCTATGTAAATAGTTGTTATACTGTATTTTAAAATGTGTGTGTGTGTATATCCCCCACCCAAATATTTTTGATCTGCAGTTGGTTGAATCTACAGATGCAAAACCAGTGGATATGGAGGGCTGGCTGTATGATATTACACAGGAAGAGTTTACTGAGTGAGAAATGAGGTCAAGGATATTCTAGGTGGTCTTAGAAAAGCAGTCAGCAAAGGGTTTTGAGAAAAGAAGAAAATGTTTCTTGAGAAGATTAAGAGTAACATATTAAATCCTGCAGTGTATTTAAGGCTTTGGCATTCTTTCCAACTCATGGATTGTCCTCAGCAATAGATAAGATTAACTTAACCTATATCATTTCTATTCAAGTCTGTAGAACTTTTTTCATCTTCTTTTCTTCTTCTTCTTTTTTTTTTTTTTTTTTGCATGAGTATCAATTAAGGAAAAAAAAACAACAACCATGTTTACAATTTATTAGGTTCCCTACAGATATACATGGTATCTGATCAGAATAGGGAATACTTTTAAAACAAGAAGCTAACAATTTTTTTTCACACCTACAATCCTTGATACATAGAAGGAAATCTGATTGCGAAGACCTCTGTTCCTACAGAATAACCTTAAAGATGTAAGATGTAGGCTAGTCTTATTTCATACCTAAGTGATATACAAGTGTGTCAATAATCATTGATAGAGAAATTTTCCATCAACACAGGGTGCCTATGAGAATAAAATGATACAATTCCAGAGTATTTTGACAGTAGAAACTTGTATGTTAAAAATGAGGAGCTATGTGATAGGTCTAATTATATCTAAGGCAACAAACAGTCCTTTTGGCAATTCCTTGAATTTAGGAATGAAAATACTGATTACGTATCTTTTAAAATACCATTTTTGAACTGCTTAAAAAACACTTGACCAGGCACGGTGGCTCACCCCTATAATCTCAGCACTTTGGGAAACTGAGACAGGAGGATCGCTTGAGCCCAGGAGTTTGAGACCAGCCTAGACAACATAGGGAGACCTTGTCTCTACAAAAAAAAAAAAAATTAGCCAGGTGTGGTGGTGTGTGCCTGTGGTCCCAAGCTACTCAGGAGGCTGAGATGGATGGATTGCTTGAGCCTAGAGGTCCATGCTGCAGTGATCTGTGATCACGCCATTGCCACTCCAGCCTGGGTGACAGAGTAAGACCTGGTCTCAAAATGAAAAACAAACTTCCTTTCCCTTCTCCTTATTGTGTGTTTGCATGAAGATATTTATTAGACATGTGCACACATTCATGGTTCAACTCTTATTCATCTCAGGAAATCAGGACTATAGCGAATTTGAAATCATTTACTGACATCTATCATGTAGCATGCCACAGGATGGATTTTGGAAACCGTTAAGGTTTGACTGACTAGAATTTAGAAAGTCTGGATAAATTACATCCATATTTATGATGGTTCAATTTAATCAATCTTTGTTTGCCAAAGCAAAACCACATATTGACTTTGGACCTATGCGAGGTATATAGGGCCATAGTGAGAAAGGGGAGAAGTTAAACTTGAAAATGAAGGTGGAAGAAATTTCAGTGACCACAGATTAATTTCCACCGCCTCAGTAAGAAACTGATCCAAGATAATTTGAGATGGGGTGTGTGAATGTTACAAAATACACATAATAATTTCAGTGTTCTATAATTTTTACAGTAGTAAATTTGCTGTGGTTTGTACATCTTCAGGGTATATCGATAATCTCACCACTTCTTACCATCTCTTTCACTAACAATCTTGGGCCAATCCATCATCATCTCTTGCTTATATTATTGCTGTAGTCTCTTGAATTTTACTGTATATTGGAAACACATGAAGATTTTTAAAAATACTGATGGCTCGGCCAGGCGTGGTGGCTCATGCCTGTAATCCCAGCACTTTGGGAGGCTGAGGCGGGTGGATCACGAGGTCAGGAGATCGAGACCATCCTGGCTAACATGGTGAAACCTCGTCTCTACTAAAAATACAAAAAATAAGCTGGGCGTGGTGGCAAGCGCCTGTAGTCCCAGCTACTCAGGAGGCTGAGGCAGGAGAATGGTGTGAACCCAGGAGGCGGAGCTTGCAGTGAGCAGAGATCGAGCCAGCCTGGGTGAAAGAGCGAGACTCCGTCTCAAAAAAAAAAAAAAAAAAATACTGATAGCTGGCTCCCACCAGCAGTCATTCTGGCTTAACTAGGTTGCAATCGGGGCATCAGGACTTATTTAAAAGCTTCCGGTGTTTCTAATATACACTGCCCAAATAATCAGAAAACCAATAATCTTTCCCTGAAGTAATTCATTTCGACCATGTTTTTCTTCTAGGAGATGTACTAATTTAATTTGGGACTATTCCGTTTTCTAAAGTTTTAGAAATAAGTCCTAGTGTATCCATTAGGCTTCTTAGTTGTGAGCAATGAAAACTGACTCTGGCTGATTTAAGCTGAAATAAACCTTACTGATAGGATATTGAGTGGTTTACAGAGTTGGTAGAAGGTTGGATGGAGCCAGCCCTAGAAAAAGTATATGAACAAAGGGGAGGCTAAACAACTAGAACCATGGCAAAACTCATGCCAGCACGACCATTACGGCTGTGTCTGCTGAATAATGACTGGATGCCGCTGATTGCACTTCTGGGTATGCTGGTCACTCTAGGCCACTACTGGTTCTGCTGCCTTCGGAAACTAGATACTGCTTTCACTATTGCTGTCATCAGAAAGAATTCTTTGTTGTCTCTGCTCTTTGTTACTAGGCTCCACATTCAAAATTGCTGGTGGGTACATCTCTGTGGGTAAGCATAGGCTGCCAGCAGGGCATGTGGAAAAGCATCTACATTTTCCATTTTAATAGTGGAACATAGGCTCTGTTTTGCACCAAAATTTATGAAGTTAGGAATTCTTCAAACACAAGCAAGTGCTTGACATGCTTGGAGTCAACAAAATGACAGAAGTCTACTGCACATGGTATATCTTACAATGTGTTCTTTATTTTAGACATCAATTCATTGTTTGTCAGACTAACAGGCCATAGCATACTGGTGTTTTTACGTAATTATTTTTAAACCTTTAGAGACTGCTACCACTTGTCCCTTAGCAAGGAGTAAGAGATAAAATAAATGACCAAGTAGCAAGCAAATTAATAAGAAAACTTGTACATATAGCTTCTTATGAGTACGTACTTACTGTCTTTGGAAGTATAGATAACAGTATATGTATAAAATAGCATGTTTCTAAATAATAAAAATGTTCCAAGTTTCTATGATGGAAATAATACATCAATATTATATCTCAGCACTCTTCAATGGAATTATAATGTAGGCTACAGATGTAATACATACATGTAATTTTTAACTGCATTAAAAAGTAAAAAGCCAGGTACAGTGGCTCATGCTTGTAATCCTAGCACTTTGGGAGGCTGAGGTGGGAGGATTGGTTGAGGCCAGGAGTTCAAGACTAGCCTGGGCAATATAGCAAGGCCCTGTCTCTACAAAAAAACCTAAAAAATTAGCTGGACATGGTGGCATGCACCTATAGTACCAGCTACTTGGAAGATGGTGGTGGAAGGATCACTTGAGCCCAGTAGTTCGAGGCTGCCATAGCCATGATTGTGGCATTGCACTCCAGGCTGGGCAGTACAGCAAGATCCTGTCTCTAAAAAAAGGGAAAGAAAAGTAAAAAGAAACAGACATTTAATTTTAATAATAATTTAATGTAATAATTTGAAATATTATTTCAACATGCAGTCAGTATAAATATTTAGGGGATAGGTTATATTCTTTTTTTTAATACTAAGTCTTCAAAACCTAGTATATATTTTACACTTAGAGCATAGCTCAATTCAGACTGGCCACATTTCAAGTGCTTAATAGCCACATGTAGCCAAATGGCTACCAAATTGGACAGTGCAGTTCTGTGGCATTCTGTAAAATACTATGTGACTTGCCAGTACTGCCCGCTAAACATACTACGGTCAATGAAGTGTTTGGTTATCCATTCTCAAAAAAGAAAAAGTAGCTTTTAAAATCCAACACAGGTCTGGGCACCGTGGCCCATGCCTATAATCCCGGCACATTGGGAGGCTGAGATGGGTGGATCACTTGATGTCAGGAGTTCAAGACCAGCCTGGCTAACTAAAAATACAAAAATACAAAAAGTACAAAAATAAAACACTCTACTAAAAATACAAAAATTAGCCAAGCATGGTGGTGGGTGCCTGTAATCCCAGCAACTTGGGAGGCTGAGGCAGGAGAATGGCTTGAACCAGGGAGGCGGAGGTTGTAGTGAGCCAAGATCGTGCCATTGGACTCCAGCCTGGGCAACAAGAGCAAAAAACTCCATCAAAAATAAATAAATAAATCCAACACAGTAGTTTTACTTGATTTTGCAGTGTTCTATAATTTTTGTGTGTGTGGTGGAGGGAGAGGAGGCTTGAAATGGGGAAAAGGAGCCTAATTATTTTCAGTAGATTTTGTTTTTGTTTGTTATTTTTATTCTCGGAAAATTTAACTTTGCAGGGGATTGAGGTATTCCAGATAATGCCTTAAGGCAGAGGAAGGCAACATGTTGTAGTGCATTCAGAGTTTGCATGTGAATAATCAAATTAATCATGTTTTATTACATTTAACGTGTATGTCACTACTGGGCTTAGTATCTGATGGTTTGAAAATTAAAAAGGTGGTAGGGTAGTGACTGACTTTTTGCTTGATATTTTGTCTATCACATATGACTTACTTTCCATAGATAATTCATTTTGGCAGTAAATTTTGTGTTCTAATTATTTCTATTCTTGCAGGCTGCTGAATCAGGAATAATAAAAGTTAAAACAATTGCTGCACGAAACACTGAAATTTTGGCAGGTAATTTTTTGTATTAAAAATTTAATAATAAAAATTTGACTAATAGTAAAAGTAGAATCTTTATTGTAAAAGCCGTCAGTTTTCTGTAACATCTCTTCGTCATGCCCTAACATTTGCTATTCATAATGATACAGAATGGGCAAAAGTCCATAACTTATGAACTGGTTGTGTTTCCCAGAGATGAATGCTATAAAAATTCTCTGAAATCAGAAAGCTTAACACTGCTAACTCCTTAAAGGCAAGGAATTTTTTTCTTACTCATCTTGCATTCTCCTCCACTTCCTGCTAATCACCTGAGACACACCATAAAATGCATTCAGTAATATTTGTTCCATTGTATTAAATGAAAGATTGGTTCTCAGTCCACCTTCTGTGATCTACTTTCTCTTTAATATAATACGAACAGTTCATAACATAGTCTTCTGTATTTAGTTGTACCATATGAATTTTGAGTCTTGGGATTAAGACAATATGATCATGAGAAAAGAATGAGAGTGAAGTAGAGAAAAGAAAAAAATATTTTCTCACCTTCTCTTGATTGAACCCAGTTTTCAAGGAGGAATTTTCAGGAGTTTCTCTTTTGCATCCTTCTTTTCTACCCAGTCCACTCCTTTCTCTTCCTTGGTGCCTTTTGTTCTTGCCTCAATAATGAACATGGAACAGAGGTAAACTGGCTTTTTTTTTAAGAATCTGTTATATGCAAGGCACTTGTGTCATTCTGTCTTACATAACAACCTTGTGGGGAAATATTATCTTACTTGATAGTAGAGCAAATTGAGATGTGAAGAGGTTAAGTTACTTGCCCAAGGTCACAGGAAAGGCGGTAGAACCAGATTAAAATCCAGGAGTGTTCAGGAGCCCATCCATGTTCTTCCTCGTACGGTGTGCTGCCATGGTATCACCAGGTTTCCATGTTAGCTACTTACTCCCGGTATTACATACGTAACCAGTGCTTGCTTCAGTGCTCCTTTAATCTGCATTTCCAGTTCCAGTAGTGCTGTTGATCTCAGCTAATCTGTGAGGAAAATAGTCCTATTAAATTAATTTACACAGAGTCCAAATAGTAAATAATCTCTTTAACTTTCATATAGTTTACATTTTTTAAAAGGGATACCAGTAAGTCTGTAACTGGTGGGATTTCAGAGTGTTACGAAATGAAATGAAGATTTTTGGGGGCAGATTAAGGATCGGGGGCAAGAGTGGATTTCACGTAGGCTATCCAGCTTTGCTAGAAATTTGCCCTTAGCATAAGCTCACCTCAATTACATCTGTTTCCCACAGCTTTTTCCCTGATTTTGAACAGTCTATCAAAACACCAAATAATTTTATAACGTTATGCACATAAGTGAATAATGCTCTGTGTGCATATTGAGAAGAGGTATAGTGAAAGTGGTGGGTAAAGGCAGAGGTGCACATGGTAGGGGTAGGAAGGCTGGCAAGTGGGTTTTTTTTGTCTGTTTGTTTTTCCTGAGATGGACTTTCGCTCTTGTCGTCCCGGCTGAAGTGCAATGGTGTGATCTCGGCTTACTGCAACCTCTGCCTCCTGGGTTCAAGCAATTCTCCTGCCTCAGCCGCCCGAGTAGCTGAGATTTCAGGTGCCCAACACCACATCTGGCTAATTTTTGTATTTTTAGGAGAGACAGGGTTTCATCATGTTGGCCAGGCTGGTCTCGAAGTCCTGACCTCATGGTCCTCCCGCCTTGGCCTCTCAAAGTGTTGGGATTACAGGCGTGAGCCACTGCGCCCGGCCAGCATGTGGGTTTTAATGGGAGATGTACATTAGGCAGATTAGCTACTGTGGGGAAATTGGTGTTTAAAGAAAAATGATGACCTGGATATTTTTATGTTGGAGACTTACCATAGGCCAATCATATTAGAATATCACTGTAAATATTTAAAATATTTACTGTTGCTAATATCATTGTTGATACCATGGTAAGTCCTTAATTATTCTCCAATAATACAATTTTTATTGGTTTTATAGTTTGTGGAAGACTTTTTTTAAAAAAAGACTGATTTCTTCAGAGGATCACTGTTATTCTAGCATTCTATCCCAAGTAAAATGTCTAATAAATTACTCTTAAGATGAGTAAGAAAAATTTTGACTTAGTTGGTATGATTTAAATATATAGGCAGGCTGTTAATTTCATTTTAATTCAATTAGCGTTATTCAAATCAAGTTAGAACAGATCTGGTGCAACTACAATTAATAGTCATGTTTTAATCTTCATAGTATCCAGAGCCCATATACTTGAGGAGGCATATTCACACTTCAACTTTATCCTAGTATTTTTTATGAAGTATTTAAAGCAATTATACCTAAAAGTTATAGATTTATAGACCACTATCTCTTGAAAATCAGAGGCTCTTCAAAACAGAGTTTAATCAGTATATAGTTTCTAAACTATATAATTAAGAGTACAGTTAATACTGAGAAAAATTTTTAGTTAACTTTTTAAAATTTCCTGAGAAGTATTTACTTCTTTATGGTACTTGAGACTATAGGAGACTATACTGTTTTGTGCTCTAATGTATGTCAAAAATACCAAACAGTTGAGGAGTCTCAAATGAGATTGGATATTGAAATCTCACATGTCTCTGTATATTCAGAATATATAAAGATTTGTTGTAAGAATGGTAACTTTTAATTTGGATCAAGTAGTTTAATTAATGATACTTGGCACAGATTTCTAGTCAACTTTAGTTTTCTTAGATTTATTGTCCAAGGGAATATTATTTATATTTCAGAGTAAGTCTTTGCTTTACATCTCCCCTTCTTTTAAGCATCCTCCTTTAATGTTTATTTTTCTTTGTTTTCACTGCTGTCATGAATGCTGACATAAGTGGGAATGCTATGCCAGGTAATGTCAGCATTGATTCAGATGTACAGATCATTATCTCAAAATTTCCATTTTCTTTAAAAATAAAACTTTGAAAATGAGAAATAGCAACATAAAGTTTTCATTTACAAGGCCAAATGCCTTAATCTTACATTTATTATATGAATATTATATATTACAAATTGTGTTTATTATCCTAGCTTATAGTATACTAAAAATTCAGAAATTCTTTGTTATATAAAAATTACATAATCTGCTTTTTGCATAAATATTTGTAACAAGGAAATCAATGAAGTTGTGGTATCTTTTAACATTGTATATTTAGCCCCTACCCCAAACCATAGTGGTTACATCTACCTGTGGCTGCTTTCAGCTGCTGTCAGTATACATAAAGAATTTTTACATAAATAATCAGTAGATGTGACTTTTGTTCTTTTTTCACATGTTGTTCCCTCATCTTCTTTTGAAAGACCTTTTAATTATGAGCTTTTAAAGGTCATAACTAAAAGGTCTTTAAGTAGCAATGAGTAAATATACTTTGGAATTTTTTTCTGATTTAAAAAGGTAATTTATTTGCTTTTAAAATTGAATACACTTATATTTATATATTTAATATATTTTCTTATAAAAAATGTGCTTGTGATATTTTACAAACTTCTATAGAATATATCATGCAACATATTCCTAATGAGTAAATAATTATGTAAGAATCATTAGAGGAGATATAAAGATGGGTAATGAAATTCACCTCCAGTCTATATGGAAATACAAGAAATACACTTGAAAGAAATGTTTGTGCCCTTCATTCTGTTTAGCCTACCTACTCCTTCATTTGGCTTTTGAAGACCTTTTCTAGAAACTTTTTCTTCTAGATGACATACTTCCTGAGGTCAGAGTCAACATCTTATCGTGACTTGTGTTGCCAGTATTTAGCATCCTACATGGGAAATAGTAAGCCTTCATTAAATGTAGGCTAATAAATAAATTACAGTAAGAGGCAACTAAGTCATTGCTGCCTCTAGTATGTTTTTCTACCTCTCTTTAATTTTACATGATTTGAGTACGTTTTATCATCTTAAGTTCATGTCAACCAGATAACAGAAAAATGAAGGAGACTGACCCTCAGCATAGAATTTTTATACTGTGTGGTTAATGCCAAGGTGGAACTATAGAGAGAGTTGTTACGGGGACATAGGGAAGGCACCTAACCCAGCCTGGGAATCTGAGGCTGAGTCTGGAAGCCTGAGGAAGACTTAACCAGGCAAATAAAATATAAAAGTATAAAGTAAAGGGGACTTCTTAAATACATGAGGTTTGTGTATACAGCTTGGTGTATTCGGATACACTATTGAAGTGTTGCCTGACTGTAAAGTATGAAGGGGGAATAGGTGTCAGGAATTTCATAGGGGCCATTATGTGATATCCTGAGCAGCATGATGGGAAGAGTTTGAGTCAGGGAAGTGACACGTTCATATTTATATTTTAAGTAAATTAGGATAGCAGTGTGGAGGGTATATTTCAGTGTATCATCATTTAGGCAGAGATCTTTTGGGAAGCTGTTTCTAAAATCCAGGCTAGAAGAAACGAGGGGCTGTAAATAATGCCATTTTCAGAAATTGACCTGTTGAGCTAGGGAGATTACATAGTTTATCTACAGTACAGTGTGCTTTTATTTATTCTTTTTTTCTTTTTAAAATTTACATTCTTATATCATTTGTATTTTTTGTTATAAATATTTTTCTTTGATGCCAGTCTTTTTAAATGTTTTAAATTGCTGTATGACAGGGGAGGGATAGCATTAGGAGAAATACCTAATGTAGATGATGGGTTGATGGGTGCAGCAAACCACCATGGCATATGTATACCTGTGTAACAAACCTGCATGTTCTAACTTAAACTATAATAAAGAAAAAGAAATTTAAAAATTTAATAAAATTGCTGTATGATATTTCAGCAAGTGGATTATAGTTTAACGATTTCCTTATGTTAGGCATATTTCAGTATTTAGAATTATTTCTTAATAAATTTCTAGAAGTGGGATTATAAAGTTAAAGGGTATGAATATGTTTAAAATTCTTAGAATATGTTACCATACTGCTTTCCAAAAAGATGAAAGTTTATGCCTTTACCAACAATAAGTGAGCATGTTTTTATAACCTGCTTGCCAGGATTATTATTTTTAAAAGTCTTTTGGTAATTAAATAGACAAATGAATTCTTACTTCCATTAGATGTTGATCATTTTTCCCTGTATTAAATTATTCTTTTTTAAAATTTTACATTCATTTCTTCGAATTTTTGTGTTTTCCTTGTCAAATTGCTTGAGCTATTGATACAGGAAAAATATTAACCTCCCATCATGTTGATATCATATTTTTTCTAGGCCATTTACCTTTTAATTTTTTTATCTAGAGGCTTTTCAGTTTTATATAACCTAACCACTTTTTCTGATTTCCTTTGTAGCTCTGCACTTAGGATGACCTTCTCCTTCTACATAGTTGATAGTCATTTTTATTTTATGTTTTGATTTTTCTTAATAATATGTCGGGTAATGTGAGGATTTAGATTTTTTCTTTTGCAAAATTACTAACCAATTGAACCAACATCATTTGTTAAATAGCCCTTCCCTTTCCTGTAATGTGCTTTTAATGTGAAACTGCCTAGACTTTCATTTGTCCTCATTCTGGAATCATTTAAATATATTTTCAGACCTTTTGAACCCACTAAAATACTTTTTAATGTTGTTAGGAATATCAGTCTTCCCCAGAACTAGATTTTAAGCATTTTGAGTATCAAAATAATGTCTAAGTCACATTTTCTTTCATAAGAATTGAAGTTTATTTTTTAATGGCCGTTAAAATTTTTCACAATAAAACTTTTATTACCCCTGTTAATATGATTCATAGTGGGGTATCCTAGTTTAATTCTTTTTTTCCAGGATAAAAACCAATTATGCAGTGAAACTGCTCAGAGCAAGGAAACCCCTAGGATATGGGGACCTGGTGGACCTTTTTCAGGTGTGTGAAAGTGCATCTTTTGATCTCACAGTTATATAATTTGGAAATACAATACTTATCCAACACACGGTGTTACTCTATTAAAGAGTTACACTTATTGAGGGACTTAGGTGGAAAATAAACTTTTTCTTTTATCCCTCACCGTAACCTATTTTTATGTTTTAATGAAAATATAAACAAATAACTTTGATCAAAAAGAATCAGCTTTTTCTGTTTTTTTGTTGTTGTTGTTTTGTTTTTTTTCTGGAATGACATAGAAAATGGTTAAAGTAAAATGTCTTCTTTATATTGCTGTACAGCCTTTTCCTCAGTGTGATTTCTAAAATCTCAGTCTGTAGGAAGGTATTTACGTAAAGCTATCATTAACTAACATATTATTAAAGTTATTGTGGAGAGTGGGTATGTCTCAGTTGGAAGAGCAAGAATAATTTATACTTCTTTGGACTATTACCACTTTTTAAAGAAGAAAAGGAAAAGCAGTAACTTTTTTCCTTATGATTTTTCTCTTACTGAATTATGATCTCAATACAGTGGATGTGTTTTTGTTTTTCAAAGTATACGTCAGAAGACTTAGAATAGATAACTAGGTTTTATTGTTTTGTTGATCATTTATTCTCGATAACATATAAACTTCCTTTTTGATTATTCTCATATAAATTGGGAGGGAACAGATGAGAAATAGATGTTTGATTCCTTTGAATTACATTAAAATAAATTTAAAAATTAATTTTTATTACTACCTTAAGTTTATCTCAGCTTGATAGACCTGGTTGTAGCCAACATGTACACAGCATTTCACCATGACTCACCTTATTTTGTTGATTTTAATAAGCACAGTTTTTTCACCTTTTAACATCCCCTGATTGGTATGCATCTTGCAGTTGATGGCATCTTAGAATCATGAGCCAGGTGATGTTGTAGTTATCTTTTTCAATATGTGCATGAACTTGTTCATGGTACTTCATGTTATTATCACATCAGTTGAGTTGCATGCATTGTTGATACCACATATGTTGAGTTGAATTGCTATTTAAAATGTCACCCTAGTTATTGAAAACTTTCTGTTAACATCTTCTGGTAAGATCAAAAAAGCACCAGCAACAAAACATGCAGAATGGGTGCCATTGACTTAGAAGAAAATCTCAGAGACAATAGTGAAGTACTCTTTCAAGAAATAAGGTGTTCATTCCCAGTGCTGTTTATGGCCCAGAGGATGAAATTGTGAAGAAAAATTCTAAGTGATTAGAAAGCATTGTGTCGTAGTTTAATTGGCACTGACTTTTTTTGTTGTTGTGATATTATGGGTATGCCTTAAAATCATTGGCATCTTAAACCCTATGAAAGTATATCTTCTTTTTTGTTTTTTATGAAAACGAGTTCATTTTCCTTTATTTGTCTGAAGACTTAGGCAGACAACTTTAAATCAAAATCATTGGGTCCTCTTTTAACTTCCATTATTGTCAGGGTGCTATGTACCATAAGGAGTGGCAGCATAATACTGTAGGAAGAATAGTGAACCAGGCGTTAGAAGACATACAGTATTTTCAAATTCTGGCTTTACTACCTACTTACTGTATCAGTAGGGCTGCATCAGGCCCTGTAAACTCTCTAAGATTATTGAGATGCTGAAATGAGAAACATATATTAACACAGAAAAATTATAAATGTAACTTGGTTACTATTAAGAGCTTTTAATTTGCCTGGATAACATTTAATAAGGAGTGTTCAGCAGAGACAGGGGTTGCCTCACACTTCAGTGGTTCTGGCAGGATTAAATCTGGTAGGATATTTAATCATTTTATTGAAGCTTTATGAGGAGCTTTATGGTCATCATCTTTTAATCATTCATATCGTTATGGAAATTTTGTCTCTAGATTTGAATCAAAACCTTTGTGTACAAGAAAGCAAGGGAATAAGGACAGGGAGCCCTTTTGGGAACACTGTTCTTTGCCAGTTGTATTTGCCATCTTTAGCTGTGCTAAATCAGTAATTTATGCGGACATACTGAGGGACTTTGCAGAGCAGGCTGTAGGAAGTTGTAGTCTTAATTTACCATACCATAAAGACAGCTTTGGAAGAAGGTGAGGATTTAAATGATAAAATTAATGTTAACACTGGTTTTACATTTTTAATGGTGATTCTGGATTACTTTGTGTCAATTTCTTTTGAGAAACATTTTAAAACTTAGATTTATATGTCTTTATTGCATATCTTGCCTCAAAAAATAACTGATAGAGTTAGTTCTTTTAATAAAAAATAATCACGGCCAGGCACGGTGGCTCATGCCTGTAATCCCAACACTTTGGGAGGCTGAGGCAGGGGGATCACGAGGTCAGGAGATCGAGACCATCCTGGCTAACATGGTGAAACCCCGTCTCTACTAAAAATACAAAAATTAGCCGGGCGTGGTGGCGCATGCCTGTAATCCCAGCTACTTGGGAGGCTGAGGCAGGAGAATCACTTGAACCAGGGAGTCGGAGGTTGCAGTGAGCCAAGATCGTGCCACTGCTCTCCAGCCTGGGGACAGAACAAGATTCCGTCTCAAAAAAACAAAAAAACAAACACACACACATACACACACACACACACACAAAAACAACAACAAATAATCGCTTATAAGTTTAATGTTCTCTTGACTTGGAATTCCGTGTCATTTATTCAAATTCTGTAAGGATGACAAACTTGTCATATCCATCTTTGTGTAGCCTTTCAGTAAATGTGTGTAGATTTAATTTCATTTTGTAAATTTAATTATGCGTAATTCAGTTTGTACATTTTCTAATCTCTTACATTTTTATTGCCACTTAAAAACTTCTGAGTGAGCTGGCTTGGTAGAAGAAGTTAAATTAAGGTTTGGAATTATAGCATGTGCACCCAATTAATTTAAAGTGCTGTTTCAGTAATAAGAGGAGTAATGTTATTGTTTTTAATGAAATATGTTTATTTCTTGAAGAAATTAGGGCTGTTTAAATTCAAGGCATATAATAAAATTCTAGGAAATTTCTTAATATTCATTTACAAGTATTGTGGGGATGATGTATGTACTATTTTTAGTGATTCTGTTCTAGGGTGGGAATTCTTATTTATGTTTTCCCTCCTGCAGTGTATGAAGAAATAGAGTGCTTTTTTGAGGTGGGAAAGAAGTTTTGAAAATCCATGTCCTAATAGAGTTTGTAGCAGAAGATGGAGGAGAACCAAAGGACAGAGTGTTAGGAGAAAAGCATGGGAAAGCGGTAGTTAAGGCGTATAGCTTAGATACAGAGTCTGGAGTGTCTGTCCAAGGTATTTTAACTCTTGCTACTCGATTTTTGTTTTGGTGTTTATTTTACATAAAGTGGATTTTTTTGAGATCACTATTACTGGTTGTAATTATATAAAAATGCATTCTTAATTATAGTTTAATTTAATAATTTACTTTATATATGTTCTAAATGAAGCCCTGAAAGAGAACAGCTCAGAGGTTGTACAGCCTTTTTTAATGGGTTGTGGAACCAAGGAACCGAAGATCACTCAGCTATGTTTGGCTGCTATTCAGAGACTCATGTCACATGAAGTCGTGTCTGAGGTAATGTGAAGATTTTATCTAAACTGCACCTAAGAGTTGAATCAGGAGTTTTCATGAAAGGAGAATGAAACATACCTGATATTTAATATAAAACCTTTACAAATAGCAATGTGCTCGGAAAAAATGGCTTTATTTAAAATATTGCCAAATTTTCTCCTCATTAAACACTCACAAACAAGTATTTTTGCAAGTCATTTGTAATCTAAGAAGTCACAGTTCAGTAATATAGATGAAAATTTTGAGACTCAAGCAAGTTTTCAATTTAATTGGTTATTTAATTTTTCTTTTATAAAAAGAGGAGGGAAGAGCATGACTCTCTTTCCTAGATTATATGGAGTAGTAATTTGTTTTTCATTAACTTAAACGTATTGTTCGTATCTAACCTTATGATGGAAAAATGAGAAAAAATATTTCTTAACCATGAATCTGCATGTTGGTCTCAAATTTAATGGTGTTATCTTAATTTTGTACTCCATAAGTACTATAATAGAAGTAATAAATGTTTTGACATTAATGTATCATCTTAAACAATGTCAGATTTAATTGAGTGTGCCAATGTGTTGTTCATATGGGTTGTATTTTTTTTCTGTAGCATACTGTAAATGAAGTATTTGTATCTGAAACAGCAGGCTCATAGCTAATTTGCATATGTCCATATTATTCATGTCCGAATACAATCTATCAATATTATTGTAGAAATGAGCTGTGATTTTGACTGGGTATTACAAAACTGCTTGCTGCTATTTGTATATATTCAAATAGGATATTACAGTTTTCGAGGGAGAGAATTAATTGATTGTAAGTCCTAAATTACTTGAGAGATGTGTTTGGATCTAGAGATCTAAAAATATGGGTTTTGTTATTGTGATCAAGAAATCCTCTTCAGCTGAGGTAGGTTTGTATACCTTTTCTTATTTAGGGACATCAACATCTATATTTTATTTGCTGACAATAATTAAAATAACTATTTTACAGACTGCAGCTGGAAATATAATTAACATGCTTTGGCAGCTAATGGAGAATAGTCTTGAAGAACTTAAGCTACTTCAAACAGTTCTTGTTCTTTTAACAACCAATACAGTAGTTCATGATGAGGCACTTTCTAAGGTAGGAAAACTGTTTGCCAGAGTTCATATGTGCTTTGAGACAGTATTTGAATACGCTGGCTGAAAGAGAAAAGCTTGGTGTCATTTGACCCAAAAGCAACTTGCCTACAGCTATTGTGATGATTGACATTGCATGTTAATAACTGTTGGTACCTTATTTTTTCCAGTTTAGAGTTGAAATCAGGTTGGGGTGCTTAAGCAAAGCCCCCTGGGTACAGCCAACAGGCTGAGTTGTGAATAGGAAATGGAAAAAAGAGAGAAAGTAGCCCAAGAGTAAGAATAGGGAAGGAGGGAACTAAGAAAAAAAAAAACGTGTTGTAAGATCACGAGGTCAGGAGATCGAGACCATCCTGGCTAATGTGGTGAAACCCCGTCTCTACTAAAAATACAAAAAATTAGCTGGGCATGGTGGCGGGTGCCTGTAGTCCCAGCTACTCGGGAGGCTGAGGCAGGAGAATGGCGTGAACTCAGGAGGCGGAGCTTGCAGTGTGCCGAGATGGTGCCACTGCACTCCAGCCTGGGCTACAGAGTGACACTCTGTCTCAAAAAGAAAAAAAGATACTGCCTTGAGTATTTTAGATTCCTTGTGATAGCTCTCCCTACCCATAATTTCACATGTATATGGTATGTAAACCAGACAGTTCAAATATGTTTCTTAAATGGCTAGACAAATCTTCTTTCACCATTTATACTAGATAAGATTGCATGTATGATGGCTAGCTCTCATTTTGTCATCACTCCCACCCCCTTTGGAACATGTAAGAGCCGTTCTATTATTTATTTCACTTTTTAAAAAGTTTTTTATTATGAAATATTTCTAAAGAACAGAAAGTAGAGAGTACCATAGCAATAAATAAATTATTGTCTAAGGAATTTTTGAGACTCTCAGTAATAGCTTTATTATAATTTGCATGGCTCGTAAAGAAGTACAGTATACTGTCACATTAAGCTGTGTATACTATCTCAAGTGATGTTCTTAGATCATAATGAGATTTTAATTGCAAATACTTTATTCTTTTAAGCTTATATGAACTATATAAATACTGTATGTATTTTTGTATATCCTTTTGTGTATCGTTCCTCTTGGTTTCTAGCTATCAAATTATTGTTCCGATACATATATTTAAAATTTTATTAAAGGTTTTCATTTGATCTACTAAAGAAATAAGAACTGATTATAGGATTTATTTTAGTATGTTGGTTAATTTGGAAATGCAATAATTGGGGATGGGAAAAATCAAGTATAAAGAAATAGTATGAAATTGAGTAATATGAAGGCTTCTATATAACTGTGTACTGTGTCTTTCCTTTAGTTGAAATCTAAAGAGTAGTAGCAATATCAAAGGCTTGTGTCTTTTAAAATTTTTAGTATAGTTAAGGTGATAGGCATTGATTCTAAAACTACCATTATGTTTTTCTCCAAGAGTGACTTTTAAAAGTATAAAACTTTTGGAAGGATAAATAGAAGAAAATCTTCGTGATATTGGGGTAGGCAAAGATTCTTAGGGCACAAAATCTAAAATCCTTGAGTAAGCCACAGAATGTGAGAAAATACAAATATCTGACAAAGGACTTGTATCTAGACTATATAAAGAATTCTTAAAATTCATTCATAACACAGACAACCCAATTAAGTATGGACAAATGGTTTCAACAGACACTTCATTAAAATAATATATTCAAATGGGTGACAAACACATGAAAATAAGTTTAGTGTTATTATTAGGGACACAAATTAAAACCATACGGAAATAGTATTATGCTTCCATTAGAAGAGTTACAATGAAAAAAGACCGTATCAAGTGTTATGGAGGATGTAGGGATAGTTCTAAATTCACGTATACTGCTGGCAGAAATGTAAAATTGTAAAACCACTGGGAAAACTGGTGGTTTCTTTTCTTCTCTTTTTTTTTTTTTTTTTTTTGAGATAGAGTCTTGCTCTGTCACCCAGGCTGGAGTGCAGTGGCGCAATTTTGGCTCACTGCAACCTTCCACCTCCCAGGCTCAAGGGATTCTCGTGCCTCAGGCTCCCAAGTAGCTGGGATTACAGGTGTGCACCACCACACCCAACTAATTTTTGTGTTTCTAGTAGAGACAGGGTTTCACCATGTTGGCCAGGCTGGTCTTCAAATCCTGGCCTCAAGTAAACCACCCACCTCAGCCTCCCAAAGTGCTAAGTTTACAGGCGTGAGCCACCATGCCCAGCCAACTGGCGGTTTTCTTAAAAAGTTAAACCTGTTCTTACCAGATGACCCATCCATTTCACTTCCAGATATTTACCCAAGATAAATGAAAACATATGTCCTCACAGTGACTTATATATATGAATGTTCATAGCAGCTTTTTTTTTTTTTTACAATAGTCAGAACCTGGAAACTGCCCAAACATTCACCAGCAGGTAAATGGATAAGCAAAACACGGTGTACTCATACAATAGAATACTACTTGGTAATAAAAGGTACAAACTACTGATAAACAGAACAAAGTGGATGAATTTCACAAATATTATTCTAAGTGGAAGAAGCTGGGCCCAAATGAGCACATACTGAATTAATCTGTTCATATAAAAATCATAGAAAATGCCCATTGATCTGCAGTAAATAAAGCACATGGGTGCTTGCCTGGGGCCAAGAGTAGAGGAAGAGATGGGTGGCAAAGGAGCACGAGAAAACTTTTGGGGTGATGGAAATATTTCGTTTCTCAATTGTGGCCATAGTTTCATGGGCCCACATGTTTGTCAGAACTCATCAAATTATATAAGTTTAAGGGATTCTATAATTTATTGTATATAAATTACATCTCAATAAACTTGAGTTTTAAGAGAAAAAAAGACTCCTTTTAAAAGTTTCATAATTTTATTTATTTATATGCTTAGCAATCACATAGCTTCTCCAGATCATTAAGTGATACAACAAACTTTGAGTTCATGTTATTTGCAAAGCAAGTCATTTTGGGGAAATAAAAGCATAACACATTGTTATATAGATGTTAAAAGAACCAAATTTTAAAAGGTATGTTTCACATTACCATAGCTAATCTTCTGTGGCTATATATTTACTGACAACTTGGATTACATCAAAATCTGAGGATTTTTATATTTTATTGTAAATGGTGGGACTTTCCATATTGGTAATTGAAACAACCAAACATAAATTATTCAATTTGTAGTTACATGTGGTAAAATAAAGATAATGGCCTTGCTCTTCAATCTTATTTCACACTAAATGAAAATTGTGTTTTCAGGCAATTGTTCTCTGTTTTCGACTACACTTCACAAAAGATAATATTACAAATAATACAGCTGCTGCTACAGTGCGACAAGTTGTTACTGTTGTTTTTGAGAGGATGGTTGCTGAGGATGAGCGACACAGAGGTAAAGTGCTAGAAGTTGTTTTACTTCGTGGGTGGTTCTTGGATGATTTCATTTTTATTAACTTTCATTCAGCCTTTGCTGAGATGATCAACATTATTATGTCTATAATGGCAATTTAAAAAATAAATTCCTCACAATTTGATCCCTCTAAGGAATAGGCTCCTTGTTTTCCTTGTTTATTTCTAGTGTATGCATAATTTTGTATTAAATATGATAATTTCACATTTTAAACCAAGTATTGCATTATATGTATTTTTTAACCAAACATTACATTCTATGAATTTTTCATGTTATTGCTTCATCCTCATAATTTAAATTTTAATGATTGCATTATATTCCATGGCCATTCTGTAATTTAACTGAACTAGTCCCCTATTGGACACTTGCATTGTGTTCAGTGTTTTGTAACTGTTTTGGGTGGTTTCCTACATATCTTTTTGAATTATTTCTTTAGGATAAATTTCCAAGAGTGGGCTTCCCTCGTAAATTTTTGTCTGTATCTGCTAACGTGTGTTAAGAACATTTAAATAATATAAAAATTAATTTTTGGCTGGGTGCTGTGGCTCATGCCTGTAATCCTAGCATTTTGGGAGGCCATGGTGGACAGATTGCCTGAGCTCAGGAGTTTGAGACAAGCCTGGGTGAAACCCCATCTCTACTAAAATACAAAAAATTTGCTGGGCGTGGTGGCGTGCACCTGTAGTCCCAGCTACTCCAGAGGCTGAGGCAGGAGAATCGCTTGAACCCGGGAGGCAGAGGTTGCAGTGAGCTGTGATTGCACCACTGCACTCCAGCCTGGGTGACAGAGCAAGACTCCATCTCAAAAAAAAAAAAATTTTTTTTTAATATTTTTATCGAATACCTTTGTTAGAATATTTCCACTTTGGTATATTGTTCTTTCTTTATTTTTTCTTGGGGAAAAGTGCAGGTAGAATTCTAGTAGTTTGAAATATTAAGGAATTATAATGTGTCCCATTTGGTTAAAATATTCAAAATCATATTGTAATAACACAGGGCAATTCCCCAGTTTCAATGTTTTTTTTTTTTTTTTTTTTGAGACGGAGTCTCGCTCTGTCACCCAGGCTGGAGTGCAGTGGCGCGATCTCGGCTCACTTCAAGCTCCGCCTCCCGGGTTCATGTCATTCTCCTGCCTCAGCCTCTCCGAGTAGCTGGGACTACAGGCGCCCACCACCACTCCCGGCTAATTTTTTTGTATTTTTAGTAGAGACGGGGTTTCACCGTGGTCTCGATCTCCTGACCTCGTGATCCGCCCGCCTCGGCCTCCCAAAGTGCTGGGATTACAAGCGTGAGCCACCTCGCCCGGCCAATGTTTTATACATTCATAACCTCAATAAAATTCCTGGATTGGTAGTTTTAGTTGTTTGTCTCTAAGGCTAATCTGCCATTTAATACTTTATAGCAAGGTAGAAATACTTAGAACTTTTTTTTTTCAGGTAGTCTTTAAGTCAATATTTATTCAAAACAGGCTGTCATAACTAACAGAGAATGATATTTTTTACTAGTAGTTAAAGAAATGCTGAGTTGGGAAACACCATCCTAGCTGATTCTTAGCTGGTGAATATCTGTTAACTGACATGGTAACAGCAGCAGATCAAGCAGTAATTCTCTTGAAGACCGTGAAATAGTAGAGGAGTTAACCATATGGTGAACGTTTATATGTTTGTTTGATATTTAAAAGCACATTTAAAGATCATGTGAATTTTAAATCTGTGAAATAAAGGGGCTGAAGAATGGGAGACTGGGAAACCAAATGCATGGACAAAGATACCGAGCTTATTAGAGTGAATGTAAGGTAGCAAAGAGTGATTTTTATGGTATTTGGTGTAAAAATAGATTTCCATTTTTTTTTGTTTTGGAGGCATATGTTAACATTGGAAATTTTAATTCTGAAATTATAATTACAACTTATATAAACAAATATTTATTTTAAACATTATCTTTTAAACAGAATGTATAATTTATTAAAGGCTATTATGAACTCCTAAAACCCCTCCTGTTTTGATTGCAGATATTATAGAACAACCAGTACTGGTACAAGGAAATAGTAACAGAAGATCTGTCAGTACCCTCAAACCTTGTGCTAAAGATGCATATATGCTTTTCCAGGTATTTTAGTTGATAAAAGTAATTTTTATTCTAAAATATAGTTTTGTGTGAATTTTTTAGTTGGGGATTTTATGTCTAATTTTTTTAATGTGAATTTTTTTGAAAATATGTCAAAGGTAGTATTAAAATAGTTCTAAAGAACAACTTTTATATTTACTTTATAGCTAATTAACATGATAAAATGTTATGACTCACTTTAAGAAAATAAAATGAAATAAATGCAGGACTAGAAAAAAGGTATATCAGAAACAACTAGTCATACAAAAAAAAGTTTCTTTAAACAAGGAAAATTTAAGTAATAAATTTGGTCTGTGTAGTATAATTTGATACATAGGTACCTGATTTTTACATCACTTGTCATGAATAAATAATTTTAGGTAAAACAAGATTAATCTGTACTGAAAATATTATTACTTCGGAATAAAAGCTTATTTTTTCATTTGAAATAATGTTAGATTAATCATTTATGTGTCTACTGTCTCTGTGTTGTCAGTAGTTATATGATTCTTTAAAAGTTTACTTATATAATCTATCAATTACACAATTTGTCAAAATTGGAATTACCAGTGCTTAGTTTCTAAGGAGCAAAAACATGTATTATATAAGAAGAGAGATTTTTTTTAAAGATTTATGAACTGTGAGTTTTGAAAAGCACATTTAATTCTAGCACGTGAAATTGTTGGATTTATTTTCCCAGGATCTTTGTCAATTGGTTAATGCTGATGCTCCTTATTGGCTAGTGGGCATGACAGAAATGACTCGGACGTTTGGCCTCGAATTACTTGAGTCAGTCCTCAATGATTTTCCACAGGTCTTTTTACAAGTAAGCCATTTATAGTATCTTGTGACAAAGTTAATCTTAATTGTTTTACAGATGTTTTTAAAGAAAGCGACGTGTATTTTTTTTCCACCTTAAAAGTTTCAAAGAGGCCAGACTTGGTGGTTCATGCCTGTAATCCCAACACTTTGGGAGGCTGAGGTGGGAGGATTGCTTGAGCCTAGGAGTTCGAGACCAGCCTAGGTAACATAGTGAGACACCATCAATGCAGAAAATAAAATGAAAAGGCTGGGCACGGTGGCTCATGCCTGTAATCCCAGCACTTTGGGAGGCCGAGGTGGGTGGGTCATAAGATCAGGAGTTTGAGACCAGCCTGGCCAATATGGTGAAACCCCCTCTACTAAAAATACAAAAATTAGCCAGGCGTGATGGCAGGTGCCTGTAGTCTCAGCTACTCAGGAGGCTGAGGCAGGAGAATTGCTTGAACCTGGGAGGCAGAGGTTGCGGTGAGCCAAGATCACACCACTTCACTCCAGCCTAGGTGACAGAGCAAGACTCTGTCTCAAAAAAGATAAATAAAACAAAATTTTTTTAAAAAAGCTAGGCGTGGTGGTGCATGTCTGTAGTCCCTGCTGTTCAGGAGACTGAGGCAGGAGAATTGCTTGTGCCCAGGAGGTCAAGTTTGCAGTGAGCTGTGTTCATGCCACTACATTGCAGCCTGGGTGAGAGAGCGAGACCCCATTTCTTAAATTTAAAAAAAAAAAAGGAAGGAAAGAAAAATGTGGAGAATTGTAGCCTCAAACTTTAGACATATAACAGTTTAGTGTTACTTTTTTTTTTTAGTGCCTTAGCATTTTGGAATTTTAATAATAGAAAGAATCTCTAGAGACAATCTATTAATAGGTATTTCCCAGTGTATGGGTCTATGAAGGAAATGTGGTGTGTGAGCTACTTGTGTAATATTTAAAAGCCTAAAGAAATTATTGATTTTTACTTGCTTATATATCTAGCTATGTGTTTTCACATAACTTAAATGGAAAACAACCAAAGTCCAAAATCAAGTCAGTGACTTGCACAGGATCCGTTAGTTATTAGCAGGTCTTGAACTGTAATTTAGGTTTTTTAACTACTCATCTAGCTCCTTCCCCTACCATGCTTCCTCCCTAAGTAATCCATTTTATCCTTTGCTCTTACCTACAAAATGCGTGAATCAAGTGCTGCAGTAATATAAGATTTTTTAGGCCAGGATTTGGAGCTGAAATTATTTTTATATGGCTCATAATTTTTGGTATACATTAGGCAGTTGTTAAATGGTTTTGGCGAGCAGTATATACTGATGATTCCCTTTCTTGTAGTGTAATAGGATAAGCAGTATTTAGATATAATTTGTCCAGCACTCTTGTATAAATAATAGTCATAGTAGCTGTCATTTCTTGACTGCCTTCTACATGCTATGTGCCAGATTCCTTACATATTATATTCTCTTTTATCTTCCCAAATGCCTGAGATACCAGTTATCACTGTTTTACACATGAGGAAACTACAACATCCAGAGGATTAAACAATTTGTCTGCAGTGTCATGGTTTATAAGTGATGGAGTTGGGACTTGAACTCATGTTGATCCAAATTAGTTTCTCTCCATATCCTCTCTTTTTTATTTACACATCACATCCCGACCATCACCTTCAAAATATATTCAGGATCCAGTCACTTCTTACCACTTCTACAATTATTCTAGTCTAAGCTACCATCACCTCTTACTTGAATTATTGTGTTGTCTTCCTAACTGGTCTGCTTGCATATATATTAATACTTGTACCACTTATTATAGTTGTTTATGACACCACATCCAGAATGGTCTTTTAAAAAAGTCAAATCTTTTTAGTCTCTTGTAAATTGCTTCAGTTGATATCCTCCTTATCAGACTAAAAGATGAAGTGTCCTTATGCTCTGTGGAACTTTTCATGACTTAGTCCCCAGTATTCCCTGATCTTGTTTCTTTCCTCTGTTCTCTTTGCCCTCACCCTTTGGCCACAGTGTCCTTCTTGTTGTTTCTGAAGTGCCTCAAGCAGACTCCTGCCCCAGGGCCTTTGTACTTATATTCCTGGGCCTTGAATCCTTTTTTCCTCATATGGCTTGCTGTCTTATTTTTTTGAGGGCTTTGCTCAATCGTCAACTTATCAGACACATCTTCCCCAACCACATTGTGTAAAATGGCAACCTTTTTTCCTACCAGCACCATTATCTTTCTTATCTCTCTTTATTTTTCTTTGTAGCACTTACACACGTATATATGTATTATATATTATTACATATTGTGTATTATTTTATTTTCTCTCTTTCCCTACAAGAAGATAAACTCTAGAGGCAGGGATTTAGTACACTGTTGTATAGCTGTCTTTAGTAATAGTGCCTGGCATGTGGCAGGTGTTTGATAAATATTTGAATGAATGAATTGGTTAATGAATTTGAATTTAAAAGTTTTATGTTTGGGTCATGTTTTCTGACTTTATAGGAAAAGATTTGAAACTGTTTTTACAGGTTTTTTTTCTTTTCTTTTCTTTTTTTTTTTTTTTTTTTGAGACAGAATCTTGCTCTGTCGCCCAGGTTGGAGTGCAGTGGCGCGATCTCGGCTCACTGCAAGCTCCACCTCCCATGTTCACGCCATTCTCCTGCCTCAGCCTCCCGAGTAGTTGGGACCACAGGCGCCTGTCACCATGCCTGGCTAATTTTTTGTATTTTTTTTTAGTAGAGATAGGGTTTCACCGTGTTGGCCCAGATGGTCTCGATCTCCTGACCTCGTGATCTGCCCACCTCGGCCTCCCAGAGTGCTGGGATTACAGGCGTGGGCCATCGCACCTGGCCTGTTTTTACGGATTTATTATACTTACAAAATTTACTTTATTCTTCTTGCTATAAAGCATGGAAGGGGAAGAATTCTCTGTGTAAGATCCTAGAATTTCATCCTGTACAATTTTCTTCCAGAGATAAATATTTGTTTCTTTTTTTAACTCATCATTCACATATGCAATCAAAATTTACCAGTTACTTAAGTTTTATGCCAAGTATACAGAAGTTAAATAAGACTGATAAAATCTTTGCCCTGTGGCACTTACAATTCTAATGGGGAGACAGATTTTAACTGAGTTGATAAGGCTTGATGAGTGTTGTGAAGATAAGTATTAAAAGTGTTAGGAAATGAATAACGGGACCAGACCTGGTGGAGAGTTGGTGATAAATCAAGGATAGGATACTTAAGCTTGTAAATGAAGGATTAAGAGTAGTTAGGAGATACAGAGAGAACAGGAAAAGAGCGCTCCACACAGAAGGAATTCAAAGAGCAGCGACCCTAAGAAAGGATGTCTTCTTTTCTAGAAAAATAAGCTTTAAGGGCATTGAAGCTTTGCCTTTTGCCTCAATGAAGTGTTGTAGTGGAAGATGAAAAAGGCAGTCTCAAAGATGATTTCTAGCTTCCTGGCTTGAACAGTGAACCACTTGCTAAGATGGAGTACTCCATGGGCAGAATTTTTATCACAAAGGACACATTATTCATATATATACTAATTTCAAGGTATCTGTGAGACGTTCAAAATGTTAGTTGGACTTATGCCTTTCAAGGTTTGGGGCTGAAATTATAAATTTAAATGTTCCTGGCATATAGTTGCTAATTGAAGATATGGGAGTGAATGAGATTTTCTGTGATAAGAACCTAGAGTACAAAGCAAGGGTGTGGTACTCTGGAACTCTGAGGAAGCTCAACATTAAACAGTTGAGGATGAGCATATACAAGAGACTGAGAACACAAGGCCAGAAGGCAGGAACAAATCTAAGAGAGTGTGACATAATAAAAGACAAAAGCAAAGAAAGTTTCAAGACGAAGCAAGTAATCGGTTATATCAGATGGTTCACAGAGATCTGGTAGGCGCAGTGGCTCACACCTGTAATCTTAGCACTTTGGGGGGCTGAGGCGGTCAGATGGCCTGAGTTCAGGAGTTCAAGACCAGCCTGGGCAACATAGTGAGACCTTGTCTCTATGAAAAATTAAAAAAAAAATCAGCTGGGCCTGGTGGCACATGCCTGTAGTCTCAGCTACTTGGGAGGCTAAGAGGTGGGAGGATCATTTGACCCCAGGAGGTCAAGGCTGCAGTGAGCCATGATCATACCACTGCACTCCAGCCCGGGTGACAGAGCAAGACCCTATTTCAAAAACAGAACAAAACAAAACAAAAACAAAGAGATTTGATAAGATGAAGATTGGAAAGACTGGAAAGTGCTTTGGCCACAGAGATCATGATGAATATAATGAGAAGTGGAGAAGTAGAGTTGGGATGGTTGGTGATAGTGCAGGAGGAAACCCAACTGTAGTAAGTTGAGTAGTGAGAGGGAAACAGTGAATTGGTAAAACTTTTAAGAATTGCTTAAGAATTACCAGTATGTTTATATATTAACCAATATACAAAATAATTATTTTTGTAAAATATGAAAGTGGACTTTACTTTTCATTTTGGCAGTCAAACTAACTGTAGATGTGAGAGTGTAATTTCAAATCATTTATCTCTTAAGATCTCATTTTGGGGGAAAGAATGAAAAAGTATACTAAAATATTTATAAAAGTCTGGAAGAGTATACATGCAGAAGTTAACAATGACTAGTCCACTAATCTCCAGGAGGTGAGATTAGGCAAGACTTTTATTTTTATCTTTTTATTTATCTGTGTTTTCAGATTTTCTTTCTTGAGACTCTGATTTTTTAAAACGTACATTTAGTGGCTTATGCCTGTAATCACAGCACTTTGGGAGGAGGCTGAGGCAGGCAGATCACCTGAGGTCAGGAGACCCTGCCCAACATGGTGAAAACCCATCTCTACTAAAAATACAAAAATTAGCCAGGCGTGGTGGCACATGTCTGTAATCTCAGGTACTTGGGAGGCTGAGGCTGGAGAATTGCTTGAACCTGGGAGGTGGAGGTTGCAGTGAGCCGAGATTGTGCCATTGCACTCCAGCCTGGGTGACAGAGTGAAACTCTATCTCAAAAAAAAAAAAAAAAAAAAAAGATACACATAAAAAATTTTGTGATTCTGGCCGGGCGCGGTGGCTCACGCTTGTAATCCCAGCACTTTGGGAGGCTGAGGTGGGCGGATCACGAGGTCAGGTGATCGAGACCACGGTGAAACCCCGTCTCTACTAAAAATACAAAAAAAAATTAGCCGGGCGTGGTGGCGGGCGCCTGTAGTCCCAGCTACTCAGAGAGGCTGAGGCAGGAGAATGGCGTGAACCTGGGAGGCGGAGCTTGCAGTGAGCCGAGATCGCGCCACTGCAATCCAGCCTGGGCGACAGAGCGAGACTCCGTCTCAAAAAAAAAAAAAAAAAATTTTGTGATTCTGAGCAAAGAAGCTGCTCTATGCCTTATTTTCCTTCTCTGTAAGATTAAAGGATTAGGTCAAATGATTTTTGTGATATTTTCTTTGTTTATAGCTTCAATGAAATTTGAATGACTACAACAAAATGTATTTGAGGCTAGTCATTAAATACAGCCTAGGCCTTATATTGTCAGTGAAATGGGATTACTCTTGGCTAATATAGGCAGGGAATTAACAGGTTAAGGAGTGCTTTCTTTATGATATATCATGACTATAAGTAAAATTTAAGAATTATTTGCAAGATTCCCTGACTTGTAAAATAATTATGCTTGTTTGCCATTGCATGTTTTATCAGCTCGTCATGTTCTGTTCAAGCAGTCCAAGCAGAACAAAATTTTAAGTTAATTATTAAATCTCTGCATGAATGGAATTGTTCTTTGAAAAATGAAATCAATGAATTATATAACTTATACTTTATTAGGAAATTTTCTTTCCTTAGCTACCTATTTGCTTGAATTTGTATAGCTTTTCTTTTCTTTCTTTTTTCTTTTCTTTTCTTTTCTTTTTCTTTTTCTTTTTTTTTTTTCTGTGTGAGATAGGGTCTTGCTCCATTGCCCAGATTGGAGTACAGTGGTGTGATCATGGCTCACTGCAGCCTCAACCTCCCTGGGCTCAAGTGATCCTTCCACTTTAGCCACCCAAGTAGCTGGGACCGCAGGAGGCACCACTATATCCAGCTAATTTTTGTTGTTGTTGTTGTTGTTGTTGTTGAGACAGGGTCTCCCTGTGTTGCTCAGGCTGGTCTTGAACTCCTGGATGCCAGCAATCCTCCTATCTCAGCCTCCCAAAGTGCTAAGATTCCAGGCCTGAGCTACCATGCCTGGCTCTATTTTCTTTCTTCTGTTTATGTTTTTAATTACCAGTGTCCAGCTAAAATTGAAGTTTCTATTAATCACCAATTACTTAATTCTAAAATCATTAAATATTCCTTTTAAACTTATATTCTTTCAAAAACTTCTTGTAATACTGATTATTATTATTATTATTATTTTTTGAGACAGCATCTTGTTCTGTTACCCAGACTGGAGGGCAGTGGCATGATCATGGCTCACTGCAGCCTTGACCTCCTGGGTTCAAGTGTTCCTTCCACCTCACCCTCCCAGATAGCTGGGACTACTGGTGTGTGCCACCATACCTGGCTAATATTTTAATTTTTTTTGTAGAGATGGGGTCTCACTGTGTTGCCAAGGCTCATCTTGAACTCCTGGGCTCAAGCTATCCTCCCACCTTGGGCTCCCAAAATGCTAAGATTACAGGCATGAGCCACCATGCTGGGCTCTGATGACTGTTCTGACCTTAGACTGTCTAAGTGCAATACGAATTTCAAAATTGTATGTAACTATAAAATAATAAAACATATAAACTTATAGTAAAGCTAAATTATTAATACTGGTTATTAAGAAGTTTTGTTTCCTAGTGAGACTGTGTTTTTAGAAGTATTAAGTACAAATAAAGTTAATTTTTTTCTTTCTTTTTTCCTTGCAAATAGCACCAAGAATTTAGTTTCCTCCTCAAAGAAAGGGTATGTCCTCTTGTGATAAAGCTCTTTTCTCCAAATATAAAGTTCAGACAAGGTTCCAGCACCTCATCTTCTCCAGCACCAGTTGAAAAACCATATTTTCCTATCTGCATGCGTTTGCTGAGAGTAGTATCTGTTCTGATTAAGCAGTTTTACAGTCTTTTGGTAAGTGCTAATTTCCTTATGTATTTGTGTATATAGTTGCATGTTGTGCCCTTTGTAAAAAGTGGTCTGTTGTAGTGCGTTTAGTTTTTTCAATTCAGTTTAACAGAATTTTTTTGAGTACCTACATGTATTCTAGGTACTCTAAAGGTTTGTTCTGTCCTTTCTTGAATCTTGCTTATGTTTATAGAGTATTCATAATGTGTGAAGCAGAGTCACTGCCTGTTGTCTGAAGGCAGCATAGGAATTGTGGTTTAGAAACTCAGCTTCTTAGCTAATTGTCTGTATCTCATTTGAAGGATTATTAAAATTATAGTCTCTTCAGTTTATTCTACATTCATTTTTACTGTTTCATATGTCTTAACAGATTAAAGCAAAGACATTGAAGATTTGGTCAAATCTAGGATTAGAAACCAATTATTTTGACTTACAGTCCAATATTGTATCTATTTTGCATAAGTTAATGCATGCCTATTATGTTGTGATATTCCGGATGATAATTCTATTTACGTAATGCTTTAGTCGTAAACATTCAAATACTGTTTCTCAGAAAAAATAATGCACCATGTTTTTTAAAAATTCTGTGTTAAGTCAAATTCAGCATTCTGTAATTTTTTCACATTTATATTCTTCTTCTTCTTCTTCTTTTTGAGATGGAGTCTCGCTCTGTCACCCAGGCTGGAGTGCAGTGGCACAATCTCGGCTCACTGCAACCTCCACCTCCTGGGTTCAAGCAATTCTCCTGTTTCAGCCTCCTGAGTAGCTAGGACTACAGGCACCCGGCACCACACCTGGCTAATTTTTGTATTTTTAGTAGAGATGGGGCTTCACCCTATTGGTCAGGCTGGTCTTGAACTCCTGACCTCAGGTGATCCACCCACCTCAGCCTCCCAAAGTGCTGGGATTACAGGCGTCAGCCACTGCACCTGGCCCTATATTCTAAAAATAGACAATATAATAATAGTAGGAGACTTCAATATTCTACTTCCAATAAAGGTAGAACAACCAGACATAAGACTAATAAGGAAACAAAGGACTTGAACAACACTGTAGAACAGTTGGACCTAACAGACATAAACAGAACACTCCACCTAACATCAGCAGAATACACATTCTTTTCAAGTGCACATTGATTATTCTCAAGGATAGAGCTTATGGTAAGCCATAAAACAAGTCTCAACAAATTTAAGAAGATTGTAATCATACCAAGTATCTTCTCTGACCAAAGTGGAATCCAACCAGAAATCAATAGTGGAAGGAAAATGAGAAGAGTCTCAAATGTATGGAAATTAAACAACATATTAGTTAGGAGAAGGAAGGAAATAATAAAGAATACCACATAAATAAACAAAATGGAGAATAGAAAAGCAATAGAGAGAATCAATGAAAGTTGTTTTTTTGAAAAGATTAAGAAAATTAACAAACCATTATCCAGACTAAAAAGAGAAAATACTCAAATAACTAAAATCAGAAATGAAAGAGGAGACATTACAACTGATGCCACAGAAATAAGAAATTTAAAAGGATCATAAAAGACTACTAGGAAGAATTATGTGCCAACAAATTGGATAACCTAGAAGAAATGAATAAATTCCTTGAAACATACAACCTACTGAAACTGAATCACAAGAAAAAAATTAAACAGACCTATAACTAGTATGGAGATGGAATTAATAACGAAAAACCTTCCAACAAAGAAAAGCCCAAGAGCAGATGGCTTCACTGGAAAATTCAACCAAACATTGAAAGAACAATTAACAAACTCCAAAGAATTGAAGAGGAGAGAAAACTTCCAAGCTCATTTTATGAGGCCAGCATTAATACCAAAGCCAGACAAAAATATTACAAGGGAAAAAAAAAAAAAAAAACAGATCAAGCTCTCTGATAAATATTGATTAAAAAATTCTCAAGAAAGTACAAGGAAACTTAATTCAACAGCATTTTAGAAGGATTCTATGCCATGACCAAATGGGATCTATCCCTGGAATGTAAGGATGTTTCAACATACAAAAATCAGTTAATATAATGCACTACATTAAAAGAATGAAGGTTAAAAACTACATGATCATTTCAATTGACACAGAAAAAGCATTTGGCAAAATTCATCATCCTTTCATGATAAAAACACTCAACAAACTAGGAATAGAACTAAACTACCTTAACCCAATAAATGCCATTTATGAAGAGACAATAACTAATAACTAATATCACACTTGACAGTGAAAACCTGAAAGCTTTCCCTCTAAGATCAGGAACAAGGCAAGATTGCCTACTCTCGCCACTTCTATTCAACATGGTACTGGAACTCCTAGCCAGAGCAATTAGGAATGAAAAAGAAATCAAAGGCATCCACATTGGAAAGGAAGAAGTAAAATTATCTCTGTTTGCTGATGTAATGTTATATTTAGAAAACTCTAAATATTCCACACCAGAAAAACTGTTAGAACTAATAAACATAGCAAAGTTGCAAATATGTCTCTATACACTAACAGTGAACAATTCCAGAAAGAAATTAAGAAAGCAATTTCATTTGCAAAGTACCAAAAAGAATAAAATACTTAGGCATAAACTTAACCAAGAAGGTGAAAAGCCTATATATTGGAAACTATAAAACGTTATTGAAAGAAATTTAAGACACAAAGAAATGGAAAGATATCCAGTGTTCTTGATTAAAAGACTTAAAATTGTTAAAATGTCCATATAATCTAAAGAGATCAATGAATTAAATGCAGTTCCTATCAAAATTCCAACAGCACTTTTTGCAGAAGTAGAAGAAACCATCTTAAAATTCATATTGAATCTCAAGGGACCCCAAATTGCCAAAACTATCTTGAGAAAAAAGAACAAAGTTGGAAGTCTCACACCCCCTAATTTCAAAACATATTACAAAGCTACAGTAATCAGAATAGCATAAAGTGGTACTGGCATAAAGACACACACAAAAACCCATGGAACAGAATGGAGAGCCCAAAACTAAACTCTCATAAATATGGTCAAGTGATCTTTGAAAAGGGTGCCAAGACCACTCAGTGGAGAAAGGATAGTCTCTTTAACCATTATGCTGGGAAAACCGGATATTCACATGTAAAAGAAAGGTTAGACCCTTACCTTATGCCATGTACAAAAAATAATTCAAAATGGATTCATGACCTAAATACAAGATTTAAAACTAAAAAATTCCTAAAAGAAAACATAGGGGAAAATCTTTATGACATTGGATTTCACAATGATTTCTTGACTATGATACTAAAAGCACAGGCAACAAAAGCAACAATAGACAAATGGAACTATATCAAACTTAAAATCCTCTACACCTCAAAGAAAGTAACCAGCAGAGTTGTATTAGTTTTCACACTGCTGATAAAGACATACCTGAGACTGGGCAATTTACAAAAGAAAGAGATTTATTGGACTTACGTTCCATGTGGCTGGGGAGGCCTCACAATCATGGCTGAAGGTGAAAGGCACATCTTACATGGCGGCAGACAAGAGAAGAGAGCTTATGCAGGGAAACCCCCTTTTTAAAACCACCAGATCTTGTGAGACTTACTCTCATGAGAACAGCATGGGAAAGACCTGCCTCCCATGATTCATTACCTCCCACCAGTTCCCTCCACAACACGTAGGAATTAAAGATGAGATTTGGGTGGGGACACAACCAAACTGTATCATTCCGCCCCTGGCCTCCCAAGTCTCATAGGTCCCCATATTTCAAAGCTAATCATGCCTTCCCAACAGTCCTCAAAGTCTTAACTCATCTCAGCATTAACTCAGAAGTCCACAGTCCAAAGGCTCATCTGAGACAAGGCAAGTCTCTTCTGCCTATGAGCCTGTAAAATCAAAACAAGTTAATTACTTCCTAGATACAATGGGGGTACAAGCATTGGGTAAATACAGCCATTCTAAATGGGAGAAACTTGCCAAAACAAAGTAGCTACAGGCCCCATGCAAGTCCGAAATTCAGCAGGGCAGTCAAATCTTAAAGCTCCAAAATGACCTCCTTTGACTCCATGTCTGACATCCAGATCACACCGATGCAAGAGGAGGGTTCCCATGGTCTTGGGCAGCTCCACTCCTGTGGCTTTGCAGGATACAGCCTCCCTTCCAGCTGCTTTCATGGCCTGGTGTTGAGTGTCTGTGGCTCTTCCAGGTGCACAGTGCAAGCTGTTGGTGAATCTGTCATTCTGGTGTCTGGACGGTGGCCCTCTTCTCACAGCTCCACTAGGCGGTGCTCCAGTAGGGACTCTGTGTGGGGGCTCTGACCTCACATTTCCCTTCTGTATTGCCCTAGCAGAGGTTCTTCATGAAGACCCTGCCCCTACAGCAAACTTCTGCCTGGGCATCCAGATGTTTCCATACATCTTCTGAAATCTAGGCAGAGGTTTCCAAACCTCAATTCTTGACTTCTGTGCACTTGCAGGCTCAACACTATGTGGAAGCTGCCAAGGCTTGATGCTTGCACCCTCTGAAGCTCCGGCCTGAGCTCTATGTTGGCCCTTTCGATCACGGCTGGAGTGGCTGGGATGCAGGGCACCAAGCATACAGCACAGGGACCCTGGGCCCAGCCCACGAAACCGTGTTTTCCTCATAGGCCTCTGGATCTGTGATGGGAGGGGCTGCCTCAAAGGTCTCTGACATGCCCTGGAGACATTTTCCCCATTCTCTTGGTGATTAACATTCAGCTCCTTGTTACTTATGCAAATCTCTACAGCCAGCTTGAAATTCTCCTCAGAAAATGGGATTTTCTTTTCTTTTTTGGGGGGAGGGATGGAGTCTTGCTGTGTATGCTGGGCTGGAGTGCAGTGGCATGATCTCGACTCACTGCAACCTCCGCCTCCTGGGTTCAAGTGAGTCTCCTGCCTCAGCCTCCTGAGTAGCTAGGATTACAGGTGTGAGCCATCACACCTGGCTAATTTTTGTATTTTTAGTAGAGACGGGGTTTTGCCACCTTGGCCAGTCTGGTCTCAAACTCCTGACCTCAAGCAACCCACCCGCCTCGGTCTCCCAAAGTGCTGGGATTACAGGCATGAGCCACTGTGCCCCGCCTGTGATTTTCTTTTCTATTGCATTGTCAGGCTGCAAATTTTCCAACCTTTTATGCTCTGTTTCCCTTTTAAAACTGAATGTCTTTGACAGCACCCAAGTCACCTCTTGAATGCTTTGCTGCTTAGAAATGTCTTCTGCCGGCTGGGCGTGGTGGCTCACGCCTGTAATCCCAACACTTTGGGAGGCTGAGGCGGACGGATCATGAGGTCAGGAGATCAAGACCATCCTGGCTAACGTGGTGAAACCCCATCTCTACTAAAAAATACAAAAAACTAGCTGGGTGTGGCAGCAGGCACCTGTAGTCCCAACTACTCCAGCCTGGGTGACAGAGCAAGACTCCATCTCAAAAAAAAAAAAAAAAAAGAAAGAAAGAAATGTCTTCTGCCAGTTACCCTAAATCATTTCTCCCAAGTTCAAAGTTCCACAAATCTCTAGGGTAGGGGCAAAACGCTGCCAGTCTCTTTGCTAAAACATAACAAGAGTCACCTTTACTCCAGTTCCCAACAAGTTCCTCATCTCCATCGAGACCATCTCATCCTGGATTTCATTTTCCATATCCTTATCTGCATTTTGGTCAAAGCCATTCAAATCTCTAGGAAGTTCCAAACTTTCCCACATTTTCCTGTCTTCTTCTGAGCCCTCCAAACTTCCAACATCTGCCTGTTACCCAGTTCCAAAGTCAATTCCACATTTTTAGGTATCTTTTCCACAGCACCCCACTCCTGGTTCCAATTTACTGTAGTAGTCCATTTTCACACTGCTGATAAAGACATACCCAAGACTGGGCAATTTACAAAATAAAGAAGATTAATGGACTTACAGTTCGACATGGCTGGCGAGGCCTTACAATCTTGGAGGAAGGTGAAAGGCACATCACAAATGGTGATAGACACAAGAAGAGAGCTTTTGCAGAGCAACTCCCTTTTTAAAACCATCAGATCTCATGAGATTTATTCGTTATCATGATAACAGCATGAGAAAGACCTGTCTCCATGATTCAGTTACCTCCCACCGGGTCCCTCCCAGAACACGTGGGAATTAAAGATGAGATTTGGTTGGGGACACAGCCCCAAACCATATCCAGAGTGAAAAGGCAACAATTGGGAAAAAAGATTCACAAATTGCATATCTGAAAAGGGATTAATATCCAAAACATATAAAGAACTCCTACAACTCAACAACAACAAAAAACTAATGTTAAAAAATGGGCACAGGACATGAATAGATATTTCTCCAAAGAAGATATACCAATGTCCAACAAGCATATGAAAAGATGCTCAACATCTCCAATCATTAGATAAATGCAGAGCAAAACTGTAATGAGGCTTATGCCCATGAGTGGTCACTGTTAAAAACGAAACAGAACACCAGAAAATAACAAGTGTTGGTAAGGATGTGGAGAAAATTGGAACCCTTGTGCACTGTTGGTGGGAATATAAAATGGTGCAGCCTCAATGGAAAGCAGTATGGAGGTTCCTCAAAAACCTGAAAATAGAATTACCATATGACCCAGCAATACTACTTATGCATATAAATTCAAAAGAATTCAAAGTGTGATTTGAAAGAAATGCTTGTACACCCATGTTCATTGTCACATTTTTGTAATAGCCAAGAGTTGAAAGCAGTTCCAGTGTTCATTGTCAGATGAACAAACTAAGAAAATACAGTGTATACATATGTTGGAATATCATTCAGCCTTAAAGAAGGAAATCCTGTTACTGGAACTTTGGGGACATTCTGCTGAGTGAAATAAGTGAGTCAAGAGAACAAATTACTGTGTAATTCCACTTATGCATGGTACCTTGAGTAGTCAAATTCATAGAGAAGATGGAATGGGCGTTGCCAAGGACCAGGAGGACAAAGGGATAAGGAGTTAGTGTTGAGTGGGTATAGCATTTCAGTTTTGCAAGATAAAAAAGTTCTAGAGGCCAGGTGTGGTGGTGCATGCCTGTAATCCCAGCACTTTGTAAGGCCAAGGTGGATGGATCACCTGAGCTCGGGAGTTTGAGACCTTGGCTAGCCAACATGGTGAAACCCCATCTCTACTAAAAATACAGCCTCTGGCTGAGGCAGGAGAATTGCTTGAATCTGGGAGGCAGAGATTGCAGTGAGCTGACATCACACCATTGCACTCCAGCCTGGGTGACAAGAGCAAGACTCCGTCTCAGAAAAAAAAAAAAGTTCTAGAGAGTTTTTTACACGACGATGTGAGACAGTTGATACTACTCAACTGTACACGTAAATATTGTTGGGGTTTTATATTGTATGGTTTTACCACAATTAAATATTTTTTAATATTGAAAAGATTCCTGCACTCCAATGTTTATTGCAGCACTATTCATGATTGTCAAGATTTAGTAGGAACCAAAGTATCCATCGACAGATGAATGGATAGAGAAAAGTTAGTACATATAGGCAATGGAGTACTATTCAACCATAAAAAAAAAATGAGATCCTGTCATTTGCAACAATATGGATGGAACTGCAGGACATTATGTTAAGCGAAATTAGCCAGGCACAGAAAGACAAACTTCACATGTTCTCACTCGTTTGTAAGAGCTAAAATTTAAAACAATTGAACTAATGGAGAGAGAGAATAGAATGATGGTTACCAGCAGCTGGGAAGGGTGGTGGAGATGGGGAGCAGGGGGAAAGTAGGGATGGTTAATGGGTACAAAAATATAGGTAGATAGAATGAATAAGATCTAGTATTTGATAGCACAACAGGGTGATTAGTCAACAATAATGTACATTTAAAAATAAAGAGGCCAGGCACCGTGGCTCATGCTTGTAGTCCCAGCACTTTGGGAGGCCAAGATCACATGAGGTCGGGAGTTCAAGACCAGCCTGACCAACATGGAGAAACCCCGTCTCTACTAAAAATACAAAATTAGCCGGGCATAGTGGTGTATGCCTGTAATCCCAGCTACTCGGGAGGCTGAGGCAGGAGAATCGCTTGAACCCAGGAGGCGGAGGTTGCAGCCAGCCAAGATTGTGCCATTGCACTCCAGGCTGGACAACAAGAGCAAAACTCCATCTCTAAATAAATAAATAAGTATAATTGGAATGTTTTAGCACAAAGAAATGATAAATGCTTGAGGTGATGCATAGCCCATTTCCCCTGATGTGATGATTATGCATTATATGCCTGTATCAGAATATTTCATTTACTCTATAAGTGTTACATACCTACTATATACTCATAAAAACTAAAAAAAAATGTTTAAGTAAACAAAATAGTGGAAATGAAAATAATTACAGTGTAGTAATATCAATCACCATGGAAAGTCAACAGGATAGGAGGGATTTTTAAAAAGGGGAAGAACTTTAAGGGCCAGTGTAGTTGCCATAGTTGCTATTAAATCAGGTAGTCAGGTCATATGTTGGTCCAAATGTTTAGAAAGTTTTTATGCCTGTCACTAGGCCAACTAAATACCACTTCCTCACTTGTTCCCTAATTATTAGCAGGGCTGTCTTAGAAGCGCTCCTCCTCCTCCTTTCTTTAGAATGTTTCTTAACTACATTAAGTTAAGACTATAGGAAGAGAAAACAGTTCCCCTTTTCCTTTTCATATCCACTAGTCAGTCCTGGAGAAACAAGTATTCTGTTCTCCTCAGTAATGCAGCCTAGTTACATCTTCATAGGAACAAATGCAAAATTCACATTTTGTTTCTGTTGCTAACCAGGACCTCCCAACTTATTTATCATCATCATCTTTTTTTTTTTTTAATAAAATTTGATGCTATTGGCTGAACTATATCCCCCAAAATTAATATATTGAAGCCCCAGTCCCCAACATGACAGTATTTGGATATGTGGCCTTTGAGAGATAATTAGGCTTAGATGAAGACATGAGGGTGGGACCCTCATGATGGGATTAGTTCCCTCATAGAAAGACACCAGAGCATGCTTGCTCTCTCACTTTCTTGCCCTCCACCATGTGAAGATGAAGGAAGAAAGCATCCATTTGCAAGCTCAGAACAGGGCCCTCAGCAGAACCTGACCACGCTAACACCTCCATCTCATATTTCCAGCCTCCAGAATTGTAACAAATAAGTTTCTGTCATTTAAGCCACCCAGTCTCTGGTTATCTTGTTAACGACAGACTAAAGATACTTGGGCCAAGCTGAGATACTTGGTTTCTGTCTATCAATTCTGTTATTTAACAATTTATCTAATAACCTTTTCAGAGATACAGATATCTTAATTCCTCAGTAATTTTCATTTTGGATGAAATTGTTTTATTGAGTTCATCTGTTCTGGACACTGTACAAAGTAATTGTCTTAGTTCCGGCTGTTATATAAAATATGCCAGAAACTGTGTAGCTTAAATCTCAAAGTTCTGGAGCCTCAGAAATCTAAGATCAAGCTACTAGCATATCTGGTGTCTGGTGAGGGTGTACTTCCTGGTTTGCAGATGTCTGTCTTCTCATTTTATTCTTATATGGTGGAGAGTAGAGAGAGGAAGAAGCCTCTCAAGTATCTTCTTATAAGGGCACAATCCCATTCATGAGGGTTTCAGCCTTATGACCTAATTTCCTCTGAAAGACTCCACCTTCAAATATCATCCTACTGGGGAATAGGCTTCAACACATGAATTTTGGGGGTACATAAACATTTAGACCATAGCATTGCTTTGCCTACGTTAATTCATTTTAACTTTACTACAGCCCTGTGAAGCAGACATTCATGTTTGTGTTTTACAGCTGAGAAAAGGAGGACCAGGATGCTTATAGAATTTGCCTGAGATGATGCAGTTTATAAGCTGCAAAACTGGGGTGTTAACTAATTTTTTAGGCTCCATAACACACTTTCAACCCCACTGCACTTTACTACTTCACTGTTTTCTTAGTTCTCGCTCTCTTTTTTTTTTCTTTCTCCAAGGCTGACAGTGCCAGGTTCCTTTTATTGCTTCTATACCATTCTCCATATTTTGACCTTTGTCCCTTTAATTGGTGGGGTGTAGGGGGACAACGTGGACAGATGACAGCACAGCCAGCAACAGAAAAAAATGGAAAGTTACTGCCTAAAGGAAGAGGAAGGCCTGTTTTCCTGCTTTACTTGTGAATTGTGGGTGATGATCAACTGGTGAAACATTGGTTCCTAATAAGGAACTCTAGGACTGTGTTTGCAAAGTTGAGATTTTCAGATATGTATAAGAAAGTAATTCCTCAGTATTGTAATTGGCTACATTGGGACATGTTAGCTTAGAAAAATTTAGGCATTCTACAGTTTCTTCAAGGGCAAAAGTTAGAGGCCTGGTAGTTGGGGGGTAAGCTATATATGGTTGATGTGTGATGCCTCTCTCTTATTTCTCTGTATTTTCTTTATTTAAACCGGGAAATGGTACATCTCCTAGAAGACATACTAGAGGAATAATTCTTATACTTTTTAGTCTCAAGACTGCTTTATTACTTTTTTTTGCAACAGGAAGTGGTCATTTAATAACCATGTGGAAGAGGGGGTGCTACCATTCAAAACACCCCGACGGGTCACAGAATGTTCCAGAGCAGAAAGGCACTGGGGATGCCCTGGCTGTCTGCCATCTCTAGCAGCACACCACTGTTCCAATCATTCAGCCCTTTGTGTCCCTACTAGTCCCTGAAATCGCCTCAGCTGAGTGATACTGGGGGTGGGTGGTGAGAGGGGAATGCTGGGAGGGAGTGACACTTGGGGATCCAAGACAGAGGTATCAGGACCCAAAATAAATAAATCATGTTGAATGCCCTATGAAAACAGTGACCCTTTATATTCTTGAAAAATATTTATGAGCTTTTGTGTATGTGAGTTATTTCTATCATTATTTACTTTATTAAGAATTAAAACTGAAATGATACTAAACCTATTACATGTTAACATAAATTATTTTTATGAAAAATAATTATGTTTTAAAGAAAAAAATTATTTTACGTTTTCCAAATGTAAATGTCATGAATGTCTGGCTTAATAGGAAGCAGCTGGATTCTCATATCTTTTGTCTTCATTCTGTTGTGATGTTTCTTTGGGTTGACACATAACGATGAAAATCTGGCTTCATAAAGACGTAGTTGAAAGGCAGAATTATATTAATGGCCTTTTTAGATAAAATAATGGTGGATATTCTTCTTTGATACTATACCAAACGGGACACTTTCTTTTTTTGTTTGTTTTCTTGAGACGGAGTCTTTCTCTGTCACACTGGCTGGAGTGCAGTGGCGTGATCTCGGCTCACTGTAAGCTCCGCCTCCTGGGTTCATGCCATTCTCCTGCCTCAGCCTCCCGAGTAGCTGGAACTACAGGCGCCCGCCACCACGCCCGGCTAATTTTTTGTGTTTTTAGTAGAGACGGGGTTTCACCACGTTAGCCAGGATGGTCTCGATCTCCTGACCTCATGATCTGCCTGCCTCTGCCTCCCAAAGTGTTGGAATAACTGCGTGAGCCACCACACCCTGCCGACACTTTCTTACAGGTCTAGGATCTGAAACATTTAACTGTGTTACAGTAAAATTCATTTCATTGGTCTTAACATTTCAAATGGATCTTTTAGTCATGCATGATTTTGTAACATCGTGTATTTTAGTTGTATAGATATTCCAAATGTTATCACTTCCTGCAAATATTACATTTGTTAATATCACCACCATTTATCAGAAGAGTCTTAGGTTATAGGGTAGATACAAGTTTTTTTAAATTCTGATTTTTGTCTGAAAGCTCAAATTTTATTATTGGCAACAAACACTGTCAGTTGTTTACCCTAAAGTGACAGGTGTACTTTATTTTTGAGAAACTGTTTGTACAGTATATACAAATGTAAATAATCATGATTTACCATTTGCTTTTTCAGTTAAAATGTTATTCCACAGGGTAAAAAGACTAGCTCAGTTCACAGCTACGCTTTTCTTCCAACAATGATGGTACTTTGATACACAGTAAAAATGTTTCATGTATACTTCCTGTTTTGTCACAAGGAACATTAAAAAGACATGTACTTGGCCAGGCGCAGTGGCTCACGCCTGTAATCCCAGCACTTTGGGAGGCCGAGGCGGGTGAATCACCTGAGGTCAGGAGTTCAAGACCAACCTGGTGAAACCCCATCTCTACTAAAAAATACAAAAAATTAGCCGGGTGTGGTGGCAGGCGCCTGTAATCCCAGCTACTTGGGAGGCTGAGGCAGGAGAATCACTTGAACCTGGGAGGCGGCAGTTGTAGTGAGCTGAGGTCTCACCATTGCACTCCAGCCTGGGCGACAAGAGCGAGACTCCATCTCAAAAAAAAAAAAAAAAAAGACATGTACTTATGGGTCAGATCTAACAAAATCAATCTGTATTTTATTTTTATTTTAGTTTTGTTTATTATGGCTCTTTTTTTAAAAAAAAAAATCATTTTTTTTAAAGATGGAATTTCGCTCTCATTGCCCAGGTTGGAGTGCGGTGGCACGATCTTGGCTCACTGCAACCTCTGCCTCCCAGGCTCAAGCGATTCTCTTGCCTCAGCCTCCCAAGTAGCTGGGATTACAGGTGCCTGCCACTATGCGTGGCTAATTTTAAAAATATTTTTAGTAGAGACGGGGTTTCACCATGTTGGCAAGGCTAGTTTTGAATTCCTGACCTCAAGTGATCCACCCGCCTCAGCCTCCCAAAGTGGAAGGATTACAGGCATGAGCCACCTTGCCTGGCCCATTTATTATGGTTCTTAAGTAAAACCATTTTTTTTTTTTTAAATCATATGTGGCAGTGAAGAATCCAATGACACTAGTACAGTTTGGGGTTACTGCCTTGATTTCTGCTAAGGCAGTAACCCCAAACTGTACTAGTGTCATGGCAAGTAATATATTATTATGAAAATAAGTTTGAAATTGCAGACCACCTGAAATGGTCTCAGGGACTCCTAAGGGGCCCAGGGACCACACTTTGGGAATGACTACCCTAGAGAATTATGTGCTTCCCAGTATTCACCAGGTTATCTCACTCTATCAGGTAGTTCAAGGGTGAAGATAATCTTCAAAGGTTCTGTTAATACATTGAGTAACCAGAGGAAATTAGAATTTCTCACTCATTAGGTATATTAGAATTTATCACTCATTAGAATTTAGAAATTAGAATTTCTCATTCATTAGGTATATTAATAGCTACTATACTGTATCATTTTCCCTTTCTGTCATCCAAGGTAGGTGCTTTTTCTGCTCTCTGAATCACTTAGGGTGTGTACCCACATATCATTCCTTAAACAAGTACCCTTAAGGAATTTATGAAACTTAATTAAAAGAGGCTAGTGGCTGGGTGTGGTGGCTCACGCCTATAATCCCAGCATTTTGGGAGGCCAAGGCGGGTGGATCACTTGAGGTCAGGAGTCCGAGACCATCCTGGCCAACATGGCGAAACCCCATCTCTACTAAAAATACAAAAACTAGCCAGGCATGGTGGCTTGTAATCCCACCTTCTCAGGAGGCTAAGGCACGAGAATCACTTGAACCCAGGAGGTGGAGGTTGCAGTGAGCCAAGATTGAGCCACTGTACTCCAGCCTGGGCAAGAGAGTGAAACTGTCTCAAAAAAGAAAAAAAAAAAGAGGCTAGCATATCTCTTTTCTGCCCTTGACTTACTGTTTTTAGAAAGGAATCAATGAAGCTAAATTATCTTGTCCAAACCAATTTTCTACTTCTTCACAGACATTTCTCTAACAAAAGATGTCATCACTACCAAATCTATTAGCTGCAAGGTTGTTAACTCTGACAAGCTCCTGACAAATAGACTCCTGCATGAATGTGTTACCAGATTTTCTTCATTGTCTCCCAAGTCAATGCTTACATACAGGATTCTTTAATAGATATCTATGTGATATTGAGATTAGAATGTCTACCTCAGTAACTTTGATTCATCTTAAGCCATCAGATGTCTCTTGATGTTTAGATAATAATCTACTACCAAAGTACTACAGGAGTTCAAAAACATTCATCACCCCTTCATGTTGGTATAGTGGAGTTTATGATGTATCTGGGTCACAAAAATTGGATTTATACCATAAATGCTAATCTTAATACCTGTTTCCTTATGAGTGCAGCCACTTGGGGGAAAGACTTAACAGATTCATAGTAGGTTTTCTCCATTGAGGCCCTTGTTCAGTGTTCAGTGCTGTCAACACTAGTTCTCTGCTCAAACTTTCACACTTGACAGGAAGAAACAAAAGGAGAACAAGGTTCCAGACGCCAGGAGAGAGGCTCTCTTTATTACCCAAATCACAAGATTTTAGTGGTTCCAGTATAAATTGATAAATGATTGGTTTGTGTTATAGTCATTGTGTCATAGAGAACAAATGATATGCTTTCAAGGCAAGTTTTATAATGTTATTCCTTTGGCTGTAATATACTTGATGTTTCTGAGATCCTTTGTATTCTTGCCTCAAAGCTTAGCTGATGAACCTTAAATTCATTCAGACACACTTATATGCCACTTATGCCACTTGTAAAGCTGATATTGCACTCGTTGAAGGGTTTACTAATATTCAAACCCTCCAGTAGATAGAGCTGTTGTCCAATGAGTCACTAGTATGGGTCTTTCTTTTTCAGTTCTTTCTCTAAAGAGGGGTCATTTTGTTTAGAAAAAATAATGCCCTCTTCATTTGCATGGCACTTTGTCATATTTAGGGGATGTTTTTATGCTTACATTTTTCTCATTTGATTTCCCAGAAAGATGTAGATATTTTCATCCTTTATTTATAAGAAAGGCAACCACGCTTGTCCTTATGCACAAGGTTGCTGGATAAAGAAGTTGACCCACCTGACTCCTGATCTAGTTCCTTTAAACTAAGCTTTATCATGTTTAGGACAATGCCAGGCCTCTGCATATACTTACCCAGTCATTAGCAGTCTAAGTGATAATGTTGTTTTTAGTTATTCCTCCTACTGTGTCATTATGATTATGTCCTCCTTTTAAGCATCCAGATAAAGATACTGAAAGGCATTAGAAAATACTAGCAGCTAAGACTTTGTGCTGAAAGCCTGAGGGCTACTATATTTCCCCAAATTTCTTGTCTTGCATTATGGTTCACTCATTTTGAGATACCCCAGCTAAAACATCCAATAACTTGCTGCACCTAGTAGCAAGAATCAGTTTGGCCTAATAATCACAACGTCAGCTTAGTTTTTACCTCCCAGAGGTCCTGCTGTATTGTCAATTAATAAGTAACAAAAACAATCCATTTACCTTTGAATAAACTGGTTAGCTTTTGTTTGTTCATTCAGTTATCAGACACGTAATGAATAATGCCTTGGGTGTGCCTTGAACATTATTTATTTATAAAGAGCTTGCTGAGAAATGGTCTATATTAGCAACAATAGTAATGATAATTAATACTTAATTTGCAGTACAGGCCCTGTTCTAATAGTTATATACTTTACATCTGTCAACTGCTATAGGTTCCTTCTTATTTTTCTACTATAAAATTTATACTAAGCACCCTTTGGCTTGCCTCTTTGTTTCTTTAGTAGCAAAGGAAAGTATGGAAAAACTGCTCTGAATAGTAGAACATGCATCCTGTCAGCAGTTTATGTGGTACATGCTGTCTGGAGGTTTTTAGAAATGGAGATGGCATGATGGTATTATCTGCTTTCTAAAGAGCAAGGATAAAGGATTAACTGTATTAGCAGATTACTAATGTTTTCAGGGATATATTTAGAGAAACACTGTGATTATTTTTACTGTTAATGTTTCCATGTATAACTACATTTCCTTTCTCTGTTTCTCCACTCCCCATTAAGAGTTTGATTTCTAATCTAAAAGATTTTATTGGCTTGTCCATAGCACTAAGTTAAAAATAAGAACACAGTCTATAATTCTTCTCTTTGATTCAAAGAAATAGTATTAAAAATCATATATTTTTAGGTAACTGAATGTGAGATATTTCTGTCACTTCTGGTGAAATTTCTGGATGCAGATAAACCACAGTGGCTACGAGCTGTTGCAGTGGAATCAATACACAGATTCTGTGTGCAGCCTCAACTATTAAGGTAAAACCTCAGCAATAGTTTGTTAAATAGATAGGTTAATGTTTATTAACCTGTAAACTAACCTATAATAGGTTAATAAACTAGTCAGAAGACTTTTGATATTTGTTCCCAATATTAGTGATTTCTAAACAGAGAAAATAGGGTATTGTATCTATAAGGACGGGTAGGGCGTGTAGATGTGGAAAAGAACAGTGAGGTTAAACACACGTGGTGAGTGATAGACATCAGTCTGAATTTACTGATTTAATATAGCCAAAATAATTTTTTTTAGAACTGTGACTGCTATCTGAACCTTTGTCCTAAATTCGTAAAATTACTGAGTTGTAATGAAGAATTTTTTAGTATAGTTTAGTAACTCTTAGAGTAATATCACTTGCTATAAAAAGGTTTAAAATTTTTAATATATTCAAATGTTTTTCCCAAAAACCTTTTAAATTATTTTACAGGTCATTTTGTCAGTCCTATGATATGAAACAGCATTCTACCAAGGTTTTTCGTGATATTGTAAATGCACTGGGATCTTTTATACAGTCCTTGTTTCTTGTCCCCCCTACTGGAAATCCTGCAACAAGCAACCAAGCTGGTAAAAACATATTCATAATTTTGTTTTTTATATTCTGCCATAAGTTAACAGTATTGACTATTCTGAGAGGATATTATGAAATTCTGTGACTAGAGAAATTTGGGTTACCTAAACATGTTGGTAGTAAAGAATTGCACTTAAAGAATAATCTGATCTCACCGAAGCAGTTGCGTTTCTTTTTTCCAGAATAGGTTTTCTTCTCTGACATACTTTCAGTTTCTCTGATCACATAAGAACAAAAGTTTAGATGCTAATCTTCATCTTAAAAGAACCTTTATTTGATGACTCCCTTTGAAGAGTCTAGATGGTTACCACCTTAGGAAGACTTAGTCCCTCTCTTAAAGGGGTTAACATGGTTGGAGTTTGTTTGGGAATCTATATGGTTTGTTGTTTCCCTTTACCTTCTTTCTCTTCCACTTTGTACTGAGTGATGGTTTTGTATACTTTATTCCCACTTCTGATAAAAAGTGGTTTAATGAAAGATAGGCTAAACATTTATCAGTATTTTTACTTCCTCTAGTAGCTTTTATTTTAAAAAGGGAAATGGTATTTTAGGGAAATAGGAAGATTCTCTGATAGACAAAGTAGTGCTGATAAATTTCATTTATTTCTGCAGTACCCATTCTGATAGTACAGAAATTTTTTTTAAAGATTGGCCAGGTGTTTGAATATTACTGATTTGTAGTCAAGTGGTAAATTAGTCTCTTTCCTTTTTTTCCCTTCTTCTCTAACAGGAAACAATAATTTAGGTGGCTCAGTCTCAGCACCAGCTAACTCAGGAATGGTGGGGATTGGTGGAGGTGTTACTTTGCTACCAGCATTTGAATATAGGGGAACCTGGATACCTATTCTGACAATCACAGTTCAAGGCAGTGCTAAAGCCACCTAGTAAGTAGTAGTAGCATTATTTTATAAGGAATGATGTTGTTGGGGGTGATATTTAACCTAAAATGCTTCTCTATTATATTTTAAATTTTAGACCCAGTACTTCTAATGTATTTTAGAGCTTATTTTCTTTCGTCATATTTTGAAAATTGTATCTAGGACTGGATTTTACTTGTTTTCTTTTGTGCTGTTTGTAGACTAACAGCATTATAAAACAAAATGTGATTTCTTTACATATGGACCTATTAGCTCTCCTATACAGCTTTTTGGTTTAAGTATATGAATTAGTTTCAGACCACTTGGGCTTAGGTCTTCTAATATTAGCTGAGTTACTATCAGCAAATTAATCTTTTTTTCTTTTTTTTTAACCTCATTTCTCTCATCTGTACAATGGGAGTAGTGATATATCTAATTTTCAGAATTCTATATGTAAGAAAAGTTATTTTAAGTGCTTATCTAATCATATTGTTAGGGTTTAACACATGGAAATTTTAGTTTTTAAGTAATTAAAAAGTGTTTAATGGATTCCATATCTGTTATTTTTAAATTGTTTGTCATTAGCCATTTCAATTTAACAAATGCATACTCAATAATGTATTACTGATTTTTTCTTAAGTCTTAATGAGATACAGTACTTACAGAAATAAGGCAATCAATACTACATGGATATAACATTGCTATAGTTACTATGAGGGAGTTATAGATATATTTTGAGTAATTAGTATGTATAATTAAAACTATCCTTGGCCAGGTACAGTAACTCACGCCTATAATCCCAGCACTTTGGGAGGCCAATGTGGGCAGATACTTGAGGTCAGGAGTTCGAGACCAGTCTGGCCAATGTGGTGAAACCCCATCTCTACTAAAAATACAAAAATCAGCTGGGTTGGTGGTGTGCACCTGTAATCCCAGCTACTTGGGAAACTGAGGCACGAGAATCGCTTGAACCTAGGAGGCAGAGGTTGCAGTGAGCCGAGATCATGCCACTGCACTCCAGCCTTGGTGACAGAGCGAGACTCTGTCTAAAAATAAAACTATCCTTATGACATAAATCAAGACTTAATGTGAAACAGACTCAGGAGGCTGAGGCAGGAGAATCACTTTAGTTCAGGAGTTGGAGTACAGTCTGGGTAACCACGAAACCCCATCTCTTAAAAAAAATAGAAATGAAACAGAATCTTTGGCTAGTTAAAATCATCAGTTTCTCTGGTGTGTCAGTCTGCATTGTATCATCCTAGGTATATTTCACCTTACAGCTTTATTTTGCCTAAAATTATAAAAGTATAGAGTCATAGAAGACTGAAATATTTTAATTAAAATTCATTGTTATTTTTAGTCATTTATATTAAAATTACTTAGTATTTTATAGGCTTTGCCTTGTTCAAAAGGTAATGACTCAAGTATACTAGAGAATTAAGTTGTACAAGCATCAGATATCTAGCACTAAAGGAGACATTAATTATCTAGTTCACCTTCCCACCTCATTTTATAACCTGAACAAAAACCAACACAGAAGAAAATTTTTGCCTTCTTAGAGCTTACACTTTAGTGAGTGAGATAGTAAATAAATAAATACACAAGTAAATATATAGTATAACCTTGGGTAGTGGTTAATTTGAAGAAAAAGCAAGTTAAGGGCATAGAGAATGACCAAGGTGAAGATGGGGACAGAAAGGGTCTCCCTGAGGAAATAATACTGAGCAGACACATAAAGGGAGGGAGTGAAGATGTGTGCTTGAGGAAGAAAAAAAAAAAAAGAAACAAGTCACAAAATAATAAATACTTGTCTGGGTTGTAGAACTCCTTTTTAAAATTTATTAGTAAAAGCCTACCAACACTGTTTATTGATACTGGATTTTAACTAGTTCTGCTACTAACTACTGTGATTTTGAGTATAGCACTTGATTTCACTTGATCTTAATTTTCTCATCTTTAAGACAAGATTAGGACTGAATCTCTAAAGGAACATATGCGTAGGTTTTTTTTTAGTGCTATACATACAGAAATTGCTTAATTCTGAAATAATAAATGGCCAGAAAATATTGAGTGTTCTTTTGTACATGGGTTAGTATGTTCACACTGGAGCTTAACTGTTGAATTGGCATCTTTTATTCATTCATTGTGAGGTTCAATATAAAATGATTTCACTATTTTCTTTGAAGGCATATGTATACATCTTGATTGTGCATTCTGTTCTTTTATTGACTGCTTGAGTATAATTTGAAAACTTAAGTGATATATAGATAGAAGTAGTTTTGACATAAGTATTGGTGGCATATTTTATATTTATTACACTACAGATCCCTTCAAAGCTGGACTTGTGACAGTTTTTGCAATTTGACCTTAAGTTTAAAATGTTTAAACAGATAAATTACATTTTATCTCAAAGTGGAATTTATAAAGTAATTCTAATAAAGTAGCACTGAAACAGTGAGGTAAGAAAGTATGTGTTTTCTTTTAGGTTTATGGTATAAATAAAAAGTATAAATTACCCTTTCTCTTAACTATTCTAGTGCTTAAAGTCTGTGCCATAGAATTGGAGAATTGGAGTTTCTGATGTTTTGGATTATTTTATGTTTTAGATACATTTTCCCAATAGATCACATATTCTTTGAGAATAGGAATTTGTCTAATGAGATGCTTAACACTGATTTATTTAGGATGTGGCTCTCAAAGGCTAATTGGCCTGGGAAAGATTAAAGCCATAAACTTTATCTCCCCATTTGAGCTTAAGTTTCTTTCTATTTTTCACTTTCCTTTTATGTTTGGGGGTACATGTGAAGGTTTGTTAAAAAGGTAAACGTGTCATGGGGATTTGTTGTATGTATTTCATCACCCAGATGTTAACCCCAGTACCCAATAGTTACTTTTTCTGCTCCTCTTTCTCCTCCCACCCTCCCCCCCTCAAGTAGACCCCAGTGTCTGGTATTTCCTTCTTTGTGTTCATAAGTTCTTATCATTTAGCCCCATTTATAAGTGAGAACGTGCAGTATTTGGTTTTCTGTTCCTGCATTAGTTTGCTAATAGCCTCCAGCTCTAGAACTTAAATTTCATGATCAACAATGTAATTATATTTCTAATGATTACATAAATTTTTAAAAGCTCAAGAGTTGACACATTAGTGGTAGGCTTTAGTGTCAGACTTGATTTTAAAAACTTCTGATTAATAACTGTCATATTAGTCCTCAGTTTTATTATCTGTGTCTCTTAGGGTTTTTGTGAGGAGTTAAATGAGATAATACATATTTAAAAAGTAGAGTCCCAGACTAAGAGTATTTGCTCAGTGAATGATCACTATATATAGATGTTCTTATTGTTTTTTTTAATTTACATTTCTTTATTAATTACCTATCTTGATGATTCAGAAACTTTAAGGTTTTGAGGTAGGACATTTTCTTAGCTTTTTTGTTGTAATCTTTAGTAATTTCAATTTTACTTTTGAGATAATTCATATGCCATGAAATTCACCCTTTTACAGTGTATAATTCATGGTTTCATTATATTACAAAGTTGTACAACCATTACCACTACCTAATTCCAGAAAGTTTTCATCACCCCTAAAAGAAACCTCATACCCATTAGCAGTCATTTCCCAATCCCCCTTCTTCTAGCTCCTTAGCAACCACTAATCTGCTTTCTGCATCTATTGATTTGCCAATTCTGTATATTTCATATAAATGGAATCACACAATAAATGTTATTTTGTGTCATACTTCTTTGACACAACATAATTTTTTTTCAATTGCTATGTAATAAATGTACATATTTTGAGGGTAAATTTGATATTTTGATACATTTATATAATGTGTAGTGATCAAATCAGGGTAATTGTGTTATCACCTCAAACATTTATCTTTTCTTTATGGTGGGAACATTTGAATTCGTGTGTTCCAGGTATTTTAAAATATGCAATAGATTATTGTTAAGTGTAGTTACCCGACTGAACTGTTAGATGCTAAAGTTTATTCCTGTCTGTATAACTGTATTTTTGTACCTATTAATCAACCTCTCTTTACCCCCAAACCTCCACCCTTCCTGGCCCCTGGGAATCACCAATCTGCTTTCTACTTTAATGAGATCCACTTGTTTAGCTCTCACATCAGTATAATTTTTTTTTTTTTTTTTTTTTTTGAGACGGGGTCTCGCTCTGTCACCCAGGCTGGAGTGCAGTGGCGTGATCTCGGCTCACTGCAAGCTCTGCCTCCCAGGTTCATGCCATTCTCCTGCCTCAGCCTCCCGAGTAGCTGTGACTACAGGTTCCTGCCACCATGCCCGACTAATTTTTTGTATTTTTTAGTAGAGACAGGGTTTCACTGTGTTAGCCAGGATGGTCTTGATCTCCTGACTTTGTGATCTGCCCGCCTCGGCCTCCCAAAGTGCTGGGATTACAGGCATGAGCCACCACTGTGCCCGGCCCAGCATAATGTTTTGAAGGTTCATCTGTGTTGAGAATGTGTCCATACTTTATTCCTTTATATGTCTGAATAATATTCCAATATATGGAATCACTTTTTTAAATTAATTGATGCATATTGGGTTATTTTCACTTTTGTTTATTACTACTATGAGCATTTGTCTGTAAGTTTTTGCATAGACATGTGTTTTCATTTCTGTTGGGTATACAACTAGTAAGTGGAATCGCTGGGTTATATGGTCACTCTATGTTTACATTTTTGAGGAAGTGCCAAACTCTTTTCCCAAGCAACTATACCATTTTACATTCCTACCAACAATGTGTGAGGGTTCAGATATCTCCACATCCTCAGCAATGCTTGTTAATCTTTTTTTACGTAGTCATCCCAGTGAGTATGAAATGATATCTTACCGTGCTTTGATTTGCATTCCCTAATGACTGGTGACAAGCATCTTTTTGTGTGCTTCTTGGCCATTTATATGTCATGTTGGGCGAAATGTCTATTCAGATTCGTTGCTCCTTTTTAATTGCATTGTCTTTTTCTTATTTAATTTTAAAAGTTATATATTCTGGATGCCTGTCTCTTATCAGATATGTGATTTGCAAAAGTTTTCTTTCATTCTGTGGGTCTTTTCATTTTCTTGATTGCTGCTTTTTGAAGTACAATTTTTTTTAATTGTGATGAATCTATCAATTTTTTTCTTTGTTGCTTGTGCTTTTGGTGTTATATCTAACAAACCTTTGCCTAATCCAAGGTCATGAAGATTTTTACCCATGTTTTCTTCTAAGAGTTTTATAGATTTAGCTCTTACATTTAGATCATTGATTCATTTTGGAGTTAATTTTGCATATGGTGTGAGATAGGGGTCCAACATTACCTTCTGCATGTGAATATCCAGTTGTTCCAGAATCATTAGTTCTTTGTCAATTGAATTACTCTTTCTTCTAGGAATTATTTTGCCAGATATCAATTTTAAGATGTTTAGAACCATAGTTCACTACCTGCCATGATTTAAAACAGATTTATTGTCCTTCCTTCTGAAAACTTTCTCCTAACTATGGGGTAAAAAATTGCTCTGCAGTTTGAACTTGACACACTGATGCTCTTATTCTCACCTTGTTGGCAGATTGTATTTGAAATGATAGGTGAGCTGGGCATCTCACAGCATGAAAAGCATCTTCCTCTTCATAGGAGTGATTTGATTTGATGGCATCTTATTTTTATTTTTATTTTTATTTTTTGAGATGGAGTCTCGCTCTGTTGCCCAGGCTGGAGTGCAGTGGCGCAATCTCGGCTCACTGCAAGCTCTGCCTCCTGGGTTCACGCCATTCTCCTGCCTCAGCCTCCTGAGTAGCTGAGACTACAGGCGCCTACCACCACACCTGGATAATTTTTTTTTTTTTTTTTTTGAGACGGAGTCTCGCTCTGTCACCCAGGCTGGAGTGCAGTGGCACAATCTCGGCTCACTGCAAGCTCCGCCTCCTGGGTTCACGCCATTCTCCTGCCTCAGCCTCTCCGAGTAGCTGGGACTACACACGCCTGGATAATTTTTTACATTTTTAGTAGAGATGGGGTTTCACTGTGTTAGCCAGGATAATCTCGATCTCCTGACCTTGTAATCCGCCCACCTCGGCCTCCCAAAGTGCTGGGATTACAGACGTGAGCCACCGCGCCCAGCCGATGGCATCTTATTTTTAAAGCACAAGTCAGAGTTTGAGAAGTTTTATCTCATTGTATTTTGCATGTCAGTCTTAATTTTTCTAATATCTAATATTTAATGAAAACATTGGCACAACTCAGGGGAGAATGAGAAGTAAATTATTAAAATAATTAGTTATGGCAGTGGTCAGGCCTTAATTTTTCTAATCAGGTATTTAGAATACCATGAAGAGATCCCTTCCCTAAATGAAAAAATTTGGTAATGTCCCTTTATTTTTTGCTATTCTGTTAACCTTAATGTCTATAGTCTGTAAATTGTAGAAAATAGTTTTATGTATTTTTTTTTTGTTGTGGCTTCTCATTGGTATTCTATATTTTTCATAATTTCAGCTTAGAAATGTTGGACAAAGTTGAGCCTCCAACTATACCTGAAGGTTACGCCATGTCTGTGGCATTCCATTGTTTGCTAGACCTTGTTCGTGGAATCACAAGTATGATTGAAGGAGAGTTAGGAGAGGTTGAAACAGAATGTCAAACCACCACTGACGAAGGTTCTTCACCAACACAGTCGACAGAACAGCAGGATTTACAGTCAACATCAGACCAGATGGATAAGGAAATTGGTATGTGTCTGTATTTTTAATTTTTATTGGAAATAATTTGAAATTTACTGACAATTTGCAAAAATTGTAGTTTTTATAAATCTTTCACCCTGATTTCTCAAGTGTTAACCACTTTCCCACATTTACCTTACCATTTTTTTGAATTATATACATGTGACTCTACTTTTTTCTGACCTATTTATAGAAAAAGTTGCAGACATGATGACGTATTACTACCCTTTAATGCATCAGTGTGTATTTTTTCAAAATAAAGTTAGTCTCCTGTGTATCATAGTACAATCACCATCAGAAATTTAACATCAATCCAATATTATCATCTAACTCCAGGTCTCATTCAAATTTTGCCAGTTGCCCTAGTGATGTCCTTTTATGTGTTGAATTTAGTTGCCATGTCTCAACTTGGAAGTTTCTTAGTTTTTCCTTGTTTTATATGACCTTACCTTTTTGAGTACAAGTCAGTTTGAGTTTGTGTTATGTTCCTTCATAATTACATTCAGCTTGTTCATTTTTGGCAGGACTGGCACAGAAATGTTGCTGTGCTGTACTTAGGAAGCATACTACAGTATCAATTTGTGTCATTATTGGAGATGCTCACTTCTATGAGTTGGTTAATACAATGTCAGCCTGGTTTCTTCAGTGTACACTTAATTATTAACTTTTTGTGGAAAAAACTTTCAGATTGCTACTACAAAAGAGTGCTTTCCCTTCTGCATTTTTTTATTTTTTTAAAATTATTCACTTATATTAGTATAGATTCATGGATTCCTATTTTATTCAGAGGATTACAGTCTTTATTATTATTTGGCTTGATGTTCAGATTGTTCCCAACATGGGCAATGGGACCTCTTTCAAGATGGCCCGTGTGTCCTTTGGACATGTCCCATGCCCTTTTGACATTCTCTGAGCACTTCCTTACTATTTGATAGAACAAGATGTTCCAGGCTGATCTTGGATGGTTCTTGTCCACCCCAGGTGTCAGTCATTTCTCCAGGAAGCCCTGGTTCCTTTTAGTGGAGAATAGTATTGAAACGAACACGGGGATACTAGGTATGCTTTTCGCCACTTAGATAGGAAATACATACCCACATACACGCACACACACAAGCACACGTCTCTCTACATTTCTAAAATGTCTGTTTCTCTATATTGAATTACCATGACATCACACTAGTTTCTTCAGTTCCAGTTCAGTACCACAAGGTTTATTTTTAACTTTCTGTGTTTGTAATTCCCTTCTCCAACAGTGTGGAACCTGCTGACATTTTGCTCAGTGTATTTACTTATTTGCTTGATTCTCAGTGTATGTAATCAGTCTCCTGGCTGAGCCAGTTTGTTACGCTGCACCCTGCCCTCACTCCAACTGGTCACACTGGCTGAGAAAGTTTGGGTTGATGAAGGCAAAGGGAAAGGAAAGGATATCAGCTGGGCATAGTGGCATGTGCCTACAATCCCAGCTACTTGGGAGGCTGAGGCAGGAGGATTGCTTGTGCCCATGAGATTGAGTCCAGTCCGAGTAACATAACAAGACCCTGTCTCAAAAAAAAAAAAAAAAAATATGGCTGGGCGTGGTGGCTCACGCCTGTAATCCCAACACTTTGGGAGGCCGAGGTGGGTGGATCACGAGGTCAGGAGTTTGAGACTAGCCTGACCAACATGGTGAAACCTTGTCTCTACTAAAAATACAAAAATTAGCCAGGTGTGGTGGCATGTGCCTGTAATCCCAGCTACTCAGGAGGCTAAGGCAGGAAAATCTCTTGAACCCAGGAGGCGAAGTTTGCAGTGAGCCAAGATCATGCCACTGCACTCCAGCCTGGGCAACAGAGCAAGACTCCATCTCAAAAAAAAAAAAAAAAAAAAAAAATATATATATATATATATATATATATGTATGTATATATATAAGTATAAAATTTAACTTGTATACAGAAAGATCTTACCACAGATATTTTAAAACAACTTATTTTTAAGACTTCTTCAAGTCTGAAACTATAGTACGGCTTCTGAGTTTTCATTCTTTTAGATTTTTAAATACTGAATATTAGTATTTAATAATTAAGTTGTTAATGGAATATTTGACATATTGTCCGGGAAAATTTTAGAATTTCACATATTAATAAATATTGTGCTATCTATAATTAAAATTAAATATTGTATGTTTTTTTCCTTTAAGTTAGTAGGGCTGTTTGGGAAGAAATGGTGAATGCCTGCTGGTATGGTCTTCTTGCTGCACTCTCACTCCTTCTTGATGCCAGGTATTAAGTCTTTGTAAGTTTTATATTGAACTGTGTCAGTTAAAAAAACACATTAAAATGGTTTACTTACATTTGTCCCTAGAATTATTTTCTAATATTAGTTTTTTATATGTGTGAGACATTATTCTTTTTCCCTCATCCCCCTTCCTCATTCTGTCCTTGCCCTGCCCCAAGCCACCAGAATTGTCATGATGTTTTAATGCAAAATACAGTCCTAAAATTACAGAATGCCTTTTTCATTTCAAGACTTACAACTACTTTTGCACTTATGATTATATTTAATTTCTTTGTTCTTTTTCTTTAGGATTTAAAAATTTACTGGTTTCAAAATGCTTGATATTTTAAGCTAAATCTTTATGTTCTTGGTCATTTTCTTCAGTAATAAATACATGTATTATTATTCATTGCTTTTACCCAGTTCAAATTTTTCAGGTTATGTTAATAGATTAAAATTCCTTCTTAAGTATATTGGTAACATTTTGACAATATTTTTGTATAGATTTTCTTAAAACGTCACTGAATACTTAATTCCACATCGTGCTTTACAGTGTAATTAAAAATAAGTTAATCAGATTAAATAAAATACTTTCTTTTCAGCACAGATGAAGCTGCCACTGAGAATATTTTAAAAGCTGAACTGACTATGGCTGCTCTTTGTGGAAGACTGGGCCTTGTAACTTCAAGAGATGCCTTTATAACTGCAATATGCAAAGGTTCCCTGCCTCCCCATTATGCTCTTACTGTATTGAATACCACCACTGCAGCTACACTTTCCAACAAATGTAAGACAGGCTTACTCAAAATTCTATGTAGTGGGATGATATGGTGTAGACAGAAGATTATAAACATCTGAGTTTAAGTCTCTGCTTTTTCACATACTGACTCTGTGACCTTGGGGAAATTAATGTCCCTGAGAGCTCTTTAAAAATATGGGGTGGGGGGTGGGGGGTGGGGTTGGGATATCCAAAAATCCAGAATTTAAATGCTGCAAAATCTAAAACTTGTTGAGCACCAACATGACAAAGGAAATGCTCATTGGATAAGTATATAATGTGAGTAGGTATATAATACAAACGTATTTACAAATATATTATGCAAATAAATGCTAAGTATATATAATATAAATGTTCAAAAATCTGAAATTGGAAACAGTTGTGATCCTAAGCATTTGGGATAAGGGATGCTTAACTTGTAATACCAATTTTAAACAATAGTTGTGAGAGTAAAATAAGATAAATCTGGAAGTCCTTTGTAAACTATGAGATACCATTGAAATGGTGATTGTTACTTTTTTTTTAATGGAACTAGTAGAACAGTAATATTTGCAACCACTTAGGTTAAACTTACATTCAAAGATTTATTTTCTTGTTGAATTCTTTGAAAATACTTGTTTGTTACATGTAATATAAATTTTGGTGTAATATTTAGGGGTTTTTTTGTTTATACATTTTTTAATGAGACAGAATCTTGCTGTATTGCCCAGGCTGATCTTGAACTGGGCTAAAGCAGTCCTGCCTCAGCCTCCCAAGTAGTTGGTATTACAGGCTAATATTCAGTTTTCAAACTGAAAATGTATTGGTCTCTAACTTGAAAAGCATACCAGGGATACATGTTTAAACTACTTAGAATGTGTTCTAGTTCTGTATTGCTTATGAAGAAATCTATCAAAGTTATATAATTTTATGTTCTATAGAAAATTACTTAATATTTGCTTAACTTGTCTTGGTTTTTATACCTCATGAAGTTTTTGTGTTTTTTTTTTTTTTTTTTTTTTTGAGACAGAGTCTCGCTCTGTCGCTCAGCCTAGAGTGCACTGACCCAGATCTTGGCTCACTGCAACCACCGCCTCCTAAATTCAAGCAATTCTCCTGCCTCAGCCTCTTGAGTAGCTGAGACTACAGAAGTGCATCAACATACCTGGCTAATTTTTGTATTTTTAGAAGAGTCAGGACTTCACCATGTTGGCCAGGCTGGCCTTCAACTCCTGACCTCAAGTGATCTGCCTGCCTCAGCCTCCCAAAATGGCTGGGATTACAGGTGTGAGCCACTGTGCCCAGCCCCTCATGAGTTTTTTAAATGTTTGCATATAGATATTAGGTATTACTGTTATTTAAATAAGTGTATGGCTAAACTTGGTTTAATCAAACTTTAAATATAATATTACTTTAAATACAATATAAAAATATATTTTAATTATTTAGACTTTCCTTTGTGTTCTAGCATATTCTGTTCAGGGCCAAAGTGTTATGATGATAAGTCCATCTAGTGAATCTCACCAACAAGTTGTGGCAGTGGGTCAACCTTTAGCAGTCCAGCCTCAAGGGACAGTAATGGTAATGTACTTGTTTTTTTCTTGGTTATCAGTTAGCTATCAAGGAAACTTGTTGTACCTATCTTTGTGTTTGCCAAAATGTATCATACATTTATTTACTTTCTTTTACTAGAACTACTTTCTTAAACTAGAAGAAACTGGTTTAAGCAATTGACATTATTGTAACCAATATGATAATACAACTTTTAATCAAATGAATTGTTCCTTATAAAACCTTCCAAATCTTTTTCTTAATTTTTTCTTTAAAAAAATCTTTTAATACATTAATGCTACTTTACAAGCTTTTAATTTTTAAGAATACATAACAATTATTGAAAATGTATCCTTTTTAAAATATAGCTGACTTCCAAAAATATCCAGTGTATGAGGACTTTACTTAACTTGGCACATTGCCATGGGGCTGTTCTTGGAACATCATGGCAACTTGTCTTGGCAACACTTCAGGTATGTAAAAGTATCTGGGTCAGGGATTAGTGTTGTTTTTATATATAATTGCTAACAGTTAGACTAAGCAATGCCTTTTGATGTTTTGGACAGGCCTAAAAAATAGATAGTAAGTATGAAAAAAGAGAAGTTAGAAAGGGAAAAAGATGTGACTCATATTGTAGGAAGTGGTGGAATGCTTCTCATAATGGCCTAAGCTCTGCTGCACTGCATATGTTCGATATAATTAATTATTTTATATGAATGTTAATTAGTGATTTTAGTTTTAGGTTTTAAAAACCTACTACTGATTTTAATTTTGGTTACTAGAAGTTACTACTGATTTTAATTTTAGTTGTTAGAATTTTTATACTTTTGTAAACTTCTTTGTTTTGATTTTTTTTTTAATTTTACAGCATCTTGTATGGATTCTGGGATTAAAGCCTAGTAGTGGCGGTGCCTTGAAACCTGGGAGAGCTGTAGAAGGACCCAGTACAGTAAGCTCTAGTCTTTCTTACCCAATTAGTGCATCCCAAAGTGTCATATATTACATTTAATTTTATTCTTCTCAGGTTCTAACAACAGCTGTGATGACAGATTTACCAGTGATTTCCAACATACTTTCAAGATTGTTTGAAAGCTCACAGTAAGAGTCAGTTTTTTTAATTGGTAAAAACATTGTTATTAGTTATATACTTTAGATCAAGATGTCTTGTTTCTTCATTTCCTTTTTAGGTATCTTGATGATGTATCACTGCATCATTTAATAAATGCGCTTTGCTCCTTGTCTCTAGAAGCAATGGATATGGCCTATGGAAATAATAAGGTGTGATAGTCTACCTTTCTGTTTTAAATATGATACATTAGTTATATAAGATGTACATCCATTATGATCTTAGTGTTTTACTAGTAGAACTAACACTCAGATTGTGTGGTAACCATACTCTGTTGGGTTTTTACTACTTATGGTTATTTGTTGAAGGAGGAGTAAAAAGGACATGATTTGTCTTGTGGTATGTCTAAATATGTCATATGATTTTAAGTTGTGTTCATTTCTCATATATACTGAACATTTTAAAAATATTTTTATAAAATAATGTATTACAGTTTTATAGGTTATATAAAATGTCATGATAATACTTGTAATTACAATTTATGATTGGGGTAATATAAGATTTAAATTAAAGAATGTTTGTCTCAGTTTCCTTTGCCTTCATTGGGATGGAAACTAAGGAGCTAATCATTTCTTTCTAAAGGTAATGATTCGCCTTATCTTGAAAATTTAAATTTTTATTTGTTCATTGATTAAATCAATAAAACAATACTTTTGAATATTAACATTCAAGAACATTTCTTTCTATACTACTAAAAATATCACTTTCTGTTATACTTGGAAAGCACAGGAACAGTTGTGTTTATTTGTGTCTTAGAAATAATTAAAACAAAATACTTTCCACATTTTAAAATCAATAAATATAGACTATTTACAAATAAGTGAAAATAACCCAAAATATGATTTAAAAGCTAAAATTTATATAATTTAAAGCTATAACATCTAACTGTAGCATTCAAAATTATGTTGTCTGCCTAGTCCCTTTTTTTTTTTTTTTTTTTTAAGACGGTGTCTCACGTTGTCGCCCATGCTGGAGTGCAGTGGCGCAATCTCGGGTCACTGCTTTGTCTTCTGGGTTCATGCCATTCTCCTGCCTCAGCCTCCCAAGTAGCTGGGACTACAGGTTCCTGCCACCATGCCCGGCTAATTTTTTTGTTGTATTTTCAGTAGAGACGGGGTTTCACCGTGTTAGCCAGGATGGTCTCGATCTCCTGACCTTGTGATCCACCCTCCTCAGACTCCCAAAGTGCTGGGATTACAGGCGTGAGCCACTGCGCCCGGCTGTCTGCCTAGTCCTTAAGTGTAATTCTGTGTACTGTGGCTTTTTATCTTGGCTCTTATGACTCATTTAAAGATTGGTGAAGAAAGTCTCATTAGAGCATAGTTTCATATATTATAGTACATAGCTAGATAATTATATAAACATGCAAGTGTTTGAAAATATGTATTATGCCTGGGCGTGGTGGCTCACGCCTGTAATACCAGCACTGCAGGAGGCCGAGGCAGGCAGATCACTTGAGGTCAGGAGTTCGAGACCAGCCTGGCCAACATGGTGAAACCCTGTCTCTACTAAAAACACAAAAATTAGCTGGACATGCTCAGTTGAAGCCAGGAGGCAGAGGTTGCTATGAGACGAGATTGTGCCACTGCGCTTCAGCCTGGGCGACAGAGCAAGACTCTGTCTCAAGAAAAAAAAAAAAAGAAAAAAGGAAAATATGTATTATAGTTTGCTCTAAATCAGGGCAAGGATAATATATAATGAGGTAATTAATTTCTCAATACCTTTAATAATTCTACATATTTGAGATTCTTAACACAAAACTCTAATATTTTTAATAAAGTACCTTAATGAAATCTAAGCAAGCTTATATGGTAATGTTTTCAGAATTTATGTATTTATTCACTAAGCGCAGTAGGCTTACTGTGTACATGGCACTCTGCTCAGAGATATTAAGAAATAAGAGGTTTCTACTTTCAAAGAGCATATAAGCTACTTGGTTCATAGTTAGTGACAATTACGATGGTATGAGAATCTCAATAAATAATACAGATGTTAAATGACATGAGACTTACTCTCTGAATTTTTAGTTGCTTGTTATATGTTATTGGTATATGTTTTTATTAAGATGAATTAAGATTAATCAAGATGAACTAGTGTGATTGGAGATGTATATTGAAAGATTGGTAGGATTTAGGTAGGAAAGGGCAGGTTAATGTAAATCAAAAGAAAAATATTGTAAGAAATCATGACCTATAAGAAAAAAATAGGAGACTTGATGATTAATCATTTATTTTTAACCTTCAATAGTGCAATTTCAGAGAGTGGTAGCAACAGATACGTTTTAAGGAAGGCTTGGGAAGAATAATTGTTGAGAAAATGGATACACTGAGTAAAATGGAGATAATTTCTTTGAAAATGGATTTACATGTCTCCATTTTAGGATTTAATTTTGTAAAGTGAAGTAAATATGGAATAGAAATTAAAACTTTATAAAAATATTCAAGTATAAATTTTAGAAAAGTATTCAACATAAACCTTATATTTTTAGATGAAGGCTATAAAAAGTTTATTCAGTTATGCCATCTATAAAAATTATTATAAATATGCAGATGTTAAAATTAGTGGGAAAGTTTCTATATTATTGAAAAAGAATGTTCATCTAAATCGACTGTTCTGAGTTAAATATTCTAGGGATTAAAGATGTATATATCAGTGTTCTTTAGGTGTGGCTTTACAGTGATCAGCATCTCGTTTTTGATCCTCATTTCAGGAATTTGTGCCAATGTGTTGAGGAAGTAACTTAAGATAAAGCTTGCAGGCCACGCGTGGTGGCTCATGCCTGTAATCCCAGCACTTTGGGAGGCTGAGGTGGGCAGATCACCTGAGGCCAGGAGTTTGTGACCAGCCTGGCCAACACAGGGAACCTCTTCTCTACTAAAAGTACAAAAATTAGCCTGGCATGGTGGTGCACACCTATAATCCCAGCTGTTCTCATGGCTGAGACATAAGAATCACTTGAACCTGGGAGGTGGCGGTTGCTGTGAGCCAAGATTGCACCATTGCACTCCAGCCTGGGCAACAGAGTGAAACTCTGTCTCAAAAAAAAAAAAAAAAGATAAAGCTTGCAAATTCTTTCTTAGAAGAAGATGATACTTTTATAGTTACATTAACAAGCCCAGTATAACAACAACAAAAATATTAAAGCAGCTATTGTTCACTGTTTACTGTATGCCAAGCACTAACTTATTTTATCATTTAAAACAACTCTGTGAGATTTAGTGGTAATATACCCTTTTACAGATCAAAATATGAAAAATAACTTAAGTGACGTGCCTGAGGTTACGTACTTACTTATTGGAAGAGCTTGGATTTGAATTCACTTATGTCTCATTCCAAAGCTCTGTTCTTAAATACTTTGCTGACTTTTGGTGTGCATCAGAAACAGCTATGTAGTTTTTTTAAAAATGCAAATGCAAGGGCCACATTCTAGGTTTTTGAGTAAGAATCTTCAGGTGTGAGCTTTGGATACCTATACATTATTCTTTTACATGATTCCTGAGTATATCCTAGTTAAAATAAGTAAGAGGAAGAGGAGGAATAAGAAGTAATATTAGGCAACATTGTGGGAGAACTTATATGCCAGGCACTTTCTAGCATTAGATAGTTTTCTATATTATTATTATCTTCATTTTTTAGGTTTAAAAAATAAAAACATTCAGAAGAGGTACATAGGTTACCCAAGGTTGTATAGCTATTAAGTAGTAAAGTTGAGATGAGATCCCAGTTAAAACTTCATAGACATCATCTTAACTACTATACCATATTCTCCCTAGAATCATGAATTTTTCTACCACCAAAATTTTTAGGGTGCTTGCCACATTAGCGCATGCGGGAAGGGTCAACCTGACCATATTTGTCTTAAAACCCCAATATACTTGGTTCACTGGTTTCTGCTAGAAAGGAAGATATTATCACACATTTCTCTGTTAGATTTTTATTAGCACTGTAAAAATGTTAAGAATATAGACTCATAAAAAATCTTTTTCTTTAAAAATTATTCTCCTAATTGGCTTTTTTATTCAGTTGTCTTGTCTTTTTTCTAAGACAATGTCTCTGTTTGAAATACCACAGCCATCCACTCAAAAATACTTATGGTTTTCATCAGCTGAATTTGCATTTAAACATGTTTATCACCTTCATTAATATTGGATTAGGGATAACTGCCCTTTGATCTTTTCTGAAACCATTCTTGTGACACATGGACCAAGTACTCTAATTTAGCCGTGTATAATGTACCCCGGTTCCCTTTCTGATTATTGATATGTCAGGGACTATAGAAAATTGTTTTGTCTTCGTGTCCTCTACTGTTCTGTTAGTGTCTGGACTGACAGCCCTGATCTCTGCTATACTCTTGATTTCATTTTCCTTTTCCTTTATCTGTGTTGTCTCTTTTTCCCTACTTCTTGACATTCACACATAAAACCTGGTCATTTTAAGACTTTGCTGATAAGAATGCTTCTTTCCTTCTGGTTGGAAGACTAGCCATTCTATGTGTCTAGTATGATTTTTGGATTTTCATCCCTTCCCTATTAAAGCATTCTCTTCCTAACCAAATTTTCTAATTAGGAGCTATTTTGGATACTTAAGGTTGACAGGAAGCCTTGTCTTTGATAACTGAGGTTTTGTTATATTTACTAACTTCATACTAACCAGTCAATTTTAATTTCAGTCATGCTCTTCAGAGTATTCTCAGTTTTATTCATAGTCTAATTACTCAGAATTCTCCTTATACTATCAAAATACAATGTATTTTCTCCCTAGGAACCATCTCTTTTTGCTGTTGCCAAATTGTTAGAAACTGGTTTAGTTAATATGCACCGAATAGAAATTCTGTGGAGACCTCTGACTGGCCATCTACTTGAGGTAAATTCTCTTTCTTAAATGTATTTAATTTTTTAATAAACATTTGCACACTGAGCTAATGATTCTCAAGAGCCATTTGAAAAATCAGCATTAACTTTTTTTCTCCCTTTCCTGACCGTGTACTTACTTATGTTTGTACATTTTATCAAGGACTAAAATTGTTTTGTAATTTATTTCATGAAGGAATTGGTTGCTTTTATTGGCTGAAAATGGGTGACATTTTAAAGTGAGAAATATCAGTGAAATCAGCTGTTAGCTTGAGACCCCTTTCTTTTATCATACAGTCTCTTGATCCACCTCAGTTTCAGATAGTTCTGAAACTTCAAGGCAGTTGGGGCATAGAGTTAATAGTAAACACTGCTCATTGATAGCCTTTGCTATCATCATGAGATAGCTTTTTTTTTTTTTTCTCCTTTTTGAGATGGAGTCTAACTCCGTCACCCAGGCTGGAGTGCAGTGGTGAGATCTCGCCTCACTGCAACCTCTGCCTCCCAGGTTCAAGCAATTCTCCTGCCTCAGCCTCCCGAGTAGCTGGGATTACAGGCACACACCACCACACCTGGCTTATTTTTGTATTTGTAGTGGAGACGGGGTTTAACCATATTAGCCAGGCTGGTCTTGGAACTCCTGACCTCAGGTGATCCACCCGCCTTGGTCTCCCAAAGTGCTTGGATTACAGGCGTGAGCAACTGCGCCTGGCCTTGATTATGAGACAACTTTCTGCAAAGGGGAAAACCTGTTTGGTAACACTAACTATAGATAGTGCTGGAGAATTTTACCTGGATTTACGTTGTCTTACATTCAGGTTGAGATAATTCTTAATAAATAGTTCCTGCTTAAAAACAAGCTGCTTCTGCCAGTACGTGTGTTTGTGTTAGGTTTAGGTTACCATAGTTCTTTTGTGTTATTTAGAAACCTAGGAAAGGTATTATTCTTAGTAAGAAAAACAGGCTGGCTGCAGTAGCTCACACCTATAATCCCAGCACTTTGGGAGGCTGAGATGGGAGGATTGCTTAAGCCCAGGAGTTCAAGACCAACCTGGGCAACATAGGGAGACACCATTTCTACAAAAAATTTAAAAAATTAGTCAGGCTTGGTGGTATATGCTTGTGGTTCTAACTACTTGGGAGGCTGAATGGAGAGAATTGCTTGAACCCAGGAAGTTGACGCTGCAGTGAGCTGTGATTGTGCCACTGCATTCCAGACTGAGTAACAAAGTGAGAGACTGTGTCTCAAAAATAATAATAATACAATAGATAAGGAAAACAGATGTACATGAGCTTTGCCCCCATTTTATTGGAATTACTTTTATGAATGATTAAAGGCTATGTGCAGATGCCTTCATTAATGGATGGTCTCATCAAAGGGCAACTCTGTGACATATTATTTGATTAATGAGGGTAAACTTAATTAAGAACCTTGGTATTAGCTTCTTTTGTTTACCCTGATATATAATTTACTGTTATGAAATCCTTTCTTTTCTGTAAATTGTTTTAGTTTCATCTTTTTTCTTCTGTCTCTCTATTGCTTGCTCTTGCCCTTATTCAGAAGGTAAGCTAACTTACATTTTGGGTGTAATTTTTCTTCCAACCCTTATTGAACATTTGATATAAAATGTAAAATTGATGTGTGATTCATAGCTTAAGTATACAAATTAAACTTAATTTTATATACCTTCAGGTCTGCCAGCATCCAAACTCTCGAATGAGAGAATGGGGAGCAGAAGCTTTAACTTCCCTTATTAAAGCAGGATTAACATTTAACCATGATCCTCCACTCTCACAAAACCAGGTAATAAAAACCTTACTTTTTAAAAAGAATACTCAATATAAAATTATCCTCCTCCATATGTGATTTTTTTCTTATCAGGTAGATCATATTCTAAGAGTAGGGTTTTTAACTTAATACTCTATTTTATATGTAGGCCCTGAATCTCTTACATAAGGTAAGAGATTTTTAGGGCTGTCTTCATAAAAAATTTTAAACATCTTGTGGATGACACTAACCTAAGTTAAATTACCTGGAATTGGTCTCACGTTTGTAAGTTTTCTTCTTCATGCAGTGCTAAAGTATTGTTTTGGAGCCTCTTTTGCTTTGGTCTTTACCTGTCCCTGGATTTTTTTTTTTTTTCTCAGTACCCTTACATGGGGAGAAAATAAGTGGCAGAAGAAACAAGCACAGTGAAATAGATTTTTATTTTAAAATAATTTTAAATTATTTTTTACTTCCAGAGTTTACTTTTGTCATGAATTCTTTGTCCTGACTCTATTATTTGTACCCACTTTTTAAAAAGTCTACCAAAGTTTTATTGTTTCATGACTGAGTAGGAATGAGGCATTTATTTATTTTTTAATCTTTTAAATAAAAATATGGAGTACATCATGAATTTGCATGTCATCCTTGCCCAGGGGCTGTGCTAATCTCTGTATCATTTCAATTTCAGTATATGTGCTACTGAAGCAATCACAGAATGAGGCATTTAATAACCATTCCAATTGCCCTCATCATCTTATTGTATTGTAATTGTATTCTAGAAATTGAGTTAACACATAATTATTGAATACACCTCCTGGAATAAGATGATGAACAAGACAGAAAAGATATTATAAAGCTTATAGAGCTTACATTTAATGATTTCATATGTTCTTCTGCAACAATTTGATTTTTAAAAAAAAAATAATACCCTTTTCCATTTATTTTGATATCCTCAATGTCCAGCTTAATACTTAGTGCATAGTGAAAGCTTAGAAATGTTTATTCAGTGAATGAACCAAATAAATGAATCCCCTAGAGAGAAAAAAGTTAAGAATGAAAGGTTTTCAGATGCTGAAAGGGATAGACAGAGTGCTTTTTTTAAGTCGCCAACAAATTTCGTGGTTTTATGTCATCTTTGTTTTTTTTTTTTTTTTTTTTTTTTTTTTTTTTTTTTTTTTTTTTTTTTTTTTTTTTTTTTGAGACAGAGTCTCGCTCTGTCGCCCGGGCTGGAGTGCAGTGGCGCAATCTCGGCTCACTGCAAGCTCCGCCTCCCGGGTTCACGCCATTCTCCTGCCTCAGCCTCCGAGTAGCTGGGACTACAGGCGCCCGCCACCGCGCCCGGCTAATTTTTTGTATTTTTTAGTAGAGACGGGGTTTCACCGTGGTCTCGATCTCCTGACCTCGTGATCCGCCCGCCTCGGCCTCCCAAAGTGCTGGGATTACAAGCGTGAGCCACCGCGCCCGGCTATGTCATCTTTGTTAATATCTGCTACATTTATTCATTTTTTATAAGTATTATAGCTTCTATTACTACATTACACTTGAGAATTTTACATTTAAATACATGTGATATACATTAATAAAGTAAATGAAAGGTCATTTTAGAAATTGGGAATTGATTCCCTCTCTCCAAATGTATCTAGAGATATATTTCCTTTAGTGAAATTTATTTCTATTATTTATGGGGTCTATAATTAGTATCTTTTAAAGTAAGAAAACTACCCATTTACCTAAAATCTAACATCTTGAAAGTTGATTTTTTCTCTTACTTAAAAATATAGATTTGTCTTTAATAATTACTGTTAGATAAATGAGTAGAAAAATTCCAAACGGGCATGGTGGCTCACATCTGTAATCCCAGCACCTTGGGAGGCCAAGGTGGGCAGATCACCTGAGGTCAGGAGTTCAAGACCAGCCTGGCCAACATGGTGAAACCTCGTCTCTACTAAAAATACAAAAATTAACCGGACATGGTGGTACATGCCTGTAATCCCAGCTACTCAGGAGGCTGAAAGAGGAGGATCACTTGAACCAAGGAGACGGAGGGTGCAGTGAGCCAAGATTGCACCACTGCACTCCAGCCTCCTGGGTGACAGAATGAGACTTCATTTCAAAAAAAATAAATAAAACATAAAAATATCTGTTTCCCGTAGTAGTCTGAATGGAGATGAATTTAAACTTGAAAAGCAACAGCAAAGCCTTCTTGTCTTTTTGGACTTCTCTTCCTAATTAGTTTCTTGCCCCCTTTTCAGAGGCTGCAGTTGCTTTTATTGAACCCATTAAAGGAGATGTCCAATATTAATCATCCAGATATTCGACTCAAGCAGTTAGAATGTGTGTTGCAGATTCTGCAGAGTCAGGGAGACAGTCTTGGGCCTGGATGGCCATTAGTGCTTGGAGTCATGGGAGCAATCAGAAATGATCAAGGGTAAGTATTTAAAATTGAGAAAAAATATGTATGAAAAATAAAATATAAATAAAATAAAATTAACATCAAAAAAGTGATAGAGGTAGAAAAGGACTCCATCCTAAAATCTTGAAATAGTGGTTATTTTTTTCATGTATGTGCTTCCTGCTTAAGGCTAAGATCTGTAATAGTTTTTCTTAACTCTACCCCTAAGTGGCTACAGGCAATTTTTAGGGATCACCTTTGGTTTGGAAAGATGGAAAAATTGCTCTTTATTTGACATTCATGCAAGAATACATGATTCTTACTTATACATGAAACAATCTAACAAATTTTATAACACATCCAAAGATTGGGTTGTGTTTTGTTAAAATAAATAAATTATTTGATAAGATGTGAAATAGCATTTAGGGCTTGACCTCCCTATATATATTAGGCAGTCAGAAATTGCTGTAAAGTAACTTTTTCCTTACTTTTTAATTTATTAAACATTTATTCTGTGCATAGTGTATTTCAGATACTATGCATGATAGTTATTCTGATTACACAGGTAAATAGCTCCTGCCTTAGACATAGAATCCTAGTGAGAAGGTATAGTTATACGCTGCCTAACGTTTCAGTCAACAACAGACCACATATATGATGGAGGTCCCATAAGATTTTAGTACTCTGTTTTTACTGTACCTTTTCTATGTTTAGATATGCTTCAGTACATAAATACTCATATTGTGTTACAATTGCCTACAGTATTCAGGACAGGAGCAAGCTGTACAAGTTTGTAGCCCAGGAGCAATAATATACCATATAGCCCAGGTGTGTAGTAGGTTATGTCATCTAGGTTTGTGTCAGTAAACTCTGTGATGTTCATACAGCAACAGAATCACCTAATGACACATTTCTCAGATCATATCCTTGTCAGTAAGCAATACATGACTGTAGTTTGTTATGCCACAAAAAAAGAAACCTTCAGAAGGAGGACAGAGGCAAAATTATGAAGGAGATTTATATGCTTATATAAATGATTTGAATGTATCCAGAATTCATGTGGGAGACATTTTGAGATTTTAAGCAGAGGAATGACGTAATCATATATGAATTTGATAGATATCACTGTGACAGCAGCACGGAAGGGAAGGTGGGAAATGAGAATGCCTACAAGTGCTCACTAGAAATAAGAGATGGATTTGAGCTACTTAACGGATTGACTGTAGCGGGGCATAGGGGAAAATAGCAATCAGGAGTGACTTCTAGATTTCTGACTTAGGCAGTTTAGTGGGGGATGGTAGTATCATTAACTAAATAGGGAATACACAAGGAAGAGCAAATTTGGAGGGGACATACGGACTTGTTTAACTTTTGGGGTAGGAGATTGCAGTGGAGAGATTAAGCAGACAGACCTTGGATAGATTTTTCTGTAATTCTGCAGTAACACACTTTTGTTTTGATGACTAGTTCAGAAGTTGTAGATGACCAAGATGCTTGAGAATATTATGGAAAGTTAATTTTTCTTAACTATTTATAGTAATAAAATTCTTTAAATACTACAAAATATTGAGATGCTTAAATTGAAGAGATCAGCTTAGATTAAGCTTAAGTGTCTTCTCCCAACCTATAATGTGGTGTATTAAATAGGGCATTGTAGTAAGGGTATAATGAATTAATGGGTGTAAAACACTTAGAAAATATGTGACATACTAAGCACTCAGAGTATTAGCAATTATCCTTACCATTTTCATTATTATTTTTTACCATCAGGATTTTTCTCCAAAACTAAGTACTTCTTATTATCTTTATTTGAAATTCAAAATTTACTCTTTTGTCACTGACTGGATGTGGGTTTTTATATTTCTTTGGAGATTTAAATAAGATATGTACGGATATAAAAGAATGAGGAGCTCTTTTTCAGTAAATTGTGTGTATTTACATGTACTGGGCACTGTACTAGATATCAGGGATACAGTGAGGAGAAAAATAACTGTAGCAAACTTCCCATTCTCATTTATTGTCTAAGTTTTCTTTGGTTAGTTGGTATGAAATACAAATAGAAGTAATATGATGTTAATACTTTATTTTTAAATTTGCTTTTATTTCTTATTACCTGTAAGCTTCTTTCTTTGTTTTTGTTAATTTGTTTAAGTAAGCATATCTTTTTTACATTTATGTAAATGTTAAAATACTTTATGATCGATATTAGGAAAAAGTTTCTTATTTAAATTCTAAAATAAAATTTTACTTCAAATTTTTTTAAGGTATGTATTTTTACACATTTCTTTTAAATGCATAAGTAAGGCTGGGTGTGGTAGCTCATGCCTGTAATCGTAGCACTTTGGGAGGCTAAGGCAGGAGGATCGCTTGAGCCCAGGAAATTAAGACCAGCCGAGGCAACATAGTGGGACCCTGTCTCCACAAAAAAAAAAAAAAAGAAAGAAGAAAAAAAGGCATGGGGGTGTGCACCTGTAGTCCCAGCTACTGGGGAAGCTGAGGTGGGAGGATCACATGATCCAGGGAGGTTGAGAGTGAGGCGTGATCGCACCACTGCACTCCAACCTGAGTGACAGAGTGAGACCCTGTCTCAAAAATAAATAAATAAAATAAGTGCATCTGTATACATTTCTTTTGTTTTCAGAGAATCCTTGATACGAACTGCATTCCAGTGTCTTCAGTTGGTTGTGACAGATTTTCTACCAACAATGCCTTGTACTTGCCTGCAAATAGTTGTAGATGTTGCAGGTAGCTTTGGCCTCCATAACCAAGAACTCAATATTAGTTTAACTTCAATAGGTTTATTGGTAAGTATCATTGTCCTTAGAATATAATATAATTTAGCAATCATTGTTACTCAGTTGGGAGTGAATGCTAAGCAAATATACTTTTAGCTCTTTGCAAATTGTTTATATGGCTTTTAAATTTCAAACTTATATCTGTGTGAAGGATTAAGTAACATCACTTAAATATTAATAACAAAATTTTGAAATAATTGTCATACATTGAGCTGAAGTTTGGGTTTTACAGAGTTTGTCATGAAAGAGTTTAGTAAACAATAGTATATGCAAGGGAAATCTTCAGCTGACTTTTATGTGAACCAATTACATTAGCCCCTGACAAGAAAATCAGCTTGTACTTTGAAACCTTGAAGCCAAGCATTAACTTTTTATCTTTAGCCATGAAAGTCCTACATGACATCTTCAAGTAGAAGGCTGTTTCAGGCTGGGCATGGTAGCTGATGCCTATAATCCCAGCACTTTGGGAGGCTGAGGTGGGAGGATTGCTGAGGCCAGGAGTTTGAGACCAGCCTGGGCAATAAAATGAGACTCCCATCTCTACTAAAAATTAGCTGTGTATGGTGGTGCACACCTGTAGTCTCAGCTACATGGGAAGCTGGGATGGGAGGATTGTTTGAGCCCAGGAATTGGAGGCTGCAGTGAGCTATGATCACAGCACTGCACTTCAGCCTTGGCGACAGACCCAGACCTTGTTTCTGTAAAAAATAATAATAATAATAAAAAGGCTGTTTTGTCTACATTGAAAATCTGTTGGTCAGTGTAGCCACCTTCGTCGGTGATCTTAGCTAGATCTGGATGACTTGCTACAGCTTCTACATCAGCACTTGCTGCTTCACCTTGTACTTGTAGGTTATGGTGATAACGTCTTTTCTTAAACCTCATGAACTAGCCCCTGCTAGCTTCAGACTTTTCTTCTGCAGCTTCCTCACCTTGCTCAGCCTTTATAGAATTGAGGAGAATTAGGACCTTGCTCTGGATTAGGCTTTGGCTTAAGGGAATCTTGTAGCTCGTTTGACCTTCTATCCAGACAGCTAAAAGTTTCTTGATACCATCAATAAGGCTGGTGTACTTTCTTCTTTCTTTCTTTCTTTTTTTTTTTTTTTCTGAGACGGAGTCTTGCTCTTGTCGCCCAGGCCGAAATGCAGTGGCGTGATCTTGGCTCACTGCAACCTCTGCCTCCTGGCTTCAAGCGATTCTCCTGCCTCAGCCTCCCATGTAGCTGGGATTACAGGTGCCCACCAGGATGTACTTTCTTATCATTTGTTTGTTCTTTGGAGTAGCAGTTTTCGTTTCCTTCAAGAACTTATCCTGTGCATTCACAACTTGGCTCACTGGCACAAGAGGCCCAGCTTTTGGCCTGTCTTGGTTTTCAACATGCCTTCCTCACTAAGCTTAATTATTTCTAGCTTTTGATTGAAAGTGAGAGAAATGCGACTCTTCCTTTTACTTGAACACTTACAGGTCATTGTAGGGTTAATTGGCCTAATTTCACTGTTGTTGTATCTGAAGAAATAGGGAGGCCTGAGAAGAAGTAAAAAGATGAGGAAACAACCTGATGATGAAACAGTTAGAAAACTCACGTTAAGTTTGCCATCTTACATAGGTACGGCTCATGTGCCCCCAAATAGTTACAATAGTCACATCAAAGATCACGGATCGGGCCGGGCGCGGTGGCTCAAGCCTGTAATCCCAGCACTTTGGGAGGCCGAGGCGGGTGGATCACGAGGTCAGGAGATCGAGACCATCCTGGCTAACAGTGAAACTCCGTCTCTACTAAAAAATACAAAAAATTAGCCGGGCGTGTTGGTGGGCGCCTGTGGTCCCAGCTACTCGGGAGGCTGAGGCAGGAGAATGGCGTGAACCCAGGAGGTGGAGGTTGTGGTGAGCTGAGATCGTGCCACTGCACTCCAGCCTGGGGGACAGAGAAAGACTCCGTCTCAAAAAAAAAAAAGATCAGGGATCATAGATCACCATAACAGACATAGTAATAATTAAAAAGTTTGAAATATTACAAGTATTACTAAAATGTGGCACAGAGACACAAAGTGATCACATGCTGCTGGAAAAAAATGATACCAACAGACTTGTTCAATGCAGGGTTACCACAAACCTTTATAAATTGCAATTTATAAAAATTGCAATTATGTGTGAAGCACAACAAAGAGAAGTGCAATAAAACAAGGTATCTCTGTAATGAAATCTTAGAGAATTGTTAACATTACATGAAATAAACATGCACAGAATTGTTTTCAACATATATTTAAAGACAATTATTTAGAATCTTTTAAATGTGTATTAAAACTCAGAAGTTTTATAAATTTGAACTTTAAATTCTCCTCACAAGCTAGATAAGTTACTACATTCAGCTCTTCCTATGTTCTGCTCTTAATATTTGTGGCTTCTGCATCTGTAGATTCAACCAACTATAAATAGAAAAATTTTTTTTAAAACAGGATAGTTGTGTCTGTCCTGAACATGTACAGGCTTTCTTGTCAATATTACCTAAACAATGCAGTATAACAACTAGTTACATAGCATTTACCTTATGTTAGGTATTAAAAGTTACCTAGTATTATTCAAAGTATACGGGAGGATGTGTGTAGGTTATATTCAAATACTACACCATTTTATATAACGGACTTGAGGATTTGTGGATTTGGGTATGGGGTGGGAGGTCCTGAAACCAATCCCCCACGGATACCGAGGGACAACTGTATTTTACTATTACTATTATTTTTCCCATTTTTACATGGGAAAAAATGTAAGCATGTTGCATATATGATTGCAAGTGGGTGGCTAGTTCAGCATTGCTTAAATTACTGCTGGATAGCACCTCCTTTATTTTACATTTATGTCCACAGTACTGGATTCTCTACATTTTAACCATTGGCATAATTATCATTAATATAAGATATGTTTGGAAACAGTAATTGCTCTTGTATGAAATTACAAACTTATTAAACAATATTAAGGAATTGTTAACATGGTTAGGGTGGTAATGATATTATAGTTATATTTTTTATAGTTAACAGTTGTTATATTTAGGTGGTAGATATATCAATATGTTCAAGTTCCTTATACTATTCTTGGTTTTTTCTATGTTCTTGACATTTTTTATAATAAAAAAGTAAAAAAAAAAAAATGTTAGCACAAGATTGTTTCCTCACTTTCTCCTGAAATAATGTAGAGACACTGACAGAAGAAGAGATATTTTCATTCAATCTATTCTACTAGGAAAGAGATTTTTGAAGTAATGTTTTTAAAGTTTTACTCTGAAAGGTAAAACAGCCACATGTTGCATATTTATGTGTTTAAAACAAAACCTTGAATGAACTAATATTTTTCTACTTTGCTTTTTAGTGGAATATTTCAGATTATTTTTTCCAAAGAGGGGAAACTATTGAAAAAGAACTAAATAAGGAAGAGGCAGCACAGCAAAAGCAGGCAGAAGAGAAAGGAGTTGTTTTAAATCGGCCATTCCACCCTGCACCGCCATTTGATTGCTTGTGGTTATGTCTTTATGCAAAATTGGGTGAACTATGTGTGGATCCCCGTCCTGCTGTCAGGAAGAGTGCAGGGCAAACTCTGTTTTCTACAATTGGTGCGCATGGAACTTTATTACAGCATTCAACCTGGCACACTGTTATCTGGAAGGTATTGTAAAATAGATTGGACTATCAGCTTTTAATGAGACATGCTTATATATTAATACTTTTTCAGTTAAACTTATTTCTTTTAATTTTTAAAGAATTTCCATGCATTTGTGTATTTGACAAAACAGGAAATAACTGTGTCATATTGTAAATTGTACCTCATACAGAGCAAATTAAATACTAACAGCCTTATCTCTGTTTCTGTCTTCATCTCTTATTATCACTCTCGTGATTTCTGCCTTTGCCTTTCTCCTTTTTTTCCCCCCGTTTTCCCAAATGGTAAAAACCAGGAGTTACTAAACAACAAAGGGTAATCAATCCCTTACCATAGAGTGGAAAGCTTTTGGGGTTTTTGTTTGTTTTACTTTTGAGGTCTACTTATAGATATGTAATTTAATCAAAAGAGAATTTTATTAACAGATGAATATCAATAGCAATGAAGTTTACTTGTAGGCTCACCAAACAAAAGTAACCTCCAAATGGTATATTGTACATGTAATGTTTATTCATTAAATTACGTTTTCATTTTTTTCTTCTTTTGAAACTTCTAATAAAATCAGCAGTTTATTAGTGATCATTCCCTTTTTGCTAAAAGTCTCATCTTTTTTGTTCCATCTGTTCCATTATAATAAAATTCTGTTTTTATAATCCTTTCACTTGCTTTTGTGAGTTTTTCAAATTAATAGACCCCAAAATGTCTTCTTAAAAAATTAATGGGCTGGGCATGGTGGCTCACGCCTGTAATCCCAGTACTTTAGGAGGCTGAGGCAGCAGGATCACCTGAGGTCAGGAGTTCAAGACCAACCTGGCCAATATGGTGAAACCCCATATCTATTGTAGTAAAAGCCCTCTTTCCTTCTGTCTTCTATTTCAATTCCATCCCATAGTTCCTCCTCAGATCACAAACATGCTTAATTCTCCCATACAGTTTGTTTTTAATCTAATACTTTTCTGATTCTAATTTTCCTTTCAAGCAACTTCATTTTTTATCTTCTTGCTGCCTAATTCTTAATGATTTTCTTCTCACACCCCTTGCATTGTCTTATTTTCTGTAATTGATTTCCAGACTATTCTACTTCAGTCTCTTAAACATTAGAGTGTAACAGAATCACCTTGAAGACTTGTTAAAGCACAGAATGTTGAGCCACTATTGTCAGCCCTCCCCAAACATGAGTTTCTGATTATTTTGGCCTGGAGTGAGGCCTGAGAATTTGTATTTCTATCAAGTTCCTGGGTGAAGCTTGATGCTGCTGGTTAGTTCAGAGACCACGCTTTGAGAAACACAGAAATTATTCATAGGCTACAGTTGGTCTTTTTTTGTAAGTGAAAGATAGGGTCTTGCTCTGTCACTCAGGCTTGAGTGCAGGGGCCTGATCATAGCACACTACAGCCTTGACCTGCCAGGCTCAAGCGATCCTCCCACCTCAGTCTCTTGAGTAGCTAGGACTGTAGGCTCACACTACCAAGCCCAGCTAATTTTTAAATTTTTTTTTGTAGAGATAGTCTCACTATATTGCCCCGGCTGTTCTCAAACTGTAGGATTCAAGCAATCCTCCCCACTTTATGGCCTTCCAAAGCACTGGGATTGGCCGGGCGCGGTGGCTCATGCCTGTAATCCCAGCACTTTGGGAGGCCGACGTGGGTGGATCACAAGGTCAGGGCATTGAGACCATCCTGGCTAACACGGTGAAACCCCGTCTCTACTAAAACACACAAAAAAGCTAGCCGGGCGTGGTAGCGGGCGCCTGTAGTCCCACCTTCTCGGGAGGCTGAGACAGGAGAATGGTGTGAACCCGGGAGGCGGAGCTTGCAGTGAGCCGAGATCATGCCACTGCACTCCAGCCTGGGTGACAGAGCAAGACTCCGTCTCAAAAAAAAAAAAAAAAAGCACTGGGATTACAGGCGTGAGCCGTCTCCAATAATTCTACTTTTGTCCTGAACCCCTCTCCTTACCTTTGTGTGTGTGTGGTTTTTTTTTTTTTTTTAATTTTATTATTATTATTATACTTTAAGTTTTAGGGTACATGTGCACAATGTGCAGGTTTGTTACATATGTATCCATGTGCCATGTTGGTTTGCTGCACCCATTAACTCGTCATTTAGCATTAGGTATGTCTCCTAATGCTGTCCCTCCCCCCTCCCCCAACCCCACAACAGTCCCCGGAGTGTGGTGTTCCCCTTCCTGTGTCCACGTGTTCTCATTGTTCAATTCCCACCTATGAGGGAGAACATGCGGTGTTTGGTTTTTTGTCCTTGTGATAGTTTACTGAGAAAGATGGTTTCCAGTTTCATCCATGTCCCTACAAAGGACATGAACTCATCATTTTTTATGGCTGCATAGTATTCCATGGTGTATATGTGCCACATTTTCTTAATCCAGTCTGTCGTTGTTGGACATTTGGGTTGGTTCCAAGTCTTTGCTATTGTGAATAGTGCCGCAATAAACATACGTGTGCATGTGTCTTTATAGCAGCATGATTTATAGTCCTTTGGGTATGTACCCAGTAACGGGATGGCTGGGTCAAATGGTATTTCTAGTTCAAGATCCCTGAGGAATCGCCACACTGACTTCCACAATGGTTGAATTAGTTTACAGTCCCACCAAGAGTGTAAAAGTGTTCCTATTTCTCCACATCCTCTCCAGCACCCGTTGTTTCCTGACTTTTTAATGATGGCCATTCTAACTGGTGTGAGATGGTATCTCATTGTGGTTTTGATTTGCATTTCTCTGATGGCCAGTGATGATGAGCATTTTTGCATGTGTTTTTTGGCTACATAAATGTCTTCTTTTGAGAAGTGTCTGTTCATGTCCTTCGTGCACTTTTTGATGAGGTTGTTTGTTTTTTTCTTGTAAATTTGTTTGAGTTCATTGTAGATTCTGGATTACCTACCCCTTTGTCAGATGAGTAGGTTGAGAAAATTTTCTCCCATTTTGTAGATTGCCTGTTCACTCTGATGGTAGTTTCTTTTGCTGTGCAGAAGCTCTTTAGTTTAATTAGATTCCATTTGTCAATTTTGGCTTTTGTTGCCATTGCTTTTGGTGTTTTAGACATGAAGTCCTTGCCCATGCCTATGTCCTGAATGGTATTGCCTAGGTTTTCTTCTAGGGTTTTTATGGTTTTAGGTCTAACATGTAAATCTTTCCTCCATCTTGAATTAATTTTTGTATAAGGTGTAAGGAAGGGATCCAGTTTCAGCTTTCTACATATGGCTAGCCAGTTTTCCCAGCACCATTTATTAAATAGGAAATCCTTTCCCCATTTCTTGTTTTTGTCAGGTTTGTCAAAGATCAGATAGTTGTAGATATGTGGCATTATTTCTGAGGGCTCTGTTCTGTTCCATTGATCTATGTCTCTGTTGTGGTACCAGTACCATGCTGTTTTGGTTACTGTAGCCTTGTAGTATAGTTTGAAGTCAGGTAGCCTGATGCCTCCAGCTTTGTTCTTTTGGCTTAGGATTGAGTTGGCAATGCGGGCTCTTTTTTGGTTCCATATGAACTTTAAAGTAGTTTTTTCCAATTCTGTGAAGAAAGTCATTGGTAGCTTGATGGGGATGGCATTGAATCTATAAATTACCTTGGGCAGTATGGCCATTTTCACGATATTGATTCTTCCAACCCATGAGCATGGAATGTTCTTCCATTTGTTTGTATCCTCTTATTTCATTGAGCAGTGGTTTGTAGTTCTCCTTGAAGAGGTCCTTCACATCCCTTGTAAGTTGGATTCCTAGATGTTTTATTCTCTTTGAAGCAATTGTGAATGGGAGTTCACTCATGATTTGGCTCTCTGTTTGTCTGTGATTGGTGTGCAAGAATGCTTGTGATTTTTGTACATGGATTTTGTATCCTGAGACTTTGCTGAAGTTGCTTATCAGCTTAAGGAGATTTTGGGCTGAGCCAATGAGGTTTTCTAGATATACAATCATGTCATCTGCAAACAGGGACAATTTGACTTCCTCTTTTCCTAATTGAATACCCTTTATTTCCTTCTCCTGCCTGATTGCCCTGGCCAGAACTTCCAACACTATGTTGAATAGGAGTGGTGAGAGAGGGCATCCCTGTCTTGTGCCCGTTTTCAAAGGGAATGCTTCCAGTTTTTGCCCATTCAGTATGATATTGGCTGTGGGTTTGTCATAGATAGCTCTTATTATTTTGAGATACGTCCCATCAATACCTAATTTATTGAGGGTTTTTAGCATGAAGGGTTGTTGAATTTTGTCAAAGGCCTTTTCTGCATCTATTGAGATAATCATGTGGTTTTTGTCTTTGGTTCTGTTTATATGCTGGATTACATTTATTGATTTGCATATGTTGAACCAGCCTTGCATCCCAGGGATGAAGCCCACTTGATCATGTTGGATAAGCTTTTAGATGTGCTGCTGGATTCGATTTGCCAGTATTTTATTGAGGATTTTTGCATCGATGTTCATCAAGGATACCGGTCTGAAATTCTCTTTTTTTGTTGTGTCTCTGCCAGGCTTTGGTATCAGGATGATGCTGGCCTCATAAAATGTGTTAGGGAGGATTCCCTCTTTTTCTATTGATTGGAATAGTTTCAGAAGGAATGGTAGCAGTTTCTCCTTGTACCTCTGGTAGAATTCGGCTGTGAATCCATCAGGTCCTGGACTCTTTTTGGTTGGTAAACTATTGATTATTGCCACAATTTCAGAGCCTGTTATTGGTCTATTCAGAGATTCAACTTCTTCCTGGTTTAGTCTTGGGAGGGTGTATTTGTCGAGGAATTTATCCATTTCTTCTAGATTTTCTAGTTTATTTGCATAGAGGTGTTTATAGTATTCTCTGATGGTAGTTTGTATTTCTGTGGGATCAGTGGTGATATCACCTTTATCATTTTTTATTGCATCTATTTGATTCTTCTGTCTTTTCTTCTTTATTAGTCTTGCTAGCGGTCTATTAATTTTGTTGATCTTTTCAGAAAACCAGCTCCTGGATTCATTAATTTTTTGAAGGGTTTTTTGTGTCTCTGTTTCCTTCAGTTCTGCTCTGATTTTAGTTATTTCTTGCCTTCTGCTAGCTTTTGAATGTGTTTGCTCTTGCTTTTCTAGTTCTTTTAATTGTGATGTTAGGGTGTCAATTTTGGATCTTTCCTGCTTTCTCTTGTGGGCATTTAGTGCTATAAATTTCCCTCTACACACTGCTTTGAATGTGTCCCAGAGATTCTGGTATGTTGTGTCTTTGTTCTCGTTGGTTTCAAAGAACATCTTTATTTCTGCCTTCATTTCATTATGTACCCAGTAGTGATTCAGGAGCAGGTTGTTCAGTTTCCATGTAGTTGAGCGGTTTTGAGTGAGTTTCTTAATCCTGAGTTCTAGTTTGATTGCACTGTGGTCTGAGAGACAGTTTGTTATAATTTCTGTTCTTTTACATTTGCTGAGGAGAGCTTTACTTCCAACTGTGTGGTCAATTTTGGAATAGGTGTGGTGTGGTGCTGAAAAAAATGTATATTCTGTTGATTTGGAGTGGAGAGTTCTGTAGATGTCTATTAGGTCCGCTTGGTGCAGAGCTGAGTTCAATTCCTGGGCATCCTTATTAACTTTCTGTCTCGTTGATCTGTCTAATGTTGACAGTGGGGTGTTAAAATCTCCCATTATTATTGTGTGGGAGTCTAAGTCTCTTTGTAGGTCACTCAGGACTTGCTTTATGAATCTGGGTGCTCCTGTATTGGGTGCATATATATTTAGGATAGTTAGGTCTTCTTGTTGAATTGATCCCCTTACCATTATGTAATGGCCTTCTTTGTCTCTTTTTATCTTTGTTAGTTTAAAGTCTGTTTTATCAGAGACTAGGATTGCAACCCCTGCCTTTTTTTGTTTTCCATTTGCTTGGTAGATCTTCCTCCATCCCTTTATTTTGAGTCTATATGTGTCTCTGCATGTGAGATGGATTTCCTGAATATAGCACACTGATGGGTCTTGACTCCTGATCCAGTTTGCCAGTCTGTGTCTTTTAATTGGAGCATTTGGCCCATTTATATTTAAAGTTAATATTGTTATGTGTGAATTTGATCCTGTCATTATGACGTTAGCTGGTTATTTTGCTCGTTAGTTGATGCAGTTTCTTCCTAGCCTCGATGTTCTTTGCAATTTGGCATGTTTTTGCAGTGGCTGGTACTGGTTGTTCCTTTCCATGTTTAGTGCTTCCTTCAGGAGCTCTTTTAGGGCAGGCCTGGTGGTGACAAAATCTCTCAGCATTTGCTTGTCTGTAAAGTATTTTATTTCTCCTTCACTTATGAAGCTTAGTTTGGCTGGATATGAGATTCTAGGTTGAAAATTATTTTCTTTAAGAATGTTAAATATTGGTCCCCACTCTCTTCTGGCTTATAGAGTTTCTGCCGAGAGATCAGCTGTTAGTCTGATGGGCTTCCCTTTGTGGGTAACCCGACCTTTCTCTCTGGTAGCCTTTAACAATTTTTCTTTCATTTCAACTTTGGTGAATCTGACAATTACGTGTCTTGGGGTTGCTCTTCTCGAGGAGTATCTTTGTGGCGTTCTCTGTATTTCCCGAATGTGAATGTTGGCCTGCCTTGCTAGACTGGGGAAGTTCTCCTGGGTAATATCTTGCAGAGTGTTTTCCAACTTGGTTCCATTCTCCCCGTCACTTTCAGGTACACCAGTCAGTCGTAGGTTTGGTCATTTCACATAGTCCCATATTTCTTGGAGGCTTTGTTCGTTTCTTTTTATTCTTTTTTCTCTAAACTTCCCTTCTCGCTTCATTTCATTGTTTTCATCTTCCATCACTGATACCCTTTCTTCCAGTTGATCGCATCGGCTACTGAGGCTTCTGTATTCTTCACGTAGTTCTCGAAACTTGGCTTTCAGCTCCATCAGCTCCTTTAAGCACTTCTCTGCATTGGTCATTTTAGTTATACATTCGTCTAATTTTTTTTGAAAGTTTTTAACTTCTTTGCCATTGGTTTGAATTTCCTCCTGTAGCTCGGAGTAATTTGATCATCTGAAGCCTTCTTCTCTTAACTCGTCAAAGTCATTCTCCATCCAGCTTTGTTCCATTGCTGGTGAGGAACTGCGTTCCTTTGGAGGAGGAGAGGTGCTCTGCTTTTTAGAGTTTCCAGTTTTTCTGCTCTGTTTTCTCCCCATCTTTGTAGTTTTTTCTACTTTTGGTCTTTGATGATGGTGATGTACAGATGGGTTTTTGGTGTGGGTGTCCTTTCTGTTTGTTAGTTTTCCTTCTAACAGGACCCTCAGTTGCAGGTCTGTTGGTGTTTGCTAGAGGTCCACTCCAGACCCTGTTTGCCTGGGTGTGCGCAGCGGTGGCTGCAGAACAGTGGATTTTCATGAACCACAAATTCAGCTGTCTGATCGTTCCTCTGGAATTTTTGTGTCAGAGGAGTACCCGGCCAAGTGAGGTGTCAGTCTGTCCCTACTGTGGGGTGCCTCCCACTTAGGCTGCTCGGGGATCAGGGACCCACTTTAGGAGGCAGTCTGCCCGTTCTCAGATCTCCAGCTGCATGCTGGGAGAACCACTACTCTCTTCAAAGCTGTCAGACAGGGACATTTAAGTCTGCAGAGGTTACTGCTGACTTTTTGTTTGTCTGTGCCCTGCCCCCAGAGTTGGAGCCTACAGAGGCAGGCAGGCCTCCTTGAGCTGTGGTGAGCTCCACCTAGTTAGAGCTTCCTGGCTGCTTTGTTTACCTCAGCAAGCCTGGGCAATGGCATGCGCCCCTCCCCCAGCCTCGCTGCCGCCTTGCAGTTTGTTCTCAGACTGCTTTGCTAGCAATCAGCAAGACTCCGTGGGCGTAGGACCCTCCGAGCCAGGTGCAGGACACAATTTCCTGGTGTGCCTTTTTCCAAGCCCATTGGAAAAGTGCAGTATTAGGGTGGGAGTGACCCAATTTTCCAGGTGCCATCTGTCACCCCTTTCTTTGACTAGGAAAGGGAACTTCCTGACCCCTTGCGCTTCCCGAGTGAGACAGTGCGTCGCCCTGCTTCGGCTCAGCTCGCGCATGGTGCGCTGCACCGACTGTCCTGCACCCACTATTGGGCACTCCCTAGTGAGATGAACCCAGTACCTCAGCTGGAAATGCAGAAATCACCCGTCTTCTGCGTGGCTTATGCTGGGAGCTGTAGACCAGAGCTGTTCCTATTCGGCCATCTTGACTCCACCCCCTGTGTATTTTTTTGTTTTATTTTTTTGTTTTTGAGATGGAGTCTCGCTCTGTCACTCTGGCTGGAGTGCAATGGTGTGATCTCCGCTCACTGCAAGCTCCGCCTCCCAGATTCACGCCATTCTCCTGCCTCAGCCTCCTGAGTAGCTGGGACTACATGCGCCCACCACCACGCCTGGCTAATTTTTTTTGTATTTTTGGTAGAGACGGGGTTTCACTGTGTTAGCCAGGATGGTCTCGATCTCCTGACCTCGTGATCTGCCCCCCTCAGCCTCCCAAAGTGCTAGGATTACAGGCATGAGCCACTGCACCCGGCCAGCTTTGTTCTTTTCTTGTACATTACCCCATAAATCCTCAACTGATACCTGGCCAACATGATGAAACCCCATCTCTAGTAAAAATACAAAAATTAGCCGGTGTGGTGGTGGACACCTGTAATCCCAGCAACTCAGGAGTCTGTGGCAGGAGAATCACTTGAACCTGGGAGGCAGAGGTTGCGGTGAGGCGAGATCGTGCCATTGCACTCCAGCCTGGGTGATAGAGTGAGACTCCATCAAAAAAAAAAAAAAAAAAAAAAAGAATGTATAATTACCTCTATTGGTCAGTTTCCTCCAATATATAGGGATTGATAAGACTGTCAAGTATATTTTTGTGACACTTTGTAGATTCCTATGCTGTTGCTCCTGTGCTATTACTTAAGCTATATTATCAATACATTTTAAATGACATTTTTATAAATATTTAGGTACTCTTTCATCTACTGGACAGAGTTCGAGAGTCTTCTACCACTGCAGACAAAGAAAAGATTGAGTCTGGAGGTGGCAATATTCTCATTCATCATTCAAGGGACACAGCCGAGAAGCAATGGGCTGAGACATGGGTATTAACATTGGCTGGAGTAGCAAGGATCTTCAACACTAGAAGATATTTGCTGCAGCCTTTAGGTATACATACATTTTTTTCTGATTATACAAGTAATTAATGTTAAAAGAAATTTGGAAAATACAGACGATTCTTTTAGAGTCTATCTTAACTTAGTGTTTATGTGTGGTGTGTGTGTAAGCATGTGTGTTTTCATTCGTTTGTACCTACTATGGGCTAGCCTCTAGAAGATACAATGAAAGGCAAAATACGCATCATTCTTACTATCGTGGGCATGAGGAAGTACCCATAATTACATAAATAAAGGCAAAATTTCTACAATGACATGTTACAAGGAGTGGTACATTCTGAGCTTCAATAGGTATTTGACTTGGCAAGTGAATTCCAGATGGGCTCTCCTGAGAAAGCAATAGTTTTCCTGAGATCTGTAGGGTAAGTAGGAGTTCATCAGGCAAGAGTAAGATGAAGTGTGGAGAGCCTTATAGTCAATGAGAGAATGTAAAAGAGACAGGAGAAGATTGAGGAAAAGAGATGGTGGACCCTAGCATGTTCAAAGGTCTAGAATGAAGAGAGTAAGAAAGAGTTTGATTATCGAAGAGATTAAGAGGTAGTGAAAGGCCAGATCATCCAGATCTTGTAGAATGTGTTAGGAGAAAGTTAGGAGGCTGGGCATGGTGGCTCATGCCTATAACCTCAACACTTCGGAAGGCTGAGGCAACAGGATAGCTTGAGCCCAGGAGTTTGAAACCAGCCTGAGAAATATAATGAGATCTCATCTCTACAAAAATTTTTTTAAAATAAATCATCCAAATGTGGTGGTGCACACCTGCAGTCCCAGCTACTCGGGAGGCTGAGGTGCAAGGCTTGCTTGAGCCTGGGATGTGGAGGTTGCTGCAGTTAGCCAAGATCGTGCCACTGCACTCAAGCCTGCGTGACAGAGTGAGACCCTGTCTCAAAAAAAAAAAAAAAGTTAGGATTTCATCCTAAGAACAATGAAAAAAACTACTGAATAGATTTTAATTCATGATTTGACATGATCAAATATGCACTTCAAAAAGATCACAAAGTGCGTATCTTAGTGTGTATGTAGAATGGAATGACAACAAGGAAGGATGACAGGATGTTGTTGGACTGGTTAGGAAGCTGTTGGTTGTGTATATCAGTGGTTCTCAAACAGGGCCCATTATACTCCCATAAGACATTTGGCAATTTTGGAGACATTTTTAGTTGTCATAACTGGGGAAGGTTGAGCATTACTGCCATCTGCGGAGGGTAGAGGCAAGGGTTGATGCTACACATCTTACAATGCAGCCTCCTATAACAAAGAATTATACAACCAGAAATGTCAATGGTACTAAGACTGAGAAACCCGGTTGCCTATTATACTACTTTCAGTTCTGATGGTAATGCTGGTGGTGGTAGAAAAAGTTGAACAGAGTACTTTTGTACATAGTTATGAGCATGTTGTACATATTATTTTATCTATTTTATTATTTTGTGTTTGGCATTTTTTAAACTTCTTTGTGTTAAAGCACAAGCATATTTACTCATTCCATAAGCATTTTTGTATGTTGTTCTTTTTGTGCACTTTTTTCTCCTTTTTTCCAAAAATATTTATGGTGTCTGATCCATTTTGCATGGTAGGGCTTGGTATATGTATTTTTAAATATTGGAATTTTTTTCATGTAAAATTTACGTACAGTGAAATGCACAAATTTTCACTGTGCATTTGCTAAGTTTTGACAAAATGAGCATCGTTTTTAGTACCTTCGTGATATTTCTCTTAAAAGCTAAGAACTAATGAGACTCCATCTCAAAAAAAAAAAATATATATATTTTTTTTTTGAGATGGAGTCTCATTCTTGTTGCCCAGGCTAGAGTGCAATGGCGTGATCTTGGATCACCCCAACCTCTGCCTCCCAGGTTCAAGCAATTCTCCTGCCTCAGCCTCCTGAGTAGCAGGAATTACAGACAGGCATGCGCCACCATGCCCGGCTAATTTTGTATTTTTAGTAGAAACGGGGTTTCTTCATGTTGGTCAGGCTGGTCTCAAACTCCTGACTTCAGGTGATCTGCCTGCCTCAGCCTCTCAAAGTGCTGGGATTACAGGCGTGAGCCATCACGCCCAGCCTAGATTTAGATTTTTTTTAAATGGAGACATAAGACAGTTAATGTCTTTCATAATTTTTTATAACTTTAAGAAATGATATTTGTTATTTTAGAATAAGTTTTATATTTTTAACATAACCACGTGCAATATATAATTATATCTACTCTTTTAAAGGGACCCCTTCTCTGACATAAAATATGTTAATAAAGAAATTGCAGGAGTTTTTCTCCCTAAATGGCATGGGATATTCTAAATCTGATATTAGGTCACCATTCTGTTTGGCAAATATAATGATTCATGAGACTTTTAAACTGCGATGGCAACAGGTAGAAGTATTTTAATTGTTTGACATTTTAAAATGTAATTTGTCAAAACTCTTTTAAACAGTTTACTTAAAATTCTGTGTTTTTATTGTATGTAAATTATACCTCAGTTGTTTTTTTTTTTTTGAGATGGAGTTTTGGAGTTTCACTCTTGTTGCCCAGGCTGGAGTGCAGTGGTGTGATCTCGGCTCACTGCAACCTCCGCCTCCTAGGTTCAAGCGATTCTCCTGCCTCAGCCTCTGAGTAGCTGGGATTACAGGTGCCCACCACCACCATGCCCAGCTAATTTTTTGTGTTTTTAGTAGAGACAGGGTTTCATCATGTTGGCCAGGCTGGTCTCGAACTCCTGACCTCCAGTGATCCACCTGCCTTGGCCTTCCAAAGTGCAGGGATTACAGATGTGAGGCACTGGGCCCGGCCCTCAATTTTTAGTAAAAAGAATATGGAGGGGAAAGATGCATATAACTAGGCAGGTGTTACAGTTTGTCCAGAGTAGGCAGATAGTACCTATTGTTTTATACCAGACCTACTTCAAGCTTTTCTATTAACCGACTGCTTTCCCAGGAATTTGGGGTTTATCCCTTTTTTAAAAAAATCTAATGATTTATCAGCTTTCCAAAATGAAAGTCCTTAAACCTTGATTATTTATTTTACATGTTTCATAGCCTACTTATGTTGTACTGCTTTGGAAAATATCAACTTTCCTAATTTTTTACATCATTTTAATGTAGGTATGTGGATAATGATCCATGTTATTAACAAAGCCAGTAGGCTTGTTTGCTGTAAGAAAAAGATCTGGCTGGATGTGGTGGCTCATGGCTATAATCCCAGCCATTTGGAAGGCTGAGGCAGGAGAATTGCTTGAACCCAGCCTGGGCAACATGGTGAAACCCTATCTCTACAAAAAAACACAAAAATTAGCCAAGTGTGGTGGTGTGCATCTGTAGTCCCAGCTACTCAGGAAGCTGAGTTGGGAGGATCGCTTGAGCCCAGGAGTTCAAGACCAGACTGGACAACGTAGCAAGATCCCATCGCTACAAAAAATAATTTAAAAATAAATTAGCCAGGCATGGTGGCATGTGCCTGTGATCCCAGCCACACTTGGGAGGCTGAGGTGGGAGAATCACTTGAGCTCAGTGAGCCATGATCATACCATATGACACTCTAGCCTGGGTAACAGAGTGTGATACCATCTCTTAAAAAAAAAAAAAAGAAATTCTGTAGCTCTAAAATAATTTAAATATGAAAACTAAAGTATAAAGTTAAGATTTATGAATGTGACATAGTTTATCTTAAATATTTAGCCAATAAAAAAACATGTATTATACTGTCCTGAGTTACGACTTTTCCAATGATTCTCTGGTTAAGAATGAGAACATTTTACTTAATCATTAATAAAGGTAGATGGATAGACTGAAGATGTTACTGAAATGCTTTTGTTTCAACCTCATTGATTTAATTTTCTGTTATCCTTTGGCAGAAGTTCAGGGAAATGGTATAAATATGTATAAGTATATACATATTTTGGGGTTTTTAAATTTTTTTTTATTTCAGTAGCTTTTGGGGTACAAGTGGTTATTGATTACATGGATGAATTTTATAGTGGTGAAGTCTGAGATTTTAGTGCACCCATCACCTACCTGAGTTTTGTTTTTAAGATTGAAACATTATTTGATATATCCATCATCCTCCTCTTGGTGCCCTTTGTTCCTATATCTGAAAAATTTTTTTACCGGATTTCTAGGTTGTGATAATTTTAATTCCCATTGTTAGTACCTTAGTACCTAGTCATATATTTTCCAGTTCTGTAGGATTTTAAGCAGAAAAATTTAGCAAATATGCTTTCAAGTGTCTAATATTAAGAGAAAATTCGATCACTTTTATGATAATAGTTTTTTTTTTCTCTTCCTAATATAGGAGATTTTTCAAGAGCTTGGGATGTTCTTCTTGACCATATACAGTCAGCAGCACTTAGCAAAAACAATGAAGTATCTCTGGCTGCTCTGAAAAGCTTCCAGGAAATTTTACAGATCGTGTCCCCTGTCAGAGACTCGGAGAAGCCTGAGACACCACCTGTAGTTAATGTACCTGTGCCTGTTCTTATAGGGCCTATATCAGGCATGAGCAGGCCATTTATAAGAACAGATTCCATTGGAGAAAGACTTGGAAGATATAGTAGCTCTGAGCCACCCCTTGTTACTGATGAGCTTGAAGATTTGAACCTATGGTGGGCTGCGTGGAATACCTGGTATAGAATTGGATCTGAAAGTACTAAGCCTCCTATTACTTTTGATAAACTAACTTTTATTCCTAGCCAACCTTTTCTTACAGCTTTAATTCAGATATTTCCAGCTCTCTACCAACACATAAAAACTGGTTTCAACATGGATGACTTGCAAAAGTTGGGAGTCATATTGCACAGTGCTATTTCAGTCCCAATAAGTTCAGATGCATCCCCTTTTATTCTTCCATCTTATACCGAAGCAGTTTTGACAAGTTTACAGGAAGCTGTACTTACAGCTTTAGATGTTCTCCAAAAGGTAATATAATTTTAGTGGCTAAGTAATAATGCATATAGTTCTCTGAAATTTTTTTATTTTGCTATATATTTGCAGGGATAAATTTTAGATCAAGATTGTTTTACATGTATACTTTGGGATAAACTGAGGATTGTCAAGATCTAGGTATTTTGAAAACTTGTGGTTTTCTGTTGTATTTTGAAAGGTAATTCATGTATGTTTTGAACCTTAAAGAAGCTGCCTGCATCCTAATGTTTCACCAGTATTTTTGGTTTGTCCATGCAAGTCTTCACAAGAGGATATAATATTTGGAATAAAAGTTTTAGTAAAGTACTTTTATAATTAGAAAATTAATAAGCTGTGGGATTATATTTTTTAATCTCTGCTTAAATTTAGTTCTGAAATTATTGAAAGCCTATATTAAAAAAAAGAAATTTATAAAATATTTTTCCTCATGGTTTTTAAAGAGATTTATTTTTACTATGTGTATTTTGTTATTGCAAAAAAAAACTATTCAGACAAACAGATCTAAAATTATGGAGCAAATTCAGATTAGCAAGCAAGCCTAGATCAAATTCAAAGTGTTTTTTAGTCTATCAAGAAAAATTGATAGCACAATTCACAGTCATCAAAATGCTAAGCAAAAAAATGCCAACTTAGTAGCCAGCCATTCCAACAAAGTAAAAACATTCTAATAAGATTGGAGTAGATCTAGATTCTGATCACACATGTTATCAGTAACCATTTGTGTAGTGTAAATTAGATTTCTGATTAACTGCATCTTACCCAACTGGAATGATAAAAATTTTCACAGTAAGAATTTCTACTCTACGATGATGCCTCTTAATTACCTCTGGAAGAAGTTTAGCTGAGCAGTAGTTCTTGAACTGTTGAACCCTAGTTGCGTTGTGCAGGAAATAAGAATCTGGCATTTAAAAAAATTCAGTGTAGGGGTATTGGTTTTCTACAATTGAACTCAAAATACCCATCTTTATTTTTAATGGGGAAGAAAAGTAATTACCCACCCTGTCCATTGGACATGCAAATAAGTTGCCTATAGACTTCAGGGGATGGAAGAGTTATCCTATCAGAAAAGAAAAGAAGACATAGGCCTTTTGAGATGCCCGTAATCTGGTACTCTCATTCAGATCTTTGATTCAGGTTTTTATATATGTGTACAGGATAAACAATAAACTTTTTTTTCCAGAAAAAAAATGTAAGTTTTACTTTTAAAAAACTCTGCTTTAGCAGTGAGAGGAAAAGTGGAATCATTTATCCCAACTACTAGTAATTTGTTCTGAGCTTTTAATAGCTTTGAAAACAGTCTGAAACTTTGGAAGGGTTATTGTTGTTCATTTATATTATTTTAAAATTATTATTAATGTTCACACTAGCCATTGTTGTGTTGTATGATTACCTAAATGATGTTTCATAGACCTTGAATGTGAGATTTTTAATGGGTTTCTAATATCTCCTAACAGAAAAATGTATATTTTATTATCAGAGTGTTTTTATATTTTCTTCCACAGATGTCAGAAAATGTTTGCACAAGCCAAATTTACTTGCTTTTGGACTTTATCCTTAAACTAATAGTTATCCAGCAAAACATTTTATTGATAGAAAGCTATTTTCTTTCCTAAAAGAAAAACTGATTTCTGATATCACGTTTTCTTTCTAAAGGGGAGCATTTATGTTGTTCTTCCTCAGGGCTTTTATATTGTTTAGGACTTCAAGTTCTCAGTCTTTGTTCTCAAATCACCAGTTCCCAGCCAAGTTGACTTACTTATATGTGCTAATTTATTTATTTATGTATTGCCAAGTTATTTTAGCATACGTAGAGGAACTGGGAATTTAATTATCTGCTTTCTGTATGTGCTGTACTGTAAGTCCTGAAGTCAGGAAACTGCATCTGTCTTATTTTTTGCTAAACTTCTTAGTCAGATGGCTGGATACCATATCTGCATTCATCACCGGGGCTGCCGGAGTTGCACTCCAGGAGACAACATCACATTGTATGTGAATGATGCCCTTGGAGTTGTGTAACAAAGCCCTGTCTTCTAAATAACATGGGCAAGTTTCTTAATCTTTCTATACTTCAGCTTCCTCATCTATAAAGTAAAAATAATAAATCTACAACTTTTTGCTTGTTAAGTGGGATATTTGTAAGGCACTTAGTGCCTGGCATGAGTTAAACATCCAGTAAATGTTAGCTGTTGTTATTTTCATCATCAGGTTCTCTAGCAAAGGCCTTAGTACGTGCCAGGCACTGAAAAGATTATTATTAAATGAGTTAGTAAGTGAAACCTTAAACAATATAAGAAATTAGGTGTTCAGTATTTTTTCTTGTCTTCAAATAGACAGCTTTCAAGGACTAATAGGAAATACTATCTAGATTGCTTATCAGTTCTTAGCTTTTGGACTAAAATTTGTTATCAGGTTTATTCTATAGATTTTTCTGATATTCAGACTTCAGAATACTGAAGAAAAGCCCATAAAAACTTTTTCTTAGATGGAGTTTGTTGTTAAAAAATTGTGGGTTCCAGCAAGGCACGGTGGCTCACGCCTGTAATCCCAGCACTTTGGGAGGCCGAGGTGGGCAGATCACGAGGTCAGGAGATGGAGACCATCCTGGCTAACACAGTGAAACCCCGTCTCTACTAAAAATACAAAAAATTAGCCGGGCGAGGTGGCGGGCGCCTGTAGTCCCAGCTACTCAGGAGGCTGAGGCAAGAGAATGACGTGAACCCCAGGGGTCAGAGCCTGCAGTGAGCTGAGATCGCAGCACTGCACTCCAGCCTGGGTGACAGCGAGACTCTGTCTCAAAAAAAAAAAAAAAAAAATTGTGGGTTCCAAATTATGCATTTTAAAGTCCCAAAATTGCTCTATACATCAATTGTAACACTATTAGTATGTTTTCTTATCATAAAGGAGCATTGAAAATCAAAATGCATAGTCAAGTCATTAATTTGTGTTAAGATTCTTACAAAGAAATTATAACACTTAGTTTTCTCAGGTACCCACATACGGTTTTTTGTTGTTGTTAGTCATTGAAAATAAAACAATTCACTTAGAGTAATTCAGTCTCTTTTTCCACAGTAATTACTGCTTGTTTACTTCTAAGAGTTAAGATCCAGCAAGAGGTTAATGAGGAGGAAAGTAGAACTATTACAAGCAGTCAGTAAAGAGAATTTTTAGAGTGTATAAATTTTACTATTCAAATTCTTCATTATTTCTGAGAAAAAAATATTGAGACATGGTATTAGATGTCTTTATACTACTTTCTTACATTATAATTATAGGACAATCAAACTTAGGTATGGGCAGCACTTACATAGCTACTTTATATCTCAGTGCAGTTTTATCTAAAAGTTCCATTATAGCTAAATGGCTACATCTCCTCTGAGGGAAAATAAAACTAATGTGTTATCTGATAAGCTAAAAGCCATGGAGTGCATAAAATAAATTTTGTACTTACTGTTTTTAAAGAAATTTTTTTAAAAAGTTAAATGGTTTGAATTTTGGTTTAATATTTTAAGAGTACCTACCCTCTCAGGCATAAAGTGATCATCCTTTTTGTCTTATAAAGCACAAGTATATTTTAGACACTTCATAAATAATATCATTAAATGTTTTTCTCACGGAGAAAAACAAAGACTTAAACAAGAAAATATGAAAAGAAAAAATAAATTTGTGGCTAGAAAAAAACGCGATTTAAGTATTTTCAACACATTTGAAATAATTAAAATCTGCAGTATCATCATATGCATTTTATTCTTTCTTCCTATCAAATTATTTGAAGTAAGAAACCTAGGGAAACTAGTTACTATTTATTAAAATGTTTTCTTATATTAAAATATTTTAATTTATTTTAAATCAAATCTATATATTTAGATACATTTTACATTAAATATACATAGCCCTGTCAAAAATTAATCCACATATTTCTTGTAGAAATAAATTTTCGTAGATGACTTATTTTCCCAACTGCAACACACATGATTGTTTGTTAAAGTTGGTGGACCAGGCATGGTGCAGAAATCAGATGTCATTTCAATGAACGGATATCACAGAATTTGAAGTCAGTGTCATCGTGGTCAGTCACGCATTCTTGATGGCCTACTGGCTGTATTACTGAACAAATGATCAGATTGTAGAACCTGAGGACTGCCTGGGACTTCACTTTGTTGGCCCTTTTTCTATTCTGTTAAGAAATAAATCACACTGTAAAAAAGAACATTTTTTAGCTGATTAACAATTTCAGCATATACTTTATTCTTTAGCAGTTTACAATAGTTTGTGTCCTTTAGGGCTTAGAAAAGATGGTATAATACATAAGATAAGACAGTTTTTAAGATTCTGTGGTTAAACAAATATATATACAGTAAAGAACTTAATGGAGTTCAGATTATGCATTCTAATGTTCTTATTTTGCTTTTATAGGCCATTTGTGTAGGACCAGAAAACATGCAGATAATGTATCCAGCTATATTTGACCAGTTGTTGGCATTTGTAGAATTTTCCTGTAAACCTCCACAGTATGGACAGCTAGAAACAAAGCACATTGCAAATGCAAAATATAATCAGGTAATTTACATAAATTTTATTTACTTTGTAAGATTTCATGGCTTATAAATACAGATAGTTTCACTTAAGATGGACTTTGATTATCTCAGAAAAGGATACTTTTCACCCACAAATATGTTTACACATGTCTGTTAGCAGTTAAAGCTGAACAGAAATATTGTTTGGGAAACTAGTTCTGTGTTCTTTTTCTTCTCATTTATGACTTTCCTCTTCCAACTGGTTTTTCAGAAAGTTTGGCCTTTCATATTACTCTCCAGTACATCTTTCTTGAAAAATATAAGTTCCTTTTTACTTCTTTCTTGGTTGCCCCATCCCAATACAAAACAGCTTCTAAATCCCTAACTTAAAACAGATACCTGCCATGCAAGATGAAGAAACTGTTTGTACTAAATAAGAAGTTGTACATTACTGGTGTGAAATTTAGTTGGATTTTATGTAAAATATTTTTATAGCCATACTTGGCAAATTTTAACTTTGTTTAAGTAAATTTTCTGAATGCATGCACATGCTGATTTTGTTCACTCAACATAAAAATTATAATTTTATATCGTCCAAAAGTAGTTTAAATGTGTATTAACTTTTCTCATTCTATTTGTCTTGCAACACAATGGAATCACAATAGATCCAACTATTTGCACCGGTGAGTTAAATTTCCTAAAATTGTCCTAACCTATTGGCAACAAATAAAGTACATCTTTCCCGGTTCTTGGTAGAATGCTCTATGTGCTTTTTCCAATAGTTTTAATTTTTGCCTGGCTGAAAATTATTTTTTTCATGAAGTACATATCTCTTTGAAAACTTTGCATGTAATATAATCTGACCTAAAACCAAGGCCTGAACTTTAAGACAAAGATACTTTCTCTTTGAAAACAATATGATTAATTTAATCTCGTTTATTTTTAACTGCATGTGAAAATATTACTTTCTAGGCGGAATGGGTAGCCTTGAATTATGTGCCGTTTGCTGAAAGGTCTTTAGAAGTAGTTGTGGATTTATATCAAAAAACAGCGTGTCACAAAGCAGTGGTGAATGAGAAAGTGCTCCAGAATATTATTAAGGTATCTTTTTTTCATTTCTACACTTTCATTAGATGGTGAGAACATTATTGAAATTATTCCTTAGGTAATACATTATCATTATATTGGGATAAATAGAAAATAAAATTTGTGTTATTTGTAATGACTTTTCTCCAATATTCATGAATTGTATTTAGCAAGCCATTTTTCTAAAAGTTCTTTTTAGTGAAAAATATTTTAACATAAATGTGCATTAAATTTGTTACAGTTCTTAATGAGAACACATGGACACAGGAAGGGGAGCATCACACACTGGGGCCTGTTGTGGGGTGGGAGGAGGGGGGAGGGATAGCATTGGGAGATATACCTAATGTAAATGACAAGTTAATGGGTGCAGCACACCAACATAGCACATGTATACATATGTAACAAACCTGCACGTTGTGTGCATGTACCCTAAAACTTAAAGTATAATAAAAAAAAAAAATTTGTTACAGTTCTTACATTTTCCCACATAACCCAGTGAGGGTGTTTCTTAGGACAATATTCCTCAAGATTCAAGGTTGATGAGCATTCAGGGAGAAATTCACAATGCAGCCCATAAACTTAACTGAACATGCATGCTGACTTTTTAAAAGCCACTTTTTCAGTATATGGACAGCCATTTAAAAGATTCTTGTTGATTGTGTTCCATTCCTCAAAGGCTTATTTCTTGTTTTTCCCTCTGTTTTGAAGGACTAGCCCTAAACCTTGTTCTTCCTCTAGCATGTGGATGTACCTTATATTGATTGTATAAATACCAGACCAACTTGAGCTGTCTTCTCTCAAGACTCATCTGTCCCCACCTTTCTTCATTGGTGATTATTTTCATTTTTCTTTCAGCCATCTTATACAAGGATTATTAAGCCTTGGATACTACAAGAATTTTCTCTCAACTGTACTTACTACTCAAATTGTCATCCTCTTTCAGCTTTCCTTTATTTCCATATCCCTTAAACAGTTAGTGGCCTTCGCCTAGTCACCACTCACTCTTCGCCTATTGTGTGTTGGCTTACGTCCATATTGCTCTACAGAAACTGCTTTCTTAAAGTTACAAAAGACCATATCTTCACATCCTCAGTCCTTCCCTAATGATTTATCTTCCCTATAGCATGGTACTGGCCTTCTGAAACCTGAGCCTTCTGAAAGCTCTTTCTTCCCTTGACTTTTATGATACTTTTCTCTCCTCACTGCTTACCTTACCAAAACTATCCTCTCTCTTTATTTATTGAGCATATTTTTAAAGCATCTTTCTACAAGGTACTAGCAATTTTAAAATGAATAAAATGATTCTTACATTTAATAATTCAATATAGAGAGTAAAGAAAGGGAAACAAGTAATACTACAGTATGTTAAGTGCTAGGTAAAGACCATAGTGGAGGCTTTGCATTCAGATAGCCTGACTTCAAATAGTCCACTGTTACTGGCTTACTGCTTTATGACTTTTGGCAAATTGACCTATCTGAGCGTGTTTCTCGTCTTTAAAAGAAGGATAATACCAGTACTACTTACATGTCTTACCTATAATAAGAGAATCCATTGAGATACAGCATTTAATGATGCTTGCCAAGTAGTCAGTGCTGAATAAAAATTGAGTTCCTCTGAAGGACAAAAAACTAAGTCAACTGCTGAGGGGATTTGAGCAAGAATTAACAGAGATGACACTTGAAAGAGTTAAGAGTTAGGTTAAAAAAGGGGAGGCAGGTATTATAGGTAAATTAAGCCGTGTAAAAGATCATGGTATATTTTTAAGAAATGTTTAGAAATTTAGTTCAGGACCTGGGATATGTCTGAAAAGATAACTGTTGGTCATCTAAGCCATCATAAGATCGGACTTTATTCTTTAACCATTGAAGGATTAAACACTAAAAAGTAATATGAATCAGTTTGTGTATTTTTTTTTTTTTTTTTTTAGAGACAGAGTTTTATTCTGTCACCCAGGCAGGAGTGGAGTGGCATAATTATAGCTTACTGCAGCCTCAAGCTCCTGATCTCACGTGATCATCCTGCCTCAGCCTCCCAAGTCGCTGGGACTACAGGTGGACACCACCACCCCCAGCTGATTTTTAAATTTTTTATAGAGACTGGATCTTGCTATGTTGCCCAGGCTGGTCTCAAACTCCTGGCCTCAGGCAGTCCTCTAACCTCCTTCTCCCAAAGCACTAGGATTGTAGGTGTGAGCCACTGTGCCTGGCCTCAGTTTATATATATGTATACATTTTTTTTCTTTTTTTTGAGACAAGAGTCTTGCTCTGTTGCCTGGGCTGGAGTGTGGTGGCTCGGTCACTGCAGTCTCCACCTCCCGGGTTCAAGCAATTCTCCTGCCTCAGCCCCCTGAGTAGCTGGGAATACAGGCGCACACCACCACGCCTGGCTAATTTTTGTATTTTTAGTAGAGATGGGGTTTCACCCTGTTGGCTAGGCAGGTTTTGAACTCTTGACCTCTAGTGATCCGCCCACCTCAGCCTCCCAAAGTGCTGGGATTAAAGGCATGAACCACCATGCCTAGCCACTCCGTTTGTATTTGTAAAGGAGTTAAGTGATCTCTTTTCTATAATCCCATTTCATTGATGCCACTTACCACATTGTTTTGTGGTTAATTGAACAAGGCTCTTTCTCCAAAATTGTGAACCTTGTGGTGGCAGGCAGTTACTGAGCACATACAGTATACCACTTCCTGTTTAGATGTGTAAACATTTGTAAAAATAAAATGTGTAAATTGAATGGATCCGCTATGCTTAATGTTTTTCTTGATTTTAATAAAATATCAATTGCAGTAGCAAACCATACTTTTATCTTAGCTTGAGTTATAAAATGTAAACTCAAAATGGCCCTATATCACTTAGTATTCTTTTGGTTGCAAATGACATACACTCAGGCTCTGACTACCTTTAACAATAAAGGGAACTTTTGGGCATGCTTAATTGGAAAATTCAAAGATAGAGGAAGGGCATTATGACTGGCTGATCCAGTGGTTCAGCAGTATCATCAAAAACCACATTTCTTTCTCCAGAAAGTTCTGCTAAGAATTGACCATATCGTTTCTCTTCATAGCCGTAGGCCAGTAACAGAATTATATGTCCAATAGGAAGAGAGAGAGTGTGTATGTTCCTGCATACACACATTCACACACTTCTTCTTCTTAAGTTCCTAAAATTAATTTTTAGTGGATCAGCTTTGGTCCCATACCCACTCTTGAACCAATGATTATGGCCAGGGAAATTGATTAGATTCATTGGCTTAATCAACTCATCATCTGTTTGCCTGAATTCCCAAACTGGAATTAGAGACAGTTCCTCCCAAAGCACATGGATTATATGGAGGTGGAAAGAGGGGAAGGGGATAAATAGATTCTGGGTGTGCTAATTATCTGTTAATGAAGGCACATTTCATGCTAATATGTAATGGTTAATATGTATACTGTATGAGTATTCAGTAATAATTCGTGTGGAAGATGATGATATTTGGTTTTATATCCTTGAAATACGAAAATTTTTCTACTCTTAGAGCCGAATTTTTACGTAAAAGCAGAATTTTTACTCTAATGCAAATTGCCTGACAGTATGCCAAAACGGTTTGTCAATGGTGCTTTGTGTTAGTTCATTATGATGTTTTGGTTGATCTAGTGTTCTAATGGCAAGATAGAACTGTGATCAGAGAAATTCATTCTGAACCACCAAATTAGTTCTTTTAATAAATAAAAGCCACCTGTCTCAAAAGTTGATCAGTTGAAAAGTCACTATACTTAGTCACTATATATCTGGTCACTGTATATAAACGCTCTACTCCCATACCCCTCAATGGTCAAATCTTAAATTATCAGTTTTACTGAACTATTTGGAGAAGGAAAAAAGTACACAAAAATAGAAGGAAAAAAGTACACAAAAATATTAGAGTAGGATATAAAATTCGAATAATTTTACAGATGGAACATACACCTTCAAAGTATTGACATTTTATGTTGTGTTTACTCTTCCCTCACCATTAGTGGGAAAATACAGTCATGTACTGCTTAAGGACCGAGATACGTTCTGAGAGATGCATCATTAGGCCATTTCATCATTGTCTGAACATCATAGTGTACTTACACAAACCTAGATGGTATAGCCTACTTCACACCTATGCTATATGGTCTAACCTATATATGTGGCAGATGACTGCATAAGCAATATTGACCCTTTGTGTATGGGATATCCACATCAGCCAAATTATTTTTTGCTGGAATAACTATGGCAGAATTTTCTTTTTCTTTTTTTTTTTTGAGACAGAGTCTCACTCTTGCCAGGCTGGAGTACAGTGGCGTGATCTCGGCTCACTGCAACCTCTGCCTCCCAGGTTCAAGCAATTCTTTGCCTCAGCCTCCCAAGTAGCTGGGACTATAGGCAAGTGCCACCAGGCCCAGCTAATTTTTGTATTTTTAGTAGAGATGAGGTTTCACCATGTTGGCCCAGATGGTCTTGATCTCTTGACCTTGTGATCCACCCACCTTGGCCTCCCAAAGTGCTGCGATTACAGGCGTGAGCCACCGCGCTTGGCCAGAATTTTCTAATTCCAAAACATCAGGTTAAGAAAAGGTACAGAATTGTGTTTCCTGCTCTTAACTTTTCAGATAATATCCCTATTATTGATGATGAAAAACTGAGGTTCAAAAACGTTATTTATTTAGGCTCATTGTTTATAAGATAGAGATAGGATTTAAAAGTTTATCTTTCCAGGCAGTATTTGAGGACCACGTCTGAGAATTGGCCTTTCTGCGAAATAACATCCTTTTTTAAATGAAAATACCATCCTTTTTAAGATTAAAATACCTGTGCAATTTTTTTTCTCTCCTGTAGTTTTTCTTAATTAAAATTGTGTGTGTACATTTTAATTAATGCTTATATTAAACTGTCTTTATTTTCAGACTCTTAGGGTTCCTCTCAGTTTGAAGTATTCCTGCCCTTCTGAAAGCACATGGAAACTAGCAGTATCCTCTCTCCTCAGAGTTCTTTCTATTGGGCTACCTGTTGCCCGGCAGCATGCTTCTTCTGGAAAATTTGACAGTATGTGGCCAGAACTAGCCAATACTTTTGAAGACTTTCTCTTTACTAAAAGGTCAGCTCATTCATTTTTAAAATTAAGACAAGAAGTGGCACGTTGTATCTTCAGTTGCTCTAAAAATAGTTGTCTTTATTCATTAACAAAGTAATTGATTATAAAGGTTGCTAGATTGTATTAAAAACACACCTGGATTAGCCATTTATCCATTGGGTACATTATCCATGAACAATGGAGATTTTTGCTTTTTGTATTTTTGCTTATAAGACAGGAATATTATATATAAAACAATACAAATGCATCATATTTAAGAATTTTAACCTAATAAAACTAAGAAGATTCATTTTTTAATTTGATGCCTATTGGGCATTACAAGAGAAAAACAATGTTGGAAAATCAGTGTATTACCAGAATAAATAGAATGAGTGGCAATATAATGATCAGCTCTTTAAGATGTTTAGATTTGTCAAAGATTAACAATTTTCATTGTATGGTATCTAATTTAAAGCTTGTATTTAGGATGCTATTTTGACCCCTCACTGAACTACTTACTGTAGGATGACTGGAACACAGACTACATTTTTTGAATGAAGAATTTGCTGAGGTCCATATAGAGCTGTGCTATTCAGTACAGTAGCAATTGCTAGTTACAAATGACTAATTAAAACCAAACTTTAAATAAAATTAAAATTTTCTTCAGTCTCTCTAGGCATGTTTTAAGTACTCATTGCCACGGGTGACTAGCAGCTGCCACACTGGGTAGAGCAGATTATTGGACATTTCCATCATCACAGAAAGTTGTGTTGGGCAGGACAGGTCTAAAGCGTGCCCTTTTGCTAAATGTGGACTTGTCTGTAATAGCTGTAGTAGCCAGGCAGTGCTTAATCCTTCTAGCACAAGTAATTATCCTTTGTGTTACATTGGTGAAATTCTTTTCTGAGACAGAGCCTGCTCTGTTGCCCAGACCCAAGTGCAGCGGTGTGATCACAGCTCACTGCAGCCTTGACCTCCCAGGCTCAAGCAATCCTGTCACCTCAGCCTCCTGAGTAGCTGGGACCACAAGTGCACACCACCACACCTGGCTAATTTTAAAATTTTTTGTAGAGATGGAGGGTCTCACTGTGTTGCCTAGGTGTCTTGAACTAACTCCTGGGCTCAAGTGATCCTCCCACTTCGGCTTCACAAAGTGCTGGGATTACAGGCATGAGCCACTGTGCCTGGCCAATTTTTTAAATGTTTGTATCCATCAATCATTTTTTGATATTGTAGAATGATACCGTGTACTGCTAAATAACCATTTAACATTATTAGTTTGAAGCCACTTAAATTATGGATTTGATGTACTTGAAGAAAAAAACTATATTGGCATATGGATAATGATTGAGTCCACAACAGAATGAATTAACTGAAAAAAATTTTCTTTACTATTCTAATATGGTTTAGTTATTCAGTAAAGAAAATTTCTAGGGTGCAGCAGATTAACTTGCATTTCCCCTGTAAAAGTTTGTCTTATATTTCAGAATTTAAAATAATAATAGGTGATCCTAATTTCTGTCTTGGAAGTGGTCAGACTTTGTTTTGTATTTTATATATTTTTCACTTCTACAAATGTTATTGATACCAATGTAAGCATACTCTGTTTCTGAAGGAAAAATTATAGGCACTCATAAACACTATATTCAAACAAATAATGTTTTCATCTTTAAAATAACTGAAAATTTGAGTTCCTTCATAGACATAAGAGCCTGAGTCACTGTTAATTTGTATCAAGCACATAGGTTGAGAAATTTAAATTTTTCCTTTTGTTTTCTAATTGTCTATATATGCTTAATGCCCCATTAACAAATTGAATAAGCTTTCAGATCAGCTTTTTTTTTTTTTTTTTTTTTTTTGCAGTGAGTAAAACATCTTTAAGTATTGCTTTCCCTAGCAAGGTGTGGTGACACATCTGTAATCCCAGCTACTTTGAGAGGCTGAGGTGGGAGGATTGCTGAAGCCCAGGAGTTCAAATCCAGCCTGAGCAACACAGCAAGATCCTGTCTATAAAAATAAAGTTTTTCTATGTAAAATAATAATATTTTATATAATTTTGTATCAATGCAGTTGTGGTATAATTTCATTTAAAATTTTAGCTCTAAATTTGGAGGTTTTTGTTTGCTTGTTTTTGTTTTTCTTGAGAGTTTTTCTGCCATCTTCCTCATTCTTGAATTTCTTATTAAATTATTCTTCACTTTCTAGACTTTATTTTTATTTTATTAAATCCCGTTTTCTGAAGAGTTTTTTAGTATGGAAAAGTGGACACTGGAACCAAAGGCCAAATAATAGTATTTTACATAATTTTGTATCAATGCAGTTGTAGTATAATTTCATTTAAAATATTTTGCCTGATTATGGCTCTACTTACCTTAAAGGTTTGAATATGTTTGGTGTGTTGGAAAATACATTACTTAAGAAGCAGCCAGCATAGTGGATAAGAGCATTGGCTTGGCAACCACACTACCTGGATTCAAATCCCAGTAGTACTACTTTGTACTACTTTTTAGACAAGTTATTAAACCTTTCAGTGACTCATTTTTCCTTATCTGTTAAATGTCAATAATAATGCTCCCTAACTTATAGGGTTATTGTGAGGATTAAATCACTTAAAATGAGTGAATGCTTAGAATAGTACCTGGCATGTAAGTACTTTAAAATGCTTGTTTCCACTATTATTGTCATTAATGTTTTTTCTTTCTTTTAGAAAAGGTGACATTATCCATATTAATTCCCATGAAACAACTATTATTTTAAACCAAAATTCTAAAGGCCAAAACTCTAAATGACTGAGACTTGGAAATTTAGCTCTAAATTTGGAGGGTTTTGTTTGTTTGTTTTTGTTTTTCTTGAGACAGTGTCTCGCTCTGTCACCCAGGCTGGAGTGAAGTCGCATGTTCATGGCTCACTGCAGCCTTGAGCTCCTGGCCTCAAGTGATTCTCCCACCTCAGCCTCCCTTGTAGCTCGGACTATAGGCGTGCACCACCACACCCAGCTAATTTTTGTATTTTTTTGTAGAGATGGGATTTTGCCATGTTGCCCAGGCTTGGAGTTATTTTTAATGGCTAAAAAATAATAAAGCTTCTAAATTCGGCTCCCAAGTAACACAGAATCAGTATTCTAAGTTATGGTTATTCTAGTTACAGATTTAAGCTTTCTACTCCATGGAGTAGTTGATGAACACCCTAGATTGAGAGTCAGGAGACCTGTGACCCGGTCCTGACTTGCTGTCTACTTTCTATTGATCGTGAGCTGGTCCTTTCCCATCACTAGGCATTATTTGCTTTATTTGAAAGACAAAAAGAAGGCCAACCGGAGTATGTAATCCCAGCATTTTGTGAGGCCAAGTTGGGAGGATTGCTTGGGCCCAGGAGTTCAAGACCAGCCTGGGCAACATAGTGAGACTCCGCCTCTACAAAAAAATTTAAAAATTAGCCAGATGTGGTGGCATGTGCCTGTAGTCCCAGCTACTTGGGATGCTGAGGTGGGATGATCGCTTGAGCCCAGGAGGTTGAGATTGCAGTGAGCTGTGACTATGCCACTGCACTCCAGCCTGGACAACAGAGTGAGACCCTGTCTCAACAAAGAAAGATGAAAAGTTATTTGTTGGAGTAATTGTAAAAGTCCATGAATGTTTAATCAGTCTTTTTAACTTACAGCTTATATTGGATAAAGCCAGTTTAGTTTTTGTTTCATAGTTCAAAAATACTTTAAGGCTCAAATTGAAAGCTTTTATTGGTCAGTTGATACTAAAAGTGCAGTGTTAAGAGAACTTAAAAACCGTGCACATTTTCACAGTTTCATAACAGGTTTTCTCTTTGTTTTTGTTTTCTAAATAATTGATAACTTTGGAGGTCATAAACTTAGATTTTAAACTTTACTTAATGCCACGTATGTACTGTGTTCTATAGCTGAAGTTTATCAGTAGTATTTGAACAGTAGGAAGATTGTTTTGGAAAGTTGCTTAGAATAGCAAGATTTAACGAATTTAAATAAGACTAATACTTGATTATTTTTTATACTGGTACCTTTATAAATCCTTTAACCTAATTAATACATACTCTAAGACTTTAAGAATAAACATATCTCTGTCTGTAATATTCCTCAACCTTTTTGATCTGCAAGATGCTTTGGCAAGGGAATACAATAACACAGAAAATACAAATAAAATCAACTAGCAGAAAAGAAAGCCTTTGCATGTCATTGAGGGCTATAAGTAAACAGTTTAAGAGAAAGAAAAAGACAACGTTGAAAAACGCAAGGACTGCAATTTGGTAGACACTTGAAATCTATTTTCTAATAGTTTCACTTTAGCCAACTTTGAGTACCAAAACATGGTATTTATAAAGGAGACACAATGGGTGAGTGCGAAGTTATACAATCTGTGGACCTTACATTAAAAATCACAAAGTACTGTGCAAAAGAATTGAAAACACATGTTCACACAAAAACTTGTACACTAATGTTCATAGCAGTGTTATTCATAGTAGCAAAAAAGTGAAAATAACCCAAATGTTTATCAACTGACGTATAGACAAATTGAATGTAATATATTCATACAGTGGAACATTATTCAGCCATACAAAAGAATGAAGTGCTAATGCATGCTCAAACATGGATGAACATTTACAACATAATGCTAAGTGGAAGAAACCAGACACAAAAGGCTATATATTGTATGATCTTGTTTATGGGATATATCCAGAGTAACAAATCCATAGAGACAGAGTAGATTTATGGTTCCCAGGAGTTGGGGGGAAGGGAGATGAGGGAGAGTGACTGCTAATGGGTACAGATTTTTTCCGGGTGGGGGGCGGGTGACCAAAATGTTCTGGAATTAGAAATGGTGATGGTTGTACAACTTTATGAATATACTAAGGAACACTAAATTGTATATTTTAAAAGGGTGAGTTTTATAATATGCAGATTATATTGCAACAAAAATTTTAATATGTCATACAGAGAGAACTGACAAAATACAAATAACACTTTATCAGTTTGAAGGCTCTTTTTTATTTTAAATAAAGATTCATGAAAGTAAATTTTTAAAGATTACTGTAGTTTTCAAATTTAAGGGATTTAAGATCTTACATGGCTTATTTGTAACCTGCAGTATTGACCATTGACCCTTATAATTTATAGGTAAATTCTGTTAATCAGCATTTTTAAAAGCTCAGTCGATGTTTTTGATATGTTTGCTAGTTAGAAATTAAATAACTATTAGTTGTCCAGTTTTTAGTTTTGTATGCTACTCTCTTCCCTCATCATATGATATTTTAAAAATCTAGTTCAGGGTTTCTGATATATGATCCAAATAGTATTAATATCATTAATGTGTTGAAATAAACACACTAATACACCTTAGCACACAGTATACACACTGAAAGTATTAATATTGTTAGTGTGTATATTTCTATAAACACTAATAATATGGAAATATACACACTAATAATATTATTTTATTATTTTTGCCTCTTCATTTTTTGTTGATAATCAACTCATCCTTAGTTACCTCCACCATCATCACAAATCTTTTAATATTACTAAACCCTTACCTTCCTTGGTTATAAATTAAAATTAAACACAACTTTTGTCTCTAGAGATATAGATATAGTCTGTAAAGCTGCTTTGATGGCAGCGATTGTGAAATTCCTCTGATTGGTTCAGGTTTGGGTAAATTTCTTTCAGTTTTTTTCCTCTGTTTCCTACTACCAATTTATAGTTAGCTTAGGACTTGGACACCAGAATCTAAGTTCCATGAGAAATGGACTGAGTCTGTGTTGTTCACAGCTAGATCTTGAACACCCAAGAATATAATACCTCATGCAAAGTAGTTGGTACTCAGTAGATATTTGTTGAATGGAAAATGTCCAAATCAATGAAACCACAGTCTGATGCCCATATATTCCTATATACAAAATTGTATATTAATATACAGAAGTGTATATTAAACCTAAATGTTCTAATACTATTTTTACATCTACAACATAAAAAAGAATAATGTAGGCTCAAATATCAGATAAATCTAGGTTTAGATTGTGGCCTCATCATTTACTTAAAGTGTGTTCTCGGGCATATTAGTAGGCATTCTAAGTTTCAGTTCCCTCTTCTGTTGATTATATAATAATTACTACATGGAATTGCTATGGGAGATTAATACAAATAAAGCTCATAGTACTGTGGCTATCTTAACTTTTTAGCTGTCATTATTCTAACAGTTATTACTATCCTATTCTCAACTGTTTTTAAATAGTATCTTGCTGTTTTTTAACTATGTCTATTTTACTGTTCACTCTTATGAGCCACAAAGTTTGGAATCCACCTTGGTTCTCAGAACTATTGATTTTCTTTGTTCTTGTTGAAACAATTTTCTGCTTTAGAAAATCTGCATCAGTCTTCTCCTTTACAGATTTTCCTTCTTTATTGTAAAGATCTTTAATCCATTGTATTTATTACAAATTAATGATTAATGGACTGTCTCTGAGTGAATAATTCAGCAGCTGAACTAAGGCTGTCTTAAATAACCACCAATATAAGTGAATTCAGGTAACACCACAATGGTAACTTTTGCTCTGCTGCAGATGGTAGCTTTACCTTTCGTTGTTTTTTCATTCATAATATTGAAAGAAGTTTAGTTCTACAGATTTTATTTAGTTCAAGATGGACCTAGTGTTTTTGTAGTTAAGAGTATCATGTTTGTAATTAGCTTAGTCATTTAAACTAATGACTTTAATTTACAATATTACTCTTTTAAATAAATAATAATGCCCCAACCTGGGTTGGAAGACATAATTTTTTGACATTTGAATACTGTTTGTCTATTTTGTTTGTATTTGCAGGGAATATTTTATCTTTAAAAATCAAGTGTTTTTTTTTTTTTTTTAGCATACCTCCAGATAATCTCTCTATTCAAGAGTTTCAAAGAAATGAAAATATTGATGTCGAGGTAAGGAGGCTATTTAAAATGTTTTCCTGTGACCATTTTTGAAACCAAATAGTAAAAATGTTTGAACTATACAGTTGCTGAAAGAATAAAGTAGTAGGTTAAGATTGAAACTGAAAGCATTAAAACTCTTACAGGTTAAACGTTGATGTTTAAAGGACTGGCATTTTAAAAGTGACTTCCTTAGATTTGTTACAGTCTTGTGCTTTGTGCATATTGTCCCAATACTTAGTTTTGTTCATTTAATAAGTTTAAAAAGAGTTTATTCAATGAAATAAATCCATCAGTCAGGAGGCATATATTTGAGAGCTTACTCTGCAGTTTGACATAACAGATGTTTCTGGTTCAAATTAATCAGTAAGTTGCTTGAATTTTTCAATTTGTAATCAGCTATATATACAGCCTGTGGAATTCTTAAAGCAAACAGTGTTTTTTAAAGAATATATTTTGAGGCTGGGAACTGTGACTCATACTTGTAATCCTAGTGCTTTGAGAGGCTGAGGCAGGAGGATTGCTTGAGACCAGGAGTTTGAGACCAGCCTAGGCAATATAGCAAGACACCATCTCTACAAAAAAAAAAAAGTTTTTTAAGTTAATTGGGCATGGTGGTTCACACCTGTAGTCTTAGTTACTCCGGAGCCTGAAGTGAGAGGATCACTTGAGCTCAGGAGTTGGAGGCTGCAGTGAGCTACAACTGTACCACTGTGCTTCAGCCTGGGCAACAGAGCAAGACCCTGTCTCTAAAAAAAAAAAAGTAAAAAAAATAAGTAAAAAAATAAGAAATATATTTTGAGGATTATAAATGAAATTTAAATAAGCAGTTCTGTGGTTGTGGATTTTTTTGTTTATGGTAGGGTTTTGGAGGTTTTTTTCCTTTAAGTGGGATAGAGGAACTTTTAAGTAAATAAAATCAATTGCATTACTTTAAAATATACATTTGGCCGGGCGTGGTGGCTCACACCTGTAATCTCAGCACTTTGGGAATTGGAGGCAGGCGGATCATGAGGTCAGGAGATCGAGACCATCCTGGTTAACATGGTGAAACCCCGTCTGTACTAAAAAGAAAAAATACAAAAAAAAATTAGCCAGGTGTGGTGGTAGGCCCCTGTAGTCCCAGCTACTTGGGAGGCTGAGGCAGGAGAATGGCGTGAGCCCAGGAGGCGGAGCTTGCAGTGAGCCGAGATCACGCCACTGCACTCCAGCCTGGGTGACAGAGCAAGACTCCATTTCAGAATAAATAAATAAATAAAATATACATTTAAAATGCATAGGCATTATCATATGGAAACAAAATATTGCCTTTTGTGCCATTACTGTGTTAAAGCTCCTGTGGATTTTAAAGGGCAAAATAACATACTACATGTTAGAGATAAACTATTTGACAAAATGAATATAACTTTAATTTCTCTTACAGCTGATAGTTTTTGGTTATAAAAAGTGATTTAAATCTTAATCCTATTTTGAATATTTTAATTCTAACATGGGTAAATTTCATATGCTATTTTTCTCTAGAGCCCTATTTGCAGTTATGCTGAAGATCAACATTTGTCCAAATGGTTGGCATAGTAAACAGTTATAGTACTGGCTATTTTGTATTAAAGTTACTAGGACAGATGAGAGAAACAGATTAGTAGTCATCCTGTATGTTAACATTAAAATGTTTGCGTACTTCTTTAAAGGAGAGTTCTTTAACTGATTTTCATTTAAAGTAAAATTTAAATTTTACTCTAGAAATTATTTTAGTCAGTCTCTTTCAAAGAAAACAATACATTTGCATTTGCCCCTTTCGTTTTAGGTAGTTCAGCTTATCAGCAATGAGATACTACCTTATGCCAATTTTATTCCTAAGGAATTTGTTGGTCAAATAATGACAATGCTTAACAAGGGCTCAATACATTCTCAGTCATCTTCATTTACAGGTATGTTATTTTAATTTTTTTAAGTATTAAAAAGTATTGAAGTACTTTTGAAGAAACTCTCAGTAGAAATGTTTAATCCTATGATTTTGGTAATGTAAACTGGAGAATGGTAAGGTGATTTTTAGGATTGTAACATAGAACTAAGCTTTATGAGGAGAAATGTTATGACATGACTATTCTGTGGAATAGAATGTTTTTATTCCATGTTTCTATTCTGTGAAATACTGTGTTTCTGATCAAATATCAGAAACACTGAACTAAATTTTTTAAATATCATAATTGCAAACTGTGAAGAATTAAATTGCAAAGCACTTTATGGAATCCATGGGTGTCACGGCAGGCTGACACAAGTTACCAGTTTTGTGAAGTCATGGATTGGAAAGGAATATAAAAATATGAATGTATATTCTGCCACTTAGCAGTCAATTAACTTTTGAGTCTCAGTTTTGTAATCTTTAAAATGGAGATATTAATACCATCTTCTCAGGACTATAAATTACAGAGTTCATTTAAAAAAATAAGACGCCTCAACATTTTTTAAGGGAATTAACATTTACTCAGTGCCAACTATGTACAAGATACTATGCTAGAATGTTATACCATTTCTCACAACATTTCTGTGAGGATACGTACGACCATATTACAGGAAAGAAAATTGATTTAGAAAGGTTGAAAAAAAATTGCTCACAATCTTAGGGCTAGAGGCCAAATTCATGCTTAAAAAGAACTACATGCTTCTTTTCATTATATCATGCTGTCTTAACTGGGAACTCATATATCAATTACTGTTTGTTATTCTCTTTTTCTAAACCTGAGCTCAAGTCTTAAATTGTGGTATCAGCCAGGTGCAGTGATTCATGCCCATAATCCTAGCATTCTGGGATCGCTAGGTGGGATCCCACAGTGGGAGGATCGCTTGAGGCCAGGAGTTTGAGACCAGCCTGGGCAGCATAGTGAGACTGCCTCTGTCTCTACAAAAGATTTAAAATTAGCTGGGCATGGTGACACATGCCTGTAGTCCTAGATACTTGGGTGGCTGAAGTGGGATGGCTTGAGCCCAGGAGGCCGAGGTGACAGAGTTATGATTGTACCACTGCATTTTAGAGTGCACTCTGGGCAACAGAGCAAGACTCTTGTCTCATATATATGTATATATGATTTAAAAACTACACTTTGGGAGGCTGACATGGGCAGATCACTTAAGGTCAGGAGTTCAAGACCAGCTGGCCAACACGGTGAAACCCTGTCTCCACTAAAAATACAAAAATTAGCCAGGTGTGATGGCATGTGTCTGTTATCCCAGCTACACAGGAGGCTGAGGCAGGAAAACTGCTTGAATCCGGGAAGCGGAGGTTGCGGTGAGCCGGGATCACAGTACTGCGCTCCAGCCTGGGCGACAGAGCGAGACTGTCTCAAAAAGAAAAAAGAAACTGTAAATTTGTGCCATGCAGATCCTTAATCCTCAGAAATTACTAGAGCCTTAACCAGCTTCCCCTATTTTGTGCTGAGCATTTTAAAGAGCATTTATGTGTACAGTTTGACCACTAGATGTCTCTCATACCGCTCACTTCACATACTAGTTCTTTTTTCTAGCCGAAACAAACAGTTTTTAAAACTGGCCTGGTGAAGTGCGGGTTTAGCAAACGTGAGAATCTTGGGGAAAATTTTAAAGCCCGCTTATCTTAACGTAGCCAACTTTTTATTATTAAGAGTATGTGAAAATATTTAATTTTTAATAAAATACACATTAAGAACAATATTCACAATTAGTAGTATAAATGTTCAAAGTTAAATAAGGGCTATTGAGTTACCAAGTATACTTTTACTGGCAGTTTTCTGATAATATATCTTGCTATGTATAGTATTAAATTTACCAAGACAAGAAAGGTGCATGGACATTCTTTCAGTGACTTTGCCAAATGACACATGTCTTCTCAGCATTAACTTGGAGTTTTCCAACACCTGGGAAGCTTCATGTGAGAGTCCTTCACCACCACAACAATGCTCCTGCTCATTCCTCTCATCAGACAAGGGCTATTTTGTAAGAGTTTCAATGGGAAATCATTAGGCATCCACTTTACAGTTGTAATTTGGCTCCTTTTTGTTTTCTTTTTGTTTTGGATCTTAAAATACCGTTGAAGGACAGCCTTTTTCTTCAGTCAATAATGTAAAAAAGACAGCATTGACATAGTTAAATTCCCAGGACCTCAGTTTTTTACGGATAAACTAAATGGCTGGTATCATCGCTTACAAAAGTGTCTTGAACTTGATTGAGCTTATGTTGAAAAATAAAGTTTATAGTTTTCATTTAAAAAAAAAACTTGGAGTTTTCTTTAAACATATACATACAAAACTGTTCTTTGCTTAAACAAGGCCAACCTGTAAACAGAGGTTCCAGTGATGGTTGGCCTTTTGCTTTTAAGTATGATCTGATAGTCAGAGCTCACAGACATTTGAGGAAATTCTCTAACACAAAAGAGAAAGACCAAAACAAATGAAGAGGGAGTAAAAGAAATTGGAAGGAAACAGATAAAATGCAGAGTCACTGAAAACATAAAACCAGTTAGGATGATCAAAGAGATAAAAGACTATACCATTGAAACAATTTAAAAAATGCTATGTAAAAGGAGCAGTAGAAAAAGAAAGAAGGCTGGGCACGGTGGCTCAGGCCTGTATTCCCAGCATTCAGGAGGCCGAGGCAGGAGGATCACTTGAGCCCAGGAGTTTGAGACAAGCCTGGGCAAGATGGCAAAACCCCATCTCTACAAAAAATACAAATATTAGCTGGGCAAGGTAGTTCATGACTGTAGTCCCAGCTACTTGGGAGGCTGAGGTGGGAGGATCACTTGAGCCCAGGAGAACAAGGCTGCAATGAGCTGTGATCACGCCACTGCACTCCAGCCTGGGTGACAGACTAGAGACTCTATCTCAAAAACAAAAAAACAAGGCAAGAAAGAACTCATAGAAACTAAAGATGTGATGACAAGTTCAGTGAAAGGTTGAAAGGAGAAGTAAAATGAATCCAGGGAGCCTAACATCTGACAGAGAACAAAGAAAATCTAGGAGAAGGAATTATCAAAGAAATAAACTGAAGAACTGAAGAACAAAACTTCCAGATTAAAAATAGTCAGTATCAAAAACAGTGAAAGAAAAAAGACCCACAATCAGGCATGTCATTATGAAATATCAGAATACCTGGGATACAGAGAAGACCCTAAAAGATTTCAGAAAGAAGAAAAAAAAGTACAGTATAAAAGACATTGGAGGCCAGGCACAGTGGCTCGTGCCTGTAATCCCAGCACTTTGGGAGGCTGAGACGGGTGGATCACTTGAAGTCAAGAGTTCGAGACTATCCTGGTCAACACAGTGAAACCCTGTCTCTACTAAAAAAAAAAAAAATACAAAAATTAGCTGGGTGTAGTAGTGCATGCCTGTAATCCCAGCTACTTGGGAGTCTGAGGTGGGAGGCTCACTTGAACCTGGGAGGCGGAGGTTGCAGTAAGCTGAGATCACGCCACTGTACTCCAGCCTGGGCGACAGAATGAAGACTGTCTCAAAAAAAAAAACGGACAGTGGAATTCTCAGAGGCAGTATTGGATTCTAAAAGACATTGAAGCAGTGGTTTTAGAGTTGTAAATGGAAAGGACTTTTAACATGGAAGCTCCATGTTAAAACTCATACTGTTGGCCAAGTATGAGTGTAAAGCAGTAATTCTCCAATTTCAGCATGCATAATAATCAACTAGAGGACAAGCAGTTGCTGAGTTGTACCCACTGAATTTCTGATTCAGTAAGACTGGGCGGCATGTGAATTTACGTTTCTAACAAGTTCTCTGGTAATGCTGATGCTGCAGGGTACATTTTTGAGTACCATAATATATGACATTTCGGAGGTTCATGCTCTCAAAAGTTTACTTCTCATTGATTGTTTCTTAGGAAGCTACTTCAAAATATGCTCTGTAAAAGCAAAGTAGTAAACCAAGGAAAAATAAGGCATGAGGCTGGGTGCCATGGCTCACGCCTGTAATCCCAGCAATTTGGGAGGCCAAGGCGGGCGGATCACGAGGTCAGGAGATCGAGACCATCCTGGCTAACACAGTGAAACACCGTCTCTACTAAAAATACAAAAAATTAGCTGGGTGTAGTGGCACGTGCCTGTAGTCCCAGCTATTCAGGAGGCTGAGGCAGAAGAATTGCTTGAACCCAGGAGGCAGAGGTTGCGGTGAGCTGAGATTACACCACTGCACTCCTGCCTGGGCAACAAATGAGACTCCGTCTCAAAAAAAAAAAAAAAGGAGATCTTGGAAGTGGGATCTAACTCAAGAGAGAATGGAAACAATTTCCAGGGTGACGGCAAAGACTAGTTTCAGGATATAGCAGAACAGTGTGTCTACAGAGCAACTGCCGGACTGGAGCAGAGGTCACGTTCCAGGAAAGAAGTTGCTAGGAGAGGGAAAAAGAGAGAAAAAGAGATTACTGCAAGTTTGACCACATGAAAAACTATTGTAAAGTATATTTTATAGTGCTGTTTTATGGTATAGAAAGACCAAATCAACAAATATGTTGAATAGAAGTGATGAGGATCTTGCCTTGTTTTTGATCTTGTGAGGGAGAATTTGTTTCTCTCTACACACACACACACACAAACAACACAATTTCACTATATGTATGCTATTAGCTATAGGTTGTTCTAGGTGCCTTTCACCAGATTGAGGAATTTCTCTCTATTCCTAGTTTGCTAAGCATTGTTATCATTAAAGCTCATTGATTTAACTTTTATTAACCATCAAAATTTGTTAATTTTACAGAAGCAGAGATTGATATTCGTTTGAGAGAGGAATTTTCTAAAATGTGTTTTGAAACATTACTCCAGTTTTCCTTCAGTAATAAAGTCACAACACCTCAAGAAGGCTACATCTCACGAATGGCACTCTCAGTGCTTTTAAAGAGGTCCCAGGATGTACTGCATCGCTATATAGAGGATGAAAGATTAAGTGGTAAATGCCCTCTTCCAAGGTATATATTTCATTTTATTAAAGAAATAAATGTATTGTTGTACTAATTGTTGATAACAAGGAAAACTCTGAAAAGCAAGTGTTTTTGTAAGTGATCTGAACTAAGCTGAAGTTGTTTATAATCTTATTTATCCCATATGGTGTAAATATTCACCGGTTTTCCTGCAGATATATTAACATGTTTTGTTATGGGGTGCTTTTTTAGATCCCTCATGGAGGTTATGTAACATATGATACATAGGTACCAAATTACCTTTTTGAATTAAAAAAAAATAAACTGAATTCCAAATTATATCTTCTTCCAGAGATTTCTGGATAAGGACTTGTGGATCTCTGTGAACACATGATATTATTTCTCTAAAGTGAAAATCATAAATCATATTTTAGGAATATCCTAGTTTGTTTTACAGTCATTTGCAGGTCTCTCTCTGTGTCAGCTAGCCTGATCTTAGGTCTTCTTTTCATCCAATCTGCTTAATTAAGCCCATGGACCTAAACTGATTTATTTCTCATCTGTTCAACCTGTGTCAGTGGAAGGGGCACTAGGCTTTTCTGGTCAGCCAAGGCTAATCAGAGTTGGAGTACAGACCAGAATTCAACAAAGGATACAGTCATAAATTAGGGTTAGGTTGCAAATTTACTTTTTTAATGTGGAAATTAGAGTTTAAGGCATAACTAATGAAGCAAACAGAAAATAACATGGGAAAACAAAGTTACCAAAGTCAGGAAAGACAAAAATCATTGTTCCCATCTCATAAGGTAGGATTGGAGAGGCAGATCACCAGCGTTAAATCTTTGTGCACATTTTAATTTACTTATAATAAATTTCTGAAGTTGGAATTGACCTGTCAAAAGACACAGACATTTTATAGCTTTCGATATGCATTAACCAAATTTCCCAACAGAGATTTATACCAATTTACATTCTCCCAGGAATGTGTGAATGTCCCTTTCCTCAATTTTTAGCATTTTTAAATTATTTGCCAGTTTATCATTTATCTTTTTCTAATTTGATGAATGAAAAATAGTCATGTGGTACTTTGCTTTCATTTTTTAATTACCAATGCATATTAGCTATTTGTATTTCTTCTTTTAGGATCCAGTGTATTTTGAATTTCTAGAACTTAAATTATAACTCCTTATACTCAAATTTATACACAAAAACACTCCAAAGACAGATGTTAGTAATTTGGTTATAGGCATGATTGAAAATTGATTTCTGAAGTATACTTGGAAATGTGGTAAAAGGTTGTTTTGAGTGGAATATTGTTAGAACATATTTATATATTATAAAATATTATTTGATTTCAGAAGAAAACTTTCACTTTATTTTTTAACCTTCTAAGTCTTTACTTTTTAACTACTACCTTTAAATTGAGCCTTGTTTGTAATTGTCCTATGAAGTTACATTGTATCATTCTGTGTTTGTTGCAGTATCATTTAATTGTTTTCTAAAAAGCTACATTGCAACACAATAAAATACTTCAATGCTTACAATAGGGAGTCTTGAAATAGTACCCTGACATGGTATTAGAAAGTCTTATCTGTAGAATAACAGAGATGCACACCAGGAATGGGGCACACCAGGAATGGGGCACACCAGGAATGGGGAGGGATGAGGGCGGACCAGAGACCAGAAGAGCTTTGTTTCTATGAGGAGAAAGAAGGGAATCAAGCTACTCTTGTTGACCCTTTACTCCAAGTTCATTCTTCATTGCTAATGTCTCCAAATAGTGCTACCTTAGGATTGATTTCCAGAATGTTTCTTGTTTGTAGTATTAGAAAGTTAAATAAGTACCACTGTAATTTTGAATATACTTTCAACAGCATGGTAAAATACATGCCATGTGGTAATAGTAGTCTGTTTCCATTTAAGCTTTGGCAAATCTCTTTCAGTACTAATTAGTTTAAAAAAAAAAACAAAACTTGCAGAGAAGTTTTAAAAGCATATATTATAAAATGTTTTAAGGGCAGGGCACAGTGGCTCATGCCTGTAATCCCAGCACTTTAGGAGGCTGAGGCAGGAGGATCACTTGGCAGGGGGATCACTTGAGCCCAGGAGTTCGAGACCAGCATGGGCAGCATAGCAAGACCTTGTTTCTACTTAAAAAAAAAAAAAAAAAAAAAAAAAATTAGCCAGACAAAGTGGCATGTACCTGTAGTCCCAGCTACTCGGGTGGCTAAGTGGGAGGATCACTTGAGCCCAAGTCAAGGCTACAGTGAGCTGTGATCTCACCATTGCACTCCAGTCTAAGTGACAGAGCAAGACCCTGTCTCAAAAAATCAATAAATAAAAATAAAACGTTTTAATTTTAAGTAGTTATGTGAAATATCTTACAAATAAATTTAATTTTTCAGGAGTAGATTGCCCCACCCCTTTATTAATTGATAAATCATGGCAAGAATGACTACAAATTTGATTTGCACACTGAAGTACATACAAATACAATGATTTTTACTTTTATATGAATTTAAAACTAACATTAACCTTGCATTGTATTGTGTTCAGTATTTTTCAAAAGTTCATCTATTTGTACAAACTTAGTTTAAAAAACAAACATACCTGGCAATTTTAAAATCTTAATGGAAATGATTTCCTATCTCTTTTTTAGGCAACAAGTAACAGAAATTATATTTGTTTTAAAAGCAGTCAGTACTCTCATTGATTCACTTAAGAAAACTCAGCCTGAGAATGGTAAGTGCTTAGAAACTCAGTTATTCTAAATTCGTAACATTTATGTTCTATTTGTGATGGACTTTTGTCTGTTAATTTAACTGAATTATAGGACCATAACAGTCATTAGACTTCTTTTCTCCAGTTCTCATGACAACAAAGCATCAAGTCCATTAGGATGTCAATTAAGTAAAATTAATTTGTGATGTTTTCATTTTTTATGAAGCAGTCTACCTGACTTTTTTTTTTTTACTGTATTGTTCTGAAGTCAGGTTATTGCAAGAACAGTCCATATTTCATATATTTTTAATGTAGAAGATAATTGACTTATTTGGGGACAGGTGGAAAAGGGCTTTATCTTCTATTCGTACTGATTTACTTTATAGATACAAACTGTGTAAATAACTTTGAATCATTTTTACCATTCTTTCTCATTTGTTTGCCCTTTCTGTTGTTCATTCCTGTCCAGTCCATTCTTTACATGATAGCTGGAAATGATTTTTCTATAGTAAGGCTTTGATCATTTATTTCCTCATCCTCTCAAAGCAAAAAAAATTTTTCATTTACCGTTTCCTACCAAATTGCAAAGAATACTGCAGTCTGACTCCATTCTAGTCAGACTTTATTTCCCACTGTAGATTTCATTTCCCCTACTCTCCACTAAACTAAAATTCTCAATCTTCCCAAATTTTTCCAACCTTTTGTTTATTCCATTATCCAGCTTGTATCGATCTATTTGGAATAACACCCTACTTTTAAACCTTGTTTTTAATCTCTTAAAGGTAAATAATTTGTCTTTTCATTGAATGCAAAGCGTTTTTATGTGTACTTGTCTGGTGGCACTCTATTTGTATTACAATTATGCATGTACATGACTCATCTCCCTTTACATTGTTAAGATTTTTGAGGGGCTTTTCAGACCATGTTTTGTTCTATTTTGAATCCTCTACAACACTGCTTTTCAAAGTATGGTTTGTTGGACCAGCCATTGATTGGCTTCAACAGTTTTGTTACTGGTCTGGGACAAGATAGTGAGCTGGCATCAGAATATAAATCAGATGTGTCACTAAACACACTGCTTGGTTCAGCTGACATTTTTTTATACAAGAAGACATTGGTAAAGAAGAAAACTGTGTGTTGGTTTACATTCTGGCACAAGCTTCTTATTTTGTGGCAGATTGGCACCTTAAGGAGCATTACTTTTAATATCCAAGAAAAAAGTAGATTCCCAGTAGATTACTAATGAATGAGTTGTAGGATATTTATTCCTGTCAACTATTATATAAGTGGAGTAAATACGTATTTTTCTTTTGTTAAAATTCACCCATTGGTACTTTGGCCTAGAAAGGGTATTATACCAAATCTTAAGAGGCAGTACACTTGTATTTGTTCAACCCAAAGGGATGGATGGAATTTCTAAGAAAAAGCCTGGGGCACTGTCCTGAATTTATCCCATTAGAGTTCAGATCTGGGTTTTCTTAAAAAAGTGTTCTGGGCTGGCACAGTGGCTCACACCTGTAATCCCAACACTTTGGGAGCCTGAGGTGGGAGGATTGCTTGAGCCTAGGAGTCTGAGACCATCCTGGACAATGTAGTCAGACCCCTTCTTTAAAAAAAAAAAAAAAAAGAGCCAGAATGTGTATAAAGAGAGAAAAGGAAGCAAAAACTCAGTAACTCTTTTTTACAAAGCCAATAGGTTATATGTATAAGGCAGTGTAGTAATAGATGATCTAACTAAATGAATGTTAAAAAATTGTTTAATGGAGTTTGAATTATGTCTCTGGATCTATGAAGTGAAAATTTAAATTGAATGTAAACATATAAGATGATATAACATTTTAGAAAGCTGTGGTAAGCTTTATTAAGAAAAAGAATGACTTCATTATTTGTTTGGGGGCTTTTTAGTAAGAGAAGATGCATTTCTTAGACTTATTTTTGTTTGGGGAGATTTTTTGTTTTTTATCTTTTTTGAGACAGGTTCTCGCTCTCTTGCCCAGGCTGGTGTGCAGTGGTGTGATCTGCACTTACTGCGGCGTTGATCTCCTGGGCTCAAGCGATCCTCCCGTCTTAGCCTCCGAAGGAGCTGGGACTGCAGACACGTGCCACCACACTCTGCTAATTGTTTTGTATTTTCAGTAGAGACAGGGTCTTGCCATGTTGGCCAGGCTGGTCTCATACTCCTGAGCTCAAGCAGTCTGCCCACCTTGGCCTCCGAAAGTGCTGGGATTGCAGGCATGAACCACTGCCCCCCAGCCAAGATTTTGTTTTCATCATTTTACTTGATCTTTATTTAAAATTTTAAAGAGGTAGTATACATATACATGGTCCAAAAATCCAAAACTGTAAAATGATATACAGGGAAAAGTTTTAATATGATCTTTTCCTTATTCTCTATCTGCCCAGTTCTTACTTTACCACAGACAACCATTTTTATTAGTTTGTGGATCCCTCCAGAAGTTTATTACCTAAATACAAAGTACATATTCTAATACTCCCCCATCCTGGTTTTGTACACAAATGAATAGTTGTACACAATGAATTTTGTACAAAAATGAATATTTAGACAGAGTCTTGTTCTGTTGCCCAGGCTGGAGTGCAGTGGCGCTATCTCAGCTCACTGAAACCTCCGCCTCCCAGGTTTAAACGATTCTCCAGCCTCAGCCTCCTGAGTAGCTGGGACCACCGCATCTGGCTAATTTTTGTATTTTTAGTAGAGACGGGGTTTCACCATGTTGGCCAGGCCTGACCTCAGGTGATCCGCCCGCCTTGGCCTCCCAAAGTGCTGGGATTATAGGTGTGAGCCACCACGCCAGCCTAAAACATATTTTAATTTAAGAAATTTGAGTTGCTTTCTTTGAGTTTAAGATGTCATCTTAACATATTTTGTGTTTTACCGTAATAAACTGAGGGTTAATTTGGTCAATTGACTCTCCATCTGGGACAACCTAGACAGGTTTCAATCTATCTAATCTTTTGTTAAATGATTAAAGTTTCACAGGAGACAACTGAAGCAGAATTTTTAAAACTTCTTAGACAGTGGCTTTTTGACTTTTGTATTCTGTTAAGCAGCAAAATTCTTTTTACAAATGAAATGTGATGTGAATTCTCAACATATTAAAACAGAGAAAAGCAGAACAGCTCCAGCCTGACTCCTCACCCTCAGCAATACCCATCAGCCCTATTCCTCATTTCTTCTTATCACACCCACCCTGAGGAAGCCCCTGTTTGGGAAAAGAGGTTAAATTAACAGTATAGCATTTTTCCAAGATATGTACTAAGGCATGAACATTGATGATGTGTGATATCAGTAGATATTGGATGGAAAAAAAATCCATAATTAAGGGAACACTGGGTTAAAGTTAAATTTGTTCTTTTACTACAAGCCCTTAATAAATTGATATGAAGAATTAGTCTCCAACAGGTGAGAGATATGAAATATCTGCCAAACTACTTTATCATGAGCTTTTGCCTAAGAAGTAAATTGAAGAACACTAGTTTGAGAAACACATTTCTTTATTTTACAGTGGAAGAAGTAAGATAAAGAGAAATTAAATGACTTGACCAAGGACACCCATCATTGCCTTATTTCAGAAAGAATTTTAGGCAATTGACACCCAGTAAATTGTAGTGAAAAACAGAATCAAAGCTCTCTACACACAGTATTTATTTTTCTTTAATACTATAATGCCTCTTAGATTTGAGACTTGTTTCACAAAATTTTAAAAATATCTAAAAGTCTAAAAAAAATCTTGCATATTGGGTGCCCAACATTATGCACAATACTTATAGGAAAATATAACTAATTGGGATATAACACTTTTGCCCTTTCAGTAGCAATAGCATTTAGCTGTACTATTTGTTCATGATAGTGGTGAAGAAGGCAGACATGGTTCCTCCCCACTCAAGTCTACATCTAATGATATACATTAAAGATTAGCAAACAGTACAAGATAAGAATGGATCTGTTTGTGACAGTTTGTAATTAAAAGTAATATCAAGGATATTACTGGGAAAATCATTAAACATATTTTGTATTTCAAAAGATTTCTACTTTTATCAGACAACTGAAAAAGTTATTTTCTAATTCTTGAAATGTACACTACATCCTCTCGCAATTACATTAAAAATGACAAAGGTTTGGATTATTCTGAATTGCTTTGTTAGCTTTCAGAGCCTTCACAAATTGAAATACCATTTAAAATGTACTTTATCAAATTTATTGTTACTGATGACTGCACACTGAGCATATGTTTTTTCCCATACCTTATTAAAATATAGCAGGAAATCTTTGAAAAATTAAAAAGATAAAAAGATACAAGCTTGTAGAATCTTCATATTTCAGAGTTTTTTCTTTACATTCAGTTTAAAGGATTGTGTTCATGTTAATTGAATAATCTCTGCTATGTAATTCCACCCTTTTGAGGTTTTATACTTTTGCATTACAGTTGATGGAAATACCTGGGCACAAGTAATTGCCTTATACCCAACTTTAGTAGAATGCATCACCTGCTCTTCTTCAGAAGTCTGTTCTGCACTTAAAGAGGCACTAGTTCCTTTTAAGGATTTCATGCAACCACCAGCATCCAGAGTTCAAAATGGAGAATCTTGACCGGCTACAATATATTTGAAAGAAGGAAGATATTCTAAAAAATGTTTGCTCATAACTGAGTCTTCTGTGAGCAGGACATTTCTTACTGCAAATAATTCTTGGCAGCTGTTGTTGGCCTCCTTTAAATTCTACTTACCTGAGTTCAGTAATTCATATTACAGGCTTGCACATCAACAAAGGCTCCTGAATGAACAGCAGTGTAAGGCTTTAATAAATTAAACTAATGGGAGGGATAATTAACACTACAGTATACATGCTACCATATCTCCAATTGGTGATTTAAAGTGAGCTTATGTACAGTTTGTGGTGTGTGTGTTAATGATGTACTTTTTAAAAAGAAAGAAGAGATATTTCAATTCAGTCAGATTTATTAGGCTGGTGTTTTTGCACCCTTTCTCAAGTACAAAATTGTACTAGAATTTTATGCAAGATGGTACTGTAACATTCCATATTATGTAAAACCAGCCTTTGTTAACAAAGGGAACTGATATACTTGTGTGTATAATAAATGGTACAGTTCCATATAAAATAGTTGCATTTATTTAAATTTTAAAAGTATTGATAATGTTAAATGCTTAAAGCTCTATTTATTATTAATACAAAATTGTTTGCTTACGTTTTTACTTATAATTTGCCTTCTTATGTGGCGGATAAGCTCACCATATGATCATGCAGTTAGCTTCATGCTTATTTTAAATGTATTATTAGTGACCATTAAACATCTGACCAGTAAGGTCATGTGAACACAGCAGCAAATAGTTTATGATTTGCTGATTTTGCAACTTTGAAATATAGGTTCTTAATACATTGATACATATTGTAGCACTATGACTTCATCATACCTCATTTCTTTAAACAGCTCTCCAAGCTTTCACTGAAGTCTGTCTGTTTTTTCTATTTGCTGTCTGGATTTTAAAGACTTTTCATATTTTATATTTCTACTGATTTTGTTTCCCCTAACAACATTTGTCACTGTCTTTGAATTATGACCCAGGCAAGATGATTTCAGATTTTCTAAAATCTTGCCTGTGAGGTTTTGTTCATATCAGTGCTTCATTTTGTAATGTCTTCTCAAGAAAAATACCTATGTTAACTCACAAGTATAAAATATGTGTGTATAATAAAACAATGAAAAGTATTTTTGGAGATAGTCAAGCATTTAGAAGTGCAGTGAACTTGCTGTCATGGAGTAAAATGCTAATTATGTCTCACTTTCCTATTCTAGTGAAAAAGAAAAGTGCTCTTGAGTACAATACCTTAATTATTTCTTAAAATACTGACTTTGACCTAGCTCACTGTATTTTTTATTTAATGGATTATGGATTATAGTATTTTTCTTCTGAGTTAAATTTTCATAATTTATGTGAAGACACAAAGATGTTTAAAACAATGATTATTCATAAGAAATCATAATGGTCTCGGTATTATTTTAGTGTATTGGAAGTTCTTTGATCTTAATAGAATTTATAAATTTCAGCTTCTCCAGAATAATCATAAAACTGCAAAAAGATACTGTAATTGAGTCATGATTGAGATACAGTTTTGAGGCTATTATAATTGTATAATTATTTAATTTGCACTATTATCTGTAAAATGTAGTAAGGTCTTTGAGGGGATATTTTTTATTTACATGAATTACTGAATTTCTATTTTATTATTTCACCTAAAATTAAGGTAAAATATGGCATTTCATAAGTTCTGCTTTCAGCATTTTCCTTAAAGTTGTAAAAAATCAAGCTATGTACTTATTTTCTATATTTGGGTATGTTAAATTGAGGATTAGAAAAATCCACATAATCACTGATAAAGCATTGAAACAGAATAATCCAAGGGTAGTGTACCGATTCAGTAACATGTTAAAAATATTGCCATGCATTTATTCAAAGGAAGATGGTCTATTCTTGAGACATAACAGATCAGTTGCAATTAGGATAATTAAATAGTTAAATATGAGTCAGGTGTATGCAATATACATTTATATGAACCGAAGCTTGCTTTATTAGGACCATGCCCTACAGTTCAAAACATAAACATAGTGAATGTGTTAATATCATATAATAAGGTAATAAATGCCAGTCTTAGTGTGAAGCAAGTGGGTGGCCCCCTCGTTAGTATAATTGGACAGGCTTTTCCTCCAGAATATTTCCTGTCACCCTCCAAGAGTCACTACAGTAATTCATTCCCTGAGTCAAGCATTCCTCTAGGTTGCATTTTCTAAAATATTCTGATTGCTGGTATGGAACACGTTGCCCTTGTCTTGTTAGTATGAATTGGGTTCTCCAGTGATCAGAAGAAATGGGGTGTGTGAGATTATTAGATGCCAGGAGATTCAAAAAGGAAGCTCTCAAAGATAAGATCATTTTATGGCACAATTGAGTCTATAACCAGCCCTTTAAGCAGTAGTAAAAATGTTCTTTGTGATACTTACTAGAAATACTATGAGTTTTGTTTTTTTTTTTTCTTTTGAGACGGAGTCTTGCTCAGTCACCCAGGCTGCAGTGCAGTGGCACGATCTTGGCTCACTGCAACCTCCGCCTCCTGGGTTCAAGCAATTTCCTGCTTCAGACTTCCAAGTAGCTGGGATTACAGACATGCCACCATGGCAGGCTAATTTTTTTATATTTTTAGTAGAGATGGGGTTTCACCATTTTGGCCACTCTAGTCTTGAACTCCTGACCTCAGGTGATCTGCCCGCCTTGGCCTCCCAAAGTGCTGACATTACAAGCGTGAGCCACTGCGCCCAGCCAATACCATGAGTTTTGAGCCTCACATCGTCACTTGTTGTCACTGCCAGTGCCTGTTTTATTCATATTGCTGGACAACAGGCATATGCCACCAATTGTATGATTAATAAAGTCTTTTTCTGGCCATTTTGTCCATTATAAAGGAAATAAACTAATCATTAACTTGCATAGATTACTTCTTAGTTTCCTATGATGCTACCACTGCCAAGGGAAAAAAAATACATCATTTTGTAATGTCTTTAGTATTTCTTTATAACTAGTGTTAAGGTTTTGTTAATTTTATTGTATACATTTGTAACATTTATTTATTAGGAGCCTTTTAGGTTCCAAAACAAACAAAAGGCATAAAAGTCTGGCTTAGAGAGAACCACTTTTCACTTGCTTTCATTTTTAATTTTATTCACTTAACAGCTAACATCTCTCTTGTTTCTTGTTTTTTCCATGTATGGTTATCGATTCAACTCTTCCTATATTCCTTAAATTTGTATGTATCATCAGAAGAAGGAGATGAACAATTTAGTGTAGATATTTTATTCTGGAGAATAATATTCAGTTAAATTATTTCTACAGCAGGCCGGTACCAACTAGATTATTTGTCCTTTCTCAGTATAATTTTAAAGAGCATTTTGTTTTATTGTCACAATTTGGTACCACCAGTCCCAGGTAACCATTGGGCCAAAGGATCAGTTAAGAAACAGTTAAGGATGAATTAGCATAAGTTATGGAACAGTGTTAGAAAACAACTCAAAAGTATATTCTCTATTAATGAGGTGGTCATTATTACATTTGTGTCAATGAAGGGCAGTGTAGTTATTTTATAATGACTAATATTTTCTCCCCAAATACAGAATAATTCAGATGGGCAACCAAGTTTTCAAGAGACTGCTGTAGGTGAAGTCTGCCTAGCCAAGGCAGAACACTTACAGGAGTTCCTAACGGGGCCACCCTTGGAACAGGTTAGTGTGCAGGCTCAGGATATTGTGGATTACAGTTTTTCAGAGAAAACTACCACAAACGTAGACAAAAATGATCTCTGAAAGCATTGCCAGCAGCCAGGTACGTTCCTTAGATTTCCACTTAGGTTTGGCATTTTGGCAGATAAGCTAATCTTGTATAAAGTATTACATTTTACTATGCTTAGTGTTCCTGGGTTGTATTTATCTACATTATTAGAGCGAATTTTTATTTTAAAAAATTATCATTCATGAGAAGAATGGGAGTTCATGCCACATAGTATTTTACCAATTTATATAAAGTGGGAAAAGTCTTTAATACTTCATGATCACTTGAATTAAAGTTTTTGTATCTCTGGAAAGTAGAATAGTGCTTTCATTTGAATGAAAAGTGTTTATAGATTCAGAAAGAGAGATAATGTCTTTGTATCTTGATTTATATACAGACCATTTCAGAGGAGGTTAAATGTCGTACAAATCCAATACTTTCTAATGCTCTTAACGTTGTTGGCTATTTAAAACAACATGTGGCAAGTTCTATATGAATATTCTTGGTCATCTCGACTAATTCTGAGGCAATGATGGACAGAGACTCTACCTCTTATTTAACTCTAGGCATGTTGAGTTTTCAAAGCGGTTTCCTTATTTTTAAACAGAGATGATGATCAATGAGTTACTAATTCTTTAGAGGAAAAAATGCATAATTTGAGTGTGGAGTTGATTTTGTAATGACATTAGGGTAATTCAACTTGTTTGATAAATTTATTACTGTATCATAAGAGAGATCTTTGACCATTTTTCTTCCTTTTTCTTGGACATCACTTTCTTCCCTCCCCCTTCTCTCTTTTATGTTTTTTTCCTTGTTAAATTTTATGTTTATGTTACCATCTTTCTCATACTTTCCCCTGATTTTTCTCTTTTAATTCCTCTTTCACTCTCTGCCTCTTCTCTTTCAGCTCTTTCTCAAATTGTGCCTATTCCTTGTTCATAAGAAGTGGAGCTGTTAGTGGTAGAACCACTGCTCATTGCCTTTCTATTAAATGAGATTCTAGAAATACTTTCCACTTTGGCCACTGTTGCATTTTTGCCAAGGTAAAGTTCCCGTGCCATTTTGAAATAGCTGAACAAGTTAAAGTAATATGTTCCCAAAACTGGAAGTGCCATAAAAAACTAAAAATAAAAAAAAAATTTGTGACTATAACTCCTACTGTCTTTATGAATACACGGGATTCAGCAGCCAAGATGCTCACAAAATGGGATTGCTATAAATATGATGGATTCAGCACCTAAATTTGGAACAATCATGTCTTTTCTGTTATGTGGGTAAAGAGATTATATATCTTTTGTCAAAGTAAAGTATTTAAAACCTGTTTAAATGAGGGTTTGGGCTGGCGTGGTGGCCCACACCTGTAATCCCAGCACTTTGGGAAGCCAAGGTGGGAGTATCACTTGAGGCCAGGAGTTTGAGACTAGCCTAGACAACACAGCAAGATCCTGTCTGTAGTTCAAAAAAAATTTTTAAATTAGGGTTTTGGATTTTCATGATTTTGGGGGGTGAGGGAGATATTTCTTTTTTTGAGGCAGATGTTTAAACTTCTAGATTTATCCCATGTTAATATTTATTGGTTTATAATATTGACATTGCCTACTTACAAGAAGGATTTGAGGCAGCATATTGCCCATGTATTTCAACTGTTTTCATTTTTCTGTTGCAAAGCAGTCTTTGATGGAAGACCCGGAATCTTACAGTTCTCATATCTGAGTCTTTCTGGGGTGTATTTGGTGTCTGTGTGCTTGGTTCACCCAGAGGTCACCCAGGGGTCAATTGAAACCTTCCTAATTATACTATGGTATTGATTCTATCCCCTCAAGTATGAAAAAATTAAATTTTGAGACAATTTTCAGTTGCTGTGAATGTAGTTACACTAAGTTTTATTTTAAACTAAAATTCAATAAACAGTGCAGCCAGGGAAGATCTGCTAAACCATGCCGTTATTTGGAAAATCATTGCAATATATTAACAACTGCTTCCTTCTATGATGTTTTACTAGATGGGAGAAAAATACTCCATACCTATATTGCAATTTTATTTTTGTCTAGAAAAAATATTAGGCTTCAGACCCAACTGTGCAAATTTCATTTGCTTTCCATCTCTTACTACTACCTCTGTGTCATAATTTAACACATAACATACAACTCCTGTCTCGTAAGACAGCTACCATATGGTGTTTATGTCAGACTGGATATATTTATCTAATTTTGTGAAATTCTTTTTTAGTTCCCAACACAATTCTTGAAAGTAATACCACTGTTGTTACTCTTTCTCCTTACAATTTTTATGTTGTTGAGATATATCAGTTATGTATTATAATCATGAAATTGTATTGGCCTCAAACCCAAATTTTCTTTGTAGTCTAGGATAGATTTTTCATGAAAGCTATATAGTTATAACTATGATTGTGTATAGATTCTTTATTTGCTTTACAGCTAACATTAAGCATGATTCCAGGTTTTTAATTATGTTCCAGCAACACTAGTATTTCTTTATAACAAAATCATGACCACTTTGATAATTTACCTTTGGATCTGACCAGTGATTCATTTTTTTCTTGAATTTACTTTGTGTTTGCTTTCTCATCCCCGTTAAGTCTGAAACATTATTGACACCCCACATCAGTTACTCTGTTTAAAGACTTTACAAGTAGTGAGTCACATATTTAGGATGATCACTTTGGGAAAAAAAAATTATAGAGTAAAGGGGAAATGTTCTTGAGAGTTTTATTAAAACCATTAATATATAAAATGAAGAAATAAAACAATAAACAGAAGACACGAAGTGTCTCTCAATAGTTTAGAAAGAAAGATTTGGAACTTTAAGTAAAAATGCTAGGTCAAGTAAAAATGTAATCCTGATGTAAATTAGATTCTCAATCTTATGAGCATTTTTTTTTTAATTTGGTGAAGCTGTTTTGAAACAGCCTGCCCATATCAATGCCAGACTATCTCTCTACTGCTCAAAGAAAATTTGCATTAAAATTCCTTTTTTTATTATGTAATGAAAGTATAAAACAAGAATTTGTACATTAATCAGTGTGTACTACAGTCAGATATAGTTAAAATAATTTTTCTAATGCCTAATTTTAACCACCATTTCTGGAGTACCTAGTATGTGCAGGCCAAGGCTTTGCCTATATTATTCCCTTTAATCCTCAAAGTAGCCTTGCAAAGAAGTAATTTTCATTTTACAGAAGAGTCAAGGATTAGGGGGTTGAAGTGAGCTGCCTAGAGTCACATACCTAAAGTCCAGGTGGATCACTGTGTCTTGCTTTTTCAAAAGCAGTTCTTTCTACTACAGTACAATAGTTTCATGTTTTACAGTCCATTAAAATCCAAGACTTATAAACTAAAAATACTCGAGGCAATTACTATTTCTATGATAGGCATTGGGACAAAAATACTTGAACATAACAAAGAACTTCAAATACTGTGAGAAAAAGACTTGTCTTAACGATGACCTTGAAAGTTGCATTGGGTTTTTATTATTGGTCCAGGTTTAAAACATTTTATCTATTTAAAACATATGTTGTGTGTTTTAAGAAGTTATGTTAAATAACAGCATTGTGGTTAAGAGCCCAGAGTCTGGGGCCAGACTTCTTAGATGCAAATCCCGACTCTGTTATTTACTAAATGTGTGACCTTGGGCAAGTTAATTAACCTGTTTTGGTGTCCTCCTTTGTGAAATGGAGTTAATCCTGGTATTTAACAGAATTTAAAATGTAGTGTGTTCTAAAGCGCTGTGCCTGGAGCATCATCACCACTAGGTAGTTAGGGAAGTAAAATACATTTGGCACACATCATTCAAGAATGGCCAGAAAATCCATGTCTTCCCACAATAGGGACCAATTTTTTGCCTTTCACCAGACCAACCACTGAATGTTAAGAATCTACTGTGTGCTAATAACTGTGTCCTTGCTGTATGTGACAGAAGCTATTTGGAGCACTCTCTAGCTAGTCAAGGAAACCGCATATATAAAATAATACTGGATACAAGACTATACAATTAAATAGTGGTGTATCACTAACAACTCTTTAGACCCTGTTTTTGTGTTAGGCATTGGGTTAGTCTCTGCCCTCATGGAGTTTACAGTTTTATAGGGAATACAGACCTTTTAACAAGTATGTACAGTAAAAGACAAGTACAGATTAAAATGAGATCATAAAATAGGAACCTTAGCCTCGTCTTCTGTGGTTCAGGTTAATAGTGCTGTTAGTAGTCAGAAGGAAGTTTTTTAAAGAAATGAAAAAGCTCAGTGGTTAAGATAGAACTTAAAGTTAGTCTTGATGGCTACCTAGATTTTGGATGAGTTCAAAGGATATATGGAGGGATTTCAGGCAAGATAATGTGAGCAAGGCATATCTGTGAAATAGAAAACAGTACATTTTGGTGTATTGTGTGAAACAAGGTTGGTTGTGAAGGATTGGGTCCCTTCATAAAATTCCTTGAAAGCCAAGGAGAGTAGTTTAGATTTGAGATGGCAGGGGTCTGGAGTGATTTAAGAATAAATTATAAAACCAAGGAGGATAAACTTGCAATCATAAGCAGGATAGGATATATACAGTATGGAAAGCTAAGCTAGAAAGCTGTTGCAATTTTCTTGCTACAAGGTGATGATAAAAGATTGATTCACTAACGGTGGTCATATTCAGAAAAGATACTTAAGATTCCTGATATGCGGGGAGGGGGGAGAAAAAGTTGATGGTAACAGTACATTATCTGTGGATGATGAGTATATTGGTGTTAGCACTGTTAAAAACAGAGTATGGAAAGGAATCTAAGTGATAATTAAAGTAGTATAATGACTAAATTTAGTTGGAAACTGCTGCTGTAACAAATTTATACCATATAACAAACAGGTGTTTACTGGCCATTTAAAAATCTGTGCCATTATGGCAAAGCACATTTGCTTTGGTACAGAATAATCTGATCTACGGTGCAGTGAATGAGCAGTGAGGGTTGATTCCCATGGCAGTCCAATCTCTGCTTATCAAAGAAGGATGAAGTTTCTACAGACTTTCTGGTAAGTGATTGATAGATGAGTTTATGCTTTGTCAAGTAAAGCATTTAATTGCAAATGTATTATGTTTACACAAATAAATATTCTTAATTGGAAATAGTTTCTGAATATGCACGTAAAAATGTTATGAAATATGTCAGGCAGGCTGATTTTTAACTTGAAAACTTGTACTTTAAGAAATTGCGGGCCGGGCGCGGTGGCTCACGCTTGTAATCCCAGCACTTTGGGAGGCCGAAGCGGGCGGATCACGAGGTCAGGAGATAGAGACCACGGTGAAACCCCGTCTCTACTAAAAATACAAAAAATTAGCCGGGCGTGGTGGCGGGCGCCTGTAGTCCCAGCTACTCGGAGAGGCTGAGGCAGGAGAATGGCGTGAACCCGGGAGGCGGAGCTTGCAGTGAGCCGAGATCGCGCCACCGCACTCCAGCCTGGGTGACAGAGTGAGACTCCGTCTCAAAAAAAAAAAAAAGAAATTGCGTCCCATCGCCTATACCACGTAGAATAGAAACAAAAAGCCAGTTATTTAATTTTTAATTTGCAACTAAACTCTTGGCCAAGAGGATCTGTTGTCCAAAATTAGATCGTGATAGCTTAAGAAAAAAAAAAAAATCTTACTTTGCCAGAAAGGGAATTATACAAGGATATCTTTATGAGTTGCTGCCAAATTTTGTTCTAGACCACGGCCCTCTGGCCTCCATGAAGGATCAAAGTCTGGGCAAAGACAATTCCAAGTTGTAGATAAACATGCTTTTCATTTCCCTCCATTCCTTACTTTTGTCATAAGCAGTCTGGATTTTCAGGGGTAAGGCTGATAGGGTTGCCAGATATAGTCATTAAAAGTTGAGAATGTGCAGTTGAATTGGAATATCAGATAAACAATTTTAAAAATATATGTAACAGACATATGCCAAAACACTGGTTATTTGAAATTCCAGTTCAACTGGGCGTCCTGTATTTTATATGACAAGCCCTAACTTCTTTAAAATAATTTGTTAACTTCCTACAAAAAATCTCTAAATGGAAGGAAAAAAAAATCCCGTAAGTTGTCTGGGCCAAAAGCAGAAGTGGCTCCATGGCTGTCAGCCTCCTCCCTAACTTGGCTTAAAAAGAAAAAGCCAAAACCAGAAGTCCCAAAAGCTTGCGTTTAAAGCGAGCTGTGCCGCAGCTTTCCCGCCTGTTTTCTGTGGAATGTAGCACTGCAGCCACCCCGCGTGGGTAGGGCTCGTATGGTTGTGTCCTTGCTGCACGGGAAAGGAGGTGCCGGAAACTTCAAACCACCGCCAGGGTACAACGTGTCCGCTTAGGCGGCGGTATGCGCCGCCATCTTCTTTGCGAGCAAAGGCCGAAAAAAGTTTGGGACTCCACTTTCCCCCGCTGAGCCGATGGAGGGCATCGCCCGCTGCCTCAGCACTCCGGTGACGTGGAATCGGGGTCCCCTCTTTCAGGGCTGATTTCTGGTGGCACGTCGAAGCCTGCCAAGGCGGGGAAAAGGGACGCCGCCTCTGTCCCGGATGTAAGATGGCTGCGCGGGGGGCGGCCTGGCGGGGCGGTCACGTGGTGAGGAGTAGCGCGCGAGCCTCCTTAAGTGATCTCTAAGGTTCGTCCGGACGCACAGGAGCAGCGGAGCGCGAGACGGGTCTTGTGTCCGCACGCGTCGAGTCGTCGCCGTCGCCACCCGGGCTATCGCCGGGCCCGGTTTCACTATTAAGGGGTTTTCGTTTGTTCCGTTTTCGCCTCCTGTAGAGCTGAACGGGAATTCCCCGAAGGGTGCTGGGGAACGGGTGGCCTAGGGACTTCCCGGCTATGCTTTGGCTGCTGTTTGGCGGAGCCGGCAGCAGCCTCTGCGGGATGCGCCCCGGGGATTATCGGTGCCGAGAGCGGGCCGGCGGCGGGTTCGACAGCGCGGCGCGGGTGGGGGCCCGGGTGCCGGACTCGGCTGCAGCCCAGCCCCCACCGGGGTTCGGAGCTGGGAGGGGCGCGAGCGGCGCAGCTCGGGACGTGGCGGCAGCTCCTAGCGGGCGAAGCGCGGGAGCGCTGCTCGCTGCCTCTCGGGGGCAGTCCAGAACCAGTTGGTGTCTGACTGCGCTTTTGCCGCCCATTTCCTGCTTTCGAGCGGCTGAGGCGACGCGCTCCCCTCGGGCAGTGGAGGAAGCGGCTCTCTCCCCAGGACACCGCCGCCTTTCTCTCTTCAGAGCGGTGGCTGACGTAGAGAAAGCCGGCTGTAACACCCGGGCGCCGGCGCCGCCTCTCATCCCCGTAGCTCTCGGGGCGCGCCGGGAGCAGCCGAGCCGCTGGGTGCTGGGCGGGGTCTCCGGGTGCGGCGCGGTGGGGAAGGCAAAGGAAAAGAAGGGGCGGCGGGCCGACGTCGGCGGCGAGGAAGGACGGAGGAGCGCCGGAGCCGCTTTGCTGCCCTCCGCGTGGTCCCGTGCCTCCCCGACACCATGGCCCTGGCTGAGGTAGTAGTTTGTGCTGTTGGTCGGGTTGTGACATTGCCCGCTGTGGAGATAACTGCGCAAGCTACTGCCTTGCTAGTGCTGGTGATGCTCAGCGCCGCGGAGGACAATGGCTGGGAATCCCCTTTGTTTTCCGGGGCGCTGCCTGGGGACAGCCCGCGAAGCCTCGGCGCCCGGCCGGCGCGGCCACCACGGAAACCGTTAGTTTCACATTTTCCGAGAAGGAATTGAAGGGAGTAGGGTGGACCGCGATCCATTTTAAAGGTTGGGAAAGAGTTAAGCCATTGGATTCCTTTTCTTGAAGGAAGTAGTGAAATTGTGTAAGATAATACAGATAACTTTTTCACCCTAAAAAATTCTAACACTTCTTTCAGCAGTTAAATGCCAAATTTAGTGTGTACATGTTTTACTTCATTCTTTAGCTGTAGGTTGGAGTGGTGTGAGCGATCTGCAGAACTGGCATTAGAGGGGCAGAAGTAGACCTGATAATTAAAGTTTATGCCTTAACATTTTAGATCTGGTTTCTGATATGCTCTCAGTAAATCTGAGCGTGTCTTTAAAAACGTAAACCCAAAGCAATTTAAAGTTTCTCTTTAAACTTTGCAACTCCGCGAATGAGAAAATTGAAATTATTTGTAGGTAATTGCACTATTCCGATTATTTAATGTATGAGGCAAACAAATAAATTCTATGTACAGTGTGCTGTGAATGGTTTTGTTTTTTGTTTTTTCTTTTTAGTTTAACCTTGGGGCTCAGATTCTGCTGGTGTGGTGGGTTGCTTTTTTGGTTTTTATGGCCTTTGATTCTAATGTTATGTGGTACTTACATCTTTGAGGTTTTGTATGGGAGAAGAGGACTAGGAATTGAAAGTGGTTTCTAGATTTGAGTTTAAAATCTGCTAACACTCATTTTGATTCCTGAGTGGCCACTACTAATAGGAAAATACCTTTTCATAGAGAAAAAAGGTAGTTTGGATAACTAATGAAAATACTCAGTGTTCTAATACCCTGAAGTCTGCGTGGAAAACAAGATGCTTGTATTTTTACATTTTATTTTCACTGAGGGAAATAGGTGGTCAGTTTTAGTACTTTTCTTTGAAAACGGATCTGTATTTGTACAGAATAGGTAGTTTTGAATATAATGTAATCACCATTTTCTATGGTTTTCTGATGCTCAAGTTGAACAAAAAATAAGGCAGTTCTTTAAACTAACCAAACCTTTCAGCAGGAGTTTGATGCTTTTATCATTCAAAAGTGATCTAATATATGTACCTTGATTGGGTTTGGTTTAGCCTTGAGAATAACCTTACTTAATCTGATCTCATCAGGATGGAGCCCCCTCATTGTGGGAAGGGCGGTGAAGAACCTTATCTTGAATCTTAAGATGCAGAAAATACTAGAATGCTGGCTCTTGAAGTTTGCTTTTCTTCATAGCAAAGCAGAGTAAATTCAAGGCTTTATTAAGTGCTTGTTTTCTTAAATAATGGAAACCTCTGCGTTGCTATGTCAAATCTTGGTTTATGGAGAAAGTAATCATAACATGCTAATTGCATTATGATTTTATTTTCCAAAACACTTCGTTCAACCGCCTGGCGCGGTGGCTCACGCTTGTAATCCCAGCACTTTGGGAGGCCGAGGCGGGCGGATCACGAGGTCAGGAGATCGAGACCACGGTGAAACCCCGTCTCTACTAAAAAAATACAAAAAAAAAAAAAAAATAGCCGGGCGTGGTGGCGGGCGCCTGTAGTCCCAGCTACTCGGAGAGGCTGAGGCAGGAGAATGACATGAACCCGGGAGGCGGAGCTTGCAGTGAGCCGAGATTGCGCCACTGCACTCCAGCCTGGGCGACAGAGCGAGACTCCGTCTCAAAAAAAAAAAAAAAAAACACTTCATTCAACCAACCGAGGTAATCAGCCAACCCACTACACTCTTAACGTTTTTATGGAGAATCAACAGTTGTTAATCTGCACCCCAAAGTATAACAAATTCTGCTGGTAATTTAAACTTTAAGTGGATAAGCACACCAGAAATGCTCAATGTCCTATACAGATAAACTATTCATACTTTATATCTTGTGCTTTTAAAGTAAATTTTATCCACAACTACATATTGCCTAAATAGTAGTAACATTTTTGAGTTATTGGATGTAAAGGTACTTTGAGAGGTTAACTGTTTCCTAAGTTACAAGAGAAAATACTGCCATCAACCGACTTGTTTTAGTCCCATAGCTATATTTCTGCTCTAATCTCCAATTTTAAAAATGAATCTGCTAATTAACATTTCTCTACACACCAACTGAAAATTACCAACTGAACATTTTCCTTGTTGACAGCTTCCCACAAGATGAATTTCCTTTATCAAAAATACAGCTTTTTGAACTTAGTATTATTGACATTTACTTGGTGCAATTAACTTTTTTGTTAAAGGTCTGTTGTCAAGCATTTAAGTAATTTGTAGTTGTAAAAAGCCACTGATGGAAAGTAATAAGGCAGTATTTTGAGTGCCCTTCTCAATAAGTACATACTAAACCAAAGGAAATCTGGGTTATGGTAATAACATTTTAATAAATGCCATCCTCAATTGGAAATGGAGACGGTGTTATGGTATATAGGACACACCATATGGAGAAGATTCCTGGAGAACACAGTTTTGCTTCATACTTCAAAATTCCTGATTGCTAATCTTACATAGAGAAGCTTTGTTTACAAGCTATTTTAAAATAACCTTTTGGCAGGTAGGCAAGACTGAGTAGCAAGGGTGCACTCAAGACATTGTGTCTTGTGGAGTGGTCCCCAAAGAATTCCTGCCAGAGGCACCTGACAGCACAGATTAGCTCTTCAGTGTATAAGCACAAAGCACCAAAAAGGCTGAGATTTCTTCCTAGCTACATGCTCTCTCCTACTATTGTTTATTACACTCCACCTGCTCCATGGTGAAACTGACAAAGGAGGTACTATTAATTTCGTTTCCCGCTGAATAATCCCGTCTGTAATTTCTACAACAAAAGGTAAATAGGACAATCATCTTCAAAAATGAATTAGGCCAGATTGGTAGTACCCAAAAGGAGAATTAATGTCCATTGTCATAAACTCTGAAAAGCTGTTGGTGCTACTGATATCTAGATAATTAAGCAGAAATTTGAAAATTATTTCTAAGATTGTCTAATGAAGTTCACTAAGTGTTTTTGTTAGGTTATCACTATTGGGCACCATGGGGAAAGCAAAGTAATTGTATAGCTAGGTCATTGCCCCAAAGGAAAACACAGGAAAGATGTTACATGAAGTGTTTAAGAATCAAAATGTAATTAACTGAGTGTGGTGGTGCATGCCTGTAGTCCCCGCTGAGGTGGGAGGATCTCATGAGCCCAGGACTTTGAGGCTGCAGTGAGCCATGATTGCACCACTGCAGCCTGGGCAACAGAGTGAGACTCTGTCCAAAAAAAAAAAAAAATCAGTGTGAGCTCAGTGCAGTGATGTGCAACTATAATCCCAGGTACTCCGGAGGCTGAGGCAGGAGAGTCACTGGAGCCCAGTAGTTTGAGACCTGCCTGGATAAAATGGTTGAGATTCTGTCTCAAGAAATTAAATGATCAAAATGTGGGCAGGTGAGAAAAACATTGGTGACCTACTTCACCTTTGAGACCTGGCAGAAAAGTGATTGAATGAGCTAAGGGAAGGGAAGTATGAAACACTTCAAATAGTATAGTAATTTAGGGAGTTCTTTTGGTTATGTTTGTTGCCTGAGATCTTGCAGATGACAATCGCAGTGATAATGATATTCTAGGTGATTTACAGTTTACTTTTGTATTATCTGCTACAAATACGCTGGGAGTGTCATCAGTTAAAAGAAATATTAGCCGTTCTACATGGAATTTATGTGTTTTCTTATCTCAAGTTGAAAATTTTTTTTTTTGGTTAAATTTGTTTTACAGTTACCTTTCTTTAAAAGTGCTGTTTTGTTTAGATGTAATGGAATTGTGCCTACACAGGATTTTTGGCCACTAGATTTGTGAATAGGGTCCTTTAAAGGCATACTGTTGATACCCGATAGTGTAACTTTAGTCTTCTAGTTATATCAAATATGAACAAACCTAAGATACAATCTTGTATTTTTAAGGATAAGTTCCTAGTTCTTTCCTCTTATTCAACATCAAACAACACTTGCAGAAAATATGTTATTTTCTTCGAATCAGGTTTACAAATTCCGTTAGTTCCATTATAATATATTTGAGAGTATTTTATCATGGAAGTCAGGAGTTCGCAGAAAGCCAAACAGTGTGATATGTCACAGAAAATTCAAGTAAATTAAGGACTAAAAACTGTCCACAGACATTGACAGTTTAGATCATATATGTAGTTGTAATGTGTTTTCTGTTATACATGAAAAATCCCTTAACTGCTCTTTGGTTGAGTAATAATTAATGGGTGTTTTATCTCACTTTGAACATAACTACCAAAAAGGTATTAAGATTCAGAAATTGCTGTTTTAATATTCTACACATAGTGTATTTTAAAGCCCTTGTTAAACAGAAGTATTATGTAGATACAGGGCATGGGCTAGTTTTAGTCATAATAGTAACACTGACTTAATGTCACCATAATAGATGGCCGAAAGAGCTGACTAAACTCTAAAAACAGATACATAAGCAAATTAAAAAATATTTTTCTGTTTTAAAAACAAATTTACATAGTTTTTAAGAGTTTAGCCGGGCGCGGTGGCTCACGCTTGTAATCCCAGCACTTTGGGAGGCCGAGGCGGGCGGACCACGAGGTCAGGAGATGGAGACCACGGTGAAACCCCGTCTCTACTAAAAAATACAAAAAAAATTAGCCAGGCGTGGTGGCGGGCGCCTGTAGTCCCAGCTACTCGGAGAGGCTGAGGCAGAAGAATGGCGTGAACCCGGGAGGCGGAGCTTGCAGTGAGCCGAGATTGCGGCACTGCACTCCAGCCTGGGTGACAGAGTGAGACTCCTCAAAAAAAAAAAAAAAAAAGTTTAGACGAAAAACCTAAGAATAAGAATCCTATCTGCCATTCATTTCTTTTTGTAGTGAATGAAGCTTGTACAGAATAAATAAGTTCAGATAAATTCAACAGGTGAATCGGATACCTACTGTATGCCAGGTGCTGGGAATATACAGAAGATAAAACAAAAACAAACACAAAAAAACCCGCTCCACATTATGGAATTCACATTGTAAAAGGAATACATTTCCCTATAATAATAATTACAGACATGTAGTGAGGACAATCCATGGGCCACCTGAGTTGTTTTCAAACCTGAGTTCCACTCATATACCTGTTCTAGAGCCCTTGCTCCAAAACCACTATTGATATTGCAGTTGTATGTTTAAAAAAAGCCATTTCCCATTCATTTTTGTTATAATTGTACCTGTATTTTTTTTTTAAAAAAAAGATGGTAATTTAGTTTCACCAGGGCTGTTTTCTTTCTTTTTTTTTTTTTTGAGACGGAGTCTTGCTCTTGTCGCCCAGGCTGGAGTACAATGGCATGATCTCGGCTCACTGCAACCTCCACCTCCTAGGTTCAAGCAATTCTGCCTCAGCTTCCCAAGTAGCTGGGATTACAGGCACCCGTCACCACGCCCAGCTAATGTTTGTATTTTTAGTAGAGACGAGGTTTCACCATGTTGGCCAGGCTGGTCTTGAACTGCTGACCTCATGATCCACCCACCTTGGCCTCCCAAAGTGCTGGGATTACAGGTGTGAGCCACCGCACCTGGTCTGCCAGGGCTGTTTTTTATCTCCTCAACAGGATGACACTGCAGGAGGCACTTCACCTTCAAGAGCTTACAATGTTGTAGCAAGTGCCCAACTACCTTGTGGAGGAATCTAGACCACATAGCCAGACATCACATTTTATGATGTAAACTCTAAGCATGGTAAAAGTTCAAAGAAGCAGGAGTGCACTGTGAGTAGGTAGAGAATGCATCTCTCTGGAGCAGAAATGTCAGATTATTTTAACAGTATAAGCTATGGAGAGCGATTGTGAGCCTTGTGGCACCTGAGAACAGGAAAGAAAGAATCAAGTATCCTACCTTCCTTATATAATTTATACCTCGGGGTAACTAAATGGTTGTGAGGGAGATTTCCTCATTACAGAATGATTCCAGTTTCACAGTGCAGAAGGTCTGATAGAAATAGAATGTTAACATTTACGATAGCTCATGGAATAAAGCTAGACCTCTTCAATGGCTAACAATGGTTGAAACCATTAAGTAAAATGCTGATGGAGAAGTATTTGATTAATGAATCAGTAGTAGAGAAGTATTTAATTCATGGATCAGGCTAACCACACTTAAACTCACTGATCAATTTTAACATTACAAAAACAACTAGATATTCTAGTTCAAATAATTGAACTAGATAGTGGTTTACTAAGACTCTAGACTCTCATCAAGTTTCTAGATCTGATGAGCAGTTTATTAGAAATTTAAGATATAGGGGAACATTGTTAAATCACCACAGGAGTGCAAGTAGCAAAAATCCACACTGAAATTCTACAGGACAAATGATCTGATTTAAGAAAAAAAAAATTTTTAAGGAAAAAAGGGCAGGAAAACCTGTAGAGTAAAATGAATTTAAAGATATTTATCGGTTGAATTGCAATGTATAGACCTTGCTTGGATCCTAATTTGATCAAAGCTAACCACAAACACATTTATGAGACAATTGGAGAAATTTTAAAACTGACTGAATATTGGAAGTTAAAGAATTGTTTTTGAAAATGGTATTGTGGTTATATTTTTTAAAACTTTTGGTATATGCATACTAAATAATCTACTAATGAATGATATGATCAGACTTTGCTTCATACTTTAATCCATGGGGGATGGGAAGCATATATGGGAGTACACAGGAAAGAAGCTTGTCCTAGTGTTGGTATTGATGATGGGTGATGGGTAGATGAGGTTTTTTTATTCTATTCTACTTTTGTGTATATTTAGAATGTTCCATAATAAAAACTCAAAAACACGTAAAACGAGAAAGAAAGATTCCTGTGCTTGAGAGACAACCAAAGCAAAGTGAGAAGACATACAAAACCATGTGAAGGTCAGTAAGGTGCAGCTAAGTGTTCTTACGGTATCCTCCCAGGCCACTTTGAAATACTACCTTGAAGTCTGTCAGAGGATCAGTCCATTTTCCTTATCCTCCAGATCAAATAAATTGACTAATATAATGGAAGTTCACACATACCCACAACAAGGATACCATTGTTTAAATATATCTATTATAATTAAAACTAGTAATTAGAATTAATAAGAGATGTGTCGAGAACTTGTACTAAGTACTTTGTATGTATAAAGTATTTGCTTTAATGTTACCCTATTAAACTTAATAACTTTCCATTTTAAATATTATTTTGCTAGTTCCATAGTCTTTTTCTAGAAGTATGCCTTATTTCAAATTCTTAAACAAGTACTCTAAGCAAAATCAGCTCACTAAAAAAATTTGTTTGGCTTTAACTGCTTTCAATAAGCTTAGTTCTGTTTTTCCTGTTTTCATCTTATTTTGTTATTCCTCCTGTCTAACTGAAACTTTGTACCCTTTAGCCAACATCTCCCCAGTACCTTACCCCCTCCATCTATAAGCCCCTGGTAACACTATTCTCTCCTTTCTGCTTCTCTGAGTTTGACTTTTTTATATTCCACATATAAATGAGATCATGTAGTATTTGTCTTTCTATGCCTGGCTTATTCATTTAGTGTAATGTCCTCCAAGTTTAAACATGTTGTTACAAATGATAGAATGTTTGTCCTTTTAAATGGTCAACTCTAATAATTGTTCTAGCAATTTATTCGATTTTTTCTTTCCAGTTAGATTCCTTAATTTTTTTCTTAACTTTGTGTGTGTGTGTGTGTGTGTGTGTGTGTGTGTGTGTGTGTGTGTGTGTGTGTGTGTTTAGACAGGGTCTCACCGTCATCCAGGCTGGAGTGCAGTGGCATGGTCACAGATCACTGCAACCTTCACCTCCCAGGCTCAAGCGATCTTTCGACCTCAGCCTCCTAAGTAGCTAAGACTACAGGCACACGCCACCACCCCTGGCTAATTTTTGTATTTTTTGTAGAGACAGGGTTTTGCCATGTTGCCCAGGCTGGTCTTAAAACTACTGGGCTCAATTGATCGCCCACCTCCGTCTCCCAAAGTGCTGGGATTATAGGTGTGAGCCACCGCGCCCGGCCCCCATCAATATATGTTAACACTTAGCAGTTAGTTCATTGTGCTTCTACATATTACCAATGTTATTAATCTAATTTAAATATTTGAGTGCTGTTATTGCTTTGAATATATTAGCACACTACAAAGGTAAAAAAATATAACCAACCTGTGGATCAAAAGAAACAATGATTTTGCATTTTACTAAGCACAGAAATTATCATGTTTTTGAATGTCTACCACATATGCCGGGCATACACACACATATATAAATAAGGTTGAAGGAGGCCGGGCACGGTGGCTCACGCCTATAATCCCAGCACTTTGGGAGGCCGAGGCAGGTGGATTACTTGAGGTCAGGAATTCGAGAGCAGCCTGGCCAACATGGTGAAACCTGGTCCCTACTAAAAATACAAAAAATTAGCCAGGCATGATGCTGCATGCCTGTAGTCCCAGCTACTCGGGAGGCTGAGGCAGGAGAATCGCTTAAACCCCAGAGGTGGAGGTTGCAGTGAGCTGAGATCACGCCACTGCACTTCAGCCTGGGTGACAGAGTGAGACTCCATCTAAAATATATATATATATATATGGTTGAAGGAATAAACACATTGAAACATTATTGCAAATATAAGATACTTTTTTTTCTTTTCTTTTTTAAAAATAAGTAGAGACAGGGTCTCAATTTGTTGCCCACACTGGTCTCAAGCTCCTGGGCTCAAGTGATCCTCCTGCCTCAGCCTCCTAAAGTGCTAGGATTACAGGCATTAGCCACTGCACTTGGCCAAGAGAATTCTTTCAAATTTACCAATATTATCACTATTAAATGGCTTTTATTTTGAAGTATATATCCTAGTGACTTTTTAACTTCATATATCTTATTCTGTATATACGTAGTAAATCACTATCTGGACTCATTAGTTAGACGTTGAACTTAGCTGTGACCTTATCTACTACATACATGGGTATTTTCTGTTGTTATTAACCCTGGGACTTAAGTTGCCTTAGAAATATTAATGATAATTGCTATATGTATAGATGTTACCACTAATATCTTTAGTATTCTCTGCTGACTATCCATGAACCCTGTGGAGTTCATTATGCTGGAAGTCACTGTGTATTCCTTAAACCCTTCTGATTCTGCTTTATGGCCTCCTCCCTTGTTGAGTATCTTGTTAAAAGGAATCAGAACCATTCTTTCCACATTCTCCAATAGTCAAGTCACACCATGAACACGGTTCCAAGAAGCGGAAAGGTCCTCTATCACTTCAAGGAAATTAGGAAGGAAAAAAAAGAGAGAAAAACAACGTGTTGTTCCAGAAGGTAGTATGCAAGTTCTCAAGTGACCTCTAGGCATTTTGGTTCGAGGTCCATCTTTTTCCTTTATCATGTCACTCTTTTTTCCTATTAAAGAATAATTTTTATATCTTTCTGTGTGACTGGTAAAAATAATATTCCCCTTCTCCAAAAGTCATGGTCAGTTAGATATATTAAGGTAGTTGGTAATGAAACTTCATGTTCTTGTGGTTTTTAAAATACAGAGTCTCACTCTGTTGCCAAGGCTGGAGTGCAGTAGCATGATCATGGCTCACTGCAGCCTCGACTTCCTGGGCTCAAGTGATCCTCCTGCCTCAGGGCCTTGAATAACTAGGACTACAGGTGCACATCACCACACCCAACTAATTTTTAAAATTTTTTGTGGAGACAGTCTCACTCTGTTGCCCGGGCTGGTCTTGAACTCCTGAGCTCAAGTGATTCTCCCACCTCAGCCTCCCAAAGTGCTGGGATTACAGATGTGAGCCACCATGCCCAGCCTTGTTTTTTTTTAATGTAAGAAAAGGTAAGAAAAATAATGGTGGTGGTCTTACAGGTACATATGTGGTTTATGCACTGTGAAGCTGTTGAAAGGAGTGGATGATGATAAAATGCATGCAGTGGAGCTAGGCTCAGTGGAAAGTCATGTTGGGGAACAGATGGAGTTTTGAAGTGCTAAGAGAATGATTTAATGAAACTGGGGCCATAAAATTGCTAGAAAGAATGTAGGCTGATTTCTTCCAGAATTTAAAGGCTCTGGGAATAGGAAGCCAGAAGAGTAAGAACAGAAAGAGATCAGCTTGAACACCAGAGCTGCGCCTTTGGATGAACTCTCGGGAAAGGGTATGTTTTCAGAGAAAAAAAAGGATCTATGATCATTTACTCTATCATTTATTTAACAATTATTAGTGTGTGTGTCTATATATATATATATATATATATATATATATAGAGAGAGAGAGAGAGAGAGAGAGAGAGAGAGAGATGGAGTCTAGCTCTATTGCCCAGGCTGGAGTGCAATGGTGCGAACTCGGCTCACTGCAACCTCTCCGTCCTAGGTTCAAGAGATTCTCCTGCCTCAACCTTCCAAGTAACTGGAATTACAGACCCATGCCACCCCACCCGGCTAATTTTTTTTTGTATTTTTAGTAGAGATGGGGTTTTGCCATGTTGGCCAGGCTGGTCTCAAACTCCTGACCTCAAGTGATCTGCTGGCCTCGGCCTCCCAAAGTGCTGGGATTACAGGCATGAGCCACCGTGCTGGACCTATTTGTGTATTTACTGGATATCAAGATGACTAAGAAATAGCACTTGCCCTGAAGGAGCTTTTCTATTTGAGGAAAAAGACATGTATATAAATAACTGCAAACAGAATAAAACAAGTGTTATATAGATCTACATACAGTGACATGCCATGGGAATGCTGAACACTGAGCAACAGTTTCAACTAGCGAATTGGCACAGGAAACATGAGAAATAAGCGTATTTTCAATATGACAAGAATGGTCATTTCTGGATATAAGAACGAGAAAAGTCACGGGTATATGGAAAGGGATGGACTCTTTAAGGAAGAGCAAGTAGTCTAATGTAGATGCTGTATAGGCATCTGGGGACAAAGGGACAGATAAGTGATACAGACAAAGAGGCTGGAAATATGGTTATGGGCTAGATCGTGAGTGACCTATAAGCATTAGGAGTTTTGATTTATTCTTTTGGAATAAGAAAGATTTATGGCTTTTGAGAAGGAAAATTACACAAGGGAAAAGGAAGGATTCTTATTTTTTATTTTTACTTTTGGAGAGTTGAGATCTCACTATGTTGCCCAGGCTGGTCTTGAACTCCTGAACTCAAGCAATCCTCCTGCCTCGGCCTCTGAAACTTCTGGGATTATAGGCGTGAGCCACTATGCCCAGCCAGGATTATGTTTTTTATGGGAGGGATGAGAATATTGGTAGGTGGGTAGAGGATAAATGAGAGAGAATATGTATATGTGAGATTGAATATATAATAGAGAAAATTGATAGGACAAGTCCTGCGTTATTACTACATTTTATGAGGAAAATCTATATATTAGAAGCGCTTTAAAGATATATTTGCTGTTCTAGCTGTGGAAACCATCTGAAAACACATTTGAAAGTGCTTTAAAACAGGGGTCAACAGACTTTTCTGCAAAGGGCCAGCGTATGTTTAGCTTTGCGGGCCACAGATGGCCTCTTGCATATGCTGCTGGGTCTCCACCTTCCTCCTCCTTCTCTTCCCTTCCTCTTCCTTCTTTTTCTTCTTCTCTTTCTTCTTCTTTCTCTTTCAAAGTATAAAATCATTCTCAGCTCTTGGGCCATACAGAAACAGGCCATAGGCCAGATTTGACTTCTAGGCCATAGTTTGCTGACCCTCCGTTTTAGAACTTAGCTTTCCTGAAAGAGCATTTGGGTCTCTCTCTTTATCTCTCCCTTTCTCTCTCTCCCTCTCTCTCTCTCTCAGTAAGTGAAGTAAGAAATAGGTCTTTCTTGAGGAACAAAAAGCTGAAATAATTTCATGCATTTGAATATGACCCTTGAGCTATTTTTGTCCATCATCACTCAGATTTGTGGCTGCAACCACCAACCAATTTGGTGCGATAGGATATAGCATACTTTTTCAGCAACAGTTCATAAGCTTTTCTTTTTGTTATTTTTCCTTCTTCCAGTTGTGGTGGTTTAAAAACATGTCTGCAAAATCTTTGACACTTTCCAGTAAAAAATATAGAGTCTTGTGTTCCCTTTTCTTGAACCTAAGTGGCCTTTATGCTGCCTCAACAAATAGAATATGACAGAAATGACACTATGTGACTTTTGAGACAGGGTCATAAAAGGTGAACAGCTTCCCCATGCCCCTGCATTTTAGAGCTCTGGGTTGCCATGTAAGAATAGCTACCCTAAAGCTACCATGCTGAAGAGACCACAGGGAAATCACATAAAGTTAGAAAGAGGTGTCTGAGGAATCCCAGCTGTTCCCAATCCCAGCTATTTAAGTCCTTCCAGACCAGGTGCCATACATATGAGTGAGCAAGCCTTCAGATGATTGCAGCATCAGCCACCATCTAGCTGTAAGCTCGTGAGACCCCTTCAACGAAAACCATCTAGATTAGCTTAGTCAAGCCCCAGAACCATGAAAGACAATAGACTTGGCTATGGAGGTCGCCACATGCATCGTTTTTCTCCCTTTGTGAATGAGATTATTTATAATGGTTACCCCATACCTACTCCACTATGTATATTGGGTATGAAGGAGAGATAATTTGTCTCACTAGCTGACAGATTTTCAGACCTCAAGGAATGCCACTTGAGCCGTACTCACAGGACCACACACAAGGATCTTTATCCACACGCGACCTGATTTCACTGATAAAGTCCTGGACCTTAAGCCTGAGCCCAATGTCTTAATAAATGAGAATTTCAGAAGGTCTTGGGAGGGGGTGAGTATATTTTGCATGTGGGAAGGATGTAAATAATATGTGGCCTGAGAGCAGATTATGGTGGTTTGAAAATGTGTCCACCAATTCTTTGATACTACCCTCAACAAGAGGTGGAATCTGTGTCTCTTCCTTTGGGACATGAGTGGACCTTTGTGCTAAAATGCAGCAGAAGGATGCTGTGTGAACTCTGAGACAGGGTAATAAGGGGCGATACAGCTGCCACCTAGTTCTTTCTCAGAACGTGTGCCTTTGGAGCCCTGAGCTGCCGTGGAAGAAAACCACCTACCCTGAAGCCACAACACTGGAAAGACCATGCGGAAGAACCACAGAGAGAGAGAAGAGGACCAAATGTGTGAGCCTTCCCAGTCCAGGCTCCAAACATGCAAGTAGTAAGCCTTCATTTCTTTTTGGTTTTAATTTTTTTTTTTTTTAATAAATCGAAATGGGCTCTCACTATGTTTCCCAGGCTGGTCTTGAACTCCTAAGCTCAAGTAATCCTCCCACCTCAGTCTCCCAAAGTGCTGGAATTGTAGGCATGAGCCACCGTGCCCAGCTGCAAGTAGGAAGTCTTCAGATGCTTCCATCACCAGCCACCATCTGATGACAACCCCATGAATGACCCTCAGCAAGAACTACCTAGCTAAATCCAGCCAAACTCCAGACCCATGAGAGAGAAATAAAATTGTCGTTTTGAGTCACTAAATACGGAGTAATTTATATTATCAACAGATAACTGGAACCACAAGTGTAATTGTTAAAGGTAAAACTTTGAATACATTTATATTTGCCTTCTGCCACATTCCATAATTGACTTTTGTTCATGAACCTATTGGCAAGTTTGCCTTATTGCTTTTCCTTCTTCCTTTTTTTTTTTTTTGTAACTTAAAAAATCACAAAATAAAACAACACAAAAATGTATTTGAATGTAGGTTGAATGACTGTAAATAAGCACAAAAATTCTCCTTCCTGTGACTCTCTTGTCTGTATATGCCAAGTATCTAACACAAGGCCTGCCTGGCACATAATTTTTTTTTAAATGTTAATCTCTTTTATCATTCTTTTTCCCTGTCAGTGGTATTATCTTTACCCATGGAATCCAGCACCCTCATGCTGACTTCTAGTTCCCCAAAGTCCCTAACCTCTACAGTCCTCTCCAACCCCCACCCCAGGCCTCTCTCTATGTTCCATACATTTTCTGGCTTTTTACCGTTATCCAAACTCTGAACTTACCTACTTAGTTTTTATTAAAAAAACACAGAGTGACTAGATAGCTAATATAAATAATGCCAGTGTTAACCCAAAAATTTGACTTGAATGATTACAATAGCAAACTTCAATGTTTACCCCATGGAATAGGCAGAAAATTTCAAGCACTTTTCTAGGCCACCTGAGTCTATTTTGAGTAAGGATCCTTAAGTTGATACTCAAGTAATGACATTCATGCAGTGTAGAACACTATGCTAAAATTTGTCCTGGCTTCTCTCCATGCTGTGGGCCATCTGTAAAGCTTTGGAGTCTAGGTCAAATGTATGCATTGTTTCCTCTTTGCTACCATTTTTGTACAGATTTCTAATCTAAATAAAATTAATGTCAATAACAGTGTGGAAAGGGAAAGCCTAAAAGAAAGAGGGTTTTTGAAGAGTGGGGGACCAGAAAAGAAGACGACAATTTTACCTGAGTTGTTTTACTTTAGAAAATAAATTTGTTCATGTGATTCTGTGAGTCAGTTAACACATGTATATAAGTACACATTTAACCACTGTTACTATCACTATGTGATCCCTCAATGTGCTGGCTACCACGGGTGTAAGATAAATTTCAGAAACTCCTTATTCTGAAGGATTCCAACAACAATTTGGCATTGTGCACTGTATGGGGCCTGGGAAAATCCTCTGATTTGCCATACCTTAGGAAAGGTCTAGGCCACGTCTCTTACTACAGTGATAAGCATTCTTAGATTTAAAAATAATACCAAGCTGTCAGGAAAACTGAATTCCATCAATAATAACATCTTTTCATAAACTAAAAGCTTGCAAAGCCTTAATTAAAAAAATGAATTTATTACTAAGTGAATTTAATTCACAAAAGGAATTTTCCCCAATATTTAGGCTGTTGTTGGTTTTGGCTTTGTTTTTAATTAACATTTTAATTGTATGGTTTGATCAAATACTGAATTTGACTTCAAAGATACATTTCCTCTGAGGATGCAGTCTAAAGAGGCCAATAATAGAAAATCATAGTTTCCAAGTTTCGCAGAACAAAGCTCAGTAGTTCCATGACTTTTTCAGTGTTCTACAGAATTGAGCTACTCCCTCTTACACAAAAAAGTGCTCTAATTTTCATTTTTTTCTTCTTTGCTCAGTTTCTTCATTTGTTTATTTGCCTACTTTCTTAATTTCTTCCTAAGTAAATATATAGCTATCTTTGAGGAGAAGTGATGTAACATCAGAAACAAAGAGTAGACTCACAATTAGAGCCCACTGACTCATGGGACTTTAGATAAACCACTAATCAGGAAATTGGGGGTGTTAATGCTGTTTAGTTAGTTGATTGAGGAGGTGAGGACAAAACCTGGTGACTTCAGGGCCTCAGCAACAGAACTCCTACCTATTTCCATTGCCACCACTTACCTTACGGGCATTAGATCATTCTGCAGTGAGTTATTCTGTGCATGAGGGGGCAAAGGCTTTAGAGTCAGGTAGGTGGGGAGTTATTTTCTCTCTCTGCTATTTAATAGCTGTATGACCTCAGGTGAATTTCTTAATCTCAGTTTCCTTGTTTGTAATACCCATCATGAGAAGTTGTTCTGAGGATCACAGATACTATACCTAAAGTACCCAACAAAGTCCTGACACAAGGAAGGTGTTCCATAAATGGTAGCTATTTGAAGTAGTCTAAAAGGTCTCTTTCAAATGTTTAATACACCCATATAATCCCAGTCTTAATCTCTCACTCTCTTGTTGGCCAATCATTAGAGCACCAGATCCCCTTGACTGCTTTCCGGGGTAAGGATGCAAGACCACTGAGAACTGTGCCACGCTGGTAAGAAGAGGTGCTGATGGCATGCTCTTGCCTCTGCCAGACAGACTCTGTCTTTGCTGAACTGTTTAGTATTGCTATTGTGGCAAATGCCATTTTAGTCAAAGGCAATAAATCTTCCCTTGTTTAAATGACAGATGGCTCGGATTGTTACTTCTGTTTCTAGCAAACCCAGAAAGGGAAAAAATAAATTACTGACATTCAGAGTTCTTGTTTTTTAAGAATATTGGGGGAAAATGAAAATAGTATAGTTTCCGCAAAGTTATACAGTGTTTGCAGTCAACAGAATAATGGGCCCCCTAATGATGTTCATGTCCTAACCCCTAGAATCTGAATATGTTAGGTTACAGGGCAAAGGGGAATTAAGACTGCAGGTGGAATTAAGATTAATTAGCTGACCTTAGGATAGGGAATGTAGCATAATTTATCCAGGTGAGCCCAATATAATCACAGTGGAAGACAGAGACGGAAGAATCAGAGTCAGCGAGGACGTGGCTACAGAGGAGCGGGTGATGAGATGTGAGGACTCTGCCTGCCATTGCTGGCTTTCAACATGAAGGAAGGGAGCCATGAACCAACGGATGCCTCTAGAAGCTGGAAAAGGTAAGAAAACAGATTCTCCCCTACACTTCCAGAAAGCTCTGCTGTTGCCTTGATTTTAGCCTAGTGAGACCCATTTCAGACTTCCGACCTCCAGTACACGAAGATAATACATTTGTGTTGTTTTAACCTATTAAGTTCTAAAATGGTGAAGCCAATTTCATTTCTTCTCTCCCTTTACAAGGTAGGTGCTAACAGTGAAATGACAATGCAAAAGCAAAGCAGAGGAAAGCACCAGCAAAGGGAATGCCTCGCTGACTGCAGATTACAGTGGCCTCTACTCAATTCCTATCTTAATATGTATCACATGCCCTGCCTGAGATAATGAGGACCCTTTCTCCCATTCCCTCAGTCTTCAGGTTGCCTCTACTTCTCTCCCATTTCCTTTTTCCTTGATATGATCCCCTTCTTTCTCATTCTTCTCTTCTTTCATTTCCCCAGTTGTTTTCTCTCCACTTCTTCCCCCTCTACTCTGATAGGAAATACTATAGCAGTGGCCCAAGCTAGAAGAAAAAGGACACACCTACCAGCTCCCTCCTTTCCTCACAACACCTACACGGCTGCTGGGGAAGCCTTGAATGAAAGCTAGAAAAGAACAAATAGGAAAAGAGGCATTTGAAAACAGAACAGAAATAGTCACAGACGGGTGACAGGCAGGAGATGCCACCTCATTGACAGCTGCCACCATTTTCCATAGAGAAGTTATTCCATTGTAGTATACACCCCTGGGTTTAAATATTTTTCCTGTGTACTTGGTAGTATAGTGGAAGCTCCTCCATTTCTCTAAATAGTTAACTGCATACTTAGAGCTCTTGGTAGAGTTTAGAACACAGTTAATTATTCTGAGTGTACCTAGCCCCATCACTGTCTGTAATCTGTACAAAATTTGATAAGCTCTTTTAAGATGGATATTTATTGAGACTGCTGTATATTTGGCAGTGCACCAGATATAGGTAGTGGTGGTGGCAGCAAGCAATAGGACCAGTGGAGCCTGCTTTTTAATAGAGAGTGATCTCTCTGGTATTGTTGTAAGTACAGCATATAAGCAATTTGAGGTGTTGTCTTAAAGATGTGAGCTCACCTAATTTACACAAGAACATCAAAGCCAGAATTCCTCCCCTTGCTGATGTTATGTTTTCATTCATTAGAGATAGAGGAGGAGACGGCTGAAAATGTGTAATTCTAATCACCTATTCTTGCAGCTCTCTAACTGGTCTCCATGGCTTCTCTTTCCTTCCTTCAGTCTTGCCCGTGAACCTTGATTAGAGGACAACAGAACACTAACAGCCACTCCTCCCTCTCCCTCCTGACCCCTTATTTGAGTTAGAGGCTCTCATAACACCTGCGTCTTCCCCTTTGTCAGCAGTCATCACAACGAATTGTGATTGCCTATTTACTCATCTGCATCTCCCACTGAATTCTGATCCATGGTGGCTGGCCCATGCCTGTCTTGTGTACATTTGCATGTAAACCACTTAACCCAAGTGCTAGGAAGCAAACAGTACACGCAGGTGTGTGGAGTGATTGAAAGCTAATTTGCTACCTAAGAATGTACAGATTCCTCAGTGTTTATTAGATCAGGCCCAGACTCTTCATTTCAGTTTTCAACTCCTCTGGTTTTTCTTTTATACAAGCTTTCAGATCTCTTGGTTCTCATCTGGCTCTTGCATCTTTATGCCGTGGGTTGATTCCTCTGCCTGCCTATCTGTAGTAGCTTGTCTCCTAGGATGGCTGCCATCAATGTCTTCTCTTCTGTATACACGTGCCACTCCCGCATTGAGAAATGGAGTCTCCTTTCCCCCTGGAATCTGGTCTGGCCTGTGACTAATTTCAATAATAGAATCTCGCGTTTCTATTGAAACTACCAAAAAAAGTATTATGTCAGCTCCTACAGCTACTAAGTTTCGGGATGGTTTGTTATATGGCAATAGATATCCTCAATACCATTCTTTAAAGTCCCAAATCTACATTTTCTGTGAAGCCTTACCTTGCTAGTCTAGTTAACACTGATCTCCTCCTTCTCTAAAGTTCTGTGGGAATAGAAATTTGTTGATGCCACACATTTTGTTATCCAACTGTATGTATTATTACTTTCCCTTTCCTGAATGCCAGTATGAACTCCATGACCAAATTATATGGTCTTCGAAGATACCAAATAGTGGAAATAGGTCTTTTGTAATCCCTTCAACAAATCCTAGTACTGAATAAAAACATAATGGCTGTTGAATTGGATTAAAAGTAAAAATATTCTTGGCCATTTTAGCTTTCTGCCAATTATTTTGACTTTTCTTCACAGTATCTTTGAGCTTATTCTTTCAAATCGTGGTTATAAAAAGCATGTGTGGCAGCAGGCAGCCCGTAGGATCCTTCCCCCTGCAGACAGTCTGTGACAGTGCAGTGGTTCTCAAAACGTGGACCAGGAGCAGCAGCAGCAGCACCTGGGAACTGTTAGAAATGCAAATGTTTGGGCCTACCCCAAACCTACTGAATGAGAAGTCCTGGGGGTGGAGCCCAGCATTCTGTTTTACCAAGCTTTCCAGATAATTCTGATGCATATTAAAGGATGAGAATCATTCTAGTAGTGGAAAGAGTCCTGGTTTAAGGTTAGAAGGTCTAGGAGTTTTTGGTCCTAACACATTTTGGTCCTGATGCTTATGTATCAATGAGAAAGTTACTTAACTTCCCTGAGCCTCTCCTTCCTCATCTGTATTACGATAATCCTAACCCTGAGATGGGGGAGTGTCTTAGTTCATTTCTTGTTGCTGTGAAGGAATACCTCAGACTGGGTAACTTATAAAGAAAAGAGGTTTGTTTTGACTCATGGTTCTGCAAACTACACAAGAAGGATACTGCTGGCATCTGCTTCTGCAAAGGCATCAGGAAGTCTACGATCATAGTGTAAGGCAAAGAGGGAGCAGGTATGTTACACAGCAAGAGAGGGAGCAAAAAAAAATAGACAGGTTCTTTTTTTTTTTTTTTTTTTGAGACAGAGCCTCGCTCTGTCACCCAAGTTGGAGTGCAGTGGCCCCATCTCGGCTCACTGCAAGCTCCACCTCCCGGGTTCACTCCATTCTCCTGCCTCAGCCTCCCAAGTAGCTGGGACTACAGGCACCCGCCACCACGCCCGGCTAATTTTTTGTATTTTTAGTAGAGACAAGGTTTCACCATGTTAGCCATGATGGTCTTGATCTCCTGACCTCGTGATCTGCCCACCTCGGCCTCCCAAAGTGCTGGGATTACAGGCGTGAGCCACTGCAGCCGGCCAAAAACAGACAGGTGTTTAAACAACCAGCTCTCACATGAACTAATACAGTGAGAACTCACTTATTACTGTGGGGAAGGCACCCAGGCATTTATGAGGGATCCACCCTCATGACCAAAACACCTCCCCCCACCTCCAACATGGGGGGTCACATTTCAACATGAGATTTGGAGGTGGCAAACATCCAAACTATGTCAGAGAGTCAAGTGAAATCATTTTTTTCTTTTTTTTTGAGATGGAGTCTCGCTCTGTCACCCAGGCTGGAGTGCAAAGGTGGGATCGTGGTTTACTGCAAGCTCCGCCTCCTGGGTTCACGCCATTCTCCTGCCTCAGCCACCTGAGTAGCTGGGACTACAGGTGCCCGTCACCATGCCCGGCTAATTTTTTCGTATTTTTAATAGAGACGGGGTTTCACCGTGTTAACCAGGATGGTCTCGATCTCCTGACCTCGTGATCCGCCCGCCTCAGCCTCCCAAAGTGCTGGGATTACAGGCATGAGCCACCGCACCCGGCCGTGAAATCATATTTATGACTCATCCTTAGCTGTAAAAGGACCAGGAGTGGTAGCTCATGCCTATAATCCCAGCACTTTGGGAGGCTGATATGGGAGGATTGCTTGAGCCCAGGAGTTAGAGACCAGCTTGGGCAACATAGGGAGAACCTGTGTCTACAAAAAATTAGCCAGGCTTGATGGCACATGTCTGTAGCCCAAGTTCTTGGGAGGCTGAGGTGGGAGGATTGCTTGAGCCTGGGAGTTTGAGGCTACAGAGAGCCGTAATCACACCACTGTACTCCAGCCTGGGTGACAGAGTAGCCTGTTTCAAAACAAGCAAAAAAGAACAAACAAAAACCCTGTAAAAGTATAGTGATGAAAGTCACAATTAGGCTGAACTGAATGGCTCACACCTGCAATCCCAGCACTTTGGGAGGCCAAGGTGAGGGAAGACTGATTGAGCCCAGGAGTTTGAGACTAGCCTGGGCAACATGGTGAAACCCCATCTCTACAAAAAATTAGGCGTGGTGGTGCACATCTCTAGTCCCAGGTACCCGGGAGGCTGAGGTGAGAAGATTGCCTGAGCCCGGGAGGTCGAGACTGCAGTGAGCTGTGACTGTGCCAGTGCATTTCAGCTTGGGTGACAGAGTAAGACCCTGTCTCAAAAAAAAAAAAAAAAAAGTCACAAGTAATGATAGGTGTTTCTTCATTCACAAGGTAGAATGGGATTGAACACAGACAAGAATGCTTTCATTTTAAATTATTTTGCTCCCTTTTCCTTCCTGTTGTGGACTCAGTATAATTCTATCTGGCTTGGCAGGCCTTTGATTTCACAAGTTCATGAGCAGTGGCTTGTGTAATATTCCCAAGTCAGGTGCGAGTTTATCTGTATAGACTTATCTCCCTTAGCAATGGCTGGCTTCAATGTATTTTGTATTTTTTTTTTTTTTTTTTTTGAGACAGTCTCGCTCTGTCACCCAGGCTGGAGTGCAGTGGCGTGCTCTCGCCTCACTGCAAGCTCCGCCTCCCGGGTTCATGTCATTCTCCTGCCTCAGCCTCCCCAGCAGCTGGGACCACAGGCGCACGCCGCCACGCCCAGCTAATTTTTTGTATTTTTAGTAGAGATGGTGTTTCACCGTGTTAGCCAGGATGCGATCTCCTGACCTTGTGATCCACCCGCCTCGGCCTCCCAAAGTGCTGGGATTATAGGCGTGAGCCACCGCGCCCGGCCTTCCATGTCATTTTTAAAACCCAAGTAATTTCACAGTAATGCAACTGAAAAGCTTCCTGTCAACTGTTAAAACTAATATGTTTGATAGCTTCACTAATAAAGGTAAAACTTAACCAGGAGAATGTAAGCCAACAAACCAAGTTTAAATTGAGTTTAAGTATTCATTCAAGATCAAACCATATTCATTTGATATATCAACTAGTGAAGCTGAATTTACTACATGGGAAGTATTGTCCCCAAATTATAAATCTGGTGGAATAAAGGGGAACTAAAGGTGAAGCAAACTGTAAATGTATTAAGTGTGTATCAAGTTGGACAGAGCAGTGAACATGCTCTGAGATCCCAGGCAGTTCTGCATGGCTGAGCAGAGGCTGACTATATGGAAAAAAAGTCTTTGGAGGATTCAGGGTAATGTTTCTGAGTTGTGGTTTACCAAGCCTCAAGACAGCAAGTCCACAGGGAAAGAGTGAGCTTGGCACCCAAACAGAAGCAAGCCTTGCTCTCTAGGGTGAGGTAACCTAGGAGTTCCGGTCAGAGATATGAATGAAGCTGTTGCTCAATTTGCAATGTTTTCTCACTTCACAGATCGTGAGCATGGAATTAGGGTCAGACATCTGTCCTGGGCCAGGAGCAGGAAGATACACTCTTGGGCTCAAGTGATCCTTCCACCTCAGCTTCCCGTGTAGCTAGGACTCCAGGCGCACACCACCATGCCTGGGGAGACCTTATTGTTTCATCTCCTAACTCCGACTCTGATTAGTGGTATGAAAGTGAGCAAGCCATTTCCACTTTCTGAACCTCATTATACTCATTTTGTCAAGTGCGAGGGTTGAAGTTTTTCCACCCCTGAGATAAAAAGGTTGAGTCTGGAAGCAGGATAAAAAGGGTTACAGTTTAAAGAAGGAGCCAGCTGCCTTCAATAATGAGAGGCAGTGGAGCCTGCGAGAGGCTGTCCTTTTACATGAAGTATCCACGGGAGTGGACATTGCTGTAGAGTATCTAAAATTGTACCCTGTATGTAGTTTGCAAACCAGCGATTCCCTCACATCACAAATTGATGAGTGAATTTTCTCAGTAACTAACTGCACAGTCGACACTAGAAAAGTAAGGACTATAGCTTTAAAAAAAAACAGCAAGAAAGGTATCTTAGTTACCTATCGCTTAGTTATCTTGCAGTTTTCTGAGGGACAGGAATGCAAGCAGCTGGTGCTGGGTCTCTTTCAGTGGGGTATTCATCTCATTCACATGGTAACTGGCACGATTCAGTTTATCATGGGCAGCTGGTCAATTCCTTGTCACCTGGGCCTCTCTGTTGAGCATCTCACAACATGGCAGCTGGTTTTTAATCAGATCAAGCAAGCAGGAGGACCAGAGACAGTGCTAGCAAGAGAGAGTGCTGGCAAGATGGAAGTGAAGGTCTGTTGTGTTTTAATCTTAGCAGTAATTGCCCATCACTATTTGGGTATTCTGTTTCTTAGAAGCAAGTCACAGCCGGGCGCAGTGGCTCACACCTGTAATCGCAGCACTTTGGGAGGCCAAGGCAAGCAGATGGCCTGAGGTCGGGAGTTTGAGACCAACTTGGAGAAACCCCGTCTCTACTAAAAATACAAACTTAGCTAGGCATGGTGGCACATGCCTCTAATCCCAGCTACTTGGGAGGCTGAGGCAGGAGAATCGCTTGAACTGGGAGGTGAAGGTTGTGGTGAGCCGAGACTGTGCCATTGCACTCCAGCCTGGGCAAAAACAGTGAAACTGCATCTCAAAAAAAAAAAAAAAAAAAAAAAAAAAAGTCACTAGGTCCAGTCCATAGGCAAAAGAAAGGGATTTACACAAAGAAGTGAATATAAGAAGGCAGGATCACAGGGAGCCACATCGGAAGCTGCCTCCCACAAAAGGCTTTCTATCCTGGGGTTCGTTTTCATCTAGACAGTCCCCCAAATCCCCCAAATTCTGAGGTCATGAAGTAAGTTACATGACGAGGAAATGCTGAACCTCCTTTTTTATGTGGGCTATGCTTGAGGGTTCTATTTTCTCAAATATGCATTCTTTCATTAAACAATAGTTATTAAACATGCATCTACTTGTACCAGATAATGTGCTAGGAGCAGGAGCTACTAAGATGACTGTAGGTTTGTTTCTGCCCTCGTGGGTTGGAGGAGGGTGTTGGAGGTAATATTTACATACATAGAAATGAGACATAGCCCACACTATCTCTGCAAAACCTGCCTACTGAATAAGATAGTCTTAATCTTTCAGTTTGACCTTTTCACATGTGGATCAAATGTAATTATCAAGAACTTAACTTTAGGAACCCTTTAATTAGAATGTGTGATATGGTTTGGCTGTGTCCCCACCCAAAATCTCATCTTGAATTGTAATCCCCGTAATCCCTGTGTGTCAAGGGAGAGAACAGGTGGAGGCAATTGAATCACGGGAGCAGTTTCCTCCATGCTGTTCTTGTGATAGTGAGTGAGTTCTCACAAGAGCTGATGGTTTTATGTGTTTGGTAATTCCTCCTGCATTCATTCTCCTTCCTGCTGCCTTGTGAAGAAGGTGCATTGCTTCCCCTTTGCTTTCTGCCATGATTGTAAGTTTCCTGAGGCCTCCCCAGCCATGCTGAACTGTGAGTCAATTAAACCTCTTTCCTTTAGAAATTACCCAGTCTTGGGCAGTTCTATATAGCAGTATAAAAATGGACTAATACAATGTGTTTTCATTAAAGATCACTAGTAGCCCATTAAAATAGTTTATTTGCAAGTGTTCACATTCACCATAGAATAGAAAATATAGGTAAGTAAAAAGAAGGAATTAAAATCATTAATAATCCCACTACCCATAGATAATAACAGATAACAGCTAATATCATTTCAATGTATTCCAAACTTTTTCAATGCCTGGGTGTTATTTTCCCCCTTCCATACCTGTCTGAAGCTCTTAATAGCATATTGTGAACACTGAGTCACTCATTTCCTGGAGGTCAACATCATTGGTAAGATGATTAGTAGTGTTTGCCCTTGGAGTGAGCCTAGCTACTTTTGTTTTTTTAATTTTTAATTTTAATTTTTGTAGAGATGAGGGTCTTGCTTTATTTCTTAGGTTGGTCTTCAACTCCTGGCCTTAGGCAGTCCTCCCACATTAGCCTCCCGAAACACTGGGATTACAGGAATGAGCCACCACACCTGGTCTAGCTCCTTTTTTCACTCTTTTCCATGTTCGTTTTTTCCTTTTTTTTTTTTTTTTGAGACAGAGTTTTGCTCTGTCACCCAGGCTAGAGTACAATGGCATGATCTCAGCTCACTTGCAACCTCTGCCTCCCCAGGTTCAAGTGATTCTCCTGCCTCAGCCTCCCCAGTAGCTGGGATTACAGGCATGCACCACCACACCTGGCTAATTTTTGTATTTTTAGTAGAGACGGGGTTTTACCATGTTGGTTGGCCAGGCTGGTCTCGAACTCCTGACCTCAGGTAATCCACCCACCTTGGCCTCCCAAAGTGCTAGGATTACAGGTGTGGGCCACTGTTCCTGGCCCATTTTTTCCATTTTGTTCATTCTTTCTTTCAGCCCATAGACTCCTCCTTCTTGCCTCTCCTCTCCACCTGTCCTACTTTTCCTCCCATTTAAGCCTTTTTTTTCTACCTGTGGCCAACCTTTCACTCCTTCTCTTAACCAGCTCTCCTCTTCATCCTTCATGACCCAGTGCAGTCGTCAACGTTTGTGGGAGACATTCCTTGATCCTTGCAGACTCTTAAACACTTTCTCCTCTGATTTTCCACAGCATTCTCTTCTTACCTCTATTATTGTACCATCTCATGTGAGCATTACAAATTTAGGTGTCTGCTTCCCTAGAGTAGAATCATTTTATTCATCTCCACAACCCTTGAAATACATGGAAGAGCTTCTGTAATGTTTGCAAAATGAATAAATAAAAACACCCATCCTGTTGGAGTTACCTAGAACTACTATTTATGAGCACATCTTGAATCCCTTGGCAAGCCCCTGGGCTATCCAGGCTTCTGCCCTTGATACACAAGTACTGTGAGTCCTCCAAGAAAACCTCCTCAAAGGCTAAATTCCAAATCGCACAGAGAGGTATTGAATAACACAGCCAAAAAGGGAAGAAGTACTTTCGGGTAAGATAGGCAGTATATGAGAATAGAGGTCTCGGAAATGCTGTTTATGATGGCCTAGAATCCACGACTAAAGAATGTGCATTTTCCAAGACAAAATTAGTAGCATTACATCTTTATAGAGAAAAGTAGGGCTGCTAGAAACACATCCACATAGCCATGAGGTTGACTGAAGTAAGACAAAAGAGGTGTTTTTCTTTCTTTGTTTTTTTCTCGTTTTGACTGAGGGCAACAGTCAGTTCTCCAGCCATAATTCTGATGCTCGAGAATGATTTGAACAATGAGGGAGGAGGAGGAGGAGGAGGCTAAAGAAGAAAGGAAGAAAGAGAAGCACCCAGTGAGTGGCCTGGGAGGGAGCTACCCAATGAGCAGATGAATGCAAACGAACTGAGCTGATTTTTGTTGTGATGACAGATGACTTTCCTGCAGGGTCCCGAGAGCAGCCCAGCAGGACAAAGCAGAGGGGCAAAACCGGACCATTGTGCCGGATCTAGGGAATGTTGCTGGTGACTGCCAGCTTGTCTGTCCTTAGAGGAAAACCACCAGAGTTCAAGGTGTGGAGAGCTGAGGAGACTGCTTGCAGTATTCTGATTTGTTTCTGTGTCATGTGTCATATTAATGAAGTAGGATTACTGTAAGCTAAAACAATTATACTAGGATTTCAGTGTTGAGTTTTCTTTTATTATTTTGGCTTGTCCTGTGATCATTATGGCTAGCTGTGCTTAAAGAAACATCTAGAGTTTTGCGTTATTTTTTCTTAGAAAATTAGAGGAGACATCTGACTTGATCTTTATTAGGGAGTGAAATTTCAGGCCCCTGATAAACATGTAGTTTCACAAAGAGGTGAGACACATCTTGAAGTCATACTTTGAGGATCCTCATTTGGCATTACACAGGGTTGGGCAGTGTGGGTCATCTCCATCTTGTCTCCTCTCCTTTATGCCCTGTGTTCCACCATAGCAAGCACGACCTTTGCCTTTTTTCCTTGGCCGACTCTTACTCATCCTTCACCCAGTGCAGCGCCCAGCATATATGGAAAACCTTCTTTGACCATTACAGATTCTGAAATGCCCTCTCCCCTGATTTTCCACAGCACTCTCTTCTTACCTCTATTACTATACTTCACGTGAGTGTTACACATTTAGGGAACTGGACAAAGGACCTCTGTGTTGTATGCACATGCTGTGGTTTGTGGCCCAAACAACCTCCAAATCCGTTTTTGTTGTCCTGGGAGGTAACCCTTACCTTCCGCTCCACTCTGCTCTTTAATGAGACTAAATGGGCCACCTTTGTTTCTTCTCAAGCAGCGTTTGATGAGACTAGTCAGCGATGACAGGCAGCTTTCATCCCCTACTAAGCCAATTCCACCTGGCAATATTGCACTTGCCCACCTTGATAGGTGGCAAGACAATTACTGATCGCTTTCTAGACCTGCTTCAAAGCTTCCTGTAACCTGGCAGCGAATGAAATGCACAGCCTTCCAACTCAGTGACATTTAAGGCAACCACTCATCGGTTCAGGCAGCAAAATAAATTGGTACTCAGCTGCTCCCAGTCTATTTTTCTGGTTAGAACTATAAAGAAAAGAAATGATTGTGCCACTGCATGTGTGACAACAACCTGCCCCCTCCCTCAAGCAATCACATTCTCTTGCTCTCTCTGGCTTTGTTCTGGTCCACCTGAAGAACAGTGTTAAGGATTATATTTGGAGGTTGCCTAGTGCTATATGTGTACATCTGAGTCCTACACACACAGATAAATATGATAAATGAATGGATATACATTTAAATTACATATCCACCCCTACTGAATTTATCATTCATTCATATGAAAATATTTTCCATTAAGTATGATAACTCCCTAAAATTCTTATTTAGTCCTTTATTCATGGGACTAAAGTTGCATCACTCAATGGTGACATTTAAATGACAGTTAATACTATAACAGAATAATGACCTTGTGAAGTGTGGTGTATTTGGTGTGCTTATCCAATAATTTATAGATTCCATAAATATTAGTTATGATGTATGAAGAGAACTGAAAAGGCAAATATTTTTCCTAAGGATTGTGAAATGTATCATTTAAAAAAGCATGTTCCAATACTTACTTGCTTCCTGATTTTCCCAAATTTCTTCCCTTCTAAGCCATAAGTGTTGTGTTTCTCCCCCAGTAGTCAAACATTAACAATAAAAACAAGAAAACACTCTTCCTCCCTCCCACCCACCAAACACTGATGTCTTTGGTCTGTACAAACACAAAGAAGAAAAAAAGGAATCAGTCAAACCAAATGATCTTCACTCTCTTTCAGACTAAATCTGCTTTAATCAGTGTGCTAGCACATTCTGTCAAACTCCCCGACTGCTTAAAGCAATACATTATTCCTTCAGTTTCGGCAAAAGCTAAACCTTTGCCAGCCCCAAACCCGACTGTACGTGGAGGCTGTTGCCAGGTTGATTTTTCTGGCTCAGCCAGGAGGCTGCTCCTCTGCTCTGTTCTAAATTAATAAGGCCAATCAGAAATGCACAAAGCCTGGACGGCCAATCATTCTTCTCGAGGCTTTTGCCATCTCCTCCGCGGTCAGATAAATCATGTTAAAGCCATTCCACCAACGACCATAAATTAGGGGGCCTGGCCGCCGTCCCTCCCAAGGACACCGCAGACTGAGATTATTCTGTCGGCCTCACTCGGGCTCCCAAGGAGTAGCAGCGAGGGTGGAGGGGCCTCCAGCGCGGGGGAGGGGAGGCCGCGAGTGATTTGCTGCCACAGCGCCCGAGCGGGACTGGCGCTGCCTCCGGGGTCCAGGTTCCAGCCGCTCCCAGCTGTTGGCGGCGCTGCTGAGATGATGGCCTGGATCCCCCAGCTGCGGGGACTCCCATCAGGTGGCTCCCCGAGACTATTTACAGCTGAGGTTAGGCCGGTGATTGCTGGGACGGAAAACTCATTTCTCAGCCTAGCTTTTATTTACACTCTTACTAAGGAGGCTTTCATTCGCGTTGGAATGGCAGCGAGAGGCTGCGGGCCAGGCGGCCGAATGGGTCGTGACGGAGCGACAGCGGCCGCCTGCGCCGCGACCTTGTGGGGAGAGGAGCGTGGGCGGCGTGCGGGGACAAAGGCGCGCGGGGAGCCTGGGTCACGGCTCTGCAGCAGACACGGGACCTCTGCCTTTCTCCCACCCCGGAAAGTTGAGCGGCTTGGGGGCTGCATTTCTCCCTTCATTGGTAGCTGGTTCGGCTCACCCCTTTGCCCGACCACACGCTCTTTGTAAATACAGAATAGGACAAAACGGAAAGAGTGATGTGCTCTCCCCTCCGTCTAAAACCCTAGGTAAAGACCCAGTCCTCCCCCAGACCCTTCACCTGCGGTTCAGGTCTCTGGGAAGAAGGCCCTGCACGCCTGCCCGCGCCTCCCCTGCCCGGGGGAGCCCCGGGTAGGCAGTGGCCAAAGACACCGCAGAACAACCAGGGAGGGCAGGTTCGTGGCTGCTCCTCCCGTTGGCAGCGCCTCAAACCTCAAAACTCCCGCGGGCAGGCCCGCGTGTGTGCGTGTGAGCCTGCATGTCCTGAAAATCCCCCTGCAGCCTCACACATCTGGGTCCCCTAGCCATGCATATTCATGCCCCAGAGCAGTAAACTCAGGTCAGCTGCTCGGAGACAGTGAATCGAGTTCTTGAAAGCTGACCAAGCCCGTGACTTCAATAAAATGAAGACGAAGCTGTCTTTTCTCCAACTCCTGAGCAAAGTCTCATAACACTTGAGGCATTTTTGTTTTTTTCTGAAAGGGACAAAAGAAACGGGGGGAAGTCAGCTGTAGGACTGGTGTGGAGAGGTTGTCTATAGTTCTTCCATTGCTGTAGAAATCGTGATTTGTTTCTTGTATCCTACCTACTCCCTTTGTTAGTTTCCTCAGCCTCAGGAGAAGTGGGTATCATTTGCAATATTCTTTCTTTTGCATGTGGTCCCTGTTGGTGTAACATGCTCTTCCATTTTACCCTTATCGTCCTCCCATTTGGTGATGTTCCTCCGCTCCCCTCTCCTCCCCAGAAAAGAGCGGATTCCACATGTGCCTTCCTAACCCTCCTTTCTGTAACTTCCATAAAAATTGCCCCTTTTCCGGGAGCGGTGGCTCACGCCTGTAATCCCAACACTTTGGGAGACCGAGGGGTGCGGATCACTTGAGGCCAGGAGTTCGAGACCAACCTGGGCAACATGGTGAAACCCTGCTTCTACTAAAAAAACAAAAACAAAAACAAAAAACAAAAATTAGCCGGGCGTCGTGGTGCGTGCCTGTAATTCTAGTTGCTCTGGAGGCTGAGGCATGAGAATTGCTTGAACCTGGGAGGCAGAGGTTGCAGTGAGCCGAGATCCGGCCACTGCACTCCAGCCTAGGTGACAGAGCAAGACTCTGTCTAAAAAAACAAACAAAAAACCGTTTTCCCTTCCCTAGTAGCTCAGGGGCATAGTCACTCCCTTGCACAGCCTGAGGGCAGGGGATGGGGTGAGAGTAGCTGGGCTGGGGTGGCCCTGGGAAGAGGATATCAGAACAATAATACTTGACTGCCCTACCAACCTAACCGCCTCATAGCCTCTCAGGACTCCAGTCCAGTGAGGGACACTGTTTAGGGCTGAAATGTGTTCAAAATTTATATGCGAGTCAAAACTGCGAATATCTCAGAATGTGACTGTATTTGAAGATAGGGCCTTTATAAAGAGGTAATTAAGGTCAAATGAGGTCACATGGGTGGGCCTTAATCCAATCTGGCTAGTGTCCTTTGAAGAAAAGGAAATTTAGACAGACAGAGGATTTGTGTACACGGAGAAATGATATGGCGAGAGGGAGGCGATCCGCAAGCCAACCAAAGAAGCCTCGGGAGAAATTGAACCTGCTGGCACCTTAGCCACCCAGTCCGTGATATATTATTATGGCACACGAATACAGGTACTAAGGAGGTCTGTCCAGAAGTCAGTCCTGAAGTCTTGCTTCCTCGTCCATGACCTGGGAACTCTCCCTCAGGATGTTACTGGCCTGGCACAACTTTTTTTTTTGTTATATTCCAGGTGATCTTGTTCTTTGAGACAAGAACCTATACCCAGTGAAATTTCCCTGTTGCTGAGTCTTTATTTCTACCCCTCTTGTTTGATTTTTCAGTTTTGTCCTGTGTAAGATTCCCATATAAAATAGAAGACACTCATTTAAATTTGAATGTCAGATAACAGTAAATAGTTTTTTAGTATGAGTACAACCCAAATATTGCAAGGGACATACTTACATTTAAAAAATTCTTTATCTGAAATTCAAATCCAAGTAGATGTCCTGTATCTTTTGTCTGATAAGTCTGCCAACATTACTTTAGAGGTGTGTCTTTAATATCTTTACACAGTGGTTCTCACCTTAGAATCAGCTAGAAAACTTTTTTTTTTTTTTTTTTTTTGAGTTGGAGTTTCGCTCTTGTTGCCCAGGCTGGAGTGTAGTGGTGTGATCTCGGCTCACTGCAACCTCCACCTCCTGGGTTCAATCGATTCTTCTGCTTCAGCCTCCCAAGTAGCTGGGATTACAGGCATGCGCCACCACACCTGGCTAATTTTGTATTTTTAGTAGAGACCGGGTTTCTCCATGTTGGCCAGGCTGGTCTCAAACTCCTGACCTCAGGTGATCTGCCCGCCTTGGCCTCCCAAAGTGCTGGGATTACAGGCATGAGCCACTGCGCCTGGCCAAAACATTCAAAAGATACTGATGACTGGATCCCTCCCTGGGTGATTCTGATTTTATTGGTCTGAGGTCTGATCTGGTAGACAGGGTTTTTTAATGCTCCCAGGTGATGTTAACGTGCAGCGGAGCTACAGAAGCACTGCAGGAAGGGACAGGTATTAACTAAATGTTCACAGCTATTTCATTGTTGTATTTAAGCTCCCTTAAGCTTAAATTCTTTGGGTTTCTTGTTCCTTTGTTCTGCTAAAAATGTCATCTTATCACTCATCTTATTGCTGAGCCCAGAGGCAAAGGTCAAACAGATCATCGAAAAATACCCTTTTAGTATGTGAAATGGTCATCTTATTTCAGGTCAACTGAGCCCATAGAGAGATGTCAAGAGCTGTAATATTGATACCACCGCAGCAAATGACTTTCCATCCAGACACTTTAGGTTTTATAACAAATAGTGCAACTGGGCACCCTGGTAAAAGATTTACCTTTTACCATTACTTTTATTACAGACCACTGCTCAAGAATGTAGGATCCGTTTTAAGCATACTGCAAGAGGATTTGAACATAATTTTGTTCAGTTCTTCCAGACCCTGACTATCTGTCCTTTTTGACTATTAGTTGGCATTTATAGAGAGCCAAATCTTACTTGCTCCTCACTATTTACTGAAAAGTTAGATGATTCAGGTACTATGGTTAAAATCCATGGGGCAACACACCATTCATTCTGCTTGTGTAAGGGCCTTGTAATGGGGTCTGGTACTCAGTGTCACCATGAAGACAAGCCTTGCCGACATACACCTTCATAGTGCATGCTAAGGAGCTGTTGGCAGAGCTACAGCTGAGCAAGAGTCAAAACTAGATGAGAGGAAAATAAGATGCCTGTGACAAAAACACATTTTATAGAAAATGGTGCTGGTGGGTCAGCAGGTGACATTGATTAGTTAGTATGTCTCAGTGCAAAGTTCAGGGATGGGGATTCAATGTGAAAGGGCTTTGTTAAAAATGCCATCCAAATAAGGGTGTACACAATGGAGGTTTTGTGACTACCCCTTATTATCTAATGAGAAGTTACAGAAAACTGGAGTGGTAATTGGCAGTTGGGTGTCGACTCCATATAAGCTTTGGATTTGAAATCTTGGCTTTGGTGCTGCTTGGCACTGTGTCCATGGGCAACTACTTTACCTACCTGAACTTTTATCTTTTCATCTGGAAAAGGGCTTTCAGAATGGCAGAATAAAAACCTCTGAAAATCTACTCCTCCATACAAAGAAAATTCTGGCAAAAATTGCCAGAACCAACTTTTTCAGAACTCTAGAAATTAACCAAAGGACTGCAACAATCTGAGCAATGTGTATTCAAGAAAAATGGCTGAATCTCAATATAAATAGGGAGCTTTGTGACATTTTATTTTAAAGAGACAGGGTCTCTGTCACTCAGGCTGGAGTGCAGTGGTGCAATCATAGCTCACTGCAGCCTCAAATGATCCTCCCACTTCAGTCTTCTGAGTAGGTGGGACTACAGGTGCATGCCACCATGCCCAGCTAATTTTTATTTTTTATTTTTAGAGGCAAGACTTTGCCTCTAAAGTTGCCCAGGCTGGTCTCAAACTCCTGGGCTCAAGCAATCTTCTCACCTCAGCATCTTGAGTAGTCGGGATTACAGGCATGTGACACCTCACCTGTATGTAACATTTTTACTTGACCAGTCTCCTTACCCCTCTTTCCAGATCTGTGGTAGGCTCGAACACTTAACAGCTTCTCAACCATGACAGCTCTGAGTACCAGCAGACTAGCAGCCAACAGTGAGGCAGAATAGCTTTGCAGCCCTAGCAGACCTGTTTACAAGAAATGCTTTTTTTTTTTTTTTTGGAGACAGGGTCTCCCTCTGCTGCCCAGGCTGGAGCACAGTGGTGTAATGATGGCTCACTGCAGCCTCAGACTCTTGGGTTCAGTGATCCTCCTACTTCACCATTTCAAGCAGCCAGGACTACAGGTGCACACCTGGTTTATTTTTAAACTTTTTTTTTTTTTTTTTGAGACAGAGTCTCGTTCTATCACACAGGCTGAAGTGCAGGCATGATCTCTGCTCACTGCAACTTCTGTCTCCTCGGCTCAAGCGATCCTCCCGCCTCAGCCTCCCAAGTAGCTGGGACTACAGGTGCATGACACCACATCCGGCTAATTTTTGTATTTTTTTGTGGAGATGGGGTTTTCATATGTTGTCCAGGCTGGTCTCGAACTCCTGAGCTCAAGTGATCCACCCATCTTGGCCTCCCAAAGTGCTGGGATTACAGGCATTAGCCACAACACTGGCTAAGTTTTTTGTAGACATGGGGTTTCACTATGTTGCCCAGGTTGGTCTTGAACTCCTGGCCTCAAGTGATCCTCCCGCCTTGGCCTCCCAAAGTGCTGGGATTACAGGCATGAGCCATATACCTGGCCTACAAGAAATACTAAGGGGTGTCCTTCAGGCTAAAATGAAGGGACACTAGGGAGTAACTTGAATCCACATGAAGAAATAAAGAATGCTGGTAAAGGTAAATACACAGAAACCATAAAAGGCAGTAGAAATGTATTTTGTTTCTAATTCTTTTCTTCTCCCATATAATTTAAAAGACAACTACATAAAACAGTAATTACTAAACTGTTGACAGGCTTATACTGTAGAGAGATGTAATTTGTATGACAAATAGCACAGAAGAGAAGGAAGGAAATGGAAGTATATATTGCAGCTAAGTTTTTGTTTACTATTGAAATTAAGTTTGTATTAATCCAAACCATATTGTTTTAAGATATTATTGTAATCTTCAGGACAACCATTAAGAAAATAACTCTGTTAGGAGAGCAGTGGGGTCCTCAGTATGGATCCTTTAGGCAGCTCTGCTGACCCCACCCTTTCCTGAACCGCCCTTCTGTCCCAGAGGGGTCACCCTGACCCCACCCACCTTGCTGCTGGGCTTTGGACCCCAGTCTTGAAAAGGCCCGGCCGTGCTGGCTCTGCCCCTCGAAGGGGCTGTGAGCAAGGTAGGAGGGAGCTGGTCTCCTTTCTTGGGGCCCCACCCAGGACCTGAGCACCCCCTACCCCTGTGAGGGCCCCAGGCCTTAAGTCCCTGGGGGGCTGCTATGGGTTTGTGACTCCAGCAGAGCAGAGGAACAGGGCACTGGAAGTGAGCTCAGCATGTGATTCGGTGATGGACCAGGTTTGGAAGGGCCAGTGTACTTTTCATTGTTGTTGTTGGTTTGTTGTTGCACATTCCAGGATATCAGTATTTTAACAGGTTCTAAGTGCCTTTCTATTGTTAACTTATGTTTTCCCTCCTCTTGGCTCCATTGCTGTTAGCATAGAGTTTAAAAAAAAGAAATAAGCTCATGACTATAACAATATATCCTCCATGGGGGAGGAAGTTTATAAATAAACAATAAAAGTAAGTTGCAAAAAATAAAAATAAAAAATAAACAACAGGAAATCAAAATAGTATACTAGAAATTATTTCACACAAAATAAGGCAGTAATGGAAAAATAAAGGAGTAAAAAGACAAGACAGAAAACAAATAGCAAAATGGCAGATGTAATTCCTATTTTATCGTTAATCAGGTTAAGTGTATATGGACTGAGCATTTCAATCAAAAGGTAGAGATTGGCATAATGAATTTAAAAAAAAAGACCCAACTATATTTCTCTGTAAAATACACTTTAGATTCAAAAATGCAAACAGGCTGAATGTGAAAGGATGGGAAAAGATGCACTATGCAAAAAGTAACCAAATAAGGGCAGGAGTGGCTGTACAAATATGTAACAAAATAGACTTTAAGACAAAAATTGCTGGCAGAGACAAGGGATACTTTACAATTAAAAAAGGCCAATCCATCAGGAAAACAATTATAAACACAGATGCACCTAACAACAGAGCCCCCACCCTAAAATACATGAAGCAAAGACTGACAGAACTGAAGAAACAGCCAACTCAACAGTAATAGTTGGAGACTTTCATACCCTACTTTCAATAGTTGATAGGAAAATTAGGTAGAAGGTCAGTAAGAAAATAGAAGACTTGGGGCCGGGTGCGGTGGCTCACGCTTGTAATCCCAGCACTTTGGGAGGCCGAGGCAGGTGGATCATGAGGTCAGGACATCGAGACCACAGTGAAACCCCATCTCTACTAAAAATACAAAAAAATTAGCCGGGCGTGGTGGCGGGCACCTGTAGTCCCAGCTACTCGGAGAGGCTGAGGCAGGAGAATGGCGTGAACCCAGGAGGCGGAGCTTGCAGTGAGCCGAGATTGCGCCACTGCACTCCAGCCTGGGCGACAGAGCGAGACTCCGTCTCAAAAAAAAAAAAAAAAAAAAAGAAAATAGAAGACTTGGACAGTATGATGAACTAACTAGGTCTAACAGACATCTACAGAACAGCCAACGACAGCAGAATACACATTCTTCTCATGTGCACATGGCATCTTCTCCAGGATAGATCGTATGTCAAGCCACAAAACAAACCAATATGTTAAAAGGATTGAAATCATACAAAGTATGTTCTTGGATCACAATAGAATGAAATTATTTCCTCATCTGCAAAAAATGACAACATCTACCTGAGCAGACGATAAAAGAATTAATCCCAAGTAGCCAGCATGGGGCATAATAAACTTTTTTATTATGAGATACTTTGTTTATTGTAAGAACAGATTACATGTATGCTTTCCTTTGCCTCATGACTAGCGTGTGGCAAATGATGGGTTAACTTCCTCCTTTTAAATTAGAAAAAAAATTAACCATTTTCAATTTGTGGCAGATTATAAAATTGATAGTGTTATAGTTTTGAGAAAATGCAGTATCACAAGCCCGATGAGACTACCACCAATATGACTAAAAGCTGAATGTAGGACTACTTTAGAATACAAACTGGCAAATTTATAAATTGCCCTGTGTTTATAAAACAAGATAAATGATTATGGATCTAGCTGAATTTTCCTTAGCAATAAGCCATGAGTGTTCATTCATATGTTTGACTCTCTTCATTTTACACCAGAGAGGCAAGATCAGGTCACATTCTTTTTTTTTTTGAGACGGAGTCTTGCTCTTTTGCCCAAGCTGGACTGCAGTGGCACTATCTCGGCTCACTGCAAGCTCCGCCTCCCGGGTTCCCGCCATTCTACTGCCTCAGCCTCCGAGTAGCTGGGACTACAGGCGCCCGCCACCACACCCGGCTAATTTTTTCTATTTTTAGTAGAGACGGGGTTTCACCGTGTTAGCCAGGATGGTCTCGATCTCCTGACCTTGTGATCCGCCCGCCTCGGCCTCCCCAAGTGCTGGGATTACAGGCGTGAGCCACCGCGCCCGGCCAGGCCACATTCTTATGAGTTAATTCTTCTAGTCAAGGAAGAAAGCTTGACCTTATACTGTCTTAAAACAGATCTTAGTTCAGATTATCTATAGCTGCTTTCGTGGAACAATAGCTGGTTTGAGTAGCTATGACAGAGTCCAAATGGCTCATAAAGCCTAAAATATTTACAATTGGGACCTTTACAGAAAAAGTTTGCAGAACCATAACCTTAAGAACTAAATAAATAATCCTTGGGTGGCGCTGGCAGATGATATTCCAGGAAAGACACTGAAGAAAACATGCAGTCATCCTTTTATTTCCAAGTTTGCATAACTTTCTTCAATATGGCCAATCTTGTTTCATCTGTAAACCCATCCCCTCCCTTCCCTTTATTACTTTGAAGCAAATCCAAGACGTACATTGGTAATATTTTATCTACAAATATCTAAGTCTATTTGCATTGTATTTTAAGGCATGTAATACTTATGATAGCATTTATCTTTTTTTGCAAATATGAGAACCACCACACTGCTAATTTTCCTTCAAATTCTACGGTGCAATTGGTAGATTGGCCAAATGTTCTCTGACTTGTATTTAAAAATGATAAGAATGAGCTGGGTGTGGTGGCTTACACCTATAATCCCAGCACTTTGGGAGGCTGAGGTGGAAGCCCAGGAGTTTGAGGCCAGCCTGGGCAACATAGCGTGACCCTGTCTCTACAGGCATGGTGGCACATGGGTGTAGTCCCAGCTACTTAGGAAGCTGAGGCAGGAGGATCACTTGAGTCTAGGAATTTGTGGTTGCATTGAGCCATGTTTGCACCACTGTACTCCAGCCTGGGCAAAAGATCAAGACCCTGTCTCAAAAAAAAAAAAAAAAAATCCCAAAATGAGAAATTTAATTTTTTCACCCAAGACAGTAATAGTAGAAACTTCACAGTTCTCCAGAAATTTCTCCCAACTTTTTTTTTCACTGACCAAACTCAATAGGGAGGTAATATCTAATTCAGAACTGCTGAGACCACTATTTTCAGGTTTTACAGTTATTTAGTTTAAATCAAAGATGTTTGGTTACTAAGCCTACACTTCCTGTAGTGTTTAAAGGGTATGAGGTGACTCAGCTTGGGACATTTTGCTGCTGTAACTTCACATTTCTCTCACTTTCATGTCAACCATTCCTACACCCCCACCCACAATTCTGAATGAGCTCACCTACTATTACTTTATAGTGATTAAATTTGCAAATATCAAATTTTAAAAAGAGGATTAAAGAAAAAGCTCAGATTTGTATGCCCCTTTCAGGGAAGGGCTGTCTTTTAGGTCTGCATTCAGACCTTCCAAAGCCCTGTCCATGGCCCCACTTGCATCATCAACAAACTGATCCGACCCAGTCCCTGGAAGACAACCGAGGTGCACACTGCCCCCACCTTGTGCTCAGTCATACTTGGAATGTGTCCCAGGCAGCCTAATTGAAATCAGTAAAGCAAAAAGGGTTAGCTAGCTGGAGGATTTTGTCAGAAGTGAAAGACAAGAGACTGAAAATGTAGGGTATGTACTGAGTGAGCAGCAGTCTTTTCAGGGTTCTAATGATAGAGAACACAATTAAAAAGGCAGACTAATTGCTAGGAAATGTAATTCATTCTTTGGCTTGTCATTTAAAGGAAACAACTGGGATGGCAATAAGTAAGTGTGAAGTATTTTGTAGATAGGGATTTTTTTTGAGACAGGATCTCGCTCTCTCACCCAGATTGGAGTGCAGTGATGCGATCGTGGCTCATTGAAGGCTTGATCTTTCGGGTTCAAATGATCCTTCCACCTCAGTCTCCTGAGTAGCTGGGACTATAGGTGCGCACCACCACATTTGGCTAAGTTTTGTATTTTTTTTGTAGGGACTGGGTTTCATCATGTTGCCCAGGCTGCTCTCAAACTCCTGAGCTCAAGTGATCTGCCCACCTCAGCCTCAAAGAGGTTAGGATTAAAGGCACGAGCCACCATGTCCAGCTGAGATTTTTAAATGAGAATTTTTAAATATACACACACAATTTAAAAATGGTCTTATTTTCCCTAACACTGTTAAGTTCTTTGGAATCAAAGAGCCACTTGACTGTACCAAAGGTCATAAGTAGTACAACATAGGATGGTCTTATCATAAATTTGTGGTTAAATTAGCGACCTTCGTTTTCCCCTTCTAGGCTCATAGCCTCCAAATGGCCATCACTTTCCTGGCTTAGTAAGGCTCATTACCAGCCGCAAGCAGCAGCAAAAGCATACACGTGAATGTAGGGATTATCAGTTCATCCCTGCATTACTGCTAAAAAACTGATTCTCCCATTTCAGTCACCCTACCACATTCCATATGGAAGATTATTTCCCACGTCAGAAGTGTATTTTCTCAATGCCATTTTCTCTTTAAAAAATTTACATTTTTAACCATTTTACTCCCAAACCCTGAGAGCCAGGTTCTCTATACCTTATTATTTGTTCATGGATCTGTGGGCCAGGAATTTGAGCAGGGCTAAGTGGGGATGGTTCTCTGCTCTATAATGTTTGTGGCCTCAAGCGGAATGACCCAAATAGCTGAGAGCTGGCTAGGCCTCTCTCTCCTTATGTTATCACCTGGAGGGAGTCATTTGGGGCCTCACTCCCAATGTCTGGGCACTGTGGTTCTCTTCCACGTGGCCTCTACTCACTCACTAATCTAGTCTGACATTTACAGGGTGACTGGCTTCCAAGAGTGAAAAAGCAGGTGCTAGGAGACCTCCAGAGATCTCAGCTCGGAAGTCTCAGAATGTCACTTCTGCATTTTATTAAAGCAAGTCACAAGCCAGACTAGACTCAAGGGGTGGGGAAACAAACTCCACCTCTTGATGGGAAAAGGAACACTTGCATACAGACATAGGAAGCATTGTTGGCAGCCATTTTGGGAGACAACTGCCACACCTTTCAAGAGCTAATCATGACAGAATGTTAGAAGACTCCTCCATCTTCCATGGAGAAGAAAAGAAGTCCCAATCTCTTGGTATCTAATCCAAGGATGGATTTTTCCATTGTTTTCCACTACTGAGTGGGGGAGAAGGAGGCAGCATCAGCATTAGGGTACGAGTGAAGGTGAACACAGCTGAGGATGTTTCACAATAATAGCATTCTAATATGACTGTCTTCCATTCTGTTCTTCCCAAGCTTCCACTTTTAGCTTGCTTTTGTGAATCAAGACCGTGGATCATTCAAAATAGTTTTTTCTTTTTCTTTTCTTTTTTTTTTTTTTGAGACAGGGTCTCCCTCTGTCCCCCAGGCTGGAGTGTAGTGGCACAATCACAGCTCACTGCAGCCCCAACTTAGGTGCAAGTGATCCTTCCACTTCAGCCTCCTGAGTAGCTGGGACTATAGGTACAGCTATAGTCACCACCACACCTAGCTGATTTTTATAGAGACGGGGTCTTGGTATGTTGCCCAGGCTGGTCTTGAACACTTGGGCTCAAGCAATCCTCCCCACTTGGCCTCCCAAAGTGCTGGGATTACAGGCATGAGCCACCATGGCTGGTCATTTAAAATATTTTGTTGGTATTATTTTACAGATTACTTTTAACTTCCTGGATTTTAGAACTAAGCAGAATTAGCATGCTCTGATGCCTTATCCCACCTGTCACAGTAACTTTTCTCTATAAAGTGGTACATTTTACTAACCCTTTGTAAGTACATACTTCAAATGCTTAAGCGATGAAGGGAAGTCTTGATTCTTACTGTCTTCAGCAAGATTAGGCTCTAGCCCTCTCACTTAAGAATACCTCTTGGGAGTAATTCTTTTCTCTGAATTATTCATGTGTTTGCTAATGGTATCCATGGTAGTTCCTCTAGAGGCATAGTTGAAATGTATTAGCCTTTACTGTTATTCCTGTGAAGGCTTATAGTGTTGGCATCCATTCCCTCTGGATTTTGAGTCAGTATTCACAGTTGATAACCTCACATTGAGCCATGATACTCTTTGTATCATTATCATTACCTGCTATAAAGAAACCAGACCATTACCTGATATAAAGAAACTTCACAGTGAATTCATAGAAAAGACAGAAAAAAGTTTTGCTGAATATGTCCTATATACATATATATAATATTTTATTTTAAAATGTCATTGAACATATACATTTCTTTAGCTTTTTCCAGGGGACATTGCACCTAAGTTTCAAAACACACAAAATAGATCCCCTTTACTAAACAGTTTTCATTTTTGGGTTACAAAAAAGTCAGTGTTTCACAATCACAAAGCATAAAGGTACATGGTTCTGAAACCATTTCCAGGCAGATTTCTCTCATTCACTGTACGTAGGGTAGTTTTGGAAACCCAGACCATGATCCATTCCTTACAAATGATCTCCACCACGGGCCTCCCTGGGTCTCCAGAAAAAAAATAAAGAAAACTGGGGGCAAAACAGGAGTAAAGTAATAACCTCAGGACTCAGGAAACAAACACACAATACTTGCGGGAGATCAGAAAAGTAGAGGACACAGGTTCTCCTTCAAGTACATCACAGTAGAAAACTACAGCACATTTACAGCCTTATTTGGTCACTGTCTACCTGGTTGCTACATGAACAAAACTTCACCTAAGACACAGAGGAAAAATTAAAGCTATTTACACAGATAACACTGTGGATTCGAAAGAGCAGTCCTCTGCAGACCGGCACTCCATCTGACAAAAGCCACAGTGCCCACGGAAGAGGCAAGTCAGGCTGCTCGCGTAGCGTCCTTTGAAAAATCCCAGTGTACAAACATGTGCCACGTCGCCACACAAAACCAAAGTCTGCTCAGAGAGGTGGGCTATGGTGGGCAGGCTGTAACCTTTCTCTGCAATTGTTAAGTCTTCAAAAATCTGAGTTCCTCACATAAAATTCTGTGCTGTGGCCAGAGCTTGTTTTACCATCTTCTTAGATTGGATCACTTTTAGGATCAGCCCGGTTGTTCTTTGCATAGACAATGACTCTCACAGCTTTCTCCAAGTGTCCCAGAAGCACTAACGTACTGAAAATAGAATCTCATCAAAGCTTAACATATTCACTCTGAAAACAGCGGAGCTGCTGGGTCGCTTAAGGAAAGCTGAGAACCTCAAACCTGTGGAAGGAAAACCAGTGACCACTTGTGGCCTTATAAAGTTGATTGATTGGCAGGTGAGGAAGGGGATATCAAGAGGAGAATCAGAATTTTAAAGACATGGGAGATTTGTCCCTAATGTTTTCATACTAGTGCTCTTGTTAAATGGAAAACCCTGCCTGAATGGGGAAGATCTGAGGCTAAATCTGGATCCTGGGACTCTCATTCTTGCCCACCATCATCTCCCTGTGGCTGTCATTGTTCCCTGGAAGTGAATGAATACTGAGAACACAGTAAGAGGAGGGTGGTCACAGGTGACTTCACAAAGCCTCATGGAGGTTAAGTTGTTCAAGAATTTAAAAAGTAAACACCCCAAATCCTCCAAAATGGAATACTGTGGAAAATAACTGAAATTTCCACTGCTTAAGGCTTTGTCCTATTGAGACAGCTGAGTACTTGGCCTAGCCCGATTTTCACCTTTCCTTTTACACCTCAAGAACAGCAGATAGGTCAGCACAACCACAGCAGAACACAGCCTCCACCTCTCTGACTGCTGACACTAGCTACAGGAATAAGGCTTTGGTTATCATCTAGCAAAATGCCACAGAGTACAGATGGACTGAGTTTGTTCTAAGGAAAGGAGTTTCACCAGATCGTCTGAAGAGGCCCAGCCCAGCGAAGAGATTTAGAGCAGAAAAGCCTTTCATTAAAGTAGCCACACACCCCTCAAGACAACCATAAAGACTTGACTAGGAAATCAAAAGCTTTTTATTAAACAAGACTTCCTCTGAGGCTATTCGAGCAAGTAGATTTGGCTATAAGTCAGATACGCAAGATTTCAGAACCATGTATAAATACGTTCTGTGGAATTTCAAAGTGTGCGTCCTTTGACTTTTCCAGGAATGCACCAAGGGCCAACCCGTTATGTAGACACAGTTACTGTTTTAGGACGGGGTGGCATGGGGCCTGGGTAAAAAAATAAGGCCAAAACTGAGTAAGCTCAATTTATAGAGCAATATCAGTGCTGGGCAGATCTGCCACGCTTCGTTTACATCATGTTTCCTACTTTTGATTTCTTCATCTCATGTATAGTCTTCCTCCCGTCCCCTAAACACAAACATGACTTTATCATCTTATAACTAAGATCTTTCCACTCAAGGGGGCGTATGAAAACAATTCCTGGATGCCTTTCTAACTAAAACCAGCAGGACTAAATGCTCAAGATTTTATAATATTTCGATTTAGAGGTTTCTAGAGTTTTTCCTGAGACGTGCCATAGCAGTAAATGAATTGGTGAATTGAGTAGAAGGTAGTTGTGACATCTACACCCAAATTCTTACTCTGGTGGCTTGAATAAAACTGGAGAAGCTCAAGGTAGGGCCCAGATAGAGGCCCACGAAAGCAAATAAATGAAAGATGGTGGGGACACAGGAAGGATCCCAAAGACAGCAGCTCAGGGTCCTCCACAGAAGACTTGCTCAGGTTTCCTACTTACACATGACTCTGAGCGCCAGGGCAGAACAGGGAGTGGACCACACTGCTGTCATGTGCTTGAAGGTTTTCCTACAGCATCAGACTCTGCCCAAAGCAAAGCATTTTTCACAAACTTCTCTCCACAGAGGTATCTGGGGTAGCTAAGATCTACTGCAGGAGGAAGAAACATGCTGTCAGATGAAGACAACTCCTGACAAGGCCGAAGTCCCCTTCTTCCCAGGCCAACACTTCCACAAACACCTGGTGGCATGAATTCCCACAGTATTTCACCTGCCAGACAGGGCACTGTCTCCACACCCTGGAACGAGTTCATTCCTGAGTAGGAGTTCATTCCAGGCCTTTTCAAATACAATACCGACAACTCCAGAAATGGCAGGTAATTTACTGCCCTGGAGGAGAAGTTTCTATCCTCTCCTCTGGGAAGAAATTCAAACAAATATGAGAACTGGAATTAGTTCTCTAGCATTCTGGGGGGTCACATCAGTGACCTTTTTCCTTTTTGGGTCAGAAGAGTGTTTTAATTACTCAAAGTTGCCAAAATGGTGCCAATACCTCAGTAGCTCAACAGGAAGACGACTAGGTAATTTTGTGGCTGTACAAGTCTGCCTAAGAGACAGAAGTGAGTTTTATAATCTACTTGGCCATTCCTCCCAGCAGAGAAGCAGCAGGTGGATATGGCATGCACTGTGCCTGCTGCTGCTGCTGCTCTTGTGGCGAACACTCAGATGTGGAACTGTAGAGGGACCTTGAGGAGCTGGGACACGATTCTTTAGAGAAGAGACAGGGAGCACAGCATGAGAATGGCCAGTCAACCCATTTCAAATTCTTTCTTTTATTAAAGTGTCCCCCTGGGGGGCCTTGCACAAAGATGATGGGGAGAGCAGAACTGCTGCTCCTTGACAGAACTCTGATCCTTACACTTTGTTTGGAGTGGGCTTGGGGACAGTCATAAGCCATGAAACGTGAATCCAAAATGGTCCCCAGATGAGCCATGGTGAACCAACAGATGCAAGGAACTTCTTAAACTGCTCTATTAAACACTGCTTTATATGTGTCCCCATGATACAGAAAAGTGGGATGGGGCCAGCCACTCCAGAAATGAAAATCCAGACTCTCACAGAGAACCCTTGAGCCACACAGGGAGACCACTAAAGACAACAGAGGAACTGCTGGTCCACAGAAACACTCATAGTTTCATGAAAACACACTGATTTGGTGAGAAAATGCAACTTGGGAACAAACATTACACAACAAAGACCCTCTGTCATGCAGGGCACTGGCCCAGATGCTGCCTGGGCTGTGTGGGCTAGAGGAGGTGGGGACAACCCAGCCTGGGTGGGACTTTGACACAGAATTTCCTCAGCAGGGTGTTGGAAAGTCCCAGGCCTGTTCTATGGATGGGGAAAAAAAAAACAGATTCAAGGAATGTCAAAAAAACGAAAAAAAAAAAAAAAAAAAAAAATCCCTGCCTCACTCCACCACTGCCACAAAAGAATAGAAACAGAGGAAAAAAAGAGAAGGGGGCGAGGGGCAGACGGCAATCCCTGAAATAAACCTCAGGCTTCCTAGAAGGTGGGCACTTACATTTTGAGGCATGACCCCCTACTTTCCAATGCAGCACTTTTTAACCCGTAGATAAGCTGGCAGCTTGACAGGCTGAAGAGTCCTCTGCCATTTACACCTGAAAATGGCTGCCCCAGCTACTCTAGATAAAATAAATATGATATATATATACCCCAAATAGTCAATGGCCACCTCGGAGGCCTATGAAAGGAACTGAAATACAACACTTGGTAGCAGCCTTTGTGTTTTGCTCTTGTTGAGTTGACTTGTTACTAAAGCAATGGAAACCAAAGGGTCATCTTGAAGCATAGCCTTTTGGTCATGAACTCCCCACTTGGGCTGGGGAGAGACTGCATCACTTGGAACTCAGCTGGGGCACTTCCCAGTTCCGTCCTGCCAAGAGGTATCCCAGCTTTCTTCCCCTCTGTCCTCCCAACCCCCTGGGCCATTTTCATGACAGCTTGTTTCCATGTATTAAAGGAATGACATATACAGAAATGTCGTCTCCTGAGCCCAGTCGGTCATTAGATATCCGCCATCCTCTGTCCTTCAGCACACCCCGGGCACGCATCACCAGGTCCTGAGCTGCCAGCGTGTACCTATGCAGGGGAGGCAGGAACGAGACAGTCAGTAGAGCATCAGACAGCAGCCAGGGTCAAGTGAGGCTGGGAAGCGGGAGGCATCACTACAGTTGTATAAATAAGTTTCAAATACACTTACAGTAAGAAAAAGACAAGGTCATCTTTTCCCAAAATGTAGGACACCTAATGTGAGATGACTGTCTACATGGTAGTGGGATAAGGCACTAAATACATTAGATAATGTCTTACGTTATTCACCTGCTCAGTCCTGTTTCGATGTTTTTGATTATATTAAGGGGAGTCTCAGTTTGCTGCTAGTATATCTCAAAGAGCTGCTCAAGCTCAGAGCTTTCCATGACAAGTGGTATCTAGCTTAAAAAGTACATGGGAAAAATCAGAACTTTTGTTTTCAATATATTTAGTTTTAGAGTTATGTTGCTTTTGTGACAAAGAATAGTCATTTTCTATTTATGGTAAAAATCATTTAAAATAAATTTTTAAAAGTGAGTTAAGGAAAAATATTAAAATTAATTCAACGTGGCATAAGCATATAGCAAGAATGTGAAGTTTTTTTTTTTAATTAATTTTTTTTTTTGGTAAATGACTGATAAGCCTTGGTGTGAGTGAGCTGCTTACTTGTATCACCCTCTCCTCTTGACCAATGTAAGTTCAGCAAGGGATCCCTTAAGAATTTGAAAATAAGATTGCTGAGATTTAAACTGTAAGCTTAAGGAGAAAGAATGACACTATAAGCTGATGGAAAGTATTAACATCTAGGAGAAAGACTAACTTGGGAGGTGATTTGGGTGGGTATGGGCCTGGGTTAGCCCTGAGGCATAAAAAAATGAGACAAAACATTGGCAGGTGTCTATCCAAACACTGACCAGAGCAGAGGGAGTCATAGTTGACAGCCTTCAGAGGAACTTAGTTCCACTGGCAGGGTCATATTTGGTGTGGGATGGACTATTTTCTTAGTCTATACCATTAAGCATATGATTCAGCTTTATTCTGATTTCGTGTTCACCAAAGAACCTCCTGATTATGATCTGCCTCCCTGTGTAGGCCTGCCTACAGGAAAGAATGAGCTAGTCATTTTTACTTTAAGAATATCCATCAGTTATATTTCTCTGCTTAAATGTCAAGTGGCATTTTGGTTTACAGATCAATCTTGTGAGCTTGGTTAAGGTGAGACCAACTCTGATAATGAATCTCTTTTTTGTATCTTGATTAAATCAGTTTCTGAACCTGAAAAGCTAAGAGCCAGACTGGTAAATCATCAAGATGATAAATGTCACCACATAAGTCCTCTTGGAAGCTAGCCTGTGGGCCTTTTACAAGGGACCACCCTGATATTGCTAGTGACCTTTCTCTACTTGGAATGTCTCAGTAGTCTCGCCCTCAGAGCTGTGAGTTATGGAATTCAGAACCCCAGAAGCCTCTCCATTTCTTTTGCTAAAATTCACAGACTTTCATGTTGAGAACTGCATCATTGTTACATTATTTAAGAACAAGTGCTCTTGCAAATGATCCCAGGATTGTGAAGATTCCAAGTTGTTCAGTCTTTGAGGATCAGGTCTATTTGTACAGCCCAGATAACAGACAGAAGTGTAACATACACTATAGCAGAAAGGATATTATAGTTAATACAAAATAAATACCTTTCCTTCTAGAGGATGGGGTAGTAGGTGAATAATTTTTTTCTATCTGTATTGAGAGAATTATCATCTTTGAGGCAGAAATCTTCAAGCTATTCTTGAGAGAAGATGCAAACAGTTCGTCCTGAGGTTCTCCTCCTCTTGAGATCAGGAAATAAACAAAGGCCTCCAAAGAGATCTTTGGCTGAAGAGCTAAGTAAATATCTCAAAATCGACATATTGCAGCTCATACACTATAATCAGAAAAGCCTCTCAGCTGCTCACCTCATGTATTAATTCGTGCTCACACTGCTATAAAGAACTGCCTGAGACTGGGTAATTTATAAGCAAAAGAGGTTTAATTGTCTCACAGTTCCGTATGGCTGGGAAAGCCTTAGGAAACTTACAATCATGCCGATGGTGAAGGTGAAGCAAGGCATGTCTTACGTGGCAGCAGGAGACAGCGAGTGAAGGGGGGAAATGACTTTTAAATCATCAGATCTTGTGAGAACTCACTATCACAAGAACAGCATGGGGGAAATCTGTCCCCATGATCTAATTGCCTCCCACCAGGTCCCTCTCCTGACATGTAGGGATTACAATTTGACATAAGATTTGGGTGGGGACACACAGCCAAACCATATCACCCCAGCTTACTCTTAGTTTTATATTAAATTGTATATGAGACATAAACACATGGGGAGAGGTCACCAGCCACACCAGAGTGACATTTATTATCCTGGTGATTGACCAGTCTGCACCTGAGCTTTTTAGGTTCAGAAACCTGGCTAAGTTTATTTGCCTATCAGGCCTGAACACACCTTAACCCAGCTATGAGCTGACTAGACAGAAAATTATGGTATGCTATGAGAAAATATGCCTGACAATAAGATACTCAATCCTTTTGTAGTTCATAAGCTTGATGTTTGTTTGAGTTTTCACACTTATGTGTGAAATGTGCCTCCCTTAAACCTTGTTACTACGTCAGCACATTACCCATGAGACATGGAAAAAAAAAAAAGATAGACACTCAAAGATGTCAAAAAACAGATACAAGAACTCAAAACACAACTCTTTATGGCTATTTTAAGCTCCAAACAGGCCTCAACAGGTACTGCAGTCATGGAGAAATGACTGGCTTTATTAGAGTCATGAAAGATGACCAAGAGACCACCCTGATGCTGCTATTACTAGTGACTTTGCATATTTTTTAAATGGTCAAAATTAGCTTGGTATTTTTAAAAAGGAAGCATTAGGTCACCTAGAAAAGATGGCTACCCAGGAAACTAATTTCCCTGAGGGCTGTAGATAATTAAGGTTTCAGTCTTCGATATGGTTATTTCCTGTTCCAAGATAACTTCCTTTGAGATTGCTTCTCTCTTCACCATCCACTCTGTTTTCCCTTAGGTGCTGAACTTCCTGAGGGAAAATCCACTCTTGCTTTCTCAATTTATTACTTCCCATTTTCTTCCTTTGTCTCTTACCAGTAGGCCCAATACCCTACTAATCTGTCCTCTTAAAGCTTCATCCAAGGGTGGCTTCTCAATACTTATTCTGCTTAACCATTTGTGTTCAGCACAAATACTCCTATTTTATCCTTAAAAATCTCTGTTCTTGAATTCTCCTTTCTTTCTGGGGCTCCCATGCCATAACCCACTCCAAGTTCTCCTGTGACTGGGCTTCCATGACACACAGCACAAGTCCTTCTCTCTGATGCCCCTTCTTAATTTCCTTTGTAGGCCCTAACTAAGACTTAGGAAGAACTCAATGATCATTAATTTCTTTTTACTTCCAGAGTGGAACATCCCCAGGTATCATCCTTAGTTAATGGTATCCTGGTCTCTTAGGCAAGAAATCATACTGTTTTTCAGTGCCACTTTCACACCCTGATATTGTTCAATTATGAAATCCACAGGGCAGGGTAGGACTTCTAAACTTTGCATTATTATTATTTAGAGACAGGGTCTCGCTCTGTCATCCAGGCTGGAGTGCAGTGGCATAATCATAGCTCACTGTAACCTCAAAGTCTTGGGGTCAAGTGATCCTCTCACCTCAGCCTCCCAAGTAGCTAGGACTAAGGCATATTCCACCATGCCCAGCTAATAAACTTTGCATTATTTTAAGTGTATTTTATTAGTTGCACATGGCTAATTAAAACAAAATCTATATAGTCATTAAGATGATAATTTTGTTTATTGCAAAAACTGGTATATCTGTACCTATATTTTGCAGTCATATATACACACACATATGAAAACTTATTTTGTGTTTTTTATTATGTGCTTCTTTCCTTCTTTCTTGTTTTCTGTCAGTCAGGTTGATAGCTTTAATATTCCCCCGCCCCAACTGGCTTGGAAGTGTTATTTCTATTATCAGTTATGCTTAAATTTTTAATATATAAGTTAATCATATTTCTGTCCTCCTCCTGAAAATAAAAGGACCTTAGAATGCCTTCTTTCATCTTCCATGTTACTGCCTATTATTTTAATTCACCTTTTTTTGAGCCTGCCTTAATCATTATCATTTACAATCTACACTTACATAAATAAACCAACATACTAACTTCTTTGCTTTTTATGAAACTATTCCTTGCTTCTGCATTTAATTTCCTTTTATTGAATTACATTTTTAGTAATTTTTTTAACAATGGTCTGTGAGTGGCAAGCTCACCTAGTCTTTGGATTAAGAAAATCTTCATTTTTACCTTTGATTTTGGCTGATAGCTTTATTGTTATGCAATTCTAGATTGTCTGTTATTTTCCCTCAGCAGTTTGAAGACGTTATTCTGCTTACTTCTGACTTCTACTCTTTTTGAGAAGTCTGTCTTTTATCATTCCTTTATAGGTAGATGGCTTTTGTCATTGATAGCTTTTCATGTTTTTGTTTTTTTGTTGCTGATATGAAGTACCACTAAGACATAACAAAAAGGAGCTTTTTATTTATCATGGTAAGAAATTAGTTTTACTCTTTCAAACTGAAAACTTCTGAAAAATTCTCAGCCATCAACTTTTTGGATATTGCCTCTCCTCTATGTTGTATTCTCCATAAACTCTTATTAGATCTTATTTTACCTTGCAGATTTCAACTTCTCTGCGATATCTTTCAATTCACTAACTCCCTTTAGCAGTTTACTGTCCATTTAGTCAATTAGTTTGTTTCAATGACAGTGTTTCACCATTGTGAATTTCTATTTGGTTCTTGTCCAGATTGACCTCTTCTGACCTTATGATTCTATTTGCACAAGTTTAACTCTCTTCTACACTTGTTCTGTTACACCCAGGTTTTCTTTGAGGGCCTGGAGGGAAGGCTCTATTGTATTTGGTTATTCTTTCTCATGGTGAGTGTGAAGGGAAGAATAAGCACTTCTTCAGAAGGGGTTGTTCACTATGTGCCCTGGGTTATCCACAGAGATTTAAAATTTGCCTTTACTGAGGGGCAGTATGGGTTTCTGTAGTGCTAGAACATGTTCATTTCAGCTTTTTGGCTTAGGATCCCCATACCACAGGAGGAGTATTGTTAGAATAGGCAGTTAGGTAGACATGATCAGGACAGGGGAGGGCCCTCCCACAGGAATGTCTGGCGACCATCAGGTGATAGTCAGGCCATTGTTAAACCCTCTAAAATAACAATTGGTCACAGCTGGCACCAGGGACCTGCAGTCTCCCAATAGAAAACACCTGGCCAGGTGCAGTGGCTTATGCTTGTAATCCTAGCACTCTGGGAGGTCAAGGCGGGCGGATTAACTTGGGCCCAGGAGTTAGACACCAGCCTAGGCAATGTGGTGAACCCTGTCTCTACAAAAAAATACAAAAATTGGCCGGGCGCGGTGGCTCACGCTTGTAATCCCAGCACTTTGGGAGGCCGAGGCGGGCGGATCACGAGGTCAGGAGATCGAGACCACGGTGAAACCCCGTCTCTACTAAAAAATACAAAAAATTAGCCGGGCGCGGTGGCGGGCGCCTGTAGTCCCAGCTACTCGGAGGCTGAGGCAGGAGAATGGCGTGAACCCGGGAGGCGGAGCTTGCAGTGAGCGGAGATCGCGCCACTGCACTCCAGCCCGGGCGACAGAGAGAGACTCTGTCTCAAAAAAAAAAAAATAAAAAAAAAATACAAAAATTAGCTGGGCACGTGCCTGTCGTCCCAGCTACTATGGGGACCTCTAGAGCCTGGGAAGCGAGGCTGTGCCACTGCACTCCAATCTGGGTGACAGAGACAGACTTTCCTCCTCAAAAAAAAGCAACACCTGAAGCAGGTGATCAGCAGCTTCCTGATAAGGTCTTAGGAGATAGATAGGCGAGTGGGCTCAAGCACACGCACTAGGAGGTGAAATGGCAGAGTTTAACTATCATATGGCCTTCCTCCAGAAACACTCAACAGATGATAAGGGAAAAACGAATGAGCATGCGTACTTCAGTAAGCACACTGCATATGCAGCCCCTCCCAACTGTTGGCAGGCCACTGTGCATGCAGACAGCCCGCCCCAAGGGAAGAATCAGGGGAGAAGAAACGCACAGCATGCCAATGTATAAAACCCCAAGTCAAGGCCGGACGAGGCACTTGGATCTCTCAAGTCAGCCACTTGGTCCTCTTCCAAACGTACTTTACTTCCCTTCGTTCCTCCTCTAAAACTTGCCTCAGTCTCTCACTCTGCCTTTTGTCCCTGGGCTGAATTCTTCTTTCCTCCAAGGCAGCAAGAACTGAGTTGCTGCAGACCTGTACGGATTTGCCGCTGCTAACCATATGAGGTTTAACTTCACACTTTTCCTGTGTGGTAAACCTACCCAGCCATTTCCTCCTCCTCATAAAACCTCAATCTTGTCAGGCAGCTGCCTTCATCCATGTATCCATATGCTTCAGAAGCGTAAGGACAGCCCCGCCTGAGGGAGAAGTTTAGGGAAGATTCCTAGGACCTGTTCTTCCTACCCTGTTCCCAGGAGCTCGGATTCCTTCACATGGCTTCTCTCCCAGCTTCTCCAGTGCATGTCTATCCCTCCTTGTCCAAGAGCAGTGTGCGTGGACAACTGAGCCGTTAGATGCTGCACTCCATAGGTGACAGTGCAAATGCTCTAGGATCAGCTTCCTGAGACCCAGCATTGCAGTGAAACTCAGCAACAGCATTCGGGGAAGATGAAGTCACTTGTAGGAGCTTTCCTCATAGATTCATTAACTCAACACAATCCCAGGGACCCAGCTCTTGGGAGAAGGCTTTTTGTGTCAGCCACCATATTGGGCCAGGCTGGTGGCCATTTCGGAGCTCATTTGCATCCATCTTCGGAGCCACCTTGCCATATGAAATGCATGAAATCCTTTGCAAGGCTGCTTTATGTCAAGACTGAGGCAAGAACAAACAACTTTCTCTGAAGGAAAAGAACTGCTTCTCCTGCCCCCATCGTATTCTCCAATTTCTACCTTACATCAGGGCTCCCTGGGTCGGTGACAGTGAAAGTGCTTAAGGTGGTACTAAAACAGGAAGGCTTTATTGGTTTTGTTACTGAGGCTGAACACAAGGGCATTTACGTGCCATAAAAGGAGAATTGTAGAAAGTTGTAGGAGAAAATTTGAGTCAACACATACTGTATAAGCATAAAATATCCAAGAGAGCAGCCAAGAAGAATATGGTACAGCTGAAGACAGCCAATGGGTAGTGGATTCTGCTACACACCAACTGGGACTGTGTGGCAGCCGGAGCCTGATGCTTCTGGAAGCTGTGTGTGGAGCAGCCCTAGTGCCATCACTGAATGCTGGGCCAGGCTGCATTAGACAACTGTGGAGGAGTTTGAAATGCCCACTCCTAATGAAGAGTCTCCCCAGGAGACATGTTTTGAATTTTGAGAACATTTTTCTTCTCTAGCTGAAGCTTTCAATATTTATCAGCGAAGCTCTGCTGAAAGCAATGGCTGCTGGGCAGGGATCAGGCTTGGCAAACTTCACAGGGCTCAGGCTCCGAGGGGGAGGGAGCAGAGAAAGGACAGCAGGGGAGGCATGGAAAACAAAGAGGAAGAGGGGCTGAAGAGCGATGGGAAGGCCAAAGCGCTTTTCATAACCACTAACTCTTAAAGTCAGGCGGAAGGAGGCCATAAATCCTCGATTGTCCTCTTGTCCTTGCAGATTCTGTTGCTGTCCTTAGTTATTTTCCCTCCTAATGGACCAGAAAATGGCTCTGGGTGTGAGCGTGGCTTGCCCAGGTTCCAATCCTGGCTTTCCCACCATCCAGATGGGTGGCTCTGGAAAAAGTCCTTAACCTCTTGGAGCCCCTCTTTCCTTACTTAATAACAGTGCACACCTCCAAGGCTCCTGTAACAGCCATGTGATCTTTCCATAAAGCATTCAGCACAGTGACTGGCACACAGTCGGAGGTCAATAAATGTTAGTTATATTCATTATTAGGTATTAAATGCCTTTCTCCTCCCCAGGAGTTTTGTCGTAAGTCATCTACGCCTTATAGTCTGTTTTCTGAATCTTAAGCATCTGAATCAGCATAAGAGTGTCAAAAATAATTTCAGGCTGCAGGCTATCACCATGTCTTAAAGTTCTTAATAGTTCTTGTTGGGTGGGAACTTCAGTTTGCCATTTGGATGGTACAGGCAGGGTCTTATAAGAGGGTGAGTAGTGGCAGCAACTGGGGAATTAATGGCTTCCAAATATTTGCATATAAAAGGCAGCCTCCATCTGCTGACACCCGCAGTAATACAGTGTGATGGGAACAGGAGGAGGAATCCCCTTTGCATTCTAAGCAGGCCTCAGAAATTTAAGAGGTAGAAAAGCTCTCCCAGCTTTGGAATGTTGGCAGGGGTCTATGGCAGTGGCGTCTTGGTGGGTGGAGGGGCAGGGGTGGCTTGGAAATGGCCTTTGTTGTGCCCTGAACTAGGCAACTCATCCTGGGAGGAGGCACACATCTTAGAGTCACTGCTGGGAGCTGGTCCAAAGATGCCCCTTGTGTAGCTCTGGAACCGAGTTCTGAAGCAGGTGAAGCTGCTCGTGCCAGCTTCTGTCCTCTTTCAGGTTATGGGGACTCCACTCAGGCAGAATACCCTGAGACACCAGAATAATGACAACTGTTGTCTGCAGTGCTGTCACTGGGCTCAATGGGAGTCTGTGTGCTGCCAGCAGACACAAAGCTGCAGACTGGAGAGAGTTCCCCACCCCCATGAGAGAGGGTGAGAAGCCCTGCCAGTCCTCATCCACCTCTATGCACCCTGGCACTGGTTCCCTGGTTTCTTAGGTGGTAGGTTTTTAGTTCAAATTCCAAACAGTAACATTTCAATACGAGGGGGCATAATAGACTATTTCCTTCTCAATCCTCCCTGGCAAGCCCTGTAAAATATCCTGATGTGGCCACAAGGCTCTGCCACATAAACACCCTAAACAGGATGGGACGGTGGCTGGCTGTGTGCCGTTAGAGGCTGCCACAGACAGGACCTCAGGCTGACTTCTGAATTCCCAGAGATTTGAGTGTGCTAAACATTGCAAAAGAGAGAAAATTGCAGATTTTATCTAGTCTTCAAACACCAGATCAAACACTCATGAATTTGTTCTTAAAACCAGTAATTGATATGGTGAAAAGTGGAGGAAACCCTCCTTTTTTGCATTTAAGGCATAGTTTTTGAAAACCTTGTGGCATGCTAGAAATTCAGCTAACTCATGGAAAGGTTTCATAAAAAGAACCTTTATATTTTCCCCAAATAAATTTCATATTAGGGTAATGCAAACTAGCATTTAATACTTGCTTTAATGCCTGTTGTCAGTGTTGGTGTTTCACTATTAACCTTTCACTGATTAATCTCTTCCTTCCAAGGCACACAGCTATCTGAGCCAAGGAGAGCGTGGATGTGAAGACTGACAAGTGTGGACATCAGGAAGCTTTCTCTCATCAGAGACATACTCTGTAGGGTTTATGGTATACTGGTACTTACAGATTTAATTCCGCATAAAATACCCTTCAAGGGTCATGGCAGGGAGACTGAGGGTCATTAAATCCAGGTTACAAAAAAAAAAAAATGAGGTGGGGTCAGGCATGATGGCTCACATCTGCAATCCCAGCACTTTGGAAGGCCAAGGCAGAGGCAGGAGGATTGCTTGAGACAAGCCTGGGTAACACAGTGAATTTCTTTCTTTTTTTTTTTAAAAAATGAAAAAGAAGTTTCCACAGACAGGTTTGGGGAAATGAATATCTAGAGCAAAGCCTGCACAGTTTTGCCTGGGCACTGGGAATGTGAATCCATGTGCATTTCCAAGTTTGGTTAGCTATTCCCCGGCCCCAGTTCCTCTTGGCTTTGCCCACTCCCTTTTCCCCGTCAGTAATATTAACAATTTATTCCTTTCTGACAAAATGGTAAGCGTCTTCTTCTTTGAGTGTTTACATATTTGCCTCCGTTTTGAATATTCTTCCCAGGAGACCCCCCCACTGAACCTCCAGCCTTACAGAGGGGACAGTCAGTTGCAGATATTGTGCATCAGAAAACCCTTTCCAGGTTTGAGTGCCTTCTCCAAATCATGCAGGATCTTTAGGGCTTGAAAGAGAACCTTACTGGAATTATAAGGAACCAGAGGACTGTGCAGCCCAACCTCCACGACCTGCAGCAACCCCACTCCAGAATGTTAGCGCAATGCATTTCCTAGGAACAGTTCATTTCATGACCCCACAAGAGTAAAAGAACTGCCAGCTTCCCTACAATTCAGGGCAAACTGTGATGAAAAGAAAGAAAGAGGGGCCATCTCCTCCTCGGCATCATGGCCACCTTCAGACTCCTTGTGGAGCCCAAGATTGTCAAAAAAAGAACCAAGAAGTTCATCCAGCACCAGTCTGACCAATATGTCAAAATTAAGCATAACTGGTGGAAACCCAGATATATTGACAACAGGGCACGTAGAAGGTTCAAAGGCCAGATCTTGATGCTCAGCATTAGTTATGGGAGCAGCAGAAAACCAGCACATGCTGCCCAGCAGCTTCTGGAAGTTCCTGATCCACAGCGTCAAGGAGCTGGAAGTGCTGCTGATGTGCAACAAATCTTACTGTGCTGAGATCCTTCACGATGTTTCCTCCAAGAACTGCAAAGCCGTTGTGGAAAGAGCTGCCCAGCTGGCCATCAGAGCCACCAACCCCAGTGCCAGGCTGCGCAGTGAAGAAAATGGGTAGACAGCTCATGTGCACATTTTGTGTTCTAAAAAAACTGTAAAAACTGAAAAAAAAAAAAAAAAAAAAAAAAGAGAAAAACTTACTGCACTCATATTCTGGCTCATCCATAAAGCCGCCTTTTAATTTTCTGGTTCCTTCGTTAAGACAGTTCAAAAGAGCAAAAGGACTTAAGATACACCGGGGTCAGAAGGATCACACAGCTCATTTTTACTCCCATCTCTGCCTGAGAGGATGGTGTGCGGGTCAGAACACATCTTTATGCTAATCACCTCTTCCCTCACAGCACATTCTGGAGGGGGAGATGCTGTTTTAAATTCCTTGCTGGGAAGGATGTCAACAGGAAGACAATGCTGGCAATTTGTTTAGAATGGCTGTCACTAGGAGGCAAAAGAAAAACAAAAAGAAAAGGAACCCACAGGCAACATAAACAAAAGCCCAACAATCAAACAAACAGCGAAAGCCCCAGTCTTGCCTGTCTCAGGCCTCATTCCCTGCCTCTTTTTGTCCTGCTTCCTTTCTAGACAAAACTGGGAGATCCTGGTAAGACTCAAAGTAAAACAGGCCCACTCAAAACCTCAGATGCAGAAGCACCTTACTCTTCTCACTGGCTTTGTTCCATTCCCCTTCCCTCAGGCTTCCCATCCTGGGGAGAACTTTTCCCTTCTGATTTTGTGTCCAATAATAGGCTGACCTCCTTTGGTCAGTTCCCTCAGGCTTGAACTCAGCAACTCTCCACTGAAAATTAAACAGGCAAACTTGTAGTCCCACGCTACATATGGAGAGATAGGAACTCTCTGGCTAAGGAAGGGCTAATAGAGCCTCTGGAATTACAGTGGGCCTTTCCTCATCACAGAAATTATGACTTGGTGACTTCCACTCATATTTCCATTTGGCACGACAAGATTAGAACAGCTGCCAGCTGAGAGGGCACCGGCTCTTGGGACTGAGCTCTTTGTCCATGAGCCTCCCAAGGAGACATCCTAAATTGGTGTGTGAGTGTCATGCCCTCCTACCAAACTACACACAGGTATGTACAAAGATGTCAAACACATGAAAGAGAACACCATTTCACATATTCCTAAATTATGAGTTTGACAACAGAAATAGAAAAAAACAACCCTAAAATTTGTATGAAACTACAAAAGACCCAGAATAGCCAAAGCAAACTTGAATAGAAAGAACAAAGCTGGAGACATCACATTTCCTGACTTTAAAATATACTACAAAGCTATATTAACCCAAATAGCATGGTACTGACATAAAAACAGACACATAGACCAATGGGACAGAATAGAGAACCCGGAAGTAAATCCATGCATTTACAGCCAATTCATGCTCAACAAAGGTGCCAAGAACATACATTGGGGAAAGGACAGTCTCTTCAATAAATGGTGCTGGGAAAATTGGATATCCACACGCAGAAAAAAGAAACCAGACCCCTGTCTCTCACCATATACAAAAATCAAATAAAAATAAAGACAAATATAAGACCTGAAACTATGGAACTACTGGAAGAAAACATTGGAGAAATGCTTTAGGACGTTGGTCTGAGCAAAGGTTTCTTGGCTAAGACCTAAATTGTGAGTCTTAAGTTTCTCTGATGTCCCAATATGGTGCAGTTACTAAGGAACACACAGGGGTAGGAAAACAATCCTCATCTTGTTTCTTACCATCAGATTTTGCAGAATGCTTCCTGGCTGTGAATCATAATGAACAAATTACATAAATTCCATATTGTTACCACAGACTTCCTTTAAGACAAATAATTTTCACATTCATGATCTCATGAGATCATGAGCTCCTGCTGACCCCTCATACCTCATCTGTTGACATTCTGCTCCCCACTTCCAAGGCCAGTCAGCCACACTGACTGTTGGGTTCCAGAATGTGCCATGTTTTTTCTCCCCAACTCCCCTGACCCCTGCCTCGCTCCTGTTTGTTTATTCTTCAGGTTTAAGTGTAGACATCCTTTGCTTTAGGTTAATGCTGCTGTAATCCCTCCAGACTTTAAACTCAAAGAGGACACAGCTGAGGTCTGTGTTCCTCACAAGTGTCTAGCAGGCCTTGGCTCACAAAATAGGTCCTTAGTGGTATTTCCCAAATGAACAAATCAGAATAGGAGTTATTTGTTAAGAAGAAAACCTTGACTCTTCAGTTCCTTTTTTTATTTTTTGAGATAGTGTCTCGCTCTGTCGCCCAGGCTGGAGTGCAGTGGCACCATCTCGGCTCACTGCAACCTCTACTTCCCAGCTTCAAGAGATTCTCATGCTTCAGCCTCCAAAACAGCTGGGGTTACAGGGGCCACCATGCCCGGCTAACTTTTGTATTTTTAGTATAGACAGGGTTTTGCCACATTGGCCAGGTTGGTCCTGAACTCTTGGCCTTAAGTGATCCGCCCTGCCTCGGCTTCCCAAAATGCTCAGATTACAGGTGTGAGCCACTGCGCCCAGGCCAGTTCTGTCTTTTAAAACACTTTTTTTTTCTTATTTTTAGAGAGAGAGTCTTTCTGTGTTGTCCAGGCTGGTCTTGAACTCAAGCTTAAGCCATATTCCTGCCTCAGCCTTTGGAGTCACTCAGATTATAGGCACGTACCATTGCACCTGTCTTTACAACCATAATTGTCTCATCTGCAGACTATAGTCTATTTCTTGCCGATAAACTGTGTTCCCCTTGCAATTTTCCCTTTCATTCATCCATCCGATATAGGATTCTTTCTATTGCTTTGGTTTGCCATCTTCCCCGAAAGGCATACAGAAAACATTTTTTCTTTCCCATCCTGTTTGTTCCAAAGAGATCCTTGTGAACCCTGCCTCCATAGGCAACAGTTCTCGTGGACCCCAGGAGCATGCTCTGACCGGGCATGTGCACACTGCCCACGGGTTACCACTCCTTGGCATACAGATTTATCAGCCTGGAGAAAGACGGGCTGGTAAGCAAGACCAAGCCAGCTTAGACACAGAAAAAAAGTGCTGAGTGCCTTTTAATGCATAATTGGCAGGTGGCTTTGCAAAGCTTTATAAAAGTAATCATAGTAGAGAAAAATCAACATGAGAATGTTGCTAACAAGTGGGATACATAACACGGAACTTGAAAGCCGAAAAACACATTCAAATTCAAATAAAGGAATATTTAATTATAGTGCCATCAATTCCTCCACACCCAAGCTAAATTATATCAAACAATTTGAGGTGGAGACAGACGGTCTACCTTCACGTTTCCTGAATTTCTCTTGTGAAATATATGAGACATAACAATAACAACACATGCGTCTATTAGTGCTTGTTATCTATTAGGCACTTCACCTAATAATATATATGTATGAGGTTAATACTGTCGGAATCTCCATTTTACATATGAAGAATCAGAGTCAGAAGAGTTAAGAAATTTTCCCAAGGTCCTAAATCTAGCAGGGGAAGAGCCAAAATTCAATTTGGGAAGTAATTATAGGTTACAGGCTCTTAACCACTAGACTACCCTGCCTCTCATATTTTACATATAAAAAGATGTATATGCCATTTATAGTTTAAAAATAACAATGTACCTGCCATCTACTTGAAGGAACGGAATATTATCAGTAAATATCTTAGAAACCCAATAGGCCTCAGCATATATTCCCCTTGGTACCTGCCTCTTCTCCTCTCAAAGTAACCATTATCTTGAATTTTGGGCCAATTTTCTTGGTTTTTGTTCTAGTTTTAATGTCTATATCCCTAAACAATATATTGGTAGTTTTCACTTCACGTAAATAGAATCCTAATGTATGTTATTTCTCTATGGCTTATTAAACTCAACATTATGTTTGTGAGATTCTTCCCTGTTAATAATGATCACAGCTTTGGCTCATTTTGGGGGTGGGGGAGGTGCTATAAAGTATCCCAATATTTGTTTACCCATCCCACCACTGGACATGCAAGTTACTTCCAGTTTCTGTAATAAAAACAATTCTGTGAATATCTTCTTGCATGAACGACGATGCAAGAGTTCTTCCAGGGGAGTCGGTTCTCGAATTTTAGCAGCATCACAATCACCTGCGTGGTTTGTTAAAACACAAATGGTTGGTCCTACCATTGGAGTTTTTATTTCAGGTGGGGCCTGAAAATCCGCAATTCTCTCTTTTAAAAAAAAATTTATAAAATATATATATGTATAAAATTTTTAAAAAGTGAAAATAAAAAAAATATATACATATATATATAAAAGTAGAGACAGGGTCTCACTATGTTGCCCAGGCTGGTCTTGAACTCCCAGGTTCAGGTGATCCTCCTGCTTCAGCCTCCCAAAGTGTTAGGATTACAGGCATGACCCACCATGCCAGCCAAAATTTGCACTTCTAACAAGTTCCCAGGTGCTGCTGATGCCATGTAGCTCAAAGGACCGTGCTTTTCAGAACCACCACTCCAGGGTACAGACCTAAGAGTGGAACTGCTGGGCTCCATAAAAACACCATTGGTATTTTGGTTATAATTGTACTGATTCTATGGCTCAATTTAGGTAGGCAGCTTCACTCCTTTGGCTCCTTAGAGCCTTTAAGTTGTAAGAATTCTTGCCGGGAGCAGTGGCTCATGCCTGTAATCCCAGTACTTTGGGAGGCCGAGGTGGGTGGATCACCTGAGGTCGGGAGTTCAAGACCAGCCTGACCAACATGGAGAAACCCCATCTCTACTAAAAATACAAAATTAGTCGGGCGTGGTGGCACATGCCTGTAATCCCAGCTACTAGGGAGGCTGAGGCAGGAGAATTGCTTGAACCTGAGAGGCAGAGGTTGTGGTGAGCCGAGATTCACGCCATTGCACTCCAGCCTGGGCAACAAGAGCAAAACTCCATCTCAAAAACAAAACTTATTTTGTGTACATTTATGCAAAGAATATAGACCGAACTAGCCAAGTAACACAAGTCAGCCCTTAGGGCCTCACTCTGAGAAATACCTTTCTCTGTGGTTAAGGGTCTCTTCCTTTTCTTCTCTATTTTCAGAAAGCAGGATCTTGTGGTCAGAGGTTCCCTGTGACACAGGGGACACTTTGGATAAAGTTAGCTCATGGCATAGAGGAATAATAGTCATTTCTGGCAGGTCAGAGGTGAATGGAGTCTTCATCTATGCTTAGCTTATTAAATTAGAAAAAAAGGATAAAATTTCAGCCTTTACAGTTTTGATATGTATTATTATTCAGGCCCAGGTACTTTCTAATTTTCATTACAATTTTTTCCTTTGATTCGTAAGTTGTTTAGAAGTTTGGTTTTTATTCCATGTGAGTTTCCTCTCCTTTACTAGTTTAGAAGTTACCCTTTCTATTATTTTAACAGTTTTCTTAGCTATTTAAACTTGTTTACTTAAAGCCTAAAGTTAAACACCATTAACTTCTCAAAAGAAGCATAGTATGTGAGCTAACACCCCTCCCTTGAAAATTCATATGCTATTTTTATGCAATATTTTAGTTCTATCATTTTTAACCCACACATTAGACATTCTTATTACTGTTTTATATAGTCAATGTATATTTAAATATGACCACATGTTTACTAATACCTTAGCTTAATAATCCATTTTACTTCTCAGGTATTTCCTGTGGGATCATTTCCTCATCTTACCTGAGCACACCCTGTAGACATTTCTTCAGAAGAGGTTAGTTGGCAGTAATATGTATCAGTTTATGTTTTGCCTGAAAATTTGTTTACTTCATCCTTGTTATTGACAGTTTTGCTACATCTAAACTTTCTAGATTGACAGTTATTTTTTTCTTAGCCAGCTGAAGATATAATCCCACCATTGGCACCGTTGACTTTTGAAAGTTGGCTGTCAGTCTGAATGTCTTTTTTTTTTTTTCCTGGCTGCTTTTAATATATTTTTGGAAGGCAAAGGGGTTAAAGTTCTTCAGTTTCTTTCTCTTTTTTTTTTTTTTTTTGGGACAGAGTCTCACTCTTTAACCCAGGCTGGAGAGTAGTGGCGTGATCTCAACTCACTGCAACTTCTGCCTCCCGGGTTCAAGCAATTCTCATGCCTCAGCCTCTTGAGTAGCTGGAATTACACATATGCACCACCATGCCTGGCTAATTTTTGTATTTTTAGTAGAGATGGGAGTTTTGCCATGTTGGCTAGGCTGGTCTTGAACTCCTGACCTTAGGTGATCTGCCCGCCTCCACCTCCCAAAGTGCTGGGATTACAGGGATGAGCCACAGCACTCAGCTGTTCTTCAGTTTCACTATTTTATTTCTCCTTCCAGAGATCTGTCAGGCTTTCTGAATCTTAGGCTGAGTATTGTCAAAAAATTCTGGAACTTCTTCCCATCTTCTATAGTTTATCCTTTTGGAATTCTTTTAGAGCACCTTAGGCCATCTTTTTAGCCAATCCTGAATTGGTTTTTTCTCCCCCACAGACTGAGACCTCCTCTGAAGCAGAAAAATCAGATATTTAACTTTGCATTTATAGCACTTCGCACAAGGTAGACCCTTAATAAATGTTTGCTGAATGAATATGCAAAGACAGCAAACAAGCTCACTGCTGATCTTCTGGCTAGCATAAAATCCACTTGTAAATCATCATTCTGACTATACCTCAGGTATTACATTTTCATTTACTTTTTAGTCTCTTATCTCATTTACATTTACTTTTACATTTACACTTACTTTTTAGTCTCTTAATCTCATTTCACATTGTCTTTTCTCTTTGTCTAAGCCATCTCCTGGATTATTTATTAGATCAATTTTCTAGTTCACCAGTGTTCTCTTCAACTACCTCTAATCTGTTTAATTCAGTGAACTTTTAATTCCTATTTTTAAATTTATCATCTCTAGAATTCCATTTTCTTAAAAATTGTTTAGTCATTTTTTTAGTCTCTTTTAAGACTCATATTTTAAATGCTTTACATTTTTTTGTTTTGCCGGGCACGGTGGCTCACGCTTGTAATCCCAGCACTTTGGGAGGCCGAGGCGTGCAGATCACGAGGTCAGGAGATTGAGACCATCCTGGCTAACACGGTGAAACCCCATCTCTACTAAAAATACAAAAACTTAGCCGGGCATGGTGGCGGGCGCCTGTAGTCCCAGCTACTCGGGAGGCTGAGGCAGGAGAATGGCGCAAACCCGGGGGGCGGAGCTTGCAGTGAGCCAAGATTGCACCACTGCACTCCAGCCTGGAGTACAGTGGTGCGATCGATCTCGGCTCACTGCAACCACTGCCTCCTGGGCTCAAGCAATCCCACCTCAGCCTCCTGAGTAGTTGGAACTACAGGCATGCACCACCATGCTCAGCTAATTTTTGTAAAGATGAGATTTCACCATGTTTCCCAGGCTTGTCTTAAACTCCTGTGGCTCAAGTGATCCTCCTGCGGTATCTCCCAAAGTGTTGGGATTACAGGTGCGAGTCACCATGCTTGGCTAAAAAAAAAAACTTCTGAAGCATGTTAAAATATTTATATTTTTGTTGGCTTTCTTTTGTTTGTGTTTTGAGACCGAGTCTTGCTCTGTCACCCAGGCTGGAGTGCAGTGGCGCGATCTTGGCTCACTGCAACCTCTGCCTCCCGGGTTCAAGCGATTCTCATGCCTTGGCCTCCCAAGTAGCTGAGACTACAGGCGTGTGTCACTATGCCCAGCTAAAAATATTTATATTTTTGACTGCTAAATCCAATAAAGAAGTATTTACAGGTCCATTTCTGATGTCTTTGTTATTCCTGCTGGCTTTTACTCATGGTGACTTGTGTTCTAGTTAAAGCTGCCTTTCTCGAGAGGTAGTTTCTGTTTATTTCTGAGAGTCTTCTAAGGATGTTTAGGTTATTTATGCTGCTGCTAGACTGTAAGAAATACTTAACTTGGATCTTTCTCTTCTTACCAAATATTTCTCAAAAGAAACAATTCTCCAACAGATGACTATCAGTGCTGGGGTGCATTTGCCATCACTCTCATCAACAGGATCAAAAATGGGATTATTTCTACTTTAGAGGATAGTTTAGAGGAAGTAAAAATGTGAGAAAGGTATGCTGCTGAAATGCCTAAACACTCAAATTCTTTACCACTTGTATCTACGTTCAACTTAAGGGGGATTTTTATTTGGCAGAGAAAGTACCTCTTTTTTTTGTTTTGTGACAGAGGGTCGCTCTGTCACCCAGGCTAGAGTGCAGTGGCGTGGTCTCAGCTCATTGCAACCTCTACCTCCCAGGTTCAAGCAATTCTCCTGCCTCAGCCTCCCGAGTAACTGGGATTACAGGTGCCCACCACCATGCCCGGCTAATTTTTGTATTTCTGGTAGAGACAGGGTTTCACCATGTTGGCCAGGATGGTCTAGAACTCCTGACTTCGTGATTCACCCGCCTTGGCCTCCCAAAATGCTGGGATTATAGGCATGAGCCGCCACGCCTGGCTGGAAAGTACCTCTTACAAGAAAGGTAATCCCTTCTGCAGTTTGGTTACTGTACCATCCATATCAGCCTCTAAGTCATGAATCATGAAAATTGCATGATTATTATTTATTTCAGGCATGTCATGGAAGAATGCTTGAGGAACAACTCTACAATTGTAGAAATGCACAAACCTGTGAGGATCATCTGGATCACAGTTAGGAAGAAACTGAGTAATTGCTTCTGCTACTTCTTCATTTGATAAAACGTCCCAGAGTCCATCAGTGGCCAAGATCAGCACATCATCTGATCCATGATCATATTTTGAAAGATCATAGATTCTTACCTGAAAAAAAAAAACACAGGAATACCACCACTTAAGAAATTGGAAGCATATTATTCTCCCTAACAAATTGACTTCTGATCCCCCTTCCCTTTTCCTGCCCAGCCTAGTGGTTTGCAGATATGCATTGTAGGGTACTTGATTATACAGAAAGCTTTGTGGCCAGGGATAGTCTCCCTTGGAGACTTGCTTTATAGACACATGGGGCCTAATACACATTTGTGAATGAGCCTAAGAGGTGGGCTTAGTAATTGACACAGAAGAAATTAATTGAAAATGTAATACCTGAGGTATAGTCAGAATGATGATTTACAAGTGGATTTTATGCTAGCTAGAAGATCAGCAGTGAGCTTGTTTGCTGTCTTTGCGTATTCATTCAGCAAACATTTACTAAGGGTCTACCCTGTGCGAAGTGCTATAAATGCAAAGTTAAATATCTGATTTTTCTGCTGCAGAGGAGGTCTCAGTCTGTGGGGGAGAGAAAACCAATTCAGGATTCTTAGTAGCTGCTCTACATGTATTTGTCTAGGAGTAAGGAGACATTCTATTTCACGCACTCACTTGAAACCTTTCTTGCGTTACCTGCTCTGAGGCCCAAGCAGCCAACTTCTCTCACATAAGGATGGGGCTCTGACACTACCTTCATGTTTCAGGAGCCTCACAGTTTCTGAGGCTCCCAGAAGATACATGCTCCCTCTGAACCTCCAAAGTATGTCTTTGTCTTGACGGACTTAAGTCTTTCCTCATGTCTAGTACCTTAAATGACTTGCATATTTCAACACCCACCTAAGCTCTTGAAAGAGAATGAGGCAGCCTAGGCCAAACTAGTAAGAATAAAAATCAAGCCTCACTTGGGCTAGGCCACAGTTCTATGTCCATCCTACTCCAATGTGGGTGGGGAGGGATAGGGAGGTGTGGAGAGGGGTTTGGGGTTTCACTGCTCTTCCCTCCTAATTTGGCAGAATCAATCCCTGCCTATACCATCTCATGAACTGAGAAGAAAAGCAAGTCAATTTAATCAATCTCCTTCGGCTTCCCTTATTACTCTATTTTCTTCTTTCTTTTTTTTTTAATTGAGATGGAGTTTCTCACTGTGTTGCCCAGGCTGGAGTGCAGTGGCGTGATCTCAGCTCACCGCAACCTTCGCCTCCAGGGTTCAAGCGATTCTCCTGCCTCAGCCTCCCAAGTAGCTGGGATTACAGGTGCATGCCACTACACCCAGCTAATTTTTGTATTTTTAGTAGAGACTGGGTTTTACCAGCTGGGTCTCAGCTGGTCTGGAACCCCTGGCTTCAAGTGATCTGCCCGCCTCAGCCTCCCAAAGTGCTGGGGTTACAGGCATGAGCCACCATGCCCAGCCCATTCCTGTATTTTCTAAACGCAAGTCTGAGTGAAAGCGATAGGTCAGGGCACGTGTCCTATGGCACAGCCATTGTTATGTTACCTCAGATCTAGAGACAATCATATCACCTCAGCCTAGAGACTAAATCTTTTTAGGTCTTTGAAAGCCAAGCCTCCTATGTTTTAGAAAAGTTTGTCCAGGCTAGTGATGCCCTGGCGTGGGGCTGGTCCTGTGGGCTGACAGTCTACTCCCAGCAGCAGAACACAACAAAATGTCTACCCACAGGGCCCTGGCTGAACGAGCTCAAATGAAAAGCAGCCACCAGGCGCCAGGCCTTTGTGGCCTGTGAACAAGAAGGTAACAATTAGCTAATGGCCCAGCACATGAGCTGCACTCAAGGGAGGAACACTCAGGAGTATACTGCACTGGCGTTTAACATCTTCTTTCCAAAAGGCATGCTCACTTAAGGCTAAACTTATGTTCCAGAGAAGGCACTCAGCCTTTTAAGCCAAATTAAAGAAAACAGGAAAGCTTCAGTTTCCAGCAGACCAGAAAGTCCCAAATGTCAGAATTCTGTCCTCAGGTCACCGACGAATGTGGTCCAATTTTCACTCTATCAGAAACAAGCAACCCTCCTATGCTTTATTTTCTATGGTTCTTCGGTCTGTTAGAGCAGAGCTTCTCTATTAATGTGCACAGAAGTCAGCTAGGGATCCTGCTAAAGTCCAGATTACAATTCAGTTCTGGGTGGGCTTGAGAGCTGTGGTTCAACTTCCTCCCAAGTGATGCCAATGCTGCAGGTTCACAGAGAGGATTCCTACTGGGCCAGATTTACACACAAGGGAATCAACGGCTCAGTGGACTTTATGATGACTGTGGAGACTGTTCCTTAGAGTGGGCTATTGACAGACTGTAAATGTCACTCCTGGGCTCCTAGCTTCAAGTACTGGTTCACTGTGTTTTTTATTTCAGTATACAATAACTTTTCTTGAGAGACACTGCTAATAGGAGGCCAAGGCAGGGGGATCACTTGAGGCCAGGAGTTCGTGACCAGCCTGGGCAACATAGTGAGACTCTATCTCTACAAAAATTAAAGAAAACAGTGAGACCCTGGGCATGGTGGTGTGTGCCTGTGGTCCCAGCTACTTGGGAGGCTGAGGCAGGAGAATTGCTTGAACCCAGAAGTTTGAGGCTGTGTTGAGCCATGACTGTGCCATTACACTCCAGCCTGGGTGACAGTGAGACCCAGTCTTTAAAAAAAAAAATAGTGTTTAGGGGATTGATTCCTAGCTTTTTTTTTTTTTTTTTTTTTTTTTGAGATGGAGTTTTGCTCTTGTTGCCCAGGCTGGAGTGCAATGGCACGATCTTGGCTCACTGCAACCTCTGCCTCCCAGGTTCAAGCGATTCTCCTGCTTTAGCCTCCCTAGTAGCTGGGATTACAGGCATGTGCCACCATGCCCGGCTAATTTTGTATTTTTAGTAGAGACGGGGTTTCTCCATGCTGGTCAGGCTGGTCTTGAACTCCCGACCTCAGGTGATCCACCCGCCTCGGCCTCCCAAATTACTGGGATTACAGGCATGAGCCACCGCGCCTGGCCGATTCCTAGCTTCTTATTGGGTTATACCTACAATAAATTTTTGGGATAATCTGAACTCCTTATGATAGACAATGTTGAGTCCTAAGAGGTGGTGAGATGTGGATCTCCGAATCTTATGCTTGTAGTTAAACAGGAGATTCCATTTGCCTTGCTGCTTCTTCTAAAAGAGAGGGTTCAGGTCTGTAGATAACATCCATTTAATTTCAGAGTCTGCCTTATGAGTAGGGTGCCAAACCCTCTTTAAAGTGCTTCCTGCTGACCCAAGAAATGTGACAGGTTGTGTTATTCAAGCTGAAGTTGTCTTGTCCACACTCAAATGGAAATCTGGCCAACAGAATGGGTGTGGGTTGATACATACACACATTATAAAATGCTACTCTTCAATTCCATCAATAAATGTAATCTTTCCCTAATTCTACTGTTCCCATTTCTATGCTCGGCTCCCTAATGTAGTTTAATTAGCCAACATGAAAATCCTTCTCAAGACCATTCTTCATGTAATTTGCATGGAAATAATAAAAAGCTGATCACAACCCTGGTCTATGAAGCACTCCCCAATTAACATCTTTTGAGGTTTTTACAAACACCCTCTGTTTCCTGCCCTTTAGCCAATTTCCAAAAATCTTTGCTAAATTTCCACTTACAACTTGTGTCTTATACATTAACCTGTGATGCAGAACATTTTGCAAAAATGTTTTCAGAAGAATTGGACTGCCGTGCAAGTCATCCCACTGTGTGCTCATCCTCCCCAGCAGCAAAGGCTTCAAAGGATTCCACTGGGCTCCGGAGTCCTGACCTTCCCTCCCTGAAGCTGTTGTTGGCCTTACTCAATCGGACCATACTCACATCCTCAAAGCTCCCCTGTTCAATTCCTTAAATAGCTTCTTAATGTTCCTGGAAGCCTCACATCAAACTAATGGGCTCTGAAGCTCCCCAGGACTCAGACATCTGGAAGAGTCTTTGCAGCCCTGGAGGGGACAGGTGTGCTACAGAAACGCCTTTGAAGTGGGACTGGGGAACATGGTCAGACCTTCTAATGGCTCCTTCCCGGGTTCCCATCTGCCAAGAAAGGGAGAGAAAAGCCACACGAATCCTTGAGATTCTTGCAGATTTTCAGAACAATATAATCTGAGCAGCTGAAAAATGGGACCTGTGTGGACCTGCCTTTCTGCTGCCTTCAGTACACTTTTATTGCATACTTGCTGTGTGCCAACTCGTTTTCCAGGCACGACACAGCGGACAAAACTGACAAAGCCTCTCACAACTTCTAAACTAGTAGACGAGATAGACATCCAAATAAATTACAATGTCAGAAGATGACAGATGCTCTGAAGAAAAATCCAGCATGGTAAGGAGAACAATAGAGTCATTTTAGAAGATGAGGTCACGGTGGGCCTTTCTGGAAAGGTACCATCTGAGTGAGTCAACTTCCCATGGGTCCCTTCTTGCACCTCCCCAACCTTCCTTTGGAATCCTGTTACTCAGTGTTAGACTGGTGGTGAGGAAGGGGGTGCTGAGAAAGGCAGGTGCCACTCCCTCCTGCCAAAGCAATCCTAAGGAGGACCAAAAAGAAGTCATCTTTTTCCCTGGTCCTCTGCAGGCACAATCCTTTCACACCCACTAATATACCATTTACCTATATGCTTCACTGTGGGTAAACCTTTGTCTATCAGTTTTGTGTGAAACTGTAATCATCGATTTATGGCCCTGTCCTGACACTAGACTGTAAACACCATGAGGGTTGGGACTGTTTTATTCCTCTTTGTATCTTCAATGCCCAACTTAACACCTGGTTCACTGAATGAATAATCACTGAAACTGATTGTCCCACAGAGATGAAGCTCTGTGCCTTGTCCTTTAGGTACAGAGAGTGACACATAGCATCTGATCTACCCTGGAAGACTCTCAAGGCTGATCCTGTCTCAGCAGAATCTGAACCTGAAATATGGCAGAATACTATTGCTTTTGCGAGGGCAACCAGGTGAAGAACAAAAAGTGAATGTGTTCCAGCCCCTCATGAGGCTTCTGAAGCTTTCCTTATGATCTGATCACAACAAAGGAGACAGGCAACTGACAAACAGCACGCTGGCCCTGAAACACCGCTGGCATCTTTGTTATCAGCCTTTCAGGGCCCACTTTTCTGTCTCTTCTAAAAGATTAGATATTCTCAAACCTAAATGTGTTTAGAATCGCTTGGACTGCTACCTTAACCAAGTTAAGATTCAAAGATCCTACCTTTAAGAGCCTGATTGTACAGATCTGAGCTGCATACTTCAACAAGGACCCCAGGGAATTCTGATGCAAGTGATGGGGGTAATCTCACCTTGAAAATCTGTAACAGACGATAAACTCCTTTAGGGGTAAGGTCCCTCTTATCCTATCTGTTTTTGTGCCCAGAACAGAGCACTGTGCCTAGCACTCAATTCACAACCGAAGAAAGCATTTCCTTATTGGGTATTTACCCCCTGTCCAGCTTACAATGAACACCCAGGGGGTTAGTCATCTTATTGTCCCACCAAAATTCAACTTCTGAGGCTGGGCACGGTGGCTCACGCTTGTAATCCCAGCATTTTGAGAGGCCGAGGCGGGCGGATCACGAGGTCAGGAGATCAAGACCACGGTGAAACCCCGTCTCTACTAAAAATACAAAAAAATTAGCCAGGCGTGGTGGCGGGCGCCTGTAGTCCCAGCTACTCGGAGAGGCTGAGGCAGGAGAATGGCGTGAACCCGGGAGGCGGAGCTTGCAGTGAGCCGAGATTGCGCCACTGCACTCCAGTCTGGGTGACAGAGCGAGACTCCGTCTCAAAAACAAAAAACAAAAAACCAAAATTCAACTTCTGAAGGCCCAGAAATCCCAATTTGTATTTTCTCTGTGGGTCTAGCAGCATCTTCTATAGTGTAAACCACAGTAGGTCTTCAGGACATACTTGCTGAGGCAAAGCATAAACAGGGGAAGGAGAGAGAAAGAAACAAATTAAACTTACAAGGTACTTTCAGAAGACCCCCTCATTTCACGGTGATCCAACAGATTTAGTTTGTTAACTGAGACACTTCCAAATCGTCAAAAAAATGTAATGTGCTGATATATAACAGAAGTGGCAAACTCTTTCCTTTTCTTCCTTTGTTTTCAGTGGAGCTGCCGATAAACATTCAGTGTGGAGGAGCAGGAATAAGTCTGGGGGCAAACAAGAACCTTGACTAATGTGCTCTGAATGAGCCAAGTGCTGACTGCTCTCACACAGCCCTCAGCTTCAGAGCACTTAGAGATGTCCTTAATGTCAACATTGGGCACTTATTTTACACAGGAGCCTGTGACAAGTAACTCTTTAATACAGCACCTCTGCTTAGTGCTCGGCTGCAGGCTGCTGTTTCAGCGTTTGTGTAATACTTGCTCCCATCTTTGCCTTATTACTGATGATATTTCGGTGGCATGTTAGGAGGGCTCATACCACTATAAGCTGACTCTGGCTTCTTAAAGCTACTTTTAAAAAGAATCCATCAATTCTTCCATTTGCCAAATCTCCGCCGCTTCTCTAGGATGCCCTCACAGCTTTTATGTCTTGATCAGTTCAGCAGATTCTCCAAACTGGTTTTTCCCTTTTAAGTACTCAATGTAGGACAATGAGCTCCTGCAGCTCAGGACTGGCTTTGTGGAAGAGAAAGAGGCTTGCCCTTGTTATCAGAAGCCTTGCTTCAGGTCTCTGCTTCTAACAAGCTTTGTGACTTGAGAAGAACCACTTTTTTTTTTTTTTTTGAGACAAGGTCTTGCTGTGTCGCCCAGGCTGGCGTGCTGTGGCACAATTCTGGCTCACTGCAGCCTCAACCTCCCACACTCAAGCAACCCTCCCATCTCAGCCTCCCAAGTAGCTGGGACTATAGGCGCACACTACCTATACTTTTTTACTTTTTGTGGAGACGAGTTTCATCATGTTTCCCAGGCTGATCTCAAACTCCTGAGCTCAAGAGATCTGCCCACCTTGGCCGTCCAAAGCGCTGGAATTACATGTACACACCACTGCACCTGGCCTAGCGCTCAATTTTCCTATCTCTGAAATCATTTTTTAAAAACTGAAAAACACAAGAAAAAGGAAGTATTATAACAACTGCTCTACTTCTCTCACAAAGCTGTAATTAAGATCAAATACTGTGGAAGGGAACTGCCAATTTTAATTCTTTTATGGCACTGATCTCAGGGCAACCACATCTGAATATCATCTAGTCGGTAGAAGGAAAGGATTAAGAGTGGGCTCAGGGGAACTGGGATTCAATGCCCAAAGTCTCATTTAAAATAGCAGTGACTGGAGCTCTCAATAGTGTTTCCTGGCAGAAATAGCCAAGGTGGTTCCCAAGGTAAAGGCTGCCAATAGTTGGTGGGAAATAAAGAGATGAAATCTTATCCCCTCTATTTCATGTGTCCAACCCAACAGCTCAACCTATCGATCTTTGGATATGACACTTACGACAAGAAGAAAATAAAACACCAGCACACTTCCTGCAGCCCTATAAACCAAGTAGATCATTTCAAGATTGGCATTCCAGCAGGCCACCAAGACTACACCCAAATTCTCTGTAGTATTCTATCTACTTTACTTGACGTCATGAAACAAACACTGAATTTGGTGGCAGAAGACTTGGGTTTGAAACCCACCTCTGCATTAGGCAAAATCACTTTATTCATTCAGTTTCAAAGCTTACAGACCATCTGCTGGGAATACCGAAGGTAAGTGGGGTACCAATTCCTTGGATGGACGAGCTGGACATCGTATGCCCTACACGAAGAGGAAGCTGCAGGGGCCAAAGCCTGGGGATGTGAGAAAGGGCTGGTGTGTTTGGGCAGCTTTACCTCTCTTGGTTTGGCTACAGTACTGGATGTCCCCTGGGGAGTAGGGAGGGTGAGGCTGGACTTCTCAAATCTCCCGTCTCTGTGAAATGAGAGGTTAGGCCTAGGTGGCCACTGGGGCTGCTCATGGCTCCAAGATCCTCTGACTCTCATCACAGCATCAGGCCTTGATGTGACTGACCACAGGACTTCAGAACATTGGGCTACAAGTGAATCCAGTGACACTGAAGTGTTACAAATATGTTGGCTGCTCATACTATGCAAAAGGAGCTGTTTTGGCTGTAGGTATAAATTTATACTTGAAATATGCCATAGATATTCTTGAGAGTTTGTTTTTTGGAGTCTACAGACCAAACATTTGACTTTGGAGGGTAAATACGGTATGATAGCTCAAAAAGTTTCTTTCGAAACCAGCTAAAATATGAGGTATTGTGCAGAGAGCCTGAAGGTATAACCAATGCCTAGCTGCTATTGCATAAACATTACATTTTTTACACACAAGCCCTGGCACCTTAACAATTCTCTGGGTTTCCAATGGTTTGTTCACCACTAAATCCAAAGGACCATTGAATGAATTAGTGAATGAATGGGCTTCAACATAGCTCAATAATTATTTTAAGTCTATCTTCACAAAAATGCCCATCTGCAAAGATAAGCGTCAGAAGAAATCCCAGCCTGCGAATGCAAACATGAGGGTGCAGAACAGATGAACCGAGTTGCCTCAAGTCCACCCAGGAGGCAGGTGAGGCAGAGAGTGACCACACATCCCTGTTTGCTCTAACAGTTTTGGTTTGCGCCTGTTTTTCCAGCATAATTATTAATAGTGCCCCCTTTGATTCTTGAAAATTCCTGGTTGAGGGGTTAAGATGGTCACCTGACAAATAATAAAATGACTGCTATTTCTGGCCATTGGGACTGAAAGAATCAGTGTCACTACTTCACAGGACTCTTCGCCACAGCAGGTTTTCAGAGATCTCAAGAGCAAGCGAGCAAGCTATTATGCATGCTGCCTTAGAAGGGGAGATACAATCACCACGGGTAAACTGTGGGATATTTGCTGTGTGACAAAGTCAGTCCCACTGATTGCAGTTGTTCTGGTAGCAAGAAGCCCAGGACATGGCTGTTCAAGTGCAGAATGAGGTATATCATGTCCTTAACCCACCAGCCTGGCATGAGCCACATGCATTGTGAGTCTGGGGTTTTTACAGGCATCAGAAGCGAGGAAGTGCACGCTGATTGGTTCATGGGTGGCCATGAGTGGGCCAGAAAAGCACCATAAGCTCTCACTCCAGGCCGTGGACTCCACCTGGAACTGACAGCCTGGCTTCCACGCTTCAAGTCACCCCTGGCTTGAAGGTGCTGCTTCACACAGTCCGGGACTACAATATGGATGCATCACAAACCCATTTTAGGATTGTAAAGCAAGTTCCTGCAGCACAGTGAAGAACAGCTTATTGATGGCAGTAGCAGCCTGTCTGGAGCAGCTGCTGCAAAGATGCTGGCTGTAGCAGGGGTGGCACAGCCAGGGTTGTGTGCTCCATGGAGCTGGTGGGAGCTGGGAACAGGTGGGAGCTCCCAAGTTGGTGGGACAGGAGCCCTGTCCTCCTGGGTGCAGGTGCAGCCACCCAACCATGGCTGCAGACCCAGGCATCCCTATGCTCTTGGGTGCCTTGGAAGTCCCCCTGCCCCGGCAGGCTTGGAAGTGTCTGCTCCTGCTGCCTGGCCTTTCTCAGCTCCCAGTGCCTACTCCAGTGTGGAGCAAAGTTGTCGTTGAGCCTGGTCACTGTCGTGACCCGGCCGGGTGTGTGGGGGCTTGGGGCAGCAGTGACACGCCAGTCCCCTGCCACCTCAGCCACCTCTGGACTTTGGTCACCACAGAGCAGGGGAGGGAGGCCGAGAGGAAGGGCTGAGGGTGGCTCAAGGTGGGCCTGCAGGCACCTCTTGATGCAGACAGCCAGGGTGTCATGGATGACATGTTGATGGCAGCAGGAAGCACATAGGTTCTGGGTGGGAAAGGGGCAGGTCCCCAGTAAAGCAGCACCTTCAAGCCAGGGGTGACTTGAAGCATGGGAGCCAGGCTGTCAGTTCCAGGTGGAGTCCACAGCCTGGAGTGAGAACTTACGGTACATTTCTGGCCCATTCATGGCCACCCACGAACCAATCAGCGTGCACTTCCTCCCTTCTGAAGCCTGTAAAAACCCCAGACTCAGCCATACTCACAGAGACAATGGGACAACCTGCCTGCAGATAGGAGCTACCCATTTTGGGTCTCCTCTCCACTGAGGGCTGCACTCATCAGGATGACCTGCCTGTAGAAAGAAGCTACCCACTTCAGGTCTCCTGAGCCTTGTACTATCACTCAATAAAGCACCTCTTCACCTTGCTCGCCCTCCAGTTGCCCATGTATCTCATTCTTCCTAGATGTGGGACAAGAACTCAGGACCCACTGAATGGTGGGACTGAAAGAGTTGTAACACAAACAGGGCTGAAACACACCTCCCCCTTGCCACACTGCAGGCAATGAGGGGGAGAGAAGAGAGGAGGAAAGAGCCATGGCCCTTCGGGGAACCCAGACTTAGGAGCTCCCCCGAGCCAGGGCTGTGACACCCCTCTTTGGGGCTCTACAGTTCCTGGTGCCTCCAAGCTTTCAGGCACCACCATGTTTCCTGGCGGCCACCGTGGAAGCCACAGTGGTATGCCTGGTTCAGCCATGGCAGGGAGCCGGTGCCTGTGCTGGGGTGCCACAGGTGGTATGTCTGGATGTGCGTAGTGGCTGAACCCCGTACTTGCTTACTCGCTCACACACCCCTCACTGCTCTGTGCCTGGATTGCTCTTGGCAGGCATGGGGTCTGGGCCGGTAGCAAAAGCTGAGTGCAGCCTGCCAGGCTGAGTGGGCAGAACAGGCCCAGTGGGCCCGAGCAAAACTTGGGCAAAGATGCCACCAGCCACAGTGGTTTCTGGCTAGTGAAGCAACACGCTAAGGATCCTGTGACATTATCTGTTTCTCAAACAGTGGTCTTTGGATCACTTGCTTCAGAATTATCCAAAATGTAAAAATGTTTAGAACTCATCCTAGATCTAGTGATTCAGATTTTCAGGAAGTGGATTCCAGGGATTTGCATTTCTTCTTTTTCAAAGACAGGGTCTTGCTCTGTTGCCCAGGCTGTAGCGCACTGGCACAATTTCCCACCACAGCCTTCACCTCCCAGGCTCAAATGATCGATCCTCCCACCTCAGCCTCCCAAGTAGCTGGTACTACAGGTGCACACTACCATGCCTGGCTAAGTTTTGTGTTGTTTTTAGAGATACGGTCTCACTATGTTGCCTATGCTGGCCTCAAACTCCTGAGCTCAAGCCAACCTCCTGCCTTGGTCTCCCAAAGTGCTAGAATTACAGGCATTGAGTCACCACGCCCAGGATTTGCATTTTTGACACCAACTTCTAAACATTCTTATACGCATTAATGCAATAAATATAAAAAAGATATAGCATATTTAACTGAAACATCTAGATGAAATTATTATTTTTCAGCCGGGCGCGGTGGCTCACGCTTGTAATCCCAGCACTTTGGGAGGCCGAGGCGGGCGGATCACGAGGTCAGGAGATCAAGACCACGGTGAAACCCCGTCTCTACTAAAAATACAAAAAATTAGCTGGGCGTGGTGGCAGGCGCCTGTAGTCCCAGCTACTCGGAGAGGCTGAGGCAGGAGAATGGCGGGAACCCAGGAGGCGGAGCTTGCAGTGAGCCGAGATCACGCCACTGAACTCCAGCCTGGGTGAGAGAGCAAGACCCCGTCTCAAAAAAAAAAAAAAAAAAAAAAAAAGAAAAAGAAATTATTATTTTTCAGGAGGGGATCAGAGGGCAACAATCTCCAATGACAGGAAATGACACATACAGGTTGGTTTCTGTTGTGTGACCATGAATTATTGTGAGTTGCTAAGTTAGTTTTTTGGGTGTGTCAGAGTAAATCTCAAGTTTTATTCAAATAGCTGGTTGGCAAATCTCAAGTCATTGGCCAAATGAGAACAAGCCATGTAAATGACACATAGATGCACACAACTGATTTTTATAGCCAGACCTGAGAGTTAGAGATGGAGATGGACAGACCACATCATGAAGTCTCTCCCATGTAAGGTGAGAATATACCAGAATCAAAGAAAGTAGCTTCTGCATACTTTTTTTTTTCTTTTTGAGACAGAGTCTTACTCTGTTGCTCAGGCTGTAGTGCAATGGCGTGATCTCAGTTCACTGCAGCCTCTGCCTCCTGGGTTCAAGCGATTCTCATGCCTTAGCCTCTCACGCAGCTGGGATTACAGGCATGCATCACCATGCCTAATTTTTGTATTTTTAGTAGAGACAGGGTTTCACCATGTTGGCCAGGCTGGTCTTGAACTCCTGGCCTCAGGTGATCTGCCCACCTCAGCCTCCCAAAGTCCTGTGATTACAGGCAGCAGCTGCCACACCCAGCCTGTATACTCCTTGTTTTTTGAGATGGAGTCTCGCTCTGTCGCCAGGCTGGAATGCAGTGGCGAGATCTCGGCTCACTGCAACCTCTGCCTCCTGAGTTCAAGTGATTCTCCTGCCTCAGCCTCCCAAGTAGCTGGGACTACAGGCATGTGCCACCATGCCCAGCTAATTTTTGTATTTTTAGTAAAGACAGGGTTTCACCATGTTGGCCAGGATGGTCTCGATCTCTTGACCTCATGATCTGCCCGCCTCAGCCTCCCGAAGTGCTGGGATTACAGGTGTGAGCCACCATGCCTGGCCGCTTGTATATTTTAATGTGATTTCATCCCCAAATATATTCAAAGTGGTGGCGGTGGTGGTGGGGGGCAAATCGCCAAGGGTGTGCCATGCTAATTGAGAACACAGAAGTATGAGATATTACAGATATGCAAGACTGGAGAGTGGATCAAGAAAGCTGTCTAATATCAACGCTTTAGCCTAACAAAGTATCCTTAGAACTCCTCATTTTCCCTTTTTGCAGGGGGATACATGTTTTGTGAGGTCTGAGGTTTATGTAATTTTCGGGGTTCTCTTTAAGAATACAAAAGTAATTATGAATACAAATTTAGGTACTAATGTGAATGTTTATTAATGAGAAAAAAATTACAACAGATTACTGGAATCCTGGAAGCTGAGGTCCCTTTCCTTTGAGAAATGTTTACATAAATGTTTCCTGATTGCAACCTGGCTTCTCCTCTTCATCGGAAACAGCCTGTCTACATTTTCTGGCAACAATCAGAACTCACAGGGGCTGATCAGGGCGAAGGTCCCCAATACTCAAGTTTAATTAGCTTCTTTGTAAATCTGCCTTTACACTGCAAACTAGATTTCCTTTCTTAATTAGCTAAACAGCTAACTCATCAACTTATATTACTTAGTCCTGGAAAGACAGATGATTATTAGTTTCACCCTCAAGACTGCACAGCAGGGAGGGCAATTCTACAGGAAGGCTGTGATAGAGTGTCTGTCTCCAGGATGACTGCCATCAATTCCTTCCCTCCCTGTACAAGCATGTTATTCTTTACATCAAGAGGTGGATCCAATTCCCCTATCTTCAAACATGGACTGGCCTTAGAGATTTCCTTGACCAACAGAATGTGGCAGTGATGATGTTCTGGGACTTCTTAGGCTAGGTTTTAAGAAGCCTTGCTCATTCTGCCTGAGACTATATTCATTTCTCCCTTTCTCCCTCTCTCTCTCCCCTTCTCTCTCTCTCTCTTTCTCGTTCCCTCTTTCCTCTTTCCCCTTTCCTTCCCCTCCCTTCCTTCCTTTACTTCCTTCCTCTCTCTCTCTTGCTTTCTCTCTCTTTCTTTCAAGATGGGCTATCACTATGTTGCTCAGGCTGGCCTTGAGCTCCTGCGCTCAGGCAATCTTCCCACCTCAGCCTCCGAGTACCTGGGACTATAGCTACATGCCACCATGCCTATCTGGGATCCTTGAACCACCCACTCTTAGAATATTTCCTCTCAGAATCCAGCTGCCATGCTCTGGGAAGTCAAAACCACCTGGAGAGGCCATGTATTGCTGCCTCAGCTAAACTCCCAGTTGACAGCCAACATTAACATGTGAGAAAGCCATCTTGGACTTCCAGCCCAGACAGGTCTTCAGACAACCCCAGCCCCAACTCACATCCGACTTTGGCCATGTGAAAGGTCCTAAGGGAGAGCCACCCAACTGAGCCTAGTCAACCAACAGAACTATGAAAGAGAATCAGAAATTGGTCTGCAAAGCCTCTAAGTTTTGGAGGAGGTTTGTTTTGTAATCAAAAAAGGCACAGAGGAATTGTGTTGGGATATAACTCTTGCATGCCCTCTATCCCAATAAGACTGGAAAGATGAGACATGGGACAATGACCTCCCTGGAGTTATTTCTGTGGTCCCTATTTGTCTGTAAGTGGTGCTTGTTCCCTCCGCTCCTGTCCTCCAGCCGGTAAATACTAGGAAGACCCTCCCGCTGCTCTGGGATTGGGAGATGAGAGCCCACAGCTGTTCCACGGGTTTGATTTGGGGGCTAGAGGACAGGAATGAGAACTCCCATTTTGGTCTCAAATCCAAACCATTTTAACCAAACCAATCTAACTTTATACTAGTTATTAGTTATAAAGTTATTTTGACCCCAGACTCCAGTGTCCATCTTTTTAATTGGTTCAGAAAACTTACAGCAAAAAAGGCCTATTTTTTCCTCTTTAGACCTCAACAAGTACCACCATTCTTCCTTTCACATAGGTTGGAAAGCGAAGTCTTGTTTTTTAAATTTTACTTGGCTTCATCCTCTAAATCCAGGCTGCCTCATTATGCTACCTTTTAGTTTCCACGGTCCCTTTCCCAGTTCAGCTCCTCACTGCCACACTCTCAGTCCTGCAATGACTGCCCTGTCTGCAGCTCCCCCATCTCCCGTGGTTACGGCTAAGATACTCCTCTTACTGAAGACCTTATCTACTGCCTTAGGTCCAGTTCAAGGACCTCTGGGGTAATTAGCTTTATTAGAGCTAACAGCCCTTCAAGCTAATCTTTCAAACTCAAATGACCCCATAAGGCAAATTTTATTTCACACTAGATGATTTCTTCCTTTCTTTTAAAAAAATATTGTCCTATCTCATCTCTTCTTCTTTAGATTATATAGTTCTCCCTCCTATATCCAAATCCTCTAGTCCCTTAGAAAGCAAGAAACACATGCTTTATGGCTCATTGTTCTTTGGCTAACCATCTAACTAGCCACAAATTTGAATTCCTTGAAGATACGTTCCCCAGTGCTCTACTCAGTAAACACCACTGGACTCATGATACCTATGGAAAGAACCAGTGAAATTTTGTGGTTGTGATAGAGTAGGAAGAGGAGCTAGGAACCAATATTTATTATGCCAGGTTTTGTGCTAAGTACTTCGTATGTCATTTAGTTTTTTCCTTGGCTTCCCTAGTATAACAACTCTATTGTCCTCTTTTTCACCAAACAGGAAGCTGAGATCCAGGGAAGTACTTTTTCAAGGTCACTCAGTAAGGGCGGCGATAGAGCTTGAAGTCAAGATTGACTACCAGTCTAAGTTTTTTAACCACCATATTATACGGCCTCCAGGTTTTTCTGAGGGGTCCAGGGAATTCTTTAAAACAAATTTTTCTTCCTCTTCCAAATAGAATTACTGTTACCATTTTTTAAAACTTCAAGACTTTCGGCTATGCATATACGCTTTTTTTCTGCATATCATCACACTCTGTATGAACAATCAGGTTCTGCTTCACTTCAGATGGCACAGCCATTTTCCCATGTCAGTATGCACCAATATTGTTTCTGATGAATGGGCCAGACTGTAGAAAGCACAAAATACAACAAAATATGTTCTTTCTCCAAATGGGATTTTGGCTTGGGCATAAAAAGTCACCCAGAATCAGAAGACTATAAATGTTAAGATGTAAACGTGTTAAATATTATTCATGTTTCCATGGGAGAAAATGGGGGAATCCCAAAAAACGTAGGAATTCTAAGAGACAAGGTCTCACTCTGTCACCAAGGCTTGAGAGCAGTGGTGTGATCACAGCTCAAGGCAGCCTTGAACTCCTGGGCTCGAGTGATTCTCTGGCCTCAGTCTCCCGAGTAGCTGACATTACAGGCGTGCACCACTATGCCCTGATCATTTTTAAACTTTTTGTCGAGACAGGGTTTCATTATATTGTCCAAGCTGATCTTGAACTCCTAGGCTCAGGTGATCCTCCCACTTCAGCCTCCCAAAGCGTGGAGATGATAGGCGTGAGTCACTGTGCCTGGCCTTCATTCTCTCTCTTTTTCATGGGGAGGGGTGGTGGGAAACAGGGTCTTTCTCTGTCACCCAGGCTGGGGCGCAGTGGTACAATCATGACTCACTGCAGCCTCGACCTTCTAGGCTCAAGCGATCCTCCCACGTCAGTATCCCCAGTAGCTGAGACTACAGGCAGGTACCACTAATTTATTATTTATAAATTTATTATTTATAGATACTACATTTGGGAGAATTTATTATTATTATTATTATTATTATTATTATTATTATTTTTGTAGAGACAAGGTTTTCTCCATGTTGCCCAGGCTGGTCTTGAACTCCTGGGTTCAAATGATCCTCTCGCCTTGGCCTCCCAAAATGCTGGGATTACAGGTATGATCCACTGTGCCTGGCCCATTCTGTATTCATTTGAAAGTGAATGCAAGGAATCTTTAAGTGTGAAGACTTCCAGAAGCCGGTGGGGAAGGAAGACTAATATTTACTATCTCTGACCACGTACCACATCTTGTGCCAGGCAATTTCACTGATGTTCTCATTTGCTTTTCCTAACTACTTGTCAACATAGGGATTTTTACCCCACCTTAAGGAAGAGAAAAGACAGGCTGTGATTGCTCTGGTAACACTGGTGTTGGGTTGGAATTCAGATACTAGAGTCTAAGGTCTTTGTTCTTTTAAAGAAGGTGTTTCAGATAAAAGAAAAAGAAAATCTAGATTTTAGAAAATCAAGAGTGAGCTAAATAAGTGATCTGGAGTTATAAAAAATAGCTGATAGGAATCTTGATAACCAAGGAAAGGAAAAATGAAGCAGAAATAAAACTGGGCCCCTGTGGTTCAGTCTAGCAGGGGCGGGAAGGGGGCTTGCTGAGCTGAGGAGTGAGCGGGCTCCGCAAACTGGCCCCAAATAGAGAAGGCCTTGTTTCTCCAAGAGCCCAAAATGGGGCTAAAGGCAACAGCACAGTCTTTGTGTGGGGGCTAGAAAGAAGGGTGAAATTAAGAAGAATCCTAGCTCTACGGAGGGCCTGTCACTGGCCAAGAAGGGGTGTGGCACAGAGAACATCTGGAGGTTTGGGCTGCTGGCCTGTGCTGGGCTGTCTGAGTTACAGAACATGAGATGTGTGCTGGACTGGGAGTGGGAGAATTGCTGAGAAAGAAGAATGTGAGGAGAGCCTGGGCTCCAGTGCGTTTGAGTTAACAAGTCCTTTCCTTCTCCACTGAACTCTTTTAGGACAGTATAAAAAAGTTGAATGGCAAACTTCACTAAGCAAGAGGATGGGGGACCTGGCTGGGACCGTTTTCCTTATGCTGGGGGAGAGGCTGCACCCTACGCTGTTAGGCAGAAAAAACCAGGTACTGTAGGATAGAGGGGAGTCAAAACATCCCCTACACTCAACCCACACCTCCAGAGAACAGGCCTGTGCTCGACTGGTGGTGAGGGCCTCTCTTGGAATTCAGTTTTTGGCCACAAATCCCTGCCTTAGACTGGGGAAGGTTTGAGGGAAGCTCAGCAAACCTGGCGGCTGCTCTTTGGGTTTGGCAAACTCGAGATTTTTCCAGCGCCTTGTGTTCAGCGAAACTGAAAATGTGTTTGGCTAGAAACCCTTCACTAATTTTTAAACCCCTGTGAGTTTTTTTTTTTTTTTTTTAACATAAATTTGATCCACATGTTTTTGATTTATTTATATTTAACTCATCAAATCGAATTAGGAGCCACAATGATGAATGGGAACAATGCTGATTTCCAAGAAGATTTTTGAGCCCTTTTTCTTAGAATTCAAACACATTCCACCCCCAGACCCCCACAACTGTTAAAACTACCAGACTGAGCTGGGTTTGAAATGTAGAACCCAAATGTGAAATGAAGATCCATGCCTGGCAGAGACAGAGCACAGCAGGGGAATGTTCTTAGGGAGTCACAGAAAGAAGGTGGGCTCGGGATGGGAGAATGAGACAGGAAGTGGGTCAGTTATTCTTCCTTAGGTGGTTTCAATACGTTAATCGAGCTTCCTAGGCTCCCAACGGAGGCCACTTCTCATGTGAATGCTTTTATCACTACCACCCAGGGAAAGGGGGTTCCTGCTCCAAAAATTGTGGACAGGGGGTTCCTTGCACCTATTTTCTTTTCCTTGTGTTCCCCTCCATAGTAGCCAATTCAAGCTGCTCTTCCGCTTCCCTTGTAACAGTTCCACCCACTCCAGCCACCCCTTCGTGGCTCTGGTGGAGGCCACTCCATCTGGAAACATTTAACATGTACAACAATTTTAATCTTGTGCAAGAGAATCTTAGACGCACTACATACCCATTAAGCTAAATTATAGGTGCACAGTGTTACTTTGCACAATTCTGTCTGGTCTGGGTTTGCACACACAACAAAGGCCATTACTGTCTTTCCCAATTACCCTTTCTACTATACCATCATTTTCCACAACTTCAGTCTGAGGCCAATAGTATTTCTCTGGGAAACTCTGGCCCCCAAGGTCCCAAGACAAAGTTGCTCTCTTAGGTTGAAGACAAATGCGCCCTCATCAGAGCCCCTTGAACCAGTACTTGGTAGGTCCCTAAACACTGACCAGATAAATTTCCTTGAATTTGGCTTCTCTCCCCTACAGACACTGATCTAATTAAATAGGCCTGGGTACAAGTACCAGCTTGCTACTTATTAACTGTATAACTTTGGGGGTTATTTTACTTTCTTGGTTCCAATTTCCCAATCTTTAAATTGGGTATAATAGCTATACTTACCTCACAGTGTTGTTGTGAAGATTAAATGAGATGTGTCCTGTAAAAACCTTAATTTGTTGCATGGAGATAGGGAGGTGTTGGTCAAGGGATACCAAGTTTCAGTTAAACAGGAGGAATAAGTTTTAGAGATCTATTGCATGGCATCATGACCACAGTTAATAATAATGTATATTTTTAAATTGTTAAGAGTAGATTTTAAAAGTTCTCATCACAAAAAACGTTAAGTATATGAAGTGATGAATATGTTAATTAGCCTAATGTAGTCATTCCATAATGTAAACATATATCAAAACATTACACTATATCCCATCAATATACATATTTGTCAATTAAAAATAAACTTGGTACGTTGTCTCACCCAGACTAAGTAGTTAATAACAATTAGTTTTATTATTATTGAAACTGCCACACTTTATTCAACTCTACAACTTTTCTAAGAGCATTTAAATTTTTGCAGAGGTTGACAGTTTCCTTCCAAATCCTCTGCACTCCCACGAATGCTGAAGTGACCAACTCAGCGCCCTACAAACCAGTATCATTCAGCGAGGTGACATAAGGTTTCTCACCAACCGCCTGGGATTGTTATTGAGTTCTCAGGGAGTCTTCTGTACTGCAGGCCCAAGTTTTAAACCTACAGTCCCTTCCTGAGATCTGCAGTAGCAGAGGGATGGGAAGATCTCAAATCTAATGCATAGAGAGCACTCTCCTTCAAGCCAAGTGGAGCTGCTGCTTCTCATTTTATATAAAAAGTATATGTGAGAAAGGGAGGTGGAGAAGGAGGTTTTTACTTTGCTTTAAGGAGCAAAAGCAAGACCTTTACGGATGCTTTTGGGAAAGTAGAAAGGTGAAGGCAACATTTAAGTTATCTGACAAATGCCTCTCTCGTAAGGGGGAAAATAGAAAAGTCCATGAGTCCAGTTACAAGCCCTGTGCTCAGTGGCATTCAACAAGAGAGCTGGAGGTCCGACATTTATTGCTCTTCTCTGGTGAGAAGTAGTTTTAGCAGTAATTCACGGATCCTGATGTTGGCCAGGAATCCACCAGTTTCTAGGGGGGACTTTGGACACCTAATGTAGTCATGGTCTTCATTATGCAGAATTGCTATGAGGACTCAAGAGAGAACACTTGCAGAATTTTGACAAACGGTAATTATTATTTCTACCGAGCTGACCTCACTTGAAATCCTGGGTGATACCAGGAAATGTGTGTATCTTCCATGCCCAACATTTACTAGAGTTTTCTCTTTCAGTGGCTTCTTAGTCCCTTTTATCTACATGTACTATGGATGCCAGCCCAGCTCTAAAAAACCCTAAGGAAACCACTCCCTGCTCCCAACTCTGCCAAAGTGGTGGGTCTAGGTGACTGTGCCCATAAAGGGTACTGAAATGGACATACAATCTGAAGGGACAAATACACAGGCTAGGAAGTCACTTTGGTCTGATATAAAAGGTGAACTGGGCCAACCAGACTCCTCTCTGGAAATGTGGAATTGGGGGAGTGAGAAACTGGGCTGACTGGTAGCAGAGCCATATAGAATGTAGATGGCCACATCAGTGGCAGAACTCCATGTGAGGGCTGAGAGCTTTCTGCTGTGGAGGCTTTGCAGGGGCTGCCTTGACTTCAAAATCACTCTCCCATAAAGCCTGGCTGTTCAATCGTTCTGCTCATGGACACCATAAATATCTCTTCTAATATTATTACTACTGTTTTTTTGAGTCAGTGTCTCACTCTGCCTCCCAGGCTGGAGTGTCACGGCACACTGCAACTTCGAACTCCTGGGCTCAAGCAATCCTCTCACCTCAGCCTTCTGAGTAGTAGCTGGGGCAGGCATGTGCCACCACATCCAACTAATTTTTTACTTTTTGTAGGAACAAGGGTCCTGCTGTGTTGCCCATGCTGGTCTCAAGCGATCCTCCTGCCTCAGCCGCCCAAAGTGCTGGGATTACAGGTATGAGCCACCATAGCCGGCCTTCTTGCAGTATTTTTTTTTTTTTTTTTTTGAGTTAGCTCTAGTAAGTTTCTGTTTCCTCTGACCAAAATAGTCTTTGTTAAAACAGCACCTGCTCTTGGGAAGTACATGCAAATAGAGTTATGTCTAAATGTTCTGAGCATTTCCAGTCCAAGGAATTAATACTTCATTACAGGCAAGCCACAGTGGCTGACGCCTGTAATCCCAGCACAAGGGCCAACATGGTGAAACCCTGTCTCCACTAAAAATACAAAAATTAGCCAGGCATGGTGGTGCCCACCTGTAATCCCAGCTACTTGGGAGGCTGAGGCAGGAGAATCACTTGAATCTGGGAGGTGGAGGGTGCACTGAGCCAACATTGCACCACTGCACTCCAGCCTGGGCAACAGAGTGAGACTCTATCTCAAAAAAAAAGAAAAAAAAAAGAAAAAAAAACCTTAATTACACATTGTAGTAAATGCTGTTGGTTCCTGACTTATGCCTTCCTGATTTCCTTCTACTATTGAAATTGGGAGAGTTAAAACTCTTGCTCTCCCAAACTCCCTTGCAGCTAGAAGGTCATGTAACATAATTCTGGCCAGTGAGAGGCAAGTGAATATCTGTTGGGACAGAGGCTGCCCCTCCTTTCCATCTTTGCATAGAAATGTCAGGCTTGGACCTACTGCCACCACCTTGTAACCATGAAGGGAAAGTCAAAGAAATGCAGAGATGCTACAGCCCTGACACAATGGAGGTGCTGAACCAACGCCAGCAGCCACCAGATTCCAGCCTTCTTACTGTGTGAGAAAAATTTACCTTTAAACTCTTAGGCTGTTGCAAAAGTAATTAAAAATGGCAAAAACTGTAATTACTTTTGCACCAACCTAATACTATCAGTTAGACTTTTCCGTAATTTGGAAGCAAAAAAATTTCTAAATGATATATCCAGAAAGTCAACATAGAAACTGATACTGTTTCCTATATGGTAAGACACATGATTATTTTTAAACGAAATATATGACCAACTTGTTTGTAAATTAACTTCTCTAAACATCAGCTGAATGACAGAAGCTCTTCAGGTAATTAGTCTAACGAGGGGATAAGGTATACATGAATAACTATGATCAGGCCGGGTGTGGTAGCTCACGCCTATAATCTCAGCACTGAGACAGGTGGATCACTTGAGGTCAGGAGTCCAACACCAGCCTAACCAACATGGAGAAACCCTGTCTCTACTAAAAATACAAAAATTAGCTGGGTATGGTGGTGTGCACCTGTAGTCCCAGCTACTCGGGAGGCTGAGACAGGAGAATCACTCGAGCCCAGGAGACAGAAGTTGCAGTTAGCTGATATCATGCCACTACACTCCAGCCTGGGCGACAGAGCGAGACTTTGTCTCAAAATACAAAACAAAACAAAACAACTGTGACCGAAGGCAGACAGTGAAAACACTGTAAGTGGAAGGTGCTCTATGTATATCCCAAGCAGGGAGAGACATTACTTCTGCTTGGGCAAGGAAGAAATCAGGGAAATCTCCATAAAAAAGCATCTAAGCTAAACTCCAGAGAAAAAAAGAATTTGGATGTTTGGAGTTGGGGAGAAAGGGCATTCTTGGCAAAAGGAATAGTTTAAGCAAATATGGGAAACCTAAGGTCATGTAAGGGAAACAGCAAGTTCATTTTGGCTGGTGCAGAAGAACAAAGATCAGAGAAGTCCAGACCAAATTATAATAAGCCTTGAACACCAAGTGCATGGGAGTCTGAGCTTTACTCTCCATGCCTGGGCTGCCATTGAAGGTTTCTAGGAGTCAGTTTTTAAGGAAAATTTACCTGACTGCAATATGTAGCATGGATTGGCAGACTTAGAAAATGTCAGGAGGCGGCTGTGCAGCCATCTGGGTAGGAGGTGATGAGGGTGTGAACCCGAAGAGTCAAAGTGAGAATGGAGTGGGAAAAAGACACAGACGTGAGAGATACAGTGGAAGTACATATAACACAAGTTGGCTACTGTCTGGATATGGGGTGTGAGTCATAGGAGGCATAATGCCCAAAATGTTTTATTGTACAAAATATAAACAAAAACCTCATGCGGTACCTCTGGAGCTGAAGACAGGAATGGTTTAATGTAGATGTTGGAGTCATGCACCTTCAGGTCATGGTCCCCAAGTCCCCTGGTCACTCCAATAGTTGCCATTACCCGGGCCTAGGAGTATAAGCAGAGGGTCATCAGAAACATGCACACAGTGAAAGCATCCCATCCCAGTGCAGATGCCTGGGCTAGGAACAACCAATTTTCCAGTTCCTCCTGCCCAGATATGTTTCCAGGCCCCTTGCTGCTAACATATGTGGATAGCTCTTACCAAGAAAGGGCTCACCAAAATCACTTCTGTATTTGAGGAGTGCTTTTTCTATCCATTATCTTAAGCTTGACAGGTTGCTGCTGTTTCTTTTCAGCTTTCTTTTTTGGAGACTGGAAGGAAGGATGTCCAATAAACTAACTCCAATGCATGCATGATGTCTACAGCTGCAGAAATCAGTTCATATCAAACCTAATAGGATCGATCCATCCATCCATCCATCCATCCATCCACACACCCACCCATCTTTCTGTTACACATCCACTGTACAAGTATTTGCTCAACACCAGCTATGTCCTTAGTCCTGTGATATGTACTAGTAAAAGATGTAAAAACAGGAGTAGCTCTTGCCCTCCCAGAGTTCACCTATTATGTTTTATGGCTGGAGAAAAGAAACTTAGCAACTCTATAACCTATCCTGCTAACATCTCCACAAATTCCCTCTGGGTGGAAAGGAACAAAATGTCACCAGCGCTGTGACATAGCTACACAGAGACCTCAGGGCCGAGATCTCATCCTGAACTGTTTTTGAATGGTGTAAGGAAGCAACACTATTACACCAATGCCTACACAGTCAGCTTAAATATCTCCTGTTATGCTGAAGATGTGATTTACCCAAACATTTATTGGGTACCTACTATGTACTTACATCATGTAGTGGGGGCACAAATGTCTAAGGCCTCGTCCCTACTATAAAGAAACTTGGGGCCACGTGTGGTGGCTCATGCCTGTAATCCCAGCACCTTGGGAGGCTGAGGCAGGTGGATCACTTGAGGTCAGGAGTTTAAGACTAGCCTGGCTGACATGGTGAAACCCCATCTCTACGAAAAATACAAAATTTAGCTGGGCATGGTGGTGGGCACCTGTAATCCCAGCTGCTCGGAGGCTGAGGCATGAGAATCACTTGAACCTGGAAGGTGGAGGTTGCAGTGAATTGAGATCATGCCACTGCAGTCTAGCCTGGGTGACATAGCGAGACTCAGTCTCAAACAAACAAACAAACCAAAAAGAAACTTGGTAACGGAGATAAGAGGGATATGTCTAATTAATAACACATAAAATATGGTTAAGTACTGAAAAACACATAGACAATGGGTTATGCAGTTTAGAGGAGGTAAAAATTCTACTGAGAAGGCTCCACGGAGGAGGTGGCACTTAGCACAGAAAGGTGGATTGCATCAAGACAGGCGACACAGAAGGATGGAGTGAAAGTCATCCTGGGTGGAAGAAAGCAGTGTCCTAACCCTTAATCATAAAAAATATATCCAGTGTAGTGAAATGGTTCAAAGACCTGAGCTTGAATCCTCACTCTATTACCTGGGTGATAAGAGTAATTACCTCCTATGACTGGGGTTGAAGTAAATAAATGCTAAGAAACACTGCAATTTAATATATTGTCTTCATCTTCATCCTAGACTGTCAACAGAGCTGTGAATTTTGAAGCTAGCCTTGGTTCAGAAGGTAGGCAGAGTTCACATTAAGCAGAAATGAAACCATGATACCTTTTTGAGGGCAAAGGTCAGAGGGGATAAAGACACCAGACACAGCCGGACACATCCCAGCCCTTTGGGAGGCCAAGGCAGGAGGATCACTTGAGCCTAGGAGTTTGAGACCAGCCAGGGCAATGTGGTGAAACCTCCTGACTACAAAAAATACAAAAATTAGCCAGTGTGGTGGCACGTGCCTGTAGTCCCAGCTACTCAGGAGGCTGAAGTGGGAGGATCTCCTGATCCCGGGATGTCGAGCCTGAAGTGAGCCGAGATTGTGCCACCCTACTCCAGCCTGATGCCATGTCTCAAAAAAAAAAAAGGTGATGCAAAGCAAAGCCTGGGGCCCTCAGCCCTGCTGGGAGGCTGGACTGGCTCCCTTCTAGCCAAGAAGTGCTCAACTCTAAATGTGAAAAATTCTGAGCCCCTTGTGGCTCTCTTGCTCTCCTCCCTGAAATGGCGGCGTCTCTGTGTGCTCTTTCCAGCCAAAGAAATCTGATGTTTCTGCTAGTGACCGACCTTGTTTACAAAGTATCCAGGTGTTACCCACACCAGTCTTTAAAAGCATCTGAGGAAAGAAAATGAGAAGTAATGGCCACAGAAGTACTCTGAAACTTCTGGGTAGGTGTACGCAGAGAAGAAAGGGAAAATCCCAGTCCAGGATACAGAAGGAGCTCCAAGAACTCATGGAGTCCTCAGACAGGGGTGGTATCTACCAACAAAAGCAAAATGGAGACATGGTGGCTTTTAAATAGACCAGCAGGTACACGGACAGAACTTGCCACCTGCCCATCACAAGACCATCAATCTGAAATTACCTGAAATGCTTGAGGAACATGATGTTTTGGTGAATTGAACTTTATACTAAAATTAGAAAACTCTTGCTCCTTCAAATCTTACTGCTATAAACTTCCAAGAATACATCATTCCATTTTCCTATTGTACTAAGGAAAGTATACTGAACATAACTGAACAGCTTATTTAATACTTATGCATTTATGTCAGGTACCAGGCTAGACAGGAACTAGAGATACAGGGATAAGAGGATGTGCTCCTGAGTTTACTGGAACTCACTGGATATTAAAGGGTAATACAGAGAATCTCAGCTCCACAAAGAAATGGAGCTGCAGGCATAGGTCATTGGGCTGAATGATACTCATTAATGGTGCCCATTGTACCGAAAGGCACAAGTATTTATATCAGAACAGTGCCTATTAGCCCTGACATGATTCTTAACCAGAGACGGTGATTTGAAAGGTGTTCATTTTCATGAATGGGGTATGTTCGTTTAAAAAATGATTCCTACATGAATCAGATATTTGTGTTTGGTATTCCTCCTTCTGTTGAGATGTCTTTTTGCATTGAAATCACTGCTGGTCTACACCGAGCCCAAAACCTAATCATGTTTGTTCTTGTGTTTTTGCTCTTTCTGACACACACACACACACACTCTGCCCATGGAAGGCATCCTTTGGTTTTCCTGTGAGTCAGTTCTTCTTGATAAAAACTATCGTATCGAACGCTGGAAAAAATATCAGTTGAAGACTCTTCTCGGTGTGACCACATTTTTCACTTGGAATGCTTCACACCGAGTTGAAATGTTATTAGCGTTCCGAGGAAGAATGCAATGATTCAGAAGGCGTTTGTTCTTACTAGGAAATAGATTCCAAGCTTCTTGCTCTCCACTCCAGGAATTCAACCTCCTCCAGGCCTCTGGTCAGAGACCACTTTAGGATCCACAGCTTTTCTTTGGTTCGACAATGTGCTGTTCAGTGCTGGATTCTGACTGGAACCCTGGGAGCTGATAATGGTCTCTGTTACCTTAGTCTGGGCTCTGGTTGCTGTGACCCTATGGTCTAATTACAGTGACGCTTTGGACTCTCTGCCACGGGGCAAGTGGCAAACAGACTTGCAAAGTCTGAACTTCCATGGTGGAGTCTGAGACCGCGCGAAGCAGATAGAAAGCCACAGCGCCACGTCCGCGGCTGCCCCTCGCTTGGCTGCGTGATCTGCCTGAGCTGTTTTAACCTCATAGTGGCAGCTGCCTCGTCTGCCAGATGGATATAACACAGCCAGCTTGACCTGCCTCCTTGCTTGTTGTCAGATATAAATGAGATGATGTGTGTGAAAGTGGTTCATGTTTAAACACTGTAAAAAGTTATTCAAATGGATTGGGAAGGGGGACTTTATTTTCACAAAATTGGCTTGAGTCCCTTGTGCTCACCGCCCACCTTCCACCCCCACTACTCCTTGGACCCTGAAGACAGGAGGCCTGAAGGATGATGGATGGGATATGCTTTCAAGCTGTCAAGGCTATAAAATCACAAGCTGCTGAGTGGAACACATGGACTGCCACGGGCTATGTGGAGCGAAGGCAGGACAGAGCCCTCTCCTCTCTACCCAGGGGAAGCACACGTGCCTACCTTCTTGCCTTCTCCATATATAAGGGGGAACTTCAAGTCCTCATCCTCAATGGTTTTGTATGCCCTGTAGGGGATAAACAACATTTTAAAAAAGGTTTGCACTCAATTAGTGACCTGCTGCCCTGACACCGACTGCTAGGGATTTCATTTTCCCTGGGACCCCATCCACTCACCACATTGACTACCTCTTTCTTTATAGGGAATTGTTCTCCCTACAGAATTGTGTGTGTGTGTCTTTTACCAAACCAGAAAATACTGTCTTTATATGCTTGAAGAGGGAGGAAGTAAGTTGGCATATGCATAATTAGCAAAAAGGGGAGATGGGTTTCTGGCCTTAGGGTCTGTGTAATAATGAAGTGACCCAGCAACAGTATTCTCATCACGAATCCAAAACTGTGAGAAACAGCAGAGCTCAGAGATGAATGGAGTGTGAAACTGCTTCGAGAGCCAGTTCTCACCTTCAGGGGTTGTTTATATCAAAACAGCCTTGTATTGGGATGGCTGGGGAAGAAATCTTTAGAGCCTGTTTGTCCTCTATATAATATGCAACATTCTTTGTTTCACAATAGCTTTTAAGTGGCCACTCAATACACAGAAAGAACCTTCAGTTTATGCCTCAATGGTTTATTCCAGATAGGGTCCTCCAGTGCCACAGCCTACACAGCAGAGGCGGGTAAAATGAAAGGGACAGAGCTGATGAAGACCATGTCTTGCAGTTTTGCTTATAACCAAGTTAAAAAACAAACAAGCGAACAAACAATTGTTAGCCCAGTTATAGCTGTTTATCACCTTGAGCATGTAGCTTCACCTTTTTCAGTCTCAGTTTCCTCATCTGTACAATGAGGCTAATACACAGGATACAAAGAGCTCAGTACAGAGCCTGCACTTAGTAAGAGCCCACTTAGTGGCAGTTATTACTAATACTTAGTAGATAATTAACACTTGGCATACCAATTCCCCTTTCTGCAAAATGGGGATAGCACTGCTCATAACTTCAAAGTTATTTAAAATAAGACTAAGTAAAAGGTAGGGTAGGTTCTGCTGAATTAGGTGCTATAAGTAGATGCTTTTCTACAGTAACATCTCCTGAGTGCATTAAAAATCCTAATTGATTAAATGGCCTGCCATTCCTGGAGATACCTAGGCTGCTTGGCAGTGAGTCTGAAATCAAATTTATGGAAGCTCTTGAGGTACAAAAGAATGTAACTAAATTTAAAAAGCATGCAACCCCAAAGTTAAAGCAGGTCCATCCTCAGGAAGTTACTTGGTAAGGTGTCCTTCCCATGGGGTGGAGAATCAGTGAGGTTTTGGCACCAGGTGTGCCTGAGTTGGAGTTCAGCATTGCCTTTCGTATAGCCCTGCACAAGTAGATGTGCTCTCAGGCCCTCAGGATCCTCATTAACCAATTAGGGCAAAATCTTGGGCTCATTCGTGAGATTATTGCAAAGATTAAAATAGGGAAATGAATGTGGAGAGCTTAGGAGGTACTTAGCACTGTGCCTGGCACAACAAATGCTGCTGCTGTTGAGTGAGCCGAGGGGTATTCTAGGAATTCAATTTTCAAAAAAGGAAATAGTATACTGTTTCCTTCCCCCAAATCTACCAAATTAACACAAAGTGGAAATAACCACTTTGATGTTTTTACATACTCACATGAGCTATTTTAAACACTGTGGTATATGAGTTTTTGGGGGAACAAATAAAGCTATTATTAGAAGAATTAGGATTTTTTTAAAGCTTTCCAGGCAATTCCAATGTGTAGCCAAGTTTGAGATCCACTACTGTAGACCAAGAACATTCGAAATGATTCATCAATTAGCCCCTTATCAGCTTGACCCTTAAGAGACAGACTACATGGCTTGAGGAGAGGAGGAAAATGGCCTGAGAAAGGCCCTGAGATGAGCATGAACAGAGATTGGGGACCCTATGTAGAGAGGGACACGTGGAGAGTGAGGAGACAGGCCCGCACAGAGAGGAGGCAGCAGCGGAGACCAGATGTAGAAAGGGGCTGGGCCTGGAGATCCAGGCACAGGAGGAGCCTGGATCTGGTGTAGAAGAGTTGGGTCTATGACTAGACATTCACAGGAATTAAATAGAGGTAGAAAGCTAGAATTAAATAGAGGCAGAAGGCTGCAGCTCTAGAACCAATGACTGGGTATTACCTAGAGCTTAATAGACAGGCGAAGAGCACTCCTAACAGGCTTAGAAAAGTAGTAGTAAGAAAACTGCTCTATCACAAGCCAGATCATTGAATTCTCACATGGCAGAGTGTTGCAGGAGCATGAAGTCCATGTCCCACAACTCTGAAAGACACACACTTAGAGCTGTTACCCACAGGACCAAACCAACTGCAAATTTTAATATTATCTGTTAGCTTCTGTTTATCTTCAGGAACAACAAAACATTAGAAATAGAAACATCGGTGGAAAAGGAAGGTTTATTCTGCCCCGCCAGTGTTGGTTTTCAATCAACTATGAGCACTCCCTCTCCGCCAGCAACTAATGACAAGGCGGAATAGCACCAACGAGAAGGAAAAGTACAACACCTTCTCCCCCTCCATCTTTCTGAATCCTAAGCACAGATCATCATATAAAGTTAAGTGGACTTCCATCCACAGTTACAAAGCCTTGAGTAATAAAGTATAAAATATAGTACTCAAGAGTTAAAACTGGCAACTTGATTAGAGTCTGTATAAATTAATAATAGCTAACAGTAATCACAGCAGCTATGATTTACTGAGCATCTTCTACATGCCAGACACCAGGCTCTGTGCTGACTTATAGTATCTAAAATCTCTCAATGGCCTTATAATGTCCTGTCTTACAGAGGAGAGAACTGAGCCCAGAGAGGTTAAGTTACTCCTCCTAGATCAAAAAGGTGGAGTGGCCTTAAAACCGGATTTGGACTTCTCCAGAAAACATGACAAAGAAATGTGATATCAGGACTCAGCTTTGGGAATTTCTCATTCTAGTCCAAGAGTCTGAAACAAGACCATTATTGTCCACTCTCTTTGGGTGACCAGCTGATATCTGATGAAGAAAAGAAGACTTTCGTCAAAAGAGGAAGGGGAATTTTCTGTGTGAGTGGCAAAAGAACAAAAGGGGATCATGTTTGTACAAAACTAGTGGCTACTACAGTACTGGGTCTACAGGGAAGAAGAGAGGAAAGTCAGCAGAAGTGATGGTCTGTGTTCTTTTTTTTTCTTTTTTCTTTTTTTTTTTGAGACAGAGTCTCGCTCTGTTGACCAGGCTGGAGTGCAATGGTGCGATCTCGGCTCACTGCAACTTCTGCCTCCCAGGTCCAACCAATTCTCCTGCCTTAGCCTCTCGAGTAGCTGGGATTACAGGCGAGTGCCACCATGCCCGGCTAATTTTTGTATTTTTGTAGAGACGGGGTTTCACCATGTTGACCAGGCTGGTCCTGAACTCCTGACCTCAGGTGATCTGCCCACCTCGGCCTCCCAAAATGCTGGGATTGATCCATGTTCTTAGACCTGCAGCTGCTTTTCTGGCCATCTCACCAGAAATGAGTGACCACAGAGTCAACCAAGCCCCCTCCCACAGAGAACAGACCTTCCTCAAACTGCTCTCAGTTTAAGGACACCATCCAAGTTCTGGCCCACTTGGAAGGCCTGTCTGTTTTATATTATAGTCCATGTCAAGGCTATAGGCTTGAATTTATGCTTCCAGCTTGTCCTTGGCTTCCTTCTTTCTCATCTGGGGGAAGATAGGAGAGTGGAGCTTGAGAGCTCCAAGACATGAAGGTACTTTGGATTTGAGATGAATAGAGAGTGTCCAATCATAGAACCAATTCTTCTACACCACATCCTAAGATTTTTGAAATCCTAATTAAATTTTTAAGAACCAGCCCCCCAAACAAATCACTCGCTAGTTTTACAATAATATGACTGACCAGAGATTATATTATTTGTTACGAGATAGCAAAACTGAAAGGCTTAGAAAAGATTTTCTAGACAAACCCTTATTAATATTTTGGGCCAATTCCTTAATGAGTATTTATGAGGCCAACTGAATCATTTTTTTAGATGAGAAAAAAAAAATGCAAGGCTTAAAAGGGTTGCTAAATTCTTGGCTTTCCCTAACTGAGAGACATTATTCTCAGAAGTTTCCATTAAATACTTTTTTAAAGTAATAGTTCCCTTTGTAATGTAGATTGTGCAAAGCTGTAAAAACAAGCCACTGTTGGTTTGGACCTCCTGGAAGGAGCAGTTCAGCATTAAGACTGAAATGCCACCAAGTCAGCTGTACCCCAAGTATAGGAATCCCTTCTACAGTACACCTAACCTTGGTTCCTGGCCTCTCCTGAATGGACTGCCACAGATAGTCACCGTCCTAGGAGTTTAACGGTACTTAATGTCAGCCCATTCCACTGGAGAACAGCTCTGGGAAATTCTTTCTTAAACTGACCCAAACCCATTGGCCCATCTGGAAAAACATGAAATAAATCCAGACGATTTTCTGCTTGAGAGCTCTTCAATTGTTTAAAGAGAACTAAAAGTTTCCTTTTCCTCAGTTCTTTCAACTGTTCTTCACAGGACATGGAGGATGCTAACCACTCGAGTCCTCATGCATCCAACAAACATTAACTGAGCACTGAATACTGCGGTAGTGGCCCTCTAGGGTCTTTCTGGTTGGCCAGTGTCCTCAAAAAATGGTACCTGGAACTGAAAACACTTAAGATGTGGTCCAGGTAAGAAAAAAAAAATTATTAGTTTTTTTTATTTGGACCTTGCATTTTTAAAAAATTAATGAAGCTATTTCCATTATGTGTATTTTTTTTAGGGTTACATATGGAGACTCTGAATGAAAACAAATGAAAAACCCTAGTCCATGAGAAAAAAGACCTGAGAATGTTTTTTTGGCTCATGGTCTCCTCTAGTTTACAATGACACACACAATAGATATTTTACCCTGAAGGGAGGACTCCATTGCCCTTATTAATTTTATCTTATTAGTTTTAGTCCATTGTTCCAACTCACTGACAACATCCTGAATTCCGATCCTTCCATTCAAAATATCAGCTGTCTATGCTATATGATGTTAAATTTGATAAGCAGCCCTGCCATCTTCATCCAGATCACTGAAAAAATTGCTAAGTGGAATCATTAGAGACCTTCCTCCTGGCCAAGCTAACCACACAAGGGGGGTGGCAACATTTCAGGCATGTGAAGGAAAGTTTGTGCAATTCGAAAAAATCAAATTCAGCAGTATTCTTTTTCATGAAAATGAGAAGAACCTATCAATTTCCTTTTTATTTTTTTTTTTTGAGATGGAGTTTCACTCTTGTTGCCCAAGATTAGGTGCAATGGTGTGATCTCGGCTCACTGCAACCTCTGCCTCCTGGATTCAAGTGATTCTCCTGCCTCAGCCTCCCAAGTAGCTGGGATTACAGGCGTGCGCCACTAGCCCTGGCTAATTTTTTGTATTTTTAGTAGAAACGGGATTTCACCATGCTACCCAGGCTGGTGTCGAACTCCTGACCTCAGGTCATACACCCACCTTGGCCTCCCAAAGTGCTGGGATCACAGGCGTAAGCCACCACACCGGGCAATGTCCTTTTTAATACAAAAAATAGATGGTATAAAGCTCGGCAGAATCTTGGCTGGTGGAGAAGCACAGAAGACAAACTCAACAGTAGAGGATGGACAATGAGATATTAATGTTTAAAGAGCAGGTGTTTAGGATTTAAAAAGGCTGTCAACACTGATCCAGCTAGACACTGTCCTCATGGATTTCAACTCTAATGGAATAGCTCTTGGGCTGTCTATGAAGCAACTTAACTGAACCATTATCCACTCAGTATTTCTCCATCTTGTCCAAAAGGCTAAGAGAAGAAACAATCCGATTTCTTACAAACTCCGAATATATCTATGTATACGGTATTCACCCAATCTAGGAACCTTACCCAACGAGAACAGATTACTACTTGAGCCTGCCTTATTGAACCTAAGCTGGCTCTCCTAATCATACCATCTCCAGTGGATGCCATTCCTTCAAATCCCTCTTGCTCCTAAGGCACGTGAGTGATGCTCATAGTTCCCACATCAACCCCATCCTTCTAGGCTGAGGCTGTCTCACTGCCCTTCTGTCAGCCTCTCCATCTGCCTTACATCCCCCTCCCTTACCCACCAGCGTTTCAGGACATTCTCCCACCTGCCCTGATGACTTCAGCCTAGGTTCAGATGTCTCTTCCACTCTTTCCTAGGATGGGATTCTCAGCATTTTCTTAGAATTTGGTGGTGCTTTTGGATTCCTGGCTTTACAACTCCTAGCCCACTGCCTGCTGACCTTCTTCTCTGTTCCCCATCATCACCCTGGTCATGTGGCCTGCAGCAAGAACACCCCCCACCTCTGAGATTCCAATTCTGAATCATTTTTCCTCTCTCACTCCCTTGTTGAGGCTCTCCGGCCAGTTTCTCTCCTTGGTCCTGCTATTCTTCCTACCTTCTGGCTAAACATGTTCCTGATCCTGTCTCCACCTGTGGCAAAGCTTTCTGAGACTCTTCTTTGCTAGAACTTGTCACCTTCTCGATTTTCCAGTAACACAACAAGGATTGAGTATTTTGTCTATTAACATTATGCCAAATACTGTCATCTCTACCTTTCAAACAAATCCAGAATCCTCAGATTTCAACACCTTCCCTGCTGTCAGAGCCCTAGCACCATAGTTTCTTGCCTACATTATTGGGACGGATCCATCAGTCCTCTGTGCAATGATCTAGGCAAGAGGCGATGGTGCTAGGATGATGTCACCAGGTGGATGGCAGTGAGAGTGTTGAGAACTGTTCTGATTTGTCCCTTACTCCTGTTTTCAGAGCAACTGGAGTAATTATTTTAGAATGTCAGGTCACGTCATTACCCTACTCAAACCCATCAAAGGTTTTCTACTGCACTCTAAATAAAAGCCAAGTAACCAAGAAAACCAGATGGTCTTCTTTAACATTGTTCCTGTCCCCCAAATTTCCTAGTCCCCTTTCCTGCTTTATTTTTTTTCCATAGCATCCACCACCACCTAACAGTTAAAGAATTTTACTTCCTTACTATGGTTATTTTTTCTACTGCTTTTTCATGCCCTTTAAGTTCTATGGGGATAGATTTTTGTTTTGCTACCTATGGCATCTCCTATACCTAGAAGAGTGCTCAACATATAATGGGTACGCAATAAATATTTGGTTAAGCGAGCAAATTAATACTACCTTCCCTATGCAGAGGCTTTATTCGTATTTTCTTGTTCCATAATATATTTGCAAAACAAAAGCAAAAAGCCTCCTTGTTCGGCTGCTTTCTACGTCTGGCTATGCTGTTGTGGCTGATGCTCACTCACAAGCACCCCTTTCCCACCTCTGCCCTAGTGGGCTAGGTGCTGTCCTTACAGGCTGAGACATTCTCTATGAACATCTGAACTTGAGATCCCCATGCAGCCACACCGAAGCCCTTTTACCCTAATGAGCAGCAGTTATAGGACTTCTCCACCATAAACATATTTTGTCTTTGTGGCAATTTTATACATCCCTTCAGTAAAGCTTTGCTCACACTGTTCTTACGGCTGGGAGGCCTGCTAGCAAATCTCCCACATTTCTCTTTTAATCCACAAGCATCACTCTCCAGCTTAAAGTTCTCTACCGAATTCCCGTCATCTTAAAATAGAATTCAATGATGAGGCCCTCCATGATGTGGCCTTTGCACTCTGACATCTTCGATCACTCTGCTACGCCTCATAACACTGGCTTTCTTGTTTTTTTTTTTTTTTTTTTTTTTTTTTTTTTTTGACATGCCAGGGGGCCTGGTCATTCCTTCCATCTGGGCCATTCTTCCCTTTGATCCTGCCATGCTGGCTCCTGGGCATCACTCGGAAAGGCCTCCCCTGACCACTCATCTAGAAGTCCGGCGTTCTCTGCTCCTGCTCATCCTGCTTCAGTGCTTCAAGCACAACCTGAAATGCTCTTATTAATTTGTTTACCTTCTGTCCCCATATCCTGCACATTAGCTCCATAAAGGCACAGACTTTCTTCCTATGTACCTGTCTATCTTTGTATCTACAATTGCGCAGGCACACGGTAGACATAAAGTAGACACTAGCCAAATGGATGAATGAATGAACGAAGGCTGGTATGTCTCCCTTGGCATGTCAGTTTCCCTCTAAAGATATCCCCCATTCACTCTGCCTTAATAGCTAGCTTTTCCATGGCTAAAGTTCATGGCTGCGTTCCCATCGGTGATACCTCTGACATATGCTTACCTATTTATATTAAAATTTCAAGCTCCCCTTTATTATTAGTATATATACAAATAGTTATAAAATTATATAAAACATTTATGATTCTCTTCTCTATTCCTTTCTCAGTTCCTTAGTACCACGTCAGAATGGCAGTTTTTTTGTCACAGCTATTCACCAGTGTGTATGGTGTTAACAAGACAATTTTATAACTTGGTTTAAAGGCAAGTTCCTCCTTTAAAGTTCTTCCTCGTCTTTGCTGGATTCCTCCATTTCCAGGAAGAGCCCCTACTCTGATTGCTTAACCCATGGGCCAGGAACCTAGAGTTCACACTTCGGCATCATCAACATAAATCACTTCCCACGATCTCCCTTCTCTTCTAAGTCATGACCTTGAGCTACAGAGAGAGAGAGAGAGAGAGAGAAATACCACTTGTTTCCCTAAGTCTTAATTCCCTTAGCAAGACTTCAAAGTCATTTAAGAGGAAAGTGATCCCCTCTGGGAGGCGTAACAGGACCCTCTCCCTTCGGGGACAGCATAATCTCAACAATTCACTTGTGCAGCTCCAATGACACACACCAGTGAGTCACATTCTTCCACTAACCTCTAGACATTGCCTTGACTGCCTCTTCTCCCCTGGGGATCTTCCTTCCTGGAGTCTCTCTTCCCTCCTGGCAGAGCCCACTGTGGTATTAAAGCACACCAGGCTTGGAGTCAGAGGTTCTGAAGTCACATCTCAATCGTCATGTGAACTGGCTATATGAACCTGGGAAAATCCCTCAGACCTCACTGAATCTGCCTCTTCAGCCGGACACTTCATAGGATGGTTGCACGGATTAAGGGCAAACATGTCTGGGAACATCCTTTGTGAAGGATAAGGTGCTATTTAGCCATCAGTTGTGGCTATTAAGGTCTTTGGAGCCTCATTCTTTCTTCCATGCAGATATGGAGCTAACAGACAACCGTAAGCAGGAAGACACAGCACATCCCCATAGGAAAAATCACTTCCTGCTGAGCAATCAAGCCACCTAATTGATACTTTTCTACTGTAAGCATGAAGGAGCATACCCGTGCAACTTTATCCAGAACAGTCCATTGTTCTCCTCTAAAATGAGGCCCAGATACTCAGAAGGATGCCTCAGAGATAATAATCTAAAGAAGGAATAGCTGGGTTAGATTGAAATAGTCATAAAAGGAGGCTTTTTTTTTTTTTTTTTTCCTTAGCTGGGAGCTCAGTGCCCCTCCAGGAGGGAGGAGAAAGCCACAGGCAGCCTTGTTTTCTTCTCATTAGAAACAAGTCCTAGCCCAGCAGAGGCACATTCCATAGGGGCTGGTTGGGCTTGGGAGGAGGCTGGAGCACAGAAACATCTTCGGTCCCCCTTCTTGCCTTCCTATAACAAAATCTCAGCAGTAGCTTAAATCTCAGGAGGCCTGGGACGAAACACCACCCAGGCCTGGCTGGACAGGAACAGACACAAGCCTGGAGCCCAAATGCTACTTGTGGCTTTTAAGAGCTTGGCATGACCCCAGTTAAGCAATTCCGGAATCCACAGAGGCTCCCTTGACTCCCCTCTCCCCACACCCACTCTCCTGAGACCTTCCTGCAAAGAGCAATGCAGGATTGGCAACCACCTCATGCTTCCTTTTTTTCTGCCAGCCATCTGTATGTCCAAAGGAATCAGGCCCTAAGCCTAACCACAGTGCTCAGTAAATGGAGGCTGCTTTCTGATCCTTCAAGCGGCCTTACAGCAGGCAGCTAGCTCTTCCCCCCTCACTACATGAAAGAGAGAAAGCGAGTGTGTGTGTGTGTGTGTGTGTGTGTGTTTCCTTTTAGGCAACACAAGAAGAGTTTGATGTTTGGTTAGATCTTACTATTATATTTTAAATGTCATCTTTTAGAGTCTTTTTTTCCAGATTTCTAAGATTCACTTTGCCTTTGGATGGAAACTGTCTGCTGGAAAGACAGGGCTGCACTGTGAAGGAGAGTGAATCTAAGGCACGCTTAACAACGGCAGGCTCAAGTCACAGTTGTGGAGCAAGGAGCAGTCCCCAGGGTGAGTCTGAAGAGGCTGCGAAACACCCTCTATCCAGCTGGGAGTTTTGGGGCTTAGAATGTTTGGAGATGGACCCAACATCTCACCCCAGGCTCATCATTGTATAGCAGGCTTTAAGTATGTATAAATCTAGTTTTGGGGGTCATATTTTGGCTCATTGGGTTCCTGAATTTATGTGTTGGATGATATTTTCAGTAGGTATCTGAATGATATGATCCCTGGGAATGTTACCCTGTGGGATGGAGGCTCTCCGAACAAATGCTACCTTGTTTTCTTTCCTTGGTCCTTGGGGTGTTCTTTAAATTAGTTGAAGCCCATAGGCCTTAAGCTGTGAACGACTTGATAGACTTCTGCTAATATAGTGCAAGTTAGATTCAGGCACAGATAGTACCTTTGAATTGTAAGTGTGATTAATATTTGGCGATAAACAGAAGAGGGCTGGTAGCAGCCTAGCTTGTGCATACCTGGCTACCACCTGCTCATCTCCTTAGCCACATGAAAGGCTGCTGGCTTTTTTTCTCCATGAAAACTCTCCATAATGGGGACCAAGCTCTGGTCCCCGACAATGCAACTGCCCTGGAGGAAATCACCTGATTGATAGGGTTAACCAACAGTCCCTAGGAAAATGCCTACCTCCCCACTTCTCCCCATCAGCACGCCTGAGCCAGACCCTGCCTGGAGTTCTGAGAGTGGTAACCATTTCTCTCTTTTGGCCTGAAGACTCTTCTTCTCACCAGGCCTTTGGAAAATAGCAAGAGGCAACAGAGATTGCTCTCATTTTGCTGGTCAATGTTCTTTGGGAGAGTCTACTGGGTTACAGCAGAGGTTTCACCGGTGGTAAGAAATATATCAATCCTGTTAACCCAATGTATGCACAAACACATTGCAAAAAACAATATTTACCCAAACTATGTGATATACACCGATATTTTCTTTCTATCCTGTGCTATTCAATTTGTTTAAAATGCTGCTCTCCATATACTAAACTGATTTCACAATCCTGTGAATGGGTCCCTACCCACAGCTCAAAGTTTGGTAGAAGAACAGAACCTCCTCTAAGTAGCTTCCAAATTAGGGGCTCAGGCTTTGACCAGATAAAAACAATGGGTTCTACTGGATTCATTTGCAAGTATTTACTGAGCACCTAGTAGGTGCCAGGCACTGGCACAGGTGCTGGGTATATGGAGTAGAATAAAGTAAACAAAGTGAAAGTCACCTTTTGATTCGTAGGCCGAGTTCAGCAGCAGAAAAGGATGCACTTGGAAAACAATTATTCAATCAGTATTTTTAAAAAAAGTAATCATGTGTATGTATAAAACAGAACTAATAATATTTCAGGATAAAACATTATGAATGACTCTTAAGGAAATTCCAGATTTGGAAATTATTTCTGATTCAGTATCCACTTGGTGTGCATTCACACTTGGCCGTAATAGCTTCACATTCTAATCAATAACATTTAGCTCTCTCCACCGATATGAATCAGAGACCCTTACTTCATGAGCACACAAATGTGGAGTGATTTCAGCTTTCTCAGGGACCACTTATTCTGAAATAAACATGAATTTCATTGACAGTCCCTTTATACTGTATGAGATCAAGTCAATATATACAAATCAGGATATGAACCAAATTGACCCCATAGCTACAAATGGTGGGGTGAAAACAGCAAACAGATTATTAATTACGAAGAGAGTTTCTGCTGCACAGGCAGTTCCTCTGTGTCAGCCCTTGTGGCTTTCCCTCACGAAGCTTCTCCCATTCTGGTCAGATGGATATTCATATCATGGAGCAGAGTCCTGCAGTGTCCCCTGGGAGAAGCCACATGCAAGGACTTTAACCTATGCGACATCATTTCAAGGCTTTCCACCCAAGTGCCTTGGAATTGATAACATTACACGTGCAGAGCTCAAGTATCAGTGCTTTGAGTCTTCTGTTTTATCTTTAAAAACCATGAGAGTTTTGCACAAGCCTACACATGAAGTCCTTCTACCTCACTCCCAAAATTTTCAGGTGAAATAGAGGCTTACCTTGTAGCTTCCCATACTCTTCTGAAATCTTCTGCTAACCCCCCCACATTATTCAGGCCCCCAAGGGAAGAAGCACAGGCCTGAGTAACAGCTGCTGATATTTACCAATGGGAAGAATACCACACTCTTAGCTCCTGCATCAAGGTGGCCCTGTTGTTTCAGAGGATGGAGAGCAAAGGCAGCCATTGTTAAATGTTCTGCTGTCACCTCACGCCCAGCAGTTAACGGATTTTCATATACCCCAATGTTTATTATACAACCTTTTTGTTCCAGGCACTAAGGATCTATATTTTTAAAAACTTACATAATCCTCACTGGAACACTGTAAGGTAGATAGAAACATTATCCTCATTACACAAATAAGAAAATGGAGGCATAAGAGAGGTCGTATATCTGGGGGGAAATAGGGGTCAAGCTCACTTCAGTCTGTCCCAACTGTGTTACACTCTTAACCACGCTTCTCTGTGCCTCTGTGAAGAGCTAGGAATCTGCATAAATACCACAAAATGGCATGATATGCAAAAGAATGTTTAATTGCTAATTTCTCTTCCTAAAATTAAATTGTAAAAAAAAAAATTTAAGCTCATTCTCACATTCTAGGTTTTAATAATGGTCAGTTGCATAGAAGTTAAAACATACCAGTACTCCTAGGGTTGAAAACTAGGGTTGTCTCTTAACAATATGGCAGATGTACAAGGTCACTATAGAATTAGATTTAACCTGAGCTTTGGTGTTCAAAGTGCTCAGGTGCAATAAACTGAGACTCCAAATTTTCACACCTAGGTGCCCAGCTTTCCATAGGGTGATCCAATATGACCCAGAGGATCAGGCCTTGGGGATGGGGTGTGTAGCATTTACTGAGGATGAGCAGCAATGAGAAACCATTAAGTTAAACGCCCTGGGCAGCACGGTCTCCTGACCTATCCCATGTATTTATACTATGCGTGAAGCCTGGACTATCCAGGTTATGGGCACAAAAAGGAAAAAGAGGAGGCCTAATTTGACCCTGACCCACTGTTGCACCTGAAGGCTTTACCATCCCTTATCAGCCACTGCCAGTCCAGTCTACTGGCACCTTATGAACAGTCACTGGCTCACTGCAGGTGGACAAAGACATTCCCAAGCAATAGCAAGGGGATAACCAGGGGCAAAGACCACCAGCAGCCCAAGAGTCACAATACTTTGACAGCTCAGGCTGCCCAGCGCTCTTTAACTTTAACCAACCACTTCTGCAAACTGTTGTTCATATCCATTGTAACAAAGTCTAGGGCTGCCCGAAGTCAATGTTTAAGGATATACAGCAATCGCCTGGGGTGCTTATTAAAAAATGCAGAATCCATAGAGATTCTAATTCAGCAGATAAAGTAGACCCTGGAATGTTTTCAGTAATTGCCCCAGATGACAAAGCTTCACTGTAGATAAACCTTTGTCTATCAGTTTTGTATGAAACTGTAATCATCCGTATATGGCCCTGTCCTGACACTAGACTGTAAACACCATGAAGGTCGGCACTGTTTTTTTCTTCTTTATAACTTCAATGCCCAACCTAATACCTGGTTCACTGAATGAATAGTAGTTGGAACTGACTGTCCCCCAGAGATGAAGCTCTGCGCCTTGTCCTTTAGGTACAGAGAGTGACACATAGCATCTGATTTACCCTGGAAGACTGACAAGGCTGATCCCATCTCAGCAGAATCTGAACCTGGAACATGGCAGAATACTATTGCTTTTGCCAGAGCAACCAGGTGAAGAACAAAAAGTGAATGTGTTCCAGCCCCTCATGAGGCTTCTGAAGCTTTCCTTATGATCTGATCACAACAAAGGAGACAGGCAACTGACAACACACTAGCCCTGAAACACCGCTGGCATCTTCGTTATCAGCCTTCCTGGCTGTTACAGAGGGATCTGCTTTCAGCTCCCCAGCAAGGAACAGACACAAAACTTTAGCCTCTCTCTTAATAAGTCCTTGATTTACTTGTCTGAAGGTAAGAGGACAGTGGTGGTAGGATGAGATTTTTCAGGGTTTGCAGTGGTGGCTCTCCAGCTCTTGTGTGTGGATTACTAGGGTAAGCCCAGAAGCAAGGAGTTTTAAACCATCACCGCAGCTGACTGAGATGAAGATGCCCCCAGGCCACTGCGGGTGAACATCTTCATAGGATTATCAGCTCGACACAAGCTGTGCCAATTTCCTGCTGGGAAACCTGGGGAGCTGGGAAGAGCAGAAAATTTATCAAGCTCTGGTAAGAGTGAACTAATTATAACTGGAAGAGTGTTGGCTGGACACAGGAAAATGTTTTCTTGGTGGGCTTGTGAGTACCTGGGAAATTTCAGGAGTGGTAGTGTACCTACTTCTCTGGAATTTCCTTAGAAATGGGAGCCTAAAAATAGGCTGAGAATTGGCCCATAGGCCCTTTTCTTTTTTCTGAAATCATCTTCTAAGTCACTGACAAAAATTGTATTTTTATTCATTTATTATTTATTTTGGATTCAGGAGGTACATGTGCAGGTTTGTTACACTGGTATATTGTGTGATGCTAAGGTTTGAGGTACAGATGGTCCCATCACCCAAGTGTCAGCATAGTACCCTATAGGTAGTTTTTCAGCTCACGCCCCCTCCCTCTTCTCCTAGTAGTCCCCTATATGTCCCGGATATACATATTGTCAGCTCTACATTTCTGCCTTGTGTGTAATTTTCATACTTCATATTCCACCCTTAAGGTGTGGAGCTCTTAAGGGTGGGAAAATAAAATTCTGTTCATTATTGGCATCCTTAGCCTGGCATTCAAAGTTCCCCATGAGCTGACTCCAATGTAATTACCTAGTTTCATGGTTTGCTTCACTGCCCACCACTGCCCTACACCCTCTCGCTCCCTCCGACATGTCACTTATGCGAGCCTCCCAGGACTGTTATCTAGCTGATACATACCAACATAACTGCACACGAAGGACTAAAACACTGAAACACTGCATGCTAGTCAGCAAACAATGGCTGTCTCACTCTCCATGAATGCCCCCATCTGCTGCTCTGGACTCTCCCCTAGAATCCCCAAGAGGTAACAGTAAATAAAGAGTTAATGCCTGGCACAGCAGGGAAGCTTCTAGGACCCTGCTGCAGCCCAGCTGGGGCCTACTTGTCCATTTTGATTGTCCAAATATTTTGAATATTATCTCTGGCTTCCAAATTCCCAAAACACACATCACATTTTCACCCCTCTGCGCTTCTGCTAGCACAGTGCCCTTTGCTCTGAATGTCCTTCTCTCCAACCTTCCTGAAACCCCTCTCATAATCCAGATCTTTGGTTCAAACAATCTTCTCCATGAAGTCCTCCCCAATCCCAATCTCCCCTCTCAAAACAACTACTCCCTCCACCACAGCCACAGGCATTTTCTTCACACCTTTTTGTATAACTCTTATCTTTTGTCTTGCTTTAGTTATTTATACATATGTCCCAACAGATCTACTTCCCCCACTGCTGAAACTTGAAGAATAGGTTTAAAGGTGAAATGACATTGTTCAATAAATTTCCAGAAAGGCCGGGCGTGGTGGCTCACAACTGTAATCCTAGCACTTTGGGAGGCTGAGGCGGGCGGATCACCTGAGGTCGGGAGTGCACAGCCAGCCTGACCAACATGGAGAAATCCCATCTCTACTAAAAATACAAAATTAGCTGGGCGTGGTGGCACATGCCTGTAATCCCAGCTACTCGGGAGGCCGAGGCAGGAGAATAGCTTGAACCCGGGAAGCGGAGGTTGCGGTGAGCCGAGATCACGCCACTGCACTCCAGCCTGGGCAACAAGAGTGAAACTCCATCTCAAAAAAAAAAAAAAAAAAGAAAAAAAAAAATTCCAGAAAGCCAGTCTTGGGCCACGTGGCAATCTCTTTAAAGCTAACATAGTCCTATATGATGAAATCCTTCCTATGCAAGGACATGCTTTAACCACTGATGGCCTTGACCCTCCCACCTTCTTGGGTATGGTTTGGAAGACTACAGAAGTACATTAAAAGGTCCAGCATCAGCTGAGTGCAGTGTGGCTCACACCTGTAATCCCAGCACTTTGGGAGGCCGAGGTGGGCAGATTACTTGAGCTCAGGAGTTCCAGACCAGCCAGGCCAACATGGTGAAACCTTGTCTCTACTAAAAATACAAAAATTAGCCCAGCACGTTGGTGCACGCCTTTAATCCCAGCTACTCAGGAGGCTGAGGCATCAAAATCGCTTGAACCTGGGAGGCGGAGGTTGCAGTGGGCTGAGATCACACCACTGCACTCCAGCCTGGGCGACAGAGTGGAGTGAGACTGTCTCTTTTTTATTTAAAAAAAAAAAAAAAAAGTCCCCAAACCAAAAAACATCCTATCAAACAGTGCCTGGGACAGAGGGGCTGGCAACGGGCTTCCTGGCTGTACTGACGATGCCTCTTCTGACAGACAAGAGCTCTACCTTTTCTGTGTCAAACTCCTCTTCATCTGCCATGCTGCAGGACAGACCTGCTAGGCAGAGGCAGCCAGCAGACCTGATCTGACTTTAGTTTCTTCTCCAAACTGCCTTCCTTTGTCTTTTTGTTTTCTAGCTTCTCACTACCTTGCAGGGGCAGCATTTCAGCAATAGACTGTAGACCTCCTGAGGCCAGCAGCAGCTCTTGCTGACCCTTTCACTCTCCATAATAGCTAACGATTATAGTATCAGAAATTCATCATGCACTATTATATGCCAGGCTTTGTTCAACGCATTCAACCTTACTAATCCATGATATCCCAACTATTATCAAGTACTGTTTTGTTTGTTTGTTTGAGATAGGATCTTGTTCTTTTGCCCAGGCTGGAGTGCAGTGGTATCATCACAGCTCATTGCAGCCTTGACTTCCTGGGCTCCAGTGATCTGCCCACCTCAGCCCCCCACAGCTGGGACTATAGGCACGTGCCAACACACCCAGAAAATTTTTGTATTTTTTGTAGAAACAGGGTCTCCCCATGTTGCCCAGGCTGGTCTTGAACTCATGGCCTCAAAGGATCCACCCGCCTCAGCCTCCCAAAGTGTTGCGATTACAGGCATGAGCCACTACACCTGGCCTCAAGTACCATTATTAGCTTCATTTTACAAATGGGGAAACCAAGGCTGACAGTGGTAAAATGATCTGAGGTGGGGATTGGCCCAGCTAGGCAGTCTGGCTCCAGCATCCTTGCTCTTAACTGCTACTCAACATCTACTGTGTAGCAGGTGTACAATACAAGTCTGTCAAATATGCGAGAAGGGTCTACAGGGCCTTCTTGGTTAAAAGGACACTACTTTAAGAGAGATTTTTGTAAGCACTTGACATCCCCAAACTTCCCCAGATGACTTGCAGCTATGTTCTCATCACATACATACTGTACAACCCCAAACACCAGTCACAGGGGAGGCGCAGTACACACACTCTGCTTAAGTGTATGTGGATAATGGAGATAAATGCTGTGAGTGTTTGAAGGGTCTGAGGGGGGGAAGAAAGGCTTGGAAATAGTTCAGCCACTTTAGGACAATAAACTTTTACTCATTGAAGCAGAGAGACGTGTGTGAGTGCATTCATGCGTGCATGCGTGTGCAGGGTGAGTGACGATCAATGGGGAGCAAGCTGGTGGGGCATCTCTTTTCTTTCTCCTCCCTGTGGTCTGACAAAGCCTGTCTGTCTTGGCTTGCAACCATTCGTAAAGACCCCATAGCTTCCACTGGCCTCCTGCGCAGGAGGGCAGGGAGCAGGGAGTCATTCATCACTGTCAGGAGATGTGCTGCACACAGCAGGGCCCGCTTTCTTCCCTGCTGCTCCTGCAGCTAGAGCTGCAAATCTTGAAAAGATGCAGAACGTGCATATAGCAAATAACCATTCATCATCTCAGCTCTGGAAGCTCTGGGAGAGGCCCCTCCCCATGTGAGGCTGACCCATTCTGACTTGGACTCCAGCCCCACTGGAATTTGGAACACAGGGACTTTTCAGGTGCCTAATCCCTTGCCCAGCCAATCCCCATCCTGGATAATCTGTTGAGGTCTGGGGTTAAAATTCTCTGAAATGATCCCCCCTGCCCCTTTCTCTACAAGGTCAGATTTTCAGAGTGCTTTCAGCAATCAGACTGCTGCCAAGGTGGCCTGTAATCATTAAACTATGAAAATACAAGTTGCTGAGAGGAAATGAATACCAGGTTTCACTAGGGAAAGGCCTGCTTTCTTGTGAAGTAATTATAAAATTAAAATGTGATATTTCTCTGGTGAGTCTAAAAAGCCTCCCCATGAGGTAGGTCTGTGGCATGACAGCAACATCAGGATTTACACTGGGGTGGGACTGAGAGATCCTTCTGTGTCCCCAAAATGCCAGAGACATCTGCAGGTAAATTTCCGAAGACTGGGTTAAGAGTGATTAAAAGCAGAAAGAGGGAAAAGTACTGAGTTTGAATTTTTCAATTACTCTGTAAAATTCAAGAGTCAAGCTGTTCGAAAATGCAGGCTTTCCAAGGAAGGCTAATAACGCTGAGCTAATTAGACCCCCAAGCATGGCCAACATATAAATTCGGGCCCAAAAGAGGGACACTGTCCCTTTAAAAACCGCCTTGGGATCTGTGGAAAAGCTAATGAGGAGTGTCAGTTGGGGCTGCTTTATTAGGTGGTCCTCAAGAGGATAAAGCCTGGGGTTTCTGTAACAGGGCTTCTGTGCTTGATTCAATAAATCAATTTATATTAAATGCGGGTGCAGCTCTGGAGTTGGCTTCATAAAGCATTCTGTGGCGTTTCTCAATCTGCTCATCCACTTCCTTGTCAGCCTGCTTGAATGCACTGTCAGAGGGCATTGAAGAGAGCAATAAAGAATAAGATAGAAGCTGTATCTATATTTGTAAAACCCAACCTGGCAGCTCCAGACCATGTGTGGAACTATCTCCAGTGAGTTTCTCTCTCCAGAAAGCGTTTGGATTGTTGGTGAGAAGCCTGATGCTGTGGGGCTGTGCCTCTCCTCCCCGAGCCAAGCTCCAGGCTATAAATGGAGAATAAAGGTCACCCCAAACACAGTGGAAAGGGTTGGAAGCCAAGCTGCTTTTAAATCATATTCTCAGGGCCTGAATGACTCCCCAAGAAATCAAAGGAAAAGCAAGAGGGACAAGAGTGCCAACAGCTGGTCCTCATCCAGGAGACAGCAGAGAGAGCTGAAAGAAGGCTGCTGGGCTGCCTGAGGAGGGCAGGTGCGCTACTGACTAGAGCTGATGAAATGGGTCTCCCTTTAGTCTGGCCAGCTGGATGCAGCTTCTTGGTGGCCCAAAAGTGACTACTGGCTATGAGGTGAGTTGTTCCTAAGCACAATGACTGATGCCCCTGAGGATCAGGAAAGGGGTGTGAAGCCCACCCGTCTGCTGACTCAGAGTCCGGCAGCAGAGGCACCAGAGGCCGGTGTGGCTACACCATTCCCTGTCCACAGTTATCAGTACCCATCCCACCTTTTGAAAAACTCTTTGCTGCCACGTTTGGTGGCTCATTCCTGTAATCCCAGAGCTTTGGGAGGCTGAGGCAGGAGGACTGCTTGAGCCCAGGAGTTCGAGACAAGTCTAGGCAACATGGCAAAACCTTGTCTCTATAAAATACACAAAAATTAGCAGGGTGTGGTGTCACACACCTGTAGTACCAGCTACTCAAGAGGCTGAGGCGGGAGATCACTTGAGCCCAGGAGGTCCAGGCTGCAGTGAGCCATGGTAATGCGACCGCCTTCCAGCCTGAGTGACAGAGTGAGACCCTGTCTTTAAAAAAAAACAAAAAAACCAAACCAAAACCAAAAACTCTTTGCTGTTGGGATGTTGAGTTACAGAGAGCGCCTTGCACCACCCTATTCCCAACTACACCCACGCTCTTCTACTATGTAGACCACAGCACCACTGCGTAGAACTTTCTGTGATGATGGAGATGTTCTATAGCTGCAGGGTCCAATTCAGCAGCCACTAGCCACATGTGGCTACTGGGCAGTTGAGATGTGGCTAGGGCAACTCGGGAAATACATTTTTAACTTCATATAATTTTAACTAATTTAAATGGCCACATGTGGATAGTGGCTACTGTGCTCGAGCGCACAGAGAATGGAAATTTCTCTTTGCCTCAATAAAAGTAGAAAGTGCTGAAAGGAGAAAATGGGCTAACTCCACTCTGCTCCCAGTGGAAAATCCCCTATTTGCTCATAGTTTTAAGGGAAACGGAGGAGGGAATATTATCATGATGTATCATCAAGTTAGAATTATAAAAAGTTAGGGGCTCTAAGGGGCAAAATAAAACATTGCCATCTCTGGAATCTTTCTAATGGGATCTGTCTTTTTCAGCAGCTCTAAAAGCAGAGCAAAGCCCACCCCCTGCCGCCACCACACTTAGAGGTTGGCAGCAATGGTCAGAGGAAGTATATACAAGAGACTTAGGCCAGGATTTGCCCAAGGCCCCAGAAGCTTGGCAGAGCAAAGTACACAAGGTGCCTGTCGCCAAATCAGGACTCTCTTTACCAAGTCAAGCATGTGATCTCAAGTTGCCAGTCCAGCCTGCCCCTGAAATGAGACCATCATAACGTTAGAAAGGCTTTGCTTAAAGGAAGAATTCTGGTATACTTTGCTCATGACCAGAACCATCTGGAAGCAATCTAGCATTCACAAGATGGACTTTTCTTCTTTGGCCCTTGCTCTCTCTACAAATCCCATCAGCCCAGGAACAGCTGCTGGAGAATCTGGCCTGGTGCCAGGGGTGAAGTTTCAGCCCCCTCCCACACACATGTCCTTCTGGGTCCCTGGCTTGCTTGCCACCCCATGCAGCTGACATGGCACGAAGTACGCTGATCCTACTTGAGAAAGCGAAATAGCCAGTGGTCACAGGAGCAGAGACTTGGTGCCACAAAGCCAGCTGTGAGAAACTGCTGTTTCAACTCGGTAACATAGACACTTGCCAGTAAATTACGGCCTGAGACATCTCAGAGGGCTGCGGGTCGGGATACACCGCTCTCAAGGCACCACAATGTCAGCTACAGTGTGCACCCTGCAACAGCAGCTCAACACAAAGGGATGGGGAGGATGGGCCCCAGCTTGGGGATTCTGGCACCGGGACCAATGACACCATGCACAGGAGGTGAGAGCCAAGGGGGTGATAGGGAGAGCAAGGGAAGACTCCATCAGGAATGAACTCAGCGCTGGGGGCACTGCGAAGAGAGCGGCTTTGTAAATCGAGCCACTGTGCAAACTATCTGAGGAGAGGGGGAAGGGGAGGTGGGGGAGCCAGGGAAGAGGCCAACTGCATTATGAAGGTCCTGGTGACAATAACCTTTTGTCCTCAAAACAATTTGGGCCTGCCAAGCTGCTCCACAGTCTCCGAGAAAGCACGAGGGTGGGAAAAAAAGGATCCCCATAAAGAGGCAACAGACTCATCCTTAATTATGAGACCAGGCTTCCCAGAACTGACATCCTCTCCCACACTTCCTCCTGCAGCAGACACACCACCGAGTGCCGGCGTGGTGCTCCTCTAATGAGAGCAGGCAATTTTTCTAAGAACTGGTTCTTTTGGGATCTTCCCCAGAACCCCCACCCGCAAATGACACAAGCTCTTAGTGAGAAGTGTGAAGCATCAGTTTAACTTGAGCAATGGTCTACAGGGTCAGACTGGGGACTAGAAAAGAGACGGCCTCAGCAGCTCCTAAAATGCTTCATTCCATCCTCTTGACCCCATAGGATCGTCAAGACACCAGTCCTGGTGGATAGAGGGCTCCTGCTTAAACGTACACCGAAGCTCGAAACTGAATGATCATTGTCTAATTATCCTAAAGAAAAGCTGACTGGCACACTGTATTAGAAAGAACCCCAACAAAGAGTCAGAAACCTGGATTCTAGTCCTTATTCTGACACATTTGCCTCAGGGGAAGCTGAGCAAACCGCCTAATACCTCTAGGTCTCAATTTGCTCACCTGCAAAATGGGAATAAGGGGGTGTCATTCCACATTTGGCAGTTTAGCACCTTAGTAAGCACCACACACTCTGAAGTTACGCTGCCTGGATTCACATCCCACTTTTTCCTCTTACGAGTTACGTAACCTTGAGCAACTTAGCTCTGTGCCTCAGTTTCCTCATCTGTAAAATGTACCTAGTTCATAGGACTGTTTTAAGAGTTAGGTATGAGGAATTAAGTAAAGCTCTCATCACAGTGTCTGGCCCTTAGCTCTTCCAATAATTGTCAGCCCCATTACCATGATGATTAGTGGGAGATGAGGGAGAAAAAAAATTCCCCAACTAGGCATTTACTACAAGGATTAAACAGCTTTGCAGTAGGTGGACCTTTTACTTGTTAGAAGGTTTCAGAAAAACAGGTTCCAGGCTAGAGTGCAGTGGCACAACCATGGCTCGCTGTAGTCTCAACCTCCCAGGCCCAAGCAATCCTTCCACCCCAGCCTCCTGAGGAGCTGAGACCATAGGCATATGCCACCATGCCTGGCTAATTAAAAAGAAATTTGTTATAGAGATGGGGTCTCCTTATGTTGCCCAGGCTGGTCTTGAACTCCTGGGCTTAAGTGATCCTTCCATCTCGGCCTCTCAAAGTGCTAGGATTATAGGCATCAGCCACCGTGCCCAGCCTCCCATCTTTAAGTCCTAAAAAATAACTGCTAGATCTAAGGCTTTCTGCTAGAGGGTAAAAACATTTTAAAAAGGAATTCATTGAAGTTGGGGGGAGTGCTTTACGTAGGCAGTAGTCTAAATTGAATGGATGATTGATTTACTGATTCATTTATTTATTTAGAGATGAGGTCTTGCTCTGTTGCCCAGGCTGGAGTGCAGTGGTGTGATTCTGGCTTACTGCACCCTCGAATTCCTGGACTCACCTGATCCTACCACCTATGCCTCCCCAAATGCTGGGATTATAGGTATGAGCCACTGTGCTTGGCCTAAACTGGTTTTCAATTTCTTAGGTTCTTCTGACAAAGACATAAAGGGCTTTTCTTCAACTGAAGTCCTATTTTCAAATCAAAAGTCGGAACAGGTAGGAAATGCACAAAGATGCACATAAATCTGCTTGTAGCCAAGGTTGTGAGCCAACAGCCATTTGGGGAATTAGGCTGAAAACAAATCCGCAAATCACATCTGACTAAAGCCATTCTCAGCTGTGGCTCCTTCATTATTCAGTACCTTCTGTGAAGTTCCATACAATTAAAAATAGCCCATTTGTGGACTGTTTATCTGCTTAGGACCATGCTAATGCAGACAGAGAGAGAGAGAGAGAGAAGGAAAATGAGAAAGAGAACAAGAGCAAGTGTGCACACAAGAGTGAAAGAAAGTAACTGTGTGCATATAAAGTTGGATATAATCTAGTTCCTGAACTTAGCTACATTTTTTTTTAATTACAAAACCAGGACAATCTTTAGCCATTTGCTAAATATTAAAATGTACAAGCCACTAAAAACAAAAACCAAAAACAAACAAAACACAAAAAGCAGAGCTTCCAGGGTTTGGAGAAAGAAACATAAAAAAACTAACCTCATCACACATTCTACTTACAAAGAGAGGTTTGAGTGGAACCTTTACAGCCTTTGAAAGCATCTTGCCCATTAAAGTGATGATGCCTATTATCTCATTAGGAGTGCTTTTCAAAGTTAGTAACAGTGAGCTGTTCTTCTCCCCCTTTGAATCAATACTAAGCATCTGCAACAAAGATACTTTTCCTTATTACAAAATCCTAGGCAGATATTTATCATTTGTTTTGACTACTTTAAATCTAATTTGCCTTTCTGGCATAGAAAGAACATAGGTACAGCCTTGCCTCAAGCTCAATCTGTTTTAAAAGTGCACATCAACTGTCTGCAACATTGATCTCCCCACTTCTGTCAATTATACCTCCTTTCTTCCTTTCAGCCAATACATAATTGCTGCCTGTTTACTACATGTCAGGCACAGGACTAGGCACTGGTGTCCCCCTCAAGGAGCCTACAGACTTGTTGAAGAGACATATTTAAATAGGCAACTGGTGCTGTCAATGACTTAACCTCTTACCTTTATCCCTTGGCCTAAATCATTTAGTTTCTTATTCATTTTCATTCCTTCTGTGTTTTCTGCTTCTATCCCTCTATTTGGGCCTTGAGACCTCACATAAATGTTGCTATGATAGTTTTTCTCTGGGTATCTGAATCTGCTTTCTCTCCTAGTCAATCTCATTCCAACTTCTCTTAGAATGGCTTTCCAAAAACATCACTTTCATTTAATTCTCTTTCTCAGGAATATATAAGAGTACCCCATTGCCTCCCAGTAAATCTAAATTTGTCTGGCATCCCATGTTCCCTACCATGTTCCCTCAGTACCAGCCCCATCTGTCTCCCATAGTCTCTCCTCTTCTATTTGGTCATATTCCTTGCTGGCTTTTAGATCTACTTTTTTTTATGTGTTTACAACCATGTGGGTTCCTAACCTTCCATCTTTCCAAACTCTACAGTTCCCAGACTAAACCCCATGATTCTTTGCTGAGTTACACTAGCTCTCACCTTAAACTTTTCCTGTACAAGTGCTGATTTTGCTAACTAAATAAAAATGGATTCACAAGAAAACCCAGTCAGGGTTGGTATGATGACCCTGGGGCATCAAAACTCCAGAACTCAGAGCTGCAAAGCTCTGATAAATCCATTCATATTTTAGAGCAGGGGTAAATTCTTAGGCTTGAGAAGCAGTCTCTGATGCAACTACTTAATTGCCCTGTTGCAGTGTGAAGGCAGTCACAGATCAAACAAACATATGGGTGTAGCTATATTTTTAAAAATTATTTCTAGAAGTAGATGGGGTGGGCAGAATTTGACTCTTAGGTCATAGTTTGCTAACCTTGTTGTAGAGGAAGAAGAGTGGATACAGGTGAGAAACTTCTCTTGGTTGGCAAAGGACAACCAGAAGCCCCTTAGATTGGCCCGTTATCTTCTCTGGGTAGCTCAACTTGTTCCCTGAAGACAGTATGTACCCTGGCAGTAGATCCCTGGCCAAGTCATCACCATGGGAATTTGGGCTGTGAGCATCTGCTATTGCTATTTTGGTCAATGGGGAAGAGATAAGAAAATCTACTTAATCTACTTCTTTGACTCTTTTGGAGATATGGAGAAGAAAGGGTCCATTGTCTCATTCTCATATGGTCTCCAGACCGGCAGGAGGCTCGCTTGTTAGGACCCCAGGACACAAGAACAAATATTCACCCACACAGTGCCAGGCACTGCGCTCTCATTTAATCCTTACATTAACCCTATAGTGTATAAGTACTTGTCATCCTATCTATCAGTCAGATAAAAGAAATAGATGAGGTCTTAGTCAATGTTAGCCACTGCTCCATTCTAGAAATGGTCTTGATGCTTACACAGTTGTGTTTTCGGAAGACGACAACGCCCCTGACAAGAGTTCTTGTTTCAATTTGAATGTGATATTAATGAGAATAGCTCATTAACTTTAGCCTTGATAATGAACCTTCACTTTATCCATGGAAAAATGGGCTCTAGAGGTTAAGCAATTTAACCAACTTTGCTCATTTAGAAGAATCAGATCAGGATTCAAACCCAAGTCAGTCTGGCTCAATAAACCTTTGGCCATTCTACCTCTTTAATAACCCTGACCTAAACACATAAAGCTTCATGTGCTTTTAAAGCCCTCAAATGTTTGCTACATGTTAAGTGAGAAATCAGGTCAGTTTCATGGGGGTCCAATATCCCCAAGGAGGGCCTCAAAGAAGCAGAGAGGCAAACCAAGGCTTGTGATTTGGTCCTAAGCAAAAATAGCAGAGGCAGGTGTACCCTCTTGTCTTTCACCACAAACCCTGGTCTCTGGCTGTGCTTCCTGATCCAAACTGTGTAATTGGCTGTTTATGATGGTGATGCTTCCCTCACACACACTGTGTGGTGCCGAGGCGGGGGAAGGCATGTTCTTACCAGCCTGTCATATTAAAGTCCCTGTAGAGCATCTTCTTTCCAAGCTCCTTTCTCTGTACTCTCCTTGGAAACTCCAAATGTGTGAACTCATTTCCCAGCAAGTGAGGCTGCATGAATGCCTAATAGCAAAAAGAAAAAGGAAAAACACATACATACACGTATTTAGAGAAACAAAATAAGAATCAAGGATGTTTTGCAAATTGAGACAGGCCATATTTTAAAAACAAGAAAATTGCCTCATATTTTAAGTAAATAGATTTCAGAGTTTAAACACTAATAGAAGATGAGCACATAAAAATGAATTTACAAAGGAATGTAACTTTTTCATTTGATCTGATACATTGATTGTAACCAAATGCATAGCTGAAGGCATCAGGAAAAAAGACTGAGCTTCTCTCTAAAGACTGGCTATTTAGTTTTCCAAAAGGTATATTGGTGAGATACGGGGTGAGAAAGCTCCCTGACGTGGTCTTTTCCACACTCATCTCACTTACACGCCTGGTTATCACGGCCCTGCCTTTGAAACCTGCGTGTGAGCTTCCACATAAACACAATGGCTCGAGTGCTGGTTAGGGCTGGATGCAGCAGACAGGAACTTTCTGTTGGACTCCCTCCAGTTTGCTCTGCAGTCATTTGATCGTGTCATTCGAAGACTATTCTGGAGCAGATGGCTTCTCCCCCTCCCCCAAATCTCTGTTCACACTACAAGAGTCTTGAGCAAACAGCCACTTAGGGAATTGCTTTGAAACAGTCTCATTGTCACATTCAAAATTCAAATCTAGCAATCCGAGAGATGCAATGCTCATGTATTAACTTCTCTACTCAGAGGCCACATGCCGCAAGCAGACCTGCACTAGAACTTCCCCACATGAAGCTGTCCACCTGCTTCTGAGCAGCATGGTGGAATGAATCTTCTCTCTTTTCTGTCAGGGAAGAGTGGACAGAGCAAATCACAGCCTGGCAGTGTAGGAAAGCAAAGGATCCCTGCCACCAGGCAGATGGTCAGGTCCTCAGCGTATGGGTCATAGGCATCTCCTACAGATGGCAGATCTCCCACTGATTCTCATGAAGGTCTGGAGGTATTAGTTAGATGTTAGTCATCCGATGCTAAGTTTTTCAGGAACCAAACGAAGCAAGCTCAGTTGTCACCAGGCTGGTCATATTTGCCCAGATATGGAACTCTGAGCAAGTAATTCTGGGCATGCTTGGGGACAGGACAGGATGAGATGAGACAGGGTGACTGAGGGTGAGCAGGAGAACTGTGCTTCCCATTTGCTGTAGCCTCAACAGTTTCTAGGTCTGGTGGGAATTCTGGATCACTTTGAGGGGCTCTGAAAATCCTGCTGGGAGTAACCCTTGGGGTGCTGATGGGTATCAAGGAAGCTTAAATATGAGGTTTTACAGAGAGGTTCTCCTGGGAAGGAATGAAGGGAACTAACACTTAATAGGTCAGGTCAACAGTGGTGCTTTGGGTGAGAAGAATCTGAGTGTGAATCCAAGCTCTGCTTTCATAAGCAATGTGGTTTTAGCAGGTTATTTAATTTCTTGGGCCTCAGTTTATCTGTAAATGAGATTAATTATATATCTCACACTGCTGTTTTCATAATGTAATGTCTATTAATATCTTAGTTGTTTCTGCTTTCAAAAAATTATTATAGTCACTCAGTAATTATTGAATCCTATTATATCCTGAGTACTACACTCAGTGCTTTGAGAGGTCTAATTTCACCCTCTTAACAATCTTCTGGACAACACTGGCTACATCATTTGTGGGGCCCAGTGAAAAACAGAAACAGGCAGACTGTGTTCAAAATTAAGAATTTCAAGACAGGGACAGCAGAGCACTAAACTAAGCACAGCACCCTCCACGACCACACAAGTCACAGGCCCATGAAGCTAGTCATGCCTACCGGGTACATACCATTTTATTCCTTTTATTTTGGTCCACCCATGAAAACTAAGGAACAAAGGCATAAGTGGTCAATGGACAGCAGCATCTGTTATAAGCCCTTTATGATCTTTCAGAACTTTCAGATTGTATCAGCATGAATACAATCCACTACCCAAGCTGGACTAACATGGGCTTAGGGGTTACCATGTGCCAGCCCCATACCAGGTACTTGATACATCTGATCTTACTCCCCAACAATTTTACAAAGCAGGAGTCGTGGACTCGATTTACAAATGAGAACACTACATCCTGGAGAGGTTAAGACCTAGCCTGAGGTCATTCGCCCAAGACTGGGTAGATCTTGAGCCTGAGCTTAATATCATGGTTATAACCCTCATCCTAACCATATGTTGGGCCTTTAACCTACATACACATTTTTACAAAAGATAGTAAAGGGGCCATAAGAGGCCTGTGATCCTTTGTACTTAGACCATGCAAAGTCTGAATCAGTAAACCTTGTTAAAAGAACTCACACACACAGAGCCACACACGGTATGGACACGAAGGTGTCTCTGACATTATTTATAACATTAAATAACTAGAAGAAATCATTGAGTGAATAACTCATTAAATAAACTAGCATAAACCCAAACAAAAGAATTCTATGGTGTCACTTACAATGACGCTATACAGAATATGCAATGACACAGAGTTGCGTTAAGTGTAAAACAGCAGGTCATCAAACAATATGTGTGTGTGCATGAACTTGTGAGTGCTGGGTCTTATATGCAGAGATCTTTATAGAAGACAAACGTATGTATACAGATGCTCCTCTGCTTACAGTGGGGTTACATCCCAATAAACCCGTCGTAACCTGAAAATATTGCAAGTCAAAATGCATTTCATGCAACTAGCCTACTGATCAGAGCTTAGCCTGGCCTACCTTAAATGTGCTCAGAACTTACATTAGCCTACAGTTGGGCAAAATCATCTGGCAACACAGTCCACTGCAGAGTGTAGGTTGTTTACCCTCATGATTGCATGGCTGACTAGGAGCTGCTGGCTCACTGCCACTGTCCAGCATCACAAGAGAGTATCATACCACATATCCCTAGCCTGGAAAAAGATCAAAATTCAAAATCAATTTGAAGTATGATTTCTACCAAATGCATATTGCTTTCACAACATCAGAAGGTTAAAAAGAAAAAGTAGGGGTGCTTCCATTCTGTTTTGTAAAATGAAGGCTGCCCTGATTAAAAAAAAAAAGTAAGTTGGGAACCGTCTGTATACAAATGAACATGTTATGGTCTGAATGTGTCTCCTAAAATTCAGGTGTTGGCAATTTAACCCCTAATGCAACAATGTTGGGAGGCAGGCCTTTTGGGAGGTGTTTAGGCCATGAAGGTAGAGCCCTCATGAATTAATGCTGCTATAAAAAAGGCTTGTGAGAGTGAGTTCACTCTCTTGCCCTTCCACCTTCTGCTATGTGAAAACAGAGCAAGAAAGCCCGTACCAGATGCTGGTGTCTTGATCTTGGGGCTTCCCAGACCCCAGAACTGTGATAAATTTTGTTCTTTATACATTACTCAGTTTCTAGTATTGTTATAGCAGCACCAAACAGACTAAGGCTGTGTGTGTGTGTAAATACAGATACGTGACATGCATATATATTATTAACAAACAGGTAAGAATCCAAAGGACATTCCTGAGCACATTTCTTAACAAACCCTGTGTCTAAGAAGGTGATGCGTGTTCAGGACACACTACCTCAAATCATAGTACCTGGGCATTTGAGGAAACAGGAGAAGCAGGCCATAGAAACTAGGAAGAATTCTGCTTACTCCTTCTCTAAAGCAAGCCATGAGACCTAGCTCACCTTCCTCGGAAAATAGATCATTAAGACCCGATTCCAGAGGGGCCCTGCACCATACCCAGAGGAAAGAAATATCACACAGGGATGCCAAGATGATGCCGAACAAACAGGCCTTGCTAAGTACCCTTACCCCTGAGTTTATTACCATGAGATCTTTTGTCCTTTGATCAAACTTCTGTACGACTGTCCCTAAAAATCCAGTTTGCCCTGTTTCCTTGGGGCTTTATTTCTGAAGACATCTGTGTGACATAAGCTTATATTAAATCAATTTGTTTGCCTTTCTCTTGTTAATCTGTTTTGTTTTAGGGGCATCAGCCATGAATGGGTAAGAAATCTCTTCTCCCCATACAAGGGTAAGTGTGGAGATTTCAGGCGCTTTGCCTCCTAACAGGAGGATGAGTGAGCCCTTTGATGGTGCTTTAAACCAGGGACCCTTGGGCTCTTTCTGGCTGGTATCCACTTGCCTGGGCGGCTGTGTCAGAAGATCTGTTGAGGCAGATGTCTGCGGGTTAGCTGGGAACTCCTCAATGGCTTTGATAACTGCAGGGGCCACCTACCCTCTCCCTCTGAGGATGTGCAGGTTTGAAAGGGCCTTAAACATTGTGTCACTCTGAGGTGCCTTCACACACAGAGCCTTTCATGATTTCCACAAACTGCTTGCTTTCTCCCAGGATAACAACAGGGTATGGTATTTCATCACACATATACGCCATTAGATGCACCATCATTTTATTACCTCTAGGAAGAAAAAAAGCGGCCAATTAAAATATGCATAATTCTTTCTTAACACTTCAAATTTTAATTTTATCCTTTTCATAAGAGCTGAGACCTAGACACATTTTTATTATCTATCACTATTGTATATACTTAATAAGGGATATAGAAGTGAAGTAGGTTGGCTGAGGTTTCCAAAACTTTTACATTTAGAATCCAACTGCTGTCATCATTTTTCAACTCTGAATCATGAATGTTCATAATTTTCCGCACAGAAGTGTTGTGTGTTTCACGAGAGCACCAGTGACGCAGCATTTTTTAAGTAATCCACAACAGCACTGGAAGCCTCAAAGCTAAGGGCGCAGAAGTTCTTCAGCCAGCTTTACAATCCTCTAGAGCCAGCTTACCTCTGACTCCCACTTCAGGAATGTGGCTAAACAAGTCTGATTCACACCTCCTCAAACTCCTCCACACAATTAGTTGGATCCAGTGATGCTTAACAAGCCCTTCACTTTTCTCTGCAGGATTTTCTTCCAAGCTGCTGGACACCCATCCCACAAAAGTTTGGTGTGTTGGGCCTCAGGACATTCTACCCCAAAATATGGCACCTTGGCATTTGAGGAAACAGCAGAAACAGGAAAGTCTCTCAACTTCCTCTTGTCCCTCTCCCCTGAAGCAGGTCACAGGATCCTCATTCCAGAGGTGCCCGCCCCATATCCAGAGGAAAGAAACATCTTTAACTCTGAAGACACAGGGATACAGAAGAATCTGAACAAACAGCCTTGCTAAATTCTCCCCAGTTTATTCCCATTAGATCATACCCACTTTATCCAATTATATTTCTCCATGACTGTCCAGTCTTCCTCAAACTTAAGCATAAACATATACAAAGTTTACCTATTTCTTTAGGTCTTCAGTTTCTCATGAAGTCTCCTGTGTCATGTAAAACTTATATTAAATAGATTTGTATGCTTTTCTCTCGTTTATCTTGTCTTTTGTTATGGGGGACCTTGTGATGGGTGAGGAAATCTTTTCCGCCCCTGCAGGTGTCTGCCCTTTTGATGTTCACATATGTCCAAGAGATGACATGTCATGCCTGTCCCCTGGCTGGCAGCAAAAATCCAATATAAAATTCGGATACGTTAAAAAACAAACAGGTGTCTTAGTTCTGAGGAAATACTGTCATACTCACCCCCCCACTGATACTGATGCCACACTCTTAGATTTCTCCGTCCTTCTGATTTTTCTTCCTCTGTTCCTAACTGACACAGCACAGGTGGCATGATTCATTTTCTGTCATAATCATGCTTACCATAGAAATTATAAGTACTCCATGTGTACCTGTGATGTATTTTTACCACTCTCTCTTTTTTAAAAAATCACCACCCACCTCCTTACCAGCACATTCAATACTTACTGCTGTTGCATATGTCAAACCCTATGGAGTTAATGATGTTAAAGGAACTCATCTCAAGAACTTGGTACAAACAGAGCAAACATATGGTTGCTTAATGAAAAATGAGACGCTAAAATACATGGCTGCACACAATTTGTAAAAACCTGTTGGTTTTCAGAGGAAAACATTTATGCTTGTTAGTCTATTTGTGCAATCATAAAAGTGTATATAGTCTTATATGCACACATGTTTACACATGTACAGTCATCAAAATATTAAAAAAAGTTATCTGAGGGTTTTCTTTTTAATGTACCCATAATTGTGGATATTTTGACCTTTGGACACACATTACTTTCATTTGAAAAAAAAAAAAAAAGCCCTCTAAAAATTAGTTTTTTGAGAACCCAGTGTTTAAGGCAAGTTTTAAAAGATTGTTGAGAAGAGCGTTACTGCTTCTTGTTCTAATAATTTTAGGGAATGCCAAAATCCTGGAGAAAAGGCAAGCAGGGCAGGGGCCTGGCTCCAACGTGGGGATGTGGAAGCCGCAGATTCCCATCAGGCCAGGACAGAGATGTTTTGTCCGCAAAAGCAGAGTGGCCAAACAACTTGGGGATTTGGAAACTTCTTAGGGCCTGCCCAGAATTCAGGTGACCATGACTGGCTAGAATTACTTCATTTGTACTGGTCTGTGCCTCTGGAAGCATTGCTCAAGTCAGCATTCTGGAGTCCTGAGTCTTCAAAATGATTTCACTTTGGATTTACCGTAAGCAATAAGCCCAAAGTCTGTAAAGTGTTGGGGGCAGGAATTTGTTAGTTTGCTAATAATTTACTGACTTTTTTTTTTTTGAGACAGAGTTTCACTCTTGTCACCCAGGCTGTAATGCAATGGCTTGATCTTGGCTCACTGCAACCTCCGCCTCCTGGGTTCAAGCAATTCTCCTGCCTCAGCCTCCTGAGTAGCTAGGATTACAGGCGCCCACTACCATGCCCAGCAAATTCTTGTATTTTTAGTAGAGACAGGGTTTCACCATGTTTACCAGGCTGGTCTAGAACTCCTAATCTCAGGTGATTCACCTGCCTCAGCCTCCCAAAGTGCTGGGATTACAGGCATGAGCCACCATGCCCGGCCATGTGTTCATCATTTTTAAAACCTTAACTACACTCCAGTGCCCAGCATAGCACCCAACATAGTAAAGGTGCTAAATAAGTATTTGCTAGAAGAATGAATACAGGACATTCTGACCTGCTCTACAGAATCACAACTTAGTGATTATTTAAACTATAAAATAACACAGCCTTCAATCTTTTGAAAAAGTTAAAACTAAGGCCTATATTGTATAAAAACCATCTTGGACCCACGTAGTTTGGATTTAGTTAACTTATAAATTGATAGATATCTTCCCATAAAAAGACATGTGCATGGCTGCACGTGGTTTTTAAAACCCCATAATGTTATTTTACAATCCTAAGACTATCTAAATAATAATGCTTTGTCTCTTTACTTAATAAGCCTGCAGATGAGAAACCTATAAATTAGCAGTTGATATTAAAATGCAATTATTATTATTATTATCATTATTATTATTATTTGAGACGGATTCTCACTCTGTTGCCCAGGCCGGAGTGCAGTGATGCAATCTTGGCTCACTGCAATGTCTGCCTCCCAGGTTCAAGTGATTCTCCCACCTTAGCCTCCTGAGTAGCTGGGACTACAGGCATGTGCCACCATGCCTGGCCAATTTTGGTATTTTTAGTAGAGACGGGGTTTCACCATGTTGGCCAGGCTGGTCTTGACCTCCAGACCTCAGATGATCCATTCCCCTCGGCCTCCCAAAGTGCTGGCATTACAGGCATGAACCACCACGCCCAGCCTTAAAATGGAATTTAAAGTGTACCAGCCCACCCTCCGATTAAAAAAAAAAAGGATCTCTTCCTGTACCTCCATTTTAATTCTAAATTTTGAGGTTTTCCTTCAAGGAAACACAACAGAATGCTACTAGATGAGGGGAGAAGGTGGAGGTATACCCCAAGTTCATGTGTGTGCCACAAATATCACCTGGGGGAAAAAGCTTGATAACCTCTGCCCTAGCAAGACCAAATGCAGGTAACCAAGACTCTTAGGGACTCTAAAGAGCACAGATTTGTTAAAAAGAGAATAGGACATATCCTCGTCACTTAGTGATCTGAGCAGCTAAAAAAAGGAAACTTACAAACATGGTTATATCTGGCCAGGAACAAGGACACCTCTCAGGAAAGGATGCTGGAATAACTGACTGTGTCAGGGCAGGACACCAGAGTTGGGGTAGGGGAATTGGATGTCTTTTTATGGGCACTCTCCTCTCTAGTCCTGAGTAGAAGCTGGTTTCAAAGGAAGAGAAGGGAGATGAGCATTGCACTGTGGAAAAATACAACAACTCCGTCCCAAAGAAAGTCTCTGAGCACCCTGAGGGATGGAGGCATAACAAGAGGGAACAAGCCCAAAGAAGAGGCACCTTCCAGAACCTTCCAGTAAGCCTCTCACTAGGGAAGAGGGAGGCCAGAAGTCTAGAGTAGGTGAGCAACCTGTTCCCAAGGCTGTCTCACTCTAGATCACATGGCCCTGAGCTCCACCTTCCTGGGCTCAGGGAGAGTTTTGAGCACCTCAGCAAGGCAAGGAGAAAAGGGTAGCTGGAAGCAGGGAACTCAGACCCCAGGGAGGGAAACTAGCCTGGTTATGGGAGGAGTCTAAGGTGACCAGGGCTCCAGCGGAGGGCTGAGCACCAGCCTTCCAATGGACACAAAGATGGGGCTTCGAGGTTACTCAAAATTGCTTGCTAGGGAATACAAAATGCTTCCTCATTTTCTTCCTCCTTTTGATAATTTTTTTTTCCTGTTGCTTTGTGGTCAGCTGGCCAGTGAGTAGTGTCAGCCAAGAAGGAGACTGTCCCAGGGCTTGGGGTCGCATGAATTCCCGACAAAGGAATTCATGCAACTAACGTTTGAGCCCTTACATATGCTAAGTACCAGGGGCTAGGGGTTTGGGGCTCAAAGAACACAAAAAGAGGCCCCTCTGCTCAGAGCTGACACACACGAGTGAGGGAGGCTGAGGACGGCTTACAGGCAGAAATGGAGCCATTCACAGGGACCAAGGAACACAGTGGGTCACACACTGAAGAGGATCACAGAGAATCTGCAAAGGAGCTTAAGAGTTGGTCAGGCAAGAGCTCTATGGCAAGTGTGGCCACAGCAAAGGCAGGGAAGTGGGAGACAGCACGGCATTTGGAGGTATTCCTAGGAGAGAAGAGAGTGGGGCAGAGAGGAGGCAGGGGTGCAGACATTGGCACCAAAGATGGCCCCTCCTGCAAAGGGTAATGTGCAGTTAAAGAAAGGATACATAGAGTTAAATAAACTCAAACTACTTAAACTTTTCAGTGAATTATATGTCGTAAGGTCCTCTCATACGCATACAAGCTGATGAAGTTTCACAAATTGAACACACCTGTGTAGCTGGCGCCCCGCTCAAGAAAGAACATTACCAGCATCCTGGGACCAGTGCCTCATCATCAGGACCCCATCCAATCACTGCCACTGCCCCAAAGGGGCACTATTCCAACTTCAAGACTGGTCTTGCCTGTTTCTGTGCTTCATCTGAAATCCTACAGGATGCCCTCTTTGCTGGGTATTAAGTCTGAGAAATTCATGCATGTTGTGTGTAATTGCAACTTGTTCATTCTCCGTGCTGTATGTTAATTCCATCCTGTGACTATTTCATTATTTATTTGCCCATTCTACTTTCCAACAGCATTCAGATAAGCCATCATGTCCCCTGTGTCCTGCACATACACATCCAGATGGCCGGTTCCTGCCTTAACTGATGACATTCCACCACAAAAGAAGTGAAAATGGCCTATCCCTGCCTTAAATGATGACACTGTCTTGTGAAATTCCTTCTCCTGGCTCATCCTGGCTCAAAAGCTCCCCTACTGAGCACCTTGTGACCCCCACTCTGCCCGCCAGAGAACCCCCATTTGACCCTAATTTTCCTTTACCTACCCAAATCCTATAAAACGGCCCCACCCCTATCTCCCTTTGCTGACTCTCTTTTCAGACTCAGGCCACCTGCATCCAGGTGAAATAAACAGCTTTATTGCTCACACAAAGCCTGTTTGGTGGTCTCTCCACACGGATGCACATGAAATTTGGTGCCATGACTCGAATCGGGGGACCTCCCTTGGGAGATCAATCCCCTGTCCTCCTATTCTTTGCTCCGTGAAAAACATTCACCTACGACCTCAGGTCCTCAGACCCACCACCCCAAGGAACATCTCACCAATTTTAAATCAGATAAGCGGCCTCTTCTTACTCCCTTCTCCAACCTCTCTCACTATCCCTCAATCACCTTCTCCTTTCCACTCTTCAATCTCTCCCTTCTCTTAATTTCAATTCCTTTCATTTTCTGGTAGAGATAAAGGAGACACGTTTTATCTGTGGACCCAAAACTCCAGCGCCGGTCACGGACTGGGAAGGCAGCCTTCCCTTGGTGTTTAATCACTGCAGGGATGCCTCTCTGATTATTCACCCACGTTTCAGAGGTGTCAGACCACGCAGGGACGCCTGCCTTGGTCCTTCACCCTTAGCGGCAAGTCCCACTTTTCTCGGGGAGGGGCAAGCACCCCAACCCGTTATCTCCGTGTCTCTACCCCTTCTCTGCCTTTCTCGGGGGGGGGGGGGCAAGAAACCCCCAACCCCTTCTGCTTCACCCTGAGCAGTAAGTCCCACTTTTCTGGGGGAGGGGCAAGTACCCCAACCTCGTATCTCTGCACCTCAATCCCTTATTTCCACACCCTGACCTCTTTTATGTCTGCACCCTGATCCCTTATTTCCACACCCCAACCTCGTATCTCTGCACCCCGACCTCTTCTCTGCTTTTCTGGAGGGCAAGAACCCGGCCGGGTGCTGTGGCTTATGCCTGTAATCCCAGCACTTTGGGAGACCGAGGCAGGTGGATTACGAGGTCAGGAGATCGAGACCATCCTGGCTAACATGGTGAAGCCCTGTCTCTACTAAAAAAAAATACAAAAAATTAGCCGGGCGCGGTGGCGGGCGCCTGTAGTCCCAGCTACTTGGGAGGCTGAGGCAGGAAAATGGCGCGAACCCAGGAGGCGGAGCTTGCAGTGAGCCAAGATAGTGCCAGTGCACTCCGGACTGGGCAAAAGAGCGAGATTCTGTCTCAAAAAAAAAAAAAAAAAAAAAAAAAAAAAAAAAAAAAAAAAGAACCCCCACCCCTCCTCCGTGTCTCTACTCTTTTCTCTGGGCTTGCCTCCTTCACTATGGGCAAGCTTCCACCTTCCATTCCTCGTTCTCCCTTAGCCTGTGTTCTTAAGATCTTAAAACCTCTTCAACTCTCACCTGACCTAGAATCTAAGCGTCTTATTTTCTTCTGCAATGCCACTTGACCCCAATACAAACTCAACAGTAGTTCCAAATAGCCGGAAAATGGCACTTTTAATTTTTCCATCCTACAAGATCTAAATAATTCTTGTCATAAAATGGGCAAATGGTCTGAGATGCCTGACGTCCAGGCATTCTTTAACACATCGGTCCCTCTGTAGTCTCTGTTCCCAATGCAACTCATCCCAAATCTTCCTTCTTTCCCTCCCACCTGTCCCCTCGGTCCCAACCCCAAGTGTTGCTGAGTCTTTCTAATCTTCCTTTTCCACAGACCCATCTGACCTCTCCCCTCCTCCCCAGGCTGCTCCTCCCCAGGCCGAGATAGGTCCCAATTCTTCCTCAGCCTCCGCTCCTCCACCCTATAATCCTTTTATCACCTCCCCTACTCACACCCAGTACGGCTTACAGTTTTGTTCTGTGACTAGCCCTCCCCCACCTGCCCAGCAATTTACTCTTAAAAAGGTGGCTGGAGCTAAAGGCACAGTCAAGGTTAATGCTCCTTTTTCTTTATCCCAAATCAGGTGGCGTTTAGGTTCTTTTTCATCAAATATAAAAATCCAGCCCAGTTCATGATTCGTTTGGCAGCAACCCTGAGACACTTTTACAGCCCTAGACCCTAAAAGGTCAAAAGGCTGTCTTATTCTCAAAATACATTTTATTACCCAATCTGCTCCCAACATTAAATAAAACTCCAGGCTGGGTGCGGTGGCTTACGCCTGTAATCCCAGCACTTTGGGAGGCTGAGGCGGGCAAATCACGAGATCAGGAGATAAAGACCATCCTGGCTAACATGGTGAAACCCCGCCTCTACTAAAAAAAATACAAAAAATTAGCTGGGCATGGTGGCAGGCGCCTGTAGTCCCAGCTACTCGGGAGGCTGAGGCAGGAGAATGGCATGAACCCAGGAGGCAGAGCTTGCAGTGAGCCGAGATTGCACCACTGCACTCTAGCCTGGGCGACAGAGTGAGACTCCGTCTCAGAAACAAAAACAAAACAAAAAACTCCAAAAATTAAATTCTGGCCCTCAAACCCCACAACAGGATTTAATTAACCTCGCCTTCAAGGTGTACAATAATAGAAAAAAGTTGCAATTCCTTGCCTCCACTGTGAGACAAACCCCAGCCACATCTCCAGCACACAAGAACTTCCAAACGCCTGAACCGCAGCGGCCAGGCATTCCTCCAGAACCTCCTCCCCCAGGAGCTTGCTACAAACTGCCAGAAATCTGGCTACCACGCCAAGGAATGCCTGCAGCCCAGGATTCCTCCTAAGCTGCGTCCCATCCGTGCAGAACCCCACTGGAAATTGGACTGTCCAACTCACCTGGCAGCCACTCCCAGAGCCCCTGGAACTCTGGCCCAAGGCTCTCTGACTCCTTCCCACGTCTTCCTGGCTTAGCGGCTGAAGACGGACCCTGCCCAATCGCCTCAGAAGCCCCCTAGACCATCACGGATGTCGAGCTTCACGTAACTCTCACAGTGGAAGGTAAGTCCGTCCCCTTCTTAATCAATATGGAGGCTACCCACTCCACATTACCTTCTTTTCAAGGGCCTGTTTCCTTTGCCACCATAACTGTTGTGGGTATTGACAGCCAGGCTTCTAAACCTCTTACAACTCCCCAACTCTGGTGCCAACTTAGACAATACTCTTTTAAGCACTCCTTTTAGTTATTCCCAACCTGCCCAGTTCCCTTATTAGGCCAAGACACTTTAACTAAATTATCTGCTTCCCTGACTATTCCTGGATTACAGCTACATCCCATTGCTGCCCTTCTTCCCAATCCAAAGCCTCCTTTCCGTCCTCCTCTTGTACTCCCCCACCTTAACCCACAAGTATAAGATACCTTAGGCTGGGCACAGTGGCTCACACCTGTAATCCCAGCACTTTGGGAGGCCGAGGTGGGCGGATCATGAGGTCAGGAGATCAAGACCATCCTGGCTAACACAGTGAAACCTCGTCTCTACTAAAAATACAAAAAATTAGCCGGGCGCGGTGGTGGGTGCCTGTAGTCCCAGCTACTTGGAAGGCTGAGGTAGGAGAATGGTGTGAACCCAGGAGGCGGAGCTTGCAGCGAGCCGAGATAGCACCACTGCACTCCAGCCTGGGTGACAGAGCGAGACTCCGTCTCAAAAAAAAAAAAAAAAAAAAAAAAAAGTATAAGATACCTCTACTCCCTCCTTGGTGACAGATCATGCACCCCTTACCATCTCATTAAAACCTAATCACCCTTACCCCGCTCAATGCCAATATCCCATCCCACAGCATGCTTTGAAAGGATTAAAGCCTGTTATCACTCGCCTGCTACAGCATGGCCTTTTAAAGCCTATAAACTCTCCTTACAATTCCCCCATTTTACCTGTCCCAAAACCAGACAAGCCTTACAAGTTACTTCAGGATCTACGCCTTATCAACCAAATTGTTTTGCCTATCCACCCCGTGGTGCCAAACCCATATACTCTCCTATGCTCAATACCTCCCTCCACAATCCATTATTCTGTTCTGGATCTCAAACATGCTTTCTTTACTATTCCTTTGCACCCATTATCCCAGCCTCTCTTCACTTTCACTGGGACTGACCCTGACACCCATCAGGCTCAGCAAATTACCTGGGCTGTACTGCTGCAAAGCTTCACAGACAGCCCCCATTACTTCAGTCAAGCCCAAATTTCTTCCTTATCTGTTACCTATCTCGGCATAATTCTCATAAAAACACACGTGCTCTCCCTGCTGATCGTGTCCGATTAATCTCCCAAACCTCAATCCCTTACAAAACAACAACTCCTTTCCTTCCTAGGCATGGTTAGTGCGGTCAGAATTCTTACACAAGAGCCAGGACCGCACCTTGTAGCCTTTCTGTCCAAACAACTTGACCTTATTGTTTTAGCCTAGCCCTCATGTCTGCGTGCAGCAGCTGCTGCCACCCTAATACTTTTAGAGGCCCTCAAAATCACAAACTATGCTCAACTTACTCTCTACATTTCTCATGACTTCCAAAATCTATTTTCTTCCTCATACCTGATGCATATACTTTCTGCTCCCCAGCTCCTTCAGCTGTACTCACTCTTTGTTAAGTCTCACAATTACCACTGTTCCTGGCCCGGACTTCAATCCGGCCTCCCACATTATTCTGGATACCACACCTGACCCTCATGACTGCATCTCTCTGATCCACCTGACATTCACCCCATTTCCCCATATTTCCTTCTTTCCTGTTCCTCACCCTGATCACGCTTGATTTATTGATGGCAGTTCCACCAGGCCTAATCGCCACACACCAGCAAAGGCAGGCTATGCTATAGTACAAGCCACTAGCCTGCCTCTTAGAACCTCTCATTTTCTTTCCATCGTGGAAATCTATCCTCAAGGAAATAACTTCTCAGTGTTCCATCTGCTATTCTACTACTCCTCAGGGATTATTCAGGTCCCCTCCCTTCCCTACACATCAACTCGAGGATTTGCCCCCACCCAGGACTGGCAAATTACCTTTACTCAACATGCCCTGAGTCAGATAACTAAAATACCTCTTAGTCTAGGTAGACACTTTCACTGGATAGGTACAGGCCTTTCCTACAGGGTCTGAGAAGGCCACCGCAGTCATTTCTTCCCTTCTGTCAGACATAATTCCTCAGTTTAGCCTTCCCACCTCTATACAGTCTGATAACAGACCAGCCTTTATTAGTAAAATCAGCCAAGCAGTTTTTCAGGCTCTTGGTATTCAGTGAAACCTTTATATCCCTTACGGTCCTCCATCTTCAGGAAAAGTAGAACAGACTAAAGGTCTTTTAAAAACACACCTCACCAAGCTCAGCCACCAACTTAAAAAGGACTGGACAATACTTTTACCACTTTCCCTTCTCAGAAGTCAGACCTGTCCTCAGAATGCTACAAGGTACAGCCCATTTGAGCTCCTGTATAGACGCTCCTTTTTATTAGGCCCCAGTCTCATTCCAGACACCAGACCAACTTAGACTGTGCCCCCAAAAAACCTGTCATCCCTACTATCTTCTGTCTAGTCATGCTCCTATTCACCGTTCTCAACTACTCATACATGCCCTGCTCTTGTTTACTCTGCTGGTTTACACTGTTTCTCCAAGCCATCACAGCTGATATCTCCTGGTGCTATCCCCAAACTGCCACTCTTAACTCTTGAAGTAAATAAATAATCTTTGCTGGCAGGACGATGCTGAATCTCCTTAGGCACTCTGATTAGATGTCCTAGGTTCTCCCAATTCTTAGACCTTTAATCTCTGTTTTTCTCCTTCTCTTACTCCGTTTTTCAATTCATACAAAACCGTATCCAGGCCATCACCAATAATTCTAAATGACAAATGTTTCTTCTCACAGTCCCACAATATCACCCCTTACCACAAAATCTTCCTTCAGCTTAATCTCTCCCACTCTAGGTTCCCACGCTGCCCCTAATCCCACTCGAAGCAGCCCTGAGAAATATCGCCCATTATCTCTCCATACCACCCCCCAAAGTTTTCACCGTCCCAACACTTTACCACTATTTTGTTTTACTTTTCTTATTAATATAAGAAGACAAGAATGTCAGGCCTCTGAGCCCAAGCTAAGCCATCATATCCCCTGTGACCTGCACGTACACATCCAGATGGCCAGTTCCTGCCTTAACTGATGACATTCCACTACAAAAGAAGTGAAAATGGCCTGTTCCTGCCTTAACTGATGACACTGTCTTGTGAAATTCCTTCTCCTGGCTCATCCTGGCTCAAAAGCTCCCCTACTGAGCACCTTGTGACCCCCACTCTGCCTGCCAGAGAATAACCGCCCTTTGACTGTAATTTTCCTTTACCTACCCAAATCCTATAAAACGGCCCCGCCTCTATCTCCCTTCGCTGATTCTCTTTTCAGACTCAGCCCACCTGCACCCAGGTGAAATAAACAGCTTTATTGCTCACACAAAGCCTGTTTGGTGGTCTCTTCACACGGACGCGCATGAAAGTTTCCCGTTTAAGCTGTTACAAACAGTGCTGCCATGCACGCTCTGGCCTTTTGGTGAACATTCGTAGACATTTCTCTTAGGTACACACTTAGGAGCAACACTGCTGGACCACAGCACTTTCAACTTTAGGGAGACTGCCAAACTCTTTTTCAAAGGAGTTGTTCCAATTTCCACCCTCATCAGCAGAATGTGGAAAATAAGAATACTCATGTGTTAAATAAGATAAATGAGATGGCAGATTCCACAACAGAAAATCTTTTGTAAAGTTCTCTGACTAAAGCTAGAATCCTCTACCTAAAACTTTTACATTAATTAATTTTTTAAATGTTCAGACCTCACAGCATTTGAGAGAAAGTAATCAAAATGAGAATTTTCCGTTTATAATACAAATCTTTTTTTTTTTTTGAGACAGAGTCTCGCTCTGTCGCCCAGGCTGGAGTGCAGTGGCGCGATCTCGGCTCACTGCAAGCTCCGCCTCCCGGGTTCACGCCATTCTCCTGCCTCAGCCTCTCCGAGTAGCTGGGACTACAGGCGCCCGCCACCACGCCCGGCTAATTTTTTGTATTTTTAGTAGAGACAGGGTTTCACCGTGTTAGCCAGGATGGTCTCGATCTCCTGACCTCGTGATCCGCCTGCCTCGGCCTCCCAAAGTGCTGGGATTACAAGCGTGAGCCACCACGCCCAGCCAAATCTTTTTTTTTTTAATTGAGTAATCTCTCCTTTTTCTTGCCCTTAGAGGGAGAACATCCCATCAGATTATACGAGAAGAGGATTGGAAGCCTTGCAATTCAAGATGATTTATCAAGATAGAAAGTCTAAGGTCAAGAATGAAATGAAATTAATAATGTCAGCCAAGCCACTGGTGATCACTAACAGTCACGCTAACAGTCAAATGAGACAGCTTTTCCAGAGCCAAGGCTGGCTGCCTGATTTACAGTGCAGGAATAGAATATTTTGGCTTGGGTTAGAAAAAATGTGAAATGGCTGAGACCCAAATATGTATAGGTTGGATTCTTCATAAAGAACTCTGTTCTTGGCCGGGCACAGCGGCTCACGCTTGTAATCCCAGCACTTTGGGAGGCCGAGGTGGGCGGATCACGAGGTCAGGAGATCGAGACCATGGTGAAACCCCGTCTCTACTAAAAATACAAAAAAAAAAAAAAAAAAAAAATTAGCCGGGCGTGGTGGTGGGCGCCTGTAGTCCCAGCTACTCGGAGAGGCTGAGGCAGGAGAATGGCATGAACTCGGGAGGCGGAGCTTGCAGTGAGCCGAGACTGCACCACTGCACTCCAGCCTGGGCAACAGAGCAAGACTCCATCTCAAAAAAAAAAAAAAAAAAAAAAGAACTCTGTTCTTAATTTGTTGTCAAAAATCTCAAAGTAACAAGAACCAAGCTTGTATATATAAGCTATTACAGAATTGAATACGAATAAAATTCTGCCTGGTTTATGAAGATTTTAAGAGAAGTTCACATTTAAATTTCTACATGATCCAGGGGACCTACTGTAAACAGAAAAAATGCCACAATAGCTTTAGTCTGCCATTTTATAATTAGAAAATTGAACCTCATATGCCGTTTTACGAAAGGGGGTTAAATGAGGAAGTAGGTGGGACTGGAGTGGATTTTTTTATGACCCAGACGTTCTCCTGAGGAGCAAAGCACAGAGATGGTGAGACTGTCTCTTTTTGAATAAAGCCAGGCTTGCCGGGTTTAGCCACCTGCTCTCAAGGTTAGGTGGGACGCCAAGGTGGTGCACCTGTCATTTTGACCCACCAGCACACTTGAACCTCCCCAATTATAGCCTCCTGTCTTCAAAGCAGGTTCAGGCTTAAGGCATACTTTTCTGGAGACAACTCTTGAGCAGGAAAAATCCCAGAGAGCCAAGCCGCACCAGGGAAACAGCAGACAAACAGAACCCGGCTCAGGGTTGAGAGCTGGGGGTAGCTCCAAGGACGTTGCAAGAAATCACCTCAGATAATGTTGCACTTGCGTTCATCAAACATGTACTTGAAACCCACATTCATCTCTTCTATACATTGCCCTTGATGAAAAACAGCTGCAAACTTGGATTATTCTGCAAGGACAGAAGTACGTTATTTGAAGATATGATGACACCGGCGCAACTTAATGTAATCAAATCAGAGTTTATAAATATGTCCCGGCAGAATGGAGGGAAAACCATCACTCTCATACCTCAGGGCTATGGATGTCTCCTGAGGGAGATCCATTTCTGGCCGTGACCTGAAGCAAAGGTAGGGGTGATTTCCTTGAGGCCACACCATCAGAACAGTAAAATCTGTTGTGAAATGTCCATCAACCAGACGCCCTTCCCTCCTATCTGAGCACTGACTCCACCAAAACATTCTGTCCAGCTTGGTGAAGCCCCTTAAATATTTTATTTCAATCACCATGGAAACCTTAAAAACAAAACCCAGCAACAGAAGAGCAAGGGTTAGTCACGATAGCAGGATCATCAGCTCTCCCTGGTGCTGGGGCAGGAGTGCCCGTCCCTTGAACTCCTCATCACACACCTGCCACATTCCGTGTGAACACGTCAAACCCTCAAGCCTGCTCAATTAATCACCCTGCCTGAGAATCTATGAAACAAAGTTCACATTACCCAGAGAGCCACATGAAGGGCCCTCTGAGGTCAGAATGCAAGACCAAACAAAATTAATGTGCCTGCCACATCCATCATCTTGTAATCTGCTTCCAGTTCCATAATCCCCGAATGACCAGACTGTGCATACCAAGAACACTGAACATTCCTCTTTGATGTGGATCAAAATGGTTCATGTAGAAAGGACTCTGACCACCTCCTTCACTAGCAAGGAAAGCATTAACCATTTCTACAAGTCAAATAGACCTGGGACTGCAGGCATCTGCTCAATGCAAGTGGCTAGGGACCCAGAAGTTTTTTTTTTTTTTTTTTTTTAGACGGAGTCTCGCTCTGTCGCCCAGGCTGGAGGGCAGTGGCGCGATCTCGGCTCACTGCAAGTTCTGCCTCCCGGGTTCACGCCATTCTACTGCCTCAGCCTCCCGAGTAGCTGGGACTACAGGTGCCCGCCACTAAGCCCGGCTCACTTTTTTGTATTTTTAGTAGAGGCGGGGTTTCACCGTGTTAGCCAGGATGGGGACCCAGAAGTTTTAATGACTCTATCATAGATGTTTCTTCATATACCCTAAATATAAAATCTGATTTACCCTAAGAACAAGGAATACACTGTTAATTTTTCAGTGACTACTAACTGGTGAGGCCATGTAAAGGAAGATGACACAACTATCATCGTACTAAACTATTTTGTAATCATTCAAGGGAATGAATGTTTAAAATAATGAATCAGTAGAATTACATGCACTTAAAATTAAAACACAGTATACTGTATTTTATATCACCATGCAATTACTTTTCATTTTAATTTCTGAGCATGTTATGAGTACCTAAAAGGAAGCATTGCCACCCATTTCATTCAGGAAGAAAGGAGATTCAGAGACATAGTGTGAGGGGAAGCTAGAGGTCACATGACTCATGACTGGGCTGGGCTGGGAGAAATCCACATCACACTCCTATTTTCCTCTCATAGTTGATACTATTTTCTCCACCCCCTCCCTGCCAAGATGGAGTCTTGCTCTGTTGCCCAGGCTGGAGTTGCAGTGGCACGATCTTGGCTTACTGCAACCTCCGCCTCCCGGGTTCAAGCAATTCTCCTGCCTCAGCCTCTTGAGTAGTGGGGATTAGAGATGCGTGCCACCACACCCAGCTAATTTTTTTTGGTATTTTTAGTAGAGATGGGGTTTCACCATGTTGGCCAGGCTGGTCTTGAACTCCTGACCTTGTGATCTGCCCACCTTGGCCTCTCAAAGTGCTAGGATTACAGGTGTGAGCCACCATGCCTGGCCGATACTATTTTCAAGATTTTACACTATTAATCTCTAATTCCCTCAAATATTTTACCATAAAGATTTCACCATAAGATTATTTTATGCTATGAATATTCTAACTCAGGGTCTTTTACGTTCTGATTTTTTAAACTCCTGATGTCTGAGGAGAAATGTTTTTAGTTATAAACTAGAGTAACCCATTTGATTTAGGAGTAAGGATTTAAAAGGATATGGGCAGCATTCTCACCTTTTAAAAATTCAGACATTAGGTTTGGTTCTGTGGACTAATAGTGTCCACACTGATTGTTTAAGAGTGACACCAAATTATGCATTAATCTTAGCAACGTTCGAAATGGTTGTTAAACAAAAACAAGAAAAAAATTACCATGGTTTGCAGGCCAGTGGGATTTTTGCTACCGACTGAATGTATCTCCTCAAAACTCACATGTTGAAGCCAAATCCCCAATGTGATGGTATTTAGATGTGGGGCCTTTGGGAAGTGATTAGGTCAGGAGGGTAGAGCCCTCATAAATGGGATTAGTGCCCTTATAAAAGAGGCTCCAGGGAGCATCCTTGTCCCTTCTGCCACGTGAATTTTTTTTTTTTTAAAGAAAATAAAAAAAGGATGGCCGGCCGTCTACAAATCAGGAAGTAGAGCCCTCACCAGACCCTGACTCTACCAGCACCTTCATGTTGGACTTCCCAGCCTCTAGATCTGTGAGAAATTAATTCTGTTGTTTATCAACTACCCAGTTTATGGTTTTTTGCTACAGCAGCCCAAACAGACGAAGACAGATTTGTAGTGGTAATACTTTAATTCCTCAAACAATAGCTAAATGAGTAGTACTGTGTGTCACAAAACAGTATGGCACGTATTAGTCCTTACACAGCCTTCTGAAGTTTTCTATCCCATTACTGTTGAAGAAATTGGGAGTCATTGAAGTTCCCTGTGGAAATTACATACACTTACGTGACAAAGCTGAGATCTGAAGCCACATGCATCTTATTTCAACCATCCCGAAATATACCGCTGATATTTGGGAATCTGAAAATGTCAGCATTCCTATACTTCCCCCAACCAAGTTAACCTCCCAGGACCATTCTTGTAACATGAAAAGATGAAATCATTTTAAAACAGAAAGTGCAAAAAGTTAACTTATTATTCATTGCCTCTCGTAGGAAAACAGAAACCTGAATAGGAAATGGGCTTCAATAAGAGCAGGAGGTGGGCTGTGCATGGTGGCTCACGCTTGTAACCCCCAGCAATTTGGGAGGCTGAGGCGAGAGGATTGCTTGAGCCCAGGAGTTTAAGACCAGCCCTGGCAACACAGTGAGACCCCCCATTTCTACAAAAGAAAAAAATAACTAGCCAGGCATGGTGGTGCACCTGTGGTCCTAGCTAAACAGAGGCTGAGGTAGGAGGATTTGTTGGGCCTAGGAGGTTGAGGCTACAGTGAGCCATGGTTGTGCTACTACAGTGTAGACTGGACGACAGAGTGAAACCCTGTCTCAAAACAAAAAAACAAAAAAACAACGGAAGGTGAGGATAGGGTATAACAGAGGCAAGGGAGACAAAGGCTTCATATCCTGCTGTGAAATGTTTGGGCAGAGGGCAGAAGAGAAAGGATTGTTTGGTAATGATCTAGAAGTCAATATGAATATTGTTTTTAATTTTTTTTTTTTTTTTTTTTTTTTTTTAAAGAGACAAGGTCTCACTCTGTCACCTAGGCTGCCCCAGGAGTGCAGTGGTGGTCTCGGTTCACTGCAACCTCTGCCTCCTGGGCTCAAGTGATCCTCCCACTTCAGCCTCCTGAGTAGCTAGGACTACAGGCACATACCACCATGCATGGCTTATTTTTTTTTTTGGATTTGTTTTGTAGAGGCAGCATTTCGCCACGTTGCCCAGACTGGTCTTGAACTCCTGGGCTCAAGCGATCCTCCCACCTCAGCCTTCCAAAGTGCTGGGATTACAGGCATGAGCCACCGTGCCCAGCCTGTTTTTAATCTTTCATTCAGTAAACAGATACTGGTTCTATATCTCCTCTGTGCCAGGTGCTGTGTTGAATATTGGCAATATGAGGTGACTAAGGTAAGTGGCCTGCCCTCCAGAGCTCAGTCTGAAGAGGGGGAGAGACCTAAACAAGCAACATCATATGCTGAGAGCCACACTGCAGGGATCTGGAAGCTGTGGTACAAGCACTGGGGACTGACTCCCTAGGAGGATTAGGGGACACTTTGCAGAAGAAGTGATATTTGTGCTGGGGTCTCAAAGAATGAAGAGTTTTCCTAACAGAAAAGAAAGAGGCCGGGCGCGGTGGCTCACGCTTGTAATCCCAGCACTTTGGGAGGCCGAGGCGGGCGGATCACGAGGTCAGGAGATCGAGACCAAGGTGAAACCCCGTCTCTACTAAAAAAAAATACAAAAAATTAGCCGGGCGTGGTGGCGGGCGCCTGTAGTCCCAGCTACTCGGAGAGGCTGAGGCAGGAGAATGGCGTGAACCCGGGAGGCGGAGCTTGCAGTGAGCCGAGATTGCGCCACTGCACTCCAGCCTGGGTGACAGAGCAAGACTCCGTCTCAAAAAAAAAAAAAAAAAAAAAGAAAGAAAGAAAAGGCCATCCAGGCAGACCATACTTCCAAAGGCATGGGGGTCAGAGATCAGAGAAATCATGATATGTCCTGGAAATGGAAGGTAGTTCTCTGTGGCTGGAGCATGGGATGCCTGGTGGCAGTGGTGGTGGCGGCAACACTGAGATAGGACTGGAGATGTGGGCAGGGGCCAGGATTCCAGGAAGGCCAAGAAGGGCGGTCTGCATTCTGTAAATTGCAGGGAGCCAAAGGCTTTTAGACAGGGGAGTGACAAGGTGTGTAATAAGGTCACTTGGATAGCCTTGTGGAATAGAGTGGAGAAAGCCAGACAGGTGGCAGACAGGCCAGCTGTAATGAATTCTACCTGGAGGGACCTTTGCAGCTCAGAGGCCCTTGGTGACCCTATCGTCTAGCTCTCCATTTCACAAGTGATAAACTGAGGTCAGGAAAGGTTAAGAAACTTGCACAAAACTGTCCAGCTGGTAACACAGCTGGGGCCAGAATGAAGATCTGAAGGCTGCGGTGCGGTCCTTTCCACCGGCCAAGACTACCAAAGAAAATGACGAGGTCTGAAGCCTGGATTCCCTAGTAGTGGTTTCAAGTTTATCAGCTTAAGACACCACCACAAAGGTTAGAAAGCAACAGTAGGTGAAAGATTGAAGTACTGTTTTACAATCATTTTGGATTCCTGCTGTCTTACACACCAAATAAGTAGTTAAAGCGACACAGTTCATAGAATAAAGTGAACGAAAACACAGACACGGGAATGGAAGGAAAGTGCAGAGCTACTTTCTAAATCGACCAAATTAACTAAATCCTGACCACACACACTGAAATGCAGAGATGCAAACAAAGTCCTTTTTGAGTAGCCTGGATCAAGTCTTTCCTAAGAGCAGATGGGCACTACTTTAGCTGTGTTGTCTACAAAGAAATCCAGTTGGCGAGAAAATATTTCATCCACAGCACTATGATTCACAGGGTTAGTTCCTAGAGGTATCTGCCCCAAGGTCACCTGGGATGATTACCAGAGTCACTTTAAACCAAGATTCTAAGCCTAATACCCTTGCCCCTGGAATTTGAAGACAAGGAAGTGAGTCTATTCCGTTTCCCAGAAAACTGAGCCGGCTCATAATTTCATTCCAAAGAGAATAATCTACATAGAGAACTTATTTTCAGGATAGAAACAGATTTTCTGACACCTGCACCTTTCCCAAAGGGCCTGTAAGACTTCATATCTGAGCATGAAGTAGTCGTGTGTCAGCAGAGACCTTAGAGCTGCCATGTGGGCAGATTCTTCCTCACAACGGGAGTCAGACCAAGTTCCCTGTTTGAGTTAAAGTGAGTAGCGGGCCATGGAAGAAGGTATCTGTGTTTTTCAAAACTGCATTTCACATTGTACATAAGAAACCATTAAAAAAAAAAAAAAAAACCAGAGCACACCATGTCTTCAATTGGTCACAGATGGGAGAAAATCAGCCGCAATAATAAATTCACGGAGGTGGAGTGTGTCGTCACACGCGGAGCCAGGATGTGTGATCCAGAAGGTGTGTGTGGGGGAGTTAATACCATATGTCATTTGAATGCGGTGAGCCTGCTCCCATGTCAGTAGCAACGTGTTCCTCTAGAAGAGCTCCGATGCCATCCCTGATGCCACTGCCCTCTGCCAAGCCTAGATGACTCTTACCAGGTACTGAAGTCGCTGGCGCTCCGTCTCGGGGGTAAATTCTGAAGACATGGGGATAATTTCTCCATTTCTGATGATTATGGCCCTGAAATGGTGAAAATGCATTGTCAGTAGCCAATCTCATAAATGCTCTGATTCTGTTAAAACCATTGCTTGGTTCAGATCACACATGAAATGCCAAGAGATGTTTTTGTTTTCCCACTTGCATGGCAGAGTTCACCGTTCCCAGCTCTGAATCCCTCACCATATGAGAGGCATCTCTCTTTTAAGTGCATTGCATTCTAGTTAGCTTATGTTTACGTTTTCTGCTAGCTGGAAGTGTGCCTTAATGCTCCAGCCCCAGGCATACTTCTTGGCACACTTCTTGGCACATAACAAATGCTCAGTGAATAAATGGACGGATGGATGAATGAATGAATGATGCAACAGAGTCTTGCTCTAGCCCAGGGTTATCCAATAGCACCTTCTGTGATCATGGTAATGTTTTTGTCTGTGCAGTCCAATATGGCAGGCACTAACCACATCTGGGTACTAAGCACTTAAATTGTGGTTAGTGCAGGCAAGGAACTGAATTTTTCATTTTATTGAAGTTTAATGAACTTAGCTTTAAATTTAAGCAGTCACATATGGCTAGTGTTGAATGTATTTGACAGTGCAGCTCTAGATCCCTGTTACTCAAATGATGCTGTGGGCCAGCAGCGTTGGCTTCACCTGGCAGCTTGTTAGAAATGCAGGATCTCAGGTTCCACCTGACTTACTGTATCAGAATCTGCATTGTAATAAGATCCCCTGGTGATTCATAAGCACATCAATGTCTGACAATGTGTGGCCTACACTGTTGAGTTTCTAGGGTGATATCCTGGGTCCAGGGGAAAAAAAAAAAAAAAAACCACTCATCTCAAGGCTCAGGAAACTCATACACTCCAAAAAACGTATCTAAGAGCTATTGCCCAGTCAAGGACTTTTGAGGGAACAGCGGTCCCCAAAGCAGATGCCTATAGGAGAGGCTGCAGGATCGATAACCATGAGCAACCTTTCCTGGGCCTATTCCCAGCGGTGCCTCCTGTTCTCAGAACTTCTGATTCCAAAGTGGTTCCTGACAGCCACTTTTCAGCTATCGATCGGTTGTGGCAGAATGTAGCCATTTCTACAACAAATGGAAGTGGCTTGGGGAATTGCATTCTATATGAACCCAACAGCTCCCAGGCATCAGGGAGCTAGAGACCTGAGACCCGACATGCTTCTCAGTGAGGAGCCACCAACATGAGAAATGCCTTCGATCAGCTCAGATCAGAGTGGATGCCTCCTTCATTCTAGGGAGGCTGCATTCTTTGTGCCAAGAAGCCTCTGGGCATCCCTCTCTCCCACTGCAGAGGCAGTCCCTGACTTGGAAGCAATCCCTATAAATGGCTGCAGCTGTCATGACCCCACCCCCAACCCCTCACCACCTGTGCCCTAGTTGCTGCTGTCATAGCAACAGGAAAGTGGGGGGTCGGGGCGGGGGACAGGGGGCGGCGGCGGCGGCGGGGGGCGGTCAGTGCATCCAGGAAGGGAAGGAGTGATGACAAAAATCTTAGGGGCTTTAGAGAACTTCCGACTCTAGGAAAAAAAAAAAAACAGTGGAAGCTGTGAGAAAATGGAAAAGTTTAGGGGAACTGACTGTGAGAAGATGAGGCCTCTTATAATACTCCTTATCACTTTTATTATGCTGTCTGAAATAGACAAGTTAAAGATTCCTTCTTATAAACAGAAGCCACTTGTAAAATGCAATCACTATTACCCCACCCCCACTAAGGTGTTATCCACCATTCACAAATCAGTGTGAATTAATTCCAATGGTCTTTGTTCTAATTACCAGGTGAGTATGACTATAATAAGAGAGTAGGAGTTTTGACAGGAAGGAGAAACACAGGAGAATTTGAAAGGGGGCGGGGTCAGGAAATTCTAGGTTTGGGCCTAATCTTACAGGATCTAGAGGGCCCCTGAGAATCCGGGGAGCTGGTGTGAAAGTTATTATGTGATAAATTCCAAAGGTAATCTCCTCTTTCAAGATTTTGCCTAAAGCTACTCTTTTTTCCTCTTTTTCTGCATGGCCCCTGAATTGCAGTTGAATTCCCAGGCATGGACTAGGAAGAGCCAGCGATGCCCAATCAGGCCATGGAAGCATCTCCTCTAGGACCTGAGTGTCAGGAGCTCAGGGGCCTGGTAACGCCAAAGGCTTAGGTCATGCCTGTCACAAAGCAGGGGCCCAGTGAATGTTTGCTGATTAAAGGAGCAGATGAAAGAACTTAGAAGAAACTGTTCCTTGAATTTGAGGCAGGAAGAGAAAAGAACTAAAAGGCAGCAGATGTTCACTTAACCAAGTCACACGGGGTAGATTTTACAGAGGAAAGAGGGGCCTTCAGCTAGACACTCACTGCTCCTCAGCTATCTTTGCCTCTTCTCTTCCTGACCGGAGCTCGTCTCTGTCACTTCCCACACCTTGGGGTTCTCCCAACGTCAGTTACTCCCACTCCTGTATTTCTGACCTCTCTTTCCACTGGATCTCTGCCCATAGAACAAAACCATGCTAAAGCATTCTGTTTAAAATCAAAGTCAAACCAAAACCAAACATATGATACTCTCCTAATCCAAACTCCACCTTTGAAATGTCCTTTTTTTCTTTCCTAAGAACCTAAGCCTCAGAAATGGATAATAATCTACATTCAGGGTCTATCTACTTCCTCACCTCCCATGGATCCCTCAAACAGAGGTAAATTAACTTCTTGCCTCCCTCTACACCCAGCTACTGTCACCTGAGTCAACAAATGGCCCTTTTGTTGCTACATCCCTTGGGCATGCCATCGTTCTGATCTCCCAGGCAGCATCTGACTGTCTACTAACCCTGGCACCAGGCATACAACTTCTTCTCCTGGTTTCCCTCCCAACTCCCAGGACATTCTCTCTCCAACTTCTCCGTCCCTTCTTTGGTGTTGTGGACTATGATTCTGTCTCACTATTCTCCCTGGGTGCTCTCATTCCCTAAATCCTCAGCCGCCAAGGTTAGGTTAGGTTAGATCCCTATCCCTCCATACGTGTTCCCTTAGCCTGGTCCCTCTCTTAATACAGAACTCATCACATGTTATAATTGATTACTTAACTGTCTGCTTTCCATGCTAGCCTGTAAGCTGGACAAGAACCATGCCTGTCTTGATCAACACTGCAGCCCTACTATTGCACACAGTGCCAGGCCATTGTAGGCAGGGCTATGTAATTTCAGGGTCCAGTGCAAAATAAAAACACAGGGCCCCCTGATAAAAAAAAATGGAGAATTTCAAGACAGCCACAGCAGAGCATTACACCAAATGTGAAGTCCTTCTGAGAGCAGGGCCCTGTGTGGTGCACAGGTTGCATGCTCACAAAGATAGCCCTGAGTGTACACTCTTAATATTTACTGAATGGGTAAATAGCTCCAACAACGACATATGCTGGTGAGTCCAGACAACCTTTCTAGCCCACATATCTCTGTTGTGCTCAGCCTGGAACAGCCAACTGCCAACAGATATATCCACTTCGATATATTCACTGGCATTTCATACTTAATAAGGTTCAAAATTAATGATCCTGTCCCCAGCCCCCTCCCAAATCTGTCTTCTAGCATTCTCTATCTCCAGAAACCACACAATTTTCCACCCAGTTGCTCGTCCCGAAGACAGCCAGCCATTCTCGACTCCTCCCTTTTCTCACCCCACATGTCCAAATAGGCACCCAGGTGTGTAGATTTCACCGCCTCAGCAGCACAGGAATCCCTCTCTTTCCCTGATTCCTGCTAGTGCCTTGGTTCTGGTTTCCATCAGCGCTTATCTGCGTGACTCAGGAGCTCTCCACTGCTTCCTCAGCCCCTGTTCTGCCCTCCTCTGCCCCGTGTTTCATAGGGTCACAAAGGTGATGTTAAAGCACCGCTCTCATCATGCCACATTTCCTACCTAAAGCCCCGTCATGGCTTCCCAGCTTTTCCAGTTTTCTTTATTATCTGGTTCTTACCTGTATTTCTCGCTTTAGCCTCACTCTTGCTACTCCCTTCACATCTGCTTCTTCCTTCTCATGATCAGCCCATTTCTCTGAGTCAGCTCAGAATGCCTTCTGCTGTCCTCCCGGCCTACCCCCCATGCCCCTTCTCTGTGACCCCATGGTGTCTATGCCTAGCTGTGCCCTTACCAGTCCTTGCTATGATTATTGGCTTCCATGGCTGTCTTGAACCACCCCGTGGATATTTTCCAGGCAGAGTCTATGTTGTTGTCTCTCAATCTCCAGTGCTCAGTGCCTGGCACGTGCCAGACGTGCAACAATCGCTTGCTGATGGATAAGTGGCTAAATAGATGAAGAGGGAGCTGGACTTGAGTGGAGGAACAGAAGAATCCAGAAATAAGGGCCCTACGTAACACTTCTTTTTTTTTTTTTTTTTTTTTTTTTTTTTTTGAGACGGAGTCTTGCTCTGTCACCCAGGCTGGAGTGCAGTGGCGTGATCTCGGCTCACTGCAAGCTCTGCCTCCCGGGTTCACGCCATTCTCCTGCCTCAGCCTCTCCGAGTAGCTGGGACTACAGACGCCCGCCACCACGCCCGGCTAATTTTCTGCATTTTTGGTAGAGACGGGGTTTCACCGTGGTCTCGATCTCCTGACCTCGTGATCCGCCCGCCTCGGCCTCCCAAAGTGCTGGGATTACAAGCGTGAGCCACCGCGCCCGGCAGACTTTTCTTAGTAGCAATATTATATAACTTATAGTCTGAGCCCTTAAAAATCCACGTCTTTTTGTTGGTTTTGCAACAAGACAGCAGGCCTAAGAGGACAGTATTCTGGCTGAGTCGCCACTGAGAAGCGCCTTGAAATACAAGGGGAAACAAGGCAGTGCCTCTCTCCTTAGTGAGCAAGGCAGGGAGGGGGCAGCAATGGTAGCAGCCCACCATGTTTACTTTGTTTTTTAATTTCAAATTCACACACAATGAGGTATCTGTGTTCTATTACAATATGACTGCCAGGGCAAGCCTAGTTTATTACTTTCTTAAATAGATAATTATATCCAAATCCATCTATGTACAGAACATTTTTTCACTTCCGTTTGAACTACCAAGCTCTTCCTTTAAGAGGCATCCATGGATTAAAGATGACAGCATGTTCGACTGCCAACCTTCCCAGTGTCTACATCGTGATGCGTCTTCCTATGTGATCCTTGGCTTCCTTTTGATCTTTCTCTCTTTCATCACTCTGATCTTGGGATCAACTTGTCAGAGTGCTGGTCTCCAATCTGGAGTAGGGCAATGAGAGGAAAGGGGTTTCAAAGGGAACGAAGTGCATGTGAGAGCTGACAAACCTCATACTGAACAATCAATAAAGTAGAGAAATGCCTTTAAAGCTACAGTCTGTCATCACAGGACCCCTGTACTTCCTAGCTTCTATTTCATTATTTTATGAGATGCTTTTCCTAAGGAAAATTAAGAAAAAACAAAAACCAAATGCCGTGGCTGCGAGGGTGCAGGAGAGCTACGTACACACTCTGACCTTCCTTCTGGGGCCTCAGGCCTGGACTTGTGGATACCACCATGACCAGAATTTGAGTAACATTCCAGAGGTTAAATGAGAAAGTTGCTGGGGTTGAGGTGATTTAATCCATTGGCAATCACCTCCCACCCACTATCCATTCCCATACATAGGGGATGGGTTTTCAGCATATTATCCAATATTAAGGTTAGCCTTTCCTTTAAAGACTACAGCTGAAATTTATATGACATTAATTCCAGTAAAATCGATGGGGCGTTATTTGTGATACAATGAACAGTAAGGTTTAGGGTGTTCTTATGAGTCAACTGCAAGAATGGGAGAAAAGGAGGTAAAGCAAGGACATTAATAGTTTAAAAAACTCAGGCCAGGCACAGTGGCTTATGTCTGTAATTTCAGCACTTTGGGAGGCCAAGGGGGATGGATCACTTGAGATCAGGAGTTTGAGACCAGCCTGGCCAACATGATGAAACCCCATCTCTACTAAAAATACAAAAATTAGCTGGGTGTGGTGGCGGGCCCTGTAGTCACAGCTACTTGGGAGGCTGAGGCAGGAGAATTGCTTGAACCTGGGAGGGGGAGGTTGCAGTGAGCCAAAATTGCACCACTGCACTCCAGCCTAGGCAACAGATTGAGACCCTGTCTCAAAAACAAAAACAAAAACAAAACTCCCCCTGGTCCCTGCCCCAAATATTAGCTACATGAGAGGATAAAGGTAATTTATTCCTAACCAATGAGAATTTTGAGTTACAGACTAATTCCTAGAAAATCCTGCTACTTCTCTCCTCTAATGTTATGTTTTGGAGTTAAAAACACATACCTTTATTCCCCTAGTCTAAATATTAAGTGATTAAGAGAAACGGAGGGTAAAACAGGATGCTCACTTCAAATATTAACTTGATTTTACAATTTTTCTTAAAGGGATCATATTAACTCTTGTTAAATCTCAACTCTGTGATGTTCTCAGAGCAGGAATGACATGTGCAAACAGGCATTTAACAAACGAGCAGAAGAAAAAAATGATAAAAAATATGATTAGGCAAATGACAGAAGGAAAAATGCAATGTTTAATAAAGATATGAAAAGATGCTCAATCTCACTAGTCAATGAAAATGCACACTAAAGTAAAAGCAATATATAATTCTGCTCATTAGGTTGGGAAACATTAAAAAAATCAACAATATATAGTTTTTTTTTTTTTTTTTTTGGAGACGGAGTCTCGCTCTGTCACCCAGGCTGGAGTGCAGTGGCGCAGTCTCGGCTCACTGCAAGCTCCGCCTCCCGGGTTCACGCCATTCTCCTGCCTCAGCCTCTCCGAGTAGCTGGGACTACAGGCACCCGCCACCACGCCCAGCTAATTTTTTGTACTTTTTCGTAGAGATGGGATTTCACCGTGGTCTCGATCTCCTGACCTCGTGATCCGCCTGCCTCGGCCTCCCAAAGTGCTGGGATTACAAGCGTGAGCCACCGCGCCCGGCCAATATATAGTTTTTATAGAGTAAAAGTCACTTTCATAATGGGAATGGGAATTGTTACACCTTTTACATTGATTACAATTATAATTACATATCCAATGGTTCAGTCATTCCACTTTTGGGAATACATTCTAAAGAAATAAAAGACTCAGTACATAGGATATACATACAATTCAGACTTTTGACGTTATTCACTGGGGCAAAGACTGGAAACAGCCTGAATGACTGTCAAAAGGGGAAGTGTTGAATAGATTGGCTTGTATTCTATAAGCCATTATAGTCATTAAAAAAAAAAAAAAAAAAAAAAAGGCCAGGCGCTGTGGCTCACACCTGTAATCCCAGCACTTTGGGAGGCCGAGGTGAGTGGATCACTTGAGGTCAGGAGTTCGAGACCAGCCTGGCCAACATGGTGAAAACCCGTCTCTACTCAAAGTGTAAAAATTAGCTGGGCGTGGTGGTGGGTGCCTATAATCCCAGCTACTTGGGAGGCTGAGGCAGAAGAATTGCTTGAACCTGGGAGGCAGAGGTTGCAGTGAGCTGAGATTGCGCCACTGCACTCCAGCCTGGGCAACAGAGTGAGAATCTGTCTCAAAAAAAGCAAACAAACAAAAAAGGAGTGAAATTCTATTTTGTGACCTGGAATTATCCATGATATGGTAAGTGAGAAAAGTAAACTGCAGAGTAATGAGTGGTACAATCCCATTTTTGTAAAAACAAAAACTATATATAGATATTCCATCTATGTGAAGAGTCTGATTCAATGCCCAAATCCTGTGTGCGATGTTTCAGGCCTGACCACAGGCCATTACAAAGGCTCTGTCCAGCAGGCCTCATGGGGGAAGCTGCCCTCTCCATACCGGATGTGGTGCACAGTCCCTGCACTGCAGCCGCCGGGACAGCTGCAGCCCAGGACTCATATCCCACTAGCCTAGGAGTCTCCACTGAGACACTTCTCTGCTCTGACTCAGTCTTCTTGTAGTCCTTCCCCTTCTCTCCCTGGCCCTCCAACCCTCGGTCCACAAAATGGCAAAGCCTTTAGTTCAGAGCTCTGGGCAGTGAGACTCCCTCCTGCCAGCACTGCATGTCATCTGCCAGACCTTCACCTGGTGCCATCCTATGGGGAAAAATGGAAGAGCACTTTCCTCTTTGCCTCTTGCCAGGACTGCTGCAGTAAGAGAAGAAAGGGTTGATTGTTACTTTCAGTTTGGTTCATTGTCCTAACTGACCACTTTGACACCTGGCAGCTTGATAACATATAATTATGTTTGAGTGAGTGGCAAGGAAGTTATGGAAGTGGGAGAGAAAGTTAATTTTTCTTTTTAAAAAATTTTATTATTTTTAATTTTTTAAATTATTATTATTTTCTTTACAGAGACGAGGCCTCACTATGTTGCCCAGGCTCGTCGCGAATGCCTGGCCTCAAGCAATCCTCCCACCTCAGTCTCCCAAAGTGCTGGGATTACAGGCATGAGCCACCGCACCTGGTTAACTTTTCGTTATATATTTTTGTATTATTTGACTGTTACAGGAAACGTGTGCTCCTTTTGTAGGTTTGAAGAGGAACTGATTTGCCCAGATTTGGCTATGCAGTCACAGAAGACCTAGAGTCTTCCTGAATGCTGATTCATCTTTGTAATGTTGCCACCCTTCATGAACCCCATGTGCCTCAAGCACGTCTCCATGAAGTTCTACTAGGTGGCCCAACCACATCCAGAGGCCATTATTTGGAGCTCAGGCACAGCAGCACAACTATCCTGCATCTGTTTCAGATCTGACAGAAACAGATAACTGAGAAGCCAGTGACTGAATCTTCTTATAAAAATAAGAACTGGTTAAGCCTAAAAATGTCTGTACTTTTCTATATCACTTGTGCTTTAAGGAAAGGACCCAGAAAAATAGGTTTAGAACTACCAATTACATTCAAAATAAAAGTATAAGAAGAGGTTCCAAGTGAGGGATTAAATGCATGACTAAAGAATTCATCAGCTCTTCGATTGAAGGTTAGATCTTGTTAATCTTAGCCATATAAAGAAGTTTAGACCAGGCGTGACGGCTCACACCTATAATCCCGGCACTTGGGGAAGCCAAGGCAGGAAGATCACTTGAACCCAGGAGTTGAGACCAGCCTAGGCAACATACTGAGACCCTCATCTCTACAAAAAATAGAAAAAATTAGCCAGGCGTTGTGGTACATGCCCATAGTCCCAGCTGCTCAGAAAGCTTAGATGGGAGGATCACTTGAGCCCAGAAAGTCGAGGCTATGATGAGCTATGATCATGCCACTGCACTCCAGCCTGGGCAACAGAGCAAGATCCTGTCTCCAAAAAAAAAAAAAAAAGTTTAAAAAGGTGTGATCTTCCCCCACAGCCTGGGCATTCTGTACCAGTTTTGATACATGTATTTCACTAGGCACCCAAGAACTGACTTGAAACTATGCCCACAGGCTCTGACAGTATACATCCAGGTGTGATTTATTCAGTGGCCATAGGGAAATTTTCAATGTGTTCAATCAGTAACACTGATAAAGCAAAACCAAACCAATACAAAGCAAAACACCACTGCCAACTCAATTACCATATTCATTGCCTATGGGCTACCTACCACCACGGACTGCCAGAGTTCCAGGCCCAGACAGCTATCCAGGAGTCTGGAGGTAGCAGCAGGATGGGAAAGCCACCTCCCCTTCATACATCACTACTAGGAGTAAATGGAGTAGGGGATGTCCTTGTTGTGAGGCAGCAAACAGCCAATTACGCTTTCTATTGCCTGGGAGATATCTCCCTCATTCCGGGGCAAGCAAAACTCAACTTACAGTGTTGTGTGGCGTGGTTTCACCCTGCAGAATAAGGAACTTTCCTTCTAGATGGTCTCAGAAATGTTCTTCCTTCACGGAGCCCCAACACACAGGGTGCTACGGGGTTTGAATAGTAGAAGCTCATTCACACCCCCTCACTTCTAAATTTCCTAATATGAAATGATATTGCCTCAGTACACTGCAGAGCTACTTTGTCACTGGCTACAGCTATAGAGAAAGCTTCAGATTCATGCAAACGAGTAACAAATTCTTTCTTTTTTTTTTGAGACAGGATCTCATTCTGTTGCCCAGGCTGGAGTGCAGTGGCACGATCGTGGCTCACTGCAGCCCTGGCCTCCTGAGCTCAGGTGATCCTCCCACCTCAGCCTCCTGAGTAGATGGGACTACAGGCATGTGCCACTATGCCTGGTTAATTTTCTTAAAAAGTTTTTTTTCTTTTTTTTTTGAGATGGAGTTTTGCTCGTCTCCCAGGCTCGAGTGCAATGGCGCGATCTTGGCTCACTGCAACCTCCGCCTCCCAGGTTCGAGTGATTCTCCTGCCTCAGCCTCCCAAGTAGCTGGGATTACAGGCATGTGTCACCAGGCCTGGCTAATTTTGTATTTTTAGTAGAGACGGGATTTCTCCATGTTGGTCAGGCTGGTCTCAAACTCCTGACCTCAGGTGATCCACCCGCCTCGGCCTCCCAAAGTGCTGGGATTATAGGCATGAGCCACTGTGCCCAGCAATTTTTTAAAAGTTTTTAGAGATGGGTACCGGGTTTAAGTGATCCTCACACCTAAGCCTCCGACAGTGTTGGGATGGCAGGCATACTCCATGCCCAGCGTAAATTAAGTTTTAAGGTGAAGACAAAGTTTGGAGAATCAAGTAGGGCAAATGTAGGAACACTCTGTCAGCACCTTCTTCGTGTAACCCTCAGAAAGCCTAAAAGCCCATGTTCTGCCAGGGTACATTCCAGAGCACACTTTAGCCCTTCTGCCCTCTCAAGGTAAAAACCTTTTGTCTTAAAACCAGACAAAATCCCAAAATTCACAGTCAAATAATAAATAGGTGCTATGTAAACATGGCATGGAGACAACGGGCATAGAGCTTTTCAGCCTCAGTAGAAAGCTTTGCCCATGTGGCAGAACCCACTAAGTACTCCCTCTGCTCTAGATACACGACAACGACCTATAACATGAGGTGGGAAAGAGAAAGAGAAAAAAATTATACACGCACACACACACAAATATATAGCCAAGCTAAAAAATAAAGGTAGCATCTCTCTGTAGAATAGAAATGGAAAAGAAATTCAAAATCCCCTAGCTGCTGGACTTGAGAAGCAGGTAATGGTGTCCAGGAGTCCAATTTCTATGGAGTAAAAGGTATTAAAAGTCCTCCAAGTGGCCGGGCGCAGTGGCTCACGCCTGTAATCCCAGCACTTTGGGAGGCCGAGGCAGGAGAATGGCGTGAACCCGGGAGGCGGAGCTTGCAGGGAGCCGAGATGGCGCCACTGCACTCCAGCCTGGGCGACAGAAAAAAAAAAAAAAGTCCTCCAGGTAAGACAAAGGGCAGCGATCAAGCTCACATCTTAAGTCCAATTCCAAACCAAGTCATTTCACTTTGTTATACCTTGGTTTCTTCTCTCCGCAGCAAGGGAACTTGCTAAATGGCAAAGCAAAGTGCTTTGAGGTTCTAGTTTAAAAAAGTCCTGGGAGTGCAGAAATTCATTCCCATCTTTAATTCCTAAGCAATCAGACAGCCCTGTAGCATGGAATCCACCCACTCATGTAGTTAAATGTGTTTCAATGTAGAACACACACACACACACACACACACACACACACGTGTGAGGAAGGGCCTGCCATCATCTACCCTTTCTGGGTTGATAGGTTCTGACAGTTAACCTGAAAGGCTATACTGTGACAGCCAAAGCATGAAATGATAAAGACTGTGGGGCAAAGGCTAATTGTCAAGCCCTCCTCCAGCTCAGAAGGTTCATGGCTTTGGAGGAAATTCACATATATGTGAGTAATTGGTGGTAGGAGCCTGTGTGTTGTGGCAGAAACAGCACCCGCACCGGCCTGGGAATCTGAAATTATAGGTGCCAGCTCCACAGTGGGCTACTGCTAACTGTCTTTAACTCTGGGCCCTGGCATCCTTGCTGATAACAAAAAGGGTTAGAATCAGGTGATTTCATAGGCAACTTTCAGGGTTAGAGTGAAATGCTTCTGAAAAGAGTCTGATACACACTGGGATAGGAAAATACTGACAAGGACTCCAGTTACTACTTTTCTTCTCAGGAGGTGATAACCACCACAATTTAGATTCTAAGAAATATAAACCAAACACAGAAGCACCAAGATGGGAGAAGCCACCCTTACTACTTCTCTTAAAACATCACAGACAAAGAACCTACTATTGAGCAAGGCCCCCAGTGTAATTTCTCTGTTGTCATCAGTCCCCTTGGAACGCAGAGCTACAAACAAAAAGGCATCTCTGACACTGTTAAGAGTATTCATGGGATGCCCTGATTCCATTACACACTCTTTCAGCTGAAAGTGATTCGAAACGCAACATTAAACTGCACATTTCCAGAATGGAGGAGAAAATCTGGTACAAGGTGACAAGGAGAAACCATTCGGAAAACCCTTTTTGACAGTGCACATCAATTTCAAGGCACAGGGAGGAAACATCCATGTTGTTCAAAAGCATCGGACTTCGTGGATTCTGTTTGGACGCAGTGGAAGTGTTCTTCTCTTTCAAAAGTATTAGAAACGCATTGTTGGGAAAGAAAGCAGGGCAGCTGAGGGACAAGCCAGGGTTACCTTACCATCGTCAGAGGATGGCTACTCTGTAGATGCTAATTAATGGTATCGAAAAATAGCTGAAAGGAAAAAAGTAAACTTAACAGCCTGGAATCAGTTTGGGCGTATTTCTTGTCATTCAATTTTCAGAATGGAAACTACTAAATAAGTCTGCAAATATGATGATTCATTTAACAAGACCCCAACTATGCAATTAAGCTCCTAGGCAAAAATATTCACAAATGACGGTCAAGGGAAAAATATTTCAGATCTTTAAGTATCAGCAAAAATAAGTGACCACTCATAGAGCCATAGCTGAGTCCCATGTTCCTTGCTTTCTTCACAACCAGCCCAGTCTGTATTCATACCACCAAGAATAATTTCTCAGTGTCATATTCAGCCACTTTCTGTAGAAACATCTTAGTCCACCATCTTGCTATACCAGCAACACTCATGAAACCCAGTGCACCAGCACAAAATTTTCCAGATCAGGTAAATGCCTCAGTCATTAATGAAAGGTTTTCAAGGTGCCTATCATTTTTCAAAAAAAGAGGTCTATGTGTTTTTCTGTTTTTGAATTAGAGTCTGCATACCATAAAATACACCCTCTTAAAGTGATACAATTCAGTGTTTTTTGGTACATTCTCAGGGTTGTGCAACCATCACCATTATCCAATTCCAGGACATTTTCAAAATCTGAAAAAGGACTCCCTATATCCTGTACTTTTTAGTAGCCACTCCCCATCTCTCCTTCCTTCTAAGCCCTGGCAAATACTAATCTACTTTGTCTCTATGGATTAATCTATTCTGGACATTTAATATGAATGGCATCATCCAATACCTGGTCTTTATGACTGGTTTCATTTGCTAAACATATGTTTTCAAGGTTCATCCATGTTACAGCATGCATCAATACTTCATTCCTTCTTGTGGCTAAATAATATTCCATCACATGAACACATTTTGTTTATCCATTCATTAGTTGGCAGACATTTGTGTTTCTATTTTTTTTAAAACAGTGAATAATGCTACTTTGTGTACAAGTTTTTGTATAAATATATGTTTTCAGTTCTCTCGGGCATATACCCAGGAGTGAAATTATTGAGCCATATGGTAACCTTAACTTTCTGAAGAACCACCAGTTAGCTTTCCAAAGTGACTGTACAATTTTATATTCCCAATTGGTGGGTTTTAGAACTTTCTCTTAAAGGGCTCTAGAGTTCAAACTAGAATCAGATCTGAAAATCTCAGTGATTTCTTATTCAGTACCCTTTTAAAGGCACCTTGCTGAAAAAGCTTTGCCTGCGTGTTTAGATTTCAATGTGTATACCACACAATGCTTTTTCATTTGCATCAGAGGATACGTATTCTGCTTCTCTCTAGTGCAGGGTCAATATCTAAAATTCGCAATACTGCATGGTTCCCCAGCACAAATGTGTACAACCATTTGTTAAGTGCCAAATCAAGCACACTTTCTTCCTCATGGCAAGTAGCCAGACTGGGTGAAGCCACCAGAGGCATTTATTTTTCTCTCTACAGTAGTCTATTTATGAGTGGGACGAACTTCTCTCTTCTTTTTAAAGATGACTGTTGACTACAACGGCTCCCTATTTGTGTGCCAAGACAGGCAGGACTTGCAGAGCCCAGGAAGCAATTTCTTCACTAATACCCTGCATTGGTCACACCCTTGTTTGATTTGTGTCTGATTCGGACCTCTTTACTTAAAAAACAGCAATGTGACGGAACAACTGAGCAGGGCCCCAAGAAGGGGAGTAAACACAATTCAAGGGGGGGGAATAGAAGCTTTGAAGAGGCTAAAGCAAAAATGGTATTTTAGCCCGAGGGAAAGAATGAGGAACAATCTCATCACACTCGCCTTCATGCATTTAAAATGGGTTTATTCAGAGAACAGTGGGTGACCAGTTCTTCCTGCTCAGAGTGAAACAAACGGGAGGAAATCACATCAAATCAGTAAAATTCTATGGTTGGAAAAGGGAAAATAATTTCTTGATCTTCACATTATACATCTGACCAAAGCTCATGGATCTCCATCCCTGGAATTCTTAAAAAAGATGTAAAGGAGCTTTGTCTATATTTGCCTGCCAAGAATCTTGAGGCATCCTTCACTGTAATTTCTTCACGGTGCTATAAATCAGGAACTACGTCTGCTGCATGAGGGTAAAACCAGACCCATAAACAATAAGATCTAGACTGTATAATGTACTGAGAATGTCTTGCAGTGTGCACTGTGGAAGTAAAGAGGACCTCTTTTTTGCTACATGCTCCTGTTCAAAATAAGTTACATTACTTCATCTGGCAGGGCAGGGAGGCTCATCTGTGGTTCATGGTTAGGTTATATGGGCTAGATGCTGCATACCACCCCTACCTGTAAGGCCTCTCTGGCTCTGCCTGGTAACAGTTACCCCAAGTCAGTTCCTTACAAGCAAAGGCCTGGGAAGCCCATCTCTCATTCATTGAACATAACCCATTAAGTTGGGTTTGGGAGCTGGCTGTGGTGAAATGAAAAGTGATCAAAAGTTTGCAGTCCAAAGTTAATTTCAAGCTATGAATTAAGTATACTGGGAAAGGGAGTTAGCCACTCTGAGAATCAATTTTCCCCACTTGATAAATACCACTTTCTTCAGACTAAATGAGTATATGTATGAAGGGACTTTATAGATTATTAGTGATGCTGAATGAGTAAATTAAACTCACATATAAGAGTCAGTAGAATAGTAATTTACTTGGAACTTCGTTATTTTTGTGGAATGATAAGTGTCTACAAATGGGATCTTAAGGAACTGTACGAAAGAAAAAAAATTTTGTGACCTCGCTTAGGCTTTAAGAATAAAATGGTTATCCCACATTTTATCGTTAAATAAAAATTTAACATTTTGAAGATGTCTCATTGTCATTTCCGTTCATGTGTTCAGATCCCCCCAACATTCCACAGAAAAGAAGGAAGATTGACATGGGGATTGGGGGCATTTTTGCTTCTCTTGCTCAATAGCTTTGAAACCTCACTCTGTTCATTACTATTAGAGTCTCCTAACATTTTTCCAAGCATATCCATAATTTTTAATTTTATTGTGACAAAGAGATATATATAAAGGACTCTCACACCAAATCCCCTTTTCCTGCAAAAAGTCTACTCAACCCATAATTTATCCAAGGCTCTTACAACTGTCCAAGTAAAAAATGAGTCTGAACTATGTCTGAGGAAACAGAAAATTCTTAGAGATAAAATACATAATTTAAAAAAATTATGTGGGAATTAAAGAAGAAAATGCCTGCGAATCTGCTGAGGTTCCCAGCTTGGACAACGAAGGACGATGATGCTATTAACACAGGAGAGACAAGCAGCAGAGTTGGTCTACAGAAGACACTGCATTCTGGGCACATGAATTTGGGGCATGTGTCTGATGTCAGGTGGAGGGGCTAGTGAAGACACAGGTGGAAATGTGGGAGTGGTTCTTGGGAATGAGGTTAGGGCTAAAAAAGATTTGTGAATAGTCATGTCTATATGGTAGTTAAATTATAAAATTGAAACAAGTGTTCTAGGGAATGCATATAGAAAAAGGGGAGAAAAACAAAGCCGAGAACTGAACTAACATATTAAGTGAAAACACAGAAAAATAGGTCCGTTCTCTCATCTACCTTCTAATCTCAGCTACCTGGCAAACTCCTCTTCACAGAATAAATCAGTTAATTTAGGTTGGCCTCTACAACATTTCCCATGGAACCCGCTTCTGAATGAAAACAGGGGACCACCAAATGAAGATTCCTCATGCTCGAAAGAGTTCAGGAAACACTCTTCTTTGTCATGGGACTTTTCCAAGTCTTTAATATACTCATGAGGATTGTCGTTCTCCAAAACCAGGTTCCTTTGTAACAATGCCCAAATCTAACTACAGGATGAACATCTAACATCTTTCTGCCTTTCTACCATGTGTGCGTCAGATTCAGGGACGGAAGCACTTGACTGAGCTATAGCTTAGGGATACAGTGGACTTCAGTCTTGGATCCTCACCCCCTACTCCTGAAGCCTTGTTGGATGTAAAATCAGAACTGTTCTGTTCCCTCTTGGAAAAAGGCCACGACAGACCAACTCTCTCTGCTTCCATTTTCTTTTTTGAGATGCACAGGCAGAGGTAAAGAGGCTGAGACTGGTGGGAGCTTGTCTGGGAGAATGCCAGGTTCTCTCCCCCTCTCTCTGGCTTTCTCCATTCTCGTTATTCTCTTAAATAGTTTTCCAGATAAGGGGGATCAGGGCGGGCTCCCACTAACCTCATTTCCACTAGTTCTGACTTGAAGCTTGGGCTTTCTTGTTCTGATTCTTACTTGATTTTTGTTTTTGCTGCTTCTCTGGAATGACCTTCCCTCATCACCAGGATTAGAAGTATTATTTTCCCTCTCACACTGAGAAGGTAGAGAAAAACCACAAGAAAAACTAAGGCTCCAAAACAGATAAAAATATTACAGAGGAGAATCTTGCTACAATAAAAGGGATCAAATCCTCTGACTTCAATGGATTATATTTTAGGGCCCCAAAAGTCCTCAAAAATGAGGCTGTCACAGTACTGTTAGGGATCTGGAAGGAAGGGCATTGAAGAAGAGATGTGGCTGCGGCCAAAGATTAGAGATAGGCAAATCAGGTGTAATTTTTAACATAGAAGACTATGGATTCTGCACTGTGAGAAGGAGAGGGTTGGTATCCAGTCTTGATAAGATTCTAGAGTAGGCTGAGGACAGTGTAATCCCAGCACTTTAGGAGTCTGAGACGGGAGGATCGCTTGAGTGCAGGAGTGCATGACCAACCTGGACAACATGATGAGACCCTGTCTCTAGCAAAAATACAAAATATTAGCCAGGCTTGGTGGCACATGTCTGTAGTCCTAGTTACTTGGGAGGCTGAGGTGGGAGAATGGTTTGAGCCCGGGAGGTAGAGGTTTCAGTGAGCCAAGATCAAGCCACCACTGTACTACAGCCTGGGTGACAGAGACAGACACTGTCCAAAAACAGATTCTAGAGTAGATCATGAAAGAAAGCCTTGTGAGGGCTAGTGAAAGAAAGCAGCAGTCACTGGTGGTCTACCTGGGTTCCTTAAGAGAGTAAGTCACCTCATTCCCAGTGCTTCTCTCCCAAACCCCTTCCTTGTCCAGCTAAAAGAAATGCTAAGCCAGGCCGGGCGCGGTGGCTCATGCTTGTAATCCCAGCACTTTGGGAGGCCAAGGCGGGCAGATCACAAGGTCAGGAGATCGAGACCACGCTGAAACCCCGTCTCTACTTAAAATACAAAAAATTAGCTGAGCGTGGTAGCGGGCGCCTGTAGTCTCAGCTACCAGAGAGGCTGAGGCAGGAGAATGGCGTGACCCCAGGAGGCAGAGCTTGTAGTGAGCCGAGATTGCGCCACTGCACTCCAGCCTGGGTGACAGAGCGAGACTCCGTCTCAAAAAAAAAAAAAAAAAAGAAATGCTAAGCCATAGTCTTTGCTTGGATTTTAGAAATCAACAGTCTTTCATGATCTTTTGGTTGACAGTGAAGAGGAAGGGTTAGTACAAGTAAAAATAAGCAAATTAAAAACAGTTGAAATGTAACAAAATGGAAGAGTTTCCATCCATGAGACACTTGTTGTGATTCAGTTCTGTGGCATGCCTGTCGGGAGAGTGAGGGTAGATTTTAAGGATGTTATCTTTACAAGGTGGGTGGCCTTCAGCTCTCTACCATGCAGGCCAATTCAGTTCTGAGAGGTGCCACATGTGAACAGGGAAATCACACAAGAACAGGCCAAGGAGAGACCTGGATGATGGGAGGCTCAAGCCAGTCATCGTCTTTGGATGGTAAGAATATCATGTCTTTCTTTTCTTAATCTTATTTGTATATTTAAATTGTACATAAGTAGGTCTCTGCTCCTCCCATTTGACAGACAGCCACCTCTTCTCTCTCATTGCCAGCTGCATCCCTGAGACACTATGGTGAAGGTGAAGATCAATGGATTTGGTTGTATTGGGTGCCTTGTCACAAGGGCTGCTTTTAACTCTGGTAAAGTGGATATTGTTGCCATCAATGACCCCTTCATTGACCTCAACTACAGGGTCTGTGTGTTCCAGTATGATTCTACCTGTGGCAAATTCCATGGCACTGCCAAGGCTGAGAATGGCAAGCTTGTCATCAACGAAAATCCTATCACCATCTTCCAGGAGCAAGATCCCTCCAAAATCAAATGCGGCAATGCTGATGCTGAGTATATCATGGAATCCACTGGTGTCTTCACCACCATGGAGAAGGCTGGGGCTCACTTGCAGTGGGGAGCCAAAAGGGTCATCATCTCTGCCCCTTCTGCTGACGCCCCTATGTTCATGATGGGCATGAACCATGAGAAGTAATGACAACAGCCTCAAGATCATCAGCAATGCCTCCTGTATCACCAACTGCTTAGTTCCTCTGGCCAAGGTCATCCATGACAACTTTGGTATCGTGGAAGGACTCATGACCACAGTCCACGCCATCACTGCCACCCAGAAGACTGTGGATGGCCCCTCTGGGAAACTGTGGTGTGACAGCCACGGCGCTCTCCAGAACATCATCCCTGCCTCTACTGGTGCTGCTAAGGTTGTGGGCAAGGTCATCCCTGAACTAAATGGGAAGTTCACTGGCATGGCCTTCCGTGTTCCCACTGCCAATGTGTCAGTCATGGGCCTGAACTGCTGTCTGGAAAAACCTGCCAAATATGATGACATCAAGAAGGTGGTGAAGCAGGTATCCAAGACCCCCTCAAGGGCATCCTGGGCTACACTGAGCACCAGGTTGTCTCCTCTGACTTTAACAGCGACATCCACTCTTCAACCTTCGATGCTGGGGCTGGCATTGGCCGCAATGACCACTTTGTCAAGCTCATTTCCTGGTATGACAATGAATTTGGCTACAGCAACAGGGTGGTGGACCTCATGGCCCACATGACTTCCAAGGAGTAAGACCCCTGGACTACCAACCCCAGCGAGAGGAAGAGAGAGGCCCTCACTGCTGGGAAGTCCCTGCCACACTCAGTCCCCCACAACACTAAGAATCTCCCTTTCTCAAGTTTCCATGTAGACCCCCTGAAAAGGGAGGGGCCTAGAGAGCTCCACCTTGTCGTGTGCCATTAATAAAGTCCCTTGCACTCAGCCAAAAGAAAAACTTGTACAGAAGTAACATATACTACATATGTAATCACAGTTTTTTAAACATGTTTCATGAAGGAAACATGTACATGAACATACATGTACGTTCCTGAGGAGGAGAGTCATCATCCACAAAGAGGTGGTCCAGGCCGGGGAATACTAAAACTCAGGTGAGCTGGTGACATTTGGGAATGTGGTCCTGAAAAGGTGAAGAGTACTTACTGAGAAATACAAGGAAAAAGTAGGGGAGGGGAAAAGACGGAGGGTGCTGAATCTCGGAGGAGCCAATTGAACGGCCGAATATGATGGCACATGAAAGCCTAAAGAACTGTGGGAGCAGCCTCTACAGCAAGCTGCAGAGATGAGAGGGAGAGAGAAAGCAGGATATCTAACCAGGAACCAGTTGGACCTGGGAAAGCTGACTTGAGAGGCACCTGTGATGTTAGCAAAGATTTAACCAAAGCCAAAGACAGCATCTCCAAGGGCTCAAAGGGGAAAACTCTCCTTCCAGAGCTCACAAGGGACACTCAATACTATGACTGGTCCAGTTGGAAAATGAGGGTGGGGAAAGGGTGGATGACCAGAAAATGGCACCCCCAATGATGAGAGTCTGCAGACAGAAACCCATGGCCAAAGAGGCACTGAGAGGCACTGTTTGGTCCTTGTGAGAAGCCTCAGTGGGGTAGCTTTTATCCCCGTATTCCCTCATGCTCTCATAGGGCTGGGTTATGAATCTGAATTATCTGAGTGTAGACAGTAGGGAACAGGAAAGGAGGAAGAACATCATGGATAAAATCAGGAGTGTGATTTTTGATAGATAAACTGTTTCCTGTTTTTGCTGGGATTAGTTATGCCAAAAGTGGAAACTCAGCTTCCTGAGATACCTCCCATTTCAACACAAGAAATAGGAGAAATATTTATATCATGGCCTGGTAAGGCTGAAAAAATCTTCAGGTGCATAAAAAATATCTTAAGTTCTACAGAAACTATTATAGTTACTTAGGGTTTAACTTCTTTCTCAAACTGTAAAATGAAAATAGACCAGTTAACCCTTAGATCACAGGAATGAATAAAATCAATGAAGAGATAAATTAACTGGAAGAAAACACACTCTAGTAAATTCACCAGAAATCTACCATCATAGATCTACTATTTTCAAGTGTTTTTCTGGCGGCAAGTTTCAAGTTGTAAGGTTGTCTTTACAATAGCATTATTGAGAGGCACTTCCTACCATAACACCACTGCAGAAAACACTCGGAAGCAGCTGTATCATTTAAGACCCATGTTTCTGTGTCCCAATTTCTATGGACTTATTCAAATTTACAATTTCAAATGTTTAGCATCAGTCAGTAAGTCACACACTCCACAGAACAAGAGACTCTTAGCACACAATTATTATCTTATTCCCATTGGTTGGTCTCATTCACAACCACCTCTCAAAGGAGAAAAGCAGACGGAGGCTTCCCACATGCAACCCTTTATGGCTCCAGCCTGGTGCAATTTAGGAGTGAGGTTTAGAAGGAATTAGAAAGCCCATTAATAGAGACATTCATTGTAATTTGACACATGAATTTGCCATTCAAAAGGCTAAACTGGAGTGCTTAAAGCTAAGTGCTTAAAACTACCCCAGAACCCTAAAGTAATGTACCATAATTACAATTACATTCCTTCAATAATAGATTTAAAAAGTTAATACTTTCTTGTGTTTGGCTGGAATCACTCAGTCATCCACTGTAGTTGTGAGATCTCTTTCTTGGAAATCAACATCTTCATTTGGGTTCCACATGAATAATTCTTGGAAGCTACAAAGTCTTTGAAGGGTATTTATTTTTGCCTTGAGGTCTGGTGGCCTCTAAGTTCACATGAACCTCACAGATGCAAACTATCTCAGCATGATTCATCTATGCCTATAGAGTTCTCACCAAAGGGAGGTCCCTGCCTGTGTGGGGTTTCTGTATTTATACTGCTTGTGTGTTTATTTGTAGTTAAAATTGTTTTCACAAGTCAAATAAATTTAAAGATGACCTACAATGCACATGCATGAGAAATTAAGCCAAAACTCAGATTCTTGACTGAATCACTGTTTTATCTTGGTGGTGGGACATGTGCTTTGCCTAAACTTCAAACTTCTTATCCTTCTGCCTCCATAATTGCAATCATCTCACTCTCCACACTGGCTACATTTTATTTAAACCTTCAAACTGTGGAGGAAAACAAAGAAGCATCTAACCCAAGACAGGTGTCATCTAGACAGGAACTATCTGAGAGTTAAGAGAATTTCTTTTCTCCATGAAATGCTGTGGTGGTCAGTGTCAGGCCTCTGAGCCCAAGCTAAGCCATCGTATCCCCTGTGACCTGCACGTATACATCCAGATGGCCTGAAGCAACTGAAGATCCACAAAAGAAATGAAAACAGCCTTAACTGATGACATTCCACCATTATGATTTGTTTCTGCCCCACCCTAACTGATCAATGTACTTTGTTCCCCCACCCTTAAGAAGGTTCTTTGTAATTCTCCCCACCCTTGAGAATGTACTTTGTGAGATTGACCCCCTGCCCGCAAAACATTGCTCCTAACTCCACCGCCTATCCCAAAACCTGTAAGAACTAATGATAATCCACCACCCTTTGCTGACTCTCTTTTCGGACTCAGCCCGCCTACACCCAGGTGAAATAAACAGCCTTGTTGCTCACACAAAGCCTGTTTGGTGATCTCTTCACATGAACGCGTGAGACATTTGGTGCCGAAGACTTGGGTAAGCGGGACTCCTTCGGAATACCAGTCCCCTGTCCTCGTCCTCACTCCATGAAGAGATTCACCTATGATGTCAGGTCCTCAGACCAACCAGCCCAAGGAACATCTCACTGATTTTAAATCGGGTAAGAGGTCTCTTTTTACTCTCTTCTCCAATCTCTCTCTCTATCCCTCAACCTCTTTCTCCTTTCAATCTTGGCATCACACTTCAATCTCTCCCTTCTCTTAAGTTCAATTCCTTTCATTATCTGGTAGAGACAAAGGAGACACATTTTATCTGTGGACCCAAAACTCTAGCACTGGTCACGGACTTGGGAAGACAGCCTTCCCTTGGTGATTAATCATTGCGGGGATGCCTGCCTGATTATTCACCCATGTTTCAGAGGTGTCTGACCATGAGGGGACGCCTGCCTTGGTCTTTCACCCTTAGCAGCAAGCACTGCTTTTCTGGGGGGCAAGCACCCCCAACCCCTTCTCTCCGTGTCTCTACCCCTTCTCCACTTTCCTGGGGGACAAGCACCTCCCACTCCTTTTCCACTTTCCTGGGGGGCAAGCACTTCCCACCCCATTTCCACTTTCCTGGGGGCAAGCACCTCCCAACCCGTTTCCACTTTCCTGGGGGGCAAGCATCTCCCACCCCGTTTCTACTTTCCTGAGGGGCAAGCACCTCCCACCCTGTTTCTACTTTCCTGGGGGGCAAGCACCTCTCACCCCATTTCCACTTTCCTGGGGGGCAAGCACCTCCCACCCTGTTTCCACTTTCCTGGGGGGCAAGCACCTCCCACCCCGTTTCCACTTTCCTGGGGGGCAAGCACCTCTCACCCCTTCTCCACTTTCCTGGGGGGCAAGCACCCCCCACCCCTTCTCTCCATGTCTCTACCCTTCTTTTTAAACTTGCCTCCTTCACTATGGGCAACCTTCCACCCTCCATTCTTCCTTCTTCTCCCTTAGCCTGTGTTCTCAAGAACTTAAAACCTCTTCAACTCTCACCTGACCTAAAATCTAAGCGTCTTATTTTCTTCTGCAATACTGCTTGGCCCCAATACAAACTCGACAATGGTTCTAAATAGCCAGAAAACAGCACTTTTGATTTCTCCATTTTACAAGACCTAGATAATTTTTGTCGAAAAATGGGCAAATGGTCTGAGGTGCCTGACGTCCAGGCATTCTTTTACACATTGGTCCCTCCCTAGTCTCTGCTCCCAATGAGACTTGTCCCACATCTTTCTTCTTTCCCTCCCGCCTGTCCCTTCAGTTCCAACCCCAAGCGTCACTGAGTCTTGTGAATCTTCCTTTTTTACTAACCCATCTGACCTCTCACCTCCTCCCCAGACTGCTCCTCCTCAGGTCACTCCCCGCCAGGCTGAATCAGGCTCCAACTCTTCTTCAGCCTTTGCTCCCCCACCCTATAACCCTTCTATTACCTCCCCTCCTCACACCCAGTCTGGTTTACAGTTTCATTCTGCAACTAGCTTTCCCCCACCTGCTCAACAATTTCCTCTTAGAGAGGTGGCTGGAGCTGAAGGCATAGTCAGGGTACATGTGCCTTTTTCTCTATCAGACCTTTCCCAAATCAGCCAGTGTTTAGGCTCTTTCTCATCAGACCCCACTAAATACATACAGGAATTCCAATATCTAACTCTGTCCTACAATTTAACCTGGAGCGACTTAAATGTCATCCTAACAGGCCAATTCCCAGAATGACTAAAGAAAAATAACTTTTCCTATAAAAGGTGAGAAAATAGCCAAATGACCTAGACTAGCTCTGAAGGGTAAGCACTGAGTCCCAGGTTGAAGATTACATTCTAACCACACACCAGTCGTACTCTGCTCTAGGAAAAACCTTAAGTACTTGTGACCTTCTGTCCCTAACTTAGATGTTGTTTACTTTCAGTTTACATACAGTGCAAACACCAGGGCGTACATGATTTTCAAGTCAAAAAAGATAAGGACTAATCCAGAAAGGAGAAGGAATTCTATTTCATGCAGGCTCATTAACAGCAGCAAGAGATAACAAAACCACAACACAGGAGGCTTTAGAAAAAAACTAAATAAAAAGCCGTAATCTCAAAGAAGACTACAGCCAACAATAAATATTAATACTATAAAGTAAGGTCCTAAGGACTCCACAGTTACGGAGGAACAAGGGATCAGAAGTTCATATCCATTATTTGGAAGCATTAAGAAATGTTTAGATTATTTTCCATTACTCTGTGTTTGAGGAGGAAGGGGAAAAGCTGTTTCAAACCTGTATGCAGAGTGTAATTTCCCTGGGGGGAAAATGGGATTATGTATGAAAAAAGGCTGGAAAGATACACCCCTAATTGGTAACAGTGGTTGGGGAGGGGAGGAGATTACAGGCAATTTTTCTTTTTTGCCTGTTTACATTTTCTACAAGAAACATGACATATATCTACAGCAAAAACTGTGTAACAAATCTTTGAATTTTCCTGCTAAAATTGGTCTATGTTTTGTACTAAGGTAGAGATCTCCACCACAAAACACCAGGCGGAGATAGGCCTGTTTAGTGCTTCTCATCGCCCCAGCCTTATAGGCCCTCATTTCCCCATAAAAAAAGGGATGGAGAAGGGTACTGAGAATCTCTATAAAAGGTAGCCACTTATAGGAGCGTTTTGCAAGAGTTTGGGGAGTCCACACAGTGGAGCTGGCTGGCTTAGTGTAATAAATAGGCTGCGGTGAGAGTCATTCTAGGCCACGGCACTCATGGGCATGATCTGCCTTAATTTTACCCGTGGGGAATGACACAGCAAGGAGCTGGAAGGCTTCGACATGAAGACTGACCTCTGCAGACTGGTGTGAGGGAAATGGACGTGGCTCCCAGCAGTGGCTCTTCCCACTCTCAGGACCTGCCATCTGTGGCCTGAGACCAGAGACCCACAGCCAGGCAGAGGGTCTCCCAGCACAGGCCCAGTCAGTGCCCCGTCTGCAGCTCCTCTCTTGGTAGCACTGCCCTGCTGTGTGCCAACAACTTGGGAGTCACTGTTATAGAGAATCTGCCAAGCCCCAAGTTTGCCTTCGGGTTAACCCCTAACTATGTATGGCCCATCTTAGGAGTTCCTTAGAGAGGTTTCTGTCTTGCACAGGTGGTCAGGTGAGTGGGCACAAAGCTCTGTGATCAGACCCTGTGGTGACCACACCTGATGTGTGCTTGTCCAGAGGGGGCTCACTGCCATGGAGTCTGTAGCAGTGCCTGGCCATGAGCGTCAGAGGCCTCAGCAAACGCCTTCCTGATCTTCCTCTGGGAACTCCGGATAGCCAAGGAGCAGCCCCATGCTCAGAAAGCCACAGAGCAGGACAGGAAACTTCAGAAGCTCGCCTTCCTCCAAGGCTTGGCTTTTCATTCAATTGTAGACTCTGTTGGAGGCTCAGAAGAGGCACGGTAGATGCGCCTGACAGCAGTAACTTATGCATACCCCGAAAATGATCCTTATAGCAGACACACCTGACAGCAGTAACTCAAGAAATGAGGGTTGCCATGTGGAGGGTGCTAGGGGGAGCATGCTAAGTGAAGACGCTATACAAACTGTGTCCTTTTTACAAGCAGTTGCAGTTCTGTCCAGCCTGCCACCACTGGGCCATTTCTGTGTGTAAGTTCCCCATAATAAAACCTTGTGTCTTGTTTGTTGGCTTTGGGTCTCTTCTTCAGGTTCTTGAACGTGGTGTCATCCCTACTGAAATTAATAGGGATCTAGCATGACAGAGGAACATGTGATGAAATAAGATAAAAATAGGGGCAATACCGTTAAGAAATAAAGAACACTTCATTGATGACCGAGAAGGGAGAGGCTGGCAGGGAAACCTGGAGGAGGCTGAAATGCCTTTGGACCTGAAGAACTTTGCATGATTCAATCCTTCCTCTTATTGAAGGGAAAGAAACTATTTTTTTTTCAAAGCACCTGCCAAGAAGCAGGTACTGTGTCTAATTTCTCTTCAACAACGCAAGGAGGCAAGAAGAGTTTCTAAGTGATGGTCCTGAAGTCCCCAAGCAGGGACTGAGAAGCAGATTTACCTGGCTCCCAATATGTGCTGCCTCCCAGATCAAGCAAATGGTCTTTTCAGGTCTGTGAATCCATCCAAGGTCATCTCTTGCCTGCCCACATTGGGCTGTCTGGGTGGAATCAGGCAGACCAGCATTGCGTGCTGGACTTTCCACTTGTCCCCTGTTACCCTGGACTGGCTGTTAGGCCAAGCCTCGGCTCCCTCCCCTCTATAAACCATGGCCATCTACCGCACACCATGCTATGAAGATCATCAGTCAGGGCTGAGCACCAAATCCAGATAGGGTAAATGTGCACGAGTGGGAGTGGGCATCAGGAGCAGTGGTCCTGATTTCAGATCACCTGCTTTGCATGCAGCAGTTGCTTTTCAGCTGTGAGACTAATTGTTCACAACTTGACAAAGCAGGTCAAAGTACAACACAAATTGCTACAACCTCTTGCCAGTCCTTGGCTCATTTCTTCTTCAGCTCTTCCTCACTTGATGGGTAATTAGAACACTTGTCAAATACAGAAAGTTGAAATCACTAGTGTGACTCTAAAACTTATTGCAGATCATTAAACATTTACTAGAGGTGCATAATGCAGAGATGTGGTAAATGACATTTCTTCACAGAAATTGTTGAGCTTAGAAATCTTCAATCATTTCATTTCAGGGGTGAAGCAACCAAAATCTTAACAGGCTAGTGGTTTGGCCAGACCTAAACCTGAGGGGTTCATTATTCCATTTGCTGTGCTTGCTACCACTCATGGTGGACTATTAATTCTCACCTCCACTCCTGGTTGCTTTTGAACACGTGGGGTGAGCTTTGAGAGAGCCAACGTCCTAAGACAGAGGAACGCTCCTGATGCATTTTGCCCCCTCCAGTGAAGGTCAGGGTGATTCTCAGTCCTGGATTCCTGCCTCGATCCAGCTGCTGCCTTTTCTTTGTCTGCACTGGTTTCTGCTCCATGCCGGAGGGGACCATCCTCTCTCTCCTCTCCTTTGTAAGATCCAATAATACTAAAAATGTTGAACTCTGGTGAATTTCCGTCCAGACAATTGCCAGGGACAAAAATAGTGAAATGAGAACAAATGGGAGTGACCCAGAAGAGAGAGTGCACCCAGAGAGACCACAGACTCTGGAGTCAGGATGTGGAGGCACCGTCTAGGGACACCAACGTCCCCTGGCTTATGTCCTATATTGCCAGGAGGGGGAAATGTGTGCTGGAAATCTAGGTATGCCCTAAATTAGCGAGTGGAGACCATGGCTGCAAATGCTAGACAGAGCCAAACCACCATTCTGAAGCAAATCTGTCTGAAATGTTGAGTAACAGCTATACTGAATAAAAACATTCTGTGCATATGGAAGGCTCAGCCTCCAAAGGAGCTTGACATTTTTAACTATAAAAAGTCTCAGATTAAATCCATGTGACCTTGAGTGTAACAGGAACCCCAGGAACAACACACTTTTACCAATCAAATCAGAACTTCCAAGACCTTTCTTCCTCTCCTATTTTTTTTTTTTTCTTTCAGAGTTTACTCCTTGAGCACCTCCTACCTAATGCCAGGCACTGTGCTAGGCACTGGGATCAGATGGGGAAGCAGAGAGGGCAGTTTCTGCTGCACAGAGCTCATAATATAGGGAGGAGCCGTGATCCATCTGTGAAGGTGGGAGATGCCTCAGTCAGGGAGGTCCAGGAGGGGACAGTGAGGCTGAGGCTGAAAGGACTGGAACAGGGGGCCATGGAGAAGGATGGAGGGAGAGAAGTTCAGGTAGAAGCAACCACATGTGTGAAGGCCGCATGGTGGCGGATGCTCGGCCTGTGTGAGGAGCTGGACAAAGTCATGCGTGCCGCTTAGTTAGGAAGAGGACAGGCTCAGGGGAGGCTCGAGGGATGGGCTGGGGCCAGTCAGAAGGACCTTGCAGGTCATCAAAAAAGTTCAGATGAGCTCAGTAGTCATCTCTGAAGGGCTTTGAGAGGAGGGTTTATCTTTTACAAAGGTTATCCCTGTTGTGTGTGGAAACTGGACTGCTACAGGACAGAGCTGAGAGAGGGAACCAGGGTCTGTTGCTGAAGTTCAATGAGGTGTGTGACAGTACCTGACCAACAGCAGTGCAATGGTGAAAAAGAGAACTGATGTCCACCAGATGTCATCTGGAATCATAACTGACGTGTGAGGATGGACTGGGAGCTGGGCACAGTAAGGTGGAGGCCATGTTTGCTAGGTGCCTCTATGTGCTGGGCGTAAGGAGAGTGTGTTTCCCCAAAAGAAGCCATCTCTGTCATTCATATGCCAGGTCCTTGTGCACCCACTGTTAATGATGTCCTCCCTGGACTGACTGCACCTACTTGTCTTTAAAGAATATGGAAAAGCCTGCAATGGTATCAATGCTGTCACGGTCTTTTCAGGCAGCAATACTATACATCATCAATTTTTGAAGCACCTAAGCAGAGTTGAGCCTGCTTCTAGAAGAGTTTTGAGAGAATGCAAAGATAAGATTTGATTCCTGCCATAAACGAGCTCTGGCCTATTAGGGAAGAGAGAGAGACACCCAGTTACAGTGCAGTGTGAAAAGTGAAGCAAAAGAAATAGAGTGGAGACCCTTGGGTCCCCGGCACACAGAGAGGCGTCGGTGAACAGATGTCTGCCTGGGATGGGATGGAGGAGTCAGGGAAGACCTCAGGGAAGAAATGATGCTGAAGCTGAATCTTCTAGAAGACATCCCAGGGCTGTTCTTGACAGAGGAGGAGGGAAGTATGTTGTCAAGACAAGGGAGATGTGAGTACCTGGTCTGGCATTGCCAGAGCTTAGGATGTGAGGATAAGAAGTGACAGGTGAAGGTAGAAAGAGGCTAGAATCTGGACTTCAGTCTGAAGATACATCACTGAAGGACTTTCAACAAAGAAGTGGTGTGGCCACCCCACATTGTAGTAATCTTGGGGTCTGCCAGATGGGTGCCAATGCAGTGGCCAGCCCTGTAAGGGGCCCAGGTGAGGCTTCTATATGGAGTCTACAAAAAATGCAGCTGGTGATTAACAGGGATTGATGTCAGAAGGGGTGGGGAGGGGAATGCAGGTCAGGGTAAATTATCCTAGGTTTTTGGTTTAAGTTTAGGCACTTAGTGGCCTAAGAACACAGGAGAGAGGGCTCTATTGGGGAAAGAAAACTAAGCTAGTTCTGGGCATCTGAAGTATGAGATTTGCAGGACATCTTATTTACCCATACTTTAGCTTTACCCTTGATTGAAAGGGTGATTACATAAACACACACAAAATAAAATAAAAATATATGTGGAAAATAAAACTAGAAAGATCACAGGAAGGTAGGAATTAAGTTAATACAAAAAACACATACTGTAAGGCCCTTGCGCTTATTAGAAGTGGGTCACAAATGCTTCCTAACAGGCAACACAGATACAAACCAGGATCAGTTTACACAACTCAGGGCCCAGAATGAATTTAAAAAAGCCACAGAAACAACAACAAAAAAAACTACCCTGCTCTCAGTCCCCGGGCTTTTCCTAAATTGCATATGAGAGAAAAGTCCTCTGTGGTCCTGAAAAAAGAGGAGGCTGTGTGATAGAATGAGCAAGCTCTTCAGCAGGGTCCTTCAGTGAATGCCACAGCACATTTCACACAGCTGTTTCTTGCAACCTTCTCCAATGGAGGCACATGGCATAAGCAAGCCGTTCAGGAAACCATTGTGCAGGGCCACATGTATGAGCTTCAGGCTTCATCCAGGGATAGATTTGAGAATTTCTAGAAGGGTGCGAGGAATAGAAATCCTTCCTATATACTGTTTCTCTCAACAGACTCTTTCAGAAATACCAAAAGGCAGCAAGTTCATGGCCACGCTGCCCAATAAATACCCAAAAAGCAGTTATACCACCAGCCAAACAATAAATAGGCTTGCTCAGTTGGTTAGGGTTGTGGGGGAAGCAGAATGATCAAGTGTGAGGGAAGTTCAAGTCGAACCCTGCCACGTGCCTCATGGAAAGCTCCTGACACTCTGCAGAGAGGTGGGAGGCTGACAAGATGGGAGAGATGACTGGAGGAAGGTGGTCATGGGGCCTGGAGTGTGGGAGGGAAGTGCGGCTTGGACTTCTATACTTGGGCAACATCGGGATGTGAGTGGATGCTGAAGGTGCATGAGATGGCTCAGGGTGGGATGTGGAGAAGCTGGCTGAAGACGAACCCTGGGGCAGCTTGCATTTCAGTGGCAGGTGTGAAGAGGTTCCACCAGTGAAGGGGAGGGAGGGGGAAGGGAAATCCTAGAAGCTGGCAGAGAGATTGTTTCAAGAGGGGTTGGTGTGTACTTATGGTAGCTGCCTTTAACCTCTCTGTAAGTGGGTGTTTTTGATAAGGTATTATTAGCTGCTATAGCAGATAATCCTAAATATCTCAATGGCTTCATACAGTGTGTGTTCATGTCACACATGAAATACAAGGTCTGATTGGCTTGGGCATAGTCGCAGGGGTATTCTGCCAGCTTCAGCATGCACTTCCAAAGCCATCCTGGTTTGTCAACTTTTAGTCTGGAGAAGAGTGAGGATGGTATGTGTGGCAGTCTCCTAGGATTCGTGTAATATGAGTCACAACAAATTTGGCAGCTTAACACAATAGAAAATGACTTCTCTCATAGTTCTGGAGTCTGGAAGCCTGAAATCAAAATCATAGGGCCATGCTCCTTCTGAAGACTCTGCAGAATCTTTCCTGGCCTCTTCCCAGCTTCTGGTGACTTCAGGAAATCCTTGGTATTCCTTGACTTGTGTCTTCTTAACCCTAGTCTCTACCTCCATTTCCTCCATTTTAACTGGGTCATCTTCCCTGTGTCTGTCTACACATGCCCTTCTTAAGTCCAGTCACTGGATTTAGGGTCTACCCTACTCCAGTTTGGCCTCATCTTAATTATATCTACCAAGGTCCCATTTCCAAGTAAGGTCCCTTTCACAGGTGCTGGGGGTTAGGACTTGAACATAACTTTTTGAGGGAACATAACAGTTCAAGACAACAGTATGTGTGAGGTTTTCGTGGGTCACATATCACTCTGCCCACACTCCCGTGGTTGAAACTGAGTCATGTAGCTATACCTGCAATACACCGAAGGCCGAGGAAGGTTGTTCCCCCTGCTCAGAAGAAAAAGGCAGCACGAGGGCAGCTAGTCAGCTCCACCATACCACAGGGAAGGGAGATGGGGGAGCACACTGGGACAGAATCGAGCCTATCATGAGGGGGAAATGCAGCCAGGGAATGCATGCTCTGAGGGACAATCCTGGATGTGAAGAGAACCAAGTTAAGGGGAAGACATGCCTGTAATCCCAGCACTTTGAGAAGCCGAGGCGGGCGGATCATGAGGTCAGGACTTCGAGACCAACCTGGCCAACAAAGTGAAACCCTGTCTCTACTAAAAATACAAAAAATTAGACAGGCATGGTGGCGGGCGCCTGTAATCCCAGCTACTTGGAAGGCTGAGGCAGGAGAATGGCTTGAACCCAGGAGGCGGAGGTTGCAGTGAGCCAAGACCGCGCCATTGTACTCCAGACTGGGCAACAGAGTGAGACTGTGTCTCAAAAAAAAGAGGAAGACACAGGGATAAGGGGAAGCTTGTGCGAAATGAGAGAACGTTGAGTATGTTTGCAGGCAGGTAAGAAGCCAAGGGGAAGGGAGCAAATACAGATATGTGGGGGCAGGGAGGATGGGTGGAGACTTTTTAGAGGAGGTGGAACAAAGAACACTGGTGGAAGAAATCAGCACATCCCTCAAGCGAAGTATGGAGAGGCACAAAGCCTGTGAAATACCAAATGATAAAAGACAAGACAGCTGGGGTTTGCCTGGCTTTTTAAGCCTGTTACCTGATTTCTTTTAGGCCTAACCTGAGAGAGGTTTGTTTTGCACAGCTTATTGTATATATTCAGATACCTATACTACACACATTACACACAGATACGTTAGGAACATCTCTCTTCCAAGCACATTCCCAATGTGCTAATCCTGAGAGTTCTTGCAGAAATGTTGGGTCAACCAGAAGACTGCCTGCTGGCAATGCACTAGAACAGTAATGAATACTTTAGCATCATGTTATTATGTATCTGCTGCAGAAAGAACAGTGGGCTAGTCTAGCTCTTCCTGCTGTGGCACCACTAGCCCTAAGAGGCTCTGATCCACAAACCTGCACCACTTGGGGTAAGGAAGTTGTCTGCAGAGTCCACATTCAGAAAAGGTGGTGTCCCTAAACAGAATACCGCTTTACCCTTTTAAGTGGCAGAATCCTGATGGCTGTGACATGCAGAGGTGGCCTGTGTGTGAGCAACTGGTCCTCACGCAGAGGGAGAAAGGGCACAGTTGCCCAATCACCGACAAAAACAGCCTCGTGGCCTGAACAAAATTAGCCTGTTTGAGAGCCTGCTCATAAGCTAAAGAATTAAGTATCCATTCCAGAAAACAATATGAAGATTGGTTTGTTGGTCTTTTGACATTCATTCAATGTCTTCTACGGGCAAAGGCAATTTGTGAAAAGCATGGCATTGAAAGTACCATACTGAACAGCTGTTTTTAACAGCTTCATGGGAAACCCCGAGTGACTGTTGATGGGTGTAAACCAAAAAGTATCCAAGACATGTCTCAATTGATTTAAAAGTTCATTTTGCCTGCTTAAGTTAAGGAAGGCCTGGGAGAAAAAAACACGGAATCACAGAAACAGTCTGTGGTAAGTACCTTTCTCCAAAGATGAATTTGAGGGCTTCAACATTTAAAGGGGAAAAGTGGGCTGGAGGGGAAAGAGGGAGGGTATGGTAACCCACGTGTTGCAAGAGAAAAGCAACAGGTAGGGAAATAGTAGATTATCTATTCATCTGGGGCTCAGTAAATTAGTACTTTCCATAAGATAAGGTGAACTCAGAGTAGCTACCAGTGGAGATGTTTAACCTTTTATCTGCAGCTATTTGCTTAGGAACAAAAGGAAAGGCAGTTTCTTGTATGAGTCAATTTTCAGCTTTTTTTTCTTTTTCCTTTTTGGCTTAATAAATTGGGGTCCCTAGTTTTTATTTTTCCACCTGGGGGATAATATTACTAATGATAATTTTTATGGTTATTGGTATAGTAATAAAACACTTATTGAGCATTTATTATATGCCAGGAACTGTGCTTAACATTTTACACACTTTAAATCATTTACTCCTTCTACTAACCTTATCACAGATAAGGCCTCTTATTATCCCCATTTCCCCATTTCCCTGATAAAGAAGGCACAGAGAGGTTAGGTATTTTGTTCAAGGTCCCACAGCGCTATGGTTAAGTCACAGAAGCCAGGACCTGAATCCAGCTTGTGTTTCTCCAGAATCTGTGCTATTGATCAGTATATAACCTGTTCTACATCACAAGTGTTCCTATCTGTTCTACATCCTGGGCCTCTGTTGTAAGGTCTCATTTAAACAAAGGGTCTGGAAAGTATAAAATACAGCTTTGTTTCTATAGATGATCCATTAACATTGAGAAATTGGTGCAGTCCATTTGGAAGGACCACGTGTCTTTGAAATGCTGGTGGCAATGATGACCTGCCAGCTCAGAATAATGAAGAACATGACAAGGGTGTGGTGGGGGAACAACTATACAAAAACTTTGACACAGAAAAGCAGCAAAACAGGAGTGAAAAGCGAGCAGAGAGATGAATCAGTGTGAAAATGGATTGCACGAATCCAATTTTTGCAGGCAGGCCTGGTGGCCCACAGTAGGGAAAGAGCTCCCACTCTGCGATTTCAAAAGCCTCTTTATTATTGCCTGGGATACCACTGGAAAAGAAAAGCAAGGGTGCAGGAGCCGGGTGGGAAAGCACAGTCCAGCACAGAGGGTCAGGGCAGGCTCCAGGCCCAGCAATGCAGCTCTAGGCTTCTTGTGCAGCTGAGCTCCCTAGGAAGCAGTGACTTTGACTTCACGGCTAAGTCTTGCAAGAAAAAGAAAAAGAAAAGAAAAAAAAAAAACCCACACAACTGTGTTTTTCGAATGCCTGAGAGCCAGGAGGCTTTTTTAAAGGCTCTGTTGAAAAAGGACTTTTTCTGTGTTACTTAGAGACAACCGCTGCTTGCCAAAATACTAGGTTAAAAAAAAAAAAATCACAAAATTCGAGAGCTGGAAAGAATATTACAGGCTGCCCAGTGTGTCCCAAAGCAACTAAATTATCATTATAAACTTTGTGAAGACACACACACACATACACACACACTCACACTCTCATACACACACACAAACACACACACACACACACACACAAACACAAACACACACACGGGCCTTTGGAGTGTGCTGACTTGAATTCAGCATCTTCTCCACATCTAATCTGGTAAGAATACAGTTCTAGGGTCCACAGCTAATATCTGGCAGCAATATTGGCTATGATGAATTATATTACACCGTGGAGTCCTAAAGCAGCTCAGTCACGCTATCAGAAAAGTTCACAACACACGCTTTTACATCAGCCCAAAAGTTCATGTAGCCCTTTCATATGCAAGCCATCTACGCTGTAATGCAAACTATATTTTACCTTGCATCATGTATTTATTATAAACTTAAATATATTTACTATCTGCAGTAGTAGCAGTAGCAGGAATAATATATTGATAATCACTGTCGATAACTAGCATTTATTAGGTGCTTTCCATAAGGCAGGCAAGCACTTGTACAAACATTTCAAATGCACTCGATTCGCACATAATATTTAATGCTTTTGCACGAATTACGTTTTACTTATTTTGCCACCATTCCTCCCCACACCCCATTATATTGTGAGTTCCATAATGGCAGAGGTTCAGGGTTTTTTGTCTTCATTACTAACTAAGCCTTCAGTTCTCAGAACACAGTAGGCATGCAAATATTTTCTGAGTTGAATTAATTCATTTAATCCTCACAATGATTGTAAGGGATAGGGATTGTTAGAATTCCTAATTTACAGACGAGGTAACTGGGGCACAGAATGGTTAAGTAACTGGCTGGAGGTTGCACAGTAAGTGATAGAATTAGGATTCAATCCTGGGCCATTTGACTCCAAACCCTATACTTTTGGTGAATCCCTAGCATTTCTATTTTAATAATGACAATAGCTAACATGTACCAAGGGCTTACTATGTGCCAGGTACCACATTGAACGCCTTCTGTGCACCCTCTCATTAATATAACAGTTCTACAAAGGAGGCTATTATTATTTTATTCACACATTTTAGAAGGATCCTCTACCTCGACCAAAGTCATTCTGCTAAGTTGTGCGGCTAGAATTCAAACTCAGGCCCACGTGAGTTCCAACTGCATGCTCATAACCATTGCCCCATTCTGTGTCCTCAGCCATCCTTCACATAGAGAGTTACTGTGCACTTTAGCTATGGGTCTCCCTTCGCCACTCTTTAAAAATTTTATTTAGATTTGTATCTAATTTTAAAATGTTCATACTATCTTTTTTCATAACCCATATAAAGTTTGGGTTACTAAAGGGGACTATCATTAAGTGAAAGAGCAGCACCCCCAGTCTGAGGGGTGAAGGTGAACTGAACCACGGCCATCGAAATCATATCAGGCCACGACAGGAGGAAGTGGTGCCAGCTGCAACTCTAGATCTGTGATGCGCTGAAACCCTTACGAAGGGATTCTGGAAAACCACTTTCCTTTGGGAAGATACCAGAGGGATGAGTCAAAGGGCACCTGCAGGGCTGGGGAGGATTAAAGACAGGAAACTGATCCCAGCCCGGTTGCTTGGCTCTGTCAGCTGACAGGCAGGCAGTAGTAGTGGGAGGCGCCAAGAGTGGGCAGTATTTAAAACAAAGTCATGGGCTGAGCACGGTGGCTCATGCCTGCAATCCTAGCACTTTGGGAGGCCGAGGCAGGCGGATCACGAGGTCAAGAGATCGGGACCATCCTGGCCAATATGGTGAAACCCTGTGGCTCTACTAAAAATACAAAAATTAGCTGGGCATGGTGGTGCATGCTTGTAGTTCCAGCTACTCGGGAGGCTGAGGCAGGAGAATCACTTGAACCAGGGAGTCGGAGGTTGCAGTGAGCCGAGATGGCGCCACTGCACCCTAGGCTGGCGACAGAGTGAGACTCCGTCTCAAAAAAAAAAAAAAAAACAAAACAAAACACAAAGGCATGAAGCCTGGGTGCCATGGCTCATGCCTGTAATTCCAGCACTTTGGAAGGCCGAGGTGGGAGGATTGCTTGAATCCAGCAGTTCAAGAGCAGCCTAAGTGACGTAGGGAGCCCCTTCTCTGTAAAAATAAAAATAAATTAGCCAGGTGTGGTGGCACATGCCTGTGATCCCAACTACTTGGGAGGCTGAGGTAGAAGGATCACTTGAACTTGGGAGGTCAAAGCTGCAGTGAGCCATGATCACGCCAGTGCACTCCAGCCTGGGTGACGGACTCAAACCCTGTCTCTAAAAATTTTTTTTAATAAAAATTTTTTCAAAAAATAAAGGGATGAAAGAATCCACTTCTCACATTGAAGGGCAGGATGTCATACCAAGGGAAAGGTGGTGGTCACCACTCAGGCCCACATGCAGCCACTAAACCATGAGCTGCTAGTTCAACTCATTTCTTGATGGGTTGGGCTTTGAAGAGTGATACAGGCAACCTTAATATCCAAGTGGCAGACACTGTGTCTGCAGCCTGCTGACCAGGACCTCTGAGAGTCAGAAGGAACTCAAAGGTCAGTGCCATACGGTTCTTCTGAAGCTACAGAGAGGAACATCAGGAGCAGGGTGGGGGCTTCCTGGGAAGCTTAGATTTGGGGAAACTGCTGAAGCACAGCTCTCAGAGGGAACTAAGTCCCATTGGAGCTGGCAACTGAAAATTTTCTTTATGCTCTAGGTTTGGAGCATCTTATCTGTCTTCTGCCATCTATGCCTAACCTAACAAGATTGAAGGGAAGAAAATGGATCATAGCCTGCCGGACTCCAGGAAGCTGAGCTGACCAGGTCAGTCTTTGGCTGGATACTAAGTTAGTGGTTCCCAAATATCAGAGCTGGAAAACACCATTGAAATCAATTAGTAAGATCTTGTTAACTCCACTTGTTCTTCAAAGCAGGAAACCAGCTCAGAGAATGAAGTGGATTTCCCACTGTTATGCAGTTTGCTACAGGACAAGATTGTGATTCATCTCTGGACTCCCAGCCCAGTGTTTCTTTCCATTGCTGGAAATGAGGCAGCTAGGAGCAAAGACACACACCTGTACTCTGGAAACCTTTCTTTCTTTCCTTTTTTTGAGATATTTTTGTCAGGCTGGAGTGCAGTGGCGTGATCAAGGTTCACTGCAGCCTCAACCTCCTGGGCTCAAGCGATCCTCCCACCTCAGCCTCCTGAGTAGCTGGGACTACAGGTGTGTGCCACCACATCTGGCTAATTTTTAAATTTTTTGTAGAGATGGGATCTCATCATGTTGCCCAGGCTGATTTCAAACTCCTGAACTCAAATTATTCTCCTGCTTCAGCCTCCCAAAGTGGTGGGATTATGGGTGTGAGCCACCATGTCCAGCCAGGAAACATCTGTTTCTATAGTTATACTCCTTTTTTCCGCGATAATGATTGAAAGTTTTGACCAAGGAGAAAATACATTCTTAGCAATCCCCCAAAATAGCAGAGGCTCAGCAAACTGTTCATGGATAAAGAGTAGGTCCAGAGTATTATTTGATCTTAGAAAGAACCGATGTTGCTAAGCAGATACCAAGCAAAATCTCGGAAAGGGAGGAGGTGGGTCCTCCAAAAACAGGTGATGACCCAGGGTCTGGTACGAGTCCTGCCGCTGGCTATCTGTGGGAACTTGAGAAAGACAATTTCTGTGAGCTTCACTTCCCTTATCAGTAGAAAAGGGAATCTGGACTAGATGAGTGGTTCCCACAGTGGCCCCAAGCTCAAGGATTCTGATTCAGTAAGCCTGAGAATAGGGGCCCGCAATTTTTATTATTATTTTTTTTAAATCCCACAGGTGAATACATGAATGTCTGCCCTGGATTGATAGAGGGACGGGAGGATGGATAGATACATTTGATGAAAATTGCTAATTGCAGGATCTAGGTAGTAGGAATACAAGAGTGACTCAATTATTATATACGTTGGCAAAGTACCCCAGGTGATTCTGACATACAGGCAAGTCTGGCATCCTCTGGACCAGATGCCAGCCTCAGACTGAGTTCAGGGGGCTTCACAGTCCCTCAGAGAAGCCCCAGGCGCCACCTTGGGAAAAGGGAGCTGGTGTGAACCTGAGCCTTGTTCTAGAGTTTAGTCTGGGCAGCTCCACCTTGTTTGTTTATACACAGGAGAATTTGTATAAGATTCTACCAGAAAGTGTACCGACAATGGACCCATTGCTTAATGTATACAAGATGGTTTTAAGGCCTTACATAGATCCGACTGTTTATGAATTTACAAAATTACTTAAGGTTTGGTGTGCAAGATGGAACGAAGGCTTTAAAACTGAATATTATATATAAATATTATGAGTGTGTACACACACACACACACATACACCTTCTTGGTTATTGTAAGAGTCAAGCAAGAGAGGAGAGTTCAAGCTCAGACCTCATGGCCATTGCCATGGTCACCGCAGCACTAGCTGCCACTGAGCATGCCTGGGCCCTGTCTGCACCTCCTCTGCCTCACCCACTACCCCCTCTTTCTTTGGTCCATTTCTGTCTGGTCCTCAACTATAAAAGGTACATTCCTGGTTCAAGGCTGTATTAGTCTGTTCTCATGCTACTAAAAAGACATACCCAAGACTGGGTAATTTATAACGAAAAAGAGGTTTAATTGACTCACAGTTCCACATGGCTGGGGAGGCCTCACAATCACGGCAGAGGGCGAAGGAGGCGCAAAGGCACATCTTACGTGATGACAGGCAAGACAGCATGTGAAGGAAACTGCCCTTTATAAAACCGTCAGACGTCACGAGACTTACTCACTATCATGAGAACAGCATGGGAAAAATACTCCCCCATGATTCAATTACCTCCCACCTGGTCCCCTCCCATGACACGTGGGATTATGTTATAGGAACAATAATTCAGGATGAGATTTGGGTGGGGACACAGCCAAATCATATCAAAGGCCTTGGCTGTTTCATCTGCCAGAACATCTTGCCTCACTTCCTTCAGACCTTACTCTAAGACTCTCTCCCCCATGACACTTTCCCCTGCTGCCACATCTGAAACTGCAACCCACCCCTGACTACTAAGTCCCGTCCCTTGCCCTATGTTTCTCTTTAGAAATTATTACCAATAGCATACTCAACATTTTACTTATGCGCCTTGCTTATTATCTGTCTTTCCGGACTGGTTTGCAAGCTCCATGAAGGCAGGGTTTTTTTGATCATGGCTATGTTCCTAGTGCCTTTGACAGTGCCTGGCATGAGGCATATGTGGTGAAAGAATGAAGGGCTGAACCATGCTTGTGCTTTAAGCACATCATCTGTAACCTGCATGGCAATCTACAAGAGCAGGAACCAGCCCCTTCCACAAATGGGAAAGCAAGGTATTTTCTGGAGGGGTGAGGGCCAGCTTTTCTAGACCCTAGCACCTGGGATCATCGCATTTCACCACTCTACCTCCCACAACCCTGGGTCACTTCCAAGGGCTGACATGTTTCTCCCTCCCGTCCTGTACTAACAGCTAAACCATATTTGGGCTTGGATAGTTTATTACCTTGCTTAAACAAGATAGGTTAGAGTTGAAGGTGAAATGCCCATATTGTTCAGTTAACTCCTTGAAGCAAACAAATCAAACTGTACACCACACACCAGTAAGGACTGCTCAGTGAACATCAACATCCCATCAGGAAACAAGACCTTCATAAACCATTGTCTGTTGATGGTGGCTCAATGAGGGTTATATTTCACAAAAACGAGTATGATCCCATCCAACATTTATATCACAAAATGACCCCAAGTGCCAAACATTGAAGCACTATTCACAACAACAATAACACTATGAAATAATAAAGCACAGGGCTTAGCCTGTAGAACCCTGCTGCAATGGATTCTGACCTGTGAGGCAATTCTGTTGATGCAGTGTACCAGCATTGCTATTTCTGTGGCCAAAGAACACGATTACAAATGTGTGCCTTTAACCCGAGGCGGCCTCCACTCAGTAAAGCCCAGAGCTTCATGTGTCTCCTGAAACACCTGCCTTGCCTGTCACACTGCATTGTAAATGGATGCCTGACTACCTGCCTACCTGGGCTGACTACAAGTGCAAGAGGACAGAGGCCTCGTCTGCCTACTTCATGGTAGCTTCCCCAGCACAGGGCCCAGCAGATGCTTGGCTCATGGAAGGCATATAAATATTTGTTGAATCCTGCTCCCACCGTGACATTATACTCTGCTTACACTTTATCTTCTAACTATGTAATGTATGCACAATGAACTGTAAAAGTTTATCATATGCAAACCAACGATGGATAGAGGTGTATATATAAGTAATCCATTCATAATAGTTATTTCAAATCTTATATTAAGGATGACATCAATGGGAGGAAATGAACTCAAAAAACATACCGAAGAACTGCAGTTTGAGAGGAGATAAGAAACGAAACTGTTAAACTGAACTGGTATATCATTTAAAAATCTTTACAACATAACTATGACAATTTAAAAATAACCACCAAAGAACAGAAGTTGTTAAAACATCAGTGTAGTCACACCCTACCTGATTAATGTAATCTTTCTCCTTTAGCAATGAAATAATCCTTGCTTTCTATGATGAACTTTGCAAAGACAAATATTTGGTATGCTGTTTACTCGTAGGCTTTTTCATTATTCAGATGTGTTCTTCTCCAACATGAAAGTGGATCTTGGTGAGTCAGCTCTTTCTTCACTATGTTTGACAGCTAAAGCTGAACTTACTGCATCTCTCCTAAAACTAACAGTGACAAAATTCAGGTAACAAAAGAAGTAATCGGTCTTTGGGCTTTAAAAATGATAGTGATATCCAAGTTGTAACTTCCTCAGAACAAAAGGGAAAATGTATCAAAAACTGAATAAAGACACTATTACTAATTGAACCTAATATGAATTTCCTTTTCAATGCCACTGGTGGCCCAAACAGCTAACTGTCCACCAAAATCAATTCCCTTGGGCCTGGGTACAAGACTTAGACTATATTTCCCAGCAGCCTTCTTTGCTTCTCAGTAAAGCCACATAACTGGGTTCTAGCCAATTGAACGCACCCAGAAATGTTGTGTGTCTCTACCAGGCCTTGCCCCTAACACCCTTTCTTGAATGCTCCTCCACACTCTTGTCCCGTTGTGTCTCACTGGATGGAGATGCCTCAAGAGCCCTTGGAAGCCAAGAGTTAAAAATGACAGGGCCTCCTTCAGCCTAAGTCCTCGAGTGCCCGCAAGGGACAAAGGCACTGCTTCATTAAACTCTTAAAAGAAAGAGACAAAAATGAAAATAGTCACGTTATTTAAGATCCTCAAAGTCACAGAAACATAATGCTTTGCTGGGTGTGATGGTTCATGCCTATCATCCTAGCACTTTGGGAGGCGAGGCAAGAGGATGGCTTGAGCACAGGTCCAGTATAGTGAGACCCCATCTCTACAAAAAATAAAAATTAGCTTGGCATGGTGGCATGCACTTGTAATCCTAGCTACTCAGGAGGCTGACATGAGAGGATGGCTTGAGCCAAGGAGTTTGAGGCTGCAGTGAGCCATGACCATGCTACTGCACTCCAGACTGGTGACAGAGTAAGACCCTGTCTCGAAAGGAAAGGAAAAAGGAAAGGAAAGAAAAGAAAAGAAAGGAAGAAAGGCAAGGAAAGGAAGGAAGGAAGAAAGAAAAAGAAAGAAGAAAGCAAGAAAGCAAGCAAGCAAGAAAGAAAGACAGATGTAATATTTCTTTTTGTTTGTTGTTTTTTTGGTTTTTTTTTTGAGATGAGGTCTTGCTCTGTCACCCAGGCTGGAGTGCAGTGCCGTGATCTCTGCTTAATGCAACTTCCACCTCCCGAGTTCAAGCAATTCTCCTGCCTCAGCCTTCCGAGTAGCTGGGATTACATGCCCAAGCCACCATGCCTGGCTAATTTTTGTATTTTTTTGTTTTTTTTTTTTTTTAGTAGAGACGGTGTTTCACCATGTTGGCCCAGCTGGTCTCAAACTCCTGACCTTGTGATCTGCCTGCCTCGGACTCCCGAAGTGCTGGGATTACAGGTGTGAGCCACTGCACAGGGCCTCAAACATATTTCATGGGCACCTTGAAAAACTTAGCACAGCATCCTTGCTAGGTAGAATGCAGTTGATGCACAACTATTTTCATTAAGAAGAACCCACTACTTTCTTCAGCAGCTTGTTGCATCTATAAACAGTTCTCCTGATCAGTACGATAACAATAATAGCAGCTAACTATTACCGAGCAGTTGCCATACACCTGGCTCTGTGCTAAGGGCCTTCCAGGCATCTGCTCACCTAATCTTCGCCTGAGGAGTGAGTACTATCATTATCTCCATTTACAGTTGACAACACTCAGTACAGAAAACATGAGATTGGCTCAAGGTCACACAATAGCGGCAGAGCCAGGATTCAGCTCAGGCCATCTGAGTCCAGAGTCCCTGCTCTTAACCACCATCCTGCCTGCCTGTGGCTATCACTTCTATCCCAGGCTCATGGACAGCTAGCCTTACCACCTTACCCCATATCTGACAAATACCTGATCTTTTACATCAACAAAAGTTATCTTTTCATGTGGCTGAAAAAGTCTAGCTCTTTTGAATTTTCCTCATCTTTTCAAACAGTTCCAATCTCTTCACCACTCCAGTCTCTCTTTTGAAGGTTCCTGTTCATCTATACACATGTTGAATTATGTCACCTAGAAAGGGACTTCATGGGTAAAATGACATTAATAGTGTGTCCCCAAATGGGTTGATGTTAGGATTAATGAGGTTATTTATGTAAAATTCATGTAAAGCCCTAGACACTAGTAATAGTACTTACTATGGACAAAGTAAGCCAGCCAGTCAGAAACATTAGCTATTATTTGCCTTATGGCTCAAATACTGCAGCCTATGATTAGATTAGGTTCTGGTGTCTTTATCACACTACTGACCAGATTAAATTTACTGTCTACTTAAATACATTTAAAAAAATGTGAGCCACTGATAAGCTGTCTCCCCTATCCTGCTAGTTTTCTTTTTTTTGGTGACAGGGTGTCACTCTGTCGCCCAGGCTGGAATGCATTGGTGCAATCATGGCACACTGCAGCCCAACCTCCCAAGCTCAAGTGGTCCTCCTGCCTCAGCCTCCTGAGTAGCTGGGACCACAGGCATGTGCCACCATGCCCAACTAACTGAAACAAAAATTTGTTAATAGAGACAAGGTCTCACTTTGTTGCCCAGGTTGGTCTTTAAGTCCGGGCTCAAATGATCTTCCTGCCTTGGCCTCCTAAAGTGCTGGGATTATAGACATGAGCCACTGTACCTGACTGCCAGGCTGATTTTTCTCTTTTCAACAGGTGTGATACTTTACCTTTACTGTGGCTAAACTTCACCTGGTATTTACCCACTTTCCCAGGCACTAAAAGACTTTTTGAATCTTGCTAGTTCATCTTACTTGGTTTCATATCACCTACAAATTAGATGATTAGGCCCGGGAAATCTATCCTGGTGTGGGCTCAACTGGGCAAACACAGGGCCTTGGGTTCTCTACTAGAAAGTTTCTTCCTGACACTGATCCACTGTTCTACCCTAGCTCAGCAGTCAGGCATAGAAAAGGTGACTATCTCGATCACAATAATCTCATGCCAGCATTTCTAAGTGCAAACATTCTATTTCTACGAACTTTATGAGACTTCCCAGCTTAGCCTTTCAGTGGGCTAAGAGAAACGGGACATGTTTAAAGGCATAGCTTGGTTAGAATGGGGAACTACAACAACTACACTTTCCCAGGGGCCCAACAATGACAGATGAAAAGTCCGCACGGGGGCATGTCTGACCCATCCCAGACAAGGGAATGGAGGGCCGGGATAGGGTGGGATGCTTCACAGCTACGGGCTTCAGAACTACCCAGCAGGAAGAGCAGGCTGACATGTGGAGCTGGATCATGTTAGAAATTCTCACCCAACTCTACTCTTCAGAGGAACAGGGCCTAAGTTCTAGAATGTCAGGCTGGCAGAAAGGAATCTGCAGCCAGCCGGCCCAGGTCCAGGGAGCCCCACCACCCCACTGCAGGTAGCAGGCTGCAGAGTGGAAGGGGAAACACGGGTTCCAGGAGCTTCCCCTGCGTGTGGTGTCCGGTTGCAGCAGGACTCCTGAGACTGCCTTATAGTGTGCCTGCAGTCTAACGCTTTGGCCCTCAGGCCAGGAACAGCTAAAATGTCTCAATCTTTCCTAGCTCTTTCAGATGTTCAGGGGTAGGCTTTAGAGTGGTAATTCTTAAACTTAAGCATGCATCGGAGTCATCTGTAGGACTTGCTAAACACAGACTGCTGGGTCCACCCACTGAGTTTCAGTGAGCAGTGATCTGCTCTTCTAACAAGTTCCTAGGTGATGCTGCTGCCAGTTTGGGGATCACACTTTCAAAAGCACTCATTCAGAGCAAGAGGTACCTGAGAGAAGAAGGTCAGAGAGAGAAGGGCCTCTCGGGTGCCCTCTGTGTGGACGGCAAGTGGCCTGATGGGAAAAGTAGAGATTGTTTTGAGCCATCACTTGGTTTCTGTGTCTCTGCCTGTATTTGTGATCATTTGGTAGCATTCTTTTCTTTCTGCTAATCCCTTCTACACGTTACGGGTATAGCTAAGGGATTACATGAAACACACATTAAAAAGATGGGGAGGGGGCTCTGCAGAAAAAAAGGGAGAAACGGCAATTCAACTTTCACAGTGGAGAGGAGTTGTTGATTTTGGTTTTTCTCTCTGTTATTTTTCAAATGCATGTCAAAGAAAGTGAGAGGAATAGTGTATTTAATATAGTTAATGGCTTAAGATCAAATATATTTCTGAACTCAGAGGAAGGCTACTAACAAGAGCAGGCGCTCACTGGCATGTGTGCATAGATGAACCACTTATCAGCAAAAAGGAGTTTCAGAAAGGATTTGTACCGGCCGTTGGTGAAATCCATGAACATAAGAAGAAATGAATAGTTCTTTGCATTCCCTTGGCTTGGAGGCAGTTATGTAATATTTCAGTATTTTACCACCAGCAAAGGGAAGAAACCTGGGGAGAAGACACCACAGATGTGTAATTGATTTTGAATTTAGAAACATAAGTCCTGTTTAATACCTAACTCCTGTCCTCAGGAACATTCAGATTTGTCAAAGGAACTCACCTTTGAACCAACAGAGAAAGCTTTAACTCTAAAGAGGGGTAATCGCAGAAAACTAAAAAGGAGTGAAAGATAAATGAAAGGAAACCATCACTGGCTTCTTTCAGTGACAATTCACGGAATGCCGTTTACTCCCGTCCTACAGAGCTAGTGAATGAACACATTCGACTTTCCCTACCCTTTCCTAGGAGACTCTCAAGCACGAGAAGATGACCCTCTATTCCCAGGAGTCTGTGGGCTCAATTCAAAAAAGTCAGTGAGACACTTGCTTCCAAAGAAGTTATAAGCACAACAAAATGGAAGTCTGAATTTGTGGTAGTAATCATTTATAGAATCAGAAAATGCTTATATTATTTTCAATAGATTATGATCTAAATGAAAACACAACATTTATTTTTAATTTTAATTTTTTGAGACAGGGTCTCACTCTGTCACCCAGGCTGGAGTGCAGTGGTGTGATCACAGCTCACTGCAGCCTTGACATCTCTGGGCTCAGGTGATCTGCCCACCTCAGCCTCCTGAGTAGCTGGGATTACAGGTGTGAGCCACCACATCCAGCTAATGTATATATATATTTTTGTAAAGATGGGTTTTTGCCATGTTGCCCAGGCTGGTCTGCAACTCCTATGCTCAAGTAATCCTCCTACCTCGGCCTCCCAAACTGCTAGGATTGCAGGCATGAGCCACTGCACTCGGCCAAAAACACAACATTTAAAATAGTCTCAGAACTTTGGGACCCTTGGAAGGAGACAGGAGCTCTCATGTTGAGAAAAAAAAATCCTTTTCTATATTATAAATGAATGAATCGGACCATCCAAAGCTTATCTTGTCAACAATTGCAGTGCATTTAAAATAGCCTCGAAGGCAGCCTTCCACTCCCTTCATAATTCATTTTAGGTGAAAACTAAGATGCCATTGATTATAAGGTATGCCACTATTTCACATAAAAACAGGAAGAAAAAAATGTTAATTAGAACTTCTTTATTTAGAAATGCTAAAATGAGAAAAACAAAACCTCTGAGTCTCAGCATGGATGGGAAATCCCAGGGTACAGTGCAGAGATTGTGGATAAGATCCAACTCCCAGTCTTGGGCGGGTGGTGGCCCTGCTCCTCCGTAGCTGTCGAAGCCTGGGGAAACCACTTCCCCTCACTGGGCCTCAGTTTATTTATTGGTAAACTGTATTTAACTTGTATCAACAGTGCCTACTTCTCACTACATTATTGAGAAAATTAAATGTGATCCTTTGTTATAGTATTTAATACGTGCCTGGCGCTTATTAGCTGTTTTAATGCCACTGTTACTAGAAGTCTGGCAAGAGTAGAATTATGAATTTAATAAATCTTAAATGCTTTTTAAAAAACTCTGAGTGACTTCACCCAGTCTCAGTTGCTAAACCTGTAGACATTGTTTAAAATACATGGTAATGGCTTTGCTTCCTCAGTGACTTAGTTCTCTAGAGATGAAATGAAATGATCTCTAAAATGGAGTCAAAGCACCTTCCTAAACTGAAGAATCAGTCAGAGCCCTAAGGAGCTGATGACTCAAACACAATGGGTTATAGTTTGCATATTGCTTTGCATGACATTTGCATGCTACTGGTTCATTTTTTGCTTGAAGTGAAAATCCGCCCACCATCTGCTTCTTTCCTGGTCCCTTATGATCCCCTAGGTGTTGAGTTGGCTGCCTCTGCCGGGGAAAAATAAAGCAACTGGCATGAATCAAGCAGTTACTGCATGTGCCTCTGTGGCCGGTTAGCTCGGCAGAGTAGAAGGGCAAGTTCTATCAGGGCAGAGACCAGACCACATGGATCAGGTCCTCACGTCACTGTGGGCATCCTGCGTGAATGGTCCTATGTCCTCTGAGTGGGATGGTCGTTGACTCAAAAACCCATAAAGCCACAAACAGCATCAGGCAACATTTCCTGAATACAACCCCTAAGTGTGCAGATGCCTGATGGTAAATCAGATGATACACAGCTTAGTTCCTGACCGTTGGCAGCTTCCAAATCAAACCAGGGCAAAGCTTCTCTTTTCCTGAGCATGAATAATTATGGGGGCAGTGAACACATAACAAATATTTTTTACTCTCGAAACTGTCAAGATGTAAAAAAAAGCACATGACAGCTAATACCTAGCAACAAAGAAGAAAACTTAGCACTTCATTAATCAGGGCCCTGTTGCCAGAACCTTCTGCGGCTCTAAGCATTTGTTTTAAACTGAGCCCTGGGATTCCTGACTGCTCGTCAATCGGTGATAATGGACCTACATTTCCACAGATATGATCAAAGCTCACTTAGCTGTTGTTTCTTGGGAATAACTGAATATTTCTGTAAGCTCAAACACCTATATTATAAGTATGGCAAACTAGACAATGATCCTATAAGATGACATCAGTATCTATTGTTTATAAAAGAGCTGCAAATAGCACTCCAGTAAGTATCCTATAAACGATCCTTTGGATAGCACATAAAAATACCAACTCACATTGTTCTCAGGTTTCCTGAAGTATGACCCATATGTGAACAGCAAACCCAAATAATCAACTACAAAACCCCAAATTTATATCTGGATACTGAGGCTAGAATACTGTAAGCATAATTAAGCTTATTAGGTTTTAGAGGTAGTATTTCATCATTAAGCTTATTAGGTTTTAGACATACGGCTTTATTTTTTTTAATGTTTTACAGCTTTATTAAGGATAAAAGTATCTGATAGGCTTTTCAAACGATTGGATATAACATGTAAAACATGACAAATTTTTTTTTTTTTTTTTGGAGACGGAGCCTCTCTGGTGTCACCCAGGCTGGAGTGCAGTGGCACAATCTTGGCTCACTGCAACCTCTGCCTCCCATGTTCAAGTGATTCTCCTGCCTCAGCCTCCCGGGTAGCTGGGAATACAGGCACGCACCGCTACACATGCTCATTTTTTTTGTATTTTTAGTGGAGACGGGGTTTCACCATATTGTTCAGGATGGTCTCGATCTCCTGACCTGGTGATCCGCCTACCTTGGCCTCCCAAAGCGCTGGGATTATAGGCGTGAGCCACCACGCCTGGCCAAAACATCATACTTTTATGAACACTTAGAAATATGAGAACTTCAGTTATATTAACATTTCTAAAACAAATTCTAAGGAATATAAAATAACCAAAAGATAAACCTTTATAGGACAACTTTACTTTCTAAAAGTGTCACTCCTCATGGGATAATTTTTAGAGATGATCTAGTCCAATGCCACTGCCTTTATAGATTAAATCGAAGTCTGGTCTGGAAATTGGCACCTAAGTACAACAGAAGGCAAGAGCCCAGAAGATGAACTCTTGGGACTGGCAGGTTCCTGGACAAAGGACTGGAGCTTCTGGGATGCAGGCTTAGAAGCCCTGGCTAGGTAGGTGGCCCTTTTAAGGAGCCTGGAGCTTTGAAAGAAACTATGTTTAAAAATGAGAAAAAGCCATTAGGGAGGAGTTGAGTCTCAAGAACAGTGTAACATAAAGGTATTCCAGCCGGGAAGTTGAGTTAACTTCTGACTCAGGTCATCTGGTGAAAGGCACTTCCCTGGGAGGTTGGGTGGGCCTGTTTCCAGGAGCAAGGCACTCCGTCACTTCCTTAGTCCCTGAGTGGGCCAGGAAGCAAACTCATTTTAAAGGACAGGAAACCAGACATAAAGGCAAAAGGTGAACGTGAGTGCAACAGCTGAATCATCCCCTCAGTCTTACTCAGTTGGAGCAGACAAAGAGGAATTGCCTCCTTTGCTGCTCTCCTCTGCCTCCCAACCAGCTCAAGATCAGGAACTGAACAAGAGGCCAGGGGCTGGCCCCTCAGTGTGTTTTAAAAGCCCCTGAAGACCGTAGATTCCTGTCTTTGAAGCTGCTCAAACCCTGAGGCGGGAGAGGAAAGGAGGAGTAGCAGATGTGCTGGTTCTTTTCCATCTGTCCCCATCCTGGAGGTACCGCCCTGGCCTGTGTCTGTGTCCTGGCAGGCTGACCTCCCTCGGCCACTCGTCAGCTGGCTTCCTGCTGGGGTCAGCCGATGGGAAGGTCAGGCAAGAGATGGGAGGGCGGGCAGAGAGAAGTCAGCGTCTCTCCTCCCATTCCTTCCAACAGCTCCTGCCCAGTGGGCCCTCATGAGTGGCTCCCACTCTCCTTGGCTCTGCTACAGTGTTTGCTTCCCTGGTTCCCTCAGGGTGGTCAACTCCTTCCTGGGGACCTCAACACTCCTGGCCGGTTCTCTCTACCTCCTTCATTCACAGTTGACCCATCTGAGTTGGAGTCTGTCTCCTGTCAGAACCCTGACCTGACACACGGGAACAGCAGCCATGGGGTAAACATAGCATCTTACACATACTTCCATTTACTGGGCAGAATTTTACAAGGAAACGTAAATATATACGTTTTTACAACATGTATTACACACTTCTCCACCTCTTTCATGTTAGAACATGTAATTACATTTCATATAATACACATTAGAATATTTGTTGTAAAACATATATATATACGTTTATGTCACCACATATACACTTTTGAAATCAACAGACCTTCAACAAACACCAATCTTCAAGCCCCCAAAACCGCTGCCAGGTCGGTCCGCTCCTTGTTGTTCTCTGGGATCTTCCCTGGGAAAGGACGCTTTACTAGGAGGAATGGAGGCTGCCTCAGCCTAAGTCTGCTTTGTAAATGGAAGTAAAATTAAGGTGAATTTCTTGATTGCCTCAAGGGAATTGGTGTTCCGGGCTGCAGAGGCAACAGCAACTTCAGCTGGAGACAGGGAAGGGGGAAGGGGAGGGGTGGGATCAGACCTCAAAAAGGGCGGAGCAAGCAGGAGAGCCCACAAGAGCCATGTGACCTAGAGGAAGGGGACAGAAGGAGAGTCCTCACAGCCCTTTGGGGGGAAGAGTCCTGTACTTTTACTACTTTCAGAATAAAGAGTCAGTTCTTTGGAAAAGGCCCCACTCTTAAGCCAGCATATTTTGTTATGAAAGCGGTGGAGAAGTGTGTAATACATGTTAGAATATTTGTTGCAAAATCTGTAATTTAAAAATTCCCCACACCAAAAGCGAAGAAGTATCAGTTATTTAAAAGAAAATCACAACTGCCAGGTGGTGGTGCAACCTGTAATCCCAGCTACCCAGGCTGCTGAGGTGGGAGGATTGTTTGAGCCCAGGAATTTGAGTCTAGCTTGGGCAACATAGTGAGACCCTGTGTCTAATTTTTTAAAAATAAATGAAATAAAAACATAAATGTATCTTATTCCCTGACAATGCTGGATAAAGGAAGGGTTAACAATGATCTCTTGGCCCAAATTTCCTTTAGCTGAACCCGGACGTGAGGCAACTGCAGCTTCTAAGGGAATATGCATAAAAGGAGAAGCTTCTGGGACAGAACAGTGCAAAGTCACTAAGTAAAAGTGGAGTCAGCTGGGGAGTCATCCCAGGCCCCCTTCCAAATACCCAGGGCACTTGAATCTCTTTCCTTCCTCCTCATCGCTCTCACATATTATGCTCCTGCTAAGTTTTCACTGAGAAACAGGTTCTGAAGTCAAAAAACGTTTGAATACTACTGGTTTAGATTTATCACAGACATGTACATGAACTGCTATATGCATAAGAGACTGCCTTTACCTTGTAATACCAACCTGATTGTTCTTAAATGCATTTTCATTCTGATGTAGAAGGCCTGTCTTTAATTATTTCTAATCATTTAATTTTTGAGACAAAATAAAAACATCAGAAGGCATTAGAAATTAGCAAGAATCAGACAGCTCATCTGCTTACCTGCTATCCCCAGCATTTGCAACGTACAGCTTCCCCAAAAGGCAAATCACAATGAGGGCCGTGCAGCCACCAGATATATTGTATGAACTCCTCTCTCGTTCTATCTGTAAGTCCTGAAGAATAAAACAGAGTTAGTGTTGGATCGTGCAGGATGTGTAGCAAAAGCTTTCTTATTTTCATTTTCTTGACAGTCCTCAGACTTTGAATGTGCTTCAAGAAGGGACTAGAAAAATCTTTAACGCTTGCTTCCCTACCACCTAATGAGCATTTCTGGAGAGGACACTGGCATAAAACTGCCACACAGTAGACCATCTGTGAACCAGAGACAGGAAACAATAGACGGCAAACAGAAACAATCAGATAAAAATGCAAATAAAACGTAAGTTGTATTCAGTAAATATCCCAGTTTATGGAAAATTTAGTCTTTGTGGATTGCATGAGCTACTGTGTGACACAGACACTAGAGAGGCTGAGAATGCCAAGGACTTGGACCCGATCAATGTTTTGTTTGTTTTTTGAAGACAGGGTCTGGCTCTGTCACCCAGGTTAGAGTGCAGTGGCCCAATCTCGGCTCACTGCAACCTCTGCTTCCCAGGCTCAAGCAATCCTCCCACCACAGCCTTCGAAGTACCTGGGACCACAGGTGTGCACCACCATGCCCGGCTAATTTTTGTATTTTTTCTAGAGATGGGGTTTTGCCACATTGTCCGGGCTGGTCTCGAACTCCTGTGCTCAAGCAATCTGCCTGCCTCGGCCTCTCATCAAGTGCTGGGATTACAGGCATGAGCCACTGCGCTCAGCCTTGTCTTTTTAGAGAGAAGGTTTGCTCTGTCACCCAGGCTGGAGTGCAGTGGTGTGATCATATAGCTCACTGCAGCCTTGACCTCCTGGGCTCAAGCCTCCTGCCTTAGCCTCCTGAGTAGCTGCGACTACAGGTCTGTGCAGCCACCACACCCAGCTAACTTCCATTTTTTGTAGGGACAGGGTCTCACTATGTTGCCCAGGCTGGTCTCAAACTCTTGGCCTCAAACAATCCTGTCTCAGCCTCCCAAAGCGCCGGGCCACCATACCCAGTCCAGACATGATCAATGTTTTAAACTCCAAAGTCTTGGATAAACAGTCTCTTTTACAGATAAATTACAGAAAGATGTCTTCTATTCAACACAGGCAGGAGTCAAGCCATGACTTATAGGGCAAAGACTTACAATGACTTATAAATCACTTAAAATGACTTAAATAAATTATAAATGACTTATAATGACTTAAATGACTTAAAATGACTTATAGGGCTTCTGAACTCTGACCTGACTTTTCCTCTTCCCACAGCCACCAATTTACAATGGTAAAACGTTTATAATAATTAGAAACATTCACTGAGAACTTTCTCTACGTCACGCAGTGTGCCGAGCACTTTATACTCAAACTCTCATATTGTCCTCACGACCATCACTATGAACCTCATTGTTTAGCTGCAGAGAAGTGGGGTAGCCTGCCCATATTTACCTGGCTAGAGTCCGGATTCCAACCTGGTACTCTTCCAAAGCTTGTGTTGTTAATCTGCCACCTAATGAGGCCTCCCCAAGAAATTAATTTTAAAAATAGACCAACAGTGGCATCATCAAGACAGAAACCTGTGAAATTCTATGTTAGCGATAGAAGCAAAGGTTCTGTTACCTCAGAAAAATCTGCGTTAGTAAGATACACTGAATGCCCAGCTAAAATAATGCCAAATCTTCCAGTGGTAATCTACTACTTTTGGTGCAGAGGGAAGGAAAATGAGGGCTGGCTAAAAATTACAGGAAGAGGAAGAAATGGTGATGTTGATGCTGTTGTTGGCAGATCTAGGGTCAGGCCACTATTGTAATCCTGACAATCCCACAAAGTTAGAGCTCGGCTGCTTCAACCAGACTCCTCATGGAAAAGGGGGAGAGAAGTCAAGACTCCAGCATTTGCCAGCAACTTTGCTGTAGGGGCCAGAGATGGTAACATCAAAAGGGTAAATCACCAATGGGAAACTGGAAAAGAAGAGCTTGAGCTTAGGGATATCATACTGGTTAAAGAGTAAGTGGAAGCCAGGCACGGTGGCTGACGCCTATAATTCCAATACTTCGGGAGGCAGAGACAGGAGGGTCACTTGAGGCTAGGAGTTCAAGACCAGCCTGGGCAACACAGTGATACCCCCATCTCTATAAAAAATAATTAGCTGGCTGTGGTGGCACATGCCTGTAGTCTTAGCTACTTGGGAGGCTGAGGATAGGGGATCTCTTGAGCCCAAGAGTTTGAGGCTGCAGTAAGCCATGACCATGCCACTGCACTTCAGCTGGGGTGACAGAGCGAGACCCTGTCTCAAAAACAAAAACAAAATGACAACAAAAACCAGTAAATAGAGAAAATACACAAAGCCAGGACTTGGGAGAGACCAACACACTGGGAGTGAGCTGGGTAAGAGGTTGGGGGAGGGGAGCTGGGGAGCCACAGGGAGGAGGTAGGAATATGTGTTGGGGGATGCAGTGGTTTATAAACAAGTGAGGAAACACTTTAATATGGGAGTGAACAGCAGCAGCAAAAGCTGCAGAAGCAACAAGCATGGGGCAAACTTCAAAGGACTATGTGGGATTTTTAACACTTACTTCAACTGTGTATAAATTAGCTTCCTTAAAGGACTGTCATGAGGCTAAATTAGCTGGCATGTGTGAGGGGCTTAGCAGGATATCTAGACCCTTCCTGCAGCCCAGAAGCTTCAGCATTGAGAGTGGTGGCCTTTCTTGCTCACCTTAGACCCTCGGCACCTAGGTTAGGCCAGGTAAATGGTAGTTTAATAAATGTCCATTCAATGGACAAATGAAGAAATAAATTTTAAATTTTTTAATCTCCCTATCCCCTTACCTCTGCCTTAATATGAGAAATGGATTCCATAATTCACAAATGAAAAGCTTACAATGCCAACGCTCGCTGAGATAATAATTAAGCAGAAACCCATGCTTCAATTAAAATGCTCGATTGACAAGAATGGTTATCGAAACCTACACAAGACTGGTAGAAGGCTGGAGGATGAAGAGGAGGGGCATGGGTATCAGGTGGGAAGAATTATCTCAAGGAAGTCCAAGAGAGGAGAAGGAAAACATCAAGATGCCTGTTTAACCTTCAAGAAAACCCCTAAAAAACAGAACCCCAAACCCTACTGACAAAGGGGTTTGTGGATGGAATTGCTCATTTTTTTTTTTGCATTTAAAGAACTCATATAAAGTTGATACTATGATAGATACATATTTTACTAAATTAATATATAAATTGATAAAGAGTCTGCATCCAATACATCAAAAGGAACTGCTCAGCTATAGAGACTATTTTTTGACTGTCAGAATCAATATTTGCTTGAATACCTAAAAGGCTGAAACACAATATTTATTAAAAATTATTTGAAAATGCTGGGTGTGGTGGCTCATGCCTGTAATCCAAGCACTTTGGGAGGCTGAGGCAGATGGATCAAATGAGGTCAGGATTTTGAGACCAGCCTGACCAACATGATGAAACCCTGTCTCTACTAAAAATACAAAAAAAGTTAGCTGGGCATGGTGGTGTGCACCTATAGTCCAAGCTACTCGGGAGGCTGAGATAGGAGAATTGCTTGAATCCGGGAGCCAGAGGTTGCAGTGAGCCAAGATCGCGCCACACCACTGCACTCTAGCCTGGGCAACAGAGCGAGACTTCATCTCAAAAAATTATTTGAACACCTACTGCTTGTATACTGTCTATAGACTAGAACGTGAATGATGTTTGTTTGATAGACTTGATCAAACCACTAGTATGATCCAAAAGGTAGAAACGTTATGGTGCAAAAAGTCCACGTAACAGGGCCGTCCATGGCAACAAATTCCTCTAGGACTCAGTTAAGCAAGTTCGGGCTATGCCACAGGTAGGTACATTATTTATCATGGTTTCTATCACAAGAAATTCTGCTTAGAAAATTATTTAATCTTTAGAAAAAAAAATCAAGGTAAAGAGCTCAACACTAAAACTTTTCTGCTTTAACTTTGGGGGAAACATTCCAGCCAGCTTACCCATTTAACCCCTTGCTATTATATTAATAGTGTGACTCAATATTTTTTTCTAATTGATTTCATTATTTCTTTCACCTTTTTCTACTTTCAGCTACATTCCCTCTATAGCTCCCCCTGAATAAGAAATGCTAAATTTGGCAGCACTTTCTCACGAAGAGTGAACTTAACTACTTTTTAATCCAAGAAACTTTGCTAACATGTGCATGCGTTTGCCACTTCCCTCCCCCACATTTGTGTGGGAACATAAGTGTGCATACACGCACATGTGCACACACACACTTTAATTACAAGTGTCCTCTCTGGGATCATGGTGGGAAGGATTTGAAAGACGTGTTTCCATAGCCTTCATTCCCCTGAGGATTCACTGTCGTTAAAACACACTCTTCTATTTCTTCTAAACCCGTGTGCAACTAGAACATATTCTAAAAATAATGTCTTCCCTCCCCCTCCTCCCTAGAAGCCAAAATAGCACATTTATTTTTTCCCCACATACACCTCCTACTCCTCTTTAAAAGATGTTTCACAAAATCTTAGTACTGAAAGGAACATTAAAGGACCATCTGGGTGGTTCTTTTACTATCAGAGCAAACATGATAAATTAAGTCAATAAAGATATATTTACCATTGCATTATCTACCCTTTTTCTTCAAATCCTCGCCTTTCAGATTAGATTTTTTAAATATTCTACATAATAAATAAAAACATAGACTACTTTTTTAAAAACCTCAAGTTTTTGGTATTTTTACAAAAATCAATGAAATCATGGGAAAAACTGCTTACTGCTTTGTGCTAAGCAAGGACCGATTTAGAATATCTCCCTGTTTTAGCTGTCAATGAACCCTGAGCCATGTGTCTAGAATAAACTGACTAGCAAAACACATGCATATACTATCATTCAAGTATGGTCTAAAAGGATCACTTAAATGACTCATAAGATTCAATTAACAAGATAATTGATTTATCTGCTTAATCAATAGTCCTGAAGACCTTCCAGGGCAACTTTCTAGGCAGCAGGACTGAGTTATCTTCTGTTTTGTCTGCTTAAACACTACATTTAAGCGAGGTTAATCTTTAAATCAAACAATGGATCCAGTTTTTAAGATGTGGGATTTTATTTTGCTCCTTGTTACAAGGAGAAACGGGAGCCGAGAAAGCAAACAGAGGGCCGGGCGCGGTGGCTCACGCCTGTAATCCCAGCACTTTGGGAGGCCGAGGCAGGCAGATCACCTGAGGTTGGGCAGTGCAGACCAGCTTGACCAACATGTAGAAACCCCGTCTCTATAAAAATACAAAATCAGCCGGGTGTGATGGCGCATGCTTGTAATCCCAACTACTCGGGAGGCTGAGACAGGAGAATTGCTTGAACCCGGGAGGCGGAGGTTGCGGTGAGCCCAGATTGCGCCAAGCCAAGATCGCACCATTGCACTCCAGCCTGGGCAACAAGAGAGAAACTCCGCTTAAAAAAAAAAAAAAAAAAAAAAAAAAAAAGCAAACAGAGATGTGTGTGCAATGAGACTAATTCAGCAGGAAAGAAGTGCAAGAGAAAAATATTGCCCGGGATGGTAATAATTTGGTTTGAAAGTCCCATAGATGATGCAACTCCAAGGTCATTCTTTGTTTCCTACCAATTTCAGGTTGCAAAAGGAAAGCAATATCCGGTAGCAGAAAGGAGCAAGTGTTGGGTAGTTTCAATAGGACCTGGCAGCTCCCCTTAGCTGAGTTAAAACACGGCTCTGAGCACATTGCTAATAGTGTCAGTCACAAATAATCAGATTCTGCATGGTTTCAGTATCCAAAATTCTGCATGGTTTTAGTATCCAAATCTGATCCCGGTTTATTCTGAGAACAAGGCCATCTGCCAGCCAGGCAATGGGGAAGAAAAACCAGCACTCTACTGCCTACTCTTGCCACCTGCCGGCTGCTGGTGGAATCACATGCTTATTCCTTCCCAGAGAAACTTCCTGTTCTAACAAAAACAAAGAGAACAAAACCAACTTAAATAAAGACAGCTATATGGGTTCCCAATTTACCATTAATATGCTAATTTTGGAAAACACTAATTTATTTATTATAATTAATCTATAAACACTAACTTATAGATTTCTAAACTATAAACTTTGCCCCCTTTTCGTCACAATGTCACCACGTATTTATACGGTTTTTACCAACAAAGCCCAGCTGCTTGGTATTTCCAATCATTTACCCAGTGATAGAATTACATATAGTAGTTCCATAAGTTAAAATATTGTCACTTTCTTCCCTTCCTAAGAACCGACTCTGGCGGGGAATCTAGACCCACTCTTAAAAGGAAATAGAACTCTGAGATCCTCCCGGCTATGTCCACAGCTCAAATCCCATGGTTAACAGGTTAAAAGGGTAATCACTGCTAACTTGGTTCTGATCCCTAGGAGGGCAAAGCCTTCCTGTAACTAACCCTGCAGTGGAATCAACTTCCTCCATGAGTCTGAAATGTTGATTATTCAACCATGTTTTTGGGAGGGTGGAGAAGTAGGGAGGAGGTTTGAAATCAGAACTTAGAAGACACTTGTCTTATTTATACCTATTGTCCTGGGCCAAGTGACAATATAAATATAATAGGTGACAAAACAGAGTTAAGCCAGGCCTTGCTGGGAATCAGAATTGAAGTCACTCGGAAAATTCCTGAGATTTTGGTCCTTTAGGAAGCCATGGCTCACTTTTCATAGTGGACACAGGAGGGATTCGCTACATAGCCTTCGCACTATGAAGGAAGATCTGAGATACAATCAGGGGGTTGTAGGGGCACACCTACCTCTGACAGTGTACACAGTAAGTATTAAAAACTAGTGGTCATAGGTCACCTTCACCACAAGCCCCACGCTGTGCCAGGCAACCCGAGGACCAAAGATGAAAAGCACTGCTCTCAAAGAAGCTTATAGTATTTGATGAAACTGTTGCCATCTCCCCTCATTGGAAGCATTTTTTTCTCTTCTGTTCATCTGTATTTTGTGACTACTACCTACTTTTTCCCCCAAAATAGGTACTATTTATTCTGACTTGAGTGTTTCTGAACATTTTTAACAGTGTTTCCCTTTTGGAAAGGTATCAACATTTCACTACCTCCTTTTGTTATTTAGAATATCAAAATAAGTAAGATATTGCATATTTCTATATTCATATGTGGGACCACAAATGCCCCCAGAATATATATATATATATATATATATATATATATATATATATATATGTATTTTTTTTTTTTTTTGAGACAGAGAGTCTCGCTCTGTCACCCAGGCTGGAGTGCAGTGGTGCGATCTCTGCTCACTGCAAGCTCCGCCTCCTGGGTTCACACCATTCTCCTGCCTCAGGCTCCCGAGTAGCTGGGACTACCGCCCGCCACCACGCCCAGCTAATATTTTTTATTTTTAGTAGCAACGGGGTTTCACCACGTTAGCCAGGATGGTCTCAATCTCCGCCTCAGCCTCCCAAAGTGCTGGGATTACAGGCGTGAGCCACCACGCCCAGCCTTGTTTTGTTTTTGAGACAGAGTCTCGCTCCGTTGCCCAGGCTAGGGTGCAGTGGTGTGATCTCGGCTCACTGCAACCTCTGCCTCCGGAGTTCAAACGATTCTCATGCCTCAGCCTCAAAAGTGGCTGGGATTGCGGGCATGCACCACCACGCCTGGCTAAATTTTTTATAATTTTAGTAGAGACAGGGTTTTGCCATGTTGGTTAGGCTGGTCTTGAACTCCTGGCCTCGTTTTCTGCCCACCTGGGCCTCCCAAAGTGCTGGGATTATAGGTGTGGACCAAAGTGCCTGACCATAAGATCTTATCTTTTACTTCCTCAGTGATGTCTAAAAGAATACTGATTTTAAGATGTAAGCTCAATAAATACTAGTGACTGGGAAGAGCAGTTCTTAGTGGAAACAACACAAACTGTTTTTCCTCTGTTCTCATCCCACAACAACCAATACAGAAGATTTCTGTGACCAAATGTGTGTGAGTTTTCCCCCACATACCCAACAAGCAATCAGTTCTGCAGAAGACACCAGCTGGGCGTCCTCCAGTTCGATTCCACACTATTACGTACTTGGAGATAGCATCAGATTCCACAGGTTGAGGGCTCAGTCCCCCAACGGACTCCCACTTCTGATGTCAGTCACAAGCCCCAGGTTGGTTTACCTGTGCTTCTGACCGACCAGCTATAAATCTGGGTTCCCAAGACCCCCCTCTCCTAAGGTTCGATTAATTTGCTAGAGTGGCTCACAGAAATCAGGAAAAATTTACTTACATTTGCTAGTTCATTATAAAGGATATTATAAAGGATACAGATGAAAAGATGCATAGGGTGTGGAGCTTCCATGCCCTCTATTGGCACATGACCCTCCAGGCACCTCCACGTGTTCAGCTACCCAGAAGCTCACTGAGCCCTATCCTCCCGGGCCTTTATGGAGACCTCATTACATAGGCACATGTGATTAAATCATCAGCTCTTGGTGATCAACTCACCTTCAGCCCTTCTCCCCTCCCACGAGGTTGAGGATGCACGCATGTGTGTGCGCGCACACACACACACAGGAATTATTGGGGCAAATCTAAATTAGGCTATTCTTTCATTTTATTCACTGTAATACATCTGACATCTACATTATCGATGGCAGCTTACTGTGTGATTCTACTTAGTTGTGCAGCCCTCTAATCCTGCCTTGGTCTTTTTGATGAACAGACCCCATCCAGAAGCTACCCAGGGGCTGCCAGCCACCAGTCACCTCATTAGGATACAAAAAGATACTTATCACTTTGAAGATTTCAAGGATTTTAGGAGTTGTATGTCAGGACGTGGAGTTGAAGACAGAACATCATAATATCACAGCATTCCACTGAGGGAAAAGACAAACAGATGGAGACAGACAAGCAGGTAGACAGAAAGAGAGTCCAAAAAATTCTGATTCCACATTGTTGAGCTATTATAAATAAAGCAAAAACCCCCAGTGAAGGAGAAGCTCTGCTTTTAAGGATATCGTGACACTCGGAATCTCCAGAGGGACAGCTGCATAAATGTCATCAGTGAGGCAAATTAGAGGCTTAGGTGCAAGGCTTGGGGAACTTTACTTTTAGGGATTAAAAGTGGAAGAGAAGGCAAGACAGCCACAAAGCCGAAATGCCTATAAGACAACTCTTACTTAATATTGAATTTCCTATTACAGAAAATCAGAATGGCACAAAACCTGCAATGCCTAAAGGACATCTAGAAACAGGAAAATTAGAGAGTGGGTGGCTACTGCAGTGAAAAAAAAAAGTTTAGGAATGATCTGGAAAATCCAAAGCTGTCCTGCTATAGACAGCTGTGTGAGCTGTCCTCGGGCTGCCTGGCACAGCATGGAGCTTGTGGGCATTTCAAAAAACCAAAGGTTTACACCGTGAGACAGTGACTCTCAAAAACCTAATATTGAGAGGGGGAGGAAAGGAGTTGGCAATGGCCTTCCAGCTATTATTTTGAAGCTGGTATAATTTCTGTGCTGTGGATTCTGAAGCTCACCTTAAGCAATTTAATAATGTTAAGACAGGTATTATTTCTATGAAACTGGAGTGCAGTTTTTCTGAAATCTCTGATGAAGCAAAGAAAAACAAGAGCATCTGTGATTAAACAGAAGACTTATCATCCAAAGAGGGTCACACTGGAGAGTGAAAGGGGAGAGTATTAACAATTAAGACAGCAGGCACCCACTGGCCCAGTCCCCAGCAAAGCACAAGATATGGTCACCCTTCCAGGTGTCATGAGGACCAAAGAATGGGTGAGCTTCTCGCTTAATAAGGCCAACCAGAAAGGTGCTATAAACCAAAAGGTATCTGAGACAGGTCTCAATCCATTCAGTTTATTTTGCCAAGGGTAAGGACATGCCTGGAAGAAAAAAAAACACAGATAACAGAGACAGTCTGTGGTCTGTACCTTTCTCCAAAGATGAATTTGAAGGCTTCAGTATTTAAAGGGGAAAAGTGGGCCGGAGAGGAAAGAGGGAGGGTATGGTCATCCATATATTCCAAGAGAAAAGGAGCAGGCAAGGGATAGTCTGGGGCTCCGGAAATCAGTAAATTGACACTTTGCATAAGATAAGGTGAACACAGAGTAGCTTCCTGTGGAGATATTCAACCATTCATCTGTAGTATCTGCTTAGGAAAGGTAAGCAGATCCTTTTGTACAGATACAAAAGGAAACAGTTTCTTCCATGACTCAGCTTTCAGCTTAATTTTTTTTCCTAGTAATTTCCAATTTCCGCAGTGGATTGGGGGCCCAGTTTTTATTTTCCTTTCACAGTGCAAAGCCCTGGTAAGCTGTAGGCAGGTTGGGGACCTAGACAGACAATGTGGGAGAAAAAAGTATGAAGAGGAAACTAGGGCATGGGGTAAACCTGAAAGGAACAAACAGGGAAGAGACATGGCTTAAAGCTAAAAGTTCATGATATGCACATCTGGGCCTGGGTCTCCACAGGGGCGCTCCAGCCTTCCTCCTTATTCACCTGGCATTGCTACATTTAAGATCTGTCTTCCCACCACAGCAATGTTGGCTTACTGCCTTTGCCCACCTGGGTTTTTTCTCAGGCTCGGTTTGTTACCCAGGTTTCCTGAGCCCAGGGCATTCATTCTCCCGACCCTGCCCTGCACGTGTCTGCTCTACTCCTGAGCCCCCACACCCCAGCATCGCCTCCCCAGGGAACCCTTCCCTTCATCTCTTTACCAGACTCCTGCGTCACCCTGTATTTCCCCTCTCAAGGCTCCTCCCATTTATATTTTACTTGTTTAACACCCATCTTTGCCTATTCGGTTCCATATTCTTCTCCCAGTCAGGCCTGGCTTCTAGTTGGTTCTCAGCAATTATTATTGATTGAATGAATTACACATGAAAATGAAGCAAACAATTTTTGTTTTTGCTGGTGACTAAGTTTCCAAGAAAAATTTGAGGTAATGAATTGGTTCATTAAAAGTTGAAATATTTTAAAAATGAGCCTTTTAAGTATTTTTCTGAATGAAGCTTTCTTTGCCAGCACAGTTGTTAAGAGCGACCCTGAGCCATTAATGGGCAGGAACAGCCTGAGACCCCTGTGGAGCCCTGAGTCAATGTGACATTGGCCTCTAGTGGACAAAATTGAGAATGCAGCAGCTCCAGGTAAAAGATGTCCTGTGGCACTAGCCGCAACTGAAGGACATGAAAATCCCAACGTTTCCTTTATTTTTCACTTCTACCATGCAAACTGAATTACATTACATTACATTACAAGGAGAGCCCATTGTCAAATTTTTGCCTAAATAATTAAAAAAAATAAATTCAATACTTGGCATTCTGAGTATTAGCGTCTAGAAACGCTTATTGACATCAGAGCTTCTAGAGAGGCAGAGAGTGAGATTTTACACCATGACTGAGTGGGAGTCAATTTTCCTACCTTAATTCCTTTTTTCCTAAATAATCTTTTCCAGCCTCCTGGTATTTTTATTGGGATTGCAGAGTTGCAGGCTATCAGACAGTCTGGAGATAGAAGTGCATTTTATTTTTACATTTTTATTCTTAATTTTATTTTCTAAGAGAGGGGGTTTTGCTGTGTTGCACAAGCTGGAATACAGTGACAAAAAAGCACTGGAGATATAACCTGCTGTGTATCTGACCTGGGCCGGGTCACCCCTCCTCAGGCATCCCGGTGGTGCTCTGCTCCAAGGAGGTCACCACATTGACACTGAACCCACATGACAGCTCAGAACTCCTGGGCTCAAACAATCCTCCCGCCTCAGCCTCCTGAGTAGCTGGAACAACAGGCATGCACCACTACCATGCCCAGCAAGGTGCATTTTAAACCACCTGCTAGTCAAAGGGTAAATGTTATCTCTGTAACAAGGAGAGAAAAAGCTGAGACCAAAGAAGGGACACATTTAAATAAAAAGAGGATGCAAATTTAAGGGGTGAATATATGAACTATTTTTGTCTTACAAACAAATCAGATAACAACATGTATTGTCATTATTTACTTTCCTTCTTAGCACACTACCTGATGCCGTGAGATCCTGGAACACGCACCATGTGCCTACCCGGTTCTGCTGAGATGCTTCTAGCTGCTTTGACTTCATTTAACAGCTTCTCATCACTTTGTAATCTCCAGGTTTTTTTTTTTGTTTGTTTTTTGTTTTTTTTTTTTGAGATAGAGTCTCACTCTTGTTGCCCAGGCTGGAGTGCAGTGGCGCGATCTCGGCTCACTGCAACCTCTGCCTCCTGGATTCAAGCAATTCTCCTGCCTCAGTCTCCCAAGTAGCTGGGATTACAGGCATGTGCCACCACGCCTGGCTAATTTTTTTGTATTTTTAGTAGAGACGAGGCTTCACCATATTGGACAGGCTGGTCTCGAACTCCTGACCTTGCGATCCACCCACCTCAACCTCCTGAAGTGCTGGGATTACAGGTGTGAACCACGGCGCTCGGCCTGTAATCTCCAGGTTTTAAGGCCATGACTGCCCACTGCCTAACTCAAGCCCTTATAAATATCCTTAAATATCTCTTATTCTTTATCTGTATGCAGGCTGCAGAGCAAGAAATAAAATCTTTAAAACCAAAATAATTGGCTCAGGATAAAGTAAGCTCAAAGAGGGAAAGAGCTGGCATAGAACAAAGCAGAGGCGGCTTCTATGTGTACTCCTGCCAGGCAGAGGGGCAGCAAGGGACAGCGAGAGCTGTGGCACTCTCCCGAGGACATGCTCAGGAGTGAGGCTAACAGCGAAGGGTGACGAACTCCTGATCAGACCCATTCAGATGGAAACGAACAGACAAATCCATACGCCTGGGTAAGACTAAGACTTCTTGGATATTGGCTTTGTCTGCAGTGTGAACCACATTCCCAGTTGTGGTAAAACAGCTGTTCTTAGATCACATCTGTATAGGATGGGGACTTTTGAGCACTTTCCTAAACCGTGTTTCCCCCAACGCTGGACTTTATACACATCTGTAAAACAGATGGTGATCATGCTCACATCTAAGTGCAATCGTACCCGCTGGCATCAATATGAATAAAGGAAATAAAAGCAATAAGGCCTGTATTTAATAAGCCTATGACCTCATGCACTGCCCCCCTCTTTCATCTTCTTTTACTTTTTTTTTTTTTTCTTTTTGAGACGCAGTCTCGCTCTGTTGCTCAGGCTGGAGCACAGTGGCGCAATCTTGGCTCACTGCAATCTCTGTCTCCCAGGATCAAACAATTCTCCCACCTCAGCCTCCCGAGAAGCTGGGATTACAGGCAACCGCCATCATGCCCGGCTAATTTTTGTATTTTTGCAGAGACGGGGTTTCAGTATGTTGACCAGGCTGGTTTTGAACTCCTGACCTCCCGCCTCGGGCTCCCAAAGTGCTGGGATTTCAAGCGTGAGCCACCGCACTCAGCCTTCTTTTATATTTTTGCCAGCACTTGATGCCATGAACTCTGTCTGCTGCCAATTTCTACTGGGAATGGAAGCCCCATTATCACAGAGGGCCGTCCGGGTGGAGCCGGGCGGCAAAACCGTGCGCTTTCTGGGAGCCCTCCAGGAAGCACGGACAGACCTGGCGCAGGTGCCAGCCTGGCCCTGCTGCCCCAGACTCCCAGGAATACCTACCATTTCTTTGAATGCACTTTCAAGCGCTCCGATGACCAGGCACTCATGGGGAATCTTCTTCTCGGTAAAGAAGCGCGTGGGGGGCGTGCTGGGGGAGCCCGGGGCCCCCACCCCTCCGCGCAGGGAGGCTGCCCGGGTCAGAGTCCGGCTGTTGGCGGGCGTGTTCTCAGGCTCCTCCCCCAGGCAGGTGGGGGGCAGGACGGCGGAGTTCTTCAGGATGTCCACGATGTCCTGCAGCTGCTCCGTGATGTGGTGCTGCAGCAGATGTGACGCCACCACTGCGGCCCCAGACCCCGCGTGCCCGTCAAACAGCGACCAATAGTGGCAGGAAACACCCTCGGATTCCTGTGGGAGAGGACGACAGGGAGGAGTGAGAACGGCTGTGGCCTTTGCCTCAGGGTCATACAGATTGTGGGACATCTACGGGACTGAGGGTCCACTTGGTTGTCTGTCGTCTGCAAACAATGCGGTCAAAACATAGCAAACAAAACAAAACAAAAAAAAGAAAAACAAAAAAACACTCAAGGAAGGGTCCCCAAATGAGCCACTGTTGTTACTAGCACCAGTGGATGAAGTGGTCCCTGCCTCCCCACCTAGCAAGGGAGCCCAAATGATCATACACTAAAAGCTACTACCGGTGAGATCTACTCTAATTTGAAGTGTAGGTGTTTGCATAAAACTCTTCTACAAACAGACAAGTCTGTACGGGTCCAGCTTGAACATCTAACTCCTTAACTCCCGTCTTTTTTTTTTTTTTTGACAGAGTCTCACTCTGTGGCCCAGGCTGGAGTTCAGTGGTGCGATCTAGGCTCACTGCAACCTCCACCGCCCAGGTTCAAGCGATTCTTATGCCTCAGCCTTCTCATGCCTCAGCCTTCTCATGCCTCAGCCTCTGGAGTAGCTGGGACTACAGGCGCGTGCCACCACACGAAGCTAATTTTTTTTTTTTTTTTTTTTGTATTTTTAGTAGAGACGGGGTTTCACCATGTTGGCCAGGCTGGTCTCAAACTCCTGGCCTCAAGTGATCCGCCTACCTTGGCCTCCTAAAGTGCTGAGATTATCCCAAAGTGCTGGGATTACAGGCGTGAGCCACCGTGCCTGGAACGTCCCACCTATTTCAATCCCAGAGTAGGTTTGGTCTGGGGCCTTGGAAAACCGCCCTTTCTCAGGTTTTCCAGCAGGAAATAAGTAGACCCATTTCCCCCTTTTAGAGCCCTTAAATGCTGGGATAATTGTCCCATCATTTTTGGTCTACATCCTAAATTTTTAGAACATGTTTTCACCCTAGACACCTAGTCTAGCCCAGGCCTCACAAGATGCAGCCAATTCATATCTCCTCTTTATACTTCCCACCTCCCTTAGTTCTCCAGCTGATGTCACTCTCTGCCTCTCCATTCCCTCTTCCTGCCTTACAGCTACATGCAACCCGTGTTCCCTCATCTACGTTGGGTTTAGTGGCTGCCGGTGGATTTCTAGACTACTTCAAGATGAGCACTTTTGAACCCATGTTTGAATTACACATGCATTAGATCTTAGAGAAAAGGAGCTCAATTATGATATAGCTGATAGAATAGAGAGCTCAGAAATAAACCCACATATATATTGTCGACTAATCTTTGACAAGGGTACCAAGAATACACATTAGGGAAAGAAGAGTCTCTTCAATAAATGGTATTAGGAAAAGTAAATATCCACATGCAAAAGAATGAAATTGGGCCCCATTCTTACATCATATACAGAATCCAACTCAAAACAGCCTAAAGACTTAGATGTAAGACCTGAAATAATAAAACTCCTAGAAAAAAACATGGGGGAAAAAACTCCTTGATATTGGTCTTGGCAATGATTATTTAGATATGATACCCAAAGCACAGGCAACGAAGCAAAAACAAACAAGTGGGACTACATTAAACTAAAATGTTTCTGCACAGCAAAGGAAGTAATCAACAAAACCAGAAGGTAGGTAGCCTATGGCATGAGAAAAAACACTTGCAAAGCATGTGTGTGATAAGGGGTTAATCTTCAAAATACACAAGAAACTCCTACAGTTCTATTGCAAACAAAACAAAACAAGCAAGCCGATGAAAAAATGGGCAAAGGGCTTGAAAAGACATTTCACCAAAGATGACATAAAATAAATGGCGAGCAGGCTTGTGAAAAGATGCTCACAATTGATACCTTTCATAAAACTCAGTGAATTGAAATTAAGGACCTTCCCCAACCAGATAAGGAGCATCTAGGGAAAACCTATAGCTCATATCATATTTCATGGTGAAATACTGAATGCTTTCCCATAACACTGGGCAAAATAAAAAAACGTATGCTCTCACTACTTCTATTCAACATGACAGTGGAGGGTTCTAGATAGGCAAGAAAAAAGAAAAGGCCTAAAGATTATAAGAAAATAGCTGGGCACAGCGGCTCACGCCTGTAATCCCAGCTACTCAGAAAGCTGAAATGGGAGAATCCCTTGAATCCAGGAGGAGGAGGATGCAAGAGGCCAAGATCTTGCCACTGTATTCCAGCTGGGGTGACAGAGTGACCCTGTCTCAAAAAAAAAAAAAAAAAAAAAGATTGTTTAAGAAAATAAAGTTGCGGCCGGGCACGGTGGCTCACGCCTATAATCCCAGCACTTTGGGAGGCCGAGACGGGCGGATCACGAGGTCAGGAGATCGAGACCATCCTGGCTAACACGGTGAAACCCTGTTTCTACTAAAAATACAAAAAATTAGCCGGGTGTGTTGGTGGGTGCCTGTAGTCCCAGCTACTAGGGAGGCTGAGGCAGGAGAATGGTGTGAACCCAGGAGGCGGAGCTTGCAGTGAGCTGAGATCGCGCCACTGCACTCCAACCTGGGGGACACAGTGAGACTCCGTCTCAAAAAAAAAAAAAAAGAAAAAAAGAAAATAAAGTTGCATTTATCCTGGCTTTGAGCAATTTGAGCATGATGTACCTTAGTGTCATTTTCTTCATGTTTCATGTGCTTGGAGTTCATCTTTCTAGATCTGTGGACTTACAGTTATTTCATATAATTTAGAAAAATTTCACCCACTATTTCTTAAAAAATTTCTTTTGGTATTCTTCTCTCTTTTCTCCTCGGAAGAATCTAATTACACCTGTAGTAGTCACTAGAGGTTGTCCCATAGCTCATTAAGGATGCTTTCATTTTTTTAATGCTTCATTTTTGTTAATTTCGACTGCAATGTATTAAACTCACTGTTTTTTTAATCTTTTTCTTTTCTATTAAAAAACAGACAAAGGATCTGAATAGACACTTCTCAAATTAAGACAAGCAAGTGGCTAACAGGTATATGAAAAAGTGCTCAAAATCAATAATCATCAGGAAAATGCCAGTCAAAACCACAATGAGATAGCATCTCACACCTGTTAGGATGGCTATTATAAAAAAAATGAGACAAGTGTTAATGAGAATGTGTAGAAAAAGGAACCTTCTGTCCTGTCAGTGGGAATGTAAATTAGTACAGCCATTACAGAAAACAGTATGGAGGGGAGCCAAGATGGCCGAATAGGAACAGCTCCGGTCTACATCTCCCAGCATGAGTGACACAGAAGACGGATGATTTCTGAATTTCCAACTGAGGTACCGGCGTCATCTCACTGGGGAGTGTCAAACAGTAGGTGCAGGACAGTGGGTGCAGCGCACCGTGCGCAAGCCGAGGCATCGCCTCACCCGGGAAGCACAAGGGGTCAGGGAATTCCCTTTCCTAGTCAAAGAAAGGGGTGACAGATGGCACCTTGAAAATCGGGTCAATCCCACCCTAACACTGCGTTTTTCCAACGGGCTTAAAAAATGGCACACCAGGAGATTATACCCTGCACCTGGCTCAGAGGGTCCTACACCAACAGAGTCTCGCTCATTGCTAGCACAGCAGTCTGAGATCAAACCGCAAGGTGGCAGCGAGGCTGGGGGAGGGGTGCCCGCCATTGCCCAAGCTTGGTTAGGTAAACAAAGCAGCTGGGAAGCTCCAACTAGGTGGAGCCAATGACAGCTCAAGGAGGCCTGACTGCCTCTGTAGGCTCCACCCTGGGGGCAGGGCACAGACAAACAAAAAGACAGCAGTAACCTCTGCAGACTTAAATATCCCTCTCTGACAGCTTTGAAGAGAGTAGTGGTTCTCCCAGCACGCAGCTTGAGATCTGAGAATGGGCAGACTGTCTCCTCAAGTGGGTCCCTGACCCTCGAGTAGCCTAACTGGGAGGCACCCCCCAGTAGGGGCGGACTGACACCTCACATGGCCGGGTACTCCTCTGAGACAAAACTTCCAGAGGAACGATCAGGCAGCAGCATTCGCGGTTCACAAAAATCCGCTGTTCTGCAGCCTCCGCTGCTGAGACCCAGGCAAACAGGGTACAGAGTGAACCTCTAGCAAACTCCAACAGACCTGCAGCTGAGGGTCTTGTCTGTTAGAAGGAAAACTAACAAACAGAAAGGACATCCACACCAAAAACCCATCTGTACATCACCATCATCAAAGACCAAAGGTAGATAAAACCACAAAGATGGGAAAAAAACAGAGCAGAAAAACTGGAAACTCTAAAAATCAGAGCGCCTCTCCTCCTCCAAAGGAACGCAGCTCCTCACCAGCAATGGAACAAAGCTGGACGGTGAATGACTTTGATGAGTTGAGAGAGGAAGGTTTCAGAGGATCAAACTACTCCGAGCTACAGGAGGAAATTCGAACCAATGGCAAAGAAGTTAAAAGCTTTGAAAAAAAATTAGACGAATGGATAACTAGAATAACCAATGCAGAGAAGTCCTTAAAGGACCTGATGGAACTGAAAACCAAGGCACAAGAGCTACATGATGAATGCAGAAGCCTCAGTAGCCGATGCGATAAACTGGAAGAAAGGGTATCAGTGATGGAAGACGAAATGAATGAAATGAAGCGAGAAGAGAAGAGAAAAAAGAATAAAAAGAAACGAACAAAGCCTCCAAGAAATATGGGACTATGTGAAAAGACCAAATCTACATCTGATTGGTGTACCTGAAGGTGACAGGGAGAATGGAACCAAGTTGGAAAACACTCTGCAGGATATTATACAGGAAAACTTCCCCAATATAGCAAGGCAGGCCAACATTCAAATTCAGGAAATACAGAGAACACCACAAAGATACTCCTCGAGAAGAGCAACTGCAAGACACATAATTGTCAGATTCACCAAAGTTGAAATGAAGGAAAAAATGTTAAGGGCAGCCAGAGAGAAAGGTCAAGTTTCCCACAAAGGGAAGCCCATCAGACTAACAGCTGATCTCTCAGCAGAAACTCTACAAGCCAGAAGAGAGTGGGGACCAATATTCAACATTCTTAAAGAAAAGAATTTTCAACTCAGAATTTCATATCCAGCCAAACTAAGCTTCATAAGTGAAGGAGAAATAAAATCCTTTACAGTCAAGCAAATGCTGAGAGATTTTGTCACCACCAGGCCTGCCCTAAAAGAGCTCCTGAAGGAAGCACTAAACATGGAAAGGAACAACCAGTACCAGCCACTGCAAAAACATGCCAAATTGTAAAGATCGAGGCTAGGAAGAAACTGCATCAACTAATGAGCAAAATAACCAGCTAACATCATAATGACAGGATCAGATTCACACATAACAATATTAACTTTAAATGTAAATGGGCTAAATGCTCCAATTAAAAGACACAGACTGGCAAATTGGATAAAGAGTCAAGACCTATCAGTGTGCTGTTTTGAGGAAACCCATCTCACGTGCAGAGATACACATAGGCTCAAAATAAAGGGATGGAGGAAGATCTACCAAGCAAATGGAAAACAAAAAAAGGCAGAAGTTGCAATCTTAGTCTCTGATAAAACAGACTTCAAACCAACAAAGATCAAAAGAGACAAAGAAGGCCATTACATAATGGTAAAGGGATCAATTCAACAAGAAGAGCTAACTATCCTAAATATATATGCACCCAATACAGGAGCACCCAGATTCATAAAGCAAGTCCTTAGTGACCTACAAGGAGACTTAGACTCCCACACAATAATAATGGTAGACTTTAACACCCCACTGGCAACATTAGACAGATCAACGAGACAGAAACTTAACAAGGATACCCAGGAATTGAACTCAGCTCTGCACCAAGCGGACCTATATAGACATCTACAGAACTCTCCACCCCAAATCAACAGAATATACATTCTTTTCAGCACCACACCACACCTACTCCAAAATTGACCACATAGTAGGAAGTAAAGCTCTCCTCAGCAAATGTAAAAGAACAGAAATTATAACAAACTGTCTCTCAGACCACAGTGCAATCAAACTAGAACTCAGGATTAAGAAACTCACTCAAAACTGCTCAACTACATGGAAACTGAACAATCTGTTCCTGAATGACTACTGGGTACATAACAAAATGAAGGCAGAAATAAACATGTTCTTTGAAACCAACACGAACAAAGACACAACACACCAGAATCTCTGGGACACATTCAAAGCAGTGTGTAGAGGGAAATTTATAGCACTAAATGCCCACAAGAGAAAGCAGGAAAGATCTAAAATTGACACCCTAACATCACAATTAAAAGAACTAGAAAAGCAAGAGCAAACACATTCCAAAGCTAGCAGAAGGTAAGAAATAACTAAGATCAGAGCAGAACTGAAGGAAATAGAGACACAACAAAACCCTTCAAAAAATTACTGAATCCAGGAGCTGGTTTTTTGAAAAGATCAACGAAATTAATAGACCTCCAGCAAGACTAATAAAGAAGAAAAGAGAGAAGAATCAAAAAGACACAATAAAAAATAATAAAGGGGATATCACCACCAATCCCACAGAAATACAAACTACCATCAGAGAATACTATAAACACCTCTACGCAAATAAACTAGAAAATCTAGAAGAAATGGATAAATTCCTTGACACATACATCCTCCCAAGACTAAACCAGGAAGAAGTTGAATCTTTGAATAGACCAATAACAGCCTCTGAAATTGAGGCAATAATCAATAGCTTACCAACCAAAAAAAGTCCAGGACCTGATGGATTCACAGCCGAATTCTACCGGAGGTACAAAGAGGAGCTGGTACCGTTCCTTCAGAAACTATTCCAATCAATAGAAAAAGAGGGAATCCTCCCTAACTCATGAGGCCAGCATCATCCTGTTACCAAAGCCTGGCAGAGACACAACCAAAAAAGAGAATTTCAGACCAATATCCTTGATGAACATTGATGCAAAAATCCTCAATAAAATACTGGCAAACCAAATCCAGCAGCACATCAAAAAGCTTATCCACCATGATCAAGTGGGCTTCATCCCTGGGATGCAAGGCTGGTTCAACATACACAAATCAATAAATGTAATCCAACATATAAACAGAACCAAAGACAAAAACCACATGATTATCTCAATAGATGCAGAAAAGGCCTTTGACAAAATTCAACAACCCTTCATGCTAAAAACTCTCAATAAATTAGGTATTGATGGGACGTATCTCAAAATACTAAGAGCTATTTATGACAAACCCACAGCCAATATCATACTGAATGGGCAAAAACTGGAAGCATTCCCTTTGAAAACGGGCACAAGACAGGGATGCCCTCTCTCACCACTCCTATTCAACATAGTGCTGGAAGTTCTGGCCAGGGCAATTAGGCAGGAGAAGGAAATAAAGGGTATTCAATTAGGAAAAGAGGAAGTCAAATTGTCCCTGTTTGCAGATGACATGATTGTATATCTAGAAAACCCCATTGTCTCAGCCCAAAATCTCCTTAAGCTGATAAGCAACTTCAGCAAAGTCTCAGGATAGAAAATCAATGTGCAAAAATCACAAGCATTCTTATACACCAATAACAGACAAACAGAGAGCCAAATCATGAGTGAACTCCCATTCACAATTGCTTCAAAGAGAATAAAATGCCTAGGAATCCAACTTACAAGGGATGTGAAGGACCTCTTCAAGGAGAACTACAAACCACTGCTCAATGAAATAAAAGAGGATACAAACAAATGGAAGAACATTCCATGCTCATGGGTTGGAAGAATCAATATCGTGAAAATGGCCATACTGCCCAAAGTAATTTATAGATTCAATGCCATCCTCATCAAGCTACCAATGACTTTCTTCACAGAATTGGAAAAAACTACTTTAAAGTTCATATGGAACCAAAAAAGAGCCCGCATCGCCAAGTCAATCCTAAGCCAAAAGAGCAAAGCTGGAGGCATCATGCTACCTGACTTCAAACTATACTACAAGGCTACAGTAACCAAAAAGCACGGTACTGGTACCAAAACAGAGATATAGACCAATGGAACAGAAAAGAGCCCTCAGAAATGATGCCGCATATCTACAACTATCTGATCTTTGACAAACCTGACAAAAACAAGCAATGGGGAAAGGATTCCCTATTTAATAAATGGTGCTGGGAAAACTGGCTAGCCATATGTAGAAAGCTGAAACTGGATCCCTTCCTTACACCTTATACAAAAATTAATTCAAGAGGGATTAAAGACTTACATGTTAGAACTAAAACCATAAAAACCCTAGAAGAAAACCTAGGCAATACCATTCAGGACATAGGCATGGGCAAGGACTTCACGACTAAAACACCAAAAGCAACGGCAACAAAAGTCAAAATTGACAAATGGGATCTAATTATACTAAACAGCTTCTGCACAGCAAAAGAAACTACCATCACAGTGAACAGGCAACCTACAGAATGGGAGAAAATTTTTGCAACCTACTCATCTGACAAAGGGCTAATATCCAGAATCTACAATGAACTCAAACAAATTTACAAGAAAAAAACAAACAACCCCATCAAAAAGTGTGCGAAGGACATGAACAGACACTGCTCAAAAGAAGACATTTATGCAGCCAAAAAACACATGAAAAAATGCTCATCATCACTGGCCATCAGAGAAATGCAAATCAAAACCACAATGAGATACCATCTCACACCAGTTAGAATGGCGATCATTACAAAGTCAGGAAACAACAGGTGCTGGAGAGGATGTGGAGAAATGGGAACATTTTACACTGTTGGTGGGACTGTAAACTAGTTCAACCATTGTGGAAGTCAGTGTGGCGATTCCTCAAGGATCTAGAACTAGAAATACCATTTGACCCAGCCATCCCATTACTGGGTATATACCCAAAGGATTATAAATCATGCTGCTCTAAAGACACATGCACACGTATGTTTATAGCAGCACTATTCACAATAGCAAAGACTTGGAACCAACCTAAATGTCGAACAACGATAGTCTGGATTAAGAAAATGTGGCACATATACACCACGGAATACTATGCAGCCATAAAAAATGATGAGTTCATGTCCTTTGTAGGGACACGGATGAAAGTGGAAACCATCATTCTCAGCAAACTATCGCAAGGACAAAAAACCAAACCCTGCATGTTCTCACTCATAGGTGGGAACTGAACAATGAGAACACATGGACATAAGAAGGGGAACATCACACACCGGGGAGTGTTGTGGGGTGGGAGGAGCGGGGAGGGATAGCATTAGGAGATACACCTAATGCTAAATGAGGAGTTAATGGGTGCAGCACACCAACATGGCACATGTATACATATGTAACAAACCTGCATGTTGCGCACATGTACCCTAAAACTTAAAGTATAATAATAATTAAAAAAAAAAAGAAAACAGAGTGGAGTTTCCTCAAAAAATTAAAAATAGAACCATCATATGAAGCAATTTTATAGCTGGTTATATAACAAAAGGAAACGAAATCAGTATCTATAGCCCAATGTTCATTGCAGCATTATTCACAACAGCCAAGACACTGAAACAACCTTAGCATCCATCGACAGATGAATGGTAAAGAAAATGTGGTGTATACTATTTACATACAATAAGATATTATTCAGCCACAAAAAGAAGGAAATTCTGCCATTTGCAACAACATGAATGAACGTGGAGGGCATTATGCTAAGTGAAAAAAGAAGCCAGACACAGACAGACAAATACCGCTTGATCTCATTGTAGAATCTAAAAAAGAGTCAAACTTATAGAAGCAGAGAGTAGAATGGTGGTTGCCAGGGGCTGGGGTTGAGGAAAATGGGAAGATAATGGTCAAAGGGTACAAAGTTTCAGTTATATAAAAATGAGTTAAGTTCTGAGGATCTAAGGTACAGTACAGTGACTTTAGTAACACTGTACTGTATACTTGAAATTACCTGAGAGAGTAGATTTTAAGTGTCCTCAGCACAAACACACAAAGACTGGTAAATATGTAAGGGAATGGATGTATTAACTTGATTGTGGCAGTCATTTCACAATGTACCTGAGTATCAAATCACGCACACTTTAAATACATGATTTCTGTCAATCATACCTCAATAAAACTGGGAAAAATAAAACATTACATTTGAAAAAATGTAACTAGAGGGGTAGGATATAAAACACTAAGAAAAATAAATGTTTGGGATCTCTATTTTCAGAAAATCGAGGGACAAAGAGGTAAGGTATACATATAACATCCACTTCTGACTACTTGGCTTATCTACCCTACAGCAATAAATACTGAAGGCTTTTTTTTTTTTTTTTTTTTTTAACTGAAACCATTAAATAAAATTCTTAGTATGCTAGAAGACACTGAGTAGGTATGGTGACATGAGCCATTACTCTGCTCTTTAAAACTTGATTTCCATTCAATTCTGTGCTAGGTGCTAAGAAATAAAAGTTGATTTTTAATTCAAGCAATATGTGATTTGAGCACTTTCTATGCAGCAGGCTGTAGAGTAGGCAGTAGACATAAAAGATTGGCTGAAAGAGATATCAGACATGGCCTGATCTTAATAGTCCAGTGGGGAAGACAGACACTGATTGATATGGTTTGGATTTGTGTCCCCTGCCAAATCTCAGGTCGAATTGTGATCCCCAATGTTGGAGGAGGGGCCTGGTGGGAGGTGACTGCACCATGGGGGTGGATTTCCCCTTGTTGCTCTTGTGACAGTGAGTGAGTTCTCACGAGATCTGGTTGTTTAAAAGTGTGTAGCACCTCCCTCTTCACTCTCTTCCTTCTCTGGCCATGTAAAACGTGCCTGCTTCCCCTTCACCTTCCACCATGACTGAACGTTTCCCTAAGGCCTCCCCAGCCATGCTTCCTGTACAGCCTGTGGACCAGTGAGCCAATTAAACCTCTCTTCTTTGTAAATTACCAAGTTTCAGGTATTTCTTAAGAGAAGTGAGAGAACATACTAACACACTGATCAAATAATCATACATATAAACATAATATCACAAGTCTGATCAAAGAGAGGACAAGGAGAAATTCTTAGTACTACAAGGCCAGCCTACAGAGGGACAGGACACATTGGAGAAGGCTTCCTGAGGACATGAGGACTAGGCTGAGGATGCATGGAAGTTCATGGGATAAGGAGGGGAGGGGAGAGAATGCCAAGCAGTAGCAACAGCAGGTGCAAGGGCCCTGCGGTAGAATGGGGCATGATGCATGAGCATAGGCTAAACCATGGCCATGTGGCTGAGTGGGAGAGTGAGTAGCAAGATGAGGGTGGAGAGAGGTAGCAGCTAGACTGCTCAATATTTACAGGACACATGACGGATCCTGGCTTTAGCATAAGTGTAAAAAAAAAAAAAAACCCATTGACTGAAGTAAGAATGACAAAGTCAATTTATGTTTTTAAAAGATCACTCAAGCTATTCTGTGAGATTAGAAGGGAAATAAGGGTGAAAGTGATGATGCTAAGGTAGGAGGTAAATTCTGCCCTAAATAACATTCAGTCACATTCAGGCCATAAGAAACACATATGAACAATGAAAAGCATCATAAAACAGAGGTATAAACAGTAAGAGCTCTAACTCATAGGCAAGTGGAAAGAACAATGATTACAGATGAGAAGATTTGGATTCTAATCCCATCTTCAACACCAATCATCAGCCGAGTGGCGGCAGGACAGGTGTTGGGCCACTAGCTGGTTGTCCCTTTTGCTTAACATTTCTACGCCATGGTTTGTTGTTGTTTTTTAATCCCTTGAACTAGATAAAAACAAGTTTAGAATGAGATTTTAAAATCCTCAATGTCCTCCTATGCTGGGGGAGGTAAAAAGGGATATACTATTTGGGGAAATAAAACCACATCGTGGGCTCTGCTATGTCCTTAGAGTTCGGCTCAGCTGTTAAAAGTGTAAGAGATCCTAAGGTCAGAGAAACACATCCAGTTACAGATCCAGAGAAACCTTCCCCTCATTTATTTATTTTCTGAGACAAGGTCTTGCTCTGTCACCCAGGCTGGAGTGCACTGGCACAACCACGACCTACTGAAGCCTCAACCTCCCAGGCTCAAATGATCCCCCAGCACCAGCCTCTTGAGTGGCTGGGACTACAGGCATGTGCCACCACATCCAGCTCATTTTTGTATTTTTCAGAGAGATGAGGTTTTGCTACGTTGCCCAGGCTAGTGAACTGGGCTCAGGCAGCCCTCCTGCCTTAGCCTCCTAAAGTGCTGGGATTACAGGTATGAGCCACCGTGTCTGGCCACCCATCCCATCATTTAATGAATCTTATATAGCAGGCAATACTCTAAATGCTTTACAAATATGAACTCGTTTAATCCTTACTGCAGTCCTCTGTGAGAGGTGTGGTAATTATCTGCATTTCATACTGTAGGACAATGAGACACAGAGAATATAACCGCTCTGGGTCACCACCTATTAAGTTATGCAGAGGGGACCAGAGTCTATGATTTCAGCCATCAACCTCTATGCTAAGGTGACCACCCCTACCCTATCCCCAGAGGGAAAGGTTGCCTTAATTTATATATAGTGCCATAGTCCATTTTCCTACTCTATAACCTGAGTTGCAACCAGAGTGATTTTTCCTAAAACACAACATTTGGTCATTTTCTTTTATGAGTCTAACAGCCTGCTCTGTGGGCTGGCTCCTGTCCGTGAGCCTCCAGTTTGCCATCTCTGATTGAATCTCTGATGATCTCCCCACATTCTAGTCCTTACTCAAATCCCACCCACACCAAACTACAGAACTTGCAGCTCATCACAAACCACTAACCATCACCACCTCCTTTACATAACTCCCACCTGGCTTTCAGTACTCAGCTTAAATATCACCTCCTTCCAGAAACCCCTACTTCACCCTGAGCACCATCTGGACAGCGGCCTTGAGGGCTAGGGTGACATTCCAGTCTGGCAAGGCAGACTGAGAAGCCTCCATTTACCACCTGGCGGGTACTAGTGAGTTGCAATTCCTCTGTACCTAGGAGTGCTATGAAAGCTGCGTGGCAAGAAAGAAGCACTAGAATTTAAAAGGCTCATGAAGGACTGCAAGAGGTGTTTCAAAGAACAATATGAGGCCAGAGAGGGCTACACGTGTTTGAAATGTGACCAAAATTTTAGAGAGAATAAAGATCTATTTTCAAAGGTGGAATGATCAAACAGGTTTTGCTGTACTCTTATTTTGTTTTTTTGAGACAGAGTCTGTCACCTAGTCTGTAGTGCAGTGGTACGATCCTGGCTCACTGCAGCCTCTGCCTCCCAGGCCCAAGTGATTATCCCACTTCAGCCTCCCAAGTAGCTGGGACTAAGGCATACACCACCACACCAGGCTAATTTTTGTACTTTTAGTAGAGACGGGGTTTCACCATGTTGGCCAGGCTGGTCTCAAACTCCTGGCTTCAAGTGATGCATCCACCTCAGCCTCCCAAAGTGCTGGAATCACAGAGGTGAGCTACCAGGCCCGGCCTGTACACTTATTTTAAGAAGGATATGAGGATTCTCCCTCCTTTCCTACCTGGTTCTCCTCAAAATGATGCCATCAACTGCTGTAAGATGAGCAGGATGGTTTGATGCATAAAGTCAGACCTGGGAACATGAAGGAATGAATGTCTCCTCAATGTCACATAAGCAGTGAGGGGCCTTCATCAAGGTTAGGGGTCTAAGCCAGGAATAAGGTAGCCTGGGCAATACAATTGTGAATCTAAGAGATAGGCCTGGGGAATCACAAGTGGTATGAAGGTGATGCTCTTAAAGCATCTGAAACCTGCGATTTCACTGCAAATACACATGTATTGCTTCACTGCTCAGAATCTTCAGTTACTCCCTACTGCCCTTAAAATGCCATTTTTTTCTCTTAGATGCTGACATGTCTTACAGACACTGAATGATGTAGTTACTATTCACTCTTCAGCACATCTTTTGCTTCTTTCAGTGGTCTTGAACTTCTCTCATTTCCTCTCTCTAACTCTCTCTAACTCTCAGTGACCTCTGGAACTATGACCATCATGTTTTTCTTCTGCCTGAAACACTGATCCCTATCTCTCTGCTTGGAAAACTATCCTTCAGTTTTTGGTGGAAGTGTGACCTAGTCCATCAAGCCTGCTTGGATCGCCTCAGGCCCTCTGCATCCCATTTTCTGTACCAGTAGGCACCAGCCCTACTCACAGAGACTTAGGTGCGTCTCATTTGCTCTGGTATTCCCAATGAGTGCCTGGTACAGAATAGATGTTCGATAAATACCTATTAAATATACAAAGAAAGAAAAGGAGAGAATGGTTTTTCTTTTTTCAAAGCAATACAGTAGCTTGGCAAATAGGGATTTTATATAAGACACTTCACATTGGTAAAACCAACAGAATATCATAACCCTACCGTACTCCAGGATTGGGGATGACTTGATCTTGCTTTATTTACCCAGGACTGTGTCCTCTCAGCTCCCTGAGGCCAAGTGTGCCAAGCAAATAAGGAGCCTGCATCTAGGACCCTGGGAATCTCAGAGGGGCTCCAAAGAAACCGAAGAGACATTGCCATCTCTGGCTGTACTTGATTTGCTGAGCCTCGTGGTCCTACCTAACCAGTATGAAACTCACTGTCTCCCTCTCTCTCTCAATCCAATCTCTTCTGAGCTAGGGCACATCCACCCCTCATACTGTTGGCAAAGGAGGAACATCTCCTCAGTTTGATATTAACTCTGAGTATAAGATTTTGTGTTTATATGGTAAATAAACAAGGTTTAAGCATTTACATTATTTAATAGTCCAAGGGCAATTTTAGTTATTTTAAATGCTGGATATTTACTTACACATTTTCGAATGGGTTAAAACAAACATATTCTATCTACCATGATATGTCTTAACATAGAAAGACCACAGGCTTTAGATCAAGACAAATCTGGGTTCTGAAATTTACTACTATGTGACCTTGGGGAAGTTACTTAACTTCTCTCAACTCCATTTCCTTATTTGAAGAAGAAGATATAGGACAAGGCAAAATGGTGGCACAGACAGTAAGATTACTTCATGTAATGATACATGTCTTGGAGCCTCCTTTCCTGTGTGCCAGGCTCCATGCTGGGCACTAGGGATACAGCAGAAAATGAAAATGTCATGGTTCCCAAGCTCTTGAACTAACAATCTAGAATATGATCAGGTAATTACAAGTGTGATGAATGTTAGAAAAACAAAGTGCATGGCATCACACGAGTGGATAACATGTATTAAATGTGCAGCTAACCATGGGGTATGGGGGCACACGGGAAGGGGTATGGCTATGAAGGGATAGCAAGAAGTTCTCTGCCATGATGAAACTGCTCTGAATCCTTGTTGCAGCAGTGATGATATGTATCTATGCATGTGTTAAAATTCATACAACTATATAACCAAAAGGAAAAAGTTAATTGTACTGTATATTTTAAAAATGATAAAATGTACAGCACTGTATTCAGCACATAGGAGTAGCAAAAACACTAGAAGTAATGGTAATTACTTATACTATTAAATAGCCTGGAGGGACGCTGAGCAGGTTGGGAGACCAGGCTGCACATCTGAGCTCCTGACTTCCAATTCTGCCAAATGGGGTACTCATCTCACTCTACTGTGCAACTCCTGTTGCTTCTGTTCACCTTTCTTAAGTTATTTCCTCTAAAGGAAGTCTTAGTTCAAAGGACATCTGATATGGTGTGGCGGTGTCTCCACCCAAATCTCACCTTGAACTGTAGTTCTCATAATCCCCATGTGTTGTGGGAGGGACCCTGTCGGAGGTAACTGAATCACGGGGGTGGTCACCTCCATGCTGTTCCTGTGATAGTGAGTTCTCAGGAGATCTGATGGTTTCATAACGGGCTTTCCCTCCCCTTTGCTCTGCATTTCTCCTTTCTGCCACCATGTGAAGAAGGATTTGTTTGCTTCCCCTTCCACCGTCATTGTAAGTTTCCTGAGGCCTCCCCAGCCATGCTGAACTGTGAGTCAATTAAACCTTTTTCCTTTATAAATTACCCAATCTCTGGTATGTCTCAGCAGCATGAGAATAAACTAATACAAATCTAGCAAGCACCTATGTTTAATCCCCCTAACGTCACAATAAAATGGGTGTCACTCCATTTTGCCAACAGTGACACTGGGGTACAGATAGTTTAAATAACTCTACTGGTATGTGGCAGAAACAGGATTTGAACCTAGTTCTTCAGACTCCAAGTTAAGGGATCTTTCCATCTCCCCAGTGTCACACAACTTTGTGCAATTAATCTCCTTGGCTTCTGTTACTGTGTGGCTTTGCACTTCGGGGTTGCTTGCATTATTTTAATTTGCTTATTGCTTACTAGTAATTGCATACGTGTCTGATTGCTAAAATGTTTCGGCAATGGCTCTGCATTACTCTTCCAGAAGCTTCAGAAAATGTTGATGGGGCACCAGCACAGGATGCAAATCAGACCCTTCATAATTACAGTAACCTAGCTCTTGACATTATACGCTTTAAAATTACTCATATTCATTCTAACAAATGTTTAACCTTATTTTTGCTCGAGATAAACATGATTTAAATGTGTACTCCACTTGAAGAAAAACAGTATCAAGCCCCTTCCGGACTTACCATATAATTCAATTTGGCAGAAATCACTTCTGACTCACAAAACAGTAACTTTGAGGCAGTTTTCCAGTTGCACTGTAAATTATTTCATTTACAAAGAATCAGTCTTATATGCAATTTATAACACACAAATGCCTACCTACCTCTATTCAGGAATATATCTGATGCCTGATGAAGGAAGATTCCAGAAGGTGAAAAAATGAGAGCTTGAAAATTCAGTTTCTCTTTTAGACTTTCTCTACAGTAGGCTCACTATTACATTCTCTTCTTGCAAAGGAAACTGCTTTTTAATAATTTTTTCTTTTTCCCATTTTTGAAAAAAATCTAGTATGCCAGAACTTAATGACTTCTAACCAGAAAAGACTCCTTGGGCCTTTCAGCAAATATAAGATTGTTCCCAACAGAAATCTATCTATTAAACAAGGAGCTGAAGTCATTTCAGAAACAAGCAGGTGGTGTCCATTCAGCTTCAGGTATACTGATCCCAGGGCCAACCAAAGATGTCAGGAATGACCAGCTTAAATCTTAGCCCTACTCGAACAGGAGCCACATCACGTGCACCTGAATTCGGGGAATCCCTAGACTAAAACAGCCAGCGTTAGCCATCTGGGTGGTTGTGAGGTACCCATCCCCTCTTATGGGGTGCCAACTGAGAAAGAGAGGTTCTAGACATAACCTCAGACGTTTCCTGTGGAGACCAACAGAAATACCCAGATGTAGGAGAGGAAATACTCAAAGCCAAGGAGTGGGGTTTGAGGTATTTGTTCCAGTTTAAGGAAACGACGGTTTTGCCTTCCTTTACTCACTGCACAGAGCTCTAGAGTTTTGCAAATCTCTTCATCCCTCTTCCCCTGAGACGAGTGCTCTCCACACGAAGCACATGAACGTGAGGGGGAATTGAAAAACAATCGGTCGGCATGTAAGAGACACGTTAGAAATGCTTTCCTAGTTTTCATTCGGGATGACACTGGCGCCCTCGCGTGGTAAGTAAGTCAATCCTCCGCGTGCATGGGATGCTGGCGCTCTTCCACGCCTGTTAGTTTTGGTATATGGCAACCCATTGCAGGGGACCTGTGCCCCTAACTGGTGATTATACTACTAAATTTTAAATTAAAATTATTCCTCACATAGTAGACAACAGGTTAAAAAAATTTCTGCAAAGAAACTACAGATAGAAAACATGAGCAAATAAGAACATATCAGAGCTGGCACTTGATATTCCCAGGAATGACAATCCAGTCATATCTGACAATCATCATCATATCTAGCCAAAATACTCTGAAACGCTCAAGGGGAGAGTTGAAATATGGAATTATACTCGCTATTGTTAACGATGAATTTTGCCTTGAGATATTAGCTAATGATAGCAGGAAGTCTTTGCTCTCAGCAAGACTGTAAATGAGTTACTGTGTGAAAAACACTTAAATCAATGCCTGGCATAGAATTAACACTGTATCACTGTTAGCTGTTGTTATTTTAAAACGTTGCCTTTTCATCTTTATTGCCCTTAAATTATTAAAACATTTAAAAAATTTTAAATGTATCTTTATAGTTTTAAAATAATTATATACTTTACGGATACACAGTAGTAGGTTACATGTCAATAAATGAACAAACACATTGGGGGTGCATTTTTTTTTTTTAAGAGACAAGGTCTTGCTTTGTCACCCAAGCTGGAGTGCAGTGGCATGATCATAGTTCACTGCAGCCTCAATCTCCTGGGTTCAAGCCATCCTCCCACCTCAGCCTCCTGAGTAGATGGGACCATGGGTGCACCACCACACCAGGCTATTTTTTATTTTTATTTTTATTTTTGTAGAGATGAGGTCTCCTTATTTTGCCCAGGCTAGTCTTGAACTCCTGGCCTCAAGCTATCCTCCCGCCTTGGCCCCCCCAAGAAGCTAGGATTGCAGACATGTACCACCACACCTGGCTAATTTTTAAATTTTTTGTAGAGAGGGTCTTGCTATGTTGCCCAGGATGGGTCTCAAACTCCTGGCCTCAAGTGACCCTCCTGCCTCGGTCTCCCAACGCTGTGAAATTACAGGCATGAGCCACCACACTCTGCCAAAAAAATTCTTTTTAACTTACGATTTGGAGACTGTTAATTTAGAAATAGTTGTCTGAAGGGAAAAAGTGGTATCCTCCTGGTAGCATTCACAAGTCCTTAGCTTATTTAGTATTATTCTTCCCTTTGCCACCCTAACTATTCAGGTATTTATACAACCAGTGGAGGGGCCATATCAACAGCAGGAAAGGCCTATCACAAATGTAGAAATCCCACTTTGAGTGACATCTCATAGTTGATTTTACAGAATGCCCTGTATGAGCACAGAATGCACTTTCTACCCCCATCTCTCCCACTACCAAAGAAAAGGGATTGATCACTTCCCCTTGGGGAAACAGAGTTGCCATATTCTTCGGTTTCCCCACCATATATGTGATCATATGGTTTGATTTCCGTAAACTTTCTGGCCAGTTTTCCAGGAATCACAGTGAAGATGATAATGCACAGTCCAGAGTATCTGCTATAGGCATTCCATCCACAGGGCTTTCGACGTCCAGTTTTCCATCTGATCCTCACAGTACCACAGTGAAAGGGAGAAGAATAAGCCAATGAGGAGGTAGAGATGAGAGAACATTTGAGTGACTTCATGAAAGACCTTCCTAGGGCCCATGTTCTATTGCTGTCCACATGGAGCCATGACCCTACAGCGTAGTTCGCTTTTTACCATACCTCTTTTTTTGACTAAATTGTTCAGATACTCTGCTCTGCAGTGGAGGAAAAAAATCCCTTAATTTCATATACTTTAATGAATATGCTGCTTCCTTCTCAGGATATGACGATATGAATTGCAGGTTTCTTTGGTTCAATTCCTCCAACATAATGAGGCAGTAAGGTGCAGGATAGGTTTAGTAAGTCCGGCTTTTGTTTTTAAATGGCAACTTAGACCTGTCTTAAAATACTAATTTATAAAAGGAAATACAAAGTTTATAACAGTTTTTGCTAAATTGCATTGTGATTTATTCTAGCATCAACTCAGGAATATTCTTAAACTATTAGTTAATACATCAACAACTTCTCCCTAAATTAGTTTATGGAAAAAACATAAGTACTACGAAATAATACTGAAGTGCAGTTGCCAATCCACCATTAGAAACAATGACAATAGATAATATTTAGCGAGCACTTACCCCATGCACTATTCTAAGCACTTTTCATATTTTAACTCACTTCGCTCTAATAAGCCTATGAAATAGCACCTATTATAACCAATTTACAGATGGGAAAATTGAGGTATGGAGAAGCCGACTGACTTGCACAAGATAACACATCTAGTAAGGGGCAGAGACAGGATTCAAACGCAGGTATTCATGCTTTTCCAATCAGAAGGCTTTTTTCTTCCCATGGTTTATGCAAATGATGGTCTTTCTATAATTTAGCAAGAAAATACACTATAAAGAGAAGACAGTAATTTCATTTTAGCTGTTTTTCTTTTTTTTTTCTTTTTTTTTTTTTTTGAGACAGAGTCTCGCTCTGTCGCCCAGGCTGGAGTGCAGTGGCGCAATCTCGGCTCACTGCAAGCTCCGCCTCCCGGGTTCACGCCATTCTCCTGCCTCAGCCTCTCCGAGTAGCTGGGACTACAGGCGCCCGCCACCACGCCCGGCTAATTTTTTTTTTGGTATTTTTAGTAGAGACGGGGTTTCACCGTGGTCTCGATATCCTGACCTCGTGATCCGCCCGCCTCGGCCTCCCAAAGTGCTGGGATTACAAGCGTGAGCCACCGCGCCCGGCCTTTAGCTCTGTTTTTCATCTGAGTAAGAGCTATTACACTTTCTGAGTTGACAGGGGACACTGCTAACTAACTCCCATATCAAAAGAGAAATCATAATGGAAATGAGAAAATATTTAGTGTCAAATTTTATTGAAATTATACATGTCAACATTAGGAGTTATTCTTCCTTGATGTCTGACTTTCCCAAAGAGATTTTCCTGCTCCATGTCTCAACTGTTAATGCATACAGAGGCAGCATGGTGTAAGTCTAGACGCTGAGGCCAGACTGCCTGGGTTGAATCAAGATCTACACTTTCTAGCTCTGTGCCTCAGCTTCCTCACCAGTTAAAAAAAGGCAATAATAATACATATTTATGCACATATTACAGTTTGGGCACTCCTAATCCAAAAGTCTGGAAAATGCTCTGAAATCCAAAACTTTTGAGCATGGACCTGACATCACAAGTGGAGAATTCTACACCTGATCTCAGTGGGTCATGGTAGAAACACAGGCACACTACATCTGGTTTATTTAGCAACCCCAAGGAAAAACAAAACTACCTTCAGGCTATGTATATAAGGTGCATACAAAACACTAATGAATTTTGTGTTTAAACTTGGGTCTCATTCCCAAGATATCTCATTATGTATATGCAAATAATCAAAAATCTGAAAAAATCTGAAATCCCAAACACTTCTAGTTTCAAGCATTTTGGATAAGGGATACTCAGCCTATATGAGGTTAAATGAATTAATACCAGCAAGGCACTAAAATCAGTGTCTGGTACACGAGTGCTGAATATTATTTATGGTTTTTTTTTTTTTTTTTAGAAGAAATGAAAGAAGAAAATAAAGTTTATTGCCCTTGACAATGTACTTCCCACTTAAAGCTGTGGGAAGTCAGATTATAAGTGAAGCAAGAAGAAATTTCCATCTCAACATGATTTATTTTCCTTGCACCTTACATTTTGCCACAGTGGGAAACTATAGTGAAACCATGTTGTGTTCTCAGCTACTATGTACATCTTGGTCAAACCTGGTCTTCAGAGTAATCCAACACCCACCAAGAAGGGGCCTTTAAAGGGATTCTAGCTGACATCAGCCTCCTCAATTCCTGGTTGTAAAATCATCCATCTTAATCACTGGCAAGAGTTCTATGTCCCTAGAACTAAAAGAGTTTTGAAGGAAACCACTGCATTACTGATATAAAACAAACAAACAAACAAACAAAAAAATTGGCCAGGCGCAGTGGTTCATGCCTATCATCCCAGCACTTTGGGAGGCCAAGACAGGTGGATCACAAGGTCAGGAGATCCAGACCATCCTGGATAACACGGTGAAACCCTGTCTCTACTAAAAATACAAAAAATTAGCCGGGCATGGTGGCGGGCGCCTGTAGTCCCAGCTACCCAGGAGGCTGAGGCAGGAGAATGGCGTGAACCCGGGAGGCAGAGCTTGCAGAGAGCCAAGATTGCACCACTGCACTCCAGCCTGGGCAACAGAGCGAGACCCTGTCTCCAAAAAAAAAAAAAAAAAAAATCTAAGAAGAAAATTTTTATTTTCTTCACATGTGCAGAACAAGGAACAAAATTTTAGCATAATAAAATGAGATGCATAAAAGGCTGCTCCCATTGCATTTTTATAGCTGACATTGCAGGGATCCAACTGCCTGATGAGGGCCAAATATTCCAAAGGGCTGCTGTTGTAGAACCAGAAGCAACCTTCATTCCATGTTCTGGGGGTGAAAGAGTACTTTTTACAAAAACAGATAAAAAGAATGGCAAAACCTCAGTTCAGAAAGTTGAAATAGTCCCTTTCTCATGTTCCTTTTTCCTCTCCCTGCCCCATTTTGATCCTATTTGCCTGGAGTTCCCACAGTGCTGCCCTGTCCTCTGCTGAGAAAGATAATCAGCTTTCCTCTCCCCTGCTGATGGTCTTGGCCGAGATGCTGACACAGCCATCTCCTGTTATTGTAATTAGACACTGAACTAGCAGATACTGAAACCACACACTTTGATGTGTTTTGGCTAAATTAAACAACACAAGGGTGCTCCTAAGGAAGTAGACTTGGAATGCATGTGTTCAGAAGTCTAGTCTCAAGCCAAAAACAATCTGTTCCAAATAGGGAGTCAGATGTGGGCAAAAAAATGTCCTGGTTATGGCCACAATACCCTAAATATTTCCCACCCACGCATCTTATGTAAGTACATGCAATTCTTACCTTAGTACTAGGTTATGACACGCCTTTCAGAGTGATCTCTTTCTCCTTCCACAGAGAAGTCACCTGGTACCCTCCTCCTCTTATTTCATTCCTGGAATGACTAAATATTTGGGAACTGAAAAGCAAAACCTCTTGGAAAAGCTGTGTTTTCGCCTGAGGATGGCAATCAGTATGATAAATAAAGACTCTTTATAACCTTCCAAATCAAAGGAAAGAAAACCTAGCAATGGTGATTCATGTCCACAAATCTTGAGCTGGTTAATTAAAAAGCCTTCCGTGGGAATCAGGAGGCCGCTGGGTATAGGTATTGTCCTCAACAAGCTTACAGCAGTTTTCCTAATAGACAGTCTCATGAAAGTGTATTTTGGAAGTGCCAGAATTGTAGATTTCCTTCTTTCCTGGCCACCCATCCTATGTTCCCACATCAGTACTCAGAGGTAGGCATGTTAAGAGGCTTGCACATTGCCACAGAGTGTCTATTTGCTATCTGCCAGACTGTGGGCTTACAGCTGTTCACATTAAGCTATCCCAAAATGATCCAAGCACAGGAAAAGTTCCACCTTCATTTGTCATTGAGAATGTCCTTCTCTACTGTACTACATACCTGCTTCATCAAATATCTCAAAATGTTTCTTTCTTTCTTTCTTTCTTTTTTTTTTTTTTTGAGACAGTCTCGCTCAGTTGCCCAGGCTGGAGTGCAGTGGTATGATCTTGGTTCACTGCAACCTCTCCACCTCCCGGATTCAAGCCAAGCCCAGCTAATTTTTTGTATTTCAGTAGAGACGGGGTTTCACTGTGTTGCCCAGGCTAGTCGCAAACTCCTGAGCTCAGGGAATGCGCCCGCCTTGGCCTCCCAAAGTGCTGGGAATACAGGCAAGAGCCACCGCAGCTGGCCAAAACATTGCTTTCTTAACCCCGAAGGAGAAATGTTTATTGTTTCTGAATTACAAGTGATATCACTAAACTCTTAATTAAAAAACAAAACAAAACCTACATCCATTAGAGAGTGTTGGAGATGGAGACTAGAAAAATTCAACCACATCCCCTTACATTTCTTCAGGCTAAAATACTACAGTGCAGGACACCTTAAAACATTTAAATTCGTGTGCCTTTGTTTTTTTTGTTGTTGTTGTTTTACTTCTTTCAAACATTGCTTCTTTAGCTCCTGACTTTTTACTTATATGCAGATGGAATCTGAAATTAATTGTATTTTCTTTCTTATAAGTCAGGTGCCACTGTCAAGAGCCCAAACATGAGTCTGTTCCAACATGGCCAAATGGAAACAGCTCTGGTCTGCAGCTCCCAGTGTGATCAATGCAGAAAACAGCGATTTCTGCATTTCGAGCTGAGGTACCTAGTTCATCTCATTGGGACTGGTTGGACAGTGGGTGCAGCCCACAGAGGGCTAGCTGAAGCAGAGTGGGGCATCACCTCATCTGGGAAGCACAAGGGGTTGGGGAATTCCTTTTCCTAGCCAGGGGAATCCATGACAGGCTACACCTGGAAAATCGGGACACTCCCACCCAAATACTGCGCTTTTCCAGTGGCCTTAGCAAATGGCACACCAGGAGATTATATCCAGCGCCTAGCTTAGTGGGTCCCACACCCATGGAGCCTTGCTCACTGCTAGCGCAGCAGTCTGAGATCGACTGGCAAGGCAGCAGCCTGGCAGGGGGAGGGACGTCCACTGTTGCTGAGGCTTGAGTAGGTAAACAAAACGGCTGGGGAAGCTCGAACTGGGCAGAGCCCACCGCAGCTCTGCAAGGCTTGCTGCCTCTGTAGACCCCACCCTCTGATGGCAGGGCACAGCTGAACAAAAGGCAGCAGAAACTGCTGCAGACTTAAATGTCCCTGTCTATGAAGAGAGTAGTGGTTCTCCCAGCACGGAGTTTGAGATCTGAGAATGGACAGACTGTCTCCTCAAGTGGGTCCTTGGCCCCCAAGTAGCCTAACTGGGAGGCACCTCCCAGTAGGGGCTGACTGACACCTCATACAGCCGGGTGCCCCTCTGAGACGAAGCTTCCAGAGGAACGATCAGGCAGCAACATTTGCCGTTCTTCAATATTTGCGGTTCTGCAGCCTCTGCTGGTGATACCCAGGCAAATAGGATCTGGAGTGGAACTCCAGGAAACTCCAACAGACCTGCAAGCTGAGGAACCTGACTCTTAGAAGGAAAACTAACAAACAGAAAGGAATAGCATCAACATCAACAAAAAGGACGTCCACACCAACACCCCATCTGTAGGTCACTAGCATCAAAGACCAAAGGTAGATAAAACCACAAAGATGGGGAGAAACCAGAGCACCTCTTCTCCTCCAAAGGATCACAGCTCCTCTCCAACAACAGAACAAAGCTGGATGGAGAATGACTTTGATGAGCTGACAGAAGTAGGCTTCAGAAGGTCAGTAATAACAAACTTCTCTGAGCTAAAGGAGGACGTTCGAACCCATCACAAAGAAGCTAAAAACCTTGAAAAAAGATTAGATGAATGGCTAACTAGAATAAACAGTGTAGAGAAGGCCTTAAATGACCTGATGGAGCTGAAAACCATGGCAAGAGAACTACGTGACACATGCACAAGCTTCAATAGCCAATTCGATCAAGTGGAAGAAAGGGTATCAGTGAATGAAGATCAAATTAATGAAACAAAGCAAGAAGAGAAGTTTAGAGATAAAAAAGTAAAAAGAAATGAACAAAGCCTCCAAGAAATATGGGACTATGTGGAAAGACCAAATCTACATTTGACTGGTGTACCTGAAAGTGACAGGGAGAATGGAACCAAGTTGGAAAACACTCCGCAGGATATGATCCAGGAGAAATTCCCCAGCCTAGCAAGGCAGGCCAACATTCAAATTCAGGAAAATACAGAAACCGCCACAAAGATACTCCTCGAGAAGAGCAACCCCAAGACACATAACTGTCAGATTCACCAAGGCTGAAATGAAGGAAAAAATGTTAAGGGCAGCCAGAGAGAAAGGTCGGGTTGCCTGCAAAGGGAAGCCCATCAGACTAACAGTGGATTTCTCGGCAGAAACTCTACAAGCCAGAAGAGAGTGGGGGCCAATATTCAACATTCTTAAAAGAATTTTCAGCTCAGAATTTCATATCCAGCCAAACTAAGCTTCATAAGTGAAGGAGAAATAAAATCCTTTACAGACAAGCAAATGCTGAGTGATTTTGTCACCACCAGGCCTGCCTTACAAGAGCTCCTGAAGGAAGCACTAAACATGGAAAGGAACAACCAGTACCAGGCACTGCAAAAACATGCCAAACTGTAAAGACCATAGAGGCTAGGCAGAAACTGCATCAACTAATGGGCAAAATAACCAGCTAACATCATAATGACAGGATCAAATTCACACATAACAATATTAACCTTGAATGTGAATGGGCTAAATGACCCAATTAAAAGACACAGACTGGCAAATTGGATAAAGAGTCAAGACCCATCAGTATGCTGTATTCAGGAGACCCATCTCATGTGCAGAGACACACATAGGCTCAAAATAAAGGGATGCAGGAAGATCTACCAAGCAAATGGAAAGCAAAAAAAAGCAGGGTTGCAATCCTAATCTCTGATAAAACAGACTTTAAACCAAAGAAGATCAAAAGAGACAAAAAAGGCCATTACATAATAGTAAAGGGATCGATTCAACAAGAAGAGCTAACTATCCTAAATATATATGCACCCAATACAGGAGCACCCAGATTCATAAAGCAAGTCCTTAGGGACCTACGAACAGACTTTGACTCCCACACAATAATAATGGGAGACTTTAACACCCCACTGTCAATATTAGATCAACGAGACAGAAGGTTAACAAAGATATCCAGGACTTGAACTCAGCTCTGCACCAAGTGGACCTAATAGACATCTACAGAACTCCCCACCCCAAGTCAACAGACTATACATTCTTCTCAGCACCACATAGCACTTACTCCAAAATAGTTGGAAGTAAAGCACTCCTTAACAAATGTAAAAGAACAGAAATCACAACAAACTGTCTCTCAGACCACAATGCAATCAAATTAGAACTCAGGATTAAGAAACTCACTCAAAATCGCACAACTACATGGAAACTGAACAACCTGCTCCTGAATGACTACTGGGTACATAACAAAATGAAGGCAGAAACAAAGATGTTCTTTGAAACCAATGAGAACAAGGACACAACATACCAGAATCTCTGGGACACATTTAAAGCAGTGTGTAGAGGGAAATTTATAGCACTAAATGCCCACAAGAGAAAGCAGAAAAGATCTAAAATTGACACCCTAACATCACAATTAAAAGAACTAGAGAAGCAAGAGCAAACACATTCAAAAGCTAGCAGAAGGCAAGAAATAACTAAGATCAGAACAAAACTGAAGGAGACACACAAAAAACCCTTCAAAAAAATCAATGAATTCAGGAGCTGATTTTTTGAAAAGATCAACAGAATTGATAGACTGCTAGCAAGACTAATAAAGAAGAAAAGAGAGAAGAATCAAAGAGATGCAATAAAAAATGATAAAGGGGATATCACCACCAATCCCACAGAAATACAAACTACCATCAGAGAATACTATAAACACTTCTATGCAAATAAACTAGAAAATCTAGAAGAAATGGATAAATTCCTGGACACATACACCCTCCCAAGACTAAACCAGGAAGAAGTTGAATCTCTGAATAGACCAATAACAGGCTCTGAAATTGAGGCAATAATTAATAGCCTACCAACCAAAAAAAGTCAAGAACTAGATGGATTCACAGCCAAATTCTACCAGAGGTACCATTCCTTCTGAAACTATTCCAATCAATAGAAAAAGAGGGAATCCTCCCTAACTCATTTTATGAGGCCAGCATCATCCTGATACCAAAGCCTGGCAGAGACACAACCAAAAAAGAGAATTTTGGACCAATATCCTTGATGAACATTGATGCAAAAATCCTCAATAAAATGCTGGCAAACCAAATCCAGCAGCTCATCATAAAGCTTATCCACCATGATCAAGTTGGCTTCATCCCTGGGATGCAAGGCTTGTTCAACATATGCAAATCAATAAACATAATCCATCACATAAACAGAACCAATGACAAAAACCACATGATTATCTCAATAGATGCAGAAAAGGCCTTTGACAAAATTCAACAGCCCTTCATGCTAAAAACTCTCAATAAACTAGGTATTGATGGCATGTATCTCAAAATAATAGGAGCTATTTATGACAAACCCACAGTCAATATCATACTGAATGAGCAAAAACTGGAAGCATTCTCTTTGAAAACTGGCACAAGACAGGGATGCCCTCTCTCCCCACTCTTAGTTCAACACAGTGTTGGAAGTTCTGGCCAGGGCAATCAGGCAAGAGAAAGAAATAAAGGGAATTCAATTAGGAAATGAGGAAGTCAAATTGTCCCTGTTTGCAGATGACATGATTGTATATTTAGAAAACCCCATTGTCTCAGCCCAAAATCTCCTTAAGCTCATAAGCAACTTCAGCAAAGTCTCAGGATATGAAATCAACGTGCAAAAATCATAAGCATTCCTATACACCAATAACAGACAGAGAACCAAATCATGAGTGGACTCCCATTCACAATTGCTACAAAGAGAATAAAATACCTAGGAATCCAACTTACAAGGGATGTGAAGGGCTTCTTTAAGGAAAACTACAAACCACTGCTCAACGAAATATAAGAGGACACAAACAAATGGAGGAACATTCTATGCTCATGGATAGGAAGAATCAATATTGTGAAAATGGCCACACTGCCCAAAGTAATTTATAGATTCAATGCCATCCCCATCAAGCTACCAATGACTGTCTGTACAGAATTGGAAAAAACTACTTTAGAGTTCATATGGAACCAAAAAAGAGCCCACATTGCCAAGACAATCCTAAGCCAAAAGAACAAAGCTGGAGGCATCATGCTACCTGACTTCAAACTATACTACAAGGCTACAGTAACCAAAACAGCATGGTACTGGTACCAAAACAGAGATGTAGATCAATGGAACAGAACAGAGCCCTCAGAAATAACATCACACATCTACAACTATCTGATCTCTGACAAACCTGACAAAAACAAGAAATGGGGAAAGGATTCCCTATTTAATAAATGGTGCTGGGAAACCTGGCTAGCCATATGTAGAAAGCTGAAACTGGATCCATTCCTTAAACTTTATACAAAAATTAATTCAAGATGGATTAAAGACTTAAATGTTAGACCTAAAATCATAAAAAGCCTAGAAGAAAACCTAGGCAATACCATTCAGGACCTAGGCATGGGCAAGGACTTCATGACTAAAACACCAAAAGCAATCGCAACAAAAGCCAAAATAGACAAATGGAATCTAATTAAACTGAAGAGCTTCTGCACAGCAAAAGAAACTACCATCAGGCAACCTACAGAATGGGAGAAATTTTTGCAATCTACCCATCTGACAAAGGGCTAATGTCCAGAATCTACAAAGAAACAAATTTACAAGGGAAAAAAACATCAAAAAGTGGGCAAAGGATATGAACAGACACTTCTTAAAAGAAGACATTTATGCAGCCAACACACACATGAAAAAAATCCTCATCATCACCGGCCATCAAAGAAATGCAAATCAGAACTGCAATGAGATACCCATCTCACACCAGTTAGAGTGGCGATTAAAAAGTCAAGAAACAACAGATGCTGGAGAGGTTGTGGAGAAATAGGAACGCTTTTACACTGTTGGGAGTGTAAACTAGTTCAACCATTGTGGAAGACAGTGTGGCGATTCCTCAATGATCTAGAACTAGAAATATCATTTGACCCAGCCATCCTATTACTGGGTATATACCCAAAGGATTATAAATCATGCTACTATGAAGACACATGCACACATTTGTTTATTGCAGTACTATTTACGATAGCAAAAACTTGGAAACAACCCAAATGTCCATCAGTGATAGACTGGATTAAGCAAATGTGGCACATATATACCATAGAATACTATGCAGCTATAAAAACGGATGAGTTCATGTCCTTTGCAGGGACATGGATGAAGCTGGAAACCATCATTCTGAGCAAACTATCACAAGGAGAGAAAATCAAACATCACGTGTTCTCACTCATAGGTGGGAGTTGAACAATAAGAACACTTGGACACAGGAAGGGCAACATTATACACTGGGGCCTGTCACGGAGTGGGGGGCGGGGGAGAGATAGCATTAGGAGAAATACCTAATGAAAATGACGAGTTAATGGGTGCAGCACACCAACATGGCACATGTATACATATGTAACAAACCTGCATGTTGTGCACATGTACCCTAGAACTTAAAGTATAATAAAAAAAAAATAAAATGCCAAATTACCACCAATTACATTATAATAAAAAAAAAAAAAAGAGCTCAAACACAGGAAATGACATTCCTTCAGTAAATGCCTCATGGAAGCTGGGAGAGGAAGAAAACAGTTATTTATTTTCTCTACCAAAAAAAAAAGTTTTTAAGCTTTGCTTTAAAATGGGAGGCTGAAAGATTATGTGTATTAACAGGATAAAATAATTCTTTATGAATTGGCATTTGGGATGGATAAGAGTTGTCTTAAAATCTTTACACCAATTCATAATTATCTGTAGTAGAAAAGGTCATCTCGCTGGGTGCAGTGGCTCTCGTCTGTAATCCCAACACTTCAGGAGCCTGAGGTGGGCAGATCACCTGAGGTCAGAAGTTCAAGACCAGCCTGGCCAACATGGCGAAACCCCATCTCTACTAAAAATACAAAAATTAGCCGGGTATGGTGGTGCTTGCCGGTAATCCCAGCTATTCAGGAAGCTGAGACAAGAGAAGAGCTTGAACCTGGGAGGCAAAGGTTGCAGTGAGCTGAGATTATGCCACTGCCCTCCGGCCTGGGCGACAGAGTGAGACTTCATCTCAGAAAAAGAAAAGGTCATCTCGTTGCTTCCCAGCTACCATGTGGCCACTCAAGATAAGAAAGGTCATGAAATATAAAGTCACACTTCTATTGAAATCCTGTGTACATCACTGATGTTTCTAACAAATAAAAAATTCCTATAATAATGTTTTCATTGTAAATTTCATGTTATTTTAATAAAAATTTTAGGTTTTCTTTAATCTCCAAGGAAGGTGAAGCTATATTATACATGAAAGAAATCTTTTGAAAACACATATTTTGACTTTACTAAATTTACAGGAGACAAAAGAGGTCAAGAAAGGAGGGAGAAATTAAACATATGTATTCCAGAGGGGCTTCAGGCATCTTTGGTTTGCCATCCTTCACGCCTGTCAACTCTGTTTGCAGATAAAACCATGATGCCATTATTTATCCTGTTGTTCCATTTTTTACTTATAACATTATATGTCCACTTTTCCCATCCTTATCTTTCTTATCACTGTGTGGCCCATGCCATAGATACCTTCCCTCTTCACAGTACCCCTCTCTTCTTGAAGCTTCTAGAACCCCACTGTCATCCTGTTTCCATTACACACTTTTATACCTTCTGTGTCACCCAAGCCACTTCTATGGCTTCAACTATAATTTTCAATCTTCTAACTCCTTAAATCTAAGCCTCCTTAGGCTTGTGCATGAGCTCCAAACCCTTATTTCTAATTTCCTACAAAACACTTTCACCTGGAAAGGTAGAATCAGAATCAGTATACTCAAAACGCAAGTCATCACCTCTGCCCATCCCCTTACCACCCAATGGTCCACTTTTCAATGACCAGCACCTAGTGGCTGAGCCTGGTATCTTCATCTTCTCCCTGTTCCAAGCAGTTGGTCATCTGCTCACCTTAACTGTATCTCTCATTTAATCTCTTCTGAGCCTGTCCCTTGCACTGATCAGTGCCTTATTTTAAGCCATTATCATTTCTCACCCATATTTCTGCACGAGCCTCCTAACTAGCATCCCAGCCTCTAGGTTTGGACTCCTGGCCTTCCCAAGTCAGCCTTCCCACTGCCACCACTGTCTTGAGTCATCTTGCCCTTGTCTAAAATACTTTGGTAAAAATCCCAGCTTATTATGGTGTATGATGACCCTTGTGATGCCTGCTTACTCTTCCTGTCTTGCCAACCCTCCAAGAGACCACATATTTTCCAAAACACTGGAAGACATGCCTCATGTGCTCTCATGCCAACCTGTCTTTGCCTATACATGTTCCTTCTATAAGAAACCCCCATTTCTTTTGTTTGCTTGCTTCACTCCTATTCACTTTCCAAGATCCCAGCTCAAATGTCAATTTCTCAAGGAAGGCTTTCCTAACCTTACCCATCCCCTTCTCCTTGGTTGTTCTCCAAATCATCAGTGACCAATCTGAGTCAGACTTCCCTACAAACTGGGCTTTTCATCTGCCTCTGAAAACTCACTCCATTGTAGTACCACTGCCAGTGACTCTCCCCGCTCGACTCAGCACTAGGAGGATGGGAACTATGTTGTGTTTTATCTCCTTATCCCAAAGCTCAGCATGCAGACTCAGAGTTCAATATGTTCAGTGGGTGAAGGAACAGGAAGGGTGGGTACAATCCGCTTTACTTGTCTCTGCAGATGTTTTCTTGCCCTGAGCCCTGTACTCTCACCATCCTTTCCTAAGTGCTACCATATTTGAGTTTTACTGTTAAGGGAATGTCTACTAGATGGGAAAAACCACTGGCCTCTTTTAACCAGTGTGTCCAGTGTCCTCTGCTAGTAAATTACAGAAGTGGAAGCCAAAGTCTTGACAGTGACCTTCAACGTCCTTCCCGACTGGCTCACTCCACTCCTATGACTTTTCTGACAACATTTGCTGCAATCCAGGCTTTACAATATTTCTGCTCCAACCACACAGACCTCCTTCCTAAACCTTGAGAACATAAGGCCGGTTCCCGCCTTGGGGTCTTTCAGTTGTCCAGAACGATAAATGCTCTTCCTTCAAATAGCTGCAATTTCAGATCTTTGCCCAAATGTCACCTTCTCAGTGATGCCTTCTTTAACTACCCCTGGCACCCTCAGACTTCCTATATTCTGGGTTCCCCAGTTGGTTTTGTATCTCCATAGCGTCTGTCATCTGGCACACTATATTTGTCTCCCTCTACGAATGGAAGCTCCCTCTAAGTAGGGATTTTGTCTATTTCATTCCCTGCCAAATCTCCAGCATCCAGTTCTCAGTACATAGCAGGTGCTCAGTGATTGATCTTCCACACTAGGTAATGGTTTTCAAGTTTTTAAAAAGCAGCACAAACAAAAACAACAAAACAGACAATCCAATTTTTAAAATGGGCAAAGGACTTGAATAGGCATTTCTCTGAAGAACATATACAAAGGTCCAATACACAATGAAAAAATGCTCAACATCACTAATCATTAGGGAAATGCAAACCAAAAGTACAGTGAAATACTACCTCACACCCATTAGAATGATTACTATAAAAAAACAAACAAACAGAAAACAAGTGCTGGTGAAGACGTGGAGAAATAGGAAGCCCTCTCCATTGTTGGTAGGAATGTAAAATGGAGCAGCCACTGTGAAAAACTGTGGTAGTCCCTCAAAAAATTAAACTGAATTATCACATGATTCATCAAATCCTCCTCTAGATATATAGCCAGAAGAATTGAAAGCAGGGACTCAAAGAGATATTTGTTCACCTATGTTCACGACAGCATTATTCAGAATAGGTGAAAGGTAAAAAATTCTGGCTCACATTACAACATGGGTAAAACCTTGAGAACATTATGCTAAGTGAAATAAGCCAGGCACAGAAGGACAAATAGTATATGATTCTACTTATGTGAGGTACCTGCAGTGGTCCACTCACAGAGACAGGAAATAGAATGGTGGGCACCAAGGGAGGAAGGAATGGAGAGTTAGTGTTTAACGAATATAGAGTTTCAGTCTGAGAACCTGAAAAGGTTCTGGAGATGATGAAGGTGATGGTTGTCCAAACATGTGAATATACATAATGCCACTGAATTATATGCCTAAAATTGGTAAATTTTATGTTATGTACATTTTACCACAATTGAAAAAAAGAAAAAGAAGCTCAACTCTTGTCTTAAACTCAGTAAGAAGCCTAATAGGTAAAGCAGATAGAAGTGAAGCTGCCGTGGTCAGAGCAGGACTGGGGCACCAGGGTGTCTCCACTCTGCTGGCCCCTTGCTCTTGGAGGACGGACCCCACAAATATTGGGAACCACCACAGGTGGGGCCACAGCTCCATCCCAAAGTGCTTACGCACCAGTTTCACTGTTCTTAAGGACGAGAAGTTAAAAAGTCACCCCAGCTCCATTTCTAGAAGGAACTTAGGAAAAAGGAAAAATGCTATCACCAACTGGCCTTGGGCCATATGTCAACACTGACTGATTTTTACAGAGATCACTTTATATCCCAGGGGCAGGGGGAAAATATCAGTGGAAAGAGCAATACTAAGTCACTGGCGCCCGTATTCAATGATCATCAACACCTCACACTTTCCGAGCCCTTTCCCATAATAACAATCCTCAAAACAATCCTGTGGAGTAGGTAGGAAAGGAATTGTGTAATCTCCAATTCACAAGCGAAGAAACATACAAAGTTCACTCATAGAGAAAAACGAAGTGGGACTGACCTCAGGATAATAATCACTAATGCTTATTACAGATTTATTAAGACACGTGCTATGGCTCACGCTTGTAATCCCAGCACTTTGGGAGGCCGAGGCGGGCGGATCATGAGGTCAGGAGATCGAGACCACGGTGAAACCCCGTCTCTACTAAAAATACAAAAAAAATTAGCCGGGCGTGGTGGCGGGCGCCTGTAGTCCCAGCTACTCAGAGAGGCTGAGGCAGGAGAATGGCGTGAACCCGGGAGACGGAGCTTGCAGTGAACCGAGATGCGCCACTGCACTCCAGCCTGGGCGACAGAGTGAGACTCTGTCTCAAAAAAAAAAAAAAAAAAAGACACGTGCTCAACATTTTCCATGGACTATTGGAGTTCATATTTCCAATCAGCCTCCTTCTACCATTTGATAGTTACTGCTGTTATTCCTTTCTATTTTATTTATTTATTTAATTTTTTTTGAGACAGAGTCTCGCTCTGTCACCCAGGCTGGAGTGCAGTGGCGTGATCTCAGCTCACTGCAAACTCTGCCTCCTGGGTTCACGCCATTCTCCTGCCTCAGCCTCCTGAGTAGCTGGGACTACAGGCGCCCGCCACCATACCCGGCTAATTTTTTGTATTTTTAGTAGAAACGGGGTGTCACTGTGTTAGCCAGGATGGTCTCCATCTCCTGACCTCGTGATCTGCCCACCTTGGCCTCCCAAAGTGCTGGGATTACAGGCATGAGCCACCACGCCCAGCCGCAATGAGACACTATTTCTAAAACTAAGAAAAGATTCCTAGATCTTTTAAAATCCTATGAAAATTTTTACACAAAAATATCCTCAAGATGATCAGAATGAATAGTCACATTTGGGTCAGTCCATTCTGTGTCTCCTGATTTTCCCAGGAAACATCTCTCTCTAAAGCACATCATCTGCTGGCAGACAGAGTGTCGATGATTCCCCATCCTTTGCTGAGAGCTCCTTCAGAGCTTTCTGAGGATATGACTGCTTTATTCCCCAGAAACTGGAGACAGGAGAAATATTTTGTGGTTTTTCAACAGTGTTCAGTCTGCAAGGCCACCCCATGGGCTGCAAGAGTTTTGGGCCAATTGAAATAGATATTTATTTGGAAGAACATCAAGCACGGGCTGCAAATGGACAACTATCATGGGCAGGCAAGGAGGAGAAAGGGGCAGAGTCATGGCAGGGCTCAAAGCAACAGCCAGTTACTTCCACTCCTCATGAGAGGCTTTCGGACAATTTCCTTACAAAGACCTAGAAGTGGCTCCTTTGAAACCATCAAACATTGTGTGCGTGTGTGTGTGTGTGTGTGTGTGTGTGTGTGTGTGTGTGTGTATCAGTTATTGCAACAAGAGTTAGATACATATGATGTGGGTGTTTCATTTACTTTGTGTTAAAAACCTAACCACAAGCTGGTCATACATGTGTGGCCTTCAGCTTGGTATGTGTGATGCCATGACGATAGGCCCGCCACCCCACTAACTCTGGGGACACTGCTTTCTCACTTCCATTCCAGACTTAGGTGAAGCCCTAATGTCTTCCAGTGGGACCAAAGTGTGTGCCATTCTTCTCACCTGAAAACCAAGGATCAAGAAGGGTCTTACCGAGTTCTCCTTCAGCTGCAGCCCTTCCCCATTGGGAAGGGAGGACCGTCTCTTGGATGAGTTCCTGTTTGGGGTTGAGGTCATGGCCCCTGCCTTCTTCTTCACAGTGAGCACCTCACAGCTGGCTTGGTCTTCATTGTGTGTGCTCTTCCCGGCATTGATAACCCTGGAGAAGAGGCCGGAAAAGCTGGTCAGACAGACGGATAAAGCTGAGGGCACAGTCCCTTGTCAAGGGTCAGCCAAGACAGTCTCTACAACTGGCCCAGAACTACAGCCCTCTTAATGCAAAGAACATTATGGTCTCGGTATTTTATGTTCCCAAATAAATGAAAAATTTTTTAATGGCATTATGTTAGCACCCATTAAAATATTTACCAAAGAAGTTGTTTTGAGACCTGTTCACCCACAAGCGTCTGATAGATGTGATCAACTACACTAATCCATTTTAGTCAAAACACATGAGGCAATCACTCTTTCAGGTTAAGGAACCGGAATGTTTCGGCAATTACAATGAAGACAGATAATCTGGCTCAGGGAATTCTGTTTCACTTCTCCAAGTGATAAACAGCAAAACCACCATCAATCTTATCAAGGTACATGGCAGTAATTTACAGCATGTCGTAAAAATCCAAGAGAACAGAGAACGATATTTCACTACTGCCATACCCATGTTTGCTTTACACAAAGGCAAGCAAATGGATCAAAGGTTTACTCTTTTAAAACTATTTTTAACTCTTTGTCTTTTTTCATATAGAATAATATTCATCACACTGGGCTATAGGCACTCTGATTTGGACACCAAGACACATAATAAGGCATGTTGACACTGCTTTGCTCGAATTACTACATGTTTGAAGCACAGAAATGCTTCAGGAAAACATGCTGCATCATTCATGCACCTTTTTCTCTATCAGGTGACTATAGACTCAACTCTTGGGTTTCCACACCGCTTTCTTCTTAAGTAATTAAGCAGCAGCTAAAACAGATTTCCTTAAAGAGTTTCCCTTGATCTGCCACTGGCTGTGTTTCCTTTCTAAAGCTTCAATAGTGTCACAGTCCTGACAGAGTGAGTGTGGAGTTTACGGAACTCAGTAGTAAGGAAAGAAAAGGTGTTTGTTTTTTCTTTTTAAGGTAAGCTAAATAAAAATTCGCTCTATAAGTGTGGTGTGTACACTGCTCTATTGATTGAGTTGCACAGCCTAACAGTTAAAAATCATTATTTTCAAATGACTTTTTAAAAACCTTTCCATGCTACAATAATTAATAGGCTCAGAGTAAATTGCAAAAATAGTACAGAGTCCCATGTAGCTTTTGACCAATTCTCCAAACAGTAACATCTTATATAAGACAGTACAATATCAAACTGAGAAAATGACATTGATACAATACTCTCACCCAGACTCCTGACCTTATTCAAATTTCACCAGTTCTTACATCAGATAGCTTTTAGTACTAAAAATGGTATCAATTTCCATAAGCCAACACACACATGCCACAACCAAATAGGAAATGGAAAGCAAATTGAGATTTGAGTGCCACAAGATGTAAGCGAGCGTGTTTCAAAGCACGCTTCTGCCAAACTCTGGAACTCTATGGAGGTGTTTCAGACATTTTAACATTTTCTTTATTTTTAAAATGTATACATTTTTAAAAATGCAATAATTTAAAAGTTCATTCCCATCTGTACATGTGATCAAATAAATGCAAGTTGACATATTTTGGGCAGCTTTAGCATATTAAGCCATCTATCTTTTCAATTGACCATATCATTGATTGGAAGGAGATTTTTTTTAATTACTATTTGCAATTACTTATCTGAAAGTTCTAACAAAAAGATCGTATCAGTCATCTATTTCCTCAATTTCAAATTTCTGTATTAATAAAAAGGGCTTCGCTGGTCCTATCAGGTTTACTATGAATTTCAACTTTAGCATATTTTTATAAACAAAAGCCTATGTTTACTTATTTCACATATTACAGCATTTCCTAAGGTTTGTCTTTAAGTAGACTGTTGTACAAAGTTTGACAATTGTTGTCCTGGGGCTTGTGCAAGGAGGTGGGCATCCTTGCTGATCTGAGGTCAAATTGGCCTCGGGGGCTTATCACACACTGTCAGGGGCTGAGCAGTGGGGAAAGGGAGGATTCAATGAGTATTTTCTTGCCCCACCTTCAAGGAAAGGCATTTGCTCTCTCCTCTAAGGGAAGATATTTTCATATGGCTTAAGGATAAAATGTAAATATTAAGGACACAATCAGGCTACCTGCATGATGGTTAATCCCACCTCATTTACTGCCTGAGCTAAGCAACTTACCCGAAGCTCCACAGCCAGGAAGTGGCACAGCTGGGATTCAGAATGAGCCTATCTTGACCCCTAACCCAACCTCTTCCTATTGTGCCCTGGGGACATCAGTCTGTGACAGGTTGAGCTGGACTGTGGGGAAGCATAGAATCAACAAATCAGGCAAGATCTGGTCCAGGCCTGAGAGGGCGGGCCTTTCCCAGCGTCTCTGGCTATTGGAGGAGTCTGGGAAAAGGCCCAGGAAAGAGGAAAGAACAGGTGGCTCAGATCTGTCTGTCCCTAGAGAAGCTCCTGCTATCCAGGCCAAGTCACTAGGGGACCTGCTGCTGAAGCTCATAGTACAGAACATGCGTTCGTCTGGCACGTGCCTTTTACATCTCTCCTCAGAGAACCAAACCAGGCAGAGGAAGGAGGTCCAAAATACCACCTGCCTCCTCTCAGACACTGCTGGTGACTTTCCAAGCACCATGTTTGGGGAGGATTGTTTACTGGGTGATGTTATACCACCATGGGGTCCCAAATGAGCGCCTTCCCCGGGGAAAGCTCAAGTGGAGGTTCAGCTGGGAAAACCTGTTCATGACAACCATCCCTCCATACTGTCGTCCGTACAAGATCCTGGCTGCTATTTCCAGAACCTGGCATCACCCTGACCACTGGCACCTAATCATCTTGGGCTGTAGAAAGGTGTTTTTTCCTTTGGTTTTGTTTTTTGAACCAAAAAAGCATCGCTGATCTCCAATAGCTACATGCCAGGCTGACTCATCCACCACTGCTGTTTCCAACAGACAACAAAGCTACTATAATTACATAAATCACGAATCCCTGTCCCCTTAACGTGCTTAGTCTCCTGTCTTTCTCTGAGTGGTTATTAAACTCTAAAGTTGACCTAACTTCAGCAAGAGGTCTTAGAAACTTCATTGCAAGCATATGAGAAACCAGTGACCTGGATGACCATGACTGGCGCAAGGAAGGTCACACAGCTAAATGTGAACACACTTTTTAGTTCTGAGAGCTTTCTGCTTCAGCTCTCCGGTTGTTTTATTTTCCTATTGTGCATCTATTCTTGTCGGTGCCTGGTTCAGAGGTCTGTCCTGCAATGACTCAAACCCAGAGAACTGTGAAAGAACAATTACTGGTGCCCTTACTTTGCTGTTTCATTTGAACGTAGCTTATGAATAACACTAATGAAGTATCAGACAGTCAGAAATGTCAATCTAATGGGAAGATGGCGGTCCCACCTCTGTAAGCCTGTTTTGTCAGAAATCTGATTACCATTAAGATGATAAAATATTAATTTAAATATTAAATTTTAAATATCAATTTAAAGTCACTGTGTTTAAAAAAAAAAAACAAAAAACGCCACAACTCGTATCCCCTAGTTTATATTATTTCAACTCCCCTACTTCACACAGCTTTAGTAGAAAGGCCTCATTCTTCTCAATCTCATTTGGCGCTAACAAGTTTGACCAGTATCAAATATTTTATTTTGTACTTCAAAAGTAAATGCTTTGTTAACTGTATGTGAACAAAACCTTTAATTTTATAAAAAGTAATAGAGAAAAACTTTGTTTCACAAGCTGAGGAGCAGCACGCTGTTAACAGATTCAACAGTTTCCTTAAAGGCAAGCAGGTGGACCAGGGGCCCCACTCCCTTGCTATATGCTCCAGAGTAAAGTCAGTACCACCTTGAGGTCAACAGGAAAGGCGACTATACTATCTACATTCTTGGCCTAAACAATACTTACCCATGATGCTTATTTTGAAGGCTTTAAAAAAAATGCTGGTGGACCATGAAGCATCATACCTTTGGTCACATTATTTTCCAGTTTACAAAGAGGGAAAGTATTTTTCTGGAAATTAAACTGGAGGTAATAAGTCATGGTGGTTCTTAATAAAAACTATCTCCCTAGAATACAGCACATAGCAGGTGCTCAACAAATGTTTACTGAATGAACGAATCTGACAGAAATCAACTCTGCTACTTCCTAGATGTAGATAATAGTATCTCACATTTGTTGGGAACTATGTATGATCCAGAGACTGCTGTTAGTATTTTGTAGAAAGTAATTAACTCATTTCATCCTCTTGTCAACTCTATAAGGTAGCTGCCACTGTTACTCCCTTTTTAAACGAAGTCACAGCTAGTGACTGGCAGAGTAGTTTGGTCAAGTTACTTAACTTTTGCAAATCTCAGTTCCTTAGCTGTACTTCATGGATTAAATTCTATGACTTACTAAGATTGTGTGTGTGTGTGTGTGTGTGTGTGTGTGTGTGTGTGTGTTGGGGAGGGGCGTTTTAGTCATCATAATTAAAGACATGGGTAATTTTGAAGTTAGGTTTAAATTCAAGTAGGAAAAACGTTAGAGGTTGAAGGGGAAGCATAGCTACTGTCTCCTCAATATGGAAAGTTTATACCCAGTTTATTCAACTCTTAGAAGAACAACAAGACACATCTGCCCTGAGAGAGACACATGGTAAAGTTAAATTTATTTATGTACTGCTTTAACCTACCAGCCTACCTTCAATTTAACCAAAACCCCTAAGATTTTTCCCCTTGTAAAAATAGGTAAACACAGAGCTTTACAAACTTGAAAGTAAAAAATCCTGTATGTGTATCAGATACACCTTGAAATTATTACTTAAATCTCAGGCATGAACATGAGTGAGATCGTAGCAATAGCAGAATCTACTTAGAAGAGCAAACGATTCATTCTGTGTTACCATGATACACACACTTGGAATACTCATTTTTCTTCTATTTGTGAAATACTCTAGTCAATTTATTTTGTAATCACCACCTCAATTTCAGCAGAAAAGTCTTGCTTTTACATGATTGTTAAATTGTCAAGTTATCTGCCTTCTCACCTTATAAACCTGACTTCAAGGATACTCATTTGATGACATGACACTTAGAAAACATCCCTATCGCTAAACACAGACAAAGTAAGTACCTCAAGTATTCTTACATAGTGGTCCTGTCACAAAGGCCACTGGCCCCAGAACAGTTTTCAACAGATTTACAGAAGATAGCCAATCAACAAAGGACAGATTGGATATTTTTTAAGGTTTCCCATGTGGCACGTATGGTGCTAAATACTTCACAGGTGGCAAAGTCACTCAACACCAACTCCCTCTCCCTCCCCACCATGAGGCACTCGGCACAGTGCAGAAGGCAGACACAGGGACAATGGTCGGAGACAACTGATTCAAACTTGGTCTCTGTTAATTACTATCTCCAGCTATGTGTTCTTGGGCAAGGTACTTCTTTCCCCTAAAATAAGAATAGTCACTTCCCATCAGAAAAGAGTTACGAGAATTAAATGCTCTAGCATGAAAAGTATTCGATGAGTGCCTGGTACATAGTAAGCACTCAAAATATGTTATTTAATCATAATACACCAAATGCAAAGCTAGCTGCCTCTTCTATCAGGACCCAAGGATGTTATCCAGCCATGCGAGTTAGAGGAGCATCGCCTCCTTTCTACGCCTTTCCATCAGCATCCCTCTGCCTCCCTCAGGAACACATGGCCAGACATCCAGAGCCTTCGGGGACAAGGCATGACGCTTCCCAGAACAGGTACCTCCTCTGAGCCCTCTTCTCAAGCCACATGCTCTGTACACAGGAGAGTATCCATATGGTTCTGAACATGCTGCTTCCAGATTCCCATCCAGATCTGCCCACCCACATCAGCTCTGGGCCCCCAGGCTCCTGGACTCAGAAGCACAGGTCTCAGGACCACAGAAAAAGGCCAAATAGAGAATCTTGTGTTGTGGTTATTGTTGTCTTGCTTTGTTTTCAAGGAAATATCAAGGCCTTGACAGTTTAGGCTAAAAAGTTTACACTAAGTGTTCATACTGGTTAGCAGACAGTATTGACAAATGTTTAAGAGCAGGTGTCTCCTGAGGGCCATCAGGTGAAGTGAGATTTATATATAACTAGGAGGTAGACAGTAAAATACAGTGTGTGTGTGTGGGGGGGGGGATAAGTAACTTATGGAAGACCAAATAAAGCTATCAAAGATGAAAATTCTCTTTTCCAGGTGACCTCTTGGGCAACGTCTCATGTGGTTCTCTCAAGTGGTTACTGGCCACACAGATGGGCTGGAAAATAAGGGCGACTTAATTCCTAGCTGCAGTAATAACCTCTTATTTCTGGGGTACTGAGAAACCACAGCTCTGACCAGGAACCTAAGCATTTGGTAACAGCCATCAGCAAATCCAGCTGGATGGCCAGTCAAAACATCCATCAAGAATAACAGCTTCTCCCAGAGGGTTTCACCTGGCTCTAGGTGGCAGGGGGACAGGAGATCATCTCAGCCTGTTCACAATCCATGACCAGGGAGAAGAAAGGATGGTATAAAATGAAATTGCTGTGGTGTTTGGCTTTCACGTTTTTGAAGGTGGCTAAGTAACATCTTATGACTTGTGTGGTAGTGTGGCTGGGCAGTCTAAGTGCCATCTTGTGGAGGAAGCCGCATGTAAAGGCAGAATAAACACAGGCTAGGAAGAGGTCCTTCTGTACCCCACAACCTTAGACCTTCTGGCTCCCAGGCTCTGTCTGTGGCTAAGAGCAGTGACCAACAAGGGGTTGCAAACTGGGGTCTCAAGGGCCACATTCAGCCCACAATCAGATTGGTATTTTAAAATTTTTGCCCACAAAGTGTTCATTAAAAGGTAAATTAGTTGCCAATATTTTAAAATTGGGATATTTATATTAAAATCTTAATTTTCCAATTTCTTTTGAAAATTAATACATCCAGCTACACACGTCACAATCTTGAGTGACTATAATCAGCTGGACCTGAGGAGAGGCTGCCCCCCACGAGATAGGACATGTCCTTGCTAGTTTACCCCAGATCTTACTCTGTCCACTTTTGTCATTGAAGTGACCAGCCTGGCCTCATGGGCATTTGAATCTGTAACCTTGCAATTAGATCTCTGTGACTTTATGAGTAAATCCAAAAAAAAAAATACATAGTATTTGTTGATGAAAATAATTTTAAAAATATTTATTGTGTAATCATAGGGTAAGTCAAGATGGCAAGGAGATGCTTTCTACTCTCAAGGAGCCTAAAGTCATTTATGTTAGTTTTAGTCCTTCTGGGTTTCTGACACAAAATACCACTCATTGTTGTAATCCCAGCACTTTGGGAGGCCAAAGCAGGAGGATCATTTGAGGCCAGGAGTTTGAGACCAGCCTGGTCAACATGGTGTGAGCCTGTTTCTACAAAAAAAAACAAAACAAAACAAAAAAAAAACACCCAATGTGGTGGCATGTGCCTGTAGTCCCAGGTACTTGAGAGGCTGAGGTGAAAGGACTGCTTGAGCCTAGGAGAAGTTGGATGTTGCAGTGAGCTATGATTGTGCCACTGTACTCTAGTGTGGATGATAGAATGAGACCGTGTCTCTCTAGAGAGACAGAGAGAGAGAGAGAGAGAGAAAGAAATAAAAAACAAAACAAAAACAAAAACACACACCATAAACTGGGTAGCTTGTAAATTTCTCACAGTTTTGGAGGCTGAGAAATCCAAGTTCAAGATATCAGCAAGTTTTTGTGTCTGGTGAGGCCCCCTTTCTGGTTCATAAATGGTTGTGTTCTCACTGTGACCTCACATGGCAGAAAAGACAAAGCAGCTCTCTGGGGCCTCTTTTCTAAAAGCACTAATCCCATTCATGAGGGCTCCATCCTCATGATCTAAACAATTTCGAAAGGCCCCCACCTCCAAAAACCATCACACTGCGGGTAAGGATTTCAACATATGCATTGGGGGTGGGGGATGCACACATTTAGTCCATTGGCCCTTCTCAGAAAAACTACAATTTGCTTGAATTAATGCCATACTCAAGGCCTATGTCGCAAGGCATCTGAGAACACAGGGGAGACAAGTCAACAAAAGAAGAGTCGGGGGAAGTATCACAGATGAAGAGGCATCTGAGCTCAGTGTTATGGAATGAAGGAAATCAACACTCAGACAAAAGGTAAGGAAAGGCTCTCCTGGCAGAGGAACAGCCTATGAAAACAGAAGGTCTTGTGAAGTTTATAAAGAGGTGTAGGGTGTGACCTAAGTATTGGCTTGGTGAGGGAGCTACATCAGAACTAGACCACGAAATTCTATAGGAGCTTTATTCTATGCGGCCTATAACCAATGGCAGAAATCTAAGACTGTTTAAACTAGGGACTGCTGTGATCACAGTTACTTTAGAAAAAGAACACTTGTGGCTTAGTAGAAAATGGGTTCTAGAGGACAAATGACAAAGGAAGAACTCAGGCAGGGTCTCTTAACGATAGTGCTAGTGACAAAGAGGTTGTGAACCAAACAATGGCTCTCGGTGGAAGGGAAGAGAGGGGGCGAATGAACCGAGAAGTCCCATGAAACCTGGTGGACATGGGTTATGGAGAAGAGAGAAGAGGATGAATCCCATGTTTCCAAAATGGCAGAGTGAGGAGAATGAGGTGCCACTGATAATGAAGGGAGGTGAGAAGGTGAAACAAGTCTTGGTGGTGGGGAGTTCTGAGGGGTCAGATAATGCAATTGGTTTTAGGTCAGTGAACAGAGAGTTCAAGGTACCAGAAATTTCGAAGTCAGTAGCTGCCAAGTTCAACTTAAACAATGGCTGGCAAACTATTGCCCATGGGCCAAAGCTGGACACTGCTTGTTTTTACACAGCCTGCAAGTTAAGAATGATTTTTATATTTTAAGTAGTTGGGGGGAAAAAAGAATATTTCATGTCAACATTACGTAAAATTCAAATTTCAGTTTTGCTGCAACACAGCCACATTCATTCATTTACATATTGTCTCTTGTGGTTTTCATACCATAATGGCAGAGTTATTAGTAGTTGCAACAGGGACTATTTGGCTCACGAATATTTACTATTGGGTCTTTACAGAAAACGTGTACTGACCCCTGAACTTATTAGGTTGAATTATCTGAAATTGTTTTTGCAGATCAAAAACAGTTGAATACTGATGATTTCACATGGTTACACGTAATACACAGGTGAAGCAAAAGAGAGAGATACAGGTTTGGGTAGAACTTAACATGCATTTTGGCATTATTAGTAACATTAGCTGTGGATATACTTTGCTTTACCATTTGGAGGCCATCACTAACTTCTGTCCCCTTCACCAATATAATCAGATAACTGAGAATGAAAAAACAAACAATAAAGATCAAAAGAAGATATAATGTTGCCGCATAGATTTCCCCACATAAATATCAGCGTTTGCTTCTTCATATTGGTTGTTTAGAAATGAACATTTAACATAGTAAAAATGAAAATCAGAAAGTCATCTTCGTGTATTTCCTTTCAATAATCCTCTGGGTTCCCTTGGCAAAACCATTAATACCACCAATGTCCAACTTCCTTATTTAAATAAGGAAGTCTGTGCTCTGTCAGATGCTGGAAGAATTCCCGTACAAGGTCCCAGTGCTGCTCTGTTGGACCCAAGTGAAATCAAAATAAAAGGCCAATCCAAATAAGATTGAAGTGTTGAAGTTTTGCATAAAATAAAGCAGAAAAATGCTTTTTGCAGGTTTAGAACAATATTATTTGTATAGAGCTATTTGCATCTGTTGGTGATTAAGGGAAAAAAAGCAAAGTTCTGCTTTTCTAAAGATCAGATTTGTTTTATTTACCAGCTATATCAGTACTATCAGCAATGTGAGAAATTTTTTTAAACAAAAAATTTTTTTGAAAGTCAGTTTCAAATGTGTAATTTAAACAAAATTTTTTTTTGAAAGTCAGTTTCAAATGTGTAATTTAAAAACCCAAACTTTAAAAAGCCTGAAACTAATAAAATATGAAACCAAAAGACAGAAGTATTCTAATCTCAACAGACTTCAGATAAAACATACACATTTTTAATTGACAGGTCCTCAAAAATCCCAGACACCACCTAGGCTTTCTCCTTGTTGCTGGATAAAGAAAGAAAGTATTGGACTATCTAGGCCTCTGGTATTTTCCTTTTAAACCTTAAAGTAACACAAGAGGAATAAAGTTATACAGAAGAGGACTGTTATGTAGTAAGGAGGGTTTTACACCCTAACTTGGGAGTTATCTTTAAAGAGGTGCTATCCACCTTCACATGGGAGGCCACTCCACCTAAACATACAGCAGAGCAGGAAACATGGGAGGGGCAGGTAGACAGGTTTTTCTCTGCTAGAAATTCGAGATGCAGTCTCATATAGCTTTTAAGAGCAGAGAGACTCTGGAACCAGATTCCCTAGGTTTGAATCCTGGATCCGCAAGTAGCTAACTGCATGACTTTTGGCAAGTTATTTCCCTGCGCCTCAGTTTCTCATAAGATGGGGATAATGAACAGTATTTTTCTCATATGGTAGCTGTCTGACTGTTGTAAAAAAAGAAATGTTAAAAGTGTTTCATAGGCTGGGCATGGTGGCTCATGCTTGTAATTCCAGCACTTTGGGAGGCTGAGGCAGGCGGATTGCTTGAGGTCAGGAGTTTGAGACCAGTCTGACCAACATGGTGAAACCCTGTCTCTACTAAAAATACAAAAATTAACCGAGCGTGGTGGTGCGTGCCTATAGTCCCAGCTACTTGGGAGGCTGAGGCACGAGAATTGCTTGAACCCGAGAGGTGGAGGATGCAGTGAACCGAGATGGCGCCACTGCACTCCAGCCTAGGCAACAGAGGGAGAATCTGTCTCAGAAAAAAAAACAAAAACAAACAAACAAACAAAAAAACTACAAGTGTTTTATACTTAACAACTTAATGCTTTTAACTGTAAACATGAGAAAGGTGTTGTTAGTATCCTCATTTTATTGGCCCCGTCAATGTCATATGCATGATGATTTATTTAGGTAAATGTCCTAGGTGAGCCATTCTGATATCTTCTTATAGCAACTGAGGTTTCACATTATGTACTGTGCTCACACATATGATAATCTTGCAATTAGTTGCACAACAGACTATAAATAAAACACAGGTAACACAAGAAGGAATTGTGACATGTCACATGGTTTCAGTACTTCAGTATATTTTTTCCAAGGCAAGCACAGTATTACTGCAAATGTACATTAAAAGTGATAATCAATTTTCCCCTTACTACTTCCGTCTTTTTTAAAAAGTACTTTTTGAGAAAAGTATTTTAACTGAAAACAATTCGCTTTGAAAAATCTTTACCCTAGTGTTAATTAACCTGCAGAGAAAGTTTGTTTCCAGATTAAAGACTGAACAATACATCAAGTGGCCCTTTGAAAACTAGTTGATATCTGATCAAATATTTTTACTTTTGTCCCGAGACCCAGGGCAAAGCTCAGTTAACAATCCAAGTCTCCCTAATTTACAAGGGAAAGAACATGCTAATTTAGCCCTTGAGGTCTCAGAATGACCAATCTGAGTTTCATTTTAGGCAAACTGATTTGTCTACCCTAAGAAAGCTAGAAAGTACAATAAGACTTTGCTATGGCCTTTGTCAGCCTTAAACAATGAGATTCAGAAATTATGACTAAGCATCGAGCTTATTCCAGCGCAGTGCAAAGCTTAAGAATAGCCACCTGGGCAGCACACACTCCAAATGGATGGGGTTGGTGTTCCAAACTGGAGAAGCTAAGGTTTCACTTATATAGGCAGAAACAGTTTCAGCAGGGTTCAGCACTTTCTGTACAAAGCCAGTATGTAACATTACGGCGATTTGCTTAGTATGGATTGCTACATTCCAAGGAAGATTGCTTTAGCATTCCTAAGAAATAATGTTCTGAGGGGCAAGGGGGGCGTCTTATCTCTGATGCTGCTTCTTCATTGCTAATCATTTACAGGAAAAGGCAGAAATTGCAACCGCATGCTACATGATTCAGGTTACATAGCCACATTCCTCTCAAGGCTCAAGATAACTTAAATTTCCAACAGCTTTAAGTTTGGATTATTTAATTTCACACTTTGAGGGAGACAAATGCACTGAATGTAAGCTATTTTAAATTAGATGCTTAATACCATCCTTAAATAAAAAGGACAAGGTGGACTACAAATATATTTCAATTAGTCAAGGGTAGATGTGTTCCAAAATGTTGTGTGTTTATTTCAGTTGTGTTCTCCCTATCTCAAATCACATAGCATGGAGTAGGCACTCAATAAATGTTAACTGAATGAATAAACAAATTAACTCATTTTGCCCTAACACCCCATGGGAGAGAGACTAGAATAATGAAGGTGTTCTAAGCCTGCCCATATATTTCTTAAAGCTTACAATATTTGGAGTTTCTCATTTGATTTCTGCATTCCATAGAAAAAAATTAATTATAAGCACTTCTACTAGGAAATGAGCTTGGGAGTAGGATATGTTAAAGTGACCCCTAAACATTCTCCAGCAAAGAAGTGGCTGATAGATGTCAGAGCCTAGGGTACCTCTTCATCCAAATTCCACCTCTGGCTTCTGCCTTATAAATAAGTTCTCACCCTATTAACAGTTATAGCCGACCAAGAAGGCCCTGGAGGGCCAGGATGGCTCTTTCACAACATCAAAAGACTACTGCAAAGGAGGGAAATTCCAAAGTTCTAAGCAGGACCTGGAAGTAGCAGAAGGCAATTCTGACACTATCGGTTTGAAGCTACCCAGCCATGCAATGAGTTACCTCAAAAAATAGAATTCCCTTTACTGGAAATGTCCAAAAGCTGGCTTATGACCTCCCAGGGATACTCTGAGGGTCTCTGCATGGAATGGGAAGTTCCTAAGGCTTCTTTTCCAGCTGTTGAGCCTATACCTCCATCCTCTTCTTGCCTCCATCTGTAGTTAATATAAAATCTATACTTCTTTCAGAGCTAAAATTTACACAGAACATAGTTTTAGAAAAGTGGAGTGGTACTTCTTGCTGAGGCAATTCTCTCACACCTGGTAGACCATATTTGAGGTATGGCAAGTCTCTGTAAAAATGGAAATTTCATTGACTTGACTTCCTATCCCCAACTAGACCTTTAATACGGGCGTACAAGGGAACCTCAAGTGTTGCTGTTCCTTGGGGGCTGCAAATGTGGCTTGCTGTTCTTCCTCCTCAGACAACTTTCCCTGGGAGATTCTATTCCCAAGGCTTCATTTAAGATCCAAACACTAAGCACTGCCAAAATCATGTCTACAGTACAGATCTCTGGGGTGCCTGGCCCGTGTTTCCAAATACCTTTAGAATATATGCATTTGCATGTTGCACAACATGGAAGCTGCCTAACCCTATATTCATTTCTCCTTCCTTCTGCTGTCTCCTTCCTGTCTCAAATACGATCCTCCTTCTGGTGTTCTTTGTCTTAGTGGACCAAGAATTCCAAGGAGCATCCTTGTCCTCCCAGCTTACTCCTCTCCCTACATCTAGCTTCTCAGCCTGTGGGGCTAAGTCGTAACTATGACTTACATCCCCAATTCCATGCCTTGTTCAGGCCCTTGTCACATCCAGCAGGCACCAATATTTAAACCTCCTAACCTGTTGTCTCTTCTTGGTAAATCCTGCACAGCATGGCCGGACTGACCTTTCTCAACCTTGAATGTGGCCATGTCCCTCCCATGCTCAAATATCTCCAAATGGGCTCTGAAGATTTCAGGATAAAATTTAAACTTTTGGGCCAGGCGCAGCGGCTCATGCTTGTAATCCCAGTATTTTGGAAGGCCAAGGCAGGCGGATCATCTGAGGTCAGGAGTTCGAGACCAGCCTAGCCAACATGGCGAAACCGTCTGATTTAAAAAAAAAACACAAAAATTAGCTGGGCATGGTGGCAGGCACCTGTAGTCCCAGCTACTAAGGAGGCTGAGACAGGAGAATCTCTTGAACCCAGGAGGCGGAAGTTGCAGTGAGCCAAGATTGCGCCAGTGCACTCCAGCCTGGGCAACAGTGAGATTCCGCCTCAAAAAGAAAAATTTTTTTTTAACTTTTTAGCTTACCACATCAGTGTCTTCCTGACGGGCCCTCTGCATATCCTCAGCTTCCCCCATCTGGTCTCCTCACACCCCCTCATCCTTAGCCATAATAAACAGCTTGTGGTTTACAAAAAGCACCCAGTTGCTACATAGCACGATTCCTTCTCACATGCCTTTTCCACCCCCTGCAATGACCTAACCCCCTCTTGTCTGACACACATCCCTTGTCCTTCAGTATTCAGTTTGTTAAGGCTGTTTTGCATGCACTTTATTGTTCTCAAAGACTGCAGTGTAACCAGTAAGTAGCACAGTGCTCATAGTATGGAAATCACCAGAAACTTGGATTGGTGTCCTGGCTCTGCCACTGGCTAGTTATGTGCCTTGGGGAGGTTAATGGGCTACTGTGTGGACTAAGAGAATGCATAAATGTAAAGTGCATACACTTGTCAGAGACATGTTTTTATCTGCCCAGACTCCCTTTCTCCTAGACATCACCTTTCCTTCCCACCCTCCTCCATCCCATTCATATGGTTTTTCCATGGCCAGAGGTGACTGGTCTAGGGATGGCCACCTGATCTCTGAGCTGAGCCAATTAGGGCCCTTCTATGAAAAATGAAAGAAAGAAAAAGGCAGCAGAAGGCAAGAGGGGGAAGAGAGGGAGAGACAAAGAGGAGAATACATATTTGTGAGAAGAGTACATATTGGAAATAGAATCTCAACAGAGTCCCTAGTTCTAGGTGTTTCCGAGCCCCATTTGTCTTTGTAATATCTGGGTAACCCCAGTATTCTCTAATAAATTCCCCTTGAATGGCTGTCAATTGCAAGCTAGAGTATAGCAAGACCCAACTCTCAATACACCCTCACTATACTATCATTAGTAAACTGTAAGCGCCTTGAAGGTAGGGGTAGAATCTTATTTAATTCTGTATTCTCAGAGATTAGCATAGTGGCTGATATACTGCAGGCAGTCAAATACCTACTAAATGAAAGGTTTGTTGACTTCAGGGGAGAAATTGTAATTCAGGGTTAAAACTTACATCACAAGCTCAAGGATCTCCACCTAACATCCTGTGCTAAGAGGTAAAGGACAACAAGAAGTAGCAAATTTTTGCCAGTTATGACCAGAGCAAGCCAGTGAGGTAAACATCTGATAGCCACTGGTCAGGCATATTTAATCTTCTGAATATCTTTGATTTATTATCAATTGAGTAAATCAAAGTTTATTTTAAGGATACAAAAAAAAAGCTGTTAAACTTACATAGATAACTATTACTGAAGCTTACCAAGAGTAGACAGTGAGCTGTTCAGAAATCTAGCAACTGAAAAAAAAAAAAAAAAATCATCACTCCCATGGCCTGGGATACGGAAGGACTCAGAAATTGTTGGAAATTCCACAGACTCAAAATGAGGTAACTGTTTACCTTCCTTATTGCATTTTAATCTAGAGATTAAAATAGATCTCATTGTTCCAGAATCCTGCCTATGGTAAGAAATAAGTTCTCAATAGCTGAGAATAAATTTTAATAGCGGAACCAGAAGCATAAGAGAGGAAATCAGGAGGACGAATTTTTCTTCATAAAAAGGACCATGAGGTTAATTTTCATTTCATTACATTTCTAAATTGCATATACTTTTGTATGCTGGTTGCAAAACATCCTTTCTGTATTGACATGAAGTATAAATTAATCAGTAAATACATAAAATTCTTACAGCCTACATTTTCAAAATAGTTCCTAACTCATTAATTTATTCCTAAAATAAGGTGCAAAAGTTTATTAATAAGATGACTAATAAATCTGATACATGAATTAACCAAAACCAACACCAAATCACCGTTAGATTCAGGCTTACCTGAAAATTTTATTAAACCACAACTTAATAAAACACAATACTAAATGACTACAAATGCAATCTAGGACACTTTCCACGGCAAGCTATATTTAGGACTCCAAGCTCTGTTGTGTAGAATGGTTCTCAGATTTTCATGTGCCTATGAGTCATCTGGAGGACTTCTTAAAACATCGTTTTTAGGGCCCCACTCTCTGAGATTCAAACTCAGTAGATCTAAGGTAGGATCTGAGCAAAGCTCCCAAGTGGCGGTGACACTTTGGGCTTACTGATGATGACTGAGTTGCACTGGCCTGGATGAGTCATGGTCGTTTTGATTTCACCAAGCACTGGAATTCCCCTGCATCCTCAGCCTCATTCCACTGAGCTGGAGAATTGTACGTGATATACCCTTAGTTTATAATCCACTGGTGGTGGCTGGTACTACGAGAGTCAGAAGCTCAAGAGACTCCTCGAGATGGAAAGGGGATCCTAGTGAGGCACTGAATTATGGTAATAGGAACATAAACCTGGTGGGGTTGGGGGGCAGTCACTGGGAGTGGGACAAGGGGGACTAGGGACTAGGATAATGGGGACTCCCAAAAAAGTTGGGAACAAAAATACTGGCAGGTCATTAGCTGCAGGGGAAGGGAGTGGGAATAGTGGTGAATGAGAGACTACCTCACGTGGAATTCCTGTTAGGAAATGGTTGGGAATAGAAAAGAAATGGTAACAGAGGGTGGGAGAGGGCAGGGGACACACAGGAAGCTTGTTTCCCAAGGCGGAAGTGGTTGCCATACAAAGGGGTACAGGGCATCCGGATTGCTCGGCACATCCAACCTGGAAGGTGAATGACCATCTGGGACAACTCTTTTTATATCAAAGATAATGATACACTATCTAAATTATCGATTACAACACACTTTTACTAGAAAGAAAAAGGACTGAAATAACACTTGTAAATACTTGTGATTTAATTGCATATGTCTCAGTTGAGCCTCCCAACAACAAGATAGATAGGGAAGGTATTATCTGTCCCATTCTATAAAAACTGAATCCAGAAAGCTGATTGACCTGGGGTCAGATAGCTATTGGGTGGTAAAATCAGACTGATATCCCACCTGATTCCAAAGCCTATTCACCCACTACCCTATGCAGCAGAGAAAGGAAGCCGAGCAGCTCTCAGATCTAGAAGGAAAACGAAGGGTCCACTGGTATCATACAAGCCAAGTGTGAGGTTTTAAGAGGGAAAGGTGCCAGGTGCTAAGAAAAGTTCGAGTGCCCACTAGATATGGCAAAGAGGTTATCAGTGGCCACTGGTAAGGACTATAAAATTCAAAGTACTAAAATACTCTCCCCTCCCAGAGAAAGAAAAGTTTTAAGATGATAAAATGCACTAAGTCTGAGATGGAATGCATTCATTTCCAGGGAAGTATTTCACTTATCTGCTTCCTTTTTATGAATAAGTTAAAAACTTGAAACAGCATCCATGCCTCTACACAAATTTTAGCTCTAATCCAAAGGTGACACTGTTAAACAACTGCTCTAAAATGCTGTCACAAGTTTCTAAAAATTATAAATAGCAATTTACAGAGTAATTAAATAACAATTTTTTACTTTTTAATTTTTTTGAGACAGCGTCTCAGTCTGCCACCCAGGCTGGAGTGCAGTGGTGTGTGATCATGGCTCACTGCAGCCTAAAGCAATCCAGGCTCAAGAAATCCTTCTCCCTCAGCCTCCAGGTAGCTGGAACTACCGACGTGTGCCACCATGCCTGGCTAATTTTTTTTCTATACTTTTTGTAGATACAGGGTTTCACCATGTTGTTCAGGCTGGTCTCAAACTCCTGGGCTCAAGCAATGCACCTGCCTTGGCCTCCCAAAGAGCTGGGACTACAGGTGGGAGCCACTGTGCCTGGGCAACAATTTTTTTAAGTTAGCTCCAAATTCCATGGACATTTCAAAACTTAATATATATGTTTTTATTATATATATATATATATATGTAGTTAAAGATTTACTGATAATTTAGTTTTAAACTTTCAAATTATTTTTTAAAAATAATTTTGACTCCTGAAAATTAAATAAAAATTTTTAAAAGCACACCCAATAATTAAAAAGTTAACTGCATAGCAAATTGGTAATCTAACAATACAAATTAGTAATCAAAAAATGCAAGTGACTTTTAAACAACTATAGGACAAAAATCTAAAGAGGAAAAATGTAAACAAAATAAAATCCCAAAATGTCCTTGGCAGTTTTACTGTTAGAAATATCGGTATTGACATTTTGAAACTATGTATATACGGATATATAAAGATATATTTTAAAATATGTATTATATAAAATATATATTCTAGTAACATATACATAAACTATATATGTAATATATATATATATATATATATTTTTTTTTTTTTTTTTCTTTTGTAGGGGAAAGCATGAATGCAGTCCCCCACTACCACAAATTATGCAGTCGAGTTTCGCACTTTTGGTGAAATCACAGGGGTCAGCGCATCCAGAGTGCAATGGATAAACCTCGCCCTGGGAAAACTACCTTCGTGATCATGTTATCTCCCCTGCCAGGTAAGAACGGGATATAGAATAAATGTTATTTATTAACAGCCATAATCATTAATGTAAGGCAATAAATATAAATAAATTGAAGAAAAACCTTGTAATGTTAAATTTGAATTGGAGATATCAATATGAAGTCAACTGCTAAATACATGCATTTTTTAATGCTGTCTACTCAAAGGGCCTGGAAACAAGGACATCCCAGGACTGTGAGCATTCTAAACACCCAGACTTTGGTTTCCAAATACTACTCCCCAGTGAAAGAAACCAGCGTTTCTTGGCAAAATGGTGATTCCAGATATGAGACAGTAAAAGTATAAGGTGAGGCAGAGGCAGCTTGTAGGGCCAGAAAGCATAAAAGCGCTCAAAGATAATACGGCATTTCAGAAGGACACAGGAGTATGCTTGAAGGGGCTATCACTGGTTATTCTGAGTTAATTAACCTCAAAAACAAACGTTAACACAGAGAAAAAAGAAATCCCTAAATCTACAGTGCTAATTAAAAGGAAAAATAAAACTAAATTGCTAGGGCTGGGCGCAGTGGCTCATGCCTGTAATCCCAACACTTTGGGAGGCCAAGGTGGGTGGATCGCCTGAGGTCAGGAGTTCAAGACAAGCCTGGCCAACATGGTGAAATACTGTCTCTATTAAAAATACAAAAAATAGCCAGGCATGGTGGCGGGCACCTGTAATCCCAGCTACTTGGGAGGCTGAGGCAGGAGAATCACCTGAACCCGGGAGGTGAAGGTTGCAGTGAGCCGAGATCGTGCCATTGCCCTCCAGCCTGGGCAACAAGTGTGAAACTCCATCTCAAACAAACAAAAAACTAAATTGTTACAACTGGAGGTGACTATCATACTAGTTACTTATTCTGAAAATTGATAATTAAAGGAGAGAAATTAAACATTGACCTATCTTGTTGAGAAAAAAAAACTAGTTTTTTCCTAGTTAATAAAGTACTAGGGACTGAATGTTTGTATCTCTGCCAAAATTCATATGTTGAAATCCTAACCCCTAATAGGATGCTGTTAAGAGATGGGGCTTTTGGATGGCCGGGCGCGGTGGCTCATGCCTGTAATCCCAGCACTTTGGGAGGCTGAGGTGGGTGGATCACGAGGTCAGGGGTTCGAGACCAGCCTGACCAACATGGTGAAACCCTGTCACTACTAAAAATACAAAAATTAGCTGGGTGTGGTGGTGGGCGCCTGTAATCCCAGCTACTCAGGAGGCTGAGGCAGGAGAATTGCTTGAACCTGGGAGGCAGAGGTTGCAGTGAGGCGAGATTGTGCCACTGCACTCCAGCCTGGGCGACAGAGCAAGACTCTGTCTCAAAAAAAAAAAAAAAAAAAAAAAAAAAGATGGGGCTTTTGGGAGGTAATTCGGTCATGAAGGTGGAGCCCTGGTGAATGGGGTTGGTGCTTTTGTAACAGAAACCCCTGGGAGCTCTCTGGCTTTCCTTCCTACATGTGAGGCTACAAGAAGGTGGCAGTCTATAACCAGGAAGTCTATAACCAGGCCCTCACTGGAACTTGACCATGCTGGCACCCTGATCCCGGACTTCCAGCCTCTGGAACTGTGAAAAGTAAATTTGTTGTTTATAAACCACTCAGTCTGTGATACTTTGTTACAGCAGCCCAGACTAAGAAATAATAAAGAAATGTTATTTTTTACAGAAAAATGCCATAATGTAGAGGAATTGATAATTGGAAAATAATCATTCTGCAATCTGCAATGACATAATTGGTTTGGGCAAAGATCATCCACAGATGCTAAATCTCTTAGATGAAAGATTATTGTCAAAAGAGTGGTTACGTGGTGCCACCTCACAGATTTCTTGCTAATTTCATGGAGACAAACATACCTTTAAAAGGGAAAGATATGGTGAAACCAGTGACCAAACATGGGTCCTGTGAGTGGGATGACCCGACACTGCATGAGTGGGATACACCTCCTGATGTGATGCAACTTGAAATGCACAGCATCACCTAGAAAGTATTCTTCCCAATCTAACTAAGCCTTTAAGCATAAATCCCAGTGTATGGGAAACAAAGGAGATAGAGAATTGGGCTAATCATCACAAGGAAACAACTAGAAAAGACTAAAACATTGTGATAGTCTGTAGAAAACTAGTTTGGTTTCTTCAAAAGGTCAACCTTATAATAAAAAGGCCATAAAAAGACATTTCTGGCATGGGGGGGTGGAAATGCAAATATGGACCATATGTCATGAATCAATGAGAAGTTTCTTGGGGGCAATAGTGGTTTGTGCTTCTGTAGGAGAAATGTGCTTGTTCTTAGGTGATTCAGAGTGAAATATTTAAGGGTTAGATAATTGAAAAGGATTCAAAGGAAAAAATGTATTTAGGGAGATAAAGCAAACTAGCGAAATGTTAATAACATGAATCTAGGTGAAAGATATTCAGGTACACATTAAATTATTCTTTCAACACTTCTACATATTTGAAATGTTTAATAAAAGGTTGAGAGAAGGATCTACATGTTGCTTTAATCCTATGAGGAAATGAAAGTTTTTACAAATGCTAACGATAAAATGTGAAAACATATGTAAAATTCAAAATTATAGAAAGAGGACTAAAAGAAAATATCAAGAATGGAAGGAGTTTCAATGCACATATACTAACCACAGTTCAGATACTTATTAAAAATCAAGACTCAAATATAGCTCTCGGTTTCCTGGCTGCCACAGCAGAACTGTGGCCACTGTCACAACTTTCCATCATCCAAAGGCCAACACTGCTAGTTCTATAGGGAAACTAGAGCTGGTTCAGAGGAAATGCTTCTTCCCATGGGTTTCCTATGGGAAAACCTCATTGATAAAGGGAACAACATCCTCATCATCACCCCCACAATATATGCAAGGGGAAGGGAGCCTACTCCTTTCTATTGTCTGTCTTGCTATAGAAGATAAGGAAGTTCTATTGTCTATCTCTCTACAGAAGATAAGGGGGTACTTCCAAAGTCAAGTGCACTGAAAGCCCTATTGGGAAGAGAGGTAGGTAGGGATGAAGAATAAAGACAAAATTCACAGAGGACTACAGAGATGGCCAAGCTGCACATCATTCAAATCAACTTCCATAGATGCCATCTGCTCCAAAAAAGTCTTTTGATAAAAAGCTGGGCAGCAGACCAAAAAACAAAACAAAACAAAACATGAAAGAAACGACAAAAACCGTCATTTTCTGTTTGTTGCTCACATATGGAAACAAGATTGATTTCTGCATTGTTGAAAAGAGATCAACTTTTTCTTTAAAGCTGAGCAGCACATTTACTGTTGAACTCTGACAAGTATAAACAGTGTAGAAATTACTCCTGGAAAAACTAGATAACTCAGGCAACTCTCACCGCAATGGATGGCCACCCCATCTGCACATAAAAGTTACTCTGGTCTGCTGCAACTCAGGAATAACCTACAGTCTAGAAAATCTTAACATTCAATGCTGAAAAGTAACACATCTGACACTTTGATCACTCTCCAGAAGCTTTACCCTTTTGCCTTATGCGCATACTACTTCTAATTATTTGGGGTAGTCACAGGGGTGGGGGTGGACAGGAGTGACCTTGGCAAGTTACTGATAGCTCAGTTTCTCCACCTAAAAATGAGGACAATTTAGTATTTAACCTCTCAGGGTTATGAAGATCAAATGAGTTTTATAACAACCTGTGAAAGCCTGGCATACTGTAGGGCCTCAAAAATGTTCTAGCACACTTATTTTTTAGGTAGATTCATCTTAAGTAATAGCCATGAAATCATGAGTATCACATCAAAGCTTTACTTTTATCTAACAGACATTGAGAGAATGTGCCTCTTAAATCATTTTGTAGCCTTCAGAAATAGGTAAATGTTTGTCACTCTCTTCTGGAAGGCAGAATAACACAAAAGCAATATTAAAAAACATAAAAATAAAAAATTTAGAAGTATGTTTGTTTTGGGAAAGAAGACGGAGGATAGACCCAAATTTTCTTCTAATGGTCAAGAGATAGTTCCTATAACCCTGACCCTCACCCACAGTATAGGCTCAGCATAAGCTTCAGGGATTAGACATCTGGTAACTAATATAGTTTCCTCTAAACCAGCCACTTCCCAGAGTCAAACATAGAAGGAGAGTCAGCAAAAGCCACCGTGTTAGAATGCTCTTGAAAAATTTCCCCATGTGATAAAGAATGTACTGATCCCAGTAATAATAGAATAATAGGCCAAATGTAGGGTGACCAGCTGTCCCAGCTTGCCTGGCACTATTCTGGTTTTAGTGCTGAAAGTTTTCCCATCCTCTCGCTTCCTGGCAAACCACGATGTTGGTAACCCTCCTTAAAGCTAATTTGCTCTTCATGTAAAACACCGCTCCAAGCAACACAGACTGGAGACTTTTTAAGTTGGAAACTGACATAGATATTAGACAGTATATCCAACAAACTACTAAGTCTAAAGTTGAGGAAGGCAGAAAGGGGCAAACTATACAGACACACCCAGAACCCAGAGAGGATTATCTCTGAGGCAATGAGCAGAAACAGGTTGTCATGGCATAAAGCCCAAGAGTCACAACAGATTTTGAACACTGTGGTGCCAAAAGTGCTAAGGTTTCAATTAGCAGTGAGAAAAGATGACTTCTTAGGACCCAACATCACTGGGCTAATGTGTTACATTTGGGGCTGATTCCTTGGATCCCTGGGATTTCAAGTTGTACGAATCCAATCTTCCAGTTATCAGTAGAAAGTTCAAGACTTCAAGACTTTTCCATCTAAAGCACCCATGTTATTCCAGGTCTCTGGGCCTGTGAATGAACTGTCAAGTGAAAAAGTCAACAACTGAGTCCAATTTTCATGCTTCTTTGCATGTCTGGCAATTTTTAATTAGATTCCTGACACTGACTTTGAGCTTATTGGGTACTGGATATTTTTGTATACCCATATTCTTGAGCTGTGTTCTCAAACAAAGGGACATAGTTACCTTGAAAGAGTTTGATCCTTTCAGGTTTTCCTTTTAAGATGTGTTATGTGGGATGAGACTGTGTTAAGTACAGCTGATTATCCCCTACTATTTAAGGCAAGACCCTTCCAAATGCACTGTGAATGAGGTTTTCCCATTTGGTTGATGGAAGAGGCACTATTCTTGGCTCTGTGCAAGCACTGGGTACTGTTCCCTCTAATGCATTTGGATGGCTTCTTCTCCAGCTGGTTTCCTCATGTGAATGTGCTGATCAGAACTTTGGTGAATACTTGAGGTAGACTCTCTGCAGATCTCCAGAACTCTCCCTCTGTGCAACTATGTCTTCTCCAGGACACTGTTCTATGAAATCTAGCCTTCCTGGTCTCCTCAGACTCTCAACTCCTCTTCAACTCAGAGGGTTTGCTTGGTTCTGCCTGGGTGGGGACCTCTCAAATGAGCATAAGTTAAGGAGGGGGCAATCTCTCAAAGTGGGGACAATCACAATCACAGGGCTCATCCCATTTCCTTCCCATCTTTCAGAGATCACTGTCTTTTGTTGCCTGATGCCCAGTGTCCCACAAACCATTGTTTCATGTATTTGTTGTCTCTTTTATTTTGTCAGATGAGATGGTACATCCAATATACATATACTGTTACTTCATCTTGGTTGGATGCAGAAATATCCCAGGCTCATTTTCAAGCTAGATGAAGGATATTCAATGTTCCCAATACAACAAAATGATAAATGTTTGAGATGATATGGTAATTGCCCTGATCTGATCACTATATTACATGTATTGCAACATCATTATGTATCCCATAAATATGTATAACTATGTGTCAATTTTAAAAATTAAAAGAGGGAATCTTTGTCAACATTTTAAAAATGAACTGATGCCAAACAGGATCTGACACTGTATCTAGTACTGCACTGAAAATTTTACTTTAGAGAGTGAAGCAGTATTTATAACGATGGATGGGATCTTGTGACCTTTTGGGAGATCACAAGAGCAGGAAAGATCCCTACAGCTTCACAGGGTACCATGCACTTGTCATTTTGTCACAATAATCTATTTCGCCTCCTAGCTATGCTAGGATATTAATTTACCTAAGAATTGTCTTTTCTTAAATTGGGTAATACATAGGTCTAATGTGTATATGTGATCATTATAGTAGTTTATGAATCAGACTCAAAGGTGTGGAAGGATCTTCTGGAATCATATAATTCCCTAAGGTCTTCACCTTCAGTGAAGACCAGATTTCAGTGTGTGCGTGTGGTGGAGAAAGGAGGGATGTATCTTATTCATCACAACATCCCTAGAACGCAGCAAAGGGCTGGCACAAAGACAGCACTCAAATATTTTAACAAACAAAGGAAGGAAGGAAAGATTACTACTGTTTTGGCCAGTTAAATACGTAACATGAACTCGAACGGCTTTCAGTGGTTCCAAGGCATCTTGAGTGAAACATATATAACCTCCTTTGTCCTCCCGGTTTGGTTAGAAGCAAAGGGAAGAAGAATGGTGGTTGTGATCAGTGAGAACACAGATAACTGGTTTTTGTAGTTGTTACCCAACTAATCCTAGTTTTTAAAAAAATTTATTTTATTTATTCACATAATAGGTAAGATTATAAATCACCCCAAAGAAATAGTATCTGCTTATAAAACAGCCTCACATGCTCTTTATAAGTCCAAATTGAAAGTTCTCTTTTAGTCTTCATGATGATGCCTCAGGAACAGATTCAGCTGTTTTGGGTCTGGGTTCAAGTCCACTGCACGTCAAGTTTTTAAATTTTATTTAAGCCCTTCATGCTGAAGCTCAAATTCATGTTATCACATTGCTGTCACTGAAGGTTCTACTCAACCTTCTCCTCTCCAAATTAGACCACCCTTGCGTGCTCTTTATACCAGCCCCTCATACCTCTGAACTTTATATTAAACATTTATTATATTGTGCACATTATATTTTATTGTACTCATTTGAAGGCACAGTTAGTTTTCTTTGTGAGGGTTTCATGAGGGCAGTCATGCACCCAGGTCAGCACCTTGCATAATTATTTAATGTATATACCCTTATCTATTTGTCATGAGGCTTCAGACTTCTTATGGCTCCTCTTTGACCCATCTTTCAAAAATAAGTCCTAGTCCACATTTGCAATGGATCCCCAAATGGACCATCACCACCACCACGACCACCCCACCACCACCCCATCACCCCACCACACCCCCTACCACTCCCCAGATAATCTCTCCATTGCTTTCACTTCCATTTGATTTTACATCTTTCAGTAGCTACCACAGAGAGCCTTGTCTTATAATTACATAATCAGGTATCTTTCTACCCTATTAAATTGACAAGAATCCAGAGTCAGAACTCAGTAGTATTCATCTTTGTGCTGCCTGCAGGATGTGGCCCAGAGATTGGGGTACAAATAATTATATTATGCTATTATTGATTACAGGCACCAACTGAGATTGGCTAAGCCTTTTCCTAGGGTTTCTAGCCAGTTTAACAGGCTAATTTAGGCTCCTTTTTTAGCCCTGGCAAGTGGAATTGCAAAGAGGAAATGCTTTTGTTGTTGTTGTTGTTCATTGTTTTTTTCATAAATAACTCTACACGTTTCCTAAAAGTTTGCTTTTCAGAAACCACTTGCAAGTATGCAATCTCTCTCCCCCACTGTCCACACCTCCACAGGGCAGAAATTGTGAGTAAACTGCCATTCCTATAGTGTCCCGGCAGGTCTGCCTAAGCTTTCAAAACTGTCCTCAAACTTTTTTAGTCGAATTTTACACTGTGTCTAATACTCAATTGAAAGGAAAAGTGAAATGCTGGTCATCAAAATCTTCTTAAGGCTTTAAGCAAATAAGGAGATATGGGTAAACATGACTATTATTCAATGTCAGTTTTATTCCTCAGCTATAACACCCTTTATAATTTAACTGCTTTGGTAAAATACAGGAGCTTTAAATACCTCTCACTCTCTGCCAGATAAGGAAGATGAACAGTCAGGGGGGACAAAATTTTTTAATTCACAGAATTTCAAGAGAATACAATCTAAAACCCATTTTAAAGATTTTATTTCTTCCTTTATTCTAATTGTCACACATTAATTTCTCATTATTTGCCTCATACTATGTACAAACACAAATGAGCCAAAAAATCTGTAAAGTCAGAAGCTAAGTTGGTAGCAACAGGCTGACAATTATCATAATGGATATATATGAATTCCATAACCATATACATTGATCCAGCTTCAGTAACAGCAGCAAATGCTATCCCTGGAAGAAACAGGGGAGGAGTAGCTTAGGGAAGTAGCTGTATTAGGAAACAAGCCACTAGGAAGCACGCGATCTTCAATTCTAGTTCCTCATTAACATTCATCCAAAAAACAAGGGGGAAATAGCGTGTAAAAAGCAAGGTCAGATCTCAAAATAGGTGGATGTTACATTTTCACATCTAGCTCTTGAATCAATAATTTGTTCATTTTTGTGCCTTTTCCGGCTCCACAGGTAAAGCAAGATACTCAAATGTCTGTTTTCAAAATGAACCCTGCAGTGACTTGCATTTTAAACAGCATGGTGCATTTATTATCTTTAATAAATGGCCACATTTTGGAGGAAGTTAACTGTCTCAGCAAATGACAGAAAATGATCCTTTCACATCTGCAGCTAGCAATCTAAGCTCTGAATAGTGATTCATTCACATCAGTCAGTCAAATAAGGGCCTAATTCCTCTTCCAAATTTATACTGCTATTGTCTCATGGAACAATCACAAATGCAAAGCCTTCAAGGCTTTGCATTCAAAAATCTCAAGTTAGGAAGTAGATCACCTGAATGAGAAGAAACAAAGCTATCATCTGACACCAATGCTTGGCACGAGGCCCTTCACATCCCAAGGGACAAAGTCCCTGCCTGGAAATAACCCAAGGAGTGGGGAACATCCATTGTTGCTGTGGGGGCCACCTTCTGCCTATAATTTCCTCAGGAGGCTTCTCTTTCACTTCTTAAGAGACATTCAAGAGTTAGAAGCACAGAATTAAAAAGGAATATAGCATGCGCTAACACAGAACATCATAAACCCAAGAGGCTGAAAGAGAAAGTATGCACGTGTGCTGGTCTTCTGGGGAGGTGAAGAGGTGAAGATAATCTGTTCTCATGCTGCTATGAAGAAACACCCGAGACTGGGTAATTTATTTAAAAAACAGGTTTAATTGACTCACAGTTCCACATGGCTGGGGAGGCCTCAGGAAGCTTACAATCGAGGCAGAAGGATAAGCAAACACATCCTTCTTCACATGGCAGTGGGAAGGAGGAGTGCAAAGCAAAGCGGGGAAAGTCCCTTATAAAACCACTGCCATTAGATCTCGTGAGAACTCACTATCATGCAAACAGCATGGGGGTAACCACCCCCACGATTCAATTACCCTACCGGGTCCCTCTCATGACACATGGGGATTATAGGAACTACAATTCAAGACGAGATTTGGGTGGGGACACAGCCAAACCATATTAGAGGGGATGTTGAAAAGAATCAACAATCAAAACCTCTGAAAGTATACCTTTCAAGCCTAAAGATCTTAATATATAACCATTAAAAAAAAAAAATCAAGAAACAAAACAGGCACAAAGCTCCATGTCACCTAAACTGATAATTATGGGAAAAGCAGAACTCAGACTTTGAAAATGATTTATATAAACTGTTTCATCTTTCAGATGAAGAAAATGAACTGTAGAAAATTCTCCAAGTTGTCCAAGGTCACATGATGACCCTGATTACGATGTACTGAATCCCTGACGCATCTCCTACAACTCAGTGTTGAAAGGCTCAGCATGCCTTGGTGCTCCTCCTTCCAAGCGTAAAGATTAAATTCACAACATCACTATAACCTCTGCTTTCTAAAGAATCATATTCCAATATCCCCTGCTCCGATTTACAGCAGTTTGAATTGTTGCTATTAAGTTTCCTGGCCACAGAAACGATGGGGCTGTTGGACGAACATGGCTCAACACTGACTGGGTGTGGGAAAATGAAACTGCACCGTCTCTTATTTCGTGTTTTATCATTTACCCAGCACTTCCACATGCATCATCTTCCTTCACACTCAACAATCCTACGTGGCAGGAAGAGCAGGCATTACTCCTCCCTTCTTCTAGATAAGAAAACTGAGTCTCAGACCTGCCTAACTGCAACAAAATAGAATACGAGTAACATGATATTGGAAACTAAGACAGGCAGTGAGATTTATTGAGACTAGAATCAACTTAAAAATTGAACTAGACTAGGTTAAAATCCCACTTGCTTCTTTACTAGCAAAATAAGCTATGGGCCTCATTTCTCTCCTCTGAATCAGAGCTACTATAACCACCTTCCTTCCAGGCATTTTTGAAGATTAGACAGAGATTCTGCAAAACGCCTGGCACAGCAGCAGTCTCTCAGCAAATGCCGGCTAGCATTAGGAAGCACTAAAATTAAACATTCCAACAAATCACGTTTCAAGTCCTGGAAACTGTAAGTAGTTAATACTAACAGTTTCATTTGAACTACAGAATCTTCAGACATGGAGTTGACAACAGTTGATTAGCTTCAGTTGACATTTATAGCCATACCCTTTTCTATTTGTTCAATTATTTCTGGCCCTATTGACTTTCTATGACTTTTTGCAGGTTGCTTTCTCCTCGTCAGACACATTGCACACTTTGTATATTCAAATACATGTCTTATTCTCCATTTTACTCCCAGTAATAGATCGTTTAATTCCAGAAGAGAAGCCATATGGTTATAGAGGAAGAGGCAGGTGAGGAAAAGAACCCTCACCGCTAAGACTTCCTGGAAGGAATCGGTAAGTCTCATTCCCTTAAGCAGGGCACAGACCCAAACACTTCCTGGGCCAGAATGCTGTATCTAGGGCACCGTGGTGCTTGCAGCAAGCTGGAGAGCATGTGTCCCTTCTAAAGGGGCAGCTTGTACACAGCTCCAGCTGCCTGGGAATATGGCTCAGTGTTACCAAGTCTCCGGGCATTTCAAGGAAAGGCAAGAATCTGTATTACGAAAAATTTCTAGATTTTTGAAAATACAATGTGGGCCAAACAAAATAATGCTTATGTGCTAATCTGGCCCAAACAAAATAATGTTTATGTGCGAATAATGCTTATGTGCAAATCTGGTCACCAACATTTCCTGTGTTACCCTAAAGCCTTCTGAGATCTAATATACCAAATTGCAGAGAAACTCTGCCCTGGAGTTTTCTACCTGGAAATTTGTGCAGAGAGCAAAGATCATGACAGACCCAGAGAGCGGGCTGCTGACCTAAAAAGATGAAATCTTAAACAGAATCCACTGGAAAGTAGGAAGATGGCGAAGTCGGGGGTTAGGATATAAGATGGCTGCTGGCCCTAGGAGAGGCAAGAGTTCTTATGGTCAGAAGATGACAGTGAGAGTGATTAGCTGGAAAACAAGGCCGTTGAGAGAGGTTTTTGCATGAAAAAACAGATATAAGGGCTTTTCACTACATATAAGGCTGTGACCTAAATAAACTTGAATGTCTATGAGAGGCAAACTGACTTGAATACTTCTGAGCATCCATCGAGTCTTCAAGGCTTTCAGATGCATGAATGATATATGATCCTTAGGCCTCTTTCAAAGACTTTGTTTTGATGACATAACCCATATCTCTTTGAATGTCATTTCTAGGGGGGTGAAATTGAAAGAAACTTGGAATAAAAAGAATGTAAAAGCATCTTTGTGAATTTGGTCTACAGCTTTTACAGATAGGTACAGACATCTATCTTCTCTGATGAAACAAACCTAGAAGTAGTAAAGAGAGTCAGCACTTTAATATCACATTTAGAAATATATGACTCATGGCATAATCAACTTTAAAAAGTGTGCTGAGAAAATCCATTAGTCAGAGATTCCAATCATTCTTTTATATATGAAAGGCAGAGATATAGTAAAACACCAATTTATCCTTTATCATCTAATTTAACAGATATCATTTCAATCTTTTTAAAATGCTTTAGTGAAAATTCAATACATTTTTAAATGAAGATTTTTGCTCTTCAGGGTAGAATAATATCAAACAACCCTAAGAATCACTCAGAGTTTTAAATTCACAGAAATTATATTATATAACATTGATTCCACTTACAGAGCTGTTTTTGTTTGTTTTTGTTTTTAGACAGAGGCTCACTTCATAACCCAGGCTGGAGTGCAGTGGCGAGATCCCAGTTCACCGCAACCTCCGCCTCCTGGGCTCAAGTGATCCTTCCACCTCAGCCTCCAGCATAGCTGGGACCGCAGGTGCGTGCCACTACACCTAGCTAATTTTTCTGACTCTTTTTTTTTGTAGAGATGGGGGTCTCACCATGTTGCCAAGGCTGGTCTCAAACTCCTGGGCTCAAGCAATCCTCCTGCTCTCACCTCCCAAAGTGTTGGGATTACAGGCATAAGCGACTGCGCCTGGCCCAGAGCTGTTTAATTAAAAATGATTATAACTTTAACCACACCCCATTATTCACAAATGTGGACTTTATAGTCCAAATATTCCTATTCAGAGATACTCATTCAAAATGCAAAGGAGTGTCTAATACTATGGCTAAATTGTTGATCGCCTGTATTCCATTTCCCACAAGTGACTTTTCAATAGACTCACTTTCACACTTAAGGTAATATAACCATTAGTGTTCCCCAAAAGAAAGCAAATGTGTAGAAGCAATACTGTCATTCTCCATAAGCCTAAGTTTGGAAATTTTTAAATTTGCTTGTTAAGTAAGAGTTAATCTGACTCTTATTATAGGCACTATAGGGTTGCTATTGTCTTAAGCTGTACCATCAAGGTGAATGAGAAAAAGGAGAACTGAGATTTCAGGAAAAAAGTGGGTTTAATTTTAAAGCTGGAAAAGAGTTCAGGGATATATTCTCATTTGACAGACATAGGAAACACAGTCACTAAATATGACTAAGACCATTACCCAATTTGTCAGCAGAATTCAGGTATTCTATTTCATTCCCAATGCTTTTTCCATTATTGAGGCTCTTGATAAAAACTGGCAAAGCAATAAATCTAACCATGAGACATAAGGATCTTTTCTATATCCATTCATCCACATCATTGTTATAATCTAATTTTCACATTTATCTGCTAGCACCAACACTTTAAGTTTAGAGCAGTGGTTCTACTGCAGGGGACATTTGGCAATGTCTGAAGACAGTTTGGTTGCAGCAGCCAGGTTAGGGTGCTACTGGAATCTAGTGGGTAGAGCCCAGGGATGCTGGCAAACATCCTGTAATGTGCAAGACAGCCCTTGACAACAAAAATTAGCCCACCCAAAATGTCATTAGTGCCAAGGCTATAAAAGACTGGTCTACAGGTAATGTAAGAAGGTGGGCGTTTCGTCTACAAAGCAAGTTTGCAGTAATAAAGTTGGGTATGGCATTACTGTTGAAGCATGGTACATAACTTGTAAGGTAAGAACTAATATTGGTTTTAAAAAATCAGAAATATGCATTATATTTAAAGAAGTAAGATAACATGAACCTAGAGTGACTGGCCACTTAGCTGAAATTCTCTTGCCACCAGAATTTGTGAACTGTGCAATAAGCACTTGCTAGTTTTGTCTGCTATGTAGAATTTTAGCTTTGCAGGATTGCAGGATATTTAGCATTGCTGTCAGTTTCGAACAACTAATTTACTTTTATGTTGCAGGAACAAAATATACATAGATACATGAAAACTTTTTTAATATTGAAATTCATGCAGGAAAATTAGATTTGGAAATCCAAACCTCTCTTTAACCCTTAATCACTTTATCCTCCCACTGAGAACTTCTTAAATCAAAGTAGTCATTCTTAAAACTAGAATTATCACATAATAATAGTGGAACAGATTCATACACACAGGTACAATATGAGTAAAATGTTTTTATGACAAACATGCTTTCAATATGCAACTCAAGTTCCCTTAAGCTAAGCTTACAAGAAATGGCACAAATTTGAGTAAACTGTTTCCCCTGCATGACCTTTGAAAATACTTTTGAAGTCAAAAGGCCTCAATAGACTATTTTAGGATTATTATTTTTTAAAGGTGAAGCTTTAAGATGATAATTTGAGCACTCACAATGAGAAATGATAAACTGCCAATAATACGAAGTATTATCGGCAGAAAAATGCCCACTCCTCATTAGGGCCAAATGAATGCTCTCTCGGCAGAGGGAAGGAGCACTTGGCTGACTGGCCAAATCCTGTGGATGATTATTTTTCCTTTTGTTCGTTCTCCCCTATTAAGAGTGAAGACTATGTCTGTCACTAGAGAGGGATTCCAAAGAAGGCCCTCCTAAGAAGGTGTCCTTTCATTTCATTTAGTAGCCTGACAAGGATCTGGCCCAAGCTTTTCAGAAACACGTCACCAGATCTCCTCAGCTCCCCAGAATAACTCTCTGTTCAAGCAGCTGGCTTCCAACCATCCCACGAACTGCCATCCAGAGACACATTTATTCATGTGGTTCCTTCCCTCCACCCCATCACCATCACTGTCTGTAATACCCTCCCCTCCTCTGTCTCTAGTCTCCACGTGCCCTTCAGGCTTCAGCTCCTAGTTTTGACCTCCCTGCTATCAAACCTTCCCACTATGAACTTCACCCTCACTTGAATTCCAACTGCATTCTCTCTGGATCATTTTTTCTAGCCATTTGTCTTTTTTTTTTTTTATCTCTTCTAGATTATTAAAGGTCTCACTTAACCTCCGTCTCCCGGGCTCAAGCTATTCTCATGTCTCAGCCTCCTGAGTAGCTGGGACTACAGGCATGTGCCACCATGTCCTGCTAATTTTTTGTATTTCTAGTAGAGATGGGGTTTTGTCGTGTTGCCCAGGCTGGTCTCGAACCCTGGGATCAAATGATCCACTTGCTTTGGCCTCCCACAGTGCTGGGATTACAGGCGTGAGCCACCATGCCTGGTCTAAAGGTCTCACTTCTAACAGGTTTCTCTTTCTAGGTAGAGAGAATATTAAAAAGCATATTTTTCAGACTCCCTATAAGACGCAAATTGTTCTTGACCGGTAGTAACCACTTAATGCATAAGTAACCACAATGACTATTGGGTCCCAGCTCAGTTTATAAATTCCCTAAACGTCCAACTCAGCAAAAGAGCTTTTTCTCAGCATGCATTTATACAAGCCAACGTCTGTGGTGAACTCCAAGCATCCTCTTCCAAGCAGTCTAGTTATGTCAGATGTGGGAGGGGTGTCATTGGAGTATGAAACTGCTAAGAGGGAAAGCCAAGAGACTTGTGTCAAGCTGTTTTTTTACTCTCTTCTTCCTGTGTCCCTTGATCTCAGCAGGGCTCCCCGACCCTGTCCTTCTGATGTCTTGCTATCCCACTGGGAGATAAACAGCCTGTCCAATTCCTCCAGGACTAGGGTTTGGAGCACCGACTTTGGTACTTCCTGACATCTGCACTTAGCCCCTCTGGTGGTTTTAAAGTTTGTTCACAAATTCCTTGACATCCATCCCTTCAAAAAGTGAAGCCTAATTCCCTCCCTCCTAAGTGTGGGAAAGACTTAATGACTTGCATCTAGTTTATAAAATATGGTGGCAGTAACAGTGTGTAAACAGGTGATAAAAGACACCAAGCCTTCCTCTTTGCTCTTTTGGATCTTTTGCCACGAGGAAGTCAGCTACTATGTCATGAGGGCACACGGCAAAGAACTGAGGTTTCCTACCAAAAACTAGCACTAACTGGCCAACCACAGGGGTGAGCCATTTCAGATAGTATCCTCCAGCATCAGTCAAATCTTCAGATGCCTATGACTCCAGCTAATATCAGGATGGCGACCTCATGAGAGGCTGAGCCAGAAATACCCAGATAAGCCGCTCCCAGATTCCTGACCCACAGAAACAGTGTGACATCATAAATATTTGTTTTAGGCCGCTGAGACTGGGATAACCTGTACAGCAATAGATAACTAGTACAGCACTCTTCCCCTTTCTCCATTCTGTCACTCAGAATTGAGTCCATGATGCTCATCCCTAGGGATGAGCTTCTTCAAGGCCAGTCTTAATCAGTATTCCTCTACCCTGCTCCCTTCCACCCCACACCCCGTGCTTTCCCCGTCCTGCCTCAAGGTTTCACATACAGCGGGCATTCCACGAATGTTTATTCAAGAAATACCTCCAGTTCCAGCCTTTCCTGTGGCTCATTCACAACCCAGAAAAATGTACCAAAAAGCTGAGTTGATCCTCGAATGCTTATAGAACTTAAAGACAGTGTATGGTAATTTGTAACCTGCCTCCTGATTATGAAGAGCTTATTATTAATACAGGATCTGGATTTGGAGCATTAAATTTGGCTGACACTTTCATCTGTCTATGCTAATCTAATGCTAAGTCATAGCTTCAATGCCTTTATCTCCACGGTCCTCACTTCAGATAATCAGTCATTTACTTTATCAGGCATTTACTGCACATTAGAAGTGGTGAAAATTCTATTTTACACCAGAGCAATGGTCCTTCAAACTTTGTATCTTTAAATTTTCCCCTTTGATTGTTTTGCCCTCTTACCTACTTTCCTTCTGAATTCACCTTCCTGCCTCCTCCCATAGACCCATATTAGTGCTAAATATAACCGCAGGGAAACAAAACAGGCTAGGATCTCATCATAGCTGATACAATGACTTTAAAGTAGCTTCCTTTCCTGGAAACATCTTATGAGCACTTCTTTTTTTGAGACGGAGTCTCGCTCTGTCGCCCAGGCTGGAGTGCAGTGGTGTGATCTCGGCTCACTGCATGCTCCGCCTCCTGGGTTCACGCCATTCTCCTGCCTCAGCCTCCCAAATAGGTGGGACTACAGGTGCCTGCCACCACACCCGGCTATTTTATTTTATTTTTTTTGTATTTTTAGTAGAAACGGGGTTTCACCGTGTTAGCCAGGATGGTCTTGACTTATGAGTACATTTATCCAGCAAAGAAAGCAAATGTTCTTTTGGAATTTGCTTATGATGCCCAAAAAACAGTGTTAGGAGCAAAATGCATTGTCTTTTCACGGGCATCACACCAGCTGGTGTAAATGCCCATATTACGTTCCAGGGTGCTTCCGGAGGGTTGGTTATGGTTTTCATTTTGTCAATATGGTCTCAGTGTCTCACCACATCTAACAAGGTGTAATAGCACTGTGGGACTTCCACAAGGTTGAGAGCAGTGTAGGTTACCAAAAGGCTGCCAAATGCATGACAACTGCCTTCCTGCCCCGGCTTGTCCTAAACCTGCAGTGTGCTACCAAGGATTGAAAGCAGTTTTCTTAATACCAAGAACAGCTCAAGGCCAAACAGACTTCTTACAAGCCAGGTGTATGAAACCATGGTCTGTTCTGCTCAATCTACATCCCCCTTAACAGAATCTGGAAATTAAGGATTTGTTATAGATTCCCTCTAAAGACCATGTAACGTCTGAGCCTGCACAACATGTAGATCGCAAGCTGGAGTCCGCTTCCTGCTAGGGCCATCCACAAAGCCTTCCCTGCCTCGGCGACTCAGGCCGAATTCGCTCTGCTCTGGCAGTGAAGAAGAACCTGGGTTAAGGAACAGCAGATCCCACCCTTGCCCCTCCCCCAAATGATAAACCCATAGCTGAGTTTTAAAAACTAGGTAGGCATCCACTGGACACCATCTTATTGACCACTACTGTAACATTCACTGTTTCTGTAGCAACTAATTCTCAGCAGGAAATGAGCTTGAATTTTAATTTTTACTTTTAAGAGCTGTTTACACTTACCTCAAGAACATTACAATATCCTGTACAAATATGCACAGGAGAAGATGCATAACTTGAGATACGGAAGTGCCAATGGGGAAAAGAACTGCTCCAGAGATGATAAAAAATCATGGCAGCAGCCACTGCCACACGTGGGTGCGCACGATGGCGCAAACACTACACACAGGGCTGTTTGCGCATTGTCATCTAACACCCTCAATCTCCAACGAGTTCCTCAGGATACCCAATTTCTCACTTAAGAAGCTGAGGTTCCCTAAGCCTGTAAAACTTGTCCAGAGTTACGCAGCCAAAACTAGAAGAACCTGGATAAAAACCAGGTGTAAATGACTCCCAGGCCTGGTCTGAACCACTCACTGTACCCACTGTGTGCTGTACCTACTACATGCTGCAAAGTACACACAGTCACACAGATAACAACATGACTTGTGCCTCTGGAGGTACACGTTGCTGTATATGATGTCATACACTGATTCACCAATACCCTATATGTGGCTTTAGATATTAAGAACAAGGGTATAAAGGTACACTGCAATGAAAACAACCATCTTCCTGGAGTTTCTCTTATGGATTTGTTTTCACAGTATTTTCATTTTATCATTTATTTATGTATTACAAATAATGTTTTAGTACTCTTACTAAAGTCATTTAAAATCTTTTACTTTCAAATGTTTTTATATTTGACACCATTCATTTTAAGATTTATTCTAAAATCTTTACACATATGAATTCACTTAATCCTCAGAATTCAAAGGGGCATGTAATATTAATGGTACCATTTTATAGATGTGCGAACTGAAGCACTTGCCCAAGGTCCTAGAGTAACAGCGGGAGGATTTGGATGCAAATATGACTCCAGAAATTACAACTTAGCCACTAGACACACTGCCTCTATGCTACATTCTTAGCTAGTTCCCTGCCTCCAAGGCTTGCTGTCCTTCAAAACCACTACCACATAAAAGATCTCTCTGTGGATATTCTAACTTAAAACAGGAGCATGACAACATCCCATCTCCTGCTCAAAGTCCTTGCAATGACTTCTCAATGCACTTGGGATAAAATTCAAAGTTCTGTAACCTGGCCTGAAACCCTGTATGAGCTAACCCCTGCCTCCATCACAGCCTCAAGAATGCTTCCTCTGAATCTACTCTCTGGTCTTTTTCTTCAAACACATCATAATATTTTTAACTTCAAGGCCTTCAAACATGCTGTACCATGTGTGAGTCACTCTTACCCCCAACTCTTCTCTCAGCTGACTTCCGTTCACTCTTTACAGGTTGCCTTACAGTGCCTCAGAAAGAGGCCTTCCCAATCGTTCATCTAGGAGCAGGACCATGTTTAGATGCCCCCAGTACCCGACACAGGGCCTGGCATATTGCGGATGTTCAACAGATACTTGTTGAACAAACACTTGAAGTGCTACTCTAATCCCAGGAACTATCAAAAGCAGAAGAAGTGAGGGTAGGACATCCACAATAATTACATAGGGTGGTGAAATAAACTCTATGACAAAAATATGGGGAGGTATTGTGGGAGAAAGGGAGAGGAAGCAAAGCTGAGATCGGAGATGCCTTGAGTCATGGAGGGCATCCAGAGAAGAATCTAATCTTGAACTCAAATTTGACGAAATTGTGCACTAGTAAAAAGGGATGGAGCCAGGGCCTTGCAAGATCATTTTAGGAGGCTGGCCATTAGACTACAGAATTTGGGTAACCATTAGCAATCAGATTTTGCTCCAGACAAAGCAGAAGAGAGATGAGAGGCTGACTGTAAGTAGGGAGATCAACGAAGAGGTCATTTCAGTTTTTCAAGAGAAATGAGAGGACAGCCTGAAGCAACATAGTGACAGCGGAAATGGGTGGAAATGGAGAAAAGGATGGATTGAAAGATACTAAAGAGAAAGAATTTAGGAGACACAATCACAGATTAGTCATGTTGAATAGGGGAGAAGAGAAGATTCTCTGGTTTATGGCTTTGTCAACAGGACAGAATGGTTCTCTTAATGGATTAGGAGGGCATATGAGAGGGTGACAGGTTGGTTCTTAGACTGGAACACCGGGACTTAATGCTAATATTAGACTCTTATAGAATATATGGACAAAGGATGTGAACAGATGATTTTGCAAAGAAACATAGAAATGGCCAATAAGCACATGGAAAAATGCTCAACATCTTTAGTCATTAGGGAAATACGTATCAAAACCACAATGAAATACCACTTCACACCCACTGGGCTGGGTATAATAAAAAAAGATACAATAACAAGTCTCGGTGTGGATGTGGAGAAATTAGCACCCTTATGCATTGGTGGTGGGAATGTAAAATGGTGCAGCCACTTTGGAAAACAGTTTGGCAATTTCTGAAAAAGTTAAATATACATCATAAGATCTAGCAATTCCATTCCTAAGTATGTACCCAAGAGAACTGAAAATGTGTTCACACAAAAACTTGTACGTGAATGTTCACAACAGCCAAAGAGTGACAACAGCCCAAATATCTATCAACTGGTGAATGGATAAATAAAATGTGATATATCCATACAATGGAATATTATTCAGCCATAAAAAGGAAGTACAGATCCATGCTACAACATGGATGAATCTTGAAAATACTATGCTAAGTGAAAGAAGCTAGACAAAAAAAAAAAAAACATGTTATATGAGTCTATTTATATGAAATGTTCAGAATAGGCAAATCCATAGGAAGCAAGTAGATGAGTGGTTAGTACATAGGGGAGGGACAGAATGGGGAGTAGTTACTGCTAATAAATACAGTGTTTCTTTTTGGAGTGATAAAAAGTTCTAGAATTAGTGGTAGTGGTTAGACAAACTTGTGAATATATTGAAAACCACCGAACTGTGGTATACTTTCTTTTTTTCTTCTTTTTTTTTTTTTTTTTGAGATAGGATCTCACTCTGTTGCCTATGCTGGAGGGTAGTGGTGCCATCTTGGCTCACTGCAACCTCCACCTCCTGGATTCAAGCCATCCTCCCACCTCAGCCTCCCAAGTAGCTGGGACTACAGGCATGTGCCACCACATCTGACTAATTTTTTGCATTTTTGGTAGAGACAGGGTTTTGCCATGTTGCCCAGGCTGGTGTCGAGCTCATAAGCTCAAGCAAACCACCGTCCCTGGCCTCCCAAAGTGCTGAGATTACAGGTGTGGGCTACCATGCCTGGCCAAAACTGTATATCTTCAATGGGTGAATTGTACGGTATGTAAATTATGTCTAAATTAGAAACAAAAAAGAACACATGGATGGCACAGGGCAGGTCTATGGCATCTGTAACTCTTACAGTGGGGCACAGAATATTAACTTTCACGTTTTACAAAATCCTGCTCTAAGCTCTCACTAAGCTTTTGAAACCTGGATCTATGAAAATAAATACAGCATTCGGTTTCTAGCCAAATGTTTCTCCATAAACCTAAAGTTTAACGTATGGCTTTTGTAATCACATCAGAATTTCTGAGATGAGGTATAAACATGTTAATTAGAAGAAGACAACGTCAACCATTTTCTGTTCTAGCCTGAAATCTCACATATCTAAGGAAGGCATTTTAATTCCTATCAAGAGACAGAAGTACTGCAGGGTTGACAGCATTGTGAGAGTACAACAGTGGTGTTCTGAGGAAAGTAAGAAGTGCCCATGGTTCTAGATGCTACATTACAGCCTGTGATGCTCAAGCAACCAAGATATAACACTAACCAGAAGAACAAGACAGGATGTGTTCTTGATTCTAAGATCTACTTCTAGCATTTCAATTCTCCTAAAATCACAATGAATTTTACAAATGGCATAGATGGAATGTGATGGCATTTTTTTCACTAAGATACTAACTTCTGGTATAGCTTAAAATCGATGTCAGTAGGTGGTAGTCTACTCAGATGGTGTTAGCTAGAGGCACATTTTCTCGCTCAATCTCTCTATAATGGATTTTATATTCTAAATGCATGATTTCTCTGTGTCGAAAGAATAATTATATTTGCATATGTTTTAGCAGTCACCATGCAAACATGGTAACAGTGGCTCTTTTGCTGGCAAATGTTGATCAAAATATACTACTCTTAGACCAATCAGGATGTGTGGAAATTCTTTTACAAATCAACATATAATATTTACTGCATTCATAAGTACTCTAACTGCAAAGGAAATTATTCAACTAAAATGTATTTCCAGGAAATTTATGTATAAAGTATGTGCAAAGAAGGTACATTAGACAGTTAAATGCGTTCTTCCACAATTTTGAATTTAAATACTACTTTCTGCATATAATACCTTATACATTTTCAAAGCATGTTTATACATTTCATTATAAATTTCATTCAATACTTCCCCATAACAACCCTTTAAGATTGGCAAGAAAAATATTACTGTTTTTTTATTTCTGTTTTATAATAAGGAAGCAAAAAAACAGAAGTTAAATATGTTTCTAAGGCCACAGACCTGGTTAGTGGCAGCGTTAGGACTCTATTTTGATATAACTCATTTGAGTTGGGTGTTTTCCTACTCTGTCACATGGCCTCCACATGGAAATGGTAAAATAATTGGTAAGACTAAGCATTAGTACCTGTCTTACATCCCAAATGGGACCTTAGCACAGGCTACTGCCTGGGATAACCCCACAGCTCTGTACATCCTCAACTACACACATGCGCACCTTTTGTGCTGGCACCTGCTCTGTCTCCAAGCCTCTGTGCTGGCCTAGTTCCAGATTCTTCAGTTCCTGTCATCTTCTGCTAGTCATGATCTGGAATATCACAGGGCAAAGCAATGACATTAAGGACACAAAGGCACTCTACCATGCAGTCCTGAGAATGTTCACCTACAAAATGACTCATTTAATCTTCACAACATTTCCCAAGGCAAGTCAAGGTAATTATCCCCCACTGAAGCAAAAGACAACTGAAACACAGGGAGGTAAAAGTTACAAAGCTGCTGAATGGCAGGTCAGAGCCCAGATCCACGTCACTACTGCAATGCCAGAGCAGGTTCCATTTTACCACATTTGGTGAGAGGACTCACACTAACCCATTCACCTATATATTCATTCAGCAAATATTTATTTATATATGATACATCAGGCTGTGTAAAAGTTTGTGGGGACTGGAATAAATAAACATAGTCTTTAGCCCTATAAATTTGCCAGTTTGTGAGAACAAAGTTTAAGGAGATAATTACAAATTATGATAATTGCCTAAGGGAAAATAATGACTATTAAAGAATGTAACAAGGAGCCCTAACTTAGATGAGAATGTTAGATAGAACTTCTCTGAGGAGGTTACATTTAAGCTTAGGCATGCAGTGAACCAAGTGAGGAAGGAGAGGAGGGTCCTTGCAGGGGGAAATATACCCAAAGGCCCTGAGGCAAAAAAATCACTTGGCAGAGGGACAGTGTGCTAGGAGATGCAGCTAAAGAGATATTCCACAGGCAGATCATGAGCCCCACCCTAGACCGTAAAGAATGCTTTTATCCCAAAATGCAAGAAGCCACTGAAGAGTTTTCACAAGGGAATGTTATAATCTGACTTACATTCTTAAAAGTACATTTCAGCCACTGTCTAGTCCAGAATATAAATTGCAGGGAGATAAGAGTGACAGGTGAATGACACTTAGACCATGACAGCGTCCCAGGCAAGGCTGGCACAGAAGAGTGGAAATATGACTTTCAAAGGAGAACAAAGCTTGGTTGTTAAATCCAAAGGATCCAGAGACTGTATCACGATCCAAGAGGCCCAGGATACACCTTTAACATCTTACCCTCAAAGAAAATTTAAAAACAGAGCATACATCTAAAGTCAAGAGATGGTAAGTTTCTCCCACTTGTTGTGGCGGCCAGCTACTTTTTTTTTTTTAATGGTTAGCTGTCTCCATATTACTTTGAGCCAAATAGAGAAAGCACTCCCCAAAGACCTCTGCAACAACCTTCCTAAGCTATTACCAAGAATTGGGATCTAAGAAACTAGGACACAGCTGAATCAAGACTGCGGAGAACCATTTCCTAAGGTCAGAGATTATTCTCTGTTTAGGAAAGTCCAAGACCCAAAGTGATAAACATTCTCATCCATATAGGCACGATTTCAAATGTCTTTTTCTTTCAAAGGAAATTCAGATGACATTATCTTAAGAACAGCCCAGACACGTTTATATAGCTTCCGTGCTTTATGTTAATGTAAGAATGAAAAACAAACTGTCTCGCCATTTTCAGTCTCAATACCAAATTGTGTAACACTGAACACTCACCCTTGGGTTTCTATAACATGAGAACTGAGGAGTGGAAGGGACACGTAGGAGAGAGTGGCAAAACTCACCGCCAAATTGCAACTATTCTGATGCCTGTCTTCTGCCAAAGGGCAAAGGTTTTCTTGGCCAAAGCTGAGTTCCAACAGGCACTGCCTGTAGGGCAGCAGATGGCCATTCAGTACCCAAGCATTGGTGGGACCCTCTTTTATATTTATACATGGATTGAAGCCTGGGAGAAGTCTTATTGTTCCTTGCTTAGAGGGAACCATCTTGGGTCACACAACCAGTGAGTGGTAAAGCTTAGGTTGGAAGTTCTCAGGCAACAGGGACATGGTTCTGGGACATAAAATTCTAAAACAAGAGTGTTTACGAAGCTTAGAAGCTCTTACTAGGCAATTCCCCCAAAAATCCTAATCAGAAGAAAAGTGAGTGTTGCTGTGGAAACCAATGAGCTTGCTCTGATCTTAAAAGGTCACACTAAACCTTAGGAAGGCAAATCGAAGGAAATACTTCAATTCACCCTTACGGGGTGAATGCAAGAAAGAAGATGGTGAGGAAAGGCGCATTCAGTCAGAAACCCAAAGACAAGGATGAACTGAGGATTATAGAAATCATTGAGACAACAAAATTAGGCTTTAGGAATGGGCTTGTTAAAATACCATGAATATTTTTCTATACAGCAAATCAAGGATGGAGTATTTCTGGTGCTTGGGGTTAAGGAAACTTACAATCAGCTTCTTATAAGAAAATTTTCTTTAGATAGAAAGGAAGAAATGAACACTGGTAAGGCAGAATGAAAGTCCAGGATGAATCAAAAGATTATAAAAGAGCACTGGGCTGGTTCAAAATGGGTTCATGTCACCTGGCACGGTTTTATGCTTTTCAACAACTTGGAAATTTTATTATTGATCCATTGTTGGTGAAATTTAAGGAAGGAATTAGGGAGAACTGGGCATCACTAAGGCCTCTGTGAAGGTTCTCATGATATTCCTGTTGACTAGATGGTATATTGGGATTGAACAACTTGGAGAATTGTTCGAATAATGAGCATGTCCACAGCATGCTAATGAAGATGGGGGCTTGCTCAAGCCTTGCCAAAGACCCCTCACTCAGCTCTTGCCTGGCAGGCACAAGCTGCAGCTTGAATGGTAACACAGAAGGCAAGATTTTCACATCTCCAGTTAGGAGGAAGCCCAGGGTGGTAGTGAACTATCCTGTCCAACCACATCAGGATCTGATAATCTGTACATGCTGAAAAATTAAAATAAGGATCAATAAAAGGCATGGATTTGAGATCTAAAAACAAACTGTACAAATACATGAAGGAGAGCAGAAATTCAGGAGATGCTAGTTAAACTATCAGAAAGACAAAACAGAACCATCTCTACAGGTGTCAGCAGACAAGTATGCTTAGTATGCTGTCACCCAAAGCTCTAGCAAACCTCAGGCTCCATTGACGGAAGCCTGATTTAGGAAGATGAAGGTGGAGATCCATAATTGTGCTCTATTCAAGGAAAATCAGGCCATTTGTTAATGATGCATTCAGTGCTTAATGCTACCCATAAAAGGAGTAGAGAAAAACTAACCTACGGAGGCAAGTAATCAAGATGGTAAAAAGAGCTAAAACCATGACACACGAGGATGTTCAACTTAGGAAAAGAAAACACAAGTGTGCAGGAGAGCTGTTTTGAAATTATATGCAGTCAGATGGGAGAGGGTGTGTACGGTACACTACCTGTATGTCCCTAGGACGTAGAACTGGCCCCAAGAGTGGAAACCAGCTGGGCAAGGTGAAACGGGGTTGCCCCAAAGTCTGAGTTCACCATCATTTGAGGCTTCCAAGGGGGGGCTGAGTGCCACTTCGTAGAAATAATGTGGAAAAGACTGGCTGAATTTAGCCACCTTAGTAGTCCCTTACAAACCCAACATCCCGTTATGTAAGTTCAGTGATCAGTTTTCTCCATTGTACCCAGTTGCCGAAGGTGTTGAATCCAATGATGTAGCTGCCACATACTATTTTTTAAGCACACACCCACATTATGGCTTTCCTTCAGCAAGCATTGGAACAGGCTCCAGTCGGCACTTATGCCCATCTTACGTACAAGTTTCAGTTCTTTCTGCCCCTGCAAACACGCTGTTGCCCAATTTATTTCTTGCAGTCTCTAATCTCAGAAAAAGTTATTGTGTTCCCTGACCTAGGGTATGCATATTTTGCTCTAATTAGAAATACAGTTTATGCTCAGTCTGAGATAGCCACTCTGGAGGCGTATTCTTGGCCAGATCTTTAAAAATCTTGGCAGTATCCTCCTCCCAGGACTTATACTGTGTGAGCAGCCTGCTATTATAGGCTGTTGTGTCCGCAGATGCCCCAGGCCCATCTGCAAAGGCTTCCTGATATTGAATACAGACCAGGAGATACTATGAAGGCATGCTCCTGCAGTGAGGCACTAAGCACTTTCTGCAGAGATTGGGGCCCCTCACCTATGGAGCAGTCAGTGCTCTCGGCTGAGTGCTCAACATCTGCTTCTAGCATCACTGCCCAAGCTCTTTCAAAACCATTTTGTTCCAAGGTACCACGCGATACGGTAATAGTAATTAACATCAGTTGAGCTTACCAACTCTGGCTAAACACTAGATGTACTCTCTCTCTTTATTCTCTGAACTCCCCATGAAATATATATGATTTTCCTCATTGTGAGATGAAGCAAACCAAAAAAGTCATATGGCTGTTAAGTGGCCCAGCAGAAGTCCCCTCTCAGACCCCGGACTGCCTGCAATCTTAAAGCATTCTGTTCTGCCTGGCACAGCCACACTGGGTGAATGAATGGTTCACATCCACATTTGCTGAGTGAAACCAGGAGAACACACAGGAATGATTCAGAGGTTTGCACTATTAGACATTCAACTCCCAGTCAATTACTATTATTTTGTATTTGCAGGAAAGCTTGCCCAGACATTTTAAAGAAAGAAGAAGAAAGAGGTAAGGCAGAAGCCCCTTTTTTTTTCTGAGATGGGATCTCGCTCTATCACCCAGGCTGGAGTGCAGTGGCGCAATCTCGGCTCACTGCAAGCTCCACCTCCAGGGTTCACACCATTCTCCTGTCTCAGCTTCCTGAGTTGCTGAGACTACAGGCGCCCACCACCACACGCCCGGCTAATTTTTTGTATTTTTAGTAGAGATGGGGTTTCACCATGTTAGCCAGGGTGGTCTCGATCTCCTGACCTCGTGATCTACCCACCTCGGCCTCCCAAAGGGCTGGGATTACAGGCGTGAGCCACCGCACCCAGCCCGAAGCCCTCTATTTTAATGTCTAATATTAAATTCTACTTTGCTCTCAATGCCTGTTTCTATTTTTAAAATGTTACCTATACTCAAAAGGAAACATGTTCTTTATCCCCGCTTTGACCCCCATCAGGGTGTGGCACACGACGGAGATGGAAAGAATCTACCCAGGGCACTGAGAAGAAAACCTCAGGAGGAAATAATACACCATGGTTTGATTCCTCTTACAGAACAGCTGGTTTCAATTTGATACTATTTTTTGCTAATTTTAGTTTTTACTCAAGACAGAAATAGCTTTAACACTTGATGGTTTGGTTTTTAAACTGTGTTTTAAGGAATCCTACCAGTCCTAAAAAGGGTCCTGGGGGAGGATGGTGGCTGGAGGGTGGGGGTTGGAGTTCTACGATTTGGTTTGAAACAATGATTATGCTTTAAAAAAAAAAAAAAAAAGAGGCCAGGCATGGTGGCTCACGCCTGTAATCCTAGCACTCTGGGAGGCTGAGGCAGGTGGATCACTTGAGGTCAGGAGTTCAAGACCAGCCTGGCCAACATGGCAAAACCCCATCTCTACTAAAAATACAAAAATTGGCCAGATGTGGTGGCACGTGCCTGTAGACCCAATTACTCGGGAGGCTAAGGCAGGAGAATCGCTTGAATCCGTGAGGCAGGGGTTACAGTGAGCCGAGATCACGCCATTGCACTCCATGCTGGGTGACAGAGCAAGACTCTGTCTCAAAAAAAAAAAAAAAGAAAAAGAAAAAGAAAACCACTGCTTGAAGGTATCTGTGAGATAAAAATATTTTCCCTCGTTCAGAGCACCTGTGATGGCAAGTGGATTCTGTTTTGTTGGAAGCTGATTTTGATGTTTAGAACAGAAGTCCATTTTCACCATATAGGCTTGGTCTAGTCAATTTGTACTAACGTCTTGCCCTCTAGGTGGCGGCGGGGGCAGGAGGTCCCAATGAGTCACCATTTAGCAGGAAGTGTTTCTTTCACTATTTTCCTTCTCTCTCCTCCTCCGGAGGCTGTGGTGGATCTTCTCTCCTCCTCAAAACAGATGTAAATGATATGAATAAACCAGGGATTCAACCCTGGTTGCACATTAGAATATTCTGTAGTGCTTCACGTATGTTTATTGCAGCACTATTCACAATAGCAAAGACTTGGAACCAACCCAAATGTCCATCAAAAATAGACTGGATAAAGAAAATGTGGCACATATATACCATGGAACACTATGCAGCCATAAAAAAAGGATGAGTTCATGTCCTTTTTAGGGACATGGATGAAGCTGGAAACCATCATTCTCAGCAAAATATCATAAGGACAGAAAACCAAACACCACATGTTCTCAGTCATAAGTGGGAGTTGAACAATGAGAACACATGGACACAAGGAGGGGAACATCACACATTGGGGCCTGTTGGGGGATGGGAGGTTGGGGGAGGGATAGCATTGGGAGAAATATCTAGTGTAAATGACGAGTTGATGGGTGCAGCAAACCGACATGGCACATGTATAACTATGTAACCAACTTGCAGGTTGTGCACATGTACCCTAGAACTTAAAGTATAATAATAATAAAAAATAAATAATAAATAAAAAAAGAATATTCTGTAGTGCTTAAAACTGGTATTGCTGGCCAGGCGCCTCTGCACACTAATTAAATTGGAATCTCTGGGAAGTTGGGTCAGCTTTGGCATTTCTGAAATATGCCTCAGGTGACTGTACTGGGCAACTAGGGTAGACAGCCTGGATTAGACACTATTCTAAAGTCATTTATGCCACAGGCAAATGTCTATATGTCTGCCAAATTATGAAGATCTTTATTTTTCAAAACCTACAAACTTTAAAAGCTGACCTTTGGAAAATGAATTTTACTCTGACTTAAGCATGCTCATTGAAAGGAGAGAGGGAAAAAAGTTGTTAAAATGGAACAATTATACGTGCATACATATGCATATACACACACACACACATAAAATACCTCTCTGATATAATTTAGATGTAATTCAGTAGAAAACAGACATCTTCCCAATTGAGAGCAGACTGGATTGTGAAATACTGCTCTAACGAAGTCAAGGAATTAATTTGCTAAGATCAAGTTTGGCCAGGATGATTGTGGAGGCAGGGTATTAGGCGCCCTCTTCATTTGGCCAATTCCTACACATCTCAGAGATTGTAACTTCCGTTATTTCTTTGTGAAACCTTTGCTGAGCCCCAAGACTATATCGGGGGGCTTCCCCTGCCTGCCGGAACCCAGCAGGCACTTGAGTTTGCAACCCCCAGCCTGGAAGCTGCACCATAAAGGCATGCACACTTATACACTTGAGGGGAGACAATCTGATTTCCCCCAGTGCACGCCGTGATTACCCTCCATCAGCACTCTCGATTCCATTCTCCTTGTGTCTTCCTCTGACTGGGAATCAGCTGTAAAGGTGGCCTCATTTGCTCCTCCCCAGGCTGGGAAGAGAAAATTGTGTCATTCTGCAGACTTATGCCACCACAATTCTTTCATTTGTCCCGTGCTCAGCTCCACCTCAAAACATTTCTAAGTAGCTCAGCCTGTTTTTCTCTCTTCTTTCCTCAACCCCTTATGTGTGAACATTCCCTTCTCCAGGTGCTTGCCCTGCTACCCCAGATGATCCACCGAGTGGAGTCATCTGGTTCTAACTACCATGCATATGTTGGGGAACCATCCTCTGTGTCTGCAGCCCAGACTCCTAATGAGCTCTTGGACCCACATTCGTGATCAGGATATATAATGGTCCATAGGCACTTCAGAACTTCAGCAAGCCACAGAACTCATCAGTTACTCCCCTCCACCCCCGAATGGTGTCCCCATGTAACTCCAATCTCAGTGAATCTAACATAAGAAGGCGCAAAGTTGCCCTAGTAAGAAAACTGGGCATCATCTTTGATGGCTTTGTGGTGTCAATTTGGCCAGGCTAAACAATATCCTCATAATTTCCTTTCTAGTATGTTTCTGGTTAGGGTGGGCTACAAGGAAAACCTCCTGAAAGTTGGTAGATGGAAGGGAGGCATGGCCATCTGTAGCACCCACATATACTCAATGAAATATGCAATCCAACATGAGTCTAGGTGCTGCTGTGAAGGGATTTTGCAGATGTAATTAAAGTCCCTAATCAGGTGACTTTAAAGGAGATTATCCTAAACGAGCTGATAATCAGTGGAAGGCAGACGAGAGAGAGACAAAAAGAGAAAAGGGAAAGAAGAAAGGAAGGAAGAGGGAGGGGGGAAAAAAAAGAAAGAGAAAGAATGTTGCAGGAGAAAGGGAGGAAAAAGAATTGCTTCCTACCTGTGGGCAACAAGATTCAGCCTATGGAATTCCAAATTGCCCAGCCAGTTCTCAATTGCATAAGCCAATTCCTAGCAATACATCCCTTTAATTCGTACATATCTAGATACCCACCTACTCGCTTTGTAGCTACTTGTTCTGTTTCTCTGGTTGAACCCTGACAAACCCTGACATCAATGTTGCCTCTTGCCTCCTCACCTCAGCTCAAATCAAGTTGATCCCATCTCTTCAATAGTTCTCTGATTCAATCCCTCCTCTCCAGAAACACGGTCAATGCCTTAGTTCCAGCTGCCATCGCTTGCTTGGCATAATGCAAAACCCACCTACACTGGTCTCCCTGCCTCTGGTTTCCCTCTTCACCAATCCACCCTCCAGATCAGCCTTGTTCAATAGAAGCTTGTATGATGGACATGTTCTAGATCTGTCCTGTCCAATATAGTAGCCACCAGCTACATATTTAACAGCACAATTCTAGACTATCAGGGTTTTGTCCTAAAAAAATCCAAGAAACATGCCAAATAATTCAGACATTTCTCAAAAACAAAGTAAGTCAAATACTGGAAAATGTCCAACAGTACTAATAAATAAAATGAAAGTAAATCTATACATATGCAAAAGATGAGGGAATATATTAAGCTATGGTGATTAACTCTGTGTATTGAAACTCTTCAACTCATTCAATAAATGATTGCTAAGCATCTACACACTATGTGCCAGGCGCCTGCTAGAGTCTGGAGATTGTAGACTGGACAGTCCCTGTCTTGCCACCCTACCGAGGCTTTACATACCAGATTAAGTAGCTACGCAAAGTCTATCCTGTGTGGTGAGAGGTATAACAGGTGCTAGAGCTGGGGCAGGCAGCCAAGGCTTTGCCCCAGGGCACTGACCTTTGGAGAACCCCAAAGCCAGATAACATGTAATTGTACAAACCACATATTTAAAGCCCCTCCAGTCCCAGATGCACCTCTAGCAGCTTCTAGGAATGGACAGAGCTAGAGACTTGGATCAGACGCAGCCCAAGAGTCCTTGGAAACAGGGGCAGAGTGGGGCTGTCCCACTTGTATCCCTTTCGTTGCAAGGACAAAGCACCATTCTCCTTGCTCCACATTCCAAAATGGTAAGCTAGGTCCTGCAGGGTCCCTAAGGGAGTCAACAGCAGGGCAAACCCAAACCCGGGTCAAGCATTTCTTCTTTGTTGTTTTCTGTGCTTTCTGGTATTTTTACACTTCATCTTAGCCAAAAGGCCGAGAAGCAATGTATTTTTATAATAGAAATATTGCTTTATTTCAGAAATACAAGTCTGATGTCACTTCTGTTTAAAAATTCCTTAGAAATACTGAGCAATTTTCTGAACTGTCTCACATATACCCCCAGTGCGGTTTCATGCCTCAGTGCCTTTGCACGTGCAGCTGCTTCTGCTTGGCATGGCCACCCTCCACCCCCACTGCCACTCCCCATCCCCATGTTTGGCAAAGGCCTGTTCAACCTCTGAAACTCAGCCTAAACAGCTCTCCTCTGAAATTTTTCACTCCTCAGAAAAAAAAATCACTGTAGTATATTTATTTGTTTCTGTGAGTAACCGTCACTAAAATGTACACCTCTTGAAGTCAGAAACTGTTTTTACTAGCCTGGCACCTAGCCCTGAATCTGGTATTACAGAAGAAAGGAGCTTCTCATACTACCCGCCTCCATCCTGCTCACTTCTGCCTAGTTGCAGCTCACCTCTCAGACATACAAGGGATGGGGAGAAGTTGCTCATCTGCTTCCTCTGAACATGGGATGCTGAAAGGCCACTGTAACCAGCCATGGAGTAGTGGGGTCTCATGAAGCAGGAACTCGGAACTCCCAGCTGAACCAGTACTGCCCCCATCCATTACCCCGAGCTCCATGAGTGGATCAATGGACTCAGTGGCCTTTAATCCGAGTTAGGGTGCAGTACTAGATGCTTTTGAAGCTTCTCATGAAGTAGATTCTGAGTCCCAAGTTAGAAAGCCTCCCAGAACCTCAAAGCAGGGCATGAAGTATTGGCAGGGCACAATATAAACATTCCCGGCCCTTGGATAAATTACATCAACACAGCACCCAAACCTGACCATTGATCTCTAACATGAGCAATATGACAAACCATGTCTGAAAACACTAACCTGCTTATAGTAAGAACATACTAGAAGCAAGAAAGCCTAGATTCTGATCGTGGAAAACTTGTGCACCATTAACAGTCTCCACTTTGTCACTTGTAAAATGAATGTACTGAGGATAGAGTCAACTATCCTGATTATACGGCAGTTTGAGTTTTCAAAAATACCTTGCCAGGACCCAAACCAACAATTCAAAGCTCAGGAATTAGTGGCAGCAGGAGGCATTTCCTCACATAATTGCATCCTTCTCAGACAGCTGGATTCTGTGTCATTAGAAGAAGAAAAAAGACAACAGAGTCTGAGGCCTATTTCTTAGATTCTCAGTATTCTGTTACAGCTTCGCATGCACGTGACAAGTCACCTGGAGAGGCCCGTTTGACAGAGATGAGAACAGACAGACAAGAGATGAGAACAAACAGACAAAAGTCCCAGAGGGAATCACACCACACGCTATTAATGTGACCAAACTTGAACTCAAATGTTCAGATTACACTGCCTGGTGACCCCCATCCCATTTCATCAGTGAAATGAAATCTCTTACAGATACTGAATTTGTACTATTTGATTGCTTATCATGAAATATGAAGTATAGGCCGGGCACGGTGACTCATGCCTGTAATCCCAGCACTTGAGAGGCTGAGGCAGACAGATCACCTGAGGTCAGGAGTTCAAGACCAGCCTGGCTGACATGGTGAAACCCTGTCTCGACAAAAGTACAAAAAAAAAAAAAAAAAAAAAAAGTCAGGCATAGTGGCGGGTGCCTGTAATCCCAGCTATTTGGGAAGCTGAGGTAGGCGAATCGCTTGAACCCCGGAGGCAGAGGCTGCGGTGAGCTGAGATCGTGCCACTGCACTCCAGCCTGGGCAACAAGAATGAAACTCCATCACAAAAGAAAGAAAAAAAAAAGAAATATCAGGTGTAATTTCACCTTGATTTATTAAAAATAAGAGACCTATTAGGAATGGGTGGATCCTGGAACAGAAGACAAGACAGTGGAAAAGCTGGTTCTGAACAAAGCTTGTACTTTAGTTAATAGTAGTAATATGGTATTGTATATTGGTTTTCTACTGCTAGGTAACAATTTACCACAAACTTACAACACATGTTTATTATCTTGTTTCTGTAGGTCAGAAATTTGGGCATGGTAGAGTTGAATCTCACAAAACTAAAATTAAGGTGTTGGCACATCAAGGTTCTCATCTGGAGACTGAGGTCCCCTTTCAAGTTCATCCTGGCTGCTGGCAGAACTTAGTTCCTTGCAGTTGCAGTATTGAGGGTATATTAGTCTGTTTTCATGCTGCTGATAAAGACACACCCGAGTCTGGGAAGAAAAAGAGGTTTAATTGGCCTTACAGTTCCACATGGCTGGGGAGGCCTCAGAATCGTGGCGAGAGGTAAAAGGCACTTCTTACATGGTGGCGGCAAAAGAAAATAGGGAAGAAGCAAAAGTAGAAACCCCTGATAAACCCATCAGATCTCATGAGACTTATTCACTATCATGAGAATAGCACAGGCAAGACCAGCCCCCACGGTTCAGTGATCTCCCCCTGGGTCTCTCCCACAACACATGGGAATTCTAGGAGATACAATTCAAGTTGAGATTTGGGTGGGGACACAGCCAAACCATATCAGAGGGCCCTATTTGCTTGTTGGCTATTGGTCTCAGCTCCTAGAGGACACCTGGCTCTTTCCTTAGGCAGTTCACAACAGGGCTCTTCCCTGTTGCTAGGACAGCAAAAGAGGGTTGACTGCTGCTTCTCATCTCTTATAAGGGCTCATCTGATTAGGTCAGGCCCACCTGGGATAACCTCCCTTTTGAATACTTAGTCTACTGATGAGAAACCTTAGTTACACCTGCAAAATCCCTTCTACCATATAATGTACCACGATCACAGTGTGCTACTCCATCATATTCACAAGTCCTGCCCACACTCAAGGGGATTACACAGGGCACATACAACAGGGGGCTGGAATCTTGGGGGTCAACTTATAATTCTGCCTACCATAGGTACTCATGTCAATTTCTTAGTTTTGATCATTATACTATGTTTATGTAAGATGTTAACAACTGTGGAAACAGGAAAACACTGATTTGTCATTTTTCTGTATCTCAAACTGAAACATTTTAAAACATGGAATATTCATGTGCTGTGAATTAACACAGTAATTTGCATATCTCTGCCATCTTCTCTTCTGGCTTATGTTGCTATGTTGAATTTGCCAGTTCATGAAATACCAGGTATAATTTCACCTGCTTATAGTAACATCAGGGATATAAAACTTCTCTGAAGTCACACATCAAATCAAATTAGTGAGATAAGTCTTATAGAACACCACAGTGCTACTGCTTTACATTAAAGGTGAATAGTCCAGAATTTAAAATAACCTTTATAAAAAGTCTATGTGACAGGCTATTATACATCTACAGTCAATATTTTTTCAAGTATAAAGTTTCTCACCAGTGAACTGCCTTTGGTTAGCCCAGTTGCTTTTTAAACGTTCCATCACTATTGTCTTTGGGCCTTTATATCTCATATGGTTTCTGACACTCTACACCATGACTATCTTTAGTAAGCAAGCATCACATCATACACATGTGCACACACAGTCTCTATATAACTTCTCAGTACCAAATCTCTGTTAATTGGAGATACCCTCTGTTATAGGTAATTTACAAAACTACGTACTATGCTCTCAAAGAATAAGGTGTTAATCCAAGTTATTTTGTGTATTTTGGATGTGTACAATCTCATATAACTGGATTATCTGATTAAAGTTCTATGGTTTGAAAAGTGCTGTATTTTTCTTTTTTAACAATAAATAGCAGAAACTGAACAGTAGCACTGAAAGCATCTAGTCACTGTTGGGAATGTCTACACCTCCTCAGAGAATATCTATGAACGCATAAGACCTTATTTTCTAAACTTGCTGGCTGCAAGATGTTACCAGAAATGTCAATCAATCAGAAGAAATTTAACTAATTCACAAAACTTCTAAAATTTCACTCCAAAGTATTTCATTATCAGAAGTGACAAATCAGGGTAAGCAGCTCAACACAATTATGTCATCATAGGAATGTCTTTAAATAGTTGTCACGTACAGAATATTTGGGATTTTTCAAATCTTTAAAAACTCCATTTATGCAGAGAGAAAGGCATGAGAAAGCCTGGTAAGGGCTGGAACTGCTGAAACAAAGGGTTTGCCACCGTGGTTTTAACTCAGTCAATGATGGAATCATGTTGGCATTTAGAAAGCAAAACCCGGTGGCAGGTAGGCTGGAGGGGAAAGCAATGGGAAGACCAGCCTGCCTACCTAAAAGTGGCTCTCTAAGCCAGAAATGAGGAAGCACTGCTGTACAGGGGGACAGGAAGTGAGACAGAGAACTGGCCAAAGAATGAATGGGGACTCCCTTAAGAAGCTGTATACAAGGACCCCAGCCAGTGGACTGGATGTGGAGAATGAGGGAGGTGCCATGTTTCTCACCGGCTGACACAGAGGGACAGTAGACATTTCCACAGACAGGCCAAGTGAGAAGGCAGAAAATATACTGGTAGTACAGGGTAAGAGAAGTGGTCACAGAGTTGTATAGAGTGTATCCAATTAACAAAAGTACAGCTTCCAAAAGTTCGTGTATGAAACAAATCTTTATTAAACATCTATCATGTGTCAGTTGCAGTACTAGACTTTGGAATACAAAGATATCTAAGATGTGGACCTTGCTGCTCCTTAGGAATCTAGCCAGGCTAATGACAGACATGTAAAACACGTTTTCATGTTCAAGTGACAATTGCCAATGTTTATTAAGCAGTTATTAATGTACCAGGCATGACGCTAGGAGCCTTAATTGCATTTATTTATTCACTTGATTTATTAAGCATCTATACTAAGTGCTAGGCTGTTTTAGATTCTAAGAATATTACACTGAATCAGACAGCCAAGGACCCTGCTCTCATGGTGCTTATTTGATTTGTGGGAAACCAGACGATAAATAAGTAAATAATCAGAAAGGTGATTTCAAATAGTGGTATGCACAGGGAAGACAAGGAGGAAGATACGAATGCATTGGGGGAAGGGTAGACTTGTACTAAATATAGGTGATGGTCATGGAGGGCCATGAAGAGCACATCTGAACTCAGACCTGTAAGACAAGGAGGTACCCACTGCCAAAGGCAATGGCAGTGTTCCAGGCTGAGGGGAGAGCAACTGCAAAGGTCTGAAGTGGAGGCAAGTTTGCATGGTCAGAGAACAGAAATGAAGCCAGGGTGACTGCAGCAGGGTGGCGATGCTCCTCGAGGTGGTCAAGGACCTAGAAGACACAGAAGGGCATTCAAGCAGAAGCAACATGATCTGACATTTTTAAAGATCATTCTGGGAGCTGAATGAAGAAAAGGCGGTATGAATGGATGCAGGAAAACCAGTCAGGAGTCCAGAAGAGGCTATAGTGAAGATGGAGAGAAGAGGATGATTATGGGATATATTCCAGAGGTGGAGATGAAAGAACACGCCGATGAGGGGGATGATGATGAGGCAAAGAACAGAGCCTGAGTATCTACTTCATCACTAGGTGGATGGTGGCACCATTTACTGAAATTTATAAAACGGAGGGAGAGGCAGGAGTTACAGGAAACAGAACAAAGGCACTGAAAATTCAGAGCTCTGCCCATGAGGAAGCCAAGAGGAGTCGTCCAGTAGTTGTTTCAGTCAAGGGTCTGGAGCTCAGGGCTGGGGACACACATTTGGTCACCATCTACCTATGAATGGTATTTAGAGACACTGGAATAAAAAAGACTGGAACTGAGAAACAAGCCCTGGTTGTTCTGACAAAGGAAGAACCAGCAAAGGAAACTTCAGACACAGCATCCCAAGAAGACAGAAGAAAACCAAGAAACTATCGTCAGAGATGCCAACAGAAGAAAAGGGTGTTTCAAGGAGGAAGTGGGCCATGGAGCTATAATACTGCTAAATAAAGAATCGTGCAAGGAATCCCTGTATTTTGTAACACGGAAGTCACTGGTGACATTATAAAAAGCAGTTCCAAGGGCAAGTTAGGGAGAAAGTCTGGATAAGGGTCGGGGAGAGGAGAGAATGGAATATAAAGTAAAACTAGGATATACAAACAACTTTACAGGCATTTACCCAGATTATCCCATTTGATCCCCACAATTAAGTCCATTCTACAATTGAGAGGATACTTGGCTAAAGTCTTGTGAGTGATGCAAGGTGATGAACCCAGAATTAGGAACCTCCAGAGAGATTCCAGAGCTCGCATTCTTTAACACTAATGTGGAACTTCAAAAAGTTGGGTATGACATAAAGGAGGGTTTGTGGTAAACTATGCCCATGGTTGTCAAACTAAACTACCTAGAATCCCTAGCAATGATTCTTTACAAACCATGGCCCAAACTGTTTAGAAACCAGGCCCAAGAGTTAGCTGCCTGGCCACCTGCAGTCTTAACCCACTTCCATTCCATAGTCAGAATTTCAAAATCAAAATCAAAAGGTTCTTGGAAGACCCAATATTGTCAAGATATCAGATATTCCCAACTTGATCTACATACTCAATGCAATTCCAATCAAAATTACAGCACATTATTTTGTGGATACTGACAAACTGATCCTAAAGTTTAAATGGGAAGGCAAAAGACCCAGAATAGCCAATACAATACAGAAGGAAGAAGAAGAACAAAGAGGGCTGACACTACCTGACTTCAAGACTTATAGCTGGGCACTGTGGTGTGTGCTTGCTGTAGTCCTAACTACTCACAAGGCTGAGGCGAGAGATTACTTGAGCCCAGGAGTTCAAGTCCAGCTGGGGTAACATAGCAAGATCCTGTCTCTAAAAAAAAAAAAAAAAATCTATATATATATATATATATATAGATAGATAGATAGATATAGATACATATATACACATATATATACACATATATATATAATGTAAAGTTACATTTATGAAGATGGTGTATTGTTGGCAAATGAACAAATACCAGTAGACCAATGGAACAGAAGAGAGAGCCCAGAAATAGACCCACATAAAAACAGTCAACTGATCTTTGACAAAGGAGCAAGAGCAATACAATGGAGCCAAGATAATCTTTTCAACAATCCGTGCTGAAACAACTAGAAATCCACATGCAAAAAAATGACTAGACACAGATTTTATGCATTTCACAAAAATTAATTTGAAATGAATTGCAAACCTAAATTTAAAACACAAAACTATAAAACTTCTACAAAATGATGTAGTAGAAAATCTACGTGGCCTTGAGTTTGGCAACGAGTTTTAAAATACAATGTCAAAGGTATGATCTCTGAAAGAAATAATTGATAAGCTAGACTTTATTAAAATTAAGATTTCTGCTCTACAACAGACACTGTCAAGAAAATGGAGAGACAAACCACAGACTGGCAGAAAGTATTTGCCAAAGACATATCTGGTAAAGGATTATTATCGAAAACATACCAAGAACTCTTAAAACTCAACAATAAAAAAACAACCTGATTAGAAAACGGGCCAAAGACCTTATCAGGCATCTCAGCAAAGATAAACAGAAGGCATATAAGCATATTAAAAAGTGCTCCAGGTTGGACATGCCAGTGGCTCATGCCTGTAATCCCAGCACTTTGGGAGGCTGAAGTGGAAGGACCGCTTGAGCCCAGGTATTCGAGACCAGCCTGGGCAACATAGGTGCAACCCCATCTTACAAACAAAAAATAAGCCAGGTGTGGTTGTGCACACCTGTAGTCTCAACTACTCAGGAGGCCGAAGTGGGAGGAATGCTTGAGCCTGGAAGGTCAAGACTGCAGTAAGCCACAATCATGCCAATTATGTGTGTGGGATGAGTGAATATGGGAAATCTCTGTACTTTCTGCTCAATTTTGTTGTGAACCTAAACCTGTTCTAAAAAATAAAGTCTACTTGAAAAATAAAAGGGTTCCTGAACATTTACCATCTGTAGACATTGTTATGAAAGCAATAAGGATAAGTTTTAGCAGCCCCTGAAAAGTAAACAGCTATTAACAACTGAAAACATCATGTTATTTTGAAATCTTTCAATAAGTGATTAATGGAGTCAACACTTATTGACTGGGAATATACATAATATCATTTCGTGTGTGTGTGTACATATATATACACACACACACACACATATATATATGAAACAGCAAGAAAACATGTCTAACACTTAACCCCTTTAAGACTTGGCTGTTTGAAGGCCTGGCGTGGTGACTCATGCTTGCAACCCCAGCACTTTGGGAGGCCAAGGCAGGTGATTCACCTGAGGCAGGAGTTCAGGACCAGCCTGACTAACATGGTGAAATCCTATCTCTACTCAAAATACCAAAATTAGCTGGGCATGGTGGTGGGCGTCTGTAATCCCAGCTACTTGGGATGCTGAGACAGGAGAATCGCTTGAACCCAGGAGGTGGAGGTTGCAGTGAGCCACGATCACGCCATTGCACTCCAGTCTGGGTGAAAGAGCAAGACTCTTTAAAAAAAAAAAAAAAAAAAAAAAAAAGACTTGGCTGTTTGAATTCTAGAGCATATTTTTCCATAAAAGTGATGTAAGTTCTTCATAATCTTGTTGTTACGCACTCTCTCTGGGAAAATGCATTCCATATATGAATGGAAATACTCATATCATGCCTATATGGGAAACTCCATAAAAGCAGCAATCTAAGGCTCAGTGCCTGGTACATTTATCCAGTCTAAGATCAACCAATAAGATGAACCATTAGTTTACAGACTGCTAAGAATGCCAAGTAAACCCATACAATGCTTTCTTTTCATTTACAATTATTGAAGAAGCTTTTAGATAATCAGATTTTTCCATGCATCAACCATGTACCTACATGAAAATTAAAATAAGTTGGCCAAGATTTTCCCAACACATCTTCACATGCCCAGTTTGCCTCTTCTCAATCATTTTAACTCAGATGCTAATGTCCATTTCTTCCATCATATGCTCCACTATGGTCTCTGGGACATTTTTCTAGCTGTCCTGTACTCACTATGCCAGTTTTGAGGCTGGTGCTTTTTTGTTCTTACCTAGTATCACGACGGAGGGCCTTTGGGATAACTAAGACTCATATCTTTGGTGACTAAAAGTGCCACAAGGTTAGCAGTTGTTGAGTCTTGCCGACAGAATTACAAGCGGGTCACTACACTCTTCAGTGAGTATATTCTTTACTGTTCAGATACACATCTGTGAAAGCGATCAAGAACCTACATACTTGGTGAGTTATATGGGGGCTCTGGGACATCTTTTCCAGACTACTGAGTCATTTCTTCTTCAGTTTGGCTGAAGTGTGTGTGTGCATGTGTATGTGCAGGCGTGTAGATGAACGATAACATCTTTGGGTAAGAACTCTTAGGAATTGTTTTGCAGTTTATGATTAACTTACGGCTACAACTTTCAGCCACCACCAATTGTGCAGTGTCACAGATGCTTTTCACAGCCTCTGCTCATGCCTTTGATCTCTGTAGTACCTCTAACATTTCAAAAAAAACTTACAGCCTTTTAAAGAACACTGAGTTTTTATCAGCATTTCCTATCTGTCTGAATTCAACTTTTTTCCCCAGTTAAATCACTAGGAAATAAGTAGCTACAGTTCAAAGTCAGCAGGAAGTTTGATAAATTGATGTTCTACGCTTCAACAACAGTCCTGTGCAACCTATGAATTGGACATACCAGCCTCTTACTGCTTTGAAATTCCTTTCATCTCTTTGAAGAGATCTACCAATTTTTCCTGCTTTCAGTTGCATAATTTGTCACCTAGGACGCAATACTTTTGCCATAACTCTGTAACACAGCTTCAGCTACTTGTCTTCTGCCTCAGGCCCTCCACAGTTCTGGTTGCTTCTTTGCAAAAATAGCAACTGAGGTCATTCTTGTACAAAAATTTGCTTCACTAATCCCAAATTTACATCCTGTTGCTCTACTTCTATAACTTTCTACACATATAAACCCGTTTTTAAATTTTGAGTCATGATTTAAGATATTTGAAGACCTTTTATTTGCAACTAAACTCAATATGTGTTTACCAACAGTATACATTAACACAATTGTTATGTCCAAATTTGCACAAGCTCACGTAATGACAATGACTTATCATTGCCATCTAGTCAATGGTGATAAGATGCTATCAACAGTAAATACATCCTGATTTCAGAGAAATTGAAGTGTGGGGGCAAATGTACATTTCAAAAGGAAGGCATAAGGGGATACTCCTTTATGTAAAAAATCATTTCCAAAAATGGACATCAGAAATTCCCGCCATCTCTGTATAGACATGCCATTCCTCCCATCAAGAAACAAAGTCCAGATCCCTCACTTGTGACTTGCTTTCACCAACAGAACGTGGCAGAAGTGAGATTCTGAGACTTGAAGCTCAAGAACTAAGAAGCTTGGGCTACAGTCTAGAGAAGGGGTTGGTGAACTATGGTCCAGTGGGTCAAATCTGGTCTGTTTTTATACTGCCTCTGAGCTAAGGATAGCTTTCATATTTTAAAAGAGTTTTAAAATAAGAAAATATGTGACAGAGATCGTATGGGCCCCAAAGCTATAAGGCCTCAAGTATTTACTAACTGGCTCTATTCATTTGCTAGGGTTGCCTTAACAAAATACCACAGACTCAGTGGCTTCAACAACATAAATTTGTACCTTTACAGTCCTGGAGGCTAAAAGTCCAACATCAAGATGTCAGCAGAGTTTATTTCTCCTGAGGCCTCTCTCCTTGAAGACGGTCTTCCCTGTCTGCATGTCTGTGTATTAATCTCCTTTTCTTATAAGGATATCAGTCATATTGACTCATATTGAATTAGGGCCCACTTGACCTCATTTAACCTTTTTTTTTTTCTGAGACAGAGTTTCACTCTGTTGCTCTAGCTTAAGTGCAATGACATGATCATGGCTCACTGCAGCCTCTATTTCCTGGGCTCAAGCAATTCTGCCACTTTAGCCTCCCAGGTAGCCAGGACTACAGATGCATGCCACCATGCCTGGCTAATATGTGTGTGTGTGTGTGTGTATGTGTGTGTGTGTGTGGGAGGGGGTGTGGTTTTTCTTTTTTGGGTAAAGACAAGGTTTGCCATGTTGCCCAGGTTGGTCTTGAGCTTCTGGCCTCAAGTGATCCACCTGCCTCAGCCTCCCAAAGTGCTAGGATTACAGGCGTGAACCACCACATCCAGCATTCATTTAATCTGAATTACCTCTTTAAAGGCCCTATCTCCAAATATAGTCACATTCTGAGGTACTAGGGGTTAGGACTTCAACATATGAATTTTGGGGAAACACAATTCAGCCTTTAACACTGGTCTTTTTCAGAAAATGTTCTCAATCTCTGGGCCACACCACTGAATGAGAAGAGACCAGGTGGAGAGAGAGGCTCAGCCAGACATCAGCCATTCCAGCTCCACGCTAGCTAGACATGTGAATAAAGCCCCCTTGGATGGTCTAGCCGCAGCCAAGCTCCCAGCTAAATGCAGCCACCTAAATCACTCCTGACAATATCATGTAGAGCAGAGGCAAGCCATCTCATTGAACCCCATCCAAACTGCAGGCTCATGATCAAATAAATGGTTGTGTTTAAGTCACTAAGTTGGGGGTGTTTTAAACTCAGCAATAGATGACGGGAATAACTTCCGTGGCAGAGGCCCCAGGATAGGAGCTCCTATGCATGGAACCAAAAGGGAGAAAGGCTTTGTATAGGGGTGACAGCAAAGGAAGAGTTGGGATAAAAGGTAAGGGCAAGAATATACAGTAGCCAGGACCCAATACGGTATTTAGATGATGACGTTGCTCCTCGTGTTAACAAGGAACTCTACTAGTATGTATATTGAAAGTAGGGTTGTATCAGAGAGTAGGTGGCTGCAATGAAAAGGACAAAAGCCCCAAAACAAATCCCAGGAAACATCCAGGTTCTGCCTCAAATTAGCTTTGGTAAGATACTTATACTCTTAGCTGTTCCGTGTCCTCATCTATAAAACAGGGACAATACAACCTACCTCCCAGATTTAAAAATATTAGACATAAAAGTATGAAGTCCTTAGCATAGCACTGGACAAATGGTAGGCATACCACCTTGTCTGTATTTCAGTCTTTCCAAAAGATGTAATTCCTATCCTATCTGAAAGGCTTATTCATAAGCTCAAATTTGCTAGGCGCTGTGGCTCACGCTTTTAATCTCCACATGTTGGGAGGCCAAAGAGGAAGGATCAATTGAGCCCAGGAGTTCAAATTCAATAAAACACACAAAAATGGTTTGAAAGGTATTAAGCCCTACCAAATAATATGATTGCAATATATAAAAATTCAATTTTTATTGTTGGGGGCTGCATGGCAACTTTGTAAAACTTAAGTATATCTGCATAATTGTTTTTATATAGTTACCGTTAAAGTTATCAGCATTAGTTACTTATTCTAGTTATTCATCTCCATCTTCAGAAAGGAAGGTCAGCACAATCTCTAAAGAAGGAAAATGAAGATAGGAGGAACTTCCTAACTCCATTCTTTTTTGTGTTTCAGCAACACCCCCGTCTATTTAGCGGGGCATCCCCAGAGCAGTTCCACTATGTGTCCTCTTTAAAGCCAGCAGGACTTAGCACTGGGCTTGGTATACAAGAGATACTGAATATTTACTGAATATAGAAGAGAGGGCAAGCCAATAGTCTCAGAAAGAATTAAGGAGATATCCCCTTTAATGTGATTTTTACATGCAACTCAATGGAGGTAGTGGTTCATTTTGGAAAGATGACCCTAAATGGACAAGTTCAATGACAATCACTGCCCAAACCTACAAGTGCGTATGTTTGAAGGCCAGGGGCACAGGACAGTGGTTCTCAATGTGTAGCGCTCAGACCAACAGCAGCAGCAGCACCTGGGACTCATTAGAAAGCAAATTCTAGTGCCCTACTGCTATGGTTTGAATAGGGTTTGTTTGCTTGACCCCACCAAGTCTCATATTGAAATTTGATCCCCAATGTTGAACGTGGGTCATGGGAGCAGATCCCTCACAAATAGATGGGTGGAATTCTCAAGGGAGTGAGTGACTTCTCTTCATTCCTGCAATAACTGGTTGTTGAAAAGAACCTGGGGCCTCCTCTGCACTTGCACTCACTTACTCTCTTCCTCTCAGGCCATCTGATCTGTGCATATGCAGGCTCCCCTTTGCCTTCCACCATGAGTGGAAGCAGCCTGAGGCCCTCATCAGAAGTGGAGTAGTTGCTGCAGCCATGCTTCTTGTACAGCCTGCAGAACCATGAGCCAATTAAACCTCCTTTCTTTATAAATTACCCAGCCTCAGGTATTCCTTTATAGCAAAATAAATAGACTAACAGACCCACCCAGAACTACCAAGCAAATAATAGTTTAACAAGCCCTATAGGTGATTCTGATACACATTAGAGAATCAGTAGCCTAGGGAAATGCATTTCTATTATCAGCTACATTTGATAACAAAATGTCTATTCCCTTTGTGTTTCACAAACTAGCTTATTCAGATCACATGAATACCGGCTAATTATTGCAATGATGTTTGCTTCCAATCATTTAAAAAATTGCCAGTGTTATGGGCAAGGACTTCATGACTACAACACCAAAAGCAATGGCAACAAAAGCCAAAATAGACAAATGGGATCTAATTAAACTAAAGAGCTTCTGCACAGCAAAAGAAACTACCATCAGAGTGAACAGACAACCTACAGAATGGGAGAAAATTTTTGCAACCTACTCATCTGACAAAGGGCTAATATCCAGAATCTACAATGAACTCAAACAAATTTACAAGAAAAAAACAAACAACCCCATCAAAAAGTGGGCGAAGGATATGAACAGACACTTTTCAAAAGAAGACATTTATGCAGCCAAAAAACACATGAAAAAATGCTCATCATCACTGGCCATCAGAGAAATGCAAATCAAAACCACAATGAGATACCATCTCACACCAGTTAGAATGGCGATCATTACAAAGTTAGGAAACAACGGGTGCTGGAGAGGATGTGGAGAAATAGGAACACTTTTACACTGTTGGTGGGACTGTAAACTAGTTCAACCGTTGTGGAAGTCAGTGTGGCGATTCCTCAAGGATCTAGAACTAGAAATACCATTTGACCCAGCCATCCCATTACTGGGTATATACCCAAAGGACTATAAATCATGCTGCTATAAAGACACATGCACACATATGTTTATTGCGGCACTATTCACAATAGCAAAGACTTAGAACCAACCCAAATGTCCAACAACGATAGACTGGATTAAGAAATTGTGGGACCTATACACCATGGAATACTATGCAGTCATAAAAGAGGATGAGTTCATGTTCTTTGTAGGGACATGGATGAAGCTGGAAATCATCATTCTCAGCAAACTATCACAAGGACAGAAAACCAAGCATCACATGTTCTCACTCATAGGTGGGAAGTGAACAATGAGAACACTTGGACACAGGGTAGGGAACATCACACACTGGGGCCTGTCGTGGGGTGGGGGGAGGGGGGAGGGATAACATTAGGATAAATACCTAATGTAAATGACGAGTTAATGGGTGCAGCACACAGACATGGCACATGTATACATATGTAACAAACCTGCACGTTGTGCACATGTACCCTAGAACTTAAAATATAATAAAAAAAAATTGCCAGTGTTTTTTCCCTACTCCCTTGTGCCCTCCCCCATTATAAAAATCAAGTAAAATAAAACCACAGCCCTTTGCAATTCATGCCACATACACTAATAACAGCCTCAGGCAAGCAGTATCTGTGGGACTCATTTAAATTTTATTTTCACGGAAGAATAAAGGAAAATTCAACACCAAATCTTTAAGACACACCACTTAATGATTTTGGTGAACAATCTGAAATAGACAGTTACTGGAGCCTTCGATTAAGACAATACAACGTCTCCAACGACCTATCAAGCAGGTGTCCATACCCTGTAAAAACCTTGCCCAGACTTCAGCCCCTGATGAAGCATGTATGGGTATACCTTGTATGTGCCAGCCCCAATAACTGGAATGGTGTGGGATCCCAGTGAAGGACACCCAGCCTTGGCATGGCAACCTACCTACGACTTTGTGGCTTGGCTGAAAGATTTCAGCTGGGTCAAGCAGATGATCTCTTTCAAGACTCTAAACCAAGAAATACAGGAGGGTCTTGCCAACTAGCTGTGGGAACTAAACCAAGAGAGCAGTGAATTCTCGGGGAGCACCATGAGAAGCCATGATGGGCTACTGCCAAACTGAAGTGATGTGGGGAACAGAAGGTGTAATGGAGTGGGGAAAAGCCAGTTCATCACAAGTGGAGAATAGTGTAGAGATGCAGAAAGAAACAGTCTATCACCAGCAGGAAAGACTGGACAAAGAAACTGACCCTTAGCCTAAAGTAGCCAGGGTACCAACTGTATAGTCCGGCCCAGCCCAGCTTGGGGAACAGAGTCACTATAGGTCCTCTCCTTCTGCGGCCGCCCACACATCATAAATGAGTTAAACTATAGCACATAATCATCCTTAAATGGTGGCAATAAACACTTCTGCATTTCCTTGTCAATGTATGCATAATAGATACAAAATACTTCTAAGGTTAACTAAATGAATTATTGTAGATGTCTAAAGTGAGGGTGAACTCTGTTTTTCGTTGTAAAATGATCCATCTGCTTATCAAGGCAATATTTTTTAAGTTAATTAAGTACAGAGCAGAAAGTCCTCCAAGCAGACACTTTTAATTAATTCTTAATTATGAATGCCCACGTATGTCCTCCAAGTGGCCAAAAATGTTCAGTGTGGGGAGACAAAGGAAAAAAGGCACCGAAAAGAGAACAGACACCACTCCTGGTTTTGATACTTTTTAGGTTAAATTTACCAAATGTTATAAACAGCTTTAAAAATACTTACCTTTAGGGTGGTTTTCAAAACAGCGCAAACATACACAAATCACAACACACTTCTTAATTTGTTCTTCTTTGTTGTTACGTGTTGCTAAGAGACTGGCTTTTTCAGGGCTCAAATACACAGATATTTTCCAAATTTAGAAAATAGGCATACTTGCAAAGAAGCCTCAAAAAGGCAGCCTGTTAGAGGTAGAAATTTATTTGGTAATTACCAACCCACATTTCTCCAAACAACTTCCTGAAACATATTACTGAATGCCTGCATGACTCATGGAAACTTCAAAATTGATCATCTCTGGCTCTGTGGCAATCTGCTTTCTTAATTTACATGCATTAAAGTTTGTGTACCCCTCTACTCCTTACTGAAGGAAAACAGGAAAGTCAACCTTCCACTGAAAGAGAAGCAGCCATCCATTGGGTTCAGACACTGGGAAGGCCACTGAAAGGCTCGTGTACATCAAGATTTCTCATGAGTGGTTAGGGGATGCTGATCACCCTTAGGGATAAACTTAATCAAAGATCAGTATATGAAGCCAGGAACAATAGCATATATTAACAGTAATACATGTTATTACAGTCATATTCTTGTTCCTTAATTTAGAAACTAGGGTATACAGTATGTTATTAAACAGACATATCATAGCATAATGGTATTACAAAAGACTACTTTTTCCCTTAAAACTCCTAGGTGCACTTTTGTATGTATTTTTTTATTAGCTATCTGACAGCCTTGGGAAAGAAACAAAAAGGCAATAGGTGCCCATGACAACTGGGCGTGGTGGCTCACACCTGTAATACCAGACACTTGGGAGGCCAAGGCGGGAGGACCACTTGAGGCCAGGAGTTTGAGATCAGCCTAGGCAACATAGAGAGACCCCCATCCCTAAAAACGTTTAAAAAATTAAAAATTTAAACTCAATATAACTGAAACTAGATGGTAAATCAATGACGAAATGGCTAAGTTTACAAAAGTCTGACTGACAAACCTCAGAGACACACCCCTCTCTTTAAAAAGGACGCACTTTGACATTTTAAAATATCTATGTGCATAGTTATTAAAGAGCTTTTATATGGGCCCCTTAACTAACAGCAGAGAACTGTAGGGACAGGCCAGCTTTGCTGAGACAGATACACAGCCTTTATTTGTTTGCAAAGAAACACAACTGAACTCAACTATAAAGACAACAAAGCTCAAACAGCCTCAGTCCTCACTAGGGTTTCATGCCAGCCCAACCCCATGCATTTGTAAAGCATTACAGTAACTTTGGAGAGTAGAACTAAAGTAGTCTAGGCTTGCAACAGACAATGTTTATGTTTATGTTCACTCCAAATTTATATGTTGAAATCCTAACCTCCAACGCAATGGTATTACGAAGGTGAGGTGAGGGTGGTGCCCTCACAAATGGGATTACTGCCCTCATAAAAGAGACCCTAGAGAGCTCCCTCACCCTCTTTCAGCCATGTAGGACACAATAGGAAGCCTGCAGTTTACAACCTGGGAGAAGGCCCATGCCAGCACCTGATCACAGACTGCCAGCCTCCAATACTGTGAGAAATTTCTGTTGTTTGTAAGCACCCAGTCTGTAATATTTTGTTATAACAGCTCAAATGGACTAACACAGAGCTGTAGTCTCAGTTCTGCCACTCAGGCAAGCCATTTAGTTTCTCTGAATACTGACTTCCTCATTTGGATAAGAAGGAAAGGACTCATTGTTCGATTCCCACCTACGAGTGAGAACATGCGATGTTTGGTTTTCTGTCTTTGCGATAGTTTGCTGAGAATGATCGTTTCCAGCTTCATCCATGTCCCTACAAAGGACATGAACACTTGGACACAGGAAGGGGGACATCACACACAGGGGCCTGTTGTGGGGTGGGGGGAGGGGGGAGGGATAGCATTGGGAGATATACCAAATGTAAATGACGAGTTAATGGGTGCAGCACACCAACATGGCACATGTATACATATGTAACAAACCTGCACGTTGTGTACATGTACCCTAGAACTTAAAATGTAATAATAATAATAAAGAAAGAGGGGAAGAAGAAATGGGAATTTGCTTACCAATAGTTTAAAAAAAAAAAAAAAAAGGAAAGGCTACGTGGAAAGGAATGGGGGTGGAGGAGGTACTGACATCTTCTGAGCATCTTCTACAGGCCAACATTGTCCTTACACCATCTAACCTAATGCACATACTAATTCCTGATTTTACAAAAAGGGAAGCCAGGCCAGGGGAGGAAACTGCTCAGTGTCACAGGGGACATAGTACAGATAGGACTTAAGCCCTGGTGTCTGGTTTCAAGGCTATACCCAATTGCTATGCTGACCTTACACATTCGGTTTCCAGAGTTCAAGGACTAATTGGAGCACGCCTTTCTCAATGCCCCTACATATTTCTATTTCCACGGGCTATGACGTAACGTCCGAGTCACATCCGAGATCTCACCCTCTCTAAACTCTCTGGCCTTTCCCCCTTACTGCCACCACCACTTAAACCCAGACAAGCTCTGGGAACATAGAGAACTTGGAGAGTCATCCGCCTCTATTTCCATGTAACCGGATACATTTTTCCATCATGTAGTTTGCTCAGAACACAGCAGAGATTCTAGTCCTGCAAGTTTGGTGCCTTCTAATCACAGCAAAGAGCATTCTGTTGCACAATGAATATTAGTATTCACTGATACCGTATGTTCCCAGTGGGCAACAGCCAATCTCCACTTTTTCAAAACCCTTGGGAGGTGAGCTTACATTTACAATGAAGAAATGACAATTATCATCAACCAAATCCAATTAATTCTTGTATTTCTATTTTTAAGTTTCTTGAATTGGAGGAAAAGATTGAATATCATTAATAATGGAACTTACTGTCTAGTTTCATAAAAAGCTTGCCACTTCACAGATGAAATCTGAGGCAAGCCAAAGAGAAATGTTGGCAGTTTGTGCCTTCAGGCAACAGAGGCCTTTTGGGTAAAATTATGTTTTTGTGCTGAGGGGGACTGCCAATAGTACTTGCTCTAAAATTATATACGTCTTTATAGAAATTGCCTCTACAAAAGTGCAATCATATTATTACACATACACTTGCTGTTAAGGCTATCAAGTTAAATTTAAGAAGCAGAGCTATTCTCTAAGTGGGACACATTCTTAACATTCCTAACAGGTAAAGAAAATCCTTCCTATACATGATAGCCAATTAATGACTATTAAAATGCTTTTAGGTGCCATGGTAGGAAGTCCCTGACAGGTAGCTTTGAGCAGAAAGAGCCTCTGCTCCAGGCATCCCTGGGGCTCTTTGAATGCCATTTGTCCTTGAACCTGCAGGAGGGAAGTGCAAGGAGGACTTGGTTTCAAATGAAGGCAAGCCTCCTTGCCTTCAAGTTCTACCAGCTACTAATTCTGACATTAGCTTCTAAGATTAGAATAAAATGGGATAATAAAACAGAAAACAAATATGAAATAATCTATCTGAAACATGGTTTGCCTACTTTAAAGGGTTCCTCTAAAACCGATTCAGAGGGATGACTAACCAATATATGAAACACTTTAAAATAAAAGCTTTTGGGCCAGGCGCGGTGGCCCATGCCTGTAATCCCAGCACTTTGGGACACTGAGGTGGGCGGATCACGAGGTCAAGAGTTTGAGACAAGCCTGTCCAACATGGCGAAACCCCGTCTCTACTAAAAATACAAAAATTAGCCAGGTGTGGTGGTGGGCATCCCAGCTACTTGGGAAACTGAGGCAGGAGAACCACTTGAACCCAGGAGGCGGAGGTTGCAGTGAGCCGAGATCGCACCATTGCACACCAGCCTGGGCAAAAAAGCAGGACTCCAACTCAAAAAAATAATAATAATAAAATAAAAAATAAAATAAAAATAAAAGCTTTTAAAAAAAATTTAGGATTTTTAAAACAGTTTACAAAGTTGAGATACTTTAGCACTGTTTGTGACTGCCCAACACTGGAACATTTTCCAGACAAAGCTCTGGACCCCAGGACTCAGCCCTCTTTAGCACAGCCTGATAAGGCTCTCATGGGGCTCCCCCGCCCCTGGGGGCAGCCTACCTGAGTCAAAATCCTGACTCTTCCCCTTGTTGGCTGAGGCCTTGGACAAGTCATTTAACCTCTAAGGGTCCATTCTTCTTCTACATGGTAACAATCCTGACTTTGAATTACTTCAAGGATTAATTAAAATAATATATGTATAACCCTTAGCCCAATGCCTGGCATATACTGAAGGGCTCAATAATAGGTTGAGGCTCTCATGACTGTAATAATTCTGAGTAGTACTAAGAATGATAGTGGAAATAGTTGCAGTGAGGCCCTACTCTAGATGGAGGGCCCGCTTGTGATTTGAAACATCCAGCCACAGTTTAGACAATCATACAGGCCTATCTCCTATGGCAAATGGAAAACTGCCCCATCAAATGGGTTGAACTAACACCACTAGACTAAGTATTTGATCACTGCTTTTCTACGAGGTACTTAGGTAGTACCCAAACTGCTGGTTTTCAGAGGACACAATTACATTGCCCAACATGGACAACTCACTATGTAAGATGAGTTGTCGCCCCCTCCTGAGACACATGGACAGAAGAGATAATACACTGGGGCAAGAGTCCAGCTTTATGGCCACTGCATTCAGATATTACCAGATTCCAAGTTTTTCCCATTTGAAGTAGCTGGTGCAGTTCACTTCTTTAGACATGCCTCCATCCACATCAAGTCTGAAAGCTTCTTTAATGCTTTTAAGATTAAGATAAAACAGCTGGTGAAGGGGTGGAAGCGTGTCAGTGGCAAAAACTCTAAAAGGAGAACACAGAGCTTGGCTAAAGACAAAGCAACAGGAAGTCAAGCACATGCACGGTCCAGAAATACCCTGAAATGTTATTTTAAGACTTCCACCCTCGATGCAATCTCATCCTCCATATTTTAATGCTTTTGTGATATTTGAAGGAAGGGACAGGAAAATAACAATGATGAATAAAATTAATTCTGGTTAAGTAACAACTAGGCCTGAGGGCCAGGTGTCCCTTAACCACTGAGCACAAGAACTCTGTGATTTTAGATACAGTCGACAGAAAATGATGGAAAATATCCACCCACCCCCAATTCCTTCAATGGCAGAAAACATAAGACATGAATAATCAACTTTACTTAAGATTTGCAAACCTTATATGTACTAAGTAACCAGTACTATGTCTAGTTGTCATGGGGCTGGGGAGTGGGGTGCGGGGTCTAAAAGAATTGAACATTTCAATAAATGTTATTCAATAACTAGGTTATGTATGAACATTTAGTCAAAATATATTTGTAAGGAAGCCTTCAGTTTCTAGAAGAGAAATGAGAAATAGAAAGGCAGCTGTAAAACTTGGTGTACGCTGATGTTCATATTTAACCTAATTAATGGGTAATACATTTCTGAAAGGTTCTATTTTTTTAGAGTCATCCTGTAATAGCAAATCTTAGCGACTGATGAAACCTCATACCATAAAAAGAACAGGATAGAGAAACATAATACAAAGTTGAAATGGTTAAGGCTGTTCATATTGCCTTCACTTCAAAGGAATTACATTTGCTGTTGGTATTTCTTGTAGGGAACTGAGATACCATTGAAAAAGCCTTCAAAAAGGCTACATTACATAAAGCATTAAAACAAAAAAGTAATCTAGTAACAAAACGGCCCACAAACGGAGCTGTGGGGTACAAAATTAGTTCTTTGTAAACTTTTTTTTTCTTTGAGAAAGAGTCTCACTCTGTTGCCCAGGCTGGAGTGCAGTGGCATGACCTTGGCTCACTGCAACCTCCACCTCCCAGGCTCAAGCAGTCCTCCCACCTTAGCCTCTGAGTAGCAGGGACCACAGGCACACATCACGATGCTTGGCTAATTTTCTTTTATTTTTTGTAGGATGGGCTTTCTCCATATTGCCCAGGCTGACCTCGAACTCCCTGTAAATATTTCTTATAGATCAGCGAACACAATGCCATATTTTCTTACAATGCTGCACCCGACGGCTTCATGGGCCCCTCTAAGAAAGGAAGAAATTGACCAGTAGACAGAACTGTGCCATATGTTTTGTCATGAGATATGGGCAAAAGGATTGCTGTCAGATGCCAGGCAATGAAAGTAAAGGCAGGAGAAATTTCCATCCTTGAAGTGAAATAAAGACATTTTAAAGCTATGAAGGTTGGTGTGAGCTATTCAGGGGTCACCAGAACCATCAGCATGTGGACTGTGTCACAGTTAAGTCTGCAATGTCTTCTTTTCCTTATTAGTATATAAAACAGTAGCATGCCCAAAATCAATCTTAGTATATGAAATATTAATTTCTTAGAAAAAATCAATGCAAACCTATAAGCTTTAAAGGCTATTTTTTTTTTCCCAGCTCTGACCTAGATGTAGCCTAACAGCCACAGCAGCCTTTTCCCACACCAGCAGCACTCATTCCTAATAACAGAGTCAGTGGCTAAGAGGGGGCTTCAGAGCCAGTCCCCCTAGGTTAAAATTCCAGTTCTGTCACTTACTCATGGTGTGACCCTAAACAAGCTAGTTCTCTCTCCTGGGCTTCAATTTCTTCATCTGTGACAATGATAACAGTACCCATCTCATAGGGTTGTTACAACAATTAAATGAGACAGTATTGGTAGAGAGCTCAGAACAGTATCTTACACAGTGGGCATCATGTAAGTACTTGTTAAATAAAACTAGCACCTAGATTTTGGTGTCAAACTGTTCTCCAGAGAAAGAAGCCAGGATTTCTTAGATGGTAATTCCATATCTCGGGGCGGGGAAAGTTAAGGATTGGCAAGGCTCAACGTGTGGCTAGTAGAAAGGTAGACGATGTTCATGGAACTCAGGGGTAGTGATGAAAAGACAAATCACTGGCCAAGATGGGACAATGTGGGCATCAAAAATAGTAAGGCAATCTAAATGTGAAAGACATGATTTCATGATATCCCACATATGAAAAAGTTAATATAAAGCACACAGTGAGGTGTTATCATACAAAAGAAAGGAGGAGAGTATCCGTTCCACTTTGTTTTAATAAATGGAAGAGTGCTAGGTGTTTTGTTTCTTCTATTAAATATTTATCCGTTTAAGTGGAGAAGAATGAACACCAGGAACTTAGTAATAGTAGTCCTCGGTAAGACAGAGTAGACCAATAACAGGAAGGCTTTAACATACTTAAAAACCAGGGGGAAAGAAAATCGAAGTGTGTCAAGATGATGAATTTGCTAAATGTTCTAAGAGGTGCATTAACCACAGACTTCATCTCTCATATCCTAGGAGATAATACCCCTTACGTGTTTTACTAATGGAGATAGTCATAGATCATATGGTAGCTTCCATATGATGATGCAAAGAACCAGGCAAAGATTAGGAGGACAGGGCAATGGACTATGAGATGCCAGCCAAGCAAAACTTGGAAAAGAAAACATTCTGGGAGAAGCACCATGCTGCAAAAAAATTAGAACTTGTGTGGAAGGTATAACTCCAAAATCTTACTGATGTAAAAATGGTGGACAAATACAAAATGGAGCCTAGCCAGATGACCAGTGGCTTGGATTTGATGAAGCTAGAGATGGCCAAAAATAACTAGATCAGTTATCAGCTGGTCAGACTATCTTTCTGGCTCCAATAAAGTTCCTGTAATTGTGGAAATGTGCTAGTACTATATTGCTGCAGAAAAGTCACAAAATGAACATTGCTCTAACACTGGACACTATCAAAATATATGTTGCTACAAACTTAGGAAAGTAAACAGACAAGTTTAAGAACAACAAATGAACCACCAGGGCATCGGTATTTTACAACAGCTTTAACTATGTTTTATGTTTCATAATCACTGGATCTTTGTGTGCTGTTTCCAGTGTCAGGGGGCTCAAAAGAATCATCATTGCAGTTTAATTTGTTAAAAGAATTAAGTCAGTAATCCATGTTCAAACAGATTTCAGAAATTGATTTTCAAAGTTTGATTTTAGATACAAATTTAAAAGTTTGAGCACTAAATTACAAATATTAGCAGGTGCTTCTCTCTATGAACAAAAACCCCTAGAACATTAAAGAATACATAAAGTGGGTCACCAACAGGATGCCCAGAGGAGTAAACTGTATTTCTCCACATGAAAGACTATTCAGAAGCACAGTTTTCCACTTCTTCCATCACAGTGATCCCAAGGGAAACAAAAGGTAGAGGCAACAATAGAAGAAGATATGAGATAGAAATGCTACACAGTTGATAAGAGTTCTTATTAAAAGTAGGACAGGGGGATAATGGGAAATGAACTACAATAGAACCTGGCTTCAGTGTGTTGTATAAATGCAATCAGACATGTATAGCATAACAACACTTTCCTTCTATTATAGCTTTGCAATAAAATGAATCTGAAATGATGAAGAATGTAAGTGTGTCTAGAACAATTAAATACAATGGTGAAGTTTCAGATGCGGAGAGGGGTGAAAGTGCAGCTGAGAAATGCTCTCAAGATTCCACTGACACATTTCCCCTAGAGGGATTAAACCAAACAAGATCGATCACCTCCAAATCTTTGGGTTTATCCCTGACAACTATTCTCCTTGCAAATTTAATGTTTTTCTTTTTGAAAGGCTGATATTATTATTTCTACAATTCTTTCTCCCTGTTCTTCCCACCCCCCTTCTAAGACATGCAATCTAAATGCTCACTCACGGGAGAAAGGCAACAAAGCAAATGGCATTCACTGAGCACCAGCATGTGCCAGGCACTGCAGAGGGAGATTCCCATGATCATTACATTTCATCATCACGAGTCTTGGGAGCTGGATATTATTACCCTAGTTTTAGTAATGGAGAAACTGGAGTTCTGCAGAAATAAGCAAATTGCGCAAGGACATGAGTGCAGTTTGAGTGTTCAGACCTGTGTTCAGGTCTGCCACCAAACCCTGCATGCTCTTCCACTGTCCCTTGGTGCCTTTCGGTTCTCTGCCCCACTCTTTTTACTGGGACTGCCCGTCAGCAGTTCTTTCTCAAATGAATTGCCAAGTCAAAAACCTCAACTCTGAAACTCAGTTCCCAAAAAAGCAACATAAAAATGTTCTAGTCTAAGTCTCCTTTGTTTATCCAGTCAGTACTTGTTACACAGAAGGCTGTATCATTCCAGCCTGAATCTTAATAGTGCTCTGTGTGACCCGGAGAATTTAAATGTGTACCTGTACCAAAAAGAAGAACTCATCCTAAGTTTTCTACCAGTTACACACGTGTGACAAGCTCTCCATACCACCCTGTACTTCAGTTTCAGGTCTGGAAAAAGGTGCCTAACAACCAACGCAGCTCTCAGAGGCTGACAGAAAGAGTACCCCTCTCTCCTCATGGCTGTCCTTATAATGCTCTCTCTACATTCAGAATAGAGTGTAAAGGCTTTAAAACCAGCCTCTGAAGCTATCAGGGCAACATCAGTTAAGATCATTTTTAAAAGCTCAAGGCAGAAAAGAAATTAACATTCCACTTATTTTAAAATTGAATACACAAGATTAAAATGTATTGAGAACAAGTACAGGGCAACCTCCTTATTGACTTGCTTACAATCAAAATCACGCATGCATGACAGGTCATTAGAAATTGAGTTTTGCGGCCGGGCGTGGTGGCTTATGCCTGTAATCCCAGCATTTCGGGAGGCCGAGGTGGGCGGATCAGCTGAGGCCAGGAGTTCGAGACCAGCCATGGTGAAACCCCATCTCTACTAAAAATACAAAAATTAGCCGGGCATGATGGTGGGCACCCGTAATTCCAGCTACTTAGGAGGCTGAGGCAGAAGAATCGCTTGAACCTGGCAGACGGAGGTTGCAGTGAGCCGAGATTGTGCCACTGCACTCCAGCCTGGGTGACAAGAGCGAGACTCCGTCTCAAAAAAAAAAAAAAAAAGAAAGAAATTGAGGAAATTAAGTTTTGCTTATTTTTCTTGTATTTTTAAAATCCTACCCAAGAAAAGCACATTTTTACTAATCACAAGTTATTTACTCTCTGTACTCTGAATAGTATGCAAGTGGAGAAAACTAACCAAGAATGTCACATAAGGTTAGGTAGAAGTCCACTGCACAAATATGCTGGCTGAGGGGCCAAAGCGTGGTTTGTATCATAGTTGGGGCTGCAACCACGTGAAGGAATGGACTCCTCTTAAGTGCCAAGTCTATGCTAGGGCAAGGAATAGATGGGTAAACAAAAGAGATGCAGACCGTACCCCGAAGGAGCATCCGGTACAGTGGGTAGACATTAAGCAAATAATTACAAATAACTATGGACCACGTTTTCTCAACTCTAAGAAAAACATTTTCCCTTATCTATTTAATCCTCACATGCACCTTATCAGTTATGACTAATCCCTGGCTTACAGACGAGAAAACTGGCATTAACTATCTGCTTGAGGGGTGGATTTGGGATTGGAACTGGGCCAATGGACTCTGGAGACCATTCCTTTAAGGACAACACTACACCAGTTCCCACCAGTCCCCCACCCCACCCTATCCCCTGGGCTTCTTGACTTAACTATTAGAAAATGGAACCACTATTCACCCAGTTTCTCAGGCCAAAAATCCGGAATTATCTTTCACTCCTCTTTTTCTCACTCAGTTCACCAATCAATCCTGTCATCTCTCCTTTCAAACTGTATCCAGAATCCTACTGCATTTTATTCCTTCCACTACTATCATCCTGGCCCAAACTGACTTCATCTTGTACCCAGAGTAATGCAAAAGCTTTCAACTGCTTTTCCTGCTTTTGCCCCTGCTAGCTACAATTTACGTCCTACATGGTGGCCAAAGCCATCGTTCGAAAACAATTTCCCATGTTCCTCTGCTCAAAACCTCCCATTGACCTTCCATCTCAGCAGCCACTGGCCTCAGCCATCTGATCTCCTCTGGACCCTCATTTCCTATCTCCCTCTCCTTTGCTCCCTTCTCCCATGCTCCTTTGCACATCTGATTTCTGCTGGCCAGCACACTCTTAAGCCCCCATCTGTTGATGTGTGTCACTCTCTGATTTCACTCAGATCAACAACTAACCTCGCTAGAGGGCTCTTCTCTGACACTCTCTGTGAAGGAGCATGGCCCTCTTTTTTGACTGTCTCCTTCTACGGACTCTTCCCTGCACTTACAGGTAGCTGTCATCACGCTACATATTTATTTGCAAATTATCTGCTTCACCCACTAGAATAGAGGCTCGCTGTGGGCAGAGACTGCTTTGCTCACTGTTTCCCCAGCACTTAAAAATCACCTTCGCACGTGGCAGTGAACAAAAAAATGCGTCTCAAAGTATTATTAAAGCAAGTCAGTAGCGTGTATTATAATGAATACCATTGTGGAATTCAAGAATGACATAATTATAATACCAACTATTGTGATGAAGATTATGGAGGTTTTAATAACATTAATTGCAGAGAGGTGGTAATTTATCCTGGGGTTCAGAAGCGGCCTCCTCAAGGAAGGGCTGTTGAAGTTGAAACCTGAGGCTAAGCAGGAGTTAACCAGGTAGAGTGGTGGGGAGGCCATTCTCCACAGATGAACCAGTATGCATGAAAAGCCTGGAGTGGAGAAGAAACATGACAACAGGTTGAAGAAAATGCAAAAGAATGACTGTGGATGGAGCACAGGAGAGAGGGGAAGATGGAAGGGAAGATGGAAAGAGACAAGACCATACCAGGTGCTGTGGGTCACATTATCAAACTGTGATCCAGTGAATACATTGGGATGCTTATGTCTATTTGGGATGCTTATGTCTATTTACATTAATCAGTTTAAGATGTGCCTATTCACATTCTTTTGTAGTTCAGGAAAAGTTTGAATAACCTGAAGATTACCAGTCCCTCAAAAGAACTTTTCAGTAACATAACCAGGGGCAGGTATTGGCAGGAGGGCATTCAAAGACAGAAAGATATTAATTCTTTGGACATTTTATCTATTTTTTTTAATGAAGCAATATATTTAAGTCATTTGTATAAAAATAATTTAGCACACTGGATTCAGAAATCTGATGCCTGTGATGACAATTTTTAAAGAAAATTCCTTTTATGTCTGTATCCTTCTGACTTATGGCACTTTATCCAGGCTAACACACCATGATTGAGAGAATTATCTGATGAAGGAAGGGCTTAGCAGTTGCTTAGAGATATCTCTTGATAAGAAAAATGGTCACCACCTCCTGCCTCTCCTAAGCATTAACAACTGTTATCTCCCTCTAGCAATACTCGTTTTATCTGAAGAATCAGACCAAGCCATTGGAGCACCAGCCAGCAAATCTGAGGTATACAAAGCAGCTGCTGGCAAGGAAGCTTACTCCAGTTCAGAATACAAAGTACTCACAGGTGAAATGTTAAATAATAATGGAAGGTTTAAATAAAGATTCATGATAAAAACTAAAAAAATTATGTAAATATTTGAGCACCTACAATGTGGCAGGCTCCCCAAACTGGGAACAAAAACAAGAGAATGTGGGACAGGAAATCTCCAGTGGCCATGAAATCTCACCACCACTACCTACTTCCCAAGGACTAGAAAGCAGATGAGCTAAAAACCTGAAAAGCTGGAAGTAATACAAATTACTGGTATTCTTCAGGGGGTCTAAATATATCTATATCAGATATGTGGTCCCTACACAGCACTCCGAAGTCTGAGTAGGGCTAGCAAAAATTGAGCAGAGTGGCACTGTGATCATCAGAAAGATATTTCCCCCAACAATATGACAAGATCTGAAATTATACGAGTTTGTCAAATTTTTAAACCCTACGATGTAAAAGTCCTCCTTAATGTCCCCAAAGGCAATTTTCACTTTAACACATTTTTAAATTAAAAGTAGTGCTCAAAACTGTTAATTATTTTTTCTTGCATATCAGATTCCCAAGAAATATGTTTGTTATCTTGTACAATTCATTTACTGACCTTTATTACCTAAATGTACGAGTCAGCATTAACTGACAAGTCTGTTTGGGCATCTTACAGTGTGTGAGGGCACCTATGCTCCAGTCCCCAGCTCCTCTGGAGCCTCATCTTTCAACCCCAGCATTTACTTGTTTCTGAGCCTTTGCACATCGGTTTCTACTTTCAGATAATGGGTTGGCTGATTCCTGCTAATCACTCATCCTTCAGGTCCTAGCTTTGCCTGTGCACCACGCTTTCCCTCTACTGCATGCCCAGCATCTACCCCATCACCTGTCACAAAGTAGGTTAGATGTCTAACAAATTTTGTTTGAAGAAATGAACCACTGTCATCTCCCCAAGAAAACTTCCCCCAAACCAGAACTCAGGTTAAGTAGCCCTCTCATCCTGTCCCTCACACATGTGTACTCCAATGACACCCCTTATCACCTGATCCTTAGGTTGCTTATCTCCTTTGCTAGATTTAATTCTCAAAGCCTCAGGTCTTGTTTTGGTTCTTGTTAAATCCCAGAGTCTTCCGCAACAGTTGGCAACATTTGCTGATATTCCTTATTAAATCTTTGAGGAACTCACCTGTTTCCCCCTTTCAATTAAAGAAGAAAAAGATGCAACGCAACAAAGCGGTGATTATATGAAAGGACTCTAATTAGAAATTCAGATAACAGTGAAAAACTACTTATGAAACTAACAACATTGATTTAGCAGAAAAAATTATTTCTTCACAGTCCCAACTTACTGCCTAGGATAGTAAAATCTAGAACCACCTTCATTCCCCAAACAACCATTAACTTTACTCTTCTAAGTACTGATAAAACTTGTGGGCTACATTATGGTGGCAATAACAGAGGTTTATTTCTCATTCCCTCTACGCGTCCATTTCAGGTTGGCTCCGTGTCTCCTCTCTCAGGGAGGACAGGGCTTCCACAGTCTGGAGGGTCACCCCTTGCTGAGGCAGAAGGCATAGGAGGGGAAGAGCAGTGTGCCCAGGAGGAGGAGACTTGAAGTTGAGAATTGGTGAGCAGCATCTTAATGGCCATCACACGAGATGTGGCAGAAATGTACACAATGCACAAGAGTAGTTAACCTTCTACTATGATATCCCAGAAGGTAAGTCTGAATCAATATACAGACTCAATCTTTTTTTTGCTTTTGCAAAGCTAATTAAGAGAAACGCAGCTATTAACTCACTACAGGGCAATTAACCAAAAAAAGAAAACACCACAATGTAATTGGACAAGAGAACATATCCATACTCCCAGAGTACCTACGAGAGAATTTTATTAACAGACTGACACAGCTCTAGAAACTAAAAGCAGATTTGTTCCCCAGCTGTTCCTAGGTATTGACACAGTGAATCCTCAGCATTATCCAAGTGCTTCCACCTGGCACTGTCAAAAACCATTAGTTTGTAGATGATTCCACGGGCACGGAGTATCCACCATGTCCTTTACAGCTACTATAATTTATACTCACATTTTGAACAAATATAAATGCAGGCTCATGCAAAGCATATGGTATGGGCAGGCAGAGTGAAGGAATGATCACAGCCGAAGGGACCCCGCGGAGAGCTTAAGGGAGAAGCAAGGCTATAGGTAAATTCAAGTTCCAAAGAAAGTGATATGGATAAAATTGTTAATGAAGATGGGGAAGAAAGGCAGGAAATGTTGTAGAAAGCTTGGAGAACATCAATATTTAAGGGAGATTTGAGAAGAAAAGGGAATGTGGTGAGAAAACTGGAAAAAGAACCCGAAGGAGTCCCCAGAAGTTACAGGATAAAAGACTTCGTGGACTAGAGAGGGAGCAGCGACAATTACCGTTGCGGTGAGGATGTGGAAGATGCGCACATTTTCAAAGTGACCATTTGCACCTAGAAAGCCACTACTGGTGAGCATTTTCCTAAGTAGCACTGAAGTGGAAGCAATGCACGGAGAACACCCCACAGTTTCCCAGGCGCATCCTACTCTGCCCTTCCATGCACCCACACTCGCTTTCCTCTCCAGCCCTCCACTGCCTGGCTGGCTGCTTTATGGTTCAGCTCCTGACTCATGTCCTGGGGAAGCCTTCCTACAGTGGCTTGTTTGGCTGGGTGGGACTCCTGCTAGACAACTTCAGGAAAAGAGGTTTGTCTTATCTTTGTGTACTTGGCACCCAGACAAGTTTTTGACAAAGTAAGCATTCAATATACTGGGTTTTTTTGGGGTTTTTGTTGGTGGGACAGAGCCTCACTCAGTTGTCCAGGCTGGCGTGCAGTGGTGCAATCTCGGCTCGCTGCAACCTCCACCTCCTGGGTTCAAGCGATTCTCCTGCCTCAGTCTCCTGAGTAGCTGGGATTATACGCATGCGCCACCACACCTGGCTAATTTTGTATTTTTAGTAGAGACGGGATTTTACCATGTTGGCCAGGCTGGTCTGGAACTTCTGACCTCAAGTGACCCGCTGGCCTCAGCCTCCCAAAGTGCTGGGATTACAGGCGTGAGCAACCATGCCTGGCCCAATATACATTTCTAAAAGGAAGGAAATAAAGGAGTGCTGCAGTTTGGTTTGTCCCCACCAAGTCTCATGTTGAAATCTGATCCCCAATGTTGAAATTGGAGCCTAGTGGGAGGTGTTTCGGTCATGGGGTCAAATCTCTCAAGAACGGCTTGGTGCATCTTCATGACAATGAGTGAGTTCTGACTCTGTTAGTTCCTGAGAGCTGTTTGTTATAAGGAGCTTGGCACCTCCTTTCCTCTCTTGCCATGTGACCTCTGCACATGCTGGCTGTCCTTTGCCTTCAACCGTGAGTGGAAGCAGCCAGAGGCTTTCACCAGACGCCCAATCTTCCAGCCAGGAGAATCATGAGCCAAATAAACCTTTTTTCTTTATAAATTACCTAGTCTTTGGTATTCCTTTACAGCAACACAAACTAAGACAAGGAGGAGGAGATTTTCTTAAAAAGGGAGCAATAGTACACACAGTAACTTGAAGGGGTGATGCAGCCTGGAAGAGGAAGTGTGTTGTTTTACCCAATAACAATGACTTAGCACATCTGTGGGAGAGGGAAGGTGATGGAAGGGTAAAGACACAGGATGCTAGGACAACAAATGAAAGAAATGGAAGACACAAGTGTGCTGTGTGGAGTGTTAACATTTAGCCTTCTCCATTAGCATTCAAGAGGAAGACAATACTGGAAGGTCTTCCAATGACAATTATATGCATCAGCCTAGAAGTGACACTTCATTTATGCTCAAATATACTGGCCAGACTAGTCACATGGACTCATCTACCTACAAAGGGAGCAGAGAAGGGTAAGCCTCCCATGTGCCCACACGGAGAAAGAAGGGTATGCACTAGATGTCGCTAACGTCTCTCTTCCTTATTCCCAAACAGTCCCGCAGTCTATTAGCTTTACTATCTAGAAAGCCTCCAACAATGCCTCTTCTCCATCTCACCATTGTACCTCACCTTTCATCTGTTCCAGTCCCATATCTGCTACTTTTCCCAAACATAAACCTCATGTCATTCCCAATACTTGCTTACTAAAAAAAATTCTCTGTAGCTGCTAACTGCTTATGATGTAAATAAAGTTCCTTATGATGACATACAAGGGCCTTCACAATCTTATGCAAACCTACCTTTTCAGCCCTGTCCCTGCCTCTATGCAGTTTTTGTTTTTTGTTGTTGTTGTTAAGAGTTAGTGCCTTCTGGACTCTTACTTTGATGATTTTTAACTGCAATGAGTTAGAAATCTCAGGACAAAAGAAACGTGGCTTACGGTTTCAGTGGCTCTTTATTTCTTGGCATATAGCGGTGAGTGCCTGCAGCGCCTGCAGTCCTCTGCCTCACGCGGGACCTTCAGGAGTTCTGCTGTCTGCTCCAGCACTGGCTCTGCTCCCTGAGTGGTTCAATCAGGAATGGTTGGAGGGCTTTGGGCACAGCTGTAGCAGTTTGTGCAGGAAAACTCCAGGTGATCAAACCAGCAAATGAGGGCTTATTACCTTTTCTGTAGCAAAAATTGTGGTCCTTAGTGAATTCACCTGGGACCTCCATCAAGACAAATCTCAGGTTTTACCTGGGAAGGAAAGTGCCTCCCACTTCCCCTTCAATCCTGGATACATAGCATACAGGTGTACCCAAGAGCAGCCCAGCAAGAGTCCTAAACACAGAGGCATCATTCAGACATGATTGAAGGGAATCACCAAGGCTACAGAGAGGTTCCAGAGGACATGGCTGGCAGACCTAAAGAGCAGTCAAATGTTACCAGCACCCACTCTTTCCCTAAGAAGGGAGAATCATTATATGTCTAGTGTCAGGTGGTTCAGGCTCCACATGGGGATTCTGACAGGCCTACAAATAGTCACAAAAGATTTTTCTAATTCCCAGAAATAGCCGCTTTCATATCGCCATGACCTTCCTCATGCTGCTGTCTCCCTCGTGTGCCTCCTCTACACAACACCCGTCCCTCCAGGGTTCGAACAGTCAGCTTTGCTCATCCCTTCCCATCTTCTCCAAACTTAGAATTAACCAGCCTGTGCCCATTTGCTGGGTTCCCATTACATTTGATCAATTCCTTCATCACAGTAGCTTATTATATTATAGTTATACACAAAATGTCTCCCCTGCTAACTTGTGAACCCCTTGAAAATAGAAAATATATTTTTTAACCTTCAGAGCCTTCCTTACACTCCATGAGGAGGTTTAATAAATGTTAGCTGACTGAAAACTGAGTTAACTTAATGGTTTTCTGTCACCCTAGCTGAAATGGTCTTAAGTTTTACTTGTAACTAATATGGCTTGCTAAATATGGGCATTGTTGATCATATATTATTTTCTTTAATAAACAATTTTAACTATCAAACCATTTAATAACATAACACAATCTAAACGTCTTCTGTTTTGGTATCTGTCTCATAATATAGTCTGAAAAGTGTGAATGTTAAGTAGAGATGGTTCATCTTTAAGTCTATGAGTACCTAACCAATGATATTTACTGAATAGAATAAACTATTTAGATTCCTAACAGAGCTGCAAAACTGGCTTTACTGATGAGGTAAATCACCGCTTTGAGATATAGTAAAAATAAATATATCTCAGGAAAAGATACGTACTTAAGTGCAAACACCAAGAGTATTTTTTCTTGGGTGACAAAAAAATTACTTGAGCATACTGTTTTAAATGAATCGTACTTAAATCAAAAGAACACTACTATAGAAATGGATGCTGAAGCAGTTCTGGTATAAATGGAGTTACTGAAAAGTAATACATCAATCCTTGAAGAATATTCAAAAGCACATTAGGGAGGAAGCTGATGTAGGCAGAGTCCCAGTCATTCATCCTTAGCCACTTAACCCTGATGACCTTCAAGGAGCTATTGATGCCAGCTGTCGGTCGCTTAACATCTGAAATGAACAGACCACTAGTTACCCTCTACTTAAAAAAAAAAAAAAAAAGTAGCATGTGAAAGTTCAACTTACAAAGAACCAATACTGATTAATAGTACCATTCTGAACATTATGAAAATGTCTTGCACTGACATAGGTCACAAAGCAAGCTTCCTGGTGCTTTTAAAATATAATTTGACTTATGCGAATTTTCAAAACCAAACCTCAAGCAAGCCTCTGCGTCCTTTACTCAGGTCAGAGATGCTGAGAGCAGTACAGTGCCACGTGGCTGCAGGGCCACGTATAAGTACAAAGTATTGATTAAAATTACATCAAGTGCAGCTGCTTTCTGCGGCAATTTAACTGCCAAAGTGGGAGAACATTAGCTCTGTGCCAAGTGGCAGCACAATTCTGACAGCCATGTAGATGTCCTCAGGTCACCCACCTACAGACAACTTGGGGCTAAATGGAAAGGCTGAATTCAGATCTAGTTGTGATCTTCATTCCTTTTTTCCTGGAAGGATCAGTAAGAGCTTTCAATTTTACATTTTTTCAACTTTTAGTAGACCCTAATTAGATATCTACATACCTTACAAATTATAATTTGGCTGTAACAGAACCATGTCTCAAAATGGACATTCCAAAGTGGAAGGAAAAGCTTGTCATTACCGCCATGATTTTGTTTGCTTCACTGATAAGATTTTGAAGCATATCCCCCTTCCAGGCAAACATTTCAAATCATCCTTTCTGGACAATATAGTAACATAGCACATTACTTTAAAAGAATTAGGGGAGAAAAGCCTAAACATTTAGTCTCTTTTAATTCACGATAGGCTATTGAAGTTTATTTTTGTTTTTTGATTTTTTTTCTGGAGACAATATTATAACCCTCGCTTGGTGCTCACTCGTCGTGCTGTAAAGGGTGCGGAGAGCAGGATACTATCCTCTAAGGAAGGGGATTAGTTTCCACTACACCACACTTGGTTTTTCATGCTGTTAGATTTAGATATTTGTTTCATAAAATCAAATGTAACTAGATTTTTGATTCACTTCCACTTTTTGTCAAAATGCACATTCAGAGATTTTAAGATAAAGCAGACAAGGCAAATGAAAAAATATTAATTTGTAATGAAGTATATAAAAATATCCCACTGAAAAGTCAGTAGAAATTAAGAAGTACCCAGCTTCTCTTATGACACTCCCACAGGACTGTACGGCTGGGAGGGGCTAAGTCAATGACCTAACTTTATGAATATGCAAACTGAGGATTAAAAAAGTGAGGCTGCTTGCTGAAGCCACAGACTGGCTAGGGAAAGATCCAAGACGACCTCAAGCTGCCCCTTCAAGTTACCGAGCATGGTGCCACCCCAGCACCATGCTACTCCTCTGTCATGCTGCGCATGGGTTCTCAACTTGTCATTAATTTATGTTCCCAAGAAGAGTGTGAGCCTCCCAAGGTTAAAACCTCGGTATCTTTTGCCTCTTAAGACATGTGAAGCATACAGTAAATGCATGATGGTACCAAAATAGGGGTAATTTAAACCTAAATATTAAAGTGAAGCAATAATGCTTTTTAATCAGTATGTCCAGCTCACCAAAACACTACTTTGGTAAAGTACATTAAAGTATGTAGATAACATTTCCCAGAACAATTTTCAATCCAAACATTGATCTTTTCTAACTATTAAATAATGTCACAAGAAATATTGGGAAGGTCCCTTTTGAGTGTTTTTTCCCAGAAAAATGTCACTTTTCAAATTGCAGCTTAGCAAAGTTTTATCTACAAGGAGGTTCATCCCAGGACTGCTTTCAATAGTAAAAACTTGGCTAACATCAAGGAAAAAAATGTGTGTTACAACCATAAATAGAATACAACGCAGCTATTAAAAATGATAAAGTTTACATGGGAAGATACTGACTCCATTTGAAGTGAAAAAACTAATCAGTATGTAGAATTATCCCAGTTTGAAAATAGATACGTACTAATAGATGCACACAAATTTTCAGTTGAAGCTAATTACAGGTGAACGAATATATGGATAGTTTATATTCTAAGTTCTTGACTAACCAATGCCTTCCTCCACTTTGACAGATTAGTAAACATCTAAAGATAATTTTAAGTTCTTCTCATCCACAGTCAGTGGAGATAGAAATTTTTACAAGAGAAACTTTTGCCACAGGGTCAAATTCTGCTAGAAAAATAAAATTCTCAGCACGAGTTTAATTAAACTTGCAGCTGACATGCATTGTGCCTCTCGGGCAACTTGTAGCACTTTGGAAGGCAAGAAAATAAAACTATTAAAAGACAGGTTTTCAACGAGAAAGAGGACATCAGGGACGTTAAAATAATGTTCCTGAGGAAGGTGCTACACTTCTGAAACCCAAACAAAATGATCTTGACGCTCATCTGAGCATAGTTTGCTGGTAACTCAGCAAAATCCGAACCTGTGGGCAGAGAGTCCTAGCTTGTGGTCCAGGCTCCCTGAAGACCTGGAAAGGTAGCAATAGGAGATCTAACTTGTTTTAAATATTGGGGGGTGGGGGTGGGGGAGAAGCTAATGACAAACATTGTGGGCAAGAAGTACTCAAGGTTAACAAAGGTTAATCCTTTGCTTTTGGCTGAAATGTTATCAGTTCAATATGATTTTCACTACACCTTCGTGATTAGGAGATACAATGTATCTGGTTATTTTTTTTAATAGGAGTAACTTAATGCTTATTTAATACAGCTTCTGGACAAAATTTTTCACAAGGAATTCATCCAAGAAAAAGAAATAATAAAAGGACTCATGATGTTGAGAAGGTTGGGAACCAGGACTTGAGGAATTTACAGCACAAGTCCTCATGGAGCCCAGAACCAGGGACAAATCACATCTGGTGGTCCCTCTGAGGATGGCAAGGCAGGTGGCAGGGTTTCAGGTGGTGTGCAAGGGGCAAAAGGGCAACGTGGCCAGGTAGTCCCTGACAGCACTAAACTGATGAAAGGGGAATGGGGAGAAGAGGACAGGCAGGGCTTCAAGTATGGGCCCATGTGATTCCCAGCTGAACACCAAGATTAAAAAAAAAAATACATAAATAAACACCAGCTGCTGTAGTCAGAGTTGCCAATTCTTCTCTTCTTTCCATTTGCTGCTGCACTGAGTCACCAGCCCAGTTCTGGACACCTGGTTCTAACAACAGAGCAGCATGGTCCTCTGTGGCACAGCCTCATTGTTAAGAATCACAGGGAGAGATGCCAAGAGGGCATCTAATCTCACTCTTTAGCTCCACTCCAAACCATACCTTATGGGGAAACACTGTCCTAAAAGGCTGATAAAATTACTGTTTGTCCCAAAGATATCTTTTAGAGTCCATCCTCATCGGTTACTTATTTACAACAAAATATTATAGCTATTTCCTCTTTTATATTACAAAAAATCCTCTTTTTAAAATTGCTTTTTTTGTTGTTGAGACAGGGTCTCACTCTGTCACCTAAGCTGGAGTGTGGTAGTGTGATCACAGCTCACTGCAGCCTTGACCCGCCTGGTTCAGGTGATCCTCCCACCTCAGCCTCCCAAGTAGCTGGGACCACAGGTGCACCTGACTTTTTTTTTTTTTTTTTTTTTTGGTGGAGACTGGGTCTTGCTATGTTGCTCAGACTGGTCTTGAACTCCTAATCTCAAGCGATCCACCTCCACTGGCCTTCCAAAGTGCTGGGATTATAGGCATGAGCCATGGCACCCAGCATCAAAAAAAAGAAAAAAAGAAAAAAAACTCTTAATAGTCCCTTCTTTATTAATATCAGTTTGGTTTCTCATTCCTGCTTTCACTGACACCCTCTTATGGGCTGTTCACAGTCACCGTACCTTACAATTTGCTTCCTACTGAACATTTACACTCCATCTTTTATTTTTACTGGTTGTGTGTAACATAATTTGTCAACATTCACCTTTTCAAAAAGGCATATAATGACTATTAGTACAGCATAGCAGACCACTTAAATATAGAAACTCAATAATCTATAGCATTTTTATTTATTTTATTTATTTATTGAGACAAAGTCTCACTCTGTCGCCCAGGCTGGAGTGAAGTGGAGTGATCCCGGCTCACTGCAACCTCCGCATCCCGTGTTGAAGCAATTCTCCTGCCTCAGCCTCCCAAGTAGCTGGGATTACACGCAGCTGCTACCACACCCAGCTAGTTTTTGTATTTTTAGTAGAGATGGGGTTTTGCCATGTTGGCCAGGCTGGCCTCAAACTCCTGACCTCAGGTGATCCACCTGCCTTGGCCTCCCAAAGTCCTAGGATTACAGGCATGAGCCACCATGCCCGTTCATATTTTCATTTAAAAAAAAAAAAAATCAATTTATCACAAGATGTTTTTCCTTCCTATACTTATATAAAAAAGATCACAGGGTAAAGATGCACCATTTTTTAATAGCTTAAATGTCTATTTATCAGCTCCCTGAAAGTAAAGTAGAGCACGCAAGCCACTTTGGTCCTCTCAGCTGGGCAAGTAATTGATCTGTCTGCCCACATCCCTGGGATGATTAATTACACCACGCATCCAGCAAGGCTCCATTAGGCCTGGCTTGTGCAAGCCAGCAATGTAGATGCACACACTCAAGATGGCCACCCCGAGAGACCACGCTGCCAAGGACAAAGATATGAATGCTACACCGAATGCTGTCACGCTTTTTGGCCCCAAAGTTCACTAACTTGAAAGATTCCCATTAAAACTTGACTCTGAAGCAAGCATGGCGGTGCCCACTCACAATCCCAGCTACCTGGGAGGCTCAGGTGGGAAGATCACTTGAGTCCACAGGGTGACATCATTGTGCCTGTGAACAGCTATTCACTCCAGCCAGGGCAACACAGTCAGACGCCATCTCTAAGACAAACAAGCAAACAAAAAACTTGACTCTGCTTAAGTAAAACTTAGGTAAAAAATCTCCCAAATTAAATTTTAAAGGGGACTCATCTAAAACCTCACTTACAATTTGAGCCCCATTATTCAGAATTCCTAAGTACATTTCCTCACTTCTAAGTAGCTACTGATGTTAAAACACATGCTGTATTTATTAACTTTAGAAAAAAGAAACATCACTACATAAAATGTACAGATTAGTTTTTAAGACATACAGGCTTTCCAAAAACATTAAAATATTTTAAAATAGCAGTTGTAGTCCAAAAATATAGTAATTTTGACAAAGTTCGGACTGTTATACTTAGGAATGCACATATACTAAGGAAGTATAATTTTAAGAGACTACTATACTCAATACAACTATTTTAAGGTACTGTTAAATGTATCCTTTTATACAAAACTTGATGTGCCAACATGCCTTTATTCAATGTAAAGCCTCTTGAAAATTAGTTTCCTATGAGTAACAAAATGCATTTAATTCCCTTATGTGGCATTTTGTTTACGGGGATAGGATGTCTTTTTTTTTTTTTTTTTTAAATAATTTCACACAACGAATGGTCAGGTTTAATGATTCAGTGATGGTCACCAGGGTCATGGGACAGCCTGCGATTCTAAGGTAACTTGATTTCTCTCTGGGGTTCATTTTCCTCTTTTATTGAACAGAGACAACAGATGCTTACCTTTAAGCATTACAGACCAGGGCCTTAATAACCATCGGAGCTATAGAGATGTAAGTTGCTGTTCTCTTATTCTCTCTCCTAAATATGAGGGCATAAAGTCCACAGAAAGAAAATACAGCTAGGCAGTTAAATTTTACAGCCATTTAGAGAAAACTGAGTCAGAAATACTATAACAAAGGAAGCACTATGGATTCATGTTTCAGAGGACCCAGCTGATCTGCCCACACCAGAAAAAGTGCGGCTGAGCGGGTACTCTGCTTTCCCTAAGCTGTCTAGTGGACAGTCTCTACTTCAGAAGTATGGAAAACACAGTGATGTCTTGATTCATCATGAGCAGTTTTCAGGTAACACATTCTGAAGTCTTTATTGAAGAGTACTCTTCAGGGGGCATTCCTGCCTGGCCTCCAGCTGAAAAGTGGAGTGATTCAAGTTTTAGGCAGATTTCCTAATTTAATTAAATGGGAGCATAGCAAAGAGATACTTTTAAATTTGACCCCATGTGAAGCTCAACTATGTGGATGCTAAGTTATGGGAAGCTTATCAACTGAGTGAGCATTTGCAGGGGCCAATGTTATAAAACTGAAGTCTGAGGTGGTCCCTTCCATGCATAAGGACCCAATTGCTGCTGTTTTTCTCAACTGAGGATGTCAAAGTCACTCAAACTTATTTTTTTATTTTCTATGGAAAAGGACTCAAAAGCATAAATTAAGGCCACTGCACTAAAGGAAAAACACGCTTAGAAATAACTCAAGAATGGACTGATAGATGGACAGAGAAATGTGTACACAGGCAGATAAATGATAAAGCAAATCTAACAAAATGTGAATTACAGAATCTAGATGGCAGGCATATGGGTGTTAAGTCTACAATGGTTTCAACTTTTCTGCATGTTTGAAAATTTTCTTTTTCTCTTCTTTTGTTTTTTCTTTAACAAGACGAAGTCTCACTCTCGTCCCCCAGGCTGGAGTGCAATGGTACGATCTCGGCTCACTGCAACCTCTGCCTCCCGGGTTCAAGCAATTCTCCCGCCTCAGCCTCCCGAGTAGCTGGGATTACAGGTGTGCACCACCAAGTCCGGCTAATTTTTGTATTTTAAGTAGTGAGGAGGTTTCACCACATTGACCAGGCTAGTCTTGAGCTCCTGACCTCAGGTGATTCGCCCATCTTGGCCTCCCAAACTGCTGCGATTACAGGCGTGACCCACTGTGCCCAGCCGAAAATTTTCATACTAAAATGCTGGGGGAGAAAATAATTCCGAGTTATAATCACAATAAAGGAGGCAGCAGGCCCCGCTGTGAAAAACCTCAGCCCTGAGGGCAAGACACTTGGTTCCTGGCCTAACCCCAGGAACTCACAGAGTTTAGAATGGAAAGGGCATTGGCAGTCCTCTAGGGCAGGTAAAATACGTGGTTTTATGAGTCCATGAAAATTTAGAAAAATAGAAACAATATTTTCATAAAACTAAAAGTATTTGATTTAAAAACTGTTATTTTGCCGAGGTTATATGCCTCTGTGCTTCTGGTTTTAAAAATCCTTTATTTAGTGAAAGACTGGCGATGGTAGATGACAGATTTGATTATGTCCACACTTGGCAAAATAAAAAGTTAATAACCTCATGTCAGTCTTCTCAGTATTTTTGAAATGATAAAAGGTTACAGAATAAAATAAAAATTCTGAGAACTACCAATGCAGTTCAATGACCCCATTTTGTAAGAAGAAACTGAGGCCCAGAGTGGGATTAAGTGGGCAGTAGCCAGCTCGACAACTGTAGGCAGTTCACCAACTCAAAGGGTTAAAAAGGTGACTCACTTAATCATAGGCGGGACGCCTATCCAAGGAACAAATCCCAGGTTACACACACAGGGATGGAAGCCCCTTGTAAGAATCACCCGCATGGCTGACTTTTCAGTGTTGCCATTGGTCTTCTGAACATAATCTCTGTCAGCTCAGAATTTAGAGTAAATTTCTTACAGAAATCAGTTTCTGAATTTTGATGTTAGTCCTTCAACCATGCTTACACAAACATAGGTAAACAGTGACATAATACAAGTGCATAAGGAGATGCAAATTTACTACACTTGAGACGATCATCCACTGGTCTTATTTTTTCTAAGCTTTTCTCATAGCCAAATGGCCGGCACAGAATTTTATGTAGAATATTCTGAAAAAACAGAATGCATTTTCTTTGTAAGCTAATATTCAGGGAAACCCGAGATGACATTTGATAACAATACAAGTAGCAGACTACAAAACGTGAGATTTCAACTGATTCAAGAAATGCAATTAGCCGGGTGTGGTGGCTCATGCCTGCACTCCCAGCATTTTGGGAGGCAAAAGCAGGTGGATCGCTTGAGCCCAGGAGTTCGAGACCAGCCTAGCCAACATGGCAAAACCCCATCTTTACCAAAAATACAAAAAATTAGCCAGGTGTGGTGGCGCGTGCCTGTGGTCGCAGCTACTAGGGAGGCAGAGGCACAGGAATTGCTTGAACCCAGGAGGCAGAGGCTGCACTGAACCTGAATCACACCACTGCACTCCAGCCTGAGCGACAGAGTAAGATTCAACTCTGTCTCAAAAAAATGGAAATGCACTCAATAAACCTGCATTTAAACTACAAAAATAATATAAATAGATGAATATCAAATTAAAACCATGTCTAATAAAGGGAAAAAGGTAAATATCTTAGACTAATTAAAAAGGGGAAACTATAGAAGTTGAACTTTTGTTTTATAAAATAAACATCCATTCATCAAATATGTCTGTCATTACCCTACCTGCCTAGACAAATGAGATGAGGAAAAGAAATAAAAATAACAGCGAGTAGGTGGGGTGCAGTGACTCACGCCTGCAATCCCAGCATTTTGGGAAGCCAAGGTGGGTGGATCACTTGAGGCCAGGAGTTCAGGACCAGCCTGGGCAACATGAAGAAACTCATCCCTACTAAAAACGCAAAAATTAGTGGCCGGGCACAGTGGCTCATGCCTGTAATCCCAGCACTTTGGGAGGCTGAGGCGGGTGGATCACGAGGTCAGGAGATCGAGACCATCCTGGCTAACATGGTGAAACCCCATCTCTACTAAAAATACAAAAAATTAGCCAGGCGCGGTGGTGGGCGCCTGTAGTCCCAGCTACTCGGGAGGCTGAGGCAGGAGAATGGCATGAACCCGGGAGGCGGGGCTTGCAGTGACCTGAGATAGCGCCACTGCACTCCAGCCTGGGTGAAAGAGCGAGACTCCGCCTCAAAAAAAAAAAAAATTAGCCAGGCGTGGTGGCACATGCCTGTAGTCATAGCTACTCGGGAGGCTGAGGCATGAGAATTGCTGGAACTGGGCAGGCAGGTGTTGTAGAGAGCCAAGATTGTGCCACTGCACTCCAACCTGGGCGATATAGCTAGACTATCTCAAAAAACAAACAAACGAACAAACAAAAAAATAACAATGAGCAGAGCTCTGGTGTGTCATGCTAGCCAGGTTTATACCCCTGTGGCTGAAGAGCTACATCATCTTATATTAACATGTGATACTCATTTATTGGTACAAACCTTCAAGCCATATTTAGTTCCAAAGCTGGCCTGAGTCTTTATCCCTTCTATGGCATTTTTGGGGCAGTTTTGAATTCCTAGCCTAGACAGCTCCCCAAGGGCTGCAAGGCAGGGCAGCAGGCACACTCAGACACAAACACTGTTTTCCTATTGACACATTTGTCTATTTGGTCATTTCATCTAATATGTGCCTGAAACAAATAAGGTACTCAAATATTTGTTGACTGAGTTATCTACAGTAGTAGAATCTTCTGAACTATCTGCCCAGCCCTAACTACCACCACCTCCTTTTTAAAGAACTGCCCATTCTCAGGGGTGGGTCCTGACAGCCATGATCCCTTATGTCAAAGGTGGACATCTGAGACAAACTGAACCAAATGGAGTCTCTCTCCCAAACATTCAAAATTGGAATTGAGGCCACAGTTGATGTGGTCTGGTTGCTTGTTGGTGGCATGGAGAAGTCACCTGTGCCCTGGAGAAAGACTGAAAGAATGGCCACTTTGTTGCTGGATAGCTTTCTAGTTCAGGGTTCCAGTCCCTTGTAAAATCCAAGTTATTCCTATACTTGGGTTCTATAAGACAGTTGGTATCTAATCACCATTTCCTCCCTCCCTCCCCACCCCAAAGTTAGCTCAAACGCATTTCTATGAGTTGCAACCAAGGACAGTAAGCAGCTAAAAGGAGTAGGATGGTTATTCCAGTACTTTATATGTTCTAAGCCTGATATGAAATAGAAGCCATAGAGGAGATTAGGTATGACCACCCAAATATTAAATTTTGCATTGCCAAGAAAAAAAATGAAGTTAAAAAATGAATATGTTAGAAAAAATATTATAACATAATAGGCCAAGGGTGGACAGCCTTAAAATATAAAGAGCTCTTATAAATATGAAACATTACCTCAACAGAAAAATGAATATAAACAGGAAAATCGTAAAAAGATCTCTAAATGGGTCGGGTGCAGTGGCTCACTCCTGTAATCCCAGCACTTTGGGAGGCCGAGGCGGGCAGATCACCTGAGGTCGGGACGTTGAGACCAGCCTGACCAACATGGAGAAACCCCATCTCTGCTAAAAATACAAAATTAGCTGGGCATGGTGGCGCATGCCTGTAATCCCAGCTACTCAGGAGGCAGAGGCAGGAGAATTGCTAGAACCCGGGAGGCGGAGGTGGCAGTGAGCCAAGATCGTGCCATAGAACTCCAGCCTGCGGGACAGAGCAAGACTCCGTTTAAAAAAAAAAAAAAGATATTTAAATGGCTAATAAATATCTATGACATATAAGTGTATACATCTGTTTATTCATTTTATTCAATAATCAAACAGATTACAATGAAGTATATTTCATCTATCAGATCATTGACAAATATTAAAGGCTTAATACTAAAGTGGTAGACACTGCTGGCTGCAGTGTGAATTGATACAACCAATCTCGTATGTATCACAGTTGTAAATGTGCATAGCTTCTAACCAAGCTTTCCATATCTAGAAATTAATCATAAGGAAACAACTGGATGAGCTGAAAAAAACATATGAAGATAATCACTAAAAGCCTAAAAGTAAATCTAAATGTTCAATGGGAGATTCATGATGGGAAGCCCTTCAGTGGAATATTAGGCAGTCGACATGTAAGAATATATGTTGGAGGCCGGGGGCAGTGGCTCACGCCTGTCATCCCTGCAGTTTGGGAGGCTGAGGCAGGTGGATCACCTGAGGTCAGGAGTTGGAGACCAGTGTGGCTAACATGATGAAACCCCATCTCTACAAAAAAAAAAAAAAAAAAAAAAAAAAAAAAAAAAAAAAAAAATTACCTGGGTGTGGTGGTAGACACCTGTAATCCCAGCTTCTCAGGAGGCTGAGGCAGGAGAATCACTTGAACCCGGGAGGCGGAGGTTGCAGTGAGCCGAGATCGTACCACTGCACTCCAGCCTGGGCAACGAGAGTGAAACTCCGTCTCAAAAAAAAAAGAAAAAAAGAAATAGAAAAAAGAAAATAACATATGTTGGAGAGGGGTCCATTGTATATTCTTAAGTGAAGGAGACATGTAAACATATGATCAGCTCTTATTTTTTAAAAAAAAACCTCTATAAAAAATCTGAGAGACCTAATCTAAAATATTAACAGTGGCTAATGAATTAACAAACATTTTTCACGCTGTTCTTCATACCTTTTACTAGTCTATATTATCTGAATTTCCTATAATGAGTATCTCATGGTTAAAAATGTTTTAAGTATTTCATTAGACACAGTGAAAAACCACGAAAGGTAGGAGTTCCACAGAACTGGATATGAATCCAAGATCTGCCACTTAAAAAGCTTTGTTACTTTGAACAAATTACTTACCTACATTGCATTCATCTCATTAAATCCTTACACATAAAGTGCTTAGTACAGAACCTACACACAGGACTAGGCTCAACAAATGACTACTGCATTTAGCAATTTTTAATGCCTCTAATAAAGTATAAATATGGATGATCCCATCACTATATGGTATATGGGAGATGGGCCAAACAAATCAAATGCTATACCGTTCTTAAGCTAATAATTTGCAAATATCTACTGTAGTACCAAACTGGAAAACTAGTGAAAACCACTTATCTGAAAAAACAACATGGGAAAGCCTCCTCAACTCTTTGCCATAACATTACGTTGTATAATTAGGTTCAATCCTGCTTCTTTTGCACCATAATTAAGGGCATCTGCTCTCCTTACATGGTCAGCAGGAAACAAAGTCAATTATGGAAGGTCACAGAAGTAATGCAGATAAATCAGAATGAAAATCATAGTTAAACAACTGTAGTCCCACCTACTCTCTTCCCCTTCTCCCCCATCTGCAACGATGACAAAGATTTTCTCCTCTACCAAACTTTAGTCAGGCCTCTCTTCTCTACTAGGCCACAAGGTCCCCAATCCTGTCCCTTAAGCAAGAGTCCTGTGAAGTCAGGTTAGCAAGAATCCCCCAAACTTGATCTGCTCAAGTTCCTCATTCCCCACCTTTGATGTTATAAGTCTTTGGTCTGCTTTCAGCAAGAATCCTGCTAGGTCAGTTTAGTTTGGTTTAATGTCCCCACTGAGTAACTTTCCATTCCACTGACCCCTCACACTCTGCTCTTTGCCTACAAGTACCAGCTGTCAATGCGGTATTGAGCTGGGTTGTTTTCCTATATTGCAACAGACTTGAGTAAAGTCTTCCCTAGCATTGTAACAAGTGTCAGCATAATTTTTTTTTCTCTAACAGCAGGTAAGGTCTTGGGCCTTCAGGTACAAAGCTAATCACAAGCTGGTTGGAAAAAACAAGTTTGCTTCCCTAATGTGACTTAAAGGCTCCAAATACTGAGATTCAAAATTACCTGGAAGCATGAAGACATTAAAATCAAAACAAAACTCCTGGTGCTGGTCCCTTTGAACCTTAGTAGTCCATTTCATTTTTAATTTAATTTCAAAGGAAGTACAAAAGGGGGAAGATTATGCTATAACATTTTCTTGAGGATAATGACTATGTCTTATTATATTATGAACCCAGCATGGGACCAATCCTGGACACATAGTAGGAGTGCAATCATTTCATCAATTGAGAGAAATAATGGAAGCAGATGAACGATTATTTCCTGAAAAAATGATAGCATAAATTCAAGGGAGCAAGCTAATTCATCCTCCCTTTAAATCAGGCAAATCACAGAACGATAAAGGCGCCAGAGTTTATTTCTACCAAACGTTGAGAATTAAAAATAACTCTTGAACATTAATGTATTTTTAGAAAACAATTCCAGTATGCAGTTTTACATTTTCAACTAGTACTGCTGTAACCTTAATTAAAAGCACTGTATAGTGGGGTCATAGCAGAGATGTGGATGTCTACCTAAACTGGGACTGCAACATATAGTAAACACCCCGCTGCATGGTTAAACCCTTTGCCTGAAGCATCACCAGTTCTTGAAAGAAGCTGATGCATTTTCCTAAGAAAAGAGACATCCCCAGGAGCTCCACCTAAGGGGGATGATTTCTTTATAAGGTTATATCTGAAATATGAAGGAACGCTTAGCTGTCTGCTTTAAAATAGGAAATTAATACCTTTTGCAAGTCACCAGAAAGGTAGCTGAAATAAGCTCAGGCTACTCTGGACTTCTAACTCATCTGCAAATACCCTCAGCCACTTCTTTTTATCCTTACACAAGAGTAGAGAACCTCAAGTTTCTTCAGTTGCAAAAGTCAAACAGGAAGTTTCCAAGCAGGAGTTCTGCAAAGAGGTATCAATCAGTAAGAGGGGCAGGTATGCCAGGAAAAGGTTAGAAGGGAAAAAGAAAGGCCAGGGGATTTCCGAGCTTTGGGGCAAGAAAGAAATAGTGGTTTTTGTGTCTTCACCACCACCCAGCCAACTAATGCCATTTATTGGTAATAAGCAACTAGTGCTAATGATCGAGGAGACAGACAGCCTGCAGAGTCCAAAACAAATCCAAATACCTGTAGGCTGTTGGCTGGATTTAAATAAGGTTATTTCATCAAAAATTTCATAATTTTCAACTCTGTGAGACATACACTTGTATGATATACATTTAACAGACACTCTCAAAGTAGCTTTTTGTTTGTACTTATGTCCAGGGGTACATTTATAAGAAATAGGAAAAAAAATAATTTTATAGTTATAGCTATAACCTAAGTAAAATTAGCTATACTTAATGTATTCTTTCTGTACAAGTAAACAAATGTATCACTGATAAAAACCTGACTATGATGCGTTAACATACACAATATTGTTGCTCAAAACCACAGCTCATTCTTTGGCATTCCCTACGGCTGTAGTTTCAGGCACAAATTCCAGGCCTGCTGGCATCTCTAAGACCAACTGTACATCAACAGGATAAAAATTGGGCAAACAAGTAAAAAAAGAAAAGCCAAAATGGGCTCCTAACCCATTACAAAAATGAACCAACCTCCACTTGGGTGGTATTTAAGAGAAAGGAAGTAGCTGCCCCATGGTCTCTGGGTCAGACTGTTGCTCCCCAAGGGCTTTACCAAATGAGCAGACCAAACAGGCTCGGTCACTGATTTCAAAGCCAAACTTAAAACTTGCTAATGCATGTTTTTAGAAAGATTTCAGCTTAGTGGATGTTATCTATAACTACAATGCTTTACAGAGTTTTACAACCTTGCAAATACCCCTTAGCCAAGTGGCTAAACTTTTCAGCTGTAATAGGAAGCTTTTCAAGAGCTGGAAAATTCCATCTAGGACAATGCCAATGAATACTGAAATGAACGAGCATCTTCAGTTTCTGCAACCTCAAGTCTAGCAGGGATTGCTTACGGCTAATTCTCTAGTTCTATAGCCTATAGAGTCTCTCTTCTTGAAAGGGATTAACAGTAAGTGGCAAAAGATTAGACCACTTCTCCTTCATTTTTCTACCATCTCAAAGGGTCAGTCATCAACATTAACTCATTGACCAAAAGATGTCAATTTTTCCTCCCAAGGAAGGCTTGGAACTTGACTCACTTTCTAGAGAGGTAAACAGATCACTTCTGATTCAGGCATTAGCTCCTTAGTGCAGTTCTTATCACCACAATTTGAGCAATCTTCCTACCTATTCAACCCCTCTCAGGTACCTTCTAGAACAAAGAGAAGAGAATTTTCTTCTCCCAGTAAATCCTGCAGGAAAGGGCAGCATTACTGGTGCCAGCTTCTGATCACAGCCACAGTCCCTACTTGTCTTTCTCTTTCCTTCCCTATTTCAGCCATTTTGATCATTCAGGATGCATTTTTGCAGGAAGATAAACTAACAGTTCAAGATATAAGGAAGTGGTATAGTATAACATCTGACAGGGATAAAGGTGAGAAGAGAGAGATGGCCAAGACTTTAGTGGCTATTCCTGGGTACAGATGAATACATCATAATTTAATCTACTGTAGAGAACGAGTTTGGTGTTGTGAGCTCTGGAGTCAGACTGCCTGGGTTCACACACAGGCTTGACCCTGGGCAAGTTGCTTAATCACTCGGTGCCTCTGTATTCTCAACAATAATATGGAAATGAGAGTGCCTACCTCTTGGGCTTTTGTGAAAATCAGATGATATAAAACAGTATAGGCACTAAAGAGTAGGCAGTAACTATGTTAGCTATTACCAATAGTATATATTTAAGAAGAATGAGGTAATTTGTGTTTACTTATGAACACTGTCAATGACATAGTGTTTTGTGAAAATGCTACAGACTAATATGCTTAGTATGAGTCTATTTTGAAAAGAAAAAAGAAACGCATGATATGTATTTATGAGGGCATCTAAAGAAGTCCGAAAGCAAGATATCACCCAAACATTGAATCCTCATTACTCCTAGGGAATAGGCAAGGGCTGGGGAAGAGGGGCTTTTTTTTTTTTTTTTTTTAAATAGGTCTTTGCTTGAATTATCACACATATATTATTTTTGCCACTAACTTTAAAATTTGTAACATTTTACAGTGGCCTTCCTAGCCTTCAAGTTGAATATCTCTCATGTTTTATTCTAGGAAAAAAATTTAACTTTTTAGGGATGAGGAAATGGAGGCCCAGAGAGGATGGGGGGAGCCCTCTAAGCACCCTCTCATGCGTGTCTTATTGCATCCTGTGCCTGCCATAGGCATGCAAACACTCTGAAATTCGTTCTTTCCTTTCCCTCATGCTTATCTGAGGCTTTCCTTTTACTGTGTCCAAACGGCTTCCACCTTCAGTGTTTCAGTATCTTCTTTCCTACCTCTCATAACTTTCTCACTATTGCCTGCTTTTCCTTCTGGCCTTGACAGGCGCCCCCGCCCTGGGAAACTCACTGGGGTGGGGACAGGTCTCAGGCGTTTGGCAGGCACAAAGACCCCCATCTACACAATTATACGACGGGGTATGCCTCCAAGTTGCTGTCTCGTAAAGGGTCCAAATGGGCCTTTTTTTTTTTTTTTTTTTTTTTTTGAGACGGAGTTTTGCTCTTGTTGCCCAGGCTGGAGTGCAATGGCGCGATCTCGGCTCACTGCCATCTCTGCCTCCCGGGTTCAAGCGATTCTCCCGCCTCAGCCTCCCGAGTAGCTGGGATTACAGGCATGCGCCACCACGCCCGGCTAATTTTTGTAGTTTTAGTAGAGACAGGGTTTCTCCATGTTATTCAGGCTGGTCTCGAACTCCTTATCTCACGTGATCCGCCCGCCTCGGCCTCCCAAAAGTGCTGGGATTACAGGCGTGAACCACCGCGCCCGGCCCAAATGGGCTTTTAAATAACGTTTTTATTTCAGTCAAGAAACAGTGTTTGGTATGTTTGGCAGGCACTTTTTTCTCCTTTAGGTCTTTCCTTACACAGGTGTTTATTTTTGCTTTGGCTTTCTCTTGGAAGTTACAATGCTATTTTGTACCTTCACCACCCACAACGTTCTCTTCCGTGCGCATCTTTTATGATGTGTTAATTTTTACTGTCTGAGCTCCCATCAAGCGCATTTCTGCCTCCTCACTTTCACACTCCAATCGTCTAGCCCCATTTATACACGTTTTCCATTTCAGCCCATGGAGAAACGCGTTTATAGGATGATGGGAGAAGGAAAGGAGAATTAGAGATAATAAGTAGAGCAGATTCCAAGCAGTCTCTCCCACCGGAACCCTAGGGGTCGGGAACCAAGCCTGCCCCGGGGTATCCGGGCCACCAGAACAGGGTCAGCATCAAGGCGCCCAGGCGTTGGAAGAGCTGATTGGTTACCGGACGAACCAATCAACCAGCGAGGCCGTGCACCGATAGGGGAGGGCCAAAATTACCGAGGGGATGGGGTTAAAGGAAAAGGCGCAGGTGTGCCAGCCACCAGGTTTTGCGTGCACTTTTGCACACCCTGGTTCATTAATAACCCCGAATTCTATTCTAAATGTCTCCTAGTTTTCCCGTTTCGTACAACTGAGGTAGTAGATAGAAGGGAAAACGTTACTTACCTTACCATTCATAAGATGGTTATTAATAGTCAATGGAAAAGTGGCCATTGAGCTGGGGGAAGGGCAATAAAATCCTCCACCTCTCCTTTCCCGATTCCACTCTAGGTCGTCAACCTAACTCAGTCGGTTCCTGAAATAGCTGATCAGTCAAACGCAAGCTTAATCACCAAAGCGGATTACCCAAATGTTGTATTAGACAGTTGGAATAAGTTTCCCCCTCCCCAAGGGCTGAGGGAAATAGTACTGGCATTTGCCGAACGCGCAGCGTTTTACTACCTGCTAAAGGAGAAGCGAAGGAACTCGCGGGCTGAAAGTGAGAGAAACTGAGACCTTCGGAAATGTACAACCACGCACTCGGACACGGCCACCTCCCGGAATCGGACACACGCTCCCAGGCGCAGTGACATCTCCTCCAAGCCTCCACCCCACAAACTCTTCATCACGCGGGGGCGTCAACTATATTTTGGGAGGGTGGGGGTACAGATAGCAGATTTTCCTTATGTGTTTCAAACTTCAGAGCTTTTCTGCCCCCCTTTTTTTTTTCTCAAGTGACTGAGACCCCAGATTCACAGACCTGTCTCATCTTAGCTTTCCCACGGTCCAGCGCTGCCACCCACCCCTCCACCACCCATACCGGGGCTGGAGACGCCGCGTCCTTGGGTTGGGGGAAGAAGGAGTGGGGAGAAGAGGGAAATGGCCAGTGTAAGTAAAGAGCTCCCCGCCGAGGCCTGGACGCCGGCAGCTAGTGGAGAGCCCTGAGGCCGAGAAGCAGGGAGAGAAGAGGGCTGGAACCGTGCGGGTAAGGGCCGCGAGGAGAGCAGGGGCGCCGCCGGTGTCGCTGCACTCACTCTGCGTAGCCAGTGGCCCAGGGCAGCCGCCGAGTCTCCTTGAGGATGAGGATGGGGCGGGCGATGTGGTCGGCGCTGCACTCCACCTCGTCCTGAGACAGCCCCAGGAACTCTGGCCGCCCGTAGGGGAAACGCAGGGGCAGGTCCGAGCCTCCGCAGCCGCCGCCGCCGTGCTCGGAGCCTGAGCTGCCAGCCATGATGCCGCCCATGAAATTGGCCACGGCAGATTTCACTCGAGTGAGCATATTACTCCGGCGCCCGGCTGCAGCGGTGCGAGCAGGAGGCGGCGGGGGCCGGGTAAGGCGCAGCGCGGGGCATGCAGGCTGCGGTGGGCGCTGGACGCACTGGGAGCCGGGCCACTGGGAAGTGCCGCGCGCGGCTCCCAGAGCCTAGTGCTGCAGGGGGCCGAGCCCCGGCCTCTCGTGCTCCGTGCCGCGGCTACCGCCGCCTCCCCCCGCTACACTTCCGCAACGGAGCGGCATGGAGCGGGCCGGCCGGGGGAGTCACCGCGCGCTCTAGGAGCGCCCAGGAGGCTGCAGTTGCAGCAGGTCTTTTCCCCGCCCCCTGCGCTCGGCTCCGGCGTGCGCTGAACTGAGCCCACCCGGCGAGCTCGCGGAGCCGCCGCGGCTGCTGCCACGGCTACCGCCGCCGAGTCATGTGATAATCAGGCTGCAAGGGCTCAGGCTGCTGCGGTGGCCGTTGCTCAGCCCCTCCCCTGCCGGCCCAAGCGAGACTCGCACAGGGATCGTGACCTCCTGGGGGAGGGGGAGACCGGCTGAGTCGGTACCTGGCGGAGGGGATGGGGGCGCTGTGAGCTGGAGGCGGTACAGGTGTTAGCGGCTGTCACGTGGAGCTGGGCAGCCGGGAAAAGCATTGAAGAATCCACTCCTGAGGAATGCTGCCTTCACCCTCCAGAAAGGAAACTTTGGGAGCAGGAGGAGAAAGGGGAGACAGGTGCAATCAGTGTGGGACGCTTCTAAGTCCTGCGGTGGAAAGCAGCAGTCACTGGGTGTAAAAGACTTTCCAGGGCTTAAAAATAAACAAGCCTATACGGATTGCATGAGAATTATTAAAAGTTTTTCCCTAGGTATTTGTCGATTTACTTTTCTTTTTATTACAACTATATGCATCATTATCTATGGAGCAAACCTTATTTCGAACCCAGAATAAGCTTAATATACAAGAAAAAAGATCTCTTAAGGAATCAGAGGGTGGTCTGAGGGCAGTAGTATTTACAATTAATTGATCACAACCAGTTACAGATTTCTTTGTTCCTTCTCCACTCCCGCTGCTTCACTTGACTAGCCTAAAAGAAAAAGAAACAGGGACTATTAGTACTTAATTGTTAAATAAATTTATACAAGCATTTTCCTCCAACGTAACAACAAAAGTATCTTTTCAAAGCTTACCTTATTTACTATCTAGACACTTAAATGCAGTCGTATTTGAATTTTGAATTCAGAACATTGTTGCAAAATTATCTAAGAGCACTTATAAAACGAAAGAAGCTTAAGTAGAACATAGCAACTCGAATGCTAAAGTAAAAATGAATAAATACTTATAATGATCAAACATTTTCGGTGATCGTATGTTAGAAAACACATCTTAAAAACTGAATACTTCATCAGGGCTAACATTTCTTAAATATTGGCTTTCTGGAGGGAGGGGAAACTTTGCAATAGAACATGTATCCTGTTCATGTTTACCTGTTTAATTTGCCAGAATTTGGTGTCACTTATGCAGTTATGCACCAAACAGCTTGCCCTGAGTTCAACAGGGAATACAGGCCCTTGTTCTTTACAGTCAGTGTTTGGGTAGGAGAGTGGCCCAGGTGTTGAAGGAGAAGCCAATTCTTTGAAGAGGAATTGTGAGTCAAGGAGTTCTTGCTGTTAGGTGAGGCCTGGATAAGCCTCACAGATGTCTTCAGTATCTATAATATTCTTTTTAAAAGACATTTCCCCCTTTGACTTTTTCATTTATAGATATTCTAATTTACTAGGTACCAAATAATTATGTAAAAGATGGCAGTATTTTAAACTTTCAGTGAAATACCACTCCTATCAATGAAGTTTTTAAATCACTTTTTACAAAACATGAATGTAATTTTATCTTAGCTCCTTTTCTTCTTATTTTGTGCAGGATTTTAAATGATGCGAGATACGTCTTCTTAACCTTTGCTTGGTTAAACTGCAAACTCCTGAATGGGAAATCTCTGATTATATGGGTGGTGGTGAAACATCGAACATTCCACATTCTCTGGTATCCATTGAGTCTAATATAAGCTTAGAAACGTCTTAAGAAAACTTTTGTTGTAGAACAACTACCTTTATCATTGTCTCTCAGATATTCCAGTAAGTAAATATTTTTTTAGTTGATTTGTTTTTGAAATGGAGTTTCGCTCTTATCACCCAGGCTGGAGTGCAATGGCGTGATCTCGGCTCACTGCAACCTCCGCCTCCCGGTTCAAGCAATTCTCCTGCCTCAGCCTCCCAAGTAGCTGGGATTATAGGCATCCACCACCATGCCCAGCTAATTTTTTGTATTTTTAGTAGAGATGGGGTTTCGCCATGTTCAAGCGATTCTCCTGCCTCAGCCTCCCAAGTAGCTGGGATTATAGGCGTCCACCACCATGCCCAGCTAATTTTTTGTATTTTTAGTAGAGATGGGGTTTCGCCATGTTGGCCAGACTGGTCTCGAACTGTTGACCTCATGATCCGTCTGCCTCGGCCTCCCAAAGTGCAGGGATTAGAGGCGTGAGCCACCTGCGCCCGACCATTTTAGTTGCATTTACTATGGTCTTCCATTCATTTCACTTTATGGGAAAGCTTTAGTATTTATTTGAAATAGGAATTTGAAATTTTTCTTGTCTGATTTATTTTCAATTTAAACATGGTAACAGTTCATGGTAAATAATATATAAAATTCAAATATACAGAACTGTAAATAAAAACGTAAAAGACTCCAAAAGAATTCCCCAGGCGATAACTACTGTTAGTATTTTTGGTAGGCTTCTAAAATTTTTCTCAGATAGGATATTTAGCAAGATTAAATTTGGTAACATTAGCAAGATTTGTGAACTAGTGTTCCGTAAGAAGTTATTCTACTATTTTTCCATAACCTAATTATTACCTGTAATGAGAAAGTGTTGGTACATCATTAGCTTTGTTAGCAAACTTTGCCCTGCAAACGGTAGAAAAACAGAAATTCTATACCTGTTCTCTTTCAAATATTTCTATAGTAAAAGATGGAAATGAAATTTCTGATTAAAATGGGAGTGGTCATCCCTCTTAGAGGGACCCCTAAAATTATATGCTTTTCACACCGTTTGTACTCATAGGTTCTGAGGGTATCTGTGTTACTAAATTCAAATGGGGCATTGGTCAGGTACTGAGAGCCCCTCAATGTGTTTGTTAGACATCAATAGATACCCTTCATTTTCTCTTGCGTTTTTTTTTCTCTTGGAAAATGTGGGTTTGAAGACTTATTCATTCAGGAGATAGATACATAGACCTTATATTTAGATGCTCTGTATATCAACATAATCTCATTTCTAGGTCTATAATACTATAGTTTTGAATATTAAATAACACTATGCCATTAGTAAGACTTAAAAAAAGCGGGCCGGGTGCGGTGGCTCACGCCTGTAATCCCAGCACTTTGGGAGGCCGAGGCGGGTAGATCACGAGGCCAGGAGATCGAGACCATCCTGGCTAACACGGTGAAACCCCATCTCTGCTAAAAATACAATTAGCCGGGTGTGGTGGCGGGCACCTGTAGTCCCAGCTACTTGGGAGGCTGAGGCAGAAGAATGTCGTGAACCCGGGGGACGAAGCTTGCAGTGAGTCGAGATTGCGCCACTGCACTCCCGCCTGGGTGACACAGCATGACTCCGTCTCAAAGAAAAAAAAAAAAAGGGAGCCGGGGGCTGGGGGAGGGGAGGGTGGCAGTGGCCGGGCGCGGTGGCTCACGCCTGTAATCCCAGCACTTTGGGAGGCCGAGGTGGGCGGATCATTTGAGGTCAGGAGTTCGACCAGCCTAACCAACATGATGAAACCCCCTCTATACTAAAAATACAAAAAAATTATCCAGGCGTGGTGGCGGGCCCCTGTAATCCCAGCTACTCAGGAGGCTGAGGCAGGAGAATCACTTGAACCCGGGAGGCGGAGCTTGCAGTGAGCTGAGATCGCACCACTGCACTCCAACCTAGGCAATAGAGTGAGACTCCGTCTCAAAAAAAAAAAAAAAAAAAAAAAGGGAAGCAGCAGCTCTCAATGATTTCTTCAGTCAAAACATCAGGTATCCTCTCAAAATGTTTATTAATTATGAAAGATGAAACAATAAATTACAGTGAAAAAACTTGGCAGAAATCACCTTAATGCAATGACCAAGGTTGACATCACTAGTCATTAAGTACCCCCTGACATGGGTCTTCTTCCCCCAAATCCTATACCTCAGTATGCTCATGGGAAAATATGGGTCACACCCAAACTGAAGATGTTCTAGAAAGTACCTGACCAGATACCAGATATGGTCAGAAGTGTCAAGGTCCCGAAAGGCAAAAAAGACTAAGGAACTGTCACAGATTGAAGGCAATGGAGCTGCAACAACTGCAATGTAGTACCAATGTTATTTTCTTAGTTTTGACGTTAACATTAGGAAAGCTGGGTAAATGGTATACAGGAACAAAATATTAAAATACAAACACACACCAGAGAGATTTTGGGTTTAAGTAGGGAGCAAATGCTCCTTTGGAAATCAGTCCAGAAGAAAGACAAATGATGCCTTTCCAGGACTCATCCCTCCCACAGCTAGAGACTCACACCTCCGTTATAGTGCTAGTTTCCTTGTATTCTAATTGGTACTTTACATATATCTTCCCATTAGACAGTGAAATCCTGCAGGGAAAGAATATTCTTATTCATCTTTGTATTTCCAGCACTTTGCCTAATCCTTAACAAGTAACAGGGTTCAGTGGGCGATTAATGCTTTTTAAAAATCCCATTCAGGGCCGGGCGCGGTGGCTCACGCTTGTAATCCCAGCACTTTGGGAGGCCGAGGCGGGCGGATCACGAGGTCAGGAGATCGAGACCACGGTGAAACCCCGTCTCTACTAAAAGCATAAAAAAATTAGTCGGGCGTTGTGGCGGGCGCCTGTAGTCCCAGCTACTCGGAGAGGCTGAGGCAGGAGAATGGTGTGAACCCGGGAGGCGGAGCTTGCAGTGAGCCGAGATCGCGCCACTGCACTCCAGCCTGGGTGAGAGAGCGAGACTCCGTCTCAAAAAAAAAAAAAAAAAAAAAAAAAATCCCATTCAGAGAAGAAAGACTATTCTGTTTGAATCACCAAATCTGTTGTTTTTATTCCGTCTTCTTTGAGATCTTTCTCACTTAATCCCTTAAAATCTGTGTTGTCTATACGCAGAACTTTCTTTTCTTTCTTTTCTTTTTTTTTTTTTTGAGACGGAGTCTCGCTCTGTCGCCCAGGCTGGAGTGCAGTGGCGCAATCTCGGCTCACTGCAAGCTCCGCCTCCCGGGTTCACGCCATTCTCCTGCCTCAGCCTCTCCGAGTAGCTGGGACTACGGGTGCCTGCCACCACGCCCGGCTAATTTTTTGTATTTTTAGTAGACACGGGGTTTCACCATGTTAGCCAGGATGGTCTCGATCTCCTGACCTCGTGATCCGCCCGCCTCAGCCTCCCAAAGTGCTGGGGTTATAGGTGTGAGTCACTGCGCCCGGCCAACTTTCTTAACCTATGGTATCTGATAAGGCTTAGCTAACTTCAGTCAATATCCAGATTGGTAATAATATGGATACCAAGTCATGTGGGTCTTTCCTTCACACAAAACTGACAGCCTGATATATATATCATAACCAGGATATGAAGTTTTAACAGTTAACACTAACTTGTTTTGCTTCAGAGATAGTTTGGATTCCAGTTTCGTATGCAGGAATGTACTGATTGGAAATTCCTGATTTATTGGGGGTCGGGGGATACATATATTTCTCTTCAGTAAACAAAACCATTTACTTGTAAGTGACAGTTTCTTATGAACCAAGAAATTTATACCAAATGCTTGAGCACAGAGTTATAGAGTATTTGCAAATTTTACATCCGTGAAATGCAGTCATTCCCTAGATTATAAACACCTAATTTAGAAACATTTGGAAATGTCCTACACTGTCCACATTGTCCTATACTGAAACTACTGTTTTGTAACTGATGTGCGAATTGTAGAAAAAAAATAGTTATCCTTATCTCACAGAATAGCTGCAAGGATCAGTAAGATAATAGTTGTAAATATGTTATAACTAATGTTGGGCTGGTATTATCACTCTTCTCTAGTGAAATCTGTTTTTCCTTAGAGATCAATTTTTAATATTAAAATTTTAAGCCTTTTCTTTTCTCTGTTCTTTGCTTATAACAACCAGGATAACAATGCCTACCTCATTGGATTATCTTGATAATTAATGGAATAACATGTAAATTCCTAATATTCTTCTTGGTACAGAATAGATGATCAACAAACAGGTAATAAGCACAATGACAGCACTCTGCACCGTGGGTGATGAGTGAATTTACCTACATTGTTTCCAATGCTCTATCAACACCAAGGTAAACATTGTTTATATTGCTCTTAAACAACGCTACCACTTTACCATTGAAGACAGTTGGGAGGTTTATAAATGACTTGCTCAAGACAACACAGCAGTAACAAAGCAATGCAGTCCTATTAGGTACTTTCTTTAACATTACAACATATAGAAAGTTTACACCACAAAATATTTTTTCCCTACCTTTTTCAAGCAAAGATCTGGTAACCTCAGTTATGGTTGTTTTTAAAGGCCTCTGTGAATCCGAAATTAAAACAATCCCTTGGCAACCTTAGATGGATTGTTTTAAGTACAATCCTGTCATTTGGAAATTGTTTCAAATTCTAAAGCAATTACTTTTCAGTGAGGTTTTTAGCTACAATTTGTTTCTAAGTTGGGAGCTGTCTGGGTCATGCTAAAGTTGCACAGAAATTCTAAATTCTGTTCAACTGGAAAGTATCTTTTAAAAAAAGATTAGAATATTACTAACCTGTTCCCAAGCCTTGTCATATTAACTTCTCTTTTAATATGATTTGTTCCCCTGCTCTTCTGCCATGATAAATCACTACTATCACGATTTTTTTTCCAGATAATAGTGGCTTTAGTAAAATATCCAATGAAACTTGTTTACTGAATAGAAAAATCAGCATTTGCTTAGAGTAGTGCATGTGGTTTGAACAAGTTCAGAAATCAAGTAACTGAAGACAGCTTCTTAGCTAAGAACTATAAACTCAAATTGCTTTTTATTCTCTCAAAGGATCAGTGTTGCTCTATGCCAGTAGATATGGCAGCTGTCTAGAATATGTTGAAATGCAGAATTAGTTGCTTTGTCCTTTTTGTCATCAACTGTATTTTGAATCAAATTAGAGAGGCTTTTTATGCTTGCCTGTAAATATTTTTAGGTCTATCTTTCCAAAACCAAAACACAGTGGAATGTCATGGCAAATAACCTCATATTTTATTCAAAAACAATACCCCCTCCCCAGTCATGCATTTATAATTAAAATATCCTATTTTAATACATTTTCCTTATCTCTACCCTAGTGAATTAAAAAAAAATCTCTTGACATAACTGTGTAATTGTAACAATTCTCTTGTAATTGCTTTGACTGTGGAAAATAGGCATATCAGATTGCAGTCCCTCACATGACAGCCACCAGCAAGATAACAAAAGACAGATTGACAAGAGAACAGCATAAAATTTCATTTCATATTAGTTTTATCGTATTAAATAATATATTATGTATTTATTACAACTTTTTATATAATATATTAAAACGTATTTTTATATAATAAAATTTATTACACACAAATAAAACTTATTATATAAAAATTTGTTTTAAATGATTGGACAAAAAGGTATGGTCTAATGGTAATAAACTGGGGCAACCTGGCAAACTTGTTAGTAAGCTCGTTGGAAAAGTAAACTATCTCGCCCCATCGCAAACCTGTTGATTCAGAATCCCTGGGATGGGACCAAACAATCTAGCTTAAAAGTCCTCCAGGTGATTCTGATGTAAACCATTTGAGAAATACTGGCACATGGGAAACTTGTACTATTTATCTAAAGGACAGGCAGACATGGAAATGCGGGGAATATGTCAAGTAAGAAAAATAACCAGTGACACGTGTGCTCTGACTTTAAATGTATGTAGAACAACAACAGTTGTTGTTCAACAGTCTCAGATTGAATGAGACTATTCAACTGGATCTATTCAGAAACATATGAACTGTCCCTTTCTGTTTCATTTCCGTGGGCTTATGTTAGTGTAGAAGCCTGAGTACATTTGCTGTGGGCAGATATGTAAATTCTTTAGCATATGGGAAGCTGTAGAGAAGAAAGTAGGATTGAGTACTGCCTCCTGATCATCTCCCAGGACTGGATTACCAACAACCAGTCTGTCTATGCCCATGTTCTGTCACGTGCCAAGCAGGGGCAGAAAAAAAATAAATATAAATATATATTTCTATCAATTCACATTATAATATAAATATGTATATAAACTTTATATATATACATATATTTTAAACTACATGTTTGGTAACGTATTTTAAAAGTAACAAAGTGGTCACTATTAGGAAAACCAAAATGTTGTTGGCCTTTGTAGGGGAGAAAAAACTTTTTCCTCTACCAACTTTTGTTATTTCAATGGGAGCCTGCAAATTAAACTGAAAAAAGACATTAGTAAGAGAAAAGAGCTTATTTATGCGGGCAATGTTCGCACATGTGGGAGTGTTCCGTGATGGGTAACTGAAAAGTGTGGTTAGAATTTGGGGCTTATATACCTAACTTAGTAGCGGAAAGGAATGGGGGAGAAAGACATCTATGGGAAGGACAAATTGGTTTGTTTAGGAAAGACAAATGGGTTTTCAGGAGAACAAACAGAAGATAAGAAAGTTTGTGATAATACTTATGCAGGTGTGAGTGGTCTTTCTGTCTTCTTCATGGCCATGAAACTGCACCTGAGACGGGTGATGAGGTTTAAGACATGCTACTCCAAAATATGGCATCTTGATGTTTGAGAAAACAGCAGAAGCAGGAAAGTCTGACTCACTTTCCTCCCAGAAACACGTCATAAAACCTAGGAAGGATTCTCTGACCTTCCCTGGAAGCAGATCATGAGACCCTCATTCTAGAGGTACCCTCTCTATACCTGGAGGAAAAGGACGTCCTTATCTCTGGAGACAGGGACACAGAGAAGAATCTGAACAAATGACTTGCTATGTTTCTTCCAGTTTCTTACCATTAGATCATACCTTTTTATCCCCTCATAGCTCTCCATGAATATCCACTTCTTCATCAAACCTAGCCTAAAAAGTACACCGGTTCACACATTTCTTCTTGCCTTTATTTCCTTATGAAGGCTTCTATGTTATTCAAAATTTAAAGTAAATTTTTATGCTTTTCTCTTTTTGATGTCTTGTGTTATAGGGATCTCAGTCACGAAAATAATGACGGATGAAAAAAGACATGTTTTCTTCCCTATAGGGGATTTATTGTAGTGGAGGGGAGAAGAGAATTTTCTTCCTCACCCCTTGCTAGGTTCATGGCTGAGACTCCTATAAACAAAAGACAGATTGACAAGAGAACAGCATAAAATCTTATTTAATATAATTGTATTATATTAAAATATATTACTAGAATGTATTTATATATAATATATATTAAAAATTTACATATATAAACTTATATATTAAAAACATATATAATAAAACTTATATAAAATATAAACTTATATATTAAGTTTTATTATATATAAATAATTTTAAATGGCTGGACAAAAGAGGTATGGTCTAATGATAATAAACTGGGGGAAACTTAGCAAAGCCTGTTTCTTCTGATTTTTCTCTGTATCCTTGTGTCCTCAGAGATAAGGACATTCCTTTCCTCTGCATATAGGGAGATCACTTCTAGAATGAGGGTCAAAAACCTACTTCAGGGGAAGGTCAGTTCTTTTGTGACCTGCTTCTGAAAAGAAAGCTAAGAGAAGATCCGAGAGTCACCTTCCTGCTTCTGTTGTCTTCTCAAATACCAAATTGCCATATTTTGGAACAGCATGTCCCGAACCGCATCATTAGCCTCATTTCCCAGAAGTTCCCTGCTTTTACTCAGATAAGGGAAGCTTTGGAAAGGCTCCTTTCTGCATCTGCTGAATCTCAAGTGTCTTCATCTTAAAATAATCTTTTACCAACTCTGGGGTTCCAGGTGGGTCCCTACATCTTCCTTTATTGTGTGGTTTATTATTGTTTTTAGTATAATTGCTGGCACTAGGGCACTAGATATAATCTTTCAATGCCTGGAGTTTTAATCTGGCTCCAAATTCTCCACTTGTATATCCCACAGGCACCTCAAATTCAACACATCGTAAATAGAACTCAATATCTTTCCACGACGCTTCTCCTTTTCCTCCTGAGACTATAGTCTCAGCTAATGACGTGAGTATCCGCTTGTCCAACCGAGACATGTAGGAGACATCATCTACTCCTAGCCCTTGCTCATATTCCCGTTTCCAGTCTGTCATCAAGTTTGGTTGATTGTGCCTTCCAGGTACCTTACAAGTCTGTGCCCTCCAGTCTGTTTCACAGCTACTAATTTTGCTCAGATCTTCATTTTCTCACACTTCTATGGTAGACTCTTGCTGGGATTCAGGTGGAGCTATCTTCCACACAACAGCTAAAAGGAGCTTTCAGAATAGAGCACCTGGTGATCTTACCTCCTTTCCAGTTTTAAACTCTTCAACTGGCCAATTGGTTAAAAGCTTTAACATGAGCTTTCATAGTCCGTCCCCTGGTTGCTTTTTGAATCTCAGGTTCCCCTTTCCTCCAACCCAGCAACTCTGTGCTTCAGCCTTGCCAATTACATACTTGCCATTCTCAGAAGTGGATGTTCTTGCCCTCTACCTCTATATTTGAACATGCCATTTTCCTTTGCCTGAAATGCCGCAAGCCCTTCCTGTTTTCCTTCTCTGCACATCCAGTGGCAGAATCCGATTATTTTCATATCCTCCACGTCCTTTCATCAGTGAAGAGTTTCTTTATCTGTATTCCCCGAGCACTTTTACATAACTCTATCCGTAATTATAGCAATCACATTGTGTTATAATTATCTCATTCCTGTAATGTGTGATAATTGAAAACAGGGGCTCTTTATTTTTCTCTTTGAATCTACAATACTTTTCATACGTTATATGAGTTAAATAAAGTTTGAATGAATAAATGAGTAAATAAATTGCTATGGCAAAGAGAGAAAGGCAGTAGTAAGTGTCTCATTGAAAGGCCAAATTGGAGGAATTTTAGTAGTGCTTCCAAAATAAAAAATAAAAAAAAGAGGTAAAAGGTTCATAAACCTAGCCTGATATCCATAGCATCCTAATTTTGGTGTCCAGGAGATTTAATATAAATGTCCTCAGCATACAAGTTAGGTGTTTCTCTATGTTGAAAAGCGCTCAATTTGATATATTTGAGCAATAAAACTGTGTCCAAAATTTGAATATTATGTTTTTTTCAATAACTATAGTGCATGTCTTTGGCCTTCCTATTAAAGCACAAATAAATAGGTGGGAAATATCTGTTCCTGAATTATCAATTTGTAATTCAGAATCAATTTTTATACATTTTGTTTTTGTTTTTGTTTGTTTTTATTGAGACAGAGTCTCGCTCTGTCACTCAGGTGGGAGTGCACTGGTACAATCTTGGCTTACTGCAAATTCCACCTCCTGGGTTCAAGTGACTCTCCTGACTCAGCCTCCTGAGTAGCTGGGATAACAGGTGCCTGGCACCACCCCTGGGTAATTTTTGTATTTTTAGTAGAGATGGGGTTTCACCATGTTCACCAGACTGGTCTCGAACTCTTGACCTCAGGTGATTTACCTGCCTGGGCCTCCCAAAGTGTTGGGATTACAGACCTGAGCCAATGCACCTGGCCAATATTGTGGTTTTTAAATGAACACTACCCATCAGTGGTTTCTGAAACGTGGTACCTGAAAATGACTATTACATCCACCAATCTTTTCTTTCCTAGTAAATTTTCTAGTAAATTTTTAATTGTCTCTATTATTCATGAAAACAATAGAAAAAATATTTTTAGAAATTACCGAAGGTTGTAAATCAAAACTGTTAAAATCAACTTAGTTTTTTTTTTTTTTTAAAGCTAATTTGGCTTGTTGTAAAATGGAGTAGGGCGAGAAGTCTGAAGAAATTTCCTAACATTTGTGATCTTATGTGCCAGAGCACATCTATTACTGTGCTTTTTCAGCAAATGAAGCTCATCATTATTAGGCACTCAAGATTTGTAGAATAATTCAGATGTGTTTAATCCATTGATATATTCTAAAATAGCATAAAGTACCTACAGTGTGTCTAGCACATAGTGGAGTTTTAATGTAGTATGGCTATCATTTTTACTGAGAGGCCCATGTGTCAAAGACCATTTGAGAGCTTGTTTCTAGCCTCTAAGTACACCAAGAAAGAAGAAGAAAAAGAAAGTAGATACAATACACCTTAATTATGTAAACAAAAATGGATACTTATAATTTTGGCCAGAAATAGCGTTTATAATCAGATCTCCACAAGAACACACACACAAATCACTCATTTTGAGTTTTATTTTTTCTATAGAGTTAATGTCCAACCTCTTGTGATATTCTCACTATCTTTCTTGTTTTTGTGATTTTTTTAATTCTGAATACATTCTGTATCCCAAGATGCAGAAACTAAACATTAAAGATTTGAAAGTCAAGGCATTCTTTTACTATGTCCCTATTTAGTCCATTTTGTGTTGCTATGACAAAATACCAGAGACTGGATAATTTATAATGAACAAAAATGTATTTCTCAGTTCTAGAGACTGAGAAGTCCAAGATCAAGGGGCTGGCATCTGTGAGGGCCTTCCTCCTGTGTCATAACAGGGCAGAAGGAATCAGATGGGTGGGAGAGAGACAAAAGTGGGGTCCTTTTAGAAGAAACACACTCCCTCGTGATAACATAAACGTTGAGGAACACATTTAAATCATAGCTATGCCAGTTCCACATTTCAATTCAGCAACTTGCATTACATTTTCTTCCTATCGCTGTCTCAATTATCTGGGAAAGCCTTTTAAACAAACCAGTCATCCTCCCCATCTTTCTTTCATTACAGGCCATGGAAGATGATTTCTAGAAAGGAAGCTTAGAGAGAGAAACTAGGCTGTGGGTCTAAGCAGTCCGTGTGGAAACTTGAGCCCTTATGTTTTTCTTCCGACAATGGAGTTAGATAATGGGAAAAGTGGACCACAGTTCCCTTGTGAAGGCTTCAGCATAACTTCACTTGTTTATTCGAGCGATTATAATCCACTGATTTATTTGAGTGATTTAAAGAGAAGTAAAATTTTATTCATTCCAAATACATATATGGGTAACTTGGGTTATAGGTATCTTTGTATCTTTGTATGTCTGATATCATCTGTTGGTATAAGGTGGGTTTTTTTTGTAGTTTTTTTTTTTTAATTTCTGGGTACATAGTAAATATACTTATGGGGTACATGATACTTTTATACAGGCACACAATAAGTGATAATCACATAGTATAAAATGGGGTATTCATCCCCTCAAGTATTTATCCTTTGTGTTACAATCAATCCAATTATATTCTTTTAGTTATTTTCAAATGTACAATTAAATTTTTATTGACAATAGTCACCCTGTTGTGTCATCAAATATTAGGTCTTATTCATTCTTTTTAAACTACTTTTCATTCCCGCTAACCATCCCCACTTCCCCACTACCATCCCCACTACCCTTCCCAGCCTCTGGTAACCATCCTTCTACACTCTCTCGCTCTGAGTTAATTGTTTTGATTTTTAGCACCCACAAGTGAGTTAGGACATGTGAAGTCTGTCTTTCTGTGCCTGACTGATTTCATTATTAACATAATGACCTCCATTTCCATCCATGTTATTGCAAAAAACTGAATCTCATTTTTTTTTATGGCTGAATAGTATTCCATTGTGTATATGTGCCACATTTTCTTTATTCAATCATCTATTGGTGGATATTAAAGTTGGTTCCACATCTCTGCTGTTTGGAAGTGCTACAATAAACACAGGGGCGCAGATATCTCTTCAATATACTGATTTCCTTTATTTTGAGTATATACCCAGCAGTGGAGTTGCTGGATCATACAGTAGCTCTGTTTTTCGTTTTTTGAGGAAACTCCAAACTGTTTTTCATAGGGATCGTTCTAATTTACATTCCCACTAACAGTGTATGAGGGTTCCCTTTTCTCCACATCCTCTGTAGCATTTGTTATTGCCTGTCTTTTGGACAAAAGCCATTTTAACTGGGGTGAAATTATGTCTCATTGTAGTTTTGTTTTGCATTTATCTGATGATCAATGATGTCGAGCACGTTTTCACATGCCTGTTTGCCACTTGCGTGTTTTCTTTTGAGAAATGTCTATTCAAATATTTTGCCCATTTTAAAACTGGATTATTAGATTTTTTTCCCATAGAGTTGTTTGAGCTCCTTATATATTCTGGCTATTGAGCCTTTATCAGATGGGTAGTGTGCAAACATTTTCTCCCATTCTGTTTGTTATCTCTTCACTTTGTTGATAGTTTTCTTTGCTATATGGAAACTTTTTAACTTGACGTGACCCCATTTGTCCATTTTTCCTCTGGTTGCCTGTGCTTGTGTGGTGTTACTCAACAAATCCTTAACTAGACAAATGCCCTGGAGAATTTCCCCACTGTTTTCTTGTAGTACTTTCATAGATTGAGGTATTAGATTTAATTCTTTGATCCATGTTGATTTGATTTTTCTATATAGCAAGATATAGGGATCCAGTTTCATTCTTCTGCATATGGATATCCAGTTTTCCCAGCACCATTTATTAAAGAGAGTGTACTTTCTCCAATGTATGTTCTTGCCACCTTTGTCAAAAATGGATTCACTATAGCGTATGGATTTCTTTCTGGCCTCTCTATTCTGTTCCATTGGTCTATATGTCTGTTTTTATGCTAGTGCCATACTGTATTGGTTACTATGGTTTTGTAGTATAACTTGAAGTCAAGTAATGTGATTCTTCCAGTTTTGCTCCTTTTGCTCAGGATAGCTTCATCTACTCTGGGTCTTTTGTGGTTCTGTATAAATTCTGGGATTGTTTTTCTATTTCTGTGAAGGAGGTCATTGATATTTTGATAGGAATAACATTGGATCTGTAGATTGCTTTGAGTAGTATGGACATTTTAACAATATTGAATCTTCCAGTCCATTAACATGAAATATCTTTATTTTGTGTGTGTGTGTGTCCTCTTCAATTTCTTTCATCAGTGTTTTACAGTATTCGTTACAGATATCTTTCACTTCTTGGGTTAACTCCTAGGTATTTAATTTTATCTGTGGCTATTGTGAATGGGATTACTTTTTAAATTTATTTCTCAGATTATTAACTGTTGGCATATATAAAAATACTTTGGATTTTTGTATGTTGATTTTGTGTCCTGCAACTTTACTGAATTTAACAGCTCTAATAGTTTTTTTTGACGGGGTCTTTAGGTTTTTCCAAGTATAACATCATATCATCTGCAAACAGGAATAATTTGACTTCTTCATTTCCAGTTTGATGCCCTTTATTTTTTCCTCTTATTTGATTGCTTTACCTAGGACTTTCAGAATTATGCTGAATGACAGAGGTGAAAGTGGGCATCCTCGTCATGTTCCAGATGTTAGAGGAAAGGCTTTCAGTTGTTCCCCATTCAGTATATTAGCTCTGGGTTTGTCATGTGTGGCTTTTATTATGTTGACATATGTTTCTCCTATACCCAGTTTCTTGAGGGTTTTTGTCATGAAGGGATGTTGAATTTTATCAAATGTTTTTCAGCATCAATTGAAATGATCATATTATTTTTGACCTTCATTCTGTTGATACGATGTATCACATTGATTTGCATATTTTGAACCATCTTGTATCTCTGGGATAAATCCCACTTGGTCATGATGAATGATCTTTTTAGTGTATTGTTGCATTTGGTTTGCTAGTATATTGCTAAGGATTTTTGTGTCAATATTCATCAGAGAGATTGGCCTGTAGTAGCAATCGTCTTCCTCCTCCTCCTCCTCCTCTTCCTCTTCCTCTTCTTCCTCTTCCTCCTCCTCCTCTTCCTCTTCCTCTTCTACTTCGTCTTCACCCTCTTCATCCTCTTCATCCTTCTTTTCTTTTGATATGTCTTTGTCTGGTTTTGTTATCATAGTAATACTGGCCTCATAGAATGAGTGTAGAAATGTTCCCTCCTCCTCTATTTGTCAGAATAATTTGAGTAGGATTTGTATTCATTCTTCTTTAAATGTTTGGTAGAATTCTACAGTAAAGCCATTGGGTCCAGGGCTTTTCTTTACTGGGAGACATTTTATTATGGCTTTGATCTCATTACTTGTTATTGGTGTGTTCAAGTTTTGGCTTCCTGGTTCAATCTTGGTAGGTTGCATGTGTCTAGGAATTTATTCATTTCCTCTAGATGTTCCAATTTGTTGGAATATAGTTGCTCATAGTGGTCATTAATAATCTTTTGAATTTCTCTGGTATCAGGTGTAATGTCCCCTTTTTATCTCTGATTTTTTTTTAATTTGGGTCTTCTCTCTGTTTTTCTTTGTGAATCTGGCTAAAGGTTTGTGAATTTTATTTATGCTTTCAAAAAAACAACTTTTCATTTCATTGATCATATTATTTTCTTCATTTCAAAATCATTTATTATATTTATTTATTATATTTCTGCTCTGATCTTTATTATTTCTTTTCCTCTACTAACTTTGGGTTTGGTTTGCTGTTGTTTTTCTAGTTCTTTAAGACACGTGATTAGGTTACTTATTCAAAGTTTTTCTTCTTTTTTGATGTAGTCACTTATAGCTATAAGTTTCCCTCTTAGTACTGCTTTTGCTGTATCCCATAGGTTCTGGCATGTTATGTTTCCATTATCATTTGTTTTAAGAAATTTTTCATTTTTTTCTTTAATTTTTTTGTTGATCCACTGGTCATTCAGAAGCATATTGTTTAATTTCCATGGGTTTTTTATAGTCCCCAAAATTCTTCTTGTTGTTGACTTCTAGTTTTATTCCATTGTGGTCAGAGAAGATGCTTTGTATTATTTCCATGTTTTTGAATGTTTTAAGACTTGTTTTGGCCGGGTGCGGTGGCTCACACCTTTAATCCCAGCACTTTGGGAGGCCGAGGTGGGTGGATCACGAGGTCAAGAGATCGAGACCATCCTGGCCAACTTGGTGAAACACCGTCTCTACTAAAAATACAAAACTTAGCTAGGCGTGGTGGCAGGTGCCTGTAATCCCAGCTACTCAGGAGGCTGAGGCAGAAGAATCGCTGGAATCCAGGAGGTGGAGGTTGCAATGAGCCTAGATCGCGCTACTGCACTCCAGCCTGGTGAAAGAGCGAGACCCTGTCTCAAAAAAAAAAAAAAAAAAAAAAAAAAAGACTTGTTTTGTTTCCTAGCATATAGTCTATCTTTGAGAATAATCTGTGTGCCGAGGACAAGGATTTGTATTCTGCAGCAGTTGGATGAAATGTTCTGTAAATATCTATCACTTCCTTTTGTTGTATAGTGCAGGTTAAGTCTGATATTTCTTTGCTGATTTTCTGTCTGGAAATCTGTCCAATGCTGAAAGTGGGGTGTTGAAGTCTCCAGCTATTATTGTATTGGGGTCTATCCCTCTCTTTAGCTCTAATAGTATTTGCTTTGTATGTCTGGGTGCTCCAGTGTTGGGTACACATATGTTTACAATTATTACATCCTCTTGCTGAATTGACCCCTTTGCCATTATACAACGACCTTCTTTGTCTCTTTTTACAGTTTTTGTCTTGACATCTATGTTGTCTGATATAGTATAAGTGCTCTTGCTCTTCTTTGGTTTCCATTGGCTTGGTTATCTTTTTCCATCCTTTATTTTCAACCTATTTGTGTCTTTATATGTAAAGTGTGTTTCCTGTAAGCATCAGATTATTGGGGCCATTTAGCCACTCTGTCTTTTGATGGAGAGTTTAGTCAATTTATGTTCACTGTTATTATTGGTAAGTAAGGACTAACCTTGCCATTTTGTCATTTATTTTCTAGATGTTTTGTGATCTTCTCTTCCTTCTTTCCTTTCTTCTTGTCTTCCTTTTAGTGAAGGTGTTTTTCTCTGCTGGTATGATTTAATTTCCTGCTTTTTATTTTTTGTGTATCTGTTGTATGTTCTTTGATTTGAGGTTACCAAGAGGCTTGCAATACTATCTTCTAATCCATTATTTTAAGAGGGTGGCAGTGTAACATGGATTGTGTAAACAAATACATAAACAAACACACAAAAAACTAATGAGAACTCTACACTTTAACTTCCTCTCCCCAGTTTTTAACGTGTTGTTGTTTCTCTTTATTGCTTATTGTACTGTCTATCTTGAACAGTTGTTGTAATTACTATTTTCAATTGGTTCATCATTTATCCTTTCTATTTAAGGGTACTTTATACACTCCTCTGACTGTGTTTTTCAAATAGCCAGTCTTCCAGCTCACTAATTCTTTTTTCTGCTGGATCAATTGTGCTATTAAGAGACTCTGATGCTTTCTTTAGTATGACAATTGCATTTTTCAACTCTAGAATTTCCATCTGATTCTTTTAAATAATTTTAATCCCTTTGTTAAAATTACCTGATAGGATTCTGAATTTCTTCTCTGTGTTATTGTGAATTTCCTTGAGTTTCTTCAACAAAGCTATTTTGAATTCTCCATCTGAAAGGTCACATATCTGTTCCTGTAGGATTGGTGCCTCGTACCCTATTCAGTTTGGTGAATTCATATTTTCTTGGATGGTCTTAAAGCTTGTAGATGTTCATTGGTGTCTGGACATTGAAGAGTCAGATATTAATTTTAGTCATTACAGTCTGGGCTTGTTTGTGCCCATCCTTCTTGGGAAGGCTTTCTAGGTATTCAAATGGACTTGGGACCCAAACCCAATAATTCTGTGGTTCTTGCAGGCTCATAGAGGTACTACCTTTGTGGTTGTATAGGAAAAACTCTCCTTGAATCGTGTTTTGTCCTTTACTCTCACACTACAACAATCATCAACACAAAAGAAGACTTCTGTGACCAAATGTGTGGAGTTTTTTCCCATACATCAAGCAATAGACACCAGCTATGTGTTCTCCAATTCAGTTTCAATACTGTCTACCCAAAGATAGTGTCAGATCCCACAGGTTGAGGGCTCAGTCCCCAAGACTGCCCCCCTCATACACACATGCACAAGTCACAAGTCCAGGCCTCCAGAACTTCTGACTGACCAACTTCAAGTCAGGGTTCCCATGACCCCTTCTTTGCATTCAATTAATTCGCTGTAAGCAAATTAGATTCAGGTTCACATAACTTGGGAAAACACGTACATTTATTGGTTTATATAAAGAACACTGCAAAGGATACAGATGAAGAGACACATAGGGTGAGTTATGAGGAAGGGGCACAGAACTTCCATATTCTCCCTGGGCGTACCACCCTTCAGAGTCTTCCATGTATTCAACTATCTGGAATCTTCCTGAACCCTGTCCTCTTGGGTTTGTATGGAAGCTTCATGATATCAGTGTTCCTTTCCCGGAGGTATAGGGGTGGGACTCTCTCATGGGAGGATCTTAAGACCCACAATCAGAAAGGTGGGGGAATTTTAGAGTGGAAGGAGGGCAGGAGAAGGCCAGAAGCCTGACCCTGAGGCCTAACACACCCAACATTATAACAAAAGACTGTAACGAGGGCCGTGGGATTTATGAGCCAGGAATCATGGATGAAAATCAATATATATCATAACACCACAGTGGTCTTGGGTAAGAACCAGAAGAATTCTCTGAATTACCAGGCAGAGACTCTTGTTCTTTTCCCTTACTTTCTTCCAAACAAATGAAGTCTGTATCTCTGTGCTGGCTGTCCCGGAACTGGAGGTGGTGGGACACCAGCACCCCTGTGGCCACCTCCACTGGGATTGCACTGGCTCAGACCTGAAGCCAGCACAGGACTGGATCATGCCCAAGGCTTGCCGTAACCACTACCTGGGTATCACCTAAGTTCACTCAAGGCCCTAGGGCTTTACAAACAGCAGGCAGCAAAGCCAACTAGGTTTGTGTCCCTCCTTTCAGGGCAGTGAGTTTCCATAGGCCCTGGGTGGGTCCAGAGATTCTGTCTGGGAGCCAAGGATTGAAGTAAAAGAAATTCGAAATTGACCTGGTGTTGTATGCTACTGTGGCCAAATCGGCACTCAAACCACCAGACAAAATCTCTCCCACTCTTCCTCCCTCTTTCCGCACGCAGAGGACCCTCTCTCTGTGGCCACCACCACTGACCCATGGGGGCTTCTGCCAGGCCACCACTGATGTTCACTTAAAGCCCAAAGGCTCTTCAGCTTGTGGTGAATGCTGCCAGGCCTGGGACTCACCCTTCAGAGCAGTGGGCTCTCCTCTAGCCAAGGGCAGGTCCAGAAATGCTGACCAAGAGCCTAGGCCAGGATTCAGGGATGCCACTAGCCTGCTTGTTGCTCTACCCCACTGTGGCCAAACTCGTATCTAAGGTGCAGACAGAGTCCCCTTTTCTTTCCCCCCACAATTTTCTCAAACAGAAGGAGTCTTTCACCATAGCCATCCCTGTCAGGAATGTGTTGGGTCATAACTGAAGCCAGCACATCTCGGAGCCCAAAACCCTCAGCTTATTACCTGGGTATTGCTATTGGTTATTCAGGGCCAGGGGCTCTGTATTTAGCAAGTGATCAATCCTGCCAGGTCTCTGCTGTGATGGGGCAGCACTGAGTCCAATGTAAAGTCCCTTAGTCACTGTGCTCTACATCTCCCAAGCACACATGTATTTTTAGTAGAGACAGGGTTTTGCCATGTTGGCCAGGCTGGTCTCGAACTCCTGACCTCAGGTGATCCGCCTGCCTCGGCCTCCCAATGTGTTATGATTACAGGCGTGAGCCACCGCACCCTGCTGTAAATGATGTAGGTTTCTATTCAGCCATCTTGCTCTGCCTCAACTGTTAGTATATGTAATTGGGATCAAAGCATTTGTTTTTGTTTTTAACCTTTTTAAAATTTAATATTCTCATCTTAGTGCAAGATCAATACCTGGCAAATATAAAAGAGTAAGGCTATTATTCACCAAATCAATTATCTGGTAATAAAATAGTGGAGCTCCTAAGTGGCTGCCGCCAGGGGATGGAGAAGAGATGGTGCAAGAACTCCCTTAGCCACCTGCCTGGTGTCTCAGTAGGTCATGTGCCTCGCCAGTCCACTGGCTCTGAGACCAGCTCAGTACAAGGACTTGCAGACCATGTGGCCTAGACTGCCTCTCAGGTTCACTTAGGACCCCAGAGCACTTCAGCCTGTGATGACAAAGCTTGCTAGAACTCAAGCTCCAACCATGGAGGGAGCACCTGGACTGACCCTAGCCCGTGGGACCTGCTGGAGTGAGCGATTTCTGTCTGGCTACGGCCAGTCCAAATGTTCCCTCTATACACGGATATCAGCTCAATGTAGCCCGGTTCTGCTTTCCGCTATGACAGGGCAGCACTGAGTTCAATGCCAAGGCTCACAATCTCTGTGCTCTCCCTCTACCAAACCCAGAGATCCTCCATGCTGCATGGCTGCTGCAGGGGATAGGGGAGTGGTGGCATCAGCAATTCCAGACTGTCTTTCCTGTCCTCTTTAATGTCTCTTTTAGCAATATGAAGTTAAAACTAGACACTGGGATTGCTCACCTGATTTTTTATTCTTGTGATGGTGCTTTTGATGTGTAGTTAGCTGCTAAAATTTGGTGTTCCTACAGAGGGTATAAATGGTGTAGGCTTGTTTTTGTTTTGTTTTGTTTTGTTTTTTTGTTTGTTTTTTGAGATGAGATCTGGTTCTGTTGCCCAGGCTGGAGTGCAGTGAGAGTAATCTCGGCTCATTGCCACCTCTGCCTCCCAGGTTCACGTGATTCTCGTGCCTCAGCCTCCCAAGCAGCTGGGATTACAGGTGCCTGCCACCACGCCTGACTAATTTTTGTATTTTTAGTAGAGAGGGTTTCACCGTGTTGGCCAGGCTGGTCTTGAACTACTGACCTCAAGTGATCTGCCCGCCTCGGCCTCCCAGAGTGCTAGGATTACAGGCGTGAACCACTGCGCCAGACCACAAATGGTGTAGGTTTCCATTCAAGCATCTTGCTCTGCCTCATGTGTTAGTATATGCAATTGGGATCAAAGCATTTGTTTTTGTTTTTAACCTTTTTAAAATTTAATGTTCTCACCTTAGTGCAAGATCAATACCTGGCAAATATGAAAGACTAAGGCTATTATTCACCAAATCAATTCTCTGGTAATAAAATATTGGAGCAAATATTAAGACTTGATATACTATACTTAAAAGTTACTAATTCTCATAATATACACTGTGAAAAGATGAAGGGATTTTGAAAAAAGCAAACAAATTTTTGCTAATATTTACTGATTTTTTAAAACGAACAAACACAAGTAAATACTAAATTTTTAAAAGACTTTTTTATAATTTTAAGGAATTTCCTTTTCAAGACTACGTATAATGTTGTCCATTGTTCTTCCTTTCAGAAATTCTTTTACATTTTCCATTTATCGAGTAAGACTGGTTCCTTTTTTATGATTTTAGAGACAAAAGCATGAAGGTTTTTTTTTTTTAATTATGTTCTGATTATTCTGTGTTAAAAAAATCGTTATTCTAAGATTATTCCCTACCCTACTCTTTTCTGGAGCAAATCGCCCACCCGTTTTTTTTTTTTTTTCGTTTGTTTTGTTTTTTGTTTTGTGGGCTAGTGTTGGGTTTCTCCTTCCTTTCAGTTTTCTGTTATTCTAGTTGCTGTCACACAATTTTGTAAGTAGAAGCACTTTTCTTTGAAAACAAATATCTGCTTCTTTGTTTGCTTAGCTTGGGGGTCGGTAAGAAAGACTCCACTGCTTAGTCAGCAGCCCAATTCCAGGGTTAGATTACAGAGGATGGCAGAACATAACAGGCAACAGTTAACTCTTTATGACCATGTTTAAGAAAAGAGCATGAATTGGGAGAGCCTAGCTAAAACTCTGCAAGGTGAACCAGTTTTTCTGCAGAAACAAAACAAAGGTGCTTCCAGCTCTGGGATACCATTTGCATGTTAGAAGAAAAAAATACTATGTTTGACAAAGGGAGATAGTATCAGCCTCTTAAACAACCACTATGTTCCTTTGAATTGGATATCACAATAATTTACATAATGTCAGAACACTGTGTAGAGGAAATACTGGAATGGGTAGTCTATTGGTAATGAAAAACAAAACATAATTTTGAATTGTTGCAGAACACTTGGTTATCTTAATTACAAAGAACAATGATTGCAACACACTGGTATGTTTTGTTAAAATTTTCTGACAACGACCAGATTAAGCTAAAGTTGATAATGACCAGATTAAACTTGTTTTGATCAAGTAGACAGTGTGCCAACTTTTTTTTTTAAGAAGTTCTTAGGTTACTTGGAAAAATACAGAAACTTAACATCCAGTACAGTTGAAAACAAGCAAATTCTATCTTTGCTTTGGAGAATGCTAGAAACAAAAAGCTGTGCAATGGGTCAAGTTTGCCCTTCACGCCACCTCTCTAATTGTACCCACTTCCAGCCCCAGAGGCCATCCCTAAATGCCATTCTGGAGATGATCCTTTTCTGGATTCTTGTCCTCTGGTTGTTCCCTGATTATTCTTACTTTGTCTCAAAGTTTTCTTTTTCTTTCTCCAAACTTAATTATTAGCCGTGTGTCTTGTACCTTGACACTGAATTGGATCATTACATCTTCATTATGCTGGTCAGAAGAAAAAGTCATGAGTGATCTTCTCAGGCCTGAAAAATGTGTGTGCAGTAGGTTAAACATATCTTATAGATCATGGTCAAAATTGCAATCTTATAGTGGGCCTTTAAAACTGATGAGGGGCAGAGGCGTTCTAATTTCCCCGTTTCTTGTTATGAAAATTATTGAAAAACTTGTAACTAAAGCAAGAGAATGGCTCTGTGTTCTTTTTGTGTCTTCCTGGAGCATTGTCTCACAGGCTAACCCAAAGTTTGCTTAGTTTTCTAGGGGAATATGTCATTGTTAATTATTTTAATTAGAGCTCACTCTGTGATATTGCTTGATACCTTTAAATTTCTGTCTATTGGAGATGCAAATGATTTCTGTCTGATAGAAAAAAGAAAAACACAGAGGTTATGGTTTTATTGCCCTGTAGGACTTCAGCCAGCTTAGTTTCTAATCTCTCAATCTTCCAACATCCAGTCCTCTCTAACTTCAGTCCTTATAAATACCTAGTTTCTCAAATGCTTCCTTCTGGTTCTTTCATCGAGTTAAACAAATTTTGACACATGCCTATACTGTGCTTTTGTGAGAGTCATGTTTTTTTCTTTTGAAAATTATACCTTGCTGTCCCGAATGAAGACTTAGGAAGGCATATGTTTTCTGGTCACTCTCTACAGAAAGTAACCAGAAAGAAAATAAAGAGCCCCCTAGTCACTTTTGGTACACACAGTAACTAGAATGTCCAATATCATTTAATTGTCAAAATTCTGGATTCTCCTCTTCCAGTGGAGGCCTGCCTCAGGATGGAAGTCTGCACTGGGAACAGGGAATGTGGTCCTGCTCAACTGCCCTTACGCTCACCAGATGAGTTGTGATTTTGGATCCCACCAGTATCAAAGGGGAAGCGGGTAGGTATATGGAGAGAGGTAAGGTGTTTGGCCAGGGCTTGCTTGCCTCACTGGCTTCGTATACTCTACACAGGGCTGACAGTTAATGCAGGCCTGACAGTTAATGCTGACAGCATCTCTGCTAGACCCTTCTTTCATGTAGGTTCCTTGATCTGCACAGATAAAAATTTGTTGAATTTCTTCGTCAGTCCCTGGGCAACCAGGTGGTTCCTCTCGCTTTTTCCTAAAATGATCTCAGCTCACTCTAGATGGCCCTACTGGGCAAGAGCCAAGATGACAACCCAAGCCACTGGTCCTTGGAAATGCCTAATCTTTGCCCCACAAAACTCTTGGAATGTGGAGTGATCCTACAGGAAGCGCCTCTCAGTAACCCCTCAGTAAGTGATTAGCCCTTTCTTTCACTGTCTAGATTTCCTAGCTGGGAATCAGACCTCTGTCCAGTACCACTTTAAGCTTTCCCACATGTGAGTCAGACAAGGGTACTCTGCGTCTTCAAATTTAGGGAGCACAGTTATTTGAGTGGTCATGTCTAAAAGCTTGTGGATAGAAGTTTGCACCTGTCATCCAAGGTGGAAGGGTCAGTCAGACCTTTCCAGAGTAAACTCTTTATTAATTCAACTCATGTCCACACTCTAAACCCTTTGGATGATTTCATTTAGTAAAGGAGATCAAGGGTTGTGGAACATTTCTCCATTCTATTTCTTTGTAAATCTACATATGGTTGCAAGGATGTAGGGAGTCATCTCTCTCTTGCTTTGGTACTATGACTATTGCCTCACTCAAAACTGAGTTAAAAATAATCTTGGCCGGGCGCAATGGCTCACGCCTGTAATCCCAGCACTTTGGGAGGTTGAGGCGGGAGCTGAGATCGTGCCACTGCACTCTCCAGTCTGGTGCCAGAGCGAGACGCCATCTCAAAAAAAAAAAAAAAAAAATCTCATTCTGACCAGGCGCAGTGGCTCACGCCTGTAATCCTAGCACTTTGGGAGGCCAAGGTGGGTGGATCACTTGAGGTCAGGAGTTCAAGACCAGCCTGGCCAACATGGCAAAACCCCTGTCTCTACTAAAAAATACAAAAATTAGCTGGGTGTGGTGGCGGGTGCCTATCATCTCAGCTACTTGGGAAGGCTGAGGCAGGAGAATCACTTGACCCTGGGAGGCAGAGGCTGCTGTGAGCTGAGATCGTGCCAGTGCACTCCAGCCTGGGCAACAAGAGCAAAACTCTGTCTCAAAATAAATAAGATAAAATAATCTCATTCTAATTTCCTGTTACAATTATATTTAAATTCACTGGAAACAAGCAATTGTCATAATGGGTGTTTTAGACTTTGTAGGAGGGGAGCCTTTACTGCATCAGGAGACTCACTGGGATAGAAGCAATCGTCACAGGGATTGTCTACTGAGTCCATGAGTAAAGCTGGCTCCGGAATGAAAGCAGAACTTCATGAATATGGCCATTATTCAGCAAAAGGCATACATTTTTCCTTCATATGCATATCATGGGTATATGTGTACTTTAAAATCCCATTTCAATGAACTTGTAGTGGTATATGCAACTGTATCTCCATCTCCTCAACTTTCATCTGATATTTGATATTTGTTGATCGAAGTTTATGCTAGGTGTTGGGGTATACAGTGGTGAACATGTGTTTTCTTTTTTTTTTTTTTTTTGAAACAGAGTCTCACTGTGTTGCCCAGGCTGGAGTGCACTGGCACGATCTCGGCTCACTGCCACCTCTGCCTTCCAGGTTCAAGCGATTCTCCTGCCTCAGCCTCCTGAGCAGCTGGGATTACAGTTGTGTGCCACCATGCCCGGCTAATTTTTGTATTTTTAGTAGAGACGGGGTTTCACCATGTTGGTCAGGCTGGTCTCAAACTCCTGACCTTGTGATCCATCCGCCTCGGCCTCCCAAAGTGCTGGGATTACAGGCATGAGCCACCGCACCCAGCCCGAACATATGTTTTCTTGTGACTTATGACTCTCACACACAGGGCTAATCCTGAAAATGATTATATTTTTTAATACTCTTTCTACCACATTTCTAGGATATACTGGAAATCACTTTCTTTGGAATTAGACCCGGGTTTGAAGACCAATTCTGTCATCTGTGATTATCTTCATGACTTGGGAAATTTACTTAATCTCTCTGAGACTCAGTTTATTCATCTGCAAATAAGGCCAACACTGACCAGCTTAGGTTGTTTTATTAAGTGAGATGACGCCTTTAAACTGCTGACATGAAGTAGGTATTTTCCAAGTGAACTCCCGGGAGTTTTTCTTCATTCTGCTTTTGAGGCACTTCTCCCAGTTTGGGCACAGTGCTGAGGCTCATTATGAAGGGAACTTTGCCTTCTGTGTTCTTAAAACTAAAAGTCATTCCTCATATTTACCATTTGGAGCATGAGATTGTTCACTTTTATTTTAATCAGTGGGATTATGACTATGCTTTTTTATTCAGATTCTGAATAACCACTTAAATAACTGCCACTTTATAGACACAAATCAGACTGCTGCACGTTTTCTTATCCATTGTCTTAACTACACCTCTTTTTTTTTTTTTTTTTTCTTTGGAGATAGAGTCTCACTCTGTCGGCCAGGCTGGAGTGCAGTGGCACAATCTTGGCTCGCTGCAACATCCATTCCATCTCCCGGGCTCAAGCAATTCTCCCGCCTCAGCCTCCCGAGTAGCTGGAATTACAAGCGTGTGCCACCAGGTCTGGCTAACTTTTGTATTTTTAGTAGAGACAGGGTTTCACCATGTTGGCCAGGCTCGTCTCAAACTCCTGACCTCAGGTAATCTCCCCACCTTGGCATCCCAGAGTGCTGGGATTATAGACGTGAGCCACTGTGCCCAGCCCTATACCTCTTTTTTTGATTATTACTTTAGAATTCTTATAAAGACTCATGGATATTTAGAGATCAGTAACTTGCTTCTTAAAATGGAGCAAATAATATATTTAGCCATTAATCACAAAGTTAGCTTAAGATTTGCTCAGCAAGCACCACGTGTGTCACCTTGTAACCAGTCATTGACTAAGTGGTATTTCTGTAGGGGAGATAGAAAGTACTATGACATTCATGAGGCATCATTTTATAGGTATGAAATTTGATTGCATTAGTGCTTTTTGCTTTCAACTCCAAAGTGTCAACAGACTCACAGATTAACCCCCATTGTACCCCTAGATTAACATCAAATTGATCTAGTTTTTCAGCCTGTGTATTAGTCCATTCTCACGCTGCTATAAAGAACTGCTTGAGACTGGGTACTTTATAAAGGAAAGAGGCTTAACTGTTTCACAGTTCCACAGGGCCGGGGGGATCTCAGGAAACTTACAATCATGGTGGAAGGGGAAGCAAACACGTCCTTCTTTGAATGGTGGCAGGAAGGGGAAGTGCCAAGCAAAGGGGGAAAAGCCCCTTATAAAACCATCAGATCTCACGAGAACTCACTCACTATCACAAGAATGGCATGGAGGTAACCACCCCCACGATTCCATTACATCCCACCAAGTCCCTCCCACGACATGTGGGGATTATGGGAACTAAAATTCAAGATGAGATTTGAGTGGGGACACAGCCAAGCTGTATCAGTCTGCCTGTCCTTTCTTGTTCTCCACCCAATTCGCCAAGACTCATTCAGCACTTCATGTGGGGAACAGCTTCTGGTACTCAATCACAGGACTAACAAGAGTTCAATGCCCTTGGAGACCGCTCAGTTTGTACTACCAGTCATTTAAACTATAGTTATAACTGTCCTCACTGGCCCTTGGCAGAAACCAGGTTCTCCATAAAAAGACAAAAGGACAAAGGTATTAGAGATCATCTCAGATCAACTTGATGGTTGATTTTTCAAACTGATGGTTGTTGTTTTTTTTTTTTTTTTTTTTGAGATGGGGGTCTCACTCTGTTGCCCAGGCTAGAGTACACTGACAAGATCTCGGCTCACTGCAGCCTCAACCTCCTGGGCTCAAGTAATCCTCCCACATCAGCTTCCCAAGTAGTTTGGACTACAGGCACACATTACCATATCTGGCTAATTTTTATTTTTATTTTTTGTAGAGACAGGATCTTGCCATGTTGCCCAGGCTGGGCTGAGGTGATCTGCCCATCTTGGCCTCCCAAAGTGCTGGGATTATAGGTGTGAGCCACTGCACGTGGCCCAAACTGATGTTTAAATAAATCAGTGAACCTTTTTTTCTTAAGTACATAAGCATAATTGTAAATGATTATTTAACCAATAAATGGTGGCTAGCTTGGTTAAAGGAAGGGTGGGGGATCTAGAGATCTACCCACTCAGCCCCTTCTTATCTGAGCTTTTTCTGAAGACTCAAAATGCTATGCAGGTCACAGACTGAAAAGCACTCATCTAAGTTAAGCCCTTCATTTTGCAGATGAGGAAACTGAAGCCCAGAGGGATGGAAAAACTTACTCAAGATGACCTACAGAGCAGAAGGTTTTCTTCAGGCCCTATTCTGAAATTTTGGATTTGTTGTAGTTTATACAATCCTGCTACTTTGGATGGCAGCTAAATAGGACTACGAGGAGGCCATGAGGTGCCCTCGTAAGATTTAAGGAAGCACTCCCTTTCAGGTCTGGACAAGTGCCAACTCTATACTTGCAAGGACTAGAGAGTGAGTGCTTCCTTAAATTTTGCAACTAATCCCAGTCCTGACTCTATTCATATCTAAAATACTATCATCTCCAAACATGCTGATCTTCTACTTCATGTTGTTTCTTGCCCTCTTATCTTTGTCTTTCCATCAGATTGTTAACCTTGGAGGTCAAGGGCAATGTCTTTCATCCTTATTTTCCTAGGGTTTGGTATAGCATATGGAAAATAACGGGTCTTCAGTATCTACTGAATGAACTGATGGGTGAGTGGGTCCAAATTCTGTTTTTGATGAAGGCTTTCCTGACCCCTCAGATTCACTCTGATCTCTCCATCCTCTGAAATCCTAACATATTATCCACATTCTCTGAATAACTCAACTCATTTAATTATATATGCTGACATAACTTTTATGTTTATGTAACTCTTGTGCAGCAAATTAATTTTCCAACTTTCTCTTTCTTTATGCACAATTAGATTTTAGTTAGTTAAGAGCAAATGCCAATTTGTGTTCTTTGAATTTTCTCGCAGCTAGCAGAAGATTTTGCACACTGAAGGTACAGAGCAAATGTTTCTTCAATATATGATGAAGAACAAATAAGTAAGTAGATGAATGGCATTTTCTCAGCTGAAAATAGAATCTATGGTAACTGTTTTCAAGTCCTAGCTTGCCTTCTAACTACCTGAGTGCAGAAATCCTTTCACCTCATTGGCTTCAGTTTCTTTTTTCTTTTTTTGAGACGAAGTCTCACTCTGTTGCCCAAGCTGGAGTGCAGTGGTGAGATCTCGGCTCACTGCAACCTCTGCCTCCCACGTTCAAGCAATTCTCCTGCCTCAGCCTCTCAAGTAGCTGGGACTACAGGCATGCACCACCATGCCTGGCTAATTTTTCTATTTTTAGTAGAGATGGGGTTTCACTATGTAGGCCAGGCTGGTCTCGGATTCCTGACCTTGTGATGCACCTGCCTTGGCCTCTTAAAGTGCTGGGATTACAGACGTGATGAACCACTGTGCACGTCCTCGCCTCAGTTTCCTTATATGTAAAATGAGGAGGTGGTTTGAGTGATTCTGAAGATACTTCCAGCTCTGGCATCCCGTGAATCTATGAATTTAGAAATCTGTCATGCAAGAGGAGTTCAGGTGTAAATTTCGTTACTATTAATCACTTGCTCATCTAACAGGAATTGTTTACATGTAGTTGATGGTCCAATTTTTAAATGTTCAGAGTCCTAAAATTATGAACAGATTGTATGTCAAAAATTAATTTGTAATATACAAGGTATATTATGTTTGAACTAGTTTTTGTAGTCTCAGGCCAGAAATTAAACACCTAGTATATAGAACCAATAAGATTTCAAGTATACATATTCATTTATAGCATTATTTCTGTGGGAAAATGCACCCAGAATTCTAACTAGGACCTTCAAGAACAGCTCTCCCCAGGTCACTGTATGGAGCAGAAAGAGAAGGGAAAGGGATAGAATGTCTTCATGACTTTAATCCTAGTATTTGAAAAAAAAAAAAATCAAACCTTGCACCTACAAATTTCTATCTTGATCCAGAAAGTCATTAGCATAAAAAAGATAATAGTGAGTATTTTATTATTTCACGAAGGTAAAACATATCTTTTAAAATGGTTCATTGTATCATTATGTTCTCATTTAGCTATTTTCAGTATTTACTTTTTCTTTGTAAAATAAATGTGAAAGTGGCTTGTTAAATTTTTTTTAGAGAAATCTGAGTAATCTTCCCTGAGGCTCCTGAAGAAGATTTAACTTTTTTCTCATCTGATTTTCATATAATGTATTCAATTCTACAAGTTCCATTGCTAAAATGCCACACTGTGTGAGTGATGTCCATGTTTGGTGACTAAATTAACTATGTGACAAAACTGATATTTTCTTAAGGAAAAGTCTAACTTCATGAGGAAGTATTTGGTGGTTCATGGTGGTGTTAGACATGAGTTCTAAATTTCTTTACAAAGAATCAATATGTCAGTATGTTCAATTCTTTGCCTTCTACTTTTAAACTTCACTTCCTCATAAAGCAACCTTTTTCAATCACCTGCTTCACCCTGACTCATTCCCATTACCTGCTACCTGGTCCGCCCTGACTCATTCTTTACCCTGCATAACCATTTTTTCCTGCCAAACCATTCACCCCGTCACTTTCTTTAAATTAGCCTATCAGATTTAGTTTAGCCACTGCGGTCTGACCCTAGCCAATAGGGGAACGACACAGCAGCAGGGGCCACATGCGTCAGGGATAAGAACATCTTCCCCTCCCTTGTCCAAGTGTGCGCTCACAATTGCTCCATCTGTAAGGGTGCACCCTTCTATAGAGGTACCTTGCCTTGCTGAGAATTAAAAAGAAAAGAAAATTTTATATTCAAGTGCTATTTTTTTTTGCCGCATGGAAACTATTTATAACACTGGGCTGCATGCCATCCTGAGAATTCATCTCTCAGAATTGTGGCCTATGCATTTCAGTTCATGCCAACTAACCAACTTTGAATATAACATTGTAATTTCCCTTCTAACTCTCTATTTATTTAGGTCTTTGTTGACTTAAAAGATTATCATTAGTGCAGCAAAGTGTGAAAGGCTCTGTGTTAGACCTGACAACTGTATTACTTTACTTGGCTGTCACTTACTGGTCTCTTAGGCTGTAGTTCACTCCACCTGGTTCCTGTTGATCGTGGTTGGCAAGGTAATCTTTCTTGAAAACAATTTCTTCCACATTGGTCTTTTTTATCCATTGTCTTTCAATCAAATCTGAACATTTTAGCTCATATTTCAAGTTCTCTCCACCCCATCATCAGGCTTCTCCGTGCCTGTTCAGCATAATTCACCTCATCTTGCTGCCCTTCGGCCTCCCTCTGTAAGTAGTTAGTCTGACCCAGGCGATCTTTTCAAACCTCTTCCATCTTCCTTTGTACTGGGGCTTTGTGAAAGACAGATGAGGTGATGGGTCATGTCCTCGGGTGCCTGACTTCCTTCCACCTTTTCTCAACAACCTGTATTGCACATGTACTTATTGCAGTAACAACGATATCTTTTATTACCGAGTTCCTGCCACGTAAGGCACTAAATTGTTTTATATGTATCATCTCTGCTAAAGCAATAGCATGATTTAGGTAAATATGGGTATTATTATCTCCATTTTACAAACAAAATATTGAGATCCAAAGGATTAAGAAATGTACCCAAAGTCATAACAGTTAGTCGATGTCAGAGCCAGGATTTAACCAGTTGGTATGACTCTAGAGTTTTTTATCTTAACCATTATACTTTTCTGGCTCCTGCAAATGACCATGTGCTGTGAGGAGTACAAACATGTAAAAGATCCAGTGCCTGTACCACAAAGTTGACTGTTTATTTTGGTAGATTAGAGATGCACACAAATAACTTTTTTATAGGTCAGTGTGTGACAAGTGCTGGAAAAATGGGCCTAAGTTGCAATGTAGATCTAGAGTTGGGAGAAGGCTTCCCAGAAGCTCTGATACTTTAGTCTTGGAAAGATTAGTACCATTTTCATGGGTATCTAAACTATTCAAACTTACATGTTATTTTATTCTGGCTTGCATTGTTTATTTCATTTTCTTTTGGTTTTGGCTTTCTTCTCAATTAGAGAAGTTCTTTTAAAGCAAGGTTCATGTCTTATACCTCTGTATTTCCCGTATATTACTAGCACAGTGTTATGTACATGGTAAATTATAAATAGTTTGTGATTAACCACTTAAAGATAAAATTTATTTATGAAAACAAATCAGCCTTTTCCAAAGTACATCTTAATAAGCACTATTCTCTTAATTGTTCTTATGGCAGCTATATTTTCCCTTTCATTATATTCATCAACTTTCAAATAGGAGTTTTAATGTGTGCCTTTTAAAAAAGGCTTACTTGACCTAGGGAGTTTATGAAAAGTTGCATGGATATTATGCCATCCTCTTGAATACTCACAGTTGTATGTTGGCAGATGAAATCTCCAAAAACCTTGCAGCAAAGAAATCTGTTTAAAGTGGGTTTTACCATTTACTAAATTAAACTAAACTGATGAACTACCCTCCTCCGTTATTTCCCTTAGGAGAATCTGTTAATATTCTTTGAAATCACTGATGAGCAGACACTCTTAGGAAAGCCATTTTTGGGGGAATCTGATTGTAGCATTTGTCACACAATATTGTTACAACTATAAATCCCAAGAAATGTGCCCTCTTCTCAATCCTTTTCCAGCCAAAGGGACTGAGGATTCCAAAAGATAGAAACCAGGACCACACCTTCCTAAGGTAACCTTGTCATCTACACAAAGAGGACTGCTCTATGCTCTTACTCATATTCTTTGTCAGTGTGTGACAAAGGCTTTTGTTTGCAATAGCCTGCCTGGTCGAGGAGAATTATTTTTATTGGGTTGTTTCCAATATTCATCTGTAAGCTTCGCATTTATTTACAAGGACTATGAGAGAACTAACTTCACAGGGCTCAAAGAGGAATAATAAGTGTAAAAGATTAAAGGCTGTGTCTTTTAAGAAAGGTTAAATAAGTTGAAGTAATTTAAAGGAAAAATATAAATAATAAGGAAGGACAGACTTAATGAAATAAAATTCAGCATGCTACCTGAAGTCGGTCTGTGTGTAGGCTGCCTGGCTTTTTGTCACTGAATGCCCAGATGCTGGTCCTGTTTAATGCCTGTCTGCAGGTCCAGCGTTATCCCTGATTCTATGACATATGCCAGCAGTCATTCCTAGTATCAATATCAAAGCTATACTCCCTATTTTTTTGAGACTAACATTAAGTGCTTGCTATATATTAATTTGCCAAGTGTATTTTATGCATCATTATTCATTCATTCAGTAAACATTTTTAAAGTGCCTCCTGTGTGCCTTTGTATTTAGAATATATCAATGAATAAAACAGACCTAAAGTCTTGCCTTGTGGAACTTACATACTTGTGGGTGCAAAAAGACAGTAAACAAGAAACATAATAAATAAGTAAATTACATAGCATGTAGGAGGGTGATAAATGTTATGAAAAAAGAGACCAGGGAAAGTAGGAAGATTGTGTGTATATAAGGAGAGAGGGGCTGAAACCTTAATTTGGACAGTGTGGACCTCACTGACAAGGTGATATTTGAGCAAAGAGATAAAGTCCTTGAGCAAGTAAACTGTGAGAATACCTGGAGGAAGAACAGGTTGACCAGCAGAAGCAATCAACGTAAAGGCCCTGAGTCAAGAATGTTTGTTGACTTCGAGGAACAGTAAAGAGGTCACTGTGGCTGAGTGTAGGGGCACAGGGAGGGGATCCTATAGGGCCTTTGACCATTCTAAGGACTTTGGCTTTTACTCAGAGGGAAATGGAAAGCCATTGCAGGATTTTGAGCAGAGCGGTGTTATTGCTGACCTTTTTTTTAAAAAAAAAGGATCACTAGCGCCAAGCACGGTGGCTCACCCCTGTAATCCCAGCACTTTGGGAGGCCGAGGCGGGTGGATCACGAGGTCAGAAGATCGAGACCATCCTGGCTAACATGGTGAAACCACGTCTCTACCAAAAAAAAAAAAAAAAAAAAAAAAAATTAGCTGGGCGTGGTGGCGGGCGCCTATAATCCCAGCTACTCGGGAGGCTGAAGTAGGAGAATGGCATGAACCCAGGAGGTGGAGCTTGCAGTGAGCCGAGATCGCGCCACTGCACTTCAGCCTGGGCGACAGAGCAAGACCCCGTCTCAAAAAAAAAAAAAAAAAAAAAAGGATCACTAGCTAGGAGGACAAGAAGTGGAAGCAAGATAATAATTTAGGTGCTGCTATATAATAATGCAGGTGAGTGAAAATCAGGATTCAGACTAAATAGTAACCAACAGTGGAGCTGGTGAGAACTGGTCAGTTACTGGATGGATATTCTATCTTCTTATATCACCCTTTGCAGTGTCAAGCAAACTTAAAATAAGCTAATAGAGCAATAGGGTTAGCTAGAAGTGTGTGTGAGAGTAGTCAAAAATGACTCTAACACTTTTTTTTTTTTTTGAAACGGAGTCTCTGTCGCCAGGCTGGAGTGCAGTGGCACTTTCTCAGCTCACTGCCACCTCCACCTTCCGGGTTCAAGTGATTCTCCTGCCTCAGCCTCCCGAGTAGCTGGGACTACAGGCCCATGACACCACGCCCAGCTAATTTTTGTATTTTTAGTAGAGACGGGGTTTCACCATGTTGGCCAGGACAGTCTTGATCTCCTGACCTCGTGATATGCCTGCGTTGGCCTCCCAAAGTGCTGGGATTACAGGCGTCAGCCAGCGTGCCCAGCCGACTCTAACACTTTTTAACCTCAACGAATCCTTACAGCTAGGTAGGTTACATTATCACCTCCCTTTTTCAGATATAGAAACTGAGTCTTAGAGAGATATTAACTCTAGGTTATTTAGCTAGTAAGCAGAAGATCTGGGATTTGAATCCAGTGTTGTATGACTCCAAATGCTGGGTTTCTTTCTTTCTTTTCTTTTCTTTTCTTTCTTTTTTTTTTTGAGAGGGAGTCTCGCTCTGTTTCCCAGGCTGGAGTGCAGTGGCGCAAACGTGGCTCACTGCAAGCTCCGCCTCCCGGGTTCACGCCATTCTCCTGCCTCAGCCTCCTGAGTAGCTGGGACTACAGGCGCCCATCACCACGCCTGGCTAATTTTTTGTATTTTTAGCAGAGATGGGGTTTCACCATGTTAGCCAGGATGGTCTTGATCTCCTGACTTCGTGATCCACCTGCCTCGGCCTCCCAAAGTGCTGGGATTACAGGCGTGAGCCACTGTGCCCGGCCAACGCTGGGTTTCTTAATCATATTGCTGTGTGGCCCAGCAAGACATTGAGCTGTTACTGTGAAATCTGACCTGAAATCTCCAAGAAGCTGATTCCAGATGTGTTTTTTGGTTATTCAGTACCTACCTTGAACACCAGTTTCCATTAACATGTTTCCGTTTTTTAACCTTAGTTCATTAGTGATGACATTTCTCTCCCTCAATCTTTTCATTTCTCAGAGTCTTCTACTTTTGAAGCCTGTTTTCCAACTGTTTAAATCTCTGACCACCTAGACATCCATGATGGGCTTGATTTTTCCCCAGGCCTTGGACTCAGTTTGGACTTCCACTAAAAGCTTTCCTTTTCTCTTTGGCAAGCTTTCACATTCCAGAGCTATTTTCTAATATTTGTCCTCCAAGACCTGCTTTAGTTTAATTGACCCCTGACCACTTTGAAAAGTTAAAATCATATGCTTTTCCATGAGAAGCAAGGGAGTGGGTGACATGGAGAGCTGCGCGGGCAGTGACAGTTCTGAGTTCTCTATCCTTCACCCAGCTCATGCTGGGAGAGAGGGGTGGCAATAGCAAGCTTGGAGGCCTGTAGGCAGGACAGATGATCCTATTGGTTAGAGGCACCTGGCCTCAAGCAAATATTGTTTATACTTTGCCCTCTTCATCCTGAACCAATTTAGTGTCCTCTTAGATCATCTTTTGCAGCACCAAGCAAACTTATAATGAGCTAACCGTATTATCTTAACAACCAGCACCAACATTCTTCCTACAGAGGAAAATGTCAATATTGGGGAGATGTTTCAATATGTGTTTAGGGCAAAAAGTGGGTTCCCCAATGGCTGGGGTGTCAGCTGGCATCCAGGTCTCAGGGGATTGGGAAGCTGCCAAGCACAACGCAGAGAAAATGACACTCTTGCTTCAATAGGGGGTGGGGAGCAGAAGGGAACAGCAGAGATGGACAGAGATGAACACAAGGGAGGTAAGATAAAGCCGTCAAGTTGGGGGAAGGCTATTCAGGGAACTGTGTGACCCTCTCCACACGTCATCACCCAATTTATAGGAAAATCTGCTTATCCCCAAAAGGCATGGTATGAACGAGGGTTGTTGTGGAGCTAAAGGAGAGGCTCAGTTCTCATTTGGGTTCTACCTAGCATAGCACAGAGGCATTGTGCAGACACAAGGCCCAAGAGACATAAGAGGCAGGAGAGAGCTTTGGGTGCTATTAGGCATAAAATAAAAAGGGATTCATGGCAATTTTACCCAGGTTTCATATTCAGGGAGTTCTCAGCTGTAGTACTTTGAATGGCTTTAAACTTTTCCCATCTATACTCTTAGATTAATTCCAGTCTTCTCCTGGAGAAGACTCTGGTTCCACAATCTCTACATATTGAAATCTTGCTAAACTCAAATCCCATTCCTCTGGAAATTCTGAACATTCAGCATGAAGTGAACTTTTTCACATAGCAGGTGCGTTAAGTTTTCCATATATACCCTGTTGTTTTAGTTAGATTTTAAGCTTCTAGAAAACAGACACTTAATGAATTTTTGAAGTAAATAACTTATATTATTCTTCCCTAGGAGACATTGTTATTTACAAAAATGTACAATTGAAATCAAATTTTATAACGGGAAAAATTGAATCTGTAGAAATAACACACATATGTATAGGTATAGCTTTGCCACCAGTATCCAAATACCTCTCTATCCCATTTCTTTAAGGTTTCTGATCAAATATCAGGCCTGACCTCCCTCTTCTCCTTTCACCCCACACCACCTATCATTCTTTTTTTTTCCCAATAGTTATCGGCACCTGGATGTACAATTCATGTACCTATTCATGTATTTGTTGACAGTGTCTCCTGCCACTAGAACATACGTTACATGAAGGCAGAGACTGTGTTCTATTCCCTGCTGTATCTTCAGTGCCTAGAACAATGCCAGACTGGACTATAGTTTGGCCCTCAGTAATATTACATGAATAAATCCACAGCCATGGTTAGAACTGTATCTTTCTTTCTGCTTTGACATTCAGAGTTAATAAACATTTGTTAGACATTTATATTTGCATAACCAGGTAAATCACTCAGAACTCAGTATGTAGCTTCATTACCTATGATTAGAAATAAACAGCCAAGAAGAAAAAAGCAGAAAATAACTATTTCTTGTAAAGTGAAGTGTGATGTCTAGGTTGAAACTTCACAAAGCAAATATGTGCAATCATTTCTTTCCTGATGAATTTCGGGGACACATTTGCCCTCTACATAACTTTATCTATAACTCAAAACTGTATAGTAGGTTTAAAAAAATCTGATTCCAGATATATTAAAGAAATTGATTAAGTGTGTCAATTTCCTGTAAATACACCAAACCTTAATATACATAGAAATTTGGGTTTGGAGGAGACTTTGAAATTTCTCTTTCAAGATGATTATTTTATTTTATAAATGAAGCAACCAAAGAATAGAAAAATCAAGTGACTTACTGGAGCGCACATGTATGTGAATTTAGAAGTAAAACTCGGCCTACAACTCAGGGCTGTGCCTGCCCCACTACACTGCACAACTTCTCTGTATTGCTGGAAACACGACAGTTCTGCCCAATTTTCAAGCGGCTTTTCAAGTTACAGTTCCTGACTTCAGAGTTTATCTCACATTTAGTTTGTATCTATTTTTACTTTCTTTCCATCTTTTATTCCATCTTATCACTATTTCTGGTGACTTCTAGGCAGAGAGATAAGCTTTAATTTACTAAAAATAAGAATCTCTTCCCTCCTGTTTTCCATTACCGTTTTTTCCTTTCGTTTATATGAATGTTCACTATTTTTTTTCTCCTCCTCCCGTGATGACTTCCTATACTCTGAAGTATGTTTGACTCAACCTCCTTAACGATCACTCGTAATTAGTTTGTGTTTCCATATATTTGTGTTCATGACAAGTTTTTATCTGATCATCAAAATTTAAGCCCCTTGAAATGAAAATTAAAATCAAAATGAGATACAACTATGTATCTATCAGAATTAAAAAGAGTGACCATACCAAGTGTTGAGGAGGATATAGAAGAACTGGAGCTCTCATATGCTGCTCCTGGGAATGCAAAATGGTACAACAAGTTTGGAAAAACAGTTTGGTGGCTTCTTTAAAGGTTAAACAACACCTATCTTATGATCCAGCTATTCTACTCCTAGGTATTCACTCAAGATAAATGAAAGCATATGTCCATATAAACAGTGGTACAGGATAGAGGAATTATAAAGGGACAGAAGGAAAAACTTTGGATGGTAAATCATATGTTATTTTTCTTGATGTTAGAGACAGTTTCACAGGTGTATATATGTGTCAAAACATATCAAATTGTACATTTTAAATATGTTCAAGTTACGGTATGACCATTATATCTCAAAAAGGTGGTTAAAAGAATTTTAAGCCCCTTGGATGCTGAAACTGTAACTTTTCTTTAATAGCTCTCAGAAATGCCTGGCAAAATGCCACACAACCTCTGAGAACTAAGTATGTATTTATTGCTAAATTGTTTGACTCAGTAATAGTTTAGCGATTTCCCTAGGACCATGAATTTTAGGTATTATCCTGACATTGAGAATAGTTCAATTAAGATCAACTGACAGTTATTAGGCTTCTCTTATGAAGCAATAAAATATGAGACGTGTTTTTGATGCATTTATAATCAGGCTGATTTTAACATAATCAGGCTGATTTTAACACAGAAACTTTCTATTCAAAACCAGAACAAAATCCATTGAATTCTATAAAAATTAAGCAATTTAGTAAAAAATGTAGTCAGCCTAATTTTGCATCACACAAATTAAACATTTGACTGATTTTTGTTTTCTAGTAATTGTAATATTGCATGGCATTCATAAGGAATTATAACCTGTTTCTTTTCACTAATATCAAAATATCTTCCATTTATTTATTTTTATTTATTTATCTTATTTATTTATTTATTTATTTAGAGACAGAGTCTTGCTCCTTTGGAGTGCAGTGGCAGGATCTTGGCTCACTGCCACCTCCACCTCCTGGGTTCAAATGATTCTTATGCCTCAGCCTCCTGAGTAGCTGGAATTACAGGAGCATATCACCAGGTCTGGCTAATTTTTTGTGTGCTTTTAGTAGAGATGGAGTTTTCCCATGTTGGTCAGGCTGGTCTCGAACTCTTGACCTCAATTGATCCACCCACCTCAGCCTCCCAAATTGTTACAGGCATGAGCCACCACAACCCGCCATCCATTTATTATGTACAGATGATACCACATGCACCAGGCATTTTATAAAATTACCTTATTTAATCCTACAACAATATGAGAGATAATTAATGAAGCAGATGAAAAACTAAGGCTCAGAGAAATTAATCATTTGGCCAAGATCATACAACCAGTAAACAGAGGAGGTGAGATTTGAATCCAAATCACTCTGACATCAAAGCACAGTTTTCTATTTTTGTATCCCTGAATAATTTGCATTATCTTTGCAGGAATGTCATGGACTTGATCATACCGCTAACTGTTATTAAACCAAAATGTAAATTCTTTTTTTTGGATGGATTAGCAACAAAAAAATTAAAAACACTGCTTTATTCATTCACAATAAAGCCAGAAGATACTAGAACTCTATATAGATTTTTACACACACACGTATATATAAAACACACATATACCTACAATTAGAATTCTTTAACATTTAAATCATACCTATTTCCTTCACAGCATTTTATATTTTAGTTCTTCTTTAATATTTTAGTTCTCTCTTTAATATACTTTTTATGCCCAGGTTACAAAATAAAGTATGTTATATTGGTGAAGCTTTGCCTGGTTCTTATCTTAGGTTCCAGTAGGTTTGGATGTTCTCAGTGTGACCTGGAAATTTCCCAAGAGGCAAATTTGTGGTATGTGGCCTAATTCTAAAGAAAGTTCCTCTCATGTAGCATTTCTCAGATATTTGCATTCCTTGACTTCCACCCACTCTTTTTCTCCTACCTTAAATGTTCTCCCACTGTGACTAATTTTCAGTTTTATAACCACATGAAAAACAAACAAACAAAAGAGATCACTTACTTAAGGCACCAACAGGACAAATCATTGCCCAGAGCTTGCAATGACAGTTTCCCTTGTTATTGCAACAGGTCTTAAAGATTGGAAGAAAGGATAGGACAAAAATGAGGTGGGAGGCTTACAGCCTTACTCATAATTGTTTTTTCTTTTTGGTAGATGGGGTCTCACTCTGTCACCTCGACAGGAGGGCAATGGCATGATCACAGCTAACTGCAGCCTCAACCTCCTGGGCTCAAGTGATCCTCCCGCCTCAGCCCCCTGAGAAGCTGGGACTACAGGCGAATGCCACCATGGCCAGCTACTTTTATTTAAAAAATTTTTTTGTGGAGACTGCATCTCACAGTGTTGCCCAGGGTATTCTCAAACTCCTGGGCTCAAGCGATTCTCCCGCCTAAGCCTTCCAAAGTGTTGGAATTACAGGCATGAGCCACTGTGCCTGGCCTAAGACAATTTTTATTTAAAATATTTTACTTTGATCTTAGTATTGCTCCATTTTGAGAACTTCCTAGCTTTAAGGACAATTGCGTTATGTAGAAAATCTGGTGAAAATGCCTTTAAATGATAGAAATATCAACGATAGTTAGTTTGGTTTAACCAACGTTTGATAAGACATTTAGTTCAGTGCCATTTTGGTTTAATCAATATTATTTTACTTCTTTGGCAAATTAGCATAGCTTCTTCAACAAACGTGGCTGTGAAGTTGTGGCAGACAGCCACGTTTACTACTTGAGACCGTCACTACGACAGTCATGACTATTACTACTTGAGACCGTCATTATGACAGTTACTACTGTTACTACTTGAGACCGTCATTACGAGACTGAACGAAGGGGGATGAACGTAGAAATGAAAACTAAAGACAAAAGAAACTGTTTTAAAGGAAGGGGCCAGGGGAAGAAGAAGAGAGCTTGCTGCTCCTAGTGAGCAAAGCCAGCCCCTGAGCTTCCACAGCCCATTGTACTTATTGGTTAGCAAGAGCAGGAAGGAGGAGGTAATGATTGGTCAGCTGCTTAATTGATCACAGGTTCATATTATTACTGACAGGCTTCAGATGTACCTAATCACAAGAAACACGGCACTTGGGGCGTGACTGCCCTCAGCAGTCCTTCTGGGTGGCAGACGCAGTTTGTCAGTTTGCCAACATTCTGCATTTATGAGAAACAGTTTGCTGCTTACTCATATAGCCTCCAGTGGTATACTGAGTTGATCACGACCCTCATTCTCTCGGCCTGCAACATGAAGTCATTCATTTGGATATGCTGCATGGACCATTTAGAAACAGCAACATCACAGGCATTCCTCTATAAAAAGAAGGGCTCTTTGGATGAAGAGTGTTCCTGTGGAGGGTGTAGAGAAATATGGAATATGATCTTGTCCTAGAGAAGCATTCATATTGAGTAGGAGGCAGCCAGCCCACATGAACCCATAAAATAATAATAAAGGGCTGCCTATGGTCGACTGCCATAAAATAAATACTATAGATTTTCAGAGTAGAAAAAAATCCACCATAGCCTGACATGAAGAGGTTGGTAGTCATTTAGTTCTTACTATGTGTAAGCCATTTTGAAAGGTGCTGTTTAAGATAAGAATAAAATGACAGGGCTCCTGCTCTTTGTGGGTGTGCCCCCAGAAAATTATGTAATAAGGAAAGCAAGGAATTCAAAGCAAAATCCTCAGTGAATCATAGTGAGTGAGAGTGCTTCTCATGGAAAGATGAGAAGGAGTTCAGGGAGGTGATATTTGAGTTTAGACTTAAAAGATGGGTAGAAATTAGACATAAGGAAGTTGGAGAAAGTGGATGGGCATTTGTAGGTAGGAAAAACAGCCCAAGGAAAGACATAGAGGCATTAAATCATAGAGTATTCAGAAAAAAATGTGTTATGTGAAGGAAATAAAAAAGCCGAAGAGAGGTGGAGGTGAATGTGGTGGGTATTAAATAACTTATGGTGGACAACAGGGAAACGTTATAAGTTTGATATAAAAAGAAATATTATCATAATTATTGAGGAGGAATAGAAGAAAACCCAGGACAGAATGTAGAGGAGCTCCATGTTTGAATGGTGGATAGAAGAGAATGAGATAAAAAAGAAGAGAAGAAGCAGCCAGGTCTTAAAGATTGGAAGAAAATAGGAGGCAACTGGACTTCGAAAACAAGAGGCAGAACATTTCAAGAGTAGGTGGTGAGCAGAGATGTCAGGCAAAATGAAGACTAGATAATATGTATTGTCTTTATGATAGGGAGGTCATTGGTGTTTTTTGGCAAGTTGCATGATAAGAACTAAATTGGAATAGATTGACTTGTGATTGGTGGATGTGGAAATTAAGACAAAACTTAGATGGTTTTTTATTTTCTTTTGTTTCTGTTTGGCTATAATGAGGCAGGATAGAATAGAACCTGGAGAGAAACATGAGATTAAAAGAGGTTATTATATTTAAATGGGAGAGACCTTCTTCACAGATGTATAAGGCAATTGGAAAGGTCTAGTGGGGGTGGGGATTGACTGTAAAAGAGGAGTGAGATATTTGATCGTTTTGTGAGAAGAGTTTTGGGTGCTGGGTGAGGTGGACGGGATGAAGTCCAAAGCAAGGATAAAAGGAAGAGTGGGAAGGCCTCTACTGTTACAAAGTAACAATAGAGGAAAGAGACATAGAATGGGTTAAGGTGTAGGTAGGTTTATATCTTGGTTGTTGGACGAAGAGGGCATTTATATTAATTTGCTAGGATTACTGTGACAAATACCACCGAATGTGTGGCTTAAACAATAGAAACTTATTTTCTCACAATTCTGGAGACTAAAAGATCAAAGATTAATGTGTTGGCAGGGTTATTTTCTCCTGAGGCCCCTCTCCCTAGCTTGCAGATGACTGTCCTCCTGTCTTCACAAGGTCTTTTCCCCGTGTGTCTGTATCCTAATTTCTTCTTTAAAAGACACACATCATATTGGACTAGGGGCCACCCATACCTTCTCATTTTATCTTAGTTATCTCCTTAAATGCTCTATTTCCAAATACAGTCACATTCTGAGACAATGAGGGTTAGGACTTCAACATAAGAATTTGGGGGTGGGGACACAATTCAGCCCTAACAGCATCCCTACCTGAGATTTTTATCTGTTAAGTAGAAAGAAAGGTCATTTTCTGGGAAAGAGGAGGGGAGAGGAAGGGCAAAGATTAAAGAGTAGAAGCATTTTGAACATTTTATTGTAGGGGTGGTTAGGTTGACCAGAGAAATGTAATTGTATTATTCACTGTGGATGGCCCACTGAAATTGGTGATTATGAGTTCACAGTGTGACTTTCTCCAGCGGAAATATGTGCTTAGGTGCAGGCAGGGAAGGAGCTGATGGCTTTGTTTGAGTGATGCTACTAAAAGACAGAGAGACAGGAGAGTAAACAGAATGGATAAAAGACAAGTAAAGAAAAAGGATGCTAATTGGTTTGACGAAAGTTGAAGAGGCAACAGATTTGGGGATTCCAATAAGGCCAAAGAATGGTTGAACAATAGTAACTGATAATCGTAAATGATGTAAGGTGATTATGGTTTGGCTCTGTGTCTCCACTCAAATTTCACCTTGAATTGTAATAATCCCCATGTGTCAACGGCAGGACCAGATGGAGAGAATTGAATCATGGGGGCAGTTTCCCCATACCGTTATCACGGTAGTGAGTGAGTTCTCACAAGATCTGATGGTTTTATAAAGGGCTTTCCCCTTGGCTCAGCCTGCCGCCCTGTGAAGAGGTAACTTCCACCGTGATTCTAAGTTTCCTGAGTCCTCCCCAGCCATGTGGAACTGTGAGTCAATTAAACTTCTTTTTTTATACATTACCCAGCCTCAGGTATTTCTTCACAGCAGCGTGAGAATGTACTAATACAGAGGGAGAGGGCTTATTACACGGGAGGAATGTTAAAATTGGATGGATCACATAGACATAACAGAACAGGCTAAAGTCTGACTTTAAAAGTGGATGGTTTTGGAGATGTGAAGGTCAAGGAAAAGACAGATCTTGAGTAGGAAACAACACTGAACTGTCAGTCTTCAGTGGGTGAAGGAGCTTGGACAGGCTGACAGTAGATGGCAACAAAGAGGAGAGGGAGGGTTGGTATAGCCGAGTGGCATGGACCCCAGAGAGGTAGTTTTTAATAAGAGGGAGCAGACCTAATTATCTGGAATGATAATGGGGAGCAGGTAGGACACCAACCCCATCTCCCAACCTTCTGATGCATGATTAGAGGATAATAAATAGTCACCCCTTGAGAAGGCTAAAAGGAAAGTCATGAGTTTAGAGAAGAGCTTGGAGGCAAGGAAGTATAGGAAACATCCAGAGAACAGATTGAATTTAGAGACATCTTCTGGTCTCCAGGATATAGAGAAATAGAAGTTGGCCAAGAGATAGAAGATCAGCCCCAGACAAGAATAAACAAAGCATTATGGAGATAATGTTATATGAAGAATGAATGTTTTGGAGTGCTTAAACTTGGGCACTGTTTTTTTGCAAACTAGGATGAGAGAGCTGGTGAATAGCATTTAACAATTTCTCTCTAAGGGTGAGCAATAAGCCTGCTGGGGAGATGGGAGATGCAGAAACTGCAGATCTCACACTGATTCTAATGCCTGTTTTCCATTAATTCTTTCAACAGATAACATGTAAGATCTAATGATGCCAGGTCCAGTGCCAGGGACTGGGGATGTAAAGATGAATGGTGTGGAGTTTTCCCTTAAAAGGTCTCTGTCTAATAAGGAGATACCTAACTACAACACTGTAATAAATGACAACTTAGAAGTATTTGTAAGGTAAAATGTGGGCACAGAGACAGACAGGGGTCTGATGAGATATGGTCTACAAATTGTATATTCACTCATCTTCTGAAAGGTGCCTAACATCCACATAGAAGGGGCCTCCACTTTCTTTTCCAGGAAGATTCACCCAGAATGTTAACTGCTTTCCTTAGTCATCATGGCATTGACATAACAGCAGTGGCTAATCCATAGTTTCTGCTAATCAGACTAAAATATTTCAGCTTCCAACACTTTCTCTCTCTCAACCAGGAAATTTACAACTGAAAATGAATTCCATTCCTTACCATCTTGACTTCTTCTTTTCATCTTACTGTAACCCCATGTGTCTCAAACTCGAGATGCCTCAGAATCACCTGAAGGGCTCTTGTTGACCACAGTTGGCAGGGTCTTACCACCAGAGATTCTGATTCGTAGGTTTGGATGGCACCTGAGATCTTTCCATTCCTCGCGAGTTTCTGGATGTATTAGGCCACTCTGATGTTGTATAAAGAAATATCTGAGGCTGGGTAATTTACAAAGAAAAGAGGTTTAATTGGCTCATGGTTCTGCAGGGTGTATAGAAAGCATGGTGCCAGCATCTGTGTCTGGTGAGGGTCTCAGGAAGCTTATAGTCATGATGGAAGGCAGAGGAGGAGCAGGTGAGTCACAGGTGAGAGTGGGAGCAAGAGAGAGCAGGGAGGTGCCATGCAGTTTTAAACAACCAAATCTTGGGTTAACTTGCAGCCAGAACTCACTTATCATGAAGGGGATGGTGCTAAACCATTCATGAGGGCTCTACCCCTATGACCCAAACACTTCACACTAAGTCCCACCCCTAATACTGGGGGATTACATTTCCACATGAGATTTTTAGGGGACAAATATCCAAACTGTATCACCAGATGATGCTGAGGCTCCTGGACCAGAGTCCATACTTTGAGAACCACTGCTGTCAACAGATTGGTAATGCTTTTCCACAGTAGACCTGACTTTTCAACTTCAAATGTCCTCTAAATGTATCAGTTATTATAACTAGTTAAGGGAGTCTCTGAGGAAGAAAACAATTCCTGAGCTTTTATTTTGCTTTCACTGCCCCAGTGGTTATAACCTGGTCTATTTAACCATTCCATGTAGTCTTCTAGCAATGACCAGTTTGAGGAGAATGTGGTCTTTCAAATGAGTCTTGAAGGATAAATAGGAGTTCAGCAAAACAACAAGAGACATGGAAGGAGCGGGAAGAAGCTTGAGTGAAGGGCTTGGCTGGGTGAACTGGAAGGGCATGGGCTTCAGAGGACAGCTCCCAGTTCTCCACGAACCAAGAGCAGCGGGTAGGGTGAGTGGAGGAACGGCCCTGGATAGCTTTGCGCAAGGAACATAGGCCTGGATTTTAAAGAATTTTGAATGTCATATGACAGATAATTTTTAAAAATGGAAGTAACTTTTTAAAATAATGTGTCATACTATTTTTTTTTTTTTGAGACCAAGTTTCACTCTTGTTGCCCGGGCTGGAGTGCAATGGTGTGATCTCGGCTCACTGCAACCTCCGCCTCCTGGATTCAAGCAATTCTCCTGCCTCAGCCTCCCAAGTAGCTGGGATTATAGGCATGTGCCACCACGCCTGGCTAATTTTTTGTATTTAGTAGAAATGGGGTTTCACCATGTTAGTCAGGCTGGTCTTGAACTCCTGACCTCAGGTGATCCACCCACCTCAGCCTCCCAAAGTGCTGGGATTACAGGTAGGCGCCACCTTGCCTGGCCATGAAATTTTTTTTAAACACTAGAAAAAGGTAAAAGTAAAAGGGCCCTGAAAAAGAGCATTCCCAGCCCTCACTTTTTTGGTGAATTAAAATCAAGTGAAAAATAAACACAGGAGTCAGATAAAGTGAGTTAGAAATATCAGCTTTATTACTGCTGAAACCTAGATTAGAGTAAGGGGATTTTCTTGTTGGGCAGCCAGGTGGCCTTTCTAATGCTATGCTCCAGGCTTAAACTTACCCTTTAGTCATGGCCCATGCTGGACAACTCCAGCTTCCCCTGCGGGGAAGAGTTAGACCCCCTTTCTACTAGCATGGGACCAGGGTGAAGCAAGCCAGGCACTAAGGCAAGGATTTAAGGAGGGCTGAGTAAGTGCAGGGCTGGCCTATAGCTGTTTGATTTGCACATTAGAGGCAAGAGGAAGGCACTGAACCAAGATTTCTAATTATTTCTCCCAACCTCACTGTGACAAAGGGAAGAGGAGAAGAGTCTTAGTGTTCACATGGCAGAAGTCCTCTCCCCAGAAACATTAGGATGAGAAAATGTTTCTGATAATAACTGCTCTTAATATTTTTGTGTATTTCCTATTCATACTTTATTAGGTATGTTTTTACATACATAGTATAGACACTGCTCTATAGCACTTCTCTTTTGTTTACTTTATGGCATCCCTTAACCCACTTTAGTACATAATGAAGTCTCAACTTTTATAAAAATTAATGAGAAGATGCATTCTGTTCCTTAGGAATTTGTGTCTATTTTGATTTTTAAAAATTTCAAGTGAATCACAAAGAAAAGAAATTGCAAGCTGTTCTCTAAAATTTACTATTAAAACTGACCCTCTAGAAAAATGTACCACATTTAACGATGATCCCAAGTCCCTCTTGGCCCACTACTGTGTACCCCAGTGTGTGGCAATGGAAACTGTGGTTTTTGAACCTTGGAGCAACTCAATCAAATAGATGTTTGTAAGTATTAATTTGTGTATAAGATGGACTTCAGAGTACAGACTTTACAAATGGGTTCTTCTCCTCCAGCTTTGTAGGGCTGGAAACTCAGTACATGTGCATGCATGCATATGTGTGTATTTGCTTAAATTGTCAGTTTAGTAATTCTGTCTCATTTACTCCTCACTCCGTATACTTGGTTCACCCATTCTTGCTTAATTTCTCGTAGTTAAATCCTGAATTAAATAACTTTTTAAAAAATATGTGGTAATATACAAATTTGGGGCTGAGGGGATCCAATGAGCAGCTGTCATCAAGAGCCTGCTGGATTAGGTAAGCAGCCTCCTTACAGAATGGTAGTTAAGCTGTTTATTACACTTATACAACTCACAGTTGAATTCCACTAAGATTATGTCCAAAGTGAAGACATGTTTGTATACTGGGAGTGTCCAAGAAAAGATGAAACATTCAGAAATTCAGGCTGATGGGAGCAAATAGAACAAAAGAGAGAAAATGTCAGGGAAAAAAAGATAATATACTACAGGTAGAAGCCAGAGAAAAGATTTTGGAAGACTGCTTCAAAATGGATTACCCTAGTGCCGATTTCTTCAGCATCAAGTTAGCAGAGAGGGGTAGGATCAGTGATCCAGGGATGTTTATGGTGATAACATGATCTAGATCTTTATTGGTATACTACCATTTACAATTTTTATTTGTTTACTCTATTTGAAATGGCAAAAAGCCACACTTGAGTTATTTTCTGCCTTTGTTTTGCTTTTTTTTTTTTTTTTTTGCCACCTACCTTCAAATTATAGGTGTGGTAAAGATTCACAAATTTATATTTATAGTTCTCTTTTAAAATTTATGAGCAGACGTTGCAGCTGTTGGCTTCTCTTTCAAGCTATCTAAACTAGGGCCTGATATAAGGATTTCTTATATCCCTGTGAACTGATAAATTAATTCTTACCCACCAGTGAGTGCTCTAGGAGAACTAGTATATAATAGGTACTGATGAAACATTTTCTAAAATAAATAAATCAGTTCTTATTTTATATTAGAGAAAAATAAAATTCCATTGTAAGGTTTTCTACTTCCATGATGAGTCTATGTGTATATTAATGCTTTTTTTGGCTGAATTTTAACCCTAAGTAATTTAAAATAATTCAAGTTTAGTCATTAATGCAATAGCCATTACAATTATATCTGGAAGTAAAAATTTACAAAATATGTGTATTTCTAGAGCTTAAGCCTGAAGTATCTCCTTTTTAGTTCCTCAGCACTTTTAGGAACTACTTCCCATTTTCTTATTTGATCTGTTTCTATTAATACCATATTCTTGGTAAATTAAGTTCACCTAGAATGATTAAAGCTTGATCACTAGTTGGTCTACTGTATAATATGCCTTTGAGTGGTTATTGAATAATTACTTCCATAGAAACACAAAATAATTAAATACATCTGTGTTCTATTAAAAGTCCACAAGTTGTATGCCCTTCTTCCTGATGTTAGTAAATAATATGATCAATAAGATTGTCTCTTAAACAGGAAAAAATACTTTGGACTCTAAATGACTAATAAATTAAGTTTAAACAACTTTGGTAGCACTGGGATTTCAGGCAGAAAAAAACAGAAAAACTTAATAGTTATTTCATTGAGAAAATAAATAATTTTTAATTAATTTTAGCACCAATAGTAAGGATCAAAGAAAATACAGATTTCAAAATATAATGGATTACTATTGAGATTAAATAAATATTTACTTAGTACCATGTGACATACTTTCGTACAAATTGACTTATTTTAGCTATAAAACAAATCATGATGACTAAATACTGCTTTTGAGGTGAAAGTGCACCTCTACAACAGCCAGCTATCTGGTTGTTTGCAAAACTTGATTTTTTGCAACCCTTGGTTCCACTCATGATTGTAATTATGTTTTTACCTAAAACACTGCAAAGATGCAATTTAAGGAATTACTATTTAGGACCTCATGGAAACCATAAATTCTAAAGGGTTTAGGTTTAATGAAACTAAGAGTGTCAGTACCATGGGAAGATTAAAGAGACAGTTCAGGGCTAGTCTGTGGGATGTGTATATGTTGGGCCAAATAACTGGATCTTTAAATTGACAGGACTCCACTGAAGGTATTTTAGACAGAGAATACCATAACTGTCTTATGGCAGTGTTTCCCAAAATGTGTTCCACTGCAAGCTAGTACACATTACTTTGTAAAATAGTTACATGATCAGTGATGTTTTGGAAATTGTGTTAAATAGGTTGTTTTTTGTTTGTTTAATGCAGAAATTCTGTATTCTTATAATCTAGCATTGTAACTGTCTAAGAATGGGCTATAGTATGAAACTTTTCCCAAGCTTACTTGTCCATGAAACATGTTTTTCTTGAATTTGCTACTTGCATCCAGGAACACATTTTGGCAAACACTGTATTATTGAGGTGTTATATAGGAAGGATGAGTGAGTTGACCAGGGTTGAAAGAATGGAGACTGGGAGGGGTGAGATCAATGAGATGCCTGCTCTAATAGTTCAGGACAAGAGAATGAGAGTTAGAAAGTGGGTGTTGGCAATGGGAATGGAAAGGAAGAAGACATAATTAGACTTGTCATCTAACTGTGCATGGACTGGAGAAAGTTAAACAGGCAGATAGGATTAAGAAGAAAAAGATGAGTTGCACAGAAAAAATGAATTGATTGGAGGAAATTTGGGCTTGTGGCAGCAGAGAGGAGATGTTTATTTAGCTATTGGAAATAGGAGTCTGGAGATTTGGAAATCACCTGCATAGCAGTGATGATTGAAAGTAGTGGAGTATATGAGATCATTTGGGAAAAAAGGAGAGAAGATCTTTGAAAGCTCACCCAGATCTGTAATATATGTGGAACATATATGCATGGAGAGAAATTCTCATAAATTTGGTGCTGAGTTTCATGCCCAGTGTCTTAATCCTAAAAATGGATTAAGCAAACTATGCTTCAACATTGAAATACTAAACAGCTGATCAATCAAGTCATAATTTATATAAATCAAATTATTTAAACATTTAAATGTTCATTTAACTTTCCTAAACATTTCAGTATCACCAATCTAACATATCAGCTTCTTTCACATGTTTCAAGCATTTAAAACTGGTAAATATTAATACTACTTATTTCTATGAATATAAAACTTATTTTATACATTCAAAAGCATTGATTCTGTGGATTTAATTCATTTCTGCATAGTTGTATTTTTTCCCTAGGGTTATAGTAATACTTATTTTATGTTTTCCTGGGGCTACATTCTATTGCCAGACACTAAATTAAAAGAATATTGCCTCACACTAGCCACGGTTTCAGCTTATTGATTATTAGACCAATTGATTCTTTTTTTCCCTTTTTTTTGTTGTGAACAATTTTTTTAACATAAGCAAAAATGGAAGGAATAATATAGTAACTCCCATTACCTATCATTCAGTGTCTATAATTATCAGTAGATTGCTAATCTGATTTAATGTATACTTCCCCACCTGTCCACTGTCTGTTTTTTTTTTTTTTACAGCTTTATTGGGATATAGTTTTCATACCACAAAACTTATCCACCGAATTTTTATATAATTCAAACTTTTTGGAAAGTGTATAGAGTTGTGCAACCATTACTATAATCCAGTTTAAAAATATTTCAGCACCCCAAAAGATTCAACCAATAAACAGTATGAGACAAATAAGAACATTTGACCCATATGTATGAAATAAGCATTCAATGGAAATTGTCTCTGAGTGGACATTGAAGACAAAGGCTTTAAAGCACCCATTAAGAAACAAAGGAAAATATATTTCTAGAATTGAGGGAAAGTATGACAATGATTCAATAAATTGAGAATCTCAATAGAGATAAATAATGAAAAAAAGCCAAATCAAAAGTTTGGAGTTAAAAAATACAATAACTGGCCAGGTGCAGTGGCTCATGCCTCTAATCCCAGCACTTTGGGAGGCCAAGGCAGGCGGATCATGAGGTCAGGAGATAGATCGAGACCATCCTGGCTAACATGGTGAAACCCCATCTCTACTAAAACTACAAAAAATTAGCCGGGCGTGATGGCGGGTGCCTGTAGTCCCAGCTACTTGGGAGGCTGAGTCAGGAGAATGGTGTCAACCTGGGAGGAGGAGCTTGCAGTGAGCCGAGATTGCACCACTGAACTCCAGCCTAGGGGACAGAGTGAGACTCCATCTCAAAAAACAAACAAACAAACAAACAAACAAAAAAATACAATAACTAAAATGAAAAATTCCCTAGAGGGCCTCAATAGCAGATTTCAGATGGCAGGAAAAAAGAATCAGTGAGCTTTTAGTTAGATCAGTAAAAATTATTCAATATGAAGAACAGAGAAAAAAAAGAATAAAGAGAAATAAATAGAGCCTTGGAAACCTATGAAAAAACAATTGAAGAAATAATAGTTGAAAGTATTCAGCACTCTGAATATATCACTTCAGGGATTTTGAGACATACATTTCACTGCCTTCTGGATTCCATTGTTTATGATGATAGATTAGCTGCTAATTGTATTTCTTTCCCTTTTGTGAATAGATTTGTTGTTTTTCTCTTTATTATTCTAATTTGACTAGGATGTTGTCTAGGTGTGTATCTCTTTGTCTTTATCTTATTTTGTTTATATTTAGCTTCTTGGATATATAGACTAATCTTAAAAATAAAATTTGGAATGAATAGGTATTGGATTTTGTCAAATGCTTTTTTTGATTTATTGATAGGGTCATGTAATTTTTCTCCTTTAACCTGTTGATGTGATGGATTATGTTAATTGATCTTTGAATGTTGAACCAGCCTCACCAACCTGAAATAAATTCTACTTGGTCATGGTGTATATTTTCTCATTATACATTGTTGGATCCAATTTGCTAGTATTTTGTTGAGGATTTTTGCATCTTACATTCCTGAGAAATGTTGGTCTATAGTTTTCCTTTCTTGTAATGTCTTTGTCTGCTTTTGGTATTTGGGTAATGACGGCCTCATAGAACGAGTTATGAAGTATTCACTCTGCTTCTGTCTTCTAAAAGAGATTGTAGAGAATTGGTATAGTTTCTTCCTTAAAGGTTTGGTGGAATTCACCAGTGAACCTATGTGAGCCTAGTGCTTTTTGAGCCTAATGCTTTTTGTGAGCCTAGTACTTTTTGTTTTGGAAGGTTTTTAATTATTGATTCAATTTCTTTAACAGATATAGACCTATTCAGATGGTCTATTTCTTCTTGTGTGAGTTTTTGGATATTGTGTCTTTTGAAGTATTAGTATTAATACACTTTAAGTTCTCAAATTTATGGGCTTGTTTGTAGTAGTTCATTATTATTTTTTTAATGCCCATGGGATCTGTAGTAATGTTTCCTCTTTTACTTATGGTATGAGTAATTTGTGTACTCTCTTTTCTTAGTTGACCCGGCTAGAGGCTTCTTGATTGTACTCATCTTCTCAAAGAACCAGCTTTTGGTTTCAGTAATTTTCTCTTGACTTCCTATTTTTAATTTTATTGATTTCTGATCTAATTTTTATTATTTCATTCTTTCTGTTTACTGTGGATTTAATTTGCTCTCCTTTGCTAGTTTCCAAAGTAGAAGTTTATATTATTGATTTTAGAGTGTACCCTTTTCTAATCATGCATTTAATATCATAAATTTCCCATTAAGCACTGCTTTTGCTGCGTCCCACAAATTTTGATAAATTGTTTTCATTTTCATTTAGTTCAAAATACTTTTAATTTCTCTTGAGAGTTCTTTGATTCATGTGCTATGTAGATGTTTGTTGTTCAATTGCCATGTGTTTCTGAATTTTCCAGTTATCTTTCTGTTATTTTTAGTTCAATTCTATTGTGGCCTAAACTTAGACATTGTATGATTTCTCTTCTTTTAAATTTGTTAAGACATATTGTATAACCCAGAATGTGGCCTATCTTTGTGAATATTCTATGTGAGCTTGAGAAAAATGTGTATTTTGCTATTGTTAGAATGAAAGAGTATATAGATAGCAATTATATTTTGTTGATTATGTTTTGAATTCAACTATGTCCTTACTGAACTTCTGCCTGCTGGATCTGTCCATTTCTGATAGAGGAGTATTGAAGCCTTTAATTGTAATAGAGGATTTACCTATTTCTTCATGCAGTTCTACAAGTTTTTGCTTTACATATTTTGATGCTCTGTTGTTAGGCACGTACCTGTTGAGGATTGTTATGTCTTCCTGAAGAGTTGACCACTTTATTATTATGTAATGCCCCTCTTCCTCCCTGATAACTTTCCTTGCTCTGAAGTCAGCTTTGTCTGAAATATAGCTACTCTCTCTATTGATTAATGTTAGTATTATATATATTTCTCCATCTATTTATTTTTAATCTACATGTGTCTTTATATTTAAAGTGGAATTCTTGTATTATTTCATTCTTTTATTATTCTGTTTATTCTGACGATCTTTATCTTTTAATTGGTATATTTAGATCATTGATATTTAAAGGGATTGTTGATATAGTTGGATTGATCTCTACCATACTCGTTACTGCTTTCTGTTTACTGCCCTTGTTCTTTGTTCCTATTTCTGTCTTTCACTTTTTTCTGCCTTTTGTGAGCATTTTATATTATTTCATTTTCCCTTCTCTTTTACCATATCAGTTATACTTCTTCTTAAACAATTTTTGATAGTTATCCTGGATATTGCAATATGTATTTACAATTGATCCATGCCCACTTTCAAATGATACTATAACACCTCATGGGTAGTCAGAGTACCTTATGATAACCATTCTAATTTCTTCCTCCTGCTCATCATATCACTACTGCAGTTATTTCACTCATAAGGAAGCATATACACACATACATAATTGAATATATTTTTGCTATGATTATTTCAAACAAACTGCTCCTACATCAGTTAAGAACAAGAAAAATAAAATCTTTTATTTAACTTTCATTTATTTATTCACAGATATTCATTTATGTAGATCTGAGTGTCTGATCTACATAATTTTCCTTCTTTCTAAATAACTTTTTATCATTTCTTGCAAGTTGAATATACTGACAACAAATTCTTTCAATTTCTGTTTGCCTGAGAGAGTCTTTATTTTCTTCTTCATGTTGAAGGATAATTTCACAGTGTACAAAATTCTAGGAAGATGGCTTCTTTTCCTCTCAACACTTTAAATATTTAATTCTACTCTCTTCTTGCTTGCATGGTTTCTGAAGAGAAGCCAGAGGTAATTGTTATCTTTACTCCTATATAGGTAAGCTATATTTTTCCTCTAGGCATAGGGTTTTTTTTTTCTGTTTTGCTTTCGTTTTCATTTATCTTGCTTGGTGCTCTCTGAGCTTCCTGAATATGTAGTTTGGGGCCTGACATTGATTTATGGAAAATCTTGTCATTGTTGCTTCAAATATTTTTTTCTGTTTCTTTCCAGTTTTCTGTTCATTTTGGTATTCCCATTGTAAGTATGTTATGCTTTTTGTAGTTGTTCCTCTGTTCCTGGGTGTTCTGTTCTGCTGTCGGTTTTTTTTTTTTTCCAATTTTTTTCTCTCTGCTTTTCAGTTTTTGAAGTTTCTACTGAGATATATTCAAGATCAGAGATTCTTTTTTTTTTTTTTTTATTATACTTTAGGGTTTTAGGGTACATGTGCACAGTGTGCAGGTTTGTTACATATGTATCCATGTGCCATGTTGATTTCCTGCACCCATTAACTCGTCATTTAGCATTGGGTGTATTTCCTAATGCTGTCTCTCCCCCCTCCCCCCACCCCACAACAGTCCCCGGAGCGTGATGTTCCCCTTCCTGTGTCCATGAGTTCTCATTGTTCAATTCCCACCTATGAGTGAGAACATGCGGTGTTTGGTTTTTTGTCCTTGCGATAGTTTACTGAGAATGATGTTTTCCAGTTTCATCCATGTCCCTACAAAGGACATGAACTCATCATTTTTTATGGCTGCATAGTATTCCATGGTGTATATGTGCCACATTTTCTTAATCCAGTCTATCGTTGTTGGACATTTGGGTTGGTTCCAACTCTTTGCTATTGTGAATAGTGCCGCAATAAACATACGTGTGCATGTGTCTTTATAGCAGCATGATTTATAGTCCTTTGGGTATATACCCAGTAATGGGATGGCTGGGTCAAATGGTATTTCTAGTTCGAGATCCCTGAGGAATCGCCACACTGACTTCCACAATGGTTGAACTAGTTTACAGTCCCACCAACAGTGTAAAAGTGTTCCTATTTCTCCACATCCTCTCCAGCACCTGTTGTTTCCTGATTTTTTAATGATGGCCATTCTAACTGGTGTGAGATGGTATCTCACTGTGGTTTTGATTTGCATTTCTCTGATGGCCAGTGATGAGGAGCATTTCTTCATGTGTTTTTTGGCTGCATAAATGTCTTCTTTTGAGAAGTGTCTGTTCATGTCCTCTGCCCACTTTTTGATGGGGTTGTTTGTTTTTTTCTTGTAAATTTGTTTGAGTTCATTGTAGATTCTGGATATTAGCCCTTTGTCAGATGAGTAGGTTGCAAAAATTTTCTCCCATTGTGTAGGTTGCCTGTTCACTCTGATGATAGTTTCTTTTGCTGTGCAGAAGCTCTTTAGTTTAATGAGATCCCATTTGTCGATTTTGGCTTTTGTTGCCATTGCTTTTGGTGTTTTAGACATGAAGTCCTTGCCCATGCCTATGTCCTGAATGGTATTGCCTAGGTTTTCTTGTAGGATTTTAATGGTTTTAGGTCTAACATATAAGTCTTTAATCCATCTTGAATTAATTTTTGTATAAGGTGTAAGGAAGGGATCCAGTTGCAGCTTTCTACATATGGCAAGATCAGAGATTCTTTTCTCAGCTGTGTCCATTCTACTAATGAGCTCATCAAAGGAATTCTTTTCTGATATAGTGTTTTTTTATGCGTAAGATATCTTTTTGATTCTTTCTTGGAAATTATGCTGTTTATCTGTTCTTGTATGCTGTCTACTTTAACCATTACCATGTTTAGCATATTAATCATAGTTTATTAAATTCCCTGTCTGATAATTGCAACATCCCTGCCGTATCTGAAGCTAGTTCTGATGCCTGCTGTGCTTCCTCAAATTTTATTTTGTTGCCCTTTAGTATACCTTGTATTTTTTTTTCATAGCTGGATATAACATACTAGGTAAAAAGTACTGCTGTAAATTGCCCTTTAGTAATGTGGTGTTAAGGTGTTGGGGAGGCAATGTGTTCTAGAGTCTTCTGATTAGATCTCAATCTTTTAATGAGTCTGTGTCTCTGCACTGTAAACTTTACAAGTGCATCACAGTTTTGTTTTTTCTTTTTACTATTTTTCTTTATTTTTACCCTCTCAGATGGCATAGAATTGCTATAGTGGGCTAGAGCTTGATATTTTCCTCCCTCCAGGTAAGTTAGGTTCTGAGAAAAGCCTAGCAGATTAGGCTCCAGTTAAATAGTTTCTCTGATAATAAGGTCTAAGGGCAGACCTTATTAAGAACAGAATTATATGACGTATTTCAATATGGCTACTTTCTGCTCCCCTTGCTGAAAACATGAGAGCTTTGTCTCCATTATTCTCTGTGACAACCCAGTAGAGCTACTATAGGTAAAACTCACAAAAGTGTGCCCCCACCTCCAAGACTGGGTGCCCCTGGAGTTTTTAACTCTCAGGCTTTTCCACATTAGTCTCCAGCAATTTGTCAATTACAGTTTACGTTTTCCTACCTTGGAAATGGTTCCTGCAGAGGTTTCTGTTCACGGGTTTCTTCTTTGGTAGGTTGTGATTCTCTGTATTTGCCTGTCTTTCCAATTTTAGGGGCAGTGGTTTGCCCTGTGGCCCTACTTTTCTTATGGATCTAAGAAGAATTGCTGATTTTTCAGTTTGTTCAGCTTTTTACTTGTTAGGATGGAGTGGTGATTTCCAAGCCTTTATATGCTGGGCTGGAAACTGGAAGTCCATTTTTCCAATTTTTAATACAAACTTCCTTAGCTTTGTGCTTAATCTGTTTTTGATTCAAGATATGAGTGATGTTTTAACAATAACTGAAAATGGAAATGATTTTCAAGTTGCTTTTTACTCTGAAAAATTTAAATATACAGAAAAGTAGAGAGAAGACCACAAGTAACACCCATGTCTATTGCCTAGAAATGGCATTTATCAAGCTTTTCCATATTATTTTAGTTTTCCTTTTTTGTTATTGTTTTTATTGTTGAGGTATTTTAAATAAATCCCTTGGTACTTCACCGGACATACTTTAGTACAGGTGAGTATCTCTAATCCAAAATACTTGGGACCAGAAGTGTTTTGTATTTCAGATTTTTTTTTACTTTGGAATATTTGCATAACATAATGAGCTATCTCTGGGATGGGACCCAAGCCTGAACATGAAATTTATTTATGTTTCATATATATCTTGTACCCATAACCTGAAGGTAATTTTATACAATATTTAAAATAATGTGTTCTGTTCGTATACATTGAATCATCAGAAAACGAAGGTTTCACTGTCTCATTTCAGTGCCCCAAAAGTTTTGGATTTTGGAGCATTTGGGGTTTCAGATGTTTAGATTAGTGACAGTCAACCTATATGCATCTCCAGAAAACATGGGCATTTTTCTGTAACTACCATGCCATTATCAAATCTAACAATATTAACATTTCTTTGATTTCATCTAATAACCAGTCCTTACTGAATTTCCTCAGGTGCTTCAAAAAATGTGGTTTTCTTTTTTCAGTTGATGTGTTCAAATCAGAATCTAAACAAAGTCAGTAACTGATTTTGGGAAAAAACTTATTCTATGGAAAAAGCATTTTGAGAAATACATGTTTGAAAATGTTTACACTGTTATATGATTTTGTGCTGAAAATAATGTAAGCATTTCACACTTTTTAAATCCCACATCTCTCTCCACTCTTAACATGCTGGAGGTGCCCTTTTCCTCTAGCCAGACTCTCTCTATTGCTCTGCCAGAGATGTCTTTGACAGCCTTCTGGGAATGCCGGCTGTGGCCAGATGCAGAGGGTTCGCCCTTCTTCCTGTCTTTAAGTGGGAAAAGCTTGCCTTCTGGGCTGAGTGCTTCCAGATTTTCCTTATTACCACCTGTCATATTAAATATTTGTTCACATATTTTGTCTCTTATTACTTAGAAGCCATTTCCCTATAGTTATTTTTAATTCTCACTGTCTAGTATCACATGGCACCTGAGGTTCTAAGCTACCACTTGGGACAAAATGCTGCTTTTTGAAGATTGAAGAAAAAACTCAACTGCTTCATGTCTTTCCGGTGAATTATAACTCAAAATGTCCAGAACACCATTCTGTTCAATAATTTGTAAGTAATTATCTCATTTGATTTTCCCAGTCTTCTGTGTTCCCAAAGCATAGCAGTATAATGCCAGTGGGAAGACACAGAACAGAAGAAAGCTAGCAGAGGAGGAGAATATTTGATTGGGGTAATTAATGTCTCAATCAATTCAGGTTTCTGATGTGGTTTCTATCTGAAAGTGTAATTTGGAAAATATCTAACATGCGAGTACTTGACTTCTAAAATTATACCTAATGTAGACTAAACATCATCAAACTTATTAGATGGGGATTTGACTTCTTAATGTAGGTACAACCTTAGATAAACTCATTTTAATACTTTTAGTGTTATACACAACCCACTTTAGAGAACCTTATTTCCATTATAATTAATTATTTATTGAAAGCCATCTGTGTACTTACCTCTGAATAGCTATAAATGAAAACCCAGTCCTTCCCTAGGGCCCTTCTGAGCTAAATTCTGTTGGTTAATGTCTTGGTATTATTGGAAAATGGATTGATCCACAGCTCAGAAAAATTCTCTGAAGTTTACATTAATTATGAAAACCATGAAAAGTGATCTTTTATATTTGCTCTAAGCAAAAGTTAGAATCAATTGCTTTTTAAGTACCAAATATGGTTGATGGTAAATCTCTTAGGTAACACTTCAGAGTATTAGTACATGGGTAAACTCAGTTGGTGTATTGATTAATGATTAGATTAAGGATTAAATCTGTCACTTGCCTTCACAAAGGACAAACCCCACCAATATCTGTGCTGATGCTTTCAATGTTCACAACAGGCAGGGCCACCAACGAAGTTTTAAGCAGTGTTGTCACTGCTATAAAGTGAATCACTCGATGCTCATATTTTGCTAACTTTGACTGAGTGTTCGCATTGCCTGCAAGCCACAGCTAATGCTCTGGGGCTTTGCTACTGGAACTCAGGTCTGGCAGCGACTTTGGCATCGCCTAGTTGCTCATGCAGGCCACCGAGACCTGTTGAATCAGAATTTGAATCTGTATTTTTAACAAGATCCTAGGTGGTTCATAGACACATCTAAGTCTGAGAGACATTGTACCTAGTCTGTTAGAGAACTGTTGGAACTATGAGTGCCGAGAGGTTCTTCTCTCTTTATAGTTAGAAAACAAGGTCCCAGAGGGCTCAAGTGATCTGCCCAGTTATAATTAAGCAGGTTAGTGGCAGAGATAGAGTCAAGTCAGGCCCTGTCCCACATGTTGATGACATCTGTTGTCTCTCGGCAGACCATCCCCAACCTATATGTAGCAACCTCGGCGTTGTCTCTCTCTTGGTGAAGTCCAATCTGCACTGCCAGTCAAAAGCAAGTTCCTTGCACCTCTCTACCTTGTCTCCACTTACAGGGAATGTGACTCAAGATGGGTCAATTAGCTTCTCACTCTGGGTCATGCAATGTTGAGTGAAGACACACAGGGATGCCAGGTACCTGGAGTTCAATCATCTAGTGGCAGCACTACAGAGGAAGACCCATGGGCTCTTTCCTGTTGCTGCCACAGGAGAAGAGCTGCTTCCTGTGGTAGCAGAGTTGTCCAGCACTTCCTTCTATTCCATTCCTTAGAAATAACCACTATCAATTCTTTCTTTATAAAAAATCCATAATCCTTTCAGAATTTCCAGGCATAAACCAGCATATGTGCCTTTATAAATTATGTAAATTTCCTCATTCCACAGACACTATTCTACATCTTGTTTGTTCCCTTAGTGTAGGTTGTAATTCCTTGTGGAGAGCTCAGAATCTTGGATTTTAGAGCTGTAATACAGTGCACACAGCGAATGTCATATAATACTACTAGTGGGGTCTAGGGCAGCACCTTATAATTAAACACATTAATTTTTTTTGGAACTAGAAGATATGAGTATTCTATTCACACCAAGTTAGATAAATTAAGGCTTTACATATTCTCATGTCAGGTCAGTATTTGATGCCAAGTGAGTGTAGGATTGGCCATGTTTTGCCACCAGTTAAGTTTCTAAAAAAAAATCTAATTTCTAGAGTATTTTGGATTTTGGAATTGTGTATAAGGAATTATAGAACATATAATACATCTTGAAGATATGATTTTCAAATCAGTACTTATAGATCTACCTCAATATTTTTCATTTCTGCTACATATTCCATTATATGGATGCAACATAATTCATTTAACCAGTCTTCTATTGATGGACATTTAGAATTTTCCAATGTCTGGTCTTACATATAATGTTGCACTGATTATCCTTGTGTGTTTATTTTAATGTACTTGTACAAATAGAAAACAACAATTTAAATGTATGAACAGGGCCAATTTGAGGAAAACTGTTTCTCATTTGCTGGTTGCAATTGATTTCTCCCATTGTGGAATGAAATTTATGTAGAAAATTCTACATTATGTAGAAAATTCTAAATCCAATGGTGGAAAATGTCTTGGTACTGTGGAAAGAACTCAGTGCTGAGAGTCAGAACCCATGTTCTAGTTCAGTCCACACCATTTAACATGAGCAATTCCAGTTTTTTGTGCATCATTTTCTCGGTCCATAAAATATAGAATTGTAATAAATCAATCAATATCATTTCCACTGAACAGGTACTGTTTTAGGTGCTTAAAAAAATAGCAGTGACCCCAAATACAAAATAATCCCTACTCACATGGACCCTAACATTTTAATGAAAAAGAACAACAACGAACCTGATAACTAAGTAAAAATTTAGTATGTTAGATAGTAATAAGTGTTAAGGAAAAAAAAGAAGAAACAAGGCAGGAAAAGGTAATAGGATAGGCCAAGGAGGAGAATTAAAATTTAGACATTAGGGTCAGGGAAAACTTCACTCCAAATATCTGCACAGAGCCTGGACGAAGCAGAGAAACTATCCACACAGATATGTGGGGATGAACAGTCCAGGTAGCAGAACCAGCAAGTGCCAAGATGCTAAGGCAAGATCATTCCAGGAATGTTCAAGAAGTTCCAAAGGCCAGTGTGGCTAACAATATGGGGTGGGGAAGAAGAAGGAGGTGAGCTTAGAGAGACAGCAGGGAGCAGGACGAAAGGGCTTTATAGGTTTCAGTAAGGAATTTGGCCTGTAGTCTGTGTGAGATATGAAGCCCTTGGAGGATTGCAGACACAAGAGGAATGTGATCTGGTTAATAGTTTCAAAGGGCCTCTCTGTTTTAAACCTATGCTGAAAGGGGGCAAGGGCAAAGTGGGGAGACTAGGATGGAAGCTACTGAGCCGATCCAGACAAATGATAATGGTGGAAAGTGTTGAGTGGTGAGAAATGGCTAAATTCTGGATATAGTCTGAAAATAAATTTAATAGGAGTCATTGATGGATTTGATACAGGATGTGAGAGTAAAAGAATTTAACGATGACTCTGGAGTCTGTTGTCTGAGCACCTGGAAGAATGGAGTTGTATCAAGTGAGATGGGAAGCAGACTGCTTGGCTTTGGATATATCGAGTTTGAAATGTCTACTAGATATTCTACTAAAAATGTCCTATCCAAGTTGACACTTGGATAAAGATGAGTCTGGAGTTTAAGGGGGAGGGGTCTAGGTTGGAGACATAAATTTGGCAGTCATCAATGTGTAGATGGAATTTAAAGCTTTGAGACTGGATGGGATCACACAGGGAGTGAGTACAGTCAGAATGAGAGGTCTGGACTGAATCTGGAGGAATTTCAACAATTAGGGGTCAAAGAGAGAAGGAGGAGGGAGCAAGATTCAGCAGGAATGGACAGAGAGGGAGGAGGAAGTCAGGAGAGCATGGTGTCCTGGAAGCCAAGTGAAGACAATGTTTCCAGGAGGAGAGTGGAAACGCTGCTGCCAGGTCAGGTTAGGAGAGAAATTTGGCATCAGGGGGTCACTGTGAACCTAAGAACAATTCAGTGGAGTGGTGGGGATGATAGACTGACTGGCAGGTTTGAAAGAGATGGGAGGAGAGAAATGGAGGATGGTGAATGTTGCAACTCTCCTAGGTAGTTTTTGTGGACATGTGTAACAGAAAGAAAAGCAGTGGAACCTGATGGGGGCAGGTGGCACCAAGGCAAATCTTTATTTTTTTAAATTGGAGAATTAATGTCATGTTTATATGCTAATGAAAGTGATTCAATAGAGAGGGAAAATGTGGATGCTACGAGAGAGGGGAGACTTTTTGGAGCACATCAACTGAGCAGATGGAAGGGGATGGGATCTAGTGCAGAAGTGGGGGTCTGGCCTCATCTAAGCTCTTCTACAGCAATGGGAGAGACTCTAGTAGGCAGGAAATGTGGTGGGAACTTGGGAAGTTCTGTTTTTAGCCTTCAAAAAAGGGAGGTTAGGACATTACTTAGAGTAAAGCAGAACTCTGGGGAGGAAAGGAATGAGGCAGAGGGCTGCTGTTTATTATTATTAAATAATATTATTTAATAACTGTGCTACTACTTGACAATTAAAACTATGTACATATATTAATTTGATAAAACAAGCATTTTTAAAAAATAAGAGAGGAGAATGTCTGGACTACTTCTCTGGGTGAATTTTGGGCAACCCTTGAGATGAATGGAGGGACACAACAACAAGCTGTGGAGTCATGGTTCTAGAATGGAATGCCCAATGTCAGAATGAACCATTGGAGTATGAAAGATTTTCTTTGGATTTTAAAACATGAAGAATATTAAAAGTAACAAAACAATATTATTGCATTTCACTAGGACTTCTATCAGGAGAGATCCTGCCTCTTACAATTTCCAATATATTTCAGTGATTAAGCAACATTAATCATTGCTATTTCTGCCTTTCAAAGTCTCAAACAAATAGTTATTCAGCTCTATGATGTTGGGAGCTCTTTGTATCCTTTGTAACTGGAAGACTGAGACTGGAGGATCTCCCTCTCTGTCTTTCCCTCCCCTCCCTCTCTCTTTGTTCCACCTCTTTCTCTGTCTCTTCCCTTCATCCTGTTGCAAGACATGGGCCTCCACAAGTCACATTCTCAGTCAGGAGCTATTTTTTTTTTGAGATGGAGTCTTGCTTTGTTGCCCAGGCTAGAGTGCAGTGGCATGATCTGCAGCCTCTGCCTTCCAGGCTCAAGAAATCCTCCCACCTCAGCCTCCCAAGTAGCTGGGACTACAAGTGTGTGCCCACCACATCCAGCTAATTTTTGTATTTTTTGTAGAGATGGGGTTTCACCATGTTACACAGCCTGGTTTCGACCTCCTGTAGTGAAGTAATCCGCCCACCTCAGCCTTTCAAGGTGCCAGGATTACAGGTGTGAGCCACTGTGCCCACCTCAGTGAGGAACTTCTTTATTTTCCTGAGAATCTCCTTTTTTCTTCCCTCTTTCTAACTAAATTGAACTTATTTTTCACATCAAATTTTGCTTTCACACTGAAGTTTCTTTTGACCAGTTCAGTTCTCAGTTATCTTTTCCTCTTTTTCTTTACTTCTCTTTATACTTTGAGAGATAAAAACCCCAGGTCTATTGTTGGAAATAGTGAAATGGCATTAAGGTGCTATATGTTTGGAAGCATTTGTATGTATAAGGCTCTCTATGAATTTTTAATAGAGCAGCTTAGAAGGGAAAAGGAAGTTTTCAATAGAAAACTTGGACTAAATATGAGGACATTTGTACTTTTAGTCCTGAATCTGCCACTAGCAGTTTGGCTTTGATCAAGTTATGTAACTTCTTTGCCCCTCAAGAGCCTCATCTTTAAAATTAATGTCTTGGACTACGTAATCCACCTCTAGACACAATGGCTAAAATGCAAACATTCAGCTGCAATTTAAAGATAGGAAGTGTTCGGTGGGGGCAGATTTTGCCTTTGAGGGTGTGTAGGATTATGGGTTGGCACTGGACTTTATGTGCCTCAGACAATGTCCGTTGTCAGACTACTCACCATCCTGTGGAGCTGCCATCCCATTCCCAGACCTCTTACCCTGCCACCATAGGGGCACCGCACTAGCTCTTGCTTGTCTGGGTCTTTGTTCTGAGCTGCTTACCCTGGCCCACCCCTCTTTCATGGTTATTTCAATTTGCATCCTCTCAGCTTTACACTGAATTGCTTTCTCTTTTTTTCTTTTCTTTTTTTTTTAAAGTTTATTGAGAGTTTTATTATTGTGCAATGTATGAGCTATCTTGATAAATGTTTCATGTACACTTGAATATGTTTTCTACTTTTTTAAAAAATTATACTTTAAGTTCTGGGATACAAGTGCAGAATGTGCAGCTTTGTTACATAGGTATATACCTGCCATGGTGGTTTACTGCACCCATCAACCCGTCATCTACATTAGGTATTTCTCCTAATGCTATCCCTCCCTTTTCCCCTCACCCTCTGACAGGCCCTGGTGTGTGATGTTCCCCTCCCTGTGTCCATGTGTTCTCATTGTTCAGCTCCCACTTATGAGTGAGAACATGTGGTGTTTGGTTTTCTGTTTCTGGGTTAGTTTGATGAGAATGATGGTTTCCAGCTTCAACCGCGTCCTGCAAAGGACATGAACTCATCCTTTTTTATGGCTGCATAGTATTCCATGGTGTATATGTGGCACATTTCCTTTATCCAGTCTATTACTGATGGGCATTTGGGTTGGTTCCAAGTCTTTTCTACTGTGAATAGTGCTGCAATAAACATACTATCCAGAATCTACAAAGAACTTAAGCAAATTTACAAGAAAAAAACAATCCCATCAAAAAGTGGGCAAAGCATATGAACAGACAATTCTCCAAAGAAGACAGTAGAGGCGACCTAAACAGAGAGACAGCGGGCTCTGGGGCGGGGCAGCCAGCCTCTCTGCTGGAGGCTCTGGGGTCCACGGATGACCGGCTTTTCCTGGTTAAACGTGGAATTTTTCTTGGTACTGTTGCTGCAGCAGGAATGCTAGCTGGATTTATTACATTATCATTGGCTAAAAAGAAAAGTCCTGAATAGTTCAATAAGGGAAGTATGGCCACGATTGCATTACCGGAAAGCGGGTCTTCCCTTGCCTCTCGAGCTCTGGGCTGGGGCTCACTGTATGCATGGTGTGGGGTTGGTGTGATTAGCTTCTCAGTCTGGAAAGCTTTAGGAGTTCACAGTGACATGTAAGAGATATCCTCATTTTAATTGAAGGCTACATCACCAACTTTCTCCCCGAGAAGTCGTTTTTCTTCAGGACCCACAATCAAAGGCTTTCCTACGGCATGAGAAAGGAGTAGCATTCCCACCTGGTGAGTTTTTCGTGCTGGAGTGACTCCCAGCCGGCCCCTACCCCGCTCAAGCTCCTGCTGACTGTCCCAGTGTGGGTCCTGGCCAGGAATGGCACCAAGGCAGTGGGATCCTTTATAAATAGGCCTCCAGCGCCATACACCAGAAGGCAGGAACCCACTTCTGGGACACCGGGAGAGGGTGCAGGCAGCCACCAGTACGCAAAGCACAGTGCCCTATCCTTCCCGGCAGGGTTACAGTTCAGAAGATGTAACCTGATTTTCATCTGTAGTTAATAGAAGCATTTTTCCTTGACATTCATACTAAAAATAGAAAACTAGTAATTCCAGGGATCTAGGTTAGCCTCTTAAGCATGTCAACTATTGATGAGAATACTCTTTGTAAAACTAATTCCAGAAATCACTTGCTAGAGAAGCAGCCCTTCACTGCCTTAGTCTGAGCACCCACGGAAAGCACGCGTTGGAGGCGCTGGCAAAGCCCGCGCAGCCGCAGTAGAGGGCCAGGGGGCAGGTCGTGCGCACCCGCCATAGAGGGCTGAAGGTGCTGCCAACGGCTCTCTTGGCGTCTCGACGTTCTGGTCAGCAGCTTTTTTCCATTCTCTCCCTCCACTTCTTGAGTGAGCCAGCTATGAGTCGGACTGTGCCTGTTGTGTGGGCCAGCCAGAGAGTGAACTCGGCGGGAGCGAATTTTCTGTGCCTGGGGATGGCCCTGTGTCCCCGTCAGGCAGCGTGCATGATGCTTAAGGGCACCTGGCTCTTCACCCCCGTGAGCAAGATGGCGACTGTGAAGATTGAGCTTATTGAGCGCCTCACTTCCGGGGAGCCCTTTCATCACAGAAAGGTCTCCATCATAGGAACTGGATCAGTGGGCATGGCCTGCGCTATCAGCATCTTATTAAAAGGCTTGAGTGATTAACTTGCCTTTGTGAATCTTGATGAAGGCAAACTGAAAGGTGAGACAGTGGATCTTTAACATGGCAGCCCTTTCATGAAAATGCCAAATATTGTTTGTAGCAAAGATTACCTTGTCACAGCAAACACCAATCTAGTGATTATCACAGCAGGTGCACGCCAAGAAAAGGGAGAAATGTGCCTTAATTTAGTCCAGCGAAATGTGGCCATCTTCAAGTTAATGATTTCCAGTGTTGTCCAGCACAGCCCCCTCTGCAAACTAATTATTGTTTCCAATCCAGTAGATATCGTAACTTAAGTAGCCTGGAAGTTGAGCTCATTTCCCAAAAACCGTGTTATTGGAAGCGGCTGTAATCTGGATACTGTCCGTTTTCAATTCTTCATTGGACAAAAGCTTGGTATCCACTCTGAAAGCTGCCGTGGATGGATCCTCAGAGAGCATGGAGACTCAAGTGTTCCTGTGTGGAGTGGAGTTAACATAGCTGGTGTCCTTTTGAAGGATCTGAACTCTGATACAGGAACTGATACAGATCCGGAGCAATGGAAAAATGTCCACAAAGAAGTGATTGCTAGTGCCTATGAGATTATTAAAATGAAAAGTTCTACTTCGTGGACCATTGGCCTATCTGTAGCTGATTTAACAGAAAGCATTTTGTAGAATCTTAGGAGAACACATCCAGTTTCCACCATAATTAAGGGCCTCTATGGAATAAATGAAGAAGTATTCCTCAGTATTCCTTCCTTGGAGAGAAGGGTATTACCGACCTTATCAAGATAAAGCTGACCCCTGAAGAGGAGGCCCATATGAAAAAGAGTGCAAAAACACTTTGGGAAATTCAGAAGGAGCTTAAGCCTTAAACTTGTCTAAAACTACCATTCCAAAATTATTGAAGAGATCATAGACACAGGATTATATATCAACATTTTGAACAAACTTGAATTCCTAAAAGATGGAAACAGGAAAGTGGGTAGAGTGACTTCCCTATTTATTTGGTCTTCCAGCTCTTTTATTTACCATCTCTGTGCTGGATGATACTTATTTACAATTCCCAAAGAAAGTGTTTTTGGTACCGCTGATACAGCAGCACTTACTTTGTTATATATATGTAGTTGCCATTTGGTTCCCAAAAAGTAGGATGTAGGTACTTATTGTGTTTGAGAAATTCTGATTCTTTTCATTAGATATATGCTATTTCTTCTTGCTGGCTTATACCTATGTTCATTTATATGCTGTAAAAAGGTAGTAATTTCCTCTACAATGTAAAAATAAATGTACATACAAAAAAAAAGACATTTATGCAGCCAACAAACATGAAAAAAAGCTCATCATCATTTGTCATTACAGAAATGCAAATCAAAACCACAATGAGATACCATCTCACGCCAGTTAGAATGGCAATCATTAAAAAGTCAGGAAACAACAGATACTGGAGAGAATGTGGAGAAATAGGAACCCTTTTACACTGTTGGTGGGAGTGTAAATTAGTTCAACCATTGTGGAAGACAGTGTGGTGATTCCTCAAGGATCTAGAACCAGAAATATCATTTGACCCAGCAATCCCATTACTGGGTATATACCCAACGGATTATAAATCATTGTACTCTAAAGACACATGCTTTCTCTTTTTTCTAACTTGCTCTTCAGACTTAATGCTCAGTATTACCTTCCTTACTATGAGTTTGTCTCCCCCTAGAAGATAGTCTATGTATTCCATTTGGCTGTGGATCTGATTCTGCTTGTGGCATGTATTTCTCTTGAATACTTGAAAACCATGGGGCACACCCATGTTTTCTGGGACTCAGGCATAAGGCAATCACCTCAATTTTCTATGTCCATGTGATGACTCTGGTGCTGGTGTTATCTTGTTAACTAGATTGTAGTTGTAGATCTCTGCACATAAGGATCAATGCTTTTTTTTCTGCTGATTCCCCAACAACCTTATATAATGTTGAGTTCCTATAAGATGCTTAGAAATGAGTTGCTAATTTGTACATTCTCACTTTTTGGATCCTTACCCAGCTTATCTTTTGTTGGAGGATTTTGTAAAAACGAAAAGGGGAAGAGTAGACACTGCTGAAGGAAAGAACTTAAAAGTCAGGAGCTGCCTTGTTTTCCCCTTTTATTTTCTTCCTCTTGCTTTTGGTATCTCCTCTTTCTAATAGAGTAATAGGAATTTATGACTACCACATATATTTGTTTAACTTAAAATATCCATTCTAGATAATCTGCCTTTAGCCCTTTTCTATCAGGGTACTATATTTTATCATTAATTCCTTGTAATTAACTTCATTTATTAATCTCTTATTAAATAATCTCATAATGGACAAGGAGTACAAGTGCCTGGCTGAATAAAGAGGGGAATCACTTTGTTGTCAGAACAGAAACTCATTCAAACCAGCTTAGGTCAGAAACAAAACAGTGGGGAATGTACTGAATGCCTGAAGGTATCTCTAATAACTGTAGAGTAGTAATTATAGAGATATGTCATTTGGTACTGGATCCAGGACCCAGAAAATTTGAATCCAAAGTTACTTGCTTTGTTTTTTTCAGAAGAGTTGATCTCTTGGCTCTGCTCCTATTGGTACATCAACTTTATTTTTCCTGGGTCTTACTGTAGATTATCTTACTGTGCTCTGGCCCGCACATGTTGGTCCCAGCCTCTGCATTTCCAGATCTCCTAACTCAAACACTCATCAGAAACTAAGTGCAGTCTAGTTTCTGCGTTCCAGTTCTAAATTCCAAGAAGAGATTCTGATTGTCCAGCTTTGGTAAGATACAGACCCCCCCATCCTGTCAGCCAGGGTTAGGGAGTAGAAGAGTCATGTCCTACAAACATGGGTACAAATATGGGTATCAGCATGGGGGAGGTGCTTACCCCTGAAAGTCCCTAAGTGTTGGCATAGAACAATTTCTCAATATATACTGGTTGATTTTACTATGTCAGGCTCACAAAGTTAACACAGAATAGACCCTTCCAATCTCCTTGATTTCTTTGTTTTGAAATGTGGCTGATGTCTGAATATAGGATCCAACAAAAGAATTAAAGTGCTGTTTGGAAATTTAGCTTGAAGGGCAATCACTTTTTAACTTAATACGTTTCTTAGATCTTGATTTAACTGTCTTTTTTTGGGGTAAAAATTTGTTTGATCTTGTCTTATCATTAGAAAAGACACAGCATGGGAATTCTATGCATTCCTCTAAAGTTCAAACACATTTCCTTTTGTTGACAGGTAGTAATTTGTATGAGGCAGGCAAAGGAAGGATGGGTTCAGACAAATGATTCAAGTTCAGAAATATGCAAATTAATGGATTTTCTAATTGTTTTTTCTTTTTCTTTTTTTTTTTAAACTTTTACCTTAAGTCTGTTCATTAGTTATGATTGCTTTGTAACAAGAATCTGGAGGGCATCTGAGGACATCATCACTGATTTGGGGAAACAGGACCTGCTTTGGGGAATTGATCTTACAAGATCAAGGCAGCACTGTCCAACATAAATGTAATGTGAACCACACATGAAACTTGAAATTTTCTGGTAGCCACATTAAAAAGATGTTAAAATAAATCAATAAATTAATTTTAATAATTTTACCGAAACCGACATATTCAAAATATTATTTCAGAATGTGATCAATATAAAAATTATTAATGAGATATTTCACACTCTTTTTATATTAAGTCTTTGAAATCTGGTGTGTGTTGTACACTTAGGGCACAACTCAATTCAGATGTTAATTTTTCAATGATTAAAGAGAAATGCAGACCTACCAAAACACATTTGTGTTTAACAGAAAAATATTTTACGCTGCTTCAGTTTTTTTAAATTTTAATGCATTTACATAAATTCAATTTGTCAATCTGCAGTAACTTCATTGCAAATGATCAGTAGCATTTAATGATTTCCTATTAAATAATCTCACAGTGGACAGTAGCTTGTGGCCATTGTATTGGACAGCACAGTTTTAGAGAATGGGATTCACGAGATTTGAGACCAGAGTTTATCTTTCACCAGTGAAGCTTAACCTAAGAGGGAATTTTGTTATGAATTGGCGTCCACTGCGTCACTGCTCAAGTATCACTCAGAATTCTGTCTCTGGCCCCTCACTGTTGACAGTGGCTTAGCTGATCTCATCCTCACCTCTGTGGCTGGCTCCAGTCATCACCCTGCTGTGTCTGTCCTAGCCCAGCCCAGTAGTGGTGGCCCTGCCCACCACTTTGCAGCCCTGAAACTTGTCTGTCTCTTGCTCCAGGGCAGACTTTCTTGCAGTCTTGTTCTGCTGGCAATAGTCTTAATGCCTTAATGCTTTAATGACATTACATGAGCTTGGCACAAGTTGCAAACTTGGAGATTATTGTGTTAAAAACTGAAAACGACTGTAGCAAAAGGACTTGCTTTATTTCGATTAACCCTGTGTTTTCCAAGCTTAATTGACCACAAGTCTCTTTTAAAAGAATAACATTAAGTTACTGCAGGAGACCAAAAATATGTCAAAAATATGCATGAAGATACTGTAGGAGACCAAAATATGCCACCCCAAAATATTTGTTTGGCATGAAGGTTATTTTGAGCTCATTAATTTGAGAAACTGCAGACACAGGGGAAGCTCTGAAAACAGAGTAGAAGTTGTCCTTTCATAAGGGAAATTTATATTTGTAAAGGAAATCTCTATCAGTAAGGATGTCGCTCTATCTCTACCAAGAAAAGGATGACTAAATCGCTGGAGACTCATCAATGATGAAGGCACTGACTTAAATCTGCATAACTACCCTTACCCTTTGATATGGTTTAGCTGTGACCCCACCCAAATCTCATCTTGAATTGTAGCTCCCACAATTCCCATGTGTCATGGGAGGGACCCCATGGGAGATAATTGCACCATGGGGGCAGATCTTTCCTGTGCTGTTCTCATGGTAGTGAATAAGTCTCATGAGATCTGATAGTTTTATAAATGGGAGTTCCCCTGCACAAGTTCCCTTGCCCACTGTTGTGTAAGAAGTCCCTTTGTTCTTCCTTCATCTTCCGCCATGATTGTGAGGTCTCTCCAGCCATGTGGAACTGTGAGCCCCTTAAACCTCTTTTCTTTATAAATTACCCAGTCTCGGGTATGTCTTCATTAGCAGCATAAGAACACACTAATACACCTTTGTTTACTGTGCTTTTCCTGGGCATCACTCCGTAACTACCCTTTTCCCACACCCTCCTTTCTTTGTTTCAGCAGATGATGGTATTTAAGCCTGAACTCAAAACCATGCCTTTGAGATTTACTTATTTCTTTGGGTTGTCTCCCAGGTATATATGAGGTATACGTGTTATTAAACTTCTGTTTATTTTTCTAATTAGTCTGCCTTTTGTTACAGGGATCCATCCCAACTAACAACTATGAAGGGTAGAGATAAAATTATTTTTCCTCCCCTGCATTACATACTACTGAGGTGTTCTGAAACACACACTCTCAGAAATACTGCTCTGGTTGGCTAGAGAGTGCTTGATTCTGAGACCTGCTCTTTTGACCATGCTTGACTTCAACATGTCCTTGAATGTACCACTCTGTACTTATCTGTAGAGGACATCTGTTATTTTTGCTTGAATGTCATCTGTTCCCTGTTTTCTGGTATCTGAATCCTCCTTTCCATGGGGAATTCATTCTACATGGGTTGGATGTGACATTTGTCACCTCTTCTTAGCCACAGAGTTGGGTCCATGGTGTGGAGACTGTTATTTGCATACTCCCTTTTTTTTTTTACCTGGGCACAGAGCTAGACTATATTTTCCCAATTACCTTGCATTTAGCATCGGCCATGTGACTAAGGTTGGACCAATGGACAGTGAGCAAAAGTAATGTATACAAATTCTAGGCTGAGGCCTGAAGACAACAGAAATGCTTCGTTGGTGCTCTATTTTCTTTCCTAGAAGCTGGAGCATGAATTTGCTTTCCTCCAGGTTCAATCACACGGACACTAGGGGCTGATAGGAAAACAAAGTAGAAGAAACCTAGATTTCTGAATGACTCCATGGAGCAGAGCCCTTACTGTTATGGAATATCACCTCAGGTTATAACATGAAAGAGAAGTATACCTCTATTTTCTTGAAGCCATTGAGTTATTATTTTTTAAAGTCTCTTTGCTATGGAAGCATAGCCTTATTCTGGAAAATGTAGTACATGGACTCAGTTATAATCCCACTTCTGCTGGCCATGATGAATGTTCCGGGAACTGGACCTAACCCAGATCAAAGTCATTCTTTGTATATTTATGCCAAAGCTAGCTGAATTCTTCCTTTTTGTAGTTAACTTGTAGAATGTATATCCACACCATCTTTGTCTTTCTTTTTTTTTTTTTTTTTTTTTTTTTTTTTACAACTGGGAGATGGCTGGCTTGAGAATGAAGCCACTTCTCTTAGAGAAACAGTTTCAGGAAATGGTCAGAAACAGGACCTCCAGATCCAGCTGTGCTTCAAATGGGACTCATCATTGGACTTGATAATTGAATGAAATAGTTACCAGTTTTGTTTAACTTAGCCTTAATTGGATTAATGTTACTTGCCATAAATCTGGAAAAATACACTATGTGTTTCCTTCTTATTCTAACACTGTCCTTTGCCATTATGCCACTTGCTGGTGCCATGCTTTTTCTTGCTTGCCAGAGCAAATTAAGGCAGAGTTTGCTCATCCTGCACTGAAGATTCAGGAGACCCAATTGCTCTTTGGGTAAAGGAGGAGGTGAAATAAACGTAGGACATGCTATCATGAGAGTTCTGCGCATACTAGAGGAAGGGCCAGAAACTATCTACCTCATTGGCTTAGGGAATTAAGCTTCTTTTCAGCCTTCTTCATTTCTCTTCCTCTCTATGGATATAGGAGGAATGCTAAGATAGACAAGGGAGCTTCCTGGACCAAAGGAGAAATCACGACTTCCTAGATGAACAAGGTCCCATTTAGAGTAGAAATTACTTTATTAGTTGAGGAAGCACAATTACCACGAGTATATGGAATCAAAGACCTTACACAATTGTGGGAAGAGCTGGGGAAGCAAGGGTCCAGAAGGAGTTGGAGATCAGAATTAAAGGAGTAATCAGTCTTCCTGAAACCCTGGTGCAGGTGGACAAGACAGGATGTACAGAGCAGTCAAGGACATCCTGTTCCTGAAGTGGGAACACAAAGGGAAAGTTCATGGGGGAAATCTATGGGAGGTGTTGATTTTATGTAGCTACCTCCTCTGTGGGTCTGTAGCTGGGCTTCTGGTGGTGGGCATGGGGCCTCTGTTAAGCAGTAGTGCCAGCAGTCATGAAGAAGAGTTGGATAGGGAGCAGAGGAGAGTGTGAGCAAACTGGATCCTCTGATGCAGACAGGCACCTCTGCATCAGTCTGTCATGCTATGTGACTGCAAAGACCTTTGGAAAATAATAGATGCTACTGTATTTCTGTCTCCCAAATCCCAAGTTCTTTTAGTCAATGGTAACCTGGAAGCATACAGGGCAGGAAATTTGGAAAATGTAGTTTGTAGCTTGATCAAATTGGCTTTAGAACAACCCAGCACAAGGTCCATCCCTGGATGGTGGTACCAAGGCAAATCATGAGTGATCTGTCAACATGGTGCAATTGGCACAACTCACCCTTGGAAAGTGATTCAGGCTGCTATGTCAGGACAGTGCTTTCTCTGTAGCATCTGACTCTTTTGTTCTTTATACAGATCATCTGTTTAAACTGTTCCCACCACAGAGGGGTTCCTGACCCTGCCCATCACCCTGTTTCTTCCCTGCCATTGGATTGTCAAGGCTTCACATCTGGTTGCTTCCTGTTATTCCTACCAAATTGTTCACCAAATTGTTCAGTGGTGATACTTGTCCAAGCCCTAACATACTCCCGTTGCTTGTAATTGTTCAGTGTGAAGCTAGGCAGGCTTGGAAGGCCCAAGACTCTTGCCAGGCTGGGTTCCTGGCTCAGCCCCACCAGCTTCTGCAGCCACCTCTGGTTCAATTGCCTTAACTTCTGGGGAGGCCAGTGTTGGTCTTCCTTTGGTGACATCGAAACCCCGATACTATTAGTGATTTTTTGTAGTTAGCAGACTTCTCACTTGACTAAAGGTTTGTCTGTGTTTTAATATGAACTAAATGGATTGATTTGGGGGAATATTTGGAGCTGAGGAAAGCATATGGATTTAGTGCCAACAGACTTGCTTTCATAAGCATATTGTGTTAGATAAACACAAACAAATAAAAAATAAATGAGCAAAATGCTTGCAACCATACTGGGTCTGGCCCTATACACACCTGTAGGGTAACTGCACCTGATAGCGATAATTTAAGCATACACTTAGAATTACTCTGTATGGCAGATGCACCTGAACATGTTTTCTAATCTAGGGAATATGGGAGTGGCCAACCTGCAGATTCATCCCTTATCTACGATAAACATCTGAGCCCCATCCCATCCCATGGAACATGCGCCATACAGGAGATTGAAGCCCTGAGTTTTCAGTTAAATGAAGAATGCCAGGTGGAGGTCGTTAGGGGGAGGTGTTGAGTGAAAATGCTATAAACTGCATGATGTTTACAGGCAGTTGCAGTTTTCCTGATCAGCCTGTTGCCACTGGACCCTCTCCCCTATATGTTAGCCTCTGATAAAACCCCATGTCTCGTTTACTAGCTCTGGGTCTCTTCTTTGGCCTCCTGAACCTGGTGGCTTCCCTATTGAGGTTAGGGGTTCAATACAATATCACCCTTCAGGTTAGGATATGAATGAGAATTCCGAGGTGGGATTAGCTTTCTGACAGCAGAGGTCCAGCTGGGAAGGCAAAGAGTGACATACTGCTAGTCTGCCTAGAAGTTTGTACCTTCCCCACACACAGTTTACTCAACCTAGATAATGACTGGATTTGAATCATAATCTTAGCTTTTATTTGCATTGTCATTTTGGACACCTCGTTTAATCTGAGTCTCAATTTCTTCACTTATTTAAAAAATGGGATGAAGATTTCCTGCCTTACAATGTTGTTGCAAGCATTAGATATTAGAACTAAAGCTTCTAAAGCGCAGGACACAGTAGTTTGTGATGAATAAATGGAACTCTTACTGCACTATTAAATTCTAGACCCTAGACCCTAGCATGGTCACTACTGAAGCTTTGTTACTAAATTTAAGCCAACTTCCAAAGAGCTACAGCAAGAGGAGTCTGTCAACTACAAGTCCTGGCGGGTCTCTTGATTATACAAGCTTGTTCTTATTGAATGTTCAGGGTCTCGATAGGAAGAAATTGTCCTAGTGGAACAAACTTAGGAGAGATTTAAAGCTCCATTTTGACATGAACTATTGTAACCTCACCTAAGTGAATAAACCAAAATTTAAGGACTGAAGGTGGTTGAATCTGGGGCCTGGGGTCTTCTCATTAACAGATCTCAACAATCATAGTGTTTCTCTCTACATTTAGAATGGCTGAACAGATTAACTCCTAATGACTTAATGACACTCCAGTACCAGCCCTGGATGGTTAGCTTTTGAATTTCTTACCAGTAATTTGCTTAAGCCAGTTTTCTGAACCTCTATTAATAGCGGCTGAACACAAATGCCACCTCCAGGATGCGGGGATCCTATTCTTAATTCTCCTGTAGAAGCTTTCTGGAGCCGAATTCTCCCTTGTGTCAGAAATGTCTTTGCAATTGAGGCAACATTTGGATCCTGGAGGCTCAGAAGGAACCAGATGCTTGTAGTTGTCTGTCCATACCTATGTGAAACTTTGAGCATTTCTACTCTGTGTGCAAATGCGAGGGTGAGCTGACACTGCCTTTAGAATAAAAAAACCAGTGCCACTGACAAAAGCAGACTTCTTACCATGGCCTGGAGAAGCTCAGTCAGCTTTTTTGGGCATTGTCTCACTGAGAACCATGTGCCTACAGACATTTGACAATTTCTATAAAAGGGTGACGGCAGCATAGCTTTTATTAACGTCTTTTGTTATCTCTTGGTCTCATTGTCATTGAATTTTAAACTGTTAACCTTTGTGATTCATATTTAATGAATATTACTATGAACTTGGTGGTCTCACATATTTCTTTTGTGTTTTTTGTAACAATCCTGGGGGGTAGGTCATAATTATTGTACTAGCCAACACACACACACACACACACACACACACACACACACACACACATATTTACTATGTGCCAGGCATAGTTGTAAGCATTTTATTAATTCATATACTCCATATAACACTCCTATGAGGTAGTTCTTAATAATACCATCATCATCATCCACATTTTTTAGGCAAGGAAATTAAAGTATAGAGGTAAGTAGCTTGTCTAAGATCACAAGCCAGTAAGTGGTAGTACTTGAGTTCAGACCCAGGCAGTCTGGCTCCAGGGTTCATAGTCTAATTATTATACATACTGCCTGCAAGTTTTAGATGAAAAGCCAAGATGCAGAGAGTGAGTGAATCATCCAAGTTTCCACTGCTGTTAATGAGAAGAACCATTATTTCAACTCAGGTTTTTGGATTCTTAAGGCTCATATCCTTTCTCACTATTCCATGTTTTTTCCATTGGCTACAGGGTATGACCTTGGACAAGTCACTTGATTTGCTTCATTTTTCACCTATAAAATGGAGGGTAATAATGCTTACTTCATTTAGTTGTTCTATGGATTAAATATAATTGGATAAAGCCATGTTTAACTCAGTCCCTGGCACATCATAAATGCTTGGTAAATATTGACTTATTAACAGATAGATTCCCTAGAAAGGCTGTTTATTCTCAGTACTTGATAAGACTAGACTTACTAAGAACATGTTATCCTTGGTAAGTAGAATATATATAAAGCAAAGTTGATGGTTTTACATCACTTCTTCCCTAAACCTTGATAACTGTGTTTATATTTGATCAGCTCTAGAACCAAGTGTTGTGTCCATGGAAATGCTTCTTGTTGGGGCAAAGAAGTTATTGTGTAAATCCTTAAAAACCCATTCTAGTTAAGTTTCTTTTTAAAAATTTTAGATATTCATGATCTGTGTCTAATTACTGTCTTAAAATAGCATGCTTTTATTTCTATAACAACATTTTAAGGTGAGTTAATGCGAGAACATTGTTTTCTCATTCTAAAATAAGGTCTGGTGACCTGATTTGATCTGTTTTCCTATTGTTTGTTGATGCTTTTGTTGACAGAATCAATGAAAATTACAAGGTTAAGTCATAAGGTTCTTTTTTCCTCTGAATAAAATTGTGATGACTTTTTATTATCAGACTTTTTAAAGATATGATGGAACATGGTGTAAATATGCCCTAGATAACAGTACTCTGGGAAGTAAAAGGTCTAGATGGTGAAAGGTAAGAGCCAAGATTATTATGTACTCAACGTGGATAAGATATTTTTGTAATGTAGGTAATTGGAAATGAATCAATAGAGTAAGAATGTTAGTGTTTTTTGGAGCATGGCGTCCATTACAATGTGTATCTGGGATTACATGCAGTATCTTTTGCATATCTAGGCCTATTTCTGTTCACTCCCACTACCATTTTCACATCCCAACTCTTACCTGTGCTAGGACATTAACATGTCAAACCTCATCATTTAGATAACATTAGGCTCCCACTCAAATATATTAATTGATTATCCATTGCCTTCAAGATGGCAACCAGGCTGCTTAGTCTGACATCAAGGTGTGCCATCTTTGTGAGCATTATGCAAGATAATATAAATTGAGATCATGGAGATCTCCATGATGGAGATCATGGTTCTTGCCCTCAAAACAGAGTTTACACCTTTTGGAGGGGGAGACAGAGAAGCAAAACATCATTCACAGTGCAATGTGGTGAAGGTGTAATAGAAGTGAGCTGAGGATGCTGGGGAAGTTCAGAGAAGGGCACCAACTTTTCCAGCTTACCTCCCACTACTTCTTATTCAAGCCGTCTGTGCTAGACTGATTTATTTTTAATTCTCCTAAATATCATGCATATTCCCATCTCTGTAACTTAGATCATATTGGTTTTTTCATGCTTAATCTCATTTTCTGCTTATTCATTCAATCAATATGTATTGAAAGTACACTGCATGCTGGAAAATGAGCTATTCACTCTGGTAAGTGAAGGTGAGAAGCACGGTCCTACCCTTACGAAGCTGACAGTGTTGCCTTCTCAGTCTCTCCTGCTGCCTCCAATCCATCTTCTCTGACTACTCAGCCTGTGATTTCTTTCTGCTTATTCTTTTTTAAAATTCTTTCTTCCTATTCTTTTTTTTTTTTGAGATGGGGGTCTCATTTGGAAGCTTAGGCTGGAGTACAGTGGCATAATCATGGCTCACTGCAGTCTTGACCTCCCGGGCTCAGCTCAGGTAATCCTCCCACCTCAGCCTCCTGAGCAGCAGGAACTACAAGCACATGCCATCAAGCCTGGCTGATTTTTTTTGTGTGTGTATTTTTTGTAGAGATAGGGTTTTGTCATATCGCCCAGGCTGGTCTTGAACTCTTGGGCTCAACTGAGCCACCCACCTCGGCCTCCTAAAGTGCTAAGATTACAGGCATAAGCCACTGCACCCAGCCAATCTCTTTCTTCTTGAGCTCCAGCAAACTTATATCTGTCACATGTAAGAACTTATATAATTATCAGAGGATCAATCAGCACTTAGTGGTTGGTTAATTTATCACATTGATGCAAATATCATGGAAAAATAATCATTTTAGGTTATTTTAAAACTTCTGCTGTTATTCCTTTAGTTGAATAATGGTTGGTAATGCCTGACACTCAGTCTTCTCATCTGTTAAATGAGCAGAATAAATGAGAAATTTAAGTTCTCTTCCAAGTATGCAGTTGTAGTTTTTTTTTTCAATTCAAAACTTTGGTATGAATTTAATATACTAGGTTGGATGTGTTTACATTTTATTTCTAATGTTCATGGGTATCTAGATGATGAAAAGGAGTCCAAGGTGGAAAGACAAGAGGGAAGCAGTTGAAGGAGAAAAGAACAGAAGAAGCAAGAGGAAGCAACCAGGAAGAGGGCTGGGGATGTTCTGAAATATGGGCAAAGATCTTTCTTTGCAGAAAATATTCCCCATTAAGGGTTTCTTTCTTCCCACTCCCCAGTCAAATCTTGTGAATGATTTCTATTTGTTACTAACTCTTTGTGTAAAATTCTATATTGAAAAGCAATGGCTGGACTGTGGAGTGAAAACTGTATGACAGACCTCCTAATCCTCTCAATATATTTCTTATATAGTTGAGTAAAAGAAATTTTTTAAAAAGGCCCAGACTATATCTTTATAAATATATTTTAATAAAGTTCAGTGTTAAAACCTCCAAAAACAAACAATATACCTTGGATTCTCATGTATTTCTGATATCATAGTCAAAGGGTCATGAATGAACTCCATTTTTTTCCTTGGATATATTGCTTTAGACTGGGGGTACTGGGTAACTCACTTTATTGTAACAATTACTTTATTGAGCACCTACTGTATGCTGGGCAAAATGTTTATAGTAGACAAATGGAAGGTAGTTCCCACTGTCAAAGAGTTTACAATTATTGGGGGTACCTGTTGGTAGTGAGAAAATTTATAAGACATACATTTCTACATTTATTTTAAATTTATTCATGCTTATATCTGTATGTAGATGCATGTACCCACCTAGACATACACAGTTACTCAGACATTTATAACATTCTAGTATGCATATACATACATATACAAGCACGGGAAAATGTACTTCTATATGCCTATGCAAAAAGAAAACTTTAAACATACAAGAGATTACATCTCTGAGAAAAGTTCCAAAAGTTATACATGATATTGTCTGTGATTCTACATTATTTTGGGTCATGACGCCAGGTGAAAGTCTAAGGAAAGCTGTGGAAGCTCTTCTAAGAAAATACCCAATGATGTGAAGTTTTAGAAACCTCAGGCATAAGAAAAAGCAGACTTTCCTATAGAAAATTTTGAAATTTCAGGCTATTGTTCCATCCAACAACTTGATGCCAACTTTTAAAAATCAAAATGCCTACAAATGCCAATTAAAGTACAAATGGAAAAACCTATATTCTGCACAGTTGAAAACTCTCTGTAGTGAATTCAAGTGAATGTAAACAGCCAGTGAATTAATCATTCACAGGCTTATTTGAATATCATATCATCATCTTTTAAAATTATTAATACATTAATCTTATTTTTCCATATAGCAAATCAGGTGAGCAGTCATGGGTAGACTCTTACAGTTATTGTTGAAAAGGTTTTTCTTTAGGGGACAGATAACATCCCTTGATGCTGTTTTGGGAAGCTAATCTGCTGGCTATTTTGCTGTCTTCCTTTCCATAAATTTTCCTCTATGAGATCTAAGCCCTGGAAGTCAGATTGTTAGTCCTTTTGTTTTTCTAGCAGCAACTACTTCCTTGAACTGTCATTTCAGTGCCAGAAGTGTAATTTTGATCTTTGATGTTATGCAAAACATATCAGCCTTTTAAACTGCCTGATCCAAATCTCATTTGCCATGCATTTTCCACCCTTTGATCCCTCTCTGAATTGCTATTTATCAATATCAAAAAGACAGCTGAAAAGCGGGCAAATTCAAAGGTATCCAGCATTGCTTTTGGCCTGGAATCTATAAAATCAAGTCTTTCACAGGTCTGGTGTGTTTTCTGCAACTGGACAGCATGCATAACAAGAGCACCACTCTCTATTTTGTTTACTGAGTCATGTAAAGGATTGAATGAAGTTTGTCTTGAAAATAATGGGTGACTTTCCCCCCTACCCACAGCACACAGCAACTTAGTCATCCACATGAGATCCTTTTCAAAATATCACTGCATCACTTTCCTTCTTAACAATGATGCCAGTTTCAATTTTACATTATATTTTGTGACTATTCAATAGCTGTCTTCCCTGTTGTATTGTAAGCACCACAAGTCAGCAAATACATCTAGCTGGCTCATCTTTCTGTCCCTAGTAGCTAACACAGTACCTGGCATATAGTCGGTGATAATTAGTATGTTTTGGATGAATTTAACCTCACCCAAATATTTTGGGAGTCTCTCCTCTAGAATTGTCTTTGGAGCCAGTTTCCCAGCAACGAAGAGAAAATGGATTTCTCAATTTGCTTTGAAGATCATGAAAGCATTGTCTCTTGGTCCGCCTGCTGTGTTCCTTTCTCCCTCTCCTTTCTCCTTGCTCCACGTAGCTCCTCTCAGTTGGCCTGCTTTTCCTCTCCTCTCAGTATAGTCGAAGCCACCACCAGAAGTTACCTGGCACAGCTGTGGTGATTTTGACCCGGACCCCAGAAGGGGACCTCTGGGCAGGCCGATGGCTGAGGATAAATAAGCTTTGGTGAAATGCTCATCATACAGTCTGCATTTATCTGGGGTTGCCTACCTGCTGTCATTGCTGGAAAAGCTTTAAGTGGATACAATTAGCTGAGAACTGTAAATGTGCATTGCTGAAAGTTTAGGATTTAAGTGAGTTAATTATAACTGCGATGGTTTAAAGTGAGTTGATGATGTGAATGGTAATTATGGTGGTGGAAGGGAGCTAAATTTACAAAGAACTGTAACTGTCTCTTTTATGTATTTATATAATGTTTTAGTTTCTTTTTTACACCAGGGTTATTATTTACTTCAATGATTGAAAAAAATGTATACAACAAATATTTTAAGTATCATAAAGGAAATGGTTTCCCTGTCAAGAATTACCAATTAAAAATGTCAAGAATATAGTGTAGAATGGAATGAATTTATAATAACATAGATACAGGTACTTAAAATGATTGAGCTGATAATATAATCACCTAGAATTACTTTCTTTTGAAAGTAATACATAAAATTATATAGTTCAGAGAGAACTCAGAGCCAGGATGCTTTCAGATGTTACTGCTTAACAGCTGTATAACTCTGTGCAAATAACTGAAATTTATGTGCCCCAGTTTCCTCATCTGTAAAACAAAGATAGTCATAGTTCTTTCCTCATAGAATGCAAAGGACATAAATGGGGCCTTACACACTGTAATGCTACATCATTTTTATTGTTGTTATTTTATATAATGACAATCTACATACACATTGTGAGAGATTTCAAAATGTTAGTGCCTTATCCATCAGAGCTTGTGGCTCATATAAACAATTTATAGTTCAGAAAACAATGACATTTTGCCCTATATTTACAAAGTTTCTCCTTCCCCTCAATAACTTTCACCCTTTATTAAGCAGCACTTAAATATATTTGTTTAATTGTGGTGTCTGCAAACACTGGGCAAATGGGTGGTATAGGGGTTGGCCATATGCTCCGAGGAAAACATGATGATCTGGCGTGAAGATGATGACAGTGATGATGACAATGATGATGTTGAAGGTTATGTGCCAGCTCTACTACTTGCATACTAGCTGTGTGACCTTGGGCAGATATTCAACCTCTCTGAATCCCCTTTCTCATCTCTGAGATCAAGATATTCTATACTTCATCTAATAACTGTGGAATGATGCATGTGAAAGTGCTTTATGAACTTTTTTGGATTAGATGGAGTACGCTAGTTCCATGTCAGGAGCCATGTGCCACTCACTCACATTTCCCTATGCCCTTTACCCCCATTTCCTTCTCTTTTCCTGCCCTATCCTTTTCCTCCCTGTCTGTATTCTCTTTGAAGTCATTTATTTATTTCAGCACTTAAAGTAAAGGCATGCAGTCATCCATTAGTGTAGTTTGTCCCCAGATTTCTTCCCCACTGGGCCTGTCACTAGTTTAAGGCATTGAAAGCCAGGGAGGAGAGAAACGGTTTAAAAATTCATTGAAACACAGCTTAAAGCAAGACAACCTACCTGACTGTAACTGTGAAATAATCACGGGAAAGAGAATAACTTCTTTACCTGCTTGAAGGAATAGTGTTCTCTTTAAGTGAAAGCAATATGCAAAAACAGATCTCCTAGAGTGACACACATCTGCAATGCTGGCTTTAGTTTCAGCAGTCAGTAAACATTTATCCAACAGTAACACTGGTACCAGGCAGGAATATCTAAAAGATGAAACTGAGTCATTTGCTTTCCGGGTCCTATGTTCAGGTATAAAATTTAGAGAAACAAATGCATGGTTTTTTTTTCTTTTTTTTTTTTTTTTTTTTTGAGACCGAGTCTCGCTCTGTCGCCCAGGCTGGAGTGCAGTGGCGCAATCTCGGCTCACTGCAAGCTCCGCCTCCCGGGTTCACGCCATTCTCCTGCCTCAGCCTCTCGGAGTAGCTGGGACTACAGGCGCCCGCCACCACGCCCGGCTGATTTTTTGTATTTTTAGTAGAGACGTGGTTTCACCGTGGTCTCGATCTCCTGACCTCGTGATCCGCCCGCCTCGGCCTCCCAAAGTGCTGGGATTACAAGCTTGAGCCACTGCGCCCGGCCGACAAATGCATGTTTAGTAGGAAGATATGTTATTTGCATATCAACATACACCCCAGTAATTATATAAATTTATTGTGTTTGAAAAACAAACCAATGGGATACTTTAGAGAGTCTTCTGAGTGCTGTAAACATTGTTTGACTTCTTAAAGTGCTGGGTTTTTTAGCATGCAGATACATATTACAAGTAATAATTGAAGTTAAATGCAGAAAAATGTTTAAAAATAGGAAATACAAACTTTGAAAACTTACGTAGTTTAAATCGGCACAACTGAGTCATTAGGATTGCTCAGACTGTATTCTCCAAATAGCCCCCTTCACATGTTCTTAAAAAGAAGTTACATAAAATAATGGCCTTTGCTTTTTTAAGCCTCTAGCTGCACTTACTTTTCAAACATAAAGGCCCTGCATTTTTAGAATAAGTCATCACAAACGAGACACGTATAGCTTAAGGTCACACACACACTTGCCACACACTTTCAGAATTCTAAAATCCACAAAACACCTAGAAGCAATGTCTCATCAGATGTTTCCAACTTAAAGGGCCTGTGAGTTTCATTCCATTGTAAAGCATGAGCCATATTACATGGATCACTAGTTTTGCTTTTTAGTTTATCACATGGCCCGTATTTCTCTCTGCATCTTATGCATCAGCCTTAGCGACTGAAATGACCTGGGGCCCAAGAAAGCTCAAGATGCCACTCGTGACTTGTCCCATGAGTCCCGTGGTTTTGTGAGTTCCCTTTAACAGACTATCTTCCTCTTTTCAGTGAATATTTTGGAAATGTTTTATTTAGTAAATTGAAAATCCTTGTCAGAATCAGTACAGATGAAAATCCAGGCTAAGAGGGGATAAAGAAATGCTTTCTGGTCAGGGAAACTGGCTATATAAGAGGCTGTGTTCGTGAAAAGAAGAAATGGTAGAAAACTTCCCTCAAATGGTAATGGGAAATGGGTCAAGTCCCACAGGTATTGGTTTAATTCACTGCTCCATAAGAACCACAAACAGCTGGTTAAAGATTGAGACCATTGACACTGTTAGAAAAGCAACTATGGTTGGATTTTCTTTCCTGCTCAGCTGGGCTATTATTATGAAAAATAAGGAGAACCATTAATGCAAAGTTTAGCTACCAAGAAACCCTCAGGAGGAGGGAGGGAGGGAGGGAGAGAGAGAGAGAGAGAGAGAGCCAGTGCGAGCGCCCTCCATGGATCAAAATATAAAGGATAGAGTAAAAACAGCTGCTTCCTAAAATTTTAGCATCACTGAGCTTCTAGTGCCATGTTCTCTTTTCTCTGTGAGTGAATTGGCCAGTTATGACACGTTGCTATCATTGCCAGTGTTGCCTTTTTCTGGGTCTAGGAATCTAGTCTGGCTCCTCATGTTTTCTGCTTCTTGCCTCTTATTTTCTTTTAAGTGTGTATCTGTTTTATTGCTTGTGAACATTTTCATCAGAGGAGAAAAGAAGGAGATGGAGGTAAAAGTCAAAATTTGTTAATTTTTTTCCTTGTTAGTAGCACTTACAAATGTTTGAAGGGAAGGAGGTAATAACAAACAACTAAAATAAGGCTTTTTTCAATTGTATCTGAATATTATTTGGCAAACTATTTCCCTATTAGCATGGATAATTGCAAACTAGCGTATCACTATTAAATAATACATTTAGGTTTAATATTTGAACATATTTATCTAAAATCTTATTGCTCTCAGCTTTCTTATAACAAAGCTATTGACATTTGTTGTGGAGCCAAGCAGTGACTGGAGGTGGGATGACAAGCTGTGACTTCGTATCAGGCAATGTTTGTTCAACACGTTGGGCCAGTATTCCTTGCCTTTCACTGAGAAGGGCTTCCTTGTATGAGATTGGCGTGTCCTAGTCATGGTTTTGTGATATCTGAGAGTACTTATTACTTCAAGGGATTATGCAATCCTGAAAATAGTTTCCAAAAAAGTTTAATTTAACCTTATTTTTGTAAATATGACCTATGTCTTATAATACTCCCTCACTTCCTATTTGACAAGGAGAGCAAGAAGGCTATCATGATGTGAACTCAATTTTATTTTTTCTTTCACAGAAACCATTTATCGAAGACTTACCATGTGCCCTGCATTATATGTACATGACAGAAACAGTAACAATCCTAGATACAATCCTAGGAGGAAGTTGGGAACCACAAATTGACAGATTGTTTTTCTGCATAATAGAAGCAAAGTAAAGGGAAATAATATTGTGTTTCTTATACCTGGGCCCACACTCTTGAACTTTTACTTGCTACAAATATTTCAAGGTGATCCCTGAACAGTGCCAGTGGATAGTAAGCTAGATAATATCTGATTCCATTGGTTCCAATCAAATATAAATAAAAGTAGATATATGTCATACTTTACATACAAAGATGAGGTGGTTAATTTATCACTAAAAGTGGCTTGGAGTTAGTAGGGTTCCTGGTTCCTGGGAAAAATATCCTTTATGGCTTAAGCTCCACCAAACAGAAACCATTCTATAATGCTACTTGCCTTACCTTTGTCATTAGATTGCTCTCCAAATTAGTTAAAACTTTTAAGGCTATTTACAAAGCTGTCTGATGCAATCCGATTATGACACAACTTGAATTTAAGTGTCAATTATATGTTTGAGATAAAAAGATGAGATTGGCTTTTAACTATATATTTTTAAAAGATAGGTATGTGATTTGTGCCTGGGAATCCAAGACCTTAAATACCTAACTGGTCTTGATGAAAGTCAGAGAAATACTAGCTACCCCATAATAGAGGTCTTCCCAGGGCAGCCTGGAGCAATAGAGCACAGATTCTGAACCTACGACTGCTGTTGTACCTGCTCAGACTTGCTGAAAGAAGAGCTACTCCTCTGACAACATGAGGACTGATGGGGTCTTCTCAGTTTCCTTGGGGACCCACAGGGTGCTGGAACAACTCCTTCTCCCATTCCACCATGTGCAGGTACTGCTATTGCACTATTAGCCTGGGGGTGAGAAACCTAACCCTTTACCCCCAGCTGCTAAATTTTTTCTTCTTTCTTCCTAAGTCCAGAGAGGACAAGACGCATCCCCAAAGCTTGCTTTTGGTTTGCCTGTACCTTGGGGATCCACACTCTTTCTAAGGCCCAAGTTTTTACAGAAAGAGGGACGTGCTGCTGGTCTCACTCTAGAACTCAGATCTACACACGTAGACTTTGAATTGTTTCTCCAGTAGTGGCCGTGGGCTATATCCATATTATTATTGTTTAAATGTGTCACCCGCAGTTCATGTGTTGGAAACCTAATCCCCAACTCAACAGTATTGAGAGGCAGGACATTTAAGAGGTGATTAAGTCATGAGCGCTCTCCTCTCATGAATGGATGAATGCTGTTATCTTGGGAATGGGTTAGTCATCACGGGAACGGGTTCCTGATAAAATAATGAGTTTGACCCCCATCCGTCTTGCTCTCTCTCATGCTCTTTCACTATGTGAAGCCTTCCATCATGTTATGACTCAGCAAGAAGGCCCTTGCCAGATGCAGGTGCTTTGACCTTGAACTTCCCAGCCTCCAGAACTGTGAGAAATAAATTACTTTTCTTTATAAATTACTCCGTCTGTGGTATTCTATTATGGCAACACAGAATGGACTAAGACACATTCACACATACATTTTATTTACTTATTTTCCATGTGAACCATAGATTGTATTTACAAGATTGTTGGCTTGGGTTGACACTTCAATCTTTCGCCAGTGAACAAAACAAAGCTACCTGGAATGTGGTTTATAAGGATGAGTACAGGATTTGGAGCCACGCCAGCATAAACTTGAGCTCACACTCTACCATTTTCCAGATGTGTGACCCTTGATAGATTTCTTAATTTGGATCTTGGTTTCTCCATAGGTAAAATGGACACAATACTACTCATATTATAAATTTATTTAGAGTATTTAACACAGCACCTAGCATATAGCAAGTGCTTAATAAATACCAGCTCTAATAAACAAATATGCCCAGCAAGTTAGAGGTGCCAAACTCTAATGAACACTCCATGTCCAGGGACATGGAAAGAAAAAGAAAGACTCTAAGGTGGAGAAATACCATATTTTTTGTGTTATTTCTAACTAACATAGTATGAGGCAGCCCTGGAGAGAGGGCAGAATGGGAAACTGTGGCTGGTATGATTAGTTGAGAATTAGGGGTAAGCAAGTTAAGCTCTTACACAGAGCCTATCACATAAGGCTTACTCCTTTTTTGAAAATCTGGAAGGACACTAAGAATGTTTAAATGGTTTGGGCTGGAATGTGTGTGTGTACATGCATGCATGTACGTGAAGCTAAAATGAATTGTCTAATATTCTGATTGCTTTACATATTTTAATACATCCAACCTTCATTTAAAGAAGAAGAAGAACAACAAAAAGACCTTTTCAACATTAACATCCTCAAAGAGAGGAAGCTGGAATACAAATCCATAAAGGTAGGGAGGGACTTGAGCTCACATAAGCCCTGTGTTATGTGGCTTCTTGCCCCAGTGTTTTGCCTTAGTAACTTGGAAGCTTCCAAACTCTGTTTGTCAGCTGGGCCCTACTTACCCAGCAAAATGAATACCAAGCTGAGAATTTGGCCTGCACTTCAGTTATGCAAATTCAGAGGACACAAATGACCCATCCATGCCATGCAACTCTACTAGGGCCCTTGGTTGCTTTTGCTCTGGAAGCTAATGACATCATCTGCTAGACATACCACGTAACATGGGAAGACCTCAAACACAAAGCAAGTTACAGACCTATTTTCTGCCTGGAAGATGCACAGGGGCCCCTCCTCCCTCACTCATATTTTTATCAGCTGGTGGAAGCTGCATTCATTTTCTCCAAAGATGAATAAAAGCTATTAAATCTCAACTCTTGTGTGTTTTATATGGAAATAACTGAGGTACTCGGCTTTCTTTGAAAAGTTTCTGGTTGCAGTATCTACAGTCTCTTCTCTTTCAATTACTGAACAGCCTATGTCTGACCTGTATTTTTTCTCAAAACCAAGCCCTGTTTGCCAGCTTCCATTTATGCACAAAATGCACCAATACTCCAATTTCAGTTGGAGAAAAAAAGGTAGATGGGCACAGCTATTCATGAAACAAACATTTTTATTTCATTTTTAGCGTGCACCTTGGTGCTACAGTTTAGTAACGAGAAGTCTCATGGTGAAAATAATGATCTTATGTGAAGGAAAATGTTATTAGCCGACCATGTTGCAGCTAAATTCCTGTGGTGCATTTTTGATTGAGAGAAGACTCTGAAGTCAAACCCTGGCCCGCTATGTACCAGTACATGACTTTGGGTGTGTAGGGGCAGAAAGGTATGATACCTTTTCTCACCCATCGTAAGGGTCCACAGCTGACACTTTTATAACGAAAGACTGGTTAGCAAGAGAAAAGCATAAGAGATTTATTTACTCAAAGTTTTATGTAACACAGGAGGCTTCAGAAATACAGACCTAAAGACTCAAAGGAAAAATTATTTATTTTTATGTTTTGGTTTGATGAATGGGCAGTCATGTAGAAATGTGAATGGACAAAAAGGTATGATCTAACGGATCATAGCTGAAGGAGGAAATCCAGCATGGCCTGTCTGTGCTGATTCTTCTGGGCCTCTGTGTAACATTCCTCCCTCCCAGGTATGGGACAGGACCCCCATGGAATAAGGGTCTTCAAAAGAGAAGAGATAAGGGAGAGAGTGACACCTTTCTAGGTTTTATGGCTTGCTTTTTGGGGAGAGAGGTTCTAGTTTCTATGATACACCATGTGGAAGAGGAATTCTGCATTCTGTGACTCATATCAGGGGAGAAAAAGGGGTGGGTGATAGGGGGGCAAGAGAAACTGCTTATGAGGTCCTTCTAATGTCCTTCAATTCAAAGTACTCCACATGCCAAGGTGCCATACTTTAGGGTATTGCTTGCTGAGTCCCAACAGGTGAAATTCAACTATTAAGTTCCAGTTTCTCCATTTGTAAAATGGAGGCTTAATGTAAAATGGAAGAGTGTTCTTCATGCACAGGATTCAAGTGAGGATTTAACAAGATCCTCCATGTACATAATTTAACATGATTTTAGGCACACGTAGGTGCTTGAGAGACTTTTACTATTATGATTAATCTTTTGAGAAAAATTACAAAAAAATTCTGGTTATATCTCTTTATCAATTATATCTACTATAGGTGCATTGGGAGGCTTAGTTTATGTTTCCCTCTTCAGACATTTCTTTTGTTGATAAGGTGTTCTGACTCCAAATTATAGCCCCATTCATTATTGAAAATGTGATTTCTCTGTGGGCTCTGTACTATAATTGCTAAAAAGGACCCTTGGTGACTATAACAACATGATGAGTTAAAGTTTTTTTTTTTTTTTTAGTTTCATATGGTTTAATCTGATTTTTTTAATTTTTATTTTATTATTATTATACTTTAAGTTTTAGGGTACATGTGCACAATGTGCAGGTTTGTTACACATGCATACATGTGCCATGTTGGTGTGCTGCACCCATTAACTCATCATTTAGCATTAAGTATATCTCCTAATGCTATCCCTTCCCCCTTCCCCCACCCCACAACAGTCCCCAGAGTGTGATGTTCCCCTTCCTGTGTCCATGTGTTCTCATTGTTCAGTTCCCACCTATGAGTGAGAACATGCGGTGTTTGGTTTTTTGTCCTTGCGATAGTTTACTGAGAATGATGATTTCCAGTTTCATCCATGTCCCTACAAAGGACATGAACTCATCATTTTTTATGGCTGCATAGTATTCCATGGTGTATAGGTCCCACAATTTCTTAATCCAGTCTATCGTTGTTGGACATTTGGGTTGGTTCCAAGTCTTTGCTACTGTGAATAGTGCTGCAATAAACATATGTGTGCATGTGTCTTTATAGCAGCATGATTTATAATCCTTTGGGTATATACCCAGTAATGGGATGGCTGGGTCAAATGGTATTTCTAGTTGTAGATCCCTGAGGAATCGCCACACTGACTTCCACAATGGTTGAACTAGTTTACAGTCCCACCAACAGTGTAAAAGTGTTCCTATTTCTCCACATCCTCTCCAGCAACTGTTGTTTCCTGACTTTTTAATGATGGCCATTCTAACTGGTGTGAGATGGTATCTCATTGTGGTTTTGATTTGCATTTCTCTGATGGCCAGTGATGATGAGCATATTTTCATGTGTTTTTTGGCTGCATAAATGTCTTCTTTTGAGAAGTGTCTGTTCATGTCCTTCACCCACTTTTTGATGGGGTTGTTTGTTTTTTTCTTGTAAATTTGTTTGAGTTCATTGTAGATTCTGGATATTAAACCTTTGTCAGATGAGTAGGTTGCAAAAATATTCTCCCATTTTGTAGGTTGCCTGTTCACTCTGACGGTAGTTTCTTTTGCTGTGCAGAAGCTCTTTAGTTTAAGTAGATCCCATTTGTCAATTTTGGCTTTTGTTGCCATTGATTTTGGTGTTTTCCACATGAAGTCCTTGCCCATGTCTATGTCCTGAATGGTAATGCCTAGGTTTTCTTCTAGAGTTTTTGTGGTTTTAGGTCTAACATGTAAGTCTTTAATCCATCTTGAATTAATTTTTGCATAAGGTGTAAGGAAGGGATCCAGTTTCAGCTTTCTACATATGGCTAGCCAGTTTTCCCAGCACCATTTATTAAATAGGGAATCCTTTCCCCATTGCTTGTTTTTGTCAGGTTTGTCAAAAATCAGATAGTTGTAGATATGCAGCGTTATTTCTGAGGGCTCTTTTCTGTTCCATTGATCTATATCTCTGTCTTGGTACCAGTACCATGCTGTTTTGGTTACTGTAGCCTTGTAGTATAGTTTGAAGTCAGGTAGCATGATGCCTCCAGCTTTGTTCTTTTGCCTTAGGATTGACTTGGCAATGTGGGCTCTTTTTTGGTTCCATATGAACTTTAAAGTAGTTTTTTCCAATTCTGTGAAGAAAGTCATTGGTAGCTTGATGGGGATGGCACTGAATCTATAAATTATCTTGGGCAGTATGGCCATTTTCATGATATTGATTCTTCCAACCCATGAGCATGGAATGTTCTTCCATTTGTTTGTATCCTCTTTTATTTCATTGAGCAGTGGTTTGTAGTTCTCCTTGAAGAGGTCCTTCACATCCCTTGTAAGTTGGATTCCTAGGTATTTTATTCTCTTTGAAGCAATTGTGAATGCGAGTTCACATGATTGGGCTCTCTGTTTGTCTGTGATTGGTGTATAAGAATGCTTGTGATTTTTGTGCATTGATTTTGTATCCGGAGACTTTGCTGAAGTTGCTTATGAGCTTAAGGAGATTTTGGGCTGAGATGATGGGGTTTTCTAGGTATACAATCATGTCATCTGCAAACAGGGACAATTTGACTTCCTCTTTTCCTAACCGAATACCCTTTATTTCCTTCTCCTGCCTGATTGCCCTGGCCAGAACTTCCAACACTATGTTGAATAGGAGTGGTGAGAGAGGGCATCCTTGTCTTGTGCCTGTTTTCAAAGGGAATGCTTCCAGTTTTTGCCCATTCAGTATGATATTGGCTGTGGGTTTGTCAGAAATAGCTCTTATTATTTTGAGATATGTCCCATCAATACCTAATTTATTGAGAGTTTTTAGCATGAAGGGTAGTTGAATTTTGTCAAAGGCCTTTTCTGCATCTATTGAGATAATCATGTGGTTTTTGTTGTTGGTTCTGTTTATATGCTGGATTACCTTTATTGATTTGCGTATGTTGAACCAGCCTTGCATCCCAGGGATGAAGCCCACTTGATCATGGTGGATAAGCTTTTTGATGTGCTGCTGGATTTGGTTTGCCAGTATTTTATTGAGGATTTTTGCATCAATGTTCATCAAGGATATTGGTCTGAAATTCTCTTTTTTGGTTGTGTCTCTGCCAGGCTTTGGTATCAGGATGATGCTGGCCTCATAAAATGAGTTAGGGAGGATTCCCTCTTTTTCTATTGATTGGAATAGTTTCAGAAGGAATGGTACCAGTTCCTCCTTGTACCTCTGGTAGAATTCGGCTGTGAATCCATCTGAGTCCTGGACTCTTTTTGGTTGGTAAGCTATTGATTATTGCCACAATTTCAGAGCCTGTTATTGGTCCATTCAGAGATTCAACTTCTTCCTGGTTTAGTCTTGGGAGGGTGTATGTGTCGAGGAATTTGTCCATTTCTTCTAGATTTTCTAGTTTATTTGCGTAGAGGTGTTTGTAGTATCCTCTGATGGTAGTTTGTATTTCTGTGGGATTGGTGGTGATATCCCCTTTACCATTTTTTATTGCGTCTATTTGTTCTTCTGTCTTCTTCTTTATTAGTCTTGCTAGCGGTCTATCAATTTTGTTGATCTTTTCAAAAAACCAGCTCCTGGATTCATTAATTTTTTGAAGGGTTTTTTGTGTCTCAGTTTCCTTCAGTTCTGCTCTGATCTTAGTTATTTCTTGCCTTCTGCTAGCTTTTGAATGTGTTTCCTCTTGCTTTTGTACTTCTTTTAATTGTGATGTTAAGGTGTCAATTTTGGATCTTTCCTGCTTTCTCTTGTGGGCATTTAGTGCTATAAATTTCTCTCTACACACTGCTTTGAATGTGTCCCAGAGATTCTGGTATGTTGTGTCTTTGTTCTTGTTGGTTTCAAAGAACATCTGTATTTCTGCCTTCATCTCGTTATGTACCCAGTAGTCATTCAGGAGCAGGTTGTTCAGTTTCCATGTAGTTGAGCGGTTTTGAGTGAGTTTCTTAATCCTGAGTTCTAGTTTGATTGCACTGTGGTCTGAGAGATAGTTTGTCATAATTTCTGTTCTTTTACATTTGCTGAGGAGAGCTTTACTTCCAACTATGTGGTCAATTTTGGAATAGGTGTGGTGTGGTGCTGAAAAAAGTGTATATTCTGTTGATTTGGGGTGGAGAGTTCTGTAGATGCCTGTTAGGTCTGCTTGGTGCAGAGCTGAGTTCAATTCCTGGATATCCTTGTTAATTTTCTGTCTTGTTGATCTGTCTAATATTGACAGTGGGGTGTTAAAGTCTCCCATTATTATTGTGTGGGAGTCTAAGTCTCTTTGTAGCTCACTCAGGGCTTGCTTTATGAATCTGGGTGCTCCTGTATTAGGTGCATATATATTTAGGATAGTTAGCTCTTTTTGTTGAATTGATCCCTTTACCATTATGTAATGGCCTTCTTTGTCTCTTTTGATCTTTGTTGGTTTAAAGTCTGTTTTATCAGAGACTAGGATTGCAACCCTTGCCTTTTTTTGTTTTCCGTTTGCTTGGTAGATCTTCCTCCATTCTTTTATTTTGAGCCTATATGTGTCTCTGCATGTGAGATGGGTTTCCTGAATATAGCACACTGATGGGTCTTGACTCTTTATCCAATTTGTCAGTCTGTGTCTTTTAATTGGAGAATTTAGTCTATTTACATTTAAAGTTAATATTGTTATGATAGAATTTAATCCTGTCATTATGATGTTAGCTGGTTATTTTGCTCATTAGTTGATGCAGTTTCCTCCTAGCCTCGATGATCTTTACAATTTGGCATGATTTTGCAGTGGCTGGTACCGGTTGTTCCTTTCCATGTTTAGTGCTTCCTTCAGGAGCTCTTTTAGGGCAGACCTGGTGGTGACAAAATCTCTCAGCATTTGCTTGTCTGTAAAGTATTTTATTTCTCCTTCACTTATGAAGCTTAGTTTGGCTGGATATGAAATTCTGGGTTGAAAATTCTTTTCTTTAAGAATATTGAATATTGGCCCCCACTCTCTTCTGGCTTGTAGGGTTTCTGCCAAGAGATCCGCTGTTAGTCTGATGGCCTTCCCTTTGTGGGTAACCTGACCTTTCTCTCTGGCTGCTCTTAACATTTTTTCCTTCATTTCAACTTTGGTGAATCTGACAATTATGTGTCTTGGAGTTGCTCTTCTCGAGGAGTATCTTCGTGGTGTTCTCTGTATTTCCTGAATTTGAATGTTGGCCTGCCTTGCTAGATTGGGGAAGTTCTCCTGGATAATATCCTGCAGAGTGTTTTCCAACTTGGTTCCATTCTCCCCATCACTTTCAGGTACGTCAATCAGACATAGATTTGGTCTTTTCACATAGTCCCATATTTCTTGGAGGCTTTGTTCATTTCTTTTTACTCTGTTTTCTCTAAACTTCTGTTGTCATTTCATTTCATTCATTTGATCTTCAGTCACTGATACCCTTTCTTCCAGTTGATCGAATCAGCTACTGAAGCTTGTGCATTTGTCACGTAGTTCTTGTGCCATGGTTTTCAGCTCCATCAGGTCATTTAAGGACTTCTCTACACTGGTTATTCTAGTTAGCCGTTCGTCTTATCTTTTTTCAAGGTTTTTAGCTTCTTTACCATGGGTTTAAACTTCCTCCTTTAACTCAGAGAAGTTTGATCATCTGAAGCCTTCTTCTCTCAAGTCATCAAAGTCATTCTCCGTCCAGCTTTATTCTGTTGCTGGCGAGGAGCTGCGTTCCTTTGGAGGGTGAGAGGCACTCTGATTTTTAGAATTTTCAGCTTTTCTGCTCTGTTTTATTCCCCATCTTTTTGGTTTTATCTACCTTTGGTTTTGATGATGGTGACATACAGATGGGGTTTTGGTGTGGATGTCCTTTCTGTTTGTTAGTTTTCCTTCTAACAGTCAGGAGCCTCAGCTGCAGGTCTGTTGGAGTGTGCTGGAGGTCCACTCCAGACCTTGTTTGCCTGGGTATCAGCAGCGGAGGCCGCAGAACAGCAAATATTGCTGAACAGCAAATGTTGCTGCCTGATTGTTCCTCTGGAAGCTTTGTCTCAGAGGGGTACCCGGCCGTGTGAGGTGTCAGTCTGCCCCTACTTGGGGGTGCCTCCCAGTTAGGCTACTCAGGGGTTAGGGACCCACTTGAGGAGGCAGTCTGTCCGTTCTCAGATCTGAAAGTCCATGCTGGGAGAACCACTACTCTCTTCAAAGCTGTCAGACAGGGACATTTAAGTCTGCAGAGGTTTCTGCTGCCTTTTGTTTGGCTATGTCCTGCCCCCAGAGGTGGAGTCTACAGAGGCAGGCAGGCTTCCTTAAGCTGTGGTGGGCTCCACCCAGTTTAAGCTTCCTGGCCGCTTTGTTTACCTACTCGAATCTCAGCAATGGCAGGCACCCCTCCCCCAGCCTTGCTGCCACCTTGCAGTTCGATCTCAGACTGCTATGCTAGCAATGAGAGAGGCTCTGTGGGCGTGGGACCCTCCGAGCCAGGCACGGGATATAATCTCCTGGTGTGCCGTTTGCTAAGACCATTGGAAAAGTGCAGTATTAGGGTGGGAGTGACCGGATTTTCCAGGTGCCATCTGTCACAGCTTCCCTTTGCTAGGAAAGGGAATTCCCTGACCCCTTGCACTTCCTGGGTGAGGCGATACCTAACCTTGCTTCGGCTCACAGTCCGTGTGCTGCACCCACTGTCCTGCACTCACTGTCCGACAAGCCCCAGTGAGATGAACCTGGTACCTCAGTTGGAAATGCAGAAATCACCTGTCTTCTGTGTTGCTCATGCTGGGAGCTGTAGACTGGAGCTGTTCCTATTCGGCCATCTTGGAACTGCCCCAAGAGATCATTTTATAAAATGAAGTAAACCTATAACAAAGTCTATGTTAATGTACCTGTGGTGTTATCTTCAAATAAATACTATTTTGGGTAGACAGAAATAAAAATTTAAGTTATCATAGTTGATCTTTTCTTCAAGGATCATGTGGTTATCAGAAACCCACTAACATATTCATATCATCAGGTTGTGAAGAATAACCTTAAGGTTATCTATGGCCTGGAAATCTAGACATAAAATATAACCAAGCCTTATGCAAACTGGAAAGGAGAGCTGTAAAATCTGGACTAGATAAATTCACTGGCTCAAGTGAAAAGATGAGGTATTATATGACAGCATGTTAAAGTGGAAATTCTAGGAAGACAGGTAGAGATTTATTAAAGGATACAAAATTACAACTGGACAGGAGGAACAAGTTCCATACCATCATAGTGTTCCACACCATTATAGGATGTATATAGTTCCACACCATCTAGTGTTTCATACCATCATAGGATGAATACAGTTAATAATATATAGTTCCAAATAGCTAGAAGGAGGATATTGAATGTTCCCAACATAAAAAAAGACCAATGTTTGAGATGATAGATATGCTAATTATCCTGATCTGATTACTACACATTATAAGTATGAAAATATCACTATGTACCCCATATATATGTACAATTATTATATGTAAATTTTGAAAAGAAAAAAAAAACACAGAAAAAAGGAAGTTGCAAAATCCAGCACTTATAAAGGGGTAAGAAACCAGAATTTGTGAAAAGTGTTTCTTAGAGCATTGCTGTGTGCTTTTTCCCTCCTTCCCTTCCCTCAGAGGGTAGAGGTAGGTGGTGTCTGATCTTTTTTTTTTAAGCCTAGGAAAGGGAGTTTCAACAGGATTACCTGAGAGAGCAGATGGAGGACACTCAGCATTGGAGTCTGACTCCTGCAGGAGCAGAATGAGAGGAGTTTGTTTTGGGCTTAGGCTTCATGCCTCAGCTTTGCCACAGCAAAGATGCACAAGTGTCTTCTGAGGATCAGACATGGACCATATACATGAGATCGGTAGTGTGAGGTTGAATTAGGCTCCGTTCAGCACGGCCTTCAGAATGGGAGATGGGGATGCAGCAGATGGAGGCTAAAGATGAACCACAGGATTCTTATGGGCCGTGAAAGAAAAAAATGGTGTCATTTTGTTGAGAGATGTATTCATCAGAACTAGGGGAACTTTCAGTAAGAGATGTCTAGCAACAGGTTCTTTAAGGGGCCCACAAAAGTAATTCAATCATATGCCAGTCTCCCAGAGAGGGAGAGACCAACTTTCAGCAGTGTTAGGTAAGAATATTCTTTTCCTTTACGTCTCCATCTTCCCACTGCCCATTCCCCTAACCCTTTAGAAACTGGAGAGTAGCCAATAGAAGTAAGTAGCTAATGAATAAAAGAGGACATAGAAGTGGTGAAAAGGCCGCTGCTATTTCTTTCCCTAGGCAGAAGCTCTTTCCCAGAGAAAAATGTGTCAAGAACTATGAAGGGTCTGAGATTTTACTGTTTGCAAGTTAGCCTCACATAGTTTCATGGATGTTGGTAGGAAATAAGATTCTCAAGCCAGAGACAAAGGACAGTTTATTACTCACAGCAATAGTACAGATCAGAGTATTAGCATTTTTATGGTGGTTTCCTGAACCTTAATTTCCAGTGGGTGATACAAAGAGGGCCACATTACACCTGTACATGCAGTGGATTTTGCAATGGGAGAGGAAGTCTATGTTTAGGGAACCCAAATGTTTTTTCATGGGTAATAAATATGCCTGCCCTTTTCTCCAGAGGGAGACATTATCTTTATTGTACTGGACAGTAAACAGTCTACTCTTTATTCCTGAGGTAGACACTATCTTTATCTTCTAAGGCTGTTCACTACATGCGGATCCTTGAAAAGATGTTGCAGAACCAAGGAAAGTCAGTGCTCTCCAGCTAAATATGCAGAAACATGGGAGATCCATGATGAATTGTCTCCCTCATAGGAAGTAGCAATAACTTTGAATGAAGTTGAAAGCTTTGTATATAACATGAGACTAGACCTTCTAAGTTGCAAGATTTGAGACTCTTCTTTGCCATTTAAATCGAGCATAGGATGTTCCGTTATATGAAAATGATCAGCAAAGAAATTTCAAACAGAGGCAGGGGAACAACTTTCCTACCTTGAATAAAATGTAAGAAGAGAGTGGAGAGAAAAAAATTCCTAAATGGCTTTTGGATGAATTCCTAATAATTGTGTTTGATTAGGTTTGATTAGCATATCATCAGGTTTTGATGAATAATCCTAAAGTCAACTATGACCTGAAAATTGGGACATAAAGTAGAGCCGAGCCTTATGCAAACTGGAAAGGAGAATTGCAAAATTAGAGCTAAGCAGCAACTATATGATTCCCCCTCTGGATAATTTGATCCAAATGGCAAACATACACTTGCTATATAATATAGCAATTTAATATCTAGGTATTTACCCAAGAAAAGTAGAAGTGTGTATTCATATAAAGACTTGTACACAAATGCTTACAGCAGCTTTATTCACAATAGCCAGAAACTAGAAACATCCCAAATATTCATCAACAGCTGAGTTGTGGTATATTCATATAATAGAATACTATGCAGCAATAAAAAGAAACATTATTAATATGCACAATATTGTAGATAAATCTCATAAATGTTATGTTAGGTAAAAAAGCCAGACACAAAAGAGGACATACTTAACTTTATCTATTCACATGAAATTGCTGGAAAGACCAATCTACAGTGACTGAAAGAAAATCAGTAGTTGCCTGGAATGAATGGGGATAAGGGGTGGTAATTGAATGGAAAGGGCATAAGGGATAAAGGGCATGTTTTATATTTTGGGATAACAGACGTGTTTTATATTTTGACTTTGGGATTGTTATATGAGTGTATATACTTGTGAGACTCCACTGAACTGTAGACTGAAAATGTTTGCATTTTATGTAAATTATACTGCACTAAACTTGATATTTTTAAAACATGAGAAACTATACATCCACTCAAATGGCTAAAACCAAAAACCAACAACATCAAGTGTCTCTGAGGATGTAATGTGTGACAACTATTAATGTGGAGGTTACATTGCCAGAGGGAGTGTAAAACATGGCTGACTAATTGAGAAAACTGTTGGTCAGTTTCTTATAAAGTTAAATATACACCTATACTATGACCTAGGAATTCCACCTCTAAATATCTTCTCAAGAGAAATAAATACATACGTCCACACAAAGACTTGCATATCAATGTGTATAGCAGCTTTAAGCATAATAGCAATAAACAAAAACAACCCAAATGTTATTCAAAACTTGAATAAATAAATTATGGCATAACCATGCAATGGAATACTACTCAGTAATACAAATGGACAAATTGATTGATGTAGCAACATGGGTGAATTACCACATGAAACAAAAAAAGGTTTACCCAGAAAAAAATACATACAATTTCACTTATATGAAGTTCAAGAACAAGTACCACTAAAAGTACAGTGCTGAAAATCAGAACAATAGTAACCTTGGTTCTGGGGATTCATTGGAAGACTCACAAGGGAAACTTCTGGGATGATGGTAATGTTCTATATCTTAATAGGGGTGTATACACTTGTCCAAAGACATCTAATTGTATATTTAAGACCTGTACTTTTCATAATGAGTACAATATAACTTAATTTAAAAAGAAAAAAAGCTCAGCTGTGAACCTTTCTATTTTTTCTAGTTTCTTCTATAAATTCAATCTTGAGAAAGCTCATAAAACTATACCTTAACAAAAGAAAAGGTACATGTTCTTGGTTGGGAAGACAATACCATAAGAATATCACCTCTCCTACAAATAATATTAAATTTAATACATTTTCTATGAAAAATGTCAACAAGGAGTTTTGTTGTGGCTATTTGACTTTGATTTTGAAATTTGATAAAATGTATTCAAACTTTAGGAGGAAAGTGTAAAAAGAAAACCAGTAAGGGGGAGTTTTTTTAAGAAATATTAGAACATACCATAAAGTCATAAAGTTATAATCAAAACAATATGACACTAGCATAGAAACTGACGAACAGATCAGTGACACCAACTAGAATATATTTCCCATCATCCCTTGTCATTGAGTGGCCACACATCTGAGCTCTGGCTTATGAAACAAGCACAGAAACGTACACCACCTTTAGACTTGTCCCATAAAAGTCTTATATACCTGATTCTCCATGCACTTTTCCACTTCTGGCTAACTAGTTGGAATAGTGATGACTACCAGGGCCACCCTGGAAGCCTTGTATTGAAGATGGAGAGCCCACAAGATGAAAGAAATCAGGTTCCCAAATCACTGTTTGGGAGAAGCAAGCTAGAAGACCTTCCTGCCCAGAAATACCCCCACTAGTTTAGCAAATAATCTTTTGTTATGTTAGGTCACCGAGATTTGGAGGGACTTATATGTTACAGTGGTTAGTTATAAAGATCCAAATTTGTAGAATAAAGGATAGATTATAAAATTATTTTAGCTAGATAACTGTTTAACCATTAAGAACAAATAAAATTAGGCTCTTTATCATAAATAATAATGAGTTGCAGATAGACTAAAGAGTTGCTTTTTAAGAAATAAAACACATCTTGTTAAAGCTCTTTGTGAATACATATATGAACAAGCAGTTACCTTTTAATCAAGATTAAAAACTCTAAGTTGTTAGGTTGGTGCAAGAGTAATTGCAGTGTTTGCCATTAAAAGTAATTACTGTTGCATCAACCTATATTTTCTTTAAAATACAGCCATTTAAAATATTAATATAAACGTATTTAAAGCTACAATGTTACAAAGGATGAGATTTTAGAGACTAAGTCATAAATGGCACGGCAATGTCCTCTCTTCTGTCCCTCAGATCACTCACTCTGGCAGAAGTTAGCTGCGATGTGGTGAGCAACCCTACAGAGAGGCCCAAGTGGTAAGGAACTAAAGCCTCCTGCCTACAGTTAGTGGTATACATGCATACGAGCAAGTAACAATCATTCTTCTAAGAGCTTGTCATATATTAGTTCATTTAATTCTCATAACTCTTTGAGGTAGGTTTTATGATCTTCATTTTACAGATGAGGAAACTGAGTCACAGGACATTTACAAAACTTTTTCAAAGTCACACAGGTTGTAAGTGATGGTACTGGGATGAGAGGAATATTGCCTCTTAGGTCCATGCTCTTAATTAGACACATTAGTAGGTTATTAACATGAGTTGGAGATAGGGGTAGAAGCCTGGAGAGCTGAAAGACTGGTTGAACAAAGAAAACAGTATTATAACATCATCACAGTTATGCCCTTGAAAAATTATTATATACATATAAAGCCATTTGTAATAATAAGAAAGTGAAATTCTACGAGTGAATATGTATGAATTTTTTAATTGGCTTAGCTTATACAAAGAGTAAATTGTCTTAATTATAATGAATTCACTGTAGTTTCTATTTTTAGTCAATTTTACTCATTCAACAAGTATTTAGTCAGCACCTACTATATGTCAGAACAAATAGTGTGCATATTTGTATTACATGCTGAGGGAAACAGCAGGAAGGCATAGCTTCTCAACTCAAGGCGCTGTCAGTAGTAAAAGATGGAAATCAGCAAATTTCCCATATAATTAAATTATGTGACCCTCCTCACACCTGTAATTCCAACAGGACAGACATAATTAGTTTTCAAGCAGCACTTAAAAATAATCATTAAGTGTATGCTGATATTTGCAAATCAACTATGCCAACCAACCACCTATGCTACCAAACAACTATGCTAACCATTCTCAATTCCTCCTAGCCAACGGTTTCATGTGTCTAGGCTAAAATAATATGGATGTACCTAGCATTACCTCATAGGCTCAAGTGATCATAAAACCTGAACCAAAAAGGAATAAAAATGAGAAGTAAATAATATTTGATTTGTAGGTCTTTTTATTTCAAAAATTCAGTGTATAATCAAGGCTTTGGACATAGCAAAAGAAAGTCATATATATCTTTTGATCTAGGATTTGTTAGAGTAGTTTAGATTCATATGCTGATACTGAGTCCATAAATGCATAAATCCCTGCTGATTCCATCTGGATGAGACCTTTGGCAGTGTCATCTTTCAGCGTTCACACTGAGATTGGTTGGGCTTCCTTTCAGAAGCAGTCTTCAAATTACTTTATATACTGAAGCCTATTATACTAACAAAGAATTTGCCAAATTAGTGTCACAGAATACTAAATGCTGATTTTGCAAAACTCCTCTCAATTAGAATCCCTGTGTGGAAGCCAGGCTACACCAAGCAAGGAAGCATTTGATTATTAGAAACTCACTGAACAAACTGTACCTATATTCATTCCTATTTCATAAACTACCTTAAAAATAGGCATGGAATAATGTGTTAGTTTTTTTTCTGTGAAAGTATATTAAGGCAAAATAAGGTCATTAAGTGCCTCAGTGCAGAACAAGCATAAAAGAAACAGGAGAGAGACTGCAGCCCACTGAGCAGGGCATTTTCTGTCTTCCATTTTATATGAAATAACTCTGGAGAATCTTGCACAAGAGCCAACCAAAGAAGGAAGGCATAGACCCTTCCTCTGAAGCAGCACCTCATGCAGTAACTGGCTTGTAATTCTCAATTTTCATGAATGAATGAATGAATGAACGGCTCTCCAACTGCATCTTCTACCACTCACTGTTTTTCTCCTTATGATTCTGCCACACTGGTTTCTTCCTGCTTTTCTTGTTCCTACCTCAGGGCCTTTGCACTTGCAGAACTCCCCACCAGGAATCTGTCTCCAATTTTCCTCCAGGTCTCTACTCTTATTTCACTTTTTAAAGATCCTTTCCTGATCACCCTAACCAAAGGAACTTCACATCCCCGACTTACCATCTTTCCTTTACCTTGTTCTGTTTCCCTTAGCAGCAGGCATCATTCTCTGATATTCTCTTTGTCATTTATTTTTTACTTGTTAATTGCCTGATTCCCTTTCTGCAGAAAGACAGCTTGGTGAGGGCAGAAGAATCTTGGCTGGTTGAGCCGCTGCTATATTCGTAGCGTTTAGAGCTATGCCTGGCACATACTAGATACTCAACTAATATTTGTTAAATGAGCGAATGAGAGACAGAAAAACTAGAGACAGAATGCTAATACAGAAAGACTGTAAATGTTCATTCTAGTTTAAGTTCTTAAGTTGGATACTCCCAATGGAGTTTCCTTAACATCCACAGAAATATCTAGTACCCTTTCAAAAGTCTTCCTTTTCAGCAGACTATTTCATGACTGAATCGTGCTGCGTCTTTCTACTTGATTCACAACATTACAAGGCCAACAGTGGCTTTTGGCTCCAGTGCACGATCTTCAATTTCCTGTTCAATCTGTGGCAAGGTTTAAGAACCAAAAGATGAGAGAGAGCCACTCATCAAATTAATAGTGCCAGTTTTATTTCCCTGATGTCTCTAGTGCATTCATGCTGGGGACAAGCCACTTAGACATCTCATTACTTTAATTTCCTCTTCTTTCAACTGTGGAATTAACTAATATGGCTATTAAGAGGATTAATGAGATGATGTTTTTATAATGCTGAAGGTGCTATATACATTTTTTTAAAACATAATTAAAATGCTATTTCCTTCTCGTCTCTCTCTTTCTCTTTCTTTTTCTGTTTCCAGCGCAGAGCCCAGGGTTTCATCTCCTTCCTCCCACAAATTACAGAAAATCACTGCCGTTGTGTAATTGCAGTTTAAACAGGCTTTGGAGGTATATGTCTGTTTTGTAAAGCACAGCTCTTCCCGCTTCTGGCACCAAATCTGATGACTATAATGAGATGTTGATAAACACGATAATGATAATGGCTTTGACAGCTTTATTCCTGAAGATGTCATTATCTGTGGGAACCATCAGACACCTAGGCCATACCTTAGTCATGGAAGCTGAGTGGATTCTAACCATTAAAGCTGCAATTATACAAACACTCCTGATGACTTTGCCCTTCTCATTATTTTTATCATTTGGGGAATCATCCAAGTCTTACATAAAAATATTTTTAACTCTGTCTGCTGAAGCACGCCTCTGTGGATCTTACACTTAATCTCTGCTGCCTTCACATCATGTTGCTTACTTATCAAGACAAGGAAGGTTATGTGCCAAAGAGTTTACCGTTTGCTAAAAATTCTGATAATCTTTGTGTTACCACTCAGAGTAGCACATGCAGGCATGGCATCCACTTTCTACAAGTGGGATTGTCAACAAAGATGCGAAGATAACATTTGCTGCCAGTGAGCTGTGGGAAAGCTGATAGGCACCCTGAGTGCTGGAGCCTGAACTTTCTCGGACACATTATAGAAAAGCAGTAAGCTTATCACCAACCTCCAGTAGGACAAGGTTGGGTTGTCTGTCTGCTGGTGTATCCTAGAACCTGACTTGCAGAATGCTGAACATCCGCTCTAGTTCCCCAGCATGTATACCTCTGAATCTTAGCTTCTTTAACACATCAAGTATCTTCCTGATTCAGGGGCTTCAAATATGTTTATTCCGTCTGCCTAGAACTCTGTTCTCCCAAATTTTTGAAAATGTAATTTCTGCTCATTGTTCTGGTGTATATACAACTTCCTCAGGGGAAGCCTCTCTGATCACCCAAACTAGATCAATGTATTAGTAAGTCTTGACTGCAAACAACAGAATACTCAACTAAAGTTGTCTTTAACACTGAGGACTTACGTTTCCTCACCTAACAAGAAGTCCATATGCAGACAGCTCTGGATTGACTCAGAGGTTCAAAGTTATGTTAGAGCCCTGGGTCTGCTTTTTGCCATTTTCATGGCTTTCCTTCATAATCACAAGAAGGCTACAACTGCTCCAGGAATCAGGTCCTCATGTAACAATAGCTAAAGTAGAAAAGAAGGGAAGGATTTTCTCTTCATGTTTCTCTCTTTATCAGGGAGGAAAATCTTTTCCAAAAGTGTCCCTGTATCTAGCAGACTTACACTCAAATAACACCGGATAGGATTTAGCCACATATCCATACCCCATACCTGCTGGGGAAAGTCAGGATCTGGCAGTTTTAGTCTCTAAAGAAGGTAAATTTTGTGGGCAAGGGAGAAGAGCTGTTGAGTAGGCAATCAGCAACACCGAGCAAAATAGGTTCTTTCATTTATATGTTCTCATAGCATCCTGTACCTTTCTTTTGTACCTCTTATAACAATTGTTCTTATGTAATTATCTGTGCTCAATTGTAAACTCCATGAGGACAGAATCTGTGGCCTACTTGTTCATCATTGTCCTCATTTCCCAACACAATGCCTGGCCCCATGACCAACTACATAATTTCTGGGACCCACACAAAATAACAATGAAGAGCTCCTTGCTTCAAAAAGCAGGAAAGTGTATTACAATATAAAGTGAATCCTCTCCACATTCACTCTCTTGACTTACTATGGTGCATTTGCTACTTAATATTGTCCTAAGAAAAGTTGAAATTGTAAACTTTTAGCATAAGTTTTTGTCATTTATCTCTATGTTGTATATTGCCAGATCTAAATGTAAATACACGTGCATTTAACTTGTGTGGAATCATCAAAATTATGGTTTGGATTTTGTAGCTCACACTTACGTGTGTATATTCTTAACAGAATAGTACAAATGCTGCACAAAATCAACTCAACTGTTTTAGTTCATATATATATATATATATATATATATTTTCAGTCTATCAATGCTATCTAATGAGTGTGGAATGATTGAAAGGAAAAGAAACTCTCCCTTCCTATATCATCATTTGTGGTGCAACAAAACTAAAAAAGAATATTGATAGGGTTCCTTGATTGTCTACTTCTTAGAATACCAATGCTTCCTTTTTGTGTTTGAAGCAAATTCTGGATTGAATGGAAAGTTCTGTCCCTTGGGGTCATCAGCACCACCACATACTCCGTCCTAGACATAACACACTTACCTTGTACTTATTTTGAGTCTCAATAAACTCCTACATATCATGGGTGTACTGGAATTTGAATACTCATGGGCATCACAAATGCTATAGGAAAATGGAGAAGCAAGAAATGAGGTAGACACACATGTTGTGTTGTCCCCTCTGTTCAGTCATATGCTCCGTTGTCCCATTAGACTTCACTTATACAACATATGTTCAACCATAAAATTATAAAGAAATTCAAGATGGTGACAACACCATGTTCAACCAACCACAGGGCCCTTCTGAGCATGGGACCCTCTATGACTACATGCATTCTACATCCATGAAGCTGGACTTGTCTGACCTATCCCTACATACTCAATAGTATTTGATGGGTGAATAAGTGAATGAAGGAATACATCTCTTTGCTCTGTTTTCTAATGATTTTCATATGTTTCTGACATGTCCTCTGAAATTCACTGCTCAGGTTCTCAAATCCTTTTCCTAATCATTGCACGAAGTTCAGGTAGAAGGCACACGAGGCTCTTGGTAGTTCAGGAATGAAGGAAGGGTGAAATGCTCAAAGAATGGGCCAGATAGGAGTCCTCTGGTCCTTAAAGATGGAGTCAACAGTCCATGATATAGGGCCCACAGGACGATGGGAAACTTGAAGTATTAGATAGGGTTCCCCAGAAAAACAGAACCAATAGGTATATTTATAATAGGTATATTTGTAATACCAATAGGTATATTTATAATAGTTAACGCCCATAATAATATATTTATTATATATTAATTATAAATTATAAATATATTAATAATATATTTATTATGGGCGTTAACTCATGCAACTTTGGAAGTTGGAAAGTCCTACAATCTGCCATCTGGAAGCTAGAGAACCAGGAAAACCAGAGCTGTAATTCAGTCTGAGTCTGAAGTCCTGGAACTAGGGGAGCCAATGGTATAACTCTAAGTTGAGAAGGCCTGAGAACTGGGGAAACAGAGAGGAGCTGGGGAGACCATTGGTGTAACTCCCAGAGCCTGAACACCCCTGAACCAGGAGCTCCGACGTCCAAGGACAGGAGAAGATAGATATTTCAGCTCAAGAAAAGACAGTAAATTCATCCCACCCCTGTCTTTTTGTTCTATCTTGGGCCTTCAGTGAATGGCATGATACTCACATTGGTGAAGGTGATCTTTACTCAGTCCACTAGTTCAAATGCTAATGTCTTCTGGAAACATACTCACAGACACACCCAGCAATAATGTTTTACCAGCTATCTGGACATCCCTTAGCCCAGTAAAGTTGACACATAAATTAACCATCACACTTGGGTTGGGGCATCTGGTCCTCAATGTCTGTAGGGGTTTAATTTCAGCACAATAGGAGACCTGAAGCAGGGCCAACCAACTGCACAACTAGTGCCAACTGTGTCAACCATAGTGTGAATGATGCTCCTGGTGTTGCGAAGCAGTGGACTGGGCTGGGCATTGTGGTTCTCTGTTATCAGAACCACAAAATTAACAGAGAACAAGAAAAGATCTATACAAGACTGGACTCCAGACAAGTGGACTAATGTTTTAAGTAGAATTCCAATCCATAGAGGAACCGCCATCTTAAACTTCAGATTGATACCAAAATCTGAGTATAAGAGCTTGGATTCATTGCATAGTGACAATTTAGTAAGAACACAGGTAATCCATACAAAGTTACATACAAATAAAAAAATAGTAAGCATGGGAGTTATAAACATTTCATACAGAGAGGTTTTATCTCCCCAACAAGAGTATAAAATTCTCAAGAGCAAGAAATATTTGGTTCTGGCTTCTTAGACAGAGTCAGCTAAATTTTCATACTGGTTTATTTACGCAGCTTTAAGCAAGCTATTAAGCCTCATTGAGGCTTTCTTCTTATCTATAAAATGAGAACAATAACACCTACCTCACAGGATTAATGTGATTGCTAACTGTAAACCACCTAGCACAGTGTCTGCCATATGATAATTCTCAAAAAAAAAAAGACATGGTCATTATTATTGTTTTAGTTTTCATATTCTCCAAGACACTTGTTGGCTTGACCACTTCAAAGCCTCATATTATGAAATCCTTAGAGAAAGTCTAGGCCAGAATATTTATTTTAATATCAAAAGGAAACACTAAAGACCATTATTCTGTTCAAAAACTTCTAACCGTACCACATTTTTGCAAAATTAATTCCTTGCCTCAACATTCAAACCATATAGAATATTGCCCTAATTTATCCTCATATTCTTACCTCCTCATAGGCCCTGTCCCAGTCAGTCTTGACTATCTTCTGCTCTCCTATGTATTACTCATGTCTTCCTGCCTTTGTTCATGCCACCAAGATGTTTGAACTTACCCTATTCACCATCCCCCAAGTGCTTCATGAAATTGGTCTTCATCCTCTAGACCTGCCTATAATCTCTACTTCTGTAGTGACTCACTTTTGCTTTTCCTATTTGATCCAGATGACTAACATACATGTTCATTTTTTAAAATAAATAAATTGGATTTGTGTCTTTTCCTAAAGTTAGAATTAGATACTTCCCTAACTCTCTGCTTATGAAAATATTCTTTCTTTTCAAACTGTCTACAATTCTGCATTCATTACTTTCAGAAGCACTAGAACCTTTTATTCTTTCTGCTTTGTGTAAAAAACTACTTCAGACTGTGGACATCTACATCGCCCCTGAAGTACAATGCTCACAAGGTATTCTTAGGCTTCAACATGTTTGAGAATTAACAAACTTTCCACATTTGAAAAGGAGGAATTTCTTTCCACAAAAATATTACTCCTCCACTAAGAGGGATCAAGTGGTGTTTTAAATTTCTAAGTATTTCTACAAAAGTTATATTTCACTATGTTTTCCAAATACCGAATTGTATTTCACACAGTCATCAGTGTACAAACATACTCCTAATCTCTTAATTTTTTTTAAAAAAAACAAACTACCTTGACTGTAAACTTATTGGAAGAGTTATTTCTAGTTAAGATCTCTACCTCCATATACCTAACCTACTCCAAATACGCTTCAATCCACACCATATTTCAAAGATTGTTCTGCTATGATCTCCATGTTGCTAACTCTATAGGTCACTTCTTTCTCCTCTTTCAGCAAGAATCAACACAATTGCCTGCTCCATCCTTCTTGAAATGTCTTCCTTTTTTTGCTTTCATAACATCATACTTTTTTGGTTCTCTTTTTACCTCACAGAGCTGATAATTCCTCTTCTCCTGAACTCTAAATGTTGGAGTGAACTAGGGCTATGTCCAAAACCCACTCAGATCTCATCTATATAAGAGGCAAATCAAATCTTGGTTGTGAAATTTAAGTCCTTGAACCTGTACATCCACGGCCAACTTGACATCTTCAATTAGATGTTGCAGAAATAACATGGTCAAAACAACTCCTGACTCACAGCTCTCCCTGGTCTTATTTTCCACCAGCTTTACCCATCCAAGCAAGAGGTACCACCATCCACCTAATTCCTCAAACCAAAAATGTATAACTTAACTTGAACCTTTATCTACTTTACTCCCCATCTGCACTCCATCTATTGGTCCTGTCATCTCTATCACCTATAATTGTTCGTTTCTCCACTCATCCATTTCACCACATCCCTAGTATAAGCCACCATCCCTTCACACCTGTTCTTACAGCCACATCTCCCCCACGGGGATTCCTTCTTCCTTTCTTGTACCTTGCTCTCCTACAGAATATTCTTCACAATATTTTCTTTTAAAAATATGTGATCTTTTAAAATGTACATCAGTGCATGATCTTATAAAAATGTATCTAAGATTGAGTCACCCCCAATTCTTATCCTACCTGAAAACCTCTGGGTGGCTTTTAATCACATTTAAAATAAGACCTGAGCTCTTACAATAGTTGGCAAAGCCCTCCATAATTCAGCCCTGCTTATGTTTCTGATCTTATCTCTTACCACTCTTCCCTTGCCCACTCCTCTCCAGCCATAGAATTAGTTTTCAAACACACTGAGATTATTCCAACTCAAAGGCCTTTGCACTAGCATTTTTCTCTGCTGAAATATTCTTCCAATTGTTCTTCGTATAATGGTATACTGCTTCTCATTTAACTCTCGAGTTTCATCTCCTCCTAGAGACCCTTGGTGACCACTCAATCTACAGGAGCTCCTCCTCACTAATATCTTTCCGTCCCATCACCCTAATCGTTATCATATCCAACACTTCTTTCTTTTCCTTCCTACATTCTTTCCTTTCCTTCTCTTTCTCTATCCGATTTTTATACTCTTGCTCAAATCCTGTCTCAGAATGTGCTATGGTTTGAATATGTCCCTCAAAGTTCATGTGTTAGAAACTTAATCCTCAACGCAGTGTTGAGAGGTGGGTCCTTCAAGAGGTGATTAGGTCATGAGGGCTCTGCCCTCATGAATGGATTAAGGCTGATGGGCTTCTGATAAAAGAGTGAGTTTGACCCCATTTCTCTCACATGCATGTGCTCGCTTGCTTTTCTGCCTCCTGCTATGGCACGATGCAGCAAGAAGGCCCTCAACACATGTGGGCTCCTCAACCTTGGATCTAGACTTAAGAAATAAATCTCTGTTCATGATGAATTACTCAGTCTCAGGTCAATAGCAGCACAAAATAGACTAAGACAGAAAGTTTCGTGTGAGCAAGGGTCCTCGTATGTCTTGATCACTGCTACATACATGGCCCATAAACTGTCCCTGACACATAGAGGGTCAGTATTACTATGTTTATGATCACACACACACACACACACACACACACACACACACACACACACCCCTTACTGGACTATCAGGGTATCCAAGACTTGTGATTCTGCTATTATGGTGCAGGAACAGACAAGTGAAGATAAGAATTCAGAACTCAGGCCTGCAGTTACCAGCCTGATGGGCAGTGGCTCTGAGCCATGTTAAGTTTATGAAGAATCCAGCAAGGGAAAGGAATACATGATCACAGTCTTCAGGAATGTAATGGAATGATTTTTTTCTTTTCCCCAAACAGCCATAGGGGCTGCCCTCCAAAGAAAGCAGGAAATCATGATACTAGGGACATTCCACTCTCTGGGTGGTGAGGCGAGTGTCTGAATCTCTCTTTCACCCACTCACCCCCACCTGAGGCCTAGGTTATTTCTATATTAAAGTCAGCAGCTCTGACCATTATCAACCTGCTTTGCATTCTTCATTCTCCTCTTGATCGTTTTTTCAACAAAGCTTCAATAAAGTAGTATAAAAGAAAAGGAATGTATTCCCAGTCAAGCAATGACTGGAAAGAATTCAGAAATACCAAGAGACAAGCAGGCAGGCAATTTCAGAAAACACAAAACCAGGAAAAATGATGAAGAAAAATATATCCACTTGAATGTAGATTAAAAAAAAAGAACTCTTCAAACCCCATGAAACCTTCAATCTTTAAAAATGTTCCCTTAGACTTGACCAGTATTTGAGGACATCAATCAAATCTCCTCTTTAACTCCTGAAGCAGAGAAACACATCACTTCTCTTAAAAGAAGCTTTCTGGGTATGGATTGGTATCTTTCAGAAAATATACGGGTAAGGCTCAGATCTGCTTTTTGATTTTTCACTCACTCAAGGGAAATTTTCTGAAATGTTTTATTTATACGGGGCGCATTTACCAAATGCTCCCGTGGGGTGGGAGACTAGCTTTAAAAAATATTAAATACTTGGAAACCAATTAAGGCAAGGTTGCCAGTTTCCCAATCTTTTTTTTTTTTTTAAGGCAGAGTCTCACTCTGTCGCCTAGGCTGGAGTACAGTTCTGTGATCACAGCTCACTGCAGCCTTGACCTCCCACCACAGCCTTCTGAGTAGCTAAGACCACAGGTGCACACCACCACGCCTGCGTAATTTTTGTATTTTGCCATGCTGCCCAGGCTGGTCTCAAACTCCTGCACTCAAGTGATCCACCCGTCTTGGCCTCCCAAAGTGCTGGGATTGCAGGCGTGAGCCACTATGCCCAGCCTCTGTTTTTCTTTTTCTCTTTTTTTTTTTTTAGAGATGGAGTCTCGCTCTGTTGCCCAGGCTGGAGTGCAGTGGCGTGATCTCGGCTCACTGCAACCTCCGCCTCCTGAGTTCAACCAATTCTCCTGCCTCAGCCTCCTGAGTAGCTGGGACTACAGGCACCTACCACCACGCCCGGCTAATTTTTTTTGTATTTTAGTAGAGACGGGGTTTCACTCCAATATTTTTAAGTTGATAAATAGTAAATAAGAGAAACTGATAAATACATAAAATATCACTTCCTATAGTTTCTTTTTTACAAAATGCAAATGCTCTGACATTTTACCTGTATGCTTCCCCACAAATTAATTTACTTAAAATATGCTTCTAGAAAAAGGCAGTATTTTACCAAAATGAGGAATAAAACAACATAGTATATTTATGAATATACTTGTACATTTCCATCCTCTATAATTTAAAAGCCAGTAAAATAAGCACCGTAAATATAAGAAATGATATTCAGTTGTTTAATAAAAAACACAAAGGGGTCTCAATATATGGTATTGAACAGCTAGTTTGACAACAATGAGATTTTTTCAGTATCTGTTCATTGTGTTTTATGGATATTCCTCTTCCACTATTTACTTATATTTATAATATTTATATATTATATTTTATAAGTAATATTACTTATATTTCTATCACCTCTAATTGAAAATCGTGTATATTCTGAAAAATAAGACCAAATATTTAAGTACTAATATTAAGTTATTATTTTGCTCAGAATCCTCAATATTCAAAATGTTATTTAGCATATTTACATTCACCAAGGGGAAAAATGAACATTTGATTTGGATAGTCTTTTATTTATTTTGCTTGTTTGCTTTTTCTCTTATGACAGATGGTTTTAACACAGAGGGAATAAAAACAGGATTCTTGCTCATCAAGGGATCATCTGTTTCTGGTGTGTAGTCCTCACCTGTAAAGCACAATCCAATGTTGCAGCATCACAGCTTGTTATTGTAAAAATATGAGTTCTGATATGGTCTCCTGACACCATGTACAACTACACTTTTTGCTGCACTGGGTCATATTTTTAGTCACTATGTCAAGGCTCACTCACGTGCACCCTACTGAGTTGTCTCACCAGGTGGGTAGCCAACAGTGTTAACGGTAGATACCAGAAAGCAAAGCTCACTCCTAAAATACCCGACAAGTATTTTTTCAAAATTATTTAGCTTATGTGTTTATCATTGGCCAACACCAGTCAATTGCCTTACCTCTGTTTGAGTCAAAGCCAAAGGAACATATTCAAAGATTCCCCCACAAGAGCAATGATAACATAATGATCAAGCCCAAATTTAGAAAGGAAAATCAAGACCGGGCATGGTGGCTCACACCTGTAATCCCAGCACTTTGGGAGGCTGAGGTGAGCGGGTCACATGAGGTCAGAAGTTTGAGACCAGTCTGGCCAACACGGTGAAACCCTGTCTCTACTAAAAATACAAAAATTAGCCGGGTGTGGTGGCGAGTGCCTGTATTCCCAACTACTCGGGAAGCTGAGGCACGAGAATTGCTTGAACCTGGGAGGTGGAGGTTGCAGTGAGCTGAGATTGTGCTACTGCACTCCAGCCTGGGTGACAGAGTGAGATAAGTGGTTTTTGTAGTTTTTTAATACAATTTTAATTTTGGAATGTTTTAGATTTTCAGGAAAGTTGCAAAGATAGCACAGAGAAGTTTTGTGTAAACTGTATCCAGTTTCCCCATTGTTAATTAACATCTTTCATTAATACGGCACATGTGTCACAACTAATAAACTAGTATTACTACATTGCTATTAAGTCTGTATTTTATTCAGATTTCTTTTATTTTATCCTAATGCCCTTTTTCTTTTTTAAGATTCTATCTGGGATATCACACTGACATTAAGTTGTTGTGTCTCCTTAAACTCTTTTTTTTTTTTTTTTTGTTTGAGATGGAATTTCACTCTTATTACCCAGGCTGGAGTGCACTGGCATGAGATTAGCTCACTGCAACCTCCGTCTCCTGGGTTTAAGCTCTTCTCCTGCCTCAGCCTCCCAAGTAGCGGGGATTACAGGCATCCACCACCACACCCAGCTATTTTTGTGTATGTGTATTTTTAGTAGAGACAGGGTTTTAGCATGTTGGCCAGGCTGTTCTCAAACTCCTGACCTCAGGTGATCTGCCCATCTTGGCCCCTCAAAGTGCTGGGATTACAGGCATGAGTCACTGAGCTCGGCCGTTAAACTCCTCTTGACTGTGACATTTTCTCGAACTTTCCTTGTTTTTGATGGCCTTGACAGTTTTGAGGAGTACTGGGCAGGTATTTTGGAGACTGTTCCTCCATTTGGTTTTGTCTTAAGTTTTTCTCATGATTAAACATGGTTTATGGGTTTGGGGGGAGAAAGGCCATAGAGTTACAGTGCCACTTTTATCACATCATCCCATCATCATGACTTGTCACTGTAGATGTTAACCTTGATTCACTGGCTGAGGTAGTGTTTTACATATTTCTCCACTGTAAAACTACTTTTTTCCTTCCTTTACACAATTGGCTCTGGAAGGAAGTTACCACGTGCAGGCCATATTTAAGGAGGGAGGAGTTATGCTCTATCTCTTTGAGAAAGGGATATCAATAAGTTATTTGGCATTCTTTTGCACAAGAGATTTGTTTGTTTTCCTCATATTTATTCTATATTCAATTATTCATTTATATGATTATCGACTCATGGATATTTATAGTATGCTTTGGGTTATAATCCAATACAATGGTATCCATTTTGTTGTCAAATTATTCCAGGCTGGGCCTTTAGAAGCTCTTCCTGTTGGCTCCTGTGTCCTTTTGACATGTAATCCTTGTTTTGTTTTTTGAGCAATTCCTTAATTTCTGGTGCTACAAGATGCTCCAGGTTCATATTTTATACTTCTTGTCTCAGCCCTAGAATCAGCCATTTATCCAAGGGAGCACTAGTTCCTTTTATAGAGAATTATAACAGAATGTTTTATATTTTAAATCAGGTCTAAACCTTGATTTTTTCTCACTAACTTTGGGCAGAGAAATTACATTTGATTTACATGGCTTAAGACTCACAAAACTTTGGGCCAAATGCCAAAGGTTTAGACCTAGATAAAACCATGAAGTAAGGTCAAGTGTGTGTTCAGCCCCCAAGCTTCATTCCTCTTTTCCCGATATGATGTCTCAGTCCTCCCCACACCTTGTCTTTAAAGTCCTTTTCCTAAGAAATCCCTAATTCCACTTCCATAATCAAGACACTCTCCCAAGCATAACATTCTGCCCCCTTTCTCATTCCTACGCACACAAAAGCCGTCAGGCTGTCTACCTTCCCATCTGCTATCCCTCAGAGCACTGGAAGCTCTTATGTGCATGCCCAAGAAACACATTGCACACCTAAGTTTAGACAGTGAGGCTGATAAGGAGAAAAAATGATTTGAGAGTCAAAGAATCTTAAAACATAACGTACAGTAGGCTGGGCGTGGTGGCTCACGCCTGTAATCCCAGCACTTTGGGAGGCCGAGGCAGGTGGGTCACAAGGTCAGGAGATTGAGACCATCCTGGCTAACACAGTGAAACCCTGTCTCTACTAAAAATACAAAAAATTAGCCAGGCGTGGCGGCGGGCGCCTGTAGTCCCAGCTCCTGGGGAGGCTGAGGCAGGAGAATGGCGTGAACCCGGGAAGCGGAGCTTGCAGTGAGCTGAGATCATGCTGCTGCACTCCAGCCTGGGCGACAGAGCGAGACACTGTCTCAAACAAAACAAAACAAAACAAAACAAAACAAAACAAAACAAAACAAAGCAAAACCATAACATACAGTATTCACTTTCTATCCACTGGGCCAGTCCTGGCATCTGGCGAGGGTAGCCCTCAGTGCCCCATCACCTTGAGAATTCAGAACTAGTTTTCAGGGAAATAAGGTATTCCCAAGTTTCACATACAGTTCTGGAATTTATACCATTCTGATTATGTGTTTGTACCATTAACAGTGTCAGCAACCATTTATTTACTTACTAAGTACCACCCACTGAATTGGTTGCCATACTGGAACAAATTGTGAACGTCCCCAAATTCTCTTTGCCCAGCATTATTCCTGGGTATTTGGTTGCTCACTCAAAAGAGGGTCCAGCCTCATCTCTTGACACAGCCAGGTATCAATCTCCCCTGAGGTAAGGCTGAGTTCTGATATGGCTGTGGCAGCCCCAGTGGCAAGACCCAACCTCATCAGATCCATGGAGGTGCTGGTTTCTCACACCACTTTCAGGTTCAGAAGGTTCATGACAGGATATGGGATCTGCCTTCCCCAGTAACAGCCCAGAAGGACATGGTGACACAACTAAAAGTGCACAGGAGTTAATGCGGATTGAAGATTTACTAATACGAGGCAGAAAACCACAGAGAGCCAGTAGATAAATCCCTCTTCCTTCCTTCCCTTGATGGACAATTCTGCCCACGTGCAGGTGCCCTGTACAACCAGTTGTTTTCTCCTGAAGCTATGGCCACATTGATTACACACCATCTATATTTTCTTTCCCTCCTTCTTTTCCCCATTTATCCTTTTTCTTTACTTTCTCTGTCCTGGGATTGTATCCTCCAATAAATTGTTAGTATACAAGCTTGTCTCAGGCTCTAATTCATAGGGAATCTGGGCTAAGTACACTATATATTATTCTTTCTCATCATCACGTCCACCCTGGAAAGATAGTATTATTATCTTCATTCTACAGTGAGGAAACAGCCTCAGAGAGGTGTGCTTGCCCAAATTCACACAACTCACAAGCAAAGAGTTGGAATGTGAATCTAGGTCTTTTTGACTCTAAAGACTGTACTCCTAACCACCATGGTATATACTGTCTCTTGCCATGTGTTTTGGAAACAGGCTTTTAGCCTAGTAAAGTGTTCACAGAAGGCTGGTACCCAAGGAGTTAAATGGCCTTATAATAGATAAAATTTCTAAGCACTTACAATGTAACAGGAATTCTTTAAAAACCTCTGTGTGTATTAACTCATTGAATCTTCACACAAATCTTACGAAGGAACTATTATTATACCTGCTTTACATATGAGGCACAGAGAAGTTTTATAACTTGCCAAGGGTCTCTCAGCTACTGTATGGCGTGACCATGGCGGGCTTAGTCAGTCAGTCTGAGGAGGTCATGCTCTCATATGCTTCTCCAGAAAGAGTGAAGGGAATCATCATGGCACAAGAACAGCAACCCACCAGCAGCACCCTCGTTTGCGTCTCTGGGCATTCCAGGGAGTAGGACACATAGCACTGACAAGTGCCCTGTAGATCAGCCCCTGGGTGGATTAGTACAAGCTGTACCTGGAAGTAAGTGTTTCTGGTGTGTCTGCCATAGATAAAAGAAGGTTTGGGGTTAAAAAGGAATTTCAGAAGAAGAGGCATTATATTTTTTTAAAGGGTGGAGGTAAATTCATGGTACACATGAGGTTGGCTTGTGTAAACCATTTGAAGACAGTAAACTGTGCTAAAAGGAACTATGGAATAACAGGATAAACATGTAAGAGCAGCATTAAGGGTGAACTTGTGGAGAGTTAATCCTAACTGTAGGGGATTCTGAACTTCAACTTGATTTTTAAAAATAATTACAGGGAAACGCTTCTATAAGGGAAGTTACGGAATCCAAAAGATTCTTCAACATGAGAAAGTCTGCAGTTATACAGGGTCATAGACTGTAGAGCTGGAAGAGACCGTGGAACTGTCTTATAGAAGGCTGTATAGACAGTAAGTAGTTAAGGGTTCATGCTTTGGAATGGAGTCAGAGAGCCTGCATTTGATTCGTGATCCCACAATTTTAGCTCTATGAACCTGCCCAAACAATTCATCTCCCTCAGTCTTTTATTCTTTTTCTATATAAATGATTTAATTATAGGTATTACACAAGTATAGGGTGACATGAGAGTTAATTAAGCTAATGTATATGATGTGCTTAATGTCTACCATAAAGTAGTCCATAAATGTTAACTATTATTATCTAGCCATCAATGAAGTATATGAAGCCTGTAGAGGTCATGTGATTTTTCCAAGCAACTGGTTAAAATTCAGGACCTTGACTCTGGGTTTCCATTTCTAGACTGCGGGATATACAAAGATTTGTTAAAACAAAGTCCCTAAACTTAAGGAGCTAGAGAATGAGTATGGTATACAAGAAAGAGTACAGACTTTTGTGATAAAAACTAGGTTAAAACTCTGGACTTGTTCCCTGTCGCTATCTTATCTGTGCCAGGTATTTGGATTGTTTGTAGTTTCATCTTCTTCCTTGATAAAATCAATTTATGATGTTACTGTATATCTCATGTACCTATTTAACAATAAATTGAGGGGCTTTATGTAGTAAGGCCTAAAGCATAGGATGAAAGAGAAAGGGGAAGCAATAAATTATCAGTATCTTACAGGTATCAATGAGACATTCATTGTTCCATCATTAATCTTGCATTGATCTATGCTGGCAGGGCCTTCCTAAATAATGCATATGGCCCGGGTCAACTCATCCAGTGTGGCCAGTCATGCCCAAGGTCATTGCAGTTGGAAAGAAACTAAATTGCTGGTGTCTTCTAAGACCTTTGGGATATTATTAAAGACAGAAATTTTAAAATTGAAGTTTTTTTTTTAATTATGAAAAACTTTACACATATGCCAAAATAGAGGGCCTTGAATTCATCACTCAGATACAACAATCATAAATTTTTGTTTCACCTGTACTCCCACTATACTAGATTAAATCCCAGATCATATATAATAACACTGAATTTTAGTGGTGTTCAGAAAACAGGGTTGATAACGTTTGGCTGTGTCTCCACCCGAATCTCACCTTGAATTGTAATAATCCCCACATGTCAAGGATGGGGCCAGGTGGAAGATAATTGAATCATGGGGTGGTTCCCCCCATACTGTTCTCGTGGTAGTGAATAAGTCTCACGAGATCTGATGGTTTTATAAATGGGAGTTCCCCTGTACAAGCTTTCTTGACTGCCACCATGTAAGACGTGACTTTGCTCCTCCAGCACCATGATTGTGAGGCCTCCCTAGCCATGTGGAACTGTGAGTAAATTAAACCTCTTTCCTTTATAAATTACCCAGTCTCGGGTATGTCTTTATTAGCAGCATGAGAATAGACTAACACAAGGGTTCAGGTGCAGCATTCCATACCTCCCTCCTGGTACCAGGCCAGGGAGTTTCCCCAGTTGTACAACCCAAGGGATGGTAATGGTTAAATTGTTGATCGCCTCTGAGAAGCTCCTTCTTCTCTGGTCCCTTCAGAACCAAAGTCTACCTCTCCTTCAGTGCTGTAATCGAGGTTTTCATGACACTCTGAGGCACAGTAATTTTTCTGAAACTCTCTAGGATCCATGTCTACTTCCTTATGTACCCAAAGCATTCACTCTCTCCAACTCAAACCTGGGAACTGGGATATAGGGTTCCTCTCTTGGATAGCCATCTAGGTCACTGCTCTCCCTGCTTCTCTCCTGGCCTTCTTTCTTCCCCCTTTGCCTTTTAAAGAGTGGGTGAGTGGAAAGAGGGGTTGTTAATGAAGGGAAGACCTGCTCTATTTCATGAAGCCTGTCCCAAATATCCTATCAATCCTGCAGTTCACAGAATTTCCAGTCTATCAGGAGAGTCTCCTCAGCTATTTTCTCCTTTTCGATCCATCATATCTTTCCCCAGTGGCAAGGAGTTCAGGACCTATTATCTCTGCCAATGGAGTGGGAAATATGAGGAGAAAGGAAAAAATGAATATTTCAAAAATGTTGTCCTGCCAAAGATGGGTTTAAAATTCTGTGACAGAAAGAAAGCCAGCGTAGCAATGTTCAGAGCCCTGCAAGATACAGGTGGTAATACAGGGACATGTAGTCTGAAGCAGATAGACCTAGATTGTAATCTTTTTTTACAATTCAAGGTATTTTGTGTCACTCCCTTAGTTTTCTCATCTATATAATGGGGATGCTAACACCTACTTAAATATGTGATTTTTTTTTTACATTGAAAATGGTTTTATTTTACCTGCAAATAATGAACAGATGTTCTACGCATAAATTCTACTTCCCAAAAAACAATTAGAAGCTTTTTAAAAGAAAACCACACAATACATTTTAAAAGGCACTGGGATTCCTCTGCTTCTCGGTCATTGCTAGGCTAGAAAAATGAAGTCTGTTCTACCAGGAATCACAAGTTAGAACTGAGTATTCTCCAAAGTGGAAATTACAGGGTATAGTGCCATTTCAGGCAGAGACTATTCAGCTCTCATTTACAATATCCACCATTACCTATCAGAATGGCTAAACCAGGTAACCAGGTCAAAACAGTCCAATATAATTAGGCCCCATCAAACGATGCCATTATGCTGTTCTAAGATGCTAATAAACCAAAACAGGAAATACTGAAGTCAAAATAAAAGATATTCAACTCTGTCATACAAATCGTTGGTTCCTTGTTGTATCCCCCTGATTCCATAACAATAAATGAAATATTTTATTGCAAAGAATATTTTATATCTCGCTAGCCATGAATCTTTGTCATTAGTTACCATATAAATGCTGCCTTGTGACATTATCCAAATGGCTGACCATTTTACGCCCACAATTCACTTTTATAGTTATAAACAGAATTTTCATGATTTACATAACTACATCTATCAGTGAAGATTTAACATGGAGATGCAATCTAACATTTATAATAACTGATGTTTTGTAGACAGTAATGTAGGAAATATATATTTTAATCACTTTTCATTTAAGTGACCTTACGTAAAAAAAACAAACAAACAATAATTTAGCAGTTCCAAATCTCCAAAGGACATTTTCAAGTGTACACATAGAAATAGTTACAGTGAGGTTTTTAAGAAGCATCTTCCATGTCCACATCCTGTTATCATTGCTGTACCATTTTCTCTTCCGGCTGCTTTCTTTGCCTGCCAGAGGGGCTTCAATAAGATGGATGTTTTGCTTTACTTCTTTGATACATCCTGAACTTTCTGTCGCTCTGTTTTTCTTCAATCTGTTCATCGTAAAGTTAGCTTGGCGTTTCTGTTTGATCTCTTCAACTCTCTTCATTGCATCAATAGTTTTATTCCATAGCTCTCACTGGTATTTGATAGGTTCATTTCTACATTTTTCATATTTAAATGAATTATCCACTGTAAGCTTTTCACCAGCTGCTTTCTGGAATGCTTTAGTCCACATGACCTTGCGAGAATTGTGCTTCTTTTTAAAGTTTTAATGACATTTAGATTTACAAAATCTGAACACCTTGCAATCGTTGTGGACGAACATCATGCCGTGGCCAGGGTGAATGGGCCCCAAATAGAAATAACACTTCTCCATACACATGTTGAACCTGCATGGATCCCCACTGACCAAACACCAAGCTTGAGAGGTGGGACATGTGTGACTTTTTAGGAGACAAAATGATGTGCTAATCTCAGTGCTTGTTACAGTGCTTGTTACACCTAAATAACATTAGGTATTATTATTATTTCTATCACTCATTTTCTTATTGAAAATGAGAATGAATTCTCACTAATGTCATAAGGGAATATTTCTTAGGGAGGGTGGACTCAAATTGGGTCTTGAAGGGTATGGACATCTTCTGTAGGTAAGTATGGGGGTATATTGCAGTGAGAGCATTCTGGGTAAAAAAAATATGTTCCACAAGGACAATAACCAAATATCTTTCTTTTATCACACAAAGCTATCAGCTACTAAAAATATCAACTAAAGAATGAGTTTTTTTTCATATAACTAGATTCCCCCACTTATTACAAACAAAATACATGGTTTCCAGAAAATATTTAGAAAACTTAGACAAATTAAATGAAGAAAATTAAAACTACTCCAAATGTCATCTTCAAGATACAATTGTTATTAAAATTTTAAATTTTTAATTGTGGCAAAACATACGTAACATAACATTTACCACCTTAACCATTTTAAGGGTGCAGTTTAGCAGCGTTAAGTACATTTGTACTGTTCTGCACACAATCTCTAAAAACTCTTTTCATCTTGCAAAATTGAAATTCTGTACTTACTGAACAACAACCCTCCACTCCGCAATCCCCCCAGCCCCTGGCAATCACCATTCTACTTCCTGTATCTGTGATTTTGATGATTCTAGGTACTTCGTATAAGTGGCCTCATATGGTATTTGTGTTTCTGTGACTGGCATATTTCACTTATAATTGATTTCTTACTAGTTTTGTTACCTGTTTTTGTATGGAAATATTTAGATCTGCCATTGTTTATTTAATCATTTCCCCACAGTGGGACAGTTAGGGGCTTACATTAAAAAAAATTATAAATAACCTTGCAACTATTAGCCTTATTGTAAATCTTTAGGCCCCTTCATTGTCAGCTCTTTAGGATAAGTTTTTAGACATCCATTTGCTGGGTTATAGGGTATGCTCATTTAGTCTCTTGATAAATACTGCCACCTTTTCCCTAAGAAATATAGCAACAATTTTGATTCCTACCAGTGTTGTGAGTGCTGATTTCCATCTCTCTTTTACTTTTCTTTTTTTACCACTTAAATTGCAACTATTTTTGATCCTTCATCAGTCATTGCTTAAAGCCCAGTGAAGAGCAGACTTCACAAGGGATATACCATACACCTACTGTAGACCAAAGGGCTAAGAAATCAAACTGAGAACTTCATGCTTCAAGAAGTTCAGGGCAGTTAACTTAATCCTGCTTAACCATGAAATCCTAGGTTCCTGGCTTAGGATTCTCTCAGTCTTTGAACGTACAGAAAATCCTGTTGTTTAGTGGCCTAAGGATATAGCTTGCATTAACTGAATCTACCCTGTCATCGTTCCTCAAAGTAATTCCTAACAATACTGTTGTTAGAAAAACTTAGCAAAGAATTTAATTCAAGTTAAAATGCCAACATGAGAGAAAATCATGTCTAACCCAACATATCATACCAACCAAAAAGAGCCAGTCTACAAATAACTGTCTCAAAGTTTGATCTGGGAAGGTACTTCATTAGGAAAAGCAGTATATGTGCACACTAATAGCCTATGGTTAGATTTTTTTACTGTGTCGTGATATAATAATATTTCCAAACACACATACAGACACTGAATTTTCTTGGTCAAATGTCAAGTGCAAATTTATCACATAAGGAGGGTTTGCTCATTATGGCATTTCCTAAATAATCAGTTTTAGAGATTTAGCAAGTAATAAGAAATCAGTAAGCTTGAAGAGCAACAAAAACATTGCGCCTGGAGATTAGATTGAATGGAGCACATCGTGAGCAAGCTTAATAACGTAGAAGATACTGGAAGTGTCCAAAAACATTTGTTAGAGGGAAATGTCAACTAATATCTAACTTACACTTGTTTTATAATGCACACACATGGGCACATGCACATTAAAAAGTCAAGACATGAGGAAAACATTGGAACAGTATTGGCTAAGATACCATTTCCTTTCCAATGTGTACCATGAGTTTCTGTAAGTGTAGGCATAAATTAAGTTTTGGGGTTTGATAGTTCTGAGCAGTGATTCAGTCTTCTGCCATAACTGGTGATTTCATTCCCTTTGGCTTGTGTCTGTCCGTAAAACTTTATTTATGACATTCCACTTGACTTTTCTCCTATCTTCCTCTTTTTATTGTTTGTCATGTGAAGACAGATTCACTGGTGTCAGCACCACTGACTTATGGTGAAAGCTGAATGTAGGCAAATCCTGGCTTGGGGCGTGATGGTGAGAGCAGGGGTGGTTGGGGACTGGAGAAGAAACTTTGAGCATGTATAGGCAATCTTGCCCCCAGTGGAGTGAAACTTGGCTGATGAAACTAGGAGGCAAAAATACCTGATTCTTTATGCATAGGCACAGATATACAGTATATCTATTGCATTAAAATATTATGAGAGTGATGATTAGTAAAAAATGTCTAAAAGGCTGGTGGGAGGTGGAGGCCATAATGAGGAAAGGTTAAGAGGTAGTGACTGAGAGGAAAAGTAGTTCTTCACACGGCACTCAGCTGCCTAGAAATGACCCAATTTAAGAACCTCTGTTCTTAAAAAGGGAAATATTCATTTTTAAAGGATATTTCCAATGACAGTCCTTTGGAGTGGAGGTTATAGAATAAGTTTCTCTCATTTTCTTTTCTACCTCTACCTTTCTAGGATTTCCAGCACAGAGTACAACACAGGATAAAGGTCTGCATCAGAAATGACAGCCTGCTTGTATTTGTGAAAAGTTAAATGGCTTCGAAATGATGACCAGCATCATTGTTGATGAGACGACAATGTAGATTCATTGGCATCTAATACGTGTTAGGTACTTTGTCTATGGTTACTACCTTAGTTAACATAACCACCCTGCAGAATAGGTATATTATCCCCAGCTAAGCAGCAATTATGCGCCGAACCGGAATGTGAACCCAGGTCGGTGTGACTCTCAAGGAGATACCCTTTCCACTGGACCATACCACTCCTCATGAAGCAAACAGTTCAGACGAAGGGTCCCTGGAAAGCTCTCTTGTTCCTTACAGAAGGTTTTTGCTTCTCTGGAGTTTTGACCTTGGATGCTCCTTTAGGTGCTGTATCACTCACGTAACTCACACTCATCTTGCCCTTCACATTGTAATCTTAGCCTGTCCTCAAATGGCTCAAATGCAAATGTCTTCATTTTTCATTATCACTTATATTTAATGAGATGCACTTAAGTTCCTAAATGAGGGTCCTTCCATTCTACTTGAATGAACTGTATCACAGAATAACCAGCATTACCACCCAAGCCAAAAGCCTGGTTTCGTAGAAGCCTGTCACTGTAGATGGGCAGCCCTTATGGTTGATAAGCTGTATCTTTCCTTTTAAGCCCCCAGATGCTGTTTGGAAATATGCAGTTATGTTCTCCTCTATCATATTGGTTTTCCAAGGATCCTTCGTCCTATTTCTTTCTCACTCATAAAAACATTTGGGCCAGGCACGGTGGCTCACGCCTGTAATCCCAGCACTTTGGGAGGCTGAGGCGGGCAGATCACGAGATCAGAAGTTCGAGACCAGCCTGGCCAACATGGTGAAAACCCGTCTCTACTAAAGATACAAAAAAATTAGCCGGGCGTGGTGGTGCGTGCCTGTAATCCCAGCTACTTGGGAGGCTGAGGCAGAAGAATTGCTTGAACTTGGGAGGCGGAGGTTGCAGTGAGCCAAGATCACGCCACTGCACTCCAGCCTGGTGACAGAGCAAGACTCCAACTCAAAATAAATAAATACATAAATAAATAAATAAAAATAGTATATATTTTGGTCATATATCTGATTATATTGATTAACCACAGACCAAACATAAATATTCTCATTCAACAAGAAAGGTTTTTGGCTTTCAGCTTGATGTAATGACTGTACAGGGGAATTTAACACATTCTTTATGCCACGAGGCCCTTCAAATCTTATTATTTTAAGAACTGTTCCTTTAAAATGATGCTGTATTTGGCTCTTTTATTCTGTTACTTTCTGCCCAATAAATACTCCACAGTTTTCATTTTTCTCCATGTCATTACTACTCTGTTAGCTGAGCCTTGCACTTGTGGCATAAATTTTATTTTTCCAAAATGAAATGTCAGAAGGTTAAGAGATCAAGCAATCAGCTGCTACATCCCTTTTATAACATGTTTTCTTCTATTTAAGAGGCAATATTCTACCATCTTAAGATGCAAGAAGACTATATTTTCCATCTTCTTCAACCCTCGTTTCCATTATTTTTTAGATAGGGTAGCCTCATAGCTATCAAGGTTTAAGTGGTAGCTCTGACAGTGGAGGTAGCTAGAGGCTGTTCTGAGAGAATATTTATGTATAATGGGAGACTCTTACTCTCCTCCCATCCTTTTTTATATGATGAGAAGATAGTTTTCCTGGATATCACAACATTTTGTTATTTTAGAGAGAAATGGGAATTTCATAAATATAAATAGATTTTCTTTAAAGCACGGTGCTTTGATTCACAAACTGTATAATAAAATAATCATGAACTGTGTAAAAGTATGACACTTAAAATTTACTTTCCCATAGCTATAGAAGGAAAAGGTGGTTTAATTAAATGACAATGCCAGAGCTTTTTTTTCAAAATGTATTTAACAACAAGGGATATCATGGATCATATGAGATTAAAAAACAGGCTGGATCTGATTCCAGAATTCAAGTTTATCTTCTTCCAGAACAAGTGTTCTTTCTTTGACACAAAACGACAACAAAAACAACCCTCCCACCATCCACCAAACAAAAACAAAAGCGGTAACAACCAATGAGGTGCGGTAGTTTCCTTATAGATACATTGCATATTTTTCAGTTCTATATTACAAATTTCATCACCTTGACCTTATGCATTTACAGATGACCCTGCAATAGATTATATTCAGTGAGTTTGTGCTTTTTCTTAGCATAGAAGAAAATGCTAAGAAAAATGCTGTAATTTACAAACTACTGATATGGTTATCCTGTTTCCTTTTGTCTAATGGATGCTGTGTCTTCTTCCTTCTTACACACAGACTTGTAGAGTTTTGAAGCTGAACTGGATCTATTTTTGTAGATGAGCAAATCAAAGCTCAGTGAATTAAAGTTACACACTTAGTCTAGCAAAAGAACTGGTAGATGGGGAGCCTGAGCCAGAAAAGTGTGGAGGTCAGCGGAAGAAGACATTTTTCTGTGCTGAGAGAGAAACATCCAAGCAAGAATTCAGGATGTTTAAGATGTGTTTAGAAGATGATTGAAACTCAACATGCATGATTTGGTTTCTGTTTTCTGAGAGAAATGAATATTTATGTCCAATATTATTGTACAAAACCGGTATTTGCCCAGGAGTCCGACCCAGATTAAAATCCTAGCTCTGTCTCTTCTTGTGTACCTGCAAGCAAATGGACACATCTAATTTTCAGTTTTCTCATCAGTAAAATGAGGATAAGTTATATTCCATAGGATTACAGTGAGAATGTAATATAATGTGTGAAGTACTTTGCATTATGAATCGCCCATAGTACATGCTTAACGAGTGACTTTTCATTATCCTTACTTCTCTGATCTTGGCTGTATACAGGAAGACTGTATGGAATTATGCCCAATCCTATAGCATTATCATGGTAAAAATAAGTGACCCACATGCGTAATCTGAAGAGTTAGGTCAGAGAATAAAAGAATAAAGAGGGAGCGTCTTGAACCTAGAGAAAGTGAGGTGCTCTGCAATGTTCCCATGGTTAGACTTTGATGTAATTTAATTTGTTTAAATAGGGTAGATTTCTAATAAAGGACAGAAGTATTAGATAAACAAACAGGAAAAGAAGAAATCTTTCTGATCATCATGACGTTATATATTTAAAGAAGTTAAAGCAACATTATTTTAATTGGAAAGATGTATGTTAATAGGAACAGAAGGGAGAGCATTCATTAAAAAAAAATTTTGACAACCCCAATTCAATAACTTGTAATAGCATAGTGGTGGTTAAGATTAAGGATTTGGAATCAGACAGATGTGGGTTCACACCCCAGCTCCCCACATGCTGTGCAACCTAGGCAGGTAAGTAACCTCTAAAACTTGGTATCTGTATAATGGTAATATGTATGAGGTTGAATCACATGAAATTAACACTTTCGTAAGTCAAAACCAGTCAAATACTGGATAATTCATATGATTCAACCCAGCTGTGAGAATAAAAAGATAACGTAACTAAAGTTATTACCACAATCACAGGCACTAAGTGCTCCATATATGGTAGTTATTATTATGTTAATGTATCCAACACCTGGAGAAAAAAAATTACATCACAATTACTCCATACAATGAAGTAAGATAAAAACAGTTGAAATCATGACTGTGAAGAATAATTAAGGGTATAAAACTATAATCATAATAAAAACGCTAAATTAAAAAAATGAAGATCTAATACTATATATACAATTTCATCCAAATTTTAAAACATATATGCAAGTCTATTTGTCTGTTTATATAGAAAGCTGTCTGGAAGAAAATATATTAAAATGTTAAAAACAACCCTTGATAAATGATATTAATAAAAATTATATAAGAATTATATTATTTTCTTTCCATAGTTTCTTCCCTTTTTCTACAAACTCAGACTACTTTCATAATCAGTTAAAGTATGTACTTTTTCATTTACCCCTCAAAGTACAAAAAGCTAACAAGAGTTCTTGCCATATATAGGAATAACACCCTATTTGATAAATGCCATTTTGTTACCACTTTAAAATTTAAAAATAAACATCTTAGGTATTGATTTCTTTTGAGTTCTAATTTCCTTCTGCATAGTGTTTTTGTGTATGTTGTGTATGGCACAGGGTTAAAGAAAAAACTAAAACATGAGATGTCAAGGCAGAGTTACAGAAACAAAAATTTAGGCTGTTAAGACTAGGGGAAAAGGTGTAGAATTTAAGAATGTGTCGTAGTCCAGCCAGACTGCTATAACAAATTACCGTAGACTGGGTGGCTTTTAAACAAACAAACAAAAATTCATTTCTCACAGTACTGGAGGCTGGGAAGTATAAGATCAAGGTGCTGGCTGGTAAGGGCCTGTTTTCTGGTTCACAAATGTCCGTCTCCCACTGTGTCCTCACAGAGCAGAAGTGGTAAGATAGCTGTCTTGGGTCTCATTTCTAAGGGCGCTAATCCCATTCATGAGAGCTCTACCCTCATGATCTAATCACCTCCCAAAGGCCTCACCTACTGACACCGTCACCTTGGGGTGAGGATTTCAGCATATGAATTTTGGTGGGGACAAACATTCAGTCCACCGCAGAGTGGTAATTATTTAAGTATGGAACTAGCAGTCATCAGAAAAGACTTTTTGACTATTTGTATATTCTTCAAGAATTTTCCTTTCCCAGTTTTGTGTAGCCTCTCTACAATTCTGCCTTTGGGGAAACTTTATAGGTGAGACCTAGCATAGCTCCTGAAGGAGACAATTTTAGGAAACTCCTTTGGATGTAGCTTCCAATGGATGTGTCTTAAACCAAAATCTACCCTCTCATAAGTATGTCATGAAAAAGCATGGATGATGCTTCTACGATGCTTGTGTTTATAAAATACTTTGACAAATCTCACCTCACTATGATCTTGTGAGATGAACAGGGCATGAATTATCTTATCCATCTTGTAGAATAGACAAGAAGATGGGAGGGTAAGTGAATTAATTGTCTTGTCTTCCACCACTAGAGCACAGTAAGGATTAGAATGAAGACTTCCACTTCCCAAACCTAGGCTTATGTGCCTCTCTGTGCAGGGCTTTTTAAAGATATATTTTAGGGTATCTTGTAATACAAATAAGAAATCTTATAATATAAAATAAGAACACAGGCCGGGCATGGTAGCTTATGTCTGTAATTCCAGCACTTTGGGAGGCTCAGGTAGGCAGATCACCTGAGGTCAGGAGTTTAAGACCAGCCTGACCAACATGGAGAAACCTCATCTCTAATTAAAAACACAAAATTAGCTGGGTGTAGTGGCACATGCCTGTAATCCCAGCTACTCAGGAGGCTGAGGCAGGAGAGTCGTTTGAACCCGGGAGGCAGAGGTTGTGATGAGCCGAGATCGCGCCATTGCACTCCAGCCTGGGCAACAAGAGCGAAACTCCATCTCGAAACAAACAAACAAACAAAATAAAACAAAACACAGAGAAAAGGGAAAGTAAAAAATGAAAAAAAAAAAGAGCAAAGAATAAATGAAAATTCTAATGCCTGATTACTTTTTATGTTACTTCCTGTCTCTGAGAACATAGTAGTTTGAGGCTGTAAAATTAATACAAATACCCAGATCCTGATCAGTGGCTGATGTATAAGCATGGAATGTTTGGTTCTTAAAACCACTTGAGGAAAGAGCTTATTGTGTAATTATAGCTGTGCTTCCTGTCTAATATTGTTATAGGCAGAGATGTGGAAGCTCTTTCCTTCAGACACTAAGTACAGAATTGAGTTTTAAGAAAGAACACGTACCCATATTGTGAAGACACTTTACTCTCAGGTGAGTATTCTCAGCATTAACCCTTTCCAAGCATCTTCAGCCCTTCTAGAGAAATGGTTAAGTATTAGAGATGGCACTGGACGGCTGGTCAGAAAACCTAAGTTCTTGCCAATTAGAATCCATGAGACAAATAAAAAGACAAGTGATGGAAACTCAGGTGGCCCGTTTCCTTTTCCGTAAAGTAAGGGGTTTGAATTAGGCTAGTAGTTCTTGACTGTGGTGCATGACATATAGCATAGCATTTTATGAATGCTGGTGTCTGATCCAGCCTCCAGAGATCCTGACTTTATTGGTCTAAGTAAATTTCTCCAAGTGATGGTGATGCCTGGCAGGTTTAAGAACCACTGGGTTAGATGACCTCTGAAATGCCTGTAGCTCTCAGATTCTATGTTATTTTGGTTCTGTTTTTCCTTCCAAGAGCAAACCAGGGAGGGGATACAATATTCCACCTCCTGCTTTCCTCCTCTCTTGGTATAACTTGCTGACTTGTAATCGGGGTAGTGATTTTCAAATTTTAGTGGTGAATAGTAAATAGCTAGTTAAAATGCAGATTACTAGGCTCCACTCCATGAAATTCTGATGTGGTAGACCCGGGGCATTGCCCAGAAATCTATATTTTTCACAAGCATCCACATGATCCTGAGGCCATTGATTGAGAACCAAATTTTGAAAAACACTGTCAAAGGCATGATTTGTAACCTCATGGATAGGATTTTGCCTGAGGAATCTATGGGATCCTGATTTACTCTGGCATACAACTTTGGCTAAATTGAGACGTAGGTGCAGTGACTCGAAGACCCAAACCTCATAGCTCTGAGCCCCTCTCTTCATTTAGGTTTCAACCAAGTAGCTAGGGTGCTGGCTTTCATCAAAAGTTGCTCTGAATAAGTAACAATAAGAGGATTTAGAGTAGACAACAGTTTCTATAAACAAACAGAAACATAAAAATGGTAATGAAAAACTGGGCAAAAGATGTGAACACGCATCTCAGAAGAACGAACCCAATGATGAATATGCATTCACCATATCGGGGAAATAAAAGTCAGTTAAAAAAAGGTATCATTTTTCACCAATCAAATTGGCATGCATTTCAAAAGTTTGGTAGTGTCAAGTGATTACTAGGGAAAGTAGTGCTGATACAGTCATGGCGTAATACAAACTGGATGAGCCAGTTTAGGAGGTAATTGGGTAGTGCTCTTAATTAAATATGCTCTTATTCTTTGATGCTAAAAATATAATTTTACTTCTCAGTATTAACCTGAGAAATACTGGAACATAAACAAAAATAAATATGTTCAAGAATGTTTTTAAAATAGAAAAATGATAACCATGTATATGTCCATAAAGAAGCAAGTGTCCAAATAAATTGTGGAAAAATTTTAGCAAATATTACACAAGAATGAGAAGAAATGAGGTAGATCTGCATGGACTAGCTTGGCAGATCACTGAGACTTATTGCTGAGTGTAAAACCTAGTTACAGAATGGTATTCATCGTGATAACTCATCTCCAGAGTGGCACCATGAATCCTTTCCCTTGCCATTTCCCCCATCAAGAGGTTGCATCTATTTCTATCCTTCCCTTGAATCTGGGCTGGTTTCAAAGAATTCCTGGACCAGAAAAGTGTGGCAGAAGTCATTCTGGGTCTTAAGAAGCTTTGCAGATTCCACCTGGGTCTCTTGGAACACATTATTGCAACTCTTGCTCTAGGGGGAAGTCATCTGCTCTGTAAGAAGTTCTGTTGTCCTAAGAATGTCATGTGGAGAGGGGATGACAGCCAACCTTGGCTGTTCCAGCCATTTATGTCACCCCAGCCCAGGCAATAGGCATGTGAGTGAGGCTGCATCCTGGACATTATGGTCCCAGCAGATGCCATGTAGAGGATAGCCAAGGTCCTGGACATATGGCCCCAGTCAAACAATTGCAGCCATCCTTATCCTTTTGAGCCACCCAGCTGAAGTTCCAGACATTGTGGAGCAGCCACACTGTTCCTGCTGTGCCTTGCCCTAATTTTTGACTCACAGAATTGTGAGCATAAGAAGTGTCAGTCTTTTTACAACATAAGAAGTGTCAGTCTTTTGTGTGGTTTGTTATGCACCAGTAGATAAACAGAACACTCACAGTAATACTATTGTGTTTTAGAAAAAATACTAAAAAATATAAGATACCATCTGTATTTGTGTCTATATATGTATATATATAATCTAAAAGGACAGACACTAAAATGATGACAATATTTACATCTGGGTCAGAGAGGAAGTCAAGCAGGAATGAACACGGTGGTCCTTAAAAGGGACTTTAACCTTACATAGAGTCACGATTCTGTCAGGAAGAGAGACACTACTGGGTTGATTCAAGCAGGAGGGGTTTGATTTCAGGTAGGTGTTTACAAAAAGGACAGGAGTAGCAAAGATCAGAGAACGCTGACACTAGTGGTCAGGCATGCCACCGATTCAGCAAGTTGCAGGAAAAAACCTGGGATGGTCCCCCCTGCTTGGAGGGGAAATGTCTGGAGGCTGCTGCAGAGCCTCCCAGCTGCGGGAACCTGGACACCTACCCTCACTGGCGAGGAGCAAGGATCTGAATTCTTTCTCCCTTCTGCTTTCAAGCCTGGGCTGAGTGCCTCCTATTGATGAAATTTAACCCACCAATTGTGGAGGTTTAGGGGCTTTTTTAGAGCCCAGTGGAAGTCCATAGGGAGGAGGGCTCACAGTAGCTGCCTTACTCCTTCCTTCCTTCATTTGTAGTGTGTCGTGACACACGACAGATGACATGTTCCCAGTACAGTGGATGTATGCACTATTTTACCTACTTTAACAAAAACAATCTTTTTCAGTGGACCAGTGGCTTAAAAGGATTCCTACAAAGCAACTAGAATACTAATAGTGCAAGCATAGCTGATCTGTGAGAAAATGGTAACACTGACACTTTTTTACTCAAACTTTTCCCTCCACATTATGAAATTCAAAACAATGACATGCTAATCTTATATTAAAAAATTTAAAATTATTAAACACACTATTTGAAATATAGGGGAATGCACATATTACAACATATTTCTCTGGAGTTACTTTTTCTAACTATTATACCCATTAAAACCAAGAGTCCAAGCATCCAAGTAAATTCAACAAAGATTTAGACCTTTAAATTACAGTAAGCCAAGAAAAAATAATAGGAAAACAAGAAAAGTGTTTTTGAGGCATTAAAAGAAGATATACAATTATATAAAATATTTTTATCACATCTTTAGCTCTTTTAAAACTCTATTCTTGTATGTTTCAAAATGTTCCTAAATACTTATTTATAAATAAGTTATGAACATGGACATAAATGTTCAATCATATTGAAATCACAAAATATTATAAGGCAGCAATCAAAAATATTTCTGTGCCATTATAAAGGAAATAAAATATATAATTATTTAAATACATTTAAATTTCATCTTCATTTCATAATATCCATTTTCTATTTTCAGTCAATATTAATACATATACATATTTGTAATTTATAAAAAGTATCTGTATATTAGGGATGAGTGCTTGTATGTTTCTGTTGCTGGAGTACAAAATCAACTTGTTTGAAGATCTATTCTAGTCCATGAAAATGCCTGGCTGTGGCCTAGAATATGATAGGTGGGTTTCTTTGATGTTGTTTAGGCTTCATTTAAATGCAAGTAGGCGCTTCTCCAGGTTGGAGTGGATGCCCACCATTGCACTCGTGTGTGTGTGTGTGTGTGTGTGTGTGTGTGTGTGTGTGTGTGTTCTACAGAGTGTACAGGAAGACAAAAAAAAACCCAGACAAATTCAATTTAGTTATTTGGTTAGCAAATTCAATTTTCTGATTAACTGTACTCAAGTCATGGTGAAGGGATAGAGAAGTAAGACACTGGATTGCTGCCTCAAAGGAGGTTACAATGTCACTGTCATTGGGCCAAAAGACATAAATAAGCACATGTGTGGTATAATAAAGATATAAAGCATCTTTATTATAAGTATGTGTTTAGTCTAGAGAAGGTAAATATATTGAAAGCTATGGGCTAGAAAGTAGACTTAGGCTAGTTACACAGTGTTGTGTGTTGCTTTCCTAGTCTATGAAGATAATAACACTTCCCTATACACCTCACAGATCACTGTGAAATTAAAATAACTACAAGTTAAGAACCTAATGTAACATATACACATAACAGGAATTATATTTTAGCTTAGAAATCTACATTCTTTTACAAGCTTTAGTTTGGTTTTTTTCCTTTTTCTTGCAAATGGAAATGATGATGGTTGCATCCCTGTTTTAAATCTAGGCTTACTATATTGGAGCTTTTGGAGACCTTAAATTTTAAGCTATTTCTATGTAAGATGGGGGGCAGTGAGGGATGTCTTCTACTCATGAGCTGAGCACACTTTAGGTTTCTTTTGAGAACTGTTGTTCTTTTACTTCTTTAAAGATTGAGGGAAAACTCTCCTAATAATGCATGTTAATTAATTTATAACTCTTGTTTTAAAAAAAGTTTTCAAAAGGAAAATATTGAATAAGCTGGGGTTTACTGACCTCTGATGGCCGGAGTTAAAATTGCTACTTTTGTCATGCCACTTAAGATGACAATGTAAAGCTCTTTCTGCAAACTGCCCAAGTCCAGGTTGTAAGGCAGTCAAGAACCACCAGACAAGAAGAGGGAGACCACAGGATGTCAACTAGTCAAACTTTCTTTTCTCAAGCAGGATTTATTTAGTTAATTTTAGGCCCAGCCTTTGTTAAATCAATGGTAATTTATTGAATACAGTGTGTAAGTCAGAGTATTTCTGACCAGAAATCCAAACTTCGTAAGTGGTTAATTAGCATTTAAAAGACTATCCAGAAATCCACACTAGAGAAATGGCTGACTACAGCATTTCAAATATTGCTATCTAAATCTGCAATAGAGTTTGTTAATTAGCATAGTGATATTTAACAGTATTTCTTTGGAGATCTGAAAGCTTCTGAGACATGTAGTTGGCTGGAAATATTGTATAGGCATCTTAGCTCTTGCGTGATTAGGGTGTAAGAATCTGACAATAAATGTTTGTACATGGAGCGAATTAAGTCTAAGCCTCGCTTTCATTATAGTGTACCTGGTAGCAAAGATATAAGGGAGGAGATAATAGCTCTCACCTACTTCTGATATTTGGAGGCATCCAGAGTCACCAAAGAGAAACCGACTATTGTGAAGTGGTTAGATTGGCTTAGGTCAACTGTAACAAGCCATCCATCATATTCCTAAAACTTTACAGAAGAAATGACTACAGAAGCTGATGTGTACCATTTCCATATGTTTTATACCGTATTTCATCAGGATATTCCTCCTAATTTTTACCCCAAATCACATGGGTTATAATTTAAGCATAGTCCCATTGAATACAGATAAGGAGAGAAATGAACTATCCCCAGCCAATATTATATTTTTCTGGTAGAATTAGCTTAAAAAATACAAATACATCCATGGCCAAAGACACTTGATTTGAATAGTAGTTAAGCAGATGACATTGCTTTCGCATGGCTAAGTATAGCTGGGAAGTTGTTCAGATGTCCTAGGGGACACTACTGGTAGCCTAAACTGCAGTCATCATTTTGGTACACAAGAAGCTTGTACTATGTCAGTGTCACTGTTCTGTCAATTTACTAGAAGGGAAATAGCAATAATAAACTTGACATACTATTTTATAAAAAATTTGTTTCCTATAAATAAGTATATACTTAAAACTGGATTTATATCATATTTTCAAAAAAAAATAGACTCATACTGCTTTGAAACCAGGATCCAGTACTAACAAGTTGACCTTGAAGGCCTTTTAAGATTAGATCTCAAGGGATCTCGTGACCTCATCTCTACGCCTTTCCCCTAATTTTGTCTTCTTTGCCTTAGCCTCCCTAATTTAACTTAGTAAAGTCACATGAGGTTCTTACAATGTCTTCAAGCGAGGCAGGAGTAACCACAGCAAAGAGAGGAGAGACCACTTCTGTTGCCATGCCAAGCTGCTTTTGAGGCAGCCCCCAATAATCCCCACCTCCTGGTATTTACATCCTCTCCTCGTGTGTGGGCTGGGCCTAGTGACTCACTTACAATAAATAAAATATGGAAAAAGTCATGGAATGTCATTTCTGAGATTAGGTTAAAAAGAGATTGTGACTTCTGTCTTGGACATCCTCCGTGGTCTTTTGCTGGCTTGTTCTAGGGGAAGCCAGCTGCCATGCTGTGAGTTTCCCTTTGGAGAGATCCATGTAGCAAGAAACTGGTATCTCTGGTTAACAGACAGTGAAGACCCAAGGCCTGCCAATAGCCTTGTGAGTGAGCTGGGAGGTGAATCCTTCACCAGCTGAAACTTGAGATGACTATAGCCCCAGCTACAGCTTGATGGCCACCTTGCAAGAGACCCTGAGTCAGAAACACCCAGCTATGCTGGGCCCAGATTCTCGACACTCAGAAACACGAGATAATGAGCGCTTGTTGTCTCAAGCCACAAAGTTTTGGGGTAATTTGTTATGCATCAGTAAATAACTAATGCAACTGCTAAAGGAGACTCAGCAAGTTTGGGGAGTTCCAAGTGCTCAGAGTCATCTAAACCCAGCCAGCGATCCTATTCCAGTTCTTAAGCTTTAGTTTTCCCAAACAATCTCTTCATATTTCACGGAAAGAGCCTAACGAGCCTCCAAATTAAACTGAAATTCTAATTCTGTACTCTTCAGGATCATATTCTGATTGATTTTTGGGTACATAGCCCCATGGTTATAAGAGATTTGTTGAGACCAGTCAAAGGAGGAGATCTCTGGTTTTCTGACCATGTTTTAAAACGAAAATGAAAAACCTTAGCTTGTTGTGTTCTTTCTAAGCTCTTTAGGATGGTTGTTGTATTCCCCATTCCCACTTTAATTGCTAGATAATCTGGTAAAGCCATGCTGGCAATAGGCACGTCATCCTAAGAAACCACAGGTGATATAATTTAAGCAACCATCTTGCAAACACATGGACTACACATGTCTCATTTTTCATGGTACCCAGACAATCCCCATCTTCTAATCCAATCAGATCTGACAATTAATTCCACATTTCTATCCTTGAGAGTCTGGTCCTTGCAACTGCTTCTGGTAAACCCTGTCTGTGTTTAGTGCAGGCAACAGTAATCAGCCTAGGTATTTACAGCAGAAAGAGATTAAGACAGGATATAAGGTGCTTAAAAATCATTGGAAAGTCTGAGGAAATGGAAGCCAGGCGGCACTGCTGGAACTATTGAATTCAAGAACAGACTGGGCTATTTATTGCTTAACTTAGTCATTCATATATGCAACACATATTGATTGAATATCTGTTAAAATCCAGGTACCCAGGTATTCTAGGCCCTAGGTGAATACAACTGAAAAGTCCTATAATCTCATAGAGCTTGTATTATAAATAGAGCTATAGCTGCTTTATAGGTTGATGTGAAATTAAAGAGCAGAGGTTTGGAGGGGTTCCTTAAGATTGGGTATTCGGGGAGACTGCTTTTGAGAGGGTGATATTTGACAAAATTTCTGATCAATGAGAAAGAGCCAGCCACGTGAAGATTTACTGGAAGGGCATTCCAGGCAAACAGAGCATTTAGTGCAAAAGCTATAAAGTAGGAATGAGCTTGCCATATTCCAGAACAGAAAGGAGGTGATACTGTCTCAGTAGGCAAGGGGCTGGGAAAATGGCAGGGAGGAAAGTCAAGGGTTTGGCAAGGAATACAACATGTTGAGCTTTGAAGGCCATCATAAAGTGTTTGAGTTTTGTTCTAAGTGTAGAGGGACATGTTGGAGGGCTTCAACAAGGGGAATGACATGATCTGATTAACGCTTAGAGACGATTCGGGCTCACCTGAGCTCTTCTGTCATTTTTTTTTTTTTAAATAAGTAAAGTTTTATTGCAACATAGTCACATTTATTCATTTATGTAACATCCATGGCTGGTTTTGACTGTGAAGATAGTATTTAATGTCTGTAACAGAAACCTTTATGCCCATTAGGAATAAACCATTTACCATCTGTTTAAAAATAATAATAATAATAAAGTTTGCCAATATCTGGTCTCAACAAAAAAATACAAAATGCAAATTAAATGAAGAATTTTAGCTACCCACATTTTGACAGGTCAGTAGGTTAAAGACAGGTCAAAACATACACAGCAGTTAAACTGAAAAACATATTAAAATTTTGGTTATCTCTAAAGTCAATATGATTCAAACATTGTAATGTCCCCATTCAAAATGCACAGATAATTTAAAAATTATGTTACTTTGATTAACTTTCTCAATCAAGAAAGCCTCCTTTGGTAGAGACCAGGGGTTGGCAAGCTAAAGGCTGGAGGGCCAAATCTGGTTTGCAGCCTGTTTTTGTACAGCCTTTAAGCCATATAAAACATTTTAAAAGATTATACACAATACAAACAAAGAATATATTACAGAAACTTCATATGACCGGCAAAAAACTAAAATGTTTACAATATAGTCCTGTACTGAAAAAGTTTGTTCACCTCAAGGTAGCTCTTCTGTCATTTTTAAAGTACTCGCATTTGTACTTGTTCTCATTGCTTAAAGAGTGTTACTTTAGCTACTGTAGTTTAAATAGTGATATATTAGTATGTTATTTTCTTCTATGAGAACAACTCTGCTATGCTTCCTGCTTTTAGACTCACACGTGTTCTGTCTGGTCAACTTTGCTTATAACATTTCCAGAATCGTGTTGTTTCTACTGTTTGCTTTGTGCAAGGATTTTATAACGGCTCTTGGCAAAAAGCAATGTCTTTTCTGATACACGGTATTTGAATTTAGGACTAGAGACTATAGTAGTTAGTTGCCTAGATCTGTAGCAAATGCTTAATACAAATTTCAATGAAACTGCAATGATGTGGGATTTCTGTTTAGCATCTGTTATTAAAATCTAGAGTGAGCTAAGAAAACCTTTGAAGTGACTTTACAATAAACTTTACTAAATGACTTCAGAATTTGATAATTCATCATCAATAACCATCAACAGTTAATTGATTATATTTGAAAATCAGTTTAATTATTACCTTCCCTCCCAATTACACTTGTGTACATACAATTTTGACAATTTTAATTGATTTAACTCACTACTTCAATATCAATTCTTTAGTTATTTCAAATGTCTTATCATAATGTAATTTGGGTACTTGACAAATATTTTTGAGTATGTACTGCTGTATTCCAGGCACTTTGCTAAAAACAAGACAAAGTTTCTCCTGAACTTTACAGTCTAATGGAAAGAATAGTTGCTTAAGAATACCAGGTTGGTGCAAAAGTAATTGTAGTTTTTGCCATTTTTTTTTTTTTTTAAGTAATGGCAATTACATTTTTTTTCTTAACCAACCTAACAATTAACTCTAATTGTTGAGCATTGTATTGGGGAACCTGACCTGGTCCTGGGGCTCCTCTGAGGAAGAGATATTTACCCTGAGACCTGAACAAGACTCACTGGCCTCTTGAAGTGGAGTTTGGAGAGTTTCCATGCAGTGGGACCCGACGGTGAGAAGTCAGAAGCCCCAAAGCATGAAGCTCTTGAAGGACTGAAAGAAGACTGGGTAGTGGTGCAAGGCAGTATGATTTATTTGATGTCCTTTAGGAGCAGAAAAACTTTTTTTGGCATTTATTTTAAAATTGGTATGCAGCTGGGTGTGGTGGCTCATGCCTGTAATCCCAGCACTTTGGGAGGCCGAGGCAGGCGGATCACTTGAGGTCAGGAGTTTGAGACCAGCCTGGCCAACATAGCAAAACCTGGTCTCTACTAAAAATACAAAAATTAGCTGGGCGTGGTGGTGGGCACCCGTATTCCCAGCTATTCCGAGGCTGAGACAGGAGAATTGCTTGAACCCAGGAGGCAGAGGTTGCAGTGAGCCAAGATCACACCACTGCATTCTAGCCTGGGCAGCAGAGTGAGATGCCATCTCAAAAAAAAAAAATTGTATGCAATTTGCTAAATTTAGCATTTGAAAATTCAGTTTTCCTATTAATGTTATGATCAACCTAAAATCTTATTATTTGACATATAAGTCTGATGAATTTAAACTACTACTTTAGAGAGGCTTTTAAATACTTTAAATAAATACCATCAATTTACATTTATTTTTTAAGTTCAGGGGTAAAAGTGCAGGTTTGTTACATAGGTGAATTTGTGCCATGTGGATTTGTTGTGCGGATTATTTCATCACCTAGGTATTAATCCTAGTATCCATTAGTTATTTTTCCTGATCTTCTCCCTCCTCCCACCCTCCACCCTCCAAAAGGCCCCAGTGTGTGTTGTTCCCCTCTATGTTTCCATGAATTCTTATCATTCAGCTCCCACTTATAAGTAAGAACATGTGGTGTTTGGTTTTCTGTTCCTGTGTTAGTTTGCTAAGGATAATGCCTCTAGTTCCATCTGTGTTCCAGCAAAAAACATGATCTCGTTTTTTATGGCTGCATAGTATTCCACGGTATATATCCAGTCTATCATGATGGGTATTTAGGTTAATTCCATGTCTTTGCTATTGTGAATAGTGCTGCAATGAAGAATATATGTGCATGTGTCTTTATAATACAATGATTTATATTCCTTTGGGTATATACCCAGTAATGGAATTGAGAGAATAGAATGGTACTTAAACAAATTTACAAGAAAAAAACAAACGGCTCCATTAAGAAGTGGGCAAAGGACATGAACAGAAACTTTTCAAAAGAAGACATACATGCAGCTAAGAATCATATGAAGAAAAACTCAACATCACTGATCGTTAGAGAAATGCAAATCAAAACCACAATGCGATACCATCTCACACCAGTCAGAATGACTATTATTAAAAAGTTAAAAAATAACAGATGCTGGCGAGGTTGTGGAGAAAAAGGAATGCTTATACACTGTTGGTGGGAGTATAAATTACTTCAGCCATTGTGGAAGACAGTGTGGTGATTCCTCAAAGGCCTAAAGACTGAAATACCCTAAATTATCAAACTGCAGTTATAAATTTCATTTATTCCATGTTGCTCTGTAAGTAACATAACTGCTTATCTCAACAATGAAAACCTGCTTAGGAATTTAACTATTTCTTGACAAATTAAGCTCACAGGTAAAGGTGAATCTCAAAATCACCTTAAATTTCCAAAACTGTCTAAAACTTAGCCTAATGGTCATTGTTCAACTAAAATTATAAATCTAAAATTAATGATTCAACCATAGATTTTATACAGAAATTCCAGGTTGTGGTTGGTCAATAGTTGGCCCATTTTCTTCCTTGCTCTGTGCCTGAGGAAGTTGCCAGGCATGGTCTACATCATTAGGCGGCCACGTCCTCTGGCTTCTGGTTAGGTTTGACTAAGGGGGCGTACCTGTTGGAGAGCAGCTCTAGAGAGAAGAATAAGGTCTGAGTACATATTTCCCCAGATAGAGCTCTCTCTACAGAGTGACTTCTAGCTGATTTCCTCAACTGAAGGTCCCTCAACTTCGGATCTCAGATCATATCAGAGGAACTCTCCACAAAGCCTTCTCTGTCCCTTGGCTGCTTTTGCAGGCTCAAAGGTTACAGGACTCCTCTATTATTAGCCTTACAGTATTATACAAATCCTTTTGAATTCCACACACCACAGCCACGCCATTATAAATAGTCTATTTATTAAGCTGTCCTCATATTATTCTATTCTGCCCTTTGTTTCCTGCCAGGACCTTGACTAATACAGCAATTGCTACAAAGAGCGCCCCTCAGGAAATAGACCTTCAAATACAATTGTTGGGTTAGGTTGCTCATATATTTAAGGATCTCCTTATTGGAGTGAAATGAAATAGAACATGTGATGGCACATGCTTATTTAAATGAACACGATTGAGATGAAATGTAGGCGGAAGCTGATGTGCTGAAAGATCAGGTGGCTGTTACATTAGGTCACTATGAGGCATCTGTTGGCTTCTTCTGGTAACCCAGCAAGTAAACCTAGTTGTAAAAGGAGAAATGGAAAACTTTGACGGTCTAGTTGAGAGCATGCATGGAAAATCAGAAAGCCTCATGGACCTTTGAAGAAGTCCCTTATCTCCTGTAATTGCAGGGTAGATATGGCTGAGGACTAAGAACCAGACCCAGTTACAAAGGTTGCAGAATTGCAATGACAACACATGCTCAGCTCTGACAGGCCTCTTACATAAAGGGAAGTGAAGGGAAGGGAAGAAAAGAGATTTAAATTTACGTAGATGAAACTGAGAACTTCACACCCTTGGATCTCCCCGAATCTCCCTTACTAGCAGAGGCAGCCTCCCGAACTCCCATCTGAGGGAAATAGCCTTCCCCTGTATAATTATAGTCTACAAATAATTGCCTAGCAAGCTGATGCTGATTCACCTCCATCACTCTCTAGGCCCATGATGAGAGTTAGATTTCACTATATCCCAAATGGTGAAACATAGGCCTATTCTGGGAGGATGGAGATTATATACTGAAAAAGTTACAAGTACTTATGAATCTGTATCAGCAAAAGTCTGGGGAGCATATTTGGGAATGGATTTCAAGGGCATTAGACCAAAAAGAATAAAATTTAAAGCTTGATGAGACAGAATATATTAACATGGGAACACTCACCTGGAATTTGGGATTTAATGTGAAAATTAAGCAGCCAGGAATGGTGATAATTGTCTCCTAAGTTGACTAATTGAAGCCTGCACTCAAATGGGCCTGGAGATAACGGACAAAGATGCTGCAATGGAATTGGGTTTCCTGAGCTCAGTGGGAACAATGGGACCCCAGAATGGTGGAGACCAGGTAGTGCCACTTAAACTTTGAGGAAAAGATGAGCACAACCACCCTAAAAGCTACAAGAACAGAGTGATAAAGTATTCTTACCTGAAAGGATCACTGGAAAATAAATAACAATTAATCATGGGATTTCTAGAAGCAAAATGGGCAGCTAGTCAGATGCTCTTTAACATAACAGATTAAAAAAATTCTATCTGGTGGACAGAAATCTAACTCAAGTTGCAATAGTGGTGATCCATGGAACATTTCTGCCAGTTTCTAGTTCTAAAGTAGTTAAGATACAAAGCCTCCAGGCTGAGGGGAAGGTCAGTCTCCTCGGGGGCAAAACCCTGCACTGTGGCCATAGGTGCATACATGAATCTTCCTTTAGATGTTACCAGAGGCATCTGCAGCCGTTTACTATGGGGACTGTGCCCTGGAGAAAAGGAGACACCTGGAATTCTAGGGGTTGTTTCATACTGGCTTCAAATTGATGATAATCCTTGGAGGCCCCAAAAGCCTCTGAGAGTCTTCTTATTGGTGCAGGTTCTTGTGGAAGTCTGGCAATAAATGGAGTTGTGACTGGAGTCTGTTTCACAGTGGTGCCAGTGGACTATGAATTTGTCTTGTAGTTATTAAACTAGGCTTGGGATCTATAGAGGAATAGCTATGGTTAGCATCTGGCAGAATCCCAACAGTGGTCTTCCGACCAATGAAGTGACAGTTACGGTTAGAAGGGCCAAGTAGTGGTCCTGGAACTGCCTCCATCCCCACTAGAATAGGAATTCAAAACCATATCACATCCTTGGGGGAATTAGAGAGATCAGTGCCACCATCAAAAAACTGAAAGACACAGGGATGATGATTCTTACCATGTCCCCATTTAACTCACCTGTTTGGCTAGTGCAAAAGCCAAGCAGATTATGGAGAATGGCAGCAGACTATCTCACACTTACTCAGAGGGTGAAGCCTATCAAAGCTGTGTTTTGGATGGGATAGCTTCATCCCAAATCAATACAGTCTTTGGCATCTGAACCTAGAAAATGCTTTTCATTCTCCAGATATATCAGTCAAAACAATCAGAAGCAATTTGCTTTGATGTGGTAGTGACAATAGTCTAACTCTATGGTTTTACTTAGGAATGTGTCAACTCTCTCGTCCCTATTAAATGATCTAGAGGAACACTGATTGTCCTAAGAGCCCATACCCTATTATTTTGGCCCATTACATTGATGACATGTTAATTGGACCTTGTGAACAAGCAGTAGCAAGCACCCTTTATAAGACACGTTTGTACCACAGGGTGGAAGATAAACCTTGCGAAAGTTCAGGGGTCACCACATCAGTGAATTTTCTAGGGATCTGGTACACATTGGGATATCCCCTCTAAAATGAAGTAAGTCTGCACTATTCATTGCCCACCACAAATAAGAGTCATAATGCTTATTGAACATCTTTGGATTTCAGAGGCTGATTTACTGCACTTTGAACATGGTCTGATGCATTTGCCTATTAAGTCTGATATTTTGATTGGACTCAGAGGAAGGAAAAGGCTCTATTGCAGGCCTAGGCTGCATTAGAACTTACTTTTCTATTAAAGCCTGATGATGAGTCAACCCAGTGGTATTAGAAATATATTCTTCATCAGAGATGCTGTATAGAGCCTCTGGCAAGTCCCAATAGAATAATCCCATCAGGGAACCGTAGGACTTTTAAGCAAAGCCTGTTCTTTGCTACAGACAACTGCTCTCCATGTGAAAGGCAGCTCCTAACTTTCTATGGACTTTGATAGAGACTGAATATCTGATTAAGGGCCACGAAATCTTATGAACTTGAGCTGCTCCTCAGAAACTACTTGTCATCTATTCAACAAAATGAAAAGGTAAATTGTGCTGTATCATTTCATTATTAAATGGAAATAGTGGCCGGGCATGGTGACTCATGCCGGTAATCCCAGCACTTTAGGAGAATGAGGCAGGCGGATCACTTGAGATCAGGAGTTTGAGACCACCCTGACCAACATGGTGAGACCTCATCTCTACCAAAAATACAAAAATTAGCTGGGCATGGTGGTGCCCGCCTGTAATAGAAGCTACTTAGGAGGCTGAGGCAGGAGAATCGCTTGAACCAGGGAGGTGGAGGTTGCAGTGAGCCAAGATTGCACCACTGCATTTTAGCCTGGGCAACAGGGTTTGAGTGTCTCAGTAAATAAATAACAAATAAAATTAAATAAATGAAAACAGCAGCTATGTGATGCTGAGTCTGAAAATACAAGATACTCAGATTTTTATGGAATCTCCTACCGTTTTATCATATTTTTTAAAATGCAGACTGTGATAGTTAATTTTATACATCAATCTGACTGGATCAAGGAATGTCCGGATGTCTGGTTAAACATTATTTCTGAGTGTGTCTGTGAGGGTGTTTCTGGAGGAGATTAAAATTTGAATCTATGGACTCAGTAGACTACCCTCCCTAATGTGGGTGCACATCATTTAATTAGTTGAGGGCCTGAACAGAACAAGAGGCAGAGGAAGGAGGAATTCCCACTCCCTACCCTGCCCCTTTTTCTGGTTAAATGCTTGAGCTGGGATATCTCATCTCATTTTCTCCTGCCCTTAGACCAGGATTTTATACCATTGGCTCCCCTGGGCCATACATACATGCATGTGTGTATGTATGTGTCTATATATATATATATATATATATATATATATATATATATATATATCTCCATATCCTATTAATTCTGTTTCTCTGGAAAACCCATACTAATACATTTACCTATTATCTCAAGGGGAATTACCAGTGGCTCATTCACAGCCAAAGAAAAGTGTGTTGCCATTCATACGTGTTAGCGCCAGCCAGAAATGGATGACCACTGCTTCTCAGTGCTCCTGACAGACAGAGATGAGGGCAAGACTTCTTGTGCAGAATTTTGAGCAGAATGTCTAGTTGTCCAATCTGTTTGGAAAGAAAAATGACCTGGTTCTATATTGAACCATGAGCAGTGGCTAGTGGATTGGCTAGCTGTTCAAAGACTTGGAAAGAAGGGGCCATTTACCTCTACCAGAAGGGCACCATGTTACTGTTTTATCATGGGGAGAAAAAGTGCCAGGGAATGCATAGTGTTGGACTACCTCGTAGGCCTCCTTTGCCTGATAGTTGTGGTCCATGAAAATACGGTGCCAACCCAATAGAAAGACCACCAAAGATGCAAATCCCTCAGGCAAGCGACTCTGTTTAGGGAAGGTGCTAGCAAAGAGTAGGGTAAACATGAAATGGGTCACAGAAGGCAGCTGTGATCACCACCTTGGGTCTGTGAGCAGCTGCATAAGCAGGGGCTGTACTAGCTACTGTTTATGTTCATTTATTCTCCCCTCCCCTTTCTCTCCCTGCTGACTAATATGAAGCATGCTGATAGTGGCAAATGTTTTAGATTCCATGTGGGGGCGCACATGAGTTAACAACACCATATGCTGATATTTCACATGTTTTCTATTTGGAGGTACAAGCTTTTTACAAGATGGAGGACAAGAGCCAATCCTGAGACGCAAAATAGGTTGGCTGCTTTCTGTTTGCCTGTTCACATTCCCCTTCTACCCCTTTCCACCATACACTTTGTCTTGATATGCATAAATTACACCACGAAGAACCCTCTGTCCTCGGGGGTCAGGTTCCTGTTCAGTCAATGAGAACAGGCAATACATCTGAGAGAGTGAGTTCTGGGTCTTTATTTCCTGGCTTCCCTCTTCAGGATCACTTTTGGCTGAGTGCAACCTTTAAAAGTTGCAGTTTTGCTCAGGGGGCCTCCAGACAGTCCTCTGCTTCTGGGTTTCAGCAATGACCCCTTCTTCATACTCTTCAAGCCTGAAGAGGCACTTGCTAGCTTCAGGGTACTGTTAACCCCTTACCATGACCCCATTCAGTAACCTTCCTCAGACTTTTCCAATGTGAGTCAGCTAGGTGCTTCCTACTGATTTACAGTCTAATTTTTTAGTTATTCTAATATGCCAAATTCTCTTCGATATTACAAATGCTTTAAGTAGTAACTATATCAAGATTAAACCATTGACAATAAATATTTATTCTTGATCTTAACACAAAAGTATTAATATTCTTCCTGGAGAAAAAGGTACTTATTCATGAAGTCAGCTATACATGGCTGCATAGATGGTTTCCTGAACAACTCTGGAGACAACATTCATATTAACTGGTATGAAAGAGGCACATCTTGTAGTTGGGTGCCGCACAGCTCCCCCACAATTGCATTTGGTGGCCCTGGGTCTATCAAGGACATGTTTTGGTTATTCCAAGAATTACAAGGTTAGCCTTTCTTGCAAATTGAGGTAACTATCCCAGCACACTGGTGGTGCTCATTGGCCACATAATTTTGGATTGGTCTTAGGTATGATTCTCTCCTCGTCACTGACCTATATGAGCCATTTATTTTTTATTCTGTGACTTTCAAATGGTGTGATCTTCCAGTACACATGTCCCGGATTCACATTGAGCATTATCTAATTTTTGTGTCTGATTTGAGTCTGCAAGTCTCAACCCAGGTGACTTCACCACTTGATTGAATTAAACGAATCTCTTTATTGTCTGCATCATCTCAGCTCTTCCTTCCTGGTCAGGCCACAAGCCTTAAGGCTATGTAAATGTCCTTAGTTTGAATCCTGAATATCTGTCTTTGTGAATGTAGCACAATAGTGGTCATGAATGAAGGTACAGTGACATAAAAAGAGGTTGAACGGGGTCCCGGCACTGAGAAAGGTGGGTTAGGTTTTGAAAGGCTTGAAACAGGAGGCCAACTTGATCTAGTGTGAGTTCTAAAAAGATCTTCCTGGCTGAGGTACAAAGAATGCATTGGAATGGGGCAGGTGGGAACGCAGGGAGATGAGTTAAAAGCCTATTGCCAGGTCCAGATAGAGAAAGAGTGGCTTGGATTAGTGACAATGGAAACAGAGAAAAGTGGATGGATTTGAGAAAGATTTTGGAAATAAAATGCATGGAACTTGGTGGTGACTGGATCTAGGAAGTAAGGAAGGGGAGATGTAAGGAAAGATGGCTGAATAGCTGGTGGATTGTGGTGATGATGGCTGTGCACATTGGTAGTAGCAATGATGAGGCAGGGGAGGGAGAGAATAGGAGCAAGGAAGGACCACGAATTCAATTTGAGGTGCCTGTAAGAAAGAATCCAAGTGATGAGACTGAATAAGCATTAGATGTTTGGTTGGAGAAATGCTAATCGTAATTAGAGCAAACATAGAGTACTTAATTTTTTTTAATGCAGTCCTTAATAAGTGAGGGTGGAGCGGAAGAAAACAAGGTAAAATAAAGGCAAAAAATCATTTGTTCATCTCTCTATGCCTATGTTCATTCAAATAGATTCATTCAATTATCCAGAGTCTCGCCTATGCAGATACTATTCTAGATTCTGAGTAAAGTGGTGAACTAGAGAAAGTTCCTACCCTCAAATTTCCTATTCTCAGTGGAAATAAATTCACAATGTTGAGATTAAATGGTTAATGCTATCTTTAGGAAAAAATATACAGATCACATTTGGTTTTATTTTATTTTACTGTTTTAGACATGTCACATTTATTTTGCTTTTCCTGTTATTTTGTAGGACTTTGTCTAAGTGCTCTATTGGCTAGTAGTTCATAAGTTCATAATTTTGCTAGTTTCTATAAGATGTTTATATTTGTGTATCTAGAAATGTTGATTGGTATGGTATTTCTCTTATATATTCTTGTTTTTTTTTTTGAGATGGGGTCTTGCTCTGTTGCCCAGGCTGGAGTGCAGTGGTGTAATCTCAGCTCACTACAACCTCCGCCTCCCAGGTTCAAGAGATTATCCTGCCTCAGCCTCCCAAGTAGCTGGGATTACAGGCACCCACCATCATGCCCAACTAATTTTTGTATTTTTGTAGAGATAAGGTTTTGACATGTTGGCCAGGCTGATCTTGAACTCCTGACCTCAGGTGATCCGCCCCCCTCGGACTCCCAAAGTGCTGGGATTACAGGTGTGAGCCACCACGCCCGGCCTATATTCTTTCTTGAACTTTAATAGCAGCAAAAATCCTCCTAGATATTGTCTACTAGATGAAGAAAGATGCCACCAGGAGAGGCTTTGTGTGTGTAAAATAAATTTAGTACCCAAAATATGCCACTGACATTTTTCATATAGCAGTCTTATAAATGTAATTTTAAAATAGTCCATAAAACTTTAAGATGGGAGTACTAGATTTTAGTATATGAAACTCAATTTTATAAAAAAGTATGCCTCCCTGATACAACTACTTAGCTTGAAATCACGACATATCATGTTTAAAACAAAAATAATCTTGACAGTAGAAAGAGGCTGTTCTTCTTGTTCCAAATTACATTCACATACATTTTGGTAAACAAGTTGTAACTGAACACATCTAAGTTTTAAAATTCTCTTGTTTAGAAACGTGCACACTTGCACACAGGAAGTGGAAGTTGAATTGCTTTACACTGAATAAGATAAACACATTTATGACCCAGCCTGAAAGCCTTTGTGAGACAGGGGGACTTTGAGACTTTTAGTGTGATAATGATACATTTTTGACTACTGTTGATAATATTAACTATTGACTATTAAGTTGTGAATAGTAACTGGACAGGGAGGGATTCATCCTGCCCAGGCAAATCCAAATGCTAAATAAACATTTATTGAGCACTCGGGTGTGCCAGGCATTAGGACAAGAACTTGGTCTATAAGAAAACCCAAAAGTTCATAATTCAGACAGAATTTCTTTCCTCAGTATCTGTCCACTAAACACATACGAATGAACCCTATCATATGATTTATAGTGCACATGGCTGGAAGCACTCGCTAATATCCACTCACTCCTACTTCGTTTAGGGACATCACCTACTTTTCATGTCTATATGACCCTTTTGCTTAACATTGCTCAGAAGTGAGTGTCTCATATTAACAAATTTCCTAATTGTTTGGGTAACTGATGTTTAGTCTTGTACTGGTCAGTGTTCATTCAGGCAAATGGAAGTTGTTCTTTGTATTTCAATACAGAGGATTCAAGGTTTCATCCCTATCCAATGGGATAGGGAAAGGGCAGGTCAAGAAGCACACTACCTACAATCTCAGCCAGCAGCACTGAAGTAGCTTGTCCTCAAGACCTTGCTGGACACAGACACTGCTGTGTGCCTCGTATCCACCATCTGGTCAGCATCTGCCTGCAACTGCCACTCAAGAATAATGGCCTGTCCTCCCCTTTAGAATCTCCCCAAGTGCTCTGTTCCAATTTTCATGTCCCCATTCTTTTCCAGGCAACACTTTAACTTTTACGAAAGAGGCTTGACAAGGCTCACTGTGAGTTCAGCTTTCATTGTTATCCAGTCACCCATAGGATCCAATTTTAGATTTGGCTCTCAGAAATCTTAGCTCTGCAGCTATAAGAAATAAAACGTTCTTTCAGAACATAGAAGCTTTTTTGGTTCCTTGCTTGAGAATTTATAGATCTTCCTTCCGTAAGTTTCAGTCTTAGATATCCAGCCAGCTCCATCGTTGCTGTTGTCAAACTTTCTGCTCGAAGATTCTCTTGAAGAAGTCATATGGTCTTTCAACACTTAGCTTTCTTATAGGCTCATAACTCCAGGAAACTAAAAGTGGAAATTAAAAAATTATTGAGCCTCCGCACATTGTATACCAACAAAGTTTTTTTTTTTTTTTTTTGCTAGCAATGAGGCTATTACATTCTTTAACTCTATTCAGATCAGAGAACTCATCCTGGATTCTCTTCTTTGAGGTTCTGTTTTCTTGAAATTGCTGCCAGTAGCAAAACTTCTAAGAGCCAGACTTCAGTCGTTAAATCAGAAGTCACTCTGTATGGCTGTAACTCATGTGCTGACCTTATTTACTCAGTTTCTGGCTACTCCAGAGGTCAAACTGATATTGCATAGCCCAAGGTTTCCACCATAACTAGGACCATTAGCATAAACTATCTGGATGACCCAAGGTCCAAGGTAGACCAAAAAAAGTCTTATCAGGCAGGATATTCCAGGTTCTTAGAGGTTATCGTCCAGGAGTCAGTCAAGGGGCAAACTTTTCTTTGGAAGATGCAGGGTTTGTGCAACTCAGGTCTACTGAGTTAATCCTTTATTGCATACACAGAACCACTGAAATTTGTATCTTAAGGAACCTCAGAGATTATCTGGTTAAATCTCACTTTTTGTAGGTAAGAAAAACAGATGGATGTGGATTTAAATTCCAATTTTACTACTTATAAACTGTGAGGCATTGGAGAAATTACTTAACCTCTCTAAGCCCAATTTTTTGCACATATTCTTAGTTAACAGAGTTATAGTCAAGATGAAGTGAGAACTTATCCAAACGCTCAAGCTAAATTAGTGGTTAAAATACAGTAGGCCTAAAAACAATAATTTTTTTCTTATTCAATAAGCTTCTCAAGAATATATTATTATACTGATGCAGGTAGGAGAAAAAGTTGCTGCTCTATTAAAAATAAGCATTTTGATAACTAACACTGTAGAAAAATTTATATAAGAAGAGATGTCACTTTGTTTTGGAAAATGCCTTGAAGGCCCCTTTGAGAGTCAAGAGTGAGGCTCTCTAGGACTTAGTCTGCAAAGAAAGAAATGAACTGCTTTGCAAAATAATTGGATGAAAAGACAGCAAGGCAGGAGAGAAAAAGGAGTGAGAAAGACTGGAGTGAAGGGTAAAAATGAGGAGTTGAAAATATTTTTTGCAGAAGTTGGTCAGTGCCAGGTTGTTAAAAGCCTTCGAAACTACATAAATTAGTTTCCCAAAGTCTCAGAGCTGGTTAATGAAAGAGCTGAGATGAAAGGTCTTTTTAGAAAACCACATTGCCTCTTTAAGAACCAAAGTTTTTTTTTTTTTTTTTTTAACCACTTTCAATATTTAATGACACCTTGGGGTATTAAACAGAGTATACAACCCTTTTGCTAATATCTGAGATTCTCAGAAGCTGCCCACCAAATATCTGGGTTAATACTGTATTTCACATAGTTAATTAAATATTTACTCACCAAAAAGGAAACAGTTTTCAGCTAAGTTTCAGAGAAGGCTTATAGGAAAATAGTCAGGAACCACCGTTTCATTACAAACATTGCAAGAGAAAACAAAATAGTGCCTCATGCCTGACTACTTTTGGTGACTTATAATAAAAAAATAAAGTTTCCTGAGCTTATTGTTATTACTTTGCATTGATAAATGCCCATGGTTTTGTTCAGATGACATTTTTATGTAGTAACAGGGAAATGTACAACTCTCTTAGTTTTTGGAAACCAACAAAGCCTGAATTTGCAAGTGTGGAGCCGTAACATGCTACACTTCAGCTGAGTCTCACTTTAGTCACGTTTAGAGAGATAATCCAAGCCAAAGGACACAAACACTGAAGAAATTTGAAAAATTTTTTTTTTCTTCTAATTTTCTGTTTGGTACAATGAGCATTTTCAGCCCCTGCTTGCTGTGTCTGAAATTGCCACGAGGGCCAGGCTTTTGAGGCTTATATATTAGAAGGAAATCCTCGTTTTGGACCTCCAGAGTAAAATGCAGGGCCAGCCCGGTAAGAACAGTTGTTTTCCTTCTAACGGGCTTCTCTTGGGAATTCTCACTCCATCTTTTTCAGCACTTCACTCCAATCCCTTGCTGCTACAGACCTTCCTCTGCTTCTTTCTTTGTCTGAGGTATGGTGGGTATGTAGCTTAAACTACTGCTCATAATTCTTTACATCTGTTAGTATCATACATCGCTTGCTGTGCTTCATGGTGGATTGACTCTACTTCCCTGCTTGAAGTTGGATTTGGCTATCAGACTTGTTTTGGCCAATGGGATATCAGCACATGTGACATGAGCAGAGGTTGCAATATGCTTATGTGGTTAGGCTTGTTTTCTACCACTCTTGCCAATGCCACATAAAGATCACATGCCCCTGGCCTTCTGGTATGGGGTGACCTGGGCCATCCTGAGCTTGGAGCAAAGCCCGGCCAAACCTAGCTTGGGTCAGCCAAGCCCAGCTGACCTGCACATGTTTGCACAAGAATACCTGATTGTTGGTTTAAGCTACTGAGCTGTGGGGTGTTTTTTGTTTTTTGACTGTTATGGTAGACAATACCGGAAAACGTAGGAGGAAGGGAAAAGAAGGCAATAAGAAAGAACAAACTGTCCTCAACATCTACTCTGTTCTTTTCATTGGCATGTTGGTTTTATTTTCTAGTCAGCCAGCGGCCACTGGTAACTGACAGACAACACAGCATTGAACTTGTGATTCCACTATTTATTGGCTTTAGCCTAGAATTTTGTATCTGAAAAGTGAAGATAATAGAAGTACCTACTAGGAACTCATATGAGCATACAAATAATATAAAGCATCTGGGTTCAATAAATGGGAATATTATTACTAACAGCAGCATCATCACCACCACTAGTTGTAGTAGCAGCAGCAGAAGTAATAGTAACCCTGAACTCATCTTCTACATCATCCCACACTTACCCCTGCCAGAGAACTGTGTGGCATTTTCTTACAGGGTTCTTGTCACATCTATGAAGAAACACTGTGATAAAGGAAGATATCCATGGAGTGGCTGTGTGAAAATTTCTTTGAAGTAAACATGACAAGTTTTCCCTTATCTCAGTCCCATTCTATATTTCTATTTACCCTGAATCTAGGCAGAAAAAAGATAGAAGCAGTGTTCGAGGGGACCCTCTGTATCCAACAGAGAGAGACTCAGGACCATGTATCCCAGAATAATGAAGGTCTAGGGGAGGTAAACAGTCAGAAATTCAATAAAAACAAGGTTGTGTAATGGGAGAAAGATCCGGACTTGGGTTCACGACTCTCCCGGAATGCCTATGGCAAGTTGTACTGTGAATCTTTAATAAGATACTGAATCTTTACCATTTTCCTTGTTTTCCCCAATATTAGTAATAGTGAAAACTCACGGAAGGGTGGTGATGATGGCTCATGCCTGTAATCCCAACACTGAGAGGCCAAAGCGGGAAGATTACTTGAGCCCAGGAGTTTGAGACCAGCTTGAACAACATAGAGAGACCCCTGTCTCTATGAAAAAAAAAAAAAAAAAAAATTACCTGAGTGTGGTGCACAACTGTAGTCCCAACTATCTGGGAGGCTGAGACAGGAAGATTACTTGGGGCTGGGAGGTTGAGGCTGCAGGAGCTGAGAGCATGCCACTGTACTCCAGCCTAGGTGACAGAGTGAGACCCTGTCTCTAGAAAAACAAAAACCAAAAATCCTTATGGGAAACCTAAAAGGAAGCTCTACTTTTTTTTTAGAGGCAGAGGAGGGGAGATACTGAGAGAGTGTGTGGGTTCTCAGTGAGTTGGGGGAAGTGGGCTGAGTCAGAGCTATGGTGATAACAACGGAAGGGAAGCAAGACACCCAGGGCTGGGGTTTTTTCTGGAATAAATACCTACTGGATAGGAAGCCTGACCTCTTGCTCTTCTGTTTCCCTCTCCCACTAAAAATCCAACCTCAGACCATAAAAGCATTCACCATAGACTTAGAATATGAGAAAATATAATCTCCTCTCTCAGGACCATTGCTAGAAAAACAAGTTTGATTTCCAAAATGCCAACTGACAAGTATTCTTTTCATCTTTACTGTAATGCTTTGAAAATCAAGATCTGCAAAATACTTTAGATGGCATTTGGCCTGGAATGACCAAGAAAGAGCTCCAGGCTGTCCTTGTATCAAGGGGTAGCATCCCCTCTTTAGGGAAGCTTATTCACCAGCAGTTGGGTTCTGACTCGTAAAGAATGTCCAGAAAATTAGGCCCCAGATGCCCACTTTGTTGAGTGACTCAAGAATCTCCTGGGAATGAGTGTACCTCTTGGTACCTCTAGCACGACCTAGAAAGGCAGAAGAGGGGTAATTATGGGCACTTCGTGTTGCTGGTTCCCCAGCTGTCAGCCCAGAGAAAACAAACTGTACCTAAAGAGTATTTAACCTTAGTTTCTCCAGCTCTCACAAATATAAGAGTATACATGAAGGAATGACTGAAAGAGAGGGCTCTGGAATCAGACTGCTCGAGTTGTAATCCTGGATCCTATGCTTGCTGTCAAGTGACCTTGAATGATTTAGTTCAATTACATCTGCCTCAAAAGTCTATGGACTAAGTAGGATCCATTGCATGGAACTGTGACGGCAGTATATCACCAGTGAAACCTGAAAGACTATTTTATGAGAAATTCTGTAAGACCTTAAGAGCCAGGATCAACATCTTGATATTTCCTACCACACTTCCCCAAGCAATGGGTGGCAATGCCTGGGAGCTACCCAGCAGCATTGATGTCTTATGGGAGACTGTGGTGTCTGGAGGACCCTGTGAAGTGAATGAGTAAGTTGTCGAGGAACTGGAACAGAAGGAAGAAGCCAGGGCTACTTCAGGGCAGCTCCACGGCCAATTCACTTCACTTGTTTGTGGCAGGTGGTGGAATTCTTTAGAGAGCTGGAGTCCCACATGGGAAGACAGGAAAAAGAACGTGTAAAAAAAACCAATATTTTTGAGAGCAAAGTCCTTCATTTAATCCATACAATAACCTTATGGATTACATACTGATAAGGTTTGGTTGTGTCCCCACCCAAATCTCATCTTGAATTGTAACTCTCACAATTCCCAAGTGTTGTGGGAGGAATCTGGTGGGAGGTGATTGAATTATGGGGGTGGGTCTATCCTGCCCTGTTCTCATGATAGTGAATGAGTCTCATGAGATCTGATGGTTTTAAAAAGGAGAGTTTCCCTGTACAAGCTCTCTCATCTGCTGCCATGTGAGATGTGCCTTTCACCTTCTGCCATGATTGTGAGGCCTCCCCAGCCATGTGGAACTATAAGTTGAATAAACCTCTTTTTTTAAATAAATTGCCCAGTCTTGGGTATGTCTTTATCAGCAGGGTGAAAACAGAGTAATACACATACTAATCTTATCCTCATTTTCCAGAAAAGACTTTTGAGGCAGATGCAACTGAATTAGTTCAAGGTCACTTGACAGCAAGTGTAGGATCCAGGATTACAACTTGAACAATCTGATTCCAGAGCCCTCTTGTTCAGTCATTCCTTCATGTATACCCTCATATTTGTGAGAGCTGGAGAAACTAAGTTAAATACTCTTTAGGTCCAGTTTTCTCTAATAAAGTTCACAGAGTTGGAAATATCTAGTTCCACAATGGATCTCTGCAACAGAATTAACAATATCCTCAGAAAAGTGCATACACATGTTAACAGTAATTACTACCCAGGGTATTATAATAACTTGTGGCCAGTTGATCGTTTTTAAAGACATGCTCCTTGGGGAATAAGCATTACACCAAGGGATGCATTAACACGAAAACAAAAACATGTTTAGCAGCTGCAATTTTTTTTTTTTTTACTATGAAAGTCTTAGAAAAATAAGCACAACTTTCCCATCCTCAAATTTTTCCATACGGTATGATATCTGTGGATTAGGGAATAGATAAGAATTGAATGACCTCTTAATACGATGAGATGTAGAAGAAAAATAAATGTGGGTACTGTCCCATTTTTGTGAGGTGGTGCTTCCCACCTAGAAGGCCGAATCAAAAATAAGTCCCAATAAAACTTAATTTATATATTGTCTTTCTCCTGAATAATTAAAAATGGCTTCATAATTAGGTGATGCATCATGTAGTCCTTTAAATCTATTCATTAGGTTTTTCAGGCAGTGAATATTTTGGAGCACATATTGTGTATGGTTAGAATCATTATGTTAGGTGTTGTCAACATAAAAATGAAAAGACACTATCACTGTCTACCGGCTTATAGAACTCCCATCTAGTGGAAGAAAGAGGTGAAAAGGCAGCTACATATGCTAGGAACAATGTTATTGACTTGCACAGGGTATTATTGAGTTATTTAACCTCATCCCAAGGGCTGGGGACAGGAATACTGGAGGAGTAAGAAAAAAGTTTCCATCCACTTGAGGATGGAACTCGCTTTCTGAGTGCTTACAGCATGCATGAAGTCAGCCAAACAAAGGACTGGCATGTGGTAGGAGGCAGCAGTCCCTTCATGTGCAGTCCATGGAGACAGTTGGAGCCAAGGGGGAGGTGAGAAACATGTCAGTGTCTCAGTGTGTGGGTGAACTCGGAGCCACCTAGAGTCTCTGGGGCTCAGGCTGGGAGGGACCCGGCTAGAATGGCAGCAGCCAGGAGCCCGCTGGTGGGAGGTCTTGTGTACTATGCTAGACTCTGCAGACTGAAGCCAGTGGGAGGCAACATTTTCACTGCTTTGCGGATGTGTAGAGTATTTTTTCGCCAAGTTAAATTTATTCAGTGGAAGAAACTGGCCATTTTTTTCCCTGAGATTACAGTACTGTACATTGTGTGTATGTATGGTTTAAAATGATCTTTTCTAAAAGGATTGTGATTGAAGACGACATTTTAAAAAGTAGTCCTTCCTTAGCAAAATGTAAATTTGGCATCTTCCTGTAAGTTTTTAATATTAAAAAAACTTATCCTGGTCTGTAAATTGAAGAGACTGAGAGCTACTGCTGTAGGGAAAGGAGTAAGCGGAGAGATTTAGCAATAGGACAGCATAGCTGGATTTACACTTTAAATAGCTTTTTCAGCTGGGTGGAGAGGAATTTGAGGCAGACCAGACCAGAGGCAGGGAGATCATTGATGTGGTTAATGATCTAACCTAGGAGAGAGATGATGAAGGTCTAATCTAGCACCGAAGCAGTAGGAAAGATGAGGATTGGGGGACAAATTTAAAAATACATTTACAAGACAAAAGCAGGACTTGGTGACTGGATACAGGAGGAAGAGAGAGGAATGAATATCACCATTCCCTTTTGCACCATATCAAGTGGTGAGATTTTTCATGTTCATGGAATGGCTGAGGCTACTTGGGGGCAAACAGTTATTTGCTCCCATTTCTCTGTCCAGTACAATTGACAGAAAGATGGAGGAAGGCAGCAAAGTAACTTTCACACAAGACCAGCTACCTTCAGGGTCAAACCACTTTGGAAAAAAATCTCCATAGACACGAGCTTTAAATTTGGTGGAAACAGAAGCTTTTGATTGTGAGAGGGACCTGGTATAAAACAAAGTGGCATGGTTTGGGGGCTGAAGGGATAACCACGTAGGAAAGACATTGTAAAAGCCCAGCAGTGGACCAGGACAGATGTGAGTCATGTGTATGATGCTTGCCTTGCTTCTTTACATAATCAATGCAAGTGCTAATGCCTTATCACCTCTTCTCACTTCTTCTAATTCCTACAAGGAATTGAAAGTGGCAGTCAGCTCCAGCCAAGGGTCATAGCTCAGATGAATCTTGGTTGTAAGGGCAACCATAAACCTTTTGCCATCTTAGAGAAAATGGATTTAACTGTGTGTTTGATTTCCATTCAATCACAAACTGTGTATTTGATTCACAACTTGTGAAACTACACTGCTTTCACTGTTGAGGCACAAACCACACCCTAAAAGGTAGTTAAGTGCTCTCTGGAAAAAGAAATTTCCTGTATTTACAGATGGTGAATTAGTTAAGAAACTGGAATTCAAATTGCAGGTCTTCTGACCATGGATTGTGATCAACAGAATGTAATATTACAAGTTAAAATGCTGAAGCCTCCTCATAAGGCTGGTAAAATATACAACACAGTCTTCAGAAAACTGCTGGGAAAAGACTTGTTGAATGACAATAAAAACTCGGGAGATAAGGCCATGTCTCCTGAGTTTTGATTCCACTTGACTCTGGGCAGAAAGTATGTTTGAAATGTGGAAAACAGTCAGGACTTGAATTTCAGAAGGCTGCATCATAGCATATTACAGCAGGAAATTAACTCTGAAGGAATTACAACACGGAAATAAAATTAAGAGAGAGGCACTGAAGATGAGGATGCTGAAATGATCTTGACTTCAGGAAAAGGCATGCCTTTGAATTCAACAACCAGTGGTCACACTGAAATGTTAACAATCATTCTTCACAGCGTGCACTTATGGGGCAGGATGTAGAATTGTATTATTCTCTCTGAAATGACTCCACCCCATTCTCTTAAAGTATTAATACTGTTATGAGGTAATGGGAGCGAGGTGACTTTCAGTTACATTTACTTTCAGAAAGTAAATAGTGGACTTATAGGAAATTAGCTGATAAAAGTTCATGAAACACCACATTCATCAGGGACATGCTGAGCGCTGATACTCTGGGCAATCCCCAACTGTGGGTGCAGTTGACCTGTTGCCTATGCAACATCATTTTTTTTTCTTCCACCTTCTAACAGTACCCAAACTTCTCTTTGGGGCATCACTGTCCTCCCTAGTATGTAGTAGCCCTATAATTCTGCTGCATTGACCCACCTCCAGCTGCTTACCCCAGAAGGATACTCTCATCTTCCATGACACAAAAATTGGTTGAGGGAATCCAGGTCTGAGCCAATCAGTGCATTATATGACCATGACCACATGGGTGGCTCAATCTATGTGAAGCTCTAGGGCTTCGTGGATGTGAAAAAGGAAGCATGCAGTTCTGGTTCCTGTTGGCAGCCATCTTTTGATCATGAGAGCAGCTAGTTTGAAGACTAAGCCCATATAAGAAGGAGAGAGAGCCAAGAGAGCTGCAGACAAGTGGAGCCAGAGTCCTGATCAAACCAGATTCACTGCCTGCCTTTCCCAGGGAATTTCCAACTACATGGTACAGTAGATCCCTTTTATAGTTTGCTAGTAGGTTTGTTTGTTAGGTCGTTGGTTGGTTGCTCGTTTGCTTCGCTGAGGTAGGGGGATGAACAGAAGTGTAAAGCTTGGTTCTATGTCTTTACATTTATACAAGTATTAACTTTGATTCTCTATCCTTAAGTTTAATTGTGGACTGACTGGGTTTTTTCCCTTACCCCTTTCTAGCAGGCAATACTATCAAGATAATTTGGTTTTTTTCCTTTTTAATTTGTAGATATTTCATGCTGAAAAATCTGACATTTTTTTTTCAGGGTCTATTGAGGGGAAAACAAGATGGCGCTTAATGCCTGAGAGAGCAGGGAGAAAGACCTTCAGACTGTGGGGAGGGCCAGAGCTTCCTCTGATTCATTCCCCAGCCACAATCCCGTTCCAAGGCTTCCCTGGATGTCAAGACATCATTTTATGTACATTATCAAGAGGTTGGTCCTTGAGCTTAAGACTTGTCCATCAGTGTGATTCAGACCAGTATAAAGATATCCGAGTAAGTGATGAAGTGGGTCTGCCATGAGCTTACATGCACAGAGGGCTGAGAGTCTTCTAGGGGAGATATCTCATTCTCTGGCAAGTCCAGGAAACAAGCTTGATATAGTGAAGAAAACCACAATTTTTAGAGCAGAGACATGATTCAGAGCACAGCGCCATGTGGACTCACATGTGGTTCCCGAGATGGGAAAGAAAGGGCTGTGGGTAAGAAATGAAGGAAGCTAAAAAGGAAGAAAGGGGGAGGTGTGGGGAAGGAAGGAAAGGAGAAAGAATGTGACTGGGTGTGAGTGATCTTCAGGGGTTGAGATTCTGCTGCTTTTCCCGATGCAGCTGGGTCTCTAGCCTGGTCAGGGTAATGGTGAACCCAGAAGTGCTGACAATTAGTTAAAAAAAAAAAAAAGCAAACATCCCCAAACTCCATGATGATAAAAAGAAATCAGATAACAGCGGAAAATACTGCTAGAGACTACAGCAGAAATTATAGCTAGAAACTGTCACCCAGAAGAAAGGCTGCAATTTCATATAAAATTACTGGTTCTTCAAACAGTTACCAGGTATCAAAACTGCTCTCACTGGAAAAAATGTGGGAAAAAACTTTGTTCCCTTCTAGTGCAAAATGCTTACAACGTAATGTTTTTGTAGAAGAATACCAACTGTAGGTGACTTTTTTTCTTTTTTCTTTTCTTTTTCTGTTTTTATTTTTTTGAGATGGATCTCGTTCTGTTGCACAGGCTGGAGTGCAGTGGCACAATCTCAGCTTGCTGCAACCTCCGCCTCCCAGGTTCAAGTGATTCTCCTACCTCAGCCTCCCAAGTAGCTGGGATTACAGGTGCCCACCACCATGCCTGCCTAATTTTTGTATTTTTAGTAGAGATGGGGTTTCACCATGTTGGCCAGGCTGGTTTTGAATTCCTGGCCTCAGTCGATCTGCCCAGCTTGGCCTTCCAAAGTGCTGGGATTACAGGCACGAGCCTCCGTGCCCAGCCAGTGATTTTTCTTCAAAAGCAATTCTGGTGCCAAGGAAAAATAGATCCCAGGGGAAATTACCTTGGTGTGATGGTAGCCTCCAATTTTACTCCAGTCAAGCTATCCTAGATGTCACAGGACAGAAAGTCTCAAGGACTAAATTTAGATGCTCAAATTGCATGGCAGATTGGATCTAGAACATTTATCAAGGTGTAAGGGAAAAGAGATATGAGGTGAGTGATGACAGGGTAGGGTGGGAGGACCATGGGAGGGCCAATACTAAATCCTGTATTATACAATTGCTCACATATCCCCTTTTTCTTCTTTCCTTCCAACTCTACCTTTTCTTCTCCTCTCCCCCTAACTCCCCTTCACATCAGTTTTTTTGCTAATGGAGCTGTGGTTACAAGGACCAGAACTTCAACGAGGGATGTAGAAAGCTGAAAATGTCTGGAGTCAATGCATGTTTGTTCCATTGAAGAGGCAGGGGAGCAAGAACACCTGGCTACAGCTGTACTTCACCAACTAGTTTGCTAGAGAGCTGTGAACTTTGTCTTTTTTTGTTGTTGTTGTTTGTTTGTTTTTTTTGGAGACAGATCCCACTCTGTCACCCAGGCTGGAGCGCAATGATGCAATATCCCAGGTTCAAAGGTTCAAGTGATTCTCCTGCCTCAGACTCCTGAGTATTTGGGATTAGAGGCACCCCCCACCACGCCTGGCTAAATTTTGTATTTTTAGTAGGGATGGTTTCACCATGTTGCTCAGGCTGGTCCTGAATTCCTGACCTCAAGTGATCCACCCACCTTGGCCTCCCAAAGTGCCGAGATTGCAGGCGTGAGCCACCGCACCCGGCCTGAACTTTGTCTTTTGGGCAGAGCACATGCTAGCCCAGAATGGGGCCCCAGTGGCTGGCCAGTTTAGAGATGACAAAACCATCAGTCTGGAAGTGGCTTGATTTATGCCTCAGGATTTAGTCCTTCCACCTTTTCTCTTTATAATACTCTCGAGTGTTCCATCTTTTGAAAAATCACATAATCCATTCTACTTTAACATGTCATTTTTTTTTTTTTTTTATACTTTAGGGTTTTAGGGTACATGTGCACAATGTGCAGGTTTGTTACATATGTATCCATGTGCCATGTTGATTTCCTGCACCCATTAACTCGTCATTTAGCATTAGGTGTATCTCCTAATGCTGTCCCTCCCCCCTCCCCCCACCCCACAACAGTCCCCAGAGTGTGATGTTCCCCTTCCTGTGTCCATGAGTTCTCATTGTTCAATTCCCACCTATGAGTGAGAACATGCGGTGTTTGGTTTTTTGTCCTTGCAATAGTTTACTGAGAATGGTGTTTTCCAGTTTCATCCATGTCCCTACAAAGGACACGAACTCATCATTTTTTATGGCTGCATAGTATTCCATGGTGTATATGTGCCACATTTTCTTAATCCAGTCTATCGTTGTTGGACATTTGGGTTGGTTCCAACTCTTTGCTATTGTGAATAGTGCCGCAATAAACATACGTGTGCATGTGTCTTTATAGCAGCATGATTTATAGTCCTTTGGGTATATACCCAGTAATGGGATGGCTGGGTCAAATGGTATTTCTAGTTCTAGATCCCTGAGGAATCGCCACACTGACTTCCACAATGGTTGAAGTAGTTTACAGTCCCACCAACAGTGTAAAAGTGTTCCTATTTCTCCACATCCTCTCCAGCACCTGTTGTTTCCTGATTTTTTAATGATGGCCATTCTAACTGGTGTGAGATGGTATCTCACTGTGGTTTTGATTTGCATTTCTCTGATGGCCAGTGATGATGAGCATTTTTTCATGTGTTTTTTGGCTGCATAAATGTCTTCTTTTAAGAAGTGTCTGTTCATGTCCTCTGCCCACTTTTTGATGGGGTTGTTTGTTTTTTTCTTGTAAATTTGTTTGAGTTCATTGTAGATTCTGGATATTAGCCCTTTGTCAGATGAGTAGGTTGCAAAAATTTTCTCCCATTCTGTAGGTTGCCTGTTCACTCTGATGGTAGTTTCTTTTGCTGTGCAGAAGCTCTTTAGTTTAATGAGATCCCATTTGTCGATTTTGGCTTTTGTTGCCATTGCTTTTGGTGTTTTAGACATGAAGTCCTTGCCCACGCCTATGTCCTGAATGGTATTGCCTAGGTTCTCTTCTAGGGTTTTTATGGTTTTGGGTCTAACATTTAAGTCTTTAATCCATCTTGAATTAATTTTTGTATAAGGTGTAAGGAAGGGATCCAGTTTCAGCTTTCTACATATGGCTAGCCAGTTTTCCCAGCACCATTTATTAAATAGGGAATCCTTTCCCCATTTCTTGTTTTTGTCAGGTTTGTCAAAGATCAGATAGTTGTAGACATGCGGCATCATTTCTGAGGGCTCTGTTCTGTTCCATTGATCTATGTCTCTGTTGTGGTACCAGTACCATGCTGTTTTGGTTACTGTAGCCTTGTAGTATAGTTTGAAGTCAGGTAGCATGATGCCTCCAGCTTTGTTCTTTTGGCTTAGGATTGACTTGGCGATGCGGGCTCTTTTTTGGTTCCATATGAACTTTAAAGTAGTTTTTTCCAATTCTGTGAAGAAAGTCATTGGTAGCTTGATGGGGATGGCATTGAATCTATAAATTACCTTGGGCAGTATGGCCATTTTCACGATATTGATTCTTCCAACCCATGAGCATGGAATGTTCTTCCATTTGTTTGTATCCTCTTTTATTTCATTGAGCAGTGGTTTGTAGTTCTCCTTGAAGAGGTCCTTCACATCCCTTGTAAGTTGGATTCCTAGGTATTTGATTCTCTTTGAAGCAATTGTGAATGGGAGTTCACTCATGATTTGGCTCTCTGTTTGTCTGTGATTGGTGTACAAGAATGCTTGTGATTTTTGTACATTGATTTTGTATCCTGAGACTTTGCTGAAGTTGCTAATCAGCTTAAGGAGATTTTGGGCTGAGACAATGGGGTTTTCTAGATATACCATCATGTCATCTGCAAACAGGGACAACTTGACTTCCTCTTTTCCTAATTGAATACCCTTTATTTCCTTCTCCTGCCTGATTGCCCTGGCCAGAACTTCCAGCACTATGTTGAATAGGAGTGGTGAGAGAGGGCATCCTTGTCTTGTGCCAGTTTTCAGAGGGAATGCTTCCAGTTTTTGCCCATTCAGTATGATATTGGCTGTGGGTTTGTCGTAGATAGCTCTTATTATTTTGAGATACATCCCAGCAATACCTAATTTACTGAGAGTTTTTAGCATGAAGGTTGTTGAATTTTGTCAAAGGCCTTTTCTGCATCTATTGAGATAATCATGTGGTTTTTGTCTTTGGTTCTGTTTATATGCTGGATTACATTTATTGATTTGCGTATGTTGAACCAGCCTTGCATCCCAGGGATGAAGCCCACTTGATCATGGTGGATAAGCTTTTTGATGTGCTGCTGGATTCGGTTTGCCAGTATTTTATTGAGGATTTTTGCATCAATGTTCATCAAGGATATTGGTCTGAAATTCTCTTTTTTGGTTATGTCTCTGCCAGGTTTTGGTATCAGGACGATGCTGGCTTCATAAAATGTGTTAGGGAGGATTCCCTCTTTTTCTATCGATTGGAATAGTTTCAGAAGGAATGGTACCAGTTCCTCCTTGTACCTCTGGTAGAATTCAGCTGTGAATCCATCAGGTCCTGGACTCTTTTTGGTTGGTAAGCTATTGATTATTGCCACAATTTCAGAACCTGTTATTGGTCTATTCAGAGATTCAACTTCTTCCTGGTTTAGTCTTGGGAGGGTGTATTTGTCAAGGAATTTATCCATTTCTTCTAGATTTTCCAGTTTATTTGCATAGAGGTGTTTGTAGTATTCTCTGATGGTAGATTGTATTTCTGTGGGATCGGTGGTGATATCCCCTTTTTCGTTTTTTATTGCATCTATTTGATTCTTGTCTCTTTTCTTCTTTATTAGTCTTGCTAGCGGTCCATCAATTTTGTTGATCTTTTCAAAAAACCAGCTCCTGGATTCATTAATTTTTTGAAGGGTTTTTTGTGTCTCTATTTCCTTCAGTTCTGCTCTGATTTTAGTTATTTCTCGCCTTCTGCTAGCTTTTGAATGTGTTTGCTCTTGCTTTTCTAGTTCTTTTAATTGTGATGTTAGGGTGTCAATTTTGGATCTTTCCTGCTTTCTCTTGTGGGCATTTAGTGCTATAAATTTCCCTCTACACACTGCTTTGAATGTGTCCCAGAGATTCTGGTATGTTGTGTCTTTGTTCTTGTTGGTTTCAAAGAACATCTTTATTTCTGCCTTCATTTCATTATGTACCCAGTAGTCATTCAGGAGCAGGTTGTTCAGTTTCCATGTAGTTGAGCGGTTTTGAGTGAGTTTCTTAATCCTGAGTTCTAGTTTGATTGCACTGTGGTCTGAGAGACAGTTTGTTATAATTTCTGTTCTTTTACATTTGCTGAGGAGAGCTTTACTTCCAACTATGTGGTCAATTTTGGAATAGGTGTGGTGTGGTGCTGAAAAAAATGTATATTCTGTTGACTTGGGGTGTAGAGTTCTGTAGATGTCTATTAGGTCCACTTTATGTAGAGCTGAGTTCAATTCCTGGATATCCTTGTTAACTTTCTGTCTCGTTGATCTGTCTAATGCTGACAGTGGGGTGTTAAAATCTCCCATTATTATTGTGTGGGAGTTTAAGTCCCTTTGTAGGTCACTGAGGACTTGCTTTATGAATCTGGGTGCTCCTGTGTTGGGTGCATATATATTTAGGATAGTTAGCTCTTCTTGTTGAATTGATCCCTTTACCATTATGTAGTGGCCTTCTTTGTCTCTTTTGATCTTTGTTGGTTTAAAGTCTATTTTATCAGAGACTAGGATTGCAACCCCTGCCATTTTTTGTTTTCCAGTTGCTTGATAGATCTTCCTCCATCCCTTTATTTTGAGTCTATGTGTGTCTCTGCACGTGAGATGGGTTTCCTGAATACAGCACACTGATGGGTCCTGACTCCTTATCCAGTTTGCCAGTCTGTGTCTTTTGATTGGAGCATTTAGCCCATTTACATTTAACGTGAATATTGTTATGTGTGAATCTGATCCTGTCATTATGATGTTAGTTGGTTATTTTGCTCGTTAGTTGCTATAGTTTCTTCCTAGCCTCGATGGTCTTTACCATTTGGCATGTTTTTGCAGTACTGGTACCGGTTGTTCCTTTCCATGTTTAGTGCTTCCTTCAGGAGCTCTTTTAGGGCAGGCCTGGTGGTGACAAAATCACTCAGCGTTTGCTTGTCTGTAAAGTATTTTATTTCTCCTTCACTTATGAAGCTTAGTTTGGCGGGATAGGAAATTCTGGGTTGAAAATTCTTTTCTTTAAGAATGTTGAATATCAGCCCCCACTCTCTTCTGGCTTGTAGAGTTTCTGCTGAGAGATCAGCTGTTAGTCTGATGGGCTTCCCTTTGTGGGTAACCCGACCTTTCTCTCTGGCTGCCCTTAACATTTTTTCCTTCATTTCAACTTTGGTGAATCTGACAATTATGTGTCTTGGAGTTGCCCTCCTCGAGGAGTATCTTTGTGGCGTTCTCTGTATTTCCTGAATCTGAATGCTGGCCTGCCTTGCTAGATTGGGGAAGTTCTCCTGGATAATATCTTGCAGAGTGTTTTCCAACTTGGTTCCATTCTCCCCATCATTTTCAGGTACACCAATCAGACGTAGGTTTGGTCTTTTCACATAGTCCCAAATTTCTTGGAGGCTTTGTTCATTTCTTTTTATTCTTTTTTCTCTAAACTTCCCTTCTCTCTTCATTTCATTCATTTCATCTTCCATCAGCGATACCCTTTCTTCCAGTTGATCGCATCTGCTACTGAGGCTTCTGCAATCTTCGCGTAGTTCTCAAAACTTGGCTTTCAGCTCCATCAGCTCCTTTAAGCCCTTCTCTCCATTGGTTATTCTAGTTATCCATTCTTCTAATTTTTTTTCAAAGTTTTTAACTTCTTTGCTATTGTTTTGAATTTCCTCTCGTAGCACAGAGTAGTTTGATCGTCTGAAGCCTTCTTCTCTCAACTCATCAAAGTCATCCTCCATCCAGCTTTGTTCCGTTGCTGGTGAGGAACTGCGTTCCTTTGGAGGAGGAGAGGTGCTCTGTTTTTTAGAGTTTCCAGTTTTTGTGCTGTTTTTTCCCCATCTTTGTGGTTTTATCTACTTTTTGTCTTTGATGATGGTGATGTACAGATGGGTTTTTGGTGTGGATGTCCTTTCTGTTTGTTAGTTTTCCTTCTACCAGACAGGACCCTCAGCTGCAGGTCTGTTGGAGTTTACTAGAGGTCCACTCCAGACCCTGTTTGGCTGGGTGTCAGCAGCGGTGGCTGCAGAACAGCGGATTTTCGTGAGACCACAAATTCAGCTGTCTGATAGTTCCTCTGAAAGTTTTGTCTCAGAGGAGTACCCGGCTGAATGAGGTGTCAGTCTGTCCCTACTGGGGGGGTGCCTCCCAGTTAGGCTGCTCAGGGGTGAGGGACCCACTTTAGGAGGCAGTCTGTCCGTTCTCAGACCTCCAGCTGCGTGCTGGGAGAACCACTACTCTCTTCAAAGCTGTCAGTCAGACAGGGACATTTAAGTCTGTGGAGGTTCTTGCTGAGTTTTTGTTTGTCTGTGCCCTGCCCCCAGAGGTGGAGCCTACAGAGGCAGGCAGGCCACCTTGAGCTGTGGTGGGCTCCACCCAGTTCGAGCTTCCTGGCTGCTTTGTTTCCCTAAGCAAGCCTGGGCAATGGCGGGCGCCCCTCCCCCAGCCTCACTGCCGCCTTGCAGTTTGGTCTCAGACTGCTGTGCTTGCAATCAGCGAGACTCCGTGGGCATAGGACCCTCCGAGCCAGGTGCGGGACACAATCTCCTAGTGTGCCGTTTTCCAGGCCCGTTGGAAAAGCGCAGTATTAGGATGGGACTGACCCGATATTCCAGGTGCCGTCTGTTTCCCCTTTCTTTGACGAGGAAAGGGAACTCCCTGACCCCTTGCGCTTCCCGAGTGAGGCAATGCCTCGCCCTGCTTCAGCTCGTGCACAGTGCGCTTCACCGACTGTCCTGCACCCACTGTTAGGCACTCCCTAGTGAGATGAAACCGGTACCTCAAGCAGAAATGTAGAAATCACCCGTCTTCTGTGTCGCTGGGGCTGGGAGCTGGAGACCGGAGCTGTTCCTATTCGGCCATCTTGGCTCCTCATTACTACTTTAACATGTCTTAATGGTTGTTGGCTATCTATAGTGAACGAATCTTGTGAATTCTGCTCATATCTCATATACCTGCTCACTCACTGTCTTTGTTCAGCACATGGTCTAAATTTTATCCATCCTACTTGCTTTTGTTTGCAAAAACAGAACTGGATATTTTCAATTAATGGTGAGAACACATTACAGAACAAGCTTTACCTGCCTCACACAGATAGCCAATTCCCATTTTCACCATCACCTACAGTTCAGTGAAAGAACGGAGTGAAATGAACTAAAAACATGATGTCTATCCTGTAGCATCTTAGGAATCAAGAATGACCATGACTACTGCTGCTATCATATTTCATTGAGTGCTTACTCTTGGAAAAAATGTTTGACATGCATTATCTTACCCCATCCTCATAATGAACCACTAGGTAGGTATTATAATATTGAGTGTTCAGGTAACACAACAGAGGCTCAGAAGAAAGATGACTTGTCAAAGTCAAGTGGCATATGGAGAGCAGAGCAGAAAAGAAGCCTCAAACTCTCTTACCCCAAAATCCCTCTTCTGGTCACTGGGCTAGGGTCTTCCATTTCCAGAGCCCCCTCAGGGGTTGCAGGTATTCTTCTCCACCGTGCCTCCTGTCATCTCCTCGTCTTTACTTCTGTGAGTGATGTACATCTCTGAGCTCCTACAGGAACCTCTAGGATGGCTTATTCCTTGTGTGCTCATTTAAATAATGATGTGACATTAAAATTCAGGTCACATATGAAGCAAATGAACAAGGATTACTTATTTAAAATGAAGTCAAAGATCCACACAGTATATTTGATCAGATAGCGGATGTAAATGTCTTGTGAACACTATATGAGAAGGAATGACCACATTGTTTAGTCAGACAAAAGAATACAGCTAGAGAGAGGCAGCATGACATTCATAGAGGACAGTGCTCATGAGATAAGAGATACACACATGAGTGTTATGAGCCAGATGCTGTACATGTATTATTTCAAATCCTCACACCCACTCTGAATGATGGATATTACAGAGAGGAAAATGAGGCACAGCCTGGTTAATAACATGCTCCAAGTCACTCAGCTAAGAAGCAGTGGGACTGGGTTTTGATACCAGTTTGTGGCTGCTCTTTCTGCCATACCAACATGTACCATATGGCAACAAGGAGAGAGAATGTGGAGGCTAGAAGGGAAACTAGAGGCCTGTAGAATACTATTCTTACAGAGGAGGAAATGGAAGTCTTTGAAAATGGAAAACATAAAATCAGAATTATAAGTCTCCGACTAAAAAGGAAATTACACTTGGATAAATGAAAATAAAGCAACCTCGGTTTACTCGAGTTTAGCCAAGTTCAGTACAGTACGTTTTTCCATGTCCTGAAATGTTAAAAATGCCTGGGGTCATTAGAAAGATTAGCTGGATTTATTAAGCTAAAGACAAAGGTCTCAAGTCAGATTGCTATTTACTGAATGTTCTGTGCTCTCCCACCCACGGTCTAAAAAGAACTCTCAAGTTTATTTGGCACATACTCATGTGTTTACAAGTACAAATCTTAATTTCTTTGCATCCATGGGTATCAAGTTTTGTAAAACAAAGCTTAAGTAATTGTAAAATGCCATAGAACATGACTAGGTTAGAAAACAGTAATATTTTATCAGTTGTATCTACTATAAATCGTTTCTAATCTCTTAACTGCCAAAGTTGAATTTTCTACTGGGATTCTTATTTTTTCCTTCCCTGCCTTGTATTACTTTCCCTGCCCCCTGCTGACTATAATATTGTAGTTTAACTTCTGATGGTTGCAGTAGTTGTTGTGATATCTCCAGACTGCAGCTGTTTTTGACAAGCTTAAATGAAAGAAAAACCTATCTGACAGCTTCTAAATCTGAACGCATCATGTAGTTGCACTCATCTACAGGTTACAAAGTGAGTTAGTGGCAGAATGGGATTGAAACTGAGGCAGGGAATGTGTAGGAGAGCGGTCATAAATTTGTCTTCACAGACAACTGGTTTTGCATCTAATTTCTGACAAAGAGAATGACCTAATACAGCACTCTAAAGCAAAAATAATCATTTTTTTGTTAGCAGCCTTTAATTGGCTTATATAATTGGTCAGTATATTCAGTTACCTGGGAGTACATTTTTTTTTCAGTTAAATTATGTTAAAAAGCTCATCAGAAAGTTTCATTGTTTAAAATTTGACATTTCAAGCATTTATGAAGTTTTAATGGCTGTGGTGGGAAATTGTTAACTGGTACTTTTGGAAATTTCAGTCTAAAGGAGTATCTTGAGCTTTCATTGTGTAATTGTGAGTGGGACCAGCACCAGAACTATTTTCTGAGGAAAGCTGGACCCAGCCCAGGGGACTCCCTCAGCCTATTTCTGTGCAAAGGTAAGGTAGATCTCCATAAAGAACATGAGCCGTGGCTTGGCATCTTGATTTTTGCAAGATAACATGCTTGTGTTATCTTCTCCTCAGCCACTCAATCAATCTTTTTTTTTTTTTTTTTTAGAAGAGGTCTCACTACGTTGCCCAGGTTGGAGTGCAGCCACGATTCACAAGGATGAGCATAGCACACTGCAGCCTCGAACTCCTGGGTTCAAGTGATCCTCCCACTTCAGCCTCCCAAGTAGCTGGTACTACAGGCATGCACCACCGTGCCTCGCTTCGATAAATCTTACTGAACTATTTTTGCCAGGAAGCATAAATCCAAATTCCTGATGACCAACTCTCAAAGGAGTGCCAATGAGGACAGGAGCCACCGATTCTCCTCGTGTTTCCAATTCTATCCCAGAAACAAGCCAAATCATGAGGACCAGCATAGTGTGGGTCTTCACGAAGTGCACTATCTGAATTGATCTCAGATTCTCTGGCTCTTGCATCTCGTTGGGCTAACTAAATAGATGTGCGATGATCACTGTTGAATTTATACCCACTGGCAAGGCTCCTCCTGTCTTGTATAAAGCTTATTTTGCCACTCTTTTGGTGGGTAACAGTGGCAGTGGCAGAAACCAGGGGAGTTTGTCTTATGTTCTCTGGTCTTGGTGGCCACCTGCTGGTTGGTTATTCCCTCTGATTGGTCATTTGCCATTAAGTGGGTTGGTGACAATGGGTATTTGTGGAACAGTTGTCCACCACTTTCTGAATACCTACTCAAAGATTTGTTACTGAACGCCAGGGGTTTGGTCTAGGTCCCATTGTTTGCCCCACAAAAAGAAACAACGTGTGTTGCCAGGGAATGGGCTTTATTATTTTATGAGCGATGTCAACCAGGGAGATGGGAGCCAAGTCTCAAATCCATCCCTCCGTCTCAACTAAGGTCAGGGGTTTACATAGCTGGGAAGGAAAACAGAAGGGGCAAGGAAGAGGAGTTGGTCAACAGGCAGCAGGTGGTTGAATGAAGGGTCTAGCGTCTCATTGTAACCACGTATAAGAAAATAGGAATTAGGGAGGGGTAAGAAGGGGAATTGGTCAACAGGCAACAGATGCATCTCATTGTCTGAGTGCAGTGATCTAGAAAGCCTCAGCTCCCCGATGGCATCTGAGAGGCCTGGCGATCGGTTTCCTGAGAAAAGATGGAAGTGTAAAATTGGGCTGGCTTCGGATCTTTTCTTCTGATTGTTGCCTTGTTTCCTAAATATCTCCTCCCACAGTCCTCCTTGTGGTTCCCTTCCACAGTCCTCATTGCTCAGAACTGCCCTTTACTTTTTTCTTTTCTTTTCTTTGAGACACAGTCTCGTTGTGTCACCCAGGCTGGAGTGCAGTGGGATGATCTCGGCTCACTGCAACCTCTGCCTCCCAGGTTCAAGTGATTCTCCTGCTTCAGCCTCACAAGCAGCTGGGACAACAGGCACACACCACCATGACTGGGTAATTTTTTATTTTTAGTAGAGATGAGCTTTCACCATGTTGGCCAGGCTGGCCTTGAACTCCTGACCTCAAGTGATCTGCCTGCCTCGGCCTCCCAAAGTGCTGGGATTGCAGGTGTGAGCCACCAAAGTGCTGGGATTACAGGCGTGAGCCACCACATCCAGCCCAGCACTGCCCGTTTCTTCCACAGAACAGCATCATTCATGAGGGATAAAAGAATTCTGGTCCCAGGCCCTTCAGCTTTCTCAGGCTTCTCTCTCCTGGCTCTCACCAGTCTCTGTATCCACTCCAGCTTCTACTGACTTCTCAGGAGGGAAAGCTGAACACTAGTCTCAGTTTAGGCGAGGAGGAGGCAGTGGTGGAGCTTTAGCTCTATTTGAGGTATCTAAAGCCAAGCATGTTTCCCTGTTGGGCTTAACTACCCATTATGTACAAATGGGACTTCAACACACATGTCAAGTACAGCGGAACCAAACCTAGATTAATCTAGGCTCAATTCCAGTTGGAAGTGAGGATTCTACTTTCATGTGCTTCTTCCTGTCTCAAATCTCAGCTCTAGATCTCCTAAAACCAGTTGTACAATTGGCTTGGGACATTTTTTTCAAGATGATTTCCATGGGAAAAATTATACAATTTTGATAAGAGATTTAAAAAGAGAACGTGAATTAATGGAGAGACATATCATGTTTATGGAAAGGAAAAAAATATAATAAAGATACCAATTGTTCCCAACTTGAATTATAGATTCAATGCAATCGAAATCAAAACCATAAAACTTTTCTATGCTTATTTCACCACTTATATGGAAGAGTAAAGGGTCAAAAGTAGCCAGAATGCTTCTGAAGTATCAGGTATCAGAATTTAATATGTAGCTATTGAAGGAAACTAAAATATTTCACTCCCGCATATATTTTCTTGACCTATTTTGAACTGGCTGCTGCAGGGCCAGTAGATTGAGTTGGGAGAATACTGCATCTGTACAGAATCCTCATTAATGTAGCCAGACCTTCCCTTTCTAGGCATTTCCCAGACCTAGGTGAGGTTAACTGAGTCTGGCACCTTTAAAGGTCTGAAAAGAGACATGTACCATCTATTTTCTGAAGACTGCTATCTATGAGGCTTCAGCCACATAACAAGGCCACCTTTGCTAGCCAGGCCATCTCCTTTTAAAACCTCTCGTTAAACCTGATTTACCAACAAAACCTGTTCTTGGCCGTGTTCGGAGCCCTCATTCTTTCTATAACCTCAAGATGGTATATAAGCTTCTGTACCTTATTGTGAGGTTGGGTCTTCCTTCTGAAGACTCCCGTGTATTCTGCCTTTTGCAAGTTGATTTTTCAGTGAAACTTCAGAGGGTCAAGATTCCCCCTTGGCTCCCACACTGCAGTGATTAAGATAGTGAGATAACAGCAGAGGGATAGGTATGGGGTAGATATATACATCATAACAAAGTACTCCCCAAGTGCTTATTGTTTAGATATTAAGTAATAAGTTCAAAATTCTTATTATATAACTTCATAGTAGAGAAGTTTGGCATACACCAAATTAACCAGGTATTAAAAGTTCACTGTACCAGTAATGGGACAAATCAACGTCATGTGCCTCCTCATATGCTGCACTGAGAAGGACACAGTATCACTTCAGCAGTGTTCTGGGGCCAAAAATGCAAAACCTCAAGTTGCTTATGAGTAAACCCCAGACAAACTCAAAACAATGGGCATTTTCCAAAGCAATTGGCCTGTGCTTTTCACAGGCTTTGAGGTCATGAAAGACAAGACAGAAGAGCTGCTCCAGAGCGAAGAAGACTGAGGAGAGCAAAGACCACCACGAGGCCATCAAGCACACCATCCAGAGGCAAACCTCCTTTTCTGAGGAATTCAGGAGTAATTAGACTTCTCTATTATCTAACGCTGGCATCTGGTAGCAGGCTTCTTTCACCCCAAATTTGTAAGTAATTAGAACTTCTATACATCTCTGGAAGGCATGCATGTTGAAACTGACTGTGTGATCCTTGATGACATCAAGGCACCCAAATGTCTACAAATGTAATCATTTATCATGACCTATGTGGCTAATATGGTTTAAATTACCCTTAACTCCCACTTTAAGGTCCATAAATACCCCTAAGGAAAAATCTACAATGGTGCGCTCAGTCCTCTCTTGCTGAGATGCCCGGCTGTACTATTCTGTAGCATTCTATCTATCAAAACGTTCCTTTTCAAAACTATGCCGTTGTGGATAAATTATTCTTACTCCCTGTGAGTCAGTCACTTTCCATTGCTGAGGCTCTGACACCTCGCCCGGCAGAGACATGGAACTCTTTGCAGGGTTCAATCCTGGACTACACCCTGGACCATGAGGGAAACGATTGGCAAAATCTAAATGGAGCGTGTGGATTTGACAGTAGTGTTATATCAATGTTATTTTCTTGATTTTGATGGTTGTATTTGCCTGTGTAGAAGACCATCTCTATTTTTAGGAACCATATGCTAAAGTATTAATGAATAATATTGCTTCATATTTGAAACTTACTCTTAAATGGTTCAGAGAAAAAAATCACACATACATAGGAAGAGAAAAGGGTGAGAGAGAGAAAGGGGGGTAAGAGAGAGAATGAGAATTATAAGGTAAATGTGATAAGATGTTAACGGCTGTGGAATTTGGGTAAAGGATAGAGACAGAAATGCTTTGTATTTTTCTCTCAATTTTTCTGAAAGTTTGTTATTTTAAAATAAAAGGTTAAAAGAATATATTGAGAACTCTTACAAATAATAAGAAAAACATGAATGATACAACATAAAAATGGAGGTGAAACATGAACAAACATTCCGCACAAGAGGATATACATGTGGCAAATAAAGCCACAATGACATTTTTGACATCATTGGCAATTCCAGTTAAGACCATAGTGAGGCACCATGTACCATTTTGCATTTGTTTAACTGCCAAATGTTTTAAAATCTGAAAATACCAAGTGTTTGAAAGGCTTTGGTTTCAAATTATTTGTTATAAATTTCTGAAGGGAGTGTAATTTGTTGTTGTCATTCTAAATGACATTTTTTCACTCTCTCAGAGTTGAACATTTGCATACTGGGTGTGACCTAGTAATTTCACCCCTAAGTATATATCTAGGAAAATCTCTCATATACACCTATACCTGGGGATATGTACAGCATACTCACAGCAGTGACACTTATAATAGGGAAAATCTAAATGCCCATTGGTGGAAGAGTGGGCAAAAGAACTGTGGTACATTCACACCACAGAACGCTGTAGAGCAGCTAAAACAAAGGAACTCTAAGATGGAAGAATTTCAACAATATAATAGAAAATGAAAAAGGAAGCCATTCCCCAATTACACACAGTATGACACCAGTTTTGAAAAGTGAAAACTAAAATACGAAAAGTTATGCACATATAGAGATTCATAAAACTGTAAAAAAAGAATGAAAGCCGAGAGTGGTCACATGGAATGTGTGGTTTTATTGCCACAGAGAACATTATGCCCTAAAGGTGAATTGGTATTTTTAACTTTAGAAACTGAACATTTTTGATAATGTAATTAACAAGCTTTTCCCTCAGCTTTTATTCATCAAGTTTCTAATGTCTTAGAGTTCATTCTTATCCAGGATACTTGTTACACAGATTTGGCCTGTAGTTTTTCATAGTGAGCAAAATATGAAATTTTGTACTTATACACTAAAATATACACTCCATGAAGACAGATATTTTTTGTGTTTCATGTTTACTATATGTTTACTATATCTGCAAAATCCAGCACAGTACCTGGTATATAGAAGACAATCAATACATAATATCTACTAATCGATAATAATGAATGCAAATCTGTATTTGTCAATGTTGAAGGGCAACGTTGCAGTAACATAAAATTTCCAGTGGGTGGAGCCCACGTTGCATTTTGTAAAGTGAAAATTTTTTTTTTTTTTTTTTTTTTTTTTTTTTTTTTTTTTTTGAGACGGAGTCTCGCTCTGTCGCCCAGGCTGGAGTGCAGTGGCGCCCTCTCGGCTCACTGCAAGCTCCGCCTCCCGGGTTCACGGGTTCACGCCATTCTCCTGCCTCAGCCTCTCCGAGTAGCTGGGACTACAGGCGCCCGCCACTACGCCCGGCTAATTTTTTTTTTTGTATTTTTAGTAGAGACGGGGTTTCACCGTGGTCTCGATCTCCTGACCTCGTGATCCGCCCGCCTCGGCCTCCCAAAGTGCTGGGATTACAAGCGTGAGCCACCGCGCCCGGCCAAAGTGAAAATTTTTGATGAATGCTTTCTTGACCTTGGGAGAATCTTAGGTGGTTCTGCAGTACCTCTGTAATAAGTTTGGATTTTCTTTGAAGTGCACTAATTGTCACAGAACTGCAACCTTTTTAGTGTGGCATATTCGTGTGTAATGAACAACTTTCTAATATTTAAACCATTTGGTTCTTGAGTTAATATCAAGTAAACTGTTTTTCCTCTCCACACAATTGAATTAGGTTGCTAAGTTTATTGTACTTATTTCTAGGTAAAAAACTAAAAATGTTAAAGAATAAGAAAAATCTGTTTAAAATAGAATGAGTGGTAAAAAGATGGTAAACTACGTAACATGAATGCCAACTATGATGCTAATGTCTAAGGAAAAAAGAATCAAAGCAATTTTCCATATTATTTCTATACCCAAAGGACTGACATCGTTGTAAGCTCAGGGCATTTGTCTTACCTTATTTAATTTAGATTCCTTTCTTGCAGAAAATCATCAGTTACATAGGGGATCATCCCCACATGGCTCTGTGCATCTGCTACCCTGGCCCATCTCTCACTCCTCCCTACTGTGGAAAATTTCCACCATGCTCTCCGGAATTCAAAATCTACCATCTGCAAAATTCCTAGATCCTTTATTTCTTCTCTGAACACTGTTTGCTTTTTTGCTCAATGGAAACCTGGCTCTAGTGTGAGAAGCCTGCTGTCTTGCATGTAGCTTTTCTTCCTACACCCCTCTGACTACGAGGCCTTGGGGGCCAGTAGATGCCGGCCAGCCCCTCATTGCTGTCTCCAACCAGTCTCCTCTCCACCTCTCTAACCGCCAGCTTTGAAGTCTTTATCTTCCAATGATTACACAACCCCTTCCTACTGCAGTCAACTACTTCTAGTCCCTCCTCTTCATTTCTATAATATTTTTAGATCCTGGCTCAGTGTCCATTTCCCCCTAAAACTCCTGTGACAAGTTTTGGTTATTTCAGTATCCAGATAGATGATCATTTCAAAACATGGGCTCCAGGTTTCTTAACCTCCTCTCCTTTAGGGATCTTCCCCCCACCTTACCTCAGTCATTCATTCCAATGGTCACAACCCTTGCCTTTGTGTTTACCAACAACTACATCCCTACCTTAATCTCGGTTTCTAGCATATACTTCCTTACCATTGCATTCTATCAAAATACTCTCTCGGATGCCCTGTCTTCACTTTCCCAATTCCACTGGACCTTCAGTCCTTTGCTTTGACCACCTTTTCTCCTTCTCTTGCTCTTCCTTATCACCTCACTTTACAGACTTATGTGGAAGGGATTCTATGCTTTCACATTATTTATAACTTTCTTGCATATTTCTGTATAGCCTTGCTTTGTCCTTTATTACAGTGCCTGGAAAACCCCAACCTGGTTGCATCTAACTCTCTGCCTATTCCATGCCTGCCTCCTTGAAGCTGGATATGACTGGATAAAAACCTATAGCCATGACTACCAGGCCCATGTTAAATTTATATTATCACTAACTCAAGTGGAACCTTTGGGCTACCTGGCAGTTCTGCTTCATCATACTGTCCGTTCATTCTCCCACTCTCTAGAAAAGTGTTTTTCAAATTGTGCAAACCTAGGCAATACCATTCAGGACATAGGCATAGGCAAGGACTTCATGTCTAAAACACCAAAAGCAATGGCAACAAAAGCCAAAATTGACAAATGGGATCTAATTAAACTAAAGAGCTTCTGCACAGCAAAAGAAACTACCATCAGAGTGAACAGGCAACCTACAAAATGGGAGAAAATTTTTGCAACCTACTCATCTGACAAAGGGCTAATATCCAGAATCTACGATGAACTCAAACAAATTTACAAGAAAAAAACAAACAAACCCATCAAAAAGTTGGCGAAGGACATGAACAGACACTTCTCAAAAGAAGACATTTATGCAGCCAAAAAACACATGAAACAATGCTCATCATCACTGGCCATCAGAGAAATGCAAATCAAAACCACAATGAGATACCATCTCACACCAGTTAGAGTGGCCATCATTAAAAAGTCAGGAAACAACAGGTGCTGGAGAGGATGTGGAGAAATAGGAACACTTTTACACTGTTGGTGGGACTGTAAACTAGTTCAACCATTGTGGAAGTCAGTGTGGCGATTCCTCAGGGATCTAGAACTAGAAATACCATTTGACCCAGCCATCCCATTACTGGGTATGTACCCAAAGGACTATAAATCATGCTGCTATAAAGACACATGCACACGTATGTTTATTGCGGCACTATTCACAATAGCAAAGACTTGGAACCAACCCAAACGTCCAACAACGATAGACTGGATTAAGAAAATGTGGCACGTATACACCATGGAATACTATGCAGCCATAAAAAATGATGAGTTCATGTCCTTTGTAGGGACATGGATGAAACTGGAAACCATCATTCTCAGTAAACTATCGCAAGGACAAAAAACCAAACACCACATGTTCTCACTCATAGGTGGGAATTGAACAATGAGGAAACATGGACACACGAAGGGGAACATCACACTCCGGGGACTGTTGTGGGGTGGGGGGAGGGGGGACGGACAGCATTAGGAGATATACCTAATGCCAAATGACGAGTTAATGAGTGCAGCACACCAACATGGCACATGGATACATATGTAACAAACCTGCACATTGTGCACATGTACCCTAAAACTTAAAGTATAATAATAATAATTTAAAAAAACTAAAAAAAAAAAACTTAAATAGATTAAAGCTGAATACAATTTAATAGGGTACACAGCATAAAATAAGGATAAAAACTAAAGAAATGCTTGTTTCATTTATAGGTGTATGTACATTTATATACACACATATGTGCCAGTTTGGGATATAAAATGTGCTGTGAATTAAAAAAAAAAGTTCTAGGCAACTTTTTCACATTTTTCTTCCTTCTCTAGAACTTCCATCACCTTTTTCATCTCTTCACTCTCATCTGATGATTCTGCTTCCTATTTTACTAAGAAAACAGGAGGACTCAGAAGAGAGCTTCTGCACCTATCAGCCTATGCACGTCCATATTCTTCTCTCCTTCCTGTTACTCTGCATCTCTAAGCCCAGCCCTTCCACATGTCTCCTAGATCTATCCCATCATTTCTCATCTTCTAACTGAATCATCTAGTTACTAGTAATTACGAACCTCATGCAAGTTCTTTCTAATGCATAATTGATTTCACCCTCTCTTACTGTACCATTCTTATTAATATCAGGCATTCTGCAGTAGCTCCCATGTTAAATACCAAACCCAAACAAAGCCTTTGGTGATTCCCCTCTAGCTTCTGTGCCATTTCTGTTTCTCTTTACAGGAATAGTCCTCTGAAGACTTGTCTACACTTTCTGTTTCTGAGGATTCTCCTCTCATTTTCCTTTGCTGTTCCTCCAATGGGGCTTTTATCCCCACTATTCTACTAAAACCTTTTAATCAAAGTTATCAGTGACATCCACTGTTCTCTAATTTCCTAAATTCAATCGCTTTCCTCAAAGAGATCACTCTCTCCTCCTTGCAATACTTCCCCCACTTGACTTTCAGGCCACCAGGCTCTGCTTTCCTTTTTTTCCTACTTTCCTACTTCACAGGTCATTTCTTGTAAATGTTGGAGTGCTCATGTCAGACTTGGAGTGTCCAAGGTCTCACTCTTGAAGCTCTTGTCTTGTTTATTTATACTTATGTCTGATGCTTTCATCTAGTCTTATTGTGTTAAGTTCCATTTATATGACAATGATTCCCATATTTATAAAGCCCAGGCCTTTCTCCTGAAACCTTTTTGGCATCACGGACCAATTTCTATGGAAGACGGTTTTTCCACAGACTGGAGGTGGAGGGATGGTTTCAGGATGAAACTATTTCACCTCAGATCATCAGGCATTAGATTCTCATCAGGAGCATGCAACCTAGATCCCTCGCATGCACAGTTCAAAACAGGGTTTGCATTCCTACGAGAATCTAATGCTGCCACGGATCTGACAGTTGGTGGAGCTCAGGCAGTAATGATCGCTCACCTAACCACCTCTCACCTCCTGCCGTGCAGCCCGGTTCCTAACAGGACACACACCAGTACTGGGTGTTGGCGACCCCTGTTGCAAGGGATAAAAAGAGTCAAGGTTTATGTTCCTAGAGGGCTTAAATATCTTTTAAGGAGTAGTATGATAGTAAAATAGACCAGAAGGCCAGACAAAATATATTTTACCTTCCTGAAAATGTTCATTTTTAAGAAGCATTGAAACAGTAAATAAAACCCTAACGCATAATAATTAGCAGATTCATAAATACTCACATTCACCAGATCAAAAAATTTATCAATGTGAGAGAGCTCTGGCAAGGAAATCCATTTTTCCCTCCTACCCGACCTTTCCAGAAGTGTCTTTTTTCTTGCTGAAGGTCGGTCTATCACCCTAGTCCCTTGATCACTTTCTGCAGTTTCCTCTGTGGTGTTGCTTCATCATTTATTCACTCATGTATCCATTTAGCAGACATGTATTGGATGCCTACGTGTCGGGTAAGTCATTAAGACTGGGGAGAAGACAAGAAAAAGACACATTCCAAGGCAGCAAGGAGGTCATGGGTGAGATTTCCTTTATCTTGCATCTTTTTGTTGTGAGTGGCTTCTCTGCAGGTTCCAACCTGCTCACAGATCCTCTATCTTGATTTTTCCTCTGGCTGTGGAACTACCAGTTCTCCTCCCTGCCCACCTCCAGCATTGTCCTACTTTTCTTCCCTTCTCATTCAGGCCCCTTTGAGGGTCCTGTTACTCTCACTGTGTCCCCCTCCTCACCTGCTTTCACTTATCAGCTCTCGATTTGGCTTCAGTCCTATCATTCCACTAAATCCTCTGCCAACGTCAGCATCAAAAGCATTCATCTTGCCAAACCCGTTGGTTATTTTCCTGCCTTTATCTTTTTGGACTGTTCTGCTGCATTTTCTTTCTTCTTCACACTCTGTGCCTTTGGCATTTATGAACCTCTCCTCTCAGTCCCCTTCCCGGCTGTTGTTGGGTAACTTCTTCCTGCTTCTTTGGTCGTCTTCCTGAGCTGTTACTCCCTTGCCTCTCCTCTGTCTCTCTGAGCTTCTTCCTCAGTACGTCCTCTCCTTAACAAATTCCATTTGCTCTTAGAGTCTTAGATTCCCATCCTGATTAACAGAGCCTGCTATTAATCAGGTTGTATATAAAACTTCCTGCTGTGTATATCTACTTCTATCTCAACCTGTCTACTGGTTATATTGACTTGATGTCTCCCAGGTATCTAAGCTCCACATGTTGAAACTAGAACTCGTTGTCTTCCCCATCCTATTAGAAACCTGCTCCGTCTCCATGATTTCATTACCTTCCTCTTTCTCCTTCTTCTGCACGTTCCATCAATCACCAAGCTACACTGATCCTCTGTATATTTATTTCTTGAATTGAGCCCTCCACCTTCATTGCTAGTACCATTGCTGTGCTTCAGGCCACTGTCATCTCTTGCTTACATCACTTAGAGCTTTTCAGTCTATGCCGTACTATGTCACGCCTCCACGCCTTTAGCTGTATTCTTTGCCTGAAGTGCCCTTTCTTAAACTGGTAGGTTTCTTCATCCTTCAAGACTTGCTAGGAAGTCTTTCCTGAACTGTGCAAGCTTTTCTTTTACTATATCGATTTTAAAAACAAAAAAATATATTTATGTATCTTAAAAAACTCCCGATAGTAAATTCTGTGAGAATAGGGACCATGCTTTATTGGTTTTTGTTCTCCTGGTCCTTAACTCAGTGCCTGGCTATAGTAGGCTTTGAACCTAAATGCAATTAAGATTTTCCCGTTTGGTTGCAATCTACGAGCTTTAGTACAGCACAAGATGCTTAGCCTTTTTCACTTATAAACAAACTGAGAGCTTCCTGCACATGGGCACTGTTCAAGAATGAGCCTACTGTATGCTGGGAACTGTGAGTGAATTACTACGGCCATAGTGTGGTGTGGGAGGACGGAAGCGGGAGGAAAAAACTGGAGAAGTAATCCAGGACAGATCATGAAGGGCTGTGAACACAACAGCATTGTCAGAAGGAATATTTGGTAGCAGAGTGAAAAAGGATGATGGGGGCAAGATTGGAAGCACAGAAGTCTTTAGTAAAAATAAATTTGTTATGTAGATCACATTTCACTATGATGTGTCCATTTGGGTTGTACTAACTTTTCAATAGTTTTTAATTGTTGCTTTAAAGTATTTACTGAATTGTATTGATTCATGTATTCATTCTACAATCCTTAGTGACCATTACTGCCACGTATTATATATACAATATTTTGGGGATCTCAGAATAATAGATACTGTCCTTGGCCTCAAGAACTCATTGCCTAGTAGTAGCACTGGACACAGCAATGGAAAAATGTGATTCAGTATCAGTTCTACGGGAGGGGTGAGCACAGGTTATGGAACACTAAATGGGAATGGCCTCTTAGATGGGAGCCTGGGGAGCCAGAGGAGGCCATCCAGAGCAGTGGTTCTGAGCTAAAATTTTGAAAGATAAGCAAGAATGAACCTCTTGAATAAGCTGGAGATCTGCCAGACTACTCCGGGCATGGGGAGCAGCTTGTGCAAAGGCCCAGATGAGACAACTGAGTTTCTAGTGGCTGCAGTTTATTGTGCTCATGGAAGTAGGAACAGGATGAGGTAAAGAGGTAAATAGGCATCTTATGTTAAAGCTTAATTTTTTTTTTTTTTTTTTTGAGACAGGGTCTCACTCTGTTGCTCAGGTTGGAGTGCAGTGGTGCAAATATGCATGGCTCACTCCAGCTTTAACCTCATGAGCTCAAGTGATTTTCCTGCCTCAGCCTCCCTAGTAGCTGGGACTACAGGTGTACACCACCACACTAGGCTAATTTTTGTATTTTTTGTAGAGATGGGGTTTTGCCATGTTGCCCAGGCAGGTCTCAAACTCCTGGGCTCAAGTGATCCACCCACCTTGACCCCACAAAGTGCTGGAATTACAGGCATGAGTCACCGTGCCTAGGTAAAGCTTAAATTTTATCTTGCAGAGGATGTCATAGAAGAAAAATTCTGACCCACTTTCATTAATGGATTAGATAGAACAAGGTAATAGCTGTGCTACACATTTAAGAGACTGAAATGTAAACAGTAAAACAAGATAATGACAAAATCACCACAGCTTTTTGGTAGAAATATTCTTAGGGAAGAAAAGTTAGTGGATATTTTTCTGGTCACCAATCCATATTTCTTAGTTCGGATCTGTTTCTGGCTCATACTCAAAAATGGAATCCAAGAAATCCTGCCATTCCCTAGAGGACCAATAGTTCCTGTAATAACTATTCTCATGACATTTCCTGGATATGATACACTCTCTAGTCCCATATTTACAGATTTATAAGTCAAAGTCTTTCTTTAGAGATTTTCTTGCATCCGCATTACACTGTGCAATATGCCTCAGAGCAAGGTAACAACCAGCCTGGTGGAGAAAGCAAGGCAGTCTCCAATGGGAACATTTCCTAGCTGACACGGTATCTTCATCCATCACAACAGGTTTGATCAAAGCTTATTTTTTGTTCCAGAACAACTTGAGTTCCTCAGAATCCTGTATAATGTACCTCTAAATAAAATAATTACTCACCTAGCGAAAGTGGCCAGGATGTCTCTACTGGTTACATTCTTCCATGTGGCTGAGAGATGTAGCCCTATCAGAGAAGGAAGAGGAAAGAATATATTTTAGAATTTAACATCCTCAGTGTGATTTTATTCTTTGTACTAAGATTGTTATGAATTAGATCACGCTCTTTTCAGATGGAAAGAACATCTCTTCCTGAGTCATTGGTGGATGTTTCCTGTAACTGACCTTTGGGACCGTGGAAGAAGCCAAACACCTTCCTTTGCCATAGGGTAGAATACTGTATGTTTAGATTCTCTGAGTGGATTTTGTATATCTTTCTGTCTGGATGACTTTTTTTAAACATACATTAATCTATCTTTATTGGGTACTATTACCTTGCAGTTTTACAAGCAGCCCAAAATGTAGAATATATGCTATTTAAAAGAACTTTTTTTAAAATTATACTTTAAGTTCTGGGATACATGTACAGAAAGTGCAGCTTTGTTACATAGGTACACACATGCCATGGTGGTTTGCTGCACCCATCAACTCGTCATCTACATTAGATATTTCTCCTAATGCTATCCCTCCTCTAGATCCTCACCCCCTGACAGGCCCCGTATGTGATGCTCCCCTCCCTGCGTCCACGTGTTCTCATTGTTCAGCTCCTACTTATGAGTGAGAACAGGCAGCGTTTGTGTTAGTTTGCTGAGAATGATGATTTCCAGCTTCATCCATGTCCCTGCAAAGGACATGAACTCATCCTTTTTTATGGCTGCATAGTATTGCATGGTGTATATGTGCCACATTGGCTTTATCCAGTCTATCATTGATGGGCATTTGGGTTGGTTCCAAGTCTTGCTATTGTGAACAGTGCTGCAATAAACATATGTGTGCATGTGTCTTTATTGTAAAATGATTCATAATCCTTTGGGTATATACCCAATAATGGGATTGCTGGGTTAAATGGTATTTCTGGTTCTAGATCCTTGAGGAATCGCCACACTGTCTTCTGCAATGGTTGAACTAATTTACACTCCCACCAACAGTGTAAAAGCAGGAAGATAATTCTTTTTTATTCAATTTTTAAAAATATTATTATGCCTGCACATAAGCTGTCACATTTTCCTTAGTATGTTCATTATACTTTGGCCCATGGAAACCAATCGGTAAATGAATAATAGATAATTGAAAGCATTTTTAAAAGTCATTTTTATCTCTCAGAACAGCTTTAGATTTACAGAAAAAAATTGTGATGATAGTATAGAGTCCCCACACTTTCCCCTCATTCAGTTTTCTCTATTATTAACATATTAGTATGGTACATTTGTTACAATTAATCAATGCTGGCACATTATTATTAAAGTTCATAGTTTATTCCGATTTCCTTAGTTTTTACCAAACAAACAACCATGTTAGTTATTTACTTATTTTTACATTGACATGTAACAGATGTACATAGTTCTTAGGGTATATGTGATAATTTAGGATGTTCATAAAATGTGTAAATATTAAATCAATGTACTTTAAATAACTATCATCTTAAATATTTTCCTTTTCTTTAGAACCATTTGAATTATTCTAACTATTTTGAAATAATAGCTAGATTATCGTAAGCCATAGGCACCTTACTGATCTGATACTAGGTCTTATTTCTTCTATCAAATCATACATTTGTACCGATTCATCAACTTTTCTTCATACCAGTCTTTCCACTACCCTTCTCAGGGTAATGTCCATTATCTATTCTAGGATCCCTTCCTAGATACCTCATTACATTTAGATTTCATGTCTCCTTAGGCTCCTGGTGGTGACAGTTTCTCAGTCCTGTCTTATTTTGGATGACTTTAATGTTTTGAGGTGTCTCGGTCAAGCATTTTGTAGGATGCTCCTCTATTGGAATTTGTCTGATGTTTCTCTCATGGTCAGAATGGGGTTAAGGGTTTTGAAAAAAAACCACAGAGGTAAAGTACATTCTCATCACATCATATTCAAGGTTACATACTATCAAGATGCCTTATCACTGTTGCTGTTCACCTTAATCCACCTTAATCCCCTGGCTCAGATAGTGTTTGCTAGCTTTCTCCCCCGTAAAGTTACCTTTTCTCCCCTTTCCACTAGCCTCTTTGGAAGTGAGTTACTCCGCACAGCCCACACTGAAGAGGTGGGGATTTACGCTCCTTATCCTTAGAGAATATTTGTTTCTTCTCCCCCATCTAGTTATTTATTAAGTAGTTTGTTTATTTTTGTATTGACTTGTGGAAATTTAATTTCTACTTGGGCTTAATTTATTGCTAAAGTTGTTTCAACATTGGCCATAGTGAACTCTCTCAGCTGGCTCCTGTGTCCATTTGATTCCTAAACCTGTATGTTCTTGTCTGTGCAGGGTTGTTTTTTTTCTTTCTGTTGAGTACTTCCTAAGTTTCTAGCCCTATAAGAGGCTCCAAGCTCATTTTATATATTTCCCACCTGAGTTCTAGAATGAGACATTTCTTCAAGGCACCCTGATTTCTTTCACTGGAGAACAGTACTAGAAAAGAAGACCTTCATGTTCATTGTGCTTGTTGTTACCTTGGCATTATTGCTTTCAGACCCTCTCAACTGAAAGAGCAAGGAGATACATGTTTGTATACTAACTCATGTACATATAGATATCTATACACATTTCCATATGTAAACATTTATATTAAGTTAAACATGAGCTCATACAGGTGTCTCTAACTGTTCAATTACCTCATAGATCACTGTAGCCTTCTGGCCATGCTTATCTGTAAATTCCCACTCCAACAGTGAGAAATCTGTCACCTACCCTCCATTTACCTAACTGTTTAATTTTAGTATACATGTATAGGGGTGTCTGAATTGTTAGCCCATACTTTATGGGAAATACTTTTATCAACTAGTGTACAGTGCACATGTGCAGTTCTAAAATGAATGGCCTCCAACTCATTCAGCACCCTTTCTGGCTACCTTCTTCATGGAGGATGTTTCATACATTTCTGATATAGTGAGATTCTCCTGTTACAGTCTGTATTCCTTCCTGGGTCTTCCAACTTGCTAAATGATTTTTTTTAATTTGCATGCATTAAAGTTCAGTCTTTCTGCTGTAAAGTTCTATAGGGTTTGACAAATGAATAATGTCCATATTCACCATGAAAACCCCGTGCTTTACCTTTTTAAATGTTCTATTGAACACTCCACCCCCAAACTACAGAATATACACTTTTCTTATCTGCACATGAAAAATTCTCCAAAATCATCCATATGCTTGTTCATGGCAAGTCTCAATAAATTCAAAAAAATCAAAATTATATCAAGTATTTGCTTGGGCCACAGTGGAATAAAATTAGGAACTCTCAAAACCACACATGCACATGAGAAGTAAACAAATTGCTCCTGAATGACTTTTGGGTAAACAACAAAGTTAAGGCAGAAATGAAAAAGTTTTTAAATGAATGAAAACAGACACACAAAATACAAAAACCTCAGGAATACAGCAAAAGCTATGCTAAGAAGAAAGTTTAGAGTTAAATGCCTACATCAGAAAACCAGAAAGATCTCAAATTAACAATCTGCCATGGCACCTCAAGGAACTAGGAAAACAAGAACTAAACCCAAAGCTAGTAGAGGAAAAGAAATATCAAATATCAGAGCAGAACTCAATGAAATTGAGGCAAAAAATATTGTACAAAGAACCAACAAAATGAAAAGTTTATTTCTTGAAATGACAGACAAAATTGATAGAACTCTACCTAGAATCCTCAAGAAAAAAGAAAAAAAGATTCAAATTATTACAATAAAAACAATAAAAATGACATTACAATTGATGCCACAGAAATACAAAGATCATCAGAGATGACTATAAACATGTCTACGCGCACAAACTAGAAAACTAGAGGAAAGGGATAAATTACTGAAGACACAACTGTGAAAGACTGAACCAAGAAGAAATTCCGAACAGACCAATAACAAGAAATGAAATCAAATCAGTAATAAAAAGTCTACCAAGAAAAAAACAGCCCAAGACCAGACAGATTCACAGCCAAATTTTATCAGATGTACCAAGAAGAACTGTTACCAGTTTTACTAAAATTGTTCCAAAAACTTGAGGAAGAGGGATCCCTCCCTAACTCATTCCACAAAATCAGTATCATCCTCATACCAGAATCTGGCAAGGACACAATAAAAAAAGGGAAATTAGAGGGTGATGTCTCAGATGAACATAGATACAAAAATCTTCAACAAAATATTAGCAAACTGAATTCAACAGCATATCAAAAAGATAATCCCTTTGGGAGGCCCAGGTGGGTGGATCACCTGAGGTTGGGAGTTCAAGACCAGCCTGACCAACATGGAGAAACCCTGTCTCTACTAAAAATACAAAATTAGCAGGGCGTTATTCAACATAGTGCTGGAAGTTCTGGCCAGGGCAATCAGGCAGGAGAAGGAAATAAAGGGTATTCAATTAGGAAAAGAGGAAGTCAAATTGTCCCTGTTTGCACATGATATGATTGTATATCTAGAAAACCCCATTGTCTTAGCCCAAAATCTCCTTAAGCTGATAAGCAACTTCAGCAAAGTCTCAGGATACAAAATCAATGTACAAAAATCACAAGCATTCTTGTACACCAATCACAGACAAACAGAGAGCCAAATCATGAGTGAACTCCCATTCACAATTGCTTCAAAGAGAATCAAATACCTAGGAATCCAACTTACAAGGGACGTGAAAGACCTCTTCAAGGAGAACTACAAACCACTGCTCAATGAAATAAAAGAGGATACAAACAGATGGAAGAACATTCCATGCTCATGGGTTGGAAGAATCAATATCATGAAAATGGCCATACTGCCCAAGGTAATTTATAGATTCAATGCCATCCCCATCAAACTACCAATGACTTTCTTCACAGAATTAGAAAAGACTACTTTAAAGTTCATATGGAACCAAAAAAGAGCCCGCATCGCCAAGTCAATCCTAAGCCAAAAGAACAAAGCTGGAGGCATCACGCTACCTGACTTCAAACTATACTACAAGGCTACAGTAACCAAAACAGCATGATACTGGTACCACAACAGAGACATAGATCAATGGATCAGAACAGAGCCCTCATAAATAATGCTGCATATCTACAACTATCTGATCTTTGACAAACCTGACAAAAACAAGAAATGGGAAAAGGATTCCCTATTTAATAAATGGTGCTGGGAAAACTGGCTAGCCATATGTAGAAAGCTGAAACTGGATCCCTTCCTTACACCTTATACAAAAATTAATTCAAGATGGATTAAAGATTTACATGTTAGACCTAAAACCATAAAAACCTTAGAAGAAAACCTAGGCAATACCATTCAAGACATAGGCATGGGCAAGGACTTCATGTCTAAAACACCAAAAGCAATGGCAACAAAAGCCAAAATTGACAAATGGGATCTAATTAAACTAAAGAGCTTCTGCACAGCAAAAGAAACTACCATCAGAGTGAACAGGCAACCTACACAATGGGAGAAAATTTTTGCAACCTACTCATCTGACAATGGGCTAATATCCAGAATCTACAATGAACTCAAACAAATTTACAAGAAAAAGCAAACAACCCCATCAAAAAATGGGCAAAGGACATGAACAGACACTTCTCAAAAGAAGACATTTATGCAGCCAAAAAACACATGAAAAAATGCTCATCATCACTGGCCATCAGAGAAATGCAAATCAAAACCACAATGAGATACCATCTCACACCAGTTAGAGTGGCCATCATTAAAAAGTCAGGAAACAACAGGTGCTGGAGAGGATGTGGAGAAATAGGAACACTTTTACACTGTTGGTGAAACTGTAAACTAGTTCAACCGTTGTGGAAGTCAGTGTGGCGATTCCTCAGGGATCTAGAACTAGAAATACCATTTGACCCAGCCATCCCATTACTGGGTATATACCCAAAGGACTATAAATCATGCTGCTATAAAGACACATGCACACGTATGTTTATTGCGGCACTATTCACAATAGCAAAGACTTGGAACCAACCCAAATGTCCAACAACGATAGACTGGATTAAGAAAATGTGGTACATATACACCATGGAATACTATGCAGCCATAAAAAATGATGAGTTCATGTCCTTTGTAGGGACATGGATGAAACTGGAAACCATCATTCTCAGTAAACTATCGGAAGGACAGAAAACCAATCACCACATGTTCTCACTCATGGGTGGGAATTGAACAATTGAGAACTCATGGACACAGGAAGGGGAACATCACACCCCGGGGACTGTTGTGGGGTGGGGGGAGGGGGGAGGGACAGCATTAGGAGATATACCTAATGCTGAATGATGAGTTAATGGGTGCAGCACACCAACATGGCACATGGATACATATGTAACAAACGTGCACATTGTGCACATGTACCCTAAAACTTAAAGTATAGTAACAATAATAAAACAAAAAGTTAAAAAAATTGGAAATAATTTAAAAGGTCAATAGACAAATGCTTAGATAAATCATAATATGTCAGTCTACTAAAGAGCCATAAAAATGATGTAGACAAAGAAAAAAGAAATGAAGTCCACAACATAAGATCCCATTTTTTACAGGGGTAAAGATGTCTGAAAGGATAGGCCATACCAAAATATTAACAATGATAATATCTACATTGAACAAAAGTTGTTTTTGTATTTTTAAAGATTATTGCTTTTGTATCTTTTTAAAGATTATTAAATACCCAAGCCACCCAAAAATAAAAAAGAATTGGCTAAGATACTGAATTACATATTATCCATGGGCCCTTCCAACCCCATGACATTGGGATTTCCTTTCCCTTTCCTAACTCAAAGTTAGCAAAATGCTCATTCTTTCTCAAGAAGGTGGAAAGCAGTTCAGTTTGAGGGCAGACAATAAAAATTAACCCAGAAAAATAAAGAGCTTGTCAGCCCAAAAAAAAAAAAAAATTAGCAGGGCGTGGTGGCACATGCCTGTAATCCCAGCTACTAGGGAGGCTGAGGCAGGAGAATCACTTGAACCCAGGAGGCGGAGGTTGCAGTAAGCTATTGTGCCATTGCACTCCAGCCTGGGCAAAAAGAGTGAAACCCTGTCTCAAAAAAAAAAAAAAAAAAAGATAATTTATCACGATCAAGTCAGTTTTATTCTGGGGATGCAAGGATGATTCAACATATGCAATAAATGAAAATCACCACATAAACAATTAATAACAAAAATATAATCATCTCAATAGATGCAGAAAAAGCACTTGATAAAGTTGAACATCCCTTCATGATAAAAAAAAAAAGTCAAACATTGAAGGAACATACTTGAAAATAATAAGAGTCATGTATAACAAATCCATAGCCAACATCATACTGAATTGGGAAAATTTGAAAGTACTCCTCCTAAGAACTGGAAGAAGACCAGGATATCCACTCTCACTGCTTCTATTCAACATGCTACTGGAAGTCCTAGCCAGAGCAATCAGGCAAGAAAAAGAAATAAAAAGCATCCAAATTGTAAAATAGGAAGCCAAATTATCTCTGCTGATGGCATGATCTTATACTTGGAAAACCCTAAAGATTAGTCCAAAAGGCTACTAGACTTGATAAATCACTTAAGTTTTAGAATACAAAATTAATGTACAAAAATCAGTTGCATTTCTATACATCAACAGCATTCAAGATGAAAACCAAATCAAGAACTCAATCTCATTTACAGTAGCCACAAATAAAAATAAAGGAATACATTTAACTTAGAAATAATTTAACCAACGAAGTGAAAGACCTCTACAAGGAGAATTACAAAACACTGATGAAAAAAGTCAGAGATGACACAAAGAAATGGAAAAGTATCCCATGCATATAGATTGGAAGAATCAATATCATTAAAATGGCCATACTGCTCAAAGCAATCTACAGATTCAATGCAATTCCTATCAAATCACCAATGTCATTTTTCACAGAATTAGAAAAACCCTAAAATTAATAGGCAACAAATAAAAAACCTGAATAATCAAAAACAATTCTAAGCAAACAGAACAAAGCCAGAGGCATCACATTACCTGCCTTTAAACTATACTACAAAGCTATAGTAACCAAAACAGCATGGTACTGGTACAAAAATAGACACACAGTACAATGGAATAGAATAGAGAACCCAGAAGCAAAGTCATGTGCCTGCAACCAACTGATCTTCAACAAAGTTGAGAAAAATAAACAATGGAGAAAGTACAACCTATTCAATAAATGGTGCTGGAAAAATTGGATAGCCACATGCAAAAAAATGAAAGTGGACCCCTGTGTAGGGTAAAACTCTCTCAAACCATGTTTTTTTCTCTGCTCTCATGCCACAACAATCAACACAGGAGATTTCTGTGACCAAGTATGTGGCGGTTTTCACAAAACCCAAGCAGTAGACACCAGCTGGTTGTCCTCTAATTCAATTCCAACACTATCTACCTGGAGATAGTGTCAGATCCCAAAGGTTGAGGGCTCAGTCCCCAAAACTGTCTCCCCAGTCTCCAGACACATGGCACAAGTCTGGACCTCTGGAACTTCTGACTGACTGGCTTCAAGCTGGGGTTTCTATGACCCCCTCCTTGGGCTCGGTTAATTTGCTGGAGTGGCTCACAGAACTCAGGGAAACACTTACCACTTGTTGATTTGTTATAAAGGATATTGCAAGGGGTACATATGAAGAGATGTGGATGTGTATGGCAAGCTAGGGAAGGAGAATGGAGATTCCATGCTCTCCCTGGGCTCCACCCTCCAGGATCCTCCATGTGTTCAGCTACCTGGAAGCTCTCTGAACCCGGTTCTCTTAGGTTTTTAATGGAAGCTTTGTGACATCTGAATGTCTTCCCCTCGGAGTATAGGGTGGGATCTTCTCTGGGGAGGGTCTTAAGACCCACAATCAGAGAGGTGGGGGAAGAGTAAAGTCTTGCCTTGGGGCAAGTGAAAGGAGGGCAGGAGAAGGTCAGAGGCCTGTCCCAAGGTGATGCAGTCTAACACACCCAGCATTATAACAGAAGACTGTAATACGGGCTATGGGAGCTATGAGTCAGGAACCATGGCTAAAAACCTATGTTTTGCCATATACAAAAATTAACTTGAGATGGATTAAAGACTTAAACATAAGACCTCAAACTATAAAAATTCTAGAAAAAAAACTTAGGATAAACTCTTTTGAACATTGGCCTAGGCAAATGATTTATGATTAAGACCTCAAAAGCAAATGCAACAAACCAAAACTAGACAAATGGGACCTAAACTAAAGAGCTTCTGCACAGCAAAAGAAACAATCAACCGAGTAAACAGATAACCTACAGAATGAGAGAAATATTTGCAAACTATGAATCTGACAAAGGACTAATGTCCAGAATCTATAAGAAACTCAAACAAGTCAACAAGAAAAAAAAACATTAAAACATGGGCAAAGGACATGAATAGACATTTCTCAAAAGAGGACATACAAGTGGCCAATAAACATGAAAAAATGCTCTATGAAGTGCTATATGAAAACATCACTAATTGTCAGAGAAATGCAAATCAAAACTACAACGAGATATCATCTCACACCAGTCAGAAGGGCTATTATTAAAAAGTTAAAAAATAACAGATGTTGGTGAAGATGTGGAGAAAAGGGAACACTGATATTCTTGGTGAGAATGCAAATTAGTACAACCCCTCTGGAAAACAGTATGGAGATTTCTCAAAGAACTAAAAATAGAACTACCATTCCACCCTGCAATTCCACTGGTGGTTATCTACCCAAAGAAAAGGAAATTATTCTATCAAAAAGACACCTGCACTTGTACATTTGTCACAGCACTATTCACAATAGTAAAGTCATGAAATCAACCTAAGTGCTCATCAATGGTGGATTGTATAAAGAAAATGTGCTATATATACACTATGGAAAACTATGCAGCCATAGAAAATGAAATCACATCTTTTGCAGCACCATGATGGAGCTTGAGGCCATTATCCTGAGTGAGATAACTCAAAAACAAATGCTACATGTTCTCACTTACAAGTGAGAGCTAAACAAAGGCTACACATGCAGATAAAGATGGAGAAACTAGACTCTGGGGACTTTAAAAGGGGGAAATTGAGAGAGAGATGAGGGTTAAAAAATTACCTACTGGATACAATGTTTACTATTCAGGTGATGGGCATACTAGATGCCCAAATCTCACCACTACACAACATATCCAAGTAACAAACCTGTACATGTCCCCCTTGGACTTATAAAAATAAATAAATAAAAGCACAAAATGGTTGTACCATTTTGTAGTCTCATTAGCAATGAATGTGAGTCCCTGTTGCTATGCATTTTTGCTGGCATTTATTATCAGTTTTATTTTATTATTATTTACTTTTAGAAACAGGATCTTGCTCTGTCACCCAGGCTGGGTGCAGTGGCGTTAGCACAGCTCACTGCAACATTCAATTCCTGGACTCAAGTGATCCTCCCACCTCAGCCTCCCAAGTAGCTATTGTAGTCATTTAAATAGGTGTAGCCATATATCATTGTTAATTTGAAATTCTCTAAATTTCAAAACAAAATGACAAGTGGCCATCTTGACGAATGATGTTGACCATCTTTTTATAGGCATATTTGCCATTTGTATGTCTTTTTTGGTGAGGGGTCCGTTCAAATCTTTTGCTTCCCCTCCCTTTAATTGTTGAGTTTTAAGGGTTCTTTGTATAGTTTGGATATAACTAGATCCAAACCTTTGTCAGACAGGTATTTTGCAAATGTTTTCTCTCAGGCTGTGGTTCATGTTTCCATCTTAAGTGTCTCACACAGCAGACATTTTCAGTTTTAATAAAGTCCAACTTATCAATTTTGTCTTTCATGGATTGTGCTTATAGTGTTGTATCCAAGAACTCATCATTAAACTCATGATCACCTCTCTGGACTGACTCAGGTATTCTGAGTCAGCCTATCTGTAGGCCATTTTGCCTATCTGTAGGCCACTATCTTCTTAGACCCTCAGTTCTGAAATCAACAGAGATAGATGAGGAAAAAATCTGGAAACGTGGATGGAAATGTGGCTGCATTTGCCAAGAACTGAGTCTTGAGACTGCCTATTTTGGGGAAGGGTAGCAATGACCATATCTACCACCATCTCCTGAACTGTGCATGAGGAATCCCCACATTTTCTGCCCCTTTTTCTACTCCTGCCTGGCACCATACCTACAGGTGTACCTACCCAGCTCAATAGCACCTGCTCAAGTCCTCCATCTAACCTTTGTGTCTTCACCTCTTGAGAGAAAATCTCACTAGAGAGAACTTGCTTCTGCAGAACTTTTAAACTTTTTGCCAATTTGATCTCTTGCTAGGAGGATTAGGTAGTACAGTCTGCAGTGATAAGCATTTTGGGACCAGTTTTTCACCAGGTGCTAAAGAAACACAGATTAATAAGACTGTGCTTACCCTAAAATGGGTTGGGAAGAGAGAAGAGGGGGAGAATGTTAATGATAGTGATAACTATGATTTTTTCTCGCTATCATTTGAGTGCTAGCTTCTTTATGACAGACTTGTTTTTTGTTATCCTTGTATCACTGGAGCTTAGAAAATAGCACATAATCAAGCAACAAATAATAAGTACTTATTGAATGAATTAAAAACAGTGATTTATAAAATTAAAGGCATTTTAAAACAAACCAAAAAAGCATTAAAATTTTTAAAATCTCAGAATAAAAATTTTGCATTGTCTTTCTTATTTTCTCATTGCCATGAACCAGAGAAAATGCTTTTGGAAACCACTGAAATTACTTGGAATCCTGAAGACAGTTAAATTATATGCATCAAATTAAATAGACTTTTTCTTTAACAAGAGATAGTATTTTTTCTTTATATCAAATTTTTATATGAATTATCTATATTATGTTAATATGTATTTAATTCTTATTATTGTATGTGTTTAAATGATTTAAACAATATTTATTTTATTCTCACTAAATAAAAGAGGGAATTAGTAATCAGGATATTCCAGATGAAGAGCATGACCTTACATCTACTAAAAATTGCAACTAACAATAACTACAACAACATCCCAAAACAAACACACTTCAATGCAAAAACAAAAGTTGCATCTGTCAGAAAAGCTAATCGGAATAAATAGATTTAAATTTCCAAAGGCTATTTCATACTTAAAGGGTGAACATGCTGTTGAAAAAATGTAGATACAAAAGTTCATAAGAAATATTAATTCGATTTTTATGACTATGTAATTCTCATTTTTTTCAGGTGCCATGTTAAAATATCTGTTCCTCTTCTAGTTTTATGGACAATGAGACTGCTATGTGACATAACTACTTGGATGAATATTATCAGAAATCTAGATTTAACAGTAAGAGTCTATTGAGATATAAAATTTCACCAAATAATTGAGCTCTCAAATGTTTCACATTTTAAAATGTGAAATATAACCTATCTCTTCTATTCGTATTAGGTTGGTGCAAAAGTAATTGTGGTTTTTGCCATAAAAGGAATGACCAAACTGCAACTACTTTTGCACCAACCTATAGAACCTTAGATTTAATAAAAATGTCAGATCAGTTAGCTCATGCTAAGTATCTCTAAGTAGCTGCTACTTTGTTAATCTCAAATTTAGCATGTTCCAAGTGAAACCAATTGAATTTTTTTCTTAGTTTCTCCCTCTTCTTGGACAAAGGCATTATTAACATTTTTCCAACCTGCCAAGGAAGGGCATACAATAAATAGAGATGCGTATGGCCTTTCTGATGGGCAGAAGTGGGTTGGATTACTAGCTTTAAGACCCTTGCAAGTTGCTTAACTTCAAGTCTCAGTTTCCTTACCTTTGAAGATGGAACAATAATTCCAACCTTACAACATCATCATGAAGATTAAAGCTCTCAGATGTAAAACAAGCAATTAAGAGTAGTAAATATCACCGGGCACAGTGGCTCACACCTGTAATCCCAGCACTTTGGGAGGCTGAGGTGGGCAGATCAGGAGGTCAGGAGTTCGAGACCAACCTGGCCACCATGGTGAAACTCCATCTCTACTAAAAATACAAAAATTAGCTGGGTGTGGTGGTGTTCACCTGTAGTCCTAGCTACTTGGGAGGCTGAGGCAGGAGAGTTGCTTGAACCTGGGAGGCGGAGGTTGCAGTGAGCCAAGATTACGCCACTGCACTCCATCCTGGGTGACAAGGCAAGACTCTGTCTCAAAAAAAAAAAAAAAAAAAGGTAGTAAATATCATGAGACATTCTGGTATCATCTTCTACTCTCCCTTCTTTTTCTTCCCAATATCCAGTCTTTGACAAAGTCTGGTAATTTTTTTTGTAAATATCTCAGATATCTTCCTCTATATTCGTGTACTATTAGCTTATTATATTATACTTGGATTACTGCAAATATCTCTGGGCTGGTATCTGCCTCTTCCCTTATACAAATCATTTTTCCCCCTTAATATTGAAAGGTAATTCTGAGATTCTAGAACACTAATTTCCATATGCCATTTCCTTGCTTTAAATATTTGACCTAATTTTTTCAGACATGTCTAATCACCAGTTTAGCTTTCAGGACCCTCTCTAGAGGTGGTCGTGTGTTATTGTGGAAAGTACAGATTTTGGATTCAAACAAATGCAGCTTCAAACCTTGGGTATACCATCTATAAGATGTTGAAAAGTAACCTGACCTTGCAGTCTGTTTCCTCAACTATAAAATAATGTCTACTTGTGTGGTAAAGGGTTAATCCAGCAGGTCTGCAGTCTAAATCCTGCACATTCCAAAGAAAGGTTTAGTCCTTACCCTACTCCTGGGAGATAACCTCTAAGCTTCTAGAATATACTGCCTCTTAAGGGTGTTTTTGTTTATCTAAGCCCTTGGGCTACACCAAATAGTTTAAGCTAAGAAAGTGGGAAACGTGTGATTAAATCTGAGAGTGGTCTTGGTGACTTCAAAACTACTTCTAGAATTTTTGTAAGAATTAAATGAGATAGTTTATAAAAAGCATTTGGACAGTGCGTAGGGTGTTTCTCTCCTTTACAGGCTTTGTAATTACTCCCCCATTTATCTAGGCTTATACTGTGCCTGTCTGTTTTCCTTTCACCTTCTGTGTCATTGAGGCTGCATTTCACACTCAGTACTCATGTGTTCTTGCCCATGCTGTGCTGATTGCCTGGACCACCCTGCTTTTTTCTTCTGTCCAAACAAAGCCTATGTGTTGAAGTCCTCTCTTTTCTGTGGATCCTCCACTGATTACTGCAGTCTTTGCTAATTTCTTTCTTTCCCTATTTTTAATTGTACTTTTAGCCGGTAATAGGAGCTGGGTGATACATTATGCATCTATATATAGGGTCTTAACTTGGAAGGAATGGAGTATGTTTTATTTTTCTTGGCCTCCCCATTGGTAGATGCTCAGTAGTTGACTTACAGATTTACTCTAAGCTTCTGACTTTGACCTCAAACACCATCAGGAGTATGTAACTTAGGTTGATGATAGTTGCCCTTGTTCTGAATGCCCTTGTTCTGAATTACCTAGGTACTTTCAATGTCCTAGTTCTTTTGCTGCTATGTGCTCTTTGACCCTTCTGCTGTGGGCCACACAGGCGTTGACAGCAAAAAAGATCACCTTCTCTCCTCTTCTTCACTCATTGGGTCTAGAAGGCCCCGAGGTTGCACATGCCTCACCTGTGCGGGAGTGTGCATACTGTGTGAGTCCAGCTGGGCCACTGTGACCAAGTACATGTTGCCAATTTATTGAAACATCTCACTCCTTAGGGCACAACAATGAAATGCCTTTTGTTCCCCAGTAACTGCTTTCTAACTGGGATATGTTGAACCCACTTTCCATTGGGGAACATTTCCTTTAATTACAAGTTGGCCAGATTTTGTAACTTGCAGTGATGTTTAAAAAAGTAATTTTAACCCTATGCAGTTTAAAATTTCAATCTCAACTTAACTTAGAGCTCTCCTTCCCTTCCACTAACAAAGACCAAACCTGTCACTGGCTTTAAATGGTGGTGAGGGGGTTGTCTCATTACACACTTATCCCTCCTCGCTTTTTGAGGGCTAGCTCTTCCAGTTCTTGGGGCAGCGAGAAAAAAGAGCAAAAAGAGGAAACGTCTCTTACTCCTCTGGACAGGGTTGCAGTCTTCTCCCCAATTGGCAAACAGTTTTCCTGGTTACTACTGATTTGCTATTGATCACATTTCTGAAACGCCTGTCTAAATGTTGACTCTATCATGGCAGGCATCTCGGAGTACTGTGAAGGGTCCCAAAAGGCTTCAGCCTGTAAAGTTCCCTGACATGAGAAAGGGCTGGCTTCATTGGTGTGGGAACTGTGGGAACCTAGGGACACAGGGCCTTGAGTTCCCATCCCTCTTGAAGTTTAATGGTCTGCAGTTGCCATCTTAAAATTCTTAATTTTACCTTTAAGTTCATGTTTTGTAAGTGAAGTCCAGCAGGACAACAGAGCATGGGTGGGTGGCCTGGAGCCTCAGCTCATGTGTGGCCCTGTATTTGTAATCTCCCTGCCTCCCTGGGCAAGGTCACCTTGTTCCCCATTCCCTATTTCCTGGGGCTCTGCCTTGCCTCCCTCTCTTGGCACCTGCCTGGCTACTGCTCCAAACATTTGCCCAAGGCCATAAGGGAATGGCATGGTGGTGGTGAGGGGGAAAACTAAAGCCCCACCATTTCCTGGCCTCAGGCACAGGGAACGTCTGGGTGGAGTGAAGCAAAGAGGTGCCTTGTGCCTTTGGTGGGTGATTCAGCAGGGGCCTCTTGGCTCCCAATACCCGCTCCCATCCAGGCACCCAGTGCATCTCTGTACAGAGCTTGCAATCCTTTGGTGGTTGTTCCTCAGGTTTGGGTTGGAGCCAAGAAAGCACATGGGAAGGGGACATTGACATTTCCCACCCCTGCATTTTCTTTTTATGCCAGGCTGCAAGTCATGTAGCTGGCCCTGTAGGAGATTTGGCTCCATCTCTGCCACTCCTACAGCCTTACTTCAGTCTCTACTGAAGGAGATTGCTTCCCTACTGCCTGGGAAGCTAATAAGGGATACTTAGAAGTCATATCAAGTCCATAAACTTTTTCTGGGTGTCTACTCAGTCCCAGGAAAACTCAAGTATGCTTGTTATGCAATTGAGAGACGTGCAGAACTTCCCAGAAGGCTACCACCCATACCTCTCCTCTTTTTATATAGCTGTGTTGGTGATGAGGGGCAGATGGTGATAGGGCACCATTCAGTGATCCCCGAGGGAAGGTGATTGGCCGTCTCCAAGATTTGGTGACTACTGGAATCTCTCTGAATCTCGATTATGGTATACCACCTTGGGCCTTAGTTGCAATTTTGGGCAAAAGGAAAAATCCCTCGTCACCCTGTTTACAAAGAATGGAAGATAGACACTGGACATTACTGACTTTATTATAAAGGTATCTTATGAAATTCATCAGGGAACTCACAAATGTAAATAATCTTTGGCAAATCCCACATATGATAATGTTAACATTAATAGCTTCCATTTATTGCATGCTTACTACATGTAAAAATTATTAGACACTCCACTTTTCTCTCTCTCACACACACACACAAATGTTCACACACTTATAAGAATGTGAGGCTTAAGCACTTTGCCCTAAGTCTCATGGGTAAGTGATCCAGCCAGGAATCATGTCCCAGACCCTCTAATTCTAAAACTCCACCCTAACCACTACATAATGTTACCAAAGACAGAGCTTGAACACTTAAAATTAGAAACATTTGCTCATATAAAGACAATGGTAGCCAATTAAGGATGTACTTTTTTGAAGGCAGGACTAAAAATATCACTCACATAAACCACTAAACTAGTTAAATTCAATGCATATGGCTTTATAGACTACTTTTCTTCTTAACCACAGGATTTTGTCCATAAAAACAAAGAAATTTCAGAGAAGCCTTTAGATTTTTCTTCTTTGAAAGAAATACACTCAGGAATTGCCTGAAGAAAACATGAACGTGAAATCAACATAGTAATAATTTCTCTAGGAAAACAAAAATCTGGAGTTTCCGTGTAGCAAGGGTGCTTCGTGCTTTAGAGCAGATACTTCACTGGGGATAGAGCCGAAGTGGGTGAGCAATGTATTACAAAATCTAAGTGGTCAAATAGAGTATCTGGTAAACCATGTCTATTTACTAAGGGCTACATTCACAATAGCTTTTTGGCATATTTCTAAAGCTGATTCTTGAGTTCTGCAAGCATTAATTATTTACAACATTTGTTTTCTCAACGAAGGAATACAAGTGACTGTTTTTTTTTTTTTTTTCATTTAAAAAATATTTAATGAAGTAAATGTGACGGCAGTCTCTCTTTTTTTTTTTTATTATTATTATTATTATTATTATTTTTTTTTTTTTTAATTATACTTTAGGGTTTTAGGGTACATGTGCACAATGTGCAGGTTTGTTACATATGTATCCATGTGCCATGTTGATTTCCTGCACCCATTAACTCGTCATTTAGCATTAGGTGTATCTCCTAATGCTGTCCCTCCCCCCTCCCCCCACCCCACAACAGTCCCAGGAGCGTGATGTTCCCCTTCCTGTGTCCATGAGTTCTCATTGTTCAATTCCCACCTATGAGTGAGAACATGCGGTGTTTGGTTTTTTGTCCTTGCGATAGTTTACTGAGAATGATGTTTTCCAGTTTCATCCATGTCCCTACAAAGGACACGAACTCATCATTTTTTATGGCTGCATAGTATTCCATGGTGTATATGTGCCACATTTTCTTAATCCAGTCTATCGTTGTTGGACATTTGGGTTGGTTCCAACTCTTTGCTATTGTGAATAGTGCCGCAATAAACATACGTGTGCATGTGTCTTTAGAGCAGCATGATTTATAGTCCTTTGGGTATATACCCAGTAATGGGATGGCTGGGTCAAATGGTATTTCTAGTTCTAGATCCCTGAGGAATCGCCACACTGACTTCCACAATGGTTGAACTAGTTTACAGTCCCACCAACAGTGTAAAAGTGTTCCTATTTCTCCACATCCTCTCCAGCCCCTGTTGTTTCCTGATTTTTTAATGATGGCCATTCTAACTGGTGTGAGATGGTATCTCACTGTGGTTTTGATTTGCATTTCTCTGATGGCCAGTGATGAGGAGCATTTCTTCATGTGTTTTTTGGCTGCATAAATGTCTTCTTTTGAGAAGTGTCTGTTCATGTCCTCTGCCCACTTTTTGATGGGGTTGTTTGTTTTTTTCTTGTAAATTTGTTTGAGTTCATTGTAGATTCTGGATATTAGCCCTTTGTCAGATAAACAGAGAGCCAAATCATGAGTGAACTCCCATTCACAATTGCTTCAAAGAGAATCAAATACCTAGGAATCCAACTTACAAGGGATGTGAAGGACCTCTTCAAGGAGAACTACAAACCACTGCTCAATGAAATAAAAGAGGATACAAACAAATGGAAGAACATTCCATGCTCATGGGTTGGAAGAATCAATATCGTGAAAATGGCCATACTGCCCAAGGTAATTTATAGATTCAATGCCATCCCCATCAAGCTACCAATGACTTTCTTCACAGAATTGGAAAAAACTACTTTAAAGTTCATATGGAACCAAAAAAGAGCCCGCATCGCCAAGTCAATCCTAAGCCAAAAGAACAAAGCTGGAGGCATCACACTACCTGACTTTAAACTATACTACAAGGCTACAGTAACCAAAACAGCATGGTACTGGTACCACAACAGAGACATAGATCAATGGAACAGAACAGAGCCCTCAGAAATGATGCCGCATAGCTACAACTATCTGATCTTTGACAAACCTGACAAAAACAAGAAATGGGGAAAGGATTCCCTATTTAATAAATGGTGCTGGGAAAACTGGCTAGCCATATGTAGAAAGCTGAAACTGGATCCCTTCCTTGCACCTTATACAAAAATTAATTCAAGATGGATTAAAGACTTATATGTTAGACCTAAAACCATTAAAATCCTACAAGAAAACCTAGGCAATACCATTCAGGACATAGGCGTGGGCAAGGACTTCATGTCTAAAACACCAAAAGCAATGGCAACAAAAGCCAAAATCGACAAGTGGGATCTCATTAAACTAAAGAGCTTCTGCACAGCAAAAGAAACTATCATCAGAGTGAACAGGCAACCTACACAATGGGAGAAAATTTTTGCAACAAGTGACTGTTTTAAATTAGCCTATGTAGATCGAGATTAACCTCTATTGTTACTATTAATATGAACAATTGACTACTCTCTACTTGAGACCATTTTTCTTAAGAATTCTGATTTGTACAGGAGGTGTTCATCACAGCTTGGCCACTAGTTCCTGTGTATGCCCTTTGGGAAGCAGTATAGCATGGTGGCTTTGACATCAAATAGACCCAGAGTCAAGTACTGGCTCCTTTACTGTTATGAGAAAAACCTGAGATTGCAATGTCCCCCAAAACGAGGAAGGAGCTGATAGTCCAAAGAATGACTCAGACAGGTCCAACTTGAAGAGCGGATGAGCTCACCCACTTACAGAGAATTCCTGGGTGGCAGCAAGACAGCTCCAGCCATCTCCCCACCTCCCATCTCTAAGTTGCTTTGAAGCAAATTTTCTGGCTCTTTGATTACTGCATGTGTGCAATGAGACTGTTTTCCTAGGAATGTTCCAAGCTATGCTCCAGGATGTTGAGGTTCTCAGGGACACCTGCTCCTCTGCTGAGCACCATGGCCTTGGCTCACTGCCTGGCCTTCAGGGTTCAAGCAGTGGACATACACCCTTAAGTAACCTGGTGGGGGATCCATCATTGACCTGATAGCTTTGTGACCTTGGGCAGGTTGCTTCTGCATTCTCAACCTCATTTTTTGCCTCTATCAAATGGGGTTATTAATAGCTCTTACATAGGATTGCTAGAACTAAATAAAACAAAGCCTATAAAGCACTAGCACTGTACTCAGCACAGAGAAAAAACGATATAGTTCTCACATTCTTATTTCACTAAGGAAAAAAGTGTGTTTGGCATGTTTCGCCCAGTATTGACTTATTTGCCCTGATTCACTTCAAAGTTATCTCTATACTAGTGCTGAGCTTTATGAGGCTAATGCTGGTATCAGACTGGTGAAGCCCTCAGAATGGGTTTTCATGGAGAAAATGTGCTAAGTAGGTTCAATCTGAAGAATATTGATGCACTAAACAAAACAAAGTTGTAGAGTTTGGTATTTTTTCTCATGGTGTATGCAATAGAAAGGTCCTTCACGTTTTATCCAAGTTAAAAGATACAGGGATATGGGCATTTCTTCTTACATTCTTTAAAAAGAACTCATGTTTAGTTCTAAGAACATGACACTCCCCTACGAAGACAACAATGGGAAGTGTTAACTATATAAATTTTTTTTTTTTTTTTTTTTTTTTTTTACAAAACCAATAAAGTCATGTACACTAAATGGCAGTGGGGGAGAGGAAATGTACCATCCAATTTGAGTGAACCAGAAGATTCATGATGTGAAGTGGCTGGGTCAGTCTCCACTTTGTGGAGCTGCCCGTCCAGAGCCTGCTATAATGTGGTTTTCCACAGCGCCCTAGTCCTGTCCACTTTAATTGGCTTCTTTATCAGACACATCATGCCCCTCAGTATTCTTGTTTATATTTCTTTCTCCACCTGTCCAATATGTACATGGTAGCCAAGGCACAATTAAAGTACTACTTTTGGCATAATGCCATTGACTACTGCAGCTCGTATTTGTCTGAATTTGTGGAATTGGCTGTTTATAAAGGGTTATCAAACAACGGAGAGGTCCATTACCCGGGGACTTCCAAATCAATCACAGTTGTAACTACAATTGACCACTGAACAATATAGGTTTGAATTGTGTAGTTCCAGTTGCACAATTTTATTTTTTTTTTGAAACAGGATCTCACTCTGTCACCCAGGGTGGAGTGCAGTGGCACAATCATGGCTCACTGCAGCCTTGACTTCCTGGGCTTAAGCAACCCTCACTCCTCAACCTCCCAAGCAGCTGGGACTATAGGCACATGCCACCATGCCCAGCTAATTTTTTGTATTTTGTATTTTTATTTTTGAGAGTAGAGATAGGGCTCTATGTTGCCCAGGCTGGATTATACATGAATTTTTAAAAATGAAAGTTACACTGAATGTGCCTGCCTCTCCTGCCTCCCCTTTCACCTCCTCCACCCCTTCCACCCCTGAGACAGCAAGATCAACCCCTCTTCTGCCTCTTCCTCCTCAGTCTACTCGACCTGAAGATGAGGACGAAGACCTTTATGATGATCCACTTGCACTTAATGAATAGAAAGCACTTTCTATTATTTTAAAATAACATTTTCTTTTCTCTAGCTTACTTTACTGTAAGAATACAGTATATCATATAATATGCAAAATATGTGTTAATTGACTGTTCACGTTATTGGTAAGGCTTCCTGTCAACAGTAGGGTATTAGTAATTAAGTTTGGGGGAGCCAAAATTTATACACAGATTTTTGAGTGTGTGGGGGTCAATACCCCTAACCCTTGTGTGGTTCAAAGGTCAACTGTATATATAATCCTCTATGTCCTTCCCATTTCAGCTTCTGTAGTTTGCTCGGGTGTCCAGCAGCACAATGATAGGATGATAATGAGCATTTGAGCCCCTACTGTATGCTAGGCACCATGCCAGGCTTTTTCTATATATTGATCTTTTTAATAGTCATATGAGGTGGCTATTAGTATATTATCTCATTTTACAGATGAGAAAACCAATGCTTAGAGATGTTCAGTGATCTCACACTTGCCCAAGTTCACCTAGATAGTAAATTTGAAAACAAGTCAGCCTTGTAGGTCACCAGGACCAGGCTTTATCACTCTTGGCTTCTCTTGAGATTTTGGGAAAGTACAAATCTTCTATGTGAAAAGTAACTGGGGTTTCCTGGCTTGTATCAGTCTTTTATTTATCCCCACGCTGCCTTAGATAATTGTTTAACTTTTCAAGATATATTTTCAATTTATGACAAAATTCTGTGGGGAAAGACCCACTATAGTACCTCATTCTCTACAATGACTATCAAAGTAGTCATTGACTATTTTCAATAACTTGAAAATAACTGAAAAAGCATTTACTACTTTCTGCCTTATATTGATATATTTAATCAAATTGATTTTGAAGATAACTGTTTACCCACCTGAGGTTTTGGGCTGACCCTAGTGTGAGTTCAGTGAAGTCCTCTGTATGACTCAGTACTTGAAGTTATCCCTGACTATTGCTATGGAAGTTCTAGATGGTACAGTGCCAATTACTAGATACATCTAAACAACATTTGTTATTTTTTAACGGACTAAGATATTCTCTAGAAATTCTTTTTGTGTGAGAATTGAAAAAAATTCCAAGAATTAGGCACACTTCTGATGCTTGCTATGTGAAATGATTTTTTAACAATCACCACAGGATTCAGATCACACACTTTATGATACCATGAGTGTTTGCAGTTTTTAAAGAGAAAGTGATTGTGCAGAATGGAAAAAATGCTTTCTATAAAATATCTAGCCGCACAGTGTATAGTCAGTTGGGTGATTATCTTCTACTTCCGACCACCAAATTTAGAAAGCCAGTGATAAAGATGAAGCCAGCTGTATATAGAGATGATATGCCTGATGCACTATCGAGATGGTAAGTACAAGAATAACAAAAAGTTTTCCTCTGACTGATAGTAATTGAGAAGAATTCTGAGGCTGTGCCTAGGCTCAGAAAAGGAAAGCCACAATTGATTAGTGATTCCTAACATACATGGAGGAGGGAGAGTGGCAGCTTTTATGCTAAATCATTGTTATACCTAGACCAGTGTTTTGTATTTCTTAGTAGTTGAAATCGCTTTTCCCTGATTCATGGTCTTTCCTAGTTTTCCTCTTTTGGTAAATGGGATATGCCTACGAGATGGCTCAACAAGTACAGTTATCAAAGGAAGCAAAGGTAACAGTTATAACCAGGGGACCAATTCCTGACCTTAGTTTCCTTGTGACTGAACTTTAATCACCTAAATTCAACACTCAAAGATGAGCAAAGGCAATTATTCAAGAGGTAGAAGCGAGGAGTTGGATCACGAAATAGCACCTTAAAATAACATTCAATTACACTCCACGTGTCTTGCAAGTTAGCTTTAATGCTAATAAAAACATATTTTGATGGTGAAAATCACTGCACAATCAGCATGTTGCGATAAAAACTGGGGCGAGAATAATCTGTGCATTATTCTTTATTGTGTGTTTTGATTCAAAAGAAATTGTCGTCCAAATCCAATTTCAGAATCATTATTTTTGTTGAAAGAATACTAAATATGAAAGTGAGGGGTCACAGCTTGAGTTTCTGATACAGTGCCACACTTCTCTGGCAGAGTGAAGAACTGAAATTTGGAAATGTTCTTGTTTACCTGTCCATCTAGAAAACATTAGAAATCACTGCCATCCGAGAAACCCTAGAAATCATCACCGAAGGGACCTTATAGTCCTCATTTTTTAGTGCAATATTTATGGTCACAATAAGCATTCATTCCTAAGATTCCAAAGTAAGTAGAGTTCTATAGGACTAGAAAATATTAATTTATCTACTTATAATTTTATTAAAAAAATATTTTTTTCCATCTCATTCTTAACATTTCTTTAATCTTTACATTTCTGATTTTATGGTAATTCCAGTCAATTACTATCAGTGAAAGCATTTTACAGACTAATTTTATATATTTTTTGTGCATTCAAACTCTACTTTTGAAATGTATAATGACTATACCACATTGGTTCTCTAAAGAGAGAATATACTTCTGATATTCCTTAAATATTTTTATTTATTTTTATGCGCTCCTGATCTTTTCTAATCCTCCCTATCCTATCCTATTTCAATTAAGTCTCATTTACTGTTAACTTACTGATAACACATTTCTTCCACTTAGAGTTATTTTCTCTTATCTTATTGTTCCAGGTATTTATTGCTGCTCAACAAACTTCTCTAAAAGCTAGGGACCATAATTTCTCTTAGTTCTCTAGATGGACTGGGTTGAGTGAAATAGTTTCTTCCTGGGGTCTTTCATGCAGTTGCAGTCAGATAGCTGAGGCTGCAGTCATCTGGACACTCTTCTGGGCTGGTGGCCTAAGATGGCTCACTCAGAGTTATGTTGATGCTGGCTATTATCTGGGAACCCAGCTGGGGTTGTGGGCCAGGGTTTCTATACAGTCTCTCCGTGGTATCTTGGGTTTCTATCTGCATGGCAGCTGGGATCCGAGAGGGAGTGTCTCAAGTACAAGGGTTCCTCAGATAACTGGTAGCATCTATTATTTGTCCTTCTGTGTCTAGCTTAATATTTCATGTGAGCTTGAGAAAATGTGTCTTGTGCTTGTTGTTAAGTATTTTATAAATGTCAATTAAATCCAATAATTTAAAAAAAAAGAAAACAAGTATTCAACGAGGCCCAGGCAGAAGCTGCGACTTTTTATGAACTGGACTTGCACGTCCAAGAACGTTATTTCCACCATAGTCTAATGGTCAAACAAATCACCAAATCTAGCCCAGATTCAAGCGGGTGGAGGGCAGTAATTATAATACATCTTTTGATGGGGGGAGAGACAAGGTCACATCATAGAAAAATATGTGGGGTAGGAGGTATTTTGGAAAATATAGTCTGCCAAATTAATACTCATTATTTTATTATTTTTTTGAGATGGAGTCTGTCTCTGTCACCCGTGCCAGAGTGCCGTGGTGCAATCTCGGCTCACTGCAACCTCTGCCTCCCAGGTTCAAACGATTCTCCTGCCTCAGTCTCCTGATTAGCTGGGACTACAGGTAGCACCACCATGCCCACCTAATTTTTGTATTTTTAGTAGAGATGGGGTTTCACCATGTCGGCCAGGCTGGTTTCAAGTGGTCCGCCTGCCTCGGCCTTCTAAAGTGCTGGGATTACAAGTGTGAGCCACCGCACCGGGCCAATATTCATTCTTTTTTTTTTTTTTTTTTTTTTTTTCTGAAACAGAGTCTCGCTCTGTCACCCAGGCTGGAGTGCAGTGGCGCAATCTCGGCTCAATGCAAGCTCCGCCTCCCGGGTTCACGCCATTCTCCTGCCTCAGCCTCTCCGAGTAGCTGGGACTACAGGCGCCCGCCACCACGCCCAGCTAATTTTTTGTATTATGAGTCGTATCTTTTACCCTAAAATTTCTTGGTCAGAGTGCTTAGGTCTTTGGAGGATAAAAATCAAATTTCTTATAGACCTTTAACACTGAGGGGAAATGAAATCCATTTGAAGGCAGATGCTAAGCTATGTTTCACACAGAGGATGAAGAAGTTATGTAGACGAATGAGAGCATTGGTTAGGAATTAGGAGTTGGGAGTTCTACTCCTGACACTCTTGAGGACTTTCTTATAAACTGAAGTCAATAAACCACTGAACCTCTAAATCTCATACTCCTTGTATTAGTCTGTTCTCATGCTGCTAATAAAGAAACACCTGAGACTGGGTAATTTATAAAGGAAAGAGGTTTAATTTACTTACAGTTCCACATGGCTGGGGAGGCCTCACAATCACGGCTGAAGGTGAATGAGGAGCAAAGTCATCTGGTGGCAGGCAAGAGAGCACTTGTGTAGGGAGGAACTCTTTATAAAACCGTCAGATCTCGTGATACTTATTCACTATCACGAGAACAGCATGGGAAAGACCCACCCCCCATGATTCAATTGCCTCCCACCAGGTTCCTCCCATGACACGTGGGAATTATGGGAGCTATAATTCAAGATGAGATTTGGGTGGGGACACAGCCAAACCATATCACTCCTCCTCTATAAAAAGAGGATGCCATTTGACAAGCGCTTTTCTATGCTTGCTGCACACTAGAATCACGTGGGAAACATTACAAAATATATCCCTAGTGACCACCCTAGACAAATTGGGGCTGAGGTGCGTGAGGCTGGGATATCTTTTATCTCCCTCTAATCAGTCAAACTTGAGAAACATTGGCTTAGACCTGTGATATTTTATCAACCATACTCACATTTCTTCACAACCCCAGTTATGACACATTAGAATCACCTGCCAATGTATTTGTTCAAACTCCGATTTAGTTTGCCTGAGGTTGGGTGCAGGTATTCGTGTTTGCAAAAAGCTCCCCAGATTATTTCAATATGAGGTTAGGGTTGATAACTCGTGACTCAGAAAACATGGTTTTTAAATTTTAGTGTGCACCAGAATAACTTGAAGGGCTTGTTAAAACACAGATTGCCGGGCCTACCCCCAACATTTTTGATTCAGTATGTCTGAAATAGGCCTGGAAATATGAATTTCTAATGAGTTCCTAGGTGATGTTGATGTTGCTGGTTTGGAGACCACAGTTTGGGAACCACTGTTTTAGAGAATTGCTATAGTGTTGAGCTATATTAGTATGAGTTGGTTGAGGAAACCTCTCAGGGGTGTCCCACCCCTGAGAAGGGAAAACTCACTAGAACAGTGCACTTCTAACTTGAATGTGCATTACCTGTGGATCTTGTTAAAATGTAGATTTTGCATTTCTAACAGGTGTCTAAGTGGTGCCCATGCTGCCCACAGAGAGAATGCTGCATAGCAATACACTTGCATAAGTATCTGTAAAGATCATTACAAGCCTAAAATGGACCATCATGGGGATTATGGTAAAAAGAAGACCAGTTAGAAAGCCACTTGTGAGTTAGGAATGCAAACAAGGTTGAGAAATGGCAGGAGGTACTGGAATAAACTGAAGTCCAGATATAGGAGCTGTATGATAAAGATCTTGTTATTTTCCACACCAATTGAGTCTTTAATGGGCTTTTTTTGCAAGCATCTTGCTTTTTAATGTATTATGTTTCTTGTCATGAAATCTATTGCATATAATGTGTGTGACAGACATAGAAAGTATACAGAAGAAAACAACAAATGTGGCCTCATTTAAAAAATTACTTTCACCTAGAATGTAAAAGGTCTTAAAAACAGGTGAAAATGTCATCATTTTTTAGTAGTTGAGAAGCTTCACTAGCAGAAAACTATTCCTAACACACTCAAAACTTGCTCTGATGCCCAGGATACCACTAAAGATCCATTTCTTTGGATTGAGAAATGTTAACATCAAGATCCTCTGAAAAGGTCATTGCTATTACTCGATTTGTGCTCTGAAGCAGAGGGCAGGCCAGAAGAAGATTTTTGGAAAATATACATGTCTTGGCCCTATCCTTAGAGATTCAGACATAATCGATTTGATAGGCCTTTAATTTATATTTTAAAATCTCCCAGTGATTCTCATGTATACCCTCAGTTGAGATCCATTGCCTTGTGGGACTTAGGTGATCAGATTCTTTCCGCTGAGAATAGCATGAAACAGAATGAGGCCAGGTGGAGCAGGAGGCAGAGGAAAGCACGACATGCAGTACTAAAAGGTTTTGGATTGAGCCTTGGTTTTGCTCCTAATGTACGATCTAGGGTTGTCTCTACTTCTATAAAGTGGGTATTATAAATAAATGCTTTATAATGTTATTCTCAGGGTTGAGCTATCATGCGAAAACATCTTGTAAATTTCTAAAGCACTACACAAGTATCATTATTGTATAATTGAACTGCACAAAAATTAGGTACTAATGGGGGAGAGAGGACAGGTATGCTGTTAAGTTTGTTTTTTTCTATGAGCTATTCAAACATATATTTAAGAACAGATTTAAAGAAAATAGGTATTAGCCTCTAGAAATAAGGTTTCTTAACCTCAGCACTACTGACATTTTGTGCTGGCTAATTCTTTCTTATGGGAGAGAGGAGGTACTGGCTGGTGCATTGTAGGATATTTTGCAGCATCCTGGGCCACTACTCACTAGATGCCAGAAGAACCCTCTCCCACTCCCGGGTTATGATAGCCAAAAATCTTTCCGGAATTACTAAAAGTCTCTTGGGAGGGGCAAAACTGCACCTCCCCATTGAAAATCACTGCTGTAAAGCCAGTTAACAGTCTTCAATTATGTGATTGAAAAAACAAATTTTTTACATCACGAACACCTGTTTTTCAACCCTATTCCATGAAACAATAGAAAACGCTATTCAGGGTATTAGGAAGGAGATAACAGCCACATATTGAATACTTGGGACAGTTTATCAAATGTAGCCCTTTGAACAAAAATTACAACCTGAGAAACCCCTTCCTACTCTTTACTCTCATTCTCTATGGAACTCAGAGGAGGGGGGTCATTCCACATTTGTTGGCAATGAAGGCAACTAACATCCGTTGGGGTCCTGTTATATATCAGATGTCTTACCTGTTTGCATCACTTCGTCCTCACAGTAGCCGTCTAGGTAGGTGGTTCCGTATTACAAATGAAGAAGCTAAAACTCTAATGCAGAAGCTTGCCCCGTACACATAGCTGGCAAGAGGTAGAGCAAGGTTCAGCTCCAAGTGTTTCTCAATCTCAAATCTGTGTTCATTCTGCCACATCACTCCGCTAGTAGGCTTGATAATTTCTGAAACCTTAAGTCACTATTTGATTTTCTAGGGTCTTTGAAAAGTGTTTTTAAAAAAGAGACATGGGAAAGTAACTTCTAGTCCAACATTCTTTTGCATTTGAGCTCTGGTTAGTGAGTGTCCAAGATTAGAGTCATTTGGAGTAAACTCTCTTTACCCTCTTGCTTGTCTCCCAGTACAGGATGAGAACCTACCCAACACTAGAGCATCTTATCCTGTAACTAGAATCAAACTCAGTGCTACCATGAGAATCTATGTTCACTGGGGACCCAAGGACTACAGTTGGAATGCCATTAGATTCCATTAAATTCAAATAACCTCCTGCAATTCCATCTAACTCTCCAGGTAAGAGAGTAATATTTATGCTTTTCAATGTGTCTTGGTTAATTATATTGCACAGTGGTCCATCTGTTGTAAAAGATACATTGATTAACAGCAAAATTATATTAGACATGTCTCATTAGGTTAGGAATGCTATTAGCTGTCTCAGTTCACTATAATAGAACAGAACACAGTAGCTTAAAATTGTTCTTCAGTCATAGGAGAACCTCAGGGGAGAGAAGTTCAGAAGAATAACATAAATGGGGAAGTAAATCACTGAATGTAGCTATAGGGTCTGGAATGCTACTAAAAATAGGCTGAATGTTTCCAAAGACTGGGTCTGAAATCAAGGCAATCACAGAGTTATATAATGCTTTTTCAGAAATGGCACTTGTACATAAAAATGTCAACGAGAAAATGAAAGGTATACTAAATTTGCTGGTTGTCACTTATTAACTGGACAAAGAAACAAATTTTCTTAATAAACAAACTTGTTAAAGTAACACATTTTCTTTAAAAAATTTAGTTATTGGCTGGGCATGGTGGCTCACACCTGTAATCCCAGCACTTTGGGAGGCTGAGGCAGGTGGATCACCTGAGGTTGGGAGTTCGAGACCACCTGACCAACATGGAGAAACTCCATCTCTACTAAAAATACAAAAATCAGCCAGGCATGGTGGCACATGCCTGTAATCCCAGCTACTCAGGAGGCTGAGGTAGGAGACTCGCTTGAATCCGCCAGGTGGAGTGGGTGGTGAGCCAAGATGGTGCCATCGCACTCCAGGCTAAGAAACAAGAGTGAAACTCCATCTCAAAAAAACCTCTCTCACAGCTCCTATTCAACATAGTGGTGGAAGTTCTGGCCAGAGCAATCAGGCAGGAGAAGGAAATAAAGGGTATTCAATTAGGAAAAGAGGAAGTCAAATTGTCCCTGTTTGCAGATGACATGATTGTATATCTAGAAAACCCCATTGTCTCAGCCCAAAATCTCCTTAAGCTGATTAGCAACTTCAGTAAAGTCACAGGATACAAAATTAATGTACAAAAATCACAAGCATTCTTGTACACCAATAACAGACAAACAGAGAGCCAAATCATGAGTGAACTCCCATTCACAATTGCTTCAAAGAGAATAAAATACCTAGGAATCCAACTTACAAGGGATGTGAAGGACCTCTTCAAGGAGAACTACAAACCACTGCTCAATGAAATAAAAGAGGATACAAACAAATGGAAGAACATTCCATGCTCATGGGATGGAAGAATCAATATCGTGAAAATGGCCATACTGCCCAAGGTAATTTATAGATTCAATGCCATCCCCATCAAGCTACCAATGACTTTCTTCACAGAATTGGAAAAAACTACTTTAAAGTTCATATGGAACCAAAAAAGAGCCCGCATCGCCAAGTCAATCCTAAGCCAAAAGAACAAAGCTGGAGGCATCACGCTACCTGACTTTAAACTATACTACAAGGCTACAGTAACCAAAACAGCATGGTACTGGTACCACAACAGAGACATAGATCAATGGAACAGAACAGAGACCTCAGAAATGATGCCGCATAGCTACAACTATCTGATCTTTGACAAACCTGACAAAAACAAGAAATGGGGAAAGGATTCCCTATTTAATAAATGGTGCTGGGAAAACTGGCTAGCCGTATGTAGAAAGCTGCAACTGGATCCCTTCCTTACACCTTATACAAAAATTAATTCAAGATGGATTAAAGACTTATATGTTAGACCTAAAACCATTAAAATCCTACAAGAAAACCTAGGCAATACCATTCAGGACATAGGCGTGGACAAGGACTTCATGTCTAAAACACCAAAAGCAATGGCAACAAAAGTCGAAATCGACAAATGGGATCTCATTAAACTAAAGAGCTTCTGCACAGCAAAAGAAACTATCATCAGAGTGAACAGGCAACCTACAGAATGGGAGAAAATTTTTGCAACCTACTCATCTGACAAAGGGCTAATATCCAGAATCTACAATGAACTCAAACAAATTTACAAGAAAAAAACAAACAACCCCATCAAAAAGTGGGCAGAGGACATGAACAGACACTTCTCAAAAGAAGACATTTATGCAGCCAAAAAACACATGAAGAAATGCTCCTCATCACTGGCCATCAGAGAAATACAAATCAAAACCACAGTGAGATACCATCTCACACCAGTTAGAATGGCCATCATTAAAAAATCAGGAAACAACAGGTGCTGGAGAGGATGTGGAGAAATAGGAACACTTTTACACTGTTGGTGGGACCGTAAACTAGTTCAACCATTGTGGAAGTCAGTGTGGCGATTCCTCAGGGATCTAGAACTAGAAATACCATTTGACCCAGCCATCCCATTACTGGGTATATACCCAAAGGACTATAAATCATGCTGCTATAAAGACACATGCACACGTATGTTTATTGCGGCACTATTCACAATAGCAAAGAGTTGGAACCAACCCAAATGTCCAACAACGATAGACTGGATTAAGAAAATGTGGCACATATACACCATGGAATACTATGCAGCCATAAAAAATGATGAGTTCGTGTCCTTTGTAGGGACATGGATGAAACTGGAAAACATCATTCTCAGTAAACTATCGCAAGGACAAAAAACCAAACACCGCATGTTCTCACTCATAGGTGGGAATTGAACAATGAGAACTCATGGACACAGGAAGGGGAACATCACGCTCCGGGGACTGTTGTGGGGTGGGGGGAGGGGGGAGGGACAGCATTAGGAGATACACCTAATGCTAAATGACGAGTTAATGGGTGCAGGAAATCAACATGGCACATGGATACATATGTAACAAACCTGCACATTGTGCACATGTACCCTAAAACCCTAAAGTATAATAAAAAAATAAAAAATAAATAAATAAATACATAAATAAAATAAAAATTTAGCTATTTGAGAATAACTTTATATCTCTCCAAAGTTTAGCGAGACCTATCCAGTATAAAAATAATAAAAGTGAGATTAATAGAACTCAATAATGTGTGGCGTACTCTTCATGTAATAAGAATACATTCCAGCATGTGGAAATCATTTCATTTATTGGTCTTTAAAGAAGAATAATTCTCAATGTTGCCATATGTGTTCCAATGACAAAGTAGCATGTTGGCAGACTCCTGCTGCACTAACCTTTTGTTCCTAGTCTCACAGCTAGGTTTTTAAAAACAAACAAGCGATTTGTGGATTATTAATCTTCAGTAGAGGCCATTGATGTTCTAAGGAACTCAAAAACCACATCATGGGAAGGAGAGTTACAAGACATTCTTTAGTGGATTTAGTCTAAAGGGATGATTTTCATGTTCCCTGAGAATGTCAAGGAATGGCAATTGAGGGAACATGAGAATCATCTTCAAACACTTGAAGAAGTTGCAGGTGGAAAACGGATTAGATTTTTATAAGTAGCGAAGAAGTACATAACAGATCTTGGGTGGAAATTACAGGAAGGCACATTTCAACTTCTATAAGGCACAATATTTTGTTAGACTGTAGGTTGCCTGTTCACTCTGATGGTGCTTTCTTTTGCTGTGCAGAAGCTCTTTAGTTTAATTAGATCCCATTTGTCAATTTTGGCTTTTGTTGCCATTGCTTTTGGTGTTTCAGACATGAAGTCCTTGCCCATGCCTATGTCCTGAATGGTATTGGCTAGGTTTTCTTCTAAGGTTTTTATGGTTTTAGGTCTAACATTTAAGTCTTTAATCCATCTTGAATTAATTTTTGTATAAGGTATAAGGAAGGGATCCAGTTTCAGCTTTCTACATATGGCTAGCCAGTTTTCCCAGCACCATTTATTAAATAGAGAATCCTTTCCTCATTTCTTGTTTTTGTCAGGTTTGTCAAAGATGAGATAGTTGTAGATATGCGGCATTATTTCTGAGGGCTCTGTTCTGTTCCATTGGTCTATATCTTTGTTTAGGTACCAGTACCACGCTGTTTTGGTTACTGTAGCCTTGTAGTGTAGTTTGAAGTCAGATAGTGTGAGGCCTCCAGCTTTGTTCTTTTGGCTTAGGAATGACTTGGCGATGCAGGCTCTTTTTTGGTTCCATATGAACTTTAAAGTAGTTTTTTCCAATTCTGTGAAGAAAGTCATTGGTAGCTTAATGGGGATGGCATTGAATCTATAAATTACCTTGGGCAGTATGGCCATTTTCATGATATTGATTATTCCTACCCATGAGCATGGAATGTTCTTCCATTTGTTTGTATCCCCTTTTATTTCATTGAGCAGTGGTTTGTAGTTCTCCTTGAAGAGTTTCTTCACATCCCTTGTAAGTTGGATTCCTAGGCATTTTATTCTCTTTGAAGCAATTGTGAATGGGAGTTCACTCATGATTTGGCTTTCTGTTTGTCTGTTATTGGTGTATAGGAATGCTTGTGATTTTGGCACATTGATTTTGTATCCTGAGACTTTGCTGAAGTTGCTAATCAGCTTAAGGATATTTTGGGCTGAGACGATGGGTTTTCTAGATATACAATCATGTCATCTGCAAAAAGGGATAATTTGACTTCCTCTTTTCCTAATTGAATACCCTTTATTTCCTTCTCCTGCCTGATTGCCCTGACCAGAACTTCCAACACTATGTTGAATAGGAGTGGTGAGAGAGGGCATCCCTGTCTTGTGCCAGTTTTCAAAGGGAATGCTTCGAGTTTTTGCCCATTCAGTATGATATTGGCTGTGGGTTTGTCATAAATAGCTCTTATTATTTTGAGATACATTCCATCAATACCTAATTTATGGAGAGTTATTAGCATGAAGGGTAGTTGAATTTTGTCAAAGGCCTTTTCTGCATCTATTGCGATAATCATGTAGTTTTTGTCGTTGGTTCTGTTTATATGCTGGATTATGTTTATTGAGTTGTGTATGTTGAACAAGCCTTGCATCCCAGGGATGAAGCCCACTTGATCATGGTAGATAGGCGTGGGCAAGGATTTCACGTCTAAAACACCAAAAGCAATGGCAACGAAAGTCAAAATTAACAAATGGGACCTAATTAAACTAAGGAGCTTCTGCACAGCAAAAGAAACTACCATCAGAATGAACAGGCAACCTACAGAATGGGAGAAAATTTTTGCAATCTATTCATCTGTCAAAGGGCTATTATCCAGAATCTACAATGAACTCAAACAAATTTACAAGAAAAAAACAACCCCATCAAAAAGTGAGCAAAGTATATGAACAGACACTTCTCAAAAGAAGACATTTGTGCAGCCAAAAGACACATGAAAAAATGCTCATCATCACTGGCCATCAGAGAAATGCAAATCAAAAGCACAGTGAGATACCATCTCACACCAGTTAGAATGGCAATCATTACAAAGTCAGGAAACAACAGGTGCTGGAGAGGATGTGGAGAAATAGGAACACTTTTACACTGTTGGTGGGACTGTAAACTAGTTCAACCATTGTGGAAGTCAGTGTGGCGATTCCTCAGGGATCTAGAACTAGAAATACCATTTGACCCAGCCATCCATTACTGGGTATACACCCAAAAGATTATAAAACATGCTGCTATAAAGGCACATGCACACGTATGTTTATTGCGGCACTATTCACAATAGCAAAGACATGGAACCAACCCAAATGTCCAACAACGATAGACTGGATTAAGAAAATGTGGCACATATACACCACGGAATACTATGCAGCCATAAAAAATGATGAGTTCATGTCCTTTGTAGGGACATGGATGAAGCTGAAAACCGCCATTCTTAGCAAACTATTGCAAGGACAGAAAACCAAACACCGCACGTTCTCACTCATAGGTGGGAACTGAACGATGAGAACACACGGACACAGGAAGGGGAACATCACACACTGGGGCCAGTTGTGGGGTGGGGGAGCGGGGAGGGATAGCATTAGGAGATATACCTAATGCTAAAAGACGAGTTAATGGGTGCAGCACACCAACATGGCACATGTATACATATGTAACAAACCTGCATGTTGTGCACATGTACCCTAAAACTTAAAGTATAATTTAAAAAAAAAGATCTAAGGATAGGCACAGGCTTTGCACACTGAATGAGATGAGGCTAAAACTACTTTACTTGAAAATTAAAGGAAAGAGGAGCACAGAGAGGTACAGTTTAGGGACATCCTTCTAGGCTGTAGCTACTTAGGTGACACAAGCTTATGGGATGGGGTTGCAGTAAAAACATGGCTGCTTTGGGTGAACCATAAAAGCTGGATTTTTTGGCAGGGGTTTGGGGGTTATAGACATATACTTTAAGTTCTGCTGAAGTCCCACTGTGTTGTACCTAAGGACAAGTGTCCATTACTCTGGTGGTGACAAAGCCTTTCTATTAGGATTAAGTTTGGGCTTGAATCTGTAAATCCTTTCTTTGTTTAAACCAAGATGATTTTTTTTTTTTTTTTCTGAGATGGAGTCTTGCCCTGTTACCCAGGCTGGAGTGTAGTGGTGCGATCTTGGCTCACTGCAAACTCTGCCTCCCGGGATCAAGCAATTCTCCTGCCTCAGCCTCCCGAGTAGCTGGGACTACAGGCGCCGGCCACCACACCTGGCTAATTTTTGTATTTTTAGTAGAGATGGTGTTTCACCATATTGGCCACACTGGTCTCGAACTCCTGACCTCACGGTCTGCCCACCTCAGCCTACCAAAGCGCCCAGATGCATTAAAATGACTTTCCTAAGATCATTTGCCTATAGATGGTGGAAATACCAGAGCTCCTGATTCTCTCCTGTAGTACTTTTGTCACCGTACATATTACTGCTTCTTGTAATTAAAGCTTTTTATTGTAAACATTCACAATATTTTATAATACCACATATGGATTACTATATACATATGTGTGTATACGTATATGTGGATTTAGAATATCTACATTAATTCCATTAATTGAATATTTTTTATATGACTGGCACTAAAAATGTTCCTTTATGAATTTCTTTATAGGACTCTTCTGGTGTACAATGAAACTATTATTTTAGTTTTACCTGATCCATAGGACTTTGTGAAAATGTCTTTGGTAGAAATATTGTTTATTTTTAGGCACTTATAAATGTTTTGAAATAACAGTCATATTTTAAAATAGATACTTCAAATTCTCTTTCTTCCATTCTGGGCATTCCCTGCTTCTATGGTTTAAACCAAACCCAAAATAAACCTTTTAGTTTGTGTTATTAAGATTTAACTTGTAAAAGAAAAAAAAAGTTAGACAATATATTATAAAGTTAATATAATCTAAACTTATTAGTCTACTGGGAAAAAATTCTAATTTTGAAGACTATTAAATGGGAATATTTTTAATGTTTAGGCCCCAGAAGTCAGTCTTACCGATGTTAAGAAATAAATGCACATAGATGATGTTTTAGGGCTGAATGACAAATATGACCTCAGCTAACTTCGATCATTTTGGTTGTCTAAATACAGACTATAACAAAATTCATTTGATTCCTTAATTATAATTTATTGAAAGGGCAGTTACAAATTTCACTTACTCTTGCTATGGTCACTAAAGCACAAACATTTTTGTGCTCAAATATCAACCTATCAATAGCTACCAACTGTAAAACCGGTCTTTAGTTTTTCAAAGTCAAAATAATTAACTTGAAATATATTTCATTGTCAAACTAAGTTGTAAAAGAATTATTTCAAACAAATCCAAAACTTATTTGTATTTATAGAAACAAGCCAACACACAGTAAAATTGAGGAAATATACCATAGTTTTTTCAATATAATATCACAAGCCATTTTTTCTGTAAAGGACCAAATATTAGATACTATCACAAAACATTTTATCACCCACTCAAAACAAGAATCATTCAATTGCCCCAGGAAAAAACACACTGAAATTATTTTACGTAGCATAATAAGCTAGAGGATATAGAACATTTGAAAAATAGCTCCATAAAATGGAATACTAAAGATGCAACATTAATTCTTAGTACATTTGTTATGGTAATGAATTAAAGCATTATAGAATATATTCAAGTCAGAAATCCTGTAGTATGAAGACATATCTTCATATTTTATATTAATCATAATTATTCTGGTATTTATATCAGATTTATCATCAGATTTTCTTTCCTGACTTTATTAATAATGTGACCCTGGAACACAAAAAGATTTCATTCATTCTGTGATACTTTGTTTTAATTATTATTTAGAACATAAATCAATGTAAAAATGTGGGTATATACATACACAAATACATAAAACTAAAAAAGAAAAAAATGACATTTAACATTTAGCCATAATAATATATGACATACTACAGGTCACATATACATTTTCATTCATGATAACTTAGTATGCCTAATAATCATGTTAAAACAATATTCTTAAAATGATTATGTATACAATGGAATCATAAAATGTGTGTGATTCGAACCATTTACACTGTCTTAAACACTCAAAAGAAAGAAACTTTCTTCTGAATAGTTCTTAAATTTTGGCTCAAATTGGCTGAGGTCCAATTCTAATGGAGAATCATTCTCTAATACTTACTGTCCTATGTTACTTATGATTCCAAATGTTGTCAACAATACTGAGTGGTACCAAAAGGGCTGGATGGAGGGGGTGGGCAGGGATACAGTGGCTGCTTCTGCATTTCCAGAACTAGCATCCCAGACAGCCCTGTCCTGGGCTTACTCTAAATAAAGCTATTGCCTCCAATATGAATATCCATAAGGCCCCAATTAACATGGGTTTGTCTAACCTCTGATATTTGGGGTGAAGGATTAGGTTTAATTTCTCCCTAGTTGGCATCTAACTAAATTTTAGGTAGAGTCAAACTCTGAAGCCATAATTTAACACTCCAAAAGTCCAATTAAGTTACAAAAACATATGCTTTACAGTCTGAAAACATCAAACTTTAACCTAATTGGGTTTCTTGTGTAATAACAGATGAAAGTTGTTTCTTAATCATTAGTGGTCGTCCATTCTAGAAACTGTAATAAGCTTGGCAGAGTCCTGTGTATTGTTAAGACTGCTTAGTATTTTTTCTCTAAAACCATACCCTTCCTCAATCATGGCATAAGACTTCTTTGATGATGATGGAAATTCTATATGTAAAACAAGTATATAATTAACCCAAGAATTTCACTGATTTCCTTCACAATTGTGTTCCAAATGAAATTTCAAAATAAAAGCAAAGTAGTTTTACACTTCAGAATACAAGCTCCAAAATTAACCCATTAAGCACTTAATAATGCACTCTAAATTGTTTCTTTACCATCATCAGTTAATATTCATCAAATGCTCAATTGACTAGTTTCTCCCTATTGATGGACATTTTTTATGTATCACATTCCTAATACCCACATAGAGGCATTAAAATTGTGTACTTGCAGGATCTTCCCACTGTTAACTGTGAAAAATAAAATAAGGTGCTGCAACACATTTTTTTCTTCACTGTAAGCTGTTATTTGGCATAATATCTCAGGTCTTCTCTTTGGTCAAGAAAAGGAAAACTTCCCTTCCCGGAATACTTTTTTAGTTTCTCTTCTTCTGAAACAGACAGGTAGATAGGTTCCTTCCAATTTGAAATACTGTTTTGAGATATGTGACTTCCATTTCTGGGTACATAACATTGAGAAAATTTAGCAACCAGACAGATGAAACTTCTCAGCCTAAACCGCAGAGAATAAGACCACATATTTGCCTAGTGCAGAACTAGCACCCAGATCTCATTTTTCCCCAGCCCATTTTCTACTATCTCATCTCCCAATACATTTAAAAGGAGAAAATACAACAGGGTAGGGTGATATGAACTCTTTTTGTGAGCTATTCTCAGAAATAACATTAAAATTGAATTGTTTTGCTTGGGAGTACATATCAACATTTTGAAGCAAGATCTATAGGTTCTGAGGTTCTTACTTTGGAAATGGATTTAGAAAAAAATGGGTTCATCTTAGTTCCAAACCAAAAGGCTTTAGTTTTTGAACTATCAAAGAGTTGTCAAAAGGACTGACAGTCTTCGAGTGCGGGGTTACTGAGATGCTACTCTAACTCAAATAATGAATTAATTAATTTAGTTATGGCTTATATTGGACAGTACCCTTTAAGAGACATATTTGTTATTTTTAGAAAGAAGAATTTCAAAACCTAGGGAGCCCCTGGCCGGGCGCGGTGGCTCATACCTGTAATCCCAGCACTTTGGGAGGCCGAGGCAGGCAGATCACGAGGTCAGGAGATCGAGACCAACCTGGCTAACACGGTGAAACCCCGTCTCTACTAAAAAAAAAATAAAAAAAAGAAAACCTAGGGAGCCCCTAGGTTTATAATCTTTATAAAGCATTTGGAAACATGTTTTTAGGCCTATCAATACAAGGAGCCTAAGGGCTGAGAATTTCAAAAGGCAGAAGAATGAAGAGGAGTGAAGTTATTGCTTCTGGGTTCTCACAGTGCTATCCAGTTCTCATTTTCTTATCTACAAAGGTAAAAAAAGAAACTCAATAATACTATTACAACCATGCTGGCCAACATGGTGAAACCCCGTCTCTACTAAAAACATAAAAATTAGCTGGGCGTGGTGGCACACGCATATAGTCCCAGCTACTTGGGAGGCTGAGGCAGGAGAATCGCTTGAACCCGGGAGGCGGAGGTTGCAGTGAGCCGAGATCACGCCACTGCACTCCAGCCTGGCAAAAGAGCAAGACTCTGTTTCAAGAAAAAAAGCAACTATTATTTCCTCTTAAGGATGCAAAATATTTATGATGTATCCTCAAATCATTGCATGATCTCGAAGAAGAAGAAGCAGCCAAACAAAATAGCTAGGAAAAAAATCACTGATTTCCATTAATGAAAAATGTAATAACAACAGCAAAGTAGTGTAATTGGTCTCTGTTTAAAAATGGAAAAAACTGATGCTTGTGGGTGGCTTTGATCTACCTGCATTCAAAGAAAAGCAAGTTCTGTCTTTAAATTGGAAAACTTGAGTCAGGCAGGAGAAGTCAAGCTGAGTGGTCACTGGAAATGTTGTCCAATGAATCAGCGGATCTATATTTAAATTTTAGGATTTTATATCCCAGCCATGAAACAAGCCAATTCTAGTTAATGAAAAATAAACTGGAAAACATCTGTGCAATTTTGGAGATCCCAAAGCTATAATAAAAGCAACTGCTAGCATGTGTATAGTACTTTACTATTTCTGAAGCTCTTTTAACATATTTGATTTCATTTAGTCCTTACAACAATCCTGTGAGGTAAGTGTTATCAACCCCATGGTAAGTCAAGGAAACAGAGGCTTTATATGTGTTTAAGAAACTTGCCTTAAGTCGTGGATTTAATAATGAAGAAAGCCAGTCTGGGCACAGAGCAGTTCTCTTTCCATCTGTCACCCATGTCCCAACCCTGTCTCATCTCTGCTTTGCAATTGTTAGACGAGTGAGAGATTGGAAATACAAAGCTATTTTTAATTAAACATGTTGGGACACTTTATATCCTGAGTCACTCTTCAGGATACTCATATTATGAATCTGAATTCCCCAAACATGAAGATAATGATCTTGTTAATATCCAGCATCGCACAGGATACCCTTGTAGCACTGATCAAAATACGTTTACAATGTCCAAGAGAAAGTCCAGAGTACCTTAAGCAATCCTTTTCTACTCTTTTAATAAAATTTGGCTTTCCTCATACAAATCTGACTTTAAAACAACCTCGCAGTGGGGGAAAAAAGATATTTTTGGCCAGTCAACAACATTTCCTCTCACCTTCAGCATCTCAGTTTTCCTGCTTTTCTTGACCAATAATATGTGAGGAACCAAAAGGAAGCCACTGCCAGTTGTAAAGTTACCGTTTTGAAATGCAAGGTGATTGATAGCTTCTAATAGAACTCTAAACTGGCCACAATGAGCAGGAGCTCATTACGCCCCAGGCACTTGTACTCCCAGGAGGTACCATCCCATCTCCAGGACACTGTTTAAGGCTGCATTTTCTGAGGCACAAATTAATTTTATTGGATGAAAACATAATTTCTCTGAAGTTTTCTCTGAATACTAAGGCTGATGATGAGCTCTCTTTGTTCAGAAATAGTGCCGCACATTATACGACTTTTAAACCAATCAAGTCTTACTTACGTTAGAAATGAAAATAAAAGAAACCAACAACAAAATATAAAGCTAGGATGGTTATGATTTTTCCTTTAAAAATGTAACCTCTGTTATATTTCTGAGAATTAGACCTGCATAGTTTAGTACAGCATGTTTTCATTAATATTCCATACAAAATAATGTCTAGTTTTTGGTAGCAATGTGAAAATGCAACTAGAAACACAGTCTTGTACCCAATGAATTGATGTATGGTTATATCAATAAAGTGCATTTGTTCTTGCGATTTCTAGCTCAATTCAGCTAATGGGCCAAAAAGTCAATAACAAGAATCAAGTTGCATGAACACAGGGCTCAAGCTGAAACAGGAATGAATTTGATGGACTTGGAAGATTTAGGCGAGTCCTTCCACATACCCGTACTGTTTGTTGGGCTTCGATTGTTAGAATAAAAAGTCTGTCTTCTGCTCATACTGTCAGTATCTTCTTTGTTGAATTTTTCCTTCATGTTTTGGCAGCACGGGAAGCTTTGAACACAGTCTTGAAGGAGATGGCCACTAAAAAACATGTATATCCAGGGATTACAGCAGCTATTCAAGGAACCCAGTAATGCAGTGATGGTGATGGTAGGGTTTTCTGATTCTGCATGAAAAATATAAAGGGAAATAATGTAATGTAAGTGAGCCATGGATGAACTCATTTTTCTATTAACTAATTAAAAAGGAAAAACCTTCTGGATTATCATAGAAAATGAACTATTTTGTTTATCAATCAGGGAAATGGGGAGTGTTTGAAAATTGCTTGACTATAAAATATTTTTTGTAAGCAAGATGCCTTAAAATTAATTCAAGTATTTTTAAAACACTATCAAAATATTTAAATAGAATGAGTGGGAATTTTATGAGGTTAAGACTATTAAATAATTCATTTAAAAAATCTCTATCTTCTACACTCCAACTAGCATGTGCTAATGAGATAACAGTTATAGAATGACTACGATTGTAATGAAATTTTAAGAGTCCATAATAACCACGTATACCAAAGTGTATTTATCCTAATAGCTCAGGAGAAAATATTGCATTAGGTATCAAATTTAGTAGTTTTAAATATTCTTGTAATATGAAAACTGTACAGAAGTTCCTGGATGATATAAGCTTTAGTTGTTTTTCTTTGGTTAGAAATTTGGTTTGATTTTAAAAGAAAACCATCTGTGATTGTGGTTCAAACAAATTATATCAAGAAGAACAGCAGAATTAGGAAATTCCAACAGGATTCTAAAATATTTTATGATAATTATGATAATTAGCACTGGTAAACTGCATAAATATTATAACCTTTCACAGTGGAGCTACTGTGCTGATAATATACCTTTTCTGAAAATAAGAATAATCAATAAACACCGACTTTTCCTTGATTATTAAATATAAACTTGGATCTTCTCACTCTTGTTATGCCAGAAAACAATTACAGGTTATTATTTAATCATACTTAGTGCTAAGATGCTGCTGTCAAAGGTGATCAGGAGCCATGGGTAAGATGGTATTCACAAAGAATGAAAATCACCAACATATCTATGCACAATTGAAGTTTTTATTACTTGTGTGTAAATTCTGCTAAAGCAATAATTAGGCTGAATTTCTTTATTTGATTGACAATATTAAGAGGCTTCTAAGATCAAGCAAGATAAGAAATAGTAAACCAAAAATAAAAGTGTTTATATTGTATTTTTCATTATCGCTAGTATTATAGTCAGGAAGAATATTTAACTGAAATTCATACTGAAATGTTTTATCTGCAAATATAACTTCCGAAGCATATTACATACCTCCCCTACTCCAATTCCAAAAAGCAAAAGGAGACAGCTACTCCCAGATACCTATTTCCTGTTACCAGAAACATTCTGGTAACCACTGTACCATTGAATTTATTTGGTTTGAGTTCCAACAAGCATTGGACTTTATCTAGTTTGAATTTTTGTCTTTACTAGAAGAAAATATTTTCAAAATGCAAAATTAAATCATTTTTTTGCAAGTCACTATGAAGTTGTTTTTTCTAGTTTGGGAAGGAATTAAAATCAAACACAATAGTAGGTGTAGAGAACATCTCCAGTAAACTACTGTAATAGTTGTGTGGAGAGGTGTAGAGCTGTGTGGTCAAATTAGTGGTGAAAGACTAATGAATTAGTCTAACGAATTTAGTTTATCAAAAATTCTGCTTTGAAATACCAAGAAAAAAGTGTTAAAGTCATCATTGTTAGAAAAAAATAAACAGATTATAACGAGAAAGGAACATTATTAGCTAAATGCCAAATTGGAATTACTCACCTTCTAAAGAATTTTTCTCCAGTTTTCTTTAGAAATATATGTCTGTTTCTATCCTTGCCCCTGAGGCATTTCTACACATTTTTAAAATTAATCGTAATACTTTTCACAATCCAACAAAAAGCAGCTGTGACAGTAAAAATATTTTCCTGAATCCAATAGACTTGAAATGGTGTTAATATAGTAGCAAGTGATTTGGCAAAAGTCATTATTCGGCTTTGTAGTTGCCTGGCTGACTATAGGACACAGTTTCTGGAATTGTGGTCTCAGGATCATTGCACACTACAAATGCAGAGTCCTGAGCCCCATTCCAAACATTCTTAAGTAGAATGTCTGCATGGGGAATCCACGAATTTGCTTTTTTTTTTTTTTTTTAAAACAGTGTTCCTCCAAGGTGCGACTCTTATGCACACAGAGAAGTTTAAAAACTACTGCCCTAGAAGATACTATGAAGAAAATTGCTAGATTCTCATTCTCTCCCTCTCTCTCTCTCTCACACACACAACACACACACACACACACACACACACACACACTCCTATCCCTGCACTTTCCTCTATTTTCCCGGCACGTACCGGTCCAGACGGACTTGGGATCCCAGACAGACCACATTTGGATGATGAAGAAAGGCGCCCAGCAGACGATGTAAGCCGTCACTATCACAAAAGTCATCTTCACCGTGCGGATCTTGGCCCGAGAAATGGACTTCACGCTGCTGACACAGGGAGCGAGCAGGAACCCCTTTTGAAAGGCGGCACCCGCTTGCTCTGAGCCCTTGCTCTGGCGCGACGCCGTCTTCCCACGGACGTTGCGCCAGATGTTGTAGCAGATGAAGCCGTAGCAGGTACCCAAGATGACCACGGGCGCCACGAAGATGCCACCCGTCATCCAGGTCACGTAGGCACGAGAACCCCAGGGCTGGATGAAGGTGGCCCAGCAGTCGCGGGCCTTGGTGACATTGTTCACCTCGATCATGGAGAAGACGAAGTACTGCGGCGTGCTCAGCACGAAGCTCAGCACCCAGGCGGCCGCGATCATGAGGCGCGAGCGGCGCGCGGGCTGTTGCAGAGTCTTGAGCGGGTGGCACACGGCGATGTAGCGGTCGGCTGTCATGACTACCAGCATGTAGGCCGACGCGAACATGCCGAACACCTGCAGGTGCTTCACCACGCGGCACAGCCAGTCGGGGCCGCGGAAGCGGTAGGTGATGTCCCAGCACATTTGCGGCAGCACCTGGAAGAATGCCACGGCCAGGTCGGCCAGGCTGAGGTGTCGGATGAAGAGGTGCATGCGGGACGTCTTGCGCGGCGTCCGGTGCAGAGCCAGCAGTACGCTGCTGTTGCCCAGCACGGCCACCGCGAAAGTCACCGCCAGCACGGCGATCTCCAGTTTGGCCAGCTCCTCGTTGCGCACGTCCCTCGGCGGGCCGTTGCCTTCCCCGAGGGCTTCGGCCTCCCGGCTCGTGTTGCCAGCGCCGGTGGCCAGAGGCCACCATGGGCTGGAGTTGCCCGAGGGCCCCGCGTCGGGACCGGCGGAGAGACGCATGCTGTCCATGCAGCACCTACTCGGCCCTCTTCGGAGCCCCAGCCCTCGCGGGCCGCTCCCTCCCCGTCTCGGAGGACTTGGGCTCCTCGCCCGAAGCGCACCGTCCTTGGCGCGCTCGCCGCTTGCCGGGCTCTGCGATCCCTCCAGTGGGCGTCTCCCGGAGCAGCGTCTCGCCTGCCCACTGAGCAGCTCTCAGCAGGGTGAGCCGGCCCCTCTCCCTGCTCTGCCTTTTTTCAACTTCGGCGAGGTCGGGAAGGTGAGCTCCGAGCTTCCGGAAGCACTGGGTTCCCAACTCAAGTACTTACGCGGTGCTCGTTTCCTCGGGACGCGCTCCCTCTCGCCCTATTGGCGGAAGACTGCTGGTTGCCTACTCCCCGCTCCCTGCAATTTTTTTATGTTTTCCTCTCCCTACGTCGGTGTTTGTCCTCTTTGCATCACTGTTGAGGGGGTGGAGCTGGGAGACTCGCAGATTCCTCCGCACAGTAGGCGGGATCGTGATGCTTTCCCGCTCTTCCCTTCCAAAAACTTGGAGAACTGGACGCGTCATGCCTTTTCTGGGCTCGTAGCCGTTTCCACAAGCTTCCCTCACTAGTCTTCCTCGCTAGCCTCCTTAACCATGCATTTGACTTCAACAGGCACGCTAAGCGCGGTACCTGGAAACCTCCAGTCCACGCACCGGCGTCCACCCATCTAGCTCCTGCACCTGAACCTGGCTCTCGACCTCACCTCCTCCAATCCGGGTTTCTTCCTTCTCACCGAGCTCACCCGTGCAGCTAGTCTGGCAAATTTTACTCCCGAGGCAAATTTTCCCGGGACAAACATTTCTCCCCTCTCGTGACTTAAAGAGCTATCTCTTCCTAGTAATATCTTCGATGCATGCTATTTATTACCCTATGTTTGAGACGGGAAGAACGCACTCGTCACTTTGCAGCCCCTGTGGCTGCTGTGCCTGTATTCACAGCGGAGTTTGGGGGGAGTGTCTCCTGGTTTTCTCTGTGGAGACTAGGGACTTACGGAGTTTTCTCTAGATTCCTGGGGTTTTCTGCGGGAAAAGCCTGATTCCCACAGCGGGGATGGCGGAAATTTGGCCGCAGTAGTCCGTGGGGACCGTCTGGTTACTACTGAGTCTTGGGGACATCTTTTTGGGTGGACAAAGAGCAGCTGCCGGACAGCGGCCACCCAGGCAGTGCTGTCCAGGGCAAGGGACAGAAAACCCGCCCGGCTCCTGTGCTCAGAAGTGAGAAGGAGGAAATCTCAAGAGAGGAAAGAGGCCCTGGGAAGGAGGAGAAACCACCATCTACCTATTAATCCCTTAACTCTGAATAGCTGGAGCCCCTCTGCAGGGCCGGAGGGAGGCAGAAATGCGATCTCCCTCAGCTCTGTTTTAACGTTGGTGAAGATATGCCTCGACGGACAGCAAGGGGGAGCTGTTTTCAGGCAATTTCACAAAGAAGGAAGAAAGGAAGCCCTTTCTGCAGTTACCTACTACGTAGATGCAGGAGCATGACTTTGTTGGTCAGAACGTTTCTGTATTATGGCCGTGGTATAAATTTGATTGTCTCAGAAAAATATCACCCTCTGTGAAACGTAGGCAAAAAATGCAAAAGATTTTATTCATTGCAGTTCCCAGTAATAATTCCACTTTACTGTCCAGTTCATTCATGCAGAGTTACCAAGGTTGTCATTTTAAGATGCTGGACTTGAAATCTGGAGTCCTGCTTCCTGTGGCTAGATAATCCTGGGTCTGTGCGTCTTATAAATGGAAATGAAAGGACCTGCCTTTCCTGTTGTTGAGGTCATCGGGAAGATCAGGTAAGACAATGTTCTGTATGGGGGAAATGCTCTAAAAACTGAAAGCTGTGTTGCGTTGGTTCATTTTCTCCAAGATATCCAGGAGGCAGAAGATTGAAATGGTTCAGGGATGGAAGGTAGCAGGTAAAAAGTTTCCAGACCACCTATCTGGAAAAAATCCTTCAAGCAATTAGGTAATAGTCACTGACTCAGAGAATTGACTTTCTTTTAAGTCACAAATTACACTGTTAGTGCTCCTGATGAGAAAGAATGTTGACTGAACCTAGTGTCTGGGTATTGCAAAAGTGGTCTGTTGGCCACAGCCTAGTAATTTTGTGGGTCTTGGCCCTACCCACTTGAGCTTTTAGGTTTTTTTCAGGAGAGGAAATCTGCAATACAAGCTCACCAAAATCTCTGTGGAGGTTCTTATTCCAGGAGATAGGGTGGTGGCCTCTCAGGAAGTCATCTGTGTCAGACAATCTGATCCAATCATAAAACTATATCCAATTATCCAAATTATAAAAATAACCTCTCAAGTTATGTTGGTGGATACAGTTGGAAGATATTATTGTTCAGTGACAACAGTACCAATTATCCATATATATCAAATATATATATGCTTGATACATAGATGTAAGTTTATATGTATGCATCTGGCCATTCTATGTATCATGTATCAGTCTATCTATCTATCTATCTATCTATCTATCTATCTATCTATCATCCATCTATCTGTCTCTCACTGGTTGTGCTGGATGTCATGGGGCCTAGAAAGCAGGAAAAAAAATGTTCACTGCAGATTGTAGAACCAGTCCCTTTTTTTTTAAACCCATATATTTTAAACATGTTTTTGACTTAATTTAACTGGTTTTATACACAAAGGAAAGCAGGACCATTACAATATAGACTCACTACTCATATGCCTCACTGGACCTGCTATTAAAGTTACCCCATAGAGAGTAAAATAATTGTGGTCTTAAAATACGAAAAAGAAAACACCACAGACAATATTTTATGTGGCATCTTGTGCTTTTTCTTAGAGCAATTTACATTTTCTCTGTACTTTTTGTATTATTAAGACTTACCTTTTCCCTCTTACTCTTTGTGGATTTCAGTTAACAAATTTTAGGGGTGAAATAATGAAAAAAATAAGGAAGTTGTGCATACATATCCTGGAATACTCATTCTCTTTCATTTACCAATCTTCTTTTCTCTCACTTTGTAATTCCAGATATTTGAGAAGTACTTCAATTCATGGAAGCAGCTATCTCCTTCACTTACTAGCAATAAGACTTTGTTTTCATCTTCGAGTTTCAAATTCTTCATCTGTAAAATCTTGGTGAGTAAACACAATGCAACTGCTGCAAGGATTATATAAATAGTTGTTTAAATTTCTGGCATTTTATCAGTGTTCAAAACATTTTCTTTTTTTCGTACATGTAAATCCTCCAAATTACCTCCTATTTTACCATTAACGTTTTCTCTTCCAATTAAAGCAACATATTCCCAATTTACATACGTGCAATGAGAAGAGTTTTGTGGTTAAATATGTCGGAGAAGTGCTGTGTATGCATCCCACCCTCTCCTGGTGATTTATACATAAAAAGGACCTGAGAAACTTCAGAAAAGAAACTTACTTAACCTTGTTCATCAATGTTTTCCAAGGTTATTTTACCATGGAAACCCCCCATTCTTTTACTTTCCCGTTGGAATGGTGATGAACATGTCACAGGACAAGGTGACAGAGCAGGAGCATCGCTATCTTGGACAAGCACTGCCATTTTAAAGTTTATCTTGATAAAAAAAAACCACCTAAATCCAAAGGGCATCAGCCTAATGGCTAAGGCCAGGATGACCATAAGCCACAAATAACATCTCTGACCAGAAACATTCCAAACCCCTCCCTGACCAGAGATATGTCAGCCCCAAGATAACCTCCCCTCCAACCAGATACATTCCAACCCTGAAATTGACTTCTCCCTTATACAGAAACATTCCACACCGGTGATAAGTTCTCTTACCCTTAAACCAATAAATACTCTTAGTTTGTAAGAGAGAATGCTCCTGACTGAAATTGGCCAGAAGCCCCTCTCAGTTTATTCTCCAAAATAAACCTGTCTTTGACTGTTGAGCCACTTTTTGTGTTTCTTTGCATATTTGATTGCTTCCTCTGCCCTATTGTTTAAGCAAAAATTGCAGATTCACTGAGCCAGACTAAGGCATAAGTGACTATTCCTTCTACCCTCTTCACATGTAAATTATCTATTCACTGAAAGACCAAAGACTCAAAAGAACACAACCGTTTGTCTCTTATCTATCTATGACCTGAAACCTCCCACTTTGAGTTGTCCCACATTTCCAGATTGAACCAATGTACATCTTACATATATTAATTGATGTCTTATGTCTCCCTAAAATGTATAAAACCAAGCTGTACCCTGACCACCTTGGGGACATGTCATCAGGACTTTGTTAGGTTGTGTCAAGGGAGTGTCCTTAACCTTGGCAAAAATAAACTTTCTAAATTGATTGAGACCTGTCTCAGATTCTTTGGGTTCACAAAGACTAGGAGATCCTGTAGGATCTGCACTGGTATTACATATTTTTGGTTTCCTCTTTGGTAAACCAAGTACAGGGCAATCATAGTAGGAGTAGTAATAACGATGACACTAGTGACAATAATAATAGATAATATGAACATTTACTGACATTTGTTACCAATACAATAGGTAAAGTCAATGGTGTAGTGCATGATATTCCAGTGACCACAACACCAAGAAGGATTTAACAAGATTTTATGCAACAAGTAAGGAAGACAACAGGGATAGTTTGCAAAGCAGTGTCTCCCCTAACAATGGTGAAAACAGGGCTTTTATTGGGCTGGTTAGCTGAGTCACTGTACGTAGAGGTGGGATAAAGGCAGCACAGATGCAGATCATGCTTCCAAACACCGGTATGTTTAGAAAATGACAAAGAAGCTCCTCCTCGGGTGGGGTTTTTAGTATGATAATGAGGAGAGTTTGCCAAAGTTCATTTCTATATCAGGCGTCTCTGCATATGACCAGTTTTTTGTTCTCCTGGGGCTGAGCTTCTTCCTGGAACTTTTTGAGACAACACGAACTCAAGTTGTTGTTATGAATGGGTACTTTTTCACAGTGCATACCCAAAAACCCAAGAGCCCTGGGTTACACATTGACTGAGTTCTTACTTCATGAGCAAAGTGTTTTATATTCGTTATTTCATATAACCTTTAAAATAATATTTACTATAAACTGTGTATAAGGACACAGTTATTATCCCATTTACAGATGAATAAAACAAGGATTACAGAGGTTAAGCAACTTAACCACAAGGCTGAAACGGGATTTACACATAGCTCCATTTGAAGACAAGGCCTGGGCTCTCCCCTCCATACCCTGATGCCTCCCATACACATGGAAAGCACCTAACACATCTTTGTGGAATGAGTTAACAAATGTTGTAACAGAAACTTATTTTTGAGTACTGAATGAATATAAAATTCAGAAAATGCCTAGTGACTGGATAAATTAGAGAAGAGTTCTTGAGGAGCTGCCTTTGAGCAGCACTTAAATCTCTACCCCCTGAAAAAAGGGGGTCAGTGTTTGTATTTGGAAGGGACTTAAATGGTTCTAGTCTTTCTTCTGTCTTGGAATCTGGTCAGGTAAGTGTATATGTGGCTTTAAAAGTTATCCAGGGAAGGAGATTCTTTAACTACACACACACACACACACACACACACACACAGAGAGAGAGAGAGAGAAAGTGAGAGTGTACTGGATTCTAAAAAGTGCTGCAAGTCAAACATGAAAAAACATCGTCTTCATTATAATATTTACTCTATAGGGTAAAATTAAAAGAGAGAACAGTGTGCCTTTGAGCAGCACTTACATCTTTACAGGATCCCTCTGAAAAAGCGGGTCAGTGTTTATACGTGGAAGGGACTTAAATGGTTTTAGTCTTTCTTTTGCCTTGGGAATCCTGGTCAGGTAACTGCATATGTGGCTTTAAAAGTTATCCAGGGAATGAACTTCTTTAACTACACACACACACACACACACACACACACACAAAGAGGAGAGGGACAGTGAGAGTGTATTGGATTCTAAAAAGTGCTGCAAGTCAAGCATGAAAAAACATCAGGTCTTCATTATACTATTTATAGGGTAAAATTGAAAGTCTGACATGGAGTTTTATTTTCTTACCTGCTAATACGGGCTTACATGTCTGAGTGCAGAGCTAGGACTTTAAAGAGAGGCTACCATGCTCAACAAAATCTTAAATATTCTGATGTTTGTGGATGAAATATTAGAATCTCATCACTTCTTAAACAAACTCATTCCTAAGTCAGCCTTCACAGTATTAGTAGAAAAATCACTGCAGAGAAAACCATTTCTAAAATCAGTATTACGTATATGTTCAGAAAATCAGTTTGCTTTTAAAATTACATGGTTGATTTAATTTAAATGGCTTTTTAAAATTTAAAATCATTTAAATGGTTGAGTTTAAGACTTTTGCTCCTAATGAATTCATATTCATTTGGATATTCTGCATCTTAATTGTCAGCAGTTTTGCTCTCCTCTCTAAACTTGATGATCATCAAGACTCATTCTTTCAGCATGCTGGCAACATTGAGACTACCTCTGTGTATTCGTTAATTTGTTTTTCACGAGTCAAAAGGTTTGCATTGTTTGAAGGGTGCTGAACAATAGTTGTGATACTATAATTTTTTGTTTATCTGCTGTGAATACTATTTATTAGAATTTTTAAATACTTATTTGCCTCTTTTTCTTTAGGTTTGACAGGGGTTAGTTTTTTAAAAAAATATTCTTTTTTGTTTTGTTTTTAGGCATATTTAAATTAATTTCAGTAATCAATTTATTTCTGACACAAGGCCTCACTCTGTCACCCATGCTGGAGTGCGGTGGCGTGATCACAGCACTGCAGTCTCAACTTCTCCAGGCTCAGGTGATCCTCCCACCTCAGCCTCCCAAGTAGCTTGGACTACAGGCACGTGACTCTGTGCCTTGCTAATTTTTGTATTTTTTGTAGAGACAAGGTTTCACCATGTTGCCCAGGCTGGTGTCAAACTCCTGGGCTAAAGTGATCCATCCACCTGAGCCTCTCAAAGTACTGGGATTACAGGTATGAGCCACTGTGCCTGGTTAGGCATCTTTTAATGATGTGTAAACTTGCATTAAGAACACTATGACATAATCAGATTATGCATTTGTTAACATAACCTTTATCAGGAAAATGCAAAATATAAGAGTAAAACCACAAACTGCTAAGTTTGAAGCAACATATTCTATTTCTATTCTTTACTCCACTCCTATGCCACACCGCCTTTCACCTTACACACTTGCAAGGTGCTTCAAAATTTTTCATAAGCGTTTTTACCTATCTCCAGTAATATGGAATATGTTGCATTTTATTTTCTATTAGGATTCTATGGTGATGATTATATATTTATAACTAACTTATACTTAGAAAAAGCAGATGTGTTACCTGAGAAGAGGTTCGATCCATTGGACTGCAACCTCAATGTACATGAGAAAGTTTCTAAGATTAAATTTCTCTGAATATATTTAAAGTATGGACGTGAAATGGAATAGGCTTGAAATATTTAGGGCTTTACTTCAGTGTTCCTGAACAGACTTTTACCCGGAAATGTTCTTTGACTGGTAAGTCAACAGGAAGAAATAACAAGAAAGACGTCATCATTGCAGTTTCCTAAGTACTTGCAATCAGATGAATGGCCGGTGCTCCTTATTCATGTCTACATCGAAGACACTATTAAAAGGGAAGAATTAATATGTAACTGATGTTCAGAGAAGGCTTCTACACTTTCCAGAATCTCTGTTTAACCTTGTATTTGAATAGCTAGCCCATCTGTTCAACAATTTAACTATTCCTTCAATGACGATCTCTCACTGCCAGGCAAGCATTTTAGAAAAATGCTTTACACAATTAAATTCTGTATGGATTTATTTTATCGTAATGGAATGATAACTTCACGTACTCAGCCATAGAAGATTTGGCAGAAAAATCTAGAGTACATTTCAACATTACTTTTACTACAGTTATGAATAAGGCAAGGAAAAAAATGAATCTATATGCATTCATGATAAAAATAACTATATATTTTGCTACTTAGAACAATATTATTTTAATTTTAAAATATTTTATTCTAAGGCTAGGCACAGTGGCTCATGCCTGTTATCCCAGCACTTTGGGAGGCCGAGGTGGGCAGATCACCTCAGATTAGGAGTTCAAGACCAGCCTGGCCAACATGGTGAAACCCTGTCTCTACGAAAAATACAAAAATTAGCCGGATGTGGTGGTGGGCACCTGTAATCCCAGCTACTCAGGAGGCTGAGGTGCAAGAATTGCTGGAACCCGGGAGTTGGAGGTTGCAGTGAACCGAGATTGTGCCACTGCACTCTAGCCAGGGTGACAGAGCAAGACTCCGTCTCTAAATAAATAAATAAATAAATAAAATATTTCATTCTAGTCCTAGTATCCACAAGTAATCACATTTATGATATACTAAAGTTTATAATCCTTCTTCAGTGTGTGTATGTATATCTTTTACAAAACTAAAATTAGACCATATTTTTTATTTTTCAATTTAGTAACATCATGTAAACATCTCTCCATGTCTTTAAATATTCTTTTACATCATTAATTTCATGGATTCATAGTTCTTTATCCTATTAATGTGCCTACTTTATTTTCTATTTTCTCCCCACCCCTTATTTTTGGAAAAATGTTGGCCTCCCAGTTTTTCCCCTTGTTTTTATACAAATGCTGCCTATAGATACCTCTTTATTCATGTTCATATTTATTTCCTGAGGTGAAATTTCTGGAAGGGGAACTTCTAGGTCAAAGATTATGTAAAATTTTGATATGGTTATCAAATCACTTACACACACACACACACACACACATTTTTAAAAATAGAGTCAGAGGCTTACTCTCTTGCTCAGGCTGGAGTGCACTGCCATGATCATGGCTCACTGCAACCTTGAACTCCTAGACTTAAAGTGGTCCTCCCACCTCAGCCTCCCGAGTAGCTGAGACTACAGGTGTGGACATAATGCACGCCTGTTATTTTAAAAATGTTTTTAGAGAAAGCGTCTTGCTATGTTGCCAGGTTGACCTTGAACTCCTGGCCTCAAGTGATCCAACCTCCTGGGCCTCCCAAAGTGCTAGGATTACAGGTTTGAGCCACCGTGCCCAGCCTATATATCCAAATTAATGCCTAATGAGCAATAAATGAGATTGCTCATTTTCCACAGCTTTGTGAAAACGGAACAGTCCCATTGAAAAGAAAATCTTAGAAGAAAAGAGAGAAGAATCAAATAGATGCAATAAAAAATGATAAAGGGGACATTACCACTGATCCCACAGAAATACAAACTACCATCAGAGAATACTATAAATACCTCTATGCAAATAAACTAGAAAATCTAGAAGAAATGGATAAATTCCTCGACACATACATCCTCCCAAGACTAAACCAGGAAGAAGTTGAATCTCTGAATAGACCAATAACAGGCTCTGAAATTGAGGCAATAATCAATAGCTTACCAACCAAAAAAAGTCCAGGACCAGATGGATTCACAGGCAAATTCTACCAGAGGTACAAGGAGGAGCTGGTACCATTCCTTCAGAAACTATTCCAATCGATAGAAAAAGAGGGAATCCTCCCTAACTCATTTTATGAGGCCAGCATCATCCTGTTACCAAAGCCCAGCAGAGAGACAACAAAAAAAGAGAATTTTAGACCAATATTCATGATGAACATCAATGCAAAAATCCTCAATAAAATACTGGCAAACCGAATCCAGCAGCACATCAAAAAGCTTATCCACCATGATCAAGTGGGCTTCATCCCTGGGATGCAAGGCTGGTTCAACATATGCAAATCAATAAACATAATCCAGCATATAAACAGAACCAACGACAAAACCCACATGATTATATTAATAGATGCAGAAAAGGCCTTTGACAAAATTCGACAGCCCTTCATGCTAAAAACTCTCAATAAATTAGGTATTGATGGGACATATCTCAAAATAATAAGAGCTATTTACGACAAACCCACAGCCAATATCATACTGAATGGGCAAAAACTGGAAGCATTCCCTTTGAAAACGGGCACAAGACAGGGATGCCCTCTCTCACCACTCCTATTCAACATAGTGTTGGAAGTTCTGGCCAGGGCAATCAGGCAGGAGAAATAGATAAAGGGTATTCAATTAGGAAAAGAGGAAGTCAAATTGTCCCTGTTTGCAGATGACATGATTGTATATCTAGAAAACCCCATCATCTCAGCCCAAAATCTCCTTAAGCTGATAAGCAACTTCAGCAAAGTCTCAGGATACAAAATCAATGTGCCAAAATCACAAGCATTCATATACACCAATAACAGACAAACAGAGAGCCAAATCATGAGTGAACTCCCATTCACAATTGCTTCAAAGAGAATAAAATGCCTAGGAATCCAACTTACAAGGGATGTGAAGGACCTCTTCAAGGAGAACTACAAACCACTGCTCAATGAAATAAAAGAGGATACAAACAGATGGAAGAACATACCATGCTCATGGACAGGAAGAATTAATATCGTGAAAATGGCCATACTGCCCAAGGTAATTTATAGATTCAATGCCATCCCTATGAAGCTACCAATGACTTTCTTCACAGAATTGGAAAAAACTACTTTAAAGTTCATATAGAACCAAAAAAGAGCCCGCATTGCCAGGTCAATCCTAAGCCAAAAGAACAAAGCTGGAGGCATCACGCTACCTGACTTCAAACTATACTACAATGCTACAGTAACCAAAACAGCATGGTATTGGTACCAAAACAGAGATATAGACCAACGGAACAGAAGAGAGGCCTCAGAAATAATACCACACATCTACAGCTATCTGATCTTTGACAAACCTGACAAAAACAAGAAATGGGAAAGGATTCCCTATTTAATAAATGGTGCTTGGAAAACTGGCTAGCCATATGTAGAAAGCTGAAACTGGATCCCTTCCTTACACCTTATACAAAAATTAATTCAAGATGGATTAAAGATTTACATGTTAGACCTAAAACCATAAAAACCTTAGAAGAAAACCTAGCCAATACCATTCAGGACATAGGCATGGGCAAGGATTTCATGTCTAAAACACCAAAAGCAATGGCAACAAAAGCCAAAATTGACAAATGGGATCTAATTAAACTAAAGAGCTTCTGCACAACAAAAGAAACTACCATCAGAGTGAACAGGCAACCTACAAAATGGGAGAAAATTTTCGCAACCTACTCATCTGACAAAGGGCTAATGTCCAGAATCTACAATGAACTCAAACAAATTTACAAGAAAAAAACAAACAACCCCATCAAAAAGTGGGCAAAGTATATGAACAGACACTTCTCAAAAGAAGACATTTATGCAGCCAAAAAACACATGCAAAAATGCTCATCATCATTGGCCATCAGAGAAATGCAAATCAAAACCACAATGAGATACCATCTCACACCAGTTAGAATGGCAATCATTAAAAAGTCAGGAAACAACAGGTGCTGGAGAGGATGTGGAGAAATAGGAACACTTTTACACTGTTGGTGGGACTGTAAACTGGTTCAACCATTGTGGAAGTCAGTGTGGCGATTCCTCAAGGATCTAGAACTAGAAATACCATTTGACCCAGCAATCCCATTACTGGGTATATACCCAAAGGATTATAAATCATGCTGCTATAAAGACACATGCACATGTATGTTTATTGTGGCACTATTCACAACAGCAAATACTTGGAACCAACCAAAATGTCCAACAATGATAGACTGGATTAAGAAAATGTGGCACATATACAGCAAGGAATACTATGCAGCCATAAAAAAAGGTGAGTTCATGTCCTTTGTAGGGACATGGATGAAGCTGGAAACCATCGTTCTTGGCAAACTATCACAAGGACAAAAAACCAAACATCGCATGTTCTCATCATAGGTGGGAATTGAACAATGAGAAGACTTGGACACGGGAAGCGGGACATCACACACCAGGGCCTGTTGTGGGTGGGGGGAGGGGGGAGGGATAGCATTAGGAGATATACCTAATGTAAATGAGGAGTTAATGGGTGCAGCACACCAACATGGCACATGTATACATATGTAACCAACCTGCACGTTGTGCACATGTACCCTATAAAAAATATATATATATAAAAGAAAATTTGATAAATGAATAAGTATCTGATTGTTTTAACGTATTTCATTAGAAATATTTCATCATTTTTGTCTCATTGTTTACTTGATCAATAATGAGTTAAACATTTTCATAAATGTCTTATAACTTACAAACAGAATCTGGTAGTGCTGAATTGTGATAAAGGAACTGCTCAAGTTAGAAATTTTACTTTTACTTCTCTTTGAGCTGTTATAAATTATACAGAAAAAATAATGCATGGTATATATTGACCATAGTAGCAGGAGCTATAATCCAGATTGGTGGATTATTATCTTATTTAATCCTCATGAATCTAATGAGATGGATTAACCACTCTTTTACACTTGGGGATGTGGACCTCCGAGAGGTTAAATAAATTGCCCGAGAACACACAGCCGGTAGTGACTCTGCTCCGATGGCATATTTGGGTTTTCTTTCTTCCAAGACTGTGCTCTTCCCTCTACTAACTTGTTTCTGATAGAGTAACTCTTTCCACATTTGCTGTCTAGCTTGGTCTAGATAGAAAACATTTTTTTCTACTGCCATAATTCTTGCCATGGCTGTTATAGAGTTCATTTGTCCTCATAATTGGACGGGGCTAAGGGAGCAAGAGGCTTTTGAATTTCAATGGTAACTCTTGACCATCTGAGGATCTCTTGAGATTCTGTTTCCTGGGTTTAAAAGAGCTTCCCTTTTCATCTCTTAACAATGTTGACAAATTAAAACCTGTTTTATCTGCTTCATGTGGACCAATTCAAGCTTCACCTTGCCTCCTGAGCTGACTGAGACTTTCAGTGGGAAAAACAGTATTAGCCAGCTTAGTGTGGCAACTGTACCCCAACAAAACCTTATGAAATTGAAATCTTATTGTAAGCCTCATGTTGCCTTTACAAAACTCCAGAATAAGGCCCCACTGGAGGATATCCTGGGTTTAGCAATTAGTTTTGGCAATAGAGTATACTCTACAGCACAGTAATCACACAGAGAGTTAAACCACGAGTTTTTGGCTTTTTAAATGTTTTGTTGTATTACTTTGTTTTAATCAAACAAATATTTCATATTAGTTAAAATTGAATTTGCAAGATCAATGATGTGGCTTAGAGAAAAATAGAACTTCAGGTAACAGAGGCATCTTAATGATTGAAGGGAATTTGACTAAAACTACAATTAGAGAGTTAAAAATAACAAATATTTTGAAATATAATTGTTTACAAACAAGTAAAAGAACAGGATATATTTAACCCCAAAATAGCCTAAGATATCATAATTTACCTTTCAGATTTGGTAATTGAACCAATATATATATGAGAATAATTATGTTTTCATCATGTAAATGTAAAAAATGTTTTTATTATGATTTTGTGAGTTAGCTTGAAGTGCTATACTTACCAGTAGTAACTTAAAATTAATTAAGTGTAATATCATTTGAAAATATACCAATTTTTTGTAACCTTTTACCACTTTTTACCTTGTATCATAAAACATTTAAAATACATTATTTGATGTGAGTCTCAGAACAATGTATATTGCAATACACGTAGCAGAACACTATTTGCCTCTTACATTGCAATGAATTTTCTCTCATGATGCTTCTGTCATTTTTTCTGTGCTAAGTGTTTCATTTCTTTATTCTAAATTTTTAATTGACACATAATTATTTTAAGCCAAGTTTTATATTATGTGCATTTATTTTTTTTTCTGGAAAAGGTTTTGATAGTAAAATATCAAAACTAAGTCATGAGAAGAAAGATAATTTATAGAAAACTTAAAAAAGCAATAACAAAGTTAGCCTTCTTTTATCACTCTTTTTACTATACAATAAACTCTTATTATATAATTTGTTATACAATTATACAATTTATTATACAAAATTATATATTTTGTATAATTTTATTATACAAAAATAGTATAATTATATTTATACAATTTATTATACAATTATACAATTTATTATTATATAATTATACAATTTATTACACAAATCTCCTTATTATACAATTTTTATTATATATTTGTTTTCTAAGTCATCTTATAGAAGATGAAAATATGAAGATGGGGTCTCTTAGTCATCTTTGTTTTCCTGAGTTCTAACTAAGTTCTATCAAAAAAAATTGTATGATTTCTTTTTTTTTCATGCCAAAGAAACTGAAGGAGGAGGGACTTTCTAAAAAGATAGTGATTGTAATTATCAAGTGCCAGAGAAAACAAAAATTAAAAAAATATTTTGGGGGCTTTGACATTTAGGATAATATATAATTTTGTTTTTTTATTTTCTGTGAGTTTTCTGTCTTTCAGTTTTCAACTAAATACTAGAATTCTTGTATCAAAATCTTTTCCTTTGAGTTTCTCAGTCCCAAATTAACTATATAAAAATGTAATTGTTGATGTTGAGGAGGTCAATAAATAATACTTCCCTGTCTTCCTTGTCTTCAGAAATAATTGAGAAATAAGTACAGAGTCAGATCTATGGAAAATACAATATTATTTTAATAATTGATAAGTCTTAGATTAGAGGATGTGGCACAGAAGTACAGCCCCAGTGGGGACTCTCTTATATTTTACTCTTGAATGAGACCTACTTATCCTGCCACCATTCTCTGCCTCATGGGCAGACAGCTTTCTGCATGGCACAGAGCAGTATGACACTACCCTGTCTGAGGGGAATGATGAGCTTCAGGGCACACTACCCCCAAAATAGGGCACTGTAGCATACTGAATATTTTAAGCTAGAGAAATTTGAGAGACAGCATGTGCCGGAAGGATTTTCTGCCCTTACCCTGAAGCAGGTCAAGATACCCTCATGTCAGAGATGACCTCCCTATGTCCAGAGGAAAGGAGCCCCATTGTCTCTGAAGACACAGGGAGCCAGCAAATAGCAGGCCTTATTAAATCTCCCTCAGTTTATTGCCATGAGATCACACCCTTTTGCTCTATCACATTTCTCCAGACTATTCACTCTTCGTCAAACCTACTTTAAAAAACACTCAGGTTTTATCATTTCTCTAGGTCTTTATTTCCTTATAGAGTCTCCCACAAAACCTAGGTTAAATACATTTGTATGCTTTTCTCTTCTTAATCCATCTTTTATTATAGGAGCCTTAGACATGAACCTAAGATAGGATATTTTTCCTCCCCTACAGAAGGTATATGCAAAACAGACAGATCCCAGAAGGGGTGAGTTCACCAGTTTATAATCCTCTTCTTTTCAGAAAGGATGTGAATCCAAGGTGTGGGGAATAGCCAAGGGAACCGTCACCACATGGAAACGCAAAACCAGAGGTATGTGATAGTCTTTATCCTAATATAACTGGATGTTATGCAGCTCTAAAAAATCATGTATCTGCTGAAGGTGAGAAACTTAATCTGACAAGTCCCAAGTGACACAGTCAATTCTAGTGCAAAATGTAGTTTCTTAGCCCAATGCCTCTCCATCCCTACTCATGCTCCACTTCTTTTCCCTGCTTCTGCTTGGGGTCATCTAACATCTGTGGAGGCTTTTGTACTTTTGTGGTTTCAGTGGAAGGCCATCTGCCAGGAGTTCCTGCTGGCTCCAACTGAGGAGTGGCAAAAACTGTCAGAAAAAATTGTCCAAGACTTGCAAGTAGGTAAAAGAGATTCCTGGGTGTTCTTCCCGCAGAGTAGGTGCATTGTCATTGTCATGATGTGTAGCTGTTTGACTTTTTACTGAGTAGTGTATTTTACAACTCTGAAAAGGTAACTTGCAGGAAACTGAAAGTAATACAAGTCATTGCTATCCATAACAACATAAATGAATTTTTTCCAATAGAAATGTAATGGATTTCTGCCCCGTAGGAAAGAAAACTCCAAGCATTATGTTTTATGAACCAATAGAAAAATAATAATCAATCTTACATCTTTTAGCAAAATCATTTCAGAATTCTTGACTGCCTATGTGTTACTCTTCTTCAGATTCTCCCCTGAACAGGTCTTAACATCTCATTGGTTCCATCCTTAATTAATAAGCTGAATAAAACTGTAGCATGTGTTCATTTTACATCTGCAGGAGAGTCATGACTTTATCTTTATAAAATTTAAACATAGCAGCCCTGTGTGGTCTCAGGGGTCTGCCTCTATCTTTGCCACACCCCATGCTGAGGTACATAGCTATTCTAGCTGGTCCTAGCTAGTCCTCTGTTCTATCACAGGTGAGGCATGGTACTGGCTCTGGGGTTGCAGTGAGGGAGGAACACTCAGTATTTTCCCTTGTTTTTGTTTCTCTCCTCTCTTCCTGGCATTTTGCATCCACTTAGACCTATTCACATCCACCATCTGCCCCCAGCTTGACTGTCCTAAGTCTTTGCTTTGGGTTCTCTCTCCTTCGTCATGAAGACTGACGGCCTGGCCTCCTTCTATAAGTACATAGCTACTTGTTTGCCCCATAAGTACACGAGGACTTCTAAAATCTAATCTACATTCACAGGGATTGCAGGGAGTCAAGCTGTCATAGGCATGGCTATTTCAGGTCCTCTCTGCCTAAATATACTGCAATAACATTGTCTGAGTCTATTTTGTGTTATTACAAAAGAATACCTGAGAGTGGGTAATTTACAAAGAAAAGAGGTTTGTTTAGCTCACAGTTTTGCAGGCTGAGAAGTTCAAGGGCATAGTCCTGGCTTCTGTGTTACCTCACAACATGGTGGAGAAGGTCAAAGGAGAGGCAGACATGGGTGGAGAAGGGAAAACCTGAGGAGCATCCTGGCTTTATAACAACTCACACTTGCGAGAATTAATCCACTCCTTCAAGAAGTAGTTTCGTCTCACTAGAGCAAGAACTGACTTACTACATGAAAACAGCAGCAAGACATTCATGAGAGATCTGCTTCCATAACTCAAACACCTCCCACTAAGCTCCATCTGCCAACACTGCCACACTGGGGATCAAATTTCAACATGAGTTTGGGTGGGACAAACCAACCATATCCAAACCATAGCAACCATATTTACGCTATTGCTTCCACCCTGGGTATGCCTAGGAACACTCTGTAAAGCCTTTTCTTTGCAGAATTCTAAGCTGGAAGTAGGACACAATCCTCTTCTGCTTTTAGATTTTAAAATCTATCTAGGAGTTTCTATCACTTCCTCCCTGTGCTTTCAAACTTAAAATAAGGTAGGCAGAAAGAAGGGACTCATACTTAGATTTAAATCTTAATTTTTTATCCTAAACCTCTCCAGATCTTCCCCCACTGTGTAGGAAGGATCTTTATTAGGTGGGAAAACCCTTCTTCAGTCTTATAGTACAGAATTCTTTTCACTTCGTTATGTATCCAGTAGTCATTCGAGAGCAGGTTGTTCAGTTTCCATGTAGTTGAGCGGTTTTGAGTGAGTTTCTTAATCCTGAGTTCTAGCTTCATTGCACTGTGGTCTGAGAGAGAGTTTGTTATAATTTCTGTTCTTTTACATTTGCTGAGGAGTGCTTTACTTCCAACTATGTGGTCAATTTTGGAATAAGTACCATGTGGTGCTGAGAAGAATGTATATTCTGTTGATTTGGGGTGGAGAGTTCTGTAGAAGTCTATTAGGTCCACTTGGTGCAGAGCTGAGTTCAATTCCTGGATATCCTTGTTAACTTTCTGTCTCATTGATCTGTCTAATGTTGACAGTGGGGTGTTACAGTCTCCCATTATTATTGTTATTACTGAGAATAAAAAAAATCAATTGATATTTTCAAGTTCTTCTGCATACGCCATTACTTTTCAAAAGAGAAGATAGTATCAGTGCACTTTCTTCTGAATGTTGCCTTAAATGAATATCAAAAAAATCCTTTTGAACTTTATGTGAAGAGTTGTACAAAAGCTCTGTTAACATTGTGTCAGATTTAAAAAATGGACGATTAAGCCTCTTTCATTCTTTTTATTTTGATCCAGATGTCTGAGAGTGTGAATGTTCTTAGTGCAAATAATAAATTGAATGCTCTCAAGAGGATAAAATTTAAAAATAATTCTATCTTAAGATGTCTAACAAAATGAATAAAAATTATAAACTCTTATGAATGAGGTTGTGCTCTCTAAGTGTTTCTTGTTAAGAACCATAGAAGGACTTCCCTTTTAGGAGTGCTTTGGATATTCTAATACATTTAATGCCAGGGCATAAGCTTGTGGTTGTTAGCTTTTCTCCCCCTCCCACAGCACAAAGAGACCTAACATTCACCCATTTGTAGCAGTTGTTTTAGAACAATGATTGCCAAGGAGGGGAAAAATGAGGAAGCATAGCAGAATTTCTGGGGAACTGTAGAAAGAGAGAGCATATTGGGAAGGTCTTGTGATATTTGAAAATTACTCTGAAATGTTTCTGAAACTCCTTCCACTGATTCTCATGGAAGAAGTCTAACCTTTTTGGATGTGCAAGTTCAATGGAGTAAATTTAACACTTCATCCTGTGCATGAAGTGCTATATTCAGAAGAAAAATATTAAAAGCTACAGGTTTTTAAAAAATTAACTTTTAATTAAAAGCAACTCAACATTTTAAAAACATTCTACATTCTCCCTTTACCCTGACATTTGAAATTCTCAATGAAGTCTTTCCTGAGACATTTAAATAGACATTCAACATTATGAGAGTTCCTTCTTTTGGGGGGTTTTACAAATATGAAGCCCAGAACACATCAAAGTAAAGACGTATTTGTTCATCTATTGCTATTCATTTTTCTTTCCCCTTTTCCTCTTCCTCGGTTCCAGCCCACCCTGTCCCACCCACCCCATAGCGAGTGTCTTAAGAGGTCTCATTCTGACTTAAGACTCTGTCTTAATGTCTTTTTTATTTTTTTCCTAAAACAAGGAAATGTCTTCAGGGGCCAGATAGGTAATATACATGTGAGTTATAGAACAGGAGGAAGTGGGAGAAATGGAATTTAGCTAAGTAAGTTCACATCTTCCTCAAGAACATTCAGATTAAAATTTAAAAGCCACACTGTTCTGATGAGATGAAACAAGTGTACAAGAGCACCAATTTCATCCCCATAATAGCATGCACTTAAAAAAGAAAATCCTAATGCTTTTGTATTTTGCCATTGCCAGAACAGCCTTTATTTCTTTTATATCCCTCTCTCCTAGTGGTTCCAGGGCAATTTCTTAAAATTCAGTGGTGTGCTTATTCAATGTTGTAATGATCCCCCGAGCTTTGTACTGTGAATATTTCATTTAATTTCTTGTGCCTGTGCAATAGAAGACTAATCTGTACAACTAAACTTTCTTATATCATGTCTCTGTGCAGTCCATCTGGTTATTTACAAACACTGGCAAGTCTCATTTCTTACTGTAATATTGTTTTACATTTTTTTCCTCCCTTCTCTGTTTCTTAAATGTTTAGCCAGCTCTGTCTTTTAATGTCAGTCCTCATTGCATAGTAGCATTTAGTGAGCTTTCAGTTCATCTGTAATGATTTCTCTGTAAGTGAATTGATTTGCTGCTGCAGGATTTCAACAAAAGATCAGCATGACTGAATGTCCTTGTCAACTGCTCCTCATTCTTGCCTCCTTGTCTTCAAGCTTGCTGGTCTTGTTAGAGTGCTGCCTTAACGTGGAAAAGAATTTCAAGTGGCTGTTATGAAGGAAGAAGAAGACTAGAAGACTATTTTAAATTACCTATTGAAACTCTGCATTTTTTTTTTCACATTTTCCATTTGGAAAATTTCCTTTGCTGTGTTGCTTTCTGATTGGCTTCAATTCTAGATGTCTCCTTGCATCAATGGATAAATTTCCTTCTTAAGAAATTGAATTTTAGCTCAATCTGAGTAGCCGTCCCTTTCTAGAACTATCAGATAGCTTACAAATTTGAACTTTATTATAACTCCTTTCTTGGCATGACCAGTGATTTAGCTAATCAGCACATGGATTTTTATTCAGAGAAATCTTGTTTGAATTATGTTTCTGGTTAAATGATTTTTAACAAGATGTTAATCTCTTTGTAAAATAAGAGTGCTTATACCCTTTTCATAATAATTGTGTAAAGACTTACGATTACACTAGGCACAGGAAGGTGTTTTCAATAAAACAAAGTGTCCTTCTAGTTCCCTGCTTTGAAGCAGTCTTCAATCTTCCCATCTCCATTGTTCAGTGTACATATCACTTAGGATAAGCTAAGTTATGCTAAAGTAACAAGCAAACACCAAATCTCAGTGGCTTAGAGCAATCAAGATTTATTTCTTATTCATGCTACTATTCATCATGCATAGCTGGGGCTTCACTCCGTGTGCTTCTCATGCAGGAACCTATGTGAGGGGGCTCGATCATCTGGAATGTCACCAGTCACTGTAGCAGGGAGAAGGGAAGAGAGAGAATCATGTACCAGATCTTAAATAATTCTGCTCAAAAGTGACACACATCACTTTCACTGATGCTTTATTAACTGTAGCCAGTTAGCCACACCAAATCCAAGAAGGCAGATTTCTGTGTGCCCAGAGAAGGGAAGAGGACTACATGTATTGATGAAGGGAAGAGGACTACATGTATTGATCATTAAGTATTTCCTGGTTGTCCTTTCTGAGCCCAAATAAGATCGCTTTTTACTGGCACTCATGTACCCTTGATATTATAGTTATTTTGAACTGTAAATGACACAAAATGGAGCCAGAGTGGCTAACTCTGCTTTTTTATATTCTTTCTTGAGACTACCTGAGAGGATACATGGTGGATACTTAGCCCTTATCCAAACAGCCTTCTAGATATTTGGGTTGCTTACTCACAGCACTCTCTTCTTTCGGAGGGAAAGAGGTTGGAGAGTAAGAAAGTTAAAATAGCCAGTGTTGTCCTATGAAGTGCTATTTTAAATACCTATTTTTTTCCTTAATCATATAAGTAATATATTGAAGATACATACGCAAATAGCTCAGTATGTGTAAGCTGGCACCTTACATGGTACTTTTTATGTATAGGATTATTTTCAAGGAAGCTCGGTCTATCAGTCAAAATTTATTAGACAGAAATTCTAATTTTGCCTTTATAACCCAATGAACAATTAAAGGGTCTAATTCAAACTTTTTGAGAATATTTTCTTTTTTTCCAAATTATTACATACTCAGATATACTCTTGAATCTCTCATTCAACAAGTCCCCAAACTTTGCCCATGAAACCTTTCTTCTCTTTCTTTTCTCTATACCCCATCATTCTAATTTACATCATGTTAATCTTTTTGGATTATATTTACATATTTAGTTTATCTTCCGTTTTGCTCTAATTCAAACTCTTTATAACAACCACAAGAACAGGAAACTCCTGTAACTAGCCAATGTATTAATTAGGGTAGGATAGGCTATGTCCTGTAGTAACAGAGCAATTCTGACACCTCAGTGGCTTAACAAAAAATTTATTTCTCACTCATGCAAAGTCTAATGCAAGTTGAGCAGCTTCCCCCCAAGCAGTGACTCAGAGGTCCATGTTTCTCCCATCAAGGAGTTCCTTGGAATCTTACACTTCCAAATCCATCCTTAGATGGGTGGACATTGAGAAGGCAAGAGAAATTTTAGGGGCCTGATCCACAGCGGCATACATGACTTCTTTCCACATTCTAGTGGCCAGAATGATCTCATGGTTCTAACCTAATTGCAAAAGAGGCTGGGAAATGTGGTCTCCTGTGTGCCAAGAAAGGGAGAGATAAGTAAGGCTCTATCCAGTCTAGTTCACAGCAAGCAGGTAAAAGTCTTCCTTTCCTTTTCCCCAAAATAGTTCTTGACAATTAATATGGTCTCTAAGTTTCTTTCTAATTTTTCATATTTCATGATTCTAAGACATTACATATGCTTTTCCTTGGAGTCTTATTACAAGATAAATCATCAGTAAGGTTTTGTGTTTTGTTAAGTGTAAAGAGGGTTTAACTAAGTCTAAAGCTCATTAGACAAATTCCAATTCAACTGTAGATTATTTTGGAGGTCCCATTGCATTAATAAGTACGTTTTTGTCCATGGGCAGAAACGCTAACTTTGCTTTAGCAAAAAAAGAAAAGTGCAGAGGCACAAAGCTTTAGACAAGGCTGGATCCTGGGGCATATATAAGATCATTAAGCCTCTATCTCTATTTTCATTTCTTACGGTGTCTCTATGGTTTGGTCCCTAGTGGCCCAAGATTCAGATTCTACCATCTTGGCAACCACAGCGAAAAGACAGTATATTTCTCATTAGACATAACAGAAAATTCCTGGGGAGAATTCTCTTCAGGTTGGATCATATGTTCATCCTTGAGCCAACCACAATAGACAACAAGATGGAATTCTGTGATTGGCTTGGCCTGGTTTCCATGTCCATCCCTAAGGGCAGGGAAAGAGTGAAAACAGCCTTATGTGGATCGCATGAAGTGGATTCCTCATAGGAAACAATGCTCCTGTTGCTAGAAAAGGAGAGTATGCTAAGCTGGCAAAAATAACAGATATTTACTTCACATATGAAAACCAAACTGTTGATCTCAGACTTGCAATTGATGGCTGAATTTCATCCAAGCCTTTCTTTGCATAAGTGACTGGGGAAGAAGTACTCACTTTATTTTTATCATTTACTGTGATTTTTTTTCCTGTATATGCTAGTTAATTAAATTGAATAAGAGGAATTCCTATATTATGATCATTTATCTCAGTGATAGCCAATAAATATTTCTGGAAAGAAGTACCCAGCACCTGTGTGGGTGCAATTATTGAATGTTATTTATTTATTTATTATACTTTAAGTTCTAGGGTACATGTGCACAACGTGCAGGTTTGTTACATATGTATACATCTGCCATGTTCGTGTGCTGCACCCATTAACTCGTCATTTACATTATGTATTTTTCCTAATGCTATCCCTCCCCCCTCCCCCATTCCACAACAGGTCCCGGTGTGTGATGTTCCCCATCCTGTGTCCAAGTGTTCTCATTGGACAAGTGTTCCCACCTATGAGTGAGAACATGCCATATTTGGTTTTCTGTCTTTGCGATAGTTTGCTCAGAATGATGGCTTCCAGCTTCATCCATGTCCCTACAAAGGACATGAACTCATCATTTTTTATGGCTGCATAGTATTCCATAGTGTATATATGCCACATTTTCTTAATCCAGTCTATCGTTGATGGACATTTGGGTTGGTTCCAAGTCTTTGCTATTGTGAATAGTGCCGCAATAAACATACGTGTGCATGTGACTTTATAGCAGCACGATTTATAATCCTTTGGGTATATACCCAGTAATGGGATGGCTGGGTCAAATGGTATTTCTAGTTCTAGATCCTTGAGGAATCACCACATTGTCTTCTGCAATGGTTGAAGTAGTTTACACTCCCACCAACAGTGTAAATGCATTCCTATTTCTGCACATCCTCTCCAGCATCTGTTGTTTCCTGACTTTTTAATGATGGCCATTCTAACTGCTGTGAGATGGTATCCCATTGTGGTTTTGATTTACATTTCTCTGATGGCCAGTGATGATGAGCATTTTTTCATGTGTCTGTTGGCTGCATAAATGTCTTCTTTTGAGAAGTGTCTGTTCATATCTTTCGCCCACTTTTTGATGGGGTTGATTTTTTCTTGTAAATTTGTTTAAGTTTTTTGTAGGTTCTGGATATTAGCCCTTTGTCAGATGAGTAGGTTGCAAAAATTTTCTCCCATTCTGTAGTTGCCTGTTCACTGTGATGGTAGTTTCTTTTGCTGTGCAGAAGCTGTTTAGTTTAATTAGATCCCATTCATCAATTTTAGCTTTTGTTGCCATTTCTTTTGGTGTTTTATTCATGAAGTCCTTGCCCATGCCTATGTCCTGAAATGTTTTGTTTTGTTTAAAGTTTTGGCAATCTGAGCATAAGAATGTCACAAGTGGCCATTAGTAAGCCATATTCTATTCATATTCTGCACCAGTAACACTCAGCTTCACTATAACCATAGAGAGCTGGACTTGCTAGTGAAATATAGACAACCTGTCTTCTTCAATTGAAAATGAATACATTTCAAAATAAAATGTTAATGACATGGCTTGGCTGTGTTCCCACACAAATTTTATCTTGAACCAAAGTTCCCATAATCCCCATGCATTGTGGGAGGGATGCGGTGGCAGATAATTGAATCCTGGGGGCAGTTACCTCCATACTGTTATCTTGATAGTGAGTGAATTCTCATGAGATCTGGTGATTTTATAAAAGGCTTTCCTCCCCACTTTGCTCTGCTCTTTTCCTTGCTGCTGCCATGTGAAGAAGGATGTGTTTGCTTCCCCTTCCACCATGACTGTAAGTTTCTTGAGGCCTCCCTAGCCATGGTGAACTGTGAGTCAATTAAACCTCTTTACTTTATAAATTACCCAGTCTCAGGTATGTTTTTATTAACAGTGTGAGAATGGACTAATACAGTAAATTGGTACTGCAGAGAGTGGGATGCTGCTATAAAGATACCCAAAAAATGTGGAAGCTGCTTTGGAACTGGGTAACAGGCAGAGGTTGGAACCATTTAGAGGTCTCAGAAGAAGATAGGAAGATGTGGGAAAGTTTGGAACTTCCTACAGACTTATTGAATGGCTTTGACCAAAGTGCTGATAGTGATATGGACAATGAAGGCCTGGCTGAGGTGGTTTCAGATGGAGATAAGGAACTTGTTGGGAACTGGAGCAAAGGGGACTCTTGCTATGCTTTAGCAAAGAGACAGGTGGCATTTTGCCCCTGCCCTAGAGATCTGTGGAACTTTGAACTTGAGAGAGATGATTTAGGGTATTTGGCAGAAGAAATTTTTAAGCAGCAATGTGTTCAAGAGGAAACAGATCATAAAAGTTTGGAAAATTTGCAGCCTGACGATGCAATAGAAAAGAAAATCTCAGCCAGGCATGGTGGCTTACGCCTGTAATACCAGCACTTTGGGAGGCTGAGGTGGGTGGATCACCTGAGTTCAGGAGTTCCAGACCAGCCTGACCAACATGGTGAAACCCTGTCTCTACTAAAAATACAAAAAATTAGCTGGGCATGGTGGTGGGCACCTGTAATCACAGCTACTCAGGGGGCTAAGGCAGGAGAATCGCTTGAAACCTGGAGGTGGAGGTTGCAGTGAGCCGAGATCATGCCATTGCAATCCAGCCTGGGTGACAGAGTGAGACTGCATCTTAAAAAAAAAAAAAGAAAAGAACATCTCACTTTCTGTGGAGATATTCAAGTCTGCTGCAGAAATTTGCATAAGTAACAAGGAGTAGAATGTTAATCTCCAAGACAATGGGGAAAATGTCTGTGGAGCAGGTCAGAGACCTATTTGGCAGGCCCTCCCATCACAGGCCAGGAGGCTTAGGAGAAAAAAATGGTTTTGTGGGCTGGTTCCAGGTCCCTCCTACTGCTCCAGCCATGGCTAAAAGGCCTGAAGCTCAGGCCAAAGCTTCAGAGGGTGCAAGCCCCAACCAAGGCTTGGAAGCTTCTATGTGGTATTGAGCCTACAGGTGCACAGAAGTCAAGAATTGAGGTTTGAGAACCTCCACCTAGATTTCAGAGGATGTATGGAAATGCCTGGATGTCCAGGCCAAAGTTGGCTGCAGGGGTGGAGCCCTCATGGAGAACCTCTGCTAGGGCAGTGTGGAAGGGAAATGTGGAGTTGGAGCCCTCACACAGTGTCCCCACTGGGGCACTGCCTAGTGCAGCTGTGAGAAGAGGGCCATCATCCTCCAGACTCGAGAATGGTAGATCCACCAACAGCTTGCACTGTTCACCTGGAAAAGCCACAGACACTCAATGCCAGCTCATTAAAGCAGCCAGAAAGGCGGGCTGTACCCTGCAAAGCCACAGGGACAGAGCTGTCCAAGGCCGTGGGAGCCCAACTCTTCTATCAGTGCTCCCTGGATGTGGGCCAATTTCTCCCATTCAGAACATGGGTATTTACCCAATACCTGTAACCCGCCCCCTCCCTACTGTATCTAGGAAGTAACTAACTTGCTTTTGATTTTATGGGCTCATAGGCAGAAGAGACTTGTCTTGTCTCAGATGAGATTTTGGACTTGGACTTTTGAGTTAATGCTGGAATTAGTTAACACTTTAGGGGACTGTTGGAAAGGCATGATTGCATTTTGAATTGTGAGGACATGAGATTCAGGAGGGGCCAGGGACAGAATGATATGGTTTGGCTGTGTCCCCATGCAAACATCAATTTGAACTGCAGTTCCCATAATTCCTATGTATCGTGGGAGGGACCCCCTGGGAGATAATTGAATCATGGGGACAGTTACCTCCATACTTTTCTCATGATAGTGAGTTCTCGTGAGATCTGATGGTTTTATAAGGGGCTTTTCCCCTGCTTCACTCTGCATTTCTCCTTGCTGCCACCATGTGAAGAACAATGTGTTTGCTTCCCCTTCCACCATGATTGTAAGTTTCCTGAGGCCTCCCCAGCCTTGGTGAACTGTGAGTCAATTAAACCTATTTCCTGTATGCATTACCAAGTCTTGGGTATATCTTTATTAGCACCGCAAGAACAGACTAATACAGTTAAGGAGGGGAAAATGAGCATAGATCCGTCTGGTAGAGTTACTTTTAACTCTTTTAGGGAAATAAAAAATGTTCCAAAGAGTTGATGAAACTAATAGAATTTTTCTTTGAAAACTGCATATACACAGAGGTTAGTTACAACTTTGAAGGATTCTAGACCCCTAGCATCATTCCTAAAGGTCCATAAATTCTAGCTTACAAGACTGAGCTACATAACTGAAAGATGCAAAAAAGACTAATGTGTTGAGAATAGGTTTGGACAATGCAGAAGTGGTATTTTTGGGTATCCACTTCAAAGCAGGGCTAGAAAAGTTTTACATTTTAACCCAGGAAATTTAAGTTTAATATGAGTGTTTATTTGGGCAGAAGCTCCAAAGACCATGTGTGAACCAAGGTGACACTTTCTGCACAGAAGCTTCATTTAATAGAAAGATAGCAAACCCATATGACAGATTTTAAAACAGTATAACTCCTTGGATTTCCTTCTACTGAGAGGAGAAGTCTATGTCCTTTTGAATCTAGACAGACTCCATGACTGTTTCGACTGAAGGCTACAGCAAAAATGATGTTGTTCAAATTTCAGACCAGGCCTGAAGAGATTGATACTTTCTACTCCCTTTTTCTTGGAACACTCTTGGAAGCCAGCTGCTCTGTAAGATATCTTACTACCCTAAGAATACCATGCTGTGAGAAGCCCAAGGCATCTGGGGAACACCTATAGGATTAGATGTCATGTTGAGAGGGAGAGGCTGAAAAGCCCCAACACAGCAAATATGTGAGTGAAGAAGCCATCTTCTATGTTGGGATCCTCCTGCTGCTCTAGGTGACAACATGGGGATATGAGACAAGCTACCCCACTGAACAGTTTCATTATTCCTGAATTACAAGATTATGAGCAAAATAAAATTGCTGTGTAAGGCTACTATGTTTTATGCAATAAAAGTGACATAGTTTGGCTGTGTCCCCACCCAAATCTCATCTTGAATTGTAGCTCCTATAATTCCCATGTGTTGTGGGAGGAACCTGGTGGGAGATAATTGAATCATGGGGGTGATTTTTCCCATACTCTTCCTGTGGTAGTGAGTAAGTCTCATGAGATCTGACGGTTTTATAAGAGGTTTCCCCTTTTGCTCTCATGAGATCTGATGATTTTATAATAGGTTTCCCCTTTTGCTTGGATCTCATCATTCTCTCTCTTGCCTGCCACCATGTAAGACATATCTTTTGCCTTTTGTCATGATTGTGAGGCCTCCCCAGCCACGTGGAATTGTGAGTCCATTAAACTTCTTTTTCTTTATAAATTACCCAGTCTCAGGTATGTCTTTATCAGCAGTGAAAATGGACTAATACAGTCAGTTGGTACTGAGAGTAGGGTGCTGCTGTAAAGATACCCCAAAATGTGGAAGTGACTTTGGAACTAGGTAGCAGGCAGAGGCTGGAACAGCTTGGAGGGCTCAGAAGAAGACAAGAATATGTGGGAAAGTTTGGAACTTCCTAGAGACTTGTTGAACGGCTTTGAACAAATGCTTCTCATCTCAGATGGAGATGAGAAATTTGATGGGAACTAGAGTAAAGATGACTTCTGCTATGTTTTAGCAAAGAGACTGGTGGCATATTGCCCTTTTCCTAGAGATTTGTGGACCTTTGAACTTGAGGGAGATGACAAAGGGTATCTGGCAGAAGAAATTTCTAAGTAGCAAAGCATTCAAGATGTGACTTTGGTACTGTTAAAAACATTCAGCTTTAAAAGGGAAATAAAAGCATTCCCTTTGAAAACTGGCACAAGACAGGGATGCCCTCTCTCACCACTCCTATTCAACATAGTGTTGGAAGTTCCGACCAGGGCAATCAGGCAGGAGAAGGAAATAAAGGGTATTCAATTAGGAAAAGAGGAAGTAAAATTGTCCCTGTTTGCAGATGACAGGATTTTATATCTAGAAAACCCCATTGTCTCAGCCCAAAATCTCCTTAAGCTGATAAGCAACTTCAGCAAAGTCTCAGGATACAAAATCAATGTATAAAAATCACAAGCATTCTTATACACCAATAAGAGACCAACAGAGAGCCAAATCATGAGTGAACTCTCATTCATAATTGCTTCAAAGAGAATAAAATACCGACGAATCCAACTTACAAGGGATGTGAAGGACCTCTTCAAGGAGAACTACAAACCACTGCTCAATGAAATAAAAGAGGATACAAACAAATGGAAGAATATTCCATGCTCATGGGTTGGAAGAATCAATATTGTGAAAATGGCCATACTGCCCAAGGTAATTTATAGATCCAATGCCATCCCCATCAAGCTACCAATGACTTTCTTCACAGAATTGGAAAAAACTACTTTAAAGTTCATATGGAACCAAAAAAGAGCCCACATCACCATCAATCCTAAGCCAAAAGAACAAAGCTGGAGGCATCACGCTACCTGACTTCAAACTATACTACAAGGCTACAGTAACCAAAACAGCATGGTACTGGTATCAAAACAGAGATATAGATGAATGGAACAGAAAAGAGCCCTCAGAAATAATGCCGCATATCTACAACTACCTGATCTTTGACAAACCTGACAAAAACAAGCAATAGGGAAAGGATTCCCTATTTAATAAATGGTGCTGGGAAAACTGGCTAGCCATATGTAGAAAGCTGAAACTGGATCCCTTCCTTACACCTTATGCAAAAATTAATTCAAGATGGATTAAAGACTTACATGTTAGACCTAAAACCATAAAAACCCTAGAATAAAACCTACACAATACCATTCAGGACATAGGCAAGGACTTCATGTCTAAAACACCAAAAGCAATGGCAACAAAAGCCAAAATTGACAAATGGGATCTAATTAAACTAAAGAGCTTCTGCACAGCAAAAGAAACTACCCTCAGAGTGAACAGGCAACCTACAGAATGGGAGAAAATTTTTGCAACCTACTCATCTGACAAAGGGCTAATATCCAGAATCTACAATGAACTCAAACAAATTTACAAGAAAAAAAAACAACCCCATCAAAAAGTGGGCGAAGGACATGAACAGACATTTCTCAAAAGAAGACATTTATGCAGCCAAAAAACACATGAAAAAATGCTCATCATCTCTGGCCATCAGGGAAATGCAAATCAAAACCACAATGAGATACCATCTCACACCAGTTAGAATAGCGATCATTAAAATGTCAGGAAACAACAGGTGCTGGAGAGGATGTGGAGAAACAGGAATACTTTTACACTGTTGGTGGGACTGTAAACTAGTTCAACCATTGTGGAAGTCAGTGTGGCGATTCCTCAGGGATCTAGAACTAGAAATATCATTTGACCCAGCCATCCCATTACTGGGTATATACCCAAAGGACTATAAATCATGCTGCTATAAAGACACATGCACACGTATGTTTATTGCAGCACTATTCACAATAGCAGAGACTTGGAACCAACCCAAATGTCCAACAACGATAGACTGGATTAAGAAAATGTGGCACATATACACCATGGAATACTATGCAGCCATAAAAAATGATGAGTTCATGTCCTTTGTAGGGACATGGATGAAACTGGAAAACATCATTCTCAGTAAACTATCACAAGGACAGAAAACCAAACATCACATGTTCTCACTCATAGGTGGGAATTGAACAATGAGAACTCATGGACACAGGAAGGGGAACATCACACTCCGGGGACTGCTGTGGGGTGGGAGGATGGGGGAGGGACAGCATTAGGAGATATACCTAATGATAAATGACGAGTTAACGGGTGCAGCAAACCAACATGGAACATGTATACATATGTAACAAACCTGCACATTGTGCACATGTACCCTAAAACTTAAAGTATAATAATAATAATAATAATAATAATAATAATAATAAAGATGGATTAAAGATTTACATGTTAGATCTAAAACCATAAAAACCCTAGAAGAAAACCTAGGCAATACCATTCAGGACATAGGCGTGGGCAAGGACTTCATGTCTAAAACACCAAAAGCAATGGCAACAAAAGCCAAAATTGACAAATGGGATCTAATTAAACTAAAGAGCTTCTGCACAGCAAAAGAAACTACCATCAGAGTGAACAGGCAACCTACAAAATGGGAGAAAATTTTCATAACCTACTCATCTGACAAAGGGCTAATATCCAGAATCTACAAAGAACTCAAACAAATTTACAAGCAAAAAACAAACAACCCCATAAAAAAGTGAGCAAAGTATATGAACAGACACTTCTCAAAAGAAGACATTTATGCAGCCAAAAAACACATGCAAAAATGCTCATCATCACTGGCCATCAGAGAAATGCAAATCAAAACCACAATGAGATACCATCTCACACCAGTTAGAATGGCCATCATTACAAAGTCAGGAAACAACAGGTGCTGGAGAGGATGTGGAGAAATAGGAACACTTTTACACTGTTGGTGGAACTGTAAACTGATTCAACCATTGTGGAAGTCAGTGTGGCGATTCCTCAAGGATCTAGAACTAGAAATACCATTTGACCCAGCCATCCCATTACTGGGTATATACCCAAAGGACTATAAGTCATGCTACTATAAAGACACATGCACACGTATGTTTATTGCGGCACTATTCACAACAGCAAAGACTTGGAACCAACCCAAATGTCCAACAACGATAGACTGGATTAAGAAAATGTGACACATATACACCATGGAATACTATGCAGCCATAAAAAATGATGAGTTCATGTCCTTTGTAGGGACATGGATGAAACTGGAAATCATCATTCTCAGTAAACTATCGCAAGGACAAAAAACCAAACACGGCATGTTCTCACTCATAGGTGGGAATTGAACAATGAGAACACGTGGACACAGGAAGGGGAACATCACATTCCGGGGACTGTTGTGGGGTGGGGGGATGGGGGAGGGATAGCATTAGGAGATATACCTAATGCTAAGTGATGAGTTAATGGGTGCAGCACACCAACATGGAACATGTATACATATGTAACAAACCTGCACATTGTGCTCATGTACCTTAAAACTTGAAGTATAATAATAATAAAATAAAAAAATTAAAAGAAAATTTAAATCAAATGACAATGAAAGCAGTCAACCTGTGTGGGACACAGCCAGAGTAATAATTAGAAGGAAAATTATATAGCTTTAAATAAATATTCTTTAAAAAGATCAGTAAGATGAATGAATCTCTTGCAAGACAAATCTATTAAAAAAAGAAAATACAAATGAAATATATAGAGGTAAAAAGAAATAACTAGGCAAAACAAATATCTAAAATTTAAATTGAAAATGCAGATATCTATTTGAAAATTAATATTACAGCAGAATTAAATAAATTTGTAGATAAATGGAAAATTCTACATTTTTCAATAACATATATACAATTATTTATATTGAATCACAATAAATTTCTACTATATTTTTGAGGAATTCAACAAACCCATTTTAAAAGTTATGTGGGAGAATAAAGGCTTATGAAATACTAATTTTGAAAATAAAGACTCAAGTGGGAAGGTTTATCCATTAAGGGACAGAACAAAATCATAGAAGTAAAAACAGTGTGAAAATAGTTGAGGAATAGACCAGTAAACTAGTGGAACAGAAATTTATTTTTATGCTTATTTTTTTTTTTTGAGACAGAGTCTCGCTCTGTCGCCTGGACTGGAGTGCAGTGGAGCAATCTTGGCTCTCTGGAACCTCCGTCTCCCAGGTTCAAACAATTCTCCTGCCTCAGCCGCCTGAGTAGCTGAGATTACAGGCATGTGCAACCATGCCTGGTTAATTTTTGTATTTTTTTTTGCCACGAAGTCTCGCTCTTTCACCCAGGCTGGAATGCAGTGGCACCATCTCGGCTCACTACAAGCTCCGCCTCCCAGGTTCACAGCATTCTCCTGCCTCAGCCTCCCAAGTAGCTAGGACTACAGGCATCCGCCACCACGCCCGGTTCATTTTTTGTATTTTTAGTAGAGATGGGGTTTCACCGTGTTACCAGGATGGTCTCAAACTCCTGACCTAAAGTGATCAGCCAGCCTCATCCTCCCAAAGTGCTGGGATTACAGGCATGAGCCACCACACTCAGCAAAGTGGAACAGAATAGACAGCCGTAATGGTTCCATGTACATTTGGGTACTTACTACACAATAAAAAGGTCTCCACTAAAACAAGGGAGAAGGATGGCATAAAGGAGTTGGGAAATGCAGAAAACTATGCTACATTCATCTTCTTATATCACATCTTAGTAGTAGACTCCAAATAAATTAATGAAGTAGGCCAGGCGCGGTGGCTCACGCTTGTAATCCCAGCACTTTGGGAGGCCGAGGCGGGCGGATCACGAGGTCAGGAGATCAAGACCACGGTGAAACCCCGTCTCTACTAAAAATACAAAAAATTAGCCGGGCGTGGTGGCGGGCGCGGTGGCGGGCGCCTGTAGTCCCAGCTACTCCGAGAGGCTGAGGCAGGAGAATGGCGTGAACCCGGGAGGTGGAGCTTGCAGTGAGCCGAGATCGTGCCACTGCACTCCAGCCTGGGTGAGAAAGCGAGACTCCATCTCCAAAAAAAAAAAAAAAAAAAAAAAAAATTAATGAAGTAAATGTGGAAGGTAAATTACAAACCTGATAGAAGGAAAATGTTATTAGAGAACCTATATGACCTGGAGATTGGAGCAGACTTTCTTAAACAATACCCCCAAAGCACACACTATATGATAACATAATAGATTAATTAGGCTACATAAAAATTATTTCAGATCAATGTGGACTACTGTAGACAGATGTTAACAGATGGCAGACTAAAAAAACTTTCTCTGGTATGTAAAAAAATAAGGAGCTAATACCTAGAATAAAGAGATCTCCTCCAAATCAAAAGGCAAATGACAGAAAGGCAGATTAAAACATGGACCAAAGTTATGAAGAGTTACTCTATGAGAAGGAGCTAACTCTATGAGAAGTACATCAACAGATGCTCAAACTCAATAGTAATTATAAAAATGCAGATTCAAATATCTATAAAATACTGTTTTATTCCTGGTTGAAAGACAAAAATTAGAACACGAATGACAAAAAATATTGCCCAAGGTGTGGATAGATAGGAACTCTTATGCCCTGTTGGTGGAAGTGTAAATGCTTATGACTAGTCTGGAAAGAATATTAGAGAAATAAAATATGTTTATTCCTCATAGCCTAGTTATGACCCTCTTGAGTATGTATCCCAGAGAAATTCTTGCACAGTTCAATAGAGGGATAGGATTGAGGATTTTTGTCCTTATGATGTTTGCTTTAGTTGGTGTGCGTGCCAGCCTAGTTATCAGTTACCATGGCAATATGTAACATAGTAGATACATACCATAGGATATTACACAGTCATTAAAAGAGAAGCACCAGATGTACAAACAGCTGAATTGATCTTATACAGAATATTCAGTGACCACAGAAAGAAACAGAAAAAACTTAAAGCTAAATACTCTCTATGTACATTGAAGTACTTCCCCAACAATCACACTAACACTGCATAATCCCCTAGCAGACATAAACATGTAAGAACATACATCAAGCATCTTACAGTGGGTGCCTACGTGGGGAAAGTAATGAAAGTGATGTTTGAGAACCAAGGTGAGATTTAGATGAAAATAGGAGAAAGGTCTTGTTGGGACTGATAATGATATTGTGCTATGGATATAGGTGTATGAACAAGTAACACAACTTTTAAAATAACAAAACCTTGAGAAATAGGGTTTTACTGATTTATTAACTGTGTGCCTTATCTTGGCTTCTTGGTAGCAAGCAACAGAAATGAACTCTGGCTAATTTAACCAGAAAAATAATTTACTGGAAGTATACGAAGGAGGCTGGAGAACCAGGCTCTGAAAATGAGCAAGTGCTACTGGAGGTTGGGTGGCAGGAACCATAAAACCTGATTGGATACTGTCTTGGGCACCACTACCAGGTGCCATGGCTGAGAGAAATCACTGCCTTCAGTAATTTCTGGGTGCCACTGCTCTGAATGGAATTCTTTGCCTTACAACATTTGCTTGCAATTTAAGCTCCACTGGGAGCATCAGAACAGCCGAGCCCTAGCTTCTGGGAACAGGAGAGCAAGTATTATGCCACTTTAATTTTTGAAGCACAAATTGACTAATACCAAGACTCAAGCAATAAGAAAATTCTTTCAAATAGAAAGGGAAGCTTGGAAGTTGATCTGCCACTGTACTGGCAAAAATCTACTGCACCAGATATAGAAGGTTTAACTCATTAGTCAAAGACACAGAGTAGTAGGTGATAGAACTGTCTTTCAAGTCTGTTCTCTTCTGGTGTATTGTGTTGCCTCATATATAAACGGATGATGATATAAGTCAAGCAAAAACATTGAAAAGCCTCTAAAAATCAAAATGTTAGCATAAAAGCCAAACACAAAGAGGCAACTGATGACCTCAAAGTTAGTTTTTAGTCCTCCCTTCCACTCCCCATCACCCTAATTGCTTTCTCCAATGAGATCTCATAACACTAATCTTACCTCTATAATGGCACATTCCACGTGATATTCTAGTGCTTATTTACACTTCTCTTATTTGTATTAGACTGCCAAATCTCAAGAACAGTTATCAACTATTATCTCACTTGTGTGTAATAGAACTGGACACATGTTATGCACTCTGTGAAATTGTATTGAATGCACTAGCTAATAAATGAATGAAATGAAAAATGTCTTATAGAAAACTGCCTGATTTATTAGGTCATCAAGCCATTAGGCTTTGAAAAGAGGGTTTAAAACAAGTTCATATATGACCCAGATGAGATCTCAAACCAAAAATAAAGAAAATCTCAGTGCTGTTTCTTCAGTTTAACCAAGAAAACAATTTGACCTTTGCTCTCTGTCTGGGTAAATAAATAGAAAGGCTAACAAGGACAGCTGCAAGGCATTTCAAGAGATACTGGAAGAGATCTTATCACTTGAGTTGTTGTGAAAATATGACTAGATGACCAGACAAGGCCTGGGTTGAGTGGGCTGGAAGCCAAAAGTCATAAAACAGGCAAATGATTTCTCAATAGTTGATTCACACAGACTTTCTGTACAAAGTAATTTTTTTTATCAAGGGCATCATACAGCCTTCAGTTATTTGAAAACCTGCCACAACTCTAAAATTTAGATATGTTCAAACAATCTGCCATGCATTAAGTAACTAGGTCAATGATACTTAGATGGAAACTTACATACTTAAAGAAATGTCAGATTTTTCTCTCTTGTAAATTTTCTTCCTACCTGAGGTGAAAAGAAATTTTGATTTAGAAGTAGAAAGAAAATTTTCAACAAAGCCCAGTCAGATAATTATTTTTTGGGATTAGAGTTACTACTTTAAACAAAAAATGTGTTCTTATAAGCATCACATAGAAGATACAGGGGACAATTTCCTTATTTGTCAAGAACACTTCTAATAGAATTACACTCAGTGAAAATACTAGTAAAATACTAAAATAAGACAAGCAAAAACCACAGCAAGGCTGTCCATTGCCAAGCATTGTAAAGTGCCAAAAAATTATTTCTAACCCTAGACTTAATTTTACAATATAATAAGGAAAAAATATCAAAAGGGAAGATATTAATGGCAGTTTCCTTTCCTCCTGTCTACTTTCGTTCAAGTCAGAATTTAACAACCACTGTGTCTTTACTTTTGGAAATATGATTAATGAGTATTTTAAGATCTACTTTGACTCATAAAAACAGAGTAATGAAAGAATGTAGGCAATTTACTATGTTGGGCTCAGAACACTCTTGTTTCATTATTCTTACGTACCCTTTCATTTCTGAATTTGAAAAAAAGAGTTGTACATATTGTCTATGGCACTTAGCCAATTTGGGTCCTGTTTTACTTGTGGAAGGTTCGCAGAAAGCATTTGGTCATAAAAGATGGAGAAGTGTTAGTTATTAGTGAAGTGATGCTGCTGTGCTTTATAAAGTGGTCTATAATGAGAGGATCCTTATGCTTTTTGATTAAATAAAACTGGTATTCTCCCAGCTCAAATTTCTTCCATCTATCCATCTACTCATAAATTTATTCCCCCTTTATCTGTCTGTCCAACAGATATTTATTGGACTTTGATTATGTGCAAGAGATTACAAACAATGAGGGGCACAAAAGAGGATTGTGCCAAGGAGGCAGCACACTGTGGGACCACAGGCATGAGCTCTGGAGCAAAGTGCCTGCATTCACATCCTCAGTAGCCATGCAACCTTCAGCAAGTTACTTAGTCTCTTTGTGCTTCGGTTATTCATCCACAAAATAATAAATCATAGGTTACGAAAATGAAATAGGTTCATGTACTTCAATGCTCTTAGAAGAGTACCAAGCATATGGGAAGCCCTTCATATGCGCTCATCATCATTATTACCTGAAGACCCTATATAGTTTGCCAGAGTTTCTCCCTTTAGGAACAGAAGGATAATTTTCCAACTCTAACAAAGAGGTTCATTTCAAGGGTAGATTAATGTCAAGGAGTGAATGTAATGAACTAGAGCCTTTACCACACTTCTTACAGTCTAGGAGCCTTCCAACTTGGAGTCTCAGTCTGGTTTCTGATTCCGTTCTGACCAATGCATCAAAAAGAGAGATCTCGAAGCAGTCTACCCAATCTCTGCCTGGTGCATGTCATGGAAAGGTATCCACCTGCAAGTTGGCACAGTAAACATGGCTGGACTTCTGCCTTGGTTTTCTGGTGAGCAGTCTTTCTCACAGGAATAGTGGCTCTAGTCTGAACCTCAGTTAGGCTGATTCTTCATTCAAATTTTTCTAGCTCTCTGCCCTGGGAAGGTTGAATTCTATTACTTATGCCTTCAGCCTCAGACCAGGTTCTGCTGTAAATACAGCCCTGAAATTACTGGCTTCAGCTATTCCTGCTGAGAAATTTCTCCCATTTTCATGGTCCACACACTGGATTAGAGCCAAGTCAATGCCCCTTTGGAGACTGTGAACTAAACTTCCAGCAACATTCTTCAAGAAGCATTCCTGCAAGCTGAGTTAGTTTCCTTAGCCTTGGTCTCAGGACTATTGAGCTGTGATAATCTCCTGCACATGTACACCCAAACCGCATTACAACGGACTTTTAAAAACAGAAAAAAGTCATGTTGGGTTGAAATTCTTTGATATTTCAGAAATTAAATGGATAAGTTATTTAATATGCCACACGACAGAGTATAGATTTGGAAAGTTCTCCATGACTAGCTCAATGGATTAAATCTAACAAATAGAATTTAATAAGGGTATTGAATATCTGGTCTTGCACTTGAGTACTAAAAATTCAAGTGCATAAGTACAGGGTTAAAGAGATGCCTTTTAACAACATGTATAAACAATTTAATTTTTTTCTGCTAATAAGTTCAATTCTAGTCTGGAGTGTGACTACATGGTAGACTGAATAATAGCCCCCAAAAATATCCAGGTGTTAATCCTAGAACCTATGAATGTGACCTTATATGGTTAATAAGGACTTTAAAGGCTTATGATTAAATTAAGGATCTTGAGATGGGAGATAATCATGGATTATTCGGGTGGGCCTTAAATTTAATTCTTATGAGAAGAATCCTTATAAGAAGGGGGCAGAGAGCAACTTGAAGAGGAAAAATATGATGTGATAATAAGAGCAGGGGGAGAAAAGGCAATGTGATGTGAGGAAGGGGTCATCCAGAAGGAATGCAGGTGGCATCCAGAAGCTAAAAAGGCAAGGAAACAGGTTCCCCCTAGAGCCTCAGAAGGGACCAACTCTGCCAACACCTTGATGAGTTAGACGCATTTTTAATTTCCAGAGATGTAAGAGAATACATTTGTATTGTTTTAAGCATTACATTTGTGGTCATTTGTTACAGTAGCCACAGAACACTAAGATAGACTCAAACTCCATTCCAGTTAGACTACATCTGAATTTACAAATTCCACTGGGTTGTTGCATATCAAGAAGAATGTGAGTATTTTGGAGGTCCATCCTAGTTATAAGGAAACTTCAAACCGTATCATGAGAGAAATGTTGAAAATAACTGTTTCTACTGAAGAAACAGTAAAGGCTCTAGATTTCAAATATTTTGAGAGTCATTATGTGTAACAGGAATTAGACTTGTTCTGAATGTTCCTAAAGAATGGAATGACTGTCAAAGTTTGTAAATTTACATTTATTTGCATGATTATTTGTTTTATATGTTTCCCCTTCACTGGTGTCTAAGCTTCCTGATGGCAAAAATTAGATTTAGTCACCATTTTATCCCCAGTGCCTAACATGCATAAGAGCCACTTAAATAATGGTTAACAGACTGAGAGAAAATTTTTTTGAATCTCTAGTGTAGGAGTTAGGGTACAAAATAAGTTGTTATAACAAAGGGAGTCAAATAACAGTGGCTTTAATAGGATAGAGATTATTTCCTTTTCCCAAATGTTCAAAGGGGAGATGAGATTTCCAGGCTAGAAGGGCCTCTGATGTACATCCAGAAACCCAGATTTCTTCTGTGTTGCTGCGCTGCCATGTCATAGGGCATTGTTCTTGCCTATGTGGTTGATGCCAGCTCGCTCCATGTCAACGTTCTAGTCAGTAGGAAGGATAAAGTGGTAGGCAATTATCTTATCAAGAAGATAGCATAGAAATTGCACACAACACTTCCATTTGCATGTCACGGGCACTAATGTAGTTACATGTTCACACCCAGCTACAACGAGGGCTCTGAAATATATTCTGTAAGATGGTTGAGCATGGGCCCAGTTAAAATACAGGGGAGGCTATTGTTAAAAGGAAAAAGGGAAGACTGAATATTAAGGAACAGTCAGCAGTCTTTTCTTCAACCTGGAAGCAGTCCATTAAAATTTTAAAAAAAGATTTTTATCCTTTTCTTCATTTATTCTAGGTTCTCCTTCCCTTTCCTTAAACGTTTTCCTCCTTTCCTTTTCAAACAGTTCCTAGGCAGATAATGTCTAGGTGATTTATAGGCTAATTTTATTTGCAAATTCTTATGGTTCTCAAATAAAACCAGAACTGATATTTATCATTTCTATTACAGTAATTAAATATGTATATACTAAACTGATTGCCACCATTAAATGTATTTAAATCATGTAAATTACTATAATGAATTTATATTATTTTTATTATTTTACATTGCTAATCTAGATTCATTGGCACACTTTTACAATAGCAATTCCTTTGCATGCAAAGTTGTTATTCAGAGGTGCAAAGTTCTGTTAAACCATTTAACTTATCACTTTATTATTTATTTATTTATTTATTTGAGACAGAGTCTTGCTCTGTCGCCCAGGCTGGAGTGCAGTGGCGCGATCTCAGCTCACTGCAAGCTCCACCTCCCGGGTTCCCGCCATTCTCCTGCCTCAGCCTCTCTGAGTAGCTGGGACTACAGGCGCCCGCCACCACGCCCGGCTAATTTTTTGTATTTTTAGTAGAGACGGGGTTTCACCGTGGTCTCGATCTCCTGAACTCGTGATCCGCCCGCCTTGGCCTCTCAAAGTGCTGGGATTTAATGAACAGACTTGGTGATTAACTTTCTATCAGACAGTCTAATAGGCAACAATTATCATTGAAAACTTTTATAATTTATCTACTGTAGTAGTTCGTTCTCATGCTGCTATGAAGAAAACCTCAAGACTGGGTATAAAGAAAAGAGGTTTAATTGACTCACAGTTCTGCATGGCTGGGGAGGCCTCAGGAAACTTACAATCATGGCGGAAAGCACCTCTTCTCAGGGTGGCAGGAGAGTGAGTGCCGAGTGAAGGGTTAAACCCCTTATAAAACCACCAGATCTTGTGACAACTTACTCACTATCACGAGAACAGCATGGGAGAAATGGCCCCTGTGATTCAATTATCTCCACCTGGTCCCACCCTTGACACATGGAGATTATTACAATTCAAGGTGAGATTTGGGTGGGGACACAGAGCCAAACCATATAATCTACTAATAATTTATGAAAAATAAGGTGGAGATGATGAGCAGAGGTATGGTGGATAAATGTGAGTGATCTGCTTTTTGAAGAATTCTGTATTTTGAACTTTTAGAGAAATTGTTTTATACATTTACATTATAGTTGCAAATTCAGAATCTCCTTACAGTTAAATTTTTCAGCTCTACCTTCAAAATATATCCAATATATCCTTTGATTATGTCCACTATGACGGGACTTCCATATCCTAGTCCATGTCACAATCTTCTTTGTCCTGGGCCATTAGAGACCTTCTATCTGGTCTCCCTGTTTCCATCCAATTCTCCTGTCTATTATCCACACAGTAGCCAAAGTGATTATTTAAAAATCTAAGTTAGACAAAGTCCCTCCAATATCTTCCCACTCTTGCTTAAAATAAAATCTAAAGTCCTTACTATGGTCTGCAAAGCCCCATTGTATTAGTTATGGATTGCTACATAACAAATTATCCCCCATACTTACTGCCTTTAAATAATAATAACCATTTATTATCTCACACAGTTTCTGTGTGTCCGGAATTTTGGAGAAACTTAGCTGGGTGGGTCTCACCCAGTGTCTCTCATGGGTTGCAGTTAAAACGCTAGCTGGGGCTGTGGTCACTTGAAGCTCACTCACACTGCTGGGCAAGTTAGTGCCAGGAGGTTGTGTGCCAGCTCACTCATGTGGCTGGCAAGTTAAAGTGGGCTGTTGGCAAGAGGCCTCAGTCCCTCACTACATGGACCTCTCCTTAAGGCCGACTGTCCTTACAACATGACAGTGGACTTACCCCAGAGCAAGTGATTCAACAACGAGCAAGGTGGAAGTCTCAATGTCCTATACTGGAAGTCATACATCATTATTTCCATGATATCCTATTGGTTACATAGGTCACTCTACTCAGTGTGGGAAGGGCAGTACAAGGGTGTGGTTATAAGAGGTGGGTATTAGTGGGGACCATCCTGGAGGCTACCTTCTGATTTCATCTCTCATCTTTCTCCTCTCTCTACTTCCAACACTACCTCTTTGCTCTTTCTCAAACATGTTATGTGCATTCTTGCCTCAGGTCTTGCAGTAAACTGTTTAAGCTGCTGTGATAACTCCACAGATGTCCACATGGCTCCCTCCTTCACTTTATCTAGACCAAGCTTGTCCAACCCATGGCCCACAGGCCACATATGGCCCAGGACAGCTTTAAATAACAGCTCAACACAAATTCTTACACTTTCTTAAAACATTATGAGATCTTTTTTGTGATTTTTTTTTTTTTTTAGCTCATCAGCTATCACTAGTGTTAGTGTATTTGTGTGGTCCAAGACAATTCTTCTTCTTCCAATGTGGCCCAGGAAAGCCAAAAGATTGAATACCCCTGATTCTAGACTTTTGCTCACATGTTAACCTTATCACAGGAACCTTTTCTGATCATTCCTCCATTTAAATAGTGTCACAAGCCACTCCTAACTTGCTTTATTGTTCTTGATAAAACTTTACCACCCAACATGACACAGAGAACAGAACATAATGAAACAAAGAATATGCTGGGAGATAATGTAAAATAAAAAGGGAGACTTTTCCCCCCAACTTTTATTTTAAGTAAAGAGGATCCATGTGCAGATTTTTACATGTGTGTTGTTGGGGCTTGGTGTACAAATTATTTCATCACACAGGTAATGGTGATGAAATGGTGATCAGGTGCCAACTTTTTTGGTACCCAATAGATAGTGTTTCAATCCTTACCCTCCTCTCAACTTCCACCCTAAAGTAGGTGTCTATTGTTCCCTTCTTTATGTCTTTCCCTCTAAAAATAGGGACTTGGGTCACTGCTGTATCCCAGTGCCTACAACAGTTCTTGCATATAACAATTGCTCACTAGGTATTTTTGAATGAATAAATGATGAATTAATTCTATATAGTATCCAAATTAATTTCAAATGATATAAAACCAGAAAGGGCATTCTCTAAATTCATTCTTGACCCAGGCATGGTAAGTATTGCCTAGTTTAATAACATAGATTAAAAACTTCTATCAAATCACTAAATAAATCTTAAAAAGTCACAACCTAGGATAAGGAAAATTAAATGCAAGTCTCTGCGGGAAACACAGTAGAACAAGAAGAATCATATATGTTTGATTTGTGTCCATATCATTTCTTTTTTACATAAGATTAGGATTACTACTTTTATTGAATTATTTAAGTGGATTTGGGGAATTGTTCACAATGAAACAGTGAAAAAATAGAAAATTTCAGATTATGTGCAATATCTTATAGAGCATAGTAGATGTTTAATTCTCCCATGATTTCACAATTATATTGTACATGATTTGTATAATTATGATAAAGAAAATATCTGGACAGAATCTAAGGGCTTCTTTCTATGCATGGGGCAAGAGAACTGAGCACACATCACCTGCATCATTAGTGGAGCTTGGTTGTTTAAGGAAGTTACAACATTTGCCCCTCTGATTAAACCTTTTGTTCAGTCTCTCAAGTTTTACATAAGAAAGTTTGTGCATGATCTAAGTGATTTTACATTGGTTCAAAAGTAAAATGTCCCTGAAGAAATACTGAAATTACATATGCATGTTTTCTTTCTCTATATAAATTAAAACTATTGACAAGATTGAAGTAATTACATTTGTTTCCCCTGATCTTCTAAACCTAATTTTAGTCTGAAGAACACTTGAAATGATCTTGAACATTATACCATCCTTGGGAGAGAACTAATTGAGATGTTTGGAAACCTGCTTAGTTTACAAAACATTAGGTTCCACGGTCATGTGTCTCATTTTCACATCCCTTGATTTCACCTGTTCATAATAGACTGCTTGGGGCCTATTTAAGGCAAAATGAATATAAAAAATTACTTTCTATGACACAATTAACTTGAAATAATTTTCTTATGTTCCCTTCTAAAAAAATGTTGTGCCACTAGCTAATATATCCTTAGATATCATAGCAATTTCACCCTGAAGAGGCTGTCTATTTAGCATGGAGGTGGTTGAAAGGATATTTATCTACATCAGGCACAGAAGTTGTATTTTCTCCTCAGAAAAGTTAAAAAAAAAAAAAGAAAAAGAAGGACAATAGGGAAGAAGAATGAAAGAGAATTCTAGTTAATAAGAGAAAGTCCTTAGGAATTGTATAAGTCTAGTCCATCTTAGACAGACTTAATTTTAAAGTCATTTACTTATGAATTTTAAAAGACCATCACTGAAAAGGCAATCACTTCCATAAGGTGAAACTTTGCCACAAAACTCCAAGGACTTGGTTAGAATCAAACTACAAAATGTATCATCATGCTTTTAGTTCCTGTTCTTATGTCTTTTTTTTAGTAATATTTCTCCATTATATTCCCTATTTAAGGCCTTATGGAAAGTACTATCACAAATAGCAGCAGAAATAATAAGGGAGTTACAAACACCCTCTTTATTCAAGGTATTTCGTAGGCAAAATAATGTATTATCATTAATATTATTATTGAATTTTGTGTATTATTATGCTATGGTCTGAATGTTTGTGTTCCCCCTCCATTCATATGTTAAAACCTAATTACCGATGTGATTTGGAGATGGAGCCTTTGGGAGATGATTAGATCATGAGGGCAGAACCCTCATGAACGGGATGGGTGCCCTTATAAAAGCAGCCTTGGAGAGTAGCCTTGGAGAGCTTCCTTGCCACCTCTATCATGTGAGGACACAGCAAGAACACGGCCATCTATGAACCAGGAAACAGCCCCTCACCAGATCCTGATTCTGCTCATACCTTGATCTTGGATTTCCCAGCCTTCAGAACTTTGAGAAATAAATATCCGTCGTTTATAAACTATCCAGTTTATGGCATTTTATTATAGCAGGCCAAGTGGACTAAGATACATTGTTTTTGGTAGTGCATGTAAAATAACTGAGAAATAGCATGTGTCTCTCCAGATCTCTAGTATAGGTGATAATTCAGCAAAATTAAATAGAAATTATCTTTTAATGATTGTATAGGTTATTTTATAAGGCCTTTATAAACTTAAAAACAAAAGGTCTTTAAAACAGAACAGAAGCACAAATCTTTGTAATAATTATATTAATAGTACTAATACTAAATTTAAAAATAATCTAGAGGATGCAATAACTGTTACTAGTGGCAATAATTGCTATCATCATTATCTATGATGAATATTTATAGAATGTTCACTGAATGTAGAGAATTTTGCTAATTAAAGATTAACTTATCATTGAGTCATTTGCTAAGATGAGCTAGGCCATATATATGAATCCCCTTGGTGGGATTTTAAAAACACATATATCTTCCCTTCAGGATTTGATATACCTCCTAGTTCCCCTTATCTCTCATGAGATCTCTATTCTGGTGACCCACTAATAACAGTGAGAGGCGTCATATCCCTACTTGTGTTGGGGTGGAAAGACAGATTGAGAATAGGTTTCTACAACTAAAGGAACCACTCTTCTTATTCCATTTGTTCCAGTATATTAGTTTTGGTGAATTAGTTTATAAAAGAATAGCTCTACATCCAGTTCAGCCCTGAGGGAACGTGATTTGGTATACAGAACACAGATATTTGGAATTCTAAGACACAGGTCAATGGTAATCTACAATATAAATACCCAGCTGACCTCCTCCTTCTGTCTTAAATACAGTTGACTGCTTTTCCTTACCACTAGTTTCTCTGGTCCAAAAAATAGAAATTGATTTTAGACTGGTCCTTAGAAAACCTGAATCAGGAAATAAAATACCATGTCAAAATGATAGAGAATTAGTCACTATTTCATATTCAATGTCAGTACTATCCTTCTTAAGCAAAACTAATTTAAGGTTAATCTTTTTTTTCCACAAACTATGTCTTTATACTCGTCTAGGTCATTTCAAAACACATTCTCTGTTCTCTAATTTTATTACCAATTGCAATGTACATGGTTCTCAAGATTAAGTTTGATTTTGTTGTAAACCAATCAATAATCTTTTACTAGAAGCAAACCCACTTAAGATCAACCACTTTCCAAATTGCTGCAGCAAAACCCACAGAAACTCAAAAATGAATAACATTAAACTATACTATTTCATCTCTTAGCATATCTAGACGATAGCTTGTGTTCTCCTTGGGATAGAATTGATGGCTTAGAATCTACTCTAAACATTTACTCTCAATCAAGCTTTCCAAAAAAGCATTGCATATTGATTTTGCCTTTCATGTTTTGTATTCTACCTACATACTATTGAAAATTAATTAACGAAATTTGGAATAAGAAACACCAGAAATTAAAAATCACTAAATTGACAAAATTAACTTATTTTTCATCAGGTGATAAATTTTGAAATATTTTCAAAGCAGGAACTTGTAATACTTATATAATTACACCATGTTTCAATTATTATTTACATATATCCCAGATTAAATGATTGTGTACATTATTTATTCACTTGTGTATTTAAAATGCATTGCAGTATAAATCATTTAGCTTGGTATACTTTTAAAGTTGACATGAAAGTTTAGGGCTGCCATGCTGTTACAACTTTGGGTCAACTATTATCATTACCAATGGGAATCAGTAGAATGGGTACCTAGATTCAAACCAAAATCTACAACTTATTAGCTATGGTCAAATTACTTGGTCAAAGTGCCTCCCTTTCCTGTTTTATAAAAGGAAGCCACATAGCAATAACCACTTTTCTGGATCGTGAAAGCAATCTATTTAACTTCCCAACCACTGGTTTTATAACATCGTGTATGTTATAGCATAACATGTTGTGTGTTAATTAGAAACCTTATTTTAACGAATGAATATCTGAGAACAATTTTATATTACAAACGCAAATATAGGCTTTACATAAAGACCATTTCTCCCACCACTGGAATAAAAGCATCAAGAATCAAAGGAGTGAAGGATTGTCTTCTCTCTCTAAAATAAATCAAACAACCTCCTTGATTTTAGCTCTGGTAAAAGTGACCCTCCCTTTGTCTCCCACAACTTTTTAGGGATAACCTGAGTACTGAGATAGTAAGAAATCATAAAGTTAGGTTTTTGGGAAGAATGCAGACTTAGAAATCAATAGATGTGAGTTTTGAGGTGCTCCCTTTAATAGTTGTATGATTTTGGGGCAAGTTTATTAAATCCTAACTATGGTAATGAGTTTAGTGTATGGCATTCTGGCCCGTGGTACGCACTCAGGATATGTAATTGCTATGGAGCCATAAATTCTATCCCAAGGAGAACACAGGTTATCACTTATGCTAGATATGGTAAGAGATGAACTAGTGCAGTTTAATGTTGTTCATTTTTGAGTTTCTGTGGGTTTTGCTGCAGTAATTTGGAAAGCAGTTGATTTTAAGTAGGTTTGCAACCAGTAAAAGATTATTGATTGGTTCACAACAAAATCAAACTTAATCTTGAAAACCACGCCATTTATCTGGAAATTTCTCAAAGGCATCATAACATGTGACTGAGTATGCCATCTTTGGATTCCAGTTCTTTTTTTTTTTTATTTGAGACGGACTCCTGCTCTGTCGCCCAGGCTGGAGTGCAGTGGTGCGATCTCGGCTCACCGCAAGGTCTGCCTCCCAGGTTCACGCCATTCTCCTGCCTCAGCCTCCCGAGTAGCTGGGACTACAGGCACCCACCACCACACCTGGCTAATTTTTTGTATTTTTAGTAGAGACAGAGTTTCACCGTGTTAGCCAGGATGGTCTCGATCTCCTGACCCTGTGATCCACCCGCCTCGGCCTCCCAAAGTGCTGGGATTATAGGCGTGAGCCACCACGCCGGGCTGGATTCCAGTTCTCTTTAAGGGAACTCAGTTTGGCATATGTAGCAGCCCACAGTAAGGTCTGTGAAACTGTATCACTTGTGAATGAAATCTTAGGAGCCATTTCTTGGATACATGTTTTAAAAGAAAGGAAATCATAATCCTATTTGATTAATTGTCTCTTAGTTCACACATACCAGCCTTTGCTCCAGAGAGAACGAGTTGTATCAACAGTCCATTTACATATTCAAGGATTATCTAAGAGGAACGCCACTTTGAGAAACTATAGCATTTGTAAGCCATTAGAATGACATCTAAGCGATTGAGAGTCAATGTTATGCATTGATTATATGGAAAAGTTTCAAAACTGCAATGTTTGCTACACTATTCTTGAATTAAAACCCAGTATGTGCATGTATTATATCTGGTTATGAAGCATCTGGTTATGATGCTTCCAAATATTTTCTTGCCAAAAATATTTTCCAAAGTTGTAAGGCCCAGCAGTTGCCATGATTACACAGCTAGAAGCTTGGTTGTAAAACGTACACTTGAAGTTCCCATGCTTCATTGCATGAAAGTTGTAGTAAAGTCTTTAAGGAAGCAACTAATTTCTGTCACTAGTAATTGATGCCCTTCAGTTCCATTGAGTCAGTTCCTATTATCTGAAGTAAAAAAGTACACAAAGGAATCTGGTACTACTTTTAGGAATAAATGTTTAAAATATCAACCGCATAATAAAACATTTAAAAAACCTGTTTTCCTAGTTGATAAAGCAAGATTCACTCAAAGAAAAATTAGTGGTTCTATTGTTCATGTTGTAGGAATAACAGAAATGTGAATTTTACTCCTTTCTAACACATGTGACCATATTATAATCTTTGCATCCCTCACATGTATTTGTAGAGTGAAAGTTAGAATAAACACAGTCTCCTTACCTTTTACAAACACTAGGCAAAGCCGTGGTTCATATCTCTATTCCTGACCCTGCTCTGGAGAAGCCTACAGACAGCAACTCGTCACGAAACCACTAGATTATTGAAACATTTTTACCAATATAAAAAATAGTATACCATCATTAGAGAAAAACTGACAAAGTCTGAGAAGTGTAAAAGAAATAGAAATAGAAATCATCATCTAGAGATATCCAATATAGTGTTTTGATATATATTTTTGTTCCAGTCCTTTTTATGAATACACATTTTATTTTTTACAAAATTGAGATCATGCTGTGTGTCATTTTTTTAACTTGGCATAACATCAGAAGCTTTTTTATTGTCATTAAATATTCTTTGATACCATGATTTATCCTAGCCATAGAATATTTCTTTGTATACATGACTAAAATTTTTCATATTTCATTTTCTCTATTACAAGTAGTGCTGCAATGAATAGCACCAAACACAAATCTTTGTAACTCTGACCGTTTCTTTAAATGACATTCCTAAAAGCTCCTAAAGTTGAAATTATTAGATCAAAAGATATGAATATGTTATTCTTTCAAATGACAAATTGATTTAGAACTCATATACGAGAAATTGTTCCTTTGTATCACTCTGTTTCTGAAGGGTTTCTATTTTGGATAATTCACCACACAAAGAAAATGTATTGCTAAAGTATCCAAGGGAAAACAAAACAATCCTTTATGGGGCCAGGTGTGGTGGCTCACGTCTGTAATCTCAGCATTTTGAGAGGCCTAGGCAGGGTGGATCACTTGAGGTCAGGAGTTCCAGGCCAGACTGGCCAACATGGTGAAACCCCATCTCTACTAAAAATACAAAAATTAGCTGGGCATGTTGGCGCGTGCCTGTAGTCCCAGCTACTCGAGAGGCTGAGGTGGGAGAACAACTGGAACCCAGGAGGTGGAGGTTACAGTGAGCCGAGATCATGCCATTGCCCTCCAGCCTGGGAAACAGAGGAAGACTCTGTCACAGAAAAAAAAAAAAAATCCTTTATGATCTTGGGTTCCTCTTGCAGTTACCTCCTTATATGGAAGCTCTCTCTCCTGGCTGTATTCTAAATTATGTGATGCCTACCTTAAATATGAGTCTGGCTTATTCAACTTGATAATAACACAGCAGTTTAAGTTTATTCTCCACTGCTATATTTTAAATGTCAGGTGTGAATGACATTGTAGAATGTAGAATATTTTACAAAGGTTGGTAGGTACTTGTGCCTGGTCAGCCTGATTCCTGAATACCTAACCGATCTCACAAAGAATCAAGATGATACCCAATTAACCCCTTTAAAATTGGGCTCGTTTTCTCTCTGGGGCACCCTGATTCCAATTCCATCAAAAGAGAAGCACATGCATATACCAAGTTCTACAACTGCTGCCACTGGTTTCTGATCAGATGTTCAGATGGGCCAGGATCCACTCTTCACAGGGACTTACTAGATGACTCAACACATCCCTCCTCTTTGCTACTAGTGGCATGGCCAGCCCTGCCTGGAGGGAAGATGTCAGCGCAAATGTTTCTTTCCTTTCTTTCTTAATGGGGCTGGCAATGATAGTGTTGGTATCAGAGAACTGTGTTTTTTGTACAAATCCCAACTGTGTTGCCTCCAAAAGGCAGGGTTATATACTCTGGCTAAGAGTGTTCTCTGGTGCTGAGCCACATGGGCTCATAATCTTAATTTCACTGCATGTGAATGTTACAACTATGAGCAAATTGCTTAACCTAACAGCCAAACCTGCCTCAATTTCCTCATTCTCACAAGAGGGATCTTGATAATGGTATGTACCTAATAAGATTGCTCTGAGGAATAAACAAGACAAAACATGTAAAGAATATAGAACACTGCCTGTTGTGTAAGAAGTATAAGTATTAAGATAAAAATCAATGTTACATTAATTTTAGAAGAAAAAGAACTCACTCTTAGTTGTACCTTCAAAAATATAAATGATATAAAATCAAGCTTCTGTGTCTTAGTTCCGAATTCATGCACGCAGTAATTTATTCAGCAAACATTGTACTCTGCTTTGTACTGGGATAAGAGAAGTTAAGACACAAGAAAACAGTGAGATTATGCATATAAAGAATTTAATATGGTGCTTATGCTCGATAAATGACATTATTATAAAGATATAAATAATGTATAAGTATGTTACAAATAAACAGTCATGATTAGAGACACTGTGAATTAAAAATTGTTCATCTAAGGCAAAACTGATTTCAGAATAAACTTGGACCTGGAGGTGTAGATTCAGTAGAACTAAGAAACTTTCCATCTTAGTGGGTATTGTCGAGCTCAACTATTAAGATACAATGTATATTTTAATTAAGTTGTGGAATTTCAGACCTGAGGAAAATCTGTATGTTTGAGAAAGAAATATGGTGTTTCATTAAAAACATATATTTATTTGTTGTTATTGGCAATGCTTGGTTTGTAAGTCATTTGTGCAAGTAAACCTTGGGGTTGAAGGGAGGAAGGGAGAGGAAGCAAGTCCTCTGATGGGAATATTCCACAGATGATTGATGTACTTTCTAAAATGAATGTTAATGGAAAGTAAAAAGTCAGAACAGCATCACAGAAGACAGCAGGCATGGTAAAGAGTACCCGATATATTACTATCTGGTATTCTCTAAGAGAATGGAAATTTACATGGCAGAAGAAGAAAAATTTATCTGAATTCAGCCTCTGTATGAATTCAACTAAAAGCTACAAATTTTATTTTTCCTAAAGACAATAAAAGAAAAATGATTATCTAATCAAACAGGAAGCTACAGAATTGCTTTGGCATTGAAATTCAAGGATGAGTTTAGATTAGTCAAAGCAAATCAAATAGAAATTTCCAAAATCTGATATATATAGAAGGCTAAATTTCTAGAAGAATAGCTTAGACAGACATCAGCATATTTGATCATAGATGCAAAGTTCTATCGGATGCTCTCATTCCATCACACAATCCATCAAAGTTATTGCCACGTTTTATATTTCATTCTTGTGTTTATTGTAGACGGTAGCATTAATCAGGAACCAGATTCCCAGCGGAACCAAAATAAAGAAGGACAGCAAAGCTGGTTATCTTCATATTGATGTGGAAGTTGTCTCTAACACTGTCTCTGAAGTCGCTCAAGCTAATAGGGCTTCTAAAGTCCTGTGCTTCTGATCTTTCAACATATCCTATCCCTTGTTTTGATTGATGTTTCGATTGTTTTTGTTGAAGAGAACAGAGTCTTCTGCCAAATTAAGCAACACCCTCCATTCCTCCATCATTGCTGCACAGGCACCTGGAATGAGTCTCATGATAATTCCCAGAATCCTTTTAATTAAAAACATTTTGATTCAAAAATTCAGATGTCTACTTTATTATCCTTTATCCACTTTTCCAAGTGTGCATTATATAGGTAAAATTTATAAATGTTTAATTATCTTTCTTCATAATTAATTTAATATTTTATACTGATAACATCTTTCCCTATAGCTATAATTATTAAAACACAGCACCTTCCAAACATATTTATGTATTTATGATTTATTATCAAATTATCTATATTTCATTATTATTACTTATAAGTATACACTTCATGCTTAAATATTTACATACATAAAACCTCATTGTACCATCATAACAGCTCCTGAAAGTTATTTAGCAGGAGACAGAGATGAGACTCAAATATATTTCCGAGAGACTGTAATGCCAAGGTATTTCACAATATTATGGTCACTGCAATCAACTTCTTTTTGTTCCAACTAAGGGAAGGGTATTTGCCAAACCTAAATCTGTCAGAGTTTATCAACAGTTGATTGCTGGTGATGCTACTTCCGGAGCCAAATGGTTTTCAATCACTAAATGACATTCCAGGTCAAGTGATTTCAGTTTCACATTTTCATTGCATTAAATATTTTTCTATTTTTCACTGAAACAATGTTTTAGGATCCTGATGATGGACAAACCAGAGAAAGAACTTATGGGAAGACTTCATAAAACATTACGCTGTTTCACTAGACACAGTGAATAAAGAAAACTGAAATTTAACTCTTGCTTTCATTTTCTTTGGCTAATACATATGCTGTAAAATACATGTAGTTTCTAACTTCTTTATTCATTTACTTATTTATTTAATACTTATATCTTGATTTCCTACTCTTGTTTGGCACTGCTTAAGCCTGAGACACCATGATGAGCAAGATGCTCAGAGTTTATACAAAAGGACTTCCCAAGACTTGAGTTTCAAATACAGGACTCCTAAGATCTATCTTCACAAATTTAGATTCAGAAATGGTGCAGAGGAACCCAAGCATCTTTATTTTCAATAAGCCCCTGGGGTTGTTATAATGCAGATTGATTGTAACTATCCTCCGAGCAGCAATGATCTAATAGGAAATACAGACAAATAAGCAGTTACAATGAAATGTAAGTTCCAAGGCAAGGTTAAGCAAAGAATACTATTGCATACGTAAGAGCATCTTCTAACATACATTTAAGAGACGGCAAAAAATTCAAGAGTTTTAAGTCTTACTATAGTGTCTCAATTTTCATCAAAGTTTTCTACCACAACCACTGCTCAGACATATTTCATATATATGTGTGTGTACACACACACACACACACACACACACACACACACAAAGAATATGAACATCCTAAAGAAAGGGAAAAACAACATATCAAGGAAACAGTAGATGAACAATTCAGTCTGGAGAAAAACACGCTCCAAGAAACAAAAGGAAATTCCCACCAGTGCTTTATGAATAAGAACAAAAGTCAATAAAATGAGCATTCAAATAACAGATACAGGATAACAGAATGAGACAAAAAAGAACACTGTAGATGTTTTATATGTAAGAAACAAATTAAGAATCAGACCAACATTATTATACAAGCAACACTCAAATTAGAAACAGTGAAGCAAAATATATAGCTAAAAATACAATGATTGATGCGGAAGAAACCCTTTAGTGAATGAAAATGCAAAAGACCATAAGATTAAAGAAATGGAAGAAAAAGTAATAAATGTGCAGGTCAGATAAAGAAGAACCAAAACAATGACACCTGATGTCTGGGATGTGGAGAAACCCACAAATACAAGATAAAATATTCAAAAATACAACACAGAAAAATATCTCTGAGATTGGAAAAAAATTAACTTTAAATAAAACACATTGTGTTCCAGAAGAGGGGAAAATCAAGTTTTTAAACCTCACAGATACAGAAAGAATACCACAGCAAATACATACCAGGAAACTGCAAACAAAATAAAGCAGAGGACATGATAAGAATATCAGAAAAGTTTGAGTTCAAGGCAAAAATGAGTAAAGAAGATGAAGGGCATTTTGCAGTGATAAAAGATATAATCTACAATGAAGATTAACTCAAGAATATTTACGGAATGACATCAAAACTAAGTCAAAAACTGCTGGAAATAGGATGACTAGATATGAAAATAAAGCAGACAAAATATAAGAAAAGACATAAAGGATCCATATAACATAGTAAGAGAAATGGTGTATATATGTATATTGACATGGATATGTACCACTATCCAATGAATAAATATGTAAGACAATAAAAGAAATTTCTTATCTAAGAGAAAATTTTAAGACAAGAAAAGCAATTATCTTTTGAGAATTGCTTTAGCCTGACTCCCATTCAACCTATTTTTATCTTTATTTTATTCTAACTATTCTGCAATTTCAATTTTCATTCTAATTTTTATGGAGATGTTGGTAAATAATGTGGTAATATCAATTAACCAAAATAGGGTGGTAATAGGGTAATATCAATTAGCAAAAACAAAACACTTGATCATATAAATTACCAGCAAGAATGTGGAAAATCAGGCCTATTCATACACTGTTCACACTATCTCTTTGGAGAGCAGTTTGACCCACCTATTAGAAATGCTCTGCTCTTTGGTCCAGTAATTCAGGTTCCAGAAGCCAACACTCTTGCAGGCATATAAAGATACTGTACAAGGGTGTTAACTATAAAATATCAGAAATATCTAAACGCCCATCAAAATAAAGCTGGTTAAAAATTAGGATAGATCCATACAAAGCAATTTAAAAAAATAATTAGGTGGAAAGAGCATTTATACATTATACTAACATTTATTTATTATTGAAATATCGGCATCTAGAGATCTTTATTCTTTTAATAGCTTTAGAATATTGCTTTGTATGAATAAGCTTTTATCTATATACCTGTCCATCTATCATCTATTTATTTATCTATCATCTATCTATAGATACATGAATATATGTTGATCTATGCTTATTAAATGTAAAATTTCAGGGCTGGGTGCTGTGGCTCATGCCTGTAATCCCAGCACTTTGGGAGGCCGAGGCGGGCTGATCACGAGGTCAGGAGATCAAGACTGAGACCATCCTGGCTAACATGGTGAAACCCCATCTCTACCAAAAGTACAAAAAATTAGCCAGGTGTGGTGGTGGGCGCCTGTAGTCCCAGCTCCTTGGGAGGCTGAGGCAGGAGAATGGCGTGAACCTGGGAGGCGGAGCTTGCAGTGAGCCGAGATCATGCCACTGCACTCAAACCTGGGCAACAGAGTGAGACTCCGTCTCAAAAAAATAAATAAATAAATAAAATTTCAGAATAGGTAAAGGGAAACTCATTTTTCATTATAGGCTGTTTTAAAAAGTTTACATGAGCTGTTTAAATTTTTTAACTATATGAATATTTTAGTTGCATAACAATAAGAAATAATGTACTGCCTTGTATGCAATATGTTATAATGAAATTCAATAAATCTTCTTGGCTACAAATGCCACAGAAACATCAAGTGCTTAATACTTAAGTGCACTGAAGAATGGTATTATCCCCATGCATAGGGAAAGAAAGTGCTACTTGTAAATGTGGAAGTCAACCAAGTCCACAGTGACCTTTTTTTAGGAGCCCCTTGAGGACTCCTCACCCTTCCTTAATTATCAGGTGGATGGACAAAGAGTTCTTGATAACATTTATGTCTAAAACCCTGGACAAACATTATTCAAAATCAATGGCCCTTGGCCACTGTCACTGAAGACCACTCATTACACTGTGGCAGCTCAGCTAGAAACTTTGATGGTAGAAGTTTCCTCAATCTACTTCATCAAGCTGAACAATTTATATAATTAACTGCATAAAATTTCTGATGCATCAACATGGGATGTACAGGGGATTACCACAGAAAAGCAAAAACAAACTGGGAGATAGGTTTGTTCCTGTTTGTGCACACCCTGCCCCATTACTCCATGACCAGTAGGAATATGGAGAGCCTCTTGAGAAGGCAGCAAATTTTAATGCCTTATTTTCCATAACCCTTATATGAGAAGGTACAAAACCTGCTCTTTACAACCACCAGATCAGCATTATGGGATCTGAATAAATAAAGCTTTCCAAATCGGAATTTCAAAATCAGAGCCATGTAGAGCACAAGTAAATAGATTCTAAGTACAAATTTCAGCAGGGGCAGTGGGTACACAGAAAAACAGATCAATGATTTTAAAGATATCCACACACATCGAAGCATGATACAGATGAAGACTGGGAAAAAAATCTTTGTGTCCTATTCTGAAATTATGTTTGATGCTTACTGTAAAGGTCACATGGTGTTAAATTAGTGCTTTGATATACAGAAAGTATAAATGGCAATGGAATAATTAAAGCACTCTCAACAAGAAGCATACTTTTGAATGAGTTAGGTCATTGAAGGTTATTAAAGCTTGCACCGTGTAAGTTTGGAGTGGTGTCGTGGTAAACATTTATCACGTTTGTTTCCCAAACATATTTTGGAGCCCACATCAAACATCAAACAACATGAGTATGTCAAAAGACCAGCTAAGACCAGAAATAGGTAAAGTTAATGATTATGCAAATTTGAACCTTTGCTTTCCAAAGGTAAAAAATATATATATAAATCAGTACTTGTTTCTCTCTATCCTATTTTAGTCTCAACTGTTGGGTAAGAATTCTTAACTATATTTTCATTTTTAAATCCAGTAGTCACATACCTAAAACTCATAATTAATTTTACTTTATGTTAGGTTTTAACTTTTTTTTTAAGGAAAAGAAGTATACAATTTGGTATTTCATAACAAAGTAAATATTCACAAAGTATCTTAGGAGATAATTTAAAAGTTTTTTGCCATCTGAATTATCTTTTCCCCTCAGACTTATTGAGGTATAACTGACAGATAAAAATTGTATATATTTAAGGTGTACAAAATGATTTTTAATGAGTAGTAAAATAATTACCACAGTCAAGCTAATTGACATATTCATCACCTCACATAGTTACCCTTTTTGTGTGTGGTGAGAATATTTAAGAGCTACTGTCTTAGCACTCCACTTATTTTAAATATAACTCAATGGTCTATAACAGAAAAATGGTCAAAATGGTCTATAACCTAGTCTAGTCTGACACTAGAGAAGATGAAAATGTCCTATATCTGTGCTGTCTAATAAATCCACTAACCACATCTTGCTGTTGAACATTTGAAATGTGACTAGCACAACTGAGAAAAAAATACTAAATGTTTAGGGATAAATCTTTCAAAAGACAAGGAGCCATGTACACTGAAAACTATGAAACATTACTGAGAGAAATGAAAAGACAAATCATAGACTAAGACAAAAATTTGCAAAGCACATATCTGATAAAGAACTTGTATCCATCCGGGTGAGGCAGCTCACACCTGTAATGCCAGTACTTGGGGAGGCCAAGGCGGGCAGATCATCTGATGTCAGGTGTTCAAGACCAGCCTGGCCAACACGGTGAAACTCCGTATCTACTAAAAAAAACCCAAAAAATTAGCTGGGCATGGTGGTGTGCACCTGTAACCCCAGTTACTCAGGAGGCTGAGGCAGGAGAATCACTTGAACCCAGGAGGCGGAGGTTACAGTGAGCCATGATTATGCCACTGCACTCCAGCCTGGACAAGAGAGTAAGACTCTGTCTCAAAAAAAAAAAAAAACCCACTTGTATTCTGAATATGTAAGGACTTTTCAAACTCAGTAATAACATGATTTACTCATAAAATTGGCAAAATATTTGAACAAGCACCTCACCAGAGAAGATGCATGTAGAGAAAATAAGTACATGAAAAGATACACAACATCATTTGTCATTAAGAAAATGCAAATGACAGCCATAATGAAACATCCCTAGACACAGATGGTTAGAATTAAAAAGACTGATCACATCCAAGTTTTGGTGAGGATGTAGAAAAACTGGAACTTTCATATACAGCCGATGGGAATATAAAATGGTACAATCACTTTGGAAAGCAATTTGGCAGTTTCATGACAAGTTAAACATGCACCTAACACATGATCCAGCTATTCCACTTCTAGATATTTACCCAAGAACGATGAAAGCAAAACGTCCATACAATAACTTGTACTTGAATGCTCACAGCAGCTTTAAAAACAATAATATCTCAAAACTGAGAACAACCCAAATGTTCATGAACAGAAGAATGGATAAACAAATTGTGATATATCCATATGATAAAATACTATCCCAAAATTTTACAAATTATGTCTTGATACATACACCTAATGGATGAATCTCAAAATAATTACGCAGATATTTCTTCTGTGGATTTCAAAATCTCTCAAGAGGCTCTCATTAGACACATTCTCAATATTGTCATTAGTATTCCTAATATTGCTGTGAGACAGGCAGGTGGCAAGGATTATTATCCCTTATCACTCGCCAGCAGCCTAATGAGTCTATATGCATGGAGAGGTTTGGGGAGCAGGAACAAGGGCAGTTTGTCAGTAGCATAAAACAGCATTTTCAACCTTGTACACCCTTCTATAACATATCGCAGAATTACTTCCAAGTTAGTTTTGCTGGAGTTAGGAATCTGAAAATTCCTTGTTTGGGAATTTTCCAATCTTGATGTTTAAAAGCCATTGGCATGCAGTTTTAAATTTAAATAACATCGTTTTTCCTTTGATTCATTGCTTCCATAAACAGTGGTAAGTATAGAATTATAAGTATGAATCAGTTATGTAAGCTTCAGGGCTTCCCCTTCAATAACTACACTGCTATTTGATTGTCTTGCACACAGGCACATATTAACCATGTATTAGCCATTTATGATTGAGTTAGAATGAATTCCCCTTCCCTGTATTGTTACTGACATTAATTTTCTATGAAGAGATATTCACAGACTCAACTTCACTACATTTAATGTTAAAAATTAATAACAAATGATCCATCCACAGACTTATTTTTATCTTGGAAAATCCAAATTGGAATGTTTCTTATCTCAGGTTTTTTGTAATGTATTTTGTTAAACTTTGCGGAAAATGAAAAATTCTTCTTTGTTATATATCTTAAAGGCCTACTAACAAAATGTAGCCTATTTTTAATATGGCAGTTCTGGAGAAAATGTGGACATTTGCATTGAGAAGCCTGTGGATACATTTCACGGAATAACCAAAGTTATGTAAATACTGTGCAGGCAGAAAAAAAAAGTTTATCCTATTGAAGGTAGAACATTTGATAAATTAGTTTAAGAGTAATTTTTCTCCAGGTTGTGCCCCTGAAAAACTTACAATTAAGTTTGTGCTCTGAGAGTCAAATTATGAATTGTTATAAAATTATTTATAAAACATAAAATTGTCAAGCTATTTTCTGGCTTTTGTACTCATCCTCATCTTCATCATCTTCTGCCTCTATTTGGCCAACGGCAGTAAGTTGTTTCAAGTCTTCTATGATTAGATCATCAGGGTAAGAGTCTTGTAGCTCTTCCACATCTTCATTTTCTACCTCCTCAAATCCAACCTGCTTTGCTAGGTCAACACAGCTTGCCTTAATTTTTAATAAAATTGCTTGGAAACTTCAAATCCTTCAAATCCATGAATTAAGTTATGGAGAGATTTCTATCACATACAATGCAAATATTCTTTTATTACATCATTCCGGGTTTCTACAAGGTCCATTTTGACAGTAATCCCTTCCAAAATTCTGCAACACTTTCTGCATTCTCACCGTCAGTAGCAGCAATTAGCATCTCTTAAATGTTCACTTTAAATGTTAACAGATACCATCTCACACCAGTCAGAATGGCTGTCATTAAAAAATCAATAAATAAATAGATGCTGCCGAGGTTGTGGAGAAGAGGGAATGCTTATACACTGCCAATAGGACTGTAAATTAGTTCAGCCATCGTGGGAAGCAGTCTGGTGATTTCTCAAAGAACTTAAAACAGAATTACCATTCAACCCAGCAATCCTACTATTGGGTATATACCCAGAGGAATATAAATCATTCTACCGTAAAGACACATGCACATATGTTCATCACAACACTATTCACAATAGCAAAGACATGGAATCAACCTAAATGCCCATCAATAGGAGACTGCATAAAGAAAATATGTTACATAAACATCATGGAATAATACTATGCAGCCATAGAGAAGAACAAGAACTTGTTCATTGCAGCAACATGGGTGCAGCTGGAGGACATTATCCTAAGTGAACTAATGCAGGAACGGAAAACCAAATACCCTATGTTCTCAGATTACAAGTGAGAACTAAACAGTAAATACGTATAGACACAAAGAAGGAAACAACAGACACCAGGGCTTACTTGAGGGTGGAGGATGCGAGGAGGGTGAAGATAGAAAAACTACCTATTGAGTACTGTGCTTATTACTTGGGTGATGAAATAATCTGTACACCAAACCCCAGCAACCCACAATTTATGCGTGTAACAAACCTTCACACGTACCCCTGAACCTAAAATAAAAATAAAAAAAAAAAAGTCTTAAATTCTGCTATCGCACAGAACATCACAATTAAGCTTTCGCAGCCTTAAATTATGCGGAATGGTGTTCTGTCTTGGAGATGGAGGTTCTTAAAGAAATTAGTTTATAATAGATACCTGTTTCATCAAAATGGAAAATTTGATTCAATGTGTAGCCTTCTTTTTCAATTAACTTCCCTATCAGTACTGGAAGCTATTTTGCAGCATTCTCATCTGCACTTGTGGCTTTGCCCAACTGATGAAGGCTTTGGAAGTTGTAGTGATGTTGGAAACCACCAAACCAGCTATGCGCTAATACTACCACTAAACACAGCCAGTTTTGCAGGATTTGGCAATTTCTATGGAAAGTCTTCTTATATAGAGAGAGTTTTCACTTACATTGCAAGAAAAGTTATTCCCAATTCTTTTTTGCTGTTGTTCTTCAATCTGTATGTCCAACAATCTTTCCACCTAAGAAAACGTTTTTTATTGCTCTAGGCTTTGTTACTCATTTGACATCATAGCACTTGAAGTTATTGCAGGCATAAAACTTTCTTTTATTTTTACAGCATAGACCTTTGTTTTATTTCTGTAGCATTGTCTCTGATGGTCCACAGTATAATGCCTTTATTTCTGTTGCTCAGGAGATATCACATATCCTCTCATTTTTTCAAAATGCTGTATTATTTCAATTTGCTCCTGAAAATGTAAAGCTTTCCATTTCACACATTGCTTGGCTATTTTATTTTATTTTATTTTATTTTATTGAAACAGGGTCTCATTCTGTCTCCCAGGCTGGAGTGCAGAGGCACAATCACGGCTCACTGCAGCCTCAACTTCCTGGGCTCAGGTGATCCTCTCTCCTCAGCTTCCCTGGTAGCTGGGACTACAGGTGCGTGCCACCACACCCAGCTAATTATTTTATTATTTTATTTTTTGTAGTAACAGGACTTCACCATGTTGCCCAGGCTGGTCTCGAACCCCTGGGCTCAAGTGATCTGTCCGCCTCGCCTTTCCAAAGTGCTGGGATTACAGGCGTGTGCCACTATGCCAGGTCCTGCTTGGCATTTTTAAACCAGTAAGATTTGACAGTTTGGGAAGTTGGATGAGTGGTTTTTCAAGAGAATTCACAAATGCAAAAGAATAGCAAAACTCGAGGAAAGCACACAAGGTGGGTGGAGGTGGCAGTTTCTGGTGTGTGCAAGTGAGCATTTTGTGCATTCCCCTGGTTCAAATCAGTGGGGTTCAGGTTTCTTCATTCATGCATAAGCACGTGATATTCACGTTATACTCAAATTGTTCCCTAATATGTCAAGTGCTTTGGAACAAATTCTCATTTTGAAATAAGTGCTTATTACTACTGATTTATTACACCACCTAACTCAGATATCCCATGGGACATTGAAGTCAACATGTCGAAAAGTTAGCTCATTACTTTTTTTCTTTTTCTTTCTTTTATTTTCTTTCTGTTTTGTTTGTTCTAATCAACTTGTTCCTGCCCTATGTTTCTACTTCAGTAGAAGATCTGCATTGACTAAGCCATAAACCTGGGTTTTATCTTTACCTTCCTTGTCTCCACGTCTATATCCTGTCTATTCTGCACCCTAAGCACTTTGAGAGTCTTTTGAATTCTTCACATCACCACTACCACTCCCTTAATTAACAATACCATTCCTTTCTCAACTGGATTATTAATTCAGCCTCGCAAATTCTAGAGCTAGTCTTCTCTCATCCATTTTTTCCTCTGCAACTAATTACATTTCTAAATTATAAATTTGATCTTATCTCTCCCCTGTTTAGAACATGGCCCTAGCTCCCCATTGACAATGATATAAAGTTTAATTTTTCTTTTCTTTTGAGAAAAAGTCTCACTCTGTCACCCAGGCTGGAGTGCAGTGGCGCAATCTCGGCTCACTGCAACCTCCACCTCCTGGGTTCACGCAATTCTCGTGCCTCAGCCTCCCAAATAGCTATGATTACAGGCACCTGCCACCACACCCGGCTAATTTTTGTGTTTTTAGTGGAGACGGGGTTTCACCACGTTGGCCAGGCTAGTCTCAAACTCCTGACCTCAGGTGATCCACCTGCCTCGGCCTCCCAAAGTGCTGGGATTACAGGTGTGAGTCACTGCACCTGGCCATAAAGTTTAATTTTTAAAATATGGCTTAGGAGGCATTTTCTTCATCCCCCTGTGAACCCTGAAAATCTGAGACAAGTCTCAGTTAATTTAGAAAGTTTATTTTGCCAAGGTTGAGGACATGCACTCATGACACAGCCTCAGGAGATCCTGACGACATGTGCCCCAGGTGGTCAGGGCACAGCTTGGTTTTATAAATTTTAGGCAGACATGAGACATCAATCAATATATGTAAGCCATATGTTGGTTTTGTCCAGAAAGGTGGGACAACTCGAAGCAGGGAGGGGGCTTCCAGGTCATAGGTTGATGAGAGACTAATGGTTTCATTCTTTTGAGTTTCTGATTAGCCTTTCCAAAGGAGGCAATCAGATATGCATCTATCTCGTGAGCAGACGGATGACTTTGAATAAAATGGGAGGCAGGTTTGCCCTAAGCAGTTACCAGCTTGACTTTTCCCTTTAGCTTAGTGATTTTGGGGCCCCAAGATTTATTTTCCTTTCACACCCCTGACTTTTCCAGCCTCATCTCTTACAACTCCTGTCCTCACACTTAGTTTCAGATCTCAATACATTCTGTTCTTTCTGTTTCTCCCTATCCCAATAATTTGACTCTTAGGTCTTGTTCAGATAATCTTCCATTTTTGAATTTTTCCCTATCCCATTGGTCTAAGCAAGATACACCTACCTGCTGCTTCCATAGAACTTTTCTCTGTCAAGGTATTTGTTGCATAATTGTAATTTTCTGATTACTCATCATTTATCACCTCAAACAGGTGCTGTGCTCTTGTTCATTGTTGAATCCCTGGAACCTAACATGTGACTTAACATACAATAGCAGCTCAATGAACATTTGTTAGCAGAGTTGAGTGAGGGTGGTCTAACGGCATATTTCAACCTCAGGCAATCAAAACCTTACCATACTGTTTAGCCCAGGCAAGTCTAACTTGGGCTACCCTAAGCATAGTCAGAGGTTTATCTGGTGTCTACACAAAATATGAAGCTTTTGTACATATTTTAGAGGTATCTTAACATGGAAGGAGTGACTGTGTTCTGCTACTTCTAAAACTCTGTTCAAACATCCGGAGTTTCCTAGTTCCTATCGATATGATAGCCTTATTCTGGAAGAAGTTTCAATTTACATTATGTTCCTAGAGAAATGTGTGTCATACAGACTTAAAGAAACTTGAAAAATCATGTATTTCAATCACCTCACTTTAAAGAAACTGAGACAAGAGTTTTAGTTATTTGGTTTTTTTCAGCTTTATTGAAGTATAATTGACAAATAAGAATATCAGGTACTTGCTAAATAACATACAGCTTTTGGTGGCAGAGCTGGGATTAAAACTCGAGCCTTCAGATTTCCACTTTAGAATTTTGGGGGTCACTACTCTTTTTCAAACCATACTCATATAAGACTTAAAACCATACTCATTTTAAAATCTTAAAAGAAATTTAAGATTTTAGAGCTCTACCCTGCAGTTAGTTTCAAAATTTTTATGCTGTGAAGATCGTCTACCACACAGCTTCTTGTCACACTTGTAAAACCAATTTAATTTAAAATAGTGAATACCTTACTAAATTTTAATTATGATTTTAGCATGAATGCACTTTATTATTTCTTGTGATATCAGCACAGTAAATGATTAACGATTCTTTTTGACTTTTAAATCAATATTTATTGGCATTATTTATTGACTTAACAACAAATAGTGTAAATATTTAATTTTGAGTATAAACCAAGATCTTTCTGGAAGCAAAGATTAGAACCCTTCCTCAGTGGAAACACTAATGAGTTTCATCTGAATGCACTCATGACAGCAAGAGCAACAGAAATGTCACATAAGTAGAGAGCCATCTACACCAGCCTCATCATAGGGACTGATTTATGTACTTTAGGAATCAGAAAAAATCCAAATATCTTCTTGCACCAAGTTTATCTTGTTTTTCCCTTAGCAGACCTTAACAACACTATTTTTGAAATTTTTCTTTTTTAGAGATGGGTTCTCACTATATTGCCCAGGCTGGTCTCAATCTCCCGGGCTGGAGAGATCCACTTCCTAGGCCTCCCAAAGTGTTAGGACTACAGGCATGAGCCACTGCACCTGGCCAACAAAACTCACTATTATCATGACTCAATAACCATCTGCCTCGGGTTGTGATCAGCCTGCCACCTCTCTCTTCACTCTGGAGTTTGTTTCTCTTTATTACGGGACTTCCACTTTCCATCCTTCTCATGGGTAACTTCTTCAGGCTCACAGACCCTTATCTCAGCCTAAAGGGTCATTTTGTTAGTAGCTAGCTGAAGATTTTTTAAAAAGCGTCCTAAGAAAGGGACAGTGGTTATAATAGGCACTGTAATGGATTCATTCATGAATATGTGAATATATATCTATAAATTAATATACTATATAATATATACGAGAGAATATAAGAACATAATATGATAAAATTGCAATGGATATATTTTTTTCTATTACTGCCTCTATAATACCCTTTCTCTCCATATCTGCATGAAAAGTGTGACGGGTCCCATATTTTTCTGATAACTTTTAAATGATTTAAAAAATGTCCTTTTATCACTTTTAGACTTTCTTCTATTTGGCAAACCCTCTCCTCTTCCTGTGTTGGAATGTCCCAGTGCTCAGTCCTCAGGCCTCTTCTCTCTGTTTATGTTCACCGTCTCGATCTCTTCCAGCCCTTGCGGCTTTAATATCTTCCACATCTTAATGACTTTCAAATGTCTGTTTGCAGACCCAGACTCTTCCGTTAAATTCCAGACCCTCATATCCAACTGCTCACTTGACATCTTCACTTGATGTCCAAATCAACTCTTGACTTCTTCCCTAAATGGCTTCTTCCTCAGTCCCTCCCATTTCAATCAATTGCAAATGTATTTTTTTAGCTGCTTATGCTTAAAACATCAATGTCCATTTTACTTTTTTTTTTTTCCCTCTCACACCTCCACTGCCAATCCATCAACAATTCCTGTTACCTCTTGTTTGTGAAATAGATTCAAAACTGAACCACTTCTTACAACCTCTCCTCTATCGACCTTGTCCAAGTCACTGTCATCTCTCACATGGATTATTTTAACTGCTTCAAAATTTGTCTTTCGGATGGTGCCCTTGCTCCCTACAATGTATTCCTGGCATAGCAGTCAAAGTAAACATGGAGACATTGTTTATAAAGTAAACACGCAATGTAGATCATGTAATTTTTCTGCTCAAAACTCTGATAGTTCCTCATCTCATTCACAGTAAGACTCAGACTCTTCACCACCATCTAACTTCCCTATTCTCATTTTCCATCACTCACTGCATTATTTAACTCCATTTCAGCCTACCTGGCCTCCCGAAATCCACTTTATCAGACCAAGCATACACCTGGCTCAGGGCTTTTGCACCCACTCTTTCTTATGCCCAATACTTTCACACTAATTCAATGTTAAATAGCGCCTTCCTTTCCATTCCTTCCACCCCATGTCAGGCTTTATTGCCTTTCCCTGCATTATGTTTTCTCAGAGCACTTATCTGACATCACTTGTTTATTTGTTTGTTGTCTAACTCCTCCTCTATAATTCAAGTATCGTGAGATCAGAGATCTGGTGTATTTTCTACCACTGAAACTTTAACACCTCTAATAATGTAGACCTATAAGTGCTTAATAAACATATGTCAAATGAATGAAACAGTAAATACAGATATGTTATATAATATTATGGTACATGGTTAATTTAAGGGCCATTGGGAGCGAATTTAAAGACTACTCAGATTCTTTTATATGTAATGACACTTTTGTTTGAAGTAGTTTATCTTAATATATGTAATTTTAGTAATTCAGCTTACAATATATTTATTTCTTAGTATTTAATATTTAAAAAGTGTTCATAATTTGCTGGAAATGCAATAAAATAAGCAAAGAATTCATTCTCCACTAAGTGATAATAACATATGTATTTATAATAAAATTGATTTAACTAGGCTGTCATTTTCATTTTTCCAAATAGGAGCATGACTATTATGTGAAAAACTTATCATAACTTGGTCATATTGATGCTGCTGATGATACTGATGATGATGAGGAGGAGGAGGAAGGTTGAGAAGGGACCCACACTTTGAGCAAGCTTTGCTTTTCACAGTCCTCTTTAACTCTATTAATAGGACCCAAGGGGAAGCTCCCACTCAGAGTAGGCCTACCCCTTCCCCAGCATGATCAGTAAGTTCTGAACTGAGACAATAGTTCCTCAATGTCTTCTGCTCAATTAACAGAATTCAGAAAGGAGCCACAAACATCTACCCTTTCCACTAAAACTCACTGACTTGAGTCCATACACCAAGACTCACCTCATGATTTTTATCCCTGTTGCATGAACACCATAAGCATCTCCTAATTCCAGGTCTTTCTTCATTTCCCACTCTCTAATCCCCATAAGGCTTTGCCATTTCTTGATCCTATCTTTTTTCCCACACTTTCGTAACTTTTGAAATTCACCATGATTCTCTTCATCTTTTTCCTTCACTGAAAACCTGGCTGTCCTCTGAGGACGCTGTTTCCCTTGCAGTCTTTCAAGCAGTGGCTGTATTTTCTCCCATAGCTCTAGAAATACTGGGATCTTAGGGTGGAATTTTAGTCTATTTACATTTAATATGATCACTGATAAAGTTGGATTTATGGTTTTTTTTGGTATATTGTATGTCTTATGTCTTTTTTTGCGTCTCTATTCTTCAAATACTGTTTCTTTTTGTATTAAGTAGCTATTTTCTGTGTTCCATTTTCATTTTCTTATGTTTCTTTTACTTTACTGTTTAACTATTTTCTTAGTAGTTGCCCTGAGGATTACAATTGATATCTTATTTTGAAACAACCTAGTTTGGATTAATATCAACTTAATTTCAGTAGTATATTGCTTTTGGTGTTTTACACATGAAGTCCTTGCCCATGCCTATGTCCTGAATGGTATTGCCTAGGTTTTCTTCTAGGGTTTTTATGGTTTTAGGTCTAACATGTAAGTCTTTCATCCATCTTGAATTAATTTTTGTATAAGGTGTAAGGAAGGCATCCAGTTTCAGCTTTCTACATATGGCTAGCCAGTTTTCCCAGCACCATTTATTAAATAGGGAATCCTTTCCCCATTTCTTGTTTTTGTCAGGTTTGTCAAACATCAGATAGTTGTAGATATGCGGCATTATTTCTGAGGGCTCTGTTCTGTTCCATTGATCTATGTCTCTGTTGTGGTACCAGTACCATGCTGTTTTGGTTACTGTAGCCTTGTAGTATAGTTTGAAGTCAGGTAGCGTGATGCCTCCAGCTTTGTTCTTTTGGCTTAGGATTGACTTGGCGATGCGGGCTCTTTTTTGGTTCCATATGAACTTTAAAGTAGTTTTTTCCAATTCTGTGAAGAAAGTCATTGGTAGCTTGATGGGGATGGCATTGAATCTATAAATTACCTTGGGCAGTATGGCCATTTTCACGATATTGATTCTTCCTACCCATGAGCATGGAATGTTCTTCCATTTGTTTGTATCCTCTTTTATTTCATTGAGCAGTGGTTTGTAGTTCTCCTTGAAGAGGTCCTTCACATCCCTTGTAAGTTGGATTCCTAGGTATTTGATTCTCTTTGAAGCAATTGTGAATGAGAGTTCACTCATGATTTGGCTCTCTGTTTGTCTGTGATTGGTGTACAAGAATGCTTGTGATTTTTGTACATTGATTTTGTATCCTGAGACTTTGCTGAAGTTGCTAATCAGCTTAAGGAGATTTTGGGCTGAGCCAATGGGGTTTTCTAGATATACAATCATGTCATCTGCAAACAGGGACAATTTGACTTCCTCTTTTCCTAATTGAATACCCTTTATTTCCTTCTCCTGCCTGATTGCCCTGGCCAGAACTTCCAGCACTATGTTGAATAGGAGTGGTGAGAGAGGGCATCCCTGTCTTGTGCCAGTTTTCAAAGGGAATGCTTCCAGTTTTTGCTCATTCAGTATGATATTGGCTGTGGGTTTGTCATAGATAGCTCTTATTATTTTGAGATACGTCCCATCAATACCTAATTTATTGAGAGTTTTTAGCATGAAGGGCTGTTGAATTTTGTCAAAGACCTTTTCTGCATCTATTGGGATAATCATGTGGTTTTTGTCTTTGGTTCTGTTTATATGCTGGATTACATTTATTGATTTGCGTATGTTGAACCAGCCTTGCATCCCAGGGATGAAGCCCACTTGATCATGGTGTATAAGCTTTTTGATGTGCTGCTGGATTCGGTTTGCCAGTATTTTATTGAGGATTTTTGCATCAATGTTCATCAAGGATATTGGTCTGAAATTCTCTTTTTTGAGCTTCTGCACAGCAAAAGAAACTACAATCAGAGTGAACAGGCAACCTACAAAATGGGGGAAAATTTTCACAACCTACTCATCTGACAAAGGGCTAATATCCAGAATCTACAATGAACTCAAACAAATTTACAAGAAAAAAACAAACAACCCCATCAAAAAGTGGGCAGAGGACATGAATAGACACTTCTCAAAAGAAGACATTTATGCAGCCAAAAAACACATGAAAAAATGCTCATCATCACTGGCCATCAGAGAAATGCAAATCAAAACCACAATGAGATACCATCTCACACCAGTTAGAATGGCCATCATTAAAAAGTCAGGAAACAACAGGTGCTGGAGAGGACGTGGAGAAATAGGAACACTTTTACACTGTTGGTGGGACGGTAAACTACTTCAACCATTGTGGAAGTCAGTGTGGCGATTCCTCAGGGATCTAGAACTAGAAATACCATTTGACCCAGCCATCCCATTACTGGGTATGTACCCAAAGGACTATAAGTCATGCTGCTATAAAGACACATGCACACGTATGTTTATTGTGGCACTATTCACAATAGCAAAGACTTGGAACCAACACAAATGTCCAACAACGATAGACTGGATTAAGAAAATGTGGCACCTATACACCATGGAATACTATGCAGCCATAAAAAATGATGAGTTCATGTCCTTTGTAGGGACATGGATGAAACTGGAAACCATCATTCTCAGTAAACTATCGCAAGGACCAAAAACCAAACACCGCATGTTCTCACTCATAGGTGGGAATTGAACAATGAGAACTCATGGACACAGGAAGGGGAACATCACACTCCGGGGACTGTTGTGGGGTAGGGGGAGGGGGAAGGGACAGCATTAGGAGATATACCTAATGCTAAATGACGAGTTAATGGGTGCAGCAAACCAACATGGCACATGGATACATATGTAACAAACCTGCACATTGTGCACATGTACCCTAAAACCTAAAGTATAATAAAAAAAAAAAATTTCAGTAGTATAAACTTTGTCCTAATATAGTTCCAGTCCCTTTCTCCCTCCTTTGTGCTATTATAGTCATAGCACAAAGTCACAAATTACATTTTTACCGTTCTATCTACACAGTTTTGTAACTAGTGCTTTATGTAGTTGTCTTTTAAATCAGATATAAGAAGTCCTACAAACAAAAGTATATTTATATTGTCTGATATATTTACCTACATAGGTACCCTTATCAGGACTCTTTATGTTTTATTTGGATTCAAGTTACTACCTAATGCCTTTTTATTTCAGCCTGAAGGATTTCCTTTAGAATTTCTTGTAGGATAGGTCTACTAACAACAAATTCTTGCAGCTTTTTAAAATCTGAGAATGTCTTAATTTCTCCTTCATTTTTAAAGAATAGTTTTGCTGAATGAAGAAATCTGTGTTGATAGTATTTGTCTTTCAGCACTTTGAATATGTCAACTCATTTCCTGCTGGATTCCGCACTTTCTGATGACAAATTAGCTGTTAACCTTTTTTCAGTATCCCTTTTATGTGATAAGTCACTTTTCTCTTGCTGCTTTCAAGATTCTCTCTGTGTTGTCTTTCTTTTTTGATGATTTGACTATAATGTGTCTAGATGTACATTTATTTTAGTTTACACTAGTTGGATTTTTTTGAGATTTTTGGATTAGCAAGTTAGGATTTTTCATTAAACTTGAGATGTTTTCAGCTGTTATTTCTTTAAATATTATCTCCCTCTTTTGGGGGGATACCCATTATATTGCTATACTTAATGGTATCCCACAGGTCTCTAAGGCTCTGTTCCTTTGTCTTTATTCTTGTTTTTTGTTTGTTTGTTTGTTTGTTTTGTTTTCTCCTCCTCAGATTCAATAAATTTCAATCGACTAGTTTCTAGTTTGGTGATTCTCTCTTCTGACTCCTCAAATCTGCTGTTGAGTCTCTCTAGTGAATTCTTTATTTCAGTTATTTTACATTTTAACTCCAGAAATTCAATGGACTATGAAGCCAAGGTTGTGGTTAATTGGCTGTGTCTTTAATTTGTGTTTTCTATTTTGAGTATTATTCAGAAAGAGAGATTAAATGGAAATTCCATAGTGGTGTTCAGGTAAGACATTATCTTGCTAAATGGAGCAAAGACACTTCTTCTTTCTAACATAAAGAGAGATACAAGGAAGAAAGATGAAGCTAGCTGAGCAAGAGATTCCTTTGGAAACTTGGAAATATGACTTCCTAAGGAAGTCATATTTCTGTGTTCCTATATTATTTTAATTCAAATATATAACTTAAGAATGGTAGGAAAACATATAATCAAATGGAAATAGAAAAAGTATTCAAAACCTAATGAATAATAGACTAGTACATCCACACAATGGAATACTGTTCAGCAAGAAAAGAAATAAAGTACTAATACATGCAGCAACATAGATGAATCTCAATTGTATAAAGCTAAGTGAAAGGAGCCAGATTCAGAAGCCTACATATTCTATAATTCCATTATGTGACAATCCAGAAAAGACAAAATTATAGGAACAGACAACAGATCAGTGGTTAATAGGCAATGGAGGAGGAGAGAAGAGATTGACTAAGAAGGAAAATGAGAAGATTGTTTTGAAGAACTGTTCTATGTTTGATTATGGTGATGGATTTGCAACTATATGCATTTGACAAAACATAGAACTGAGCAGTATAATGGATGAATTACAATTTATGTAAGTTATACCTCAGTAAACCTGACTTTAAAAAAAGCTAAATGGAAATATTTTTAGTATCTATTATTTATAATTAAAATAGAATCCAAAGATTCAATTAGAACTTTTTACATGTAGCGCCTTTCACTTATATTTGAAAATATATAGAATAGGAAGTATTTAATGATCCAAAATCTACTGAGCCTTATAAAACTTAAAGATTATTCCCAAGCAATACCAATTCATGGATAAAGTTTCTTTTCTTTTGACAGCTTTCAGTGGGATCCTTCATTGCCCTGTAACAGTAAAGAAGGCGGTTCATGGACTTTTCATCAGGACATTCAGTAGTATGGTGGATTTGCTTTGCTTAACTGTCAATAATTTGAATATGTAATCACCATCCCTTTTCTTTTGTAGTGATTTAAAACTTCTTAGTATGACTAATGTCAGAATTTTAAGATCAATAGTCTTCCAACCATTAAACCTAAAATAGAACAAAAGGATATTTTCATGAAGTCAGAAAAATTTAGATTACAAGAGATGAAAAATTATTTGATTTTTTTCTTTTTTTTTCTCATTTTTATAGGCTCCCCTATCTTCCTGGTACAATGCCCTCAGTGGTGTCATGCAAGGAGGAGAGCTCTTGCTGTGGGCACAGCCCTCAGAGGCAAGTTTTCTTAATTTATTTTTGCTTCAATTTTGAGTATCTGCTCCTCAAGTCACCTGGCTCTCCAGAACATGAAATTCATAGATATGAGACATCATGAGAATCTTCCAGTCTAAAACCTAGGCTTATTTAGATACACAAATATATTTCCCCTCTTGTTTCTATTAACTTTGTATAACTTGGTCCATTAATCTATCTCTAATACAATGTCAGGTTTAATGTTCTCATTTGGTAATTATTTATTATCTTACATAAAATTGTCTAATTTATCCATCTCTACCTCTTTTATCTAAAGTTGAGATACTTCTGTTATTCCCATTTGTATAGAAAAGCTAGAATTATCAAATACCCAATTGTTTCATGACAATTAAACATTTTAAAGTTATATTTAGACTGCACGTGCAGAGTGTATGTTAGCTTACAAAGGAAATAAACCTCTTACTTTATTCAAATGAACATCACCAAGTTAATTTTGAGTGGATAGCTAATGAGATTACATGGATAAGATTTTTTTTTAAAGGCCATCACCCTGGGTCAAGCCAATATATATTTTCCCATAACAATTATCTTCTTAATGGGTATTGCTTTGTAGTAAATTACTTGCCTGAGACCCATGACATAGGTCAGTAGTAGCAATATAAATGTTAGAACAGTTGCTTTGAGTAAGTAATGAAAGATATGTTTCATTCTGTATATGTTGTTTTGTGGTACAAAGAGCTTATAATCTACAACTTTATATTCATACAACTGAATCGAGACACTTTGCATTTTTCCTTAAGTTTAACAGTTTCTTAACTTTGATTCCATAGAGACAATTTACCTTAGAGACAAAGGCTTTTTCTATATTAAGAGTGGGACATATTTCCTACAGAGAGTATGTGACTTACCTGTGAAGCTTTACAATAAAAGTTATATAATAATAAAAATGATGATGATGATAGTTAATCTTTTTTGATCACTTACATTTCTTGGAGTAATATTCAGTTAAGAATTTGTAGGTAAAACTAAGTATATCATAACATTCATCTTTAAAAATTCCAGAATATATTTTTACAAAGATGCTAAGATGAAATTATCTGATACTTGAAGTCAAACAAAGTTACATTACAAAACTGTTAAAAACTTGGGTTAGTGTGTGACACCCGGTAATTCGCTGAACTTCTATGAGACTGACCCAACACAGAGATTAGTCTGTGCCATTTGTATATATTTACTTATATTCACTTACTGAATAGAGATGAGGTAGCTACTTTTATTAACCTCATTTTAAAGATGAGGAAACCGAGTTTTAAAAGGCTCTAATAACTTGCCTAAGGTCCCAGAGATAGGACTAGAACACATGCAGTTCGGCTCCATGGCAAGTTCTAACCAAGACGTAGATCACTTCAAATGACCCAGCCTGCAGAGTATTCAGTTTAAAACTCTGGTGTTTATCCATTTGATTCTGTGTTGAAGTAGCATGAGTAAATTCCACCATAAAGTAATGGTTCTCACCCATAAGAGGTGTTTTGGGTGGTGATCCCTAGGGTCTGAAAAGTGTCTCTCTCCATGGCCAGGTATGTAGGCAGCATGATAACTCAGAAAATAGAGCTCACCAAATGGCCTCTGATGGTGAAAATGGCAAGGAAACTCCTTGGAGTAACATTTAGTTAAAAACGTGTAAGGAAAATTAAGTACTCAGAATTTTCTATCTAAATTCCAGAATACTTTTTTTTTTTTTGCAAAAAATGCTATAATGAAATTATCATGATAACTTGGAGTGAAACAATGAAAGTTCAATGGTGAAACTGTGACAAACTTGAGTTAGTGTGTGATATGGAGAAATCTGCTAATCTTCTATGAGACTTTAATAATCTCTCGTCTTTTGTGTGTGTGTATGTGTGTGTGTGACAAGGTCTCACTCTTGTCACCCAGGCTGAAGTGCAGTGGTGCAATCTTGGCTCACTGCAGCCTTGACTTCCAGAGCTCACGTGATCCTCCCATTTTAGCCTATCAAGTAGCCTGAACTACAGGCGTGTGCCACCACGGTCAGCTAATTTTATGTATTCTTAGTAGACAGGGTTTTGCCATGTTGCCCAGGCTGGTTTTGAACCCCTGGGCTCAAGCAATCTGCCTGCCTTGGCTTCCCAAAGTTCTGGGATTCCAGGTATGAGCCGCCATGCCTGGCTCCTCATCTCTTATTTAGGAGATTGAAATGGATACAAAGGTCCTTTCAGTGTTAAAAATTTGTTATGTTATTTAAATTTTTCTCAACGACTGGAAAATGCCATTCTAGTTAAAACACATTTTAAAATCCTATGACTTATAAAATTATACTTGAAACCAAAACACCATAAGTCAAATTTAGTTTTGTTTTAAAGCATGCAATGCTTTACACTTGAAATTTTTGACTAAAATTTCATCAGGACTAATTCTAAATCTAGGGAGAAGTTTGAAATGAAGAGAAATGCAGTTTAAAATATATTTTCATTTTACCTGAAAAATAATAAACTATTTTAAAAAATAAAATGATCAAATTGGAATGTAATAATGTACTCATAATTCCTTGGATAGGCATATTGTTTAGAGAATGTCTGTCTGTTTGGAACTCAATTGGACATTTGAGTCAGATACAACTCCTCAAACAATATGAACATTTTTAGATATTTCATGAATGAGTATTTAGGTTTCTATGGCAAGCCAAACAAAGATCAGTCCAAATCATCTGAAAAATACAGCAAGGCACAATTCACCTTCTTTCTCTTTGAGTAAACTGTCACTTAAAATAAATGCTGCATCTTGATACTGTCAAATAATTTTATTCATTTTTGCACCAATGTGTCTTCACTGAGAAATGTAAGTATTCCATCACTGTCCAAAGATTAGTAACTGCTAGTAAAAAAATTAAGAGAAATATTTAAATTACAAGGCATGATAGTAACTTTGTTCTGGTGTTTTCCCTAAATATACTGTACTAATATTCAATTTTTAAAACCCTTTAAAAAGAAACACTTTATATTTTTATGCTTCCATAAAATTAAGGATTATGTGGATTCTTAATGGGGGCTTACTAGTATATATTTTATTCTTTTGCTATATCTGCACTAATACATTTCAGAGTCTGTTTAAGAAATAAAACAAAAAAAGTTATTTTTCTCTCTCACATTCAGCAGAAAATATTAAAATAAGAAAATCCTAAGGATACTTATTGGATAATCTAACACCACTTCTTGGAAGAAATTACTTTATACATCCTTAAGGATTCCATTAATCATCATTAACTAGATTAGGATTGGAAGGAGAAATGATCCAGAATCAACTACTAAATTCAGAAGTATTTTTGAGGGTCTCCGAATGCCTTTCACACTATGTATCATTCTGGTAGGGTTTATAGGAAATTGCCTTTGATATTCCATTTTACCGAGGGTGGTGGGGAAGTCCATTTGAAAAGACATGAATATAAAGTCACTGAACAGTGCCTTTGTAATTGGCTTTCCGTGCAACCTGAGGAAAATGTCTTAATCTCTATTTTCCAACAAGAAATTAATTATTAACTCACGTATCCATCCACATGTGTTAAACATTTATTAATAATTGTGGTCTATTTCTGTCACAGAATGCTCTGTGGGTTAATCACTAGCCTGGGGCTTAAGAAGGTGTGGATGGGAGTTATACGTGGAAGAAAGCCCACTCGGGAGAAGATGAAGATGAATCACCAGGAGGGCTTGCTGGCAGCCTATAAGGCCTCACTGGGTGGGGTTAACCTAGTGATGCCATCAGGTCCAGCATCTGGTCCTCAGCATTGCATGCTTTAAAACAAAACTTTTTAGCAGCATGATTTATAGTCCTTTGGGTATATACCCAGTAATGGGATGGCTGGGTCAAATGGTATTTCTAGTTCTAGATCCCTGAGGAATCGCCACACTGACTTCCACAATGGTTGAACTAGTTTACAGTCCCACCAACAGTGTAAAAGTGTTCCTATTTCTCCACATCCTCTCCAGCACCTGTTGTTTCCTGATTTTTTAATCATGGCCATTCTAACTGGTGTGAGATGGTATCTCACTGTGGTTTTGATTTGCATTTCTCTGATGGCCAGTGATGCACACGTATGTTTATTGCGGCACTATTCACAATAGCAAAGAGTTGGAACCAACCCAAATGTCCAACAACGATAGACTGGATTAAGAAAATGTGGCACATATACACCATGGAATACTATGCAGCCATAAAAAATGATGAGTTCGTGTCCTTTGTGGGGACATGGATGAAACTGGAAAACATCATTCTCAGTAAACTATCACAAGGACAAAAAACCAAACACCGCATGTTCTCACTCATAGGTGGGAATTGAACAATGAGAACTCATGGACACAGGAAGGGGAACATCACACTCCGGGGACTGTTGTGGGGTGGGGGGAGGGGGGAGGGACAGCATTAGGAGATACACCTAATGCTAAATGACAAGTTAATGGGTGCAGGAAATCAACATGGCACATGGATACATATGTAACAAAACTGCACATTGTGCACATGTACCCTAAAACCCTAAAGTATAATAATAATAAAAAAAAATAAAAATAAAAATAAAAAAAAAAATAAATAAATAAATAAATAAATAAAACAAAACTTTTTATCAGCAGTTGGTTACCAGTCTCTGGCTGATGGATTAATGTTAACCAAACCTCACTGCAGACTTCTTTGTAAACCAGAATACAATGAATTTGTTCACAGAAAAGTGAGCAGTCTTTTTTCAGTGACCAAAATGATCAATGATACTACTCAAAGCATCCCGAAAGAATAATCAGAACATGGCTGTCCTGACAAGGAATAAGGCAAAAGGAGGCAAGTATTCCTGAGGAGGATCTGACTAACAAATGTGCTGACCTTACAGCAAAGAACATGCTCTACAATTCTCCTGTTCCCAAAATTGAGACACTGCTTCATTTTCTTTGCTTGTCCTCAACTTCTGGATTGATACTTTCTTCTTCTTTTTTTTTCTTTTTTTTTTTTTTTTTGAGACAGTCTTGTTCTGTCACCCAGGCTGGAGTGCAGTGGCACTATCTCAGCTGACTGCAGCCTTCGCCTCCCAGGCACAAGCGATTCTCATGCCTCAGCCTCCTGAGTAGCTGAGATTTCAGGCGTGCACCAGCTAATTTCTGTATTTTTTTAGTAGAGACAGGGCTTCACCATGTTGGCCAGGCTGGTCTGGAACTCCTAACCTCAAGTGATCTGTCTGCCTCGGCCTCCCATTACAGGCATGAGCCACTGTGCCTGGCCCTGATACTTTCTTACTTAGATATAAATATTTCACATTGAGCCAAGTTAGTTGTCCTTAATCAACTAACTTGTTCCGGGGCTCAGAGACATTCTATCTACTCCCATCATGTGCTGATTTAAGTAGTTTATCTCTCAGAGGACAACGTTGTGACTCCTACCTCTAAATTCTCTGGGGCATCTCACTCTGCCTTCACATACTGTCTATAAAAGTTCTCAGCATGTCATGGGAGAAAGTTCAAAGTATGATTTTTCTAGAATATTTGAAGAATACCAAAATATAAAAAACTATAATTCAGAGCATAAAATTTTGTCAAAATAACCAATGAATATAAATAAAAGTTTCTCTAAATTTGCTAAAACACTTAAATCATAAGTTAAGATAGTAATACAAAATATCTGTATTTAGGTTGAGTAATAGTTTTTGAACATTTCAGTGATGGGCTTCAGAATCACAGGTATACTAGTGCTATTATTACCTGTGACTTTTTCTCTTAGCTGAATTACAAAGTAAAATCTTAGTCAAATAAACCAAATGGTTCTGCACATTTGACTGGCGCAGGACTCATGATTATTGTCTTAGATTCCTTCTGTCAAGCAAAGTCCTAAGATCCTCTAATCCAGAAACAGCAAGGGTCTTGTAAGAAAAGGAAGGAAAAAATTACTAGATCTCATTTGGGATTTCTCTGACTCCTGGCTGTTCTGGCCACCTTCTGCCTGCCCTTGAAACTCCCCCAGCTTTATCTACAGATCATATTGGACTTGCCTTTGCATTTCTGCTTGAGGTTTGTCATATTCTTCTACTCTTTAATCTTAGCTCGAATTCACAGTACTGTGGGTTCTGTTGCATCTCCATCACAGCTTCTCCTTAGGTTTAACTTCTGAGCCATCTCACTGGATTCAACTCAGGGCCAGCTGACCAAGGTTCCCCTGTATTCATGCTCCAGCCCTTCCCCTTCTTACTGGACTGGAGATCTGGCTTGGATGCCTCCTTTCCTGCTTGGATTTAACTCTATCTGATCCAGAGGGTTATGATCTGTAGGTTCCAAAATGTATTCAATTGTGGTCCAACATAATCTTCAAGGAGTTGGGTCTCCAGCGACTTTGCATTGAGTACTACGTGATGCATTTAGAGGCAAGGCAGCTTCTTCCTATATACCTTCCTGTAAGTTCCCAAGTGAGTTATTTCTTTAAGAGGAGAAAATAAATTACAAAATGTGTAACATTCCTGCTGTACATGCCTCTTGGGCAGGCCACTCGTGTGATGGCTGTTTTCTTTTCCATACCCCTCACATGATTAGGCCAGGAAGACAGGTAGGTGTCTAGCTTTCTCTTTAGTATTGCCTCCAGACCATTATCTTTCCCCTCTTTATAAAAACATACAACTTTAAATTTCATGTCATCAGAGTATACTACCTATGACCTCTCCCTGTTGCAATAAAGAATCTACCATCCCCTAGGTCACTTCCCCTCATCCCTTGAATATTTAACTTCAAGATCATCATCTTATCTTCAGCACTGCTTCTCCTGTCTTAACTATTGGTGATTTAAACAATTTTTAAAAAATTTTTAACTGTTTTTGAGACAGGGTGTTGCTCTGTTGCCCCAGGCTAGAGTGCAGTGGCATGATCTTGGCTCACTGCAGCCTCTGCCTCCCAGGTTCAAGCGATTTTCATGTCTTGGCCTCCCACGTAGCAGGGATTACAGCTTGTGCACCATGCCTGGCTAAGTTTTGTATTTTTTAGTAGAGATGGGGTTTCGCCATGTTGGCCAGGCTGGTCTCCAACTCCTTGCTTCAAGTGATCTGCCTGCCTCGGCCTCCTAAAGTTCTGGGATTACAGGTGTGAGACACCACACCTGGTCCTCTTGGTGATATTAATATATGCAAAGATGATTCTTCTATCATTTTGACTGGATAGGCCCTGGACTACCTGCCCTGCAATGATCTTTTGTTCCTCTCTCAGTCTCTCACTGATGGTCATCACAGATCCTGGCATGACCAATAACTACAACACCTCCATAATCTCAATTTAAAACATCGCACTTTCTTTTTTTCTTTTTTCTTTTTTTTTTTTTGAGACGGAGTCTCACTCGGTTGCTCAGGCTGGAGTGCAGTAGTGCAATCTCGGTTCACTGCAAGCTCCATCTCCTGGGTTCACGCCATTCTCCTGCCTCAGCCTCCCGAGTAGCTGGGACTACAGGTGCCCGCTACCATGCCTGGCTAATTTTTTGTATTTTTAGTAGAGATGGGGTTTTACCGTGTTAGCCAGGATGGTCTTGATCTCCTGACCTCGTGATCTGCCTGCTTCAGCCTTTCTATCATCTACAATCTTTCCAGCGTATACCTGCTAGCACTTCAATTACAAAATCATTGGACTTACCTTGAGAGCCTCAGTTCATTTATCCTATCCTATTTGGATAGCATAAGATCTTTATTTTATCTCCTTTTTTAGAAGGAACTCCATGGTCAAGGATTGTAATTATTCATCATGCACACTCTTAACACCACTAGGCTCCTTTTTATTTTGTTATGATCATACTCATTTGGCTAAAATATAACCCTAGGTAGTTCCAATTCTCCATTACTCTTTGTCTGCATTTTAGCAGCTGAATATGGCTAGAAAAGCATACAATCATGCCTATTGATCTAATTTTAAATTTATGATCCCAAATCTCATGTATACTGTTTGGCAATCAATCCATATTCTTCGGCTTTATTCACTCCCTTACTCTACTAGATAACTATTTCACATTAGTTCTTTTCTCAAACCTCCAATATATCTAGCTCACTCCCAAATTATGACTTTGCTGCAAGTTCACTAAGAAATATGAAGCAACAGATTCCAAATTTCCTCTATCACATCTAATCCCTTACCTGCAACTGGTTTATATCCTCTGCCTTCTCTTCTACTATGGATGAACTATTTACTCTCTCTCTCTCTCTCTTTCACTCTTTCTCTGTCTTATCTCTACTGCATAATTCTCATTAGCATGCAACAATTTAATTTCCCCATCTTAAAAAAAAGTTCTCTTTCCCTTGACTCCACTTTCTTTTCCATCTACTACCCCATTTTCTCTCTTCTGTTTACAGTAAAACTTTTAAAAAATAGTTGGCTATAACTTGCTGCCTCCAATTTCCTTCTTCTTTTTTTTTTTTTTTTTTTGAGACAGTCTCACTGTATTGCCCAGGCTGGAGTGCAGTGATGCCATCTCAGCTCACTGCAATCTCCGCCTCCTGGGCTCAAGAGATTCTTCTGCTTCAGCCTCCTGAGTAGCTGAGACTAGAGGCACCCACCACCATGCCCAGCTAATTTTTGTATTTTCAGTAGAGACGGGATTTCACAATGTTGGCCAGGCTGGCCTCGAACTCCTGGCCTCAGGTGATCCCAAAGTGCTGCCTCGGCCTCCCAAAGTGCTGGGATTACAGATGAGAGCCACTCCCATTATTGTTAATTCTACTCCTTTCAGATTTTTGCTTCCACCATTCCATCATAATCTTCTCTTATCTTTGACAAATGGTATTGGGAAAACTGTGTATCCAGAAACAAAAGAATGAAGTTGGATCCTTACTCTACACCATATACCAAAAATGGATTAACTCAAAATGGTTTAAAGGCTGAAATGCAAGACATAGAACTATAAAACTTTTTTAAAAAGTAGGGAAATATATATGACATCAGATTTGATGGTGATTTCTTGGCTATGACACCAAAAGCACAGACAGCTAAAAAATAAATAAATTGGACTACATCAAAATTAGAAACTTCTGTGCATCAAAAATAATCAACAGAGTGAAAAGCAACCTGTAGAATGGGAGAAAATATTTGCAAATCATATATCTGATAAGGGGTTAATATCTAGAATATATAAAGAACTCTTACAGGCCAACAACAACAAAAACAAATAACCTAATAAATAACTCTCAGATATTTAAAAATGGCTAAAGGGCTTGAATTGAGCTTTCTCCAAAGAATATATACAAATGGAGAAGAAGCATGTGAAAAAATACTCAACATCACCAATGAGTAGGAAAATGCAAATTAAAACCAAATTAAAATTAGACATCATCTTACAACCATTAGGACAGCTACCACAAAAACAAAGAAACAGAAAATAACAAGTGTTGGCAAAGATGTGGAAAAATTGGAACCCTTGTTCACTGTTGATGGGAATATAAAATGGCACAGCCACTATGGAAAACAGTACAGCAATTTTTCAAAAAATTAAAAATAGAATTATCATATCACTGAGCAAACTCACTTCTGGGTATATGTTCAAAAGAATTAAAAGCAGATTCTCCAAGAGATATTTGCACACTCATGTTCATAGAAGCATTATTTACAATAGACAGAAGTCGAAGGCAACCTAGTGTACATTGATGAATGAATGGATAAACAAAATACGGTACATGTATACAATGGAATACTATTCAACCCTAAGAAAGAAGAAAATTCTGGGAGGGTGCAGTGGCTTATGCCTGTAATCCCAGCACATTGGGAGGTTGAGGTGAGTGGATCATTTGAGGTGTGGAGTTTGAAACCAGCCTGACCAACATGGTGAAACCCCAACTCTACTAAAAAATACAAAATTAGCTAGGCATGATGGCACATGCTTGTAAACCCAGCTACTCGGGAGGCTGAGGCAGGAGAATAGACTGAACCCAGGAGACAGATGTTGCAGTGAGCCGAGATCATGTCATTGCATTCCAGCCTGGGCAACGAGAGTAAAACTCCATCTCAAAGAAAAAAAAAGAAGAAAGAAAGAGGAAGGAAGGAAGGAAGGAAGGAAGGAAGGAAGGAAGGAAGGAAGGAAGGAAGGAAAGAAAGAAAATTCTGACACATAGGACAACATGGATAAACCTGAAGGATATTATGTTAAAAAAAAATCGTCACAGAAAGACAAATAGTGCATGATTCCACTTATATAAGGTATCCAGAGTAGTCAAATTCATGGAAATAGAAAGTATATTGGTAGTTCCTAGGGATTGGGAGAAGGAAAAAAAGGAGAAACTGTTGTTTCATAGGCAAAGAGTTTCAGTTTTGCAAACTGAAAAAATTCTGAAGGTTGGTTGTACAACAATGTGAATATACTTAACACTTCTGAACTGTACACTTAAAATGGTTAAGATTGTAAATTTTATGTTATGTGCATTTTACTATAATTAAAAATAAAAACTAAAAAGAATATTCTCTATCAAGGTCACTAATGACTTACATATTGTTAAATGCAATGATTAATTTTAAGTCCTCATCTTACTGAAGTATTAGCAGCATTTGATACAGTTGATTGCTCTCTTCTTTATTTGCTTTTCTCATTTGGCTTCTGACTACGAGCCTGGTTTCCCCTTATTTCTCTTCTTAGTCTTTGTTCTCTTTCCCTTACCACTAAATGCTGGAGTTACTCAAGACTCTGTCTTTGATCTTTTCCATTCTTGGCTCTCTCTTTCATTGATTACATCCAATCTCAAGACTTAAAATACCATCTCTGTGCTAAGGAGTCTAAATTTTTATCACTATCTCCTCTTTCACCTCTGACTAGCAATTGTATTTTCAATATCTCCATTTGTATGCCTACTTGATATGTCAACCTTAAGATATCAAAAATGAAAAAAAAACTTGAGCTTATCTTTTATTTTCTTTCACATCATGTATCTTACCTGTACGCAAGTTTTGTTGGCTTTACCATAAAAAAAAAAAAAACCAGAATCCAGTGACTTATAATCTCCATTGTGGTCAATCTGATCCAAATCACTCTATTTCTTGTGTAGATTGTTTCAATCATCTCTTGGATGATTTACTCTAACATGGTAGCCAGAATGATGCTGTTGAAGAACCCTGACTTGTTCACTCTTGCACTCGCTAGATGACTATTTCATACCTGCATCTTTTTCTTCGTACATCCAATACCCCCTCCCACATCATAACCCTCTACTGATGACCTTGCATTAATAATGCCACCCTATCTTCCAAAAACTCTTTAATGGCTTTCCATCTCACTCAGAATAAAAGTCAAAGTCCTTACAAAGACCTACAAAGCCCATTATCCATCTGACTTCATCTTCTATAGGGTTTGACTTTACCTCCTTGTTTAATATACTCCAGCCACCCTGACTTTACCTCCTTGTTTAATATACTCCAGCCACCCTGCACACTTTTTAATTTCTTGAACATTCTAGACAAGCTCTATCTCAAGCTGTTTGCACTGGTTTTTCCTTCTATCTGAAATGCTTACCCCCAGATATCTGCATGGGTTCACACCCTTTCTTCTTTCAAGTCTGCTTGAAATATCTCTTTCTCAATGAGGCTTTCCCTGATTACCCTATTTAAAATTCCAACCTTCCCCCAAAACTTCATTTTTTCTTCTTTATTGTTCCTCATAGCACTTGTCACCATCTGACACACAACGTATTTTTCTTATTTTTTTTTTTAATGTCTCCTTCCTACTAGAATGTAAGATCAAGAAAGACAGGTATTTTTGTCTTTTGTTCACTACTCTGGACCCTGTGCCTAAACAGTCACTGCAACACAGTAATTCTCAACAAGTATTTGTTGAATGACTTCATAAACATTTGCCATTCAGTAACCAGTGTAAGGCAGCATAATGTTTTATATTATTTTACCTTAGAAATGTCACCCTGGAAGGATCACTGGAAGCATACCATGTTTACTGTTTATTCTGCATAAAAAATCAGCATTTATGTTGACTTAAACTCTCTAATACCATTAAATAATTTTTTGAAGGCAAAGTCTATGTCTCTTACCTCTCCATTAATAAGGTTGTACCTGCACTGAGAGACCCCATTTTTCCCTTGTGCTGAGGACATAGAGCATACTGAAATACTTTTCTATTCTTTGAAAAAGGATTCTCCACAATCTCTTAGTCTTGAGTCCCCTATGTTTTTTTTAAAGCACCTTCTTAATAAGCTCTTTCTAAATTAAGCCCAACCATTCTTTCAACAAATGTTTATAGAGTTAGATTACCTTAGGCACTGTCATATAAACACAGAAGTGGATTCTGCCCTCAAGTAGCTTATAGTCCAGGAAATGGGATATCTACATATTAGAGAAAAACACAATATCATAATACAATGCAGCCAGCATATAGTAAGTATTTTGAGGTATGTAGAGGGCCCTATCACTGGCTGCAAAGCAGAGCATCTTCCCTTAAAGTAGCCAATAATAAGAAAGGAATAGAGAGTTTGAAAATAGGGTGAGAATTTGTGGCAACTGTTAAAAGAATAACGGTTGTGGCTGTTCAGAGCCCTCATGAAAAACCAGATTAAATTGAAATGGGCAACGCATGGTTAGTTAATAAATCAGATTTAGAATATGCCAGTTCAAAGCAAATGTTAGCGTTAGATAAATGTAGATCACAGGAAAGAAAAAAAAGAAGTATAATAAATCTAATATGTCCCACTTACTTTGTAGAGGCATATTTTGTAGGTGGAGTTCAATTTTGAAGCTTAGTGACTTAGCACTGTAATTTGTAAGATGCATATTTCTCTGAATTGGTAGCCATACTTCATGAAAGTAGGGCCATTTAAGATTTATTTGGATGCAGCCTTTAGATAACAACATTGTATTTTCTTTCACACCACTCCCAGCAGGCATGTGCTGTGGCTGTTGTTGATTGAGGACCACAATTCTAGCCACAGGAGATTATCTTCATCATTTTATTTCTCAGGGATTGGCAAACTATTCCTGAAGACAAAAATCCAGCCAGCTGCCTGATTTTATAAATAAAGTTTTATTGGAAGACTGCCATGCCCCCCATTCATTTACATAATATCAATGCTGCTTCTGCATTACAACAGCAGAGTTGAACAGTTGCAACGGAAACTGCAGACCATATGGCTCACAAAGCCTACTATATTTACTATCTGATTCATTACAAAAAAGACCTATCAAATCCTGGTCTATTATCTCCATTATGCTATTGACTCTTCACTGGGGACTCAACTGAAGATTAGAGAAACTCAAAAAGTGTAGGGAACAATAATCAGTGGAACCTCAGTTATTTTGAGTTTTTTTACCATTTGACTTATTTAAAACATCCTGAATTTTACCTGTACTAATTTTAAACAAATTAATATTGCCCTTTTTAGCCACATGGAAAGACAGCTATGGTGCAGTGAAAATAGCACTTGAAATAAATGTTGAAGATCTGGATTCAGGTTCTCCACTGTCAATTACTAGCTTTGTAACCTTGGACAAGTCACTCAAAAATCAAAGCCTGTGAAGCCAGAGATTAAAATAAGGGGAGAGCTATTTTGTACAACTAGCTGTAAAGATCAAAAGAGATAATAAAAGTAAAGGAGCTTTAGAAATTAAATAGTTACATCATTATCAGACATTGTTTATAATTCTAAGAATGTGTACAGCATATTTGTTAGGAAAGCAGGTTTTGTTGTTAGATTGATTTGAATAATACATTGTTATAAATATTAATTGAGATAATTTTTGTAAAGCAGATAGCACAATGCCTGGCCACATCAGCTCTTCTGTATTTTATTACCATCATTATTATGAAATAACTAGCATTTGTCTTTCATAGATATTAATTTTTTTAATGCTCTCAGCTGTTAGCCAATCTTTGAATGTTCTAATACTGGTTAATAAAAGAGGAAGACCATTCAGTATCCAGGGCAAACAATCACATTCCAGAGTTTGTGTACATGTGCTTCAACTGACTACCATTCCCAATACTAAAGGTTATCATTTAAGTCTCTTGAATCTTAATTTAATCTTCTTTCCACTGTTATCGTGTTTTATCCATTTTTACTGGTGTTTATTTTTATGTGCACAATACATTTCTGTTTATTATTTCCTATCTCCCACTGCTTTCCATTAATATATGGGAAAATGAGTAAGTAGATTTTTTTTCCCTCAGTACCCTATCCTACCACAATTCCTAAGTTAGCATGATATGAATATTACTCACTTTTAGCAAAACTAAGATGATAAAGGGCCACAAAAATCTTAAGTCCATTAATTTAGACAGAAAAAATATAAATATTAGCATTCTAATAACAGCCAAAGACAACATTTGAACACTTCTCTAGGAAAAGTTGCAAAATATAACATTAATTTAAAAATAGCTTTGGAATTTGTAATAAAGTGAAGACTAGAGTTATTAAGAAATTATTTTGATCTGATCATAAAAGTTAAGAAACCCAGGTAATTCTAATTGATAGCCAGGGCAGGACAAGGACTCTCTTCTCCCATTTCTGAAATATAACCTCCACTTCTTGCCACTAGTGACTCTCTATATCATGTTGCACTTTAAGGAGCCAGTGGATCTCCACTGCCTTCACCAGGAGAACTTGAAAAGTAATAGAGGCACTCCAGCCTGGGAGATAGAGCAAGATCCTGTCTCAGAAAATAAATGAATGAATGAATGAATGAGGCAATCTGGCCAACATTCCCAATTGACCTGATCTGACAAACACTAGCAACAACTCTATAAACAGACAAAAAGCTTTGTATTTTTTTTTTATTTTATTGAAGAACCAGGAAGATCTAGAAGTTTTATATGAGAGAGGAACAAATACTGAGATGCTAGCAAAACAAACAAACAAAAAAACTCTTCCAGGCTTAAAATTTTGAAGGAATGTATCATTTAACAAATGCTCCCTCCTCTACTGATCTGTCCGTTTCTTCTGGTGTCTTTTACCTGAGTTAGACAACTGAGCAATTAAAGGGAACAGCACAGTCTCTACAATAGGCCTCCCTCACTTCTAATACCAACTGCAAGTTCAGAGGATTCCCAGAATGACCCTCAAGTTAGATAACTTGCTAGAAAGACTCACAGAATTTACTGAATGCAATTTTCCTTACGGTTATGGCTTATGATTAGGAAAGACACAGATTAAAATCAGTTAAAGGAAGAAGCATTAGGGCAGATTCTGAGGTAGTACCAAATGTGGAGTTTGCATTGTCTTTGCTCTGTAGAGTCAGGACATGTTCCTTTCCTGAAAATATGAAATTGAAATGTGGCAATTTGCGTAGAGTATTGACAACCAGGGAAGTTTGCCTGAGCCTCTGTGCCCAGACCTCTCACTGGGGCTCCATCACATAGACATGATTGATTGATTGTCCATATGATTAATTTCTGTCTCCAGGTCAGCTCATACCATGTGACCCAAATCCCCCACCTTAAGTCACATTTTTACTATCTGGCTCAGCCAAAAGTCTCCATCCTAAATCACATTTTTATTATCTGGTGTTACCAGCCTCACTCTGAGATATAGATTGTGAGATCCAAGGCCCCTACGCAAACAAAGACACTTCTATCAGGCATGATAGTCTGAGAATTTAGAGATTACCTTACAAAAACAAAGGACAAAGGCCAGATGTCTTTTTGAACAAGGGTAAATACTTTCCTACACACCTATGACCTGCATGTAATCCCCTCCTCAAGTGTCTCTACTTTCTTTCAGAAACTACATCAAGCTTGCCTAACCCGTGGCCCATGGGCCTCATGTGGCCCAGGACAGCTTTGGATGCGACCCAACACAAATTCATAAGCTTTCTTAAAACATTATAAGTTTTTTTTTTTTAAAGCTCATCGCCTATTGTTAGTGTTTGTGAATTTATGTATGGCCCAAGACAATTCTTCCAGTGTGGCCCAGAGAAGCCCAAAGATTGGATACCCCTGCTCTACACCTACCCACAAGGTAAAATATTATCACCTGATTCCTTTTCTTATGATTTAAACTAGAAGAAAGCCTTAGTTTTAGATTTCTTCTGCCCAATCCTGACAGAGTAGGGTGGTAGTCAAGGTGAGAAATGACTCTAATACCCAATATAGACAGGTATACATTTCTTTAATTCTATATAGCTGAAGCCATTTTTTTCACAATTTCTTCTTTCTGCTCAGTAATAGAACAAAACACACAAAAAATATTAACAATGACTGCAACAACAAAATTGCTTAATTTTTTCTCCTTTAGGTTACTCAGTTTATGGTTTAAAAGTTTCATTTGCATAATTATTCAGTCAATTTAAGATTTAAATTTACATAACTCAAACTTAAAATGTCCTTTCAGGGCTACCCTCTTTTTTTTAATGGTTGTCCCTGCCCCATCTTCCTCCCTGGATGATGTTTGGGTATTGTGGGAAACCTGGTGAAAGAAGTAGAAAGACATCTAGTTTACCTGCTCTTTACTAAACCACACTGACTCTCATCAAGATAACCCATTCCAATTTGTCTTAGGGTAAGTCCCTTTATCCTTACTGTACTCATTGATGATATAAGTTCAGCATAGGTAGTTTAAGATGATCAGGACAACTAAAGACTTTGAATAAAGGGGGCATGAGAAAGTCAAGAAATTCCTCCCAATGATAGCAATTATAAAAATCAAAGAAGGTTATTTAAAACAAGTTGAAAGACCTGAAATAACCTAAATTGTATTTAAAAATATGTGTTTAATACAAAAAAGGCAGGAGAGAAGAAATAAAGTGAAAAATGAGATAAGAGAAGTAGAAAACAATTTTTTAAATGGTAGACCAAATCCAATCATTTCAATAATTACCTTAAATATGAATGGACTGTGCACTTCAAAAACAGAGAGTGCCAGACTGGATAAAAACAAAAGTTACATTTTAAATATACATAATCAGATTTAAAGTAAGTAAAAGAAGGCCGAGCACGGTGACTCATGCCTGTAATCCCAGCACTTTGGGAGGCCAAGGGGGGCAGATCACTGGAGGTCAGGAGTTTGAGACCAGCCTGGCCAACGTAGTAAAATCCCATCTCTATTAAAACTATAAAAATTAGCCCGCCATGTTGGTGCATGCCTGTAGTCCCAGCTACTCGGGAGGCTGAGGCAGGAGACTCGCTTGAACCCGGGAGGTGGAGGTTACAGTGAGCCAAGATCATTCTACTGCACTTCAGCCTGGGTGACAGAATGAGACTTCATCTCAAAAAAAAAAAAAAGTAAGTAAAATAATAGAAGAATATATACCATGTAAATAATAATAATAAGAAAACTAGAATGGTTAAATTAACATTATATATAAATTATATTATATATATTATATATAAGTTAACATTACATATAAAATATGTATAAGAATATTCTAGAGACAAAGAGATGTATTGCATAAGAATGTATTCATCAGGAAAATATAAAACTTATAAATTTACATTTTCCTAGTGACAGAGTGCCAAAATGCACTGAGAGAACCAAAAGAACAAATAGACAAATCCACAACTATAGTTTGAGATTTCAATACTCCTTTCTCAAAAATTTATGGAACTACATAGAAGACAGTAAAGATATAGACTTGAACAATACTAGCAACCAACTAAATTTAATTGATCTTTATAGGACACTTCATCTAACAGCTGATGAATATACATTATTTTCAAGTGTACATGTAGCATTCACCAAAATACATCATATTCTGGGACATAAAATAAGTGTCAATAAACTTAAAGGGATCGAAATCATATAGTATACATTCTCTGACTATATTAGAAACCAATAACACAACTATGTGAAAAATCCCTAAATATTTGGAAATTAAAGACTATAATTCTAAGTAGCCCATAGGTAAAAGAAGAAATCACAAGAAAAAATTAAAGATATTTTTAACTGAAAGAAAATAAAAATACAACATGTCAAAATTTATAGGATACATCTAAGGAGGTGCTTAAAGAAAAATTTATAGCTTTAAATGCACATATTAGAAAAATCAGAAAGCTAGCATCAACAACCAAAGCTTCCGCTTCATGAAGGTACAAAAAAGGAGTAAAAAATAAAAATGGAAAGAAAACATAATAAATGAATAAAAGAGTAGATCCTAATGAAATATAAAATGACCAAGAAAAAAAATCAATGAAACAAAAATCTAGTGCTCTGAAAAGATAAATAAAATGTGTAAATCTTTAGCTATACTGATCAATAAATAAAGAGAAGATAAAAATTTTCGACATTAGGAATAAAAGACATGGCATCACTATAGACTTTACAGCTATCAAAAGCATAATAAGATGATATTGTAACACTTTTATGCAAATTAACTTGATGACATAGATAAAAATGACTAGAACTTTTAGTAATATGTAAAATAGAAGTGGCAAGAAGGGACATCTGCACCTTGTTCCTGATTTTAGAGCAAGGGTCCCCAACCCCCAGGCCATGGACTAGTATAGCTCTGTGGCCTGTTACGAACCAGGCTGCAGAGCCGGAGGTGAGTGTATTTACAGCCACTCTCTATTGCTCACATTACCACCTGAGCTCCGCCTCCTGTCAGATCAGTGGCAGTAACAGATTCTCACAGGATCACAAACCCTATTGTGAACTGTGCATGTGAGGGATCTAGGTTGCATACTCCTTATGAGACTCTAAAGTCTGATGATCTGTCACTGTCTACTATCACCCCCAGATGGGACCATCTGGTTGCACGAAAATAAGCTCAGGGATCCCACTGATTCTACATTATGGTGAGTTGTATAATTATTTCATTATATGTTACAATGTAATAATAATAGAAATAAAGTGCACTATCAATGTAATGCACTTGAATCATCCTGAAACCATCCCTCTCGCCCTGATCCAAGGAAAGATTGTCTTCCACGAAACCAGTCCCTGGTGCCAAAAAGGTTGCAGACCACTGCTTTAAAGGATCAATAACTATTGAGTTCACCATTAAGTATGATATTAGCTGTGGCCTTTTATATACGGCCTTTAATATGTTGAAGTGTGTTTCTTTACCTAATTTTTTGAGAGTTTTTCTCATAAAAGGAAATCGAATTTTGTCAAACACTTTTTCTGTGTCTATTGTAATTATCATGTGATTTTATGCTTTATTCTGTTAACGTGCTGTATCACAATAGTTGATTTTTACATGTTGAGCTATCCTGCATCCCAGCTATATATCCCCCACCTGATCATGATGTATTATCTTTTTAATGTGCTATTGACTTCAGTTAGCTACTATTTTATTGAGAATTTTGCATCTATGTTCATCAGGAATATTGGCCTGTAGTTTTCATTTCTTCTGGTATCTTTGTTTAGCTTTGGTATCAGAGTAATGCTGGCCTCATAAAATGAGTCTGGAAGTGTTCCTTCCCTCTTAAATTTTCTGAAAGTGTTTCAGAAGACTTGGCATTAATTCTTCTTTAAATGTTTGCTAGAATCCACATGTATATACATCTTTTCCTGAGCTTTTCTGTGTTGAGAAGTTTTTGACTACTGATTCAATGTCCATTCTAGTACAGATCTGTTCAGACTTTCTATTTCTTCACGGTTTAGTCTTAGCAGGTTGTTTGTTTCTTCTAGGTTATCCAGTTTATTGGTGTGTAATTGTTTGTAATGGTCTCTTATGATCTTTTTTTATGTAGTCTCAGTTAAAATGTCTTCTTTTTCATTTCTGACTTGAGCCTTTTCTCTATTTTTCTTAATTAGTCTAAAAATTTGTCAAATTGTTTTTCAAAAAACCAACTCTTCACTTTGTTAATTTTTCTGTTTTTCTTTTTTCTATTTTATTTGTGCCCTAATCATTATTTCCTTCCTTCTGTTACCTTTGCACTTAGTTTGTTCTTCTTTTTCTAGCTCTTTGAGGTGGAAAAGTTTTTAATTAAGAGCTTTCTTTTTCTTTTAATTTAGATATTTATCACTGTAAATTTCCCTCTTAGAACTTCTTTTGCTAGATCTCAAAAGATTTGTTACATTATGTTTTTGTTTTCACTTGTGTCAAGGTATTTTCTAATTTCTTTTATTTCTTTTTTGACCTAATGGTTGGTTAAGAGTGTGTTGTTTAATTTCCACATGTTTTCCTTCTGCTATTGAATTTTAGCTTCATTCCATTGTAGTTAGTAAAGATACTTGATATGATTTCAATCTTCTTATATTTTTAAGACTTATTTTGTGAACTAACATGTGCTAGAGCTATCCTAGAGAAAGTTTCATATGCATTTGAAAAAAGTGTATACTCTGCTGTTTTTGGATGAACTGCTCTGCATATGACTGTTAGGGCTATTTGGTTAATAGTGTTGTTCAAATCCTCAGTTTCTTTATTGCTCTTCTGTCTGGATATTCTATCCATTATTAAAGTGTGGTATTTAGGTCTCTTACTATTACTGTATTGTTGTCTATTTCTCCCTTCAGTTACTTTAATGTTCACTTTTTTATATAGTCTGATATTGAGTGCATATATATTTATAATTGTTATTTTTTTCCTGGTGGGTGGACTCTTTTATTATTACATAATGTTCTTCTTTGTATCTTGTGACAGTTTTCACTTAAAGTCTATTTTTTTCTGATATAATTGCAGCCACCTATTCTCTCTTTTGGTTACCATTTGCATGGGATATAGTATTCTGTGTTTGTGTATATATTTATTTTTACAAACCAATTTCATATTTTCTTATATTATTATGTCGCTATTTAACAGTTTTTATTTCATCTTGGAGAATTCTCTTTAACATTTCTTATAATATCTGTCTAGTCATGATAAACTTCCTCAGCTTTTGTTTGAAAGATAGTTTTGGCACATATAGTATTCTTGGTTGGCAGTTTTCTTTCAGAAATTTGTATTTATCATCCCCCTTCTGGTCTGCAAGGATTTTGCCGTAAAATTTTCTAATACTCTTATGGATATTCTCTTGTATGTAAGAAGTAATTTTCTTTTTGCTGCGTTCAAAATTATCTCTTTATTTTTGACTTTTGACAATTTGATTATAATGTGGCTTGGTGTACATTTCTTTGGGTTCACTTTATTTGGTGTTTTTTGAACTTCTTAAATATGATGTCTATTTCCTTCCCCAGATTTTGGAAGAAATCAGTCCAGCCAGAGAGTTTGGAGGCTTCTAACAATTCTTTCCTTTTCCAAAGAGAAGCAGGAACTATGGGTTTTTGTCTGTTTACTCTGTGCAGAGCTGAGGGGTGGGGACCTGTGGTGTCTACTAGTCCATGCTACTATCTTCATTCTCTCCCAGGTGGCTAGACTATGCTGGACCTGCTAAAGCTCCAAGACTGGTAAGTCTGATGATATTTATTTGGGAAGCCCAGAGAAGTTGGGGCATTGGATGTGTAGATTAAATCTTTTCATCTTCAGGGGGATGCTGGGAGCTGGGATATTTTCTATCCACTCATTTTTTGCTGATCAAGGGAGAAGATCTATGGTATCTACCAGCCCAGTGTGTCGCCATTTCCATTATTCCTCAGGCAGACAGACTGGGCTGGTCCTGTCAGATCTCCACTAATGGAAAGACAGAAGCCAGTCCTTGGGGACCCTCCTCGGAAAAGTTGAAGCTCTGTGCATATAAACTAGTCACTTTCATCCCCTAGGAGAAGTTGAGAGCTAGAGATTCTCCTCTTGATTGTATGATGCCATTGCTGGGGTTTTGGGTTCTGGCAAGAAGATGTTCTGAATCTGCCTTTTAGTATTGATGAGTCTGGTTTCCCATTCACTTCATGTACAGAAGCCCTTCAGTTATTTTCTGGCTTTCTCACAAAATAATTTAGTCATGAGTTTTTGCTGAATCAGTGTGTTTATGAGGAGGGGGACCCAGGACTTCTTATTGTGCCATCTTGCTTTAGTTCTTAATCCAAGGCTATATCTGACCTATACCTTTTTCCTTCTCCAGAAATGAGAAATACCACTGATTTACTAGATGAAATGAGAGTTGAAAAGCAACTAAAATGTTGTCAGTAAATAAATTATGTTAGCTATAACTTCCCAGGCATTAAATTATTTTGCTCTCTATTTTCATGTTATAGTTTTGGATTTTTCTTTAGGATTATATGCATCTACCACTACAACCATCATCATTATTTTGCTGAGAATAATTTGACTTCCATTTCCTGCCTGAGGCCTGGATGCACTAAAATAGGAACTATATTTGCTGCTAAAGTTTGTTCTGGTATTTCGGTGAAATCAGAAATTCTGCCATTTCCAACGCACCAACTCTGATTACATTCTTTTAAATCTGGTGGGCTTTTAATAAAAGGAGAGAAAGAGGATTCTGTTTTCAATTTATCTCTTGTCACAGTTATATTGACTGTTTTCCATTTCCTCAAGGAAGCCATGAAATTAGTGCAATTATCTATGAATTCATATGCTAGTCACAGCATTTATTATAGGCTGACTAAGCAGAATGTCTCAGGTATATGTAAGCCTGTCTTTCAATTGCATGTAGATTTTATTACAACTGGCAAAATACCAACAATTGAAAGTACTACTGAATTCATAGAATCTATTTCTCATACATTTTCCAAACAAATGAATAATGGAACTGTAATTACTGTAATATGAGATTTCATTATTTTGTTGTTGCTATTATTAATAAAGTCATTTTTATAAATGAAAGTTTGGGTACCCTAATCTATTCTCATTGCTTTACCTACCTTAAGAAGCAGTTTTAGATTGGAATATCTCCTTTATTAATCTTTTTAGTTCTGCATGTTATTCCAGTCTAAATCTTAATTCCAGCAGCATGACCCTCTAGTCTGCTCTGGCAATCAGAGCATTGCAATCTTGGAAGTTTTATTGCCTGTAAGGAATTCTAGGAGAGGCATACAATTTTTTACCACATTCCCAGCCAGGAATAGTTATTTTACTCATACAACTTATTGTAATGGGAGTGTACTTTTCATATCTGCCCATTTTGACCACCAGAACATTTTTGTAGAGTACCATTCTTTAATTATAAAAATGACACATTAGGGCTTTCTGCCTGTGGATGCCACTGAAGAAACATCACTAACGTCTCTCTTCCCCCTGCCATCATGTCTAAGTAAGAGTTTCCTAAAGAGCCCAAACAGCTGCGGAAACTCCTCATCAGAGGGTTGAACTTTGAAAGAATCGATGAGAGACTGAAGAGCTATTCTGAGCAATGGAAAATGCTCACAGACTGTGTGGTAATGAGAAATCCAAATGCCAAGCACTCCAGGGTCTTTGGGGTTGTCACATGTGCCACTGTGGAAGGGGTGGATGCAGCCATGAATACAAGGCTACACAAGGGGGATGGAATAGTTGTGGAACCAAAGAGAGCTGTCTCAAGAGACCAGATGCCCACTTAATTGTGAAAAATATATTTGTTGGTGGCATTAAAGAAGATACCAAATGGCATCAGTTAAGAGACTATTTTGAACAGCATGGAAAAATAGAAGTGATTTAAATCATGACTGATGGAGGCAGTGGCAAGAAAAGGGGCTTTGCTTTTTTGCTTTTGTAACCTTTGATAGTCATGACTCCGTGGATAAGATTATCATCCAGAATTACTGTACTATGAATGGCCACAACCTTGAAGTAAGGAAAGCCCTATCAAAGCTAATGCTTCATCCAGCCAAAGAGTTCAAAGTGGTTCTAGAAATTTTGGTGGTGGTCATGGAGGTGGTTTTGGTGAGAATGACAACTTTGGTCATGGAGGAAACTTCAGTAGTCATGGTGGGTTTGGTGGCAGCTGTGGTGGTGGTGGATATGGTGGCAGTGGAGATGGCTATAATGGATTTGGTAACGATGGAAACAATTTTGGAGGTGGTGGAAGCTACAGTGATTTTGGCAATTACAACTATCGATCTTCAAATTTTGGACCCATGATGGAAGGAAACTTTGGAAGCAGAAGCTCTGGTCCCTATGGTGATGGAGGCCAATACTTTGCCAAACCATGAATGCAAGATGGCTATTGTGGTTCTAGTAGCAGTGGTAGCTTTGGCAGTGGCAGAAGATTTTCATTACTGCCAGGAAACAAAGTTTAGCAGTAGAGTAGAGCCAGAGACATGACAAGGAAATTACAGATTACAACAGGTCTGCGAACTCAGCCAAACACAGTGGTGGCAGGGCCTAGCTGCTACAAAGAAGACATGTTTTAGACAATAGTCAGGTGTATGGGTAAAAAAACTCTAGGACTGTAGTGGTGACTAATTGTATAATAGGTTATTTTAGTTTCTGGTCTGTGGAAAATGTAAATCATTCCAACAAAAGGCTTCAATGTAGAATATTTTTTACTTTTTGCACCCATGCTGTTGATTGCTAAATGTAATAGTCTGATCATGACATTGAACAAGTGTGTCTTTAAAGACAATACATTAGGTACATTTTCACACCTTACTAAGGAAAACATAATTTTACTGCCTGCACAACACCTTTTTTGCTGTATGATTAGATTTAATAAATTTTATTGCTTATAAATAAAAATACATACCCTGGTATATGATTTTTTTAATATAATGTTGTGCTAAATTTACTCAAAGAGTATAATAAACATGTTTATGGCCCTTAATACATATTCGTAAATTGCTTTCCAGAAATATGTTGCTCATTTAAACTCCCACTAGGAGGTAAACTTCTATTGTGAATTTCACCTCCTCTTTACCAAAACTGATGATTTCTATTTTAAAAAATTGTTGATAATTTGGTAAAATTTATTAGAAAGGTAGAACTTTTTATATTTTATTGTCTATTTGCATTTCTTCTTCTGAGAATTGTCATCTCTTATTCCTTTTAGCATTAGAACTTGGTTTTCTTTAGAGCCTTTTATTTTTACAGTGTTCCTTGTTTTGCTCAATTTGCAGCTAATCTTCTGTGTCCTTGCACTAAAACCATCAATTTTATCTCAATTGTAGAGGTTCTGTAACCCTTCTGACTATAACTTTTCAGAGTTAACATATTAGAGGATTTTCTTTCTCACCCACATTTATACAGCTCTTTTTTCATATTATAGTGCAGAATTGGACAAATGCAAGGACTGTCCTCCAAAATTTTTGCTGCCCATTTTGCTCTGGAGTTGGCTTTTCTATCTAGACTGTATCTTTACTTCAGATATGTTCAAATTTGTTTATTTTTTTTTCAGACAGAGTCTCACTCTTGTTGCCCAGGCTGGAGTGCAATGGTGCAATCTCAGCTCACCGCAACCTCTGCCTCCTGAGTTCAAGCGATTCTCTTGCCTCAGCCTCCTGAGTAGCTAGGATTACAGGCTGCTCAGGAGTTTCTCCATGTTGGCCCGGCTGGTCTCAAACTCCTAACCTCAGGTGATCTGCCGGCCTCGGCCTCCCAGAGTACTGGGATTACAGGTGTGAGCCACTGCCCCTGGCCGATATGTTCAAATTTATACCATCTCTTCTGAGATGCAGTGGTAGGACGTGAAGGTTGTTAAGCCATCCTAGGTTTAGGTCAAAAGGCGGACTTCCTTCTACAGATAAGCCATCAATTCTTTGATACCATCCCATGCTATTAAACACATCCTCTAAGACAGTCACTTGAGGTTGTACTATGTATCGTTTCATCATACAGTTCCAACGGTAGTCTGTAAAACTGACTACCAAGTGTCTAGTCACCGCCATAGCAACTTCTACATTGCAGAAAGAAACAATTTGGCAATGAAAATGACTTAAAGGGTGCATCATCTCTACTTTTGAATCATCTGACTTCTTTCCACAGGCAATAAAATTAAATACTCAAACCAGATCAGTGAGGTAAGGATGAACTTTCGAATACATGTTGTTGAGACACCTGGCAGATTTTGTTAAGCCATCCTAGGTTTAGGTCAAATATTGAACTACATTTATATATTTCTGAAATAAGCCACATTTAAAAAAATGATGTACTATCATTTTTTAAAATGTAATGTTGAATTCTATTTGGTAATATTTTATTTAATATTTTGTCTTATATTTAAAAATAAATTGCAATTTAATTTTTTAAAGTCCAGCCAAGTTTTAGGGTAATTTGACCCAGACCACACTTGGTTTCCTGCCTCTTCTGCTGAATCTTATATCTTGGTTTACCAATCACTGAGCCTAGCTCTTCTTTTTTTTTTTTTTTTTTTTTTTTTTTGTCAAAACGTGAACTTGAATAAAGTAACTACAAGAAAGTAGAGAGTCAGAAAAACATGATTTTTAAAAAACGACAAAGATAAAATCTTCCATTGAGACTTATCAACATTTTCAACCTTCTTTAGGGGTATTGTACTTTGTAGCATTTAAAATATTTGTAACATTTCCAAGTTTTCAATTAAAAAATAAGATAGGAAAAAATGAGAAAATTAAAAATAAATTTAAAAAATTAATTCACTGTTTAATTGAAAAAAAAATTATGAACGACTGGCCTAGACTTTGCTTCTTGATCATCTGAATTCTAGCTCTTACACATGTGTTTGGGGACCTTCACGCCTCTCCTTGAAGGGACTTCCTGGGTTTTGCCCCATTTGAATCATCATGTGACTGGTTTCTGTTTCAGGTTCCTGACCCCATTCAGACTAAATTCCAAACAATTTCCATTTGTCTCCTTCCCACTTTCTATGTTTAACTTACTCCTAGGACCATCTGATAAATCCTCAAGGACCAAATACTAATTACTTCTGCCGATAAACTCTAAACAACTGGTTCTTTACTGCCCCCTTGAGGGCCTTGGCCTCCACACACGCTGTGGCCTGTTCTAGAGGTGCTTAGTCCTTGCCACCTGGCTTATTCTCTCCAGAACAAGGACTAGGTACAAAGAATACACTATGCTGAGAGCAGCAGAGAAGACAAAGATGACACCATTCCTGTCTTCAAAGGACGTAAAAACTAGATGGACAGAGAAGTGAGGCTTGTGTGTGTTTAGGGTACAGGGGTTAGAAGGAGGGTGTTGTAAATCAGGCACAAGCATTAGTCAAAAATTAGCTACGAGTCTCAGGAGGCAAAGGGGTGGTTCAAATGACCCTATAATAGTCAAGAGAGGGAAAACGGATGTCACTATGACAATGAGGAAAGACTTCATGGAGACATGCTTCAGAGCTCTGCAAAAGGTAACATCACACACGGACCGTGAGGAGGGAATCCCCTATGGGAAAACATGGCATGAGTGAAAAGATCAGCAGAAATAGGTGAAGATAGGAAGGGGATATTTTGGCTAGAATGAAGGATTTACATGGGGCAGCAGAATGAGAGAAAAGGCTAGAAAGATAGTTTTAATCCAGATTGTGGAGGAAATTACATTTATCTCATCACTAACAGAAGGCTTTCCCTGAAAGCAGATTCTGTTAGTAGGCAAATAGAAAAGAGAATTACAGAGGGGAGTGCAAGAGAGAATCAGATATGGAGGGAATACAGGGCTGAGAATACAAATACTGAGTAGTAGGAAGATGAATAAAAGAGAGAAAAATGTCAGCCCTACGGCTTTTTCTATAGTCTCATCATTCGCATCCTACAGAGCACACAGGTTACATGCTACATGAAATAAGGTATTGCGATCAATACCTTTGGAGATATGTCCTGTGAAGTACAACAGGGACTCAAACCACATAAAGCCTCCAGAAGAACTGCTTTATGACTGTGTGTGTGTGTGTGCGTGTGTGTGTGTGTGTGTGTGTGTGTGTTAAACTAGCAGTCCACAGGTGGGAGTTTTGTTATAAACGGTGCAAATGTTGACTGTAGTTATCACTTGAGCCCGTCAGAAGTATATCACAGACATAACCCTGCCACCCAGAGATAGGTGACTTTTGCCAGTGTTTGGCCATTGTGTGTAGCAGCAAGTGTTTCTAAGCTGAGTTCAGTCCCTATAAGGATCTTGTTATTCTACTAGATGTCCTGATGAGATCACCAGTTTGTTGTTCAAAACAACAAAAAAAGCATAATAAAATTGTCAGTTAAATGAAAAAGCAGCATACCTAACTTGTGTAGTAATTATTTTTTTTGCTACAATAATGAAGTACTCCAGAATGTAGTGGCTTACAGCAGCAATAAACATAAATTATCTCATACGGTTTCTGTGGGTCAGGAATTCAGGAAAATATTTGCCTGGTGGTTCTAGCTAGGAGTCTCTCTTAAGGGTACAGTGAGGATGTCGAGCAGGGACATAAACATCTGAAGGCTTGGCTGAGCTGGAGGATCTACTTACTTACATGGCAGGTAAACAGGTGCTGGCTTGACAGGACTTTTCCATTGGGTTGCTTAACTGCCCTTATGACATTATGACTGGCTCAACCCAGAGTGAATGATCCACATTAAGAAAGAAGCCCCAATGTTTCTTATGACCTAGCCTTGAAATCCTCACATTATAATTCCCATACTATCCTACTGGTTGCAAAGGTCAGCCTCACTTGGAGACAGTGAAAGGGGCCTATACAGGGACTTGCATGCAATGAGACAAGGCTCTTCAGGAAGCGTTTTGGAATCTGGTTACTATGATAATTCTACCATAAAATGCTATTCTACAAAAGAAAGTATTTTGTGTCTTAGCTAAATTGCTATAGTGAAAAAAAGTCACATCCCAATGGCACACATTAGTGTATTTAAGATAATTATTGAGTGGGTATTTAAAAAGAAAAATAATTTTATAAGTAAACACAAATCCAAATAATGAAGTTACAGTTATAGAAGGGTATACCTTTTGGAGTTTGCTATTTATTTTAAGTAATTTTAAAGAGTGTTTATTTGTTGCATGTTGACCTGCAATAGGAATCCCTTTACAAATTTGCATCAGTAAGATTTAAATTTCATTTTTTCAGCAATATGACACACTCAGTTGTGAGAGAAACCCTTTCCAGGGTTTATATTAAAATGATGCATAATAGAGGAAGACAATTTGCCACTCTCTTCGTTGGTTCTGAGCAGAGAGCAGAAAGTATCTCCTCTTCAAATCCCTAACCACCTCTCCCAACAGGTTTGGGGCCTAAAACTACACTGCTTATGTGGCTTCCCAAACTGCAGGCCAAAGGTCTGAGTTACAGTTGCCCTAAGTTGATAATGTTCTCAAGTGCCTGGCAGAAGCAAACATGAACTGTCACTGGGAGAATGTGCTTTAAACACAACCTTCAAATAAGTTGCACTCATGAAATTCTAAGGAACAAAGGCTCAAAATAAGAACTTACTAAACACTTGGGGAGGCCAAATTTCATGAGCAAGGGTCAGCTGAGACAATAAACTGCAGATTTAGGACTTCCAAGAATGCAGAGTTTGGAATTATCAGATAAAGATTATAAAATATTTAACATGTTCAAATAAGTAAAAGAATAAGTGGAAAGTAATGTTAAGAAAAAGAGACTATCAAAACTGACCAGAAAGATTTTTAAAATTAAAAACAAATAGAATTTTTGAAAATAAAAATTTCATAATTGAAATTAGAAATTAAGTGTATGAATTCAATAGGAAAACGGATCAGCTAAAGAGAGTACTAGTGGACTGGAAGACAGAAGTGAAGAAATCATAATTTGTAGGACAGCTAGAGAATGAGATGGAAAACAGCAGAGACTAGCAAAAAGAGCAGTCAGAGTGATAAGGTCCAACTTAAATCTTGCAAGAGTTCCAAAATAAAGAAAATAGGAAAGAGGCAGTATTAAAATAGATAGTGGCTAAGAAATATCCTCAGTGAATGAAAGAAATCAATTTTCAGGTTAAAGAAATGTAATAAATCCCAAGTACAATGAATAAAAAAGAAAAAACAAAAATCCCCAATTCAAAAGTCTAAAGTCAAAGAAAAAAAACAATGAAAATGCAAAAATCAGGAGAAATAGAAAATCCAAAATGGAAAATAAAAAGATAGAGATAAATCCAAATATGTCCATTATTATAGACAGCATAAACTAGTTAAGAGGCAAAGACTGTGAAACTGAGAAAGTCCAGTTATACATTATTTAAAAGAGATACATCTAAAACATAAAGACATGAGAAAGTTGAAGGTAAAATGATGGGCCAGGCATGGTGGTGGCTCACACCTATAATCCCAGCACTTCCCAAAGTGAAGGCTGAGGTGGGAGGATTGCTTGAGGTCAGGAGTTTGAGAACAGCTTGGGCAACATAACAAAATCCTATCTCTACGAGAAATTACATAAATAACATTTTTAAAAGTAAAAATAAGAAAAGGAAAAGAAAATGATGAAAAAAGATTTACCAGACAACAGCAGAAGAGAAGAGGAAAAGGGGAGGGCAAAGGAAGGAAGAGGGATTGTGGAAAAAAGAAGAGGAGAAAGGGAAAAAGAAGAGGATGAAAAGGAGGAGGAGAGGGAGAGGGGGAAAGGATAAGGAAGTGGAAGGGAAAGATAAAGAGAAGGAGGAAGTAGGAAAATGTGGGGAAGAGAAAGAAGAAAGTCAGTGTCACTTTTAGCTAGACATAAAGAAGGCCACTACGTGCTGATAAAAGGTTTAATTCTCCAGAGGATGGATAGAGTCATCAGCAAATAAAAATACAGAACATCCGGTTAAATTTTAATTTTAGAAAAATAACATATTTTCTTGAGTATACGTTTGTCCCAAATATTACATGACATACTCATATTAAAAAATTATTCATTGCTTACCTTAAATTGAAATAGCCTTATATTATTTGCATCCCTGGAGGATGAATGTATCTCCTAACAGCCTCAAAACATATGGAGGAAATAACAGAACTACAAAGAAGAATTGATAAATTTGCCATCATTGTGGGCGATTTTAACACACTCTTAGGTATTTGGCAAGTATTCAAGCTTATTCTAATGAACATCCATATAATGTTATGCACAAAAAGATATAATACACATTTTTTAATGTCCAAATGGAACATTTATAAAATTTGATCACCTACAAGATCACATAACAAGTCTCCATAAATTTCAATCAATTTCTATTTAAATTCTATTACAGAGTATATTCTTTGATTTTAATGTAAATAAGTTACAAACCATTAATAATAATAGAAAAACTGTGTACATTTGGAAATCAAAATAAAGCCTATCATTTAGGAAAAGACAATTATAAGAGAAATTAGAAAATACTTGAAATTGAATGATTTTTAGAAAGCCACATACTAAAACTTGAGAAATATGGCTAAAATAGCATTTTGAAGGAGATCTATGGCCTAAAATGTTTATGTTAAAGAAGAAAAAAGGCCAAAAATGGTGAGATAAGTATTCAACTTAAGTAGTTAGACAACAGAATGCATGCAAAGAAAGCAAAAGGAAAGAAAAAATAAAGATGAGTGAAGTGAAATAAAATGCAAATCAAAGATCTAATAGATCAACAAAGACAAAAACTGGCTCCTAGGAAAAGCTCATACAATTGATACAACTTTAGCAAAATCAATAAAAAGGAGTGAAAGCACTAACAAAAAGTATTAAGATGAAATAGTGATTATAACTTCCAACAGGTCAAAGGTTTAAAGGATAGTTAAGTAGTATATGACAACAAATATGAAAACTTAAGAGAAAAAATTTTCTAGAAAAACATAACTTTCTCATACTAACGACAAAAGAAAATACCTGAATTATTTTGCATTATATGGGATTATTCTATGTGAAAATTGCTTAATAGTGAAAATCTTCTCCATTAAGCAGAAAATAGGTCTAGGAGGTATACTGGAACAAAATTCCAATATTATTTATACTCCCTTAGAAGACAGTAAAAGAGACAATACTCCCTAACTTTGGTACTGAAATCAAAGACAATGTAAGAGAATAAATTACAGGTCAAGTTCATTCATGACATAATTGCAAATATTAGCAACCCAAACATAGTAAAAAATAAAATTGATATAGATAATGAACGAGTTGGATTTAACCCAGAAATGCAAAGTTAGTTCAACATTAGAAAGAATGTTAATACAACTCATGGCATAAACACAGTAAATAGAAAATAAAGATATAATCATCACAATACTGACAAAATTCAAAAACTGTATATGTAAAAACTTAAAAATTACAAAAAAACTGACTGAAAAACTTATACCTAAAAATGATACAGTAAAAGCATTTCCATTGTTTGAGAGAACAATAAGAATTTCCAGTCAACACTGTACTGGATTTCTTAGAAAAAGAATAAAATATGTAAAGATTAAAAAGACAGAAACCCTACTGCCTTTATTCACGGAGGTATATACATAACATTTGCAGAGAATGATTTTGATTATATTTACCATTAGAATTAATAGAAGTTTAGCCTAATTGCTGAATTTACGATCAGTTTATCAAAGTTAAATAATATCCATATGATTTCACTAAATAGTTGAAATATGTAAGTTTTAAAAGTCATTTATGACAACAACTGAAAATATATGTCTATATCTAACAAATATACGTGAAATCATAAGAGTTATTGAAATAAAGACCTTTATTTATAGTACATCTGGGGAGTATATATCATTGACTGTAAGAGTGAATACTATAAAGATGTCAGTTCTCCCCAAACTGATCTCTAGATTTAATGCAACTTCATTTAAAATCCTGACTCCTTCTCTAACTTGAAAAGCTAAATATGACATTATATATTAAAAAAATAGCAAGGAAATCTAAGACACTCCTTTAAAAAATTGGGCAAAGTGACTTGCCTTACCAGATGTCAAGAGCTATCACAAAGCTATGATTTAAGCAATACATTATGGGTGTAAGAATAGACTGATAGGTGACAAGAATTGAATACAAATCAAAGAAACTGATTCACAAAAAAATGAAAAACTGAAAATGTTAATAGAGATGGCATTGCAGATCAGCAAAGAAAAGAATGGCTTTTCCAGAAATGGTTCTGGGGCAACTGGTTATGAATATGAGAGACATGAAATTAGATCTCTACACAATATACAAAATTCAATTCCAATGTATCAAAAACTCAAATGTGAAAGGCAAAATTTTGAAACTTTTGAACCCGGGAGGTGGAGGTGGGAGTGAGCCAAGATTGCACCACTGCACTCCAGCCTGGGCAACACACACAGTGAGACTTACTCTCAAAAAAAAAAAAAACTTTTAGAAGAAAATGTGTGAGAGTATCTTCATCAATTTTTGGTAAGCTTAAGTCATTTGGAAAAAGTAAAAAAGAATATATTTATCACTTCCTACTAGGAAAACTTTCTCAAACAGCATAAAATGTGCAAACAGCATAAAATGTACAAACCACCAAGGAGTAATTAATACTTATTAAAATGAATTAATATACTCCATTAAAATAAACTTTTATTATTCAAAGACATTGAAAACAGTCAAAAGATAAACACAAAGCTGGTAGAGAATATTTGCAATGCAAATAATGGCCAAAGGAATGGTATCTAGAATGAACAAAGTCCTGAGACAATTTTTTAAAAATGCCAATCCAGTAGAAATATATCAGCGAAATATGTGGCTAAGTACTTAACAGAAGAGTTCAATAATGATAGGAAGAGCTTATTAAACTAATGTAAAAGTGTGTAATACAAAGAGTTGCTCATTAGTAATCATGGAAATGCCTATTAAAACCAAAAAGTGATACCATTGCACACATACCACCAGAAGGGTAAAAGCTTAAAAGCCTCAAAATATCAAATATTGGCAGGTAGGCTGGGTAATAAGTACTTTCAAACATTCTTATATCCTATATCCCAACAATCCCATTTCTATTCATATACTCCAAAGAAACCCTGGCATATGTGCCCAAAGAGACATGTTCCAGAACATTCATTAAACTCTTTGCTTTCATAGTAAGAGAGAAAAACAATTCTGTTACCTAAATTATATAGTACTAAAAATAGATAGGCACAGACAATAATGATTTAAACAATAATGTATTATTTTAATTACAGCCTGATATTTTATAAGTTGTTTTTAATTTGCTCTGCTGATAGAAAATAAAAGTGTGAAGGTTCAAGATGTAGCAACTTGCCTGAAATGGTTAAGTAAATTAGCAATTCAACTTATTACCGAACTATATTTTCATCTTTCTGTGCTCTTTTCTTCAGATCTCACAGTCTTCCAACCAAGTCACTAATTTAGTAATTTTCAGTTCTCTTAATAGGACATTTTTAAGTGTCCATGCATGTTTCAAGATATTACTGACTCCATCAACAGTTTTTTATTTCACTACTCAGGGTGAAGATGGCATATGTTTGGTTGTATTAACATATTCTGAATTATTTTCCTTAAAAACTGAAATAAAACCCACAGGGAAAAATAGATGCTTAAATAGGCCAGGTAGTAACCCAATCTGGCAGAGAGTGAAATTTTAGAAGTACTATTCTCCCACTTGCCATGCCTGATTAGGAATGGGAGGAAAGAAAATTAACATTCATTGATCATCTACTATGTTCCGGATGCTTTGCTTTCAATACTTTGTTTAACCCTGAGAAACCCAAAAGGTGGGCATTATTTTATCTGGTTTGCTGAAGAAGAAGCAGAGATATAGTGACAGACAGAGTGAGAGCAGGAGAGAGAGAGAGAGATTTCTTTCTTTCATTCCCAAGGATCCATCTACTAGGTGGTAAAGTTGGGAACCCAGGTCACTCTGGTCCAATCCTCGTGCTTTTTTCTTCATGTTGTGCCATCAAACACAAGGATCTCTATTTGAAGGTCTCATACAAGCCATTTGGTGTTCAGCTTTAGGATCTATGCTTCAGGTCAAGGCCTAAGTGAGAAGAGGATGCAGGATGTCTTAGTGACCTCAGCCTCAAAATGTCTCCCAAGCCCCTAAAAAGAGGTGGAAAAGCTAGCTAAGAAGAGAGTGCCTGCCTGGGAGTAACTGAGGCAAGAGAGGCCTTCCTTTTGCAGAAGCTATGAATAGACAGCCTTGAAACAAAATTCTGCTGGAGGATGAAACTGCATTTCTGGGGACCCCATTACTCTGGAGAGAATAATTCTGCACTATCTGTGCCATGAGAACAGATGTCAGGCTACCTAGACAGGAATGAGTAGACATAAAGGCAAAAGACCAAGAAAGTTACCATGTCTCAGGGAAGGCCAATAAAGACTCAGAGGACACAAGTGAACTCACTGTCTTCACTGCCATGAGCTCTTTCTTGCCCAAAGAGAAGAGAAGGAGCCCTAAGGGAAAATATGGTGTTTGAAATGAACCAGTTGAATTCCTAAATTGATTGAATAGTCACTTAAAAAGACTGTCTTAAACCAAAGACTACATCCTTTGAAGTGATGGTTCATTCTAGGTGTCAACTTGGCTGGACTAAGAAATACCTGAAGAACTGGTAAAACATTGTTTTGGGGTGCATCTGTGCAGGTGTTACCAGAAAGATTGGTGTGTGAGCCTGAGTGGACTAAGTGGGGAAGGTCTGCCCTTGATGTGGATGGGTATTGTCCAATCACTGGGGGCCTGGAAAGAACAAAAACAGAAGAAAGGCAAATTGATCTTTTTCTCCCCTGGAACTGGGATACACTCTTTTTCCCCTGACCTTGAATGTCAGGACTCCAGGCTCTCAAATCAGACTTTAGACTCCAGGAATTACACCAGCGCCCCTCTCCACTCACCTCCACTTTGTTCTCAGGCCTTCAGACTTAGACTGAGCCACACCACCACTACGGGCATCTCAGGGTCTCTAGCTTGCAGACAGCCAGTGTGGAACTTCTCAGACCCCATAATTTTCATGAGCCAATTCTCCTAATAAATCTCCTTTCTTCTCTCTCTGTCTCTCTCTCTCTCTCTCTCTCCTTCTGTCTCTCTGGAGAACTCTGATTAATACACTTGACTACAGGTCTTCTGCTACCAAACACAAATGTAGGCTCATGAACAAGGTGAATTTATTTCCAAAGAAATAGTTGCATGTCTCTGCAAATGATTTGTGCCTATACATTTAAAACCCATGCTGTAAGCATTATTAATCCCATTTTGTAGATATGAAAATCAGCACTCAGAAAAGTTAGAGGCATTTTCTATAGCCATAGAGCAAGTAAATGGCAAAGTAGAGGGTTTATTCGATATTCATTTGTTCCAAAGCTCATTCTCTTTCCACGTCAGTAAGACCTGATTTTTAAGGGGAAAATGCTGAAGTAGTCTCCCTGCCTCTAGACCTCCATATTCTAAGGTGTGGGTCTTGTTCTTGTTTATGTCTCCTTAAGACTGCTGCAGGGCACCCACACGAGGTACATAATGCGTATGATCACAGCAGGAAGTCCAGCGTTACTGAAACTTCATTCGAGAACAACACATTCCCTACAATTGTCATATTTGATAACTACTTAGTGAACAAGAACATCTCATTGAAAACAAATGTCAGTCCCATTAAGACATAATTATTCTCTTCTTCTAGTCTGCTCAAGAAAGAACAGAAACTCTAGACAAATGTGCCTAATTTTGTAAGTTATACACTAACACAAAGCACCCTGCTGTGGGTGCCCTTATTTCCATAAAGCCAAATCTCAGCACACAAAAATACAAGCTCCTACAGTGCACACTTTCTTCCACCTCTAGGGGTAAAGGCAGACTCCCCAGTGGGGTGCCTAACTCAAGAATACAGTGCTATTCCAATCCTAATTAATTTCCAGGGTGTGTCCAGCTCTTCTGATTTTTGCTTTCTATGAGGATGGGGTGCCAGCGAGCCCAGGAAAGGACTGAAGTGGCTTTTTGGATTCTGTATCTGCTACTATCCATATCCCCACTGCCACTGCTCTTACCTACCATGCTCCTACCCCAATACAATGGGCTGCAGCCTGCTGAGCAGTCTTTCTCTGGCAGAAGGAGGGGTGTGGTCATAAAGAACAATAAAAGTTTTATTAAAAGGGTAACCATACTGTATTTTCTGGAAGAATCCATATTCCATGTTTCTGTTCTGAGTTATACTCATAGTTACATTTGTACTCATCAATATCTGCATCCTGCTTATTGGTTTCCCAATCATAGTATTTTGGAAGAATCAGTTGGAGAAGTTGCTGATGAAACTACAAACAAATTGCATATTGTTTCTAACAAACTCATAAATGGGTTGAGACATGAGGAGTGCACCAGGGAGGTCTAATATCTTAGTGCCCCTCCACTGAAAGCCGTAAATATGTATTCAGCATTAATGCAGATGTCAGAATGAGTGCAGTTTAGGAGGAAAGACAGAGAGACAGGACTGCTGGTGGTTTCGGGATTAGCAGCATGTGGTTTCCTGAGCAATTCAGCTCTGGTTCCAAATTTACAAGCATAATCAATGCTATTAACAGAAAAAAAGTTTCTAAAAGATAGGCAAGACTGAATTGCTACCACAAAATTTACTAACATCCCTGTTTTTTGAGTGATTTCTATTTCCCTTCTAATGGCAACCCCAGCTCCAATTTAATCTTACTATCTTTGGGCCAAAATTGCTAAGATAGCCGGTCATCAAATTGTCCGTATTTCTTGACAGCATCCCATCCAAAACTGGTCCTTGATTCCCCAAACTCCTTTCAGAACCAACAATCAACAGCCCAAATATAGAAGAAGCTTCTCCTGAGTGTTCCTTGGTATCTTAACACTCCTGAAGTTTCTCTGGGTATGGTCTTTCTTGCCTCATTAAATTAATCAACCTAACAAATAAATCTGTGAATACAGGGATGTTCCTGATGACTTTTGGTTAGTGAGTTTGACTCCGCCTATCTGTCTTAACAGAAAACTTAGCAATCTCTCTAGGACTTTACCTTCTAAGGGTCTGTAACTGGATCAAACCCGGCTGCTCACCAGTCAGAGGACAAAAACACAAGAAGCGAGGTATGGTGAAAGGAAAGCCATTTCATTAATCAAATGCTAGCAATTGGGAAATGACCAGCCTCATGCCTTTAAAAGATCTATCCAACTTTTGGGGCTGAGTGAAGGGGTTTAAGAAGAAAAGCTTGTATAGGAGATGTGGAGGAGTGTTGTAGGGGGGTGTGGGTCTGTATGTCTTGTTCTGATAGCTATCTTGAGTAATCGCCTGTCTAGAGATCCCGGTGGTGTCGTCTTGGCTTTGGCCCGGTGGGTAGAGGACTAATTGTTCATAACTCCCCTTAAGTGGGAAAATTCTGCAGCTGGGCCTGTACCTGGTTTGTTTCAAAATTAGCCCCTGGAATTTCTAAGCAAGCACATAATTAGATAAGCATGCACTATGCACGCAAGTACCTGGTGGACAAAAGAGAAACCAAGAGTTTTAACATACAAGGCTACATTTTGAGATTAAGAAAGAAAGGAAAAAAACATTTCAAAATGCATTTTGAAGTTAAGCTTCTCAGTTTATAGATCCTCTTACCTACCTAAGCATTTTGTACAAGATCGTGCACACTTTGTGAGAAGAGCTCTAATAAACATAATTATCTCCATTTCCTCATATTTCTAGAAATATGTTTATGATCCTTATAGACAATAACCTTGGACAATTTCACAGTTACCCTACCCTCAATCTTCTCTCAAATTTCCCCCTTTCCCTATCCCACAGCCATTGCACATGTACAACAACCCATAGTAATGGATTTGGGATAAGTGGTCTGGTGGATCACATACTCGTTCCAAAAGATATCAGTAACAGGGTAGGCTCTGCAGTTTCACAGCTATGTGACTGTGCTAGATTTTCTGTTGGCAATCCTATGTTCTACCTTGAATTATAAGTATTGAAAACATAGAAACTACATTTCTCGGATTTCCTCAACAACAGCATTCCTAGTTAGAGTTTTGCTAATAGAAGGCACTCATATTAAATTTAGAAGCAACAGAGAGCCAGAAGCAATATCATTTCTTTCTGGCATTAGCAGACATACTCAAGAGCTTTGGCAGCAGTTGATATGAGGTTTTGAACTGTCCTCAGATATTCTTCTATAAGTCTCTGGCTTTAATGCTGCCAACAGCATTACATCATTGGTAGTAGTTTTCTACAATTTCTGCAACATTCTGATTCTCTGGAAGTTAGTGCAAGCTTTTCCCAATCTTTGCTCCCTTAGCACTTGTAAGTGATTTTGTAAGCAACTAATATCCTATATTAAACCTCATCTTGATTGAAATACCTAGAGTAGTTCTGTTTTCCTGACCCAAACTTCCTGACTGAAAGAAAAAATAAGGTCCAGTACCCAATAGTGAGTTTGTCAACCCTTTTTGCTCCTCCCTCCCTCCCCCTTTTAGTAGTTCCCAGTTTCTACTGTTGCCATTTTTATGTCCATGCATATCCAATATTTAGCTCACTTACAAGCGAGAACATGTGGTATTTAGCTTTCTGTTCCGGTGTTAATTTGCTTAGGATAATGGCCACCAGCTTCATCCATATTGCTGCAAAGGACAAGATTTCATTCTTTTTTATGGCTGCATAGTGTTCTATGGTGTATATATGCCATATTTGCTTTACCCTATCTACCACTGATGGGCATCTAGGTTGATTCCATGCTTTTGCTATTGTGAATAGTGCTGCAATGAACATAAAAGTGTATGTGGCTTTTTGGTAGAACGATGTACTTTCTTTTGGATATATACACAGCTGGATCGAACGGTAGTTTCTAAATTCTTTGAGAAATCTCCAAACTGCTTTTCACAGTAGCTGGACTAATTTACATTCCCAAGAACAGCGTAAAGTGTTCCATTTTCTCTGCAGCCTTGCCAACATCTGTTGTTTTTTGACTTTTTAATAACAGTCATTCTGACTGGCATGAGATAGTATCTCATTGTGGTTTTGATTTGTTTTTCTCTGATTAGTGACATTGAGCATTTTTTCATCTGTTGGCTGCTTGTATGTCTTCTTTTGAGAAGCGCCTGTTCGTATTTTAAAAAGACTTTCAAACATGAAACATAGTAAATTAAATTCTTTGGTGGAATTTAAGTGGCAACATCTGTTTAATGAGAAATATAAAATTTCTGATTGTTATTGCAGAAGTGATTCATGTATTTATAAAACAAATTGTAGTGGATATCAACTAGCTTAGTGGTTTAGATTTAACTGACTGCATTTAAGAGTGATGTAACAATTTCATTTTAAAATGTCCATATTTTCAATGCATAATTATATCCTTTGCAATTATTGAAACATAGGGGAAAAGTCTTTAGCTATCAACTTAAAATTATGAGCAGTTGTACAGTTTTACAAAATAATTTTAGGAAGTACACAAACCAAAGCTATTCACGGGTATCTTTGACTCTTACCCATACCTGCCCATAAGAGAAGAGAAAGGCTACTGCAAATGGATTCAGAAGGCAAAAATTTCCTTTCCAAAAATCAACAGTCGATTATGGATTCATGTAGATTAATATATCTTTGTTGAGTTCCAATGCTCCCTTCTCTTTTTCTCACGTTTATCGCTAGCCCAAGCCTTATGCTTGAATTGACTTCTTCCTGTGTCATCTGCTGTCCTTGCAACTTTAGACACTGACTCTGTTTCTTACACCATTACCCTTCTACTACTAAATAATGTTAGTTAATTGATCTAACTAGTGCAGGTTAGTTGATCTAACCTGTATTTCCTTCTCAGCTTACATCTTTAAATTTTCCCCACAGGACAATTAGTCAAATCTCAAACATTCTTGCATCTTCCAGGTAGATCTGGTACGTTGCTCGTTGACTTAGTCTTGCCTTTGGGATTCTTGATAACTTTACACCCGGCCTACGTAAACTGGTGCGTTCTCTGATCTGTGTCCTGCATAAATTGTTCTGCCCAACAGTCTGGCTTCTTTCCAAATCCTGATCCATTTTATTTGTCTGCTTTATCACTGCCAAAAATGTGGCATAATAATTAACAGTTATTGATAATAGCTGTAGGTTGATGAGAAAAAATAATGCATAATAACTTAGACTTTGTTTGCTTTATATTTCATGTCATAGAAAAGACCTTTAAACTAGCATTTCATATAAAGTTCATCTGCTTAGTAAAGGGTTCTGCTCTGTCTTCTTTTATTTTCATTTTTCCTTTTTTACGTATTATTATTATTTAGAGATAGGGTCTCACTATGTTACCAAGGCTGACTGGCCTTGAACTCCTGGGCTCAAATGATCCTCCTACCTCAGCCTCCTAAGTAGCTGGGACTATAGGCACATGGCACATGCCACCACACCCTGCTTGATATGGTTTGGCTGTGTCCCCACCCAAATCTCATCTTGAATTGTAGTTCCCATAATCCCCATGTGTCATGGGAGGGAGCTGGTGGGAGGTAATTTAATCATGAGGGCAGTTATCCCCATGCTGCTTTTCTCATGATCATGAGTGAGTTCTCATGAGATCTGATGGTTGTTTTAAGGGGCCATCATGTGAAGAAGAAGGTGTTTGCTTCCCCTTCCACTATGATTGTAAGTTAAGTTCCCAGCTATGTGAAACTGAGTCAATTAAACCTCTATCCTTTATGTATTACCCAGTCTTGGACAGTCTTTTCTAACAGCATGAGAACTGACTAATACACTTCTTGTTTTCTTTTAAAAGGGAGGATTTCCAAGACTAACATGGATGTCCAGGCTTCTCTGGCCAGTTAGCCAAGCTGAGATCATAATTATATCAATTACCTAATAATCATGCCTGCACACCCCCACCTGCCAGAGTAGCAGCATCCTAGGCCTTCTTGGGTTTTCCTCTCTCTCAACGCCTCTTAAGGAGTGCTCAAGACCAAGGGTAACCGAGATTTGCTTTTGTCCCCCAGTTACACTGTGTTTTCCTTTTCCTCTGGAGCCACTCTATCCTCTATCGTACTTTCTCTTATCTCTTTCTGTGGCTCTAGAACTTCAGCACTCTCTTGCCTGATGGCACAAGCTGGGGGGCACAGGTGGGAGGCAGTAGATGGATATAAAGGACCAGTGCTGCTTTCCCCCAAGTCCTCTCCTTTACCATTGCTTTCCTATGAATACTTTAAAGCAAAAGTAAAATAAGAATACCCAGGGCTTAATTTTTAAAGAGGGCACCTCATTTTATCCAAACCTCAGTAGGTATAGACCTGCTTCGTGGACAATATCACCTCAGCAGAGGCAACACTTCTGATGGCCACACTCCTAAATTTTAGTAAAAATACCTAAGAGGAAGCAATGAACTTCTTGACTACTGAACTTACCAACATAAAGCATGAATGTTTGAGTCAGAAGGAACTGACATCAAGATTTTGCCCTGCCTCTGTTTTTTTGTTAGCAAAGTGATCTTGAGAAAGTCATTTAACATCTCTCTACCTTAGTGTCCTTGTCTGAAAAATGAGGTTAATAAAGTTATTTGTCCCATAGGTTTATGGTGAGAGTTTACAAAGATGATGAAGGGTTTAGCCCAGTGCCTAGCAAATGGTAACTTCTACCAGTTGGTTCTTACTAAAACTATTAGTATATGTGATGCCAGTGTGAATGCCACAAATGGCCAAAACCATATTATTAAGTAAGAGGTTTCCTAGGATAGGAGAAACAATAAACCTGGAAGAGAAAGGCCTAGAAATTGCACTCTGCATTCCCTATTCTGTAGGTCATCAGAATGGCTCTCCACATATACATAATTGTGTTTGTTTTTATATTTGTTTCACAGGATTGAATGCAACAGAAGAGGTTGCTATGGAAACATGTGAACCTTACAATTCTTATTTATGGGAAATAGTTTCCATAAAACTAGTTTCCATATGTTCTTGTTAGATGTCAGTTGTCATTTCTCATCTCTGTTAGCACGACATCCACTTCTGTACAGTTTCTGTCTGCAGTGTAGCCAATGCTTTGAGTGCAGGGAGCCCACACGGGGCAAACCATGCTTCCTTTGGTATTAGTCAAGCAATTCTTCCATGATTGGTGATTAGCATTTGTTGACAGCAATCTGGCAAGGTAGGCAGAGGAATGTAAGCAGAATATCATGAAAAGGAACTTTAAATTCTGATAGTACATTCCTGTTTTCTCCTTTCTATGGCAACCACAAGTACCATCAGATCACAAAAAGGAATATTCTGAAGCTTCTAGGATTTGAGTGGGTGTTTACATATGCATTGTCTCTGTGAACTGTGGAAGCAATTAAAATGCATGATGTGCCAATATGTAATTGTAATGAAATTTCCATTACTCAGTGCCTGAAAAATATCTGTAGTTTCCACTGACCATTTACTTTAGAGGTTTGGGTCTAATAAAAAATGCAGAAAACATTAAGAAGATGTGGGTTAAAACCACTGCTTGCAGCCTGAAAGGTATATTTTCAAAAAGTTGTGGCCAGAGTTCAAAGGTTAGGAATAAACAAAGATATAAGAATTAATGAACTCGCTTTTGCGATTTATCCTTGTGATTTTCTATGTGCGTCTTCTACATTCCTATAATTACATAATGATTATACAATGTAAGCCATCGTGTTCTTTCTTTCTTTTCCTTTTTTTTTTTTTGAGATGGAGTTTTGCTCTGTTGCCCAGGCTGGAGTGCAATGGTACAATCTTGGCTCACTGCAACCTCCGCCTCCCAGGTTCAAGCAATTCTCCTGCCTCATCCTCCCAAGTAGCTGGGATTATAGGCATGTGCCACCAGGCCCGGCTAATTTTTTTTGTATTTTGTAGAGACGGGGTTTCACCATGTTGGTCAGGCTGGTCTCGAATTCCCGACTTCGGGTGATCCACCCACTTCCGCCTCTCAAAGTGTTGGGTGTTCTTATAAGAGTATGTGTTTACTTCTGAGTCGTGTGGTTTTGGGAAGTGGGAGAAGATAAGCTTATGGGAAGGATGCTGGAATGTTGAGTGAACAAATAAGAACATACATAAATAATGAAATGGAAGAGCCACAGCAACTTGGGATACTTAAGGCCACTGAGAGAGGGGACAAATTGTTGTTGCTATTGTTGTTTTATTTTGTTTTGGCTTGGGGAATTTAGACCTCCATATCCTAACGTGATAAGCAGTGGGACCTCTTAGTATTGTTAAGCAGTGGGACCTCTTAGTATTGTTGAACGTAAAAATAGATTTGGTTTGTTTATGCTTAACTTCAAACCAAGTGGCAGGTGATGGAATGTCCCTCGCAAGTCCAGTGAAGTAATTATAACAAGATGTTATACGGCCTGGCACGAGAGTATAGGTTTAAGACTAAAGGATTATAAATAAACTTACAGGGAAGTTTTAGTACTGACACATTCCAAGAGAAAATTTAGAATATAAAACGTTATACTTTTGGACACATTAGACACTGAGGACTAATGAATTTTAGATAATAATTGTTAAGATGAGTTCCACTGAATTCACTGAGGAATCAGTCAGCTCAAGTGTAGGAACAATTAAATTTTCATGTTTCCACAAACAGCAGTCCTGTATGTCACTTATTAACGATCATAGTTACTGGTAAGTTTGTTTTCAAGGTTTCATGTTATTTAAGAAAACAAAGCAGCAGTCAGGCATGACTCAGCCAACAGCCACTCACTGAGTGTCCACAGGAAGCATATTCTAAGGAACACACCACAAAACCTTTCATTCCTAGAAATAAAAGGTGGATTTTCCTTGCCTACCAGACCACATAGTTATGATATACTTAGCATAAGGAAAATATTACCTTACAGACAGTATATAAAATAGGATCCATTTTGTGGAGATTAAAATAGTATAAATTATATAGATCAAACTACAGACATTGTCCAGGCACTGAGTAATGGAAATTTCATTAAAATTACAAACAACAAAAATATATACAAACCAAGTGTATCTCTGGGTGGTGAACACTTTGGAGATTATTCTTCTTGTTTCTTTAGGTCTCTTGATCATTCAACATTCAAAAACGTGTTGTGTTCATGTAATTTTAAAGAGGGTTTTTTAGAGAAAGAATAACCAAGTTGTTCTACAAACCTACAAGTAGCTGATAATCTTGGCCTACAATAGGAAAATGCTAGTATAATTGATGGGCTAGGAGGCTGCAAGCAGTAAGTTTAAATTTGGAGCCAACACATCTGTGTTTAAATATCTGACAATCTCATTGTTTGTCATTCCTGTCTACAAAATGGCAAAAATGTTCTGTTTCCTTTCTCATTTCACTTAAAACTGAAAATAGTACTCACACAATAGACATTTTGATTAAAACATTGTCACTAGATGGAGCAAAACAGTAGATTAAAGAAATCTGGCTTTTGTCAATGATGAGCTAAGAATTTAAATAAAACAAATCTTGATAAATATCTCAAGTGTAGGTTGCCAAATACGAGAAAATAGCTTTAAGATTTTCAGTAAGGAAAACACTATGAGGATTTCATTCATTAATTCAGCAAATATTTATTAGATAACAAGGTAGCCTACTCTAAGTGCTGGGATGGAGCAGGAAACAAGACAGGAGTGGTTCCAGTCTCATGTAACATTTGTTCATTCCAGTCACAGAGATGAACAATAACCAAAACAGGGACAAACACTTACATAATCATAGATGGCAGTTTTATAAAAGGTGAAGGGCAGGATGCTATACTGAAATTTATCAGGGGCACTATTCTACTCTGAACTATCAATGAAGACATCATTGAGAGACATTTAACCTGGTCCCTAGTTACAGGTGGAACTTGATCAGGACAATGATGGGGTGGGAGTATAGGGAAAGAGCTTTGGGGAAGAGAGAATCCTAAGTGCAAGACATCTTAGGCATTAAAGAAGGTTAAGAAACTGAAAGAAGGAAAAATGGAGCTGGAATATGGTGTGGTGGGATAGAAGGGATTAATGGCTTATTAGATTGTGTTAAGAAGCTTAGATAGGATCCTAAGAGCAATGAAAAGCTCTTTGGTTAGCACATGAAGCCAACTCAATTCTTGTTTAAATAGTAACTACATATATTGCATTTATAAAAATTATTTTATCTCTTGAATTGATCAGTATTGAAATGTAGATTTTCAGAAGTTTTAGAAAACATGTTTTGTAATAAGAGAAAAATCAACATAGGATTTACAGAATTAAAATCTATTCATGATGTGAATCTCATTTAACTAGTATAACTGTTTTATTAAGTCTACATGTACAAAATAGAGACCCATCTCTTTTTTATGCCAATTTACTTTGGAGCCACCACTGTTTCTTGTTAGATGAAATTTCAGGATATCATTCTGGAGGTTTTTCCTACCCCTCAATTTATCCAAGAACACCAGGAACCTAACTCAATCCCAAGTGTATCAGTCCAGCTTCCAAAACTCCAACTGGATAGGAGTTGGACCCTGGCTAGTGCATCTATGCCACATGGTTGCTCAACGTGGTTCAGCACTGTTGAAGAGCAGCCCTGAACAGATGAGCAGACTGTGACTGTCCACTACCGCTAAAGCGCACTCATGATGATCAGGTCCTAGCCCAGGCTTTGGGTGTGCCCGTGCTGTACGGGGATGATTATTTCTTGTTCTACTTATCATGGACTATTTCAAACATATACCAGAATATAGTATACCCATCATCCAGTTCAGTAATTTTCAACGTATGGATAATCTTGTTAATCTATATTCTTCCCCACCTATCCTCCTCACACCCAACATTTTAAAGGAAATGCCAGAATCATATCACTTTATTTGTAGTATTATTTGCAGCACTAAAAGATTAGGATTATTACAAAGAAAACCTAAACCCACTTTAAATGTGATGCCATTATCACACTTAAAATATAAATATGTGCATTTTATCATCAACTATCCAATAAGCATTCAAATTCCCCCAGTTGTCTCACAAATGCTTTAATAATTTATTTTTTATAATTTGTAGAAATCAGAATCCAAATAAAGTTCATAATTACAACAGGTCTCTTAAGTCTATTTTATTCTGTAGGTTCCCCCTCTACCTTTTTTCTTTTTCCATAGCTAGATTAGATAGATAGATGATAGATAGATAGAAAGATAGATTTTTAAAATAAATGATAGTTTGTCCTATTATGTTTTCTATTGTCTGAATTTTGCTGATTGCATCCCATTAGTGCCACTTAACATATTCTTTGATCCTCCTATATTGATGGGAAATTATTAGAGGGGCATTAGATTCAGGTTGGATTATTGGGGTATAATGACTTCATGGGTGGTATGTGTACTTCCATCAGGAACATTTATCTAAATGTCTTCAAATGTTGACAGTAACGGATGACTATTGCCTAGTTCATTAATACATCAATTATGGTTTGCAAAATGTGATATTCTTTCATTTCCTCTTCAGTCCTTGATTGGATATGTCTATAAAAAAAATCTCCTCCTCAAATATTTGGTTACCCTGGGCTCATTGGTAAACAACTGAAACCTAATTGAATTTACGTCTGTATCACCTTTCTCCTATGCTAAAATTCCTGGTTCCCAATAACACCAACATAATTACTCACTTGCTTTATTCCACAACACACACAAAATGGTCTCAGAATAGCAACATCACTACCACATATGGATACCAATAAAGTTTACAAATTTTCTTTTTAATTCCTTTTTGTCTTTAGGTTATAGTACCTAAGACAAAAACTAGGTTATAGTTTTTATCTTTAGGCAATGTACATTGGAATCACTGTGCCTTAAGCTTTTCTGAAAAGTTGTGCCACCAACTTAATAAGCAATTAACTTCAATTTTCATTTGCCTTCAACTCTTAGGGGCTGCTTTTCTAAATTAAATTTTGTTCTATATTTGTGCAAAAGATTTACATGGCCCTAAAGTCAAAACTGCAAGCAAAGCGTATTTTTGAAATTTTAGTTTCTATCTTTGTCTTTGCCATGCTAGTCTTCCCCTTCTACAAAGTAATTTTTTTTCCCGTAATTTTAAAGTTATCCTTTTATGGTTCTTACCTAGGTAAACAGTAGCATACTATAAACACTTTTTCTCGCTAAGTGATAAAGTAATTTCTAATTTACATTTGCACGTTCATCTGTTGTTTATCAAGTATAATCACTGGAATATAATGACTGAGACCAAATATAATCACTAAAACTACAGCCCCACTCTCATGGACATCAGGAGCCGGTCACTCTTCTATAACACTGGCTTTTGGTCAGGACCAACCTGGTTTATTCTAACAGGTCTCTCTAAACTTTGAATCTTAGAAAGTCCCTAGCCTCCTAAGCCTCCTAACACAAATAGATTCATTCTACCTACTCCCTGCTCAGAGCTCAGCATATGGGAAAGACAGCTTTTGTTTAGTCTCACAAAACAAAACAAAACATCTAGCTATACATTTCTCTCAGAATACCGAGTTTCTTTCTGCTGAAAGAAGAAAGGGAACGAGCTTTTTGCAAGAGGAACCATCTTTGGTAAACAGATCTGCTTCAACATGACCTTCTGTCTCCCCCCGTAAGTAAGAAAGCTGGTAAAACAAGAAAACCAATTCCATGTAAACTAATACTACCAGACATCTCCTAGTAGCTGAGAAACAGTAAGTCATAATCATGTACTTCATGAAAATACCACAATTGTTTAACAATTGAGAGAATGCTTTCATGATAACTATTCATCTAATCTGTATGGAAAATCTGTGAAATATCTAACACTTTAATCTCTCCCTTTTTCTTTCTTTTCGAAAGTGAAGAAATAGTGACTTGCCCCAAAACATGCTGCCAAACTAGGTGGAAAAGGAAAAATAAACCCCAAGTGGTTTAATTCTAGTTTCCATGCCCTTTTCGCTTTCTGTACAAGAGCAATGAATCAACAACTGACTGTATAAACCTATGCTTTCACAAGAATGTCAATAGATGATCAAGTCGTTTGAGTGTTTAGAAAACATTCTCTGACTGGGAAACATAAATGGCAGGGAGGAGGGAGGATGAAAAGAGGCGAGTTAAAGGGTACAAACATACACTAAGATAGAAGGACTCAATTAATGTTTGATTGCAGAGTAGGATGACTATACTTTAAAAAATGTATTGTACTCAGGTGACAGACACCCCAAATACCGACTCGATCACTATGTATTAGATACATGTAAAAAAATCTCATGTGCCCCATAAATTTGCACAAATCATAAATAAAGTAATGAAATATTTGCCATAATGCTCTACAATTAGCAGTGAAAGCAGGCTTAACACTCTACCGTAAACTATTTTAATTTTATTGCTTTTGATTTGACTAAAAGAGGATTAGGCTGGTAACATACATGAATAAAAATAAATGTATCATTGTAAAAAAAAAGAAAATAAAACATCCTCTGGATAACTATGTTTTTATGAACAAGAAGCAAGGAATCTGCTTATACAACTGGCGAACAGTTCAGAGAAATGCCTCCCCTACAGCTATGGACAAATATGTATTACCAAAACTTACTATAGGAGTTGCACTTGGTGAAATGAATGTGTGCCTACCAAAAAAATTGAGTTCCTATAATTTAATAATAAATCTCTAGGGATAGTGCTGTGGAGGCCAAGCTCGTAAAACAGAGAATTTGAAACCACATTCTAATTGACTTATTTTGTGGATTTGAATTTACGTACACTATGTTTTTCTCCAAAGGAAGTAGTGTTTTGTCCTATAGCCAAACAGATTTCTAAGATAATCCAAGCCATCTGAACAGCCTAATGGCAATTCAAGTTTTCTCCTGTCTCTGTTCTGCATAGCTGGCTGGAGAGAACATTTCTATCTCTGGGACTTAAGAAAGGCAATGGCTATGGCTCGGCCCCCAGTGTACCATACAGTTAACCAAACAACTGACCCTGAAGAAAACTCATTTCAAGGTTGAAACTGTAACGAATTCTTCTTCCTCACAATCTACTCAATGAAAAGAAAAGGCCAGATGGCATTTCAGAAACCCATGCTGTCTGATAAGAAACATATATTGGCTTAAAAACTGTAATGAAGAAAACTCCTTTTCCCCAATGAAATATAAAAGAGGTCCAAAACTGAGGATTTCTTTTCAAATGAGGCCTACAAACTCATGGGATGTTTCCTAATTGAGAATAGCTATCATTTTATATACTCAATAAAAGCATATTCTTCCAATACAACATAAAAATGTTAATAATTTCAAAATGTTGGTGGTTTTCTTTCTTTTACCTTTTCCTTTCTATGGCTTTTGCCTGGTTGGTCTGAAGTATCCATCTATAGGTAAAGGGAATCCAAAAAGATTAAACATTCTTGCAAAAAGTAGCAAGGAGACAGAAGAGGGTAATGCCAGTTACTAATATTTAAAATTCAATTTTCCAGCAAGAAAACAGAATAGGCTTGGAAGCTATGAGCTGTTATAGAGAAAATATTTCCTAACTTACTTCAGCGATTCTTCTTGCACCCTTGTAGACAGTCCACTCTTTTTTTCTTGTATAATGAGTTGTCTTTCTCTATTATGCAAATTGAGCATTTATGTGGGTAATAGGGGAGAGAGCTACATTAAAAACTAAGCTCAGTGACAAGCCATGGAAAGGTTTTACAAACAGAAATGGCACAATCTAATTTACATCTTTAAAATATTAACTTTTGTTGCTATAAAAATAATGGATTATAGAGGAAGAAGAAGAAAGCAGAGAAATCATATAGGGAGTTATTGCATTATTTCCAGAAAGATATGACGATGTCTTGGACTAGAAGAATAAATGGTGATGATGGAAACATGGAGAGAGTTATATAATTGGTGACAGCACTTACTGATAGATCAGAATTTGTGTGTGAGAGACAGAAATCAAAGATGACTCCCAGAACTTGGGCTTGAACAAACTGGGTGAATGGTGGTGAAATGCTTCCAGAGTCACAGGATTGGAGATAGAAATTTAAGATTGAATGTTGGCCATGTTGTTTGAGATGCAGGGTATATATTCAAGCAGAGATATGAAGTACAAAAATAAGCAATGTACCAGCTAACCCCTACCTATCTTTGGGCCTGCATCTTCCATCACTCTCCTCATTGCTCATGATATTCAAGTCACCCTGGTCTTTTCGTTTTTTTCCTCAAATGGGCCAAACTTTTTCCCTTAAGGCTTTTGCACTTATTACTTCTACCTGGAACTCTTCCCTTTCAGATCTCGTATGGTTGGCTATATATACTATCATTCACCTCAAACATGATCATTGGGAGGTCTTCTCTAAAACAAATAAAATAGCACCACCCCTACCCATCATGCTTTATAACTTTGTCCTATTCTATTTATTTCACAACTCGTCACTTTCTGAAATTCTCTTTTCATTTATTTACTCTATGCCACTTTTTACTAAAATGTAAGGTCTATAAGAATTTGCTTGCCTTATTTATCACTAGATCTTCAGTACCTAACACATAGTAGGTGTTCAATAAATTGTTATGGAATAAAAGAAGTAATTAAATGTATGAATACATCATTTATTGTTGTTATTAATACAATCACTTCTTGTGGTGAATATCACTAAGCCCCCACCTGGTTAATCTCCATCACAATATTCTCCAGCTGTTTATGAATTTTTGAGGTGTGCTCAGGAGTAACTTCCTCAGGTATTCTCAGACACAAGTTTTTCAGATTTGTCCCCTCTGGCTTCTTCAGAGTGAAGTCACTTGCCCAAAGCCACAGGCATTTGGTGTTAGTACTAGAGTTGAAATTCAAAGTCCATGCTCTTTGAATACATGCTGTTCCCTCATAGCAAGTATTCAGATCCTATAAAAGTTCTAAGAAGAATGGGACTAATAGATAAGAAAGCTTTTTTCTACAAATGTAAATGTACCCAAGCATTGTGTGACTTTCATAAATGGCATTAAATCACCAAACTTTCCAACTCCTGTGACACACTATTTTAAGAAATGTCTCTTTACTTGGAATGTTACATTTCTAAAAACTACTTTGTAATGACCCTTCAAAAACGTTTCTTCAGGACAATAAAAACTGTTACTTTGGTATGTATTTTGATCCTAGAAAACACAACCTAGATTGCATCCATTTAAGAATGAATTCAAAACTCCCTTTTTGAAAGGGATTGATAAATTTACATTGGTCCTGACAAGAAGCAAAAGAATATTTTTTATAGACAGGAAATTAGCATCAGTGTGGACCATGAACTGAGACTCAAGAGTGGAGTCCTGATTCCAAAATGAAAAAAAAAAAAAGTTGTGAAAATGGAAGTAAACTTTGTCCTGCTGTGATACGCAGGTGAAATTCCAGCCGGTTGCTAGTAGATATTCCGGATGGCAAAGTAGATGCTCCCAAATGTGTTCAACAACTCTTGAACCCTTCTCCCAATATGAGGATGCAAAAGAGTTCAGAGAGTAGAAAATAAAGGATCTTGTGAGGAGACCTTGGCAGAGAGCTGTGCTGTGAGCCTCACCCCCTCCACCAGCTTAATTATCAGTGAGGAGGAAGGAGGACCCCACACTGCTGCTCAGGGAGCCCATTACCCATGGAGCTGGGGGTAGTTGACCAGGGAATGCCTCCTGCCTGGTATATTAGAGGGTTAGAGAGGTTGGTGAACTACTTTGAGGGAGCTGAAAGGGTAACACTGGGCTGAGACAGGCCTGCACCCTTAGACTTGTTACTGCAAGGGATGTGGAGTGTATCCCAGGAAACAGAGGAGGCCCTGCAGGAGACAACTGGCACAGACTGTCTTGGACCTGTAACCACATCAGACCTATCGGGTTAACAAAGTTGTGAGTTCTTTTCAGCTGGCATGAACCCCTAGGTTGAAGGTCACATCACCTGAGCATGCCCAGATGAACCAAGCATATAACCATGGGTTGGAATCTAAGTGCTCAAATCGAACAGGGATAAGAAGCAGACACCACGTGGCAGGGTCCAGTCAGAGCATGCCTCCCGGCATCACCTCATGGCAACATCCAATCAGATCACACCTCATTGCCTTCTGACTATAAAACCTACCACAACCACCACAGCTCAGGGAGACAGATTTGAGCATTTCCTCCCTGACTCACAAGAAACTTTCCACACTGCAAAAACCTAGTGCTTCTGTGTTTGGTTTTCCCTTAAATGCAGGCAAAACAGACCCAGTTCGGTTCAGTAACAGACCCGCTCCACTAAGGTCATGTGGAGAAGCAGATGGACCCCAGCAACGAGAGACTGGAGGAGGTTGCCTAGGGGCTTTCAAGTGACCATTAGAACATAGATACATTATTCTAACAAAAGGGACCTGCAGGCGGCTGGAACCACAAAAATTACCCACAAGAGAAATAATAATCTTTGAATTCCACAAAGTACAGATCAAAAAGGTGCTTAGGGTGCCGCCAGTTCAAGGGAGACCTTTCTGCCCCATTCTCTTCCATTGCCCACAGGACAGTCTGAGGAAAGCAGAGGGAGAGGCAGACAAATCAACCCCGCCACTGACCCCTTCATACTGTAGACTTCCTCCCAGGCAGCAGGGAAGAAGGACTGAAACTAAATCAAGTTCAGAGTTTTCATCTCTATCTCAAGCAGAACATTCTACTTTCCAGATGAAGACAATGTTTTCACTGTATTCTCACTGTAGGGCTCTCTGTTATCTTAGAGGGAATGAAAACATCATCAACTTGTCAAGTTTTCATCCAGAGTTAAGGAAAGATTATTTCCACTGAATAAAATTTAAAAAAAGAATGAAAGACAAAAACAATAAAAACAAAACTGTGTTTTGATTATGTCCTAACTCATGCTCATTGGCCTACTGGTTACAGCTATTTTCAGCCTGACCTAATCCTTATGCATATGCCAAGCCCATCTCAAGGGTGGGAGGTTTCATGTGGTTGTGATGTGCACGTCTGCAGAGCTGGACTGCTGGGGTTGACTCTGCTGCCACCACTTATTATCTGTGCAACCTTGAGAAATGTATTTCGCTTCTCTGTTCCTCACCTAAAATGAGGGTGCTAATAATAGTACCACCTTTATATTGTTGTGAGAATTAAATGACTTAATACATGTAAAACAATGCTTCATCCATGTTAAGTGTTCTGTAAATATTTGTTAGCACCCCACTTCACAAAAGCAATCCATACTACTTTAGGCTTTTAGTCTGGGACAAATTACTTCTGCCCTAGAGGGAGAAAAATTTTATTTTCCCATTCTGTCCTCAGGCAGGCTTCCTAAAGGTACTTCCTACCCAAAATTAACTTCTTCTCAGGACAGTAACTATGGAACCATCAATTGTCTACAGGAGAAGCTCTACTTTGAGCTCTAGGGGTAAATTCTTCTCATGGTTCTATGCTATTTTGAGAGGTGCTATTTCCCAAAGCCTGAGTTATCTGATCATAGTCCTTTTAAGTGTCTTTTATTGAACCTGCACTTCATTCAAATGCCCATGCTTATGTTAAAGTACATCAATAAACCATTATATTCGAATCTCTCTGATATATCATGAATTTTTGAACCCTCTTTTTTTCCTTTGGTTTGTTTTACTAAATACATATAGCATATGTTCACAATGATAGTAATTTGACTTCAACAAAAATATAGCAGTTTAATTACAAAGGACTTTTTGTTATATTTGCATAAAATGTATTAAAAGCTAGGCAATATGCTCAAGGGATCAAAATTGTTACAATAGGTAGAGTTTGTATTTTCAAGGAGCAAAGTAACATGGATTATTATAATAATTATTGTTACTTGAATAACTAAAAGCTATCTATTTTTTATTTGGCCTTTTAGTTTGGTAACTGCTGAAAATGCTTATTCCTAACTCTCCCTTTGGTATATCATCCTTAGAGAATTAATAACACCTAGTTTTTATAATTTCACTAAGCTTGAGTGTCAAAATTTTCTAGTCACATAGTTTAAGAAAATTACGAAATAAGCAGTAAACTGACTAGAATAATTATAAATTTTATTTTGGAGCAGATGCATATTTTTAGGGAAAGGGGATGCTTAAGAATGTATGTAGGCTGGCCAGACACAGTGGCTCAGACCTGTAATCCTAGGACTTTGGGAGGCTGGGGCAGGAGGATTGCTCAAAGCTAGGAGTTCAAGACCAGCCTGGGCAACACAGCAAGACCCTGTTCCAAAAAAAAATTTTTTTTTAATTATATGGGCATAGTGGCACATACTTGTAGTCCTAACTACTCAGGAGGTTGAAGCAAGAGGATAGTTTGAGCCCAGGAGTTCGAGGCTGCAGTGAGCTATGATTGCACGGCTGCACTCCAGCCTGGGCAACAGGGCAAGACCCTGCCTCAAACAGCAACAACAACAAAGTATGTAGGCTAAGGGGAAAAGGTTAAAAATCTTTCTCTTGTCTGAAAAGCCAAAATAAAGACAATTATTAATAGGTTATGGGAAGTAAGATGAGATTCCAAAATCCTCCATACACATGAACAAAGCCACAAATACCAATGTGTTTTTGTGTTCTCTAGTTGAGCAGGACTCCAACATGTCTCAGGTAGCCAATCATAGCTCAGACGACATACTAACTGCTTCAGCAGCCTTTGTCTCTTTAGCCCCAACCTGAACTGAAGGGTAAAAGAGTAGAAGCACTCATTTCTTGCAGAGTAAACTTTCCATTTTCTACCTAGAAACTAACCAAATTGATGGTTCCTTCATGCTACCTCTGGCGTGAAAAGGTAAAAAAGTATTTTAATAAGGCATTCTCTTCTCTTCCTGCCGTTCCTCCTATACAAGAATAAACAAGATTTTATATGCAACAGATGCAGAATTTTTTACCCCTTAGCTCGGCAAGATCTGGGTTCTTGTCTCACAAGCAGGAAAAATTAGGCACATCATGGACATCGAAGAGTGTGTGGAGTAGAAGTTAATAAGTGAAAAGGAAAGCTCTCAGCAAAAACAGTGGTTCTGAAAGCAGGTTCCTGGTTGCCTCCCTTCACAGCTGAATATAAGGGCTTCTATATATTTAAGCTGATAGGGCTGGGTTCCCTATTGGTATAAGGCAAATTTCTGTTGGCTGCACCACCTTCTCGCAGTGCGCATGTGGGCCTTTAGTCTGCTGCAGGCATGTTCAGGCAAGCCCCCTGTGCAAGTTCCCTTAACTGCACAAAACATCTGGTGTAAGGGCTTGGGCAGATCAGAGATTCTCTGGGGACCCTTCCCTATCTGCCTAGGCATTTGGCTGTCTCCTGCCTCTATCACAAGAAGAGTTAAAATAAAGAGGTTGTCAATGCTAATAAAAATTCAAGTGCTGAGTTTACCAGAATACATTGCCATATAGATTATGTGATTGAGGAAATTCAATGCTGAGACTTGTGCCTTTCAAGTTCACCTATCAAAATAACGTGTTGTCCATTTGTGTGTAGATAATATGTGATTTTTTTTGTGTTTATTCTCTAAATAATAAACACATCAGAATTCAAATTTTTAAAAAAATATGTTTTAACATCCAGTGTAGGCTTCACAATTTTCTGAATTTAGAGTTAATAGAGATAGTGTCTCAAATCTGCTTTGCTGACAATGGGTGTTTCATAATACTTTTAATAATACTTTAAAAATTAAGAGACTTGTTAGATACGTTACATGGGAGATTGTGATATAGATTTTCTAAATACATGTTCTCTCTTACTTTTTATGTTCCCCTAGTGTGTTACTTAGCACAGAAATTCTGAAGCTTAAAAGCAAATTAACATTCAGAAGCACAAACTGGCATTAAGTCCATTAGACACAGTGTTCTAATTCATGCCATATAAAAATCATCACATTTTCGATTAACTAACAGCACATTCACCAGCAGCAATCATTCTTTTTCTGCCTACTTTTGAAGTTATATAAACCCTGACACATATGGGATTCATTAACATAGAATCCAATGGGATATGGAATGTCAGTGATTTTCTGACTAAAGTTAAGTTTAAAGAAAGATGAATGGTCTAATTTCCCAGATGTCCCATGCACTCAAAGAGTTCTGAACGCTGTGTGAAAGGGAAGTGTCAGCCATTGCTTGGGGGCATAAAACAGCCAATCTCAGTGATGAAGTAGTCTTCAGGCACGGATTTACCCCCTACGTAATTGAGAATTTGAGAAGTTATCTATTAGAAAATGTGCTATAATTACTGGGGGTTCCGTGTGTTAAGGAAATTGTTGGGGACCTTGGAATTGCTAGCTGATGACACAACTGGAGAAAGCTATCTTCTCTGTTCTGAATTTTTGTTCATTAAGCAGCCAAAACTACTGATTCATTGTGTATGATTAGGGCATGCAAATAGAGTCATGAATAAAGAGTGCTAAAGATGACCCAGATATTTTTCTTATTAGGGCAGATCTCAAAACATATTCTTTTATGCCTCTACACTATAAGCAATTAGGGTGTATATGCGACATATACCACAAACAATTGCCACTGCCATGTAGGATAGACTAAAGGATTTTTACTGTGTGCTCTATTTCATGGCTCAAAATGATTAGAATATTGCTATGCCCTTGTTATGGACAAAAATTAAATCATACTGCTGCATAAGTTTTATTAAGTAAATTTGCTAAAACCTGATTAATAAGATAGTTTGCCCTCCAAAGTTGAAGACTTAAAAATAGTTTCATTGCTCTACTTTGTGCTTTTGAGGCAAGAGCTAGAACATTAAAGTTGTTCAGAAAGAATTTAACAAAAATTTCAGTTTGTTACAAAAATATACCCTTGAAATAGCTTTTAAAAGTCAAGAAGTCTTCCTATATAAATATTTTATTAATGCCACTGTCACATAAATTTTTTCTTTTCTTTTTTTCTTTTTTTTGAAACAGAGTCTCACTGTGTCGCCCAGGCTGGAGTGCAGTGGCGCAATCTCGGCTCACTGCAAGCTCCACCTCCCGGGTTCACGCCATTCTCCTGCCTCAGCCTCCCAAGTAGCTGGGACTACAGGCGCCCGCCACCACGCCCAGCTAATTTTTTGTATTTTTAGTAGAGACGTGGTTTCACCGTGTTAGCCAGGAAGGTCTTGATCTCCTGACCTTGCGACCTCATGATCTGCCTGCCTCGGTCTCCCAAAATGCTGGAATTATAGGCGTGAGCCACTGCACCTGGCCAAATAAACAATTTTATTATCCAGTGTTCAACTTCTAGCTGCAATGACAAGCATGAAGGAAGAAAAACTACTTCATCCAAATTTAGTACATATCAAACACAAATTCCCACAAAAAAGGAAAAATTGGCAGTATATTTGAATTATTTCAAAATAGCATTTCAAAGGTTTATTAAACTTTATGAACACAAAACACGCTGACCCAGAAAACAATATACCAGGATCCCATGGGAAGGATTTATATGTTTATTATTACATTTGTTAATCACAGTCTGGGGAAATATAATTGCCATTTTCTTAAAAAATAGAGATTAGAGTTGTAAAACAAATTAACTTATAAATCTTTGGATAAATAAAGGTTTAATGTGACAGAAAACCAAGTGCAGTCCTTTGTTGTTGTTTCCAGCTCTACCCCTCATTCATGTCAAATCGAGCAGTCACTTATGCTATTTTTCAATTTTCCCATCTGCAAAATGAGGAGAAAGGCTTTGCTGTCTCATGGGAATGCTGTATTATGTTGCTTCCTCTCCAGTTCTTAAAACTAAGACTGAAACCAAGGCTGCTACTTCCTTGGTGTGATTCCTGATTTGAGAGGTTTTGCAAGGGTACTACACCCTAAAATATTTTACTCATTATCACGGGTATCATCCCCAGGGGCTCAAAGCAAATAGGTTATCTAGAAGTCTCCCGCATTATATCACCATCACCTGTTTTTTTTTTTTTTTAATCAAGAAATAGTTTAATCATGAGAAAAAATCCAGGGGACAATGTCACAGCAGAAAATGGCAAAATTACACTGGCATCTGTGTTCACAACGAGAGGGAAAGTTGACAGATTCTGGAGGCACATTTTTCCCATTTAAGAATTTTGCCCAAAGCTGTTCATGCTTGAAATGTGAGCCTAGAACTCTAGAATTCTATACTCCATTAGACGAAACTGAGCAAATGAAATAAACATTATGGAGCCTCTCCTATGTGCCAGGCATCATGTCAGGCTCTGAATAATTTTTTTTTTTTTTTTTTTTTTTTTTTTTTTTTTTTTTTTAGACGGAGTCTCGCTCTGTCGCCCAGGCTGGAGTGCAGAGGCGCGATCTCGGCTCACTGCAAGCTCCGCCTCCCGGGTTCACGCCATTCTCCTGCCTCAGCCTCTCCGAGTAGCTGGGACTACAGGCGCCCGCCACCACGCCCGGCTAATTTTTTGTATTTTTAGTAGAGACGGGGTTTCACCGTGGTCTCGATCTCCTGACCTCGTAATCTGCCCGCCTCGGCCTCCCAAAGTGCTGGGATTACAAGCGTGAGTCACTACGTGGTGAATAATTTTTTAAAAAACTACATACAATAACACAAAGATGAATAAGATACAGTGGTTGCCCATGAGGAACTCGATATGCTATTGCAGTTCAACTTCAAAACATTCAAGGAAGACTATTCTGAAGTAGAAAGGTGGTTACCAGAGGATGGGGGTGAGGGGGTAGAATACTGACCAAAGGGTACAAACCCGTAGTTGTAAGATGATTAGCTCTGGAGACTTAATGTACAGTACGGTGGAAAATCATAGTAATGTGTTGTATACTGGTAATTTGCTAAAAGAGAAGGTCTCAAGTGTTCTTACTACACACACACACACAAATGGTAACTATACGTGGTGATGGATATGTTAATTAACTTGATGTAATTATTTTACAATGTATACATATATCAAAACATCACGTTATATACCTTCAATGTATGCAATCTTAATTTGTCAATTATACCTCAGTAAAGCTAGGGGGTAGGAAAGAAAAACTATTTCGTTTGTTTACTTGAGATTGTTCATAAAGTGTTTTTGGTTAATTTACTACTAGGAAAACAAAGGTATGAAAAAGCATTCCCCACCTTAGCTAAGATTTAGGAGTTTTCTTTTTGTTGGGAATCCTGGAAGCATTCTTCTCTTCCTATTTCTTCCCTTAAAAGCTAAAATTTCGAAGTACATTTTTGCTACAAGATGGAAAAACGTAGTCAATTGGTTTTATGTTCAATAAACAGCACAGCATGACAATAAGCAAAATGCGCAATTTAGCCCTGCCATACATCCTTTATCCAGAGACAAAATTGATTCCAATTCAAGTTAGACTTCCCGCTGGGGAAGCGACCCTCCTGTCATTTCTCGTGTTACTAGGGGCTGTGGAGAAGTAGCTGAAGGGACCGTTTCTGCTGGGTAAGAGCAGAAGCAAAGAGATGGTCCAATGCCCAGATCTGCTTTCTTTGCTTCTGTTGCTCCTGTTAAAACTTGGAGTTCTTATGCCTACAGACTGATTCACCCATCTTGCCGATGTAGCTATATTTTAAAGATATCATTGGCTATTGGGTGTAATACATGGGCACACAGGATATAAAAGTCTAATCTGGCTCTTGTAAAGTCAGTTTTTAAATTTTGACTTCTATGTATTATGCTACTTAGAAATTTTAGTAGACTATGAAAAAAATAAGTTGCTTTTGGAGAGAAACTAGAAATATAATCTGACTAGAACTAGCAGACTACTACTTCTAAAAAAGTTTACTTAATTCATTTGTTGGAAATTGAGAAAAAAATAGCTCAAAAAGATGGCAGCCTCCAGTAATGTCAAAATTGTTAGAAAGAATGGTTTTTTGAGCAATTCACCAGCAAACACACTTGCTTTATTGTAAGCCTCCTTAAAATCTAGATTTCCAAAAATGATCTAAGGCTGATATGTCTTGCAAATTCTCTTTTATATACAGATCTTTATCTGCCCCAAAACTTTCTTAGGATGAGGTAGAAGAAAAGATAAAAATAATAAGGTGGTTGTCTCCTGAGACTTTTAGTTTCTGTTCATTCTTACTTCATCAGAAACCTCGCAGGGGCTCCTTTCCCGATGTTATTTCAGCATAAGTATTTCCATGTCCAGTTCCAGCTGGAAGCAGGCACTGTGGAGCCATGTGAAAAATCAACAAGAACACACAAAATTAGCCCTTGATTTTTGAACCTTAAAAAGCTTCGGGTCAGGGCTGAGTTTATTCAGAATTTCTTATGAGCCCCTCAAGATCAACAGTGTCACTCTCCACCAGGGTGCCCTTAGCCTCAAACATCTATTTTTCACATTTAATCACAGCCTCATTTGCTCTCTTGCCTCTGACTCATTGATTCTCCAGAGGGAAGGGAATCTAAGTCCTTAGGGACTTAGATATATTTTAGTTGCAAAAGAAAAAAAAAGCCTAGATAAATCATTTTTTAGAAATATCTGATATTGAAGCCCTTTGATACTTTGAATAATTTCAGGGAAAGTGAGAGTAAATGAGAAGAATAAGAATAAGATCAATTTGGATTGAAAGTAAAATCAAAGCAAGCATTTACTGGAAGTTTTATAAAATCATATTTTAGGATGATTCATCATTACAAGATATATTTGTAGCCCTCAACTTCCCAACAGGCTGGCCTCCAAAAGTTTGTTTGTAAGTTGTTTTTCTGGATCTGAAAAGCCATTTCCCTTATAAACAATGTTCTAAATTAGTAGTTCTTGGGCTTTTTGTGTCACGAAGCCCTTTGAGAATCTCTTGAAAGCTATGGACACATTCCCTAGAAAAATTCTCATATGCATATATGCTCCAGGTTTTTCAAAGCCACATTTGGTGATTTCACAGACCCACCAATGTCCTTTCTAATTAAGAAATCTGATCTCAAATGCCAGGCTAGCTTAAATGCTGAAATCTATAGCCATAGAATAAATTAAATAGACTTTTTCACTCTTGTCTGGAAACAGAGCTGCCATCTAGAACAGCATATTAAACAATACACTTGTATGCCTTTGGATACCATATAAATTCCACATTAACATCTCTGGCAGTTGCCACACTTAAGCTATGGGGTGGCAGTATGGTGATTTTCTTAGTTCATAAGGGTGCAAGCCATAATCTTTGTTTTCACAAAGTTAGGGAGAGAAGGCATATATTTTGTAGTTGGGGCAGACACTTGCCTTACTTCTGAATGTCTCTTGTTGCCATTTAAAAAACAATCCTTGCATCCAGGTGCTAAGGCAAGAGAGACATTTGTTCAGCAATTTGCTTATTTATAAATAAGCAATGCCTACGCTATGGGTCAAACTGATGTAGGATATTTCCTTTACCCCTTTTTGGGACTCGCCCTGTTTACTCAGCCCACTCCACTCAACCCCTCACAGGAAGGATCATGCAAATGAATGAGTGCATGAACCAGCCAGTCCGTTCAGCGCCAGCAGGAGCAAACTCTATTCACTGGGGCCCGCCACATTTCAGCCCTAGGAAGAGGGAGCGTGTAGGTGAGCAAGTGCAGGAACCAGCCAGCCACTTTGGTGCTGGCAGGAGCAAACTCCATGCAGGCTCCACAGCGGTGATGAGGTGGGTGTGCCTGCAACCCCAGGGCCCCAAAGACTGTGTTACAGTGCTCACTTAGCTCTGCCATCTGCAGACAGCAGTGTGTTATCAGCTTAGTGGGCCCTTTGCCTCTGCTAGTGAGGGCAAAGGGCCAGTGTGACAGGCTTCTTGGGTACCCGCACTTGGTGGGTCCTGAATTCTTGTCTAGTGCCCAGGAAGAATTAGGTCACATGGACAAATTGAAGGATGGTGAATGCAGAGAATTTTATTGAGTGATAAGAGTGGCTCTCAGCAGAGAGGGGAGCTAGAAAGGGGACAGGAAGGGAGGGCCACTCTGCCCTGATATCAAGTCACCTCTCTGCTTCTCTCCTCTGAAGTCAAGTTACCTTTCCCCAACATCCAGCCATTTCTCCTCCCTACCAGCTGAGTCAGGGATCTTTATAGGCAAAGAATGGGGGCAGGGCAGGCCCTAGGTAGCTTTTTTGGAAAGGGCAACATTTAATTGGTAAAAAGACACTATTCAGAAAGAACCAATCAGGAGAGAGCAGGCAAACAGGAATAAAAGTTCTCACTTTGGGCTGCAGGTTTCAGGCTACTTTTGGCTTAAAGGTGGGGTTTCCACCAGGTACCCATCCCTGTCTGCTTAGACTGTCTCTGCCTCCTGCCTCTCTCATTTCCCCCTTTGAAGAGGCATACATAACTGCTGTTAGAATATGGATGATGACCAATCTTAGCTGCTTCCTGCTGACAGGGGGCATTGTTTTGGGGAAAATGGCAGTCAGATTTCCCTCAGAAGTCTACCAAAGGGTCCCTGGCAAAAGGGAGTCATCGTCTGAGGCTCCAGTTGCATGACTGATTAGAGTTTGATGCGCTCTGGGTGACAAGAATTGGTTAAGTATGCATGGATCAAGTATGTATATTATACAAAAAGGAGTTAAAAGAAAAGAATCTAACGCCAAAGATTATAGAAATAAGAAGTGAAATATACTGATCCTCTTGAAAACAACATTATGCCCTGAGCTGTTTCACCATAGTGAAAGAAATTAAACTCTATGGGAGCAGTTAAACTTTAGAAGAGAGAGAACTATTTAGGGGAGTACATATTCTCACAGGCATTTAGGATTAAGGGGTCTTTGGTAAAGGTGCCCCATGGTATAATATAGAACGAAGGTAAGAACAGCAAGCATAAGCGAGACTATAAAGGGGATATCCATGGAAGATTAATTATTGACACTTATATTTTGTGATTTTTATCTTGAGGTCCCTGATCTCTTCATATTAGTACTTTGAGTGCTCTTCTGGGTCAACGGAGGTAACTCCGTCAGCTTCCCAGGCCTTTACTCAAGTATAATGAATGCAAGAATCTATTCCAGTGACCTTTACTGCCGAAGGAGTAGAAGAAGTATGGTGTAACGTCCCTCCCAATCTTGGCTTATAGAGGGAGAAAGGAAAGGAAGTACCTTTACCAATACCATGTCCCCTGGGTTGAATAGAGCTGGCCCTAGTTCATGGAATTGGGCCTCTGACAGTTGTTTCAGTTCATGTTGGAAATGGACCAAAAAATTACATGTTTAATCAAATCAAGAGATTTCTTGGTCTAGCAAGAAATCATTGGTGAGAAAATGCATCCATGCATCATTTCAAAGGGACTTAAACACAGCTTTGAAGTGGAGATCCTTTTTTTTTTTTTTGAGACGGAGTCTCGCTCTGTCGCCCAGGCTGGAGTGCAGTGGCGCAATCTCGGCTCACTGCAAGCTCTGCCTCCCCGGTTCACGCTATTCTCCTGCCTCAGCCTCTCCGAGTAGCTGGGACTACAGGCGCCCGCCACCACGCCCGGCTAATTTTTTGTATTTTTAGTAGAGACGGGGTTTCACCATGGTCTCGATCTCCTGACCTCGTGATCCACCCGCCTCGGCCTCCCAAAGTGCTGGGATTACAAGCATGAGCCACCGCGCCCAGCCTGAAGCGGAGATTCTAAAACTTAGTAGGACTATAAGAAGAACAGACCAAGGGAGATGAGTCTCCTGAGAGTTTCCTGAGGTGCCTTTTGATAATATCATTTGTCTTTTCTACCTTTCCCAAGGATTATGGTCTCCAAGGACAATGAATATGGTATTGTATGCCTAGTGCCTTCAAGTCCCCCTGGGTGAGAAGAGCCTTGAACGAGGGGCCATTTTTGCTCTGGAGGTACCTAGAGAGTCCAAAGCAAGGAATTATTTCATTAATTTGTACTTTTATCACCTCAGAGGCTTTCTCTATCCAACGTGGAAATGCTTCTACCCAGTTGGTGAAGGTATCTATTTATATTAGGAGGTATTGGATGCCCCTTGACTTTGGCATATGGGTGAAATCCATTTGCCAGTCTTCCTCTGGGTATCTTCCTGTTCTTTTGGTTCCAGGGGAAAGAAGCCATTGATTGAGGGGATTATTTTTAAGGCAAATCTTGCAAGCATTAATAATCTCTTTAACCATTTGTATCAGGTTTTTACTCAAGAACAATCTCTGGGCCAACTGATAGGTTTTATCCTTACCTAGGTGGAAGGCCTGGTGAAGGCTTTTAAGAACTTTCCATTGGTTGGCAGCTGGTAAATGAAGTCAGCCATCCTCCAGTTATAGCCATTCTGAGGACTGAAAGATGTATCCCCGAGAAGTGGCCCATTCTATTTCCAGAGGCAAATACTGAGGTTTATTTCTCTTATGGAGCCCTCCCAGATCAGAGGGGCTTCAAATGGATCTGAAATCTGGGGACCCCTTGCTGCTGGTTTAGCTGCTCGTTCTGCCAACCTATTTTCCTTGGCTATTCATCTATCCCTTTTTGGTGGCCTTTACAATGTATTATTGCCACTTCCTGTGGGAGGAAAACCGAGGATAATAGTCTATTAATTTCCTGATGGTATTTAATGGGAGACCCATTAGCTATGAGGAAGTTCTTCTCTTCCAGAGAGTGGCATGGGCATGGAGGACTAGGAAAGCATACTTAGAATCAGTATAAATGTTAAATGCTTTCCCTTTGCTTAATTCAAGTGCTCTCATGAGGGCAATTAGCTTGGCTAGTTGAGCACTTGTACCCAAGGAGAGAGACGTGCTCTTAACAATATCATTCAGGGTAACTATACCCCTTTATGAATCCCTTGTTCTGCAAAAGAACTTTTACTTGTAAAGAGAATCCAGTCTGGGTTCCCTAAGGGGGTTTCCTTGAGGTCCTTTCTGGCTGCATAGGTTTGTACTACTATCTGTTTGCAGTCATGTTCAAGGTCCCCTCCCAACCCCCACTTCCTTGGGGAGGAAGGTGGCTCTATTTAGGAAGGGACAGGTTCTTAAGTGGACTGCAGATACCTCTAATAGCAGAGCTTGATATCTGAGGAGGTGGTTATCCATTAGCCAGAGACTCCCCTTAGAAGACAGTAGTCCTGCCACATTAATGGTTAAGTTATCCCCCGTGGTTAACTTAGTAGCCTCTAGTACCAGCAAAGCTACCACTGCAACTGCCCAGAGGCAGGCCAGGCATCCTTTTTCTACCAAATCAAGCTCCTTACTTAGGTAGCCTACAGTCTGCTGGATTGAACCCCAGGCCTGAGTTAGAACTCCCAGGGCCATCCCTTCCTTTCTGACACATAAAGATTAAACATCTTCCCTATGGGAAGACTAAGAGCTGGTACCCTTAAGCAAGGCTCATTTTAGTTGGTCAAAGGCCTTTCTAGCCTCTGGTTTCCAAATTAGGGAGTGAGCTTTAGCTGCCCGAGTCTTCTATATTAGGTGATATAAGGGGAAACCTATTTCACTGTACCCAGGTATCCATAGTCTGCAGAACCCTGTAATGCCCAAGAATCCCCTCAGTTGCTTGAGGGTTTTGGAGAGGGGAAAAAAGAAGATGGGCTTAATCCTTTCTTCACCCAATGCCTTGGTCCTCTCTGAAAGACCAGGTCTGGGTACTTCACTGAAGTCTGACAGAGCTGAGCTTTAGGTTTTGAAACCTTATATCCTCTGTTAGCCAGAAAATTAAGAAGACCCTTACTGCCCTCCTGAGAGATTGCCTCAGTTACGGCACAGAGGAGAATGTCATCTACATATTGTAAAGATTTAACCTGAGGATAAAGGAACTCAAAGAGGTCTTTTGACAATGCCTGGCCAAATAAGTGGGGGCTGTCTTGGAATCCCTGAGGTAACACTGTCCAGGTTAGCTGGGTAGTTTGGTTAGATGGATCTTCAAATGCAAAAAAGTACTGGGAGTCAGGGTATAGTGGTATGCAGAAGGCATGCTTTAGGTCCAGGACTGTGAACTATTTAGTTCCCTCAGGTATTTGAGCTAGCACGGAATACTGATTGGGAGCCACTGGGTGAATTAAAACCACAGCCTCATTAATGAGGTGGAGGTCCTGAACTAGTCTCCATTCCCCATTGGGTTTTTGTACCTTAATATTGGGGTATTACAAGGGCTGTTTTTTTTATTTATTTTTTGGACACGTCATCCATTTCTTTACTATTCTTCTTTACTATTCCTTATGATACAAAGTATAGCCACCCAATCCAGCCTGTTTATGAAAACTTCTATTCTCATTTGGTGGTAAACTTTTTTTTCACATTTGTTTTACTATCAAAGATTTAGAGTCACAATAAATACAAGTGACAGTCTTGTCACTTGTCACAATAAATACAAGTGACAGTCTCCTATCCCCCCAAGAACCCCCCCCCAATATCCTGCACTAGTGTAATCTTCTGGTCCCAGGGCCTGCTGAGGAGGCCCTGCAATCTTAAGTTATCATTGATGGCTTCCAGTCCTTTCCTAACTTCTGGTTTCAAGAGATATTGTCTCTGGTTAGGAAAGGAGGTGGGATTCTTAAGGTGGATCTGGACCAGTATGGCAGTTGTAACTTGGCTGATTTTGGCTTGAATTGCCTAAACGTCTGGGTTAAAGGTCTCCACCAGGGGGAGACAAAGAATTTGTCCTGGGGCCATCAGGATGGTGGTCCCCATATGGGTCAGAATATCCCTGCCCAAAAGAGGAGTTGGGCTTTCAGGCATAATTAGAAAGGCAGGAGTAACAACAATAGGTTTCCCCAACTACAACTAAGGGGTTGACAAAAATATAAAGTTAAAGGCCTTTCTGAGATGCCCCTCACAGGTCATGCTAAAGGAGAAGAGGGGGTCTGGATTGGAGAAGAGAACTGACAGACCCACCCCAGAAGGAGATCCACTTTCCTCCCTTCAATTTCCAGAATTACCCAGGACTCTTGGATGGTAATAATGGTCTGGACCACCAGGGTGGGGAAGAGGAGCCCTGGGACTCATCAGTCCTGTTGGACTGTTTGGGAGATTGGCTCTGAACCTGGTGACCAGCATCCTCAGGGACAGTCCGCCTTCCAGTGGTCCCCATTGCAGATTGGACAGGGTCCAGGTGGCTTCTTCATGCTGCCTGGGCAATCCTTCCTAAAATGCCCTGGCTTGCCACATTTGAAGCAGTTAACTGGTACACCTCAGGGATTTTGGGATTTGTGGTCTTGCATGGTGACCATTAAAGCCTCTGCATTTCTCCTGTGGCTTCATTCTCTCTCTCTCTCTCTCTCTCTCCCCCTCCCTCCCTCCCTCCCTCCTTCTCTCTCTCTTTCTCCCTCTCTCCTTGGCCTCCCTATCTCTATTATCATATTATTATAAAACACCAAGGTGGCCACTTTCAGGAGTTTCTCTAAAGTACTATCTGGTCCAACAGCTTGTTTCTGTAGCTTCCTCCTGATATCAGGGGGTGCCTGAGTAATACACTTATTTTTTAGGATTAGTTGTTCCTTAACTGAATCAGGAGCTACAGAAGTGTGCTTTACCAAGGCCTTTCTTAGCCTTTCCAGGAAGGCAGTGGGATTCTCATCAAATCCCTGATCTATCATGAATAGCTTGGTATAATTGTGAGGCTTAGTTCTAGTCCTACGTAAGCCCCCCCATTATGCACAGCTGAAAGCGTTTCCTCTTCCATCTCCCATCTCATCATTAGGATACCATTTAGGGTCATCCAGTGGTACTGATTCTCTTCCAGTTGGGTAAAGTTTGTCCCCTTCCCTGACACTATATGAGATACAAAGCTCATTCCCAAATCTCTCTGCCACTTGCAGAGTGGCCTGCTTCTCAGCATTAGTCAGAGTTTGATTCAAAAGTAACATAACATCTTTGCAGGAGAGTTCAAATACTTGGGTTAAATTCTGGAGAGCCTCTATATATCTGTCAAGATCATCTAAAACTTTGCCAAGATCCCCCTTAGTTTGCCTTAAATCCTGTAGAGAGAAGGGGACCTGGATTTTACTGGGGCCAAATTCACCAGGCATCTGTTGGAGGGGCATAAGTGGTACTGGGCCTTGTCTAGTGTGAGGATTTCTGGGAGGAGGCAAGCTAAAGAGAGAAACTGGATAGGGAGGACAAGGTGGACCCAGGGGAGCAGGGCTAGAGGGAGCTGGATCCCCTGCTGGAGGTTTCTCTGGGGTTTGATTTTTTAGTTCCCTGAGATTGACCCTTGCAGCCTCTCCTGAGATGGCAAACAGGAGAGCTGGATCAATCCTGCATGTTGGCAAAGGTCTGTATTGCCCTGCAAGGTAAAGAAAGCCTACACATATGGGGCCTCAGACCATTTGCCTTTGTGTTTACAGAAAAAGTCCAACTGAAGGATTGTATCAAAATGAATGGTTCCTTCCTGAGGCCAAGCCAGTCCTTCCTGCAGATCATAATATGTCCAAACCTTTGTGCAGAGGGCTATGAGGCATTTTTTTCTCCAGAGTCTGAGGGTCAAAACAGTCCCAGAGGAGTATGGACTGAAGATGGTAAGGATAGTTGGTTGCCCACTCTGAAAGAGCGGGAAATAGGCATACCTTATTTCCCTTCCCTCTTTCAGCAAAAACCCAGTGTGTGAGGGAGAGAACAAAAAAGGGCATACCTCTTTTTCCTTTCATCTTTTCATCCCCGAGTCCTGGCAACCTTAGACAGATGCTGCCCATGAGTGCTGGTGTGACCTGCACCCATGAAGCTTGGTGGGGGGGGCAGGGGGCGGGGGGCCTGGAAAATAGGATTTATTTGCACTCACCTATGCCTCCACCCTCCCTATTGTAGGCGACCTTTGGGTTCCCTGGGCCACATCTATGCCATGGAGCTTGGCCTCCTATCATGAAGTGGGGACTTAATCAGCAGGAATTAGTCCTGCCCATCTATGCTATGTCTGTTGCCTGGCTTTGAATCACTCAGATCTAGTTTTCCTTTCTAGGGCTTCAACCTAAAGCTTGGAACCAAGTTTGGGACAAAAAGGTATCTCGGGGGGTGCATGGATTCATTTAGATTAAGTTACAGATGGGGCTTTTCAAATGTGCAGTTATCAGCTGGTGGGGTTGCTCCTCCGTTGCTTCCCTGCCATAAGCAGAGTGTAAGGTAGAAAAAAACACCCTCTTGCATAGAAAAGGAAAAAGAAAAACCAGCTTAAGTGTCAGAGGCAGGTGGAGAACCTCTTGCTCTATGCAAACGGGTTCCTTTAATCACCGTATCCTTCCTCTGGTTTGGACTGAGCTGGACCCCTCGGCCAGGGGAGGGAAGACTCTGTGGACACATGACGGGAGGGAATGACAAGCAGGAAATGCTGGCCAAATGGCTGCATGGGGCCCCTGGACCCCAAGACTGCCCTGGGGCTCGGGCGGTGACTGCAGTTCTCTCCTGCCTCATGTGCCCGTTGGGCACAGCACATACATGCAGTGGACATGCCCAAGTGCCCCACCTGGGAGTGGAGGGGGCGGGGCGGGGGAGCCGCTGTGCACTGCTCACGCCTTTGGGTGTTGGGATGAGGGCGGGAGTGACTCCTCTAAGAACAGATGGAAATTGCATTGTTCTGAATTGCATATCTGATGGATTGGCTAAATGCTCCTACCTAGTAACATTTCTGCAGTTTGTAGCAATACCCTTAACATTATAAAAGAAGAGAGAGGAGCCATTTCAAACTGTGAAAGAAGGAAGGACAAATAACAGAAAAATCTGGGGGTCTTGGCTGATGCCCTAATGGGCAGTTGGGGACTGAGCCAAGTCTAGGGGCCTTATGGCAACACCGGGGAGTAGCCTCAATCGGATGCCTTCAGTTGCCTCAGGACTTTATCCCAGTCCCATGCAATGGCTAGACCTCTGTGAAGGGAAACAGAGCCAACATTCCTTTCACCCAAAAGAGAGGTGGCAAGGTCACATTCTGTCATCTATAGCTGTGCCATTCATCCTTAATTGGCCACTCAGAGGTTTGGTGCGTCATTTGCCTTCAGAGGAAAGTATGAGGACAAGAAGTCTTGGGAAAAAAAAATGAAGAGACAGATCCAACAGATCCGCATTTATTCACCCTTCTGACAAATCCTGGGTGAGCCTCAAGATGATGCAGGATTTTTTCTTGACCCCTTCATGGGACTTGTGACAGCGGTGCCTCATTTATTCAGCCTGCCCTGCTCAACCCCTCGCAGAAGGGAGCATGCAAGTGAACAAGTGTGGGAACTGGTCAGGTGCTTCGGCACTGGCAGGAGCAAACTGTTCACTTAGACCTGCTGCATTCCACCCTTCACAGAAGTGCACACATAGGCAAGTAAGTGCAGGAAGTGGCCGGTTGCTTCTGCGTCCACAGGAGCAAACTTCACGCAGGCTCTGCGGCAGCATCCAGGTGGGGGTGCTTGTCACCCCAAGGCCCCAGAGGGTGTGTTACAATGCTGTCTTAGTTCCACTGTCTGCAGACAGCAGTATATCAGCTCACTGGGCCCTTTGCCTCATCACGTAGTGTGGCTGGCCTCCACTAGCAAGGGCAAACGGCCAGTGTGACAGCTGTTTTGGGTACCCACACTTGGTGGATCCCAAATTCTTGTCCAGTGACCGGGAAGAATGAGGTCACATGGACAAATTGAAGGATGGCAAATGCAAAGAATTTTATTGAGTGATGAGAGCAGCTCTCAGTGGAGAGGGGAGCTGGAAAGGGGATGGGAAGGGCAGGTTGCTCTCCCCTGAAGTCAAGTTGCCTCTCTCTGATGTACAGCCAGCATCTCTGAAGTCAAGTTGCTTCTCCTCTCAACTGGCTAAGTCTGGGGTCTTTATAGGCACATGATGAGGGGCAGGGCAGACCATAGGTAGTTTTCAAAAAGGCAACATTTGATTGGTAAAAAGACACTATTCAGAAAGAAACAATCAGGAGAGAGCAGGCAAACAGGAACAGAAGTTCTCACTTTAGGCCACGGGCCAGACTACTTTTAGCTTGAAGGTGGTTCCACCGGGGACCTGTTCCTGTCTGCCTGGAGTTTCTCTGCCTCCTTCCTCTCTCAAAACTGTGTACAATGGAGCATGTTAACTATGTAACCCTCTTTCCTTAGATTTCTCCTCTCTTAGGAATCTGTGAGCCAAAATGAGTTTCTATTGTAAGAGCACTTTTCCAAGGGTTTCTGAATTTGAACGTTTACATCTCTTCATAGATTATATACACAATTACCTTCCCCACATTCATAGCATTGTTGTAATAAATAAAAATCAAATGAAAAACTCTATCCTCTTTCTAGAATACCTTAAAAAAAAAGAGGCTGACATATCCTTTGTTGCCTTATGGTGACTCATTATAGTGTGCCTAGAGGCATCCAGATAGAAAGGCTTCTGAAACCCACACCTACTTATCCTGTCTGCACGGTGAAGCTACTATATCAGGGCTTGTGGTTCCTGTAGGCTGTCAGGGAGTGGCAGTATTATTCTTGGTGCCCTGAGTCTGAATGCTGCTCCTGTGCTCTCAGCATCTCCAGGAGCCAATTTGAAGGCTCCTGTTGTGCCTGCTAGTGACAGCAGTCAAGGTCTAGCACCTAAGTATACCACAATGTCATCCTCACTGTCCTCCCTGGATTCCTTTTGCTCCGTATTATAGAGAGGTCAGAACATGTAGTGAGTTTGCCAGCTATTTAAAGAAGTCCTCCTACTATTTTGTAACATAGACCGACAAACACAATTCAGAAAACTTGGCAACATCCTCAAATTCATTTTTCTTATAATTTCACATGTAATATAGGATCAGAAAGACAAATTGGGAAATTGGGTCCACAGAATAGCACTTTAGATAGACTGGATTACCATACAACTCCATGCTGCCCACTGACTATAGGCAATGTCACTTTGACCAATGGAATGCCTGTGGATATAAAATGAGCAGTAGCTTTCAATGTGCTGGGTGGTTTGCCTCCTTCTTTTGCTCCTATGATTCATCATGAAGACAATATGTGCTGAAGGCAGCTAGTTTCAAGAGAAGGTGTAGAAATGTGGAGCAGATCCAAAGCCAATGCTAGCCAAGCCCAACTGACCTGCAGCCTGAAACAGATCCACCCAGCCTACGCATAGGGCTGTAAGCAAGAGAAAATGCTTGCTGCTGTAAGCTGCTGAATTTTGGAGTTGTTTGTTCTTGTTAGATTAAGTTTAGCCTAAAGCTGCCTCCTTACATATTTTAAGTTCAGCCTAAGGTTTCTCCGTACATGTGAACTGTGACCTAACTGGAGGTGTAAACGACCGTAACCTACTCTTGTGCCAATCACCAAGTTTTGGCCAGTCAAAGATAGCCAACTGTTCCAACTTGTTCAAATAAGGTAAACACTGAGCTGTAACCAGTCCGGCTATTTGTACCTCACTTTTGTTTTCTGTATATCACTTTCCTTACTCTGTCTATAAATCCTCTTCCAACATGTGGCTGCCCTGGAGTCTTTACCTGCCTACTCTGGTTCAGGTGGCTGTCCAATTCACAAATCGTTCTTTGCTTGGTTAAACTCTGTTAAATTTAATTAGCCTAAGGTTTTTCTTTTAACATTATGCAACATGATTTTGACAATCACATAACTCATTTACCTATGAGATAGGTAATGTTACTATCTTCACATTGCAGAGAAGGAAATTACATACAGTTGTTCCTCAATATCCTTCAGCAATGGGTCTCAAGAACCCCTTGGTTACCAAAATTTGTGAATGCTCAAGTCCCTGATATAAAATGGCATCATATATGCATATAACCTATGTTCATCCTCCTATATACTTTAAGTCATCTCTAGATTACTTATAATACCTAATACAATGTAAATAATATGTAAATAGTTGTTATACTGTATTGTTTAGGGAATAACGGAAAGAAAATAGTTTGTGTATGTTCAATACAAATTAAACCATCATTTTTTATTTTCTGAATATTTATGATCCAGGTTTGGTTGAATTCAAGGATGCAGAATCCATGAATAAGGAGAGTTAAAGCAATGTATTGACTTAGAGCAATGTTTCCCAAAATGTGTTTCAATGGATCAGGGCTGGCTTCGTGGGTGTGTGACCTAGACACAGTCACACAGAACATTGCCCTCATAAATGCCCTGCACTTCATTTAATGCTCCACTGTTGCCTTTCTGAGTTCTTAATTTTATCTCTGAATTGTTTTGTATGTGAAGTCTGAGGGGACAATGTACATGCATGTGAGCAGAGGAGATATGCGCAAGACAGGTGTTTACCCATTGATGCCACTTCATTTGTATATGGTATTTGTGATGGCCCATGAACACAGAATTCTAGTGAACCCGCAATGCACAGGAGGTCAGCAGGATGCAAAATGAGTGCAAGATAATCCTGTCTGTATCTAGTAAGTAGGGGTACTGGCAGCCCTGAAACACCTGCTTTTCACTCAAACCAGAACTTGCTTTGAACACAGAAAGAAGGCAGAGATGTTCTGAGAAACGCAAACAATCAAGGAGCCCTCTCATGTCCTTTTTTATTCGCCTTACATCCCTGAATCAGCCAACCACCTATGCTGAAAATGATGACACAGAAGAAAGGGAAAGATTAGAAAACCCATATTTTCTGTTGTTTCAGTCTTTCCATGCTCATGAATAAGCCTAAAGTAGAGACTGTTGATAAAATGGCATGTATCGAGAAGTGCGCAGCATTTCCGCTGCTCTTGTAAGAACAAAAGACATGTTTGTAGAAGCTACAAAAGATGAATTGTGCAATTCTGAAGATTATACAGACAAGGTGAAGGCTCTTATACCTGTATATTATATCGGCACTATACAATATAAAGAGGAATGGTCAAATTCAAGCTAATAATTCACAGTTTTTTTCACTTAGAACATTAAAGAGCAAATAAAAAACTCTCATGACAAGTCAACAGAGAGACCACAGAAGAAAGGAAAACTATTTGATACTTTAACACATTTAAAAGCACTTTTTTCTTGCTTGTCAAACAAGAGGGTCCTAACATTTTCATTTTACCTTGGGCTTGAAAATTGTGTAGCAGATCCTGCTTGGCATGAACATTTAACTGAATGTTAAAAGAAGTATTGTGTAGAGAAAATTCTGGAAGATTCTATAAATGCACTATCCAACACAAAGTCAAGAGTACCATGTGGCTATTTAAATTAAATAAAATTAAAAATGTGGTTCCTCAGTTGCAGTTCAAGTTCAGTAGTCACAAGTGGCTGATAGCTACTATGTTGGACACCACAAATATAGAACATTCTGTCATTACAGAGAGTTCTATTAGATAGTGCTGTGTTACAGTTTAAATAATTTGAAAAATACTGGGTTATAAAACATTGAATGGATTTTTTTAAAACACGATCTTTCTGAATATTGGATATACTAATGTGAATCTCCAGGAGGGGGCTATAGCATGAAGCATCTCCAAACTCATTTAATCAAAGCTTGCTTTTCTGTAAAACAGTGAACTTCTGGTTCAGCACTTCCTTTTTTAAAAAAAGAAAGAGGAACCATTTTTAAGGATTTGAGATATAAAAGATGGTATACACGCTATTCATGGATTAGAAAATAGTTTGAATAGGAGGGTAGGGACCTAATTTGATAGAACTGATGCTCTCTGGAACTAGTTCAGTAAAATCCTTTTCTGGAGAGCAATTTAGATTATCATGTCAATTTATCAATCTTTTTCTTTTATGGATTATGCTTTTGGTGCTTTACTTATAAAATCAATGTCTAACTCAAAGCAAGCCACTAACTAATTTTTGAATATTAAAACTGTTAGGAGACAATTCTCCATAGCCTTTTCGCATCTTAGCACATTCGGGGAGCAGGGGCACTAACTGCCCCATTATTCTGGAGTATCTTTTCAAGGAAGTTTATATAGCAAATAGTCTTGGAAGGCTGAGATAGTGTCTCCCACTGGAGCAAAAGTCAACTTTGTTCACTGACAAATCTTTCTTTAGGACAAAGATTGGGCAGGTTTACTTATAGCCAATTATAAAATAATAGAATTTCTTAAGTTTGGGGTTCCTCAGACATGATGCAAACCCACTCTATTCACTTGAGCCTCTCTGAAATACTCCTGTAGGACTTGGGGAGCAAAGGTGAATGAATGAACAAACTGTGGTACCACCAAACAATGAGATTCTACTTAGCAATAAAAAGGAACAGACAGTGAATACATGTAAAAACTTAGAGGATTCTGAAAGGTGCTATGCTCAATGAAAGGAGGCAATCTGAGATTATTTACTGTATGATGCTATTAATTTGACATTCTGGGAAACAAAAAACTATAGTAACAGACAACAGACCAGTGGGTTGCCAGGGGCAAGGGGTTAAGGAAGGTACAACAAAGGGGCAGAGAAGAAAGTTTTCAAAAACTGCTCTGTATTCTGTAATAGAAGTTACACAATCTATGCATGCGTTAAAACTCGTGGAATTACAACATACCAGTAAGCAAACGAGCAGACGTAATACATACTCAAACTCTATCAAGTTCCAGTTACTTAGTTAGATTTTACTATGATCTATGTGTTTGATGGGTTATACCTATTTGTGATATTATAGAGCTTCCTGAATGATAAGGTGAGGGGAGCATCTTTTTTACAATATTTGATCTTAGTCCCTGGTTCCTGACACAAGAGCTTCTAAGTGTCTTTTTGTATGTAAGCTTTGAAGTTTCTTTTTGTACGCTAGTGAGATGACCAGTGGCTAGGGAGCTCTATGGCTATGTAATAGACCCCCACAAAATCCCCTAAATGAAGGGGTTTGAAGAGCTTCTAGGTTGGTGAATATGAGTGTAACCAGAGAGGGCATGGAAGCTCTGTGTTCCTTCCCTCATACTCTGCCCTAAGTACCTCTTTATCTGGCTGTTTATCTTTTGTATCCTCTATAACAGTGGTTCCCAAACCCTGGGCTGTAAACTGGTACCAGTCTGTAGCCTGTTAGAAACTGGGCTGCACAGCAGGAGGTGAGCAGCAGGCATGGGAGCACTATTGCCTGAGCAGCACCTCCTGTCTGATCAGTGGTGGCGTTAGATTCTCATAGGAGCAAGAACCCTATTGTGAACTGCTCATGCAAGGGATCTAGGTTGCACACTCCTTAAGATAATCTAATGCCTGATGATCTGAAGTGGAAAAATTTCATTCTGAAACCAATCCCCCACTCCCTGGGTCATACTATATTCTCTCTCTCTTTTTCTCTCTTTTAGAGACAGGGTCTTGCTCTGTCACCCAGGCTAGAGTGCAGTGGTATGTTCATAGATCCCCACAGCCTCAGACTTCCGGCCTCAAGCAATCCTCCTGCTTCAGCCTCCTAAGTTGTTGGGATTACAGGTGTGATTCACCACACTTAGTTTACGATAGTCTTTATAAATAAACTGTTAAATGTAAGTAAAGTGCTTTCCAGAGTTTTGTGAACTGTTCTGGGAAACTATTGAACCTGAGGAGGGGGTAGTGAGAACAGCTGATTTACAGCCAGTGAGTCACAGGTACTAATGACTCTGACTTGTGATTCGCATCTGAGGTGGGGGCAGTTTTGTGGGATGGAGCTCATAATCTGTGGGTCTATGCTGACTAGGAGTAGCTGGTATCAAAATTGAATTTCTGTAGCATACCCAGTCGTTGTCTGGGAGAGTCGGAGAATTTGTTGGTGTGGGTGAAAGATATTTATTTGGTATCAGAAGTGCTGCTAGTAAAAAAATTTTTAAAAAGTTTAGTATTATTGTATCCATATAGAAGAAATACTCTACAACGGAGCTACTGCATGTAATGGAACTACTGAACATGTTTCTGCAACTCCATCTTCAGGGATGACACATTGAAAGCTTGTAATCAGCCATGGTAGGAGTATTTACACTAGAAAAATCCACAACTGCTACAACTAAGGGTTTAGGTTTTTGAGGGTTTACCAGCATAGCACTGCATACCAACCTTGCCAGATTACTGGATATTCTTTTAATAGAATATTGGAGCCTCCAGGGATTATCTGAACCTATAGGTTATGTACCTTGGTCTTTGAGGAGGATTTTTTCAAATCTGTAGAAATTGAAATGAACTTGTCCAGAACTGATGGCAATGCAAATGATTCTTGTTTGTGGACATGTAAATTTCCCCTGTCCAGTATAGAGACAGCCCTTCTATCTATAAAAGGCTTGCGGTCCATTTGCAAGATCATTTCAATATTCGTGATCCATAAACATATCTATTCTTTCAATTCTCCTGTGAACCACTCGTAACATCTTTTCTGATTCTCTCATTTCATTAACAAAATCTTTGACATGTGTTCATTTTACATTTGTATGAAAGTTTTAGCTTTTTTTTGAAAATTAACAGCAAACTTTTTTGTCTGAAACACATGACTAACTTTAAATCTTCTTGCTAAGAATGTCTGCCTTATTTCCATAAGATTATTCAAGCCCCAAGTTTCTGCACTACCCAGTTTCCCTGACAGAATTAAATACTCTGTATCCAGAATATAGTCCTTTTCTTTCAGGCGGTATTATGGCATAACTCAACAGATTTTGCTGCCCTAGTTCTCTTCTAAGAAGTGAAACTTCCAAGAAACTGTAGTTTTGCAGAAGTGACATGATGGGATCCTGTGCAAGTAGCCAGGATTACAGATTGAGGGAGCACTGGGAATCTTGTCTTTGATCCCAGTAAAAGACTCACAGAAGGGAAGGGAGCCCTGATTTATTTTAAATAAATTTCATGGTAACTGGAGAGACTAATCATGATCATATTACCCATAGAATCTCGTGGGAAAGGATGTGCTGACAATGGACTTACTGGCTCCTTTCCCAGTGCTGCTTATTAACCATAATAGTAACTCTTTCAAATTCCTTTTCCCTGGAATATTGGCAAAAGTCTCATTCTGATATTGCTTTTGCCTCTACTTTTAATTATTAAATTTTAGTTAATATCCTCTAGATCAGGCAATGGGATCTGATAATTACTGCACCAAGAACTATTTTCAAAAGGCCTGTTCCTTCTTGAGCTGTTTTATTTAACAATCATATGAACTTATATGGGTGCTATATTTTATTTGGATCAATTCTGCAAACATTAAATCCAAAAATATAGCAATCATACACTACTATTTTTCTTAATGTTCACTTCAACATTAGGTATATATTTTGGGTTTTTGGTTTTTTAACAATATTAAGAAAATAGAAATTTATCTAGTAACACTTGGCAATTGACACTCAACTAAATTTGGAAATGTGAGCATGTTTTGCCTATGACATCTGGCTCACTTAATTTCCCCTCCATATGTTCTTTTAATTTAATATTTCAGGAGTTACTGTGCTCCCTAGAGAAGTCAGACTAAATGGTTTTTATTAATATGGTTTTACAAAGCCTAAAAATGTGTTTTATTGGCCCATAGCAGTTATAAATCAGGACCTGAAATTTATTGCAGTTTCCAAAATTGTATATATCTGGTAGTCCAGAGAGGGATAATTGTATTTGTTATATGAGAATTGCTTAGGGGAGTTCTCAGTAGGGCCACTGAAATTATTTTCCAGATAAAATATTTAATCTTTCTTGCAATTTAACCAAATGACTGATTAAACTCCCTTCTGCAATATATAGTGTCATAAAACATAGACAAACCCAATGTTTCAATTACAAAGAAAACTCAATTTATTCAATATCCTTGGAGTGACAATTGACTGTTACTCTAAAATTATTAATAAAATGTTTTTATTACTTTATTCTACCAAGGAAACTCCACTGTGATGATTAATAAAGTCACTCCTTATCTACATTTTTACAATTTAAGGGGAGAGCACATTCTTTGTCTGTAGGAGGACCCATGTTCAAATTCTGTTCCTTAGTTTTGTGCCATTGGGCAATTTGCTTGAACTTTCTTAATTCTCTATTTCTTTATCAATTAAAATAGGAATAATACCTACATCTCAGGGTTTTTTTGTTTGTATGTTTTTGTTCAGATTTTTTTTTGAGATCTGAGATGTCAAAAATACCACATAAGCCTATAAAACAGGGTGTGGAAGGGTTATTAATAATTATTATTAAAATTTAATTTTCTTATGTTTTATGGGATTTGAGGCATTTATGGTTTTTCCATGTTACAAGATTGAAATCAGAGATAATACCATTTAGTATATTTGCTTCTCCTGAGGGAAAACAGGTCCATAAAACTTATTTGGATTGGGAAGGGTATGGAATAATAAATAAATTTAGATAATAACTAAATTACCTTGGGATCCAGGGGAAAACTGGCCCCAGAAAGGCCCCAGGCTAGATCCAAGTTCTTGGTAAAAAAATTAGCACCCTCAGAGTTCTCAGGGATTTTCAAAGTCCACCCTAACCTCTAAGAGGCCAATTAAACAAGCATTTGTGAGAGTTAATCCTTGTGAAAAACAAGTCTGTTTATAGGCACAAAGCAGACAGAATAGAGAATACAATACAGTCCTTTTCAAGGACTTTATCAGCCCTTCCAAGTCTGCCCTGCAGGCAGGAGAGACCTGGAGAACCATGGCTGTGGTTCTGAAAGGTGGTCGTTACCTTTAATATAGAGACAATGATGTTCTGAAATGAGCAATTATCAGATACATTTTAGTCACCTGGCTGTGTTGGGCCCCAAGATTATGAGTTCATAGAACGCATCAAAAAGCAAAGTCCAACATCTGTTAGGATCCTGAGACAATTATTCCAGTTGCAACAGCCTCACTAGCTGGGTGAGGCCTGTAGTTTTACATGTGGTTTTATATAGGACAATTTCTAGCTCCTGATGGGTGTTGAGATGGGTTGATACCCACAGCCATGAAAATTTGTAGACCCTCTGACTTTTTTACTTTTTTTTTTTTTTTTTTTTTTTTTTTTTTTTTCAGATTTTTCCATGACATCTTATTGTTGTATGTTCACCTGGAACAAGAGGTTCAGATCTTTGTTAGACTATGTTCATCTAGAAAGGGAAATTTGAACTTTTTAAAACACCAATGTACATGGTTGGCTACAGCTTTCCTAACATTTTCCAGTCCATGCATACATCCAAGACATCTTATCATTTTAATTAATTAAAAAATCAATATAAACAATACTGCATATATTAGTTCATATTTCAAAGAACATTTTACTCACTATAAGATTGATGATGTATTTTTATCTTATATTAAAAATAGTTATTGGTTGAAATATAAGGACGTAGATTCTACTGTTGAGAGTTGTTATTTAATGACTAACTTTTAAATGCAAACCCTAAGAAAGTTCCCATTTTCTCTAAAGAAAAACTAAAATAATTTATAGATATAGAAAATTGATGTCCAGTTTTTTACATTGGAGACTAACAGGCTGGCTTCATTCATCTAATTGTTGTTTCAACACAAATTTTGGCTGGGCATGGTCGCTCACGCCTGTAATCCCAGCACTTTGGGAGGCCAAGGTGGGAGGATTGCTTGATGCTGGGAATTTGAAACCAGCCTGGGCAACAAAGGAGACTGTCTCTATAATAAATAAATAAATAACAAATTTAACTGAGGATCCAAATATCGGACATTGTGCTTATAGGAGTTTTCAGCCCTCCTTGTGCATATAAATTGATAGGGGAGGGAGGAGAAGGCTGGAATCAATACAACTGGGGGATTAACCTTGTCACAGAAGCTAACATCTGCACGCCAGGTGGATGGTGTATGTCTTGATCTATGTTAGGCAGGTATTCGCTAGGTCAAGCAGCACTTTGGCTTGTGTTTGTAGCTGAGAATAGGACAGTGTCATAGGTCTGGAAGACAAGTTCTTCACCCAGGGTGATGCGGGAGCAAGCCCCAGGCTCCAAATAAAGAACTGTCAAGACAGCTGTCAATCAAAAAAAGAAGCAGGCTACTGTCAGGGAGTTAACCAAAAAGTCCAGCTGGACAGTTTCTACTCCACTATCCTGGCTGTTCCAGAGAAGTGAAGAAACGGGAGAGAATTCTGGGTCCTGGAGACCTCAGGAAACTGGATATCATCCTGAACACACAAGAAATAAGTTATGGCAGCAAGATGAATTCTGAACCCCACTATGTGACAGATTGGATTCTGTTATTAAGACATTGTTATGGTAAATGAGAACTCCAGCTCAAGCCTGCACTTACAGAGAGGAACTTCAGTGACGGGCCTGAGGAGTCAGGCAGCTAACAATAATATCAAGTCAGAATGTATTTTTTATTTTCTAAGCCATTTCTGTGTCTGGAAGTTTGGCGTCTATTATGTTTTGCTTTCAGTCAATGGAGATAACCTTCCTAGCAGCCTTTGAGGCAGTCCTTATTTTGTGAATTTTTCATTGTACCTCACAAGAATAAGAAGGGGGAAACCAGATAATACCAGTATCCAAAAAGGTACTTTTAGCAACCAAACTACGCATACCTTTTCCTCCTTCTTTCTCTTCTTCCTGGAAGGCCAAAAGAAGAAATCTTTTTGCCTTCCAGGAAGAAGTTCTGGTTCAAAAGCCATCTAAAAGCAACCTTAAGTTATTATTTTTTAATTGCCCCATTTGTTTTAAGTGTTTTGCTAAAAATCATCAGCTCTTTTGATACAGGAATATAATTTATAGAGATAAAACTTTCTGAGCCTAGAAATCCTCAGAACTAGAGCCTCCTAAGCTCTAGGCTCAGAGCTTAGGAGGCATTGTACACTTTCATTCATCTCTTTTACATTTCCACCTTTTATCTCAGCTACTGAATGATAAAGGATAAGAGCCACCAGAGTCCAAGCCATAGACTAAACTCAACCTTAGACAGTCCCAACCTCCATTGGCTAAAACCCAGATGAACCCCAACCCACTATGTATGTGAGAGTAAGAAAAACACTGTTGTTTTTTGCCTCTTTAGTTGAAGTAGTTTAACAGTATTATTATGCTTATTGCTATAGTATAGCTATTGATACAATGTAACTTATTGATATCATACATACTCATGCATATAATTTTTTACTTCATTTAATTAATTTAATAAGAAAATCATACATATTCTTGATCTGAAGAACTGAAGTTGTAAAATTTTTGGTGTTGCAGACACCATACTAATAATTGTCAATTATTGTAAAAAGGTGATTGATTATACTCAAATGAAAATTTGGGGCGGGGTGGGGGGCAAGATGGCCTACTAGAAACAGCAGCTTTCAGAGGCTCCCATAAAAAAAAATAAGTGTGTGAATCCTTCACTAGCAACCAAGGTTTCCAGCTTCTCTTATCAGAACTGACTAGGAGGCTGATGTGATCCATGGAGACAAGGAAGAACAGTGTGGTGCAGCGGCCCACTTGAGGTCCACACAGAGTCAGGGAGGTCCCTCCCCCAAGCCAAAGGAGGCAGTGAGTGAGCATGCTATCCAGCCAAGGAAACCAGGCTTTTTCTACAGAACTGTGCAACCCATGAATTGGAAGATCCCACTCGTGTACCCACACTACTGGGGTTTAGCGTCCCAACCCTAGGATGCACAGACTCTTAACAGCCTCTCAGCTGGAAACTGCTTAGGCCTATGGAACTCCCAGGGAGAGGGGCGACCAGCACTGCTGCTATGGCTGCCTGCTGTCTAAGCATTTTGAGCTCCTTAGGGGAGGGGCAGCAGCCAGCACTGGGACTCACAACTGCCTAACACGCTAAGCCCTCTGGGTGGGGGAAGGGCAGCACCTATCTCTATAGCTCCAGGCTGTGCTTTTCCCCTGCTGGAGCCAGGGAGGCTGAATGGCTTGGTCCCAACACTTGTCCCCAACGGCCCAATACACTGGCTGTGGCAGTCTGTGACCAGAGTGCCTCTTCAGGCCTGACCCTGACACATCCTTTTTCATTGGTCAAGGCTTCCCAGCAGGAACTCCAATAGCTCCAGCCAGAGGCTCAGGGATAGAACCTGGAGCTCCCTGGGCCTGAGCCCCTAGCAGTAGGGGTGGCTGCAGTCTCTGCAGACCAGCAGACTTAGCCTTTCCCCCTGGTAGTTCTGAGGAATCCAGGCAGCCCAGATGAGTGGGTTTTGGGCCAGTGAGGCACACTCACTCCACCAAGGGACATAGTGCTTCATTTAACGGGTCCTGTTTCCCATGCCACCCAACTGGGTGAGACCCTCCAACAGGGGTTGTCAGACACCCTATACAGGAGCAATCCTACTGGCATCAGGTTGGTGCCCCTTGAGGTAGAAGTCCCAGAAGAAGGAGCAGGCACCCATATGTGCTGTTCTCCAGCCTCCTTGAGTGACATCTCCAGGCATGGGAGTGAATCAGATGAATAGGGCCTGAGGTGAACCCCCAGCAAACTGTATCAGCCCTACAGAAAAGGGACCTGACCATTGAAAGAAAAAGAAAAAGCAGAAAGCAACAACAGTATCAACAAAAACAACAAAACGTCCCCACAAAAACCCCATCCAAGGGTCAGCAGCCTCAAAGACCAACACTAAACAAACTCATGAAGATGAGAAAGAATCAACAAAAAAATGCTGAAAACCCAAAAGGCCAGAGTGCCTCTTCTCCTCCATATGATCGCAACATCTCTCCATCAAGGGCACAGAGCTGGATGGAGGATCAGATGAATGAATTGACAGAAGTAGGCTTCAGAAGATAGGTAATAAAAACTAGGGTGAGCCAAAGGAGCATGTTCCGACCCAATGCAAAGAAGCTAAGAATTTTGATAAAAGGTTAGAGGAATTGCGAACTAGAATAACCAGTTTAGAGAGGAACATAAACGACCTGATGGATCTAAAAAACACAGCACGAGAACTTCATGAAACATGCACAAGTATCAATAGCCGAATCAACCAAGTAGAAGAAAGGATATCAGAGTTTGAAGGCCATCTGGCTGAAATAAGGGAGGCAGACAAGACTAGAGAAATAAGAATAAAAAGGAATGAACAAAGTCTCCAAGAAATATGGGACTTCATAAAAAGACCAAACTGACCATTAACTGGAGTACCAGAAGGAGACAGGGAGAATGGAAACAAGCTAAAAAACACACTTCAGGATATTATCCAGGAGAACTTCCCCAATCTAGCAAGAAAGGCCAACATGCAAATTCAGGAAATATAGAGAACATCATTCAGACATATAATCATCAGATTCTCCAAGGTTGAAATGAAGGATAAATGGTTAAGGACAGCCAGAGAGAAGGGGCAGGTCATCTACAAAGGGAAGCCCATCAGACTAACAGCAGGCCTCTCAGCAGCAACTCTATAAGCCAGAAGAGATTTGGGGCCAACAATCAACATTCTTAAAGAAAAGAATTTTCAATCCAGAATTTCATATCCAGCCAAACTAAGCATCAAAAGAGAAGGAGAAATAAAATCCTTTCCAGACAAGCAAATACCAAGGAATTGTGTTATCACTAGGCCTGCCCTGCAAGAGCTCCTGAAAGAAGCACTAAATATAGAAAGGAAAAGCTGGTACCAGCTACTGCAAAACACTCCAAAATATAAAGACCAATGACACTATGAAGAAACTGCATCAACTAGTATACAAAATAACTAAATAGCAGCATGATGACAGGATCAAATTCACACAAAACATACTAACCTTAAATGTTAATGGGCTAAATGCCCCCAATTAAAAGACACAGACTGGTAAATTGCATAAAGAGTCAAGAACCACAGGTGTGCTGTATTCAGGAGACCCATCTCACAAGCAAAGACACACATAAGCTCAAAATAAAGGGATAGAGGAAAATTTACCAAGCAAATGGAAAGAAAAAAAAAAAAAAGCAAGGGCTGCATTCTTAGTCTCTGACAAAACAGACTTCAAACCAACAAAGATCAAAAAAGACAAAGAAGGGTATTACATAATGGTAAAGGGAACAATTCAACAAGAAGAGCTAACTATTCTAAATATATATGCACTCAATACAAGAGCATCCAGAGCTATAAAACAAGCTCATAAAGACTTTCAGATAGACTTAGACTCCCACACAATAATAGTGGGAGACTTTAACACCCTACTGTCAGTATTAGACAGATCTACAAGACAGAAAATTAACAAGGATGTTCTGGACTTCAACTCAGCTCTGGATCAAGTAGACCCAGTAGATGTCTACAACATTTTATACCCCAAATCAACAGAATATACATTCTTCTCAGTGCCACATGGCATTTATTCTAAAATTGACCACATAATTGGAAGTAAAACACTCCTCAGCAAATGCAAAAGAACAGAAATCATAACAAACAGTCTCTCAGACCACAGCGCAATCAAATTAAAATTCAAGATTAAGACACTTACTCGAAACCACACAGCTACATGGAAAATGAATAACCTGCTCCTGAGTGACTCCTGGGTAAATAATGAATTAAGGCAGAAATCAAGAAGTTCTTTGAAACCAACGAGAACAAAGAGAAAACATACCAGAATCTCTGGGACACAGCTAAAGGAGTGTTAAGAGGGAAATTTATAGCACTAAATGCTCACATCATAAAGGTTGAAAGGTCTCAAATTGATACCCTAATGTCAAAATTGTAAGAGCTAGACAGCCAAGAACAACTAATTCAAAAACTAGCAGAAGAAAAGAAATAACTAAGATCAGAGAAGAATTGAAAGAGATAGAGACATGAAAAGTTCCCCTAAAAATCAATGAATCCAAGAGCTGGATTTTTGAAAAAATTAACAAAATAGACCACTAGCTAATAATAAAGCAGAAAAGAGAGAAGACTCAAATAGACACAATAAAAAATGACAAAGTGGGTATAACCACTGATCCCTCAGAAATACAAACTACCATCAGAGAATACTACAAACATGTCTATGCAAATAAACTAGAAAATCTAGAAGGAATGGATAAATTCCTAGACACATACACCCTCCTAAGAATAAACCAGGAAGAAGTCAAATCCATGAATAGACCAATAACAAGTTCTGAAATTGAGGAAGTAATTAATAGCCTACTCACCTAAAAAAGCCCAGAACCAGATGGATTCACAGCTGAATTCTACCAGAAATACAAAGAGGAGCTGGTACCACTACTTCTGAAATTATTCCAAACAATTGAAAAGAGGGACTGCTCCCTAACTCATTTTATGAAGCCAACATCACCCTGATCCCAAAACCTGGCAGAGACACAAAGAAAAAAAAACTTCAGGCCAATATCCCTGCTGAATATTGATGCAAAAAATATTGGCAAACCAAATCCAGCAGCACATCAAAAAGCTTATCCACCACAATCAAGTTGGCTTCATCCCTGAGATGCAAGCCTGGTTCAACATATGCAAATCAATAAACATAATCCATCACATAAACAGAACCAAGGGCAAAAACCATATGATTATCTCAACAGATACAGAAAAGCCCTTTGATAAAATTCAACATCCCTTCATGTTAAAAACTCTCAGTAAGCTAGGAATTGATGGAACATGTCTCAAAATAATAGGAGCTATTCATGACAAACCCACAGCCAATATCATACTGAATGGGCAAAAGCTAGAAGCATTCCCTTTGAAAACTGGTACAAGACAAGGATGCCCTCTCTCACCACTCCTATTCAACATAGTATTGGAAGTTCTGGCCAGGGCAATCAGGCAAGAGAGAGAAATAAAGCATATTCAAATAGGAAGAGAGGAAGTCAAATTGTCTCTGTTTGCAGATGACATAATTTGCAAACAGAAATCCCATCATCTCAGCCCAGAAACTCCTTAAACTGATACTTAACTTTAGCAAAGTCTCAGGATACAAAATCAATGTGCAAAAATCACAAGCATTCCTCTATACCAACAATAGACAAGCAGAGAGCCAAATCATGAGTGAACTCCCATTCACAATCGCTACTAAGAGAATAAAATATCTGGGAATACAGCTAAGAAGGGATGTGAAGGACCTCCCCAAGGAGAACTACAAGCCACTGGTCAAGGAAATAATAGAGACACAAGCAAATGGAAGAACATTCCATCCTCATGGATAGGAAGAATCAATATCATGAAAATGGCCATGCTGCCCAAAGTAATTTATAGATTCAATGCTATTCCCATCAAACTACTATTGACATTCTTCACAGAATTAGGAAAAAGTATTTTAAATTTCATATGGAATCAAAGAAGACCCTGTATAGCCAAGACAATCCTAAGCAAAAAGAACAAAGCTGGAGGCATCATGCTACCTGACTGCAAACTATACTACAAGGCTACAGTAACCAAAACAGCATGGTACTGACACCAAAACAGACGTATAGACCAATGGAGCAGAACAGATACCTCAGAAATAACACCATACATCTACAACCAGCTTGCTGTTGAATTGTTCCCTTTACCATTATGTAATGCCCTTCTTTGTCTTTTTTGATCTTCAAAAAACCTGCCAAAAACAAGCAATGGGGAAAGGATCTCCTGTTCAGTAAATAGTGCTGGAGAAACTGGATAGCCATATGCAGAATACTGAAACTCCTTACACTTTACACCCTTCCTTACACCTTATAAAAAAATCAACTTAAGAGAGATTAAAGACTTAAATGTCAAACTGAAAACCATAAAAAGTCTAGAAGAAAACCTAGGCAATACTATTCAATACATAGGCATGGGCAAAGACCTCATGACTAAAACACCAAAGCAATTGCAACAAAAGCCGAAATTGACAAATGAGACCTAATTAAACTAAAGAGTTTCTTCACAGCAAAAGAAACTATCATCAGATGAACAGGCAACCTACAGAATGGGAGAAAATTTTGCAATCTACGCATCTGACAAAGGTCTAATATTCAGAATTTACAAGAAACTTAAAAAATTTATGAGAAAAAACAACCCCATCAAAAAGTTGGCAAAGGATACAGACACTTCTCAAAAGAAGACATTTATGTGGCCAAGAAACATGAAAAAAAGCTCATCACTGATCATCAGAGAAATGCAAATCAAAACCATAAAGATATATCTCACACCAGTCAGAATGGCAATTATTAAAAAGTCAGGAAACAACAGATGCTGGTGAGGCTGTGAAGAAATAGGAAAGCTTTTACACTGTTGGTGGGAATGTAAATTAGTTCAACCATTGTGAGAGACAGTATGGCAATTCCTCAAGGATCTAGAACCAGAAGTACCATTTGACCCAACAATCCCATTACTGGGTATATGCCCCCCAAATTATAAATCATTCTACTATAATGACACAAGCACGCATATGTTTATTGCAGTACTGTTTAGAATAGCAGACTTGGAACCAACACGAATGCCCATCAATGATAGACTGGATAAAGAAAATATGGTACATATACACCACAGAATACTATACGTCCATAAAAAGGAATGAGATCATGTCCTTTGAAAGGGCATGGATGAAGCTGGAAGCCATTATCCTCAGCAAACTAACACAGGAAAAGAAAACCAAATACCGTATATTCTTACTCATAAGTAGGAGTTAAATGATGAGAACACATGGACACAGAGAGGGGAAGACCACATGCCAAGGCCTGTTGGGAGTTGGGGTCTGAAGGAAGGGAACTTAGAGGATGGGTCAACAGGTGCAGCAAACCACCATGGCACACGGATACCTATGTAACAAGCCTACACATTCTGCACATGTATCCTGTTTTTTTCTTGTTTGTTTGCTTTTTAGAAGAAATAAAAAAAGAAAGAAAGTTTGTCCAGAGCAATGTTTTGGGACTAATGAGTACAACAACAGGAAGAGATGAAATTCTAAGGTCAGATAAAAGGGTGATAAGGACTTATAAAAAGAGATAGAAGACAGGGTTGCTTCCAAGATGGCCGAATAGGAACAGCTCCGGTCTGCAGCTCCCAGTGATATCAACACAGAAGACAAGTGATTTCTGCATTTCCAACTGAGGTACCTGGTTCATCTCATTGGGATTAGTTGGACAGTGGGTGCAGCCCATGGAGGGCAAGCTGAAGCAGGGCAGGGCATTGCCTCACCTGGGAAGTGCAAGGGGCCGGGAAATTTCCCTTTCCTAGCCAAGGGACGCCATGACAGACTGTACCTGGAGAAACGGTACACTCCTGAAGAAATACTGCCCTTTTCCCACGGTCTTAGCAATTGCTGGACCGGGAAATACCTTCCCGTGCCTGGCTCAGCAGGTCCCATGCCCACGGAGCCTTGCTCACTGCTAGCACAGCAGTCTGAGATCAACCTGTGATGCTGCAGCTTGACTGGGGGAGGGCCATCTGCCATTGCTGAGGCTTGAGTAGCTCACAGTGTAAATAAAGCAACTGGGAACCTCGAACTGGGTGGAGCCCACTGCAGCTCAGCAAGGCCTACTGCCTCACTAGATTATACCTCTGGGGGCAGGGCATAGCAGAACAAAAGGTAGCAGACAGCTTCTGCAGACTTACACGTCCCGTCTGACAGCTCTGAAGAGAGCTGTGGTTCCCTCAGCATGGCGTTCAAGCTCCGAGAATGGACAGACTGCCTCCTCAAGTGGATCCCTGACCCCTGTGTAGCCTGACTGGGAGACACCTCCCAGTAGGGGCCAACAGACACCTCAAACAGGCAGGTGCCCCTCTGGGATGAAGCTTCCAGAGGAAGGATTAGACAGCAATAGTTGCCATTCTGCAGCCTCTGCTGGTGATACCCAGGCAAACAGAGTCTGGAGTGGACCTCCAGCAAACTCCAACAGACCTGCAGCTGAGGGTCCTGACTGTTAGAAGGAAAACTAACAAACAGAAAGGAATAGCATCAACATCAACAAAAAGGACGTCCACAACAACACCCCATCTGTAGGTCACCAACATCAAAGACCAAAGGTAAATAAAACCACAAAGATGGGGAGAAACCAGAGCAGAAAAGCTGAAAATTCCAGAAACAGAGCTCCTCTTCTCCTCCAAAGGATTGCAGCTCCTCACCAGCAAGGGAACAAAACTAAATGGAGAATGAGTTTGACGAGTTGACAGAAGTAGGCTTCAGAAGGTCAGTAATAACAAATTTCTCTGAGCTAAAGGAGCATGTCCTAACCCATTGCAAGGATGCTAAAAATCTTGAAAAAAGGAAAGATGAATGGGTAACTAGAATAAACAGTGTAGAGAAGACCTTAAATGACCTGATGGAGCTAAAAACCACAGCATGAGAACTTCGTGACACATGCACAAGCTTCAATAGCCAATTCGATCAAGTGGAAGAAAGGATATCAGTGATTGAAGAACGAATTAATGAAATAAAGCAAGAAGACAAGATTAGAGAAAAAAGAATAAAAAGGAATGAACAAAGCCTCCAAGAAATATGGGACTATGTGAAAAGACCAAATATACATTTGATTGATGTACCAGAAAGTGATGGGGAGAATGGAACCAAGTAAGAAAACACTCTTCAGTATGTTATCCAGGAAAACTTCCCAAACCTAGCAAGGCAGGCGAAAATTCAAATTCAGGAAACACAGAGAACACCACAAACATACTCCTCAAGAAGAGCAACCCCGAGACACATAATCGTCAGGTTCACCAAGGTTGAAATGAAGGAAAAAATGTTAAGGGCAGCCAGAGAGAAAGGTCGGGTTACCCCAAAGGGAAGCCAATCAGACTAAGAGCAGATCTCTCAGCAGAAACCCAACAAGCCAGAAGAGAGTGGGGGCCAATATTCAACATTCTTAAATAAAAGAATTTTCAACTCAGAATTTCATATCCAGCCAAACTAAGCTTCATAAGTGAAGGAGAAATAAAATCCTTTACAGACAAGTGAATGCTGAGAGATTTTGTCACCACCAGGCCCGCCTTACAAGAGCTCCTGAAAGAAGCACTAAACATAGGAAGGAACAACCAGCTACTGCAAAAACATGCCAAATTGTAAAGACCACTGATGCTATGAAGAAACTGCATCAATTAATGGGCAAAATAACCACCTAACATCAATATGACAGGATCAAATTCAAACACACCAATATTAACCGTAAATGTAAATAGGCTAAATGTCCCAATTAAAAGACACAGACTGGAAAATTGGATAAAGAGTTAAGACCCATCAGTGTGCTGTATTTGGGAGACCCATCTCATGTGCAAAGACGCACATAGGCTCAAAATAAAGGGATGAAGGAAGATCTACCAAGCAAATGGAAAGCAAAAAAAAAAAAAAAAAAAGCAGGAGTTGCAATCCTAGTCTCTGATAAAACAGACTTTAAACCAACAAAGATCAAAAGAGACAAAGAAGGCCACTACATAATGGTAAAGGGATCAATTCAACAAGAAGAGTTAACTATCCTAAATATATATGTGCCCAATACAGGAGCACACAGATTCATAAAGCAAGTCCTTAGAGACCTACAAAGAGACTTACACTCCCACACAATAATAATGGGAGACTTTAACACTCCACTGTCAATAGTAGACAGATCAATGGGACAGAAGATTAACAAGGATATCCAGGACTTGAATTCAGCTCTGGACCAAGTGGACCTAATAGACATCTACAGAACTCTCCACCCCAAATCAACAGAATATACATTCTTCTCAGTACCACATCACACTTATTCTAAAATTGACCACATAATTGGAAGTAAAGCACTCCTTAGCAAATGTAAAAAAGAAATTACAAAAAACTGTCTCTCAGACCACAGTACAATCAAATTAGAACTCAGCCTTAAGAAACTCTCTCAAAACCACACAAGTACACAGACACTGAACAACTTGTTCCTAAGTGACTACCGGGTAAATAATGAAATGAAGGCAGAAATGAAGATGTTCTTTGAAACCAATGAGAACAAAGACACAATGTACCAGGATCTCTGGGACACATTTAAAGCAGCGTGTACAAGGAAATTTATAGCACTAAATGCCCAAAAGAGAAAGCAGGAAACATTTAAATCTACACCCTAACATCACAATTAAATAACTAGAGAAGCAAGAGCAAACAAATTCAAAAGCTAGCAGAAGGCAAGAAATAACTAAGATCAGAACAAAACTGAAGGAGATAGAGACACAAAAAAACCCTTCAAAAAATCAATGAATCCAGGAGCTGGTTTTTTGAAAAGATCAACAAAATAGATAGACCACTACCCAGACTAATAAAAAAGAAAAGAGAGAAGAATCAAATAGAGGCAATAAAAAATGATAAAGGGGAAAACACTGATCCCACAGAAATACAAACTACCATCAGAGAATACTATGAACACCTCAACACAAATAAACTAGAAAATCTAGAAGAAATGGATAAATTCCTGGACTCATACACCCTCCCAAGACTAAACCAGCAAGAAGTTGAATCTCTAAATAGACCAATAACAGGTTCTGAAATTGAAGCAATAATTAATTGTCTACCAACCAAAAAAACTCCAGGACCAGATGGATTCACAGCTGAATTCTACCAGAGGTACAAAGAGGAGCTGGTACCATTCCTTCTGAAATTATTCCAATCAATAGAAAAGGAGGAAATCCTCCCTAACTCATTTTATGAGGCCAGCATCATCCTGATACCAAAGCCGGGCAGAGACACAATTTAAAAAAAGAGAATTTTAGGCCAATATCCCTGATGAACATCAATGCGAAAATCCTGCATAAAATACTGGCAAACCAAATCTAGCAGCACATCAAAAAGCTTATCCACCATGATCAAGTTGGCTTCATCCCTGGGATACAAGGCTGGTTCAACATACGCAAATCAATAAACGTAATCCATCACATAAACAGAACCAATGACAAAAACCACATGATTATCTCAATAGATGCAGAAAAGGCCTTTGACAAAATTCAACAGCACTTAATGCTAAAAACTCTCAATAAACTAGGTATTAATGGAACGTATCTCAAAATAATATGAGCTATTTATGACAAACCCACAGCCAATATCATACTGAATGGGCAAAAACTGGAAGCATTCCCTTTGAAAACCAGCACAAGACAAGGATGCCCTCTCTCACCACTCCTATTCAACATAGTGTTGGAAGTTCTGGCCAGGGCAATCAGGCAAGAGAAAGAAATAAAGGGTATTCAAGAAGAAAAGAGGAAGTCAAATTGTCTCTGTTTGCAGATAACATGATTGTATATTTAGAAAACCCCATTGTCTTAGCCCAAAATCTCCTTAAGCTGATAAGTGACTTCAGCAAAGTCTCAGGATACAAAATTAATGTGCCAAAATCACAAGCATTCCTATACACCAATAATAGACAAACATAGAGCCAAATCATGAGTGAATTCCCATTCATAATTACTACAAAGAGAATAAAATACCTAGGAATCCAACTTACAAGAGATGTGAAAGACTTCTTCAAGAACTACAAACTACTGCTCAACAAAATAAAAGAGGACACAAACAAATGGAAGGACATTCCATAATCATGGATAGGAAGAATCAATATCATGAAAATGGCCATACTTTCCAGGGTAATTTACAGATTCAATGCCATCCCCATCAAGCTACCACTGACTTTTTTCACGGAATTGGAAAAAACTACTTTAAAGTTCATATGGAACCAAGAAAGAGCCCACATAGCCAAGACAATCCTAAGCAAAAAGAATAAGGCTGGAGGCATCATGCTACCTGACTTCAAACTATACTACAAGGCTACAGTAACCAAAACAGTATGGTACTTACACCAAATAGATATATAGGCCAGTGGAACAGAACAGAGGCCTCAAAAATAACACCATATATCTACAACCATCTGATCTTTGACAAACCTGACAAAAACAATCAGTGGGGAAAGGATTCTCTATTTAATAAATGGTGCTGGGAAAACTGGCTAGCCATATGTAGAAAGCTGAAAGTGGATCCCTTCCTTACACTGTATACAAAAATTAACTCAAGATGGATGAAAGACTTAAATGTAAGACCTAAAACCACAAAAACCCTAGAAAAAAACCTAGGCAATACCATTCAGGACACAGGCATGGGCAAAGACTTCATGATGAAAACACCAAAAGCAATGGCAACAAAAGCCAAAATAGACAAATGGGATCTAATTAAACTAAAGAGCTTCTGCACAGCAAAAGAAACTATCATCAGAGTGAACAGGCAACCTACAGAATGGGAGAAAATTTTTGCCATCTCCCCATCTGACAAAGGGCTAATATCCAGAATCTACAAAGAACTTAAAAAAATTTACAAGAAAAAACAACCACCATCAAAAAGTGGGCAAAGGATATAAACAGACACTTCTCAAAAGAAGACATTTATGCAGCCAACAGACATATGAAAAAATGCTCATCATCACTGGTCATCAAAGAAATGCAAATCAAAACCACAATGAAATACCATCTCACGCCAGTTAGAATAGTAATCATGAAAAAGGAAACAGATGCCGGAGAGGATGTAGAGAAATAGGAATCCTTTACACTATTGGTGGGAGTGTAAATTAGTTCAACCATTGTGGAAGACAGTGTGGCTATTCCTCAAGGATCTAGAACTAGAAATACCATTTGACCCAGCGATCCCATTACTGGGTATATACCCAAAGGATTATAAATCATGCTACGATAAAGACACATTCACATGTATGTTTATTGCGGCACTATTCACAATAGCAAAGACTTGGAACCAACCCAAATGTCTATCAATGATAGGCTGCATTAAGAAAATGTGGCACATATACACCATGGAATACTGTGCAGCCATAAAAAAGGATGAGTTCATGTCCTTTGCAGGGACATGGATGAAGTTGGAAACCATCATTCTAAGCAAACTATCACAAAGACAGAAAACCAAACACCGCATGTTCTCACTCACAGGTGGAGTTGAACAACGAGAACACATGGACACAGGGCAGGAAACATCACACACTGGGGCCTGTTGGGGGGTGGGGGCCTGGGGGAGGGATAGCATTAGGAGAAATATCTAATGTAAATGATGAGTTGATGGGTGCAGCAAACTGACATAGCACGTGTATACCTATGTAACAAACCCGCATGTTGGGCACATGTACCCTAGAACTTAAAGTATATATATATATATATATAAAAAGAGATAGAAAATATTTAAAGATGCCTCTGTTAGGAGATGAGTTATTGTTCTTTGCATTTCAGTATATTATAAGGTGCAATGCCTAATACATCAAAATTCAATCTTAATCCTTTTAGCTCTAAAATTTTCTACACATTCTAAAATTAAAGAATTTGAGAGCTATAAAGGATCTTGGAAATCATTTTGATTCAGTCTCATGTTTTAGAAATAAGAAAACTAATGACAATAATAATACCATAGCTAAAGAGAAAAATTTTTTAATCTTTTCTAATTTATTAATAGATCCATAAATAGATCTCCTGATTAAAACTTTAATCTTCTTTCTATTGTATCACACCATCACCTTGTTTGTCAATTTATTTGGGAGTATGCTTTTGTTGACAATTCTTTTTGTGTATTCTATTTATATGGGAAAATTATTTTGTAGTTGGAGTGGTCTATTTTAAGATAATTAAGACAAAGTAGCTATAATATTAGTTTATTATTGTTTATTATAATTTTATTGGTAAACCCATGTTTACCAGTGAAATTACATATGTTATAATGCTCTGTGTACCATAACATTCAGCAGAAGCTCTTTAGTTTAATTAGATCCCATTTGTCAATTTTGGCTTTTGTTGCAATTGCTCAGTCTCACCACACATGACCATCACCTGGAGAGCTTCACATTACAGGTGCCTAGTCTCATACCTTGAGGTTCTGATTTAAATGTTCCAGGGTGTAGCCTAGGAACTGGGATTGTTAAAAGTTGCTGCAAAGAAGAATAAACTTTTTTTTTCCTTTTTAGCCTTTATTCTTATGTAATATAAACATTTGTATTTTTCTTGTTGAACAGAAACATTTAATTAAATGCTATAAATTTTCCTTTGTATCACTTTAGCTGCACCCCACAGTTATATGTGATATGTTCATTTAATTTTTTCTTTTCTTTAACAAAGCAATATTTATTAAGAACAAAAGTATTTTCTTACTTTTTATTTGATTTATAACTATCATGAATATAGGTCTGGACAAAGCAAAATTGCCTTTGAATTTCCAATGTGTCTTTTTGCTAAATAGTACATATTAAATAAAACATAATATGTATATAAGAAATAGAAATGTCACATAAAGTTTATATAAAAATAATATTTACAAAGCACTATTCTGAGAACTAAGTTTCATCAAGCTTTTATTTTGAAATTGGTTTATCAAGTGTCTTCAGTTCTTAAGATGATAATGAATGAGATTAAAATTCCTTTTGAAGACAGACCATTTTTTTTTAAGTCCAAAATTTCTGGAAGTCCAACAGTTGGTTCATTTGAAATTTGAATTAGCCTTGAAGAAACTCAGATTTGTTTCTGAAAGGTGACGTTGAACAAAAAAACTCCAGCATATGGAGGAGGGTTCTTAAGTGCTTTTTAGAAGCACAGACAAGAATGAACCTCATATTGGAGTGGGAGGTAGAGAACAGACACAGTCTGAATAGAAGAAAGGGGTTCTATTTTCAGACCCCTGGAGAATGACAAAAGGGAGCCCCAGCCACGGCAGTGCTTGGAAAATCTTGCGATGTGATGGTTCCTACATCATCTTCTGGTAAATGAATCATTCTTACTATTTCAGTCATCATCCCTTCTAGGCTTAAGGGTTTAGATCTCTCCTTATTTACTTCTTTTACAAAAGAAATTACTTCCTCCTTCAGGACGGAGTTGGTCTCTTCAACTTTACATATGCGTCCACGAGACTTTGTATCTTTTATGATTCCTTTTCTAGGCTGGTATCTTCTAAAAATTACTCAATATCTAAATATTCCTTTTGATCAGTATGCCAAGTATGCCAAGAAATGGATGCTGCATCAGAACTGGTGCAGCCAGTATTTGCACAACCTGCATTTTCTTTCCCAAAAGTCAGCTTCTAGCCTAATGCATAAATCTGAACAAATATGAGAGACCCACCAAAAAGCCAATAACAAATATACACACCACTGACTTCCACTGGAGACTACTGTAGTCAATGCCTAGCCTCATGTCATCTGGAAGCAGCTCTGCTACCACTTTTTGTGACTTCCCCAGGATCAGCTGAAAGCCAGGCTCCATAGTGGTTCACAATGCCTGTGTGGCACTGAGGCCCCCAACAGAATTCCAGTGGGTAACCATAGCTCCCATAGCCTACAACAAACTGCTCAGAATCCCACCGTGTTCTGCCTGGAACCCACCCACCCATCTCTGGCAAACTAAATCAATAACAAACGAGCCAGTCCAAGTACAATTTTTTTTTACTGTGCTTTTTGCCATAGTGGTCTCTCTTTTCTCTTCTTTTTAATTTTTTCAATTATGAAATGTTTTTATCAAAATCCAATAAACACACCATGAAAGTCACAGATTTGTAAGTATACAATTTGATGACTTGACAGGTTACACCTGTGAAACCAACAACCTAATCCAGATTAGACCATGTTTACCACTTTAGAAATTTCCCCTGTGCCTCCTTCCCCTCCCTTGTGCCTCAATTCCCCACCACCACCTTGATTGCTATCACATGTTAATTTTGACTATTCTTAAACTCCCTATAAATTGAATCACACATAAGGTAATCTTTTTGAAATACAATAAAATACAATGTTGAATTTCATCCATGTTGTAAGTGGAACACAGTTCACTCTATTTTTAATTTTCTATTGTGCATTGTGTAAATACTCCATGATTTATTTATCTGTTCTCTTTGTTTTAGTTCGTTCTTGCATTTCTATAAAGAACTACCTGAGACTGGGTAATTTATAAAGAAAAGAGTTTTAATGGGCTCAGGGTTCTGCAAGGTATATAGGAAGCATGATGGCTCTTCAGGAAACTTGCAATCATGGTGGAAGGCAAAGAGGAAGAAGGCATGTCTCATATGGCCAGAACAGGAGGGAGAGAGAGCAGGGGGAGGTGCTACATACTTTTAAACAACCAGATCTCATGAGAACTCACTCACTATCACAAGAACAGCAAGGGGGAAATCTGCCCCCTGATCCAATTACCTCCCACCAGGCCCCTCCTCTAATACTGAGGATCAAAATTTCACATGAGATTTGGGTGGGGACACAAATCCAAACCATGTCACTCCTATTGAACAAATCCAAACCATATCACTCCTATTAATGGAAATGTAATTTTTCATTTGTCTTAGGTAAATGCCTAGGTATGGGGATGTTTGTGTAAGAAACAGGGGGATTGCGCAAGTTTACCTTCCTATGCATGAGGTATAAGGGTTATATTTGTTTCGTATTCTTGCCAATATTTTTTTCAATCTCTTTTAAAATGTTAATCACTTCCAATACAAGTGAATTTGTTCTATTGTTTTAATTGGTCCTTTCATGTGCCTATTGGCCATTGTACAAATTCTTGTAAAGAAGATGCCTTTGCTTTATTTTTTAAAAAACATTTGAGGTATTTGTCTTATTCTCATTGACTTATAGAAGTTCTTCATACATCCTAGTCATAAAAGTCAGATATATGAAATGAAAATACTTGATTCCAATCTGTGACTTGCAGTTTTGTTTTCTGAATGCTGTCTTTTGATATGCAGGTTTTAACATTGATAAAGTCCAATTTAATACTTTTTCTCTTTTATAGTTAGTGCTTCTTGTGTCCTTTATAAGAAATTCTTGTCTAACCCCAAGGTCATGAAGCTATTCTCCTGCCTTTTCTTCCAGATATTTTATAATTTTAACTTTTACATTTGCATCTTGATATATTTTACAATATTCTGCAATAATTTTGTGCAATGTGATGTAGGCGCCAAGGCTTATTGACTCTCTTTATTATTTTTTTTTAGATGAAGTCTCACTCCGTCACCTAGGCTGGAATGCAGTGGTGTGATCTCAGCTTACTGCAACCTCCACCTCCTAGGCTCAAGCAGTCCTCCAACTTCAGCCTCCTGAGTAGCTGGGACTACAGGCATACACTACCATGCTAGCCTAACTTTTTTTTGTATTTTTTAGTAAAGACAGAGTTTCACCATGTTGGCCAAGCTGGTCTCAAATTCCAGACCTCAAGTGATTCACCAGCCTAAGCCTCCCAAAGTGCTAAAATTATAGGTGTGAGCCACCATTCCTGGCCTGATGCTTTTTTCTGTTGGTTATGGATCACTTTTACCTACTTCTTTGCATATCCAGTAATTTTTCCTAATAAGCTGGATGTTGTGGATAATACATTACAGTGAGTCTGGATTGGCTGTCTTCCTTCAATTAGTGGTATGTGTTGTTGTGGCAGGCAGTTAAGTCATGAATCAATTCTTTTGATCAGACTTTATTTATTTTTGTTAGTGTGAATGTATTTCACTTTTGTCTTTAGTCCAAGGGGATGGCCCTTACTTCTAAGTTGTGGACTTTCTTAGATCTCAATAGACTGTCAGAGGTGCTCTTCCTGCTCTCAACACACCGGCTAAATCAGCACACCTGTGTTCCCAGCACTGGGCTCTCTCTGGTGTCTCCTTTCAGCTCTCAGATCTGCAAAGGCCACCTTCTGTTAGGCCTCATAGAGTTTAGCCCTGTGCACATCAGCCCTACTCTTGGGCAAGGACCTGCAGGAAACTTCCAGGTAGATTTTTGTCCCCTTCTCCCAGCCAACCCTGTAGACTCTCCTTTCCTGTACTCTGCCTTGCGAATTCCAGCAGCTTCAGCAGCCCATCTCTGGCTCCTTAGTTCAGGGAGACCACAGTGCTCTACTTGGCTCCACTTCCACCTTCCTATCCTGCAGAGTGTCCTATCTAAGAGCCAGAGCTCAGCTCATATGCACTTCCACTCTCTCAAGGATCTCAGTCCTGGGCTAGGACTGATAAGTCACATCATATGTTTGGCCTAGTTTTATGTTTGTGAATTATGGGTTGAATTATGTGTACTCCCAAAATACATATGTTGAAGTCCTAACTCCCAGTATCTTGGAATGTGGCATTATTCAGAAATTGGGTTGTTATAGTTGTAGTTAAAATGAGGTCACACTAATGTACATTGGACCCTTTATTCAATGTGATGAGTGTCCTTACAAAAAGGGGAAATTTGGAGACAAACACACACAGGGAGAATGCCATGTGAAGACGAAGGCAGAAAGGTACAAAACAATGAACGCTAAATATTGCTGGAAAATCAGCAGATGCTTGGCAAGAGGCCTGGAGCAGATTCTTTTCTCACAGCCTTCAGAAAAAAACAATTCTGACAACAATTTTATTTAGGACTTCTGGCCTCCACATGGGAGTCAATAATTTCTGTTGTTTAAGCCACCCAGTTTGTGGTACAATAGTCCTTCATCTACTGGGGGTATGTTTCAAGACCCTCAGTGGATGCCTGAAGCAGCAGATAGTACCAAACCCTATATATACTATGTTATTTCCTATACATACATACTTATCATCAAGTTTAATTTATAAATTAGGCATAGAAAGAGATTAACAATGAGATAGAAAAATTGTAATAATATACTGCAATACAAATTATATGACTGTGGTCTCTCTCTAAATATCTTTTTGTACTGTACTCACCCTTCTCGTGATGATGTGAGATGATAAAATTCAGACTGCAGCTGACAGCAGGTGACTGAAACTGTGGAAAGCAAAACCTCAGATACAGTGGTCCACTGCACTTTGTTACACAGCCCTAAGAAACTCATAGATTGTGGTAGGAGAGTAGCTGGGCACCAGTAACCCCGCCCTCAATGTGAATTTCTTGACTCTGCTCGAGGCCTCTTCCCCTGGGGCACCCTGGGCCTGGGCGGTGTCCTGCACTCCAGACTTCTTCAGTTTCAGCTCTGTCTTCAGGTACTAGGGCTCTTGCTACAGCTGCTGGCAGTTCTGGGAGAACTCTGGGAAGACTTTAAAATACAGCAGGACTTCATTTCCAGAGATTCTACCTTAATCTATCTGGTGTGGGCCTGAGAATCAGTCGCTTGTCAATGCTTCCCAGGTGATTCTGATGTGCAGTCAATAGTGAGGAAATCCTGCTCTGAGTCTTAGAGTACAAGTCAACTGCCTAATTTCCTGCTGCGAAGACTGATTTTGGGTGAAGGCATCCCCAGATAGCTGGGCAAACATCACTTCTGGCTGTGTCTGTGAAGCTGTTTCCAGAAGAGATTAACATTAGAGTCAGTAGACCAGGGAAAGAAGATCTGCCCTCACCAATGTCGGTGGGCATCATTCAGTCCCTTGAGGGCCTGGATAGAGCAAAAAAACAGATGAAGGGTAAATTCTTGCTTTCTGTCTTTGAGCTGGTACATCCATCTTATCCTGTCCTAAGACATCAGAGCTCCTGGTTCTCTGACTTTGGGACTCCGGAACTTATACCAGCACCCCCACCCCTCAGTCCCTTCTCAGGCCTTCAGCTTCTGACTGGGAGTTACAGCGTTGGCTCCCCTGGTTCTCAGGCCTTTGGGCTCAGACTCAATTATGCCACTGGCTTTCCTGGTTCTCCAGCTTGCAGATGGCATATTGTGGGCTTTCTCAGCCTCTATAATCATGCGGCCCAATTCCCATAGTAAAGATCCTCTCATATATGTCTATGAATATACACATCCTATTGGTTCTGTTTCTCTGAAGAACCTTGATTAATATGCCAACCCACGAATCATTCAAACAAGCCAATCACATCCTTTCGACAGAACTAGGGTGCACCTCATTCTCTTTCTACTATAAAACTTGCCTCTAAGCTACTTTGCTTTTTCTCTCTGCTCCTTGTGTGGCTCTGCCTGGTGTGTGTTGTCTCCTGGGCTGTGAGTATATGTGACTAATAAACTGCTGTCCCTCTCATCTGCCCAGTGTCATGTGTCATGTTCAGCCACCCCCATAACCCTAGGATGGCAGTGCCTGCCTCACCAATGGGGTGAAGAGAAGGCTAACAAAACAATGATAGCATTGGCAATGATGAGAAGTGAAGAAAACGAGCAGGGATCAGATGCATTTTGGAAGTAAAGCTGACAGTAACAGATGGATTTGGATAGGATTTCTAGGTTTTTGGCCTGAAAGCTTCAATACATAGTGGAACTGCTAGCCACAGTGGGTAAAGATGAAGATAAGAACAAATTTGATGGGGAAAATTAAAAATAATTACAAATTATTAACAATATTTTTAATAATATTTTGACATACTATGTTTGTGGTGATTAAGGGATATCCAAAGTATATCCAGCTGGAGTTATCAAATAAGCAGGTGGATATTTAATTCCGAAGCTCAGGGGCTTATAGACCTTTCTCCCCTTAACAGGTCATGTTGCAATGTGGAACTGTGGACCAGAGAGAGATTAAGTGAGCTCATCAAGATCATAGCTTAGAAATGGCAGGTGTTTAGGCTATAAATCAGTGTTCAATCCAATAGAAACATGAACCCTAAAACAAAGGAAACATATTGTCTCATCTGTACCCTTTTCTACTGAGAAAAGTAGAAATTAATAAGGCCATTCTGGGCCACCAGCAACAATAGTTAGTTTTTACATTATTCTATGTGTTGGGCATCCATCCAAGATTACTCATGTTAACTCATTTAATACTCACAATATCCCTGTAAGGTGGGTTTTGTTACTATTCCTATTTTGTACAAGAAGAAAATGAAATACAGAGCCATTAAGTAATTTGTCCAAGGTCACATAGCAAGAAAATAGCAGAGCTGGATTATAAACTCAACTGTTCCGACCCCAGCATTCATGCTCATAACAACTGAACTATACTGTAGTGTCAGAATGGCAATTTCACTGTCCTGTGTCATGCTTCACTGCTTCAGAAAACAGGTGGCTTCAGGAAGCTAACATGTCAAACCATCACTTGTAGATATTACATTATAAATATAACTGGCCAGTCCAGAAAAGCCAAAAACATATTTGTGAAATGCAATTTCCTTAAGACCCCCACTCTCACTTGAATCTGACTTGATGTCACTCTAACTTTGACTTTTACTGACTTTCTAGTGGGCCAAGAAAAATAATAGAAGGAATTTATTGAATTTTATTAGATTAATATTCCCAAGGGGTGAGCTGTATAATAAACTACTCATCCTCTCCCACTGGTTCAAATTTCAGCTAAATGCAGCATTTATGACAATATTCTGCCTTTATCATTTGAAGTAATGTTCAGTTATTGTAGGAAACTTTTGTTCTGTTCCCTGTTAAGGCTTAACAGGCTTCATCTATGTCCCTACAAAGGACATGAACTCATCATTTTTTATGTCTGCAGGAATGGAACAATGAGAACACTTGGACACAGGAAGGGGAACATCACACACCGGGGCCTGTTGTGGGGTGGGGAGAGCAGGGAGGGATAGCATTAGGAGATATACCTAATGTAAATGACGAGCTAATGGGGGCAGCACACCAGCATGGTGCATGTATACATAAGTAACAAACCTGCACGTTGTGCACATGTACCCTAGAACTTAAAGTATAATTTAAAAATATATATATATATATAAGAAACAAACAAAAACAGGCTTAGCTGTGTTTTTATTAGCAATGGTCATATTTTAAAGGCATCTTTCTTATGCAGCACTGAAAATTTTAACAAACTGAAACTTAACCTTGATAGTACCACTAAACTTTAACCAAAATGTCTCATATATATTGGAGTCATTGTATACAATCTCAAGCCACAATGCCTAGCTTCAAATCCCAGTTCAAATCTGCCTCTTACTGGCTGTTTGACTTGGGCAAAATCTTTAATTATTTAGTGCCTTAACTTCCTCATCTTTAAAGTAGAGATTTTGACAAAGCCTACCTCACAGGCTTGAGAAGTAATTGTTTACTTTAGATGAGTTTCTTATGCTGGGCACTGGTCAAAGTTCTTTACACGTATTACTCATTCAATCCTTACAACAACCCTGCTATCCCCACTTTAAAGTTGCTAATATCCCCAGTTCAAACATGAGGAAACTAAAACACCAAATGGTTAAGAAACTTGTCTCAAGAAAATTGTTAAAGCTAGTAAGCAGTATGGCCTGGATATAAACTTAGCCAACCTGACTCTAAATCTACAATCTTAGTCACTGCTACACACTGCTATTTTGATAATCAGTTTTAAACTGCAACACACTTCCAGACCCACTTTATAATAGCAAACATGTTCTTCTAATGTTTTTTCATTCTGACTTCTGTCTGTAAGCAAACAAACCAACCCTATTTTGCCATTTAATGATCCTGGTGTTCTAACTACATAGGCCATGATTAAGATCATTCAAACATTGGTTGGATGTATTTTTGTAACTTTAAATAAATCCCCTCATCTGCCTCTAGACTCCAGGTTCATACCATCTGCTATATTAGATGATCATTAGACTCATGGCAGGATAAAACTGCTCATGAAAAATTTATGTAGTGAGCATTTAGAATCATTACAAAAGTCTTCTTCTGAGAAAAAGATTTATAGCAGAAGCCTTTAGATGAAAGACTAAGTAAAATTTAACAATGAAATTTACACTGTCTCACAGATTTTAGAAAACCTAGTCATTTATCATTAATTTTATAGAAATAAACAAAATGAAAATTTACATTGCTATTTTGGATGGGAAAATACTTTATTCTTATTACTCTCAAGACTTTAAACCAAAATAGGAAAGTAGACTCACTTCGAGGACAATACTTCAAAATCAATTCTAAAAAATTAGCATTGTAACCACATCATGCTGTTTTCTATAATAGAGCTCCATTTTTTCTTTTGCTTTTGATAAATTCAATTAATTGTTGTCAAATATAACACCCTGAATGCTACCTGAAGTGAATCAAATCTTTTGGGGAAGAAAGTTCTGATTTTGGACAAACTGTGGGAAGCCATTTTTAAAAGGGCTAAGATATCTATACTGAATTTTTATCAATCTTTGTGATCACCTCAGAGTTTTTAAGTAATGCTGTGTTTGCATAAACATGCTTGTTGAATGAGGTTGTTTTTTTTTTTTTAAAAAAATTAAAAAGACAAAAACAAACAGTATTTTCCAGGCTAACTAGACTGTCTATGCTTAAAACTAATGATTAGAATTTCCTATGGAGCAATTCAACTCCTCTATCACAGGAGTGAAACTAGAGTAGGCAACTGCTGACCCATGATGGTTTGAGAATTTCTGAAACACTTATTTACCACTGCAAGAAGCATGTAGAAGTTTAAAATCATAGGGTCTCAAGATTTGAAGGAATTCAATGGTCAAATACAACCAATCAATCAATGTTTTAACTCTCATTTTCAGTATCTTCAGTAAGTCACCCATGAATAACACTAGGCCATGAATAACACCTCTGAAGACAAAAAACTTACTTCCTAAGCTCTAAATGCTCCACAATCATTCCTCATAAAGACCAACTTTATTCCAAGACCTTTTCTAGCTAAGTGTTTTTATTTATATGTGTATTTTCAATGCCTAGAAAAACATAGACACACAAATGCAGAGTGAAGTTAGTTGAGTTGAATTGCAATGGACTTCCTTGTGCCATGGACTGCCTTGCATTCTAGTTAATTGAGCATATTTTATTTCCTAAACTAAATTGTAAACTATACGAGGGAGGGCACCTTTTTTCATGTATCTCTGTATCCTTTGCATCCTCTACTATTGTACAACGCACATAGAATGCCCTATATATTTCTTGAATTTAAAATGTGAATGAATGAATGAGTAAATAAATAAATCTTAGTTCTAGGCTATTCTTATGAGATACATTTTACACTGCTATTCAAAATCAGTGAACAAACATTTATGCTCTTTTTCCAAGATTTTAAAGAATGACTGCAATTAAATTTTCCCTAACTAGAAATTTCCACACAAAGCAGCCAGTAAGTCTTTGTAGTAAGACTTTGCTCCCTGATCTTTGAAACTGATATTTCCTTCTTAGAAATATGCAGGGATTTTATTAAAAATATGTGGCTTAAGGAAATTCAAAGACTTTTCCATATATTCTTTTGTCTGTTATTTTAAATGTATAAACATACAGATTGAACGCCCATTTAAGGCAAAATTATATTTATGTCTCTAATAAGATGTTTATATTCTTTTTCTACCCAAGGGAGATATTGAGTGTGAAAACTGGCTACTGAAAATGAATGGGACCAATATATATGCTGTAGAGTACAAAAGTTCAAAAACAGCCAGCACAGTGGCTCATGCCTGTAATTCTAACACTTTGAGAAGATTTCTTCAGCCTGGAAGCTTGAGACCAGCCTGGGCAACATGGCAAAACCCCATGTCTACAAAACAAAAATAAAAAAATTAGCTGGGCATAGTGGTGCATGCCTGTGGTCTCAGCTACTTAGGAGGCTGAGGTGGAAGGATCAGTTAAGCCTAGGAAGTCAAGGATACAGTGAGCCATGTTGGTGCCACTGCACTCCAGCCTGGGCAACAGAATGAGACTCTGTTTCAAAAAAAAAAAAAAAAAGTCTATAAAAGGATGTTATCTGTTGAGTAAGATAAGCATTAATTTTCAGTTAATTACTTTTGAAACTATTGAAGTTAACACAATGCATATTTTAAACTCTGTCTGTTTAGTTTGGCTTGATGAAATAGTACAGATGTAAATTATGTCCTTGTTCAAATTCTGAGTCTGCTACAAACCAACTGGATAATCTTGGACAAGTTATTAAACCTTTCTGGGTCTCAGTTTCCTCCCTGTAAATAGGACTTTTTTTGATTATTAATACATGTAAAGTATTTAAAACAGTGCAAGTGATCCATAATTACAAGCTATTACTAGTAGTAGTATGTTCACAGAAGAATAGAGCATGGCTATTGAATGAAAGAATGAATTGAAAATATGATTACTCTCATTTATGCAATCAGAAACAGCACACACTTTCAAATCAGTCACTTTATGAAACTATTTAATTGTTCAGGGAATACTGTCCTTAGTCAGAATAATTTTGGAACTCCTTTCTTGAAATTGCCTTAAAACTATTTTATGAGCCACTTAAAATACTACCTCACCATCACCTTTTAAAATATTCATTTTTCAAGGTTAAGATCAAAGATACCACTCTTTTAAACAATTTTTCTGATTCCCTAGTTTAAAATGCTCTCCTCCTCCACCGAACTCTTAGAATGCTTTGCCTGTAACCCCCTCCTTTACTTTCTATGTATTAGAGTTTTATCTGCTCTTGTCTTCCCTATCCTGCTAACAGCAAGCTCTAGGAAACATATTTCACTTATTCGTGGATCCCGAGGGTCTCTCCCAGTTATTTTTAATTAATATTTGTTGCTCAAAGTTTGTTTTATTGATTATTAATGAGGCTGTTTGTGTCTGAATGAAGCCACACTGGATTCCTCTGACAGCCAAGGAGCAACCCTGGGCAATGGGTTCAATTTCAGCTTACTTTAACTACTTTGCCATATTCTATTTTTAAAGAGAGGCAGTAGGTTTAGGTAAAGAGCATAAGCTTTAACATCAGACCAATGACATGCTGCATGATTCCATTTGCACAAAATTTTAGAAAAGAGAAAACTGTAGGAATAGAAATCAAATCAAAGGTTGCTTGGGGGAGAGGAAGGGATTGACTTCAAAGGGACATGAGGGAATTTTGAGGGAGATAGAATGTTCTAGATCAGGATAGTTGAGATGGCAGTTATAACATTGTATGCATATGTCAAAACTCACCAAATTTTGCAATTTTATATGCAAATTATCGTTCAAAAAAAGCAGATTTTAAAATATTGAGCCAGTTAGAAACTTCAAGGAAAGGGAAAGGTGAAAGTCTAGGCCAAAGTGGGAGAAAGGAGTCAAGCAAGAAAAACTCAGTAAGTGAAGCTTCATCTAGAGAAATCTATGAGAAGTTAGAAGAGCTTTTCTGAATTCCACCTGATTCTCAAAGTTCAGAAAAACAAATTCACATAAACCAAGAAACCTACTAGGTGTGAAAACTTGTTCTGGGTGGTGAAAGAATAAAGGAGAAAACAACTAATATTAAATGAACAAATGCTACATTTTGTGCATATTAGTAATTTAAGCTCAACAAAACAGCATGCCCAAGCCAATGACCTAAGAGCAATTAAAATGAAAAGTAGCACAGCCAGATGGAATTATTGAAAATGATGATGTGCAAAGGAAATACCAGAATGGACTTCCTGGGGAGGTATGTTCAGAGCCAGATTTTGGAAGAAGTAATTGATCACACTGGTGGGAGCAATACTCTGGATGAGAAAGAATGTCATGAGCAAAGACCTAGAATCAGGAAATAGTAAGCATGAGAAAATGTTATTGATTTTCCTATTACTGTATATTTCTTAGCATAGCCTTGAAATGACATTTGCGGTCTAACACAAGTCACAATTCTTCCTGGAAAACTTCTCTGTCAGAGCATCCCAAATGGAATGCTCCAACTTCACAGAAATCCTTCAGTCTGTGCTTCACAAATTAGCATCCTGATTTGTTTCTCAACTATTTAATGTGTTCAGTTACACTATTTCTGGTGCAGGAATCATGCATTCATCCCTCTTCTGCTCCCAAAAGGTGTAGTACATTCCCGGGCAAATAGCATGAAATAAGACAAAAATTTGATTTATTAGTCAAATTTAAAACTTACCTTGGAAAGAAGTAAGAACATGTTATTCCTTCAGTAAAAACATTTCCCCTTCAAGTAGAGACATATTTAATACAAAAGTAAAACACCAGAATGCCATTGCTGTGTACTTTTCTCCTGTAAAGAATGATTCTCCTCTCTCTCTCCATCTCCCTCTCCCTCTCCCTCTCCCTCTCCTTTCCCTTCCCCCACCAAGGACTGAAACGTTGCTGGATACTCTGTCAAGGGACTAGAAATCCACTGGAGCTTGTTTGATGGTTTAAGATATTTTCTTAGCACAAGACTTGAATATGTGAGCATCAAGAGTAAGTACATCATTGTACACATATGAGGGAGGGAGGAAAATTTGGGGTTGATTCAAAAATGAAAGATTTGGGCCTTTCTGCCCTTCTTCCCTCTGCTAATCTCCCTTGAAGGGATAAAATGCATATGTGAAGTGGATTCAGTTGAACTGTAAGCCCTGTTGTGGCACCCACAGGAGGCTGCAGAATAAACACTCTTCTGTGTTTAGTGGTCACTGATCGCTATGCTGCTAAGGATTTATAAGTTGAACTTTCTTTAACCTTGAAATCCACGGAACAAATGTGTGTCCAAGAGAGTCTAACTACTGCTAACCTCATTATTGTTGATGTTTCTGTTTGATCTGGTTTTCCTTTTATATCGTTATTTATTCCCATTTACTTGATACAAGTTTCCTACTAGTTACTGGTTTTAAAGACCTATTGGAACAACTTAGAACAACTTTTAATGATGCTGCTCTTTGGACTCATTTTATTATAAGAAACTACTGGTTTGTTCCTTTGAATTAGACCAGCTATACTGCAATATAATAGGCTTATTCTACTCCTGTATTTCCTTACTTCTGACTTAGTCATTTCTATTGCCGAATGGTTTACTAGGGTTTATTTGTCAGTCATCACAGGAGGAACACACAGAGATATTTTTTCTCAGTAAGGAGTGTTCTACATCTCACATTTAGTCTAGGGTAATCTTGGCTCTCTGTTGTGTTCAGAGTGTAACCATTCATTATTACAATCTATGCCCACAAATACAATTAGTAAGTGGTATTTTGAGGACTCCATAAAAACACAAATCATAGGTTCACATCTGCTCTTAAGTTAAAAGAAATATGTTTTTCTTTATTATAGCCCTCTCTTTGGGGACTTTGATACAAGATTATTGGTAATCATTTGGGGATTTTTATTCTAGTCAGCATTAGTCCCCCACCTAGAACATCTGAAAAAACACAGCCAATATCCAATATCAGTATATACAAAAATAGCCCTTTGATAAATATTTATGTATCTTTAAAAATTTTGTATTTGCCTTCATATAATGAGAAGAGGCAGAATGACTTTGCTTCATTTTGCTACTGCAGCTGCTTCCAAGCAATTCAAATGCACATTGCCTTTCTTATACTCAAATCTTTTAGGGTCTCTGGAAAAATTCTAAGCATGTAAGATGGTTTTTGCACTACCCTCTTCAATTTTTTTCATCTTTCATGTTTGCATACCTGCAAGTAGTTAACCAATCAAGCAAGCAAATTAAAAAAACAAAAGAAGAAAAAAAAAGCCAGTTGAATTTAGTTAACTGGCCCATTATTTTGAAAATAAGTTAACAAGTGAATAAAAAAGTATATATTGGCCTTTTAAATTCAATCGTTTGTGTAAACTTTTAAAGTTATTTGTATGTAAAATAATTATGTGTATTAAATCACAAATTGAGCATGAAGAGTGTCAGAAAACTAATAAACACCTAAAAACAATGATTTCCTGAGATCCAAGAATTTAAATGTATTTAGAAAAGTAGAGAAAGAAGAAAAAGCAAGAAATTCCATTGAATCTAAAAGAAATGTACATTTGCAGTATATCTTGAAATACTTTTTATCTTTTCTCTCTTTTTTTGACTTTTATTTTTAGATCCAGGGGCACATATGCAGGTTTGTTACATGAGTATATTGCATGATGCTGAGGTTTGGGGCATGAATGGCCCTGTCACCCAGGTAATGAGTATAATACCCAAAAGTTAGTTTTTCAACACTTTCTTCCCTCCCTCCCTTTACCCTCTAGCAGTCCCCAATATTTGATAGTGGGTATGTTTTCTCGTATGTTCTGGGTGGGGACTAATAGTAAGTGGAGTAAAATATTCCCCAAATGATGACTAGTCTTGCATCAAAGTCACCAAAGAGAGGGCTGTAATAAAGAAAAAATATCTTTCTTTTAACTTAAAAACAGATTTGAACCTGTCAGTTATATTTTTATGAAGTCTTCAAAATACCATTTACTAATTGTGGGATTAGATTGTAACAATGAATTGTTAAACTCTGAACACAACAGAGAACCCAGATTACCCTAGACCAAATGTGAGATGTAGAACATTCTTTATTGAGAAAAATATCTCTGTATGTTCCTCCTGTGATGACTGGCAAGTAAACCATGGCAAGTCACTTGGCAATAGGAATGATTAAGACAGAGTAATAAAATATAAGAGAAGAATAAGCCTATTATATTACAGCATAATTGGTCTATTGTTGCCATCTTTATGTCCGTGAGTACCCAGTGTTTACCTCCCAGTTATAAGTGAGAATATGCGGTATTTGGTTTTCTGTTTCTGCATTAATTTGCTTAGGATAATGGCTTCCAGCTGCATCCATGTTGTTGAAAAGGACATGATTTCACTCTTGCTTATGGCTGCGTAGTATTCCATGGTTTATATGTACCACATTTTCTTTATTCAATCCACTGTTGATGGGCACCTAGGTTGATTCCATGTCTTTGCTACTGTAAATACTGCTGCAATGAAAATGCAAGTGCATGTGTTTTCTTTTGTGTTTGTTTTTTTGTTTTGTGTGTGTGTGTGTGTGTGTGTGTGTGTGTGTGTTTGGAAGAATGACTTGGGTTTGTTTTTTGGATATATACCCAGAAATGGGACTCCTGGGTTGAATGATCGTTCCGTTTTAAGATCTTTGAGAAATCTCCAAACTGCTTTCCAAAGTATCTGAACTAATTTACATTCCCATCAATCGTGTATAAGCATTCCCTTTTCTCCACAGTCTTGCCAACATCTGTTGTTTGTTGACTTTTTAGTAATAGCCATTCTGACTGGTGTGAGATAGTATCTCATTGTGGTTTTGATTTGCATTTCTCTGACGATTAATGATGTGAAGCACTTTTTCATATGGTTGTTGGCCACTTGTATGGCTTCCTTTCGGAAGTCTGTTCATGTTTGTTGCTTATTTTTAATAGGGTTATTTGTTTTCTGCTTGTTCAGTTAATTTCCTTATAGATTCTGGATCTTAGACCTTTGTCAGATGCATAGCTTGTGAATATCTTCTCTCATTCTGGAGGTTATTTGCTTACTCTGTTACAGATAGTTTCTTTTGCTGTGCAGAAACTCTTTAGTTTAATTAGGTCCCACTTGTCGATTTTTGTTTTTTTGCAATTGCTTTTGAGGACTTAGTCATAAATCATAAATTCTTTCCCAAGGCAGATGACCAGAATGATATTTCCTGTTTTCTTCTAAGACTCTTGTATTTTGAGATGTAACATTAATCTTTAATACATCTTGAGTTGATTTTTGCATATGGTGAAAGGTAAGAGTTCAGTTTCATTCTTCTGCATATGGCTAGCCTGTTATCTACCCCAGCACCATTTATTGAATAGGGAGTCCTTTCCCCATTGCCTGTTTCTGTTGACTTTGTCAAAGATTAGATGGCTATAGGTGTGCAACTTTATTTCTGGGTTCTCTATTCTGTTCCATTGGTCTGTGTCTGTTTTTGTACAGTACAGTCTGTTTTGGTTATTATAGCCTTATATAATTTGAAACTGGGTAATGTGATGGCCTTCAGCTTTATTCTTTTTGCTTAGGATAGATTTGGCTATTTGGGCTCTTTTTCAGTTGTATATGAATTTTAGAATATATTCTGTGAAAAATAATGTTGGTCGTTTGATAGGAATAGTGTTGAATCCATAGATTGCTTTGGGCACCATGGCCATTTTAATAATATTAATTCTTCCAATCCATGAGCATGGAATGTTTTTCCATTTGTTTATGTCATCTATGATTTATTTTAGCAGTGTTTTGTAGTTCTCCTTGTAGATCTTTTGTAGATCTTTTACTTCGTTGCTTAGATGTATTCCTAGGTATTTTATTTGTTTGTGTGTGGCTACTGTAAATGGGATTACATTCTTGATTTGGCTCTCAGCTTAAATGCTATTGGTGTATAGAAATGCTACTGACTTTTGTACGTTGATTTTGTCTCCTGAAACTTTACAGAAGTAAACTTTATTAGTTCCAGGAGTCTTTTGGTGTAGTCTTTAGGGTTTTCCAGATACAGAATTATATCATCCATGAAGACAGATAGTTTGAGTTCTTTTTTTTCCATTTTGGATGCCTTTTCTTTCTCTTACGTGATTGCTCTGGTTAGCACTTCCAGCAGTATGCTGAACAGGAGTGGTAAGAGTAGGCATCCTTGTCTTATTCCAGTTCTCAAGAGGAATGCTTTCAGTTTTCGCCCATTCAGTATGATATCAGCTGTGGGTTTGCCATATATGGGTATTACTATTTTAAGTTATGTTCCTTTGATGCCTAGTTTCTTGAGGATTTTTAAGATAAAAGGATGTTGGATTTTATGGAAAGCTTTTTCCATGGAGCTTGAGATGATCATATGGTTTTGGTTTTTAATTCTGTTTACGTGGTGGATCACATTTATTGATTTGCATATGTTGAGCCAACCTTGCATCCCAGGAATGAAGCCTCCTTGGTCATGGTGAATTAACTTTCTGATGTGCTGTTGAATTCCATTTGCTAGTCTTTTGTTGAGGATTTTTACTCCTATGTTCATCAGGGATATTGGCCTGTAGTTTTCTTTTTTATTGTGTCTTTGCCAGGTTTTGATGTCAGGGTGATGCTAGCTTCATAGAATGAGTTGGAAAGGAGTCCCTCCTCTTCAGTTTTTCAGAATAGTTTCAGTAGAGTTTGTACCAGCTTTTGTTTGTACATCTGGTAGAACTCAGTTGTGAACACATCTTATTGGTAGGTTTTTTATTACTGGTTAAATTTTGGAACTCGATATTGGTGTCAAGGTTTTGATTTCTTCCTGATTGAATCTTGGGAGATCATGTGTTTACAGGAATTTATCTATTTCCTCTACATTTTCTAGTTTGTGTGCATAGAGATGTTCATAGTAGTCTCTGAGGATCTTTTGTGTCTCTGTGAGATTGGCTGCTATGTCATATTTGTCATTTCTGATTGTGCCTATTTGGATCCTCTCTCTTTTTTAATCTGTTAATCTATTTAGCAAACTTTCAATCTTATTTATCCTTTCTAAGAACCAACTTTTGGTTTCATTGATTCTTTGTATAGATTTTGGGGTCTCAGTTTCATTCAGTTCTGCTCTAACGTTATTTCTTTTCTCATGCTAGCTTTGATATTGGTTTGTTCTTGTGATAAACAATATTTTTAATCTTTTAGACACCTGACATTACACAGGTCAGCCACCTACCAACTTAAGGTACAGCGTGAAAGCCAGAAAGTCACTATGGTCACACATAGAGATGACATGTCTTGTAGCTGGAAAGCAAACTGTGCTGAAAAGCAGACCCAGGATTTCACTGAGAGGAGCAGAATTACTCCTGAGGTGCCCCATCCTGGGGCAAAATTCCTCTCCTTCTATGGGCCTGTGAAGTGAGATAGCCAGTTATCTACTTCCAAAATATAATGATGTACCAGGCATGGAATAACAGTTATGGACAGTTCTATCCCAGAAGACAGAAAATAAAAGGAAGAAAAGAGTTACTTGTCACAAGCAATTTTGAAATCTAGCAGGGCAAAATCCATTAGGCTTCAAGGTCTGGGAATAATCCTCTGTGACTGGAGGCTCCACTTGCTGTAGCTCAAGATTCTACTGCCTGGGCCTGTGGCTCTGTCCTTGAAGAGCAGCTGAGTAATTCTATCAACCTGTTTCCCACTGCCTTTCAGGGCTAAGGTATGCGTTCACCCAGATGCTGAGAGTGTTAGCAGCTGGCAGCTATCAGCTGAATTTGTCTTGTGACCTCAACCTTAACAAGCTGCCCAAAGCCATTCCTCTCCTCCATAGTGGAAGCCTGCATTCAATGGTTGGTCATTGTGGACCACCTCTGAATTGCCTTCCCAGCATAGTATTTTTTGTAGAATTGACTGAGGACTTTGTTTTTTGTTTTTTGAGATGGAGTCTTGCTCTGTTGCTAGGCTGGAGTGCAGTGGCATGATCTCCACTCACTGCAACCTCTGCCTCTCGGATTCAAGTGATTCTCCTGCCTCAGCCTCCCGAATAGCTAGGACTATAGGCATGCACTACCATGCCTGGCCAATTTTTGGTATTTTAGTGGAGACACGGTTTCAAGATGTTGCCCAGGAGGGTCTCCACCTCCTGACCTCATGATCTGCTTGCCTCGGCCTACCAAAGTGCTGGGATTATAGGCGTAAGCCACCACACTCTGCCAGGACTTTGTTTTTTATTACTATTACTTTTTATTAATATTGCTATTACTATTATTTTACTTTAAGTTCTGGGATATATGTGGAAAATGTGCAGATTTGTTACACAGGTGTCCATGAGCCATGGTGGTTTGCTGCACCTATCAACACATTATCTAGGTCTTAAGCCCCGCATGCATTAGGTATTTGTCCTAATTCTCTCCTTCCACTTGCTCCCCAACCCCTGAGAAGCCCCAGTGTGTGTTGTCCCTCTCCCTGTGTCCATGTGTTCTCATTGTTCAACTCCCACTTATGAGTGAGAACATATGGTGTTTGGTTTTCTGATCATGTGTTAGTTTGCTGAGAATCATGGCTTCCAGCTTCATCCATGTCCCTGCAAAGTACATGATCTCATCCTTTTTAATGGCTGCATAGTATTCTATGGTGTATATGTGCCACATTTTCTTTATCCAGTCTATCATTGATGGGCATTTGGGTTGGTTCCAAGTCTTTGCTATTGTAAATAGTGCTGCAGTAAACATACATGTGCATGTGTCTTTATCATAGAATGATTTATAATCCTTTGGGTATATGCCCAGTAATGGGCTTGCTGGGTCAAATGGTATTTCTGGTTCTAGATCCTTGAGGAATAGCCACACTGTCATCCACAATGGTTGAACTAATTTACACTCGCACCAACAATGTAAAAGCATTCCTATTTCTCCACAGCCTTTCCAACATCTGTTGTTTCCTGACTTTTTAATAATCACCATCCTAACTGGCATGAGATGGTATCTCATTGTGGTTTTGATTTGCATTTCTCTAATGATCAGTGATGATGAGCTTTTTTTCATATGTTTGTTGGCCACATAAAAGTCTTTTGTCTTTGAGAAGTGTCTGTTCATATCCTTCACCCACTTTTTGATGGAGTTGTTTGTTTTATTCATGTAAATTTGTTTAGGTTCCTTGTAGATTCAGGATATTAGACTTTTGTCAGATGGATAGATTGCAAAAATTAACTCCCATTCTGTAGGCTTCCTGCTCACTCTGATAATAGTTTTTGTGTGTTTTCCTATGCAGAAGCTCTTTAGTTTAATTACATCCCATTTGTCAATTTTGGCTTTTGTTGCAATTGTTGTTGGTCCGTGCCTATGTTCTGAATAGTACTGCCTAGGTTTTCTTCTAGGGTTTTTATGGTTTGGGGTTTTACATTTACGTCTTTAATCTATCTTGAGTTAATTTTTGTATAACCTCTAAGGAAGGGGTCCAGTTCCAGTTTTCTTCATATAGCTAGCCAGTTTTCCCAACACCATTTATTAAATAGGGAATCCTTTCCCCATTGCTTGGTGTGCGTCAGGTTTGTCAAAGATCAGATGGTTGTAGATGTGTGGTGTTATTTCTGAGGTCTCTGTCCTGTTCCATTGGTCTATATATCTTTTTTGGTACCAGTACCATGCTGTTTTGGTTACTGTAGTCTTGTGGTATTGTTTGAAGTCAGGTAGCAAGATGCCTCTAGCTTTGTTATTTTTGCTTAGCATTATCTTGGCTATATGGGCTCTTTTTTGGTTCCATGTGAAATTTAAAATAGTTTCTTCTAATTCTGCAATAAAGTCAATGATAGCTTGATGAGAATAGCATTGAATCTACAAATTACTTTGGGCAGTATGGCCATTTTCACGATATTGACTCTTTCTATCCATGAGCATGGAATGTTTTTCCATTTGTTTGTGCCCTCTCTTATTTCCTTGAGCAATGATTTGTAGTTCTCCTTGAAGAGGTCCTTCACATCCCTTGTAAGTTGTATTCCCAGTTATTTTATTCTCTTTGTAGCAATTGTGAATGGGAGTTCATTCATGATTTTGCTCTCTGATTGTCTATTGTTGGTGTGTAGAAATGTTTGTGATTTTGGCACATTGATTTTGTATCCTGAGACTTTGCTGAAGTTGCTTATCAGCTTAAGGGGTTTTGGGGCTGAGATGATGGAATTTTCCAAATATACAAACATGTCACCTGCAAAGAGAGACAATTTGACTTCCTCTCTTCTTGTTTGAATACCTCTATTTCTTTCTCTTGCCTGATTTCCCTGGCCAGAACTTCCAATACTATGTTGAATAGGAGTGGTGAGAGAGGGCATCCTTATCTTGTGATGGTTTTCAAAGGGAATGCTTCTAGCTTTTGCCCATATAGTATGATATTATCTATGAGTTTGTCATAAATAGCTCTTATTATTTTGAGATATGTTCCATCAATGCCTAGTTTTTTGAGAGTTTTTAACACGAAAGGATGTTGAATTTTATCGAAGGCCTTTTCTGTATCTATTGAGATAATCATGTGGTTTTCATCACTGGTTCTGATTATGTGATGGATTATGTTTATTGATTTGTGTATGTTGAACCAGCCTTGCATCCCAGGGATGAAGCTAACTTGATTGTAGGGGTTAAGCTTTTTAATGTGCTGCTGGATTTAGTTTGCCAGTATTTTATTTAGGATTTTTGCATTGATGTTCATCAGGGATATTGGCCTGAAGTTTTCTTTTTTTGTTGTTGTGTCTCTGCCAGGCTTTGGTATCAGGATGCTGCTGGCCTCATAAAATGAGTTAGGGAGGAGTCCATCTATTTTTATTGTTTGGAATAGTTTCAGAAGGAATGGTACCAGCTCCTCTTCATAACTCTGGTCGAATTTGGCTGTGAATCCATCTGGTCCTGGGCTTTTTATGGTTAGTTGACTATTAATTAATGCCTGAATTTCAGAACCTGTTCTCGGTATATTAAGGGATTCAACTTCTCCCTGGTCTAGACTTGAGAGGGTGTATATTCGCAGGAATTTATTCATTTCTTCTACATTTTCTTATTTATTTGTATAGAAGTGTTTATAATATTCTCTGATGGTAGTATGTATTTCTGTGTGATCAGTGGTGATTTCCCCTTTATTATTTTTATTGTGTGTATTTGCTTCTTCTCTCTTTTCTTCTTCATTAGTCTAGCTAGTGGTCTATCTATTTTGTTAATTTTTGCAAAAAAACAGCTCTTGGATTCATTGATTTTTTTGAAGGGTTTTTCGTGTCTCCATCTCCTTCAGTTCTGCTCTGATCTTAGTTATTTCATGTCTTCCACTAGCTTTTGAATTGTTTTTGCTCTTGCTTCTCATTCTTTTAATTGTGTTGTTAAGATGTCGATTTCAAACGTTTCCAGCTTTCTGATGTAGGCATTTAGTGCTATAAATTTCCCTCTAAACACTGCTTTAGCTGTGTACCAGAGATTCTGGTATGTTGTCTTTTCTCATTGGTTTCAAAGAACTTCATGATTTCTGCCTTAATTTTGTTATTTACCTAGTAGTCATTCAGGAGCTGATTGTTCAGTTTTCACGTAGTTGTGTGGTTTCGAGTGAGTTTCTTAATCCTGAGTTCTAATTTGATTGTGCTGTGGTCTCAGAGGCTGTTTGTTATGATTTCCATTCTTTTGCATTTGCTGAGGAGTGTTTTACTTCCAATTATGTGGCCGATTTTAGAATAAGTGCCATGTGGCACTGAGAAGAATGTATATTCTGTTGATTTGTGGTTGAGAGTTCCATAGATGTCTACTAGATCCACTTGATCCAGAACTGAGTTTGAGTTCTGAATATCCTTGTTAATTTTTTGTCTCGTTGATCTGTCTAATATTGACAGTGGGTGTTAATGTCTCTCACTATTATTATGTGGGAGTCTAAGTCTCTTTGTAGGTCTCTAAGAACTTGCTATATAATATATACTCCTGTATTGGGTGCATATATATTTAGGATAGTTAGGTCTTCTTGTTGCATTGATCCTTTTACCTTTATGTAATATCTTTCCTTGTCTTTTTTGATCTTTGTTGGTTTAAAGTCTGTTTTATCAGAGACTAGGATTGCAACCTCTGCTCTTTTTTTGCTTTCTATTTGCTTGGTAAATATTTCTCCATCCTTTTATTCTGAGCCTATGTGTGTCTTTGCACATGAGATGCGTCTCCTGAATACAGCACACCAATGGGTCTTGACTGTTTATCCAATTTGCCAGTTTGTGTCTTTTAATTGGGGCATTTAGCCCATTTACATTTAAGGTTAATATTTTTATGTGTGAATTTGATTCTGTCATCATGATGCTAGCTGGTTATTTTGCACATTAGTTGCTGCAGTTTCTTCATAGTGTCATTGGTCTTTATATTTTGGTGTGTTTTTGTAGTGGCTGGTACCAGTTTTTCCTTTCCATATTTAATGCTTCCTTTAGGAGCTCTTGTAAGGCAGGCCTGGTGGTGACAAAATCCCTCAGCATTTGCTTGTCTGGAAAGGATTTTGTTTCTCCTTCTCTTATGGAGCTTAGTTTGGCTGGATATGAAATTCTGGGTTGAAAATTCTTTTCTTTAAGAATGTTAAATATCGGCCCCTCTTTCTTATTGCTTGTAGGGTTTCTGCAGAGGGATCCACTGTTACTCTGATGGGCTTCCCTTTGTAGATGACCCAACCTTTCTCTTTGGCTGCCCTTAATATTATTTCCTTCATTTCAACCTTGGTGAATCTGATGATTATGTGTCTTTGGGTTGATCTTCCTGTGGAGTATCTTATCTTAGTGGTGTTCTCTGTATTTTCTGAATTTGAATGTTGGCCTGTCTTGCTAAGTTGGGGAAGTTCTCCTGGATAATATCCAGAAGTGTGTTTTCCAACTTGGTTCCATTCTCCTCATCACTTTCAGGTACACTAATCAAATGCAGTTTGGTCTTTTCACATAGTCCCATATTTCTCAGAGGCTTTGGATGTTCCTTTTCATTCTGTTTTCTCTAATCTTGTCTGCATGCTCTATTTCAGCAAGGTGGTCTTCAATCTCTGATATTCTTTCTTCTGCTTCATCAATTCAGCCATTAATACTTGTGTATGCTTCAGGAAGTTCTCATGCCATGTTTTTCAGCTCCGTTGGATCATAACACACGGTATTAACTCTGCCCAATAGATGAGGTTACTTGTCATATACATGAGGTCATTTGGGGCTTAATAACAAAGGATTTTGCAGTAACTTTTGAAAGTACAAAAGCTTTGAGATGGAGTTTCTTTCCAGGAGCATGAAGAAGAGATCACTTTTTTGCTTGAGTTCCAAAGCACTTTCCTGGAGATTAAACTATTAAATATAAAGCAAGAATTCCTTTAGAGGTGAATGTGGGAATGTGACCCAGAAAAGTAACTTTAAGAATATGTAATTGGTCATGATGAAGAGCTTGTATCCAACTTAGTTTCCTGCCATACACAAATAAAAAACTGGAAAAATATGTGAAACAACTATTTCCTGGTCATTAGACAGTAGATCATACAGATCTACTCATAATAACCATTCTCTCACAATGATTCTGTCATAATCATTGAGAGAACAGAAGTAAACAATGTGAGCTCTATACTTACTCCAACTTTCTTTCTGGGAGAATTTTCCATATCAAGATCCATAGAACTGAAAGTAGCACTCTCACAGGTCAAAGGAGACAGAAGAAAATTTGAGGTTGTTGGAATAGTTAGAATTTTCAGGGCAGGCCACTAAAGAGAAAGGAGACACAGAGAAGGGGTTCCACCAAACTAAAAAGCCGTGTTACATATGGGGGAAGATAAGTACGATAGCTGAGTGACCTCAAAGACAATGGAGGACAGAAGACAATAGAAAGAGAAGAAACTGCCAGCCCAAAATTATACATCCAGCAATATGTGTTTCAAAAAAGGGGACTGAATTAAAAATATTTCAGAAAAACAAAAGCTAGGAAAATTTGTTGCAGCATTTTTGAGCTCCAAGAAATTGTAAAGAATGGTCTTTAGGCTAAAGGTAAAAGAGACTAGATGAAAACTCTACAGGAAGAAAGAAGAGCTTGGAAATAGAAAATAAGTCAGCATTATAAAAAGTCACTGTTATTACCTAGTATTTTCTTGAAAGATACTTATTCTTTAAAGTAAAAAATAATAATGACATAGTTTTGGAGTTATTTAGTGTATCAAAATAAAAGGCAATGCTATCACAATGAATGATGGGGAGGGTAATGCAATTATACTATTGTAAGTTATCAAATTTGTGAAGTGAGAAGTGGAAATGTGAGAAGTATGAAATAGGAACTGAGAAGATTCAGATGATTAAAAGTAAGTAGGAAGTAGATCAGGTATAAAATGTGAAGTGGTAAAATATTGACTCTGAATAGACTTTGTAAAGGTAAAAATGAACACTGCTAGCCTTGTAAATGGAATACTATAATCAACAAATAAATTCAATTGGCCCAGAAAAATTCAGGAGAGGAGCAGGAAAGAAGCAAAATACTTAAGGGACATGAGAAAAAAACAAATGGGTGCTAGGATTAAATCCTACTATATCCATAAATACATTAAATATAAATAAACCAACCAAACTCTCCCATTTAAAGCAGAGATTGTCACTACACACTGTCTCAAAGACGTGCACTTTAAATTCAAAGAAGCAAATAGGTCAAAAGCAAAAGGATAGAAAAAGATATACCAAACAAACTGTAAGGATAAGAAATCTGGTGTTATGATATTAATTTCAAACAAAGTAGATTTCAGAGATAGAGACAATTCATGATGACAATAAAGGCATTTCTTCAGAAAGACATAACAACCTTAAATGTACATTCACTAATAACAGAGCTTTAAAAATGACGAAGCAAAAACCTAACACAACTTAAGAAGGAAAAAGACAAATTCACAAATTAGTTTGACTTTTTTAGCAGCGTTTCCTCTTCCCCACATAACTGATAAAAGAAATACACCAACAATAATTCAAGATATAGACAATCTGAACAACCGTAAAAATCAGTTTGATCTTACTGACATTTATAAAACACTACATCAAAAAAACTGCAAAATAACCATTTCTTTTGAAGCATCCTTTGGATGTTCATTCACTAAGATAAGCCTATACTGGACCACAAAATAAGTCTCAATACATTTTTAGGGATTGAAATCTTAAGTGTATGCTCTCTCTCCATCTATATAATTTATGGATTTAAATTATAAATACAAAACAGTAAGATATCTAGAAAATCCTTCAAATATTTAGAAATTTAAAAACACATTTCTAATTAATGTATTATGATTTTAAAATAATAATTTAACAAAATAGAACAGAGACTCCAGAAATAGACCCACATACATATGGCAAATTGATTGTGTAAAGTCAACAGCTTAATTCAATGGAAAAAGGATAATCTTTAAACAAGTAGTGCTGAAACAACTGGATATCAATATGGGACAAAAGACGCTATGCTATTTTCCTCACACCAAATATAAAAATTAATTAGAATTATAGGCTTAAATATAAAAACTGAGACTATTAAACTTCTAGAAGAATATATAAAAGAAAGTCTCCATTACCTTGTACAGCAAGGAATTTTTAGCCAGGACACTAAAAGTATTACCTGTGAAAAAAAATTGATAGCTTCAACTTTAATTAAAAATTCTACTATTCAAAAGATATTGATAAAAAATCAAATAACATCAATAAAAAATTAAAACTCAAGATGCATACTGAAGAAAATTATACATATTTTTATCCAGAATATATAAAGAACATTTACAAGTTAATAATAAGACAAAATAACTAAAATAAACAAATGCTTTGGACAGATTCTTCTTCAAAACAAACAAACAAACAAGGATTAGTGAATGACCAACAATTACATGAACAGAGGCACAACATCATTGGTCATCAGAGAAATACAAGTTAAAACCACATGAGATACTACATACATACTAGAATGCCCAAAATTTAAAAAGTTCAATTGCATGTATTAGTAAGGATACAGAGCATCTGGAACTCCCAAAATTGCTGGTGAGTGCGCAAAATGGAGCAAGCATTTTGGAGATATATGTGGTAGTATCTCATAAATTTAAATATATACTTATAGTATGATCCAGCAATTCAACTCCTAGGCATTTACACAAGTAAAATGAAAATATATTTCTACAAAAAGACTCAAGTGAAATGCTCATAGCAACTATAACAGTCAAAAACTGGAAACAACCTGAATGTTAATCAAAGGAGAATGAATGACTTTGGCTTATTTACATATAGTATATATATACAGTGAAATAATACATAACAAAAAAGAATAAACTTCTGAACACATAGCAACATGAGCCAATCTTAAGAACATTATGTTGACCAAAAGAAGGTAAACGTAAAGGAATACTAATTGATTCTTATTTAGATGAAGCTCAAAAATATGCAAAACTAATATAGGATGATAAAAATCTAAGTATTGATTGCCTCTGAAGAAATGTTGGTTGATTTAAGGGAAGCCCAAGGGAATTTTCTAGATTTTAAAAAAAATCTTCAACTTTTAAGTTCAGTAGTACCTCTGCAGGATGTGCAGGTTTGTTACACAGGTAAACATGTGCCATGGTGGTTTGCCACACAGATCGTCCCATCACTAGGCATTAAGCCCAGCATCCATTAGCTATTCTTCCTGATGCTCTCCCTCCTTCCTTCACCCCCGCCCCACACACAGGTCCCAGTGTGTGTTGTTCCCCCGATGTGTCCATGTGTTCTCATCATTCAGTTCCCACTTATAAGTGAGAACATGTGGTGTTTAGTTTTCTGTTGCTGTGTTAGTTTGCTGAAGATAATGGTTTCCAGTTCCATCCATGTCCCTGTAAAGAACAAAATCTTGCTCCTTTTTATGGCTGCTGGTGGGAATTTTCTAGATTAATGGAAATGTTCTAAATTTGGATATAGGCAATTGTTACAGAAGCATGAAATTTGCTAAACTGTGTTTGCAAAGTGGCCAGAGGACTTTTTCTTACCTTGGAGTGAGTGAATAGGCTGTAATATTCTATGAGGCTAGCCCTGGTCTCATATGTCACTCCTAGCATGGAAAAATTATCCCCATCAAACACATTTTAAGACATGATGGAAGACAAAAATAAAATTTACTTCTCAAGATTCCACTTGTTCAGTGTCAATTTTTTACCTTAAATATTAATATTTTACTAACACTAATTTATCAATATTAATCGATTCATAATGTAGGTTCTGTTGAATTTGGTGTACCTCTGACGATTGTGACCTTGTGGTAACTTATTTCTCCCTCTGCTTGCCTCTCAGTCAACTATCACGAGCCTTTGTTTCTCTAGCAGGTCTTAAAATCCTTTGCCCTTCTGTTATAAATCACAAATTTAAATTATTTTGTTATCAAAAACACAAATGCAATTTTGGAGACAAATCTTATGGGAGTGTTCAATTATAAAGTAGTCTTCCAAAACATTCCAAATGTGTATTTGTAGGTATTTGAATGTGTGTATTAGATTAGCCTATGGTCCTCATGTCTCCAGTTTGAAAAACACTGCTAATTAGAGAGACATCTGGGTATTAGGAAGAAGAAAACATTATGATCTAGAGTCAATTCTTTTTTTTTTTTTTTTTTTTTTTTTGAGACGGAGTCTCGCTCTGTCGCCCGGGCTGGAGTGCAGTGGCACAATCTCGGCTCACTGCAAGCTCCGCCTCCCGGGTTCACGCCATTCTCCTGCCTCAGCCTCTCCGAGTAGCTGGGACTACAGGCGCCCGTCACCACGCCCGGCTAATTTTTTTTGTATTTTTAGTAGAGACGAGGTTTCACCATGGTCTCGATCTCCTGACCTCGTGATCTGCCCGCCTCCGCCTCCCAAAGTGCTGGGATTACAAGCGTGAGCCACCGCGCCCCGCCGATCTAGAGTCAATTCTAACTACTCACCTAACTGCTCTTTGACTCAGTTTTTCTATCTGTACAATGGGTGAAATGATATTCATCCTACCTTATCCAGATAAGACTTTCAAAAAGAGAGGTGCCTTGAAATGAAATGACACATGAAAGTTCAAAGAAATGCTTTGTGAATTTAAATATAAATAATGTAATAATGCAGGCCATATTAACTAGTATCTGAGATTTTATCAAGAATCAGATTCTAGTTTTTCATGTTTTATCACATGAAGCAAGACCCTTATTGAAGTTGATCTAAAAATAAAGTCATTTGAAGAGAATGAAAATTTTGCTTAGATCATCATCTTGTTTCAAAGACACCTTGAATAGGCAGCAAATGTAACTTATTGATGGGGATACTCTATTCATATACTAAAGTTTTCATCAATGAGCACTTTTTATTTCCTTTAATTGCTTAAAAATTGCTTAGGTGCTTCATTTCCAACTGGAATTTTGGGAAAACTTTTTTAGTAGAATATGTTTTTCTGCATTTAAAATAAAAAGTCTCAGATCTAGTTACAATTTTATATAAGGGCAAAGAGATGATCTTTGTAATTGCTTCAAGTCTTATAACCCTTTGATTCTCTTTGTCCAGCCTGTTTAGTCTCATAATATTTGGTCAGTTCCAATATTTTAAGTTATGAAGATGTAAGTTTTTTATATTGGCTTATCTTGTCCTGTCCACAGTAAGTCTTGCAAAAAGTTCACCCCAAAGTATATTTCATTTCCCAAACTTCCAAAAGGGAAAGGTAGATATAAAATACATTCTCAAACAAAGGGAAAATTATCCTATCTGCTTTTGATTCATGTGTTAAAATATATTTTAAGCAAAGAAGAAATCAGATTTTTATTGCGGTATAACAGGAAAAAAATTATCATTTTGTTCGTAACTTTTTCCTCCTGTTGAACATCAGTGATATTTGAAAATATATAATGAGTAGTAGAATATGGATTAAATAAATTTGTACTGCATAAAAAAGATAAAAACATACTTTCTTCCAACGACCTAGAGGAACTTTCTGTGGAAATATGATTATAATGGAAAAAAGAATGTCAAATTGTTTTATGTATTAATAAAGAATTTCATTGGACTTCTGTGAATGAATTTGTGATTAGGTGAAATAATACAGAAGAAAAATTTGAAAGATTAATACAAATCATGAAAAGTTGTTTTTAAAAATTATTCCTTCCTTCTTTTACCCCACCTTAATTGAAGAAAACTTTTCTTTCTTCAAGCTCTCCTGTACTAGGCCATACAGCTGTAAATTCCTAAGTTATTAATTTGATAAGAATAAGCATTCTTTCCCTGAATCTCCTTTTTGAACTCTCTCACTTAATATATTAGGGTTTTAGCTCTGCTTTTATAAAATATCATTAAAAAGTTTCTTTAATTTTTTATTAACTCTGATAACATGTATCAAAAAAGATGGGAACATAGGATTTAATCACTCCTTGCCCATAAACTAGCTGGGTGGCCTCAGACCTCAGTCTCCTCATCTCCAAGTATAAATATTAATATCTTACCATCATAACACCAGACAGCTGTGCAAAATCACCTCCCAAAGTTCCAACTCTCTAACTCTAAATTATTTTCACCTCTAGTTTCTGTATTTTCTCTGATCCTGTTGAACTTTAAGCTATTATCTGACTACATTAAGTTGGATGTGCTATCAAAAGTTTGCAGGGCACATTTACTATGCTTTTTGTGGGTTGGGAGTGGAGATAATTCATTTCTAGTGTAAACCCTCCCAGAATTTTGCTTCAGCTGATTCTGTGCTTTGGCTCTGTAGGAATTAAACTTTCCTTGAAGGAGTGTTCTATAAAAGGTCATTGTTTTGTATCATTAAATATGAGAATAAGGCACACGCAATATGGTAGCTGTAATTAGTGTTTATGGTTTCAAATTAAGAGAAACAGAATATCTTCCTGAACTAATATGAAATTTTTATTAATGCTTATGGTGGGAGATAAACCAAAGAAATACAGGCACCTCAAGATGGCCGAATAGAAACAGCACTGGTCTGCAGCTCCCAGCGAGAGGCAGGTGATTTCTGCATTTCCAACTGAGGTACCCAGTTCATCTCATTGGGACTGGTTGGACAGTGGGTGCAGCCAACAGAGGGCAAGTCAAAGCAGGGTGGGGCGTTGCCTCACCTGGGAAGCACAAGGAGTCAGAGAATTTTCTTCCCTACCCAAGGGAAGCTGTGAGGGTCTGAGCCTAAGGAGCTCTGGCACAGATATTGCACTTGTCCCATGGTCTTTGCAACCTACAAACCAGGAGATTCCTTCTGGTGCCTACCCTACCAGGACCCTGGGTTTCAAGCACAAAACTGGGCGGCCAATTGGGCAGACACCGAACCAGCTGCAGGAGCTCTTTTTTTTTTTTTCTCCATGCCCCAGTGGCACCTGGAATGCCAGTGAGATAGAACCTTTCACTCTCCTGGAAAGGGGTGCTGAAGCCAGGGAGCTTATGGCAGACTTAAACGTCCCTGCCTGATGGCTCTGAAGAGAGCAGAAGACCTCCCAGCACAGTGTTTGAGCTCTGCTAAGGGTCAGACTGCCTCCTCAAGTGGATCCCTGACCCCTATGTATACTGACTGGGACACATCTCCCAGTAGGGACCAACAGACATCTCATACAGGAGAATTCTGGCTGGCATCTGGCAGGTGCCCCTCTGGGTCAAAGCTTCCAGAGGAAAGACCAGGCAGCAACCTTTGCTGCTCTGTAGCCTCCACTGGTGATACCCAGGCAAACAGGTTGGGAGTGGACCTCTAGCAAACTCCAGCAGACTGGCAGCAGAGGGGCCTGACTGTTAGAAGGAAAAGAAACAAACAGAAAGGATTAGCACGTCCAGTCAAAGACCCCATTTGAAGGTCACCAACATCAAAGACCAAAGGTAGATAAATCCAAAAACATGGGGTAAAATCAGTGCAAAAAGCCTGAAAATACAAAAACAAGAACGCCTCTCCTCCTCCAAAGGATCACAACTCCTTGCCAGCAAGGGAACAAAACTGGACAGAGAATGAGTGTGATGAACTGACAGAAGTAGGCTTCAGAAGGTCGGTAATTGAACAAACTCCTCCGAGCTAAGGGAACATGTTCTAACTCAATTCAAGGAAACTAGGAACCTTGAAAAAAGGTTAGTCAAATTGCTAACTAGAAAAACCAATGTAGAGAAGAACATAAATGACCTGATGGAGCTGAAAAACACAGCACGAGAACTTCGTGACGAATACACAAGTACCAATAGCCAAACTGATCAAGTGAAGAAAGGATATCAGTGATTGAAGATGAACTTAATGAAATAAAGAGAGAAGACAAGATTAGAGAAAAAAAGAATGAAAAGGAATGAACAAAGCCTCCAAGAAATATGGGACTATGTGAAAAGACCAAATCTATGTTTGAATGGTGTACCTGAAAGTGACAGGGAGAATGCAACCAAGCTGGAAAACACTCTTCAGGATATTATTCAGGAGAACTTCCCCAACCTAGCAAGACAGGCCAACATTCAAATTCAGGAAATACAGAGAACACCACAAAGATACTCCTCGAGAAGAGCAAGACACATAATCATCAGATTCACCAAGGTTGAAATGAAGGAAAAAATATTAGGGGCAGCCAGAGAGAGAGGTCTGGGTTATCCACAAAGGGAAGCCCATCAAACTAACAGCAGATCTCTCTGCAGAAACCCTACAAGCCAGAAGAGAATGGAGGCCAATATTCAATGTTCTCAAAGTAAAGAATTTTCAACTCAGAATTTCATATCCAGCCAAACTAAGCTTCATAAGTGAAGGAGAAATAAAATCCTACACAGATAAGCAAATGCTGAGGAATTTTCTCACCACCAGACCTGCCTTAAAAGAGCTCCTGAAGGAAGCACTAAATATGGAAAGGAAAAACCAGTACCAGCCACTGCAAAACCACACCAAAATATAAAGACCAATGACACTATGAAGAAACTGCAGCAACTAACGTGCAAAATAACCAGCTAGCATCAAGATGACAAGATCAAATTACACATAACAATATTAACCTAAACATGGAAAGGAGCAACCAGTAAAGCCACTGTAAAAACATACCAAATTGTAAAGAACATTGACACTATGAAGAAACTGCTTTAACTAATGGGCAAAACAACCAGCTAGCACAGGATCAAATTCACATAGAACAATATTAAACTTAAATGTAAATGGACTAAATGCCCCAATTAAAGACACAGACTGGCTAATTGGATGAAGAGTCAAGACCCATCAGTGTGCTGTACTCAGTAGACCCATCTCACATGCAAAGACACACATAGGCTCAAAATAAAGGGATGGAGGAACAGTTACCAGAAAAAGCTAGCAGAAGACATGAAATAACTAAGATCAGAGCAGAACTAAAGGAGATAGAGACACAAAAAACCCTTCAAAAAATCAATGAATCCAGCAGCTAGTTTTTTGAAAAAAATCATCAAAATAGATAGACTGCTAGCAAGGCTAATGAAGAAAAGAGAGAAGAATCAAACAGATGCAATAAAAAATGATATAGGGGATATCACCACTGATCCCACAGAAATATAAACTACCATTAGAGAATACTATAAACACCTCTACACAAATAAACTAGAAAATCTAGAAGAGATGGATAAATTCCTGGGCGCATACACCCTCCGAAGTCTAAGCCAGGAAGAAGTCGAGTCCCTGAATAAACCAATAACAAGTTCTGAAACTCAGGCAGTAATTAATAGCCTACCAACCAAAAAAAGTCTAGGACCAGATGGAATCACAGCCGAATTCTACCAGAGGTACAAAAAGGAGCTGGTACCATTCCTTCTGAAACTATTCCAAACAATAGGAAAAAAGGGCATCCTCCCTAACTCATTTTATGAGGCCAGCATCATCCTGATACCAAAACCTGGCAGAGATACAACAAAAACAAAAAATAAAATTCAGGCCAATATCCCTGATGAACATTAATGAGAAAATCCTCAATAAAATACTGGCAAACTGAATCCAGCAGCACATCAAAAAGCTTACCCACCACAATCAAGTCAGCTTCATCCCTGGGATGCAAGGCTGATTCAACATACATAAATCAATAAACGTAATCCATCACATAAACAGAACCAGTGACAAAAAACCACGTGATTATCTCAATAGATGCAGAAAAGGCCTTCAATAAAATTCAACACCCTTTCATGCTAAAAACTCTCAAGAAACTAGGTATTGATTGAATATATCTCAAAATAATAACAGCTATTTATGACAAACCCACAGCCAATATCATACTGAATGGGCAAAAACTGGAAGCATTCCCTTTGAAAACCAGCACAAGACAAGGATGCCCTCTCTCACCACTCCTGTTCAACACAGAATTGGAAGTTCTGGCTAGGGAAATCAGGCAAGAGAAAGAAATAAAGGATATTCAAATAGGAAGAAAGGAAGTCAAATTGTCTATGTTTGCAGATGACATGATTGTATATTTAGAAAACCCCATCGTCTCAGCTCAAAATCTCCTTAAGCTGATAAGCAACTTCAGCAAAGTCTCAGGATACAAAAATCAATGTGCCAAAATCACAAGCATTCCTATACACCAATAACAGACAGAGAGCCAAATCACGAGTGAACTCCTGTTGACAATTGCTACTAACAGAATAAAATACCTAGGAATACAACTTACGAGGGATGTGAAGGATCTCTTTAAGGAGAACTACAAACCACTGCTCAAATAAATAAGAGAGGACACAAACAAATGGGGAAACATTCCATGCTCATGGATAGGAAGAATCAATACTGTGAAAATGGCCATACCGCCCAAAGTAATTTATAGATTCAGTGCTATCCCCATCAAGCTACCACTGACTCTCTTCACAGAATTAGAAAAAACTACTTTGAATTTCATATGGAACCAAAAATGAGCCTGCATAGCCAAGACAATCCTAAGCAAAAAGAACAAAGCTGGAGACATCACACTATCTGACTTCAAATTATACTACAAGGCTACAGTAACCAAAACATCATGACACTGGTACCAAAACAGATATATAGACCAATGGAACAGAATGGAGGCCTCAGAAATAACACCACACATCTACAACCATCTGATCTCTGACAAACCTGACACACACAAGCAATGGGGAAAAGATTTCCTATTTAATAGATGGTGTTGGGAAAACTGGCTAGCCATATGCAGAAAACTGAAACTGGACCCCTTCCTTACACCTTATACAAAAAAGTCAATTCAAGATGGATCAAAGACTTAAACATAAAATCTAGGATCACAAACATCCTAGAAGAAAACCTGAGCAATACCATTCAGGACATAGGCATGGGCAAGGACTTCATGTCTAAAATACCAACAGCAATGGCAACAAAAGCCAAAATTTACAAATGGGATCTAATTAAACTAAAGAGCTTCTACACAGCAAAAGAATCTATCATCAGAGTGAACAGGCAACCTACAGAATGGGAGAAAATTTTTACAATCTATTCATCTGACAAAGGGCTAATATCCAGAATCTACAAGGAACTTAAACAAATTTACAAGAAAAAAACAACCCCATCAAAAAATGGACAAAGGATATGAACAGATACTTCTCAAAAACATACGACATATGAAAAAATGCTCATCATCACAGGTCATTAGAGAAATGCAAATCAAAACCACAATGAGATACCATCTCGTGCCAGTTAGAATGGTGATCATTACAAAGTAAGGAAACAACAGATGCTGGAGAGGATGTGGGAAAATAGGAATGCTTTAACACTTGGTGGGAGTGTAAATTAGTTCAACCATTGTGGAAGACAGTGTGGTGATTCCTCAAGGATCTAGAACTAGAAATACCATTTGATCCAGCAATCCCATTACTGGGCATATACAAAGGATTATAAATCTTTCTATGATAAAGACACATTCACACGTATGTTTATTGCGGCACTATTCACAATAGCAAAGACTTGGAACCAACCCAAATGTCCATCGATGATAGACTGGATAAAGAAAATGTGGCACATATACAACATGGAATACTATGCAGCCATAAAAAGGATGAGTTCATGTCCTTACAGGGACATGGATGAAGCTCGAAACCATCATTCTCAGCAAGCTATCACAAGAACAGAAAACCAAACACCACATGTTCTCACTCATAAATAGAAGTTGAACAATGAGAACACATGGACACAGGAAGGGGAACATCACACACTGGGGCCTGTCAGGGAGTGGGGGGCTAGGGGAGGGATAACATTAGGAGAAATACCTAGTGTAGGTGATGGTTTGAGGGGTGCAGCAAACCATCATGGCACGTGTATACCTATGTAACAAAAGTGCATGTTCTGCGCATGTAACCCAGAACTTAAAGTATAATAAATAAAAAAGAAAGAAAGAAAAAGAAATACAGTCACCAAAAAAGAGGTGGCTGTTAATTAATTCACCACTAAATGCAATAGATTGAAGTAGTTTATTCCTGTACCTCCTGATCTTTATGTGTATAGATTGTAGGAATTCACCAAGAAATTATATAAAATTTGAAAAATATTTTAGATGCACTCTTAACCACAATATTATTTTTCCTTGAAGAGGTCTCTTATCATAGAACTCATAGATGAGTCAGAAATAGAATATATCAAATAGATCACTGTCTATTTTCTTGTTGAGCTCATAACGCCACAAGACACCCTGCTGTGCTTTTCATTCAGTCAAAAGACCATTATGTCAATTCCATTCATTTATTCATTTGCTGCATTGTTTCTAAGACTTTCATTTTGTGTAGCTACCTGAAATGTCTCTAAGCTGCTACGATTTTTTTAGTGGCCCATACTACAGGAAACTGCTATGATTTTATCAGAGCTCTTTAGACCTATGGTGATGAGTTCATTCTCTCTCTTTCTCTTTCTCTCTCTCTCTCTCCCTACCTCCCTCCCTCCCTCCCACTTTTATCATTCATGCCATCCAAAATACTATCAGCCATTAGTATTACTTTATGTCTCCTTCCTTTCTGCTACTTGTTTATTTCCCAATTTCTATTCTATTCTGTCTCAGAAACCTCCAAACACAACTTTTAAAGAGTACATATTTTCTGTTTTCACCTACAGTGCCTATATTGATTCCTCTTGCTGTTCTACTCCTTACCCAAGATAGCAAAAGCATTTTCAGAACCAAGATTTCTGTCTAAGGCAATCACTGTATTGCTTCCAGGGCACTCAGGCTTTAATTTAAAGAAGCTTCTGGTCTGAAACAGATAGGAAGGAAGATTGGTGTTATTTTTTTCCAGTTCTGGGTCTAGCTCTATCTCTTCCAGCATTTGTGACCCTAGAGGAATGCTAAAAGAAACCTGCTGGAGTTTCCTTGCCTAGCAGAAACCGCAGTAAGGATCCAGATGTTCATGCTTCTCTGACTCCCCAGAGGCCCTCCTCTGGGAGATTGCCATGTCTGTCTTCCCCAGAAGAACTTCACAGTTAAAGCTTCCCAAACTCCTTTCATTTCATTCCTCACAAAATTTGCCCTTCTTGGATCCCTGTTCCTCAGATTCATGATTATGTCTAGATTAAAGCTGATAAACATGCTTATACCTAAGACTTTAGTAACTAATAATAACTTAATTTTGCATCTTTTGCATTTTAATATGACTTATCCTACCTTAGCCGTAAAGAGTGATCATTAATGGTGGAAATTTCAGGTGATAGATTATGCAGAAAAATTTGGGGTCAGCAAAGGCATTTAGGCACCCTAAAAGAAGAGCCACTTAATCACCAGTGTGGCTGGAGGTGATCATAATGACACATTTCCCACATGAATGAGTTCTAACGGGAATAGGACATAGTAATCACAGGGTTGCTGCAGGCAAACTGAGAAAAGGAACTGTTGTTGCCTATAACCGTAAGACATAAACTCCAAAAAGTGGTTTCTTCTACCCCGAGAGATTCCAGCAGGGATGTAAAATGCTGAAGTGCTTTATTTAGGGAAACAGAAAAAAAAATATTCTCTTTCTCAATGCTCCAGAGATGAACACCTGAACTTGCTGTTCAGAGAGAAGAAAAGGAGTCAACAGTTTCTGAAGAGCCTGTTAGACTTAGGCCATGCTGCACCACAGCCTCTCTCCTGGGAGGTGTGGTCTCAGCACCCCGGCTTCTAGGGGTGCCCTAATGAGGTAGAGAGGATCTCTTTCCTAAAATGCATCAGGGAAGACTGCAAGCAGCATCTAGATTACATATTTCCTTTGGAATTTCTTCATGCTCTCCTGGGGTTTGCAACTTTCGGCGTGAAGATTAGTTATTTAATTTAGTATCATGGGGCATCTCATTACCCAAACTTCCTAGTTTCCATGCATTGTCACTTATTCCAAAGACTTAATTGGCTGCCCATGGTTATCCTGTCTAAAATGTTTGCCTTCTGCCCTCTGGAACCCCCATTGCTTTGAAAGCAGACTCTCCTGTATCCTCAGTCTGTCCGCAGATTGAGGTCATGTGAAATACTATACAAGAAAAATCTGAAGGATAAATGTTTTAGCGAGGGTCTTCCCAGAGAAACTGAACCAATAGCATGTTCATATATATACATATTATACTGAATGGGTTCACAGTTATGGAGGCTGGTGAGTCCAAAATCTGCAGTGTGGGCCAGCAGGCTGGTGACCCAGGAGAGCCGATGGTTCAGTTCCCATCTAAAGGCTAGCAGGTAGAAATCAAGTAGAGCTGATGGTGCAGATGATGTGCAAATGCAGTCTGCTGGAGAATTCACTTTTGCTCAGGGGGGATGTATTTTCTGTTCTCTTCAAGCTTTAACTGATTAGATGAGGCCCACCCACATTATAGAGGGCAATCTGCTTACTCAAAGCTCACCAATTTAAATGTCAATCTCATGCAAAACCACCTCGAAGTTAACACATAAAATTAACCTTCACAAGTCTACTCCTTGCACCTTGGCACCCATATTCATCTCCTTAAACAATACTTAGTCTTCATATAAGACAGTAAGATGGTCATACTTCCACCTAACACAATACAACTGTCCTGTGTATACCCGAGAATGCACTAACCCTTTCCCCAGAAGAGGATGCAGAGTCCTTGGATGATGTTTACATATTTCAGCCCTTGACTCATGAATCCTGGTCATGGAAGAAATAGTACCATATATTGGACACTGATTCAGAGCATATATATGGCCTCCTGAAGAACCTTGTTCCAGCCCTACAAGGCATTGCTACCTAGCTGGCACTATAACTTAGTCTTCAAAAGACCATTCCACTGTTCTATTTAGCCAAGGGCTTCAAGATGGTGAGAAACATAGTAAGACTAGTGAATTCCACGAGCATGATACCATTGCCACACTTCATTTGCTGTGAAGTGAGCTTCTTGATCAGAAGCAAAGCTGTGTAGAATACCATGATAGTAGATTAGGCATTCTGTACCACCATGGATGGTAGTTCTGGCAGAAGCATTGTATGCAGGGAAGGCAAATATATATCCAGAGTAAATGTCTGTTCTGGTAAGAACAAAATGCTGCCCTTTCCATGATAGAAGCAGTCCAATGTTATCAACTGAATTTATTATCTTTCCTTCATCTACATTCCCCAAAACACAGAAGCCCCTTTCTCTTGTCAAGTCCTAAAAGTAAAATCATCCAGTGGGAAAGGACACTTAGCCAAAGTGTGTGCAACAAATGGACACTGGAATAGAGCAAGAACGAAGTAGGCAAGAATGGAGCAAAGTGTCTTAAAAATATCTGCAGATGGAGCTGGAGTAACTTTTTGTCAAATCTACTTAACAATAAATTCTCCTCACTCCCTTCAAAGTAATAGTTTTTAAACACTCATCCAATGTTGTTACTCCCTTACACAAAATACATTAGTGGCTTAGTACATATGTCCTAAATCCTTACCATGGCATACAAAGGGATTCACAATCAGGATTCTATTGTCTTCAACATTTACTGCCTACTAATATATTCTGCTGCCTATTGAATGCAGGGTTTTCAGATCCCTTCACTGAACTATTAAGAACTCATTCCTTTGCAGGTTATCCCCTATATCTAGAAACTCTTCTGTTTTTATATTTCTGTTCACATAACAAATTCCTCCTTATAATTTAAAAACTGAGGTAAAGGATGCTTTCTTCGACAAGTCTTTCTTGAATCCCTCTCTCCCAAGCAGAGATGAATGCTCCCTCTAGGTGCCACTGCTTCCAGCATAGTTCCTGTCACTTTATATTTCAATTAGTTGTCTGTCTATAGATTTTTCCTCTCTCTCATATTCTGAATTTCTTCAGGGCAAGGTCTGTGTACAATTGAATCTTCAGCCCCTAACACAGTGAGTGAATATACGCTTGCTTATTTCAGCCTAGTTAAAGTAAGCTGACCACCCACATGGCCAATAGACTCAGACACTTCTGGACCATTTACAGACATTGTCCTGAGCTCTCTTGCCTTCTTACTCTGGTCCAGTGTCATCTTGGCTTCCAGTCTCTTTTTCTCTATCTCTGATCCTCCACTCCGTATTTCCCCATTAGACAGGACAACAGAAGTCAGATTTCCAGGCTGCTGAGGGCAGCAGTTCTAAACCTTTCGTGTCCCAAATGTGTTGAATCATAGGACAAAAAGAGAGAAAGGAGTGGTGTACAATGATCTTGTTACTGTCACCTGAAGAATGATGAGGTTTGTAAATTTGAAAAGGAGACCTCTATTTCTCATAAAGCATTGCAGCCTGCAGGGTGGCCATTCTGACAGGCTGGGAAGCATAGCCTCTGGCCAGAAGCCAGAAATAGACACTTTGGGGATCAGAAGAATAATACAGAAATTTACTCTGAATGGGGTGGCCTAGTATACATACTCAATAAGCTATAGGAGGAGGCATAAACATTTATGAAAGGAGAAATGCACACAAACACAGTTGAGCTTCCTGCCTCTCCATGGGATCCATGTTCAAAAACAGTGGAGTTAGCATGATTTGAGGATGGAGTTTTCAGTCCTCTGACATCAAATAGTGATGCAGAGGACACACAAACCCTCACTGTGCATTCTCCACAGATTAGCCAGAACCATTCTGTGGTCAGCGGTGTCTTATCAGGCAAAAAGAGGAGGGATAGCTTCAGGCAGTTGGTTGATAGCAACTTTTGAAAGGGCTGGTTTCTGTTAGCCCTTAGGGAAGAAAGCCTAATGGCTGTTAGGGAGGGAGCAGGTATAATGAGGTGTGTCTGACCTCACACTGACCTCACACCCCATCATGGCCAGGATCTGTTTTCAAGGTTTCTCTGGAGTCCCCTAGGACAAGAGGTAGGTCGGTTCAGTCAGTTGGGGAGCTTAGGATTTCATTTTTGTGTCTCACTAGACATGTAAAATTAATACCACACACCACAGTATGCATAAATCTCAAAACCATAACACCAAAGCAAGCAGCCAGACGCCCAAAAAAAGTACATAATAGATTAATATATGTTGTGAAGGCCAAGCAACTCCATCTTAGATGGTAATCTAACATGTTGGTTACTGATTAACCTTAGTTCTGGGAAGGCCTTTAAGATTTCTAGTTTATTTATTGTTTCTTGTGTAAGAGGGTGTACCTGCCACAAATCCTGCCTTTAAGCAGCTGTCCTACACATCCCTTCTGAAGCACGCATACGCTTTCTCTACAGCATATAAGCCCTGGGTCTGTGGGGTAACAGCACGGGGATCCACCATCTTGTCTTGCCACCTCTCGAGATACAGACACGACTTCTATTCATAAGTTCCAGTATTTTTCTAAGAAACTGAGTTTGTCCAGCCTCTTTCTTCAGCCTCTCAATTCCTCAGACTTTGGGGCTAGGTTTGCATAGATTTGCCCACAGTGGACAGTTGTTAAACGTCAGGAGAATGTTTTTTTTAGGGGTAAAGTAAATTGAAAAGAACACAGGGGAGTTACTGAGGTGCTTGTAATGCTTTGTTTCTTGATTAGTGTGCTCAGTTTGTGAAAATCTGTCAAGCTGCACACTCACTATCTATACACTTTTCTGAATTACATAATACAGAATACAGAATGTGAAGTTAAGAAAATAATACCACAATGGGAAACCATCTTATACCCAGGAGAATAGGAAAACTTTAAAAGTCTGACAATGCAAAATGTTGTCAAGAATATGGAAAAATTGAGAATTCCTTGTTTTTAGAAGTGTAATTTCAATTTTAAAAACCTTTGGAAAATAATTTAGCATTATCTTGTAAGAATGAACATGTGCATATCCTGCAACTCAGTAATACCATTCCTAAACCAGAGAAATTCTTACACATCTATACCAGAAAGCATGTAGGAGGATATTCATAGAAGCATTGTATATGGATTAAAAAAAGAAAGAAAAGAAACAATTGGGGTGACCCAGCATCAGGGGAATGGATAAATGGCAGCATATTTGTATTATGCAGCTGTAAAAATTAAAAAAAAAAAACTACTCACATTGCAACAGAGATGATTTTAGAAATAAAATGTTAAAAAAAAAGCAAGTCACAAAAAATTACACAGGAGTCAATGTTTATAAAGCTTCCAACATAGCAAAAGGAACACACACCTATGTGATGAAGCTATAAAAGAAAGAGTAAACACACAATCCAGAAAAGTGGTTACCTCTGGGTGAGGGAGGGAGATGCAACTGGGGAGGGGCGTCAAGGAGCTTCCTTGGAATTGTCCACAGCCTAATTATTAATTGAAGGGTGGGTTACCATTGTGCTTTGCAATTTGCATATACATTATCTATGTTTATTTGTATGTACAAATTAACCAACAAAAAAATTATCTGAGGATTCTGGTTCAGCATGTTACCTGACTTCCTTTCTAAACCACTCATTAAATGAAAAACACAACTGATAATAATATTAAAGGAAAACTACACACAAAAAGTGAAAAAGAAGAGCCATTAGCTAACAAAAGCTATCTATCATTTTTTGGCTTTTGGGGTTTTCCTTTAGAGACAGGGTCTCGCGCTGTCACCCAGGCTGCAGTGCAGTGATGTGATCATAACTCACTGCAGCCTCGGTGTCCTGGGCTCTAGTGATCCTCCTGCCTCAGCCTCCAGAGGAGCTGGGAGTGCAAGTGTGCGCCACTACCCTCTGAAAGAAAATGAGTGGAAGGGGTTACTGTCAAAACATGCTAGACAAAGCTGTGGCTCAAAATGTATGAAGAAGGACGTAAAGCTGAGGAGAGACAGATCAGTTGCCCCGCTGAATCCAAGGAGAGACTTGGCCTGGAGAATTGTCCATTATGGTAGAAGCAAGAATGAGAAGTGGGGCTGCAAGTCAGGACATTTCTTGAACATCTCTGTGTAATCCTGAGGCAGGCGAATAGGGCCTGGAGGCAGGGAACCTAAGGAATTCCTAGAACCAGATCAAACGGAAACGCTTCAGCTATGACAGGAAATATCCTCTTCATTTACATAGGGCCTAAACCAAGTAAATAACTTTGTAACTTTACTTCATCCTCTTTCTTCATTTATGTAGAGTGTACACCAAGAAAATAACCTTGTAACTTCACTTTAGCCTCTTCATTTACATACGGTGTACACCAAGTAACCAATGGGACCCCCTACAGGGTATTTAAACCCCAGAAATTTTTGCAACGGCTCGTGAGCCGCTTGCTCAGGCCCACTCCCACCCTGTAAAGTGTGGCTTGCATTTTCAATAAATCTGTGCTTTTGTTGCTTCATTCTTCCCTTGCTTTATTTGTGCAGTTTGTCCAATCCTTTGTTCAAAACGCCAAGAACTTGGACACCCTCAACCAGTAACAAGAGTCTAATCCACTTCATGTGCCTCCCCCAGCCCAGGTAAAAAAATTCCTGGTGGAAAAATCACATAATATGGGCAAGTATAGCCTTGGTGAAGGGATCCCAGGCTGGATTTTTTAGCTCTGCTTCCTGCACAGGCAACTGGACCTCTACTTCTGGAGACCGTGTAGCAGAAAACCATCAGCCATCAGCTTCTGTGTTTTCCCAGGAGGAAGCTACAGCTAAAGCTATTATCATTTGCCTATCTAGGGTCCAGCATTTAACATGTTGTTGCTATTTAATCCTGGTAGCCCTTGTGTCTCTGCCCTTAATTTTAAATTCCTTTATCTTGAAATGGGGGAGGGGTGGGAGCAAGGTTGCAAAGAAACTGGCAAACTTGAGTAACTCAGTCCTATAGTTAACCAAATGTCTAACATTTATAACAAGAAAAATAAGAAATATCATCTAATTGAGTTGGGGAGATAAAATATATAGGTGCGTGTTTAGTGGGTTGTCTAATAAATGAAACAAGTGAAAATATTAGGGCATATTTTATATAGCAAGGGTAAATATTGTTTCCTGAAATGTATGTGTGTGTGGTGTGTGTGTGTGTGTGTGTGTGTGTGTGTGTGTTACTGAAATACGGTTCTGATTGTGGGGTTTTGTTTTAAAGCTTGTGGTGTTTTTTAAATTTGGTAAACACTCAGTGAAACATTGATTAGTACCCAGAGAAAAGAATGGGCTACCAGGTACAGAGACACTGGCAGGGGTTCCTGGATCGTGGAGCTAGACACCAGCTAGATCTAAATTAGCTGCTAGGTGCTGGCCAAGGAGTATCCCTGTGAGAGGGAAACTGTGTGGTCAGGGGACAAGGTTGAGGGTTGAGGGTAACTTTTTTTTTTTCATTGAGATGGAGTCTCACTCTGTCACCCAGGCTGGAGCCCCGCAGTGTGATCTTAGTTCACTGCAACCTCCCTGCCTCCCAGGTTCAAGTGATTCAACTTCCTTACCCTCCCGAGTAGCTGGGATTACAGGCATGCACCACCACGCCCAGCTAATTTTTTGTATTTTTAGTAGAGACGGGGTTTCACCATGTTGGCCAAACTGGTAGTGAACTCCTGACCTCAAATGATCTGCCTGCCTCGGCCTCCCAAATTGCTGGGATTATAGGTGTGACCCACCGTGCCCAGCCAAGGATAACTTTTGATAGTCTATCCTTTTGTAGAAATATCATGTATTCATAAATAAATAAATAAACAATTTATTCAAGGGCAAACTTTTTTTTTTAAGTTTACTGATTTCCTACAGTGTATTAGGCACTTCCTTAAGGTTTTACTGAGGGAGTCAACAAACTGCCCTAAGAAAGAAAATACTACATCAGTAAAAGTCTAAGGTAGTGGGATAGTGAACAAACAGTATCATGTGGCAATGATAGCATGGGAAACCTATTGTTTATTTACTTTTGTTGAGTTAATTTCAAGTGAGAATCAAATGAGATCATGCAGGGGAAGTATTTTGAAAATGAGAAAAACCGATTGAATTTTAATGTAAGGTTAAACCTCAGAGATCTGTGGTCCTTTAGCGTATGGGGAAAATTAGGATAGCAATGATTTAGAGGGAGCATTTACAGGGTTACATTTATTCTTTCATATTTTGGGATGGGATTCTAAACAGTCTCAAAGGTTGAAATATTTTCCAAAGGTCGGAATGCTAAGAGGTCAGCATAGCAACCCACAGAGTTTGTTGCTAAGCCTAACAAAGTTCTCTGTTTATCACATCATTTGCACAATATTTTGTTATTGTCCTTCTAGTTGAGTGACCTGAGACAAATGACATTCTATTGCCTTGGTTTTCTCAGTTGTAATTGCAGATATTGAACCAGATATTCTCTAAGATCCCTTTCCATGCTAACAGTTGTGTGGAACACCTCCACCAGCCTAAGTACCGGGGCCCATTTTCCTTTGAAATCATTAATCAAGTCCTATTCATGAATCCATCCAAAGATTCATTTATAACTGCAAAAGCTACCCTGAGACATGATACTTCCCACGGCTCCCATATCAAAAGAGAGCAATTTCTGCTGGGAAGTATTTCTGGCCACTTCCAGAAAATAGTCATTGGTGTACTGTAATGCTTAAATAATGTGAGAAAAACCAGTCTAAATGCCACTACATTTTACTTGCTGATTTTAGAAGACCTAAAATCTGTCTGCAGCAGAAGAGGGACTCTCCTTTATGCACTAAAACTGAGATCAATACTGCCACATACTACCAAGCACTAAGATCAGAAAGAGAATTGTGTGTGTATCAGTTTTCTAACAGACTGTAAGGCTAGACAAGACTGCTCTTGACCTCACTAAAAAAATTTACCTCTACATGGGAAAAGACGGAATTAACAAATTTTGGAGCAAAACATTGAAATTTTAAAAAATAATCTTGGAGTAGTGAAAATTCTCCTAAGTAAGGAACAACCCTAACTTTTTAAGAGAAAAGACTCATGCATTTGACCCTATAAAAACTTCTGGATACAAAAGGAAAGGAAAAAAAGTATGTGTTTATATATATGCAAAAATTAAAAGACCAACAAGGGTCTTTTCATAAACTGACATTTAACATCTAGATAATACAAAAGCTTCTATAAATAAGAAAAAGTAAATAAACCAATAGAAAAATGGACAAAAGACACAAAGAAAAAATACAAAGATAGAAAAACACCAATATGTGAAAAAAGGTTCAGCTTGATAAAAAACATGTAAAAATTATGTATTATTGGCTATCAGATGTGCAAGCTTTAGATAGTATCTAGTGTTGGCATATTCGAAAATAGGCATTCTGACATGGTGGGTGTACATTAAATTGCTACTACCTATGTGGTAGGTAATTAGTTATCTCAATTAAAATTTGCAATTACCTTCCTAGACTCAGCAGTTCTACTTTTAAGTATCTATTCAAAATAACAATATACACACAAAGGTATACAGGCATGTTTATCTCAGCCTTCTCTGAAATAATAAAAAAGTATATAACTAAAAATCATATACGTTAAATAAATGAATAAAGAAATTTATAAATATATAACCTTGTAACTATACATAAATAAAGATTTATAGTTAAATAAATTATGGTACATTTGGGGAGGCACAGTAGTAAAAAAGAATAAGAAAGATAAATACATACCAACATGTAAAGAGCTCCAAAGTATGCTGGTGCTCTTGCACAAAGCAAGTTACATTATATACACATCATATGATTACATTTGTATTACAATAAACACATCAAAAGAGAAATCAAAGTGTATATGTGAAGTTCATACATGTATTCCTACAAGTTCTGAATGCAGCCTCTCCTCTGCATGCAGTAGAGGAAACATTAACATGTTTTTGTAATGAATATTTATAAGAAAATATTGGTGTGTTATTTGTATAATTCTTAAATTTTAGAAAGAAATTAAACAATGCAGGAAAAGAAAGAAAAAATAAAGGAAGAAGAGAAGATAAGGAAAGGGACGGGAAGGGAAAATTCTGTGTGTATCAGCTATTGAAATGTCAGGGTAAGATACATCTGGTCCTCTTAATAATGATGTATCTTAGGAAAATTACAGTACCTTCTCCCAGCTTCCTTTCACTAAGAGAAGTAGAGAAGAGTAAATCATCGCCCAATCTTTAGAACCAGACTATTGGATTCAGATGCTACTCTACTTATCAATGTAAGATCTTAGTCCAGTTACTTGACCTCTCTGTAATTCAGTGTCCTCATTTAAAAAGGGGGGAAAGTGGCCGGGCACTCACACCTGTAATCCCAGCACTTTGGGATTACAGGTCAGGAGGTGGGTGGATCACGAGGTCAGGAGATCAAGATCAGCCTGGCTAACACAGTGAAACCCCGTCTCTACTAAATATACAAAAAATAAGCCAAGCGTGGTGGCACGTGCCTGTAGTCCCAGCTATTCAGGAGGCTGAGTCAGGAGAATCACTTGAACCCGGGAGGCAGAGGTTGCAGTGAGTGGAGATCATGCCACTGCACTCTGGCCTAGGCAACAGAATGAGACTCCATCTCAAAAAAAGAAAAAATAAAAGTGGGAGGAGTAATATTAATATCTATGTAAAGTTCTTGTAAAGATTATATGCAAAAGTCCTTGGAACAATATTGACATTTGGCGGACACACTGTGTTAGTTCTCCAATTAATACCAGTAGGCACCATCAATGTGTTATGGATGATAATAACATGAAAAAGCACTGCTCTCTTTTCATTGCTTGGAATACAGAGAGGAGAGGCTAAGCCATGTTGGAAGCCAATGCACACATGAGTCCATCCAGGTAGATGGCACAGCCCTGGGTTTGTAGAGTCTACACCCAATAGATAAAATTCTAAGCCAAATAGTAAGCAGTGCTTGAAGTGCAATGAAGAGTTTGCTAGTATGTGTGTGACTTTTCAAGTGCTTTCAATATAGTAGGATCTCAGTACATACGTTTTGATCAATGTAGTAACAAAATTATAGTGTAGCATATTTGGGCACAAATTCTGGTTTGCAAGCCATGTGACGCTAGACAAAAACTTTAATCTTCCATTTTCTCATCTGAGAATATGTGGACTTGAGTATCTAATTTGCACTGCTATGAGTTAGAAATAGAATTTATATAGTACTTAATAATACCTGGAGCAAAGTAGGTGTTGAGTAGATAATAGATGTTATTGTTATGGTCTGAGAATATCTATCTAAGCTGGCTTGTTTTAAAATTTAAAAAAATAATTCAACTTCATGAATACTACTATTTGCAAAGAAACCCTATGATTAAATGTAAGTTTAAACACAGGACTAAGAAGCAAGAGTTTCAGTTCTTTCTAATTTTAGCTCTGTTGCCAACTTCTTTAGTGCCCTTCAAAAAGTCACTTAATCAAATGAAATATTTGTTAATAATAATAGTCTGTAGCCAGACTGTTATTACAACATCCACTTGCAGAACAATTTACTGTGATTGTGCATGAACTACATTTAAAATTCTTAGACTTCTGTTTGGTGTTCCGTGAAGTCATAAACCTGGGGAATTTCTCAGGACATTCACCTGCGAAGTTGAAGTTTTGCCTGTTCCTACGTGCTTGCATTCCATGGTCAGCCCACACATTTTCTTGTCTCTTTTTTTTTTTTTTAACCTTCTCTCCCAAAGATTTTTAAAAGATTAGACAGAGTGGTTCTTAATCAACATTTGCATTGGTTGACTGAAAGAAATAGGAACTACAGTGACTTTTTCCCTGATATTCCATAGTTAGTTCTTTGTCTTAGATTAACCCCAGTTGATGCACCAAACTTCCTCCTATAAGTGACTATAGGGCACACTCACCCCATCCTTCTAACAAGAAATGTTTCTACCCAGTCTGAATTCCAAGAGCATGTTATCTCTAAACACTTGAGGTATATATAATTTTCTTTTTTTTTTTTTTTTTGAGACGGAGTCTCGCTCCTTCACCCAGGCTGGAGTGCAGTGGCGCGATCTCGGCTCACTGCAGGCTCCACCCCCCGGGGTTCACGCCATTCTCCTGCCTCAGCCTCCCGCGTAGCTGGGACTACAGGTGCCTGCCACCTCGCCCAGCTAATTTTTTTTGTATTTTTAGTAGAGACGGGGGTTTCACCGTGTTAGCCAGGATGGTCTCGATCTCCTGACCTCGTGATCCGCCCGCCTCGGCCTCCCAAAGTGCTGGGATTACAGGCGTGAGCCACCGCGCCCGGCCGGTATATATAATTTTCTACCCCACATTATAATGATATCTCTTCCCTCTAAGATTATAAATTCCACAAAGAATCAATAATATCTTTACAGCTTCATAGGCTAAATGTAATACTTTATAACAAATTATGATAGACAAAGAGAAAGCTTATTTGGGATTTTTCATGTCTAGGTGTCTTCGTTCATGTTGCTGTAACAAAATACCCAAGACTGGGTAATTTATAAAGAACAGAAATTTATTTCTCACAGTTCTGGAGGCTGAAAGTTCAAGATTAAGTCACCAGCAGGTTCAGCACCCGGTGAGGGCTATTCTCTGCTTCCAACAGGCGTGCCTTGTTGCTGCATCCTCACATGGCGGAAGGCAGAAAGGCAAAAGGGACAGAAGGGGCCTAGCTAGTTCCCTCCAGCCCTTTTATAAGGACACTAAGCCTATTCTAAAGGTAGATAAGACCAATTAATCACCTCCTAAAGGCCCTGTTGCAGAACCCCAAATTCAGGCTCCTGTACCTCATGCGCAGCTGAAATCAAACCAAACTTGGAATCAAACTCCAATCAAAACTTGGAGATGCTTTGTGATAAAGAAAAATGTATTCGATTTGGCCCAAGTGAGGAGGCAAGAGGGCAAAATCTCTCAGATCTGTTTGAACAAAGAGATGAAGCAGGGAGTTTTTATGTGGTTAGCAAGTAACAGAGGGGGAGTTTCAAGTAACAGAGGGGAAAATCTGTGTTTCTTCAGTCTCAGATAACATCTTGAGCAACCAGACTTCTGGGCATCATCAGCTGGTTGCAATGTCTTAAAAGCATTCATTCCTTTCTGCAAAATTTTCAATGGCCCTGAAGTTATCTCCCCCTACTTGACAAAGAAACAGTAGTACATCAGCAATTTATAATTATGTTGTGGGAACAACCAAGTAATTAACAGGTGCAAGCAGGCAAGGGCCTAATCAGAATTTTCATTATTTCAGTCACTAAAAATGCTAGGGTATGGAATTCTCAAGGATCCTACCTCTTAATACTATCACACTGGGGTTTAAGTTCCAACATATGGAGGACAGATTCAAATGACAGCATTGGGATAATTTTTAAATTCAGGACCATAGTTTTCTAGCTGTTTAAAAAATACCAATATGATTTTAAAATATCAGTGTAATTACATACTGTTCGCTTATTTTTATCCTAATATTATTGTACCTCTGGTTGTAGGACTTAACATTTTATTTCAAACTGATAAGTTAATAAGACAACATTTTATTTCGATTTAATGGGCTAGAAAACATATAAAAAATTACAGAGAGGTCTTGAAAATTTAATGGTAAATCTTATATATCATGAGAGTAAGCATATATAAATATAGGGCTAGTGCTGAGAAATATTTTAGAGTTCATTATGTTCTTTTTTTTTTTAAGCAACTTTCTTTTATATATGTACTTTACGTTCTGGGATACATGTACAGAACGTGCAGGTTTCTTACATAGGTATACATGTGCCATGGTGGTTTGCTGCACCCGTCAACCCGTCATCTATGTTAGGTATTTCTCCTGATGCTATTCCTCTAGCCCCCCACCCCCCGACAGGCCCCAGTGTGTGATGTTCCCTTCCCTGTGTCCGTGTGCTCTCATTCAGCTCCCACTTATAAGTGAGAACATGCAGTGTTTGGTTTTCTGTTCTTGTGCCAGTTTGCTGAGAATGATGGTTTCCAGCTTCATCCACGTCCCTACAAAGGACATAAACTCATCTTTTTATGGCTGCATAGTAGTCCATGGTGTATATGTGCCACATTTTCTTTATCCAGTCTATCACTGATGGGCATCTGTGTTGATTCCAAGTCTCTGCTATTGTGAACAGTGCTGCAATAAACATATGTGTGCATGTGTCTTTACAGTAGAATGATTTATAACCCTTTCGGTATATACCCAGTAATGGGATTGCTGGGTCAAATGGTATTGCTAGTTCTAGATCCTTGTGCATATCCTACAACTCAGTAATGCCATTCCTAAACCAGAGAAATTCATGCACATCTATACCAGAAAGCACATAGGAGAATATTCATAGAAGCATTGTTCATTTAAAAAAATAAAGAGAGAAAAGAAACATTTGGGGTGACCCAGCATCAGGGGAATGGATAAATGGCACCCAGGTACTTCAGCTCAAAGACATTTGCTGTAGCCAGGCGGGGGTATAAAGCCTTTTCTGTTTGATTAGGGAACTGGCTGAGGTGTCTGGCTTGGGGGAACACTAGACGATCAGAGGCCACATGTGGAATTGGCAATCCACTGGTCCCCCACAAATGTACAGTGGGTGCTGGCTAGGCTGCATATATAAACAGCTGTGAAGGCCAGTCAGTGAAAGTGAAACTTGTATCTTTGCACCTTGGCATTGGCTGCTTGGCTCCCTGCTTACACACTGTGTATGTCTCTCCCATACCTGAATACATTCTGGGGGTGGATATTTTACACAGCTTGGCACTGTGTGTCTATCACAGACTTGACGGACCACTTGACAGAACTGGGACAGTACCATTATGTGATGGACTTGGCTAATGCACTCTTTTCAAGAGAGCCAGGAACAGTTTGCCTTCATGGGAGGGCGACAATGGACTTTCACAGTGTTGTTGCAGGGCTATGTGCATAGCCCCACCATACATCATGGTCTTGTTGATGATGTTATATTAACCTCTGATTCTCTTGCAGATTTAGAAGCAGCAACACCCCTCTTGCCTGGGGATTGGGATGATGCAGCTAAGATTACCTTCCTGGCAGCAAGTGGGCTATTCGCAGGCACAAGCCCTATAGGTAGTTGACCAGGGGCGCCCATTTGAGTTGGATGTGCATGTGACCAAGATGGTTTTGGCTGGGGCCTCTGGCAGCACACAGAGCACTTTAGAATGCAAGTAGGCTTTTGGTCCCAACTATAGAAGGGAGCTGAGCTCCAGTATTCCTTGATAGAGAAAGAGCTAGCAGCTGTATATGCTGCCCTTGAGGCTCATGAGAGCGTGACAGCATGGGCTACAGTTGTCATGTGGATGACTTACCAGATAGCAGGATGGGCATGCTCATGGATAACGATCCCCCAGACTGGGACGGTACAGACATCCACTTTAGCAAAGTGAGGCACCTACTTAGAGCAGCAGAGTACACTCAGTCCAAGTCCCTTAGCAGCAGAGCTGCAAGAGGTCTTGGGGCCTGTAGTCCTAATGCAAGATAAGGCCATGGGGCCTGAGACACCCCTAGACCCCGAGCCATCACCATTTAAGGAAGAGTATCCCCAATTCCTAATACAGCATGGTATACAAATGGGTCTAGCTGAGGTGCTAGTGCTACCTGGACTGCTGATGCAGTCCAACCTAGTACTGACACCATATGGTTTGAAACTGGATGTGGACAAAGTAGCCAATGGGATGAACTTAGAGCAATAGGGATGGTGATCACCGACTTTTGGGGTGGTCAGACCCAATACCAGGCCTTGGGGGCTAAAAAATCTGGCAGAGTCAAAGGAATGAGAAAAGACAAGAGTGAAAGTGGGACCAGGGGGCCAACAGTAGTATGGAGGCTGCAAAGGCCCTGAGCTCTGGAAGCCCGCACTATTTATTGGTGATCAAACAAAGAAACAGGTGGTGAGGATGTGGGGGTTGGAAGGTAGCAATGCATCAACACGTGATTTACAGCTGTGACAGTTTAGCATGTTCTTTGAAGCATATGGAACATGTTCTGCTACTTAAGATAATGGGAAACATGTTCTTCTAGTTCAGGATACAGTCGTTCTAGGAGCCTGGGAATGCTAGAAGCAAGGAGCCAGCAAGTCTAGATACATTCCAGAGGCCACGGGGGTGGGGGGGGTTGGGGGTGGTTTATGCCCTGAGCCCTGGATTCCATCTAAGCCATGAGGGGTTTTATACCCTGGGCTTAGATTGTGGTGCGGCAAGGCAGCCTTCCACCCTTTGGCACAGAGCTTGGTGTTCCAAAGACCATGAGGGGTTTTAGACCCTGGACCCCGGACATGTTCCAAGACTCTTTTACATTATGTCAGACATACAAGCCCTGCCTCAGCTTTTTTCCCAACACTCAGCTTTTCCCTAACACCAAGGAGGTAACACCTATGGTAATCTGCACCAACAGCTGGGCAGTTTATTAAGGCTTAACCTTGGGGTTAACTACCTGGAAGTTACAGAATTGGCTAGTTGGCCACCAGTCCAAGTAGGGCTGTATTTCAAGGTTGGACCTGGTGCTCCAAACCTTAAATAAGCTGCCATGGAAAGGTAGCTGGCCCTGGGGAAAGCACTGCTGCACCAGGCCACCACCCCCTTTCAGTTACAGATACACACCAAGGATAACCTTCTCCAATCAGGTATGGAGACAAATGGTAATGTTACCTGTCCCCTGGCTGACCCATAGCTTCTGTGATGGATGGGGCTGGTTAGTAGGACAGCATGTGGTACCCCCACCACAGACACCACAAAGTATAAAGCAACCCTGGGGTAACATCACCACGGGCTGGTTGCCTGCCATAACCTGGAGTTGTTGCTTCCTGTATTACTGCACTAGCCTCTGGGTCCAGGGTTCTGCCCTGTGAGCATGTCTCCCCATTAGAAGAACTCCCTCAGCCTAGGGGTTAGAATGTAAAGCCTGTATGTCAGAACTGTGTGTCCAGGGCCTGTGTGCCAAGCCTGTGTATTCAGGCCTGTGTGCCCAGATTTATGTAGCAGGCTTATGTGTCAAGCTTGTGTGTTGGGCCTGTGTGCCCAGAGGCTTATGTATATGTCAAGTCTGTGTGCCTAGAGCTTAGGTATAAAGCCTATGTGTCAGACCTGTGTGTCTGGGGCCTGTGTGCCCAGACTTATGTATCGGGCTTATGTGTCAAGCTTGTGTGTTGGGCCTGTGTGCGCAAAGGCTTATGTATGTTTCAGGCCTGTGTGCCTAGAGCATATGTATAAAGCCTGTGTGTCGGACCTGTGTGTCCAGGGCCTGTATGCCCAGAGCCTATGTCTCAGGCTTATGTGTCAAGCGTGTGTTGGGCCTGTATGCTCAAAACCTATGTATCAGGCCTATATGTCAGACCTATGGATCCGAGGCCTATGTCTCCCTCGGCCTAGGGGGTGGAGTGTAAGGAAAATGGATGTGCTGTGGGTCAAGAATAGGCCAAAGTAAACATCCATTTAAACATGACTCAGTGAGTTTGCAGTGCAGGTGCACAACTCTGTTCATTATATAACCTATTTATGTAAGCTCATACTTGGCTCTGAGCCACTATTGTCTGTAAATGGTATAACTGTCCTGCTGATAATGCATGGGGCTCACACCCAGAGAGAGTGAGTAAAGCTGCTGACCCTGTCAGGGAGAGCTGGCTGCCTTGCAGGCAGACAGGGGGGATCCAGGAAACAGCAAGTACACCAGGGAGTACAGTACAGACGTGGGAGAAGCAGGAGCCACAGAGCCAGGTGCTGAGAGGGGCTACAGCTAGAGTGGGCAGCCAAGACAAAGGTAGATGGAGGGAGAGAAAGAGCACAATAAAACCATATTTCACCTGCTTACATCCCCCCCGCCAGTGTTCTTTGAGCTACCCACTACCCATCCACCCTCTTCCCTCAGACCTCAGCTTGGGCTGGAACCTGACACTTGGCATGACAACATCATATTTGATGAGAGCCTGATAATAGAGGTGCCCTGAAAAGAGGGCACCTCCGGGAATGTTTAAAGTGCAACCATTCCTCCTTATAGCCATCATTTCACCATGATCTAGGTCAAGAACTCTATCCACAGGAAATCTATCTACGGGAACCACTGGCTCCCTGAGTGTTGCAGGGAACCAGGAGAAGTTTTCAGGTTTGAAGAGAAAAGGATTGTGTAGTAAGCAAATAGAGGAGATTATGGGAATGAGGGTGAGCAGGTAAAACATTTTTCTGATTTTAACAAGGAAATTAATAACCATACCCATTAAACGTTTAGGGTTTTCAGCAATATATCCTATCGCAAGGAAAGTAAGAATGAGAGTTATTTCAGGATTCATGAGGACTGGCCTGATTTGATGTCTGGAAGAATAGCTACTTTGGTCATTGCTCTGAAGGCCAGCTGAGCCTCGGCTGTTTTTCAAGATCACAGGTGAGTGGTAAAGACCAGTTCAGAGGCTCAGCTGTGGTCAGGATATGGTCAGGCACCAATTTTAGGTGTGAGATGTGAATCCAAGAAACAACTCCCTTTAATTTTGCAGCACAAGAGTTACTTAAAAGTACCATCCTTTCCAGTGGGGTTATAGGGAGTCTTTCAGTTGGTGTATTTTCCAGTATACAAAGTCACCTGGTTATAGTCTGTGATCTTTGGAGTCTTCTGCCTCTGGGAACTCCCTGCAGAAAGACTCTGTTACCAGCTTTGTATTGTTTTTTAAAGTTTTCAGAAGTCCCTGGCAGTAATACTTCTTCTTTGAGTAAGGCTGGCTCCCACAAGCTGTTGTCCAGCCTCGTGGGTATTTCTGTTATTATTTCATAAAGTAATAAACAATGCTTTCCAAAAAGAGTGTATATAAGATTAAGCAATGCCGGGGGAGAACTTCTGGGCGAGGGAGGTTAAAAGCCTCCATTAACTTAGCTAATTGAGTTTTTATTGTGCCATTTGTCTTTCTACCAATCTGGAGGATTGAAGATGATAGGCACAATAGAAGTGTTGTATTATGGGCCAGATTTTGCAAACGGATTGAACAACTTGTCCAGTAAAACGAGTCCCACAATTACTATGTAGCTCAGAAGGGATCCTCAAACCGGAATGATTCCAATAACATGTTGCTTATCATTAAGGCAGAAGCCTTCTCTGACAAGGAAATGCTTCTACCCAATGAGAAAACATACAAACCAAGAACAACACATATTTATAATTTTGAGACAGCAGCATCTGGATGAAATCCAGTTGCCATACTTTAAATTGTCTTGCTGACAAAGGAAAATGACTGTGGGAGCCATATAAGGGCTTGCCAGGGTGATGTTCTGAACATGTGGTACATCGAGAGTAAACGTTTGGACTATTGTGAAAGACGGTTTCCAGAAATATTGTTTTCCCCATAATATGATTTTCTCAGGGGCCCAGTGAGTCATTTCACGAATAAATTAAAAGAGAGAGAATTGTGTACCTATATGAAGTATGGTTTTCTTTTTTTGTTAGCACCTACCAACAATTCTCTATTTGGGTCAAATACATCTCCCCTTTCCTGCCAGATGTGTTTATCTCAAGAGGTTGATGCCTGTTGGTATTGTAAAAGAAAATTAGTGAGGGAGAGCACTGGCAGGGCAAAGGATACATTCTCATATAGAACAGGCCATCTTTCTAAGGTAGCATTCTTTGCTGCAGCATGAGCTAGATTATCCCCCTTTACTTCTTCAATGTTATCTTTTGAACGCCCAGGAATTTTTATGAGTGGAAACTGCTTTGGCACTTGATTTGCTTCTAAGAGCTCCAAGATTTGGTGCCTGTTTTGCACGGTTTTCCCCAATATGGTGAGAAATCACCTGTTTCCATTGCATGACAAAATCATGGACTACTCCAAAAGCATAAAGGCTATCAGTGCATATCTTTCTCACCTTTTCTTCAGCCAACTGCAAAGCTCTTGTTAATGCTATTAATTCAGCCAGGAACTGAATTAGGAAGCTGACGTTACTCTTTGGAATTGAGTGTTTTCAATTATGTCCACCAAGGAAGTGATGGTGTGTCCTCCTCAATAATACCCTTGATCATCCCTTAAATAAGAACCATCTGTGAACCAAATTAAGTTAGCATTCTTGACAGAAGTTTTCTATAAATCTTCCCTAGGGGTGAGTAAGATATCAGTAGACTGCTGTGGTGTTTTTCTTCTCGTTGTTCATCTGGAAGAGGGAGCAGGTTAGCAGGGTTAAGAGTGTTACAGCACTTAAAAGAGAAGTTAGGGGCACAAAGCAAGAGCACCTCATAAGAGGCAAGGTAGCTCACAGAATAGTGTTGAGTGTGATGAGAATTTAGGAGACATTCCACACAATGGGGGACATAGGTGGTTAGCAGGGACCTAGGGCAAATTCTTCAACATTCATACATAAAATTGTCCTGGCCACAACTGATATGACCCTCATGCAAGGGGTTGTCCTCTTGCTACTGGATCTAATTGTTGCCTGAAATAATCAATTGGACTATGATTGTCATCTGTTTTTAATCCTCCTAGAGTATTTCCATTTATTTTATGTACAAAAAGGAAAAGGGAAGACTGTAGCTGGGATGACCTAAAGCAGCTACTTGGGAAAGAACCTGTTTTAAATCCTCTGTGTCTTGTTTTTCCCTTTCTTCCCAGAAGATTGGGTCTAGTTGTGTCTGTTTCATTGTATTTTTAAAGAGCTGAGCCATTAATTAGTAATTTGAAATTGAACTTCTGCAATAGCCTGTTAACCCTAAGAACCCTCCTAATTGTCTTTTTGTTTGGGGCATGGTAAAGGTCATGATAGCAGAGATTCTCTCAGGGTTTATTAGTCCCCGCAGGGAATTCATATGTCCTAACTACTTAACTTGAAACAGACAAAATTATAATTTATCTCTGGATTTTTTGTCCTTTCAGAGCAAGCTGTTGTAACAGGTGGACTGTGTCTTCTCTGCATTTTGTCGGTGGGGATGAACACAACAACAAACCATCTACATACTGAATTAGGTTAGATCCATTTGGAAATTCAGTGTCATCTAAATCTGCCTTTACTATTTGAGAAAAATAAGTAGGACTCATGGAATAGCCCTTGGGGAAGACCATTTGTGTATATTGGCGATCTGCCCAAGTAAAGGCAAAAAGATATTGGCTATTCTGCTCTACAGGTACACTGAAGAAAGTGCTGCATAAGTCAATGACAGAGAAGTGGCTGGTGGTAATAGGAATACTGGACAGAAAGATGTTGAGGTTCGGAACAACAGGATGTCTAGGGTTATTTTATTTATAGGTCTTTGGGCCTGAATGAATCTCCAGCCTTTTCTATTTGGCTTTTTTAGGTGGGAGGATTGGTGTATTGCAAGGGCTGATGCAAGGAATTATGAGTCCTTTGTCTAAATAGTCCTGAATGATTGGGTTGACTCCCAGTAAAGCTTTATATTGAAGGGGATATTGCTTAATGTTTGGCAGAGGCTTAATTTATCTATGGTTATTTCTAGAGGAACTACTGACATAATTATTTTGATATCTGTAGAAGAACTTGCCCATGAAGAATCTGGTACTTTGGATAAGAAAGGCTCTAATTATCACTTTCAAATTCTTGATTAACTTTAGCAAGTATATTACCTATGGGCTCTTGTAAGTCTTCTGTGTCTCCCAAATTGAGGATCATTTCTCCCTTCTCTAAAAATGAGATACAGATATCACAGGTCTCCAGAAAATCCCATCCCAGCAGATGTATGGGGGCACTATCTACTATAAGAAAGACATGATGTCCTATTCGTTTTCCTAATTAAAATTGAAGAGGGTTTGATTTAAAAGTTATAACTGGGGACTTTGAAACCCCTACCATTTCAACTATCTTTACCCCAAAGAAGAGGGCTTTGCATTAAGGTAGGGTTAAGGACTGAAAGCGTAGCACCAGTGTCAACAAGGGCTCTGGCATTTTCCCCATTTATGGATATTTTAACTTCCCTTAAAGTATTTGTTAGAAGTAGAGGGGAGACCCTGTATATTCCCTTGGAGCATCCCTCAACTCCCTTGAGTTATTTTGGTGCCTTCCTCTGGGGCCTTCTGCCTCCTATGCACAAACACCCATTTAAGTTTTTTGCAATCCTTTTTAAGATGTCTTGGTTTTTTTGTTTGTTTGTTTTTTGTTTTGTTTGATTTTTGGTTTTTTTTTTTGGCAATAGTACACAATTGCTTCCTCTTTGGATTGCTGGAAACTCTGAGGGGAATGAAACCCTTGTGATGTCTCAGTTTGGTACTAAGTTATCTTAGTTGTAACTTAGTCTCAATCTTAGAGGATGTCTCCTTTTCCTTCTCAATGATCATTTATGACAACTGGTCAGCAAGGGTGACAAGGTAGTCAGTGGGCACAGAAGCTCAAGCCATATTGTTTCTCTTTATCAAGGTCATTAACTCATCATCTAAGCTTTATACAAATCCAGAATTTAGCAAGATGTCACTTCTACCATGCTTAAAGTTTTTGGGAAGTATCCCTGAATGTCTTTTAGATGTTTCTTCAAACCTGACGTCATAGTCAAGTATGGTTTCATTTGGGTGTATTTTACATTATTGTACCTTTGCCCAATCTGTAACTTTAGAAAATATCTGTGGTAAATTCTCACAGAGGCAGATGCAAAACTCCCCCTGCACTTCTTTCTCTATTTTTATCTATTTTGTCAAAATTTTCTAAGGCTATTTCAACCCACTGCCCTAAGCCACTTTTTGGCTTTGTTCTGGGGACCAATCACTCAATTAGCTGATAAAGGTCAGAAAACTCTGGATCATAGGTCTTATGCATTAATTGGAATTCTTTGGTAAACCTGAAGGGATCTTGGGTCATGTTGGGGAATCCAGATACCTGGGATCTTAACTCTAATTTGGTCTCTTGTGTATACAATATGTTAGTGTTACAGCCTGATAGTTTCTTCTTACTCATGTCTCCAAAAATGCCAATACATGGAGAATAGCAGGTGTTGCAACAGAGAAAGAGTTTAGGGCCATCCAAGCAAGGAGACAGGAGCTATTTCTCAAATCTACCTCCAGGGAACTGAAACAATTCATTGGCTGGGGGTAAAGTCACAGGGGTATCAGAAATGCAGGTGAATCAGTTCCAGAAGGGGGTTTGCAGGATCCACTGTGTCAGTTCCTTGGTATGGGCCACATGTCCAGGTGGCATCTCTTGGTCTGCCAAAATGCTAAATCAGAAAAACATCTCAAAGACCAGTTCTTTAGGTCTCACATTAATGATATTATCTATAGAAGCAGTTAGGAAAGTTGCAAATTTTGTGACCTCCAGTTATGTGACTCAGGGGCAGTAAGCAATTATAGAAAAGCAAGTTTGTGTTAGGCCATTCTTGCAATGCTATAAAGAAATACCCGAGACTGGGCAATTTATAAAGAAAATAGATTTAATGTGCTCACAGTTCTGCAGGGTGTACAGGAAGCACAGCCCTGGCATCTGCTTCTGGAGAAGTCTCTGGAAGCTTACAATCATGACAGAAGGCAAAGCAGAAGCTTACATGTCACATGGCAAAAGTAGGAGCAAGAGAGAGGTCTGGGGGTTGCCACACACTCTTAAACAACCAAATCTTGCAAGAATCCACTCACTATCACAAGGATGGCACCAAAGGAATGGTGCTAAGCTACTCATGAGGAATCCACCCTCATGATCCAATCACCTCCCACCAAGCCCCACCTCAAACAATGGTGATTAAATTTCAACGTGAGATTTGGGCAGGGGCAAGTATCCAAACTATATCGCAAGTTAAGCAAGGAATGAATGGTTACTGTTTAACTGTGCCTATTCTTTAGTAAAATTCAGGCCCCTACCATAATTCTTAACCTTGTAGTCTTTTATTCGTCATTATAATACAGTTCCAAACTTTGAACAGGAGGAGGTTAGTTCAAGGAATGGGCAAGAATGAGCAAAAGCAATTTAAGGGAAGAAGCAAAATAGAGTTGGTTACGTTAGATTTCCCTTATTACAATAATTCTTGCAGAATCAGTTTCATTAGGAGCCCTTTTCCTGGTGGGTTTTATTCTAAAAGGTACAACTACTATTTTATTGTCTCCTCTAGTTATTTCTGGTCGCTTTGTAGTTTGAAGTGAGGGAATACGGGAAGGAGGAGAAGAAAAAATGAAATAGTCTAGACAAGTGCATCGGTCCATTCTCACACTGCTATAAAGAAATACTTGAGACTGGGTAATTTATAAAGAAAAGAGGTTTAATTGGCTCACGGTTCCACAGGCTGTATGGGAACCATGGCCAAGAGTGCCTCAGGAAACTTACAATCATGATGGAAGGTGAAGGGAAAGCAGGCACATCTTACATCAAAGGAGCAGAAGGAAGGGGTTGGAGAGGTACCATATACTTTTAAACAACCAGATCTCATGAGAACTCACTCACTATTATGAGAATAGCACCAAAGAGGAAATATGCGCCCATGATCCAATCGCCTCCCACCAGGCCCCACCTCCAACAATGGGGATTACAATCTGACATGAGATTTGCCTGGGGACACAGAACAAACCATATCAACAAGAAATTTCAGAGAGCAAAGGATTAGGAGGAATAGAAGAAGAGACAGTTTTTGGAGCCTCTCTCATGTCAGAAGTGGCTTATGTTAGTGTCTTCAATTCTGAGATGGTCTTAAATATTTTCTTATTAATTTCCTAAGGGGAGGCAAGTTTATCATTCCCTCTTTTGGATCATTCTAGGTGCCAGCTAAAGTATGACTCTCATTTATTTTCCTTGATTCAGCAGCCTAATTGCTCTAATTTAGCATGCAAGAAAATTAATTTGGAAATATCAAAAGTTCTTCATTTTGGAACCATTAGAGCTAGGTCATTCTTAATAAGATCTTCCCATTTACACAAGTACTTTCAAGTAGAAGCACCATAATTATCAAACATAAAACCAGATTGAGTCTCCAAAGGGAATAGCCCTCCTTTCCTTTCCTCTTTTATAGGGGATTTGTTTCCCATTTTTCTTTAAAAAGGAAGAACTGGACTGAGGCTTATGATTTAGTGTGGTGGATCAATGTGTGCTGACTGCAGGTAGGAGTCCACTGTGTTTCACCACTGAATTGTTTCTCCCCTCTTATGTGTCCCAGTTTCTCTCTTTGGAAGTCTATCACCTCTGAAAGGGTACACAAACTTTCTTTCCATTTATTTTTTGGGGATTCTCTGTAGGACCACTACATGTCACAGTGAGTCACCCCCAAACACTCTTCCTGGGCCCCAGTCATCCAGGTGCACCTTTCAGCTAGGATAAGCAAAATGCCCCGTTCTCTTCAAAGCTAAGGAACTCAGTCTCTCACTCACCTGCAAAAAGGACAGTTCGATCTTTCATGCAAATACACAGACAAGCCAATGGAGATTATTTGGGAAGGAAAAGCCAACTGGGAAGACCCCTTTAAATGCACATCCAAATCAAAATTAGGATCCCAAACAACTTCCTAGGAAAAGAACAGACAGCTCAGAATAAGCCAAAAACTTTCAACCAAGTGGGAGGTTTGAGGCTCAGGAAATTCACCACTTCCACCCGAGGAGCAGCTCACATTTAGGAGGGCTTCAATGGGCCCGTGCTTGTACCTTAGTGTCAGGAAACTCCTTTGGGGGGATCTTGAGTTTTTTCTGAGCCCCATATTAGGTGGCCAGGAATTGACAACAGAAAAACCAAATTCTGCCAAAATATTTTTAAAGATTTATTCTGAGCCTATATAAATGGCCATGGCCAAGGGAAACACAGTCTCGGAAGGTCCTGAGAAAGTGTGCCTAAGGTAGTTGAGTTACAGTTTGGTTTTATACATTTCAGGAAGACAGGCATTGCAGATAAAATCATAAATCAATATATGGAAGGTATATATTGGTTCAATGTGAAAAGGTGGGACATCTCGAAACAAGGGGCTTACAAGTCATAATGGGCTTTAGGGATTCTTTAGTTGGCAATTGCTTGAAAGAGTTAAGCTTTGTCTAAAGACTTGGAGTCAGTATAAAGGAATGCTTAAAGATAAAGAGTTCTGCTATCGTTCATGTGATGCCATACCAGAGTCAGGTTGGAGAGTAAGTCACATTATACTGGGTTAATAAAAGAAACAAAACTTGTTTAACAAAATTTTATGGTTTATAAAATATGACCCCCCAGGACCCTTAGAAAATAATTTGGGCAATAGGAAAAAAAAAAAAGGTCAAAGTTTAGTCCTCAAAAGTAATTCTGAAATGACCAATCTGCTTTTTGTTCTTTGTTTCTGCTTTCTTCAGTCCTTCTCTGTCTATAAAACCAGCCTCTTCTGCTCAGCTAACTGGGATACTTATTCTACTTTGTGGAATGAAGTGAGATTCTAGAATCTCAATAAAGCCAATTAGGATCTTTAAATTTGTTGTAATTTTGTCTTTTGACATTGCTATTAGATTATGTCTCCTTTGTCTAACTATACATCTACACAACTGTCCACTCTTTATCAAATCGATGAATATATATATATTCTTTTCTTTGGGTCTTCATGTTACATAAAACATATTAAATAAATGTGTATGCTTTTTCTGAAAGCTCTCATGTCACATAGAACTTACATTAAATAAATGTTTATGCTTTTCTCTTATTAACTTATCTTTTATTATAGGCACTCCCACCGTGAATCTAGCAATGGGTGAGAAATCTTTCCTTTCCTACATATACAAGAGGTATACAAGTTATTATAATTCTGCTTTTCTCATGTTAATTTGTCTTTTGATAAGAGGGGATCCCAGCTGAGAACTATGGAAGGTAGAGATAAAATTATCTTTTCTCCCCGACATAGTCAAAATCCTAATTAATTTAGGAAGGAAAGGGCAATGGAGAAGCCCCACTTCATTCCTAGACCCAAATGACGTCTATGAACCTACTCTGGGTATTGAAGAGTTAGGGAAAAAACAGGAAATTGCATTTCCTTTCACAGTTGTGTGGGAGCAGAGGACAGTATGATGGCAAGCCACAGGAAATTGGTGGGCTAGAGCACAGGAAAAAGTAGACAATAGTTCAACTTTTTTCAAGGTCCTATAGCAGAGAGAAAAGAGAAGAGACTCAGCTTGGGCTCAAACAGTGCCCTTAAGGACTTAAGTTAGTGAGAGGCCAGTGTCCCGCTAAGCCTTACCCACTTCTCCTCACCTGCTGAACTCCACCTCTCTTCCTCTTTTCTCCTAAAACCTGGCTTACTTCCTTCAACATTTTAGCTGAACAAATCTATTTTTATTCTTTTTTACTTGATACCCTCAATTTCCTAAACTAATATTATTCTAATCACTGTGATATGCAGCAATATTCTGGAATTATAGCAAATTTTCCACAAATACAGAATTTGATATATATGTTATGATTTATTTCTGTTTTACATGTTTTCTGTCAGCCTACAGTGTGAATAGGTTCTGTAAACAGAGGACTCGGGGGCTCAGGAGGACTTACCAGTTCCACCCGAAAAGAAGCTTCAATTCAGGAGGGCTTCAGTGGGCCCAAGCTGATATCTTAGTGCCAGGTTCAGGCAACTCCTTTGGGGGATCTTGAGTTTTCTCTGAGCCCCATATTGGGGGGCCAGAAATAAACAACAGAAAAAACAAATTCTGCCAAAATATTTAGAGGTTTGTTAATAAATAGCCTTGCTCGGCTCTCCAGTGAGTTTTTTTGTTCTGTAGGTTTTTTAGTCACCTCCAGAATAAAAACAACAAAAACCAAATTCTATTCTGAGAACATCCAGCAAGTGATGGCCTACAGGACATGCTATAGCTAAGGCCATGTTTAGATCTAAATCAAAGAAGAGTTTAAGATCTGGTAAGAACCAACAAGTGTGCTGTCCTTTTAGTGTTAAAACTGGGAACTCACCGTTCTTTGACTAGTTGTATTACAAGAAAACAAGGTGAAATTGGCTTGTATGGTTGTCAGATTCCTTGCAATACTTGGGATATGAGTTTCTAACAGGTTATTTTGGAGAACAGAACTCTGAGATGATTTTTATATCCTTCACAGTTTCTGGTCTATTTTCATCTCTGTGGCTTCTCCTTAAACAATTATAAGTATCTGTTGGGGTAGACCCAGTTAGTAAAAAGAATATAAGATTTTGAAATTTTTCACTTGCCAGTCAATTTCTTTCCTGGGTTCAGTGTTTACTGACACAGACACCAAAGAAACTTTTTTAAAAGAAAGTAACTGGTATCGTCTCCACATAGGCTTCTACAACTATAGCTGAGTTTCCATGATTTGCTTTTTATTTGTTCTTTGCTCATTCATACATGCATAGGCAGAGTTCAGCTTTTATGCTGATAAAAGGAATTAAACTTACATGTTTACTGAGAATTAAACTTTAAGAGAATAACAAAAGCTCTTGGAAAAAAAACATTGAACAGATGAAACAATTTCATATTTATATTTCAACATAAGACTTTTAGTTATTGTCAGAAAGTAATTGGAATCCTTCCCATTATTCACTTATTTAGCCTTATATAATATTCATTTAACTAAGCCCAATAGCCAATATCCAATGATTTACATTTTATTTTTAAGAGAAGACAGTATCACAGTGAAATTATACTGCAGAATAGTAGCTTTTACACACATGCACATGCACACACACACACACACACACACACAAGCTTTTTATTTATGTATAAGGTGACCATCTAATTTATAATCTTGATAGGAAAGTGCTAATAAATTTTCTATTACATTTTGAACCAGTAAGTTACAGTTTTCAGGTAACTTGTCTGTGTCATCTAAATTATAAATATGCTGGTGAAAAGTCATTTGCAATATTTATTTACTCATTTTTGATATCAGACCTGCAGTGAATACCATTCTCTTATTCTTGATATTGGTAATTCATGTTCTCTCTTTTTAAAATTTTTTATTTTTAATTTTTGTGGGTACATAGTAGGTATATTTTGTCAAAAATATTTAGGGGTACATGAGATGTTTTGATACAAGCATGCAATGTGTAATAATCACATCCTGGAGAATGGAGTATCCATCCCCTCAAGCATTTATCCTTTGTGTTACAAACAATCCAATTATACTCTTTTAGTTATTTTTAAGTATGTAATAAAATTATTATTGATTATAGTCACACTGCTGCACTATCAGATAGTAAGTCTTATTCATTTTTTCTAAATATTTTTGTACCCATTAACTATACCCATGTTCCCCTCATCTTCCTCTCCACTACCCTTTTCAGCATCTGGTAACCATCTTTCTTCTATCTTTATGACTTCAATTGTTTTGAGTTTTAGATCCCCCAAAATAAATGAGAACACGCAATATTTGTATTTCTGTGTGTGGCTTCCATTCCAAGTTGTTGCAAATGACAGGATTTCATTCTTTTCTATGACTAAATAGCACTCCAGTATGTGTATGTACATTTTCTTTATCCATTCATCTGTTGATGAACACTTAGGTTGCTTCCAAATCTTAGCTATTGTGAACGGGGCTGCAGCAAACATAGGAGTACAGATATCCCGTCGTTACACTGATTTCCTTTCTTTTGGGTATATACCCTGCAGTGGGATTGCTGGATCATATAGTACATCTATTTTTAGTTTTTTGAGGAACCTCCAAAGACTTCTCCATAGTGGTTGTACTAATTTATATTCCTGTCAACAGTGTACCAGGGTTCCCTTTTCTCCATATCCTCGCCAGCATTTGTTATTGCCTGTCTTTTGGAGATAAGCCATTTTCACTGGGATGAAATGATATCTCATTGTAGTTTTGATTTTCATTTCTCTAATGATAAATGATGCTGAACACCTTTTCATAGGCCCATTTGCCTTTTATATTCTTCTTTTGACAAATATCTATTCAAATCTTTTGCCCATTTATTTGATCACATTATTAGATTTTTTTCAATAGAGTTGTTTGATCTCCTTATATATTCTGGTTATTAATCCCTTGTCAGATGCAAATACTTTTTCCCATTATGGGGTTGTCTCTTCAGCTTGTTTATTGTTTCCTTTGCTGTGCAGAAGCCTTTTAACTTGATGTGATCTCATTAATCCATTTTTGCTTTGATTGCTTGTACATGTGGGGTATTACTCAAGAAATTTTTGCCCAGTCCAGTGTCCTGGAGATTTCCACCAATGTTTTCTTTTAGTAGTTTCCTAGTTTAAGGTCTTAGGTATAAGTCTTTAGTCTTATTTTGATTTGATTTCTGTACATGGTGAGAGAGGAAGGGGTCTAGTTTCATTCTTTTGCATATGGATATCCAGTTTTCCCAGCACTATTTATTAAAGAGACTATAATTTCCCCAGTGTTTGTTCTTGGCACCTTTGCAAAAAATAAGTTCACTGTAGATGTATGGATTTGTTTCTGTGTTCTCTGTTGGGTTCCATTAATCTGTGTGCTGGTTTTTATGCCAGTACCATGCTATTTTGGTTACTATAGCTCTGTAGTATAATTTGAAGTCAGTCAATGTGATAGCCCCAGTTTTCTTTTTGCTTGGGATAGCTTTGGCTATTCTGGGTCTTTTGTGGTTGCATATAAATTTTAGGAGCTTTTTTTTCTATTTCTGTGAAGACTGTTATTGGTATTTTGATAGGGATTGCATTGAATATGTAGATTGCTTTGGGTAGTATGGACATTTTAACAATATCGATTATTGCAACCCATGAACATGGGATCTATTTCCATTTTTGGTGTCCTCTTCAATTTCTTTCATCAGTATTTTGTAGTTTTTATTGTAGATATCTGTCACTTCCTTGCTTAATTCCTAGGTATTTAATTATTTGCAGCTATTGTAAATGGGATTACTGTTTAAACTTCTTCTTCAGATTGTTCACTGTTGGCATATGGAAAGGCTACTGGTTTTTGTATGTGGATTTTGTATCCTGCAACTTTACTGAATTAATTTATCCGTTCTAATAGGGCTTTTTTGTAGAGTCTTTAGGTTTTTCCAAATATAAGATTATATCATCTGCTATTAAGGATAATTTGACTTCTTTCTTACCAACTTGGATTCTCTATTTTTTTGTCTTGTCTGATTGCTTTGTCTCTTTTTTCTTGACCATTTTAGTTAGTGGTTTATCAATCTTGTTGATCATTAAAAGTACCAATTTTTGAGTTCATAATTTTTTCTATGTCTTGTCAATTTTCCATTTTATTTATTTTCACTGTTACCTTTACTGTTATCTTCCTACTATCTTTGATTTTAATTTACTCTCTTTGACCAGATTCTTAAGTAAAAGTTCGATAATTGATTTGAAAACTTTCTTCTTTTCTAGTGAACGTCTTTAAAATTACAAATTTCTTCTAGGCATTGTTTTAATTTGGTTCATACAAATTCTGATATTATGTATTTTCTCTACCATTCCATTAAAAATATTCTCTGATTCTTCTTGTAATTTTCCTTTGGCAAGTGGTTTATTTGGAAATATATTGTTTGATTTCCAAATGTTCAGCACTTTTCTAGATATTGTTATTAATTTCTAGTACAATTATATTATATCAAAATGTAGGAATTTAATAAATTCCTCTTCAAAGGTTTTAGCCTGTAAATTGTTAAGTACAATGAGGTCTGAGATCCTCTCTAAAGAACCAGTGTATCAGTATGTTCAGCTCCCCTGTTCTTTGTTCTTCATTTTAAAGTTTAACTTCCTCATTCTCTTCATCTCCTTGCCCCTAGTTTCAGTAAACAACCCCCTTCTAGCCTCTATCACCTGCTCCATCCTGAATCATGCCTGGTCACCCGCTCTGACCTGAGTCATCTTTAGTCACCTGTTCCTAACCATCCTTCCTGCCAAACTCCTCACTCTGCCACTCCGACTCATACCCTTGCTCTCATTAAAATAGCCAATTGGAATTAGCTTAGACTGTGCGGTCCAACCCTAGCCAATAGGGGAACAACACAGCAGTAGGAGCTACCTGCATCAGGAATAAAAACCCCTTCCCCTCTCTTGTTCAGGTGTGCTCTCGCCATTGCTCCATCCACAAGTCACACCCTTCTATAGAAGTAAAATTGCCTTGCTGAGAAAATTAAATTTATGTTCAAGTGCTATTTCTTTTGCAGCACCGAAAATTTGCTTCTAACAATTTGGTGGCCTGTATGGGGAAGCCATTCTCCTCCGGTGGGCAGTCTCCAGTCCTCTCTCGTGAGGAGGCACACTCCACGGCCTCGTTGCAGTGGGCTCGGGGGTAAGGAATCAAGACCCATTTGGTGTCATGAATAAACCTGGACTCTCGGCAACATGGAAAGAAATCGGCTGGCAACCTGGGGAAAGGATCCTCACATACAGTGGCAACTAGGAAACTCTGTGCACAGATCAAGGTAAGAAACGTCACAAAAGCAGCAAAGTATTTCCTTGGTGGTTGGGACTAAGGTAGGAAAAGCCACAGGGGCGGTGAAGTATTCCTTGGTTGGGACATACCAAGGCAAGAAAAGCTGCAGGGGCGGTAAAGTATTCCTTGGTCAGGGTATCTTTGGGGTTAAAAAGAGGTAAGGAATTGAGCCTCACCCCAAAAAGGTGAGAAATTTCCAGCAGGGGAAATTGAGCCTCACCCTAAAAGGCAAGAAATTTCCAGTAAGGGAAATTGAGCGTCACCCCAAAAATGGGAGGCACCCCAAGTAAGGTAAGAGATAAAAAGGATAAAGCTAGCAACAATAATATTCCCCCTAATAATCCCCTAGGCCTAATGTTAAAATATTAGAAGGATAAAACCAAAAGCAAGAAAAAGCAGCTGCTGTCCCAGGCCCTTCTCCTATCCCTGTTGTCCCCCTCCTTATAACCCTATCTCTTGGGAATCGTCCCAAGAGCCCACTATGAGCCTACCTTTCCCTAAAAGGACTTCAGTGCGAGATAGAGCAGTGTAAAAAGGATATTCAGAACTTCCCTGTCTCCTCTTCTGAGGGGAAGAAAAAGGCATGATCCATGGAGCTGCTACAGGAGCCTAGGAATGTGAACACCCTCCTGGCCAAAACATTCCCACAGCAGATCAAAAATTTACCACCCAAGATCCCCAGCGGGACAACAACAATGCAGCCTACCAAGAAAATATGCAGGACCTTAGGGAATTGATAATAAAGGGGATGAAAGAATCCATACCCCAAACCGAGAATCTTACCCCAACATTTGATATACAGCAAGGGAAAGGTGAAGGGCCTATAGAATTTTGAGACAGATTAAAGGAACAAATGAGAAAATATACTGGTCTTGGTCTCGAGGATCCTCTTGGGCAGGGAATGTTAAAACTTCATTTTGTCACTAAAAGCTGGCCAGATATTAACAAGGAATTACAAAAGATAGAGAACTAGAAAGATAAACCTATAGAAGACCTTCTAAGAGAAACCCCAAAAGTATATGTAAGAAGAGATGAAGAAAAACAAAAGCAGAAGGCAAAAATTCTGCTGTCCACCATACAACAAACTACCCAGGGGGCCAGAACCTATAAAGAACCTACACCCCCACTCTCCTAGCAATATAAAGGGTACAAAAGAGTAAAGCCAGGAGACTCAAAGGTAGAGAGAGGAGAGAGAAAGACTGACAGAGGGGACAGAGAAAGTCAAAGAGAGAGCCAGCCAGAGAGAGAGAGAGAGAGAAACAGAAAGAAAGAGAAACAGAAAGAAAGAGAAAGCAGCAGAGAGGGAGAGGCAAAGGGAGAGAAAGAGGACAAAACAAATGTTTCAGATTAAAAATATGTCACCTCAAAAGAGGGTGTCCCCAAATAGGAAAAAGAACAAAAGTCATATATAAAAGCAAATCAGCTAATATTAAATTTCTGTTAATTTTGGAAGCAGGGACAAATCTATTAGGAAGAGATTTAATGCTAGAACTAGGCTTAGGCCTCCAAATCAATCATGGAAAATTCCTCCCCTCCCTAAACTTGCTCACTACTGCAGATGAAGAACAATTCATCCCGAGATATGATCAAACGACAGGAATTGAGATTCCTCTGATTCATGTTTAATTAAAAACCCCTGGGGGAGTAGTAAAGAGAAAGCAATGTACCCTATTCCTTTAAAAGCCAGGGTAAATTTAAAACCTATAATTGATTGTCTTCTCCGTGTGGGCTTCTTAAATCCTGTAGGTCTCCCTATAACACTCCAATACTGCCTGTAAAGAAGCCAGATGGGTCATACCATTTAGTGCAAGGCCTTAGAGCTATTACTCAAATAGCCCAAACTACCCACCATGTTGTTCCCAATTCTTATACTATTATCAGTAGGATCCCATACAGTCACCAGTGGTTTACAGTAGTAGATTTAAAAGATGCCTTCTGGGCTTGTCCATTATCAGAGGACAGCCAGGATCTATTTGCCTTTGAGTGAGAAGACCCTCACTCTGGTCGAAAATAGCAATACCAATAGACAGTCTTACCCCAAGGGTTTACAAAATCCCCAAATTTATTTAGTCAAATATTAGAACGAGTCACTTAATTGCAAAGGTAAATGGAAAATTGAGCTTGAAGAGATTGAAGGTATCATATCCTTGCCTCTGCTGGAGACTAGGCAAGAACTTCGAAAATTTTAGGATTAGTCAGGTACTGTTGCCTACGGATAGACTTTTATAGCCTAAAAACAAAACCCTTATACAAAAAAAGCTCACGCAATACGGGCCAAACCCCCTCAATTGGCAATTACCAGAAAGCCAATGGGTGGAAAGATTAAAACATCTATTAGTAACTGCCCCTGCCCTAGCTTTACCCTCCTTAAGCAGCCATTCTATCTTTTGGTCAATGTAAACAAGGGTGTAGCATTAAAAGTACTTGCCCAAAAGCACTGAGGCCACTGACAACCCGTAGCCTTCCTATCAAAAATCCTTAATTCAGTAACCCACAGATGGCCCAAATGCATTCAGTCTGTAGTGGCAACTGCTTTGCTAACAGAAGAAAGTAGAAAAATAACTTTTAGAGGAAACCTCATTGTGAGCACACCTCACCAGGTCAGAACTATCCTAAGTCAAAAAGTAAAAAGGTAGCTTACTGACTTAAGAATCTCAAAGCATAAGGCTATTCTGTTATAAAAAGATGATTTAACATTAACCACTGATAATTCACTTAACCCAGCAGGTTTCCTAACAGGGGATCTAAATCTAAAGAGAAAGCACACATGAAGATGTAGGGTTATCCTTTCATGTTCCTGTAAAGTAATCTAGAATGAATGGAGTCAGGAGTCATAGATGCTAATATGGACTCATAAGTAAAACTTGAATTAGAAATTTTATAAGAGATATATACTCTAGAGCATAAGGAATTTCTTTTTTCTAAAACTTATTTAGAAATGTTGGCTTTCCCTGCACTTCAAGGTGCCTGTGTAGAGCTATGAAGGCATCCAGAAAGGAACATTCAGTGAGATGGATCAACATGGTTGTAACATGAAAAAAAAATAATAATAATCTCCTTAGCTCAGATTTAAGCCCTGACCAGCGTAGGGGAGAAAGAAGTAAGTTTCCCTCTACTCTTCGTATTTCTTAATTGGGACAGATCCTTATAACTAAAGATAAATTAACAAGAGGAAAAAAAAGTTTATTATCTTATATATCTGATGTATACATGGGAGATAAAGAAATGAGAAAATCTCAAAAAGGTAGCTTTGAATTTAGCCTTAAATACCATCTTTAGCTGAAAGAAAGGTGTTTACGGTACTAGTTATGGGGAGGTGACCAGGAAAAGCAGAGTAAACCAAGGTAAGGTTTGCTAGTTGTTAGTTCTAAATTTCTCTTCAAAGAATCAATGTCAGTATGTTCAATTCTTTGCCTTCTATTTTTAAACTTAACTTCCACGTAAAGCAACCTTTTTCCATTACCTGCTCCACCCTAACTCCTTCCCATTACCCGCTGCACCCTGACTCATTCTGATTACCTGCTCCACCCTGACTCATTCTGATTTCCTGCTCTGCCGTAACCATTTTTCCCGCCAAACCTCTCATCCCGTCACTCTCTTTAAATTAGCCAATCGGAATTAGTTTAGCCTGTGCGGTCTAACCCTAGCCAATAGGGGAACGGCACAGCAGCAGGGGCCACGTGCTTCAGGTAAGAACTCCTTCCCCTCCCTTGTCCAAGTGTGCACTCACCATTGCTCCATCTGTAAGGGTGCACCCTTCTATAGAAGTACCTTTCCTTGCTGAGAATAAAATTTTATATTTGAGTGCTATTGCTTTTGTGGCACTGAAACTTTATAACATTAGTCAGATTTAAGTCAGTGCCTTCTTCATGGGTAAGAATGTCTAGTGATTTACAGCCATCTTTCTCTTGCTAATGCAAAGAAGGAAACTCCCTTACAAATGGAGATTTCCTTTATAGATGTAAATTTCTCTTACAAACGGTAACTTCTGCTGTTTTTAAGCTTCTCCTGTGTCTATAGTTTCTCCAAATAATTAACTCAAAATAATTCTGAAGCCAAAGCAGCATATTTTGAGGTGGCATATTCTGGTCTCCAACACTAAGACCCACTTTCTGATAATAATAAGAGATAATTTCTTATTAAACATACTTTAGGTAAATGTTTAGAGGTCATTTGAGAGTCATGAAAAGGATACACATATTAAAGGTTCTGAGAAGGCTTAACTTTAAGTAACCTATTTTACTTTATTTTTTAAGAGCTGCTTTTGAGTATGATTAGTCTTCTTGACATCAATTCCTTAAGATGAAGGAGGTTCCCAAACTGTGTAGTTTCCCCAATAATCAGGAGTGGCTCAGATATCAATCAAGATCAAGACATTTTTTAAAAAACATTTTCAGTCATGTAGGGGGTTCTAGAGATCTGCAGGCTGGGCTGATCAAGAAAAAACACATGACCACGAGGTGTCAGTAGCACACACATCTTTACTGAGCAGCACTTCACTTTGACAGATTTACATGGTGAGGAAGTCCCTCACAGCAGGAGTCTATCTGGAGGCTACAGCTTGATTACCACTTGCAAAGGGCAAGGGAACTCTTGAGAGGGAAATTAGAAAGGTGGTTATGTGTCTAGGCAATGTCAGCAGCACAACAGGGACTCTCCAAATAGAGAGTTCCAAAGGGACTGTAGCTTACGGTCTTTATGGCTCCAGGCTTATCTTACAATTTGCTAGCAGACATTGGGCACAGTTTCACAGAATATTCAAAACAGGCAGGCTCTAAATGGCTAAAAATGTGTTGTTTGGTGTTTGTTTCAAACAGTTGGATGTGTGAAAATTAGAATTTGCTCTGCTGCTCAGCCTGCACTAAAGAAATATTAAATAGCCAAATGATCAACATACAGAAGCTATCTGTCTTAGTCTATTTGTGCTGCTATAACAAAATACTACAGACTGGGTGATTTATAATGAACAGAAATGTATTTGCCTCATTATTCTGGAGGCCGGGAAGTTCATGATTGAGAGTCCACATATAGTGAGGGCCTCGTGGCTGTGTCATAACATGGTAAAAGAGAGAAAGAAGGAAGCCAAACTCATCCTTTTATTAGGAACACACCCCCTTGATAACCAACCAAATAATGGCATTAATCCACTCATGAGGGCAAAGCCTTCAAAACCTAATCGCCTCTTAAAGGTCCCACCTCTAAAGACTGCTGCACTAGGGATTAAATTTCCAGCACATGAAATTGGAGGACACATTCAAACTACAGCACCATCTTTGGCTTATTTACATCACAAGTCATATCACACTAATAGCCATTAGAAGTAGTTCTAATCTATTTGTCCTAAACTTATTTCTCCTTCATTTTAAGGTGTCCTGCAAATGTGCTAGTTCAGATGTAACAAGATTTGATGAATAAGTCATTAAAAATAGAATGAACAAAGGCTCTGAAGTCAGATCTGGGGTGTCAGTCTAGGAAATTGCTTACCATTTCTTAGTCTCAATGTCTTCCTCTGTGAAATGACAATAATAGTGTCGGCTTATGAAGCTGTTGTGAATATTAAATATGATGATATAAGCAACTAGCTTAGCATTAGTGATCAATATATTTTCATTTCCTTTTTCTGTTATCATTATTTTGGCTTTATTTATATTTCCTAGTCTTTCTTGGTTCCTCTCAACTCTCTTCACTAAAGACTCTAATATTTGAAGTCGGTCTTCATTTAACAGCCCCTTCAGGCACACTGTCTTGAATCAAAGAGATAATTGTAATTGTCACTTTTCTTGACCCTATCCAACAATATCATAAGTTTCTTGACTTGCAGAAATCAAGGTTGTTCAAGGAGTTTCTAGTAATAGCCACTAAACCTAACCTCAACTTCTTCTACTTGCCATTATTTCATTATTTGAAAGGAGATTTGCACATGTTTATGTGTACTTTCCAATATAGGTTCTGATCAGGGTTACACTTTTGTGGCCCTTCTTAGCTATAGCAGAATATTCAGCTGAGAACAGAGTTTTTCATGATTCAGAATCCTGCTCTGGGTAATAACTGAGGACTTAAGACATTTCATCTTTGAATATAACCACAGTTGTTTTCCCCTAAATGTCCTTCCTTTCCTTCCCTCATTGGCACACATCTAACACTTTTCACTCTCTTGGGATAGTCCTGTCACTTGGATATTCCTTTTTCAAAAAGAGATTGGTACCCTGTGTATCCATGGAAATTACATTGTGTCACCCTCTGAAATAAAACTAGTGTCAAAGGAACTTGATAACGTTGCTTAAATTCATCTGGACAGTTGATTGATCCTGTTTGTTCTTTTTAAGTCATCCTATCTACGACTAAATAAAATGGCCCCTAATCCATTCATTAATTCAAAAATATGTGGAGTGCGTGCTGTGTGCTAGCTACTGTTCTAGGCACTGGGAATATTGAAGTGAATGAGGTAGAAGTCTTGATCTCATGGACTTTAGTTTCTAGTGATGAGAGACTGACAGTAGACAAGTCAACATAAAACTAAACAAGATAATTTCAACCAAGGATAAATGCCTGAACTGTTGTGTGTCTGACAAGGAAGGAAAGAATCAGAGAGGAAATAAAAAGTTTAGAAAATTGCAGGGACCCTACGCCTTTCCCAGACAAAGGCAAATTGGGATGTCAGAGGTTATAGGACCCTAGAAAGATCTGAAGACTTAGGAGAATAAGATCCATGTCCCTTTCCCGAATAGGACACAGAAAAGAGGGAAGACTACAGAATTTCCCCCAGGCCCTGCGTGTTTCAAGAACAAAAGAAATGTCCATTTATGATGTCCATGTAGATGGTCTGAGACACCACAAAAATGCAGAGGTGCAGAGAGGGCATTAATATGCCATAGATCATTGGCAGGCCAAAGAAGCCTTGAAATTGGAGCACAGAGCTTGACCTTGGGAGATGCTTTTTTATTCTACTTTGGAATCTTACTTTAAACCCCAAATGGTGTGATATAGGAAACAACTCCACTATTACAAAAAAATTTACTCCTACATTTGTGCATAGTGCTAAAGTAGAATGGAAAACAGAAAAAAAAAAATACTGAAGAATTAAAAGCAACCCTGTGGATAATTAGAAACAGCAGTTATCCAATTAAATTTCAGCTCATGTAGAAGTGCTTGTGAAATTGAACTTCATAAAGATAGCTGCCTGTACACGTTCCATGATTTTTACAAAGGAAAAGACGTTTTTTTCCAGTTCCCTTTAGAAGCGCACAAAGCTTTAAATGTATGAACATTTTAAACCACCCACATACACTCCTACCTAGATAATTAATTCTTAAATCCATTAGATTAACTCGACCATGGCCAAGGGTGAATAATTGCTTGTGATTTTACAGATAAACTGTTTCTTTGGTGCTGAAGCTAAAATACCATTATTGGAGCAAGGGCCCCGGCAGAGGACTGAAAGAGGACAGTGCCTGCACTCTGGGAGCTCTGAGTCACTTTCCATACTCTTCCTTTCTTTCTTCTCTCTTGATTCTCTAGTCTTGAAGTCCAGTGAAATAGTATTGCTAAAGTCAAAAATCCTCAGAAAAGCCAACAATATTTACAAGTTTGCAGTTAATATATGTAAGTTTTGTTTGTTTGCAGAGGAAAAAAAGATTAAAACATGATAAAAGAAAACAAACAAACAAAAAACAAATATCCACTCCTGAAGAAGTAGGAAATGAGTATGATGAGCGGGCAGAACCAAGTCATGGTATCATAAAAATAAAATTTGTTGTATCCTGCAGAAAAGAAAAAGTAAACAATTGGAAAGGACAATGACATGATTGTATGTGAGAAAACACTTAAGTATATGTCTTTTTATTCACTATCCTTCATAATCAAGAAGGGCTTTTGAAACATATTTAGTTTTTTTTCTACTTGTGAGCTTATTATTTTTATGGCTAATGACGACTTTTCTAACATTTACAATTTTGTTACACATATTTTAAAGTTGAAAACTCTGGAAATAAAGAAATTAATTTTTAAATTTGCTTTTTTAAAAAAGACTCCAACACATGGTTTAACAACCTTGAAAGACAAGTATGACAGGCTTATAAATATGGAAGAACACCAGCCTTCTATTAGAGAGAGCAATAGATTGTGTCGTAAAGATAGACACCTGCCTACCAGCTCCGACCCTGGAAGAATTCATTTTCAACCACTGAAAGCAGTGAATTCAACTAGTGAATATTAGAATCAGCATATGAGAAACATAAATGGAATTTAGTTATGATTTCAGGCCCTTTGCCTCTAGGTGCTTGAAATACATACTATGTTCAGCTTTCTGCCAATTCTGTGACTTGGCAAAGTCTATCCATTCTTCATAGATTTTACTAGCTCTCCAGAGACTTGACTCATGGTTTCTTCTGCCTCCTAGTCCTGGTAGACTGTGTTGCTTCAGATGCCAAATAGAACTCTTCACTCTTCTCTGGGTTAAAACCATTCCTAGCACACATATTGCAAGGACAAGATGCATATATGGGAATCATGAAAAGATCAACATTATTATGGAATGTTTAGCTTTCAATTTTCTCTTTCTGTCTTTTTCTCACTTTACCTCCTTCTCTCAGGAATAAAGTGAATCCCTCTCTATGCCTCATGTAGAACCACTAAACAACTATTTTCATTGCTTAAGAATCCCTTAGGGTCTCATTCTGCACAGCAATGACTTATTAAAGTATGCCTTCCATACAAGCAATTTGTTCCCCAAAAGAGAACCTCTGGGAGTTAAATTTTCTATCTTATTACATAAATATGCTTTACACATCACTCAAGAGTTTACTAAGCTGCTAGTATCTGTCAGACACTTCCTATTATGTGCTGTTCCCTATTCTAAGCACTGGGGATGTGGCGGGAAAGAAGACAGACCAAGTTGCTGCCCTCACAAAGATGATGCCTCATGTGTATGGGGTGGGGAGAGATGATAGATGACAAACACAGACATCTGCAAACATATGCACAGATATAATGGAGTTCTACATAGCAATCGTTACTATGCAGATGATAAAGCAGTGTAGTGGAATAGAGACTGACTGGAAGACAGGAGTGGGTGTTCTGTCTTTGGCGTCTGTAGATGTGGGTAATAGGAAAAACATTTTCAGAATAGATGAGATTTCCACTGAGATGTAAATGTGGAGAAGCAGCCAGCCATGCAAAGGTATTGGAGGGGGACGCTGCAAGCAGAGAAGACTCCTGAGTACAAATATCATAAGAAAGAAACATGTCATGGTCAAGGGACAGAGAGAAGACCCTTGTGGATGAACAATTGTGAGCCAGGGAGAGAGAGGTAAGAGATCAAGCTGGGGAGAGAATCAGGGGCCAAACACAAAGAGCCTTCTGGGTTCCAGCAAGGAGTTTGAGTTATACTCATATTATAATGGAAAAATCACTGGAAAATTTGGAGGAGGAATATGACACTATATGAATGTTACTTTTTAAAGATTATTTCAGCTGTTGAGGGTGAAAAGAATATGAGGGCAAATGCAGAATCCAGGAGTCCATTTGAAGGGCTGCTACGGGGTCACTTGGATGGGGATGGTAACTGCAGAATTAGTGAGAAGGGGTCAAGTTAGGTTATGTTTTTGAGGTGGATCCTATGAAGCTTGGTGACAGAGTGTCAGGTGGTGAGTTACAAGGGAATCAACAGAATCAGGAATGACTCCAGGGTCCTGCATATGTAACAGAGAAAGAAGCATGATTACTGGGGCACATCCCACTTCTTAGTATAGGAAAGTTGTATATAATTTTTTTTCTTTCTCAGGCTTCTGACCTGCAGAAGTTTCCACTCAATGCTATCAGAAAGCTGTGACTGGATAGGTTGAGTGGAAACATATGTGATTATGAATATATAATGTACAGCATATCCTGACATAAGATTTGTTTCTTGGGGTAGGAGACTTGTTTTCCAGGGTTTTTATGAAAATAATAGATTAGGTGAGGATGATTGGACTCATACTTTAAAACAAGAAATATATACACCTTTGGTAAGTAGCTACATCATTTAACACATGGACTGCTAGGAATATATACAGTGGAGTACCAGCTACAGATGAAAGATCAGCCTGTTCTGATGCCGCCTGTATTATTTTTCTTCTTGCATAGTCCACACCCTGCTGATTCCTCTTGTATGAGTTCATGTTGTTCCTGCATTGTAAAGATCAGAGTCCTCACTTTCTATCTCTAATTAGAAACTTACTCAACTTTCACATTAACAAAAATCTGCTTCCATTGTGTTTTTAAGGGTGCCTATTTTCTCTCAACTCTTGGAAAAATTCCTCCTACTATATTAGTATGTTCTCACGCTGCTAATAAAGACATACCCGAGACTGGATAATTTATAAAGAAAAAGAGGTTGAATGGACTCACAGTTCCACATGGCTGGGAAGGCCTCACAATCATGGTGGAAGGCGAAGGGGAAGCAAGGCATGTCTTACATGGCAGCAGACAAGGGAGCTTGTGCAGGGGAACCCCCATTTATAAAACCATCAGATCTCATGAGACTTATTCACTACCATGAAAACAGTAAGGAGTAAACTGCCCCCATGATTCAATTATCTCCACCTGGCCCTGCCAACCAATTTGTCAACATATTAGCAACAAGATGACATGATTCATGGCTTTGGCAAGGTAAAATTGTGTAACAAAGAAATTCTCAGAATATATTTTAGGAACCAGAAATCTTCGGCCACCGTATTTTCTAAACTAAAAATCATCCCATTCTAGCATGTGGAATTGTCTTTTAGTAAATGTACATGCTAATACTTCTAGAGATTTAAAACTAGTTAAAGAAAATATCACATGGGCTACTATAGTTATTAATTGTAAGAGCTAAATTTTAAGACATTCAGGCAAGACAAAATGCATGGCAGTGGTCATTTCTAGCAGTCGTTGTGAATAACTTTGATGTTTAATGCAACATATTCTACATGTATTTCAGAAAATTGCATAGATATTATAATTATTAATATTTATATTAATACAATGCTTTACAGTTAACAAAGTCTTTTTTTCATAACTAACTCATTCTTCCCTCACAATCAGCCCATGGGGTAGATGTTGTCATTCCCGTTTTTCAGGTTAACAACATAATTAGAAAGTTCTGGAATTGGGACTCAAACACACATACTCCACTTTCTGACTCCTAAGCCAAGTTTTTCTCCACTAAATTACTCCGAATCTCTGTTGAAATGATATGCTCCATCCATACTCATGTATGTAAATATTGACATAAGATTTGGATTCCAAATCATTGGGAAGTCTTTACAATGAAAATAGGAAGCCAAAAAGTTGCTTTAACATTGTGTGATGTGGGAAACCTATCTTAACGTGGCAAGAGGCAAATTGCAATTGAAGACTATTTTTAGAGAATGAATATGTGAGTTTTGTAAACTTAGAGATACTAGCATATAAAGGCTTTTTTCCCATGGTGGCAGAGATTTTAACTAAATGAACATGAAACATGCCCCAGTAATAATTAGGTCCTCAAATTGTTTCTCATTTATTTAACAAATACGTATTGAATACGTTGTCTTTGCAAAACATTGTGCCTGCAGTGGTACAAGGGTAACAAAAATCGTAACAATTTTAAAAGCAAACTCTTGTTTATTGGTATATCTCTGGCAGTGTTCTAAGTTTACATAAATTAATAAATTTGCCTGAGATTTCAAAACTTTTTATTTTCACTACAATTAGTTTCCATTTATGATGACTCTCAAATAATTCTTATAGAGCAAAAAGATGGACAGAAATCAAAGTGACTGACACACAATCAAATGTGGAATGAGAACAATAATACAGCTTTGACCTGTAAGGGGGTGTGGTGGTCAGGGTTCTCCAGAGAAACAAGAAAAATAGACATATTTGTACAAAGACAGAAAAGGATTTATATAAGAAATTGACTTACACAATTATGAAGGCTGAGAAGTCCCATATCTTTACCTAGTAAGCTACAGACCCAGGAGAGCGGGTCTAGGCACCTCATGGCCCAGTCAAGTTGATGCATAAAACTAACCATCACAAGGAGAAAGAGCTTTGCACCTGTCCTGAATTCTAATTCAAGTTCCATCACTAAGTAGCCATGTGACCTTGGGAAAGTTAGTTAACCATTCTAAACCTAGAAACCTGACATCTGCCATCTGGTGTTGGGAAAGTCTATAAGATGGTATATACAAAAGTGCCTAGCAGTGCTAGGCCCATACTGGACAGTTATGGAACGCTGGCTTCTAATTAAATGTGCCTTCTCTAGCCACTCTAAAGCTTAATTCTGTATGACTGTCTTGAGTCCTTCAGGTGTGGTGGTAGCCGAGAAGAAAGTATGAGAGGAAAACTACGGCAACCGCTTTGATGAGATCCAAATGGCAGAGTGCATTTTCACTTCAAATGAATTCCCACTGTATCTCCTAACTGCTTTAAAAACTAAATAGCTATTCAAAGAATTTTCTCAAGAGACAAGAAAATAGGTATTTATATTTAAAAGTATTATAAGGAGTTAATAGCCCTTGGAGTTACTGATTTAATGGCCCCTTATTTAATTAAGGAGTAGAGAAACTCATTGAAACAGTCATAGAGTAGAGCTTATAATTAACGGATAGCTCCAGGCAAGAATTTCCTTTTTGCCCCTTTATCTCTGCTCTACCCCTTGAAATTTATACTTAAACACTATACCTAGGAAAAAGTGAAAGATCAATATCAAAGTTCTTAGTTTAAAAAGAGAGACCAAATTCACTTAGGATCTCAGATGTGGTGTTCCTAGACCAAGTGGAGACAAGAAAGAGCGTAACAAAAACGTAAATAGCATAGGCCAGAAGGGTAACCTACATCTGCTGACTAGTCATTACAAACAAAACTATCATGGCCATAATGTAATTTGGTGACCTGAGTCTCTGCAATGAGGCTGTTGCCTGGAAACAATGGAGTTTCACAGCTGGGGGTGACCATAGAAGCTGAAGTCTAGTAGTCCCCCCATCTAACAAATGAATTAAGAAAGATCAAATTCAAAGTCACATGGAAACGACAGAAATTAGGGACAGAAAAATATCCAAATGTCTGATCCCATATGCATTTCAATATGCAGAAAAAAAGCTTTAAAAAGTGGAAAGAGGCTGGACGTGGTGGCTCAGGCCTGTAATCCCAGCACTGTGGGAAGCCGAGGTAAGTGGATCACCTGGGCAACATGGTGAAACACCATCTCTATTAAAAATACAAAAAAATCAGCTGGGCGTGGTGGCACACGCCTGTAATCCCAGCTACCTGCGAGGCTGAGGCATGAGAATCACTTGAACCCTAGAGATGGAGGTTGCCGTGAGCCAAGATCCTGCCACTACACCCCAGCCTGGGTGGCAGAGTGAGACTTTGTCTCAAAAAAAACAGACAAACAAAAAAAAAAACAAAGTGGAAAGAAAACCAGATAGAATTGGATCAAAAGATGCCCATACTGACTTTGTGACTTCAGGAAAATTACCTGATGCCCTTAGCCTCATAATCCACAATTGTAAAATAGCAGTCATAAAAATTACTTTGTAGCATTTCTCATTAGGACTCATGAGACAAAATATGTAAAAATATCTTTAAACTATTTAAAATAAGGTCATAATTTGGCAGCCCCAAGGTGTTTGTTTAGCCTGGAGAGTTTTTGTAAGTTTTTGAAAATACTGTTGTTTAAATTTTGAAAATCTATGTATGTCATATAAAATACGGGATTTGGGTATCTCTTTAAAATAAGAAATCCGGCAATATAGAATTTCATTTTCCCATAGCCACAATCAGCTAGATATGAATAAAAGTCCTCATCACTATACATACTCATGCAGACTCCATTTACAACAGTTCCCACCCAGCTCACGTCATTCATCAGTGTACATTTCTGGCTCTTGTTAGCATATAAGATACTTCACCCTTGATTAAGGCTTGATTAAAATATCAGATTTTGTTATGTTTCAGCCAAAAGGATCTTAATGATCACTACAGACTGATGCACACTTTCCATGGAACAATGGATATGTAGAATAGAGTATGTATTTTTTTAATCACATAGCTAGGAGTACAGAAGAAACATTTGTGGAATATAAACTCTTCTCGTAAAACAATAGTCCTGAACATATGACCCAACTATATTTCTTTTATATCTATTGTAAATTAATCTATTTATAAAGAGAATGAGACAGTGGCATAAACCTCTTTTCTCTTTGCAAGTTTGTCAGTTAAACTCTGTTTCTTGAATAATGGGAAGAGTTAGCTCAGAAGCACCCAGAGAAGTTGGGTGCTAGAATGTCTTCAATTGTGTGGCTCCATCTCCTGGTTTCAAATAGCTAGAAGGCAAATGAGGAACTCACAGAAAGGAGATATAAAAAGTAGTAAGAAAAACTGCTGTACTCTCTGGACTGCAAGTATATTGGTTTTTCTCTTGCTTGAATTTGGAATTTGAGCAATCTCTTCCTGCAGAATGGATAACATGTACTTTTACAATATAAAAAAATAAGTTTCTGTTAATTTTGTAATGCATGATAGTATCATTTCATTAGGCACATCACAAACTAATCTCATTTTATAGTTGGCCATGAATATAGAAAAGCTATCTTTTACTTCCTCACAAAAAGTCTTCCACCTATGTGATTTTGGGGATTAGAATTCACGTTAAAAGAGATGATATATTATTGGACGTGTGTGGCAGAGATTACTAACTTCTCAGCAATCTGGAATTTCACTCTCCTTTGGTCACACAAGAGAATTATACCTTCCTGCCACCATGGCTAACTTGTTTGGCCAATGAACTTGAACAAAGTGACATATGTCATTCTGTGTGGAAGTATTTAATTGCTGGTCCTCAATGCTCCACTTCATTTTTTTTTGAGACCGAGTCTTGCTCTGCCACCCAGGCTGGGGTGCAGTGGCGCGATCTCAGCTCACCGCAAGCTCCGCCTCCTGGGTTCATGCCATTCTCTTGCCTCAGCCTCGCGAGTAGCTGGGACTACAGGCACCCGCCACCATGCCCGGCTAATTTTTTGTATTCCACTTCATTTTTTCCCATGTACTAGAGGGGCAGAAGACCCCAAAAGCCTGGAGATCTGAATGACTAATGAGGAAGTTACTTCTGCTGATCCTCGTTGGACATGTAGCAGGGGCAAAAATATGAGCTTCTGTGGTTTTAAGTCATTGAAATATCGGAGGATGTTTGTTACTACTGAATAACATAATTTATTTTAACTGATTTAGATATGTAAAGGGACTCTAGGTATTTATTTTTTGTACAATAACTTAAGGGAATTTGAGGATGGGAGTATATTTTATTTCTTTGTTTCTTATGTGTTGATATTGGACAGTCTCAAAGATGATAAATATGCTAATAGAAGAAAGTACCCATCTTGACACACATGTGAACAAGTGTGGAAATCTCTTAAATTTCTGAAAACAAGCAACTTAAGAAAAGACAAGTGTTGGCAAGGATGTGAAGAAATTGAAACCCTGTGTACTGTTGGTGGAAATGCAAAATGGTGCAGCCACTACATAAAAGAGGATGAAGGTTCCTCAAAAACTTAAAAATACAACTAGTATGTGATCTTGGTATTTATCCAAAAGAATTGAAATTAAGATCTTGAAGAGATTAGCACCCTGGTGATCGCTGCAGCGTTATTCACAATACCTAAGATGTGGAAACATCTAAATGTCCATCAAAAGATCAGTAGATAAAGAAAATGTGATATATGCGATGAAATACTATTCCAGCTTCAAAAGAATATGCAATGACATGGCTGAACCTTGAAGATATTATGCTAAGAAAATAAGCCAGTTACAGCAGGACAAATAGCACGTGATTCCACTGATATGAAGTATCTAAAAGAGTCAAACTCAGAACCAGAGAGAGGAAACGTGGTTAACAGGGGTAGGAATAGAGGGAAATGGGAAATTGTTAGTCAATGGGTATAAACTTTTAATTATGCAAGATGAATACATTTTAGAGATCTGCTATACAACACTGAACCTATAGTTCACTTATTAATAGTTAAGTATATTGCTTGTACATTTAAAATTTTGTTAAGAGGGCAGACCTCATGTTATGCCCTCTTACTACAATAACATTTAAAATGTTTAAAATTTTAAAAGAAAAAAATGCCTTTTGTATTTCAAAACATATTTCAGTTATAGTATAATGAACAGCATTGAAGTTAATTAATGCTTTTTGTTTAAAAGGCTGCAAATACCATACAGTATACCCATGGATAATTAGGGGTAAACTGACTGAACACCAAAGGGATATTTGTGTCCTTCCCAGTGCATATGTCCACATGGTGTACATCTTCTCTTGCCAACATCTAAATTTGATAGAGCTTTCTAAATTTCTCTTCAAAGCAGCCAAAATATTCATCAAAATCTAAGAGTCAATAAGAAAAAGGTAAACCATAATACATAAGTTGGTTCAATAATATTGTATGAAAATGAATGCCACTACAACTGAAAAAAAAAAAAGGCAAAAGATTTAATCTTTGCTTATGGAGCTCTTAGATGCAGTGTTCCAGTCTATCTGAACATACTCCATCTAATACAATATGAGGACACTCCCTAAAGGTTATTTAAGATAATTTTTTTTCCAGGTCATAAAATGGCTACTGATACATTGTTTTAAAACATAAGAATTCAGGCCAGGCACGGTGGCTCACACCTGTAATCCCAGCATTTTGGGAGGCCGAGGCAGGCGGATCACTTGAGATCAGGAGTTGGAGACCAGCTTGGCCAACATGGTGAAACCCTGTCTCTACTAAAAATACAAAAATTAACTTGGTGTGGTGGCCAGTGCCTACAGTTCCAGTTATTTAGGAGGCTGAGGCAGGAGAATTGCTCAAACCTCGGAGGTGGAGGTTGCAGTGAGCCAAGATTTTACCACTGCACTCCAGCCTAGGTGACAGAGCGAGACTCCATCTAAAAAAAAAAAAAGAAAGAAAGAAAGAAAAAAAGAGAATTCAGCGAAGTGAAAATAAAACAAATCATCATCTACCATTCTACCACACTTGTTGTATGTCCTTCATTTGGTATATGTGTGCATCTGAATCAGTTTCGTGTCTAGGTTTCGCCACAATATTTTACCATAGGTATTTCTCCATGACAGTATTCTCTAAAATTATGTATTCATCTATGTATAACAGTAATGATAACAGTAACTACCATTTATTGAGCTCTGCTATTGAGGAATTCTGGGTATTGTATAAAGCACGTTACATATATTATCAGTTATTCCTCAGAACGGCCTCATGAGGCAGGCATTTTTGAAGTTAAGTAACTTGCTCAAGGGCATAATGGTTATTAGAAACTGGGATTCAAACCAGACCTGCATCCTCCAAGGCTGATAGTCTTAAGTACAATATTCTATGGAATAAAAACTCAACTTTTAGGGAATATCTAAATTTTAACAATAAAAACCTCTATACATAAATTCTGTACACATTTAAGTATCTTCTTGGGATTAATTGTTTGAAGTAGAATTAAGAATCTGAGGATTTCAGCATGTATAAGATACCTGATATATATTACCAAGTTGACCTTCATAAAGATTATATTAATTTATTTTCCAACCAGCAATGAAGGTGATTTTCATTTTACTTAACCCCCACTGAAAAATGTTTTTTTGAAAAAATCTTTATTTTTCTATTGTAACTTGTCTTATTTTTTAATTATTCTATGACTACTAAGTTTATATATATATATCATCTTTTCTTTTTCCAATGTCCTATTCACTCCTTTACTCATGTTTCTATTAATGAGCGCATATTTTACTAATAATTTGTGAGAGTTTTTGTTATATTAAAGAGAGGAAACTTTTGTCAGTCATATATGTTGCAAATACTTCCCCAGTTTGCCTTCTAATTTTGAAATAAATCTTTTATGTAGGAAAATGTATCAATATTTTATTTTGTCTTTTGCTTTTAGCCTTGGAAAAATTTTTATACTTTTAAATTTTTATAGCTTCTTAATTTTACTTTGAACTCTTTAAACTCTCAGGAATTTATTTCAACAAAGGCATGAGAGAAAATCTACTTTTTTTGTCCAAATGAAAATGCTATATTTCCTGTTTTATTAAATCAGCTTGCCATTCACCATCAACTTAAAATGCCACCTTTAGCTTGGTATAAACTTCTATATATTTTAGAGTCTATTTCTTGCCTTTCTATTCTACATCTATAATTTATTCTTTTGTCACTACTATGTACATTAATAACTGAAGTTTTATAATATGTTTTAACATTTGCAAGTGAAAGTTCAATTTCACACAAAATTTTTCTCTGTCAAAATGTTTTTGGACATTCTCATCTGTTCTTCCAGATGATTTTAGAAATGATTATGTCAAATCTCACAAAAAAAGTCTGTGAAGATTTGTATTAAAATTACATTAAACACACAAATTATTTTGCAGAGAATTGTATTCTTAAAATAGTTGGTCTTCTTGGTATTCTTATAGTTATTAAACCCTAAGTCATCTTATTAAAATCAGGACTATTTTTATGAACTCGAGGCTTCCCAGGGAATATTTCATAGTCCTGTCTCCAGCCCTAATAAACATGGCCATTGCCATATATGTCCCATTACAGCAAAAGATAGTAATAATATAATAATTATAACAGTCATATCGGTTTTTTTAATCATCCAGGTTGGCTTCCATGTCCTCTAACATTAAAATACAGAAACTCCAAGCTCTTTGGTGACAAAGAATCTAATATGTAAATAATATATCAAAGCTAAAAATCTAAAGTCAATAAGCATTTCTCAGTTTGGAAAATCTTGAAAGGAATTAGCAGTCTCCTTCTAGTTTTTTCCACATAGGAAACTGGGAAATTATTAATAGTATTTTTTTATTTTCTCATAATCACTATAGTGCCCCATCTCATGGCCTTATGTAGTGTATGTGTAATTATAAAATTTTCCCATCAAGCAACTTAAAATACATTTGCCTTATTCTGAGTCAGAGAACTCTAAAAAATTAGTAATACAGAATGTGATCTATAGCAGACACAATTTCCCTGAGGAATAACTGGTATTGCCAAATCCATAAAAAGAACTTTCCAAGAATTGGGGAACATAAAAGTCCAAGAAGGAATGAGCTGTCTGTTTCCCACATACCTCAAATCCCTAAGCATCTTTGTGGGTATAGGACTTTGTGCATATGGCTAGAGGCTCATTAAATTATTGTGTATAAAATGTCTTCAGATTTTAGACCACTATTATATGTGTCTCTAGCAGAAAAAGAACTGTCTTGTTGTACGGCAGGACTTACTAAAGGGTGTTCTGCTTGAAGTGTACATAAAAGGTGGTTCTGTAGTGAATGAGTTTGAACAAGGCAGAGTTTAAGTTAAATGGGCCTCTTTACAATGGGATTTCTCAAGGTCTTTAATACACAAATGTTAAACTTCAGGACAGGAAGAGTTTGCAGCACTTTCTGAACAATTGACACAGAATCTCTTTTTAAAGTAGTCACTAATGATCCAAGGAACCTTTTCAGGAATACTAACTATTGGGATAGAAGCCATGATTAGAAAGTTTTCTAGTTTTTCACCAAATAATAACAGCTGTTACTCACAATCATACATTTGCCTATAGAAAAGAGAAATGTAATTACATGCTGGATTCATTAGTGGGTTTTCAACTCTGAATTTGGATTCGAGACCCACCACTTACTGGCAACATGTGTCCTTAGTTAGTCACTCAATCTCAGATTTCTCATCTACAAAATGGAGGAAATGATAATATCTCATAGAACTTGTATAAAGATTAAAATAACAAATGTAAAAGTGACTTTTTAAACTATAAAAAAATTATGTCTGTATGTACTGTATTATCACGAATAAAACCTGTTTACCTTGATAGAAGGACAAACAGATATTTACACTGGAAAACCCCACATGATGAAATGATTCTCTTTCATAAATTGGTTAATGAAATCTATATGGAACAATGAGGGTGAATGCATTTTAAAATCTGAAAATGTTTCCATTATATTCACCCTCTACTCCAGTACTATATTGATTATTGTATTAGTTCTATTGTATTAACTACTACTATGAACTACTAAAACAAAACTCAAAATAATAGTGACTTAAGATAGAAGTTTAGTTTCCTTTTCTGTATCTGAGCATGAGCAATTCCGAAGTATTGCAGTGTCAAAGCCTGAGGCAAAGCCAGAACTTGAAGGTCATTTTCACCCACAAGGACCCAGAAGGAGAGGGGAAGAAAAAACAGTTGCGTACATTACTCCTGCTTACATACTATTGGCCAAATATAGATGGCCACAACTAGCTGCAAGGAAGGTGAGTAATTATGGTCTTTATTCTGAGTGTCCATGTGTTCAGCTGAAATTTGAAAGCTCTATCATAAAAGGAAAAGGGAGAGAACATGTAGTGAAAGACCATGGCCATTCTCTACTACAATTATGTTATCTATTAATAGTATTAGGATCCTGAAGATTCTGTAATTATTTGCCCTGAATTTCAATTTCAGTAAGCATTTCTCAAATAATTATTATATATACTAATCCTTGGAAATAGGAAAGTTATTGGACAGGATGTTTGCCCTCTTTTTTAAATACCTCAACCTAATTTCCTTAATATCATAAATCAGAGGTCTCCATGTCATTAACTTTCCAGTCAGTTATGTTGCTGATAACCATCTCTGTTGATTCTAAGTGAATTTTGATGTAAAGACATGCATGACCCAAATCAGTCAAAATGACCATCTCAACATATGGTAACAACTGAGCAGCTAACGATCAGATAAATAGAGAACTTCTTTCTCAAGGATCTTTGCTATCTCTGTATTAACATTTGCCATCAATTCTATATCAATGATAATAAAGCTATCATTTAATAAGCAAGCACTATATTTCAGGAGTTTTGTTATCATTAATTACAATAACATTTCCACAATGAATGCATTCAATATATTCATTTAAAACTGAGTACAAGTATTTAGAAATTCATTTTCTAGGCTCATCAGAGTCCAGTTGTTTTTTCCAAGACCATATGGTAAACAGTATAGCCAAGATTTCAACAACAGGGCTGTCGTATTTCAAGCTCAGGCTTACAGCCCCACCTAAAGTAATTAATTCATCCCAGTTTGACTGGAACTTTTCAAGTTTTAGCACTGAATGCCCCCATGGGAGGAACTCCATTTGGTCCCAGGCAAACTGGAACGGTTAGTCACATCACACTAGAACCTTCACCCCATTGGCCAACACAACCTGTCAGTATCCCACCATCCAAAACCTCTTCACTTTCAAGAGGCAAGAAGTACATTTTTTATAACAAAATGGGAAGATGTTTGCTCTAGAGCATGAGGTCATACAATGTACATGATAGCAAATACATTATTAAGCTTACTAATGTATTTTTAGAAACAATTTTATAGATATGTCCTCCAGGGATTAAGGGAACAGAAAAAGTAAATAATGATGCTGTTTGTTTAAAATAAAAAAACCCTACTAACTGGACAGTCCTGTAATCAGCACTGTTGAATAGACTTCTCTAAAAATGTTCTGCATCTGTGCTGTCCAATATAGCAGCCATAAACCACAAACCACATGTGGCTATTGAGTACTTGACATTGGCTAGTGTGACTAAGACACTGAACATATAATTTTGTTTTATTTTAATTAATTAAAATAGGCACAGGTGGCTATTAGCTATTTTATTGCATAGCACAGTTCTCAGTAAACAATCTTTATATAAAATGCTTAAGGCCATGTATCACATGGAGCATTTCTAGTTTGGGTAAATACTGACAGACATAGGGAACTTGAATTGAGCCCTACTGCCTCATAAAAATGATGATTCAAGCAATAACTCTGAGTAGACTTGCGTGTGAATGTGTGAGTGTTGTTTAAATCTGGAGTGTTAATATTGACTGCCCAAATAAGGAGAAACAACATTATCTTTCACACTTCTAAGAATTATAAAGCCTTAATTTAGTATCATTTGCTCAGAGAGAATGATCTGTCACTCTAGAAAATAAAACTCATTCAACAATAAAGGAAAAGTAATATAATTAACATTTCATTAATTCTCAACAGAGGGAGGAAAAATAGAGATTTTTTTGCTCTTTGCTACACTGGGAGCAACTGGAGGGCTTTTGTCTTTAAGTTCTTTAAACATCTGGAAGAGAACTCATTACAGATCATCATGGCAGATGGGAGGCAGGACTAGATTGCAGGTCTGGACAGAGCAGCTTGTGAAAGTTCACATTGTGAATTTTAGCTACAGATCGACTGCAAGTACAAACCAGCAATCCCAAGAGGACCCACAGACCCTCTGAAGGAAACAGACTGCTCCTCTGGGACCCAGGAGACACCCCAAATACTGTGAGGGCCCCAACTGCAGAAGTGGTAAAGGGAAACCCTCCTCTCCCGAACACACACCCCCACTGGAGAAGCTGAAGATCTGCTTGTGGAAGAAGTTTCTGATTTTACCTGGAGCTGAGACAATTTAGAGAGCCCAGTGAAATACAGGGGTAGAGGAAGCAGCAGAAAGGCCCTGGGAGCTCACCACATCCCCTAGCAGGCCATTCCTGCCTGGCACCACAGGGACCCATCAGAAGGGTGACCAGAGGAGCAGGGGTAAAACTCCACAGGCAGAAGGAAATCTCTATCTGAACTTCGTACAATTTGAATGGGGTGAGAAGCCTTCTGGCCAGAACCCTGGGGAGGGCACAAATCCAGTGTGCAGACTCCAGAGGCAGGGGAAGAACCAAGCCCTTTTCTTTTGCAGCTAAGTGGTGGGTAGCCCAGGGCAAGTTTTCAAGCCCATCACACCCTCCACCTGGAAACAGACTTGGGTCTGTTGGAGTGGGACACCGTGGGAGGGAGACCAGCCTTTCAGTTTATGTCAGAGCTGGGTGAGGTCTGTGACTGCCAGCTTTCTCCACTTCCCTGACAACCTGCCTAACTCCACCGAAGCAGCCATAATCCTCCTAGGTACACAACTCCAGTGACCTGGGAATCTCACCCCCATCCCCCACAGCAGCCACAGCAACACCCACCCAAGGAGAGTCTGAGGTCAGACATGCCTAGCCCCGCCCCCACCTGATGGTTCTTCCCTACCTACCCTGGTAGCAGAAGATAAAGGGCATATAATCTTGGGAGTGCTAGGGCCGGGCCCACCACCAGTCCCTCTCTACACTACTACAGCTGATGCTTTCTGGAAAGCACCACCTCCTAGCAGGAGGCCAACCAGCATAAAAATAGAGCATTAAACCACAAAAGCTAAGAACTCTCACAGAGTCCATTGCACCCCCACCACTTCCACCAGAGCAGGCACTGGTATCCACGGTTGAGAGACCCATAGATGGTTCACATCACAGGACTCTGTGCAGAAACCCCCAGTACAAGCCCAGAGCCAGGTAGACTTGCTGGGTGGCTAGACCCAGAAGAGAGAAAACAATCACTGCAGTTTGGCTTACAGGAAGCTACATCCGTATGAAAAGGGGGAGAGTACTACATCAAGGGAACACTTTGTGGGACAAAAGAATCTGAACAACAGTCTTCAGCCCTAGACCTTCCCTCTGACAGAGCGTACCTAAATAAGAAGGAACCAGGAAACCAGCCCTGGTAATATGACAAAACAAGGCTCTTCAACACCCCCAAAAAATCACACTAGTTCACCAGCAATGGACCCAAACCAAGAAGAAATTGTTGATTTACTGAAAAAGAATTCAGGAGGTTAGTTATTAAGCTAATCGTGGAGGGACAAGAGAAAGGCAAAGCCCAATACAAGGAAATCCAAAAAATGATACAAAAAGCGAAGGAAGAAATATTCAAGGAAATAGATAGCCTAAAGAAAAAACACTAAAAAATTCAGGAAACTGGCCAAGCATGCTGGCTCACAACTGTAACTCCAGCACTTTGGGAGGCCAAGAAGGGTGGATCACCTGAGGTCAGGAGTTCAAGACCAGCCTGGCCAACACAGTGAAACCCTGACTCTACTAAAAATACAGAAATCAGCCAGGCATGGTGGCAGGTGCCTGTAATCCCGGCTGCTTGGGAGGCTGATGCAGGAGAATCACTTGAACCCGGGAGGCGGAGGTTGCAGTGAGCAGAGATGGTGCCACTGCACTCCAGTCTGGGCAACAGAGCAAGACTCCATCTCAAAAAAAAAAAATTCAGCAAACTTTGGACACACTTTTAAAAATGTGAAATGCTCTGGAAGGCTCAGCAACAGAACGGAACAAGTAGAAGAAATAAATTCAGAACTCAAAGACAAAGTCTTCTAATTAATCCAATCCAATGAAGACAAAGAAAAAAAGAATAAGAAAATATGAACAAAGCCTCTAAGAAGTCTGGGATTATTTTAAATGACCAAACTTGATAGTAATTGGTATTCCTGAGCAAGAAGAGAATTCTAAAAGCTTGGAAAACATATTTGGGAGAATAATTGAGGAAAACTTCCCCAGCCTTGCTAGAAACCTAGACATCCAAATACAAAAAGCACAAAGAACACCTGGAAAATTCACCGCAAAAAGATCTTTGCCTAGGCGCATTGTCATCAGGTTACCCAAAGTTAAGACAAAGGAAAGAATCTTAAGAGCTGTGAGACAGAAGCACCAGGTAACCTACAAAGGAAAAGCTACCAGATTAACAGCAGATTTCTCAGTAGAAACCCTACAAGCTAGAAGGGTTTGGGGCCCTATCTTCAGCCTCCTCAAATAAAACAATTATCAGCTAAGAATTTTGTATCCAATGAAACTAAGCATCATATATGAAGGAAAGATACAGTCATTTTCAGACAAACAAATGCTGAGAGAATTTGCCATTACCAAGCCACCACTACAAGCACTGCTAAAAGGAGCTCTAAACCTTGAAACAAATCCTGGAAACACATGAAAACAGAATCTCTTTAAAACATAAATCACACAGAACCTATAAAACAAAAATACATACTAAAAAGCAAAAAACAAAACAAAAAAAGCACATAGGTAACAAAGAACACAATGAATGCAACAGTACCTCACATTTCAATATTAGCATTGAAAGTAAATTACCTAAATGCTCCACTTAAAAGATACAGAACTGGAGAATGGGTAAGAACTCACCAACTAACTATCTGCTGCCTTGGGAGACTCACCTAACACATAAGGACTCACATAAACTTAAAGTAAAGGGGTGGAAAAAGGCATTTCATGCAAATGGGATAACTTACCCAAAAGAAAGCAGGGGTAACTGTTCTTCTATAAGACAAAACAAATTTTAAAGCAACAGCAGTTAAAAGAAACAAAGAGGGACATTATATAATGGTAAAAGGCTTTGTCCAACAGGAAAATATCACAATACTAAACATACATGGACCTAACACTGGAGCTCCCAAATTTCTAAAACAATTACTAACAGACCTAAGAAATGAGATAGACAGCAACAAAATAATAGTGGGGGACTTTGATACTCCACTGACAGCACTAGACAGGTCATCAAGACAGAAAGCCAACAAAGAAACCATGGATTTAAACTATACCTTGGAGCAAATGGACTTAACAGATAAATACAGAACATTTCATCCAACTACTGCAGAATATATCCAGATGGGTAGAATTAATATTGTGAAAATGACCATACTGCCAAAAGCGATCTACAAATTCAATGCAATCACCATCAAAATACCACCATCGTTCTTCACAGAATTAGAAAAGAAAATTCTAGAATTTATATGGGACCAAAAAAGAGCCCACATAGCCACAGCAAGACTAAGCAAAAAGATCAAATCTGGAGGCATCACACTACCTGATTTCAAACTGTGCTGTAAGGCCATAGTCACCAAAACAGTGTGATACTGGTATAAAAACAGGCACACAGACCAATGGAACAGAATAGAGAACCCAGTAATAAATCCAGATATAGCCAACTGATCTTTAACAAAATAAACAAAAACATAAAGTGAGGAAAGGACACCCTTTTCAACAAATGGTGCTGGGATAATTGGCTAGCCACATGTAGGAGAATGAAACTGGATCCTCATCTCTCACCTTATGCAAGAATCACCTCAAGATAGATTAAGGACTTAAACCTAAGACCCAAAACCATAAAAATTTTAGAAGATAACATTTGAAAAACCCTTCTAGACATTGGCTTAGGCAAGGATTTCATGACCAAAAACAAATGCAAATGCCATAAAAACAAAGATACATGGCTGAGACCTAATTATACTAAAGAGCTTACACACAGCAAAAGCAACAGTCAGCAGAGTAACCAGATAACCCATAGGGTGGGAGAAAATCTTCACAATCTATACATATGACAGAGGACTAATATCCAGAATCTACAACAAATTCAAACAAATCAGTAAGAAAAAAACAAACAATCCCATCAAAATGTGGGCTAAGGACATGAATAGACAATTCTCTAAAGAAGAAACACAAATGGCTAACAAACATATGAAAAAATATTCAACATCATTAATGATCAGGGAAATGCAAATCAAAACCACAATGTGATACCACCTTGCTCCTGCAAGAATGGTCATAATAAAAAAACAGCCGATGGTGGCATGGATGCAGTGAACAGGGAACACTTCTACACTGCTGGTGGGAATGTAAACTAGTACAGCCACTATGGAAACCAGTGTGGGGATTCCTTAAAGAACTAAAAGTAGAACTACCATTAGATCCAGCAATCCCACTACTGGGTATCTACCCAGAGGAAAAGAAGTCACTGTTTGAAAAAGATGTTTGTACAATTTATAGCGGCACAATTCACAATAGCAAAATCATGGAACCAACCCAACTGCCCATCAGTCAACAAGTGGATAGAGAAACTATGGTATATATAGATGATGGAATACTATACATCCATAAAAAGAATGAATTAATAGCATTTGCAGTGACCTGGATGAGAATGGAGACTATTATTCAAAGTGAAGTAACTAAGGAATGGAAAACCAAACATTTTATGTTCTCACTGATATGTGGGAGCTAAGCTATGAGGACACAAAGGCATAAGAATGATACAATGGTTTGCCAGTATTTTATTGAAGATTTTTGCATCGATGTTCATAAGGGATATTGGTCTAAAATTCTCTTTTTTTGTTGTGTTTCTACCAGGCTTTGGTATCAGGATGATGCTGGCCTCATAAAATGAGTTAGGGAGGATTCCCTCTTTTTCTATTGATTGGAATAGTTTCAGAAGGAATGGCACCAGCTCCTCCTTGTACCTCTGGTAGAATTCGGCTGTGAATCCATCTGGTCCTGGACTTTTTTTGGTTGATAAGCTATTAATTATTGCCTCAATGTCAGAGCCTGTTATTGGTCTATTCAGAGATTCAACTTCTTCCTGGTTTAGTCTTGGGAGGGTGTATGTGTCCAGGAATTTATCCATTTCTTCTAGATTTTCTAGTTTATTTGCGTAGAGGTGTTTGCAGTATTCTCTGATGGTAGTTTGTATTTCTGTGGGATGGGTGGTGATATCCCCTTTATCATTTTTTATTGTGTGTATTTGATTCTTCTCTCTTTTCTTCTTAGTCTTACAAGCAGTCTATCAATTTTGTTGATCTTTTCAAAAAAGCAGCTCCTGGATTCATTGATTTTTTGAAGGGCTTTTTTGTGTCTCTATTTCCTTCAGTTCTGCTCTGATCTTAGTTATTTCTTGCCTTCTGCTAGCTTTTGCATGTGTTTGTTCTTGCTTCTCTAGTTCCTTTAATTGTGATGTTAAGGTGTCAATTTTAGATCTTTCCTGCTTTCTCTTGTGGGCATTTAGTGCTACAAATTTCCCTCTACACACAGCTTTGAATGTGTCCCAGAGATTCTGGTATGTTGTGTCTTTGTTCTCGTTGGTTTCAAAGAACATCTTTATTTCTGCCTTCATTTCATTATGTACCCAGTAGTCATTCAGGAGCAGGTTGTTCAGTTTCCACGTAGTTGAGCAGTTTTCAGTGAGTTTCTTAATCCAGAGTTCTAGTTTGATTGCACTGTGGTCTAAGAGACAGTTTGCTATAATTTCTGTACTTTTACATTTGCTGAGGAGTGCTTTACTTCCAACTGTGTGGTCAATTGGAATAGGTGTGGTGTGGTGCTGAAAAGAATAATGTATATTCTGCTGATTTGTGGTGGAGAGTTCTGTAGATGTCTATTAGGTCTGCTTGGTGCAGAGCTGAGTTAAATACCTGGACATCCTTGTTAACTTTCTGTCTTGTTGATCTGTCTAATGTTGACAGTGGGGTGTTAAAGTCTCCCATTATTATTGTGTGGGAGTCTAAGTCTCTTTGTAGGTCTCTAAGGACGTGCTTTATGAATCTGGGTGCTCCTGTATTGGGTGCATATATATTTAGGATAGTTAGCTCTTCTTGTTGAATTGATCCCTTTACCATTATGTAGTGGCCTTCTTTGTCTCTTTTGATCTTCTTTGGTTTAAAGTCTGTTTTATCCGAGACTAGGATTGCAACCCCTGCCTTTTTTTGTTTTCCATTTGCTGGGTAGATCTCCCTCCATCGCTTTATTTTAAGCCTATGTGTGTCTCTGCACGAGATGGGTTTCCTGAATACAGCACACTGACGGGTCTTGACTCTTTATCCAATTTGCCAGTCTGTGTCTTTTAATTGGAGCATTTAGTCCATTTACATTTAAGGTTAATACTGTTATGTGAGAATTTGATCCTGTCATTATAATGTTAGCTGGTTGTTTTGCTCATTAGTTGATGCAGTTTCTTCCTAGCCTCGATGGTCTTTACAATTTGGCATGTTTTTGCAGTGGCTGGTACTGGTTGTTCCTTTCCATGTTTAGTGCTTCCTTCAGGAGCTCTTTTAGGGCAGACCTGGTGGCAGCACATCAAAAAGCTTATCCACCATGATCAAGTGGGCTTCATCCCTGGGATGCAAGGCTGGTTCAAAATATGCAAATCAATAAACATAATCCGGCATATAAACAGAACCAATGACAAAAACCACATGATTATCTCAATAGATGCAGAAAAGCCCTTTGACAAAATTCAAAAATCCTTCATGCTAAAAACTCTCAATAAATTAGGTATTGATGGGACATATCTCAAAATAATAAGAGCTATCTATGACAAACCCACAGCCAATATCATACTGAATGGGCAAAAACTGGAAGCATTCCCTTTAAAAACTGGCACAAGACAGGGATGCCCTCTCTTACCACTCCTATTCAACATAGTGTTGGAAGTTCTGGCCAGGACAATCGGGCAAGAGAAGGAAATAAAGGGTATTCAATTAGGAAAAGAGAAAGTAAAATTGTCCCTGTTTGCAGATGACATAATTGTATATCTAGAAAACCCCATCGTCTCAGCCCAAAATCTCCTTAAGCTGAGAGGCAACTTCAACAAAGTCTCACGATACAAAATCCATATGCCAAAATCACAAGCATTCTTATACACCAATAACAGACAAACAGAGAGCCAAATCATGAGTGAACTACCATTCACAATTGCTTCAAAGAGAATAAAATACCTAGGAATCCAACTTACAAGGGACGTGAAGGACCTCTTCAAGGAGAACTACAAACCACTGCTCAATGAAATAAAAGAGGATACAAACAAATGGAAGAACATTCCATGCTCATGGACAGGAAGAATAATATTGTGAAAAGGGCCATACTGCCCAAGGTAACTTATAGATTCAATGCCATCCCCATCAAGCTACCAATGACTTTCTTCACAGAATTGGAAAAAACTACTTTAAAGTTCATATGGAACCAAAAAAGAGCCCTCATTGCCAAGTCAATACTAAGCCAAAAGAACAAAGCTGGAAGCATCATGCTACCTGACTTCAAACTTCGCTATGAGGCTACAGTAACCAAAACAGCATGGTACTTGTTCCAAAACAGAGATATAGACCAATGGAACAGAACAGAGCCCTCAGAAATAATGCTGCATATCTACAACTATCTGATCTTTGACAAACCTGACAAAAACAAGAAATGGGGAAAGGATTCCCTATTTAACAAATGGTGCTGGGAAAACTGGCTAGCCATATGTAGAAAGCTGAAACTGGATCCCTTCCTTACACCTTAGACAAAAATTAATTCAAGATGGATTAAAGACTTACATGTTAGACCTAAAACCATAAAAACCCTAGAAGAAAACCTAGGCAATACCATTCAGGATATAGGCATGGGCAAGGACTTCATGTCTAAAACACCAAAAGCAATGGCAACAAAAGCCAAAATTGACAAATGGGATCTAATTAAACTAAAGAGCTTCTGCACAGCAAAAGAAACTACCATCACAGTGAACAGGCAGCCTACAGAATGGGAGAAAATGTTTGCAATCTACTCATCTGACAAAGAGCTAATATCCAGAATCTACAATGAACTCAAACAAATTTACAAGAAAAGAACAAACAACCCCTTCGACAAGTGGGCAAAGGATATGAACAGACACTTCTCAAAAGAAGACATTTATGCAGCCAACAGACACATGAAAAAATGCTCATCATCACTGGCCATCAGAGAAACGCAAATCAAAACCACAATGAGATATCATCTCACACCAGTTAGAATGGCCATCATTAAAAAGTCAGGAAACAACAGGTGCTGGAGAGGATGTGGAGAAATAGGAACACTTTTACACTGTTGGTGGGACTGTAAACTAGTTCAACCATTGTGGAAGTCAGTGTGGCGATTCCTCAGGGATCTAGAACTAGAAATACCATTTGACCCAGCAATCCCATTACTGGGTATATACCCAAAGGATTAAAAAACATGCTGCTATAAAGACACATGCACATGTATGTTTATTGCGGCACTATTCACAATAGGAAAGACTTGGAACCAACCCAAATGTCCAACAATGATAGACTGGATTAAGAAAATGTGGCACATATACACCATGGAATACTATGCAGCCATAAAAAATGATGAGTTCATGTCCTTTGTAGGGACATGGATGAAGCTGGAAACCATCATTCTCAGCAAACTATCTCAAGGACAAAAAAACAAACACTGCATGTTCTCACTCATAGGTGGGAATTGAACAATGAGAACACATGGATACAAGAAGGGGAACATCACACACCAGGGCCTGTTGTGGGGTGGGGGGAGGGGGAGGGATAGCATTAGGAGATATACCTAATGTTAAATGATGAGTTAATAGGTGCAGCACAGCAACATGGCACATGTATACATATGTAACAAACCTGCACGTTGTGCACATGTACCCTAAAACTTAAAGTATAATAATAATAAAAAAAGAATGATACAGTGGACTTTGAGGACTTGGGGGAAAGTGTGGGAGGGGATGAGGATTAAAGGACTACAAATATGATACAGTGTATGCTGCTCCGGGTGATGGGTGCACGAAAATCTCACAAATCACCACTAAAGAACTTACTCATGTAACCAAATACCAGCTGTAAACCAATAACTTATGGAAAAATTTAAAAAAATTAAATTTTTAAAAAAGAACTCATTACAAACTTTAAGAAACCCAGCAGTTCTCTGAAAAGAAACTCTCTTTGGGGAATTGGAACTTGCTATTAAAAAAAAAATGAGTGGGGAAGAAAAATACTTTTTACATAATAGTTTGTTGTTTTATTTATGTCACTATCACTGCACCTCAAAGAAGACTTTATTACTGTTAGTTAAAAAATCATTGAGAAGAAAGAAGCATCATTCACCTTTCAATTCTAAACAAGCCTTCCATTTCCTGTTTTTTTTTTTTTTTATTGAGACAGGCTTTTTGATTGAGATAGGTTTTGTTTTTCTATTTGCTGTTAATTTATTCTAAAACTTAAAAAAGCTGACATACTCTTTTTAATAACCCTTCTTCACATTTACTAGATTGTGCCAATAGAATTTAGGAGTAGTTCTAAAATATTACATTTATATAAAATGGAGGCTGCAGAGAATTTTTATTTAATATTTGTTGAAATCAGCAAGTTTTTTTCTAAGATTTAGGCAGAAAAGACTTACAAAAAGAACCAGTGGAATAAGTTGAAAATACCTCACATAAATTTTAGCAGAAAAAGAACTAAAGCACAAAACCTCAGCAACCTTTAAGTATCTAAACCAAAATTACTTTAACAAAAATTTTTTTTAACTTTTATTTTAGGGTCGGGGTACATATGCAGGTTTGTGATACAGCTAAACTTGTGCCATGGGGGGTTTTGTACAGATTATTTCATCACCCAGATACTAAGCCTAGTACTCAATGTTTATTTTTTCCTGATCATCTCCCTCTTCCCACACTACTCAAATAGGCACCAGCACCTGTTGCTCCCCTCTGTGTCCATGAGTTCTCATCATTTAGTTCCTACTTATAAGTGAGAACCTGGAGTATTTTGTTTTCTGTTCCTGCGTTAGTTTGCTAAGGATAATGGCCTCTAGTTCCATCCACGTTCCTGCAAAAGACATGATCTTATTATTTTTTATGGCTACATAGAATTTCATGGTATATATGTACCACATTTTCTTGATCCAGTCTATCATTGATTGACATTTAGGTTGATTCCATGTCTTTGCTATTGTGAGTAGTGCTGCAATAAACATTCACATGTGTGTGTCTTTATGGTAACATGATTTATATTCCTTTGGGTATATACCCAGTAATGGGACTGTTGGGTCGAATGGTATTTCTGTTTCTAGCTCTTTGAGGAATTGCCATACTGCTTTCCACAATGGTTGTACTAATTTACACTCTACTAACAATGTATAAGCATTACCCTTTCTCCACAACCTTGCCAGCATCTGTTATTTTTTAACTTTTTAACAGTAACCATTCTGACTGGTGTGAGGTGGTATCTCATTGTGGTTTTGATTTGCATTTCTCTAATTCTGTTCCATTTGTCTACATGTGTGTTTTTGTACCAGTACTACGCTGTTTTGGTTACTGTAGCCCTGTACTATAGTTTGAGGTCAGGTAACACAATGCCTCCAGCTTTGCTCTTTTTGCTTAGGATTGCCCTGGATACTCAGACTCTTTTTTGGTTCCATATGAAGTTTTTTCCAGTTCTGTGAAGAATGTCATTGGTTGTTAAATAGGAATAAATTGCTTTGGGCAGTATGGCCATTTTAATAATACTGATTCTTCCTATCCATTAGCACGGGATGTGTTTCCATTTGTTTGTGTCATCTCTGATTTCTTTGAGCAGTGTTTTGTGTTTCTCATTGTAGAGATCTTCCACCTCCCAGATTAGCTATATTCCTAGGTATTTTATTCTTTTCGTGGCAATTGTGAATGGGATGGCACTCCTGATTTAGCTCTTGACATGGCTGTTATTGGTGTATAGGAACACTAGTAATTTTTGTTCATTGATTTTGTATCCTGAAATTTTGTCAAAGTTGTTTATCAACTGAAGGAGCTTTTGGTCCAAGACTATGTGGTTTTCTAGGGATAGAATTATGTTGTCTGCAAACAGGGATAGTTTGATTTCCTCTCTTATTTAGATGCAATTTATTTCTTTCTCTTGCCTCATTGCTCTGGCCAGGTCTTCCAAAACTATGTTGAATAGGAGTAGTGAGAGAGGGCATCCTTGTCTTGTGCCAGTTTTCACGGTGAATGCTTCTAGCTTTTGTTCATTCAGTATAATGTTGGCTGTTGGTTTGTCATAAATGGCTCTTATTATTTTGAAGCATGTTCCTCCAATACGTAGCTTATTGAGAGTTTCTAACATAAAGGGATGTTGAATTTTATTGAAAGCATTTTCTGCATTGAGATAATCACGTGGTTTTTGTCTTTAGTCATGTTTATGTGATAAATCATACTTATTGATTTGCATATGTTAAACTAATCTTGCATCCTAGGAATGAAGCCTATTTGATTATGGTGGACTCAGTTTTTGATTCAGTTTGCAAGTATTTTGCTGAGGATTTTTGCATCAATGTTCATCAAGGATATTGGCCTGAAGTTTTCTTTTTTGTTGTTGTATCTCTGCCAGTTTTGGTATAAGGATGATGCTGGCCTCATAGGATGAGTTAAGGAGGAGTCCCTTCTCCTCAATTTTTTGCAATAGTTTTAGTAGAAATGGTACTAATTCTTCTTTGTACATCTGGCAGAATTCAGCTATGAACCCACCCAGTCCTCAGCTTTTTTTGGTTTGTAGGATATTTATTACTGATTCAGTTTCAGAGCTCATTATTGGTTTATTCAGGGAAGAAATTTCTTCCTGGCTCAGTCTTGGGAGAATATATGTTTCCAGAAATTTATCCATCTCTTCTAGGTTTTTTAGTTTGTGTGCATAGAGGCGTTCATAATAGTTTCTCATGGTTTTTATTTCTATGGCATCCGTGGTAACATCTATTTTGTTGATTCTAATTGTGTTTATTTGGATCTTCTCTTGTTTTTTATTAGTCTAGCTAGAGGCCTATCTCATTAATTTTTTCAAAAACCCAACTCCTTGATTTGTTGATCTTATGAATGGTATTTCATGTCTTGATTTCCTTCAGTTCAGCTCTGATTTTGATTATTTTTTGACTACTGCTAGCTTTGGGGTTGGTTTGCTCTTGCTTCTCTAATTCTTTCAGTTGTGATGTTAGGTTGTTAATTTGGGATCTTTCTAACTATTTGGTGTGGGCATTTAGTGCTATAAATTTTCCTCTTAATACTGCCTTAGTTGTGTCCCAGATATTCTGGTATGTTGTATCTTTTTTCTCATTAGTTTTAAAGAACTTCTTGATTTCTGCCCTCATGTCATTATTCACTCAAAAGTCACTCAGGAGCAGGTTATTTAATTTCCATGTAATTGCATGATTTTCATTGATTTTTTACTCTTGACTTCTATTTTTGTTGCGCTGTGGTCCAAGAGTGTGTTTGCAGAATTAATTTATTACTTTATAATTTTTTAACCAGCAAATAGACAAATGATATTCTGACTAAAATTTCTGTCTTCCTAGAAGCCAGAGAATGAATTAAGTTACATTTCAAAGTTACCTTCCAGGGTCATTAAAGCTATCCTTCATCTGCTTCCAATCAGACTAAAGTAGATCTAAAGAGCAGGACTGTGGATATTATATTCACTGCTACATCCTCAACTCATGATAGGTATTCAGTAAATACTTGTTCTTGAAAATTTACTTTGTTTCCTCTGTGATAATTCCTCTTTTGTGGAGTCAACAAACCTTATCTAGATTTTCTGCTTATTTTAATAAAAGAACTTTTCAGTGTCAGTGGACAAGAAACAGAAGACTAAACTATCAAGATGGAGAAAACATTTTTAATCCCATCTACTAATGGAAACTACATGTAGTTTATCCAGAGCATCCCCTGTAAGCATACCAGACCACTTCATGTAAGTAAATATTACCAAAGAAAATCTGAGCAGGGACAGAATGCCTTAAGATAATGATTTCTCAACCTGGGGAGTTGGAAGATGGGGGGGATTCTCAGTATACTGGGTAGAAGACGATGGATATGAAATAAGAAAACCATATTATTTTATGCAAATTCAAATTCAGAAAATGAAATAAAGACAAATTATAGACAACAAATCTTGCAAATTCTTGGCTGAGGTTAAAAGATTGGGAAAAAAGTTGGTGATGCGTATGAGTCAATCTGTGAATATGTTTAAGAAACTTGCACATTTTTAACATATGAATATGTTGCTACCTTAAAACTTAAGTGGGACCTTAAAGATAAATAAAGTGAGGAATAGAAATGACGAATTAATTAATATTTGTTAGTCATGTGTCAGGTGTTGGGATTTTGCCCTACTGACTTCACCAAATGTTGGGTGGTCTCCTTTACACAGCCAGATGCACATCAACTTCTGATACTGTATCTATACACTTTCATTTCCCAAGAGATTTAACACCAGAATGCTCCAGCTAAATGCACTTGCTTTATTTCTGGCTAAGGCATCTCTTGAGCTGGTTTTCTACTATAATGACCCCGATTTCACTACTCAGAAACGTGCAGAATGTCCTTGACTTCCTTCCATAAAGTCGGATCCTCTGTTTTCCCTCCTATGGGTTCCAACACAGTCCTATTGAGCCCCCCGAGGCAAATTTCACACCCTGTTCCAACTGCCTAGCATGCTCTTCTCCTTCAGGCCAAATGCCTGACACTTGTTCTCTCACTTCATTCGGGTCTCTGCTCAAGTGTAAACTCATTAGAGATATCATCCCTGATCACCTTGCCTAAAATAACACCTCTTCACTCTCTGTGTCCAATCAGCCCTCCAATAACACCTTACTCTATTCATTACTCTATATTTTTCCTTATATAGCATGTATCACCACCTGACATCCTATTGTATTATGTTATGACGTGTGTGAATGTGTATGTGTGTATGTGTATATATGTATGTTTCTGGTCTACTAACTAGTAATTACATCCGTGAAGGTAGAAACTTTATTTTATTCTTATTATATCCCTAACAGTTCTAAGCACATAGCAGACACAAAATAAATATTGATTAAATAGGTGAATAAATGAATCTTATTTTACCAGTTGAATATCAAGATATAAACGAGAAAAGGTACAGTTTTGCTACTACTTGCAAAATCACTACTAGTAGGATGATGACATTATATGTCTTTGAAGCCTTATATCTAATTTTTTAGAAAACAGAACTATGTCTACCAAAATAAACATAATTTCTGAATCATTAGAAATGTTTGTCAGAGCAATCAATACATGGAAAACTATGCAAAAGATAGAGTCAGATGATTGATATTTTTAGGTATGTTCTGTTAGCAATTTTTAGTTTATAAAAACTTTGACTCTCTTAAGAAAAATGACATCAAAGAGAAATTCCCAGATACTAACAGGCTTTTAAAATACATACATATACATATATATAGAGAGAGAGAGAGAGTATCTGCTGGTAATATAAAACTATGAAAAATTATGATTCCTGACCTGTAAAAACGGAGCACATTCATGCTAATTTCATGGGTCTGCCAAGCCAAGAAATCAACTTTTCACTTTTCTCACTACAGAAAAACACTGAAGTGCCATTTTGGTGGCAAGAATGAACAACAACATTCATTCTTTGGTATTTTTCCTTTTTCATCATTTATAGTTGTCAGAGCAGTGATCCTAGCATTGTTCCACATAGTCAAATCACACTCAACTTCGTCATTCTGTAGCTTCTTTTACATGATAAGAAGAAATTTTAGCAGTTTTCATTATAATGTACATGCTGAATTCTGCATTGTTTATGCTCACACACAGGGATTCTAAACACAATTTATTATTGTTCAGACAAATACCCAGGGAAGAGAATTCCTCGATGTTCACAATTCATGCATCTTTATTCTTCATTTAAATAAGCACAATCAACAACTCCTCTGATGAGGAAATGCCAGGGCAGAAGCACTTCAGTTTCCTAAAAGAAGAAGTCTCTAAAATCCTGGACATACCATATTTTAGATGTCTTACCCAAAAGTCCCACAGAAAAAAGAGTTATGTATGAAAATAATATTATTGGCTGGGCGCAGTAGCTCGCATCTGTAATCCCAGCACTGCTCCCATCTATAATCCCAGCACTGCTTGAATCTATAATCCTAGCACTTTGGGAGGCCAAGGTGGGCAGATCACCTGAGGTCAGGAGTTCAATACCAGCTGGCCAACGTGGTGAAACCCCGTCTCCACCAAGAAATACAAAAATTAGCCAGGCATGATGGTGTGCGCCTGTAATCCCAGCTACTTGGGAGGCTGAGGCAGAAGAATTGCTTGAACCTGGGAGGCAGAGGTTGCAGTGGGCCAAGATCACGCCACTGTACTCCAGCCTGGGTGACACAGCAAGAGTCCATCTCAAAAAAAAAGAAAGAAAGAAAGAAAAAATAGAAAGAAAGAAAGAAAGAAAGAAAGAAAGAAAGAAAGAAAGAAAGAAAGAAAGAAAGAAAGAGAAAATCATATTATTAACAGTTCACAAGGTACTAAGTATATTGATAATAGGGAGAAATCTCCTGTCACCTTGGTACTGGCTGACATGTGGACTCTGACAGAAGAGTGGGTATCTGTGCCATAGATGCTTCAGTGATGTCATCACAGGCATAGTTTTAGTCTCACCTGACACAAAAGGTGATTATAGTTTTAAATAATAATCATGAAGGCAAGTAATTTACATTTCAGCCTAATAAAAGCACTAAGACCTTCCTTAGCCAAGCAGCTGAAATCCTGCTAATGAGATTCATTACTGGCCTGCTTAATTACCTCATACATCTTTATCTGCTGATTCCAGCTCTCATCACCTGCAGAACTACACATCATTCTTATAAATTATGTGAATCTCTTCAGAGTGAAACATTTCCGAGCAAAGCACTACAACTTTAGGTAATGTAGCAGAATGATCTCTGCTACAAGAGACTCAACTACTAACTATATTCCCGGACAAGTTATTTTTCAATTAATGTTTCATGAGTAAATCTATTAGAAGCACTGTGGTAGTTAGCCCTGGAGAATAGAAAGATAACTCTAATGATAGTTTGGACCTCCAGGTCAAGGGTATGGGTACATCACAGTGTATGTGTATTTCTACAATCTCATAGAAAAAAATAGGATATGGCCACATAGAATTATAATATTACTGTATTCACTGCCACAGTAAGATGCATTTTTAAGAGTTAAGAATCTTTCCATCTCTTACTATAGTCTCTAAAAGTCTAAAACATCTATTCTTTGAATATTTCATATCACTGGCCCATAAAACTCCCTTGGCCTGATGCTTTGGTGGTGCTGACTGGAGAAAGAGCTAGATTTTTAACAATCACTATTATTTGTTTTATATTTATTTGTCTCCTTGGGTTTGTACATCATTATCAATTTGCTTTTGAATTTTAACAATATATTTTATTTAACCCAGTATATCTAAAATACTACCATTTCAACATGTAATCAAAATTTAAAATTTGTAATGAGACATTTTCCATTCTTAGTAAATAATGTCTGCTAAATCCAGTGCATGTTTTACACTTACAGTACATCTCAATTCAGACTCGACACATTTCAAGTGCTCACTAGCCCCACATGGCTACAGACTACCATATCAAACAGAGCAGTTCTAGATCTTAACTCCACTGACTTTTCAGACCTAATGATTCTCACACTATCTTGTTCTGTAGTGACTGTGCTGCAAATACCTTGCCTAGATTCTGACATGATTTCCCATTTCTAAGCTACTGTTCACATCAAACTTTAAACTCCTAAATCGCTGATTCCAGAAATGGACACTTTGCTTGGCTCTCTCAATACTTATTTCCTGTCTGACTATCATTGTCCTGCTGCTACATATCTGGCATGACATCAAGTAATTATTTAGACTTTTCTCATTAGAAGAGAGTTCTAGTTTATAGAAAAGGTATCATTGAGTGCAAGAACATGCTGAATTCTCTGTGGATTCTTTAGATTTACCTACAGGGAGCTTAACTATTTGGAATATAAGACTATTCTCTGGTTCCCAGATCCACTCATGGCTACTTACTGCTTGCTGATGTAGTATACAAAAGAAAATAGCTTTTTAAACATCAGAAGCTAAATATCATCTTGGTCTTTCTCTTTAAATTTGTTCATTGAAAAATTCCTAATTTGTTCCCACAGGCCACTGAATGATTCGATGTTTCAAGTAGAATGGGGTCAATGTTATGTGCTCAGAAAGGCAGAGGGAAAAAAAAGTATATAAATAATTTTCAAAATATACCCAACTCTCTCACTCCCAGTTAACTTGGAAACCTTGATAGTCTTTTAACTTTTCTATTTTACCTCTGAGGCCAAACCTCTGTGATTACAAGTGTATGCTCACAGGCCAACTTTAACCTTGAAGATGTGTTTTGTTGGCTCACACAGTGTTTAAAATTCATCTGAACCTACATTTAGAAATTGGGAGCTTAGCCTGGGCACGGTGGCTCACACCTGTAGTCCCAGCACTTTGGGAGGCTAAGGTCAGGAGTTGAGATCCTTTGAGACCAGCTTGGCCAATGTAGTGAGACCCCGTCTCTAATAAAAATACAAAAATTAGCCACTGGTGGCACACGACTGTAATCCCAGCTACTCAGGAGGCTGAGGTAAGAGAATCAGTTGAAACTGGCAGGAAGAGGCTGCAGTGAGCCAAGATCGCACCACCATACTCCAGCTTGGGCAATAGAGTGAGACTCTGTCCCGAAAGAAAGAAAGAAACTAGGGGCTTTCATGTAAACATTCAGCTTTCTAGTTTCCTTTAAAAAGTTGGAAGACTCATTCACACTAAGCAATCCTCCCACGTGGTACTTTTAGGCAGAGTTGGACTTGAGAGGGGCCACACTTTCTAGTTTGATGTACCAATTTTTATTTTCCAAGAAGCACATTTGTTTCAACTAAAGACTGAAATTTATTGGAATGAAGCCATGTGACAATTATTTTAATAAGCGTCTTACCACAAATAGAACAAAATATATGAAACATAAATCCTCAGTTTAATATAAAATGGGCACCTATATCATCACAACTCAAACTATAACGTATTGCCAGCACCAAGGATCCCTCCGTTTGTCCATTCCCAATCAGAACCTCTATCTTCCCTAGGGAAATGACCACTCTTATAACACTTGAGATTTTTTTTTGTTCATCTTGCCTTCCTTTTTAGACCTATGGCTATATATGCATGCTTAAACAATAAAGTTTAGTTTCACCCAATTATAAACAATATAAATGGAATCATGCTATATGTTTTGTGCTATTTATTTTATTCAAAATTATGTTCATAAAATTCATCAGTGTTGTTGCCAGTAGCTATCATATGTACAATTTCAATGCTGTATTCTACTCATTTGAGCGAATTTGCTGAAATTTATTTCTCAATTATATTCTTCATAGTCATTTGGATTGGTTCTAGCTTTGGGATAAAGCTGATACAAACAATGCTGTTACAAAAAATGCTGAAGGGGACACTCTTATACATGGATCTTGACGCAGATACTCACAAGCAGCTCTAAAATATATTCCCAGGAGTAGAATTGTTAGGTCGAAGAGAGGCTCATTGGAGACTCAGCACCCAACGTTTTTACTGGCAGCTTGTCAATGGGCATGCTTTGCCTGGAATATGCAAAAATTCTAGACTCCAGAAGGAAAACAGGTGTTAAGTATAAACCAAATTGTTTGCACAAAGAGTTTAGGCATAGTCAGCCACTCTTATCCATTAAAGTGGTGGAAACCCTCCCAAAATTCAAGTTCTCAGACACCAGCCAAGGCCAACCTTTCTAAACAGTCCTATCAAAGGCTAGCACTCGGCCTGCTGTGTGTTTTAACTCTTCTCTGTACATGCCCCAATACCAGACTCACTCAATTACTATTGCTTTGTAATAAGCCTTTATATCTGGAGTTTAAAATACTCCAGCTTTGACTTTCTTTAAAATTGACTTGGTTATTCTTTGCCTCTGGAATTTTCACATAATTTTAGCATCAGCTAATCAGTTTACACATCCAATCATTGATAGGATTTTGATTGGGATTACATTGAATTATACATCATTTAGGGTAAACTGACATCTTTACGATATGCAAAGTTCAATTCTTGAAGAAGAATTATGTCACCATTAGATCAATGGAACAGAACAGAGCCCTCAGAAATAATGCCGCATATCTACGACTATCTGATCTTTGACAAACCTGACAAAAACAAGAAATGGGGAAAGGATTCCCTATTTAATAAATGGTGCTGGGAAAACTGGCTAGCCATATGTAGAAAGCTGAAACTGGATCCCTTCCTTACACCTTATACAAAAATTAATTCAAGATGGATTAAAGACTTAAATGTTAGACCTAAAACCATTAAAATCCTACAAGAAAACCTAGGCAATACCATTCAGGACATAGGCGTGGGCAAGGACTTCATGTCTAAAACACCAAAAGCAATGGCAACAAAAGCCAAAATTGACAAATGGGATCTAATTAAACTAAAGAGCTTCTGCACAGCAAAAGAAACTACCATCACAGTGAACAGGCAACCTACACAATGGGAGAAAATTTTTGCAACCTACTCATCTGACAAAGGGCTAATATCCAGAATCTACAATGAACTCAAACAAATTTACAAGAAAAAAACAAACAACCCCATCAAAAAGTGGGCAAAGGACATGAACAGACACTTCTCAAAAGAAGACATTTATGCAGCCAAAAAACACATGAAAAAATGCTCATCATCACTGGCCATCAGAGAAATGCAAATCAAAACCACAGTGAGATACCATCTCACACCAGTTAGAATGGCCATCATTAAAAAATCAGGAAACAACAGGTGCTGGAGAGGATGTGGAGAAATAGGAACACTTTTACACTGTTGGTGGGACTGTAAACTAGTTCAACCATTGTGGAAGTCAGTGTGGCAATTCCTCAGGGATCTAGAACTAGAAATACCATTTGACCCAGCCATCCCATTACTGGTTATATACCCAAAGGACTATAAATCATGCTGCTATAAAGACACATGCACACGTATGTTTATTGTGGCACTATTCACAATAGCAAAGACTTGGAACCAACCCAAATGTCCAACAACGATAGACTGGATTAAGAAAATGTGGCACATATACACCATGGAATACTATGCAGCCATAAAAAATGATGAGTTCGTGTCCTTTGTAGAGACATGGATGAAATTGGAAAACATCATTCTCAGTAAACTATCGCAAGGACAAAAAACCAAACACCGCATGTTCTCACTCATAGGTGGGAATTGAACAATGAGAACTCATGGACACAGGAAGGGGAACATCACACTCCGGGGACTGTTGTGGGGTGGGGGGAGGGGGGAGGGACAGCATTAGGAGATATACCTAATGCTAAATGACAAGTTAATGGGTGCAGGAAATCAACATGGCACATGGATACATATGTAACAAACCTGCACATTGTGCACATGTACCCTAAAACCTAAAGTATAATAAAAAAATAATAATAATAAAAAAAAAAAAAAGAATTATGTCACCATTTACTTAGGTCTTTAAAATCCCTCCATTTTAAAAAATGTTTTCCATGCAGCATTTTATATCTATGAAAAGATATAAATTACTTGATAATTTTTAAAGCTCTTGTGTCATTTTTTAACTATTTGTTTTTAGCTCATAGAAATAAATTAATTTTTGTATCCATCAAACTTGCCAAACTCTTATTAATTTTAAGAATGTATGTGTACACTCTTCCAGATGAAATAAGAAGCAGCATAGCATAGTTAGGAGCATAGATTCTGGAACCAAAGCACCAGCTCCACTACTTACCAGTGTGTGACCTCAGGTAAGTTGCAATCTCTTTATCTTTCTGTTCCTTACCTGGAAAATAGACATAACAATTATACCTTCCTCAGGGGTTGGTATGAGGATTCACTGAGATTATGTAATAGAAGCACCTAGCACAATCTCTGGCATGTACTAAGCATTAAATAATGGTCCTTATTACCATCATCATTATCATCACTATATATACACATGATCATCATATTTAGCCCCATAGACATTACTATTTTTGTTTATAAAGTCAGTGCCCCATTAGATTTAGTGACATATTTACCTGTTTCTTTTCATTCTTTTCTGCATTCCAGCTCTCTCCTCTGGAATCTCTGTCCTTCCATCTCACGTACATCTTTAGAAATTTCTCTAGTGACAGACTATATATTTTTATTTTAAAATGTTTTTATTTCACCATCTCTTTTACAAAATACTGCCACTGGGTATAGACATTCAGAGCTGGCAGTTATTTGCTTCTCTGTGCATTGAGGTTATCGATCTACTACCTCCTAGCTTCCAGTTTCTATTGTGCTGTCAAGAAGTTGACTGTCAGTCTAAACCTTAATCCACTAAACAGAATCATTTTTTTCTCTAAATCATATTTTTTCTGTAGCTTTATTACAATGTGTAGTTCATTGTATTTACCCTACTCGTGATTTGTTGTGCTTAAGCCTATTGATTGCCTGTAATCCCAGCACAATGGGAGGCCGAGGCAGGCAGATCACTTGAGGCCAGGAGTTCGAGACCAGCCTGGCCAACATGGTGAGACCCTGTCTCTGCTAAAAATACAAAAATTAGCTAGGCATGGTGGTACATACCTGTAATTCCAGCTACTCAGGAGGCTGAGGCAGGAGAATCACTTGAACCCGGGAGCAGAGGTTGCAGTGAGCCGAGATTTCACCACTGCACTCCGGCCTGGGCAACAGAGTGAGACGCTGTCTTAAAAAACAAAAAAACAAAAAACTTGTTGATTGTTGGCTTTCATTATTTCTTAAAAATTTTCTCCAAATATCCTTCTACCTATTATTTCTCTCCACTCTTTCTGAAATGCTAAGTTCATGTTAGTCCTTATGATCTTATCTAGTATTGTTTCTTCACCTATTTTCCTCTCATCTTTTTTACTTTCTGATTCATTCTGGATAGCTTTTTTTTTTTTTTTGCCTTATCTGTCTGTACTTAAATTTTCTCCAGGTTTGACTAACTTGTTCTATTTGATTCATTTTCAAATCTGCTAGATCACATTTGATAGATTTCTGTCCCCTGAATCCAATTTCATTTTGCCTTTTATTTAAATAGTAAATAGTGTTGTTTTATAGACTGTCATAATTACAATATCTATAGATTTGCAGGATTTCTTTTGATTATAGTGTCTGCTGGTTCTAATCTGTGATACTTTGTTTCTTTGTGTTGTCTTTGATTGCATGCTGTATATTATTATATGCTGTATGTAATACCCTAAAAAGGCTGGGCATGGTGGCTCACACCTGTAATCACAGCGCTTTGGGAGGCCAAGGCTGGTGGATCACCTGAGGTCAGGAGTTCAAGACCAGCCTGGCCAATATGGCAAAACTTTGTCTCTACTAAAAAATACAAAAAATTAGCCAGGCATGGTAGCAGCGCCTGTATTCCCAGCTACTCAGGAGGCTGAGGCAGGGAGAATTGCTTGAACCTGGGAGGCGGAGGTTGCAGTGAGCCGAGATTGCGCCACTGCACTTCAGCCTGGGTGACAGAGTGAGACTCCATCTCAAAATAACTAAATAAATAAAGTATTATTTGTAGAAATAACCTGAAGCCTGGAATGAAAATATATTTCTCCAGAGAAGATCTTATAGTGTCCTTGGAGCATATTAGTCCGGTACCATTTTAAATTACATTTGTGGCGTGACATATTTTGGACCTCCCGGGTGATATAATTTGGGGGCTGCCCAGCTTCTTGAGTGCTAGTATACTACTAGTTCCTTTTTGCCCTGAGAGTATGGCTCCTTGGGTTCACAATTTAAAGTGAGGGCAGTCACTTATTAGACATCCTACTTTGAGCAATTATCGGGCTTTGATTTCTGTTAGCTTTTCCTGGGAAGCTGTCAAAGTCGGTATTCAAATTGACAACAATGGGCAAAACCCTGAGGACAAAGTAGCATCTCTACTCCCCTTATCTCTCTGACTTCCCAAATCCTCTTCAACCTTGGCCTGTTATCTTTTTACTATTTTGTCAGATTCTTAGTGCTTTTTAATAATATAGTAGGCTGGGTGCTGTGGCTTATGCCTGTAATCCCAACACTTGAGGAGGCCAAGGCAGGAGGATTGCTTGAAGCCAGGAGTTCAAGAAGAGCCTGGGCAACATAGGGTGAGACCCCATCTCCACACAAAAAAATTCTGAAAAGTAACCAGGCGTGGTGGTGCACACTTATAGTCCTAGCTTCTGGGGAGGGTGAGGTGAAAGAATGACTTAAGCCCAGGAGTTTGAGGCTGCAGTGAGCTGTGATCACACCACTACCCTTCAGTGTGGTTAACAGAGCAAGACCCTGTCTCAAAAAAAGAAAAGAGAAAGAATATCGTTTACATATTTCATCCAGCATTTTTAATAGTTTACAGCAGGCAAGTTTGGCGAACTAACCTAAGCCACTATGGAAAAGGAAGTCCCATTATGTACTTTATATTCTCTTTCATATTTTTTCTTTTGTTATTTCTCTAATTGTGTTCCAAAGAATGTCTCACTTACTGATGTTTGCAAAGAGCCAACCAGCTTTGATTGCTTTTTCTGTTTGTTTTCTATTGTATTCTTTTTTATAATCAATGCTTTCCTTGCATGTTTTAATTACTTTTCTTGATTCTAATTAGAATACTCAGCTATTCCATTTTTCTTGTTTTCAAGTAATTGCATATAAAGTTATAGACATTTCTCTGAATACATTTTTGTCATGTTTTCTAGATGGTTTGTAATATCAGTCTTTACATCCCCTTTAAACAACAATTTATTTAGAAAAGTGTTACACTTTTTTAAAGTTGAATACATTTTATCCTATATTTTTATTATTAATCTGTTTACATTGTTATGAGTTCGGAGAATGTGGGCTTTAATTATTTTTATTGAAATTTCTTTATGAAACAATATATGATCAAATATATTTGTGTTCCATAGGTATTTGCAAATAATATTCATTCTCCGTTCAAGACAAAATTCTTCATTAGATATTAATTCAAATTTTTTAATTGGTTATTTAAATCCCCTATAATTATATTTTTAATTTTCTCAATTTGACTATTTCTGAGAACAGAGTTGGGGTAGGCAGAATAATGGTCCTCCAAAGACGTCCACATCTTAATCCCTGAAAACTGTAAATGTGTACTTTACATGGCAAAGAAGAATTAGGTTTCAGTTGGAATTAAGATTGCAAAAAGGCTGACCTTAAAGTAGGGAGATTGGCCGGGCTCACGCCTGTTATCCCAGCACTTTGGGAGGCTGAGGTGAGTGATCACTTGAGCCCAGGACTTCCAGACCAACCAGGACAACTTAATGAGACTCTGTCTCTACAAAAAATAAAAAAAATCAGCCAGGTGTGGTGGTGCATACCTGTACTCCCAGCTACTCAGGTGGCTGTGATGAGAGGATTGCTTGAGCCCGGGAAGTCAAGGCTGCAATAAGCTACGGTCACTGCCACTGCACTCCAGTCTAGGCAACAGAGCAAGACTCTGTCTCAAAAAAAAAAAAAAAAAAAAAAAGGAGATTATCCTGGATTATCTGGATAGTCCCAATGTAATCACAAAGGCTCTGAAAAGTAGATGATGGAAAAAGTGGGCCATAAGTCAAGAAATGTGGGAGGCTGCTAGAAGCTGGGAAGGGCAAGGAAACAGCACTATTGAAAATACTGTCAACAATATACCGTCATTTTTACTTTCCCTCAGAGCCTCCGAAAATGAATACAGCCCTGAGGACACTTCACTTTTAGCCCGGTGAGACCCATTTTAGACTTCTAGAGAATCAGATAGTAAATTTGTGGTGTTGTAAGCCACTAAATTTGTGATAACTTGTTAGAACAATGATGAAAACTAACATAAAAGGCTTTTTAAAATCTCTTTGTATTCCTAACATTTTTGCTCTATAATTTTTGCATAAAGATACAAACACCTCATACTGTATTATAATTAACATAATGGCATGATGCCATGCAATCCTTTCCACCTTGAGTGTTTTTTCTAATTTTAATATTACTGCAACTTTATTATCATTTTGCTGTTTTATTGTTACTTGTTTTTATTTTCAAACTTCCTGCTTATTTGTTAACTCTATTTGACCATTTCTGTGATGTAATCATCATTGTTCATTGTAATGTCTAAGTTGTGCCTTATTCCTGCCATTTTGTTTCATGTTCTGATTGTTTATGTTTTGCTCTCTTTTTTGTTTCATGTTGGATTAATCAGGACTTTGGGATGAGGCGGGGGCTATTCATTGGTTCTTTGTTTTCTCTAATTATTCATTCTATTTCTGGCAATTTCCCTTTTTTACTTCTTTTTTTGTTTCTTCCTTTCTCTTTCTTTATCAAAAGACATTAATGAGCAGGTTTTGAGGGGAAAAAATCGCGGGGTTTTGACTTTTTTCTCTCCTGAACACTTTAATAATGTTTTTATATTATTTTTATAACACAAATTCCCCTTTTTTTCAATTTATTTTTACTTTTCCTGGATTTTTCTGGATTTCTGCCTCAAGGAATTCTCCCAAAGAGTATTTAGATGGTAAACTTTCTGAGACTAACAAGTCTGAAAATGTCTTTATTTTACTTTCACACTTGAACACCAGTTTTCTGAATAAAGGTGTTGGCTAAAACAATAGTACTGTCTCAAATTTTGAGGGTATCACTGCCTTATCTTCATGCATCTGGTGTTGTTAATGAGTAGTGTGATTTAGTCTGATATTTTTATGACAGGTACTTTGCATTTTATTTCTTGTCACTCTTGCTATTTCTTTATCTTTGGCATTGAGACATGTCACCATGCTGTTTACAGGCATAGATGTGCCGTCCTCACCCCTTACCACCCTGAATCCTTCTACCCACCAGTCTGAGGATCTCTTCAATCTAAAGATCAGAGTCATTATTCTATTTCCTCGATTATTCATTCATCTTCCCCTCGCTGTTCTTTCTCAATACCTCCATAAAACCATACATTTCTCTAGATTTACCTCCATGACACTTATCTTTGCTCTCATGTGTTTGCCTTGGATTTTTGCATTCAGCTCTGGATGTAGCACTCTGAACCATCACCCAGTCCAGTAATGCAGTCTTCAGTAATGTCCACTCTGCTATTTAGTTCAGTTATTTCTTTCTCGTTTTTATCAAAAAGTTTTTAACTTCCAATTGCTTCTTTCTCATAATATACTTTTTTTTATGGGCAAAGTATGCTTCAAATCTCTAGGATACTTATTTTGTTTATTCTAAAACTTTCTCTTTTCCCTGTATTAACTCTCTTCCCTTGGGGCATTTCTTTTCCTGTTTCTTGAATCTGAGCCTCTCCTTCATGATACTGACTTTTCTCAAATAACTGCTAATTTTTAATTACCTAATCCTATTTATTTATTTATAGGTGGACATTTAAATTGTACAATGAGGCTTAAGCACTCTTTCAGAGTACCTTTGGCATCAAAACTCCCACTTCAGAGAACTTTTACTAGTGGGCTTTGAACTGAGAGTGGGGGAATGAACACGACTGTTATTCCATTCTTTAATTAAAATGTTGACTGCCCATCACCCTGGCCTTTATCCATACTCAACTGGAGTTGGGGTTATTCTGGGATTCTTCTGGGAAAACTCACATTTTATTTCCTTTACTTATATGGGATTATGTATTCTTCACCTGTTTTATATCTTCCAGAAATTCCTTATTGTTGTGGGCTTTTCTCTCTTAATTCTCATAATAACCTAATGAAATAAGTACAATATTATGCCCACTTTAAAAAGAGAAAACTAGGGAACAAAAACTTTAAGGAGCTAGCCTCGGATCTCACAGTCAGTTTCAGGATCAATATCTAAAATCAGATCCAGAGACCACACTCTGACAACATTCACCAACCATTCAGAGCAGGGATAGCAAAGCTTCCCAGTGTGTTTCATTTAGCTTTTGACTGCACAATATTAAGGAACATAACTGGGAAATTGAAAATGACCTCTAGCCCACAAGGTTCAAGGAAGCTGAACTTTGCTTATGAATCTGAGAAAAATAAACATCCCAATTGTCCAGCAGGATGTGAACTTACTCACCTAAGACAAAAAATAAATATATATGTGTAGGTTTTCTCTAAGACTTGAAATAAAACTGAAAAGACTGTATTTAAAGTTTGAAAAAAATCCAAGATTTCTTTGTAATAGTTCTTAAGTATCTATGAAGTTTCTTACTTGCTTAAATGGAAGTTCTGAAATAGTCACGTATGCCATACTTGTGACTAAAGCCAAAAAAATACAGGAAATTGACAATCAGCTTTCTCATGAGAAATTTCAAGTGTATTTTTTACAGTGAGGGAACTACAATGAGTGGATTAAATACATACCAAAAGGAAACAGAAAACTTCTGTTTCTTAAACAGTTAAGAAACTTCCAATGTTTTTAGGTATTATTTTTCATATATGTATACATTTTGTGCTTTTTCTGCCAAACATAATTTTATATTCTCTATACTCTCACTTCTCTTTTTAAAGTGAAAATAGTTATACTGGGTTTGGGGGATTATGTTATATATTTGTTTGCTTATGTTACATAATATAATAATTATATAATGTTCATATAGAAATGGTACGATTAGCTATAAACATAGTACCCAAAGATAACCACGTTTTTCAATACGTGGATGGATGATAATGCTTAGACAGGCAAAATGGCTACTTTAAAAAACAGGAACAACATAGAATAGCTATACATATATGTATGTATATATGTATAGCTATTCTATGTTGAATATATATTGTGTGTGGTGTGTGTATATGTGTATATAAACAGTATATGTATGCATATATGTTGTAGCTGAAAAGAGTTTGCAGTGTGTGTGTATATATAGAGAGTATATATACAATATATATACATATATATTGTGCATATTTTTCCATGGCATAAATAACAACCACATTATAGTGGCTGTATACTACTTTATCTTATAGTTGCATACCACAATTTAGTTAAACTATGCCCTCCTAATAATCATTTCAGATAGTCCTGATTTTTCATAATTTTACACAGTCCTACAGTTAACCTTACACGTGTATCATCATTTGTTTGTCTGATATATACAAAGAATAAATGTCTGGCTATAAGAAGATACTGTTCCAGTCAACTTTAATGTAGAGAAGTTATGACAATTTAAACTCCCAGAAAGAAGATATAAAAGGACCCATTTTTGTTTTCACTGCACCAAAACAAATACAATTATTCTTTTTATTCTTTCCTATATAATATTATTTCTTTTAATTGAACTTTTTCTGTTTCACTTGAGATATGTAATTCCAAAAGAAGTTAAGCATCTCTTAATATGTTCATTGAATCTTTATCTTTTTGTAGAAAATTCTTTTATTGGGCCACGTCTATTTTTACAACTGTCTGTTAGCATTTTTCTTGCTGAGATTTTTATTTTCGTAAAGTTATCATACATATAATTTATATAGTACTCATTATATATTTAGCAAAATTTTTTTAGTTATCTGTCTTTGAATGTTATTTATGGAGTTTTTATGTATTAGAAAGTTTTAATCTTTAGCTAGGCTATTTAATCAACTTTTTCCTTTATGGTAACTACTTAGAAAAATTGTCTCCTATATATTAGTCTTCTAACACTGAAGATATCACTATTAATATTTAACTCTCTTTACTACATATGGAATTTGTTTAAGCATAAATTATAAGAAAAAGATTAAAGTTTAACTTACTTTTGTTTTCAATCACAAGTCATTTCATTCTATTTTTTGACAAATATTTATGAAGCATCTACCATGCACCATTCAAAATGGGATAGCATCATGAACTGGATAGGCAGAATCTTATCCCTTGTAGCGCTTATAATTTAGCAAAATAAAGAAAGAAACAAGAAAACAAATAGATAAGTACAAAAATTGTGATGGATGGTACCAAGCAAAACAATAGACGTCCTGATGAGGAAAACAGGGAAGGGACATATTTAGATAAGATGGCTAAAAATGGCCTTTCAGAGAGAGCTAAACACTGAAGGACAAGAAAAAGCCAGCCACGCACAGAGCCAGGAGGAGAGAGCAGCCTGGGTTGTGATAGGAGAATATGCAAAGGATGCGAGACAGGAAGAGTCCATGCGCTGGGACATGAAAAAGGACATTTGCCTCCCTTCCTTGTGAAGTGTCTGGTGAAATGTTTCGTTCATTTTCATACTGGGTTAACTTTTACTTATTAGCAGCCAGGGTAATACAAATCACATTCACAATTAGATTATACTACTCTCCCAGCAGATCAGCAGTAATTTTAAACTCTTACTTGTGTTGCTGAAAATGTGGAGCAATAGAAATCCTACCTTGCTTGTTGGCAAATAAATTGGTACACCCCCCCACCCCACCCCCTTTTTTTTTTTTTGAGACAGGATCTCCCTCAATCGCCCAGGCTAGAGTGCAATGGTACAATCTCAGCTCACTACAACCTCCACCTCCCTGGCTCAAGCAATCCTCCCACTTCAGCCTCCCAAGTAGCTGGGACTACAGGTGCACACCACCATGCCCAGCTAATTTTTTGTATTTAAAGTAGAGATGGGGTTCACCATGTTGCCCAGGCTGGGCTCAAACCAGTGGTGGGATGGGATTCAGTTTATGATAATGAGTGTATATAAATGTGATATGCATTTTACTATATCAGTGTTTTCATGACGGCATGTATATTGTGAGTTGTTTGTTCCTCTACTAGTATTTGTTCCCACTTCATCTATACTCCCATTCAAATCTTATATACTGGACGCCTAACAGCTGTACTTTCCAGAATCTCTTGCCAGCAGAATTTTAGATTTTTCCAATGAGAAACACCCATGAGACGCAGAAGGCAAAAAAGAAGCAAAAACTATTATTGCTCCTTTTGAGCAGCAGACACAAGTACGGGCTTTAGAAGATAGCCAACAGAAAGCTCTGCAGCAGCTAAGCTAGTAGGGGCTTTGCAAATCATTCACTTTGATGGTACTGGCCACCAAGATCATTCATGACATTTTTTTCAATTATCTCTGTATCTTTCTGATTCCAAAAGCAAACTGCAACTTTTTTTGACTTTTATTGCCCCAGCCTTTCTCCTGGTGCTGTAATATCCTATTTCAAATCCACTCCTGCTTGAAACATCTAGACATGTTTCTGTTTTCCTGACCAACCTATGACTTATACAATGTTACTTTGTTATAGTCAAAATTTTTGAAAGTAAGCCAAAAAAAATGGGGCTTCTCTTACATAGTTTAAGGTACCAATTACTTAAAGTGGTGATATTTGGTATTTCTACAGTCTCCATAACTTAGATTTATGTAACAAATTTACACTTTTCAAGATGCTTTCTTATTCATTATTGCATTTAATGCTATATTTCTTGTTTTTCACAATTATTTATTTCTAAAAACACAGAAGAATATTTCTGTAAAACTTTGCAATTTGCAAATTACAAAGTCCTTTTTATCTCAGTCAACTCTTGCTCTAAGGCAAGTTTTATTATATTCCCTATTTTAGCTGAGAAAACTGAACTTGCTTCTATCACAATTATTTTATTTAAGTGAGCAAATAAATGATGTCTTATTGCAGTTCTACATGTTGGCAATGTATATACGTTTATGTTTTAATCTATCTTAACTTTGAGTTAGTCCTTCTGATATTTTAAATTGTCAAATAGACTTGGCATAGATACTAGGAAATTATGAATATTTTAAACAAAAGAATTTTTAAAATTTACTTTAGCCTATTTAATCTAAGATAATAGTCCCTTACCTATAAAATAGTGAGTTAGGACAAAATTATATCTGGGTTTTCTTTTCAGTTCTGTACACTATTCAGGCTTTAAGTGAAAATGACTTAAACTCAGGGAACATAAAATTCTCCAAGGCTCAAACATATAAGAACTCTGCAATGGAAATGAAGATAAATATGACAGAAATTTAAGAGGCATGAAGATTCAAAAAACCTACGTACTCATCTCAGTTTCTCAAGAATGGATCCTAATTCTAGTTGAAGGGAAGAAACACTAATATTTTAGGATGTGTAACAAATTCAGGACAGATTCCTACACTGGCTGATTTAATGATTTAACATTAGCTGGTTAAATAATACTATAGAATAGTTATCACCTCCATTTTCACACAGATCAGAGAACCAAGGCAAAAAATACTCCACTGATGTGTTAAGGCTTCTAGCTTCATATATTCTTCTGAGTACTTGCTGCTTCAGGCCTCGGTGTTCTAGTTGGAAACTAATTGGAGGGTTCGATCATTCTGAGAAGTCAAGTTGTTTTCTAAAGGTTTCGGGGGACAGTTAATGTTTCTCACAGTTCTGCATTTCTTCTGAAAAGAGGTTTGGCAGCATTTGTTCTGGACTATCTTTTTTAGGATAACTGTATAGCAAATAACCACGGAAGTTAGCAATAGTATCTCCTTCTGGAACAGAGGATAGAGTTGCTTGCTTTTCAGGATAATAAAAATAATGTCCTTCCACTATTTACAATAGCAAAGACTTGGAACCAACCAAAACGCCCATCAATGATAGACTGGAGAAAGAAACTGTGGCACATGTATACCATGGAAAAAATGGAAAGCAAAGAAAGGATTTGGGGAACATTTAGCAATGAAATGCACAAGTCTTGTGACCAGTTTGATATGGATTCTGTCTAGAGGATGACAGAGATTTGTAAATACTTAATAACCCCAACATTATAAAGTAGCTTCACTCAGAGAACTTATTAAGGTATCATTTATACGATACCTTACTTCCAATTGCAAAAACAGCAATTACTTTTGCACCAACCTAATAAAATAGAAATAACAATATGCTACTTTAGAATCAGAACCTATCATAACTTCTTAAAATTAAATATGTTAACATAACTCTATGTCTTGCAAGTTCCTCTCTGCTTTCATATTCCTTTTAAATATTAGGTTAGGTTCCCCTTAGTCCACCACCTCTTTTTTCATAAGAATTTAACTTATTTTAAATTTAATGTAGAAAGTGTATGTGGGATCTAAACACATGTATTGACTCTACTTGAGAAAAGAAACAATATTCCTTCGCTATTTGAGTAATGGGTACCCTAGAAGCCCCATCCTCACCAGTACACAATATACCTGTAAAACAAACATGCACATGTACCCTGTGAATCTAACAAATAAAATTATTTAAAATTTAATTTAATTTAAAAGCTTTATACAAGCTTCGAAAAAAAAAAAAAAAGAACCAACATTCTTTGGTTACATCTGGATGTTCCAGTCAGTTAAAATGCGACAACTGTGTGAAAGGAAAATAGGATAGGCGGAAAATTTCTCTAATTTTGTTGCGATTGCTGAAATTAAGTTTATTATCTGACATGTTCTTCTACATGAACACTATAAATCACCTGAAGAACAGTGTTTTTGTCTTGTCTTGGTAGTGGACACACACAAGCCATTCAGGTCATGGCCATGTGACTCCGAAGTAACTCAAATCTGATTGTATTTTTACTTTAACATCTGAATTGCCTACTGATTTTTATTATTTTCCCCTCTATTAAAGTAATACATGCTTACCAAAGAAAATCAGAAAGTATAAAATTCTAAGAAGAAATATTATTATGGTTCTTCTAGCTTACCTCTAACTATTGCCCTGAAGAATAATGTTAGGATGGGCCGGGCGCGGTGGCTCACGCCTGTAATCCCAGCACTTAGGGAAGCCAAGGGGGATGGATCACGAGGTCAGTAGACCGAGACCATCCTGGCTAACATGGTGAAACCCCGTGTCTACTAAAAATACAAAAAATTAGCCAGGCACAGTGGCGGGCGCCTGTAGTCCCAGCTACTCCGGAGACTGAGGCAGGAGAATGGCATGAACACGGGAGGCGGAGCTTGCAGTGAGCCGAGATCGCGCCACTGCAGTCTGGCCTGGGCGAAACAGCAAGACTCCATCTCAAAAAAAAAAAAAAAAAAAGAGTGTTAGGATGAATATCTGAGAAGATAAATCTTTGTGTTACTTCGTTAACTTTTTACACTCTAGGTAATAGAATTATTACATGAGAATCTTTTTATGTATTCTTGAATTGCCATTCAGAAGAGTTATGCCAATGTATAGACCTATCAGCAGCATTAAAGAATGGCCCACTCTTGGAAGCATTGTGCATATTCATAATCTTTGCTCAGTACCTGCCAACATGAAACAGGAAGAGGGGTACATTTCATTACTGTTTAGATTTGAATTTATTTGACTACTAGTGAAGTTCAGCAGTTTTCTCTCTATTTTTTCTTCCCTCATGCCACACTATGGAGATTTTAAATGGAGGTCATATTATTAATACTAGTTCATGTCTCCATTTGCTATTGTAGGACCACAATCTTTTTTTTTTTTTTTTTTTTTGGAGACAGAGTCTCGCTCTGTCACCCAGGCTGGAGTGCAGTGGTGCAGTCTCAGCTCACTGCAACCTCCGCCTCCTGGGCTCAAGCGATTCTCCCACCTCAGCCTCCTTAGTAGCTGGGACTACAGGTGCAAGCCACCACACGTGGCTAATGTTTTGTATGTTTGGTAGAGACAGGGCTTCACCATGTTGCTCAGACTGGTCTCAAACTCCTGAGCTCAAGTTATCCACCCACCTCAGCATCCTAAAGTGCTGGGATTACAGGCATGAGTCACCGTGCCCAGCCAGACCACAGTCCTTTTAATTGTGCCCATATATATCTCACATGAGAAGAGGCACAAGCCCTGCTGACTACCATTTGGCATCTGCCAATTTCTCCTTTCCCCTGACCTGGCTTCCTTCAAAGGTATCTGCAGTCTCCACTGCCTGAAAAACTGCATGTAGGGACTTTGCCATTAACTCAGGTGTCCAGAAAAAGGAATAGCAATATTATTTGGGCTCCACCAATATTGTTGGGCTCCACTCTCAATCCAGGGAATCATCTTCCTCCTTAAGTTACTGCTGCCACCTCCACTGGGTACCACTCAGTCTATTTATATGAGAGGTGAGGCTTGCTATTGCTGCCACTTCTGCATGGAACCACTACCTTTGCTGGTCACACTGATACCGATGCTCTGAGGCCAGAGAGATAAAACTTCAAGGTATTTCATAGTTAAGGGGCAGAATCCTCTGTCCGTTTCTGTTGAATAATATATAAAAGTAGTGGTGCTGAGCCCCTTTCAAGAAAACAGCCTCTCAGTCATCATCTACGTTGCTCTACCTCCTCCCAGCTGCATGCATTACGTTACGAATCAGACAGAAAGCTTTGGGGAGAAAAACAGAGACCTATTCATCTAAGCAGTAATGGCAATGCTCAGAATTGCCTCTTCCGCCTCCAGTGACTCTTTTTGTTGTATTGATGCTTGCCTGTTCTTTTCCCTCAAGACAAGTTCTCACTCCTTCCTTCCCTGAGGCTCCTCACCTTCACATAAATAGATATTGGTTTATTCACCTCATCAACCTGCCAGGTATTTCTAAATCCCAATGGAAATCATTTAGGTATAAGTTAGACACTCCTCCCCACCATGTCATGTATTCATATAGTTTATAAATATATCGGTCATTGAAATTTCTTTTTAAAATTATTTATTATTGATACATCATAACTGTACATATTTTTGTGGGTCATATAATAATTTCTTATATTCATATAATCAGGGTAATTGGGATATCTTTAACTTTAAAAATGTATCTTTTCTTTATGCCTGAGCCATTTGAATTATTCTCTTCTAGCTATTTTGACATGTACAATCAATTAACGTTAACTATAGTCACTCTACTGATCTGTCCACCACCAAGTCTTATTTTTTCTAAGTGGATATTTGTACCCATTAATCGACCTCTCTTCACCCACTCCTTTCCCAATCTTTCCTGGCATCTGGCAACCACCAGTCTACTCTCTCTGTCTTTGTGAGATCCATTTTTTTACCTCCCACATATGAGTGAGGACAGGCGATATTTGTCTTTCTGTGCTTGGCTTATTTCACTTAATATAATGACCTGAGTTACTTCTGTGTTGCTGCAAATGACTGAGTTTATTCTTTTTATGGCTGAATAATATTCCACTGTGTGTATATACCACATTTTCTTTATTTATCCACTAAGGGTACTTAGATTCCATATGTTGCCTATTTTGAGTTTTGCAATTAACATATAAGTACAGATACCTCTTTAATGTATTGATTTCCTTTATATTGGATATATACCCAGTATTGGAATTGCTGAATCACATGGTAGTTCTATTTTCAGTTTTTTGAAAAACCTACATACCATTCTCCATAGTAGCTGTACTAATTTATATTCCCACCAACAGTATAAAGGGGTCCCCTTTATCTACATCCTCAACAGCATCTTCTATTCCCTGTCTTTTTTTTATAAAAAGCTACTCTAACTGGAGTGAGATGACATCTCACTGTAGTTCTGTTTTGCATTTCCCTGATGATTAGTGATGTTGAACATTTTTTATATACATTTGACCATTTGTATGTCTTCTTTGGAGAAATGCCTATCCAGATCCTTTGCCTATTTTTAATTGGATTATCTGGGTTTTTTGCTATTGAATTGTTTGAGTTCCTTATGTATCCTCGTTATTAATCCCTTGTCAGATGGATATTTGCAAATATTGCTCCTATTCTGTGTCTCTTTACTTTGTTGATAGTTTCCTTAGCTGTTCAGAAGCATCTTAGCTTGATATAATTCCATTGATCTCTTTTTGCTTTTGTTGTCTGTGCTTTTGAGGTCTTACACAAAAAATCTTTGTCCAAATTAACGTCCTGGAGCATTGTCTCAACATTTTCTTCTAGTAGTGTCATTGTTTCACTTCTTGGATTTAAGTCTTTAATGCATTTTTATTTGATTTTTATATATTCTGTTCCATTGATCTATGGGTCTGTTTTTATGTCAGTACCATGCTGATTTGGTTACTATAGCTTTGTAGTATATTTTGAAGTCAAGTAGTGTGACACTTCCAGCTTTGGTCTTCTTGCTCAGGATTGCTTTGACCTTTTGGGGGCCTTTTGTGGTTTCACATAAATTTTAGGATTGTCTATTTTATTCTGTGGAGAATGTCACTGCTATTTGATAGGGATTGCATTAAGTCTATAAACTACTATGGGTAGTATGATCATTTTAAAACTATTCATTCTTCTAATTCATGAGCATGGAATATCCTTTTCGTGTGCCCTCTTCAATTTTTGTCATCAGTGTTTTATGGGTTTTCTGGTAGACATCTTTCAAATTTGGGGTCAAATTGATTTCTGGGTATTTTATATTATTTATAGCTATTGTAAATGAAATCACTTTCTTGATTTCTTTTTCAGATTGTTTGCTGTTGGCATATAGAAATGCTGATTTTGTATGTTGGCTATCCTGCAACTTCACTAAATTTGTTTATTAATTCTAATAGCTTTGAGGTGGAATCTTTAGCTTTTTCTAAATGTAAGATCATGTTGTCTACATACAAGGCTAATTTTACTTCTTTTCCAATTTGCAAGAAGTAGGAAATCGTATAAAATTACCCTTGTGGTGAGGTTGGGGAAGTGAAAGTGAGAAGGAGATCCCTGTATTTGGAAGTCCTATATTATTTGGAGATATATATATATATATATATACACACACACACACACACACACACACACACACACACACATATACATATATACACACATATCAGTAAGGTATTATTATATAAGTGCAAGGAAAACTGCAGGTTGATTTCCTGGATTGATTCATAGAATTCATTGGAGTGGTTCATACTAAGTTATGAATCACTTCCCTATCCTTACTCTCCCTGCACCCCTTACATCAGCTCCTTCACCCAACTCCAGGATACCAGAGCTGATGTAAGGGGTGCAGGGAGAGTAATGAGAGGGAAATCCAAGCCTAACAGAAAATAAAAGAAAGAAAAAAATATACTGGACCTTTAAAAAAATCTATAAAATGATACTACTTATATATTTACCTAAAATATATTGTGCAAGTAACTATTTTTAAAGCATATAAAGCTTTTTAATGGATATCATATTTATAAAGAAATAAATTCCTGAAAATCGAGGTAAATCTTATATAATAGCTATAAAAATGCATTACAAAAGTATAGACCATAGTCAAGGGGAAATGTGTTACACTCTGATATCAAGGTTATTAAGTGGTCAAGGTTCAAATATAATTGGTAATACTTTATCTAGCGAACATTCTGTTTATGTCAAAGATCAGTACAAACTATCCAAAAAATATTAATAGAAGTTTTAAAGCATAGTACTATGGAAGAAGTTTCCTAAAATAGGTCAAATCTCTGAAATTAAAATATTTAACAAATGAATATGCAAAGCAAAAACGGAATGGCATTTATGGTACTAAATCATGTATAGCTTGGTCATAGTGATAAAACTGAAATGATTATTAAAAAAAATTTTTTTTTTTTTGAGATAGTGTCTCACTCTGTCACCCAGGCTGGAGTGCAGAGGTGCAATCATGGCTCACTGCAATCTTGACCTCCCAGGCTCAAGCAATTCTCCCATCTCAGCTTCCTGAGTAGCTGGGACTACAGATGTGGATCACCGCGCCTGGCTAATTTTTTTTTTTTCTGGGAGAGATGGGGTCTTACCATGTTGCCCAGGCTGGTTTCAAACTCCTAGACTCCAGCGATGCGCCCGCTGGGCCTCCCAAAGTGCTGGGATTACAGGTATGAGCCACTGCACCCAGGCAAGAATTTTAATAAAAAGCTTTAGGTTAAAGTAAGCCTCAGGTTAATCTCAAGGAAATCAAATTTCCTGGGAAATAAAAAAAAATCTATTTAGATTTTTCTGTCTAACTGGTACTTTCCATGAAGATAGTACTTGCCAAATAAAATATGGTAGCAATAAAACTGTGGATAAAACTTAAGCTATAGAATGGCTTACCTTTAGAATGTCCCAGGTTATTAAAAACAATTTATAAAGAAAATGGTACTGAGAACGTCAGCAGGGCCTTTAAAAAGTGCAAAACATGTTCTTAGAGATGAACTGTAAGACAGAAAGGCAAGAAAGTATTGAGAAGTAAAGCTAAGCTATCAATCAAGGGGATGAGGTTTAAAAGAATCCACAGTATAATCAGAAATACATCATCTCTTAAATTAAAAAATAATAATAATAGTAATAAGCTGGGTGCGGGGGCTGATGCCTGTAATTCCAGCACTTTGGAAGGGCTGAGGCAGGCTGATCTCTTGAGGCCAGGAGTTTGAGATCAGGCTGGGCAACATGGTGAAACCCCATCTCTACTAAAAATACAAAAATTAGCCACGCATGGTGGCGCACACCTGTAATCCCAGCTACTACTCGGGAGACTGAGGCATAAGAATCGTTTTAACTGAGAGGCGGAGGTTGCAGTGAGCCGAGATTGCGCCACTGCACTCCAGCCTGGGCAACAGAATGAGACACAGTCTCACTAAAAAAAAAAAAAAAAAAGTAATAATAGTATAAGGTTTAATAGTATAAGGTTCAGTTTCCAAAATTTGCATTCAGCTCTCCCATGTCGACCCTTCTTTTTTAACTGTCCCTACCACCTACCTCCAGGACTGCATTTATTTAGCAGTAGAGGGAATGAAATATAATAGGAGTAGAAGAAATATTTTTCCACTGCCATGGGACAACTGTCTACTCTTTCCTGATGTAAAATTATCAAAACTAGAATAATTAGCACTGCCTTAGAGACTAGACACCATATTTATTAGATGGTCAAAATCATTTCCTCACGTCTGATTATTTCCTATATTTGCATATTGTCACCTTAGAAATACAAAGAATAAGATTCTTTTAAATGGACATTCTGGGCCGGGTGTAGTGGTTCACACCTGTAATCCCAGAACTTTGGGAGGCCAAGGCGGGCAGATCACTTGAGGTTAGGAGTTCAAGACCAGCCTGGACCAACATGGTGAAACCCCATCTCTACTAAAAATACAAAATTAGCCAGGTGTGGCGCACGCCTGTAATCCCAACTACTCAGGAGGCTGAGGCAGGAGAATCACATGAACCCAGGAGGTGGAGGTTGCAGCGAGCTGAGATCATGCCACTGCACTCCAGCCTGGGCAACAGAGTGAGACTCTGTCTCAAAAATAAATGAACAAACAAACATTCTGACTAGTACATTAGTAGAAAGACAAAAGAATACCACCCCTTTTAGAGTAGCCACTATTACCTAAAGTCAGATTTTTGCTTGCATATTAAGCTTGCCCAAGTCAAGTGGTCTTCAGAGGTTAATGAACCCACTCTGGAAATAAATGGGTAGTGGGTATCCTCTTTACTTTTCTCTGGGGCCAGTGGAAAACGCATAGGGAGGAGTGTTCAAATGTTATTATGCTTTTTTCAGGTGAGTTTCCAGCAGGCAGTGTCTACTACTCAGCAATTTCCTTTTGTAGGATTCATGTTTTGGTATCAGCAATTCTCCTGCGGTACGACAGACCTATATCCCTAAAATTGAGCAAGCAGGCTGCATGCAGTGGCTGATGTCTGTAATCCTAACACTTTGAGAAGCCAAGGTGGGAGGACTGCTTGAGGCCAGGAGTTCAAGACCAGCCTGTGAACATAGTAAGACCCTGTCTCCACCAAAAAAAAAAAAAAAAAATTATTGTTTTTAATTAACAGGCCATGGTGGTGCACACCTGCAGTCCCAGCTACTTCAGAGGCAGAGGCAGGAAGATCACTTGAGCCCAGGAGTTTGACACTGCAGTGAGCTCTGGCTGCTCCACCCCACTACAGCCTCAGTGACAGCAAGACCCTCTCAAAATAAAATAATAATAAAATAAATAGAGCATGCAAAACTTATGGTGCCTATTCAAAACACGGCTTCATTTTTCCACAGCCTCTCAGTGAGACTAGGTATTTCTCTGACCTTGAAAATGTTTAGAGCAACTTCTACAACTTTGATGGTCATTTTTAGGCAATAAAAAGTTTTCCATCACTTAGCCAAAAACAAACTCAGTTTAGTAACTGATATGTCCAATCAACTGAAACAGTCAAAAACTGTTCAAGGTTAATCTTCAAGTCTCCCTGAGTTTAGACTAAGAAAGAAAAACGGACATTCTTGGCTTCTACCTATCTTCAGATAGACTGTTAGTCAAGTTTATGGTCTTTGGAGGCAGGTGGTTTGAAGAAGGACTGAGGAGAAAAAGGATCTTACTTGGCTGATGCCACTGTTTTCTCACTGAGCAGCTTCAGTGAGTTCTTTTGGAGGCTGATCACAGGCACTCTCCCCTGTATTCCTTTCCCTAGAGTGAAACAGTTTTTCTGGGTGGTCACCTGCAGCTTTCCTCTTATCCCCTGGCATATATCTCCACTTTCCTTTCTCGCGGTTCCCACCTCTCTCAAGGCAGCACCCCTGGACAAGATAAATGCAATCCCAAGGCTGGAAGAAAACCACACACACACACACACACACACACACACACACACACACACACTTCTGCCTTTGGGAAGGAGGATATAAGACCTCTAGGACAAAACAGCCCTCTCAGAATCCTCCTCCAATCTCCAAACTTCTAACTCATTTACAATGTTATGTGCAAGAGCAATTTAGGCATCATACAATGAGTTTTTGTTCAACTCTTTAATAACTCAAGTATCTCTCACATTTCCTGTTGGAATGCAGCACCTACCATCTTGGAAACTTAGCCAGAACTGAAACTAAAATAATTTAAACAGCTTATGATCCTTGCTTAAGTAAGCAAGTTTCTAATTAAATATTATTACCTGCTGGTTATGCTTTGATGTCCACATATAAGGCGTGTCAGGGTTTTTTTTGTTTGTTTTTTTAAGACGGAGTCTCGCTCTGTCACCCAGGCTGGAGTGCAGTAGTGTGATCTCGGTTCACTGCAACCTCTGCCTCCTGGGTTCAAGCGATTCTCCTGCCTCAGCCTCCCAAGTAGCTGGGGTTACAGGTGCCTGCCACCATGCTGGGTTAATTTTTGTATTTTTCGTAGAGACGGGGTTTCACCATGTTGGCCAGGCTGGTCTTGAACACCTGACCTCAGGTGATCCACCCACCTCAGCCTCCCAAAGTGCTGGGATTACAGGTCTGAGCCATTGCACCTGGCCAGTCAATATGTTTTGAAAGTTGGTTTTTTTATTGTGTTTTTAAATGAAATTTAACCTTCAGATTAAACTGTTCCATATTTTAAATTCTTTTATGTTCATAAAGTTACAATAACTGTTGGGCAATTAATTTAATCTCTCTTGATTAAATTGTTGCTTATAGGTGTTTTCCATAGGTGCCATTCTTCACTCTGTTTAGTAGCTAGTAGTCAACAGGGCTTTTGATATTATGGCAAACTATTTGGTAACCCACTTATTTAGAAATAATATAGAATATGGGATAAATTATAAAATATAGCAAGGCATTTTGGGTCAGTAGATTTTACAACTTATTTTTGTTTTCATTTGGTAAAGGGGGAAGGACTATAATATGGAAAATGCTTGAGTGTCTGAGTAGTGGAATTACAGACCCATGGGTGGATGTTAATGTCAGAGCTTCTGGACATGTGAGGCAGAGGAGGTGGTTAGCAGGCCAGGGAGGGCCACCTCCTGAGGATAGATGGCCCCAGTGCTGGCACTCATCACCATGAGCCCCATCCACTCTTGTAACTCTTTCCCTGGGTACCATGAGAGCACCATCTCATTCCCCCGAGTACCACAAAGTGGCTAGAAATCTGGAGGATTTGCAACCTCTATCTCTTGAATTCTTTGGAAATATTGGCTGCCTCGCAGTACTCACCGTTCCTCTGCTGATTGTGAACATTTGAAAAAACGAGCAAACAGAATTAAACAAACACAAAGATCATTCATCGTAAACTTTCTAATACTCACTAAATTTATCTTGATTACCTTTAGGCTTCAGCCCACAGGAAAATGTTTTTCTTCCATGATTGTTGGATGCGAATCAGTGATTCTCAAATTTTGCTACACATTAGAATCACTTGGGAGCTTTTAAAAATCCCAATGCCCAGGGCTCCTTGGGCCAATTAAAGCAGAAGCCCTAGGAATGAAGCCCAGGCATCAGCATTTTTTAAAAATCCCCAGGCAATTCCAATATAGAGCCAAATTTGAGAATTAGGGCTGCAGTGTAAGTGACTCTGGGTCATGGTGGAAATAAAGGAAGGATACATAGGGAAGTTCTTCTTTAGCTTTCACAGATGACAATCAGCTAACATTACAAGAATATGCTGCTTTCAAAAATTCAACAAAGGAAAACCAAAATTTATAAAATAATGATTTAAGGCTGAGCGCAGTAGGTCATGCCTGTAATCCCAGCGCTTTGGAAGGCTGAGGCCAGCAGATCCCTTAAGGCCACAAGTTTGACACCTGCCTGGCCAACATGGCAAAATCCCATCTCTACTAAAAATACAAAATTAGCCAGGCGTGGTGGCACACTCCTGTAATTCCAGCTACTCAGGAGGCTGAAGCAGGAGAATCACTTGAGCCTGGTAAGAGGAGGTTACAGTGAGCTGAGATGCTGCCACTGCACTCCAGCCTGGGTAACAGAGCGAGACCCTGTCTTAAAAAAAAAAAAAAAAATGGGCGGCCAGACATGGTGGCCCATGCCTGTAATCAGAGCACTTTGGGAGGCCAAGGTGGGGGGGTGGGGGGGGGGGGCAATCACGAGGTCAGGAGTTCGAGACCAGCCTGGCCAATATGGTGAAACCCCATCTCTACTAAAAATACAAAAATAGCCAGGCATGGTGGCATGCAACTGTAGTCCCAGCTACTCAGGAGGCTGAGGCAGAAGAATCACTTGAACCCAGAAGGCGGAGGTTGCAGTGAGCCAAGATCACGCCACTGCACTCCAGCCCGGGTGAGTGAGACTCCGTCAAAAAAAAAAATAATAATTTACATTAAAATATCTTCTTTTGGCCAGGCACAGTGGCTCACACCTGTAATCCTAGCACTTTGGAATGCCAAGGTGGGTGGACTGCTTGAGCCCAGGAGTTCGAGACCACCTTGGGCAACATGGCAAAATCCTGTTTCTACCAAAAAAATACAAAAATTAGCCAGGTGTGGTGGCATGTGCCTATAGTCCCAACTACTTGGGAGGCTGAGGTGGGAGGATCACGTGAGCCCAGGAGGTGAAGTCTGCACTGAGCTGTGATCATACCACTACACTGTAGCCTGGGTAACAGAGCAAGAACCTATCTCAAAAAAATAAAAAATAAAATATCTTATTTTTATGAAAGGGTTGACCAAAGATTCCTTGAAAGAGTACGTACTCCCAGTGCAAATTTTCATTAGATGTACAAAAGCAGCATATATTGTTTTAGGAAAGTGTGTATTAATATAGTCTACTGTTGTCTCAACCAAATATGTATGTCTCAAATCTGAATTTGTAATCATCCCGAAATCAGATTGCCCCCTTCTGTCTTCAATAAGTCTGTCAATAATGAATCATCCATTGTTCCCTGGTCTTGAACGCAGATGTGCTGACTTTATTTTTAAATTTTATTTGTAACTCTTATTTAATAAAGTCCTGTAACTATCTCTTTAAAATGATTCTTGTTTTCTATTTTTGGTATTACTTCCAGAAGGTCCACTTTCTTAAGAGTAGGCCCAGTTCCATTCTAAGATTATTACTACAGCCTCCTAATGTGTCTCCCTGCTGTCTATATCGGTTTTTTTTTTTAAATACCGCTCCTACCATGCTCTACTTTTCTCAACAAGTTTCAATAATTTCCCATTACGTTTTTTGTTTTTGAGACCGAATCTCACTCTGTCACCCAGGCTGGAGTGCTGTGGTGCAATCATAGCGCACTGCAGCCTCGACCTCCAGGGCTCAAACGTTTCTCTGCTTCAGCCTCCTAAGTAGCTGGGACTATACAGGTGCACACCACCATGCCTGACTAAGTATTTTTTGTAGAGACAGGGTCTCATATGTTTTCTAGGCTAGTCTTGAACTCCTACCCACAAGCAATTCTCCTGTCTCTGCCTCGTAAAGCATTGGAATTACAGGTGTGAGCCACTGGGCCCGGCCTCCAATTACATTTACAATAAAGCTTATACTCTTTAGCTTGGCCTACTAACCCTTCTGCAATTTTACCCTATAGTCCTACCTTTCACTTCTCACTTGCTATGGATGTTAGATTTACTCTAGCCACATCTATTTTTGTAAATCCTTCCTCTGAAGAATATCCTCCTTGCTGCATTCTTTCTATCCATATTTTACTCTCTTTTAGGCCTCAAATCAAATCCACTGTCCTCCAAGATGTCTGCTGGGGCCACCTCTGTCTTTGAAGGCCTATCTCTTTCAACCTGTATTAATATTGCTCTCTTTTTCTCTCTTTCTCTCTCATTATAAGCTGAATATTTATATCCTCCCAAAATTTGTGTGTTAAAATCCTAATGCTCAAGGCACTGGTATTAGGAGGTGATACCTTCAGTAGGTAATTAGGTCATAAGGGAAGAGCCCTCATGAATGGAATTAGTGCCCTTAGAAAATAGGCCAAAGGCAACTCATTCTTCCTTCCCACCATGTGAGGACACAGAGAGAAGGCACTGTCTATGAAACGAATTCTAAATCTGAGAGAAAAAAAAACACTAGTAATTCTCCTCAGCACTATCTGTAACAGAAAAAAAAAGATTTAAATTTCTACAGAATAATATTAATGATGGTATATCCACCTTTCCAATACTATGTATTCACTAAAAATATTGTTTAAAAAAGACTATGCCATACAATGGAATACCACTAAGCCAAAAAAATGAAGTATTGATTTATACTACAATGTGGTGAACCTTGAAAACACTGTGCTAACTAAAAGAAGCCAGACATAAAAGGCTACATATCATGATTCCACTTAACATGAAATGTCCAGAATAGATAAATCGGTGGTTTCCAGGAGTTGGAGAAAGAGGGAAATGGGTAGTTATTGCCAGCAGGTATGAAGTTTATTTGGGGGGCTGAAACTTCTGGAATTGGTGTTAATGGTTATACAACCTCAATACACTGAAAAACACTGAATTATATTCCTTTAAAGGGTGAATTTTATAGTATGTAAATGATATCTGAATAAATTTTTTTAACTATGCCAATATTGAAGATGTATATGACATAATACGGAGGAAAAAAGTAAGGAACAAAATTATATAAAGAGTAGCAAAAATTTCTCCAGTATAAAAGAAGTTTTTTAAAAGAACAGTATGTACTGATACACTAATAGGAAAAACACTGATAGGAAAAAAACAGAAACACTGAAGGAAAAAAAGTACTTTTTCAGGCAGTTTATACAAAGTTAGGTGAAATATCTTTATCAACGCACAGCCCTATTAATGCAAAGCTGTGTTTTGGTAGGAGTTCCTGGAACCACCCCATAAGAGTCCCTGTGACTTAGTCCCCGGGAACAAATGCCAGTTTATACTTAGAATTTATTTCCCTGGGCATCACACACAAACACTCAGTTGATAAGCTGGCTGAAAACAACTTAATAATATAGCTATTTTAACTTAGGCATCTATTCTATGAATTATAAGAACATGATTGGCTTTCACTATATATTGTTAAAGAACTGGTGATGACTTGTGCCTGGGCAGACTAGTCCCCAAGTTGCTGGCTAGTCTGAATAAGAGTCAGGAAGGACAGTCCCTGACTGGCCCCATACCAGGGAATGCCTGGTGGCCACACTGCTGGTGACCCTGAGACAACACAGTCCACATCATGTCCACACCTCTACTGTCAGTCAATGCTTCTCCATCTCTGATGAAAATGACTCCACCAAACCAACTAGGAAGTCCCAATTTCCTTCAGAGACCCACAGGCTGCCAAGAGGACCCGACCCTCTTCTTCCACAACAGCATGAGCTAAATTCTCCCTGGAGTAAAAAGAAACTGTAGCCTCCATCTCTCCTCTTTTTTTGTGCAAAAAAAAAAAATGTTCATGGCATCTTTATAAAAACTAAAGCTGGAAACAACCCAAGTGTCCATGAACAGAACATCCATGCTTCTATTCGTCCTGGAGAATAAACTGTGGTACATCTCTTCTCTTTAGCTAGCACTTCCATCTCCATTCTCCACTGGACCTCAAAAAAGGATAGCTGAGCCAATGCACTCTGGCCTGGGCAAAAGAGCAAGACTCCGTTTCAAAAAAAAAAAAAAAATGGATAGCTGAGGCACTAAAGCCTAGTTACTTTATTTGTACCTTGTGGGTTGGGATTTCTGAGGAAAGGCATACTCATGTAAGGAGAGAAAAAGAATCTGCTGCTGACTTCCATCTCTGTTACTAGAAAATGAATCCTTTATCAGAGTAATATGCCTAAACTTGCCTAAGCCACACAAGTATTGATAAAACCTAAAACTAAGAGCCACATGTTTGGAGCTTGCTGTTTTATTTTAATCGATAAAGCTTCTTCATTTTAAAAGATGATTTCCATTAAGAGAGTCTCTCAGAAGCTTCCTGGATTTGTTATGAGTTGTAAGGGCCAATGAGAAAAACATTCGAGTCAGTATTTCCAGGAATCACAAAACTGTTCACGCAGTGATGTAAGGAATTTGACAAGTGAATGTACAGCATGTGCCATGTTATTTTTATTTTTAGAGCATGTTGCGAAGTTGTTAAACCCTCAAATATGCATCAGACATATTCCCAAGCACTCATTTGCTGGGAATAAATTCATAGATTTAACTCATCTGTGCTGTTTTAAGGATCCAGGATATATGCTAAAGAACAAGAGAATGAATCTTAAATACAAAATAGAAATTTCCCTAGAAATTATTTTTTTCATGTACTATTCCTTATGTGTATTTCATCCACAATTTGCTAAGTAAACTGCTCATTGTTCAAGCCAGTAAAGATAATAGTCTTCATCAGAGGTCTCCTCTGGAGTCAGACACACCTAGATTCAAATCCCAAGTCCATCTATTTCTATATGTGTTCTTGGATAATGTTCTCAACTTTCCTGGTTCATAAAATAGGAAGTTACTTTTTTCTCTAGGGGATACGCATGTACACATTATATGTAAGAGTGTGTGTGTGTGTGATTTCTTTGGGTGTTGTATTAGTCAGAATTCTCCAGAGAAACAGAACCAAGAGGGTGGATGGATGAAAGAATAAATAGATGGATGGACAGACGAATGGATGGACGGACGGACAGACAGACAGACAGATAGTAATTTGCTCATGCAATTTTGGAGTCTAAGACCCAAGGTCTGCAGTCAGGAAGCTGGAGACCCAGCAAAGCCAGTGTATAGTTCCTGCCTGAGTCCCAAGTCCTGAGCACCAGGAGAGCCAGGTTCTCTCCAGGAGAGCCAAGGGTCAGTGTGAAAGCAGCAGGCTTTAGACCCAAGAAGAGCTAATGTTTCAGTCTGAGTCTAAAGGCCAGAAAAGACCAATGTCCTAGCTCAAAGCAGTCAGGGAGGAGTAGTTCCCTCATATTTGAGGAAGAGTCAGCCTTTTTGTTCTGCTCAAGCCTTAACTGATTGGATGAGGCCTATCCACATTAAGAAGGGCAATCTGCTTTACTCAGTCTACCAAGCTAAATGTTAATTTCATCCAAAAACACAGACACCCAAAATGTTTGACCAAACATCTGGACACCCCATGGCCCAGTCAAGTTGACAACAAACCTACTTTCAAATATTAGCTATAATCTATCTCTATCAAAAAATTATCTAAGAAGTATAAATGACCAAAAGGTTTGTGTCAGTTTGCAAGACAATAGTGTACTACTCTATGTATTTACTTATTTCTTTCTGAGAAGGAGTCTCACTCTGTTGCTCAGGCTGGAGTGCAGTGGCCTGATCTAGCTAATATTTCTAAATAGAGTATTGGAACCTACACTTCAGGGTTGCTTGCTATTGTCCATGAAGTTAGGTTTGATGGTGATCTTTCGCTTGCTGTTGGACCGCTCTTTTTTGTTTTGTTTTGTTTTAAAATGATTCTACCTCTGCCTCAGCAATGCTATTTATGAACATTTTGAAGTAGGAAGTGATGCCAGATTATAATTACGTGGGTTTATATATGTGAATTCTCTAAAATGTTGCCAGCTGATGTTATGTAAAAATGTTAAGTATAAATTGGGAGCTGAAATAATGCCCACAGAAATATTTGTTATGCACACTAACCAAAATTTTGAAAAAGGGTACAAGGTATTATTAGAATGAAGAAGATCTAGCATTCGATAGCACAACAGTGTGACTATAGGCAATAATAATTTATTGTACATTTAAAAATAACTAAAAGAGTAAAACTGGATTGTAACACAAAGGATAAATGCTTCAGGGGATGGGTACTCCACTTCCCTGATGTGATTATTACACATTGCATGCCTGTGTCAAAATATCTCATGTACCCCATAAATATGTACACCTATGTACCTACAAAAATTAAAAATTAAAAGAGTAACAAAACAGAGGAAGGAAAGAAACAGAAGACACCATCTGAAAAGGCAGAGATCCAGCATACAGAGAAGATGGGGAGTTAGACTTTCTATGTCCCTTCCTAAGTCATACGTTCACTCATGATTCAGTCATTTATCCAGTGCTTCTTTCGCATCTCCTACCATGTTCCCTGTTCTCTCGTAGGTGCTGGGAATACAGTAGTATGCAAAAGGGACAAATCTTGACTTCGTGAAGCCTATGTTTTAGCGGAGGGAGAAAAACAAGTAATTAAGTAAAATACGTAAGATGCCAGATGATGCACCAGTTTGGAAAGTAAAGGTCATTGTCAAAATGGGCATTGTGAGAAGAGTCTAATTAACTTAATGTAGTTAATAGATAACTTAAAGAGCTTAATAAGGCATTTTTAATCCTCACAAAATTCATTGTTGTACCATATCCTAGAAGCAATTCAGTGTAACAGGTATTTCCATGGATTTGAAGATACTGAATATATAATTGTCTCTTTAAATTCTCTTTCAGAGTATGTAGTGAATTTTGAGACATTTACTTTTGATTTCTGCCAGATGGTAATGTTTCAGAATATCACACTGAGGAGCTTGTTAGAACAGTAATATTAGTAAATACAAGATCACAATGGCCTCATATGCCAGCTTTGTCATGCAGTCTCTTAGGGAATTTTCAACATTTTGTCTGCTTCCTTGATTTTCTATCTGCAGCATAAGCTTATTTGAAGATAGAGAAACTGCCAAGTCACAATTATTTTCTACTGCATGTGATGGGATTTTCTTAATCTAATTTTTTCAATGAAATATGACACTGTATGAAGGATTTGTTTCAGTCATTTTCCACAAGCAGTTTGTATTTCTGACTCATAACTTTGCTCTCTATGCTTTCTCAATCATCATCCTTGGTAATTTTGTGAGATTTTAGACACCTTGGATTTATATTTGCTAAATCTTTTCAGAACTACTTCAGGTCTTCAAATAGTCACATCTTGGCCTGGAATAAAGACATAGATGTAGATACAGAGACAGGTCCAAGTATAGACAGGTACAGATATATAGATGTGAATATCTATATACACATCTATTCTTATTTATATAATTTCTATTTAGTTCTTTTTTCCTCTTTTAGCCCTATCCCTACCCCCCTTAACCTATCTCCCCACGCCCTACTCTCCTTCTATTCTCAAACTTTGTAAAGTTTACACAGGCTATTTTTGGGTTTTTTTCACCACTCCTCAATCTCACAACCTGGCTCTTATCCACATATCCGTCATGGAAATGGAAACTTATGAGTTCCTAATCACAAATCCAATGACCTTCGTTGTATGGAAGGGAGGCATGAAACATTTGATGATTTTGGCCACAGACACTGATGTGGAGAATGAGGAATCTGGGGCAAACAAGCTTAAGGGACATGGGGTGGAAGAACGGAAACTCAATGTCAGGACTTACTCAATGACAAAAGGTGAATCCAAGGCAAATCCTATGGTAATAAAAGCAGCAAGAAATCAATGAAGATAAAGTCTAAGTCGAATATTGTTTCAGCTAGCTACTGCTGCATAATATCCAAAAATTTAGTGGCTTAAAACAATGATTTTATTACTTATGACTCTGTGGGTTAGAAATTCCAGCAGGGATCAGTTGAGGTGGTTCTTCTCCACTCCACACGGTGCTGTCTGAGACCCTCAACTAGGGCTGGAGGGTCCAAGATGGTCTTGCTCATCCATCTGGGGCTTTGGTGCTGGCTGTCAACCTGGATCCATTGTTTCCACTCTGCATGGTCTCTCTCTTTACAAAGTCTCTTATTCTCTACAGAGAGATATTAGGACTGGATGCAGACTGGAGTTTAAGTCTAATGGGTAACTAGATGAGGCTTTAGCAGGTAGAGAGAAGGAAAGGAGGTTGGGTATATTTTGCCTATGGGAGAGACATGAATTGTTGTGGCCAGAGGGCACATTGTAGAAAATTGTCTGTAAAGACTGCCACCAACATGCACGTTGCCTCTCCCATTAAGAGGTAGAATCTATCTTTCTTCCCTTTGAATCTGGGCTCACTTGTGACTTGTTTTGGCCAAGAAAATGTAGCAGCAATACTCAGTGCCAGTTTGGGTCTGTCCTTTTAGATACCTGGCAGCTTCCATTTTCATTGTGTTAGGATCCAGCCAGCATGGAAGCAAGAGTTGTGCTGTTAAATAATGGATTTCCAGGAGACAGAGAGAAAGAGATCCAGCCAGCCCTCAGCCATTCCAGTCACACTTAGCCTAGGTGCCATGTGAGTGAAGCCGTCTTGAATGTCGCAGTCCCAGCTGAGCTCTCAGCTGAATGCAACAGCATGTGTGACCCCAGCTGATACCACATGGAAGGGAGATGAGATATACCCAGTGAACCCCACCTAATTCCTAACCCACAGAATTATGAACAATAAAATTGTTTTAAGCCACTGTTTTTGGATACTTTGTGACAAAGAATCAAAGTTAGATCAGTCTCTTCTTGGACTCCGGTGTCCTTCCTTATAGAATGCAATTTTAACAAGAATCTTGCCAAGTCCGTTTAGCCAGAATTCCCCATCCTCAGTACCTGATAACCTTCGATACCTGATCATTTTCCTCCCCCTCCACCGGCACCCAGGTGATGTCTGATCAGCACTGCCTGCCTTTAGCAAGAATCCTGTTAGGTCAGTTCAGCCAGAATCTTCCCTTACCCCTGATGTTTCCAGTTAGTAATTTTCCACCCACTGACCCCACCCTGCTTTTTCTAGATAGAAATGTCCACTTTTTTGTTGTTTGAGGTTGAGCACAATCTCTCTCCCCCACTGCAAGACCCCACTGTGCCATCCCTTCACCTATCAAGATATTCTGAAAACTGTCTGCCTTACTGTGCTTTACCGAGTGTCACGAATAATTTTTTTTGACATTTGTTAGGCAACAACAGATAACTTAATCAGATGTTATCACTCTAGCCAAATGAACTGGAACTCCTGACAGGGCAATCAGTCTTGGTGAGAAAATAGAGTGCTAAGCAGAGAAAATGATGCAGAAGTTTACTCGCATGGGTTTGAAGGGAATTCAAGGAAGGCTGGTAGCAGTCTTAATTTCATCCACACTGAGGAATTAACTCTCAGCTAGGATGAAGAAGGAAAATGTCTTTCTAGCGGTTTGAGTCTTTGGTGTGCCCCTGCTTGTGTGCTGTGCTAAGTGTGCTGGAATAGTCACTTCTTGTTACACAGTTCTTAGTAAGCAGCAGGCAGATTACCACGAAGCTAATGAAGCTAACGTTCCGGTCCCCTCATTTCCACAGCCCCTTTCAAAACCTTGGAAGAGGTTTTAGCAATGTGTTCACCTAAACAAATACATCCTAAAATTCTGCAAAATTTCATGTTGAGTGGCATGAAAGTTATAAGAATTTTGCAGATCCAGTTTTAAGGGGAAATTAAATTCATCATATTTTTAGTTTCTGTTCTAGAGAATATTTGTGTTTGGCAGTCACTGTCTTGTAGAAGCAATCTATTTTTAGTCATTCAGTGTTGGACTGACCTCCAGGAATCCTCCAAACACTCATCATGAAAACTCACCAGGCATTGTAACATGAAGTTGCAGGCCAGAAATAATATCTTGTTAGAGGCTTTCCTAAATTTGACAATAATCCTAAAACTGTGTATGACACTACTGATGAGTTGTAAAGCAGAGATAAACGTTTCTAAATGATTAATAAAAAACAAACTTCAATCAGCTGTGCTAAATATTAAAATCTTTCTGTTATCTCAATATTAAACTTTTTATATGAAAATGCAATCAAAGAACATATAGCCAAAAAAGAAGGAAAAATTATAGAGGTATATTAGGCTCTTAGTTTTCTTAAGATAGCTTGTTACATTCTATATTTTGTGTGTGTGTGTAACTTGTTCTTTCATCACTTTAAATATATTTATTTCCACACTAAATTTTGTTTTCTTTAAGGAGTACTACAAAATTGTTTAAACTTTAGGTCCATAAAACTTGAATTGATCCCAATGACATATATTCATTTATTTAATCCCAACTAGCAAGATGCTTTTATTAATGTCTTCATTTTAAAACTGAGAAAACTAAGGGAGGGAGATATTAAGGTCACAGAGACAGCCAGTGGTATAACCTGGATTTAAAGCCAGCAGGTTGGCTTTTGAGCCTGTGTCTTACTCATTCTCCACCCTGCTGCCCTTGAGGATAAATGAAGTCCAGCCCTTTTCCTTAAGGAATGTGCAGTACAATAGTGGACCCTAAAAATTACAGTATATCAAGATATGTGCCAGATTAGCTATACAAGGTACAGAATTAGAAAGGAGAAATTAAATTTCTAGGATAGTAGGGGAGATTTCACAAAGAGATACCTACTTGGTTACATTAAAGTTTAAATTTGAAATTATATTTAAACTCATTTAATGTACCTAAAATCACTGGCTCTAGTCACTAGGCAATGATTTCTAGTATTGAACTACTGTATATATTAACTCATCCCAGATTAAGTTGATTGAACAATAGTTTTCAAAAGCACCATAGAGATTCAAAGAATAAACTAAGGCTTTTGACAATGCTTTAACCCTCCCACCATTCCCACAAACATAACAGGAATGATGATAGAAATGAAGAGACCACAATTCAGAGGTTTATGTGCTTATCCAGGATGATACAAATCTGATGCAAAATTAATATAGGACTAGGTTTTGTTAATCCCAATGTAATTTTCCATTTGGTGTTCTATATGTCCTAACCAAAACTTGGTTTTATAGATAAAAATGATGCTTTAACAAGTCTCTCTGGTGGTTTTAGAAGTAGAAACCATAGGCAGGGCATAGTGGCTCACGACTATAATCCTAGCACTTTGGGAGGCCAAGACTGACTGATCACTTGAGCCCAGGAGTTCAAGACCAGCCCAGGAAACATGATGAAACCCTGTCCCATCAAGAAAAATTAGCCGGGCTTTGTGGCACATGCCTGTAGTTCCACCTACTCAGGAGGCTGAGGTGACAGGATCACCAGAGCCCAGGAGGTCAAGGCTGCAGTGAGCCGTGATCACACCACTACACTCCAGCCAGGGTGACAGAGCAAGACTCTGTCTCAAAAAAAAAAAGAAGAGGAGGAAATAGAAACCTTGCTTTATAGGCTAAGGAAATCACCTTAGAATGAATCTCATGCTACAGAAAACAAATCTAGATGTTTTGCTTTAAAACAAGCAGAAAATAAGCTCCATTTTTCTATAAAAAAGTGACAAGTGAAATAGAGTTAATTTGGTAAGTAACAGTATGATGGGAGAATAAACATAAATAGGATTCATTAGAAAAAAAATTACCATTTAATCGACTGTAATGGGCTCCTGTATAGTCCAAGCAGCTTAAGGCACTAGATTATTTCCTATGAAAAGATCTGAGAATAGGCAGTTCAACGAGTTGAAAATTTAATTTTTGAAATAACATTAAGCAAGGACCAAATATCCATGTTAATCAATAGCATTTAGTTATAACTGGCTCAGTGATCAGACAATAAATTGCTTTATAATACTAATTTGTTCGTGAGAAGATGGCATTAAAGTAATTGATGGAAACAAACTGCTCAAAGAAAAATTATGAAAGACTCACAAAAAACAAAGGAGAGAGAGTTCTTCCCCTAAAGAACATTATTATGGTTTTCTCTCCTGGGGGTTGCCCTTACCTCATGTATTAGTTTGTTCTCACACTGCTAATAAAGATATACCCAAGACTGGGTAATTTATAAAGGAAAGACGTTTAATTGACTCACAGTCTCACCTGCCTGGAAGGCCTCACAATCACGGCAGAAGGCAAAGGAGGAACAAAAGCACGACTTATGTGGCGGCAGGCAAAAGGGCGAGTGCAGAGGAACTCCTGTTTATAAAACCACCAGATCTCGTGAGACTTACTCACTACCACGAGAACAGTAAAAAGGAAACCACCCCCGTGATTCAATTATCTCCACCTGGCCCCAACCTTGACACGTGGGGATTATTACAATTCAAGGTGAGATTTAGGTGTGAACACAGCCAAACCGTATCACCTCAACTCCACCCAGCCAATCTTACTCATTCTTCAAGTTCCAGTTCCAAAGCTAAGACTACTAATCATTCCCTGATGTCATTCTTCTTTTCTGTGCTCCTTCAGTACTGTTGTCTTTTGTTCTCTTTAATTTGGTTTGTATTTATCACCCTCACAATACTATGTGCCTTTAGTATATAACTATGATTCAGAGCTGAAAGGAATCCTCAATATCCTTTGGTTTAATGCTTTAGTAGCAGGGTCTAGCTGAGTCCAGGCTGTAAAACAGGATTAGGGTAGGATTCAGGTAGGATTATTTGGCTGGTGGTGCTAGGAACAGAGTGAATTTTTAAAAATTGAACAATTTCAAAATTTTTATTTCTCAGTGATTAGCTTTAAATTTACATTCCTATGCACATGGAGTTATGTCAGGAAACTTGTTTGTACCACCTCTTTCTGGCAGCCTTCAGGAAATGAAGTAGCATCATGGGCAGCATGTTAATCACTGATGATGAATGTGGCCTGGGAGGAATTAGATTACAGGATTGCTGTGTACCATGTGACATGAGGGGCTCATAATAGGATTAAAGATGATAACAATATTTTTTGTTCTCTTAAATATCATAGAAATAACTGGAAACATTAATAGAAATACCGTTGGCTCTCGGTATCCATAGGTTCCACATCAGTAGATTCAACCAATCATGGATCAAAAATATTTAGGGGGAAAAAACTTCACAAAGTTCCAAAAGGCAAAATTTGAATTTGTCACACACTGAGCACTATGTTGAATCCACATGAATGAGGAGATGTGTAGGCATTATATAAGTAATCTAGAGATTATTTAAAGTATACAGGAGGATGTGTGTTGGTTATTTGCAAATACTATACCACTTTATATAAGAGGCTTGAGCATCTGTGGATTTTGGTATCTGCAGGTGGTCCTGGAGCCAGTCTCTCATGGGTATAGAGGGACAGCTATAATTTCTTTATAAATTAGTATTGACCACATAAAGAACCTCACTGACTACATATAGAACCTCATTACTCTTTTTTTTTTTTTTTTTTGAGATGGAGTCTCTGTCGCCCAGGCTGGAGCGCAGTGTCGCGATCTCGGCTCACTGCAACCTCCGCTTTCCGGGATCATGCCATTCTCCTGCCTCAGCCTCCCAAGCAGCTGGGACCACAGGCACCTGCCACCACATCTGGCTAATTTTTTGTATTGTTAGTAGAGACGGGGTTTCACCATGCTAGCCAGGATGGTCTCGATCTCCTGACCTCATGATCCGCCCGCCTCTGCCTCCCAAAGAGCTGGGATTACAGGCGTGAGCCACCGCGCCCGGCCTACTCATTTTTTTTTTTTTTTTAAGAAATCAATTCTTTTTTAATCATTCTATGTTTCCATGGGTTGCTAGGCAAGGATTTGGTTTCTGCTTTGGGTGGGAGGGTCAGGGAGGAAGATTAACGTTCTGGGGTGAGTTAATAGCCAGACAGAGAAGGGAAACGAGATGGAAACCAACTGCCAATAGCTGAAAGAGCTGTTTTTGAGCCTTTGTTGGGGGATAGATGCTGAAAGAACTAGTTTTGTGAACGACTTCGTGAGTATCTGAGAGTAAGGAGAGCAAGTTTGGTGTTGGGTTAACAAATGTCGAGCAGAACCGGCTGAGATCCTGACTGATCCTCACTCTGCCGTGGGCTCAGTGTAGTTTGGGATACTCTGAGGACTCAAGATCAACAATGAATGGCCTTGTAGCCATCATTCTCTGGAAGGGCATTGGCAAAACAAGTGGTACTAAGGTACCTTGGCAATAAGAGATTGTGGGAAACCAGATCAGACTTGAAGAGAACATTTGAGATGTCTCCCCACTCCACTACCCAGGGATATCGGAAGTAATAGGGTGCAGGGACTGCAGGGTGAGAAACCTGGGTGGAGCAAGGGCTGATAAGAGCCATCAGAATTACCTGGCCTTGTTTGTGCTGTCAGGCCAGCAAGAGCATTTGAGTTATGTTCTCATTTAACAGGTAAGGAAACAGTGGGCAAGGAACCCCAAATGACCTGCTCAGGATTTCACAGAAAGCTAATGACAGAGCTAGGACCAACTCCTCTCCTGATCTGCTGGCTGGAAGACTGTAGTATTAATATGGGGTTGCTGGATCACATAGAATAATTATCTCCTCTAGTATTGTGTATCATATAAATCAATAAGAATAAAGGCCAACAAATGTTTTGTTTTTCTACTATGAACAACAAGAAGCTATTGTTAAATTTGTTAAATTTGCTTGTTAAATTAACATAAAGCTTTATGTTTAGGAGTCAGAAAATTTTAATTAGGATGCCTGACTTTAATCGTGATGCTGATATTTAAATAAATCAACTGGCCAGGCGCAGTAGCTCACACCTGTAATCCCAGCACTTTGGGAGGTCAAGGTGGGTGGATCATTTGAGGTCAGGAGTTCAAGATTAGCTTGGCCAACATGGCGAAATCCCATCTCTACTAATGCAAAAATTAGCCTAGCGTGGTGGCACACACCTGTAGTCCCAGCTCTTCAGGAGGCTGAGGCAGGAGAATTGCTTGAACCAGGGAGGTGGTGGTTGCAGTAAGCCAAGATTCACACCACTGTACTCCAGCCTGGGTGACAGAGCAAGACTCTGTCTCAAAAAAAAAGATTCATTAAATTAAATTAATCAGCTAGTATTTATTGACTCTAATGATGCCTTACCAACACAATATCATCAAGAAAAAAATAATTTCATTACATTAATTTTTCTAATGATACCTTTTATCGTTTTAAAATAATTTCTAATACAACTTTTTTTAGAGAATTTTGTTTTTTAATTATTGATTTTAATAGCTATAATTTACTGAGTCCCTTATTAGCCAGGCTCATTGCTAAGTGCTTCAAATGCATTACCGAATTTAATCCTTGCACAACCCCATGAGGTAGGTAATGTTACTTTTTTAAATTCATAGGTAAGAAATAAATATTAGAGACTTTAAGTACATGCCTAAGGTCAGTCTCAAATAAGTGACATCGCTCAATAGACTGGGATCCAGAGCCTAGGCTCTTTACCACTATATGCTATAGCTTTACAGACTGCCCTTGGTTTGTTGTTGTTTTGTTTGTTTTTTGTTTTGTTTTTTGAGACAGAGTCTTGCTCTATCACCCAGGCTGGAGTGAGGGTTGCAATCATGGCTCACTGCAGCCTCGATGTCCCAGGCTCAAGCGATCCTCCCTCCTCAGCCTCCCAAGTAGCTGAGACTACAGGTTCGTGCCACTGTGTCCAGCCAATTTTCAAAATTTTTTTGTAGAGACAGAGTCTCACTGTGTTGCCCAGGCTGCTCTCAAACTCCTGGGCTCAAGCAATCTTCCCACCTCATCCTTCCAAAGTGCTGAGATTACAGCCATGAGCATCGCACCAGGAGTGCCCTTATTTTAAACAGAAAAATGTGAAACATTTTTTAAAATGTCAAAGTCATCGTTAAGAATATTTGTTGCTGTTCCAGGCTGTAATTCGATGACTGGGGAGACTGACTGTGTAAATCTCTATGAAAGCACATCATATCGCTTAGAATCTTGTGCCTTTGTGTTCTTCCATCTGAATTTATAATTTTTCCTTATCCTTTATCACTGTCAACCTGTCAGTTACTCCTTTCAGTTTCCACTGTGCCTCCATCTAATATCTTTCCTCAAATTGCCTTCTAGTTTCCCATCCCTTATTTATTAAGAGTTGGGAAATCAGTTGAAAAACTGGATTAGCTACACATAAGCGAAGAATAAATAGTCTCTGAAAAAGCACCAGTGCACTTTCTTATAAGTTAAATACAGTGACTTTAGTGCTTGGATTGAACAGCATCATTTTTAGCTGCTTGAAAATTTTTATTGACAAATTCCTACCATTGGATTGCACTTCAGAAGATTAGGTGATTTTTACCTAAGAAAAGTACTGTCATATGGACAGAATGCCCTGTACACAGAAGATGAGCCTGGCTGCTAAACACTATGAGAATTCTAGGTTAGAAAGCTGAGCTATACAAATACACACTGTGGTGTAACTTTAGATTATTTAAATATCTAAAAATAAGGAAAGGTTAAATAAATTATGGCACATCCTCAAAACGGATATCCACATACCCATTTTTGGATATCTATAGCATAAAACACTTTACAAAGCATTAGTTAAAACATGAGAAACTATTTTTGTTATCAAATGAAGTTTAAAAACAGGATTTTGGCCAGGCGCAGTGGCTCGTGCCTGTAATCCCAACACTTTGGGAGGCAGCGGGGGGGGGGGGGGGGCGAATCGCCTGAGGTTGGCAGTTCAAGACCAGCCTGACCAACATGGAGAAACTCCATCTCTACTAAATATATACTAAATTATATAGATTTAGTATACTAAATCTATATAAATATAGACATGTATATATACATTTAGTATGTATGTATGTATGTGTATATGTGTATATTTAGTCTGTATGTATTATGTATGTATATATATATTTAGTATGTATATATATAATTAGCTGGGCGTGGTGGTGCATGCCTGTAATCCCAGCTACTGAGGAGGCTGAGGCAGGAGAACCGCTTGAACCCAGAAGGCAGAGGTTGTGGTGAGCCGAGATCGCGCCATTGCACTCCAGCCTTGGCAACAACAGTGAAACTCTGTCTCAAAAAATAAATAAACAAACAAACATAGGATTTAAAATAGTGTATGACAATAACAGCTAACCTTCTCTGAACACCTGCTACATGTAGAGCATTTTTGTCGTAAGTCCAACAAAAATATGCATACTCAATTGCTTATGGTTTGCAGTTATAAACTTCTAAGATGGCTTGTTCACCCTGACACCATAGGAGTCAAAGGCAGGTCCACTAAGTCTAAGGCCAAAGAGGTGAGGAAAGCTGTCACAGGGAAAAAAAATAGAATGAACAGGTGTAAGTTGTTCCCATAAATCTTCTGTCCTTGAATAACTTTTATTCCCTATCCCATCCCATGCCATTCTCTAATGCCAGCCAAGTCCGGGTGCAGTGTGGCTCACGCCTGTAATCCCAGCACTTTGGGAGACCAAGGTGGGCGAATCACCTGAGGTCACCAGCCTGGTCAATGCGGTGAAACCCCATCTCTACCGAAAATACAAAATTAGCTGAACGTGGTGGCGGGCGCCTGTAATCCCAGCTACTCAGGAGGCTCAGGCAGGAGAATCGCTTGAACCCAGGAGACAGAGGTTGCAGTGAGCCGAGATTGCGACATTGCACTCCAGTCCGGGTGACAAGAGCGAGACTCTCTCTCAAAAAAAAAGTCTAATGCCAACCAACACTACTAGGAAAAAGGCTGATTGGACAGTTATACTAGATGGACCAGGTTGATAAAACCTGAACCCACTTGATCAACCTTAACAACACAAAAAGAGAAACAGCTGGCCATTATATGCCTCCTGATCTGTTGCAATCAGAAGTACCACCTCTGAAGTGCTCTTGTCAAAAATCAAATCCGAATCTGATCTCCACTTTTGTGAGTTTGAAACTGTCTGGAAAAAAAACAAAAACGAAAAAACTGAAGGATATTGGTCAGTTGATAGTAACTATGAGAGGACTCAAAGCAAACCTGCCAGCAACAATACCCGACCTTTGCAGAACTGACAGCAGGAAACAGCTGCCCCCACCACGGAGCCAGGATGCAACACTTCACACCACTGCCAGTGTCTGCACCAGGAGCTCATTTATACTTCATCCACTGCAACAGTCATTTCACATCCATGTCTGCATTAGAAACTTGACCTTGAAACCCCCGTTACTGATCCTTCCAGATGAAAGAAAACTTCCGACCCTGCCTTCCTGTGGCACTAGTTTCTGAGACTAGGTCTGGGGTCATGTGGTAAAGCCTAGGTCACAGAGCTGACCCTTCACTGCAAGGAGACTGGGAAAGCAAATATTGAACATTTATATGAGCTATAGGTCTTTACCCTTCACCAAGATTCATAAGGAGGAGAATTCCCCAAAGAGGAAAGGGTTCAACTACTAGGCAGCCAAAATGAAAGACAAATGTCCACTATAATTTTCTTTAAAAATTACTTTCAAGATGAAGTACAAACTCCTCACTGTTATGATTCGAACTCCTCCAAAATGTGACGCAATCAACTTTTCCAGGCTTGATTCCATTGTTGCTCCACTCATATTCTATAATTCAACCAAACTAGATGACTCACAATTGGTCAAAAAAAATCCCTTTTCTCTCACTATTTGTGCTTATGCTGGCTCATCTTCCAAAACATCAGACCTCTATGTGTGGCTCATTCTTGGAAGTCCATCACGTTTATTACTTTCTCCACAAAAATTTTCAGGATCCTAACTCTCGGATATAATGTTTTTTCCTGTTATGGCCCCATTTTACTTTGAACTTTCAAGTAATGTTGTTCGTTACATTCTGTCTTGTATGGTAGTTTTTTACATACTTGATTGAGGTCCTCCTCCATTACACTCTAAGCTTCTTAAGAATGTATTAGGTTTTATTATCTTTGTTTCTCTTGTAATGCTTAGAAGAGAATCTTGAACATAATTACTTTTACTTAACGGAATTGAGCCACGCTTAGGCATAAGAGATTATTATTATTATCATGGTTTCAAATGTAGGGTCTTTGTAGAGTAGATTAAGAATTACCAAAAGGCTGGGTGTGGTGGCTCATGCCTGTAATCCCAACACTTTGGGAGGCTGAAGCAGGTGGATTACTTGAGATCAGGAGTTCGAGACCAGCCTGGCCAACATGGTGAAACCTTGTCTCTACTAAAAATACAAAAATTAGCTGGGCATGGTGGCCCACACCTGTAATCCCAGCTACTCGGGAGGCTGAGGCAGGAGAATCACTTGAACCCAGGAGGCAGAGGTTGCATTGGGCTGAGATTGCACCACTGTACTCCAGCCTGGGTGACAGAGAAAGCGAGACTCCATCTCAAAAAAAAAAAAAAAAAAAAGAATTCCCAAATGGGAAATAGGTTTAAAAAATGATCACACTGGCAGGTTTTAGCTACATAAGCCACACTCAGTCCCATTTTGCTAGAAGCCAGAGTTCTATACTGTCAAGGATAGACATGATTCTGCATCCATACCTAATTTCCTTTCCATCTGCTCCATATCCAACCCTATACCTTCTCCATCTGGCCCTCTACTGGTGGCAGCCTTGTCTCCAGTACTGTTTCCTTAAACAATATCTCTGCTCTAAAACCCAAGAAGATAGGACAATTCTATATAAGGAGTTAAGGAAGGTTTTCTCAAAAGAGATGATATTTTGACAATTTTTTTAGAGCTCAAGTAGGCATTCCCTAAGTGGAGAATTGGCAGACAGAATTTTAAGCTGAGAGACAGAGGACTAAAAGTATATGCCACAATCAAAATGCACATTATTTTTTGTGTAGCTGGATCATAGGCATATAAGAAAATGGAAACAGAGAAAGTATTTTGGGATCTGAATATGAAGAGCTGATGTGCTTGCTTGGATTTTATGTTCTAGGCCAGTAGTTCTTATCCTTTTGGAAATTCATGGATACCTTTGAGAACCTGAGAAATATTACGAACCTTCTCCCTAAAAATTACACACATTGCCAGAGACCAAAAATTTTCCAAAAAACTTCCAGGAGTTCCAAACATCCTGTGAAGCTCATTTGTGGACAAGAGTCTACAGATACCTGGAGTAATAACCTAAGTTTTAGGGAAAAGGAGTTATCAAATACAAAAAAAAAATTATTTTTTGTTCAAAATTCATATTACTTGTTATCTCTGTCTTAGTCACTGATTCATCAACACCTTACCATCAGGACTGCTGATCTTTGGGATCATTTTGTGGCAGAGACTGTTATCTAATCAATATTTATTCTTTCTTCTGATTTTATTCAAAACAGGCCCAACTAAAACACTACATTTCCCAGCCTTCTTTGCAGCTAGGATAGGTTTTGTGACCAAGTTTGGCCAAAGACATGATGCTGCCTCACCAACACCATGAAGAAATGTCTGTTTCTGAACTTTCTTTACATGAAAGAACAAATCTTTCCATGTTTAAGCCACCAGAGTCAGTTCTCTATATTATCAGCAGCTGAATGCCAATCCCATCTAGTTCATGTAGTGGTCAACAAAACACCAGCTACACATGACCCTAACCCTATTGTATGGTAAAGGATGTGGGAGGAAAATTATCTTCTTTTAGAAAACACTGTAAGCGACAGACTTGGGATGGCTGCCCCAGGCTAATTAGTAAAGGTTAGTTCTCATTCAAGCAAAACAGAGTACAGAAAAAGATTCCCCAAGAATGTAAGAAACTAGTCCCTCATCCACTAAAAAATAATAACTCTGCTTAACTCTCACAGCTCTTCAAAAGGATGATGAATGTCTCTCTTCATCCACATGAAAAAGAGTGAAGTATGCCTCACAATGTTAATCCGATAACTTCCCTTTGAGCCACAGATGGCCTGAAGAAGATTTATTTTCTTCCTGGGGTTGTCCAGAGCATGGGGTTTTACAATCAGGATGTTCCTGGTTCTACTTTTCACTTTGAGTAGCTAGAGCCTAAAGTCTACCAACAATTTCCACTCATATCCCCCAGATACTTCCATTTCAGTATGTACAAAATGGAACCTACCTCCTCCCACTTCTATGGCCCGGTGAATGGTACTACTATCAGAAACTAGAAATAATCCCACACTCCTCCCTCCACATCCATTGGTTGCTGTGTACCTATGATCCTACCACCTAAATTTTTCTCATGTCCTCTTATTTTTTCACTCTCATCATTTCTCATCTGGACTACAGCAATTCCTAAATAACTATTGCCATGCCTCCATCTAACTTATATTTCATAGTTTAATAAAATGAATCTTTCAAAATGAAAAGCTGATTAGTTTAATTCAAATGTCTTAGCAGGAAACCGAAGGCCTGTTAGGATCTATTCCATGATTACCTCTCTAATGCCATCTCTTGGTACTTGTCTCATATCCTACACAGCAGCCGAATAAAACAACAGCAATTTGCTGAATGAGTCCTGCTCCATCCCACCTTCATACCTTTCCCTAGAAAGCACTTTTCTCTCTTTGCCTGGAAAACCACTATTCATGCTTCAACACTTAATTGATGCATTACCACCTTCAGGAATGCTACTTTGATTCTGCCCCCAAGGAGCAGTATACCACGGTATTTAAGAGCAGGGGCTCATGAGCTCAAGCTGCTGGCTCTATGACCTTTGTCAAATAATTTAACCTCTCTGTGCCTCAGTTTCTTCATGTGTAACTTGGGGATAATTCCTCATAGGATTATTGAGAAAATTGAACAAGACACTATATATAAAAGTGGTTTGAACTGTTTCTGGAATATGGTAAGCATTCAATAATATATTTGAGCTGTTTTTCTTTCCCAGATTATGTTAAATTCCTTAGTTTTATGGTCCCAGACTTTCATGACCTACCCAAATGTGATGGAAATTGTGGACTCATTCGCAGAGTCTTATCAACTTGTCTTGTAGTTAGAGAAATTAAAAAGCTAAAAATGTTACACTCACTCCCTTCAGCTAACAGTCTGCGTGTATCCTATGCCTAATGGGTAAGATTTAAAGAGCAGAAACCAATCACAGGTCATCTTCCAGTCAGTTCTTTAGCAGTCTTTGCGAGCAAATAATCATCTTGGAAATGACTGTGTTTCAGCTGGTTCCCTGTGAGCAGTTTTGAATATTCATTCTTTGGTTGGCTGGGTGCCAGAGGCAAAAGCACAGTGGCAGCAGAGGTGTTGGTGGCAGTCTTGATTTTGGAACACCCTTTATGTGGCCTCACGGAAGCTCCCCTGTAGGTGAGATCTCTGTTGTTCTGAAGACATTGCTGGATCCATAAGACACAGTGAATCTTAACTAACAATCTAGGTCAACCCCAGTATAAACTTTCATTTCTTCCAGCATAAACTCTGCAATCCAGTCAGGGTACTTCCCTACTTTCCAAATGCTCCATGCTTTCCTCATCTTCCCACTTTTCCTACGCCATTTCCACCTCCCTCCCCTCTAGAATCATGCTTGTAATCCCAAATCTTCCATTTGACGCTACCTTTTAGAAAGCTCCTTCGTTTATATGCAGTCATAGCTCCAATATAAACACTTTTTATTTTGCAATTTTTGGCAAAAGTAATCTGCAACAGTAAAACAAGGATTAGGCAAGTTTACATACAGATGATCACAATCTAGCCAAGAAAACATCATGAATCATTTCCACAGAGGGCATCATTTAACTTGGAGATCTTTTTCTCAGGACTTTGTAGGCCTTTTCAGAGTCTATTTAATGCCTCTTACTTCTGGTAAAAGAAATTTCTGCAGCCCCAAGTTCAACATATAAATAGTTTTAAGCTAACATATATCACCCTTGGGGAATACAATATTTTGAATCAAAAGAGCCAGTTTAAACCAGGCATGGTGGCTCACATCTGTAATCCTCACACTTTTGGAGGCCAAGGCAGGAAAATGGCTTGAGTCCAGGAGTTCAAGACCAACCTAGGCAATATGGCAAGACCCTGCCTCAATTTTTTAAATAAAATTTAAAAAAAAATTAAAAAGAGCTAGTTTAGACCAAATATGCGTTTCAAGATCTACCATTTTTAGGTAATGCTGAATTTCAACACTCTTTTATTAGAATAGAGAATAGACCACAATCTACAATCAGGTTATATATTTTCAACCTGGAGATACAGGTTTTTATTCTACCTTGTTCAGTGATCTTAGGTAAGTAGTTTAAACTATCTGAGCAAATTATACAACTTAAGTAAAAGTCAGCAACATAAAAACACTGCAATTCTAAAGCTACTGAGGTTGCTTTAGAAACATGGTCCTCTAAAACTGAGGGTCCTCTACCGTGTCTTCTCTGAAGTGGCTCTTTTACTGTCCAAGCCATTTTGAACATGTGGATTCTAATATGCTTCAGTAGAAACCTTCCTGTGAGGAAAGCAACATTAACTCAGTTTTTTGCTAAGCTCTGTTACATGCAATATATGTGTGTATATATGTATATAATATATATTATATAAATAATATATATAATATATATATTATACAAATAATATATATAATATATATATTATATAAATAATATATATTATATATATATATTATCTGATAGTTTCAAAAGTCTTAAGTAAATTTTTGTGTAACAGCTCAGGATTTTTAGACTCCCTCTCTGTTGAAGATAAAGGCTTCAGCGTGAGTGAAAGGCACTGACCTGACAAGCAATTTGAGTAGATACACAAAGCTGGACACTCAGAATTGTCTCTGTCTTCTGATACTGCCACACTGTAAAGGAAAACCCTAAGTACCCCAGCTCTCTCTTCTCTTAAGTCCAGTGCGTTCCCAGGAAGCATCTGAGTCGTGACACCCCTGGTGGTCCATCCTTCCAGCCTCCACACATGAACAGTATATTCCTTTACTATTGCTGCTTTAACAAATTACCACAAATGTAGTGGCTTAGAGCAACACCCATACATTATCTCATAGTTCTACAGGTCAGAATTCCAGGGGAGGCTCAGCTGGGTCCTCTGGTCAGAGGTCATCAAAGTGCTGGCTGGCCTGGACTCTTATCTGGAGGCTCTGGGGGAGACCCCACTTCCATGCTCATTCAGATTGCCAGTACGGTGGGTCCTGTTGCCTGGCTGGCTCTGGGCCAGGGCTCATTTTCAGCTTCTGGAAGTTGCCAGTTGTCCTTGGGGTTATGCTCCGCTCCTTCAAAGCCAGCAACAGAGCTTCAATTCCTTCTTACATTTCAAATCAATCTGATGTCTTCTGTTGCATCTCCCTAACTTCCTGCCTTCTTCTTCTGCCTTATTCTTCTGGTTTGAGGGTTCATGTGAATGCATTGGGTCTACCCAGAAAATCCAAGAATCTCCCTATTTTAAGGTTAAATAATTAGTAACACTATTTGCATCTGCAAAGTTCCCTTTGCCATGTAAGGTAATATATTCATGCTCCCAGGGATTAGGGGCTACAGAGTGTTCTTGGGGGCTTTAATTCTGCCTACCACAATCAGACATGTCTGAAACCAAGGCTTTCCAGCTGGAGCATCTGGTTCTTATAGCACTCAGTGAACCAGGGGGCGGGGGGAAATCTTTATCTGCAAGTGTCCACTTAAAATCTATGAAGGATAAAATGTATTTGTTAAATGTTAGAATTATTGCATAACAATAACTATAGTGGCCGGGCACGGTGGCTCACACCTGTAATCCCAGCACTTTGGGAGGCTGCGGTGTGTGGATCACCTGAGGTCAGAAGTTTGAGACCAGCCCGGCCAACATGATGAAACCCCATCTCTATTAAAAACACAAAAATTAGCCTGGCATGCTAGTGGGCACCTGTAATCCCAGCTACTTGGGAGGCTGAGACAAGGAGAATCGCTTGAACCCAAGAGGCAGAGATTGCAGTGAGCTGAGATCATGCCGTTGCATTCCAGCCTGGGCAACAGAGTGAGACTCTGTCTCAAAAAAATAAATAAATAAATAAATAAATAAATGTATTTATACTCGCCTATCCAATATCCTTTATCAAAAAATGTTGAAATTCATTTGATTTTATGAAAATTACAGTTACAAGGTCAATATTCTGGATAAGGCATTATATATGTTTGACTTTGTGTGACAATTGGATTACATGTGAGTTTTTATGTCTGTGTATAAACATAGAGAAAGTCAATGTAGCATAGTGGGGGTAAACAGATTAGACAAACAGACTTCTAATTTTTAGCATGAATTCTGCTACAAACTACCTGTGTGACTTTAAACAAGTCATTTAAAGAACTTCCATCCTAGTCTTTTCTACTGTAAAGTTAGCTGTTTCATCAGGTTGACATCCAGCTGAAGATTCTGTATCTCAAGTAGTTTATATTTATAATAAAGTAAAATGGCTCAGAAACCCAGATATCAACTCCTTAGAACCATTTCTTCATAGAAGAGTTAAGGAGAATTTAATTTTTTATTATAATTTCTATGAAGTATTTTTCATTTCTTCCTAGAAAAATCACCAATTTTTGTTTCTTTCAAGTCATCTTGCCGTCAATGAAAGGAAAATTCACAAGTTTAAAATCTGTTCCTCAAGAAACACAGGAAAGTATAGGATGGTGATCAGACTCAAAACCACGCCACTTAAAGCAACTGGAGAAATTTTAGCTCATATAGGAGACTCAGGGAGATAAAATAGACTATCACAGGTGGCTTCAAATATTTGCAATACTGTGAGTAACTTTACAAGTTATATATGTATTTTAGGAAGATAAAGTCCCAATGCAGTTTAACATTAATAGGAGATTAATAAGAAAATAAGAATTTCAACAACCTAATATTTTAAAAGATCAATCTGTCAAAAACTGAAACTCTCAGAAAACTAATCTGTGAACATCTTGTCAGACTTTTCTGTCAGAAATCAGCCAACAATTAAACAGCCTACACTAATGAATCTGTACTTATGCATTATTATTTATAAAATATTTCAGATGGACTTGGTATTCTTCAAAAGGAATCTTAATGCTGGGAAGACGGAATCAGAAACTGTGAAGGGTCTGAGGTTTTACCTTACTTGTAAGCTAATAAATCAGCCTGCCACAGTTCCACAGATGCTGGCAGAAGACCCAAGACTCCTGGGTCAAAGACCACGGCACAGCAAGCAGCCTAAGGATCATGTTTCATGCCAGTTCCCCTTGCCCCTACCTCTGCCAGGCAAGCCAGAGGGCTCCAAGTGGATGCTGCCCATGCAGTGGGTTTGCCTCACAGCTGAGGATCCTTGAGCTTCAGAAACCCAAATCTTTTATGATGGGCAGTAAGCCTGCTCAAACTTCTCGCCCCGAAGAAAATCATTGTCTTTATGATACTGGACAGTAAATAACCTTGCTTTTTTTCTCCGGAGGAAGACACTACCTCCATCTTCCAAGGCTGTTTGCTAACAAACGACCTTGAGAAAACAGTCCAGAACAAAGATGGCCCAATGCCTTTCCTCACAAGACATACAGAAACAGGAGAGACCCATGGAAAATTGTTGAAAGAGAAGAAGGAAGGAAAACAGGGAGGGAGGGAGGAAAGAAGGAAGGAACGAAGGAAGGAAGGAGGGAAGGAAGGAAGCAAGGAAGGAAGGAAGGAAGGAAGGAAGGAAGGAAGGAAGGAAGGAAGGGAAAAAAAGGATGAAAGGAAAGGGTTTACAGCAGTGGAAAGTTTTTATATACACATGCCAAAGCGAACAAATTACCTCTAGAAATAAACATTGCCTAAATTGAACTTGTTCATATGTGTAGAATAGAATTGATGTGAGACCAGACAGCAATATAGCACAGATCTGATTATGTATCTGAACAGAAAAAAAATTATAGAGAATAGGTTATTCAATGAATGGTTGCTGAAGATACATTTATCTTCAGTTCCATGAACAAGTTCAAACTAGATTATATTATCTTAGATGTACACAGTAATAGGGGTCCCCCCTCCCTCTCTGGCTTTTGCAAAAAATGGCAATACAATTGTCCTAAAATCTTTGTAAGATCCAAGCTTGATTCTAAACAGCCTTTATACAGGCAAGACTGGGCATATTTTAAGGCCTGATGGAAATAAAACTAAAGAGATCTAGGATGAAAAATGAGCAGAGGATGAAGGAGCTGTATATAGGCAGCACTGCTGACAATATTCTGCATAGTCAGTGGATACCATACCAGCAATATTGGCAGTGGCAAGAGACCCTTGGCACCAATATTAATATTAGTACTATCTGTATCAATATGGCGGGGAAGTGTCAGTGTAGACATCTCCCAGCAGCAGTAATGAAGGCAACTTCACTGAGCTTTACCTAGGTGTTTCATACAGAAGACGAAGATGGCACCACAGCAAACCAAGGTGAAGGAGGAGGTGGATAACAAAGGCTACAGGGGAAGAGTTATTTGTAGCAGGAATATCAAGGAGGAGACAAGCGTTCATGCAAAGTGATAGTGGCAGAGCCGAGAAATCTTTCTTTTTTAAAATTGTTATTATTAATTCACTTTACCCACTTGATTGGTGTAACCTGAGAAACATGGTTTACTTATGAAAGAATGACCTTGGCCAGGCACATAGCTCACATTTGTAATCCCAGCACTTTGGGAGGCTGAGGTGGGAGGACTGCATGAGCCCAGAAGCTCAAGACCAGCCTAAGCAACATAGAGAGACCCCATCTCTTTAAAAAAAAAAAAAAATTTAACTGGACATGGTGGTGCGTGCCTATAGTCCCAGCTACTCAAGAGGCTGAGGTGGGAGGATTGCCTGAGCCCAGGAGGTCAAGGCTGCAGTGAGCCATGATCACACCACTGCACTCCAGCCTGAATAACAGAACAAGACCCTGTCACAAAATTAAAATTAAAATTAAATTAAGTTAAAAAGTGACCTCACAAAAACGAATTTAAAAAAAAAAGGACATCATTTGTGAACACAGGTATCTTTAATAACAAACCTAGAATTAACCTTATAACATTCTTTTTTTAACCTGCAAGCAAACATCTCCAATTCACAGATACATAAGCATACAATTTTTATGTTATATAATTTTTTAGTAATGTGTACATCTATATTAGCATATATCAGAAATCTCTACTATAAAAATAGTGGTATGCATGTAGTTAAAATTCTAACTACGGCTCCCTCCTCTGTTCACTTTCTTTAAATGCAGTTTTTAAAAACTGCATTTTGGAATAATTCATCTTGACAGTATTGTTTTATCCCAAAATTTTCAGTGATTTTTTTTTGGACAGTGCCACCTTTATTAACCTTTTTCTTTTGCTAACTCAAAAAGCTAAGATGTCAGAGCAAGGAGCACAAAATCTACTATAAAATGTGTTTAAATTTCCCATATCAAAACCCCCAATATTTATTTGAATCATAGATAAATTTCAAGCCTATACTATTTTTGTTTAAACTAGAAAATTGGGTCATATGATTCAGATATCATTTGTTCAGGCTGACTGTGTGACACATTTTGCACATAGCTACATACATACTTGGGACATGAATTACGCCAACTGTTGTTCAAACATTGCCCATAGTAACTTTTAAGACAATAAGCAAGGATAGTCCTGTCTGAAACTATTGAGTTGGCTGTGCGGGTATTACCACAGTGTCAGGGACAGAGCTTGCCATTTTGCCACAAAGAAATTTCATTTGAAGGCCAGGCATGGTGGCTCACACCTTTAATCCCAGCACTACGAGAGGCCAAGGCAGGAGGATCACTTGATTCCAGGAGTTTAAGACCAGCCTGAGCAATGTGGCGAAATCCCGCCTCTACAAAAAATACAAAAAAAAAAAAAAAATTAGCCAGGTATGGTGGCATGCACCTGTGGTCCCAGCTACTCAGGAGGTTGAGATGGGAGGATCGCTTGAGCCTCTCAAAAAGAAAACAAGAATTTAAAAAAAAAAGGAAAACTAATTTGAGCAGGAACTCTGTTTTGCCCACAGCAGGTGCCCCATGACTAAAAATAGTAGTAAGCACATAATCATTGTTTGATAAATATTTGTTGAATGAATAAATGAATGCTTAAGACCATACAGCAGATTCCCACTGCCTTCAGGGTAGAGACAAAACTCTTAATTATTGAATACTTGGTTCGCAAGGGCCTCTGTAACTCTGTCTCTTGAAGGTACCACTCACTAAGTTCTGTCCTGGAAAGTAGAATGGCTTTGCTCCACAACAGTCCTTGGACATTCCAGAAACACATCTACAATCTCTTGCTTGATTACTCAAATAGATAGGTCACCACATTGTGAGGAGATTTTACCATATTAATTTTCTGTTAGCAAATTCATTCACAAGCTCTTGTCAGACTTCTCCAAATATCATCATATCAGGCAGGGGAAGCTAAGTAAGGCTGACGCAACAAGTAATCCTAAAATCTTAGTGGCCCATAAAAACAGAGGTTAATTTTTCTTGTTCATGGCATATGTAGATGGCTGATCAGCAGGACGGCTCTGTTCATAATAGACACACTTAGTGCAGCAGCACCCAGCTGAGAGAACAGAAACCATCTAGAAAGCAGCAATCACAGTGACCCATGGGCAAGAGTATGGCAGAGCATGTGCAGGCTCCTGAAGCTCTGCCGGTAGTGCCACATGGATGCTTCCGCTCAAAATTTCATTAGCCAAAGCAAGTCATGTGGCCACGCCTGAGATCAAGCAACAGGGCAAGCACATGTAATTCTCCTGTGAGCAGGCAACACAAATATTGTGAACAGTAACACATCCTACCACTGCCGATACACTGCATCATGTCAAGTCAGTAATTTCGTGGCATCTGGTTCTAAACCCAGATTATCCTCACAAAGAGTAGGAAGAAAAAGAGATCAAAATACACAATTTTGTTTTTATTTTGACAATTAGAGAAATATGGGCTAAATGTTCTTTTCATTAAAACACAACTTACAAAAACTATTCAAGAATTTAAAGTTTCAGAGTTCCTTCTAAGTTATTGGAGAAGACAAAAGTAAATTAAACTTACGTAGCAAAATATCAAAAACAAAAGAAAGAACAAGGATACATAAAAAACATGAAGCTCAGCAAAAAATAGGGATTACATGTAGCAATTAAAACCTCAAACACAAAAGGTATAAAATCTCATCATGAAAGGCAAATACTAGTTAAAGAGTAAGAACAAACCATGTGCAGCTTGAGAGACAAATCTAAAGTAAAATAAAACCAAAAAAACCATAAAAATAAAGGAATGGAAGATCCAATTTGTAAACACAAACAGAAAGCTGTCATAATCTGGACTGCTATAACAAACGACAATAGACTGTGTGGCTTAAATAATCAATGTTTATTTCCCAGTTCTAAAGGCTGAGAAGTCCAAGATCAAGGTAACAGCAGATTCAGTGTCTGGGGAGAGACAACTTCTTGATTGAGATAGCCATCTTCTCAGAAGGGGTGGGGGAGCTCTCTAAGATCTTTGTCATAAGGGCACTAATTCCATTTATGAGGGCCTAACCCTCATGACCTAATCACCTTCTAAAGTCCGGACCTCCTAATACCATCATATTGGAGATTAGGATTTCAACATATAAATTCTGTGAAGACACATTCAGTCTATTGCAAAAGCCAACAGGGAAATATTAATTCAGGTAGAGTTTAAATCAAAAAGAATTAAATGGAATAAACAGGGTAATTTTATAATAAGAAAAATAAAAATTCACAATGGAGAGAAAATAGTTATTATCTAATACATATCAAGTATGTCCCCTACAGAACAGGAGATATAACTTCAGGCCTGTGTGAAGCAAGGGAGTAGAAGTGAACCTCTTGCATAATATCTAGAATATCAGTTCATCCCACTCATGAAAAATGAGGAATTCTTCCAAGAGCGCTAGGAGGATATAAATTAGTTTGTGAGCTGCTCAGAAACTTGGAAGAAAATAAAACCCACCTAGAAAAATAGAAAGATCTGTTTAGATTAAGAATCAAAAGCTAAGAAAAATATTAAAACTAATCCAGGTAAATAAATTATAGTACCTTCCCATATTGAAATATTATACAGCTATGAGAATGATGATCAACACCACCACACACAAATACAGATGAACCTCATAAGTTCAATGTGAAATGAATGAAGCTATTCAGAAAACCACATGATTGACAATGTTCAAACGCAGTATGGTGATTACTCTTGTGCAGTGTGAAGGTGGTATTGGCTGAAGGGGATCTCAGTGGGGCTTCTGAGGAGCTGGTGATATTCTATTTCTTGATGTAGGTGCAAGTCACAGAACAGTGTTCACTTTGTGAAAATGCATTAAGCTCTACGTTTATATTGTCCTTTTCCATATAGATATTACATTTTATACTTTAGTAAATATGCATATTATATGTTATACTTCGGTTTTAAAAAAAGAGAAAAACTGGTGCTGATCTATTGAAACTCAGTGAAAAACAAAACCCACTCTCTGGAGACACTTTCACAACTCAGAGCAATTTTCATTTGTCCTAAATCCAGGACAAATGAAATTCTCTCAGAAAAAAAAAATAAACCGTCTTTACCAATGATGAACTCACAAGGAAAAAAATGCAAACATTCAAATATGACAAACACCAACAGCAGTATTGACAAAACAGTACTGCATAAACAAATTTTTTTATGTTTCTGGTCCCAAAAAGAACACCAGAAAAACCTGTTGATCAATCAAAACTAAGTTTATTAGGTTTCCTAAAATAACAAAGGACACAAACTTGATAGTCTGAGTAGGGTCTCAGATGAGGAAAATCAAGACAGGATACTCACAGTATCTGATGGTCTGGGCAAGATGATTTTAAGGTAGGTCTTAAGAGCAGGAAACTGGTTGGGATTGGGTAGAATTCATGGCATAATAGCTTTGGATAATCAAACAGTGAGACTGGGATAATGAGGCAAGTTCTTGATAAGTGTTATATGTAAAATGTTTATTTAGAAACAGAATACTTGTTCCCTGGTGCTGCAAAGAAATAGCACTCGAACATAAATTTAATTGTCTCAGCAAAGCCATTTTTTTTTTCTGCAGAAAGGGTACTCATCGCAGATGGAACAATGGTGAGAGGACACCTGAACAAAGGAGGGAAGAAATTTTTATCCCTTACACAGTTTGTCCCTGCTACTGTGTCCTGTCTCCATCAGCTGCAGCCAGACCTCACAATCTAAACTAAAACCCAATTGGCTAACAGTTTAAAACTTTTCTAAATAGTTAAAAGTCACGGAAAGACAAAGGAAAAGAGGAAGTTGCTTATGCCAAAAAGGGAAGGGGCAAAGGCTGCAAGCTGGAACGTGCCTATGAGCATGTCCAGCACAGATATATTGGTTAAGGTACAAGGGCATACAATGTACTACGTGCCTGTGAGCATTTTTAACAGCTACATAGGATCGGGCTTAACAAAGAGTTATTAGCACAAAGCAAGGAGGCTTGAAGGAAGTTAGTTTTTATAAGAAACTATTATTTTTAACACTTATGATTTATTCTTTAACAAGAAGGGAAACTTTGAAGAGGAACTTTTACTTTCTACATAAGCTATTTTAGTTGGTTTACAGTCGACTTCCAGCAGCCACTATTTCCACTATAGGCAGTTAAGCTGTATTAGACTTGCCCCACTATTGCTTAGTCGAAAACAAGAAAGTATGATTTGGTCTAGAATTGATCAGCATAGAGGCAGGAAAGTACATTGTTTTCAGTGCTGTATATTTACATTTTCAAATATAAAATGATGCATGTTTATGTTTTCAAATATAAAATTATTATATTTTCAAATATGAAATGATACAAATACAAAATAAATATTTCAAATACAAAACTGATATTTTCCTTTTTATATTAGAAAAATGGTATTTTTAAATATAAAAAAACTATAAATTTATAAACCTAGTAAGTAAAAATGTAAATTAAAAATAAGTGTTAAAACTATATTATTATTCAAATATAAATTAACAAATAATAAAGCTTTAAAAAAAGTAGCCTAAACATTTAATTAAACTAAAGAAAATTTATCATAGATAATTAAAGATAAAATATTACTTGACCTTTTTTGAAAAGTGTGATCTTAAAAAAACAAAGTGTGTTAATGTTGTCATGGTTAAGCATATTTTTGTACAAGTTTTCTCCAGCTGCTGTAAAGACTGTCTTTGAATCTACGCTAGCAAAGGGAATGGTGAGGAGAGAGAAATCAACTAACTCCAAATATTTTCCATCTCCGTTAGCATGAGAAGATCTTGAACACGATTTGTATCTGGTTATTCTTCAACAAAAGAGTCAAGGATTGTACCTTTTTACAGAGAACGGGCTATAGATTGTTTCCAAAAAAGCCCTTCTGACCTAACCTTTGTCTCCCTTCATTTCATCATCAAGAGATTAAGATTCCAATTCAGTTCCTAGGATCATTTTTTGTTCTGTTATGTTGATATTCCTCTTGTTCAGAAAATCTTTGATTAAAGAACAGACTATTCTCACAATAGAAATTTTCAAAATTGTTATGTTGGCTGGAGTGATGGCGCACATCTATAATCCCAGCAGTTTGGGAGGCCAAGGCAGGAGGATCACTTGAGCCCAGGAGTTTGAGAACAGCCTGGGCAACGTAGCAAGAACCAGTCGCTACAAAAATTTTAAAACTTAGCCAAGAATGATGGCGTATACCTGTGATCCCAGCTACTCAGGAGGCCAAGGTGGGAGGATCACTTGAACCAGGAGGGTGAGGCTGAAGTGAGCCATGTTTGCACCACTGCACTCTGGTCTGGGGGATAGAGTAAGACCCTGTCTCAGAAAAAAAAAAAAAAAAAAAAAAAAAAAAAGACTTCTGTGACCCCTGGTCACCAAGAAGTATCTGGAGATTTCTCCCCACCAACAACCATCAACCAATCCATCAGTTCTTCAGCAGACACAAGCTGAGTGTCTCCATTTCAATTCTGACAACATCCAGAGATAGCATCAGACCCCACAGGCTTAGGGCTCCATTACACAAGACTACTCCCCATTTCTCATGCCAACCGCAAGCTCTGGGTTGTTTTAGCTGTGCATCTAACCCACTGGCTATAAATCCAGGTTCCCACAACCACCTCCTCGAGTTTGACGCATTTTCTAAAACAGCTCGTTATAACCCAGGAAAACACTTACTTTTATTAGTTTATTTTAAAGCATATTACAAGGGATACAGATGAAGACATGCATGGAGAAATGCATGTGGGAAGGGGCATGGCGCTTTCCTGCCCTCTTTAGGGGGTGCCACCCTCTAGGAACTTCCTCATGTTTAGCTATTCAGAAGCTCTCCAAACCCTTTCCATTAGGGATTTTATGAAAGTTTAATTACAGCCAGGTGTGGTGGCTCATGCCTGTTATACCAGCACTTTGGGAGCCCGAGGTGAGTTGATCGCCTGAGGTCAGGAGTTCAAGACCAGCCTGGCCAACATGGTGAAACCCCATCTCTACTAAAAATACAAAAATTAGGCAGGTATGGTGACGTGCACCTGTAATCCTAGCTACCCAGGAGGCTAAGGAACGAGAATCGCTTGAATCCAGGAGGTGGAGGTTGCAGTGAGCCGAGATGGCACCACTGCACTCCAGCCTGGACAACAGAGTAAGAGTCCATCTGAAAGAAAGAGAGAAAGAAAGAAAGCGAGAAAGCAAGAGAAAGAAAGAAAAAAAGAAAGAAAGAAAGAGAGAGAGAGAGAAAGAAAGAAAGAAAGAAAGAAAGAAAGAAAGAAAGAAAGAAAGAAAGAAAGAAGGGAGGGAGGGAGGGAGGGAGGGAGGGAGGAAGGAAGGAAGGAAAGGAAGGAAGGAAGGAAAGAAGGAAGGAAGAAAGAAAGAAAGGAAAGAGAGGAAAGAAAAAGAAAGAAAGAAAGAAAGAAAGAAAGAAAGAAAGAAAGAAAGAAAGAGAAAGAAAGAGAAAGAAAGAGGAAGGAAGGAAGGAAAGAGAGAAACATAGGCATGATTGATTAAATTATTGACCATTGATCAACTTTACCTTCAGCCCCTCCCTCCTTCGTGGAGGTTATGGGGTGGAGAAGAAAGTTCCAACCTTCTGTTCCTGCCTTGGTCTTTCCAGTGACCAGCACCTAACCTGAAGCTACCTAAGGGGCCATCAGCCACCAGTCATCTCATTAGCATTCAAAAAGACACTTATTCCAAGGATTTTAGTTGTATGCCAAGATACTGGAGGGGGAAAATCAAACATATATGTCACAATATCACAGGAGACAAGTGAAGAATTTACTTCATTCAAAACTTTAATGAAGTGTAAAATAGATTTCTGTTTTGTTTAAATCACTGGTATTTTGAGTCTCTGCTACACATAGCCAATCCTACTGTAGAAAATCCAATAAAAGATATGCAAACTGTATGGATAAAATTATAAAGCTGTATTGAAAGACATTAAGTTGGACCTAAATACTATCTTACCATCCATTTCCTTCTGTGACTTACTTTTGTCAATCAATGTAATTTTTTTTCACATTTTTCTATTGACATGTGCAAATTGGGAGCTGTGCCCTGGAGGATGTCACACATGGGAACAAGGAGACAAACACAATGGGGTTCCCTGCAGCATTGCTTGTATGAAATTAAATCGGGCACAGTTTTAGTGTCCATAAATAGAATTAAAAATTCAATGTTATATAAAAAGTCAATTTTCCCCAAGTTATCCTATAAATGCAATAAAATGCTAATTACCATTCATGAGTGTTTTTTAGTAAAACTCGACAAGCTAATTCTAAAATGTACAGGGAAATAAGAATAGCCAAGACAATTTTAAAAAATAAAATGAAAGAGCAAATTGGAGAGATTGTCCTTCCAAATATGAAGACTTATAAAGCTATAGTAACTAAGATAGTATGAAATTGAGACAAGAAAGGCAGGGAAGTCAGAGCTAGACTACACATACAAGAAAGCCTCATGTTGACAGATGAGGCACTGCTGATCAGTCATTAAAGGACGGCCTATCAATAATTGGTACTGGGATAATTTGTAATACATCTGGGTGGAATAACTCAATATTGTAACTTGATTCTACCCAAATTATTCTATAAATTTAATCCAATTTTAATTAAGATTCTAATAGGAATATGCAGGCATATTTTTCTTAAAGAATACACATGTGCACACACACACCCATATATGCATACACACCCCCCCAAATTGTAAAGGAAAAGACTGATAAATTTAGCTATGTTAAAATTTAAAATGTCTTTACAATAAAAGTAAATATAAATAAAATATGGTAGGGTGTGATGGTTCATGCCTGTAATCCCAGCACTTCGGGAGGCCGAGGTGGGTGGAGCTCAGGAGTTTGAGACCAGCCTGGCCAACATGGTGAAACTCCGTCTCTACTAAAAATACAAAAATTAGCCTGGTATGGTGGCACACACCTGTAATCCCAGCTACTTGGGAGGCTGAGGCAGGAGAATCACTTGAACCTGGGAGGCGCAGGTTGCAGTTAGCTGAGACTGCACCACTGCACTCCTGCCTGGATGACAGAGCAAGACTCTGTCCGTAAAAATAAAAAACAAAAATATATATACAAATAAAATAGACTAGCCAAAAATTGGAAGAATATACTTAATATACATAAACAAATGATTGCTGTATAAAGTAAATAGAAATTCTACAATCAATAGTAAAAGATAAGCAACAAATAAAAAACTATACAAAACATAAAAACAGAAGACAAAAACAAAAAAAATAAATATATTAAAAGATACTCAACCTCATTATTAACCAGGGAAATGAAAATTACAACAATAAAAGTCCATTGCAGCAATCATATTGGTAAAAATTTTAAAGACTGCTCTAACAAAATGTTTACTACTTGGTCATTAAAATATCACATACTCTCCTATAATCTCTACTGGATCAAATAAAAAATCTAAATAGCAAAGAGTAAAAATATTGCACTTTCAGGATGCAGAAGTAAATTAATCAGTTTCTGTGATTTCATTATTAAGAAGAAATGATAAAATGTTAAACCAACTGTCCAATTAAGAAAGTTAGAGAAAAGATCAAACAGGAAAACAGAAAAAACAAAATAATGAAAAATAATGCACAATCTAGTAATTGCCACATAGACAAACCAAACTGATAAATCCAAAGACAGTTGGAAGGAGAGGGGAAAACCAATAATAAAATCATACAATCAATTATAAAAGCTGAAAATTTCAATATACAAAAGAAAAACTCAAAAGAATAAAATTAGGAATGAAAGAAGGGATATATCTGAATACTTTTTAATCCTAATGAGGTAAACTGGTTTCTTAGAAAATAAAAATTGCCAAAACAGACTTAAGTATGAATATTACAAGCAAGAATAAACCAAATGAGTGTTATTAAAGAACTATCTCCAAAAATAGTTCTAGGGCCAATGAATATTACTGAAAAGTGCAGTCAGACTTTCACAGACTTAGTATTTTCCATGTTATATAAACTGTTCAAGGACTGAAATGCTATCCAACCCATTTGAGACAGCTAGCAATCATCCTGATATAAAATAAACAAGGCAGAGTTTGTAAAAATAAAGATAAATCTCAGATTATTGAAGGTGCATTATTAATCAGATGTGTCTATTCTATTGGAAAAGAATAAATCTATCTGGGTGAGTTAATTGAGTTAATAGAAATAAGAATGCATGAATTTGATGGATACACAGGAATATGTATAAGCCATCAAGACCTTGTGATGAAAAGTCAAAATTAGGAGAGGGAATACATCAAATATTTACATTCTTGCAACCACAAAAAAATGAAGTGAGCAAAAAGCACAGAAAGACATCACTAAATGAGACTAAAAGAGGTTGAAAGGGCAATAACAAATGCTGGAGAAGATATGGAGAAAAGGGAACCCTTGTACACTGTTGGTGGAAATGTAAATTAGTACAACCACTATGGAGAACAGTTTGGAGGTTCCTCAAAAAATTAAAAATAGAGCTACCACGGGAGTCAGCAATCCCATTCCTAGGTATATACTCAAAAGAAAGGAAATCAGTATACTGAAGAGATATCTGCATTCCCATGTTTATTGCAACACTATTCACAATAGCCAAGATTTGGAAGCAACCTAAATGTTCATCAACAGATGAATGGATAAAGAAAATGTGGTACATATACACCACAGAGTGCTATTCAGCCATAAAAAAAAGAATGAGAGCTTGCATTTTGCAACAACATGGATGAAAATGAAGGTCATCATGTTAAGTAAAGTAAGCCAAGTAGAGAAAGACCAACTTTGCATGTTCTCACTTATTTGTGGGAGCTGCAAATTAAAGCAATTGAGGCCAGGCACAGTGGCTCACGCCTGTAATCCCAGCACTTTGAAAGGCCAAGGCAAGCTGATCAGTTGGGCCCAGGATCTCAAGACCCACCTGGGCAACATAATGAGAGCCTGTCTCTACTTTAAAAAATAAATAAATAAAACAATTGAACTCACGGAGATAGAAAGTAGAAGGATGGCTACTAGAGGCTGTGAAGAGTAGTGGGGGCGGCGGGGGAGGAGAGTGGGGATGGTTAATGCAGACAAAAAACAGTAAGAAAGAATGAATAAGACCTAGTCTTTGCTAGCACAACAGGGTGACTATAGTCAAAAATAATTTAATTGTACATTTTAAAATAACTAAAAGAGTATAATTGCATTGTTTGTAACACAAAGGATGAATGCTTCAGTGGACGTATGCTCTATTTACTCTGATGGGATTATTACACATTGCATGCCTATATCAAAATAATCTCATGTAACCCATAAATATATACATCTATGATGTACTCACAAAATTTTTTTTTAATTTTTAAGAGGTTGAAATGCATTTATATCATTCCTGGAGACTTTCAGTAGCCTCCTACCCCAAGTTGATGATAATATCGTTAGAAAAACAGCATATGCACATGAAGTCAGTGGTAAATGAGAGATGGAGTCACATGAGTTCAAGCTGTCTTGAATCACTCTCCGAGGCTATCACCATGGTGGTACCCACTCATAAGGGCTTTTAGTAGAACAGAGTCCATAGACAACTATCACATTAGTTAAGGCTGGCGGATCACGTGGAATACATAAACAAAATTGGTGATGAAATGTTACACCAATGATGAAACTGTGCATAGTGTTTAGAGGGTGTGGGGAAGGAGAAATAGGTGAGGGAAAGATTTACAGAGGAAGTGACGTTTGCACAGAATCTGTTTCTGCTCATCTGCTTCAATTTCACCTCAGAGTTGTTCTTTAACCTTCATCCTAGTTTCTGTTTGGTTGGTTACTAGTATGTTGTTTGATTGTTTAAAGAAGGCATTATAATTTGCTTACTATTTCCCAATGCCAATATATTTCTGTAGTTTTATTACTTATTTTTGTGAGCATTGTACTCACATGAAAAAGAAAAATGTATCTTCTTAGGACTGATTCTTACAAATTTGAGATAGCTATAGTTTATAACTTACATGGCCAAGCCCTGCTAGAAGTATCTTACAAAGGGTTTGACATAAAAGCTTGGCCAAGCTGTGAAAAATCTCTCAAAGTAGTTAACACACTTCTTGAGTATTACTGGAAACTTGGTAAACCAAGAAGAGAATTTTGACCAGGTATCACAAGAAATTTGTACTGGGGACTTCTAAGAATAAGCGTGTACTATTTCACAGTCAACCAGAAGAAGGCATTAGGACATCAGGGCTATTTTCTCAAAATCTTGTTGATTAATAGTTCTTCCCTTTGCAGACAGAGTAGAAAATTTCACCAAGTAAAGATTTTAGCCCTGCTTTAGTTTAGTTCATCTCATATTCCTTTATTTCTATCCTTCCTCCCACATCTTTCCTTCTCAGGTCTGGTTCCCTATATGCGGAGCTTCAACCCCCAGAGGATATTTAACCTTGTCTCCCCCTCCACACTACTGCATTCCCCACCACGTCTCTTTCCCTCTCTTTCCATCCACCTGAAGAGATGAGAGCATATACAGAAAGTAGCTCCCAGCTGTAGCTCAACCATTAAACACCAAAAGAAAGGAAAATGAACTCTGCCAGACTTAGATCAATTAGAAGATTCCTTTGTAACCTAAATACATTTTTAAAAGCTTATCATCAAATTATGCAGTCATTTGCAATTTGAGGTAAAACAACTCCATCATTTTCATGGCCCTCTCCCCTATTCAAGATGACATCAACTGCATATTAGTTTTACCTTGTATGCATTTCTCAATAGTAAAACCATTAGTCAGCATCTGAATGTACATTGATACAGTGGGTGTTTTGTAGTAATTATAAGGTAATTACTTCCTATCCTTAAAGAATTGTCATTTCCACAAACAAAATAGGATAAACAACAATACAGTGTACATAAAACAATTCCCATCTCCCTAAGACACCAGAATAGCCTGTTAATCAAGGAAAGCTAAATTTATTAAATCTACTGCAGTAAGGGAGGCCACACTTTGACAGAAGCTTGGCAGTCTCAGAAGGAGAAGGTTGGGGGTGATATTTATAGGATTTGGGGAATCTGAGCAAAAATGGTTTAAAACAGGTCTCTTGAAGCAGGGAACTGTTTGGGGGATTGGGTAAAGTGTTTGACCTAATAGTTTAGGGTCGGTGCTAGCGTGACCAACTTTTACTGATTTCCTAGGACTTTCCCAATTTTAGCACTAAAAATCCTCCAACTGGAGAATCCTTACAGTCCTGGGCAAACTGGGACCATTGGTCACCCTAATTAGTGGACACACCGTCGCAAGACTGCTGGCTAATTTTAACAGTAGTACGGGAAGCAACTGACAAAACATCGAAACATTGTAGCCCATCTTCCCAAGGCTGGACACAAAGGTTATTGAAGCATTCACATTTACAGCCTCTATTTGACAAAATACTGCCTGCCTATGTGCGTTCAACTCACATCATAATAATAAAACTTAATTTTAAAAACATTTTATTGCAGTAAATTATATAAAACATGAAATTCGACATTTTAACTATTTCTATGCATACGAGTGGTATTAATTACATTCACAATGTTAAGCGACCATCATCACTTAATTTTTTTAAAGGACGTTTATATTCACTCATCTATCAATGTAGCAGGCACTGTCCTAGGCGCTAGGGATTCCATGTAGAGCAAAAAACGTCACGGTCCATGCCTTCACATGGCCCTCATGGACCACGGCGGATGTTCTTTTCCCCCCGAGTCTTTATGTACTTGGGAAAAGTGGCCAGAGTTGAAAGGTGCAATGAGTACACGGCAGAGGTCAGAGAGGTTCCCACCCAGCCCGGCGTCTGGAAGCAGCGTGGGGCAGGGGCCGCTCCAGTACCCGCTGCTCCAGTGTCGGAGGTGGGCAGGCCCTCGGCCGGGTGGATGAGCCGCGACTGGAGGGGGCGGGGCCTGGGCGGGAGGAGGGCGGTGGGCGTGCCCGGGGCGGGGCTGTACCGGGCGCTGGGCGGAGGAGCCTTGGTTGGGGACTGCCTGGAAACTGGCTGGGCCTGCTCCGGACGCCGCCGGGGCCGCGCATTCTCTTTCCGCCCGCTCCATGGCGGTGGATGCCTGACTGGAAGCCCGAGTGGGATGCGGCTGACGCGGAAGCGGCTCTGCTCGTTTCTTATCGCCCTGTACTGCCTATTCTCCCTCTACGCTGCCTACCACGTCTTCTTCGGGCGCCGCCGCCAGGCGCCGGCCGGGTCCTCGCGGGGCCTCAGGAAGGGGGCGGCCGCCGCGCGGGAGAGACGCGACCGAGGTAGGACTGGGTCTGCGGCTTCCTTCCGGCTCTGCGCTCTTGGCTGGGGGCTGCTGGGCGGCTGGGGCCGAGTCCCCGCACCCGGCTCTCATGTCCGGGATTACCCGCGGGGCCTAAGAAGCGCTTTGCCTCCTGCAGCCTCTCGAGCCAGCCCTTGGCTCGGAATTGGAGAATGGTCCTCATTCTTACCCAGATCTCACACGCCATCCCCGCTCCCCATCCCAGGGGGTGACAGGCGCGTCCGCCTTTCAAACACGTTAAAATCCAAGACGTCGTCTCAAATGCCAGAGATTTGCGGGAATGCTCCTGGAAGGCCTCAAAATCGCCGCACGGTTTAAGACATCCGTTTCCATGCTGAAACAAAGCCCTCTCTAATCCTGCAGTGACCGTAAGGCAGGCTTTACCTCCAAATTCTGGTCCCCTGTCCTGTGTTTTAACTTGTGTTAAGATCAGACTCGGCTTTCTCTTTCCCTTTATTCAGAATTTTGCACGATAGTATCTAAGACTGGTGAACACTACACTCGGAAGTCAGTTTTTTGTGCATAGGTTACTTGTATACAATGGATAAAAATAATTGCAAAAGTTAAGCCTGTAACTTGATACATATTATCCTGTTATTTTTAAAGGTTTTTTGTTGGGGAAGAGAATTTTCCTGTCTCAAGTTAGCATTTTATTTCTAAGACCTTTCAGAGTAAAAAAAGTTCAGTAAAAAAATTGCTGATTTTCTTTTTTGTTTTCATTGTGTATTACCAGTTTAAATTCAGTTGCTCTATCTCTCAAAAATTAAAGTTAGAACTAACACTTAATTTAAATGATTTGAATTTACCTACAACTGCAATAATAACTTACTGGTAAACACTCTTTTTAAAACAGAACAGTCCACTTTGGAAAGTGAAGAATGGAATCCTTGGGAAGGAGATGAAAAGAATGAGCAACAACACAGATTTAAAACTAGCCTTCAAATATTAAATAAATCCACGAAAGGAAAAACAGACCTCAGTGTACAAATCTGGGGCAAAGCTGCCATTGGTAAGTTAATATGTAGAAGGAAGACATGTAAAAAGCATTGTAAAATGTACTTTATTGATATGAAATTCATTTTAATATAATTTATTTCATAATTTGTTAATTAAGGCATCATGATATATTTTTTCACTTTTTGTCAATAATTCCTTTCTCCTTCCAATTAGACAACATCTGTTCATAAATGTACACACATACATATTCCACTATTGGTCTTTAGCAGAGCACAGCTTCATTTATTGATACATTGAGTAGGCTGTATAGTGTCATTAGATTGCAGTGCATATGTCAACTGAATTTTCATGAATCTGTGTATTTTTTGGACACTTGATACACAAGTGTAAGATGTGGCCCCTGCCCTTGATGGCCAAACACATTTGGGAAACACTGAAGAGTACAAAGTTAAACAAGGTCCTTCATTGCAGGCCTTTCTCAAGAGCCTTTAATATGACAATGTTCATTGTATCAGCGAAGGAACATATTACAGTATGTAGTTGATTAAACTTGATTGACCACAGAAGCATTTTTGCTGTGAATATCATGAGAGTGTAATGTTCTAAGGTATATATTATGCTCAATTACAGAATGGGGCCCTGAGGGTTTAAAGAGTCACAAAGAATTTAGTGACTTAGAAAGCGCTTTATTTGGCCTTTGAACGTGAGTTGGGTTTATGTACAATAAGGCTTTCTATGGATAGAAAGTACCAGATGAGAGGAAAATGTACAGAGCACAGTGCTCTGCTCATGGTATTTCATAAATTCGTTCATACTTACATACAAGTATACATCCTGGAAGATTACTACCTACCTCCAAATTTCAAGTACCTGAAACCAGGCCTTCAATCATCAAGTTCTAGCCATTATTTTTTAAATAAAGTCTCTAATATTGATTTCTTCTTTTAAATCTCAGGTTTTCATTTCCCGACTTCTCTCTTCTCAATCTGATAAGCGCAAAGTGGCCAAGTGAATTTCATCAAATGCTACCTTTTTTTTTTTAACACCTCTGCTGGCAGGAAAAATGCTACTTTCATCAGCCTATTCTCTAGGCACAGTTATAAAATACCATTATAGACATTCCCATTCAAAAGGGGAGAAAAATTGAAGTAAAAAAGTGTCACTGGTCCAAGCAATTTTGAAATCTAAATTTCATCTAAATGGCCAGCTCCATTAGATGATATTGCAGGCCTAGGAATAATCTATGGCTTGTACAGCTTTGCCCTCTGGCATTGCAGCCACACTCTTGAAGTCATCTTTTCCTTTTTCATAAAAAGTAGCACAAGTTTGCAGCTTAGTAATTTTATCAGCCTGTTGACAGCTGGTAAAATTTTCAGAGCCCATCAGCCTTCTTTCGTTGTGACCTCTTGCTGTCTTTTTTAGTCCAAGCTGCCAGTGTTTCTGCTCATATAACATTCTGAAAAACCTTGTGGGCCTCCTATGTATGTCACAGGATTCACTCCATTAGGTGAGAAGCTCCTCTGCAGATATTTTCTGAGTAGTCCCGTCTCCATTTCTGGCTTCTGCTGAGATGGCTGAGGAGACCTGTAAGTCACATGTATAATCTCTTCAAAGAGCCCTTTGTGTGAATGAATATTCAGATCTTCTGATCCTTCTGAGGCACTAGCAAAAGGTTGTGCAGCCACATCCTTGGTCTTGTTTCTGGAACACCCTTTTCAGACAGTAAATATAATTTTTCACATCTTTTGCAATCTTGATGTTTCGAGAATTTCCCAAATCATCAAATTCTGGTTCCCTTTTGCTTAACAGTTTTTCCTTCTATCTCTTTCTTCTTATATTTCACTAATCACCAAGAAGAAACCAGTCCACACTTTTCACTTTGCTTGGAACCCTCCAGCTAATTATTAAAGTTGATCACAAGTTCTGCTTTCCATGTAACTGCAGGATACAATCCAACTAAGCTTTTTACTGTTGTATAACAAGGATCCTCATCCTTCCAGTTTCTAATAACACATTCCTGATTTTCTTCTGAGCCCTCACCAGCAATTTCTTTAATATGCATATTCTAGGCGTGGTGTCTCACGCCCGTAATCCCAGCACTTTGGGAGGCTGAGGCCGGTGGATCACTTGAGGCCAGGAGTTCAAGACCAGCCTGGCCATCATGGTGAAACCCCGTCTCTACCAAAAATACAAAAATTAGCCAGACATTGTGGCACGTGCCTGTAATCCCAGCTACTCAGGAGGCTGAGGCAGGAGAATTGCTTGAACCCGGGAGGTGGAGGTTGCAGTGAGCCGAGATCACGCCACCTTACTCCAGCCTGGGCGACAGAGCGAGACTCTGTCTCAAAAAAAAACAAAAACAAAAACAAAAAAAAGATTGCATATTCTTACCAACAATCTGCTTGTGATCATTTAGATATCCTCTAAGACAATACAGGTTTTCTCTACTCTGCCTCACTTTCTTCAGTCTTCACTAGCTGAGTCATTAACATCCATATTTCTATCTGCAGGTTATTCAAGGCAGTCTAATCTAGGCTTTTTAAAATCATGTCCTCACAGTTCTCTCAGCCTTTCCCCATTACCCAATTTGAGAGCCACATCCACATTTTTAAGTATTTGTTACAGTAGCACCTCATTTCCAGGTGCCATAATCTTTACTGTAGAATCCATAGCATCCTATTGCAGCCATAACAAATTACCACAAATGTAGTATCCTACCTTTCTGAAGGCAGAACTCTAAAATGTGTGGGGGCTGTGTTACTTCTGGAGGCTCTAGAGGAGAACCTGTTTCCTTACCATTTAGAGTTTCTAGGGACTACCCGTATTCCTTCATTTATGGCCCCACATCACTCTGACCTCTGCTTCTATCTTTGTATATCCCTTGCCTCACTCTGACACTCCTGCCTCCCTTGTGTGAGGACTCTTGAGATTACATAGGGCCCACCTAGATAATCTATAATAATCTCTTCACCTCAGCATCCTTAACTTAATCATATTTTTAAAGTGTCTTTTACCATGTAAGGTAACATATTCATAGATTCTAAAGATAAGAATATGGACATCTTTGCTGGTGGGGCAGGAGGACATTATTCAACCCATCACATTTGGAAAGCTTTATCTAGTTGGCCACGTTTTAAACATGGTGGCTTGGGTTTCCTTTAGTACCAGGGTACAATGAGAATGGAACAAAAACCTCTTTGAGTGTAACCAAAACAGGGTGCCCAGAGGTGGTGTATGGTCTCCATAGCGCCTCATTGAGTAACACTGCTCTCTTCTACTCTCAGAGCTTTCATTCAGGTGAAATCATGATAAAACATCAGGGGCTGCCATAAGGAGAAAAGATGCAGTGGCATTTGTCTGTGAAGGGGATCATGCATTCAGGGATATGTGTTCAAGTGAGGAGGAGGTAATACCCCCTTGACATATTGAGTGTATTAATATATGTAAATACATGAGCTCCTCTGGCTCCATTTGGCACAAAATGGCAACTCTCCCAATCTGTTATAAAAACAGTTCTAACCACATAGTATAGTTTACTTTGTAATATAATACATTTCATTTCAGAATAAGACAGGTGATAAAGATCCATATAAATTAGGGGTTTCTCAAACCTAGAGTAGCAGAGGTCTTTAATATTAACTCACATTTTGCCACATTTTACACACTGACAGCTTCTGAGCTCTGTCTCTCATTAGCTGCCATGTTGATGATTTGGAGCTGTTGCTTGATAGCACTGCCTGCCAACGGCCCAAAGGGGAGGCATTCTGGTTTTATAGTCAAATGAGTAAAAGAACAGAACGTAAACTTGTCTCATGCACTAGAGTAGATGAGACAGTAAATTGTTTTGATTTTTTTTTTTTTTTGTTAATTACCAGGCTTGTATCTCTGGGAGCATATTTTTGAAGGCTTACTTGATCCCAGCGATGCGACTGCTCAGTGGAGAGAAGGAAAGTCAGTCATAGGAAGAACACAATACAGGTATTAGTGTATTAGTTGTGCAACATTAACCTTTGATGTTTTGCTCTACAATATTTTATGTAAATACTAAACGAAAAATAATAGGAAAATATATTTATAAAAATATTTCTGTTTCAACTTGTAAAGAATAGAGAAGTAAGTCTCATGAATATGTATTCATAATTAAGCTTACTTGGACCTTATGAAATTGTATATTACAGAATACTCCTTTTTGGAGTCATATGTCTGTTTTATTTTTACCTAATTATATAGAAAAGTTCATACTCCACATCTTAGAGCATTTGCATGGTGACAGCCATTTAAAACATTCTGTATCTTGGAGGAATAACATGTAAACCTAAAAGTATTTTCATTTTTCTCTTTCATATAATAGTCGTGTTCACTTTTTTAAATATTTAGGTGATATCAAAGCTCTTGCTGTCACTTTTTAGATTTTTGTTTATTAGAACAAATTTGATGAGTTCTATCAGGATTTATTTTTTATTTTAGATTTAATAAAACCAATGTATTGCTTAGACTTTTTTGGCCTTTTTATATAACTCTTTTCTATGACTGCATATTTTCTGAGTGTTTTTAAGTATATTAAGATTATTTTATTTAGGAAAACTATAATTTTATATGAAATGCTATTTTAGATTTTGCTTTCTTATTGAAATTAAAAATAAAAACATTATTTTTAAATGCTTATTTGTATAACAGTTGTATTATTGGGGGAAAATGTGAACTAAAGATTCTGCTTTCTATTGGAATTTCATTCTTTTCTACAGAAATCAGGAAAGGAAAAGCTATAGTTAACCTCAGTTTTGTTCTGATTTTTACTACAGCTTTAATTCTTTATTTACTTTATATACACTTGGAAAGCAGTTTTATTGCATGTATCTTTTCAAAGTTATACTTAAAAAGTAAACAGGTTTTTAAAATTATCATTGGTAATGATTATTTTTCCTTTCATCTTCATGCTTCTGTTGATCTAATCCCATTCAAGAGTTTAAATAGACCTAAACTTACAATGGTTGGATTTGGGTGTTTGAAAGTAAATGTGTATTATGTGTATAAATCTATTATTTTGGTATTTGAAAAGTAAATGTGTGTTAGGGATGTTAGTTTAATCTATCCATAATATATAAAATTTTCGGAAAAGTTACTAAAAATTCATAAAGTTAGCATCTTTAAGGTTAAAATTATACATTGTTACTATAATAATAGTGAAAGATTCGAGCAAAGAACATTAACTCCCAAAAGAAAGCCAAATGTATCCCTTACTTCTGAAATATTTGTGGGAGATTTTACAGGCATACTTTAGAGATATTGCATGTTCAGTTCCACACCACTGCAGTCAAGCAAATATTGCAATAAAGCAAGTCATAGGAATTTTTTGATTATCCAGTACATATGATAGTTATGTTTACACTGTACTGTAGTCTATTAAGTGTGTAATAGTATTATGCCTAAAAAAAAAAATACGTACCTTAAGTGAAAAATACTTTATTGCTAAAAAGTGCTGGCAGTTACCTGAGCCATCAGCAAGTCATCTTGTTGCTGGTGAGGGTCCTGCCTCGATGTTGATGTCTAATCAGGGTATTGATGACTCATCAGGGTGGTGGTTGCTGAAGGCTGGGGTGGCCGTGGCAATTTCTTAAAATAAGACAACAATGAAGGTTGCCACATCAGTTGACTCTTCCTTCACAAAAGTTTTCTCTGTAGCACATGATGCTATTTGGTGGCATTTTTACCCATAGAACTTCTTTCAAAATTGGAGTCAATCCTAGGCCAGATGCAGTGGCTCATGCCTGTAATCCCAGTACTTTGGGAGGCTGAGGTGGGTGGATCACTTGAGGTCAGAAGTTCGAGACTAGCCTGGCTATCATCGTGAAACCCTGTCTCTACTAAAAATACAAAAATTGGCTGCGAGTGGCAGCACACACCTGTAATCCCAGCTGCTTGGGAGGCTGAGGCAAAAGAATCCTTGAACCTGGGAGTCAGAGGATGCAGTAAGGTAAGGTCATGCCACTGCCCTCCAACCCCGGGTGACAGAATGAGTCTCAAAGAAAAAAAAAACCTGGAGCCAATCCTCTCAAACCCTACTGCTGCTTTATCAACTACATTTTTGGAATATTCTGAATCCTTTATTGTCACTTCACCAATGTTAACAACATTGTGTCTTCACCAGAAGTAGATTCCATCTCAGGAAACCACTTTCTTTGCTCATTCATAAAAAGCAACTCCTCATCTGTTGAAGTTTTATCATGAGATTGAAGCAATTCAGTCACATCTTCAGGTTCCACTTCTAATTCTACTTTTCTTGCCATTTCTACCACATCTGCAGTGACTTCCTCCACTTAAATCTCAAACCCCTCAAAGTCATCCATGAGGGTTTAAATCAGCTTCTTCCAAATTCCTTTTAATGTTGATGTTTTGACCTCATCCCATGAATTATGAATGTTCATGGTATCTAGAATAATGAATCATCTCCAGAAGGTTTTCATTGACTTTGCCCAGACCCATCAGAGGAACCACTGTCTGTGGCAGCTATAGCCTTATGAAAAGTATTTCTTTTGTTGTTATTGTTGTTGTTGTTTTTTTTTTGTTTTTTTTTTTTGAGACAGAGTCTCGCTCTGTCACCCAGGCTGGAGGGCACTAGCGTAATCTCGGCTTCCTGCAACTTGCGCCTCCCGGGTTCAAGTGATTGTCGTGCTTCAGCATCCCAAGTAGCTGGGACTATGGGCACACGCCACCACACCCAGCTAATTTTTTATTTTTAGTAGAGATGGGGTTTCACCATGTTGGCCAGGCTGGTCTCGGACTCCTGTCCCCAAGTGATCCACCCGCTTCAGCCTCCCAAAGTGCTAGGATTACAGGCGTGAGCCATAGTGTCTGGCCAAAAAGTATTTCTTAAATAAGACTTGAAGTCAAAATTACTCCTTGATCCATGGGCTGCAGAATAGATATTTTGTTAGCAGGTATGAGGACATGAATCTCCCGTACATCTCCATCAGATCTCTTGGGTGACCAGGTGCATTGTCAATGAGCAGTAATATTTTGAAAGGAATCCTTTTTTCTGAGCAGTACTTCTCAATAGTAAGCTTAAAATATTCAGTAAACCATGCTGTGAACAGATAGATGTTGCTGTCATCTAGGCTTTGTTCCATTTATAGGGCACAGGCAGAGTAGATTTAGGATAGTTCTTAAAGGTCCTAGGATTTTCAGAATGATAAATGAGCATTGGCTTCAACTTAAAGTCACCCAGCTACATTTAGCCCCTAATAAGAGAATCAGCCTGTCCTTTGAAGCTTTGAAGCCAGGCATTGACTTCTCTCTAGCTATGAAAGTCCTAGATGTCATCTTCTGCTCATATAAAGCTGTTTCATCTGCATTGAAAATCTGTTGTCTAGTGTAGCCACCTTCATCAATGATCTTAGCTAGATCTTCTGGATAACTTGCTGCAGCTTCTACATTAGCACTTGCTGCTTCACCTTGCATTTTTATGTTACGGAGATGGCTTCTTTCCTTAAACCTCATGAATCAACCTCTGGTAACATCAGACTTTTCTCCTGCAGCTTCGTCACCTTTATCAACCTTCACAGAATTGAAAAGAGTGGAGGCCTTGCTCTGGATTAGGCTTTGGCTTAAGGGAATGTTGTGGCTGGTTTGATCCTCTATCCAGACTATTAAACCTTTCTCCACATGAGCAATAAGACTGTTTCACCTTCACATCATTCATGTTGTTCACTGGAGTAGCACTTTTCCTTTCCTTCAAGAGCTTTTTCTTTGCATTCCCACCTTGATGTTTGGCATAAGAGGCCTAGCTTTTAGCTTGCCTCAGCTTTTGACATGCCTTCCTCACTAAGCTTAATTATTTCTAGCTTTTGGTTGCAGGCTTCTCCAACCCACCTTATTTTATTGTTGTTGTTGTTGTCCTGTTTTATTTTGTCTTAGGCTTTTAGCAGCCTGAAGCCATGGCTTTTAGTTTCTGTCTTTAGTAATAAGCAGAAAAGAGGGATAAGGAAGGGACTTTACTGGCCCAACCAGAAACAGAAACTAAGAATCCATGCCTATATTCTCTCCCTTGGACACTCCTGAAAGTGAGAGACTTGTGACTCTTCCTTTCACCTAGAGGGCATTCATTATAGGGTTATTAATTATAGGGAACACTTAGAGGGCATTATAGGGTTATTAATTGGCCTAATAGTGTTGTGTCTCAGGGAATAGGGAGGCCCAAGGAGATGGGGAGAAATGGGGGAATACTGGTTCGTGGAGCAGTTAGACCACACACACAGCATTTATCTATTAAGTTTGCCATCAGATCTTGTGAAACTTACTCACTATCATGAGAACAGTACAAGAAAGACCTGCCCCCATGATTCAATTGCTTCCCACTGGGCACCTCCCACAACATGTGGGAATTGTGGGGGCTACAATTCAAGATGAGATTTGGGTGGGGACACAGCCAAACCATATCACCATCTCATAGTGAGCACATGCTGTTGGAAAATGGTACCAATAGAATTGCTTGACTGGGGATCACCACAAACTTTCAATTTGTAAAAAACTCTTTATTTGCAAAGTACCATAAAGTGAAGCACAATAAAATAAGGTGTGCTGGTATTACGGCCAAAGAGTAATACCGTTTCCTCTTAGGATTTAAGAGAACTATATTCAAGAAAGGTCACCATTGTATGAGATTTTTTTAAACAGCGTATTGAAGTGTTAGGTTCATGAAAAGTAGCGTATGTAATTTATCCAAAATTAATAAACTTTTATGCAATTGTAAGTCTTGAGTTGAATCAACTACATGGTACTAACTTAAGTGTTTCCACACATTCGCCATCCTTATTTGACCAAAAGTGAATCAGAAGTAATGGCTCACCTTGAAGATATTGGAAGAATTTCTAAGTACTGTTAAGACACTTGTTGAAAACAAGTGTAAATATATTTTGTTTAAATAAACAAATGAGCTTATATCATTTAATTGTAGCCTCGAGACAATTCTAAGACAGAAGTAGAAAGGATATCATCAGTGTTGCAGGGCTCATCAGGCTCAGGAATGCTGATTTTTATCAACACATAGGCCCAAAGAATGAATTCCAGCATACCAAATAAATGATATAGAATGGAAAGAGAGCTGTCAGTCAGGCCATGTGTTTGTACTGGTTTGACTGACACACTCTTTCCATACAGGCAGGCTACAAGTGATAACCAATTATTTGAGGGTTGATTACATATGGAACCATAATATGGGATTTAATTATATGTAGTGCTTTTAACTCTGTTTCAGAAAGAAAGACAGAAATATGACTCCTTGTTCACCACTGAATCAGTAACATCATCCATAGGCTGTGCTCAGAATATGAATGCATGAATACATACACGGCAAACTGAATTTCTGGATGAGCCTGATGAAGCCCTGTCACCTCTGGGCAGTGTAGCAAGTGACTCAGTTATTGAGAGCACAGACTCTGGAGCCAGACTATCTTGGTTCAAATTCTTTTATTTTTTTCGAGACAGAGTCTTGCTCTGTCACCCAGGCTGGAGTGCAGTGGTGCAATCTCGGCTCACTGCAACCTCCACCTCCCGGGTTCAAGCAATTATCCTGCCTCAGCCTCCCAAGTAGCTGGGATTACAGGCATCTGCCACCATGCCCAGCTAATTTTTGTATTTTTAGTAGAAATGGGGTTTCACCATGTTGGCCAGGCTGGTCTCAAACTCCTGACCTCAAGTGATCCATCTGCCTCAGCCTCCCAAAGTTCTGGGATTACAGGCGTGAGCCACCATGCCCAGCCTCATAAATTATTTTCATACCATATAGAAAGCATAATGATAAGAATATGCATACTCTACCATGTTTATTGTTACGGAAATACAGAAGAAAGGCAATTAACTCAATCTGAGTTGCGTTAGGGGTGTGGGGCCTATCAACAAATGTTTCCTAAAGGAGGTGATAGCTGAGCAGTCTTTAAAATGAGTAGAAGTTAGCAAGGCAGAAAAAAGATTATATTCCCAGCAGAGGTGACATCAGAGGTTCATAAGTGATAAACTTGGGTTTATGCATGGAATTGCAAAACAATCAATATTCCTAGAGCATGAAGAAAAGGTAGGGTAGCTGAGATTGGGAGGACTGAGCAAGGGCCAGATCATGGTGGGCCTTGTATGTACCACATTAAGGCTCTTGGACTTTATTCTAGGGTAGTGAAAAGCAACTGAGGATGATTAAGCAGGATAGTGGTATTGTCATGTGTTTGTGTGCGTAGATTTCCCTAGCAGCCATGGGGGAAAGTGATTTGAAGGAGACAGGCAGACCAAGTAGGAGATTGGAAGTATCCAACAGAGATAAAACGAATGGATGAAATAGGGAAGTGGTAGTGGGTCAGAGCCAGGGACAAATTCGAGAAATATTTAGGAGCAAAATGGTCGGAATTTAGGGATTACTTAGATGGGAAGATGAGAGAGGGAAACAAATCTGACAAGTCCCTAGTTTCTAGTTTGCATGAGTAGGTAGCTAATGTGACACAAAAATAGAAAATACAGAAATAGGAGCAAATTTGTCCACTCTTCTCTAGCCCACCACCCAACATCTACCTATCTCCTCTTTCTCAGCAGACAACCCTGTCTCCTCTTTCATCAGGAAAATTGAGGACATCATAATTATCTCTCTTAACTAGCTGCTCTAACATGTACCTACTCTCTATCTGGTCCCTCACCCATCCTTATCTCTTTCCAAGCTCTCAAACATTGAGTGATCTTTCCTGGCTCAAGGTTAAAGCCCACCACCTGTGCATCCCACCTGCTTCCAGGACCTTGTTCCATGCATTAATTTCTTGCTCTCCTTTATTCTCCACTTCATTCATTATTGCTTTATCACCTTCTCTTCAAAACTTTCAGAATCCTTGTCTATACTCACTGTAATCACTTCCTTACTTCTCAACCCGTTGCTGTTTGACTAACAAACTTCCCAACACACATACGTACATACATACATACAACCCAAGTATCTGAATCTAATGAAATTTTTTTGTCCCTTAAAGTTTCATCTTTTAGATCTGTGGTTCCTTGACGGAGGCACTGTGGGACATCACAAAATATTTTAAATATTTATGGGAAACACTTGATATCTTTCAGGCCCCATGCAAACTGCAAGTTCAAAATAGTACAGTTTCAACATTAGATCACCCTGTATTTATTTGAACAATGTCAGGACTTTGTGAAGCTGGGTCTTCCATGGTTGCCGTGATAAAATGCATGCACTGCACAAAAATCAGTGTGAAACAGGAAATGACACTGACAGTGTCCACTGATTCCAAGGTTTGAGAAGTTCTGTAGTGCTCAGCAGGTGCACACATGCTATTAAATATTTGTGATTAGTTAAGAATGAAATAGGAGGCCGGGCGCGGTGGCTCACGCTTGTAATCCCAGCACTTTGGGAGGCCAAGGCGGGCGGATCACGAGGTCAGGAGATCGAGACCACGGTGAAACCCCGTCTCTACTGAAAATACAAAAAATTAGCCGGGCGTGGTGGCGGGCGCCTGTAGTCCCAGCTACGCAGGAGGCTGAGGCAGGAGAATGGCGTGAACCCGGGAGGCGGAGCTTGCAGTGAGCTGAGATTGCGCCACTGCACTCCAGCCTGGGTGACAGAGCGAGACTCCGTCTCAAAAAAAAAAAAAAAAAAAAGAATGAAATAGGAATACGATTTTTTTCTTTCAGTGTCTGTATATTTTTAAGTCACTTTTAAGCTGTTAGGACATAGACACTTACTAGGTTGTTTAGACCTAATGACTTTAAAAATTGAACTGTTAAGTATTTCTTTTAGCTTGGGAGACACTGAAAAATTTACAGAAACACTAAAGGTGCTGAGAACCTCTGACCTACACCTTGGCTTCCCAGTATTGACCCCATGGCTTTCACCATTACCAAAACACAGGGAGCTGTGGACATCCAAGACCAAGACAGTATAAATGTGCCCTTGAATGAATCATACTTCATTTTGTTAATTTGTGTGGATCACTAAAATTAGAAAGATATTCCTTTCACATGAAAGTTACATTTGAGAATAGCATCATGTATTTTATTTTAATACATTGACTAAAACCTACTTTCTTTTTCTTTTTCTTTTTTTTTTTTTTTTGAGACAACGTTTCATTGTTACCCAGGCTGAATGAAGTGCAGTGGTGTGATTTCAGCTCACTGCAGCCTTGACTTCCTGGGCTCAAGTGATCCTCCTGCCTCAGCCTCCTGAGTAGCTGGGACTACAGGCATGCACCACCATGCCCAGCTAATTTTTGTATTTTTTGTAGAGGTGGGTTTTCACCATATTGTGTAGGCTGGTCTCAAACTCCTGGACTCAAGCGATCTGCCTACCTCAGTCAACTAAAGTGCTGGGATTACAGGCATGAGCCACCACACCCAGCTGTATGGCACTCTAAAATTGTTTGGGCACATGATACATATGGGCTTAATGTCAAATAACCAAATTTGAGTCTGATCTGTACCATTTCCTATCTAGTGTCAGCTAGCTTTATGCAAGTCATAGAAGCTCTCTCAGGATTTCCTTTTTTTCCTTCATAAAATTTGCCTAACATGGGGAAGGAGGACTGGAAGACTTTCTCACACTCTAAGAATTATACCTGCTTATATTTCTAAAAGAGAAATGTGAAGTATTCATATGCTACCAATAATAAATATTTTAAACATACCATAATTATCATCATTGCTAGTTTTTCTAGCCCCTCAGATTCTGCATATTGTCTTAAATTACTAAGTTATCACTGAATCATTAGTCATTGCCAGTGCTAGATACTGTCTAAGGCAAACATAGTCCTCAAAACGTAGTCCTGGTCCCTGTATGTTATATAATTTTAGAATAATGTCATATAAATCATATGGTACATGCACACATAGTAAAATATATTTTTAGGTTTTGTGTTTTAACTAATATCTGTTTAGTATTTGTTAACCATGGTGTTATGGAAAAACTTAAGTTCTGAAGTGACACAGAGCTTGGTTGAGAACTCAGCATTGCCATTACAAGCTGACAGCTAAAGTGCAGTTTCACAAATGCCAATGAGAGAATAATGAACTCCTCAGAGTTGTTGTGGGGGTTAATGATGACCCATGCAAAGTGCTTATGTATCATGTATATAAAAGGCATTGAACAAATGTTTTTATCCCCAGCAGTAAGAAGCAATGAAAGTAGGCTTTGGGTATATTTGTGCTGAAAATTAAAAGATTCTATCAGGATATAAAGAAATGGTTTAAGCAAGTTATAAAGAATCCAGGATAAGAGTGACTAATTTTAAGATGAATTAAATGGTACTTGTTCTATTTAATATATACTAGTGAAAAGATTTCAATGGTACTGGTTGTTCTAGGCAGCACTTAATATGAAAAAAATGAGTTATGATACATGTCTGTTCCTTTAATGAAAACTTTTTTAAAATACAGTTAAAAAGAGAGTAGGCTGAGCACAGTGGCTCATACCTGTAATCCCAGCACTTTGGAAGGCCAAGGCAGGTGAATCACTTGAGGTCACGAGTTCAAGACCAGCCTGGCCAAAATGGCAAAACCCTGTCTTTACTAAAAATACAAAAATTAGTTGGGCATGGTGGCACGCACCTGCAGTCCCAGCTACTCAGGAGCTGAGGCATAAGAATTGCTTGAACCCAGGAGGCAGAAGCTGCTGTGAGCTGAGATCATGCCACAGCACTCCAGCCTGGGCAACAGAGTGAGACTCTGTCTCAAAAAAAAAAAAAAATGGTAATACAACAAATTCCCATTTACTCACCATTCAAAACTAACAAATTTCAGCTCTCTGTCATATTTGCTTCAGATATTTAATTTTCCTGTTAAAATAATTAAATACTTTCAATAAGGGTAAAGCTTCCTTTCTACTGTTTTCTAGTCCCTTTCCTCTTCCTTCCTCCTCAGATACAATTGCTATCATGCATTTGATGTGGATCCTCCCATTCAAATTTTTATATTTATACTGATCCTAAATATATATGCGTAAAGAATTTTTATGACCGTATTTTCAAGTTTATGTATATTTTGTGAGTGTCCTAATCCTTGCTTTTTTTAACATTATATTTTCGAGATATAACATTCATGGAATGTTTGTAATGCTATTCTTCATTTCTTAATTTGTCAGCACTTTCTCATCCATTGAATCAGATGAAGAGTGTAATAGCAGCTCACACCATAAAAGGGTTGAGAACTACTGACTTTAAATACCTTTCTGGTTTTACAGAGTTCCATGCTATTCAATTATATTTCTTTGCTTAAGAGTTTAAATTCTAGCCAGCATTTATTTTCAGTATGGTTAAAACAACAACAGAAAAAAAGGTCAGGCATGGTGGTTCACGCCTGTAATCCCAGTACTTTGGGAGACTGAGGTAAGTGGATTGCTTCAGCCAAGGAGTTCAAGACCAGCATTGGCAACATGGTGAAACCCCATCTCTACAAAAAAATACAAAAAATTGCCTGCGTGTAGTGGTGCACACCTGTAGTCCCAGCTACTCGGGAGGCTGAGGTGGGAGGATCACCTGAGCCAGAGAAGTTGAGGCTGCAGTGAGCCAAGATTGCACCACTGCACTCCAGCCTGGGCCACAAGAGTTGAGACCCTGCCTCAAAAAAAAAAAAAAAAAAAAACTATCGCATTTTGTATTATCATATGCAAATTGATCTGCCTACAACCAAAGCTTACCATTAATCTACAGCTATGCCCCATCATTCAAACTTGTTCAAAAGAAATTGTATTATAGAAATTTTACTTCTAGATAGAATATGGATTAAGTCTCATTGTAGATTTTGTATAAAATGATGAATTTCTGATACCAAATACCTTTGTTCAGGCTTTGTTTGTCTCTTGTTTTTGTTGTGTTGTTTTTAACAGCTTCATCACTGGTCCAGCTGTAATACCAGGGTATTTCTCCGTTGATGTGAATAATGTGGTACTTATTTTAAATGGAAGAGAAAAAGCAAAGATCTTTTATGCCGCCCAGTGGTTACTTTATGCACAAAATTTAGTGCAAATTCAAAAACTCCAGCATCTTGCTGTTGTTTTGCTCGGAAATGAACATTGTGATAATGAGTGGATAAACCCATTCCTCAAAAGAAATGGAGGCTTCGTGGAGCTGCTTTTCATAATATATGACAGCCCCTGGGTTAATGACGTGGATGTTTTTCAGTGGCCTTTAGGAGTAGCAACGTAAGTACAAAATATGATTAAACATTTTTAGGCCCTAACACCTGAATTTCTGAACCAGGAAGACTTATTCAACATTGTAATAAATTTAGTTCTTCTGGGATTATTGAGGCCAGGTACAGTCTTTCTCAGAGATAAAAATAGGGTGTGGTCGCATCCTTCACTAACAATTATGATGTTTTTAAGAGTATTTTATTCTTTAACGAGGAGATGAGTTACTTTTTTTCTTTTAAAACCCCAAGGCATAGAATGAATTTTTCAAGCTTATTAGGAGTGCCATAAAAAGATATTTAGCAGAGAAATGGCAGATAGATTTTTTTAAAAACAATGGTAGTATCTATATAAATTATAGTAAAAAAAGGCAATATTATTGTATCAGGAATATACTGTACCATTGTGTTTGAGACTGGCTGAATTTATACAAATCCCTTCGATAAAAGGAGGGATTAATTAAATGATAGCTAAGGTTTCTCAAGATACAGTCTTTTAGGCCGGGCGCAGTGGCTCACTGCCTGTAATCCCAGCACTTTGGGAGGCCAACGTAGGCAGATTGCTTGAGTCCAGGAGATCAAGAGCATCCTGGGCAACATGGCAAAACCCTATCTCTACAAAAAAGAAAATCAAAAATTATCTGGGCATGGTGACATGGACTCCTGTATGGCGCCTGTAGTTCTAGCTACTCATGAGGTTGAGGCGGGAGGATCACTTAAGCCCAGGAGATTGAGCTGAGATTGTACCACTGCACTCTAGCCTGGGCAACAGAGTGAGATGAGACTGTGTCTCAAAAAAAAAAAAAAAAAGATACAGTCTTTCTCCAGCTATAAAATGGAAAACATATATGTTTATCTTTCTGTTAATAGGATGTTTTTAATTAAGAGCAAGTTGACTTTAAGATAAGTTGCCACTAGTATATAAACCTCCTGAGAGCAGGGATTTTTGTCTCTTTTGTTCACTGCTCTATCCACAGAGCCTAAGACAGCACCTGCACAGAGTAGGCATTCTGTATTTGTTGAGTGGATAAATTATGAAAAATCTCACTGACATGATTTTTGAATCATACATCCATTATTCATTATTCTGTCACTGGTTGCTGGATGTGGCCTTAGACTGCTGCCTAGTTAGCGACACAGATGTCACTGGCACATCTGTGCCAGTAATGAGATGTATTCCCAAGCCTACTCCTATAACACCCTAACTCAGTAGGTTTGGGGTAAGGCCAGACAAAAAGGTTTTTGTTAAGTAAAGCCAGGTTAAGACCCTCTTAAAAATCTATTTTTTGAGCAGAGCCTGCATTTGTAAAATGTTTTCATATAGTATAAGATGGAACCTCTTGGTAATCATGGTGTTGTTGCACTAGGCCAGTATATTTCTTATATACGTCCGTGGTTCTCAACCAGGGGCAATTTTGCCCACCGGGAGACATTTGGCAGTATCTGGAGACTTTTTTTTTTTTTTTTTTCAGACGAAGTCTTGCCCTGTCACCCCAGCTGGAGTTCAGTGGCACGATCTCGGCTCTCTGCAACCTCTGCCTTCCAGGTTCTAGCCATTCGCCTGCCTCAGCCTCCCAAGTAGCTGGGATTACAGGTGGGCACCACCACTCTTGGCTAATTTTGTATTTTTTGTAGAGAGGGGGTTTCGCCATGTTGGCCAGGCTGGTCTCGAATTCCTGACCTCAAGTGATCTGCTTGCCTCGGACTCCTAAAATGCTGGGATTACAGGCATGAGCCACTGTGCCTGGCCTGGAGACATTTTTGATTGTCACAACTGGAGGAAAGAGATTGTCACAACTGGTATCTAGCAGATAGAGCCCAGGGATGCAGCTGAACACCCCACAATGTATAGGACAGCCTCCACAAGAAAAAATTAACCCAAAATGTCAGTAATGCTGAGGCTAAGAAACCCTGTTATATACTAACTGTTAGGTAAAATTTTGTTCTCGTGTGAAGGTTATATTTCAGGTACACAGTTTAATCCTTGGTATTTCCAAATGCTCATAAAAATAGGTAACTTTTCCTGTATGGCATACCATGGTTTTATCTGTCAGTTTGTTTTAATCTACTTGAAAAGCCCTTGGGATTAATTTTTCAGAGCCCTTTGCAATAGCAAAATATATAATCTTTCCTTTTTTTTAATTGACAAATAGTAATTGTATATGATAATGGGGTACAAATGATGTTTTGAAATATATTTACAATGTAGAATGCTTAAATCAGACTAACAAATCCGTAACCTTATATACTTAACAATTTTTGTGGTAAAAACATAAAATCTGCTGTTTTAGCAATTTTGAAATATACAGTGCATTATTATTTATTATAGTCACCCTATTCTGTATGATAGATCACTAAAGCTTATTCCTCCTGTCCAACTGAAACTTCATACCCTTTGATCACCATCTTCCTTTTCCCCATCCATCTCCCTCCCCTGGAGTATTCTGTAATCTTTTCATCACCTGGCTAAAATGTTGCCTAAATCATGATCATTATGAATACAGAAGAGTCTTTATACTTTGAAGGTTTTGAATGTAACATGCCTAACAGCTTCAGATGAGTAATGCAAGTTAAAGAATGTCAAAAACAAATAACTTTAGGCACAACATCTCTATAACACTTTTGTAAGAGGTGTCAGTGTGAAATTCAGTTTTTTTAAGTCAGTAGCTTCAGGGAATTTTCCAAAGTATGCATGGAAAATTACAATTTGAGATTTAGAAATCACATTTTAAACCTCTTCTGTATACTTCTTGCTACCTAAGAGGTTGGGTTATGGGGAATTTTTGCCAATTCTATATCATATATTAATTCATGTGTATTTATTTTTATAGATATAGGAATTTTCCTGTGGTGGAGGCAAGTTGGTCAATGCTGCATGATGAGAGGCCATATTTATGTAATTTCTTAGGAACGATTTATGAAAATTCATCCAGACAGGCACTAATGAACATTTTGAAAAAAGATGGGAACGATAAGCTTTGTTGGGTTTCAGCAAGAGAACAGTAAGTTCTATGCTTATTTAATTCATTCATTTTGTTCTCCAGTCTGAGAGTTGCTTTATGTAGAAACACAGGTTTCCAAAGAGGCATTGTTAACTCTATTTGTACCAATCTTTCCCCAGAAGATACATTAGTAATTAAAACTGTGAAGAGACTGGGTTGTACACATTTAGAATAGGGAGAACCGCCTATGACTGTAGTCCATCTTGAAGACGAACACTGGTAACTGTCATTTGCAAATTTCAGTTGTTAGGGTTTCCTCAATAATATTTGTTAGTCACACAGGAGATTATAAATGCTAATGAGATACTTAGGTTCATCGCTGAGATGATGTGCAGTGGACCAATTCAGTGTTCCAAGACCGGTGTGCAGTACCCCTCACAAATTCAGGAATTCAGGAACCTGACACCATCTTCAGGACATGGACCTTGTATTCTTCTTCTGTGAATCCCCAGATCTAACATAGGACCTTGGACAAAGTAGGCCTAGGATAAATGGTGAGTGGATGAATGCTTGGATAGGGAGACTCAATAGGGTTAAATTTCTTCTTTTATGTAGTAACCAGGAAACAGGTGTTCATGGTGTGAAGGAAGTAAATTTGCAATCATTTATTTTGTTTTTAAATAGACAAATCAAGTTTTCAAATAAACAAAGCATAATGCAGAGTCATCAGGGAAGTAATGCCTTAAAAATGTCTGGTTAGGTCTGGAATTTTACTTTTTAAATTATAGCAAGTAGTCTTTATTGCAGTGTAACCATATCATATTCGTTCAGTCAATGTTTACCAAGCAATTGCTCTATGCCAGAAACTGTTTAGCCACAGTAAATGCAGCAGTGAACAAAACAAAGTCCATGCCCTCCTGGCACTTAAATGCTTGTTGGAGGAGACAAGCAAGTAAAATATATTGTGTGTCAGAAGATGATAAATGCCCTGTAAAAAAAGTAAGCAGAAGAATGGCATAGAAAGAGCTTGGGTGTTGGTGGTGGAGCATTTGCTACTTTGGAATATCCAAGGAAGACATTCATTAGAAGGTTACATTTATGCACAGGCCTTAAGAATGTGCATGGGTGAGTCTTGTGTATATTTGGGAGAAGACTATTCCAGACGGAGGGAAGAGCAAAGGCCCTGAGGCGGGAGTGTGCTATGTTACAGGAACAACAGGGCCAGTATGTCTGGAGTGGAATGAATGAGGACAGTGTAAAATAACAAAGGTTATTACGGGAATAATTCTTGTAATTCCTCTCATACCATTGAGCCAGAGGTTTGTGTAGATGTTTTCTTTGTTTCTCATTGTTGCTTCTAGACTATTCTCCCCTTTGCCTCCCTAATAATCCCAATTTTGAAACTCATGTCAGCAGACAAAACCATCCATCACCCTTACTCTCTGAAATCATGCACTTACCCTTGGGTTTATCCCCCTACTTCTTTGAAGAGTTTAGCTCCTGGTACTCTCTAGCTCTGTCTGACACTACTCTGTTCTCAATTCTTAGTGTAGACTGGCAAATCTACATAGATGGTCTTTCTATCATTTTGGTCTTTGCAGTTCCTTCACCTCCCCTCCTCCAATAATCTGGGCTTCCACCTGACCTCAGCCATTCTCTCTCATGGTTATTTCCTAGACTTTGTCATTACAGATACTGCACCTTCTCAACATGATCTGAAGTCACAGCATCTCTTTCTACAACCACCATCATCTGTCATTCCAGCTCATTCCGTGTAATAATCTGACTCTCACAATTCAGCTGGCACTTAGAATCTATTGTTCCTACTACCCTTTTGTTGTCCTTCACTCCCCTTTCTTCATTTTATTCTTCACCTAACTTAAATTTCATTGTCAATCATAATTGCCTATACCATCAGCTCCCTAATTCCCTAATCTGGCAAACCATAACTCTGGTTAAATCCAGCTCTCTGCCTACTCTATGCCTGCACCCATGCAGCTAAACATAATTGGAGAAAGGTGCTAATTGACCTTTATTTAAACACACGACTTTGAACCTCAGGTGCCCAGCAGTCTTATATTTCCCTTGTCCATATATTCTCCCACTCTCCTAGAAGGCTGTTTTATACCTTCTTCTCTCCTACACTCTTAACACCTCCATCTTTCTTACTTTATGACCCTATTGCTTATTTCACTGAGAATAGTCAAGAGAAAGCATCTATCTTTTTTTTTTTTTCTTTTGAGACTGAGTTTCACTCTTATTGCCCAGGCTGTAGTGCAGTTACACGATCTCGGCTCACTGCACCCTCCGCCTCCCAGGTTCAAGCAATTCTCCTACCCCAGCCTCCCGTGTAGCTGGGATTACAGGTGCACGCCATCATGCCCGGCTAATTATTGTATTTAGTAGAGACGGGGTTTTACCTTGTTGGCCAGGTTGGTCTCGAACTCCTGACCTCAGGTGATCCACCGCCTTGGCCTTACAAAGTGCTGGGATTACAGGCATGAGCCACCGCACCCAGCCGCGTCTATCTTTCTTTACTGATCTTTCAGCTTCTACCCTTGCCCCGTACAGTCCATTCTCAGCACAATAGCCAGATTGATTCTAATGAAACCTACATCACGTCATGTCACCCCATGATCAAAAGCCTGCATGATAGAGTCCCGTGTGACCATTCAGACTTTATCTTCTGCGCCTGTTCCCTCAGTTACCCTACCTCAGCCACCTTGGCTTCCCGGCAGCTCCTTGTGCATGCCAGGCACATGCTGTCTCATGGCCTTCACTCTTGCTTGCTCTTTTATCCCCCCAGATCTACGTGGCTTGCTCCTTCATTCCCAACTCTGTGCTCAGATGCTGCCGCAGTAAGACAGTCCCTCATCACTTATTTAAGACTGCAACCCTACCCCCTCAGAAACTCCTGCTCTACTTACTCCTTTGCTCTTTTCTCACAGTATTCTACCCCATCTAAATAATTTACTGACTTCACTTGGTCACTATCCATCTCCACCACTAGAACTAGAATATATGCTCCATGAGGGCAAGGTAGGGAAGAGAGGACCTGGCACTCCCAAAGTATGGGTTGAATTATTATTATCCATTCAGAAATGTTACGGTGACTCCTAGATTTTATGAATGTACAACTGTAAAATGTTCCAATTCTTCAGCATTTTTGAGAAATCTGTTTGGGCCAGGATTTTGGATATCTCTTATGCCTATCATCTCTATAAAGTTTCACCATTTCCTGAAACTGATTTTATTAAAAGATAAGGTATTTTTGTTCACAAAATATATACTTAGTACTAAGTGAAAACTACAGTTGTTTTTCTGATTTTCTAGCTGGCAGCCTCAGGAAACAAATGAAAGTCTTAAGAATTACCAAGATGCCTTGCTTCAGAGTGATCTCACATTGTGCCCGGTCGGAGTAAACACAGAATGCTATCGAATCTATGAGGCTTGCTCCTATGGCTCCATTCCTGTGGTGGAAGACGTGATGACAGCTGGCAACTGTGGGAATACATCTGTGCACCACAGTGCTCCTCTGCAGTTACTCAAGTCCATGGGTGCTCCCTTTATCTTTATCAAGAACTGGAAGGAACTCCCTGCTGTTTTAGAAAAAGAGAAAACTATAATTTTACAAGAAAAAATTGAAAGAAGAAAAATGTTACTTCAGTGGTATCAGCACTTCAAGACAGAGCTTAAAATGAAATTTAATAATATTTTAGAAAGTTCATTTTTAATGAATAATAAAAGTTAATTATCTTTTTGAGCTAAGATGTGATTTTTAAAATCATTTTGACTACTGGGTGTATAAGTGTTTGTGTGTGTATGTATTTATAGATGTTCTTTAAGGTACCCTTGAAAACTCTACATTATGTATGCGACATAATGACATTTCAGTCAATGGTAGACTACATATATGATAGTGGTCCCGTAAGATTATAATGGAGCTGAAAAATTTCTATCGCCTAGTGATGTCATAGCCTAGTGATGACATATGTATTGCAATACATCACTCACGTGTTTGTGGTGATACTGGTGTAAACAAATCTATTGCACTGCCAGTCAAGTAAAAGTACAGCAATTATGTCCGGTACATAATATTTAATAATGATGACAATAAATGACTATGTTACTGCTTTGTGTATTTACTATACTATACTTTTTACAATTTGTATTAGTTAGTTCTTGCATTGCTATAAATAAATGCCTGAGATTGAGTAATTTATAAAGAAAAGAGGTTTAATTGGCTCACAGTTCCACAGACTGTACAGGAAGCATGACAGCTTCAGGAAACTTACAGTCATGGCAGACAGCAAAGGGGAAGCAGACGTGTCTTCACATGGCCAGAGCAGAAGGAAAAGGGGGTGGGTGCTACACACTTTTAAACAACCAGATCTCACGAGCACTCACTCATTACCAGGAAAGCAGCACCACAGGGGAAATCCACCTCCATGACCCAATCTCCTCCCACCAGGCCCTGCCTCCAACACTGGGGATTACAATTCAACATGAGATTTGGGTGAGGCACAGATGGAAACCATATCATCATTATTTTCGAGTGTACTGCTTTTACTTATTAAAAAAAAAAAAAAGTTAAACAGCCTCAGGCAGATCCTTCAGGAGGTATCCAGAAGAAGAAGGCATTGCTATCAGGAGATGGCAGCTCCATGCCTGTTATTGCCCCTGAAGGCCTTGTAGTAGGGTGAGATGTGGAGGTGAAGACAGTGATGTTAATGATTCTTACTCTGTCTAGGCCTAGGCTAATGCGGGTGTTTGTGTCCTCATTTTTAACAAAAAGTAAGAAAATAAAAGTAACAATAAATTTTTTAAATTTTTAAATAGACTAAAGTTTATAAAATAAGGATATAAAAAAATTTTTGTACAGCAGTACAATGTGTTTTCAACAGTGTTATTACAAAATAATCAAAAGGTTTAAAAAGTTTATAAAATAAATTTTTTTTTTTTTTGAGACGGAGTCCTGCTCTGTCACCCAGGCTGGAGTGCAGTGGCGCAATCTCGGCTCACTGCAAGCTCCGCCTCCTGGGTTCACGCCATTCTCCTGCCTCAGCCTCTCTGAGTAGCTGGGACTACAGGCGCCCGCCACCACGCCCGGCTAATTTTTTGTATGTTTAGTAGAGACGGGGTTTCACTGTGGTCTCAATCTCCTGACCTCGTGATCCGCCCGCCTCGGCCTCCCAAAGTGCTGGGATTACAAGCGTCAGCCACCGCACCCGGCTAAAATAAAAATTTACCGTAAGCTAACATTAATTTATTTGTCAAGAAAAAATTTTTTTTTTTTTCTTTTTTTTAGACAAAGTTGTTCTTATTGCCCAGGCTGGAGTGCAGTGCCATGATCTCGGCTCACCGCAACCTCTGCCTCCCAGGTTCAAGTGATTCTCCTGCTTCAGCCTCCCAGGTAGCTGGGATAGCAGGCACCTGCCACCACACCCAGCTAACTTTTTATATTTTTAGTAAAGACGAGGTTTCATCATGTTGGCCAGGCTGGTCTTGAACTCTTAACCTCAGGTGATCCACCTGCCTTGGCCTCCCAAAGTGGTGGGATTATAGGTGTGAGCCATTGCACCCAGCCAGAAAAATATTTTTTTATAAATTTAGTGTAGGTTAAATACACAGGGTTTATAAAGTCTACAGTAGTTTACGGTAATGTCCTAGGTCTTCACGTTCACTCACCACTTACTCACTCACTCACTCACTCACTCAGAGCAACTTCCAGGCCTGCAAGCTCCATTCATAAGAGCTCTACACAGATGTGCCATTTTAATATTTTATATCATATTTTTACCGTGCCTTTTCTATGTTTAACTACACAAATACTTAACATTTGTGTTACAATTGCCTATGGTATTCAGTACAGTGATGTGCTATACATACAGGTTTGCATCCTAGGAGCCATAGCCTACACCATGTAGCCTAGATGTGTAGTAGGCTGTACTACTCAGGTTTGCGTAAATACACTCTATGATGTTTGCATGACAAAATCATGTAAGGATGTGTTTCTTAGGACATATCCCTGTCATTAGACATGCATGGCTGTAGTTCTTTACTATCTTCAGAAAGAATTAGAGTCCCGCTTACTATAAGTTGTCTGGCATATGACTTGGCATCTTCAGTGTGTCACAGGCCCTCAAATGGCTCTTTTAGCCCCACCTAGATGTCTTTTGGGCACTTAAACCATGAAGCTACAACTGTATTCGTTACTGTCTTTTTCCACAATATACACACACAAACCTATTTCCTCTCAAACATTTTTAATTTCAGTAAATGGTTTCATTAGCTGTTTCCCAAGCTACAATCCGTAACATCATATTTATTCCTCCCTATTCCTCCAATTAATCACCAAATTCTGTGCCTTTTACCCCCAAGTCTTCCTAGAATAAGGCCTCTCCCTCCATCCCCAACACCTCTCCCTCACTTGCAGATTTGTCTCATCTCAGAGGGACAACCACAATAGCATGTCTTCCCTGCCTCTCCAACTCTCAGCACTGCCTTAGTTTCATGGGTGCAAGTTAATCATTTCCAGTTTCAACAAACTAAATCAAATGTCAAGTTCATTGAAGGAAAAATGCCATGAAGGAATAATAATAGGTCAGCCTCAGTGGCCTGTGCCTTGTAATGCTGGAGTTTTGAGAGGCCAGTGCAGGAAGATCACTTAAGGACGGAGATCAAGACCAGCCTGGGTCACACAGTGAGACCCATCTTTACAAAAAAACTTTACATTAGTGAAGCGTTGTGGCATGCAGCTCTAGTTCCAGCTACTTAGGGGGCTGAAGCAGCAATGAGCTATGATCACACCACCGCACTCCAGCCTGGATGACAGAGTGAGATCCCGTATGAAAAAGGAAGAGGAAGAGGAAGAAGAAGAGGAAGAGGGAGAAGGAGGAGAAGGAGAAGAAGAGGAAGAAGAAAAGGAGGAAGAAGAAGAGGAAGGAGGGGGAGGAGGGGGAGGAGGGGGAGGAGAAGAAGGAAGAGAAGAAAGAGAGGAGGAAGAAGAAGAGGAGAAGGAGGGGAAGGAGGGGAAGGAGGGGAAACAGAGGAAGGAGGGGGAGGGGGAGGAGGGGGAGGAGAAGGAGGAAGAGAAGAAGGAGAGGAGGAAGAAGAAGAAGGAGAAGAAGGAGGGGAAGGAGGGGAAAGAGAGGAAGGAGACGAAGGAGAAGAAGGAGAAGGAGACACACACATACATACTTCTAAAATAGAAATACTATCAGGTCACAATCAATTAAAGGCATCTGTGGCATTTTGTTGCCTATAACTTAAAATTACCTTTTTTTTTTTTCTTTTTGAGACAGATACTCACTTTTTCGCCCAAGCTGGAGTACAGTGGTGGTGCAATCTTGGCTCACTGCAACCTCTACCTCCTGAGTTCAAGCAATTCTCCTGCCTCAGCCTCCAGAGTACCTGGGATTACAGGCATGTACCACCACGCCTGGATAATTTTGTACTTTTAGTAGAGATGGAGTTTTTACCATGTTGGCCAGGCTGGTCTCAAACTCCTGACCTCAAGTGATCCACCATCCTTAGCTTCCCAAAGTGCTGGGATTACAGGCATGGGCCACTGCACCCAGCTAAAATTAACATTTTATAAATTGTTATTCCAAGATCCTTCACAATCTGACTCCAACCTATTTCTCCAGCCTTGTCTTCTACCCCTCAACAAGTGCTCGTGCTTTCCCTCATTATCTGTTCAGTAAACATGCTCTCTTGGGTATACTTTTATATAAGCTTTTTTCTCTTTCTGGAATAAAAATGTGTCATTCATACCACTATTTCAGTAGCTAAATAACATTCGTTTCATTCAGTTACTAGATTTATTTCTTTGTTCGTTTACCTCCTTCCACTGTAATATAAAACTCTAGCAGAAAAGGAGCTTTGAACATTTTTTTCACCTTTATCACATAGAAGCCACAGTAATTTTGAGTCTCTAACAAAGTAATGGAATCTATAGCATAACAAATACATCTAAACATATTTTTTGAGATATTATATTCTAAAAGTATGTTTTAATCAACATGGTGCCAGGAAGGTGTATCTACATCGTGAGTGAATTCTTATTTCACAACAGAGGCTATGTTTTGTCCTAGAGGGAAAGAATGAATCAAACAACTCTCCCTTGTAACAATGAAGCTGAAGAAGTTAAACAGCACCCTTGCTTTTCTTTAACACTCATACACTTAAATTAATGAAATCGGCCAGGCATGGTGACTCCCGCCTGTAATCCCAGCAGTTTTAGAGTCCAAGGCGGGCAGATCGCTTGAGCCCAGGAGTTCAAGACCAGCAAGGGCAACATGGTGAAACCTATCTCTACAAAAATACTAAAGTTAACTGGGCATGGTGGCATATGCCTGCAGTCCCAACTACTCAGGAGGCGAAGGTGGGAGGATCACTTGAGCCCAGGAGGTCGAGGCTGCAGTGAGCCATGATCGTGCCACCACACTTCACCCTAGGCAACAGAACAAGATCCTGTCTGAAAAAAAAAATTAAATTAATAAATTCATGAAATCTTGTACTGTTTTTCAAATTTATATTTTATTTAGGCGAATTTTTAAATAACAAAGTAATATTTTTTCAGGTAGTAAATTTCTACCACAAAAACAATTTGATGTTACTGAGATTAATTACAAATTGAAGAAACAATCAGGTGTTGTATAAAAAAATCTTACCTATGAGATGTATTATTTGATCTACAAAATAATTTGAGATTTAAAGCTATAACTAGCAAGTAGAACTTCTGAAATATAAAGTTTAATACAGTATCAATAGTTTCTAACATAAGACCTTCATAAATATAAAACAACAGCTTAAACATCTGTGAAAAATCAGTATTCACAAGCATCACCAATTATTGATATTCATTATACTTGTTACCATGAAAGCAGTAATTAAAACACTATTTTTTTTTTAATATGAAGTCTCACTCTGTCACCCAGGTTGGAGTGCAGTGGCACAATCTTGGTTCAATGAAACCTCCGCCTCCTGGGTTTAAGCGATTCTCCTGCCTCAACCTCCCGAGTAGCTGGGATTACGGGTGCCAACCACTACACCTGGCTAGTTTTTCTCTTTTTAGTGGAGATGGATTTTCACCATGTTGGCCAGGCTGGTCTCGAACTCCTGACCTCAAGAATTCCACCCACCTTGGCCTCCCAAAGTACTGGGATTACAGGTGACCCACTGCACCCGGCCTAACACACTATTTTAACAGTTATAGTTATTTTATTTAAGTAAGCTAATGAGGCGAAAATGTGTCTTCTAGTTTTGTACATTCTAGTTGGGTTATTTCCTGTAGCAGAAATACAGATTTTTTTAATACAGATATTTTTAAAGTTACCAGTTGAAAGGAAACTGCATTCTTTCTTTTTGACTTGCAGTCTCACTCCCTAGGAGTCCTACATTTGTGCTAGAGTTGAAGTTGCTGACAAAGCAGCCACAGCAGGGGACAGTACGGTCTAGGCTGTTCGACTGTCGAGATGCGTTTTTGTTGAACTACATCTTATTGCAAAGATTCGGATGTGTCCTGCTTTACTGCTGAAATAACTTTTTCCAAAAAGAAGCAAATTATGCAAGTGAATATAGTACCTTTTCTACAGTCTAGTGTGTGGCAAACTTCCACTAAAGTTTCACTAAAACACTCCTTTTACACAAACCTGTTGAACAGTTACTGTATTGCAGGTACTGCTCTAGGCAGCAAACCACAGTTTCTAGGACTTAATCTCATTGTCGGCCTTTAAATTTTGTAGAGTTTCTAATGTTAAAAAAAAAAAAAAAGTCACACATTAACACATTCAGCACTTGAAAATCTTCTCAGATGCTGAAGCCTTTGTCTTTATTTACTTTCTAGAATATACATTTTGCCTCTTTCATTATGATAACTGGTTGTATCACTCCCAACACAAATGACAGATTCTCGGATTGTTTACTGAGAGAAGTTAGTCAAATAAGCTTCCATTTGTTGGTTGCCAAAATATCCAGATGGCTACATCAACCTGGTATTTAAACCTATCTTCGATTCAACTATGGTTTCTATGTGTCTGTCTTGCTTGAGATAGATTTGAATTGCTTTAAATAAATTATTTATTTACCTTTCTGAGATGAAAATGGAAAACACTATTGTTGCAACTTAACTTCCTGGGTAGTGAAGCCTTGGTTTTAAAAACCACATAGCAGAAGAGGAATTCCCCTGTCAGGCTGGAGGGGCCTCACTAAACCATCATCACTTCGCTCCAAATTGGCCCCTAATTCTTTCCAGGGAGGTGCAGTTTGGGCCTAATTTTTTTTTTTTTTTAGACGGAGCTTCGCTCTTTCACCCAGGCTGGAGTGAAGTGGCGCAATCTCAGCTCACTGCAACCTCTGCCCCCTGGGTTCAAGCAATTCTCTTGCTTCAGCCTCCTGAGTAGCTGAGATTACAGGCGTGTGCCACCAAGCCTGGCTACTTTTTGTATTTTTTTTTTTTTTAGTAGAGATGAGGGTTTTGCCATGTTGGCCAGGCTGGTCTTGAACTCCTGACCTCAGGTGATCCACCCACCTCAGCCTCCCAAAATGCTAGGATTATAGGTGTGAGCCACCGTGCCCAGTGTTGGGCCTAAATTTCTAAAACATTCCTTGCTTGTGTTTTTCTCTCTTTGATTTACTCTCTTTTTGCAATCTGTTGTTTGAGATGCTTTATGTGTTTAAAGCTTTTAAAAATTCAGTAAAAACACAATTGCTTCAAAGAGAATAAAATATCTAGGAATCCAACTTACAAGGGATGTGAAGGACCTCTTCAAGGAGAACTACAAACCACTGCTCAATGAAATAAAAGAGGATACAAACAAATGGAAGAACATTCCATGCTCATGGGTTGGAAGAATCAATATCATGAAAATGGCCATACTGCCCAAGGTAATTTATAGATTCAATGCCATCCCCGTCAAGCTACCAATGACTTTCTTCACAGAATTGGAAAAAACTACTTTAAAGTTCATGTGGAACCAAAAAAGAGCCCGCATCGCCAAGTCAATCCTAAGCCAAAAGAACAAAGCTGGAGGCATCATGATACCTGACTTCAAACTATACTACAAGGCTACAGTAACCAAAACAGCATGGTACTGGTACCACAACAGAGACATAGATCAATGGAACAGAACAGAGCCCTCACAAATGATGCCGCATATCTACAACTATCTGATCTTTGACAAACCTGACAAAAACAAGAAATGGGGAAAGGATTCCCTATTTAATAAATGGTGCTGGGAAAACTGGCTAGCCATATGTAGAAAGCTGAAACTGGATCCCTTCCTTACACCTTATACAAAAATTAATTCAAGATGGATTAAAGACTTAAATGTTAGACCTAAAACCATTAAAATCCTACAAGAAAACCTAGGCAATACCATTCAGGACATAGGCGTGGGCAAGGACTTCATGTCTAAAACACCAAAAGCAATGGCAACAAAAGCCAAAATTGACAAATGGGATCTAACTAAACTAAAGAGCTTCTGCACAGCAAAAGAAACTACCATCACAGTGAACAGGCAACCTACACAATGGGAGAAAATTTTTGCAACCTACTCATCTGACAAAGGGCTAATATCCAGAATCTACAATGAACTCAAACAAATTTATAAGAAAAGAACAAACAACCCCATCAAAAAGTGGGCAGAGGACATGAACAGACACTTCTCAAAAGAAGACATTTATGCAGCCAAAAAACACATGAAGAAATGCTCATCATCACTGGCCATCAGAGAAATGCAAATCAAAACCACAGTGAGATACCACCTCACACCAGTTAGAATGGCCATCATTAAAAAATCAGGAAACAACAGGTGCTGGAGAGGATGTGGAGAAATAGGAACACTTTTACACTGTTGGTGGGACTGTAAACTAGTTCAACCATTGTGGAAGTCAGTGTGGCGATTCCTCAGGGATCTAGAACTAGAAATACCATTTGACCCAGCCATCCCATTACTGGGTATATACCCAAAGGACTATAAATCATGCTGCTATAAAGACACATGCACACGTATGTTTATTGCAGCACTATTTGCAATAGCAAAGAGTTGGAACCAACCCAAATGTCCAACAACGATAGACTGGATTAAGAAAATGTGGCACATATACACCACGGAATACTATGCAGCCATAAAAAATGAAGAGTTCATGTCCTTTGTAGGGACATGGATGAAACTGGAAAACATCATTCTCAGTAAACTATCGCAAGGACAAAAAACCAAACACTGCATGTTCTCACTCATAGGTGGGAATTGAACAATGAGAACCCATGGACACAGGAAGGGGAACATCACACTCCGGGGACTGTTGTAGGGTTGGCAGAGTGGGGAGGGACAGCATTAGGAGATATACCTAATGCTAAATGACGAGTTAATGGGTGCAGGAAATCAACATGGCACATGGATACATATGTAACAAACCTGCACATTGTGCACATGTACCCTAAAACCTAAAGTATAATAATAAAAAAAAAATTCAGTAAAAACAAAACAGAAAACGTAATAATGAATCATTAACTCAGAAACACATTTCTAACTGCTGTTGACATTTTTTTTTTTATTATTTCCTACCGGCTTTCTGTTCCTTCCCTTCTCTTGCTAAAACTCCAGCTAGAGTTTGTTTTAGTTGCATAAAAACTCTTCTTCAGTGAGCTTTTGCTAAGCTATACTGCTCATCTGGTCTTGATTCTGACTTTGGATATTTTGCTCATCATGGATTATTTTACATTACTTTTGGTGGTAGTAATTGCATGAAAATATCACTCACCTTGATTACTACGCTGTTTGGCGCCCCCTGAAGCTTGCCCCAAGGAGAGTGCTTTCCTCTCAGCACCCTAGTCCTGGCCTGATAATAACCAACCTCAATATCTCAGTGGTGCACAAAAACAGACATGTATTTCTTGTCCTCATTACACTGAGGTTGCCTGTCTGCTGCAACTGTGCAGGGCATCGCTGGGCCCTGCTCAACTTGGTCCCACATGTCTTAGTCTTTCCAAAACCCATGAGGAAGGAGTAGCCCATCTCTGAAACATTTTATTCTCACAGTGAAGTGTCAAAACCGGACGGGACAATCATTGATGTACCTTGTGATGAGTCATGCCCTGGATCTCAAAGTTTCTGCCTGGAACTGGCACCCTGTCCCTTCAGCCCAGTTTCCAAAGGCCAAAGCAGTCACAGGGGCAAGCCTGAACTCAAAGAGGTGGAGGTGTATACTCCGTCTTCTGAAAGAGAGAAAATATTGGAAATAGTTTGAGTTACCACACCCTACTAGTGAAACCTGAAGTACAGGAGACATGGTGTTAAAGTCCTGGAGGCTATTCACAAGCATTTCGGTTCTACTCTTCTGAGCACGTGCTAGGATTACACTCAGCGGACCTCTTGGAAGCTAGGACTATCGTTGTGGCTTACTTTAGCCAACGGAGTATAATGTAGGTAACGTGTTTCAATCCCTGGGAGAAGCCAAAGTATGATCACCTCATTCCCTTTTTTTTCTTCTTCTTTTTTTTTTTTTTTGAGGCAGAGTTTTGCTCTTGTTGCCCAGGCTGGAGTGCAACAGTGCAATCTTGGCTCACTACAACCTCCACCTCCCTGGTTTAGTTGATTCTCCCGCTTCAGCCTCCCAAGTAGCTGGGGTTACAGGCATGCGCCACCACACCCAGCTAATTTTTGTATTATTAGTAGAGATGGGGTTTCATCATGTTGGTCAGGCTGGTCTTGAACTCCTGACCTCAAGTGATCCACCTGCCTCGGCCTCCCAAAGTGCTGAGATTACACGTATGAGCCACTGCACTCAGCCTCTCATTCTCTTTGTCTGCCTCACCAGTTAGGGAAGCTTGTGTCCAAATGGACCTCAGCCAGCCTGCATCCCTGAGTGAGAAGAACCCCCCAGCAACTCACAATGAACATGAAAAATGACATACATAAACTTTTACTGTATTAAGTCATTGCGATTTGAGGGTTGTTTGTTATCACAGCATAACCCAGCCCATCCTGACTAGCACATTTGGCTTTCAGGGATGATTCCCCCTATTGTCTGGCTTATGCATTTCTAGGAAACGAAAGATAATCACTCTTCTCTGATAGGTTAACCAATTCTTCTAAAATTAGTGGTCTGATAAGAAGCAGGAGATTTACATAGTCTCAAAGTAGTTCCTCGCAGTATACTTAACTAGTTATAAAGGAAAAAACATACAAGTTTACAGCTGAGAAAGCACCAACTTAACCAAGTGATCAATACATTATCAGTAATGGGATACAGGAAGGCACAGCAAGATGGTGGAATAGAAGTCTCCACCGATCACCTTCCCACCTCCCACTGCACAGACACCAATTTAACAATGGTCTACACAGAAAAGAACACCTTCATAGGAACCAAAAATCAAGTAAGCCCTCATCATACCTGAGTTTAACTTTGTATTGCTGAAAGAAGCAATGAAGAGAGAGAGAAAACAGTTCTGAATCATCAATGCCACCCCTCCTCATCCCGTGGCATTGGTGGCATGGTGCAAAGAGCATCTGTTGGTGCTGGGGGAGGGAAAACAGCAATTATGAGGCATTAAACTCAGTGCTGTCCTGTTATAGCAGAAAGGAAAACCGGACCAAACTCAGCTGACATCCACCCACAGAGGGAGTCTTTCAACCAGTCCTAGCCAGAGGTGAATTGCCAACCCCAGCAGTCTGAACTTGAGCTCCCACAAACCTTGCCACTGAGGGCTAAAGTGCTCTAGGTCTCTAAATAAACTTGAAAGGTAGTCTAGGCCATAGGACTGCAACTCTTAGGTGAGTCTTAGTGCTGAACTAGGCCCAGAGACAGTGGACTTGGGGGGTACATGACCTACTGAGACATTAGCTGGCATAGCAAAGGGAGTGCTGGCATCACCCCTCCCCTAACTCCAGGCTGCACAGCTTGCAGCTCCAAAAGGGCCCCTTCGTTCCACTTGAGATGAGGGAAGAACCACGAGGACTTTGTCTTGAATCTTGGATCCCAGGTCAGCCACAGCAGGACAAAGCATCAGAGTCATGAGGCCCCTGTTCCAGGCCATAGCTCCTGGACAACACTTCTAGACATTCCATGGGCCAGAAGGGAACCCACTGTTTTGAAGGGAAAGATCCAGTCCTGGTAGCATTCATCACCTGCTAACTGAAGAGCCCCTGGGCTCTGAATAACCACCAGTTATACCCAGGTACTACATCAAGGGCCTTGGTGAACCTCTGGAACTTGCTGGCTTCAGGTGAGACTCAGCATATTACCAGCTGTGGTAGCTACAGGCAAAAACTCCTTCTGCTTGAGAAAAGCAGAGGAAAATGTGAATGGGGACTTTGTCTTGCACCTTAGGTAACAGCACAGCCACAGCTGGGTAGAGCACCCAGTTGGCTCATGAGGTCCCCAATTCTAGGACTTGACTCTTGGTGGGCATTTCTGGACCTGCCCTGGGCCAAGAGGAGAACACCCCCATGAAGGGTGAGTCCCAGGCCAGGGACCATCCAAAAAAAAAAAAAAAAAAAAGCTGACTTAAGAGCCCTCGAGCCTTAAGGGAACATTTGCAGTAGTCTGGCCCAGACAGTGAACCTCTGGGACTTGCTGGCTTCAGGTGAGACAATAAACACTTAACTATTCAATGCCCACACACAAGCAAACATCCTTAAGTATCAAGACACTCTAGGAAAATGTGACTTCACCAAATAAACTAAATAAAGCAGTGGGAAACAATTCTGGAAAATCAGAGATATATGAATGTTCAGATGAAAAATTCAAAATAGCTGCGTTGAAGACACTCAAAGAAATTCAAGATAACACAGAGAAGGAATTCAGAATTCAATTCTATAAGAAAAATTTAACAAAGAGATTGAAATAAGAAGAATCAAGCAGAAATTCTGCAGCTGAAAAATGCAACTGGTATACTGAACAATACATTAGAGGCCTTTAATAGCAGAATGAATCAAGCAGAAGAAAGAATTAGTGAGCATGAAAACAGCTATTTGAAAATACACAGTCAGAAGAGACAAAAGAAAAAAATAATAAAAAACAATGAAGCATCCCTAAAGGATCTAGAAAATAACCTCAAAAGGGAAAATCTAAGAGTTATTGGCCTTAAAAAGGAGGTAGAGAGACAGGGGTAGAAAGTTTATTCAAAGGGATAATAACAGAGAACTTCCCAAACTTAGAGAAAGATATAAATATCCAAGTACAAGAAGATTACAGAACACCAAGCTGATTTAACCCAAAGATGACTACCTTAAGGCATTTAATAATCAAACTCCCACAGGTCAAGGATAAAGAAAGGATCCTAAAAGCAGCAAGAGAAAAGAAACAAATAACATATAATAGAGCTCCAATACATCTGGCAGCAGACTTTTCAGTGAAAATCTTACAGGCCAAGGGAGAGTGGCATGACATATTTAAAATGCTGAATAAAAAAAAATACTTTTACCTTAGAATAGTATATCCAGTCCAAACATTCTTCAAATATGGAGGATAAATAAAGACTTTCCCAGACAAACAAAAACTGAGGGATTTCATCAATACCAGACCTGTCCTACAAGAAATGCTAAAGAGAGTTCTTCAATTTGAAACAAAAGGTACAAAACTCACTGGTAATAGTAAGTACATGGAGAAACACAGACTATGATAACACTGTAACTGTGGTGTGTAAACTACTCTTATCATAAGCAGAAAGATTAAATGATCAAAAAAGATTAAATCAATCAAAAATAATAACTACGACAACTTTTTGATACATGAACAGTTACAATAAGATATAAATAGAAACAACAAAAAATTAAAAAGGGGGGGGATGAAGTTAGGGTGTAAACTTTTTATTAGGTTTCTTTTTGCTTGTTATACAAACAGTGATAAGTTTTTATCAGCTTAAAATAATGGGTTATAAGATAGTATTTGCAAGCCTCATGGTAATCTCAAATGAAAAAACATAGCATGAATACACAAAAAACAAAAAGCAAGGAACTAAATCATATCACCAGAGAAAATAACATTTACTAAGGGAAAATAGGAAGAAAAGAAAGAAAGAAGACCACAAAACAGCCAGAAAACAAATAACAAAATCGCAAAAGTAAGTTCTTACTTATCAATAATAACATTGAATGTAAACTCTCCAATGGACTAACCTCTCCAATCAAAAGACATAGAGTAGCTAAATGGATAAAAAAATAAGACCCACTGATCTGTTGCTTACAAGAAGGACACTTCACCTACAAAGACACACATAGACTGAAAATAAAGGGATAGAAAGATATTCCCTGCCAATAAAAAACAAAAAAGAGCAGGAGTAGCTACACTTATAACAGACAAAATAGATTTCAAGACAAATCTATAAGAAGAGACAAAGAAGGTCACTATATAAGGACAAAGGGGTCAGTTCAGCAAGAGGATAGAACAATTTTAAATGTATATGTATCCAACACTGGAGCACTCAGATATATAAAGTAAATATTATTAGAGCTAAAGAGAGAGACAGGTCCCAATATAATAATACCTGAAGACTTCAACACCCCACTTTCAGCACTGGACAGATCTTCCAGATAGAAAATTAATGAATTGGACCTAATCTGCATTATAAAACAAATGGATCGAATAGATATTTACAGAACATTTCATCCAATGGCTGCAGAATACACATTATTTTCCTCAGCACATAGATTATTCTCAAGAATAGACCATCTATTAGGTCACAAAATAAGTCTTAAAACATTTTAAAAAAAAAAAACAGGGCCGGGTGCAGTGGCTCACGCCTGTAACCCAACACTTTGGGAGGCTGAGGCAGGCAGATCACAAGGTCAGGAGTTTGAGACCAGCCTGGCCAACATAGTGAAAACCCATCTCTACTAAAAATTCAAAAATTAGCCAGGCACGGTGGAACATGCCTGTAGTCCCCACTACTCGGGAGGCTGAGGCAAGGGAGTCACTCGAACCCAGGAGGCAGAGGTTGCAATGAGTTGAGATCATGCCACTGCACTCCAGCCTGAGTGACAGAGTGAGACTCGGTCTAAAAAAAAAAAAAAAAAAAAAAAACCTGAAATAATATCAAGCATTTTCTCTGACCACAATGAAACAAAACTAGAAATTAATAACAAGAGGAATTTTGGAAACTATGCAAACACATGGAAATTAAACAATATATTCCCGAACGACCAGTGGATCAATGAAGTAATTAAAAAGGAAATTGAAATATTTATGGAATCAAATGATAATGAAAACACAACATACCAAAACCTATGGGATACAGCAAAAGCAGTACTAAGAGGGAATTTTAAAGCTACAAGTGCCTACATCAGAAAAAAAGAAAAACCGGCCGGGCGTGGTGGCTCACGCCTGTAATCCCAGCACTTTGGGAGGACTAGGTGGCCAGATCACCTGAGGTCAGCAGTTCCATACCAGCCTGGCCAACATGGTGAAACCCCGTCTCTACTGAAAATACAAAAATTAGCCCCTTCTCCCCGGCGGTTAGTGCTGAGCGTGCGGAGTGTGTGCTCCAGGCTTGGAACATACATTTACTATTAAAATAAAAAACAAAACAAAACAAAAAAACTAAAAAAAATTTTAAAAACTTCCCCAAAATTTACAAAAAATCCGCCTCTCCCCCGCCGTAGACTTTTATTTTTTTTTTCTTCCTCTTTTATAAAATAACCCCTTGAAGCAGCCGAGGCCGACTCACCCGCCCGCAGCAGCTCCAAAAAGGAACCAAGAGACCGAGGCCTTTCTGCTGCCCGGACTGACACCGCCACCCTCGCCCGCAGCCAGCGGCGGCGGATCAACACCGTTCTGGGGCTGTTGAGTAGTTTTCGATTCCGGGTGATTTTTGTCCCTCTGCGCTTGCGCTTGCCCCGGCTCACCTCCCCCCGCCCCTCTCCGGCTCCGGCCCCCAGCCCCGGCATTCGCTCTCCTCGTCTCACGGAAAGGTCGCGGCCTGTGGCCCTGCGAGCAGCCGTGCCAAGATGAACCCCAGTGCCCCCAGCTACCCCACGTCCTCGCTGTACGTGGGGGACCTCCATCCCGAAGTGACCGAGGCGATGCTCTACGAGAAGTTCAGCCCGGCCGAGCCCGTCCTCTCCAGCCTGGTCTGCAGGGACATGATCGAGCACCCGCGGCTCCTTGGGCTACGCGTATGTAAACTTCCACCAGCCGGCGGACGCGGAGCATGCTGTGAACACTATGAATTTTGATGTTATAAAGCACAAGCCAGTACGCATCGTGTGGTCTCAGCTTGATCCATCACTTCGCAAAAGTGGAGTGGGCTACATATTCATTAAAAATCTGGACAAATCCATTGATAATAAAGCACTGTATGATACACTTTCTGCTTTTGGTAACATCCTTTCATGTAAGGTGGGCTGTGATGAAAATGATTCCAAGGGCTATGGATTTGTACACTTTGAGACACAGGAAGCAGCTGAAAGAGCGATGGAAAAAATGAATGGAATGCTCCTAAATGATCGCAAAGTATTTGTTGGACGATTTACGTCTCATAAAGAACGAGAAGCTGAACTTGGAGCTACGCGAAAGAGTTCACCAATGTTTACATCAAGAATTTTGGAGAAGACATGGATGATGAGCGCCTTAAGGATCTCTTTAGCAAGTTTGGGCGTGCCTTAAATGTGAAAGTAATGACTGAGGAAAGTGGAAAATCCAAAGGATTTGGATTTGTAAGCTTTGAAAGGCTTGAAGATGCACAGAAAGCTGTAGATGAAATGAATGGAAAGGAGCTCAATGGAAAACAAATTTATGTTGGTAGAGCTCAGGAAAAAGGGGAAGGGCAGACAGAACTTAAGCGCAAATTTGAACAGATGAAGCAAGATAGGATCACCAGATACCACGGTGTTAATCTTTATGTGAAAAATCTTGATGATGGCATTCATCATTAACGTCTTCAGAAAGAGTTTTCTCCATTTGGTACAATCACTAGTGCAAAGGTTATGATGGAGGGTGGTCACAGCAAAGGGTTTGGTTTTGTATGTTTCTCCTCACCAGAAGAAGCCACTAAAGCAGTTACAGAAATGAATGGTAGAATTGTGGCCACAAAGCCATTGTATGTCGCTTTAGCTCAGTGCAAAGAAGAATGCCAAGGCTCACCTCACTAACCAGTATATGCAAAGAATGGCAAGTGTACGAGCTGTGCCCAATCTTGTAATCAACCCCTACCAGCCAGCACCTCCTTCAGGTTACTTCATGGCAGCTATCCCACAGACTCAGAACAGTGCTGCATACTATCCTCCTAGCCAAATTGCTCAACTAAGACCAATTCCTCACTGGACTGCTCAGGGTTCCATACTCCATCCATTCCAAAATATGTCCAGTGCTATCCACCCAGCTGCTCCTAGACCACCGTTTAGTACTATGAGACCAGCTTCTTCACAGGTTCCATGAGTTATGTCAACGCAGCGTGTTGCTAACACATCAACACAGACAATGGGTCCATGTCCTGCAGCTGCTGCTGCTGCAACTCCACATTATAACTATGCTGCGGGAGTTCGCAGTCCTCAGAAACATCTTAATGCACAGCCACAAGTTACAATGCAACAGCCTGCTGTTCATGTACAAGGTCAGGAACCTTTGACTGCTTCCATGTTGGTATCTGCCCATGCTCAAGAGCAAAAGCAAATGTTGGGTGAATGGCTGTTTCCTGTTATTCAAGACGTGCACCCTGCTCTTGCTGGTAAAATCACTGGCATGTTGTTGGAGATTGGTAATTCAGAACTTCTTCATATGCTGGAGTCTCCAGAGTCACTCTGTTCTAAGGTTGATGAAGCTGTAGCTGTACTACAAGCCCACCAAGCTGAAGAGGCTGCCCAGAAAGCAGTTAACAGTGCCACCAGTGTTCCAACTGTTTAAAATTGATCAGGGACCATGAAAAGAAACTTGTGCTTCACAGAAGAAAAATATCTAAACATCGAAAAATGCAAATATTATGGAAAAACATTGCAAAATATAAAATAAATTTAAAAAGGAAAAGAAACTTTGAACCTTATGTTCCGAGCAAATGCCAGGTCTAGCAAACATAATGCTAGTCCTAGATTACTTATTGATTTAAAAATTAAAAGAAAACTCAAAAATAGTAAAATGTGAAAACCAATTAATGTTTTATAGACTCTGGGAAAAAGAATTTTCAGTAAAGTGCAAAAATTTAAAGCATTCCTTTCTTTAATTTTGTAATTCTTTACTGTGGAATAGCTCAAAATGTCAATTCTGTTTTAAGTAACAGAATTGATAACTGAGCAAGGAAACGTAATTTGGATTATAAAATTATTGCTTTAATAAAAATTCCTTAAACGGTGAAAAAAATAATAGTAATAAAATACAAAAATTAGCCGGGCATAGTGGCACACGCCTGTAATCCCAGCTACACGGGAGACTGAGGCAGGAGAATTTCTTGAACCCGGAAGGCAGAGGTTGCAGTGAGCTGAGATCACATCATTGTGCTCCAGCCTGGACGACAGAGCAAGACTCCATCTCAAAAAAGAAGGAAGGGAGGGGAGGGGAGGGGAGGCAGAAGGGTATTTGAGGGCATATGCTTTTTTCTCTCCATTAAATGAGGAACATAATATCACCCTGAAATTCCACTCCCTTTTGTTAACCATGTGCAGAGGATTTCGCTTTTAAAATACATATGTTAAGGAACAGGCAACAGAGATTGTCCCTTAGGCAGGAAGCTGATGTGTAAAACAGACTCTTTTCCCTCACTGTATACATTTTACTACTGCATGAATTTTGCATCATATGCTTGTATCTCCCAATTAATTGTAAAGCCAACAAAATCTTGGCTCAACTTAATGAATAACAGAAGTAATAGAGGGACCCTTTGACTTATATATGGCTATTATCTTCCCCATATATTTTGTTATCCCAATATACCTTGCATTGTAGCAAGGAATACTTGTGATCATTTCAGCAGTTACAAAAGATCACAAAAAGTAGGGGAGAAAGGAGGAAAGGTAGGAAGGGAGGGAGGGAAGAATAGAAAGGAAAGGAATAAAATATAGGCTGGTATAATAAAGTTGGTGCCGAGCGTGGTGGCTCACACCTGTAATCACAACACCTTGGGAGGTCAAAGCGGGCAGATCACTTGAGCCTAGGAGTTCCGAGACCAGCCTGGATAACATGGAGAAACCCCGTCTCTACAAAATTACAAAAATTAGCCGGGCATGGTGGAGCACACCTGCAGTCCTAGCTACTCAGGAGGCTGAGGTGGGAGGATCACTTGAGCCCAGGAAGTTAAGGCTGCAGTGAGCCGTGATTGCACCACCACACTCCAGCCTTTTGAAACAGAGCCTGTCTCAAAAATAATATGGCTGGGCGTGGTGGCTCACACCCGTAATCCCAGCACTTTGGGAGGCGGAGACGGGTGTATCATTTGAGGTCAGGAGTTCAAGACCAGCCTGACCAACATAGTGAAACCCTGTTTCTACTAAAAATACAAAAAATTAGCTGGGAGTGGTGGCATGTGCCTGTAATACCAACTACTCAGGAGGCTGAGGCAGGAGAATCGCTTGAACCCAGGAGGTGGAGGTTACAGTGAGTCGAGATCATGCCACTGCACTCCAACCTGGGCTACAGAGCAAAACTCTGTCCAAAAAAATAAAATTAAAATAATAGTAATACAAAGTTGGTGATTTGTGCTGAGCCAGTTTCTCTTTCAGGGGAAAAACATCACATCAGAAAACTAGATAAATCATAATTAATCATAATAATCATAATTTAAAAATATTATGATTAAAAGGTATGAAATAGAATTTGATAAAAAGACATCAGATAGTCAAGGGTAAATTGTCAATTGATAACAATATTTTTAAATGCTTTGTGGAGGGAAATTCCATGTCACAAAGACTTAGGAAAAAAGAGAAGGAAAACAAGCCTATCACCTACATCTATCTATATCTCTAGCCATATCTCCATCTCTCTGTCATCCATCTACCTGTCTATATTTATATACCTATGGCAGATAGATATGTCTAGATTAAATAGTTAGGTAAATAGATAAAAATATTTTAATTTGAAGTCTTTATGTACTAAATACCACTTGATAGTTTTGGTTACAAAGTAGAAATACAGAAATGGAAGTCATTTATTGTATTATGCCATGGAAAGTGGATGACTCTCATGGTGCAAGTGCAGTGTATGTCCGAAAGAGGGAGTAGTGAAATCACAGATAGCATCATGGTTTTTCTGACTTCTTGCTTCTGATATTTCTCAACTTAAGAGCCAGAGGAGAGTAGGGAACTGGGAAAGGAGAGTATCAGCTGTTGGATGAACAGATCTTTGGAGTAAGCAGTTGTCTCGCACACCGCAGCTTTAGAGCAATTGAGCAGAACACCCAGCCACCAATGCCCTTCTGTGATTTCCTAAGTCCTTTCCTTCAACCTAAGAATTAAATACTTTTAAACATTCAATAATTATCAAGATGATATCCTTGTTGCTGGAAGCTTTTAATTCTTCTTAAATGAACTGGTTAGAATGTAAAACGTGTTCATTGTTAAGTAAACTGGTTAGAATCTAAAATGTATTCATTGTTTAATGAAAAATGGGTTCATATTCTTGACATTTGATTGCTAAATCAGAAACAAAAAGTAAGACATGTTGGCCGAATGCGGTGGCACATGCCTGTAATCTCAGCATTTTGGAAGGCCAGGGTGGGAGGATGACTTGGCGTCAGGAGATGGAGACCATCCTGGCCAACATAGTAAAACCCTGTCTCTACTAAAAATACAAAACTTAGCTGGGCATGGTGGCAGGCACCTGTAATCCCAGCTACTCGGGAGGCTGAGACAGGAGAATCGCTTGAACCCAGGAGGCAGAGGTTGCAGTGAGCCAAGATCACGCCACTGCACTCCAGTCTGGGCAACAGAGTGAGACTCTGTCTCAAAAAAAAAAAAAAAAAGGTAGGAAGTGTTTGTCAAAAGAGCCATGTTAAAGTTTCTCAGAGCTTCAATAGCTTTAAATTATTCTTCACGTGAAAAGACAAATATTATTACTTAGATTTTATTAAGTGATATATTCATGATACATTTTATTAAATAAAACATTCATGAGTTCCTCATGTAAATTTCACTTAAAATTACTTAAACTTAATAAATACTACTTAAATAACCATCAAGGCCTATGAGGGTTCAATTACATTTTCACATTGGCGTTGTCCTGCATGTCAGGTCTGTATCTTATATTGTTCCACATTATCCAGACAATTCAAGGAACAGGAAAGGCAGATGGCCAATAAACATATGTAAACACGTTCATCCTTTCTAGTAATCAGGGAAACGCACATTAAAATAAAAAAGAGAAGCCATTTATACTCATCATATTGGCAAAAATTTTAAAGTCAAATTTGAATTTGTAGGAAAATGGACGCCTTCATGCATTGCCAGAAGAGGTTAAATTGGTAGAACCACTTTGGAGAGGAATTTAGTCCATATAGTGAAGTTAATGATGCATACTCCCTACAATCCAGCAATTCCACTCCCCTTCAGTTAAAAACCTGGCTGCACATTAGATTCATTATCTCAGTGGGCTATCAACCCATTGGCCTATTAAGAAAATCTTTTTGTTTCTTTTGAGGCAGGGTCTTGCCCTGTTGCCCAGGCTGGAGTACAGTGGCACTATCGATACCCACTGAAGCCTTGACCTCCTGAGCCCAAGCCATCTTTCCACTTCAACCTACTGAGTAGGTAAGACTACAGGCGCATGTCACTATGCCCGGCTAGCTTTTAAACTTTTTGTAGAGATGAGGTCTTGCTATGTTGCCCAGGCTGGCCTTGAACTCCTGGGCTCAAGTGATACTCCCAACTTGGCCTCTCAAAGTGCTGGGATTGCAGGTGTGAGCCACTGTGCCCTGCCCCATGAGAAATTCTTGCACATGTACATAGAAAACAAATTCAAAAATTTTCATAACATTGCTTATAACAAAAAAATGGAAATAATGTCCGTCAACAGGGGTATAGAGAAATAAAATGTTGTGTAGTCATTCAACAGAAAACAAATAAAACTGCACAAAATACCGGCACATGCTGCGTGATTGAATCTCCCAAATACAATTTTGAGAAGTAATAGGCAAAGAACACATACAGTGGAATTCTATATAGCAATTAAAACGAATAAATTAACATAAATAAACCTACATAGCAATTAAAACGAATAAACTAAACCTATAAATCCTGTGCTAGTTTTCTACAGCTTCTATTTAAAAAGTTACCAGGCCAGGTGTGGTGGCTCATGCCTGTAATCCCAGCACTTTGGGAGGCTGCGGCGAGTGGATCACCTAAGGTCAGAAGTTTGAGACCAGCCTGGCCAACATGGTGAAACCCCATCTCTACTAAAAATACAAAAATTAGCTGGGCATGGTTGTGGGTGCCTGTAATCCCAGCTACTTGGGAAGCTGAGGCAGGAGAATCGCTTGAACCCAGGAGGTGGAGGTTGCAGTGAGCTGAGATTGCACCATTGCACTTCAGCCTGGGTTACGAGAGAAAAACGCCTTCTCAAAAAAAGAAAAAAAAGTTACCACAAGCCAGGGGCAGTGGCTCACATTTGTAATTCCAGCACTTTGGAAGGCCAAGGTAGGAGGATTGCTTGAACCCAGGTCTTCAAGGCCAACCTGGGCAACATGGCAAGACCTTGTTTCTACCAAAAGGAAAAAAACTAGCCAGGCATGGTGGTGCATGCCTGTAGTCCCAGCTACTCAGGAGGCTGAGGTGGAAGGATTGCTAGAATTCAGGAGTTCAAGGCTGCAGTGAGCCATGTTCACACCACTGCACTCCAGCCTGGGCAACAGAGAAAGACCCTGTCTCAAAAAAAATTACTGAAAACTTAATGGCTTGAAACAATACAAATTTCTTCTCTTACCTTTCTAGAGATTCGAAATCCAAAATGGCACTCACTGAGCTAAAATCAAGATGTCAGTAGGACTGTTGTGTTTTTAATGTGTCCCTCAAGAAGTAAGTGTTAGAAACTTAATCTCCAATGCAATAGAGTCAGGAGGTGGGACTTAATAGGAAGTGTTTAGATCATAAGGGCTCCACCCTCATGAATAGGGTAATGCAGATTAGAAAAGGGCTTGAGGCTGTGAATTCTCTCTCTCTCTCTCACTCTCTCTCTTTGTCTTTCACCCCTCATGCCCTCTCATGTCCCTTCATGGCATGACACAGCCAGAGGCCCTTGCCAGATGCCAGGCCTCTTGATCTTGGACTTTCCAGCCTCCATTACTATGAGAAATAAATTTCCTTTCTTTATATATTACACAATCTGTGCTATTCTGTTATAGCAACACAAAATGGACTAAGACAGCTGTGTTTCTTCCTGAGGGCTATATGGGTTAATTCATATCTTTGTTTTATTCAACTTCTAGATGCTACCTGCCTTCCTTGGCTTGTGCTACTCCTTTCATCTTCAAAGCCAGCAATTCCATCTGCAACCTTAATTCCCCTTTGCCATATAAGGTAACATATTCACAATGCAGGGCAAAAATAATAATAATAATTTCCCTCTACCCTCTTAGGCTCAGTGGCTGAGCCTATGAAATAAACTGATAAAAGACATATTAAGAGGAGAAAAACATACAAATTTTATTTGATCTTAAAAGTTTTACATGGGAAGGGGGAATTCTAGAGAAGAGAACCCACCCCCACCAAAGAAGTAGCCAGGCTTGGAGGCTTTTACACCATTTAAAGGATGATAAATTTATAGAGAAATGACAAGACAAAGGAAAGAGGTTTCTAAACGTTCTAGCAGTGATAACTTGTGAAAAGATAAATGTAGGAGAATCATTAATGTTAGCCCCCTAGGGCTAGCCAGTAAGGTTTGTTTGTGTAGACTCTTCTGGTATCATTTCTGTCTATGGTATTGAGGGTTGTTCTCTCTGCTACAGGAAAAGGAGGGCTACCTTCACAAGGAAAATTTATACCCTGTTTTTAGGAAGATGGAGGGAGGGCAGTGAACTTTTTCTCAATTGCCTTCAACTTGAAATAATACTTATGTCAGGGTAGAATATTTGGGGGTGGAAAATTCTGATCCCCTACAACAGATTCCAGGGACTAGGATGTGAACTTTTTTTGTAAGATGTGGGGGAAAGGAATGTAACTGTCTGATGGATTCCTCTTTTCTGCTGCCCAAAAAAGATGATACAGAGAACAGCAGGAGTTGCCATAAAGAAAGACTTTAATTATCACAAGGTAGCTGAGCAGAAGGACAGGAGATATTTCTTAAATCTGCCTCCCCAATAACTCAGAGGCTAGAGTTTTTAAGGATAATTTGATGTGCAGGGGGATAGAGAATGGGTGCTGCTGATTGGCTGGGGATGAAAAATTCATAACATTAAATGCTGACAGCAGAAATCTGGAAAGAGCTAAAATCAACACTCTAACATCACAAGAGAACTAGAGAAGCAAGAACAAATTCAAAAGCTAGCAGAAGACAAGAAATAACTAAGATCAGAGCAGAACTGAAAGATATAGAGACATGAAAAGGCCTTCAAAAAATCAATAAATCTAGGAGCTGGGTTTTTGAAAAGATTAACAAAATAGATGGACTACTATTAGACTAATAAAGAGGAATCGAATAGACACAATAAAAAATGATAAAGTAGATATCACCACTGATCCTACAGAAATACAAACTGCCATCAGAGAATACTATAAAAGCCTCAGCTGGGTGTGGTAGCTCACACCTGTAATCCCAGCACTTTTGGAGGCTTAGGTGGGTAGATCACCTGAGGTCAGGAGTTTGAGACCAGCCTGACCAACATGGAGAAACCCCATATCTACTAAAAATACAAAAATTAGCCAGGCGTGGTGGTGCGTGCCTGTAATCCCAGCTACTCAGGAGGCTGAGGGAGCAGAATCACTTGAACCTGGGAGGCAGAGGTTGCCTGAGCCGAGATCACGCCACCCTGGGCAACAGAGACTGTCTAAAAAAAAAAAAAAAAAAAAAAAAAAACCTCTATGCAAAGAAACTAGAAAATCTAGAAGAAATGGATAAATTCCTGGACACATAAAACCACCCTCCCAAGACTAAACCAGGTAGAAGTCAAATCCCTGAATAGACCAATAACAAGTTCTGAAACTGAGGCAGTAATTAGTAGCCTACCAACCAAAAAAAGCCCAGGACCAGATAGATTCACAGCTGAATTCTACCAGAAATACAAAGAGGAGCTGGTACCATTCCTTCTGAAATTATTCCAAACAATCAAAAAAGAGGGGCTCCTCCATAACTCTTTTTATGCGGCCAGCATCATCCTGATACAAAAACTGGGAAGACACAACAAAAAAAGAAAACTTCAGGCCAATATCCCTGATGAACATCGATGCAAAAATCCTCAATAAAATACTGGCAAACTGAATCCAGCAGCACATCAAAAAGCTTATCCACCACAATCAGGTCAGCTTTACCCTGGGATGCAAGGCTGGTTCAACATATGCAAATCAATAAACATAATCCATCACATAAACAGAACCAACGACAAAAACCACACAATTATCTCTATACAGGCAGAAAAGGCCTTTGATAAAATTCAACAGCACTTCATGCAAAAAACTCTCAATAAACTAGGTATTGATGGAACATATATCAAAATAATAAGAGTTATTTATCACAAACCAATAGCCAATTTCATACTGAATGGGCAAAATCTGGAAGCATTCCCTTTGAAAATTAGCACAAGACAAGGATGCCCTCTCTCAGTACTCCTATTCAACATAGTATTGGAAGTTCTGGCCAGGGCAATCAGGTAGGAGAAAGAAATAAAGGGTATTCAAATAGGAAGAGAGAAAGTCAAATTGTCTCTGATTGCAGATAACATGATTGTATATTTAGAAAACCCAGTCGTCTCAGCCCAAAATCTCCTTAAGCTGATTAGTAACTTCAGCAAAGTCTCAGGATACAAAATCAATGTGCAAAAATCATAAGCATTCCTATATACCAACAACAGATAAGCAGAGTGCCAAATCATGAGTGAACTCCCATTCACAATTGCTACAAAGATAATGAAACACCTAGGAATACAACTTACAAGGGACGTAAAGGACCTCTTCAAGGAGAACTACAAAACACTGCTCAAGGAAATGAGAGGACACAAACAAATAGAAAAACATTCCATTCTCATGGATAGGAAGAATCTTGAAAATGGCCATACTGCCCAAAGTAATTTATAGATTCAATGCTATTCCCATCAAGGTACCAGTGACTTTCTTTGCAGAATTAGAAAAAAACTACTTTAAATTTCATATGGAACCAAAAAAGAGTCTGTACAGCCAAGACAATCCTAAGCAAAAAGAACAAAGCTGGAGGCATCATGCTACCTGACTTCAAACTATACTACAAGGCTGCAGTAACCAAAAGAGCATGATACCGGTATCAAAACAGATATATAGACCAATGGAACAGAACAGAGGCCTCAGAAATAACACCACATATCTACAACCATCTGATCTTCGACAAACCTAACAAAAACAAGCAAAGGGGAAGAAAGGATTCCCTATTTAATAAATACTGCTGGGAAAACTGGCTAGACATACGCAGAAAACAGAAACTGGACCCCTTCCTTACACCTTATACAAAAATTAACTCAAGAAGGACTAAGGACTTAAATGTAAAACCCAAAACCATAAAAACTCTAGAAGAAAACCTAGGCAGTACCATTCAGGACATAGGCATGGGCAAACACCAAAAGCAATTGCAACAAAAGCCAAAATTGACAAATGGGATCTAATCAAACTAAAGAGCTTCTGCACAGCAAAAGAAACTATCATCAGAGTGAACAGGCACCCTACAGAATGGAAGAAAATTTTTGCAATCTACCCATCTGACAAAACTCTAACATCCAGAATCTACAAGGAAATTAAACAAATTTACAAGAAAAAGACAAACAGCCCCATCAAAAAGTGGGTGAAGGATATGAATGGACACTTCTCAAAAGAAGACATTTATGTGGCCAAGAAACATATGAAGAAAAGCTCATCATCACTGATCATTAGAGAAATGCAAATCAAAACATCAATGAGATACCATCTCACATCAGTTAGAATGGCAATTATTAAAAAGTCAGGAAACAACAGATGCTGGCAAGGCTTTGAGAAATAGGAATGCTTTTACACTGTTGGTGGGAGTGTAAATGAGTTCATCTATTGTGGAAGACAGTATGGTGATTCCTCAACAATCTGGAACCAGAAATACCATTTGACCCAGCAATCTCATTACTGGGTATATACCCAAAGGATTATAAATCACTCTACTATAAAGACACATGCACACGTATGTTTATTGCAGCACTATTTATAATAGCAAAGACTTGGAACTAACCCAAATGCCCACAGTGAAAGACTGGATAAAGAAAATGTGGCACATATACACCATGGAATACTATGCAGCCATAAAAAAGAATAAGTTCATGTCCTTTGCAGGGACATGGATGAACCTGGAAACCATCATCCTCAGCAAACTAACACAGGAACAGGAAACCAAGCACTGCATGTTCTCACTCGTAAGTGGGAGGTGAACAATGAGAACACATGGACACCGGGAGGGGAACATCACACACCAGGGCCTGTCGGGGTGGGGGGCAATGGGAAGGAAAGCTTTAGGACAAATACCTAATGCAGTTGGGGTTTAAAACCTAGATGATGGGTTGATAGGTGCAGCAAATCACCAGGGCACGTGTATACCTGTGTAACAAACCTGCACATTCAGCACATGTATCCCAAAACTTAAAGTAAAAAAAAAAAAAAAAAGATATATTTGTTTTATAATAAAGTAATATTCACGTGTGACAACAACATATAGTGTAAATGGCTTCCAATTCACTTTTCCTATCTCTGTCTGCCTTTGCCTGCTGGCTTTGAAATTACAGTATGTGATTCTTGATAATATTTTTGGAGGGGGAAAGATTTGCATTATTTTAAATTGTGCATATAAAATAAAACTCAATAATTTGTTTTATACTGTTTCAAATTTGCATGATTCAAGTTCCCATAAAGTTTGACTATATTTTACTCACAGCATGGCATGTATATATGTGATTAGTGTTGACATAGCAAGAAAATGGGGTTTCTAATGCAATCTGTTATATAAAAATGTTTTGAGCACCTACAATATAAAGTCTGTTTTCTCTCTTATGGCTTAAGTCTTTAACTGAGCACCCTGAATCACTGTAACTTTTCTTTCTTTTTTTATAACAAAGGTAGGCCGGGCACAGTGGCTTATACCTGAAATCCCAGCACTTTGGGAGGCTGAGGCGGGTGGATCAGCTGAGGTCAGGAGTTTGAGGCCAGCCTGGCCAACATGGTGAAACCCTGTCTTGACTAGAAATACAAAAATTAGCTGGGTGTGGTGGTGGGCACCTGTAATCCCAGCTACTTGGGAGGCTGAGGCAGAAGAATCACTTGAACCAGGGAAGCAAAGGTTGCAGTGAGCTGAGATGGCACCACTGCACTGCAGCCTGGGCGACAGAGTGAGACTTTGTCTCTAAATAAATAAATAAATAAATAGCAAAGATAAAGGGATAAGAATGTATCAACCTAACTTGCTCTTGCCTCAGAGAATAAAGAAACAGGAAAAAGAAGTCAAATCTATTCCTTTGCATTTCTTTTTGTTTTTAAATCAAGTCTAATTTCATGTATTATTCCCCTTTCCTTTTTTAAAAATTTTTCCTCATTTTTATTTAAAGATAAATACAGGTCATATATATGTAAGTACATACTTAACATATTTAAATTATAATGCATAATACTATAATTATAATCTACAAACTGATCACCCCATGAATAATTTTTTTTTTTTTTTGAGACAGAGTCTCACTCTGTTGCCCAGGCTGGAGTGCAGTGGCGCGATCTCAGCTCACTGCAAGCTCCGCCTCCTGGGTTCACACCATTCTCCCTCCTCAGCCTCCTGAGTAGCTGGGACTACAGGCGGTCACCACCATGCCCGGCTAATTTTTTATATTTTTAGTAGAAACGGGGTTTCACCGTGTTAACCAGGATGATCTTGAACTCCTGACCTCGTGATCTGCCCGCCTGAATAACTTTTGCTTAGAGAAGGCAAAACTTCATCTTCATCCTCTTACTGTTTCTGGCTGGACCTGAGAATTGAATTGACATAAGACAGATATATGGGAGAAAAGCACACAGATTTTTACATGTACTTGGAAATCCCCATAGAAAAATAAAAACCCAAAGAAGCAGCAAAAATTAAGTGCTTACATCCTCGGTTGACCAAAGAGAGACAATTGTGGAAAAGTACCTACCATACACCAGAAGACCAAAGGAAGATGAGAGTTACTTTAACATCGTGTTTGTCTAGATTTCTTTCGGCCTAGATTCCCCATTTCTTGGTGATGTTTCCTTCCTCCTGATGTCGGGAGGGCATCTTTCACGTGAGACTTTTATCGCCTTTCAGGAAAAAACGGGGAGGTGAGAGTGTCCTCCTTGCACCTGCTGTTTTTCAAGTGTCTCTAGCTCAAGGTAATCCTTAGGCCAAAGTAGCATATTTTAGGATGGCATAGGCTGCATCTACCAATATGTTTCTCCTCTTTCTGATACTTGTTTCCCCTTTTCGGAAGCAAGCACTATTCTGAATTTTATCATTTTGTTGTCCTTAAAATTTTTTTTAGGCTGGAAGTGGTGTCTCACACCTGTAATCCCAGAACTTTGAGAGGCTGAGGCAGGTGGATCATCTGAGGTCGAGAGTTCGAGACCAGCCTGACCAACATGGTGAAACCCCATCTCTACTAAACACAAAAAATTAGCCAGGTGTGGTCGCAGGTCCCTGTAATCCCAGCTACTTGGGAGGCTGAGGCAGAAGAATCGCTTGAACCCAGGAGGTGGAGGTTGCAGTGAGCCAAGATCGCACCATTGCATTCCAGCCTGGGCAACAAGAGTGAAACTCTGTCTCAAAAAAAAAAAAATGTTTTTTACGCATGTATGCCTAAACACATATTGCTGATTTTACATTTTTTGAGCTTTCTTTTTTGTTTTTTTGTGGAGTTTTTTTTTTGGAGACAGAGTCTCACTCTGTTGTCCAGGTTGGAGTGCAGTGGCACGATCTCGGCTCACTGCAACCTCCACCTCCAAGGTTCAAGTCTCAGTCTCCCAAGTAGCTGGGACTACAGGTAAGCACCACTATACCTAGCTAATTTTTTGTATTTTATGGTAAAGGGGGGAAATCTGCCCACCTTAGCCTCGCAAAGTGCTAGGATTAACAGGTGTGAGCCACTATGTTTTTGAGCTTTCTAAGGATGGTTCCCGGAAATACTCTGAAGGTCAAACAAGGTCAGGTCATAGTCTTCTGGGACTTGTGTGGTTGGTTTTTGGTTGGTTAGTTGGTTGTTTTTTTGTTTGTTTTTTTTCTCAACATCATGTTTCCAAGATTCATCTTGTTGAGTTTTCATATCATTGAATATAAATATGTTAATTTGTTTTTCTTTTTTTTGGAGATAGAGTCTCTCGCTTTATCATCCAGGCTGGAGTGCAATGGCACGATCTCGGCTCAAGCGATTCTTCTCCTGCCTCAGCCTCCCGAGTAGTTGGGATTACAGGCACACACCACCATGCCTGGCTAGTTTTTGTATTTTTGTAGAGATGGAGTTTCACCATGTGAACCAGGCTGGTCCTGAACTCCTGACCTCAGGGGATCTGTCTACCTCAGACTCCCAAAGTGCTGGGATTACAGGTGTGAGCCACCGCATTGGGCCGTTAGTTTGTTTTTCACTGCAGTATTTATATTTAATTGCATTATATGAACGGATTAAAATTTATTTTTGCTCTCTCCTGACAGGGGGTATTTGGATTGTTTCTAGTCTGGGGCTGGTACAAACAGGGATGCTGACAATATTCTTGACCATGATACTCATGAGCAGAGGTTTTTCTGGACAATGGTCTTCATACTGGGCCACAAATACCTCTGTGGGTGTCATCAGAGAATTTTAAGGAAATCAATGTTCACATTCTCAGTTTCACATACACTCTTTCCTAAAGTCATTTGCCTGAAGCGTATGCCAGTGCTGGAGGCTCAGGCTCACCTTTACCACTGGGCTTTTCACAGTCACCTTTCAGCCAACAGTGCACTGCTCTCCATCCAGAATCTTCCTCTGGTGCCTTGGCCACCAGTGTAAAAACCTCTTCCAAAAAGGAGGCAACCGGAAGTACCAGTGCCAGGGTTGAGAACGTAGATTACTCTATTGACTGAGGATCAAAGTTGGTTGTCAGTTGACAGACTATTAAGTTATACCATTACAAAGTTGTCATACAGTTAATTCATAATGAACTCAAAGAACTGAAAGCCATTCCATTCCCCTTACACTTATTTAGGTGAAAAAGATTTTTTAGCTCTTACACTTGTCAGAAGCAAAAGAAAAATAGAGAATTGATGCTAAATCCTATTGTATTTTAGAAATAAATAAAAATCATCCAAAGAAAGCTGAGCACAGTGGCACTATGTCGCCCAGGCTGGAGTGCAGAGGTGCAACTATGGCTCCCTACAGCCTCGACCTCCTGGGCTCAAGTGATCCTCCCACCTTAGCCTCTCAAGTAGCTAAGACTACAGATGTGCACCACCATGCCCAGCTAATTTTTGTATTTTTTTTTGTAGAGACAGGGTCTCACCATGTTGCCCAGGCTGGTCTCGAACTCCTGGGCTCAAGCTATCCACCAGTCTTGGCCACCCAAAGTGCTGGAATTACAGATGTGAGCCACCACACCTGGCCCATCACTTGAATTTTCTAATGAGCTAGCTCAATTTCCCAAAAGTAGGAAAGGTTTCCATTCGTCACTGAGGTTTTAGTGTTCCTGGAGTTCTGCTTCTTGATCAGTGCTAAAAGCAAGGCCCTAATCAAATGTAGACCTTCATCGATTCATCAAGTGTTTTCAACATCTCAGCTTTTGTGTTCCCTCTGCCTCGGATGCCACCATCCACTGAACCCCCATCCAGTCATCACTCCATGCTCTGACCTCAGCTCAAATGTTATTTCCTCCCAAAGGCCTTCAGCAACTGTCCTATCTAAGGCTTCCTAATTCTCCATCACAGAACCCCGTAAAGCTTATTAGAATTTGTTTCCTTGCTCATAGATATCTCCTGCACTTGACTGTAAGCTCCTTGAAGGCAGGAAGTGATCTGTTTTATTTACCTACATATGCTCCAGCATTTAATGTAGTGCCTGATATTAAATGCTGTGACATATTCAGCAAGATATCCATGAGTATCTACTAAATAAATGAATAGATGAGTGCATTTTCTTCAGCCTGTAGAAAGACACCCTCCTTCATCCAGTCAATGGTAACTTGGAGCAAGATGTGACAAGTGTTTCCAGGAAAAAAAAGGTTATTCATGCTTTTATACTTCGTTTCCACCCTGACTAGTTGAAAAGAATTCTATGGTCGGGTGTGGTGGCTCATGCCTGTCTGTAATCCCAGCACTTTGGGAGGCCAAGGAGAGTGGATCACTTAAGGCCAGGAGTTTGAGACCAGCCTGGTCAACATGCTGAAACCCTGTCTCTACTAAATTACAAAAATTAGCCAGTTGTGGTGGTGCACACTTGTAATCCCAGCTAAACTGGGAGGCTGAGGCATGAGAATTGCTTGAACCCAGGAGGTGGAGGTTGCAGTGAGCCAAGATCATGCCACTGAACTCTCCAGCCTGGGCAACAGAGTGAGACTCTGTCTCAAAAAAAAAAGAAAAAAAATTCTAGTTCCCCATTCAAATTCCCCCAACTCCTACTCTTTTTTTTCCCCCCTTTCTTGCTTCTCTTAAAAATCCCTTCCTTTACTCTCTCAGTAGTAGATTCAATTCTAAGAAAACGGGTAAATTTGGCAATGTTGTAAGTGGAAGAAGAAAATTCCTGTTTGTTTTCCTGCCCCTCCAGCTCCAAGTTCCCAGGCAGCTCTGTTTGACTGTCAGGATTGCACAGCAATCAATAGCCAAGATACATTGTCATCAATTCTTCTGGTATAAGACAGCAAGCCAGACGAACCAAAGACCCGAAATGAAACACAGGATCAACAACGTGCCTCTCAAGAAAAATGCCAAGCAGACAAATGGCTTTTCTGACTGCCCCGGTCTTAGGTTTTCCTGAACTCTTATTAGAACAAACACTTCTTTGTCTCCTTATATAAGTTTCTCAAGTATGCACTGTCATCCTAAGCCCACATTTTTAAAACATCACATTTGTGAGAGAGAATAAAATTTTAATTCTGTCTAAATAAAATTTCCAATTTTTGTGTGTGTGTCTATATCAGAATCTCCCTTTTATGTTGTTATGGATCTATCTATCGTGTCTTATCTAACGCTGATAATGACCAGAACTTAAATTTCCAAAGGGTTACATGTACATTATTTCACTTAATTTAATTCATTTTAGACAAAATGACTTCTAGGCAGCCCCACCTAAGCCCTTGCAGGATGAGAAGGCTAACAGCACCTCCTCCTGTCTTAAGTGCATGTCTTCTTCGCGGGTGGAGCGAGCCTGCTGCCAGTGCCTAGCAAACACTAAGCCAAGAGTCTACCCACAGCTGCTCTCCAGGCAAAGGGCGCTGCCCCAGATCCGTCCTCACCTCAAAGACTTTGCAGTATGATAAATGAATAATAGCTAAGCTTTAATACCTATGAATAGCTGTCAGGGCTTAGTATCTTGCTCCTATGCAATGACATTTTTATTTTAAAAAGGACCTCTTATGCCTTAATGCAAGTATTTCAGGATCTGCCACACTTAGGGCTGCCTTTCCACTCTGAGCCAGGCTTTGCTTTGATTTTTTTTAATTGCAACTAGGTACAGATTAAGAGATACAGAAATGCACAGATCAGACAAAAGGTTTCAACCTACCTTTACTTCTTGAAACAAGAGTACCCAAAATCGTGACTATTGTCTGCTCTGCTCCTGTCCTCTGCCTCCAGGGAGCCAAATGGCCCAGGGCTCAGGATTGGCTCCACTCATGGGGTCTTTGAGGGTGGATGAGAGAGGGACTGTCCTGTACCTGCCACTGAGCCACTGCTACACAAGTGGGTAACCACTAAAAAGGGAGCACACTGTTGGGCACTCAGAGGAAGGGAGATGTTCTGGCTTATTTTTTGCTTCCTTCAGAGAAGACTTTATCGGCTAATAGTGACATCGAATTACAATCTAATCACTGGGAGCTCAGAGGGAAAGGTTTAGTTCCACAAACTCTGTAATAGAAACATTAAAAAGCAAGCAAACACAGTTTCTTAAATAAGAAGGAGCGTGGAGAAGCACAGACCAACTGTTGATAGGGAATTAACAAACAGTTACATATTCTGTTCCATTCTCACAATTGTATAGCCAACAACATAGTGGTTAGGTATTAGACTCAAGAGCTGGTTCTGATTCCAGCTTTGCTACTTACTAGTTATATGCTCTTTGGAAAGCCTTGTCACATTCCATACTGAGGTATTGCTCCTGACACGGGGCACCAGTTGAGGTGTTGTTCCTCCCAAGAGGTCATTAGCTGTGGGGGTTTGCCTGCAGACCCTGACCTAAATGACGGATGAATAAAATCCATACTTTATGTCTTCTTCCATAAAATGGGGTAACAAAGGTAACACGGAATTCATGGGGCAGTAATGAAGATGAAATGGGTTAATGTATATAAACTACTTGAAACTGCACAGGTACACATCTGTACTTCTATATGAATATTCACTGTTCTTATTATTTTTGTTGTTCTGGGACAGAAAAGACAGATTCTTGTGGAGCCTTAGTTAAGAATTACAGGCTGGATGTGGTGATGTACACCCATAGGCCCAACTACTTGGGAGGCTGAGGCAGAAGGATTGCTTGAGTGCAGGAGTTTGAGGCTGCAGTGAGCTACAGTTGTGCCACTACTCCAGCCAGGGTGACAGAGTAAGACCCTCTCTCTAAAAAATAAAAATAAGAAAATTTACGTAGATAACAGCTCCAGATTTCTTATTCCAAATTGGATGCTGGATCCTACCAAAGAGATTGAGCAATGTAGGGATTCCAAGCACTGAAGAAAGGCCAATAGGAGAGCCATTTTGGTGGAAGAGCTTCTCAGGGACCCTTGAGTCATGCCACTTTGGCAGTTACTTGCTCTACCTCCTCATACTCCACTGTGATCTCAGGTACTAATACACAGCTTGTGGCTGTGCCTATACACAGTAAACAAATGGAACTGGAAACCCCAGTTTTACCCAGATAGCTTGCTTGCCCTGGGTTTATACAACTCAGCTAGAACTTGCAGCAAACCAGTGATTCCAATTTAAATTGAAAGAGTGCATTCCCAATTCACAATTGCAAAAATATAGAACCAGCCCAAGAATGCCCATGAATCAATGAGTGGATAAAGAAAATGTAGTATATGTATATACCATGGAATACTACTTAGCCATAAAAAGGAGCAAAATCATGGCATTTGCAGCAACCTGGATAGAACTGGAGACCATTATTCTAAGTGAAGTAACTCAGGAATTGAAAACCAAACATCATATGTTCTCATTCATAAGTGAGAGCTAAGATATGAGGATGCAAAGGCATAAGAATGATACAACGAACTTTGGGGATTCAGGAGAAATGGTGGGAGGCAGGTGAGGGATAAAAGACTACACATTGGGTACAGCGTACACTGCTCAGGTGATAGGTGCGCCAAAATCTGAGAAATTACCACTAAAGAACTTATCCATGTAACCAAACATCAGTTGTTCCCCAAAAGCCCATTGAAATTTAAAAAAAGAAAAAAAAAGTAAGAATGCATTCCCAGCAAGTGAACTACTGAAGGGCTTGATGTCTCCCCAGGCACCTTCACAGAAAATGTTTCCACTGCCTGGAAAGACTGGTACTTCTGTCTCTGGTTGAATCAAGTTCTCCTGTGCTGTTTTCATAAATCACTTCACTCTCTGTACAGTGCTCTGAAGTTTACAGTGCCATTTCAAATACATTTTCTCTGTCTACAGCTCTTAAATTACATATTCTTTCCTCATTCCATAGGCAAGAATACAAAGGGTCAAAGAGTTAAGGCGACAGAGCTGGAAGCGAAGCTCAGATCTTCTGGTTCCCAATGAGGGCTCTTTCTCCAACACCACAGTTGCCTAGAACTTCACAGATCTCACTCTCAGAGACCAGCTAAAGGCATTTCAGTAGATGCAATCCATCTTACTTTCATCCTGCATGCCACAGCTCTTTATCTTTTCCTTTCGTTCATCATTCTTCATTTTGCTATATTAACCTCATGAAAATTAATTAAGGGAAGGACTCTGAGAAGATGGCAGAGCAGGAAGCACCAAGAATCTGTCTTTAATCCTACACAACAATGGCACTGGCAGAATCTGTCTACCCCATCTTACACCACTCACAAAAATTAACTCAAAATGGATTAAAGATTTAAGTGTAAGATCTAAAACATAAAACTCCTAGAATAAAACATGGAGTAAATGTTTCTTGACACTGGTCTTGACAATGATAAATTGACAATGGTAAATTTTATGTTATATGTATTTACAATTCCACAATTCTCAAAAATTAGAAAAAACTAATCAAGCCTGGTTTTTAAATACAAGGAATGTCTTCTGAAAAGAATGCAGTATTCAAATTATTCAGTTTGCCAAAATGATATTATCGTTTGTATTAGGACATTCTTGCAGTGCCGTAAAGAAATATCTGAGATAGGGTGATTTATAGAGAAAAGAGGTTTAATCGGCTCACAGTCCTGCAGGCTTTAGAGGGAGCATGGTGCTGGCATCTGCTCAGCTTCTAGGGAAGTCTCAGGAAGCTTACAATCATGTCAGAAGGTGAAAGGGGACTAGGCACATCACATGGGGAAAGCAGAAGTGAGAGCGAGAGAGAAAGAGAGAGAGAGAGGCAGCAGAGAGGAGGTGGCACATAGTTTTAAATGACCAGATCTTGCAAGAACTCACTATCACAAACAAAGCACCAAGCTGTAAGGGATCTGCCCCATGACCCAAACACCTCCTACCAGGCCCCACCTCCAGCACTGGGGATTACAATTCAATATGAGATTTGGGTAGAACAAATATTCAGATGATATAACCATTCATACAAGTCTTTCTTTCCTTCCTTTCTTCTTTCCTTCCTTCCTTTTCTCTTTCTTTTCCTTTCTTTCTTTCTTTCCTTCCCTCCTTCCTTCCTTCCTTCCTTCCTTCTTTCTTTCCTTTCTTTTCTTTTTCTTTCTTTCATTTTTTTGACAGAATCTCACTCTGTTGCCCAAGCAGGAGTGCAGTGGGGCCATCTTGGCTAACTGCAACCTCCACTTCCCAGGTTCAAGCGATTCTCATGCCTCAGCCTTCTGAGTAGCTGGGATTACAGGTGTGTGCCATCACGACTCACTACATTTTTGTATATTTTAGTAGAGACGGGGTTTCACCATGTTGGCCAGGCTGGTCTTGAACTCCTGACCTCAGGTGATCCACCTGCTTCAGACTCCCAAAGTGCTGGGGTTACTGGCATGAGCCACCACACCTGGCCCATTCATGTTTTCAATAGACATTTATTGAGCATCCACCATATGCCAGGAACAGTACTCAAGCATGCTTCATCAATTTATAGGTCAGAAGCTGGATCAGGCAAATAGATAACAGGAACATAGTGTAGAGAGTGCTCTGATCAAATGATACCTAAGGTACCGGGGAGCAATTGGAAGGGGACTTAATGTGGCCTGGAGAAGGGTGTTAAGGAAAGTTTTCCCAGGATGATGCTATAGCTGAGTTTTAAAGGTTGAAAAGGCCAGGCACAGTGACTCAGGCCTGTAATCCCAGCACTTCGGGAGGCCAAGGCAGGTGGATGGCTTGGAGCCTAGGAGAAAATTTTAAAAAATTAGCCAGGCTTGGTGATATGTGCCTATGGGTCCAGCTACTCAGGAGGCTGGAGTGAGAGAATTGCTTGAGGCCAGGAGGTCGAGGCTGCAGTGAGCCTTGTTGGCACCACTACACTTCAGCCAGGCGACAGAACAAGACCCTGTCTCATAAATAAATAAATAAATAAATAAATAAATAAATAAATGTTGAAAAGATGTTAGCCAGGCAAAACAATGTTGGTAGGCTGGGTACAGTGTATGTTTGCATGCATGTGTTGTGTGTGTTTTGTGTGTGTGTGTTTTGTGGGGACCCACTTGGAACTTCAGAGTTGGTATGAAGATTACGCCGAAGACAGTTGAGACTCAAGGGATGCAGAAAGAAGCCTCTCAGAGCTTTTCTTACCTGAACCAAAGCAGCAATTTCTGGGAAAGGGGGCTACTATAAATCTCTTCTCCAGAGGATTTTCATGGCTACGAGGAAGATGGAAAGACCACTTGTACCTGCAAAAACAAACATCATCACAACTTTCTTATTTCCCATTTGCTCACCTAAAATCTCATTTGTCTTTCCTAAAGAACTTACTGGTTCTTCCCAGAGAAACGTCTTCTCCCCATTCCCTTTTTCCTGCTAAATTAGGCATATAAGCCTCTAACTTTAACCATGAAGGAGCTAACTCCTTCTTCTGTTAGCTATTATGTGCATACGAATAAACTCTTTTTCCTCCAGCGAATCTGTATTTTATCAGTTTAACTCGCACACCTCTAGAGAATGAATCTAAGAGCATAGGAGAAAACTTTTTCCCCCCTGACAGTTTGAAGCAGAGGCACAGTCCTTGTAAAAACGTGAAGGTGATTGAGGGGTACAAGACACATAGGGGGAACAGTAAGAGTTGAGTATGGCGGGAGCCATTGCAGGGAGGAGTGGTGGCTGGGTTGTTACAGAGGTCAGTCATGAAGGGCCCTCATGTCTGTCACAAATGTACCTCACCCAAAATAACAAGAATCACCGCTGCGGACCAGGTGCGGTGGCTTATGCCTGTAATACCAACAGTTTGGGAGGCCGAGGCCGGTGAATTACCTGAGGTCAGTAGTTTGAGATCAGCGTGGCCAACATGGCAAAACCCCGTCTCTACTAAAAATACAAAAAATTGGCCGGGCGCGGTGGCTCACGCTTATAATCCCAGCACTTTGGGAGGCCGAGGCGGGCGGATCACGAGGTCAGGAGATCGAGACCACGGTGAAACCCCGTCTCTACTAAAAATACAAAAAAATTAGCCGGGCGTGGTGGCGGGAGCCTGTAGTCCCAGCTACTCGGAGAGGCTGAGGCAGGAGAATGGCGTGAACCCGGGAGGCGGAGCTTGCAGTGAGCCGAGAGCGCGCCACTGCACTCCAGCCTGGGCGACAGAGCGAGACTCCGTCTCAAAAAAAAAAAAAAAAAAAATACAAAAAATTAGCTGGGCGTAGTGGCGGGTGCCTGTAATCCCAGCTACTGGGGAGGCTGAGGCAAGAGAATGGCTTGAATCCGGGAGGCGGAGGTTGCAGTGAGCTGAGATAGTGTCCAGCCTGGGCAACAGAGTAAGACTCCATCTCAACAACAAAACAAAACAAGAATCACTGCTGGTACCTCGGGAATCTGAAAGGATATAAGATGTGGCCAAAGTGAAAGACAAGTTGTGTCTGCTACTCTGTATCTGAATGTACTTATAGAAAGGGATTTGCAAACTATTTTTTATCATAACCCCATCAGTAAAAAACTTTGAACATGCAATCTCAATATCTGCATATTTATTTTTATAAACTACATGCAGGTACTACTATGGTAATCCTTTGTTTACAAAATACAATGTACTCAAAAATAGAAACTAAATAAAGAACATAGACATTGCAATATTGTCTTTCCAAACTCCAACAGATCATCTTGTAACCCATGGAATGAAGGTTCCTCACTACAGAACATGCTGGCCCACAGCACATGAAATAAGACATACATCGATTTGTGAGGTCTTTTAAGAAAAATTCAGGCTGTGTGCAGTGGCTCATGCCTGTAATCCCAGCACTTTGGGAGGCCAAGGCGGGCGGATCACCTGAGGTCAGGAGTTCGAGACCAGCTTACAACATGGTGAAATCTCATCTCTACCAAAAATACAAAAATTAGCCAGGCATGGTGGCGCCTGGCTGAGGCACGAGAATTGCTTGAACCCGGAAGGCAGAGGTTGCAGTGAGCTGAGATTGCACCACTGCACCCCAGCCTGGACGACGAAGTGAGACTCTGTCTCAAAAAAAAACAAAAAATTCAGATGATGGGCCAGGAAAAATTGTTCAGAAAAAAGCCCCAAGGAAACAATGATGACACTAGTCTCCATAGCTGCACTAGACTTTTAATAGTGTGGTTTTCAGTAGAAGTAGAATTGCTTCTTAGGGGCCAAAGGAAGCTGAATTGCTTCTTTTTTGGACATGTAAGGGGGTATTTTGGCTTGTCACAATATTTTAGGAAGAAAGGATATTAGCCATTTAGTGGACGGGTCCAATGTTAGATTATCCCACCAGGTATTCGTGTGTGTGAAATATTGATTTAAACCATCTAAGCATTCACACATACCTCTGTCTTTTATTGCCTTATACATTTGTTTGTTGGTTTGTTTGAGATCCACAGACAGGATCTCACTCTGTTGCCCAGGTTGGAGTGCAGCAGTGCAATCTCAGCTCACTTCAACCTCTGCTTCCCGGGCTCAAGTGACCCTCCCACCTCAGCCTCCTGAGGAGCTGGGACAACAGGCACCCACCACCACACCCAGCTAATTTTTGTATTTTTTGTAGAGACTGGGCTTCACCATGTTGCCCAGACTGGTCTCAAATGCCTAAGCTTAAGGGATCTGCCCACCTCAGCCTCCCTTGTAAATCTTGTATAGAGTATATTCTGGTCTTATTACTTCTTTCTCTCTCTCTTTTTTTAGAGTATATTCTGGTCTGATTCTCTCTTTCTCTCTCTCTCTCTCTGAGACAGGGTGTCACTGTGTTGCTCGTGGGCTCAGGCAATCCTTCGGCCTCAGCCTCCGGTGTCTGATGTAGCTAGGACTATAGGCAAACGCCACCACACCCGGCTAATTTTTTGATTTTTTGTAGAGATGGGGTTTCACTGTGTTGCCCAGCCTGGTCTTAAACTCCTGGGCTCAAGTGATCTGCCCACCTGGGCCTCCCAAAATGCTAGAATTACAGGTGCCATCCACCATGCCTGCCCTGCTTCTCTTATATCAAAATTTATTAATTATAAGTAGGTAGAAGCCTCTGACTGCTTCATTAAGTTTTCTATTATAGTGGATCTGAGTATTTGCATATTTAAATATATATCATTTAATCATGAGTTACTTTCTCTTAATGTGTCCATGTTACAGTTAAATGTTATATTGACTTTATGAAGAAAAATACAAGGCAGATACAGATACATTTTTTTCTTGCTTTTTTTTTTTTTTCTAAGAGACAAGGTCACACTCTGTCACCCAGGCTGGAGTGCAATGGCACAATATTAGCTCACTGCAGCCTTGAACTCCTGAGCTCATACAATCCTCCTGCCTCAGCCTCCCAAGTAGCTGAGACTACTGGTACGTGCAACCATACCCAACTAGCTTTTTTGTTTGGTTTGGTTTTGGTTTTGTTTTTTTAAATTTTTTTTTCTAGAGACAGGGGTTTCTGTAAGTTGCCCAGGCTGCTCTCGAACTCCTGGCCTCAAGTGATCCTCTTGCCTTGGCCTCCCAAAGTGCTAGGATTACAGGTGTGAGCCACCACATATGTCTCATTTTATTTTCTATAAATTCTCTTTTAGAATAGTACATGAGACGTTACAAAATTTTTATTATAAAAAGGGATTTCAGGTTGGGCGTGGTGGCTCACGCCTGTTGTAATTCCAGCACTTTGGGAGGCCCAGGTGGGTGCGTCACCTGAGGTCAGGAGTTCAAGACCAGCCTGACCAATATGGTGAAACCCCATCTCTACCAAAAATACAAAAAAAAAAAAAAATTAGCTGGGCATGGTGGCGGTTGCCTGTAGTCCCAGCTACTCAGGAAGCTGAGGCAGGAGAATTGCTTGAAACTAGGAGGGAGGTGGAGTTTGCAGTGAGACAAGAATGCACCACTGCACCCCAGCCTGGGCAACAAGAATGAAACTCCACCACACACACAAAAAAAAAAGGTGGGAGGGAGTGTTCAAATTCTGTAAAAGTAGAGTGTGAAACTCTTCTGTATGATACTGTTTTAGTGGATACATGTCGTTATGCATTTATCAAAATCCATGGAATGCACAACACAAAGAGTGAACCCTAATGTAAACTATGGGCTTCAGTTAATAATCATAGATCAATATTGACTCATCAATTGTAACAAATGTATCACACAACCACAAGATGTTTATAATAGGGGAAGTGGCAGGGTAAGGAAGTTTATGGGAACTCTCTTGTACTTTCTGCCCAATTTTTCTGTAAACTTAAAACTGCTTTTAAAATGCAATAATTTATTGCTTTTATTTCTATAAGAAAGCATTGGTTCTGATTGGTTTGAGAATAGCTAATTTAAAGAAAGAACTACTTCATAAGAATTCAAATTTATACCAAAAATCTAGGACAGGTGATAATTGTTTTCCAAAAATGTTCTTTCCTTTACAAAAGGCGATAGATACCATGAGATTCTTTCAAATAACAAATGTCTCTGTTACATTTAAATAGGACTCTACCAACCCTAGATTTCCCTTGCACAGTCACCAGCAGCAGATCTGTGTGTAAAATGAGGAATAACGCCACAGACTGTTTCTTTGTAGAAGAGGTGACAGAATTAGGCAGCCTCAAAATGTCTGCTGCCAAAGTATAATGGCAAGAAAAGAAGGAGTCTGTCATTTATTTCCTAAAATATAAGCATTAGAGAGATACATGTATTTCTTGGTATAATAAATCTTTTGTTACAGCTTGCTTTATATACCAATTTATCTCTAACTCTGACAACTGAATTACAACTGCCATTTCTTGTCTAACTTTGGCTGTTTTCCTCTGAGTAATAATACAATCTTTTTTTTGTATAAGTGATGGGATTTAACACTTTCATCAGGATGGGTTCATTGAATATTCATATTCTGCTTATACTGTGCAGAGCCACATGGGAAGCTGTAGTAGAATTTCAAAAGCAGAAAATAGTAGCTCTGATGAGAAGGCTGTTATGTGTGGGTGTTTAGAAGTTATTAATACGAGATTAGGCAAAGCAAATTCTGTTTTAACAATGATTTGTGCAAAGTGGAAACAGGTGATTTTTGAGCAGATGGCTAAAAATATTATAGAGCAGCCTCACTGAAACAAAATAAAAGAGTGTAAAGCCCTGCTTTATTTTAGCTTTAAATAGTTTTCTTGAAAATCAGAGACAAGTTTTTTTTGGGGGGAGAGGAGCTAAATTATACAATTGAATATTTTTGAATAATCATTCATTTCATTGCTCTCTTTTGCCTTTTCTCTCTGTGACATTCCATTTCTTTACCTCTTTCTTTTCTGTCCTTTCTCTCTTCGCCTGTCTTTCATCAGCCTCTCCTGCACCAATCCTTTCAGGGCCTCATCGAAACTCACCTTTATTGTTTCATTCCATCCTCTTTTCTGCCAGGGAAAGTGCATCAGAATGGAATTGGCAAGATCATTTGACAGCTTGTCTTTACTATTCTACTGCCAAAAGAGGGAAAATGGATATTTATACGGTCCATTTAGACAAGCTGCTGTAAAATTACAGGCCAAGTTTCTTTTAAAACAATAATTAATATTTATTGATTGACTATCTGGCAAACTGCACTGGACTAATCCAACCTATGAATGAATGGGATTTCCCTAGATTTGTGCAGTTGAACCCTGCACAAATCTATTCAGAAGTGGGTTTTTATTGTTGGATTTTGTTCACACCAATCACAAAGCGCAGGGCTCATGGTGTTGGGTTGAATAATATAATATTGCCATTTTTATGTCAAAAATGATCAAATATCAGCAATGTTACATGGTTCAACTTAATAAATAATAAATATCTGTTGATTATAATTGAATAGACTATACAAATCGTTCTATAAAATATGTGAGGTAATGTATAATAAAGTGTGGACGTATAGTAAGCTAATAATAAGCTACAAAGCAAGCCCATTAATATCAAAGAAATCCTCAACTAACATAGAAGATTCCAACAAGAAGGTAAATAGGACAGATAAATAAGCTACAAGGTCCTCGAAAACTGCAATGATTTTACTATAAATTTAGACCTTCTCATTCTACATCGAAGTAATACCAATGACAATGACAACCAATATTTATTTGTACCAGACTTGGTGCTAAGTGCTTTATATATACTTCACATTTAGTGCCTACCACAACCTGTTAGAGTAATTATCTCTATCTTACAGATAAAATAATACTAATAATAATCTTTGAGAAAATCGTCCAGTTTCTTAGAGACACATTAAATTGAAACAAAATTATTGACAATGTCCTCAGTGTTACTTGAGTAAATGTAGCAAATCTTTTATAAGGATATTATTTTAATATCCCTTAGCCTTGAGCAAAGATTCTCATGCATAAGAATCACATGAGAACTTCCCAGGCACCCAAAATTCAGACCCTAATGTTTCCTTGCTCTTCCACATGTGGTCTTTATGACAGCATTATTGACATGGCGTAGGAGGTTATGAAAAAAGCAGGATCTTAGGCCTCATTCCAGAAGAAATCAGAACTGCATTTTAGTAAGATCTCCAGGTGATTTGTATGCACATCAAAGTTGAGAAGTGTCACTTTAAAAAGTGTAAAGTAGGTCCCATGTGTCCAAATTTGAAACACATTCCCAAAGTGATTCTGATGTATGCGATCAATGGTAAGGTCATATTTGATAACACATTGTCCCAAGACATGATACCAAAATGCAATCCACTGAAACCAATACTGCAAATAATTTGAGAAGCCAAAGGGTTACAGAATCAAGACAATATGAGATAGGTGTGCAGAGCAATCTGTATTCTGAAGCTCTGGCTGGATCCAGAAATAAAACCTAGGATATTGGCAGGGGAGAGTGTATCCTTTATGTTAAGAGGAGTAGCAGAATGGCCCATTTCAGACATGAAATTCGTTTTTTTTTTTTTTTTTTTTTTTGAGATAGAGTTTCGCTTTTGTTGCCCAGGCTGGAGTGCAATGGCGCAATCTTGGCTCACTGCAACCTCTGCCTCCTGGGTTCAAGCGATTCTCCCGCCTCAGCCTCTGGAGTAGCTGAGATTACAGGCATGGCCACCACGCCTGGCTACCTTTGTATTTTTAGTGGAGACGGGGTTTCTCCATGTTGGTCAGGCTGGTCTCTAACTCCCAATGTCGGATGATCTGTCCGCCTCGGCCTCCAAAAGTGCTGGGATTACAGGCATGAGCCACCATGCCCGGCTCCAGACATGAAATTCTTAAAGGCTAGTACTACAGCTAGTCAGGCCTGGTGGCTCATGCCTGTAATCCTGCACTTTGGGAGGCTGAGGCAGGCGGATTGCTTGAACTCAGGAGTTCAAGACCAGCCTGGGCAATGTGGTGAAATCTGGTCTCTACCAAAAAAAATACAAAAATTAGCCAGGTGTGGTGGTGCACACTTGTAGTCCCAGCTCCTCAGGAGGCTGAGGTAGGAAGATTGCCTGAACCTGGTAGGTGATTGTGCCACTGTACTCCAGCCTGGGTGACAGAGTGAGAATCTGTCTCAAAAAAAAAAAAAAAAAAATCCACAAAACAAACAAACAAAAACACCTGTGTGAATTTGGCATTGACTCTTTAAAATATTTGTGTTAATTTTTAGAAAATAATTTTAATTATTTACCTCTGAGCCAAAGTGATGCTGCAGTAGGGTGCATGATTTATTTTGTGGCTATAGGGACCCCCGTGCATACTCTTACTTATCCCAGGGCATATGGTCAAGTGGTAAATTAACTTCTACATATGGAAATTTGGGGGCAGTCTAAAAAGGACCATGCTAGACAACAGAGTGGATTAGTATGTAGCAGTGGTCCCAACCATCAGGCACTCCAGATTTCTCACATGTCCCTAAAGAATGGGAGTGTGGCAGGGGAGAGGCAGGTTTTTTGGGGCCAAGTGCAGTCTTTCTTGTTTTGTAGCTAGAAAAGAGCTACCACAAGGTGGAGCAAAGTCACAGAGAAATGGTGTGAGAGCCAGAACCAGGCAACCTGTCTCCCAAACTTGGGTCACCCTGGCTTTCTGGATTTTAAATCACAGGCATTCTCCATACCCAACTTTGTAAACTGAAATGGGTTCTTAACTATGGGAAAGATAAAGAAAATCTGAAAAAAGAAAATTATGGAAATACTGGCTGGGCGCGGTGGCTCATGCCTGTAATCCCAGCACTTTGGGAGGCCTAGATGGGCGGATCACCTGAGGCCAGGAGCTCGACTCTAGCCTGGCCAACATGGTGAAATCCCATCTTACTAAAAATACAAAAATTAGCCGGGTGTGGTGGTGCGTGCCTGTAGTCCCAGCTACTTGGGAGGCTGAGGCAGGAGAATCACTTGAACCCAGGAGGTGAGGCTGCAGTGAGCTGCAGCCACTGCACTCCAACCTGGGCAAGTGAGACTCTGTGTCAAAAAAAAAAAAGTTAAAAGAAAATAATGGAAACACTAATTGACCTGTTAATTACACTAAACGGCTGGATTAGAAAAGAGATTCACCAACAGAAACCCATGACTCAGTCACACACATTTTACTTATTTGAACTCACTTCACATGTTTACAGGAATCATAAATTCATAGGAAGCGGAATGGAAAATTGGAAAGAGTACCCACTTTGGAGACAGGCTGATGTGAACTGGAATTCTGACCCTGCCAGGCCAGACATTTACTGAGCTTTCTGAGCCTCCAGATTCTCATCTGTAAAATGAGGACAATGGTGTCCGCCATGTAGGGTTCTTCTGAGAATATGTGCAAAATTCTCACCTTAGTGGGTATATTCCATCTTCAAAAACAATAAAATGGTGGCCTACTAATGGTGGCACTAATACTCAATACATTTTATTGACTGTGTATTGGACACCACAATAAAATTAAAGATGAAATATTATCTCTGACCTTTATTTATTCTTTGTAGAAATGAGGCTGGTCTTGCACTCCTGGGCTCAAGCAATCCTCCCACCTCAGCCTCCCAAAGTGTTTAGATTACAGGCATGAGCCACCACGCCCAGCCTATCTCTGATTTTAGATAGCTTTCTATTAGGAAGAGTAAAACTAAGATAATAATAGTAATGATAACCAATACTCACTGGGTGTATACCATGGCCTACAAGTACTCTTAAGAGTTTATCTCAGTAAGTGCTCATAACATCCCCAGGACTTAGGCATTAACCAATTTTACAGATAAGGATAGTTTGTAACCCATTTTACAAACTAAAGCCTGGAGAGAAATAGTAATTTTTACCAGATCCCTTAGGAAACAGCAGATTTAGGATTCACCTCTGGGCACCCTGTCTCTGGGGCTTGTTTGCAACACACTGGTTTAGGTCTAGACTCAGGCAACAAGTCATTTCTAGGTGCTGCAATCTCTGCTGTCAACTTGTGCTTCCCAGGTGCAAATATGAAGCAAATCCCAACAGCACCATGGATATGAATCCCATTTAGATGTGACTATGATTATCACCTAAGTGGGCTGCCTGCCTGGTCTCTTTCTCTATGGCTAACCCATCCTTCTACACTGCCAACAGTTATCTTTATAAAACACAAATCTGATCGTGATACTTCTCTACTTAAAAGGCTCCCTGCTGTCTGCAGAACTGTGTCCAAGATCTTAGCATGGCACAGGAGGACTCTCCCAGCTGGCCCTGACCTTCCTTTCCAGCCTCTGCTTTCTCTTCACCATACACTCTTACATAAGACAGCTCCATGTGAAATTAGGGCAGCCAGGGGTGCCATAGTATAACCGCCTGTGTGGTAAAACGAAAAAAAGACTAAAAAAAAAAACTAAAAAAAAAAAAATTGGCATATTTTCTTTACATATATTCTGTTGTTATAAAGTAAAAAAACTTGCTAAAAATTAAATTTTTAAAAAGCAGTGTGATTAACGATGTCCACATACCCACATACTATCAGCTGACACATGCATATACATATATTACAATTTTTTACATTATTTTTCACCATCTATCAGAGATCTGGTATCTCAGTGGAAGATATCTTGTCACTCTGTTTGCAATTCCTCTAGAGTATAACACTCTTCCTTTTCCCTGGAATGCATCCCTTTTCCTCCCTAGAGTTGCCAGCTGCTTACTATTCATCCTTTAAATCCAGCTCAAAACCACTCCTCTGTGAACTCTTACACCCAATCCTCTTATGCAGTCTGTTTTTCCATCCCCAGTGCTCCCAAGACTGGGAGGATTTCTCTCTCTTACAGCATTATTGTACTGCTTGTAATTATTTATTTATATAGTAATAGACTGTATGATCCTTTCCGGCAGTCTTAATCTTTGAATCCCTAGTTCCTAGCTTGGTGTTTGGCACACAGTTAAAAACTGGAGAGCTGATCACTGGATACATGAAAGAATGATCAAAGTCTAAAAGTCTCTACTTTCTTTAGATCTTGCGGGGAAAACACTTGATAGGGGACATATCTTTGGACACATCATTTTGATAAATCAGGCCCATAATATTTGATAATTGATTTGAAAGGAGTCAGTAAATATCTCAAGTGGTGTGAGTCAAAAAGGCTAACAAAACCAGGTGTGGTGGCTGATGCTTGTAATCCTAGTGCTTTGGGAGGCTGAGGTCGGAGGATCTTTTTTTTTTTTTTTTTTTTTTTTTTTTGAGAAGGAGTCTCCCTCTGTCGCCCAGGCTGGAGTGCAGTGGTACAACCTTGGCTCACTGCAACCTCCACCTCCTGGGTTCAAGCGATTCTCCTGCCTCAGCCTCCTGAGTAGCTGGGATTATAGGCACATGCCACCATGCCCAGCTAATTTTTATATTTTTAGTGGAGATGGGGTTTCACCATGTTGGCCAGGCTGGTCTCGAACTCTTGACCTTGTGATCTGCCCACCTCAGCCTCCCAAAGTGCTGGGATTACAGGCGTGAGCCACCGTGCCCGACCAGAATCTTTTGAGGCCAGGAGGTTGAGACCAGCCTGGGCAACAGAGCAAGGCCTCGTCTCTACAAAAAAATAAAAATAATAAAAAAAAATTAAAAGGCTGGCAAGGATGGATTTAAAGTACTTAACACAAATAACACCCGAACCATGAGGATGGCAAGGCAAATTCTTCGTTATATTGTTCAAAAAGAGACTAGAGTTTGAGAACAGCCTGGACAACATAGGGAGAGCCCCGTCTGTACGAAAATGAAAACAAACAAACAAACAAAAAGAGACTAGACACAATAGATCTTGTAAAAGGTATCTATTAAAAACGTGGCCGGGCGCTGTGGCTCACACCTGTAATCCCAGCACTTTGGGAGACCGAGGGGAGAGGATCACTTGAGGTCAGGAGTTCAAGACCAGCCTGGTCAACATGGCAAAACCCTGTTTCTACTAAAAATACAAAAATTACCCAGGCATGGTGGCGGGCGCCTGTAGTTGCAACTACCCTGGAGGCTGAGCCAGGAGAATCACTTGAACCCACGAGGCGGAGGTTGCAGTGAGCGGAGATCGTGCCCCTATGCTTCAGCCTGGGTGAGAGTGAGACCCCGTCTCAAAAAAAACCCCAAAAAACAAAAACAAAAAAACAAAAAACAAAAACAAAAACAACCGTAAAACTACTAAGTGCAATGTGGTGTCCTGTGTTGGATCTTGGAACAGAAAAAACGACACTAGTGGAAAAAATTGGTAAAATTGGAATAAAATCTGGAGTTTAGTAAATAAATAAGCTAACAACGCTGTTAAGTGTGACCTATTCCCATACCATCGCTTTCCCACCATCCTAGCTTCCCTAGCTACTTGTAGGAATAGAGGTATGGTGTTCAAGGTGGGTGTTTTTCTCCGCCTCGATTGAAGAGCTTCGCGCTCTTTGGATTAACAGCCAGGTCATTCACAATTCAGTGTTCAGTTTTTCTACTGGGGTCAAGCGTCTCGGAGTAACATCCCTTTGTGTCATGGATACATCCAACTCTGGACTTCCCCATTAGATTCTGGCAAAAGCCCCACTAGAGCCCCCGCCAGTGCCAGAAGGCGGTCCCTCAGGTCAGGAAGGGGTTTTCCTGCAGCCGGAGCCGCGACCTCAGCCAGCGGCGGAGCTGGGCTTCGGCGGAGGGAGGTGCGAGGCCCCGGCGGAGGGAGGTGCGAGGGCCCGGCGGAGGGAGGTGCGAGGCCCCGGCGGAGGGAGGTGCGAGGCCCCGGCGGAGGGAGGTGCGGCGGCAGCCGCCCATGGCCTCCTGGGTTCGGCGCGCGGGGCTGGGCTGCGGTTGGCCACAAGAGGCATCCATCTTCCCGGACCAGCCAGGCGTTTCCTAGGGGAGCAGGGGCGGGGGCTTGGACAGAGAAGGGCACAGGCCGGAACGCGGTCGGCTCCCGCGAGCCCGGCCCCGCCTGGCGGAGCCCCGAGCAGCCGCCGCCCGCAGATCGCTAGCCGGGCGCCCGCGAGTCGCGAACCGTGTGCGCACCCTCAACTTTGCGGCCGCCGGGGGCGCGGCTCCCGCGTGCGTGTGCGAGTGTGCCTGTCACTAGCGGCCTCCTGGGGGCAGCAGCGGAAAGGGGGACACAGAGAAAGGCAGCCTCGGCGCACCGCGGCCAGGGAGGCAGAGGCCCCTCTCGGCGCCGGCTCTGGAGACCTAAACTCCGCCGGGGCTGTGCCCAGGGCGCGTCTGAGCGTCGCCGCCTTCACCGTCTCAGCAGCAGCGGCGACTCGCGTTGGGATTGCGATTCCTTTCGCCTGCCGAGCTGTAGCGGCAGTGTCTGCGGGCAGAGGAGCGGCGGCCGTGGCAGCAGCATCCCCAGCCCGGGCGGGACCATTGAGCGCCGGAGCCGGCGGCTGGAGGCAGGAAAGGAGGGTTGTGGCGCCCGAGCTGGGCGCGTTCCCAGCGCCTGCCCTCCGCCGCTGGCCCTGTCCCGGGCGCCCGGTGCGGGTCTCGAACAATGGTGCGAAGCGCCGGCGCGAGCCCCGCGCCCGCCCAGCGGCCGTAGAGGAAGTGGCCCGGCTCCCGGCGAGGTGGGCAGGGGGACGTTCCCCGCCACTCGCTGGCTGGAGTTTGCCTGAGCGTCTGGCCTTTCCAGCCCCGATCCCGGGGATTCCCTGGGATCACCGACGGAGCTCAATTCCGAGAGTATGGTGCCAGCGCCCGGGCTAATCTAGTCCTCTCTACACGCTCCTTTTCCCCTCCTCCTCCTACTTCTCCTCTCCCTCCTCCCTTCCCTCGGGTCGGCGCTGCCTCTGGATTGCCTGCGTGTGGGAGTACAACTCTGCCTCTCCAAGGAGAACGGGTTGTGACCACTGAACAAAACTTGCCCATTGAAAGCAAACCCGGAACAGCTGGATAATGTCCACCCCGAGCCGATTCAAGAAGGACAAAGAGATCATAGCCGAATATGAAAGTCAAGTCAAAGGTAAGGATGGGAGCGGCTGCCGTGCTCCTTTTGTGTGCCTTCTTGTCATTGTGCTCGTGGAGTTGCGTTTCTAACTTGGTGTCTGCGTAGGAGGAAGGTGGTGAGGGGACAGCTCGAGCCCTGCCTGAGCCACCCCCTGGGCTTCCTACAAGCCATTTAGTTCCCAGTTGCAATCCCAGTCCCGTCAAACCCACGGGAAGCTGGAAACTGGGTGACATCCCCCCGCCAGCTGCCAGCCCGCATCTCTAATGGGGAGAGAACTGGCTTTAACTTAACCACCTTCAGCTGGGCAACTTATATGGGAAGCAGGCAGCAGTGGAGGATCCTGTCCAGCTCTTATTATCACCATCGTTATTCTTTTTAAAAATGGTAGGATTGTCACTACGTAATTTTTTTACGGAATCATTTTTGTAAAGTCTGTGAACCCCAAGCGGTCTACAACCTCATTGAGTGCAGGCTATTTCAGATATTTACACCGCTTACCTATTTACACCGCTCACAATTTATTAGGGCGAGTCCGCCTTTTATTAAATAGCTCCCTAAAAGCCTGGCAGTTAAACGAAGCAATGACTAGTGGAATCTGACTCTTCCTTTATAATGGGCCAGAATTCATTGCCATCTTTCACACTCACATGGGAATATTGCTTTATCATTTGCTGGAAGCCACTTGCATGTAAAATGAAGGTTTGAATATTTCCGTACTAGTTTCAATCCATTTACATTGTCAACTAATGAAGGAAACCTAATTAAGGCTGATTAATTATTTTTACTTTCTATGCCTTGTGATTAAAAAAATATATATTTTCTCTCCAATACAAGTATTTTGTTTTGTTACTGAAGTGTTTCGTAAACATTTATGTCAGTTGAATTTCTTCCTCCTCTTTCCTGAGGTCTCAGGAGTAGCTTTCCTGATTGAGACAATGGATGGAATGTTGGGATCGCCGCTGTTCTTTGACACATTCAATGCAAAGTTCATAAAGATTGCTGTGTACACACCTGTGTTTGTCTATGCACAGTCTTATGAAAGGGCTATGGAGAGAGGCATTACTGTACTTCCCTTGAGCAAGGGAGGAGCAGCCTGAGTGTTCTTTTGTGTGGTCAAGTTGTAAAAATGCCTGGAGTCCTGTGAGAGGACCTGGTGGAGAAATCCTGTATCATCCAGTGTGAACCCAGACCAACTCATTGTGAACATGGCAGACACAATATGCAAGATAACTTAGGTTATCTTTAGGCCGACCCCTATAATGGAGTTAAGCTAAACATTGTTCAGGAGACACAGATTTTTGTCTGCTTGGAATTATGATAATTTATACTTACGGGAACTTGTTTCATTGCTGTGGAAGTTGTGTTAGCAGATAAGTAATTATTTTCTTAGAGCCAGGTAAACTTTCTAATGAGACTAACCTTTCTTTTTTCAGTGAATCCAACATAGCCCATAGCCTAAAACCTTTCATTCCAAGGCAGTACTCTTGTTCACAACCACCATTTCTCTGTGCAGTTTTTCCACATGGCTCTTTGTGGCAGGTCTTCAAGGGGTGGCAGTCTGGTTTTTCTGCCGCCTAGAGCACTAATTGGCAAATGCACTTCCAAATGTTGATTTCTTTATCTTTGCTGTAAGGTCACTTGCCAGTGATGAAGTCCTTATTTGAAAATCAGCGAAATGGGATGTGTTGCAATGTGTCTATCAAATTGAAATGGAAGAAAAATCATGAACATGGTGAAAATCACATTTGGAACTAAGTCTATCCCACAGAGAGTGACCTTATCCCTATTTCCTTCAACACTTCTCCCTTCCGCACACCTACGAGTCCCTAGGCTGCTTTAGGACTCTTCACTGCACCTGCCCTGCCCTGTGTCCAGGCTTTACCTCCTCCTGCAATAACCTACACATCCAGTATCTAACCTAGATCACTACATCCATACACAAACATAGGAATAACGGAATATCATGGAGTCAGATCACATACGCATTAAATGGCACAAATTCACCTGGTACTTCTGGGCAAATCAAGAAGAGAGTGGGAGAAAAATAACAGATAAATAGTACATGAGGCCAGCTGTCCAATGCAGGGAGAGTAGGCCCCTTAGTAAGGACAGCATGGGAGACAAGACTCTGGTTTTTCTGTACCCTTGCAGAGTGTTAGTCTGTTATTTAAAGGTATGTGTTTTGGGACCAGGTGCAGTGGTGCATGCCTGTAATCTCAGCATTCCGGGAGGCTGAGGCAGGCGGATCACTTGGGGTCAGGAGTTCAAGACCAGCCTGGCCAACATTTTGGTAGAGAAACCACATCTTGGCCGGGCGCGGTGGCTCACGCCTGTAATCCCAGCACTTTGGGAGGCCGAGGCGGGTGGATCACGAGGTCAGGAGATCGAGACCACGGTGAAACCCCGTCTCTACTAAAAATGCAAAAAATTAGCCGGGCGTGGTGGCGGGCGCCTGTAGTCCCATCTACTCGGAGAGGCTGAGGCAGGAGAATGGCGTGAACCCGGGAGGCGGAGCTTGCAGTGAGCCGAGATCGCGCCACTGCACTCCAGCCTGGGCGACAGAGCAAGACTCCGTCTCAAAAAAAAAAAAAAGAGAAACCACATCTTTACCAAAAAATACAAAAATTAGCTAGGTGTGGTGGCACACGTCTGTGGTCCCAGTGTGCCTGTGGTTCCACTTGAACCCAGGAGGCAGAGGTTACAGTGAGCCAAGATCACATCACTGCACTTCAGTCTGGGTAACATAGTGAGACTCTGTCTAATAAATAAATAAACAAATAAAGGTATATGTATTTGGAACAGCCTACTTTTTAAATTACAGTCAGGAACTTTATCTGATGATTTAAAAAAAAATTCTGTTCTATTGCTGAAGGAAAACCTGGCTGTGTGAGACTCATTAAGACATAAGTCTAGGCCAGGCACGGTGGCTCACACCTGTAATCCTAGCACTTTGGGAGACCGAGGTGGGCGGATCACTTGAGGTCAAGACCAGCCTGACCAACATGGTGAAACCCTGTCCCTACTAAAAATACAAAAATTAGCTGGACATGGTGGTGCATGCCTGTAGTCCCAGCTACCCTGAAGGCTGAGTCAGGAGAATTGCTTGAACCCAGGAGGCAGAAGTTGCAGTGAGCTGAAATTGTGCCACTGCACTCCAGCCTGGCTGACAGAGGGAGACTCTGTCTCAAGAAAAACACAATGAATAAACATACATATTGGACTCTATAGGTGACTTAGGTGTGTGGGTGATTTCAAGAGTCATTTTGATTATATGTATTTTTTTTACCTTCTAACTTAGAACCTAATATTCTAGAATAGTTTCCCTTCTTATTCTCTCCCATTTTCCCTAATAATAACTTTATTTATCTCAGAATTTTTGAGATAATATTTTGACCTAAAGGAATGACTTCAGATATGGAATTTTTTTATTTTTTTGTTTTTATTATATATATATAAAAGAAGTATTGGTCTGCCGCCCAGGCCAGAGTGCAGTGGCGTGATCTCGGCTTACTGCAACCTCTGCCTCCTGGGTTCAAGTGATTCTCCTGCTTCAGCCTCTGGAGTAGTTGGAATTATATGCACGCACCACCACGCCCAGCTAATTTTTGTATTTTTAGTAGAGATGGGGTTTCGACATGTTGGCCAGGCTGGTCTCGAACTCCTGACCTCAGGTGATCTACCTGCTTCTGCCTCCCAAAGTGCTGGGATTACAGGCATGAGCCACTGCACCCGGCCCAGATACGGAATTTTGCCATTGTGGCTGCCTGCACGGGTTTTGGGAACAGACTTCATGGGGCTATTCTTAACTGTGAAAAGAACCATTCCTGGTGATAATTTGTAATTTTATGTATAAGATCCTAGATGTATCTAGTTGTGTGTATCATTTTGGGCAAGTCACTTAGCCTCTCTCTGGGTTTTGGTTTTCTTATCTATAAGATAAGGAGTTGGAATTCTCTTCATCTTAAGTGTCTTTTTTTTTATTTTCTTTTTGAGACAGAGTCTCACTCCGTCACCCAAGCTGGAGTGCAGTGGCACGATCTCTGCTCTCTGCAGCCTCCGCCTTCCAGGTTCAAGTGATTCTTGTGCCTCGGCCTCCGGAGTAGCTGGAAATACAAGCGTGCACCACCGTGCCTGACTAATTTTTGTAATCCTAAGTGTCTTTGAGTCTAATTGAAGATGTCATATCAGTTCCTATTAATTGCCTCATAAAATTTTCAAGCTTTTAAAGTTTTCTCTTGGCTGCTCTGTTTTGTGGAGAATCATTTTTGCTTTCACTTTTTTTTCATAAGTTCATGGACACTATAAATTGAGTTCTTGGAGGATTAAAATATATACAATAAAGAATACAGAAAAAACAGTAATCAAAACCACATGCAGAGAAGTGTAGCACAGAATTGTAAGACAGGGAAGAATCAGGAATGATACAAGTGGTTAAACAATGGATAGGTTTAAATGGGGGACAAAAGAGGACCCCAAGCAACAGTTTTAAAGAATGAATTGAACATTTCATGCCTTTTGGTCAAATTCTCAAAGGCTTAGAATTAAGAGAAATAAATCTCTTGTTTGAATAGGCCATTAGAAAGCAAGCACGTCTGGAAAAGTGTATGAAACCCAAACCAGTTGACTATGCTATTTGTTAGCATCTCTGGCAAATAGCGTAGCAGTGGAAGGGATTGAATAATTGGCTAACAGAAGGTTTTGAGATTATCTGTGGACTTTAGTGATCTATGTAATTCTTGTATTCTGCAGCAAAAATATTGTGGAGCTACATATATGAGAACAAAAAAGATTCAAAAAGACATGTTTGATGAAGTGGAACATAGATGAGAGGCTGTGTTTGTTTTTAATAATGCGTGTTGCTAGTTGCTAAGAATCGACAGTTATTATTTGTAGTATTTTCCTAAAGATAGCACCATATTTATCTACATGCAATATGTACAGGGAGTGCCAAGCAAATCTGTTGTTCTTTGACCACTCTGCAGCCTGACATACAAATAGTACATTTTAGTAGCAGGTGGAACATGAGGAAATGCCAATTTGATTTGGTATGGCCCTGCATCATGCCATAGTAATATGGAACCTGTGTCTGCATCTTATGTTCTTTCTTCTAACATAGAATAGGAAGTGACAGCAATTTCAGTTATGAATTAAAACTTTATAGCTGGGAGGGACTTTTAACATTTTTTCTCCAACCCACTCATTACATGATGCAGGGAGGTTTAATGACAGAGTTGCACAATTAACAGTGACATACCTGGGACCAGAACCCAGGTTATCTTCTTTTCAGTAGCGATAATTCACTTGTAGATTCCTCACAAAGTAGATATCTAAATAGGAGGTAGAACAGTTACCTATTTAGACTTTACATTCATTGAAGGAGTCATTGTTGGACCTAAGAGAGCATAGAAACCGCCGTCTATGAACAGGAGTTAATTACATTAACTCTAACCAAGTTTTTTTTTCACCAGGACCATTTCAAGAGACCATAATACCCAGGCAGCAGCTTCACATGGTGGCCTTTAAGGTCTAGAAAAACAACATGGTTAATATGTACAAATGTGATTTGCCTGATATTTTGGTAAAGCTAATTGCGCTACTGCAACAAAGCCTTTACAGTGCCCTGAAAACCCGATTAGTTTCATGAACTTCAGAATATATTAAGGGATAGTTTTGAAGAAAATTTTGAGCAAAGCATGACCTTCTGAAACACATGAGGGCTGGATTATAATACAGGGTAGTAAATCTCAGCTCTGACAATCTAGATTGGTTTGTTTACTCCTGTGCTATGTTGACCAGTTTAGGAGCCAGACAACTTCAAGTCTGTTCTAGGTTTTAGAGTCTTTGTAAATTGGCCAATTTTTTTTTTCTTCAAGACAGGGTCTTGCTTTGTCACCCAGGCTGCAGTGCAGTGGGTGAACAAGGCTCACTGCAGCCTTGACCTCCTGGGCTCAAGCGATTCTTCTGCCTCAGCACCCCAAGTAGCAGGGAATATAGGTACACACCACCATACCTGGCTATTTTTTTTTTGTAAAGATAGGGTTTCGCCATGTTGCCCAGACTGGTCTCAAACTCCTGAGCTCCTGCCTCAGCCTCCCAAAGTGCTGGGATAATGGGCATGAGCCACCGTGCCCGGCCAAGGAGAGACAGTTTAAAAAATTTTATTCATGCTACCTATTTTCACTTCAATTCAAACAACTAACAAGATAAAAGGGAATAGATTATTTGTCTAATTAGTCTATTTATGCTTTAGCAGTTTGAAGGCAGAAATTTGGATTAGAGGCTGGGCATGGTAGCTCATGCCTGTAATCAATCCTAGCACTTTGGGAGGCCGAGGCAGGTGGATCGCTTGAGCCCAGGAGTTTGAGACCAGCCTGGGCAACATGGTGAAATCTTGTCTCTACTAAAAACACAAAAATTAGCTGGGTGTGGTGGTATGTATCTATAATCCCAGCTACTCTGGAGGCTGAGGCACGAGAATCACTTGAACCCAGAAGGCAGAGGTTGCAGTGAGCTGAGACTGTGCTACTGCACTCCAGCCTGGGTCACAGAGCGAGACTCCATCTCGGAAAAAAAGAAGTTTGGCTTAAAGACAGTTATGTAAAGGTATTTTTGTCAGCTCAGAACTACTTTCTAATTTATTGACAGCATTATCTACTCTCCCCTGTTGATATGTTAGACTGGGAAGAAACAGAACATGGTGTTTAAAACCAGGAACTCTGGGCCACGCACGGTGGCTCACACCTGTAATCTCAGCACTTTGGGAGGCAGAGATGGAAGGATCACTTGAGACCAGGAGTTTGAGACCAGCTTGGTCAACATGGCGAGACGCCATCTCTAATTTTTAGAAAAGAAATGATTAAAAAGCAGAAACTTTGGTGTTAGCAGTCTAGCCTTGTCACCGATTAGTTGTGTGATCTCTAAGAGTCAATTTCTCCATCTGTAAAATAGGGATAATAGTAGTACTTACCTTGTTGTCTTCTTTTTTTTCTTTCTTTTTCTTTTTTTTTTTTTTTTTGAGACCGAGTCTTGCTCTGTCACCCAGACTGGAGTGCAGTGGCGGGACTCTCAGGTTCAAGTGCTCCTCCCACCTCAGCCTCCCAAGTAGCTAGGATTACAGGCATGCACCACCATGCCCAGCTAATTTTTTTTGTATTTTTAGTACAGACAGAGTTTTACTATGTTGGCCAGGCTGGTCTCGAACTCCTGACCTCAAGCGATCCACCCGCCTCAGCTTCCCCAAGTGCTGGGATTACAGGTGTGAGCCACTGCACCTGGCCTCCTTGTTGTAGTAAGGAAAACATGTATCACAGGCTTGGCACATAATAGTCAACAAATGTTAGTCATTGTTATCTGTTTAATGCTGGTTTTCTTTCTATCTACTGTATTTATTTATTGTTGAGACACAGTCTCACTCTGTTGCTCAGGCTGGAGTGCAGTGGCCCAATCTCGGCTCAGCTCGCTGCAGCCTCAACCTCCCCAGGCTCAGGTGATCCTGCCACTTCAGCCTCCCATGTAGCTGGGACTATAGGCACCTGCAATCACACCTGATTTTTGTATTTTTTGTAGAGACAGGTTTTGGCCATGTTGCCCAGGCTGGTTTCAAACTCCTAAACCCAAGTGATCCGCCTACTTGAGCCTTGGGCCTCCCAAAGTGCTGGGATTACAGGCATGAGCCACCTCGCCCAGCCTGTTGTTCTGTCTGCTGTATCTTGTTGCATTCTGATTCAGATAAGTTTTTTGAAATTCAAATATGTAATCGCTAGTCTTTTTACCAGAATGAATTCCAAAGTGGACTGATCTTGAATTATCCTAAGAGAGTGCCATGTGCTTTTAGAATGGAGTGAGTTTCATGGTGGAATTTAAAAGGGAAATAGAATAGACAATGCATACAGATTCCCAGCTCATTGTAAGGTGGATTTTATATTTTGTCATTATCTTTCATCCAAGTGCAAGTAACAAAGCCTAAAAGCACATTCCTGGCCCTGGGCTGCCCCGTATTTAAGAATAACTTTTGTTTTAAATTGTCTCTACCTCTGTTCAGTGATGCCGTATGGAAAATGAAAACTAGTTCAGTCAGTGGATTTGACTTACCTGTGGGTGAAAAAGATTCTTATGACATCAGATAAAATCACTGACTTAATCTCATAGTCTTGAGAAAAGTATTTTCTTTTAAAATCAATGTAGGAATGAAAATTCCACTTATGACTGCTAATTTGCTTCTGTTTCACTAGAAAGCACTTTGATATTGGAAATCATTGTCTGTGCATCTCCCACACGCTTTAGTACAGGGCCTCATTAAACATTTATTACGTAAGAAGAGGAATAATTTGGAATAATAATTCTTTTATACTGCAAATAAGCATGGTGATCATTCAGAATTATCTAGGATGTCCAAACAAAAATTACTGCGAATTTTTTTTTTTTTTTTTTTTTGAGACGGAGTTTCACTCTTGTTGCCCAGGCTGGAGTGCAATGGCACGATCTCGGCTCACTGCAACCTCCATTTCCCGGGTTCAAGCAATTCTCCTGCCTCAGACTCATGAGTAGCTGGGAGTACAGGCGCCTGCCACCATGCACGGCTAATTTTTTGTATTTTTAGGAGAGACGGGGTTTCACCATGTTGGCCAGGCTGGTCTCGAACTCCTGACGTCAGGTAATCCACCCGCCTCGGCCTCCCAAAGTGCTGGGATTACAGGTGTGAGCCACTGCACCGGGCCTATTACCACAAAATTTTAAGTTGAATTCAAATGGTTTATAATTTCTTTAGAAAGTCACACAGCTGGAAACATCCTAAATGTCCAACAGTGAGGAATGGTTAACTAAATTCCACTGGTAAATTGTTAACTAACTTTATACATGCAGTCTTATGCAGTCTTTACCACTGGTTTTTGAAGAACACTTTATGATATGGTTGTTTTATAATAATTGAAGAAAGACTGTAAAATGGAAGGTGAAATAATAATTAAAGATAATCATAACCAGAGCTAACAGTTTTGAGCACCCACAGTGAGCCAGTCACCATTGCTTTGCATGGGCACCCTGAGGGGTACACTGAGTTGTGTATGTGCAAAACAAGCTATAATGCATGGAAGGAGGAATTTCTGCTTAACTTTCCTATTTAGTATAGTTAGTACTTTCTGTGTCTTTGGACCACAGTATACTTGGCCTTTGGTAAATTTTCAGGCTAAACGTAGGAATCTGACTTTCAACTCCACTCTCCTTGAGTACAGGAGTGGGCAAGGTAAATCCAAGCAAAGCTTAGCCTCTGGATTGAACCTCTGATAATCAGATTTGTCCATGGGACAACCAAATTTCTCATTTGTTTACAACTCATTTATATACTTTGGTTTTTCCTTGCTTTGAGCTTAGTTGGCATGTGTGTTTGGGAGAGCAAGCTTGCTTGCTTTGTGAAATATACACACAAACAGGTACAGAAAATTATTATTTACAGTTTAAAGAATAATAGCTTTGAACATTTCAGTACTAGCCACCCAGGTTAAGAAACAGAACATTACCAGTGCCTTAGAAACCCCCATGGAATGTCCCTTTCCTAGCAAATCTCCCTTCATTCCCACTGCCACTCTTAGTATTAATCATTCCTTTGTTTTCTATAAAGCTTTACTATCATTTTGTAGCTCTTTTAGAGTTTTGATTAGGATGCATTCATATATCAAGAATATAGGGCCATTTGAACACTTTCTGAATTTTTAATAATATTGATGAATTGGTGTAAATTTTAAAAATTGGAATAGCAGTGTTTTGGCATGTATAACAAATCTTTATCTTTTAAAGATACATGCTGAGTAATAATGGATGAAATTAGGACATCTGGGATTTTCTTGAAAATAATCTTGGGGAGGGAAGAAATAGGTAGGGATACAGGTAAAATACAAAATGAATTGATAATCAGTGGGTGCATGAGGTTAATTATATTATTCGCTTTATTTTTGCATATGCTTGAAATTTTCCCCAATAAAAAATTAATAATATGTATTCTTATGACTTCAATTTTATACTCAATATTATTATGTTAAGATTAATCTACGTTAATGTATGCAACTATAATTTCACTGCCACACTGTGTGCTTTCTCTGGTGCATAATATTCCAGTGCATAAAAAATACTATAAGCTATTGATTCATTCTATATGACATTTGAATTATTTATAGTTTTTTTGCTATCATGAATAGTAATAGTGTATACAATGCTGTAGGTGTCTCCTGGTGTACACGTACGAGAAGAGTTTCTCTAGGTGTACTTGCTGGGTCATTGGGAATGTGCATGTTCATCTTTACCAGGTAATGTCAAGCCTTTCTCTTATTAGCAGGGGAGGAGAGTTCCACAGACTGAAAAACACTTAGCATTGAAAATGTATTAGTTAGGGAAGAGGCTAAGCTGTTATAATAAAGAGAACCCCCCAAACCGTGACTTGAAAATAGAGAGATTTTTTTCTTTCTCGGGTAATAGACTGGAGATGTCCAATCCAGGCCACCAGGACATCTTTGCCCCATTATTAAGGTTCCTTCCATCTCGTGGTTCTGCCGTTACCTAGATAAATGAACTTGTCTACTCTTTGAAACCAGATTTTAAGTATTTCAGTGTTTCGGCTTGTAGGAAGGAAAATCAGCTTTAAGGAGCACATGTCCACGGTTTTCAAACCCAGCCCTTAGTAGTACACATAATTTCCACTTATTTAACCAGTAGGAACTTAGTTACATGGCCACATCTTGCTGCAAGGGAAGCTAGGAAATATAGTCTCTCTGGATGGCCCTGTTTCTAATTATAACTTGATGGTCACAGCATGAAAGAACAGATTTTGGTGAACAAGCAGCAGTCAACATGAAAAATGTTTTTTTGTTTTTTTTTGAGGGAGAGTCTCACTCTATCAGCCAGGCTACGGTGCATTGGCACCATCTCTGCGGCTCACTGCAACCTCCACCTCCCAAGTTCAGGAAATTCTCGTGCTTCAGCTTCCCAAGTAGCTGGGACTACAGGCGTGCACCACCACACCCGGCTGATTTTTGTATTTTTTAGTAGAGACAGGGTTTCACCATGTTGCCCAGGCTTGTCTTGAACTCCTGTGCTCAAGTGATTGCCCGCCTTGGCCTTCCAAAGTGCTGGGATTACAGGCGTGAGCCAACATGCCCAGCCAGAATGATTTTCTCTTCCTTTTTATTTTTAATTTTTGTGGGTACATAGTAGGTGTGTATATCTTATTGATTTGTGAGTTTTGTTTTGTTTTAGTATGTTCGTGATGTTAGTCTCTTGCCAGTTATATCTGTTGCAAATATCTGCTCCCAGTCTGTAGCTTGTGGTTTCACTTTTAAAAAGATCCTCTAGGCTGGGCTTGGTGGCTCATGCCTGTAATCCCAGCACTTTGGGAAGCTGAGGCAGGTGGATCATCTGAGGTCAGGAGTTTGAGATCAGCCTGGCCAACATGGTGAAACGCCATCTCTACTAAAAATACAAAAATTAGCTGGGCATGTTGGCGGGCGCTGGTAATCCCAGCTACTTGGGAGGCTGAGGCAGGAGAATCATCTCAACCCAGGAGGTGGGGGTGAGCCAAGATCGCACCATTGCATTCCAGCCTGGGCAACGAGCAAAACTCCGTCTCTAAATAAATAAATAAATAAATAAATAAATAAAAAGATCCTCTTAATAAATAGAAGTTGTTCATTTTTAGTTTGTTCACATGTATCAATTATTTATATTTGGTGTTTAAATAATCCTTCCCCACTTTAAAGTAAGGAAGATATCTGTCTGTGTCATCTTCTAAATGTTGTAAAATTTTGCTTTTGGCATATGCTTTTAATTCATCTGAAGTTTATTTTTTATTTTGTGTGAGCTAGGAATTTTTTTAAAGTTCTTTTCATATAAATGACCTTTTTTGGGTTCCATGTGCTAATAGTCTTTTTGAAGAAATGATATACTAGCTGCTTCTGTTTTGATGAAAGTTTCACATATGCAAAACTCTATTTTTGGACACTGTATTGTGTTCCATTCCTTAATTTATTCTTGTACCAATACCAATCACACTATCTTAACTACTATAGCTTTGTGATAAGTCTTTATGTCTGGTAAGCTAAATCTTCCTTCTTTCTTCTTTTTCAGAAGTATCTTCTGATCTTGCTCCTTTCTCTTCCAAGTAAATTTTAGAATTAGTTTGCCTTCCATTGAAAACACATTGGCATTTTGATTGAAATTGCGTGAAATTATAAATCAATTAAGGAAGAATTGGCATCTATATATTAGTTCTTCCTACCTGTGAATATGAGTATTCCTCCATTTATTTAGTTGTTTTAAAATATCTTTGCATAAAGTTTTATATTTTTGATGTTTTTGGTTAGATTTATATCAGGATGCTATTTTTATGACTAATGTTCATGAGCTCTCTTTCAAGATTGTTTTCTAGTTTCTATTATGCAGAAATGCAATTTACTTTTTTTTTTTTTTTTTTTTGAGATGGAGTTTTGCTTACCCAGGCTGGAAGTGCACTGGCGCGATCTCGGCTCACTGCAACCTCCGCCACCTGGGTTCAAGCGATTCTCTTGCCTCAGCCTCCCAAGTAGCTAAGATTACAGGCATGCTCCACCACGCCTGGCAAATTTTGTATTTTTAGTAGAGATGGAATTTCTCCATGTTGGCCAGGCTGGTCTTGAACTCCCGACCTCAGATGATCTGCCCGCCTTGGCCTCCCAAAGTGCTGGGATTACAGATGTGAGCCACCACACCTGGTCTGCAATTTACTTTTTTTTTTTGAGGTGAAGTCTTGCTCTGTCACCCAGGCTGGAGTGCAGTGGCATGGTCTCAGCTCACTGCAACCTCCGCCTCCCATGTTTAAGCAATTCTCCTGCCTCAGCCTCCAAAGTAGCTGGTATTACAGGCGTGCACCACCATACCTGGCAACTTTTTTTGTATTTTTAGTAAAGACAGGGTTTCACCATGTTGGCCAGGCTGATCTCAAACTCCTGACATCAAGTGATCCTCCCGCCTTGGCCTCCCAAAGTGCTGGGATTACAGGCATGAGCCACCGTGTCTGGCCGCAGTTTACTTTTACATAGCCGCTTTGTCTGTTATTTCAAAGAATTTGTTCCCTTTTTTGGTAAAAAACACTCGTCATTTATAAATAAAGATGATTTTGTTTTCTCATTTATAAGCCCTATGGATTTATTTTTCTTATATTTTTGCCCTAGCCAGAATTTCTAGTACAAAATTAGTGAAAGTGCTAACCTTGGCATTCTTGTTTTCCATTGAGAAAGGAATGCTTTCAGGCCCCTCCTCCCTTGAAGAATGATGATTGTTTTCCGTTTATTATAGATACTCTTTAATAGGTAAAGTGCAAATCTTTTGTATTCTTTGCTTACTTGAAGTTTTAATCATTAATAGGTGGTTGAATGTTATCTTCTTTTTCTTTTTGAATCTGTTGATACTACGTTTTTTCTTCTTTACTCTGTTAATGTGATGAGTAATATTTATAGATTTCCTAATATTTAACCTTCTTTGCATTAAGGCTATCTTCGTTGTATTTTGCGTGGTGTGTGTGTGTGTGTGTGTGTGTGTGTGTGTGTGTGTCTATATACACTGTTGGATTCAGTTTGCTAATATCTAGTATTTTTGTCTTTAAATTCCTGGTAAAAAAGCAGACCTGTGACTTTCCTTTTTAGTGATGTCCCTGTCTATGTTTTTTTTGGAGGGGAGGGTGGGGAGATGGGGCTTCACTTTGTTGCCTAGGCTGGTCTTGAACTCCTGGACTCAGAGAATTCCTGGGCTCAATCCTCCTGCCTCGGCCTTTCAAAGTGCTGGGGTTACAGGCATAGAGCCACCAAGCCTGACCACGAATCTAAGTTATACTGGCCTCACACAGTGAGTGAGGCTATTTTGTGGAAGAATTTGAAACTTTAAAATATTTCTTTCATTGAAAGTTCAGTAGAACTGTTTATCTGAGTCTAATTAGTTTCCTTGTATGAAGAATTTTTTAACTGCTAATCAGTAGTTAACATTTTGTTTATTAGTTATAGGATTATTTATGCTGTGTATTTCTTCTCATGTCAGTTTTGATAAATTATACTTTTCTTTTTTTGAGAATGAGTTTTGCTCTTGTTGCCAGGCTGGAGTGCAATGGCACAATCTGCTCACTACAACCTCCGCCTCCCGGGTTCAAGCGATTCTCCTGCCTCAGCCTCCCAAGTAGCTGGGATTACAGGTGCCCGCCACCATGCCCAGCTAATTTTTGTATTTTTAGTAGAGACAGGGTTTTGCCATGTTGGCCGGGCTGGTCTGGAACTCCCGACCTCAGGTGATCTAAATTTACAGGTGTGAGCCACTGCGCCTGGCCGATAAATTATATTTTTCTAGAAATGTATTCATTCTGTATAAGATTTAAAATGTATTAAAATAATATTGATGATAGTATCCTCTTATTTTAGAAACATAGTCTGATCAGTATTGAATTTAAAATACATTATTTTAAAATACTTATTTTTGCCTTTGTTGCTGAATCTTAAAGTAGTTTGTCTTTTTTTTTTTTTTTTTTTTGAGATGAGGTCTTACTCTGTCATCCAGGCTGGAGTTCAGTGGCTCATTGCAACCGCCACCTCCCAGTTCAAGTGATTTTGGTGCCTCAGCCTCCCAAGTAGCTGGGATTACAGGTATGCACCACCACGCCTGGCTCCTGGCTAATTTTTGTATAATTAGTAGAGATGGGGTTTCGCCATGTTGAACAGGCTGGTCTTGAACTCATGGCCCCAAATGATCCACTCACCTCAGCCTCCCAAAGTGCTGGGATTACAGGTGTGAACCTCTGCACCTGGCTAGTTTATCTGTTTCTGTTAGTTTTTCTTCTCTGTTTTGTGAATTTCTGCTCTTATCTTTACTATCATTGTTTTCATTTTCATTGAATTTGTTGTTCTTTACCTATTTTCTTAAGTTGAACACATAGCTCATTCTTTTTTTATCCTTATTTTCTAATATAAGCATTTAAGGTAATACAGTTATTTTCTATAACATAAACGCTATTACTAATGTAAGTACTTAGAATGTAACCATCTTTTAAAATGTAACGTTTCTAACATAAACACCTTTTCCTCTTTTTAACATCAGCATTAAATGGAATACAATTCCTTTTCTAATATAATCATTCTTTCTAATATGACTATTTCTTCTAATGTAAGCATTATCCCTAAGAAAGGCATCTTTTCTTACTTAATAAATATTCATGATAATTCTCCTTAAAGTACTACCTTTGCTGCGTCTCACTGGTTTTGATATGTAAAGAATTAAGTTCTAAAAATTTTTTAATTTTCATAATAATTTCTTCTTTGACTCATGAGGTGTGTGTGTGTAAATATATGGTATTTCCTTTTATTTTTCTGGGATGGGGGGGTCTGTTGCCCAGGCTAGAGTGCAGTGGCGTGATCTTGGTTCACTGCAACCTCTGCCTCCTGGGCTCAAGCATTCCTCCCACCTCAGCCTCCTGAGTTGGTCGCTGGGACCACAAGCATGCACCACCACACCTGGCTAATTTTTTGTATTTTTGGTAGAGACGGGGTTTCACCATGTTCCTCAGGCTTGTCTCGAACTCCTGAGCTCAAGCAATTTGCCTGCCTTGGACTCCCAAAGTGCTGGGATTACGGGTGTCAGCCACCGTGCCCAGCCTGGTATTTACATTTTTTAAACAGATATGTAAGACTATTTTATTTTTTCCTTTTAATATAATTACATTATGAACTGAGAGTAATAGTGTTTGAAATTAGTTGGAGGTTGTTTCCTCTTTTTCTGTTTTCTGCAGGAGTTCATGTTAGATTGGAATTATCTGACTCTTTTTTTTTTTTTTTTTTTTTTTTTTTGAGACGGAGTCTCGCTCTTTCACCCAGGCTGGAGTGCAGTGGCGCGATCTCGGCTCACTGCAGGCTCCGCCCCCCGGGGTTCACGCCATTCTCCTGCCTCAGCCTCCCGCGTAGCTGGGACTACAGGCGCCTGCCACCTCGCCCGGCTAATTTTTTGTATTTTTAGTAGAGACGGGGTTTCACCGTGTTAGCCAGGATGGTCTCGATCTCCTGACCTCGTGATCCGCCCGCCTCGGCCTCCCAAAGTGCTGGGATTACAGGCGTGAGCCACCGCGCCCGGCCTATCTGACTCTTAAATGTTTAGTAGAACTCATCTGTAAAGTCATCTGGGTCTCACATTTTCATCAAGGAGAAAAAAATCTCATTGTGTTCAAATTTTCTGATTAACTGACATAAAATTGTTCACAGCATCCTTTTATCGCCTTAATCTCTGCATTATTTTCAGTTAGGCCTCTTTTCTATTAATAACAAATGTCTGTGTATATCTTCTCTCTTTTTTCATTGATTGACTTGCCAGAAGTATGTTTATTAGTCTTTTCAAAGAACTAGGTTTTTGCTTTATTGACTTACGTATTGTATTTTCTGTTTCATTAGTTTATCCTCTCTATTATACCCTTCCTTTTTCTTCATTTCTCTCTCTCTCTCTTTTTTTTTTTTTTTAAAGAGAAAGGGTCTCGCTTTGTTGCCGAGGCTGGAGTGCAGTGCTTTTCACAGGTGTAATCATTGTGCACTATAGCCTGGAACTCCTGGGCTCAAGTAATGCTCTCACTTCAGCCTCCTGAGTAACTGGGAGTGCAGGCACAGATTGTCAAGCCTGGCCCTTTTACTTTTTTCATGGGTCTTTATTTGCTGAACCTTTTTAAAGTTTGTATTTATTTTCTCAGTTATTATTTTTAAAGTTTTTTATTTATTTTCTCAGTTATTATTTTTCTTTTCTTATATAAAAATAAAAGGTTATAAAATTTCCTCTAAGTACTGCTTTACCTGCATTCTGTAATTTTTTTTTTTTTTAATAGAGACAGGGATTCACTATGTTACCAAGTCTGGTCTTGATCTCCTGAGCTCAAGCAATCTGCCCAGCTCAGCCTCAAAAAGGGATTGTACGCATATATATACATATATATATATATATATTTTTTTTTTTTTTTGAGACAAAGTCTTGCTCTGTTGCCCAGGCTGGAGTGCAGTGGCACATTCTCAGCTTACTGCAACCTCCGCCTCCCAGGTTCAAGTGATTCTCATACCTCAACCTCTGGAGTAGCTAGGATTATAGGAACCCACTACCATACCCACCAATTTTAGTATTTTCAGTAGAGAAAGGGTTTCACCATGTTAGCCAGGCTGGTCTTGAACTCCTGACCTCAAGTGATCTGCCTGCCTCTGCCTCCCAAAGTGCTTGGATTACAGGCATGAACCACTGCACCCAGCCAGGCATAAATTTTTATATGTAGTGTTTTTATCTTTCAGCTCTGTGTATTTTCTAATTTCTAATTTCTGTGACTCATGACCTGTTTAAAAATATGTTTTAGGCCAGGAGTGGTGGCTTATCCTTGTAATCCCAACAGTTTGGGAGGCCGAGACGGGTCAATTGCTTGAGTCCAGGAATTTGAAACCAGCCTGGGCAACATAGTGAGACACTGTCTCTATAAAAAAAATTTTTTTTTTTTTTTTTTTTTTTTTTGAGACGGAGTCTCGCTCTTTCGCCCAGGCTGGAGTGCAGTGACGCAGTCTTGGCTCACTGCAAGCTCCACCTCCCAGGTTCACGTCATTCTCCTGCCTCAGCCTCTCCGAGTAGCTGGGACTACAGGTGCCCGCCACCACGCCCGGCTAATTTTTTGTATTTTTAGTAGAGATGGGGTTTCACCGTGGTCTCGATCTGCTGACCTCGTGATCCACCCGCCTCGGCCTCCCAAAGTGCTGGGATTACAAGCGTGTATAAAAAAATTAAAAATTGGCCTGGCACAGTGGCTCACACCTGTAATCCCAGCACTTTGTGAGGATGAGGTGGGTGGATCACCTGAGGTCAGGAGTTCGAGACCAGCCTGGCCGACATGGTAAACCCTGTCTCTGCTAATAATACAAAAATTAGCCAGGTGTGGTGGTGCTTGCCTGTAATCCCAGCTACTCAGGAGGCTGAGGCAGGAGAACTGCTTGAACCCAGGAGGAGGAGGTTGCAGTGAGCCGAGATCACGCCACTGCATTCTAGCCTGGGCGATGAGTGAAACTCCATCTCAAAAAAAATAAAAAATAAAAAATAAAAAAAATAAAAATTAAAAAATTAGATGGCCATGATGGTAGGTGCCTGTAGTCCCAGCTACTCAGGAGGGTGGTAAGGTGGGAGGATTGCTTGAGCCCAGGCAGTTGAAGCTGCAGTGAGCCATGTTTGCGCCACTGCACTCCAGCCTGGGAGACAAGAGTAAGACCTTTTCTCCACACACACAAAAAAGTTTTAAAATTTCCAAATATATACAGTAATTTAAATTATCTTTTTGTTTCTCATTTCTAAATTAATGGCGTTATCATCATAGAACATGGTCAAATTTTTTAAAAAAATGTTATTCCAGGTTTGATATTAACACAGTTATGGTCTAATTTTACAGATATTTTGAAATCTTATTCTTCTTGACCATGCTGTTTCAGATTATAAACCTTGATCTCCCTGGCCCGTCCTATCTTCCTTCGTGCATTATGTTTCTCCAGAGCACTTACTATCATTTGATCTATTTTATACTGACTTTGTCTTGCTATGGGGCCCTTAAAGTTCTTTACTTATGTGAAAGCTCAGTGATGTGGTTAAAAGTACATTTTAAAAATCCAGCATTTTTTTTTTTTTTTTTGAGACGGAATCACCCAGGCTGGAGTGCAGTGGCACGATCTTGGCTCACTGCAACCTCCGCAACTTCCACCTCCCAGGTTTTAGCGATCCTCCTACCTCAGCCTCAGAGTAGCTGGGATTACAGGTGAACATCACCATGCCCGGCTAATTTTTGTATTTTTAGTAGAGACGGGGTTTCACCATATTGGCCAGGCTGGTCTCGAACTCCTGATGTCAGGTGATCCACCCGCCTCAGCCTCCCAAAGTGCTTGGATTACAGGCGTGAGCCACCACACCTGGCCAAAACCAGCATTTTAATTTCAACGAGAAGGGTCATATGGGGTGTATCTATATTTACCATACTACAGTAAGTCAAAATCTAATATCCAGTTGTATTTTTTAAGCTCATGAATAATTAGAATTATTTAAATTTATCCAGTATTTATTTTAGTATAGTTCAAGTTACTATGGGAAGAATAAGTCTATGTTTTTTTTCATAAAGAGAATTCCATGGCTCAGGTCCTTGCTATCTCAAATGATGTTTATAATCCAAGAGCTACACACTGAGGAGGATGCGTGTACAGGAGAGCAAAAAAATGTTGCACGAACACTTTAAAGTTCCTCATATATAGGTTTGTGTCTGCATATGGAAAAACCCAGGATATATGGAAATGTGGGAGAAAATGTGTGGTGAGGATCAGTGAAAGGCTCTGATGTGGGCAGAACATGAACACATACGCATTTTTCTGAACAATCTGAGACGGTGTTGGGAAATCTCTAGGGTCTTGGTATTGCAGTTAGACAGTGTGGTCTTTCATTGCAGTGTGCAGATGGCAACATTCCTTGTAGAGCTGCTTCTGCCAGTTTATCGCTTGTGATTCTTTCCTACTCCAAGGCTGGCTGTGGAGACCTAGGCCCTGCGGGGGAGGTGCCACCCTGCAGGCTTTTTGGTGTCACAGCCAACCTGGCACAAGAAGAGCATTTACAAAGGTTCCAGCAGTTCTTAAAGCATTCGATGTCACAGTTCCGGGACTGTCATTTCTGACTCCCTTCTCAGTTGGTCTGTGGAAGACATATGGACTTTTGCCCTTGACTTTTGTTATTCTGAAGGTGCGGCTTATGCAAACAGCTCCTTCTCACAGACCTCCGGCAACTAAGATAGAACAAGGGTGTCTGCTTATCTTAAGTCAGACCTTTTTCACATCTGAAGATACCCAAATTTTAGTCTGGCTGTGAAATTAGCATGTTTTCACCAGTGGAATTCAGCTTTGGAACAGTATTTACCAAGGAGAAGGAGCAGGAAGACATCCATACGCTCATCTTGTTTTACATATGTAATGGCGCTGTGTATTTCTTTTGATGTCTTCTCAGTGCCGTTCACAAAGTTTTCTTTGAAAGTGATGGCTTTATCCTTCTGCTCATGTTGATTACCACAGTTCAAGTACCATTCAGTCGAATTATAATCCTCAAGCACCAGGGGAAATTCCAGAACTCAGTGAACAAGAGGTTTGATCATTGCTGCAGGACTGAGTTCTGCCCATTCCCTGTTCTTAGAGGAGAGAGGTAGGGAAAAAGAGCACCTTTTTAGAAACTTGCACTAGAAAAGGTAAGAAATGTTTTCTTTGGCTGACCCCAGGGCTTGATTAATTTGCTCACCATTTCTTTGGCTGTGACAAGTTTTCACTTTTATTTACATCATGACAGACAGTGGAAACATTGCTTGATAATGATGCGGCACAGAAAGCTGGTAGGTTTTGAGAATTTAGAAAAGAAAATTTGTTAGTTTTTGTGTCTCTTAGAAAAGAGTTTTCTGAGTACAGTATTACAAAAAAGGAATGAATGCCTTTTCAAATGGTTGCTCTTTTCAAAAGGTTGCTCTTTTTTTTTTTTTTTTTTTTTTTTGAGACAGTGTCTTACCTTATCGCCCAGGCTGGAGTGCAGTGGCATGATCTGGGTTCACTGCAACCTCCGCCTCCCGGGTTCAAGCAATTCTTATACCTCAGCCTCCCGAGTAGCTGGGATGATGGGCATGTGCTGCCATGCTTGCCTAATTTTGTGTCTTTAGTAGAGATGGGGTTTCACCATGTTGGCCAGGCTGGTCTCGAACTCCTGCCTTAAGTGATTTGCCTGCCTTGGCCTCCCAAAGTGCTGGGATTATAGGCGTGAGCCACAGCACCCAGCCACAGTTGCTCTATTTTTAATTGAACTTCTATTGCACTTGTATTGACAGTGTTTATGGGAACTCTCAAATGTGTCACCAAAAATCTATATTTGAAAGATTTCCAGACTGTATTGTTCTAGAGCTAAGAGTTTTAATTATACACATCTATCTGTATTGTTAAAATAAAAACTTTAAACAAATTAAATTTAACAGAGTTTAATTGAGCAAAGGACACTTTGTGAATTGGGCTGCCTCCCAAGCCAGAGTAATAAGCTCAGAGAGACTCCAGTGCAGCCACATGGTAGAAGATTTATGGACAGAAAAGGGAGAGTGATGTAGAGAAAACAGAAGCGAGGTACAGAAACAGGTGGATTGGTTACAGCTTGGCATTTGCCTTATTTGAATACGGTTTGAATCCCTGGCCACCTTTAATTGGCCAAAATTTGGTGACTGGCACAAGAGTAGGTTATAGTCTGTTTATATTTCCACTAAGGTTTCAGTTTACTATGTCCAGAGAAACCTTTAGGCTAAACTTAAAATATATGAGGAGGCAGTTTTAGGTTAAACTTAATTTAACAGTATTCTCCACATACCTAATCTATGAATAAGCATCTTCTTTGAGGACGGGAACTGTACTTCAGGTTCTTTTCTGTGTAGCATTTAATTCCAAGATTCCTCCAACAATCTTGGAATTACATTGTGAAATAATGTACAGAAAGCCTTGTGCACTGTGAAACAATAAAAATTACTTTTATTATCATTGTGGTTATTCATGTTTTGGGTATTTCACAGTCTTATAATACCATGTCCCATTTTCAGATACCATATAACACTCTGAAATAAGCACACTCATGTAGATTTGTATATGTCTCATGTAACCTAGTAGTTTATAGCATGGCCTCAGGAGTCAAACTGCTAGGGTCTAAACCTCCCAGCTCAGCTACTTTCTGGCAGTTTAACTATGGGCAAATTCATCTCATTCTGCCTTACTTTCCTTGCCATTAAAATAGTGATAATGACAGTACCCATTTCAGAGCATTGCTGAGAGGAGTAGAGTGTTGAACTGTCTGTCACGTAGAATGCTCAAAACATGTGAATGTATTACCACTTTTATGAACTCTGGCCCTGAAAGCAATAAATAAATGTTAGGTTGCAAAAGACTTAGTAGCCAAGAGGAGCCTAAGGAGTACATAGGGACTAAACATAATATGGTGTCTAGATGGGATCCTGCGACAGGAAAAGAACATTAGGTAAAAACAAAGGAAATCCAAATAAAGGATCAACTTTAGTGAATTAGGAAAAATTGTTAGCCTGGGAAAATAAAACATCTTCTGTGAAAAAAAAATTCCACTCATATAACTATATGGTTATATAAAAAAATAAACTTGTTGGTTAAAATAGAGATTGATAAGGCAGAAAATGGAAGTTCTCCCCTTTCCAAAGATAACTACTCTTAATGGTTCAGAGTATTACATTGGTGCAAAAGTAATTGCACTTTTGCACCATGAATTTTAAATCATTATTACTAGGCTTAAACACATTTTTATTAATCAAAATAGGAAGCATTATAATCAACACATTTTTGCCAATGAAAAATAAGTTTGTTACCTTGAGTAAAAATCCGTGGGCAGGGCACGGTGGCTCACTCCTGTAATCCTAGCACTTTGGGAGGCTGAGGCGGGCAGATCACAGGGCGGATCACGTGAGGTCAGGAGTTCTTCGAGACCAGCCTAGCCAACATGGTGAAACCCCATCTCTACTAAAAATACAAAAATTAGCCGGGCATGGTGGTGGGTGCCTGTAATCTCAGTTACTTGGGAGACTGAGGCAGGAGAATCGCTTGAACCCAGGAGGTGGAGGTTGCGGTGAGCCGAGATCCTGCCACTGTACTCCAGCCTGGGCGATAGAGTGAGAGTCAGTCCCCACAAAAAAAAAAAAAAAAAAAATCTGTTCTTCATGGTTCAACAAATTCTTGAAAAGCATTTTCTGCATCCTGCTGGTTGTGGAAGTGTTTTCCCTGCAAAAAGTCATTGAGATGCTTGAAGAAGTGGCAGTCTATTGGCGAGAGGTCAGGTGAATATGGTGGATGAGGCAAAACTTTGTAACCCAATTCCTTCAACTTCTGAAGCGTTGGTCGAGCGAAGTTCATTTGGCCATTGTCATGGAGAAGAATTGGGCCTTTCCTGTTGACCAGTGCTGGCTGCAGGTGTTGCAGTTTTTGGTGCATCTCATCCATTTGCTGAGCATACTTCTCAGATATAATGGGTTTGCTGGGATTCAGAAAGCTGTCGTGGATCAGACCGGCAGCAGATCACCACACAATGACCATGACCTTTTTTTGGTGCAAGTTTGGTTTTGGGAAGTGCTTTGGAGCTTCTCTCAGTCCAACCACTCAGCTCATCGTTGTCGGTTGTGGTATAAAATCCACTTTTCGTCACATGTCACAATCCGATTGAGAAATGGTCTGTTGTTGTTTCGCAGAGTAAGAGAAGACAACATTTCAAAATGATAAGTTTTTTTATTTTTGCTCAGCTCATGAGGCACCCACTTAGCAAGCCTTTTTACCTTTCCAATATGCTTCAAATGCTGAGTGACCATAGAATCGTCGATGTTGTTCTTCGGCAACTTTTTGTGTAGTTGTAAGAGGATCAGCTTCGATGATTGCTCTCAACTGGTCATTGTCAACTTCCATTGGCCAGCCACTATACTCCTCATCTTGAAGGCTCTCATCTCCTTTGCAAAACTTCTTGAACCACCACTGCACTGTATGTTCATAAGCAGTTCCTGGGCCAAATGTGTTGTTGATATTGTGAGTTGTCTGCACTGCTTTATGACCCATTTTTAGCTTGAATAAGAATATCACTTGAATCTGCTTTTTGTCTAACATCATTTCCATTGTCTAAAATAAATATAAAATAAAAAGCAAGTAATAAGTCATTAGCAAGAAAACATAAAGTGAGAAATATGCATTAAAATGATGTATAACATAACCACATTTATGTAAGAATGTATTCCAATATCAGACAGCAAATTTCAACAATGCAAAAACCATGATTACATTTGTATCAATTGAATACATCCTTCCAATGGCATCATTTGTATTTATATTTATAATAGTTAATCTATTTATTTACTTATTGAACAAATGGGATCATTTGTAGAATAGTTAATATAGACTTTTTTTTGTTGTTGTTGTTCAACAATGTGTCATCTATACCAGTACTACTCAGGCATAGTTCATAGACCAGTGCTGGTCAGCAATGCATTTGTTACCAGTCTCTGAGGAGATAAGGGAGGAGATAAGGTAAATCATAACATTTCTTTTTTTTTTTTTTTTTTTGAGACAGGCTCTCACTCTGTCACCGAGGCTAGAGTGCAGTGGCATGCTCATGGCTCACTGCAGCCTCAATCTCCTGGACTCAACTGATCCTCCCACCTCAGCCTTCTGAGTCGCTGGGACTACAGGCATTCATCACTATTCCCAGCTAATTTTTTTATTTCGTTGTGTTGCCCAGGGTGGTCTCGAACTCCTGGACTTAAGCAATCCTCTTACTTTGGCCTTCCAAAGTTCTGGGATTACAAGTGTGAGCCACCACGCCTGGCCTTGGCACTGCTTTCTTTATTCAGAAAATCTTGCTATGAAACTAAACAGTGGTTAGTGATGTGAAGCTTTAGATTCTGGCCTAAGCCTCTTATCTCATTGTGGATCTGAAATGAACAGTTCCCTGACCTTCATCTGAGTAGTGCTGGTCTGCACCATGCCATATAAACATATAAAGAGCTGTGTTATCTCTTTAAGAGTTATTGATACTACTTGTTTTTCTTTTTGATTTAGAAACAAGATTGTCTTTCAAATGGAATAGTGGTGGCATTTACCAATAGCTACCTCTGTACTTTTATCTGCATCAGTTTCAGTGATTGAACTTCATTTAAAGAGTCAACACAGTATAGAGGTTGAGACCTTGGATAAAGCCAATTCAAATTATGGCTACTCTGGAACCTCAATTTTTTAATCTGAAAAATTGATATGATGAATCAATCTTATAAGATGAATCTATCTTATAAGATTATTGTGAGGATTAATGATTAAATGAGATCATACCTTCAAAGAGCTTAACACTTTTTTTTGGCATGTAGTAAGGGCTCAATAACAATGAGTTGCTATAATAATATTATTTACTACTACCAGAAGCTATGGTCTTAATTCGTGACATTTTTAAAAAAATAATTTAAAACTCACTCATTTCCAAAGAAGTTGAAATTACTTAACAGATTAAAATCTTGCGAAGCAAACACTAAAAAAATGTGGATGTTAATGGTGCTTTAGAAAAGCAGGGAGATATTTATCACCAGAAGCTATGCTTTGCCCAATGTTAAAAAGTATTATGTTGTTAGGCTTCCTATAACATTTGGCTACAAAGAGATATTTTGTTACAATTTCTTACATCATCATTAAGAGAATCTCAAAGGATAATAAATTCTATTTTCATATATATATATTTTTTGAGATAGAGTTTCATTCTGTTGCTCAGGCTGGAGTGCACTGGCACCATCTCAGCTCACTGCAACTTCTGCCTCCTGGGTTCAAGATATTCTCCTGCCTCAGCCTCCCAAGTAGCTGGGATTACAGGTGTGCACCATCACGCCCAGCTAATTTTTTGTATTTTTAGTAGAGACGGGGTCTCACCAAGTTGGCTAGCCTGGTGTCAAACTCCTGACTTCAGATGATCTGCCCGCCTCAGCCTCCCAAAGTGTTGGGCTTACAGGCTTGAGCCACCGCGCTTGGCTATCTATATATTTTTACAGGGTTTTGCTCTGTTGCCCAGGCTAGAGTGCAGTGGCATAATCTCAGCTCACTGTAGCCTTGACTTCCTAGGCTCAGGTGATCCTCCAACCTCAGCCTCCAAAGTAGCTGAGCACACCAGCAAACCTGGCTAATTTTTTTTGTAGAGATGGATGGGGTTTTGTTATGTTGCCCAGGCTGGCCTTGAACTCCTGGGCTCAAGCGATACGACAGCCTTAGCCTCCAAAAGTGCTAGGAGTACAGCCATGAGCCACTGTGCCTGGCCTGAATTCTATTTTCTATGTACAATGGGGGAGTACTATTTTAGTAGGGGGAGAGGTAATATTTTTATGAGACCACTCTCATCGTAAGATCTGCAAGTGTCTCCTTAACTTTTAAATGCTATCAATAGTTCTAAAAGGTCAGACCACTTCGTTATTCTCTTGATATCTGGTATTAGCTTCTCTGTTGAGAAGATCTAGTTTTAGTATAATTTTCGGAAAAGTGAATTGCTATGATTTTGTTGTTGGTGGTGGCATTGTTGCTATAGATGTAGATTTCTCTACCATTTAACCTGCACTAGTTGTTCACTAGTTGTGTCAAAAATAAATAATCTGCCAGACAAATTAAAAAAACTAATAGTTATTCCATCTGGCTCTCAAAGGCATAATCCTCTCATTTGCTTCCAGATAGGATATATATGTATCGTGTTAAGACACTAAGGTCTGTTTTGTGCTGCTATAACAGAATACCACAGACTAGGTAATTTATAATGAAAATATATTTATTGGCTCACAGTTCTGGTTGCTGGGAAGTCCAAGATGGAAGGTCTGGCATCTGATGAGGGCCTTCTTGCTGCATCATCCCATGGTAGAAAGGCAAAGAAAGGGCAAGGGATAGGGCAAGAGAGGGCCAAATGTATCTTTTATAAGGACCCCACTCCAGAGATAACAATAATGGCATTAATTCATTCAGGAAGGCAAAACCCCTCATGGCCTGATCACCTCTTGAAAGTCCCATCTCCCGACCCTACTGCACTGGGGATTAAGTTTCCAACACATGCTTTTTGGGGGACATGTTCAAACCACAGCATATGGTATGTATATGTGTATGTGTGTTTCTTTCCTTCCTTTCAACAGGGCAGCACCCTTCTAAAACACCCCCAAATACTCACTAAATGTCCTTGGTCAGCACCTTATTCTCACAAGTCTTCCATAACTTAACTGATTTTTCCTGCTTTCATCTATAAGTATTCACTATGCTATTAAAGTCTTTATAATTTGATTGTCTCCTTAATGGTGACTCAGAAGAAAGCTTGGGTTTATACTGATACTTGTAATCAAATCCAAAATGCCTGAAATCCTGTATGAAAGTTTGCTATTAGGTTGGTGCAAAAGTAATGGCAAAAACCGAGATTACTTTTGCGTCAGCCTAGTAGATACAATATGAATGTTGCCTGGGGTTATTGTTAATGTCTTAGTAACATCAGCTTACATTCACAGTGTGTGTTTTTTTTTTTTTTTTTTTTTTTTTTTGAGACGGAGTCTCACTCTGTTGCCCAGGCTGGAGTGCAGTGGCGCAATCTCGGCTCACTGCAAGCTCTGCCTCCCAGGTTCACGCCATTCTCCTGCCTCAGCCTCTCTTGAGTAGCTGGGACTACAGGCGCCCGCTACCGCGCCCGGCTAATTTTTTGTATTTTTTAGTAGAGATGGGGTTTCACCATGGTCTCGATCTCCTGACCTCGTGATCCGCCCGCCTCGGCCTCCCAGAGTGCTGGGATTACAAGCGTGAGCCACCGCGCCCGGCCCACAGTGTGTTCTTTTTTAAGGGAGGTCATATTGGTGTCACATTACAGATAGGGAAAAAGAAACTCAAAACTTAGAAACTTGAGGTCTTTTTCCCAAGATCACATAGCTGGTAAATGGTGGAGCCACCAGGGTCCAAACCTGTGCTGGAACCATCCTGCAGGGCTACATCAGGATGCCACCTTAAAAAAAGGTTAAATGCTTACATTGCATGTCATTCATTCTGTTTAAACTTCCAAAAAACTAGGAAGAATGATTGCCATCTTTGACCTAATAGAGTTTATAAGGTCAGATAAAAGTCTGTATTTTTTTTGTTGTTGTTGTTCAACAATTATGTGCTAACATAAAATTGTTGTTGTATTATTACCTGAATGGATTATTTGATGAGGAAACTCATGGTGGAGCAGCCTCTTTATATGCATTAGAAAAAGCGGTTTGGGTAGAACTTGCCTGTAGAGAAGAAATACATTTAAAAAGAAAGTAAAAGAAAAACAAAAGAAAAGGCAGTTTGGGGAGAAATATTTTTAAAAATCCTAAATTGGAATGAATACTCTTGCTAAAATGCAGTGCCGTGTTCCTAGGGATAATAAGAATCACTGCCTCAGCTCTTTGTTACTTCCTCCACATGGCTTTGCTAGTTTCCAAATGAAGAGGTTCCTCCCTATCTTGATTTTTTTTTTTTTGAGAGAGTCTTGCTTTGTTGCCCAGGCTGGAGTGCAATGGTGCGATCTCAGCTCTCACTGTAACCTCCGCTTCTGGGGTTCAAGTGATTCTCCTGTGTCAACCTCCTGAGTAGCTGGGACTACAGGCGTGTGCCACCATGCCCAACTAATTTTTGTATTTTTAGTAGAGATGGAGGTTTTGCCATGTTGGTCAGGCTGGTCTTGAACTCCTGAGCTCAAGAAATCTGCCTGCCTCACAATATTCCTCCATAATATTCCATTGAGTCCAATGTGTCCCAAAGTGCTGGGATTAGGGATTATAGGAGTGAGCCACTGCTCCCCGCCTTCCTAGCTTGATTTTCTTGGGAAAGAGGTTCTATCTCTTCAGCTTCTATCTCTTCTCTTGATTTTATTTAAGTGTTCACCCTTTGTTGTTGGTACTCTTTGAGTTGTGCTAGGAATTCTGGTAGAGCCACTTGACACAGGCCCCACCTCAGGCCCCCAAATTTGCATTTGTAACAAGTTACCAGGTGAGACTGATGCTGTAGGTCAAGGACCACACTTTGGGAACTACTGCTGTAAAAATCAAGCAATTTTGTAACTTCCTTAAGTTAGCCAATTTAAATGCTAATTTTCCTCCCAATTTCCCAAAGATCTTTTACCTTTCTTACAATTACTCTCAATGGACATCAAATCATGGCTATTTAAACTAAGATTCTAGAAAATGCATGTAGCTCCTTGCTTTTTGCTTTGCCATTTTTCCTTCATTTTCATATTTTGTTCCCTTCCCAAATTATAAAGAGCCTTTTCATGCCACACCTGGGTAAATGAAAGCTAAAGTGGGAGCCTGATGAGCCCTTGAGGATTAACGGTTCAATTTCCCTGCAAATCTGCATGTGCTTTTGAAATAAAGAAAAAGAACACAGGGCAATGTAACCCTCCTTAGGGCTTTGCTAGCACATTTCAGTTTTCTACAGTTACCGCCAGCTCTTAGGACAGTCATCACATTTGACACCTGACTCTAGAACAACCAAAGTGCAGGTTTTTTGTAGGTTATGGCTCATGCAAGTTAGTGTGAGGCTGAGAGTTTTTTTCTTTTTTTAGCGTAAGAATATCGCTGTATTTTCCTACAGGTAATTTTTCTTTTGCTTCAACATTTTCTCTTCAAAATTAAAAGAAAAATACTCCAAAGTTTAGAACTGGATCACTTGGTCCTTTCTGTTATCTCTTCCCAGTTCAAAATGCTTGCATCTCTTAATGGCCAGCATCCTCTTGGATCTGTAGTTAGGCTCAACACATTCCAGCCTTAGCACAATCTTCTTTGTGGTCTTAGCCTTCTTCCAGAAAATTGGCTGTCTGCCCACCATAGCCACACTGCTTCTGATCATAGCACCTCTTTCCCTGGGCATACAATGAATCCTTGCCCTTCTTATACTGTGTCTGAAAGAGTGACTCTCAGACTTAAGGCCACGGCACACCGGCTCAGCCAAGAGATCTTTATTGGAGGCAGCAGGCTAGGCACGGCAGGAGAGAGAGAGAGAGAGAGAGCGAGCGGTGGGGGGTTTGCTTCTTATATGCCCAGGAGGGCTGCGTGGATGTTTGTGATTGGTTGGGGTGGGGCTTAGAGCGAGGCGGGAAAAACACCTCTCTCTGATTGGTTTTTCCTTTGGCGGGTTTGCATTGAGGAAGAAGAACCCGGAACCAGCGCCATTAGGGTACTTTAGTTACCTAACATTCCTCCCTTTTTTGTTTTTTAAGAAGTGGGGAGGTGGGCGTCCCTGTTTGTCTGGCTACTTCCTGCTGAACGGGGGCGTCGTGGGAAGGGATATTGGAGGACTGTAGGGGCAGAGCAATAGCAGGAGGCCAAGGAAGACGGCGCTTAAGGTGAACACTTCCCGGGGTGTGAAGTCTAAAGATGTCCCTTGTAAGTAGAGGTCATCTATGGACGCGAGCCATCTGTGTGGCAGGGAAGGATCTGCTGTGAGCCACGTATCTTCTTGGAGGGCCTGGAGGAAATCTAAGAAATTACAGGTCCTGGAGGTGGAGGCCATGGGTAGGTGAGTCCTGGTCGTCTTCTTCGGTTGCTAGGAGTTGGTAGTGCCTGATGAGAAGCTGGTTAAAAGTCTGGTTAGATAAGGAGGAGATTCGTTGTTGCATGAATTTTATTAAGCAAGGGGGGAGGTACAAAAGGCCGCTATTCCTAGGAGGGGTCCGAGAAAGGGTAGGACCCAAGCTAAAAGAGGCATTTTTAGAGTGTCCCAAAGTGAGAAGCCTGTATTCGTTTCGAGGAGCTTTTGTCTTATGTCATTAAGATTTTTTATGTTAGTCTCGACAACCTGGGACTCATTAACAAAGTAACAACAGCTTTCTTGGAGGAAAATGCATGTGCCTCCCTTTTCAGCTGTCAGGAGGTCTAGGGCTCTGCGGTTTTGGAGGACTACTCCAGCTAAACAGGTGATTTGTCGCTGCAGGGCGGCTAGTGACTGCACAGTTTGTTCAATAGTGGATTCTAGGTGTACCTTTAATTCATTAACCTGCAAGACTCCGTATCCGAGGGAGGTGGCCCCTAGAGCGGAGCCTAGGACGGAGGTTGCAAGGGAGAGGCCAAGGATGGCAGGTATAAAGACAGCCCGTCTTCTTCTTGGGGCCTGATTTATGGGAGGGTGGTTAAGGTTGAAGGCGGTGGTCCCTTCGGAAAGGGAGAGGAGGGTAAGTTGTGGCAGGAGTGTGACGGGGAAGCAGGTGGTATTGATGGAGGAATTGATTGTTTTGTAAAGAGTGTGGTTACACCAGAAATATCCATTGGGGGCGGAAGAGTTAGGGTAGGAAGTGGAGGTATTGCAGAAGGAAAAGGATTCAGGGGAGTCTGTGTAGCAGGTAACAGCCTGGGACGTATTGAAGAGGGGAACACCGGATATTAAGGGGGTGTTGGGGGGTGGTGAATGATCAGAAGTGTTGGTAGTGTTTGGGAGGGTGACAGGAACAGCAATAAGCGGCGGTTTATTGAGGCTGGCACATAGGAAGCAGTTGGAGGGAGAGATATTAGAGGCATTTAACAGTTGGATTCCTTCCTGTAGAAGTAAGAGCCAGGATTGCTGTACTGAGACGGAAACAGAGGAGGAGTCTAGCTGCTGAAGGAGGTCTTCGGCGGCTTGAGAGATGCCGCTGGAGACGCCGGGAAGTGTGAGGAAAGGAAGGGGGGCACTGGGGCATGATCAGGAACTTATGAGAGCATGTTAGGGGCGGGGTGGTCTTTGGCTGCATGGGGTGGCCCCCTACTTTGACTATAGGAGGGCCAGAGGTGGAGACAGCGCCTTAATACTCCTGCAGAACCGAGGAAGTAGGAGGGAAATGACGAGACGTCTACTCACCGCAAGAGGCACCCTGGGCTCCTGCGTGGTGATGGTGTGTGTCAGGAAGAGGTCCTAGGGCCCCGTCAGTCGTAGGCTGCCAACTTAATGAGATCGGCTTTAGGACAGGGTCTGGCCCATCTCCCCCAAGGGAGCTGGGGCAGTCGGTCGCCCAGTGGCCGGATTGTTGGCACTTGGGGCACGGTCTTTTGGGTGGCCTGGGATTAGGACACTCACGAGCCCAATGAACTTTGTTCCCACACTTAAAGCAGGGTCCAGGGGGTTGGCGGTGAGTGGACATAGAGGCAGGGCGTCTGACAGGTTGGGTTGGGGCCTTGAAGGCCTGAGCCAACATTTGGCACTTTTGCCTCCTTGCCTGCTTGTCACGGTTGTGGTAGACCTTGAACGCGGTAGCGAGGATCTCGGTCTGCGGGGTAAAGGGACCTCTGTCTAGCCTTTTTAGTTTGGCCCGAATGTCTGGGAAGCTTTGTGCGAAGAAATGGAACATGAGAAGTTGTCTGCTGTCAGGGGCTTTAGGGTCCATGTTGGTGTATTGTTGGAGTGCCTGTGTAAGGCGGGCGAGGAAGGCAGACGGGTTTTCATGTTTTTCTTAGATGATTTTGTGGAGTTTATCAAAATTGACTGCCTTTTGAGCCGCCTTCCGGAGACCTGTTATTAAACAGGTGGCAAAGTGGTCTCGGGTTGTGACACCGTCTTGGGAGTTATAATTGCAGCCAGGATTGTGGTCGGGGACTGCCTGCGCTCCAATGGGTAGGGCTGGGGTTGTTGGCGGCGGCAGAGGGGCGAGGTTGGGGATGGTGATATGGTGGCGGTTCGTCAGCAGGGTTAAAATCGGAAGTAGGAAGGGGAGAGGGTTGGGAAAGGCTTTTGGAGTGGAGGCCAGCCATGACACTTGTTGTGGTTAGGGTTAACAGGGACAGAAAGAGGTGAGGCTTATCGTCTAATAGGAGAAGTTAGGAACATGGGGGATCTCTGCCCAATCTCCCGTGCGCACAATCATTGTAAGGGCCCTGGGGAATTTCAGGGTCTAGGGTCCCATAAGGGACCATTCATTTTGGTTGTCTAAGGGGTAGGTCACCCAATCTTGCGTGCAGAATTTGATTAAGCGTTTAGGTTTGAGGTCAGCGGCAAGGCCTAGGGTAGCCAGATTGTCTAGAAGGCATTTTAGGGGGGAGTCAGCCGGCAGGGATGCAGAGCCTCCCATGGACGGAGAGGCAGTGAGGGCTAAGAGGGCGTCCCCAGTTAGCCGAACACTGTAATCAGGTTCAGGGCCTTCGGTTGGTCGTCACCAAGGCGAAGGGACTGAAGGGCCAACAGCATGGCCGAGGGACCGTGAGCCACTTGGTACCAAGATTTTTGTCGCCAACAGTATGGCGTGGAGGCTCAGGCAGGAGGAGCGAGGGGGAGAGGGAGAAGACTCAGTTCCCTGCGGGTCGAGCAAGGGAAGCAGGAGTCTGTTGCCACAGTATAGGACTAGGCAGCAGACTACGGAAGGGGACTTACCAAACAGGAGCCGGTGGTGGATGCGCTGTTCGGTGGACGGAAAATTGGGCGAAGGCCGGCTGGGGCCTGGTCTGAGTCTGAGGGGGACTGGGGTCCCACCGGAGGCGGGGAGTCCCAATCCGAGTCACGGCACCAATGAAAGAGTGACTCTCAGACTTAAGACCACGGCACACTGGCTCAGCCAAGAGATCTTTATTGGAGGCAGCAGGCTAGGCAGGGCAGGAGAGAGAGAGAGAGAGCGGTGGGTGGGGGGTTTGCTTCTTTTATGCCCAGGAGGGCTGCGTGGATGTTTGTGATTGGTTGGGGTGGGGCTTAGAGCAAGGCGGGAAAAACACCTCTCTCTGATTGGTTTTTCCTTTGGCGGGTTTGCATTGAGGAAGAACCCAGAACCAGCGCCATTAGGGTGCTCTAGTTACCTAGCAGTGTCACTTAGTGAGGCTGATGCTTGCCACACTTCTTACAGAAGGTTCTTCAGGTTTAGGTACGTTGACCATCTTTGCAGCAGGGCTGTTCTGTGTATATGATGAACACAAGAAACGGCGTCCGAGACCCTCGCTTTGCACAGCTATCACCTAACTGGGAGTTTTTCTTTAAATAGAACATTTTGTTATGTTTCATGAGAGCGCTTGTTTGATTGTTTTTGTACCCGAGGTCTACTGGCAATTTATGAAATTACTTTGACAGTAGTTATATGGTAACTACAACTTACGTGAGGGGTAGGATCTCAAGTCAGACGATAAGGAGAAAACGTTTTGTAAAATTACCCTTGAAAATCCCCAAGTCACCAAGAAGTGCATTCATGAAAGCTTTGAAGGCAGAAATTAATTTAAGTTTCTCTTTGCTTATGGGCTACGACCCCATACTTGCCTGTGGCCACAGTCTAGTTGAAAGAGGGAAAATAGGATTTTGTCCTTTCTCTTTTCTTCCTTTCCAAGTAAACATAGACATGTGGTTCAACTGCAATAAATTAAATGTACTGTGACTCCATTATACTGTTAAGATAATTGAAGTATTTGATTCTGGGTCACTGGTTTAAATTCATTTACAGTCATGCTGGAATTAAGTATCATAAGTTCATTCATTCAACAAACAGCTATGAATATCTTTATAGATTTATCAAGGACAGGGATTTGTTTTTTTATTGGGGCCCTTTTTTGTCTTATAGTAGTCGCTCAGGCAGTGTTTGTTGAATGAATAGTGAAACACAGTCCATGTCTTTTTGTGGTTTATGTCCTGGTTTTAAGGTTGAAAAGTAAAGATTTGCCATAGAGTCTGTTAGAGATATCTTAATTTATGGGACTATTGTGGAGGAAGAAATTCATCTGCCTGGGAGAGTACAATACAAACTCATGAGAGAGACATCTGGGCTAGATCTTGATGGATGAAGAGTTCTCTCGGAAAGGAGGGGCGTTCCAGGTATTTTTAGTAGAGACAGGGTTTCCCCGCGTTAGCCAGGGTGATCTCGATCTCCTGACCTCGTGATCCGCCTGCCTCGGCCTCCGAAAGTGCTGGGATTACAGGCGTGAGCCACTGCGCCCGGCCAAACAGTTAGATTTTGTGGACAGTAGGGAGCTATTGAAAGTGATAAGGTCAAACGTGAGCATGAAGGATAGATTGAAAAACCGTGAGTGGAGGGAGGCCAGTTTAAAATCTCCTTGTACTCTTCAGTAGCGTGCTGAAGGCCTCAGTTTCATCTTAATCTTGAGAGATATGAAGGAGATATGAGAGGTGGAATAACGAGGACTTTACAACTCATGGGAGGAAGAAGTGACTGATCTATCAAGTTTACAAAGTGGAGATTAAGACATACAGTGCCGTACTGGAAGAGAATGTCATCTTTTTTATTGCCTCCTTTTATGTTTTATTGTGTATATAATACCTAAAATATATTCACAGAATAGCACACATGCATAATCTGTAATTGTGGAAATAGATACACATTGAGATAATGCTCTTTTTTTATGGGGTCTGTCATCAAAATGTTTGGGGTTGCTGGGCATGGTTACTTGCACCTGTAATCTCAGCTACTCAGAAGGCTAAGGTGAGAGGACTACCTGAGCCTAGGAGATTTAGGCTACAGTGAGTTATGATTGAACCACTGCACTTCAGCCTAGGTGACAGAGTGAGACCCTGTCTCTTAAAAAAAAAAAAAAAAAGACTTGAAGACTACGGATTCAAGCATATCTAAGAGATGAACCACCGTCCAGAGGTAAGTAAACCGCTGGGGCAAGGAAGACTGAAGAGGTGAGGTGAGAAGATGATTACCTGAACTTTTACTTCTGCAGGTGATCAAAGTTCTTTTTCTTTGGGACCATATGTGTTTTGCATTTCTGAATAATCCAAAACATTTTTATTTATTATTATTATTTATTTGTTTATTTTTGCAGTGGAGCCTTGCTCTGTCACCCAGTCTAGAGTGCAGTGGTGTGATCTCGGCTCACTGCAACCTCCGCCTCCCCGCTTCAAGCAATTCCGCTGCCTCAGCCTCCCGAGTAGCTGGGACCACAGACATGCACCACCACACCTGGCTAACTTTTTGTATTTTTGGTAGAGACAGCGTTTCACCATGTTGGCCAGGCTGGTCTTGAACTTCTGACCTCAAGCAATTTGCCTGCCTCGGCTGCCCAAAATGCTGGCATTACAGGCGTGAGCCACCGTGCCCGGCCCCAAAACATTTTTAAAGTCAGGATAAAGGTACTAAAGGGAAAAAAGTATTCCTTTCCTGTGGGAAAGATTCTGTTCAATCTGTTTTTGGCCTTGGAAAATGTTAGAAGTAGAATGGACATTAATATCATCTAATCCAACTTCTCTCTACCCATCCAGAATCTCAGACAAGTAGTAATAGGGCTTTTGCTTGAATCCTTTAAAGGTAGGCAGCCCAGCCCTTCACAAGGAAGTTTGAACAGATGAATTGGTAGAGTTCTTCCTTTTACAAGGCACAATTTGCTTCCCCATTTGCAACTTTTATGTATTTCCTCCCCTTTAAAAAGTTACAGAACCAGTAACACTATGTATGATGCTGTACAGTTTTCCAAAGCACTCTTGTACATGCACAGACAACACTTGATGCCCCCAACTATTTTATGGAGTGGGCAGGCATGTTAGTTCTGATTAAATAAACGAGGCAGGCCAGGCGTGGTGGCTCATGCCTGAAATCCCAGCACTTTGGGGAGGCTGAGGTGGGTGGATCATTTGAGGTCAGGAGTTCAAGACCAGCTTGGCCAACATGGCAAAACCCCATCTCCTAAAAATACAAAATTAGCCAGGCGTGACGGTGCATGCCTGTAATCCCAGCTACTTGGGAGGCTGAGGCAGGAGAATTGTTTGAATCCGGCAGGCAGAGGTTGCATTGAGCCGAGATTGTTCCCTTGTACTCTGGCCTGGGAAACAGGCTCCTCTATAACTTAGGAATCAGAGCACTGTTTGTGGGATTAAATTAGGTAACTCTTGGAAAGTTGTTGTAAAAGCTTGGCTTAGAGTTAGGTGTGCAACAAATGTAAATTTCTTACTTTTCCTATCCTGGCTAATAAATTTAAAAAAAATCTTCATATAGCATGTTTATCTTTGCTAAATTTTCAGTTGGGGGTTCAGTTCCATCATATCAGCCATTGCAGGTTACTTTAGAACTTACTTCTGTCATATGTCTTTTTTTTTTTTTTTGAGGGAAAGTCTCACTCTGTTGGCCAGGCTGGAGTGCAGTGGCACAATCATGGCTCACTACAGCCTCGAGCTCCCAGGCTCAAGAGATACTCCCACTTTGCCTTCCTGAGTAGCTGAGACTACAGGCACAAACCACCATGCCTGGCTAATTTTATTATTTTTATTTTTTTCTAAAGATAGGATCTTGTTTTGTTCCCTGGCCTTCATTTGTCATTGTAGTTGTAATAATCATTAATGCTATCTTGATTTTCAGAAGGTGAGAAATTTGATTATTTCAAAAGTTATGAAAAGATGCATTATCAGAAAGAAATTTAAGTGATTTCTAGTTTGAGAAAATTGACTCTTTTTTAAACATTTTATTTTATATGACATGAAATGGGTTACCTGACTGCGTTGCAGCCATATTGGTACTAAGTGGGAAGGAATGGGGGTAGGTGTTCCTTTTCATTTGGAATATTACATTCATGGAGTCAGTTATGTGATAAATGTGTATATATTTCTTTGGAATTAAGGAATTAAGTGTTTGAAGAAGAAGGATCAGTTCCATTGGACTCTCTTCTATCTTTTTGCTCTTCTCATATTGTCTGTAGAGAAAAAGTATTTTATTTTTACTGAGAAATCTGCCACTTTCAGGGATTTTACATCTTGATAGACGTGAACGCCCTTTAACACCTGCTAGCTAATGAAAGTGTATGTTTAGCCTGCCAAACCGTGAGCTTTCTGAGGACTGGGATCCAGTCTGAATTTTCCCTGTATTACTGGCACATGACACAGTGCCTGGCACTTAGAATGAAATAATAACTCTCTGTTGACTGAAGGAAATGTTACTTATCATTGTATCCATTGATATTTAGTGAATGCAGATTTATTAATAAATGTTGGGAGTTCACTGCTGTATCTTCTAGGTAGAAAAATACATTTCAGATAAAACATATACATTCAGGAAAAAGAATTTTCTTCACAAATATACAGAATTCTATTGAGTGCCTTTCTCTATATAGGCACAATGAAAATGTAGGAAATGCTTTATCAACAGTAATTGTTGGACTAACCTAGAATTTTTCCCCTGAAGAATGCATACATCACTTGTCCCCTAACTCTTTGGTAATGGGCATGGTGCCAGGGTCCCTGACTGAACTCACTCAGTTCAGGATACATGTGAGATTCAGTGTCCAGAATACCAGTCCTGCAGTTTTTAACTTTTAGTGAACAGTGGATAGCCATATGTGCACGTGTGTGTGTGTGTGTGTGTGTGCACGTGTGCGTGTGTTTTAAGCTCTTTGAATTCAAGTTTAATCCAATATCATACTTCTCCAAAGATGAAATATTTTCCCATTTCTTGTTTATATTTTTTTTTCCAGCAAGTTCTGCTGTGCAAGGAGTCTGTTATCTGTTGTATCAGTTTTCTAGCAATTTCTTGGGCTCTTGAGGGACAAGCTGGGAAGAATTCAAGGCCAGACACGGTGTGGTGAAAGTATACCCGGTTATGACTCTCGAGAGTTTTTGGAAAGTAGTAGTAAATCATTTAATCATTTGGGAGTGATGGATCGTGCCTTCTGTGTATTCATTCTCTCCATGGTGGAGTCGTTTGTATACATAGCTTTTGCCATGGTCAGCTCCTCTCTGGTGAAATGCTCCTCTTCATTTTATTTCATTTGAGTCGCTTTCTCAATCAGTATGTTTTGTTTGCCAAATTACAGACCTTTCCATTTTTTTCTACCATTTTGGCATTTAGATGCCTCGGCACAAATTTAATCTGAGAAAAAAAAAATCCTAATGTCCTGACTTCTTGTGGGAAGTATTTGCATTAAGGAACTTCAGTTTTACTCGCTTTTTCTTAAATTCTAGAGTCTGATGTTTGCCAATTAAAGTTTTCTAAATCTGATTTCTATTTGAAGTAAACTGTCTTCTTCTTCTTCTTCTTCTTCTTTTTTTTTTTTTTTGGAAACAGTCTTGCTCTGTCACCCAGGCTGGAGTGCAGTGGCGCAATCTTGGCTCACTGCAAACTCCACCTCCCGGGCTCAGGCAGTTCTGTTGCCTCAGCCTCTCGAGTAGCTGGGATTACAGGCACGTACTACCATGCCTGGCTAATTATGTATTTTTAGTAGAGACAGAGTTTTGCCATGTTGGCCAGGCTGGTCTTGAACTCCTGACCTCAGGTGATCTGCCCTGGATCGCCTTGGCCTCCCAAAGTTCTGGGATTACAGGTGTGAGCCACCACACTCAGCCAAACTGTCTTCTTTAAAAAAATATGTCCCTGTCATATTGTCAATATGTTCCTCGTAGCTAAGGAATATTTGCTGCATAGGTTGACCACACAGACTGAGATATAATTTTACTTTTCAATTGGAATTTTTAGGATAATATTTTATGTAGTTGAGGGTGTGGTATGATAAACATAATTTCTCACTAGGAGTGGGAGTGAAAATTGATACAGTCTTTCTACAGTGTAATTTGGCTCTAATCTTACTTTTTTTTTTGAGATGGAGTTTCACTCTTGTTGCCCAGGCTGGAGTGCAATGGCGCAATCTCAACTCACCGCAACCTCCACCTCCCGGGTTCAAGCAATTCTCCTGCCTCAGCCTCCCGAGTAGCTGGGATTAGAGGCATGCACCACCACGCCTAGTTAATTTTGTGTTTTTAGTAGAGACGGGGTTTCTCCATGTTGGTCAGGCTGGTCTTGAACTCCTGACCTCCGGTGATCCACCCACCTCAGCCTCCCAAAGGGCTGGGGTTACAGGCGTGAGCCACTGTGCCCGGCCTGTAATCTTACTTTTAGAAATCTCTCCAGGGGAAATAATCAGAGATGAGGATGAATATTATGTATAAGAATGCTTGGCTTGGCGTGGTGGCTCATGCCTATAATCCCAGCACTTTGGGAGGCCAAGGCAGTGGATCACCTGAGGTCAGGAGTTCAAGACCAGCCTGACCAACATGGAGAAACCCCGTCTGTATTAAAAATACAAAATTAGCTGGGCGTGGTGGCGCATGCCTGTAATCCCAGCTACTCGCGAGGCTGAGGCAGGAGAATCTCTTGAACCTGGGAGGTGGTGGTTGTGGTGAGCCGTGATCTCGCCATTGCACTCCAGCCTGGGCAGCAAGAACGAAACTCTGTCTCAAAAAACAAACAAAAGAGTGCTTATCATAGTTTTCTTTAAAACATGAAAATTATGGCTGGGAGTGGTGGCTCACACCTGTAATCTCAGCACTTCGGGAGGCTGAATTGGGAGGATCACTTGAGCCCAGGAGTTCAAGACCAACCTGGTAACATGATGAAACTCTGTCTCTAAAAAAATACAAAAATTAGTCAGGCATGGTGATGTTTGCCTATGGTCGCATGCAGCTACTCAGGAGGCTGAGGTGGGAGGATCACTTGAGTCTGGGAAGTGGAGGTTGCAGTGAACTGAGATCTGCACCACTGCACTCCAGCCTGGGTGACTGAGTGAGACTCTGTCAGAAAGAGGGAATGAGAGAGAGAGGAAAGAAGGGAGAGACAGAGAAAGAAAGGAAAGAAAGAAAAAATTATAAGCCACATAGATATTTGAGAGCCAATAAATAATCAAATCAATTATTATATGTAAAAGTGTTAGAATAATATGGAACCGTTAGAAAGTATGACTCGCCGGGCGCGGTGGCTCACGCTTGTAATCCCAGCACTTTGGGAGGCCGAGGCGGGCGGATCATGAGGTCAGGAGATCGAGACCATGGTGAAACCCCGTCTCTACTAAAAAATAGAAAAAATTAGCCGGGCGTGGTGGCGGGCGCCTGTAGTCCCAGCTACTCGGAGAGGCTGAGGCAGGGGAATGGCGTGAACCCGGGAGGCGGAGCTTGCAGTGAGCCGAGATTGCGCCACTGCACTGCAGCCTGGGCGACAGAGGGAGACTCCATCTCAAAAAAAAAGAGTCATACTTTCTTTTTTTTTTTTTTTTTTTTTTTTTTTTTTTTTTTTGAGATGGAGTCTCCCTCTGTCGCCCAGGCTGGAGTGCAGTGGCGCAATCTCGGCTCACTGCAAGCTCCCCCTCCCGGGTTCACGCCATTCTCCTGCCTCAGCCTCCCGAGTAGCTGGGACTACAAGGGCCCGCCACCATGCCTGGCTAATTTTTTGTATTTTTAGTACAGACGGGGTTTCACCGTGTTAGCCAGGATTATCTCGATCTCCTGACCTCGTGATCAGCCCGCCTCGACCTCCCAAAGTGCTGGGATTACAGGTGTGAGCAACCACGCCCGGCCGAAGTACGACTTTTGAAGAGTATTAAAGGACAAAGAAACTATTTAAGAAATCCCATGAAGAGAGAAAAATATGATTAATAAAATACAGTATATATCGGAATATATTACAATTATTATTTCTGAGGAAAAGGGATGGACAATTTTTTAAAAGCTTCTTCTTTATGTGTTTATTTTCCAAATTTTCTATAACAAATGTCTAGTACAATGATGATTAAATGAATGAGTATATAAAGCGCTAGAAGAATGCCTGGCCTTATAGTGAACTCTCAAATATGAGCTTTTACTGTTGCTATGATATAATTACTTTTATTATATATAAAATATTTTTAAAAACTCACTCTAATTATAATTAATTATTTGTGTAGCTACTTGTTTAATGTTTGTCCTTTATCCTGTATCATTTGGTCCTTTATGAAACATTTTTTTTTTAGATAGGATCTTGCTCTGCTTCTCAGTCTAGAGTGCAGTTGCATGATCATAGTTCACTGCAGCCTCAGCCTCAGCCTCCTGGGCTCAAAGGGCCCTCCCACCTCAGCCTCCTGAGTAGCTAGGACTACAGGCATCTGCCACCGCACCTAGCTAACTTTTTAGTTTTGTAGAGATGGGGTCTCACTGCCTTGCCCAGGCTGATCTTGAACTCCTGAGCTCAAGTGATCCTCTTCCTCCGCCTCCCAAAGTGTTGGGGATTACAGTCATGAGCAGTCCTTAAAGACCATATCCGTCAAATACAAGCTGGTTCTAATACCTGGCACATAATAAGTGCTCAGTTAATATTTGGTGTGTGTGTGTGTGTGTGTGTGTGTGTGTGTGTGTGTGTGTGTGTGTGTATTTGTTCGTACTCTCAAAGGTCAGGTTTCTAAATATTTTCTATTTTATTTCAGTTTTTTAGCAGGAAGGTCGCCAGTAATCAAGCTGTAAAAATATTAGCTGCTCCCAATTTAGAATTTTTATGTTCTTATGAATGCTGAAATATATGTAAACGAAATTGCAGTGTTAAATGGTATGTTGTTGGACCAGAAATATGTTTATTGTCTTATTTTGTAAACAAAATGGCACTGAGATTCTTTAAAAATTTTTTAAATTTATAGTTTTTGAAATTTACAACCCAACTCAATGAATAAGATTATGACAAAGCTATCTTAGATATCCTTTTTGATTGGTCCTAAGATTATAACTTTAAGCAAGAATAGGGACACTTTTAACAACTTGGAAGGTATTTTGGTGGGACAGTAGGAGTGTATTTGTTTATATGAAAATCTGTAATTCTTTATAAGAACGTAATTTAAATCTGTAGTTGATTGCAAGTTTAGAGAGGTCTCTGCAATATACAAAGTTTCTTAGTTGCAGTCACTTGCCAAAACGTGCTGATCACTAAGAAATAAGGAAACTCAGCTAGAATTACCAGCTGCTGTTTATAAAACCAAATGATAAAATTCACTTAATGAAAGTAATGTGCTGACAGCAGTGTTTATTGCTTAAAACATAACAATCATGTTTATTGTATTTCTCTGAGACAGCTTTGCGGAATATAACTTAAATGTAGCAGAGGAAATCCAGAGTGCATTTTTTTAAAAAGTGTGTTTATTTACATGAAACCAACATAAAAAGTTTGAAGACTTTTTTGTCAGAGGTCTTAGTTTTCTAGAATTAAACTGAAAAGACTGAAGAAATGGTAAGTAGCTACCATTTTTGGAAACAAGAAATTAAGAAGTACAAACTCAGAAAACACGCTTGGAGAAAATTTTAATATCATGAAACCTAGAACTCTTGAACTTCAAAAGACCTTACAATCCACTTGATGGTGATATTTGGAATCTCAGATATAGTATTGAAATATCATAGGATAGAAAAGAATAATCAGGGAGCTTAATGCAATCAGAACCTTGTAGCCTGTTATGGGAAATATCATTTGGTTAAGCCTGCTAAGCTACTGTAAATGAATGTTAATCACATTTTATCAGCTGCTTATACTATCTTTATTATATAATTTGAATATTTATGACCATGGAAATATGTTTAACTGTCAAATTACAGTGTTTATGGAACTCAAATTCCAAAAAGCATACAACCCTCTGATGGAGAATAACTGTATTTAAATACTACAAAATTCAAGATGTTTCTATCATTTAACATTAGTCCATACCTTGTGGGAGAAGCATTGTTTATGGCTAAAACACTGTGACAAACAGAATGATGTATGCTAATTTTGACTTCTGAGATAAGCATGTGATTTAGATAATTTATTGTTTGCACAAAAATCAGTCACCAACTACAGCATTTTAACTTTTTGGATCAGGTAGTATTTAACTATTTTCTCAATATAGTTTATATCATTTTGGTTGACTGCATCCTATCTTCTTGGAAATTATTAATGAACCTTTTAAAAAATATGAACCAGGCTTTGGACTTGAACTTCTTCTCCTCTTAAAGCTGCAATAATATTGAAATTGAAAATCATGGGCCAGGTGCTGTGGCTCATGCCTGTAATCTCAGCACTTTTGGAGGCTGAGGCAGGCAGATCATCTGAGGTCAGGAGTTTAAGACTAGCCTGGCTAACATGGCAAAACCACGTTTCTACTAAGAATGCAAAAAATTAGCTGAGCGTGGTGGCACACGCCTGTAATCTTAGCTACTTGGGAGACTGAAGCAGCAGAATGGCTTGAACCTGGGAGGTGAGGTTTCAGTGAGCCGAGATTGTGCCGTTACACTCCAGCTTGGGGAACAAGAGTGAAACTCCATCTCAAAAAAAAAAAAAAAAATAATGGATGGGAATGCTTCTTTAATTGTGTAGTCTGTATTTATTTTGTGTGTGTATATGTATTTTGGGGAAAATTGATTCTCTGCCAATGCTTTCTTCTTTGCAAACATAAACCCATGAAAAGGTATTTTTCCCCTTGGGAAAATTTAAATGCACATTGTTCTTCTGGAAAATATAATAGGAAAATACAGTTCACATTAGAACCAAAAAAAGCCTGTAATTAAGATGTGTCTTAGTCACATTTTCTTTCTGTCTTTTGTTAAAACCACAACATGGACTCATTCAAGCAAATAAAGTTGTTGGGTAGGTGGAACATTGTTTTCAAATGTTATAGTAATGCTACAGTGTTACAACTATCTGGTTACTTCGTCTTGATTGCCAAAAATATTAAATTATCATTTTATAAAATTTGGGTATAAAACTTTATGTCTTGAGGCTAATTTAGATGTGTGGTGGTGTCTACTGGCAACACTAGAGAGGTTTCAGGGTCAGAGAGTGTTGTGACCAAATTGTAGATCCAGCACTCAGCTTAGATACCATCTTTCTAGTCAGGTTACTGAATCTTGCCAGGCCTTAGTGGCCCCACCTTCATAAGGCTGTTGGACAAATTACTGAAATCCTCACAAATATGTGGAAAGTGCCTAGAATGTTTACCTGGAGCCAGTGATGATTGCACACACTGCTGTTACATAGTTGATGATACAGACTCTATGCTGTGGGTTACTTAAAACACTTTTGCCTTTCTGCCATCTACATTTGGGAGAATTAGCTAGACAGTATACCCTCCTTTAAAAAGTTGACCAAGGAAAAATATCAAGAATGCAAGTCAGGCTCTCTTTATCTGATAACAGCATTCGAGAAGTGTTGCTATATCAGATTCTTGATCCTAATGCCTGAAATGCCATTGTGCATTTGTTTATGGATATCATTATCTGTACTGCTGCCTGCTTTATTGGTATAAAGCAAAAGCCAGCAAACTTTTTCTGTGAAGAGCCAGGGAGCAAATATTTGAGGCTTTGTGGGCTCTTCAGTTTCTGTCACAACTTCTCTATTGTACCATTGTAGCCAAGACTAGTGGTAGACAATATGGAAATGAATGGGCATGGCTGTATTCTAGTGAAGTTCTCTTTGTAAAAATGGATCATAGTTTTCTAATCCCTGTGGAAGATAATTGAGAGTATGTTCACATCTTCTTTTTAAAATCAGAGATAAATTCTTGCCACCGAAGTTGTAATTGTTCATTACTTCATTCCTCTATTCGTGTGCATGTGTGTGTGTGTCTGTGTGTGTGTGTGTGTATGTGTAGAGTATGTATATCTGATAAACTGTCAGCTTTTGATTTCTGAAGCTGTGTGGGAATTGATTTTTCTAGTCAGTTTGACTACATCTGTAGAACACGGTAGGGATGATAGGGAATGCCTTGTTTGTCTGTGAGATTAAACCATTACACCTTTTTATTCATAATTGAGTAGATTTTGAGATGCATTGGAGAGTCCTGCCTTTACAGTTGGATAGTCTGTTTCACAGTCCACTTCCTAGCCGCAAAGTCCTTGGCTGGTGATGTAGCTTTTGTAGGGATCAGTCTTCTCATCTGTAACACAGTGCTAATTCTCACCTTGTTGGGTTGCTGAGAATTGAGTTAGCCCATGCATTTGAAGGCCAACCTCAGTGCCTGAAATAGATAAACTCAGTAAACAGTAGTTCTTTCAAACTTGAATGAGAATCATATTCTGAAGGCTAAATGATTTTTGAAAAACTTTACTGTTAATTTACATTTTCTTTTCTTTTTTTTGAGACAGGGTCTTGCTGTGTCACCCAGGCCGAAGTTATTGGTGATTCTACCTCACTGCAGCCTCAATCTTTCAGGCTCACGTGATCCTCCCACCTCAGCCTCCTGAACAGCTGGGACTATTGGTGAGCACCACCATGCCTGGCTATTTTTTTTTAAGTTTTTATTTTTAATAGAGATGGGGTGTTGCTATGTTGCCCAGGCTGGTCTCGAACCCTTGGGCTCAAGTGATCCTCCAGCCTTGGCCTTCCAAAGTGTTCGGATCACAAGTGTGAGCTTCCTTACCCTGCCCTTTGTTCTTTTTAAGGGGGAAAAATGCACCTCTGCATACTTACATACTCTGAATTATTTGGAGCTGTGCCTCTCAGACTATCTGTAGTGAAGGCCTAGTTTTGTTCCTAATTTGTAGTGAACTGATGCTTTTATAAAATACAATACAATGAATTACTATTAAAAAAGAAAAACATACAAAACACATACAAAGCCCCCATTTTAATAATGAGATCCAGTAAACACATACATTTTCTAAATGCTTACTCTCAATTTCTCTGTATTTCTTTGGGGACTGGTAATAAACAATTGGCAAACCAGTACTGATCCATGAGCCACACTTTTAGGAGCACTAAGTTAGTGGGAAGCAAGTTCATGGCAATTTATTTAAAACATTCATATTAATTACTCTTGAATAGAATTAGTTACTAAATAGACAATGAATTTATCCCTTCTTCAAAAGTAGTTACCAACTGTAAGTGAAAATTAATTACTTACCAAAATCCATTTTCAACAGCTTCCCTCCCACAATGTAAGATTGTTTGATTTGAGGTAACTGGAGATCTCATAGGGGAATAAAACTCAGTGGTTGTCTCCAGACCAAGATGGCCGTTGATTGGAGTATCCCCATCCATAAGGGGTTAGCTGTGTGCCCACCCAAATCTCATCTTGAATTGTAGCTCCCATAATCCCCATGTGTCATGGAAGGGACCTGGGGAAGGTAATTGAATCATGGGGGCAGGTTTTTGCATGCTGTTGTTGTGATAGTGGAAAAGTCTCATGAGATCTGATGATTTTATAAAGGGCAGTTCCCCTGTACACGCTCTCTAGCCTGCTGCCATGTAAGACGTTCCTTTTCTCCTTCGCCTTCCGCCATGATTGTGAAGCCTCCCCAGCCATGTAGAACTGTAAGTCCATTAAACCTCTTTTTCTTTTTTTGAGACAGTCTTACTCTGTCACCCAGGCTGGAGCGTAGTGGTGCAATCTCAGCTTACTGCAACCTCTGCCTCCCGGGTTCAAGTGATTCTCCTGACTCGGCCTCCCCAGCAGCTGGGATTACAGACACATGCCACCCCACTTGACTAATTTTTGTATTTTTAGTAAAGACAGGGTTTCACTATTTGGCCAGGCTGGTCTCAAACTCCTGACCTCAAGTGATCCGCCCCCCCATCGGCCTCCCAAAGTGCTGGTATTACAGGCGTGAGCCACCACAGCCAGCCAAACCTCTTTTTCTTTATAAATTACCCAGTCTCAAGTAGTTCTTCGTAGCAGTATGAAAATTGACTAATACAGGGATTCTCAGTGACTCCATCACTGACCTTGAGAGCCCAGATCTCATAGGGTGTAGGTATAAGAATCTCAGGTCCTCAGTTTCTCCTCCATCCCCTGTGTTCTGGCAGCACCTCCCATTACCTTTATGAATCCGCGTATTTTATTATACTGCCATTATTTTCTCTGACTCCTCCACAGAATTGTGGACTTTGCAGTAGGAACTATTTTGTTCTCTTGTTGCCTCCCTGGCTCCTGGCAGACCCTAGATGTACCTCGAAAATGTACTGATGTGTGAATGAATGAGCGGGTGATGTGTTCCAGGCGTCTCACCAGCCTGCCTTTCTTTATCTGCACACTCTTCAGTTTGCTAGGGTCCCTCTCAAAAACACAACCGGATCAGGAGTAGGGGGAGGGAGCAGAAGGGAGCTGCTGTAAAGCAACACACTGCTGTCAACATTTTTAAATGCACATAACCCAAGAGAACATGAACAGTATATTTTAGGAAGTCAGCCGTTTTTCTCATCCCTCATTTTTTGTTGCTGATTGTATTATAATATTGTAGGAAAGCAGCCAAAACAGTGCTACCACCTTCAATGCTGTCACATTGACTTTCTGGAAACTGTCAGGGCCACACCTTACTGTAGTTGAAATTCAATGGCATTGAGCTCTTGAGATTATAGATAATAATTTTCTAGAGTACACACAATGGTGTGTGAACATATGACTGGGCTGGAATCTATCAAAGTGCTTGCATGGGCTATTACAGATCATTGATGCATTACAGTAAGCCATTTGTGGATATTTTATGATGTATACACAGACCAACATCACTGGGATAGCAAAGGCTATCAGGATTTCACCTGCATAATAACAATCATTTGCAAGGAAAAAGATCTTATCAAAAATAAATTGATAATCTGTAGTAATGGACTGGGTTTTTGGTGGTTACTCATTATTTGGGGGACCAGTAGAGTTCATAGCATACTGACTAAATAGTGACTTTAGATCAGGATGTCTGGATTCCCATCCCAGCTCTATGACTTCATTCAAGTTACTTACCCTCTTTGAGCCTTACTTTTCTTATCTGTAAAATGGAAGTAATAATAGCACTGAGGCCTAAGGTATTGTGCAGCTTAAATATGATGATTCAAGTAAAGCACCGAGTGGTGCCAATATTCCTTTACCACTTTTTATCATCACTTGATGTATGTAGATTGTCAGTGTAGTAACACTTTTGGGAAGAAATGACACCCTTTAGAGTACCAATAGCAGTTGTATTTGTAAACCTCTTATATGGGTAGAGTTCTAATTTAACATATTTTTGCCCTTCTTAACTATTTTATATACATTAATTTATTTCTCTGGAGAATCTTTGAAATAAAAGTTAGCTTTAACTTTTAAACACTTAAAATTGAGAGTTGATATACAGCTCGTTAAAATAAATTACTGAAACTCTAGAAAAATAATAAACTATAAAGTTTTACTAATTCAAGGACTGCAGTATTGGGAAATATTGTGAAAACTAGTTATATAGAGAATAAATGAAAAATTAGAATATAGAGTTTGTATATATGGTATGAATATAATTAAGCAAATATTAGGTTGGTGCAAAAGTTATTGTGGTTTTGACATTAAAAGTATGGCAAAAACCACAATTACTTTGGAATCAACCTAAATATACACATTTTAAGATGTATAGAATTAAGTAACAGCTTGGGATAAGATGTTTAGATAAGTAAATGTTGTCATGAAGAATGGCTCTTTTTCTCTTTACTATCCAGTGTTTATAATGCTTCTGTAATTTTTTTGTTTTGTTTTGTTTTATTTTTTTGAGATAGTGTTTTGCCCCTGTTGCCTAGGCTGGAGTGCAGTGGCACAATCTCGGCTTACTGCAACGTCCACCTCCCGGGTTCAAGCAATTCTCCTGCCTCAGCCTCCCAAGTAGCTGGGATTACAGGTGCCCGCAACCACACCTGGCTAAGTTTTTGTATTTTTAATAGAGACGGGGGTTTCACCATGTTGGCCAGGCTGGTCTCGAACTCCTGACCACAGGTTATCCACCCGCCTCGGCCTCCCAAAGTGCTGGGATTACAGGCATGAGCTACCACGCCCAGCCCTCTAATGTTTTTATAATTAAAAAATTTTAAAGACCAAACATAAGTTATTCATTCTAATCACTCAAAATGATAGACATTAAAAAACCATATTGAATCTAAGTATGTCTTTTATTATAGCTAGGATATTTATTGAATTTATTTACACACTGTTGGTTAAAATCAAGTAACTGCTTTGTAAATTAACTAACCTCCTAGATGGCTAAGAGCAAACAGAGTCTCTTGGTTTTATGTTTAGGTACCCAACCAAGAACAATTCTCTTGAAACTCTTAGTCTGTGACATTTTGTAGACATTTCATAAAGGAGCTTTTCAAGGCCAGTGAGAAGTCAGCAACACAAACTTCTTTTGTGACCAGCTCAGGGGATCCCGAGATCAGCCTGGTCTCTGAAGCGTATGAGGAGATATCCAGTTACAGCTCAGGGCAGGGGCAGATCTGGTTCATCATGTGATTGCAGTGACAGCCTGCCAAGCTCACAGCTGCCTTGCAGGGGATGCAGGCCCACCTGCCAGCCCCATTATTCCCATTTAGGGTCAGGCCCACAGGGACTTTTCCCATTAAACCCTGAATGTCTTCATTTTCAAGAAGTTTTCAAAGCATCATGAAAGACTCAGCAGGGCAAATGATGATGTGATTGAACCCATCTCAGTTTATTAAACAGCAGGACTATTTATATGTTTCAGTTGGTCCTGCCCTTTGTCCATCCCAGGCTGTCCCCAAAGTGTCTCTTGAAACTGGTCACAGTTTTACAATAAGCAAAGGTGATTTACCTAGGTAAGTCTTTGCCCCAGAAAGTGACAAGAAGAAAACCTGCTTTTTTGTTGGTTTGAAGAATCCCATATGGTAGACTCTGACACATCTCATAGCAAATGTTCTTGTTCTTATGACCAAACGTCTTCCTAAATTTTAAAAAAAAATTAAATATTGACTAAAAGTAGGTGACATTTTGCATATACAAAATTGTTGAACATGTAAAAATGCCTCTGGTACTGGAATATGTCTTCACACTGACAGCCCTGCCCAAGACTTGCTCATCATTCCAGGAGGTATACCTCTATTTTGACATTTCCTTTAAAGGGAAATCCTTTCGAATGCATGCAATAAGGTGTAGGAGAGCAGGCCAGGAATGGTGGCTCACGCCTGTAATCCCAGCACTTCGGGAGGCTGAGGTGGGCGGATCACTTGAGGTCAGGAGTTCGAGACCAGCCGGGCCAACATGGTGAAACCTCGTCTCTACTAAAAATACAAAAATTAGCTGGGTGTGGTGGTACATCCCTGTAATCCCAGCTACTTGGGAGGCTGAGGCAGAAGAATCGCTTGATGCCTGGAGGCGGAGGCTGTAGTGAGCTGAGATCGCGCCACTTCACGCTCCGGCCTGGGTGATGGAGCGAGCCTCCAACTCAGAAAAAAGGAGAATGGAGAGCATTAGTCACTGAGATTTCTACATGTCATAGTGGAATATAAGTCAGTTTGGATTCCTACATTGTTTGAGTAGATTTTTTGAATTTTATATATTTTTTAATTGATGCATTATAGTTATACATATTTATTGGTACAATTTGATGTTTCAGTACATATCTGTGTTGTATAATGATCTAGCCAGGGTAGTTAGTGTGCCCAGCACCTTATGTATTTATTGTTTCTTTGTGGTGAGAACATTCAAAAGCCTCTCTTCTTAGCTATTTGGTAATATACAGTATTTTACTGTTAACTGTAATCACCCTACTGCACAGTAGAACACCAGAATTTATTCCCCCTACCTAATTGTAACTTTGTACCCATTGACCAACCTCTCCCCTCTACCCCCTTCCCAGTCTCTGGTCACCACCATTCTTATTTGAGTAGATTTTAAAAATCCACTAAAGTTTACGGAGGCTGTTTAGGAAAAACTCTCAGACTGGTTTTCCTCTACTCTCACACTGCAACAATCAACACGGAAGACTTCTGTGACCAAAGGTGTGAGAGTTTTTCCCCACCAACAAGCAGCAGACACCAGCAAGTCCAGGCCTTCAGAACCTCTAACCAACCAGCTTTGACTTGGGGTTCTTATGACTCTCCTTTTTTGGTTCAATTAATTTGCTGGAGTGGCCCACAGAACTCAGGGAGACACTTATGCTTGCTGTTTTATTATAAAGGATATTACAAAGGATACAGATGAAGAGATGCCGAGGGTGAGGTATGGAGTAAGGCACGCAGAGCTTCCATGCCTTCCCTGGGTGCCACCCTCCAGGAACCTCTACATGTTCAGCTGTCCAGAAGCTCCCTGCACCCTCTTGGGTTTCTATGGAGGCTTCATTACATAGGCATGATTGACAACCATGTAGAAATGTGATTGAACAAAAAGGGTATGATCTCAGACTAACAGACTGAGTGGAGGAATCCAGCAAGGCTTGTCTGGTTAATTCTTCTTGGCCTCTCTGTACAGCATTCTTTCCTCGAAGGTATGGGGCAAGACCCTCTCAGGAATGAGAGTTTTTTGACCCACAATCAGCTTAGAGTCCTGCCTGGGCAAGTAGAAGAAAAACAGGAGGAGTTCAGACAGAGAGATTCTGTTTTCTAGGTTCTGCTCCTGAGGCCTGAAGTGACCCAAGGCTATAACAAACGACTGCACCAAGGGCTATTGGAAGTTATGAGCCAGGAACCACGGATGAATGCCTACACACACAGACACACGCACACACAAAATCATAATATCACAGAGACCAACTTTCACTTTTCTCCTGCTGTTGTGCTATGTACAATCATCGGTGGGAAGAAAAGCATTTTGCTATTTCAAATGTCCTCATATCCGAACCGATCATGGATAATATGTTGTTTAGGAAATCTGTCTGGTTCATTGGATTAAAGTTTGGATCTTACATTTTCTATAAAATATAGTATAATCAGAATAATTTTTTTTTTCCTTTGGAGACAGAGTCTCACTCCGCTGCCCAGGCTGGAGTGCAGTGGTGCAATCTCAGCTCACTGCAACCTTCGCCTCCCAGGTTCAAGCAATTCTCCTGCCTCAGCCTCTTGAGTAGCTGGGGCTACAGGCATGTGCCACCACGCCTGGCTAATGTTTTGTATTTTTGGTAGAGATGGGGTTTAACCATGTTGGCCAGACTGGTCTCAAGCTCCGGAGCTCAAGTGATCCACCCCCTTTGGCCTCCCAAGGTGCTGGGATTACAGGCATAAGCCATCGTGCCTGGCCAATGAAAATAACTTAAATGTTCTCTTTATTAAAAACAGTCTAAAATTTATATGAAGTTGTAATTTCATCCAAAGTAAAAACCCTTTTTTTTTACTTTTTTATTTTAAAAATGAACCATTTTATGTACTTATTTATTTTTATTTTTTTTAAAGACAGTCTCACCTTGTTGTCCAGGCTGGAGTGCAGGGGCGTGATCTCGGCTCACTGCCATCTCCTCCTCCTGGGTTCAAGCAATTCTTCTGCTTCAGTTTACCAGGTAGCTGGGATTACAGGCATCCGCCACCATGCCCAGCTTATTTTTGTATTTTTAGTAGAGATAGGGTTTCACCATGTTGGCCAGGCTGGTCTTGAACTCCTGATCTCAGGTGATCCACCTGCTTCAGCCTCCCAAAGTGCTGGGATTATAGGCATGAGCCACCATGCCTGGCCAGATTTAAGGATTTTAACCAGTGGGGTCACGTGGAGGCTCAGTGACCCCAGAAGGCAGCTCACTTCCGTTTTCTACGTGGGGGTGTCCAGGGAAAATCTAGCTCATAAGGAAGGATAAGCACAGGAGCCCCTTGATGGGAAGCCATCTCATGGCAGGGGAGTGGGGGATTGGTGGTGGGGGACAGCGGTTATTCACACTTTCCGAAGGAGAGGGTTTTCCACGCTATCTGAGCCCCCTGGCCATAAATTCCCCATTTGGATCCACTGGAAACATCGGGTTTGGCAATGGAGGAAGAAGGAAAAAGCTTTGCAGCCAAGAAGCAAGTCTGAGGGGAAGGGTGGGAGACCCTCCTGTCTTTGAAGATGTGAACTATTTCCCAGGGGCCATTTGCTCCCTGACGCCTGTGCCACTTGGAACATCAGGTGGATCATCACTTCTAGGAACTCGAGTTGAATGGCTGTTTGAATTGTCTTAGGTCTACAGCCTTCACCCTTGAGATGAAAAGGCTTTGTCTAGTCTCCCACACTCTCCCCCAGGAATCATGTGCTGTTAGTTCAAGGAACAGAATCTAAGATGATAAGAAGGAATCGTTCCTTCCAGGCTTTCTTCAAGGTCTTTGAATTACTTTTGAAGGTCTCCAGCTCTTCATCCTCATGGCTCATCTTGTCTTTTGCTTCAGAACTTTTCTCTTCTTGTTCCAAGTCATGATCTGCCTTGACAGGTAATATCCTGAGAAGCTCCATTTCTTTCTGACAACGTTCATTCATTTCCTTTCCTCTGTCCTGAAGATTTTGAACTGCACTTTCAGTTGAGGTTCCCTCAATCTAAAGCTTGTTAAGATGGTCTGTCAGGTCAGTTTTTGTGTCCTCTTTTTTAGAAATGTTGGCATAGAGTTTATTTTTCTCTTTCTTCTGGGTGTTGAGATGCACACAACCCAGCAGCATTAGTCGGTTTCCTCCTGGCTTCTCTTGCTGCTCATCCACATGGTCTCCATCTCCTGTGTCCCAGTTGCCAACTGCGTTCTCTTCTCCAATGGGAGCTGCCAGGTCTTTAACCTTTCACACAGCTTCCTCTGGTCTTCATCTGACCTTCCTTAGAGACTCTAGAGCCCTGTATGAAAACCCTGAGTTTTTTTGTTTTTTTTTTTCCTTTTGTCCTTAATAGTATTAAGCTTATTGTATTTTTTCCACTGTGTCTTTATGGATTTAGTTTCTGCTTATAGAGATTAGCTCTTTCTTGCAGTATCAAGACATCAGCTCATCTTAATCTGTACATGGTGATTTTTCTTTCCCAAATTGGTTTATTATAAACCCGAGATGCACCAGATCACATGTTTGGACAAGTTCAAGGATGTGGCATTCTGGGCTTGTATCTTCTTCCACCACGGGGTAAAACCTGACGAGAGCTTTACTTTTACTAGAATTAGTGCTGAGCTCTAATGGCATGTTCTCATTTCTCTGTGTAGAAAGGTTTTATTTTTTGTTTGTTTTGTTTCTGCCTACGGAGAAATTCTGCCTAAGCTAAGGGAATTGTTAACACACCAGCTATCCCAGCACATAGTACCACCTTCTGTTAATAATCAAGGAGGACAAGACTTGGGCCCACATCATTAGATAATTCTGTACAAAACAATGCATTGTATCACAGGTTGGCCAAATGTGTGGCTCATGGCAGGACAGTTTCTCTGTAACACCCCAAGCTGCCACAGCTTGGCCACAACACAGCAAGAATATTGGGCAGGGATCTGCCCCAAACCAAGGTTGCACCCGGCAGCCAGAATGGACCATGAGTGGAGAGGGTCAATGGGGGTGCAGCCCTGGTCCAAGAGAAACTCACACCCTTAATCCTACCCATAGCTGCTGCTTTCCACTTCTTGAACTTTTGTTTTCTGTAGCCCTTGAGGCCACACCTCATCATCTGCACATGCTGTTCCCTCTGCCTGGAAAGCCCATCCCCTGAAAGCACACATGGGGACAATATCTATCTGCAAGCTCCTCACCCCTGTGACAGCAGTTCTCAGGGCAGGGCCAAGCACAGAGTGGGGGCTCAGTGCTCCATGCATTTTATAGAAGGACGAGTGAGTGATTGGGTGACAGGGACAAAGCCACATTTGCTGTCCCTGAAGGTTCGCACATAATGCCCTGCTGACAGCATACCAAGCCTACCAGAGCTTTCAACTCCTTTCAGAATTCTGTGCTGGGAGGTGGAGAGAAGAGGCGGCAACAGCTTCTGGCCTGGGTGATCCCCGTTCCCATTCCTCTACTCAAGTAGATTTGAAAGCAGCATATCTTGTGTGAATACTCAGTCTTAAGTAGTGAGTCATAGGAGCAGCTGCTGCTGCTGTTAGAAAATGGGAGTCCATAGACTTTTCTACAATGCTGTGTAGAAACAGTGGAATCCAATGCAATAGAGTTGATGCTACAGAGAGAATATCAATGGCCTTAGGGGGCTTTAAAAAAAAAAAAAATCCGGCCGGATGTGGTGGCTCACGCCTGTAATCCCAGTGCTTTGGGAGGCCGAGGCAGGCAGATCATGAGGTCAGGAGTTCAAGACCAGCCTGACTAATATGGTGAAACCCTGTCTCTACTAAAAATACAAAAATTAGCCGGGTGTGGTATCAAGCGCCTGTAATCCCAGCTACTCAGGAGACTGAGGCAGGAGAATCACTTGACCCCGGGAGGCAGAGGTTGCAGTGAGCCGAGATCATACCACTGCACTCCAGCCTGGGTGACAGAGCGAGACTCAGTGTCAAAAAAAAAAAAAAAAAAAAAAAAATTTCTGATGGTTTTGTAGTATTTGTTTACCGTGGGTTAATCATTCATTTGCTTTATCTGTTTGTTCCATGACATGTCGTTTCTTCCTAACTGGTCTGTAGTTTTTTTCCTCTTTTAGACTGCTGCAGATTCACGTTTATAATGTTTCTTGACTTCGCAGGTACTTCTGGTGTAATCCAGGCCCTGATACCTGGCCCAGAGCAGGGGAAAAATAACTCACCATTATTCTTAGCTCACACCTCTCCCACTCAACCCCAAGAAGTTAGTGCTGTTTTTACCAGAAAAGCATGAAAGAGCCACGCTTGTACTTTAGAAACAAATGTTGCTGGAGAGAGGCCAAAGGCAGGAGAGAGTAAGCGGGTAGTGAGGGTGTAGGTGAGTGGAGCATGTTAATGGATGCTTCTCCCTAAAGTGTCTACTTTTCCCTCCTCCATGCCATTCGCTGCAGTGGGCACTAGCAAAAGTTTGAGTTTTGCTTCCACAGTGGAGGAAAAAAACCACAACATGTTAATTAAGAAGGTTGTGGGGTTTTGTTGTGGGAAGCTAGAAAAGCGGCTGACCACTGAAATGGAAGCTATTTACAGGAATATGTAGTGTGAGCCATGTAAGGTGAGATGTGGGGTGTGGGCCCTGTGCCCAGCCCTCAGTCACTCCTCTCCTCCGCAGTGGCCAGCTGCATCTAGGATGAAGAAGGAAAGGAGACCATGTCTAGATGACACCTGCTGAGCTCCCCCAGGACAGGCCTGCCTGAGCCCCCAGCCCTACAAAACCAATTCATGCCTGACAGCTAGAATTTGACAGCTGAAAATGCCTAGGAACGAATGGTCCTATCCTCTCATTTTACAGAAAAGTAAACTGAAACTAGAGAGGCCAAGTGACTTGCCCAAAGTCTCTCTCTAACTGACTTGGACAAATCCTTGCATCACTAAGTCTGTGACACTTTACTTTTACTAGATCTGAACATTTTAATGCATTTTAATATCCACTATTTGTCAGAGCTTTGTTACTCTAATTACATCTGACATTACTGTGGAGTTCTTTTGCATATTAAGAAACAAAAGTCTTCATTTTTGTTTGTTTTTGAGACAGAGTCTTGCTCTGTTGCCCAGGCTGCAGTGCCATAGCACAATCTCGGCTCACTGCAACCTCCGCCTCCTGGGTTCAAGTGATTCTCCTGCCTCGGCCTCCCAAGTGGCTCGGACTACAAGGCGTCCGCCACCACACGTGGCTAATTTTTGTATTTTTTAGTAGAGACGGGGTTTCACCGTGTCTTCACCTCGGTTTCTGCAGGCCCCAGGAGACGGGCAGTGATAGGCTGTCTGCCTGGTCCCTTTCCTGTCCTCTTGCACTGGGCCCTGTTGTAAGTTAAATGCCCCCACCTCTTGACCCTCTTCACAGACTGTTCCTTCAAAACTTTATGTTTCCACCATCTTGTTCTCCCTGCGCAAAGAACACATCTCTGGTAGCTTTTTCTAAAGGAAGCTCTGTGCTTTCCCAAGGCTGGGAGGAGGTAATGGCCCTGCCTAGTTCCATGTTGCTGATTCTAGACACCTTCTTTTTATTCCTTGTACAGAAGCCCTTCCTCTTCAGGGGTCTGGCCACCTGGAAGGATCTTGCCCTCTCTTGTTCCTTGCAACTCCCATGCATAGCTCTGGCTCATTCCTCCACACTCATGGAGGCCTTGGATGCCTTTCTTAGATGCTCCTCACTACCAAGGCCAGTGGCCTTCACCGCCACACCTGAGTTCTCGTTATCCGAGGAAACTCCTCCCCTGCTGACATGGAGCAGTGCTCTGTTACTGTCACTGCCTGTCCTACGGGTGTGCCCAGTGTGCTTATTCTGCAAGAGAGAGACCTACCCAGTCTCCTGCCTTCATATCGTTCTTTCCTACCATCTCCACACCATGCAGTCATTAGTTCAGCCATTCCTCTTGAAGTTATTTTGACTTCCATCCAAGCTGATCACTCTCTCTTCTGAACCACTTCTGTGTCTGGCCCATATTTCTCTCAGTACCTGTTGGTTTACAGCTGGGAGGGGATTACTTAGGATCTGGTTGTGTCCCTAGCACCTAGTAAATCCCTTCACATACTGCTGGCATGGAGGGCATGCTTTGTTGAGCTGATGGAAACTACTGATGGGTCATTAACATTTGAAACATATTAGTATATTCAGTAAAAATACTGACAAAGGAGGCAAATCTATGTCCCCCTTGAAAAAATTATGCGGCCAGACATGGTGGTTCACACCTGTAATCCCAGCACTTTGGGAGACCAAGGTGGGAGGATCACTTGAGGCCAGGAGTTCGAGACCAGCCTGGCCAACATAGTAAAACCCCATCTCTACTAAAAATACAAAAAATTAGCTGGGTGTGGTGGCGGACACCTATAGTTCCAGCTACTGTGGGGCTGAGGCATGACATTTGCTTGAACCCAGGAGGCAGAGGCTGTGGTGAGCCGAGATTGTGCTACTCCACTCCATCCTGGGCCACAGAGCAAGACTCTGTCTCAAAAAAAAAAAGAAAGAAAAGAAAAGAGATGAAGGTCGTAGAAAAAATATTCACTCCAAAAATTCTACTGTATGACTCTTTTTCCAGATTCGATTATGTAACTTAAAACTGTGATCAAAGTAATGTATGCATGTAATTTAAAAACAAAATAGATAAATAAGTTTTTAATGAAAAGCAACCATTCCCTCCTTCCCTACCTCTAGTCTTGAATTACAGGGTCAACCACTTTTAAATGTTCTGTTTTCAGTTTTTCTGGTGCTTACTGCCATATCTGTAAGTTTAATCTCAAATAGGGCTAATGAAAAACAGCCCTAAAAAATAATGAAGAGTCATAAAATATGTAATAATCATTGTTCACATGGAATCATTCTTACTAGTTTAATTATGAAAATCATTAAAAATATTCTAGACAAATGCCTTCTATGTAATGATATTATTGAATTGAACATATTCATCTCTCACTTTTCTCTTTATCTTTTAGAGTTAGAAAGAAAATGTTTTTGAGATGCTTGTATATTTTAACAGTCAGAATAAAAGTGGTCTTTTTTTCTCCCCTCTCATTCCTTTCCCATGTTCTCTGCCTCTTGTGGGTTACAGTATGGGAAGTTATAGCACCTGATTTGCAAAACCATGATAAGCACCGTATGTAGCTCTTTAAAGCTATAGCTTACTCTGCCTTTGAATCCTGTCTCCAAAGCTGGAGTTAGAAAGTGGCTGTCTCTCCACTCTAAGCCAGCATTATGAGAAACGTTAGTGAGGAGATGCATGCTTTTTGAAAAATGGCACAATCTAGATGCCTCAATTCGCAGTGCGAAATGGCTGCCTATGGTTGAAAATAAGTAGGTAGGTAGAGACTGTAGCACATTTAATTAAAACTACTGTGCTAAAAAAAAAATTGTAGCAATTATATATTATTAACCTAAGTGGTGCCAAGGCTTTGAAGTTGTTTGCTATGCCCTTGATTGCATGCCCTCTGAGCTCGGCTGTTCAGTTATGTAGGTATTTAGAAGAAGAGCAACACAGTAAATTTAAGTACCAAATTAGGATCTTTGGAATTCTGTGCGACATATCTAAGCTATTGCTACATGAATCCAATCTTTTGCTGCTATAGTTAGACGGTGATTGTGCCGTTTTTCCTAGCCCACTCCCCAATTAGACATTGTTTAGTTGATTGGAAAATGCATGTTGTATATGTCAACTAAAAACAGGTTGTCATTTTTGGGCTTAAATGGAGGAGTCTTTTCTTTTCAGCTATAGTGAATGAATAAAGAAAGTGAAGATCTGAGAAGAACTGTGCTGAGTCCATTATCATAAGAAAGCCAAGCTTTGCAAATGTAGGGCTTAGTAGTCATTATATAGTGTGTCAGGCAGCTGGGGCCATCCCTGGCTAAGAAGAGACTGGAATGTACTGTTCTTTATTAATAACTCTGCAAGGTGGCAAGGGTTTCAGGGAAAAGAATAAAGTAAGTTTCGAGATTTGATTTTATAGTTTTAAGCTGTTCTCAGCTACAGTTACCAAACAGAAAAGGCTTATTGAGTGCCTCAGACATGCCTGACAGCTAGAATTTGACAGCTGAAAATGCCTAGGAACGAATGGTCCTATCCTCTCATTTTACAGAAAAGTAAACTGAAACTAGAGAGGCCAAGTGACTTGCCCAAAGTCCCTCTCTAACTGACTTGGACAAATCCTTGCATCACTAAGTCTGTGACACTTTACTTTTACTAGATCTGAACATTTTAATGCATTTTAATATCCACTATTTGTCAGAGCTTTGTTACTCTAATTACATCTGACATTACTGTGGAGTTCTTTTGCATATTAAGAAACAAAAGTCTTCATTTTTGTTTGTTTTTGAGACAGAGTCTTGCTCTGTTGCCCAGGCTGCAGTGCCATAGCACAATCTCAGCTCACTGCAACCTCCGCCTCCTGGGTTCAAGTGATTCTCCTGCCTCGGCCTCCCAAGTGGCTCGGACTACAAAGCGTCCGCCACCACACGTGGCTAATTTTTGTATTTTTTAGTAGAGACGGGGTTTCACCGTGTTGGCCAGGGTGTCTCGAACTCCTGATCTCAGGTGATCTGCCCGCCTCAGCTTCCCAAAGTGCTGGGATTACAGGCGTGAGCCACTACGCCCGGCGCCTTCATTTGTTTACTGAAGTAAACATTTCTTGAGCATTTGCTGTGTTCAAGGCACTCTGCTATTTTTCTTTTCTTTTTTTAAAGTACTGTACAGATTTTTAATGATATTTGCTTTCACCACACTTCAGTAAGACCATTTCATCAGAGTAGTTAAAATTGTGAAATAGGTAACATTTGTGCTGCTGCCTCTCAACATATCACTCTCACACTCTCCCCCTCCTAGCAACTCTTCTCCTTTTCCCTGTCAGACAGTTATTGCTCTAATATTGGTAAAAGTCTCATCGCTCATTGTAGCATCCTACCCCAAATGCTCCTTCAGGTAGCTCACTCTTTTTTTTTTTTTTAATTATACTTCAAGTTCTAGGGTACATGTGCACAACGTGCAGGTTTGTTACATATGTATATATGTGCCATGTTGGTGTGCTGCACTCATTAACTCGCCATTTACATGAGGTATATCTCCTAATGTTGTCCCTCCCCGCTTCCCCACCCCACGACAGGCCCCGGTGTGTGATGTTCCTCTTCTTGTGTCCATGTGTTCTCATTGTTCAAGTCCCACCTATGAGTGAGAACATGCGGTGTTTGGTTTTTTGTTCTTGCAATAGTTTGCTGAGAAAGATGGTTTCCAGCTTCATCCATGTCCCTACAAAGGACATGAACTCATCCTTTTTTATGGCTGCATAGTATTCCATGGTGTATATGTGCCACATTTTCTTAATCCAGTCTATCATTGATGGACATTTGGGTTGGTTCCAAGTCTTTGCTATTGTGAATAGTGCTGCAGTAAACACACGTGTGCATGTGCCTTTATAGCAGCATGATTTATAATCCTTTGGGTCTATACCCAGTAATGGGGTGGCTGGGTCAAATGGTATTTCTAGTTCTAGATCCTTGAGGAATCGCCACACTGTCTTCCACAATGGTCGAACTAGTTTACAGTCCCATCAACAATGTAAAAGTTTTCCTATTTCTCCACATCCTCTCCAGCACCTGTTGTTTCCTGACTTTTTTATGATAGCCATATTTTTCAAGTTATGGCTTGGTAGCTTAATATAAAATTTAGTGTTCAACTCAAGACTACAGCATTCTTTGGCTCCTTCTGATCAATAGCTTATCCCATATGGGAATTATCAAGCATTCATACAAAGTATATTTCTTGGTGCACATGCAGGAAGTGTGGTTGAAAAGGTTTATGGGATGTTTAGCCCTCTGCCGTCCAATACAGTAGCAAATAGCCACATTTGACCACTTAAATTAGAATTAACATTATTTAAAAATAATTAAAAATTTAGTTCTCTGGCCACACAACCAAATTTGGAAATGTACTGGACAGAGCAGATATATAGCATTGCCATCATCATAGAAATGTCTATTAGACAACACAGTTCTATCCCTATTTATGCCAAAGTGACTTATAATGAGTCTAGATCTGGAAGTGAGAGACCTGAATTTGAACTCCACATTCACGACTTGCCTTGTTCTATAAGCTGTAAGGTCTCAGGCGGAGCCTTTAACCTAGAAACCTCCCATTTCCTTTGGGTAAAATGAGGTTACATCTCCTACAATGTCTGTAAAATGCTTCCAGTTATACCTAAAGTGATGACACAGACAAAGATAGAAGTTGGGGTTTTTGTTAACTTGGTTAGCAACTAAAAAATATTAATACTTGATGATCTTTGCCTCTTTGCTTCATGGGGAATTCAAGGAATAGTGTCTCAAATTCTTTTGCTCTGTGGGAGCATTCTGCACCCTGCAATCAGCTGTGCCTTTATTCTTTAGTGTATTGTACAACAAAACATTGCCTTCTGCCAAACTTCCTGCTCAGGTTTGCCCTTCACTCAGTCAGATTTTCTTGTAAGCCTCAATGTAGTGTTATGGTTATGACTGTGGGCTCTGGAGACAATCACCTTGCTCTGCCAGCTCTGCCACATGCTCATAGTGTGACCTTGGCAAGTCTAATCTTATTTTATCATCCGTAAATGGGAGGGAGCAGGATTTAAATAAAAGGGCATATGCCATAGAGTTTTGTGGGGGTTAAATGATCTATTATCCATGTACTTGGCCTAGTGGCTAGAACTTAGTAAGTTCCTTATAAATTATTCTTGTTAATAATAATATGATGATGATGTATTAATAATTTAGTGAATTATCTGGTACGAGTATAAAGTCCAGACACAGATCTTGATCACCAAAAGATAGAATGCGTGACAGCCAAAGTGTTGAGGTTTACTAGAGAGACACTTTCTTACCTATAGTTGAACAAGTCAGGGAAGCTGGTATGTGGTTCTTTCTCCATGTTCCCCTATCCTCTGCACAGGGTCTCAAAGGCAAATAAATGCCTAGGAGAGGCAGGCAGGTAATACACAGGCAGAAAGCAGACTGTGGGTAAGAGATTGCAGAGAATAGAAAGGATTTAATTAGACTGGAGAATGTGTACCCTGTGTAAGTGGTCTAAATCCATTGCCAAGCATCGTTTAGCCAGTTACAATCATGTGAATCATGTGGGAATGGAGTATTAGTAAATGATGTTTATATGAAATCTCCAAATGTCAAGTATTGGCTTAATTTTTATTTAAAACTCTGTGTATACCAGACAGAATATGTTTGTGGGCTGACGCTGGCCCATGAGCCATCACTTTACCATCTTTTCTTTAAGGCAACATTTCCCAGTGTCTTCCCAAGAATGCTAATGCTGTGAGTTGTTAATTTGGAATTACTTGGAAAGAAGGTCCTATAGCCAAATAAATTTAGGAAACCTTCGTTCTGTGACCAAATTACATTTAGAAAATACTTTACCTTGGGTTTCATTCCCAAAATTTATTTGATCAGAGAACCTTGCTCCCAAAGACTAGTGAACCTCTCCATGGGGCTACACAAGGGAGATGAGTGTCAGTATTTTGGAGAATGACAACAACAGGGGCAGATCTCAAGGACCTCTTTTTATATAATAGACATAAATTGAATCTTAGTTGACATTTAGGAAGAAGTCATTATCTTAAGTTACTCACATTTTGTGATGCAAATGGAACCATTGAATGTCCATTTTGTTAGATTTTCTGTTTTTAAATAAAAGATCTTATCATCTGTCACCTATTGCCAGAACATATGTGCTATTCGATATGGTTTATATAGGAATAGATATTGAAATAATTGCTTTTGTTTGGAAATTAGCTTAATATGTTAGCATAAGAATATGTGCAGCCAAATTTAGGATTGATAATATTATGAGAACTAGAGCAACTAGAACAATGCTTATGAGAATAATGTTTGGACATGTCAGCTGTACTTTCAACTTTCCTACTCTTTTATTATTGCAATGACTTTTATTTGGCACAAAGGGATATTTTCATGTTCATCAATGAAATTTGTGTATAGTCTATGGCAAGAGGTGAAAAAAATTCCTCTAAAAGGAATTCAGTTAGCCTTCTATTTAGGCTGTAACTCTGACATGCTCTCAAGAATTCTTTTGGTAACAACCTCAATTTACCTTGTCTGCTATTTCAGATGTGTCTTAAAATAGCATAATTTCCCACAGTTTTATTAAAATTGTGGTGCCTCTGAACTTAGTAAAATGTTTCTGCATTAGATTTAATTTAATTACATTTTCATGTGTTTTTATTCGGAAGCTCAAATTCAATTTGAGAACACAGTTAACTAATCCAGTCTTTCTGGGGATTTTATTTTGATTAGCCTTTGGATTTGGGGGAGGGAGATAGATTTTTTTCTTTGATGTTTTTCATAGGTATTTCTGGACATGAATATAGGAATCAGAGAACAAGAAGGCACAAAAGACTCACTCACCTGAAGCTGAATCTATTTCAAACACTGAGAATAAGAAAGCTTTGGGTACATGGAGTGGAGGTGTCTCACACCCTTGGCACAGCTGCTTCACTGTGATAAGAAAGCAGAGCTCGATTTATGCTGACTTTGTATCTAACCAGTTTATCCTGCAAAGTATTGGGAGAGAAAAGGAAGAAATTCCTGTGAAATACAGCTAATGTTGGTCTTTCAAAGCACAGAAAATGAAAAGCTGTGAGCATGACGCAAACTTGCAGGGGGGACTCCCAGCAGGATTTCCTGTGGTGGAAAGGAAGCTTGTTGGAAGGTTTTTAATTCATTCAGAAATGTGGAGACCAATATGGCTGAGAGCTGGGTTTCACAGTTACAGAATCTAATATAATACAGTCAGCTCAGGACATCCCACTCCTAAGTTATAAGAGAATTAAGCATTCTGCGTTCATTCTGAACAGTCATATTGTTATCTTGAATGAGAACATTTTCCTTGGACATTTAATGTGTTCTCTTCTAATAATTTTAAAAGGTAATTGTCAGATAAAATGAACACTTCATTGGGCACTTCTGTCTCTGTTCCAATATGGGAAATTTCCTTAAATTAAAATATAAATCATTCCAGGTTTTAAACTGAATGTGTTGCGGAGACTTTTAGGAGATTTATATTACATAAATATTATAAAACAGAAGGAAAGTCTACAAACAATCCAGAATTATTCAATCTGGAATCATTTGAAACGATAGTATTAATCAAGACTCAAAGCATTGGTTATAAGCTATTAAATGTATATTGACGTTATTTTAGTTAATTTCTATAGTATCTTCACATTTCCCACTGTTAGATATTGTTTTAAATTTTAAAAAAGACAGAAAACGTTTAAGTTTGAATGCGTAGATACCTTTTGGTAAAAGGAATGCTAAGGAAACCTCACGTGTTTGCCTTTTTTGTTTTAAATTGGACCAGTTTAGTCTATTGGAAAAAGTATGACATATGTTTCATTTCTTACCTCTTTGACCACATGTCATTGGTTAAGTTTCACTATTGTTTTTGCCAGCTTACTTAGAAGCAGCTGAGTTACCATTACTACATTAAAAAGTACTAAAGTATGATGTGCCATATCTTAAAACTTCCTCAAGAATGAAGTTTACCTTCTCAAAAATAGAACCAGGCTGGGCACGATGGCTCACACCTGTAATCCCAGCACTCCTAGCACTTTGGGAGGCAGAAGTGGGTGGATCACTTGAGTTCAGGAATTTGAAACCAGCCGGGGCAACATAGTGAAACCTTGTCTCTACAAAAAATACAAAAATTAGCTGCGTGTGGTGGCATACACCTGTGGTCCCAGCTACTCCAAAGGCTGAGATAGGAGAATCACCTGCAGTGAGCCATGGAGTGCCATTGTACTCCAGCCTGGGTGACAGAGTGAGATCCTGTCTCCAAAAAAGAAAAAAGGGAACCAGGTTTGCTACATAATGGGAATATTACAAATTGTACTTTTGTTGTTAAAAGAAAAACCTTAGGCCGGGCGCGGTGGCTCACGCTTGTAATCCCAGCACTTTGGGAGGCCGAGGCGGGCGGATCACGAGGTCAGGAGATCGAGACCACGGTGAAACCCCGTCTCTACTAAAAATACAAAAAAATTAGCCGGGCGTAGTGGCGGGCGCCTGTAGTCCCAGCTACTCGGAGAGGCTGAGGCAGGAGAATGGCGTGAACCCGGGAGGCGGAGCTTGCAGTGAGCCGAGAGGGCGCCACTGCACTCCAGCCTGGGCGACAGAGCGAGACTCCGTCTCAAAAAAAAAAAAAAAAAAAAAGAAAAACCTTAGACCAATTAAATTTAACTGAGTTTGAGCAAAGAACAATTCACCAGTCCTGCAGCTACTGAACCAGAATAGGTTCAGAGAGACTCCAGCACAGCTACTTGGTGGAAGTTATGGACAGAAAAAGAAAAGTGGCTACAGAAATTGGAAGTGAGATACAGAACCACCCAGATTGGTTACACCTCTGCGTTTGCCTTATTTGAACATGGTTTGAACAGCTGGCCACCTTTGATTGGCCAAAACTTGGTGATTGGCACAAGAGTAGGTTACAGACTGTTTACACATCCAGTTAGGTTACAGTTCATTATGTACAGTGAAACCTTGGGCTAAACTTAAAATATGTAAGGAGGCAGCATTAGGCTAAACCTAATTTAACAGTGTGTGCATGTGATTTTAAAAATCTCTATATTGTATATGTTTGCAAGAGTTTAAGCGGAAGCTGTGAAGTGACTCCTTATATAATAAATGTGAGGTATCTTTTCTCCAGTGTATCTGCCTTTAGAAATAACTCACTAATAAATATGAGGCACTGAACTCGATGCAGAGGGCGTGTTACTGTCAAAAAACTTTATAGAAGCTTCATAGAGCTCTTAACAGGGTTTATTTTATTTGGGGGGACAACATGTAATAAATTGTAGTCTTAAACTGATACAGATTTCCTGATACCTCCAATGGACTATTCTGCCTTTAATTTGGTAAATAAATGATGTTGATGACAACAGCTTTGCAACAGCTTTGCAGTTATGAACTAAGCAATGCCTTATATCTCCGTTTGCCCTTGCTTTCTTGCTTTTTTCTTTTTTTGAGATGGAGCCTCACTCTGTCACCCAGGCTGGAGTGCAGTGGTACGATCTCAGCTCACTGCAGCCTCTGCCTCCCGGGTTCAAGTGATTCTCCTGCCTCAGCCTCCCGAGTAGCTGGGACTACAGGTGCATGCTACCACGCCCAGCTAATTTTTTGTATTTTTGGTAGAGACAGAGTTTCACTGTGTTAGCCAGATGGTATCAATCTCCTGTCCTTGTGATCCACCCGCCTCAGCCTCCCAAAGTGCTGGGATTACAGGTGTGAGCCACCTGCGCCTGGCCATGCTTTTTTCTCTAATTAAAAATAGGGCTGGGTTTGGTGACTGACACCTGTAATCTCAGCACTTTGGGAGGATGAGGCGGGAGGATCAGATGAGGCCAGGAGTTCTAGACCAGCCTGGACAACATGGCAAAATGCTGTCTCTACTAAAACACAAAAAATTAGCCAGGTGTGGTGGCATGCACCTATAGTCCCAGCTACTTGGGAGTCTGAGGCATAGAATAGCTTGAACCTGGAGGCAGAGACTTGCAGTGAGCTGAGATCATGCCACTGCATTCCAGCCTGGGTGACAGCGAGACTTTTATCTCAAAAAATAAATAAATAGCAAAGAAATTATTGTTTAGGATTTTGTACTATCAAACCTAAGTAAAAAAACAATGTATGCTAAAGAAAAGGTTTATGTATAACAGGAGTGAGCAGTAGAGGTGATAAAACACATCTATTTGAGAATGTTTATAGATTATGACCTCTCAACCACACTTGTGCACCTATTTTTTTTTTTTTTTTTAAATGAGAGACAGTTCTGACCTGCTGGTTTGGGTTCTGCTATGTGGCTGTTCAGTCATTTATTTGCTAGGCATTTTGGAAACACTTATTTACTATGTGCCAGTTACTGTCCTAGGTGCTAAGAATTCAAAGGTTAATAGAATTAAGGTCCTTGCCCTGGAGAAACCTCATAGTTGCTCTTCAAAAGCACTATTACTAATATGGTTTGTTCTTGCTTCTCCATACTAAGAGGTGAGGAACCCCAGGGCAAATAATTTCAACACTGGATGAATCTATAAAGAAAAAATGAGCCATTCCCAGTCCTGCCCCATGTTTATGCAAGTTTGTTTTCCCCAGTTCTCCAAAATGTAAACTCTCCTTGTTGAGTTGTATTGTCTGGTCGATTTTGGTACATGCCGAGCTCACCCCTGTCGTTCTGCCTTTATTATAGCTTGTTCCTCCTTCCCCTGTAATCTGAATTCTGCTTGTGCTTTAAAGCTGAGCAAAATGTTACTTTGTCCACACACAATGCCATTTCTTTCTGGTTGTTCCTGCTCAGCCTGAGCGCTCCATAATCTTGGCCTGTCCATCATTGACATCACAGCAGTTTAGCCCTTAATCACATATTGTTTTGTACATATTGTTTGCTTTTAGTCATACCTCCCCAACTGGATTGTCAGAGCTTTAATGGGAGCTGCTACTAACCACAGTTTGGCCTCCCAACTTTTTGAGGAGGAAAGCTAGACTCTAGCATTTAAAAATTAATGAGATTTTAAAATTAACTGGATTATCATCAAGTTTCTACCCACATGAGTAATAATCAAGCTTGAACTCTAAATTAGAATTGTTTAAGCCCTGTACACTGCCGAGTTTAGTTTAACATCATCTTTATGCAATAAGTCACCTAACGTTGTCCTTCATGAAAATTTAAACCAGGGATTGGCAGCTCACTGGACTTGGCTTGCAAGCTTGCCTTGTTTGGCCTTTATAGGACTTGCAAAATCAAGATGTGTTTTACAAAAATTTGGCCGGGGAGTGTGGTGGCTCACGCCTGTAATCCCAGTACTTTGGGAGGCTGAGGTGGGCGGATTGCTCGAGCTCAGGAGTTGGAAACCAGCCTGGGCAACATGGCGAAACCCCATCTCTATTAAAAAATTTATTTAAAAACATTTTACAAAAGTTCAAATCTCTAGTTTGTCTGAGATAACCTTCCCCACTCCAATGAACTGTAGGGAAAACTGAGCTAATTTTCAAAGAGCCATGAAAAAGGCAAATAACAACAAGATTTATTGAATGTTTATTATGTTCTAGACACTGTTCCAAGAACAGTATTAACCCTCACAGTATTTCTAGTAGGTAGATACTGTTATTAAACTTATTTTATAGGTGAGGAAGCTGAAGCACAAAGAGATTAATCAACTTAATCTCCAGGGTGTTTCAGGGTCACAATTTGTAAATTGTGGAATGGAGATCCACCCTAAGCAGAAAGCAGACTAACAGCAGTTACCCATAATCATGCTTTTACTGCCTATTCAGAGAGCCTGGAGGCATCTGTTCAAAAGTCTTCCCTAAAATGATGGACTAGATTTGGTTATAAAGTAAGTAAATCCATTTTAATATGTGCAAGTGGAACAGTTGCTTATTTTTCTATTTCCTCAGTTTGCAGTTAACTTAATTCTAAACTTTGAAACAAAATGACAGCTGCATGAAGGGGCCTGCACAATCCAATTGCTTAAATAGTTTGTGTGAACTATTTGGGAAAATTTTAAGCATGCTTTCAAGTAGAGATACTAGTACAATGAATCCACATGCACTCATACTCAGCTTCAACTACTCTAATGTGTTTTTTCTTGTTGTGTTTTGTTTTGTTGAAATGGAGTCTCACTCTGTCACCAGGCTGGTGTGCAGTGGCATGATCTCTGCTCACTGCAACCTCCACCTCCTGGGTTCAGGTGATCCTTCTGCCTCAGCTTCGTAAGTAGCTGGGATTGGCATGTGCTAATTTACAATTTACAAATTGTGAATTTGTATTGTATTACAAATACAATAATTTTTTGTATTTTTAGTAGAGACAGGGTTTCATCATGTTGGCCAGGCTGTACTCGAACTCCTGACTTCAAGTGATCTGCCTGCCTCAGCCTCCCAAAGTGCTGGGATAACAGGCGTGAGCCACCGCACCCGGCCTGTTTTTTTTTGTTTGTTTTTTGTTTTTTTCTTCGAGACAGAGTCTCACTCTGTTGCCCAGGCTGGAGTGCAATGGCAATGGCGCAGTCTTTGTTCACCGCAACCTCTGCCTTGAGACAGAGTCTTACTCTGTTGCCCAGGCTGGAGTGCAGTGGTGTGGTCTTGGCTTACTGCAGTCTCCGCCTCTCAGGTTTGAGCAATTCTCCTGCCTCGGCCTCCTGAGTAGCTGGGACTACAGGCGCCCGCCTCCACACCTGGCTAATTTTTGTATTTTTAGTAGAGACGGGGTTTCACTTTGTTGCCCAGGCCGGTCATGAACTCCTGACCTCGTGATCCACCCGCCTCGGCCTCCCAAATTGCTGGGATTACAGGCATGAGCCACCACACCCGGCCCCAGCCTGTTTTTTTAAATTGTGAAATACACATAATGAATATTTTATATACTATATATATGTAGGAATAACAGTTAAAAAATAAACTCCATGTTATGATCACTTAAGAAATAAAATGTTATCAATACTCCTAAATCCCCTGGAATGCATTCCCTTCCCTCCCAGCAGAGATAACTCCTACCCTGAATTTTGCACTAATTATTTGTGACTGAGATTGCCGCATTTGTTTGTACACCAACAACTATGCTCCTTTCTCCTTTAGTAATACAACTCCCCAAGTTTTAACTGGATGCCCACCTTCTAAAGACTATATTTCCATGTTCCCTTGCAGTTATATATGAACATATCAGCAGGTTCTGATCACAGTGATGTGAACAGAAATATGTGCAACTCCTGTGTTGTGTCCTTAGAAGGATTGCGCTCTACCCTCTCTTCCTGTTCTATTGATTGGAATGTGAACACGATGGCAGGAACTGAAGCAGTGTCTTAGAGACTATGAGATGGAAATCAGGTGTTGAGGATGGAAAGCAAAAGGATTAAAGAACTAGGTTTTATTCTCTCCAGCTGTATGTGGCACTGTCCTTGTCATTTCTCTTCTAATATGTCCAGGTAAGCTTTACTTACACAGTTTTAAAGATTTATTTTTAACAAAGTAACATGGTCACATGTTCAAAATCCAAAAGATATTAACATACAGAGTACGGCTGGGTGCAGTGGCTCACACCTATAATCCCAGCCCTTTGGGAGGCCGAGTTGGGAGGATTGCTTGAGTCCAGGAGTTGAAGACCAACCTGGGCAACTTTGGGAGACCCCGTCTCTACAAATATGTTTTAAAAAATTAGCCAGGCACAGTGGTACATGCCTCTGGTCCTAGCTATTTGGGAGGCTGAGGTGGGAGGATCACTTTAGCCAGGAGTTTGAGGCTGCAGTGAGTCACAATTATGTCACTGCACTCCAGCCTGAGTAACAGAGCGGTACCCTGCCTAACAAAACAAAACAAAAATACAGAGAAACAGTGAAAACTTTCCATTTTACCTTTGCTGCCTGCTACCCTCCCCCAAAGGCAAATAGTACAACCAATTTCAGTTGTATCTTTCCAGGAAAATTTATGTAGCAGTATGTGTTTTAAATATAATTAGATTATAAAATTTAGGAAATAGTTATAGTTCCTAATCAGAAATGTCCGAGGGCCCTTGCTTTGGGTCATGGTTCTGGGTTTTATCTTAAGTGACAATTTCAGTATCATTAGTGCCTTCCTAAAGGGCTGCTGAAAAGAATTCTGAGGCATGTTGTGTTCAGTTAAAAAAACAAAATGTTATGATCATTTATCAAAGTCTGCTTTGGGCACAGGAGTGGGTAGTGGCCACATGTGTCCAGGTTATCTGATGACTAAGCTGTCATTCTCTTGAGTTTTTTGAGTTTAGGTGATGAGAGCTGAGCAAAGAGGAGTCCCAGCACAGTAATATCAGGTGGTCCAACTATCTGAACCGCAGTAAAGGACCAGAGTATTTTGAAAAAGCCAAGTGCATGTGCCAAAGCTTATGCATTTTACATACTGGGGAATCTAAAAGCTCCTGCCTAAAACTTCTTTGGTCTTGATTTATACAGAGCTCTAAACTAACAAGTTTAATAAGTCAGCTTCCTAATTCAAAGAACAATAGAGTCAGTATGTCGGAAAGGAGAAAAAGGGTACTTGCTATATGTAAGCCATGAACAGAAGTAAGAAATAGCAGACAGGATGACAACACAGGAAGAACTTAAGCCACAGTAGCCTGGGGCCATTCAATGGAGGAACAGACACTCTCACATACTTCGGTAAGCCCTTTTGCTATGTTGGAGCTATAGCACAGCAAAATGCAATAATTAGTGTTTATGGAGATACGCCTGAGTCATCAGGATGGTGTGCTCAGTGCGCTATATTTAAAAGGTTAGACTCAACCAGACCCATGGAGGAATGGTAGCTTGCAGCCTTGAAAAAACAGAATAAGCAACTGAGAAGCCTAAATTTATACAGTTGTGCAGCCATCACTGCAATGCAGGTTTAAAATATTTTCATTACCCCTAAAAGTTGCCCCCTCATCTTTATATGCAGTTAATCCCCAATCCCACTCCAGCCCTAGGCAACCAATGGTCTACTGCCTGTCTCTATAAATTTGCCTTTTGTAGACATTCATATGAATGGAATCAAATAATGTGTAGTATTTTGTCCCTGGCGTCCTTCACTTAGCATGTTTTGAGGCTCATCACATGTAGCATGAGTCAGTAGTTCATTTCTTTTAATTGCTGATTAGTGTCTCATTGTACGGATTTTACATTTTACTATGTATAAGTCCTTTTTTTAATAGTTCTTTTTTTTGTTTGTTTCTGTTTTTTTTGTTTTGTTTTGAGATGGAGTCTGGCTTTGTCACCAAGGATGGTGTGCAGTGGCATGATCTCGGCTCACTGCAAGCTCCACCTCCTGGGTCCATACCATTCTCCTGCCTCAGCCTCCTGAGTAGCTGGGACTACAGGCGCTGCCACCACGCCCGGCTAATTTTTTGTATTTTTAGTAGAGACGGGGTTTCACCGTGTTAGCCAGGATGGTCTCGATCTCCTGACCTCGTGATCTGCCCGCCTTGGCCTCCCAAAGTGCTGGGATTACAGGTGTGAGCCTCCCACGCCCGGCCGATTTTACATTTTACTTATCCATTTATGTGTTGTTGGATATTAGATTATTTTCATTCACATTTGCTTTTGGATTAACAATTGTTACCAAGTAACAATCATGAAGCTAAAATGATGATACTGAATTTCACAATTAGTTTTTCTCAGGGCTCTTTAATATAAAAGACTCCATTCAATATTCAAATTTGAGAAATACTGTTTAGGCATGTAAAATTTATCAGCAGTGTCTTAGTGACTATACTCATCCACTTTTAATTTTTATTATTTGTATTTATTTTTTTTTGAGACTGAGTCTCACTCTGATACTCAGGCTGGAGTGCAGTGGTGTGACCGCAACTCTGTTTAGCATTTTGAGGAACTGCCAAACTATTTTCCAAAATGGAAACACAAATTGTGCCTCGTTTTGTGTTCCCACAGCAGTATATGAGGGTGCTAATTTCTCCACATCCTTACCAATACTTATTATCTGACTTTTTTATTTTATCTATCCTAGTGAGTGTGATATGATATCTCATTGTGGTTTTGATTTGCACTTCCCTAATGGTTAAGGATGTTTAGCATCTTTTCATGTACTTATGGCCATTTGTGTATCTACCTTGAAGAAACATATTCAAATTACTTGCCCATTTTAAAATTGAGTTAGCTGGGTGTTGTGGCTCATGCCTGTAATCCTAGCACTTTGGGAGGCTGAGGTGGGTGTATCACCTGAGGTCAGGAGTTCGAGACCAGCTTGGCCAACATAGTGAAACCCCGTCTCTACTAAAAATATAAAAAATTAGCTGGGTGTGGTGGCAGGTACCTGTAATCCCAGCTACTAGAGAGGCTGACGCAGGAGAATCGCTTGAACCTGGGAGGCGGAGGTTGCAGTGAGCTGAGATCGCGCCATTGCACACCAGCCTGGGCAACAAGAGGAAAACTCCGTCTCAAAAAGAAAAATTAAAATAAAATACAAAATTGAGTTATTTATCTTTATTGTTGAGTTGTAAGAGTTCTTTATATTTTCTAGATATAAACCCCTTGTCAGATATATGATTTGCAAATATTTTCTGTCATCCTGCGTGTTGTCTTTTTGCTCTCTTGATGGTGTCCTATGAGGCATAAAAGTTTTAAACTTTCATAAAGTTCAACTTAACTATTTTTTATTTTGTCATTGTGGTTTTGGTGTTATTTCTGAGTAACCATTGCCTAACCCAGGGTCATTGATATTTACTTGGAATTTTATGGTCTTAGCCCTTACATTTAGGCCTCTGATTTTGTGTTGATTTTTGTGTAAAGTATAAAGTAGAGGTCCATATTCACTTTTTTGCATGTGGATATCCAGTTGTGCAGCACCATTTGTTGAAAAGATTATTCTTTCTTCATTGAATTATCGTGCTATCCCTGTTGAAATCAGTTAACCATAAGTGTGAGGGTTTATTTCTGCACTTTTAATTCTATTCCATTGATGTATATTGATACATATGTATGTCCTTATGCCAGTACCACACTATCTTGATTAATTGTAGCTTCGTAGTAAGCTTTGAAATGTGAGTCCTCTAACTTTGTTCTTTTCAAGATTTTTTTTTTTTTTTTTGCTATCCTGGATTGATTATATTTCCATACGAATTTTGGAATTAACCTGTCAGTATTTGCAAAAATTCAAACTGGCTGAGATTTTGATAGGGATTGCATTGAATCTATACAGCAATTTGGAGACCATTGCCTTCTTAAAAATATTGTCTAATCTATGACTATGAGATGTCTTTCTATTTATTCAAATCTTTAATATTTTTCAACAATGTTTTGTAGTTGTTAGTGTGTAAGTGTAAAGCTTTTTTTTTTTTTTTTGTGATGGAGTCTCGCTCTGAGATCTCGGCTCAGTGCAACCTCTGCCTCCCAGATTCAAGCAATTCTTCTGCCTCAACCTCCTGAGTAGCTGGGATTATAGACACCCACCACCACACCTGGCTAACTTTTGTATTTTTAGTAGAGACAGAGTTTCACCATGTTGGCCAGGCTGGTCTTGAACTCCTGACCTCAAATGATCCACCTGCCTTGGCCTCCCAAAATTCTGGGATTACAGGCGTGAGCCACTGTACCCAGCTGTTAAACTTCTTTTGTTAAAGTTTTTTCTAGTTACTTTGTTCTTTTTGCTGCATAATACTGTAAATGGGATTGCTGCCTTAATTTTTTTTCTAAATTGTTCATTGTTAGCATATAGAAATAGTCTTGTGTATTAATCGTGTATCCTTCCACATTGCTGAACTTGTTCAACTTCCCTTTTTGACTGCATATATTTACAATAATAATCTTTTTTTTTTTTTTTTTTTTTTTTTTAAATGAAGTCTTACTCTGTCATCAGGTTGGAGTGCAGTGGCGCCATCTAGGCTCACTCCAACCTCCGCCTCCTGGGTTCAGGTGATTCTCGTGCCTCAGCCTCCCAAGTAGCTGGGAGTATAGGTGCATGCCATCACGCCCAGCTAATTTTTGTATTTTTAGTAGAGACAGGGTTTCACCATGTTGGCCAGGATGGTTCTGATCTCTTGACCTTGTGATCCGCTCGCCTCAGCCTCCCAAAGGGCTGGGATTACAGGCATGAGCCACCACGCCGGGCCTACAATAAGAATCTTAATGTAATTCAGTGATATTTACTTACAGGTTTGTGAAATCAAGAAAAATTATTTGAACACCTATGGAATTTAAGGGCATAAAATAATTTGGGCCCCTTGCTCCGGGATTTTATGATCTTTCTCACATGCAGATATGACTGTTTCCACCTATGCCTCCTACTTGATCTCTCACCACATCCCTTGTTCTATCCCTTGACCTCCATCTCATCCTTTCACTTTGTGCTTCAACAGATATACTTTGCATTCTGGCATTTCTTTTCAATTGTTTGTGCTTTTTCCTTTCCCTGTAACAGATTCCCAGTGTGTACTTTCAAATCTCAGATTTTCCTGACAGTGATTGCCCCCAGGCAAATATAGGCACACTGTCTGTGTTCCTGTTGTCTTTTTTGTACATGGCTCTGCTGTTGTATTTATACTATATACCAGAATTGTCTCAGTGTCTGTGCACTCTTGGGCATGACTTTGTAAAGCATCTTGGAACCAATTTATTCTTGTCATTTACTATATGCTTGCAATTGCTTATAACAGTGTGTATTAATCTGGTTTCTCCAGAGAAACAGGGCAAACAGGATATATTTCAGCAAGTCCAAAATCTGTAAGGCATGCTGGCAGGCCAGAAACTCAGGCAGGCATTGATGCTGCAGTCTTGAGACAGAATTTTTTCTCTTTAGGAAACCTGAGTTTTTACTGTTAAGGCCTTTCAGCTGATTGAATGAGGCCCACCCACATTATGGAAGGTAATCTGCTTTACTTAAAGTCAACCGATTATAGATGTTAACCACATGTACACAATATCTTCATAGCAACATCTAAATTAGTGTTTGATTAAGTTACCGGATACAGTAGACTAGCTGAATTGACACATAAAACTAAGGATCAGCGTGTAAATTTCCGTAGGAAAGCATCTGTGTCTTTTGTTTCTCTTTACTCCAGGGGATCAAATGCAATGCTACATAATCAATTGATGTTTTACAAATGCTTGTTTGCATGATTGAACAACTTCAACAAGGTTAAGTCCAAAATCCAACTTGACAACTTGAGAGTTATAATTTTGGCAAGATTATTTCTGCTAGCAGGTGTTCTTTATTATTAGATTTTATTAGCAGGAAATTGTTTCCCCCAATCTCTCTGGCAGCCCAATTATTTTCACTAAATATGCCTATACCTTCTGTTCTGGGTTTATTTCCACCTCAAGGTCACTGATCTATAATCTGCTGTTTTCTTTAGCTGACTATCCTTCCAACTGTACTTAACTATTAAATAAATGTAGCATTCAAGAGTAAGACAATGTAGTTACATTTCCTTCCCACCCTATTCTGACCCATTTTGATCTTGCAAGCATTGGGGTCTCTCTACAGGAACAGTAATACTAGGTGTTTTGAAACACATTAAAGTCATGGTACTTTAGAGGGGAAAATGCATGGAACCTTACAGTAATGATTTAGTAATATCTATAAGACATGATAGGGAAGCATAAAGAAGGCAAATATGGAGTGGAGAGGTTTGTTGCTCATGGTTGTAGGTACACCATAATATTTTCTCCTGTGCTTTTATATTCACTACGGGTGATGGTAAAACCAATATAATATGTTGTCTTTAAGGGACAGTGCCTTTTGGGAGATGGGAACAGTGGAGAGGTCATCCCAGTCTGATCTTAAATGGGCCTCCCCCAGAGTGGAAGAGATCCTCCATTTGTCCTGACAACTCTAGAGTAGAGATGTGGACATGTTTTGAGAATAGAGGAGAAAGGAATAGTCTCAGAAACAATACACTTGACAACAAATCCAAAGTATATAGAAAAAAAGAAAACACTTTGGCCGGGCACGGTGGCTTATGCCTGTAATCCCAGCACTTTGGGAGGCTGAGGCGGGCGGATCACGAGGTCAGGAGATCGAGACCATCCTGACTAACACGGCGAAACCCTGTCTCTACTAAAAACACAAAAAATTAGCCAGGCGTGGTGGCAGGCACCTGTACTCGGGAGGCTGAAGCAGGAGAATGGCGTGAACCCAGGTGGTAGAGGTTACAGTGAGCCGAGATTGCACCACTGCACTCCAGCCTGGGCAACAGAGCGAGACTCCGTCTCAAAAAAAAAAAAAAAAAAACCACCTCAATAACTTTAACGTATCACCCAGCACAGTGTTTTTAAACTCTTGCCTCTGGATTTCTTCAAGTTTCTGCTGATGTGCTGGCAACATCTTAGTCAACCTTGCCTCTACCTCTGCACCCATCCATGTAGTTGTGGTGGTGTTTTGTCTAGACGGCTGTGCGCTTAGCTGATCTCCCTGAAAAGACTTCGCTAGATTTGGCTACTGCAGCACTACAGCTGCTAAATTAAGATAAACTCTTAACATTCCTGACCCAGAATTACTGTAGCCCCTTGCTAAGTCTTCTGTGTGAAGTGGCACCACGTTGCTAATTCTGTAGTTCCCAGTTGTTGTCAAACTCTCAGTGAACTCTTGACAACCATCTCAGACTTTAAAATATTTAAGCATCACCCGGATTACATTGCTAAGAGGTGCTGAATGTTTTAAATAAAGCTTGCCTAAACAGTCTTGTCTCATTCCGGTTTCCCCTCACAGAGGAAGTGTCTTTCAATAACCCAAAACTACTGGCTTCTAATTTTAGGGATAACTAAGGTGGGACTAGGACAGAAAATAAGCTCTTCTCCATTGATTTTCCTTAGTCATTTTACTTCAGAGGCCTATAATTAGCTCTATTTTCTCCACCTGTGGTACATCTTTAGGTTTAAAAATGATATTGGAGAAATAGTGGAGGATGCACAGAGTTAGAAATTAGGGACTGTACTTGGTCCCACTTTTGCATACTTAGATGAATGGCACTGGGGAAGAAGAGAAGGGGGACATTATACACCAATCCATGTCCATTTCCTTTTATTTTTAATGATCCTAATAACTCAGGGACACTTATTGATCATATACTATTTGCCAGGCACTGTTCTGAGTGTTTTACTTGTATTAACTCATTTAATCCTCACAGTACAAGAGTCCTGTGAGGTAGGAACTGACACTATCCCTATTTCAGAGTTGAGGAAACTGAAAGGGTAATTCATTCAATGTCACAGAGCATGTAAAAGTCAGCACTAGGCTGGGCACTGTGGCTCACACCTGTAATCCCAGCACTTTGAGCAGCCAAGGTGAGAGAATCACTTGAGGCTAGGAGTTCGAGATAAGCCTGGGCAGCAAAGCGAGACCCCCATCTCTAAAAATATTAAAAATAAAAAATTACCCAGGTGTGGTGGCATGAGCCTGTAATCCCAGCTACTTGGGAGGCTGAGGTGGGAGGATGGCTTGAGCCCAGAAGTTTGGGGCTGCAGTGAGCTATGATTAAGCCACTGCACTCCAGCTTGGGTGATGGAACAAGACTCCATTTTAAAAGAAAAAAAAAAGTCAGCACTGGATAGAGTACACACTGTTTGTTGCTCTGCCATTCTGCAGAGACAGATAGCAAGATGAAAACAAAATTTTTTTTAAAAAGAGATATATAAACACTGTTGTTTCCCATCTGAAAACTCTCTAGTTTTTCATGATAGGGATTTTTGACCGACATTTTAGAGGTAGTTCAGCCCTGCAACACTAGGACGAGGGTTCACGGCCTGCAACACTAGCTGGAAAGAAAGAGGAAGTTTAGGTGATATTCAATGAGCTCCACCTAGAAGGATTAAATTCACTTGTGAGTATCACTGGGGTTGTTTATAACAACATTTTAAATACCCAGTAGGGGAATCGAGTGCTTTCCTTAGTCCTCATTTTGAAATTTCACCAAATAGGGTGCTATTCCACACATAAGGCTTGTGTTTAGCTTATAAGGCCCTCCTTGATCTGCCTCTTCTTCTCCCTCATTATGCAATGATATAGAAATTCTTGCTTTTCCTACCTCCCATGTTTTATTCCTCCCACCTGGAATGCTGTTCTTTATGCCTCTCACTGCAATCAATTTTCTGGTAAATCCTTCTCCTTTTTTTTTTTTTTTTTTTTTTTTTTTTTTTTTTTTTTTTTTTTTTTTTTTTTTGAGACAGGGTCTCACTCTTGCCCACATTAGCCCAGGTGATCCTCCCACCTCAGCCTCCTGGGTAGCTGGGACTATAGGTGCTCATAACCATGCCCAGCTAATTTTTGTATTTTTTGTAGAGACAGGGTTTCACATATTGCCTGGGCTGGTCTTGAACTCTTGGCTCAAGTGATCCTCCCACCTTGGCCTCCCAAGGTGCTGGGATTATAGACATGTGTCACTGTGTCCACCCATATATATATATATATTTTTATATATATATATATATACACACATATATATATAAAGACACAGTTCAAGGGTCAAGTCTTTTACAAAGCTTTTTCTTAGATGAACTTCATCTCTCTCCCTGTTAATGGATCACTTCCTCCTATGTGACAATAGCATATATACTTTTATCTTAGCATCTCTAATTATATTGCAATACTTGTCCATGGACCACAATGTGTGTTACCCATCTTTCATAAAATAGGCACAAAAACTGAAGGTAAGCATTTAGACCTTGTATAGCAATTTAACAAAGTAATTTTATGACTCTGGAATCTAATAATAAAAATTGGAGATTGCATTTTTATATCTTAATTTTTATTTTTTTTTCTAGTTTTAAACAAATTTTTACGAAAGTATCCATCGTGAAGGACTTACATTTGAAAAAACTGGCCCTTTATTACAGATAGTTTGGGAAGCACTATTTATTATTTTTTCTTATCTGTCCTTTGTGCTAGGCATAAGTACCTAAGGGCAAAGTCCCTCTTGTATGAACAGTATTTTTGTATCAACAATAATGAATTTGTTGTTCAGAACAATGACACTGTGACTCTCTTAACCATTTTCATACCTATCACTTGTCCCTTTTTAAAGACTGAATTCTACTGTGTTTTATCCCTCAGTCATTGTACTTATCATATCATACTGTAATTAACTGTTTATGGTTCTTTTTTTCCCACAAAACCTTAAGGATAGTTGAACCCAGCTCTTAATCACTTTTCTCTTCCAAATTCCGACTACAGTGCTTGGTACAAAATCAATGCTCAGTAAGTGTCGACTGAATGAACAAATGAATGGATTCTAGCTGCTTATCTGTTCCTTTTTGTTTTTAGTGACCTGATTATGACTTGATTCATAAATTCACAGCTTATGGAAATGTGTAAAATGGATCTAGAAGAATTAATTTCCGATGTCTACCTGTATCTACTACTACAATTTAATATTGTCAAGAATTATCTTTTTATGAAGATAATAAAATAATCTTTTTCCATGTGAACAAAACAGGATTTGCATTTTTGTATGAATTACTTGTACCAATAAAAAGTCCTTGTATCATGTTGCCACTGATTTGCGTTGCTGTGATTCTGCTGCACAGGTATGCCTTTCTTTGCTGGTTTGAATTTTGGTGTTTGTTTCTGAGCTGGTCCTCTCTTCCAAAAATACGGCAGCTAACGGAAAACCCTACAAGTTTCTGTCTAGAAACCATTCCCTGTGATTCATTTACTTTATTTTTTCCTTACTTTTTTTTTCTAAATGTGTTCCCTATTCAGCTGACCTACGTAATTAGGACTTTGAAAACTCCCAGAAGAGCTCTATTTTGTAATTTACATTTGAATTATATATTTCAACAAAGCGTCTAACCTTGCTGTGGAAGGATGTTAAGATTGTTTTTGGATATTGCATTTTAGCTTTCTCTGCTTATTGGACAATTGATACTTAAATTTTGTTTTAATCTATTCAGCATTTCAAGTTCTTTTTCTTCTTATATATTTGTAAGAAACCTCCACCATGAAATAATTTAGATATTTGAAATGTGAATAGTGAAAGTAGAGTCAAATAAAAGTATATTTGCTTTAACTTTAATAAAGAGGGGAAATATAAAAGTTGCATAAATTTAAAAATTAATCTGGAGATATTCCATGCTAAGGGCTTGTTAAATAAGCAACATGAAAAGCATCAATCAGGTTGGATATTTTTATTGTCAATGTTTACTTGCTTCCAGTGTAGATTAGTGTTTTTTGAAACAGAAGTAGGCAGGGCTAACTGCCATATGAATAATTTACTTTCAGGGAACCAGGAAACATAAAAGTATAAATAGTATTTCTAATGGACTGCCAAATGTTATAATCCAAATAAAAGCATTTCCAGAGGAACCAAAAGAATGGGGGCATTCTATTTGTATGGAATATAATTTGATAAAAAATTATGAGCAGATTGCATTAATAGAGAAATAAACTATGTGTGAGGGGAAAACAGCTAATAAAGAGGAGACAAAAGAGAATAAAAGCAGTGATCCACATTTTGAAGATTTTTAGCCAGAGACACTGAGTGATCATAGCAACCATCTCCAAGGAGACCTGTGGAAATGTGAAAAACGCTGAGGTCACACAGGCGTCCAGAGAAATTCCTTATTGATTAACAACTTCTAGATGTATCTTTCTCTCTTCACCTTCAATGCCTCCAACCTTTTAAACAACATTTATTAGAAAGATAAAGGAAAACCAAATGTGATTTGCCCTGAAGATAAAAAGTAACTCTCAGAACAGAAACTCAGCTCAACGTTTTGAGCAGCCTTTCACTAACCTTCAAAAGCTATTCAGAAACTTGGATATTAATGAAGTGAGAAGTCTCAAGGATGAAATAGAAGCCTTGGTCATAGGTGGTAGTATTGGTTATTGTTTTAGTGAAAAAGAGGCAAGTTTAAATTCTAGGGCTTGGAAGGAAAGTGCTCAGAAATGGTGTCTTTTCTTTTTTTTTTTTTTGAGATGGAGTCTCACTCTGTCACTCAGGCTGGAGTGCAGTGGTGTGATCATGGCTCATTGCAACCTCTGCCTCCCACGCTAGAGCAATCCTCCCACCTCACCCTCTCGAGTAGCTGGGACCACAAGGCATGTGCCACCATGCCTGCCTGATTTTTCTAGAGATGGGGTTTCACCATGTTGCCCAGGCTGGTCTCAAACTCCTGAGCTCTAGGGATCTGCCCGCCTTGACCTCCCAAAGTGCTGGGATTACAGGCATGAGCCACTATGCCCAGCCTGAAATGTTGTTTTATAATTCCTTCATTACAAATCAAGCAGATCCCCACCAGTTTGAGACACCTTTAGGTGGGTGGTGAGAAATTGTGTGCCATCTTCGAGGAGCATGGTTTTCTTAGTTCATTCTGTTAGTAAACATTTATTAACTTGTCTGCAGCAGCTCAGCCAGCTCTATACCAGACGCTGGGAAAACAAATGTCATCCATGGTCTTGAGATGCTAAAAGTTTAAAGAGGAGATGGACAAAATAACTAAAACTGAAAGCAGTAATTACATACTGTAGGAAATGTGTGCAGAGTGTTCTAAGCATAGAGGGGCTGGAGGGAAATGACGGGGAATATTTGAATCTGGAAGAAATTCCAGAGGAAGTTGTGACTATGCTGAAAGCTGAGAAGGGGCATAAGGTGCCCGGGATGATGTAAAAGTCATGAGATTTAAGAAAGGTCTGGGAATCGCATGCAGGCCAGTAGACTTAATGAGAAGTAGTTAGGGTGTGAAATGTGACAAAAATTAAGTACTCTTTCTTCTGCTCCACCCTCTATCCATTTATTTCTCCTTAATTTTGGGGAAGTTGTGGTTTGGATCTTAGAGGAGAGTGTGCCATTTGATCAAAACCACGAGGCCAGACCATTTCCCAGTACCATCAAGGATCATTTGGCATGGGCTGCTGATTTCTGCTGTGGTCTCACCTTGCTCAGCAAGGTCAGATTGCATATAGATTTCATGTGTTCACTTTCAGGAATCTCACTTGTGAGATTTAGTCATATTGCAAGCTTTATATCTACCCCATGGGGTAGTTATGCAGATTAAATGAGCAAATATATGTACAACACTAAGAATAAATACTGCCTGATACATAGTAAGCACTGTATAAGGCATTATTATTGTTATGATGAGTAATTATTATTAATCTGGGATTCTCCTGAGTCATCGGAACCCCTGGGCTGTCCTCTGGACCTGGAGCCTGAGCAGAACTGGAAAAGACTCCCAGAAAGACCTAGGGCTTTCTAAGAGAGTATGGTCCATTAGAGGTGTGGATGCCTGGGTCTTGGCTAGAGTTCAGGGTGGAAAACATAGGTCAGTTCACTGAAAAGTTCATTTTTATTGTGAGTATGTTGGGAGCAATGTGAGTCATCAGCACTGCACAGTTGCTTCTTTTGAATTTGCTACCATAATTTTTGGAAGGGACTACATGGGCTTCACAGCAGCGAAGGCCCTGGGTTTTACTACTATAAAATAAGTCATCATCTAGGATGTGAAAGAGCTTGCTTTCTGTTTTGTTTTAAAAGGATGTATTATAGCTGATAGTGCAAATCTACTCTCAAGAATTTCTAATTACTATTTGAATAGGGTCTCTATTTCAGAACCTGCTTAGTTACGCCCAAATTTGAAAACAGTTTATAATGAACCTGCTTTCTGTAATTCTTGTACACACCAATTTCCCAAGCTAGCTGTGAGGAGTTCATGGGATGATATGTCTGTGTTGTTTATCCTACAGAAAACCGTGAATAAATGGCTGTTATTTTTGCTATTCTCGTCTTGCTGATTTCCTATGCTAGTGGCTAGCACAAATGCAAGATTATATTGTGCCATACTCACTGGAAGTTTGGTGGCTACCAGATTTTCCTAGCACATGTCCTTAGTCTGAGCAAACTGTAGCAACAACTATAGGATGCCCAATTGGTTCACATTTTAAAATTGGGTGTGGACAAAATCAGTCATAGTAAAACTGCCTAAAGAATGCAAATTGCTCAAAGCTATGTCCTTGAGCAATAAAAGGCCACTTTTTATGAGGAAATTACATTGTCATTGTACAAGAATAATATTGTGCTGGACAAAGTGCTAAATTCTTTTTTTAATCACCACAACCCGTCCTCCCCGCATTACCCTGTCTTAGAGATGAGAAAACGGAAACCCAGTGAAGTTAAGCAACTCATTCAAGGTCACCCAGCTAAGAAGACTAATGAGAGCCTTGATTTGAACCTGGAAGTGTCTGACTTCAGGGTTCATGAACTAAGCCTTTTATGCTCTATTGCTTTCTCTCTTTTTTTAAGACAAGCCTCACTCTGTCACCCAGGTTGGGGTGCAGTGGTGCAATCATGGTTCACTGCAACCTCCGCCTCCCAGGCTCAAGTGACCCTCCCACATCAGTCTCCTGAGTAGCTGGAACTACAGTCATGTGCCACCACGCCCAGTTAATTTGTGTATTTTTTGTAGAGATGAGGTTTCACCATGTTGCCCCAGCTGGTCTTGAACCCCTGGGCTCAAGCAATCTGCCTACCTTGGTCTCCTAAAGTGCTGAGATTACAGGCGTGGGCCATTGCACCAGCCAGTGCTCGATTGCTTTGTTTGCGCTATCTAGGCCATTTGTTCATCCATTTATTCATTTATTCCATAAATATTTATTGTATATGCCGGGTACTCTTCTAGGCCTGGAAATACTGTGGTGAACACGAATGTCAAAGACTCCACAGTTAGGGAGTTTGCATTCTAATGGGAGAGACTTAAAATAAACAAGGAAATGAGTGCATGAGTGTGAGTCAGTGTGTATGTATATATTCTTTGGGGAGTGACATGTGCTATAAAGACAGACGAAGTTCAGAAAAGAGGTATGTTAGTTATTTTGTATTTTGTTTTTTTTGGGGAGGGGTGTTTTTTGTGTTTTTGTTTGGTTGGTTTTTAGAGACAGGATCTTGCTCTGTGGTGCAGGCTGGAGTGCAGTGGTGTAATCTCGGCTCACTGCAACCTCCGCCTCAGGGGTTGGAGTGATCCTCCCACCTCAGCCTCCTGGGACTGGAAGCTGGGACTACAGGCACGCGCCACCACGCCTGGCTACTTTCTGTATTTTTTGTAGAGACAGGGTTTTGCCATGTTGTCCAGGCAGATCTGGAACTCCTGGGCTTAAGTGATCCACCTGCCTTGGCCTCCCAAAGTGCTGTGATTACAGGTGTGAGCCACCATGCCTAGCCAATATTTTAATCGTTTTAACTTAACATTTAATATATATTTGTATATTAATGATCCACCCGCCTTGGCCTACCGAAGTGCTGGGATTACAGGTGTACGTCACTGTGCCTGGCCAATATTTTAATTGTTTTAACTTAACATTACATATATATATACACACACACAACTATGTTTGAAAATTATAAAGGATAACAATGTCATACGTATGACTTACCACCTAATCTACAAACAAAAGCCCTACCAATTCTGTCGCACTTACCTGTGCTCTGCCCCATCCCATCTACCTGCCTATCTTTTGAAGCAACTACTTCCTAATTTTTTTCTTTCTCTTGCCTTTTTTAAAAAAATGATATTTATCTCTTATAAATATGCTCATAAGTACTATACAGCTAATTTTGCTTGTTTGTTTTGATTTGTAAAAATAGTATAACTGTTTGACATTGTTGCATGTAGCTGTAGTTCATTCATTTTAAAAGCTGAATTATGTGTTGTTGGGTGAATATGCAGAATCAATTGATTCATTGCCCTGTTGGTGGATGTTTGGATTGTTTCCAGCTTTCCGCTATTTGAACAGTGCTGCCAAACATTTTCATGTGTCCCTAGGAGTTTCTCCATGGCCTATTGCTGGGAGTGGAATTGCATGGTCATTGGGTATGTCAGTGTTCAAGTTCACATGATACTACTGAATTGTTTTCCAAAGGGGCATCACCAGTTTACATTCCCACTCATAAGTGATTAAGAGCTCCAGCAGGCCCGCTTTGTATCAGCATGTGGTTTTATAAAACATCTTAATTTTTGCCAGTCTGGTGGGTATAAGATAACATTGTATTGTAGTCTTCATTGACATTTCCTGATAACTATTGAGATACAGCCTCTGGAGAGGCGACTTGAGCAGAAACCTGAGTGAAATGAAAGATCAAACCATGAATGACTATGATGGGTAGAATGTTCCAAGGCAACAAAACACAGGCTGAAATTATCCTGAGATGTCCACGGAGTAGCAAGAGAGTCCTTGCGAATAAAGACAAGTGAGCTGGAGATACAAGGTTGGGAAGGAGTGGAGAGGCTAGTTCTCCTAGAACCTGGGATGCCATGGTAAATACTGTACTTTAGACTTGATATGAGAGTATGAGAAGACATGACAAGGCGATTAGAAGGGAGGAACGTGATTTGATTAATGTTTTTAAAATATGTTGGCTTCTGTGTGATTAGATTATACGGGATAATGAGAATGAGACCCTAGAGATGAGTTGGATATGCGGAAGTTAAGGCAAGAGATAGTTCCTGGCTTCTGTCAGTGTTGGTGAAGAAGGTGGTGAGAAGCTAGATTCAGGACATAGTTTGAAGGTAAGGCTGGTGAGTGAGACCTGTAAATGGTTTGGATGGAGGTGTGAAAAGGAGAGGAATTAAGGATAATATCCTGGTTTGGGAGTGAATAATAGAGAATGTAGATCCATTGACGAAATGGGAAAGACCTTGAAAAGAAGAGTAAGGTTGGGGAGAAAATGAAAAGGTTTTTTAATATGGAGAATATATATTCATTATATTTGTAGCTACCTACTTGACATGTCATCTGTTGATGTTTCAAAAGTACCTTCAATTAAACATGTACAAAACTGAACAGATGGTTTTTTGTCCCACCCTTGAACTTCTTCCTTATCTCAGTGAGTGGTGGCCCATCCATCTGGTTCGACAAGCCAGAAATCTGGTAGTCATCTTTAATATCTCCCCTAGCTTGTCACCAGTACCACTCCATTACCACCACCTGACAGTTTACTTCTAAAATGTCTCTAGAATGTGTTCATTTCTTTCCATCTCCATCATGATCACTCTAATGCCAGCTACGTTACCACCAGTTTTCACCTTGAGTGCTGTCATAATCTCCTAACTGCATTTGTTCTAATCTTTCAACAATCCATTGTCGACTCTGCAGCTGACTCACTTTGAACCTCCAAGTTCAAAACCCTTCAAGCCTTCTTTATTGCCTTTATGATTAATCCACAACATGACCTGGATGACCAGGTTCCTGCCCATATCTCTAGTGCCATCTCTAGTGCCATCTCTAGCTATTTTCCTCTCTCTGGGCATCTCTTTATTTCTTGAAGGCACACATTCATTTCCCTTCCTGGACCTTTGCACAGGCTGAACCTGGAATACAACTCTAAGTAACATCATCCTTTAGATTTTAGCTCAAATGATACTTCCTTGGAAAAGCTACTCACAACCCCTGCTCCCCTAACATATACATGCACATATGCTCCCACGCCTGCCACAACTCTGTTATGTGTTCTTAGAGAATATAATTTCAAGGATTGCTTAAGCCCAGAAGTCTGAGACTGCAGTGATCTGTGATCATGCCTGGTACATAGAGAACATTTAATGAAGATTTGTTGAATAAATCACTTGGGGAACAGAGGATTACTCAAATATCTGAATTGATTTTGTAGGCCTTTCTAAGAGAAATGCTTTTGGTTATGATAGATAAACTCTTCAAAAAAACTTGCTGGAAAATGTCTTAGTTCCATTTTATATTTCCTTAGCCATCACAACTCTGCATCCACTATTTGTTGTGAAGGAAATCAAGATAGGTGATTTCTTTCTCTTTTTTTGAGACGGAGTCTCACCTCTGTCGCCCAGGCTGGAGTGCAGTGATGTGATCTTGGCTCACTACAACTTCTGCCTGCCAGCTTCCAGTGATTCTCTTGCCTCAGCCTCCCGAGTAGCTGAGGTTATAGGTGCCCACCACCACACTGGGCTTATTTTTGTATTTTTATAAGAGACGGGGTTTTGCCATGTTGGCCAGGCTCGTCTTGTAATCCTGACCTCAAGTGATCCACCCACCTCAGCCTCCCAAAGTGCTGGGATCTGGCTACAGGCATGAGCTACTGCACCTGGCCCAAGATAGATGATTTCTAATCTATGGAATTTGATTTCTAATGTAGCTTAAGGAATTTTTGGGCAGGAACTCTAACTCAACTGATGTCTATATGTAAAACAGGATTATTGTAAACAGTAGGCATTTCAGTAGCATTTACAGATTTGCAGACTGTTTTTGCATTAGGTATGCCCTGGAGTCAATGAAGTTTCTCTTTACTTAGCATGTTACCTCACAAGTAAAACTTTTCAAGTATTCAGTCAAAGTCTTAGTTCTTTGCCATGGTACACTAGGCCTCCATGATCCTACTCCAACCTATTTTTCCAGCATCAGTGCTTGCCACTTCTTGCACCATCCTTCACATTCCAGCCATACCAAATTGCTTGTAGTTGCCCACGTTAGAGCAAGTGCTCCTTGTCTGTGTTCCTGCAATACCCTGCAATATCTTGGGCATTGTTGCATGGGAGGCATCTGTTTGTCTCTCCAAATGAAGTGTAAGCTCTTTGAGGGAAGAAACATTGCCATTTCTTTTTTGTATATTTATTTGTACAGAGTCTGGTGCAGAATGACTCAGTCAATGCTTAATGAATGAAAGATCCAACTTGTGGTCAACCACGAGAGTAGATCTGTTTAATTACTAAAAGGAGAAATCCATCCCAAGACTTGCTACTTGCTCCATAATCCACAGGCTAACTAGATAATATGAAAACGTTTGGTAGCATCTTCTCTAGGACATCCGCATTGCGTTTGCAGCTGTCCTTCCTGGGAACTCACTGTTGCTACAAAGGAAAAGAATTTTGTCACCTTTTCTACTCACCTACTTAAGTCAGAAATCATGTGGTGACCAATCCATAAACTAAAATGCTAAAAGGTAAATGCCACTAATATTTTGTAATACCCAACCAGCCGTTTTTTGTGTACTTATATGCATTATTGTCCTAAAGTTGGATCAAACTCTGTCACTTTTTTCATGACATAGTTTCTCTCCCTCTTGCTCCCAGCCTTATAGATAGATTTTATTCATGCTACTATATATTATATTTACAACAACATCATTTTATAAAGGCTTCTAAATATTTTGTTTATACATTAATATGTTACTTTGGCACTTTTTAATTTAAGGGGTGATTAGGATAAGGAAATCATTCTGTTGTAAGTTTTTTAACCAGTCATATCAAAGAATTTCACATGATTTTATGTGAAAAGTTTGAGATTATAGCTACATCAGTACATAATTAAGATGATTTTTAATAGATTGCTTATTGTGTCTCTCTAATCAAAATTATCTGCTTCCAAATGCCTATTTTAAGATTCCTTGATAATTTTCTCTCCTATTAGACTAAGCAAGACACTTTGGTAACAATCTCCTTTAAGTTTCTTCATTTTATACAAGTAGTATACATGATGGTTATCAAAAATTTGTTAATTTCAGGAGGAAGTCACTTGAGTAAAGGCTACAGATTATACCATTGGTTCTTAAGGAACTAAATTAATTAATTGGTAACTTGAACATTGACCACATAAGACATTTATATAACTTGATATGTTAACAAAAAAGTATGAGCTCAGCTGGCGTGGTGGCTCACGCCTGTAATCCCAGCACTGTGGGAGGCGGATCACCTGAGATCAGGAGTTCGAGACCAGCCTGGCCAACATGGCAAAACCCTGTCTCTACTAAAAATACAAAAATTAGCCAGGCATGGTGGTGGGTACCTGTAATCCCAGCTACTCGGGAGGCTGAGGCAGGAGAATCGCCTGAACCTGGGAGGTGGAGGTTGCAGGGAGGTGGAGGTCGTAGTGAGCCGAGATTGCACCACTGCATTCCAGCCTGGGTGACAGAGAAAGACCACATCTAAAAACAAAAAAAAAAAGAGTATGAATTCTGTAAAACCTTTGTCTTCAAATTTTTGTAGCCACATTAATTTTACTTCAGAGGTTCTTCAAGTTATTAGACCTTTTGATTAATCCTCAGAGAAAGTGGGTGCCATCCTTCTTTTGGTCTGAGTTGTAGATGAGTTGGGTTTCTATAAAGTACTTCTCATCCCAACCTAATAGTGCTCCATTGACCAAGAATAAAGTAAATCGGAAATAGATTCATTAACTTTTTGTGATTATTCTGCCTTTGTTGAATCCATATTTTAGAGATCATCTAGTTTAGCATTACATGAACAGTTTTTTGGAGGAGCGTAAGGATTTTTAAAAACACCAATAGCTAGTTTACTACATGGTTTTCAAAAAGAATATTTGTAATCATTCCAACAATAAAAAGAATACAGGAATGAGCAAATTTATACCCTGGTGAACTTTATCACTTACATGATGAGGGGTTTCCCTTTTTGTTTTTGGCGATGCCACCTTTTTAAATTGAGGATTGAAGGAGGGAGTAGTTTGGGGAACTCCCAGAGGGATCATTCTCTCAGGGGTTACTTGGTTACTTTGTGGCTTACTCCTTGAGAACCAGCCTGTGTGAGGATGTGAAACATAAAATGTGTGAGTGTCTCCAAGAGAGTTCTCACCTTTAGGTACTGTCTCAGCAGTGCCTGGCACATAGTACTGGGGCAATGTGAATTTGCCAAATGAATGATTGAATTAAGAAATGAATTAATTTAAAATTTTTGTCTTAAAAAATGAGATCACAACTTGAGCCAAGCCATGCCATCTGGTTGGAGGCTATTTATGGCTCTCAAGTGGTATCATTTTGGCATAGAACAGGAGGGGTAACTGTCACTGCATTTGATGTTATCCAATGTGTCCATAATGCTTTAAAGAACAGATGATTTAAAGTGAGTATGATTTGTTGCCTGGATCCTGATTTAGTAGCAGAGCCTCCCTATGAAGAAGTGGCCTGCCTTCTCTTGCCTGAATTTAAAGTAGTACTGGTTCAGGTGCAAATCATACCAGCATTCATATTCAAGGTGAATCTACTGCTGACATTATTATGAACTATTTACTTTCAGCATCAATGACTTAGTCTCTCATCAGGGCAGACAAATGCTAAGCTTTTACACTTTCTGATCATTGGGAAAAATAAATGAGATGTATAGTGTTTTAATTTTGATGAGGGGTTTAAGTTAAATTAGAGGAAAATTGTTAATAGTTGTGTATATTAAAAAGCTTCATTATTAAAATTATGCCAATTAGGAGGATGTACCTGCAGTGCAGAAGTTAAAATTATCATGCACCTTCAGTGTTTTAGAATTCAAATTTTGGGGGAAAGTATTACAGTGAAGAAAAATTGAGGGAAGTGTTAACATTTATTGAGAATTTGCGTATGTTATTTAATTTTCACAGTCACAGATACCACGTGTTAATATCTAAAGTAGAAAAAGGAATAAAGCAAAGGAGGACAAAAAGAAAAGGAGTAAGAATAATTTTTTTGTGTGAAATTATTGATTGCTGCCCTTATACTGTAGCCCTTATACTGTGGCCTGTCCTTACACTGATCAGGCCAGCCCGTCCACAGATAGAGATGGCATCATCATGTTTATACTGGGAAGCTGTAGGTTTCCTATGTCCGACCCCACTTTCCCCTAACCCAGCCACAGTGGCCCAGTCTGTTAGGGCAGAATTTTTATTATGCCTTTCACACTTCCCATTTTGTTCTTTAATTCACACTGTAACCTAAGGCTAGAATGAAAACCTTCATGTATAAATAAGATGGTCCCTTATTGCAAGTGAAAAATCACTTTGGACTGAAGAGAACCACAACTTGGCCAGTTTCAGGAGGAGTTCCTTTTATTCCTTCTCTCTAAAATCTGCAATTTAATTTCATGTTCTAAAAATGATTGGATAATATATATTTATAGTACTTTGATATTATACCACTGGTTTAAGCACTCTGATTCTTTCTTCCTCACACCATCAATTACATAGACTTTTTGGATGTTCCAAAATTACCCTTCTAATTTAATATCTTAACAGCAAGCAAATGTGGATTTTTTGTTATAAATAATAGTTAAGAGTTGCTGAGCCTATGCTTTGTGTTGGGTGCTGTGCTATTCTATTCAGACAATCTTTATAATACTCCCGTGGGGGATATAAATATAGTTATCATTCCAGTTTCATAGGAGAGGAAAGTGAAGGCTCAGAGAGGTGAAGTTCTTTGGCCATGGTCACCCAAGTTGCAAGTGGTCCAGCTGAATTTAGACCAATTTGTTCACCTCTTGAGTATGTGCTGTGCCTGCCTTCTGGGTAGGGCTCAAGTCTTCTTTTTGTTTTTTTTTTTTATTATTAATATTATTTTTGATTGACAAATCATAATTGTATACATTCATGGGGTACAATGTGATGTTTTGATGTATGTATACAGTGTGGAATGATTAAATAGTCAATTAACCTATCTCCTCGATTACCTATCATTTTTTATGGTGAGACACTGGAAATTCATTCTTAGTTATTTTGAAATATACAATACATTATTATTGACTATAGCCACCCTGATGTGCAGTAGGTCTCAAAACCTATTCCTTTTCCCAATGTGAAACTTTGTACTCTTTGATCAACACTTCCCATTCCCTACCTTTGTATTATGTCTTTTTTTGTTTGTTTACAGAGTCTAATATTATTATAGTTTTCTTATGATTTAAATATGAGTTGTCAATAATATTGAAATTATTCCATTTGTCATATTATGTGTCAATAAACCCAACCTCTGATTTAGAACTTCATTCTATTTCCGAGCATCTCTACCTGTGTATTTTTCCAATATCTCAAATTCTTCTCTCAACATACCCAATCCTCCCCACCTCCCACCAATATATTTTATAGCAATGGAGGAAGTCAACTATTATATACATATGTATTTCATCTTGACGTCTGTTAGTATTTTCTTCTGAAATTCTTGAATTGAATAGATTCTATTACCATGGCTTGGAAGACTTTGGTTGGTCATCCATTCCTATTCTAGAGTTCTAGAACTTGCCCTTTGTAAGCACCTGCCTACCCCTACTACACCGCAACCTTTACAAGTGCAGAGTATGACTGTACCCCTGGTGCCTGCTGCAGTCCTTGGCTGGCCCAGTCCCTAGCTGGCCCAGATTAGGTACTTGGTAAGTATCTATTGACTGATTGCTGCGCTTCACCTGTTGCCGATCATCAGGCCAGCCAGTCAGCAGATGGAGGTGGCATCCTCATGTTTACACAGAAGCTGCATGTTCCCTGTGTCTGACCCTACTTTCTCTTAACCCAGTCACAGTGGCCCAGTCTGTTAGGTCAACATTTTCATTATGCCTTTCACACTTCCCATTTTGTTCTTTAGTTCATACTGTAACCTAAGCCTAGAATGAAACCTTTCTACAGCTTTCTCCATCCATTTCTGCAGCTTAAAACCTTACTGTCTGGCAAGACTCATATAAAATACTGTTTCCTTTATGGGCTCATGTCCAGTCTCTTCAGACAGAGGTAGTTGCTCTCACCTGTGTCCCCCAGAGCTATAAACGCTTTATGGTTGGTAATATACCATAATTTTCCCTGTTCCCTCCAATAATTTCTTATTGGAGGGAACTGGGAACCCTTGAGAACAGCTAGGTTGAATGTGATTTGTCAGTTTACTAATTCCCTTACTGATTCTTAAAATAGGACTTCTCAGAGCCAACATGCATTCAGTATGCTAGAATGCATTGTGAATCTTCAAGTCAGGGGTCTACTGTATATATAGTGGTTTTTGCCCCTTTGTTTTGCCTGCCTTGATGTCTAACAGAACCAGTATTTTCAGGAACCCACTCAGGATATGCTGCTATAGGAAAATAGCTGTTTTGTTAGTGCTGATGATGGTGTTGAGGTTGTCTTTTCCTTTTTCAGCCAAATAGTTGTCAAATTCTATACTCTACCTCCTTCTAGATGAATGTACTTGAAAATTGCAGCATGCTACTCCTAAAAGTCACTCTGGGTATGCCTTGCTGATGGGAGTATAAAATGGTACAACTATTTTGGAAAATTGTTTGGCATTTTCTTATAAAGTTAAATATATACCTACCCTATGATCCAGAAATTCCACTCCTATGCATTTAACCAAGAGAAATGAAAACATATATCCTCAAAAAGACTTGGAGAAAAATGTTTATAGCAGCCTTATTCACAATAGCCAAAACCGGAAACAACTCAAACATTCTTCAACAGGTGACTGGATATGCAAATTCTGGTATATCTATACCACCATGGCCTGTTTCTCAGTTGAGACAGACAGAAAACACTACTCATACAAGCCCTAACATAGATAAGCTCAAAACCATGAAAGTGTTTTCAGTCTGTCTTGGGTGGTGGTTATATGCAGTGGTCCCCAACCTTTTTGGCTCCAGAGACTGGTTTCATTGAGGATGATTTTTCCATGGACTGGGGGTGGGGGCAGTGGTGGGGATGGTTTCAGGATGATTCAAGTGCATTATAGTCAAATAATTATACAACTTACCATAATGTGGAATCAGTGGGAGCCCTGAGCTTGTTTTCTTGGAACTGGACAGTTCTATCTGGGGGTGACAGGAGATGAGGACAGATCATCAGGCATTAGATTCTCATAAGAAACTCACAACTTAGATCCCTTGCATGTGCAGTTCACAATAGGGTCTGTGCTCCTATGAGAATCTAATGGTGCCATTGATATGACAGGAGGCGGAGCTCAGGCAGTAACATAAGCAATGGGAAATGGCCGTAAATACAGATGAAGCTTCCCTGGCTCATCTACTGCCCACCTTCTGCTCACCTTCTGCTCTGCGGCCTGGTTCTTAACAGGCCACGGACCAATACCCATCCATGGCCTGGGGGTTGGGGACCCCTGGTTACATGTGTGTACACAATTGTCAAATCTCACTGAACCAAACACTTAAGGTCTGTGTACTTTATTGTAGGTAAATTACCTCTGGGAGAATTAGGCTAGTGAGGTAGTCAGGAGCCTGGAATTTGGAGCCAAATGCAAATCCTGGTTCTACCATTCATTGTCACCAGGACTTTTGGCAAATTGCCTAAGTATCTGTTTCAGTTTTCTCATCTGTCAAATATAAACGAAGTTAGTATCTACCTTTTATAAGGTCATTACAAGAATTAAATTAGATTGTTAGTGCTCTTTAAGTTCTTATTAAATAAAATGTAAAAGTAAAAACTCTGATCTTCATGACAGCACCTCAGTGCTCCTCTTGCTAGCTCCATCTGAGAATCACCTGGGGAGATTTTATAAAACAACAATACCTGGGTTCCATTCCTGGGGTTTCTGATATAGTTGGCTTTGGGTGGTTTCTGGAGATTGTGGTGTTTTTAAAGCCCCCAGGAGTTTTTTTTTTTTTTTTTTAACTATGTTTTCATGAGTAATACTGTATGGTATGTATCATAATTATATAGTCAGTTTCCAATAATTCTGACATTGTGTAACAGGCGAACTGTATTTGCTGCATTTGTAGTGGTATTAAAAACCTTTCCAGAGAAAACTAAAAAGATCCATTTTCTTTTTGTTTTAGAGTAAACTATTCTTTTCAGAATTGTGTAGTTAGCTAAACTATAATTCAAAACAAAGTTCGAAACTTTTTTTCTTTTTCTATAAAAATGGGATATATATGCAGAATGTGCAGGTTTGTGAGCAAAGGGTATGAACAGACACTTATCAAAAGAAGACATTTATGCAGGCAACAAACATGAAAAAAGCTCAACATCACTGATCATCAGAGAAATGCAAAACAAAACCACTATGAGATACCATCTCACGCCAGTCAGAATGGCAATTATTAAAAAGTCAGGAAACAATAGGTGCTGGTGAGGTTGTGGAGAAACAGGAACACCTTTACACTGTTGATGGGAATGTAAATTAGTTCAAAAGATCCATTTTCCTAAGAATTACTGATGTTTGCTTCATTTTGTTTTCACAGAGAAATAACAGAAATTCCTAACACTCAAAAGGGAGCTGCCATGGCTGGGTGCCGTGGCTCATGCCTATAATCCCAGCAGTTTGGGAGGCTGTGGTGGGCAGATCACTTGAGGTCAGGAGTTTGAGATCAGCCTGGCCAACATGGTGAAACATCGTCCCTACTAAAAAAAAAAAAAAAAAAAAAAACAAAAAGGGAGCCCTCTTTTTATTCAAATCATTTTTTTCTTTTATCAGAGAGCAATATTAAGTATTTGAAGTACTTGAGGGGGAAAGCAAGCATTACTCAAATTGAGATGATAAAATATAGAAACTTTTAAAAGATGGCAACGCTACACCAAAATGCAAATTATGAGACTCTTGGCCCCTCTATTCAAAGCTCTATAAATGTTAGGCGTCACTTTTCTCTCTTTTTAATTATGAATGCAGGCAGTCCTGGAAGCATAAGTATCTTTGATGATTATATAGAAATAGGTTACATCAATTTCTTTTCTCTGAAGAAAGAAACCAAATGTACCTCAATTTTTGGGGAGTGAGTGAGTGAATTGTTTGGGCTTGCATTAATGGAAAAGACGATCTTACTCATTGGGATCAGAAAAAAAAAATTCAAAAAGCATCAAGAATGAAAAAGCCGCATATGGCAATAGACTAATAGACACTTTTGGTTATTATTGCAAAGCTATATTTACATTAAAAGATGAATATGGCCAGATGAGTTTCCCATAAATGGTCAATTTGGTTCGTTTTATGTAATTAATTTTGTTTATCCTTGCATGCCTCTTACTGATAATGAGTTGCTAATAGACTGGTTTATGATTCTAACAGCTTAATCTCCGTGCATTTATGTAGCCAGTGTTTGTCCACCCTCCCCCTCCTTTTGTTTTTAAGTGAGAAAAAATCCAGTCATGTAAAGGGAATCTTTTATAATTGTTAAAATGTGTTTCTTCATCAATAATGAAGTAATGTTGGTAGTTTTATTTTTGTAGTTTTGGGCAGATGATTCACATTCGTACTGTGTCTGGATTGACTCAAAAATTCATCATTAATGAGCAAGAAGCGATACAGTACAGTGGAGTAATACACTTGAAACCAGTCATCTTTCCCTACTTTTCTTCTTTTCTCTGGGCCTAAGTTTCTATATCTCTAAATGGATTAAAATTGCCTTTATTTTGAGCAAAAGAAGGTAATAGCCAAAGTACCATTAATCAATTGAAATCATTTCACTGGAAAAAATTTTATCTTGTAATTAACTGATGACACTTCTGTTTGAATACGTTGCCGTTCTGCAGTAAGTTGAATTTTTTTCTCTCTTCTTTCCTTTTTCTAACAAATATTTATTGAATACACGGTACTACATATGGATGAAGCACTGTGTTAATGCAATGAACAAGACATATCATTTGAGAGATTTTCTGCTTGAATTACCAGAATTACTCGTTTATGCATTCAGCAGATATCATTATGCCTACCTTAGACAAGACATGATGCTACGTGCTATGGGTCTTGTCAAGATGAATAAGGCCAAAAGGCTGTGTGTTTAGAAAAATAGAGATCATACTTTATTGGGGAAGTCTCAAAGTCAGGGAATATTTTTCACAGTAGAAGAAATTTGAGTTGTGCCTTAGAACAAGGTGGATAAGATTTTTAACATGCACATGGGGATTATTTTCTAGAAGGGAGGAAGATAATAGACAAAGGAATGAGGGCTGGAAAGTAGCCTGCTGATCAGGTCTGGTTTGACTGGAATTTTGAGTGCACATAGAACTATGTAGGGGTAGGCCTAAAAATAAGAGAAGGACAGATTATTGAATGCCTTGCATGTTGTCAGTCCAAAGAGTTTGGATAGATTATCTACCTGTCCATGTTATTTAACCGAAAGCACTGAGACAGGGACTAGCAAATGTTAAGAAAATTTCTCCAGCCTGGCCAACACAGTGAAACCCTGTCTCTACTAAAAATACAAAAAAAATTAGCTAGGCGTGGTGGCACATGCCTGTAATCCCAGCTACTTGGGAGGGTGAGGCAGGAGAATGCCGTGAACCTGGGAGGCGGAGGTTTCAGTGAGCCGAGATTGCACCACTGCGCTCTAGCCTGGACAACAAAGCTAGACTCTGTCTCAAAAAAACAACAAAAAAATAGATTCTGAGTTTGAAAACCATAGAATGTGTCAAATCAAACACATGAGCTAATCTAACCATACAGAATTTTGAGATGTCTTTAGATCATCTAAACTTACTTTAGATTTGCAAAAAAGGCCATACAAAGAAATACAATATGCAAATGAGTATTTCCCAACAGACCTTATACAAATTTGAAATTAAATTTTCATCTGTTGCTGGTAGGCATGACCGTCATATAGAGAAATCTTTATTACTAATTCTTTTCATGAATGAATGAATTCTTTTAATAAATAATAACAAGTAAATAAAGTTTTAAAATTAGTTATCTTAAAGAATCTTTGGGATTGTGTTTCAAAGTCCTTGAAATATAGGGACCTAACACACTGAGAAATTTTAAGAGTTTACTAGTCTGCAGAAGACCCAAGGAAATTGATTTTACCATTGGCATTTGAGATTGCACTTGCACTGTGCTCTGTTGAGTATACAAGAGAAAGGAGACTGCGTTCTTTGCCCCTGCTCACTTCATTTTGCATTTTTTCCTCCATTCTGATATGAGACTGGTTGAAGTGGAAAATCACTCAGCAACCAAATATATGCCTGTGTTGTTGCTAGAAAGAACCATACGTAGGCCAGGAGCAGTGGCTCATGCCTTTAATCCCAGCACTTTGGGAGGCCAAGGTGGGCAGATCACGAGATCAAGAGATTGAGACCATCCTGGCCAACATGGTGAAACCCCATCTCTATTAAAAATACAAAAATTAGCTGGGACTCGGTGGTGTGCGCCTGTAGTCCCAGCTACTCAGGAGGCTGAAGCAGGAGAATCACTTGAACCCGGGAGGTGGAGGTTGCAGTGAGCTGAGATCATGCCACCGTAATCCAGCCTGGTGACAGAGCGGGACTCTCTCTCAAAAAAAAAAAAAAAAAAGAAAAACAAACAAAAAAAACCCATATGTCCTTGCAGGCAGAATGGTAGTTTTGCCATTCTTGGGCTAGCATATTTTGGAAGAGGGGTTAATTCTTTGGCACCCAAAGAATGCATGAGTAGAGGAATAATACACAGGTGCATACCTAAGGTTATATATGGTAGGGCAGTATAAGGATGGAGAAAAGGAAACCACTTTTCATTCAGTAAACAGGGGACATGGGGACTATTAATGTCTATGAACCCAGATCCCTAGCTGAGATTAGAAGCATACCAAAAACAAACAAACAAAAAACCCACACACAAACACAAAAAGCAGGTTAACCAGCACTGAATATTGAAAACATCCTATCTAATAAATGCTATTTAGAAAATATAGAAAAGATAGTAAGTATCTTGCTACATTTTGGGACTATTTTAAAGGACAGTGTTAAAAGAACTATCTTTCTTTTCCATTTCTTTTTTAAAGGGATGCACAAGTACACTAAAAGTGAACCATTTACAACAAAAAGCTTGAGTAGTCAGAGCTTGAATCTAATGTGAGGAAACCCATGGAGCTCATAAAACTTTAATAACTAGTCCCAGGTTTAATAAAGCAATCTTGCAAATTTTAAGTGAACCAATGGTAATTCATGGAAGTTTTCAGTGTTACATAAGGTAAAATTGAAATCAGCGATGTCACAACAATGTTAATAAAAAGGACAAACCACTTACTATAAATATAAGTAATTCTGGCACCTGTGGGAAGGCTCCCAAGGAAAAAAGCCATCCTTGTCACTTTAAAATAACCTCTATGCCAAAGTAAAGCTTCAAGTAAAGAAGTTGTGTCCAAAGCCCTTAGGAATATTATCCTTTTGCCCTGAGATATAACATTCTTAAGTGAAAACCTTAACCTGAAAAAACAAGGAGGAGACTCTTCCTACTTATGTCAGTTAATTCTTGCCCACATGGAAGCTCTGCACTTGACAAGGCATGTCACCTCTCAGAGAGCCCATCTATCGTGTTGCTTCAGCTGTCTATCTTTCCGCCTTTGCCTCTCAAGTCAGTAAACCTGGATCTCACCTCCTGACTGAGCTCTACTCCCGTACTGCCAGATGCTTTTGAGTCAGTCCCATTGGGTTGGCCTCCCAAGAGAGATGGCTTCCCCCGTCTCTCTTTCTGCCTCCATTCCACCTATCCTAAGAAACCCTGCAGCTATCCCACCACTTCCACTAAGTCCTTGGAATATCCTGGCATATCAGAGTCCTTCTTTCCTCTGAACTCATAGAACTCTTTTAGCTCCATTGTTTGCTATATGCACAACCCACTTTGCAACAACTCTTATATTTTTGTCTATTTTCATACGTTATTATTTCAAGCTTATGTTGGCCCTTTATTGGTCCATAATCTCTGATTTTTCCAGGATCTGAGCACAACCACCACCCCCTCCCATCGAATCTGCTCCATAAATATCTGTAGACTGACGGATCCCCTGGATACCTCAAAGATACTAACTGCAATAAGTTAACAAGAGTGGAAGGAAATTTGAGGCAGCATCTCAGCCCCTGCCTGGCCCTTTCCTCTGGACTTTCAGGTTATCCTACATATTTTCATTCATTTCCTGAAGAGGTTCTATAATATCCCTACCTCACCTCATTTTTTTCCCCAGTAACTATTTTAATCTAAACTCCTGTGTTTCAATGTAGACTTGTTTGTTCTTGTTTAATTAGTGGAGATGGAGAATAGAAAGGCAAAAAGATAGTGGCGAGAATCAGATGCTTTGTCATTGGGGGTTGTCATTAGGACAAAAAGTCTTAATTTCCCATAGACCCTCTTGGCAGTGCCCTTGGCTCTCCACTAGCCTGCGAACATCGGGAGAGCAGGGTATGTCTTTGTTTTTCCACACCACTCAATTCCCAGTGGCTGGCACAGAGCCTGGCACACAGTAGATGTTCAAAAAGTAAATGTTTTTTTAAATAAAAATGAGCCCATGAAGTCATATGGAGAGACTGAGCAATGGAATATTTATCATGGGCTTTATGCCACGTGGAATTGTGCCTTAATTTAAGAAAACTCTGTTGGCAAAACCTGAGACTGAGAAGCAGATAAATTAGTCAAAGGCCATTTATTTTATTATAATATTTATACTCTATTTTTTTCAAATAACCACTTACTCCCAACACTTTGAAAATGTGACTTGGTTGTATAGAAACACTGATTTACACAAAAGCTTTGGTGAATTTATCTTTTATGAAGTGAATTTTCTGAGAATCATATGTTCTAAAATTATATTTAATTTACATAGTTTGGTATCATATCTTTAAGCAGTAGAATGGCTTCAATTATAAGTATAAATGAAATTGCTAAATATCAAGGAAATGACACAATACTTTCTGGTCCAAAAATAACACTCACAGAAAGCAGTATATCACTAGGTATTTTATTGCCAGAAAGTTTAATAAGCTTTCTTGTAAGTATTGGTAAAAAGGAATATCTGAAAAATTATTGGCTATGTTTTGTGATGTTGTTATATTAACCTTCTTCCTAATCCCCCAAAGAAATAGAGCAGATTAAAGTTTCTTTTTGTGATCTACAGAAATATGAAGCAGCAAGTGTCTTGAGATCCTGTAACTGTTATGAAAAATTGGAAAGAAGCATGGAGAATTCCAGCTGTTAGTTAGCTGTTAGCTGGGAAATCCAGAAACATTTATACCCAAAAAAGAGACTCTTCTTTCATACATCAACAGTCACAAACAGAAAAAAGGGAAAAAGGTGGAAGATAATATTCCAAAAGTTTAATAGTGGTTATCTCCTCTGATGAGAGTAGGAGTAACTTTTATTTTCTTAATATACTTCTGAATTTTCTTAAATGAATATTTATTACTAGTGTTATAATAACAGTTATTTTTTTAAAAAGAAACTGCCCAACAGTGTGCAGGACGTACCAAATGAGAAGTAAGTACAGTAAGAGATACAAGAATCCAGAGGATTGGGCTTGGGTAGTGAGGATATGTAGAGGAACTGGGGCTCGAGCTGGAGCTTGAAGAGTAGATAATACCATAATAATGATGAGATTTCAAATTTATAGGTTATTATTGCATCAGAGACAAGTTGCCTCCCCAGTAAGCATGTTCCCTTTCTATACTGGAAGAACCCCAATTTTCTTCAGTTAGGATAGTTCCTTTCCAGTGATCAGAAATTGGTTTACAGTTGGATATGTAGCCCAGTTTTGGCCTATGGGACAGCAAGGGCACATGTGCTCAGGTGCTTCTGAGAATTTTTGTAGACACTAGAAGAGATGACCCTTCATTGTCTGTGGACTTTATCTGGTCTCATATGACACCTGGAGCTGCTGCACAAGAGGAATCAGTAGACAAGTGTAGATAGTACAGTGAAGACGTAGAAGGCACCAGAGTCATCAGTACCATTGTTCAGCCAGCGTGTCGTAGGTGAACTAGTTTCTTCTATTCTCCTTATAGGTTTGTAAGATAACTAATTTCCTTATTGTGTAAAGCCAGTTTGAATTGGGCCAAAAGTTCTCTCACTGATACATCAATTCTACAATTTGCTAACTTGTTCATATCCAAGATTGACTTTGATCTGAATAACAATTCTGCAAAGTTGATAATATATAAATAATTATTCCCCGCCGGGCACGGTGGCTCACTCTTGTAATCCCAGCACTTTGGGAGGCCGAGGCGGGTGGATCACGAGGTCAGGAGATCGAGACCACGGTGAAACCCCGTCTCTACTAAAAATACAAAAAATTAGCTGGGCGTGGTGGCGGGTGCCTGTAGTCCCTGCTACTCCGAGAGGCTGAGGCAGGAGAATGGCGTGAACCCGGGAGGCGGAGCTTGCAGTGAGCCGATATTGCGCCACTGCACTCCCGCCTGGGCAACAGAGCAAGACTCCGTCTCAAAAAAAAAAATAAAAATAAAAAATAATAATAATTGTTCCCTATACTGATGATGAAACTGAAGTTAAAAGGATACCACTTGTCTAAGGACCCAAATCCAAATTTACCAATTCCAAATCTTTCTGCTTTCCCTCTGCTTTTTCAAATGAGAGAGCGCCATATCAGTGGAGAGATGTGGTACTTAATTCATCAGTTCTGGAGTGAATGCCTGTTCTATGCCCAGGTAACATTCTAGGAGCTAGGGATCCAAAGCAGAGGAGAGGGAAGAAAAGAAAAGCAGTAGAGAGTGAAAATGTGCTCAGTATTTGGCACATGAATCTCATGGGATTAGTGGATGTTGCACATTGGTTGGTCATGATAACTGAGTCAAAAAATTAAGTTGGGATTAGACTGTAGAAACCTAAGAATTCCAGGCTAGAGTTAATTCCTTATATAGTAGGAAAAACTGGGATGTTGCTGACAACGGCCCATAATCATACAGCACAAAAAGAGAGGCGGGTCTTTAAAAGTCCTTTCATCTTGGTGACAAGTTGTATATCTATATGCGTACAATTTTACATATAATCTACTATAGAATTTGAAATAAAGGAAATCCAGAAACCCCAAGAACATTTCTCTTTAGATGTAGATAATTTAGCATTATCCATACCGCAAATGAAATGTAGTATTACTTTATGAATTACTTAGTTCAAATGCGACTTGTCTATGACATCTGGGCCCCATATGGTAGATTAATTAAAGCAGGGATGCTGAATTTGGATAGCTTGATATCCTCTTCAAAGACTGATCTCCCTTAGGACTAAGACAGGAAAATCCTGACATTTTGATTTCTCTGTGTACAGGGACCTTTAGCGTGAGAACAATAAACGGCCTTTTGCAGCTTCTTAATGAGACGTGTAGCATGTTATATTAACACCTAGAAGTTCGCCTTAAACTGCTCTCCCTCACTAATAACTAATAAAACGGGTGCACTCTAAATGCAAAGCCATGGTGCTTTCTTATTCTTTATTCTTTTTACCCACATCAGGAGTCTTTGTTTTTTCCTGGTATTGCGTGCCCCTTCACAGCATGTGGAAACATCACACTGTGTCCAGAAGCGCCCCGTGGCACGTTTGGCCTGGAATCTCCAACATCTCCCCACACAGCAGCAGGCAGCCCTGGATGACCAGGTCAGCCAAAAAGTAAGTTGAGTGTTTTACACATTGGCACACTCTCTGCGTGGACTAAGCCATGTGTAACAGTCTCTGGAGAGGAACCCTCAGCGGTTTCTACTGAGATGAGCACCCAAAGCTGGCCATGTGGCCAGAGAAGAAAGGGCCCAGGGCAAGGGAGATGCACAGGAGAGTTGAGGTGGGAGCTGCAGAGCCGCACCAAAGGCCTGTTTTTGTATTTCTGAGCCTGGTTTGGTGCCTCCTCTGCTTCTAAATGTAAATGCTTACATTTTAGCCAGTTCACATTTCACCTCTCCTTGAGTCCCATGAATTATGTAGGGATCTGTAGGAGCCCTTGTAGAGGTGGAAGAGCAGATGCCGCCCTGGTTCAGGGTGGAGCCTTCCAGGCTTGCCAGGGGTGTCCGGTTGTGCTCGCCTGTCACCTGTTACTGTGGAGCCAGGGTGGGTTTTTACTAGCTGGTTGCTTGTGTCCTGAAGTTTGAGAAAGACCCCTTACCTTAGCCCAAGCCAATCCTATCCTTACAGGAAAGTGAACAGAAAAGAATAGATTGCCTTCCCTCTTCCTCTCTTTTCTTCCTTTCTAGGCAATATTGTCCAAATAACAGTGATGCCTTGTGTGGTTAAACAGCTGCAAGGTGGTATAGATTATCATGCTGTTTGCACACATATGGAAATAGAGTGAAGCAATAACTTTTACCATGTTAGCACCTTCTACTACTGTTTGTGAAATCTCTTGAGAAATGTTTTTAGGGTTTTTTTTTTTTTTTTCCAGCCTGAAATTCCTTTAAGTTGAATGAAAATTGACCTTAAAGGCATATGGTTTGCTAATATACTTTTCAATTTAATCTGAGCAAATTGTGATATACTTTTTTGATATAAAAATCTGGGCTGGGTGCAGTGACTCATACCTGTAATCACAGCATTTCAAGAGGCTGAGGTGGGAAAATGGCTTGAGCCCAGGAGTTCAGACCAACCTGGACAACATGGTGAGATCCCATCTCTACAAAAAAATACAAAAATTAGCCAGGTGTGATGGCTTGTGCCTGTAGTCCCATCTACTCGGCAGGCTGAGGCAGGAGGATCACTTGAGTCCAGGAGATCAAGGCTGCAGTGAGCTGTGATCACACCACTGCACACTAGATCCACCGTGGGCCACAGAGCAAGACCTTGTCTAGAAAACAAAAAGTTCTGCACTGAGTGGTCAATTAGTATACCAATTCTTACTTAGGAGGAAGTATATTCTGAGAAGATAAGTATAAGAGCACCAATCCCAAGACAGATCTCAGACTCTTAACGGGAGGATGTAAAGTAGAGGAGTAATACTCAACCTCCCTCCTCAGCAAGTTCCACTGAGACTATATGAACAAGGAAAATATTTCAAGTTCTTTGGAATGGCAAGTGTTATATAAGACACTTGCAATATACTGTTTTTGCTTCAGAAAGGCTTAAGGGAGCTTGCAAGGATTCATAAAATACAAAAGAACAAAAATGTTAAATGGAAGACCCGAAAGAAAGGAGGAGAAAAAAAGGCATCCAGGGAAGCTAGAAAGGAGACCAAGAAAAATGCACCCCATAGTGTCTGAAGTGCAGGTTAATGAGTGGGCCCCTGGCTTCCTGTGAAGTTTTTTCTTCCAGTGAAAAGGGAAACCTGGTCTATTAAACACCAGATTGTGAACAGCAACCAAGAAGTAAAAAACAAGTTGTTTCTCAGGAGAAGAAGAATTATTCCTAGTGTTAAGCTAATGTTTTCTCCCAAGGGTGCTCATACTTAGAGAATCTCTGATTAGGATAAACACCTGACATGACCCTGGAAGGTGGCTCCATGGCTCCAAACCTTTATTCCCTTCTGTGAAATGGAGAGATCGAACCTAAAGATCTGTAAAGTCTCTGCAACTCTCAAGTCCAGTGAGTGTGTTGTCTTTACTCCTAACCATTTTCTCTTGTAGAAACGAAACATTCTTTTTCTATCTCTCTTTTCTTTTTTTTTTTGAGACAGAGTCTCTCTCTCTCTTTCGCCCAGGCTGGAGTGCAGTGGTGCAATCTTGGCTCTCTACAACCTCTACCTCCCAGGTTCAAGCGATTCTCCTGCCTCAGCCTCCCAAGTAGCTGGGATTACAGGCACCTGCCACCATGCCTGGCTAATTTTTGTATTTTTAGTAGAGACGGGGTTTCACCATGTTGGCCAGGCTGGTCTCGAACTCCTGAGCTCAAGTGATCTACCCGCCTCGGCCTCCCAAAGTGCTGGGATTACAGGCGTGACCCACGGCGCCTGGCCTCTGTTTCCCATTTCTTACTACTGAATTTCTTCTCTCCTTCCATCCCCAGTCCATCCTGCCTTTTTCTGTGGCCCAGACTGATATTATGTCAAATGTGTCTTTCTCATACAACTGCTTATCTTTTCCCCTACTTAAAAAAAAAAAAAAAATGCTGAGCAGAAGAGCTATGATCAAGGAGTGTTTGTGTCAGGGGAGGAAGGGGATGGGCCATGTGTTAAGGGGGTGGGGGTTTGCTGTCTGGAATTGAGGTCAGCCAGGAAATAGGAAGCAGTTTTTATACTTCCTTCATTTGCAGGATAGTTGAGGATTCTGCCTGAAAGCTGGGCTCTTTGTTTAAAATATAGGCCACAAGGAGAACTGTCTGTGGTTGTGCCACTGAATGGCTAATTGTTCTTAATTGTATTCTGTGTTCAGCAGACCGCTAACTATCAGCTTAAAAACAGTATTTAGGGAAATTGTTTGTGCCTCCGTTTGTTTCTTACATTCCAGGGTTATCATCGTTGGAGGCAACATGCCTCAGAGTGTGACCAGAAAGGCTCACAAGGGCACCTGCCTCAGGCGGCATGTGGCATCTCCTATGAATTATGCATCATCGGCATATGGACAGTGGAGGCCGCCTAAAAACAACTAGCCCCTTATCATTGCCACAGTTGTACATTACCTTCCCGCCGCCTGATAAAGGCAGTTTTACTCTAGATGAGAGCTAGGATTGTTTCTTCTGGGTGTTCTCTAGAGACCGAGTGTCAGAAACTTAATGGCTTCTGAATAGAAGTGATGTTTGGCATCGTTTAGTGTTGCTGGTCTATGAAAAATACATTCATTGTGGTAAGTAAGATATTTGAGGTAACATTAATCCCTGATAAATATATATTAAATTAGTCAGCTTTCTTTCCCCCAGAAACCTTTTCTCTCCTGTTTGCGCTTTTGCAGTTTAGTACAACTGCCAAGATTAACTGTAATCACTTGTCCTTCTGTTTGAATAAAAAAAGGAATGGCTGTTAGGTCTTGTCATCATGCCAAAAAATGAACTAATTATCTTCTAACTCGAGACCTGGATGATAGGATGGGTTTTTTTGTGGTTAAAAAAATACCAGTCAGGTCCATTGAATTTGACGTCAGCTCAACTAATGTATCTCGAGAATGTCTGTGATCCATTTGATCTGCAGTTAATACAATATGCTGCATACATTAGAGGTGAAGCTCGTGGTTTTCTCTAAAATTGTAACTGGGATTTTATTTTAGAAGTTCACTTGGGTTTCACCAAAGCTGTCTCTTAACAGTAAAATGTGTGAACATTTTTTGAAAAATCGTCAATATAGCCAAGTGTTTTGAAAAAGGACTTACAGCTCCTCCTCCTAACATGCCAGTTAGAAAAAAAAAAAAAAAAGGACTTGATCCTTTGAGTGGAAAGCCTTTTCTAACATATTTCTAGCATTTCCTTGGCTGATATATTAAATTTTGCGGGAAATAATTTAACCCTGTTCTCTGGTACAATGATGCCAACGAGCCTGGATTCTGTTGAGTAGAATGACCCCACCTGGCTGTGATATTTTTAGTTCTTCTGTCTGCTTTTCTTAGGATATGTATTATCACATTATCCTTCCTTGTCGGCACTTCTTGACTCTTTCTACATTTAACTTGTTTCCACTACAGGTTTGGAAATCAGATCTTGAGTGTATTAGAATTCTGTTTAAAACAAGAGGAAGCGTGTGCTAGTAATGATCTGAGGGGAACTCCTTTGAAGGAAGAACCTAACATTCTGTGCTTTTATGATCACTCTATCAATTCTGTAAAACTCTCCCCCTCTCAGCTCCCTCTATTTGTACTAAAGAATGAGGATATAAAGGTAGTCTTGTTGAAAAATCTCTATGGGCATCATTGTAATTCTAGCAGTCCTCAACATGGTCATTTATACTCTAAGAAAAATACCTTATTGTAGTTCTTTAATTAAACAGAAAGTACCTACTTGAGAATAACTATGCACAGTAAGACTTATAGCTAGACTTTCTATTTAATTAAATTAGCCATATACATTTAATGACATATACAGTATGTCTAAATGAATGATATAATTGTGAATTAAAATATGTTTATCACCCTTTATTGCAACCCATCTTAAATTATTTGGAAGATTTGGTACACTTTGTTAGGTAGGATGACATTCTTTTTTCTTGTTCATTGCTTCAGATTTCTGCTGATATGCTGTTGTTCTCTTTCAGTCCCAGGTGGGCCCAGGGATTCTGCAGGGTGCCTCCACTGGCTAGATCTTCAGAAGAGTTTTTTCCACTTTATCATCAGTGTTGTAGTTGTTCAGCAAACATAATGAGCCATTACTACCATCACAGACACTTGCCACTTAGTGAGTCCACTTTGCTTCAGCTGCTTTTTTCTTTCTTCTCTGAGCCTGGCCTCTTTCCTGTCCTCTGTCCTACTCCTGCCTTCCATCCATTTCTTCTCCCAGTGCCATCTCCCAGCACAGAGGCTTTCTTTTGTTTAGCAATAACAATAACAATTTGTTATTGTTCTTAGCACAATGCTTAACATTAAAAGTGCTCGCTAAATATATAGATAGGTTTTTTTTTGTTTTTTTTTTTTGTTTTTGTGACGGAGTCTCGCTCTGTCGCCCAGGCTGGAGTGCAGTGGCGCAATCTCGGCTCACTGCAAGCTCCGCCTCCCGGGTTCATGCCATTCTCCTGCCTCAGCTCTCCGAGTAGCTGGGACTACAGGCGCCCGCCACCACGCCCGGCTAATTTTTTGTATTTTTAGTAGAGACGGGGTTTCACCATGGTCTTGATCTCCCGACCTCATGATCCTCCCGCCTCGGCCTCCCAAAGTGCTGGGATTACAAGCGTGAGCCACCGCGCCTGGCCAGATAGGTTTTTTAAAAATAAATGAATACATCTAAAAATTACTTTAGCCAATTTTCAATAGAAGCATTAAAATGATAAAAGGGGCTCTTCAGAGTAACAGGTACCAGGAAATCTAGGCTAAGTCTGGTTACTACAAATTAATCCCAAGTTCATATGTTTCTCAAAAGTTTCAGAAAGGGAAGCTCAATGAGTTGTACATCACTTATTATCTGGTGGAGGGAAGTATGCCAGTGTACCAGGAGAAACAGTATTTTTTTTTTCTTAGTACATATTTCTGTATTAATGGTCATTCATGGAACAAAATATTTACAGTCTCTTCATAGTAATTTTATAATAAGCTGCAGAAATTTTTTCTTAGTTAAAAAATATAATGAGCATCTAATATGTGCAAGGCACTGTGCCAGGAGCTGATCATACAATGGAGAATAGGAAATATGTGGTTTCTACCATCAAAGAGAAATCTTTTTATATCCCACAGAGTGAGTTAAAAGTAACAGTAACATTCATTGAGCTCTTAGCTATGCCAGGCCCCCATCCAAGTGTATATAGGCATTAGCATGTTAATTCCTATAAATCTTACTGGTATTGTTAATTATTCTACTTTTTACACTTAAAGAAATTGAGGCGAAGGGAAGTTAAATAATTTTTCCAAGGTTACATAGCTTGTAAGTGGTAAGAGATTTGAACCCAAGTAAGGCTGACTGGCTCTTAGGTACAGGCTTTTAACAACTATTCTATGTTTCTTTTCTAGGGGTATAAGAAAATGAAGAGGAGTAAGTTTTGGGGGGGTTGGAGGTGGGCAAAGGTGATTGGTTTGCAATATGTTAAATTTGAGTTGCCTGAAGGCATCAAGAATGGAGATATGCAGTGGGCCATGGGGTATACAGATCTGCAGTTGGGCAGAGAGATCTGGGCCAACCAACATTTAGGTGATTTTTTTAGGCATCAGCAGTACATGGCTGGAATATGAAACCATAGGGAGAAAGGCTATGAAAGGTATGAGATGAATATATTTTTAAAATCTACCTTCAGAAAATCCAAGAATGTATATTAAATTATAATTCAGGAAAAATACCACTACAGAGAGTTCACATAATGTAGCTAAAGATATCCCTTTGGCAATTGGATGTATATGTACATGTTAGGTCCTGGGGTTGAGCTCAGCTAGTAAGGAGGAGAGGGTAGCAAGCATTTGTCTCATTTGGTAATGGCCAGCCATGTGTTGGGGGCACATTGCCTCAGATTCTCATAACTCTTTTCAGGAAGGTGCTGTCATCCTCATTTTATAATTGAGGAAACTGAGGCCCAGAAGATTAAGTAATTTGTCATGTGTCAAGGTTGCACAATAGTAAGTGGCAAAACTTGGGTTTTGTCTTAGTCAGTTTGGGATGCTATGACAAACTACCATAGATTGAAGGGCTTATAAAAAACAGAAATTTATATCTCACAGTTCTAGAGGCTGGGAAGTCCAAGATCAAGGCAGATTCAATGTCTACTAAGGGCCCACTTTCTGGTCATCTTCTCAACCTTGCATGGCAGAAGGGGTGAGGGAGCTCCCTGGGGCACTAATGCCCTCATGACCCAATCACCTACCAAAGGCCCCACCTCCAAATATTATCACTTTGGGCATTAAGATTTAACCTATAGATTTGGAGGGGGACACACATTCAGTCTCCATCAGCTTTAGAGCCAGGGCTTTTGACTGCCCTTTGCTTCTACCCCTCCTGCACAGTTGGGCCACCGGAACAGTAGTAGATGTGAAAGCTTTTGCTATGTAAACAGATTTGCTCCACTCACAAACATGCCACTGAACATACAGCTGAGGCCCAAGGTTGCCTTTGATAGTGCAAAGAAGAAATAACCCAGTCGAAAGCATTCCATCACTCCCATAAAAGCTCCCTAGGACAGCTTTGGGAAGGGAAGGTTCACTTTGTAGCCAGACAGGAGCCCAGGTGCATGCTGCACAGTGAGGCACAAAGTGCCCTGCTAGCTCCTTCACCCTTGGACTGCTGTCACCCCACCCGGGCAGCAAGCACCGCTTCCTAGGTAGGCTGCTCTGCCTCCCACCCTCTCTGACTGTGCAGTGACACGGATGGGAGCCACCGATCTGCTTCTCATGAAATCCAATTATTCAGGCAGAAAAGATGACTTCCTGGCAGAGTCCACAGGAAGCATCCCCCAAGCCCCAGGAAACAAAACAAATACAGCTCTTCCTATCATTTCGACATCCTCTTTCTGCCCACCCCTCCCCAACAAGACAGACAGCAGAAATCTGGACTCAGCACTTTTACTTTTAACTCTTTCTTGCCATTAATGTTAATGAATGGTTCTTCTTAGGGCCAAAGGCTTCTGTCTTTCTCCGTTCCTCTTTTGTCTTTCTGTTTTGTTTTGTTTTTTTAATACTTTAAGTTTTGGGATACATGTGCACAACGTGCAGGTTTGTTACATAGGTATACACATGCCATAATGGTTTGCTGCACCCATCAACCCATCATCTACATTAGGTATTTCTCCTAATGCTATCCCTCCCCCAGCCCCCTACCCCTCAACAGGCCCTGGTGTGTGATGTTCCCCTCCCTGTGTCCGTGTGTTCTCTTTGTTCAACTGCCACTTTATTTAGGTACATTCCTAACAGCCATCTTTTTCCCAGTACTCTTACTGCTCCACATCTTGGAGAACTTATCTTATGGATTCCACAACTTCAAGGTGTTCTTAACCCCATTGTTACTTTAGGGATGTCTAAATGTTGTAGGATACTGTCACTGTTGTACATACACACTTATTTTGATGGGTTTGGTTGTTACTATCCGAGGCTTGAATTAATCCCACAGGGGAGCTCTGGAACTGAGATGGCCCCAGCAAGGGAGCAGAATCTTGGGTGAAGTGGCTCTCTTTAGCCAAGGGCCATTACTGGGGAGGGACTCAGCTATGAGCCATTCACAGCCAAACTCTTGGCAGCTAGAAGACTGAGTACTTCAGTCCCAGTACTTCAGTCTCATAGCAGTGATCTGGGCAGGACTGCAGCATCCTCTGCAACACCTTTCTACCTAGTTCACCCACACATACCTTCCTACGTGGTTCACCCACACATACCTTCCTACCTGGTTCACCCACACATACCTTCCTACCTGGTTCACCCACACATACCTTCCTACCTGGTTCACCCACACATACCTTCCTACCTGGTTCACCCACACATACCTTCCTACCTGGTTCACCCACACATACCCTGATCTCTTCAGGATCTTCAGCTGTTTCTTGCAGAAATCACCTTGACGATATTCAGCTTATTCAACTGAAAATATCTCCTCAGTGTTCTTTTTCTCTACACTGCATTATGAAATGGAGGTCTTTGTAATGAACAAGAAACAAGCCAACAAAATAATGGGGAAGATCTGGTTTTTGTTTTCTCCTTTATGTTACCATTGTCACCATACTAATTTTGGCCTTATAATTATATCTATTTGGATTTATGAATGGCTTCTTTTTTTTTTTTTACAGTTTTATGCAGGTATAATTGACCATAGACTTCACATATTTAAAGTGTACAATTTGATGAGTTTTGACATATGTATGAAACCACTAAGATAGTGAACATTTCTATTACCGCCACTCCTAAATTTTATCACGCCCTTTTGTAATCCTTCTTTCTGTCCCTCCCGGCTCCATTCTCCCCAGGCAACCACTGACCTGTTTTCTCTTGCTGGTTAGTTTGTATTTTCTTTTGTTTTCGTTTTTTTTTTTTTTTTTGAGACAGTGTCTCACTCTCTCGCCCAAGCTGGAGTGCAGTGGTGGGATCTTGGCTCACTGAATCCTCTGCCTGCCGGGTTCAAGCAATTCTCCTGCCTCCACCTCCCAGTTAGCTGGGACCACAGGCGTGCACCACCAAGCCCGGCTAATTTTTTCTATTTTTAGTAGAGACGGGATTTCACCATGCTGGCCAGGCTAGTCTCGAACTCCTGAACTCGTGATCCACCTGCCTTGGCCTCCCAAAGTTCTGGGATTACGGGCATGAGCCATTATGCCTGGCTTAGTTTGTATTTTCTAGAATTTTATATAAATGGAATGATACACTAAGTACTCTTTTTTCGGGGAGACAGTCTTCTTTTACTTACCAAAGATTCTTTTTTAATTCACTCATGTTGCTGTATATATAGTTTCTTTTTATTGTTAACTCATATTCCATTGTGATTGATATATCACAGATTGCTTTTCCATTGACCGAGTTGATGGACATTTCAATTGTTTTCATTTTTAACCACTACAAATAAAAGTGCTATGCACATTTGTGTACAAGTCATTATGTGGACATCTTCTTTAATTTCTCTTAGGTACTTAGGAGTAGAATGGCCAGATCACATGGTACGTCTATATTTAAATTTATAAGAAACTGCCAAACTGTTTTCCAAAGTGATAGTACCGTTTTACAATTTCACCAGATGTCTATGAGAGTTACATTTGCCCTACTTCATCACCAACATTTGGTATTGTGGGTCTTAAATTTTAGGCAATCTAGTGACTGTGTATTGGTATCTTATTGTGGCTTAATTTGCATTTTCCTAGCCCAAGTTTACTAAAATTTTTCTCATATGTTTTCTTCTAAAAGTTTTATGTTTTAGCTCTTACATGTATGTCTGTGGCCCATTTTGAGTTAATTTTGGTTTATGGTGTTAGGAAAGGGTTTAATTTTTTAAATATGTGGATACCTGTCGCTCTAGAACTATCCATTGAAAAGACTTCCCTTTACCTGTTAAACCTTTTTCAAAAGTCAATTGACTATATATATGTGGATCTCTTTCTAGATTCTTTTCTGCTGCATTGATCTGTATGCCTCTCTTTATGCTGAGACCACACTTTATTGATTCTGTAGCTTTAAAATAAGTCTTGAAATCAGGTAGTATATAAATCCTTCAACTTTTTAATCTTTCTCAAAAGTGTTGGCTGTTCAAGGTCTTTAATATTTTCCCATTTGTTAGAATTAGCTCATTGCACTGACCACAACCTTTAGTTCAATGTTGAATAAAAAGCAGTGTGAATGAGAAGAGATCCTAATTTCAGGGAATACATTTATTGTCTTTTACCATTAAGTATAGTATTAGCTATAGGTTTTTCATATACCCCCATCATCACAATGAGGAAGTTTCCTTCTATTCTTGCTTTGCTAACAGTTTTTTTTTTTTTTCATGAATGGATTTGAATTTTGTCAAATGACTTTTATTTTCATCTATTGATATAATCTCACAGTTCTACTTTATTCTGCAGACATCACCTTAGCAATATAAGGAATTATGTCAGGTGAAAATTTCACCAGCTTTCTTTTGCCCTAAAATGCATAATAAAATGGAGGTCTTTATAATGTTAAAGCAGCAGTGGAGAAGACTTGGGTTCCATTTTCTCCTTTAGTTACCATTGTCACCATCCTACTTTTGGCCTTAATTACTTCTAATTTTGATGAGTTGACTGGCTTCTTAACTATTCTTCCCATCCAGTCTCTCTTCATTCCTGTCATGATTTGAGAAAAACCACCCTGAAGAACACTCCTGGCCATATTGTTTGTTTTTCTTTTAACATAATCACTGGCTTCTCATTACCCACAGAATACTCTGCTCAGCAGAGATGCCGGTGTCTCCCACTGTCCAGTGTCAGGGACACAGTCATCTCTGTCTTGGGATATCCCATTCCTACCTTTCTTCTTGATACAGTGGAAATACGGGCACTTCTCATATGTTTTTGTAACTTAGGACATTTAATTTTATTTTTTATGCATCTTTTTATATTTCATATTTCCCACAAGATTGGAAGTGCCCAAGGATACTAGCCATGTTGTACCTATTTTTATATATTCATAGTTCCTTCCTGGTATAGTGCCTTGTACGTGGCAGGCATTTTACTTGTGTTTACAGAAGGAATAGATACACACAGCCTACATATTTTCCATATATATATATATACCAAATAAGAGAATATATCTCTGGTACAAATGAAGAATATTTTCTCAGCTCTTCTTTTATAAGTACCCTTTAATTATATGAAAGCTGCTGAGTCACAACTTGTTTTTTTTTTTTTTTGCTGTTGGTCTTTGAAAAACTTGGTGTCTTGGATCAGACATTTTCATTATTATTATTATTATTATTATTATTATTATTATTATTATTATTATTATTTTGAGACGGAATCTCGCTCTGTCCCCCAGGCTGGAGTGCAGTGGCGTGATCTCGGCTCACTGCAAACTCTGCCTCTCAGGTACGCACCATTCTCCTGCCTCAGCCTCCCGAGTAGCTGGGACTACAGGCGCCCGCCACCACGCCCGGCTAATTTTTTGTATTTTTAGTAGAGACGGGGTTTCACCGTGTTAGCTAGGATGGTCTCGATCTCCTGACCTCGTGATCCACCCACCTTAGCCTCCCAAAGAGACATTTTTATTTTTAAGGATACAACGTATTGTAGAAATGCGATAGAGCGCATATATGGAATTTTATAACTCTGAAGCAGCTTTTCAGTTTGTGAGTACTCATCAGTACTGACAACTTACTTTTCTGACCATTACCAGAGGAATCCAAGTAATGATTCTTTGGAGGAAAAAATAAGAAAGGAATCCAAACTAATACACACAAAAATTCCCTTCCCTGATACTGATTGAACCTAATAGCTCTTGTTTTGAATTTCATAATTCTAGAAGAGTTAAACTTGAAAATGTATCTCTAAACAATGCAGCCTCTGTTTTCCACCAAAAGGCTGTGATTGTGTTGAGCATTTTAACTGGTTATCAGACCTCAGGCTGCCGGTTTGAAGAGTGAACTTTGACAATAGGAACTTGGCTCTCAATCCTGTTTTGCAGCTGGCTAGAATGTGAATAAACTTATTGAAAGACATATCTTCTCAAAGAAGGAGAGGAATAAAGCCCTCAACCTAATAACCTTCCTCTTTTCTGACAGCCCGCAGCCTCCACATACCTTTTTAGAAAGCATCTAACCTCAGAGAACTAGACAGTTCTTGCTCACTAGTAATCCTCATCCTGGGAGATTTATTCTTTGCTAAGTCCTTGTACCAGGAGTGTGGTTTTCTTTCTGACTTCTCCCTCTTTAAGGAATTGTGCAAATACCACAAGCTTTTTGTGCTTTTTGTAACTCAACTGTTTCTTATTTGCTTTTATTAGAGTTCATCTCTGTTTTCTGGCAGGATGATGGCTCTAACGTGCTGTACATGGTGTCCAGGTGGGCCCTTCTCTCCAGCTCATGACATGCTTGTAGCTTTCTTTCAGAGTGGCACTTTGGGGCAACATCCTGTTAATCTGAGAAAGGTTTACCTCTTCCTGTGTCCCTCCATGCCCTCTTTTCATCCCAGAGCCCGCCATCTTAACCAAAGTCTTCGAGTTTTCAAGGAGGTGATAAAATCTGTATAAACCTTTGCATTCCATAGAATTGTTGACATTCTCTAAATGGAACAGAAACATTTGAGATGTGTTGGAAGCCTTGCCTGGCATTGATCATTTCAAACAGTGACCTTTTCTCCTTACACAGTGTCTTCTCTTCTGTAAAAGCCTACCTGTATGTCCTGTCCTGAGTCCCCCACTCCACCCCACCCCACCCCCATTATGCATTAGCTGCCCCACATTAGTGTTTTCTTAGCAATTTTCTACTTGTTGCCATGTCAGCACCTATGTATTATATGGCAATTGTCTGATTGATTTTTTTTTTTTTTTTTGTAATTAGGTGGGGTCCTAGAGAACAGGAAGGATTCATTCATATCCTTACTTTATCTCAGGTGTCTTATCTGAGTACCTGACACATAGTAAGTGCTTAATTCATCTTTGTGAATGGGCTGGTCCATGCCATTTAGAACTTTTTTTTTTTTTTTTTTTTGAGACAGAGTCTTGCTCTGTTGCCCAGGCTGGAGTCCAGTGCTGTGTGATCTCGGCTCACTGCAACCTCCGCTTCTCGGGTTCAAGCAATTCTCCTGCCTCAGCCCCCTCAGTAGCTGGGATTACAGGCGCCCACCACCACGCCCGGCTAATTTTTGTATTTTTAGTAGAGACGAGGTTTTGCCATGTTGGCCAGGCTGGTCTCGAACTCCTGACCTCAAGTGATTTGCCTGCCTTGGCCTCCCAAAGTGCTGGAAATATAGGCATAAGCCACTGCACCCGGCCTTCATTTAGAACTATTTTAACCACTGCCCTCACCTTGTATGCTAGGTGAAGAATGTGTTTCAGCAGCCACAGCAGCAAAACTGATCTGAAAAACCTCTATCAAAATTCGTACAGTGTTCTTGTCCCAATTCTGGCAGATATTTTTAAGTGTTGTAGAGCTTGCTTACAAGAAACAGATTAAACTTAAAAAGAAGGCTTCTTCCACCATGTCTCTTTATTTTATTTGAATTTTTATTTTTTTTTTTTAGACTGACTTGTAGAATGTTTATGTTGATGGAATGAAGACGAACTTTCTTTAGATTCCTCAGCACGCTCCTGGTTTTCTGATTTAAAAGCTCTTGCTGTTAGGGGAAGATCTGCTTTTCAGACTTAGTAACTGATAGGCTTATATGACTATATACATTATGAAAACATTTTATTGCTTAGAAGGAATATACTTTTATTCAGTGGATCCAGTTTTGGGTTTGTGTGTGTGTGGAGGTGGAGGTAGCTTAAGTGTGATTTAGCCGATTTTTAAAATACGTAATAGAGAGTAGGAAGGGGTCAGCTTCTCACCTATGGCTCATGCAGAAAATGACCTTGTTGGCCTCAGTTAGTTAACATTTTTATCATCTAGTACACAGGACAGTTTTAGAGTCTGTGTCCTCCTTACTTTAAACGTACACTCACCCCCCTCCCCACTCTGCACCTCACTATTCTGCTTTCTGTAGCCCTAGTGAACCAAAAATAGTGAAATAGAATGGATGAATAAGACCCCCACCAGGGCTGGGTGAAGTGGCTCATGCCTGTAATCCAGCATTTGGGGAGGCCAAGGCAGGAGGATTGCTTGAAGCCAGGAGTTTGAGACTAGCCTGGGCAATGAAGTGAGACCCCATTTCTAAAAAAAAAGAAAATTTTTTTAATTAGCCAGATATGGTGGTATGCACCTACAGTCTTAGCTACTGGGGAGGCTGAGGTGGGAGGCTTGCTTGTGCCCAGGAGTTTCAGACTGCAGTGAGCTATGATTGTGCACTGCACTACAGCCCAGGCAATAGAGTGAGACCTGTCTCTTAAAAAGAAAAAAGGAAGAAAGGAAGAAAAGAAAGAAAAAATCCACACCAATGAGCCTTCCTTCTGATTTCTGGATGAGAATCAGATGCATCCTGCCTTTGACACACCAAACAGAAGTTAGTCCCAGAATGATCAGCTTAGTGGGCCTCAGACACAGTTTGTGTTTCATGGTACTGGGGATAAAAAATATCTTCATGAAGCCCTTACAAAGAGCTCTGAGTGGAGGCGCTGAGTAAACCTAAATTAATAGGGAGGAAGGGAAAAGGAGGTACAGGTGCTAACACTTTTTTTTTTTTTTTGAGACAGAGTCTCGCTCTGTCGCCCAGGCTGGAGTGCAGTGGCGCAATCTCGGCTCACTGCAAGCTCCACCTACCAGGTTCACGCCATTCTCCTGCCTCAGCCTCCCAAGTAGCTGGGACTACAGGCACCCGCCACTACGCCTGGCTAATTTTTCTGTATTTTTAGTAGAGACGGGGTTTCACCGTGTTAGCCAGGATGGTCTCGATCTCCTGACCTCGTGATCCACCCGCCTCGGCCTCCCAAAGTGCTGGGATTACAGGCGTGAGCCACTGCGCCCAGCCCAACACTTTTTATTTTTTTATTTTTTATTTATAAATAGAGACAGGATCTCACTATGTTGCCCAGGCTGGTTGCGAACTCCTGGCCTCAAGCAATCCTCCTGCCTCAGCCTCCCAAAGTACTGGGATTATAGGTGTAAGCCACTGCACCGGGCCAGGTGCTAACACCTTTTAAAACACTTTGCATGTATCATTTCATTTAATCTTTAAAACAACTTTAAAAGCAGGTATTGTTCCCATTTTACTGGAGAAGGACATCAAGAGAGTAAGTAATTTGCCTGAAGTCACACAAATAGTAAGTGGCAGAAGATGGCTTCCAACTTAGATCTCTGACTCCAGAGCTTGTACTGTTTCCATTATACCAGATTGTCCACTGGCTTATTGTTAAGTGGCTACTGATAGTGTGATAAGACCATACTGGAAAGTGGGGAGAAAACACAGGGATTGGGAGACAGAAGGTGAACCATATGTGGAGAATCTGACATGGTACATCATCTCATTAAGTTTCCATTTTATGTTTTTCATCTTCTCAGAAAGAAAAGCCTTTTCACTTTTTAAAGTCTCTGCCTTATTCTCTTTTGCACAGGTCTTCATTTAAGTTTCTTGATTGATTTTTTTTTTTTTTTTTTTGGTGGCAGGATCTCACTCTGTGGCCCAGGCTGGAGTGTAGTAGTGATCTTGGCTTACTGCAACCTCTGCCTCCCAGGCTCAAGTGATCCTTCCACTTTAGCCTCCCAAGTAGCTGGGACTACAGGCACGCACCACCACACTCAGCTAATTTTTAAAGTTGTTTTTTTTTTTACAGACAAGGTTTCACTTTATTGCCCAGTCTGGTCCCAAACTCCTAGTCTCAAATGATCCTCCTGCCTCAGCCGCCCAAAGCACTGGGATTACAAACATGAGCCACCTTGCCCACTGCCCATGGTTCCATCATCTGGAAGGGTATAAAGTATAAGGTTAAAGGAAACCATTCCTTCCAGACTTTCATCCTTGCTGCCATCTCAGTATTTAAAAAAATAACATGGAACTGGTTCATGTCAGCACTTCTAGCAATGATGCTGTTGTTAACAGTAGAAATGCATTTGGAGAGCTTATCATTGGCTTATTTCTGAGCCCTAAACTTTCACTGACAGTCTTCCCAATATATGAGAATAAATTATGTATTTTTCACCGTCAATCTTTTTTTGTTGTTCTTGTTATTTAGGACATTTCACTAATTCTCTTTGCTATACTACAGACATCGTCTTGGTAGCAGAGGCACTCACATACATCCATACATCAGTCTCAATGTTTCTTCTATAAAACTTTGCAGAGATATTTTTTTCTGTTTTGTTTTGCTCAACAAACTGTGATTTGAAAGTAGCTCCACAGGAAAGTTTTTTTCCTCTGCCTAGGAGAAAAAGGTTGTAGTTTTATATAACTCTATTAGGAACATGTCTTAAAGAGTCAAAACATTAAGATCACAGAAAAGTTAACATTCTAGCATTTTGTTTACATATTTCCTTTTCATGAAAAACTTTTCTTGCCCTAGCAACTTCTAATTTTCTTTTATTCTTTGCCTTATTTAGATGGAATTTTCCCCCATCTTTCTCATTAAAAAGAAAAAAGCGCTGGGCACCATGGCTCACGCCTGTAATCCCAGCACTTTGGGAGGCTGAGGCGGATGGATCACGAGGTCAGGAAATCGAGACCATCCTGGCTAACACGGTGAAACCCCGTCTCTACTAAAAATACAAAAAATTAGTCAGGCGTGCTGGCGGGCGCCTGTAGTCCCAGCTACTCAGGAGGCTGAGGCAGGAGAATGGCGTGAACCCTGGAGGCGGAGCTTGCAGAGAGCCGAGATCGCGCCACTGCACCCCAGCTTGGGCGACAGAGCGAGACTCCATCTCAAAAAAAAAAGAAAGAAAGAAAAGAAAAAAAGCAGTGTGCAGTGTGAGAAGAGGCAATTTGAAGCAATGGAAAAATAGTTGAGCTACACAAGTGTGGGTTTGAATTAGAGCTTTGCTGATTCCTAGTTTGTGGGACCGTTAACAAGTTACTTATCCTTTTGGAACCTTGGTTTTTAAATCTGTAAAATTAGTGTAGAACTGCCTCCAAGGTTGTTTTAAATAATAAGTGAGGAGATGTATGCAAAGTGTCCCAATTGTCAGTACACTTCCTCCTTCCCCTTTCCTTTTTTTTAAATTAAGCTTTTTAAAAATTATTTGCTTTTGAAGCCTTTTAAATTTATTTTTAATTTTTAAAATTAACAAATAAAAGGCCGGGCGCAGTGGCTCGCGCCTATAATCCCAGCACTTTGGGAGGCCGAGGTGGGCGGATCACTTGAGGTCAGGAGTTTGAGACCACCCTGGCCAACATGGCGAAACCCCATCTCTACTAAAAATACAAAGAATTAGCCGGGTGTGGTGGTGTGCACCTGTGGTCCCAGCTACTTGGGAGGCTGAGGCAGGAGAATCACTTGAACCCAGGAGGCACAGGTTGCCGTGAGCCAGGATCATGTCACTGCACTCCAGCCTGGGTGACAGAGTGAGACTCTGCCTCAAGAAAAAAAATAAATATAAAAACTGCATATATTTATGGTGTACAACATGACATTTTGATACAGTTAATGCATTGTGGAGTGGCTAAATCAAGCTAATTAACACATGCATTACCTCACACACTTATCATTTTTTTGTGGTCCTTCTTAAATACTTAATTTAGTTAGACTTAACTCCTCATGCCAGTTCTTTGTAAAGGTCATTATAAATACCTACTTGACTGAATAAGTGAAAATGTAACTTTAAGAGAGACTCCACTGTGACATAAGATAAGGCAACTGATAGACAGGGAGTTAATTCTCAATGTTGGTTTTCTTCATAAGCAATCTGTTTTTCAGGTACTGTATTGATTAATATGTTCGTAAGTTTCTCTTTTTTATTTTTGCAAAAAAAAAAAAAAGCTTTTGAAGAGGGGCCTTAAACTGAGTTGTATTTGAATTGAAATAATGAGCTGCTTATGGACATTTGAGTTTGGGATAGGAAAAAAACTTTTAAAATATAATATGAACAAATTCTTTTCTTTTAATGACTATTATTTTGCCTGGACCCATTTACTGAAAATTATTTGAGGATGTACAGTTCTGATTATAAATCACTTCCCTAAAAGTACTCTGTGTTTTCAAAAGGCTCCGTCCAGAAGTGAACACGTGCTTCAGTTTGTTATGACTGAGCCACTGATTGTGCAACACACTTTTGATAAGTCACTGATGTCTGTTAGCCCTTTTGCATGACATAAGAGTGATTTCTTTTTTTTGAGATAGAGTCTAGGTCTGTCACCCAGGCTGGAGTGCATTGGCACAATCCTGAGTAGTGGGACTATAGACATGCACCACCATGCCTGACTTTTCATAGAAAAGTACAAAATTACTGGCTGGTCTCTAACTTCTGGGATCAGCCTGGTCTGAAACTTCTGGGCTCAAGCAATCTTAAATTTCCCAGGCTGGTCTGAAACTTTTGGGATCAAGCGATCCGCCTGCCTCAGCCTTCCAGAGTGCTGGGAATACAGGCATGAACCCCTGCACCCAGCCTAAGTGTCATTAAAAATTTGATCTGTTATATAGGCACTAGGTAGAATGTCAGATGCATATTTTCAAAGTTGCAGATGCATAAATTGTGCAAGGAGGCACCAAGGCTATAAAAAATCAACTTGTGTAAACGCCTTTAAAAGGAAAACAAAAAAATAGTTCAAGATGATAGGGTGCTGGATAGCAGAGAAGCATATGCAATAGACATACTGAAAGAGCAACAAGAAAAAGTTTTAAATATTATCTCCTAATACAACAAAAATGTAAGGAGCTCTATCATCTGGTCTGAGGTTTTGAGCAGCCTCCTGTTATTGATAGGATATGTTTGCTTGTTGATGATAAGTAAACAAGGCTTTTTTTTTCTGGCAGCTTTATTGAGATAGAGACATACACTTTACTATTTCCAGTGTATAATTCCATGGTTTTTAGTATATTCAGAGCTGTGCAACAATCATCACAATCAATTTTAGAACATTTTCACCATACCCAAAAGAAACAACACACCCATTAGCCATCACTCTCCATTCTGCCCTAAGCAACCACTAATCTACTTTTTGTCTTTATAGATTTGCCTGTTTATGAAGTCATATATTTGTCCTTTTATGTCTGTCCTCATTCATTTAACATAATGTTTTGAAGTTTCATCTATGTTGTAGCATGTACCAGTACTTCATTCCTTTTTATTTCCAAATAATATTCCATGGTGTGGATACACACATTTCATTTATCCATGCGTCAGTTGATGACCATTTGAGTCATTTTTACTTTTTGGTTATATGAATAACGCTGCTGTAAACATTTGAAGGCACAGTACTTTTCCAGGTCACATCATTGAGGATCGTGAATCACAGGACGGGGTCCTCACCATCGCCCTAACTGGTCCAGGTGAAGAGCTGGACATGAGCAGGTCAGCGCCAGTGAGCTTCCTGGGCTTCTGCCTCCTTGGCACACTCACATTTGTAGGTCATCTGCTCAGGTTTAGGCTTCTGGTAGGAGACCACCATGAACAGGAACAAATGCCTGTGGCTGGGCCAGTAAACCCATAACTATGATGGGACATCCAGGTGTATCTGGCCCTGGAGAGAAGATGGAAGGAAGGAGCCAGAGTAAGGCATAGCGCAGCCTGCCCATACCTCTGTTGACTTCAGCTTTCCTGTCTAAGATGCTCTAGGATACTCTGTGTCTGTGGCAACTTCTAGAGAAACAAAGTTTCTATAAAATGCTGCTCGTCCCTGCCCTTACCCCACTCCGAATTTCATATTGAAAAAGAAGAACCATATGGGAACTGAGAGAGAGCATATGGGTGTGAGGTGAAACATACGGGGCGATAGAGGCAGGGCTGCGGTACCCGTCTGCTTGTCTTGGTTACTTGTCTATTGCTTTTTAATGTGTTCCTTTTTTCTCTCAGCAATTTTGTTCTTGGAGGATTTGCTTTTCCCTTCCTTTGTGCATGTTTTAATCTCGAATGAGACGAGTGATATAAAAAAATCTCCAGAAATGGTTTCTTGCTCAGACCTGCATCTCTATTCTGCATGCCTCCGCGGGGTGCTGAATCTGGGACCACGAGGACAAAGTGCATAGTGCACTGCATAGTGCCACCTGAGGCACAGCAGCCCTGGGGAAGGATGCAGAGCAGTCTCGAGTACCTATTTGAAGTCTTTGAAATTAGCTTCTTTTCTGGCTCCAAAGAGAAACCGGGATGGTTATATACCCTTAGGATGAGGGGACTGAGTTCTTCCAAAATTGTTACTGACATGGCTGAGAACATGCTTGATAGGGAATAAGGTGAGTGACAGCTTGAAGAAAACACCCTGGCACCCAGTGGTATTCTTATGGCCCTTGCATTCCTTCTCAGAAACCTTGCAGAGCCCCAGAAAGTTTGGCCCCATCCTCAGAGTGCCACTCTCCGTGCAGTGTGCTCAGCTGTCTTGCAGGGATGCTTCAGTTTACTCCCCGTCCCTCCCTTCTCACTCCCCAGAAGATGGAGGAATTGGAGCCCTCCTTACCAAAAGGCTGCATCCCACACTTGCTACTAATTACAAAATTGTCTACTAGGTGTTGCAGGCTGGTTTTCCTAGTGGCCATTAACTATGATTGATTGTCCTTGTTGAATGATGACTTGATGAGCAACTTCACTGAATGTTTAATAAGGTGAAGTAGAGCACAGAGGATATCATTTTAAAAATACTGTGTGTGGACAGTGAAGATTAGCATTTAATTTGGTACTTAGGTAATTAGGTTTGCAAATAGGAGGCTGGTTGGCCAAATTGTGTTACTTCAGGCAAACTGTATCTTAAGTTGTTTACCTGCTTTCTGCAAGTGTTACTTTGAAAAAACAAAATCCCAACAATGAATTGAAATTAAGTTCTAAAAATCATACACCACACCTTACTATAAGCCTTGTCAAGGGAAGGCTGATTTTTAGTAATTTCTTATATTTAAACTCTAATTTTTCCTCAGTGTCCTTTTTCTGCCTTTGATTAATGGTGTGTCTATTCATAAAGTCCCATTTATGTAAAGCATTTATTGAAGTTGTGTAATTGCTGTCTTTTATGTAAGTAGAATGTCTTGCCCCAGGGAGCTAATACAAATAAATGCATTGTACTTTAGATTGAACATCTTTCAGTTCATCAATTACAGGAAGGGGTGTTTTTTCATTACCAGAAAATGAGGGTTACTTTGCCACTTTAGTCAAAACATGACCCTAGCAAGACCCAAAACTTAATGTGGGGCAATCTGTTTAACTTCATCCGTGCCAGAAAACCAGATACCATCTACCCTAATCATCTGACTGATTTAAAATTTTTAAAAAGTTACTGAATTTTTCCAGAGAAACACATTTCTGAAATTATTATGAGAAAATAAGTTCTGACTTGCAAAATCTAGTTTGCAACATATATTCTTTCAGGAACATAACTAGCTCATAAACTGAGGACACCTGTTCACTTAATTTTTTTTCCTAATTCAGTATTGATACCAGGACAGCTGATTAAACTTGGAGTAAGTTTTACTATATTCCTTAAAATAGTAGTGAAGTCAAGTGCAGTGGTTAAAGCTAGAATAGAAACTCAAGAAATCCAATTCAGCTGGCACTGATGATGAATATTTAAACCCATGTCATTAGATTATCCATAGTTATTTTATGAGGATTTGCTGATATGTTTCTTTCCAGATTTGAAATCCCTACTTGTGTGAGGTATTTTTTTTAAAACTGTTATTGGGAGCCTTAGTAGATGTATTAGTAATAAACAGTATGTTTTTCTGATTATGATTCTTTTAAATAAGTCTTCCAGTTAATAATAATTACCTTTATTGAAGATCTACACTATTGGGCATGAAATAGTATATTACTTAACCCTTACAGCAACCATATAATATGCATTCTTATCTCTCCTTTAAAGATGAAGAAACTAGTGTTCTTCACTAGTCTCCCTCAAGGGTCACAAAGCTGGTAAAGTGGCAAAGGCGTGTTGGAACCCAGGTGTGTGAGATGTCAAAGCTCACAGGCTTAATCACTAGCCTTTACTCAGATGAATTCATCAGATTTATCTTCTGGCTTTGAAACTTTCAAGTCCTTTGCATTATCCCCTTTTAACTCAGCATTGAGGTGAAGTGAAGGACGGACTTGACCCTGTGGCCTCCTTGTACTATGTGTGCATCCACATCCTTAAACTCCTGATGAAAGTTCTAATTAGTGCCTAGACGATGGATCAACTTTTTAGAACACCCACACTGTGGAAAATGCCTGCGTGTTTGGTCCAATAGTGGAATCCATTTAAGGTGACATCAATAGGAAAATGACACAGATACTCTAAATCACCAACTGGAATTCCGAGAGATGAACGCTGAAATTCTTACTGTCCTTGTCCTTTCCACCAACACCCTTTCAGACTGAGGGTTCCCCTCCGGGGGTTCTGTGGGTTCTAGCTCCACAGTGCTTCCCATGTTTGTCCGTCCTTCTCCTTGCCCTCCACCTCCAGCTGGTTTTAGGCTTCTCTTTTCTTCTCTACTCTTTCCTTCCAAGGAGCTTCCTCATAGGTTCCCCTACCCCCAGTCTGACATTGCTGCAGTCATTCTGCTATCAGAGTGATCTTTTTTTTATGCCACTTTCTTGATGAAAATCCTTCTCTGGCTCTCTCTTGTTCTCTCAGTCTTTTTAGCTCCTATAGCACTCAATAACCTGTGGTAGGCTGAATAATGGCTCCCCCAAAGATGTTCACATCCCGATCCCCAGAATCTGTGAACATCACCTTATATGGCAAAAGGGACTTTGCAGACGTTATTAGGTGAAGAATCCTGAGATAGGGATATTCTCCTAGGTGACCCAGTGGGCCCAGTGTAATCACAAGGGTCCTTATAACAGGGATGCAAGAGAGTCAGAGGGAGAGAAGGTGGTGATGGGACATTGAAGCAGAGATTGGGGTGTGCTTTCAGTCCAGGGCCAGGGAATGTCAGCAGGCTCTAGAAGCTGGAAGAGGCAAGGAATGGATTCTCCCCAACAGCCTCCAGAAGGCGCCAGCCTTCCTGATGCTTCGGTATTTGCCTCTGAAAACTCATTTGGACTTCTGCACTCCAGAACTATAACAGAATAAATCTGTGTTGTTTCAAGCCACTACATTTGTAGTCATTTGTAAGAGCAGCAATAGGAAACATATACAAACCTGTAGTCATTGATTTGTGCTGTCAGATGTCATGTACATAAGCCACATGTGCCTAGATAAATATAACTTTAATTAAAATTAGAGACAAAGTTTTAAAGTTCCATTTTCTAGCCATACCACATTTCAAGTGCTCAATAGCCACATGCAGCCAGAGCCTACTATACTGTCTAGTGTCGGCATAGAACATTTCCATAATTTCAGCATGCTGCATTGGACAGCATGCCTAGGACAGGAGTTGTACCTTGTCTTCCTGGACCTGCCCCTCATATTGGCTAGCATCTCCTCACATGGAATTCTGGAAGCCTCTCCCCCTTCTTTCCTCACCCCCAGCTCTGCCCCTCACTGTGCGGGGCCTTGGATGTGCCTGGAGCAGAGGCCAGGCAGGCCCTGGAAGCAGTCTTGGGCTGTATGGATGGGGAATTCCAGATCGTATATGTAGAGCATACTCTAAATGTGGGGCAGGATGTGGCCTCCATTCCCTTGGCCCTCAGGACTCCTGACCAGGATAGAGCCCCCATTTGCCCAAGTCTGAGGGTGTCCTCTTTGTACCTGTCACAATGCCTGATAGTGGGTGGTAGGTGCATAGCATTGTTGAATAAACAAATTTACTGAAAACCCACTCATGCCCTGATTTGTATGAGTACTAGAATTCCACAGAGAATAAAACAATTTCCCTGATTCATGGAGCTTACATTCTAGAGGGAGAAAGAGCTGATTCGTTAATAAATAGATGTATATTCTAATGTCAGGGAGTGATAAGTGCTATGAAGAAAAATAACCATAGTAATGGGATGGAGTGACGGAGGTCGGGGGCTGGTAGATATATTTTAGATAAGTGGTTGCAGAAAACCTTTCAGGGGAGGAGACATCTGAGGATAGACCTCAATCAAGAGAGACAGGGAAGGTGGAAAGGAAGAAATTAAATGATCTGGGCTCCAGGTTTATCACTGGTTTTCAGAACTTGAAGTCACCTAATAGTGCTCTCCCACATTTTCTCCCATTGCTTCCCTCTGTGTGGTTACACTGGGTGCCCGTACTGGCTGAGATTTTGCTGATGGTCATTATTTAGATATTGACAATTGTGTGTATATATATCTATATGATCTTTTTTTCCAAATACAAAATTTCATTGTAATATTGAATATTCCTTTTTCAAACTACATACTTTGGGATGCTGATATATGTCCTCTACTTCCCAATTAAGAGTGTCCACTTTTTACAGTGTAGGCTGCTATTTAAATTCTAGTTTAAGGAGACTTTTATGCTAAAACAATACTTAAACAGTGCAGAATTACCATTTGTTCTAACTTTTCTCCTTAACCAGTGCTTTGGTGATTGGGGGTGAGAAACATTCTTTTTTTGAGACAGAGTCTTGCCCTGCCACCCAGGCTGGAGTGTAGTGGTGCAGTCTTGGCTCACTGCAACCTCTGCCTCCCGGGTTCAAGCAATTCTCCTGCCTTGGCCTCCTGAGTACCTAGGATTACAGGCACCTGCCACCATGCCAGGCTACTGTTTGTATTTTTAGTGGAGACGAGGTTTTTCCACATTGGCCAGGCTGGTCTCAAATTCCTGACCTCAGGTGATCCGTCCGCCTTGACCTCCCAAAGTGCGTGAGCCACCACACCCAGCCAAAACATCCTGATTTTCTAATTCTCATTATACCCTTAAAACTACTCTATAGAACTGCATTGTCCAATATGGCAGCTACTGGCCCTTCATGGCTATTCAGGGTTTGAAAGGTGGCTAATCCAAGTTGAATGTGCTGTCGGGGTAAAATGCACAGCAGATTTTGAAGACTTAGTATATGAAATCATAAAAGCATAAAATTATTAATATTTTATATTGAGTACATGTTGAAATTATAGTATTTTTGTATGTTTAGTTAAAATATATTATTAAAATAAATGTTACCTGTTTCTTTTACTTGCTTTAATGTAGCTTCTAGAAAATTTAAAATTACGTATGTGGCCTACTTTTTTTTTTTTTTTTTTTTGAGACGGAGTCTCACTCTGTCGCCCAGGCTGGAGTGCAGTGGCTTTATCTCGGCTCACTGCAAGCTCTGCCTCCCGGGTTCACGCCATTCTCCTGCCTCAGCCTCCTGAATAACTGGGACTACAGGCGCCTGCCACCACACCCAGCTAATTTTTTTTTTTTTGTATTTTTAGTAGAGACGGGGTTTCACCGTGGTCTTGATCTCCTGACCTCGTGATCCACCTGCCTCAGCCTCCCAAAGTGTTGAGATCACAGGCGTGAGCCACCGCGCCCAGCCTTGTGGCCTACCTTTATAGCTTATATACTATTTTTTTCTGCTTACTTTCTAAGGGTATGTGTCTACAGTTTGGGCGTATCATTGGGGTATGATGCCGTGGAGAGAAAATAAAAATGTATGGGTTAAATATGTTCACCAACAGCCACAGAGCATAACTTCACAGGAACCACCAGTTAAGAGAGAAGAATCAATAGACAGTGCATTGTTTAGTAGATTAATGAGCTTCTTTTAAATATGAGTGTTACTACTTTAAAATTTTATCTCCATGGCATATTTTTCTTCTTTTTAAGTTTTTCTCAGAACCGAAGTTTTAAGATAGTGTCATCTTTTAAGAGCAAGGTATAATTTTTCAGGACCACTGGGGAAAAGTTTTAGTGAGAACCTTTGTTAAAATAGTAGTATTCATTTTTTAATGTTTTTAATTGACACATAATTGTACATGAGATATTTTGATATGTGTGTACAATGTAGACTGATAAAATCAGAGTAATGCACATAGCTGTCACCTCAAACATTTATCATTTCTTCGTGTTAGGAACATTCAGAATTCTGTCTTCTAGCTATTTTAAAATATACAATAATGTATTGTTAACTGTAGTCACCTGCTGCGCTATAGAACACTAGAACTTATTCCTCCAATCTAATCGTAATTTTTTACCCATTAACCGACCTCTCTGTATCACCAATCCTCCCCACCCTTCCCAGTCTCTGATGACCACTATTCTCTTTACTTCTAGGAGAGCAACTTTTTAAGCTCCTTCATGAGTAAAATTTTAGAAATAAAAAAAAATTTTAAATACAAGAAAATAATAGTATTCAGTATTTCAGAGATTCACGAGCTCTTTGAAATTTTTCTTAATTAAATCACCCAGTATACCCAAATAGAACTTTGCTGAAATACACAAAATCATTTTTTAAATCAACAGGTTGTCAGAGTAAGGTTGTTTTATTTGTCTTATAAAGAAAATTATATAATTGGGAACAGCAGAAGTTGCTGAGAGAACAGAATGTATTTTGGTTTGATTTTTTTCCCCTGGGGAATTGAGAAAAGAGGAAGTAAAGGATTCTAGGAACCTGCCTTCAGCACCCAGCTTCAGCTACCAGCCAGGTGGCTGTGGGCAAATTCTTAGTCTCTTTTTGCCTCAGTCCTCATCTGTAAAACTGAGATGATAATAATAATACTTATCTAATAGGATTGGTATAGAATTTAAATGAGTTAATTCTTACAAAATAGAATTGTGCCTGACATAATATCCACTTGCTCACATTTAGCTATAGCAATATATGATTATAATTGTTATTACTATTATTAGATATCTTATATTTGAATGAGAAATTTAAGTTTTTGAAGCCTGTTGTCATTCATCCTTTCATCCTTCAAGTAACAGTGTTGTGAGTCCACAAGGGTGAGTATTTATTATACCTGTTTTAAGGATGAAGTCACTTGAGCCCTAAAGAGGATTAGTAACTTGCCCAGGGTCACTTAAGTAGTGGCAGAGCTGGGAATCTCATCTAGTATTCTCAACTGACCCTTTCCAGTAGCCTGAGAAGTAGGACTTAATAAACCCCAGAGAAAGCATTACACTTGAGGCCTATATAACTCCCTAGTTACACTGTGGGTTTTCTTCTTTGAATTATATCCCAAGAACAGCTCACCAGTGGTTACTTGTGGATGGCTTGAGAGTGTGTTCATTTTACCTAAAACCCCAGTGAAGTCTAAATTTTAACATTTCATTGCAGAGGACTAACTGTATTAAAATGATGGTGTCTTCATCCAACTTAACTGTGTTTAAGGCCCATTTCCCTGTTCACTATGTAATATTGAGTCACTTTTGTCCTTTTGTAAAATGAAAATCGTACTACTTTGCTCCCAAATTAAGGATCTGGATCCATTGATCTTGCCTAATTGTTTTCAGATACAGAATCTGTAATCTTGCTTAAATTTAGGCTTATACGGGGAAAAGATACGAGCTTTAGAGCCAGACAAAGATGCATTGAAACCTGGCTCTATGACTTAATGTTTTGTAGCCTTGGACTAATTAGGGGACCTTTCTGAATCTTAGTTTTCACATCTGCAAAATAGGAATGTTCGAATGTGTGCTTTGGGACTGTTAGAAGGATTCAAGGTAAGCTAATAAAGAGCCTGGCTTTTGGGAGGGGCCCAGTGACAGTGGGTATTGATGCTCTGAAAATTCTACCTATATAGACCGGTGGAGTTGTACCTTCCGCACCAAAGACAGTGTATGAACACATCATTGGGTTTTGGAAAATCAAAATGAATGTAACCTAGAGCTTTGCATATTAGAAAAATATTTGAAAAGATATACAACAAGCAAATTTATTTTAAAAAGATATACAACAAAATGGTAACTATTAATAGCTTGGTAATAGAAAATCAAGCATATTTTGGTTACATTTTCTAACTTTTTATGATGTGTATGTCTACTTTTGTAGGAATAAAAAGTTATTTTTTTATTTAAAACATGATTTACATTAAAAAAAAAAATACAGTGGGCTAGGTGCGGTAGTTCACACCTATAATCCCAGCACTTTGTTAGGCTGAGGCAGGAGGGTCACTTAAAGCCAGGAGTTCAAGACCTGGCTTGGCAACATAGTGAGACCTCATTTCTACAAAAAATAAATAAATTTAAAAAAACAAAGTAATTGTACTATGTTAACATATGTGTTCTCTGAATGGGTGATTTCCCTCCTTTTTCCCTACTTTTCCAATTTTCTACAATAAGCATGTTTGTATGAATAATGGAGAAGATAAAAGTGCATTTTTTTTTTTGAGATGGAGTTTCACTCTTGTCGCCCAGGCTGAAGTGCAGTGGCGCCATCTCAGCTCACTGCAACCTCTGCCTCCTAGTTCAAGTGATTCTCCTGCCTCAGCCTCCCAAGTAGCTGGGATTTACAGGCACCCGCCATCACGCCCAGCTAATTTTTGTACTTTTAGTAGAGACAGGGTTTCACCATGTCAGCCAGGCTGGTCTTGAACTCCTGACCTCAAGTGATCCTCCCGCCTTGGCCTCCCAAAGTGCTGGGATTATAGTAATGAGACACCGTGCCCAGCCAAAAGTGCATTTTTCATAGGCATAATCACTACCCTAAATGGAATTTGCAGTACATTAGAACTCACAAAAATATAAATTCTTGGGAATGTGGGAAGATGTTTTAGGACCAATAGATATAATAATAATAATACTAATAATAGGTATTCTTTATTGAGCATTTTCTATATGAGGCTCTATATTTGAACTTTTTCTATGCATTTTCTAATTTAATCCTCACAACAGGTTAGTGAGATTGATTTCAGTTGAGGCTTATGATGATGTAAATTACCCAAGGCAGGACTCAGAACTTAAACTTGTGCTTTCAAAGGAAAAAGAAAATGCTCATTATGTTAACAAAGGAAATCTTCACTTATGCTAAGCTGGGGAAATAAAACTTTCCACAGAATTTATGACCAAATTCACATTGGATCAAGTTTTCTCAGCTGTTAGCTATAATATAAACTTAAACTACCACTCCATATTCTAATTTTTTTTTCTAGAATTTCTTTTAATTGGGTAACTTAGGGGGTGAGGGAAGGAATGGGGATGGTTTTAATAGAATATCTTTTTCTTAATTTAGGCTTAAAAGACAGCATAGGAAAAGAAAGGGTAGAGGTAACATGAAGGGAGAGGTTTGTTGAGTGGAAATGGGTGGTGATACTGGAAGCTGGTTTTGTGCACTCCAAGTCTGGAGGAAATGGTAAGTAAATCTGCTCCCCTTCTATAATGGGTAATGAGCTTGGTGACTGTCTTCCTTTTAGCCTCTGGTTCCCAGATTAGGAAAAGATGTTAGATTAGAGTTGAAGGAAATTTCATATATGAGTATTCATAATGATTAACCCTTTTTTTCCTAAGAATTTCCATATTCACATCTCATAAGTTGCCTTATGTCCTGGGCTTTTTGATAGGTTGGTTTTATCCTGTCTCTTAAGTGCACTTACTCATACGGTACCCTTCTGGAAGTTTGATATTTATTTTAAAAATTATTTCTGTGAGCCGTTTGGGAGGAAGGCAGGCAGTAGCCTGGCTTATTCATTTTTATATAAAAGCAACTAGCAGGCTGGGTGTGGTGGCTCACTCCTGTAATTCTCCCACCTTGTGGGGCCAGGGTGGGAGGATCGCTTCTCCCCAGGAGTTCAAGACCCACCTTGGCAACATAGTGAGGCCTCATTTCCACTAAAAATAAAAAAACTTAGCCACATGTGATGGCATGCATCTATAGTCCCAGTTACTCGGGAGGCTGAAGAGGGAGGATGGCTTGAGCCCAGAAAGTCGAAATTAAAGTGAGCTATGACTGCACCACTGCACCTCAGCCTGAGTGACAGAGCGAGACCCTGTCTCAAAAAGCAACTAGCAAAAAAAGAGCAACTAGCATGAGTCATATTGTTGGCATTTGATACATTTTTGTTGAACCAGTGGATGAGTTCTTATTGCAGGCAAGGAAACTTTTCCTACGGTTGGAGTTGGCCTGATAAAAGCACAGGTTGCTCTGGGAGATGGGACATTCTGGGCAGGAATGGGCTTGGGGGGATTTGACCCCTGGATGCTATGTAGGACTAAGTGATGTTTAAGGCTTGTTGTAAGTGTGAGATTCTGTAATTCTGTCTCTCTAGCATATGCCCAAAGGGAAGAGATGTGAAAAGCTAATTGGAACTGCAGATTGTCCTGGAAAGCCTTTGTTAGCAAAAGTGATGAACAGGTTTTGTATCAGCACTGAGAGCAGAAGGGCTTTCCCCCAGTTTCTGGAGTCAGCATCAACAGTGCTTATCCTGAGAAACAGTTCCAGTAAGCCTGGACTTCAGATCATCTTCCAGATTTAGACTGAGCCCCAGGAAGGGAATGGTGAGGAGGAGAAACTGTTCCAGTATTTTCAGTGCTAGGAAACTAGTGTGAGAAGTTTTAGAGTAAGTCAATTCATTGGCATCCAAGTTACAAATATATTTACTAAAGAGCCAGGGAATAATGTGACTCCCTAAATATGTTACCTTAAATTATTTTAATTGGTCTCCACACATCATTTACATTGCTGCCACATTCATGAGGTCCTATACTTATTGATGTGAATTTTGTTCCTCTTATATTTATGACAATTAAAGAAGGTATTTTGTCCAATAAGCTTAGAATTTCTGTACATCAGAAGTTACAAAATGGTAGACCATAGGTAAAATCTGGCACAAGAATGTGCTTTGTTTGGCTGTACAGTATTTTGTTTTAATTAGTTACTGATATTTAACATTTTGGAGATTTTACCCAAAAATCCAGATTTCTGGCTTCTCTCTCAGAAAACAAAAATACCAGATTTGGCATAACTGCATCATACCTCCTACACAGCAGCCATTATCTGGAGCTTGGTGGCTAGATGAAGCATGTGCCCCCATGTAACCATGGTCGTTACCATCTCTTGTTACTGTACACCCTGCCTGCATCTCTCATTTGGGGGGGGCTGTCTGGCCTGTGAGGGCATTGGAGTTTGTGACTCCTGCTCCATATGTAAGGCTCACAGGCAGGTCTTAAGTCTGTAAGTGGCTACCGTTTCAACCCTGTGAGGACTGCTGAACAATGCGAAGTGTTTCATTGGATTTGGGCAGAGTGTTGTGTCTTCAGGATAATCCTGGCCAGTCAACTCTGTAACCAGAGGGAAGAAGAAAAAATGTATTCATCCTGTGCCGCGCTGTTGGCATTCAGGAGAGCCCTAGTCTAGGAGACCAGGCCTGAAGTGCCCTGCAGACTGCTCGCTTGCCTCCACTCATGGTTACTTGGCACCTGTGCTTGGGGAAGCGTCCAATGGAGTGGCAGAGGCTCAATGCCATCCATTCAGACAGCTTTCTGAATGCCGGCAGCCAAGAGAACATCAGCTGTGCCTGTGAGTAGTGTGGGTCCCCGCCAGAAACATCTGAACTTCAAAGGGAAAAAAATCGTACTGTGGGTTGGTGTGGAAAGCTCTGGTCTTCCTGAATTTTGCTCGTTTTTACAGAGAAGGAAGACAGTGTGAAGCATTCTGACAGACTCCACCTGTTTTTAGGTGCCAAGATAATTAAGCTAGAGTAGTTGCATTTAAAACCTAACCATGAAAATAAAATGAATACAAAGAATTTCTGTTTGGTGTCAGAGCTACCTTAGAATTAGGGAACTGTGAAAGAAGATGTTGGATGAATCTTGAAAGGGTGACTCTGTGGGCTCAGACTCAGACCACGCCACACCGGTTGCAGTCAAGAGATCTTTATTGGAGAAGTCCGAGGGAGAGCCGAAGTGGAAGAAGAAAGAGAGAGAGCTCTGCGGCCTCCGTCTTTCATGCCCGGGGACGTTACGTGGGGGTTGCTGGTTGGCTGAGTGGCTGGGCCTAGGCCGAGGCGGGAAGGTGTGACCTCTGGTTGGCTCCTTTTTGGCGGGCCTGTGTTGGGGAGGAAGAAGAACCTGGAACCAGCGCCATTAGGGTGCTCCTGTTACCTAACATTCCTCCCTTTTTTGTTTCTTAAGAAGTGGGGAGATGGGCGTTGCCGTTCGTCTGGTTACTTCCTGCTGAACGGGGGTGTCGTGGGGAGGGGTATGGGAGGACTGCAGGGGCACAGCAGGAGCAGGAGGCTAAGTAGTAGGGCGCTGTATATGAAGACCTCTTCGGCCTTGAAATCCATGAAGGTTCCTTGAAGGTATAAGTCATCTAGGGCTGAGAGCCAACCGAAGGGTAGGGAGGGGTTAGGGATGAGCCAGGAGTTGTGGCGGAGGGTCTGGAGAAGCTGCATGAAGCGGGTTGTCTGGGGTCTGCGTGGCTTGGCTGCTAAAGTATGTGACATCCTTTGGTGGCTAATCCTCTTCGGTGGCTAAAAGCTGGTACTGTGTAATGAGAAGCTGGTTAAAAGTTTGGTTAGAAATGGAGGAAATCTGCTGCCGCATGAATCTGACAAGAAGGTTACAAATGCAGGGCCCAAAGGCGAGTAACGGCAAGATGGCTGCCACGGGATCTAGAAAGGGAAGAAGCCATGTTGCCTAACTCCAGAGGTAGGTATAAGAATTTGAGATGCGTTGTCTGATCTCAGAAGCTTTTTCCTGTAAACGCCAGGCAGCATCTCATACTATCCCTGACTGGTTAGTGTAAAAACAACACTCTTCCCCTAAGAAGGTGCAGAGTCCTCCTTTCTCAGCAGTGAGGAGGTCTAGGCCTCAGCGGTTTTGGAGAGTCTCTGCTGCTAAAGAGTCTATTTGGGATTGTAAAGTAAGAATAGATTTCGTTATTTCTTGCAAACTGTCTGAGAAATCCTTTGAGAGTGTGTGGTAGTAGGATAATGTTGATAAACCAGCTATTTGGGTTCCTGTAGCAGTGGCCATTCCTAACCCTGTAAGTAGGGGTATTCGTTGTATGGCTCTCCGCTGACGGACTTGAGCTTTGAGGGGTACTGATAAGGTCTGATTTCCTGGGGCAATGTTAATGTGAGGGCTTAGAAAGACTAAGGTGCAGGTGCCTGTCCAGTTAGTGGGGAGGCAGATATAGGTCGACATTCCACATAGGAAGAATATGCCTTGGCTGGGTAGACAGAACTCGTTATGTATGTTAAAAAGGTGTGTGAGTTTGTTGTTTTCATTTTCCCATACTCCTAGTGTACTTGCTAAGGTAGCTCCAGTGAGCGGCTGGAAAGGGGTGTTGGGAGCAAACTGAGTGGCTCCCTGTGTTTTATTTTCCCATTGGAGAAAAAAACGTTTTGTATCTACTAGGAGTCATTCGAGAGAGTGATTGAAAGAGGGGATGAGAAGGCACTCACTAGTGGTGGGGGCGCTGCTGCAGGGAGTCCAAGGGTGAATGGTCACGCGAGTATGTCTGCCATCACAGAACCTGGACTGTTTGTTGAGCAGGGAGGAGGTGATGATTTTGGGGGGCCCAGAGAAGCGGACAAGCTGTTTGAATGGAGCTGTTTGGGTGACTCGAAAGTTACTATGATCAATTGGGGCCTGAAGTTGTAGGGTGTAATTACACTGATGCGGTGGTAGGTGCCCTAGAGGCAGGCCAGATGACAGGTTGCGTTGTATGCATAAAGGGGCTTGGAAAGTTAAAATAGTATTTGTGGTCACAGGGCCATGTATGGGCTTTTCATTGCTTGTGTAATAGGTGAGGTTGGAAATGTAAGAACGTAAAAGTTGGGTTGCACGTCCTGTTATGGTATCTTTGGTCCTATCAGATATGGGGAAGTCGGCTAATGACTGCATGTTTAGAAGTTGGAAAGGGTCTTTTCCTTCATAACGAGGGTGGTAGGTCAAGTTGGTGAAGACCCAGTTTTTTGCAGGAATGGGAGTGGCAACATAGCCAGAGGTTGATAGAGAGATACACAGCCAGCAGTCATTTGCCAGGGAAGGATTGGACTGGTTTAACAGAGTGTGAGTTAAGTTGAGAGTCTTGTAGAGGTAATTAGGAGCTAGTGAAAGGGGAGGGGTGGTTGTATGAGGTATCCAAGGAAGTAGGAGGAATACATAGGCAAAGAGCAAATAGGAAGGTAAAGAGGGTGCTCTGGAAAACGAGATCATTTTATCTAGTCTGAGTTCTTTCACTTATCTTTTTTAAGGAGGAAGCAGTCGTTCCTCAGAATCAGTGGTAGGAAGGAGCCTTTTTAGTCTGGGATGTTTCTTTCCGAAATAGGAGGTGCAAGTCCTCCAGTTGTTCACAGGTGTCTTGGGATTCCTGAGCTGATGATCCTGTAGGTTCCTCAGGGGATGTCCAAAGTTTAACTCGGGTGTGGTGAATAACTTATGGGAAAAGAGGTGGCCTGAGAAAGAACATGATAAAGGCGGGGTAGTCGTTGGACGTATGGTCTGGACTTCTACCCCGACTATGGGAGGGCCAGAGGTGGAGACAGCGCCCCAAAATTCCCGCGAAACCGAGAAGGTAGCTCTGGTGTCGAGAAGGAAAGTTACGAGGCGCCCATCTACCGTGAGAGGCACCCTGGGCTCCTGTGCGGGGATAGTGTGCATCGGGGGAAGAGTCCCAGGGCCCTGTCAATCGTCAATGGCCAGTCCCAAGAGATCGGGGGTAGGGTTGGGGTCTGGCCCAACCCCGCTCCGGGAGGTTGGGGCAGTCGACGGCCCAGTGACCGAGCTGGGGGCATTTTGGACATGGCTTGTGTGGAGGCCTGGGATTAGGGCACTCACGAACCCAATGCCCTTCTTTGCCGCACTTGAAGCAGGGTCCAGGGGGCTGACGGTGGGCAAATAGTGGCTTACGGTCGCCAGTGTCTATAGCTGGCCGAGTAGGGGCTCGGAGAGCTTGAGCCAGCATTTGACACTTTTGCCTCCTCACCTGCTCATCACGGTTATGGTACACCTTGAACGCGGTGGCCAAAATCTTGGTCTGCAGGGTGAAGGGGCCTCTGTCTAGCTTCTTTAATTTGGCTCTAATGTCTGGGAAGCTTTGCGCAAAAAAATGGGACATGAGAAGCTGCCTGCCATCGGGGGCTTCTGGGTCTATGTTAGTGTATTGTTGAAGGGCCCGTGTAAGGCGGTCGAGAAAGGCGGAGGGGTTTTCGTGTTTCTCTTGTACGATTTCGTGAAGTTTTTCAAAGTTGACTGCCTTTTCGGCTGCCCTGCGGAGGCCAGTTGCTAGGCAGGTGGTGAAGTGGTCTTGAGCAGCGACGCCATTTGGGGAGTTGTAATCCCAGTTGGGGTCTTGCTCAGGGATGGCCTGTGCCGCTATGGGTAGGGCTGGGATAGTCTGGTGAACTTGGTCTGCATAAGTGCGGGCTTGCTCCTAGACCTGCGTGTGCTTCTTGAGAAGGAGGGTGTTAGAGAAATTTTGATATAAGAGGTGGAGTTAGAAGTGTAAGAGCCTAAGCGTTTATAAGTTAGCCATAGAGAAGGGAACATGGACATGAACAATGCCTTCTGCCCCTGCAACTTCTCTAAGAGGGGCGAGGACGGAAAGGTGTGATCTGGAACGAGTGGTGGGAGGGCTGAGCGGCGGAGGGGAGGGAGCTGGAGAGGTTGCGGAGGAAGGGGAAAGAAGAGAGAGGTTGGGGGAAGTAGTAAGGGGCGGGGCCGCCGCTGGCCGGGCGGTGGCCGGAGGGTGGGGCTGAGGGTGGTGATATGGAGTCAGGATCGGAGGGAGAGGTTAGCAGTTTGAGGGCAGCGATAAGATGTTGAGGTTTACATGGGGGGCCGTGGGCATAGGGGATCTCTTCCCATTTTCCTGTTCGCTCACAATATCCAGAGGCCTATAAGTGGGCCATTTATTTTGGTTATTTAAGGGGTATGTAGGCGTTTTGGTTTGAGGTCGATTGCTAGGCCTAGGGCTGACAGATTATTTAAGAGGCACTGTAGGGGAGAGTCAGCCGGCAGGGATGCGGAGCCTCCTATTGTGGGGCTACGAGAGGATATGCAGTGAGGGCTAAGTAGGGCGTCCCCTAATAGCCGAACACTGCGACGTGACTCAGCTTCCGGTTCCGTCGTCACCAAAGCGGAAGGACTGAGGGGCCGACTATGGCCGAGGGCCGTGGGCCACCTGGTACCAGGATTTTCGGAGCGAGAAAGGGAAGGGACCCAGGCCGCAGACGCGAGGAGGAGAGGGAGAAAACTCCGTTCCCTGCAGGCCGAGGCGGAAGTGAATGATAGGGGCCTACCACTGCCGTAGGGGCGTCGGGGAAAATGTGTCCGTCACGGGAGCGGCTAGGGTCTGGCGATTTGCCTGAGAGGTAGGCCCGGGAGGGGAAAACTTACCGAGATGAGGCCGGTGGTGGGCGAAGAGCTCGGCGAACAGGAAAATGGGCGAAGACTGACTGGGGCCTGGTCTGAGCCTGAGAGGGATCGGGGTCCCACCAAAGGCGGGGAGTCCCAATCCAAGTCACGGCACCAATGAAAGGGTGACTCTGTAGGCTCAGACTCAGACCACGCCACACCGGTTGCAGTCAAGAGATCTTTATTGGAGGAGTTCGAGGGAGAGCCGAAGTGGAAGAAGAAAGAGAGAGATCTCTGCGGCCTCCGTCTTTCATGCCCGGGGACGTTACGTGGGGGTTGCTGGTTGGCTGAGGGGCTGGGCCTAGGCCGAGGCGGGAAGGCGTGACCTCTGGTTGGCTCCTTTTTGGCGGGGCCTGTGTTGGGGAGGAAGAAGAACCTGGAACCAGCGCCATTAGGGTGCTCCTGTTACCTAACAAATCTGATGGCAGATTTCATTAAAATTGAAGTTACATATTCATGACTGATTTTGATTGCACCAATTTCTAAGGTCTTAAAGTGGTGGGGGTGGGGAGGTCTTATAACCGAATAACCTACTCTTTCGTTCTAAAAGAAAAAGAAATCGTGCTTTCGTTTTGACTTGAAATTTTATTCTCATGCTGGCCCAAGACTGAAGTCTGATACCTGGAATGTATTAGAAGCAAAATGTACTGTGTAAAAATCTAAAACATCGGCCTGTAATCCCAGCACTTTGGGAGGCCAAGGCAGGCGGATCACGAGGTCAGGAGATCGAGACCATCCTGGCTAACACGGTGAAACCCCGTCTCTACTAAAAATACAAAAAAATTAGCCGGGCGTGGTTGTGGGCACCTGTAGTCCCAGCTACTCGGGACTATAGGAGAATGGCGTGAACCCGGGAGGCAGAGCTTGCAGTGAGCCGAGATCGCACCACTGCACTCCAGCCTGGGGGACAGAGTGAGACTCCATCTCAAAAAAAAAAAAACCTAAAAAAGCTATGATCCTGAAGACAAGCATGTGCAGACCAAAACTCTTGAAATCCCACTAGAGCCATGTTTCCATATGTGATTTGGTGACTTCCTGAAGACCTTCATCATTTATTTTACATTTGATTCATTTTCTACCATGCTGCCCTTCCTCACATGTCCCTCCTGACTTTCTCCTCTTTTAAATTTCTCTTACTCTCCTTGAGCTATGCTTCCCTTTATCCTTTTCCTGCTCCCACCTTCCCTCTTTCCCCAGACCATCAGTCCAGGGTCTTCTGTTTTCATCTCTTTACTACTTCCGCCTCTTTTCCAAGACACAGGGAAATTTAACAGAGAGGAGTGTACTGTGTGGGCAGAAAGCTGGGGAGGAGAGTTTAAATTAAAAGGCAACATTTACATTGTAGATGTGTAATTAGGGGGAGAGGTGGTGAGAGCTATTTGGTGCTGGGGATTTGGATGGAGGAGGACAGTATTTCTCCAGCAGTGCACTAAGAGCTATTTATGCATCTGATCATGTTTAAAAATGAAACTCTTCCAGATAAGAACAGATGTAAAAGGGTGAGTGTGGCAGAGGCAATATTGCTAATCATATTTGAGACCTTACAGAAAGCTTATAGAGAAGTAGAGGTATGAGATTAGAAAATGTTAACATTTTCATCATAGTATTTCTGCAATGCTGCTTTGTTGTAATATTTAATGATATATTTTTAAAGAAGTGTAACTTTTCAAAGTAGTTTGCAAGTTGAATAGACCTTAAAACAAATAAGAAAAGCAGAAGATAAGTGTTTAGAATAATTGTAATTTTAAGCCACTTTCATTCAAAATTTAAATCTAATTATATTCAAAGGCAACTCGGATTGCATTATGGTATTCACAAATCCTTCCATTCCATATCCTTGAACATAGCTGGAACTGCCCCCTCCCTTATCAAAATTAACACAAAACAATGTTAAAAATCTGTTGTTCCCTATTTGGCAGGGAATGTCATTTCCTGATAATTTCATTAGTTAGAACATAAATCTACAGCTATCTTTTCTAAATGTGCATAATTTGCATTTGTTTTTAACTTGTTAACTAAGTTGAAGCATTTCCTGTAATAAGTGAACGAAGAGCTGAATCAAGATAGCATCCCATATCATTTTAGAATATTTACTTTAAAATGCCCTTATAATTAGCCCAGCCTCTGCCTACCTAACCACCCTGCGATACAAAGCAAACTGCCATCCTTGTAACACCCTGAGCTCTCTAGACACTCTCAGCCACTCCTTTTGTTCATAGTACCCTTTCGGAGCCCACCCACGAGTTGCCAAATTTCTGCTTTGCTGGTAGCTCCAGTGTCAGTCCAGAGCCTTCCCTGATTTACCTGGGCAGAATTTATTGTTCCTGCCTATGTGTTCTCATAGTACTTTCTTCATGCTTCCATGATAGGGCTTATTACCTTGCATTGTAAATGATGAAATTATACAACGAATAGTTACATGTTTTCCTGTCTGTAGACCAGGAGGTAACCTAGGAGGCCCCAAGGTCAAGAAATAATGGATTTTTTGTATCTCCAGAGCCCACTACCTGGAAGATCCTCAGTAATATTTGTCAGATGAGTAACATAAGCATTTTTATATTTACTTGTTCCTTGTTGACTAGACATTGTTTAATGAACATTGTTGAATTCAGTTTTTTTCAGATTATGCAGGTAAAAGCTGGATGTTTGTGCAGGACTAGAAGTATACTTTTATTATAGAGTTTGGCTCATATCTGAGGATGAAATAGAAAACTTGCTTTTAACACAGGTGTCTGTCACATTGGACATTTTCTTTGGTACTTGAAGAGAGAAAATAATGAAGAAGAGAATTAACATATCTGACATTTTAAAGCTAGTTAATGGTCAGTACTTGCTAAGGCCTGAAAAATCTTAAAAGGTGTGTGTGGGTATAGGGTGTGTGTGTGTGTGTGTGTGTGTGATCTTTTTTTTAGCTGAAAAAATAATTGCCATCTCTTTAAGGATTTTGTAGCCTAAAACTTGAAAGGCTTTTATTTTATGATTTAGAATTGCGGCTTTCAGTTGTAAAATGGATGTTGAGGAAGCATGGGTAATGAGGCTATTCTCTGGCTTCCTTTTTTCAGCTCCTGATCCAGAGTCCAGGTAGTCCATGTGGACCAGAGGTGATTGGAGCTCTCATTTATTGAAATGTAGTTAAATCAAAATAAGAAAGTTGCCAATAGAAATCCAATCAAAGTCTCTAATAGAAAGCTGGGCATTATGGCTTATACCTGTAATCCCAGCACTTTGGGAGGCCGAGGTGGGAGGATTGCTTGAGCCCAGGAGTTAGAGACAAGCCTGGGCAACAGAGCAAGACCTTGTCTCGATTTTTCTTAAAATGTCTTTAATAGAGGTATAAAGAAAATTAAGTGAAATGATTAGTGTTTCCTTTGTCAGTGTTTTAGATTAAGGTATTGTCTTGTGGTAGAAGTAGATAAATAAAATATACTTTTATTTCAGAGATGTTTAGAACATTATGATATTCAATGGATCTAACTGGAATTCTTTTGCACTGCTGACCAAATAAGATACTGTTTATAGGAGAAACCTTATAGGGTTGGAGGCCATAAGGAGCAAAGAATAAAAAAGAAGTCGTAATGCAGTGGTGGATTGCAGGGAGTGGAGAAGGCAAACCATTTTTTTGAATTAGCAAAATTTGGTCCTAAGTCGATAGCATTTTGATAACTTAGTATACTTATTGAAACAGACGTACACCAGAGATAGTTGTTGAGTACCTACTATGTGTTCTGTGGAAATTTAGAAACATGTTATTTGTATTCAAGGATCTTATAATACATTATAGTTCAAAACTTTATGTTAATTAGAATATAATAGCAATAGTACAATAATGATCTAAAACAACAGCAGTTGGCCTAAATACATAGTTTCGTAGAAAGTCATGACATTCAGGAAATACTAGGAAATTAGTTTTAGGCATTTAGCTAGTTTTTTTTTTTTAAATTTGAATTTTGGAGAGTTCTTTTGGCTTTAAGTAAATGATAGAAGGCCAGGCGTGCTGGCTCATGCCTGTAATCCCAGCACTTGGGAGGCCAAGGTGGGCGGATCACCTGAGATCAGGAGCTCGAGACCAGCCTGGCCAACATGACAAACCCTGTCTCTACTAAAAATACAAAAATTAGCAGGGCGTGGTGGCAGGCGCCTGTAATCCCACCTACTCGGGAGGCTGAGGCAGGGAGAACTGCTTGAACCCGGGAGGCGGAGGTTACAGTGAGCCAAGATTGTGCTACTGCATTCCAGCCTGGGTGACAGAGCGAGGCTCCGTCTCAAAAGAGAAAAAAAGTAAATGATAGAAATGACACTAGACCCTTGGCACCTAAACTGTTATTTGCTGCATCAACTCTCATTGGATTAATAGTTATACATTCTAATATATTCTAAACATTCTAATAGACCATCTAGAAGCACAGGCCTGGGTCACTTTAGCTTGCTTTGCATAATTACATACTATGTATAATTGCTGAACATTGTAAGTTTGCATCGTAGTCTCTGGAGTCAGACAAACCTGAATGGGAATCCAAGTTCTGGTATTTATTAATTATCATACTTTGAACAAAATACTTATGCACTCTCTGCTTCAATTTTATCATCTCTGTAATGGAGGCACCACATAATAGGATTGCTGTAAGAATTAAATGAGATAAACTGTATGAAGTACTTACCACAGAACCTGAAAACATCATAGGAAATCAATAAATATTCTTTTATTAGATGTAAATGTTAAATTGCTTAAAAGTCTAAATTGTTTTCTAGTAGACACTTTAAAATTGGAATTATTGCAATAAGAGAAGTAGCTTTAATTTGAAAAAGGCTCAATTTGCCATTAACTCAGTACTCAGTGCAAAAGATTTAAACTAGTTTAAAAGTTTTTCATTTTTTTTTCTTTTTTCCTTTCCAATATTTTCCCAAAAAAGTTTTCCATTTTTAAAACTTATTCAGAGAAAAACGTGTAAACTTTGATATATATTCCATGAAACTTCATGTTGAATTGTATCAGGAAAGAATGTCAATGTTTGGCAAATGCCTTGAACCTTTGTCAGTAACACAGTCATTCCAAATGCTTTTCAGGAACACAGTCATTCCAAAATGTAAATCTTTGTACTCTCTATAAATCAATAATGCCCACACACTGTCTTTCTGTAGTAGTAAAAATCAGTCTACTAATAAGGTCTGAAATGTCCTTGCTTCATTATGGGGAATTTAATGAAACCCTGCCTCCTGTGCATTTTAAATAAAAGTACAATAGTGGACCATTCGGATTTGCACTTCCTTAAACTGCCCTTTCCTACAGTTTTGTTAAACTGCAATCATTGAACACTCTAATTTATTGCCTTTTATCCTGGCTAGCTTTCATATGAAAAAAAAGTGCAAGTTTGTTTTCCATACTTTATCTAAAAATGTTATGTAGGCCAAAATATAATATTTGGCTTTCAAAAGCTATGAAAAACTGACAGTTTTATAGTAAGCTTTTATTTTAAAATAATATTGAGGTTAACATAATTTCACATGAAGGTATTGTAATGAAGACTTAGAACAATGAATATAGCCTCTATGTGTCAGAAATTTTTTGAAATTTACTTTCACATCTGAAATAATGAGGATTAACTGTACTGAGAAGACACTTCCTTAGTTTCTTTTAATTTTTATTTATTTTTTTCTTCTGGTCTTACTTTAATACAAAAAAGGATTTTATTATAATTCCATTACCCCCTAGATACGCTAATCACCTCTAGAGTTCTAAGATGAGCCTGTGATTTTGAGCTTGGAATGAAAGCAACTTGATTTTACATTATGTTCGTTGTACTATTTTGTTTGCTTAAATTGCTGGTGATACCATAATTCTAAAGTAGAAAAAGACCTTAGGGAGTCATATTTTCCTTAAGACAGTGACCTGGAAAGTTACATTTGGTTCAGCCACCCTAAACTTCCTAGAAAATAACTCTTCTGGACTAGGGTATCAAGAATATCATTTTGAGTTTATTTAAGGCATGACATTTCCATTCCCCACATTTATGCAGCCTCCCAAATCCTACATGTCCAGAGCCAACCCCTCTGAAGCTATCTGTAATGATGACCCCCAAGTGGCCAGTGATCTTTCCTTCCTGAATGTCCCTTAGACTAAGTAGTCTGCACCATCATATCTAGAACTTGTATTTTTCTTTTTTTCATTATACATTTAATAATTGGCCAGCACAGCACTTTACATAATGATAAAGTATTTTCTTATTTCATCTGATTGAAACCTTCCATCACCTTTGGAAGGGAAATATGGCACTTATTAAGGACCACTTCGCAGTTAAGGAAACATGAGCTCCAAAGAAATCGTCCCTTCTCCAATGTCACACCTCCTCTGACTAGACACAGTGTTCAGACACTCCTTATTCTGTACTGTGTTTGCCTTGGGCATAGGTTTTGCCTTCTGATTAAGCCTGTCAAGTCCTCAAGGACCCGTTCCGATAGGAACTCCACATTGCAGACTCCACTTACAACAAATTCAGTTGCTAATTCCCTCATATCCTAGAGGAGAGCTGTCCAAAAGTCATATTGGTCATTTTAGATTTTTTAGGAGTTACATTTTAAAAAGTAAAAAGAAACCATTGAATAGGTGAAATTAATTTTAATGTATTTTATATAATACAATATATCCACAATTTTATGATTGTAACATGAATTAATATACAGATGATTGAGACATTCTACATTCTTTTTCTTCTCATAAGATTTCAGAATTTTGTGTGTGTTTTACACTCACAGCACACTTCTCTTCAGCCTAGCCATGTTGCAAGTGCTCAGTGACACTTGTGGCTACATACTGGGCAGCACAGTGCTTAAGATTTCTCTGCAATGTAGCTGCAAATCAGCTTCTACTCCTTGATAACAGATTAAATGGAAATAATCATTAGTTCCACACCAGAAGACAGAAATGAGTGATTCATAAATAAGTAAAACAATAAGAGGCTTAGGGGAAAATATAGATACCATTCATTCTAGTGAGGGTTTTTGTTGCTTTTATTAATTTGTTTTGCCCTGTGATTCCTCATTCAAATGGGGGAACCATACAACTTACAAAGAAAACTCTATCTCATAAGGTGTAGGATGCTTAGCATTGCATTTATTATTTATTTGTATTCTCTTCTGAACTGTAAGTCTGATTATAAATCTTCCTTGTTTAAAATTGTTCAATTTTTGCCCACTGATGCTTCTAAGCATCCTCCATTGAGGTCCTGCTAGACCAACAAGATCCAAATATCCAGCCTAAACACAGGTATTTTTAGTAAGGACGCCAGGTGGTTTTTATCATCAAGCCAATTTACAAAGCTGAGCTGTGAAATAAAATCTGACTCCTTAGCATGCCACATGGAGTCCTTTCCAACCTAGTCTGTGACTAGACCTCCTACCCATCCAGAATTCAATTTCAGCAACAGAGAAGTGCTTGTTATAACTCTCCTTCTCTCCTACTTCCTTCAGCCAAATTCCTGGTAAGTCAATCTCAGGGTCACCTCTTTGTGCCCTTGCCTTCTTGCCCAGCCATGGATATGTCTGCCCCAGACTCCGACTGCATCTTGACCTTCTTACCTTGAGGCTGTGAAAGTCACCCCCTCTCATTATCTGTGTTGCCTCTGCTTCCTCGCTGAGAATGGGACTCATGACCTTCAGTCTATTATTTATGGCCACGAATAAGGAGTCTGGCACAAGGAAATATTCAATAAATATTTTTTAATGAAAGCTTGCTGGTGCTAGTAATAATAACATGTCCATCTGTTTCATAATGGTTTACAGATTGCAGCATGCTTTTCACTTATATCATCTCATTTAATTCTCAGCACAGCCTTGTGAGGTGGGAAGTATTATTTTATAAAATGAAATTCCGAGAGGTTGAGAGACTTGCCACATGTCACATGACTTGTATTAGGTGACACTGTAACTCCAATCTGGGTCCATCCTAACCTAGTCTGGGTCCTTTCTGACCTAGTCTGTGACTAGATCTCCTACCCATCCAGAATTCAGTTTGGTAAATTGAGTTAAGTAGTATACATCCTGACACTTCCTAATTTATGTGCAGAGTATAAGAGAAGCATAAATCTTGGGTTCAGATTTCTAGTGAAGTGGAGAAATTGCCTTTGTTTATTCAGTTCATTCACTTAAAAAAAGAACTCACTTTTATGGAATTTTTGCCTGCTCCAAATTTTTAGCCTAAAAAAGCTTATTATGCAAAATTTGCACCTGGTGTTTAGTTAATCAACAGTCACCAGGTTGTATAAATATTCACATGAGCAGTGAGCATGGGAATAATCAATAGAGCCCGTTAGCATCTCATTGTGTTGCTCTGAAAGACATTTCAGTGGCTCTGTTCCGTCATTTAGGAAAATCCCTTCTGTCCTTTGGATAGAGGTAATAATACATCTTAAGAGAATGTAGACCCTTTTGGTATCATAAGGAAATTCTGACCAAATGAGAATGTGAAATAACAGAGATGATTTGTGATACTTTAGAAATGTTATTATATTATTTGCTAGATGATCATGAGTATCACACCAGTGTATCAATTTTATGTCCTGGTCATAGTCATTCAGTAATGTATTAGAGAAACAGCCCAGTGTGGATCAATCTTTCCGTGAAATATGTATCAGTTTGTGGCTTCACACAAATTTATTTTAAGAGTTAGGGCTTCCCTTTCTGAGAGCAATAGCAAGACATTCCTTCATTTCCTCTGTTTCTAGGCAATTCCATTTTATTTGGCAAGTGTTAGTCAGCAGATTTTTATAGCTTAGAGGAACCATTTTTTCTTTCTTTTTAACAAATTAATTGCAGCAGTTTGAAAAGCACACTCATTTTGTGCATTGTTTTTGTTGGATTATCGGTGTTGATTCATTCCATAGTGATGCTCTGGTAGAAAAGAAATGAAATAATAGTCATTTAAAAAAAAACAGTAAATTTTAGCCTCCATTAAAACAGCCATTATGATTATTTAGTAGGTCTTGACCTAGATTTAAGTAATGACTGCTTACAGCCTCCTCAGGGATCACATTTTTCTGCCTAAAAGAGGTTGTGCTGTTTTATGCAGTTATGGGGCATTCATGGTGAAAAGCCTTTCCTAATATTCTATTAGGTAAATCTTTTCCATGCCATTAAGTGCCTTTGGGCTAATGAAATCCTTTTAAAGTGCTTGTCCCCATATTGGACATTTGACAAAAAGTACCAAAAAATACTGAGTGTGGAAATAGGAGTTTGTTGCTATTACTGTTATCATCATTATCAGAAATGTATCACCAACCAACATTTCATGGAATTGTGATATAGCTATCTTTCTATGTATATAACAGCTGTGATATATTTCACGTATCACACGATTTATCATTTCAAGAGTACAATTCAGTGGCTTTTGGCATATTCCAGGTTTTGCGACCAGAGCCACAATCAATTTTTGATCGTTTCTATTACCCTATAAAGAAACTTCACACACCTTAGCAGCCATTTTTCCCCAACCCTCCCAACTCTAGGCAAGCCCTAATCTACTTTCTGTCTCTATAGATTAGTCTATTCTGGACCTTTCTTAGGAATGAAATTATAGACTGTGGTTTTTTGTGAGTGGTTTCACTCACTAAAGTTATGTTTTCAAGGTTCATCCATGTTGTAAATAAGCACTTCATTCCTTTTTATGGCTAAACAGTATTGTGTTGTGTGGCTATATCACATTTTATCTCTTTATTAGTTGATACACATTTGAGCTGTTTTCACCTTTCAGCTATTATGAGCAATGCTGCTATTGCACACATTCACGTGCAAGTTTTTGTGTGGAAATAGATTTTCATTTCTCTGGAATGTATACCTAGGAGCAGAATGGCTGAGTCATATGGTAACTCTAAGCGTAATCTTTTGAAGAACTGCCAGACTGTTTTCCAAAGGGACTGCATCATTTTACATTTCCACCAGCAATGTGTGAGTTCCAGTTTCTCCACATTGTCTTCCAACACTTTTTTTAAATCTTTTTGATTATAGCCATTCTAGTGAGTGTGAAGTGGCACCCCATTGTGCTTTTGATTTGCGTATCCCTGAAAGCTAATGATATTGAGCAACTTTTCATATGCTACTGGCCATTTGCCATTTGTATATCATCTTGGGAGAAATGTCTATTGAGACCCTTTGACCTTTTTTTTTTTTGAGATGGAGTCTCTCTCTATCACCAGGCTGGAGTGCAGTGGCACGATCTTGGCTCACTGCAACCTCCGCCTGCCAGGTTCAAGCAATTCTCCTGCCTCAGCCTCCTGAGTAGCTGGGACTACAGGTGCACACCACCACGCCCAGCTAATTTTTGTATTTTTAGTAGAGATGGGGTTTCACCATGTTGGCCGGGATGGTCTCAATCTCTTGACCTCATAATCCACCTGCCTCGGCCTCCCAAAGTGCTGGGATTACAGGCATGAGCCACCGCACCCAGCCTGTCCATTTTTAAAATTGAGATTTTGTTTTTATTGTTGAGTTGTAAGAGTTCTTTCTGTATTCTGTATACAAGTTCCGTATCAGACATACGATTTGTGAATATTTTCTCCCATCCTATAGGTTGTCTTTTCACTTTTTGGTGGTTACTGCCATGTATCTTGTAACCTACTTACCCTTCAATGCATTGTGTTTTCCGCACTCTTCCAATCTGAGTCAGTTTCTGCTCCTCTTTCCATAGCTTCCTGTTGAACTTCGTTGTTATGGCAGTGAACAGAGTGTAAATGATTGGTTTAGGATTTGTCTTCCTAACAAGAAGGACCTGTGTCTTACAAACCTTTGTATCTCCAGTGCCTAGGACGCTGCCTAACACAAAATGGAAACTCAATAATTGCTTGTTCACCTAAACTAAAATGAACCGTGACTCTAAAAAAATGATTCAGGTCAATACTAACCTAAAAGAGCCTCTAAAAAGGGGTGGGAGCCTTAATAGACTGTCAAAGAATCTAGGGGTAGGAAGGAAGCTGCAATGTCTCATGCAGAAATAAGGCTCACAGTTTTTCTCAAAATCACCCGTTGCACTTACGCTTTCACCAGTTCCAGCTTTAATGTTCTGTAGTTCCCATGATGACAGTGGTGCCTCTAGCTGCAGCCGCCTGTGGCCCCATGGCAGGATTCATGCAGTGTGGGGCCCAGTGCACCATGAGCCTCCTTGATTCGTTCTTTTTTGTTTGAGACAGGGTGTCACTCTGTTGTCCGGGCTGGAGTGCCAGTGACATGATCACAGCTCCACTACTGCCTCAAGCTCTAGGGCTCAAGCGATCCTTGCACCTCAGCCTCCTGGGTAGTTGGGATTGCAGGCGTGCACCACCACAACCAGCTAATTTCTAATTTTTTGTATGGAGATAGGGTCTCGCTATCTTGCCCAGGCTGATTTCAAACGTTTGAGCTCAAGCGATCCACCTGCCTTGGCCTCCCAAAGTGTTGGGATTACATCCATGAGCCAGTCTGCATGGCCCTTTGATCTGTTCTGAGCAGCAGACACAAATTTATGCGACCAATCATTTATTTTACTCTTTAAGGTAAATTCTTAAAATTCTTAAAATTCTTTGGTGCTGTTAAAGGTGGGCACAAATCTAGTGAAGTCATATTAGGATAGCCATGGCCATTTGTGCAGGGAGGTGACCACTGTACTGTGCAGCCTTATGATGCTGGTGCAGTATAAGGAATCCAAAGATTTTCTCTTCCTAACGAGATGTTTCTTTTTTTTTTTTTTGAGACAGAGTCTCGCTCTGTTGCCCAGGCTAGAGTGCGGTGGTGCAATCTCTGCTCACTGCAACCTGCATCTCCTGGGTTCAAGCAATTCTCGAGACTCAGCCTCCTGAGTAGCTGGGATTATAGGCGCATGCCACCACTCCCGGCTAATTTTTGTACTTTTAGTAGAGACAGGGTTTCACAATGTTGGCCTGGCTGGTCTCAAACTCCTGACCTCAAGAGATCCACCCACCTCAGCCTCCCAAAATGCTGGGATTACTGGTGTGAACCACCGCACCTGGCCTCTAATGAGATGTTTCTTATGGTAGTAGTTTTCTGTTGATTTTTTTAAATGATCTTTCTTATGATCCTTTCCTTATTTGTCCTAAACTTTTCTAAATGGAAGAGGTAGTTGAATGGATTATCCTCCATGTTTTGGAGTTGATTTTCACACAGTGATGCTCTGGATTCTGTTCCTTACATGTTTCCTGTTGTGGAGAATGCTGAGTGTCTTATTTTGATTGGAAAATTACAGATGACACAAAATAACAGTTAATTTTTGTAAAACAAGGATGAGGATTTAATTGTTAAATCCGTCATTCTCATGATTCCGTAGTTCTTGATCTTAAATCCTGATGGAAGTAAGCAAGAAAATATTTAAAAATGAGACCCAAGAAAAAAGCCTGTGTAATTTTTGTGTATTTCTGATGAGATTTGAGATTTGTACTTTTATCTTTTATTTCTTACTTGGCACTAAGGCAGCTAAAAAAAAAAACAAAAACAAACAAAAAAAACAAAACTAGTTGACAGCTTAAGATGTTTGATTTACTTTCTCTTAGTGCAGCAAGATGTTCTAAAATTACTTCATCTTAAAAGACTTACTGGGATCCCTGAATGGGAAACACTCCACCCTTGATATATTCTTTTTCTTCGTGAAACAAAAAGAGCTCTGTGTTTTTGAAAGACAAAGTTTGGCAAACATGCTGATTATAATACTGTATTGGAAAACACTTACTTTGATTGACTAAAAACCAGATGCTGTTCATAATAGTTAAAAGCCTGTAATAATGTGTTCAACTCTGGTGTTCAGCACACGTCTGTGAAGTTATAATAAAATCCTGCAATCTAGAGGTGGAGAGACCAAGCAAGGACACTTCAGAAATTCTTCCCTGTCTTCCCCTAGGACTCCCCAGAAACAGCACTGCCCGGAGCCTGACCTTATTGAGGGCAGACATCTTGTTTCATTAGCTATTGTTTATTCTTTGCTGGTATGCAAGCCTGGCACAGTATAGGTACCTGAAAAAAGGTTTGATGGATAGAAGGATGAGCGGAGTGTTTGGCCAGGTGCGGTGGCTCACGCCTGTAATCCCAGCACTTTGGGAGGCCAAGGCAGGCTGATCACGAGGTCAGGAGATCGAGACCATCCTGGCTAACACGGTGAAACCCCGTCTCTACTAAAAATATAAAAAATTAGCCGGGCGTGGTGGTGGGCACCTGTAGTCCCAGCTACTCGAGGCTGAGGCAGGAGAATGGCATGGACCCGGGAGGCGGAGCTTGCAGTGAGCCGAGATCGCGCCACCGCACTCCAGCCTGGGCGACAGAGCAAGACTCCATCTCAAAACAAAAACAAACAAACAAAAACAAGGATGGGAAGTGTTTGATTAGTCAGACTGACAGGTCAGGGTCAAAAGTCTCCAGGGGTACCAGTTACTGGCTAAAATCCTTAAAGTATTTATACTCCTCAAACTTCAATTATTCTTTGTAAAATGGAAGATAATACTAAAACCTACTTCATTAGGGCATAGAATAGTAAACACTGAGTTATTATTAGTTATTTTTAAATTAAGCACATTTCCTGACTCCCCATTCAGAACCTGACCATCTTATTCAGGAACTTGCTGTTAACTTGCTGTTAATGAACTTGATTAAACATGATCAAGTGTATGTATGCATATATTATCAGTACTGGCCTTCTCTAAGAGGAATAGCAAGAAATTTAAGGAGACATTATTTGGACATTGATTTCTACTAACTCCACTGAATTAGATTCAGCCCTCACTTTTTGGGAAATGCACGGACACTGGGAAAGATGAAATGAAGTTTTCCAGCATGATGTTCTTGTCTTTGGAGCTTAGCCTTAGGTCTTAGAACAAAAACAAGTCGGTAGTTATTAGTTACTGTATCTCATTTTCCAAAACACACATGTTTCTTTGTTACAGTCGTTTACAGATATTTTTGCACGCCACATTTTTGCTTTTGAGATTTCGCTGAATCACTAAATGACCACCTTTCATGTTCCTAATGTATTAAAATTATCAGAGGATTCTTTGAGGATTAAATGTGTCGATAAGGGTATTATTTTGAACAACGTGTAAAAGGTGAAGGCCAGCTGAAGAGATCTTTTTGTTGTGAGCAGAATAATAAACTGGAATCTGAGGACTGCACTATTATGAATAGATTATTTGGCTATGGAAAGAAATTATTTTTAGGCACAGCATCCCTATAAGCCCTGAAGCTATGTGTTTTACAAACTAGAAGTTATGCACTAAATAAAAATTACCAGATGTCAGTCTCTGTATGTGCCAAATGGCAAATGTGTAATGGTTCAGAGCCTGGAAGAAATGATGCTTATTTCTTTGCCATTCAAACTCAAAAGGGATAGCTGAGGTAGAGTGCTGTTGAAAAAATTGCAGTGTTTCCAGCTACCCAAAGATGTTATGAATTGTTATCTGAAAGGCTTTCATTCTTTCCTCTCATGGCTCTTTGTGTGTTTGTGGCATTACAGATGTAACCAATGTATTTATTCTAATTTATTACATTCTTTCCTGAGGCTTCTCTTGTTCTTTTAAAGGGTCAGCAGATAACTTGTTTAAAGAATCAACCTGGACACAGTATTCTAACAAAGGTCCAATACAGAGCTAAATAATGATAGGAGTCATAGCCAGATGCAGTGGCTCACGCCTGTAATCCCAGCACTTTGGGAGGCCAAGGCGGGTGGATTACCTGGTGGTGCATGCCTGTAGTCTCAGCTACTCAGGAGGCTGAGGCAGGAGAATCACTTGAACCTGGGACACAGAGGTTACAGTGAACCGAGATTGTGCCACTGCACTCCAGCCTGGGTGACAGAGCGAGACCTCTATCTCAAAAATAAATAAATAAGTAAATTTAAAATATATATATATTTTATATATATTTCGTGACTTGTATCTTGCACATACCAGCATACCTCATTAATTTTAATGTAACCATCCAATGACTTCTCTTATCTCCTTAGAAATTCGAGCTCAGCTGGTAGAACAACAAAAATGCCTGGAGCAGCAAACGGAGATGCGAGTTCAGCTTCTCCAGGACCTGCAAGATTTCTTCCGAAAAAAAGCTGAAATTGAGACAGAATATTCCCGGAATCTAGAGAAGTTAGCAGAAAGGTTCATGGCAAAAACAAGAAGCACTAAGGATCATCAACAATACAAGTAAGAGATTTGAATCTAATTCACCTTTCCAAGGGTGATATCCATCCTGCCTTTGCCACCTTTGTGAATTTTTTATTTTTCTATTTTTGTCTGAGTAGTGGTTGTAGAGCATATTCTCATAAATAAAAGCAGCCCTCTACAGTTGTAATTTGTGGGCATCAGTTTATCACTTTAAACTAGTGTAATCTGTTGACAGTTTCGTCTTTCCAATACGTATATATTTATGGATAACTTTATATGCCAGAAGAGAAGGTATGTGTTTATAAAATTCTTGATTATAGAAACCTGGGAGTTGATATCTGCTATAGGTAGGACAGATTTAAAATAGCTTTTTGTTCAAGCAAAGACCTCAGATTTTCTATAGTGACTTTATATGAAAATAAGCAGTAAGAATTGCTTGAGTTTAGTGCCCCCCTTCCTGCCCATCATGTTTATGCTCATTGTAATTGACACTGATTTAAAACAAAAGTTTTAAGGAAAACGCTATGAATGAGCATAAAGTAAGTTTAATTATAATTTATTTGCTTTAAAAAATACACATAAGATGTTCTGCTAATGAAAGTTACTGTATGATTTAAATCCTGGGGACAGGGCCGGGTGGGGTGGCTCATACCTGTAATCTCAGCACTTTGGGAGGCCAAGGCAGGTGGATCACCTGAGGTCAGGAGTTCAAGACCAGCCTGACCAATATGGTGAAACCCCATCTCTACTAAAAATAGAAAAATTAGCCGGGTGTGGTGGCATGCACCTGTAATGCCAGCCACTCGGGAGGCTGAGGCAGGAGAATAGCTTGAACCTGGGCGGCAGAGGTTGCAGTGAGCCGAGATTGCAACACTGCACTCCAGGCTGGGCAGTAGACTGAGAGTTCATCTCAAAAAAAAAAAAAAAAAAAGCCTCAGGACAGAGAAAGACAAGTAAGCAGACAACTCCAGTGAAATATTCAAGTGCTCCAACAGGGGAAGGCGGGGGAGACCCTGGACAGACCCAACTGATATCTGTTCTGCACTGGAGGTGGGGAAGGGAAGGTCCTGAAAGAAGTGGCATCTAAGCAAAGACCTGAAGGTCTAGTTGGTCAATAAAGGAGAGAAGAGGAGGATATTCCAGGCAAGGGAAACATCATGGGCAAGGGGCCGGCAGGGAATGTACCACTCCCGGCTAAGGAATGTACAGCAGGTTTGCAGAACAGAAGTAGTCCAGTGGGAGTGAGTAGGGAGGCGATGAGCTGCATGGCTACAGGTGTGAATCAGAGCAGGTCCTGGGGATCTGGGGATCTTCCTGGCCAGTTGGGACGTTTTCCTGAGGGCATGAGAAGAAAGACTGCAGGTAGAGAGAAGTTGACCTGTTTTGGAGATAGTAAAAAGACTGCAGGCTTTCATTTCTGTAAATACAGCAGGCCGGATAATCTGAAAAACATGTCTATCTGAAAACTCTCAGAAATGCTGGTTAACATATAATGGACATCCTTTTAAATATAAATTTCTAGGATCCAAAAAAAGAAGAGGGAACCGAAAACCTAAGTGGCAGTTGTATCCACCCTTTAATTTCACGTGGGGGAGAGAAGATAAGGTCTGTGACAAGTAAAGACTTGGAACTGAGAGCTTCCTCCCCACCAACCCCATTGCATTGCATCCCAGAACCAGAAGAGCTACTATCTCAGTGAAATGGTTAAACAGAAAACCCTCTACCCACCTTCACAGGGCACAAGAAGACCTGGCTGCTCAGCCTGGGCTCCTGTTTGGAAGGGGCTGTGGAGAAGCATGCCTTCTTTCACCATTGGCTTTGCAGTTCCATTCATTTTACACCTCTCCATGACCTTGGACCCTGCATAAAAAAATGGGATGGGAACTATCCCTGGGATACTTGTGCAGAAGCAAACACAAAACTATTCTGGATAAGAAATACCTCGCTGTTTTCTTCCTTTCTCTTCTCTCGTCTCCTCTCCTCTCTGTCTCTTCTCTTTTCTCTCTTCTCTCTTCTCTTTTTTCTTCCTCTCCCTTTCCCTCTCTCTCTCCCCTCTTATCTTTTTTCTTCCTCTCTCTTTCTCTCTTCTCTCTCTCTCTTTCTCTCTCTCCCCCCGCACACACACAATCTCTCGACTTTAACCTTTACTGTTGGTCCAGCATAAAAATAAATCTTAATGATGATCCCTAGGGTGAACAAATGTTATATGTACTTAACAGAGAACAGGGCTGGGAAGCAGAGGCTGGAGCCAGTGCTGTATTCACATACTAACTTAACTGTTGCTTTTTAAAAGCAGTTGTAATTAAGAAGACGCCCATTCATCTATTATTTTCTTTTTTTTTGAGATGGAGTCTTGCTCTATCGCCCAGGCTGGAGTGCAGTGGTGCGATCTCGGCTCACTGCAACCTCCTCCTCCCGTGTTCAAGCAATTCTTCTGCCTCAGTCTCCCGAGTAGCAGGATTACAGGTGCCCGCCACCACACCTGGCTAATTTTTGTATTTTTACTAGAGACAGGGTTTTGCCATGCTGGCTAGGCTGGTCTTGAACTCCTGACCTCAAGTGATCCGCCTGCCTCAGCCTCCCAAACTACGGGGATGACAGGTGTGGGCCACCATGCACAGCCCATTCAGTAAACATTTTTTAGTATCTTCTGTGTTTTGCATTTGGTAATTGGTGGCTGTGAAGGGAAAATATGGATGGGTCCATGTACCTTATCTGGCCCAATGGTGGACGGACATGTTTTTGTTTCTCCTGGTTTATTTGGTAGTTTTCTTTAAAAGGTAAGCAGTTTGAAATTTTCTTTAACTTGAGTAAGTTTATTATTGAATATGGGATGAATATGTCTCTAAAAAGGATAAAACAGGATTGGGAAAAAAGTGAGCCAGACATGGGTTTGAATATTGGCTCCACTTTGTGACTTTGGTTAAGTTACTTAACCTCTCTGAGCCTTGGTGTGCTAACTTGTAAAATGAGGTTTTATGACCCTTAAGTGAGAAACGTGATAAAGTCTTTGATATGATTGATAACCAGCCCAGGATATGCACTTGATATTCCTTCTCCTTTTAACCAAACAAATGTTACATCTTTAGCATGATATCATTACCAATCATTTAAGCTATATTCTGGAGTCTGGTTCTTACTCAGTTTTGGGACACTTATTGTGTAGAACATTCTTTGGCCTAAAGATGCCACTGCATAGTGGAAAGATCAAGGCTTGGTTCAGCTTCCCTGGACTAAAAAAAGACTCTCTCAGACACTAGCTTTGGTCTTTATCAAATCAGTATGCCTTGCTAAGCTTCCATTCTTTCGCTGATAGAAAAGATACAAAGGGTCAGGTGCGGTGGCTCACACCTATAATCCCAGCACTTTGGGAGGCTGAGATGGATGGATAACCTGAGGTCAGGAGTTCAAGACCAGCCTGACCAACATGGTGAAACCTGTCTCTACTAAAAATACAAAAAATTATCCGGGCGTGGTGGCAGGCACCTGTAATCCCAGCTACTTGGGAGGCTGAGCCAGGAGAATCGCTTGAACCCGGGAGGAAAAGGTTGCAGTGAGTCGAGATCACACCATTGCAGCCCAGCCTAGGCAACAAGAGCGAAACTCCATCTAAAAAAATAAAAATAAAAATAAATAAAAAGAAGATGCAAAGAATCTCTGCCTCAAATGGTAGTAATAAGGATTCAGTAGAGTTGATGTCTGTAAAATCTTTCTACCAGCCCATGGATAAAACAGCTGACTTTATATAGCACTTACTATGTATACAAGGCATTATTATAAGCATTTTAAAATATATGTTAACTCCAGTGATTCTCATGAACGACCTTATAAGCACTGTTATTTTACCCATTCTACAAAGTAACTGAGGCACAGAGCAGTTAAGATCATTTGCCCAAGATCTCATAGCTACTAAGGGGTAGTCCTGCATGTGAACCTAGACAGTGCAGCTCCAGAGGCCATGAGCTTGACATGGATATTACTTTTCACGGTAAGTGCTCATTAAATGATAGCTGTTATTATTTTCAATATTACTACTACTGCTATTATTACTAAGGCAATAATAATTGTTTATGCAATGAGTGTAATAACACTTATTTAATGTTTACTATGGGGCAAGGCCCTGAGGATATGTTGAAGCATGAAATGTTCTGAAAGAATTTGTGGGTTACTTCAGCAAAGAAGATCTACATGAAGGTTAATAGAAATAAGGTAACATTTACCTTATTATATGGGGCTGGGTAGATAGAAACTCTCAATAGAAAAGCTCCAATTACCTGTTATAGAAGCACTGCTCTTTGCCTGATGGTGTTAAGAAAAAAGGGAGATCGCAGAGTAGAGGGTATAATTCTTCAGTGTGCCAGTGGGGAGAATGGGAGGCTGCCCTTACGGGTGCCAAGTGCTAGGAACCTAAATCAGGCCTTCTTTCCCTATGCCCATTCTTGCTTCCATCATCTGCTTTCATTTTCTTCTAGAGAGGGCATTGACTTAATGCAGTATTAAATCCTGAATCTGAGAGACGTAATGGCAGAAAGGCCCAACTTCATCATTTCTTTCCTAACATAGTTAGTATTCAGAGTCATACATGATCATAAATAATAGGAGGATAACATGTCTGATTAAAGGGTGCTTTTGTTCCTACGTTAGCATAAGGATTCTCTGCCATTTTGCCATTTTACAGTTACTTTTTAAAGAAAAAAAACAAAAAAATTTCTTTTCTTTTTTTTTTGAGACAGAGTCTCGCCCTGTCGCCCAGGCTGGAGTGCAGTGACACAATCTCGGCTCGCTGCAACCTCTACCTCCTAGGTTCGAGCAATTCTTGTGCCTCAGCCTCCCAAGTAGCTGGGATTACACATGCCCACCATCACGCCCAGCTAATTTTTGTATTTTTACTAGAGACGGCGTTTCGCCATGTTGCCCAGGCTGTCTCGAACTCCCAATCTCAGGCAATCCACCCACCTCGGCCTCCCAAAGTGTTAGGATTACAGGCATGAGCCACCACACCCGGCCGCAAAAATTTTTTAAAAAGTAGTTTTTCTTAAGCTGTATCATCCCAGTTGCTCACTGTTTTTGTTGAGTTGTTCTTTAAGATTTTTAAACAGTTTTTGTTGCTGTTCGTATTAACTTTTAGCTTTATTTTATAGAATAAAACAAGGAGCAGTTATGAGTCTGAAACAGTTTAATGGTTTTCAACAGGACATGTGACAAGTCATAAGCCAGCAAACTTCATGGTTCTCTTCATGAGCCTTGAAACAATGCAATAAAGTTCTGATTCCCGGGAATAGTTTTTGGGAGACTGGAGGTTATGTATCAGGGGATTAATAAATAACCCTCAAATTTATGTTCCATGGAATGCATAACTAGCCAAATTTCTTTTCCAGCAACAGACTGAACATTCAAAGCAGACTTTGTATGCCGTGGCAAAACCACAGTCTGTCTGAGGCAGTAGTCAGTAGATTTTTATGTAAACATAAATTGCTTTCTTCAATGGAGCGTTTAAAGCTGAGGGCCTGCCTAAGCACTGTGTATATTAGGGTCCCATGGTCCTTGTCAGGAATATGGGTTTCACCAGTGTTCTTGGTCCAAGTTTTTCCTTCCAAACCTGGACAATTGCTGGCTCTATGCCATCCACAGGCTGGAAGCCTGTTCTGCTGGCTGATAAGTGTCCTGGTCTGAGAAATGCTCAGAGCAGGATGCACAGCACAGTATCCATCTGTTGTGGTTCTTTAGTTTGCCTTGGTGACTTCACTCGTCTGATCAGGGCAACTTTGAAATGGATGGTAATTCTGTGTTTCTTCACTTCTTAGGAAAGACCAGAACCTGTTGTCTCCAGTGAACTGCTGGTATTTGCTCCTGAACCAAGTAAGGAGAGAAAGCAAAGACCATGCAACCTTGAGTGACATCTATCTGAACAATGTGATTATGCGGTTCATGCAGATAAGTGAGGATTCTACCAGGATGTTTAAAAAGGTACACTCCATAAATCCTGCCATAGTGTGCTTTCCAATAACTGCCTTGCCTATAACCAGGACTGAGAATGGTATCTGAAAAATTAGGTGAATGAATGAATCCCTTAGAGACACAGAATAAATGGTTAAAAATTAGATGAATGGATGTTTTAAAGACACAGAATAAAGAGTTAAAAATTAGGCCGGGCGTGGTAGCTCATGCCTGTAATCCCAGCACTTTGGGAGGCCGAGGCGGGTGGATCATGAGGCCAAGAGATCGAGACCATCCTGGCCAACATAGTGAAACTCCGTCTCTACTAAAAACACAAAAATTAGCTGGGCGTGGTGGCGCTTGCCTGTAGTCCCAGCTACTTGGGAGGCTGAGGCGGGAGAATTGCTTGAACCCGGGAGGCGGAGGTTGCAGTGATCTGAGATTGCGCCACTGTACTCCAGCCTGGGTGACAGAGTGAGACTCCGACTCAAACAAACAAACAAAAAAAAGAGTTAAAAATTAGATGAATGAATCTTTTAAAAATACAGAATAAAAAGTTAGGTATAAGGCATACTTACAGAGTTATAAGTCAGTGAATCTATGAGCTACACAATGTGAGCAAAAATTTTGAAATAAGATGTTCCTGCAAATTGTACCTCTGCCCAGGAACGGACCACCTGTACTCACGAAAAATCAGACCAGAGGGTAAATGCCTTGAATTCTTCGTTTGGGGCTCACACATGGTGAGAAACTTGTGAAGAACAAGATTATTACATGTGCTACTCTCTTGAGAAGATGTTAGCACAGTCTTTCTTAGTTCACCAGACCAGCAGCAGAGGCTGTGAGAGAGCGACATGAAGAAAATTTCACAGGGCACAGAAAATTCCATCCCTTACACACCAGCAAGCTTCCTCCTTCCCAAATCCATTAAAAAACAAGAACTGGGCTTTGAAGTTTTCTCATCATTGTTACTAATCTCAGCCAACTCTCAACAGTTTTTTTGTTGTGTGGACATTTTTGCTGAGCACAAATAATAAAATGGGACCATTTCCTGTGCAGAGAATGCAGCTACTTGACCAGTACGACTAGCGTTCATTTTTATGCTTGTAAGATGAGAGTTTTCCCCCATCCCCTCAGCTTTGTATTAAGAATATTGATGCCTGTACCTATACCTTTACCTCTATTCAGTAAGTAATTATTAGTTTCAGAAAGCAGGGGGGAGAAAAACCACTCTGTAGATTAATGACATATTTATGTTTCAAAGAGGCTCCTTAAAACAAAGACATAGTGTTAAGCAGGCCAGCTGGAAAATTTCTTACTCTTGTTTGATGTATCCACATTAGATTTGATTTCTGACCTAGAAAGGGAATTTAGCAAGCTCTAAGTCACCTTACGCTCCATTAAATAGAAAAAAAATATTTCAAACAAAGGAGAAACTTTAAAAATTGAAACTAAGGAACATATAATTTAAGAAGAGATAGAGAAATATCCTATGCATCTTAACTAGTAGAGTTTTAAAAAATAATTTAGACAGAGCTGTGAAAGTGCAATAATTTTCTTGTATATGAGCTCTTTATGCAGAGACCTCATTTGGTTCAGCAGGTTTTTCTGAGCATCTCCTATGGGCAGGAGACTACGATGACAGGTGCTGAAAAGGCTACAAAGATGAAGAAAATCTAGTCCTGGTGCTCAAGGAGGTCACAATTTATCCAAATTTGTATGGCACTATATAATGCTTCTTATTCAGACAGGGCCTCTAGGACCAGTACCTCTACTGAGTTCATTTATTTATCCATTCAGCAAAGCACCTTTAAAATGTCTGGCTAGGGGAGCAGGGCTAAAAGACATGTCCCTGCCTGCAAGGAGCTCATTACAGTAATTAACAGTTACTACGCTAAATGGAACTGGAAGGCTGGAGATCTTAACTCTACCTGGGGGATGAGGAAATTCTTCACAGAAAGAGGAACACTTGAAGTGAGACTTGTAGGAGAAGGAGGCATTCATCAAACAGAAGGACAATGAGCTATTCCAGGAAACGAGAGCATGAGCATGTACAGGGAAAGGAAAGAGTTTGATATGATTGGACCAGGGATCGTATGGGAGTGGGTGATGGGATGTGAAGCTAGAAAGGACGGTCATGTAAGAAGGGACTTTGTATGTCTTGCTAAAATGTGAGGATGTGTATTTTGTAAGTCAAAGTCAAGGGCTTGATAAAGTTGATAAAAACCTAGGGCTAAGAGTCAAACAGATTTGGATTTGAATCCCAGCCCTTCTGCATACTTGCTTTGTGATCTTGGGAGATCATTCCAGAGATTCGAGAGCAGGCTCTCCATTCTTGAGGAAGCAAGAAAGGCAAAATTGGGCAGAAGGAGAGGCTGCACCTGTGAGTGCTCTGGGGCTGGCATGGCCTTTGGAGTGATCTCATATCCAGGCAAGGAGACTTGGCCTTTGTTTTGGGGAGGGATTAAGTAATCTTGGAGTGAGGCAGCTCCCTTTGGTGGAGGGTAATTCCCAGAGAGGGATCAGCTGTGAGTTTCAACAGCTAGCAGCCAGTATTCCCAGTAGTTGGAGGAATGAGTTGCTGGCTCTTGAGGAATGGCCTGGAGAATGCACAGTAAATACACACGCACGCACACACACACACACACACACACACACACACACGTGCAGAGACAGAGACAGAGAGACAGACAAAAACAAACAGATATGTCTGCTTGCTTGCTGCCAGGAGTTCTCTTCTTATCCAGATTTTCTGGTTCTCAAAGAATTTCATCCTTGGAAACTGCCTATTTACAGTAGATTCCTGGTTACTTTGGCGTTTAGTAGGGGGAATGCTCTATGCTTCCTGAATAGCTTTCTCCTTCCCAACCATTGCCGACCACTTGGAAGGGTAACAGGTCATTACAATTACAGGTGTGAAGTTCTGCCTTCCTCGAGCGAACACAGCAGACTACACATCTTACCTTCCCATCTGTGTTATTGCTGGAAGAGGAAAGAACAAGAGAGGCAAAGGACACAAGGGAGAAATCAGAGTTTACAGAGGAGTAAGATCAACCCCTAGGACACATTTGTCATCTGAAAGAATAGGAAGCCAGAATCTATATCTACCAAGTCCAAAGAATTCCAGGTCCCTTTAGATTAGAAAGCAAGACCAGTCTTTCCTGCCTTTTTTTTTGTACCCATTTATGCCTGAGGTTGCAATTTTTTTAATTTTTACAATTAGAAATTGGCAATGACCTTGACCAGCAAGCTACAAATTACTCCCACATGTTTAGCATTCCAATAGTGGAACACTAGGCATAAATGGGTTTTAATCACTGATATTCCTCTTTTCTAGCTCTTCTTCCATTGTTATGGCTCTAGGTCAGATGCCTATTTTCTATCAAAACAGAAAGAAATTATTAGTGTGAATCTGAAGCAGCCTTTAGAACTGCTGTGGAGTCATTAGTGAGCATAATGCTTGTTTTCCTTGGGGAGAAGATTTTGAGACTTCCTCATGTTTCAATAATATCCCCATGTCTATATGGAGATCCAAGTAAATGCTGTGTGCCTGATAGTTTTGGCCTCTTAAACAGCCGTATCTTATACAATTTAGTCAATGACAAAAAAATCATGTTACCCAAATTATTGTGTCTGATAAGGTATTTGAAGCAGGTAATTTCAGGAATTTTTTTCTGTCTAAATGGATATAATAATCAAGAAGACACTTGTAGAAATAATTCCATGCAGAGTTATAGGGAACAGCTTCAAGACTTAAATCTTAATTACATCAGAACCAGTTATAGACATAGTTGCCTAAACTCGAAAGTTTTCAACAGGTTAAAAAACAAAAAAAAAAAGTGAAGCATTTTAAAAACAATATTCAACTATTCAAATACTGATTATTTTAGATTTATGCCTTTAATATTCTAAATGAAGCCCATTGGTCAAAATAACAGTGATTCAGCTTTTAGGTTCTGAAATCAGATATTCTGGGTATGAATCTTGGCTTTGCCACTGTTGGGAGCTGTGTGGACTGGGGAATATTTGTAAATAAGCCTCAGTTTCTGCAGCTATAAAGTGGATATAGTAATCTACTCCAGATAGTCGTTTAGAGGATTCACGAATTATATATGGAAAGCCACTTAGCCTAGTGTCTGGACTTACTAAGTCCTGGTAACTTTTATCTAATATCTTTATTATTATCTATATTATAAGCACTTATCTTATACACCTACAATAATTATATAATGTGAGATTATACCAAATATTATACCAAATGTATCCTCATTCTAAGGAGAGTATAGAGTTTTCACAATGATGTGAAAAACCCTTCCAGAGAATCAATTTTATTTACTACTTATTATGAAGTTCCAAACAATATTTGTAAGCAAACAGTGATAAGTGCCCTCACCACAGCATTGTTTGTGGCTAAATTAAAAGTTTTGTCCTCACCTTTGAACATTTAGTGGGAAATCAGGGAGTGTCCAAGTGAATGCACAAGCTGGCCAAGACTCCATGCCTCTCAAATCCCCCACAGCCATTTCACATGGAGAGCCTTACCTTTGAGGCTGAATTGATTTCTTCATTCAACAAGAGTTATTTAATTCCAGACCTTCTACTAGATGTAGACAATGTAAACACGGACAGGAGAGTACTCTGCTTTTAACCTCTTAAGTTTTGCTTAGCTATTTTAAGAGAAGGTCAGAATTTGGAGGCTCCTGCTACACAAGGGCTTGTTTCATTCTCAACCCTCACTTGTTTCCCAAAGAACCAGGGCTGCTGTGCCTCTTGCCCTGTTCTCCAGCTCTGCCTTCTGCAGTCATGAGCTTTTGCTTCCTTCTTTCCATTACTCATGCTGAAACAGAGTGCTCTGCATCTGGTTTGGTTCTGCAGCCAGAAAATGTGCAGTTCATATGCTACACATAAAAATGTAATTAATGTCATCCGTCACAGTTGCAGGACAGGCTATACAGCCAGCTTGCAATAATCACTTTATTTAAGCACCTAATCACAAGGTGTTATTTACCAATTTTAAGAACGTTAATAGAAGTATATAGTTTGGAGGTATACCGTCAAATGGTGGCATTTGAATATGTTAGGTTATCTCTGTGGGTTTTAAGTTACTTTGAAATCTGTCATTTCCCCAGAGATTGTTTTAAAATCATTAATATGTTTTTATCCTTCCTTGGTTTACATAAATACATGTACAATATAATCCATTTTGTTTCTTCACCAATAATGATATCTGTCAGCTGCCACTTACTGAGTTTTAGCTATGTGCCAAGCACTGTACTCTACATTTTCATAAAGTAGCTCACATATCCTCACAGCTGCCCAGTGAACACGTATTATATCCACACTTCAGGGATAAGGAAACAAAATGCTCAGGAGTATAAATTGCAGCATCAGGCTGACTAGCATGTATTCTTGTCTTTGCCCATATGTCTTAGATAGTTCATAGCTGCTATGTACTCTGTTGGTATTTTTTGGTGGTAGAGATGTCACCCAATGCATAGAGTCAGAAATTTCTGAGAAATAGGACACTATGGTTCTTGTCCTAGTCATTTCTTATGAAAAGACTGAAGAATGATATTCTGGGAAGAGGCACGACATTTGTCAATCATCCAAGTTATAGGGAGGGATTCAAAGCAGCAGAAACTGGCCCAAAGCCAGTGAGAATAACCCCTTTTTGGCATAAGTGCCATAGGTTGTCAGAGTCAGACTCACAGAAATTCAATTGACTCACTTTAGGTATTGCTGATTGTGTGGCTTAATCTGAAAGAAAGGAGAGGTTACTAGTAAGAGTCATACTTATTTTTTATTTTGATCAAAGACAGCCATATTCTATTTAAATACCCCAACATGAAAAAAAAAGCAAAGATATTTTATGGAGGAGAAAATCTGTAGTTTCAAATACACCATTTAAAATAGGTTAATATTCAAACATGTTTTAGTAGAAGTTAATGAAAGATACCACTTGACTACAGATCTCTAAGGCTCTGACCTTGTTTTTTTTAAAAAAAGGCCCATAAGTTAAAAGCATCTGAAAACTACCAATCTCTATATGTGAAAAAAGAACCTATTTGTCTTTGAATGTAAATATATATATATAGATTGTAGAAATTTAGAAAATGCTATAAATATAAAAAGAAATAATAATTACCCATATTAACACTACCTGCTTTTAAATTTTAGGCTCTATCTTTTCACTATTTAGATGTATATACATATACTTAAATATGTATGTATATATTTTACAGAATTGAGATTTCATTCTATATGGCTTGGAAAGGTGCCATTTTCATATAGAATATTCTTAGCATTTCTCACATCTGGAAATAGGCTACCTCATGACTACATAGTATTTTACTATGTGCATGGCCATGTTAGTTTTCTGTTGTTAGACATTTAAATCTATGATTTTTTTCTTATGCTACATTTTTTGAAGTAGAATTATCAAGTCAGAGGGTGGCCTTTGAATTTTGTTAGAATTTCATGTCTTGAATTAAATTCTTACCGTTTGCTTTTCTGGAGTAATGATGGTCATGGTTGTCATGTACAAACAAGTCATATATTCACTGAAAAATAATTGACTTTTATTAGCAGTAAGCTACCACATATAATTTAGTATACTTATATAACAGTAATAAATAATATAACAAGAAGAACTTTTCCAAAGCATTTTAGTGCAGTGTTGCAGAAGAATTAAATGGTATTCCGGTGGCCTCAAGGGGCAGCTTAATTATTGATAGGGCCTGGATAAATAAGAATAGTTCAAGCTAACACTGCTAGCTGGTTCTCTTCGGTTTTATCAACCCTATGACTTTTTTTTTTTTTTTAAGAAATAAGCCAAAACTAAACTATCATTTTTTGCAATGATGTAATTTTCTGAAATATTTTAGAAAATATTTTTAATTTGTATTTATAAATTGCTTATCAGGATGGCAAGCACATAAGTGCTCTCTGAATAGCAATTATTGGTGCTGCTGTTCTTGGAGTTACATTGTTGCCTTTATTATTTAGTAACAACAGAATATGTGTGATTGGCCTGGCTTTAATATAACAAGAGGAAGTACTGAATACTGAAGGCAACTGTAATACAACGGTAAGTATTTGAGTATCTAAACACAGAAAAGGTACAATACAATTACAGTATGCAAGATAAAAATGATACACCTGCATAGGGCAGCTCCATTCTAATCTTATGGGACCACCGTCATTGAGTACAATAACATGCTATACAGGATTGTAGCCTAAGAGCAGTAGATTATACCATATAGAACAGGTATATAGTAGTCTATACTATCTGGATTTGTGTAGGTACACTCTATGATGGTCACACAATGATGAAATCGCCTAATGATACATTCCTTAGAATATGTCTCTGTGGTTAAGTAATGCCTGCCTGTACTTGAACTCATAATTACATTGAGATAAGTGGTCAAGGAATACTTGAAAACTTATTTTTTAGCTAAAATTAAAATCTAGAAGGGTAAATTGTTTTAAATGGATATCTCTAAGTTACTTTTATTTTCTTCTGTTTGCTTATCTGTAGTTTTTGATTTTACACAATGAACATGTTGTATAATAAAACACACAATAAAACAGTTATTTTTTGTAAACTGAAATCTGAAGGAAAAGTTTGGTCCAGGTATACCAGTGTTTGTTTGCTGTAAAGGAGTGGGAAAACTCTATCCAGTAAATAATTCATCCCCAAATGCTGCTTATTAATGGAGAATCTGCCCATTCTCCGGGTCCAATTGAAAATTACACTTGGATTACGCACTCTTAAGATGGTTAAAATAGGAACACATGAAATCATAGGACTTCTGATTATGACAGCAGATACTACATGGGCTCCAACCACCTTACTTCCCAAAGTATCTGTTAAATGACCAATCAAATACATAAATAGGAAAAACTAGAATAATTATTTCAACTTCAAGCAGAGCCTATCACTCTTTTGCCCAAATCTTCTAATGACTCTCACCACACTCAGAGCAAAAGTCTACATCGCCACCTCCCTTCCCCAGCTTTATTCTTCTTTATAGCACTTATCCCTTTGTGACATACTATATATTTACTTAATTATTTGTTGACTTTCTGTCCCCTCAATTCCAGTGTAAGTTCCTACGGGAAGAGACCTTCGTGTTGTTCACTGAAACAATGACTGGCACAAAGTAGGTGCTCAGTAAATATTTATTGAATGAATAAGTAATGAATAAAGATTTACTTCTGCATTAGAAACCAAAGACAGTGGCATTTACATAACAGAAGTTTCAAGGCATTTCAGCAAGACTCAGTATTAGCAAGGCTATGTTTAAGCAACACTATAATGTACAACCTACTTCCTGAGTGAAAGAAATCAGAGTGCGTCCTAGTAGTAACCTACCTTCACAAGTCAGCTAGGAGGACTGATGAGCATCATCAGTTCTCCGTTCTATCACAGATTGGTAGCCTTGGGACCGTGGCATTAAAAAGCACCACACTTTGCTCTAAGCATCCATAGGCACCATGAAATTCACCGGAAGGTTCGCATGGCACAGATTCCCACCTAACTCTCCCAACTGAAAATTGCTCTTAGGCTTATTTATATTCTTTTTCATCATTCCTTGAGATATTTGGAAATCCAGTCTACATAAAAATTACTCAAGAACCGTCACTCAAAATCAAGCTCAGCCTCCCATTTGACTCTTAAGACAGTATCAGGCAAGCATGAACTTCCTTAGAGAGATAATTATGCACATACTTACAGGGATAAGTATGAATAAACAGAGAAGAATACATAGTTCCTCTAAATACATGTTATAGTTTATTCATTCATTCTTCACTAAGTACTTATTGAAGCTTTCTTTGTCTCAGACATTTGTCAAGATGTTGGGGATACAGCAGTAACCAACACAGGCCTTCTCCTTGCCCCTTGGATCTTACAGTGGGAGAGTACAGACAATTGCAATCTTAATTACAGAACAGCATGTTAATTGTACAGTAAGGGGAGAAGCCCCTTACTACTTATGACTTAGAGATGAGGAAAGCTGCAATTTGAATCAGTTATTAAGAGTTAGCTGGAAAATGGTGGTAAAGGAGAAGAAAACTCTTCCAGGAAGAAACAGCATGTGTGAAGAACCACATGCCATGAGAGATTTCATGGAGGAAAAGGGTGTTCTTTGTAGGTAACTCAAAGAATGGGAGAGGGCAGATGGCAACAGAGATAATTGGAGAAATAAGAAGGAGTTGAAATTAAAGGCCATGTTGAGGAGTTCGAATTTATCCTAAGAGCAATGGAAAGCCATTCACAGGTTTAAACACGATAGTGACGTGATCCACTTTCAGTGTGCCTGGAGTGTGGAGAGTGGATTGAAAGGTAATAAGACAGAAAGTCTCAGTTTGCAGCTCTTGGAACTAATCCAGATGAGAGATGAGGATGCTCTTCCTTGGTTGTGGCAGTAGAAACAGAGGAGCAGGTGGATTCGAGTGGTGTGTTGGAGATAGAATATGTAGGCCTGGGTAATTGATTGGCTGCGTGGGAGAGGAGAGAGATGTAGAGGGAGCAATCAGAGGTGACACCCAGGCTTGGGCAGTTGTCAGGGTGATAGGCGTCATATGAGAGGAGAAGGCTTGGGACACAGAGGCTGTGATGGGAAAGGGATTATGGAAAACATGGTGTTTACTTTTGGGTGTGCCTGTGGATAACTGGGTAGAGAAGCCCCATAAGCAGACCAAGAACTTCAGGAGAGATCAAGACTAGAGAGTTGGGAATCTTCCACCTTTGGCAGGTCATTAAAATCTTGGGAGTAGCTGAGATAAACCAGGGAGAATATATAGAGTGAGAAGGGAAGAGTAAGAAAAACTCGCAGCAAAACTAGGAATTAAAGGATGAGAAGAAGAAATGTATCCTATAAAATGAATGAGAAGGATCAGCCAGAGAGGTGAGAAGAAACACAGGTCAGTGAGGTGTCCGGAAAGCTAAGTGAAGAAAATGCTGCTAGGAGGGAGTGGTCAATATGCAAAGGTCCATGATGTCCACTGAAGTGAGCAGCAAAGGGTCATTGGTTATCTCTGTAAGAGCAGTCTGGGCAGAATGGCAGATGTTGAGCGAGCAAGTTAGGACAGCAAATGTGGACAGTATTGTCTAGAAATTTGCCTGTAAAGAGGAGGAAAGATAAGGGAAGTATTTGAAGAAGAACATTGGTCAAGAAAGGTAGTGGTGTGTGTGTGTGTGTGTGTGTGTGTGTGTGTGTGTGTGTGTGTGTGTGTAAAAAAAACAGGATGTTAGGACAAACTAGTTTAAAATGTGGAGGAGGGCCAGGCTTGGTGGCTCATGCCTGTAATCCCAGTGCTTTGGGAGTTCGAGGCGGGAGGATCACTTGAAACCAGGAGTTCAAGACCAGCATAGGCAACATAGCAAGACATGATTTCTGAAGAAAAAATATCTAAAAGTTAGCCAGCCATGATGATATGCACCTCTACTCCCAACTGCTGAGGAGCCTGAGGCGGGAGGATTGCTTGAGCCCAGGTGTTCAAGGCTACAGTAAGCAATGAATACACCACTGCACTCCGGCCTGGGCATCAGAGTGACACCCTGTCTAAAAAAGTCCAAAAATAATATGTTGAGGAAAAGGAGCCACAAAAAGGGAAGCTTGACATGTTAGGAAAGAACAGGTATAATTGATTGATCCAAGACTCTGCCAAGGGGGCAGGTAATGAGACCCAAAGGACAGGCAGAGGGATTAGCCTCTGGCAAAAGACTGTATTTGGAGATGAAAGAAGAGTTGCTATGGATGCGGGATTCCCTATTCCTGTTTCTTTGTGAAGTTAGAAGTGATAACATCTCATAAGCAAGAGGAGAAGAAAGAATGGTCTATTGGGAAAATAAGGTTTGAGAAAAAGTAGAAAAGATTTCAACCAACCCTTGGAGGGACTGAGAATTAAAAATAAAAGAAATATGATATGAAAAAGAATCCCCACTTGAGAAAATACCACAATATGAAAATAAAATATGAGTTTTCAAACAAACTTGCTGAAAAGACACACACGCGCACACACACACACACACACACACACACACACACACACACACACACACTACTTTCAAGCCTCAAGCTTGCATGACGTCTACCCAGCATTCCATAAAAACATCCTCTTTTCAAAAAGAACACAGATTAGGTCTTACATATAATATTAAATGTCAGAAAACAATGGAGCAAAACCTGCAAGGACAATTGAAGGAAAGTTACAACTCCAAAATTCTAGATACAACCAAGTTGTTATTCATTTTAAAAAGCAACTGAAGAGCAATCTTAAATATGTAGTGTACTTTCCTGAATACACACTTAGTTTGGGTAGATTGTGTGCAAAGTTAGCATTTTCCTTTTATCAACTCCTGAAGTATTTCTTGCCCACAGTGACTTTGGGCTTGTCCATATGACTTGCTTTGGTCAATGGGACAATGGTAAATGTGAAGCAAGCAGATACTTGAAAAGTGCTTCCACATTGTGGCCTGCCCTCTTTTGATGTTTTTGGACATGTAACACATTATCAAGTCCTAGCTAGCTTGCTGGATGAGGCACAAGACTACATGGAAGGCAACTGAAGCCTCCTAAGTGACAGCCAGCCAAATATTACACATATAATGAGGACATCTTAGATTATCCAATTGCCATCTGACCCCAGCTGATTGCAAATGCAAGAAAGAACACAGCCAAGCCAGCTCAGAACAGAAGAATCTCCCAGCTGGCCCACAGAATCCTGAGTTAAGTAAAGTGTTGCTTAAAGCCACTAAATTTGGATGTTTCGTTGCACAGCAAAAGTTAAATGATACACTAGGTAAAGACCTGTGCCCTCCCCAAAAGGTAGATGAAATCAAAAGATAAAAATAGGTTTTGGGTAAATTGACTAAGTATACTCCACCATGCCTTTCCCACTGAAGGCATTTTTAAAAACACTGAATACCTGCAGCAGTTTAAAAACTGAAAATTAAATAGTAGCAGGTAGTTAGGAGAAGAAGACCAGATTTTTTAAATTCCATCAAATTGGCATTATGTTTTCCACTGCTTTTCCTTCAGTATCCTCCAGCCTAAATGCAAGGCAGCTAGAAACCTGGAAGTAGACATTGGACTTACATAAACATAGAGGGCTGTAGGAGAAGCTGTTAGCTGCGACACAAAAAGCAGAAAAGGGAAAATAAAGATGATCCCAAATTTTTCATTTTTCTCGCTACTTCCTCATGCCCCAGTCACCAGACAATCCCAAAATGGCAACAGCAGCAGTGACACCAGCAGAGGCCTACAACTACCTACAACTCTGAAATAGAGAAACTTTCCTGCCTGATCAGAGGAGCTGTGATCCAAGAGGGTGGGGCAACAACCTGTTGTTTTATTTTCTGTCTGTCCTGCTGCCACTTGGCCTCAGATGTGGACACAGTCATAAGGAGTGTTTAGTAGATTAGAATAACTAAAGCCCCAACTTTCCAGTTAGAGCAATGAAAAGGGGAGCCCTAGGAACCAAAAAGTACTGGGGAGATTTCAGAAGGGGTAAAGATTAAGAAAGCAACACCATAAAGTTCTTTATGAACTGCTGAATCCCTAAGCTATACATGAATGGGACTAATCCTAGACACAAACCTACCAAAGACTTCGAGAATTGAACTATAGAATAGGAGCATTGTGTGAGTTCCAGAGAGGCCACTTTGTGGTGCATCTGCAGGACAGGTACAAATAGCACTGCAAAGGTGTTGGAAACAATTAACAATAGGATACTGGTCAGAATTTGTATTCTGAATCCAACCAGATTGATTTTGTGATAGAATAAAATTATCAGAATTCTGTATATGGTTTAAACAAGATTTGGAGTTTCATAATATTCAGAATATCCAGAATACAATCCAGAATTACTCAGCATACAAAGAACCAGGTAAACTTCAACTTCCATGAGTAAAAAAATTGATAAACATCAAATTCTGAGATGACACAGATGTTTGAATTATCTAACAAAGATCTAGGGGTGTGTGTGTGTGTGTGTGTGTGTGTTGTGTGTGTGTGAGAGAGAGAGAGAGATAAAGAGAAAGAGAAAGAAAGGAAGAAAGGGAGGGAGGGAGAAAGGAAGGGTCTCACTCTGTTGCCCAGGCTGGAGTGCAGTGGCTCAATTGTGGCTCACTATAGCCTTGAACTCTCCAGGCTCAGGTGATCCTCCCACCTCAGCCTCCCAAGTAGCTGAGACTACAGGCGTACACCACCATGCCCAGCTAATTTTTGTTATTTTTTTGGAGATGGGGTTTCACCGTGTTGCCCAGGCTGGTCTTGAACTCCTAGGCTCAAGTGATCTGCCCACTTTGGCCTCCTGAAGTGCTGGGATTACAGGCATGAGGCATTGTGCCTAGTCACAAAGACTTTTAAAGCAACCACGATAAAAATGTTCCAAGAAGTAAGGGTGAATACTCTTGAAATGAATGGAAAGCCAAGAAGTTTCAGCAAAAAAAAAAAAAAAAAGTATAAATGGAAATTTGAGAACTGAAAAATGCTGTAACTAAAACAACAACAACAAAAATTCATTAGATAGATTCAATATCAGAATGGAGATAACAGAGGGAAAAATCAGTGTATATGAAGGTAGATTAGCAGATACTACCTGGTCTGAACAACAGAGAGAAAAAATATTTTTTAAAAAATGAACAGAACCTCAGGGACTTTGGGAATGATACCCAAATGTCTAACATTTGTGTCATCAGAGGTCTTGAAGGAGAGGAGAAAGAGTGTGGGGCATAAAAATAAAACTAGTTGAAAAATAATTGCAATAAAATTTCCCAAATTTGGCAAATGACATAAACCTACACATTCAAGAAGCTCAGCAAAACCAAACTAGATGAACCCAAAGGAGTCCATACCTACACACATCATAATAAAACTAAAGACAAAGAAAAAAATATTGAAAGCAGCCAGTGAAAAATGAAATATTATTTTGGGGGGAACATTAATTCAAATGGCTGTGAGACTCTCAACCCACTAAATGCTGGCAGCACCTCACAGGTTGTGACAACCAAAAATGTCTTCAGACAAGCCAAGTGTCATCTGGGGGCAAAATTGTCCCCAGCTGAGAAACATTGATGTAAGTTAATTGATTCTTCCATCCTAGTTTTTTTTTTAAAGAAATATTCCAGTTTCGCTTGTTTTCTCATCTTAGGGTTTGCAAGTCCAAATTCAATAAATAAACATGGGATAGGTCAGAAGGCACCCAGTCCCTCATGTCCCATGAAAAAGGAATTTAAAAATATTGTTCAGTACCAGGTTTATTCCATTTCAGTTATTTATAAAAGATGAGCACTTAATAAAGTTCTTATTCTTTTTTTGTTTTTGTTTTTGTTTTCGCTTGAGACAGAGTCTCGCTCTGTCACCAGGCTGGAGTGCAGTGGCGTGGTCTCAGCTCCCTGCAGCTTCCACCTTGTGAGTTCAAGCAATTCTCCTGCCTCAGCCTCCCAAGTGGCTGGGACTACAGGCGCCCGCCACCACGCACAGCTAATTTTTTGTATTTTTAGTAGAGACAGGGTTTCACCATGTTGGCCAAGATGGTCTTGATCTCCTGACCTCGTGATCCGCCCACCTCGGCCTCCCAAAGTGCTGGGAATACAGACGTGAGCCACCACGCTCGGCCCAATAAAGTTCATTTTCAAAGAGGCATAGACACATTGAATCCTTACACATTCTTCTCATCTGAGAAAGAAGATGCTGCTTTAAGAAAGACACTGATGAGGAGAGAACATTCCTACCATATGTTGAGGTGTCTGCCGTTGAGTCAACAAATTCTAAAGCAACGTAAGAACAGTATTCTGGTTGCTAGCCAACTTTCTTACCAGTTGAAGACTATGTTTCATACCACATGGTAGGGATTCTAAAAGATTTTTCAGCAGCTGTAAGAAATGCCATATTGGGGGAGATTGCACATATAGCAAATATTTGAATTAAGAAACACTTGTGATACCTTGGAATATATCAACCTAAAAATACGCATTTGCAGAAGAGATGCCGAATATGGCTGTCAGATTTATTTCAGTACCATTTAAATCTCAGAAGAAAAAAAAATTATTGTGAGTGAAGCAGTTAAATAGGAACAAGAAAATTTACCAACTAAATACTTTGTATGATTCACCTAGAAGCCTATAAAAAAGGAAAGATCTTGACACTGGATATATGAACTATTTAGATTGAGAAAAAATAATGTTCAATAATTAGCAGTAAATAAACACAAGCACTACTCTACTTTTTAAACGTTAAACGGTTTCAAATGAACACATGGAACCATAATTGGCTAATGTGCTGGCTTGAATAAACATGTCCGTAAAAGTTTTATCTTAGCTGGGCACATTGGTTCACACCTGTAATCCCTGCACTTTGAGAAGCCAAGGTGGGAGGATTGCTTGAGGCCAGGAGTTCACACCAGCCTGGGCAACATAGCAAGACCCCCATTTTACAAAAATAAAAATTAAAAAATAGCTGGGCATGATGGTGTACGTCTGTAGTCCCACCTACTTGGGAGGCAGAGGCAGGAGGCTTATTTGAGCCCAAGAATTCAAGGCTGCAGTGAGCTATGATTGCACCACTGCACTGCAGCCTAGGAGACAGAGCAAGATCCTGTCTCTTAAAAAAAAAATAAAAATTAAAAAAAGTTTTAACTCTTTAGCTCCAAAGATGGAGATTGCACAGATCTACTATTATAATCAACTTTTATTATTTAACAAGATCTAATCACTCTACCGAAGAAGTCATGACAAATCCATAGTAACTTATACTTCTCTTCCCTTTTTATTTTTTCTGAAACCTAACTTTACTGAAATCAGCTTTTTCCCAAAACAGAATAGGCATTATATTTCTTTATTTATTCAACAAACCTCTATTGATAACCTTTATGTGATAGGCACAGTGGTGGCTACTACGGTCACAAAAGTGAGTAAGACACAAATCTTCAACTGGTACCCCCATAGGAACTTAGACTAGTAAGGAAAGGAACTAACTATAGACGTAAAAATTACATTACAAATTGGTAACCACTCTTAGATAGATAGGACCTAAGACCATGAGAGCACAAAGGATTGGGTAAAGCATTCTGGCTGGAAGAAAGGCCTCACAGAGAGAGTGACATTTAGTCAAGCTCTTAAACTTGGTGGGGTTTTACAAAGGAACCGGGGGAAGTACATTCTTCCATACTGGCAGACCAGCAAGGACAAGGCTCTGAATTTCTGATCCAGCCTAGCACATATCTAGGAAATGAAGCTAGAGAAAGATAGGGTAGATAAGATACCTGGTGGCTCCTTAACAGCAATGAGTTTTAAAGATGAATCAGGCCACTTCTGTGCCTAGAGCAAATGCTCACATCTCTTACCCAGCTGGCTGCTGTTAGGAGTGTAGCCTATGGCGTGATGAAGGATAAACAGTGAGTAACAGCTGTCTGAGGTCTAGAGAGGCAGGCTGTGGAGGGCACAAGAATTTGAATCTCAGTTTGAGGAATTGGTATGTTGTTATCTAAGCAATTAAGGATGCTAAGAGAGTTTTAAAGCAGATATATGACTTAATCAGCTTTGTGAAGCATTTGAAAGCATTGGAATGGGAAGAAACATGTCTAGGGGAACCTGATGAGGAAGCTGTTGCATTAGTAATCTGGGTGATAATTTTTTATCCTATCATGTGAATTGTGGCCAGAGCATAACTCTATACTTATAATGACATTGCCTTCAAAAAGTTCTTATTGTTGTCAACCACCAGTGTGTCCTGGGGGGGAAAGAAGAATTATCATTGGTGCAGATTAATAATGAGTTGAATGGATTTTTGCTGTTGACTTTTAAAAGCCCTATTAGTAGTTTAAATCCAGAGTATTTTTGTTCAGTCCATCCTTTTCAGATTTTCTTAAGGCTTCTACTTCTTTAGCTGATGGATCTTTAGCTTATTGGGAAAAGAAAAAGAATCTAATCCGGATTCCTAGATTCTTGAACTTATAATAACTATGCAGACATGGATTTGGACTGACTCCACCAAACAGGGCAATCACAAGTAAATACAAGTTACTGAGTGGCCTGTGTTGCTTCCTAATCCTCCCAAGATCTTAGCTTCAACCGCTTGAAATATAAAAACTGGTACTTAATATCACTAGCTGGAAAATAATGAACCATTACCTGTGAGGCCAGGAGAATTTGCTCTGATTTCTGTAAACTGTGTCATATAAGACAGTGGTCCCCAACCTTTTTGGCACCAAGGACTGGTTTCATGGAAGGCAATTTTTCCAAGGGCAAGGGGATAGTTTCGAGATGAAACTGTTCTACCTCAGATCATCAGGCATTAGATTGTCATAAGGAGCACATAACCTAGATCCCTTGCATGCACAGTTCACAGTAGGGTTTGTGCTCCTATGAGAGTCTAATGCTGCGGCTGATCTGACAGGGGGCGGAGCTCAGGCATTATAATGGTGGCTCACCCACCACTCAGCCACCACTCACCTCTTGCTGTGTGGCCCAGTTCCTAACAGGCCACGGACTGGTACCAGTCCATGACCCAGGGGTTGGGGACCCCTGATATAAGGAGCAGTTAAAGACATTGGTAATATTTAGTACAGAGAAAATAAGTCTCAGCTAGGACTCAATATTTGAAGACCTGTCATAAAGAAGATGGTATCAGCATACCTACTCTATAAGGCTATAGGAGTTAAGACCAATTGGAGGAACTTAAGTAGAGACAGGTTTACTTTATCCTAAGAAAGACCTTCTAACAGTCTGAAGTCAGCAAGGCTTTCTCACATCTAGAGTTCTGCTTTGTTCCAATTTTGCAATATTCTCTGGAAGGGACTTTATCTTCCTTAATATAGTACCACAAACACAGTTGAGTATTCTAAAAAGTAAATCTTGAATTATGTTGAGTTGACTAAGACATTCTGATTTGAAGGTTTATATGAATAGACTGCTGCGTTCGACTTTAGAAAAACAAAGTGTCTTCACGAGATAAAACAAAGATAAGATGCTGAGCTAATAATGGCATCATAATGACAATAAGAGATAATACTTATGGAATGCTTAGTATGTGCCAGACACTCTGTTAAGCACATAACCATGGGCATGTTATTTAATCCTTTTAACAACCCTATGGAGTATATACTGTGATCTTTCCCTATTTTACAGCGGAAACAGCTCAGAGAAGTTAAATATATTTAAACAGATATTTAAATAGTTTGGCCTTTCTTGAAGGTTTTGGGGGTTTTCCCCCTTAAAGTGCCTGTCATCCCATGTGCAATTGCCTATTAGCCACAAGCATTTTTAAAATTTCTCTGATTGTATTCAGCAACCCAAGTATCTTTGTCAAAAAGATACTTACTCCATAGGAATGTTTTTCTTTTTCTATTTATTACGGTACCTTTACTTACATCCATTGTCAGATTGGTGACCAGTTAACTGGCTGTAGTTCTGAGATGGTGCTATTCGGCCAAATGTCAATCTTTAAAGGAAGTTTCTGATTTTGTTTAAATTTTTAAAGATCAGTTAGTTTATTTAAAAAGTGTGGGTATAGTTGCAGAGTGATATAGAGATTTTGCTTGGCTTAAAGTATTTGAAGATGCGTAAATCAGCCTGGATTGAAATTGTTTTGATTACCTCTCTGTGTCTCTCCTAGACTGTAAGGCCACTTTTCTTTCCTAAACACATAGGAGACACTCAGTAAAAATTAGTAGAATTAATGAGTTAATGCATGACTATGTGAATGAATGAACTTACTTCACTATCTCAAAGAATCTGCCTTTTGCTTGCTAATCCAATGGATGACTTATATTATAAATGAGCAAATTTCCTGCTTGTTGATTTGCTTAGTCCCTAGATTTTTCTTACCACAGTGCTATTAAGACTAAGGTTATGGGTTTCCTACACAATGTGGTCTAATTTGCTTCATTACATAATATACTTATAATCCCAGCCACCTGAGTTGTAGATGTGAGCTTTTGGTCACACCAGGGAGTGGTATAGCTTTGGATCTCTCACAATTATGGCTGTCACAGAAAAGAAGGCCAGTTGGCTTTACTAATAAATTAGTAAGCTCAAGTTCATGCACAAAAGAAGACATATTATTATGGTAATAGTGAGAAATTGCTCATAAAGCTGAGTTAATTGCACTTTTGTGAAGTTCAGCATATTGAAAATGGTTTGGAACTACTTTTTGATATTTTTAGTTAATTATAGTCTGAAGCAGTTTTATAACTCATTCTGATTTTAATTAAGTAGGTTTATTTACATCAGCCACTGAGAATTTATATGTAACTGGTTATTCATTTAGTGACGCTGAAAAGGTATTTCCAATTTATCAGCATTTTGAGTAGAAAAACAACTCTTCATGTGTTTCTTGAAGAGCTAGGGAAATGAAGATGAAGACACTTGTTTCATCGACTTTATTTCCTGTAGGATTTAAATCTCAGTCTTGAATTACTTAATCAGCCCGTTCAAATACTGTTTATATGTGGTAGATTGTGAGTGACTTTGGTGTTGATGACTGTGCACCTTTCAAATTGTCTGCTCGAAGGCTGAACACAGCAACAGCCGACCTTTTTCACCTGGATGTAGAATATCACATTTGTCCAGCAATTCCATTAGTAATTGTAAGAGATGCCCCAGATAGTTCCCTTTATGGTTAAGTTTTGTCTTGATTTGAAATGAAGCTCTGGTTTCTCTGTATTTATGATTCCTTCTAATTTCTCCTTTTCTAGTAGCATGGAGTTTTGTCTAAAAAAAATCTGATTTTTACCCCTTTAGGGTAAAGTAGATCATGAAACTAATTCCATGATAGTTAGATAGCTTCAATACTTAGTTGTGATTTTAGTAAGTACAAAACCATGTCCCTTGACAGTTAGAAGGGAAATGTGCAGAAACACTGTAAACATTACCCAGAAACTTGGTTCAGGCCATCAAGCACAACCCAACTTTCTCCATTAGGCATTTTAGAAGATGCTGTTGCCTGTGTCTTCAGAGTTTACCTGAATTAAGGGAATGTATCATAGAGACACATGAACATGAGCTTTGGAAACTTAAAAGTACACATGCTGTGGAAGTATGGCCTGATCCCTTTAACCAGAATTTACATCCCAAACTGACTGAGCATGAGACACTACCATCATCTGAAACCCTCTCATTAAATATTTAATCTGGTTTTTCTCTTTCTCTTTTACTCCCACGGTGACTCAGCGTACAGTCAGGGTTTCTTGACTGAGCATCACAGTAGATTTACTTTAAAAATACCTCTGTAAAAGGCCACAGGCCTTCTGAATGGGTCATTGAATCCAACCACATAGATCACTTGATAGATTGCTCAGTGTACTCATACGTGGTTGTTTTAACTATCCTCTTTGTTCTTCCTCTCCCTCCTTTCTGGGAGGTTCTGGGGGTAAGACTGCAGCCCTCCAGGAATGGGGACCCTGGCCAGGGCCCACTCAGTGTAGCATTTACCATAGCACTCCATGTAGAAAGCTGTTTTGGTATGTCTGGCGTCTTCATGAGATTGCAAACTGGAGCACAGAAACCAGTCCTTACTCAGTGCTGTTCATTCAGCAGATGTAGATCCTGTACCTCCAGGGTGCCAAGCACCAAAGTAGGTACTGGGAACGCAAGGACAATTGTTAGGATGTGGTCCCTGCTCTCAAAGAAACTGTTTATGAGGAAAGAAACAAATGTGACAAGCCTGCTAGCAACATTGCAAGTGTTTAATAAGGACCATCTCAATAAAACCCTATGACAGAAACTATTAGCATTTCCTTTTTGTCAGTGGAAAAACTGAGGCTTTACAAAATTGTTTAACTTGTGTACACAGACTGTAACAAGGTAGTTTGAACACAGGCACTTCAACTTTAGAGTTTGAACTGTTAGCCAGTATACTAGATAGCGTAGAGGTGATAATAAATTAATGTATTATAAAATCACAAGGAGGGAAAGACCTAATCTCTTTCCTTGAGGGACAAGTTGAAGTTACCAGAAAGTTTTTACAGAATTACATATAGGATTGTACCAGGCAAAGAGAAGGAGGGAGAGTCTAGGAAACAGGAAATGGCTTGACAAAAGCACAGAGATGGGAAAGCCGGGCCTGAGACTTAGCAGTTTAGGACCAGGCTGAAGGATGGGGTGTGGGATTTGTGGAAAGTGAAGTAGACTAGTTAGGCAGAAGTTATGGATGAGTTAAAAAAAAAATTGAACTCTGTCCTAAAATAATATAGCAAGGCTTTCAACATTTTTAATCAGAGGAAGCCTAATTAGATTTTTTTTAATTCTGATGACCTATAGAAAAAATTTGATCAGCCAGAATTGATAAGATTGGTAACTTCTTCAAGGAAAAGCAACCAGTGTTAGAGGAACCCTAGATTTCTGACTTGAGTGACATTGTTGTCCTAGAAGCATTATGATTTCATTATAACCCTTTTAAAAAATAATCTTCCACATGTATCAGGAGTCTTAAAAATGTTTATACTTTTATGCTAGTAATTTCATGTCTGGGAATTGGCTTAAGCAAATAATACAAATGCAAGATATAGGCCTTTTGACCAGCATTTATGATATTAGTTCAGAGTGCTTAAAACATATTGGTGAAATTGAATAAAGAAATAAATGATTGACTGGTTGGTAGAAAATAGTGGAAACATTGGAAACAGTACACTTAAATTTAATGTTAATGTACATTTACTAGGTGGTTATTATGAATCCAGTTGTGGTTCTGAAAATATATAATTACATGTAAAAATATAACTTAAAAAAACAGAATAGGAAAATATACTTAGACCTATGTTTAAATAAACTTGAAGAAATACATCAAATCATAATGGTGGGCCAAGTGCAGTGGCTCACATCTGTAATCCCAGCACTTTGGGAGGCCAAGGCAGGCAGATCACTTGAGCCCAGCCTGGGCAACATGGCAAAACCCTCTCTACATAAAATACAAAAATTAGCTGGGCACAGTGGCATGTGCCTGTAGTCCCAGCTACTCAGGAGGCTGAGATGGGAGAATCTCAGGCCACTGCACTCCAGCCTAGGTGACAGAGGGAGATCCTGTGTCAAACAAACAAAAAAAAATTATAATGGGGGGGAATTGTACTTCTATTCTCTATTTCTTCAATATTCAATATACTTAGTTCATTTTCATGATGGAAAAAGATTAAAAACTTTGAGACTGTTCATTTTGGACTTATGTTAGAAATATCTGAAACATCAAAATGACAATAAACAGTAAACAATTGGAAATAGGCTTGGAATTAAACTCTGGGTTTATACACTGGAAATATTCAGTAAATGTTAACCGAATTGAAGTTCTATCCATTTTCCTTCCCCTTGGGTCAGGATCCCAGAATCCTAATGAAATGTATTAGAATATTAGAATTTTTACCATTATTTGAATATATTATTGGGTAACAAAAATTTCTTCCCTAACACAGAAGAAACATTGATTGCTTTTCTTATTACTTATATTACTTTTCTTATGTGGCAATTCTTGTTCAAGGGCCAAGGTTCTGCTGTCACTGCTTGCAAATATTTTAAGTTATTATTTTTTTTTTTTTTTTTTGAGAGTGGGTCTCACTCTGCCACCCAGGCTGGAGTGTATGCTCACAGCTCACTGCAGCCTCAAACTCTTAGGTTCAAGAGGTCCTCCCACCTCAGCCTCTCATAGCTGGGACCACAGGTGTGCACCGCCATGCCCAGCTAATTTTTGTATTTTTTCTAGAGATGGAGTTTCCCCATATTCCCCAGGCTGGTCTCAAACTCCTAGGCTCAGACAATCTGCCCACCTCGGCCTCCCAAAGTGCTGGGATTACAGGCATGAGCCACTACACCCGGCCTGCTTTCAAATTTTTAATGAAATAGAATCCATAGGTGTATTTAACCTATTAAATATTTTTTTTTCTAATAGAGACAAGGTTTTACTATGTTGCCCAGGCTAGTGTTAAACTCCTGAGCTCAAGTAATCTTCCTGCCTCAGCCTCCCAAAGTGCTAGGATTATAGGTGTGAGCTACCACACCTGGCCTCACTGATTGAATTCTGATGGACTTTTAACAACCCAGATATTTTCTAATTAAAGGATTTCAGTTCATTAGCCTAGTAATGTCGTATGCTAACTGGGCCACACCAGGTGCATTTTGGTTTAAAGATTGCTTCTTTGGGATTCCAGAGTAGCATTTTGAAGAAACAATTGTTTCTCATTGTTACTGTAATAAACTGGAAACATACTTAAAGTGGGGGTAACATGAGGTGCTCCCTCCACTGTTGCCATACCATGAGGACAGGAACCATGTCCCCAGGATTCAGACTAGGACTTGATGTTTTATCCAGCCCAAGTATCTGTGAATACAAGGATGTGTGAATTCATGTTTCACAAATTAGTCACATAAACTAGTGCTTCTCAGAGCATAGTTCAGTTCCTTAGCAATCTTTGCAGACTAGTGGTGGGAAGAAAATCATTAATTTCTACGTTATTTACTTGACAATGGAGGGTTTGGACTGTCATTCAAAGTGAACAAACAGGCAGAAACTTTGGTGCTGTGTCATGAGGACATCCAAGGGTCTACCTGCTGAAAGGAACTCCACACCAACTTTTCACAAAATCTAAAATTCCCACTAGAGCCTGCTCCTCAAGGGCCTCTTTCATCAGTTACATATACCTTATTATGGGGACTTGAGGAACTATCCATTTCCTAAGAGATGTTTCATTAATTAATTCAATAGCACTGGTAGTAGGACTCCCTGAGAAAATGTAACATAGGAAGATAGGTTTAATATACACACATGGCAAGGGAATATGGATATAAGAAAAGCTGGAGCATAATCCTTAAGGGCCCTTTGGAATCCAGGGTCACCTGAAGGAATCTAAAGGCCAGGGCAGTGGGGAGGGACATCAAAGTCAACTCAAGCCTCTCCTACAGGGAAGCCAATAGAATCAATGTCAAAAGAGACCACATGTGATGTGGCCTTTTCACTCAAGGGAGTTGCCATGACGAACAGTGTCTGGAAAAATAAATAATGATAATTATGGTGTATTCACTGTGTGTTAGGAACCATTCTAAATACTATGCATGAATCATCTTATTAACACTTACAAGAACCTTGTAAGTACAATGCCTATATTCATTTTACAGGTCAGGAAACTGAGGCATAGGCAGATCCAAAGTCATGGAGACTTCACATTAGGCATTCTGACTCTGTAGTCCTTAGACCTTGCTTTTAAGCATTATATTATACTGCCTGCAGGCAAACTTTATGTATTTCAGGGCCTCTGGGGAATGACAAAAGAAAAATGTAAGTGTATGTCTGGCAGAGCACAGTCTGTCTGTGATGCCAGATTTCTTCTACCTCATTATCTAAAGTCTTAGAAAATATGGAACATACTATGAATTGTCAGCACATGGACACACAGAAGGGAATAACACACACTGGGGCCTATTGGAGGATGGAGGCTGGGAGGAGGGAGAAGATCAGGAAAAATAACTATTGCATATTAGGCTTGATACCTGGGTGGCAAAATAATTGGTACAACAAACCCCCATGACACAAGTTTACCTATACTACAAATCTGTACATGTACCCCTGAACTTAAAATAAAAGTTAAATAAAAGAAAAAATCATCTTGTCCTAAGATATTTGGCCTAAGATAGCTTTGAGGACCCTTATAACCACAAACCTAAATCTTTTATCTGACCCAGAATATTTTCTTGGGTTAAGGTTTCTTGAACATAAGGGATTTTTTTGTTGTTATTGTTCTGAAGTCTTAGCCAAGAAATATTTTCTTTTCTTTTTCTTTTTTGAGACAGAGTCTCACTCTGTCACCCAGGCTGGAGTGCAGTGGTGTGATCTCAGCTCACTGCAACCTCTGCCTTCTGGGTTCACGCAGTTCTCATGCCTCGGCTTCCTGAGTAGCTGGAATTACAGGTGTGTGCCACCACACCTGGCTAATTTTTGTATGTTCAATAGAGATGGGGTTTCACCATGTTGTCCAAGCTGGTCTTGAACTCCTGGCCTCAAGTGATCTGCCTGTCTTGGCCTCCCAACGTCCTGGGATTACAGGCATGAGCCAGTGTGACCAGCCATCTTTTCTTTTTAGACTTGCTACCTGAAACGTGGGTAGCTGAGCAGAGTTACTTGGTGGCCTTTGATCCCATTAGAGAGTTCTAAATTGTTGGCCCAGATCCTTGAATGAAATCTGATATTAAAATAACACCAAACTGAAGTCATAGGAGATTTGTAGTATAACGTATACCCTCTCGATAATCAAGACATAGGAAAAACAAAATGACTTTCAACTGACTTCATTTTTTTACTTGTGACTTTCCTTTCACTCTTGAGTGATTTGTAACCCACATCTTCATATATCAGGGACACTGCAAGACATAAAATCCCTAACTCTAATTTGGGATTTTAGAAGCTGCAGAGCTTAGTAAATAGCAGCACTCTCTTAGATACTCCCGGGAAATTCAGTGAAAAATACTGCTAATGAATTTAAATTTCTCAAAGTTCAGGTACTGCTTTGATGCCATCTTCCCACACTATTTTATCTTCCATGAGTCTTCAGTCCATCATATTTGTTTGGCTTTGGTTGAGGCCTGACCCAATGACCTCATGTTTACAGATGGACTTGGGCCAGGACTAGGACCCTCTTTAAATTCTGCATTCTTGGTGCCCACTTGCCCAAGCACCACACAGGACACCGAGGGGTTGCAGAACTGATTAAGATATGGCCCTTATCCCTAATACTGATAGTCCAGTGAGAGGTACATACATGGACCAGTGGATGTTGTTATTGTTGCGAACTGTAGATTAAGCTATGCTACACTTTTTTTTTTCCATTTTCTGTAGCTGACTACGTAATGAACTCAAAATGATCATTTGGGTATATGTTTTCTTTAAAATAACTTACAGCTTCTTGCTGAAAATAATATTCAAATACTTCTCTATCAAACTCTCAGAATTAGCCTGGGGAAGGTTATTTTTAATGCTGTTTTTTACCAACTGGGTAAAAGAATGATACTCTCCACTTTTTTGTCTTCATTGAAAATAATATTAAATGCAGAGGTAAAAGTTTATGGACCTTGAGTGGACTTACCATTTTACTGCTTTGAAAGTGCTTTCTTGCCAGGATCAGTGGCTTACATCTATAATCCCAGCACTTTAGGAGACTGAGGCAGGCAGATTACTGAGTTTGAGACCAGTCTGGGCAATATGGTGAAACCCCATCTCTACAAAAAATATAAAAACTAGTTGAGCTTGGTTGCACGCCACCCTGTCTCTACAAAAAATATAAAAACTAGTTGGGCTTGGTTGCATGCCCCTGTAGTCTCAGCTATTTGGGAGGCTGAGGTGGGAGGATTGCTTGAACCCAGGGGTTCAAGGTTGCAGTGAGCTGTGAGCATGCCACTGCACTGCAGCCTGGGTGACAGAGCGAGACCCTGTCTCCAAAAACAAAAAAGTGCTTTCTTAAAATTAAACTTCTAGTCAGTCACATTGTAACTTTGGACAGAGGGAGTTAATTTTCGCTTTGGTTTCTAAGTTAGCTTTTTGGGAATCACACTGTAAACTTTCATGATCCAGTTTATCTTTAATGGTCCTTAGTTCTGCAACTCAACTTTTAAGCAAGCATGATGCTTCAACCTGCTTACTTTTTCTCTCTTTTTGGTAAAGTCTGTCTGGATGGCGGGGGAGCCATTCAACCAAGGTTGTCACTTGTTTGCTCTGTTGATCCTATGGGGACCATCTGTATACAATGTCTAGAGTTTACAAAGGGCCATTCCGTTGAAGATGTTTATTACAGAGCCTTGCTGTCTTTCTGTAGTGTTGGATACATTCCTCTATTTTCAGTCAGTGGACTTTTTAAGATGTAAATAATTTTTTAATATTCTTTTTTATTTTCTTTTTAATTACAGAGCAAAGAGATTGCATTCCAACTTCATGAGGATTTAATGAAGGTTCTTAATGAGCTTTATACAGTAAGTACATAATCTTTCTTCTTTTCTAGAATCCTTGGGTTAGAATTCTGGTTTGTAAAAACACTGCTCATTGTAGTATTCATTCCGAGCTGAAGTGACAATGGATCTTCATCTGCTTGAAATACAAGAACAGGTGGATAGGTGTACACAGCTACATTCCTTTGCCACTCCATCCCAATTTGGAGAAACTGTATTCAGATAAATTATCTATCTACCTATCTGTCTGCATACACACGTATATACACAATTAGCACACTTTAAGAAACTATAGATGTCTCCATAAGATACGTTTTTAACTGGATTGTATGTAATCTCTACATATATTGAATTCGAGAATATTTTGTTTAAAATTGATGCCATTGTGGCCAGGCGTGGTGTAACTGCAGCACTTTGGGAGGCCAAGGCAGGTGGGTCACTTGCGGTCAGGAGTTTGAGACCAGCCTGGCCAATGTGATGAAACCCCGTCTGTATTAGAAATGTAAAAGTTAGCTGGGCATGGTGGGATGCGCCTGTAATCCCAGCTCTTTGGGAGGCTGAGGTGGGAGGATCACTTGAACCCAGGAGGCAGAGGTTGTGGTGAGCCAAGATCACACCACTGCACTCCAGCTTGGGCAACAACAGCAAAAAAATGTTGCCGTTATGGAACTTGAGCAATTTAGGTTGCGTTATTCTGGTACTTTCTTTTTTTTCCACATTTTAGTTCAATTAATTGTTTTGTTAATGACATATTAAAATTACTTTTGAAGGATATCTTTTTTTTTTTACAATAATTTGCTTTTGTGACTTACATATTATTTAGGGTACTTCATGTAATCATTAAAAGTTAAATAATTTAAAACTACTCTACTAAAAATAACTAACACCTAATGATGTTGCAAGTTGGAATTGGTAATTTACTTATGAAAATATTTTTTCACACTTAATGATCATGTTATTAAATACAAATTTCTTTTGGGGGATATTTTATTTTAAGAGAATAAAATAACAACAAATGAGTAATATTAATTTATATTAATGAAAGATATTTGGATTTTTATTGTACAAGATTATTTTGTTTGTTTGTTTGTTTGTTTTTGAGGAGTCTCGCTCTGTCACCCAGGCCGGAGTGCAGTGGCACAATCTCGGTCACTGCAACCTCTGCCTCCCGGGTTCGAGCAATTCTCCTGCCTCAGCCTCCAGAGTAGCTGGGATTACAGGCATGCCCGGCAAATTTTTTTGTATTTTTTAGTAGAGACGGGGTTTTGCCATGTTGGCCAGTCTGGTCTCAAGCTCCTGGCCTCATGTGATCCGCCCACCTCAGCCTCCCAAAGTGTTGAGATTACAGGCATGAGCCACCGAGCCCGGCCTGAATTGTTTTTTTATAGGCAAACTAAACCTGAAACTCGAAAGCACGTTTCTTGATTTACCAATGCCATTTGTTCCTAAAAAGGCACGTGTGTAAAATACAGTTTTGTAAATTAAATTTTTAATGGTCCTTTGATACTTACTAATTAAAGAAACTTGTAAATTAAACTTTTATAAAATGATTCTTTATAAAATGAACTTTCTAGTTTTTTTCTATATGTGTGATAAATCTATTTTTATAAAGCACATTTACTGCATCTGTGCATATAAATTGAATTGACAGTTTCTAGGTGTTAGTTCCTCCTTCAGAAACTTTCCACTCTCCATGCAACCTACAAAAGCCTCAGGTTAAGGGATTAGATCTATATACCAAATGCTTAATGAAACTGATTTTTATGTGATAAAGGCCAATTTCTAGCTCCTGCCTTATGTGATTTGTTAGTTTCTGATACCCTAAGGTATCAACCATTTCTAGAAGCCCAGTAATTTCAAAGTAAAATGACCTTTGTATACCTGAGACTTCCAAAGAGGAATAAGCAGAAATTCTGTGTTGTCTTCCATTGAACTCTTTTAAGATGAGGACGTTGTGGCACTTTCCTTGAGGTTCCTTTTGCTTAGACATTGTTTTACCTACAAATAGAAATCAGTCCCTAACACCTTAAAAAAATAAGTCTGCTGGTTGTCATGTCATGATAGGTTAGAGCCTGTTGATTGTGGTCTGAAAATAGTAGTAGCAGTAAAGACAACAGTGGCAAAGATGAACTTCACCACTGAATACAGGAAAAGTCAATAGAGTGTCCTGAAAATTTTATCTCAGTGAGGGATATGTATAATGAAATTTCTCCTAGATCCAGCCTATCGATTGCACCTAGACATTTTGCAGACTCTGTAGCGTTCAAGTAAGTCAGCTGACACCTCAGAACTCTTATCAATATCAGCCCGAAAGCCGAAAGAGCCAGGTTCTACCAAAGGCCACCAGGGTTGGAGTGACCCTATCACAGTCATTTAACCTCTCCGAATTGGTCGAGGAATTAAGGGATAGGGCAGACAAGTAATGAGGTTTTAATTATGTCATCTGTAGATCACTGCTCCTGCGGAAAAAATTTACTTTAATCAGAGAGCATACTCAGCAAGGCCAGAGGTCATGTTCTGTGGCGAGAGAACTTCATATCACTCATGCACACACACCCTCTCCCTTTTTATTCTGAAAGGAGATGCTATTTGGTCTCTCTTGCACTTTATCTTCAGATACACAAACTCTGTCTTGTTCAAATCAAATCTATCCATTATATTAATACTTACTCAGTTTACATCAGGAAAGAGGCGAGATGAGGCGTATTTGAACAGTGGAACAATATTTGGAGGAATGTAGTTTAGGTTCCCCATTCAACCACTCACTGGTATTTTGGTCATGAACAAATAACCTAGTTGCATCGTGCATAGAATTTTGTACAACTGATGATGTAATAGTGATTGTTGAAGTAACAGGTATAAAATACATAGCCTCAGGGAATTGAGGATGCTTTTTAATTGTCTTTTCTGGCAAATATTCACTCCTCACTTGCTCTCAACCCTTGACACTCCTTGGGAGTTGAAAATGAGCAGTTGAGAAGTACACTAACTTCCATGTGCCAGTGGAGTACTTAATTTTAAATTACAGTCGACCTTAGTGGTGGGTGACAGCCTTATGTTTGGACTTCCTTACCCCAGAATATTGCTCCCACAGCAATTGTTGATTTTTTCAAACATTTTATCAGAAGGCTTTGTCTCAAATAAAATGTATATGCCCAGGAAGGAGAATAGAGAGAGATGCCCTATGGTCATTTATATGTTAGAGTGAACTGAGTTTTACCAGGCCAGATTGTGTGGATGATAGGGTAGATATGATATCATATGATGATATGATAGATATGTAATACAATAGAGCACAGGTTGTGTGGATATGGCACGAAGCCCTGGACTTACAAGCAGAAGACAGGATGGTGGCATTAGAATGGCTACTGAAAGGAAAGGCTTTGAAGACTTGCAGCTCTTTTTCTATATTTTTGCCCGATCTTGCCTTTATTTGCCGGGGGGAAGAAAAAAAGGCCTCAAATGGTTTTAAACCTCTATTTGAATTGTTAGGCCACTACAAAAGACAGCCAGAGCAGTTAAGATTAGTTCAGTCTTCACTGGCTACAGTGGCTCATGCCTGTAATCCCAGCACTTTGGGAGGCCAAGGTGGGTGGATCACCTGAGGTCAGGAGTTCAAGACCAGCCTGGCCAACATGGTGAAACCTCGTCTCTACTAAAAATACAAAAATCAGCTGGGCGTGGTGGCAGGTGCCTGTAATCCGAGCTACTTGGGAGGCTGAGGCAGGACAATCGCTTGAACCCAAGAGGTGGAGGTTGCAGTGAGCCGAGATTGCGCCACTGCACTCCAGCTTGGGTGACAAGAGTGAGACTCCATCTCAAAAAAAGAAAAAAAAAAGAAAGAAAGAAAAGAAACATGATTAGTTCAGCCTTGAAGAACAAAGGTTCTCAAAATAATGGCAAAAACCAAATAGATGTTTATATTATTCTCTCTCACAAAAAAAAAAAAAAAAAAGACCAAAGATTGACAGTTCAGGCCTGGTATGGAGGTAACATAAAGTCTTGCAAGACTCAAGTTCCTCCTACTGCATTGTTCAGATAAACCCCATTGTAACGTTTGGCCTTAGAATTCAAGACGGTTGCTAGAACTCCAGCCATTACATCTGCATTCATGGCAACAGAATGGAAAATGGGAAGAAGGGCCTTGCCTTTTAAGGAGACTCCATAAAAGTCTCACACAAGACTTTCATATACATCTCATTGGCCAGAACTTAGAACATGGTCTCACCAGGCTGCAAGGAGGTCTGGGAATTACAGTATTTTAGCTAGCCAGGTCACTGCTAACCAGTTTTTTAAAAATGAGATTCTGTTCATTTGAAAGAGAAGGGGAGTGATTTGTAGCTAACTAGCCATGCCTGCCAGAGTAGCTAAACATTTACCACATGCTGTTTATGTTTGTGCTAGTTATTGTGCTAAGCATATTATTTGCATTATCTCATGTAATCCTCACAGCAGCTCTATGAGGTAGTTATTCTCATCATCTTCGTTTGACAGACGAGGAAACTAAGGCTCAGAGGGACTTGCTCCAGGGTGCACAGTAAGTGATAGGGTGGGGATCTCAAGTCCAGGACTGGCTGCAGAGCCTCTACCCTTTACTGTCATTTTTATCTCTATTGCCGTAGTTGTGGGGAACTATTAAATAAGATCTCTAAATGTTAATGCTTCCCCCACAATACAGGGAACATAAGCAATTTATCTTCAGCTCATTTATAGTTTTTAGAATCAATGGCATTAATGTTGCTTTAACAAAATGTAGGTGGCAAATTGAACCTGTGGCTCAATGGCAACCTGTACTTCTTAGACGTGTATTTAAATGATTTAACAGGTGGAATTCATTGGCTAAAAGTGAAAGGGTGAACCAGGATCCCCAGACTCCCTTTCTCAGCCTAATTTGCTAATTCTTTTTGAGTTAAACATTTGAAAGCAAGCTAAAGGATAGAATTAGCAAGTTTGGGAGTAGGGTTAAGAAACCAGGGACACCGTTGTGCTATCATGAAACAAAAGTAACTGGACTGGCAGTCAGCAAGCTTATATTTGAATCCCAGCTTCATTAATTGTTAGTTGTGTGGCACTGGGAAATCATTTAGCTTCTCTGGGCACCTGTATTAGGCTGAGTTCTCCATAGATACAGAACCAACAGAATGGGTGTGTGTGTGTGTGTGTGTGTGTGCATGTGCAAAGTGATTTACTGTAACGAGTTGGCTCCCACAGTTACGGAAGATGAGAAGTGCCAAGATCTCCAGTGAGCAAGCTGGAGATCCAGCCAGGAGGGTTAATGGTATAATTCTAGTCTGAGTTCAGGCCTGAAAACCAGAAAAGCCAATGGTGTAAGTTCCAGTTCAACTCCAGGAAAAGACCAATGTTCCAGCTCAAAGACCATCACACAGAGAGAGTGAATTCTCTCTTACTCAGCCTTTTTGTTCAATGCAGGTCATCAGTGGGTTGGCTAAGACCCACCTATATTGGAGAGGGCAATCTGCTTTACCCAGCCTACTGATTCATATGTTAATCTCATCCAGAAACACTCTCACACATCCAGAATCAAGTTTGACCAAATATCTGGGCACCCCACGACCTAGTCAAGTTGACACATAAAATTAATTATTACAGTGTCTGACAAGGGACAAGGGTATAATGGGGAAGGGTCAATGCTTAAGTTACAGCTCTGTCCCTTTCTGGTGTGTGTGACTCTGTGCCTCAGTTTTCTCATCTGTAAAATAGAGATCAAAATAATACCTCTTAGAGTTGTTAAAAAGAATGAATGTTCTGAAGACAAATGGAAACATTTTGCATGCTTGCTGTGCTAGGCACTGTGAGATGTACTGGTGATATAGCTGTGAATAAAAACAGACCAAGTCCTTCCTCTCAAGGCATTTACATTCCAGGGAAGAGAGAGAGAGGGGCCATAAATAAGTGTATAATATGGCAGGTATAAGAGGTAAGAGGAAAAGTACAGCTGAGTTGGTACAGGTAAAGCATTCAGAACAGTGCCTGTCACACGGTAAATGTTTAAAAAACATTAGTAGTTAGTGTTAGCCTCCTCATCATCATCGCCCTCTTTATCAGTGGAATGGGGATGGCGCCAGCTTCATGTCAGCCTCACAAAGTAAATGCAGATATCAGGAATGATTTTAACAGTAATTACAGATGGTTTTTTACACATATATGAATTTTTCTTATGATGAATGTATGTTACTTTTGTACCAAAAAAAAAAAAGGAAGGTAACTTCCCTAAGAAACTACATTGATAGTAAATGTTAACGGGGCTGTGATCGAAGAAATGGAAAAGTGAAAGGCAAAAACAGAGAAAAATGGTGACACAAAGGTTAGAGGGAACATTCAAAACAAAATGTGCCTTCATCAGCCCAGTAAAGAGGTCATATGAAACGGGTTTAAAGTGTTAAGCCCGTCCCACTACCAAAATCTCAAAAGGTTATGCAGTATTTTAATAGAAAAACCATGATTTGCCCTTTATTATTCTTTCTTTACTTTCTCTAGGCTTTACAGCATTACACTCAGCATTTTACAAAACAAGGAGTTGACCACTCTCAGTCAGCTAATTCTAGTCAAGATTAACACAGATGTCATGATAAATCCATGTGAAATTGATTGTTAATTGTGTGTAATTGATTATCACACTCTCTATGCATCAGCAGCACACACAGCTAGCCAGAGTCAAGAGGTAATCTGTGCTCAAGTTCCATTAGATCAAGAGGAAAGGAACTGAGGAAATGAAGATTTATCCAACCCTTTACCATGAGGGCAAGCACATTATCCCATTTATTTCCTGCAGCAGCACTGTGAGGCAGGTATGCTTAATCTCAGGCTTACATGTGGGAACTGGGGCTTGGAATAATTAGCTCAGGATCATACAGACAGTAAATGACTGATCCAAAATCTAAACCCACTTCTGTTCCCAAGGCCCATCAGTTCCTCACTGGGCAGCTGCCTTAGAGAAGGATGTGCAGAGGAGGTGGCAGGAGGAGTGGTAAACCTGAGCTAAAGAATCAGTAAAACTCTCACACTGCATTCTATGATGGATACTTGTAAAAACATGAGCTTTCTAGACTGTTATATGGGTTACAGAATGGGCAAACCCAAATGACTTTGGGTAATCGGCTTTCATATTAGGATATGAAGCCAGGTGTGGTGATTCATGTCCGTAATCCCAGCACTTTGAGAGGCTGAGCTGGCAGAATCAGTTGAGCCCAGTTCAAGACCAGCCTGGACAACATGGCAAAACCCTGTCTCTCCCAAAAAATTAATAAATGTAGCCGGGTGTGGTGGTGTGTGCCTGTAGTCCCAACTGCACAGGAGGCTGAGGTGGGCAAATCACCTGAGTCCAGGAGGTCAAGACTGCAATGAGCCGTGATTGCGCTACTGCACTCCAGCCTGGACTCTAGCCTGGGTGACAGAGTAAGATCCAGTCTCAAAAAAAGAAAAAGAAAAAAAATTAGGATATGTTAATTTTGGGTGCAGCCTTTCGTTTAGCTTTAGTGTTATAATGTAAAACTTCCTGTTCAGTGTGCATATGAAACATAGTGGTTACTTCTAAGGATCCATGTCTTGCTCCATTCAGCTTTGTTTTCTTTCTAATGAGCGCTAACTCCAATATGCCTGTATTAGTCCATTTTCACACTGCAGTGAAGAAACACCTGAGACTGGGTAATTTATAAAGAAAAGAGGCTTAATTGACTCAGTTCCCCATGGTTGGGAAGTCTCAGGGAACTTACAGTCATGGCAGAAGGCACCTCTTCACAGGGTATCAGGAGAGAGAATGAGTGCCAAGTGAAGGGGCAGCCCCTTATAAAACCACCAGATCTCTTGAGAACTCACTCACTATCATGAGAACAGCATGGGGGAAACCACCCCCATGATTCAATTATCTCCACCTGGTCCTGCTCTTGACACGTAGGGATTATTACAATTCAAGGTGAGATTTGGGTGGGGACACAGCCAAACCATATCAATGCCTAACAAATGTAAATGGAGGATGGAAGCTGTCCTGGTACAAACCCAGAGGTGGGCTGAGTAACTTTCACAGGAGCGGTTTAAAAAACAGAGTTGATGTGAGCACAGAATCTAGCCTGGCCTTTACGTGTCTTTGAAGCCCTTGTCTCTGTAAAACGTTTAAATAAAAAAAAAAAGCTAATTATTTTTTAGAGGGAATGAAAAGATGCTGTTTATTATTTCAAGCCCTTCCTTGAAAACAGCCTCCGAGGACTGCGGAGAGAAACTTTGTTGGCTGGTTTTGTGAGCCTCCCACAGACCAGGAGCTAATGCATCCTTCTATGAAGAAGAAACATGCCCAAGGCAAGGTTGAAAAGTCATTCCGAGAGCCCAAGATACTTGCCACCTCATATCGGAAGATTTTTCTCTGAGCCTCAAAGAGGTTTTTGACCTTGAGAAGGGAGGAGTGGGGGGTTACATATTTATTTTAGCTCAAGGGCATTTTAAGAATTTGAAATATATATTTCTGTAGTGAAAATGAAAATTCATTCCTTTGAGACAGACTACAGAGGCCTGGGTCTCAAAACAAAACACTGAACAAACGGAAATAAGGAGTAGGAATATGTAAAACGCTCCCAAACTGAAAATATCTGTGGAATACCACATTCTCCATGATGCCTCCTGGAAAACTTTTTTAAAAACACTCTATTTAGGGACCTTGGGCTGACAAAGGATTTCCGTACCTCCTTCCCCTGGCTTTGATTGCTAGACACTTCAGTGGAAAGAAAGAGGGATTGGGGTCACGTGACTCTCTGTGAGCAACTTCTGAATTCTTATCTTGGCCTTGACACACACTGACTTTGGAGACTAGATTAGCTCATTTAACCTGGCTTTTTCTGCCAGAATGATCGGGATTAATAAAATGACCAATTCAAGGATGTCTGAGAAGAACTGTTTGATAAGAACTTTATATGTAGACATCTTTGAGGGCATTCTGCTGATCAGTGATGCCAACTGCTTCCTACCTCCTGCTTATAGTTTCATTTTCTTTCTGATATTTAAGAATTAGTTATGATTAATGTTTATATGCCACAAGTAAGGCTGTCTTTTTTAAAAAAAAATGTGAGCCATGTGAACCCCGATGTAATTATTTAGTTTAGAAATGAGAATGTGTTAGAAAGTATAGATTTAGTAAAAAAAAATCTAAAGAATATTTTATATCCAGAATCCTTCTCAATGAAGTATTTTGTCCAAATTACTATGTTCTGAAATACAGTATTATAATTTTTAAGTGATTAGAATGCTTTAATGACAGACATCTTAAGCCGTTTATAGTACTAAATATATATGATACTTGCCAAAATAAATTAGAGGCATTTTCTTGAATTTTACTGTTTGAAATTGGACCAGAAATGTTGACCAGTAGAAATGTAAAAAATCATGTAAAGGAAATCAAGCTCTAAATCAGTTGTTATCAGATGATCCAGTTCAACATATCTTAACTCACTGGCATAGTTTTCTAACTCACATGATTATGTGAATTTGATCCTACCGTAGTTTGATGGCATTTGGGGACCGAAATGGACCTTTACAAATGTTCAAATTAAGAGCCAGGTGCAGTGGCTCATGCCTGTAAACCCAGCACTTTTGGAGGCCGAGGTGGGCAGATCACCTAAGGTGAGGAGTTCGAGACCAGCCTGGCCAACATGGTGGAAACCCCGTCTCTACAAAAATTAGCCAGGCGTGGTGATGCACGCCTGTAATCCCAGCTACTTGGAAGGCTGAGTCAGGAGAATCGCTTGAACCCAGGAGAAGGAGGAGGTTGTGGGGAGCAAATATCACACCACCGCACTCCAGCCTGGGGCTCAGAGCAAGACTCCATCTCAAAAAAAAAAAAGAAATGTTCAAATTAACCTCCTCATTTTGGAAGAATATCCGGAAGACTCAGAGAGATTAAGTGATTCACTAACGTCCCAGAGCTAACTCATGGCCAGGTTGGAACTGAAACCCAGGTTTTATTTTAATTCAGATTAGCAAGTAGGTTCTTAGGAGGTGTGTGCTGCCATGCTAGGAGCTTCAGGTGAGACAGTACCAGTTCAGGAGGCTTTCAGTCTAGCAGATGTGCTAGTTAGGACATAGTAACAGCTAACCTTTGTGCCAGGCACTATTCTAAGCACTTTGCATAATTAGTTCTTTATATTTTCCCAACAACCATGAGAGGTAGTTGAGGCAGAGAGATGTTAAGTACCTTGCCCAAGGTCACACAGCTAGGAAGTCTCAGACAAGGCAGTCTATGCTCTTAGCCCACATGCTGTACTCCCTTTTTACTGGTGAATATAGTGTGGGTACATAACACAGACTATTATGTACCCACAGATAGATTCAGGCAGAGGGCTTTGGAGATCCAAAGACAGCGGTCCATGTTGAGGACTGAGAAAATTGCAGAGAGGAAAAGGTCTAAAAATGGACTTGAGTAGATAGCCAGGATTTCAGTAAGAGGAGAGATGAAACGGGGGAAAGGCATCTGAGGAAAAGGAGCAGTGAGAGCCAAGGCACAGAGTTGGGAAAAAGCACAAGGTACATTCATAGAATCTCGCTCTGGAGCCCTATCTAAGGAAAGGGGGAAAATCAGAAGTTGAATGATTTCGGAACAGCTACTAAAACGAGATTGCAAAGAACATAGACAGCAAAAAAAATGGTTAGACATCAAGTCAAAAGCAGTTTGCAAACTCAAAAAGCTCTCTTGCACAGATTAACAAAGGCCTCTTATTTCTCTTTTTTTTTCTATTGTTCCAATAAAAGGAGTGAGATGTATTGAATCTGAGGCATAGAATATATGTGTCAATTTCTGAACCACTTTTCATTAAAAGAAAAGGATTCCATAGCAGCCTTTCCATTTTAGTTGATGCTGCAATTCTAAAGGTGTGGGTCTTTAATGATTTCAAGATTCTGAAGTATCTTGGGTCCTCGGTGTAAATATTTCATATACTAAACCTTGTAATATAGAGGTCTAATACACACATGTAATGTTGAAGCCATGTGAAACATTTCCCTGAGAACTAAATATTTAAAGTTGCAGGTGACTTTGAAATTCTAGTAAATTTGGTGGCCTTTCATTATGCATGTGCTTTCCCCTTCAACACTGCCAACTACTTGAAACTTTTCCTTTGCCACCAAAGGCTATTGCTTAGCTCCTGCTGCCACCGTGGCCCTGGTTAATATCTATTCCATGTGCAGACTCTTGGATATTTCTTTCAGTAGATTAAACTTGTATTTCAGTGCCTCTGAAGACATTGTATGAAAACCGCCTTTGAAATAACTTTCTGAATGACCTTCTCTATCACCGACTTTCTCTGTTGATTTGTTGGGCATGATTAAGTCTCTTTGCAGCTCAGTTGCTTTGACCCATAAAACAAAGACGATCCCTGGGCTCCCCGGCCTCTCAGGTGTGTGAGAATAAACAAGTGAGCACTGGATAGGCTATAGCTATTGTGGGCTGAAAAGATTTTCTTAGTTTGTTCTGGCTGCTATAACAAAATACCACAAACTGGGTGGCTTATAAACAACAGAAATTTATTTTCCAGTTCTAGAGCTGGGACATCCAAGATCAAGGCAGCAGCAGATTCAGTATCTGGTGAAACCCCTTTGTGGCTCATAGACACCTTCTTGCTGTGCCCTCACATGGTTGAAGGAACAAGAGGTCTCTCTCACACCTCTTTTATAAGTATACTAGTTGCATTCATGAGTGCTCCGCTCCCATGACTGATCACCCTGGTTATGTCCCCCCAATCCCGTCATCACCTTGGGGAGTTAGGATTTCAACATATGACGTTGTGGTGGACACAAACGTTCAGACCATAGCAGATGTGATAGAAGAGTGGGGTACTTTATTACTTGTGTTGCATTCTTGAAGCATTCACTGTGTACCAGTGATCACTGCAAGGGCTTGACATGCATTCATTTATTCATTTATTTGTTTTTTGTATTCATTTTTCCAACCTTACAGGTAATACTCTTATTCCCAGTTTAGAGGTGAGTAAACCCAGGAACATGGTATAAGGCAAAACTATTATTTGAACCCAAGCATTCTGATTCCTGGGATGAACCATTAGAGCGGTTCAGAAACGGAATGGGCTGTCTTTTAGGACAGTGCTCCTCTCTTCTTTCTGGGTCGCTGCCAGCAAGTACGGAGAGAGGATCTGTGACTTTAAGGTCTTAGAATTTGTGGAATGCAGTTACTCCCCATTTGTCCGAAATCTCAGAATTTGTGTCGTGTCTCTAAATCAGATAAATGGAAAGTACTAGAAGCATTGTTGCTTCTGCTCTGACATTGTTATAGGATTATTTTTATTGCATCCAAGTCTTAAACACCGAATGGCTGGGGATGGGTTCTTTCTACAAATATGTAAGTCCTGAGCATGGCCGAGTAACACACAGCCCTGTGATCAGGGAGCTAGACTGGTGAGATATGTCCATGTACAGTGTTGGGCACCAGACTACATAGAGATCTCTATGGCTCTGGGCAAGCATGGAACCACTCAGGAGACTTCCTGAAAAAGCTGACACCTGAATTTAGTGATAAAGGATGGATGGGAAAAGCATTCCAAAAAGAGGAGAGTGTGTGAGGGAAAGCACAGATGTGTGAAACATTGCCTCTGCGGGGAACTCCATACACTCTAATATTGCAAGAGTGTTAGCAAATCATTGATGTAAAAATAAATGAAGCAGGCCGGGGGCAGTGGCTCACGCCTGTAATCCCAGCACTTTGGAAGTCCAAGGCAGGCAGATCACTTGAGGTCAGGAGTTCGAGACCAGCCTGGCCAACATGATGAAACCCCGTCTCGACTAAAAATACAAAAATTAGCCAGGCGTGGTGGCACGTGCCTGTAATCCCCAGCTACTAGGGAGGCTGAGGCAGGAGAATCACCTGAACCCAGGAGGTGGAGGTTACAGTGAACCGAGATCTTGGCGCTGCACTCCATCCTGGGCAATAGAGCAAGACTCCATCTCAAAAAATAAATAAATGAATAAATAAATAAATAAATAAAGCATTAAACTGAGATTTCTTAAAATCCTATTTCCTTACCATTCTCTCTTTACCCCACTACAATGAGTACTTGAGAGAAAAGAAAGGAAAATAATCTTTTGCTAAATTAGAATTTATTGGATAAAATAGCATTTATTTCATGTCAAAATCTCTGATAATTGTGAAGTGGGCAGATACTGTAGTATAACACCAAATTGATAATTATGTTTATAAAAAATTATGAACTAATGAACCAGCATAAATCAATAAAGAAGAAAACATAATTGGATTTCTAGCAATAGAACATTAAGTCAAATAAGACAAGGCCTATTTGTTGTACATAGTAGAGGGCTTGAGAAACTTTTGCCTGAATATGAATGTTGATCAAGAGTTCCTTAGAGATAAACAAAACCAATAACCCCACCTATGACTCAAAGACTTAAAGTAGAACCTGCCTCCAATAACTGCTGGAAAGAGCAAGTGCAGATTAAGATTTATAAGTACACTTTACTTTCATTACAAATAGAAACATTTTCTTTTTAATAAGGCATAAAACAATTTATCTTCTTTAGGGTAAGTTGATCCTTTTTCATTAGTTTTATTAAAGTACCAAAATCTTATGAAACTAATTGTAATTTATGTTAACATTTAAAAATCATGGTTAAATTTAGCATTTTGGAAAAGATGACTAATGCCCTGATTTAACTGAAATGTAACCATCAAAAATAGAAGCATGTAGCATATCTGTAAGTATGTCAGCCCACACCTACCAAATAGCTCCTGGGTTTTCCTCCTTAATGAACACTTGATGATTGATCAATAATCAGTTTGGGAGCTAATTAAAGTCACTAGAGTAATAGATATCCCTGTATAAGGTTCATCAATTTAACAGTGTGCTAGATAGACTATAGGGGCATTGTTCATTTCTAGATGTAATTTCTGTTCAGCAAAGCAGATGAGTTATGGCCTCGGAGCCCATGGAGAATTCCAGGAGGAATCTTATATCCCTGGCATAGCACGGTGGACTCCTTGCTGTCTCAAGTCAACAGAACCAGAAGGAGATAATTAGTATAATTTGTTATTACACTGGCTTTTTCTTTTGGTTAAAATTTATCTGCCGGCTGGGCACGGTGGCTCATGCCTGTAATCCCAGCACTTTGGGAGGCCAAGGTGGATGGATCACTTGAGGTCAGGAGTCCAAGACCAGCCTGGCCAACATGGTGAAATCCTGTCTCTACTAAAAATACAAAAATTAGCCGGGTGTGGTGGCAGACACCTGTAATCCCAGCTACCTGGGAGGTTGAGTCAGGAGAATCACTTGAGCCTGGGAGAAGGAGGTTGCAGTGAGCCGAGATCACACCACTGCACAGAGCAAGACTCTGTCTCAAAAAAAAAAAAAAAAAAATTAGCTGCCATCTACCTTGACACTGAGAAGTATGTTATATATGTTTCCCCAATAATAAATTCTTACAGAATTTAGTTATTATGAGATAAAAATTTGAAATCATGGATTCAATGTCAATAGAATTTTAGAGTTAGAAAAGACCCAAGAGGGCACATAAACCAACCACCTCCTTTGTAGGAGTTACATAAACCTTGCCTTAGAGTCACACAGTCTCTGCATGGGAGACTGAAGGCTCCATCAGAAAATAAAAACTGGAATAACAGTAAGGACACTGTTTTCATATACTACTCCTAAATGTCATCCTACACTATTTCCTCTGAGCTTCATCAGATATTCTCCTTTTAAAGGATATATTAAAATTCTCTTGAAAGGAAGCCTTCCGCACCCAGAAGTTATGCGATCAATTTTTCCTTCTGTGATCACGCCTCTACTTTGTACTTTGTCTTTCATCCCACACTTTTCAAAGTACCTGAGGTATAAAGTTAGATTTGATTGTCTCCCTAATTTTGATGCTGTAGAGAGACCTCATGTTGTCATCTCTAATAGATGAGGGTCAGAAAGGCTTGAGTTTACAGAGTTATTTTGCAGCAAAGCCAGGACCAAAATCCAGGTTCGTTGTTCATAGACCTTTCCATTAAAAATGCTACTCTGTAAATTTACTAGGGGCAAAATCTCAGTATGCTATGGTGTTGCAGGACTTTTCCTTAGTTCAACTAAAGACGGTTCTTTGTCCCATGGCCATGAAAATTTAGGCTCACAGACAATTTGAATGGTGAGTAAGACAGGGTTTTATTTGGTGAAAAGGAAGAAAAGGGGGAAACAGAACTCTCCCTGGGACAGTGTCCCATGCTCCAGTGCTTCTCCCACTGGAAGACTGAATCTCAGGTTCTACACAGGAAGAGGAGGCACCAGCTCCTTCCCACTGCAAAGGGCCGAAACTTCCCGAGGCTCCACCCCATGGGCAGGCCAGTTGGCATTTCTCCAGTGACCCCCCTCCCACCTGGCTGTGTCAATGGCAGTATGAGATACTTCCATTTTTTTTTTACAAATAGTTAAAAACTCTGCCTCATCCGTCAGATCTCCGGGCTGAGAGAGATCCTGAGTTTGCCCCACCATTGTATTGCTTTGTGGATCAGAAGAGAACTGGTTTATCCAGCAGCCAGGCATGGAGCAGGCCTGGGCCAGCACAGAGTGACCCAAGGCAGTGCCCTGACCAGAGCCACAGACCTAGCTCTGCACATAAGTCACCCACTCCTCCCCTCGACAACTGACAACAAGCCCTCACAGTCATTTTCTAAATTCTGGATGACGTGATTTCCTATTACAAACAAGTGACATGAGCTTTCAAAGCAAAAAAAAAAAATTCTGCCTCATGTTTCTTCACTTACTATTGATCTTGAGCACATTTCAAACATTTCTTTAGCCTGTCTGTGAATTTTCTGCTGCACTATTTGACCCATCTAAATGTATGAGTATCAGTGCTTTTACTTTTTAGCAATGTATGTATTTTCATATAATATAAATGTTATTTTTGCATCATTTTATCTACATTACCTTTTTTAGTCATTTTTTATCATTATACAAAGTATGCATACATCACACTGTACAGCATAAATATGTACAATTTTGTATGTCAATTACAAATAAAAATATTTTTTTAAATCCCCAAAAAAGAAAAAAAATGCTGCTTTGTATGATTACTCCTGAAACAAAAGTGTTAACACTACAATGAACAGAAGCTGATTATTTCTGTGATTTTTCTTAGCTTTATTTCCTCCCTTTGCATATGTGTTCTCTATTTTTCCCTTTATTTTACTTAGTCTCTGCATCTCGTTTGCCCTGTCATTTGGTTCCTTGGCAGTCCCTAGCTAGCAGGGTGCAGAGTCCCAGACAGTGCCTTTTGTTCAGAGCATTTGTTTGGATTATAAATATAATTTGATGACAAATTCAGACTGTTATGCTGATTTCATTTCAATGGAGTCACAATGTATCTCAAATTTCCTTTGATAAACTTGCCATAAAGACCGTATCTCATGCTATTTAATTGTTCACCTTGGTCTATTTGCTCATTCTAAAGAGTTTTATGGCCAGGTGTGGTGGCGCATGCCTGTAATCCAAGCACTTTGGGAGGCTGTGGCGGGGGCGGATCACCTGAGGTCAGGAGTTAAGACCAGCCTGGTCAACATGGTGAAACCCCATCTCTACTAAAAATACAAAAATTAGCCCAGCATGGTGGCAAATGCCTGTTATCCCAGCTACTCTGGAGGGTGAGGCAGGAGAATCGCTTGAACCCGGGAGGTGGAGGTTGCAGTGAGCTGAGCTCATGCCATTACACTCCAGCGTGGGTTACAGAGCGAGACTCCATCTCAAATAAATAAATAAATAAATAAATAAATAAATAAATAAGACTGGGTGCGATGGCTCACGCCTGTAATCCCAGCACTTTGGGAGGCCATAGCAGGTGGATCATGAGGTCAGGAGTTCAAGACCAGCCTGACCAAGATGGTGAAACCCCGTCTCTACTAAAAATACAAGAATTAGCCACTCACAGTGGCGGGCACCTGTAATCCCAGCTACTCAGGAGGCTGAGGCAGGAGAATTGCTTGAACCCGGTGTGAGGGGGTGGTGGAGGTTGTAATGAGCCGAGATCACACCACTGCACTCCAGCGTGGTAACAGAGTGAGACTCTGTCTCAGTAAATACATAAATAAAGAGCTTTGCTAAAATTCTTAACATATTCACTGATACGGTTTCGCTCTGTGTCTCCACCCAAATCTCATGTGGAATTGTAATACCCGGTGTTGGAGGTGGGACCTGGTGGGAGGTGATTGGATCATGGGGGTGATTTCTGATGGTTTAGCACCATCCTGCTCGTGCTGTCTCATGATAGAGTTCTCACAAGATCTGGCTGTTTAAAAGTGTGTAGCACCTCCCCCTTTGCCCTCTTCCTCCTTCTCTGGACACATAAGACATGCCTGCTTCCCCTTCACCTTCCACCATGATTGTAAGTTTCCTGAAGCCTCCCCAGCCATGCTTCCTATACAGCCTGCAGAACTGTGAGTCAATCAATCCTTTCTAAATTACCCAGTCTCAGGTGGTTCTCTATAGCAGTGCAAAAGCAGAGTAGTATATAAATGGAAATATTGCTGATTTTCTTCCTTTTACCTCTATTAGAAACAACAATCCCTCCAATCATGGAAAAATTATGACCTGCTATTAAAATGAATTATTTAATGGCATTCTTTTCAAATATCAATAGCTGACATTTACTGTGCACTTATATGTCAGCCTCTTTCTTCTGTGCTCTTCGTATGTGTTAACACATTTTATCCTCCCCACCACCTTAGGTAGTGAGTAATATTGTAATTCTGATTTTACAGTAAGGAAATTGAGGCACAGAAAGGTTAGGTTACTTGCCAAAGACCTCACAGCAAGTAAGGGCAGAGGCAGGATTTGAACCCAGGCAGTCCGTCTCATGAGTATGAGCTCTTAACCATGAGTATGCTACTACTCAAACTGAATTGTCCTATAAATGCTACTTTGCAAGCGTAATTAAAGTTTTGTAAACTTTGCTTTCACTGATTTATGAAGAGCCACATTGGCCCAGGGAGAGAAGGTGGGTTTGTGAAAGTTTATCATTGTAACAGTCCTGCTGAGCAGTCATGCCCTCAGGGATCAGCAACTCTTTCAGCCCTAATGCTGGGAACAAGAAAAAAAAAAAAAAAAAAACTTTCTGGTTTCACTTGCAGGCCTTAAGTGGGAGGTGGGGGATGGGATGGGAACTGAGAAACAGAGACATCCGTTGTAGGTATATGTTAAGGGCTGGCTTCTCATGCCTTTATATCCTTTATATAAATGAAATATATTATCCATTTTTTTCTCTCCCTAAATGGGCTTCCAGACTTAAATATAAGCTGATTACAAAGAAGCCTGGGAATTTTTCTCTACCTAATTCTCACTCAGCCTACCCTGAAGTCCAGCAACTGCCCCTCTCCCACCTCTGCATATATCCACTTCCTATTTGTAGTGCAGTAGGAGTAGGCTGGCCTTTGTGTCACCCCTACTGGGGAGAGATTATGTCTTTCATCTCTAGTCTCAAGGCCTAGCACAGTATCTGGTATTCAGACACTCAGTAGCTGTTTTGTGGATGAATAAATAAATCAGTATACATTGCACCCTGATACCTGAGCTAATGTCTACCTGATTTTAGAGTAACTGTCACCATACATTGAAAAAGGCGCTAATTATAAGAGGTGTGTGTAGACAGGCCAAAAGCATTTCCAAAGTGTGAATTCAAGAGTGTTTTATAAATGTGTAAGTGTCTTTGCAGTCACCTCCAAGGCCGTCCTCATTGATACATTGTTTTAGTTTTTATGAGGTCTGGGCTAGCCCAGCTCTCAACATGAAATAGCAAAAAGGCATCTGTTGGTCTGCTTTTACTGTACCTCAGTTCTCTCTGCTGCTTTGCCTTTGGGAGACAGTGGCCTGCACGTATCTGCTTAGAGTCTGGATATGAAGGCCCAAAGCCTGCACTGTTACTTCTACATCATACCTTAGACACTGTCAAGAATCATAACTACCCACCGTGCTGTGTGCTTACATTCTGTCATTTCATCCTCATTTTACCTCGAAGGAACTGGAGCTCAGGGACATTAGGAAACTTGCCCACTTAAGAATTGATGGCACTGGAACTCATATCCAGGTCTTCCTGGTTCCAGAGTCTGTGTTCATCAGCAGGTTTGGCCAGGTATACTAAAGAGCAAGAAGTCTGGAAATTGCAGATGTAAAGATCATGGCACACAGTGTCCTGAGTGCTCTTTTTGAGGGAATTCCTGCCCACTACCACTGTCTCAAGCCGCCAGAGAGACAGCTTGCCCAAAGAGAGGCCATAACCTGGAGGGAGGTACTGTGGCTGTGTTAGGTTCCTGGGATTCAGCTGAAGGTGGCCCTGGTGGCTTTCCCCATGCACCTGAGAGTTTCCTGGGAAACAATGGGCTTGAGCTTCCAAGGCTGTGGTACTACCCCTGTGGTTTGGTTAGTCTGGCACTTGCAGAAATTCAGCTACAGTTAGAGTCCTCTTCTGTATTGATTGTAGAAAATAGATCTTTATCTTAGGTAGTTGATAAGAAATCCAAAGAGTGTATTTTCTCAGAAGAGCTTTTAGTGATTAATGGATTTAGTGAAGCAGCAGGCTATATAGAGTTAGGAAATATTGTCACTAACATACTGTTTTTCATCTCCCTTCCCTGCCAAACCACCACATCATTTCTTTTCTGAGAGGCCATAAATTCCAACACTAACCATATTTCACAAATGACTTAGAAATATTTGTCATCGCATTAGTCCAATCCCAGGTATTTATTGCTGGTGCCATTTTGGAAGCTGAGAATAGAAAAGAACAATGCCAGGCGCATTGTAGATGTTTAATAAATATTTGTTAAATGAATAAATGGATGGACAAGCTTACTATAAAATGGGTTCTTATCCTTCATTTGATTCTCACCTATTTTACTCATACTGTATATGAGACAGTTTTAAGAATCTGAAGGTACATAAACATGACTGGTACCCTGGCTCTTCTTACAGGACAGTCCACAATCTGGGTGGTACACAGAGATCTGTGACATATAGCTAAAGTGCTGTGTGCTGAAGACTCTGAATGAAGAGCTGTCTTGAAAGACGATACTTGTCTTGGCAGTCAGAAGAATAAGATCCTTCTGGCTGAGAAGCCAGGGAACACTTAGCCATAGGTGAGATTTAAGCTTGCCATGGAGAATGAGTCAAATGTCAAAAGGAGGAGGTGCTGGGGGACAGCAGCGCAGGGACTTGCTTGGGAGAAGCTACAGAGGCAGGAACGTATAAATTCTGGGGAGGGAGACATGAGTGACTGACTCAGAGTGGTACACAAATTGCTGCTTGGATGGGTGTTGGGACCAGTCTGATAGCATTGAACTCCATGGTAGAGGGAATCATGTCAAGTTTAAGAAACGGTCGAAGAGAATGGTAACAGGGAAAAGGCCCTATAACTGTCATCGTGGATTCTTATTGTCCATTCCCTCTTCCTCCATACTAAATGAAGTCACCCCAAGCCATCCTGCATATCTCCACCAAATTATTACTAAGACACTGCTTTGACCATACTATCTGCAACACTGTGAATTCACCAACACCTATAGAATACATTATGCCCTTCTTAGTGGGGGTTTCAAGACTCTTTGGCCCATGCCAACTTATCCTATCCTTCAGCTTGTTACCCAACCATCTACTTTCCAAGTTCTTCCCTGGACCCCTTCTCTGCCATCTTGGTCTGCTCATGCCCACCTCACCTGTGCACTTTCCCACATCCCTGCCTTATTAGAACTTTGCTTGTACCATCTTTCTAGCCTGGATGCCCTCCCTTCAGCTGTGCCCATCAGAATATCGAAGGCCCATTTTTTAGCCTCCAAAATTTTAAACTCTTAGAAGATGGAAACCAAGTATTTCTTTTCACACCCATCAGCGGGTTATGAGTGGTAAGCACCAAGCACATGTTGAATACATAAATATCATTCATCCCCTCTTTTCCTCTATTCCTACATATAACTAAGAGTGACTGTATGCCTTAGATAAAGAGGCCTTCCAATTGTATGATACTTTAGACTTTCCAAAGGTTGTGGCATAGCAGTCCAAAACACCTCATCTGAAGCCAGGCTGTCTGGGTTCCCACCATTGCTCTACCAGCTCTGTGACCTTGGACAAGTTACATAACCTTTCTATGCCTCAGTTTTTTCATCAACATAAAGGGAAGAATAAAAGTACCTATTTCATTAGAGTTTCTAGAAGGATGAAATATGTTATTTGTAAAATGCTGAAAACTATGTCTAGCACATAGTGAGCATTATATAATGCTTGCTAAAGTAAATTATATATATGTACATATCTGTATATATTGTATACATATATGTAGTAAATACTCAATAAAATTTAAATTAAAAAAAAACACACAGGGACACACAATTTGGCATCCATGACAACTTTGTAAAGTAATCAGAGGCATTAAATAATTTCCCCACACCTAGTAATTGTAGATCCATTCCTGGGATCCATGTCTTCTAACTTTTGAGCCAGTAGTCAAAAAGTAGAAACTATAGCATTAATCTGTTGATCTTCTCCAACACATATAGTTTTCAGATATATAGTGATTTCTTAACATGAAGTATTAAATTTGCTACAGGTATTTTTAAGGGCATTTTAAGGGCCCTTATTATTTTGACTTAAACTATAAGAGTAGTGTCAGATACATGATATGGGCATGTCAATAAGAAAAAAAATATTAACTTCTGTGCAAGTTATCATATAGGATATCCCAATCTTCTAAGGAAATTCATGATGTGGGTCATTTTCTACTTGACTGTTTTTTCAGCAGTTGAGGAAAAATGGAGCAAGAAAGATAAATTATGTGTATTGAATGGAAAATTATGCATGAAGTTTTAGTAGAGAAGAATTCAAACAGGAAAATATGCTATGGGAGTACATTTACATGGCTATATGCCTGTCAGGTCATTTGGTATGCGAAGGCTTGTGTTTGCATTAAGCTGGTGGAGAAGCTGTTATTTTCTTTGCAGTATGTATTCAAAATGCACCTGTAAAAAATAAAAGCTTTCCTTTACTTCTCTGAAAAAGAAAGAGAACTGTCTGCTATTTTAAATACAAAATACATTTGACTTCTGTCAACAGCTTACATTTTAAATAATGCAGTTTGTACCTGCATTCATTATCTGCAATTAGAGTTCTCGGAAAAAGCTTTTAGCATGTATCTCCCCAACTTTTAAAATTCATTAATTGTAACTGTTAACATTTTAGTGAATAGTGGAAACCCTAAGTCAAATTGGAAAACTCAACAAAGACATTTGCTTTCCGGAAATTCCACTGAAATAGGTAGAGAATACTCAGCTATTGTGCTGAACCACAGTATGATGAGATACACTCTTTTCTTTCCAGCGTTAGGTCAGACTCAAATGTTTTCCTTTTAACCCACACTAGTCAGTAAGGAACACCCTGCTGGCAGTCAGCGCAGTATCCTTTCTCTTAGGCTTAGTTTGTGCAAACTACCTGTTTATACTAGTCCTCAGTGTCTAAGTCAAGCAAGAGTCAGAAGTTCAGATTTTTTCTTTGCGATAATATATTTAAAAGAAATATTTCTCAGATACTCGGAGTGGCCTGAGGTGCCTTTTCATCCAAGTGTAATGAGAGTCACGTTCTCATTTCCTCACTCCTATTAGCAAGAATACAGACAGCTGAGCAACTCGTGTGTGTGTGTGTGTGTGTGTGTGTGTGTGTGTGTACACCCTCTCATTTTAAGATGTAACTGGAACCAAGTGTGTGTGTGTGTGTGTGTGTGTGTGTGTGTACACCCTCTCATTTTAAGATGTAACTGGAACCAAGGCCCAAATATAATAGTATGTGGGTTTGCTTCAGGCAGGGAATAACAGAGCCAAGCCTAGAAAGAAATGCAAGGTGTGTGTAGATTCGTTGACCTCTTGCTGTTTGCCCAGCTGCAGGGTGACTCCCTTTTCATTTCCCAGCTGCTCAGCTGCTTCCTACTGCTATTTTATTTTGCTTTTAAACTGGAGTAGCCAACCAAACTTCTCCCAGACAGGTTCAATAATTACTAAAAACAGACAACTTTCCACTTACACACGGCTCAGAAAAAGCTGCCAGTGCTTTATGGTTTAGCCCTTACTTTGTTCTGGCTCTGTAATGCATGACTTGATTTACCAGCTTACATTTTTAAGGAAAGCCATCATCAGATTTTATGAAAATAAGTAAAGATTCTTCGTTAACCCCATGTTTTACTCTTCAAAATAGTCACCTTGAGAACATGTGTTAAGTTGAACCATAAGAAAATGCTGATTTTCCACCTTTTTAATAAGCTACAGAAACAGCAATTTCATATGGATTAACCTAAATAAATATATTTATTCCATTGATGCTTCCAGGTCTCAAACTATTTAAAAACTCATCTCTTGAAATGAGAAAAATCAAATTCATTACTTGAAAACATTGCATTATTCTCAACTTCTTAGACCTTAGTTATAAAATTGGCTCTGAGTAACGTGGTTATTTGCATATGAAATAAAGTCTGTCTTCTGGGGATGAGAATTTGACATAATTTATAAGAAAGCACTTCCACAAATGCTTAGCACTGGGTGCCGAGTTCAGTTGTGCTCCTTGATACATCCTTTGCATTGGAGTCATCACACCTTACATGTGTTGTTTCTTTTAAGGAGCATAATTGTGCTCAAAATACACAGGTTTTCGAATTCACCCAGATGTCTGACATATGAAAGCATACTGAAATTATATTGGAAAAATTATGATTTTCAGGTAAAATCTGTGGCTCTGAAATCTGTGACTGTTACTCTCCTGTACCTAAGAATACAGAGATTACATACCGATTTATAGATACTATTATAAAAAAAGAATAGCTTGTTTATTATTTAAGAAAATATTTATTAAGCACCTATGTTGTCTGAAATACTTTCAGAGATAACACAATAGATCAGTTTATTTTAATTAGCTGAGTATAAAATTGGCAATATATTACTAAGTCTCAAAAATGTGCATATTCTCTAACGCTGCAATTCTATTTCTGAAAATTTGTCCTAGGAAATATGACACAATTTTGTACACAAACATTTTTTGTAACAATAATATAACCAAAATGTGTAATAATTGAGGATTCATTCTATAAATTTTAATACATCGTGAAATTGTTATGTTCTATATATTCCTAAATTTATTAAAATTCAAATTACATATATCATTTCTAAGAGAAGAAATTAGATATATATCAAAGGTTTTTAACACAACTTTATAAAGCAAATAGTTGAAATATCCTAGTTTTTAACAATGGGGAATTAAGTTATGGCACAGTCGTATAGACAAATACTATGTAGCACTTAAAATTATGTTTAGAAGAATATTTAATGATATAGGAAAATGTGCTGATATATAAGTGGCAAAGGACATTGTAATCTAAAAATTACAAATATAGGATGATCTCAGTTTTTTAAGGAGAGAAATCATATATGGCATTTTATTTTATTTATTTTTTTTTATTTTTTTTATTTTTTTATTTTTATTTTTTTTTGAGGCAAGGTCTCACTCTGTCTCCCAGGCTGGAGTGCAGTGGCACAATCTCAGCTCACTGCCACCTCCACCTTCTGGGCTCAACCAATCCCCTCGCCCCAGCCTCCCAAGTAGCTGGCTCTACAGGTGCATGCCACCAGGCCCAGCTAATTTTTTTATATTTGTAGAGACAGGGTCTCGCTGTATTGCTCAGGCGGGTCTCAAACTCTTAGTTAGGCTCAAGCAGTCCTCCCACCTTGGCCTCCCAAAATGTGCTGGGATTACAAGCGTGAAGCCACCATGCCCTGCCCTTAGTTTTAACTGCCATCCCCTCACTACAGTAGCCAGCCATATATGGCATTTTTTTTTTTTTTATTATACTTTAGGGTTTTAGGGTACATGTGCACAATGTGCAGGTTTGTTACATATGTATCCATGTGCCATGTTGATTTCCTGCACCCATTAACTCGTCATTTAGCATTAGGTGTATCTCCTAATGCTGTCCCTCCCCCCTCCCCCCACCCCACAACAGTCCCCGGAGCGTGATGTTCCCCTTCCTGTGTCCATGAGTTCTCATTGTTCAATTCCCACCTATGAGTGAGAACATGCGGTGTTTGGTTTTTTGTCCTTGTGATAGTTTACTGAGAATGATGTTTTCCAGTTTCATCCATGTCCCTACAAAGGACACGAACTCATCATTTTTTATGGCTGCATAGTATTCCATGGTGTATATGTGCCACATTTTCTTAATCCAGTCTATCGTTGTTGGACATTTGGGTTGGTTCCAACTCTTTGCTATTGTGAATAGTGCCGCAATAAACATACGTGTGCATGTGTCTTTATAGCAGCATGATTTATAGTCCTTTGGGTATATACCCAGTAATGGGATGGCTGGGTCAAATGGTATTTCTAGTTCTAGATCCCTGAGGAATCGCCACACCGACTTCCACAATGGTTGAACTAGTTTACAGTCCCACCAACAGTGTAAAAGTGTTCCTATTTCTCCACATCCTCTCCAGCACCTGTTGTTTCCTGATTTTTTAATGATGGCCATTCTAACTGGTGTGAGATGGTATCTCACTGTGGTTTTGATTTGCATTTCTCATGGCCAGTGATGATGAGCATTTCTTCATGTGTTTTTTGGCTGCATAAATGTCTTCTTTTGAGAAGTGTCTGTTCATGTCCTCTGCCCACTTTTTGATGGGGTTGTTTGTTTTTTTCTTGTAAATTTGTTTGAGTTCATTGTAGATTCTGGATATTAGCCCTTTGTCAGATGAGTAGGTTGCAAAAATTTTCTCCCATTGTGTAGGTTGCCTGTTCACTCTGATGATAGTTTCTTTTGCTGTGCAGAAGCTCTTTAGTTTAATGAGATCCCATTTGTCGATTTTGGCTTTTGTTGCCATTGCTTTTGGTGTTTTAGGCATGAAGTCCTTGCCCACGCCTATGTCCTGAATGGTATTGCATATATGGCATTTTTAAAGGAAGAAATGTGTGTATGTGTGTGTATGTGTGTGTGTGCGTGTTTTCATAGAGAAAAGGCTGGAAGGCTTTATACTAAAATCTTGTCAGTGGTTATCTTTGATTGCTTTTTATTTTCTTTATTTTCTTTTATATTATTATTATTATTATTATTACTGTTTGAGATGGAGTCTCACTTTGTCACCCAGGCTGGAGTACAGTGGCACAATCTCAGCTCACTCCAACCTCCACCTCCCAGGTTCAAGCGATTCTTCTGCCTTAGCCTCCCGAGTAGCTGGATTACAGGTGTGCCACCACTCTTGGCTAACTTTTTGTATTTTTAGTAGAGAGGATTTCACCATGTTGGCCAGGCTAGTCTCGAACTCCTGACCTCAAGTGATCTGCCTGCCTCAGGCTCCCAAAGTGCTGGGATTACAGGCATAAGCCAGCACGCCCAGCCTATTTTTTTGTTTTGTTTTGTTTTTGTTTGTTTGTTTTTTTAAGAAAATAAGTGTTTTCTACATTGAACATAAAGTATTACTTTGTGGTCAGAAAAACAATGTTTTTTCAACTAAAACTATGTATGAACCTTAATATTTACATTTTTTACTTTGACAAATAGATTTTATGCAATAAAATTCCTTTAATAAAGACTGTGCTAATTTGGGTTTGGGTTGGGCTAAAATCGATCCATGAATAAATGGTTTATTCTGCAAATTAATAATGTAGAGGAGATTTTAAAGAAATACTTTTAAGCTTAAGAGAACTTTTCAAGTACATTGAAAAGTATGCATAAGACTCCATAAATCATTTTTTCATCAAATCCTGTCCTCTAAGTGCCTTTTCTTGGCAGATGAATTTGCATATTTCTGTGTGCTTTATGTAGAAGCAGTAGTCCATAATTCACTTACTTTACTGACAATCTGACTTTTCCCCTCTGCCATTTGGAAGGTGGTATGTATATCGTACATGTCATATAAATGGTTTCCATTCACTCTGTAAATTACAGACAGACGTAACGATTTGGGTCACTTTTCCACAGGTGATGAAAACATACCATATGTATCATGCGGAGAGCATCAGTGCAGAGAGCAAGCTGAAAGAGGCCGAAAAACAAGAGGAAAAGCAAATTGGGAGATCTGGTGATCCAGTCTTCCACATTCGACTAGAGGAGAGACACCAACGGCGAAGCTCTGTAAAGAAAATTGAAAAAATGAAAGAAAAAGTAAGTAAAAAGAGATTGCAGAGCTCTTCTGCCTTCATTTGAGGATACAATACTAAGAACACTGATGCAATAGCTGATATCCACACATTGTAAATTATTGTGAAAAGACATGCATTTCCTCCCATGGGAATGAGAAATGTTTAGGAAATGTAAAAATCATGTAATAACAGCTGGACATCGTTTAGTGGTAAATGCCAAGTATTCAATACACAGTGTGGAGAACTTGAATATTAACAAGGAGATTTCATTGCAAATGGGCCTGAAGCCCAAATACATTGTTATTATTCCCCATAGCTGGGTAATTTTAGTTTGCTATTTAAATCAGATTCAAAATGTACTTTTGGCAAAGGACTTTGAGGGTCATTTGTATATGGGGAATAAATTGTTAAGGTTAATAAAAATTCATGTATGTTTCTCTGTCTTGATTAAAAATGGCTTTGCATTCTTTCCCAATGCCTGGATCTTCTTCATTCCAGAGACAAGCAAAATATTCAGAAAATAAGCTAAAATCGATTAAGGCACGGAACGAATATCTCCTAACACTTGAAGCCACCAATGCCTCAGTTTTCAAGTACTATATTCATGATCTTTCTGATTTAATTGATGTGAGTACTTGAAGTTTTTGTCTTTTCCATATTAAAATGAAATTAACAATAACCATATTTCATTGATTGGAAAATACTATCATTTCTTAAGACTGTTATTTTATTTAATACTCAGAAAGAAAAAAATACTTTTATTTAAATTATCCATAATACGAAGACACTATCATCTGTAAGATGCATGTGAAAAAGTGTGTATCCTAAAACCAATGAAAAATAACTGGTTAGATTCTGTGAAGCTATGAGAAGCCTGGTAAACTTAGCTAAAACAGGGCCCAGTCAGTCATTTGCAAGTTATGCAGTGGTGCAGCCCTAACTGCATTCATTAATTAAAAATATATTTATTGGGCCCCCACTACTGTGAGATGCTGAAGCACTCAGAAGCCATATGCAGCCCTTACCCTCTAGGATTTAAAGTGGAGAAGACAGACTTAAGAAATGATTAAATGGATGATTACTTTATTACAGTTGTGATCATTACTGGGATGCAAAATAGAGTGCACATAAATGACATTTATAGATATAACTAAGTCTCTGTACATTCTCTCATAGGATATGATATAAAAAAGCAGTAATTAGGTTTATTTAGAGCTCTCCTAATACATATTCATTATATGTATGCAGCGTTTACTGCCATTATTCCCCAACTTTAACCCTCCACATTATTAATTTATCCTTTCATTCAGAAAACATGTACTGAGTAGCCCAGTCACTGTGCTAACACTGTAGGAGACTGCAAAGATGAAACACAAAAATCCCATGTCCAAAAATGCCACTGCCTGCAATAAAAGGTAACAAGTGATTAAGTGCCATAAAAACAGCACAGATAAAGTCATAGAGGTTCAGAGGGTTATCTGCTGGAATTTTATTCATATACTGCTTTGTATTGATTGGATTCGACAGTTTTATTATAAAATATTTTATGGCTCATAGTAGCCATCATAATTTAAACATAGAGTAGGTTAAAACAACTTCATTTTTCTGGTGAATTTAAGTCTCATGTATTTAGCTGTGCCAGAGTCTCACTCTGTCACCCAGGCTTTAGCGCACTGGCACTATCTCGGCTTCCTTCAACCTCTGCCTCCTGGGTTCAAGCGATTCTTTTGCCTCAGCTTCCTGAGTATCTGGGACTACAGGCACGTGCTACCTCACAGGCTAATGTTTGTATTTTTAGTAGAGATGGGCTTTCACCATGTTGCCCAGGCCAGTGTTGAACTCCTAAGCTCAAGTGATCCACCTGCCTCAGCCTCTGGAAGAGCTAGTATTACAGGCCTGAGCCACTGTGCCTGGCCAGCCACCTCACCCAACCTCTGATGTGAATTTTTTCTTTTCGTCTCAAAACAATTTTATCCTATAATGTCATAATTTGTTTATATAGAACCATATAGTAATACATAAAACCAGGGAAAATTTTCTTTTTTCATTTATTACAAAATATTTCATTCAAGTAATCACTTGATTATTTTAAATGCAGAAACTTTTTGTGTTGTTTTAAATACTTACTTATTCCAGCACCCTAATGAAATAAAAGGAAGTTTTTCTGTTACACTGCTCCTAGATTTCCTAAATAAAAGATTTTACTTAGTTTCCTGAGTAAAAATAAGGAATTTTATAACCCCAGTTTTCAAACTTAAATCTGTCAGGTTTCTCCAAGTTATAGGGAATATAAAAGAACTAATATTCTTTCTTGCCTTTTTGATTAGGGTTCATTTTGGTAGTGATTGGAGTACTTGGCTAAATCCAAACCAATTTTTTTTTTTTTTTTTTTTTGAGATGGAGTCTCACTCTGTCACCTAGGCTGGAGTTCAGTGGTACAGTCTCGGCTCACTGCAACCTCCGCCTCCAAGGTTCAAGCGATTCTCCTGCCTCAGCCTCTTGAGTAGCTGGAATTACAGGCATGCGCCACCACACCCAGCTAATTTTTGTATTTTTAGTAGAGATGGGGATTTACCATGTTGGTTAGGCTGGTCTCGAACTCCTGACCTCATGATCCACCTGGCTTAGCTTCCCAAAGTGCTGGGATTACAGGCGTGGGCGAGCCACTGCGTCCGGCCCATGCAAACCAACTTTAATACAAGAAAAACTCTCCATGAATAGAAAAGTATTTCTTTAATACCTGCAAGGTGCTAAGCACCATTCCTGACAATGGGAATCCAGCAGTGAATAAAATGAAGGCTTCACCTTTATTGATTTTATGTATGAGTTGGGAGACAAACTATAAATGAATTTATATACATACAAGTACATGTATACACACACACACACACACACACACACACACAGTCCTCAACAATAAAATTCTATCCGTGCTTTCTCCCAGAGCACCTGCCCAGTAATAATAAAGTATTTGTCATCCTTTCAGTACAGTTTCATGGTCTCCAGTTTCTCCCTATAAACATTTGCAGGTTGGTTGAAAGCGTGAAAGATAAATCTTTGTTATTATAATTATGGAATATTGCCAAGGAGTAATCCCCTACTCCAGCCAGTTTTCTTCATAGAAATTATCTGTCACATGTGTTTTATTGGCCATTTATGCAGAATGATTGAAATTAGATTACATCATACATTGCCTGCCATCCTTTTTTATCTTTTCCGAATAATCAGCTACGTTAAAGCTTTTAGCCTTATCTTTTTTGTGTCTTGGGACATGTGTTTAATTAAAAAGCAACTTATTCAGAGTTCAGAGTTTTCTTAGTTTGACTTTTCCCCCATATAACAGTACTAAGATTTGTCCATGAAAACCTGTCCCATTGTTGTAATGTATTCCCCATTAGACATGAACTCCTGTTAGGAAGATTATGGAGAGATCATGTTAAATGGGTTAGGATATTGTAGCGATCATGTAAACTGATTTAGGCGTGGTTTTATCCCTTTGTGATAGAAAGGGTATTTAAAAACTGAAATGAGTTAGATGACTGAAGTAGTTGGCTTTTAAAGTTCTTTTCGATGGAGGTTCCAGGGGCCTTTCCTTAAAGGAAGCTGCACCAATCTGGTTTCCTCCTGCAGTAGAGACTGTTCTTTCTCTTTTCTCAGTCTCCAGTGTTCACTTACCCTTTTTGGCTGGACTTCTGAATGTTGGGAGCCACCTGAGGCATGATCTCTTGCTTCCATGGCTTAAGTACCATCTGATGGCTCCTAGATTTTTACCACCAGCGTTAATCATCTTCCTGGGCTCCAGATTTGTACATCAACTCACTACTGAGCATCCCTAACCAGATGTCTAACAGGCATCTTGAACACGTGAAATACTCAAAACACAACTATTTATATTCATTCGCCCTACTGTCATCGTCCTCCACACACATAACAACTTTCTTCTTAGTCATGTTTTACACCTCAGAAAATAATGCCACTTTCCGCTAAAAACCAGTTCTCTTGTTCCACACATATAAATTCATCAGCAAATCCTGTCATCTTTACCTCCTAAATGTCCCAAACCCTGCCACTTCTCACTAGCTGTACTTGCAGTTTCCTAAATTAAGCCTCTTCATTCTTTGACTGCACTATTGCAATAGCTTCCTAAGCTTACACTCACATGTTCCAAAAATCCATTCTCTTCCCAAGCAGCCAGAATATTGAAAAACATAAATCACAGGAGTTTGAGACCAGCCTGGCCAACATAGCGAAACCCCGTCTCTAATAAAAATGCAAAAATTAGCTGGGCATGATACTAGGCACCTGTAATCCCAGCTAGTTGGGAGGATGAGGCAGGAGAATCACTTGAATCCAGGAGGTAGAGGTTGCAGTGAGCTGAGATCATGCCATTGCACTCCAGCCTGGACAACAGAATGAGACTCCACAAAAAAAAAAAAAGAGAGAGAAAGAAAAACATAAATCAGATATATCAATTCCTATTTCATATTCTCCAGAGACCTCCCATTGTCCTTAGAATAAAATCCAAACTATTCACCAAGAACCTGTATGAACTGGTGCCTACCTGCATTTAGTGTCATCTCTTGCAACTTTTCCCTTGGTCACCATACATCAAGTACATTGGCTTTCTTTGTTCAGAACCACCAAGCTTTTTCTCACCTGGGGCCTTTGCACTTTTTGTCTGGAACACTCCTCCAGAGCATTGCAGGACTGACTGCTTCTTTTCATTTATGTTGCACTTCAGCTGCCTTATATAAAAGGACAACACCCTTTCTCCTAACTCTCCCTATTCCTTTGACCCTTTATTTTATCCATAGCATTTACCATCTGGCCTATATTTAATTGGGTTTGGTTTGCTCGTTCTCTCTCCTCTCTCATTATTTGATTCACGCTGCTTACAGAGATTTTAGCCTGGGAAAAATAGTAGCAGCTCCTCTGAAGGAAATGATTGTCGTTGGTATATGGGTGAGAGATGTGTTAGGCAGCAGATGATTATTTGGCCTACTCATTGGCTCAGGCATATGCAACTCACTCCTATTTGCTACGTTGTTCCCATCCCTATCACACAGATGTGCCATTTTGATCTTTTCATTGCTCAAGAGAAAACTCAAAACAACTTTTTCTGAATGCTTGGTTACAGTTGTTAAAACAACAAGAAGAGTTAAATTGTCAGCTAGCTCTCTGTGGACCTTCAGGAACCCAGATATGAAAACTCGTGTGTAAAAGTTGCCTGAAGTTTAGACATCTGGTTCAGTCCTGCAAGATGCCTATCTCTCACAAAATGTGTTTGTGGTTTCTAGGGTGAAATTCTGCATAGTTAGGAAAATAGAGAAGGTCAAAGAGGTAGTTATGCAGAAGAAATCCATTTGACTACTATGTAAAAGCTCTGAACTTTTTTTTTTTTTTTTTGAAGGCTTAAAAAAATATTTTTTTTATTTTACTTTAAGTTCTGGGATACATGTGCAGAACGTGCAGGTTTGTTACATAGGTACACACGTGCCATGGTGGTTTGCTGCACCCATTAATCTGTCATCTACATTAGGTATTTCTCCCAATGCCATCCCTACCCTAGCCCCCCACCCTCCCGACCAGCCCCGGTTTGTGATGTTCCCCTCCCTGTGTCCATGTGTTTTCGTTGTTCAACTTCCACTTATGAGTGAGAACATGCAGTGTTTGGTTTTCTGTTCTTGTGTTAGTTTGCTGAGAATGATGGTTTCCAACTTCACCCATGTCCCTGCAAAAGACATAAACTCATCCTTTTTATGGCTGCATAGTATTCCATGGTGTATATGTGCCACATTTTCTTTATCCAGTCTATCATTGATGGGCATTTGGGTTGGTTCCAAGTCTTTGCTTTTGTGAACAGTGCTGCAATAACCATATGTGTGCATGTGTCTTTATAGTAGAATGATTTATAATCTTTTGGGTATATACCTAGTAATGAGATTGCTGGGTCAAATGATATTTCTGATTCTAGATCCTTGAGGAATTGTCACACTGTCTTCCAAAATGGTTGAACTAATTTACACTCCCACTAACAGTGGGAAATTCCTATTTCTCCACATCCTCTCCAGCATCTGTTGTTTCCTGACTTTTTAATGATCACCATCCTAACTGGCGTTAAATGGTATCCATTGTGATTTTGATTTGCATTTCTCTAATGACCAGTGATGATGAGCTTTTTTTCATATGTTTGTTGGCTGCATAAATGTCTTCTTTTGAGAAGTGTCTGTTCATATCCTTCGCCCACTTTTTGATGGGGTTGTTTGGATTTTTTTCTTGTAAATTTAAGTTACTTGTGGATTCTGGATCTTAGCCCTTTGTCAGATGGATAGATTGCAAAAATTTTCTCCCATTCTGTAGGTTGCCTGTTCACTCTGATGATAGTTTAATTAGATCCCATTGGTCAGTTTTGGCTTTTGTTGCCATTGCTTTTGGTGTTTTAGTCATGAAGTCTTTGCCCATGCCTATGTCCTGAATCGTATTGCCTAGGTTTTCTTCTAAGGCTTTTGTGGTTTTAGGTCTTATGTTTAAGTCTTTAATCCATCTCGAGTTAATTTTTGTATAAGGTGTAAGGAAGGGGTCCAGTTTCAGTTTTCTGCATATGGCTAGCCAGTTTTCCCAACACCATTTATTAAATAGGGAATCCTTTCCCCATTGCTTTTTTTGTCAGGTTTGTCAAAGATCAGATGGTTGCAGATGTGTGACAGTATTTCTGAGGGCTCTGTACTGTTCCATTGGTCTATATATGTGTTTTGGTACCAGTACCATACTGTTTTGGTTACTGTAGCCTTGTAGTATAGTTTGAAGTCAGGTAGTGTGATGCCTTCAGCTTTGTTCTTTTTGCTTAGGATTGTCTTGCAATCTAGACTGGATAAAGAAAATGTGGCACATATGCACCATGGAATACTATGCAGCCATAAAAAAGATGAGTTCATGTCCTTTCTGTATCTGATCCTTTATAATTCACTTTGCTTAGGTTGCACTATTTTGCAAAAAGGCTCAAAATAGGGAGTAGATAGAGTCTATACCCAATGTCCATGGCTTTAGAATGACCAGAGCCAGGCTTCTTTAAACCCAGAGATAAGACCCGGGACATGAGATCACAGAAGTCTCTCAAACAGAGACCAGACTATAGAAATGAAGGTAGAATAATTCTGCAGAAGGGGTAGAACACTTCCTTCCTTTCCATTCTCTTGACAACTGCTGAATTCTGGAGTCACATGGGAGCCTGGGGCTGCCCTCCAGTTACTCCAGCGTAACCCTGGCGAATGACCTTGGCTGCTACTGTTCTTGAAACATGAATGTCAGACTTGTTTCCCATATAGTTCCACTATGGTAACTCCCATTTTAGGAGCAAACTTCTACCTCACTAGGGCTCATATCATGGAGTTATGCCAAAAAATAAAAGATATTCCTCCTGAACAGCTGTGATCCAGTTATACCTAACGTTACACATAATACTCACCATGTTATTTCAGCCAACTCTCAGCATTTGTCACTGTCCTCCATGCAGATGGTCCTCAACTTACACTGGTTCAACTTACAGTTTTTCAGCTTTACAATTGATTTATCTGGACGTAACCCCATTGCAAATAGAGGAGCATCTAGACTTACAGTGGCTCAACTTGAAACTTTTCGACTTTACAATACGTTTATTGGGGCATTAAATGCATTTTTAATTTACAGTATTTTCCACTTAACAACAGGTTTATTGGGATGTAACCCATTGTAAATTGAGGAGCATCTGTACTTGGATTTCATCTCCATTTTGATACTATTTGCAACCCTTTTGCCTAAGAAAATTAGCCTGCGGTGATGATTTAGACTAATATCTACTGGAATGTGTCTTGACAGGTTTTCAGATATTTTTAAAATATACATATGCCCTTCTGTTTCCAACAGCCTTTTCTTCCCCAATTTTAATCCATAACTGTATGTATCTGTTCAGAATTTTTCATCCATCAGAAAAACATTGGTTTCCATGAAATCTTGTATTGGTTTCTTATGTATTTTCATCACTAAATGCACTTGGGCTGTAACTCAGCTCTTTGTGCAGAGGCTGGCTTTTCATATTGTCATTAATAATTCATGAGCTCCATAGAATTATTCTAAACCTTTTTAACCAAGTATCTTGAATCTTAACAGATCCAGTGTCATTTCAGCTTCTAGTTTAGAAAAAAAAAAAGACTCAGTGACTAGCCTTGCTGTCTCAGGAGACCTTGAATAAGAATTTCTTTTTTTCTGTACCTTGTTTCTAGTTCAAGATGCCTGAAAAACCTAGAGTGTAGAAATGCTGCCTATCAGAAGTAACAAAATTAGGCCAATTAAGCGATCTTACAGACTGACAAGCACCATAGGGGTCAGAGAAGGAAATTTCCTATCAAAACTCATCACAGAAGCCTCCTAAGGGTAGCACTCAAAGCTCAGAAGACACCTGGGGAGGCTCCTATATCAGTTACTAAGCCGCATGCACGCTCCTCCCAGCCTAGGAGGAAGCCACAATGAAATTGTCTCTTGCTGGGCCCAGACCTGCAGAATCCAACTGACTGCGCTGGGTATGGAAACATGCACTGATGCTTTTGTAGTCTTCACATTTGTTTCCCCAAAGAAGCTACACTTAAAATTTTGAGGCATGAGCTAAGTCTCGGAATAATGAAAATTTAGTATGTATTTTTCAGAGCTACAAGGCAATCTGGTGGTTGGGATTAGATTGCTTTCCCTTTTTTTTCTGCCTTTTCCTTCTCTCTGTCTTTCTCTTTTAAGTTGTTTAAGAGATTTGGGGGTTTTTCTGGGAGGGGGAGGCTTTTCTCCTGATTTCATTCCTCTAGATTTCAATTTTTTAAGTCCCGTTGGAATCAATACTCATAAAATAGAACAGCTTGTCTCATCTGCTTCATTATAATCCAGTAGAATCTATGTTCTTTCAGAATAGTGAGATGTTTTTAAACACTGGTACATCTCAAAAAAAAGAAGGTCATTTCCTTTACAAATTTGTGTTTTCATTAACGCAAATTTCCTATCTTTCTTGAAAGATAGAATAATTTTTCAGGCCCTCTGATATGTATAAAACCGCTACACAGAACCATTATAGATTTTGAAAAGCAAGAGGAATACAAGAGGACTTTGTTCATCTGGGACTAGAATTTCTAAATTAACCAAAATGAATCATTCTCTATATTTGAGTGCAGCTGATTCCACTGGAAATGTATTAATGATGAGCCTGATTGCTGCATTTCACAATTGTATTTTGCTTGTATTTGTAATTATGGTGTCACAGCTACTTTCTGTTTTTTTAAATCAAGTCATCTTTAATCAAGTCCTTTTTTCTGCTTGGGAAAATAGCACCCCCAAAAGACATGGTTGCAGACCCATTTACTTGATGATTGTTTTAGGGCATTGCTTCTCAGACTTTTAATGTGCATATGAATCACCTGTGGATCCTTTTTAATCTTCAGATTCTGAAATAGGTCGGGGTGGGACTCAGGATCCTGTATTTCTTTTTTTTTGTTGTTTTTCCTTCCTTCCATCCTTCCTTCCTTCCTTCCCTTTTTCCTTCCTTCCTTCCTTCCTTATTTCCTTCCTTCCTTCCTTCCTTTCTTTTTTTCTTTTTGAGGCAGGGGTCCCACTCTGCTGCCCAGGCTAGAGTGCAGTGGTACGATCTCAGCTTACGGCAGCCTCTACCTCCCAGGATCAAGTGATCCCCCGATCTCAACCTCCCGAGTAGCTAGGACTACAGCACCCACCCCCATACTCGACTAATTTTTAAAATTTTTTGTAGAGACAGTGTCTGACTATGTTACCCAGGCTGGTCTTGAACCCATGGGCTCAAGCAGTCCTCCCACCTTGGCCCTTTGAAGTGCTGGGATTACAGGCATGAGCCACCACGCCCAGCCAAGATACAGCATTTCTAACAAGCCCCTGGTGATGCCGTTGCTGCTGGTCCACAGACTAAATTTTAAATAGCAAGATTTTAGAATATCTTTACATAAAAATTTCAAATTTAATAATTCTGAAATTGGAGGGTAAAGGTTAGAATTAAATAGGTTAGTTGTAAGGACCAACGTATTTAATTTAATTCCAAGGGTGGAATTAAATAGGTTCTAAAGACAGGTCAGTGAAGACAGATCCGATGGTTCATATCCTGGTAGATACATCCTTTGTACAAAGGTTGCTTTCTTTGCGACTCCTCCACTATTTTAACAGCAAACCAAGAGACCGCTTATGTTCAAATTCCTTGTGGATGGAGGTAGTTTATTTACTATGTTCCAATCTTTATATGCCTAGAGCCTAGCATATTCCCTGGCACTTGAACCATGGCCAATTAGTGAGTTGAACTGAATCAAACTGAATTGATTGAACTTCACTGGAACAATATAGAGAAAGGACCTGGTTTTGTACCTTTAAAGTCACTTCTTTCCTCTTTAAGTGATTTATACTGCTTTTATGTACAAATTGAAAATGAACCTGTCAGTAATTGTCAGTAATTGATTACTAATTTCCAGTATTATGCTTTTTTTCAAGTCATATTCTCTTAAAATGCAACACGAAAAAATAGAAATGCAAATTAAAGATAATGAAGATTCAAGAATTTCAAAGCTGTTATATTCCTAGGAATACTAAATGAAATTCTATCTCCAATAAACAGCCTTTGGCAATCATTTATTATTTAAGAATTTTATTCTGGGGATAAGAGGGAAGGCATTCCTAGACTATTTTGGCAGATTCTAACCTGTTCTTCTCACTTCTAAAAGTTTATTCTTGATCTTCAATAAAATATGCAAATTCAAAATATTGTAGTGTATTTGCAGCCTACGCAGATTTCAGTAAATGATTGTATCAATATCAGTATTGCACAAATAAAACTATTTTTCATTCTTTTGGTATTTGATTTTGCCTCTTTTATGTTTTAACATAAAAGAATGTGAATGGAGATCCAATTCACATACTACATAGTTCACCCATTATAAATCTACAGCTGTCTTTCAGTATACTGAGAGTTGTATATCCATCACCACAATCAATTTTAGAATGTTTTCATTATCCCACAAAGAAATCCTGCGTCTCTCAGCCATCACCCCCAACTTCTTCCCTCTTCTTAGCCCTCATTAACCACAATCTACTTTTTGTCTCTATAGATTTATCTCTTCTGAACATTTCGTGTCAATGAAATCATATGTGGTCTTTTGTGACTTGCTTCTTTCACTTAGAATAATGTTTTCAAAGTTCATCCATGTTATGGCATGTATCAGTTCTTCCTTCCTTTTTGTGGCTGAATAATATTTAATGATATGGCTATACCATATTTTATTTATTAGTTTGTAGACATTTAGATTGTTTTTGCCTTTTAGCTATTATGAATAATACTGCTATAAACATTTGTGTGCACATTTTTAGGTGGAAATATGTTTTCATTTCCCTTAGATATATGTCTAGGAGCAGATTTGCTGAGTCATATGGTAACTCTATGTTTAACTTTTGAGGAACTACCAGATTGCTTTCCAAAGTGACTCTACCATTTTACATTCCCACCAGCAGTGTATGAGGGCTCCAATTTCTCCACATCCTCTCCAACACTTGCTATTGTCTGTCTTATTGATTACAGCCATCCTAGTGGGTGTGAAGTGGTATCTCATTGTGGTTTTGACTTGCATTTCCCCGATCATCGTTAGTATTTCCCAGTTATATTAAGCATCTCCTCATGTGCTTGTTGACCATTTGTATGTCATCTTTGAAGACATGTCTATTCAGATTCATTGCCCATTTTAAAATTAGACTTTGTCTTTTTATTATTGAGTTGTAAGAGTTCTTTATATATTCTAGATATAAGTACCTAATAAGATACGTGATTTGCAAAAATTTCTTCCCATTCTGTGGGTTCTCTTTTCACTCTCTTGATAGTGTCTATTTTTTTTTCCTTTTTTCACATGGAGTCTTGCTCTGTAGCCCAAGCTGGAGTGCAGTGGCACTATCTTGGCTCACTGCAACCTTCAACTCCCGGGTTCAGGCAATTCTTGTGGCTCAGCCTCCTGAGTAGCTGAGACTATAGGTGCGTGCCACCACACCTGGCTAATTTTTTGTATTTTAGGAGAGACGGGGGTCTTCAATTTTGATGAATCTAATTTATTTTTTCATCTGTTGCTTGTACTTTTGATGTCATATCCAAGAAACCAGTGCCTAATCCAGTATCATGAAAGCTTACCCCCATGTTTCCTTCTAAGAGTTTTATAGCTATAGGTCTCACATTTTTGTCTTTGATCAACTTTGCATTCATTTTTGTATGTGGTGTTTTACTTTTTAAGTGCTGTGATCTTGGCTACCATGCAAGTCTGAACAGAGCCCTAAGAACATATCTCTCTGCGGAGTACAACCTTGAAACCTCCAGACATGAGGGCTTAGACATTATTGAGAATGCAGTTGATAATTTAGAGCCCAGGAGCGATAAGCAGAGATTCATGGAGATGTACCCTGCTGCGTTCTGTCCACCAATGAAGTTTGAGTTTCAGTCTCACATGGGTGATGAGGTCAGTAATTGATCATTTTTAAAATAATGAATTGTGTCTTCACTTATATTTCTCCTCACTTGCTATAATCTAACAGTTGTAATAATTCCCAGTTGTTTTCTGTCTCCTATCCTTGCAAAGGCTCTTAATACAATGCTAAGATCAGCTGCCACCACCTTTTAAAGCAAACGGCGAACACTCAAATACCCACAGAGGCCAAACAGATAAAAGGTGCAGATTTGCCTTGCACTAAGCTGTCCCAGAATAGAAGTTTTTGTTCCACCTCAAGACAATTTAATGAAAAGGAAGACATTTTGCCGGTCTGATAGAATCTGTCTGATGGCTTCTTATAATCCTGATTTAAAGATTCTCATAAAGAAAAGTAATTGTATATGGCAGGAAAATGGAAGAAAGAAAAAAAAGTACAAAACTTTTTTTAAGACTCAAGTTGGCTCCAAAGCTGTAAAATGAGCCTTAGAAATTATGAGTGTTTTATATACTTTTTATAAATTCAGCTTGCTATCCTATTTTACAAAAAAAAAATGCATTTGAACTGATTATGAGTTACAGTTGTTTATATTATTGTCTATGGACAGGAAAAAACAAAAAAAGCCAACTTAGGGAGCATGTTATATAGCACTTATTGTCTCAGCTGTGCAAAACAAAACTCATAGATAAAAACTCAGTCTTAACTTATTATGGTGACAGTCTGTTTTTCAAAATGTAATTATAAGATCATGAAAAGATTTCTTTAATGCCATGTTTTTTTCTGAAACACCAAGTATTAAGACATGTAAAATATATACATGTTTTTGTACATAGTATATATATACACACACATATAATGTACCTGCTGTATTTCTAATTGGATTTTATGTGTGTTTGATAGAAATGGTATTTAAGCCAAACGCACATGGATTTTGACAAGCAAAATGAGTAGCTTATCCCATCTTTCCAAAACCAAATGGTTGCTGTTTTAATTTTTCAGCTGTGGATATGTTAAGCATGGCATGTTAACATATCACAGACAAATGACATCGGTTGGATGTTAATGGTTTTATTGTTTTAATAAAGTAAGTTGGTTGCCCTTTGTTTATGGCCAGTTCTGCTAAGGAGCAGTGGTAATCTCTCTCATGTTTTGGCAACTCCATAAAAGGAACACCATCAAAAACAAGGCAGATAAGAAGAAACTGTTTGTTTCTGGTGCAGTTTTAATAATGCTCTAATTTTGAACTTATCCATAATTGAGATCATGGCCAAATATCTTCTATCAAAACCTAAGATAAGTGACTTCTTGAAGTTCATGGTGAATCATGCGATTTGGCTGATATTGGCTAGGGAAGCCATATTTGAAAGATGCTAAAATAGTCATTCACATTTTCTGAGTTTTTAGTATGTGCAAAGCACTGTTCTAAGTCCCTTGTGTACATTGTCTCATTTCATTCCCACAGCAGCCCTGTGATATAAGAACTCTTATTATCCTCATTCTACAGATTAGGAAACTGAGGTTTTGTAACTTACCACAGTCACCTGGCTGGTAGGGGACAGAGCTGGCATTCGAGTACAACTGACTGACTCGAGAGCTCAGACCCTAACCAGTAAGCCCTGCTGCCTTCTTTGCTTATGTCTGTACAGTCCATTTGAAACATCTTCTGCCTCTGCACAAGAGTCATTAAGAATTCCACGAGTGAGATTTCAGCATCAGAGCTCCATCGCAGGAACCGCCCTGTTCTTACCACAGTCCTTCCTGCAGCTGCCATCTTCCTAGTTGTAGCCAGGCCAAGCAGCCGCATTCTGCTATTGCAGCTTATGTAACAGCTCCACATTTACAAGTGAAGTTTTGATGCTCCTATTAAAAGTAAATATGTAATTGGAACCTTGAGAGGATTGGTGTGATTCATGCATCATTTAAATAGCAGATCCATGCTTCTGGAGGTGGGTTGACGGTGCCCTGTTGTAACTGGTTTCTCATTCTCCATCAGGTGTGCCAGGTCAGTGCCCAGCAGCCAGTGCAGGCAGAGCTCATGCTCAGGTACCAACAGTTGCAGTCCCGCCTTGCCACGCTCAAAATCGAGAATGAAGAGGTGAGCATGCGTTCGTCCTGCCACACCAGTAATCTGAATTCAAATATAACTGGAAGACATTCTCATATGACCTGGGCATATTTAATATTCAAGGTTCAACCTCTTCGTCACGTATTTCCTGCTCTCAGGGTTCCTGTAGTACTCTTTGTAGGGGGTAAATGCAAAGATTCTGTATTCTGCCATAGATTAATATTCTACTAGACACTCAACTGCATATACATGTAAACACAATTTTTTTACCTTAAATTGTAATTTATACTGAAAATAGTTCCCATGGGTTATCAAATTCAACATATATATCCAAAACTATACAGTCTTTTGTACAGTGGAACTTTTGACTAACGTGTTAATTTATTTTTAAAAATATTTTGTAGAGATGGGGCCTTGCTATGTTGCCCAGACTGGACTCAAGCTCCTGGCTTCAAGCAGTCCTCCTGCCTTGGCCTCCCAAAGTGCTGGGATTACAGGCATGAGCCATGCGGTGCCTGGCCCATAGTATGCCATGTTAATTTAATCCTAACTTTTAAAATTCACTTCGTTTTTTCTTTATGCTTTCCTATATTCTCTAAATTTTTGGTACTGAACATGGCATTACTGATAGAACAAAATCATATTTTGAAATGGTACTTGAATGAAGATAGAAAATGTTTATTTGCCAGCATTAGTGTATTTAAATGAATAGAATACAAAATATGAATTATCAATATATGTTGAGCTAGGAAGCAATTATACAATTCAGCTGCCTATTTCTGAAATTAACTTACTTGAATCCACGTTCTCCTAAAATAAAGATACAAACCACAAATGTTTCTTGCATTAGTCAAGGCTCCCAATTGTAATTTACAGGAACACAAGTTAAAAAGTTAACTATTGGTCAGTGTTTGCGGTATCCTCAGACATCACTGGATTTGTGTTCAATTGATGTTATCAGGACTCTCTCTCTTTTTATCACTTTGAAGTGATTTCCTATGTGTGTTGATAGTGTTTTCGGGATAGATGCAGAACTATGTGGTCCCTTTTAAAGCTTTCCATCCCACTCCATCCTGGCATCCTTGTCTCTGAGGTAAGACTGACTCTTCAGTGACCTGGCTGAAGTCGTGCATACTTCTGGACAAACCATTACATCTAGGAAATGAGATTCTGTCATTGGCCAACCTGGAGAATGTGCAGCTCATAGAACCCTTTGATTGAGAATTCCTACAGAAATAGTGTATTTCTAGAGACAGACAATTCCCAAAAGAAAGGATTGTGGGACAGAAGCGAAAAAATAACGTACAAATGATAAAGTGAATTATCAAAATTCACTTTCCTACCCTGTTTTGTTTTAATCCCACCAGGATGTTTGAGCTCTGTGTATTTGTTTCTGTTAAGAAAGAATGATGTATAGACCAGTATAATTTGGTCAAAACCCGTTGTAATTTTTGGCTTTTATTATTCCGAGTAGAAACAAACCAGCCCTTATTCAAATGTGTGTATTTAAGATGCAACCAATGTCATCTCTATGTAGAGTCCCACAAATGAGCCTTTCCAAAGGAACGCTATTGCTCACCTTGAGGCAGCGTTTGAGAGCCTAGGTTTTATCTAGGCTTCACAAAATACCTAATGCAGTTTACTGGATCCTATTCTATCTACAGTTTGTATGTCTAGTGACTTCCCTTGTTTTTCCCTGCATATCCTTCTGCTGTTTTATTTGGATAACATTCTCTAAACTCAAGGAAAATAGTATATTATACACAAAGTCAAAACTGGCAGCTCACAGATCTGTTTTGTTTGGCTCCCAAAGTTTTGACCTGTTTTTTTTTTTTTTTTTAAAAAAAAAAAGGTCTGGCCACTCTGGCCCTGCACTGCCTCATGAATTGAAGAGCTGGGGCATTTGAATCCTGCTTTGCCGAAGTCATTCAACTCCCAGTTCTCTTACACTGGACTGTTTGTGTTACCTGTCTGGCCTCCTCAGGCCTTTGAGTTTGTGACCCTTAATGTATGCCTTTTTAGGCATAACGTGGAGAAGCACAGTGTCCTTATAAACTTAGAGTCAGGCAATGCTTTGTGAGGGTTAATTTTTTAAAATTATCTAAAGAACTTGGGAAGCTGAGGGAGGATCTCTTGAGCCTAGGAGTTCGAGGCTGCACTGAGGTGAGATGGTGCCACTGCACTTTAGCCTGGGTGATAGAGCAGGACCCTGTCTCTTAAAAATATTAATTAATTAAAATAAATTTTTAAAAACCTACTGACTGCAAAATAAAACTTAAAAAGTAATTTTTAAACATTAGCTGAAGAAGCAAATGAATTGGATTATCCTGATGTTTCTTGTGAGCATGACTACTGGTTTATGATTTGTTGGACACCAAAGAAAATTTACTGTAGTGGAGTGGGATTCCCAAAGAAAGTAAGATTTAAATTAGATTTTTGATAATCAGTAGATACCATAAAAATAGAGGGAAGAAAAGATATTTCAATATACGTCAAGGTGCCTTGGGAGAATAGAACAGTTTGGTTATCACCCCAGTTCTCTTTGGGAATGAACTGATGGAGAAGGTGAGGTCATTCAACAAGAAGCTTTGAGAGCCAAGTTAAGGAGTTTTGTTACTGTGGTTCAGTACAATAAATCCTGAAGGTCCTCAGGGGCTTGAGGCTGCATGGAGCTATGGTTGTGCCACTGCACTCTAGCCTGGGTAATGGAATAGGACCCTGTCTCCCCCCCCAAAAAAAAGTTAAGAGAGAATTTCACCCAAGTTTTAAAAAGCATGGACAGTACAGCTAAGTAGAACATGAGCCTTTTCACCAAATCTTAGAATACTTTAAATAGTCACTTTGGGAGGCCAAGGCGGGGCAGATTGCCTGAGTTCCAGAGTTCGAGACCAGCCTGGGCAACATGGTGAAACTCTGTCTCTACTAAAATATGAAAAATTAGCCAGGCATGGCAGCATGTGCCTGTAATCCCAGCTACTCAGGAGACTGAGACAGGAGAATCACTTGAACCGGGGAGGTTGCAGTGAGCCGAGATCGTGCCACTGCACTCCAGTCTGGGCAACAGAGCAAAACTCTGTCTCCAAAAAAAAAAAAAAAAAGTAGGCACCACCTGCAACAGACCATATCTGGCCCATGAAAAAAAATTTTTTTTGAGACAGGGTCTCACTCGGCCACCCGGGCTGGGGTGCAGAGGCACAATCACAGCTCACTGCACCTCGACCTCACAGGCTCAGGTGATCCTCCCACCTCAGCTACCTGAGTAGCTGGGACTACAGGCATGTGCCACCACGCCTGGCTGATTTTTGTATTTTTCACAGAAACTGGGTTTCACCATGTTGCCCAGGCTGGTCTCTAACTCCTGGATTCAAGCGATCCGCCTACCTCAGCCTCCCAAGATGCTGGGATTACAGGCTTGAGCCACCACTCCTGGCCTGAAAACTTTTGTTTGCTCTACAGTGCTTGGGTTTTGAAAGTTATTTGCCGTCCTTTAAAAACTGTAAGTTTTCATAAAAATATCAATATGCAGGGTGGGCACAGTGGCTCACACCTATAATCCCAGCACTTTGGGAGGCCAAGGCAGGCAGATCTCTTGAGGTCAGGAGTTCGAGATCAGCCTGGCCAACATGGCAAAACGCCGTCTCTACTAAAAGTATAAAAATTAGCCAGACATGGTGGCGCATGCCTGTAGTCCCGGTTACTCAGGAGGCTGAGGCGGGAGAATCACTTGAACCCAGGAGGCAGAGGTTGCAGTGAGCTGAGATCGTTCCACTGCACTCCAGCCTGGGCGACAGTGCAAGACTCTCTCAAAAAAAAAAAAATGTGCGTATATATATACATATTATAAATTATATATATATATTTATCAATATCCAGCCTCTTTAAAAATTAGAAAAACTGATCACACTAGACCTGTGTTTCTATAGGACAATAACTGACTTCCCTTAGACACAGAATGTGTGCTTCCTGTTTGCCATGTTCTCCACTCAGCCTCATTTTCATGGCTTGCCCGGCCCTTAAAGATACTTGAGTTTGTATCACCTGCCTTAAAACAAAGAGAAGAGAGCAGTACACACTTGTGAAATGGCCTCAGTATACTTACAAGTAGTAAAAGTTAAAAGGTTTGAGAGGGCTTAATTAAATTTGTGGTTGGTGAAGACTCATAAGAGATTGTGACATTTATTGTCACTTCCCAACTTTCCATTTACCTGTTAAACTTTTTAAAATGAGGTTTGAGTTTTATTATGCTGCAAACTTGCACCCTTGGTACCTCAGTCTCACGATTCCAACTTCCAGCAGATCTGTCAGTGAATATTCATTAGTGTCCACTGTGTGTTGTGCATATGGAATTAGAGCAGGGCCTGCTGCCACACAGCCTTGTTCCCAATTATTGTTTTATTTTGATTACTTAACTGTTTATTAAAACTTTGAAGTGAAACATTAATAAACATTACTTTTGTTTTTGTTTTGTTTTGTTTTGTTTGAGACAGGGGCCCACTCTGTCATCCAGGCTGGAGTGCAGTGGCACAATCACTGCAGCCTCAACCTCCTGGGCTCAGGTGGTCCTCCTGCCTCAGCCTCCCAAGTAGCTGCTTTTTTATTATTTTAGAGACAGTGTCTCTACAAATAACTATTTTGAATTATTCTTTAAATTTTCAACTATTGTTCATGAATTTTGTTCAAAAAACAAAATAATATGCCCAGCTACTTTTTTATTATTTGTAGAGACAGGGTCTCCCTATGTTCCCCAGGCTGGTTGAACTCCTGGGCTCAAGCGATCTTCCCACCTTGGCCTCCCAGAGTGCTGGGATTACAGGTGAGAGCCATAGCCAGCTCACATTACTCATTTCAGCCACCCGGCTCAACATTGCTCTTAAAGGCAACTTTTCAAAAGCAAACTAAATAATCCTTTCTACCTTTCTCATTATAAACATTTTCTAAACACTTTCCAGCCTAATATTGCACTGTCTCGTCTGCTTTCTCAAAGTTTGCATTTAACCTTGTTGTAGGGATTTTTGCTTAGGGGTCATTCCTGTTGCTTCTTTCTTTCCAAACTAGCCTGTGGAGTAACTCACCATTTATTACAGTTCCCATTTCTTCAAGTTTCTCATCCCTCCCTTTATGTATACACAGTCAAAGAAAGAGAAAAAGGAGCTACTTTGAGGAGAGAAACTACGCCTTTTGTATTTTTTTAGGACAGTGTTGGTTTTTAATAGCTTGCCCCATTTTCAGGCCATTTGTCCCAATATTTGGTCCAGAAAATAAAGATTTCATCAGTATGTCACTGCTGTTCTATGAGTAAAACCTCACATGTAAAACAACTAGTCTCTCTCAAATTATAGTAGATTTACCACCCTGAGGGGAATGTACAATGAGAGAAGCCCATAATTTCTCAATCAATTTGCGACAGTGTTGAATGAACAGATAGCTCCACGTAAATTTCCCTAGCACCATTTAAAGCCTTTCACCAGCAGCTTGCCAAGGAGTATTTCACAGACTGTTCCAAAAATACGTTACTTACACAAGATATTTTCAACAGTAATGAGCAAGATTTTAGGCAAACATTTGAGACAATTTGCATGGCACGGGAAATTGAGGGAACTAAGAGATATTTCAATTACACCTCCTACCTAGGGTAGAAAAATCACATTTTCCCCCCAAATTTCTCATCGTACCAGTGACCTCAGCAGAATCCCAGGTCATGTAAATCAATGATCAAACTCGCCTGGGGGATTCTCAAGTTCTTTTGAGACTTGATATAAGATGTGAAGCCTAATAACCACTTAATTATAATTTCTGTTTTGGATCCTCTCTGTGGCCTTTAACTTCATTTTTACTGATTTAAGTATCTTTGACTTGCCTGCAACCTTCTACTGATGAGCTAACAGGAAAATCCTAAGTAAAAGATAACTGCCGTTTGTTCCTTAAATGACATCTTCTTGGCCAAAATTAAAAATAGGATCAACCATCTTTCACCGCAAACACACATTTATATTTTTTGTTTCAAGCAAGCTTTAACTCATTGAAGGGAGGGCCTTGATCCAAAAGAATACCAAGGGAAATGAAGAGAATTTCTAGGATGGGCATAAAAATGAGTCCTGGGATAGAGCACCCCAAAGAAAATGGCAGAGCTCAGGATGGCTCTCAGTGGACAAACAACTCGTTTTCTCTGATGCACTGAGCATTTTGGCATCCATGATTTGAAAGGATAACTTCAGCTTCCGCTGTTCATTCAGTGAACTTTTTCTGATAATTTGCTGTGTTTCAGGCACCGTGCTAGTCCCTGGAGCTATAAAGATTAAGTTATCACTGACTTCAAGTTGCTTCCACCGTAGGTGGAAATATAAACCTCTAAACAGTGAGGCAAGTGCTTGTGAGAAATTGATTTGAGATCATGCTCCTTAGACCACACTCAGTGTCAGGTCCACCCACATGGGTCATTAAATCAGAGTCAGGGGTGGGCTGCAGGAAAACAGGTTTTCTGAGACACAGCTGAAGGCAGAGACTTTGTTCTGAGAGTCCTGAGCAACGATGATGTTTTCTTCCTTGGATTAAGTTATATCGTTGCTGAAAATGAATTTTCTTCAAAAACAAGAGAGCCCAGCATTTGTAAACATTACCTAAAATGCAAGTACATAAATTATTAGTGTGAATTCTTCTGGAATGGTGATGTGACATTCCCTCCCCACCCCCCCAAAAAAAAAAAAAAACAGTTGTGAGAGAGCAAACATTGTTTTTTTTTTCAGATCTAGTAATGCCTACCCAACACAGACAGGGGATAGGGTTGTTAGCATTGCACCCATGTTAGGGTACAAGGAGCAAGAAAAGGCCATGGCGGGATGCTCTGCCTGTGCTCTCGCCTTCTGTGGCCTGTGCTAGCTGTGAGTTTCTATACCCTTGGCTAATTAATTACGGAGTTGACCCAATCCCTGTGTGTGTGTGTGTGTGTGTGGTCCCTTTCTGCTAATTTTTAGTACATCTGAAATGACAGTGTTGTAATTGAAATACATTCAAGGTCAGCAATGGCAAGGAGGAAGTAGTTCAGTGGGGAGGCAAAGGAAGGGATGAGGGTCACCTTCACAGATGAGTGATGAATCTTAAAGGATGAATAGGACTGCATCAGGTGCAAGGTACAAGGCACAGTGCCATAAAATACATGGAGTGTGTTATGGTATGATTTGTGTCCACCCTGAAAATTCATATGTTAAATTCTTAGCTTCCGGTGACTAAGAATATGATCTTATTTGAAGATAGGGCTTCATAGAAGTAATCGAATTAAAGTAAGGTCCATATGACTGGTGTCCTTATAATAAAAACGGGAGGGGAAATTTGGATACAGAGACACAGGTGTAGGGAAGATGATATGAAGAGTCATAGGGAGAAGATGGCCATCTGCAAGCCAAGGAGAGAGGCCTGGAACAGATCCTTCCCTCCCAGCCCTCAGAAAGAACCAACCCTGCAAACCAACACCTCGATCTCAGACGTCTAGCCTCCAGCACTGTGAGACAATACATTTCTGTTGTTTAAGCCACTCAGCACCTGGTTTGCCTTAGCAGACTAACACAGTGCATTCAGGGAATGAGAACACTGAAATGGCTGTCTTGTTCTCCCAGGGATGGTAATGTCCTGGTAACACAAAGGCCACAAAGCCAGTCCACAAAAGCTCACAGAAGTCACCTCTCCCTCCTCATTTGTTTTGACCCACAGCTCAGAGTTCAAGCCACCTGGGCAGCTCCTTCAGTGCAGTGCATTCTTCTGGTTTCTCACGAATCCTTTGTCAAGTCTTTGGCCTCTCCTTCCACCAAAACCCAACTGTGTTTTCCTGCTGCTGATGGGGAGGTATTTCAAAGCTCATATTAGCTGTTTCATATTTGCCTCATTATGTTCCCCCCGAGACTTACTAATATGGTTGGTGTGTGTCAGAAGCTGGTGTCACTGTCTGTTGCGAGCATCCCATGGGATGATATGCAGTCCCAGCATTGTGTCTGGTGGCTTCTGTCACATCCTTTATTCCTGATACTTCCAAATTTAACCATGACACCATTGCTTCTGAGAAGGACGTTGAAAAAAAGAAGGAAAATGGTGTTGTTGATTTTGATTCTTCGTATGTGTATTCCATGTGTGCATTTGATAATGCTGCTGTCTCTTGTTTCCTATATGTAAGAACATGGTTCTAGTGAAACATTCTTATGTTTCATAAACTCAGTGAACACACTTTAATTGCAAAATTCCAACAAATTTACAGATTACAGTTGTCCCGTGGCATCCAAAGGGGATTGGTTCCAGGACCTCCCACAGATACCAAAACCCGAAGATGCTCAAGTCCCTTAAATAAATGGTGTGGCATCTGCACATCACCTGCACACATTTTTCTATACTTTAAATCATCTCTAGATTACTTATAATACCTAAAACAATGTAAATCCTATGTAAATAGTTATATTGGGTTTTGTTATTTTTTATTGTCGTATTATTATTTTTTATTTTTTTCCAAATATTTTTGACCCACAGTTGGTTGAATTTGTGAATGGTTGAATACATGGATACAGAATCCATAAAAAAAAAACTGACTGTATTTGAAGACAAATTACAAATGTTTATTTTGGTTCATGATTATTTTGGGGTTTTTTGTTGTTCAGATGGATTTTGTGGGTTTGTTTGTTTTAGGAGCTTTTTTTGTCATTGTCCTCCTTTAATTGTGTTTTAATTAGGTACATATCAGAGCACCTTATTGAACCTTACATCATGTTATTCTTATACTTCACCTCACTGGTATCTGAAGAACATTATATACTTTTCATGCTTCTATGTATTTGGAAGTTCTGCTCCGCCTTCCAGAGCAAAAGAAGCTGTAGTTCTTTCCAGCAGTTTTGCTATTTAAGGCACTTGTTGAAAAAGATTAACTCCTATTGCTGTTGCTTAAATGTTTTTCAAATATGCCCCATCATGTTCATTCCCACTCTTAACTTTGTTAGATCAAGGTTTCATCACCTCTCAATGGAACTAGGGTCTCCTGACTAACTTTCCTGCTTTCTGTCTCTTTCCCTTTTATTGTTCATCAACTGAGGGATCTTTTAAAAATGTAAATCTAAACTGTCCCTTGTAGGTATCAGTGGCTCCCTGTTGATTCTCAATTAAGTGTGGTATATGAGGGCCTTGATTTTTTATTTTTTTAAATTCTAACTGCAGTATCATATGATAGAAAGGTCCTTTATTAGCAAGCCATCTTCTCAAGATGCTATGCACTCCTACTTCTCATATAAAGCTACTTGTTGTAGCCCAAGAAGGCCAGACTCTCTCTTTTCCCACTTTTTCCTCTGCCTGGAATGCCCTTTTTTGCAGTGAACACCTACTCACCTTTTAATATATGCTCAAAATTTATCTTCTGAATGGTGCCTTCCCTGACTTCCTCAGACAACACAGTATACTCTTTTGCCTGTATTTTCTTACACATTTGTCCATTTCAAGAGTTTAATTGAATAAAGGAATAATAGCATTTACTTTGTAGTATTTTAATTACTACATATTGGCACAAGTAAAGGCTTCCATTTTTTAAAAGTATTATAAATATAAAATTTATGGAGATGTAGATAACATAGTCAAATATTTACCTTCAGTATTCAGCTATTAATTTAGTTATGCAAAAGTATTTAAAATCACTTATTATATAAAACTGTTTTAATTTACAGATACTGTATTTTTCTCATTTTCGCAATTTTATGAAGGCTCTTCATATATCCTGATATTGTGTTTGTCGTTATCAGAGCCACATTTTGAGTCTGCCGAGACCACCTCGGTCAGGGAGACCCTAACCCAGTGGTGCAAGAGGAATTGAAGACATACACAGAAATATAGAGATGTGAAGTGGGAAATCAGGGGTCTCACAGCCTTCAGAGCTGGGAGCCCCAAACAGAGATTTACCCACATATTTATTAACAGCAAGCCAGTCGTTAGCATTGTTTCTATAGATAATTGATTAACTAAAAGTATCCCTTATGGGAAACAAAGGGATGGGCCAAATTAAAGGAATAGGTTGGGCTAGTTAACTGCAGCAGGAGCATGTCCTTAAGGCACAGATCGCTCATGCTATTGTTTCTGGCTTAAGAATGCCTTTAAGCAGTTTTCCGCCCTGGGCGGGCCAGGTGTTCCTTGCCCTCATTCTGGTAAACCCACAACCTTCCAGCGTGGGCGTTATGGCCATCGTGAACATGTCACAGTGCTGCAGAGATTTTGTTTATGGCCAGTTTTGGGGCCAGTTTATGGCCAGATTCTGGGGGACTTGTTCCCAACAGAGTCATCAAGTACACTTTTCTCAGAGTATACCATTGTCACATCTATTTGTTTGAAATACAGTGCTTTTAAAACTTGTGTATGATACTGTCATTAGAAATTTGTCTACAAGCTGCAAGAGCCTATTTGACTAGTGTAGGATGGTGACTCTTTTAATTCAGTCTATAGATATTTAATTATGACCTCCTTACAGTAATTAATTACAGTATTTTTAATGGTCATTAATATGCTTCTTTTCCAACAGTATCTACCCTTTGCATTGTGCATAACCCCAGGAATGATTATTGTCTATTAAATTTCTTTCCCTTCTTTTTTTTTAATATTAATTCCATCACATGACCTTCTAAGCATCTAAACTAGTACTAATTGCTACTGTTTCTTTCCCAAACATTATTTTGTTCAAAAAAAAAAAAAGTAACTGAAAAGATTTCCACTTCCTGTAATGATGGACTGGGTCACTCAACTGATTCTTTCAAATTTCATTTTCTAGGACACGATGCATGGCCAAGCCTGAAACCTGTGACACAGGGAACCATATCTTCCCAAAAGGAAGAGCATCCAATATTTTGAACAGTAATAAAATCCAGAGAGCTATTAATGCCCCTAATGGTTTGGGAAAGTAAACATTCTCTTTGGAGGATAATCTCACCTTTGACCTCAAATAACTCTACAAAAAATATCTAGCAAAGATAATTAGACAATGAGGAGATAAGAAGCCATGAGTGATAGCCAGAAGAAATAATAGACAATAGAGACACCCCCACAGGAACTCCAGATATTGGGATTATCAGAAATAAATGACAACAGAACTATTTACAGTGTTCAAGGAGGTTTTTAAATGACAACAGAACTATTTACAGTGTTCAAGGAGGTTTTTAAAAGCCAAGCTTAGATTTCATCAGGAAATCATAAGCACTAAAATAACAGATTTGAAAATGAGCTACATAGGAATTCTAGCACTGAGAAATAACCAAAATTAAGAAAGCAGTGGGTGAGTTTAACATCAGGTAGAGCTAAAAAATAAATCATGAAAGAAGACAAATCAGAAGAAATAATAAAAACACAGCATCAAAAACAAAAGATAATAAAATATGGAAAAGAAGAATAAGAGATACAGAGAACACAGTAATGTCTAATATACTAATTGAACTCCCAGAAAGAAAAAAAAATTTTTTTTTTTTTTTTTTTTTTTTGAGACAGAGTCTCACTTTTTTGCCCAGGCTGGAGTGCAGTGGCACGATCTCAGCTCACTGCAACTTCTGCCTCCTGGGTTCAGTCAATTCTCCTGACTCAGCTTCCCAAGTAGCTGGGATTACAGGCACATACCACCACACCCAGCTATTTTGTATTTTTAATAGAGATGGGGTTTCACCATATTGGCCAGGCTGGTCTCGAACTCCTGACCTCAAGAGATCCACCGCCTCAGCCTCCCAAAGTACTGGGATTACAGGCGTGAGTGACCGCACCCCGTTCACAAAGAAAAATTAAAGAATATAGAGTCGGTATTTGAAAAGATAAAAGCTGCAAACTTACTAAAACCTATGAAAAACATCACACAAATTCAAGCAGTCTAAGAAATTCCAGGCAGAATATATTTTTTAAATCCTTACCTAGATATATTACAATGAAACTGTAGAAACCCAAAGATGAATAGAAAATTTTAAAAGCAGCTGGAAAAAGAAAGCAGATTTTATTCAAAGCAATGACAGACTGACGGTAACCTTCTCACTCAACAGGAACATAGAAGCCACAACAAAGTACAGTGATATATTTCTAATACACAGAAAGAAAATAACTGCTGCACAGAAAAAGATATTTAATAAATGAAGGTGAAATAAAAGACATTGTCAAGTCAACAATACAGACACATACTAAAAAGAATTTCTAAAGGGTACTCTGAAAATATACGCACTTGACATCAAAGGATGTAATAAATACATGAGTGATGCTAAATGAATATTGACTACATAAACTAATAATGTCTTCAATTTACATATAAATATTTATATATATCCTATTATAATGTATTACAAAAATAGCATATAAATCAGGAGTAAATGAAGTTAAGGTGTTCTAAACTCTTTATGTTGTGTGACAGAAGGAAAAAGCTATCAATTTACATTACACTTCGATAAGCAAAGGTAGAATATGACCTTCAGTGAATAAAAAGACTACTAGAAGATTAACAAATAAATAAGCTCCTAACAGATAACATAAAACAGTATCTTTATGGCTATGAGATAGGAAAATATTTCTTAAATAGGACACAAAAAACACTAAAAGGAAAGAATTGATAAATGCATTATATTAAAATTAGAATCTTTGTTCATCTGGACACTATTGAAAGAGGGAAAAACCATAGCACAGAGTGGGGAAAAATATTTGCAACACATGCAACTACAAAAAGACCCATATCCATATCAACAAATCATTAAGAAAAAGACTCATAACTTAGAAAATGGAGCAAGAGATTTTAACAAAGTGTTCTCAATTAAGGAGATCCAAATTGCCTTAAACATATGATAATGTGCTCAATCTCATATATCAGGGAAATGCATATTCAAACCACAGTGAGATACCACTGCACACCCAACACAATTGTTTAAATTTAAAAGAAAGACTGACAATACCAACTGTTGATGAGGATGTGGAATAGCAAGGATTCTTCCACTCTGCTGGTGAGATTATAAATTACAATCATTTTGGAAAACAGTTTAGCAGCAATTCTATTCATATATGTATGACTAAACAAAAATGTGTTTATAGCAGCATTATTTAAAATACCCCACAACTAAAAAAAATCATCTATCAATAGTAAAATGGATGAATTACAGCATATTCCTACAATGAATAGCAATGAAATATACTCATAAGAAATGAGTGTATCTCACGTTGAGCAAAAGGAAGACAAAAGTTATACATCCTGTAGGATTTCATTCATGTAAAGTGCAAGAATGGGCAAAGCTAATATCTAATCTTAGAAATGCAGGTAATGGAGAAAGAGAGGGTATAGATGTATGGTAATTGGGAGAGGCACAAGCAGACTCGTAATATACTTTTTCTTGGTCTGATTGTTACTCACATAGGTGTGTTCCCTATGTGATAATTCATCATCAAGCTGCACACTTATGGTCTTTGTATTTTTCTATATGCAGTTTGACTTCAATTGAAAATGTTAAGACAAAAAAGTAATTGAGAGAGTACCCAGTAATATATGAGATTTATAAGTACTGAAATATAAAGTGATAACCTTCTTAGGATGATTTTGAAGAAATCGTTCCCTGAAACTGGTGATATGTAGTGTTTTTTACCTTTGTTTCTCTCCTAATAGACTGTGAATTTAGCGGGGGCAGGCCCTGTGTCCTCATCTCTGCCTGACAGAGTGGACTTTCCCTGTTTGTGGGATTCATGAAATAATGTACTAACATGAGAAATGTATTTCTGTTCCCAGGTTAAGAAAACGACTGAAGCCACCCTGCAGACGATACAAGATATGGTCACCATTGAGGACTATGATGTTTCTGAATGCTTCCAGCACAGTCGTTCCACAGAATCTGTGAAGTCCACTGTCTCTGAAACCTACCTGAGTAAACCCAGCATTGCCAAGAGAAGAGCCAACCAGCAGGAAACCGAACAGTTCTACTTCATGGTGCGCCCGCCACTTCCCAAGCCACTCTACAGAGCTCAGATCTAGGATTCCCAAGTGCCACTTCTATAGTCGCATCAGAACCATCTGGGGTTCCTTTTGTTAAAATAGACTCCTGTCTACCATCATAGTTCCTGATTCAGTCAGTCTCGGAAAGAGTTTAGGAGTTAGTTAGTTAGGAGTTATTTAGTTAGTTAGAGGGCTGGTATAAAACAGTACTTTTAGCTGGGCACAGGGGCTCACCCCTGTAATCCCAACACTTGGGAGGCTGAGGTGGGAGGATCATTTGGGCCCAGGAGTTTGGGACCAGCCTGGGCATCATGGTAAAACCCCGTCTCTACAAAACATATATATATATTTATATTTATATATATATTTATATTTATATAGATATATAAATTAGCCGGCAGACATAATGATGTGCAACTGTAGTCCTAGCTACTTGGGAGGCTGAGGTGAGAGGATCGCTTAAGCCCAGGAGGCAGAGGTTGCAATGAGCTGAGATCACTCTACTGCACTCCAGCCTGGGCAAGAGAGTGAGATCCCAGCTCTAAAATTTAAAAACACACAGTACTTTTAAACTTTAATATCCATACATGTCACCAGGAGAGCTGGTGAAAGTGCCAGTTCTAATTTCCAGAGGTCTGGTACAGAAGGAACCTGAGAGTGTGCATCTCTCCTAGGCTCCCAAGGGTTGGCTGATGCTGCTGGTCTGCAGACCACACTTCAAGTAACAAGTTTCTAGGATCTAGAAGATCAAAGTGGCTGGATTTTAGATCTATGAGAAGTTCCTTGACATTGAATAATTTTTAAAAATTAAAAATTAGGCTGGGTGCGGTGGCTCACGCCTGTAATCCCAGCACTTTGGGAGGCCGAGGCAGGCGGATCACCTGAGGTCAAGAGTTCAAGACAAGCCTGGCCAATATGGAGAAACTCCATCTCTACTAAAAATACAAAAATTAGCCAGGTGTGGTGGCGGGCACTTGTAATCCCAGCTACTCAGGAGGCTGAGGCAGGAGAATCACTTGAACCCCAGAGGCAGAGGTTGCAGTGCGCCAAGATCGTGCCACTGCACCCCAGCTTGGGCGACAAGAGTGAAACTCTGTCTCAAAAAAAAAAAAAAAAAAGATTTAAAAATTATTCTTGCCTTTTGCAGAAACTCAGAGAATATTTGGAAGGCAGTAATCTCATCATGAAACTTCAAGCCAAACATGACTTGCTGCAGAGGACCCTGGGAGAAGGTGAGTTATCCAAAATGTTTGGGAAGATGACCTGGATGATACATCGTATCATGTATATATTCCAGAAAGAGTATGAATTGTATATTTGTGCTTTAAGAAGCAGAGGACACTCTGTGTTTAGATTTGGTTTCGTTTGTATATGTCATGATCAAGTTCTCCTGGCACTATTTTATTCTAAAGCATGGTGCTAACCTTGAGGAAGCATAGTGAAATCTAGGGAGGGCTGGAAAGACAATACCGAGCTCCTAGGGAGGAATCTACAGAGCGTGGTGCTCAGGATCGTAGAAAAGTCTGGAGACACTACCCCTTCCCTACCTGCTGACCCCCCAGTCTCTTCTTCCTTCCCTTCTCAGACTTCTGCAGCCTTCCAACCCCACCCCTGTTTGTTTTAATGGGCGAGTGTTTGTTGTTCCATCTGTTGACTGTTTAGACTCTGGAAACCAGTTAAACCGGTTTGGGTGATTTTTTTCTTTCGGTAGTCATTGGCTGTGGTTGAGAAACAATCTTACAGTATAAGTAGATTGCTATGTCTAATAATAGTAACGAAAACAGTAGCAACAGCTAACAGTTGTAAGGCTTTCTCTGCGCCAGGCTTTATTCTGAGTCGTATATTTTACTGTGCACTAATAATTTCTCCATTTTTACAAATGAGGAGACTGAGGGGAGGCATGGGAATACAGGCAAAGGGGACTGTATAAATGTTAATGTTTCTCTTTGTCTTTATGAAATTTAAAAGGAAAAAAATAAATGCAAGCCAAGTTCCTGTCTTAAGTCCTTCATAGTCTGTAACTTTATCTTTTATTCACATTAGACCCTGCCAGAAGTTAGAAAAAGTAAAAGAGAACATGGAAGGGAGTGGGAAACGAGAGGACTGAGTTGTGTGAGTAACTCAGGTCAAAAAAGAGATTGCCCCTCTTAGACCTAAATTCTTGCCTCCTACCATTCTGGAACCTTCCTTAACCATAAAGTTTCCATCACCTTATCTCCTGGTTTCCGCCAAAGAACTCATCATCCTCAGGGAATGACCACATGGAGAAAGGTTATCATGACCTAAGAACCATGTCTGACACAGTTAGGATGAAAAGGCCAGTTACCCCTGGAAGGGAAAAAAAAAAAAAGCAACACTTAAACTACTAAAAAGTGTCATTAAAAAATAAAATAACCAAATACAATGTATGAACCTTCACACACTAGATTAAATTAGATACTGAATCGAAAAGCAAAAGTTATGAAAGACATTTTAAGAACAATTAGGGAAGTCGAAATACAGTCTATTAAATAATATTATTGAATTAGTGTTAATTTTCCTAGATATGATAATGGTATTGTGATTATAAAGAAGAACATTCTTATTCTTAAGAAATGCTTGCTAAAGTGTCATGACGTCTGCAACTTGCCTTCAAATGGTTCCAAAAAAAAAAAAAAAAAAAAAAGAGGGAGAGAGAAAGAGAGAGGGGGGTACAGTCAATGTGGCAAACATTAACAGCCGGAAAATCTACATGAAGGAGATAAGGATGCTTCCTATACTGCTCTTTTAACTCTTTTGTAGGTTTGAACTTTAAAAAAAAAAAAAAAAAAAGTCTTTTTATCTTTGAATAGTTTTCTTACAACTGTGTCCTGTTTTTTCTTTTTTCCCTCACAGTATCATGTAAGGTCTTTTTTTTTTTTTTTTTTCCAATTTTTCACAAATGCCTGATATTTCAAGTGATGCCCTCAAGGTCAGTTGCCAGGCCTAAAGCATAAATTATCCTAAGTGTAGATGAACGCTTGCAGGCACAAAGTCCTACCCTGTGAGGATGGATACCACTTTAGAAATTGTGTTTGAGAGCATGAAGTAGTGGGGGAATTCATTCTTGGCACTGCTTGCAGACACACGTGTTAATATGCTTGGGGCCACATTCGGAAACTTGTATGGTACCTATTCAACATGGATTCTCTTGTGTCTCCTAGAGAGAAAGCTCCAATGGTTAATATTCTTTTACATGTCGTTATTGGATGGGGCTATATTCTAGCCAATTTATTGAATCCACATGCCAAATTCCGTCTTTAGCTGCTGAACTGCATAAATCTATATTATACTTTGTGAACTGCAAGCCAGAATTTTCTTTTTTTTTTTGAGATGGAGTTTCACTCTCGTCGCCCAGGCTGGAGTGCAATGGTACAATCTCAGCTCACTGCAACCTCCACCTCCCGGGTTTAAGTGATTCTCCAGCCTTGCCTGCTGAGTAGCTGGGATTACAGGCATTTGCCACCACGCCCGGCTAATTTTGTATTTTTAGTAGAGACGGGGGTCTCACCATGTTGGCCAGGCTGGTCTCGAACTCCTGACCTCAGGATCCACCCACCTCAGCCTCCCAAAGTACTGAGATGACAGGCGTGGGCCACGGTGCCCAGCTCAGGACTTCTATATCTTGGAGTTTTTTTCAACGGGCTCTGGTATACCAGGGACACAAGCTGTGTTGAGGTGTATAAAACCTTCACAGGACTCCATTTATGCTGCAGAAGAAACTGGATGGCTTTCATCCATCAGCAGCAGGCACACTAGCTTCTGGCCACTGGTTGCAGACGTCTTGCTTCCTAGCCCTGCCCCTTTTGCAGGCTGGGTGGCACACCAATTGCTGGTCACTGCCAGGATCTGACACTGGCAAATTTGCCCAGAGAAAAGCTGAGCATGGGAGACATGCCCCACCTTTTAGCTCAACCATTATAAGCCTGCTGGCTTTCTGTGCAAGCCTTCTTCATATTAATAGGCTACATCAAAGGAGACCAGGAGAGTTAATGGCGCCCATCCCATAGTGAAGTAATCCCATGGTGAGCTCTTATGGAGGAATCTGAGTCCAGATTTGGTGCAATAGGGTCACTAGTACAGGAGTCAATGGTATGTTTGGGGACAGTCCTGACTTTTTATGTAGAAATCACTTCTCTGAAGTATACTAGACTCACCGCTGCAAAAACTGCCTTCATAGTAAAACAAATGGAGCCTAACCCGAAGATTTTGCAGTTGCTCGTACACAGCTGAATCTGTAACTACAGACATGTGTTTGGCCTGCCTTACTGCTCGCTTTTTGGTAGGCTGCCAATGGCCCAGTGAGTTCTTTGATTTACAACATTGTGAAGCAACTAGATTGGGCTCTTAAAGTGGCACTGTCAAATTTCAGAATTCCAAATCTTTGAAAACTACTGAAATAGAAAGAAACACGCAATGAGTTGTTAAGACCAAACTCATCATTATCATTTTCTTCATCCCTCAGCAACACCGTTGTATCTTTTTGTGATGTCATTTGTTTTTAAATCATAGAAGTCAAATTGACCACAGTAAATGAGATATATATCTATAAAACTGAGGCACTGAATTTTTTTTTTTTTCAGTAATGAGCCTTAATGTTCACATTGGCTTCTTTGTGTGCAGCATTTGGACTTAAGGGGGTGCAAATATCAGTGCAATCTTGCTAAACAAAAAATCTGACACTAGGAGCTGAGCTCCGTATTATATTGCTTCTTGCCCTGGGCATACGGTTTCTGACAAAGAAATTTAATAGGTTATCCTCATACAATCCATTGTCTGTCTTTGAGTAGGAGTACAAGTATACTTTCAAAAGGGAAGCTGATTGTGAGTAATTATGGTTTTTGGAAAAGCACTGCAGTAGTTGGTATTCTTAAGGAAGAAAAAGGACTGGAAAGTAATGCCAGGAGTTCTCATCAGTCATTCATTAGGGAGCAAATCCAGGATGTCTGTGTCTCATTTGAGCTATACACATTTTAAGTATTTTATCTCCTTTTTAAAAATATCAAATTGCCACCAAACTATATTTTGGTTATCCCATTAACTATATGTAGGAGATAAAATGCATTTAGATGTGAAAAATAATTCACTTCATAATTCTCAAGTGAAATTTAAGAGTAGCTGAAAAAAATGTTTGAACCAAGAACAAGTTAAGCCTGGGTCATTTTTTTCCTTCAAAATGGCTTGCATGTTGGGGGGGTGTGGTGAGGGGAAGGAGTGGTCCGTTGTTTTTAATAATTAAATAGCTTTCCAAAGAACATTATGGAAATCTAATCCTCAGACTGCTGGAAGCTTTCACATCTCTCTGGGAAGAAGAGTCTTCTAAGCTTGTGTGCTATTGATCTATTAATGATGATACTGATTAAAAAATAAAACCTCATTCATCAGTTGAGACGCACTCAGGACTATTAGCTGAAAAAACGATGGATGTGGTAGTGTGGTTATACTGTGAATGATAGTTCTTGCAAAGCTCGCTCTTGGTTCATTATTCAAAATGTATCTTTTATAGGTTTTTAATTTTTTATCTGATACTATTAACTATGGATGGATGAAGCAAAATAATTTTAAGCATTTTACATATCATTTTCTAAATCTAGGGAATAATTTGTTAGGATATTGTAACAAAAATAGCAGAATTTCAAAGTTATAACATTTCATTTCTAAGGAATTCTCATTGGCATTATCATTGAATCACTTGAAAGTGATTACCTATGTTATCAAATTTACATTTATAGATATTTATTAATTTAATAATGTACATATTTATAGAATTTATTAAATCTATTTAAATATTCAGTATTTTGTATTTGGCTTTAGGCTTATGAGGCAGACAGAATTGTAAGCCATAATCCCTACCTTTCTTCTAGGATCTTTCAAAGTATTTGCCAGGAAAAAAGACTTACGTTTTTAAAGGTGGTACATTCTAGTGCTTGGAAGCTAGTACATTATAGTTCCTGGGAGCTCAGGACTGGGATTAAAACAAACTTGGACCTGAGTGCAACACCCACGCCATGCTAATAGCGTGACCTTGGGCAAGTCACTTTTCTATATGCTCCGTCTTTTCTGTAAAATAAAGATAATAATAGAAGCTACCTCATAAAGTCGTTGTGAAAATTGTGAGTTAATATATGTAATAGAAAGTGCTTATAATGGTGTCTAATAAATATTAGACATCATTGCTGTTTTTATTGTTGTTACTAATATATATTGCATCATACCTAATTAGACTTAATGCTATCATAAAGTACGCAACATAATACAGCACAAGCCAGGCAGTTTCTCTACCCTCAACCCTTTGCACATTCTACTGCCTCACACTGGGTGATCTTACGTGGCTCCTATGGACCCAACACAACCTAAATGGTGGTGACTCTCACATCTTTATTTCCGGCCCTGTCTTTTCTCTGTGTTCTAACCCTGTATAGCCAGCTTCCTGCCAAACACTTCCGTTAGGATATCCCATAAGGCACCACATACCACAGTCAGCTCACCATCTGCCCACTCTACTTCTCAGTAGACCTTCACTCTCATTCATGAATAGCTATAAATTATTCTGAAGTTCTATGTATACCTTCACCTTTTTCTTCTCCTCCAAAGTAGCAGAAGGCCAGCAAAAGGAAGGGACTTATAACTTAAATAAGTAGAACTGGGAAGAGGAGGAGGAAGAGATTCTTCCCTTCCCTTCATCCCCTCTTCAAGTCATGTCCATGAACTCATTCTGCCAACACTTTTACTGTGGCCTGGCCCTATGTGAAGAAAGGTAGTCTCAGATTTTAACTGTTTCTCCCTTTTTAATCAATAGATATTAACCAAATCCTTTATGTTATTTGTTATTCAAGAGAAGATAATAGAGTCAAGGCTCTACTGCAGCCTGGGAGTGTTGGTTCACCATTCCCAACAAGCCAGCTTTCTTTACCATTGTCATGTTGGCCTTGCCCTAGAAATCTGAATCACTGCATTATGATATGAAAGGCTGGGCTCAGCTATTTATGCTGCAACGTGACCATCCCCTGCCAGCTATATTTTCAAGCTGTTTCAGGACCATATCATTATTTTGCAAACAAACCAGCTGAATGGTTCAACTTTTCCCACATTCCTTCCCGCCACTCCGCCCTAAACGTACAAAGCAACCGATAAACACATGCAAACTTGAAATTATTGCAGATTGTTGGAGCACTACAAAAGTTACTTAAAACAAGTCAAGAAACCCAAATGTATAAGAAGTTGATGTTTTAATGGACAGAGAACTCTGTGAAAGGCTTTTAGCTTACAAGTTGGTGGACTGTAGTATCATTTAATGTCCTTGTACTTTAATATTCGCAGATGTCATTTCTGATTACAGAATACAGCTTCTCTCCAGTCCCCTGATTCATATTATAGAAAGAACACCAACTTAGTCTAAGGAAAACTGAACTTTCCCAACTCTGTTTGAACCCATCCTTCTCCCCAACAAGTGTCAATCAAAACAGAGAGAATAACTAACGTGTGAATCTTGGATGTGTCTTATTTGTATTTCATTTTTGGGCTTACAGTTATGATCAAGCAGCTATTCTTGTTTCTTTTCTGAAAAAAACAAACAAATAAAAAAAACCAGCCTCAAATTGCCAAGTGAAACATGATTCTCAAATCTATAGAATTTATTAAATTTTATGTATAGATTTTATGAAATGTTTACTCTGAATTATGTGTCTATCTTCATATGCTGTCCTCGTGTTTTCTGCCATTAAAACGTGTAAGTTATTATAAACTCAGTGTTTTAAAATACAGGATAGGAGATACAAAAGAGTACCACATACATACCACTGATTCCTTTCAGTTTACTTACTTTAAATTTTTTTCCTGCAGGTCATAGAGCTGAATATATGACTACAAGGTAGGAAAATATTTTATCATAACTTATAGCATATTTCACTTTCTCTTTAACAAGAAGCAACCATTTCAATGCTGAAAGAATTAACATATTTTGTTAATGAATACGGGAGATAGTTTTGGCTTGACAAAGCATAGCAACATGAAATGTCTGGGCTTCTTACAAGACTAGGTATGTTCTGGCTTATTTTTGTTTCCCTCTGGAATTGTAAAGCTCTTTAATAGGCAGAGACAGTAACAAAAACCTAAGTTAAACCGGCTTGGTTTATCTAATCCAGAACACTTTAAGTGTTTCTAAATAGTGTGACAGGACTTTTTATGTGATAGTTTAATTTTAAAAGAAAACAATATGATGTGTACATCTACTGCGTAAGTAGAAAGTATAATTATTTTCTGTTCCTATTTTCCTTTAGTCATATAAAAATTAGAGCTGGCCGGTTGCAGTGGCTCAGCCTGTAATCCCAGCACTTTGGGAGACTGAGGCAGGTGGATCACCTGAGGTCAGGAGCTCACGACCAGCCTGGCCAACATGGTGAAACCCTGTCTCTATTAAAAATACCAAAAAATTGGCCAGGCGTGGTGGCACACGCCTGTAATCCCAGCTACTCAGGAGGCTGCGGCAGGAAAACCATTTGAACCCGGGAGGCAGAGTTTGTAGTGAGCTGAGATTGCACCACCGCACTCCAGCCTGGGCAAGAGTGAGACTCCATCTCAAAAAATAAAAATAAAAAATAAAATAAAAAATTAGAGCTATATTGAATATCTTTAGGATTTTAGCTGTCTATATATTCTCCATTTCGATTCACTTTAAACATTTAACTTTTAACACATACTCCCATATTGTACTTGCTTCATTCAGGGGAGGATTGTGAAGCTGCTACAAGAAGGGAAAGCCATTTGGGCAACAGATTCTGATTTGGGTTGGGGAAAGTTTGTGGCAACTTTTATTTTTCTATGTCACCATTTGTGCAACAGACAGAAATTATCTAATTAGCATAGCAAGATGTTGCATTTTTGAAATTGAGTTCTCTTTGAAATAAGAGGCATTTAGAACACTGGTATATCTGTTGCAGTAATTGGCAAGTTGACTTTCAAGGATCTATAATGTTATTGCTGGGCAGCTTATTCATAAGGAAGCCCCTTGTACTTCACGGTAAACCAACTAGAAAGTTACAGTCCTGACTTTTCCAAACCTAACAAAAGAAAAAAACACTGAAGTTTTTCTTCACTATGTCAGTGAAAAAGAAGACTATTACCTCGACCTGGTAATATGCAGTTTATAGAGATGTTTTTCACCTATAGCATCTCCTTGCACTATCAATTATTTTACCTGTTGTTTCTCAATTATAATTAATGTAAGGCACTTCAAAAAAAGATATTTTTTTAAAAAGCAGAAATGGAAATATATTAATTTGCCATGAGAGCTATAATTGCCAAATAGACTAGATATTCACATCAGCCTGACCAGTACTTCCTCTCATGTGGGCAACCTCTGTAGGAAACCAAATTATCAGGAAGTCATGTGGTAGCCACAGAATCAGAATGAGTCACGCAATTGGAATGTTGAACGTCCCTGGCTCTGTTCACTTGATGTGGGTGTAGCAGAGCAAGAATCATCAGACCTCCGCCATGGAAATTACTTTAATAAGCACTGAGGCAGTTCGTTTTCATTCCAAGTTCCTCTCACAACTTGCATGTGTTCACGTTTACCGTTCTATAGAATCCTACAGAGGTGATTTTCAGGCCTTTGATAGAAGACTCAAGAGATATCCCTCTGTTAGCCAGCATTACCCTGCGTCTCCCAGTCATGCGGGGGCAGTGATTCAGTGCATTGGAGGTTTTTGGCTCCGTCTAGAAGATTGGCTTGCTCCATGAATCAGTGACCAAATAAAATTCTAATCTCCTTAGCTTTGTCAGCTTCTCCAGATATCACCAGATGTGAAGTTCTCTTGGACCTTATTGTAATAACCACATTTTCTAGTTTCTGTGTTTAATGCTTTGGTATATTGGGGCCTTGCTGACCCCAGAAGTACTGCCCCTCCCGGGATTAGCCAATTCCTAGCAGTAGTAAGAACTGGCTTGCCAAGTGTGCCTTTTCTATGCAAGCCAGGTGATCCAGACGACCTACCTCCAACCACCTCCTTCATGGTTCTGACACTCAGGACCACTATTCCCCTTCCCTAATCACCCCCAGGCCAGGTACGGGACAACTTAGGGATAGTCCCTATGCCCCAAAGCCCACTGGAATCATTCCAGCTAGCCTATTCTAAGCCTGCTTGCCCAGCTTCTCCCATTCCCTCCAGCGGGGACCACAATAAAGACTCTTGCCCACATTTTCCTTTGTGCCTTCTGCCTCCTGACCAACCCTGGTGCTTCCTTCTGTGGCCTCCCTGGTGGTGGGGCACATCCCCAACTCTTTAACAAGCTATCTTTTCAGTGGTAGTTGTCTCCTGATCGTTGGCCCCACCATACCTGAATAAAAATGAAATCCATATTTTAAAACACTTTTAAAATAGTGAAAGGAGTGGATGAAATCAAGTATGTAGGGTTAAGTGCTTTGGTGGTTGGTTGTTTTGTTCTTTTTACACCTATCAGATTATTTCCTCCATGAATGGCCAGAACTCAGTGTATAAAAGAGATCTCAGAAATTTCATCCGTGGCAGGAGATGATATGTTGCCTGGTAGAAGTTTCCATATTCTCTCCTAGACACTCGCAAAGGCTTCTTTTAACCTCGCCAGCACTGTAGGTCTTCAGGTGCTGCTTGCTGTGCACCTTATTCATCATATGAGCCCATCTGCTGGGAGGGTCTTAGAATTTAGCTATGGAAGGCTGTACCAGTAGGTTTGTTTCCATACATGATAGTGTCTTAGGAACCTAGTCAGGCTTCCACGTAACTTCTTGGGATCTGGTATATGAACCAGACTTTCTGAACTTAAGCTAAATGAACTAAAAAAGATAAATTTTCCTAGAGTCTGAAGCTTAATGAAGGGCTTTACACAATTTCCTGGTGTGGTGTGTATCCTCCTATAAGCCTTGCAGTTAAAAAGGAGTTTTACATTAAAACATCCAGAGACAGGTCTCAGGGCTCTCCTTCCATGTATTTCATTCAGCACAGTAGTAGAAGTTGAGTCAGGTAATTCTGGCCTTCTTTCCACTAACGGGAGAGAGCAGAAGAGGTTCCCTCTCTGCAGTCACAGGGCAAGGTGTTACAGTTTCTAAATATACTACATGCTGCACTAGATGTGCATATGTCAGAGAGAATGGTTTATTCACCAGAACAAAGGGGCAGACTGGAGAGGAAGAGTCTGCAGTGGCATAAACGAGTACATCCTCAGATATTTAGGTGGTGGAATAGTTTGTTCTAAAGAAATAATAACTTCATGCGAGCCTGTATGTCCCCCAAATTAGAAAGAGCAGTGAACCCAAACTATTTTTTTCACTTGTGACCTATTAATAGTTACTTTTGCATAAAATAAAATCCCGTTACTACTGGAGGGGTATCAAACAGATGTGATGTTACTTGTATTGGTTTGCTGGGCTGAGTGAGGTGGCTCACGCCTATGATCCCAGCACTTTGGGAGGCCAAGGTGGAAGGATCTTTTGAGCCCAGGAGTTCAAGACCAGCCTGGAAAACATAAGGGGACTCCATCTCTACAAAAAATTTAAAAATTAGCTGGGCATGATGGCATGCACCTGTGGTCCTAGCTACTTGGGCTGAGGTGGGAGGATCCCTTGAGCCCAGAAGGTGGAGGCTGCATGAGCCATGATCATTCCACTACACTCCATCCTGGGTAACAGAGCAAGATTCTGTCTTAAAAAAAAAATTATGTGTACCTAAAAATGTTATATTTAATTCCTCATTTGGGGATCTACCAGAGCCCTAATCTTTATGACCGGTTGTATCTTAGTGTGTGACTTGTAAACCAAATAACAAGAATGCTGGTTTGTAACATTTGGCCAAATAGCTAACGAGTCTACTTGGTAGTGCTTATTTTAAAACAAACCAGCAAACAAACGTCAGCTGCAACATACAGGGAAACAGCAGTGTGAATAAACAATTTGTATGGTTTTTGATACAGAAGTGAAAGTAAATAAATGGGAAATGGGAGGGAATGTTTTCCCCTGTGATTGGGGGAGGGGAAGGAACCCAAGATTCCCATGTTTTGTAATATTGATGTGACCTGTAGATGTTTCATTTATTGTTTGATTTCTGCCATGCTCAGTAATTATATTCCCTTCCCTTAGGCCTCCAAATGTTCCCCCTAAGCCCCAGAAACACAGGAAGTCCAGGCCCCGCTCACAGTATAATACTAAGTTGTTTAATGGGGATTTGGAAACATTCGTCAAGGTACTGGCACCAGCCATCTGGGTGGCTGATCTCCATGCTTCTTACTATAATGGTCTCAGCCTCTTGTAAGAGGAGGAAGGTCATTATGTCCAAGTCTGTCCTGGGGCTCTTTGCTCTCCCAGAAAATCAATATAATATTTCCTGAAGTCAGAGAGGAAAAGAATATTTGGTTTGAGTGCCTTCAGAAGAGAGAATAAATGTGGGTATTATTATGTGGGCATAAAAGAAAGCCCTCTTTCTTTATTGTTCTTTAAAAAGAGCCATAATTTGTACAGAAAGTTAAAAAGCAACCTGATAAAAATGTTGTATTTTTACTCATGCAAACGAGATGGCACAAAATATTCTTTAAAGTCTGCTTGTTAGGATAACTCTGAAACACAGCAGGAGTTTTGATTTCCCATGACTTGAGGAATTCATTATATTGAATGAATTGTAAGACCCTATGATCTATACCTTGTATCTCTGCTGTGTTTACTCTTCGTCTTCTTTTTCATCCTGTATTTCTGATAATGCTTCTAGCCGAGGACGAAGAAACTCGCACACAAGACATCAGGTATAGTGCTAGAGGGACGTGAGGGTGCGCTTTCACTGTTGCTATCATTTTCAAGTCGTGCTCATGCTTGGCTTTAATTAGATTGTTAAGGTTTTTGAAAGAAAAATGTTTGCATTTGGAAATTAGACAAGTTTATAAATAGGTTTTACTTAGAAACTGTAGCAATCAAACACTAGAGGAAAAATGGGTACATTAAACTATTAGTTTTTACATTATGTGTTTGGCAAATGTATCAAGTTTGATCAAGGGCTTTTATTAGGGAAAGTCAATGTTAAATACCAAATACACATTTAATACTGGATTATGGACCCTAGTGTGAATTTTACAAAAAAGAAAAGGGCTTGCTTTCTCCTTTGTAGTTCACATTTTTTGGCATGGGCTGCAGTGTTTCTGCAAACTAAGTTTATCTGAGAAACCATGTCATTAATAACCTCTCTTAATGATATGTTACAGACGTCTTACTTTCTTAGGTCTGTTTATTGAATATGTGTGCTAATAATTAAATAAATGTGCATGTGGCATGTATAAGGACAGACACATACATACATACATACATACATACATACATACATACATACATAGATTAAAAACCTCTGGCAGCCTTAAAAGTCAGCCCTACTCTGGAATTAAGTGAAAAGCCACTGAAGAACCTAAATAGCAGTTCCAAATCAACTGCCTTAAGCCTTAAATCCAGAAGAACCTTATTGGCTCTAATTTAATATAAAATTATTGTCAAATTTGATTACCTATTTTCCCAGCCCCTGGCTTATAAGCAGGGACAAATTATATGGAGAGAGAGGAACGATAAAATGAAAGCAATGAGATATGCAGCTGATGGCCTGGCAGAGAAAGAGAATATAGAAAAACTGCAAGAAGCAGACATAGGATTCTGTTGTATTTGATAATACGGTACGAGAATGGCTGCTTAAGATGATAGAAAAGCATATATTATATATTTTTTCAATTTTTCATTAGGAGCAGTTAAATGAAAGTAAATTGAGGTACCAAAGAATAAATAAACCAGCTATCATGGAAAATTCACTTACAGAAGCTCTTCACCGCCCAGATGGCACATTGAAGAATCTTTGGTAATAGAAACAATACAGAGGGCTCCTTTCCACTTCTAAAAAGGGCTTGATCACTTGAAATCTCCACAGTGTCACTGTGGAGACAGCAAGAGCAAAACCATTTTTTCTCTTTTTTCTCATGGGAAAACCGACACCAAGGAATTAGTTTGAATGATAGATGGAATGCACCCCCATTGTTCTTATAAAATATTTTCTTATGTTTTCCACCCATGCATCTGAAATCTGTAAAATTAAATTAAATTAAATCACATATACTCATTACTTTTTGACTACAAAATTAATTATATCTGAGTGAAATACTGATCATAGCTTTTTTAAAAAGCAATTAGTAAATGTAAACACAAAAACATTTTTTAAAAATATGAAAACCAAAGACATTTTTTATTGAGAACTTTCTTAGTGCAAACATTTTCCTTTTCATAACCTTGTATTCTTTGCTTTTCTTTTTAATACTAAATTCAGCAGAGATGTGAACTAATGATCTCTTTTTATCACTCACATTTAAAAATATGTTGCTTTCAGATTAGTGTTCCATGAATTGTTCGTATAGTTTACTTCCCCTAAAACACTTATATCCTAAAGAAAAATCCTTTCACATATTCAGTAAGTTATGATGGAATTACATTGGTGTTCCTGAGCCAACTAGTCCACACTAAAATGCATTTTTATTCTTAAGACTCTTCTTTAAGAAATTAATAAAATTTGTGCTCCTAAAACAAATTAACTAATTAGAGAAACTTAATACAGTCTCCAGAATTAATTGAGCCATTAACTGGTTTATACACTGATTAGATTGTCTTAAAACCTAAAATAAGACAATTCCTTAAGAAGTATAATGCCCATTCTAGGAATAGTAAAGCATTTAAATTGCTGAACTGCATTATTCCTAATCCTTCCCCCACTGCTTAATTGGAAAGGTTAATGGATTCTGAATTGTTCTAATATATTAAGACAACCAACTTTTTCTTGCATTTCAAAATAAAATTCCTCATGAATTAATACCTGATGTCAGCTAACCATTTTCAAGCCCGATGGTTTTGTTTTTTTGGCTTTTTTTTTTTTTTTAAAAAAAAAAGATCTAATTCCTGAAAAAGCAGAGTCTTAAAAATACATGAAAAATAATTCTGTAGTCAGTAACCTTGTTTAACTTCATGGAGTACATGGCATTGGTACATATTTAACTGTGACCTCAGCAGCCCTTCATCTCATTTGTCATCCTATACATGTTTTAAAACATTGCCACAGTTTACATTTGTTCAGTAGAAGGCAGTGACTGTTTTACAAGATGTGGGGAAAGAAGGCCCAAAAATGTTCCTTTCTAAAAAAACAAATCTGCAATATACAGTTGTGCCATTTTTTTCTTATTCCTTAAAATATGACAATGTATTAATGAAAAATCTGTAAGTTCTGATGCAAACTAAGTAAATACATGTTTTAATTATCTCTGTAACAATTCTCATATTATGCATCTATAGATATGGAAGCCCTTTTATAACTTGTCATCTAGGTGATGTACTCTCAGGGATGTCATAGAGAGAATCCTGAGATGGCTGAAAGGTTGTCTTTCATGATGAATATAGCGAATCAAACTGAAGATGCTATGATTATAATACACAGAGTTCTTTTTAAGTCCATTAAAGATTGATCACTTGTATAAATAAGCTTTTAAAAATGAGTTATTCACATATTCATTTTGGTATGTGAGTCTTAATATAAGAAAAGAGATGAATTAGGTTTTGACATTTCTAGGCACAGCAGAGTAAGTTGAAACAGAATTGCCTTAAGTGTCTTTAACTTGGTTTGCTCCAGAACTGCAAAAATCCCTCTTTAATTACTGTTAAACTCTAAGCCTTATTATTATGAGGGGTTTATTCCTCTCCCTTGAGGTTAACTGGTTTCCATCCCCTTTCCCAGGACTCAGGACAGGTTATTCCCCTCATTGTGGAAAGCTGTATTCGGTTCATCAATCTCTATGGTAAGCCATAAACTACAGAATTCTTATTTTTTTAAAAATCACTAGAAGTGTTTCAGTAAATTTACTTCCTGGGAAAAGAGGGACCTAGACAATGTGATGGGGTTTTATCCTCTTTCCCTTCTTTCCTCTTTAGGTCTTCAGCATCAGGGGATTTTCAGAGTGTCTGGTTCCCAGGTGGAAGTCAATGATATTAAAAATTCATTTGAGAGAGGTAATTGCACGTCTATCCCTATAAGCAAACCATGTTGAAAAGTCATCGTGTTCTGTAAACTGAAGTGGCACCCTTATTCTGTATATCCTCAAAACCTTTCTTTGTATGTAATGCATTAGGGGTGCAGTGGTAAGAATCCATGAAGAATAGCTGAGAAATGGGACCAAAACTATAAGCCCTCATTATTAAAATTAGAAAAGCATATGAGCTCTGCATCCTGGTTGAGGACTGACATTGATCATCGGTGCCAGGTGTAGCAAATGTGGGGCTGAACGTGCTCTAGAAGAGTGGCCACGGCAGCCCTGGGCCTAGACAGCAGGTGAGGGAGGCAGCTCCTCCCAGCTGCCCAGCTGCTCCCTTTGTTGGGCGCTCTTCCCTTTTTCTTCTCACTGTCCACAGACTCCTTCCCTGTGACCCTAGGGGGTGCCTTATGCTTGTTCATAATTGGCTGTCAAATAAGTTCTGCTAAACTGGGTCATATACCATATACTTTATCTTTTTTCAATGTCAATACTTTTTTTCGCTTAATTTTTTATTTTTAACTATTATGGGTACGTAATAGTATTATGTATTAATAGCGTATATATGGTGTTTTAACACAAGCATACAATGTGTAATGATCAAATTAGAGTAACTGGGATATCCATCACCTGAAGCACATATCATTTCCTTATGTTAGAAACATTCCAATTAGCACATTATAATTAGCAAAGCTGCACACTTTTCGTGTCACGCAGACCTAGAATCGTATCAGACTCTCAGCCACTAATCAGTCATGTGATATGGGTCAAGTCGCTCAATTCCTATTTGGCCTCGATTTCCTCACCTGCAAAACTGTAAAAATGGATGGTTAGAGCAGAGCAGCCACATGTGCCAAGTCTTATGCATTGGCCATCTTCAGGATAAGCTGAAATATGGTAAAGTATCAGGTTCTGTGCTAGCCACCACAGGCAAAATACATGATCATTTTTCCTTGGAAATTTTCCCAGTATTTGTTATTTGTTTGTGATCTGCATGGGTGAGGCTTTCTCACAGTGGGCAAAAATAATAGTAATTATTATATTCTGATAAATTCATGTTCAGTGATTTCTTGCCCTAGGAACAGAGAAAAGAGAACAACAGATCCCTAAAAATAAATTGCCCTAAGAAGCAAAAAAATACGTTAAAATGCAATGCACACTTTTTGTGAACTTTAAAAGGGAAGCATAAAACTGTAAATAAAAAATAGAATTTGATTTAAGGTTGTATTTTATGTTGAACTTCTTAAGGATTTTATCTCTAGAGGAATAATAACCAGACTAGTTGCCTAATAATTTAATTTAATTCTCAGAGAGAAACACTAACCAGACTAGTTGCCTAATATTTTAAAGTTGTTTACCGTAAAAAAATATAGTTTTATATTTGTGATATATTTTTAAAATTCCCACTTTTTATACAAACTCCTTAGTAACATGAAAGGTACATTTTCAAGTTCCTCTATCTGATTTTAGAGTTTCCCTCTGCTCAAGAGAGCTTTCAGATGTGCTGTGAACACCACCATGCCACTTTGGGAAATACCTACTTATTTAATTGTAGGTGTTCACAATTCAGTGGCGCCTATGACATTTCTGATAAATTTTGCTGACCCATATAGCATAGTCAGACAGACCTATGGTGTGTCTTTTTCCCAGTAGGGTAAGAAACACAGGATGTAGTGTTTGAATTCATGTCAAACTAAGATTACAGATTTCAGCTTAAAAAAAGTGGGGGTTGGGTAAAATTATAAATTCCACAATATTTTATTTTAAGATTTGAGTAACTTGTAAGGGATTAGTTAGTAGCATAAGATTTTATAAAGCTTTATTTTAGTCAGCTATTTTTAGGTTAATCATGGGGTGGGATATCTAAACCAATTATTTTAATTTTAGTACCATATAATCTTTCATAAAGCATAATTAAAAGATACATGCATATATAGCAATGTGTATGTTCATAGAAATATATTTTTGTTCAGAGAAAAAAAAAAGAAGCAAATGTAACGAGTTTTTTTTTTTTTTAGGTGAAAATCCTTTGGCTGACGACCAGAGTAACCATGATATTAACTCAGTTGCTGGCGTTCTGAAGCTCTATTTCCGTGGGCTGGAAAACCCCCTCTTTCCTAAGGAAAGATTTAACGATCTGATTTCTTGTATCAGTAAGTGGACATTTTTTTGGTCTTTTCCCACCAGAATTATTTCACTAACCAACTTCCTGGAAAAGGCAGTGGCCCCCCTCCATACGCCCCCACCCCCACCATTACCCCATTACCACCATATTTCTGAGACCATTTGTTTTCTTTCTGGATCCAGTGCGAGTCATCCTCCCAGCTGTGGCCTCGCCCTCGGCTGAGTGGGCTTTCCTCCTGAACGTCCTCTGGCTCCAGAAAGCCAGGAGCTTCCCACTCATGGCTGGAATTGAGCAGAAAGCCAGGTGCCAGCCGCCTAAGGGAAAGGAGGAAGTTGTAAGCTGGGAAATGTGACCTTTTCTTGGCTTTTGGTTCTTGGTTTTTCTCAACCAGTCTTAGGAGTGGGGTAATTTATCCATCTTTGAATGTTATTTCAAGAAATGGGTAAAATGAGATCAAAGATCCTTATTACAGTGCAGGAACACCAGGTGGTAATTATCTGTCAGTGGGCAACCCAAGCTAATAGGCAGAGTTGCTCTGGGATTGTGTATGACCTATTATGAAACCGATAATCATTGGCAAAGTAAAGCATTGCTGTTTACTTCAGTGGGGGCTTTTTGACACTATACAAAGGAAGGTGAAAATAATGATACCATGAATTAATTATTAGCCACAATCAAGATCCATGCGTCCAAAAATACAGTGTCCCTTTTAAGTCCGAGTTCCCAGCAAGAGTCTAGAGCTGACTTCAATCACTGAGGCTTCATAAGAATCAACTTTTTACTCTTAATAAAGAAACCTCCCTACAGTCCCTCCACCCCCCACCTGAATCAACAAGTCCTATTGATCTGGCCTCAAAAAAAACATCTCACTACTCATCCCTCCTTCCTCATCCCCATCACCTTGGTTTCTCACTGGGGATAGTTAGAGTCTCTTAAATGGACTCTACTTCTAGATTTCGCCTTCTTTTCCCAACCCCTACCCCCTGACCCCGGCCCTGCATTTTCCACACTGCAGCTAGAGTTAAAAAAAAAAAAAAAAAAAAAAAAAACTGGGTTGCTTGCTTTCTCCCTTTTTTAAAACCTATTTCAATATACAAGCAAACTCCCCAAGGTGGGCTGATTGCTTGGTCTCCATTAGTTTGAGACCAGCCTGGGCAACATGGCAAAACCCCATCTCTACTAAAAATAAAAAATTAGCCAGGCATGGTGGCATGCACCTGGATTCCCAGCTTCTTGGGAGGCTGAAGCAGGAGGATCACTTGAGTCTGGCGGGCAGAGGTTGCAGTGAGCCAAGATCATGCCACTGCACTCCAGCCTTGGTGACAGAGCAAGACTCTGTCTCAAAAAAAAAAAAAAAAAAAAGCTAACTCCATGGCATGGCCAATTCATATAATTGAATTCTTCCTCTCTCTGATCTCTCCTACTGCTGCACAGCCCTCTCCTGCTACCCTACCATATTTACTGTATATTTCAGCAGTAGCAGACTGTACACATGCCGGGCCATTTCCCACCTCCATCCACTTGCCTATGCTGTTTCCTTAGCTGTCCGTGATAACCATTCAACATCTGCTGTGATGGCTTTGCCAAATTGGCATTCCTCCCACAACTCTGTCCTCCCCACCACTCCAACCAGGATTAATCACTTTCTCCTCTCCCATTATTCTATTGGGTACGTATGTCCAGAATTTTTCTGATCTCCGCAAATTATAATTTTTTTAACCCCTCTGTCTCCTACTACTAGAGAAGGAGTTTAGGCAGTAGGTTAAGAATGGAGGCTCTGGATTCAAAGAGCCTAGTTCAAATCCTAGCTCTGTCACATACTCATCAGCTGTGTGACCTTAGGCAGGTTTCTTAAGCTCTCTGCATCTCAGTTTCCTCACCTATAAAATAGGGGGAACATTAATCCTTACATCATAAGGTTGTGAGAATTTAGTGAGTTAATATATGTAAAATGACAAGAAGAGTGCCTGGCACAGAATATGCTCAATGAAGTGCCCACAGTTAGCTCCACAGGCCTGTGGAGTAGTTTTGCAGCCCTAACATTTGGCCAGTCCCGAAGGTTAGGAATTAGTTAATTCCTGGAGCATGTTAAGTTAAATAGAATTTATAGATGAAATGAATTGAAAAGTCAAGATTCCACCACAAGTTCTTTGTCTGGCATTGGTGCCTAGAGTCTTGGCTCCAGTTGGGTGTGAATTTCCCGGTCATAATCCTCCCCAGTCTGATGTCCCATTGGAATTCAGAAGTACAGCTGCACGTCCATTCCACGGCCCTTGCGTAGCCTGAGTCATCACAATGAACCTCTGACCCAGCTGGAAAGAAATGAAAAGGAGGTGTCTTACTTCTGGAATTCTCCTTTGGCCATGTCCAAAGATTTCCCTCACATCCTAGCCAAAAAGCTTAAGTCTGGAAAAATAACAAGTGCTGTACAATGCTTAGTGGTTTTCTAGGTCCATACATCATGTCAGCTGTAACATGTACATGTACCAACTGGATAAAGAGTGTTGGGCCACATTGTCAGTTACCATTATAGAATCATTTCACACTTTTATTGGATGAAAAATATCATTTCATAGTGGTTTTTAATAACTGAGGCCATACAGTCAGAAAGATCTAGGTTCAAATCCTAGCTTTACCACTTTCCAACTTTGTGTAAACTTGGGCAAAGATTAATACTTAATATTATTAAATAGCTGTTTCTTCACCTACTTCATAGAGTCTATGTGAAGAATAAATGAGATAGTCCATGTAAAGGGTTTAACATCATGCCTGGCACATAGTAACCCTCAGTAAGTGTTGCAAGCTGTCATCATTACTACTATTACAATTACTCTGACTATAAACTGTGGTCACATATGCCAATACCTGGGTTAGCCACTTATCAATCTGTCTGTTCTGCTAAATATGCATTTCTTTGGCATAACTCACGTGAATTTAGAAATATTAGCGTTATCCTCCAGTTACATTGTTTCCAGCATGATTTTTCCCAGCGCATTAAATGCTTTGTAGCAATCAATGTCAAGCTTTCTCACAATTAGAGTCATATTTAGCAAATATGTAAACTACAAGGAAAAAATCTGTGGAGATATCTCATGTAAGCAGTGCCTACAGTGCTCAAGTGCAAGTAGAGAAGCTACAATGAAATTCCCTCCTGTATTAAAACAATGGATTAATCAAAATCAATGGATTCATAATCCTTGGATTTTAATAGGATTGTTAATGTTTTCATTAGTGCTGTAGTTACAAAGTTTCATAAATATTGAGTAGTCTGCCCCAATCCTATTTTTCCACATTAGTCTTGTTACTTTTAGTGCACAGTTTTACAGAATGGCAGGTTTTTCAAAAACATACATATTGACACTAACAACCTCTTTATATAACAACCCCTTTTCCTCCAACATTTAACCTCTTAAGAAAGAGAGGATTCTTGGATGTTATTATCTCTAAGCAAGCATTTTTTTCTTACCAATGTGACCATAGTGCATTTTTCCTGGATTTTCCTGCATTTTTCCTGGATTTTCAATAAATCCTTTGAGTAGCATAGTATATCTTTTATCATTGTATCCCCTTATCAATGTTGCAGACTTTTGAGGATTTGAACCAAGTTGATTGTCTACAATGTACAAAACTTTCTAGGGATTCAGAGACTTGATTCTTGTATTTAAGAGGCTTAAAATGTAGCAGGAAAGGTAAGATATTTACAAATAAATGCAGGCTAAGTTAATATACGATAGAAACAAAGATTTTGAAATTTTAGAGGAAAAAGGATCTGAGTGATAGATTGTTTTTACCCTTGTCATCTTGTAGCATTGCTGTAATTGGGTTTGATTTTCCCTATTAAAGTAATTTCACATAACAGTTATTTTGTATAGAAAAATCTTCCCTTTTCATCTTTTCTAAGAGTTTGCATAAGTCTCTGGAGCACCCAGTACTTTTTGCTTCCGTATTTTTGGATTGTTTGGGGAAAGGTCTATGTGTGTGTGTGTGTGTGTGTGTGTGTGTGTGTGTGTGTGTGTGTGTGTAGTAGTAGTAGTAGTTATCCAGCCATGTTTATGCTTTATGACCCTGAGTGACCACGTTCTTTGGAAGCTTACAAACATATGTAGTCAAAGGAAATTTATCTTAGCATTCTTTTTTTAAAAATATGCACTATTTGTTCCCCAATTTATTGTACACTTCTTTTTAAAGATTACTTATCTGGATGAAGACATAGTAAAACCAAATGCAACATAAATTTGAAGTGGCAAACTTGGTAGTTTCTCAGTTTCTCACCCAAGAGTTATTTTGTTTTGTTTTGTTTTAACCATGCACTTTGTAAGTGGTTTTGTCAATGCTCCAGGTCATACCCACAAAGTCTGGGCAGCTTGTAGAATATCCCTGCATCATGGCTCTGAGATTTCCTAGGGCATAAGTTCAAGTGACTTGCCCTAGAAAAGCCACTCAAGTAATTCATGTTTTTTTTTCTGACTGCCTTAAGGCTGTGAGCCCAAATGAAACATTTTCATTTCATTTTGCATTAGGTGTTATTATTTAGGTGACTACTTGGATACGAGGAAATGGTTTCTTAAGGGAGAATTTTTTTTCCTATCACAAAACCAACATGTAGTCATTGTAGAGTACCTGAAAAATGCACAAAAGCACATAGAACAAAATATTGTCTACCAAAATTCCATAATTCCACTACCCAAAGAGAACCACTGGCATGTAAACATTTTGTGTACAACAAATACTATGTTTCATGTTAATATACAACATAACCACAATACCATTATCATACCCTTAAAACCAACAATAATTCCTTAAATCATCAAATGAGTAGTCAATGCTTTCATTATTTATTAGGTTGGTGCAAAAGTTATTGCGGCTTTCAAAAACCACGATTACTTTTGCACCAACCTAATGTTATGCAATTAACATGTTATCACTGTAGAAAAATTATAAACTAAGAACAAATCATAATTTCTCTACACAGAGATAATGATAACATTTTTAGTATCTTTCCAGAGTTTTTCTACAGTACCTATGTACTTTGTAAAACAGCTTTATTGAGATATAATTCTCATACTCTACAATTCATCCATTAAAGAGTACGGGCCAGTGGTTTTTCATATAGTCACAGAATTATGCAACCATCACCACAATCAATTATAGTACATTTTTATTACCCCCAAAAGAAACCCCAGTTAGCAAACATTGGCAATTACTCCCCATTTACTCATAACCACCACCACCCCCAGCCCTAGGCAATCACTAATCTACTTTCTGTCTCTATAGATTTGCCTGTTCTGGCTGTTTCATATGAATAGAATTATACAGTATGTTGTCTTTTGTGATTGGCTTTCACTTAGCATAATGTTTTCAAGGATCATCCATGTTACAGTAGGTATGAGTACTTCATTCTTTTTGATTTCCAAATAATAATCCATTTTGTGGGTACACCACTCCTATGTACTTTTCATAAAAATTGTATCATGCCAAGTGACCGCTAATGGATAAGAGGTTTGTTTTTGAAGTGATAAAAATGTTCTAAAATGATTGAGGTGATCTTGCACAACTCTGAGTGTACTAAAAATCATTGGTAAACTGTAAATGGGTAAATTATATGGTATATTAATTATATCTCAATAAAGCTGTTGTAAAAAAAATTGTTTTTGAGACAGGCTCTCACTCGGTTGTCCAGGCTGGATTGCAGTGGCGTGATCACAGCTCACTGCAACCTCCCAGGCTAAAGCCATCCTCCCCTCTCAGCCTCCCAAGTAGCTGGGACCACAGGCGTGCACCACCACACCCAGCTAATTTTTGTATTTTTTTTGGTAGAGACGGGGTTTCACCACGTTCTCCAGGCTGGTCTTGAACTCCTGGACTCAAGCAATACACCCGCCTCGCCCTCCCAAAGTGCTGGAATTAAGGTGTGAGCCACTGTGCCCAGCCAAGGTGTTGTAAAAAATTATACCATGCCGTACTGGCTCTTCATAAACCACTTTTTTAAAACTCAATAATATTATTTTCAAAATATAGCTTTTAGTGACCTTATAATGATTTCTATTTTATGTAACAAATCCCCTAGTTTAGACATTTAGATTGTTTCCAGTGATTTTGCAATTATGCCAAAATACTATGATGAGCTTCTTAGTACCTAAATTTATTTGCCTTTTCTGATTATTTCATGAAAAAAGCTTTTGAACTCTTTTTCTGGTGCTCTAATATATGTTTTTGCTATAAAGTTTTCTTTCAGCTTTATTGACATACATGGTGGTTTTCTCTCTGACTTCTGAATTTCTGTCTGATGCCTTATAATAATGTTCTTAATTTTTCCTTTATCCTTAAAAATATTTAATAGGCTGAGTATCTGAACTGAGTAGGTAAAGCTCTCTAGACTAAGACTCAGTTTCTTTACGAACCTCAATATGATGATTCAGCAGAATAGGAAACATCTATGTATGTATTTCTATAGTGCTGTTATTTAGGAGAGAAATCAATGGTTTAATTCACAGAAGTCAGCCTATTAAACAATTATATACAAAGGTTTGATTAACACCTTGACATTGTTAGTGTGAACCTAAAAATGTCCTGAAGCTGGTGCATTCATCTTGAATGCCAGCTGTCAGGCTGTGGAACTCACAAGTATGTGTGTACCCACTGTTAAATAAACAGTTTCTAAATATGGCTGCCGAGGAATTTCCTTCCCTGTCTTCATACCTAAGGAGAAATTTGCATCTTGTCATTTATTATTCATTTTCTGGCAAACAAATACTTCTACAAATAGTCCACAGAAGAACCAGTATTTTCAGAGTGATGACCATTTGAACTTTTTGCCGTTTGCTGAAGTAACTTGTGTTTTATGGTAAATTTTTCACATGCATTTACATAGAGCTATCTAACCCGCCTGCTGGGAAGTTGGGACGCTAACATGAGAATCTTGCATTGCTGGGAAAAAAAAACATATATTAGCCCAGGGAGCTTTGAGCATGTGATCAAGGTTGGATGAATGCCACTTTTACCTAATTACATGAGACCTTGAATTGTGGAAAATAAAGCCCAGCTTACAAGAAATCCAAGTGAAATACTGATTTTCCTCACTGACAACTTTTCTGAGGGGAAGAAAAGACCCATCTTTCCCTCCAGCATGAAATCGTGAAATTCGCCACACTCAGAGCCAGCTAGGAACGCACATTCATCAGGGTGTCAGCAGCAACCATAAATTTTGCCCGCTAACTGGACTCAGGACAGTAAATGAGTCATTTGTACCAGAGCGAAGCTCCTGTAGGATGCACATTGCGCGCCTGTTGAGCAGCCAGCCAGGTAGAATTGGGAGTCCTGCTCGCAGCCATGACGGTTGGAGGCCTTTGAGACAAATAGACTTGCTACTACTTCAGGAATGCCAGCAGTTCTGTTTTGCTTTGATTTGTGTTGACTGTAGTTATAGAGAATGTACATCTGCCTCACATAACTTTATCTAGTTTTTCTGGTGTCACTTATGTCCTCGTTGCTTTTCCCCTGAAGTCTTTCATTTGCATCCCACAGGCCCCCTCATTCTTTTATTGTGGTAAAAAATATATATATATATAATATAAAATTTACCATGTTAACGATTTTTAAGTGTACAGTTCAGTGACAGTTATCACCACTGTCCATTTCTAGAACTTTTTCATCTTCTCAAACAGAAACTCGGTACTCATCAAACAATAACTCCCCATCCTCCTGCACCTCAGCCCCAGACCCTGGCTTTATCTCTTCTGCTTTCTGTCTCTATGCATTTGCCTTTTCCAGGTACCTACCATAAGTGGAATCATATAACATTTGTTCTTTTGGTGACTGGCTTCAGTTAGCATAGTGTCCTCAAGACTCGTGCATGTTGTAGCATGTGTCAGAAATGTTTTTCTTTTGAAAGCTGAATAATACTCCATTGTGTGTGCATACCACATTTTGTTTATCCACTCATCTGTCAGTGAACATTTAGGTTGTCTCTACCTTTTGGTTATTATGAATAATGCTACTCTGAAACTGGTGTACAAATATTTGTTCCCTCAATTCTTATTAAATAAAATTTTAAAACTGCCTTTAAGAGGTAGAGGGACTAAGTTTAGAACCGAGAGATAGAAACAAGAAGATCTTGAATTAAGATTAAACTTCCGGGGATGGTGGCTCATGCCTGTAATCCCAGCACTTCGGGAGGCCGAGGCGGGCAGATCACTTGAGGCCAGGAGTTCGAGAGCAACCTGGACAACGTGGCAAAATCCCCTCTCTACTAAAAATACAAAAATTAGTTAGGCATGGTGGTGGGTGCTCCTAATCCCAGCTACCTGGGAGCCTGAGGCATCAGAATCACTTGAACCCGGGAGGTGGAGGTTGCAGTGAGCCGACACGCCCCACTGCACTCCAGCCTGGATGACAGAGTGAGACTGTCTCAAAAACAACAACAACAAAACCTCTTGGAAGTAATGCCTATGTCCTGTAGTTATAGAGAATGTAGCCTCCAGAGTGACTTGCCATCTATGGGATTTGACAAATATTAAAGATGAATAATATAGTAAGAGTGGTTCTTTTTACATCCTTTCCTTTCCTTTTGTTTTTAACTCTAGGACTTCAGAACTAGCGTTAAGCTACAAAAATCCTGTCCCTGATAGTTGACCTTAACTTTATGATTATTAATTTTTTTTAGAGATGATGTATTGCTCTGTTGCCCAGACTAGAGTGTGGTGGTGTGATCATAGCTCACTGGAGCTTCGAACTCCTGGGCTCAAGCAATTCTCTTACCTTAGCCTCGACCTTAACTTTAAAATGAGGATTTGCTGGGAGAATGAGGAAACTTCACTTTTGAAACACCCAAGATCCTCAGTAAACAGCGGGAGAAGTTTTATTGTTGTCTTAAGAATAAATCATAATATGTATAATTTCGCTTTTAAAGAGTTTTTTCTTTTTCATTTTTAGAGACAGACTTTCTAGATACAGGTATGCCAAATCATCTTTGTCTTCTTTAAAGCAGCAACAACATTACACTTTTTATAAAATCAGCTATTTTAGGTCATAAGCATTCAACCAGTTAATTTCTGATATAATAATGCAGCTATGTTGAAATAGTATTTAAAGGTACAAAATTCACATTAAATTCTCAATGACTTGCAAATTACTTCATCTTTAGGCATTTCATCTTCCCTCTCTGTACAATGTGGTTTTGCCTATATCACATGAAGTTGTCATGGAGATACAGCTTACTCTGGGACATGTCTTGATCCTACTAGGACCGAACTGGGTGGAAATGTTGATAACTTAATTATTGAGTTATTGTGGCCTGAGAGAACTTATACACCTGTTGAATAACTTCTTTTTTAAGCATCTTATTCCCTCTTTTCAGGGAAAAATAAATCAAGACCATTGCCTGGGAAGTATGTTAACAAAGTGCTTGTATGCAATAGACGTAACCCTAATCTGCCTTATTCATAGCGTTATATTTTCTCCATTTTGAAATATTTTACAAATAAAAAAGGCAAAATGTAATATATTCAATTCAGTATTACTAAGATCACACTATTATAAATTATAGATTTATATTGAAAGAATTAGGATGTTAATTGCATGATAATGTTTTACTTACATTCTGGTTCAAGAGTTTCTGAAATTGCATTTGGTAAAAGATGACAGAGCTACAGTTCCAACTTTGGCATTCTTAAAGGTGGGAATGGAAGTGGTTTTTTCTCAGGAATCCTGATAAATTATTGCTTGTTTTGTCAGCTCATTCTTGGTTAATCAAGAATATTCCTAATAGATTTTTCGCACCTTTTCAGCTATGCAGAAGGGAAAATAGAATGCCCAGTTTGATAATAAGTGGAAAACAGCTGGGGTCAGCACTCAAGATTCCAGGGAAATGAGCTTGACAAGAGTAATTAAGACAGTGGTTCTCAACCCTGGCTGCATAAAAGAATCTCAGGCATCAGCATTTTTAATCTCCCCAAGTGAATCCAAGTCAAGGTTGAGAACCACTGAAAGAAGAGGAATCAGAAAGGGAAACTGAGTTAGGAGAGTATTTTGATAGTCTAAGTTAGAAATAATCAAGACTTCAATTAGAAAATTAGCAGTGAGATATCTAGAAGTAGAAACTACAGGACTTCTTTCCCATTCAAGGGAGAAAAATGAAGCAACGATATCATCTTAGAAGTGATGTTTGTAACCTTGCAACTGGATGAGGTTGCCATTGAGGAGAACCAGGTAGAAATCTTTGAGAGTTATCCACGTTTATAGGTGGAAGAAGGTTTAAAAAACAATAATAATGAGAATGAGTTGACTATGGTGTCAGAGGCTATGGACTGAGAATTTTCAAGTATTTTCACGAATATCTCGAGCAATTAAGAACAATATGGTGATGTAAAAGTATAGGAAGCTTCAGAAATGTTTTCAAACATACTACTTTTTTGGAAATATTTTCTCAAATGTATGCTTACTGGGTATCTTCAAAGTTGTACTTTGTAAGGGTACAGCTTTACAAAGTGGTAGTCTTGGGATCCAAGGAAGGCAGCCAGACTTATGAAACAGAAAACAGACTTGTGAAACAGGCTTATGAAACAGGACACATAGGTTGTAGTCCCAGGTCTGCCCCTTCTAGCCTGCTGACCTTGGGTATGCCACTTGCCCAGTTCTCATTTTCCTAATCTGATAAATGGGGATGACAGTGTGTGCCCTGCCTACTGCAAAGTTTATTATTCCTTTTAACTTAGCAAATGTGAAAATGTGTTTTTAAATATAGAGAGAATTATACAAATAATGTGTTGTAGTAGTAACCTTTTTGCTGATGTTCACAAGCACTTTAGTATTGAGACACTTTGGACGGTTTGCATTCCTGGTAAAGAGGTAGCATAACACTAGTCTCAGGTAATCCTGTCTTGGGGGAGCTCACCATCCCACAGGGAAGACGAGATAAGGAAATAAATAGCTATAAACATCAGGGCATGCATCATATGAAGGCAGGAATTGTATTGCTAATGTATTCCTAGTGCTTGAAACCTGGTAGGCTCTCCTAATATTGATGGTATAATGTAATACAAGGTGAGAAGTCATATAAGTAAAATGCAATGGTAATTTTGAGAAAGGAGAGATTCTAAACCTGGCACATTGCCTGGATCATAATCATAGACAAATATATGATGAATTAATGCATAACAGTTGGGGGAGAGGTGCCATGCCCCAGAAAGCTACTTTGGTTAGCATGCAGCAAGAAGTTGAAATCATATCAGATGCAAAATTTAGAATTAGCAGCAAAGGAAAAAATGGTTTTTAAATCTAGAAGACTCTAAATTACTCAAAGCCAAGTCCATGAAAATCAGAGAGAACAGTGAGGGTCAGAGGAGACGCCCTCTGGAATGGTGGTATACCCAAACCGATCATTTATTCACTGTTTTGGTTACAGTTGGATCTCACACAAGAGCAAGGTGTTGCTTATATTCAGATGTGTACCAGTAATACATGTACTGCAATGTTCTGTTTTAAATGTGGCAAGTGAAAGGACTCTGACCATGTCATCTTCTGTCTGTAGGAATAGATAATCTCTATGAGAGGGCGCTTCACATCCGCAAACTCCTCCTGACTTTGCCCAGGTCGGTCCTTATAGTGATGAGGTACCTCTTTGCCTTCCTCAATCAGTAAGTACCTGAATGCTCTGACAAAAGGCCCATCTGAATTCTGTCTTTGTTCTTGGATCCTCTAAAATGTACATTGGGTTCCATTTATCAGCAGAGTCAAAGAGAAAAATGATTAAATATACGTTGAAAAATGTACTGAAGGTACATTTTTCCTCAGCAGATCAACGTCATTGATAAATGAAAGCCCTACCCCAGATGTAAAAACTGTGGCCACAAATGCAAAGATATTTAAATATTACTAAAAAAAAAAAAAAACGTTTCAGTGAAAAGTGTTATTCACTGTTTTTCAAACTTCCATCCAAAACTGTCATGAATGTTTTTGTCCAAATGATGTAAACTGGCTGTTCACTGCAGAAAATTTCTGTGACTTTTTAATATTGTAGTCGGGGATGGAAGAAAATCATAGATGGGAGCTATACACAGATCCAAAAAGAATTTCTGCAAATTCACTGTAATGAGACCTTATCGAGAAGAAAATACCTCAAAATGTTCTCTTAAAGTAACAAATCTTTTAAATTACTACATTATTTTCAAAGAACTTTATTCTATTTCAGCAACTTGATTTTCAGCTGTGCTACTTCCTTCTGTATGGGTTCCGTTGTAAGAACAGCTTCCCCAAGTCCTGTCTAAGAGTCCCCTTGCTACTCAACATTTCAGTTAAGCAGCTGGAAATAAAGAAATGCAGGGGGAATCAACTTACTGAGTAAACTTGGGGAAATGCCTTCTCATGCTAGCATGGATTCTCCTTTCCTAAAATTTGGGTATTTTGTTTTCTCTATTTCATGAGACATTTGGAGTTCTCAAAAGCCACGGTGATTTATTACAATCCTGCTGACTAGTCCTGAAATCATATCCACTCAGCTTGACCCCAAGAGCCAAGTATCATACAATAGGGAAATGTTGGCAGAGAACCATGCAGATGAGACTCTACTGCTGACCTCTGGTGCCTAAAACATTCACAAATGATAGTAGCAACCCCTTTGTACATTAATCACCACTGGAAATAAGCAGTATCTAGAGAGATAGGTTTAAACTATGTTTAGGCTAGACACTGCACAATTTTACCTTTAAGGAAACACAGTCACTCAGGCAGTTTTAAAAATCCAGAGGCTTGCCTGTCCCCCTACCACCACCACCACCATACCCCAGGATGGAGTACCTTGCGTTCCTGCGGGCCCCCTCCATACCATTCCTACTAAATCTTCCTGACACACCTGAACAAAATGCATTGTAAACTAATAATCCATAATGGACTAGGAAAGCAGTCTGTTAATTAAGAAAGTTCTCAAAACCTGAACCTAACCCATCATGCATCTCAAAAGAATGGCAAATGCACCATGGGCGTTGCTGGCATGGCTTCCAGTTGTTCTACCCAGAGGCCCCCTGGCTGGGTGCACCTGCCTTCTTGCAGACACAAGGGCCCAGCCTCTAGGGCAGCATGCTTGGGATGGGGATTATGAAAAGAGAGATTAGCTATTATTTTTTACTGCAAAATCAAAAGTTGGAAATAACATTTTTACATCAAGTTTTTGTTTGCAAGCCCACACTAAAGACCCAGAAAGATTAACTGTGACTGTCCCCACTGAGCTGAAGTATGTCTTTTGGAAATTAGGCCATTCTTACTCAGAATCTCCATTTTCAAGATGATCTGTAACATGATCATTTACTGTTATTGTGATTTTTTTAAAATATTGTGTTTGAGAAATGGCAGAAGGGAAAGACATATGTTAGCTGTGGAAATTATGATTTTGTATTTTCTACTTCCTAGACTATCTTATTTCCAAAAAAAGGGTAAAGTATCATGTCATGTAGTATCTCAGTGTCTTTGTATCTGTCATCATCTCACAAAGGTAGTTGAGTCTCCTTTTTCTCCTTCCATTTGTCATATGTTCACCTGGATTTTACATTTCCTTTCAAGATTGACATTCTATACACTGAAAGATAACATATCTAAACTCTCCCTAGAACAGGGAGCATAGCAACAAAGAGCTGGCTTAGTTTGAGTCACTGTGAAAATATTTCACAAATACCCATTGAGTAGAATGTAGAAATTAGTACTAGACAACTGGAAATCTCCCCCACAGTTTGCAGGCCTTGTACAGGATAAGAGAATTGAGGATTCTTTTCCCCTTTTCTTGTATTTATAATGGCTTTTGTGACACTGGTTGTCACCTAATGTTGAATGTCTTACCCAAAAGCAGATTATAAAGCCTGGAGTTATTTGCTCCTTTCAATAGTTACAAAGAAAAGGTTCTTTGTTTTCTTCTAGGCTTTCCCCAGGATTTATAGGAGAAAACTAAAAATCTGAGATAGATTTGAGTGGGGAGAAGACAATTTTAAAGACATCCATGAAGCTTTGTGGAAATCCTTACTGTGTATCCCAAATTCACTTGAGGAGCATTTAGAGCCTGACAGCCATATTTGCAAATAAAACTCATTTACGTGATCCTGGTCTCCATTGTAGTGAATGTTATATTAAACCCCCTCCTGACTTTGAAAAATGCTACTTAGTTAAGCAGATAGGACTTAGAATCCCCTCTCAATTTCTACTTAGTTAAGGTCATAAGTCGTTGCACTTTCTTTGGAGTTTGCTGAGCCAACTTAAAGTTGAAGTATCTTATTAAAGTATTGAAGTATCTTATTATTAAACATTTATATCCTTTTTTTCTCTTTGTTCTTTTATAACTCCTTTCTTGTTTCCTTTTTTAGTCTATCACAGTACAGCGATGAGAATATGATGGACCCTTATAACCTGGCCATTTGCTTTGGCCCAACATTGATGCCTGTCCCAGAAATACAGGATCAAGTGTCTTGCCAGGCACATGTGAATGAAATTATCAAAACCATCATCATCCACCATGAGACTATTTTCCCAGATGCTAAAGAGCTGGATGGCCCTGTTTATGAGAAATGTATGGCTGGAGATGACTACTGGTAAGTCTAAGAATTTTAGTCCCCCTCTCCCACTGAAAATTATGGAAATATAGCTATCAATTTGATTAGAAGAGTTTCCCATAAGCCACCAATGCTTCCAACTTAAAAGGAAGAAGCAGTAAAACTTGAGATAAATTTTTAGAATACTAAGACCCATGGAAACTCATATTCATCCCTCTCTTTTCTCCAAGGACACTTACCTTTCAAATAAATCTACCCTATCATGATTTTTGTAGAGAAAAAGGGTTTTGATATTATGTAGAGCTATATTAACCTTTATCATTACATTAAATCAAGAAAAGATAACAGATTGACATTTTATTTTTCGGTCTAAATCAAAGGTTTTGTTTTCATATAAAGCGTTTTTAAATTCTCATTTTAAAGGAGCCCTGTCAACCAAATGTATTTTCATTCTTAACTTTTCATTTTCACTCTTACTAATGAATATAATTCTAGCTATAATTATAGTTAGACCTTTAGATCATTTTGAGCAAATTTATTATATTAGTATATTTTTGGGATAAAATTTTTAGCATGGCAATATTGCCTCCCATTCCATCCATGTTGCTGCAAATGACAGGATCTCGTTCTTTTTATGGCTGAATAATATTCCATTGTGTAGATGTACCATAATTTCTTTAATCCATTCATTCATTGATAGACACTTAGGTTGTTTTCACATCTTGGCTATTGTGACTAATGCTACAATAAATATGGGAGTGCAGATATCTCTTCAATATACTGATTTCCTTTCTTTTGGATGTATACCTAGCAGTGAAGGTCATTATGTTAAGTGAAATAAGCCAGGCAGGAAAGACAAATATCACATGTTCTTACTCATATATGGAGCTAAAAAAATGGATCTCATAGAGTTAGAGAGTAGAATGATGGTTACCAAAGGCTAGGAAGGGAAAGGGAATAGAAAGGATGAAAAGAAGTTGGTTAAGGGCTATAAAAATAAGTTAGGTAGAAGGAATAAGCCAGGTGCAGTGGCTTGCACCTGTAGTCCCAGATACTTGAGAAGCTGAGGCTGGAAGATCATCTGAGCCCAGGAGTTTAAGGCTGCAGTGAGCTCTGATCACACCACTGCATTCCAGCCTGAGCAACAAAACAAGACCCTGTCTCTAAAAAAGAAAAAAAAAGGCTGGGCGCAGTGGCTCATTCCTATAATCCCAGCACTTTGGGAGGCTGAGGCAGGCAGATCACTTGAGATCAGAAGTTCGAGACCAGCCTGGCCAACATGGTGAAACCCCGTCTCTACTAAAAATACAAAAATTAGCCAGGCATGGTGGCGCGTGCCTGTGGTCCCAGCTACTCCGGAGGCTGAGTCAGGGGAATCGCTTGAACGTGGGAGGCAGAGGTTGCAGTGAGCCGAGATCGCGCCACTGCACTCCAGCCTGGGTGACAAAGCAAGACTGTCTCAAAAAAATAAAAAATTTAGAAGGAATAAGCTTTAGTATTCAGTAGTACAGTAGGAAAATTATAGCTAACAATAATGTATTGTATATTTCAAAACAGAAGAATTGTAAGGTTCCCAACATGAAGAAAAAAATAAATGTTTGAGGTGATGGATATCCCAGTTACCCAGATTTGATCATTACACATTGTATATGGGTATCAAAATATCACATGTACCCCTAAAATATGTACAACTATCATATATCAATTTAAAAAATAGCAAAGAAAAAAACTTCAATTTCTTAAACCCCTATTACATCTCAGCTGCTTAGTGCACATGACCTCTTTTATTTAGCATGACCACTCTACCAAGTAAGTTAGGAAAGGCCAAGGAGCCTTCCAATGCTTAGAAGTAAATCGAGGTTAGGTGGGTGTGATTCCAAAGCATACCTGAGTCTTCTTACTCAGCATCCTCCCTGCCCAACTCAGAAACTGCCCTGTGCAGCTACGATTCAAGAGCAGCTGGAAATAGGTTTGTCTAAATCCCTTATTCTGGACCCTGTTCACAACACTTTCTTTCTCATTTTCTTACCAAAGATTAAGTAGAAGTGGAATGAGTAGCTGAAAGATAGTTAAATAATTGAAAGTCCTTTTTTTTTTTACTTGAATCATAGTATGGTCATATGCCTCAAGAAAACTGAGTTGACTATTTCCAGAAGTACTGTTTTCTAAATTAAGAACGAAACATACTAGATTCCAGTTCTGTAGTATATACACCAACTTTACACATGAAGTTCAATTCAAAATATTTACTTGAGTACTTACTATGGGCAAGATACTGACTGAGCTTGGCTCTGGGAAAGTAAATGAATGCAACTCAACCCTGCTGAGATACACGATTTTATTTTCATCATTGTATTTGTTTTAAGGCCAGTACCAAAGGTCTGGTTAGCTTTTTATTTTTTTTTTATTTTTTTGGAAACAGCATTTCACTGTGTTGCCAGGCTAGAGTGCCGTGGCAGAATCTTGACTCACTGTATTCCCACTGCAACCTCTGCCTCCCAGGTTCAAGCAATTATCCTGCCTCAGCCTCCCAAGTAGATGGGATTACAGGCGTCCGCCACCATACCCAGCTAATTTTTGTATTTTTAGCAGAGACAGGGTTTCACCAGGTTGGCCAGGCTGGTCTCAAGTTCCTGACCTCAGGTGATCCGCCCACCTTGGCCTCCCAAAGTGCTGGGATTACAGGCGTGAGCCACCGTGCCTGGCCTGGTTAGCATTTTTAAATATTAGGGCTACATCAGTAAGCTCTGCTGTCTTGTTCATTTTATAAAAGAGCAAGTTTGTAGATGTCTGGTCAATATTATTTGATATATTCTAGGACATTTTGTGATTGCTACTTTTTCCAAACAGAGTAAAGGTCCTGTGATAGTCTTGCAGCCAATAACGTGTGCTTGATGATGTCTATCTTTTTCTATGGGTATTGCTCATTTTAAACAGGAAGTCAACAGTGTAGTCGTTATACTTGTCCCCCAACATCAGAAATGTAAATGGGCTTTTACGGTAATAGTAGGTTTATATTTGTGGCCCATGTATTCCATTTATCAGCACACATTTGAGGATTCATGGTGACAGTGTTAAGGGATAAGTTTTAAAAGAGGATAAAATCATGATTCTCATACAGATATGCAATGAACATGTGTCAAGAAAAAATGGTAAAGCTGCCACAAGCAGTTCAAAGGAGACATCAGAGAACCACCAATTTATATGTAGTAAAGGAATAGCAAAATGAATTTGTAAAAACTGGTCTATCCATAGGGCAATAATCATATTCTACCAGAATTCAACTAATTTGTATTGCTGTGGATAAGAATTACTTACAATGCTATCCATTTTTTACAAGTTAACTTCCGTCTTATAGAGTTATAAAATAACCTAGTCAAAGATGATGTATATATCTAATATATATTCCCATAGGACAGCATAATCAATGGAGGTGCCAGGATTCCATTGACAACCTATCCAATTACTCTTTTGCCCTTATAGAGTCTTATAGTTTTCATTACAGTAGCAATTGCTCATTATTAAAATTCTATCAGGCTGAGCATGGTGGCTCACACCTGTAATCCTGGCACTTTGGGAGTCCAAGGCAGGAGGATCAGTTAAGCCCAGGAGTTCGAGACCAGCCCAGCAAAATAATAAGACCCTCATCTTTACAAAAAAATTAAAAATTAGCCAGGTGTGGTGGTGCACACCTGTTGTCTCAGCTACTTGGGAGGCTGAAGTGGGAGGATCACTTGAGCCTGAGGCAGAGGTTTCAGTGAGCCAAGATCACACCACTGCACTCCAGCCTAGGCAGCAGTGCAAGACCCTGTCTCAAAAAAATTTTTGTCTATTTTAATTTTGTATGAATTTCCATTTGTATTCTACAGTGACAGCCCATACAGTGAGCATGGTACATTGGAGGAAGTGGACCAAGATGCTGGTACAGAGCCCCACACAAGCGAAGATGGTATGCTCTGCCCTTATGCTATCATAAAACCAGTCTTTATATCCCTATTGTAAACAATTGCTTGTATTAAAATTTTAGAGGCAAAGCACAGTGGCTTCCACCTATAATCCCAGCACTTTGGGAAGCCAAGGTTGGAGGATCACTTGAGCCCAGGAGTTCAACACCAGCCTGTGCAACATAGTGAGATCCCATCTCTACAAAAAAAATATGAAAAATTAGCCAGGCGTGGTGATGTGCACCTGTGGTCCCAGCTACTCAGGAGGGTGAGGTGGGAGGATTGCGTGAGCCCAGGAGTCCGAGGCTACAGTGAACTAGGATAGCGCCACTGCCCTCCAACCTGGGCACAGAACAGACCCCATCTCAAAAAAAAAAAACTAGTAGATTAAAAAAATTCATAAAATATGTGTAAGGTATAAAAAATAACATTACAATGAGAACCAATGGAACCACCACCAAGCTTAAGAAAAAAGACTTATTGTTTCCTTTGCACTTTCGTGATCCGACTGCTTTACTTACCCCCTCAGGAGTAACCACTGTGTTTGTGTTTTTAAATAGTTTCTTGTTTCCTTTTCTATTTTCTTAAATCTTCTATAAATGGGATCATACTGTATATATTTTTTGTGAGTTTTTTCGACTCAGTATTATGTTCCTGATGTTCATCTGTGCAGTTGCTTGCAGTTTGAACTGTTTATTTTACCACTGTATAATATTCCATTGTATGTATCTATCCTGTTCTTGATGAATATGTGAGGTATTTTCTACTTGTTGCTATTAAGAACAGTGCCACTATGCACCATTAGGACATTTTGAACATGTCTCCTACTGAAAATGTACAGGAGTTTCTCTAGGATGTATGCCTAGGAGTAACTGTGTCTTCAGCTTTACTCTATAGTGTCAAACCATTTTTATGAAGACAGTTGCTACTTACAGTTCCCCAGAAAACGGGGCATGCCATGCTATGGGAGGCTACCTGGGGAAGCATCAGGAGGCAGAGGGAGAGTGAAGACCTTGGTGTGCTTTCCACAGGAAGGAATGGGTGAGGCAGGGTAAGCAGCTTTAGGGTTGCCTAGTTGGAATAATTTCAGCAGGCTCTGGGGAATTAGGGGATGTCCCAAGTTGTCTGGTACCTGGCCCTGGGGTGCTGAGAATAGGGCAGCAGTGGCCTGGAGTGGGAGAGCCTGATAATCAGGGTGGTGGGGTGTTGGCTCCAATGGGCAGGTAGGTGTTTGAAAAGTTTGCTTGTGGGTGAGTTGTTGACTATCTTCAGAAATTGGCTAACCCTAGAGGGACTGTCTCTCCAAGGTCAGCAAGGCCCAAGATGTCAGAAGATAAAAGACATGGTTGATAATGTGTTTATTTATCTTTTGTAAAATTCCCATCAAGTCTTTTGCCCATTTTTCTATTGAGTTTTCTGGGCTCTTTTTGTTTGGTTTCGCTTGGTTTTGCATTTAGTTGTTTTTTTATTTGATTTGCAAGAGTTCTTTGTGGGTCCACATCAGGTCCTTTATTGGGTATATGCTTTGCAGATATCTTCCCCTGCTCTGTAGCTTTGTTTTTAAAATGCTTATTATGTCTTTTGCTAAACAGAAGATCTTAATTTTAAAGTAGTTAAATTTATCAGTCTTTTCCTTCATGGTAATTTTACTTCACATCTCCTTTAAGAAATCCTTCTGTGTCTTGAGGTAATAAATAATTCTCCTATATTCTCTTATTTTATTTTATTTTGGTAAGAACACTTAAGTGTACAGTAGCTCAGTGTTGACCGTAGGTACAGTGTTATACAGCAGATCTCTAGAGCTTGTTCACCTTGCTTGACTGAAACTTTATTCTCCCTTATTAGTAACTTCCCATTTCCCCCTTCCCCCAGCCTCTGGCAACTACCGTTCCACCCTTTGATTCTATGAATTGGATTCCTTTAGATACCCCATATAAGTGAACTTACAATATTTGTCTTTCTGTGTCCGGCTTATTTAACTTAGCAAAATGTCCTCCAGGTTCATCCATACTGTCACATATGTCGGAATTTCCTTCTTTTTACAATCTGAATAGAATGCCATTGTATTTACCTATATTTTCTTTATCCTTTCCTCTGTCCATGGACATTTAGGCGATTTCTACGTCTTGGCTATTGTGAATAGTGCTGAAATGAACATAGGAGTGCTCTTCAAGATCCTGATTTCAGTTATTTTGGATAAATACCCAGAAGTAGGATTGTTAGATCACATGGTAGTTCTATTTTTAAGTTTTTGAGGAATCTCTGTACTGTTTTCTAAAGCAGCTGTGCCATTTTGTGTTCCTACCAGCAGTGTACAAAGGTTTTAATTTCCCCACATCGTTGGTAACGCTTATCTTTTTGTTTTCGTTTTTTGTTTTTGAGACAGGGTCTCACTCTGTCACCCAGGCTGGAGTGCAGTGGCATGATCTTGGCTCACTGCAGCCTGGACTTCCCAGGCTCCAGTGATCCTCCCACCTCAGCCTCCCAAGTAGCTGGGACTAGAGGCACATTCTGCCACACCCGGTTAATTTTTTGTAGAGATGGGGCTTTGCTGTGTTCCCCAGGCTGGTCTTGAATCCTGAGCTCAAGCCATTTACCTGCCTTGGCCTCCCAAAGTGCTGAGATTATAGGCGTGAGCCATTGTGTCCAGCCAACACTTGTTATCTTTTGTTTGTTTTGTTTGTTTCCTAACACAGTGGGATAACCTCATATGTGGTTTTGATTTGCATTCTCCTGATGATTTAGTGATGTTCAGCATTTTAAAATATATCTGTTGGCTGTTTGTATGTCTTCTTTGGTGCCTTCTTTATTTATTTATTTAGAGACAGAGTCTGTCTGTCCTCCATGCTGGAGTGCAGTGGCATGATCTCAGCTCACTGCAACCTCCACATCCTGGGTTCAAGTGGTTCTGCTGCCTCAGCCTCCCGAGTAGCTGGGACTACAGGCATGGCTAATTTTTGTATTTTTAGTAGAGACAGCATTTCACATGTTGGTCAGGCTGGTCTCAAACTCCTGACCTCAAGTGATCCACCCACCTCAGCCTCCAAAAGTGATGGGATAACAGGCATGAGCCACTGCATCTGGCCCCATATATTATTTTAAATCCTTTAAGGTTTTGCTTTTCACACAGAAGTCTTTATTCCACCAGCAATTTATTTGGGGGTATGGATACATAATTGTCACAATTATCTCAGTATTAATTGTCCTTTCTCCACTGCTCTACATCTTTGTCATAAATGAAGTGTCTTCTGTGTGTGAATTTCCTCCTGGGCTCTACTCTTTTCTACTGGTCTACGTGTCTATCCCTATATCACTGTCCTAATTTTGATACCTTTTAATAAATCTTAATCGTTCATAAAGCAACACTTCTGCTTTGTAATAATTCTTGGCTCTTTGCAATTCCACTTAAATTTTAGACTCAGTTTTTCAAGTTCTTCAGACAAACAAAACCCTCTAAAGCCCAACTGGAGTTTTGATTGCCTTTGTATTAATTCTACATATATTAATATGGAGAGAATTGATATCTTTACAATATTCAATATTCCAGTCTATGAACATATTTCCAGTTATTTAATGTCTCCCAAATAAACTTTTTATTCTTTCTCTGTAGAGATTTTTTTCATTTTCTAACTTAAGTTGAAGGCTTAACATTCATTTTCAACACTTTTTACTTTTTAATATAAACATTTAAAGCTGTCCGTTTTCTCTAGTACTTCTTTAGCTATATGCACAAATTCTTTTCTTTTTAACTCTTCAGCTGTAACTAATCTGCTTTAAGCATATCCATTGAATTTTTATTTTTTAATATTATTTCTTTCTTTTTTTTTTTTCTTTGGCAGAGTTTTGCTTTTTTTGTCCAGGCTGGAGTGCAATGGTGCAATCTCAGCTCACAGCAAACTCCGCTTCCCAAGTTCAAGTGATTCTCCTGCCTCAGCCTCCCAAGTACCTGGAATTACAGGTGCATGCCACCATGCCCAGCTAATTTTTGTATTTTTAGAAGACATGGGGTTTCACCATGTTGGCCAGGCTGGTCTCAAACTCCTGACCTCAGGTAATCCACCCACCTCAGCCTCCCAAAGTGCTGGGATTACAGGTGTGAGCCACCGCGCCCAGCCTTTAAATATTATTTCTTTCTACAAGTTGTATTTGGTGTGCTTTTATATCTGCTGCTTGATCATTTTTTATAGTCTCTGGCTGTTTATTCATCAGTGCTTCCCATCAGAATACGTGTCTGATAATTTCCATATGTCTTCCCAAATTTGTTTTGTTGGCTCTCACTCATTGAGTCTTATTTTCCACTGTGTTTGTAAATTTTGTACAGATTTCTTGGAACTTTAGGCTCAGTGGAAGGTAGATTCTTCCAGAGAGGGTTTTCATGTACTTCTGCCTGGGTTACAACCAGCCTGGGACAACATTGAATTTTTGGCTTGAAGTTTTTCAAACCACCCAAGTAGTGCAAATTTAAACTGCAAACCTACCTGAGAACTGGAATGTGGATGGGATTCTCAGATGATTTGTGTCAAGGTTTAAGATAGGTTATTTCCTTAATGGGGGTGGAGGGCAGGGGAGATGGTTACAATCTATGGAGAGGTATTGAGAGCTACAAGGGGATAAGATTTCTAGAACTAGATGTTCTAGAACTAGAAGTGTTGTAGAAAGTTCTAGAACACTAGAGTGAAGTCCACTCTGAAACTGAGGGTGTAATTCTCTGAGGAGGGGAAGAGGCTTAGATTCCCTAACACTGGGCAAGCCCTGGACTTAATCTCCTATGAAAAAGAATCTAAAAACTTAAGGGACCAGGCTAGAAAAATGCCCTCAAGGCAAAATCTGACTCATGTTCTAATGTTCTGCTTACCTCTCTGGGTTCCCACTTTCATTGCATTTTGGTCTTTAGTATTCTTTACTGTCTTGATAGCTTATTAATGTAATTACAAAGGTTGGTTGTTTGCTTTTAAATCCAGCATTTTTTGTTCATTCTAGCAGGAGGGTAATTAAGGTATCTAGTGTCCACTATCTGCTAAAAAAGAAAGCTTCTTTGTGTCTTTTTTTTTTTTTTTTTTTTTTTTTCTGTGAGACAGGGTTTCCACTCTTGCCCAGGCTGGAGTACAGTGGCACAATCTTGGCTCACTGCAGCCTCAACCTCTTGGGGCCAAGTGATCCTCCCACCTCAGGCCTCCTGAGTAACTGGGACCATAGGCATGCACCACCACGCCTGGCTAATTTTGTATTTTTTGTAGAGACAGGGTTTCCCTATGTTGCCCAGGCTGGTCTCAAAACTCCTAGGCTCAAACGATCCTCCTGGGATCCAAAGTGCTGGGATTAGAGGCATGAGCCACCCACGCCCCGCCTTCCTTGTGTCTTTAAAAGTAAAATCAGTTGACATTTTCTGAACTTAATTTACAAGACATCCCTTAAAGTGAGAGCTTCTATTTCTGTAATGTTGCTCTTTTTTTATTTTTATTTTTTTTCTTTTTCTTTAGAGACAGGGCCTTCCTGTGTTGCCCAGGGTTGTTTCAAACTCCTGGCCTCAAGCAGTCCTCCTGCCTCAGCCTCCCAAAATGCTGGGATTACAGGCGTTAGCCACCATGCCCAGCCTGTGATGTTGCTTTTGAAAGTCTCTGAGTCCTCCTGAAACCATCCTTTCTTTTGGGTTTCTTTGTTTCTCACATGGTTTATTTCTTTTTCACTGCTGCCTTCTCTTAGGTGTTTGCCTGCTTTCCCCAGTAGCCAGAAAAGCCAGGACAAAGCCCAGCCATCTCTCTTCCCAAACATGAATCTCACCATCATGCCATCTGCCTTTTACCTCTTGACTATAAGACAGCTTTGCCGAGTGCTCTGTGTTTTAGATAACATTTTGACCATGTTCACCTGATTTTTCTGGAAAGAAAAACATTGCTTACAAAGGACAGATATTCTCACCCGCAGCCAACCTCCAAAATCCTGTAACTAAATTAACTACAGTATCAATTATCCTTTGATTGCCGAGGTATTGTATTTTTTCTCTGTCATGGATCACTAGAGAGAGTAGCTTTTGTTTCTGAAAGGCTATCACAGAACAAAACCATTCTCTGCAAGGACAGTGGGTAACAGATCTAGGAGAAAAATGTCAGCAACAGCAAGGTCCCAAAGAGAAAGTGTGATCACATTTTATATAACGTTACAAGAAATGGAAATATAAGACTTGACAGCACCAGGCAGTCAGGGAATCAGCTGTGCTGAATTGTCTTCCCTTTTGCACAAAATTGTATTACCCATGCAGGAAAACGAAGTGATCATGTTGCACTCTCACTATTATTGTTATTGATAGCAGCAGTAGCAGCATTCTATGAAGTCTCTGTAGGACCTTGAAGTACTGTGAGGCTCTCTATATGAAAGAGGCATAGTGTACCGTGCCCTGAGATTGATTTGCTCTGCAATGACCAGACTAAGATGTGTGTAAATAGCTTATTGATTGACACTTGACTGTGAAATGGCTCTCACGGGAGTAGAAAGAGTAAAAATAATGAAATTGCTGAGAATTACTAGTTGATGTACTAGGACTGCCAATAAAATGTTCTGCTGATTTATCTGGTCATCCTGTCATAACCTGACCACATTTGAATAAATAAGCAGAGTCTGATAACCCTGTTGCTTGTTTCAAAAAAATAATAAAGCCAGGCGCAGAGGCTCACGCCTGTAATCTCAGCACTTTGGGAGGCCAAGGCGGACAGATCACGAGGTCAAGAGATCGAGACCATCCTGGCCAACATGGTGAAACCCCATTGCTACTAAAAATACAAAAATGATCGGGGCATGGTGGCATGTGCCTGCAGTCCCAGCTACTCGAGAGGCTGAGGCATGAGAATCGCTTGAACCCGGGAGGCAGAGGTTGTGGTGAGCCAAGATCACGCCACTGCACTCCAGCCTGGCGACAGAGCAAGAGTCTGTCTCAAAATAAAAGAAAAGAAAAGAAAAGAAAATAATAATAAGAGGAGATGATCATAGAAGTCATGATTGTGCAATTATAATAAAATATGTATATATCTGTTGAATAGTCTTAACTATGTTGAATGGCCAGCATTGACAGTGTGTGATTGAATGTCATTAAAGAACATTAATGGTTCTGTCTTTATTTCTGTAACATAAGTATATGTAGACTGCATACTGTATCATGTGCTGGTAACTTTTAAATTTTTTAAGTAAAGCCAAATACAAATATGTGGGTGTGTTCACACAGGAATTTGCAAATTACATGTCCTGAAGTTCTTGTAAATAGCATGCCACGTCTGTAGTCCTAGCTACTTAGGAAGTTAAGGTGGGAGGATCACTTGAGCCCAGGAGTTTGGGGTTACAGTGAGCAATGATTGTGCTACTATATCCGGCATGGCTGACAAAATGAGACCCTGTCTCAAAAAGACAAAAACTAGCATGTCTTCGTTCTTCCATGGGGTGTTTATTTCTTTTTCATAGGAATAACTGGGGTACATATTTGGGTATTTGTCATCTCAAGTCAACCAGGATTTATTCTTTAAGTTTTAAACTATAATGAGATCATTCCCTTTAAATGTAAAGTTATAGTCCCTCCTCTATGAAGCAGACACATAGATGTTTAATAAAGCTGCTATTTATATTGTTTTGGTAAAATATAATTTGGGGGAATACCAGAGTGTTAACATATAATCTAAAAGTTTTGTTCAATTGCTAAAGGATTTATTTATTTATTTATATAGAAATGAGGTCTCACTGTGTTGCCCAGACTGGTCTCGAACTCCTGGGCAACACAGTGATCTTCCTGCCTCGGCCTCCCAAAGTGCTGGTATTACAGGCGAGAGCCACCATGCCCAGCCACTAAAAGATTTAAACTGGTGTTTTAAACATTATCCTTACAACTACTTTGTTGGGAAGCCTACTGTGCAGATTATAGTGTTGTGGTTCTGCGATACAAAATATTATTCACCTCAAACATTATCCACTAGAGGCCAGGCACCTATAATCCCAGCACTTTGGGAGGCCATGGCTGGAGGATTGCTATGTTGCCCAGGAGTTCGAGACCAGCCTTGGCGATGTAGCAAGACCCTGTCACTATTTAAAAGAAAAAAAATTATCCAAAGCAAAAAGAAGGGGTATTTTTGTCTTTATTTAAAATGTTTGGCTGAAATTTGACCAGGGCCTTTATATAATAAGGTGAAGCCTAAGCTTTTTAATATGTTTGTTGGTTTTTATGCTTTTGCCTTCTATGTCCCAGAGAATTTTGAATATATCAAATGAGAAAGAAGCCTAGCTGTTTGTCCAAGAATTTCTCATGCAATATTACAAGTACAATGGCTATTGCAGTAAATTTTGGAAAAATAAACTCTTTTAAATGGGAAGGTTTGCTACCAAATAGAAGACAACTTCCTGGGCAATTTTCGAGATAGGCAGGTTTTAATTTCTTCTGTGTACACATATTCTGGAGTATTTGGAAATGAATACATGCTCAGTTTTTAGCAAATGATGTATTGTTCATTGCATAGGCATATTCCTATAAGCATATGCCCCTTGCCTTGGCCCCTTTTTGTCCTGTTTATTATTGAAGAGAAGTTTACTCACCTTTGTTGATTACAAGGCTAAGGATGAGGTATCTGTGGGAGAGAGGAGCAAAGATCATAAGGCCTCAAATTGAGGAGCTTCTTGCAATAAGATAAATCACAAGGAAACACCTCTTTGGTTGCTGAGTTTGTCCTCCTGTTTGCCTTCAATATTTGTGGTCAGAATTAGATCAGAACTGAATTCCAATTGTAAGCCTGGCAGTTGATATCTTTTTTTTGTAACTTATTATTTTGAAATCATTGTAGATTCACAAGCTGTTGTAAAAAACAATACAGAGAGATCTCGTATACCTTCTGCCAGTTTCTGTCAATGGTGATATCTTACAAAACTGTAATATCATTTCACAAGCAGGAAATTGACAGTGATACAAACCATTCACTATATAAATGTTTCAGCAGCTTTACATGCACTCCTTTGTGTGTGTGTTTACTTAGATCTGTACAGTTTTATCACATGTATAGCTTTGTGTGACCACAACCCATAGTCAAGATAACAAACGGTTCCATTACAAGGAACCCTTGTGCTACCCTTTTTAGCCACGGCCACTTCCCTCCATCACCTTCCCATCCCCAGCCTCTGGCAACCACTACTATATTCTCCATCTCTATAATTATGTCATTTGAAGAATGCTGTATCAATGGAATTGTATGGTATGCAATCTTTTGAGATTGGCTTTTTTCACTCACCATCATTCCCTTGAATATCTTTTGATCTCGAGAAAAATAAAAATTTTGAATCCATTTTTTTAATTTGGACAGAGGGCAATGTAAAGCATATTTGTTTCATGGTTAAGATCCAAAATTTGTTACTGATGCTAGAGAAAAAAATCGGGATGACCGTCAGTGTTAGTTTGAAGATTTGATGGTGCCAGAGGGCACATGGGGAAATTAAATGTATTCACTATTTATTGTGATTTTACTTGACTTTTCCTTAAATAAGCCGGTAAAGCATAAACTTCCTAATGTTCTGAGATGGTGATTTTTTTCCATGTTATAAATGGTATTAACATGTTACAAGGAAATTCCCTCAGTGTCATCTATCAATGTCAAAATCATATTGAAGCAATTGTGGAGGATATTACAACGCAAGGAGAGATTTTATATATCCTATTGGAAAGTTTAAAGTATTTTTTTGACTGTCATTATATCTCTAGTAAGAGGCTGTGGAAATGAAAATCTAATGTTCAGTTTTTCTTTGCCTGAAAAACTGATGACGGCAAGAGAATGTTTTTCGGTATCTTTTTAAATAGCCTCTATTTTCTCCTGCCTTCATAATGTGTTGATGACTGTTCAGTCTAGATATTAAAATGGTCTTGATTATTTGAAGCCTCATAGAGCCCTCACAGATAGGATACCATGCCTTCCTAACAACCCTGTTTCTCACTGTTTTCTGGTGTGTTCATTGTAGAATGTGAGCCAATAGAAGCAATAGCCAAGTTTGACTATGTTGGGCGGTCCGCCAGAGAACTATCCTTCAAGAAGGGTGCCTCCCTGCTGCTGTATCACCGTGCATCTGAGGACTGGTGGGAAGGCAGGCACAACGGGATTGACGGGCTGGTGCCTCACCAGTATATAGTGGTGCAGGATATGTGAGTAGTCTCAACTTTGATTGCCTGAGCGTTCCCAGTAGAGGACTCCAGCCATTGTTCTTAAACTGACCTTGGTCTTGTGAGAAAAGGGCAGAAGGGATTACAGACATAAAACTTCAGAGCTAGGCACAGTTCCTTACCTTGCCAGTGGCTCTTTGCTAACTAAGTCAGGGCCCGGGAGGTTTGGAGCAAGAACTCAGGGGAGACATCTTCTGAAGCTTTCAGATTGTTAGAAAAATAACCTATGCATAGAATGGCGTTAAGAGCTAAGTGACATTGGTAATTCCAAAAACAGCGGTGCTCTTCTCTTGATGTCTGTTTACCGTTTCAATTCCAGATTCCCCAGAGGAAAGACACGGACCTAAAGTCAGAGGGAATCATTGCTATGCTGTTTTTTGTTTTGTTTTGTTTTTTGCCGAGGAGAAAGCTCTAATTTGAAAAGTATTTAAAGACATGGGAAGATAGTCATAACATATTAAGTGAAAGAAACAGGTTGCAAAATAATGTGTAGTCCAAAAGTAGCTTTTTAAGGAAAAGACAAATATAGCACACAAAAGGTATACAGTGGCTGAATGATTCAGCCTAATTTCAGAAATGTTAAAATGTGTATCTCGGAAGCCAAGAAATGTGTGTATATACAGACACGTCATATATATCTGAAATATCTACATATAAATATATTCATATATAAAATAAATTTGCATAAATATCTGTACAGTCGTGTACCACACAATGACATTTTGAGCATCAATGGACCACATATATGATGGTGGTCCCATAGCATTTAATATCCTATTTTTACTGTACCTTTTCTATGTTTAGATATGTTTAGATACACAAATACTTGTTTACACCATTGTGTTACAACTGTCTGTAGCATTCAGTACAGTAACATGCTGTGCAGGTTTGTAGCCTAGCAGCAATAGGCTCCACCATGTAGCCTAGGTGTGCAATAGGCTCTACCATCTAGGTCTGTGTAAGTGCACTCTATGATGTCCCCACAGTGATGAGATTGCTTGACAACGCACTTCTCAGAACTCATCCTCGCTGTTAAGCAACACGTGACTGTAGTATAAATGCCATACATATGTATGTGCACACTCACAGATAATGTATCCCAGGCATAGAATAGAAGATGGAGGAGGAGATTTCTCAAAATTCTAACAGTAGTTGTCTCTGGATGTTATATTATGGGTGATTATTTCAGTCTTTTTTGTATAACTGAAATTGCTGTTGTACCTGTAATGAAATTGTATTGCTTTTATAATGAAAAGTTGTTTTAGTAAAAGAAGGGCTTTCATACATAATGCTATTCATACATAAATGCTATTACGTAAATTTTTGTCTCCACTCATCTAGCAAATTTTGTAAAATTTGTAAATCTAGTAAATTTGTCTCCACTCATCTTACCGTTTCAGGGATGATACGTTTTCAGACACTCTGAGCCAAAAAGCCGACAGTGAGGCCAGCAGTGGGCCAGTCACGGAAGACAAGTCCTCATCCAAGGACATGAACTCCCCAACAGACCGTCATCCTGACGGCTATTTAGCCAGGTAAGTAGAGCCTGAGAATCAGGCCCCTAAGCCTCCATTCCTCCTGGGGCCATGAGGAGCCACTGCACCCTCAGCCTCGCAGTACTGCCCGGTGTGATAAGCTCTTCTGTTTTCTCCCTGTTTCTGTGAATGTCTAGGCAACGAAAAAGAGGAGAGCCACCCCCTCCAGTAAGGCGTCCTGGCAGGACCAGTGATGGCCATTGCCCGCTCCACCCTCCACATGCCCTTTCTAACTCCTCAGTTGACCTGGGATCCCCGAGCCTTGCCAGTCATCCCCGGGGCCTGCTGCAGAACCGTGGCCTCAACAATGACAGTCCTGAGCGGAGGCGCAGGCCTGGCCATGGCAGCCTGACCAACATTAGCCGGCACGACTCCCTCAAGAAGATCGACAGTCCTCCCATTAGAAGGTCCACGTCATCAGGGCAATACACGGGCTTCAATGACCACAAGCCACTGGACCCAGAGACAATTGCTCAGGTACGATGCTTTTAATTACATAATTGCATTTTAAGTAACTAAGTGTGATGTAGGAGGTGTGAAAGATTTACTTTACTTTACTTTATTTACTTTATATTTCTGTATAGAACCAACTAAAGAAAACAGAAACAAAACCAGCTCATTCTTTAACTTAGGCCCTGACTGTGAGTCTTTTTTGAACAATTTGTTACTGGAAGGGCCCAAAGGTTCATAGGGATTTAAACAGAAACATGACAAAAATGTAGGACCCAGGACATTCAAACCTATCATTGTGAATAGCCAGAAAAACTTTGAAAAAGAAGAATGGGGAAGCAGTGGCCCTACCAGATCCTAAATGCATTGTAAAGCTCGTAAAACAGACAGATGGATGAAACAGAATGGAGAGCCCAGAAACAGAAAAACCTTAAAACAGTAGTCCCTCCTTATCTGCAGGGCATATGTTTCAAGATCCCCAGTGGATGCCTGAAGCCACAGATAGTACAAACCCCTACTGTATATGATAAAGATGGCACTTTCAACTTAGAAAAGATGAGACCTAATAAATAATGTGATCAATAATAGATAGACATTTGAAGAACGAGTCTGGATCCTGTGTACCTCCGAACACATTCAGGTCTTTGCTTCCCCACAGTGACTGCAGAGAGGGGCTGTGTAGTTTTCTTCTAATGACTAAAATTGACCAAGTCAAAGGGAAACAATACTAATAAATTCGCCCATCATTCTACCATTTTTCCTTCTGGTTCTGGCTCTTTTCACAGCACAGGCCATGAGAAAATATGTTTGTAGGCCTGGTGGGTGGCTTACACCTGTAATCCCAACACTTTAGGAGGCTGAGGCAAGAAGATTGCTTGAGGTCAGGAGTTTGAGACAAGCCTGGTCAATATAGCAAAATCCCATGTCTAAAAAAAAATTTTTTTAATTAGCTAGGTGTATTAGGATTCTCTAGAGGGACAGAATTAATGGAATATATATACATATAAAGGGGAGTTTATTAAGTATTAACTCACACGATCACAGAGTCCCACAATAGGCCGTCTGCAGGCTGAGGAGCAAGGAGAGCCAGTCCAAGTTCCAAAACTGAAGAACTTGGAGTCCAATGTTCAAGGGCAGGAAGCATACAGCACGGGAGGAAGATGTAGGCTGGGAGGCTAGGCCAGTCTAATCTTTTCATGTTTTTCTGCCTGTTTTATATTCACTGGCAGTTAATTAGATGGTGCCCATCCAGATTAAGGGTGGGTCTGCCTTCCCCAGCCCACTGACTCAAATGTTAATTTCCTCTGACAACCCCCTCACAGACACACCCAGGAGTAACACTTTGCATCCTTCAATCCAATCAAGTTGACACTCAGTATTAACCATCACAAGTCTACCCCTTATCAACTTGAACCCATAAACATCTCCTGAGATCGTACATAATTTTCAAATAAAAACAATAACGTCATAATTACGCCTAACATAATACAACTGTCCTTTCCTATAACCGGAAACGCACCAATCCCCAACCCAAATGCTATTACATAAAGTTAGCAATACTTAAATGCTGATAGGAAGTCAATATAATCTTATGTCACATGCTAAAGGAAAAAGGAAATAAAATGAAGATATTTTCCTAGTACAAGTGTATACATGCACAAACATGTTTTTAACGAAGGGAGGAGGAAATACTTATGACAATTACAGTCCCTGTTTCCACGTGGTCATAGCTGGTATTGATGACTACCTTCTACTACCCATTCTGTATTCCCTTTGCCTTCAGCAAGCACCTCAGCAGGTCGTGTTTTTGTTGTTGTTGTTGTTGTTGTTGTTGTTGTTGTTTTCCTGGCGGAGTGACCCAAACCTTCATCCCTGAAGGGTCTGGGCCATTTGTAGTCCTGCCTGGATTGGGCTATTGTAGTTTCCCATTGACCTTAATCACAGAGTGTGGTAATACTAAGAGATGCCCTAATGGATCTCCTGTATTCCATGCACACTCTTTTTTACCTGCATTGTGGAGTAGTCGACTGATTTCATCTTGATAGTCTGAGTCAGTCACCTGAGCCAACACTGTAACTCCCTTTTTAGTCTGTTGCCTTAAAGGTAGGAGGAGCCCAAAGTGTCCAGGTGGCAATCTTAACTTAATGGGATTGTTGTCATGTCTCCTGGTGGCACGTTCCTCCCTCTGGAACTGAGACCTCTAGGCCAGCAGAACATAATGTCGTGGGAATAGGAAGTAAAAATGTTGCTAGCGGGTCACTAGGGATAATGATGAGTGGTGCCACTTCCACTTCCACCTCTTGATTCCTGGACCCATGAATCCTGGCTATGGGAGAAACCGCACCATATATTGGACACTGATTCAGAGCATACACAGCCTTCTGGGGGACTTTGCCCCAGCCCTGCAAAGTATTGTCACGTAGTTGGCGTTGCAGTTGTGACATCACAAGACCAATCCACCATTCTGTCAAGCAAGCTGCTTCAGGATGATAGGAAGCATGATAAGACCCATGAATTCCATGAGCATGAGCCCACTGCCACTCTTCTTTAGCCGTAAAGTAAGTGCCTTGGTCAGAGGCAATGCTGTGTGGAATACCATCATGGTGGATAAGGCATTCCATGAGTCACAGATGGTAGTCTTGGCAGAAGCATTGCGTGCAGGATAGGCAAACCCATATCCAGAGTAACTGTCTATTCCAGTGAGGACAAACCTCTGCCCTTTTCATGATGGAAGAGGTCCAGTATAATCAACCTGCCACTAGGTAGCTGGCTGATCACCCCGAGGAATGGTGCCATATCAAGGGCTGTGTTGGCTTCTGCTGCTGGCAAATTGAGCACTAAGCAGTGGCCATAGCCAGGTCAGCCTTGGTGAGTGGAAGTCCATGTTGCTGAGCCCATGAGTAACCTCCATCCCTGCCACTATGGCCACTTTGTTCATGGGCCCATTGAGCAATGACAGGGGTGGCTGGGGAAAGAGGCTGAATGGTGTCCACAGAATGGCTCATCCTATCCACTTGGTTATCAAAATCCTCCTCTGCTGAGGTCACCCATTGGTGAGCACTCACATGGGATACAAATATCTTCACAGTTTTTGTCCACTTAGGTCCATCTACATACCTCTTCCACAAATTTCTTTGTCACCAATTTTTCAATCATACTTCTTCTAAGCCCCTGACCATCCAGCCAAACCATTGGCTACAGTCCACGAATCAGTATATAATCACACATCTGGCCATTCCTCCTTCCATGCAAAGTACACAGCCAGGTGCACTGCTCGAAGTTCTGCCCACTGGGAAAGATTCCCTTCACCACTGTCCTTCAGGGATGTCCTAGAAAGGGGTTGTAGTGCTGCAGCTGTCTGCTTTCGGGTGGTGCCTGCATATCATGCAGAACCGTCTGTGAACCAGGCCCTAGTCTTCTCTTCCTCTGTCAACTGATCATAGGGAGCTCCCCATGAGGCCATCAGTGCAGACTGCGGGAGACAGTAGAGACCCTGGGCAGTTGAGCCACTTCCTCATGTAACTTATGCCTTCAGGAGTTGCTTGAGCTCGATCACGTATATACCACTTCCATTTGATGATGGAATGCTGCTGTGCACGACCCGCTTTATGGCTAGATGTGTCAGAAAGCACCCAGTTCATGATAGGCAGTTCAGGTTGCATGGTGACTTGATGACCCATAGTCAAATGTTCAGTTTCCACTAAAGCCCAGTAACAGGCCAAGAGCTGTCTCTCAAAAGGAGAGTAGTTGGCCAGGCACAGTGGCTCATGCCTATAATCCCAGCACTTTGGGAAGCCATGGTGGGTAGATCACGAGGTCAGGAGTTCAAGACCAGCCTGACCAATATGGTGAAACCCCATCTCTACTAAAAATGCAAAAATTAGCCATGTGTGGTGGCAGGCAGCTGTAGTCCCAACTACTCGGGAGGTTGAGGCAGAAGAATCGTTTGAACCAGGGAGGTGTAGGTTGTAGTGAGCCGAGATTGCGCCACTGCACTCCAGCCTGGGTGACAGAGAGAGACTCCATCTCAAAAAGAAAAGGAGATCAGTTATCTGCAGAAGAAGGCAGGGCCTTGCTCCAAAATCCTAGAGGCCTCCACTGTGATTCACCTATGGGGGCCTGCCAAAGGCTCTAAACAGCATCCCTATCTGCCACTGACACCTCAAGCACCATTGGATCTGCTGGGTCATATGGCCCAAGTGGCAGAGCAGCTTGCACAGCAGCCTGGACCTGTTGCAGAGCCTTCTCCTGTTCTGTACACCACTCAAAACTGGCAGCCTTTTGAGTCACTCGATAAATGGGCCAGAGTAACACACCCAAAAGAGGAACGTGTTGCCTCCAAAATCCAAATGGGCCCACTAGGTGTTGTGCCTCTTTCTTGTTTGCAGGAGGGGCCAAATGCAGCAACTTATCCTTCACCTTAGAAGGAATATCTTGATAGGCCCCACACCACTAGACCTCTAGAAATGTTACTGAGGTCAAAGATCCCTGAATTTTAGTCAGATTTATTTCCCATCCTCTAGCACACAAATGTCTTACCAATAAGTCCAATGTGTTTGCTACTTCTTGCTCACTAGATCCAGTCAGCATAATGTCATCAATGTAATGGACCAGGGTGATATCTTGCGGAAGCGAAAAGCAATTTTGTTTGCATAAAACCTAGTGTGAGACCTGGCATACAGTAAATGCTCAATAAAGATTTGCTAAATGAATAATCTAAGATCCTGATATTAAATCACAGTCTCCAATGTGAAAGTGCTCACATTCAATCTAGTCGCAGAAATGAATAGGGAAATCAGTTACCATTAAACCGTGCCATGAGGGGTGTGCTCCAGATGAGTGGGAGAAGCCCTGGGAATATGTCGGGAAGAGACATTTCAGGCACCAGGGCAGTGGTTCTCTACCATCTCACACAACACTCTGCCTTTTTCTTTCTTAATTGTGCTTAAAAAAATTATATATATATATATATATATATATAAAATAATAATAAAATTGACAATCTTAACCATTTTTAAATGTATAGTTCAGAAAGGTATATTCACATTGTTGTGAAACATCTCTCCAGAATGTGTTCGTCTCGCAAAACCAAAACTCTGTACACATTAAACAGCTCCCATTTCACCCTCCTCCAGTCCCTGACAACCACCATTCTACTTTTTGATTCTATGAATTGGACTCCTTTAGATACCGCATATAAGTGCAATCATACAGTATTTGTATTTTTTGTGACTGGCTCATTTCATTTAGTGTAATGTCCTCAAGGTTTACACATGCTGTAGCACGCAGTAGGACTTATTTCTCTTTAAGGGAAGTTTTTATAATTTACATTTTTTTGTATGTATATACCACATTTTGCTTATCTACACACTCCACCTTTTTGAAACAAATTTATTGTAACTTCCCCCCTTTTACTATCTGAAATAAATTGACTTTTTTTTTTTTTTTTTTGGGGGGGGGGGAGATGGAGTCTCACTCTGTCACCCAGGCTAGAGTGAAGCGGCACCATCTCGGCTCATTGCAACCTCCATCTCCTGGGTTCAAGCAATTCTCCTGCCTCAGCCTTGAGAGTAGCTGGGCGTGTGCCACCACGCCTGGCTATAAATTGATTGATATATATATTTTGAAAAAATATATATAAAGCTCTAAATAGAATATAAAATAAAAATAAAGGGAAATTGATATTAACACAATTAAATGTATTTCAGTTAATTATTGACTACACTAGAAGACAAATGAGGTAGTGATGCTTTCACCTACATGGTAGAGTTTCCATAAATGCAATAATTAAAACTTCATGTTGATATGGGAGTATTCAGTTAATTGGGTTAACTCAAATTCCATGAAAAGAGCTTCCATTAGTGATAATATTTCTCCAAAATGGCGCACAACCCTTGGTCATACTGTTCCAATCAAAACAAAAAATAACTTTCCTAAAACAATAACATTCCTAAAAAATTTAACACCATCCAAAAATTATTTTATGTTTATATATTAGAAAAAGAGGTTCTAGACTCAGGTTCTTAAGAAGAGAATTTTCACCTATATAAATGTCTGGAGGACATTAAAAAGTTGAACAAGGTGCAGGAAAATTCACTGCATGTAAACTCACCAAGGCAAGATACCTAATATGTCTGACCCTGCCCATCAACTGCCAATAATGCAACCTTGTTATTGTGACATTTAAAATCACACACATACACCATATTACAAAAATGCCCTGTAGGAGACAGTACCACTTTCATTGAGATCCACTGGAAAATTGTATCAGAGGAAGACTTAAACTGAATTTCAAAGAACTTCTTGGAATTAGCCATGTGTGTAATAAGTGCTCAAAAATTTGTTGAATGAATGAATGAAGCCAGATTTTTTATTTCTGTTATATTTATTTCTTGAGAAATTATTGCAGTATCTAAATTTAAACTTCTATCATAAAAGTTGAAAAACTTGGCCTGGCATGGTGGCTCATGCCTGTAATCCCAGCACTTTGGGAGTCCAAGGCAGGCAGATCATGAGGTCAGGAGTTCAAGACCAGCCTGGCCAACATGGTGAAACCCTGTCTTTACTAAAAATACAAAAATTAGCCGGGCGTGGTGGTGTGGGCCTGTAATCCCAGCTACTTGGGAGGCTGAGGCAGGAGAATTGTTTGAACCCGGGAGGCAGAGGTTGCAGTGAGCCGAGATCATGTCACTGCACTCCAGCCTGGGTGACAGAGCAAGACTCCATCTTGGTGGGGGGGAAAAGTTGAAAAACTTTTTGTCAAAAGTTTTCATAAACTTTTATCATAAGTTGAAATAGAATTCTGTATTAATAAGTCAGCCTGCAGATGTGGCAGCCTACACCTATAATCCCAGCACTTTAGGAGGCAGAGGCAGGAGGCTTACTTGAGCCCAGGAGTTCAACACCAACCTGGGCAACTAGCAAGACCCCATCTCTACAAAAAATGTAAATATTAGCCAGGTGTGGTAGCACACACCTGTGGTCCCAGCTACTCAGGAGGTGGGAGGATCATATGAGGCCAGGAGGTCGAGGCCGTAGTGAGCCGATTCACACCACTGCACTCTGCCTGGCTAACAGAGTGAGAGCCTGCCTCAAAAAAAATTTTTTTTTAAGTCAGCATGCAAGGCAGAGACCATTAGAAGGCTACCCTAGGGCCTTAGGAAGGCCAATGTTTGAGACATGGCTCCATGAGCCATTATATCTCAGTTTCCTGAATCAAGAATCAAAATGGTGATTGTGTGAGATGGCATTATGTTTATATATTCTGCAGACTATGGAGTCAAAGATATTCATACTCTGCTGGGCCGTTTACTTTTGAAATTAAGTGTCTGGGTTTCTATACATTAGTATTCGTTATTAGTCTGTGCTTTCTCTCTTTCTGATTTTTCTTCAATAGGATATTGAAGAAACGATGAACACAGCTTTGAATGAACTCCGAGAACTGGAGAGACAGAGCACAGCAAAGCATGCCCCTGATGTGGTGCTGGATACCCTGGAGCAAGTGAAAAACTCTCCCACCCCTGCCACTTCCACGGAATCTCTCAGCCCTTTGCACAACGTTGCCCTCAGGAGCTCTGAGCCTCAGATTCGACGTAGCACGAGCTCCTCCAGTGACACAATGAGTACTTTCAAGCCTATGGTGGCACCCAGAATGGGCGTGCAGCTGAAGCCTCCAGCCCTTAGGCCAAAACCTGCCGTTCTTCCAAAAACAAATCCTACCGTAGGACCTGCCCCACCTCCCCAGGGTCCAACAGACAAGTCTTGCACAATGTAAAAACCAGCCAAGCAAGGCCATAAAGGGAGGCGACTTAAAAAAGAAAACGGATTAGTGACAAAAGTCACTGATCCATAACTTTCCTTAGTTTTGTGCTTATAACTGGAGATCTTTTGGCTTTTCTATGTTGTCGAATGTAATGTCTGAGACTAGCTAAATTAACACGGGCATTTGTATTTTGTAATTTTTTTAAATAACTGGACATATGTCATTTTAAGGACAATAGAAACACTTAGACTTACTTGAAAATCCGATGCTGCACCACTTGTAATGAAGGCAACACTGCTCTCCACATTGTACAGAGCTTCAGGTTTAATTTAGCCCAGGTGAGTCAGAAAGGTGGTGACCTGAAGGCAGAAGAACCTGAATTCCACGCCTCATTGGAGTATAGCCAGTGTTGGTCTGTGGCACTTGGGCTGAAAGGTGATAATGGCATTGCGTGGTAGCTGACAATGAGCACCTTCAATTCCATGTGGAGTGGGGTTTAGCTCATGCAAAAGACTTGCAGTTGTCTCCATGGGACGATCCCAGTGGGACTGTCAGCCCACAGCTTGAGTGGATTGGATGCTTGCCTCTTTCCTAACAGTTATTTCCCCGGGTCCAGCTTAAAGACTCGGTGGAAGGAGGTAGAACCTCTGCTGTTATTGCTTGAACTTAACCTGGGAAAGGAGAGGAAGACATCATCTCCAAAGCTATTAATGTCACTCCTTTTGCGAGCATGATTAGGCCCTGAAGATTTCCAAGTCCCTCCCCTACACTTAGAAATGATTAGAAGGGTTTAATTTTAAAGACTTTCTGGTTCCACTACTCCACGAACTCCTCCGAAGATCCATTGTTCAATAACTGCCTAGAAAATGTTTCTATCTCCTCCAAATCCCTGTGTTCTCCTCTGTGGAAATGAAGGCAGCAAGAAGCACCTGAGGCCTTGGTTCATGCAGTGTTCTCTTTTGACTAAATCACCTAGGTTCCTTTAAACATGCTACAAAGCCCAGGCATGGCAGTGCACACCTGTAGTCCCAGCTACTCAGGTGGTTTACACAGGAGGATGGCTTTAGGCCTAGTAGTTCGAGTCCAGCCTGGGCAGCATAGGGTGAGACCCTGTCTCTTCAAAAAAAAAAAAAATGCTACAAAGGCCTGATGATCATAAATTTGAAATCCCAACTGTCCTCTCCATTTGTCTTTGAGCCAACCCTGAACTGGCCCTGGTACCTGAGTAAGAGCTACACAGGGCCATCAGCAGAACGTGACCTTGTGGTTCTCACCCAATTGTGTACCTCACAACCACAACTTCTTTTTCTTTGTCCCTTTTCCCTATTTTGTTTTTGTATGTGGTTTCTACATAACTCCCATTGTCAGCTGAACTCTCAATTGGAGACCCTCTTTCTCTGGCATCCTAGCACACAGTCAGTTTTTTAAGCCTATATTTATGCTACATTTTCCCCTTATCTTAAGAAAATTTGCTTTGATTTCCATTCTCCTACCAGCAGCAGCTGATATCACCTATAGACCTATGAGCATTTCATCTACTCTATCATTGAAGTTACTGATAAAGATTTTTGTTGTTGTTGTTGTTGAGAAAAATGGATTCCCAGAACTAATCCCTCTGGCCCACCATTAATTTCCTTCTTGGTTTCATTTCAAACTGGCAGCCAATTGCACGCCCATCTAAGAGCTACACAGTGTAGATTTTACTTCATCAGCCCACTGGTGCATGCAACGTGCAGAAAAGAATTGGGATCTGTACTAAAATCAAGATCTTTACTTTGATCTCTACCTCAGTTTCTCAGTCTAGTCATTCTATTGCAGGAAGAGATTAAATTGATGAGCTATTGTTACCTTTCAAAGTCACACTGCTGATTGCTTGCCTGTGGCCTAATTTCACAAATGAATAGTGATTTTTTTCCCATGTATTTCTAGGTATGGTAAACTTTTAAACCCCCAAATTTCATAGCCATACTTTTTGCCCATTTTGAAAAAGAAGCCCAGGACAGCACCTTGTCCAGCCCCTCCCCGTTTCTTCTGAGCTTTTGGGGTCCTTCAGCACCCTTGGACACCGTGGAGATCCAGCCAAGACTGAGCTTTGAATAGCACTAGCCCTTTTAAACAATCCTCACAAATTCCTTAGGAATTTAAACTTTCCAAAATAATTCCCCACTTTTTTTTTTTTTTTTTTTTTTGAGTTGGAGTCTTGCTCTGTTGCCCAGGCCAGAGTACAGCGGTGCAATCTCGGCTCCCTGCAACCTCCATCTCCTGGGTTCAAGCAATTCTCCTGAGTAGCTGGGATTACAGGTGCCACCACCACGCCCAGCTAATTTTTGTATTTTTAGTAGAGATGGGGTTTCACCATGTTGGCCAGGCTGGTCTCAAACTCCTGACCTCAGGTGACCCACCAGCCTCAGCCTCCCAAAATGCTGGGATTACAGATGTGAGCCACCATGCCCGGCCATTCCGCCACTTCTTTAAAATAGTAAGAATTCTTAAAAACCATATTCCTTGTTTAATGAAAGAGTAAGATGTTAACAGAGGGCATCAAAGGGCCAGAGGTGTCTTTGAATTTATTTTTTTTCAATGTGTTTTCTGAGCTTCAGCCTTAGCTTTTCAGATCTTCCTCCTGCCTGTTCATTTATTCAGCCTTCTATCTGGTCATCCTCCCCAGCGGCTCCTCTCTCTGAGGTGTCCACCTGTGGTGGAATGAGGATTGCCTTTCTGTGCTCCCCATCAGGACTTTGCTGTCTTGGCCGGCAGGAGTCGTGCTGCTGCAGTGCCTCACAGGCTGTGCCTTCTTTCAGGAAACAGCTCCTAATACTCTCCCATCACTCACTTTACCTGTCTCCATCTTATTTCCCTATACTCCTATTGTCACCTTGAGACTTTTTTTTTTTCAATTCCAAATGAAGGGTATGACCTCAGAGTGAGTGAGGACTCAGTAAAGACTCACCTCTTCTTACTTGGTTTATTAAATGTCTTCAGATTCCAGAGATAAGACAAGGTGGCCACTTCACAAAGAATCCAGTATCATGCTCAGTAAAGCTCATTAAAAGCCACTGCAGCTGAGAAGGTTCACAGCCCTTCTTTATAGCCACAGAGGCAGCACACAGGGGAGGTGGGAAGACATAGGGAAATGAGAGAAGAAGGAAAATGAGGCCTTGAGGTGTTCTGCCCCCAGTTTCAAGGAGCTTATCAGGCTTCATGTGCAATTTGGGGAGGGGGGCATTTTGATGGTGGGTAAATGATGGCTCTACAAAGATTACCTGACTCCACTTACACAAGAATATGTGTTCTCAGCTGATATAACTGTTCACATCCGATCCATAGAACTCACTGAAGGAGATTCACCAAGTCAGCCTTTTGGACTGGGTTGGGGTTTGGGGAGTGGATTTGGGGAGATCGAGAAAGGTACTTAGTACACATTTTCTAATGGGCGTTATGTGAACTGTTTGAACCTGCTGAGTGGCGCTTTGTAGAGCTCCATGTTCACATTCAGGGTCAACACCATTCAACAGCTTTGCACATCTTCGTACAACATAATCTGGCTTTGCTGCTCCTTGAGCCACCTGTAGAATAATTTATAGCAGGGTCCCACAATCTACTGCAATGATAGTGAACAGTTATCAGTGGATATAGCACTCCAAGAGTCAAATTGTATCAGTTAAGGGTTTTCTAACTTTTGCTATCCCCCCCTCACCAAAAAAGGGGGGGGTTGTAATCTAATCAAAGAAAAGGAAAAGAGGGGTGGGTTGGTAGTTGTGTCCTTAACATTTAGGAATGACATAGCCTCTGGAATCTACAAACTGAAGCAACTTTCATCTGATCAGCCTTGGAAATCCAAAGTTAAAGAGCCTATGTGTCTCTTGACGGGGGGTTAGAGGATTCAAATTTGGGATGATGCTCATTGATTCCTGACCACAGCAGTGAGGGGCCATTTTTTGTGCAGGAAATGTGCTTGGGACTCAGTCTTGTTTTCGATTATCCACCACAGAATCCCTGAGACACAGAGCAGCTTAGAAGTCTCTACTCATGCGTAAATAGAGTTCCCTACTCCAGACCACCTGCCACCCACCTCCCAAGCTGAGAACACAAGCTCCAGCTGGGTTGGAGAGTCAGGCTTGGTGCAGGGTGACTTTGGCGAAGTTTTGTCAGATCCATAAAGCAAACTGGAATTTGAGCTTTCACTTACCCTAGTATACTTTCTTAAAAAAAAAAAAAAAAGTCTATGTGGTATAATCGAGATGGATACCTGTGTCTTTAAATTATGTAGGGAATTTTGTATGTTTAAATAATTGTACTGGGTTCCATAATGCTTATCTTAGAAACTTTAGTAAAAGAAAATATATGAACTGTGCATTTGTGAATGCCCCCCCTTAGAGCATTCATCCAAGTTCAGTGTGTAGTGTGATGGTTATTATAGATATTTAAAGTATAGTAAGTGGCTGTGTAACAGGAGAGACTGCTGTTTACCTACGTACTGAAGGGTAACTGCTGCCCCCGTAATTAAATCAGTATTGTCCTTTCCTGTCGGTTGGATCAACTGCAGTACTGGTAGCTTCCTGCTTGTGACTGTTACCTAATTGTGTCAATGTACATCTGTAGTATGTACATGTGAAAGTGCCTTTCTATTTTAGAGGAGTTTTAGCCTTGCTCTTGTACCGTTGCCCCGCTCTGTGCCCCACCCCCACCTCCTCCTCCTAATTCCTGCTGCCCAATCGAGTGTTTTGAAGCTTCCTCCCTGTCCCCCACCTTCTCCATCCCCGCCTTCCTGTGCCTCGGTGCTCAGTAGTGTCCCATCTCACATCCCTGTCGGTCCTCAGACTGTCTCGTTTTCCTTGTAGACGTGATTGTGCCTTTCTCACCCGTGTCCTCCCATCCCACCGCATCCGTCCCCCGCTCATGTGCTGCTGACAGCATCGCACCTGCCCGTGCTCTGTACTGCCTCTCACCATTTCATTCCCTCCTCTCTGAGGTGAAAATAAAGGGGGATGCTTTTACAGTCTGGAAAGAAAAAAATGTTCTGTTAATCTGTTGTGACAATGCACTTTTATGTATAGTACTGTACATTTTGGCATGTACCATTACAGGCTTCAGTATACAGTCAGGTTTGTTCTTCACAGTGTATCTTTATAATAAATAAGATAGTTCTGGCTGCCTTTGTCTGCTTCCAGTTTGATGTGCATCTCTGTGGTGTCTTTGTTCCTTTCCTTTCTCTCATCACTACTTTCTCCCTGACAGCTAGCTTGCATTATATAATGTGAAACTTTTACCTTTAAAATATTTTTTTATCTCACTTTCATTTATTCTTCTTTCGGAAATAGGGTGTCCTGCACAGGGCCCTGCCCATGAAGCTGTGGTTTTTCAGTCATGGTTTGGAGGCTCAATGTGTAGTCAGAGAAAAGAGGCTTGGGAGAGACTTAACTGAGAAGCTGAGAGTGTACAAGCCTCCTAAACATACACCAGATTGAAATCTTTCTTTTGAGAAAGACTCTAGTTAACCATGGCAAGCCCATCTTTGGCTTCATTTGAATAAATTGAAAAATAATCCTTAGGTTATTTTTCTGTGCTTAGAACTCCCCGTGTATTGGTATTTTTTTTTTTTTTTTTTTTTTTTTTTTTTTTTTTTTTTTTTTTTGAGACGAATCTCTGTGTCACCCAGGCTGTAGTGCTGTGGCGCAATCTCAGCTCACTGCAACCTCCCCCTCCCAGATTCAAGCGATTCTCCTGCCTCAACCTCCTAAGTAGCTGTAATTACAGGCACCCGCCACCACACCCAGCTACTTTTCGTATTTTTAGTGGAGACGGGGTTTCACCCTGTTGGCCTGGCTGGTCTCAAACTCCTGACCTAAAGTGATCTACCCGCCTCAGCCTCCCAAGTGCTGGGATTACAGGTGTGAGCCATTGCATCTGGCCAGGTATTTTTCTTTAAATATAAAAAAAAGATAACTCGAGGTCTAGCAATATGTAGTAGATAGCTTTGTAAAACAATGTAAGTTGTGCAAGATTGAATATTGATAAGATATAAAGTTTAAAAGATGACAGGCAAATCAAGGAAAAACACTTATTAAAGTGCAAAATACTAACAGAAAAGTGTGCAAATCATTAGTGTAACAGTTCTCACGAGCTGACACACTGATGATGTATCCACCACCCAGTTTAAGCAATAGCACATTATCAGCATTCCAGAAGCTACTGTGCTCATGCCTCTGTGAATGTATCAGTATCCTGACTAATCACACCATAGTGTAGTTTTGCCTGTCATCTTAGCTTTCTATAAATGAGTTCATACAGTATGTAGATTTTGTGTCTGGCTCCTTTTGTTGAAATTTATGTTTGTAAGAGTCGTCATTGTTAGTAAAATAGTGGTTTTTCCATTTGTACTGCTATATAGAATTCCATTACATGAATATGCTCAATATTATATTTATTTTAGTATTTCCTGATTAAACTTTGGGTAGTATATGCAGATATCTTTAAACATGGAGAAATGAATGGGGGGTGGGGGACCCACCTGTCAAAGGAATTGTTTTCCCAAACTATGACAGAATAATGTTGAACTAAGCCGTTGGCCGGAAGGCCTACTCAAAGGCAAGGATACTTTTCTTTCTTGCCAAAAAAGCACTGTCTGATATGGAGGCTGGAAATATTCATAGATGACACTGAAACTGGTTGAAGCTTTACTTGATGCTTATCAAGTCATGTTCTCTTACCTGATGCTGGATGCTTTTTCTTCAATGCCTACTTTAGGACCAGAGAGTTGGATTTAGAGGCTAGCCCACCAGGAACAAATGCCCAAATCAGTCTGTAGAGTTGTTCCAGGAAAGACTCCACCATCCTGCTGCCCTCAAATCTAAGCTCCTCAGCCTACCACGACCATCTCCTGTTGAGAAAATTGCACCTGCCTCCCCATCTCTCACTCCCAAACCAGAGTCCCAACAGGGTGTGACTGGTCGTCAATTCCCACAGTTCATATGCCTGCACCCTGTAAGAATCTTAGAAAGGCAGGGCAAGGGTGTTTGCTGGCTTCTGCCTTGAGTAGTTGGGACTCCTAAAAAGGAAAATTCCCCAAGTTTGACCTCGAATGTCAAAAAGGTCTTAAAAGCACAGAATGATGGTAAATTCTACCCACAGGCCATATAGCCCTGGAAAATATTGGGAAACTGAGGCATGGGTTGGTAATTTATTGAAGTTTAGTAAATGAATTTGAATTAAGACCAGATAATCAATTTTTGGCTTACTTATACTATAGTATAAGCAAATAAGTATTTAAACTTTAGTATAAATATTTTTGCTCACTTAATCATCACGGTGAAGTTCATCACTTTTTCAGTAGCCTTTTATCTGTTTCTACATAGTAAATAGAAAACTTGCCTTCTATTATAAAAAAATAAAAACAAAATAGTTTTTCTATCAAGGTCAGTCTCAGCAAGAGAAATGGGACTGGGCTGGATATCAAAACATGTGCTTGTGTGCATGTGCATGTGCACGTGTGTGGGTGGGAGGGTGGGGAGGGGTTGGGAAGAGAGATTGCTTCTGCAGTCCTGAAACAACATGCCTTGTTCAGTATTAACATCTTGAAGGCAGTTATGACAGCATGATCCAAGAGATCGTCAGCTCTAGGATATTTGCGATCCAATTCTGGCGACTTATGGATGGATCCTTCTCGCCCAACAGCTCTCTATCAGGGGTGCTTCCAAGGGTCACTGGGTTTCTTTTAGATGCTTGGCTGTGCAGCTGAAGTTAGGACTTTTGATGAATTACCCTCTCAATGATGGTGTATTGTTCTAATCTTCTGTCTTTGACATACCCAAGGAACCCCTTGTGTAAAAATCATGTCCCTCTAAAATGCAAGTGGATGATTGTGTCAATAAGCCAGGAGAGAAGGAAACATCTTCAGTGGCCCAGTGGCACATTCAAAATTGTACAATGACATGACATTAACTCAAAAATGAAGTCTGAGGTTCTGGGCCTTTGATGGACTGCATCCATTAAAAACAAAAAGTGGTGTCTCATGCCTGTAATCCCAGCACTTTGAGAGGCCGAGGCAGGAGGATCAATTGAGGCCAGGAGTTCAACCAGCCTGGGCAATGAACTCAACACAAAAAATACGAATTTTTATATTTTTTTTGTGAGATCCTATCTCTACCAAAAAAAAAAAAAAATTAGCCAGACATAGTAGTACATGCCTGTAGTCCTAGGTACTTGGGAGGCTGAGGCAGGAAGATTGCTTGAGCCCAGATGTTTGAGGCTGCAATGAGCTATGATTGCACCACTGCACTCCAACCTGGGTGGAAGAGTGAGATGCTTTCTCAAAAAAAAAAAAGAAATATGGTCAAGATTTGTAATAGAAATTGCCATTTGAATTTTGGTCTGTGAGCCAAAGATTGTTACTGTGTTTGTTAGTAACTAAATATTACCAGATGCATTAGGAAAAGAAGGAAAAGAAATTAAGTAAGCCAAAAATCTATTATATAGTCATAAGTCAAACTCAGTCCCTAGACTTCAATAAATACCAACCCATGCCTCCATTTCCCAAACAGAAATAATAATATGAACGTCTTAGTATATTGTCTTCTAATCCTTAAATTATGTTATTTTTTAGCACAGTCAAATTCATATTCTGTATATAATTGTATATACATTGGGTTTTTCTCCCTTATAGCAATTCACACTAGGAGTCTCGGTCAACATGATTTTTTAATGGCTGTATAATATTCTAGCATATGAACACATCATTATTTAACCATTTTCCTATCACTGAGTGAGCCTGTTTGAAGGTTTTGTTTTTTTTCAATTGAATGTTATGTTGTGGTGAGCAACTCTGTATATAATAATTGTCTGTGTTTGGATCATAAAGTTAGCATTGACTCCAAAAAGTGAAATCACTGGATCAGAGGATGCAATTATCTGTAAGGCTCATGACAAATACTGCCAACCTGTTTTCCAGCAAAGTTGTACAAATTTGCATCCCTGCCAGCAGTGCATAACAGTACACGAGTATAAAACATGGTCATTTGTTTCTTTACCAGTGTCATAGGTGAGTGATAGGCTCAATGCAAATTCTTAGCCATTTATTAATGTGCACACCCACATTTCCAGAGTACAAATCTCTTTTTCACTCACCTCTGTGTCCTAAACTTCAGATCACTCTTTATTGTTTCAGCTAAACATCAGCAAACAGAGATTTTCCTCAGGCACCTTAAGCTCAACAGACCCAAAAATTAAACCCACTTTGTTTCATTCCAAAAAATATTCTGCAGCCCCTCTACATCCTCCAGTCTGTTCTGCTCCTATCTCTGCTCTAACCTAATTCTGTGCACCATTCCCCTTGCCACAACGATTGCCGTAGCTTCCACGGTGGTGTGGCTGTGCCCATTGTCTCCTCCTTGAAATGATTATCTACACTGCTGCCAATAAATCGTCTTTCTTAAAAACAAAATGAGAAACCTAACAATCATTGAAAATGTACCGTGTACTGACATTGTTTTCCTCAACACGTTGCATGTTAATAGCCAACATGTATTGAGTACCAGACTCCATGCTACAAATGTTAACCCTCATAAGAAAGCCAAGAAAGCCACAGTTATTATCATCATCTTTATCCGTAAGAAAATTAAGCCGCAGGAGTTAAACACTTGCCCTGGTCACATAGCTAGATAGTGACAGAGCAGGATTTGATTCCAAGCCATCTGGTGCTAGAGGCTATGCTCATAACCACTGATGCATTCTGACCTCTATAACATGCTCATGTCATTACCCTGCTCAAAAGCCACACGTGAATCCCCACTGCTGCAGGACGGCATACTACTGTGTCTTATTCATCTTTGTATCTTCAAGCCTAACATATTACTAACTAAATAGCAAATAGGTGGAACCGAAACGAATTCAATGTCTGCCGCTTTGACCTCAGCCTGCCATTTCAGCCTTCCTGCTCACCACCTCCTCTTTGGAACCTTCAGTTTCAGCCATAGCAAGCTACCTTTCTTTGAAAATGCGATGCTGCGTGCTCCCTCCGCATATACTTCATGTCATTCCTCAGCCTAAAATGTCCCCTACTTCATCCTGACAACTGCCTGTTGAAATTATATTCATCATTCCAAACCCAACAAAATGGTTACCTCCTTCATGAAGCGTTCCCCACACCTCCCAGCTGGCATTAATTGTTCTGTTACATTTTACTTTCATTAAATCAGGCTCCCTTCCGGGGATCTAGCTGTGAATGAGACACACAGGGCTCCTGGTCTCATGGAGTATACTTCCTGGTATGATTTAAAAAAAAAAAAAAAAAAACTACATAAGCCAACAGCTAAATCAGCAAAATAATTTCAGGTGTTGATAACTGCTACAAAAAGCAAAAGTGAAACAAACAGGATGATAGAATTTAGAGTGTCTAGGAGAAGGATTTTAGATGGGACAGCTTGAATGCCACCTTGGATGTGGTAGCATTTGAGCTAAGACCTGAATAATGAGAAGGAACCAGCCATGTGAAAAGGAAGAAAAGACCCAAGCAGAAGGAACTGCGCATGGGAAAACAGGGCCATGCTCACGTGGTTAAAGAGTCAGACACATTCACTGTGACTGTACCACCATAAGCAAGAAGCCCTGGAGATGAAAATAAAGGCCAGAATGTGGACAGAGATCAGATTTTGGAGACAAAAGTAAGGTACTTAAAATTAGCCGGGTTTGGTGGTGCACACCTGTAATCCCAGCTACTCGGGAGGCTGAAGCAGGGGAATTGCTTGAACCCATGAGACGGAGGTTGCAGTGACCCAAGATTGTGCCACTGCGCTACAGCCTGGGCGACACAGTGAGACTCCATCTCAAAAAAAAAAACAAAAAGTAAGGTACTTAGATGTCATTCTAAGTTCAAGGAAAGCCACTGGAAGGTTCCAAAGAGGAACGTGACAGCATCTATATTTTTAGAAGATCACCCTCAAAACCACAATGAGACATCACCTCACACCCATTAGGATGGCCACTCTCAAATGATCAAACAAACAAACTCCAGAAAATAACAAGTCTTGGCCAGGGTGTAGAGAAATTGACACCCTTCTGCACTTTTGGTGGGAATGTAAAATGGTATAGCCACTAAGGAAAACAGTGTGGAAGTTCCTCAAAAAATTAAAAATAAAATCTTCATATGATCCACCAAGCCCAATTCTGGGTACATATCCAAAAGAATTGAAAACCGAAGAGATATTTGCACACTCATGTTCATGCAGCTTAATTCACAATAGCCACGAGAGAGAAGCAACCCATGAATGGATGAATGGGTAAAGAAAATGTGCCATACACCTAAAATAGAATATTATGCACCCTTAAAAAAGAAGGAATTCCTGTCATATGCCACAATATGGATGAAACTTAAGGATACTAAGCTAAGTGAAATGAGCTAATCAATAAAGGATAAACATTGCATGATTTTACTTCTATGAGATACCTAAAGTAGTCAAACTCTTATAAACAGAAAGCAGAATGGTGATTGCCAGGGATCAGGATGAGGAAGAAAACGGAAATTGCTGTTCAGTGTTTACAGGGTTTCAGTTTTGCAAGATAAGAAGTTCTAAAGATCTGTTGTCCAACAATATGCATGCAGATAACATCACATTAAACATGGTTAAGATAGTAAATTTTATACTATGTAATTTTTTAACCACAATTTTAAACATCACTGTAGATGTTGTAGTCATGTTTGGGGTCCAGGGGTGGGGAGGAGCTTGGGAGGGAATGGCAAGAGGGAAGTGAGAGACCACAATTAAGGAGCAACACAGGAGATGAGGGTGGCTTGGACTAGATAGCCAGGTAGGAGAAGAAGGTATGAACCAGGGGTTCGTTTTAGAGTTAAAATCAAGATTTGCTAATAAATTCAATATGGGAATAAAGAAAGAAAAGAATCAAGAGTGGCTCCTAGTATTTGTTTGTTTGAGCAAATGGGTGAAATATATTGATATATACTTAAAAAGAATGACTGGGGAAAGGAAGAAGTTGGCCAGGATGTACAACCAAGTATTCAGGTTTGAACTTATTTAAGATTGGTATTAGACTTCCAAGTGGAGAAGTCTAGGAGGCAGATGGACTTGAAGCTCAGGGGGGCATTTCTGGCCAGAAGGTGTAAATTTGATATTTAAAGCTATGGGACTGGAGGAGATCTCCTGGAAAGAGAAAGAGAAGAAAGGAAGGTGCAGAGCATATAACCAAGCCCTGGGGAGCCCAGCTTGGAAGAGCTTGGGTGGAGTGAGGAGCTGGCAGAGGAGACAGAAGGAGCAGCCAGGGCGGAGGAGGAAAACCAGCAGGAGCATATAATGTGATCAGTACCCAGGGAAGAAATGATTGCCATTTCTAGTGTGCATTTGTTAACATAAATATGATAATAAAAATAGTTAACATTTGTTAAATATATATATTTTTTTCTTCTTCTTTTTTTTTTTTTGAGACAGAGTCTCTCTCTCTGTCACCCAGGCTGGAGTGCAGTGGCATGATCTTGGCTCACTGCAACCTCTGCCTCCCAGGCTCAAGTGATCCTCCCACCTCAGCCTCCCAAGTACAAGGGATTACAGGTGCATGCAACCACGCCCAGCTAGTTTTTGTATTTTTTGTAGAGACGGGGTTTCACCATGTTGTTTGTTAAGGCCAGACACGGTGGCTCACGCCTGTAATGCCAGCACTTTGGGAGGCTGAGACGAGCGGATCACCTGAGGTCAGGAGTTCAAGACCAGCCTGGCCAACATGGCGAAACCCCATCTCTACTAAAACTACAAAAAAATTAGCCGGGTGTGGTGGTGCCCGCCTGTAGTCCCAGCTGCTCAGGAGGCTGAGGCAGGAGAATTGCTTGAACTAGGGAGGTGGAGGTTGCGGTGAGCCAAGGTCATGCCACGGCACTCCAGCTTGGGTGATAGAGTGGGACTCCTTCTCAAAATAAATAAATAAATATATTTTAAAAAAAACAAGCTCAGGCTTGTTAAATATTTTTTATGTTTGTTTGTTTGCTTTGTTTTTTTGACACGTAGTCCCACCCTGTCTCCCAGGCTGGAGTGCAGTGGCGCGACCGTGGCTCACCACAACCTCTGCCTCCCGATTTCAAGCGATTCTCCTGCCTCAGCCTCCAGAGCAGCTGGGACTACAGGTGCGTGCCACCACACCCAGCTAATTTTTTTGTATTTTTAGTAGAGCCAGGATTTTGCCATGTTGGCCAGGCTGGTCTTGAACTCCTGACCTCAGGTGATCCACCTGCCTCGGTCTCCCAAACTGTTGGCATTACAGGCATGAGCCACCGCGCCTGGCTGAGTTAAATATTTTCTATGTGCCAAGTGCTGTGCTAACTGCTTTCATATGATCGGATTGAATCCTGTAAGACAGCAATCATCATTATCCCCATTTTTCAGATTAAAACAAACAAACAAAAGCTGAGGTTTAAAGAAATTATCTCTTGTAAAATCACACAGCTAACAATTGAGCCAGTATCTGGACCTAGATCTATTGCCTACAGAACCACACATTTAACTATTATCTTGCCTCTTTGTTGCTCCACACACTTGAAATATAAATTTTTAAAGACATTTTATTCTTTTTTGTATTCACCAGAATTTATTGAATCCTGATTATTTTTTCCTTAATGTTGATTTTGTAGACTCATTTGCAGGAAGAACAATGTCAGGTGCAGAGAAGGAATTGAATGAATATTTTTAATAAATTTGTAGATGTTAATATAATTTACTTATTTGCAATTTTCATAGCTATATGATATTCCATCCAATTTCCAGTGTTTTTGCTCTTTTAGTAGCAAATACTCTGAATCTCTGCATATGTTACTCATTTTCTATCATCCTATTCCTTGTGATGGATACCCAAGGGTACTCATCTACAGGATGAAAGGGTATGAGCACGTTTCTAGGTGCCCTGACCCCAAGATTAGGGGTTTTGTTAGAGGCAAAGCTAAAAGGAAATGATAAAATAAATGAGTATTTATAGAAGTTAAATCTATTAATCTAGCCTTATTACACCGAGTACAACAGGGAATAATAAGCCATCTATCTGAACGTGCATGGTTAGGGCCTCAAGGAAAGTGGGCTCAGCAATGAGTGTTACTACACATGGGAAATCACATTTGCCATGTTTTCTATGGCTTTGGGCTGCTGCTGCATCACTGCAGTTTAATAGGAGGAGGCTGGTGAAAATGTTACCAACTGCCAGGGGTCAATGGCAAAAGAACACACTTCTCTAGGAAAGATTACCTTCTCTGAAGAAGTGATAGGGGGAATAAGGCATAAAATTCTCTGACCTGAGAGACCTTAACAGCCAGGCCTGCACTGCTCATGCTTTGAGACCAGAAAGTGGATGGTTTGATATGGTAGCTGCACCTCTAAAAAACGGGGCATTCTTGGCAGGAGAAGTGGTGTTACATGGAAAGATCAGTGATAGTACACATGCCTTCCCATAGAGGGAACACTCCTTCAGACCCCCACTGTAACAAAGGAATGTATCTACCTCTAAATTCATCATTTACTGAACAAAGAACTCATGAGGGTTACCATATGTCTGACACTGCAGGAAGAGCTGGAGCAGGGCCTAAAACACTATAGTGCAAATATCTGTTTACACATCTGTATGAGAGTAATTGATGCTAGCTGCTGTAACAAACAACCCCCCAAACTTATTTTATCTCCTCCATTCCATCTGTTTTCTTATAATTCCTAATATTTGGAGGTTGGAGCTCATGAACTGATCCTATAATTTTACTAATTTTCCTCCAGTTTTTCATCTATTTGACTTTTTGCTCTATTTTCAGGGAAATATCCTCAACTTTACCTGCTAACTCTTCTGTTAAGTACTTTATTTCTGCTCTCATGCTTTTAATTTCCAAAAGGTCTTTTTGTGAGCTGGCTGTTCATTTTTTTATAGAATCCTGTCCTTATTTGACAGGTCCTATATATTTTTTTATTTTGAGAATATTAATGATAGTTCTTCTAAGTTTTCTTCTCTCTGCATACTCTATTTCCTCTAAGTTGCTTTTTAAAATTAGTACTGATACATGCTACAACATGGATAAACTGAAAACATTATTAAGTGAAATAAGCCAGTTGTAAACCACATATTGTATGTATTTTATCCATATGAAATGTTCAGAATAGGCAAATCTATAAAAATACAAAGTAGATTTGTAGTTGCTGAGGGCTGGGAAAAGGGTATGGGGAGAGAAATGACTGCTAATGGGAGTGTGGGATGTTCTTTTGGGGCTGATAAAATGTTCCAAAATTCATTGCGCGATAACTGCACATCTGTAAATATACTAAAAACCACCGAATTGTATCCAATAAAGTGCTAAATTGTATGATATATGAATTATACCTCAATAATGCTCATTACCCTCCCCCTACCCCATTAGGAACTGGGCTGCACAGCCGGGGGTAAGTGACCATTACCGCCTGAGCTCTGCCTCCTGTCAGATCAGCCAAGGCTGATTCTCATGGGAGTGTGAACCCTACTGTGAACTGCACAATTGAGGGATCTAGGTTGTGCACTCCTTATGACAATCTAATCCCCCCAAATCCCACTATCATCTGTGGAAAAATTGTCTTCCACAAAACCAGTCTCTGGTGCCAAAAAGGTTGGGAACTACTGCTCTGGAGAGTAAATCTCCAGGTCTCCTGGTAGAGCAATAGGAATGGAGTTGGAAAATATATTGAGACTTAACTGCTTCTCATAGCTACAAATATCCCTGTTTCAGCCTCACCTCACAGAAGTACCAAGTGGGATCAATTTCTGAAACTTTGAGAAGTTTCCTTAACGCAAGTCAGGTTTCCAGTTTGTGATTCAACTTTCTTCAGATGCTATATTAATTATTCTTTGCAATCTCTTTTGTATCTTCCAAAGCTTTGTAACTGTTGTACCTCTCTTATTTTCTTTAACCTGTGTGCTTATATCTTCTTTTAAATGCCCCTTATTGTCCTTAACAGAGGTGTTCGGAGGCTGTAAAGATAAATGTCTGTCTTCAAATCACCACCTTTAAACACAAGCTCCTCCTTTAGCTTCATAACAAATCCTTTCCGCTTAAAATCATTTGGAGTGGGTTTCTGATGCTTGCAACTGAAAGAGCTGACTGATAACAAGTTGTTAGGAACAATTTTCTTCCTAGTAAAGGTAAAATAGTTATTCTTGGCTGGGTGAGGTGGCTCATGCCTGTAATCCCAGCACTTTGGGAGGCTGAGGCAGGTGGATCACAGTCAGGAGATCGAGACCATCCTGGCTAACACGGTGAAATTCCATCTCTACTAAAAAATACAAAAAAAATTAAATTTTTTGACCTGTGTTTGCTTTGCTTTCATTTATGTTATAGGCTTTCCTAAAATTCCTGGTGATTCTTGGCTATCTGCTCAAATTTAAAAACAAGCACTAAAGAAGGGCACTAAAAAACAGATTGTCATAGCAGTATTATCCATAATAGCCAAATGATGGAAGCAATACAAATGTCCATCAACAGAGGGACAAATGAATAAGCAAATGTGGTATATTCATACAATGGAATATTATTCTGCAATGAAGATGGGAAAGAATGGAGTACTGATACATGCGACAACATGGATAAACTGAAAACGTGGATAAACTGAAAACACCACGCCAGGCGTGGTGGCGGGCACCTGTAGTCCCAGCTACTCAGGAAGCTGAGACAGGAGGGCGTGAACCCAGGAGGTGGAGCTTGCAGTGAGCCGAGATTGCACCACCACACTCCAGCCTGGGTGACAGAGCGAGACTCCATCTCGAAAAAAAAAAAAAAAAAGTTATTCTTGAGAGGAGAGTAAACAGAACCCTGAATGTTAAAAAGGTACATGCTAGTTGGGACCAAGCTGCCTTTTAGCCAGAGAGAATTTCCCAAATTTTGCAGACAACAACAGTTGCAAAATAGTGCCTATCTACACCAGGGGGTGTGTGAGCATCCCTTTTGCTGCCTCAAGAGAAGATGGCTTGGCTGCAAAATAATCAGCTAGCATCATGATGACACGATCAAATTTACACATAACAATATTAACCTTAAATTTAAATAAGCTAAATGCCCCAATTAAAAGACATCGTAGAGAGTCAAGACCCATAGGTGTGCTGTATTCAAGAGACCCCTCTCACATACAAAGACACACATAGACTCAAAATAAAATGATGGAGGAAAATTTACCAAGCAAATGGAAAATCCAAAATGCAGGGCTTGCAATCCTAGTTTCTGACAAAACAGACTTTAAACCAACAAAGATCAAAAAAGACAAAGAAGGCCATTACATAATGGTAAAGGAGTCAATTCAATAAGAAGAGCTAACTATCCTAAATATGTAAGTGTCCAATACAGGAGCACCCAGTTTCATAAATAAGTTTTTAGAGACCTACAAAGAGACTTAGACTCCCACACAATAATAGTGGGAGACTTTAACACCACCACTGTCAACACTAGATAGATCATCAAGACAGAAAATCAACAAAGATATTCAGGACTCAAACTCAGCTCTGGATCAAGTGGACCTAATATATATCAACAGAACTCTCCACCCCAAAACAACAGAATATACACTCTTCTCAGCACCACTTGGCACTTACTCAAAAATTGCTCACATAATTGGAAGTAAATCACTTCTCAGCAAATGTAAAAGAACTGAAATCATAACAAACAGTCTCTCAGACCACAGTGCAATCAAATTAGAACTCAAGATTAAGAAATTCACTCAAAACCATACAACTACATGGAAACTAAACAACTTGCTCCTGAATGACTCCTGGGTAAATAATGAAGTTAAAGCAGAAATCAAAAAGTTCTTTGAAACCAATAAGAACAAAGAGACAACGTACCAGAATCTCAGGGACACAGCTAATGCAGTGTTAAGAGGGAAATTTATAGCACTAAATACCCACATCAAAAAAGCTAGAAAGATCACAAATAGACACCCTAACATCACAACTAGAAGAACTAGAGAACCAAGAGCAAACAAACCCCAAAGCTAACAGAAGATAAGAAATAACCAAGCTCAGAGCAGAAGTAAAGGAGATAGAGACTTGAAAAACCCTTCAAAAAAAATCAATGAACCCAGGAGCTGGTTTTTTGAAAAATAATAATAAAATATATAGACCACTAGCTAGAGTAATAAAGAAGAAAAGAGAGCAGAATCAAATAGACACCTTAAAAAATGATAAAGGGGTATCACCACTGACCCCACAGGAATACAACCAACCATCACAGAATACTATAAGCACCTCTGCAAATAAACTAGAAAATCTAGAAGAAAAAGATAAATTCCTGGACACATACACCCTCCCAATATTGAGCCAGGAAGAGATTGAATCCCTGAATAGACAAATAAACAAATTCTGAAATTGGGGCAGTAATAAGTAGCCTAACAACAACAACAAAAAACCCAGGACCAGATGGATTTACAGGTGAATTCCACCAGAAGTACAAAGAAGAGCTGATACCCTTTCTTCCAAAACTATTCCAAACAATTGAAAAGGAAGGACACCTCCCTAAGACATTCTATGAGACCAGCATCATCTTAATACCAAAACCTGACAGAAATACAACAACAAAAAAAGGAAAACTTCAGGCCAATGTCCCTGATGAACACTGATGCAAAAATTCTCAATAAAATACTGGTAAACCAAATACAGTAGCACATCAAAAAGCTTATTCACCACAATCAAGTTGGCTTCATCCCCAGGATGCAAAGCTGGTTCAACATATGCAAATCAATAAAAATAATTCATCAAATAAACAGATCTAAAGACAAAAACCACATGATTATCTCAATAGATGCAGAAAAGACCTTTGGTAAAAGTCAACATCTCTTCACGTTAAAAACTCTCAATAAACTAGGTATTGAAGGAACATACCTCAAAATAATAAGAGCCATTTATGACAAAGCCACAGCCAATATCATACTGAGTGGGCAAAAGCTGGAAGCATTCCCCTTGAAAACTGGCACCAGACAAGGATGCCTTTTCTCACCACTCCTATTCAACATAGTACTGGAAATTCTGGCTAGGGCAATCAGGCAAGAGAGAGAAAGGGTATTCAAACAGGAAGAGAGGAAGTCAAATTGTCTTTGTTTGCAGATGACATGATCCTATATCTGGAAAACTCTATCATCTCAGTCCAAAAGCTTCTTAAGCTGATAAGCAACTTCAGCAAAGTCTCAGGATACAAAATCAATGTGCAAAAGTCACAAGCATCCCTATTCACCAACAACTGGCAAGCAGAGAGCCAAATCATGAATTAACTCCCATTCACAATGGCTACAAAGAGAATAAAACACCTAGGAATACAGCTAACAAGGGAAGTGAAGGACCTCTTCAAAGAGAACTACAAACCACTGCTCAAGGAAATCAGAGAGGACACAAACAAATGGAACAACATTCCATGCTCATGAATAGGAAGAATCAATAACGTGAAAACGGCCATACTGCCCAAAGTAATTTATACATTCAATGCTTTTCCCATTGAACTACCATTGACAGAATTGGAAGAAACTCTATTAAAATTCATATGGAACTAAAAAAGAGCTTGTATAGCCAAGACAATCCTAAGCACAAAGAACAAAGCTGGAGGCATCATGATACCAGACTTCAAACTATACTACAAGGCTACAGTAACCAAAATAGCATGGTAATGGTACAAAAACAGACACATAGATCAATGGAACAGAATAGAGAACTCAAAATTAAGACTACACATATACAACCATCTGATCTTTGACAAACCTGACAAAAACAGCCAATGAGGAAAGGATTCCCTATTTAATAAATGGTGCTGGGAGAACTGGCTAGCCATATGCAGAAAATTGAAACTGGACCCCTTCCTTACACCTTATACAAAAATTAACTCGAGATGGATTAAAGACTTACACGTAAAACTCAAAACTATAAAAAACCCTAGAAGAAAATCTAGGCAATACCATTCAGAACATAGGTATGGCCAAGATTTCATGATGAAATCGCCAAAAGCAATTGCAACAAAAGCAAAAATTGACAAATGGGATCTAATTAAACTAAAGAGCTTCTGCACAGCAAAAGAAGCTATCATTAGAGCAAACAGGCAACCTACAGAGTGGGAGAAAAGTTTTGCAATCTATCCATCTGACAAAGATCTAATATCCAGAATCTACAAAGAACTTAAACAAATTTATAAGAAAAAAACAACTCCATTAAAAAGTGGGCAAAGGGTCAAGTGCAATGACTCACGCCTGTAATACCAGCACTTTGGGAGCCCAAGGTGGGTGGATCACTTGAAGTCAGGAGTTGAAAACTAGCCTGGTCAACATAGTGAAACCCTGTCTCTACCAAAAATGCAAAATTAGCTGGGCGTGATGGTGTGCTCCTGTAATCCCAGCTACTCGGAAGGCTGAGGCAGAAGAATCACCGGAACCTGGGAGGCAGAGGTCGCAGTGAGCCAAGATCATGCCACTGCACTCCAGCCTGGGCAACACAGCGAGACTCCAGCTCAAATAAATAAATAAATAAATAAATAGTAAATAAATAAATAAATAAGTGGGCAAAGGACATAAATAGACACTTCTCAAAAGAAGCCATTCATGCAGCCAACAAACATGAAAAAAAAGCTCAACATCACTGATCACTAGAGAAATGCAAATCAAAACCACATTGAGATACCATTTCACACTAGTCAGAATGGTGATTATTAAAAAGTCAAGAAACAACAGACGCTGGCAAAGGTTGCAGAGAAATAGGAACCCTTTTACACTGTTGGTGGAAATGTAAATTACTTCAAACATTGTGGAAGATGGTGTGGCAATTCCTCAAAGATCTAGAACCAGAAATACCATTTGACCCAGCAATCCCATTACTGGGTATATACCCAAAGGAATATAAATCATTCTATTACAAAGGTACATGCATGCATATGTTCACTGCAGCACTATTCACAATAGCAAAGAGATGGAATCAACCCAAATGCCATCAATGATAGACTGGATAAAGGAAATGTGGTACAGATACACCATGGAATACTATGCAGCCATAAAAAGGAATGAGATTATGTACTTTGCAGGGACATGGATGGAGCTGGAAGCCATTATCCTCAGCAAACTAAAACAGGAACAGCAAATCAAACACCACATGTTCTCACTTACAAGTGAGAGCTGAAAAATGAAAACACATGGACACAGAGAGGGGACCAACACACACTGGGGCCTGTTGGGGGCTGGAGTGAGGGGAGAGAGAGATTTAGGAAAAATGGCTAATGCATGCTGGGCATAATACCTTTGTGACAGGTTGATAGGTGCAGCAAACCATCATGGCACACGTTTACCTGTATAACAAATCTGCACATCCTGCATTTGTACCCCAGCACTTAAAATTAAAATTTAAAAGAAGAAAGAGATGATGGTTTGGAAAGGACTCAGCCAGAACTTATCCTTGTTTTACCTGGTTTAATCACTTTAGCATTTAGAAGCAGAACCATGGCAGAAAGCGTTTTGTTTCATCTCAGAGGTATTCTAGTTTCTCTTTATTTTTTTTAACAAAAAAATATATTTTTAAAGGAAAAATTAAGGTGATCAGAAATGAGTAAAATTGGCCGGGCGCAGTGGCTCACGCCTGTAATCCCAGCACTTTGGGAGGCCAAGGCAGGCCGATTGCCTGAGGTCAGGAGTTCAAGACCAGTCTAGCCAACATGGTGAAATCCTATCTCTGCTAAAAATACAAAAAAATTAGTCGGGCATGGTGGCATTCACCTGTAATTCCAGCTACTCAGGAGGCTGAGGCAGGAGAATGGCTTGAACCAGGGAGGTGGAGGTTGCAGTGAGCAGAGATGGCACCACTGCACTCTGGGGAAGAGAGCGAGACTCCATTTCAAAAAAAAAAAAAAAAAAGGCCAGGCATGGTGGCTCACAGCTATAATCCCAACACTTTCGGAGGTCGAGGCAGGCGAATCACCTGAGGTCAGGAGTTCAAGACCAGCCTGACCAACACAGAGAAACTCTGTCTCTACTAAAAATACAAAATTAGCCATCCGTGGTGGCGCATGCCTGCAGTCCCAGCTACTCGGGAGGCTGAGGCTGGAGAATCGCTTGAACCCAGGGGGCAGAGGTTGGGGTGAGCTGAGATCATGCCACTGCACTCCAGCCTGGGCAACAAGAGCCAAACTTCGTCTCCAAAAAAAAAAAAAAAAAAAGAAATGAGGAAAATTTGTTTAGCATGGTGTGAAACAAGATACATAATAATATTCACTGAATAAAGAAAATACCCAACCAAAACAAACAAATAAATAAAATGGTCATCCATAACAGCTCATAAATTTCCACTTGGAAAAAGAAAAGTTACAATATATCTTGTTTAGAATGGGAGTGTATTGATGAAGAAAAAATAGTAAGCCTCATTGCCAGAGAACCAAATGCCTCCAGTGATGTAAGTAGGGAAGAAGGGGTTCCAATGTATCTGCTTATGTACCCCTCATAATAACTTATGGAAACTGGGGATAACTTACAGTAAATAGAGGAAATTTCAAAATAAGAATCCACGGCCAGGCATGGTGGCTCATGCCTGTAATCCTGACACTTTGGGAGGCCAAGGCAGGAAGATCACTTGAGGTCAAGAGTTCCAGACCAGCCTGGGCAACATGGCAAAACCCCATCTCTACCAAAAATATAAAAAATTAGCTGGGCATGGCGGTGCACACCTGTGGCCCCAGCTACTCAGGAGGAGCTACTTCAGTGGGAGGATCGTTTGACTTGAGCCTGGGAGGCAGAGGTCGCAGTGAGCCGAGATTGTGCCACTGCACTCCAGACTGGGCAACAGAGTAAGACCCCGTCTGAAAATAAAAATAAGAAGAATTCATATTAGGTCAAATGCAGATCATGGTTTTAAAAGTCTAGTAGAATTGAGAAATATTCTTAGAATGAAGATAATTGAGTCTTGGCAATGCAAGATGAGCAGAAAAAATTCTGTAAAATAATTACCAGGAAGTTCTAGACCTGGAAATATATTGGTCACAGTGAAGACAGGAGATGCGATCTCAGCTTACTGCAGCCTCTGCCCCTGGGTTCAAGTGATTCTCCTGCCTCAGCCTCCCGAGTAGCTGGGATTACAGGTGCGCACCACCACGCTTGGCTAATTTTTGTATTTTTAGTAGAGATGGGGTTTCACCATACTGGCCAGGCTAGTCTTGAACTCCTGACCTCAGGTGATCCACCCACCTCAGCCTCCCAAAGTGCTGGCATTACAGGCATAAGCCACTGTGCCCGGCCGCATGATCCTTATTACACTCTAGAGTTACACTGCCTGAGCTCCAACCTCTAACCGCTAGTCACAGTAAAATTTCCAAAAGTCCATCTATTCCCTCTTAGGCTCTCATTCCTCCCATATTACGGGCCTCGAGGTTCCTTCTTGCTTCGTAGTGCTTCAGGGGATGCAGTAGTTGTCTCCTTGGTCCTGTACTAATATGCTGAATATGGCAAAGAAGCTCCAACAGTTGAGTAGTTGCTGGCCTTTGAGAGCTGTGTCCAAAGCACAGTACTGGACAACATCCCTGCCTGCAGGGTAAACATAGCAGCAGCGTCCTCCGAAGCAGCAAATCTAAAATTGCCAACGCTGACACAAAGAATCAGAGGAACATGTTGGCACATGACTGAGATGCTCAAACAATTTCACAGAAGGAGTAAATAAGTATTTCAGTAAAACAGATGCTAAAGGCAACATATCCCATAACCGTGCCTAGTAGGTGAAGGAAGTACTTTTCTCCTTAGCATATCTTTGGTGGTAATTATTTGTCAGTTTGCCCAACTGGTGGGATAAATGAGATCATTTTCTCCTTTACAGCTATTCTAGAAAAAGCAATAGAGAGAGTTGACTTAAAATGTAATGTTATTTTAAACTATGCAAGATATATTAACTTGTTAATACATGTAAATTTTCTACTTGCCCCTTTGTCATTATATCATAGATATAGGAAACAAAAGGAAGAATTATGTATGCTTAAGTCAGGATAAGCACTCCCATGAACTAGAAAGTCCCTGAGTTAAAGAGTTAAGGAATTTGGTATCCTTCTGAGTTAAGGAATCTGGTATCCAGAAAATAAATGATAAAAATATCAATGTTACATTTCTGCATGCAGCTGGAAGCAAGACAGGCTTCGTAACGGTTCCAGACTTCCACTGTTTACGTGGGCATCCTTTTCTTTTCCTCTTCTTTTTTTAAATGTACATGCTATGGATCTATATTGTGACTTAGCTCTTAGCACCTCACGAAAGTCTGCTTGTTTTAGCCCCACGAGCATCTACAGCTTTCTCAGATCTTTGCCGGGAAGCTTTTAGGGTGGATGTTTATACTACACTTAAGAAAGAATTCCTTCTGCTCTGATGAGCAAGAAAGACAGTTAAAGACAAAAAAAAAAAAAAAAAAGTCAATAATCTTCTAAAAATGAAAACACATCATCTCACTTCTTCACTCAAACCCCCTATGACATTGAACCCTTAAATGCAGATAAGCCTAAAACTATATATAACCCTGGACTTAGCAGTTTTATATGCTAATGCATTTGCTTTTTCTTTAACTCAAGGTAGTTTGAGTTGTCACTAGCAACAGTTTAGATTAATACAGACACCAAATTATTAACAGTAATTATCTTCTAGTAGTGAGATTACAGGTGACTATTTTTCCTTTCCGTTTTGTTTTTTAGTATTGACAATAAATTTACTAATTTTTCAATAAAAGAAAAACTAAGGCATTATTTTAATGTATGGAGGAGAGAGATGGAACTTCACTGGGGATGGAGAGCTGACAGACACCCAATCACCCTAAGAAAAGGACGCTTCTTGGCTATCTCCACTCCCTACTCCACTTCCAGGGTTCTCTCAAACTCCACCCCCCACCCCCAACCCCAACACTCATGTTTCTTACATAATCCAATTTTTTAAATCCAGGGATAGGGGAACAGCATTAATGATTTCTGAAAGTCTCTGCCAAGTCTGTGATTTTCAGAATAACCCCTATTCCTGCTTGGGTCATAATTTAACTCTAATTAAATCTAAAGTTGGTGCTGTATTTTTCTGTGCAAGAGAAAAGCACAGAACATGAGAAATTCTTTTTTCTTTCCAGTAAACACTTTCATACTTAAAGAAAAAGAGAACACTATTGATGGGACTTTGGACACGGACAGCTAGAAATTCCATTAAAGTTAGTTTGAACTTGTTGAGCATGTTCCATTTGCAAAGAACAAAAAAAATGGGTTTAATTTGCTGCTGGAAAGAGTTGTTCCCCTAGCTCCTCATTCAAGCTCCTCATTCAAGGAAGTGACACTATTACCATGAGGAGTCATGGAATGTATCTGGGGGCTGATTCATCTGGGGCTCCCTAAGACAGGCTCTCGGTCTCTCTGGAAATCTGGATAACAATTTGGGACCTGTGGCCATCTCAAGGTTCTTGTCTGTGACCAGTAAGTCTCGGCAGAGCACAAAGAGTATCAGCATTCATTTTGGCAAGCAAAATAAACTGACTCTGGATAATTTATGCAAAAGGTGAATTTATTTAAAGCTATTTTAGTAGTTCAGAGAACCTGCAGGAAGACCAGATAATTAGGCTTGAGGGTCTCCTAGCTAGGAACTCACTCAGGGTTATGCCACAGAAATGATTAGAAGACATCACTGCCTCTGTCACCGTCCCTGGACCCAGACCCAGCAGCCAATATCTACCATCACCAACACTACCTCTAGGCAGGCAGGCAGGCAGGCAGGCAGGCAGGCAGGGAGGGAGGGAGGGAGGGAGGAAGGAAGGAAGGAAGGAAGGAAGGAAGGAAGGAAGGAAGGAAGGGAGCAAGGGAGGGAGGGAGGGAAGGGACGGAGGGAGGGAAGGGAGGGAGGCAGGAAGGAAAAGAGGAGGGAGGAGGGAGGAAGGAAAAATAGGACGAAGGGAGGAGGGAAAGAACAAAGGGAGAAAGGAAAAAAGGAGGACTGAAGGAAGAAGGGAGGAGGGAGAGAGGAAAGAAGGGAGGGAGGAAAGAAAAAGATTGCCTAACTATAACACCAAGCCAGTTGGTGGTAGTACCTTCATGCCCTTTCTTCCCTGCAGGGGACATTGCTGGACACCTTTCTGATGGATTATTTCTTATAGGTTGGTTGGGAGCCCTGAACACACTGAGTCTGCCCCAAGCAAGATGAGCAGTTCTCACCTCATGGCCACCTCTTCACTTCCTGCTGGGGCCTTCCAGCATGGCTCATAGAGTGATCACTGGCTTCACTTCCTTTGGCTGAAGCCTATCTGCCCTATCTTCTTTGAAAGCAAAGAAGCTATTTTAATAAAGCCCAAGGAGGTTAGCGAGAAATTATTTTGGCTCTGGAATGTGGGCTCTGTTGTCACATCGTCTAAGAGAACCCACAAATCTAGACTTTTGTGTAAATTTGAAAATTATTCCAGTCTTGCATCTTAACCTTTAGTCTGTAATCCTTAAGGGAACTCAAATCTTAGTCCAAGAAGAGGCCTTTAAAAAAAAGTGCATTTCTGCCCCCCACCCCCACCTCACCTGCTCTTCTTGCCTCGTTTAATAACACCTTACTTCTCACAAACCGCTTCTGATGTTGTCCATCTCACTAGGCCAAGGAAACCCAGCTATGCTCCCAGGAACATCAAAAGATTTCTTCCTTACCACCCCTGACTCCTTACCTACTCCTGTGCCCCAACACTGCAGAGAATGGTGAAGTCTTTCTGTCTGATTCCATGAAGCTTGCCACCATTTCTTTTAGATCCCAGCCAGGGAGTTGCTGGAAACAATCAACAATGAAAATAATATGGTGTTGCAGTCTGCTATGGGCTGAAGTGTGTCCCCTTAAAATATATGTTGAAACCCTAACTCCCAGCACTCAGGATGTGACTGTATTCGGAGACAGGGCCTTTGAAGAGGTGATTAGGTTAAAATGAGGCTGTTAAGGTGGGCCCTAATCCAATCCGACTGGTGTTCTTTTAAGAAGAGGAAATTTGGACAAACATAAGAGACACCAGGGATATGTGCACATAGAGGAAAGGGCACATGAGGACACAGAGTAAAGGTCACCATCTAGAAGCCCAGGAGAGAGGCCTCAGGAGAAACCAGATCTGCTAACACTCCCATCTGGAACTCGGGGGCTCCAGAACTGAGATAAGATACATTTCGGCTGTCTAAGTCACCTGGCCTGTGGTAATTTGTTATAGCCCCAGCAGGCCAATCCACAGGCACTGGAGGGAGGCAACAGGCAGTAAAAAGGGGGAGGATCTCAGACAAAAGCCCAGCCTCCTCCTTATGCAGGATTGGAACCCTCAGGTCACAGAGCCTGAGTTCGGATACAGGGGGTGTTCAACCCAACAAGGTCTACTGAGCCCCCAGCTGGATCTCATGTAAAGTAGTGTATCTATAATAATGAGGGGTTACAGATTATAGGAAAGGCTCTTAGAGGTTCCTTCTAAATCCCCAAGGGATTTTCCTTCATTACAGAATGTGAGAATTACTGTCACAAATATCCTGAAAAAATTCCATAGCAGCAAACTCGCAGTATAAGAATATACCAAAAGGTCTTTTCCAGAGCTCATGTTAATACAACAAAAATAATCTCAGAAAAATTTAGAGGTCCATGAATTTAGATTTGATCCAATATATGTTCTCTAAAATCTCTAACAATCCCCAGATTTAGCCAACCCGATAATATTACCACTTATGGCTGGGTGCAGTGGCTCACACCTGTAATCCCAGCACTTTGGGAGGCCAAGGCGGGTGGATCACCTGAGGTCAGGAGTTTGACACCAGCATGACCCATATGGTGAAACTCCGTCTCTACTAAAAATATAAAAATTAGCTGGGCGTGGTTATGGGCACCTGTAATCCCAGCTACTCGGGAGGCTGAGGCAGGAGAATCGCTTGAACCTGAGAGGCGGAGGTGGCAGTGAGCTGAGATGGCATCACTGCACTCTGGCCTGGGTGACAAGAGCAAAACTCCATCTCAAAACAAACAAACAACAACAACAAAACAACAACAAATATATATATATGTATGTGTGTGTGTGTGTGTGTGTGTGTATATATATATATATATATAACCACTTATTCTTTTCTAGAATCTCAAAATAAGCAGCTAAATTAATTCCTTAGGAGCAGTCAAGAAAAAGGTCACTCAAGTCTGCGTAACATGTGAACAAGATCTATTTCCCACTGATGATCCCATAGAGTGGACTCTAAGCAAAGAGGAATAAAACCCCCATCAGCCCAGGGAGGGAAAAAGAGCCAGGCTTCTGGTGCTTCTCAAAAGGATCCGCCTTAAAGTACAATTCTGATAAACACCTCAGTGAGGAACAGGTGATTGCAATGCATTGGTAGAAATCTCATTTATCATTTAGTCCAATATAATTATTCTGACCTATTCTATTTCATACCAAAATAACTTTGGAGGAATCCAATGGAGTTTGGCAGAAACACTTTTGGGGGGATAAAAAGAAACGTAGCTTTTGCAGTGTCATTCTTTAATATGAGCCACAAAAGACTGTGTAGGGGTGGGGGTATCTACTCAAATCACAGAGGTGAAAAGACTTAAGACATGAGATCCAAGAATAAGAAAAGATTTTATAAATCCTAAAATGTATAGAGTATGAAAATGGACACCCTTTAAAAGTATTGTATGACATGGTCAAGTTTTAAGGAAAGAAAGAAAGAAAGGGCTTAATGAATCCACCTCTTCTAAAGAAATTGGTCCCCCAAATTTCCATTTCATTGCCATGACAACTAGTACTCCATCATTGCCATGGTAACCAACTGAATAGCATTAGTCTAAAGACAAGCTCTCTGATTGGGTGACCAACGAAAGCCATTAGGTGCCCCACCACAATGCTGAAAGACTGTTTTGCAATCACTTTGACCTATTTCTAGCTTTTCAATGTGTTTTAATTCTCCAATGTGTTTCCCTAAAACCAAATGTTTTTTGGAATGAGACAATTTCAAGAAGTGTATAATAACTGTATTCCTGCATGTCCCTGCTAAGTTCAAGACCTTGTTTTCTATCCCACAAGTGTAGTAATGTATGACAGCCATACCCTTCACTATGCCTTGCAGTTTAATTATGACATCCCCTCTGTTACAGCAACTAGGCACACTAGCCACATCTAAAACCAGATATTGGTTGCTGGTGACAGCAAGCTGCCTTCTTTGATGAAGCCACTGACAAGCTGAACTGCAAGGAAACTTTGAGGGTGGGAAGTGACAATCCGGTAAAATAACAGAGGGGGGCCGGGTGCAGTTACTCATGCCCATAGTCCCAACACTTTGGGAGGCTGAGGCAGGAGGATCATCTGAGGTCAGGGGTTTGAGACCAGCCTGGCCAACATGGTGAAACCCTGTCTCTACTAAAAATACAAAAATTAGCCAGACGTGGTGGTGGGTGCCTGTAATCCCAGCTACTTGGGAGCCTGAGGCAGGAGAATCGCTTGAACCCAGGAGGCAGAGGTTGCGGTGAGCTGAGATTGTGCCATTGCACTCCAGCCTGGGTGACAGAGCAAGACTCCATCTCAAAAATAAATAAGTAAATAACGGGGGGAAGGGATACATGCATATGGAAGTGCTCTTGTTTATATGTGCATGTAAACTAGTATTTACAATTTAAAAATGGCTTTTAAAAAACACTATCCTTTTAAAAAGCTGTTGAGATGATGATGATGATTGATGATGGTGGTGGTGATTATTATTATTTTATACATGGGACCTCCCTATGCTGCCCAGGCTGTTCTTGAACTCCTGAGCTCAAGCAATCCTCCCACCTCAGCCTCCTGAGTAGCTGGGGCTACAAGCATGTACCACTGTACCTGCTCGCGGTTAAGCTTTTTAAATAAAAACATATTTTTCAGCTGATAATCTTGCTGGGTACTTGCTCAAAGCCAACTGCATATATATTCATGAATCACTCGTAGCATACTGTTGGAAGCAGAGATACCTTGGGAAACTATTCCACCTCTAGCCCACCCACTCTCTAGTTGGACCACACTTTTGTTAGGTGTGTACTGTTGAGAAACTTCCTTGAAAAATTCCAGCTCTGGATTTTCATAAAATATGTGTTCAGAACCTACCAGTAGGCAGTGCCAGAGTTGCTAAAGCAATGGACTTGAAAGTGCACTCTAGTTAGAAGGCAGGGAGTTAGAGAAAGGAGGGAAGGCACCTGCCTTGAAACTGGGTTTGCAGAGCACATACAACTGAATATCACAGATCAGTGAAAACCAAGATTTCTCAAGACACCTTTATCAATTCGACAAACATTTCAGAGCACCTGCTAGGTAGCACTCATCTAAATGCTCAAGATACATAGTGACAGACAAGCCCTGCCCTTGTGGAGTTCACGTTCACATTTTACATAAGAGTGGGAAAATGGCAATAGTTCATATCCAAGAATAGAACTATTTTGTGTGGAATGATAGAAATTATGGGGTGCTCCAACCCTGAGCATTCCTTGGCACGGCCACTGGTGTTTGTTATGCCCCAGCCACTGTGCAAAGGCTGGAAATGCAAAGGTCAGCAGAAATGGGCTTAGCCCTTGGCCTCAGGAAGTTTATAGAACAGAAAGGAAGGGAGTTGCTCAGAAGTAAATGGTCAACAAATTACAACGGTGATCAGTGCTCTGAAGGAAAGGAACCAAAGAGCCCTTCGCTAAAGGAGACTGAGGAGGGCTGGGCAGAAACAGGGCTGGGGTGCCCAAGGAAGTGATGACTGAGATGAGGCCTGAGGGATGCAGGGATAAAGGGTGACATAAGATAGAGGGTGAAGAAAAGAATGCAAGACACAGGGAACAGCACGGGCTGCTCCTGGGACCCAAACAGAGCCAGGGAAGAACGCATGCGACGAGCCTGGGGAAGGGGCCGGGCTCCACACACAAGCGGCGGTGTTTATTAAAAATAAATCCTTAGATCACGAAGCCACATGGACTAAGTCAGAATGTGCTCCCTAATCAATTTAATATGATTTTAGTTTGAATCTATACATGGAAAACAATGTTTTTGTTTGTGGTTGGAGATGATAATAAAGGGGATATACGGTTTGGTTTGAGATTAGAATAAAGAGGATTTCAGCGCAACTATTTTTGAGCACCACTTACATACCAACACTAAGTGTAAAAAGACAAAAGACCCAGTACCTGTTCCTTACAGCTTAGTCATACACACAGAACTATATGCAAATCCATCTAGAATATCCAGAAAGTGACAAGGGAGAGAGAGGTATGTGCATGGGACAACCTTCACCTGAACATTTGCATCTAGACTAGCCCAGGAGAAATGGTAGCTACCATTGTCAGCCCACCGCCTTAGGGGAAAAGGCATTCAACGTATCAGCTGAATTACCCCATAGGGTACCACTATGAAGATGAGAGTTTTATTTGAAGATCTGTTCTGAACCTCCAGAGAAAATTCTATTTCTCCCTCCTAGGAAAGAATTCAGTAACAGTAGTTTCTTATCTAGCCACAGTACCAGGATAAATTCATTTTAAATGCATGTATGAGAATAGAAACATGCACAGCTAGCACCAAGAGAACATATGTAACCCATGAGAAATGATTAAAAGTTTAGAATATGCCTCACAGGGGGAAAAATTCAATAGCTACCAAAATGAGTCTTTCTACACAGCTAGAACAGAGTCCAAGGGAAACCCTCTGACCCAAGATAAGGAATCCCACAGGCAGAATGACTAATACTAACAGATGTATCTGGTCTCTTCAAAGCCATTTAGAAATGAAAAGCACTACATCCAAATGTTTATCATCACTGTTAATAATTGCTATTTTTGCCTCTATATTCACGATCTAAACTTGACAGAGTAACTCAGATCACACAATTCATACAAGTACAGCAAGATAGAGACAGAAGACCTGAATGGAAATCTCAGAGCATGCTTCCACTTCACAAAGGCATAGTCTCTGTCAAATAAACAAGATTTAAAGTGTGGGAAGCAACAATACCACAGATAAAATTGCCACCTGGCAAGGGAGAACACCTTACTGTGGATCTGTTTATAGAGTCTCAGAATTTTCTATCTGGAAGGAAACCTACAGGCCCCTATAGACCAACCTTCAACATAATTGCTAACATAGTCATTGGATTAAAAAAAGGAAAGAAGGGGAAAAGGGACAGAAAGGGGAAGAAAGGGAGAGAGGAAGAGAAGAAAAAAAAGGGAAGGGAAGAAGGAAGAAAAAATCAAGTGAATGAAACAGTACAGGGATGAAATCATAATCCTGCAGCTCAATGCTTATTTAGTTCTCTGTCTCCTCCCAGATTGACTCCAAACGATTGATATTCACTAGTTAGGAGGTCTGATCAGGTATAGATAAGCCGTGCCATACAAAAGGCCCCAGTGGGCTTATCCTGTCTTTAAAAATAACTCCAGAGTACTGCATCAAAGCCTTCGCAGAAAATCCATATGCACTCCCAGGGCTCTGACCCATAAAACATTCTTACCAGGGACCTGAATGAGGCCATACACTGTGTGATGACCATGGGCCAATGGAAATCTTTTGAAAACTTGCTGGAAGGTCCACTGTGTAACCTACTTTGTTGTTTTTTAATCTGGATAAAGGACATTTCAGCCTGTAGCACCCAGGAAGGGTATTATGTGAATAAATGAAGTGTTCTCTTTCATGACTAATTTCTGTGCTTCTAGATAAATTTCCCTAATGAGGAGTTCTCTATTGAAATTTTCCTTCTTCCCTTTCTTTTTTTTTTTTTTTTGAGACGGAGTCTCGCTCTGTCGCCCAGGCTAGAGTGCAGTGACGCAATCTCGGCTCACTGCAAGCTCCGCCTCCCGGGTTCACGCCATTCTCCTGCCTCAGCCTCTCCGAGTAGCTGGGACTACAGGCGCCCGCCACCACGCCCGGCTAATTTTTTTGTATTTTTAGTAGAGACGGGGTTTCACCGTGGTCTCGATCTCCTGACCTCGTGATCCGCCCGCCTCGGCCTCTCAAAGTGCTGGGATTACAAGCGTGAGCCACCGCGCCCGGCTCCTTCTTCCCTTTCTTAGTCCCTCTTCTCTCTCACAAATTATAAGACATGTTTCATACCCTAGAAAAGCTCACAGTCTAATGAGTGAGAGAAGACATTTATTCCTTCATGGAGGTCTGAAATATCATAACATTTCCAGTAGTACAAATAGTTTAGAAGGCTCAAGCTCAAGTCGAGAATAGACACATCTTACTCCAGCGAACAAGGCATAAAGTTAAATGCCATGAGAGTGGGATGAACAATTGGGACAGGGTCCTTGAAGGAGAAGAAATTTCTTCCAATAGGGGATATAGGGGAAAACTTAATACAAAAGGTGGCCTTTCCCTGGGTCTTTTAGGAGGCATAGGGTTTTGGAAGGTAAAGATGGCAAGAAGTGACGATCTATCCTAGATCAGAGGTTTTTTTTTTTTTGAGATGGAGTCTTGCTCTTGTCGCCCAGGCTGGAGTGCAGTGGCGTGATCTTGGCTCACTGCAACCTCTGCCTCCAGGGTTCAAGTGATTCTCCTGCTTCAGCCTCCTGAGTAGCTGGGATTACAGGCGCCTGCCACCACGCCTGGCTAATTTTTTGTATTTTTAGTAGTTGTATTTTAGTGGTTTTGCCATGTTGGGCAGGCTGGTCTCAAACTCCTGACCTCAGGAGTTCTGCCCACCTCAGCCTCCAAAATTGCTGGGATTACAGGTGTGCGCCACTGTGCCTGGCAGATTGGAGGTTTTCAAACTGCAATCCCTGGGCCTGCAGCATCAGCAACACTTAGAAATACAAAAGCCAGGGTCTTACCCTTGACCTGCTGAATCAGAAATGAGGCTTAGCATGCTTTGTTTAGCATCCCAGTGATTCTGATTCATACTTTATTGGAGAATCAATAATCTAGATTTAAGATCCTTAGCCTGGGGTCTGTGAACTTGGATAGGAAAAAAATGCATCTTTATTTTCCCTAATGTCTAACTGAAATTTAGCATTTCCTTCCATTACAGATGTAGGCCATAAATTGCCATGATAATTATTAGGACCAATGCCATATCATGTTATTAAATGTATTAATAAAGAAGAATGCATACAACATAGCAGATTTTTAAATAATTTTATAACTGTATTTCAATATAATTGGTTTCTTTGTAATTTCATGCATCATTTTATACATTAAAAACTGTGAGAAAGTGTATGCTTTGCAGGCTGCCAATGAAATCTCCTCTTTTATCATACCAAAAATGTGAAGAACCCCTAGTCTAGAAGGATTCCAGACAAAGAAAACTCGGAGCAAAGGCAAGAAAATACATGGCCGGCCAAGTATTCCATTTTGCATAAAACTGAGGTAAAGCAAGGAAATGGTGGAAGAGAAAAAAGAAAAGGCTGAACCTGATTGTCAGAACTGGACTTCTTCCAGCAGACTCTGGGGAGCTACTTAATCAGGACTTTTTAAAAAGAGGGAGCAAGAGGCAGAGCCAAAGAGACACAACCAGCTCAGGGTTTTCAAAGAATTCCCTAGCAAAGGTAAGAAGGAAGGCCTGGAATAGAAAGAAACAGAAGGTGAGAGATCAAGCAGGAGACAAGATTTCTAATCCAGGCTTGACTAATAGCCCAAGGCGAAGAAAGAACTGACTATGAAAATGGAACGAATATGAGAGTGCTGTGAAGATTCAGCAGTGACTAAAACAGAAGAATCAAACACGACTCCAAAGTCTGAAGAGAGGGCGACTGGGACAAGAGTCATACTAAGAAAGAATTAAGGATGCCAAGTGGAGCAAGTCTGGGGAAGGAAAGTGCTGAGTTGCCTACAGGATATCCGGGTGAAAACATCCAGCAGTTATTGATCTGCCTGGGACAGTACTGACCTTTAAGACTTACTGTATCTCCTGAATAGCCTATTTGGACTTCATCAAGAGCTTTTCCCAAACAGGGATTTTTATCATGGGGGCCCATGGACTCATGGGGAGTCCCATGAACCCCCCAAATTATTAAAGCAAATTTTATTTGTGTTCATGGACATTTGGGGAGAGGTATGTACTTTCATTACAAACTCAAGGAGCATGAAACTCCCTTCTCCCTCACAAAAATGTTAATACTCTCCATTCATCCTTCTAAACACTCCAAGCAAGGTAAGCCCTCTTGTCTGAAAATTTGGGGAGGGAGCATGAGTCTCAGAACAAACAGAAAATGCCTCAGGAGCAAAGCAGCAGCAGCAGTTACAGTCATGTGTGGATGGTTCTGAGTCAGGAGAAGCTCACTGCACAGTCACCAGATGAGGAAGCCATTTGGAATGTCTTGGTTAAAACTCACTGGAAATGACAGAAGACTTTCTGACTCATCTCTTGAGCCAATTCTTGCCTGAATACCTGTCTCTACAAGAGCAGTCATTAATGCCCCAACCTTAAACAGTAAAAATGGTCATTTTTATAAACCTCATACTGCTCAACTTCCCACTGTCCAAAGAAGCTGAGCTGCACGGGTTGTCCCAGGATGGAAACGAAGCCTCAGCCAAGAAGCTGTGTCTTGCTTTAGTGTTGCCATCTACTGGCTGGTCCTCACTGACTCTCATTCCCAATCTTTTCACTGCCAAAGGAAAGATTTTGCAATTAGGCTGCTTTTTTGATCCAGAGCCTCTCTAGACAGTTCAGGCCACAAGAGGTCAAAAACAAATTTTTTTTTTTTTTTTTTAACAGAAACCTACCAGCTCCAAAAACAAAGTAAGGCAATACTAAATGTCAACAATGTTACTAGGAAGCTTCAGCATTGACTAATAGAGTTTATGGTGAATGCTCCCTAAATGTTTGTTAGCCCCACATAATTAAGACAAAAGATGCCTTTAATGTGTTGTATATGAAGTGATTATGAATAAGCAGGGGATTGTGCCCACAGAGTGGAATAGGGAAATAATAGTATTGAAAATTGTTATTGCTGTTGTTGTTTCATTAAAAGTAATTCTCTTTGCTAGGCTGTGTGTAGAAAGTGGTTTTCATGGTAAGCTTAATAAACATAGTGCCAGGGATTCTGGCTGAATAGCTGACAGTTAGAATTGAATGGGTTCTCACATACCCCATGAAGACAGGAAGCAGGGACCAGGTTCCCCAAGTGAGGATTTTGTCGCTCTTATTGAACTACAATGAAAGGGTCTTGTACACTTACTTCATAAGCCCACGGCACTGGCCAGAACAGCAAAGACTGTCTTTATTTCCGAATGCCATAGTAACTCTTTTCACTATTCTTTCTTTTGTGTGTGTGTGACAGTACTCACTCTGTCACTCAGGCTGGAGTGGCATGATCTTGGCTCATTGCAGCCTCCATCTCCTAGGCTTAGGTGATCCTCCCACCTCAGCCTCCTGACTAGCTGGAACTTACAGGCACATGCCACCACACCCAGTAAAATTTTTTTTTCTTGTGTTTTTTGTAGAGATGGGGTCTCACAGTGTTGTCCAGACTGGTCTCAAACTCCTGGGCTGAAGTGATCTGCCAGCCTCAGCCTTCCAAAGTGCTAGGATTACAGGCATGAGCCATGCCTGGCCTCTCTTCACTCTTCTTGTTTTCACTTCCTCCTTCCCTGGTTTTTTGTTTTTATTACTTTTCTTCCTTTCCTCTTTATGAACCGTATAACCCCACATCTACCTTCTACCTCATCATACTGGCACAAACTAAGAGCTAAAAGGAAAAGAGAGTTGAACTTAACTCTCCTCCTTCATATGCTTTTCCCTTCTTTTCCTTTTTGCTTTTTAATCCAGCAAAGCACCTTATCTTTCACTCACGTTCACATTAAAATTTAGAAGACTGATTGTGTTTGGCCTTCCCGTCCATTATCACCTTCCTATAAAATCAGTTGGTACATATGGGTGATAAACATAAGTCACAACCACCATCTTATGCATCAGCAAGCCCTCAGCAGGTAATACAATTAAAGACTTTTTAGTTGATTAATGAAAGGAGAGGTTGCTAATCCTTTCCTCCTATAACTTAAGGAACAGAAGGAGGAAGAAAGAATATAGTGCCCTTAGATGTCAATTGTCCCTTCTCCCTCCTTTGGAGTCAGGACCCCTCAAAAAAAAAACATTCACTCAAGGAGTTATTGAAGGTTTCAAAGAAGAGAGAGGAGAGGTTTACATTGTAACCTCACAACTGACACCCTGAGAGACCTCCCCCTATGCATTTTCCCCCTGCTTTGCAGTAGTGCATCTAAGGGTCTATTTAATTCTACTAGGCCGGGTTGAGCCTCTTGGCTCCTCTCCCTATCACACCCAGCAATCTCTTCCCCCTGAACCCTATTCTTTCTCCAGGGAAGGAAAAATGAAAGCCCTGCAGGTAATAAGGCCAATCCTACTCCAAGTATCTCCTCAAAGTATTTTCTCTAAATATTTAATACTTTCCCTAAGAATTTTCTTACCAGCTGTTAAGTAGTTGACATTTTTTCAATATTGTTACAATTCCCACCTGTAAAGTTTGACAAATCTATACGATTTTTTTTTTAAAGCTAGATATCTCTTCAGGTGCTGGGGGTCCCACTTCCTTGGAAGTTAATTCCCTGAGGACAGAGACAAAAAACTTATCTTCCTCTCCTCAATATCATTCATTCATCCTTTTAAAATCAAGCAAGACTACAGGGGCTCAACTTTAATAACATAAAACATTATTGCTCCTGGAGATCTGTGCTGGTTTTCAAACTAGAAGTGACATTTAATAAATACTATAAGAAGCACTTTCTCAAGCTTTCCAAGGACAACTATACCTGCTAGACTAGATAGTTGCATTTCACAAAAACTGGCCTTGTTATTAAAAAACATAGTAGGAAAAAAATGCAAATAAGTCATTTTGTCTATATAAATGCTTTACTGTGGAAATGAATGATTCCACATCAACTTAGCCATATATAATTTGGTCAAAAACTTTAACTGGAATGTCCAGACCTTGGCCAAGGTCCCTTTATGGGAGCATAAAATGAGGTCACATTTATTTGTTAATATCCATTAGGAAAACGTCAACTCCCCATTCTGCTTAATTACAGGAATTCCAGGCTCTTGACAAATTCCTCTCCTTACTATTTCTGGAAATCAGGACCCCAATCCAGTTGTCTGCTGCCTCCGCCACTCATCTGCCTCCTGACCACATTCCCTGTACACAGGCTGACAGGCGCTCTGTGGCATACCACGTTTGGCAATTCCTGGACTCAACCTTCCTCCTGCTACTGCTGCCCTCCCCTAAAAGAAGGCAGAAATCCCTCTTTTAATTCTTTGATCACATTGCTCAGCCCATCCACAACTTTTAGCAAAGACTTCTTGGAAAGTTCAGGAAAATAGAAGGGGACATTATGGCATCAATATTGCAAAGCTCTACTATATGTGGTGATTCCCAGAGAACAGCAGTACCTCATGTCCCTTAAAATAGTGAACTTCAAACTGGGATTCTACCGAGATATGGAAATATTTTTCAAAAGATATGAGAATAGAGATCATTTTAAGAAAATCAATTTTTAGGAAATCAATTTCAGATTCCTCAACTTCCATATGAATTCTCTCCTAAGAACCTGTGAAAGTGCTTTTAGTAAACTTTTTCTACCTTCTCCTTTAATAACTGCCTTTCTCTCGCCAAAACATAAACTTACCTCTCACCCATACGTTTACTATAGGGTATTAGGAGGCCATTTTCCATGGGTTTTTTCTGCAGGTCTTCAGAATAAGGCATCAACTGCCCTTAGTTCTGCACTATCTGTACAGGTTTCAGTGGGAAGACAGCTCTGCCATAACCACGTCAGACTTCTAGCCTGCAGAACTGAGAGACAGTACATTTCTGTTGTTTTAAACCATCCAATTTTTGGTATTTTGTTATGGGAGTTCTAGGAAAGCAACACACTTACTGGACGGAATAGGAATGCCTCCCTCCGGAGCAAAGGGAAGGCACGCTTACAAACCGTTATAAAAGACTGGGGGCCGGGCGCGGTGGCTCAAGCCTGTAATTCTAGCACTTCGGGAGGCCGAGGCGGGCGGATCACGAGGTCAGGAGATTAAGACCATCCTGGCTAAACACGGTGAAACCCCGTCTCTACTGAAAATACAAAAAAAATTAGCCGGGCGTGGTGGCAGGGGCCTGTAGTTCCAGCTACTCGTGAGGCTGAGGCAGGAGAATGGCGGAGGCGGGAGGCGGAGCTTGCAGTGAGCCGAGATCACGCCACTGCACTCCAGCCTGGGCGACAGAGTGAGACTCTGTCTCAAAAAAAAAAAAAAAAAAAATTGTGTTTCCAAAGATCAGAATTCTCACATGCATGTGAGCAGACATCCATCTGGGCCCATCCACACTGGCCCTGAGAGAACTGAAGCTTAAGAAATCAAAAATGCAAAAATGATGTTATCCAGCTCCTACTATTACTAGAATAACTGTCTTGTGTCTTCTGTCCGCATTTGTGAAACTATGTCAGGGCAAGTTTTTAGCTAGCAAATAGAGTAAAATTGCAAACCCTTCCCAGTTTTTAACATGGGGTATTATCATAGGGTGTAAAAATATCTGTCCAACAAACAAAAAACATTTAGAAAATTCCTTTAACCGAATCACTGTAAATATTATACCTATTCATTTCATAGAAAATGTATTTCAAATTAAATATAACTTTTTTTTTCTTTGGAGACAGAGTCTCTCACTGTCACCCAGGCTGGAGTGCAGTGGTGTGATCTCAGCTCACTGCAACCTCTGCCACCCAGGTTCAAGCGATTCTCCTTCCTTAGCCTCTTGAGTAGCTGGGATTACAGACGCCCACTACCATGCCCGGCTAATTTTTTGGATTTTTAGTAGAGACCGGTTTTACCATGTTGGCCAGGCTGGTCTTGAACTCCTGACCTCAAGTGATCCACCACCTCAGCCTCTCAAAGTGCTGGGATTATAGGCGTGCGCCTCCGTGCCCAGCCAAATGTAATTTTTTAAGTTTAATATTTATTAAAATGTCATTTGGTCATTAAACTCTTAGAGCTACGGTAACACAAAGAACACTTATATCTATAATATACTGAGTAGTATTTAATAAGGTAAACAATAAGACTTTTAAGCAAAAAATAAATTCATTTTAGGATAAAATTCTTTGGAAGAAGTAGAATGGAGTTCAGGGAGCAAAAGGAATCAAACAATATTTCCAACTGTTACAAAGCGTGTTAAAGTATTTTTAAAGATAGAAAATGGTAGCTATCAAATCTCTATTGTACCAAGATTTCACTGGATACATTTAAAAGACCAAATAACATTTTAAAATGCCAATATTTACAATACATAATAAAATGCTTCTTTTGAGGCTATTTAAACATAATGATTTTAGATATTCTTTTAAAAAATCAATCAGAGTCTCATGGTTTTTCCAAAATTTGTAGGGAGGTATGCAAGTTAACAAGTTTGAAGACTATTTACTGCCTACTGGTTACAGCCCTTTCAGCTCCTGGCCACCCAGGTGGCTGGGGCCAGATCACCTTATTTCAAGCATCAACTAAGCAGACACCATGTTGGTCTTGGTTAACTGCTATATCACTACCCTTAGCACAGTCAATGTTAAATTAATGAATGTTGAATATTAGAAATCATTCACATCTTTCCATCCACTTCTGCTTCAGGGACTGCTCTGACACTGGCCTAGCCTGAAATGACTGACACCAGGATGACCCTGGGGGGTAAAGGGTGTGTCCTACATTGTCGTATCTTGTCACAACAAAAGTGAAATGAGTCTAGACCTAAGCTGGATCAACCAGCTGAGTCATTATAAATCTCAGATCAAATCAGGCATTAGATTTACAAATTTAACTGGATTGTAGAATTACTCTGCAGTTTTTAGGACCAGCAAAAGCAGAATTCACTCTCTACAGACAAACTTAGCAAAAGTCCCAATGACTATCTTCCTTTCCTAGATCAATGTCAAGCGCCATCCTCCGTTTTCTGGCCATTCTCGCCGCACGTCTAAGCAGTCATCTTTCAGAATGCACTCCCATGTCGTTTACTCTTGTGACCCTCTCCTGAGTGATACCATCACTTAGAACCCTAACCCCAGATTCTGACATTAGGGAAGGACTACAGAAGGGGGAACCCATTTGTGTCTCTCCATTTTCTAGTGGTGATATTTTACACATACCCTACGGTTTTAAATTTGAAGTACCCAAGAAACAGACCTTGTTATCAAAAGCAGATTGAAAAAATATGCAGACAAGGCATTAATGAAACCTTACGGATTTACACCATATCAAGAGAAGTCTCCAAAGGCAGAAATGCACATCAAGCCTATTTCTTCTGACTCATTTCCTCTGGAGAAGCAGCTTAGAGTAATTCAGGCAAAAGGCCACGAAATAATTGCATTGGTAACAGGAACCTGGTAGAAAAGTAGAGGAAATTGCTAAGTTAAACTCAACCTACAGGGCTTTCGTGGGGAGTCACATAGCATAATTTTTGTTTCTCAGGAGAAAAAAAAATCTAGTTTTCTTACATTTTTACTCGAAAAAAATAGAGGCTAATTTAATGCTTTTATACAATAATTAGTGCAAATACACTAAAAGTGATCTTTTACATAATAATAAAAAATCACATAGTAAAAATACACTTGAAAAGATTTTAGTTTTGAGTAACTTTTCCTGCCAAATAACCTGCCAAATACATAGAGCAAGCAATGCTTGGCCGCCGTTGGCCAAAGGCCTTGTGTGTTCATGAAGTGGCTAGGACTAATTGTAGTCACCCGATTAGTACCAACACTGACCTTTCCCCCCTATGTATTCCTTCCTCGCTGCCCGAAAAAAAGTAACCGGTTATAAAAACAATCAAAATGAATACTTTCAGATGCTGTTTCCCAAAACTGGGTCAGAGATTACTGGTGTATGTCCTGGATCTCAGAGGCATGGGAAGAAAGGTGGCTAAAGCAGAATCCATGAGAAAGAAATCAGAAACTAAGGTAAGAGAGGATGGGGCTGGGCACAGTGGCTCATGCCTGTAATCCCAGCACTTGGGAGGCCTAGGTGGGCAGATCACCTGAGGTCAGGAGTTCGAGACTAGCCTGGCCAACATGGTGAAACCCCGTCTCTATTAAACATACAAAAATTAGCCAGGCATGGTGGCACGTGCCTGTAATCCCAGCTACTCAGGAGGCTGAGGCACGAGAATTGCTTGAACCAGGAGGCGAAGGTTGCAGTGAGCAGAGATTGTGCTGCTGCACTCCAGCCTGGGCGATGGAGAAGAAAAAGGTAAGAGAGGATGGGAGGGAGAGAAGGAAGGAAGTGAGAGAGGAAAAGAAAGAAAGAGGGAGGAAGAGAGATAGAGGGAGAGGGAGAGGAAAAAATGTGGAGGAAAATAATCAACAGTAATTAAGAGAGAAAATTAACCATGAGGAAGGAATAAGGGAAAGTCATAATATTTACCAAAAAAAAAAAAAAATCCTGTGGTCAGGGAGAAAATGACTGCTTTATTTCAAATTCAGGGTTAAACTTAAGAGGCAGAAATCCTTATAAATTCATATACATTTCTTTTAAAACTCCCCAGTGTCTGGAAGATGCTAAGGAACTAACTCAATATGTTAAGAACTAGTAAAAATAAATAAAGGCCAGGCACGGTGACTCATGCCTGTAATCCCAGCACTTTGGGAGGCTGAGGCAAGGGGATCATGAGGTCAAGAGATGGAGACCATCCTGGCCAACACAGTGAAACCCCAACTCTACTAAAAATACAAAAATTAGCTGGGCGTGGTGGCGCGTGCCTGTAGTCCCAGCTATTCAGGAGGCTGAGGCAGGAGAATCACTTGAACCCTGGAGGCGGAGATTGTGGTGAGCTGAGATCGTGCCATTGCACTCCAGCCTGGGCAACAAGAGCGAGCAAAACTCCATCCCCAAAAATAAATAAATAAATAAAATAAAGAAAAGCAAAAGAATCAAAGACTTATCCATCCATTCCATATGAACTGTACTTCAAGGTACTAAATAGTTGGAGGTGAATTTCTCTTTGTAGATGTATTCTGGCTAATAATGAGAAAAGGAATAACAATTAGAATATTACCATTTTGTAACCTCTAATGATATAATCTATCTAGGCAATGGCAGTTATTAGCTGCTTCCTAATAAAATAAACAACACCACTACACAAAGAGAAGCTGAATCTGATTAAACATCTTGCTCTAACTTCCAATATAAAGGGGGAAAAAAGGATGAAAAACAAGTGATAGTTCAAGGATACTGTCATCAAAATCCTGATGTAAAAACCTTACAGGAGAAATAAACTAAACATTCCCAACAAAAGGCAGAGATTGTTGTTCTTTTTAATCTGTCTTATCTCTTTAGTTCTGTCTGTAGACACTTCAAATGCAGATATAAATAAGTAAGTTACAAATGAGAACATGGAAAACACACACACACACCACAAACAGTAAGCATAAGAAATCTGGAAGGGCCATAAAAACATTGGGCAAAATGGACTTTGGAGTAAGCAGTAGCAGTGGAGATAAAGCAGGAAACTTCATAATGATAAAATGGTGAATACAAGAGAAATAAAAACTATAAATGTATATGGGCCTAATGACAGGGCTCCAAAATACAGGATGGAAAAACTGACAGAAATAAAGGAAGAAAATCACAAATCCACAAGCAGTGTTGGAGATTTTAAAACACCTCGCTCGGTAATTGATAGAGTAACCAAAGGAAAAAAAAGAAATCATAATATAGGAGAACTAAAATGATGCTATCAACCAACCATAAAAATTTGGGAACAAAAAACCACAAAGACTCTAAAATAGAAAGAGTGGGTAGGTTGGTTAGGCATTTATCTGCCTCCTCTTCTAAACCAGTTCTCTTTCAAACATAATAACTAGGTACAGGTTTGCCACAGAATTGAAGAGAAAGAAAAGAACAGCAAAGGTGCCGAATTTAAGGAAAGAGCGGTCCATCTTTTATTTATATAGCCTTCAAATTCCAGAAAGTTTCCAAAGCCTTTTTTACACACATGATCTCGTTCCATCCTAACAGTATCCTTTGAAAAGGCAGCCCACATTTCCTTAGCCCCATTTTACAGACAAGGAAGTTGAGCCCAGAGGCTGATTTGCCAAACAAACAAAATCGCGAGTCTGCTTCTAGATCAAAAGGGTGGACATATTTTAAAGATCACCTGAAGGAATTCCCTGGGAATGTAGTGAAGTACCAATTATTTTCTTTCTAGAAAGTACCTTTTCTGCTGGACACAGTGGCTCACACCTGTATTCCCACTTGGTAAGCTAAAGAGGGAGGATCACTTGAGCCCAGGATTTCGAGACCAGCCAGAGCAACATAGTGCGAACCCATCTCTAAAATATTTTTTTAAAATCAGCCAGGCATGGTCCTAGCTACTCGGGAGGCTGAGGCAAGAGGATCATTGAGCCTAGGAGTTCAAAGCTGCAGAGAGCTATGATCATGCCACTGTACTCCAGCCTGGGCGACAGACCTTGCCTTTTCAAAAAAAAAAAAAGAAAGAAAGAAAAGAAAAGTATTTGGACTTATTTCTCCCAATATGTCCAAATATCCAAAGCAATTATATCAAGGGTATTGGCTCCTTGGTTAAGAACTGGGCTTTATTTTCACACACTCCCTGAAATGACACAGCCAGAGATCAGGTAGGACCCAGAGAGAACAAAGTTACAAACCCTGTGTCCAAACAGCATCCTAAAATGAAATACTCCTGGATGGAACCCTTGGAAAACTCAGTGTTGACCATACTCCCAGTTACCCATAAAAACTTATCAAGTTGTGGTTTAGAAACAGATTCAAAGAAAGCAGTCTGCAGAAAATATGCAGATTTACTCTTTTCATTAGCAAAACACAGACTTTACAGATCTCATTACTATATTTAGAGAATAAATCTTAGAGTAAAATGACTTTGTTTCTTGGCTTGAACCAAATTATGTGGAGTTTTTTCATAATTAGAAAACTTTATTGAAGAGCTTAAGAACTAATTTAAGTATCAATATTCAATCTTCAAAAACTCCTCCAGTACAGTCTATGACAGCTGCACAGTAATTTATAAATATATATTGTCTTAGATTTTCTTAATATTCACATCTGCCTTCTGTTCTTTGAAATTCTTTTTGTGTTTATGTTTAAAAATAGATATACAATTCAAATATGTTCTAGGTGACGAATGGTTATTTAAATCACATATATATACTTTACTTACACCTCTCTCGGGGTTCCACTGAAGTATATATTCTCCTAGGTATTTGGTGGACTGTGTCATTAAGGCTAATGGTGGTTTAATCTAAGAGGAAAAAATACATGCATACCAAGGAATATTTTTCAGTTTCTTGGCAAAACACAGTAGAGAGGAAAAGTGATTTGACTTTTTAGCTCCAATTGCTTTCAATATCTTAGGTAAGGTCAATGTTGTAAAATCTGCTGAGATTTTTTTATAGAACCTGAGTGAAAAAAATGCAGAGGTAAATCACTACTTTCTATTTAAAGCAAACTAGCTTTTTACAAAGCTTATGACCATTTTTAAAGAAAAAGAAAGGAGGCCAGGTGCAGTGGTGCATGCTTATAAACCCAGTGCTTTGGGAGGCTGAGGCGGGAGGCTCATGTGAGTCCAGGAGTTTGAGACCAGCCTGAGCAACATAGTGAAACCCAGGTGTGATGGCTCATGCCTGTAATCCCACCTACTCGGGACGCTGATGTGGGAGGATCACTTGAGCCCAGGAGGTTGAGGCTGCAGTGAGTTGTGATTGTGCCACTGTACTCCAGCCTGGACAACAGACAAGACCCTGTCTCAAAAAAAAAAAAAAAAAAAAAAGTTAAAACACATGTTCTTCCCAGAAAATAAAAAATAGGCCAGTAGTTTCTTGGTTCTTCTTTTTTTTTTTTTTTTTGAGACAGGTCTCGTTCTTTCACCCAGGCTGGAGTGCAGTTGCACAGTCTCAGCTCACCGCATCCTCCGCCTCCCAGGTTCAAGCGATTCTCCTGCCTCAGCCTCCAGAGTAACTGGGATTACAGTCACCCACCACTACACCTGGCCAATTTTTGTATTTTTAGTAGAGACGGGGTTTCACCATGTTGGCCAGGCTGATCTCGAACTCCTGACCTCAAAAGTGATCCACGCGATTCAGCCTCCCAAAGTACTGGGATTACAGGCGTGCGCCACCGTGCCTGGCTGGTTCTTTTCTTCTGCCAGGCAGTCCACCCTAGGGGGGCAGGCTTCCTACATGGACTCTGAGGGGCTCTCTGGTCTCTGCTGATGCTGCTGGCATACCTGCTGTGGACACCCAGTAAAACAGTGGCTCCATACAATCATGAGAAAAAAGACGAATGTGACCATTACATTTCACACAGGCTTTGAAGGAACCATCAAACCAGTAACAACTCAATTACTCTTTGTGGCTTCTCTTTATTTTGAATCAATAATCTAGAAGTGAAGGTCTCCACAGCCTATTATGCCTTCACTGATCCACCTACTTCCCATGAACACCTGCCGAAGGAAAGGGATAAGGCAGCATGTGCTAAGATGCAGTGCTGCTTCTAAACATAATTTGTGGGGGGCAGGCATGAAACCCAAGTTCACAAGTGCTTAAGTACTGAGGTGATTACTCAACTATGAAGAGGTCTTTCAAGTGCACAGTTGATTTTTAGCAAGTACAGGGTATGAAGATCTTCATTTGATTTTATAAAAGTAGGCTATGTTGCATGAGTATCTAAAAGTGGCTAAAAAACCGACTGCATGCTTTTAACCCTAAAAATAACCAAGGAGTAGAGCCAAACATGTACATTTCAGCAGAAAAGTGATAAACGGAAAGCCAAGCGGATAATATGCTGAAGAATAAAGAAAGCCCACACGATGGCTTATGCTGACTTTACAACAGAGTGAAACATTCAAACATTAAAGAAGTCAAAACAAATGCAGTTAGGTGTGTACAAGAACCCATGGCTATTAAAGCTGCCATGAGGATTTTCTGAACTGTTAAAACCTATGTCATGCTACCAATCTAACTCACCTTCAGTTTCAATAACTGATAGAAATTTCTTACCAAGACCCTAATTTTGGGATCAAAAATGTTAATTTGTAGATCAGAATCATAAAACTACTAACTCCATATTCATTTGCTAATTTATGAGACAGAAAACATACAGTCCTTAATTCTAAAAAGGCCAGTTAATATCTCATCCCTATTACTCTTTCAAGAAGGATGGAAACAGAGAGGGTGTTTGGAATTGCAGTAGAACACAACGTTTAGAACAACAGAAAAACATATGGGAAAAAAAAGCCCAATAAATATTCAATCTACAAGAAATATAGGAAAATAGGGGAAAATACCGAAACTACTTTGCTGTACCATGGAGACACATGGTAGCCCATGACCACTTCCTAGATTACTCTTTGGAGACTTAATTCAATTGGCCTTAATTGCCTATAAAGTGTGCAACACAGGGAGGATTTGTCTTTAATTTAGTTCTGAAAGAGGCATGAGTGGATGTAAACTCTATACACAGACCACTGTAGATCATTAGGGCAATTAAGAACAGTTTCTAGTCTTGAAATCCCTCCACACAAATCACCTGCTAACCTTTGGATCCAGGTTTCAGACTTGCAAACACTTTGGGGTTCTTAAGGGCAAGTGAGAGCTCATTGAGGAAGGAAATAAAGTGGGAGTCTCTCTCAGATTTCTTTGACTCAAAAATGACAACAATGGTAAAGTGAGGTTCCGGGCGGGTTAGGAAGTAGGTACTCTGAACTTTGTCGTCATAGAAGTGGACCACTTTTTCCAAGCTGTTCAGATCAGATGTGCGGTCCGTCATGATCATGATGACATTGGGCCAGTGCATGACTGGCCTGTCGCTGGGCAGAGACACTACAGCTGGATACTGGTCCACACCCTTAGGGGCCTCTCTGTAGGAATGGGGGTGGTGATAACCATGACCCTGAAAACTCTCAGAACCTCTGTTGTCAAAAATTAAGGACACATTGGCAGCATCATATTTTCTGATGAAGCTGGAAATCTTTCCAAAAAAGTCTGGGTTAGCTTTTGCTGTCAACGTTTTCATTTCTGAAGCAGTCGTTTGTCGGCTCAGAGCCTCATGAAAGTAAAAGCTAAACTTGGCAAGAAGCATGTTTTTGAGTTTCATCAGCCAAAGGAAAAGGTGTGGAGGCTGCACGGCCTTCTGAGACTGCCCTCCAAACAGATGTTTCTTGGTCTCCCGCTGTTTCTCAAAGATCTGGCCCCAGGTCTGCAGTTTGGTGTGCGCACTGTGTAAATTAACCAGAGACGGGAGGAACTTCCACTCTGAGACCTGGGCCTGGGCTTTCAGGAGATGACACAGGACATCAACTTCCAGCTGGAAACTGCTTTCCAAAGGACTGAGGATTGGGTGGTGAAATCTAAAGGGGAGAGGGAAATTAACAGAGATAAGTGGAAATGTTACTTCACTTGCCACACTGACACTTTTCTAACCACGAAGCAACAATATGGCCAAACAAATAGTATTACGCTTCAGGACAGAGGAAGAAAAGATGGAAGAACTACATGTTGATTTATTTTAAAATTCTGATATAATTTCACCATTTCAAAATTATGTCAACATCATATTCTCCTGTGGAAATAGCCTGAGAGTAGTGGCCACTTTCCTTTCAACAACAGAAATACCGAATTAGCTACAATTCATTTTTGTTTGTTTGTTTGTTTATTTATTTATTTATTTATTTCAGACTGGGTCTTGCTCTGTCACCCAGGCTGGAGTGCAGTTGTGCAATCATGGCTCACTGCAGCTCAATTCCTGGGCTCAAGTGAGCCTCTCGCCTTAGCATCCCAAGAAGCTGAGAACATAGGCACACACTCCATTTTCTGCAGAGACAAGGTCTCCCTATGTTGCCCAGGCTGGTTTCAAACTCTAAGTGATCTTCCTGCCTTGGCCTCCCAAAGTGCTGGGATTACAGGTGTGGGCCACCATGCCTGGCCTATTAGCTATAATTCTTTCTGAGTGTATTTTATTTATTCTGGGAACTGTATGACTAAAACAATGATTGAAACAAGGCATGCTCTTTTCAGAGTGTGGTCCTAAAGAGGCGGAGGTAAAACAAAAAAAGTCACTAAAACATCTGTTGAATGTGTAGATGACATATATAAACTCATTTAATGTTCACAGTAATGCTATGAGGTATTAAGCCTATCTTGCAGACGAGAGTACATACTATAAGCTTATATGGAAAACATAGTAGATAAAAAAATGTTTATTAAAGAAACAGAGCATTTATCAGACAGCCCTTATTCAATACTGGTCCCCAAATTCCCTTCATATTTAATTATAGTTAAAAACAAAATGGTGGCCAGCCTGGCCAACATGGTGAAACCCCATCCTTACTAAAAATACAAAAATTAGCCGGGCATGGTGGCGTGTGCCTGTAAACCCAGCTACTCTGGAGGCTGAGGCAGGAGAACTGCTTGAACCTGGGAGGGGGCGAGGTTGCAGTGAGCTGAGATCGTGCCATTAAACTCCAGCCTGGGCGACAGAGCAAGACTCTGCCTCAAACAAACAAACAAACAAACAAATGGTGACCCAATAAGAAATAGCTAACACTTCAACCACTTTCCATTTATCTTAGGATAAAACCCCAAATCCGTAAAAAGGCCTAGAAGGCACTGAATAATGTAGTCCCTTCCCAGTTTGAGCCACATTCCTATTCTTCTCACTTTCTCCAGACATTCAATAAATAACTGAAAATGCAATTATAATACAAGGAGCACAAGACAGTAGTGCAATTTTACTTCCACTTGTCCTAGACAAAATGTATAAAAGTTTTTGACGCTGGGCACAGTGGCTTATTCCTATAAACCCAACACTTTGGGAGGCAGAGACAGGTGGATTGCTTGAGCCCAGGAGTTCATGAGACAGCCTGGGCAACATGGAAAAACTCCATCTCTACAAAACATTCAAAAATTAGTCAAGTGTGGTGGTGTGCACCTATGGCCCCAGCTACTCAAATCAGAAGGCTGAGGTGGGAAGATCACCTGAGCCCACCAAGGTTGAGGCTAGTGGGCTGTGATTGCACTACTGTGCTTCACAGAGTGAGACCCTGTCTCCAAAAAAAAAAAAAGTTTTTGACTATGATCTATTGTAAAAAATACACTTTATATTGTGACCAAGTACCTGCACACATAAATATTTTATTTCAATACTTTCTTACTATGTACAATGTACTCTGCTAAATTTCTGCTTGAGTCATAACGTTCTAGAGACAAAGGAGTGAATGGACATTACTTCCACTATTGATATTTTCTAATATATATAAAATACATATTTATTTTCTACTTGATATTTTCTAATATATATTAAATATATATTTATTTTCTACTATATATATTAAATCAGATTACTAACTCACTAAGTTAACTTTATAACCCATAGATTACTACCTGCTGTTTGTAAAACACTGTTCTACTTCACATGAAATAGTAATGTTTAAAGGGAAAAGAACATGATGTGGGACATCCTCTCTTCTAGGCACAGGGAAAAAAGGGCAAGTTCAGGGACCCTAGACAAGTGAGAACATGACCCATTTTCATCAATACTGTACTTCTTCCTGATTCTTCAGGTCTCCTCGTCAGTCACTTCCCTAGAAAAGCTTTCTCTGTCCACTTCCAGATGAGGTCAGTTTCCCCAGTTATATCCTCTCATTTCCTAATACCTCTCTCCCACTTTAGTAGTTTGACCATATCATTTCTCAGGAAAACAGACATACAGCCACCCTAGTTTTAAGCTCCTCCCCAAGCGGAAATAATACCTGCCTCCTCTATTCGCTCCTTTGTCTCTAGAACATTATGACTCAAGCAGAAATTCAGTCAATGTGGTGACCAACTATGTAAAGATATGAATCCAAGTCTGCCTCATTGATTCTGCCTGCTGGTTATGGGCTGAACGAAGTTCTATAACAGTAGACCAGAATGGCAGGGAGAGTCCTTTCTGTACAGACCACACAGAGCTTTCTTGCTCAGTTTCTCTTCTGAGAAGCACCTAGTGGCTGCCAGGCCTGATACATGCTCCTTCTCCAGAAGCCTACATCAAGCGCTTACACTCTTCCTAAAGATCCACAGCACCTGCAGAGGCTGCGGAAATCACCTCAGCAAGTGATCCCACTGTAAAGGCAGGGGAAGTACTTGTATTTATTGAGCATATTATATGTTCCAGGCACTATGGTAGATGATCTACAGGCCTGAGTGCATTTGATCACTTCATTGTTAATGAGACGGACGCTTCTCACACAGCTCTCTTTTGGCTGCTGGTGAAAAAGAAAATGCTGGTTATCAACAAAACAATTAGAAAAAAAATCACAAGTATATCTAGGATTTTTTTTTAAATCTACTTAAATACTAATTAAAAGGATTATGGTTAAGAGAGTCCATACTAGGTTGGACATTGTAAGAGAGAAACCGATTATCATGTGAAATGTCGTTATTCATGTGAAAAACACACACTGTTTTTCATCTATTATCTGCATTTTACATCAACATTCTTCCAGCTGAGGAAGCTAAAACATTGGTGAGATTAAGTCTAATAATATACACAATCCATGGAATACTATGCAGCCATAAAAAGGAACAAGATCATGTCCTTTGCAGGGACATGGATGAAGCTGTAAGCCATTATCCTCAGCAAACTAACATTAGTAGGAACAGAAAACTAAACATTGCATGTTCTCACTTTGCAGGGACAAGGATGAAGCTGTAAGCCATTATCCTCAGCAAACTAACTTAGGAACAGAAAACTAAACACTGCATGTGCTCACTTATAAGTAGGAGCTGAACAATGAGAACACGTGGACACAGGGAGGGGGAGAACACATGGACACAGGGAGGGGAACAACACACACTAGGGCCTGTTGGGGCCTGTTGGAGATGCCGCGCAGAGCATTAGGGAAAAGAGTTAATGCATGCTGGGCTTAATACCTCGGTGATGGGTTAACAGGTGCAGCAAACCACCACGGCACATGTTTACCTATGTAACAAACCTGCACATTCTGCACATGTACCCCAGAACTTAAAAAAATTAAAGTAAAAAATATATAAATACACAAAAAATCAGAAAGATAAACCAGATCTCAAATCTTCTAGCTTACGTGTTTAATTAATTTGGACTTTCCAAACATTATATATTTTAGAATGAACACTAAGGAAGTTCAGGCTAGGAGCAGTTGCTCGTACCTGTAATCTTAGCACTTTGGGAGGCCAAAGCAGGAGGATCATCAGGAGCCCAGGAGTTCAAAACCAGCCTGGGCAACACAGTGAGACCCCTGTCTCTACAAAAACTTAAAGTATAAAAAAATTTGCCAGGCCTGGTGGAGTGTGCCTGTAGGCCTAGATACATGGGAGGATTGCTTGAGCCTGGGAGGTTGAGGCTGCAGTGAGTCATGATCACACCACTGCACTCCAGCATGGATAGCAGAGTGAGACCCTGACTTAAAAAAAAAAAAAAAAAAAAAACTCACTTCAGCAGCATATATATTTAAATTGGAATGATACAGAGAAGATTAGCATGTCCCCTATACAAGGATAACACTTTTTTAAAAAATCTACTTAAATACTATATATTTTAAAAAACGTTTTAAATGCACACATGCAAAACCCTGTTATAGAATAAGTCTCAAAATCTTTGAATTGTAAGAAAGCCTCCTATCACCTTAGCTTTCAGGCCCCTTGACACTTATAAGCATTAAATATCACAATCTTCTATAATCATGGCTATTAGGAAAATTTGCCCAGGAACTAGCAACATAGTAAGACTGTTAATCACAGGATTAATGACATGAAATTAGAGAAAATTCTAGTACAAATAACACTATTGTTATCTTTCTACTGCTTTCAGCTGAAAGTCATCATTTATGTCCAATGCTCTCCTTAAGAGGACATAAATTCCCTGTCCAAACCTTCAGAAAGAACTCCGAACAAGCTCTTCCATAACATACACTAAAAGTGCTTAAGTGCTCAACATTTATTAAAGATAAATGTGAATGTTGAAGCTATTTTTCAACCTCAAGAAGAGCTAAAAATTCATGTTAATGTTAGTCTGCCAAGACTTAGAGATTAGCATTATGATGTATCATTTCCCTATTTCCACTCTGCCATGTGCCTCATAGCTATTCACAACTCGTATTATAGGAGGCTCTGTTAAATGGTTGTAATCCAAAAATATCCACCTAAGCTACGGCAGCAAGCTTGAAAGAGTCTGAATAGTCTTAATACAGAATAAATTAACAACTATTTGCAGAGAACATCTGCTCTAAGGAAGGAAAAAGGGAAGGAAAGAAGGAAGGAAGGAAGGAAGGAAGGAAGGAAGGAAGGAAGGAAGGAAGGAAAAAGGGAAGGAAGCAAGGAAAAAGGGAGGGAAAGAAGGAAGGGAGGGAGGGAAAAGGGAAGGAAGGAAGGAAGAAGGAAGGAAAAAGGGAAGGAAGGGAGGGAGGGAGGGAGGGAGAGAAAAGGGAAGAAAGGAAAAAGGGAAGGCAGGAAGGAAGGAGGGAAAAAGGGAAGGAAGGAGGGAAAAAGGGAAGGAAGGAAGGAAAAAGGGAAGGAAGGGAGCAACAAAGGAACGAAGGAAGGAAGGAAGGCAGGCAGGCAGGCAGGCTCGCTCCATAGAATAGAGGAAAATATAAAATGAATAGATTTGTGTTAATATTCTAATGCAACACAAAACTCCACTTTAGAAACACTGCCTTTCTCCTTTGCAAATTTGCACCATGGAGTTCTTTCCAAAAGGTGTATGTTCTTATTTGTTTATTTATTTATCTATTTATAGGCAGGGTCTCACTGCACAGCTCAATGCAGCCTGAACCTTCCAGGTTCAAGGGATCCTTCCACCTCAGCCCACTTAGCAGCTGGGACTACAGGCACACACCACCACACCCAGCTAATTTTTAAATTTTTTGTAGAGACAGGGTCTTGCTATGTTTGCCAGGGTGGTCTTGAACTCCTAACCTCAAGCAATCATCTTGCTTTAGCCTCCCGAAGTTCTGGGATTACAGGTGCGAGCCACCACCACATCGGGCCAAAATGATAAATTTTTTTTCACATGTGCAGAACGTGCAGCTTTGTTACATAGGCATATGTGTACCACAGTGATTTGCTGCACCCAAAATGATAAATTTTATGTTATGTATATTTTACCATGACAAAACAAAATCTGTAACATCTTTTCATTTAAAACAACTTGTTTACTAACTCTTAAATACCAATACACTGAAGATATAAAAAATTACCCAGAGATTTGCCCCACTGGACCTTCCATGGCAGAAGGAGGTATTTATAATGAATACAAAGTAGAAACTAATACATTTATTATGAATAAAATAACATTTCAGAGGACGGAACAATTCCTTTTGGTCAAAAGATTGTGGAAGCCATAGAGGAGATGGCATTTGAATTGAGCCATGATGCTTAAAATAGCTAAGAGGTGGAAACAACTCCAATGCCCATTGACGAATGGATAAAGAAAATGGGGTACATACATACAAATGGAACATTGCTCAGCCTTAAAAAGAAGTAAATCCTGTCACATGCTACAACATGGGTGAATCTCAAGGACATTATGGTAACTGAAATAAGCCAGTCACAAAAAGACAAATACTGTATGATTCTACTTATATGTGGTATCCAGGGTAGTCAAACTCATGGAAACAGAAAACAGAACAGTAGTTGCCCAGGGCTGGGAGTGGGGGAAATGTCACTCAATGAGTACAGGGTTTCAGTGAGGCGAGATGAAAATCTTCTAAAGATCTACTACAAAAGACTGTGAATATACTTAACACTACCGAACTGGATACATAACAAAAGTTAAAATCGTAAATTTGCTGGGGGCAGTGGCTATGCCTGTAATCCCAGCACTTTGGGAGGCTAAGATGGGCGGGCCCCTTGAGCTCACGCGTTCAAGACCAGCCTGGGCAACACGGCAAAACCCCATCTCTACAAAAATACAAAAATTAGCTAGGTGTGGTGATATGCACCTGTAATCCCAGCTACTCGGGAGGCTGAGGCAGGAGAATTGCTTGAGCTCAGGAGGTGGAGGTTGCAGTGAGCTGGGATCAGGCCACTGCATTCTAGCCAAGGTGATAGAGCCAACTCTGGTCTCAAAAAAAAAAAAAAAAAAGAGAGAGATGGTAAATTTGATATTACGTACTTTTTTTAACAAAATAAAAAAGCAGGGGGAAAGAGTAGGCAGGATTTTGCCATACGAAGATGGGGGCTTGATTTTCCAGCCTGTCTTCTCTCATTCATGATTCCTCACCCTCTGTTTTGTAACTTTGCAGCTCCTTTCCTACCCATGGAATATGGACTGGGCCAAGTAACTTGCTTTGGCCAAAGAGATGGTAACAGATTGGATGCAAGCAAAGGCTTAAAACGAGCTTAGCTAGGTCATACTTTTGCACTTTGGACATTGCTACTGGGTAGCCACTTCCCCTCCAACCTTGGGCTCAGAATGAACACGTGTGGAGCAGACCTAAACCCAAAGCTCACAGTAAAAAGTCAACCCCAGTGAGACAAACAGTGTTAAGCAGAGCTACCTGCTTGAACCCTGCTCAGGTCAGCCAGCCCTAGTAGGCCTGCAAACACACAAGTGTAAATTTGGAAGTCTGCTATGCAGACTTATTGCGGCAATAGCAAACTGATACATGATAGAACAATAAAATGACATTCTGAGCATAAAAATAACAGGAGCCTAAGCAGAGAGGTAGGAAATGGCAAATCCTTATGAGGAACATATTGAGCATTAGACTATGGGGTTGTTTTTGGACTTCTGCTTAAAATCCTCAATGACTGGACTTCTGCTTAAAATCCTCAATTATTTCTCTTTGATTCTCTTTGATTCTCTCTCTCTCTCTCTCTCACTCACTCACTCTGTTGCCCAGGCTGGAGTGCAGTGGTGCAATCTCAGCTCAATGCAGCCTCCACCTACTGGGTTCAGGTGATACTCCTGCCTCAGCCTCCCAAGTACCTGGGATTACAGGCACACACCACCAAACATGTCTGATTTCTGTATTTTTAGTAGAGATGGAGTTTCGCCATGTTGTCCAGGCTGGTCTCAAACTCCTGACCTCAAGTGATCCGCCCGTCTTGGCCTCCCAAAGTGCTGGGATTACACGCATTAGACACTGCACCTGGCCCTTTTAAGTTTCTTTCTTTGTACTAAGAATTTGGCTGCAATGTAAAGCATTTGATGGGAGGTAGCAGATGAATTTGAAAAGATAGGCTGGGGCACTATCACGGAAGACCTTGCCTGAGTCGTCACTATTAAAATCTAAGCATGTCAAATGCCTAGGAGAGAGTGCATTCCACAGAAATTGCACTACTACTAGTTTTGCTTGTGAAATTTTCATTGAGCAATAATTAACCTTGTTAACTATACACATGCAACTAACAAAATGTCTTATTAACAGCCTTATCATCAAAAATCTTTTTTTGACAAAAAGTGGGCATAAGGGCTAAATAAATTGTAGTTCTGCCTTTTGTGAGAAATTTGTGAATTAAAGCATTCAGATCAAGAAAGTGTGCTTCCTAAAATGCAAACAAATATATATAGATCAATTTTTTAATGTTATTTAAATTCTAGCTATAAAATTATTATTTAACAATTAAAATCATGGAATGGTTTATTATTGCCATACCGTAGAGATTTTTTTTAATGGTCTAGAATGGCTAAGTGATGGCTTTCTTCTTTCTTTAAAAGTATTATTTCTTAATATTATAGTTTTGATTTAGGAGAGTAAATATTAATATGCATTTACAATCTATCTTGCAAATTTGTTTTAACCATGAAACAGAAAAATTAGCCAGAATTTTCTTTTATACCCACAAAACAATAAACAAATGTGTAAAAAATCCTGCAGAATCAGAAAATGTTCCATTGGTGCTTCTTTGGAAAACAAAAACAAAAACAAAAACCCAAGTTCTATTGCTCCTCAAAAGTACTCAAGGAATAGCAGATACTGTGACCCTATACAAGCTAAGTTAATGTTTCTTCTGCTAAATGGCACACAATTAAACTTATATAATAATTATAATATTAACATAGTCCAATTTGTTAATAATTCAATTTGAAATGCAGAATCACAAATGACTGTGATTCCTAAACAAGAACTTACATATGCTTAATAATGTTATCAACTGGCCAGGTGCTGTGGCTCACACCTATAATCCCAGCACTTTGGGATGCTAAGCGGGGTTGATCACCTGAGGTCAGGGGTTCAAGACCAGCCTGGCCAACATGGTAAAACCTGGTCTCTACTAAAAATACAAAAATTAACTGGGCGTGGTGGCAGGCACATGTAATTCCAGCTACTTTGGAGGCTGAGGCAGGAGAATCGCTTGAACCCGGGAGGCAGAGGTTGCAGTGAGCCAAGATTGCGCCACTGCACTCCAGCCTGAGCAACAAAAGCAAAACTCCATCTCAAAAAAAAAAAAAAAAGTTATAAATTTACCAAAAAGGAAGGCTTTTTTAACACCATTCTACTGTGAACACAACTGGCTTCCAGAAGAAAAAAAACAAAATATACTTTCCATTCATCTGTGAAGGCAGACTAGACATTGCAATAACTCACATAGGACCTACATGTTAAATCAAGGGCAGAGGTTTAGATTCCATGCTATTCATCACACTCATTAATTTTTTAATACAAAAGTATTTCAGCATTTGAAACATAGTACTATTCACAAAATTTGTTATAAGAGTTCTGACATGGATCAGCTACACTGGGACATTCCCTGAAAGATAAATGGATCCTTTGGGAAGAGGATTAACTTTTTCAATACAACAGAATACCAAAATATGAATTATTTCTCTAGAACACTGAAACCATAAAGGAGAAATGTTTGGTGTAGCACAGATGCCAGATCAAAAAGTCTACAGAAAAAAGCACGTTAACCTAGCAAAGGGCAAAATCATGTTAGTTGATACATAAAGGAATCCCACTTCCCAAAGAAAATCATTATATAGAAGTTCAACTTTTCAGAATTCCTTAAAGAATTTATGTTGTTCAAATTAACCCAAAGCCTCTAATTTAGATCATTTTCAGGCTAGGATGGGTCTGTGATCAGTCATTCCCTATTAATTAGAGAAAGGCAGCATGGGTGGAAGATGGAAATTGTAGATGAAAAAAGACATCTCTTGTCCATACTGTAATCCAGTTCCATCCAACTCCATCAATATCCACTCAGAGGATGAGGGTTTCAACTAAGAACTGCCCTAAGAACTTTGAAAATTAAGTCTGCAGGGAAAGGGAGAAACTCCTAAGGCTCTGGGAAGTGGGGTGTTTCAAAGAAGGTTTAAAGATGATAGGGCCTAGGTGTGTGGCTTACACCTGTAATCCCAGCACTTTGGAAGGCCAAGGCAGGAGGATGGCTTGAATGCAGGAGTTCAAGACCAGCCTGGGCAATATAGCAAGACCCTGTCTCTGCAAAAAAATAAAATAATTATCCAGGGATGGTGGCATGCTCCCGTAGTCCTAGCCACTTGGCAGGCTGAGGTGGAAGGATCACTTCAGCCCAGGCAGTTGAGGCTGCAGTGAGCTGAGAGAGCACCACTGAACTCTAGCCTGGGTGACAGAACAAGACCTCATCTCAAAATAAATAAAGATGATAGGGCACAAATCTAATAAAATGAAAACAATTAATACTAATCAGTCCTAGGAGACACACACATACACGTGTACACACACACATCAGTAAGGTTCAGTACCTATTCTATCCTGGAGCTGACATCTTTCTCTTACCCAATTTTTTGTGTGTGCAGACCATGTATCATTATCACAGGGAACTTTGAAAACAGACGTTTCTGGGCACACTAAACTTTACCCTCTTAGGGAAGAGGAGGAAGGGCTCAGGGATGGGTATTTTTCTTAAGCTTCCCGAAGAGTTCAGCAAACCACTTTTACATTAGCGTTTGAGAATCACTACATGAGATCTCTTCCCCTTAGGAATCATATCCTTAACTGTACTTCAGTTTTGGGGTTTCAAAAGACTATATTATTAAAAGAAAACATACTAATCAGATTGGAGGAAGAAATAAAAGAATATTTCCAAAAATACAAAATTTTTAAATGTTTAAAAAAAGTATGTATATATTTATATGCATAGCCTATTTCTCAGGAATGACAGCAAGAACTTGCTAACTTTAGGCCGGGCACAGTGGCTCACACCAATCCTAGCACTTTGGAAGGCTGAGGTGGGAGGATCATTTGAGGTCAGGAGTTCAAGACCAGCCTGACCAACATGGTGAAACTCCATTTCTACTAAAGATAAAAAAAAAATTAGCCAAGCGTGGTGACGCATGCCTGTAATTTCAGCTAATTGGGAGGCTGAGGCAGGAGAATCACTTGAACCCCAGAGGCAGAAGTTGCAGTGAGCCAAGATCACGCCACTGCACTCCAGCCTGGGCAACACAGCAAGACTCAATCTTAAAGAAAAAAAAAAACCTGCTAACTTTAGTTGCCTCTTAAAGACGGGAACTAAGTAGCTAAGGGGAAGGAAGACGACTTTCCACTGTGTTACACTTTATAAATGTTGACGCATGTGAACATATTATATATCAAACAATTTTTAAAAAAAGAAAATTTAGAATATGCCACAAAAATCAAGGAGCTATGACAATAAAAAATAACAAGCAACTATAAAGAACATTTTGGAGACAACTGGGGAAATCTGAACATGGACTATGTATTATACAACGGCAGAAAATCAGTGTTAGATTTCCTGAATGTAAAAACTGTTTTTTTCATTCAAAACTGTGTTATGATTATGTATGGTTCTTAGAAGACAAAATCTGAGTATGTAGGAGGAAAGTGTCACGATGATTGCATTTTACTTCCAAATAACTCGGGGAAGTACAATCATATACAGAGAGAGATAAGGCAAATGTGGCAAAATGTTAACAATTTGTGAACAAAGGTGAAGGGTAGTTATATGTTCATTGTATAGTCATTTTTTTTAGTAACAGCTTTACTGTTAATTACTTCATGTACCATCCTTTTAAAGCGTATAATTCAATGGTTTTAATATATTTGCAGAATTATGCAACCATCACCACGATCAATTTTAGAAAAGTCCCATGGTCCCCAAAAAAGCAATCCTGTGCCCATTAGCAATCACTCCTCCTTCCCCTCCAACTCCTGCCAACCATTTTCTGTGACTAAGAATTTTTAATCTACTTGCTGTGTCTATGATTTTGCCTGTTCTGGATATTTCGCATAATGGAAATTATGTGATTTCCATGTGGTCTTTTATGACTAGCTTCTTTCACTTAGCATAATGTTCTCAAGGTTCATCCGTGTTGTTGCATGTGTCAGTACTTCATTCCTTTTTATTGCTGAATAATATTCCATTGTATGGATATACCACATTTATTTATCCATTCATCCATTGGTCAATGGACATTTGGGTTGTTTCTGCCCTTTGGCTATTGTAAGTAATGCTGCTATGAACATTCATGTCAATGGTTTTATGTGTGGACATATGTTTTCATTTTTCTTGGATATATACCTAGGAGTAGAATTGCTGATCATATGGTAACTATGTTCACTATACTATACTTGCAACTTTTTATAGCATTAAAAATTTCAAAATAAAAAATTAGAGGAAAACTTTTATAAAGAAAGAATAGGCTGGACACAGTAGCTCACTCCTGTAATCCCAGCACTTTGGGAGGCCGAGGTGGGTGGATTACTTCAGCTCAGGAGTTTGAGACCAGCCTGGGCAACATGGAGAAACCCTGTCTCTACCAAAAATGCAAAAAATTAGCCAGGCATAGTGGTGCACACCTGTGGTCACAGCTGCTTGGTGGGCTGGGGTGGGAAGGTCGCTGAGCCCTGGAGGTGGAGGTTGCAGTTTGCTGAGATCATGTCACTGCACTCCCACCTGGGCAACAGAGCGAGACCATCTCAAAAAAAAAAAAAAAAAGAAAAGAAAAAGAAAGAAAGAATAGTAACATAATAATATATTAACCAAACTATCTTATGCTCAGAAAGACTACGTATGTACGTGGTTGTAGGTAGCACACAACTCGTATTCCTAGCAAGAGAATGTAGTAAATGCTTCCTAGGTCTTCTGAAGAACTAATTTATTGACTTACAAAATGATCAGCAAAGAGAAATTATTTATCTGGACTAGATAAAAAACATCTTAATTTTTAATAACAAGCAATGATGCATACACAAAACAATATGGGCTCTCAAGTCACAGAGCTAAGCTGTATGACTCTAAGCAAAGTGTTCCACTTCTCTGGGACTCTATAAAAGGTGCACTATTTATACCTGTACTTCAAATCAGGTAACAGAGAAGAGGGTCTTGCATAGTGTCTAGCACACAGGAGTTGCTCAATACATGCTCATTTCCTTCAGAATAGGTATATATAAATATTTCCACCCTCTCCCCCTTTTCCTACAAAGTGAAAAATCAATTGCTGTTTTATTAAAGAACAGTAACATTTTAGTTTTTAAACCATAAAACTGTATGAATCTACTTCCAAGTTGTTTTATTTCTGGCCTTTCGTCTGAACTCTAGACCCCCACTTCCAACTGCCTGCTAAATCTTTACTCGAAAATCTGCTAGCAACTCACACTCAACTTGCCCCAATTTTAGCTTACTACCTTCCTTCTAAACCAGTTCCTCTTCAGTTCCTCTTGTCTTTTCAATTCTGTAAACAATATTATCATTGGAGGGGCAAAACCTAAGTATCATCTTTGACAGCAACCTCTCATTATTCCCACCATCCTGTTGACAAGACTTATAGACTTCTTGTCAGCATCTCCTTTCCCACTGTCTTGCAACCATGAGGCCCTCCTTCTGCCTATTAGGTTACCATCATAGCCTGCTAAACTAACCTTTTCTCCTGTAACCTCTCCCTTCACCATCCCATTATACACACAGTGTCACAGTAATTAGTCTAAGAACAGGATACTCCTGGTTCAAAACTTTGCATGGTTCCCCACTACTTACCAAATTAAGTACAAATTTTCAACCTGGAACACAACTATTCACTCATTTATTCAGCAAACATCTATTCAGCATCTACTATGTGCTAGGTTCTGTTCCAGGTGCTAAAGGCACAGCAGCTGTGATGGAGCTCACATTCTAGTTTTTGAGAAAAGGAAAGAAAAAACACCCTAAACAAACAACAGCAACTTCAGATGGCAATAAATCAGGAAAATAAGATAGTGACTAAAAGCAGAATAGTTTTGGTAGGATAGTGAGAGAAGTCTTCTCTGTTTGAACCAAGACTTAAAGATGAGAAGATAACTACAGTAAGAACTTTTAAGGGAGAAAGAATTGCAAGTACCAAAACCCTGAAGGCTTTTTGTATTCTGAAATACCCTCTCATCTCAAAACACCTGCCATCTTCTTTCCCACAGTTGCTTTCGAAATCCTACCTGCCGTTAAAAGCTCAACTCGGCTGGGTATAGTGGCTCATACCTGTAATCCCAGCACTTTGGGAGGCCGAGACAGGCGGATCACAAGGTCAGGAGCTCGAGACCAGCCTGACCAACATGGTGAAACCCCATCTCTACTAAAAATACAAAAAAAATTAGCCAGGCATGGTGGCGTGCACCTGTAATCTCAGCTACGCAGGAGGCTGAGGCAGGAAAATCACTTGAATCCAGGAGATTACAGGCACTTAGTGGATGCCTGCCTCCACTAAGAATACTTAAAATGAAACCTAAACTGTATGGCAGAAACTCTAAAAGGAATTACAAATGAGTTTCCAACACATGTTAAAGAATGGCTTGTTCGAAGGAACAAGCAGATACGTCACTGATTACTTTAAAAGGGACAACATTTATTTGAATAATAATTTGTTAAAAATTCACATTATTTTCAGCCGGGTGCATTGGCTCAGGCCTGTAATCTCAGCACTTTGGGAGGCGAAGGCAGGTGGATCACTTCAGGTCAGGAGTTCAAGACCAGCCTGGCCAATATGGTGAGACCCCGTCTCCACTAAAAAAAAATACAAAAATTAGCTGGGTGTGGTGGCGTGTACCTATAATCCCAGCTACTCAGGAGGCTGAGGCAGGAGAATTGCTTGAACCCAGGAGGTGGAGGTTGCAGTGAGCTGAGATCATGCTACTGCACTCCAGCCTGGGCAACAGTGGGATTCCATCTCAAAAAAATATGTATTTTCATATATTTTACTATGTTACAATTTGGTTTCCAGAAAAAAGAAATTCTTATTATTTTATATATAATCTGTTGTTGTGTGAACTCTTTCCTAAGCAGCAAAATCGGTTATAATACTAAGTTTTATGATTACTTCATTCTCGGTCTTTTGCTATTGCTTAGCAGCCGTGTGGTGTTAATAAGACCAATGAAGGTGCCTAATGTATACCTGTTGATTAATGTATATGTATAAAATGTAATCCAGTTATTTATTTCACCATTATTTCATCACAGATTTTCATAAGAGTGTGGAGAAAAACTCTGAGCTTGTGTGGGACTGATAGGACAGCCACGTTTTCTCCCTCCCTCCTCCCCACACTGACCTGGAGCTGTATTTTTTCAGGATGGCATCCAAAAGGCCAACGAGCTCTTCAGCATTGATGAACTTCTGTGTGCTGAGGGTGTACATCTTCTCATAGAAGTCTGCAATCTCCATCCGAGCCTGAACAAAGAAGCAGAGCTGCTCTGACAGGTGGGAAAGGAGTTCTTCCACGTGAGGAGCAGTCCCACCCAGGGCACCACGGCCAGTCACCACCTTCTTCAGCTCGTTATGCAACGAAGTATAGATGGTGCGGATGGAATCCTTCCTGCTAAAGAAAGACTGGCCCCCTGGCAGGCAAACGACACAAGCACATGACAAGTAAGAAGGAGAAACCGTAAGTACCAAACACCTACCAGCATGCAAAAGCAAAGAATCCAAACCCACTGAGCTCAGTAAGTTTTCATCTACCATATTCTCTGTCTCCTATGATGGAGATATAAATAAATGCTTTATGATTCATAATTTCCCTAAGGAATAAGCTAAACAAATACCTGACAGAGTTCATTACTGTAGCAATGGACCTGTGTACAATTTGCTTACCCATGTACCAATTCTCCCCCACCCCGACTCAATGAGGATTCAGATTTACTTCAGAGCATAACTAACCTAGCAAATAACACCAACCGGAACTAAAAAGCCTACCTTTCACATAGATGTATTCAAAGCAAAAGAACACACAAATTATGAAACACTATTGTTATTCCTGATATGTCATGATTTTTTGTTTCTGCTTTAGAGTTGTATTTTCCTTTGAATCTTATCTTTTAGATCATACCAGAAAATTGAATACATACACATATATTCCCTCTATGCAAGAAAAGAGACTACTGGGATCCCAGGAGAATAAAGAAAATCTTAGCACTCTTGACAAGATTGACACTATACGTTATAAATAATAAGCACCACATTGTGAATTATTAAGACCAGGAACCAATTATAAATAACTGCTGCTGTAACCAGGGGATTCCAAAGGAAATCAGCAAAAAATAAAACCAAAAACACCTTTACATAGCCAAAAAGGATCAAATAGCATAGATACCATTTACTCACTTCTGTATGTACACATGACCAATTATATTTCTAAGTATACAGCCAGCTTCATGGATGTTCCCTTATGCAATTCTGCACCCACCAAAGGGCCAGAGGCAAGACATTAGGAAAGTGTAAAGAAAAAAAGAAACAGGGCAGGTTTAAAACAGTGATTTCTAGGAATATATAAAAAAACTCGGAGATGGACAAGAGTTTAAATTTTCTCTTCAATGAATTTACTATTCTAAACATATACCTGTAATTAGGAATAAAAATGTATCAAGGCATTTGTAAAATATCCTCTTAATAAATGAACCATTTTACAATATTGATTTTAATTCATAGCTCGGTTTATGTTTCAAGAAATGAATCTTCCTTCCCTTACTACTAGGTAACCAACTTTCCTAGTTTACCCAGGACTTTCCAGGTTTTAGCAGTAGAAGTCTAGCTTCTCAGGAAATCTTTATACGGTTTTAAAACAAAGTCCCACATCCTAGAAATACCTCAGGCCCGGGCAAATTTGAACAGTTGGTTACGCTACTTATTTCTGACACCCCAGACAAACTACTGATACTTTGAAAAGTGTTTTTCCAATATACTGTCTAAACCAGGGGTGTTCAATCTTTTGGCTTCCCTGGGCCACATTAGGAGAAGAAGAATTGTCTTGGGGCACATATAAAATATGCTAACACTAACCATAGCTGATGAGGAAAAAAAAATGCACAGAAAAATCTCATATTGTTTTAAGAAAGTTTAGCCAGGCATGGTGGCTCATGCCTGTAATCCCAGCACTTTGGGAGGCCGAAGCGGGCGGATCACCTGAGGTCAGAAGTTCGAGACCAGCCTGGCCAACATGGTGAAACCCCGTCTGTACTAAAAATACAAAACAATTAGCCGGGCGTGGTGGTGGGTGCCTGTAATCCCAGCTACTCAGGAGGCTGGGGTAGGAGAATCGCTTGCACCCGCGAGGCAGAGGCTGCAGCAAGCCGAAATTGTGCCACTGCACTCCAGCCTGGGCAACAGAGCAAGATTCCATGAAAAGAAAAGAAAAGAAAAGAAAAGAAAAGAAAAGAAAAGAAGGAAAGGAAAGGAAGAAAGAAAAGAAAGAAGCAAAGAAAGAGAAAGAAAGAAAGAGAAACAAAAGAAAGAAGGGAAGGAAAGAAAAGAAGAAAGGAAGAAAGGAAAGGAAACCAAAGGAAAGAAAAGAAAAGAAGAAAGGAAGAAAGAAAGTTAGTTTATGAATTTGTGTTGGGCCGCATTCAAAGCCATCCTGGACTGCATGTGGCTCGCAGGCCACAGGTTGGACAAGCTAGTTCCAAACAGATTGAGTAGCTGGCACATCATTTCTCCAACTAATACCATCAAAGTCCATATGGGTACAGGTGGACCAGTTGTGACACCAATATCCCATACGGAACTGTTCCCTGCAGGGTTTGCCTTCCTCCTATGCCCATATTCAGTTTAGCTCTGCTGATTTTGTAGAGTGCAGGGTACAACATAAATAGACCTCTGTGCCCACATCTAGGATAAAACCTCTCAGCTTAGGAGGGTAATAAGAGTATCATATAAAACCTAAAAGCTGTAGAGGTCTGAAAGACTTGGTTTCAAACCCCAGCTCCCACGATTACAGGCTATGTTGATGTGCAAACTACTGAACCACTTTGAGCTTTAGTTGTCATTTTTAACATAAAACTGGTGATAGAGCTAAAAAAACAAAATGAAATAACATTTGGTGTGTAATGTGCCTGGAACAAAGAATATATTCTATAATACTAATTTCTTTCCCTTCTATTTATAACTGATACATTTTTTAAAACTTCTAATAATACATAATTGAGCTTCTGAAACTGTAGTGAATTGGGAGCTTCAAGTACTACAAAAAGAAGAGCTATCTAGTACTATTAAACAGGGTGGCCTTGGTGAAAATTTTAACTTCGCATTGAAAAAGGGATATCATCTGTCTCTAGGACTTATGGGAGTAAAAAAAAAAAAGGATACCTAACTTCATCAGATTACCCTCATCTGGGGGAATGGAAACACTACATAAATACAAAGAATACCTTTAAAAGCTTATCGATAAACGCTAATCACCAGTATGTGAAACCAAGTAAAGTGAAACTACTCTAAGGAAGAGATAGACCATCAACACATTTCTTTCAAACAGTTCTCTTTTCTCAAAGCTCTCAGGAACCCAATCCTATCTGTTCACTATCTTGGTTTGGAATATCCAGTGGGGACTGACCTTTCTTCATGCTGGAAAACAAGGAATCAGAAACATCCAACTTCTTTCTCTTTTCAATATTTTGAACTTACAAAATATGATTACTTTGAATGACTTTTAGAAGGCTCTAGTTATAAATGCTCATAATTTCTCAAGATTTCAACAGTTTATCTCATGTCATGAAATTTTAAGTGTATTAAAGGAACGTGTAAAACATCTTGGGCATTTTATTCTCCAACTTCTTGCTAATAATAATTTTTAAACATCAGTTCTCAAGTTAAGTCATTTTCTACTATGCTAAATTTCAGCAACCCGAGGCTGAGGAAACTCTCCAGTAACGAAACAAAGGGAAGAAAAGTATGACCTTCTAAAATTCTCCACAGGCATTGAGTCAGCATATTTTAATCACTGATCCTTCCCCAAACAGGTATTATTCTCTCTTAAAGGAAAGAGATGGAACCAAGATAAGGGCCCTACTCGAAGTTTTTCAGTAACAGGGTCAAGACAGGAACAGAAAGCTCCCTGTCAAGGTCTATCCTCTGTCTAAAGGCCCTGCTTGCTTCTTTAATCAGCATTCTCTGCTAAGGCCTCAAATAAATACCATCCATAAGAGAAGCAAAAAAAAAAAAAAAAAGACTCACTTTTTACTTGAAATTTGCTAAGAGAGTAGATCTTAAGTAGTCTGACAATATACACATGAAAGAAGGAAGGAAGGAAGGAAGATAACTAAGTAAGGTGATGGATATACTAAGTAGCTTGATTGTGGTGATCATTTCACAATTGATACATACATCAAAACATCAAGTTGTACATCTTAAATATATACAATTTTATTTGCCAATTATATCTCAGTAAGGCTAAAAAAACTTTTCAGAATTATGTTTTAAATTTTTTAAAAGCATGCATAAACTTTTTGTTTTGCTTTGTGAAGAAAACTATATAAATGTTCTAATGAGCAAAGTAGTTGGAGAACATGGGAATGTTTTAAATGGCAACACGAAAGTTTTCTCCTTAAGTTTTTAAGAAAATAGACAGTAAACCTGATAATTGTGAAGTCATATTGTAAGCACACTGATAACATATACACTCCAGTACCAAAAAAAATATGCAAAGATAAAATTTAAATTCTGGAACTTATGTTTACTGTACGTGTAAATAAGTTATGAAGCATTAAATATACTATTTTCAGAATATTTACTCAGAAGTGAGGAGCCCACCTAGGAACCTAACGGTGCCTGGGCATGTTTCACAGCACCAAATGTTGTGTAGGTCAGTTTCAAGGCATAGCCCTCATGCTCACCCATGCCAGCTGGGGTTCAAGCAGAACTAATCAATGTACACATTGAGGACCACTTTACAGAACCCAAGTGAGAGACAGTGAAGATCTTATATACACATTCTTACACACAGGGAAGCCAGTTCTGTTTACATAAAAACCTGGCTCATTCAACTTAAAATTAGAGTAGCAGATTTTTTTAAATGGAGTCAGTAAATAGACTTTAGAAAATTCAACTGAACCCACTCATGTTATATGCAAAATTATATGTACATATATATTTTTCTGGAGAGTGAGTACACAGCTTTCATCAAATTCCCCTGGATAAGTTAATAAAAAAAAAAAAACAAAGAATCATGGCACTTGAATCAGTCACCATTCTTTGAGGTGGGGGAGTCTAAAAACAACTAAAACTGCCTAAATATTACCTACCTTCAGTATTACAGCTAGAATCCACCCCATTTTCACATATATAAAAAACATATCTGTATATATATTACACATAAATTATAATTTTCATACACATTTTTAATAAGTTATATGAATGCAAACTCAATCTGACAGTTCAAGGGCAGATATTTTGGTTTCGACTTTATCATCTACCCAACATAACTGCATATATAATTTGCTAATCTATAGAAAGGGGAATAATAACACCATAGCAGCAACTGCAAATTTGTGAGAAATGCCATTGTAAAAAGAGGAGGAAAAAACTAAAGTGAAACTATCTGACCAGTTTTTGCTAATAAATTAGCCTACTAAATAAGTATGTATAAATCAACATACTTGCTACAGCAATTACAATCTCAGGAAACCCTGATTCTTGAGTGTTTACTGAAAGCTCAATAAGACGTACATGGTCACCTTCAGAAAATATAAGGAAAGTAGGGGGCTGGTTAGGGAACGGGGGCGGTGGATCAAAATGAAATCTACACCAATTTTACATTTCTATTCTCTGTATTTCATATACGTGTCCTTCATTCACATCAGACCTCATGCTTCTGAAAATTGAAGAGTCTAAAATAGGTCAAAGTACTGACTCTAAAACCCCTAGGATTCAAATATATTTATTTGTCACAATTAAGCAGTAATATTATTTTGTATGCATAATCCATGCCTTTTACATCTACCATTTCCTTCTCATCTACTTATACTTATTGCTTCTACTAGTAAAAATCAGTTGAATCAGCTCTTGAATCTTATTTTCAGAGGCAAGATGTACATGAGGTGCTAAGGGTGTTTACCATTTTCCCCTTAAGTCTCTCCTCTTGCTAGTGTTAGGCATATTTCTTGCCTTTCCTGCCCAGTATTCATTTATTTTCTTTAGTCATTAAATATGTATTGGGGCACTATGAAGACGGGGTAGGACTCCAAATGTGACTCTCGGGCCTTAATCTTAAGAGGCCACACAACAGTGTTCAGTAATAGAACTAGGTTGTTTTGCAAAGTTTTGCTCTTCTGGCTGCAGCGTCACTAATTAAAACAATGAAGACATAGTTTGGTTAACTTCTCATTTATGGCATCAATCCATGCACGAGGCAAAAGGACAAACCCTTCGGTTTGGGTCACAGCCCTGCAAAGAGCATCTACCCAGTTCGCCAATCTATCAGCAGCGCAGGCCGGTGGGCGGGGCTTGTGGAAGCCCAGGGAAGGAAAGGAACGGTGGGAGGAGACCTGGGAATGCCGAGTCGAGCCTGCGACTAGTAGTGACACAGAGACAGGAAACCCAAGCCACTGCCGACTGGGGAATATACCCCCTTTCCTTCCTCCTCAAGGGGCTCGGGGGGCGGGGCGGAGGTACCTAGTTTCTGCCCCAGGTAGGTGAGGCTGTGATAGACCTTCTCGGCCGCGGCCAGGTGCGCCAAGGCCGCCAGCAGCGACAGCCAGCTGCCCCCCGCGCTCTTGTTGGCCTCTCGTTCCTTCTCCACATTGTCCTTAGCCTTGTCGTAAGAGAAGATACCCAGGTGAGAGAAGAACGTCTCCAGCACCGCCTGTTCCACCGGGACCGGGGCGGCCAGCGGGATAGACTCCCCCATGCGAGCTGCGCCCCAGCTCGACCCACGTGGCTCTCCTCGGCCTCGCACTTCCGGGTTCTGAAGGAACGGGCTTGCGAACAAGCGTGCGTGCGCGTGACCGCCTCCACCGGCGGACTTGTGAGCGCGCCGCTGCCGGGACCGCTCCTGGGCCTTACAGAAGAAGCGGATAAGGGCCAAGGAAAGAGGGAGGTAGCGGTTCCTGAGCTCCTTCGGCGCTTCGGCTCCTGCAGCTCTGACTATTCGGACCGTCAGGGTAGAATAGGAGGCGGCCAGTTCCCTGCTCTAAGAAGTTGTCTGCGCTCTGAGGTGAGCTTACAGGCCCCTCCCTGTGAGGTTCGTCAGCGCTGGTGACGTCATGCAAACGTGACGTCGGCCCTGGGCAGAACACCTGGCCTGGGTTCGCTGGGCCAGCTGAGAGATGGGGAAGTGCCTGGAGTTGTGCTCACACTCACAGCAGGGACCCTAGTCACTTCTGACAGCTTCTACAACAACTCAGGGAAGTGATTTGTTGAGATTAGAAGACTGACGGGTAAAGGTTGATCTCGTCCCCATTGCCTAGTTTTCATCACATCACACACCATCGGTTAACTCTCACCTGTATCCCGTTCTAGTTCTCCCAGGTTTGTGTTAGCCCTGCAGCTAATAAGCAGAGCCCCTGGCCCAAACTACATTAACCTTCCTTAAAAAGTTATCTTTTTTTTTTTTTTCTTTTTTTTGAGACGGAGTCTCGCTCTGTAGCCCAGGCTGGAATGCAGTGGTGAGATCTCGGCTCACTGCAGCCTCCACCTCCCAGGTTCAAACGATTTTCCTGCCTCAGCCTCCCTAGTAGCTGCGATTACAGGCCAGCGCCACCACACCCGGCTAATTTTCGTATTTTTAATAGAAACAGGGTTTCACCCTGTTGGCCAGGCTGGTCTCAAACTCCTGTCTCAAGCAATCTTCCCACCTCAGCCTCCCAAAGTGTTGGGATTACAGGTGTGAGCCACCATGCCTGGCCACAATGAAGGATACATTAATGTAAATTGTATGTAAATTGTGCACGTTGTCATTTAGATTAATTACAAGTTCCTTTGGCATTTAAGAAACCCCATGAACCCGGCTCATACTTGTATGTCCACTACTTTGGAACACTACCCACTACTCGATAGTTAGTTTTTTCCTTTCTTCTTCCTTGTACATACTTATTTTATGCTTCTTAGTCACACTACTTAATCGCATGTATTTACATGTCTCTTTCCCCAAGTGGTGAGATCCCTAGGGTACACTAGGGTTCACTTTACAGTTATAATCTTTTCATATTGGATGGCACAGCCATGTTTGTTGAACAAATGAGAGAATTGCCTGTTTCCGTTTTTCCTAAAACTAGAGCTGCCATCATCACTACCTTTTAAAGGAAATCTCACTAATCTAATTTTAATGACTAGGTATTGTGCACCTGTTCCCTATACTCAAGAATGTAATTGGATAAGATCAACTCTGTTAACAATGATACAAGGCAGTTGTTTTTTTTTTTAGTTGTTTTATTTTGTTTTGTTTTTGGACAGGGTCTCACTCTTTCCCCCAGGCTGGAGTTTCCCCCAGGCTGGAGTGCAGTGGCGTGACCTTGGCTCACGGCAACCTCTGCTTCCCAGGCTTTAGTGATTCTCCTGCCTCAGCCTCCCGAGTAGCTGGGATTACAGGCCAGTGCCACCACACCTGGCTAATTTTCGTATTTTTACAAACCTGCCCCATGTATCCCGAAACTTAAAGTATAATAATAAAAAAAAAAATGCCATCCTGGGGAAAAGATATCTGTAATATATGTCAGACAAAGGTTTAATGTACTTAACATATCAAGATCTCTTACTAACCAACAAAAATAAAAGGACATGAATATATAAGTCCCAAAAGAAATATAAAACTCAAATAATTCTTTTTTAATGCTCAAGCTCACTAGTAATCAAATGCAAAATAAACTATATTCTATGTTTCATCTACCAAAGTAGCAAAAGAAACTGTTTAATTTTATTTCAATAGTTTTGGGGGTACAGGTGGTTTCTATAGGAATAAGTTCTGTAGTACTCATTTCTGAGAGTTTTGGTGCACCTCTCACCTGAGCAGTGTATACTATACCCAATGTGTAGTCTGTTCTCTCTCACCCCTCTCCCAGCCTTCCCTGCGAGTCCCCAAAGTCTATTATATCATGCTTATGCCTTTGCATTCTCATAGGTTAGCTCCCAAAAGAAACATTTTAATTGCTGATAAATGTGCAATAAACATCTCCCCATTTTCCCCACCCCCCAGACCCTGGCAATCATGATTCTACTCTCTGCTTCTATGAATTCAACTTTTTTAGATTCTCCATATAAGTGAGGTCATAGAATATTAGTCTTTCTGTGTCTGGCTTATTTCACTTAATGTAACATCCTCCAGGTTTATCCATGTTGTCACAAATGTCAGGATTTCCTTCCTTTTTATGGGTAAGTATTCCATTGTCTGTATTTACTACATTTTGTTTATCTCTTCATTCATTGACAGACGCATTGTTTCTGTATCTTGACTATTGTGAGTAATCCTTTGGATATAAATGCAGAAGTGGAATTGTTGGATCATATGATAGTTCTATGTTTAATTTTTTGAGGAACCTCCATACTATTTTTCCATAATGGCTGTATCAATTTATATTCCCACCAGCAGTGTACAAGGGTTCCTGTTTCTCTACACCCTCAGCAACACTTGTTATTGCTTGTCTTTTTTTTTTTTTTTTTTTTAAATAGAGACAGTCTTGCTGTGTTGCTTAGGCTGGTCTCAAACTTTTAGTGTCAAGCAGTCTTCCCACCTCAGCCTCCCAAAGTGCTCAAATTACAGGCATGAGCCACCCCGCCTGGCCATTTTTTCGATAATAGCCATTCTAACAGGTGTGAGGTGATATCTTATGGTTTTGACTTGCATTTTCATGATGATTCATTATGTTGAGTTTGTTTTAATGTATCTGTTGGCTATTTTTATGTCTGCTTTGGAAAACTGTCTATTTGCATCCTTTGCCCAATTTTTAATTGGGCAATTTGTTTTCTTGCTGTTGAGTTGTATGAGTTCCTTACATATTTTGGATATTAACTCCTTACCAGATATATGGTTTGCAAATATTTTCTCCCATTGCATAGGTTACCCTTTCATTTTGTTGATTGTTTCCTTTGCTGTGCAGAAACTTTTTAGTTTGATGTAGTCCAACTTGTTTATTTTTGCTTCTGTTGCCTGTACTTTGGGTGCATATCTGAAAAATCATTGCCAAGACCAATGTCAAGTGGCTTTCCCCCTATATTTTTTTCTAGGAGTTTTATAATTTCAGGCCTGATATTTAAGTCTTTAACCCATTTCAATATAATTTTTGTGGAGGGTGTAAAGTAAGGATATAATTTTACCCTTTTGCAGGTAGATACCTTAGATACCTAGTTTTTCCAACGCTATTTATTGAAGAGACTATCCTTTACCTATTGTGTATTCTGGATGCCCATGTCAAAGATTAGTGACCATATATGTGTGGGTTTATTTTTAAGCTCTGTATTCTTTTCCATTGGTCTCTGTGTCTGTTTTTGTGCCAGTACTACACTGTTTTGATTAGAATAGCTCTGTAATATAATTTGAAAACAGGGAGTGTGATATCTCTAGTTTTGTTGTCATTTCTCAAGATTGCCTTGATTGGCCAGGTGCGGTGGCTCACGCCTGTAATCCCAGCACTTTGGGAGGCTGAGGTGGGCAGATCACGAGGTCAGAAGATCGAGACCATCCTGGCTAACACAGTGAAACCCTGTCTCTACTAAAAATACAAAAAAATTAGCCAGGCGTGGTGACGGGTGCCTGTAATCCTAGCTCCTCGGGAGGCTAAGGCAGGAGAATGGCATGAGCTCGGGAGGTGGAACTTGCAGTGAGCCGAGATCACGCCATTGCACTTCAGCCTGGTCGACAGAGCAAGACTCCGTCTCAAAAAAAAAAAAAAAAAGATTGTCTTGATTATGTGAGGACTTTTGTGGTTCCATATGAATTTTGGGATTGTTTATTTCTATGAAAAAAATGCCATTGGAAGTTTGATAGAGATCACATTGAATCTAGATTGCTTTGGGGAGTATAGACATTTTAACAATACTAATTCTTCAGTCTATGAACGTATCTTTATTTGTGTCTTCATTTTCTTTCATCAATGTCTTATTGTTTTTAGCGTACAGATTTTTCACCTGCTTGGTTAAATTTATTCATAATTATTGTATTGTTTTTGATGCTATTATAAATGAGATGTTTTCTTAATTTCTTTTTTAGGTAGTTTATTGTTAGTGTATAGAAATGCAACCAATTTTCATTTGTTGATTTTGTATCCAGCAACTTCACTGAATTGGTTTGTTCTAATTTCTTTCTCTTTCTTTCTTTCTTTCTTTCTTTCTTTCTTTCTTTCTTTCCCTCTTTCCTTCTTTCTTTTTCTTTCTTTCTTTTTTTCTTTCTTTCTCCTTCCTTCCTTCCTTCCTTTTCAATCTCTCTCTCTCTCTCTTTCTTTTGAGACAGGGTCTCGCTCTGTCATCCAGACTAGAGTGCAGTGGCATAATCACAGCTCACTGCAGCTTTAACCTCCTGGGCTTAGGTGATCCTCCCACCTCAGCCTCTGAAGTAGCTGGGACTACAGGCCCACGCCACCACACTCGGCTAATTTTTTTATTTTTTGTAGATACAGGTGCCGCTATGTTGCCTAGGATGATCTCAAACTCCTAAGCTCAAGCAACCCTCCTGCCTCGACTTTCCAAAGTGCTGGAATTATGGGCGTGAGCCACTGTGCCCAGGTGAGTTTTCTATGTATCAGATTATGTCATATGCAGAGATAATTTAACTTCTTTTCTGATTTGGATGACTTTTATTTCTTTTTCTTGCCTAATTACTCTGGTATATTCCTTCTTTAATTTGTTGAGAGTTTTTATCATGAAAGATGTTGAATATTATTAAATGCTGTTTCTTGCATCTACTGAATTGATCATATGATTTTTATGCTTTGTTTAGTTAATGTGAAATATCACATTGGTTGATTCACCTATGTTGAACTATCCTTGCATCTCAGGAATAAATCCTACTTGATCTTAGTGTATGATACTTCTAATGTGGCATTGAATTTTGTTTGCTAATATTTTGTTGAGGATTTTTGCCTGTAGAGCCAGAAGTCAGGGATATTGGCCTATAATTTTCTTTTCTTTGTAGTATCTTTATCTGGCTTTGATGCAAGGGTAATGCTGGCCACATAAAATGAGTTTGGAAGTGTTCCTTTCTCTTCAGTTTTAAATGCTTGGTAGAATTCGCCCATGAAGCTATCTGGTCTGGGCTTTTCTTTTTTTTCCTTTCCTTTCTTTTTTGTTTTTTACTAGCCCTGCCAAAGGGAGACCTCAAAAAATTAGCTAAAAACTCAGAGTCTTTCCTCTTCACAGGAATCTTGAGTAAAAGGTGAAAAATTTATGTGACCTGAAAACAAGCCAGAATATTGCTGGGTTTTTCTCTATTGGGAAGTTTTTGGTTACTGGATCAATCTCCTTACTCATAATTGGTCTGTTCAGATTTTCTGTGTCTTTGTGATTCAGTCTTGGTAAATTGTATGTTTCTAGAAATTAGAGTACTACCTTGAACTTAACAGATGTTCATTAAATATTTAATTGACTGATTCTTCTTGTCTCATAAGAATGATATAAGAAAATACATAGTGTTAATGACATGTCAAGCTGTTAAAACGTTAAAGTTATAAAGCAAGAAATTACTTTGAATGGTTCAGCCCATGAGCAGGATATTTTGTATAGCAGCAATAACTATTTGCTTATTTTTATTTTTTTAGAGACAGGGTCTTGCTATGTTGCCCAGGCTGGTCTCAAACTCATGGACACAAGTGATCCTCCTGCCTTGGCCTTCCAAAGTGCTGGGATTACAGTCATGAGCCACCACACCTGGCCCATTATTTGTTATTGGTAACATATTAGATATCTATTGCTGTGTAATGAATAACCCCAAAACATAGTGGCTTAAAACAATAAAAACCATTTATTATATCTCACAATTTCTGTGAGTTGGGAATTCAAAAGTAGATCAGTTGGGCGGTTCTATGTCAGTCTCTTATAAAGTTTCAGTCAGATGTTGGCAAGGGCTGTAGTCATCTAAAGTCTTGACTAGACTGGAGAATCCCCTTCCACAGTGGCTCTCTCACGTTCTTGGCAGCTTGGCATGAGCTATTGGCCACATGGGGCTCTCCACAGGACTCCTTGAGTGTCCTCATAGCATGGTCACTGGCTTATCCTGGAGCAAGTGGTTCAGAGACCAAAGCAGGAGCTGCAATGCCTTTTATCACTTAGCCTCAGAATTCACACATCACCTCTGCCATATTCAGAGCCACCCTCGGTTGAATTTGAGCAGAAGACTAGTGAAGGGCCTGAATGCTAGGAAGCAAGCATCACTGGAGGTTATCCTAGAGGCTGGCTTCCACAGATGATGACATTTTCAGCATAGAGAATTCTTTGTCTTCCTAAAAATATCTAAGGATGGAAGCCTTAACTGCTCCTTCAGTAATATTTTATTACTCAAGAAACTGTTTCTTAATTTCAGGCAAAATCTCTCTTAAGTCTAGAAAAACAACTCTGCTCAAGACCATTGATTTGGTATTGCTCTTCACAGGTCTTTGAAAATAACCCTCGTGACAATGCCAGTGAAAAAAACATTTTAGTTATAACAACCCATTTTGGGGACAAAAGGACTTTAAGAACAAAGCAAGGCATTCATTCTTTCATTTATTCAATAAACAATGGACTACATTTAAAATGTTTTTAGAGATGAGATCTCGCTCTGCCACCCAGGCTGGAGCGCAGTGCTGTAATCATAGCTCACTGCAGCCTCACTCCTGGGCCCAAGCGATCCTGATCCTGCTTCAGCCTCCTCTGTAGCTAGGACTATAGGCACATGTCATCGTGCCTGGCTGATTTTTAAAATTTATTTTTTAGAGCTGGGCTCTTGCTATGTTGCCCAGGCTTGTCTTGGACTCCTGGTCTCAAGCAGTCCTTCCACCTCAGCCTTCCAGAGTTCTGGGATTACAGGCATGAGCCACTGTACTGGCTTGGATGACATTTCATTTGTGGCCAATATATACAAAGTAACATATTCCAAAATCGATTTTACAGTTTGTGATTATGCCAATTAATTACTACCTAAAGTTGATATTATTTGGGCTTACTTCCCTTTTCCTGATCAATTTCCTGGATGTGACACTAACAGTAAAACTATCATTGATATAGCACTTACTGTGTGCCAAGTACTTTATACATCTTTTAATATAGTATTTTTTTAGTCTTTGAGATGAGGTCTCACTATGATGCCCAGGCTGGTCTCAAACTCCTGAGCTCAAGCAGTCCTCCCGCCGTGGTGTCCCAAAGTGTTAGAATTACAGGCATGAGCCACCATGCCCGGCCAAGTGCTTTATATATGACTGATCTTCCTATAAGTTTTCAAGGTAGGTGTACTTTTAACCACTTGATTATGGAGAAATGGGGTCTCCAAAAAATTAAGTAACTTGTCCAAATACACAGAACTAGTAATTGATAAGGCTAAGATGCAAACCAAGATTTGTGTAGCTTTCCTCCATAAACCTGGCTGCTGTTAATGAGTTGTCCACACACACACAGGCCTCCCACCTCAGTAGTAAGAGATTTCCACTTGTTATTCAAGCAATGTCAAATTGTTTCTGTAGTTATCTTTCTTACTGTATCAACAGTGTGACTGAAAGATACTGTTTCAGGGAGAAGTCTTCTTTGGCTTACCAAGAATCAAATATTTGACACAGAACAAACGTTTTCATTTTTTTTTTTTTCAGATCATTTGCTAAAAGTACCACACAATTAGCAATACATTATTACATTTTTTTTTTTTTTTTTTGAGACGGAGTTTCACTCTGTCATCCAGGCTGGAGTGCAGTGGCATGATCTCGGCTTACTGCAACCTGTGTCTCCTGGGTTCAAGCAATTCTCCTGCTTCAACCTCCCAAGTAGCTGGGATTACAGGCATGCGCTACCACACCCAGCTAATTTTTGTATTTTTAGTAGAGACGGGGTTTTACCATGTTGGTCAGGCTGTTTACGAACTCCTGACCTCAAGTGATCCATGCGCTCAGACTCCCAAAGTGCTGGGATTACAGGCGTTAGCCACCATGCCTGGCAAACATCTTACTTTCTTTTATTTTATTTTATTTTATTATTATACTTTAGGTTTTAGGGTACATGTGCACAATGTGCAGGTTTGTTACATATGTATCCATGTGCCATGTTGGTTTGCTGCACCCATTAACTCGTCATTTAGCATTAGGTATATCGCCTAATGCTGTCCCTTCCCCCCTCCCCCACCCCACAACAGTCCCCAGAGTGTGATGTTCCCCTTCCTGTGTCCATGATTCTCATTGTTCAGTTCCCACCTATGAGTGAGAACATGCAGTGTTTGGTTTTTTGTCCTTGCGATAGTTTACTGAGAATGATGTTTTCCAGTTTCATCCATGTCCCTACAAAGGACATGAACTCCTCATTTTTTATGGCTGCATAGTATTCCATGGTGTATATGTGCCACATTTTCTTAATCCAGTCTGTTGTTGTTGGACATTTGGGTTGGTTCCAAGTCTTTGCTATTGTGAATAGTGCCGCAATAAACATACGTGTGCATGTGTCTTTATTGCAGCATGATTTATAGTCCTCTGGGTATATACCCAGTAATGGGATGGCTGGGTCAAATGGTATTTCTAGTTCTAGATCCCTGAGGAATCGCCACACTGACTTCCACAATGGTTGAACTAGTTTACAGTCCCACCAACAGTGTAAAAGTGTTCCTATTTCTCCACATCCTCTCCAGCACCTGTTGTTTCCTGACTTTTTAATGATCGCCATTCTAACTGGTGTGAGATGGTATCTCATTGTGGTTTTGATTTGCATTTCTCTGATAGCCAGTGATGATGAGCATTTTTTCATGTGTTTTTTGGCTACATAAATGTCTTCTTTTGAGAAGTGTCTGTTCATGTCCTTCGCCCACTTTTTGATGGGGTTGTTTGTTTTTTTCTTGTAAATTTGTTTGAGTTCATTGTAGATTCTGGATATTAGCCCTTTGTCAGATGAGTAGGTTGCAAAAGTTTTCTCCCATTCTGTAGGTTGCCTGTTTACTCTGATGGAAGTTTCTTTTGCTGTGCAGAAGCTCTTTAGTTTAATTAGATCCCATTTGTCAATTTTGGCTTTTGTTGCCATTGCTTTTGGTGTTTTAGACATGAAGTCCTTGCCCACGCCTATGTCCTGAATGGTATTGCCTAGGCTTTCTTCTAGGGTTTTTATGGTTTTAGGTCTACAATGTAAGTCTTTAATCCATCTTGAATTAATTTTTGTATAAGGTGTAAGGAAGGGATCCAGTTTCAGCTTTCTACATATGGCTAGCCAGTTTACCCAGCACCATTTATTAAATAGGGAATCCTTTCCCCATTTCTTGTTTTTGTCAGGTTTGTCAAAGATCAGATAGTTGTAGATATGCGGCATCATTTCTGAGTGCTCTGTTCTGTTCCGTTGATCTATGTCTCTGTTGTGGTACCAGTACCATGCTGTTTTGGTTACTGTAGCCTTGTAGTATAGTTTGAAGTCAGGTAGCATGATGCCTCCAGCTTTGTTCTTTTGCTTAGGATTGACTTGGCGATGCGGGCTCTTTTTTGGTTCCATATGAACTTTAAAGTAGTTTTTTCCAATTCTGTGAAGAAAGTCATTGGTAGCTTGATGGGGATGGCATTGAATCTATAAATTACCTTGGACAGTATGGCCATTTGCACGATATAGATTCTTCGAACCCATGAGCATGGAATGTTCTTCCATTTGTTTGTATCCTCTTTTATTTCATTGAGCAGTGGTTTGTAGTTATCCTTGAAGAGGTCCTTCACATCCCTTGTAAGTTGGATTCCTAGGTATTTTATTCTCTTTGAAGCAATTGTGAATGGGAGTTCACTCATGATTTGGCTCTCTGTTTGTCTGTGATTGATGTACAAGAATGCTTGTGATTTTTGTACATTGATTTTGTATCCTGAGACTTTGCTGAAGTTGCTAATCAGCTTAAGGAGATTTTGGGCTGAGACAATGGGGTTTTCTAGATATACAATCATGTCATCTGCAAACAGGGACAATTTGACTTCCTCTTTTCCTAATTGAATACCTTTTATTTCCTTCTCCTGCCTGATTGCCCTGGCCAGAACTTCCAGCACTATGTTGAATAGGAGTGGTGAGAGAGGGCATCCCTGTCTTGTGCCAGTTTTCAAAGGGAATGCTTCCAGTTTTTGCCCATTCAGTATGGTATTGGCTATGGGTTTGTCATAGATAGCTCTTATTATTTCGAGATACCTCCCATCAATACCTAATTTATTGAGAGTTTTTAGCATGAAGAGTTGTTGAATTTTGTCAGAGGCCTTTTCTGCATATATTGAGATAATCATGTGGTTTTTGTCTTTGGTTCTGTTTATATGCTGGATTACATTTATTGATTTGCATATGTTGAACCAGCCTTGCATCCCAGGGATGAAGCCCACTTGATCATGGTGTATAAGCTTTTTGATGTGCTGCTGGATTCGGTTTGCCAGTATTTTATTGAGGATTTTTGCATCAATGTTCATCAAGGATTATTGGTCTGAAATTCTCTTTTTTGGTTATGTCTCTGCCAGGCTTTAGTATCAGGATGATGCTGGCTTCATAAAATGTGTTAGGGAGGATTCCCTCTTTTTCTATCAATTGGAGTAGTTTCAGAAGGAATGGTACCAGTTCCTCCTTGTACCTCTGGTAGGATTCGGCTGTGAATCCATCAGGTCCTGGACTCTTTTTGGTTGGTAAGCTACTGATTATTGCCACAATTTCAGAGCCTGTTATTGGTCTATTCAGAGATTCAACTTCTTCCTGGTTTAGTCTTGGGTGGGTGTATTTGTCGAGGAATTTATCCATTTCTTCTAGATTTTCTAGTTTATTTGCGTAGAGGTGTTTGTAGTATTCTCTGATGTATTACATCAGTAGATTGTATTTCTGTGGGATCGGTGGTGATATCCCCTTTTTCATTTTTTATTGCATCTATTTTATTCTTCTCTCTTTTCTTCTTTATTAATCTTGCTAGCAGTCTATCAATTTTGTTGATCTTTTCAAAAAACCAGCTCCTGGATTCATTAATTTTTTGAAGGGTTTTTTGTGTCTCTATTTCCTTCAGTTCTGCTCTGATTTTAGTTATTTCTAGCCTTCTGCTAGCTTTTGAATGTGTTTGCTCTTGCTTTTCTAGTTCTTTTAATTGTGATGTTAGGGTGTCAATTTTGGATCTTTCTTGCTTTCTCTTGTGGGCATTTAGTGCTATAAATTTCCCTCTACACAATGCTTTGAATGTGTCCCAGAGATTCTGGTATGTTGTGTCTTTGTTCTCGTTGGTTTCAAAGAACATCTTTATTTCTGCCTTCATTTCATTATGTACCCAGTAGTGATTCAAGAGCAGGTTGTTCAGTTTCCATGTAGTTGAGCGGTTTTGAGTGAGTTTCTTAATCCTGAGTTCTAGTTTGATTGCACTGTGGTCTGAGAGACAGTTTGTTATAATTTCTGTTGTTTTACATTTGCTGAGGAGAGCTTTACTTCCAACTATGTGGTCAATTTTGGAATAGGTGTGATGTGGTGCTGAAAAAAATGTATATTCTGTTGATTTGGGGTGGAGAGTTCTGTAGATGTCTATTAGGTCCACTTTGTGCAGAGCTGAGTTCAATTCCTGGATATCCTTGTTAACTTTCTGTCTTGTTGATCTGTCTAATATTGACAGTGGGGTGTTAAAATCTCCCATTATTATTGTGTGGGAGTTTAAGTCCCTTTATAGGTCACTCAGGACTTGCTTTATGAATCTGGGTGCTCCTGTGTTGGGTGCATATATATTTAGGATAGTTAGCTCTTCTTGTTGAATTGATCCCTTTACCATTATGTAATGGCCTTCTTTGTCTCTTTTGATCTTTGTTGGTTTAAAGTCTATTTTATCAGAGACTAGGATTGCAACCCCTGCCTTTTTTTGTTTTCCATTTGCTTGATAGATCTTCCTCCATCCCTTTATTTTGAGTCTATGTGTGTCTCTGCACGTGAGATGGGTTTGCTGAATACAGCACACTGATGGGTCTTGACTCCTTATCCAGTTTGCCAGTCTCTGTCTTTTAATTGGAGCATTTAGCCCATTTACATTTAAAGTTAATATTGTTATGTGTGAATTTGATCCTGTCATTATGATGTTAGTTGGTTATTTTGCTCGTTAGTTGATGCAGTTTCTTCCTAGCCTCGATGGTCTTTACAATTTGGCATGTTTTTGCAGTGGCTGGTATCAGTTGTTCCTTTGCATGTTTAGTGCTTCCTTCAGGAGCTCTTTTAGGGCAGGCCTGGTGGTGACAAAATCACTCAGCATTTGCTTGTCTGTAAAGTATTTTATTTCTCCTTCACTTATGAAGCTTAGTTTGGCTGGATATGAAATTCTGGGTTGAAAATTCTTTTCTTTAAGAATGTTGAATATCGGCCCCCACTCTCTTCTGGCTTGTAGAGTTTCTGCCAAGAGATCAGCTGTTAGTCTGATGGGCTTCCTTTTGTGGGTAATCCAACCTTTGTCTCTGGCCACCCTTAACATTTTTTCCTTCATTTCAACTTTGGTGAATCTTACAATTATGTGTCTTGGAGTTGCTCTTCTCGAGGAGTATCTTTGTGGCGTTCTCTTTATTTCCTGAATCTGAATGTGGGCCTGCCTTGCTAGATTGGGGAAGTTCTCCTGGATAATATCTTGCAGAGTGTTTTCCAACTTGGTTCCATTCTCCCCATCATTTTCAGGTACACCAATCAGACGTAGGTTTGGTCTTTTCACATAGTCCCAAATTTCTTGGAGGCTTTGTTCATTTCTTTTTATTCTTTTTTCTCTAAACTTCCCTTCTGGCTTCATTTGATTCATTTCATCTTCCATCACTGATACACTTCCTTCCAGTTGATCGCATCGGCTCCCGAGGCTTCTGCAATCTTCGCGTAGTTCTCGAAACTTGGCTTTCAGCTCCATCAGCTCCTTTAAGCCCTTCTCTCCATTGGTTATTCTAGTTATCCGTTCATCTAATTTTTTTTCAAAGTTTTTAACTTCTTTGCTATTGTTTTGAATTTCCTCCCATAGCTTGGAGTAGTTTGATCGTCTGAAGTCTTCTTCTCCCAACTCGTCAAAGTCATTCTCCATCCAGCTTTGTTCCGTTGCTGGTGAGGAACTGCATTCCTTTGGAGGAGGAGAGGTGCTCTGCTTTTTAGAGTTTCCAGTTTTTCTGCTCTGTTTTTTCCCCATCTTTGTGGTTTTATCTACTTTTTGTCTTTGATGATGGTGATGTACAGATGGGTTTTTGGTGTGGATGTCCTTTCTGTTGGTTAGTTTTCCTTTTACCAGACAGGACCCTCAGCTGCAGGTCTGTTGGAGTTTGCTAGCGGTCCACTCCAGACCCTGTTTGGCTGAGTGTCAGCAGTGGTGGCTGCAGAACAGTGGATTTTCGTGAGACCACATATTCAGCTGTCTGATAGTTCCTCTGGAAGTTTTGTCTCAGAGGAGTACCTGGCCGAGTGAGGTGTCAGTCTGTCCCTACTGGGGGGTGCCTCCCAGTTAGGCTGCTCGGGGGTCAGGGACCCACTTTAGGAGGCAGTCTGTCTGTTCTCAGATCTCCAGCTGCATGCTGGGAGAACCACTACTCTCTTCAAAGCTGTCAGACAGGGACATTTAAGACTGCAGAGGTTTCTGCTGAATTTGTTTGTCTGTGTCCTGCCCCCAGAGGTGGAGCCTACAGAGGCAGGCAGGCCTCCTTGAGCTGTGGTGGGCTCCACCCAGTTCGAGCTTCCTGGCTGCTTTGTTTACCTAAGCAAGCCTGGGCAATGGCGGGCGCCTGTCCCCCAGCCTCACTGCCACCTTGCAGTTTGGTCTCAGACTGCTGTGCTAGCAATCAGCGAGACTCCGTGGGCATAGGACCCTCCGAGCCAGGTGTGGGACACAATCTCCTGGTGTGCTGTTTTCCAGGCCCGTTGGAAAAGCGCAGTATTAGGGTGGGACTGACCCGATTTTCCAGGTGCCGTCTGTTACCCCTTTCTTTGACTAGGAAAGGGAACTCCCTGACCCCTTGCGCTTCCCGAGTGAGGCAATGCCTCGCCCTGCTTCGGCTCGCACACAGTGTGCTACACCGACTGTCCTGCACCCACTGTTTGGTACTCCCTAGTGAGATGAACCCGGTACCTCAAACGGAAATGCAGAAATCACCCGTCTTCTGTGCCGCTCAGGCTGGGAGCTGTAGACCGGAGCTGTTCTTATTCGGCCATCTTGGCTCCACCCCCGAACATCTTACTTTCAACTAAATTACTTTTCCTTTCGTATGACAACACTCACACATAAACACACTCTTATTTACACTTAATTAGCTCTTCCTATTTTGTTTTTCTACATATCTAATTATAATGAGATTTTAAAATCAAGGTTAGGGAATTATACAGAGCAATGGAGTAAGAAACTAATCCAAGCTTCAAGAGAGAAATAATATTTTAAATCTGTTCTCTAAATAACCATTGCCCAGTGTTGGTCTAAAGCCATGCTGTCAGATATAGTAGCCACCAGCAACATGTGGCTATTTACATTTTAAATGAATTTAAAATGAAATAAAATTTTAAAAATATACTTCCTTAGTTGTACTAGTCACATTTCAAATGTTCAGTAGTCTCCTGTGGCTACTGACTGCCATATTGGACAGCACAGATACAGAAATTTTCATCATCACAAAACTTTCTATTGGACAATGCTAGAAAGAAACAATGTTATAAGAAAGACTTTCACAGATCAGATAAACCAAAATAAACCAAAATGAACAGCGAGATCCATGTGTTATTTTAAATCCTTTTTCACACTTTCATTCTTTTTGACAATGTATATATTTATATTTTCTTTTTAAATTATATATGTATGTACATTAAGTACTCAATAAATTTACCTATGATTATTTTGAATTTAGAAAGAAATGTATGTGTGTACATATATATACAGATTTCTTTCTAAATACAAAATAATCATTTATAAATATATTGAATATTTCGTAAATTATAGGAGTTATGCCAAGTGCTTTACATGAATTGACTCATTTAATCCTTAGTACAATGCTGTGTTTATTGTGAAAAATTTGGAAGACATAAATCATATATAGAAAAATTTGGAAAAATAAAGCATATAAAGAAAATAAAGCATATAGAAAAATAAAGCATATTAATCCCCAAACTAAGATAATCACTGTTGACATTTCTAGTGGATGCTGTGGTATGCTGCCCAGATCCCAAGATATAGCTACCAAGAATGTTGGCTATTGCTGGCTCAGAGTTTAATTCCTCTCTAAAATTGTCTTCAGTGAGGGAAACTGCCTCACCCACCATTCCCCTCCTTGGGTCAGCTCAAATCCAATGACTGGTCAGTGGTGGAGGTACAAAGGCATCGAGTCAATTGGCACAATCTGGGATATCCCAGCTTTAGAGTGTCCCTTGAGACAAGTTAATGCCTCTGTGGCAACTGCCCTGCAATTCACCCTCCCCCTCTGCCCAATCCTGCCCCTGCTTCCCTTAACAGGTGCTGTTCCTGAGTGTTCTCACCAGTAAATCACCTGCATACAAACCTCTGCTTCAGAGTCTGCTTCCTGAAAAACTCAACTGAAGTCAACATTTTTGGAATATAACTTCCATTTTTTTTCTTTTTGTATCCATCCATTTAAAATTTTTAAATATGTATTTATTTTGCTCTAAAACATTTGAAATTTTCTTATTATTTTATATTAAATGTTTAGTTGATAATACTTTATAGATAATTTAGCCTGTAAACTATCTGCAACAGTATTTTTTTTTTCTAGATGGGATCTTGCTCTGTCACCCAGGCTGGAGTGCAGTGGCATTATCTCAGCTCACCACAACCTCCGCCTCCCAGGTTCAAGTAATTTTCATGCCTCGGCCACATGAGTATGTGAGTAGCTGGGATTACAGGCATGCACCAGCATGCCCGGCTAATTTTTGTATTTTTAGTAGAGATGGGGTTTTGCCATGTTGCCCAGGCTGGTCTCAAACTCCTGGCCTCCTGTGATCCGCCCTCCTCAGGGTCCCAAAGTGCTGGGATTACAGGTGTGAGCTACCACACCTGGCTCACAACACAATTTTTAACAGCCACCTGAGATTCATATGGCATGTGACACTCAGTCAATCTTGTATTGTTGGATATTTTGGTATTTCCTGGTTTTTCTGTGGCCAACCCTAAAACTTGGCAGAGAAACACCCATTCCCAAATCCCTTCTCACTAACCTACCTCTACAATATCTAGGAATATTTAGTTTTGTAGCCTCACTTACAAGTTCCAGCCATTGAGAAATAAGCTCAAGTTTTGTGATAGTTGAGGGGGAAGTTCCAGGAAACATCTTGCCTTCCAGATAAAATGGGACAGCCAAAGCTGGTATCATCTCTTACCTATTTCTTCTTGGTAAGGAATGAGATGTTCAGAGCTATCGTACCCATTTTTCATCCATGAGAGAAAAGAAATTAGATACTTGGCTTTGACAAAATCACTGAACATTTAAACCAATGCTAGCAACCGCCTATCATCTCTGGATTTCTTGATATGCTGAGTAAACTATTTTTTTAATCTACTGTGTTTGGCAGCTTAAATGTCACTATTCCTTACATTCATAATTTGAAGTATGCAGTGATAAACATCATTGTATGTAAGTACTTGAATAGCAACAACTTAACATAAAAGTCAGGGAATTAGGGCCCTACATTTTCAGCATATTTTCTGCTTGACCTTGTGCAGCTCTGTCCCTAACCTTCTCTCCCGTTTTATTTTTCTTGTGGGAACCAGAAAAATAATGCACATAAGGCTTTCTAAAATTTTCTGTTTCCATAAGCAATATTGGATAAATAATTTTATCATATGTGCTAAATTTACTCAATAGGAATAAGAATTTTGACAGTGAGGCAATCAGCCATTTTCCATAAATTTTTTTAGGCCTTTAAAAATCTCGTCAATATTGACAATCCAACCTATTCAGCTTCTCCAGTTGTGTACTTCGAAAAGGCAGTAGTGGTTGAAAGAGGAAATAGACCTTTTGTAAGTCAGAACCTTATCTCTTCAAATAGGATGTTTTAGTAAATGCACCATTCCATAGTGTTCATATCCACTTGTACAGAATCGGCAAGGTTTTTCTGGAGCAAGTTTTGTGTGAACTGAGTTGCATTCTAGACCAAGCCTTGGATTAACTCTCCACGTACTTCCTGGGAATCATTCAGGTCTCCAGGGTTGGGATGTTTTATTTCCTCAGCATAAGCATGAAGCATCAAAGAAACTGAACTGACTACCATTTGAAGCAAAAAGGAACAATAGTGAATTGAAAAATAGTTATTGAAATTGTTTAATTTTAGCGTTCTAGTGGCAGACACTTAATGCAAACCTGAACCTAATGAGTCCACGTCCATATCTCCCACTTACTCAGTCTTGAGGCTGCTTCTAATTCTACAGCCCCAGAAACTTTGAGTTGGCTGGTTCTGGCTCAAAGCAAAGATATGGGAATGCTTTTGGATATTGTAGAGGATCAGAATATCCAGATCTAAAGTATCCAAGACAGATGTTTTGACTCATTACCAGTAGTGTCTTTAGGACAGAAGACAGCTCCAGACCTGACCAGACTGCCAGCAGTTTGCTCCAGACTAGACTTTCATTCATGGGCAAAGATTAAAACTGGATTAGCACAATCAACAGAGTGAAAAGCAACCTACAGAAGGGGAGAAAATATTGCAGATTCTGTATCTGATAAAAGCTCAATATCTAGAATATAAAAAGAACTCTTGCAGCTCAACAAAAAGAGCCCTAATTTTAAAATGAGCAGAGGACTTGAATAGACTTTTATGTAAAGAAGATATACAAATGGCCAACAAGCATATGAGAACATAGATACTCAAGACTACTAATCATTAGGGAAATGCAAATCAAAACTACAATTAGGTACTGCCTCACATCTATTAGGCTAGTCAAAAAAAAAAAACAGATATTGGCATGGATGTGGAGAAATTGGAACCTTCGTGCATTGTTGGTAGGAATGTAAAATGGTGCAGCTGTTGTGGAAAACAATATAGAGGTTCCTCAAAAAATTAAAAATAGAACCACCAGCAATTCTACTTCTGGATAATTATCTAAAAGAATTGAAAGCAAGATCTTGAAGAGAGGTTCCTACACCCATGTTCATAACAGCATTATTTGCAATAGCCAAGAGGTGGAAGCAGCCCAAATGTCCATCAAGGAATGAATGAATGAAGAAAAATGTTACATACATACAGTGGAATATTATTCAGCCTTAAAAGGGAGGAAATCCTGTTATATACTGCATGTGTGAACCTTGAGGATATTATGCTAAGTGAAATAACCGGTCACAAAAAGACATATATTATGTCACTTTTATGTAGTAACTAGAGTAGTCAAATTAATGGAAACAGAGTTGAATAATGGTTACCAGGGACTGGCTGGAAGGGGAAAATGGGGAGTTGTTTAATGGATGTAGAGTTTCAGTTTTACACAGTGAAAAGGTTCTGGAGATCTGCTGCACAGCAGTGTGAATATGCATAACATTACTGAATTGTAGTGTTTTTTTTACCATAATAAAGTTATTTTTTTAATGAACTAGGCATCAAAGTTGGGTAGGCAAGGGACAGTTTATTTACCTGAATTCTGTTGCCTCCTCTCATCAACTGTTGATCCCACCCCAGGATTTGTTGTGTGTCTTAGTATGGTAACATCATTCAACATATCTTAAACATTTTTTTCTTTTTTTTCTTTTTTTTTTTGAGACAGGGTCTCGCTCTGTCACCCAGGCTGGAGTTCAGTGGTGTGATCTCGGCTCAGTGCTACCTCCACCTCCCAGGTTCAAGTGATTCTCCTGCCTCAGACTCCCAAGTAGCTGGAACTACAGGTGCATGCCACCACGCCCGGCTAATTTTTGTGTTATTTTAAGTAGAGACAGGGTTTCACCATGTTGGCCAGGATGGTCTTGAACTCCTAACCTCAAGTTATCTGCCTGCCTCGGCCTCCCAAAGTGCTGGGATTACAGGAGTGAGCCACTGCACCTGGCCTCATTAAAAATATCTTGCTTTTAAAAATATGAGCTATTTTCCTTCAGTATTTTAATTCTTTGACATTTCATCATGTTCTTTCGACATCTCATCAACACTCTATCAAGGGTCAGCAAACTATAGCTCATGGGCTAAATCTGGCCTGCAGGGTTTGAGAATGGTTTTTATATTTTTAAAGGGTTATTTTAAAAGAAGAGAAAGAAGAGGAGGAGGAAGGAAGAAAAGGAGGAAGGAGGAGAAGAAATCATACGTGGCTCACAAAACTTAAAATATTTACACTCTTGGCTCTTCGCAGGAAAAGTTTGCTAGTTTGCTGACCCCTGAAAACTATATATCACATTTTGCATTTTTTGTATTCTGCTGGTGTATTAGGTGCAAGAAATAGAACCACTCAAACTATTTTTAGCAAAAATGAATTTAATGCAGGGTATCAGGAGCTTATAAAATCATTGGAAAGTCTAAAGGAATGGTCACTTAGCAGGCCTCCAGAAATGATTCCTAGAGCTAAGTCTGCTGGATGGTCTACTGAGGAGCTGCCATCTCTGCAATAATCAGAAAGGCAGGCAGTCAGAGACCTCCAGTGGAGTGCTGAGTTCAAAGACATACTGCTATACCTGTGATCCAAGGATCAAGGGGCCACTGCTGCCCCTGCTACTTCCTCTAAACAGGCACAGGGGTAGGACCTAGACACTGAAATACTGCTGCAGAAATGCCCAATGTGTCTACAACTAGTTTTCCAGCAGAAACAAAACATAACCATAGCCTAGGATCCACCTTCCAAGTGCATCTAATTGGCAGAAGCATAACCCAACCTGCGGGACATGAGGGAAATGTGTCTTTTCCTTCTTTAACCTCTGTATTCAAAGAAAGCACACTAGAAGATTGGAATGGCTGAGAGCCAGAGCCAGTCCAGAGTACTCACCACAGCAGGTTTGTTGCTTTAGGCTCTATTCAACTCTTCTCATCTTTGGACAACTCCTTATTCTTTCATTTGAGAAACTTTCCCTGACACTTCCTTCCCTACCTCCACCATTAGTGGATTAGATGCCCTTTCATAACCTGCCATAGCCCTTAGCCCTAGCTCTGCAATGTGTATATCACTCCATGTCATAATGGCCTAATTTCTTGCTGCTGTTTCCACTAGACTAGCTCTTTGCAGAAACTCAGTCTTATTCATCACTGTGTAGGTAATTGGTGTGTATTTGTTGTGAATGATAAATAGTTTATATATTATAACATCCCAAATAGCATTTCTTCTCTTTCTTTGTTCCACATGACTGTGCACTGATACCTGTATACAGTGAAAACTCAGTAAATGTTGTTAACTGACTGGCTTCCTTTTTTGTCAGCTCAAAGAGAAGTTCCATCAATACGCTATATGTGTGTCTTTGTTTGACTCCCTGTGTACCTATATAAGTTAATAATGCAATGGAACAGCTAATATTTGAACAGTTTCAACATGCTAGGTGATATATGAAGCACTTTATACATACTATCTAATTAAATCCTCATGATTATCCTTTGAAGTTGATATTTTTATTCTTATTTTGTAGATAAAGAAACTGGGACTTAAGTAGCTTGTCCACAGTTACACAATAAGTCACAGAACTGGGACTCACATCGAGGTCTGGCTAATACCAAAATTTGTACTCTTAACCATGATAATGATGATGATTATGATAATGATGACAGCTAATAGTTCCAGACTTGGTTTTAGGCATTTTACATGTATTATCTCAAGCCACATATTGCCTTGCCTGGAATTGATGCTTAATAGTTGTTACATGTGATAAGATAAACAAAGCTCTTGATAACTGTGATGTATTTCTGGCTCTGCCACTAATTTACTTTGTGACCTCAGGTAAACTGCCAACTCTCTGAGCTCCAGTTTTCTCCTCTGCAAAACAGAGAACAATCTCTACAATACTTCTAGTCCAAAAATTCCAGAACTCTATGAATAAATTCTACTTAGTTTTTCATTCCATCATTATTACTTCTATGTGATAAGATCTTAACTTCTAAATTCTAAGCTCCTATAGGATCTCAATTTTGTTTTATAGTTTTCTTCCGTGGTACCTGGTCTGGTGCTCTGCACAGTACATAACAGCCTCATGGTAAATATGTATAAAGATACATAGATACAGATTGAAATTTGTCCAAGGGGAAATATCCATCCTCACAAGAATCTGTGCTTGTTGTCATTTACTGTATTCCTTTGGGGGTGACATTCAAATGTAATTTAGGGCTGCCACGGAGAAATCAGCACTCAGACCTTGGGAAACCTTTTCTCTTTCTGTAGTCACAGGTAAGAGTCTTATCCTTAAAGCAGAGCTGTGGTCACTGCCCAAGCAGCTACTCTTAGGGCTGAATGCAGAAGATTTCTTTCGTGCTGAGTGCAGGTAAAAAGGTCTTGGCCTGTGGATAATGGCAGACATAGGAAGGAGTGTTCTAGAGGGAACTGGCCCCCTATCTCTCTCTCTTTTTCCACCCCACCCCCCATCTCTTATAGGAGAATCAGAGAATCCCAGATCATTTGATAGCTTTCGCAGATTACACATGAAGAGTTAATGCCTGATCCCTGAGCAGCAGAAAAATCCCCAAACTGTTGAGAGTCAGCACGGATAGGTCCGCATGCTCTTGCTCCAGTTTCTTTAAGGACTTGAATACAAAAAATCGACAGAGGTGATTGTATGAATCACCTTTGTATGGAAACTGATATTAAGAATCATTCATCAGACTGGGAAAACACTACATATTAAAAAAAAAAAAACAGAACTCGGTAACCTGTTCATATGTGCATCTGTGCATTTCTTAGTAACTGTCACCATGGTAGCAAAGCAGTTCGACAAGGGTGCCTTTTTAGCACAGTACATATAAAGGAGAAAGATGAACAGCCAATCATGTACTTACTATCTTATACCTTTCTTTGTTTCTTTATTTCCCGTTATTTAATTGTGTTGATCCTAAATCCATAGCTATTAGCCTCTGACACTTATCTTCCTCAAGCATCAAGTACAGTGCTAGAAATATATTAGGCACTAAAACATGTATGGTTATTCCTTTATTTGATTGTGTTGATCCTAAATCCATAGCTATTAGCCTCTGACACTTATCTTCCTCAAAGATCAAGTACAGTGCTAGAAATATATTAGGCACTAAAACATGTATGGTTATTGACAGAATTAAATGAATGGTATTTCTGGCCAGGTGCGGTGGCTCATGCTTGTAATCTCAGCATTTTGGGAGGCCAAGGCTAGCAGATCGTTTGAGCACAGGAGTTTGAGACCAGCTTGAGAAACACAGCAAAGCCCCGTCTCTACAAAAAAAAAAAAAAAAAAAAAGGTAGTCAGGCATGATGGTGTGTGCCTGTGGTACCAACTACTCAGGAGGCTGAGGTGGGTGGACACCTGAGCTCAGGGAAGTTGAGGCTGCAGTGAGCCGTGATTGCACCACTGCACTCCAGGCTGGGCAACAGAGTGAGACCCTGTCTCAAAAAAGGGTATTTCTGCTGTGTCTTCCTTTCCAAGCGAGAGAGTGTCACTGAGAATTTGATTTTAAGAAATGGCTCCAGCGGGGCATGGTGGCTTTTACCTGTAATCCCCTGCACTTTGGGAGGCCAAGGGAGGAGGATCACTTGAGGCTAAGAGTTCCAGACCAACCTGGGCAACATAGTGATACCCTGTCTCTACAAAAAAAAAAAAAAATTGTTTTAATTAGCTTGGCACGATGGCATATGCCCGTAGTCCTAGCTACTGGGAGGTTAAGGTAGGACGATCACTTGAGCCTAGGAATTCAAGGCTGCAGTGAGCTATGATAGTTGGTGCCACTGCGCTCCAGCAAGATCCTGTCTCAATAAAAAAGAAAAAAAAAAGTAAAAGAAAAAGGAAACGGCTTCTACATTTGGAGGAATCAAAACTAGGCCATTTTCCTGATTGGGCTGGCCCAATCCGGATTTCAGATTGAGACGGTAACAGGATGGTGATTAGGTACTCTGAGACACTGTATTACTAGAAGACTGATACCTAAGTGGTAAGTAGAATAGTAAGTAAATTCACATTCATCAGTGAGGACGTTCAAAGCCCAGAAGCTTTGTGTAAGGACTTACAGTGACAAGTTTGGCAGCAGTTCCTGAAGTGTTTACTGTCAGGCCTGAGTTAAAACCCTGAGGACAAGGAGCTCCACCACTTGGGCTTCACACTGAGAAAGCTTTTTGAGCCCCTGCCTCCACCTTATACCCAATTAACACTCAGTCTGGGAAGTCTCCTTATTATAACTCCTTGAGTTAATGATAATCTTTTATTATGGTCTTTTCCCTAACGTATTCTTACATTTCATTTTAATTGTCAGCTGCATAATTGCTCTGCATTTCAGTTACTTCCATTTCTATTTTTAATGTTTGTTATTTGATGTTTCTTTTTAAGAGTTTAAACGTAGACACACCCTCTTATTTTAATAGCCAGAGTGCCCATATTTGCCGCTTTAAAATCTGGGTTCCTGTAGTTTCAACAGATCCTCAAGGTGTGCCACCTCCAGCTTATAGATTGATATTCTAGTCACGTTCAAGGCTGAAAACAGCTGCAAGAATTTGTCCTTGAAATTCTTTAGCAGTTGCTTCCAGTGGCTAAAGTCCTAATTTGGCCAGTCTGGTGGATCAGCCACTGGGACAGGATCATCACTGTGTTATCACCCTCACTGGGACAAACTAAGCAGAGCCAGCCTCTGGGCAGAACAAGTCATGGAAGGCACTGTTCCCAGAAAGGAATGGGTTAAATCCTTCCGAACCTGCTAAGGAATCTGACCTAGTTTCTTGAAACTAGAATGTAACTTGAAAGTATAATTGGTTGCAAATGTGTTTTCTTTCTTTCCTCAAAATTACTTTTGAACACCTGTGAGACAGGGAGAAGGCATTTCTCTTCACATGTACTCAGACTACCACCACTGATAAGTTTGACTAACTGATCATGAAAGTTGGGGAGCAAGGCCAGGTGCAGTGGCTCACGCCTATAATCCCAGCACTTTGGGAGGCCAAGGCGGGTGGATTGCTTGAACTCAGGAGTTCAAGACCAGCCTGGCCAACATGACGAAGCCTTGTCTGTACTAAAAATAGAAAAATGAGCCAGGCGTGGTGGCGCTTACCTGTAGTTCCAGCTACTTGGGGGGCTGAGGTGGGAGGATCACTTGAACCTGGGAGGTTGAGGCTTCAGTGAACCAAGGTCATGCCACTGCACTCCAGCCTGGGTGACAAAGTGAGACCTTGTCTCAAAAAAAAAAAAAAAAAACTGGGGAGCAGACAAAAAAATATGACTTAATTTAAGAAAAGAACGTTTGGGTCTCTGAGAAAATCTATGAATGCATAGTTGGTGTGGTTGTGGCATTCAAGGCCTCTATCTGTTTTGGGGAGTGTGTGTTGAGGAGTGTGAGATGGGTTCTCACGGTGTTACCCAGGCTGGTCTGGGCACTCCTGAGCTCAAGCTATATCATCCCACCACAGCCACCGAAGTAGCTGGGCGTGCAGGTATGTGCTGCCATGCCTGGCTCCTATTTTTTGTTGTTTGTTTGTTTTGGCCACTGAGTTTAGCACAATGCCAGGCACAAGGACTCAGTGAATATTTGTTGAATGAATGAATAAAAAGCTTTTCACAATCTGATTCCTACCTACCTTTCTAATTGTAGTTCCTACTGCCCTTCTTCTCAAACATATACACTTTCTACTCTGGCAAAATAACTATTGAGTTTCCTAAAAATCTCTTCTGCTTTCCCACTTCTGTACTTTTGCTGTTGCTGCACCCACTAACTGAAAGCATCTACCCTCATATCCCAGACTGTGAATATATTACTATTTTTAAAGACTCGGCTGGGCACAGTGGCTCACGCCTGTAATCTCGGCACTTTGGGAGGCTGAAGCGGGCAGATCATGAGGTCAGGAGATTGAGACCAGCCTGGCCAACATGGTGAAACCCTGTCTCTACTAAAAATACAAAAAATTAGCCAGGCGTGGTGGCATGTGCCTGTAGTCCCAGCTATTCAGGAGGCTGAGGCAGGAGAATTGCTTGAACCCAGGAGGCGGAGCTTGCAGTGAGCCGAGATCACGCCACTGCACTCTAGCCTGGGCGACAGAACAAGACTTTGTCTCAGAAAAAAAAAAAAAAGCTTCATCTCAAATGCTGCCTCCTTCATGAAAATGTTAGTGATTGTGAGCCTTTTCTCCTTCTAACTCTCACAAAACTTTGAATCTCCTGGTCATTTATTATCAGCTACCTTATAGTTATTTTTGTGGTTAACTTGTTCTCCTTGCTGTATTCTAAGCTTCTTAAAGCTAGGCACTGGGTCTTATTAATCATTATACTGCTTAGCACCTAGCTAATACTCTGTAATTTACTGTTGAAATAATCACTTTTGCTAGTGCTATATACCATGAGCACCATAAAATACACTAATTTTTATCCTTCTTAAAATTTAAGAGTTTTCATACATAGACATTATTTAAACTCTAGAACTGGATGGGAAATATGCCTTTGTCAACATTTTCTTTCCAGTTATTTCTGCAGATTGAGCACTCATTAGGACTCTCCCTTTTTGCCTTCTGGACTTGTTTTTTTTAGTGACATAGGCATCATTAAAATTTATATCTTGTGCACCTCAGAGTTGATCTTTAGAGCACTTTTTGTTAAGTGTGGATCTATCATTCAATTCTTAACTCCTCTGAACGTTCATTCCTGTCATTCTTGCCTACATATTAAAAGGTGGCATTTCCCTGCATTCCCTCATTTACATTTGAGGCAAAGGTCTGCACCGACCCTTGGGACTCTGCTTTCTGCATGTTATTAAACATTTCTTTCCATAAATGCCCTCTTTCTGACACTTGATGATAAAACCAAAGATTGTCTTCCAGCTTTTTAAAAATTAGCTATTGCCACCAGTGAGGGGAGATGAAACACAAATTATCCTAGAATTGAGCCTGGAAGTGAACGACTGAGAAACTTCCCTCTTGAAAGCAGAAAAAACTGCTATGTGCTGTATTTCCTAAAACTTCTAGCCCTCCTGAGGAAGGTTTGTAATATCTCATTTGGGAGAATGTGAAGTTTTGAGACAAAAGACATAAAGAGGTGGACAAAATTGGTCATTATAAAATTTGGGGTAGTTTTTGACCAGTGTCTGGGTAGCAGTTCTGGGTTTTAATTGTCCAAGTCTCCTAAAAGTACAAATGCTCCTCCAGGCAAGCCATCACTAGTTTTTATTTTAAATAAAATTCTCTCTTTTTCCCCACCCTCCTCCTCTTGCAATATAGCTATTATTCTGCCAATTTCCTCCTTGTCTCTTTGTCACTCACTCTCCGTCTGCTTTCCTGCTTTTCTAATCATATCCCTCTTTTTCCATTATTTTAATTTGTATCATAATATTTAGCCATAAAATACTTTTTATGGCTATAATCAGGGAAATGCAGGGAAATGCCACCTTTTAATATGTAGGCAAGAATGACAGGAATGAACGTTCAGAGGAGTTAAGAATTGAATGATAGATCCACACTTAACAAAAAGTGCTCTAAAGATCAACTCTGAGGTGCACAAGATATAAATTTTAATGATGCCTATGTCACTATTATGAAATTACCTTCTTTTTCAAAATATCTGTTTGTGACTGAAAACACCTTTTGAGTGTCTACTATGAGCCAGATTCTGGGCTAGGTAAGGAGATACAGTGGTAAACATATCATACATGACCCTGCTTCATGGAGCTCATAGTCTAATGGAGGTAACGTTAATTAAATAAGAACATAAATAACTATTGTAATAACTAAAAGTGTATATATGGTAAGATCAGAAATAGCCTCAAGGAGAAAGCTGAGTTTTGTGGATGTAAGTGCACATAAACCTGGTGAAGGTTTATGTGTTTCAGGCGCGAGATCACAGCATGAGGTCACAGCGTGTGTAATGGAGGTGTGAAGGGGCTTGGCATTTCAAGATAAAGAGAGAAGACCAATGTGGTGGGAACGTTGCAAGCCAAGGACAGAGTGATCTCAGGTGAGGTGGGTAGGGACCAGTAAATGCAGTGCCACCACAGGCCAGGTAAATATTTTGGACTTAATCCTAAGAAAAATAGAAAAGCTATTGAAAGGTTTAAATAAGGAAAGGATACGATCAGATTTGATTATTTTAATAACAATGGGGAAATTGAAAATTCAGGGAGATGTGTACAAAAGCTATTGCTGAGCCAGGTGTTGTGGAACACAGCTGTAATCCCAGCTACTCAGGAGGCTGAGGCAGGAGGATCATGAGCCCAGAAGTTCAAGTCCAGCCTGGGCAACATGGTGAGATCCTCATTTCTTAAAAAAAAAGAAGAAGAAAGAAAAAAGAGAAGTGGATTGGATGTTTTTTTAACTATGCTCAGTCCAGGATGAGTTTGACTCTATTCTCCCTAGAGGAAGTAGTGAAATGACCTTTCATGGAACACAGGACTCTGATTCAAGACTAACTCATGATAATAAAGTATAGCATTTCATTATGGAAAGAAGCAGATGAAAGAAGGGTTAACTCCATCTTATTAAAATATAAGCTCCCGCTGGCCTCAGTGGCTTACACCTGTAATCCCAGCACTTTGGGAGGCTGAGGAGGGCAGATCACCTGAGATCAGGAGGTCGAGACCAGCCTGGCCAACATGGGGAAACCCCGTCTCTACTAAAAATACAAAAATTAGCCAGGTGTGGTGGTGCATGCCTGTAATCCCAGTTATTTGGGAGGCTGAGGCAGGAGAATCGATTGAACCCAGGAGTCAGAGGTTGCAGTGAGCTGAGATTGCACTACTGTACTACACTCCAGCCTGGGCAACAGAACAAGACTCTATCTCAAAAACAAAATAAAATAAAACAAAAATAAAATATAAACTTCACAAAGGCAGGGATTTTTATTTCTTGTTTACTACTATATCTCTAGCACCTGGAATAGTGCCCAATGCATAGTAGTCATAAAATATGTATTTGTGGAATGAATGTGTAAGATCCCAAGTGCGGTACGAAAACTAAGCAGTTGCCTTGGCGAGGACTCTGATTTTAAGAAGGAAATTTAAATTAAACTCCACCATTAGCCCCTCATATTAGCTCTCCAAAAGGACAGTGAGATGAAGCTTTGTTTTTCAAATCTGAGGTTAGGAATTGAAGCTGACTAGCCGCTATAGACTGAATGTTTATGTCTCCCCAAAAAATCATATGTTGAAACCTGACCCCCAATGTGCTTGTATTTGGAGGTGTGGCCTTCAAGAGGTGATTCATGTGGGCACAGCCCTCACGAGTGGGATTAGTGCCCTTATATGAGACTCCAGAGAACTCCCTGGCCACTTCCACTATATGAAGACACAGTGAGAGGACAGCCATCTGTGGACCAGGAAGCAGGCCCTCACCAGACACCAAATCTGCCATGCCTCGATCTTGAACTTCCCTTGCAGCTCTTCAAAACTGTGAGAAATATTTGTTTTGGATAAGCCACCCAGTCTGTGGCATTTTGTGATAGCAGCTTGAGTGGACTAAGACACTAACCAAATGGTCTAGAAGAAGAGAGATGGATAAAATGATTGCTTGTCTGGGAAGTGTGGCTGAGACCAAGTGAAGGTCCTTGCAACCTAGTAGCTATGCAAGAACCCAATACTAGAAACCACAGTGAGTCTGAATGTACCTGAGTTCCTGGGCTGAATTCGTGGCTGTAACTACAAACCAGCAGGTGGTGAGGAGTTCATTACTGCTTATATCAAACATCTATAAGATAGATCCTTTCACCAGCAAGACCTGAGAACAAAGGACTTTCTGATTACAGTCAACTTCCAGCTCTCCTTAAGTGAGTCTTCCAAGCTCAAATAGCTGAATCCACTAACAGGCCTCTGAAAGGAATCAGTTCATCTGGCATCCTGCATGAATATATCGACAACAGAAGTTGCTAACCTACCTACCACCTACAGGACCATTTGGCTCACAGCCCGCTGTTGTTTATTTTTCAACAGCTTGATTTGAGATATAATTCACATACTATACAATTCACCCTTTTAAAGTGTGCAGTTCAGTGGTTTTTAGTATATTCACTGAGTTGTGCAACCATCACTACAATTTTATAACGTTTTAATCAACTCCCTCCCCAAAAAAACCCACACCCATCCAGCCCTAGGTAACTGCTGATCTACTTTCTGTCCTTATAGATTTGCCTATTCTGGCATTTCATATAAATGGAATCATACACTATGTGTTGTTTTGTGACTGGCTTCTTTCACTTAGCATGTTTTCAAGACTCATCCATGTTCTATCCCTTTTGTTTTGTTTTGTATTTTGTTTTTTTTTTGTTTCAGTAGGTTTTTGGGGAACAGGTCGTATTTGGTTACAGGGATAAGTTCTTCAGTGGTGATTTAGGAGATTTTAGTGCACTCATCACTCAAGCAGTGTACGTCGTACCCAATATGCAGTCTTTCATTCCTCACCTCACCTCACCTCCCACGCTTCTCCCAGAGTCCCCATAGTTCATTGTATTATTATTATTATTTTTGAGACAGAATTTCACTCTTGTTGCCCAGTCTGGAGTGCAGTGGTGTGATCTCAGCTCACTGCAACCTCTGCCTCCCAGGTTCAAGTGATTCTTCTGCCTCAGCCTCCTGAGTAGCTGGGATTATAGGCACCCGCCACCATGCCCGGCTAATTTTTGTATTTTTAGTAGAGACGGGGTTTTGCCATGTTGGCCAGGCTGGTCTTGAACTCCTGACCGCAGGTGATTCACCTGCCTCAGCCTCCCAAATTACAGGGATTACAGTCTTGAACCACTGCACCCAGCCCATTGTATCATTCTTATGCCTTTGCATCCCCATAGTTTAGCTCCCACTTATAAGCGAGAACATATGATATTTGGTTTTCCATTCCTGAGTTACTTCACTTAGAAAAATGGCCTCCAACTCCATCCAAGTTGTGAATGCCATTATTTCATTTATTTTTATGGCTGAGTAGTATTCCATTTATATATATATATATATAGTCACATTTTATCCACTCATTGATTGATGGACATTTGGTCTGGTCCCATATTTTTGCAATTATGAATTGTGCTGCTATAAACATGTGTGTGCAAGCGTCTTTCATATAATGACTTCTTTTCCTCTGGGTAGATACCCAGTAGTGGGACTGTTGGGTCAAATGGTAGTTCTACTTTTAGTTCTTTAGGGAATCTCCACTGTTTTTCACAGTAGTTGTACTCGTTTACATTCCTACCAACAGTGTAAAAGTGTTTCCGTTTCACCATATCCACACCAATATCTATTATTTTTTTATTTTTAAATTATGGCCATTCTTGCAGGAGTAAGGTGGTATCACATTGTGGCTTTGATTTGCATTTCCCTGATAATTAGTGACGCTGAGCATTTTTTCATATGATTGTTGGTCATTTGAACATCTTTTGAGAATTGTCTATTCATGCCCTTAGCCCATTTTCATGGAATTGGTTTTTTTCTTGCTGATTTGTTTGAGTTCCTTGTAGATTCTGGATATCAGTCTTTGGTTGGATAGTTTGTGAAGATTTTCCTCCCTCTCTGTGGGTTGTCTGCTAACTCTGCTGCTTCTTTCGCTGTGCAGAAGCTTTCTGGTTTAATTAAGTTCCATTTTATTTATCTTTGTTTTTGTTTCATTTGCTTTTGGGTTCTTGGTCATGAAGTCTTTGCCTAAGCCAATGTGTAGAAGGGTTTTTCCGATGTTATCTTCTAGAATTTTTATGGTTTATGTCTTAGATTTAAGTCTTTGATCCATCTTGAGTTGATTTTGTATAAGGTGAGAAATGAGGATCCAGTTTCATTTTCCTAAATGTGGCTTGCCAATTATCCCAGCACCATTTATTGACTAGGATGTTTTTTCCCCACTTTATGTTTTTGTTTGCTTTGTTGAAATTAGTTGGCTGTAAGTATTTGGCTGTATTTCCGGGTTCTCTATGCTGTTTCATTGGTCTCTGTATCTATCTTTATACCAGTATCATGCTGTTTTGGTGACTATAGCTTGATAGTATAGTTTGGAGTTGGGTAATGTGATGCCTCCAGATTTGTTCTTTTTGTTTAGTCTTGTTTTGGCTATGTGGGCTTTTTTGGGGGGGTTCATATGAATTTTAGGATTTTTTTTTTCTAGTTCTGTGAAGAATGATGATATTTGATGGGAATTGAATTTATAGACTGCTTTTGGCAGTATGGTCATTTTCATAATATTGATTCAACCCATCCATGAGCATGGGATGTGTTTCTATTTGTGTCATCTGTGATTTCTTTCAGCACTGTTTTGTAGTTTTCCTTGTAGAGGTATTTCACCTCCTTGGATAGGTATATTCCTCACTATTTTATTTTATTTATTTTTATTTTTTTGCAGCTATTGTAAAAGGGGTTGCATTCTTGATTCTTAGCTCGGTCACTGTTGGTGTATAGCAGGGTTCTGATTTGTGTACATTGATTTTGTATCCTGAAACTTTACTGAATTCATTTATCAGATCTAGGAGCTTTTTGGAGGAGTCTTTGGGGTTTTCTAGGTATATGATTATAACATTGGCAAACAGCAACAGTTTGACTCCCTTTATTGATTTGGATGCCCTTTATTTCTTTCTCTTGTTTAATTGCTCTCGCTAGGATGCTTCATTCCTTTTTTTTGCCAAATAATATTCTATTATATGGCTAGGCCACATTTTGTTTATTCACCCATCAGTTGGTGGACATGTGGGTTGTTTCCACTTTTTGGCTATTATGAATAATGTGATATGAACATCCTATACAAGTTTTTGTGTTGGCATGTTTTTATTTCTCTTGATACATATCTAGAAGTGGAATTGCCTGAGCATATGGTAACTATGTTTAACTGAGGAGCTACCAAACTTTTCCAAGGCACCCGTGGCATTTTTACATTCCCAGGAGTAATGTATGAAGGTTCTCATTCTCCACATTCTTGCTAACACTTACCCGTCTTTTTTATATAGCCATTGTAGGGAGTGAGAAGTTGTGTCTCACTGTGGTTTTGTTTTGCATTTCCCTAGTCCTCAGCCTGTTTTTATATAGCTTGAAAACTAGAATGCTTTTTACATGTTTTAGTTGTTGAAAAAAATGAAAGAAAAATATTTTATGACACATGAAAATTATCTGAAATCTAACAGTGTCTATAAAGTTTTATTGGAATACAGCCATGCCCATTCATTGTATATTTTCTATGCCTGCTTTTCTTGCTTCAGTGACAGAGTTGAGTACCTGCAACAGAGTCTGTATGGCCTGCAAAGTCTACAATATTTACTATCTGGCCCATTACAGGAAAGGTTTACCAACCCTTTGTCTACAATATAGTTGGATGAGACTACAAAGAATCTGGAGTGGGAAGAAGAAATTGTGACTTCCCTGTGGAAATGTATAGTTTCAGGGGTTTGGTTTTGTTTTGTTTTGTTTTAAATAAAAGCAGAATGCAAGCAAGCAGAACAAGGGAAGAAATCAGGATGTTAGGGGGTATAGGGAGATCATTTTCACCTGAATCACTATTAATAAGATCCTTTCAACTTTGGGCCATCCCAGTCCTATAAATTTCTCCTAGAGTTCTATTTATAATTTACTGCTCTGATCATATCATGTTACTCATCAGAAATGTCCGGGGATTCCCCACCACCACAGCCCTCTCAGTTAGTTAGGACCACTTAGGTCCTGCATGATCTGACTTTATCTTACCTTACCAGCCTTATTTTCCAGCACTCACCTTCAATAGGACCAGACACCCAGCCCTGAATTTCAGGATTCTCTGCTTTTGCTCAGACTTTTTTTTTTTTTTTTTTTTTTTTTTGAGACACGGTCTGGCTTTGTTGCCCTGGCTGGAGTGCAGTAGTGCAATCTCGGCTCACTGCAATCTCTGCTTCCCAGGCTCAAGCCATCCTCTCACCTCAGCCTGATACCTGTGGTCCCAGCTACTCAGAAATTAGCCATGCCTGGCTAATTTCTGTATTTTTGTGGAGATGGGGTCTCACTTTGATGCCCAGGCTGGTCTCGAACTCCTGAGCTCAAGCAATCCACCCTCCTAGACCTCCCAAAGTGCTGGGATTACAGGCGTGAGCCACCGTGCCTGGCACTCATACTTTCTTTTCCTTTTTTTTTTTTGAAAGAGTCTCACTCTGTCACCCAGGCTGGAATGCAATGGTGTGATCTCAGCTCACTGCAACCTCCACCTCCGGGTTCAAGCTATTCTCCTGCCTCAGCCTCCTGAGTAGCTGGGATTACAGGTGCACGCCACCACGCCCAGCTAATTTTCATATTTTTAGTAGAGACGGGGTTTCACCATGTTGGTCAGCCTGGTCTTGAACTCTTGACCTCGTGGTCCACCCTCCTTGGCCTCCCAGAGTGCTGGGATTACGGGTGTGAGCCACCGTGCCCAGCCTTCTCTTCTACTTAGAATGCTTTTCTCTTCTCCAAATCCTAGAGATACTTTATTATTGTTATTGTGAATATTTCAAGCATACAAAGAAGAAAAGCGACATCTGTGAACTCACCGCCAAGCTTTGTCAAATCTTAATCATTTTGTCCTGTTCCTTTAGTTCTTTGAAATATTACAGGCTTAGATATGTTTTTAAACCTCCTCAAATGCCAACTCTTCTAAATAGGCCTCCTTGATGTACTCAGTCAGGATGACCTGCATTTACCTACAGGTAAAGCTACTCAGTCCCTTGTAGGATGTCTTCTTTGAGCATTCCTTATTATGGTCATTCCCATAGAGTACTACAAAGATGACTTTAGGTAATTCAAGGAAGACACATTTTTAAAAATTTTGTAGGCCAGGCACAGTGGCTCATGCCTGTAATCCCAGCACTTTGGGAGGCCGAGGCAGGCAGATCATGAGGTGAGGAGATCGAGACCATCTTGGCTAACACGGTGAAACGCTGTCTCTACTAAAAATACAAAAAATTAGCCGGGCGTGGTGGCGGGTGCCTGTAGTCCCAGCTACTAAGGAGGCTGAGGCAGAAGAATGGCATGAACCCGGGAGATGGAGCTTGCAGTGAGCCGAGATCATGCCACTGCACTCCAGCCTGGGCGACAAAGTGAGACTCCGTCTCAAAAAAAATAAATAAAAACATTTAAAAATTAAAAAAAATGTATGTTTATTTTTAAAAGTACATTGGAAATATGCACATACAGCCGGGCGTGGTGGCTAATGCCTGTAATCCCAACACTTTTAGGAGGCCGAGGCAAGAGGATCGCTTGAGCCCAGGAGTTCAAGACCAGCCTAGGCAATATAGTGATACCTTATCTCTACAAAAAAAAAAAAAAAATTTTTTTTTAATTAGCCAAGCAGTGGCATGTGCCTGTAGTCCCAGCTACTCAGGAGGCTAATTAGGGAGGATTGCTGGAGCCCAAGAAATTGCTGCGGTAAGCTGAGATTGTGCCACTGTACTCCAACCTGGGCAACAGAGTGAGACGCCATCTAAAAAAAAAAGAAAAAGAAAAGAAAAAATGGGTCTGGCATGGTAGCTCATGCCTATAATCCCAGCACTTTGAGAGGCTGAGGCAGGCGGATCACTTGAGGTCAGGAGTTCGAGACCAGCCTGGCCAACATGGTGAAACCCCGTCTCTACTCAAAATACAAAAATTAGCCAGGTGTGGTGGCACAGGCCTGTAATCCCAGCTACTCAGGAGGCTGAGGCATGAGAATCATTTGAACCCAGGAGGCAGAGGTTGCAGTGAGCAAAGATTGTGTCACTGTACCCCAGCCTGGGTGACAAAGCAAGACTCCGCCTCAAAAAAAAAAAAAAAAGCACACACAAGTAATTTAAAACTATATACTTAGAACACCAAATCTGTGATTTCCCAGGTATTCTTTATGACAAGGCTAAGGTGGGTACAAATATTGGGAAATTATTGAGTAATATTAGGAAAATATTGAGAAAAATATTGAGTAAATCTGTATTGAGTACTATTATACAGATGATATGGGAAAGATTTTGAAGGTTGTATTCAAATAATTTAGAAAAGAATGTAAATTCTTGACAACAGAGACCCAGTTTTATTTATTTTTCTATACCCTAAGCATTGAACAAACTCAGAATAGATGCTTATTGAATCAGTTTCTCTCTGGGGCAGAGAGATCTCTGAAAATTATATGAAACCTCCTAAACCTTCTGACAGATAAAATAACTTAAAAGACATTTTCCCCACACCGAGTGCCCATGCCTGGGACAAATGATACATTTTCCCCTCTTCCTTCCCTGCCCATTTTGACAAGTTGCCCCAGCTGGGGCTTAATAGATATTAAGTAGTGCTAATAATAGTCATCCTCTGAAGGAATGAGGACTTGAGATTGCCAAGATGATCTTTTTTGCTCCAACATACCAATCTCAGCATATTTCAGTTTGTGTGCCACTTTCGTTCTTGGATATGGTCCAACACACACACACGTACATACACTTTCTCTCAAAACACTTTATATATTTTTTAGAGAAAATATTTCTCAATCTCCTTAAAAATCACTATTTCATTCCATCTTTTCATCATTGTTAACACCAAACCATTTGGAGTCACGTTGGCAACTGGATTTCATCTTGAGACTTGTTATTGAGGAATCATTTTGTTGTGTAGCAATCCCTGTTCACAACGTCAGCCAAATTATGTCATGTGGTTGCAAAACTGCTGTCCTGTCTTCCAGCTTTTCTGAGTAAATTTGACTCTTTGAGAAGCTTTGTTCTTCCTATTCTAAAATGACCTTATATGCTCTCGTATCTCAGGGGATCCTAATTGTGATGAAATCTTTCTCTTTATTTCCTTTCTTATAGCCTGTGTTTTGAGGTGGTGTTTCAGGGGTGTGGGGAGTAGGGGAACTACTGAGGTCTGAGTCACAAAAGGACATCTGAACAAGATATCTGAAGTTCAGTTGGGCCCTCAAAGCTTCACTCATATTGGACTAGATATGCTTCCTGAGAGAAGTCTCTGAAAGTTCTGTAAATGACATTGACCCTTTTGTTTCCTAACTCCTACTCTTAAGGCACAGGTCTTTACTGATCTTAAAACCCTAGGCCAGGATGGCTGTAACCAGGGTGTATCACTTTATATTTTATTGTCCAAATGAGGACACATTTTAACATTTTGTTTGGGGGTACAGGTGGTTTTTGGTTATGTGGATGAGTTCCTTAGTGGTGAATTTTGAGATTTTAGTGCACCTGTCCCCCAGTGTACACTGTACTCAATATGCAGTCTTTCATCCCTCCCCCCATCCAACCACCCCCCACCCCATCCCCAAAGTCCATTAGATCACTCTGTATGTCTTTGTGTCCAAATGAGGACACTTTTGAAACTGAAAGTGGGTGCTGGGGAAAAAAGACGTAAGCCAGGGCCCACACAGGCAAACCATGCTGTCAGGTCAACATACCTAAAACACTTTGAGCCTCTTATCCTCTATTAGCAGAGGTTAAGTTGGAGTCTCTAGATTTCTTTTTCTTTTTTTTTCATTGTTGTTGTTGTTGTTGTTGTTGTTGTTGGGATAAGGTCTTGTTCTGTTCACCCAGGCTGGAGTGCAGTGGCACAAACATGGCTCACTGCAGCCTCTACCTCCCAGGCTCAAGTGATCCTCCCACCTCAGCACCCAACCCAAGTAGCTGGGGCTACAGACATAGGCCACCATATCTGGCTTTTTTTTGTTTTTTGTTTTCTTGGGTTTTGCCATGTTGTCCAGGCTGGTCTCAAACTTCTGGCTCAAGCGATCCTCCCACCTCAGCCTCCCAAAGTGCTGGGATTATAAGTGTGAGCCACCATGCCTGGCCTAGATTTCAACTTGAAAGTCTGTGAGGTGGCTAAGAATGGTGGCTCACACCTGTAATCCTAGCACTTTAGGAGGCTGAGGCAGGTGGATCGCTTGAGCTCAGAAGTTCAAGACCAGCCTGGGCAACATAGTGAGACCTCGTCTCTATTTATTTTTTAAATAAATAATAAGTTTTTTAAAAAGAAAGTCTGTGGGGTTTATTGTATAATTTAAAGTTTTATTTTCATTTCAGTAAAATGCATGTGATTTAAAGTGCTTGTGTTTGCATTATTTACATTGATCCAATCTTTCTCCCTAAGTGGGAGAACTTTGTCTCTGGTCAAAGAGAGAACAGAGGTAGACTTTACCATAGTGAAATGTTCAAGCCAAGTGAAAGATAAAAAGATGCATGGCCTGTAAATAAAGACTTGTAGTGTTTCAGAAAGAGAAAAGTGGAACATGATCACAGAGGATGCTGAATTCAAGAGTATATTGTAGCATTTTACTATATTCACTTTGCAAAAAGAAATGTATTTTCAGGAAAACATCATGCATCATATTGATATTAATTTGCATTTAATAAACTTTTAGATTATAAATTTGTTGATTTTATAAGAATACAATAAGTTTTCTTACATGTACATTTATGTTAGTATGTATTATAGAAGCATGACAGCAAAAATGATTTAATTTTGAAGGTTTGCAGAAATTTTTATTTTTTATTTATTTTACAGAAGTAGGGTCTAACTATGATGCGCAGGCTGGTCTCAGACTCCTGGGCTCAAATGATCCTCCCACCTCAGCCTCCCAAAGTGCTGGGATTACAGGCATGAGCCACCACGCCCAGCCTGCAGGAATTTTTAAAGTATAAGAATCAGTGCTGATACAACACCGAAAGCATAAGTAATAAAAGGAAAAATAGACACATGAGACTACATCAAACTAAAAAGCTTCCATGCAGCAAAAGAAATAACCAACAGAGTGAAAAGGCAACCTATGGAATGAGAGAAAATGTTTGCAAACCATATATCTGATAAGGGGTTAATATCCAAAATATATAAGAAACTCATTGAATTTAATAGCAAAAATACCAATAACCTGATTTGAAAATGGTCAAAGGACCTGAATAGACATTCCTCCAAAGTAGACATACAAATAGCCAACAGGTTTATAAAAAGATGCCCAGAGCCAGTCATGGTGGTTCATGCCTGTAATCCCAACACTTGGGAGGCTGAGGCAGGCAGATCGCTTGAGCCCAGAAGTTCAAGACCAGCCTGAGCAACATAGTGAGACATCGTCTCTACGAAACAAAAACTTTTTTTTTTTTTTTTTTTTTTTGAGAGTGAGTCTTGCTCTGTCGCCCAGGCTAGAGTGCAGTGGCTCAATCTCGGCTCACTGCAAGCTCCGCCTCCCGGGTTCACGCCATTCTCCTGCCTCAGCCTCTCCGAGTAGCTGGGACTACAGGTGCCCGCCACCACGCCCGGCTAATTTTTTGTATTTTTAATAGGGACGGGGTTTCATCGTGGTCTCAATCTCCTGACCTCGTGATATGCCCGCCTCGGCCTCCCAAAGTGCTGGGATTAAAAGCGTGAGCCACCGTGCCTGGCCAAAAACTTTTTTTAAATTAGGTTGTGGTGGCACACACATGTAGTCCAGCTACTCGGGAGGCTGAGGTGGATTGCTTGAGCTCAGGAGGTCAAGACTGCAGTGAGCCATGCTTCAGCATGGGTGACAAAGCAAGACTCTATCTCAAATACACATACACACACATACACACATGATGCCCAGTGTCACTAATCATCAGGGAAATGAAAGTCAAAACTACATTGAGATATCACCTCACACTTGTTAGTATGGCCATTACCAAAAATACATAGAATAAGTGTTGAGGATATGGAGAAATTTGAACATGTGTACACTGTTGGTGGGAATGTAAAATGCTGCAGCCATATGGAAAACAGTACGAAAGTTTCTCCAAAAAATTAAAAATTGAAGTGTTGTATGATCTAGCAATACCACTTCTGGTATTTATTCAGAAGAATTGTAAACAGGATCCTGAAAAGATATTTGTACTCCCATGTTCATTGCTGTGTTATGCACAATAGCCAAGAGGTAGAAAAAATCTGAATGTCCATCAGTGGATGAATGGATAAAGAAAATGTGGTATATACACACAACGGAATATTATTCAGCAGAGCTGTCCTGCAATATCTGCCATTATTTATAACATTGTTTCTATGGGGAAATTATTCTGTCTTCCACATAGCTGACCTACAAATGAAGGTCTTAAAAAGAGAAGGAAATCCTGTCACATGCTGCAACAAGAATTGGAAGACATTATGCTAAGTGAAATAAGCCTATCTCAAAAACAACAGCACTGCCTGATTCTTCTTACATGAGGCATCTAAAGGAGTCAAACTCATACAAACTAAAATGGTGTTTTTGGAGAGGGGAAAATTAGTTACAGTTTGATGGGTATAGGATTTCAGCCATGCTAGATGAGACATTTCTAGAGATATGCTGTACAACAATGTGCATATAGGTAACAATCATGTACACTTAAAATTTTGTTAAGAGGGTACATCTCAATGTGCATTTTTCACAATTAAAAAAATGAATATTCCATAGGTTAGACCAAAGTTTTGCCTTTCTTTCTCTTCCTAATCCAACTATGCCCTCTGGTGGTGATAGTTGCTAATGGAAGTAAAATAACTACTTCATATCCTTTCCAAATTCATTTTGTAGGTCAGCTGTGTGGAAGACAGAATAATTTCCTTGTAGAAACAAAGTTGTAAATAATGGCAGATGTTGCAGGACAACCCACCAAAACCCATATAAATCTTACTTGAAACAGTATTGAGAGTAGCCCTCTGTCACTTGATTTACACCCTCCTTCCTCCACCCCACCCTCCTTGTTGATGAAACAAATGAAAAATCCCATATCCACAGTCTACTCTGTCCCCATCACCATCAGAAGTAGAAAGAGGAAAGAGAAGGGAAGAGGATTCGTGCTTTGGCCAAATTTAACAGCTTTATTTATATGCACACCTTCTGCCCTGAAACCCCACACCCATCCTGGGGCCTTCAAAGGAGTGGACCACCTAGAAGGAAACTTAAAGGTCCTCTTTGCCTCTTTTAGAATCTTGGGGCAAATATTAAGAATACCTTGCATTCTAAAAATGAGCCGGGCATGGTTGTGGGCGCCTGTAGTCCCAGCTACTTGGGAGGCTGAGGCAGGAGAATGGCGTGAACCCGGGAGGCGGAGCTTGCAGTGAGCCAAGATTGCACCACTGAGCTCCAGCCTGGGCAACAGTGTGAGACTCCATCTCAAAAAAAAAAAAAAAAAAAGAAGACCTTGCATTCTTTTCTCTTGCTCAACCCATAGTCCTTAGCTCTCCAGCGCTTCACCATGTTGCCCAGGCTGCTCTTGAGCTCCTGAATTCAAGCAATCCACCTGCCTTGGCTTCCCAAAGTGCTGGGATTACAAATGTGAGCCGCTGTGCCAGGCCAGTAATTCCAAAGTCAAAGTCACCTTCTAAGTAGAACACAACAAAAAAGGAAAAGAAGTCCAGAAAAAATAAAATGGAAAAAAAAGAAAAACTCTTCCCCCAAGGTCTACTCATACCTGGAAATCTCTACGATGTATAACCAATAAACCTCCAAAGACCTTGTCTTTTCCCAGTTTTTTAAAACTTTCCCCCAGTCCTTTCTAGGGGCTGGCTGGAAGAGGGAAGGGATGAGGGATGGAACAATCCCAGTCTAGTTGGTGTACATCATATTCCATTAATGCTTGATTGTCTTTCTCTTTTTTTTTTTTTTTTTTGAGATAGAGTCTCACTTTGTCGCCCAGGCTGGAGTGCAGTGGCGTGACCTTGGCTCACTGCAACCTCCGCCTTCTGGGTTCAAGTGATTCTCCTGTCTCAGCCTCCCGAGTAGCTCGGATTACAGGCACGCGCTGCCACGCCCGGCTAATTTTTGTATTTTTAGTAGAGATGGGGTTTCACTATGTTGGCCAGGCTGGTCTCAAACTCCTGACCTCAAGTGATCCGCCTGCCTCAACCTCCCAAAGTGCTGGGATTACAGGTGTGAGCCACCGCACCTGGCCCAATGCTTGATTTTCTTGTGTGCTCAACTATTGTTTGTGCTGTATGATTCCCAGGGCCTCTCCCCAGGAAGGGACAAGAATGACATGGACCCTGCTGTATGTAAACATACAGTTTTGTTGTTGTTGTTATTTGGTTGGTTGGTCAGACAGGGTCTCGGTCTGTCTGCCAGGATAGAGTGCAATGGCGCCATCATAGCTCACTAAATCCCATTTCTAAGGAACTAGAAAACTGTGGAGTATTATCAAATCCATTCAAAGTGACAAGAGGAAAAAATCTATATTATGATTTTAGTGATGTAGGAAAAAAGAGCTGGAAGAGCATATAGACAAGTAAAAACACTTGGATTGTTTAGAATGACCTGATGTTTGTGCATTATTTAATTTGGAATTACCAGCCAGGTGCAGCGGCTCACACTTGAAATCCCAGGACTTTGGGAAGCTGAGGTGGGGGGATCACTTGATTCTAGAGTTCAAGACCAGCCTGGGCAACATGGTGAAACCCTGTCTCTACAAAAAAAAAAAAAAATGTAAATATTATCTTGGCATGGTGGCACATGCCTGTAGTCCTAGCTACTCAGGGGGCTGAGATGGGAGGATTGCTTGAGCCTAGAAAGTCAAGGCTGTGTGAGCTGAGATCGTGCCACCACACTCCATGCACTCCAGCCTGAGTGACAAAGTGAGACCCTGTTTCAAAAAAAAAAAAAAAAAAGAATAATTCAGAATTATGCAAACATTGGTATAATGCATAATTTTGTTTAATGATAAATGAAAATATTATTGACTGTTTTATATTGTCAAAATGCAAAACTTAAAACCTTAAGAGGCTTAACACAACCCTTTATTGTATCTCACAATTCTGTGGATTGGATGGGCAGTTCTTCTATAGGTCTCACCTGAGTTTCCCACGAGTTTGCTGGGAAAGGGCAGCTGGTGCTCTTCTGTGTGGTCTCTCCATGCCTATGATGTCGTCCTCCAAGGCCTCTCTACATGGTGGCTCGGAAACAGAAGCTGCCAGACCCAGACCGTCTTGAAGTCTGGGGTCTGAAATCCTAGAACTTTACTTCCTCCACATTCTTCTGGTCAGAATATCACAGGCTCAGCCCAGATGAGAGCAGGAGAGACACAAACTTCACCCCTTTTTTTTTTTTTTTTTTTTTTTGAGACAGGGTTTCATTCCTGTCGCCCCAGGCTGGAGTGTAGTGGTGTGATCTGGGCTCACTGCAACCTCCGCCTCCCAGTTTCAAACGTTTCTCTTGCTTCAGCCTCCTAAGTAGCTGGCACTACAGGCGTGCACCACCATGCCTGGCTAATTTTTGTATTTTTGGTAGAGACAGGATTTTGCCATGTTGCCCAGGTGATCTCAAACTCCTGATCTCAGGTGATCCGCCCACCTCGGCCTCCCAAAGTGCTGGGATTATAGGTGTGAGCCACTGCACCTGGACAAACTTCACCTCTTGATGGGAGGAGTAACATGCAAATATAGTGAGGGATGGTATGGTTTGGAACATGCTTGGAGATCAGCTATCACTTTGACTTTTTTTAAAACCATACTGATGCTGGGCGTGGTGGCTCACACCTGTAAACCCAGCACTTTGGGAGGCCGAGGTGGGCAGATCACTTGAGGTCAGGAGTTCGAGACCAGCCTGGCCAACATGGTGAAACCCCGTCTCTACTAAAAATACAAAAATTAGCTGGGCATGGTGGTGGGTGCCTGTAATCCCAGTTACTCAAGAGGCTGAGGAAGGAGAATCGCATGAACTCAGGAGGTGGAGGCTGCAGTGAGCCGAGATCGCACCATTGCATTCCAGCCTGGGCAACAAGAGTGAAATTCTGTCTCTAAAAGAAAAAAAAAAAAGATTTAAATTCATTAACTCAGAAGTTATATTGATTTCCATGTTCAAAATACCACTGTCCCTCTAAAAAATGGATTGTAGGGGTCAAAAGTGACTAAACAGGCTATTACAGTAGGTGCTGGAGATTCAAACTAGGGTAATAGCCATAATTATGAGAAGTCAGTAGATCAGGAATATATCTTGAAGAAATTGCCAATAAGCACTGCTGATGGGTTACATTTGGGGAATAAAGAGAAGGGAGGAAACAGACCTCTCAGGTGTCTCTTTTGAATAGTGGAGTGAATGGAGTGCCATTCACTTAGAGGGAGAGACCAGTGGAAGAACCGACTTTTACTGTCACATAAGGCGATCAAGAAAATTAATTCCATTCTGAACATGTTTAGGTATGTTATAACCACACAATAATTTGTAAGTGAATTCTATGACTTGATGTATGGTTTATGCAAATCTGTGCAAGAATAAGCCATGCTATAACAAAGTGTCAAACTACTTGGGAAATGAGAATAAACTATATACTGTATATTTAAAGTACAAGGTCACTAAGCAAGTGAGTATTTCTGTTAAGATAATAGCTACCGTTTATTGAGGGCTTGCTGTTTGTTTGAACCATATGGAATTGCAGATCCCAAAATTTCAGACTTGAAAATGGCAATGCTATGTGGGTCATCCTAATATATAGTAACCATAGAATTAGATGTTTATATACAAATTAATTAATATTCACAAAAACCCTTAAGGTAGGCTTCTTACTATCTTATAGTTTACAAAATAAAGGTTCTGGAAGATTTAAAATAACCTGCCAAAAGTCTGATGACAAGTAAGAACAAGGTCTGACATAGCATCTTATCCCAAAAGTTACACTACCCAGATTTCTAGCCAAGGAATCATGTTGCCTTCCCCAAAATGACAAAAGCTTCAGATCCACAAGGCACAGAAATACAGACAGAGAAGTGCTTGGTCTGACTGCATGGAGAATGGCTGTCTCCCCACTATAGATACCCAAATTCGAGTTGACCTTACAAGCCTGTACTGCATTTATTTTGTTTTATTTTTTATTTATTTTTTGAGACAGAGTCTCGCTCTATTGCCCAGGCTGGAGTGCAGTTGTGCAATCTCGGTTCCCTGCAACCTCTGCCTCCTGGGTTCAAGTGATTCTCCTGCCTCAGCCTCCCGAGCGGCTGGGATTACAGGCACCTGCCACCATGCCCAGCTAATTTTTGTATTTTTAGTAGAGACAGGGCTTCACCATACTGGCCAGGCTGGGCCCGAACTCCTGACCTCAAGTGATCTGCCCACCTTGGCCTCCCAAAGTGTTGGGATTACAGGTGTGAGCCACCACGCCTGGCCTGTACTGCATTTTAGAAGCAAATCCAATGAACAAAGAGCAATCAGATAGTAATTTAACGCTATTGAGAGTTGTTCAAAAATTCCCACCATGAACCTGGCATGCTGGCATGTGCCTGTAGTCTCAGCTACTCGAGAGGCTGAGGCAGGAGGATTGCCTGAGCCCAGGAGTTTGAGGCTGTGGTGTGCCGTGATCTCGCCTATGAGCAGCCGTTGCACTGCAGCCTGGCCAATATAGCGAGACCCCATCTCAAGAAAAAAAACCATCAAATTTATCTCGTCAAGAATTTTTAGCTTCTCTTCCATAGTTATCACTGAACCTCTCTAATTTGCAAGTATGTTAAGTATAAAACAAGTGGTTCTAGCCTCAGAAAAAATATAATGGCACAGGTTGAAGCTTAGCAGCCAAAAAGCTTTCACTATGCTTATCAGCTGCCTTATAGAACATTTATTAATGTACTCTCAAGCATTTCCATGCAAAATTAAAATTGGTACCGCCAGTGAGTGAGATTCAATATGAAATTATGTAAAACATGCTATCAGTTATAGGAACTTCAGGCTTTTCCCTCTTTACACAGTAGCTAGAGTATCTAAATTTCAGTAAAACTCAAGAAATTTGGCCGGGCACGCTGGCTCATCCTTGTAATCCTAGCACTTTGGAAGGCCGAGGCGGGCAGATCACTTGACATCAGGAGTTCAAGACCAGCCTGGCCAATGTAGGGAAACCGTCTCTACTAAAAATACAAAATTAGCTGGGCGTGGTGGCACATGCCTGTAATCCCAGCTACTTGGGATGCTGAGGCAGGAGAGTTGCTTGAGCCCAGGAGGTGGAGGTTGCAGTGAGCCGAGATCGCACCATTGCACTCCAGCCTGGGGGACAAGAGGGAAACTAAAAAAAAAAAAAAAAAAAAAAGAAAGAAAGAAAAGAAATTCTTCATGTATCTTCTCTAACACTACCTGTAAATCTGTTTGGAACTCTGTAAGTAAAGAATGGCTATTTCAATTTGGTCACTTAGCAATTACCTGTTCAAGTCAAAGGCTGAAAAAAGTTTAGGAACTAAAAAGCTTTCTGTCCACCCTTGGAAAGAGTATTTTCCACATAGATCTTGCATTGATGGCACTAATTAGAGCCAACACTCTTTCCTGGTGGTAAGCAGTGAAAATAGTCACTTGTCAAGCCAGGCACGGTGGCTCACGCCTGTAATCCCAGCACTTTGGGAGGCTGAGGCCAGTGGATCACCTGAGGTCAGGAGTTCGAGACCAGCCTGGCCAACATGGTGAAACCCTATCTGTACTAAAAATACAAAAAAAATTGCCAGGCTTGGTGGTGGGCACCTGTAATCCCAGCTACTTGGGAGGATGAGGCAGCAGAATTGCTTGAACCTGGGAGGCAGAGGTTGCTGTTAGCCAATGTTGTGCCATTGCACTCCAGCCTGGGCAAGAAGAGTGAAACTCAGTCTCAAAAAAAAAAAAAAAAAAATTCAAATGAAGCTGTTCTCCAGTGCTCTATAGATCAGGGGTTCTATGAGTATAGTGGCTGGTCCTCAGATTGGTTAAAAAAATAAGGCAATATTTACTAGTCTCTAAATTCTCACCCAGCTTTGTTAACTTTAACAATATATACCCCAAGTCTTTACTGCATGTCAGATACCGTGCTGTGTGCTAAAGCATTTATGTTTTCATTTAAATCTCCTAACACCCTTTGCAGTAGGTTATATTATCTTTGCTTTAACTGCAGCTTACGAATATTTGTAACTTCCTAAGGTCCAAAACTAGTGCAGAACTGGAATTTAAACCATTTTGGCCCCAAAACCAGTGTTCTTACCCCCATTATATATAGATGAAATTTTAAAATTATAATTATATATAATTACATATAATCTGTATATATTATTTACATATTTTTTAATTTTTTAATTTTTATATTTTTATTTATTTTTTGAGATGGAGTCTCACTCTGTAGCCCAAGCTGGAGTGCAGTGGTGCGATCTCAGCTCGCTGTAACCTCCGCCTCCCAGGTTCAAGTGAGTCTCATGCCTCAGCCTACCCCGATTAGCTGGGATACAGGTGTGCGCCACCACGCCCGGCTAATTTTTTATTTTACTAGAGACGGGGTTTCACCATGTTACCATCATGTTCGTGGTCCTGAACTCCATTGCTCAGGCGATCCACCTACCTTGGCCTCCCAAAGTGTTGGAATTGCAGGCGTGAGCCACTGTGCCCAGCCTATTTACACGTATTTTTTATTTATTTATTTTTTATTTTTTGAGACAGACTCTTGCTGTGTTACCCAGGCTGGAGTGCAGTGGTGCAATCTCGGCTCACTGCAACCTCCGCATCCGGGGTTCAAGCGATTCTCCTGCCTCAGCCTCCTGAGTAGCTGGGACTACAGGCGCATGCCACCATGCCTGGCTAATTTTTGTATTTTTAGTAGAGACGGGGTTTCACCATGCTGGCAAGGCTGGTCTCGAAATCCTGACCTCATGATCCACTCACCTTGGCCTCCCAAAGTGCTAGGATTACAGGCGTGAGCCACAGTGCCGACCTACCTATATTTTCAAATGGAGAGCTGATGACTGCGGGGGTAGGTAGTGGTGGTAAATGGCAATGCTTGTATGGCCAAAGGGTTTAGAATCTTGACCCTGGCTTGAAAACTGTCCATGTGTACTTGTCTTTTAGGCAAGCCTTTGGATTCTTAAAAAGTTATTTATGTGATCTTCATAGTCAAATTTTTCTACAATCAGATTTCCTGAAAAATAATTATTTTGTAGGTGAGGTCAGTATTTAGTTAAAATGTTAACTGTGTCTGAGCACTAATAGGGATGGATTATTCTGTGATTTTTCTTGCCTTTGACAACAATGCAAACAAAAACCACACAGCAGAGAAGAATAGTGGTTGGATAATCCTTCAAATTATTAGTTTCTGGGTCCCAGACTGTGCAAATGAATAGACATGAGTTATACAGAATAGACTGAAGAAAATCAGGGTGACAAATATTCAACCATTAACTCTCCAAAAAACCACTGACTTTAGCCCCACATGAAAAGATTCAGATATATTTTGACAGAGCTTTTGCTCCCAGAGATTAAAGCAATATCCCAGGGCAAAGAGAGGAGTGGGAGAGGCATGCAGAAGCCCCGTGGGAGAGAAACCCCAAGCCCTCACCAGAGCCTGCACCGCTACTAGCCCAGATCCAGGGCACTGCTTAGAAGCTAAGGCAGAGCTGAGTTGATCCTCTCGTTGTCATCCTGAGGGTTCACCAGTACATTCTTTGTCCAGTTTGAGGTGATACTTGCCTGTGTTCCAAGAATCTTTTCATATTCCTTTGATTGACCATCTCTTGAAAATAATCCCCCGTCTAACAGCCAGGACACTCAAAAACACCATTTTGCTCCTCACTCTCTACCCCCAAAATTGAGGGTAGAAAATGTGTACTCCTCACTGGGTAATGAAGGAAAAGACTTGGACACTTTATGGGGTGATGGCTGGTGACAGCTGAAAGGGAAACTTTGGGTAAAAAGAAAGGAGGATTACTTGAAGTTAGTGCAAAATCATCCACTGAGCCGAGATAGCAGAGAAACACACTACTCCATTTCAGAATGTTAAACGTCTCGTCACAGGCAGAGAATGTAAGAGCTGGAAGAGAACTTGGAGAACATCTAGTCCCACCCTTCCACCTAGCAGAGGAATCCCAGGAAGAAACAGATGTGGCCTGGAAAGGGGGCCTGACTTGCTTGAAGTCAAATAGCTGGTCATTTGGCTCTGTCAGAACCCAGAATAAAATGTCCTAGTAATTATCTCCACTGCCCAACACAGGCAAATCTGGCTTAGGAACTCTTTCTTTGGAAGTAGATTTTTCTTTGATCCTCCCTCAAGTCATAATCAGTTGAATGGAGAGTCCAGTTCCTATGTTCTTAGAAGTCCAAATTCAACACCTCACAGTGATGCCAAAGTTAAGTATTTGTGGAATTAAATTAGTTTATGGCATAAAATATAGTAAAGTTTTTAAATGGTTGTGGGAGAGCCATAACTGCTCATGGACAATTTATCTTTCATAGAGACTCTATGGGACTACACAAATTAGCCCACAGATGCCTGAAACAGAGTGGCACCATGCACTTAATTTTGTTGAAGTCCAAGCTTCTTTCCCTGTGATAAAAGAGGAAGTGACATTCTATACAGCTATGCCTGTGTTCTGCTCATTCTTCCAGGAATACTTTTGTCACTAGAATTTGTACAGGTAGAGGAGGAGGGTGTCATCCTATTGCTCAGCATTTCCCAAATAATCACTCTGTAGCTTATACTCCCCACAACAGTTTATCTCAGGATGTTTCGTGGCTTACACCAGTGAAACTCACCAGATTCTATTTTCTGTGTTCACTCTCCATAGGCTTCTGTTCCCTTGATAGATTTTTGTCTTAGAACCTTTTTCTCTGGAGAAACACTAATGTTTAGCACCACTTTATGTATGTCAGAATGGATGTAGGTTTCTTTATAGCAGATTTTAAAACTCTGGCCTCCAGCCCTGGTGGTTTCTGGTGCAGGAACTGGGAGACCCTTTGGTGTTCTACCTGGAGGTGTGGCTGGCGGACGAGATCTTGAGTGAGTGACCCTAGGCCCAGACCAAGCTGTAATTCCAGAAGTGGCGTGGATGCGCCAGGCCCTGCTGGTGGTGGACATAGTGGACTCCAAGAACCTAGTTGAAATAATGGTTTTTGGATGGCTCTGAGTACAGAATCGGGTGAAGAGCATGCTCCTGTGCCTGGCATGGTTTCACCGAGAACACTGTGCCCAAGCTGAGAAGATAAAACACCTTGAGAAGAACTTGAATCCCGTGCCTCAGGCCCCCACACTCCCCGGCATCCTATTGCTTAAGGCAACAGAACTATTGTCAGGAGAATTTTGAGAACCTTCTTGCTTTTGCTGTTAAGGTTGAAGAGAATCGAGTACAGCATTCCTAAATCCCTGCATTCCTTTTTCCTGTGTCTTGATGGATAGTAGTTTATTTTATGGCAAGAGTGAGTTTGAAGAACTACTCTAATAAAGAAATGGCTCTTTTGCCCAATGGCATAAAGATCTTTGCACACTTATAATAAAGCAAATTTATTTTTAAAAATTTGAAACTTCTCGTAGAGAGGTATTGATGGAACATTCAATTAAAATCTTTGTTTATAGGACTCAGAGATAGCCAGATATTAAACAAATCAAAAAATGTTTCTCATGAATATCAAGTTGACTCTTGATTAACATTTTATACTCTTATTAACATTGTATACATTGTTTCTATTCAACTAATTTCAGAACTTCATGAAAAAGTTGAGTGGTAGGTTGAGTGATGGGGTAACACAATGGGAGCCTTTTCTGCAAGGCTGGCATGTGAATAAAGTACCTGCAAATCATAAAAAGAAACAAAATAGAGAGTTTTAAAAACAAGAATTTTCACATTGGTCACTTGAGTACATTCACACTCACTGGCTAGGGTTGTTGGGTGTGGGAGTCTAAGCTACAAGACTTGGTCAGCATTTTCAGCCCTCCAATCTCCCCCATTTGTGACCTAGAAAATCTCTGACATGTGGACTGTCCTCACCACAGTATGAGCAGAGGCTCCTGCTTCTTGGTTTATCAGGCAATGTGCAGTGAGGAGTTGAAATGAAAGGGTCAAGCTGTGGTGACTACTAGGGCCAAGTCAAGAGGGAAGAGTAGAACTCATCCCCCACGGCCTCAGTAAAAGCCTAGGAAAGGCCAGAGGAAGAGGCAAAAATGAGAAGGCCTTCAACCATCCCCTTGGATGACTTAAAAGAATGGTTCTCAACCCTGAGTGCACATTGGAATCACCTGGAGAAATTTAGCTTTAAAATCTCATGGCCCTGGTACCACCCCAGACAAATGGAAACAGAATTTCCACAGGTGACACCTGGTTATCAGTATTTTTTTTAATAGGTTGAGTATCTCTTATCCAAAATGATTGCAATCAGATGTGTTTTGGATTTCAGATTTTTTCAGATTTTGGAGTATCTGCATTATACTTAATGGCTGAGCATCCCTAATATGAACATGTAAAATCTGAAATGCTACAATGAGCATTTACTTTGAGCATCATGTTGGTGTTCAAATGATTTCGGATTTTGGAGCATTGCAAATTTTGGATTTTTGGTTTAGGGATGCACAACCTGTAGTTGCTCAGATAATTCCAATGCAATGTGAGTTGAAAACACTAGTTTAAAACAAGAATCCAAACCTAAATGGCTACCAGTATTGTGACTTAGGGGGTAAGAGTAAGCAAGAGAGAGAGGAGATGGTGGCAAACTAAACAGTACATGATGCACCTAAGGGGGTAGGTAGCTGCAGGAGTTCTGCCTAACTGTTGTCATCTCACAAGTGTGACACCACTTTGCCAGTTGTCCTGATTTTCAGATGTTCGTATCTAAGTTTTAAAAATTGAGTTGTATGATACATGCTACAATGTGGATGAACCTTGAAAACATTAAGCTCAGTGAAAGAAGTCAGACACAAAAGACCACATATTATATGATCCATTTATATAGAATGTCCAGAATAGGCAAATCCATCACAACAGAAAGTAAATTAGTGGTTTCCAGGGGTTGGGAAGAGGAGAATATGTGGTGTGATTGCTTAATGGGTACTGAGTTTCTTTTGAGGTGATGAAAATGGTGTGCAATTAGATAGTTATGACAGTTGCAAAATATGGTGAATTTTAAAACTATGGAATTATGTATTTTAAAATGGTAAATTTCATACTATGTGAAATTTACCTTAATATATATATATATTTTTTTAAGTGAGGATGTGCAGGAGGGAAGAGATGGGAATTCGGTTGTTTGGACCAACTCAGAGCCAAACAAATCCCTTTTATGGGAGTCAGAATGGAACACCTCATGGAAGACAAAAAGTGCATGGCTAGGCCGGGCGCGGTGGCTCACGCTTGTAATCCCAGCACTTTGGGAGGCCGAGGCGGGCGGATCACGAGGTCAGGAGATCGAGACCACGGTGAAACCCCGTCTCTACTAAAAATACAAAAAATTAGCCGGGCGTGGTGGCGGGCGCCTGTAGTCCCAGCTACTCGGAGAGGCTGAGGCAGGAGAATGGCGTGAACCCGGGAGGCGGAGCTTGCAGTGAGCCGAGATTGCGCCACTGCATTCCAGCCTGGGCGACAGAGCGAGACTCCGTCTCAAGAAAAAAAAAAAAAAAAAAAAAAGTGCATGGCTGAGTGTGGTGGCTCACACCTGTAATCCTACCACTTTAGGAGGCCGAGGCAGGTGAATCACTTGAGGCCAGGAGTTCGAGACCAGCCTGGCCAACATGATGAAACTCCATCTCTACTAAAAATACAAAAATTAGCTAGGCGTGGTGGTGCATGCCTATAGTCCCAACTACTCAGGAGGCTGAAGTGGGAGGGGGGATTGCTTGAGCCCAGGAGGCAGAGATTGTGATGAGCGGAGATCACAGCACTACACTCCAGCCTGGGCGACAGAGTGAGACCCTGTGTCAAAAAAAAAAAAAAAGTCTATAAATTGGACTGTAGTTTTTTTTAAAAAAAGACAATCTAAGGCCGTAATTTATGTCTCCACATCCTTTTATGTCTTCATCCAAACAAATGACAAAGCTATGTCCGCTGTACCCTTTTCATCTTAAGTCAGAGACAACCTGGGTTTTCTCCTTAATAGGTGCTATGCAGGGCTGCACTGCTAAGTGCTCTTGGCTTTGGCAGCCTATAAATAGAAATGGAACCCCTGAGGTGCAGGAGAACAGGCTGGCAGATGAAGCCAATGCTGGCTACTGCTCTTTCTTACTGTTCTGTTACTGAGAGGGTTAAGCGAAACAAACAAAACCCCTGATACCATGTTCATTAATTGTTACTCATTTATCAATTGCTTCTGTCCAATAACTCAATTGTAAGTCACAATCCATAATTTGTTATCCTCTTCAGTGAAGTTTATTACACTTTTTTTTTTTTTTGAGGCGGAATCTCCCTCTGTTGCCCAGGCTGGAGTTTGTTGGCGTGATCTCAGCTCACTGCAACCTCTGCCTCCCGGGTTCAAGTGATTCTCCTGCCTCAGCCTCCCGAGTAGCTGGGATTACAGGCGTGCACTACCATGCTCAGCTTATTTTTGTATTTTTAGTAGAGACGGGGTTTCACCATGTTGCTCAGCCTGGTCTCAAACTCCTGACCTCAAATAATCCACCCGCCTCAGCCTCCCACAGTGCTAGGATTACAGGCGTGAGCCACCGTGCCCAGCCAAGTTTATTACTCTTAATTAGTCATAGCAGGTTAAAATTATTACTACTTCTGTGAGATGCAGCTACAATAAAGACAATGAGTGACAAACCATTCTTCAAACAGAGTTTGATGTTTCACTAGTCTTTTCTGGCCTGGGAATATACTTCAAATGGCAATGGTTCTTAGAGGTCCCCAAAATCCTACCCTTTTCACAGATCAAAGTGAAATATTATTAAAAACAAAAATAGGCCGGGCGCGGTGGCTTACACCTGTAATCCCAACACTTTGGAAGGCTGAGGTGGGTGGATCATCAGGTCAGGAGTTCGAGATCAGCCTGACCAACATGGTGAAACTCTGTCTCTACTAAAAATACAAAAAAAAAAATTAGCCAGGCATGGTGGCGGGCGCCTGTAATCCCAGCTACTCAGGAGGCTAAGGCAGGAGAATTGCTTGAATCCGGGAGGCAGAGGTTGCAGTGAGCCAAGATTGCACCACTGTATTCCAGACTGGGTGACAGAGCAAGACTCCATCTCAAAAAAAAAAAAAAAAAGAATTCCCCATAAATACCTAATCTTCTAAATATTGGACCATGTTGCAGGTTTGCATGAACTCAGAAATGAGTGAAATCTTACTGCAGATTAGATTCAGACATTTTTTCTTACCTGAATTCTTCTCTGTAGTTATTCCTAATATACTCAGCTAGAGTCCTGCTGTGCCGCAGACAGCTTTTGAGGATGTAAAATTGCTGGTACAACAGAACTGCTTGGCAGGGACTTAGCAGCTGAAATGAAGCTGAAAGCCCCCTCACCACTTGTTTCACAATACTGGCCACAAAAGTAACCTAGACAAGGAAAATACAGTTACATATAGGCCGTGTGCCACCCACAAAAGCAACTATTTCAGCTGGAGCTTCAACTACAAATCTAGACTGAAGCCCTCACTACCCTAACACCACTGTTGCAATGTTCCTCATTGAAATGGTATCCAACGTCAAATAAAAAGTATAGGAGGAAGCTGGGCGTGGTGGCTCACGCCTGTAATCCCAGCACTTTGGGAGACCAAGGCAGGTGGATCACGAGGTCAGGAGTTCGAGATCAGCCTGACCAACATGGTGAAACCCCGTCTCTACTAAAAATACAAAAATTAGTCAGGCATGGTGGTGCATGCCTGTAATCCCAGCTACTCAGGAGGCTGAGGCAGGAAAGTTGCTTAATTCGGGAGGCAGAGACTGCAGTGAGCCAAGATCATGTCACTGCACTCCGGCCTGGGCAACAAAGCAAGATTCCATCTCAAAAAAAAAAAAAAAAAAAAAGTATAGGAGGCCAGATCAGGCACTGTGGCTCATCCGTAATCCCAGCACTTTGGGAGGCTGAGGTGGGTAGATCACTTGAGGCAGGGAGTTCTAGACAGCCTGGTTAACATGGCAAAACCCCATCTCTACTAAAAATGCAAAAATTTGCCAGGCATGGTGTCACATGCTTGTAATCCCAGCTACTTGGGAGGCTGAGGCAAAAGAACTGCTTGAACGCAGAAGCAGCGGTTGCAGTGAGCCAAGATTGCACCACTGCACTCCAGCCTGGGCGAGTGCAAGTAATTACTCTTCTGTGTAATTACTATCCATAAATGTAGGCTTGTGTGAAAAGCAGAAAAGAACGCTAGTGCCTTTTCAAGCTCTAACCAACAGGTCACGCTACACACCCATTAAATTTGTATCAGTAAAAATGTATTGCCTTTTCTATTGTAATATGTTGCAACTGGCCCTTCCCTACAGGTAGGGCAAGTAGGTGGAAGTGGATTTTTCCCATTCCGAACCATTTACATATGTTGACAAAACATTAGATAGATAGATAGATAGATAGATAGATAGATAGATAGATAGATAGATAAAACATATATTGCCTGGCAAACACAGCTTGAGCTGAGAGAGTCTGAGGCAGTAGAATAGAACAATGTTAATTAGCCCATTTAGAAATTAAATTTTTAACTTTTCTAGCACCTTTCTCTAACCAAGTAAGATAATGAGAGCTGACTGACATGCAGTTGCATAGCAATGATCCCAATTTCTTTGCTTGCAAATGTCTCTCTTATCATTTGTTTCTGCCCATACTGTTTAGAACTGGGTTAATATTGAAGCTTTCTTTTGCCAACCCTTCATCCTCACATGCTTCATGGTCACAGACTAGCCTCATACTCAACCCAATTCCTTTGGTGAACCAACTTTAGAGGCTGGTAAAGAAACTTCCTTTTAGCTAGAATGCAGTGGCACATGCCTGTATTCCCAGCTACTTAGGAGGCTGAGGCAGGAGGATTGCTTGAGCCCAGGAGTTTGAGACCAGCCTGGGAAACATAGCAAGACCCTATCTCATTTTTAAAAAATTTTTAAAATAAATAAATGCGGCCAGGCATGGTGGCTCACAGCTGTAATACCAGCACTTTAGGAGGCCGAAGTGGGAGGATCACCTGAGGTCAGGAGTTTGAGACCAGTGTGGCTAACATGGTGAAACCCTGTCTCTACTAAAAATACAAAAATTAGCTGGTCGTGGTGGCGGGTGCCTGTAATCGCAGCTACTTGGGAGACTGAGGCAGGAGGATCACTTGAACCCAGGAGGCGGAGGTTGCAGTGAGCCGAGATCGTGCCACTGCACTCCAGCCTGGGTGACAAAGCGAGACTCCGTCTCCAATAAATAAATAAATAAATAAATAAATAAATAAATACTATGCAGGAAGGCTTACATGGGAAATAAAAGTAAAAAAATAAAAATAAATAAATAAATAAAAAGAAACTTCCTTGTTACATGGAGTCTGTAAAACCCAGATTTCCACACATCAGTCCATGTGATAAGGTCTGCAGCCACCACACAGAAAACAAAGGGGTCTTGCATCTTGCACATATGAGCTTCCATTGCTGTGAATGTCCATAACTTTCAAACATTCTGTGAAGTGGTCTGAGATTGATTGGGGCCTGTGTGCTACTGAGGAAGACAAGTTCATGGGCTCAACCTCTGTAGAAGGCAGCTGCCTGTTCTACTGACAAATGTACCCTCTGACCCCAGCCAGCTTTGTGTAAACATATGTCATAGGGATCTGACAAGAGAGTCTAGATCCCATAGGACAGACCCAACATCACTCTAGAGAAACAGCAGGGGACCACTGATGGCCCAACAGATGCATGTCCATATATGGAAAGAGAACAGGCCGGGCACAATGGCTCATGCCTGTAATAGCAATTTGGGAGGCCAAGGTGGACGATCACCTGAGGTCAGGAGTTCCAGACCAGCCTGGGCAACATGGCGAAACCCCATCCGTACTAAAAAATACAAAACTTAGCCGGGCATGGTGGCAGGCGCCTGTAATCCCAGCTACTTGGGAGGCTGAGGCAGGAGAATTGCTTGAATCTGGGAGGTGGAGGTTGCAGTGAGCTGAGATCGCAGCACTACTGCACTCCAGCCTGGGCAACAGAGCAAGACGCAACAGAGCAAGACTCTGTCTCAAAAAAAAAAAAAAAAAAGAACATATTACCTCGTGTTCATCAGCAATGGAAATTTAGTTTACTCTTTTGAAGAGATTTCCAATTAAGTGTTTGTTGACTGAATGCATAAGTTTGAGGAGGTGAGAAGAGATTACGGGATAAAGCCTTTACTAGAATTAATTCAGCAGATATTTTACTGAACATTTATGGTGTGCCTAGCACAACAGACATAGCTTCTACCCTCACGGCACTGGCAGTCTGTTGGAAGAGAAAGATATTGTATCAGTCATGATGGACTAGATTATGCTGTGGTAACAAACCTCCTAAAATACCAATGCTTTGCTTGAAACAGCAAAGGTTGATTACTCATTCACACTGCATGTCCAGGAGGGGCCTGCAGGGCTCTGCTCACTGTAGTTACTCTCGGCCTTCAGCGGTCAGAGCAGCCACCTTGTGGGTGCTATGCCAAAGGAAAAGAGAATGCCAGGTGGCACACACTGGCTCTGAAAGCTTCTGCCCAGAAGTGACATAGGCCACTTCTGATCACATTTCTTTAGCCAAAGCAGCCTCAGAGACTGCCCCCGCCCCACAATTTCACATGGAGAGGGAAGTGCAGTCCCACCATGTGCCCAGAAGGAGACAGAGACAGAATATGAGTGGGCACTAATGGCCGTGACACGGCAGAAGCAAATAATAACACAAACAAACGTAAACTGCAACAGTGACGAGGCCTATAAAGCAGAGGAAGAGGACACCATGCCATGCACTATTTGTGCCTCTAATGAGGGAATCTCCCCTGTCACAGGGGGCAGAGAAGCGTCCTCCACTGCCACACCCCAGGAAGGGGCCCTGAGGCCTGAGGGATGAGTAGAAGTTGACCAGGTGAAAAAGGGAGGGAAAAGCATTTCCAATGGAGAGACAGATGCAATGGTACAGGTCCTGTGATGCAGCTGTGGGTAGGGGGGCGGTAGTGGGGAGAGGGATGGTGAGCAAGAGACCCACACAGCAGAGAGGCTGAGGGACCAAAGGCTATCAGCCATAGCATGCAGCGCCCTGTAGGCCATGTTAAGGAGTTTAGTTTTCATTCAGAAGAGTTATTGAGAGATTTGAAGCAAGGGATGACAATCAGCTTTTTATTTCAAATGGATCCCTCAGCCTGTCATCTGGTGGGAAGACAGGGACAGACCACTGAGATGTGATTGTAGCATCAAGGAAAGAAATGGTGATAATAGGAACTAGGATGGTGTCTGTGGGATAGAGCACACAGATGATCCCAAGTGTTAGATTCACGCTCACTATTTAAGGTAAACACCTTACCTAATTATGCAGCTAATAATTTAATATTCTGTTTTCTACATATATCTTAGAGTTTTTCATGAAATAACGTTCCCATTTAAGATATAATTTCAGTGCCTTAAACATTCAGGTCCAAAATGTAAAAACAATTTATTAATTAAATAATAAACTGTAAAATTTACACTTTGCTTCTGGTTGATAAACTTGATTACATCACAGGGAAAATGTGTGTTTTATTAATTAAGCACAAGAGTATCTGTTTAATTAGGCTTGAGGGGTGATTTCGTTTTGACTTCTAGATACTTACGATGGGAGGACAGCTTTGTAGAAAGGACATCATCCAGCTAATAGCAAACTTTGTGGATCCCAATCCGAGATTTCCCTAAAAGACTCAAGGAAATAAACAAGTTATATTCATAAAGTTCAAGTTGTATATAAAAGCATACTCATTCTTAAATACATTTTTATCCTGATTAATCGAATACTTCAAATCAGTTTTGGAAAATAAACTAGATGAGCACTTAAGAGCAAAGTTCGTATCATTGAAATCAACCAGTTTTGGAGACCATCTCAAATACAAGCATTTTTGGTATATTATTAATCATATAACATAATCACATAATATACCTGTATCATAATATATAATAGTCATGTAATTTATAGTTACATAAAATATTTAAAAATATAATTTTTAAAAATTGTACCTGCTGAAAGACGAGAAGTATCTCATATAAAAGTGCTGTAGCGGTATTTGTATACTCCAGAATAAGCTTCTGTAACTAGAATTTTCAAGAATAATCAATGTAATGTCATAAGCCAAGTGAGAAAATGATAATTTCCCTTGGTTCCCTTTAGGTACTTATACAATAATTTTTTTCTCTTTTTTTCGAGACAAGGTGTCATGCTGTCACCCAAGTGGGAGTGCAGTGCTGTGGTCATGGCTCTGTGCAGCCTCAAACTCCTGGGCATGAGCCATTCCTCTCACCTCTGCTTTCTCTGTAGCTGAGGCTACAAGTGCAAGATACCATGCTGGCTAATTTTATTTTTTTAATTTTTTGTAGAGATGAGGTCTCACTATATTGCCCAGGCTGGTCTCAAATTCCTGAGCTCAACCAATCCTTTCACCTCAGTCTCCCCAGTAGCTAGGACTACAGGTATGTGCCACCACACCCAGGTAATTTTTGATTTTTTATTTTAGTAGAGACAGGATCTTGCTTGTTGCCCAGGCTGGTGTGGAACTCTTGGCCTCAAGCGATTCTCCCACCTCTGCCTCCTGAGTAGCTGGGATTCAGATGCAAGCTGTTATCCCTGGCTGGCCCATAGAATACTAAGACAAAAAATTGCATACTTGATTTGCAAAATCAATCAGATCAACAACCCTGCTTCTTTTCAAGAATGTAGAAATACACTCCCCAGAGTTGAGGTGAGAGATTCTCTGAGGAATTTAGGCTTATGCCCAAATTAAACTAAGATTCCTTCTGTGGAATGGATAAATAGAGGGCTTAGGGATATTTCATTCCTCTCAAGAATTCCAAACTCCTCTTTACAATTACTATCCCTTTTCTTCTTTTCTTCATTTATTTGTTCAACAAACATGCATCAAACACCGTGCTAGGTGTTGGGGATGCAAGGGAGAACAACATAGACATGAGACCTGCCCTCATGGAACATGCAATCTAGTTGGGGAACAAATATCAAACGATCAAATAAACAAATGCATAATTATAAACTGAGACAAGGGCTATGAAAGAAATGTACAGGAAGTTAAGGGAGCTCTATAAAGGAAGACTAGTCTCATTTGGGGGTCAAGGAATGCTTCCCTCTGGCCCATATAATTCCTTACCTAGATTACAGCACTAGCTTCTTAATAGCCCTGCCTATCTGAGTCTTGCTTCCACCCCACTCTTTAATCCCTAATCCACCATTGAAAGTGGTATTGGAGACTCTCTATATACAGTCTGTAGTTATGTATTCATGGATATATTTGAATAACGTCTGTCTCTCCCAGCAGAGTAGAAACTAATGAAGGCAGGGGTCATGTCTGTTTTGCTTACTGTTTTGACCCTATGCCTAGCACACTGTTTGCTCTTAATAGATGCTCAATAAATATTTACTGACTGTGGCCGGGTGTGGTGGCTCATGCCTGTAATCCTAGCATTTTGGGAGGCCGAGGCAGGCAAATCGCTTGAGCCCAGGGATTTGAAACCAACCTGGGTAACATGACAAGACCCCATCTCTACAAAAAATACAAAAATTAGCCAGGTGTGGTGGCTCATGCCTGTAGTCCTAGCTACTCGGGAGTCTGAAGTGAGAGCATCACTTGAGCCTGGGAGGTCAAGTCTGCAGTGAGCCGAGATTGTGCCACTGCACTCCAGCCTGGGCAAAAGAGTGAAACCCTTTCTTAAAAAAAAAAAAAAAAAATTACTGAGTGAATGACTAAATGAGTTTTCTAAAACGTAATTCTGACCATATATTTAAGAACTGTCAATGTTTCATCCTTTAAAAAAAAATCTGTTAACCTGGCTCAAAATAAACTAATAATAAGTTGGTTTATTCTCTTGGAAGATATGCCTTCTAGGCAGTTTGATATTTCTAATGTCTTTGTACAACCTTAGAAAAACAAGTAACTGTTGCTGAGAATTTATACTGTTCATTTAGGTAGGAAAATGGTAAAGTATGAGAGTTAACCTTAAATCTCTAAGACAGTGATTTTTCACCCATTAGACCCCTGCTATGGAATTACATATACATCATATTTTGTACAGAGACAGACATAAACAGATTTATCAAATTTATAAAGAACGCTAATTACTTTCCTTAATATACATACCTTAAGACATATAAAAGGGATATATTAGTATTGACTGAATAGTTATTTTTTCCTTTTTCTCGACCCTCTAAATCTCTAAATCTACTTTAGACTGAATAGTTATCTAAGTTTTGAGGTTATGACAAAAGATCTACTCTTTGGTTTAATTATGTTTCTGTATTCTACGGTGTCATGGTCCACATTAAAAGAAGCCAGGGCCCCTATATATACATCTATAATATAATAGTTTACCCCCCCAAATTCTCATCTCACCTCAGCGTCAAAAGACATTCTGACTAAAGTTGAATCAGCCACCAACTGGATATCAAACACAGGACAAGATTTTGGAATCTGAGGCTCACTAATTAAAATTACCAAGAGATTAAATAGTGCTCCCCTGGAAAAAAATAAAAGGCAATTAGTGAGCAAAGTGTTGAGAGGAAAAATGGTGAAGCCAAGTTCCAACCAGTGAATATAATTATGTTTAAAAGAATGAAGCATTGCAGACCATCCTTGACTGAAGTTTTGGACACTTGGACATGCAAATGGATATCTAGAGATAAAAAATTAAAATGAAAATATAATTTCTTGGTCTTCTGGCTCAGAGCAAGTGGAGTTCTAGAAGTGCACATAGCTTAGAAAGACTAGAAAATCTAGATTTAAGGGAGATTTGGGTAATTTCAATTATAGCATTATTTTCCAAAGGACTTTTTATGGATTGCTAATTCCAGACAATATTATAGTTAAAATAGATTCTGTGGTCAAAGGAGATAGGGGAAATACTTGGTTAAACCAAGTTCATCAGATGCGTTTACTACAGGACTTCTCAGAGGCTTTATATGCTAATATGCACTGTGTATCTCTGGGACAAAGCAACAGCATGCAGCTCTTCTTTTTTCTTTTTTTAAGTTTGTTTGCTTGGGTTAGTTTTGGCACAGGATCTCATGATGTTGCCCAGGCTGGGCTTGAACTCCTGGACTCCAGTGATCCCCTGCCTCAGCCAAGTAGCTGAGATTACAGGCTTGAGCAACCACTTTCAGTTTTTACTTTATTTAATTGATAATAAAAATTGTATATATTTATGGTATACAACATGATGTTTTGAAATACGTATATACTGTAGACTGTGTACATATTTTATAAATCAAGTGAATTGACATATGCATTACCTCACATGCTTATTTTTGTATAATGAGAACACAAAATCTATTGTCAGCAATTTTCAAGTATACAGGACATTGTTATTAACTATAGTCACCATATTTGTATGATTGATCTCTGGAACTTCTTCCTCCTGTCTAACTGAAGTTTTGTACCCTTTGACCAACATCTCCCAATTCCACCCCGCCCCTAAGCCTCTGACAACCACCATTCTACACTCTGTTTTTATGAGTTTGCCTTTTTTAGATTCCATATATAAGTGAGATCATGCATGATCTCAAAAGTCAAACTAGTATTTGTCTTTCTGTGCCTGGCTTATTTCACTTAGCCTAATATCCTCCAGTTTCATCCATGTTGTCACAAATAACAAGACTTTATTTTTATGGCTGAATAATATTCCATTGTGTATATGTACCACATTTTCTTTATCCATTCACCCATTGCTGGACACTAAGTTTGCTTCCTTTTATTGGTTTTTGTTAATAATGTACAGCATTTCTTTTTTTAATATAAAAATTTTTAAACATAAAGATGGGGTCTTGCTTTGTTGCCCAGGCTGGACTTGAACCCCTGGCCTAAAGCAATCTGCCCACCTCAGCCTCTCAAAGTGCTTGGATGACAGGCATGAGCCTCTGCACCCAACTCCACCATTTCTTAAAATGCTTATTTGATTCCAAAAAACCTCAGATATTTTACTTTCCAATATGGGGTACTGTCCATTGATAACTCACTTAAATGTTACATGTGCATCCTGATGAGCTGGGTTAATAACACTATCTTCTCCTATTGGGTAGTATAACCCCTGTATGGTTGAAAAGCAGCTGAAGGCAGACTGCTAAAAACTCAGTTGCCTAATTGAAGACAATGTCAGAGCAGATTTGAGGGGTAGGAGTAGTAAAATAATTCAAAGATAAGACTATACAAAACTTCTCCATAACCATAAGCATTCCTTTCATAATGGAAAAAAGGAGAGTGAGTATAAATACCCTTGTTTAGTAGGATCTGAGGCTTTCTAATCTTTTTACAACCATTTAAATCATTACCATGATTAGAAGCTCATGATTAACCTACACTCTAGTAAAAATACAATGCCCTTCCTATCTCCAAGTCAAAAAGCAAGTCTAGTTCTTATATTTGGAAAGAAGAATCATGTCAGTTAGTACATTTCTCACAAAAGCAGGATATACCCTACAGGGTATTTAATAATGTTTTATTTAGGCTATTTAAAATGGCCAATCTTACTTTTAGAAGACCCTTTTAAAATCAACAGAACACTCCCTTTAGAAGTGTTTCTTGATATTGTTTGAATTGGCATTCCATTCACTGTTTTATTTAATTATAGTCCTTTATTTTCAGTAACAGCTTATTTTCAAAGTATCATACATCCAAAGCAAAGAAAAAGAACTCTCAAATTATGGGTCATTTGCTATGATAACATGTGAATTCAACCCTAACAATACTAGGATATGAAAAAATATGGCACATTTCAAGAAAGTTACGGCAAAGTATGTTGAACTAATAAAATCTCCACTCATGAAAATAATAAAGAGGAAAATGCTGAAATGATTAACTGCTTTTTTATTTACCCAAGTGGAATTTAATTTGAAATCCACCCCTTCTGCCAATTCAATTTAAAATCCACTAGGACAATAATAGATAGAAGAAATTTTAATCAAAATGGTAGTTTAATCCTGAAAATAGAGATGACTTAGAGGATTGACATCACAGCCTTAAAAAAAGTCCCAACAGTTTAATACTTTATTGTTTAGGTTGTTATTATTTCTAATGTATGAATTTTGAATGTACTACAATATCTTTAAAAATACAGACTTTGAAGGCCACATTGATAGTCTCCTAAGTCAGTCTATGTTATTGTGGTGGGCAGAAATCTAACGTGGCTTCCAAACTTCCCAGCCTGCTGGTACAAACCCTATCAAATTCCTTCCCCTTAATTATGGGCAATACCTCTGAATATGTTTGTCTGTCACTCTTGTGATTATGTTATATGAAATGGGAAAGGTGAAGGGATTCTGAGAATATAATAAAGACCCCTAATTAGCTGACTGTTGAGTTAATCAAAAGGAGATTATCCAGAGTAGGTTTGCTCTAATCAGGTGAGCCCCGAAAAAGAGATACTCTCCTGCGAAGAAACAAGCCAGCCGAGTCCCACAGCTGTAAGGAAATTTAGTCTGCCAGCAACCACCCAAATGAGCTAGGAAGAGTCCCAAGCCTCACATGAGACTATGGCCCGGCCAACACCTCAACTGAAACCTTGCGAGACCCTGGGCAAAGGATCCAGTTAAGCTGTGCCCAGATTTCTGATCCACGGACACTGTGAGATAAGAAATACATGTTGTTTTAAGCCACTACGTTTGTGATAATTTGTTATATGGCAATAGAAAACTAATACAATTTTGGCTGGGCAAGGCGGCTCATACTTGTAATCCCAGCACTTTGGGAGGCCGAGGTGGGTGGATCACCTGAGGTCAGGAGTTCAAGACCAGCCTGACTAACATGGTGAAACCCTGTCTCTACTAAAAATACAAAATTAGCAGAGCGTGGTAGTGCATGCCTGTAATCCCAGCTATTCAGGAGGCTGAGGCACAAGAATTGCTTGAACCCAGGGGGCAGAGATTACAGTCAGCCAAGATCGCACCATTGCACTCCAGCCCGGGCAACAGAGCAAAACTCCATCTCAAAAAAAAGAAAAAAGAGCCCAAGTGCAGTGGCTCATGCCTATAATCCCAGCACTTTGGGAGGCCAAGGCGGGTGGGTTGCCTGAGGTCAGGAGTTCGAGACCAGTCTGGCCAACATGGTGAAACCTCGTCTTTACTAAAAACATCTAAAAAATCAGCCGAGCTTGGTGGCACACACCTGTATCCCCAGCTACTTGAGAGGCTGAGGCAGGGGAATTGCTTGAACCAGGGAGGTAGAGGTTGCAGTGAGCCGAGATCACGCCATTGCACTCCAGTCTGGGCGACAGAGTGAGACTCCATCTCAAAAAAATAAAAGAAAAAAGAAAACTAATACAGTTTTATTAGATATTTACTGGGCTACGTAATACTATGGGGCACATGATTTGACCCTAGGGATATAAAAACTGGCTGAGAAAAGTTAATATTACAACCAGACTCTACTATAGCAATGTAATATATGTATTGAAGAACATGAAAAGGATTCGTAATATCAGGAAAGAGGCTTGATATAGGACGGCTGATGTGATCAAACCAAGTTAAAACAAAACAATTAAAGGCAATGCTTTTAAAGAAAAAGAACAAAGAAAACCCCATAAAAACAATACTTTACAACAGAGGTGACTAAGGATGATTTTTTTCAACTTGGAAACAGAAAGGTAGGGACCAAAAGGTGGAGAAAAAGGATAACAAGATTTAGTGGTAATTTTAATGTGGGAGAAGACAGAACTATCAAAAATAATGTTGAATCTCCATCTTGGAGATTAGGGAAATGGCAGTACTACCAATCGCACAAAGAAGTATTCAAGATGGGCATGGTGGCACATGCCAGTAATCTTAGCACTTTGGGAGGCCAAGGTGGGAAGATCACTTAAGACCACGAGTTTGAGACCAGCCCGGACAACAAAGTGAGACCTCGTCTCTACAAAAAAATAAAAAAATAAGAACTAGCTTGGCATGGTGTATTTTCTTGTTTGCTGTAAAGCAGAGCTCAGCAAACTATGGCCTGCAGGCCAAATCCAGCCTACAGCCTGTTTCTGTGAATAAAGTTTATCGGAACACAACTGTGTCCATTTGTTCATGTACTGTTTATGGCTGCTTTTGTGCTACAATGGCAGAACTGAGTAGATGCAGCACAGATTGTATGGTGTGATAAGCCAAAACTATTTTCTATATGACCTTTTACAGAAATGTTTGCCCACTCCTGCTACACAACATAATATGCTGGCTTGGCACAGTGGCTCATGCCTGTAATCCTAGCACTTTGGGGGTAAGAGGGGGGCAGATCACTTGAGCCCAGGAGTTTGAGACCAGCCTGGACAACATGGCAGAACCCCATCTCTATGAAAAATACAAAAAAATTCGCAGGGCATGGTGGCACGTACCTGTGGTCCCAGCTACTGGGGAGGTGAGGATCACCTGAGCCCCAGGGAGGTCAAGGCTGCAGTGAGCCAAGATCGTGCCACTGCACTCCAGCCTGGATGAGAGTGAAACCCTATCTTAAAAAAAAAAAGCAAAGAAAAAAATCATAATATGCCCATAGTCCCTGGCACATAGCAAGTGTGCTTAAGAAATATTAATTAATGAGGCAGGGCACGGTGGCTCACACCTGTAATCCCAGCACTTTGGGAGGCTGAGGTGGGCGGATGACCTGAGGTTGGGGTTTGAGACCAGCCTGACCAACATGGTGAAACCCCATCTCTACTAAAAATACAAAATTAACCGGGCATGGTGGTGCACGCCTGTAATCCCAGCTACTCGGGAGGCTGAGGCAGGAGAACCACTTGAACCTGGGAGGCAGAGGTTGCCATGACCCGAGATCGTGCCATTGCACTCCAGCCTGGGCAACGAGTGAATCTCCGTCTCAAAAAAAAAAAAAAGAAAGAAAGAAAAATAAATATTAATTAATGAAATTAGGGCCAGGCATGGTGGCTCATGCCTGTAATCCCAGCTACTTGGGAGGCTGAGGCATGAGAATGGGGTGAACCCGCAAGCTGGAGGTTGCAGTGAGCTGAGGTCACACCCTGCACTCCAGCCTGGGCGACACGGTGAGACTCTATCTCAAAAAAAAAAAAGAAAGAATGAAATATTAATGAAATTAGCCAAGTGTGGTGGCACATGCCTGTTGTCCTAGCCACTTGAGAGGCTGAGGTGGGAGGACTGCTTGAGCCCAGAAGGTGGAGGGCTGGAAAAATATTACCAAGAGTTTTTATTCTTTCCCCTTGAGTGTTTTTGTCTGTTTTTCTTTTTTTCTTTTTTTAGAGACAGGGTCTCATTCTGTCACCCAGTGTATCACAGTAATAGCTCACTGCAGCCTCGAACTTTGGCTCAACTGATCTTCCTGCCTCATCCTCCTGAGTAGCTGAGACCACAGGCATGTGCCACCATGCCCAACATTTTTTTTCCTAGAGATGGGGTCTCACTTTGTTGCCCAGGCTGGTCTCAAACTCCTGGCTTCAATTGATCCTCCCACCCTGGCCTCTCAAAGTGCTGGAATGACATGTTTTGACTATTTTAGAGTCCATTGCTGTCATCATTTGCTCCACCCATTTTTGTTTTTTTTGTTTTTTTTTAAGAGATAAGGTCTCACTGTGTTGCCCAGGCTAAGTGCAGTGGTGTGATCATAACTTACTGCCACCTGGAACACCTAGGCTCAAGTGATCTCTCCCTTCGGCCTCCTGAGTACTGGAATTACAGGTGTGCACCACCGTGTCTGGCTCATTCCTCCACCTTTTAATACAGTGGATTTAGATAAACAATTGATGAAAGTGGAAAAAAATAAGATTTTAGCCACAACATTGCCCAAGAATATAATTTAGAGTTTATAAATACATATTAAAAAAACAAGTGGCTAGGTGTGATGGCTCACACCTGTAATCCCAGCATTTTGGGAGGCCAAGGCGTGTGGATCTCCTGAGGTCAGGAGTTCAAGACCAGCCTGGCCAATATGGTGAAACCTCGTCTCTACTAAAAATACAAAAATCAGCTTGGCGTGGTGGTGGGCACTTGTAATCCCAGCTACTTGGGAGGCTGAGTCAGGAGAATCACTTGAACCCAGGAAGCAGAGGGTGCAGTGAGCTGAAATCGTGCCATTGCACCCCAGCCTGGGTGACAAGAGCAAAACTCTATATCAAAAATAAAATAAAATAAAAAATCAAGCAGGCAGTATGCAAAACTGCAAATCAAAATCAAAAGACGAAGAATGCTACTGTCCCCCCTATACATTCTTCCATTCTTCCTTTTAATAACAGATGTCCTCATTACCATTCAAAACTAAGTTAGGCACATAGCTGTCCAACTACAGACACATTTCCAGCCTTTCCTGCAGCTAGATGTGGCCATGTGCCTAAAGTTCTCACCAGGAGAATGTGAGCGGAAGTGTTACATGCCTTGCTTAAAGAGGAAGCTTGTTTGCCCTCTGCTTCTCTCTCTTTTTTTTTTTTTTTTTTTTTGTTTTTTAACTGGAATGCCCTCTATTTCTCTTTCTGCTTCCCACAGGGTATAATGAAGTCCTCAAGGTCAGCCAGCTTCCACTATAAGGATAAAGACAACACGATAGCAGGCAACAGAGTAACAAAGGGGAAAAAACCTAGGTCCCTGGCTCACCTTGTGTTTGAAAGCCTGAATATTTACTCTGAACTGTTATGTGAGAAAGATTTCAATTAAGATCTTCTTTGGGCCACATATTTTAGAGTATCTTTTTTTTTTTTTTTTTTTTTGAGACGGGGTTGCCCAGGCTAGAGTGCAATGGTGTGATCTCAGCTCACTGCAACCTCTGCCTCCCAGGTTCAAGCCATTCTCATGCCTCAGCCTCCCAAGTAGCTGGGATTACAAGCGCGCACCACCATGCCCAGCTAATTTTTGTGTTTTTAGTAGAGACAGGGTTTCACCATGTTGGTCAGGCTGGTCACAAACTCCTGACCTCAGGTGATCCACCCACCTTGGTCTCCCAAAGTGCTAGGATTACAGGCATGAGCCACCGTGCCTGGCCTAGAGTGTCTTTATTACAGCAGCTCACCCTAGATATTAATAAACTCTCCAAAGTCATTTACTCTAAGGTCACATGATTATATTGTAAATGAGGCTACTATAACACCTGATTTTGCAATTTTTCTGTTGTGTGGATATAAGGACACTCTGGGAAATTCTAGTGGAGATCCCCTGGCTTTTAATGTATGATGGGTCATTTGGTCTTTTTCAAGTTCACCAGACTAGGACAAAAAAAAATTATGCTGAGAAAATCTTTGTACCCTTAATAATCCAGAGAGAACTCGGCCTGTGCCAGTTAACCTGTTCATCACAGAAGGAGGGAAAAAAACAAAAGGGTGAAATATACTGGGAAGGGTGTTGAACAGGGAAGTTGGAGAATTACATGCTTTGGAAGACACTCAACAAGAATAGTTAATGGGTTGCAACTGCAAGGTCCCAATGTCTTCTAAAAGACCTTACTTCTTAGCTGCCAATGTGTTCAGGCGTGATGACTCAGTTTCTGTTTCTCTGAACATCAATACTAGGGTCTGTATAATTTCAATGCATGCCCTAGAAAATAAAATGATAAAAGTCAAAGAAATGGCATGATTTCATTAGAAGCTCAGAATTCCATGAAAGTAGTAATTTTTGCTAAAACTGCTTCCAGATATCCATACAGAAAAAAGTACAGGAAATAAATTTTGTACATCAAATTGCTAACATTGGTTAAGTGCCTACTCTGACTGCTACACAGTAAACACTCAAAAACATTTGCTGGTTGGGTGGGGTAGATAACACATTACTCGTGCTGTAATCTCAGCACTTTGGGAGGCCCAGGTGGGCAAATGGCCTGAGCCCAGGAGTTTGAGACCAGCCTGGGCAACATGGCGAAACCCCATCTTTACAAAAATTAGCTGAGGTGGAGCTCAGGAGGTCAAGGCTGCAGTGAGCCATGATCACACCACTGCACTCCAGCTTGAGGGACAGAGTGAGAACTTTTCTAAAAAAAAAAGAAAAAAATTGTTGAGTGAATGAATAGCTGGATGTCAGTACTAAATCATTTTTATATGTATCTCTTGTCCAAAGTTTTTAGGATAATCACACACTGTTTTAAAATTATTGTTTAAATTTTTAATATTTTCAGAGAGGTAATATTTGGCTCAAAATGTCAATGGTAAAAAAGAGAATACAGTGAAAGCTGTCTCTCCTCCAGATACCCATTTTTCCCACTTTGGGACAACAAATATTACTAGTTTCTTGTGCATCCTTCCATTAAAATTAGAACAAAATGAATTCTATTTTTTAAAATCCACAGGAAGAGGCCAGGCATGGTGGCTCATATCTGTAATCCCAGCACTTTGGGAGGCTGAGGCAGATGGATCACCTGAGGTCAGGAGTTCGAAACCAGCCTGGCCAACGTGGTGAAACCCCGTTTCTACTAAAAATACAAAAATTAGCCAGGCATGGTGGCATATGCTTGTAATCCCAGTTGCTCGGGAAGCTGAAGCACAAGAATTGCTTGAACCCACGAGGCGGAAGGTGCAGTGAGCAAAGATCATGCCACTGCATTCCAGCCTGGGCAACAGAGCGAGACTCTGTCTCAAGAGAAAATAAATAAATAAATAAAAATAAAAATAAAATCCACAGGAAGAAAAACTTGCAGTGCCATTAATCATTAACACAGCACATATTTTGTCCAGTGTCTTCCATTTACCTTTAACACCCTAGCGAAAAAAAAAAAAAAAAATCAATGATTAGTTAATACTTACACCAGCTCATCAACCCTTTGGCTTTGATTTTGAAGTGCATTCTTATCCCTAGACTCCGGCAAGTACTCATGAAGTTTGTTTACTAGGAAGTAGAAAAGGTCACTGGTCTGTGAAAGCAAGTGGGAAAAAAAGACAGTAATTAAGGTATCTGTTGTTAAAATTCTCTACTCTCATGTACTAAAAATATGAAGAAATAATTTGTCGTTTGATTAGAGAAGTGAATTACAATATCTCCCGTTAATACTAGCGTAACCCAAATTGGAAACATACTTCTTACTTACAACCAAGCGACCACTGTCCTGGTGACCAGAGCAAGGGCTAGGGGGCGATGCTAGGAGATGCAGCTTAGGCCTGGCTTGACCATTAACCTTGAAGATCATCCAGAAGTAGGTGTGTAATCTCAGGCAACTCATTCAGTCACCTTGAAAAATGGGGCTCCTATAATTTCTGCCTTTCCAAAGCAATTTGGCCTTTGTGAGGATATAATGAATAAGCAAGCTCTCATTTTAAAATGTTTACTAACATAAAAACAAACGTACAGCACTAGGCTAGCTTATGGAAATGGTGCAGAACAATATTGATTCTTCTGGTAATACAGTGGAAATGTAGATTGCCAGTTCTGTCAAAATAAACACTGACTTAGAGCTGGGGAACCCATTTTTTGTGTTCCTGTCCAGTCTCATGAGAAATCGAGCATGAAAATAAGCGCTGGCCCATGAAATCAGGCAAGTCGGCATTAATGAGAAATGTAATGTAATTGCTTTTCTTTTCTATTCCTCTATTGTTCATTTTTTTCCCCAGGATTTTGGTTTACTAGTGACAATTTAGGCTTTTCATTTAGAAAGTGTATGTGTCCCCTTAGTCAGGTGATATGGCATGTGAAGAGGCTGGGAATGGCATGGAGAAAGGAAAAAGAGGAAGAGGAGCAGGATGTTTACCAGATACTCTCAGAAGTGCTTGGGCTTTGAAAGAAGGAAGGACTTGGCCAGACGCGACGGCTCACACCTGTCAGCCCAGCACTTTGGGAGGCCGAGGCGGGCAGATCACTTGAGGTCAGGAGTTTGAGATTAGCCTGGCCAACATGGCAAAACCCCGTCTCTACTAAAAATACAAAAATTAGCTGGGTTTGGTAGCATGCACCTGTAATCCCTAATCCCAGCTACTTGGGAGGGTGAGGCAGAAGAATCACTTGAACCTGGGAGGTGGAGGTTGCAGTGAGCTGGGATTGCACCATTGCACTCCAGATTGGGCAAGAGTGAGTGAGACTCCATCAAAAAACAAGAAGAAGAAGAAGGAGAAGGAGAAGGAGAAGAAGAAGAGGAGGAAGAGGAAGAAGAAGAGGAGGAGGAGGAAGAGGAGGAAGAGGAAGAAGAGGAAGAGGAAGGAGAAGAAGAGGAAGGGGAAGGGGAAGAAGAGGTGCTTGGGCTTACCCAGTGCCTGATAAATTAGCATAGTGTGGCAGTTTTACAAACTGACCCTGGAGTTATATTCTTTGAGCTCAAATCCCAGCTCTGCCACTGGGCAGTCGTGTGACATTTGCCCAGTTACTTATACTCCCTGTCGCTCAGTTTCTTTGTCTTTCAAATGGGGTTAATAATATCACCTCATGGGGTTGATATTACGTATAAATAAGATAGTATGTATTTGTAAAGCTTCAACAGTGCTTAGCACATAACAAGTGTTTAATAAGTATCACTTGTTATTATGACTTCCCACCTGCTGATTCATGAATTTTCACTTATAAAATATCATGCATCTACCTGAAACAACATGGAAGAATCTCAAAAATATTATGCCAAAAGAAGCCAAATGCAAAAGAGTACTTAGTGCAGAATTCCATGTAAGTGCAATGCTAAGAGAGGCAAAATGAATCTACAGTGACAGAAAGCACATCGATTGTTGCACAAGACCAGGAGCGTGAGAGAACTGGCGGCCAAAGGGCACAAGGTGAAATTCTGGAGTGACAGAGATGCTCTAAATCTTGATTGAAGTAGTGTTAATAGTTATATGAATAGAGACATTTGTCAAGACTCTTCAAACTGTATCTTTAAATATGGGTGCATTTTATTTCATGTAAATTATACTGCAATAATTTCTTCAAAGAAGATAGATGGATGGCCAATAAGCACATGAAAGATGCTCAACAGCACGAATCACTAGGGAAATGCAACTCGAAAGTACAATGAGAGATCATCCCACACCCATTAGGATAGCTACTATTTAAAAAAAAAACCCACAAAATAGCAAGTGTTGGCAAGGATGTAGAGGAATCAGAACCCTTATATACTGTTGGTGGGAGTAGAAAATAGCACAGACACTGCAAACCAGTATGGTGGTTCCTCAAAAATTTAAATATAGAATTACCATCCAATCTAGCAATTCCATTTCTAGGTATATACCCAAAAGAATTGAAAGCAACGTCTTAAAGAGATATCTTGCATACCAATGTTCATAGCTGCATTACTCACAACACCTAAAACATGGAAGCAACTCAAGTGTCCACTGACAGATAAATAGATAAGGAAAATGTAGTCTATACATACAATGGAATATTATCCAGCCTTAAGAAAGGAAATTCTGATACATGCTACAACATGGATTAAACTTGAGAACATTATGCTAGGTGAAATCTCAGTCACAAAAAGACAAGTACTATATCATTCCAACTATATGAGGTACTTAGAATAGTCAAAATCACAGAGACAGAAAGTAGAATGGTGGTTTCCAGGGGCTGTGGTTTGAGGGGGTGGGATGGGGGAAAGAAATGGAAAGTTGTTGCTTAATGGGTAGAGAGTTTCAGTTTTGTAAGATGAAAAGTGTTCTGGAGATGATGGTGTTGATGGCTGCACAACATTGTGAATAAACTTGACACCACTGAAATATATGCTCAACAATAATTAAGGAAGTAAATTTTGTGTTATGTATATTTTGCCACAATTTTTAAAAATGGGAAAAAAATCATATGAAGAAAAAACAATTTTTTTTTTTTTTTGAGATGGAGTCTTGCTCTGTCGCGCAGGCTGGAGTGCAGTGGCATGATCTTGGCTCACTGCAACCTCCACCTCCTGGTTTCAAGTGATTTCCTGTCTGGGATTACAGGTGCACGCCACCACGCCTGGCTAATTTTTGTATTTTTAGTAGAGACGGGGTTTCACCATGCTGGCCAGGCTGGTCTTGAACTCCTGACCTCAGGTGAGCCACTAGCCTCGGCCTCCCAATGTGCTGGGATTACAGGCATGAGCCGCTGTGCCCGGTGGAAAAAATTTAAACTAGAAAAAGAACATAGATAACTGTTTTATCTACTCATTTATTCATTCACTGAATGCATAATTATTGATTGCCAGCTATGTGGCAGGTATGCTAGATAATGAGATAACATCTTGAGCAAAACGGACAAACAGACATGTGTCTGTTCTTCTGAAACTTGGAGTTTAGTCAATCTATGAAAAAGTGTTCTCAGCCTGTGTAATCACACGCCTGTAATTCCAGCACTTTGGGAGGCCGAGGCAGGTGGATCATTTGAGTCCAAGACCAGCCTGGGCAACATGGTGAAACCCCTTCTCTACAAAAAATACAAAAATTAGCCCAGCAAGGTGGCATTTGCCTGTAGTCTCAGCTACTCAGGAAGTACTCAGCTACTTGGGAAGTATTCAGCTACTCAACTACTTGAGCCCAGGAGGCGGAGGTTGCAGTGAGCCGAGATGGTGCCACTGCACTTCAGCGTAGGTGACACAGTGAGACCCCATCTCAAAAAAAAAAAAAAAAAATGAAAACCTATTCTCATAATTTAAATTTTACCTTCAATAAAATTAAAAAATAAAGACCACTTAAAAGAAAAAAGTATGCCTCAATAAAGTTCATTTTAAAAGAGAGGGAGAAAACTATACATAATATATATTTTTACATCTATAATATATATCACTCTATATTATAGTGTATCTATAATTTTTATATCCATAATATGTACATTATATATGTGTATAATTTTCCATCCTATTACAGGAACCAAAAATTAGAGATGCCTGTGATGGTTAATTTTAGGTGTAAACTTGGCTACATTAGGAGTACCTAGAGAACTGGTAAAGCATTATTTCTGTTATGTCTGTAAAGGTATTTCCAGAGGAGACTGGCATGTGAGTTGGAGAACTGAGTGGTTCTGTCTCTCTGGAGAATTCTAATACAGATTTTGGTACCAGAAGTGGAATTGTTGCTATAAGGAATACCTAAAAATGTGGAAGTGGCTTTGGAATTGGTTAATGGATAGAGGCTCAAAGAATTTGGAGGAGCAACCTAGAAAAAGCCTAGATTGCAATAATTGGAGCCTTAAAGGTGATGCTGGTGGGGGCTCAGAGAAAGAGGATGGCTGTAGGGAAAGTCTGAAACTTCTTAGACATTTCTTAAGTGAAAGAGTGAAAGATTATTCTCCAGCTTTAAGACACTGTTATTTTCCCTGTTGGGTTTTGGACTTACTTGGCCCTTTCCTCTTGCTTATATCTTCCTTTTGGAATGGGAATGTCTATCCTTCACACATCCCACCACTCTATTTTGTAAGTAGATAACTTGTCTTGATTTACAGGCTGACAACTAGAGAGGAATTTGCCTCAGGATGAATCCTGCCTTGAGTCTCACCCATACCTGATTTAGATGACAATTGATAATTTGGACTTATGAGTTGATGCTGGAATGAATTAAGATTTTTGGAGCTATTGGGATGGAATAAATGTATTTTGTATGTAAAAAAGACATGAATTTTGGGGGCCAAGAGCAGAATGCTGTGGTCTGAATGTGTCCCCCAAAGTTCATGTTTTAGAAACTAATCCCCAATGCAACAGTGTTGAGAGGTGAGACCTTTAAGAGGTTGATTGGGTCATGAGGCTTCTGCCCTCATAAATGGATTAATGTCATTATTGTGGGAGTGGGTTTCTGATAAAAAGATGAGTTTGGCCCCTTCCACCCTTTTTTTTTTTTTTGCATGCTCTTTTGCCCTTCTGCCTTCTCATGGGATGACACAAGAAGACCCTCACAAGATGCTAGCACCTTGATATTGGACTTCCCTGTCTCCAGAACTGTGATAAATACATTCATTTTCTTATAAATTACCAAGTTTGTGATACTCTGTTACAGCAACACAAAACAGACTAAGACAATGGCCCTAATCTCTCCACCCCAGTATGGGTTTCTAAGGGAGCTTCACAGAACGTATGTTTTCCAAGAAATATAGCATAAAGTTGAAAAACCACTGTTCTAGCTTAAGGCTATGATAACAATTTAAATTAAAAAATCTTAAAGGATGTTGACTTTTATTAGTCATATATGCTAATTTTCTGAAAACAAATCTGAGGATAGATTTTGGTTGTGGATTAGACAGAAGAACATAAGGCTACTGGGTTTGATGGCATGGTTGGGGATAGGGCCAAGGGGGACTCCACTGAAGTGTAGAAAGACCCCAAATAGAGAGACTACCCATTTATTTTTTTTTTCTTTTTTTTTATTATACTTTAAGTTCTGGGGTACGTGTGCAGAATGTGAGTTTTGTTATACACGTGCCATGGTGGTTTGCTGCACCCATCAGTCTGTCAGCTACATTAGGTATTTCTCTTAATGCTATCCCTCCCCTACCCCCCCATCCCCCGACAGGCCCCAGTGTGTGATGTTCCCCTCCCTGTGTCCATGTGTTCTCATTGTTCAACTCCCACTTATGAATGAGAACATGAAGAACATGTTTGGTTTTCTGTTCTTGTGTTAGTTTGCTGAGAATGATGGTTTCCAGCTTCATCCATGTCGCTGCAAAGGACATGAACTCATCTTTTTATGGCTGCACAGTATTCCATAGTGTATATGTGCCACATTTTCTTAATCCATCTATCACTGATGGACATTTGGGTTGGTTCCAAGTCTTTGCTATTGTGAATAGTGCCGCAATAAACATACGTGTGTGTGTCTTTATAGCAACATGATTTATAATCCTTTGGGTATATACCCACTAATGGGATTGCTAAGTTAAATGGTATTTCTAGTTCTAGATCCTTGAGGAATCACCACACAGCCTTCCACAATGGTTGAACTAATTTACACTCCCACCAACAGTGTAAAAGCATTCCTATTTCTCCACATCCTCTCCAGCACCTGTTGTTTCCTGACTTTTTAATGATCACCATTCTAACTGGCGTGAGATGGTGTCTCGTTGTGGTTTTGATTTGCATTTCTCTGATGGCCAGTGATGATGAGCTTTTTTCATATGTTCATTGGCTGCATAAATGTCTTCTTTTGAGAAGTGTCTGTTCATATCCTTTGCCCACTTTTTGATGGGGTTGTTTTTTGCTTGTAAATTTGTTTACATCCTTTGTAGATTCTGGATATTAGCCCTTTGTCAGATGGATAGATTGCAAAAATTTTCTCTCGTTCTGTAGGTTGTCTGTTCACTCTGATGATAGTTTCTTTTGCTGTGCAGAAGCTCTTTAGTTTAATTAGATCCCATTTGTCAATTTTGGCTTTTGTTACCATTGCTTTTGGTGTTTTAGACATGAAGTCTTTGCCCATGCCTATGTCCTGAATGGTATTGCCTAGGTTTTCTTCTAGGAATTTTATGGTTTTAGGTCTTACATTTAAGTCTTTAATTCACCTTGAGTTAATTTTTGTATAAGGTGTAAGGAAGGGGTCCAGTTTCAGTTTTCTGCACATGGCTAGCCAGTTTTCCCAATACCATTTATTAAATAGGGAATCCTTTCCCCATTGCTTGTTTGTGTCAGGTTTGTCAAAGATCAGATGGTTGTAGATGTGTGGTGTTACTTCTGAGGGCTCTGTTCTGTTCCATTGGTCTCTATATCTGTTTTGGTACAAGTACCATGCTGTTTTGGTTACTGTAGCCTTGTAGTATAGTTTGAAGTCAGGTAGCGTGATGCCTCCAGCTTTGTTCTTTATGCTTAGAGTTGTCTTGGCTATGTGGGCTCTTTTTTGGTTCCATATGAAGTTTAAAGTAGTTTTTTCCAATTCTGTGGAGAAAGTCAATAGGTAGCTTGATGGGGATAGCATTGAATCTATAAATTACTTTGGGCAGTATGGCCATTTTCACGATATTGATTCTTCCTATCCATGAGCATGGGATGTTTTTCCATTTGTTTGTGTCCTCCCTTATTTCCTTGAGCAGTGGTTTGTAGTTCTCCTTGAAGAGGTCCTTCACATTCCTTGTAAGTTGTATTCCTAGGTATTTTATTCTCTTAGTAGCAATTGTGAATGGGAGTTCACTCATGATTTAGCTCTCTGTTTGTCTGTTATTGGTGTACAGGAATGCTTGTGATTTTTGCGCATTGATTTTGTATCCTGAGACTTTGCTAAAGTTGCTTTAATAAGCTTAAGGAGATTTGGGTTGAGATGGTGAGGTTTTCTAAATATACAATCATGTCATCTGTGAACAGAGACAATTTGACTTCCCCTTTTCCTATTTGAATTATTTCCTTCTCCATTCACTTTGGCCTTTCATTTTTGATAACTGAATTAGAAGATCTGTTTTAGCCCTGGTAAGAACATTATATTAAATAATGGCTGCAGTGTTTTCAAGTATAAAACAGATCATGAGAGCTTCATTTTTAGACATTGGATTAGGTTAATATTTCACAAGAGAACAGATTTGCAATTCAATATGAATAGCTTACAGCACCTGGAATATGCATGCATTGTGTTTGGCCTGAGGGAGAATACAAAGGTAAGTAAGACATATACTTGTCCTAAAGAAGCTTTTAGCATATTATGATAAATAAGAAAAATGTGCCAATCACTATAGTAAAAGGGAGGATATCTGTGCTAATTCTCGATGGTAGAAACTGTATCATAATCATGCTATATTTCTAATACCTGTCACCAAGCCTCACCCAGATTAGGCATGAAACCTGTCTGTTAATTGTTAAAGAGGAAGTGCTACGAAAGATGTCGTAGAACTACATTGTTTAACTTGGTAGCTACTGGCCATAAGTGGCTATTTAAATTAATTTAAATTTAATAAAATTAACATTTTACTTTTTTAGTCACTAGCCACATGTGGCTAGTGTCTGCTATATTGAACAATGCAGATTATAAAACTTCAAACAAAGTTCTATGGCATGGAATTGACAGAGAAGATCAAGAGGAGGAAGGTACTAAAGTTCCCCATTCGGCATGACAGGAAAGGCAGAAAATGGCATTTGAGATGAGCCTTGATGAATGGGTATGATTTTTAACAAGAGAAATTAGAAGAACAGTATTCTATAGAAAGCAAACATCAGGGAGAAAGGAGAGCTAAGGAGAACAGGTGTCCAACTTATCCCACATGGCTCGATCTTGTAGAGGACAGAGGTGAGAGAGAAGATGAAGTGGCAGGTTGGGTCTGTGAGTCCTAACCTTACTCTCTTTCTCTCCATCCTTTTTTTGTTCCACAGCCTAGGCCACAGGTATCAGGCCTGTTTTTAAATTGAAGATGTTTAAATGACCTCCAGACTAACACTGGTGCTGATCCCATTAGGAATACACATCAACATCCTTCTTAATCTAACCCTTAAGTGGTACTTCAGTTCTCCTACCTAGACATGCATTTTAAATCCAGTCCCTGATTGTGTCCAGTGTATGTGGGTGGACTTCCCCTTTGAGCACTGTCCTAAGTCCTTTCCCAGTCCTCTCCTAACTGCTGGCTTTACTCTTGACAATCTTTATGTCCTCACATTCCATAAAACCCTGTCCCCACGCCCTAAACAAGCAGATCTTCCTGGTGCCAAATGTTTGTGCAGACATCAGGGTGTAATTCACCCACATGCTAAAATATCCTGATATTTCATTTTGCTCACTCTTATGTAGAGATCACTCTCACCTTTGGGCCCTGTGCCTTTTCCATGAGCATCTACATCTGGATTCATTTTCCCAGTGCCCACCTTATCCAGATGGTAGCCTGATACGGTCTGGTTCTGTGTTCCCACCCAACTCTCATCTTGAATTGTAATCCCCACTGTCGAGGGAGCATCCTGGTGGGAGGTGATTGGATCATGCATGCTGTTTTCACGATAGTGAGGGGAGTCCTCATGAGATCTGATGGTTTAAAAGTGGCAGTTTCCCCTGCACATTCTTTCTCTCTCTCCTGTTGCCATGTAAGACATGACTTGCTTCCCCTTCGCCTTCTGCCATGATTGTTAAGTTTCCTTAGGCCTCCCAGCCATGTGGAACTGTAAGTCTGTGGCAGGCCAGGTCTTCATAACAGCTGAACAGACAGGCCTCCATAACAACTGTTCCTGGACTGAGTGCAGCTTTTAAATATTAAAAGCTGATAGAGCCAGTGTCCTTACACAAAGGCTGGGATGTAACAAAAGCCCACCAAGAGTTTTGCCCAGGCCTTTCCTGGGCCTTGAAGCATGACAAGATAATGAAGGAATTCTTAACAGGACCTGTTTAGAATTAAACTAGTTTTACTGGGGGTCTGAAGAAACTCCCCAGGCCGCCACAAACAAGTTTATTCGTAGTCTGAAGGAAACCCCAAACCTCTGTGATTTAGCAGGAGGCAAGATAAGGGTAATCACCCCAGGACCTGGACCCATTTAGATTGAGTCAATTTACTGAGGCCCCATAGGAAGGTCTTCAGGACCTTCCTTAGGTCCTGATCTAATCTTAGTTATAGATTAAAAGAAGTTAATCACTTATATCTTTAGATGAATGCACTTACATGTAGACATATAGCTTAGAAGGTATATAAGCTCTGGAAAACTTTGTAATTTTGAGTTGGTCTGGCGATAATTTCCAGGCCTTTCCCTTCTTTCCCAGTTCATCTGTATCTCATTATTGGGCTGTGAGAATAAGCAGCTCGACCCTTGATTTGGTCCAGGAACAAGTCAACTAAACCTTCTTTCTTTATAAATTACCCAGTCTCAGGTAGTATTTTTATAGCAGTGGGAGAATGGACTAATACACAGCCCTTTCCTGAAGGGAAAATAAACTAAAATAAAGGCCATACCTGTCCAAATTTGAAATCTGTGATTAGTAGAGAGCCTTAAATGCCAAAGCCAAAGTCTTTACTAGTAAGGAAAGTCACAAGAAACTTTTGAACAAGCAATCCCATACAATCAGGGTTGTAGATTAAATTGATACTGTGTGCGGGATGGACTGGAGAGGTTTATTTGGGAAGAAGATAATCCTAATTTATTTACCATTTCCACATGAATTCCGTTTCATCTTCATAATCAACTTGGTTGGTCATATTTTCCACAATCTTCTGAAGTTCTAGAGTCAAAACTTGGATGGTGTATTCCTCACAGGATCTATCCAGTACCAACCATTTTAGACTATGCAGCACTACATCATCCTTACCTGAGTCTCAATGTCTCAATGTTGTGGGACGTTTGTCATATTATTCTCTACAGCTAATCTGCCTTCACCATACTGATTTGCTTGGAACTGTTCTAGCTTTACAATATTGCAGGAATTTCCTTAGTCCCAGGCAAACTGGAATAGTTGGTCACCCTAATCTGGGCAAACCAAAATGGTTGGTCACCCTACATATGAAGGACCTAGAAGCTAATAAATGGCCAGGACTGTCTTGTATGGTTGGGAGTTCACATGCCTTACAATTGCTCAGTAAAATGATGGCAGCTACTTATGTGACCAATGGCCAGAATTAGGATAAAATATATAGCAATCAACATGAACACAGCCCTAGGCAGGGCTCACCCTCTCACCTAGGCCTCATTAGCGCCACACCAGGTTACTCACCTGGGCTTCTTAACACTTTCACCTGAACATGAAAATGAGGCATCTGTAATTTACTGAGTGAGAATGAGATTGCCTTGCCTCCCCAGGAGTCACATTTTAAAAAATACCAGTCCTATACTCAAAAATAAATTTTTAAATTATATTTTTACAATATGGGAAACTGGACAATAAAACCCCAGGTACAGTGGCTCTCGCCCGAAATCACAGCACTTTAGGAAGCCAAGGCAGGAGAATCGCTTGAGCCCAGCAGTTTGGGACCAGACTGGGCAACAGAGTGAGACCCTGTCTCTATTTAAAAAATAAACAAATAAGCAGGGTGCGGTGCCTCACACCTGTAACCCCAGCATTTTGAGAGGCCAAGACGGGTGGATCACCTGAGGTCAGGAGTTCAAGACCAACCTGGCCAACATGGTGAAGCCCCATCTCTACTAAGAACACAAAAAATTAGCTGGGCATGGCGGTGGGCACCTGTAATCCCAGCTACTTGGGAGGCTGAGGTAAGAGAATGGCTTATACCTAGGAGGCAGAGGTTGCAGTGAGCTGATATCGTGCCATTGCATTCCAGCTTAGGTGACAAGAGCAAGACTCTGTCTCAAAAAAATAAAAAATAAACAAACAAAAACTTCTTAAAATCTACTTTCCCATCTCACTGTCTATATATCTCGTATGCCAAAAATGTTCCTCCTAATATCTCTCCATTGGCTCTGCCAATCCAATGCATGGGAGCTACTTTTTGCTACCACTCCCCTCTCTTCCCATCTCCCCTCAACACACACATGTACATTACTGATTACATCACAAAGTATCCAGCATTAAGACATGACTACATTAAATTTTATCAACATTTAAAAATATAGCATCAGAACACAAGACAACGCTTATTTGTATTTTAATGTATGCTTGTATTTGGTAAACAGGAGACACAAACTTTAAAGATTAAAAATAAAACAAAGCACTTACCTTCCAGAAAAGCCTTTTCAGAATGAAGTTTTTCTGGGCTGCTACCTTAAGTTCCGCAAGTAAAGAAAGTATCCTCCTCAAAGAATTGTCTTTAAGAAAAAGTTCAGATTTAAGTTGACTGAAGTGCTTAATTTTCTCCTCAGACCTACAGAAACAGAAGAAAATTTTCCACTTAAAAAATGGTAAGAAATAGCAGTTTAGGAATATCGATGATTACTGACAGGTTTGTTAAACTTTGTTACTAATGGGATTTTAATACAGTTTTATTCTTCTAGCCTTAATACTCATCAGTAGTGAAACTTGCTCCCCGCAAATTGAACTGTTTGTTATGCTCCAAACATACTTTTTTGCCCATGCCCCTTAACTCAAGCTGCTCCTATACCAGGAATACTGTCACTGTCCCTGGTAAATTTCTGTCCCTCTTTCATTTACCATAATCCATGAGCCTTTGTGTAATATTTTTCTTTCAACCAACTAGCTTTTTTTTTTTTAAGAAGTTTATAAAGAAAATGTTGTGTCACTTTCCAGGGAAAACCAGTATCACTTGGTGTAAATGACATGAAAGCAACATAAATTCTAAGTAAATGCTCCATGTTCTGAGCCTGTAGCTGGCTTCTCTGTGAGGAAAGGGCAGATGAGCATGTGTTCAAGAACTGTCACTAGTGGCCCCAAGACGAGAGGTTCTCCCTGATGAGATCAGCCTAGCTGGAAAAAGGAATCACATATTTCCACCATGGAATTCAAAGTTGTTTCACGCCATGTCAGAGTACCACCTGGAATCATCTCCCATTACTGAACCGTGTGTTCCACACTTAAGGAAAAGCTGGCTTAGCAGAAAAACCTTCTCCTCAGATCTTTCCCTAATTCTACCAACAAATGCAGCCCCTCTCCCACTGCAGTTTTTTCATAGTCCTAGTATCACATTAATCCCATTTCACTCATTGTAGTTAGTTACTCGTGTACCTATCCTAGCCCCTCAGCTGACTTTTAGCAACTTGGAAAAAGTGTCATCGGGTTAAGTATTGTTTCCACCTCCCACTCTGCTCAGTAATAACAACTTGCGCTTAACTGGGCGCGGACTAGGTGGCCGGCTCTGGCCTGAGTGCTTTCCGTAGACTCGTTCTTGCACTGAGCTGGCTCCACTGTGGGGACCGAGCTGGGAATTTATCGCATTTTACAGGAAGTTGTGGGGAGGTTTAAGTAATCTGTCCAAGCTCACACAACCAGTGATTCAGACAGCCAGGGTGCAAGGTAACAGTAGAAAAGATAGTTCATGTTCTATGTAGATTGATGGAATCTTAAAATTTCTGACTTGAAGTAAAAACATTTTTTACCACTTACTCCAGAAACCTATACCAGCCATTTATCCCAATACTAGCTACTGCATGGAATGTTGGTACTTGCCTACTACCTCCCCCTTTATTTAAAAAACATCTAAGATGTTCTCCTTTGTCCAATCAATGAGTTGCTCTTATTAACCTGAAAATTAAGACTTCCGAAAAAAAATGGTCTCTTTTCTAGTGGAGATGCTGGAGGGAAACTGATCATTATGAATTCAATAATAGCAGAGAGGCAGAGGAGCATAATGATTATGGACGTGAAGACTGAGGTCAGAATCCTAGATCTGCCCCTACTCAGGTCATTATCATGGGCAAGTTACATAGTTTCTTTGTGCCTCAATTTCTTCATGTGTAAAATAGGAATAATGGTAGTACCTATCCAAATGTGCTGGGTTTTTTGTTTGTTTGTTTGTTTTGAGACAGTGTCTCACTCTGTCACCCAGGCTGGGGTGCAGTGGCGTGATCTTGGCTCACTGCAACCTCTGCCTCCTGAGTTCAAGCGATTCTCCTGTCTCGGCCTCTTGCATAGCTGGGATTATAGGCGCATACCACCACGCCCAGCTAATTTTTTGTATTTTTAGGAGAGATGAGGTTTCACCATGTTGGCTAGGCTGGTCTCAAACTCCTGACCTCAGGTGATCCACCCACCTTGGCCTCCCAAAGTGCTGGGATTACAGGCATGAGCCACTACGCCCGGCCAAATGTGCTATTTTGATATTTTAGTTAATGCACGTCCTTCATACACACTGAGTGTTTGATAAATGGTCTCTAAATAAAACAGGAATAAGTTTAAGATCCTGCTTCCCTATCCACTTCTAATTACCACCATATTTCATTTAAAAAGTAACTATGAAATCCCTCTACTCTCTGAGAACTCCAACAACAGAAATGTAATTTTTACAAACAAAAGAGCTTGGAAAAGCAAAAGCTCAGATAAGATACAATATCAGCAGAATTATTTTGAAATTGATTTTCCTGTTTTTTCATTTGGAGTCAGCAATTTGCTAAGATCTGCAATAAAAACAAACTGTTTTTAATCCTTTGCCAACTAGGATAACAGATTGTAATGCCAAACTAATTTTTTTATGGCCAAAAAAATTTTCACAGAAAACAGCATACTAATCTCTTCAGAATAAAAATCAATTCATACATAAATGGAGGTCTCATATATATCATAAATTCAAGTTAGAGTACACATTCTATATTACTGCAGAAAAGTTATGAATAATAATTTCTTTGAGGATTCAGAAAATATTAGCTTATACATAGATGACAAACTTCATTTGACTGAAGAAATAAGAAAAAGCCAAATGCCAGAAGACTCCATTATTCAACTTAGGAATAAGAAGAAAATCTATACTGATGTTAACAGTTACTCTATTTTCATCAGGTAGAAAACGTAAATTCACCAAAATAATGTTGCAGGAAGGTGTTTTGCTTTTTTTTTTTTAAGACAGGGTCTTGTTCTGTCACCCAGTCTGGGTTCAAGCGATTCTCATGCCTCCTGAGAGTAGCTGGACTACAAGTGCGTACCACCACACCCAGTTAATTTTTGTACTTTTAGTAGAGACAAAGTTTTGCCATGTTGGTCAGGCTGGTCTCAAACTCCTGACCTCAAGTAATCGGCCCACCTCGGCCTCTGAAAGTGCTGGGATTACAGGCATGAGCCACTACGCCCAGCCGCAGGAAGGATTCTTAATCAAATAATAAGCTCTATTTTTCCTGTATTTTTTCATCTTTCCAGACATTTACTATAAATAATACCTCACATTTGTAAAGCACTAGAAAGGCTCTTCCTATATTATCTCAGAAGCGCTGTGTATGATTTTCACAGTGGTCAGCTTGCAGAACCGTCCTATCTGTGACACAGTTCTAAATTGAAAACCTAAAGGATGTTTGTTCCTTTTAAACTGAAGATGCCTTGCAGGTAGGGGCTACTTCTTGCGTATCTCTGCATCCTTCACAGTGCATTTGAAATCACGGCATTTTAAGTATGTTGCCTTCAGGAATTAACTTAGTAAGAAATATGCTTTTCCTGAGCCAAGAGAGTGGTAGAACTCATCCTTCTTGCCTTCAGGAATAAATTTCAAGCCACACACACACAGAATTTGAGTCTGTTTTATTATACAATTAGCTTTAAAATCACTTTAAATAAAACACCAAAATGAAAACTGATGCTTTTTTTACAGTAAACATGAAAACCTATAGAAATTTTAAGCTATCCATATAACTTTTTAAAAAAGAAATCCCAAATATTATGTCACTTAACTCTTACATACCTCAAAATGCATCTCTAAATAAAATGAATACTTTCTTACAAAATGATTATCACACCCTACAAAATTATCAAAAATTCTTTGGTATTGCTAATACTCAGTCCTTTTTTTTTTTTTTGAGACAGAATCTTGCTCTGTCACCCAGGCTGGAGTGCCATGGCACAATCTCAGCTCACTGCAACTTCCACCTCCCAGGTTCAAGCGATTCTCCTGCCTCAGCCTCCCAAGTAGCTGGGATTACAGGCGCACACCCACCATGCCTGTCTAATTTTTGTATTTTTGTAGAGACGGGGGTTTCACCATGTTGACCAGGCTGGTCTTGAACTCCTGACCTCAAACGATCTGCCCGCCTCGGCCTCCCAAAGTATTGGGATTACAGGCGTGAGCCACCGCGCCCAGCCAGACTCCGTCCATTTTCAAATTGTTCTACTGACTTAAAAATGTGTTTTTACGGCTGGGCTTGGTGGCCCAGGGGTGTAAATCCCAGCACCTTGGGAGGCCAAGGTGGGAGGATCGCTTAAACCCAGGAGTTCCAGACCAGCCTGGGCAATATAATGAAAGACCCCATCTCTATAAATAAGTAAATAAGTAAATAAATAAATAAATAAATAAATAAAATTAGCCAGCCATGGTAGTATGCACCTGTAGTCCCAGCTACTCAGGAGGCTGAGGTGGAAGGATTGCTTGAGCCCAGGAGGTTGAGGCTGCAGTGAGCTGTGATCAAGCCACTTCACTCCAGCCTTGGTGACAGATGAGACCCTCTCTCAAAAGTAAATAAAATAAAAATGGCTGGGCACGGTGGCTCATGCCTGTAATGCTAGTACTTTGGGAGGCCCAGGCAGGTGGATTGCCTGAGCTTAGGAGTTCGAGCCTGGGCAACATGGCAAAACCCAGTCTCTACTAAAAAACTACACAAAATTAGCCAGGCATGCTGGTGCACGCCTGTAGTCCCAGCTACTCAGGAGGCTGAGGCATGAGAATTGCTTGAGCCTGGGAGGCGGAAATTGCAGTGAGCCAAGATCATGCCACTGTACTACAGCCTGAGTGATAGTGGAAGACCCTGTCTCAATAAATAAATACATACATACATACATAAATACATAAATAAAACATGAAAATGTTTTCTTACTTTTGGTTTGTTAAAATCAAGACAAAATAAGATACTTCTTATATTTGCTTGTTATGTTTCTTAAGTCTTTCAAAAAAAGTTTTCTATATCACGTCATCAAGCAATGAAATTTTTTATTATGGAAATTTTCAAACATACATCAAAATGGAGAAAATTTTATAAGAAATCCCATGTACCCAGCTGGGCGGTGGCTCATGCCTGTAATCCCAGCACTGTGAGAGGCCAAGGCAGGCAGATCACCTGAGGTCAGGCGTTCGAGACCAGCCTGGCCAACATGGTGAAACCCTTTCTCTATTAAAAACACAAAAATTAGCAGGGCGTGGTGGTGCATGCCTGTAATCCTAGCTACTCGGGAGGCTAAGGCAGGAGAATTGCTTGAACCCAGGTGGTGGAGGTTGCAGTGAGCCGAGATGGTGCCATTACACTCCACCTTGGGCAACAGAGCAAGACTCCATCTCAACAAAAAAAAAAAAAAAAAAAAAGAAAAAGAAAGAAGAAGAAAGAAAGAAAGAAAGAAAGAAAGAAAGAAAGAAAGAAAGAAAGAAAGAAAGAGAAAGAAGGAAAGAAAAAAGAAATCCTATGTACCCACCACCTTGCTCTAATAATTTTTAATATTTTGCCAATCTTGTTTTATCTGTTCTCTTACATACACATACAAACACACATATATACTTTTTTAAAAAATTGAACTAAAATTATATCACAAAGTTTCCCATCATATCCATTTTTAGGTGTACAATTCGGTGGCATTAAGTGAATTCACAATGTTCTCCAAGTATCACCACTATCCATTTCCAGAACTTTTTCATCTTTCCAAATAGAAATTCTATACCCATTAAACAATAACTCTCCCTTCACCACTCTCCCCAGCCCCTGGAGACCTCTATTCTATTTTCTGTCTCTATAAATTTGCCTATTTTAGGTACCTCACATAAGGGAAATCATATATTTGCCCTTTTGTATGTGGCTTATTTCACTTAGCTGATGTCTTCAAGGTTCATCCATGTGATAGTAGCAGAATTTACTTCCTTTTTAAGGCTAGCACATTCACACTGTTTTTTTGTTTGTTTGTTTGTTGAGATGGAGTCTCATTCTGTTGCCCAGGCTGTAGTGCAGTGGTGCCATCTCAGCTCACTGCAGCCTCTGCCTCCCAGGTTCAAGTGATTCTCATACCTCAGCCTCCCAAATAGCTGGGATTACAAGCATGTGCCACCACACCAGGCTAATTTTTGTATCTTTAGTAGAGACGGGGTTTCGCCATATTGGCCAGGCTGGTCTCACACTCCTGGCCTCAAGTGATCCTCCCTCCTCGGCCTCCCAAAGTGCTGGGATTATAGGTGTCAGCCACTGCACCCGGCTTATCATACTCACACTTTTGAGTCAGATTCAGGTTTAACCGTTTTAACAAAAATACTTCATAGGTGGTGCTGTGTATTTTATATCACATCAAATAATGAGGCACACAAAGTCTGGCTGTCTCACTGAAGTGATACTAAGACAAATCAATGGATTTAGTTATTTACAACATGATCCCTCCATTTTGAAGTTCCACTTCACCTTTTTTTTTAATCTCTTTTTCTTTTAGAGACGGTCTCTCTCTATCACTCAGGCTGGAGTGCAGCGGTGCAATCACAGCTTATTACAGCCTCCACCCCCCAGGCTCAAGTGATCCTCCTACCTCAGCCTCCCAAGTAGCTGGGACCACAGGCACACCTGGCATTTTTAAATTTTTTTGTAGAGATGAGGTCTCACTATGTTGCCTAGGCTGGTCTCAAACTCCTGGGCTCAAGCGATTCTCCCACTTTGGTCTCCCAAAGTGCTGGGATTACAGGCATGAGCCACCATACCTGGCCCCACTTCACCTCTCTGTCTAATGGTTTCATCCACTGAAGATTGTCAAATGAATCTGTCATTTCATTACAGGCTACATAAATTGTAATTTTCTAATTCTATTAAGCCTTCCGCATTCACTAGCTGGAATTCTGTAAAATGAAATTTGCACTCATCATCTACGGCTACTTGGTTATCCTGAACTCGTTACGGTTCATGGAGGAAAGGAAGAATATATTATATTTTTTCCATTTGTTTGATGATTTGCAGAGTAATGAATTGGTGCCCTATTTTTTTCTAATGTTCCATGTGTTTTATTTCCTTGCAGGTGGGGAGGGAGGGCCCTCTCTCTATCATGCACCATTATACACTTCTGAATTTTTATATATTCATTATGGTTCAGTCATCTCATTTCTTATTCTGCCATGTTAGTGTGCTGCACCCATTAACTCATCATTTACATTAGGTATGTCTCCTACTGCTATCCCTCCACCCTTCCCCCACCCCACAACAGGCCCTGGTGTGTGATGTCCCCCTTCCTGTGTCCAGGTGTTCTCATTGTTCAATTCCCACCTATGGGTGAGAACATGTAGTGTTTGGTTTTTTGTCCCTGCGATAGTTTGCTCAGAATGATGGTTTCCAGCTTCATCCATGTCCCTACAAAGGACATGAACTCATCATTTTTTATGGCTGCATAGTATTCCATGGTGTATATGTGCTACATTTTCTTAATCCAGTCTATCGTTGTTGGACATTTGGGTTGGTTCCAAGTCTTTGCTATTGTCAGGTGTGGTGGCTCATGCCTGTAATCCCAGCACTTTGGGAGGCTGAGGGGAGAGGATCACAAGGTCAGGAGCTCGAGACCAGCCTGGCCAACACGGTGAAACCCAGTCTGTACTTAAATTAAAAAAATTAGCCGGGCATGGCTGCTCGGGAGGCTGATGCAGGAGAATTGCTTGAACCTGGGAGGCAGAGATTACAGTGAGCCAAGATCGCTCCACTGCATTCCAGCCTAGGCGAAAGAGCAAGACTTTGTCTCAAAAAAAAAAAAACAAAAACAGAAAGAAAAAAAAAAGTGTGAACATAGGACGTTATGGAGGAGTCCCTCCTAACTTAGCTCTGGAGTGTCAAGAAAGATTTTTAGAGAAAATGATAAATAAGCTGAGACTTGATGAGTTGAAGTTATTCAGGAAGAGGAAGAAGAGTACAGTAGTGTTCCAGAAGAGGGGCCATCATGATAGGCCCCAGAGGGAAGAGAACAGGGAGCTTCCTGAGAATTGTGCGAAGTTCATTTGGAGCAGGAGCTTAGGGCAAGAGTGAGGATGGACACAACGCTTGAGGACAGAAAAATAAAAAGAGATGTCATACACATTTTTTGTACGCTGTTTAGACTTTCACCTAAGGGCAATGGGAAGCCATTCAAAGGATTCCCGGGAAGAGTTACATGATCAGATTTGTGCTTCTGAAAGATTCCTCTGTTGTAATGGAGAATGGGCTGGAGAGGAGCAAGAGTGAAGGCAGAGAGACCAGCTAGGAAAACACTGTAGGAGCCCAGAACTGAGATAACTGGGCCTGAGCGAGTGACCATGGAAAGAAGTGGATGTTATCCAGAGATAGTAAAGGCGCAATAAATAAGGCATGCGATGACTGGCTGGATGCCGGAAACGGTGACGGGGAGAGAGGAGGCAAGGGTGATTTCCAGGACTCTGGCTTAGGTGATCTAGGGATAATGACATCATTCCCTGTGTTAGGAAGCACAAGACGAAAGTCAGGTTGCAGAGGGAAGATGCTGAGTTCTCTTTTGAATATGTTGACTTTAAGGTTCCTATGAGACATACAAAAGATGTCCAGTGGATACCTGTGTTTGCAGACTTAACCGTCAGAGCAGGCAGATGAATTAGAGGTATAACTGTGATAGCCACACATACAACACAGAGTTAGGGGAGGCAAAGAGGGCCGGGCATGGTGGCTCACACATGTAATCCCAGCACTTTGAGAGGCCGAGGCAGGAGGATCACCTGAAGTCAGACCAATCTAACCAACCTGGCCAACATGGTGAAACTCCTGTCTCCACTAAAAAATACAAAAATTAGCCAGGTTTGGTGGCGGGCGCCTGGAGTACTAGCTACTTAGGAGGCTGAGGCAGGAGAATCTCTTGAGCCCAGAAGGTGGAGGTTGCAGTGAGCCAAGATTGTGCCACTGCACTCCAGCCTGGGAAACAGAGTGAGACTCAGTTTCAAAAAAAGGAGAGGCAAAGAGGAGAGAAAAATCCCCCATGCAACTCTATCATACATCATCACTTCTTACCTATATGGCTTTTGACTTCCAATAGCAGGACTGAACTCACTAGCATAGAAGGGATCTTGTAAAAGGGTAGCTTTCTGAAAAAGGAAAAAGTAGAAATTGTTAGAATTTTTATTTACTGAAGATCAATTCCCCCACCTTTAGTCAATGTTATGTATCTATTCTTTAAGCCCTCCTATAGTATACGATTTGTTTATAAAACTCATTTATTGTTTAATAATACCACAGGGAATTTTTTTCTTATCTAGTTTTTTAAAAGTTTTAAATATAATACTTGCTCATTATAAAATGAAATTATTTAGGCCGGGCGCGCTGGCTCATGCCTATAATCCCAGCACTTTGGGAGGCCAAGGCGGGCAGATCACGAGGTCAGGAGATCGAGACCAACCTGGCGAACACTGTGAAACCCCATCTCTACTAAAAATACCAAAAAAATTAGCCAGGCGTGGTGGCACGCGCCTGTAGTCCCAGCTACTCAGGAGGCTGAGGCAGGAGAATGGCATGAACCCAGGGGGCGGAGCTTGCAGTGAGCAGAGATTCACACCACTGCACTTCAGCCTGGGCAACAGAGCGAGACTCTGTCTCAAAAAAAAAAAAAAAAAAAAAAAGAAATTATTTATCAAAATCACACAGTTTAGATAAAGTAAAATATAAAATTCTCTGTTTTTCCCTACCCCTTCCATCCCACTACACAAAATGTCTGATCATGAAGCCAGGTACCATGGCTCACACCTGTAATCTCAGCTACTTCGGAGGCTGAGGCAAGTGGATCGAAAGAGTCCAGGAGTTGGGGGCTGCAGTGAGCTATGATTGTGCCACTACACTCCAGCCTGGGCAACAGAGCAAGACCTTGTGTCTAAAATTTTTTAAAGTATCTATCATCTGTTTGGTTTAGGTCCTTCCAGGCATATAAAGACATATGAATTATAAACACATAAATTTATAGTATTTATATATTTTTATAATATATATTTAATCCTAAATTATATCGCATATATTAATCTGGAACTTGATTTAACTTAATATATGGTGGATGGTTTTTCATGTCTGTGTATATAGATTTACCGATTTATAGCCCGGCGCAGTGGCTCACACCTATAATCCCAGCACTTTGGGATTCCAAGGTGGGCAGATCACAAGGTCAGGAGTTCGAGACCAGCCTGGCCAACATGGTGAAACCCCATCTCTATTAATAATACAAAAATTAGCCGGGCATGGTGGCACATGCCTGTAATCCCAGCTACTCAGGAGGCTGAGGCAGGAGAATCGCTTGAACCTGGGAGGCGGAGGTTGCCAAGATCACACCATTGCACTCCAGCCTGGGCAACGAGAGCGAAACTCTGTCTCAAAAAAAAAAAAAAAAAAAGATTTACCGATTTACTTTTTTTTTTTTTTTTTTGGGACGGAGTCTTGCTCTGTCAGGCTGGAGTGCAGTAGCGCGATCTCGGCTCACGGCAACCTCCGCATCCCAGGTTCAAGCTATTCTCCTGCCTCAGCCTCACGAGTAGCTGGGACTATAGGCGCCCGCCACCATGCCTGGCTAATTTTTTCTATTTTTTAGTAGAGACGGGGTTTCACCGTGTTAGCCAGGAAGATCTCGATCTCCTGACCTCCTGATGCGCCCGCCTCGGCCTCCTGAAGTGCTGGGATTACAGGAGTGAGCCACCGCGCCCGGCCAGCTTTTTGTTTTTTCTTTTTTTTTTTTTTTTTTTTTTGAGACTGAGTTTCACTCTTGTTGCCCAGGCTGGAGTGCAATGGCATGATCTTGGCTAACTGCAACCTCCGCCTCCCAGGTTCAAGCAATTCTCCTGCTTCAGCTTCCTGAGTAACTGGGATTACAGGCACCCACCACCACAGCCAGCTAATTTTTGTATTTTTAGTAGAGACGGGGTTTCACCATGTTGGCCAGGCTGGTCTCAAACTCCTGACCTCAGGTGATCCACCCGCCTCAGCCACCCAACCTGTCTTGTGCTTAATATCAGAGTGGTGTAGTGGGTGGATGGTGGCAGGGAAGATATGTGCTTTTTCTTACTACTTTTGTCATTGTTCTACGTTTTTTTTTTTTTTTTTTTTTTTTTTTTTAAGCAGCCTTTCTTCCCTCCCCAAATATTTACGTTTTCCTTAAATCCAGAATTTTAATTTAGGGTATCCCATATTTAGCTTTGTAGCAGCTATCTTCACAAATTATGTACTACTGAAGATAAAGGGATTGTATTACTCTTTTAATAATTACTTATTTTTTAAACCAATTCTAATAAAAAGGTCCCTAAATGGGAGTTCTGACTCTGTCCCTAAAGTTATACAACCTTGAGTAAATCACTTAAAAATGTTGTGTTTCAGCCAGGCGTGGTGGCTCACGCCTGTAATCCCAGCCTTTGGGAGGCCGAGGTGGGCGGATCACCTGGGGTCAGGAGTTCGAGACCAGCCTGCCCAACATGGCAAACCCCGTCTCTACCAAAAATACAAAAATTAGCTGGGTGTGGTGGTGGTGGGCACCTGTAATCCCAGCTACTCAGGAGGCTGAGGCAGGAAAATCACTTGAACCCAGGAGGTAGAGGTTGCAGTGAGCCGAGATCACACCACTGCACTCCAGCCTGGGTGACAAGAGCGAAACTCCATCTCAAAAAAAAAAAAAGATTGTGCTTCAGTTTCCTCATTTATGAAATAAGGACTTAACCTAGTGATTTCTAGATAAATTGATCTGATCCTACAACAAGGTCTCCTCCATCAACCCACTTTCTATAGCACAGCTAAGCAATACAGAATCATACTGACAACGTTGAACCTTACCTGAGGTCTTTGTCACCCCAGCAACCGCAAAAGACCACCTGCTCACACATATTCCAAGATAAGACCTGTCTCCCTCCTTCCTCGTGACTTCCATGACCCACCTTACCTACCTCTACAAAACCCCAGGTGTTTTTTTGTTTGTTTTTTTGTTTTGTTTTTTTGAGATGGGGTCTCCCTCTGTCGCCCTGGAGTGCAGTGGCGCAATCTCAGCTCACTACAACCTCCGCCTCTGGAGTTTAATTGATTCTCGTGCCTCAGCCTTCCAAATAGCTGGGATTATAGGCACGCACCACCACATCCAGCTAATTTTTGTATTTTTTAGTAGAGACAGGGTTGCACCATCTTGGCCAGGCTGGTCTCAAACTTCTGACCTCAAGTGCCACCTCGGCCTCCCAAAGTGCTGGGATTACAGGCATGAGCCACCATGCCCATCCAGAAACTGCTCATTAATGAGCATTTTTCACTATTGCAATCACCTAAATAAAATCATCTCCTTAATTGTTCAGTACATTTTGTTTTTCACAATATTATTAAATTCCAAGGCTAAATTTCCAAAATGGGAGGTAAAGGAGGGAGGAGGGCTTGTTTGCTCTAAAAAATAAAAATATAAAAATTCAGGTTAAGGTTAACTTAGGGCGACACTTACTATAATATAATTGTTCCATGAACTTTTTAAGTGCAGAAATATTGATGAGGTTGTGGAAATAACATACAAATGAAGTTCTGACTCCTTTTTCTCTAAATTTGAGTTGCTCCGTGAAGGGGAATCTAGGAGGGAATTTCCTAAGTAAAACTCATTTCCGTTCCCATTGCACTTGAAAGGAATTTCACTTATGGAGTTGTTGTGATCTGGAAGTCCCTGGGGTTCTTTTGTGTTTGTTGTGCAAGATGGCTCGCCGACAGCCCCGCCAGTTGTTGGTGCAGACTGAGAGCTCCTCCTGGAGGGGCAAGGTAGGGGTCGAAAGGCACCTTGGCCATGAAGGGACAGCTTTTTGAGGCCTGGACGAGGACAGAGAGTTGAGTCCTTGGATGGTGTACTGCTCTCCTGCTGGTCCCTGTCAGGTAGAATTTAGTGTTAAACATGACATGCAAAATTTCACAGTAGGCAACAAAGAGAACCGGTAGTTTAAGACTGAACACAAATGTTTTCTCACAAAAGGGATGCTTGTTAAAACAAGGAAGTCATTGAACCTCGCTGGTAATAACCCATTGACTAGAGGAGATTTGATACTGCAATCTTTTAGTATACTTTTCTGTTTTCAGAAATAAACTGTATTTCTGAAATACATTTTATTTCATAGAATGAAGCACTTTATATATTGAAAGCATTGTGCCTGTCCTTCATGGAGCCCTGATATTTCCACTGAAAGGACTTTTTCATTCTAGTTTTGAAACCTGATTGTCCTTTAATTGTACATTGCTAATGGATCCTATAAAGAAAAAAAAATTCAAATAGGGATATGAAGAGAGGGGTTTTGTTTGTTTGTTTGAGACAGGGTCTCACTCTGTCACCCAGGTTGGAGTACAGTGGTGCGATCTGAGCTGTCTGTAACCTCCACCTCCCAGGCTCAAGTGATCCTCCCACCTCAGCCTCGTGAGTAGTTGGGACTACAGGCATGTGCCACTATGCCCAGCTAATTTTTGTATTTTTTTGTAGTGATGGTGAGACACACGACTAGTTGGATTTCCTAGTCCAACTAAGAATCCCTAAGCCTAGCTGGGAAGGTGACCACTTCCACCTTTAAACACGGGGCTTGCAACTTAGCTCACACCCAACCAATCAGATAGTAAAGAGAGCTCACTAAAATGCTAATTAGGCAAAAACAGGAGGTAAAGAAATAGCCAATCATCTATCGACTGAGAGCACAGTGGGAGGGACAATGATCGGGATATAAACCCAGGCATTCCAGCCAGCAACAGCTACCCTCTTTGGGTCCCCTCCCTTTGTATGGGAGCTCTGTTTTCACTCTATTAAATCTTGCAACTGCTCTCTCTTTTCGTCTGTGTTTGTTACAGCTCGAGCTGAGCTTTCGCTCGCGGTCCACCACTCCTGTTTGCCGCCGTGGCAGACCCGCCACTGACTTCCATCCCTCCGGATCCCGCAGGGTGTCTGCTGTGCTCCTGATCCAGTGAGGCGCCCAGTGCCGCTCCCAAACCGGCTAAAGGCTTGCCATTGTTCCTGCACTGCTAAGTGCCCAGGTTCGTCCTAATCAAGCTGAACACTAGTCACTGGGTTCCACGGTTCTCTTCCGTGACCCACGGCTTCTAATGGAGCTATAACACTCACAGCAAGGCCCAAGATTCCATTCCTTGGAATCCGTGAGGCCAAAAACCCCAGTTCAGAGAACACGAGGCTTGCCACCATCTTGGAAGCGGCCTGCCATCATCTTGGGAGCTCTCGGAGCAAGGACACCCGGGTAACAATGGGGTCTCACTATGTTGTCCAGGCTGGTCTCAAACTCCTGGGCTCAAGTGATCTGCCCACCTCTGCCTCCACCTCCCAAAGTGCTGGGATTACAGGCCTGTGCCACTGTGCCTGGCCTGAGATTTTTTTAAATGATGTTTTCTTTAATTCCCCTCCTGCTAATACTCTTCTGATTTTCCCAATAGCATTAGCACTTTTTTCAGAATCAATGCTGTGTCCTTTACTTTCCCTATTCTCTCCAGTTCACCATGACCTTTCTTTACTTTGCTGCACAAGGAAACAAGTTGGAGAAACTAAGAAGTCACAGAGTATGGTGAGACCTAAATTCCAGTCCTGGCTCTGCCACTTAATGGTTATGTGACCTTTGTTAAACAAAGTTTATGAGAGGCCATTGTTTTCAACTAGCCTCCTGCATGAGGCCCCAGCAAAACAGACCAAAACAGAAGGGAGTCCCTTGTGCTTAGTACCAGTAATCAAACTGAACTTGGAAACTGACCAGTTTTCCAGAAGAACAGATTCCACTCACCCTCAGTCAATAATGAAGTAGTGTCCTCTGTTTTCACCCTATAAGAACAGTAACTTTGAAACAAGCAATCCAATTTTTATCTCGTTTCAGCTTACTTCAGCCTTTCTGTGCCTATAAAGTCAACCTCCTCTGCTCAGCTTTTCAGACCACTTCTTCCAATTCTAGAATCACAAATAAAACTAAATCTATGCTTATTTTGTCTTTTGACATCTTAGTGGACCCAGGACTTCATTTCCTAATTTTAAAATAGAAACAATAATAGCACCCATCTCATAAGGTTTCTGTGAGGATACATGCAATGAGTTTGCAAAACTGGAAACAATATGTGCAAGCTATTACTATTACCCTATATTGCCTTCAGTTGATGGTTTATCTTTTTTTTTATTTCAATAATTTTGGGGGGAAGTTTATCCTTTTACATTGTTATCTTCTCTCTCCCATAAGATTAGAACCTCCACTATAGTGGAAAACTACTTTGTTTTGTAGAGATGGGGGTCTCACTACATTGCCCAGGCAGGTCTTAAACTCCTGTCCTCAAGTGATCCTCCTGCCTCAGTCTCCCAAATTGCTGGGGTTACAGGCATGAGCCACTGTTCCCAGCTTGAAATCTCTCTTTTATTTTTACAAACTTAAAAATTTTTTGTAGAGATGGGGTCTCACTATGTTGCCAGGGCTGGTCTCAAACTCCTGGGTTCAAGCAATCCCCCTGTCTCAGCCTCCCAAAGTGCTGGGATTACAGGTGTGAGCCACTGCACCCTGCCCCAGCCTACAATTTCTTAAGTGGAATTTTTAACTCATTTATTTTTTTAAACTCTCTTATTTCTTGGTGAATACAGTAAAACCTGTAAATACAGCTTTAGAGCAGACCTCTAAAGTCTGCTTTAGCTCAGTTGCATGCACTTTGATATGTATTGGCATTAAGTTCTAAGTATCTTTTAATTTCCTTTATTATTTTCAGCAGTTTGATCATGATGTGTTTGGGTGTGGAATTTTTTTGAGTTTATCTTTTTGGGGGTTCACTGAGTTTCTTGAACCTGTAAGTGTATATCTTTTGCCAAATTTAGAGAATTTTCTGTCATTATTCCTCCAAATACTTTTTCTTTTCATTATTTTTTTTTACATTTATTTAATTAATTATTATTACTATTATTTGTAGAGACAGAGTCTCACTATGTTACCCATGCTGGTTTTGAACTCCTGGGCTCAAACAGTCGTCCTGCCTAGGCCTCCCAAAGTGCTAGGATTACAGGCATGAGCCATTGTGCCTGGCTATTTTTCTGCACTATACTTTTTCTCCTCTCCTTCTAAGACTCTGAGGACATGAATACTAGATCTTTTTATACTGCCACACAGTACCCTGAGATTCTGTTTGTCTTTTCCTTCCATCTTTATTCTCTTTTTTTCAGACTAGATAATTTCTATTCATCTATCTTCAATTTCAATGACTTTCCCCTGTCATCTCCATTCCAGCTATTGAGCCATTCAGTGAATTTTTAAAATTTCAGTTATTGTAGTATGTTTCTCATTCTAAACTTTCCATTTGGTCCCTTTTTTATGTCTTCTATTTCTCTGCTAAGACTTTCTGTCTTTCCATTTGCTTCAAAGGGGTTCATACTTATTTCTTGGAGCATGGTTATAATAGTTCCCTCAAAGTCTTTGGTTGAGCCAGGCATGGTGGCTCATGCCTGTAATCCCTGCACTTTGGGAGGCCAAGGTGGGAGGATCACTTGAGGCCCAGGAGTTCAAGACCAACCTGGCCAATATAGCAAGGCCCCGTTTCTATTAAAAAAAAAACGTCTTTCGTAATTCGAACATCTGTGTCATCTTGGGATTGTTATCCGTTGTCTTGTCCTTCATAAAATGTTGAAATTTTCCTAGCTCTTCAAATGTCAAGCAATTTTTATTGCATCTGGGACATTTTGAATATTATGTGATTCTGGGTCTTACTTAAATTCTATGGAGAAAATTGATTTTTTTAAAAATCAGGCAATCAATTGTTGTATGTGTTCCATTCAGGATTTTTACTTGCATTCAGTAGAGAAGGTGGAGGGAAGTGTGCTTACTCCAGCTTGATCTGAATCAAAACCTCCTTGATTAATTTTATTAATATCAAAATTAAAATTATATTCAATAAAGACACCACATAGATAAAGCTAACAGGTAGCCAACAAAATGGGGGGTGATATTCGTAATGTCTAAAACCAACAAGCAGATTAATATATAGAGTGTACAAAACACTTCTGCTCCTGACTATATATGCAGTGAAAAATTTCAAACAGGTATATAAAGGGAAGGCAGAGAGAGGCGAAAAGGAAAAGAAGATAGGAATAAAAGGATGGAGGAGAGTGAAGAGGAGAGGAAGAAAGTATATTGATTCTACCTCAATGGTCAATAGTTTTTTTATATTTTAATAAATATTTGTTAACAGTAATAAACTGAGAAAATTATATTAGTATATATTAATATATAAGAGAATATATCACTGGGCATGGTGGCTCACACCTGTAATCATAGCACTTTGGGAGGCTGAAGTGGGTAGATTGCTTGAGTTCAGGAGTTGGAGACCAGCCTGGGCAACGTGGCAAAACCCTGTCTCTATGAAAAATACAAAAAAAATTGCCTGAGGGCTGTGGCTCACGCCTGTAATCCCAGCACTTTGGGAGGCTGAGGTGAGTGGATCATTTGAGACCAGGAGTTCAAGACCAGCCTGGCCAACATGGCAAAACCCCGTCTCTACTAAAAATACGAAAATTCGCTGGGCATGGTGCCACATGCCTGTAATCCCAGCTACTTGGGAGGCTGACACACGAGAATCGATTGAACCTGGGAGGTGGAGGTTGCAATGAGATTGCACCACTGCACTCCAGCCTGGGTGACAGGGTGAGACTCTGCCTCAAAAAGAAAACACAAAAAATTAGCCAGGCATGGTGGTGCGCGCCTGTAGTCCCAGCTACTTGGGGGACTGCAGTGGGAGGATCACTTGAGCCCAGGAGGTTGAGGCTGCAGTGAGCTGAAATCTTGCTACTGCACTCCAGCCTGGGTGACAAAGTGAGACCCTATCTAGAAAAAAAAAGAGAGAGAGAATATATCTATTTAATATTTTCAGTTTAGTTTGAGAAATATCAAGAAATAAAGACTTAGAACAAATATTGGAGTCTTTGAATCTTTTCTCTTGAGTTTCTAAACATCCTGGATTCATACATTTACACACGTAGTATATTTACATAAACACAGGACTTGGTCCTATAATAGAACTAGAACAATCTATTGTATAAGAAATTCTTAGAAAATTAAGAATGGTACCTCATGCCATATTATTACACAACAGCATTTTTATTTTTTAAATAGTACAGTATTACTAGTGAGAGTAGAAAAAGAAGAAAGCCCCCCGGGGGCTTGATCAAAGATTCTGAGGATGCTGAGTAGTGATTATTCTGTGATTGACTTACTGATCATCAGCAGTAATAAAAGAGCTATGTTTTATAATAATACAGACTCACTATGTGCCACACAGAGTTTAAGCACCTTATATGTACATGATTTAGCCCTTACATATTATGACTGTGGGATAGGTACTATTATGAGCCCTTCCACCTATGAGAAGAGTCAAGCCTGGAAAGATTAAATAGCTAGCTTAAGGCAGAGTCAGGATTTGAAGTCAGCCAATATAGCTCCAGAGCCTGAATCTTTATCTACTATGAGAGAGGAATATGAGAGGGGTATTTAAAGGCCTGTTGTTTACTACTACCCTGAACAGTAATCATACTTATGCAAGTCTGATGTCCCAAGATAACAACGTCCTTCTTGTGGCCTGCAGCTTCTCATCATTAGGCCTAAAAAATGGCACCTAGGAGGTGTTTCAAATCTCTGTACATGATAACATCCTTTAGTCCTCTACTTAGTGTTTTCTATCCCACCCTGCCTTTTGTTTAGGCTTCTAATTCAAATGTTTAATTACTGAGATGACAGTGCTAGAAAACTATGGTACAGTAGACCCAGCTCCCTCTTCACTCTCCTTGTCTGGAAACTACTCCTCTCCTCTATAAACAGAGCACACAGAAGCTGCCATGTTTTTAAAGACCCTGATTTGTCGGCTGTGGTGAATATTTTTCAGCAGTGTGTCATTTATTCAAGCTGGGCAATCAGAGACTTTCTTCAGGATTTAAAAATTCAATACAAGAAAGTGTGTGAGTTAGACTTTGTCTGGTGGTAGAAGCTGTAAAATGTGAATTTAAGACAGTCGGTGACTCGTGTGCTGCCCCATGGAGGATGTGGTGTTTAGGGAGAGAAGATGCAATTGACACACAAACATCAGAGAAGGAGACAGGGACTGAGTCCTGGGACACTCAAGCCCCCAGTTCCAGCTGTGTCTAAATTCCGTTCTCACCATTCCTACATTCCCAGGATTCCATTTCTAAACTTTACTGAGTTTGCTCACCATTGTATTAATACATTTAAAATAGAACACAGAGCCCAGCAATTCGAATATGCCAGATTAGACTGACAGATAGATCTATGTCTGTATCTATATCTGTATATATTTCCATTTCTAAATATATCTGTTGAATGAATACTGAATTTCATGAGTTGACCCAGTAATTCCAATAAATTCCCTTTTTAAATCTAAAATGCATTTCTGTCACTTTTAGCAGAGTTTTAACCTCCACAGTAACCTAAAACAACTACTGCAGACATTTGCTTTTTTTTTTTTTTTTTTTTTGCCTAAACAGGGTCTTACTCTGTCACCCAGGCTGGAATGCAGTGGTGTGAGTAGCTTGGACGAGAGGGACATGCCACCAGCCCAGCTAATTTTTCTTTTTTGTTTGTTTGTTTAAGAGATGGGGTTTCATCATGTTGCCCAGGCTGGTCTTGAACTCTTGGGCTCAAACAATCTACCCACCTTGGCCTCCCAAAGTGCTGGTATTACAGGCGTGAGCCATCATGCCCAGCTGCAAACATTAACTAAAAAGCTCTTTTATTTTTCTAAATTGGAGGAAAACAATGGAACTGTCAAAGTATCCTAGAAATGTGGGGAATTACATGCTGAAATGAAGACTTGACTCTGGGAGCATGTGGATGCCTATTCCTAGAACTGCCCCTCCCTCAATCCTTCCAATTACAAAGACCGTGTTAAGAATTTCACTCAGTGCCCTGCTACAAGGCAGAGCCCTCCCCGCAGAAGCTCATAAGTCACATTCTTCAGGGCAATAATGGAAATACATCAACTCTGTCCAAACATGGTTTATTATTACATGGATTTAGAGCAAATCACACTCCCACAAGCCAATATTATGAAAGCCAGGCTAGGTTGTAAAGAATGTGATTATTCATTCAACAAATATTAAGCACCTAGTATGTACCAAGCACTGGGCCAACACTAGAAATATATCAGTGCACAAGAATATCTAGGTCCCAGCTCTCATGGAGCTTGCATTCTAGTGGGAAGACAGACAATAAGCAATGAACATGTAGTTATAACTTATGAAAGTGCAATGAAATCAACACAATAGTCTGATAAAGAAAACCTGTGTGTGTTTGTTGACAGGTAGCATACTTCAGACTAGGTGATCAAGCAAGAACTCTCTGGGATAAGGACATTTAAGCTGAGATCTGAAGGATGAGAAGGAGTGAGCCATGTGAAAAGCGATGTTAAGAGGGGTAAGAAGTTCAAAGGTCTGAGCTGGAAAGAGTTGCAGTGCTCTAACTATTGAGATGAGCAAGAGAAGTAAGAGATGAAGCTGCAGCGGTAGGCAACGGCCAGGTCTTGCAGGGATGTCTAGACATGGTAAAAGCTTTATTTGCTGTGCAATGGCATACCACTGAAAGGTTTTAAGCAAGAAAGGGACATTTGGAAAAGATCATTTTGTCTTTAAGGTGGATAATGGATTCAGGCAGAGGCAGACAGGTACTGAGAATGGAAGTGGAGAGCGTAGTTAGAGGTGTTGCAGAAGTGATGAGAGATGATGGTGGAGTTTTGGCAGTGGAGATAGAAGTTGATGGGTGAGTTAGAGATATATTATGAACTCAGGAGTTCCAATAATCCAGGGGAAGATTGATGTCATTGTAGATTATTTAGGCCAGCAATTCTCAAACCTTGGTAGCTAGCTAACAGAATCATCTAGATAGCTACCAAAAACAGACGACTGAACACTGTCCCTAAAGCTGAGGATTCAATAGCCTGGAGTAGAGCCTAGGAGTCTGTACTCTCCATGAGCCCTTGGGAGATTCTTATCCATGGCCAAGATTGAAATAAACATGGACTTTTGCCATTATTCCAGGTCAGCTTTATTTCCACACCCCAGAAGATCTAGGCTAAGTCCTCACATCGCCCAGTCAGCATGTGTTAAGAGTGTAGACTAATTTCAAAGCAGTAACACTACATTAAGCAGCAGCAGTGGAGCTGGGCATAGTGGCGCATACCTGTAATCCCAGCTACCTAGGAGGTTGAGGCTTTAGTGAGCCATAATCACACCACTGTACTCGGCCTAGGCAACAGAGCAAGACCCTGTCTCAAAAAAAAAAAAAAAAAAAAAAAGAACAAAAGAAGCAGCAGCAATGAGTGTCCCAGATTCTGACTTTCTGATAAGTAAATTCAAGCCCCTACAGTCTATTTAACTTTACACAGAAGGACTACTGGGGGAAAATAAGATCTCATATTCAATTGACTTCCCTAACTAACCTTGTATGGGATACTTTGTTAAGAAAGTTTTCTAAAAGTGTGTGGTTTTATCTTTTTGTAAAAGGCAGAATAGTACGTGTACATGAATCTTTGATAATTTAGGTCCTTCTGAACTTCAGGATTATCTTCATTAATATAGTCTGGAGCTGAAATTGACGAGTTGGCCTGAAACAGCAGGCTCCCAAAGGCAGAAGCCAAAAGAAGGGGCGACTTTAGTGCCCCCACTCCCGAGGATCTCCAATAGTCTTCCCCTGAGTGAGCCACCACAAATAAATATCTATGCCACATTAAAACAACATATCTGTGCCTGCTAAGGAAAAAAGAGTTTCCATCTACCCCACATAAACATACAGTCTAGGTAAATGAATTCCCTAATCTCCCATATTGCTGCCCCAAAGATCTTTTTTATAGAAATTCCAGAACCATCACTGACTCCAGGAAGGATCTAACACCAGTCCAAATCCTCTTCTATATATATGGGTATAAACCTAAAATTCTACTAGTTTTTTTCTGCCTGTAGCCAAGATTGAGTAATACGGACTATATATACACTCCCACCTGAAACAACCAAAAATTGGACAAAATATATGCAAAAATAGATTTCAAGACACTAGACACCAGGCAATAAAAGACAATGGGCCCTGGTAGGTGGGAAATAATCAAGGTGAGACCTAACGACTGCTCGTTTACTGCCTTGAAAAAAGTCTCCAGGGCGCAGTGTAGAGAAGAGGGGGGTGATACATACTGATTGTGGTAATGGTTTCATGGGGAGATATATATGATAAAACATATATGCACAGTTTATTGTGTGTCAATCACACCTCAGTAAAGCTGTTACAACAAAATTCTACAACTAGAACTTCTTTCCTGGAGCTGCTGGCTTTCATGCCTGCTAAAATGGAAATCCTACCAAAGGAATAACCATTTTAAATCTGTATTATTAAATTATCACAATGTTCTGGGCACGGTGGCTCATGCCTGTAATCCCAGCACTTGGGACCACTGCCAGCCGAGGCGGGTGGATTACAAGACTGGGAGTTCGAGACCAGCGTGACAAACATGGTGAAACCCCATCCCTACTAAAAATACAAAAGAATTAGCCGGGTGTGGTGGCAGGTGCCTGCAATCTCAGCTACTCAGGAGGCTGAGGCAGGAGAATCGCTCAAACCCAGGAGGCGGAGGTTGCAGCGAGCCAAGATTGAGCCACAGCACTCCAGCGTGGGCGACAGAGCTAGACTCCGTCTCAAAAAAAAACAGAAAGAAAGAAATTATCACAATATGGTATCAGTAAAAACCCAAACATAAAATGTACAGGAAGAGCAAGGATACTTGCTAGGTGGTATGGTTTGAATATTTGTCCCCTCCAAAACTTACATTGAAATTTAATCCCCAGTATGGCAGTATTGAGAGGTGGGGCCTTTAAGAGGTGACTGGGTAGTGAGGGCTCTGCCCTCATAAATGGATTAATCAATTCATGGATAAGTGGGTTAATATGTTAATGTGTTATCATAGGAATGGAATTGGCTTTATAAGAAGAGGAAGACAGACTTGAGCTTGCATGCCCAGTCCTCTTGCCATGTGATGTCCTGCACAGCCTAGGAACTCCGCTGAGTGTCCCCACCAGCAAGAAGGCTCTCAGCAGATACAACTACTTGACCTTGGCCTTCTCAGCCTCCGTAACTGTAAGAAATACATTCTTTTCCTTATCAATTAGCCAGTTTCAGGTATTCTGTGATACACAACAGAATACAGATTGAGATACTAGGGAAGGCTAGAGAGAGGACAGCACAGAGAACAGAGAAAGAGCACAGAATGGGAGAAATGGAAACAAATCTTGACCATTTGACAAGTGTGTTGAGAGCTGTAAGTAGCCAGGGTAGTTCCATGAAAATGCATGGTAACCATGGCTCATATTTACCTATGTAACAAATCTGCATGTCCTGCACATATATCTCAGAACTTAACATAAATAAAATAAAATTTTTAAAAAAGAAAATGTGTAGTGGTATTTTTTCGTTGCCACAATAAATGGGGAGCATTATTGGCACTTAGTGGACAAAAGCCAAGGAAGCTGAAGTTTCACAATGTGTGGCCCCATTCTGCACAGGTACAAACGGTACCACACAAATACCAGTAACACCCCTTGAGAAATCTGGTGAAAAGAATTCAGCTACACAGGCTGTTGGTTCCTTCTCCAGTGCTAGAATTTTAAAGGGGTCTCAATGAGCATTTTGAGCTGTGGTTTGCCATGCTAAATAGAACACACTAGACAATTCTGTCTTAGTAAGTTTTTTTGATGTTTAGCTTCAAATATAATCAGAACCTCCAAAGCCTTGAGAACACTGACAGGAACACAGAACTCCTTAACCTTGAACTTACTTAAGCACCTTTAAGAATATTAGTTACTGCAGCCACTGTCCAACAATTTTCTTATCCAGAATAATTGGCCCTAAGGTTAAAATTCTACAAAGCAAATTGGTAATGTGTTTAGGAAAAATCAACTTCCTAAGCCTTTTTTTTTTTTTTTTGGTGAGAAAGGAAGTTATAATAATAATGAAATTTAGGTTTGGAAGAGACCTCATAGGTCCTCTTGTTCAAACTGTGAGGGAGGGTGGGAATGACAGAAAGTGCAGTGAGAAAAGGCCTCTCCCCAGCAAGCTAAGAAACACAGCATGGCCCACCACGGGTTTGTGAATATCCCCAGTTAGGATTTCACTTTTTCTGAACAGCATTTTGCAATGCTTTTCTAATCTGGTTATTTCCCCTTGCTATGACCTGTCTTTCTAGGATCCAATTCATATTAATTTTCCCTATGCCTCTATATCCCTTGACTGGCAGCTCCCGGAATCCTACACTCCCCTCTTCCTTCTAATATCTAAATAGAGAAATTGTGTAACAGTATCACACTTTGGCCATGCACAGTGGCTCATGCCTGTAATCCAAGCACTTTGGGAGGCTGAGGTGGACGAATCACGAGGTCAGGAGTTCGAGACCAGCCTGGCCAACATGGTGAAACTCCATCTCTACTTAAAATACAAAAAATTAGCTGAGCTCGGTGGTGGGCGCCTGTAATCCCAGCTACTCGGGAGGCTGAGGCAGGAGAATCACTTGAACCCAGGAGGTGGAGGTTGCAGTGAGCCGAAATTGAGCCACTGCACTCCAGCCTGGGCGACAGTGCAAGACTCCATCTCAAAAAAAAAAATACAGCATCACACTTTAACTTAAGCAACTTAAGAAACTCCTTTTTTTTTGTCCAGGTGCGGTGGCTCAGGACTGTAATCCCAACACTGGGAGGCTGAGGTGAGCAGATCACTTGAGGTCAAGAGTTTGAGATCAGCCCGGTCAACAGAGCAAAACCCCATCTCTACTAAAAATACAAAAAATTAGACAGGCGTGGTGGTGGGCGCCTGTGATCCCAGCTACTCAGGAAGCTGAAGCAGGAAAATTGTTTGAACCTGGGAGGCAGAGGTTGCAGTGAGGACAGATCACACCGCTGCACTCCAGCCTGGGTGACAGAGCGAGACTCAGTCTCAAAAAAAAAAAGAAACTCCTTTTTCTCCTTTTTAAATTTACCCAGACTTCTTTCCCACCTTCTAGACTGAAATTTCAATGCCAGATGAACTTCTCCACCAGATAAACCCACTAGGACCTCCAGCTTAACCTGTTTAAACAGTACTTGAGCATGATCCCTTCTGACATCCTTATTTCTTTGAAGGGCATCGCAATTCAGTCACCCCAGCTGGAAACCACAGTAGTTTCTCTTTCCATCTCTCCTATTTCCATCAACTGTTAGTATTGTGGATTCTGCCTATGAAATGTCTCTTCCGTCCGTCCCTTTTTTTTTATTCTTGCTACCACTACCCCAGTTCACATTCTAATGACTTTCCACCAATCTCAGGTCTTTCCCCACTTCAATCCATTTTAAGCACAATCGTCAGATTATTTTTCTGTAGTAAAGGTTTTTATGTCATTCTCATGGTCAAAACTTTCAATAGTTTTTCATATCCTGTGAAATGAAATGTACAGTCTTCATCTGGACTTTTAAGGTCCTTCAAAGTATAGGATCCATTTCACTTTCAGGTCCTATTTTCAATCCCACGGGGCTAACCCATGTTCCATTTCTTTTCTGCCTGGATCTCCTCTTCCACTATTCCTCCAGCTGCAGTGTCCCCATCTCTAGGTGCCCTATTCCTTTACCAACTGTCACCAGGCATCTTGACTTCTCCCCACAACTGAATATCATCTGTCCCCTCTTTAAATCTCTTTGAAAATTGCTCAGACTCATTCAGGACACTTAGCATGTGGACTATGTATTTTCTTTATTTGTGCAAATGCTGTATATCTTGGTTAGAATCAGCTTCTCAAGGACAGGATTTAGGAGTTACTCATCTTTGTATCCAACATAGGGCCTAACATAGTGCCCTACGCAGAACCAGAGCTCAACAGATGTTTTTTATTTTAATTTTAATGAATTATTTATCTATATTGTGACATTTGTATGTTCAGTAATATATAGAAAATTAGAAAAACTATACTATTTAACTGATTTGAATTGAGAAAAAGTTCTCTCAAAAATACCTTCTTCATTATTGCATATATCAGATTAACAGAACTCAGTCCAAAGCCATTAGTAGAGAAAAAACATTAACGAAAACAAGTTGCAATGTAAAAATGTTTTGGTTAGCAAGTTAAACACATACTCCAAACAACAATCTCACCTGAGAGGAGATTCATTCAGACTTCTGGGCTCTTTGCTTCTCCAAAAGGCAAGGCCATTCTTTTCTTCCTTGACTTAAAAAAAAAATAGTTATTTGGTCATTAATTAAATAATTTGATTGAGATTATGAAGAAGACCTAGTCACATATACTGATTAAATGACTGCTCATAAATCCCCACAAAAATTGTAAGTCCAAAATTGTAAGCTGGATAGCATGATGGAGCAAAAAGGACTTTGGCTTTGACATGAACATGTCCTTGGCCAAGCACGGTGGCTCACACCTGTAATCCCAACATTTTAGGAGGCTGAAGTGGGAGGATCACTTGAGCTCACAAGTTCAAGACCAGCCAGGGCAATATAATGAGCTGTCAACTCTACAAAAAATAGAAATATTAGCTGAGTGTGGTGGTGTGCATCTGTAGCCCCAGCTACTTGGGAGGCTGAGGATGGAGGATCGCTTGAACCTAGGTGGTTGAGGATGCAGTGAGTTATGATCACACCACTGCACTCTAGCCTGGGTAACAGAGCAAGACCCTGTCTCAAAAATAAAAAATTAAAATTAAAATTAAAAAGTAGGGCCTTTTTGGAAGTGATTAAGTCACTAAGGCTTTGCCCTCATAAATGGGATTAGTACCCCTATAAAAGGTTGATGGGAGTACCTTAGTCCCACTGCCCCTCTCACTATGTGAGGACATAGGATTTGTTCCTTCCGCCATGTGAGGATGCAGCAAGAAGCTGCTATCTCTGAAGCAGAGGGCAGCCCTTACACTGAGTCTGCTGGTGACTAGATTTTGGACTTCCAGCCTCCAGAACTGTGAGAAACAAATTTCTGTTGTTTATAAATTACCTAGTCTAAGGTATTTTGTTATAGCAGCAGGTGCAGGATAAGACAGTGGTCTGCTGTTATTCTGTCTTTCCAGCCTCTCCCTTTTTTGAAGAATTGCTCTCTTCCTATAGTTACCATGAATGTCCTCATCCTTAAATTTAAAAAAAAAAAAAAAGAAAGAAAGAAAAAAAAGACTTTGCTCCTTCCATGAAATGAATGATGCTTAAGTTTCAGTGCCCCTGGCCAGGTGCGGTGACTCACACTTGTAATTGCAGCACTTTGGGGAGCTGAAGCAGACGGACCACTGGAGGCCAGGAGTTCGAGCCCAGCCTGGCCAACATGGTGAAACCCAGTTTCTACTAAAAACACAAAAATAGCCAGTCATGGTAGTGTGGGCCTATAGTCCCAGCTACTCAGGAGGCTGAGGGAGGAGAATCACTTGAACCTAGGAGGCAGAGGTTGCAGTGACCCAAGATTGTACCACTGAACTTCAGCCTGGGTGGAAGAGTGAGACTCCATCTCAAAACAAAAAAAAAAGTTTCAGTGTCCCTCAGTGCATGAGTTCCTTCCAACGTCTTAGGAGAGACCCTAAAAATGTGTTCACATGGCCAAATGTTTTTATAAGAACTGCAAAGAGAATAATCCACCTCTTCAACCACAATAATTTAAGACCACAGGCCCTTCTTCTCACTTCAATTTTTCTTCTATCTCACTTCCTCTCTTGAGAGTGGCTGTAGGCACTCTGTATTTGTGATTTCTTCTGTCTTGATTTCTTTGGAGTGCTGTGGGCATTGTATTTGTACAATGTAAAACAGACGTCTTAGTTATTTCAAGGGGGGACTCTCCAAATTGTATGAGTTTCAGTCCCCATAAAACCTAGATCTGCTCCTGCCCTAGCCGTAGCTGATGGGTCTAGAGGTAGACTGCTGACCCAGTCTGGGCCAATCAATGTCTTGCCCTGGATTTGTGACATTTGTTCTTGAGAGACAGGGCTAGAAGTCTTTGGAGCTGGCTGGACCCTAGGAAGAGGTCCTGGCCAAGCTGCTCAGGCCCCAGAACAGGCACCTGGGTTCCTGGTCTTTCACTATTTGGCTCTTTTGTTTCCCTTTTGATTCCCTAGGAGACTCCAAAATCTTCCAACAAATTCCCCTTGACATTAAGATAGGCAGAATCAGTTTTTTCTATTTGGAATTTAAGAAACTTTAAGACCCCAATCATCACAATCGCTTGTAAAAGTAGGTATTTCACGAATAATGGTACTAAATGTGATACAAATAATGCGTTTGTATATTGCTGGAATTAGGTGGAAGCACTTATGACTCATCAATCAGACAGGTTTGAGCCCATCTCCTACTTCAGATCACAGATTACAGAATGTCTAGGAGGTAAACCACTTGGTCCTGGTGATACAGCAATACCAACCCAGGGAGCAAGCAGCTTGGAGGAGAACAGGAAATATAGAGCACATCACTGCTGGCATGCTGGAAAGGAGGATGAGATCACCGAGGCTTATCTGTTAGGATATTAGTGTCACCTGCACAATCATCCTGTAACAGTCTTAAGTTGTGTCTTAAACCTCATTCCATCCAAATTCAGTAACCAAACTTGAATTCTCTCTTTTTTGTGTGAGGTCATTAAAAAGTTGAAAAAAAAAACAACTTTAGTGTTCACATCCCTGCCTCTTTCTATGTTAGCTTTATTTTATTTATTTATTTATTTATTTATTTATTGTATTGAGAAGAGTCTCACTCTGTCGCCCAGGCTGGAGTGCAGTGGCACAATCTCGGCTCACTGCAGCCTCTGCCTCCCTGGCTCAAGCAATCCTCCCACCTCAGCCTCCTGAGTAGCTGGGATTACAGGCACTCGCCACCATGCCTGGCTAATTTTTGTATTTTTAGTAGAGATGGAGTTTCACCACTTTGGCCAGGCTGGTCCCAAACTCTTGATCCCAAGTGATCCACCCACCTTGGCCTCCCAACGTGCCAGGATTCCAGGTGTGAGCCACTGTGCCCAGCCTATGTTAGCTTTAAATTTCACTTTGTAATAATGGTCTGGAGAATCAGGATCATCTGTGCTCTCCACTCAGAAATAAAGTACAGTTCAGTCTATTTCTGCACTTGGTGGAACGTCTGGTCTCCTGGACACCAAAGACCAGAGTCTGGCAGGTGTAAGGCAATAATGACAAAACAGCCTGAGTGCAGAGTCATCTGTTGCTGTATTCTCTAGTGTGCATGTAGCAGTTGACACGCTTCTTCAGTGGCTTGGATATGAATTCCTTCAGTCATTTAGCACAATGCATATCTGATGGAATGTTTGGTAGTACGGGCCAGCTGAAGAACATTTTTAGAAGGGACACTACAAAAATAATACATCTGCTTTCTCTATTGCAAGAGGTTCAATTATATTCATAAAGTCCCATTCTTGTGGGGAAGATTGTCAGGCTTCCATATGTAAAAACTATCCATGAAACCTGAGAGACTCATCAGTTTCTTGTGCTTTTACTTTTGCCCTACATCATTGGTTTTAGAAAATATCTAGGTTTTACATTTATTTTTAAAAATTACACACACACACACATATAGTTGTCCCTCAGTATCCATGGAAAATCGGTTCTAGAATCTCCCTTGGAAACCAAAATCTGAGTATGCTCAAGTGCCTGATAGAAAATGGTATAGTATTTTCATACAACCTATGCATACCCTCCCATATACTTTAAATAATCTCTAGATTACTTATAATACTAACTACAACAAAAAATGTCATGTAAATAGTTATACTGTATTGTTTAGGGAATAATTACAAGAAAAAAGTCTGTACATGTACAGCACAGATTCAATTTTTTTTTAGTATGATTTCAATCTTCTGTTGGCTGAATCTATGAATGTGGAACTCACGAATATGGAGAGCCAATATTCAGTGCAGCTCTAGAATAACAGAAAAGATCTTAAAGGCTTTTGTGGTATTACTAAACTTTGGTTCAGTTTAGATTTCATTAAACTATGTTTCAATCTAGTTGGGGATTCGTCTATTTAATTTTATGCCAATATTTCAAAATATACCACTAAAGCCTGTAAGGTCTTTTCTGTTTTTCTAGAGCTGCAGTGAATATTCGAAAACACTAGTTACCTGTGTCTATTTAAATGTAAACTTAAATTCAGTTATTCAGCAGCACTAGCCACATTTGAAAAGCCCAATGGCCACAGGTAGCCAATGGCTACTGTATTAGACATGATTAGACAAGATACAGAACATCTCCATCATTGCCAAAAGTTCTGTTGGGTAATGCCGTTCTAGAATGTACCTGAAACTGAAACTAAGTGGTTAATAACCCAATCCATTCAAGAGCTTTTGTGGCCAGGCATGGTGGCTCATGCCTATAATCCCAGCACTTTGGGAGGCCGAGGCGGGCGGATCACCTGAGGTCAGGAGTTCGTGACCAGCCTGGCCAACATAGAGAAACCCCATCTCTACTAAAACACAAAAATTAGCCAGGTATGGTGGCAGGCATCTGTAATCCCAGCTACTCGGAAGGCTGAGGCAGGGAGAATTGCTTGAACCTGGGAGGCAGAAGTTGCTATGAGCCGAGATCACGCCACTGCACTCCAGCCTGGGTGACAGAGTGAGACTTCATCTCCAAAAAAAAAAAAAAAAAGAGCTTTTGCTACTAATACAGTTCAATCCTGTCACTCTGTTCCCATCTGCATTGTTCATTTAGAGTTTAATAACCATCCTCTTTTAACCAGCATTTAACGTCTAAATGTAAAAAGTACAATTCAGGTATGGCATGTTGCCTCACACCTGTAATCCAAGCACTTCACGAGGCTGAGGCAGGAGGATTGCTCGAGGTCAGAAGTTTGAGATCAGCCTTGGCAATTCAAAGTGCTAATTGTGGCCCATATAAGAACATATGTATACTAAAAAGAAAAGCATCTTTTCCTCTATATATTCAGAAAAGTTGGGTCTAATTAGGAATCCTGTTAAAAATGTGATAATTTAAACTAAGTATTTTTACTAGAAATCATTTCCAATGTTGAGCTTGCTTTGTTCAGATGACCGAGTTGATTGGACCATGGGCACCTGTATCACATGACAAAAATATCCCCTAGGCTTTTTTACCCAAGAGGTTTGGAGTTAGTCCTAATAATTACCTTTATTTAAGTGTTCAGTAGTTATTGTGTGCTGCTGCTCTAGGCATGACATCATCATTATTAACATTAAACATTCTAGAAATGACTATTGTCAAATAGATGGTCAAGTAGGTTGCTTCAGGACACATATTGCAGAATGTCTCTGAGGTGAACCACTGGGGCCCTAGATATATAGCAATACCTGACTCAGGGAACAAGCAGCTGGAAGAACAGAAAACACACAGCATTACCGTTGGCATAATGGAAAAGGGGAGTGTTTTCTATCTTGTAATGTAACTGGGGCTCCTTGTGACAGTGGCAGTTTTGTGTTGTCAAAAGCCCCCACGCCCAAGTGTCAGATGGTACTTTTGGGAATGAAAGTAGAGAACAGGTGGGGGCAAGTGTTATTCTATGAATAGCCCTGCACATCAGCACAGGACAAACTCTTCACTAATTTTAATTTCACTTGCAAAGTTTCTAGGAATTTAAATGTCATCAAACTTCGATCTGTTTTACTACATTATTTTCATATGTGTTTTTCTTTTCCTATACACGTTGAAGGAAAAAAAAAGCCAAGAATAATTATGCTTGTGGACAAGGATAAATATGCATTTAAGGCAACCAACACCAATTAGATACCCTAATTAATGTGACAGGAGACCTGGTGAGCAACCAGGGATTTGATAAACCTGCTAATTACAACTTCTACAAACAGTTTCCATGTCACAGTATGTCAGCATGGAAAGGTGCTCATCCATGAAAGTGTAAAAACACCACATAGTTTTATTACACATTGTAGCTCTGAGTCCGACTTTGAATAAAGTCTAGTGGACAAGGAATGGGCTGAATGTGCTGGCCTAGCTTGTGTAGCTAGGCAGACAAGCTGGATGCCAGAAGTAGAAGGGCCTATCCAGCTCCTCGGACCTTCATCCTTCCCTTCTCCCTCTATGCTAAAGATTCAATCTTAAGGGCTGACTTCATTAAGTCAGCCACCCCAGCTGTGTACCCTGCCCTGTCCACCTTATTTCATGTAATACAACAACTCTGTGAAGCTAATAACAGAGATGAGGAGACTGAGACTCACAAAGGTTAAGTGACTTGCTAAAGGTCACACATCCAGGAAATGTGAGAAACAGGATTCAAACCTGGGCTTAGTGAAATGCAAAGTCCATGTTCTTTTTCTATGCTGTTCATCAACTCCCAATTACAGGGACAGATACCTTTAAAAGGCTCATATATCAATATATCTATATAGACGTAGATATACAGATATGTCTGAGCTGTTTTTACTCACTTCAGACACCAAGTGTGTGATTTTTTTCTCTTTCACCCAAAGCCAATTCTCTAATTCTCTAGATACCAGCTGGGAGTACTACAATTCAATTCCATTCTGCCATTCACTACTTGGCAGTAGCACAGACCCCACAGGTTAAGGGCTCAGTCCCACAAGACTGCCCTAACTTCAGATGCCAGTTGCAACTCCCAGGTTTCCACCTGTATTTCTGACCAACCAGCTATAAATCAGGGGCTCCCCATGAAGTGAACCAGAACATGCCACTCAAAATATGCCACTTTGGCATATTGGTTATTTTGACCTGAAGGTGCTTGAGAGACAGCAGATGTAGGAAGGGCTCTCTGACCTTTCTACCTTAAAACAGGACATAGACCAGGCACAGTGGCTCACACCTGTAATCCCAGCAGTTTGGAAGGCTGAGGCAGGTGGATCATTTGAGGCCAGCAGTTTGAGACCAGCCTGGCCAACGTGGCAAAAACCCAACTCTACTAAAAATACAAAAATTAGCCACGTGTTGTAGTGCGTGCCTGTAATCCCAGCTGCTCAGGAGGCTGAGGCACAAGAATCACTTGAACCTGAGGGGTGGAGGTTGCAGTGAGCTGAGATCACACCACTGCACTCCAGCCTGGGTGACAGAGCAAAATTCTGTCAAAAAAAAAAAAAACACCAGGACATACATTTCCCATGAGAAAGGCAACCTCTTTATACCAGGAAGAGGAGAACATTCTTTTTTCTTTTACTTTTAGATGAACTGGAGGTGAGTCCTGATCATATTCCATGAAGCTTTCCACCATTTTGAACAATTAGGCAAGGCATTAGTGACAGAGGGGCATCACTGATAAATACAGAGCAATACTGGGGCAGTAAAGAGGAAGCTATAGAGACATTTGTGTTTCTTCAAATATCAGAAGCTTCCACATCACAGCAGGAGAGCTGAGGACGAGCTCCACCTCCCGAAGGCTTAGTCCGAAAACTTCCTGTTGGCATTTGCCCTGAACAAGCCCCCCTGACTTCTGGCATCATCTGCTGGACTATGAGATCCAGCCGGCTTTCCAGGGTATTGGAAACCTTTATGTTTATGTCTCTACTAAAAATACAAAAATTACTCAGGCATGGTGGTGGGTGCCTGTAATCTCAGCTACTCAGGAGGCTGAGGCAGGATAATTGCTTGAACCCAGGAGGTGGAGGCTGCAGTGAGCCAAGATCATGCCATTACACTCCAGCCTGGGTGACAGAGCAAGACTCCATCTCAAAAAAGAAAAGAATGATACAATGGACTTTGGGAACTTGATGGGAAGGGTAGGAGGGAGGTGAGGAATAAAAGACTACAAATAGGATGCAGTGAATACTGCTTGGGTGATGGGTGCACCAAAATCTCACAAATTACCACTAAAGAACTTACTCATGTAACCAAATATGACCACTAAAGCGCTTACTCATGTAACAAAATATGACCTGTACCCAATAACCTATGGAAAAAATAAAGAAAAATGAAATTCAAGTTTGAATACATCATTGCATTAGTTTGATAGGGCTGCAGTAACAATGTACCACAGAGTGGCTAAAAAAAGAAAAAAATCAATTTTCTTTGCAATAGGATGCAGCTGGAGAAACTGGTTGTTTTACCAAGGCTTAGACTAGAAGGGTGTGCTTCCCTTTAAGGAGTCAGGCTTGACTTGCAGAGCTGATAAAAGCCTCTTGGGAAACCTGGCCTGATACATTGTCTATACAGTCCCCACACAGGGTTCCTAATTTGTGGTGAGTAAAGAATGTCACTTTCTAACAGATCCAGGAACCCCATGCTCTTGGGACCTCAAAAAGAGAGGAGTTTACTCAACTTACAGGTATTTGAGGGTAAAAGCCCCTGGCTGGGCTCAGCTTTAGAAAGTCTTATCTGAGATTCCTTGTGGAACAGAGTTTCATCAAAGCCAATCTAAAAAGCCTGTGTAAAAATAATTATCTTTGCTGCACTTTATGCAAATAATCAGGCCAAATATAAGACTAAAGTCTATTTTGCAAACAACTCAGTCCTATCATGATTTGTTTTTAACAAAAATGAGGACTGGGGAGAAAGAAATTAGATTTCAAAACTTATACATTTGTCATTAAATTCTAGACTTTTTAGATAAGCTGTTTTTAAGTTTTTGCCTACGTTTTAGACTAACCCTGTTTATTCCTGTGAACCAACCAGCAATCTCTGGCTGTAGCTCATAAGGAACAAAAGGGGATGGGTAATGTAAAAATCTGGATCAATATTCTAGTTCTGAGAAACTATCCCACACATCCTGCCATTTGGGAAAATAAGACCAAGGGAGTTAACCAAAGCCAAGCCCCACGCACCCAAATCTTAGCAAGCATAAATATAGCCACCACTTATCTGGGCATGTCACAAGACATCCTTTTCTCTCCCTTGTTAGAGGAGGACTCAATTCCACAGTTACACCTTAGCAATCGGCTTATGATGAGGAGTCCATGCAACCCCCTCCCCTGCAGACACATTTTTGTCCCAAACTCAATTCCAAGCTTTGGGTCAAAGCCCTAGGAAAGCAAGCTGGAGCTGAAGGATCCAGGTGCAGGCAATAACAGAAGTTAAAAGGCACAGCACAGGTGAGTGTGACTGATTCCTGCCAATTAAGCCAAGCTTCACAATTCATGGATAAAGATCATGCTGATACCCATGGCATGAATGAAGGGAACTCGATGGCTACTGACAGCACGGGATATAGGCTGTACATGAGTAAGGGCATATATTTCCAGCCCCTAGTCCCCCCTGTTAACATCAGTGAAAGCCGCTTTGATACCCATGATGTGGTCCCTGAGACTCAGGGATATAAGGATGGAAGAAAGAAAGAGGGATGCCTCACTTTCTCTCCCTCATGTATACTGGGTATTCGCTAGGAAGAGATGGGAATGTGGGATGCCTCACTCCCCTCCTTCTATTAACAGAGGAGTAGCCATTCATCTTCAAGTTGTACCCCTTTCAAATGCAACCAGAAACCCTGGGACTCCTTTGAAAAAAAAAAAAAGCCATTTTCTTTCCCCTTTCCTTCTCTGTCCTCTCTTCACAGATAGGTAATTATATCTCTGTACTACAGGATACTCCCTTCGGATACATCCTTCAAACTGGGAAAAGTTAATTTCCCAAACCTTAAACGGGTTGGCTTAAGATTGGGCTCAGGGGAAGGGAGCCCAGAAGCCCAACATGCCAGCAAAAGAGTAAAAGGTTTGTTTTTTTTTAACCAGTCAGGCTTTTGGCTCCCCTCTCCCTGGGCAAACCAGTAAAAGACCTCAGGATCTTTGAGCTATCCTTACCCACCACTCTTGTTTCATTTTGATACATGTTTTCTAATAAGCCATTTTGTCTCTTCTCACTTTCAGGCCGTCAAACTCCAAATGGTCATGCAACCAGAGCCCCAGAGGATGGCCCCTTCTACATGGAACCCTGAGACAGGCCTCTGAGGGAGATCTGACTGCCATTTTCCCAAAACAGCACCCCCTGTCAGCTGGAAGCAGTTAAGATCATTCTTCGTTCTTACCCTTATTATTATTCTAATGGCAGCTAGATGTACTTCTTTAGACAGAGGAATGATAGATGCAGGAGGAAGATAAGGGAACCTGCCCAGGGTCTTGTCTGGGCGTGCCCACAATGGATGGGAGGGGCCCACATGTCACTGGGAGAGTAGGGTTAGAGCCACCAGGAATTCGAGCCTTGCGCGGGAGGATGAGCCTGGCCTCTTCAGCTCTTGCGTGTGGCGGATTGATATTCAGTCTGTGAGGTGAGAGCCAGTTGGCCAGACCCCTTTTTTTCACTGAGAGCTTTCTTTTAATAAATCCCACTCTCCGCATCTTTCAATGTGTCCCCATGCCTAAATTTTCCTGGCTGCATGATAAGAACCTGGATTTTAACTGAACTAAGAAGCAAAATATCCTGCATCAATTTTAAGAAATATATTATATACTTTTTTTTTGCCTGAGATCCAGAGACAGACTGGAAGTACCTACCTTTCTTGTTGTTAGCTTTAGTATGATGAAATGGAAATAGGAATTTCCTGACACCATTTGGCTTTTTACACTCTTTTTTCAAAACGGTTGAAGAATAGATGATACGAATGTGTTGGCTGATTTCTCTATCTGGCGAACTCAAAAATTCTGGGTAATCATCAATCTGTAAAAAAAATTAATTCACCTCATTGAAGACAAATACAACTGCTTACCTATTTTGGTATAATAAATCTCCCAAAGCCAAGGGCAAGTTTTTTTTTTTCTACATATATATATATTTTTTTCAAAACGGAGTCTCACCCTGACACCCAGGCTAGAGTGCAGTGGTGCGATCTCAACTCATTGCAACCTCCACCTCCTGGGTTTGAGTGATTCTCCTGCCTCAGCCTCCTGAGTAGCTGGGATTACAGACATGAGCCACCACACCTGGCTAAGTTTTGTACTTTTAGTAGATACAGGGTTTCACCATGTTGGCCAGACTGGTCTTGAACTCCTGACCTTAAGTGATCGCCCACCTCGGCCTCCCAAAGTGCTGGGATTACAGGCATAAGCCACTGCAAAGTTTAAACTGAGTTCTTTTTTTTTCCCTTCATTTTCTGCACTGGGACGTCTTCCTTTTCTTGTTAGGTTTCCCAATTATTTCTCTATTTGTTTTAGTCCTTACTAAAAATGTGCTCAGCAACAGAACCCAAGAAACTATTTATACTATAGAATTGCTACATGAACACTAATAGTGTTTTGTTACAGTATTTGTTAAAATGCATCCCTCTCCACTTCCATTTTATTTTATTTTATTTATTTTTTGTTGTTGAGATGGAGTCTCTCTCTGTCGCCCAGCCTGGAGTGCAATGGCACAATCTCCGCTCACTACAACCTCCACCTCCTGGGTTCAAGCAATTCTCGTGCCTCAGCCTCCCAAGTAACTGGAATTACAGGCACCTGCAATCACACCCAGCTAATTTTTGTATTTTTGTAGAGACGGGGTTTCACCACGTGGGACAGGCTGGTCTTGAACTCCTGACTTAAGGTGATTCACCCACCTCAGCCTCCCAAAGTGCTGGGATTATAGGCGTGAGCCACTGTGCCTGGTCCACTTCCATTTTAAAAATAGTTTTTTCATAAAGGTCTCAAAAATGTATAATTAATTGATTTTACACTAAGATTCTTCTATGCAGGAGACAATGTCCATTTATATGTAACAGTCCACAGAGATTCTGGGAAGACAAACTTCTAGGTTTGAACTACTGGAAATGTCCTTCTCTCCAATGTGCTCTGTTCTCTATTCTGGATAAAAAAGGGAAAAGGTCTCAATAAATAGATAAGACATTTAGATCTTCTCTGTAACAGCCTACTTCACTTTCTATGACAAGCAGCAATAACATTTGATTGAAAAGCTAAGAGTGAGACAGGCACAATGGTGCCCACCTGTGGTCTCAGCTACTCTGGAGGCAGAGGCAGGGAAATCACTAGAGCCCAGGAGTTGAGGCTGTATTGTGCTATGATCTGTGCAGTGCACTTGTCTGTGACCACTATAACCCAAGCTGGGCAACATAGCAAGATCCCATCTCTTTATTTTTTATTTTGAGATGGAGTCTTGCTCTTGCCGCCCATGCTGGAGTGCAATGACATGATCTCAGCTCACTGCAACCTTCGCCTCCCAGGTACAAGCGTTTCTCCTGCCTCAGCCTCCGGAGTATCTGGGATTACAAGTGCCTGCCACCATGCCTGGCTAATTTTTTGTATTTTTTGTAGAGATAGGGTTTCACCATGTTGGCCAGGCTGGTCTCAAACTCCTGACCTCAGGTGATCCATCCGCCTCGGCCTCCCAAAGTGCTGGGATTACAGGCGTGAGCCACCGCACCTGGTCTACTCCCACCTTTTAAAAAAGAGATGGGGTTGCCAGGTGCGGTGGCTCACACCTGTAATCCCAGAGCTTTGGGAGGCCGAGGCCAGTGGATCGCCTGAAGTCAGGAGTTCGAGACCAGCCTGACCAACATGGTAAAACCGTGTCTGTACTAAAATACAAAAATTAGCCAGGTGTAGTGGTGCATGCCTGTAGTCACAGCTACTCAGCAGGCTGAGGCAGGAGAATCGCTTGAACCCTGGAGGTGGAGGTTGCAGTGAGCTGAGATTGCGCCACTGTGCTCCAGCCTGGGCAACAACGTGAGACTCCATCTCAAAAAAAAAAAAAAAAAAGGTGTGGGTCAGGCGGAATTCCTGTATAGGCTTTTTGTGAGTACCTAGAATTTAGATAAAAATGTTTCCTGTGATCATGGTTTCATTTTTCTTTTCACAAATATAAGAAAGAAATATCAAGTAATACAATTTATAAAATCTAAAAGTAATTGAAGATAGGAAGATGAATTAATAAAAAGCTATCAGTATCTACTCAAATTCAATTTTTAAAAATTATTTTCAAATATGTAGAGTAATTCAAACCAGTTAATGAATTTGTACCTGAAATCACCACTCAACTTTCTCTGATTTAGGCTAAACAATTTTAATTCCATTAGTCTTATTTATTTTTATGATTTGAACAGTAGTTTAATTTTAATTTTTTTGAGACAGAGTCTCAAAAAATTAGAAAAAATGTAAATTTGTGCTCAATATAATGAAATCATTATTCTGATAGATTTTTATTTCAACTTTATGTTTTATAATATCTCAGATTGAAGATAATTTCCAAGATCCTTAGGTAACTTAAAGCCTTGGGCAGATATTAAATTCAGTTAATAGATAATCATCAGACACCAAGATAATTCCTAAGTAAGACAGAATACTGAAACATTGGCTACTTGACCATTATTTTAAGTGTATATACATACAGTTTTGTTTTTTTCTTTTTCTCATGTCAGATGGGTAATGTGCCCACATCATAACAAGCTTTGAGGGTGGTACATCTCACGCATGAGTGTGAAAACCCAATCACCATGCTTATGAACTTCAGAAGGATAAAAAATACATAAACTTGCTTGGGCATGGTGGTTCACACCTGCATTTCCAGCACCTTGGGTGGCCGAGCTGGGCAGATCACAAGGTCAGGAGTTTGAGACCAGCGTGGCCAACATGGTGAAACCCCATCTCCACTAAAGACACAAAAAATTAGCCGGGTGTGGTGGTGTGCACCTGTAATCCCAGGCAGGAGAACCGTTTGAACCCGGGAGGTGGAGGTTGCAGTGAGCCGAGATCGTGCCATTGCACTTCAGCCTGGGCCTGTTGCCCAGGAGCAAGACTCTATCTCAAAAAAAAAAAAAAAAAAAAAAAAAAACCATACATTTAAGCTTATTTTTATATTTTACAGAGAGTTTATATATTTTGGTCATGTTAATGAATGTGCTCATTTACAAAGTTTCCATGCTTGTGAAAGAGGTTCTTATCAGAAACAAATGCTTGTTCCTCAGTGCTGAAAAGAACTAGTGCTCAGATAAAGAATTTTCTCAGCAAGGCAATTTTTACTTCCATAGAAGGGTGCAACTCATGGATGGAGCAATGGCAAGAGCACACCTGAACAAGGGAGGGGAAGGGGTTCTTATTCCTGATGCAGGTAGCCCCTACTGCTGTGTCATTCCCCTGTTGGCTAGGGTTGGACCACACAGTCTAAGCTAATTCCAGTTGGCTAATTTAAAGAAAGCAAGAGTACAAGTCGGAGTGGTGGGGTGAGTAGTTTGGCAGGAAGGAGGGTTACAGAACAGGTGACTCAGGATGAGTCAGGACGGAGCAGGTGACCAGAGGTGACTCTGGTAGGAGCAGGTGACCAGGGGAACAGATGTGAACTACTGATTAGAACTAGCAGGAAAGTTGTTTACTGAAACTAGAGGCAAGGGGGCAAAGAGAACCAAGAAGTTCAACTTTAAAATGGAGAACAGAGAATAAGAGAGCTGAACATACTGACATACTGATTCTTTGAAGAGAAGCTTGGAGTTCACTATATCTAACATTCTTTTCAAGCATGTTGCTTTCCATGTCTATTATTTAATGTTTTATTGTCACTTTGACTCACTAGGTAACCAGGCATTGTTTCTCAGGCAGCCATGATTCTCTCTTAACCAAAAGTCAAAATCTCCTTTAATAAACACTTGATTTTTGCCTTCCCCAAATAAGATTCTAATTATAAGAAAGAAATATATTAAAATCTCAGGATATATTTTATACCTAAAACATCTTTGAGATTTATCAGCAGGTTCTTAAAAAAAAAACACACACCAAAACGTGGTCTTTCAACTCATGAAAAGAGGAGGCTGGAAATAATTTAGTCTACTTACTACTGTTTCATGGGAAAAATTGTCAAGACCGAAGAGATGTTCAGTGTTCTTTAGCTTAAGTTTGTATAGGTAAGTTATTAAGTAAGTTGTATAAGATAAATATTTCAGAAATTGTTTTATGGGAGATTTGTCAATGCTTTTATTGCCTATGTATCAGTCTTGGGGGTGCTTTGCCTTATTATATTAGACAACTGAAACATGTGTTATCAATCATCATTTTTTCTTTGTTTTTTCTTTTTTTTTTTTTGAGACAGGGTTGAGCTCTGTAGCCAAGGCTGGAGTGCAGTCGTACAATCTCAGGTCACTGCAACCTCTGCCTCCCAGGCTCAAGTGATCCTCCCACCTCAGCTTCCTGAGTAGCTGAGACTACAGGCACACGCCACCAGGCTGGGCTAATTATTTTTACTTTTTTTGTAGACGTGAGATCTCGGGCCAGGTGAGGTGGCTCACGCCTGTAATCCCAACAGTTTCAGTGGCCAAGGCGGGTGGATCATTTGAGATCAGGAGTTCGAGACCACCCTGGCCAACATAGTGAGACCCCCATCTCTACTAAAAATGCAAAAATTAGCCAGGCTTAGTGGCACGTGCCTGTAATCCCAGCTACTCAGGAGGCTGAGGCAGGAGAATCGCTTGAACCTGGAGACCGAGGCTGCAGTGAGGCGAGACCGCGCCACTGCTCTCCAGCCTGGGTGACATCTCAAAAAAAAAAAGAAAAAGAAAAAGAAAAAAAGAAAAGAAAGCCACTTCTACATACCCTACAAATCCTCCATCACTGTAAGGTGATATGTGATTACACTGATGGTTGTCACACAAACAAGGGGACATATCTGTGTATGTAAAAGGAGGGATCATGACAGATGTGATAAAAGGAAACTATGAATAGTGCTAGTACCAAAAGATTACGTACCAAAAGTACTATGATTTCTCATTTCCCCCTTTCTCTCTTATTGATTCATTTAGAAATCATCATCTCGGCTGGGCACAGTGGCTCACACCTGTAATCCCAACACTTTGCGAGGCCGAGGTGGGCGGATCACGAGGTCAGGAGTTCAAGACCAGCCTGGCCAACATGGTGAAACCCCGTCTATACTAAAAATACAAAAATTAGCCAGGTGTGGTGGCATGCGCCTGTAATCCCAGCTACTCAGGAGACTGAGGCAGGAGAATCGCTGGAACCCAGGAGGCAGAGATTGCAATGAGCTGAGATCACGCCACTGCAATCCAGCCTGGGCAACACAGTAAGACACTGTCTCAAAAGTAATAATAATAATAATAATAATAATAATAATAATAATAATAATCTCGGCCAGGCATGATGGCTCAAGCCAGGCATAATTGCAGCACTTTGGGAGGCTGAGGCAGGCGCATCACCTGAGGTCAGGGGTTCAAGACCAGCCTGGCCAACGTGTTGAAACCCTGTCTCTACTAAAAATACAAAAATTAGCTGGGTGTGGTGGTGCACACCTGTAATCCCAGCTACTGAGGAGGCTGAGGCAGGAGAATCACTTGAACCCAGGAGGCAGAGGTTGCAGTGAGCCAAGATCACACCACTGCACTCCAGCCTGGGCGACACAGTGAGACTCCATCTCCAAAAAATAATAATAATAATCTCAGTTGCAAAACTTATGGTCACAAAACCATAGACAGAACAAAACTCTAACAGAAACATTTAATTCAACGTGGACTTAAGTAAAGAGGGCAAAGTGTTAGAGAAAGGAAGGTGGTTTCTCCTTTTTCTTATTGGCTTATGTTGGAGTTCAGGACACACTACCCCAAAATAGGGCACTTCACCAGATTGATTATTTTAAGCTGAAGGAACTTGAGGAATGACATGTACAGGAAGCACTTTTTGACCTTTCTCTGAAGCAGGTCATAAAATCTAGGAATAATTTTCTAACCTTCTTTTGATGCAGGTCATAAAACCCTCATGCGAAAGATGCCCTCCCTATATCCAGAGGAAAGGATAAAGTATCCGAACTGTTAGGCCTGTTTAGGCCTACCTTTCTCCAATTTGTTACACTGAGCTCATACTTTTTCTTTGTCCTATTATATTTCTCCATGACTTTCCTCTCTTCATCAAACCAGGCATAAAAACATTCAGGTTTAACCACTTCTTCAGATCTTCCTTTCCTTACGAAGGCCCCCACGTAACAGCAAATTTAAATAAATGTGTATGTTTTTCTCTTGTTAATCTATCTTTGGTTACAAGGGCCCCAAGCCACGAACCTAAGATGGGTAGAAGGAAAAGATGTATTTCCTCCTTTATACTTTTAAAAATTAAAAAAAAAAAAAAATTCAAAAGTAAAAATCTCTGTTTAAAAAATGTCTCTTTCTAAAGATCACAGCATGTTTGTGAAGCCAGAGAGGACCACTCAGGAGCTAAGCAAGCCTAATTTACACATCTATGCAGGGTAAAGAGTTTTCTGAAAGCTTTTCCACTGTGAGCACTGAACAGGGCAGGAAAGCTTAATCCAAAGAACATGCTCTCAGTGCCTGAAGAAAGAAAAGAAGCTCTTTTTTCTTTTTTTAAAGACGGAGTCTTGCTCTGTCACCCGGGCTGGAGTACAGTGGCATGATCTTGGCTCACTGCAACCTCCTCTTCCTGGGTTCAAACAATTCTCCCTGCCTCAGCCTCCTGAGTAGCTGGGATTACAGGCACCCATCAACATGTCCGGCTAATTTTTGTAGTTTTAGTAAAGACGGGGTTTCACCATGTTGGCCAGGCTGGTCTCGAACTCCTGACCTTAAGTGATCCATCTGCCTTGGCCTCCCAAAGTGCTGGGATTACAGGAGTGAGCCACTGCGCCCAGCGAAAAGAAGCTCTTAAAAGGGACAAAGCTGAATTCAATCCCTTGTTAGCAATTTAGTTTAAACATGGTATTATTTGAAAGAAATATTTTTTTGCTTTACATCAGAGACATTTTTACAAAATTGAAAAACTGGCCAGGCGCAGTGGCTCACACCTGTAATCCTAGAACTTTGGGAGGCTGAGGCCAGCGATTGCATGAGGCCAGGAGTTCAAGACCAGCCTGGCCAACATGGCGAAACCCCGTCTCTACTAAAAATACAAAAACTAGCTGGGCGTGGTGGCAGGTGCCTGTAATCCCAGCTACTCGGAAGGCTGAGGCAGGAGAATCGCTTGAACCTGGGAGGCGGAGGTTGCAGTGAGCCAAGATCATGCCATTGCATCCTAGCCTGGGCAACAAAGCAAGACTCCATCTCAAAAAATAAAAAAGAAAATTTAAAAACCAAAGCTTCCATTTAACCCCAAAATGTGAAAACATATAGATAATAGGTAGGTAGGTAAGTAGATAGATAGATAGATAGATAGATAGATAGATAGATAGATAGACAGACAGATAGGAAGGATATTGTAATGCTCCTATAAAATACTTTTAAAATTTTCTAACTGTCCTAAAATAAGCTCAAAGTATGGTGAGTAAAATTCTATTTTGGATGGCTATTTAGCTTATTTAGGTTGAAAATAAGTTAAGATTTTTCATGTTTCATATAACATTGAATTTGTTTTTAGGACTGTTTATGAAAGTTGAAAGAACTGCTTTTATCCAGACCCTTTTTAGCACAGGCAATAATATCTAAGTAATATATACCTGAAAATAATTTTAAAAGTCCAAATCAGGAAACATACTTTTTTTTCCTAAGAATTGCCAGCAAAAAACCTTTGGTGTAACAATATATCACACCATTTATATACATTTGATAAATCAACTCTTTTAAGTGTAATTGCATAAAATTATTATTGGGCCAGGTGTGGTGTCATGCCTGTAATCCCAGAATTTTGGGAGGCCAAGATGGGCGGATCATTTGAAGTCAGGAGTTTGAGACCAGCCTGGCCAACGTGGTGAAACCGGTCTCTACTAAAAATAGAAAAATGAGCCGGGTGTGGTGGCGTGCACCCGTAATCCCATCTACTCAGGAGGCTGAGGCAGGAGAATCACTTGAACCCGGGAGGCAGAGGTTGCAGTGAGCTGAGATTGTGCCACTGCACTCCAGCCTGGAGACAAAGTGAGACTCCATCTCAGAAAAAGAAAAAAAAACAAACAATTTTTATTGAACCAACACTGTATTTGTATGCCCCACCAATATAAATGGTAATGTTAGAGGTAATCGAACCAGCAACTCCATCTTGAATAAGGGCTGCGTAAAATGAGGCTGAGACCTGCTGGGCCACATTCCCAGGAGGTTAAGGCGTTCTATAATAAGTCACAGGATGAGATAGAGCTCAGCACAAGATACAGGTCATAAAGACCTTGCTGATAAAACAGGTTGCAGTAAAGAAGTCAGCTAAAACCCACCAAAACCAAGATGGTGATGACAGTGACCTCTAGTTGTCCTCACTGCTACACTCCCACCAGTGCCATGACAGTTTACAAATGCCATGCCAACCTCAGGAAGTTACCCTATATAGTCTTAAAAAGGGAGGAATGAAAAATTCACCTTTTGTTTAGCATATAATCAAGAAATAACCATAAAAATGGGCAACCAGCAGCCTTTGGGGTTGCTCTGCCTATGGAGTAGCCATTCTCTTCTTCCTTTACTTTTTTTTTTTTTTTTTGAGATGGAGTTTCAGTCTTGTTGCCCAGGCTGGAGTGCAATGGTGCAATCTTGGCTCACTGCAACCTCCTCCTCCTGGGTTCAGGCAATTCTCCTGCCTCAGCCTCCCGAGTATCTGGGATTACAGGCATGTGCCACCATGCCCAGCTAATTTTGTATTTTTAATAGAGACGGGGTTTCTCCATGTTGGTCAGGCTGGTCTCAAACTCTTGACCTCAGGTCATCTGCCCGCCTTGGCCTCCCAAGTGCTGGGATTACAGGCATAAGCCACCATGCCCGGCCACTATTCCCATTTTATAAGGGAATACAAGGAACCTAAGGCTCAGAGAACTAAGTTACTTGCCCAAATTGCCACTGCTAATGAGTGGCAGACCAGAGATTCAAAATGAAGCCTATGCTCTCAATTTACACAAACTGACACACAAAATATAAAACAGCATGGTGGCTCATGCCTGTAATATCAGCACTTTGAGAGGCTCAGGTATATATAATATAATATATTCTACTATATATTATATTATACATTATATAATATATTCTACTATATAATGTATAATATAATATATAGTAGAATATATTATATAATGTATAATATAATATATCGTTTATATAATATATTATAGTTTATATATAATATATAGTTTATATGTTATACTATATATAGTTTATATATTATATAATATATAGTTTATAAACATAATATATAGTTCATATATTAATATAATATATTATATAATATATAGTTTATATATTATATAATATATATGGTTTATATATTATATTATATATTATATAGTTTATATAATATGTAATATAATATAGAGTTTAGTTTCTTTATATATACAAATATAAAGAAACTAAAATACTATGGGTCTAAAAATAAAATTGCTTCTATTATGAGATAGGACAATGTTACAACAAAGTAGATTTTTGTATTCTCACTATGAGACAATGTTTAAGGAGAGATATTCTTTTTTTTTTTTTTTTTTTTTTTGAGACAGAGTCTCGCTCGTGTCACCCAGGCTAGAGTGCAGTGGCATGATCTTGGCTCACTGCAACCTCTGCCTCCTGGGTTCAAGCAATTCTCCTGCTCAGCCTCCCGAGTAGCTGAGATTACAGGCACCCACCACCACACCCAGCTAATTTTTGTATTTAGTAGAGATAGGATTTCACCATGTTGGCCAGGCTGGCCTTGAACTCTTGACCCCAAGTGACCCACCTGCCACAGACTCCCAAAGTGCTGGGATTACAGGTGTGAGCCACCGTGCCAGGCACTCTTTTTTTTTTTTTTTTGAAATGGAGTCTTGCTCTGTCACCCAGGCTGGAGTGCAGTGGACTGCAACCTCCACCTCCTGGGTTCAAGTGATTCTCCTGCCTCAGCCTCCGGAGTAGCTGGGATTACAGCTGCATGCCACCACACCCAGCTAATTTTTGTATTTTTAGTAGAGACGGGGTTTCACCAAGTTGGCCAGGCTGGTCTCAAACTCCTGACCTCAGTTGATCCACCCACCTCAGCCTCCCAAAGTGCTGGGATTAGAGGTGTGAGCCACCGCGCCCGGCCTTGTTTTTTTGAGACCAGGTCTTGCTCTTTTGTTCAGGCTGGGGTGCAGTAGCACAATCATGGCTACTGCAGCCTCAACCTGCTTGGCTCAAGTGATGCTCCCACCTCAGCATACCAAAGTGCTGGTACTATAGGTGTGAGCCACCATGCCCAGCCTAAGGAGAGATACTATACTACACAAGCATGATTACTGTAACAAATGTCACAAAGCCCTCAAAAATTCCAAATTTCCTAATTACTGAATTGACCCATTCTGCTTGTGTGGTGGCAAATTTCTTCATTTCTCATGCATTCTCATGAATCGTTCACCTATGGAGTTTCTTATCAAAGGCCTGACATCAAAGAGAGATTGAAACATGAAAGAACCTCAGACTATGAAAGCCTAAAAAATGAATTTAACACAAAATAATGTACACAGGTCAGGATTAAAATCACTTAGAAATCAGGATTCTGAGTGGACCATATTAAAGTGTTCTGAAGGAAAGCCATCAGGCAGACAGCAATCTCATTACCAGAAATACATTATGCTAATTAAATTCTTATGGGCCAATTCATTCTTTTGTGCCCTATTATTAAGTACATCATCAACAAACTGGGTAATCACAGTAGACATCTTGACAAAAATTTGGAATGGTGGGGAAAACTATAAACTAGTAGTCAGGAAATCTGATTTCCAGTGTGGCCTCCACTACTAACTAGCAGTGTGACTTCAGTCAAGTCACTTAACCTCTTTTGACATTGATTTCCTCATGTGTAAAACAAGAGATATGAAATAGGTTTAAGGTCTCTTCTGCTTTGTGAAAGATACTGGCACTAGCAAACCTACAAGAAATACTAACTAAACAGGGTCTTTTAGGCTGAAATAAAAGAACTTAGGGAGTAACTTGAATGCAAATCAAGAAATCTCTTAAAGATAACTACATAGGGCTCAGCATCATGGTTTATGCCTGTGATCGCAGCACTTTAGGAAGCTGAGGAAGGAGGATCGCCTGAAGCCAAGAAGTCAAAACCAACCTGGGCACCATAGTGAGATCCCATCTCTCTACAAAAAAAAAAAAAAAAAAAATACTTAAGTAAAAATAAAAGACAGTTAAATGTCTTTTCTTTTTCTTTAGACAGAGTTTCATTCTGTTGCCCAGGCTGGAGTGCAGTGGCACAATCTTGGCTCACTGCAACCTCTGCCTCCCGAGTTCAAGTGATTCTCCTGCCTCAGCCTCCCAAATAGCTGGGATTACAGGCATGCGCCACCATGCCTGGCTAATTTTTGTATTTTTAGTAGAGACAGGGTTTCGCCATATTGGCCGGGCTGGTCTTGAACTCCTGACTACAAGCGATCTGCCAGCCTCAGCCTCCCAAAGTGCTAGGATTACAGGCGTGAGCCACTGTGCCTGACCTTAAAATGTATTTTTTGTTTGTAACTCTTTTTATCTCCTATCTAATTAAAAGACCACTGCATAAAGCAGTACTTATAAATCTGTGTTGATGGGAACACAATGTGTAAAATGTAATCTGTATGACAGTAATAGCACAAAGGAGGGGGAAAGAACAGAGCTATATGGAAGCAAAATTTTTATATACTATTAAAATCAAGCTTATAGGCCAGACGTGGTCAGGAGTTTGAGACCAGCCTGGTCAACATAGCAATACCCTGTCTCCACAAAAAATACAAAAATTAGTCACGTATGGTGGCAGGCACCTGTAATCCCAGCTACTTAGGAGGCTGAGGCTGGAGAATTGCTTGAACCCAGGAGGCAGAAGTTGCAATGAGCCGAGATTGTGCCACTATACTCCAGCCTGGGTGACAGAGTGAGACTCTGCCCACCCGCCCAAAAAAAAAAAAAAAGATAGGCCAGTTGCAGTGACTCGTGCCTATAATCCCAGCACTTTCAGAGGCCAAGGCTGGAGGATCATTTGAGGTCAGGAGTTCGAGACCAGCCTGACCAACAGAGCAAAACCACACCTCTACCAAAAATACAAAAATTAGCTGGGTGTGGTGGCACACGCCTGTAGTCCCAGCTACTTGGGAGGCTGAGGCATGAGAATCGCTTGAGCTCAGGAGGCAGAGGTTGCAGTGAGCTGAAATTGCGCCCCTGCATTCCAGCCTGGGCAACAGACTGTGTCTCAAAAAAAAAAAAAAAAAAAAAGATAAAAAGATGCTAATTGCACCAATTTTAAAATTGGAACTAGAAGAAAAAACCTTGAATAACTGAAACAATCTTGAGAAAGAAGAAAAATGCTGAAGGCATCACATTTCCTGAATTAAAATATATTATAAAGCTCTAGTAATTAAAACTGTAAGATACTAATGTGAAAACAGACATACAGACCATTGGAAGAGAATAGAGAGCCCAGAGCCAGGCATGGCGGCTCACACCTGTAATCCCAACTACTTGGGAAGATTGCTTGAGCCCAGGAGTTCAAGGCTGCAGTGAGCTACCATTGCACCACTACACTCCACATTGGGCCATAGAGTGAGACCCCATCTCTAAAAAACAAAAACAAAAGAATAGAGAGCCCAGAAATAAACCCACACATATATGGTCAACTGATCTTCCACATGAATGCCAAAAATACACAACAAGGATATGTTGGAAAAACTGGATATCAGCCAGACACGGTGGCTCACACTTGTAATCCCAGCACTTTGGGAGGCCGAGGCTGGTGGATCATCTGAGGTCAGGAGTTTGAGTCCAGCCTGGCTAACACCGCAAAACTGTCTCTACCAAAAACATTACAAAAAAACATTCGCCGGGAGTGGTGGCACACACGTGTAATCCTAGCTACTGAGGTGTGACAATCACTTGAACCCAAGAGGCAGAGATTGCAGTGAGCCAAAATGGCACTGCTGTACGCCAGCCTGGGCGACAGAATGAGACCCTGTCTCAAAAAAACAAAACCAAAAACACTGGATATCCACATGCAAAAGAAGGATAATGATATCAGAATATCTTATACTATAAAAAAATCAACTCAAAATGGATTAAAGACTTAAATGTTAAGAACTGAAATTGTAAAACTCCTTATAAGAAAATCCAGGGGGTGGCCAGGCGTGGTGGTTCATATCTGTAATCCCAGCACTTTGGGAGGCCGAGGCAGGTAGATCATCTGAGGTCAGGAGTTTGAGACCAGCCTGGGTAACATGGTGAAACCTGGCTCTAAGAAAAATACAAAAATTAGCTGGGCATGGTAGTGTACGCCTGTAATCCCAGCTACTTGGGAGGCTGAGGCAGGAGAATTGCTTGAACCCAGGAGGTAGAGGTTGCAGTGAGCTGAGATCATGCCATTGCACTCCAGTCTGGGTGACAGAGTGAGACTCTGTCTCAAATAAAAATAAAATAATAATAAAAAGAAAATACAGGAGGAAAGTGTCATGATATTGTGATATTGGTCTTGGCAATGATTTCTTTTCTTTTTTTTTTTTTTTTTTTTTTTTTTCATGCACCACCACACCCGGCTAATTTTTGTATTTTAGTTGAGACAGGGCTTCACTATGGTGGCCAGGCTGGTCTCGAACTACTGACCTCAAGTGACCCCTCCTCCTCGGCCTCCATAAGTCCTAGGATTACAGGCATGAGCCACTGCACCTGGCCACTTACATAGTACTTTCTATGTTCAAAATCTGTTCTAAGCATTTTTTGTACATTTACTTATTTGATCTTCATACCTACCCTAGAAGACAGGTATTATATGTTATAGTTGAGGAAACTGAGGCATGGAGGAAGTTAAGGGATTTGCCCAAAGGTTCATAAAACCCAAGAGTTCATTTGTAAGCAAGTATTGAGAACATGCTATTAAACGATGTTTTTTACCTTTGTTCAAAAAAAAGCCCTAAGAGTTTAATCATACAAACTGATTTGTAGTTTAGCAGAACAGTTCATTATCATTTAAATATGAAAGTATTCCATGGCAATATTTTATTGCGAACTATGTCTGACTACCTATTACTTTAACCTAAATCTTAAGCTGTAGGAAATGGTTTGAATTTAATGATCTTGAGGCTTTTAGTAATTTTTTTTTAGGTTTTGCTTTTCTTTTCCTTGAGACAGAGTCTTGCTCTGTTGTCCAGGCTGGAGTGCAATGGCATGATCTTGGCTCACTGCAACCACTGCCTCCAGGTTCAAGCGATTCTCCTCCCTCAGCTTCCTGAGTTGCTGGGATTACAGGCACATGCCACCATGTCCAGCTAATTTTTGTATTTTTGGTAGAGACGAAGTTTCACCATGTTGGCCAGGCTGGGTCTCAAACTCCTGACCTCAGGTGATCTGCCCACCTCAGCCTCTCAAAGTGCTGGGATTACAGGCATGAGCCACCATGCCCGGCCTGGCTCTACTAAGTCCCTATTTGAGTTTAGATACATTGTAGAAACCTGATCAAGCACATGCTTTTCCCTCCTTTTGGAACACACTAGCCATTTTTCTCTGCCTAGAAACTTCTAATCATTCTCTAAGACTAAGCTTTTTACTTCCTCAATGAAATTTTACCTGCGTCATGCCCTCAACAGAATATGTCACTCTCTCTTCTGGTTTCCTACAATATTCTGCTTATTGTATCTGTTTTCACATTTCATTTCATTATCATTATCTGTTTATAACTGTTTTCCTTTTTCATTTGCTTGCCTCCTTCCCTAAGTTATGAGTTACTCAAAAACAGGTACCATTTTTTATTCACTTTTATGTTTTTGGTTCCTGGTAGTTCAAAACATTTGTGGAATACTCCATATGAAATCTAATGTTGAGGCAAGCAGATTACTTGAGCCCAGAAGTTTGAGACCAGTCTGGGCAATATGGTGAAACCCTGTCTCTACAAAAAATATGAAAAATTAGCTGGGCGTGGTGGCGTGTACTTGTAGTCCTTGCGCAGGCTGAGGTGGGAGGATCGCTTGAGCCCAGAAGGCAGAGGTTGCAGTGAGCTGAGATTGTACCACTGCACTCTAGCATGGGCAACAGGGCAAGACCCTGTCTTGAAAAAAAATAAAGAAAACAAAATCTAATATCTATGTAATGGAAGTGCACAATGCAGAGAAAAGTTTGGAGATCAACTGGGCCACAGTTCTGAAATCAGTGTAAGACCCAGCAAGTGCTAAATTGTGAGACATCTTTCAGCTTCCATGGTCCTTTCAGGACCCAACTTCTCTGCACAGCAAACTCTAACTCTCCAGTCTCTATTAAAGGAAGGAAAGCAAGTAACAAATTATTTGTTGTAATTTAATGAGTTACCTGATCTGAGAGTATTTCAAAGAATCTAAAAGAGGACCAATGGTAAACCCAAAGGACTGAATCCACTGATAAATTTTTTTAGGGGGTTAAAATTTATTTATATATTTTTTTATCTTCTTGTTCATGTTCTCTCATGAAAATCTACTAACACAGTGGCCAATATATGGAAACATTCTGAGTAGCTTTTCCCCAAATTAAACCACATCAGCAATTACCTTCACATTGTACATAAGCTTAGTCCTAAGTAGAAACTATTTTTCCATTTGAAACTTGGCAAACCCTCTCATTTTCATAATTAAAAACTTCATTGCCATCTCCACCAGGTGGTCTTTTTTTCCATTATATTCTACTTGGGCTTTAGTGTACCAATCCCTAAGGAAGTCTGGGTAGATGAGCTATTTTTAGAATCTATGAATATTGCTGGCATGAATGATCCATCTACAAATTCCCAAAAGAATTACCAGTTTTGAGAATTAAGCAGTGCCTCATCATAATATTGAAAATTATTTCAGTGTTAGGCTTGAAAAATCATTGCCTCAGGGTCTGGATACACAGCCAAGAAAGACTAAAAGTAAAGATCTTTCAAATCCTGGCCCTAGGAAAAGGATGCTACATCCCACCTGGGCCTTTTCAGCTAAACTGGTCCTTGAACCTCATCAACAACAGCAAAGACACCAGTCTGGGCTTTGAAGGATGGCAATCTTGAATGGAGAGTTGTGGGGTCTCTAAGAATAATATATCACTCACAAATGTATCTACATCATTTTTCACCATATTTATATTTGCAACTGATATTAATTTTTCTTACTTTTATCAAAACTTTTTTTTTCCAACATTTTTTTTTCTTTTTTTTCCGAGATGGAGTCTCGCTGTCACCTAGGCTGGAGTGCAGTGGCGAGATCTTGGCTCACTGCAAACTCTGCCTCCCAGGTTCCAGTGATTCTCCTGCCTCAGCCTCCTGAGTAGCTGGGATTACAGGTGCCCGCCACCGTGCCCGCCACCATGCCCGGCTAATTTTTTAATTTTTATTAGAGACAGGATTTCACCATGTTGGCCAGACTAGTCTCAAACTCCTGACCTCAGCCCACCTCAGCCTCCCAAAGTGCTGGAATTACAGGTGTGAGCCACCATCCCCAGTCTTTATTTTCAACTTTTAAGTTCAGGGGTACATGTGCAGAACATGCAGGTTTGCTATTAGGTTGGTGCAAACATAAGTGCGGTTTTTGCATTGTTGAAATTTGCTGTTTGATATTGGAATACATTCTTAAATGTGGTTATGTTATACATCATTTTAATGCACGTTTCTTGCTTTTTTTGCTAATGACTTATTACTTGCTGTTTATTTTATATTTATTTTATTATTTATTTATTTTTTTTTTTTTTGAGAGGGAGTCTCACTCTGGAGTACAGTGGCATGACCATGGCTCACTATAATCTCCGCCTCCCAGGTTCAAGCAATTCTCCTGCCTCAGCCTCCTGAGTAGCTGGCAGTACAGGCCCATGCCACCATGCCCAGCTAATTTTGTATTTTTAGGAGAGACGGTTTCACCATGTTGTCCAGGTTGGTCTTGAACTCCTGGCCTCAAGTGATTCACCTGCTTCAGCCTCCCAAAGTGCTGGGATTACAGGAATGAGCCACCGTGCCAAGCCCGTATTTTATATTTATTTTAAAGTATGGAAATGAAGTTAGAGGAAAAGGAAATTATTTTTGTCTTTTTGAGCAATTTTCTTATTCAAGCTCAAAATGGGTCATAAAGCAGTGGAGACAACTCGCAACATCAACAATGCATTTGGCCCAGGAACTGCAAACAAGTGTACAGTGTAGTGGTGGTTCAAGAAGTTCTGCAAAGGAGACCACAGCCTTGAAGATGAGGAACATAGAGGCTGGCCATTGGAAGCTGACAATAACAAATTGAGAGCAATCATCGAGGCTGATCCTCCTACAACTACACAAAAAGTTTCGGAAGAACTCAACATCAACCATTCTATGGTCATTCAGCATCCGAAGCAAATTCGAAATGTGAAAAAGCTTGATAAATGCGTGTCTCATGAGTTAAGCGAAAATTTAAAAAATCATCATTTTAAAGTGTCGTCTTCTCTTATTTTATGCAACAACAACAAACAGTTTTTCCAACTGGATTGTGATGTACGATGAAAAGTGGGTTTTATACTACAATCAGTGACAACCAGCTCAGTGGTGGGACTGAGAAGAAGCTCCAAAGCATTTCCCAAAGCCAACCTGCACTGAAAAAAAGGTCATGGTCAGCTTGTGTGGTGATCTGCTGCCGGTCTGATCTACTACAGCTTTCTGAATCCCAGCAAACCCATTACATCTGAGAATCATGCTCAGCAAATAGATGAGATGCACCAAAACTGCAACGCCTGCAGCCGGCATTGGTCAATAGGAAAGGCCCAATTCTTTTCCACAGCAATACCTGACTGCACATCACACAACCAACACTTCAGAAGTTGAAAGAATTGGGCTATGAAATTCTGCCTTTTCCGTCATATTCACCTGACCTCTTGCCAACTGACTACCACTTCTTCAAGCATCTTGACAACTTTTGGCAAGGAAAATGCTCCCACAACCAGCAGGATGCATAAAATGCTTTCCAAGAGTTCATTGAGCCCCAAAGCATGGATTTTTAAGCTATAGGAATTAACAAGCCTATTTCTTGTTGGCAAAAATGTATTGATTGTAATGGTTGCTATCTTAATGAATAAAGATGTGTTTGAACCTAAAATCCACAGTCCGAAACAGCAATTACTTTTGCACCAATCTAATACATAGATAAATCTGTGCCTGCACTTTGGGAGGCTGAGGCAGGTGGATCACTTGAGGCCAGGAGTTCAAGACCAGCCTGGCCGCCATAGTGAAATCCCGTCTCAATTAAAAATACAAACATTAGCTGGGTGTAGTGGCACATGCCTGTAATCCCAGCTACTCAGGAGGCTGAGGCAGGAGAATCGCTTGAACCCGGGAGGCAGAGGTTGCAGTATGCTGAGATTATGCCACTGCACTCCAGGCTGGGTGACAGGAATGAAATCTCATCTCAAAAAAAAAAAAAAAAAAAAAGGTGAACAGAACCCCTTGCTAATCTGTGATGAATAGGTAGCTTGAATCTTGAATCAGACCTAAACTTCTGTTGTGTTGAAGCATTGAGACTTTGGGGCTATTTGTTAGTGCAGCTTAATCTAAGCTTCCTGACCAATGCATTGTCCTTACAATCACTGGGAATATAGCAGTGAATCAAATTGATAAGATGCCTGCCTTCATGAAGCTTCTTAAGACTTTAATGCAATTTTCATACTATTCTATTCAAACAAATAATTTAGAAGAAGACAAATTGACTGATGTGAGTTTACCACTTCCTGCTGTCTCCCACAGTGAGAGCCTTAAAATGCTATAAAGTAGTCAAAATAAAGAAGAAAACTGGAAAAGAAAAGAAGCATCTATAATATGGCCTCAGCTTACGTTAACTCTTAATACCTGTCAAAACGCATGATACAGCTAAACAACACAGGGATCATCTCACAATATGCACAAAGAAGTGTGTAGAGAGCTAAACATGAGCATCATGAGACCCATAAGATTTTATCCAGGCTCTGCCACCCACTGCCTGAGTAACCCTGGCCAGTGTGATAAGCGGTCAGTTTCTGGGATCCCTCAACCCTTGGATATAAGGAAATATGAACTCCTTCTCTAAGAGATAAGCTATATGATAGATCTGAGCATTTATTAATTAATTCATTCATTCTTCTAATCAGCAAATAGTTATTGACCGTCTACTAAGTGTCAGGGAATGTGATGCACAGTGACACAGGGATGAACAAGAGAGGCAAGGTCCTACTCCCATGTAGCTTACATTTACCATGGGAGATAGAGAACAGCAAATTGTTAAACGAGTTAATCTTATAAAATGCAAATAGTGATAACTACTTTGAAACAAACAGATGGGTAAGTGTGATAGGGGAATGGTACTTTTAGTTTGAGTGGTCAGAGAGGCATCCTTGTGGAAGTGATGATGAGTCTGGGCTGAAATATGACTTACGCAAAAGAACCAACCCCTGAGGATCTCGAATGTTCTAGGTAGCAAGGCAAGTACAAAGGCTCTGAGGTATAGAAGGGCATAAAGAACGTGGGGAAGAGTGGTAGGAGATGAGTCAGAGAGACAGCAGGGTTAAATCATGCAGGCTTTTGTAAGCAATAAGGAGTTTGGAGGCTCATGGAGATTTTGAATCAGAAGCACGTTATAATTTAATTTATGATTTATTTTCAAAGATAACCACAATGTAACCACCCAACAGGTTCACCTTGCCTGCTGCCTAGACAATTTATCAAGACAGGAGAACTGCAATAGAGAAAGAGTAATTCATGCAGGGCCAGCTGTATGGGAGACTAGAGTTTTATTATTACTCAAAACAGTCTCCCTGAGAATTTGGGGATTAGAGTTTTTAAGGATAATTTTGGGTGGGGGCAGTGAGTCAGGAGTGTTGATTGGTTGGGTCGGAGACGAAATCATAGGGAGCCAAAGCTGTTCTTTTACCCTGAGTCAGTTCCTGGGTGGGGGCCACAAAATCAGACAACTCAGTCTATCCTACCTGGGTGGTGCCAGCCGATCCATCAAGTGCAGAGTCTGCAAAATATCTCAAGCACTGATCTTAGGTTTTACAATAGTGATGTTATCCCCTGGAACAATTTGAGGAGAGTCAGAATCTTGTAGCCTCCAGCTGCATGTCTCCTAAACCATAATTTCTAATCTTGTGGCTAATTTGTTAGTCCTACAATGGCAGTCTAGTTCTTAGGCAAGAAGCGTGTTTGTTTTGGGAAAGGGCTGTTATTATCTTTGTTTTAAACTATAAACTAAGTTCCTCCAAAAGTTAGTTCAGCCTATGCCCAGAAATGAACAAGGATAGCTTGGAGTTTAGAAGCAAAATGGAGTCGGTTACGTCAGATCTCTTTCACTGTCTCAGTTATAATTTTGCAATGGTAGTTCCACCAACTGCTATATGGGAAGGAATGAGTTTGGAGGCAATTTCAAAAGTCTGATTAAGAAACTGGACAGGTGGAAACAGAAAATAGGGTCAGAAAGTTCATGAATATATTTTGGAAAACAAGTCAAAAGAACCAACTGATGAGTTGGATGTGGCAAGTTAAAGACTGAATCAAGGATGGCGGAAGATGATGTCATTTGGTAAAATAGGGAAAACGAAGGAGGAATGGATTTGGGGGTGGAAATGAGCAATTGTGTTTTTGAACACCTTAAACTTGATATACCTACCAGGCAGAATTTTTAGGAAGAATAAACTCGGCAGGGCGCGGTGGCTCATGCCTGTAATCCCAGCACTTTGGGAGGTCAAGGCGGGTGGATCACCTGAGGTCAGGAGTTCAAGACCAGCCTGGCCAACATGGTGAAACCCCATCTCTACTAAAAAATACAAAAATTAGCCAGGCATGGTGGTGTGCCCCTGTAACCTCAGCTACGTGGGAGGCTGAGGCACAAGAATCACTTGAACTGGGAGGTGGAGGTTGTGGTGAGCCGAGATTGCACCACTGCACTCCAGCCTGGGCCACAGAACGAGACTCTTGTCTCAAAAAAAAAAGAATAAATGAGATAACATTTTAAAACACCTAATACATAATCAGTACTCAAAAAAAACAATTATTTTCTTTCCAAATTTGCCAAATTTCTTAAAGCCAGGTGCCCTAATTTGAAGAAGGGACGATAATCTTACAGATTCATAGTGTGCCTTAATTGACTTAATATATGTGAATAAAGGTTATTAATAATAACTAATGCATATATAGGTCTTACCATGTTCTAAGCACTCTTTTAAGTATATGTAATCTATTAATCAGTTTAAGCCAACAACTCTGTAAGTAAAACTGCCATTATAAAATTATAACTGACGGCCGGGCACAGTGGCTCATGCCTGTAATCCCAGCACTTTGGGAGGCCGAGGCGGGTGGATCACAAGGTCAGGAGATCAAGACCATCCTGGCTAACACGGTGAAACCCTGTCTCTACTAAAAATACAAAAATTAGCTGGGCATGGTGGCGGGTGCCTGTAGTCCCAGCTACTAAGGAGGCTGGGGCAGGAAAATGGTGTGAACCCAGGAGGCGGAGTGCAATGAGCCAAGACCGTGCCACTGCACTCCAGCCTGGGTGACAGAGCGAGACTCTGTCTCAAAAAAAGAAAAAAAATAATAACTGAAACAGTGAAAGAGATCCAACCTAACCAACTCCATCTGGCTTCTAACTTCCAAGCAATCCTTGTTCATTCCTGGGCATCCATGAAACTAATTTTGGGAGGAGCCTAGTTTATAGTTAAACTTTGAAACTTTGATCTCTGGCCGATCATAGTGTCTCACACCTGTAATCCCAGCACTTTGGGAGGCTGAGGCAGGCAGATCACTTGAGTCCAGGAGTTTGAGACCAACCTGGGAAACATATCAAAACTCTGTCTCTACAAAAATTACAAAAAATAGCTGAGCATGGTGGAGTGTGCCTGTAATCCCAGCTACTAAGGAGGATGAGGTGGGAGGATCACTTGAGCCTGGGAGGTCTAGGTTGCAGTGAGCAGAGGTGTCACCAGTGCAATCCAGCCTGGGCGACAAAGTCTCAAAAAAAAAAAAAAAAAAAAAAAAAAAAAAAACAAGAAAACCCAAATAGTACCTCTTTTGTTTAATTGCATTTTCCTGATTATAAATGAGAGAACCAATTTTTTTTTTTTTTTTTTTTTGAGACAGAGTCTTGTTTGTTGCCCAGGCTGGAGTGCAGTGGCGTGATCTTGGCTCACTGCAACTTCTGCCTCCCGGGTTCAAGCAATTCTCCTGCCTCAGCCTCCCGAGTAGCTGGGACTACAGACGCGTGCCACCACATCCAGCTGATTTTTGTATTTTTCATAGAAACGGGGTTTCATCATGTTGGCCAGGCTGGTCTTGAACTCCTGACCTCGTGATCTGCCCACCTCAGCCTCCCAAAGTGCTGGGATTACAGGCATGAGCCACCAAGCTGGACCCAACATTTCCCTTCCCCCTTTCATAATATAGGTAAATGTGCTGATACAATGTAAAAAAAAAATTGATTAAAAAAAGAAGTCCACAACTGTAAATCAACCAAATATGAGCTTTGTCCTTTGTTATACGTTTACCCATTCAACCAGTACACATTGAACTGATATTTGCTAGGCCTGGTTTACAAAGCTGACTAAGATATTGTGTGGAGACAAAAATGAATTCAGCTAATTATAAGGCAGTGAGCTAACTGCTATAATAGACATAGGTTCGCAATGCATGCCTGGAAAAGTAGCATTCATCCTTCAAGAGTCCTTCATATTTCTGCAAAGTAATAACAACTAGCATTGATTGCTTGTTCTGACCTATTCACTGTGCTAAATGTATCACATGAATGATCTCAACTGATCTTCACAACAACCTTAAGAGGTAGTTCTTATTATTTTCTCCATTTCATAGGTGAAGGAACTGAGGCAGAGAGAAGTTAAGTAGTTTTTTTTAAGGTTGTGACAGGACTTGGATTTGAAGACAAGCAATCTGACTTCAGAGCCTGTGATCTTAGGTACTTACACTATTCCACCTCCTTAATCTATTCTGTTTACCTCCCCTTCCTCTTTCCATGCAAAATCAGAAGACAGTATTTTGTGGTATCATAGCATCCTAGGAATACCTCTATTGGAGATTCTACTGTTTTGAACTATTATGTTCCAGTGACTGTCTCCTTTAGAAAAGGAGTGTATTATTCTTTTTTAGACTGCATAGCAAGTAGTAGGTGTTCAATAATGTCACCAAGGATAAAACAAGTGATTAAAAATGTGATTATTTCAACCACCTTGAAGGAGGACAAACTGTTCATAGCAAGCAAGCAGGCCAGGCTGTAAAAGGTGCATTTGTTCTTGTTCAAGAGGCCCCATGGAGCCCAGGATACCTAGAGAGCAGATATTCATGAAAGGGGTGAAAGGACTAGGACAAAGAGAAGCAAGGGCTGCTGGAGTTGACAGATTTTCTTTCCTGTAGGTGATGGGGTGGATTTGAAGGACAGTGATCTGTAGGAAATGCATAGACTGCTCTGCGTATTTGTTCTCACACTTAAAAATGTAACCAGCTGGGCACGGTGGTTCACGCCTGTAATCCCAGCACTTTGGGAGGCTGAGGTGGGCAGATCGCCTCAGGTTAGGATTTTGAGACTGGCCTGGCCAACATGGTGAAACCCCGTCTCCACTAAAAACACAAAAATTAACTGGGTGTGGTGGTGCGAGCCTGTAATCCCAGCTACTCGAGAGGCTGAGGCAAGAGAATCGCTTGAACTCAGGAGGCAGAAGTTGCAGTGAGCCCAGGTCTTGCCACCACACTCCAGCCTGGGCAACAGAGCGAGACTTCTGCTCAAAAAAAAAAAAAGTGTCTAACCCTAGAAGGGCTTAAGTAGTATTTTGATGCACCCAAGAGCAGAACTCTAGAGAATTCTTTCAAAAGTAACTTTTAAAGGAAATGTCAGCCTTTTATAAAATATCTGCCCAAGTAACTTGGAAACTCTTTCTCTGAGAAAATGAACCACATCAAACACGTACTGAGATCGTCAAGTGCACTTTAAGCTCATTTTTGCTGGAAGGGAAATCTCACTTGTACCCTTCTTCAAAACAAACATGTGTAGACTCTGGTCTGTCTAAATTTTGTTGCTGTTACCTTTAATTTTTTTTCCTTTGTGAAGGGAATAGAATTTTATCTGTATTGTTTGTAAGGGCTTTTTCTCCCCTGAGATAAATGTGACATATGTCAGGAACTAGAGTTAATCTGGCCTAACATGGAACCAGGAGGGCTGGGGCTCAGAGGCATAAAGGACTTTATTTGTTCCTAAGATCAGTGCTTGAGATATTTTGCAGATCCTGAACCTGATGAATCAGCTGGCACCACCCAGATCGATTAACTGGCTCATCTGATCTTGTGGCCCCCACCCAGGAACTGACTCAGTACAAGAGCACAGCTTCCATACCCTGTGATTTCATCTCCTGCCTAACCAATCACCACTCCTGACTCCCTGGCTTCCCTCAACCAACAAGCTGTCCTTAAAAACTCTGATCCCCGAATGCTCGGGGAGCCTGATCTGAGTAATAATAAAACTCCAGTCTCCTGCACAGCCTGCTCTGCATAAATTACTCTTTCTCTATTGTGATTCCCCTGTCTTGATAAACTGGCTCTGTCTAGGCAGCGGGCAAGATGAATCCATTGGGCGGTTACAACTTTAGAATCCTCCCGAGGTGGAAGGATCATTTCAGGACAGGAGTTTGAGACCAGCCTAGGAAACATGGCAAGACCCCATCTCTGTAAATAAATTAATGTGTTGGCAGGACCTTCTGGAAGCTTTAGGGGAAAATCCATTTCCTTGCCTTTTCTAGATTCTACAGGCCTCCTACATTCCTTGGCTAAGGCCTTCTTCCACCTTCAAAACTAGCAATGGCTAGTCGAGTCTTTCTCATGCTGCATCAGTTGGCCACTGACTCTTCTTCTGCCCCCCTCTTCCACTTTTTTTGTAATTTGTAATTTTTATTTTTTTGAGACAGTTTCACCCTGTTGCCCAGGCTGGAGTGCAATGGCGCAATCTTGGCTCACTGCAACTTCCGCGTCCCGGGTTCATGTGATTCTCCCACCTCAGCCTCCCAAGTAGCTGGGCTTACAGGTGTGTGCTACCACTCCTGGCTAATTTATATATATATATATATATTTTTTTTTTTTTTTTTTTTTTTGAGACAGAGTTTCACTGTTGTTGCACAGGCTGGAGTGCAATGGCACAATCTCAGCTCACTGCAACCTCCACCTCCCGGGTTCAAGCTATTCTCCTGCCTCAGCCTCCCGAGTAGCTGGCATTATAGGCATGCGCCACCATGCTCCGCTGATTTTGTATTTTTAGTAGAGACAGGGTGTCTCCATGTTGGTTAGGCTGGTCTCGAACTCCCAACCTCAGGTGATCCGCCCATCTCGGCTTCCCAAAGTGCTGGGATTACAGGAGTGAGCCACCATACGCGGCCAATTTTTATATTTTTAGTAGAGATGGGTCTTCACCATGTTGGCCAGGCTGATCTCAAACTCCTGACCTCAGGTGATCTGCCCGCCTGGGCCTCCCAAAGTGCTGGGATTACAGGTGTGACCCACTGCGCCCAGCCATAAACACATCTTTAAAAGTGTAAGAGGCCAGGCGGTCAGGAGTTTGAGACCAGCCTGGCCAACATGGCGACACCCTGTCTCTGCTAAAACTACAAAAATTAGCTGGGCATGGTGGTGCGTGCCTGTAGTCCCAGCTACTTAGGAGGCTGAGGTGGGAGAATTGCTTGAACCCGGGAGGCAGAGGTTCAGCAAGCCAAGATTGCACCACTGCACTCCAGCCTGGGTGACAGAGTGAGACTCTATCTCAAAAAAAAAAAAAAAAAAAAAAGATGTGTTCACATTGAGCCCACCCAGATACTCCAAATTAATTTCCCTATTTTAAGGACAAATGATTAGCAACTTACTTCCATCTGCAACCTTAATTCTCCTTTTCCACATAATATAACATATTCACAGGTTCCAGGGATTTAGCATGTGCTTATCTTTGGGGCTTAATTATTCTGCCTATCACAACCTCCAAAGTTGAACTATATTGTGCAAGTTGGACATTCAAGCTACCAACAATGTTGAAAACTTAGACTTTGTTCAGGGCATCTATAGTCATTACACATTCTTTATGCCTGAAAGGTAAACCTTGTCCAGAAAGCATGAATAAATAAATTGGTATCCTTTTTTGTAGGATTCTTGGCTCAGGACCAAAGGAGCTTTACAGTACTTTTCAGATTATCACAGGTAAAAAACAAAACAAAACAAAACAAAAAAAACAAGCCAGGCACAGTGGCTCATGCTTGTAATATAATGCCAACACTTTGGGAGGCCAAGGTGGATGGATTGTTTAAGCCCAGCAGCCTGGGCAACATGGCAAAACCCTGTCTCTACAAAAAATACAAAAACTAGCCAGGCATCGTGGCACGTGCCTGTAGTCCCAGCTACTCAGAAGGGTGAGGTGGGAGAATCACTTGAGCCAGGCAGGCAGAGGTTGCCGTGAGCTGAGATCGGGCCACTGCACTCCAGCCTGGGCAACAGAGCAAGGCCCTGTCTCCAAACAAAACAAAAAAACGAGATCTATAACACTATTGACATACATAAATGTCCTAAAATCATTACTTTTGTGTCAAAACAATAAATGTTTACAGTGGAGAAAATAGAAAAAGCTGAGCATTCAAAGTTTTTTGTTTTTGAGACAGAGTTTTGCTCCTGTTGCCCAGTCTGGAGTGCAACGGCACCATCTCAGCTCACCGCAACCTCTGCCTCCCTGGCTCAAGTGATCCTCCTGCCTCAGCCTTCCGAGCAGCTGAGATAACAGACATGCGCCACCACACCTGGGTAATTTTTTAATTTTTAGTAGAGACAGGGTTTCACCACGTTGGCCAGGCTGGTCTCGAACTCCTGACCTCAGGTGATCCACCTGCCTCAGCCTCCCAAAGTGCTGGGATTACAGGCATGAGCCACCACGCCTGGCCCCTTTTAAAGTGTTTTGTTTGTTTGTTTAGAGACAGTCTAGCTGTGTCACCCAGGCTGAAGTGCAGTGGTGAGATCATGGATTACTGCAGCCTCGAACTCTTTAACTCAAAGTATCCTCCCGCTTCAGCCTATGAAGTAGCTTGTACTACCAGCATGCACCGCCATACACAGCTATTTATTTTTATTTTTGTAGAGATGGAGTCTTGCTAGGTTGCCTAAGTCTCCAACTCCTAGGCTTATGTGATTCCCCTGCGTTGGCCTCCCAAAATGCTGAGATTATAGGCATGAGCCACCTTGCCCAGTCTAAAGTTTTAGAAAACATTTAGTAAAGGAAATTTAAACTAAAAAAAAAAAATTTAGTTCAAGGCCAGGTGCGGTGGCTCTTGTCTGTAGTGGATCACTTGAGCCCAGGAGTTTGAGACTAGCTTGGGCAACACTGCAAGGTCCTGTCTCTACAAAAAAAATTTTAAAAATTAGCCAGCTGTGAGGGCATGAGCCTGTAGTCCCAGCTACTTGGGAGGCTGAAGTGGGAGGATCGCTTGAGCCCTGGAGGCTGAGACGGCAGTGAGCCGTGATGGTGCCACTGCACTCCAGCCTGGATGACTGAGTGAGACTGTCTCCAAAAAAATTGTTTTAGTTCAAGAGAATGGAAACAATGGTACTGAGGAAAAGCAATGTTGTACCTCGAACTTTTCCTCAACAAAGAAAATAAATTGGCAGTTATATTAGTTCAGAAAGGTATTCCGAGTAGAAAAAAATTTTTTTTTTCATTTAATTTTATTCTTACAGACTCGTTCAAAACAAGCCATGACTCCTCAGCAAAACAGCTCCATCAAGCGTCTCGCCAACCTCTCCCTTGGGGCTCAGTCAAGGGAATGAAAAAACGAGGTTAGACACCTGTCCCCAACGGAAAAACCAAGAACACACCTGGAGAGCAGCTCAGACAAAGGGAGCCAGGCGGGGAAAACAGTAATTGGAGAGGAGACCGTGCTTCCAGTCTGTTGCTGGTTTACAAGGTAAATCTATTCCTGGACGAAAGGGGTACAGGAGCAGCACCCGAAAACCCGGGACAGGCTGTGGCAGGCCCGACGTCTTTCAGGCCCAGCTCCTAGCGTCGACGCCCCTCCTTCCAAGACGTTTCTCAGCAGGCCCTGCGCCCATTTTGTATCAAGTGAGCCGCCTGAGATTGCCAAGCATCCTGTGCGCATCTCATTAACGCATCTGCTTATTCATGCATTTATTCTTTTGTGGGTGAGGGGGTGGAGGGGAACGGTGTCTCACTCATTCTGTCACTCAGGCTGGAGTGCAGGTGGGGCGATCTCAGCTCACTGCAACCTCGGCCTCCCAGGTTCAAGCGATTCTTGTGCCTCAGCCTCCCAAGTAGTTGGGATTACAGGTGCACACTACCACGCCTGGGTAATTTTTGTATTTTTGGTGGAGACGGCGTTTCACCATGTTGGCCAGCCTGGTGTCGAACTCTTGACCCCCGGTGATCCATCCACCTTGGCCTCCCAAAGTGTAAGGATTACAGGCTGATCCACGGCGCCCGGCCTTATGCATTTATTCTTATTGAGCACCTAATATGCTTTAAGCATAGGGGGCAAAAAAGTAAATGAGACATAACAGCACTTAACACACAGCATTTATTTGCACGGGTGTTGGCTTTCTAGCCCTCCAGCGACTGCTTCTAGGTATGGGCCCTCTTTCGTTTTTGCATCCTCCGAGTCTAGCACAGTGCCTGGCACTGACTAGGTGCTTTGTTAACAAAGGAATGACTTTAAAAAGTATTTTTGATAGGGAGCTCGGTTCTCAAACCTATAGCCCTACGCGGGGTAGGGGAGGCGGGAGAATGGGTGAACAGGCAGACACGAGGAGAATGGGAGACGTGTTTGTATTAGGAGTGCTCACAGCAATCCACAGCTTCCCTGTGTTCCTCGTTCTCAAATAAGAGTAGGGGAGTCGAGGGCAGGATGGGGCAGCCCTCCCCACGCGCAGGAGGGCTGGGTTTGGAGGCCCCAGCCGGGAGTTCTCACTGCGCTCCCGAGCCCGCCTGCCCACCCGCGCCGCTCACCAGGTCAATGGCCACGATGTCCCGCAGAGCCAGTACTCGCCGGATGGACTTGGGCGGGTTTTCGGTTAGGTAGACGAGCCGGTCGCTTAGCACCACGTACTTGAGGATGTGGTTCTCAGAGCTGGACACCACGATGCATGGCTCGTAGGCGCGGACCGCGTCGTAGACCTCAGGCGGCAGATGCCGCCGCAGGAACACATCCAGGCGGCTGTTTCTGCGCGCGGGGAAGCCGGACGGCAAGGGGCTGGCCATGCGCGGCGTCCGCAGCGGGGCGGAGTGCTGGGACTCGAGGCCCTCAGCTCGCCCTCTCTCCCCCCGCCGCGCTGGAACCCGCGCGCCACAAAGCCGCCGGCCCCGCGTCGCCTCCTCTCCCAGGCGCGGGGACCCGGGCCGCAACTGCAGGAATCGACGCTAGGTCGGCTTCCCTGGAGGTCCCTCCCCAGCCCTGTCCAGCCTCTCGATCTTTGTCCTAACCTCAGACGGCGATGGGCGGGGCAAGACGCTGGTCCTTCAGGCCCGAGTTGATGGGCACCTCGGGCTAATCACCGTAAAGTCCCCTGCGGCCGACGGGCGGTGATTTTTAGGGTCTCTCCAGCCCGCCCCTCATGCCAGTCCCCACCACTGCCTACTCTGTTGCGGATCACACCATCCCATACAAACTTTATTGGTACAAACAGTTTCAATCTGGTTTCCTGTTAGAAACTTGAAAGAGTTTAATTTACCGATTTATTTTTAACAACCCTAGAAACCTATTAAACCCAATCACACAGATGTAGCTTTTGGTTATAACATGGCCTGGCACAGCTTTCTGATATTGTCGGAGTGTAAACATAGGTCTTCTTTCTCCAACCAGTGAGAAAGGAATTCTTTTTTTTTTCTTTTTCTTTTTTTTTTTTTTTTTTTTTTGAGACGGAGCTTTGCTCTTGTTGCCCAGGCGGGAGTGCAATGGCGCGATCTCGGCTCACGGCAATCTCCGCCTCCCGGGTTCAAGCGATTCTCCTGCCTCAGCCTCCCCAGTAGCTGGAATTACAGGCATGCACCACCACGCCCAGCTAATTTTGTATATTTTAGTAGAAACGGGGTTTCTCCATGTTGGTCAGGCTAGTCTCCAACTCCTGACCTCAGGTAATCCGCCCGCCTCGGCCTCCCAAAGTGCTGGGATTACAGGCGTAAGTCACCTCGCCCAGCGTTTGGATTCTTAACGGGAATTGATGTGAGCACACCCAAACCAACCTAAGGGATATGGTTTTGTTCCCAATGCCCAGGACAATCTATGCAGGAAGAATGAATGGGTGATGCTGGCATCTTGAAAAGTTGAAGCTGATAGACTGAAGAATGCTGATTACATACCCTGAGGCTGCAGAGGAGTAAGTATTCCTTAGTTTTTACAGGCCAAGAATAACTTATTAATTAGGTTACAGAAATGAGAAGGGCACAACAGAAATACTCTAAGTCAGAAGTTCCATTTTTTATTTCGAATCCTAGAAAAGTTATTCTCTTCCCCTCCCCCATTGACCCAAAAACCTGATAATGAAACCATATCGTTCATTGCTGTGGCTGCCAGCAACCCTGAATCAAATTTGATATTCTTTATATTCTCCCTTTCTACATATTTTACTATTGTATACTGTACGTTATAAGCAACTTCAAATCCCTTGTGGAAAGAAGGTATAAATATATTACAATCTATAAACAGATATTGTAGACTACACTGGTACAAAGGGAAAGAGAAATGTTTTGGTCTGGATAAACTTTTTTTTTTTTTTTTTTTTTTTTGAGACAGAGTCTCGCTCTGTCACCCAGGCTGGAGTGCAGTGGCATGATATCGGCTCACTGCAGCCTCTGCCTCCTGGGTTCAAGCCATTCTCCTGCCACAGCCTCTCAAGTAGCTTGGACTACAGGTGTGCACCACCACGCCCAGCTGATTTCTTTTCTGTGTGTATTTTTAGTAGAGACGGGATTTCACCATGTTGGCCATGGCTTGTCTCCTGACTTCAAGTGATCTGCCTGCCTCGACCTCCCAAAGTGCTGGGAATACAGGCATGAACCACCGCCATGTAAGGGTCTGGCTAGACTTAAGTCTAAGATCACGTTAAGGGAACTCAAGTGAGTAAAGAGAAGTGCTGCTGGCAAAATCTTAAATGATCTAGTAGTTAAAGTTTTCTTAGGATCTCATCACACATCTGAGCCTTCCTAACTTCATAACTGGATGAAAAATGAATGAACTACACCATCCGTAGCAACCTTTATTGATAAAAGATGTGCATGGCTATTTCCTCCAAAATAAAGACTACTCATTATCTAAACCACTCTAAATAGAGTTTATTGCTTCAAACCAACAGAAAGGCAAAGGCCCTTCACCTCTGCTGAATAGCCACACCTCACATAAGCAGTTGAAAGGCGAATGACTACAACATTAGAGGTGGAAAGTGAGGCCTACATAAGGGAAAGACCTTACCTCAGTCTGCTATTTTGTGTCTCTCAGGCTTCCTACTTCATATCCACTTCCCAGGACTAAGAGAAACAGAATGACTGCACCAGGACCAAAAAAGACAGCACACTTGATATATCTGCCAAGAAGCCCATCTTGAATAAGCTTTTGGTGACAAGTGCACTAAGCTTAGCAAACATTAAAATCAAGCACAGGCTGGGTGTGGTGGCTCACGCCTGTAATCCCAGCACTTTGGGAGTCCGAGGCGGGTGGATCGGTTGAGGTCAGGAGTTTGAGACCAACCTGGCCAACATGGTGAAACCCCATCTCTACTGAAATTACAAAAAATTAGTTGGGTGTGGTGACACATGCCTGTAATCCTGGCTACTCGGGAGGCTGAGGCAAGAGAATTGCTTGAACCCGAGAGGTGGAGGTTGCAGTGAGCTGAGATTGCCCTACTCCACTCTGGCCTGGGTGACAGAGCAAGACTCCGTATCAAAAATAAAAAAATAAATAAAGAAATAAAATGAAGCACAGAAAGAAGGGAATTTGACTGGGAGATTGGTGGTCAAGATGACTTCAGTTAAACTTTTAACTTTGTGGCACACAGAGAAGGCAATACAATGGTTTCCAGGCACTTTACAGCAGTGTTGCCAAGGTAACAGCAAAATTTCTATTGCAGGAGACAGATTTAAATATATAGGAAAGATCACTAGATTTGGAGTCAGGAGAACTAGATAAGGGCACTAACTCTGTTATCTATCAGACTTTTGGAAAGTCACAACCTTTCCGAACCTCAGTTTCATCATCTGTAAAATGTGAGGATCCAATGTGATGAACTATAAACTCTATGAGCACTACAGACATATGAAGCATTCACATTCCCTTATCTTTTGGTAAGCTTTACATCAATCCATGGCCCATAGGCCACATGCAGCCCAGGAAGGCTTTAAATGTGGCCCAACACAAATTCATAAACGTCTTAAAACATTATGAGAATTTTTTGCGATTTTTTTTTTTTAGCTCATCAGCTATCATTAGTGTTAGTATATTTTATATGTGGCCCAAGACAATTCTTCTTCTTCCAATGTGGCCCAGGGAAGCCAAAAGCCTGGATACCCATTTTACATGTTTAACCCAAATGCACCAAAGATAGGTACTCCCTCCTTATCTTGTAAGTTCATCCAAACTCAAGAAACATTTGGCAAAGGAACTCCTGCAATCAAGCACTTAATAGATGTTTCTTGATGAAATTATCAAAAGGAATGGGATATTACTTACCTGGACTAATCCTCAAATGCAGTCTCCTTGAATTTCATCGGAACAGTGGTCTTAGGTCCAGGGATGGTCAATTCAAATAATTCGAAGGACAGTAGTTATGAGCATAGAACTGTAGAGCCAGATGACCTAGGTTCAAATTCCAGCTCTCCTATTCAGTAGCTGAATGACCTATGCCTCAGTTTCCCCATCTATGAAAGGGGGGTAATAGTACCAACCCCCAAAGGGTTACTACGAGGATTTAAAAATCTTCAGTAGTACCTAGAACAGAAACCTGGACTGGAGTAAATACTATATAAGCGTTTAAAGAACAAGTTCACTGGGCATGGTGGCTCACACCTGTAATCCTGGCACTTTGGGAGGCCCAGGTGGGTGGATCACATGAAGTCAGGAGTTCTAGACCAGCCTGGACAGCATGGTGAAACCCCATCTCTACCAAAAAATACAAAAATTAGCCAGTGTGGTGGCAGGCACCTGTAGTCCCGGCTACCTGGGAGGCTGAGGCATGAGAATCACTTGAACCTGGGAGGCAGAGGTTGCAGTGAGCCGAGATGGCACCACTGCACTCCAGCCTGGGCAATGGAGTGAAACTCTGTCTTAAAAAATGAAAGAAAAAGAAAGAAAGAAAGAAAGAAAGAAAGAAAGAAAGAAAGAAAGAAAGAAAGAAAGAAAGGGAAAGAGACAAAGAGAGAGAGAGAGAAAGAAGGAAGGAAGGAAGGAAGGAAGGAAGGAAGAAAGAAAGAAAGAAAGAAAGAAAGAAAGAAAGAAAGAAAGAAAGAAAGAAAGAAAGAAAAAGAAAGAAAGAAAAGAATAAGTTCAACAAGTGTGTGATTTCCTGTTACATATATGGTCATTCTGCTCCCTATCTACAAGGTAATATTAAATTCTTCTGATTGGATACAAGTCTAACTTTCTGAGATTGACCCAAGGCAAATTTTACCTTTTTTGGGTCACATTTTTAGTGGAGAAGAGACCAGTAGGTTAGGACGTGAGAACCATGTAAGGATTCCAAACTAGAAGTACTCTTCAGTGGTTCTAGGGATCCCAAGTATTCCCATTCCCCCAACTTGAAACTAAAGACAGACAGTACACACAGTAAGATATTTAGAGTATGTGGCATATAAATAGTAAGATATTTAGAGTATGTGGCATATAAATAGAACCTAACCTTTTTTTTTTTTTTTTCTTGAGAAGGAGTTTCACTCTATCACCCAGGCTGGAGTGCATTGGCGCAATCTCGGCTCACTGCAACCTCCACCTCCTGGGTTCAAGCAATTCTCCTGCCTCAGCCTCCCGAGTAGCTGGGATTACAGGCATGCACCACCACGCCCAGCTAATTTGTATTTTTAGTAGAGACGGGGTTTCTCCATGTTGAGGCTGGTCTCGAACTCCTGACCTCAGGTGATCCCCCCACCTTAGCCTACCAAAGTGCTGGGATTACAGGCGTGAGCCACCACGCCCAGCCCTAAACCTGACTTTTTAAAGGTGTCTCATTTAGGAATCTCTTAGTGCTTCAACTTAGTTGTTTTGTTGTTGTTGTTGTTGTTGTTTTGTTTTGTTTTGAGACAGAGTTTCGCGCTTGTTGCCCAGGCTGGAGTGCAATGGTGCGATCTTGGCTCATTGCAACCTCTGGCTCACTGCAACCTCTGCCTCCCAGGTTCAAGCAATTCTCCTGCCTCAGCCGCACAAGTAGCTGGGATTACAAGCATGCACCACCACACCTGGCTAATTTTTGTATTTTTAGTAGAGAGGGGGTTTCTCCATGTTGGTCAGGCTGGTCTCGAACTCCCCACCTCAGGTGATCCACCTGCCTTGGCCTCCCAAAGTGCTGGAATTACAGGCATGAGCCACCACGCCCAGCCCTGTACTTATTATTAATGGATACTGATCATTTAAATATCTACTATTAGTAATCTACTATTAGTAATTAGATGACATACAAAGGAAAGATGTCGTTGTTATAAAAACCAGCAAATGATTTGGATTAATGTTTTCTTTCACTGAATAATACTCCAATGCTCTATTCTGCCCCTCAGGCTTCCTGCTGCACATGTACTTCCTGTAAGAGGAACTAATGGTTGGAATAGGACCAATAAAGGCAGCATTCCTGACCTGTTTTCCAACTTCTTTCTCTGCCAAGAAGCTCATTATGCATAAGCTTTTAGTGACAATGGCATTCAGCTTAAAGAACAATGAGATGAAACACACAAAGAGAATCTGACACAGAACTCAGTGGCTATCAGCTCATAATTATGTTCTTTTTGGTTCAACTCAGTACATTTCACAAATATTTACTGAGAAATATGTATTAGCCATAAACAGAATCAGGATAACACTTACTTTCAATCTTTAAAAATTGTCTAGTTTTGGCCGGGCATGGTGGCTCACACCTGTAATCTCAACACCTTGGGAGGCCGAGGCAGGTGGATCATGAGGTCAAGAGATCGAGACCATCCTGGCCAACATGGTGAAACTCCATCTCTACTAAAAATACAACAATTAGCTGGGCGTGGTAGTGCATGCCTGTAGTCCCAGCTACACAGGAGGCGGAGGTAGGAGAACTGCTTGAACCGGAAGGTGGAGGTTGCAGTGAATCAAGATTGCACCACTACCCTCCAGCCTAGTGACAGAGCGAAACTCCATCTCAAAATTATAATAATAATAATAATTGTCTAGTTTTTTCTCAGGGAGCCAAGAAGATGGTGGACATTGAGACTGAGCATGCCTACCACAAGCAGCTGACCATCATTTAAAGCAAGAAGAGGGTCCTGCTAAAGGAAACTGGCAAGGAGCAGCTCCTATGGTACTTAACAAGAACATCGGTCTAGGCTTCAAGAGGTCCAAAGAGACTATTGAGGGCACCTACACTGACAAGGAATGCCTGTTCACTGGTAATGTCCCCATCTGAGGGCAGATCCTGTATGGCATGGTGACCAAGATGGAGATGCAGAGAACCACTGTCATCCACAGAAACTGTCTCCACTACATCTGCAAGTACAATTGCTTCGAGAAGTACCACAATAACATGTCCATGCACCTGTTCCCCTGCTTCAGGATGTCCAGATCAGCGACATTGTCACGCTGGATAAGTGCTGGTCCCTGAGCAAGACGGTGTACTTCAATGTGCTCAAGGTCACCAAGGCCACAGACATCAAGAAGCAATTCCAGAAGTTCTGAGGCTGAATGCCTGCTCCCCAAAATGAAATAAAGTTATTTTCTCATTCATACACACAAAAAATGACTAATAGGTAAGATAACCACAAAAACTTGATACACAACAGAAACATATTAAAACATATTAATGCAGGCCGGGCGCGGTGGCTCACGCTTGTAATCCCAGCACTTTGGGAGGCCGAGGCAGGCGGATCACGAGGTCAGGAGATCGAGACCACGGTGAAACCCCGTCTCTATTAAAAATAAAAAAAAATAAAAAATAAAAAAAAATATTAATGCAATTAGAGATTAAAAAAACAAGCAAGCTGTGTCAAAGATATGATCAAGCACAAGCCTGGTTGAGGACATCTGGAAAGACTTCATGAGGGAGGTAACATTCGATAAATGCTCACGGAGTGAATGAAACAATTTCTTTTTTTCCTTTTATCATAGGCAGTTTTTAAATTTTTTGACCAGTTGTAGTGGCTAACACCTGTAATCCCAACACTTTGGGAGGCCGAGGCAGGTGGATAGCTTGAGCTCAGGAGTTCAAGGCCAGCCTGGGCAACATAGTGAGACCTCACCTTTACTAAAAAAAAGTTAGCTGGGCATGGTGGTGCCCACCTGTAGTCCCAGCTACTCCAGAGGCTGAGGAGGGAGGATTGCTTGAGCCCAGGAGGCAGAGGTTGCAATGAGCAGAGATTGGACCACTGCACTCCAGCCTGGGTGACAAAACAAAAAAAAAAGGTGTTGTTTTTTTTTTAAATTTTCTGATTATCAAAGTAGTACATGGTCACTGTACAGAATTTTTTTTTTTTTTTTTTGAGTTGGAGTCTCCCTCTGTCACTCAGACTGGAGTGCAGTGGCATGATCTCAGCTCTCTGCAACCTCCGCCTCTGGGGTTCAAGCAGTTCTCTGCCTCAGCCTCCCGAGTAGCTGGGATTACAGGCACCCGCCACGACACGCAGCTAATTTTTGTATTTTTAATAGTGACGGGGTTTCACCATCTTGGCCAGGCTAGTCTTGAACTCCTGACCTCGTGATCCACTCGCCTCAGCCTCCCAAATTGCTGGGATTACAGGCATGAGCCACCACATCCAGCTGAGAATTTTTAAAAATCCAAAAACTTATAGAAAAGAAACGTCTGAGGCTGGGTGCGGTGGCTCATGCTTGTAATCCCAGCACTTTGGGAGGCCGAGGCGGGCGGATCACGAGGTCAGGAGATCAAGACCATGGTGAAACCCCGTCTCTACTAAAAATACAAAAAAATTAGCCGGGCGTGGTGGCGGATGCCTGTAGTCCCAGCTACTCGGAGAGGCTGAGGCAGGAGAATTGCTTGAACCCAGGAGGCGGAGCTTGCAGTGAGCCAAGATTGCGCCACTGCACTCCAGCCTGGGCCACAGGGCGAGACTCTGTCTCAAAAAAAAAAAAAAAAAAAAAAAAAGAAAAGAAACGTCTGGAAGCCCATGATCAAGGTGCTGGCAGATCCAGTGTCTTGTGAGGGCCTAATTTCTGGTTTGAGGATGGCTGTCTGTCTTCTTGTATCCTCACATGGTGGAAAGAGAGCTCTCTAGCTCCTCTTACAAGGGCACTAATCCTATTCATGAGGGCTCCACTCTCATGACCTGATTACCTCCCAAAGGCCTCACCTCCAGACACCATACAGTGAGTCAGGGTTTCAACATATAAATTTTGGGGAGACACACACATTTAGTCTATTGCAGACATGTTAGAGTTGAGGTGCTGGTGAGACATGCAGGTATCTGTGAATGCAAGTGGCAGTACAGAATATTAGGACCAGAAGTACAGAATTGGAAGTCATCTTCATAGAATTGCGTGTTGAAACTGCAGAAATAGATAATTTACTAAGGGAGCAGGTGTAGGCAAAGGAAAACCAGATGGCTAAGAACAAAGGCCTGGGGAAGAAAACATGTTAAGGGGGCAAAAGGATGTGGTGAGGAAGACAAAGAGGAATGGTCAAAAAAGTAAAAGGAGTTTAAGAATAATATAGGGTCAGAAGTCAAAAGAGAAGAGAATTCTGAAGAAGAAGGAAATGGTCAACAGAGAAGTTGAAAGAAAAGAATAAATGAATAAAAATGGTCCCACAACTGGAAAATTTGTAGGAGTTTTAGTTGAGTGACTTGGGAATGAAAAAACGATTACAAAAAGTGAAGGAAAGGAGGAGTACGTACAGGAAACAAATGTGGTGTACTGGAGGCAAGAAATCTTGAATCAAGAATCCAAGGTTCTAGTCTACCATTTACCATTTATGTAATTTGGGATACATTCCTTAAAATAGATCTACCTTAGTTTCCTCATCTGTAAATTTAAAATGGTGATGATGATACCTGCTCCATCCCTACAATGTTAGAGGAACAAATTAGAAGATACATGGAGGCATGGTGAAAACCGTAATGGACCACATATACCAATGTTATCCATCATAATTCTTTCAAGTACTTCAGCAATTGAAAGAAAAGGGAGACATGGGACAGGTACAAATAAAGTTTTGTCATTATAAGAAAGGGCCTTCTGAGCATATTTATAGGAAGAACAGACTTAGTACTATAGTTCCACATTGTCATCAATCCTAATGGACCTTCATTTGAGAGATAGGTTAGTGGCACACACTCTAGAATCAGACTATGTGTGTTTCAATCCCAGCTCTTTTATTTTTTTATTTGTATTTCAATGACTACAGATGAATCCCAGTTCAGCTACTTAACTTCTATGCACTCTAGTTTCCTCGTCTATAAAATAGGAGTAATAATAGTATCTACCTCCATAGAGTTGTTGTGAGGATTGATGTATAAACACTTTAAAACTGTGTTTGACAGCCAGGCGCGGTGGCTCATGCCTGTAATCCCAACACTTTAGGAGGCCAAGGCTGGCAGATCACTTGAGGTCAGGAGTTCGAGACCAGCCTGACCAACATGGAGAAACTCTGTCTTTACTAAAAATACAAAATTAGCCAGGCGTGGTGGCACATCACTGTAGTCCCAGCTGCTTGGGAGGTTGAGGCAGGAGAATCGCTTGAACCTGGGAGGCAGAGGTTGCGGTGAGCTGAGATCGCGCCATTGCACTCCAGCCTGGGCAACAAGAGCGAAACTCTGTCTCAAAAACAAAAACAAAAACAGAAACAAAAAAACAAAAAACAAAAAACTGTGTTTGGCACACATGCTCAAAAATGTTGGCAATTAATACATAAAAGCATTGTCATATGCAAGCATACATGCTTTATGTTAAAATTGAAACTACCATTACAAAATTATAACCAAGACAGTGAAAGGGATCTGATCTAACCAACTCCATTTTGCTTCTAAACTCCAAGCTGTCCTTGTTCATTCCTGGGCATAGGCTGAACTAACTTGGGGAGGATCTTAGTTTAGAGTTTATAGTTTAAAACAAAGACAATAACAGCCTTTTCCCAAAACACCCTTCTTACCTGGGGACTAGACTACCTTTGTAGGACTAACAAATTAGCCATAAGCTTAGAAATTATTGTTTAGGAGTCATGGAGCTGGAGGCTACAAGATTCTGATCCTCCTCAAATTGTTCCAGGGGATAACATCACTATTGTAAAACCTAAGATCAGTGCTTGAGATATTTTGCAGACCCTGTACTTGATAGATCAGCTGGCACCACCCAGATGAATAAACTGGGTCATCTGATCTTGTGGCCGCCACCCAGGAACTGACTCAGTGCACAGGAGGACAGCTTCAACTCTCCATGATTTCATCTCTGATCCAACCAATCAGCACTCTCGATTCACTGACCTTCCCTCACCCATCAAACCATCCTTAAACACTCTGATCCCTGAATGCTCAGGAAGACTGATTTGAATAATAATAAAACTCAGTCTCCCATACAGGGAGCTCTATGTGAATTACTCTTTCTCTATTGAGATTCCCCTGTCTTGATAAATTGGCTCTGTCTAGGCAGCAGGGAACCTATTGGGCAGTTACAAAAGGAGCCTTTTGGGCAGTTACAAAATGATAGTGTTATTTGTCAACATGTTGATGACTAGCATTTTCACCTGAGATGAGAAACTGCCTATCCCTTCATGGACGGAGGAGGCAGAATATGGAATGGTCAAATGTAATACCTCTCTCAGGTCCTCTTCAGTTGGATTCCACAAAGTGCTTCTTTATTTGTTCTTTTTGTTGTTGTTGTTGTTGTTGTTGTGGTTGTTGAGATGAAGTCTCACTGTGTTGCCCAAGCTGGAGTGCAGTGGCGCGATCTTGGCTCACTGCAACCTCCCAGGTTCAGGCAATTCTCCTGCCTCAGCTTCCCAAGTAACTGGGATTACAGGCATGCGCCACCATGCCACCATGCCCGGCTAATTTTTTTTTTTTTGTATTTTTAGTAGAGACGTGATTTTACTATGTTGGCCATGCTGGTCTCGATCTCTTGACCTTGTGATCCATCTGCCTCAGCCTCCCAAAGTGCCGGGATTACAGGCATGAGCCACCGTGCCTAGCCTCTTTATTTGTTCTGAAACAATATGAGTTTACGAAGTTGAAAGAGATTTCTACAATTCTAGGTATTTCAACTACCATAAACGAAAGAACTAATGTTAGTAGATAAACTGAAGATAGGCTTTGTATGACATTCAACATAAGAAGTAGCCACAACATGAATTTACAAACAAAACAGCAAGTAAAGACATCTATAATACGATAGATTGAATTGCCATATTCTTTAGGATGAGGCCTGGAATATGCTGAACATACAGACTGCAGAGGCACTCAGCCCAAGATTAGTATTGGGCCTTCATACTCCATAGTTGATTATCACAGCTAATATAAGAATTCATGCAATGATTCAGTTATTGAGTTAAAAATAGCAGGCTGGCACTGTGCTAGACTCGGAAGATACACTGAAATAGGTAGGGCAGAAATCCTAGCCTGAGATTTTTTTTCTTAGAAAGAAACATTCAATAGCAACTTGTGAAAAAAGCCATGTCTGTTTCTCCAGCAGCAGTGAAACAAGATGGTGGATCCCCTCACCATTAACCCCCATATGGAAAGGGTATATGTAATTCAGAAGGGATGTGTATTATGACTGTTCTCACACTGCTATAAAGGAATGCCTGGGCCTGGGTAATTTATAAAGGAAAGAGATTTAATTGACTCACAGTACCTCAGGGCTGAGGAGGCCTCAGGAAACTTAAAATCATGGCAGAAGGGGAAGCAAACACATCATTCTTCACATGGCAGCAGGGGAGAGAAGAATGAGTGCCCAGCAAAGGGGGAAGCCCCTTATAAAACCATCAGATCTCATGAAAACTCACTATCACGAGAACAGGATGGGGGAAACCACCCCCATGATTCAATTATCTCCATCTGATCCCTCCCACGACATGAGGGGATTATGGGAATTACAATTCAAGATAAGATTTGGGTGGAGACACAGCCAAACCACATCAGGATGTGTAGACAACTGAAGTACAATAACATCAAGGCTGTTTTGACGTCAGGGCAGAATTTACAGTATGTGCTCTCACACAACTTGAAATCTTAGAGGCCTTCTGGGAACCGTGGTTAATCAGAAGCCAACATGGCAGATTAGTACCAAAGATGGAGTTACTTTAGCTTCCAGATTCCACCCATCAATCCAGCTCTTACAGTTTCACTTGCCCTCCTATTTGGAGATGGTCCCTGAGCTTTTAGGGAGGGTGGTTTCATATGATATAGCTTTAGCAGCAGCGCCCTAGCAGTGGAAAACAGATTGGGCCCAGAGAGATTCCAAATGAGGGAGATTCACAGGCTTTGTTGAATTATCTCTAGTCTTGAGAATACCATGACTTTGGTTTTCTCAGAAGTAAAACAAGAGATACTTCTTGTTTATAATTAATTAATTTGAATAATTAATAATTTGAATAGTAGAAACACAATGCATGCAAGGATTACAATAAAAAGAAAATTTGTATGCCAGAACAACAAAGAACCTATTTCATTAGGAAGCCAACTGAGAGCAGCGTGAAGAAAATTAAGGCCTGACACAGGGACTCACACTCGTAATTCCAACACTTTGGGAGGCTGAGGTGGGAGGTTCATTTGAGCCTGGGAGTTACAGATCAGCCTGGGCAACAGAGCAAGTCCCCATCTCTACAAAAACAAACAAAAATAGCCAGGTATGATGGTATGCACCTGTAGTCCCAGCTCCTTGGGCGGCTGAGGCAGGAGGATTGCTTGAGCCCAGGAGGTCAAGCCTGCAGTGAGCTATGACCACTCTACTCCAGACTGAGTAACAGAGAGAGACCCTTTCTCTAAAAACAAGAAAAAATTAAAACCCAGTTCTCCTTTAGCGACATCTTGTAGCCACTAGCCTGACATTTTAAACACATAAATTAGAAACATGATGCAAGAGTGATTCAAGGTATTTTATATAGGAAATGCCTGGTGTAGTGTCTTGGCCAGCTAAATAAATGTAGCTGTTAAATTGTTACATTAGTTTTATTCTATGCTCTTACCATTCCTCCCTCTCCAAGTTTTGTTTGTAGTCTGTGGCAGCAACCTAGTCTGTATTTAGTACATATTGAATAATCAACAATGAAATGTAAATATTGAGCACATTGTGTGTCAAACACATGTATGAACTCAAACCTCACAGAAATCCTTTGAGGTCGGTACTATTACAATCCCCATTTTACATACGAGTAAACTGAAGCATGGATAGACTAAAGTGCCTGAGGTCAACTAGTGAGGAGGCAGAGTAGCAGTCAAGTCGAGGCAGCCTAAGCCTACACTGCCTCTATGTTGCATTAATAAATTAATAAATCTGTGACCAAATAAATGAAGTGACATTTAGTAGCATCGAAAGATCCCGTGAGTAGGACTTCCTAAGAATGCTCTCCTTCTTTTCATGGACAAAATTTTAGTCTGTTTAAAGTAAATTTTGGACTGGACACAGTGGCTCACGCCTGTAATCCCAGTACTTTGGGAGGCCGAGGCAGGTGATCACTTGAGGTCAGGAGTTCGAGACCAGCCTGTCCAACATGGTGCAACCCTGTCTCTACGAAAAATACAAAAATTAGCTGGGCATGGTGGCGTGCGCCTGTCATCCCAGCTACTCAGGAGGCTGATGCAGGAGAACTGCTTGAATCCCGGAGGCGGAGGGTGCAGTGAGCCGAGATCTCGCCATTGCACCCCAGCCTGGGCGACAGAGCGAGACTCTGTCTCAAAGAATAAATAAATAAATTAATTAATTAATTTTGAAAAACTGTCAGACCTCATCAGATCTTTAACTGCTGGACTGGGGGCACTTGGGGCCGTAGACAAGCAATTAAACTGACTCGCACGTGGTTAGAACCACGTCATCCTGATTCGTGAATCCGTACTCTTAACTACTAGAAGCCCTTTGTGGAATGCACGGGGCGAACCTGACGCTTGAGCTGTGACACCGCGCAGACACAGCCGGGGATTTAGGAGCTGGGTAGGACTCCTGGGGCGGACGCCTCATCCCGGCATGCACCTCAAGCCCCGGCGACCACGCCTTCCGGCGAGCGCCAGGGAGCGCGTGTACGACTCGCCGCCCGGAAGCGCCGCCTGCTCGCTGCACGCTGGGAGTTGTAGGCCTCCGGCCTCAGCCCGCGGGCTGCCGCCTGCACTCTCCAAGAGACTGCTGGCGCCGGCGCCCGCCCGCGCGGCCCCGACGCGGGGAGCGCGCTTCGCGCTGACTCAGCGGCGGCGGCGGCGGCGGCGGCGTTAGCCGGCCCTCGCGCTCTTTCCCTTCCTGGGGCGCTGACCCCGCCCGCTTGCTTGCTTGCTTGCTTGCTTGCCTGCCTGCCTGCCCGGCGCCACGCAAGAGAAGGTGCCAGGGGACGCGGAGCGACTAGAGGCGCGCGGTCCCGGCCAGCTCCGTCTCTGGCGTTGGCGCTGCGGCCGTGGCAGAGGACTACGGCGACAAGGACGAGGGCCGCTCTCCCAGCTCTCTGCGTGCCGCGCCGCTCCGCTCCGCTGGCTGACCATCTGGAGTGCAGGCTGGGAGGCGGGATGGAGTGATAGGGAAGGTGACTCGGGGCTCGGGGGCAGCGGGACCGGGACCAGGTTTGGTCCGCGTGAGGCTTCGAGGAAGTTGGCCGGTGCGGACCGGCCCGGGGGAGTCCCGACGCCAGGGAGGGTGCAGGCTTGGGACCCTCAATGGCGGTGCACCCCCTGGCTGGGCGGACCGGGTGAGGGTGGTACGAGCCGGGGCTGCCGCCGAGGAGCGCGTCCCGAGTGCGTGGCCGCCCGTTGCCTGGTGTTTCATCACCCGAATTGCCACGAGGCTTCCTTTAGGGGAGGGATCGGGGGAGGGATGGGAGCAAGGCTAGCAGAGGAGGGTCGGCATCGCCTGCGGTTCCGAAGCCCGTTAGTCATCGTTGTAGCCTTATCAACTGTGGAGACCTCAAACCTGATTCTTCCCCCACCCCTGGACAAAAAGGAAAAGTGTTATTTCTGTGCAGTAATTGGCCAGCACGGACGCTCCATTTCTTCTCAAACCTTCCTCACTATCCTGCAGGACTAGAGAAGCATGAGGTTTTCCTGTAACCAGAAAAACAAGTACTTTTTTAAAGTGCTAATTAGTTGTGGCGGGCGGGGGTTGGGGGAGAGTTACGTTTTATTAAACCGACTTGTCAGCGTGGTGTTAAAAAGCTGGAAAGATTCAGTCGTAGTGTTTGAAACAGTCTTCAGTAGGTGTAGAGGAATTTTTCCAAATTGTTTGATTCTTAGTGGCTATCCAGGAAAAGTTAAGGCTTAATATTTTAAGTATGTTGCTTGCCTTCCCCCCAGAACCTTTGCAAGATGCATAATTGTTTACCGTATTAAAACTTTTTTTTTTTTTTTTGAGACGGAGTCTCGCTCGGTCGCCCAGGCCACAGTGCAGTGGTGCCATCTCGGCTCACTGCAACCTCTGCCTCCCAGGTTCAAGTGATTCTACAGCCTCAGCCTCCCGAGTGGCTCTATTACAAGCGCGCCCCGCCACACCTGGCTACTTTTTGTGTTTTTCATAGAGATGGAGTGTCACCCTGTTAGCCAGGATGGTCTCGATCCCCTGACCTCGTGATCCGCCCGCCTCGGCCTCCCAAAGTGCTGGGATTACAGGCATGAGACACCGCACCTGGCCTTCCACTGCATATTGATCGTCCAAATGCCTTCTCTGTGGGGGATTCTTTCTGTAGTGACAACTGTAACTAGTTTGTTTCCTTGGGTTTATTGGCTATGTTTTCCTTAGGGCCACTTGATTTTTCTCCCGATAGCTTCAGAGTGACTTGACCAAGCTTAAGCATTTTTTTTTTTTGACACGGTGTCTCACTCTGTTGCCCAGGCGGGAGTGCAATGACACGATCTCTGCTCACTGCAACCTCCCCCTCCCGAGTTCATGCGAGTCTCCTGCCTCAGCCTCCTGAGTAGCTGGGATTTACAGGCGCGGGCTACCAGGCCCAGCTAATTTTTTTTTTTTTTTTTTTTTTTTTTTTTTTTTTTGAGACAGTCTCGCTCTGTCGCCCAGGCTAGAGTGCAGTGGCGCGATCTCGGCTCACTGCAAGCTCCGCCTCCCGGGTTCACGCCATTCTCCTGCCTCAGCCTCTCCGAGTAGCTGGGACTACAGGCGCCCGCCACCGCGCCCGGCTAATTTTTTGTATTTTTAGTAGAGACGGGGTTTCACCGTGGTCTCGATCTCCTGACCTCGTGATCCGCCCACCTCGGCCTCCCAAAGTGCTAATTTTTGTATTTTTAGTAGAGACGGCGTTTCACCGTGTTGGTCAGGCTGGTCTCAACTCCTGACCTCGTGATCCGCCCACCTTGGCCTCCCAAAATGCTGGGATTACAGGCGTGAGCCAGCGTGACCGGCCAGCAATTTTTTTGAGATGGAGTTTTGCTCTCGTTGACTAGGTTGGAGTGCGGTGGCGCCATCTCAGTTCACTGCAACCTCCGCCTCCCGGGTTCAAGCGATTCTCCTGCCTCAGCCTCCCGAATAGCTGGGATTGCAGGCATGCACCACCACACCCGGCTAATTTTTGTATTTTTAGTAGAGACGGGGGTTTCTCCATGTTGGTCAGGCTGGTCTCGAACTCCCGACCTCAGGTGATCTGCCACCCCCCGCCCCCCCGACCTTCCTAAGTACTGGAATTACAGGCGTGAGCCACCGTGCCTGGCCAGCATTTTTTTTAAAAAGCCATAGCAAATTCAAGGAAGCTTTTATCGTACTTCTCAATCTGGGATTAGAAACTCCGAAATCTTTTTTTCTCTCTGTGGGCATTTTTCAGGGGAATGGACATCAGATTTTCTTAACATTAGGGGGCGAAGGGAACCAGTGCCTTTCTTTGTGTTTTTCTGTCTTTTAAAAATGCTGATCTAGTATAAGAATGCCCTAAGTAGTTTCCATCCCCCATGTTCCTGCCTCTGATTATAAACAATGTATTGAGGGCTCACTATGTGCCAGCCATGCTCTGCATACCTTATCTCTTTGAAGCCTTTACAACTTTATGAGGCAGATGGTCTTTTTCCCATGTCATAGAAAGGGTTCTCTCAGGTTTTGTAAGTTGTCCAAGTGGCCCCAATTAAAAAATGACAAGATGGGGATACAAACCTAGGTCTTTGAAATCCAAAACCTATGCTCTACTATGTCCTAGGGACATAGTGATGGATAGCGAAGACAGTCCTTGCCCTTTAAGATTATGAGAGATGGCCGGGTGGCTCACACCTGTAATCCCAGCACTTTGGGAGGCCAAGGCAGGAAGATCACCTGAGATTAGGGGTTCGAGACCAGCCTGGGCAACATGGTGAAACCCTATCTCTACTAAAAAATACAAAAATTAGCCGGGTGTGGTGGCTCACCCCAGTAATCCCAGCTATTCGGGAGGCTGAGGCAGAAGAATCACTTGAACCCAGGAGCCAGAGGCTGTAGTGAGCCGAGATCATGTCACTGCACTCCAGCCTGAGCAACAGAGTGAGACTGTCTCAAAAAAAAAAAAAAAAAAAAAAGATTAATGAGAGAAAACTAGTAAGCTGGCAGTGACAGCATAGCAGTGCTTAGGATGGGGCATGTAATCCAATTTGAGAGAGTTGGACATTAGGGGTCAAAGAAGTGTTCTTGAAAGAGATGGCTTCTAAGTTGAATTTCAAAGGACAGCAGGGGTTAACCTATTAAGAAGAAAGAGCAGTGTGCAAAGATGAAAGGTAGAATACCACTGGAGAACTGCCATGTGGTTCACTAGCACTGGCCTCGCTGACCTGGGGTGCAGAATAGTGAGGAGTCATTCAAAAGTGTTTGGATCGTAATCTGAGGGCAGTAGGGAGTTATACTGCCTTGAAGCCTGCAAGTACGTTATGAACCATAAGAGAAAGGGCTGAGCTGTCTTCAAAGCTCTCAGTCCATATCCTGAGTTAACTTGATTCAGGCAGGCTCAGAGGAAAACAGAAAAGCGTATTGTAGGTATCCTGTAATCTGGACCTGAGCCTGGCTTTGCTATTCCCAAAAGGCTTTTCTCCCCTACCCCGAACCCAATTAGTCTTTTGGCGTCTTAGGTTACGATAATTAAAACAAAAAGCCCCACAGTCTTTTCTTGTTTTCTTTGAGACAGAGTCTTGTTCTGTGGCCCAGGTTGGAGTGCAGTGATGTGATCCCAGCTCACTGCAACCTCCACCTCCTGGCTTCAAGCGATTCTCCTGCCTCAGCCTTCCAAGTAGCTGGGATTACAGGTGTGTGCCACCATGCTCCGCTAATTTTTTTGTATTTTTAGTAGGGGATTTTACCATGTTGGCCCGGCTGGTCTTGAACTCCTGACCTCAAGTGATCCACCTGCCTCGGCCTCCCAAAGTGCTGGGATTACAGGCATGAGCCACCACACCCGGCCCCCCACAGCCTTTAATGGAAGTAGTAAGACTCAATCTCCCTACATTATAGGTCTTGGGAGAATAGTATCATTTTCACATCATTTAGAGTTTGTTCCATGTTTGCTCAAATGAATATATATTCTATCAAAAACTAAGATGCCTTTTGTAGCTTATTATTTGAGAATGTTAGAACCTATATTGTGAAGAAGTGGATTACCTGTCAGAGATTAAAAAAATTCTTAAATAAGAGTAGTCAGTGTTAAGTCATTTGTGGATTTTTTTTTTCTTTTCTTTTTTTTTTTTTTTTTGAGATGGAATCTCACTCTGTTTTCCAGGCTGGAGGGCAGTGGCGCAATCTTGGCTCACTACAACCTCTGCCTCCTGGGTTCAAGCGATTCTTGTGCCTCAGCCACCTGAGTAGCTGGGATTACAGGCATGTGCCACCAAGCCTGGCTGATTTTTGTCTTTTTAGTAGAAACGAGGTTTCACCGTGTTGGTCAGGCTGGCTTGAACTCCTGACCTTAAGTGATCTGTGCACCTCGGCCTCCCAAAGTTCTGGGATTACAGGTGTGAGCCACTGCGCCTGGCTGGTTTGTGGGTTTTTGTATCTACTATTGAAAAACTTTTTTTTTTTTTTTAAATTTTTAGAATTGGCTGGCAAGAGCAGAAATCTGTAAAATGCAAAACTAAGTCCATTGCTCAAAAGCTAAATGACTGGTTTTTCATTATCCTGTTCCTTTCATTAGACTTCCGTTGTAGTACTTAGTAAACACTCCAAAGGATATCGAACTCTGAGGTCAGCCGTTCTAATGTTTTAAAGAAGATTTGTGATATTTGTATCTGGAAGTAGACAAATAATTACTGTAATAGTCTGGATTTGTCATTTTTATACTTACTGGAGTTGCACAATTGCATTTTTAAGTACTAGAGATAAGTAAAACACTGCATAAATTAGGTGCTTCTATTTAAAGTAGAAAATGATTACTTTCTATACCTTATTAAGAAGATCTTGAAGACTAAGAAAGCTTGAGGACCTTAATGGCATACTTTAAGATTTTTAGGGGCCAGGCGGAGTGGCTTATGCCTGTAATCCCAGCACTTTGGGAGGCCAAGGTGGGCGGATCACGAGGTCAGGAAATCAAGACCATCCTGGCTAACACAGTGAAACCCTGGCTCTACTAAAAATACAAAAAATTAGCCTGGCGCGGTGGCGGGTGCCTGTAGTCCCAGCTACTTGGGAGGCTGAGGCAGGAGAATGGCGTGAACCTGGGAGGCGGAGTTTGCAGTGAGCTGATATCGCGCCACTGCACTCCAGACTGGGCGACAGAGCGAGACTCCATCTCAAAAAAAAAAAAAAGGTTTTTAGGAATTTCACATTCGTGGAGTAGTTAGCAGAGCCCATTTTTCTGAGAATTAGGCTCTAACTTTTAGTTGTAATTTAGATAAGTTCCAAAATAAGTTTTTAAACATTTAAGCTTCTTTGCATGATTTTATCCATTTACGTTATTCAGGATAAGCATCTATTTGTTTATCAAGTAATGTTTTCTTTCAACTTTGTTTTTTGTGGCAGATGTTTATAAATTCTTCTGTGGGATCAGAGGGCACGCCTATTATAACCAGAAAACTCCAAGTATAGCAGCAAGGATGGATGAACAGGCTCTATTAGGGCTAAATCCAAATGCTGATTCAGACTTTAGACAAAGGGTAAGTTACTCTGCTGAATCATTTTTTAACTATGTCACTACAGATTGGCATTAGAGGGCGTGAATAAAAATGCACCTGGCAAAAGTCTACTTTGGGTAGAAATGAACAGAAACAAAAAAATTTGAGGTGTTTGAATATATTTTGAATATAGAAACAGTGAGTGTTGTGATTTATTTTCTGTTTACTTGGCCAAACAAAAGTATTAAAATTTCATGTGATTCAAGGCAGATCTTTATGCAACATCAGTCATTATTTCTAATTATTCAAAAGTTGTAATGCAAAGGATTCGTTTAAGAGACTTTCCATAGCAGCAGACGTGTATTTTATTTTCTCTTTGCTTGGCTTGATCTATACAAGCTGTTTTAACACTTACCTTAATGATTTTTTTTTTATTATTTTTTTGTAGAGATAGGGTTTCACCATTTTGCCCAGGCTGGTCTCGAACTCCTGAGCTCAAGCAATCTGCCCACCTCAGTCTCCTAAAATGCTGGGATTATAGGCATGAGCCACCCTGCCTGGCCACATTAGTGATATTTAACATTCTTGTTATTTGGTCTAGGCAGACATAAATAAGCAGTTATGATAGGTTATGCTTTAAGTAAAATGGTTACGTGACAAGAATCCATTATAAAGTGCTGGGATAGTTGGATAAATGTAAACAATTAAATATAATATAGCCTAAAACTATAATCATGACTATAGCTGAATGATAGAAAAATATAAAGAATGAGCCTATAATTAATTTTTTTAAAGACGTGGGCATTCTGAAGTATAGGGTAAGTGGAAAGGAAAGAGGCATTTTCTTTTGACTTTTCGTAGCAAAGAATACTTTTTATAAATGAGCTAAATGAGGTTAACAATCTCACTAAAAATTATAGCAGTTTTTATTCTTAAGAAAAAAATCTTTTAAAGCAGTAAAAAACAATCCCAACTAGTTTCTAATACAGTACCGTGTGCGTGTCTCTGCTACTAAATAAGTAACTAGCCCTTCAGATACAGGAAAATAACAGGAATTGAGATTTAACTATCTGGCTAATTACAAGGTACCTATCAAACCAGTTAGGACATCAAAAGATATTTAAAATCCATGTCTTTGTGTAAACAAATCTTTCTTGCCATAGGGTTTTATGCTACCTACCTTCAAACATAGTTGAAGCATCACAGATCTTTACCTTTAGTCTAGCTTGGTATTGCATGCTTATAATTAAAAGCCTTTGTATGTTTAGTTATTAAATGGCCTTTACTGTTATTTTTATGTGCCTCTTGAAATCTTTCATTTCTTAAGTTCCAGCATGCAATTTTTGGATGAAAGAGGCATTTTCTTTGCCTCTTAAGTTCCAGCATCCAATTTTTTAAAATGTGCCATGATTTCTTTTTCAGAAAATTAAAACCAATACGTTATTAGTGGTTTTAATACAGAAGTTCTGCTTTTTGTCAATAAAAATGGGTTCTGTCACAGACGTGTTTTAAGCATCCAGGTCCAGGCATAATTCAGTATCCATTTAGCCAATCTGAGTAACAATTTATTAGGATGAAAGGGAAGAAATCTTAAGGAAAGTGAATTCTGAAGCCCTTTTGTTGCAGTTCGGGAGTAGTGGAAACTTAATTCAGCTTGGTGGTGAGAAGAATGACTGTCTGCCAACCCCAATTGCTCAGTTGTCTATCTGTAATTCTCTGTTTTTTACATGGGCAATAAAAGTTGAACTGACTCTTGTCACATAGAGTCAATCAACCATTAGAAAAAAGATATGGAGTAGAACTAGGTGATGAAAGCTAGGACTTGTTTGTCAGTGTTGTAGAATTTTGTTTTTTTAATTCTTAGTAATGCATAGATTCAGAATACAAAGGCTTTGTTTAAAAACTAAAAACTTCCAGGTTATCTCTCCTCTCCTTCCCCTCACCCCTGCCCCCCGCCCCCTTTTTTTTTTTTTTTTTTTTGAGACAGAGTCTCACTCTGTTGCCCAGCCCGGAGTGGAATGGCACCATCTTGGCTCACAGCAACCTCCAACTCCCGGGTTCAAGAGATTCTCCTGCCTCAGCTGGGATTAGAGTAGCTAGGATTAGAAGCACACACCACCATGCTCAGCTAATTTGTGTATTTTTAGTAGAGATGGAGTTTCACCATGTTGGTCAGGCTGGTCTCGAAATCCTGACCTTGTGATCTCCCCGCCTCAGCCTCCCAAAGTGCTGGGATTACAGGCGTGACCCACCGCGCCCGGCCTCCTCCTTTCTAAAAAATAAAACACTCGTCTTTGGTTTAAAACCTGTTATTATTTAAAGAAAATGGTATGTCATGACATTTCTAGCAGCTGAAACCACCTCTCCCCTCTTTTGTAAGTGAAATATTAGGTGGTAATACAACATACATGATTAACTTCTACCTTGTCCTCTGGCCTCTGAGATATTCCTAAAGAAAACCCTATGTTTCATGGACTGCTGTTAGAAACAACTAAGCTAGTAGTATCTTTTATAGCTGCCTGTGCTCTTATAGTCTTAACTTCTAAAGAGAGACATTATTTACTCTGGGCTGTTTTCCAATACCAACAACCAACTCTCTTGATTTCTGTGGACACCAACTGGGTGCCCTGCAAATCAACTCAATTCTGACACTACCAGGATTAGCATCACATCCCACAAGTTATGGGCTCAGTCTTACAAACCGCCCCCACTTAAGACACTAATTGAGTCCAGAACCTCTCATATTTCTGATGATGGAGTAGCCTACAGAACTTAGAAAAACAGTTGACTTTCTTGTACTGATTAAGGATACACCTCATGAGCAGCCACCTGGAAGCGATGCATAGGGCAAAGTATAGGGGAAGGGGCACAGAGCTTTTGTGCCCTCTCTAGGAACACCACCCTCTCAGCATCTCGATGTGTTTGCCAACCTGGAAGTTCAAGAGTTTTTATAGAGCTGAATCTTCAGTCCCCTCTCCTCTTCCCAGAGGTTGGTGGTTAGGGCTAAAAGTTTCAACACTCTAATCAATTGGTCTTTCTGGTAACAGCCCTATCCTGAGGCTGTCTAGGGTTCCCACACCAAGTTACCTCATTAACATAAACTCAGTTGACCTCGAAGTCTCTAGTGATCCTTCCACCTTAGCCTCCCAAGTAGTTGGGACTGTAGGTGCACGTCACCACTTCTGGCTAATTTTTATTTTTTTTTGTAGAGACAGGGTCCCACTATGTTGCCCAGGCTAGTCTTGAACTGCTGGCCTCAAGTGATCTTCCCACCTTGGCCCCCCAGAGTGTTGGGATTATAGGTGTGAACTGCTGTGCCTGGCCCAAAGGGCTCATTATAAATAACAAAAGGCAGTCCTGTCACTCAGAAAATTTTCCAAGAGTTTTAAGAGCTCTGAGCCAGCAACTGGCTGCAAAGCCCAAATGTATTTTTTTGTTATACCACATATTTAATATTATATTTGGTGATCTTCACCTAATCACCTTCATTTACCTGATCTTCTGTCAGTGGGAGCAGCCATTGAGACCATGTATGAAAACCCGTTCTCTCATTCATACGGTTACATAGCATAGGAAACTATCACCTAAATATAAATACAGTGGCTTTGATCTGTAACCCAAAGAAAAAAACAACTTTACATCTCGATGACCCAGTGTGTGTGTATATATTTATATGTACATATGCAGATAAATAACTAAAGTTACAGAAAGTAATATTCTTGCTAGGGTACAGTACAGAATATCTAATATTCTCTATTTCATTTTTAAAAATTATTGTTCAGGACCCGTAAACTGATTTCATCACTAGCGGGAGACACCACCATTTTAAAAATATTTACCAATTGAAATTAGGTTTCTCTAAGGCTAATGTTTCTTTTACCTCATGTCAGGTTTTGTATCGTACATAATTGCTGTCAAATCATCTAGCAGTGTTTCCAGTTGACGTGCAATTTTCTTGTCTATTAGAGATACTTTTCACAAGATGTTCACTACTATTTGTCCCATTGCCATGTGTGAAACCTGCATCTGGTACAACATGCTGATGGGAAGAGTGCCTGAAGTAACTCCCATTTTCCCAACAGTTTGGTAGAGAGCATATGGACTTCGTGCTGCATCCATTCTAGAGTACTCTTGCTCCTTGTTGGCACTGTTACTTGTGATTACAAGGCCTTCAATTCATAAACTTAGAGATAAGAAACTTCCTCAAGCTTTGACCTTTTCAGTTACTTAATATTTTTCAAAATTCATATCATTTGTACTCCAATTTTAATCTCTTCAGGGAACTTACATTATATAATTAAAGACTTGAAATACTCTCCTGTGTAACAGTAGATCAGATAAGGTACACAGTATGTTTTATCTTTTATAATCACCGCTTTAATAGCAGATGTGCTATTAAATAGGAAAAGTGCCCTTCACATGCCATTTTATAATTGCATATTATAAAATGATCACACCCTTAACTCATCCTCCGCAATTTCTCAGTAGTGTGGCACTTGACAAAGCACTTGCTCTCATTCTTCATAATAATCCCATGAAGGCTGCGGGGCATTTTTGTGTTGTTGCTGCTGTAAGAAAACAGGTTTGATTATCTAACTGATGGAATTTATATTTATTTAACCTATTTATAGGAATGACCCCAAGTTGCATATATTCGCATGCTTGCATTTAATGTTTTAGCTGTTTTTCTATTAAGTTTACTGATTTGTTATAGGTTTGCAACTCTCAGAATATTTTGTTTAGTATTAGCAGGGCATTGAGATTGTTTATTCTAAATGCGTTTTTTTGTTTTGCAATCTTATAGGCCCTGGCCTATTTTGAGCAGTTAAAGATTTCCCCAGATGCCTGGCAGGTATGTGCAGAAGCTCTAGCCCAGAGGACATACAGGTAATTAAAAACAAAATTTGCATGACAATTTAAATTTCTGTGGACATGACGGGACTGTGAAATTTACCTGTATTTGGAAAGTGTTTTCGTAAAAACATTTTATGACTTTTTTTTTTGAAAAGCCATTAACATATAGTCATTCCATGTAGAAATGAGAAAAGTAGTAAACCCAGTTTGGCCATTTCAGAATTAACTTTTCAGTAAAATCATCCTTTGGTATACATTGTGTACCTGTCACCAGATCCCAGCTGGAATAAAGTGCAGTAAAAACTTCCTTATCTTATGATTGAGAGTGATAACTGCTTTCCTAAAACGTTGGTAAAGACGGTGATTGTAAATGATATATATCTTAATTTTTTAAATTATTTATTTTATTATTATTATTTTTTTTTTTTTTATTTTTTTCTTGAGACGGAGTCTCGCTCTGTCGCCCAGGCTGGAGTGCAGTGGCGTAATCTAGGCTCACTGCAAGCTCCACCTCCTGGGTTCTCGCCATTCTCCTGCCTCAGCCTCCTGAGTAGCTGGGACTACAGGCACCCACCACCATGCCCGGCTAATTTTTTTGTATTTTTTTTTAGTGGAGACAGGGTTTCACTGTGTTAGCCAGGATGGTCTCGATCTCCTGACCTTGTGATCCACCCGTCTCGGCCTTCCAAAGTGCTGGGATTACAGGCGTGAGCCACCACGCCCCACCTATATCTTAATTTTTAATTTTAACTTAAGGTATATAATCATTCAGTGACCAATCTTTTGATATTGGACCCCAGTCTTTATCTTTGTATACTAACTAGCATTCACTTTATTCATAGGTTGGTCACACCTGTAACCCATCCTCTACAATTTCTAGCATGGGTGTCTGTACAGTGAGTGACGATCCATAGATTTTTAAGATATTTGTCCCCGCCTCTCAAGTCTTCTGGTTATATAGGCCATGTCAAATATGTACAAGATTTTTTCCTTCTGCAGTGTGGCTTTCTATGAAATCTTTCTAAAGCATTCAACTAACTTTTTACAGAAATAGGAACTCTCTTATACTCACTTCATTGGCAGGTTGTTGGTCTCTAGAGGATCTTTGTCAGTGTTTATAGCTGGCTTACTGCAACTCTGCCACTCCCCTAGAAAGACAGTTGGAAGTGGGTAATTGGTGTGTTAACTTTTGCCCGCATCTTATATAAGCAAGGGCACCATATTTGTAACTTAGTTTCCTGTATGAAACTTTGAAGCTGGACTGGCAGTCCATGTGGCCCCGCTTGTTTTGGATTTGGCTACAATAGAACTACTGGGGTTGAATTTTAAGCAGGACTTGGATGACCATCTCTACTTTCACTCAGACTCTGGCTGTTTCGCCATTTGTCATTTTACACCTAACCTGTTATTGTAAAATGAAGGGACTGTTCCAGGAATCTTAATATTTTGGTTATTTTGCTTGTCAGATTTAATGGGAATTTTAAATATTGTATAATATTTAGAGTTCTCATAGCTTTTTAAGTAAATGGATTTTAACGTCATAAAGTGAGACCAGTAAGTATGAAACAAGCCGAAGGTCTAGTTTGAGAAACTTTTCTGCTGTGTTACTCACTACTATTTTGCCTTTGATTTGTTTTCCTCAGTTCATATTCTGCTTATCTCATTTTCTTTTTTTCTTTTTCAGTGATGATCATGTAAAGTTTTTCTGCTTTCAAGTACTGGAACATCAAGTTAAATACAAGTAAGGCTTTTCTCACTGTTTTGACTCAGATTTGTGGGGAGAGGTCATTTTTTTAATTTAATGTTTTTCTTCCTTAAGGAAACCATAATACAGGTTGTAAATTGACAGTGTGTATGTTATATCCAGGTTATAGATATGCTTTGATGTATCCCAAAGTGTTTTAAAAATGCTGAGTTGGCCAGGCGCGGTGGCTCACCTGTAATCCGAGCACTTTGGGAGGCTGAGGCCAGTAGATCACTTGAGGTCAGGAGTTTGAGACTAACCAGCCTGGCCAACATGGTGAAACCCCGTCTCTACGAAAAATACAGAAATTAGTCAGATGTGGTGGCATGCAACTGTAAAACCAGCTACTCAGGAGACTGAGGCACGAGAATTGCTTGAACCCGGGAGGCAGAGGTTGCAGTGAGCCGGGATCACACCACTGCGCTCCAGACTGGGTGACAGCGAGACTCCGTCTCAAAAATAAAAAAAGTACTGAGTTTGTTGGTTACATATAAAAATCCAAGGCTGAGCGCAGTGGCTCATGCATATGATCTCAGCACTTTGGGAGGCCAAGGCAAGAGGATCGTTTGAGCTCAGGAGTTTGAGACCAGCCTGGGCAACATAGTGAGACCTCATCTCTACAAAAATTCTTTTAAAAAATTAGCCAGGCATGGTTGTGTGCTTCTGTATTCCCAGCTACTGGGGAAGCAGAGGCCAGGAGGTTGAGGCTCCAGTGAGCCATGATAGTGCCACTGCACTTCAGCCTGGGCAATACAGCAAGACCTTGTCTCAAAAAAAAAAAAAAAAAAAAGAAAAAGACATTTCACAGAAAAATCTAGATTTCCAGCTTTTCTGGAAAAGTCAGAATATCTGGTAACACCAGGCCTGTTTTTCTACATGACAGCTCTCTTAGAGTTAAGTAGCTGCATGGGCACTTGTGTTCAGAATCTCTGACTTACTAATTAAGCAAAATAACAAATCACTACTGAGAGGATTCCTAGTTCACCTATGGGTTTATTCTGTAGATCACAGACCACAAAACATATTTTCTTTCGAAAAATTGTGTAGCCATCATTTGTTTCAACATGAATAGAATCACAAATTAAAGATTGATATTGATGCCCTACCTGCCACTCTTGTCCTTATCTTTAAAGCAATGATGAGTGGCATTATCAGTTTATGTTAGGAAACTAGATAATTGAGAGCTGTACAAATTTTCCCTTTCAAATATATGAGGCTGTTATTTTTCACAACCATAGACACCAAATATAGCCATTATTCTTTTTCTTCTCTATTTTGAACAGATACTCAGAACTAACCACTGTTCAACAACAGCTAATTAGAGAGACGCTCATATCATGGCTGCAAGCTCAGGTAAAATCGTAATTTCATTCAGTACCTCAAATTACTAGATATTTAAACTTATTTTTTGCAAGAGTTTGGAACTTTACCTCAAAGATTTTCATCAGTGTTTCTCCATTTGATTTCATAGCTTTTTTAAAAGGTGCTGGTTTTAAAGATCATGGAAGTGGGAGTTTAGCAATAATTTAATATTATATCAATGACTGAAATGGTCATAGTTTCCATGACATATTATGGAAACTTTGGTTTTAAAATGTAGTTGTTTTTAACTACTTGACAAACGCTGCTTTCTGTTTGGCTCTTAAAGGTGAGCCCTCCTGGACAGCCTCTCCACAAGAGCCCTGTATAAAGGGCCAGTTGAGTTCTTTTCAGTTAATTTTAGCTAATCTTAACGCATAAAGCAGTAGTGTAGCTAGAGTTTTTATTTTCCTTAAAGAGCAAGTAGATAGAAGAAATTATAGGAACTATTAAAACTCTGCACATGAAACTTTTCTGTCAAAGTGTAAGAATGAGGAGTAATCGTTACAGCCTTTAATGGTTCATTTAATTGTTCTTCATCTGGTCAATCACTTAAATACTTTTGATAATTTTGATAATCGTAATTATCAAAATAATTTTGAAGAATATTTGTTGCATAGTTTATCTGGGCCATGTTGACGTTTGATGAAACTTTGCCTTTAAATAAGACAACTGGTGTTTCTGGGTCTTTTCAATTTACATTTAATTTTATGGACTGTTTCTCTGTTTGTCAGATGCTGAATCCCCAACCAGAGAAGACCTTTATACGAAATAAAGCCGCCCAAGTCTTCGCCTTGCTTTTTGTTACAGAGTATCTCACTAAGTGGCCCAAGTTTTTTTTTGACATTCTCTCAGTAGTGGACCTAAATCCAAGGGGAGTAGATCTCTACCTGCGAATCCTCATGGCTATTGATTCAGAGTTGGTGGATCGTGATGTGGTGCATACATCAGAGGCAAGTAACCATGAATTTTTTATATTTAATGGAAGTTTTGTAGGAGATAATTGGCACATAATAAAAGGAGCAGGGAAGTTTGCTTTCTTGAGGTAAACTTTCTTAAGTTATATAATTATAAATTTACCTGATGTTTTGGATTTTATTTTATGAAGGAACTCAAACTTGGTTTTTTTTTTTTCAGAGATATATTGAAATTAAAGTATTACGTTAAATTTTTTATTTTTTGACTTTTTTGAGACAGAGTCTTGCTCTGTTCCCCAGGCTGGAGTGCAGTGGCGCAGTCTTGGCTCACTGCAACCTCCGCCTCCTGGGTTCAGGCGATTCTCCCACCTCAGCCTCCCTAGTAGCTGGGATTATAGGCACATGCCACCACACCTGGCTAATTTTTGTATTTTTTGTAGAGGTGGGGTTTCGCCAGGCGGGACTCGAACTCCTGACTTCAGGTGATCCGCCCACCTTGCCCTCCCAAAGTGCGGGGATTACTGGCATGAGCCACTGCGCCCAGCCTAAATTTTTTTTAACTAGGCAAATACTGTAGCGACATACACAAGTTGATTTTCTTTTATGAATCTGTTGAGAAAGGTAGTCTGTATTTAATACTGCTATATAGTTCCTGAGCAAGGAAGAAGCATTGCTTAGGAGTTGTCAGTGTTGCTGCTTCTGTATTTTTCATCACATAGTGTAAGTACTATGTTAGTCTATTGAGAAATAACTTAAAATATGCTTAAGATTTCTAAGCAATGCTTATTTATAGTTTGTATTTACTAAGAAATTAACTCTGACACTGAGGAGTAGAACAGAAAGAGGAAATACAAAGAATCACAGGATATGATCTTAGAGCTGGTAAATAGGAAATACTGGTAGGGAATGTGTTAACAAGTCTGAAAGTTTACTCTCTGCAAGTATATTCAGATATCAAACATTATTTTGTAAGGTAATCTACTTTGCATTTGGCGTTTTGTATTTTAGGAGGCTCGTAGGAATACTCTCATAAAAGATACCATGAGGGAACAGTGCATTCCAAATCTGGTGGAATCATGGTACCAAATATTACAAAATTATCAGTATACTAATTCTGAAGTGACGTGTCAGTGCCTTGAAGTAGTTGGGGCTTATGTCTCTTGGATAGAGTTATCCCTTATAGCCAATGATAGGTAAGTATGCCTATTATTTTTATAGTATAAACTTGTAAAATACAGTATCTAAAACTCATGACTTTGAAAATGTTACAATTTTATTGTCCCATTACCAGGTTTATAAATATGCTGCTAGGTCATATGTCAATAGAAGTTCTACGGGAAGAAGCATGTGACTGTTTATTTGAAGTTGTAAATAAAGGAATGGACCCTGTTGATAAAATGAAACTAGTGGAATCTTTGTGTCAAGTATTACAGTCTGCTGGGTTTTTCAGCATTGACCAGGTTGGTAAATTTATATAAAACATTGTATGTAAAGTTGTTAGAACAAACTGGGATAGGTACTAAGTTAAATATAATAATAGCCTTTTTTTTCTTCTAAAGGTTATAAACCCTCCTTGAGATTATAATATAAACCACTGTATCTAGCCAAAATGTTCTCAGTAGCATTCTCCTTGGAGAATGGGTTATACCAGTTCTTAAACCTGAAAGCCTGCAGTTTCACATTTCTCACAAACTCTCAGGAGATGCTGACACAACTTGTTCATAGTAGAATTGAGATTTTTTGTTTTGTTTTGTTGTTTGAGATGGAGTCTCACTCTGTAGCCCAAGCTGGAGTGCAGTGGTGCTATCTCGGCTCACTGCAACCTCTGCCTCCCGGGTTCAAGTGATTCTCCTGTCTCATCCTTCCGAGTAGCTGAGATTACAGGCGCATGCCACTACACCCAGCAAATTTTTTACCTTTTTGGTAGAGAAGGGGTTTCACCATGTTGGCCAGGCTTGTCTCGAACTCTTGACCTCAGGTAATCCACCCACTTCGGCCTTCCAGAGTGCTGGGATTATAGGCATAAGCCACCGTGCCCGGCCTGGAATTGTTAAATATATGACGTCATTTTAAAATTGAATCCTGTAATTAGCACTTGATTCATATTAAAGTTCAGTTTTTCCTCTTAGCTTGGGCAGGCAGTTTTAAACAGAGATGTGTCTTGATTGCTTATAGGAAGAAGATGTTGACTTCCTGGCCAGATTTTCTAAGTTGGTAAATGGAATGGGACAGTCATTGATAGTTAGTTGGAGTAAATTAATTAAGAATGGGGATATTAAGAATGCTCAAGAGGCCCTACAAGCTATTGAAACAAAAGTGGCACTGATGTTGCAGCTACTAATTCATGAGGATGATGATATTTCTTCTAATATTATTGGATTTTGTTATGATTATCTTCATATTTTGAAACAGGTAAGTTTTTGTTTTATTCTTTTTGCTCAATACATAATACAAAGGAGCCATGGAGAAGTGGAAAATATGGAAGAATTAAAAATGAGAAAATACCCATAATTCTACTACCTAAAGATATTTACTGTTAAATACTAATGTAATTCCATCTTAAAAAAAAAAAGAATTGGCCAGAAAATAGTTTCAGGTTCTAAATTCAGTAGACTAACCAGCTTCAGAGGTAGTTATAGGTTTAGGTTATTTTTTTATTTTGAACCTGTCTTTATTTGTGAATACAGTTGAAATTTTCATAAACATGGTTTGTTATTTTAATTTACGTGTACATCATTCATTTCTCATAAACAATTTTTTTTTTTTGAGACGGAGTTTTGCTGTTGTTACCTAGGCCGGAGTGCGATGGCGTGATAACTTAGCTCACCACAACCTCCACCTCCCAGGTTCAAGCGATTTTTCTGCCTCAACCTCCCAAGTACCTGGGATTACAGGCATGCACCACCATGCCCAGCTGGTTTTGTACTTTTAGTGAAGACAGGGTTTCTCCATGTTGGTCAGGCTGGTCTTGAACTCCCTACCTGAGGTGATCTGCCCACCTCACCTTCCAAAGTGCTGGGATTACAGGTGTGAGCCACCACACCCCACAACAATTTTTTACAATTAAAGTTTCTCCCACTTCCAAAAAGAACTTATAGGTGGTGTTAGTCTCCATATTACAGCATTTAGCAATTAAAATAATTAGGAACTTAACAATATGACATTGATGAAAGCTGTTTCTGTATATTTACTTTGAATTAATTGAATCAAGTCAAGCTTCAAATATGTTCCCAAATGACTTTAGTTTCTGTTTTGTTGTAGTAAACATAACATGTATCTTTATGTATACTTTAAGAAATTTTATGCAGTGTGGAAAGGTATGATCACTATCGGTAATTCCATTGTACATCTCTTAATGGTTTTGTAGGCTTGTTTTGCTTTGTTTAAAAACCTTTGCAGAATATGTTGTAGGTGGTTTTGTCTACATGTCAAGTTACTTACTAGAAGTGGCATTACTTGATCTTAAGTTAGGTTAGGTACATTTTAAATATAGGCAGCTGCTGCTAAACTGCCCTCCAAAAAAGTTGTGTGCGTGTTTTCAAAGCTCTTAATTGATTAGAGGCCGGGCATAATGGCTGTCATCTGTAATCCCAGCACTTGGTAAGGCTGAGGTGGGAGGATTGTTTGAGGCCAGGAGTTTGAGACCAGCCTGGGCAACATAGGAAGACTCTATTTCTATAAATAATAGAAAGCCAGCCAAGTGTGGTGGCACACGCCTGTGGTCCCAGCTAACTTGGGAGGGTGAGGTGGGAGGATCTCTTGAGCCAGGGAGTTGGAGGTTGCAGTGAGCCATGACTGCACCACTGCACTCCAGCCTGGGCAACAGAGCAAGACCTTGTCTCAAAAAAAAAAAAAAAAAAAAAAACAGGTCTTAATTGATTAGAAAAATGTTCTGATACTCAGGTATAACTTTAGAAAACCTAATAAGTTATTGCTTTTACTTTTTAACAGCTTACAGTGCTCTCGGATCAGCAAAAAGCTAATGTAGAGGTAACTGACTTTATGCTTCTTTTAAACCAATGATAGATTCTTAGTGTGTAATTTGCCTTGAAATGTACTTAATTTCAAATTATATCAAATTAGAAGGAGACTGACAAAAACTCTTTTATTCTCAATTTTATTCTTAGGCAATCATGTTGGCCGTTATGAAAAAATTGACTTACGATGAAGAATATAACTTTGAAAATGAGGTAAGAATTTTTTTTGTTGAGGAGAAAGGAGTTTTAATTTTATTATTATATCAAATTAATATTTCAAGTTCTTATTGTTTTGGGGCCCTTTAAAACATGAAGTTCTTGAAAAATTAGTCTGTTTGTATTGACACCAACCTTGGGTGAAATTAATAGAAGCCTCTTAATCCTTCGTTTTTGATATTTTATCCATTAAGAGCCACCCCCCCTTCCTTTTTTTTTGCTTTGGTACAGAGTCTCACTGTGTCACCCAGGCTGGAGTGCAGTGGTGCCATCTCAGCTCACTGCAACCTCTGCCTCCTGGGTTCAAGTGATTCTTGTGCCTCAGCCACCTTAGTAGCTGGGATTACAGGCATGTGCCGCCACGCCCGGCTAATTCTTATATTCTTAGTAGAGACGGGGTTTCGCCGTGTTGGCCAATTTGGTCTTGAACTCCTGGCCTCAAGTGATCTGCCTGCCTCAGCCTCCCAAAGTGTTGGGATTACAGGTGTGAGCCACTGCACCTGTCCCATTAACAGCCCTTTTACAAATACTCTGTAGCACTGAACATAGTAAAATATTGATAATATTATTGGTGATCATATTTCACTTTATATTTTGTAAGAGTGATGAACTCTAGTCACAAGGCTATACTGGCAGAGGAAATGAGGCGCTCTAGACTTGTTCCAGTTAAAGGTGTTTTTCAATTGTGAGTGGGTCAGCCCCCATTAAACAAGGGCCATTGGTGCTTTCTAGGTATTCAGTCATGGTATTCGCTGCTAAGCTTTGTTCTAAAGTGTTGTATTCCCCCACCTCAGGCATTCAGAAACTTAGGGTTGTAAAAGGATAATAGTGGTGCTGACCAACACACTGCACACCTGGGATGTGCCAGGCTCCTAACATTTAATATCTCCAGTTATACCACATTATTACCGCTTTTTACAGTGGATATTGACTTACAAGAATAAATAAGGTGCAAAGAATTCAAAGCCCATTCTAGTGCTAGACTATTGTCTTTAACCTTCTTAGACTATTTCTGGCTCTAGGCTTTTGAGGCCTATAGCTTTGTGCAGAAATACTTATTTGTGAGCTGGCGGGGAGAAGTTATTAAGCATAATAAGTTTTTCTATATAAATAGTGACAAAAAATAAAAGTACGAAATTATAAATGCGGAAAAATACAGGAGAACTGGATATTTACATGAATTTTAAGGTCTTTTACGTTTTTTATTTATTTTTATTATTATACTTTAAGTTTTGGGGTACATGTGCAGAACATGCAAGTTTATTACATAGGTATACATGTGCCATGGTGGTTTGCCGCGCTGATCAACCCATAAGTTTTTTGAATGGGGATTTTAACCTGTATCATAGGGTGAAGATGAAGCCATGTTTGTAGAATATAGAAAACAACTGAAGTTACTGTTGGACAGGCTTGCTCAAGTTTCACCAGAGTTACTACTGGCCTCTGTTCGCAGAGTTTTTAGTTCTACACTGCAGTAAGTTTGTCATTACTTTTGTAACAAGCCTTTCTTTTGCTCTTTGATATGGGTCAAAATAAATGATTCATATGACTTATTAGTCCATGTTACTTATTGAGATCTTATGTGTTTCTCTGGAAACAATGCACTTGTCTTCTTGATTTATCTTGATCCTTTCTACCTTTGTGATATATTGCCTGGGAAAGTTAACAATTGCTATGACTTTTTAATAATTAAAAAGGCTTTTGTTGGTGTCTTACCCTGTGCATAATTCTCTGTATGAAAAATTTATCTTTAAATCTCATTGACATATTATACCTTGGTAGGAATTGGCAGACTACACGGTTTATGGAAGTTGAAGTAGCAATAAGATTGCTGTATATGTTGGCAGAAGCTCTTCCAGTATCTCATGGTGCTCACTTCTCAGGTGATGTTTCAAAAGCTAGTGCTTTGCAGGATATGATGCGAACTGTAAGTATACTGAAGATAATTTTGACCATAAATTTCTGTTTTCAGTATAAGCTAATGGGAGTTCCTTAATTGTTAGAGCTTAGTATATGTTAATACTGGGGCATTTTGATGTTGCAATAAATAAGAGATTTCCTAACTTTTTCCTGCTCTAGCTGGTAACATCAGGAGTCAGTTCCTATCAGCATACATCTGTGACGTTGGAGTTCTTCGAAACTGTTGTTAGATATGAAAAGTTTTTCACAGTTGAACCTCAGCACATTCCATGTGTACTAGTAAGTACTCTGGATTTTTGTTACTTTCCATGGGTTTCAGCTAATGACTTGATAGTATAGTATTGTATTTTTCTGTCTATAACTTTTCTCAGAATCAAAACCTCTCAGAAATGCCTGGCACACACTGAAAGTAACCCCTCCTCCAGTTCTTTGAAATGGATAGTTTGTGCCCAATTAGTCAACTAAAACAAGTTCTCAAGGGACTGTTTGTATGTAGTTTAGAATTACTTGTATATTCCTAGTCCCTGCCTTTTAGGAGCTAAGAAGTAAAATGTGGTGTGAACAAAAATGTAGCAGAACAATATCAACAAAACCCTTGAAAAAGTACAGAAATAGTAAAAGCGTCTCCTTCTTTAGATGGCTTTCTTAGATCACAGAGGTCTGCGGCATTCCAGTGCAAAAGTTCGGAGCAGGACAGCTTACCTGTTTTCTAGATTTGTCAAATCTCTCAAGTGAGTATGAAATTGCAGCTATTATGTTTAGTTATTTTTTAAGTTACTGGATAGATGTAAAACAATAGTAAAGACATGGAATCAACCTAGGTGCCCATCAGTGGTGGATTAGATAAAGAAAATGTAGGCCAGGTGTGGTGGCACATGCCTATAATCCCAACACTCTGGGAGGCCGATCACGAGGTCAGGAGTTGGAGACCAGCCTGGCCAACATGGTGAAACCCCATCTCTACTAAAGATACAAAAAATTAGATAGGCATGGTGGCGGGTGCCTGTAATCCCAGCTACTCAGGAGGCTGAGGCAGGAGAATCGCTGGAACCTGGGAGGTAGAGGTTGCAGTGAGCCAAGATCGCACCATTGCACTCCAGCCTGGGTGATGGGGTGAGACTCAGTCTCAAAAAAAAGAGAAAGAAAAAATGTAGTACACATACACCATGAAATACTAAACAGCCATAACAAAGAACAAAATCATGTCCTTTACAGCAACATGGATGCAGCTGGAGGCCTTTAAGCAAATTAATGCAGAAACAAAAAAACAAATGCCACATGTTCTCACTTATAAGTGAGAGCTAAATCTTGGGTACACACAGACATAAAGCTGGGAACAAAAGACACTTGGGACTCCGCAATGAGGGAGTGGGGCAAGTGCTGAAAAACTTCCTATTGGGTACTGTGTTCAATATCTGGGTGATGGGATTGGATCAATAGAAGCACAAACCTCAGCATCCCATGATATACCCAGGTAACAAACCTCCATTTGTACCCCCTGAATTTAAAATGAAGATGGAGGCCTGGCGAGGTAGCCCACGCCTGTAATCCCAGCACTTTGGGAGGCTGAGGTGGGTGGATCACCTAAGATCAGGAGTTTGAGACTAGCCGGGCCAACATGATGAAACCCGGTCTCTACTAAAAATACAGAAAATTAGCCGGGTGTGGTGGTGGGCACCTGTAATCCCAGCTAACAGGAGGCTGAGGCAGCTTCTGGAGGAGGCTGAGTCAGGAGAATCACTTGAACCCAGGTGGCAGAATTTGCAGTGAGCAGAGATCGTGCCATTGCACTCCAGCTTGGGCGACAAGAGTGAAACTCTGTCTCAAAAAAATAAAATGAAGATAGAAATGAAAAAAAAAGTAGACATAAATTATTTTCCAAGAGGCTATGGTAGATTTGGTTCTTCCTGTTCAAGTCAAGTCATGCTTTGTCAGGTAGATGTCCCCCCCACCTTTTTTTTTTTTTTTTTTTTTGAGACGGAGTTTCCTTCTTGTTGCCCAGGCTGGAGTACAATGGCATGATCTTGACTCACTGCAACCTCTGCCTCCTGGGTTGAAGCAATTCTCCTGCCTCAGCCTACCAAGTAGCCAGGATTACAGGTGCCCATCACCACACCCGGCTAATTTTTTGTATTTTTTGTAGAGATGGGGCTTCACCATGTTGGTCAGGCTGGTCTTGAACTCCTGACCTGAGATGATCCACCCTCTTCAGCCTCCCAAAGTGCTGGTATTACAGGCATGAGCCACCACGCCCAGCCCCCATTTTATGTTGCCACTTCCTTTGCTGCTCATCAGCCAAGTACTTAGTTCAATACTGAAAGTTTTTATTGTTTTTTTGTTGTTGTTATTTTTTTGAGACAGGGTCTCATGCTGTCACCTAGGCTGGAGTGTAGTGGCTTGATTCCAGTTCACTGCAACCTCAACCTCCTCAGGCTCAGGTGATCTTCCCACCTCAGCCCCCTGAGCACCTGGGACTACAGGCATGTGACGATGGCCGGCTAATTTTTGTATTTTTTGTAGAATCGGTCTCACCACATTGCCCAGGCTGGTCTCAAATTCTTCAGCTCAGTCTTCTCACCTCGGCCTCCCAAAGTGTTGGGATTACAGAAATGAGCCACTGCACCTGGCCTGTATTATTCTTTACTAGTACCATTTTTTGGGAATGAAAACTACTTATTAGGCTTATAAGACTGTAAGTCATTTTGACAATCTTATCACTACAGAGCAGATAAAGGTAATTTTTAAAAATTAACCATAGCTAATCTTAATCAGAAGTGACTAGCCTACAACTGAACTTTTTTTTAGTTCTGTCTTAAAGGGGGAATTTGGTATTTTAGCATTGTTTTGAGCACTGTTATTAATTGTGATTTTCCTTTTTGCTATTTTTCAGTAAGCAAATGAATCCTTTCATTGAGGATATTTTGAATAGAATACAAGATTTACTAGAGCTTTCTCCACCTGTAAGTATCTGTCTCTTTAAGATATTTTACCCAAAATTCATTGAAGCCACACATGCCATTAGCCTTGCCTTTGTGGGCATTTAAAAAAAAAACTGGTGATGGAGGGAAGTGTATATGCAAAGATTAGTTCTGTTTACCAAAATTCTGTTGACATAGTAAACAAAACATAGTAATAGGAATCAAGAGTTGACAGACAATTTGGCAGCATGGGGTATATTGTTAAAATGCTGAAGCATTTTATGAAGAAGAAAAAGTTCATTAAAGATGAGCTTGCTGTTATGTTAAAATGAAAAGTATATTAAAAATTTTAAAAATGAAAAGAAAACAAAAATTAAGAAAAAAATTCAACTTCTAAATTATTCTGTTTAATCCTATAATTGTTTTAGCCATTCTTAGCAGCTGCTACTGTTACATCGAAGGTTTTCCGTGTCATTTCAGGCTTAGGGTAAAAAAAAAAAATTAAGTGCTAGTCGATCTGAATATTTTGGTGTTGGGATTGGGCCATAATCCCAAGTGTTAAAATCCTGAAATCCTAAAAACCGCAATTCCAAAAGATCAAAATCTTAAAAATATAATCCTGGAAAAAGTAATTTTAAAAAATTATTTGAAAGATATTGCTTTACATTTTAAAAATGGAATGTATTTGAGAAACATGTAAAAACATGACAGCACTTCATAGGCCACTTTACACAAAATAGGCAATAATAACATGCTTTTGCAAGCATAAACAGTTATAAAAATGACAGTTACATGTGTAAAACAGCAGACAAACTGTATTCATAAATCAGAAAGCAAAATGTGTAAGTGCATATCACTATGGTTAGTAATTGTGTGCCACTCTGCTTTATAACTGCGCTCATCTGAAATAACCATGACAGACAACCTAAGTCTTGAGAAAATTGATAAAAGACGGCAATGGGTCACTACAACATATGCAGTCACCCAAAGAACTGAGATCACAAGAAATTTTATGTTTCACAGATGCAGATGTACAGAAAGGACCTTTCTTGTGTACATGCACAGTGTTTACACAGTTAATGCTGTGTGTAATGTAATTTTGCAGAGTCAAATTTCTGATGTTCAAGGCAGCAGAAGAAAAGTCTGTCTGGCTTTCAGAGAGAGACCAATTCGCCTTATGTACTTGTTCTCTCAGAGCCCCTGGTCAATTGGATGGTGCCCGCCAACACTGAGGGCAGGTCTTCCCCACCTAGTCTACTTGGACTAACTAATCTTTCCTGGAAACACCCTCACAGACACATGCAAAATAATGCTTTACTGTGTATTGTTACTTAATTATTTAAAAGAAGTGTAGCACTCTAGTCCTTTTTTTTTTTTTTTTTGAGATAGAGTCTTGGCTCTGTCGCCCAGGCTGGAGTGCAGTGGCATGGTCTTGGCTCACTACAACTCCACCTCTCAGGTTCAAGCAGTTCTCCTGCCTCAGCCTCCCAAGTAGCTGGGACTACAGGTGCGCCACCACACCCAGCTAATTTTTGTATTTTTAGTAGAGACAGGGTTTCACCATGTTGGCCAGGCTGGTCACGAACTCCTGACCTCAAGTGATCCGCCCGCCTCGGCCTCCCAAAGTGCTAGGATTACAGGCATGAACCACCACATGCAGCCTAGCCTCATAACAATCTTATAAATAAGATCTTTACAAAAGAAAACCAGTTAGAAAGCTAACTTTAATAATTATCTTACATGATCATTTATAGAGTCTTGTTGGGGCTGGAATTAGAACCATGATCTGTTGACCTCTAATTTAGTTTTTTTTTCATTCTATGGTCCTGGGAGAAAATTTGTCTTTACAAGTATTTGATATATGAGTTGGTGTGATAGATTACATTTCCTGTTCCTAATGCACTTTTTCTAATTAAATGAGGGGAACTCGAAAAATAAAAGCTTTTAGTAAGACTGAATTTCATTCTAGGAGAATGGCCACCAGTCCTTACTGAGCAGCGATGATCAACTTTTTATTTATGAGACAGCTGGAGTGCTGATTGTTAATAGTGAATACCCGGCAGAAAGGAAACAAGCCTTAATGAGGAATCTGTTGACTCCACTAATGGAGAAGTTTAAAATTCTGTTAGAAAAGTTGGTGCTGGCACAAGATGAAGAAAGGCAAGCCTCTCTAGCAGACTGTCTCAACCATGCTGTTGGATTTGCAAGGTAAGCCTGATCACAGTTAAAATTATAAAGTGCATGTATCTACACAGACAGAACCACTTGTTCGGTGGGCACACACATTTGTGTTTCCACAGCTGGATAATCCAGAGAATTGTCTAAATCTTTGTCCTCCAAATCCAGTCAGTTAGATTTAGTTGAAGAAGGGGGATAGGTTACATACCATTTACATTTTTGCCTTGACAACTGTAAATCTTTAACTCCTCTGACTTCTTTGGTATAAATGGGTTGTGTGTTTAAGAGGATCAGCTGAAGTGTTAATATACCAAATATATATTGGGACGGGACATCTTTGGTTAGTCTTGGTTACCTTAAAGAGAAGAGCATGAGGTTTCTCTTCAGTTGTATTGTGTCCTGAAGACCACCCAAGCAGCTGTTTTTCCCCCTCTACCCATACTTTTTGTTGACAAACAAACAACAGCATGAAAGTTGTAAAGATTGCTAATTAGAAGTTAAATTGTTCTATAATATATTTAAGAACACGAGCTAGATATTAGAGAGGTTGTATAAAGAATTCTGAAGATGGTTTTCTAAATTTAAATGGGTAGTTTGCAGTTTACCTAGTACAGGCCTACTCATAAGTGGATTCATATCTTCTCTTTTCTGTCCACTTTGTCAATAGGATTTTTCTCTTTTTTTTTTTTTTCTTTTTTCTTTTTTTGGGAGACACAGTCTCGCTTTGTCACTCAGGCTGGAGTGCAGTGTTGTGACCTCAGCTCACTGCAACCTCCACCTCCTAGGCTCAAGCAATTCTTGTGCCTCAGCCTCCAAGTAGCTGGGATTGCAGGCATGTGCCACCATACCCAGCTAATTTTTCTATTTTTAGTAGACGGGTTTTCACCATGTTGTCCAGACTGGTCTTGAACTCCTGGCCTCAAGTGATTTGCCTGCCTCAGCCTCCCAAAGTGCTGGAATTAGAAGCATGAGCCACAATACCCAGCCCAGTCAATAGGATTTTAATAAAACATTTAGGTAGACTCAACATTAGAAGGATTATATTAACTACATGTCATTCATTTAAGTTAATTTGAGCTCTTTTGTTCTGGAAAGATAATTGGAAGCAGTAGTTTACAAATAGCCATATTAGCTAAAGATGGAAGTAATTGTGATGTGGAAAATAAAGGTCTGGTTATTTAGTTTTGTTAATTTTGTAATTCGTTGTGCCTTACTTTTGAATACTCCATAACACTTTTAAAGAATAAAGTTACATCTGATTGCCTGATTTTTGCTTATATAGTCGAACCAGTAAAGCTTTCAGCAACAAACAGACTGTGAAACAATGTGGCTGTTCCGAAGTTTATCTGGACTGTTTACAGACATTCTTGCCAGCCCTCAGTTGTCCCTTACAAAAGGATATTCTCAGAAGTGGAGTCCGTACTTTCCTTCATCGAATGATTATTTGCCTGGAGGAAGAAGTTCTTCCGTTCATTCCATCTGCTTCAGAACATATGCTCAAAGATTGTGAAGCAAAAGATCTCCAGGAGTTCATTCCTCTTATCAACCAGATTACGGCCAAATTCAAGGTACCGCAAACCTTCAGAGCTCTGAAAATCTCTTGAAGATCAGATGTATTTATCTTCAGACATGTTTCGGATTTTGCCCTTGGGTTTCTTTTTTTTTTTGCTTTTAATGAATTACTTGAGGGCCTCATGAATCATATGTATTTTTATCATCTGTGATGTCTGGCACACTGCCTGATACATAGGTCATGCTTAATAGATGTTTAAATATAAACAGACCCTGACCGCTTTGTGTAGCAAAAGAAAACTAGTCTGCTGTTTTAGAAGAGCATATAAAACCAATACACTGAGTACTAAATGTCTAAAGAAATAAGCACCATAATTTGGGTACCCAAGCAAGAGTTAAAAGTAATTCAATGTATTAAAGTCAGTTTTCTGTAGGACATTTAAGCTGGCTAATAAAAGTGGCTAATACTTACATAGTACTTCTTTTTTCCATTTTTCTTTTTAAATGGAGACAGTCTCACTCTGTCACATAGGCTGGAGTGCAGTGGCGCGGTCACAACTCACTGCAGCCTCCACCTCCCAGGTTCAAGCGATTCTTGTGCCTCAGCCTCCTGAGTAGCTGGAACTATAGGTGCATTCACCACACCAGGCTAATAGTTTGTACTTTTAGTAGAGACAGTGTTTCCCCATGTTGGCCAGGCTAATCTCGAACTCCTGACCTCAAGTGATCCTCCTGCCTTGGCCTCCGTAAGTGCTAGGACTACAGGCATAAGCCACCACACCTGGCCACTTACATAGTACTTTCTATGTTCAAAATCTGTTCTAAGCATTTTTTGTACATTTACTCATTTGATCTTCATACCTACCCTAGAAGTTAGGGATTCTATGTTATAGTTGAGGAAACTGAGGCATGGAGAAGTTAAAGTAATAGCAGGAAACTAATACTCAAGCTTGAAAGAATGTTTGTGTCATATGCCCTTTCAGGGTCCTAGAAAAAGTCAGGTGTTAAAGTTAAGGAGTAGTACTCCTTCGTAAAACTCAAGAGTTCATTTGTAAGCAAGTATTGAGAACATGCTATTAAAAGATGTTTTTTACCTTTGTTCAAAAAAAAGAAAAACCCTAAGAGTTTAATCATATAAACTGATTTGTAGTTTAGCAAAACAATTCATTTTTTGAGAATTTAATTTTGAAAATATTCCATGGCAATATTGTGAAATAGGTCTGACTATTATTTTAACCTAAATCTTAAGCTGTAGGAAAGGGTTTAAATTTAATGATCTTGAGTCTTTTAGTAATATTTTTTAAGGTTTTCCCCCCCCCCCTTGAAATGGAGTCTTGCTGTGTTACCCAGGCTGGAGTGCAGTGGTATGATCTCGACTCACTGCAACCTCCACCTCTCAGGTTCAAGCAGTTCCCCTGCGTCAGCCTCCTGAGTAGCTGGGACTGGGACTACAGGCGTGCGCCACTACACCCAGCTAATTTTTGTATTTTTAGTAGAGATGGGGTTTCACCATGTTGGGCAGACTGGCCTTGAACTCCTGACCTCAGGTGATTCACCCGCCTTAGCCTCCCAAAGTGCTGGGATTACACGTGTGAGCCACTGCATCTGGCCTAGTAATGTTTATGTTATATAGATTTTATCTTAAAATTGATATTTGCTAACTGAATTATGTACGCATGCATCCTAAATAGAAAAGAAAGGCTTTATGTAAAACAGTTTTTTCTAAGTTGTATATTAATATTGTTACTAATTTCTGAAGTAATGATTGTTTATCTTCAGATACAGGTATCCCCGTTTTTACAACAGATGTTCATGCCCCTGCTTCATGCAATTTTTGAAGTGCTGCTCCGGCCAGCAGAAGAAAATGACCAGTCTGCTGCTTTAGAGAAGCAGATGTTGCGGAGGAGTTACTTTGCTTTCCTGCAAACAGTCACAGGCAGTGGGATGAGCGAAGTTATAGCAAATCAAGGTGGGGATGCATGCCGTATCTAATTTGTCTGCTTAAGTCTGTGTCACTGTTGTACATCTATATGACCCAGAGCAAACTGAAGTAAATACAGAAATTTTGAAGTTTGCTATCCCATGGGAAGACAGTTTATTGTTTTCAGGGTGGGAATCGATCACTTTTATGTAAAGCACCTAAAATTAATTTGTATTCTGTTCCTTTTTTCTTTCTGCAATATTTTTTTAATTTGGTTCTTTAGCAATATAAATAACATGGTTACTTACCAGAATTGACCTGACAATTGGATCTTTATGGCAAATTTGCCATTTTGAAATATAAAATAAATGGAGCTGTATAGATTTGTGTAGAGAGTTCTGTATAGGAAATTTAGGGAACAAGATACCAGGGGCAAACTGATTTTTCATTGTTTTATTTTTTAATTTAATTTGATTTGATTTGATTTGTGAGATAGGGTCTCACTCTGTTGCCCAGGCTGGAGTGCAGTGGTGTCATCACGACTTATTGCAACCTCCACCTCCTGGGCTATCCTCCCATCTCTATCTCCTGAGTAGCCAGGACCATTGGCAGTTGCCACAATGCTGGGCTTATTTTTTGTAGAGATGGGATCTCACCATGTTGCCCAGGCTGGTCAAACTCCTGGGCTCAAGCAGTCTTCCTCGGCCTTGCAAAGTGCTGGAATTACAGACAGGAGCCACCATGCCCAGCTGATTTTTCAATGTTTAATGTTTAAACTTTAGGTGCCCAGTTAATAAAACTCAAGGGATTTTGGCAACTCTGTAAATGCTTTTTCCCCCCCCTTCATTTTTCCCATTCCACCTGTAAATGATTTTTGACTTGTTAATGTATATGAAAAGAGAACTTCAGGTTACTTTCCTAGTTAATTTTGGAAATTGCTTAAACTGAAGTTTTTCTCCTCAGGTGCAGAGAATGTAGAAAGAGTGTTGGTTACTGTTATCCAAGGAGCAGTTGAATATCCAGATCCAATTGCACAGAAAACATGTTTTATCATCCTCTCAAAGTTGGTAGAACTCTGGGGTAAGATAATTTTATTTCTTAACCTTCATTTCCCAAACTCTTTCATAAAACTCTTAGACATGAAATGGAACGTAGCCCTAACAGGGAGAGAAACTGGGAGTTGGTTTTCCCTGGTGATGAATTAATTGACTTACTTTTATATATAAGATGAAAATTTGAATTCTCTTGACAGGAGGTAAAGATGGACCAGTGGGATTTGCTGATTTTGTTTATAAGCACATTGTCCCCGCATGTTTCCTAGCACCTTTAAAACAAACCTTTGACCTGGCAGATGCACAAACAGTATTGGTAAGCACCTAGGAATCTTTGTTTACCTTGTGTGGCTCTCATATATTCCCAATTTCTTCTTTAATGCCAGGTTGATTATATTATGTTTCATTGATTTTTTTTTTTTTTAATTTAGTGATTTCAGATCAGAGTTCTTCTTTTAAAGATTTATGATACCTTCTGGAGTTTTTATGAATTCTTATTGAATCCCAGTGCTACTGCTGAATTTTACAAATTCTAGTCCTTCAACTTTAACACCTGACTTTTTCTAGGACCATGAAAGGGCATATGACACAAACATTCCTTCAAGCTTGAGTATTAGTTTCCTGCTACTACTTTAATTCTAAAACTTGTACCTAGTGGTTTTCCCTAATCATTAAGAGCATGAAATGGCAACTTTATCCTCCTCGTATGATAGTTTCCCCAAATCTAATTTTCACAACTCTTAATGTCAGTTTCTGCTTTCTAACTTTCCCACAACCTGGTAAAAGCTAGATTTCATAACTGTAATTTACTGTGTTAAAACAACAGTTTGTATTTTTCTGTTTTTTTCTTTTTGTACTTCAACCCACTTAGTCCACCTGCCTGTTACCTTTCCTTCCTCTGTCCCTTCTCTGGAGTTAAATATTTCTCTGGAAATATTTATTTGAATTTCCCTGGCAGTGGCCAGGGTAGTAAAGAGAAGAGCTGGATTACTAAACAAGAATTGAATATATAGAAATTCTTAAACTTGTTTTTCACAGGCTTTATCTGAGTGTGCAGTGACACTGAAAACAATTCATCTCAAACGGGTAAGCCTTTTAGTCCATGCCCCTTCATTTTCACCTCACATGTGGTATTATTATCTTGTTCTTGAAAGATGTATCTTGTGTAAAATTTAACTTTTGTTTTGACTTTTTGGATGTGGGGAAAGGGGATGAATGAAAATAGCAGTATCCATTTATTGTCCTTCATGTTTTGGGTAACATGTTTTGGTTTGACTAAGGATGTGAAAAATCTTACCGAGAATTTCAAGATTCAGTTTTCACGATCTTGTAGGCTTCTTCACTACCAGATTTTTTATTTTATTTTTATTTTTATTTTTTTTTTGAGACTGAGTTTCACTTTTGTTGCCCAGGCTGGAGTGCAGTGGCATGATCTCGGCTCATTGTGACCTCTGCCTCCCAGATTCAAGCAATTCTCCTGCCTCAGCCTCCTGAGTAGCTGGGATTACAGGCACCCGCCACCATGCCCGGCTAATTTTTATATTGTTAGTAGAAACAGGGTTTCACCATGTTGGCCAGGGTGGTCTCAAACTCCTGACCTCAAGTGATCTGCCTGCCTTGGCCTCCCAAAGTGCTGGGATTATAGGCGTGAGCCACTGCTCCCAGCCTATTTTTTATTTATTTACAGGGTCTCACTCTGTCACTTAGGTTGGAATGCAATGGTGCAATCTGGGGTCACTGCAACCTCCACCTCCTGGAGGCTCAACCGATCCTCCCATCTCAGTCTCCAGGGTAGCTGGGACCACACAGGTGCATGCTACCACACCCGGCTAATTTTTATATTTTTTGTAGAGATGGGGTTTCACCATGTTGGCCAGGCTGGTATTGAACTCCTAACCTCAAGTTGATCTGCCCACCATGTCATCCCAAAGTGCTAAGATTATAGGCATGAGCCACTGTGCCTGGCCTTGGTTTTTTTTTAATATATATTTTACTTTATTTTTTGTGGTAGGTTCTCCCTGTGTTACCCAGGCTGGAGTGCAGTGGCATGATCTCAGCTCATTGCAGACCCCACCTCCGAGGCTCAAGTACTCTTCCCATTTCAGCCTCCTGAATAGCTGGGACTACAGGCGCACGCCACCACACCTGGCTAATTTTTGCGATTTTTATAGAGACCAGGTCTCACCATTGTGCCTAGGCTGGTCTTGAACTCCTGGGCTTAAACATTCCTCCTGCCTTGGCTTCCCAAAATGCTGGTATTATACCATGCCCAGCTGATTCTGGGTATTTGTAAATAACTGGAATTGGTTGCCAACATTTAAAAATCTCAGATACTTTTTTTAACCAAAAATTCTTCCCTCCAGCCTCTCTCAAAGCCATAGAATGCCAGCACAGGACTGTTATTGCCACATAGCTACAGCCAGCTAAAGAGCAGTAGTTGCCCTCACCCCCTAAAAAGAACATGAGCTTTTGCTCAGTGGTCTCCATTCAGCTGTGCACTCATTTGAACTTGGTTTTTTGATTCTAATAGAGACTTGAAGTGTTTTCAATTCAGCAGCATTTCTACTATACTTGCTACCTGCCAGGGTGGGGTAGGTGTGTGTTTAGGGACAGCAGGGGAACTGTATAAAGGTAAACAAAGCACCCCCCGATACTCGGGAGCTCAGAATCAAGGGAAACCAACACATAAAAAACTCCAGTGGGTTAAGTACTTTAGTGGAGATATATAAAATATTGTGGAACTAAAGCTGAATGGGCAATTTTGCCTGAGGAGGCAATCTAAGCAAGCTGTAGGAAAGAGGTGATATTTTTGATGGCCCTTAAATGTAGATTGATGGGACTAATAGGGAGCTGGCATTCTGGGCAAAGTAAAGTAGGTGTACAAAGACAGATTAGATTAGATATCGCATGGTGGATTTGGTGGGAAGTTATAGACTTAATTCTGTTTAGCTAAAGTATAGAGGCAGAAGTGATAGCTAAAAAATAAGATGAGACTAGATAGATAAAAGCCTTGTATTACAAGTGTAAAGTCAGGAAATCAGTAGGCAGTGGGTTTGTAATTTAGGAGGGAAAGTGTTTGGAACAATGGGTCTGAAGCAGTTAGGATTAAATACTGATTTTGGAGTCCTCAGTGTAAGTCAGTCAAAGTAAAGCCATAGGAATGACTGAGACTTTCTAAGACCAGAACAGAAAGAACTTTGGCTCAAGCAAGAGTCAACAGAAAGGTAGAAGTAGAACCAGATAGCCAGGTGTGGTGGTGCACGCCTGTAATCCCAACTACTTGGCAGGCTGAGGCGCAAGAATTGTTTGAACCCAGGAAGTGAGGTTGCAGTGAGCTGAGATCGTGGCACTGCACTCCAACCTGTGCGGCAGAGCGAGACTGTCTCAAAAAAACAAAAACAAAATGAAATGAAAAAGCAGAACCAGAGGTAGGAGCATTATGAAAGATAAGGGAAGACAGTCTCAAGAGAGGAGATTGGATGGCGTTGTTTGGATGCTAAACAGTCAAGGTGGATGTGGATGACGGATGAAAGGAAACAGTAAGGATGGTATTTCTACTTCAGAAGTATTTGTTTTATCCATAGAAGTCTTAATTTACACATACAGAATTGAGTCAAACAATATTATATTTTAAAGTGTTTTGCTTCAAAAAACAAAAAGAAAAAAATGTTTTGCTTCATTGTTCTTTTTTCTCGTTCTTGTGACTGACTTGAGGTGTAAGTTTACTTTCCCTGATTCAAAACAAACAAAACTACACTCTTTTAAAGTGATAACAGTGAGGTTACAAAGTGATGAACATTGCACAGGAAGCAAGCACAGACAGGGTAGACATAAGAAAAAGATGAGAAGGAAAGTAGGAGGGATCTGGGAAACAGTTCAGGGTTACTGCCACTCAATTACAGACAGGTTTCCTCTGATGGGTTATTAAACTGGGACCTAGATCCAAGGTGAAGGAGGAAACATAAATCCTTTGATTCAGGAGCACTAATATTAAACAGGAATTCCAGATGTTAGTGCAAGGAAGAGTACATCGAGGAGAGATACACTGATTTTTTTTTTTTTTTTTGAGACAGAGTCTCGCTTTGTCGCCCAGGCTGGAGTGCAGTGGCATAATCTCGGCTCACTGCAGCCTGTGCCTGCCAGGTTCAAGTGATTCTCCTGCCTCAGCCTCCCGAGTAGCTGGGATTACAGGCATGCGCCATGACGCCCAGCTAATTTTTTTGTATTTTTGGTAGAAACAGGGTTTCACCATGTTGGCCACACTGGTCTCAAACTCCTGACCTCAAGTGATCACCCATCTCGTCCTCCCAAAGTGCTGGGATTACAGGCATGAGCCACTGCACCCGGCCAAGAACCTTATTTTTCAGATGGAGAAACCGAGGCTCAGAAAGGTTAAGTAACTTGCCCAAGTGCAGCAAACCACCAGGGCACATGTATACCTATGTAACAAAACTGCACGTTCTGCACATGTAACCCAGAACTTAAAGTAAAATTAAAAAAAAAAAAAAAAAGAAGAAAAGTTGTCAGAGCCAGGCTTCAAACCAAGGCAGTCTGGCTCTCGAGTCTGTGTTCTTAAGCACAATACTATATTGCCTTTAAAGTGTACATGTATTGTTCCAATTCTTTTTAAGCTTATTAATGTCAAGCAAGAAAATAATTGTAAGTATCTTTTAATCTTCAGGGCCCAGAATGTGTTCAGTATCTTCAACAAGAGTACCTGCCCTCCTTGCAAGTAGCTCCAGAAATAATTCAGGTAAGAGCTGTTTCTTACCATTGTGTAGGCGAGAGATCACAATAGTAGCAGCATTGCCTGTAACATTGTCGCTAGCAGAAATAAAAAATATTTTCATATTATATAAGTTGTTGCCAGTATCTCAAAATACTGTTTATGCTTATCACCATTTTGAAATTATGAGCTACTAAGTAATATCACTACATCTTGTTACCTAACAAGTTAATAAGTCCTTACTGTTCTACCATACTTTAGTTTGATAACCATTATTCAGTATAATTGGCTTCTATCGTAATCCCATGTATTTTGTTTTATGCATTTTTTTAAAAAAACATTCTAAAGGAGCCTAGTAGGCTTTGCCAGACTGCTGAAGTTCCATAGCAAGAGTTCTGAAGCTTTGTGCCAGGTAGTTCGTTGTGTGTACACCAAGCTTATCAATGCTTAATCTGTAAATCTGAAACTGTCTTTTAAGGAAAGTGTCTGGAAAGTTACCTTATACTTTTAACAAGTCATTTGTATAATATTGTTTCATGGCATATAATTTTCCAGATTTCTTGTCCAGTAGTACATGGAGTTAATGACGTATCAAACTTTTGATTAAAACTAGAATTACAATCTCTTATGTAGATTCCAAAATTTGTTTCTTCATCAATAGTGTTTTTATTTTATTGTAAGAACACTTATATGAGATATACACCATCTTAACAATTTTTACGTGCACAACACAGTATTATTAATTATAGGGACAGTGATGTACCTATAAAATATAGGTGGATCTCTAGAACATACTCATCTTGCATAACTAAGACTTTATACCCATTGATTAGCAATTCCCATTTCCCACAGCCCCTATCTCCTGGAAACTACCATTCTACTCTCTGATTCTATGAATTTGACTAGATACCTAATATAAGTGGAATCATACAGTTATCTCTCTTTTTGTTACTGGCTGTTTCACACAATGTCCTTTAGGTTTATCCATGTTGTTACATATGGCAGGATTTCCCAATTGTTTAAGGCTGAATAACATGCCATTGTGTGTATATATCACATTTTCTTTATGCATTAATCCACTGATAGATTCATTTGGGCTGTTTTCACATGTTGGCTCTTGTAAGTGCTACAGTTAACATGGGAGTGCTAATATGTCTTTGAGATGCTGATTCCAATTCTTTTAGATAAATACCCAGAAGTGGGATTGCTGGATTATATGGTAGTTCTATTTTTAATTTTTTGAAGAAACATCTTACTATTTTCTATAGTGGCTATACACCATTTTGCATTTCCATCAGTTGTGTAGCAGGGTTCCAATTTTTCCACAATCTCACCAACACTTGCTGTCTTTTGTTTTTTTTGTAATAGCCATTCTGACAGGTGTGAAGTGATATCTCATTGTGGTTTTGACTTGCATTTCCCTTATGATTAGTGATGTTTGAGGATTTTTTCATACACCTGTTAGCCATTTATATTTGGAGAAGTCTATTCCATTCTTTACCCCATTTTCTAATCAAGTTATTAAGTTTTTTGCTATTGAATTAAAGGAGTTTTTTTTATATGTTAGAAATTAACCCCTTATCAGATAAATGGTTTGCAAATATTTTCTCCCATTCTTTAGCTATTCCAGAGGTTGCCTTTCTGCTCTGTTGATTGCTTACTTTATGGTGCAGGAGCTTCTTAATTCAATGTAGCCCCACTAATGTAGCTTTTCATGATATCAATGAAATCATTTCAAAGACCAGCATCTTGAAGCTTTTCTCCTATGTTTTCTCCTAGTTTTGCAGTTTGGAGACTTACATATAAAGTCTTTAATACATTGAGTTGATTTTTGTGTATGGTGTAAGATAAGGGTCTCGTTTTCTTTTGCACATAGATATCTAGCTTTACAAGCACCATTGTTGAAGAGATTATTGTTTCCCCATTGTGTATTCTTAGTACCCTTGTTGAAGATCAGTTGACTGTATGCAGGAGTGGATTTTCAAATTCTATTTTGTTCCATTGGTTTATGTCTCTGTCTTAAAAGAGAGAGGGTCTCACTCTGTTGTCCAGACTCAAGTGCAGTGGCACTATCATAGCTCACAGCAACCACAAACTCCTGGACTCAAAGAATCCTTCTGCCTCTGCCTCCCAAGTAGCTAGGATATATGTCTGTCTTTTGCTAGTACCATACTGTTTTCATACTGTAATATTAAAATATATTTTGAAATCTGGAAGTGTGGTACATCCAGCTTTGCTCTTTCTCTGGATTGTTTTGGCTATTCAGGGCCTTCTGTGATTCCATGTAAATTCTAGTTTTATTTTTTCTGTTTCTATAAAATATGCTCTTGGAACTTTTACACGGATTGCCTTGAATCTGTACGTCACTTTGTTTTTTGTTTTTGGAATGATTAAGAAGCTTTTTAAAATTTTTTAAATTTATTTTTATTTTTTTGAGATGGAGTCTCACTTCAGTGCCCAGGCTGGAGTGCAGAGGCACGATCTTGGCTCATTGCATGCAGCCTCCGCCTCCCAGTTTCAAGTGATTCTGGTGGCTCAGCTTCCTGAGTAGCTGGGATTACAGGCAGGCACCACCATGCCTAGCTAATTTTTGTTTTTGCTTTTTTTTTTAGTAGAGACCAGGCTGGTCTCAAACTCCTAACCTCAATGATCTTCCCACCTTGGCATCCTAAAGTCCCAGGATTACAGGCATGAGCCACCTTGCCTGGCCATTAAGAAGCATTCTGTTGACCTGATGGAACAGGGATATTCATTTAGCAGCTCAGTTTTATATACTCTTTCCCCTGTGTCATTTTACATAATGTGTAAAGTGGGGGGGGGGGACCCTTTTATTGCAGACATTTCCAGAGTTTTGAGACAGTCTTGCTCTGTCGCCCAGGCTGGAGTGCAATGGCACAATCTCTGCTCGCTATAACCTCCGCCTCCCGGGTTCAAGCAATTCTCCAGCCTCAGCCTCCCAAGTAGTTAGGATTACAGGCGCCCACCACCGTGCCTAATTTTTGTATTTTTAGTAGAGATGGGGTCACCACGTTGGCCAGGCTGGTCTTGAACTCCTGACCTCAAGTGATCCGCCGACCTCGGCCTCCCAAAGTGCTGGGATTACAGGCGTGAGCCACTGCACCTGTCCAGAACCAGGGGCTTTTCTGTGACCAAGGTAACCCCCTATCAGTTATCCTAGCCTGTAGTGGCCTTGGACTTTACTGCTAGGCACTGGCTTTCAGTATTGCTTTGTACTTCCCTGTCTTCTCCTTGAGCAATGCCACTAGCCCAGACAGGGCACCTGCCCTTTCACTTCACAGGTAGATTCCCATCAGAACTACTTTGAAGGCCAAAATGAGCTGGGTGAGAGAGCTGCTTTTTCTCCTGCTCTCCTTTCTTGTGTCCTCATTCTTCCCCACAATTTTTTTGATGTGTTCCATGATCTCCTTATTTATCTTGATCTCTATATCCACCAGGACCTGCTCTTCATAATATAAATAGAATTGTAGGAAGGGTAATGGTATTGTGTTCTTAAACATCATGATCTGCATCCAAGGGTTTTTTGTTTGAGATGGCATCTTGCTCTGTCGCCCAGGCTAGAGTACAGTGGCACGATCTTGGCTCATTGCAACCTCCGCCTCCCGGGTTCAAGCGATTCTCCTGCCTCAGCCTCCCAAGTAGCTGGGATTACAGGCGCCCGCCACTGCACCCACCTAATTTTTGTATTTTTAGTAGAGACGGGGTTTCACCATCTTGGCCAGGCTGGTCTCGAACTCCTGACCTCGTGATCCACCTACCTCGGCTTCCCAAAGTGCTGGGATTACAGGCGTGAGCCACCGTGCCCCATCCAAGGGTTTTTTTTTTTTTTTTTTTTGGATTTGAGGTATGTTGAAAAATACAAATTTCCTGGCACTGTCACCCAGCTCCCCATGTGTGTTAAAATTCATTGTTATGACCTTCACCAAGTCCCTGAACACTACTACATCACCCTGGTCTGGGTACTGCAGAATGGTAAGGGCCCCTTCACAGGTGGTGGCAGTCAGACAACAAAGAGAGGTAAGAGAACAGCAGACACCACTTCTCAGCAGATTGCTTTGGGTAGCGAGGACATTTTAACAATATTAAGTCTTCAGTCCATGAACACAGCTGTCTTTCAATGGTGTTTTTTTGTTTTTTGTTTTTATTTTGAGACAGGGTCCTCACTCTGTCACCCAGGCTAGTGTGCAGTGGTGCGATCTCGGCTCACCTCAACCTCTGCCTCCTGGGTTCAAGCAGTTCTTCCACCTCAGCCTCCCAAGTAGCTGGGACTACAGGCGCGTGCCACCACACCTGGCCAATTTTTGCATTTTTGGCAGAGATGGGGTTCCACCATGTTGGCCAGGCTGGTCTTGAACTCCAGACCTCAAGTGATACAGCCACTTTGACCTCCCAAAGTGCTGGGATTACAGGCATGAGCCACTGTGCCCAGCCTCAATGGTGTTTTTTGAAGTTTTTATAATGCTGTTTTTTCAAAAATAAAGTAGATCTCACGTGAGTTTAAAAAATGAATTTAACTCATTTTTAATGAATTTGTGATCTCTTATTTCACAGTATACCACCTTTAACTTTAGAGATATTAATGACTTTCTTGGTTATCATTTGATATATAAGTAAACTCATATTTTAATGAAAATAATAAATTACTATTCTTGTGATCTTAGTGCTCATCAAAAGTAGAACTTAGACCATTCAGTTTACAGCTAATCTTCCAGATTGCTAAATGAAACAAAATTATTTTTCTATTTAGTAATTCATTATGAAAGATAAGGAACCTCAGTTTTCCCTTTTTCATATGCCTTATGTCAGACAACACATTTTGCACAATATTCTCTATTAGAATTCTCTTTTCTTTTGGTCTAGCTCTGTTTGGTTATCCCTCTTACTAGATGTGAGCAGCCGTAGCAATGTAGTTTTTGTCCCACTTACTCCTCTCAGGCATGAATCTATCTTGTCTAGGAGAGCTATGTTCTCAAAAGTGAAAGCAGCCTGTTTGACAAGTACTAACATTTGAAAATGCTATAAACCTCCTGTGGTGAGATACTGTTTGAATTGATCTTGATAAGTTAAATACTATGAATTTGAAGCAACCTTAAATTCCTTTGACAGATAAATGGATAAACAAAATATGGTATATACATACAATAGAAAATATTAAGCCTGATTTATAAAATAATCCTGTCATATGCTGTAATGTGGATGAACCTAGAGGACCTTATGCTAAATGAAATAAGGCAGTTATTAAAAGACAATGCTATGTGATTCCATTTGTTTGAGATATCTAAAGTAGACTCACCAAAGCAGAAAGTGGTGGTTGCCAGGGGCTGGAGTAGGGGAAAATGGGTAGTTCTTCAGTTAAGAGGCAGAAAGCAAGCTTGTTTTGCAAGATGCAAAAGTTCTAGAAACCTGTTGTACAACAGTGTGCATGTAGTTAATGCTTTACTGTACATGTAAAAGTGGTTAAGGTGGTAAGTTTTAAGTGTTTTTAACTACAGCTTTTTAAAAAAAAAAAAAAAAAGCTGGGCACAGTGACTTATGCCTGTAATTCCAGCTTCTTGGGAGGCTGAGGTGGGAGTGTCCCTTGAGCCTAGGAGTTGGAGGCTACAGTGAGCTATGATCACACCACTGTACTCCAGCCTAGATGACAGAGCAAGACCATCTCTTTAAAAAAAAATTAAAAAAAAAAAAATGGATACGAATTACAATGGATTTAATACAATACATTTGTTCTTTTTCTCCCTCTTTTCCCCACCCCCCAGGAGTTTTGTCAAGCGCTTCAGCAGCCTGATGCTAAAGTTTTTAAAAATTACTTAAAGGTAGGTATTTGTGAAACTCACATATCTTCATACAATTAGGTAATGTTTGAGAGCCAAGAGAGAATACATATCTGCAATTATAGATGTTTATGTGAAGTCCCTTTTAACTAAGCTCTTGAAAAAGAGCATAAGTTAAGTAAGCACACTGAATGTGTACACCTTTGAGTATATTGGTGAGAAAATGCCAGTTTTCTTTTACAGTTTCATGATGTAATTAAATAGAAACTAGAGGGATTAGGAGAATAAGAAATGTTCAAGCACAGTTGCCCAAATTAAGTTGAAAAGAAGGGGCTAAAAATATAAAAACAGAAGGATGAGATACTTGCTTATATCCTATTTTGAAACATTTGAACTGTAAAACAGACAAAAAGGAGAATCCTCAGATTTGGGCCATCAAGCCTCCTTTTTACATTTACAAAATTACTGATTTTTTTTTTTTTTAACTCTGTAAATCAACAAAAAGTGTCACATGTTTATTTGGTATTCATAGTTATAATTAAGTTCATGAGATGAAACTGTCTTGGTCTTACCTAGGTAGTCATTCATTTCATACATAATGACTGCTTTTTATGTACCAAGTACTACAGTAATGGCTGCAAATACAACTATGAGTAATTTTCCCTCCCCATAAGGAGCTCATGATCTAGAAATAAAGTTACAGTGTGACAAGATGAATTATTTTTTATTATCTTCACTCAAATAATTTGAAGACAAAGCACTATATTAAATTCAGTAGCAGGTAACTTAGTGTATCACCTGGTTCTTTTGGCAAAGACATTCAGTAGAATTTGTAAGTCAAAGGGCTTTGCGCAGTAAATAATTTAAGTGTGCCATCCTTTGACTGTGGTTCTAACATCTTCCCTTGTCAGTTTTTTCTTAGTTGTAGTTTGTCAGCTTAAACATCTCAGAAAGTTTGTGTGGAAGAATATTGAGGGCTTGTTTTTGTTTATCATTGGGAACCCTCCCCTTCGCCATCCTCCCATAAAAAAGCAAAGTGCCTACAGGAGTAACCCCTGTTAAATAACCCATCAGTCAAACTGAATTTAAGGACTCAATCCTCACTATCTGTTAGAGGTGTCTGTAACAGTAGATCTAGGTACCCTATAGAAGGCTTGTTCTCCAGATGTGGTTATTCATCTGCATAGCATTTATAAAAAGTCTTCCTTCTGGGCCCAACTTCTCTTCAGTGATGACATTATCTTAGTGATCATAATTATCTCAGTGTTAGCATTATTATTCTAGTTGGAAAAAATTAATTTCATTCTTTTGTGCTCACTCCTCCCTTCACATCTGATTGACCCTCAGATCTTGCAGACTGTTTCCTCATCCTCTCTCTCTTCTGTCTCTGGTGTAGGCTGATATTATCTTACTCTGATCACTCTTCTCTTGTTCTAGCCAGGCTGATGTGTTTGAAAACTTCAAACAGTCCTTTGATATTTATTCGCCTTCCTCATAACCTTCCTGAACAAATTCATGTTTCTCAGTTTGGCACTTAATTTTTTTTTCATATTCTGATCTGAGACTACCTTTCCGTTTTTTCTTGCAGAAATGGTGTATACTGTTCTTGTAGTTCTTCAAAAATCCTGCCTTACTAGCAGCCCAACTTCTGTATGAACTGTACCCATTTTTCTAGGTTTGCCTTAAGCACAGCCTCCTTGTAACTTGTTTTTTGCCTATATAGTGATCATTCTTTTCCCTGCACATAGTCAGTAGATTATCTATTAAATGAATCTCCTAGGTACTAGGGCACTATCAATACTGTTCTTGTCTGTATTAGTCCATTTTCATGCTGCTGATAAAGCCATACACGAGACTGGGCAATTTACAAAATAGGTTTATTGGACTTACAGTTCCACATGGCAGGGGAGGTCTCACAATCATGTCGGAAGGCAAGGAGGAGCAGGTCACATCTTACGTGGATGGCAGCAGGCAAAGAGAGAGCTTGTGCAGGGAGAGTCCCATTTTTAAAACCATCAGATCTTGTGAGACCCATTTACTATCAGGAAAACAACATGGGAAAGACCTGCCCCCATGATTCAATCATCTCCCACCCAGTCCTTCCCACAACACATGGGAATTATGGGAGCTACAAGATGAGATCTGCGTGGGGACACCAGGTCAAACCATATCATTGTCCTTACTAAGAACACGGAATTATGTCTGGTGCTCACCTGACCTGCTGTGGATGGCAGTGTGTAGTACTAGGCCACGCCTAGCACAGCCTCTAGCCAACTCCTTTGTAGTCTCACATTTTGACTTGGAAGTACTTTTGAATCATCAAATAAATAGCAAATTCCTTATGGAGTCAGACCTGCTATGTTCAGCTTTGACTTGTTTCCTCCTCAATATTTAATTTTTTTTTTTTTTTTTGAGACGGAGTTTCGCTGTTGTTGCCCAGGCTGGAGTGCAATGGCACGATCTCGGCTCACCACAACTTCCGCCTTACAGGTTCAAGTGATTCTCCTGCCTCAGCCTCCCGAGTAGCTGGGATTACAGGCATGCGCCACCACACCCGGCTAATTTTTTCTAGTTTGAGTAGAGACTGGGTTTCTCCATGTTGGTCAGGCTGATCTCAAACTCCCAACCTCAGGTGATCCGCCTGCCTCGGCTTCCCAAAGTGCTGGGATTACAGGCGTGAGCCACCGTGCCCGGCCTCAATATTTAATTTACCAGTGTTAATTTTGAAATAGTACCAATCAGTAAAAAGGTGTGAAGAGCTTGTTTTCTTCTGACCACTTGATTTCCATAGCATAGAGATAACACCATATTTTCACTACTTCCCCAGTTGGGTGATGTCAGCGTATGTTATATCTACACTTACCTAATTCTCCAGAACAGAAAGTTCTTAGCTTGGATTACATATGGATATATAAGGCATGCGAAATGTTCTAATGTTACAAAAGAACATTGCTAGCACTCAGAAACTTGGAACCTTTCTTCAGGTGAAAGTGGTATCTTCTGACATTAGTACTGATTGCATTAATACTTTATTTACAGGTGTTCTTCCAGAGAGCAAAGCCCTAAGGACTGGATTTCCCTGTGCCTACTTCATGATCAGGAATTCCAGTTAATTTATAAAGAGGCGATTTTTGTGTGCCATTCACACTGGTCTTTTTCACATTGTTTTGAGCTTACTGCAGTATATGTTTTGGGATTTTTCTGTAAAATAGGTGTAATTTTCCTAATACAGATATGTAACAACAAAAGAAGTTGCCTGCATGCCAGTCCAAATTGTTCTGTATAAAGATGCTCTTAAAAGACACAAGAGTTATCCTAGAACCTTAATTCTTTCTTATTTGAAATTTTAAGTCAAGTCCTTTATAAAGACCATAGCAGTGGAAAACAGTGTACTTTTTTAAAAAATTGCTGAATATAAAATGTTTGAAAATTTTCTTTATGTGTGAAGACACATAAAGTATGGGGGAAGACAACAATCAAAACTAACTTTTTGTAGATAGCCATTTCATTTCTTTAAACTGTTTCAATGCCAATATGTATTCTACAAAAGAGAATGGTTTTAGGCTCCAGTGTTATACTTTTTTTTATATATATATATAAAAATAAATTTTACGTAGTGAAATCTACCAAGTCTTTTCTGGAATTATTATAAATAGTTTTATTTTCTCATCTTAATCTCTCCCTAATTTCCCATTTAAAGGTTTACAAATGAGTGTGTGGATGCTTTAATTCATTTAACCTCACTCCTCAAAGGTAACATGCAACTTAGTTCTGTTATATGAGTCTTTTTTTTAATGTACTAGAAAAAGCCTATGTGAATCTGTTGATAGAATTTAAAATTCCAGGCCGGGCGTGGTGGCTCATGACTGTAATCCCAGCACTTTGGGAGGCCAAGGCAGGTGGATCACTTGAGGTCAGGAGTTCAAGACTAGCCTGGCCAACATGGTGAAACCCCATCTCTACTAAAAATACAACAGTTAGCCAGGTGTGATGGTGCACGCTTGTAATCCCAGCTACTCAGGAGGCTGAGGCAGGAGAATCGCTTGAACCCGGCAGGCAGAGGTTGCAGTGAGCTGAGATTGTGCCACTGCACGCCAGCCTGGACGAGAGAGTAAGACTCTCTCTCTCTCAAAAAAAAAAAAAAATTTAAAATCCCAATTTATTTTCTAACTCTTTATTGGATGTATTTAGAACACAGTATACTATGGTATACCCATGTGTTTATTATGTTTGTAAATGGCAACTGACATTTAATTACTAGAAGTACTTACCCCTGCCTTCCTCTATTTTTATTCATGGCTACTTGAGAAAGCAAAAGGAAAAATAATAGTACTGGAAAGAAGAGAGGAGGGACAAAACTGAGCAGCACAATTCGTATAGACATTTACGTTTAAATTCTAAAAGCCCAATTGAGATTTTCAGGGAGGGTTTGTTTTGCCCTTTGGCCTCATGAATGGGTTTCATGAATGGGCTTCAGTGGCCTATAGACTCTGTAAAATTCTATTCTAAATTTTGTACATTTATTTTGTTCTGGTTAATTCCAGAAGACATTTCAAACATTTTTCTTACATCATGTAATAAAAATACTTAACTAAATTGACAGTTATAAAAATAAATCAGTGAAATGCACCTTATACTTTAATAAAAAATGTTTTCAGAAATAGATAAGTGAAAGCTGAATGTTTCTTTGATAGGTTCCCCTGTACTATAGGAGTGATAATTGCAGCTATTGCAATAGTAGTAATTGTTAAATGGATACTAATGAATAGCAATGCATAGTGGGTAAGAGTTTATATAGCACAGGTTCTAGAATCAGATTAAGTAGGTTCAAATACCAGTTCTGCCAGTAACTGGTTTTAGAACCTTGGGCAAGTTAAATAATGTTTCCCAGCCTCAGTTTCCCTATTTGTAAAATGGGGGAAATAATGGTAGCTACCTCAAAACTCATTATGAATTCAATGAGTTAAACTTGAAAAGACTTATTACAGTAGCTGGCACATAAAGACTTGGTAGTAGTTTATATGGATGCTATCTCATATTAGCATATATGGAATTAATAGTGTATCACTATACTTTTTTTTTTTTTTTTTGAATAGAGATCAGTGTGTCACCCAGGCTGGAGTGCAGTGGTGACATCATAGCTCATTGTAACTTCTCCCATACTCTACCAATCCTCCTGCCTCAGCATCCGGACTAGCTGCGATTACAGGTGTGCACCACCACACCCAGCTACTTTTTTTTTTGTTTTTTTTGGTAGAGACAGGGTCTCGCTATGTTACCCAGTCTGGTCTCAAACTCTTGGCCTCAAGCAATCCTCCCACTGGCCTCACAATGTTGGGATTACAGGTATAAGCCACTGCACATGGCCTTACTATGCTATCAATTCCATATATGGAAAGGTGTTTTCCCTTTCGGAGCTCTTTAAAGCTCTGCAGAAGATTTACATGTGTTTATAGAGCTAAGAGAAATCAGGGCATGGAAATTGAGTGTGTAATAAAAATTAAACTCTTCATGTTATTTAATCATGCATAACTTCTATCTTCATTCTCTGAAGTTGCCTAGAGCACCATCACAGCTAGGAAACTTCCATCATGAATTACCTTATTTCTAAAAGCAAGTACCCAAATAATTGCCTCAAGAGAGGAAGGACAAAACTGTTACAAGCCGAAATATTTGGGGATTTGTGTGACTTGACTAGGGAACCACAATATTTTATAATGCCTGATTTAGCCCTGTGCCTAACAGTTTAAATCTTAATGCTAATGTTAATTGGTTCCCAGGTGGTTGACCTTATAAGAAAACACTGTGTGGTATTTTAATGCGGTAAACATGTGAATGAAGGCCTGTGGCTCAGTTAATCACTCCCACAACTCTGAGCTGTGGGTTTTACTGGTGGAAGGAACTTTAACAGGTCTTCGATCTTGTCATTAGATATCAAAGAACTGAAATTGGTTGGAATTGTAAGCAGTGAATAGATGTGTTGTTAGAATGATTCCATCACTTATACATTGTTTAAAATGCTAATAAAGTAACTTGCTTTGTAAGAACTCATTAGAGTGGACTTTTGTTATCTCCATTGTGCATTTGATAAAACTGAGGCTTAGAGAGGTAAGAAACTAGCTTTTTAAGTCAGTAATTGGCAGCCGAGACAGCAACCCTAGATCTGTTACATTCAAAAGCCTCTGACCCACTCCGCATGACTTCCCATTCATTCGTGTTTGCTGTAGTACTACTCTGGGAAACACCATCTTCATCTTCCTCTTCCTCTCCACTCAGAAACTTAGCCCTAGATTAGCAGCGGTCTCTGCTCCCTCCATATGTTGAGAAAGGCCTGTTTTGCTGTCCATGGGCAGAAGGGACCCCTTCAGAAAGCTATTCCTTATTGGGAATAGCAGCTTGAGATTTTGACTGCACGAATATTGCAGGACCTAATTTTAGTATTTAAGTTTTAGTTCTTAAATTCTTAAGTTTAGAGTTAGATACTCCAATAAGGCCGTTTTCCAAAATACCGAGAGGGAATTAAATGAACATATTTACATTAAGAATTTAACGTCTTTCTGGGTGATAGGAAAATGAAAAAAAGAATGTAAAGTCTACATTACTGCGAGACGATAATCTGGCTCCACTGCAGCCAAAGTGGGCCCTTAAAACATAGAATCCATCCCTCCCGGCCCTGCCGGCCGTCTGTGCCTGCCGCCCACGTGTCCCACGTTCTGCACACCTGTAAATCTTGGGATGTAATCCCTTGCTCAGCGTCGGTCCGCCCTACTGTCGGCCGGCGCTCGGGGTAGGGGCGGGATTTGCAGTTGCGGGAATCCCAATTACTGTGTTCGCTGCTCAGGGCTCCTCACTTCCCCTTTAGGGTAAAGGGCGAGGGCAACAGTGGACGGGGTGTGTCTCCAGACATCCCCCTCATTACCGTGGCCGCGGAAGCCGACTCGGCACTTGCCGCAGCGGCTGTGGTGGCTACCGGACGGGCCACAGGCGTGCGCACGCGCACCCGCACCGGCGCGCCGGCCGTCGGTCACGTGGCCCCCGGCCAGGGCTTGCGAAGCCGGAAGTGTCCTGAGGCTCGAGGAGGGTGGGGGAGCCCGCCGGCGGTGGCGCGGCGGAGACCCGGCTGGGTAAGTGAGACGGCCGCGGGCAGAGGGGCCAAGGCGGCGCGGGGCGCGGTCGGTCAGGCCTGCGCCGCCCGGCCAGGAGCGCTCCCGCTCCCTGTGGGAGGCTGGGATGCTGAGTCAGAGCGGGGGCGGGGGCGGGCGCACCGAGAAGCCCCGCACGACCCGAGGCCAAGCCATCCAGGACCCCGGCTGCGTGGACACTGCCTCTGGGGTGTGTGTCAGGGGCGGTCGTAGTCGGTGGAATGGTCGCTCGGGCCCTGTACCCTGCATCCCCGCTCCTCGCCGCGCGGCCGGTCCTCGACCTGCATCCCGTCCGGCGGCTTTGGGCATAAAGAGGACGACTCCGTTACCGGGCCTGGGCCCTGGCTGCCTGGGGAGGCAGGGGCACCTCTTTCCCTTGGAGTTAGACTCGCTGTTTTCTACCCTCTTTCCGAGCGTCGACACAACGGCTGTTTTTAAATGCATTGATTTTTCAGAGGATTAAAAAGAGACGTTTCCTTAGAGTTTTAGTGATGTTCAGTCCGCAGAGGTTGACTCACACTGGAAACTAGAAGCATAAGATGTTTTAAATATATGCCGATGAAATACGAGTTCCCAGACGTTTCCTTGCTCCTCGTCTACCTGGCTTATGGGTTTAGTTTGTAATCTCTATCCCAGATGTTTTTAGTAGGTGGCTTCAAAACAACTCCCAAGTAATTGCCAAATGTATAACCAAAGACTGGTCTTTTCCACTCTGAAACCCCCGGAGTATGAATCACATAGGGGTAGAGTTTGGAAATCCTGGAACTTTGTCCATAGGCCATGTCGTCAAACCTGTTTTCATCCCTCAACAAATAGTAACTTTTCGTTTTGGACGGTATAAGGAAGTAGGCTGAAGACGGCATCATCAGCAACATACTTGTTGAGTGCCTGCTTATATGCTTGTCAAAAATTTGGGAAGATTTATATGGCAAGCACGTTGTGGGTGTGCTGAGTCATGTTTTAGCATGTTATTGTGGAGTTATTGGAAGATAGTTTCAAAAGACATTTCCCCTGACCACTATTGTGATTACTGTTAAATAGAAACCATAGTTTTGTATCTGCGTAGAGAACAGATATCTTAGCTGATAAATATTTTTCTTATTATCCTGAAGGTACATACATATAGGTACCTAATGGTACTATTTGCCATTTACAATTACATTGATTAGGGAAGGTTTTTCGTTAGATAGTTGAGACGTGTGTTATTGTATCGTGAGTGAAATGTAATGACTGACAAATGTGTATTCCTTATTTGTGAAAAGGGAATCTTATTTTTATTGCTTATTTCCAATAGTCTGTATATAAAGTTTATCTAAATTAGGTGGGTAGTAAAATTATATAAAAATATCGTACTATATCAGTGACTGGTAAAATTGAGACCCCTGACCATTCTGCATATTCCTAACCCGACTTGGGGATATTGGTGGTCATTAATTCATCACAGAATACCTAGTCTAGCATACTACTTTTTGCTTTAACTTACTGTGGAGGGATATTAAAATCCATGCTTTAATGACAGTACAGCAGGTTTAAGGGGGCATGGTGGGACTAGTGTTTATGTTATGTTAGCATACATCAATTTTAGTCCAATGTGGAGCTTGGATACTTTGTATACCTTGATAGATCCATAGCTTTTCAGTATTAAAGACTTGATAATACAGGCTACTTGGTACGTTTATATATTTATACTTGGAGGTTGGAGAAACTATCCTTAAATTAATTTCAGAAGAGTTCGTAACTTTTCAGGAATAATAATTTTTGCACCTTTATGTTTGTCAGGTTATGTGTAGATCGTGTAGATGAAATTTTAGGTTATGGGAATATTGTGCAATGGCAACATTGGTTTTCATTAGTGTTTCCCTGCTCTGAAGGAAACAAAGTAATTTTTTCTATATTTGTTATATTTTACATTATTACTTTATTTTAAAGCACCTTAAATTGTGTCATAAATTAATCTTTCAAAACATTTGAAGGAGGTAAGTAACAATATCACTCTCATCAACAAAGACAAAATTAGAAGAGAAATAGGTGTTGTTTTTGTTTGTTTGTTTTTGTTTCTTTTTGAGGCAGAGTCTCGCTCTGTCACCCAGCTGGAGTGCAGTGGCGCGGTCTCAGCTCGCAGCAACCTCAGCCTCCCTAGTAGCTGGGATTACAGGCATGCGCCACCACGCCTGGCTAATTTTTTTGTATTTTTGGTAGAGACGGGGGTTTCTCCATATTGGCCAGGCTGGTCTCGAACTCCTGACCTTGTGATCTGCCCGCCTTGGCCTCCCAAAGTGCTCGGATTACAGGCATGATCCACTGCACCCGGCTGAGAAATAGATGTTTCTTTCAGCCCTGTGATAGGTGAATTAAATTGAATGTATGTCATTGGTTAATGTTTTTTTTCAAAGCTCATACAGCATTTCAGCCTTGAATATTGCTAGAAACTTAGATTTTTTTTTTTTTTTTGAGACGGAGTCTCGCTCTGTCACCCAGCCTGCAGTGCAGTGGCGCGATCTCGGCTCACTGCAAGCTCCGCCTCCCGGGTTCCCGCCATTCTCCTGCGTCAGCCTCTCCGAGTAGCTGGGACTACAGGTGCCCGCCACCACGCCCGGCTAATTTTTTTGTATTTTTAGTAGAGACGGGGTTTCACCATGTTAGCCAGGATCGTCTCGATCTCCTGACCTCGTGATCCGCCTGACCTCATGATCCGCCCGTCTCGGCCTCCCAAAGTGCCGGGATTACAGGCGCGAGCCACCGCGCCCGGCCAGATTTTTTTTTCTTTTTTTTTTTTTTTTTTTTGAGATGGAGTCTTGCTCTGTCACCCAGGCTGGAATGGGGTGGCACGATCTCGGCTCACTGCAGCCTCTGCTTCCGGGTTCAAGCGATTCTCCTGTCTCAGCCTCCCGAGTAGCTGGGATACAGGCACCTGCCACCATACCCGGCTAATTTTTGTATTTTTTTGTGGAGACGGGGTTTTGCCATGTTAGCCAAGGTGGTCTCAAACTCCTGGCCTCTGGTGATCTGCCTGCCTCGGCCTCCAGCGTGCTGGGATTACAGGCAGGAGCCACTGCTCCCAGCTGAAACTTAGATATTTTTTTTTTTTGTCATATTATTGTATTTTATTATAGTATTTGTAGTGTATACTAACTTACAGGGAAAAAATGTAAACAAAATGAAGGTCATGGGGAAAATGGCATCTTGCTTTAATCTTCAACTTAAAGTTACTCTTAATAATTCATTTATACCATTATGTCAAATTTTGGTCATCCCTGCAGAATTTTAGACGAATGAAAACAGACAAGGTAACACCAAAGAGTTAAGCACAGAAAGTGATACTGATTAAAAAGTTGAAAGTAAAAATCTACCTTGGCTAGAACTGAACATTCAGATCCGTCTCTCCAGAGGAAAATCTAACTTGAATCATAATGGTTCATATTTTGACTTGTTCATACCATATCAATTAGCAACTTATGACTTGAAAATACTTTGAAACTTAAGATATTTATGTTGAACTGTTTATACACTTCAGTTCAGTAACAGATAATGGGTGATCTTACTTGAGACTAAAAACAGCTAACATTTGTTTCTTAGCTGTGTTACTCCCTTAAAACATAGTTGCAAATTTTGTTTTTCTCTTAGTATAACAAGAGGATTGCCTGATCCAGCCAAGATGCAGAGCACTTCTAATCATCTGTGGCTTTTATCTGATATTTTAGGCCAAGGAGCTACTGCAAATGTCTTTCGTGGAAGACATAAGGTTGGTACAGAGAAAACTTTGAAGACCTTTTATCGCTGTATGTATTTTGTTCTAAGATGCATGTTGACACTAAAGTGTGTGACTTGGTGATTTTGATCACTTTGTCTGAAGAAATTGTTTTAATGATTTTTGTGGTTATTTAAGGCATAGCTGTGTCAGGCAGTGAACATATCTACCCAGTAGTGGCACAGGTTAAGTGTTAGTGAGTGGAGGAAAACAGATTGGTTGAAAATGGACTGGGAAAGATTAGTGTTTTGCCTTTTGATGCTTTCTGCAGCCCAGCTCCCCAGTGGTAGAGAGTGACTTCACTGACAGAAGTTCAGTGTAATGAGTTGAGGTAGCATTTGATGTGGCATTTTGGTTGGTAGGGAGGCAGATGTATAGTGGGAGGGGAACTCACAGGTGTTCCTGATAGGCTCTGGTAAGGGTAAGTGCCCCCACTAAAACAGCATCCTACAAAGTAGATTGGAGTAAAATGAGATTCTCAACAAGGAGCCCCGGTTGAAAAGACCATATTTTGGTATAAGGTAATCAGAACCTGGTAGTGGAAGTGGGAATAAAATAAAAAGATTATTCCCAGAGGCACTTCAAGAACCAAAAAGGGGCCGGGCGCGGTGGCTCACGCCTGTAATCCCAGCACTTTGAGAGGACGAGGCGGGCGGATCACGAGGTCAGGAGATCGAGACCATCCTGGCTAACACGGTGAAACCCCCGTCTCTACTAAAAATACAAAAAAAAATTAGCCGGGTATGGTGGTGGGCACCTGTAGTCCCAGCTACTCAGGAGGCTGAGGCAGGAGAATGGCGTGAACCCAGGAGGCAGAGGCTGCAGTGAGCCAAGATAGCGCCACTGCACTCCAGGCTGGGTGACAGAGTGAGACTCCATTAAAAAAAAAAAAAAAAGAACCAAAAAGGATTTTGTGTTAGATTCAGTGTGGAGGATGAAATTAAAAATAGTTAAAATAATTTAAAATGAAGAAATTGAAGATAATTAAACTTTCTATTCTGGGAAAAAGCTGGAAAAATGGAGTCTATTCTGAGAAAGAAGCTGGAAAAATGGAGTACAAAGTTCATTTACAATACAAATGATAACTAATTTTTCAGTGCTATGAATTTGTTTTGGGCCAAATGATGTTTGGAGCTTCCTAAATTCTTATTTTCAGAAATAGGGCCCTAAACGTTTTAGTAGAGAGGAATTGCTTCCTCTTTTCCTGTATTCTTGAGACTACCAGTCAGTTCTGTCAGTGACGATGAGATAAGCGTACATGAGGGAGGGGCTGTTTCCTCTGGGGAGAGAATATTGACTATAAACACCCTTTATGGCTCATAGAGAATGAATCAGAAGCACCATACGGACAACATTTAGCTTTCCTCCCCCTGTATCTAGAATTATCCACAAGCTCTGGATTCTTATTCAGATTACTTGTGATCAATCCTGGGTACCCCGTCCTAGAAATTGCTTTTGTTTTATGCCAAGGAGAAAATGACTAGTGCCTCAGAGTTTAGTATTGAGAACACATCTGATCATCTTATCTTCCTGTAGTCTAAGTTAACGAACTTTTAATAATCACTTGGTATGTGTCAGGCACTATGGCAGACCTAGTGAATATTACTATAGCTAATGTGCAGTCCCTGGACACAGTTTCGAGTTTAGTAGCAACATTGATTAGAAAGGAAGTAAATTGGAAGCTGATGGGATGAGAGATAGTCAATAGTGATAGAGACTGGATGAGACATATTGAAAGGGCCTGGCACTAGAAGATACGTCACATATCCTGCTCCTCTTTCCTTACTTAGATACTCAGTGTCCTTCATGTAAGTAACCACACATAGTATGCACTCTGTAAATGTTTGCTGAATGAAAGAATAAGTGATTGAATAAGCACTGATTAGACTACCCCAAGACAACCTAAAGTTCTCCAAAGAAAACAAATATGTACTTTACCCATTATAGTGTGGAAATCTAAAATGAGGATTTCAGAAGTATGAGAATTAATTAAAAGATTGTGAAGTCGAGTGTGGTGGCTCACGCCTATAATCCCAGCACTTTTGGAGGCCAAGGCAGGTAGATTGCTTGTGTCCAGGAGTTTTGAGACCAGCCTGGACAACATGGCAAAACCCCGTCTCTACTAAACACACACACACACACACAGACACACACACGAGAAAGATTGCCAAGGCCCAGTCTAGTATTTAGTCCCCAACAGTTTTCCTAGGGATGTGCTTTGAGAAACCATGTTTGTTCTTAATGACGGCAGGTTCAACTGTTTAGGACTATATCCTACAAAAAATCCTGCTTCCCTTTAACTATTTAAAGGATTTTTACCATGATATTAGCCCTTTTATATTATTTCTTAGAATGACCAAATTCTCACATTTATTACTTGTTCAAAGTATATTACCTATTTAATCTCTTTTTTATTAAATTGCTTTTAGTTACTAATGTATGAGTGTGGGTGTGTGTATATGTGTGTGATTACCATGGTGAAGTTGAAGGCAAGAGACTTGAAGGACGTGTTGATCTGCACATATGGATAATATGGATATATGCATACATATATATATATATATGGATCTCTATTATTTGTATACACTTCGACTTAGTGAATTATAGATGACTGTGTAGGTGAATAAAGGGAAAATGGTACATTTCCGCCTGTATCCCGATAATCTCACAGGCATGATGTAGTCTACACAAGTTTGGAAAATAATGACCACGAGCTCAGTGGGTATATTGCAAAATTGTATTATTTTCCCTGCTTGCTCCTCTGTTAGGATTCTCCTAGTTTTAGACTGAGTCTGAGGCCTGTCTCAGCTTAAGAAAAATCACTCTGTTGGGTGATACATAGATTTGGCAGTGTCTTAACCCTTGCTCAACTAAGGGAAAAACAGTGAAACTGAACTATGGTTAAATTCTTCTCTTTTCATATGTGTGAAAATGGTCATTGGCTCTTTCATCTTTCATTTTCCTCTAGAAAGAATATCAATTTGTGTATTTTGCATGACCAGGGTGAGGGGAATCACATAGGATTATGAAGCAGTTAAATGGCCTTAAGAAAAGGATCATGCAATTCTGGAGTGAGAGAGGAGGGTGATGGCTCTAAGTGGTGAATCTGTGGAAAGTATAAAGAGGGCTCCAAAGCAGGAACAGTGCAGAAGTCCTGACAGAGAGCCATGAAATGTCTTTAGCCATGAAATGTGCTTGAACCCCAGACTCAAAGAGAAAAGGATTTTCCTGCTTGCTCTAGGGAAGTTCAACCTTGGATAAATGGGGGAAAATGTACGGCTAAACTCAAGATCTGGACTGGCCATGAGAGAGAGGCTTGCTCATTAGAGTGATTGGAAGGAAGTGGGAGGGTCTGAAAGACAATCTTAAAGGAAGGTTAATAAGAAGAACATATGAATATGATGTTTACCTGAAATGTAAGCATGTGTTTTGAACCTCTAAGACTCCCTCCCAACTACAGCTGTGCTTTGTAATTCTGTGTGTGATCTAGGTCATGAAAGAGTGAGAGTGGGATGCTGTGGTACATCAGTAGAGAAGAAGAAATAAATGCCTTTACTCCTCTAGAGAGGGTCTATGAAGGAACAGCCTGCCCTGGTCATCTAGGTAGAGGTGCAGAAAGTAACCCAGGGCAGCAGGGGTAGAATCCAACCAGGAAGTCTACTTTAGCCTCACTCTGCAACTCCTGCTTTCCCCACTCCCCTCCCCCACATTGTCCTAGCTACAAAATAATTCTGAAAAGTTAATTGTATAACTTTGATATTCTTAATAAAAATCTCATAGGTGGAATATAGTGTTCAGTCTCTCTGTCCTACTTTGATTAGTTTGAAATTATTAGGCCTTGGAGAAGCCCTTGTGAGTTTCACTTTCTATTTCGTCTTTAAAAGATGATTTTGCTTTCGATACTATTATGGCTTTTATCTTCTGATGTGTGACTATTTTTGCCCCTACTGTATCCTAATGAAATCTTTATTTAAAATATGAAAGAAAATATCCATTTCTGAATTCCAAAAGGTGTAATTTGAAAGAAATGATGAGCAGTTAATTGATTCATTTTAACTTTTTAGAAAAGTCAAGAGTCCTTGTACAGATTCCCTGTGCCTAAAAGATACATGATGTTGTTTCTGTAAGAAAATAAATTGCAATAGTGAGTTCTAATGCTACCTTTTAATCTCTTTTACAATATTATGAATAAATAAAACATTTCTCTCTTTTTTTAAAGAAAACTGGTGATTTATTTGCTATCAAAGTATTTAATAACATAAGCTTCCTTCGTCCAGTGGATGTTCAAATGAGAGAATTTGAAGTGTTGAAAAAACTCAATCACAAAAATATTGTCAAATTATTTGCTATTGAAGAGGAGGTAAGTAGTAAAACTTTAATCTTATATTTATTGTAGTTATGAGTCAAGAGATAGAACCTAATATTAAAAAATGGATTTTTAAAAAACTGTTGAAAATTAGGGCTTATACAACCAAATACTCTATCCTAAAGGATTCTTGAATAGATAGAACAATAGAAATAAAATATCATAAAAATGGAATCAGAAACAGTAGTATAAGAAATAAAAGGGGGCGGCCGGGTGTGGCTGGGTGCAGTGGCTCACACCTGTAATCCCAGCACTTAGGGAGACCGAGGCTGGCAGATCCACAAGGTCAAGAGATTGAGACCAGCCTGGCCAATGTCGTGAAACCCCGTCTCTACTAAAAATACAAAAATTAGCTGGGCGTGGTGCTGCGCACCTGTAGTTCCAGCTACTTGGGAGGCTGAGACAGGAGAATTGCTTGAACCCAGGAGGCGGAGGTCACAGTGAGCTGAGATCGCACCACTGCACACTCCAGCCTGGCGACAGAGCGAGACTCCATCTCAGAAAAAAGAAAAAAAAAAAGAAAGGATCACTTGAGCTCAGGAATTCAAGAACAGCCTGGGCAACATGGCAAAACCCTGTCTCTCTAAAAAATACAAAAAATCGCCATGCATGGAGGTGTGTGCCTGTAGTTCCAGCTACTCAGGAGGCTGAAGTGGGAGGATCACCTGAGCCTGAGAGGTCAAGGCTAAGGTGAACCATATTGCGCCACTGTACTCTAGCATGGGTGATGGAGTGAGACCCTGTCTCAAAAAAAAAAAAAAAAAAAGAAATAAAAGGGTATCGAATATGGTTACCAGTATTATTACTAGAAAAATAAAGGTAACAAGTTAAATCTAATAATTATAAAAAGAAAAAGTCAAACTTTTAGAAAAATAAAAATTTTATATTTCATGAATAAAAATTTCAGGAGTCCTAGAGTTTAAGATGTGAAGTCCAATTATAAAAGAATTGATTTTTTTAAGGGGAAATAGTGGAAGTAAGAATGTCATTAGGAAAAGTAATCTAGAAATAATGGAAATAGAAATTATTTTAATCCCTTTAAACTTGAGCAATCAATAAAATCTTTGGGAAAAAATGTAGTTTATACTCTTTAGCCTAGTGATTTTATTTTTAGTGATTATTTCTTAGGAAGTAATCAGAAATATAATTTTATGCATAAAGATGTTAATTGGCATCCTGTTTATAATAAAGAATGGTTAAATAAGTTGAATAAATTAGAATGTGTGGCAGATAGTTACCTGGAATTAGCCAAACTCAAGGTTAAGAGCATAGCCTTCCACACTGCCAAGTCTGCTCAAGACTTCTGATACCAATTGCAAAGGAGTTTGGCAAACTGCACAGAGAGAACAGTTCCCACAAGACTACCCTCACATCATCCCAGCCAGCTACAAATATGGGGGTTGCCCATGACAGTCAGATTTGGTAATTTGCTGGAATGTAGAATGACTCACAAAACTGAGGAGAGTGCTGTATTTATAATTACAGTTTTATTGTAGCAAAAAGATAGAAATTAGAACCAGCCAGAGGAAGAGACACAAAGCGTGGAATGTGGGAGGGTTCCAATCTTGAAGCTTCTTTGTCCTGAGGGACACATTACTCTCTCAGCATTAGTGTATGACAGTATGCATGAAGTATTGCCAATCACGGAAGCTCACCCAAGCCTTTGGTGTCCAGGGTTTTTACTGAGGCTGGATCACTTATTGCCTGTATTGCTGACCTTTAGTCCCCAGCTCCTTCCAGAGGTTTGGGGTATTTCCTTTAGTCTCCATTTCCTCTGGAGGGTGGAACTGATACGGTGTGTTCTAAAGCCCCCATCATAAATCATGCTGTTAGACTCTCCAGTGGCCAAAGCCCCCAGAGGAACAAAGACAGAAGTCTTGTTCTTTCAGATAGGACATTTTAGGGGCCAGAGATCACTTTCCAGTAGCCAAGGGCAAAGCCTGACTTCTCTTTGGGTAAAGTTAATTTTTTACCACACCATAGTTAAGTGGTAATGAAAGAGATATTTACCAAAATTTTAATCTTCTTGGAACACCTTATATATGATGTTATGTGAGAATCAGGATTAAAAATATATATGTAGTATGATCTTAATATATACAGTGTAATATGCAAACAGCATTATGTATCTATGACATTATTTGTACCATAGGAAAAACACTGAAAGAAAATATGCCAAAATATTAATGCATTATTTCCAGGTAATGAAATTATGTATACTTCCCAAATTTTCAACAATCAATATACATTATCATTTAAAAGCAACAGTTTTTTTTTCTATTACAATTATTTGTCTCTCTTTTTTGAAATGACTCCCAGAGATAATTTAAAATATTTTATAAAAGTGTTTTGGAGATATGTAGAAAAAAATTATAAAAGAAACAAAGGATAAAAAGTTGGAGATGAATAGTAGATTTTAAGACTCATTCACATTTTCAGGTTCTGAAATTGGCATGCATCCTATAATCATTGTGTATATGTAATTTGATGGTATTTCTTTTTCCCTGTAAAGCTGTTATTAAATTGGTGAAGCATTATAATCAATGGTACATTAAAATTAAAGTTTAAAGCAAATCAGCAGCTCAGATGCAAATGAGCAGACTGGAGCTTTGCTGCAAGAGGGACCACTCAGCTGTTCTGCTACCCATTTATTTTTAAGGATAGGACTCCATTCCTTGAAGTCACAGTAGTCATCATAAGAAAAATTTCATTTTAAGAGGTTAGAAGAGCTGTTGTCCTAAATGTACTGTTATACATAAGAAATTCAACACCAGTGTGGTGACTCACGCCTGTAATCCAGCACTTTGGGAGGCCAAGGCAGGCGGATCACGAGGTCAGGAGATCGAGACTGTCCTGGCTAACATGGTGAAACTCTGTCTCTACTAAAAATACAAAAAAATTAGCCGGGTGTGGTGGCACTTGTCTGTAGTCTAAGCTATTCGGGAGGCTGAGGCAGGAGAATGGAGAATGGCATGAACCCGGGGGGCAGAGCTTACAGTGAGCTGAGATCGTGCCACTGCACTCCAGCCTGGGTGACAAAGCGAGACTTTGTCTCAAAAAAAAAAAAAAAAAAGAAAGAAATTCAAGTGACTGGGTGTGGTAGCTCACGCTTGCAATCCCAGCACTTTGGGAGGTTGAGGCAGGCAGATTGCCTGAGCCCAGAAGTTCGAGACTAGCCTGGACATCATAGTGAGACCCCATCTCTACAAAATAATAGAAAAATTAGCTAGGCATGGTGGAGCATGCCCATAATCCCAGCTACTTGGGAGCTGAGGCAAGAGAATCACTTGAACCTTGGAGGTGAAGGTTGCCAAGATCGTACCATTGCCCTACAGTCTGAGTGACAGAGCAAGACTCTGTCTCAAAAAAAAAAAAAAAAAAAAAAAAGAAACATTGTACCAATGATTTTGTAGTTCAGATTTAGCTACTTTTTACTGTGGTTTGTCTTCAAAAACAAATCCAGCTTCTTCACTTAATAGGAATTTGGAAAATGTTAGTTATTTTTTTTTTTTTTTGAGATAGGGTCTCACTTTGTCACCAGGCTGGACTGCAGTGGTGTGATCTCGGCTCACTGCAACCTCCACCTCCCGGGTTCAAGTGATTCTCCTGCCTCAGCCTCCTGAGTAGCTGGGACTAGAGGCATCTGCCACCACACTCAGCTGATTTTTGTATTTTTAGTAGAGACCAGGTTTCAGCATGTTGGCCAGGATTGTCTCAATCTCTTGACCTCGTGATCCGCCCACCTTAGCCTCCCAAAGTGCTGGGATTACAGGCGTGAGCCACCACTCCCAGCCGGAAGATGTTAATTCTTACATGTGTATGGTCAACGGATACTGAATCTCAAGTGAAGCAAAGTGCCTTCATCATTATAGCAAATCCTACATTTAAATGAAATCAGATAAGTACTGGCATATAATCAAAATTTATTTTTTATGTTGATTCCCTATCAATGATTTTTTTTTTTTCAGACAACAACAAGACATAAAGTACTTATTATGGAATTTTGTCCATGTGGGAGTTTATACACTGTTTTAGAAGAGCCTTCTAATGCCTATGGACTACCAGAATCTGAATTCTTAATTGTTTTGCGAGATGTGGGTATGTTTGTTTATTTATATGATTTCATTTATATATAAAATTTAATAAGAGAATTTTTAAAAAATATCTTCCATTCAGAACTGAAGACCATTATGCAATGCTTCATTAGATATGACACCAAAAGCACAAATGCCAAAAAATTGGGCTTCATCAACATTAAACATTTTTGTGCCTCAAAGGACATCATAAGTGAAAAGACAGTCCGTAGAATGAGAAAAAAAATGTTTGTAAATCATACACCTGACAAGGAATTTTTATCCAGACAACTCAACAATAAAAAGCCAAATAACGCAATTTAAAAATGGGCAAAGGATTCGCATAGACATTTCTCCAAAGAACATAAGTGGCTAATAAGTACATTAAAAAAATGCTCAACATTAATTAATTAATAACCAACATCATTGGTTATTAGGGAAATGCTCATAAAACCACAATGAAATAAAAATGACTAATATCAAAAAGACAAACAGGGCCAGCCATGGTGGCTTACGCCTGTAATCCCAGCACTTTGGGAGGCTGAGGCGGGCGGATCCCGAGGTCAGGAGATTGAGAGCACGGTGAAACCCCGTCTCTACTAAAAATACAAAAAATTAGCGGGCGTGGTGGCGGGCGCCTGTAGTCCCAGCTACTTGGAGAGGCTGAGGCAGGAGAATGGAGTGAACCCGGGAGGTGGAGCTTGCAGTGAGCTGAGATTGCGCCACTGCACTCCAGCCTGGGCGACAGAGCGAGACTCCGTCTCAAAAAAAAAAAAAAAAAAGGTGAATGTTATGTGTGAATTATATCTCAGTGAACCTAATTTAAAAAAAAACTACTGCAATCAAAGGAAATAACATCTTAAGAGAAATGAATCAAATATTTGAGGAATGTGAAAAAGTCAAGTGATAAAGAAGGTAAAAGGTTGGTGAGAATTCTTGAACTTGACACTGGAAGCAGAGTGATTATTTAGGTGAGGATACAATGAGAGAGAAACAATATTACTAGTATGCTACAGCCTGTTTAATCAAATAGAAATTATAGATATGATGTCTTCCTAAGTGTATTGGTAGTCCTGAGTTTTAATAATTATACATTGATACCCCTAAACCTTTTACATTTTTTAAGTTTGAACATTCATCTATCAGCCCTCAAGCAAATGTGTAAAGTTATTACTCAGTGACACTGCCTGTCAGTTAGACAAAATAGCTTAATTTCAGCAAAGTAGACAACTTGGCCCTTAAGAAAAAAGAAAAGAAAATGGGCTTTTTGGAATAGTGCCGAGCATATGAGAATACATTTTTATGGAAACAAGTTTGACATTTTGCTGTTTTTCTGTTTCTTTTTGCTGTTTTACATATTGAGTCCAGTTTACTTTTTAGGGAATTTTTTTCCCAAGATAAAGAAATGTAAAACTCTGGTGAAAGATTGGTATCTTTTTTGGGAATCTTTATTATTTTTATGTTTAAACAGATCACCCACATATATGTATAACCAAAGTAATTCAAGAAATCATATGCTTAAGACTGTTGTGTTACATTTTCCTGGTAGTACTTAAGAGACACTGGATTCTTCCTTAGACCACATTAATTTTTATCATTCTAAAACTTCTTATAACTAAAACATAAGATATTTTATATATATATATATATTTATTATCCTTTGAGTAAAATTACTTTGAACCAAATCATGGAAAAATTTATATTAAGTTTGGGTGACTATATCAATGAATCTGAGACATGCACACATACACATAAATATCTACATTATGACTTCTTTTGTTTTATATTGTTGAAGTGGGTGGAATGAATCATCTTCGAGAGAATGGCATAGTGCACCGTGATATCAAGCCAGGAAATATCATGCGTGTTATAGGGGAAGATGGACAGTCTGTGTACAAACTCACAGATTTTGGTGCAGCTAGAGAATTAGAAGATGATGAGCAGTTTGTTTCTCTGTATGGCACAGAAGAATATTTGGTAAGTCATACATCACTAATGTTTTCACTTAAAGAAGCTTCATACATTGTAATTATAATTGGGTAATTGGTCAGCCAATTTGCTATAAAATGTCATTTTTATGACAAAAATTAAATTTTCTATTCTAATGAATATGTGTAACATGGGAATTAGGTACTCGTTTCCAAGGGTGCTGTTATTTTTCTGTTAAAAATTCTTGGAAGTTTTGTAGCACACTTAAATTCTTTAGTTTTACTGAAGCTATGGATCTAAATTAAAAGGGTCTGTTTTTTGATGAGCAGTCAGTATATTACAAGCTTGTTATAATACCGTTTTTTATACATTATATTTATGAAACAGGTAATTCTATTTGGGGGAATTGGTTATTGAATGATGAAAAGGACCATTGTTAGAAACACACACACACACACACAAAATGCCCCTGAGATCTAACTTGAAATTTTAGAAAGCTAGAAAAGCTGTGTAGTTGAAAAAGTTTATGTAGGTGTGTTTTTGTAAAGTCAGTAAATATTTGAAACACTTAAGAAAATACACTTAAAAGTAAATACTTTTAACATGTAATCAGGAAGTTTAATACATATAGCTCACTGATTGTTCATGGCTCTGGGTTTTGTCTTAAAATCATAGAATCTATGACTTTTTTGCATTTGGATTGTGCTGTTGTAATTTTATAAGGTGAAAGATGTCTACCACCCCCTGTAGCTTTATTCTGATTATTTTAAGTCTGTCATGAACCAAGTGTCTTAAATTGTTATCCTAACAATTGATAACCTCAAATTGATCTGTAGATATATGTGATGATCTTTTAGATAAGAGAACCTAAGAATGGGTCAGACACAGTGGCTCATACCTATAATTCCAACACTTTGGGAGGCCGAGGATTGCCTTCTCGGCAGTCAAAGGATTGCTTGAGCCCACGAGTTCAAGACCAGTCTGGGCACAATGACAAGACCCCACCTCTGCAAAAAATTGCAAAATTAGCTAGGCATGGTGGCGCACACCTGTACACCCAGCTACTCAGGAGGCTGAGGCAGAAGAATCCCTTGAGCCTAGGAATTTGAGGCAGCAGTAAGCTGTGATTGCACCACTGCAATCTGGCCTGGGCTATAAAGCAAGACTCTGTCTCTTAATTTTTTAAAAAAAGGTACCTGGCCCGGGCATGGTGGCTCATGCCTGTAATCCCAGCACTTTGGGAGGCCGAGGTGGGCAGATCACAAGGTCAGGAGTTTGAGACCAGCCTGGGCAACATGGTGAAACCCCATCTCTACTAAAAATACAAAAATTAGCTGGGTGTGGTGGCGTGTGCCTGTAATCTCAGCTACTTTGGGAGGTTGAGGCAGAATTGTTTGAACCTGGGAGGTGGAGGTTTCAGTGAGCCAAGATCACGCCACTGCACTCCAGCCTGGGTGACAGAGCAAGACTCCGTCTCAGAAAAAAAAAAAAAAAGTACCTAAAAATGGATTTTATTCATTCATTGCACAAGTATTTATGAAGTGCCTACTATATACCAGATACTGTTCTAGGTGCTCAGACTTCTATGGTGAACTAGATACACAGTATTCCTGCTCTTATGGAGCCCACATTCTGGTAGGGAAAAAAGACAATTAACAAGTAAGTAAAGTAAATTCAGATCATTAAAGTTTAGCAAAGACAATAAAGGTAATAAGATAAAGAGTGACTAGCAGGAGAAAGATAGCCTGAGAAAGCCTCCTTTAAGGACTAAATGAACTGACACTGAAATGATAAAAAGAAGCAAGCCAGGCACACCGTTCTGACTGCTGTTCTGTGGCCATTCCCTGGCCCTGTGGAAGCTACCTCACCCTGCAGAAAAGAAACTCTACCACCAGTCCTGATACTCCGCGGCAGTTCCCTCCATCTCTGCTTGCTGTGTACTACTGAACCCTACTGCATCAGTCTAGCCTCTTCTCGCCTACAACCTGTGTTGTTGAGGGCCCAGGATGCCTATGGGTCCTCTGGCTGGCTGAGTTGTGACGTATGAGCTGCTTTGTGATACAGTGAACTCCCTGTCATTGTGGATCTGGAGAATGTGTCATAGAACCTAGATAGCAGAGGGAAGTACAGTTGTAATGAATTCACCTTCAAGTTTCCTGAGACTCTTGGCTGGGACAGAGGCAGGACTCAGACGTTTCTGGCGAGTGGAATCAGGCTTCATATCCTGAATTCTCCACGTGAATGTAAGCTCCACAAAAGCGGGACTTTCATCTTAGCCTGCCGAGAACACCAAGCAGAATTAGACAAGAAGAAATCACCTCCTTCCTGCTCCTTTCTCCATCCTATATGACATTTGTGCTTTTGCGATTATCCTTTTGTCTCTTCCTGGGCCTCAACATGTGACTGAGCCAACACACATCTTCATTCTCATTTCTCCGTTGGTGGTCTTCTCAGTTGTATTTGGCTAGACCATGCTTTCTGCTTCTAGAAGCAACACTGCTGAATTCACACCAGAGCTTTGGTACAAGGCAGCTTCCTGATTCCTTCACTTTCCCCAGCTCAGACATTCCCCTTGTCTTTTCTCTTAGAGTAGTGAGCCTCCAATAAATAGCTCAAGGCCATGTTCTCCCAGACTGCCTCCTTTCCAGTAACAAGCTCAAGCCCATGTCCTTCAAATTCAATTAGATAAGATAACTTGTTCAAAAATTCAATTTCTTTCTCTCTTTCTCTTTCTCTCACCCCGTACTTTTTTTTTTTTCCCCCAACCCCACTTTCTGTAAGAACAGCCTATTTCTAAAAGCTAGTTCACCAGCCCCAGCTCCTTGTCTCTGGAGCCCACACCTGTCATAGCCAAAGCCACAGCAGATGAGTGCTCAGGACACTGCCATTCCCAGGAGGGCACTGCTTGCCGAGGTTTACTGCTCTAAGAATGTTCTTGGGCGTCAGTGTGGTTCCATCAGGCCCAGAGAAAACAGCAGCTGTAAAGGCCTGGAGACAAGAATGACCTCAGGAGTTGGAGAAACAGAAAAGATGGCAGTTTTACCGGAATTTAGTGAGTAAAGAGGCAAGTGGAAGGAGTTAGAATTGAAGAAGTGATCAGGGGGCTAGCCAGATCAGACAGGCTAGTAGTTTAAACCCTGTCAGACCAATACCCCCTTTTTATAATAAATATTTTGCAGTGTTCCCTTCAGTATCTTGAAATGAAATTCCTAGATAATATTATAAACCTGCACACCTAATTAAAATAGCATATCTTAATAATGTAAAGGAAAATATTTTATAATAAAATAATAGATATTTAATATGTAAAAATTTAGAAACAGCTTAGTGAGCAAACAAATTAAGTAGTCATATGTGCTTGCACCTATATGTAATACCACTTTGAATACAAGTGCAGTGATAACTCGTGTTGTATTAGTGAATCACATCACAAATGGTAGTATTGTTATTGACATGATTTTCCAAAGTAGTGAACAATTTTTGGTAAAGTTTCTAACTAAACAAAGTCGATTTAAATATAGTTACATTCTTGGAAAAGCTATGCAAAAATACTTTGTTATGTATAAAATGGAGTTCGAAATAGATTTCTCACTTGTACAAGTATCTGGCAGAATATTCCAAAGTCATTCAGGCTATATATAGGAGGGTCATTTTTCAGAACTGTCACATATACTGCAGTATGTCCTTCAGTGTCTGGTCTCCACCTTTTCCAATCATGATAATCACCATAACAAGCAAACAGCAGTCATGTACCAGCCTTCATGAGGCTGCTCCCCCAATACCAACTATTAATCTTTCATGTAACCTGCTGGGAACACAGTTTAGCTTTGGCCTCTAAGACTTTTAAATCAGGAAGAGCAAAACATTAAGTAAATTAACTCCAAGTCTGTGCTGTACTCTAGGCTGAAATTTAACTCCAATCTTTTTATTTCCTGTTTCAGAATGGGAAATATTCAAATACAGTGCACCAGAAGTTATAAAATGAGATAAATAATAGTCTAAGGCTCAGCAGCCTAGCTATATTCTACATTTAATTGAAAACTCCCCTCATTTTGAAGCTCCCAGGAACTACAACCCAGATGTTAAATTCTCTCTTTTGTATGTTAAAGTCCAAAGAAAACATTCTTCTACTGTTTTTTGTTTTTGTTGTTGTTGTTATTGTGATGGAGTCTCAATCTGTCACCCAGGCTGGAGTGCAGTGGCATAATCTCAGCTCACTCAAGCTCCACCTCCCAGATTCAGGTGATTCTTATGTACCAGCCTCCCAGATAGCTGGGGTTACAGGTGCACACCACCACACCTGGCTAATATTTGTGTGTGTGTGTGTGTGTGTATATATATATATATATATATGTATGTATGTATATTTTTGAGACAGAGTCTCACTCTGTTGCCCAGGCTGGAGTGTAGTGGTGCCATCCCAGCTCACTGCAACCTCCACCTCCTGGATTCAAGCAATTCTCCTGCCTCAGCTTCCCAAATAGCTGGGATTACAGGCGTGTGCCACTACACCCAGCTAATTTTTGTATTTTTAGTAGAGATGAGGTTTCACCATGTTGGCCAGGCTAGTCTCAAACTCCTGACCTCAAGTGATCCGCCCACCTTGGCCTCCCAAAGTGCTGGGATTACAGGATGTGAGCCACCACACCCTGTCTCTTCTACTGTTTTTAATATGATGGATATCATCTCAGTAATATAATCCTGAAAACCTTGGAGTAGCTTTATCCTTATGCTCTTCTTCCAGATGCAATAGCCCAGGCCCAGTAACACCAAGCCAGTAGCACGTCAGGACAGAGCCAGTGGGCACAAATGTGTCAAACCAGCATGTGTCAAGCCACCCCAAGTTAATCACTCCCAGGGAATAGCTTCCAGCTATACCAATTAGGCAATATATTATTGCACCTTGTGAGGAGGTCCGTCTTTGTCTCCTTCTGGAATCACTGTGTCTCCTCTTCCCAGGAGGCTTTATATTCCGGAAGGCATAAGACATATCCAGGTACTCTTGGCCTCTTCACGACACCATTTACACACTAAGTACCAGCTGCTAGGTCAAAGGTTTGGCAATCACTTCTTTGGACAATAATCACTTCATGTGCTGTGCTACAGAACCAGCAAAGCCACTGAGATCCCATATATCTAGTAGGCATATATTTGGACACTCACGTCAATACCCAGGTCTTATACTTGTCTGCATTCTGATTTCTCATTAAAATATATTTCTCAAAAGAGTCTTTTTCCTACCCCCATCTCCAGTACCCCCCCACCACCCTGACCCCCAGAAATCAGAGATTGTGATCCTTTGGGAGTGAGAGTCACAGATTGCATCATTTAGAAGCCCCTCCCAGCAGCATTTCCTACACTGGTTCCCAGTTCCCTGGGCCGTAGCTAAATCCCACAGTGTCATAAGGAATTGTTTTGGTTTGGGATCATTTCGGTGGTAACTGTACTTTGGTCCATTACACTTTTTAAGATTTATCTTCCAAAAATCTTCAAGTTGCCAGTGTATAACTTTCATGAAGGCAGATGGGAGGAGGCCATGCTATGTGTGACCACTGGTTATTCTCTGCAGAACAAAATGTCCATCAGAATATCTGTTAGGTTCTGTAAGCTCCTAAACAATTTCTTAGAAGCTCCATCTGTTCTCAGTGACTATGGTATAGTGCAGAGTGTCCAATCTTTTGGCTTCCCTGGGCTACACTGGAAGAATTGTCTTGGGCCACATATAAAATATGATAGATTGTCTTGGGCCACACATAAAATAATGATAGCTGATGAGCTATTTTAAAAAATCGCAAAAAACCTCAATGTTTTAAGAAAGTTCATGAGTTTGTGTTGGGCCACATTCAAAACTGTCCTGGGCTACATGTGGCCCACAGGCTGCAGGTTGGACAAGCTTGGTGTAGTGTCTCCTATGTGTAAGGATGTGTGTTTAATGTCAGTAGATCCCCAGTGAACCCAGTCAGGTTAGTCCTCTGAATTGACTCTAGAGAATTTAATTTCATTAAATTAAATGTGCTTACCCTGACAGATTGCATTTGAGGGATAAGGCAAAGAAATTAAGGCTGCCTGATAGGTTTCGGGTGTGAGCAGCTAGATATGTGGTGGTATTGTTTACTTAAAGTTTAGGAGGAAACAAGTTTAAGTGGGAAGACCAAGAGTCAATTTTGTATATGTTAAGCTTGAGCTGCCTTTTAGACATCGAGAGAACAGTAGGATGTATGAATCTGAAGCTCAGGGCCCAAGGTAGTTTTGGAAGTTAAAGCATACATATGATATTTAATACATTAGGTCTGAATGGGAGATGAGGGAGTAAGGTAGTTATAATAAGCATGGACAGCTGTACTGAGAAATTTTGCTGTGGTGGGAAGCAGAGAATTGGGTAATTGCTGAAAGGAGTTTTGTGGTCAATTTGGAGATCTTTTAAAATGGGAGATATTAAAGCATGTTTGTAAGCAGAAAGTAATGAATCAGAACAGAGGGAAACATTGCTGCATTAAATAAGTGGGATAATTACAAGAATTGATTTCTGGAATTGGCAAGATGATATGATGGGCTCTACAGCACAGATGGAAAAGTTGGCCATGTATAGGTGCAGTTCCATTGTGACTGGAAAGTAGGCCTGGAAAATGGACACAGATTGGCCAGGTGCAGTGGCTCATGCCTGTAATCCCAGTACTTTGAAAGGCCAAGGCTCTTAAGGTCCTCAAGGATCACTTGAGGTCAGGAGTTCAAGACCAGCCTGGCCAACATGGCGAAACCCCGTCTCTACTAAAAATACAAAAATTAGCTAGGCATCACGGCAAGCACTTGTAGTCCCAGCTACTCAGGAGGCTGAGGCAAGAGAATCGCTCGAACCCGGGAAGCAGAGGTCGCAGTGAGCCGAGATCAAGCCACTGCACTCCACCCTATCTCGAAAAAAAGAAAACAGACACAGATTCAGGTAGGTTATATTTGGTAAAGGGCATAAGGGAGTGCTGGTCTGATTCCTTCCGTTTCCACATTAAATTATGAAGCAGGGTCATCAAAATTGAGGATCAAAGTAGGTGGTGGTGGAGGTTTGAGGAGGGAGGGGAAGATGTGAAATAGTCTTTTCAGATTGGGAAAGTGAAGTTATTAGGAAAACAAAATAGAATTTCTAAGCATTATTGAGTATCCATTTGTTTGTATAATGAAATGGGTCACAAGTTCATAGATTTTTTCTTTTTTTTTTTTTTAATCTTAGCACCCTGATATGTATGAGAGAGCAGTGCTAAGAAAAGATCATCAGAAGAAATATGGAGCAACAGTTGATCTTTGGAGCATTGGGGTAACATTTTACCATGCAGCTACTGGATCACTGCCATTTAGACCCTTTGAAGGGCCTCGTAGGAATAAAGAAGTGATGTAAGTGGTTTCCCGATCTAAAATCAGAGAAGCATTTAAAAAATGATTTCTATCTTGGTTCATCTTATTGTTAGTGGCTTATGCTAAAGAAAATTGATTTAACAATCATTTCTGATATTTTAAGCTACCTGGTTTTTAAAAAGAATGTAGCCTCATAAAAGTATGCATAATTTTATGTTTAAGATATTTACGTTTAAATATCTTATATACACAGTATAAATGGTATTCAGTCTTTGGCCCATCATTAAAAATGTACTGCTTTCTAGACTTTATTTCAGCACACTGTTTATTTCACTCTGCATACTTGTCAGCACTTTTCTCCCATGCAACTGAAAAAAAATATATAGTTCTGTGGAGTATTAGAATCATTACCAGATCTAAAACAAACATCAGTCTTACCCTAAAGTGAACTGATTCCTTTTACCATTTAAAAAATAACATTTTGGGCCAAGCGCGGTGGCTCACGCCTGTAATCCCAGCACTTTGGGAGGCTGAGGGAGGAGGATATCTTGAGCCCAGGAGTTCCAAGACTAGCCTGAGCAACATAGTGAGACCCTGTCTCTACAAAAAAATACAAACATTAGCCAGGGGTGGTGGTATGCTCCCATAGTCCCAGCTACTCAGGAGGCTGAGATGGTGGGATCACCTGAGCCCGGGAGATTGAGGCTGCTGTGAACTGTGATTGCACCACGGCACTCCATCCTGGGTGACAGAGTGAGACCCTATCTCTAAATAAATAAATGAAAGAAAATTAAAAATAACATTTTGGCAGTAATGTAACATTAAACTTTTTTTTTCCAGTGTTGCAGATTTGGGGCAGACACTTAATATATTTTACTAGTATAATGTATATACATTTATATATTGTCACAATTTTTTTTTAATTTCCATTTTTATTTTAGATTCAGAGGGTATATGTGAAGGTTTAGTTAAAAGGGTATATTGTGTAGTGCTGAGGTTTGAGCTTTTATTGATCCTATCACCCAGATAGTGAACATGGTACCGAATAAGAAGTGTTCGGCCCTTGTCTCCCTCCCTCCCTATTTTTGGAGTCCTCAGTGTCTGTTGTTTCCATCTTTATGTCCATCTTTGATGCATTACATAAGTGGGATAATTACAAGAATTGATTTCTGGAATTGGCGAGACAATACGATGGGCTCCACAGCACAGATGGAAAAGTTGTGAATGCCAAGATTTAGCTCTCACTTACAAGTGAGAACGTAACAGTATTTGGTTTTTTGTTTCTGCATTAGTTCACTTAGGATAAAGGTCTCCAGTTGCATCCATGTTGCTGCAAAGGATATGATTTCATTCTTTTTATGGCTGCATAGTATTCTACAGTGTATATGTACCACATTTTTGTTATCCAGTCTGCCATTGATGGGAACCTGATTGATTCTTTGTGTTTGCTGTTGTGAATACTGCTGGGATAAACATACAAGCGCATGTGTCTTTTTAGGTAGAATGATTTATTTTTCTTTAGTTATATACCCAGCAATGGGATTGCTGGGTCAAATGATAGTCCTATTTTTAGTTATTTGAGAACTCCAAGCTGCTTTTCATAGGGGCTGAACTAATTTGCATTCCCACCAATAGTGTATAATTATTTCCTTTTCTCCACAACCTCACCAGCATCTGTTATTTTTTTTTATTTTTTTTATAGCCATTCTGACTGGCGTGAGATGGTATCTCACTGCAGTTTTGATTTGCATCTCTTTGATGATTAGTGGCTTTTTCATGTTCGTTGGCAGCTTGCATAGTCTTCTTTTTTTTTTTTTTTTGAGACGGAGTCTCGCTCTGTCGCCCAGGCTGGAGTGCAGTGATGCGATCTCAGCTCACTGCAAGCTCCACCTCCCAGGTTCACGCCATTCTCCTGCCTCAGCCTCCTGAGTAGCTGGGACTACAGGCACATGCCACCATGCCCGGCTAATTTTTTGTATTTTTTAGTAGAGACAGGGTTTCACCATGTTAGCCAGGATGGTCTCGATCTCGTGACCTCGTGACCCACCCGCCTCGGCCTCCCAAAGTGCTAGGATTACAAGTGTGAGCCACCACACCCAGCGCATAGTCTTCTTTTGAGGAGAGTGTGTTAATGTCCTTTGCTCACTTTTTAATGGGATTTTTTTTTCTTGTTGATTCATTTAAGTTCCTTATAGATTCTGGATGTTGGTCCTTTGTCAAATGCATAGTTTACAAATAATTTCTCCCATTCTGTAGGTTGTTTATTCTGTTGAGAGTTCTTTTTGCTGTGCCAAAGCTCTTAAGTCTTGTTTGTCTATTTTTAATTTTGTTGCATTTGATTTTGGGGTCTTCATCATGAATTATTTGCCTAAGACAATGTATGGAAGAGTATGTCCTATATTTTCTTCTAGAATTTTTGTAGTTTGAGGTCTTACATTTAAGTCTTTAATTCATCTTGAGTTAATTTTTGTATATGGTAAGAGGTAGGGGTCTAGTTTTATTCTGCGTATGGTTAGCTAGTTTTCCCAGCACCATTTATCGAATAGGGTGTCCTCATTGTTTATTTTTGTCAACTTTGTCAGAGATATGTTGGTTGTAGATGTGCGGCTTTATTTTAGGAGTCTGTTCTGTTCCATCAGTCTGTGTATCTGTTTTTGTACCAGTACCATGCTGTTTTGGTTACCGTAGCTCTACAGTATAGTTTGAAGTCAGGTAATATGATGCCTTCAGCTTTGTTCTTTTTGCTTAAGATTGCCTTGGCTATTCAGGCTCTGTTTTTGTTCCATGTGAATTTAGAATAGTTTTTTCTAATTCTGTGAAAAATAACATTGATAATTTGATAAGAATAGCATTGATTCTGTAGATTGCTCTGCACGGTATGGATATTTTAATGATACTGATTCTTCCAACCCATGCACGTGGAATGCTTTTCCATTTGTTGTGTCATTTATGATTTCTTTCAGCAGTGTTAGTTCTTGTAGTGATCTTTCAACTCCTCAGTTAAGTGTATTCCTATGTATTTTTGTGTCTGTGTGTGGCTATGGTAAATGAGATTGTGTTCTTGATAAGGTCTCAGCTTTATCCGTGTATAGAAATGCTACTGATCGTTGTACATTTATTTTGTGTCCTGAGATTTGGCTGAAATTATTTATCAGGTCTAGGAGCCTTTTGGCAAAATCTTTAGGGTTTTCTAGGTTTAGAATCATATTGTCAGCGAAGAGAGATAATTTGACTACCTCTTTTCCTATTTGAATGCCTTTTATTTTTGTCTTGCCTGATTGCTCTGGCTGAGACTTCTAGTACTATGTTGAGTAGGAGTGGTGAGAGTGGGCATCCTTGTCTTGTCTCAGTTCTTAAGGGGAATTGCCCATTCAGAATGATGTTGGCTATTGGTTTGTCATAGATGGCTCTCATTATTTTGAGATTTGTTCCTTCTGTGCCTAGTTTGTTGAATGTATTGCCATAATTATTATGAAATAATTATTGTGTGTAAAGTCATTTTTTGTAAGCCAGGGAAGAGATGGATTTCTAGATGTGAGATTAATTATAAAAATAATCCGTAATTGACCACACTTCTTTTTATTTTAAAAGACATTAGTGAATAACCTTGTTTCATGAGAAGGCCAAACCACATACACATAAAACTATGATGTGAAGAATATTGAGTTTAGTGAATGGATGACAACCACTGACAGCCTAACCTGTCCAACTGTTCTTTTAGGTCTTAACATATTTCTCAGACCTTTATATATTTGGCCCTACCTTTTGTTTTGTTTGTTTTGTTTTTTTGAGACAGTCTCACTCTGTTGCCCAGGCAGGAGTGCGGTGACCCGATCTCAGCTCACTGCAACCTATACCTCCCAGGTTCAAGCAATTCTCCTGCCTCAGCCTCCGAAATAGCTGGGATTACAGGCACCCACCACCATGCCTGGCTAATTTTTGTATTTTTAGTAGAGATAGGTTTCACCACGTTGCCCAGGCTGATCTTGAACTCCTGGCCTCAAGTGATCTGCCCCCCGCCTTGGTCTCCCAAGGTGCTGGCATTATAGGCATGAGCCACCGCGCCCAGCCTGGCCCTATCTTTTATGAAGCAAACATGACTTAAAGTAATAATCACAACTGTAAAAATATAATTATCTAATCTCTTCTCAAAAAATTGAGGGAGAAGCATGTTTCTCCTTTTGTTGGTTGGAGGAAGTAAAACAAATTCAGATGGTACAATGACTTTTTCTATAACTTGGGTATTTAAATGTTTTCCAGCAAGGACAGTGTACATATTTATGGGAAGAAGACACCTATTTAACTGTATTGATGATTTTGGCATAGCATCCTATTGAGCCTGCTTTATGTCAGTGCCCTTTTAATGAAATCTGTTCATTAACAAAAACTGATAATTTGTGTTTTTCTCATTACACATAAATTGTGCCTAACAGTTAATCATACTTTTCTCGTCATAGATAGTATCAGCATTTAAAGCAATGTCAGCATTTCTTGCTGCCCTGAAAATGGTTTAAATAAAAGTGTGTGCTGCTCCCTAATAAAGGAAACATGTGACTCATAAGCAGCTAGGAATACCTGATGATTTTATCTGACACCCTTGTGGGCAGATATACCATTAGAAGAATTTTATTTTATTAGCACAGAAACTCAACTTTTTATGAACATTGATGCTAAGGAATGTTCAGAGGTGATTGAAGTACTCAGTAATAATAATTGTTTTACTTTACTAATGAAAGATGTATTCATCCAGCATTATAGTAGTGCTGATTCCTCAGCATCTCATTTGCATGTTATGAATGTACTTATATGTGGATCTTATCAAAATTAAACTTTTTTAAAACTTGTAAGCATTCCCTTAAGACTTTTGCCATTTATTCTATTCACTTCTCTTTTGCATTAATCCCACACATGTGCACTTACTTCTTAGATAGTTCTCACATGAACACACCTTATTTTTCACATTAATTTCCTCTTTGAAAAATCTCTTAAGGCAGAAATCCTGGCTGCCATTGCTGAGGAAGCAGCAAATGGTCTAAATCAGTTGTGGTGGTTTGTTCTATTTTTAAAAAAATAATTGATTTGCTTAAAGCACATTTACTTTAATGTTAAACAAATGTGCTTTTTCCAAAATGTGCAAATGCGTGTTTTCCAGTGTGCAAAGAATCTGATACTGTGCTCTGTATAGTATAGTTTTATCTTTTTTGTTTTAAAGAATGCTATTCATTCTGCCGAAACTTTAGTTGTGACTTTGGATAATGTAGGTAAGAGGGATTATATGCTTTTTTTCATGGTCTAGAGACATTCTGTGACATAACTTATTTTCTGTTTGCTCGGTTTTTTCAGATGGAAAAATTAATATTTTTGTTGTGAACATCAAGATGCTGTTATAAAGCACTGTGAGATCTCAAATGAAAATTAATTATGGCATATATAAATAACTGTACAACCACTATTGTACTTCAGTCAGTCAGATTCAAAGTATTTTGATTGTTTTATGGATCCTGTGAGCATCAGTCACAAAGTTTCATCTAGTAGATAATTGTAGGTGCAATTGAGGAAATACTTTTGCAAAGCCCATTAATAAGTCATGCAAAAATGAACTGCTTATTTTATTCTGCTTTTGTTCCTCCCAAGGTATAAAATAATTACAGGAAAGCCTTCTGGTGCAATATCTGGAGTACAGAAAGCAGAAAATGGACCAATTGACTGGAGTGGAGACATGCCTGTTTCTTGCAGTCTTTCTCGGTAAGTATGGTGTACTTAATTCTCATCTTTTGCACTTTGGTGTTTGAAATCTTTGTTGCCTAAAGCCACAGATACTCAAATACTGAAGTGTAGTTTGATTTTATTTTAATTAGATATTGTCAAAGCATATGCTTTGATAAACGATTTTTGTCTTTGTGGTGGTGAAAAGATTTATTCTCTGCTATATGAATAATTTCCCCAGATCTTCATTAGGACACAGGGCATACATTTTTGAGATGGTAATCACTGGTCTTGGAATTCTTCCCAGTGTGGGGATCCTGCTCAGGACCTTAGTATCTTTTGTAATGACCTCCATATTGATGGATAACGAATAGTGGATTGGATATGAGTAAATTTCTCAACTGGAGTTGTAAAAAGCAAACAATGAAGAGATTTAGTGTTATCTTCATTTAAAAAAAATCAAATTATTCAAAGAGTGAGAAATAATAGTTTTTTGTACTTTTTAGCATTTCAAATGTTCGTATGTGTCTTGTTTAATGTCACAGACAGAAATCAAAAAAATTATATTGTCATTTAAGAATCCTGTTACCACAAAGAAAGAATTAAGGTAAAAGAAATTAAAAGTAGAAAGTAAATTATTTTGTATTTCACTCTGGAAATAAAGCCAAGACATGCATCGGTATTTAGTATTTGTGATTACTGAATTAGCTTCCATTTTTCTTGAGTGTGGTAGTTATATAATCCTTAATTGGACACAGGTTATGAATTAGTGGCTTAACACCTATTTTAACTTGTGGGTGCTTTTTGTATGACTTTAAATAAGTAAATATATAAAACAAGCAATAAAATATCACTTATCATTTTATATGTTAGGTTCTGTGAAAATTCATTTAAACCAAGAGTTCCAATGCTGAAATCATTTTCCAAAACCACTATTGTTAACAGTTTTTTGTGTGTGTTATTTTAAAAAGTTTCCAAAATGAAAGTGTCATGTAACTAGATTACTAAGAGAAATTCATTGTGTTGGAGAGTAGAAATTTAATATTATAATTGCGATTTGTGTTAAATTTTGATTTAGGAAATACTCATTTTGGGGATCTCAGGCAAAACTGATAAAATGTAAAGGGCTCAGGAAATGAACACTTGCTGATAAATAATTATATTGCCAAAACTCAGAATCAAAAAAATCTGATGATCTGAACTGCAGCATATTTCTGGAGGGTGACAGGCTTTATCTGTCGAATCAGTCTTTAGCATACCAAGTTACAAATTCTTTGAGAAAAATTGCTTAGATGCCAGAAAGTATATTATATAATTTTTTTGTTTTAAATAGTAAGAACTCTAAGTACTACAAATCAGCCGTGAAAACAACTACCAGAAATGTAATGGGGCTTGGCACGGTGGCATACACCTATAATCCCAGCTGCTCAGGAAGCTGAGACAGGATACTTGAGCCCCAGAGTTTGAGACTGCAATGCATAAAGCATCTGTGAATAGCTGCTGCACTTCAGCCTGGGCAACATAACAAGACCCCATTTCTAGAAGAAAAAAAGCTATAATTCGTTATTCATTGATGAGTGATATTAAATGAAGGTTACCTAGCTTTCTGAAAAGTTGACAGATTTTAAATTTTTAAAATTAATCTAATATAGTAATAATGACAGTTCCTTTGATTTGCTGGCAAATATTATGATTTTTTAACCTAGACAGAATATGATATATTCACTCGTCAAGTAATTTTTCAATACTGTTTTAGGGGTCTTCAGGTTCTACTTACCCCTGTTCTTGCAAACATCCTTGAAGCAGATCAGGAAAAGTGTTGGGGTTTTGACCAGTTTTTTGCAGAAACTAGTGATATACTTCACCGAATGATAATTCATGTTTTTTCGCTACAACAAATGACAGCTCATAAGATTTATATTCATAGCTATAATACGTAAGTATCTCTATTTTCTTCTTGTATCAACATATTCTGTTATATAATATTTTCCTAAGTTAGGAAAAGAAATAGAAGAGATGCCTCAGCTTCACCAAAAACACCCATTTCCCACATGGAAAATTATATTTAAGTGCTTAGTAAATTCCTTTTCACTTATTTTTGGAGTAAAAGGATTGATATTCTAAAATTTATAGTTAAATTAGCTTGTTTCTTAAACTGTAAGTTTTACAAAAGTGCTTTCATTGCTGTGCCTTCTTTCAAGTTACATAATCACATAACCACAAATGGCATCTACCAATAAACGAGCCAGGTTTTACTAAGTGTACTATCCTGCCATGTTAAAATATCAAAGCCTAAGTCTTCGTCGTTAGCATGGTTATTTGCCTATGATATCGCTATGCAGATAATATGGTTACTATTAACCATAATAATGGTTAAAGCACCTGGCTCTGGAAAAATAATCAGTGTTTGTTTTATGTAAACAAAAACACATTACACCCATGTGATTAAAAAAACTACCCATGTGATAAAACTGCATATAAAGTTTTGGTCAATGACAGACCATACATATATGACACTGGTTCCGTAAGATTATAATATCATATTTTTACTGTACCTTTTCTATGTTTAGATATGTTCAGATATACAAATACTGTTTCTAATTGTGTTACAGCTGCCTGCAGTATTAAGTACAGTAACATGCTGTACAGGTTTGTAGCCTAGGAGCAGTAGGCTAGCTACCATATAGCCTAGGTGTGTAGAAGGCTATACCATGTAGTTTTCTGTAAATATACTCTATGATGTTCACACAATGATGCATTTTTTAGAACTATTCCCATCATTAAGCAATGCATGACTGTACACATACATATACTTGCATGTAAAACTGGGGAAATTTGAGTAAGTTGAGTGTATCAGTGTTAATAGCTGGTTGTGATGCTTTGCTATATGCAGGATGTCACCATTGGGGGAAGCTGGGGGAAGAATATATGGTGTCTGTCTTCATCATTTCTTAGAACTGCATGTGAATCTACAGTGATGTCAAAATGTTTTGTAAAAAGCTCACCCAGTGTGATTATAGTTAATAATAACTTAATTGTACATGTTCAAATAGCTAAAAAAATATAATTTGATTTTCTGTAACACAAAAGATAAATGCTTGACTGGATGGATACCCCATTCTCCATGGTGTGATTATTACGTATTGCATGTCTGTAACAAAACATCTCATGTACCTCATAAATACATACATTTCCTATGTACACACAAAAATTAAAAACAAAAAATTTTTGAAAGATCACACAATGGAGGCTTGTAGAGCCAAATTACAATATTGCTGCCGAAACATTCCTTTTGATGTCATTGATCTATTCATGGGGAAGCTGTCTTTTCCCCCAAAGCATCATTTTGAAAATACCTAGTTTTATTAATGTATTTAACAAACATATAGTCACATAACAAGTGCTATTCTTGGTTCTTTACGTATTTAAGCCATTTAATCCTCCCAACAATTCTGTGGAGTGGGTACTGTTATTATTTCCATTTTACTGATGAGGAAACAGTGCAGAGGAGTTAAGTCACTTACGGTTTTATAGGAAGTTAGTGGAAGAGCTGAGATTTGAACCCAGGTATCTGATTCAAGTCAGTGCTCTAAACCTCTCTGCTATGTTGGTTCTCTATTTGAAAATATTGATAATCTTGGCCAGGCACGGGGGCTCACACCTGTAATCCCAGCACTTTGGGAGGCCAAGGCAGGTGCATCACTTGAGGACAGGAGTTCGAAACCAGCCTGGCCAGCATGGCGTAACCCTGTCTCTACTAAAAATACAAAAATCAGCTGGGTGTGGTGGTGCACGCTTGTAATCCCAGGTACTCAGGAGGGTGAGGCACGAGAATCGCTTGAACCCAGGAGGCAGAGGCTGCAGTGAGCCAAGATCGTGCTACTGCACTGCAGCCTGGGCGACAAGGTGAAACTCTGTCACACACACACACACACACACACACACACAGGAAAGAAAATATTAAGAATCCTGTGTATTACACAGGTATTCAAACATAAAAATACTTTAGAATTGCTTACTGTATGGACAGGTTATATGGAATGGAGTTTGTAGTATCCACATTAACAGAGAAAGTTTATATGGACTGGTTATGATATTAGGGATATGAATTAGAAATGGATGTTGTTGCACTCATTAAAAATATTTTGCCTCTCACTTTATCCCCAGTTACAGTGTCCTTTTGAATTTTTCTCACACAGTGCTACTATATTTCATGAACTGGTATATAAACAAACCAAAATTATTTCTTCAAATCAAGAACTTATCTATGAAGGGCGACGCTTAGTCTTAGAACCTGGAAGACTGGCACAGCATTTCCCTAAAACTACTGAGGAAAACCCTATATTTGTAGTAAGCCGGGAACCTCTGAATACCATAGGATTAATATATGAGAAAAGTAAGTTGGGATTTTTCTTGTCATTCTTACTAGCCATTAGAAAAATACAACCAGCCTGGGCAACATACTGAGACCTTGTCTCTATAAAAAATAAAACAAAAATTAGCAGGGCATGGTGGCTTGCACCTGTAGTCCCAGCTACATGGGAGGCTGAGGTAGGAGGATCACTTGAGCCCAAGAGGCAGAGGTTGCGGTAAGCCGAGATTGCACCACTGCACTCCAGCCTGGGAGACAGTGTGGGACCCTCTCTCAAAAACAAAAAAAGAAATCCACAAAATCTGTCATTGTAGAAATGATTGTCATCTTTATAAAGCTGATGATGACATTAGTGTAGAGCTTTCATAAATATTAAAATTTTATAAATTACTATAGTTGAGAGTAATCGTAAAATTGAAAAAGCCTTGCAGACATCATTTGACTTCAAATATTTTGTTTCATAAAACGATAAAATCATTTGTCATATGTTTCACTGTAACTCTCTTTAAAAAGTGTTTTGCTAACACTCAAAATTACCTTTTATATCATAAATTTCAGCAAATATTTTTTGTGTGCAGTATGTATAGAACATTGTGCCAAGCTTTAGAATCTAAGAAAAATTAGATCTGCATTTTTAGAATCTTTTAAATTACTCATTCTACTGGTACAAAAAAAATGGATCACCCAGAATTTTTCAGTTCTATTTGAAGGTTGGGATTTGATGCAGATTTAAAGAGAAGCATTGAACTCATTGTGTTGGAGTATATTTAAGGAAAAAATGAAACTCTTTAGAAATATTTGAGGTAATTTGTTAGAGAATGAGCATTATTGTTTGAAGTAGTGTTTTTTTAATCACGAAAACTACATTACAGATTTTGCCACTAATGTTTAATTTAGACATTGTGTTTGCTCTTTAAAGGATAAAGTGATTTTTGAAAAAAGTTTTCTTTCTCATTTTATTTTACTTCATATTTCAGTTTCCCTCCCTAAAGTACATCCACGTTATGATTTAGACGGGGATGCTAGCATGGCTAAGGTTAGTATTTAGTTGAATTAATATGTAAACATCTGAATTTAATGTATCCTATCAATAGTGGAAGCAATAACATGTATTGTGTCTTCATGTATGCCTATATGACTTAGGAAATTATTCACTTAAATTGATACCCTTTCCAAGTTATTTTGTGGTCTTTCTTTTTTACTTTTTATCCTTGAATTCATTATATAAGAAAATTCTCTCCATTGAGATAGTGCATGTTTAGATAATGTTAAGGATAACATGTTTATTATATTTATATCTATTTTTAACTCTTAGAAATTGGTGGTTTATTGTGTTTTTAATTAACCTGATAAAAATGTGTAAGCTTGAATAATTTTGTGTAAATGTTTTTCTTACCCTATACCACAATTAGCACCAAATATTGACATTTTATTTCTTTATTAGGCAATAACAGGGGTTGTGTGTTATGCCTGCAGAATTGCCAGTACCTTACTGCTTTATCAGGAATTAATGCGAAAGGGGATACGATGGCTGATGTAAGTAATAGATTAAAATTTTGAAATTGATTTTCATATAGACCTTGCCCCATCGTTGATATTTTCTGTCTTCAAACTAGTTAGGTTAGGTGCTTGATTTTTATTATAATACATTTGTTTCACATTTAGTTTATAAAACATTTAGCAGCTCGTTTTTCATGAGTCCTACAATGACGTTGTGAGACAGAACAAATAGTATCTGAATTTTAAAACTTACACCACGCTATAGGCTGTGACTGCAAATGCATTTCTTTTCCTAGGACCTTGACTAGTTGGTTGTCATTTAACTATGTTAGAAGTCTTTGGCTTGTTAGAATCCAGTACAATCTGTACTTTCTAGCATTTAAGTCCTCAAAGTCTTCCTTAATTTCCTACCATTTTCCCAAATGAAGTACACAGTCCTTTTTTATCACACCGTATTTTTTTTTTTCTTTTTGAGACAGGGTCTCGCTGTCACCTGGGCTGGAGTGCAGTGGCACAATCACAGATCACTGCAGCCTGAAACTCCTGGCCTCAAGTGATCCTACCACCTCAGCTTCCCAAGTACCTGGGACTACAGGCATGCCCCACCACACCCAGCTAATTTTTTTTTTTTTTTAGTGATGGGGGTCTAGTTATGTTGCCCAGGCTGGTCTCAAACTCTTGGGCTCAGGCAATCAGCCCACCTCAGCTGGGATTATAGGCATGAGCCACACCCAGCCTTCACAACATTGAGATGTAATTCATATACTATATAAGTCATGCATTTAAGCATACAGTTTAGTGGTTTTTATTATGTTCAGAGTTATGCAGCCATCATCACTAATTTTAGAACATTTTCATCACCCCAGAAAGTATCTCTGCATCAATTAGTATTCACTCTCCATTTCCGCCTAAACAGCCCTGCCCTGGGCAACCACTAATATACTGTTTGCCTGTTCCAAACATTTCGTATAAATGAAATTATACAATATGAATATATAATCTAACAAGCAATTTAAAAGCTAATTTTTTAAAACTAGATCGCTTAATATAGTTATTCTAGATCAGAATAACTGCTCATCTAGTTTAAGTAGTTTCTTCCTGAAAGTGACTCTAAGAAATGTAAGATGGATGTAATTTTTACCTGTTTTTTACTTTCATGATTTATAGATGCCATCTTTCCATCTGAAAAAAGTGGAAAATACATGATCTCTTTTGGAAATTATGCTTATTTCTACACATCATTCAAAGCTTTTGAATTTTGCATACACATCATAATGGCCTTGTGGCCTACAGATGCTAAGAAGTTTGTTTTCTGCACTCATGTCGCTATGTATGTGCCCTTGGACTGTAATGCTTTTGACAGTTTATGTGTGCCTACCTCATACCCACCCCGTCTTGCAAAAATGTATATGAAGCATTTCATCACTCTTTTTAGGCTCCTTTTTTTTTCTGTTAGCATTATATGAAACCCATAAATTTGTGTTTATGTTTTTCACTGTGTTCACATATCTAAGTTCCTAAACCTATGCTTTTCTCTTTCCACTAAGAAGCTTCCTTGTTTTTACTGGTTTCTGGAAAAATCTCTGTGTACTAACAGTTTTCATTTTCTCTCTTATCTACTGTCAATTGCTGATCCATGAAGCTTTTATTCCTTTTACTTATTAGTTTATAGTCCAATAAGTCATGAGAAAATAGTTTTAATGTAAACCACTGTTGGCAAACATTTGCTTTAAAGGATCAGTCTAATATTTTAGACTTTGTGGGCTGCATATGGTCTCTTCGTTTTTACAGTCTTTAAAAGTGTAATGTTAGCTCATGGGCCATACAAAAGCAGGCCTCAAGTCTTAGTTTGTTGATCCCTGATGTAGATGAAAAGCCCTTCAATTATATATTACTTACTGTGTCATCCTTCTTCAGAGATCACAAGTTGAGCATCCCTAATAAAAAATATTCCAAAAGTCAAATCTTTTTGCTCAAAGTTTATGCTCAAAGGAAATACTCATTGGAACATTTTGGATTCTCAGATTAGGGATGCTTAACCAGTATGTATATATGCAAATATCCCAAAATCCAAAATCTGAAAAACACTTCTGGTCCCAAGCATTTCAAATAAGAGATATTCAACCTGTAATTGGTTTAAAGTATAAATCAGACAGTAGTCTACTCTGAGTAGTAAAAATTAATTCTGGTGGTATAAACTGTAATGCTCTACAAACTATTTGTGTAATTGTAGATTAGTTTTTACTTCTTAATGTAATTTGAATACCTTAGGTTTTTAAACTGTTAACCTAAGTGGTAATGGTTTGTGAAAATATGAGTTCCCTAATGCATAAGGATCACAGAAATGCTTCTAATAATAATGTCTCAAAAAGTGTGAATTGACGAATATCAAGAATATTGTTATAAAATGTTTTTGAACAGTAGTACTGCAATATAATTAGTGATAGATAAGAAAAAATAACTCCTTAGATAAACTAATGAGAACAATTTTCTTTTTTTAGTGAGTTAATTAAAGATGATTACAATGAAACTGTTCACAAAAAGACAGAAGTTGTGATCACATTGGATTTCTGTATCAGAAACATTGAAAAAACTGTGAAAGTGTGAGTAGACTACTTCCTTACTAGTAGGGGTTAAATTATTAAATGTTCTATTTCTGTTTAAATGATTTAGTTATCCTTGGCACAATATGGCATGCTATGCCAGGGTTTCTATTAAAGATCAGCGGCCGGGCACGGTGGCTCATGCCTGTAATCCCAGCACTTTGGGAGGCCAAGGCGGGAGGATCACGAGGTCAAGAGATGGAGACCATCCTAGCCAACATGGTGAAACTCCATCTCTACTAAAAATACAAACATTAGCTGGGTGTGGTGGTGCACACCTGTAGTCCCAGCAACTCGGGAGGCTGAGGCAGGAGAATCGCTTGAACCCAGGAGGTGGAGGTTGCAGTGAGCTGAGATCATGCCACTGCACTCCAGCCTGGCAACAGAGCGAGACTCCATCTCAAAAAAACAAAATAAAATAAAGATCAGCCTTAGATTAGTGATTACCTTATCGTCACAAAGGCAAAAATGCCAGTTTTCTTGGTAAGAAATGAACACCATCTCTTAGTGGCATTTCCTCCCAGCCATTGGGTAGGAAAAGGTAGTAGGAAAAACATCTCATTTCTATCTTGTAAAACAGAAACTGTGAATAAGAAAATATGAAACTTGTCATCAACAAAGGAAATAGGAAGAGGTATTCTAGAACAGCCTTTTAGTAGTATTTTTAGAATTATAGGAATTACTTTTAGTTTATTCTTACTTGTTAATCTTATTCCTGAGAACATGTTTTGAAACAGAATGATATTTTTAACTGCCATCTTTCTAGAATATACTATTTGTACTGCAGAGGAAATACAATAAATGAAATCAGTGTTCACTATTGACCTTCATTAATTCTGAAACGTATTTTTACTATTATCCTCCCATAAGATTATTTGAAATTAATTTTTCTGTTTTATCCATCCCTTAATCTGCAAATTTAAAATAGAAACAGATAAAATTCCTTCTCCAGGAAGGCATCAGGTTTTATTGTTTTTTTGGTTTTTTTTGAGAGAGATTCTCACTCTGTCATCTAGGCTGGAATGCAGTGGCGCAATCTCTGCTCACTGCAACCTCCGCCTCCCAGGTTCAAGCGATTCTCCTGCCTCAGCCTCCCAAGTAACTGGGACTACAGGTGCACGCCACCACGCCCGGATAATTTTTTTTTTTTGTATTTTTAGTAGAGATGGGGTTTTACCGTGTTAGCCAGGATGGTGTCCGTCTCCTGACTTCGTGATCTTCCCACCTTGGCCTCCAAAGGTGCTAGAATTACAGGCGTGAGCCACTGCGCCTGGCCAGCATCGGGTTTTTTTTTTAACCATCTGCTGGCTTATAGACTTTGAATCAATTTTTTATTTTTAAATGGTTATGATGAAAGCTCAAATTATTATTTATAAAACATCTTTTTAAAACTGTGTATTGATTATACTCATTTAATTTTCTCTTTTGACTTTTCATACAGATATGAAAAGTTGATGAAGATCAACCTAGAAGCGGCAGAGTTAGGTGAAATTTCAGACATACACACCAAATTGTTGAGAGTAAGTGTTTACAAAATTATGAAATTTGTAAGCTCATAACCTATTCCTTTGCTGGCACTATTAGATTTAAACTTTCTTAGGAGCTAGGCATGTTAGTACACACCTATAGTCGCAACTACTCAGGAGGCCGAGGCAGGAGGAGCACTTGAGCTGAGGCATTAAAGGCTGCAGCGAGTTATGATGGTGCCACTGCACCCTAGCCTGGGCAACTGCATGAAATCTTGTCTGTAAAATAAATAATTTAAATAAATAAACTTTCTTATAGAGATGATATTTCTCACTGCAGAGAAAGAATATTTTCCCATCTTTAGAAACTTCTTTACAATATTAAATACTCTTACTGCCTTGAAATTTTTTGTAACATAATTCAAATGCCTACTGTAATTTAAACCTCTCTCTGTCTCTCTCTCTGTCAGTGTTTAAATCCATAATGCTCTTGTGTTCCTGCTGTGGCAGTTAAAGCAAGTTCATAAATGTAATTTCACATGCAGTTGAATGTAAAGTGCTTGAACTTGTTTAGAAATAGATTTAAATTAGGCTGGGCGCAGTGGCTCATGCCTGTAATTCCAACACTTTGGGAAGCCAAGGCAGGTGGATCACCTGAGGTCAGGAGTTTGAGACCAGCCTGGCCAACGTGGTGAAACCCCGTGTCATTAGCTCGTGTGGTGGTGGGCACCTGTAATCTCAGCTACTTGGGAGGCTGAGGCAGGAGAATTGCTTGAACCCAGGAGGCGGAGGTTGTAGTGAGCTGAGATCACACCATTGCATTCCATCCTGGGTGACAAGAGCGAAACTCCATCTCACAAAAATAAAGATTTAAATTAGAAAAATATTATCAGATTTTTTTCTAAAATAAAAAAGGAAAGAAAGATTTGAGATCTTCAAGGCAGTAATCACTTCTATAGCTAGAAAAAGCAATTAGGACACAAGTCTCTGCTGAAAACTACAATAGAATTTCTGGGAGTCTCTGAATCTCTTATTAAAATGTATTATAGAAGTGCACAAGTTTATATATTAGCAATTAGTAAGAGCTGATTACTACTCCCAGACCTGCCCCATTTACCTGCCTACTCATGGCTGGCTACTTAAGCAAGGCCTTTTAATTCTTTGCATCCTTGGTTTCTTTTTCTCTAAAATCAGCAATTTCTTAACCCTGCCCGTCTTATGGGTTGTTGTACTAATTAAATGAGATAAATAAAAATACTGTACTCTTGGCTGGGTGTGGTGGCTCACACCTCTAATCCCAGCACTTTGGGAGGCTGAGTTGGATGGATCACTTGAGTCCAGGAATTCAAGACCAGCCTGGGCAACATGATGAAACCCCATCTCTACAAAAAATACAAAAAAATTAGCCAGGCATGGTGGTGCACGCCTGTGGTCCCAGCTACTTGGGAGGCTGAGACAGGAGGATCACTTGAGCCCAGGAGGCAAACGTTACAGTGAGCCGAGATCGTGCCACTTGCACTCCAGCCTGGGTGACAAAGCCAAGACTCTCTCAAATAAATAAATAAATAAATAAATTGTAATCTTGCAAGCTTTTAGTATTTGAAGTATTCTTTCATAAAATGGATGTTAAATTAAAAGTGAAAGGAACTTGATACTATATCCTTTTCACTTTCCAGCTTAGGCTGATGTTTAGTTGTTTCTTTTCCTCAGTTTTAGATCTCAAACAGTAGTTTTCAAAATATGAGTAATGAACAACCAGTAGGTTATGAAGTTGAGTGCCTTGTAATCAGCAATGTATTTTTCAGTGGAACAGAATAGAAAATGTCAGAATGTATCACATATAATAAGGAAATCATTGTTTATGAAACTTTGGATTCAGGTATATACACACTTTAAATGTTACTGAGTTAAAACAGTGAGTTTCTTACTGTGAGTTGTGGTCAAGAAAGTTTGAAAACCATAGCTATAGAATAAAGTGATTAAAAGTCAGAAAGCACAAAATAGTCTTCCCCAGTATTTGTCTGCATTTAAATATAGGCAGCCATATTGCTGTCAGTGTTTTATATTCCCTCTCTGTTTTCACCTTAGAACATGATTTACCTGCCCATAGGCCTAGTGGACATTTATTTCCAGGGCCAGCATCGTTTGAGCACTTTAAATCAAAATTAATATATTTTCTTTTGGGAATCTCAAAATGTTTCTCATTTATGACATTCCTGTGAGATTAAGATTTCTTTTTATTTATTTATTTATTTTTAAACAGAGTTTCCCTCTTGTTGCCCAGGCTGGAGTGCAGTGGCGCAATCTCAGCTCACTGCAGCCTCCGCTTCCTGGGTTCAAGCAATTCTTCTGCCTCAGACTCCCGAATAGTTAGGATTACAGGCATGCGCCACCATGCCCAGCTAATTTTGTATTTTTAGTAGAAACGTGGTTTCTCCATGTTGGTCAGTCTGGTCTGGAACTCCCAACCTCAGGTGATCCGCCCGCCTTGGCCTCCCAAAGTGCTGGGATTACAGGCATGAGCCACCTTGCCCAGCCAAGATTAAGATTTCTTATGAGAAAGCATAGATGACTAAATAGCTTGAGGTAGTGGAGTCTTATGATATCAGGACTTTGCACTTCAAGCCAATTACTTTTCCATAGATTTCATTTTTTCTCTTTTTCTGTTTTTTTTTGAGATGGAGTCTCGCTCTTTTGCCAGGTTGGAGTGCAATGGCGCAATCTCGGCTCACTGCTACCACTGCCTCCTGGGTTCAAGTGATTCTCCTGCCTCAGCCTCCTGAGAGCTGGGACTACAGGCGCCCACCACCACGTCCAGCTAATTTTTTTTTTTTTTTTGGAAACAGAGTTGCTCTGTTGCCCAGGCTGGAGTGCAGTGGTGTGGTCTTGGCTCACTGCAAGCTCTGCCTCCTGGGTTCACGCCATTGTCCTGCCTCAACCTCCCGAGTAGCTGGGACTACAGGCTTCCACCACCAGGCCCGGCTAATTTTTTGTATTTTTAGTAGAGACGGGATTTCACCGTGTTAGCCAGGATGGTCTTGAGCTCCTGACCTCGTGATCCACCCGCCTCGGCCTCCCAAAGTGCTGAGATTACAGGCGTGAGCCACTGCGCCTGGCTTCCTAGTGGAGACCTTACAGACATTTTTCCCACCACAAAAGTAAAATTTATAAGTAGAAAAAATACCACATATATTCTGCACCCAAAAATTGATTCTTAAAAGTTTTGTCCATGGCCCTGCAGCAGTGCTTCTCAGAGTGGCTCCTGGGCCACAGGGCGCAGTGGTTCACACCTGTAATCCCAGAACTTTGGGAGGCTGAGGTGGGCGGATCACTTGAGGCCAGGAGTTCGAGACCAGCGTGGCCAACATGGTGAAACCCTGTCTCTACTAAAAATACAAAAATTAGCCGGGCGTAGTGGCAGATGCTTGTAATCCCAGCTACTGGAGAGGCTGAGGCAAGAGAATCACTTGAACCTAGGAGATGGAGGTTGCTGTGAGCCGAGATCATGCCACTGTCCTCCAGCCTGGGCGACAGAGACCCTGTCTCAAAAAATAAAAAAATAAGTAAAGAAGAGTGGCTCCTGGGCCAGCAGCTTCAGCCTCACATGGGAACTTATTAGAAATGCACATTTTGGGACCCCACCTGGGATGTGTTGAGTCAGCAACTCGCTGGCAGAACCCAGCAAAGGCCCTTTTTAATAAGCCTTCCAGGTGATTCTCATGCTGCTAAAATTTGGGTAATCACTGTTTTCATTTTCTTTTATATGTATTATTAAATGACTGTTACTCTACAAACATATGGTTGTTATTTTTACTTTTTGGATAACATTATAGTCTAGGCATGTCCCAGGTTTTTTTGGTAACACCATTTTCTTAATGATACGATGTTGCAGCCAGTGGATTTATTACAGTCTTACTTATTATTGCTCTACTGTTGGTCCTTTAGTTTGCTTTTCACTCTTCTATGTAATGCTGTAAGAAATGACTTTTTCCATAAACTATTTTCCATATATTGGATGTATAATTTAACACATTCTAAACATTAATGTTAAAAAAGACATAAAGCATAAAAACCAAGATATGTATTTGATCATATAAAAATTTAAGCTGGGCACAGTGGCTCATACCTGTAATCCCAGCACTTTGGGAGGCCAAGGTGGGGGTAGACTGGTTGAGCTCAGGAGTTCAAGACCAGCCTGGGAACATGGTGAAACCCCAACTCTACCAAAAAAAAAGAAGAAAAAGAAAAAATTAGCAAGATGCAATAGCACGCACTTGTAGTCCCATCTACTCAGGAGGCTTAAGGTGAGAGGATGGCTTGAGCTCGGGAGGCAGAGATTGCAGGGAGCTGAGATTGCGCCACTGCACTCCAGACTGGGCAACAGAATGAGACTCTGTTTCAAAAATAAAATAAAAATTTAAGATCTGTATATGTTTAAAAAATGTTAGAATGCAAATAAGTTGGGAAAATGTGATAAAGGGTTTTTTATAAAAATAACTCAGACACGTTGATAAGGAAAATAGTCAATCTGCAAAAAATAGATGAGCAAAGAACATTTAGAGACAATTTATAAATAAAGAAAATATATCTAGTGAAAACACTCTTGAAAAAAATGCTCAAATCCAATAGTAAGAAAAAATTACATAACAGTAAGATACTATTTTTGTCTTTCAGATTATCAAGGCTTAAAAAATTAGAATGCCAGTGCTGACAAGAGTGTGGTTTAAAGGGCATCCTTGTTTGTTGCTGGTGGCAATGTCAGCTACTACTGACATTATTTGAAAGGCAATAGTGTGTATCAGGACCTTTAAAATATTTGGACATATTTATCCTTTAAGTCTAACCTTCATCCTTTCTTCATAAGTTTTACAAATTCTGTATGCATTTCTGTGGTAGGTAAGTGATAAACTTACTAAGCTTAAAATGAACAGAATCTTAGATGAGGTTTCTTTTCATTTTCTGTTTTTAAGAGGAGTTGCTTTGGTTTGGCCTCTAAACAAGAAGAGCACAAATCTTGCTGCCTACACAGTTGATATTTGGGACTATTCTAGTGGTTCTGTTTAATTTTCACAACAGGGCTATGAAATGGAGAATTAACCGCTTTTTCCAGATAAGGAAACAAGATTAGAAGTATTTTACATGTGGTTTTAGAAGGGTATTTACTGAATGAAATGTTTTATAAGATGTATTACTGCTGGTCTCATGTTTTATTATACTGTACCCCAACCTAAGAAACTCTTTTATATTTAAAAATGGAAATAATTACTGTGCCTTTGAATTGAAGTAATCTACAAAAGAAATGTGGTCCAGACTTTAGCCTTTGTTGGGACTGTGGTGATCATTTCTGGCTTTTGGCAATCTAGATCTGAACCTTTGGTTTTATTTAGCTTTCCAGTTCTCAGGGAACAATAGAAACCAGTCTTCAGGATATTGACAGCAGATTATCTCCAGGTGGATCACTGGCAGACGCATGGGCACATCAAGAAGGCACTCATCCAAAAGATAGAAAGTAGGTTATAGCTTTATGCGTAGTTTCTGCTCTTATTAATGTCCTTTTTCACATTGACTCAGTTAATTTATTTGAGTTTTTCTTCCTTAAATAGTGTAGAAAAACTACAAGTCCTGTTAAATTGCATGACAGAGATTTACTATCAGTTCAAAAAAGACAAAGCAGAACGTAGTAAGTAAAATTCGCTATTTCTTAATTTAATAAATCCCTCTTAGTAATTAGTTACAATACAGTTTAATTTGGTATATCTGTAAGGGTAGCTTCTTAAGCTGTTTTTTTCAGAGATGTGATTCTGTCAGGAAAAAGGTTGATTGTGTTAAAAAAAAAAAAAAAACTATCCTTAAAATCAACCTTTTGAATACTTTAAATCAGGGTCATGAACACCAGAACCTCTAAAGGGCCAGGCAGGTAACAGAAAGGAATGAGATTGGCCAGTGGGGACTCATCTACAGGGGAGAGCCACTACTCAGATTCACCAAAGGTATTGCCCAGTCTTCCCATTTCTCAAAAAAAGCTAGAAATACAGAATTTGTTAGAAATATCTTGATTTTTAAATGTTAACTGTTAATTGTTTTTTACATTGTTATTTACAGACCAAATAAAAGCATCTGTGGGCCATAAGTAGCCCATGAGCCACAAATCTATGACATCTGCTTCAGACTCTTAGCCTTTTTGAAGCAATAATCTCAAAAGAAAATGTATTGTGTATAATGTTATGATTCTATATTAACAACAGTAATATATTTTCCTATTTCTAGGATTAGCTTATAATGAAGAACAAATCCACAAATTTGATAAGTAAGTATCCAGATTATGTTTAATAGTTATTTTTGGTGCTATTTTGGTTATCTTTATTAGTATGATTCTTCTTAAAGTTGAAATTAATTACAATTAAAAAATACATTTTAATCTTGATTTTACAGGATTGTTACAATATGTAGACATTTTTGAGGTTCACGCATCTGCTCCCTAATGGGGAAGTTACCATGATGGGAGAAGGAAGGGGGAGAAAGATTACCATTTCAGTCCATCAGCTTCTGCCTCATATGCTCTGATTACAGGATAGATAATAGAGCACATAGGCGAGGGCAGACTCAACTGACACTGTCTTAATTTTAACCTCATTCAATAGGCATTTTTTTTACATCCATTTTGAACCTTCTCTTTATCTTCTTGCTGCTATAATGTCTATCTTAGAAACGTTTACTTTCTCCTGTAAATATTCTAAAGCCACAACAATCATTATAGGAAACAGATACATTTCATATATTTGAAAATTTCTAAATATTGAAAGTAGAAACAGTGACATTGGTTTAAGCCTCTGATTATTTCTAAATTACAGGCAAAAACTGTATTACCATGCAACAAAAGCTATGACGCACTTTACAGATGAATGTGTTAAAAAGTACGAGGCATTTTTGAATAAGTCAGAAGAATGGATAAGGTGAGTAAACTTCTTTTGGAGTGATTAGTGGTTGACTGCACAATATAAACGTACATTTGAAGTAAGAATGCTTCACTAGACTGCATATCAGTTGATTCTTTTTGGTTTTCAGAAAGATGCTTCATCTTAGGAAACAGTTATTATCTCTGACTAATCAGTGTTTTGATATTGAAGAAGAAGTATCAAAATATCAAGAATATACTAATGAGGTAGGTACAGCTATCAAGGAAAAATTAAAATTCTTCTCAGTTTATAACTGATAGTGATTGACAAGGGAGAAATGGGATAGAATGCCTACATTCATTTCCACCCACCAATTTTTAATACGTGTTTTGAGCCAAGTTTTAAGAATGTAGATGTTTTACAACTAAAAACAGCTGATAAACCATCCTTTTATCAACCATAAGAAAAGTTTCTTTCTTAAAAGGGTGTTGATTTAAGTATTGTATCATTGATAGTTTTGAAATCAAAATTTAAAGTTTTTTTAAAGGACTTATTAAAAGCTGTGACACTTGATGTCCGATCTGTAGATGTCAGATCTGTAGTAAGTACTTTTGTTCTGTGATTAATGTGGGGTTGTTTTTTTCTTTCTTTTTTTTTTTTTTTTTTGATGTTTTAGTTACAAGAAACTCTGCCTCAGAAAATGTTTACAGCTTCCAGTGGAATCAAACATAGCATGACCCCAATTTATCCAAGTTCTAACACATTAGTAGAAATGACTCTTGGGTAAGAAACTCATCATTTGGAAACCGTAGTGTTTCCATTTGCTTTCATTGCAGTTTGTGCTTTTGCTCTTACATTTTGAAATTTTTTATGTTTGTTGTAATACAATGTTTAATAAGGTTATTTATTGACCAGCTAAAAGAAAATAAAACATAAACATCATTCTAAAACATTTGCATACTGTTTTTGAGCAAAGTTGCTTGTTTATTTTAATAGTATGAAGAAATTAAAGGAAGAGATGGAAGGGGTGGTTAAAGAACTTGCTGAAAATAACCACATTTTAGAAAGGTGAGTAATGCAAAAATAATTACTGTGATTTTTCTGTGCAATTGAGTTCATTCACATCTGTACTTACATCTTCCTGTATCAATAGATTCAGCAGTGGTAAAGGGTCATAAAGTCAGAACTCATGTTTTTCTCTCTATGATTGTGTATTTGTGATGCCTTTTAATGGTTGATTAGTTCCATTTTATAGAAGTACTGGTTAATCGAATTACTTGCTTATTTGAATCAGTTTGTAAAGATCAAACTCTATTTACATTATTTTTATAACTTAATTCATTGGAATCATAATTTTCAATTTGGTGAATCAGAGTTGCTTTTTAAGATACCAGCACTTTGGTGCTGAGTAGCTTACAGGGTCCTCTGCACACCTCCTTGCAGGTGAAAGCCATAGGTAAATGCAGTACTTTGAGGAGTTAGGTGTCTGCTTATTATCTGCAAAATCCTAATAGATAAGGCCAAAAGAGATTTTCAGCCTGCAGAGGCAATAAAGCAGTTTTTGGATGGCTGTTTTCCTTATCCTGATTCCTCAGAGAAATTAAGTCATATTTGGCTCTGTAATAGAACCTTTTCTTTTTCAAGCCCTCAGGTGCTCCTCTACAGGTTCTCAAACCCTTGTAATGCTAATAAAAATATTTCACATTTGGCTGGGCACGGTGGCTCACACCTGAAATCCTAGCACTTCGGGAAGCCAAGGCAGGCGGATCGCCTGAGCTCAGGAGTTCAAGACCAGCCTAGGCAACATGGCAAAACCCTGTCTCTACCAAAAATACAAAAATTAGCTGGGCATGGTGGTGCACACCTGTAATCCCAGCTACTGGGGAGGCTGAGGCACGAGAATCACCTGAATCTGGGAGGTGGAGGTTGCAGTCAGCCGAGATCACACCACTGCACTCCAGCCTGGGTGACAGGTGAGACTGTGTCTCAAAAAAAAAAAAAAAAAAATGGATACAGAATTTTTGGGTCAGAGAGTATGTCAATTTAAATTTTGTTGGGTTTTACTAATTTTATTCTTTTTTTTTTTTTTTTTTTTTTTTTTTTTTTTACCCGAGACGGAGTTTCGCTGTTGCCCAGGCTGGAGTCCAATGGCGTGATCTCAGCTCACTGCAACCTCTGCCTCCCAGGTTCAAGTGATTCTCCTGCCTCAGCCTCCTGAGTAGCTGGGATTATAGGCGCCCACCACCACACCCAGCTAGTTTTTTGTATTTTTAGTAGAGATGGGGTTTCACCATGTTGGCCATGCTGGTCTTGAACTCCTGACCTCAGGTGATCCACCTGCGTCAGCCTCCCAAAGTGCTGGGATTACAGGCATGAGCCACTGCACCTGGCCAATTTTGTTCTTTAAAAGGGTGCATGTTATAGTCCTAAACAGATAAAACCTATGCATTTGGCAACATTGAATGTATAACATCTTTTAAACGTTTGCCAATTTGTTTAGTAAAAACCGAGATCTTATTTTAATTTATATTTCTGTGGTTTATAGTGATGTCAAACATCGTTTAATATGTTTGTTCAATTTTAATTTTGGGGGGGGAGTTACTCGTTAACTTTAAAAAATATTTTTCTTGTTTATAGTAATTATCTAACTTTTATAGTATCCAGTTTACAGTTTCTTCAGAACTTTAGCTAAATCCTTTTAGGCTTAAATATCACCAAGTAGAAGAGACTATAAAGATGTGCTTTTTTTTTTTTTTGAGATGGAGTCTTGCTGTGTCGCCAGGCGGGAGTGCAGTGGCGCGATCTTGGCTCACTGCAACCTCCACCTCCCGAGTTCAAGCGTTTCTCCTGCCTCAGCTTCCCGAGTAGCTAGGACTATAGGTGCATGCCACCATGCCCAGCTAATTTTTGTATTTTTAGTAGAGACAGGGTTTCACCATGTTGGCCAGGATGGTCTCAATCTTTTGACCTGGTGATCCACCTGCCTCGGCCTCCCTAAGTGCTGGGACTACAGGCGTGAGCCACCGCGCCCAGCCCAAGATGTGCTTTTAACAAACTTTTATATTTAACTACTTATGCCTTGTGGAATAAAATCCCAACTTCCTAAACCACATTTAGTAAGTCAGTTCCCCCTGTGTTTTATTTGCAGGTTTCTTAACAATGTATAGGTGATATAACATGGCATAATCTTAACGTAAATGTTAAGTGACAAAACTAGTAATGGAAGCCAGATTTTGTTCTGAGTGTTATACTACTCTGTCTCCATGTGGATAACTCACTATCACTTCAAATTTTTTTTTTAATCTAAAATCATCTGTCCCAACTCAGTTTTCCCTCTACTCTCCTTATCCTGTTCGAAGGTACCACCTTTCTCCTACTCCCTTAAACATACATTATTTTAGACACTTAATCTTCTTTATACCCTCTCAACAAGTTTGGCTACCATATTTCCCCTCGTCACCCTCATTCAGATTTCCTTTCCCTTTCATATGTGATACATGGTAATAACCTATTTTTTTCTTAACCCCAAGCTCTTCCCATCTGTCATGGGTATTACAGCCAAAATCATCTCTCAGAATACTGATGTAATCGTATGACTTCTTTGGCTCAAAAGTTTCTAAACTCCTGTTACCTAAAAAGTCAAGTCTAAATTTATACTTCGATTCAAAGAGTATAATAGTCTGGTTCCAGCCTGTTCACCCAACTTTACTTCCCACTGCTCCCCAAAATAACATTGTGTTCTAGCAAGGTATCATTTCTCAGCTTCCCTTGGGTATGTCACACTCGCAGCTCGGTATCTTTTTTTTTTTTTTTTTTTGAGACAAAGTCTCACTCTATCACCCAGGCTAGAGTGTGGTGGCACGATCTCGGCTCACTGCAACCTCTGCCTCCTGGGTTCAAGCAATTCTCCTGCCTCAGCCTCCTGAGTAGCTGGGACTATAGGCACACACCACCACACCCAGCTAATTTTTGTATCTTTAGTAGAGAAGGAGTTTTGCCATATTGGCCAGGCTGGTCTCAAACTCGTGACCTCAAGTGATCTGCCTGCCTCAACCTCCCAAAGTGCTGGGATTACAGGCATGAGCCACTGTGCCCTGCCCCTACTGTATCTTAGTTTATAAATCCCACCCCACCAGAAAGAAATTATCCAGTTCTTACTGACAGTTTCTTAATTACATCATTACATCGGTTTTTCATGTATTTATGATAATACCATGCTATTCCAGTAAGAAATAGAACAAATCATAGTTACTTAAACTCTTTAAAAATAAATAGCTATTTATTCCTCTGAAAAGTATTTTAAGGTTGGGGGCCTTTATACATAAATACAACTTTTGAGATTACCTTTTTTCTTTGTGTGTGTGTTTTAGGTTTGGCTCTTTAACCATGGATGGTGGCCTTCGCAACGTTGACTGTCTTTAGCTTTCTAATAGAAGTTTAAGAAAAGTTTCCGTTTGCACAAGAAAATAACGCTTGGGCATTAAATGAATGCCTTTATAGATAGTCACTTGTTTCTACAGTTCAGTATTTGATGTGGTCGTGTAAATATGTACAATATTGTAAATACATAAAAAATATATAAATTTTTGGCTGCTGTGAAGATGTAATTTTATCTTTTAACATTTGTAATCATATGAGGAAATTTGACCTCAGTGAGCATGAGAAGAAAGCCATGACCGACCAATATGTTGACATACTGATCCTCTACTCTGAGTGGGGCTAAATAAGTTGTTTTCTCTGACTGCCTACTGGAAATATTTTTAAGTGGAACCAAAATAGGCATCCTTACAAATCAGGAAGACTGAGTTGATACATTTGTAAATGGGAGAATGGTGGCTACTGTGAGTGGGGAGCAGAACCGCACCACTGTTATACTGGGATAACAATTTTTTTGAGAAGGATAAAGTGGCATTATTTTATTTTACAAGATGCCCAGATCCCAGTTATCCTTGTATCCATGTAATTTCAGATGAATTATTAAGCAAACATTTTAAAGTGAATTCATTATTAAAAACTATTCATTTTTTTCCTTTGGCCATAAATGTGTAATTGTCATTAAAATTCTATGGTCATTTCAACTGTTTTAAGCTGTATATTTCTTTAATTCTGCTTACTATTTCATGGAAAAAATAAATTTCTCAATTTTAGTGTAAAGAGTTCATGTGTTTCTTTGTATCCAGTTTGTGAAACAAAAGTTATTTTTTGAAAGTAACAATATAGATGATAATCATAAACTACTCTCAGAATATTGGATGTAGGGACAACTTTGTGTCTCTTCTAAACCCACTAATTCTAAATTTAGTATAGAAGTTCTTTCATATACTTAGGCTATAGAAATTGAAAAGGAACATTTTCTTTTTTTTCTTTTCCTTTTTTTCTTTTCCTTTTTTTCCTTTTTTGAGACAAGAGTCTCGCTCTGTTGCTCAGGCTGGAGTACAGTGGTGTGATCTCTGCTCACTGCAACCTCAGCCTCCGAGGTTCAAGCCATTCTCCTGCCTCAGCCTCCCAAGTAGCTGGGATTACAGGCGTGCGCCACCGCGCCTGGCTAATTTTTGTATTTTTAGTAGTGATGAGGTTTCACCACGTTGGTCAGTCTCAAATTCCTGGCCTCAAGTGATCCACCCGCCTCAGCTACCCAAAGTGCTGGGATTAGAGGGGTGAGTCACCACACCCAGCCGAAAAGGAACATTTTCTCTGAAAAATCTACCCGGAGTTCTAGAGTAAGGGATTGTGCTCAGCAAGAAATTATTTCATCCAACAGGACATTTCTTTCTTTTGGTTTTAGTTTCTGGCTTTTCAGACTGGTGAAGTGTGATTACATAAAACCTGCGTATCATAAAGATAACATATCCTAAAGAGAAATAAATTTGTCTACCAAGAACATCAGTAACTTCATCAGTTTTAAGAAATGAGAAGATTAGGATCTTAAGTGAGATTATGATGCATTATTGTAGTGGAGAATTTTAAGCGTCATATGTACACATAACAAAGAAATGCAAGGGTGAATGCCTTTATTTAAATAATACAGTTATCCACTGTCAGTTACCTGTTTAGTTTGAGAGTGTGTGGGGCAAGGAAGTATTTAATACCTCTTTATTTTAATTTTCCATTCGACTGTCTAATATGGGTATCTTGTATAGTTTAAAAGCTTATATCACTGAATATTAGGCAAAATGTTACTCAAATTATGTGATTATTTGATATATTTGCCAATGTAGTTTTTATTTCAGCACCTCTAGCAAACAATACCAATAAATAGAACCTTTATGTGGAGATTGTATTTTTATTAATAGTATTGGTAGGAATATATCTATTCCACAGTGGTATTTTTTAAGATTTACTCTTTTATTTCCCCCTTACAGTGACATGGAAGAGAAGCATTCTTGCTTACAGTATTTTACCCTCAAAAATGCATCCTCATTCAAAACATTTATTTTTCAAAACATTTTAAATAAATAAATGCATGATGATACCAGTCTGCTAATGTTGAGTGACTATTTAAATGAAATTAGCTTTAAAATAAGTTGTATCTTCACTTTAGTAGCTTTTAAAAAATATTATAATGTTTCGAAAAGATAGCAATTAATGGTATAAAAATAGTATATATAACAAATAGAAGATGGATGTGATGGCTCATGTCTGTAATCTCAGCGCTTTGGGAGGCTGAGGCAGGGATATCACTTGAGATCAGGAATTCTAGACCAGCCTGGGCAACATAGCAAGAGCCCTGCCTCTATAAAAAAAAAAAAATTTTTTTTTAAATTGGCCAGGCACGGTGGCATGTGCCACAGTCCCAGCTACTCAGAGGCTGAGCTGCGAAGACTGCTTCAGTCCAGGAGTTAAAGGTTACAGTGAGCTATAATTGCCAGCCTGGGTGGCAGAGAGAGACCCTGTCCCAAAAAATTAAAAAAAAATAGAAGAGTTAGTAGATGTAACTCTTAGCATAAAACAAGTTATAGTACTGACAGCAGAAAAAATAAAAGTGAAATATGTGAATATAAAGTATATCAAAAGAGATAGCTTTGGCCGGGTGCAGTGGCTCACGCCTGTAATCCCAACACTTTGGGAGGCCAAGGCAGGCGGATCGCCTGAGGTCAGAAGTTCGAGACCAGGCTGGCCAACATGGTGAAACCCTGTCTCTACTAAAAATACAAAAATTAGCTGGGCATGGTGGCAGGCGCCTGTAATCCCAGCTACTCGGGAGGCTGAGGCAAGAGAAACGCTTGGACCCGGGAGGTGGAGGTTGCAGTGAGCCAAGATTGTGCCACTGCACTCCAGCCTGGGCAACAAAAGTGAGACTTTGTCTCAAAAAAAAAAAAAAAAAAAGGGGGGGATAGCTTCAAGTAAATAAACAGGAATGTAAGGTTAGGAAAGAAATGGGAAAAATAATCCCATTAAATCTCCTAAAATTTGAGCTGCTGGCAGGGCACAGTGGCTCATGCCTGTAATCCTAGCACTTTGGGAGGCTGAGGTGGGCCGATCACCTGAGATTGGGAGTTCGAGACCAGCTGGCCAACATGGTGAAACCCCGTCTCTACTAAAAATAAAAAATTAGGCCAAGTGCAGTGGCTCACGCCTGTAATCCCAGCACTTTGGGAGGCTGAGGCAGGTGGATCACGAGGTCAACAGATCAAGACCATCCTGACCAACATGGTGAAACCCCTTCTCTACTAAAAATACGAAAATTAGCCGGGCGTGGTGGTGTGCACCTGTAGTCCCAGCTACTTGGGAGGCTGAGGCAGGAGAATTGCTTGAACCTGGGAGGCAGAGTTGCAGTGAGCTGAGATTGTGCCAACCACACTCCAGTCTGGCAACACAGCAAGACTCCATCTCAAAAAAATAGTATAAATAAATAATTAGCTGGGTGTAGTGGCATGCACCTGTAGTCCCAGCTACTCGGGAGGCTGAGGCAGGAGAATCACTTGAACCCGGGAGGCGGAGGTTGCAGTGAGCTGAGATCACGCCTGGGCAACGGAGTGAGACTCCATCTCAAAAAAAAAAAAAAAAAATTTAGCTGCCATTATTTTGGAGGTTACCAAATTATTGGCTTATAGACCTGATTATGCCATGTCAAAAGAAATGCTTCTTACATATTAAAAAAATCAACATTTCTTTACAAATGTAGTATCTTTATCAATAAATTCTCCAGAAAAAAATTACAATAATCCTGAACTTTTTATGATTGTTTTTCTTTGGTTTTTGTTTTTTGCAATAGTGTTTACTTTTTGTGGTGATCTGTGTTAAAAGTAAGAGATATATTGTTTAGAATTAAGAAAGGGACTATCAGTAGGAATAAGGACTCTCAACTGAAATGTCAACAATTTATTCCCCTTTCAGAATTACAGCCACCACCAGGGCTAGTCTTTTTTTTTTTTTTGAGATGGGAGTTTCACTCTTGTTGCCCAGGCTGGAGTGCAATGGTGCAGTCTCAGCTCACTGCAACCTCCACCTCGCAGGTTCAAGGGATTCTCCTGCCTCAGCCTCCCAAGTAACTGAAATTACAGGTGCCCACCAGCATGCCCGGCTAATTTTTGTATTTCTATTAGAGATGGGGTTTCACCATGTTGGTCAGGCTGGTCTCAAACTCCTGACCTCGGGTTATCCGCCTGCCTCAGCCTCCCAAAGTACTGGGATTATAGGCATGAGCCACCGCACCCGGCCACGAGCTAGTCTTTTGTTTCTAATTTCACCTCACTCAGATGTGTTTTATATGTTGTGCTTTGTCTTTGAGGAAGTGCTGCAGAAAATTTACAATTACTCAAATTTTTGAAACTGAGAAGTGCTGGGGCAGACACACACAGTTGAAGGGAAAAACATTTAAAGAAATCTTAACAGTACTGTTTTAGCTGGATTCTCCACCCCGCATCCCACTTTTAAGAAGACCTGAAAAACTCTTACACTGTTGTTTGAGTTAGACTTGCTCCCCACTTGTCACTTATAAGAAGAATCAAAGTCCAAATTCCTAAGAAATACTGAAAATGGAATAGAAAACCAAAACATCTGATCTGGAAATAAAAACTGACAATATAATAATATCCGTTGTTTATCTTTAGAGAGTAAATCAGCTCCAAAAATTTGCTGTGGCATATAAAAAGCAAGCCCAAATATTATATCAGGCTGTTTAAGCAACTTAGCTCCTAAATGAATATATGAATAAGTTTATTTCTTTTGACATAAACAGAATGCGCAAGGACCAACTGTTAGACACAGTCTCAGGAGTGATGATGGGAACCTCAGTACGAGCTGCATGGTAGACAACTAGGCATTGATGTCTGCTGAAATGCTGAAATGGATTCAATAATGTTAGAAGTTCTAGAGAATTGTTCAATAAATGGTTAAAGATCAAAAAAGGACCCTGGGGGAAAATGTTCTTTTGCACCTTTTTTTTTTTTTTTTTGAGACAGAGTCTCGCTCTGTCACCCAGGCTGGAGTGCAGTAGTGCTATCATAGCTCACTGCAGCTTCCATCTTCTGGATTCTAGCAGTCCTCCCACCTCAGCCTCCTGAGTAGCTGGGACTATAGGTACATGCCACCACGCCCAGCTTTTTTTTTTTTTTTTTTTTTTTTTTTTGTGGAGACAGCATCTCACTTTGTTGCCTAGGCTGGTCTTGAACTCCTGGGCTCAAGCAATCCTCCCACCTCAGCCTCCCAAAGTGCTGGGATTACAGGTGGGAGCCCTTGTGCCTGGCCCTTTTACACATTTTTTGACCATAAGAACTAATTTTTTTTTCTGGGATAAATTCCTGCTAAAGTTTCAAATAGGTTTCATTTTTCCAGTAAAAAATGCACAAAACAAATGAGATCAAGTCTACAGCTTTAGGAGACTGCTCGTCCATCACCACTAAGTCCTGCAAGTTACCACTGACAATTGTGTTGGAAGCTGAGTTAGTGGATACTGTTTTTTTTCACTCCTCTATGAAAATAATTGTGTTTTTATGAACGAGGTCAGGAGGTCCATGCCTGAAAATTACCAAGTGTTACATTAGGTTAGAGCTTCTCTTAAGAAAGCTTAAAACTCTTTCTTTAGAAAGAACATCTATTAATACAGTTTCTAGTTATGAGGGCCAAGGTCTAAAGGACAAGCCAAAAGAATGACAGAGGAAGGGGATTTAGGGCTAACAGGTGGTCCCCAGACATATTGGCTGAAAGGCAGTTCACAGCTAAAGTGTCATATGTGGGTGTTACTGTGCTCCTCATCCATGCTCTCTGTAGTGAGTCGTTCTGGAACACTCCTGGTTCTCGCTATGGCCATAAGAAGTGACTTTCATGAGACCTTCAGAAGAATAGCCCGGCTCTTTTACTGGTTCCCCAAATCACTGACCTGCTCAAAGAATCGGAAATCCAAGCTGCTCTGGAGCCAAGGTGGGGGTAAGTTACCTCAGGCTAATGCCTTATTTCAAATCCATTTTTTTCTGTTACATTTTAAAATGGAGCCTCCCTCGAGTGGGCAGGGAGGAGTGGGAAAGAAAAGTCTTGAAGCCTTTAAAAGGTATTATTCCACTTGGTCATCGGGAGGGAAAATTGACAGAAAATAAAATTAAGCATTTTGAGGCTGAAGTATTAGAAGCCATGAACATTGTTACAATCCAATTGTACGCTTTTTAGGCATTTCGATTCCGAAAAGTTGACTAGAGAGAGATGGAGAATGTATTTAAAAACAACAAAAACAGCTCTTATTCTCAGGGACTCTTAACTTGTCCCAGTACTAAAACATCTTAGAATAAACAGAACACAAAAAATAAGTCCCAGTGAGTTCCCCTCCTTTCCATAGAAAACTAAAAAGGTCAGTGGGCCTTAAGTCTCTTTTATTTGGGTCAGTTTATGCATCATATTTTAATCAGGTATTTATTGATATGAGAATTTAAAGCACCTTATATTTGCTACCATATAAAGCCCTGCCTTTTCTGTCCAGTCCTGCCTGACTGGAATATGCAAGGGTCAGAGGAGAGGGGGTTAAAGGGAGTAGATGACCCCTCTAAGTCTGGTATCTGAAGTTCCTGCAGGAGCCCAGCTTTCACCTTCATACTCGGCAGCACTGGTTGTACTACTCACATTGCTGAAAGCCAGTTCTCTCACTTCATAATGTTTCATCTTGCAACTGAATCAAAATTCTCATGTTTCTTTCACACCCATGTAGCTCAGAATTTTATGTAAGTGCTTAACAATTACTTAAGATATATTATGTGTTTGATACATTATCAAACATAATCTGATGATGTGCTAGATTATCCAGTGCCAGATCCTCCTTTAAAAACAGAAGTGACGACTGGGCGCCGTGGCTCACGCCTGTAATCTCAGCACTTTGGGAGGCCGAGGCAGATGCATTACCTGAGGTGAGGAGTTCAAGACCAGCCTGGCCAACATGGTGAAAACCCGTCTGTACTAAAAATACAAAAAAATTAGCCGGGCATGGTGACCGGTGCCTGTAATCCCAGCTATTCAGGAGACTGAGACAGGAAAATCACTTGAACCTGGGAGGCAGAGGTTGCAGTGAGCCAAGATCATGCCTTCGTACTCCAGCCTGGGCAACAAGAGCTAAATTTCGTCTCAAAAAAAAAAAAAAAAAAAAACAGAAGTGACTATGATCTATAATCACCAAGGGAGGTATGTGATTAAGACATATATTTAAAAGTATGCAGGTCAGCCATGGTGGCTCACGCCTGTAATCCCAGCACTTTGGGAGGCCGAGGTGGGCTGATCACCTGAAGTCGGGAGTTCGAGACAAGCCTGACCAACATGGAGAAACCCTGTCTCTACCAAAAATACAAAATTAGCTGGGTGTGGTAGCACATGCCTGTAATCCCAGCTACTCGGGAGGCTGAGGCAGGAGAATTGCTTGAAAATCCAGGAGGTGGAGGTTGCAGTGAGCTGAGATTGCGCCATTGCACTCCAGCCTAGGCAACAAGAGTGAAACTCCGTCTCAAAAAAAAAAAAAAAAAAAAATGCAATTCATTAAAAAAAGAAATTTATAAAATATAAGGCCTAGGACATTTTGATCTTCTATTTTTCTTTAATTTTTTTCATTCTCACTGTCAAAATAGGGAGAATTTAACTTAATAGTTTAAGTCTCTGTTTATATGTACCATTCTTCAGATATGGATTAGCATAATTTGGGATGTTAGAGCCCCAAGAGAACTTAAGAAAAATCATCTTCACCAATTGCTTCATTTTAAAGATAAGCAAAAAGGCCGGGGGTGGTGGCACACGCTTGTAATCCCAGCAATTTGGGAGGCCAAGGTGGGTGGATCACTTGAGGTCAGGAGTTTGAGACCAGCCTGGCCAACATGGCGAAACCCCGTCTCTACTAAAAATACAAAAATTAGCCGGGTGTGGTGGTGGGTGCCTGTAATCCCAGCTACTTGGGAGGCTGAGCCAGAAGAATCGCTTGAGCCCAGGAGGTGGAGGTTGCAGTGAGCTGAGATGGAACCACTGCACCCCAGCCTGGGCAACAGAGCAAGACTCAGTCTCAAAAAAATAAAAATAAGATGAGCAAACTGCCTCCAGAAGGTTAGACACCTTAATCTCCCAAAACTGTTACATAGGCAGAACCAGAGCTTTATCCCAGATTATCTAATTCTTGGTCTGCTGCTCTTTTTATCACACCACAGAGCAATGGTGAGTAAGTAACAGAATGTGAACATACGAGCCCTCACTGAATATTTTACTTATAGCCTTCATCAGTAGATAATCTATACCTAGAAAGTTTGATAATCTATTTTTCCAAAGTAAAGCTTATTAGTTTTCTCATTAGTTTGGAGATTGATAGCCTGATTCCACAATCTTTTTACTTATACACAATATTATGAAAGAAAGATTTTTTGTTGAGGCCAAGTGCAGTGGCTCATGCCTGTGATCCCAGAACTTTGCGAGGCTGAGGTGGGCAGATTGCTTGAGGTCAGGAGTTCAAGACCAGCCTGGCCACCATGGTGAAACCCCGTCTCTACTGAAACTGCAAAAATTAGCCAGGCATGGTGGCAGCTGCCTGTAATCCCAGCTACTCAGGAGACTGAGGCAGGAGAATTACTTGAAACTGGGAGGCAGAAATTGCAGTGAGCTGAGATCACACCTCTACACTGCATGCAGCCTGGGCAACAGAGTGAAACTCCATCTCAAAAAAAAAAAAAAATTCTGTTGAAATATTACTCTATCATAATGAGATTATTTAAATATATGCTTTATAGGATTATATCCCCTCGAGAGCAAGAACTATCTTTTCTTCTATCTCCAGTGTTTAACATAGTGTTTTGTATGTGGGCAGTCAATAACTATTTGCTTTACTGAATTGACTTATGAAGACAGCCCTATGGAATTTTGAGTTAAAAAAGAATGAATGTATTCTTAGAAATCTGCTAATGCCTGGGGATCCTTGCTCCACCCTTCTGTGTAGACTAATGGATTGTGGCAACCATCAACATCAGATTGTCTCTAGCGTTAAACTCTGTCACTCATCAATATCCTAGAGTCATCTAAAGATTGGCAGAAATATGTCAAAGTTTCCCTAAGTACCTTCATTCCGATCAACCCCACTTGAAAACATAAATGGCCTCAGGGCAAAATCAGTGCATGATATTTTAATACTAATTAAGTGAAGGCTCCCAAATGGCTTTACTCCCTGTAACAGCACAGTTTAGTTGACTCTCCTGCAGCTCTCCTCTATCTCCCCCAGAAGACATTAAGTTACATCAAGGCATGATTTAGGAAGAAATATAGAAGGATAGTCGTAAATCTGAATTCAGTACATATTTTACACTATGGTCTTGAAGGAGGAGAATGGGGAGGGCTGTATGAGAAAAGCCCACATTCCATGGCCTGGAGCCATTTCTAATCTAGTTGAGGAACCCAAGCTATATATAAAAAACAGAGCTCAAGAGCATTGTAGGCTGCTGGGAAGATCAAGGGACTTCAGAGTCAGACCTGGCTACTGAGAGCTGTGCTACTTTGAGAGCTTGTGGGACTTCAGAGTCAGACCTGGCTTGTGCTACTGAGAGCTGTGTGACTTTGAGCAAGTCACTTAGATCTCTCTGATGTGAGCTTTCTCGTCTGTAGAATGTGGAGATTGAACTTGATCTTAAAGGTTCCTTCCAGTTTCATAAATGCCGTGAAACTAAGATACAATAATACAAAGTGGCAGCAGAGTTGCTGAAGAGCAGCATGGAGGAAAGTTTCTTGATGTCAGATAGTATGTCACCATGTCATTCATCTGCAGAAACAGGACTGGCATTGTTAATTGTCATAATATCTGAGACCTTATGTAAAACCCTGTTTAACGAGTTTACATACCAAATGCATACATGCTCTTTTTAAAAAACAAATATGAGATCTGGTGAAACCCCGTCTCTACTAAAAATACAAAAATTAGCCGTACGTGGTGGCATGCACCTGTAATCCCAGCTACCCTGGAGGCTGAGGCAGGAGAATCGCTGGAACCCAGGAGGTGGAGGCTGCAGTGAGCCAAGACCATGCCAGTGCACTCCAGCCTGGGCAATAGAGCAAGAATCTGTCTCAAAAACAAAACAAAGCAAATTTGAGATCTAGACTCTCCATATATAGGATGAGCCCTAAGTTTTAGGCTCCTGCTTATGGAAACTGGCCTCCTTTTCTGTGTAACCTGTTCCAGGGCACTTGGGGGTTCCCAGCAGTCATCTTGGTCATTTAATTTCTGTGGTAAAGACATCACTTTCACAGCCTAGCTCTTCATTTCTTTTCCAAATCATTACTAATGCCCAATCAAACATTGTTTCCAGGACACCCCCTTGAAAACAAAAGCCTATCCTATTAATTTATTTTTAAAAATATTTTTTCAGCTCCTTTTCATCATGACTTATAAGATAACCAAACTCTCAGCATAGTCAGAAAATCAGAGCTAGAAGACCTAGCTGTTTTCAGACAGTCTCTTTACACTAACAGTTTTCTCTGGTTCTCCGTTTCACCCCTTCCTGCCCCATGTTTTGGCAGTTAATGAGATGTGATGACTGAATGAAAGTCTATTGCTTCCTGTAAGGAGGCAGATGTAAGCACATCTGGACAACACAGAAACCCACCTCTCACCACAGGGAAGAAGAGAAAGGAGGGGGGCTGCTTATTAGACAGCACCCCACTTGTCTCCAGCATTGTATGGCTTTCTCAAGGACACCCATGTAGATCAGAAGCCCTGAGAGAGAGAACCACCATGGAAGAACCGGCAGAGGAACACTCTAGCATGGATGCTCTGGTGTCTTGTCTGTTGGCGGGTAGGGTGTACCCTCCTAGTAGAATGTATTCTCTGTGCATCAGTGGGGCAATAGGCTAATGGACAAGATGACATCACAAAATCTGTTCTATATTTAGTGGCCTATAAAAGCAAATGATCAGCCGGGCACAGTGGCGCATGCCTTTAGTCCTAACTACTCAGGAGGCAGAAGGGTCACTTGAGCCCAGAAGTTCAAGTCCAGCCTGAGCAACATGGTGAGGGCCCCATCTCTGAAAAAAAAAAAGGCAAATTTTCTGTGTCTCTAAGCGAGAGGGAGACAGCTCGAAACAAATATGAAACTATCACTGTAAAAGTCTACTTATTTTTCCTCTGCAAGGAGAGAGGAGAAAGTTTAGATGCAGAAAAAATATTTTCATGCACAGAGTTCTTACTAATGGTTTAACGATAACTCAGATCCTTGACAATATTATCAAGCCATTGTAATACAAAAAAAAAACAATAGTTATTAGTCCCTGAAATACAAAAGCAAAGGATAGAGAGGGGTCTCCTACATTAAATAACATTCTCTCTGCTTAAGGCAGACAATCTAGCCCGTTTTATTCTGAGGCACTGCTCTAATGAGCAATCTTACTCATATCAATGTTCCTCAAAGTGTTCACTACAACTTTAAATCATCTTCAATAAAGTTATATCAGAAAGTAGCATAAGTTTATTGGAAGACAATGACAATCCCATGAGAAATTGGCTGATGGTTGGTCAAAAATAAAGACATTGCTTCTAAGTGTTCCTGCCCTCATCCGTAAAGTGAAGCTGTCCCAACTGCTGACCCAAGAATCAGCAGTCTCCCAGAAGGTGAAATGTATAAACAGAAGCTCTCCCGAAGCAAATTATTCAAGCATAGACAGGGCTGAGAAATGTTCTCAGAGGCTAACAACATATAACATATTGGACAAGCAGCTAAAAGACAGGAGAGTTGATAAAAGCCAGATTTCAGGCTGGGTGCAGTGGCTCACACCTGTAATGTCAGCACTTTGGGAGACCGAGGCAGGTGGATCATCTGAGGTCAGGAGTTCGAGACCAGCCTGGCTAACATGGCAAAACCCGTCTGTACTAAAAATACAAACACCAAAAGTAGCCAGTCATGGTGGTGGGCACCTGTAATCCCAGCTACTCAGGAGGCTGACGCAGAAGAATTGCTTGAACCCAGGAGGCGAAAGTTGCAGTGAGCTGAGATCATGCCACTGCCCTCCAGCCTGGGCAACAGAGCATGACTCCATCTCAAAAAAAAAAAAAAAAAAACAGCCAGATTTCACCAGAAGATACCAAAGTCTGATTAGAACTCCCAAATCTCAGGAGATATATAATAACCTAACACCAAAGGGCCAAAGGAGATTGTGATCAACATCCATATTCAATGCAAATCCTATGCAGCTGGAGACAGAGAGGCCTTGGGCAGGTGAGACATAACGGGTCTCAGATATGCACATTATTACTGAGGCAAGGCTCCCCTCCCAGTTGCAGCAGCAAGGCTCAAATCTCAAGAACCTCCAAATTGTTCTAGTCCAATCAGCCTAAGCCCCCGGAGACAAACCTGTAGACCATGCAACCACGGAGAGACCTCACACCAGAGGAACTGTGCGGTATCTTATCGAAGGAAATTACAGAGCTCTTCTAGGATTTGGAAGAAGGGTGGAATTTAAGGTTTTGTTTGTTTGGTTGATTGGTTGGTTTTTGAGACGGAGTCTCGCTCTGTCACCCAGGCTGGAGTGCAATGGCAGGATCTCGGCTCACTGCAACTTCTGCCTCCCGGGTTCAAGCAATTCTCCTGCCTCATCCTCCTGAGTAGCTGGGATTTCAGGAGCACGCCACCATGCCCAGCTAAGTTTTGCATTTTTTTTTTTTTTTTTTTTTAGTAGAAACGGGGTTTCACCATGTTGGTCAGGCTGGTCTCGAACTCCTGACCTCATGATCCGCCTGCCTCAGCCTCCCAAAGTGCTGGGATTACAGGCGTGAGCCACAGCACCCAGCCTCTTTTTTTTTTTTTTTTTTTTTTGAGATGGAGTCTTGCTCTGTAGCCCAGGCTGGAGTGCAGTGGCGTGATCTCGGCTCACTCCACCTCCCAGGTTCAAGCGATTCTCCTGCCTTAGCCTCCCGAGTAGCTGGGACTGCAGGCATGTGCCACTACGCCCAGCTAATTTTTGTACTTTTAGTAGAGGCAGGGTTTCACCATGTTGGCCAGGATGGTCCCGATCTCTTGACCTCGTGATCTGTCTACCTTGGCCTCCCAAAGTGCTGAGATTACAGGTGTGAGCCACTGTGCCCGGCCAGAATTTAGGTTATATTTAAATGAAGTAGTGTTTCGATAGGTGCAAAGCAGGGCTGTGTGGGAAGGGGTTAACATCAGGTCTGGACTGCAGAGGGGGACCCAGGCTCCTATTTCCTTAGAAATCACGCAAAATTCGTATCTGAAGTTCTGCACTTGGGTGTAAATCAAGGCTGCCTTTTTTGTGTCAGAGTGACTTAGATCCTCCAGGCAAGAGTGGGATGTTTCATTCCTGCTGATGTTTATTTCAATTAGCAAAGTTTCTCATAGTGCATGGCTTTAGGGATTTCTTAGAGGATCATTATGACACTTCATAGCTGCCGTGTGTCCCTGAGAGAAAGAAATATTAGCATTATCTGTCTCTATCTTCCCGATCTGATGAACAGTAGGAAAGAGTTGAACTTTCTCTGTCCAAACTAATTTGTACTACCTTGTTAGTTATTGTTGTACTTTTTTAAATTTTTGTTTTCTTTATCTCTAATTCTTTCTATGTTTTCCAGTAGCCTCCCAATACAATTTTTCGTATAATAAAACATTTTATTTTATTTATTTATTATTTATTTATTTATTTATTTTTCTTTGAGACAAAGTCTTTCTGTGTCACCCAGGATGGAGTGCAATGCTGCAATCTCTGCTCACTGCAACCTCTGCCTCCCGGGTTCAAGCAATTCTCCTGCCTCAGCCTCCCGAGTAGCTGAGATTATAGGCGTCCACCACCACACCCAGCTAATTTTTGTATTTTTAGTAGAGTCAAGATTTCACCATGTTGGCCAGGCTGATCTCGAACTCCTGACCTCAGGTGATCCACCTGCCTCTGCCTCCCAAAGTGCTGGGATTACAGGCGTGAGCCACCACGCCTGGCCTAATTAAACATTTTAGATGTTTTTATGAGCCCTTTTACACCCCCACCTCCACCCCAGATCCCTCTTTTTTCCTTGATTCCCTCCTTTCTCTTGTTCCAATGTGGACAGTTTGTTTTCCAGGCCTGGTTGAGCCTTTATCCTGAGAATTCCCTTTACCTCTTTCTTGAGTTGAATCATTTACTTCTCGAGTCCTACTTCTTCTTCATTCTTTGTTTAATCCTTCACTGTAGTGGGGAACATCTAGTCGCTTTCTGTAAAATGGGTATGTGAAAGGCATTTCATGTCTAATATTCAGAAATTTCCCTATAAAGTGCTTTGGAGTGGGCTTTTAAATTTATTTGTTTGTTTGTTTATTTGTTTAAGGATGGGGGACTTGTTATGTTGTCCAGCAAGGTCACGAACTCCTGGGCTTAACTCCTCCCACTTTAGCCCCCTGAGTAGCTGGGATTACAAGCAAGAGCCACTGCACCTGGCTTAAAAAGTACTTATTTAACTAGACACTCACCAGGACCTTTCAAGCTAGAAACACATGTCTTTCAGTTATGGGAAATTTTCTTGCATTATTAATTATCTTCAATGTTCATTTCAGTAGTGCATATATGGTTCAGTATTAGGAAGCTATTAATGTAATTCACCATATCAATGGATTTAAAAAAATGGAAAAAGCCTATGATATTTTCAATATATGCTGTAAAGGCATATAACAAAATTCACCATATATTTCTGAGTTTTTTTTTAATCTTAGTAAATAGAAATGGATGGAAATAGATTTTCTTGACGTGATTTTTATACATCCCACAAACTAAAACCCAATATCAACGTCTGATATATTGCCATTAAAGTCAGGAATAAGCAAGAATTTCCACTATTACCACCAATACGTAATATTGTTCTAAATGTACCATAAGATGCAAAAACCCAGTGGAATATAATGTGACTGAAAATTTTTAGAAAGGAAAAGATACCATGATTATATATCAGGAAAATTCAAAAAAATTAATTAACTGAAAATAAGGAATCCTGGCCGGGTGCGGTGGCTCACGCCTGCAATCCCAGCACTTTGGGAGGCTGAGGCGGGCGGATCACCTGAGGTCAGGAGTGAGAGACCAGCCTGACCAACATGGTGAAACCCCATCTCTACTTAAAAGACAAAATTAGCAGGGTGTGGTGGTGCATGCCTGTAATCCCAGCTACTCGGGAGGCTGAGGCAGGAGAATCGATTGAACCTGGGAGGCGGAGGTTGCAGTGAGTTGAGATCACACCATTGCACTCCAGCCTGGGTGAGAAAGCGAAAATCCATCTCGAAAAAAAAGAAAGGAAAAAGAAAGAAAAGAAGGAATCCTATAAGGTATCTATTTGTAAAACTAGTATACCAAAACTAATAGTTTTTCTTTATAAAAATAATAACCAAGAATAACAAAAAAACAAACTTGTAATATCAGTGAAGTAACAAAATACCTAAAAAATAAACCTAACAAGACATGTAAAAGCCTATCAGAGAAATACTTAAAAATTCATCTTAGGAACATAAAATATGATTTACATAGAAAGGTATCCTTTGTTCTTAATGAAAGGATTCAATATTGTATTGATATTAATTCCTCCCCCCCCCATTAAGCGATAATCTTGATGTGGTCACAATTAAAATTCAAAAAATATTTTGGGGGAAACAAAATAAAATGTTCTAAATTTCATCTGGAAGAATAAACATGGAAGAATATGAAAGAAGATACTAACCCTACCAGATATCAAAATACATTACAAAGCTGCTAAAAAGAATGAAACAGACCTGGAGTTACTAATTTCTTGCTATGAAAGGATAAGAGAGAGAACAGATTGCGGGGCAAGACGTAAGTATGATGCCACTTGCACACAGAAAAGTAGGTATACCGTACATACATACATACACACACACCCGGGCTGGGGTACAGTAGCACAATCATGGCCCACTGCAGCCTCAACCTCCTGGGCTCAAGCGATCCTCCCACCTCAGCCTCCCTAGTAGCTAGGACTACAGGCACACACCACCATGCCCAGCTAATTTTTGTACTTTTTGTAGAGATGGGGTCTCGCTATGTTGCCCAGGCTGGTCTTGAACTCCTGGGCTCAAGTGATCCTCCTACTTTGGCCCCCAAAGTGCTGGGATTACAGGCATGAGCCACCGCATCCAGCTGCACACTCACTTTATATAGCTATAAAGTTCATATCAGACTTCTAGACATTGGTTACTCTGTAAAGTGGGGTTGAAGTTGGGACAGGGAAAAATGGGGAAACTTCCTTTTACTCTCTATTATTTTTATGACTATACTTAAAAGACTATCTAGGCAATCATAACTCAATAATGTGTTTTTAAAATAAAAAATAATTAAAAAGATAAAAAAATTAATCATTCATAGTTAATGAGAACAAAAAACAAGGAAGCAAAATCTTGCAGGATGAATTTCAATTCATCACATTCTGTGGTTGGCAGAACACTCACTGCTCTTTCATATACTCCATCTGTTAGTCCATTTTTTGCATTGCTATAAAGAAAATACCTGAGGCTGAGTGATTTTTAAAGAAAAAAGGGCTATATGGGCCCATGGTTCTACAGACTATATAGGAAGCGTAGTGCTGACATCTGCTCCTGGTGAAGGCCAGGAAGCTTCCAGTCATGGTGGAAGGCCAAGAAGAAGCCAGTGTATCACATGGCAAGAGGGAGCAAGAAAGAGAGAAGGAAGTTCCAAGCTCTTTTAAACAACCAGATCTCACATGAAGAGTGAGAACTCACTTATTACCGCAAGGATGGCACCAAGCCATGCATGAGGGATCCATCCTCACACTGGGGATTACATTTCAATGTGAGATTTGAAGGGGACAAACATGCAAGCCATATTACCGTCATAAAGGATCTTTCGGTCAGATGAGTCTGAGAAGCATTGTATACTTAATCTCCTCCTCGAAGACACCCAACATAAATTAGCACATTTATGTTGTTCTGCAGTTAAAAAAAATGTTTAAGTTTGTTGAACCATTGTTTCCAGACTTATTCGAATGTAATTTTGGCCTCAGCATATCTACATGCTCCTGTTGTCTCTGTCTCATTTGTATACCTCCTAAACACAAAGGACATATTCAAAGAGAGAGATGGTCCAAAGGGAGAGGACCCTGAAAGATAACAGACACAACAGTGTGATGGGGATACCTTTATTTTATCAAATATATAATCAACGGGGAACACATTTTGGGAAATACTGGCAGGTTCATTACTTTTATTCTATGACTAGAGCTCAAAACCCCAAGAAGTCACATGACTGTGAATGGGTATATGATTTGAAGTCCTTTCTCCCATCTCCCTCATATTATTTTCAAAAATATATTAGCTCTGGGCTGGTGTGGTGGCTCATACCTCTAATCCCAGCACTTTGGGAGGCTGAGGCGGGAGGATAGCTTGAGTCCAGGAGTTCAAGACCAGCCTGGGCTACATGGAGAGACCCCCATCTCTACTAAAACTAGAAAAGTTAGCTGGGCACGGTGGTGCACACCTGTGGTCCCAGCTACTTGGGAGACTGAGGCACAAGAATCGCTTGAGCATGGTGAGTGGTGGTTTCAGTGAGCCAAGATCATGCCACTGCACTCCAGCCTGGGTGACAGAGCAAGACCGTCTCAAATATGTATATATATATATACACACACACACACACACACACACACACACACTCTTAGGATGATAGAAATCAGATCAGAGGTTGCCTGGACAGAGGAGAGGAGGACGGACTGGGAAGGGCCATCATGAAGGTCGATATGTCATTACTTTACATTTTATTGGGATGTGATTTACCTGTGCATCAAAATTGACCCAACTGGAAATCTGTGCATTTTATTGTATGTAAACTCTACCTCAAGGAAATGAATCTAAGTAAATATATATATACACACATTCACTTGTCCCAACCTGAAGTTGGGACAGGGGGAAATGGGGAAACTTCCTTATACTCCCTATTCTTTTTATGACTATACTTAAAAGATTAATTAGGCAATCATATCTCAATAAAGTGTTTATATATATAAACATGTATATATGTGTTTATAAGCGCCTATATGTGTGTGCATGTATATATGTGTATGTATTTATATATATAAGCTCTGAAGAGATTTAAGAGGCAGAGTAGCATTGTGGCTAAAAGTATAGGCTCTAGAACAAAACTCCCTGGGTCCGTAATCCCAGTCCCTCCCTCTGCCTTCTGTGTACGTGACTTTGATCAAGTTCCTCACCCTGTCTGTCAGATGGGGATAATAATAGTACTAATGTTTCAGGCTTCCTCCATGAAGATTAAGTGGGTTGATAGAGATCATGCATTTAGATTGAAACCTGGCACACAATAAGTACTCAATAGATGTTAGCCTCTAATCTAGCCATAATGGTGCATTCAAGACATCTGCTCATTTCTGACTTTTTTTTTTTTTTGAGATGGAGTCTCGCTCTGTTGCCCAGGCTGGAGTGCAGTGGTGTGATCTCAGCTCACCCCAACTTTCGCCTCCTGGGTTCAAGCGATTCTTCTGCCTCCCAAGTAGCTGGGACTACAGGCACACGCCGCCATGCCCGGCTAATTTTTGTATTTTTAGTAGAGATGGGGTTTCATTATGTTGGCCAGGCTGGTCTCAAACTCCTGACCTCATGATCCGCCTGCCTCGGCCTCCCAAAGTGTTGGGATTACAGGCGTGAGCCACCGCGCCCGGCTAATTTCTGATTCTTTAAACCAAATATATATATATATATGTGTGTGTGTGTGTGTGTGCGCGCGCGTGCGCCCGCGTGTGCATATGTGTGTGTATACATACATATGTGTGTGTATACACACACTGATACACACATACATATATATACACATATATGTTGTAGGTTCCCAGACTGGAAACCTAGAAATATGTATTAAATATGAATTTAGTGTTTCAGTGCTTTGGATTTCTGTTACTATTCCTGCTAGCTAAAAAAAAGTATTGAGGTCATAATGGAAAGAAGGACATTGGAAAAAAAAAGAGAAGGACCAAAAAACCAAGACGACCGATTGAAATTAGAGGTGTTGGTACATCTCCTGGGGAGTCTACATTAAAGTCTTAAAATAGATGGACTTTAAACATCTATGACCCCAAAGGAGCTAGAGATGACCTTTCTTTAGAGTAACTGAAAGTGATGTCAAGTGGCTAAACAGCATCCTAAAGGGCTCCAGATGTAGCCTTCTGATGAAAGAGATCTACAGACAGAGAAGGTGAATGGACTAAGCCACATTTACGGCACTGAGCTGGAAACGGTTGTCGGATCATCTGTAGAAGGATGTGGAGACTGGGGTACCTCAACTAGTGCACAAGCTCCCTGTTATGGTCTGAAAGGGTGCAGAGACTTGTGACCCCACCTCATCCAGACCTGGGCCCAGTGCCGCTCCCCGAGCTGACCCACCCAAGCAATGCCTCTGATGTTTGGGACTACCCTCCTCAGCCCTTCCCTGTAGTGACGCTCAGTTGTTCCCCTGTAGCAGGTGTGCTCCTAAAGTGGACAGGTAGGTGATATTCTTTGATGGAGAAATCCATCCCCACTCCTTGGGCAGTGGCAGGAGAAAGAGGCCCAAAGTTCCTCTTGTGAGGCTGAGATTAAGATCCCAATGTCAGAGTTTCTGTTCTTTCATCCCCTCCTGCTCTGTACCACATCCCTTCATGAGTATGTCCTTGGTGTCAGAGACACAAAGAAGACATCAACTCTAAAAGTAGGTAAATCTCCCTGGGCCAAAACTAAAGTCAGAGAAGTCTGTCTTTTAATTTCAAAAGTCCTCACTGGATAATCTGATGCTGAAAATGACACGTGGGTTGTATCACCTATGCACAAGGAAGAAAGAATCGTTTCCACAGGTATCAAGATTGTGGGTAATGTTTCCCTTCTTCCATGAGTCTATGTGACTGTTTTCCAAAGCTCCATCGTGCCTGTCAGTGCCATTTATTGGATGGCTGCTCTATGTCTGTATTCTACACTGAAACATTGTATTATAACTCCCCACCCCTCTTTATTTCGACCAAAGGAGAGGTTTCAGGAGCTCAAAGAGGGTAAATAATTTGCCCAGGTCACACAGCTTTAAAGAGGCATACTCAGAAGAAGTAAATTTTAGTTTCAGCAGTGCCTGAGTCTGAGCTCTCCTCCCACCTTCAGAACCCTCTGGGGTCTCTTCTCCCAAATGCTGGGAACACAGCCCTTCTGCTGGCTTGGTTGATTCATCTCAATTGGAGAAGGGAGTCTGTGAAATTATACAACGCTCAACTTGTGAAGCTTCACATTTTGAGTTTCACACTTGAAGTTCTTTAGGCACGGTAAACTTTTTTGGAACACCATGAGGCATGAAAGCAGATGCCTCTGGAAATGAACTGTTTTCTATGACATGGTTTTCCAGACAGATCTGGGAAGCTCAGTCAAAGGAGAATGAACATCTTTGAAAATATCAAAAAGTCTATGTTACAGGGTGGATCTTCTCCGGGCTCAAAACTATTCATTTCTTTCTTTTTATTGAGGGCATATAAAATAAAAAACAAATTGCAAAAGAACTTCTGTTCTCCAGATGTCAAATCTATTATTTTCCTCCCAGCTGCTGCTGGGGGGATGTGGGGAGAAATCAGCAGGGACCCCTTTTCACTGTCCTTTAGCACGCTAGGGCATGCTCAATGCTGATGATGAAATATGTGGTTAAAAATGTTTAACCCTTTGTCCTACCCTCCCTCCTCCTCCCACTCAGCCCAGCACATGCACAAAAGAGCACAAATGTTACCCACACATAAGCACAAGCACCTACCAAGTCTCTTGTCAAAAGCCATTTTAGGATTGCAGCTACCAGATTGTTTGAATGATCTGCCTTCTTAGATTTTTTTACTAAGAGGATTGCGAGTTGATTCATACAAGGACTATGAAACTTGTGTGCCAGGAGTCTCAGCGCAAGAAATTTAAAAACTGCAAGTCTCACCCACCTAAATTATCCTTTTGGCTATTGTCATAGCCATTCAGCTACTTGGTTTCAGCTAAAGAGGCTGGGAGGACAGAAATTTCTCTGTCCCAGTAGGGGGTTAAGATGCAACAAAACATATATAGAACTAATAGGCTCCTGGGGGAAAGGTGGGGAAAAGTGTATCTTCATTTCCATTCCTCTGCCACTCCTCCGGGCTGCTGGGACCCTTTGGAAATCCAGAAAAAGAGTGTTGCTTCTCCACCAACGACATCCCCCAAGCCCAAGTCATCAGGCACAGGGCCGCCTCGGTGGGAAAGAGTGCTGACTCATGCCAGGGCAAAAGAAGATGCCCATATTTTTTAAAACTGCTGCCCTGTTCTTTTTCTGGAATGCTTTCTCTGTTGATTTGCTTGAAAAAATAAGCTTCTGGCCAGGCACGGTGGCTCAACCCTGTAATCCCAGCACTTTGGGAGACTGAGGCAGGCAGATCACCTGAGGTCAGGAGTTCAAGACCAGCCTGGCCAACATGGTGAAACCCCATCTCTATGAAAAATACAAAAAATAGCCAGGCATGGTGTTGGGCACCTGTAATCCCACCTATTTGGGAGGCTGAGACAGGAGAATCTCTTGAACCCGGGAGGAGGAGGCTGCAGTGAGCCAAGATCACACTACTGCACTCCAGCCTGGGCAACAGAGTAAGACTCTGTCTCAAAAAAAAATAATAAAATAAAAAAGAAAAAATAAGCTTCTTTGTACAGGCATTACTTTGTGGATAAAGATGTCACCTGAGATTCCAAAAAGCTCCCTCCTGACCCCCTCAGGTCGAGCAGCCTTCAGTGGGAGCTCTCTGTGAAGACCAGCTCCCGAATTTGCATATGATCCAGAGTCGTTTGCAGACTAAGACCAGAAACCAGGACTCTTTAAACCCTTTGTCCTACCCTTCCTCCTCCTGTAACTGGAGGAAAAGGGCAAAAAAATGCAAGAAGAACAAATGTTTTCAATTTAATTTTTTTTTTTGAGACAGAGTCTTGCTATGTTGCCCAGGCTGGGGTGCAGTGGCTATTCACAGGTGTGATCACAGTGCCCTGCGGCCTCACATTTCTGGGCTCAAGCAATCCTCCCACCTCAGCTTCCCGAATAGCTGGGATTACAAGAACACGCCACTGCACCCGCCAAGGGACAAATGTTTTCAATAAAGAGGACTTCATCACCTCAGTTTGATCTCCTGCCCCACGGCCCAGTTCCTGAGCTCATCAGGGTGACTAATTCAGGGAGGAATGGGGAAGCTGGTGGTAGAGAGAAGGCTCCCAAATCCCACCCAGATTGCCATCACCGCTTGCTAGCTGTACTTGCTCTTTTTTTTTTTTTTTTTTTTTGAGAGAGTCTTGCCCTGTTGCCCAGGCTGGAGTGCAGTGGCACAATCTCGGCTCACTGCAGCCTCCTCTTCCTGGGTTCAAGTGATTCTTCTGCCTCAGCCTCCCAGGGAGCTGGGACTACAGGGGTGTGCCACCATGCCTCGCAATTTTTTTTTTTTTTTTGTAGAATCAGGATTTCACCATGTTGGCCAGGCTGATCTCGAACTCCTGACCTCAAGTGATCTACCCGTCTTGGCCTCCCAAAGTGCTAGGATTACAGGCATGAGCCACCACGCCCAGCCTGTACTTGCTCTTAATCATCCCTCTTCCCTCTGTCCTCCAAGCTTCCCCAGAGTGGCGTTTCTAAAGTTCAAGTATGCTCACGTCATTCCCGAGTCACACTGTTTTGTGGCTCCCTACCGCCTACAGCTTTGATTCTCAGCCGTTGTTCTACCTCCACGACATTCTCACGTACAACACACCCCCAGAAGAAGACCTCTTATTATACTCTCAGTGATGTCAAGGTGCCCGGGTCTAAAAAGGGGCCCACCTTCCAGTTGAGAACCACTGACTTTTAATGTGCAAACTCCTTTGCATAGATTCAAGGCCCATGCCAGTCTGGTCCACATGGCCAGTCTCATCACATCCTCTGCAGCAAGTGCATTAGCATCCATATCATGCTCGGAACCAAGGACTGCAAACTCTTATGCTCGTAGGAATCCCAGCGTAACTTAAATGAATAAAAGGAGTTGAGTGAAAGAAAAATCAGAAATGGTGAAAACTATGGCAAGCTGAAGAGTTCATGTTCCAGTTTCATCCTCTTTATCCAGTTGTTAGGCATCAGGTCTTAGAGTCGTGAAAATATTTTCTTTCATTTGCTCATCAAACTTGCTCTACACCTCTTTGAAAATATTTGTAGTGGCCGGACACAGTGGCTCACGCCTGTACTCCCAGCACTTTGGGAGGCCGAGGCGGGTGGATCACCCGAGGTCAGGAGTTTGAGACCAGCATAGCCAACATGGTGAAACCCCATCTCTACTACAAACACAAAAATTAGCCAAGAGTGGTGGCGTGTGCCTGCCATCCCAGCTACTCTGGAGGCTGAGGCAGGAGAATCACTTGAACCTGGGAAGCCGCGGTTGCAGTGAGCCAAGATTGCACCATTGTACTCCATCTGGGCGATAGAGCGAGACTCCGTGTTAAGAAAAATAAAAAAGAAAATATTTGAACTACTTTTGTGATGCTCATTGCCATTTTCTACTCTGAATTGCAGATATTTGTGTATGTTTTAAAATCTGGTTTCAAGATTGTGGGTCTGAGGGGGACTATAACTAGAAGACTGCTTCCTTCTTTTTAGATGCTATGAAAGCATCCTCACTTATTTTTCCTTTTGTTTTCCCTGCATCTCCTTTTAGCAGGCCTGACTGGCAAAGCCATGCCTGGGTCAGGCAGCTCTTCTCCTCATTGTCTCATATGAACAGTCATACACATTCTCCTACTTCATTTTCAGCCTTTTTCAGTTCCATCTCATTGGCCTACTTAAGATCATAATGAACCTCGGCTGCGGAATGGGAAAATGGGCTGGCAGGTGGCAGTGGTGAGCGTGGGCGAAATTCCTGCAGACCCAGAATTTGTTTGCTTCAACATTTCATTTTCAAAGTCTACTTTTTTTCTTGCTTTCTGCTTTGGAGTTTCTTATATTACTGTAGTGTGATCAGAAGCATATAGATCTACTGTCAGAATAGATGAGAATAAAGGCCATTTGATTCCTCACTGCTACTGTGATGCGTGTGAAAGACAGTATTGAAAGAGGCACATCATTAGCACATTACCTCCATCCCAGAGGCTGCAAAGAGTCACAAGTGGGAGTGACAAGCCAGGTGAACAGGGAGAGGTGTCTGTAGTGAGCTCATCTCCCAAACAGAACTCATTATTCTAACGATTCCTAGAATTGCCTTCATTTCTCACCATGAGACTGCAGGTCCACCCACCTCAGAACTACCTGGGGTGATTATTCATACTGCTTTTCCACACCCGGACAATGTAAGTGCCAGGATTTCTGGAGAAGGGACTACGTATCTACATTTTTATTTACTTCTTATTTTTAATTGACAGATAAAAATTATGTACGTATGTATTTATGGTATACAGCATGATGTTTTGAAATATGTATTTATTGTGGAATGGCTAAATCAGCCTCATTAATATATGCATCATCTCATATACTTATTTTTTTGTGGCGAGAACACTTAAAATCTACTTGGCAATTTTCAAGTATAGGATACGTTGTTACTAACTATAGTCTCTATGTTGTACAATAATCTCTCAAACTTATTCCTTCTGTCTAGGTGAAATTTTGTGTCCTTTGACCAATATCTCCCCTAACGCCTCCCAACCCCCAGCCTTTGGTAACCACTATTCTACTTTCTGCCTCTGTGAGTACAAAACTTTTTTTAAAATGGGTTGTTTTTTTTTTTAATTTTTTAGAGACAGGGTCTTGCTTTGTCACCCAAGCTGTAGTGTAGTGGTGTGATCATAGCTCGCTGCAGCCTCAAACTCCTGGGCTCAAGCAATTCTCCCACCTCAGCCTACTGAGTAACTGGGACTATAGACACATGCCACGTTGCTTGGATAACTTTTTAAAACTTTTGGTAGAGACAGAGTCTCACTATGTTGCACAGGCTGGTCTTGAACTCCTGGCCTCAAGTGATCCTCTTGCCTTAGCCTCCCAAAGTGCTAGGATTACAGGCGTAAGCCACTGTGCCTGGCCCTGAGTTCAACTTTGTTAAATTCCACATAGAAGTGAGAATATGTGGTAATTGTCTTTCTGTGCCTGGCTTATTGCACTGAACTTCTCCACATTTATCTACAAATGGCAGAATCCTTCTTTTTTTTAAAGGCTGAATGGTGTTCCACCAGGTACACATACCACATGTTCTTGATTAATTCATCTGTCCGTGGACAGCTAAGTTGATTATCTTGGCTACTGTGAATTGTGGTGCAATGAACGTGGGGATTCAGTGAATCTGCATTTTAACAAGTTACCCAGCTGAAGCTCATGCTGTCCTCCTCTGAGAACTGCTGAATTGCAGAATCGTATCATTGAGTCTCAGTGAGTCCTTCGCACTCAATCAAGGTCTCCCGCAGGGAACCGGACTAAGAACAGGGCTTGAGGTTAGAACCTGGTCCTGCCATGTGTTGGCATATGACCGTAAGAAAGCAGCTTAACCCTTCAGTACCCCAGTGTCCTCTTCTATAAGAACAGAAGATAACGGCAGTACCTATTCCTTGGGGATGTTTTAAGAATTAAATAAATTAATGCATATCAAGTACACTAATACGGCACACAGTAAGTGCACAATAAATGATAGCTCTCATTTCCTGCCCAATCCAGTGTTTCCCAAATGTCATTCATAGGCTGTCTTCACAATTTTTGCCATACTTGCATAACTCTCTACTAGTATTTTTACTAAATACCTTACCCCCTTTTTTAGCATCATCCTAAAAAGTGATGCCTGGGGAATTATTTGATATACGGTTATATTTTTAAAACATTAAAATTGATACCAGCAACTGAGTGTGGTGGCTCACGCCTGTAATCCCAGCATTTTGGGAGGCCAAGGTGGGCAGATCACTTGAAGCCAAGAGTTCGAGACCAGCCTGGCCAACATGGCGAAATCCCATCTATGCTAAAAATACAAATATTAGCTGAGCATGGTGGCACATGGCTGTAATCCCAGCTACTTGGGAGGCTGAAGCACAAGTATCGCTTGAACCTGGGAGGCAGAGGTTACACTGAGCTGAGTGAGATCAAGCCACTGCACTCCAGCCTGGGTGACAAAGCGAGACTCTGTCTCAAAGAATAAATAAATAAACTTAAATTTAAAAAAATTGATACAGGCCAGGTGTGGTGGCTCACACCTGTAATCCCAGCAATTTGGGAGGCCAAGGCAGGAGAACTGCTCGCATCCAGGATTTTGAGACCAGCCTAGGCAGCATAGTGAGATCTTGTCTCTCCACACACACACACACACACAAATGTTAAAAAAATTAGTGGGGCATGGTGGTGCACACCTGTAGTCCCAGCTACTTGGGAAGCTGAGGTGAGAGGATCGCTTGAGCCCAGGAGGTGGAGACTGCAGTGAGCCGTGATCCCACCACTGCATACCAGCCTGGGAAACAGAACATAAGACCCTGTCTCAAGAAAGAATCTCAAAAAAGAAAGAAAAGATATTGATACATAACTACTAAAATTTCAAAATGTTGATTTTAGGTACCACCATGGTATGTCAACCACTGTCAGGAAACATCGATCTCATCCAACTTCAGTTCCGGCAACTGAGGCTCAGAGTGGTTAAGTGGATTTTCAAAGGTCACGCAGGGAGTTGCTGGAAAAGCCAGAAATACAGGAATTCAGATTTCTTTCTAACTAGGCCAGGGCTCTTTATTTCACATCAACCTGCTGGTTTTACTGCGGTCTTCAAAGGCACATTGGAAAGTACTGAAAAAGGAACATCCTTTTGTTAGCCTGACATTAGGAAACTGAAAGAAACCTTATGTATTAAATAGGCTACAAAGGAAACCTCCCTTTAGCATTAAGCAGAAGAGGACGTTGAAAGCATAGGTTCACCTCATTTCACCCCTTCCAGACCCAGGGTGGGCGCTGGATAACGGTGCACAGGGCGGGTGAGGCTGAAGAGGCCCAGCCCTAGCAGTGCCACGTGCCAGGCCCCCAGCAGCTGTGACTCGCAATGACCGATGATGCTGGAGACAGGAGTCTGCCAAGGATGACAGCAGCTGGGAGCACGAGTTTTAGCGTCAGATGGGCCTGGGTTCTAACCCGCCTCACCACTCGAAAGCTTGACCTTGGGCAGCTTACTCAGCCTTTTGGAACCTCAGTTCCCTCATCTGTAACATCCCCACAGGTTGCTGAAAAAATTAAGTACTAGCTAGAGAAAATGCTTAATACAACAGAGGTAGCTTTTATTTTTACTTCATGGTGCATTTCCCTAGGTTGAATGATCATATGCCATGAAATACAAGTAGCTTTTAACCACAGCTTCAATGTATTAGGAGATAGGAAACTTGTTAAACTGAATACTTAGACCTTAAATGTCTTTTCTAATCATGTGAGTCCACAATTCGAAGTATCTTTAATACAAATGCAATTACTTTACAAAAGTCAAGTCTTCAGGAAATAAAACTGAGCACCACATTAAGCTAATTATTACTGTTTTTTAAGGGTTTAATATTGAAGATGTAGTAGATATCTGATTTTCCTTGGAGAGACATTTATGCCTTACTTGCAGCTGATCCATGAGTGGACACATACCCAAGCCTGACCAATCAGCATTTTCTAACACCTAGACATAGACATTTGCTGTAAGTCCATTCAGTCAGAGCCAATCCTGCACTCTGAGGAAAGTAAGCACTCTGTCTTCTAGCTGTGGGCCTAGAGCTGCTGAGAGCCATCCTGCAACCACGAGAGAAGACTTTCCTGGCAATGGCACCATCAAGAGGAAAGGAGAGCAGAAAGATGTAAATAGATCAAGAATCGATGAACTTGTTTGAGTTCCTGGACCCAGCCATACCTGAATGTCATCTATCACTATACTTATCAGTATGTGAGCCAATAAATTCCCTTATTGGCTTATCTATTGAGATAGATTTCTTATTACTTACAATCAAAATACTCTCATCAATAAAATAGGCAATATGATTTGGAAAATATTTTTGGAAAAATACAGAGAAACTTAACGAACATGTTGTTCACCCAAAGTATTCCTATGACAAACAAAGAGGAGAGAGAGGTTTCAGAGGACTCAGCCATCATATTTTGTGACAATCCATCTTGGTGAGAGATTTTCTTGCTAGTACTATGCTTTTATTCTGCTAACTGAGACCCTGCAAACTTTTCTACCAACCTACTCCCATCTCAGAAGAGCTTGACTTTGTAACCCTGGAAGTCACCACATGAAGATGATGAACAAATCCATCACTCCAGAAGTGTCCCCATGTCCCTTTGTAATCCTTCTTGTTCACTCCTCCATCCCTCTCACCTCTAAGTAACCTCTGATCTGCTTTTTGTCATTATAGATTAGTTTGCATCTTTTGGGGCATTATATAAATGGAATGATACTATATATTCTTTTTGTCTGGCTTCTTTCACTCAGTGTAATTATCCGTATTGTATGTGCATCAATAATTCATTTTTAATTGCTGAATAGTATTCCAGTGCACAACAATTTTTTTTTTCTTTCATGGAGACATGGTCTCATCATGCTGCCTAGGCTGGTCTTGAACTCCTGGGCTCAAGCTATCCACTCAGCTCACCCTCCTAAAGTGCCGGGATTTATATATGTGAGCCACCGTGCCTGGCCCATTGCACAACAATGTATCTATTTTCCTGTTGATGGACATTTGAGTTGTTTCCACTTTCAGGTTATTGAAAATAAAGCTACTATAAATATTTGTGTACAAGCCTTTGTACGGGCATATGCGTCCCATTCTCTTGGTTAAATACGTAGGAATAGAATGGCTGTGTCATATGGTAGATGTATATTTAACTTTTTAACAAACTGTTTTTCCAAAGTAGTTGTATCACTTTACATTCTATAAGAAAAAGTTCCAGTTGCTCCACATCCTCACCAAAATGTGGTGTTGTCACATCTTCATTTCAACCATTCCAATAGGTGTGTGGTAGCATCTCATTGTGGTTTGAATTTGCATTTCTCTAGTGACTAATAATATTGAGCATCTTTTCATGTACTTATTTGCCATCTGGATGTCTTTTTTTGTGAAGTCTGTTTATGTATTTTGCCCATTTGTTAACTGGGTTACTTGGTTTCTAGTTAAGTCTTTAGATTCTTTATATATTCCTATATCAGACATGTGATTTGCAAATATTTACTTTCAGTGTCTCATCTTTTCCTTCTCTTAAATGAATCTTTTGGCGAGCAGTTCCTAATTTTGATGAAGTCTAGCTTATCAATTTTTTCTTCTATGAATTGTGCTTTTGTCATCTTACCTGGAAAATCTTTGCCTAACTCAAAGTCACAATGATTCCCTCCCATGTTTTCTTCTAGAAATTGTATAGCTTTAGGTTTTACATTTAGCCTTATGATCTATTTTGAATTAATTCTTATATATGGTGCAAGGTATAGATCAAAGTTGATTAAATAATATGCAACAAAGATATGAATATCTAATTGTCTCAGCACCATTTTTTAAGGGAATTATCCTTTTTCCACTGAAGTACCTTTTTACCCTTGTTGAAAATCAGTTGACCAAGTATGTGTGAGTTTATTTCTGAACTCTCTAGTCTACCTGAACATTGCTTTTTAATTTTTTTATTATGGTGAAAAATATATATAACATAAAATTTGCCATGTTAGCCACTCTTAATTTTACAATTCAGTGGCATTAATGTTAATCGCAGTGTTACGCAACCGTCACCACTATTTTTTCCAAAATGAACATTTTTTTAACCTCACTTTTTTCTTTAAAAATCTTGGGAACTTTGAATTGTATTCCATAATAACTCCCAGTTTTGTTTTAATATAAAAAATAATGTTGCCTTTCTAGAAAGATGAGCTATGTTTAGCCTGTAGCTTTGTGTGATTCCACAGCCTCCCTCCTTCCCTAGGGTGTGTAAACACCCATTGCAGAACCTCAAAAGAAAGCAGAGAATTTACAGGGACCTTGGAGGTCTTCTAGGAACGCCCCTTTGTTTTAGAGATGTGAAAAGTGAGAACCCAGATCACAGGGCTGGTAAGTGACACAGCCAGCTGAAAATAAGAAATGCTATTTTGGGGCTGCTGGAGGGTTTGCACCCAATCCTGATGGCCTCCCCTCTATGTGATCTGGCTTTGGTGAAATCAACTCTCCTCTGCCTCAGGACACCAGAAAAGTAAAGCAATGCAATCTTCCTCAGAGGGTTTCACCAAGGGGTAAAAATGCCTCATCGTCAACAAAAGTGGGAGATCAGGGAGAGAAAAGGACAGCTACCCATAGGTTTCTAACCATTAAAAAGGCAGCCATTTGGGAGAGAACGCTTCAAAAGAGCTTGAGCACAAGTCAACGGCAACACTGAGCAGCTCTGCCCCTCCTCAGGATGGATTGCCGACTGCGGGTTCAAATAGAAAGCAGCCCTATTTACAGGCCTGGTTGAAGAATGCTGCTGAGCAGTCTCTCCTCTCCTCTTAATTCTTGACTATTATTATAGTGGGCCTTTCCCTCCAAACACTGGGAATTGTGATCTAACCTATCATGTGAAGTGGAGTTTCCTAGTATTCTTGGAAATATTTAGAAAGCAGTACCCCAATCAATCAGCAGCCCTGCTCATAAATGCAAATTTTCTGAACAAGAAACATCCAGAGTTTCTTTCAATGGCTCACCCTTTCAGAGCACTTACTATGGTGCTAACATTCTAAGCACTTTTCATATGTATCGCAGCTCAGTGAGGGCTAGACATGGTGGCTCATGTCTGTAATTCCAGCACTATGGGAGGCCGAGGTAGGAGGATTGCTTAAGTCCAGGGATTCAAGACCAGCCTGGGCAACATAGGGAGACCCGATTTCTACCAAAAAAAAAAATTTTTTTTTAATTAGGCAGGTGTGGTGGCACTTGCCTATGTTCCCAGCTACTTGGGAGGCTGAGGTAGGAGGATTGCTTCAGCTAGGAGATCAAGACTGCAGTGAGCCGAGTCACGCCACTGTACTCCAGCCTGGGCAACAGAGGGAGACCCTGTCTCAAAAACAACAGCAACAGCGAACTCAGTGAGATGGGAACTATTATTTTTCTCATTTTAGAGAAGAAATGGAGGCACAGAGAGGTTAAATACATTGCCAAAGGTCACACAGCTCACCTAAAGTGTCTGAGTCCAGAGGCCTTAACCACCTCCACAGGCACCTCCAATCAACACTGCCGTCTCAGAGACGTCTCAGAGACAGGTGTGAACATTTGACGCTCCCTGTGAGCAGAGTTGCTGAGCATGCTGGTGACCACTTGGAAAAATACATGAAGCCGGGGAGTGAAGAGAGGCCGAGGGCCTGCTCCCTGGTGGGCTCTGAGTCACGCAGGTCAGCCAGGCCTGGCCGGCTCAGCCTGTCACCATCAGCTGTCTCTGTACTCTGCTGCACAGCAGGGCTGGGCTCGAAGATGGGAACTGCGATTTACAAGCTCTCGGGCAAAGTCAACTTTCAGGTGAAGAAAACTCACATACCTGGTAGGTTACCCTTGCTTCGGATGGTCTGAGGGCACCAGGGCTGCTGGACAGAATAAGTCCCCATGTTGGTTCAATTGTTTGTGCCTTTGATGTTACAGAAAGACTCAGCTGGCTTTCAGGGCTAGGGATGAATGCTTCAGCCAGGCCGGCTGTTTTGATTTCTTGTCATCTGAGTTCATTTATAAGCCATTTCACAAGTAAGTTTTATTTCTTGTAGGCAAATGTGCTTTCAAATGTTGCATGAGTTAAACAAAAGATGAAGACAACAGGGTTCTGCAGCTTCTTTCTATTACCAGACAGCTCAGGAGGTTTCATTTGCCATAACAGATGTAACATTAACTCCAGCGTTATTTTGACCAGTTATAAATATAAAGGACAAGTGTTTTGCAGTTCAGATTCTTCCTAAAAAGACTCAAGAACTTTCAGGCTAAAGCCATGGCTCCCAGGTCTTTCTCAGGAAGCAACAGAAAATGCATGCAGGCTTGCAGTCCTGGAAGGAGAATTGTGGGAGGTGCCCAGGTAATAGCAGTGCACCTATAAAATGCTTGGTAGAGCTTGGGGCTTCCTGCGGCTTCGGGAAATGGGTAGATCTTTATTATTAACAAAATCTAAATAAAGCTTTAACAGAAATTAAATATCAAGGCGGGGCAATGTGGCTCATGCCTGTAATCCTAGCACTTTGGGAGGCCAAGGTAGGAGGATTGCTTGAGCCCAGGAGTTTGAGACCAGCCTGGGGAACACAGCAAGACCCCACCTCTAAAAAAAATTTTGTTTTAATTAGCTGGGTGTGGTCGTGGGCACCTGTAGTCTCAGCCACTTGGAAGACTGAGGCAGGAAGATTGCTTGAGCCCAGGAGTTCAAGACTGTGGTGAGCTATCATTGCATCACTGCACAACCAGCCTGGGCAACAGAGCAAAACTCTGTCTCTAAAAAAATAAAAGAAAAGACAGCCTGGGCAACATAGGGAGACCCCATTTCTACAACAACAGCAACAACAACAACAACAAAAAACCTAGCCAGGCATGGTGGTGTGTGCTTAAGGTCCCAGCTACTTGGGAGGCTGAGGTGAGAAGATCGCATGAGCCCAGGAATTTGAGGCTGCAGTGAGCTGTGATCGTGCCACTGCACTCTAGCCTGGGCGACAGAGTGAGATCCTGTCTCAAAAATAAAATAGAATAATAAAAGAAAATAAATTAAATATTAAGTAAAAGAGGGGATTTCCCACTTTACTCTCACCAGTGGCTGATAAATGACCAACCCCAAGGCTAGTAAGGACCTCTGCAAGGCTGGTAGGAGGAAGGAGGGAGCTCACAAGGAGCAGGTGTATGTGTGTGTATGAGAGAGAAAGAGAGAAGAGAGAGACAGAGAGAGACAATGTGTATTTTTAGGGTGGGAAGGGGTGGAATGGACTTGAAGAGGAATTCTACCGGATCTTAAGCCATGACCTGCTTGTTTGTGGGTAGCGAGATGCCTGTCTTCATGCAAAGCTATAGAAAATGTCGCCAGGCTGTGTGTTTGCCATGTGACCATGTTACTACCATTATCTAGAGGCTGTTACAACACCAGTAAGTAGTTGTATTTCTAGAATAGCTTGCCTAGTAGTAAGGCACAGCATTACCATATTTCCTCATCTCTAAGGCACCGTCTATTGCGACGTACGCCGTCACTTTATGTACCACTAAGAAAGGTAAATGCAGTCAATTTCAGCACGTCATGTCATTGATGATAAAATGGATGCTCATTTCAGAGACGTTTACATGTAAAAAAAAAAAAAAGAAAAATACTTTTTAATATAGATGAAATTCAGTAGATGGCAGTCCAAAGTTCCTTTGAGTCTTATAAGTCAGTGCTAATACCGTAAATCGGTGGACCGTATAAGAGCATTCCATTCTATTAAAATTACATTTATGGCCAAGCATTGTGGCTCCTGCCAGGAGTTCAAGGCTGCAATCACGCCACTGCACTCCAGCTTAGTTGATGGAGTGAGATTCTGTCTCTAAAAAAAAAAAAAAACAAAAAAAAACAAAAAAAACAACATTTACAATAAGGGATAAATAGCTCCCCTTTTTTTTTTGGAGACACAGTCTTGCTGTGTTGCCCAGGCTGGAGTGCAGTGGTGCAATCATGGTGCACTGCAGCCTCAACTTCCCAGGCTCAAGTGATCCTCCCACTTCAGCCTCCTGAGTAGCTGAAACTACAGGTACACGCCACCACATCAGCTAATTTTTTGTATTTTTTTGTAGAGACAGGGTCCCTCCGTGTTGCCCAGGCTGGTCTCGAACTCCTGGGCTCAAGCAATCCTCTCACCTTGACCTCCCAAAGTGCTGGGATTACAGGCATGAGCCACTGTGTCTGGACATGCACAGGTTTTGTTTTCACTTTTTTTTTTTTTTTTAGACGGAGTTTTGCTCTTACTGCCCGGCAGGAGTGCAATGGCGTGATCTCGGGTCACTGCAAACTTTGCCTTCCAGGTTCCAGTGATTCTCCTGCCCCAGCCTCCTGAGTAGCTGGGATTACAGGCATGCACCACCACACCCACCTAATTTTGTATTTTTAGTAGAGAGAGTTTCTCCATGTTGGTCAAGCTGATCTCAAACTCCCGGCTTCAGGTGATCCGCCCTCCCCGGCCTCCCAAAGAGCTGGGATTACAGGCGTGAACCACTGCGCCCAGCCTGTGTTCACTTTTTTTTTTTTTTTTTTGAGACGGAGTCTTGCTCTGTCGCCCAGGCTGGAGTGCAGTGGCGCAATCACAGCTCACTGCAAGCTCCACCTCCTGGGTTCACACCATTCTCCTGCCTCAGCCACCCGAGTAGCTGGGACTACAGGCGCCCACCACCATGCCCAGCCAATTTTTTTGTATTTTTAGTAGAGATGGGGTTTCACCTTAGTAGCGACTTGTTAGCCAGGATGGTCTCCATCTCCTGACCTCATGATCTGCCCGCCTCGGCCTCCCGAAGTGCTGGGATTACAGGCATGAACCATCGTGCCCAGCCTGTTTTCACTTTTTTAAAGTAGGTTTTTAATGGAAGAAAATAGTGGGTCTGTTGTAGGCTGACATTGTAGAGATAAAAGTTAAAAATAATTATGATGGAGAAACAAAAATGCATCAAAAGAATAAATGTTTCCTGTGTTGTTAGTGAATTCCCTCTTAGAATACTGTTGACCAGCACACAGCTCTCTAATTCAATTTGTCTGTGTTGGTTTTATTGCCACATAGACACACATAAATAATAACATAATAACTTTATTCTATTTCTCAAATAAGAAAGGAGAGCCTGGGGACTTAAAAAAATGGTGCATAGTCTTCAAAGGAGAAGCACATGGTATAAGGAATTGAAATGAATCATATATCCCATTCTATTTTGAATTTAAATAAGGAATTATATAGGATTTCAGTTCTAGTTCCATTTTGGGTAGAAAACAGAAGATAAGCAGGCAGGTGAGGGATTCAGTGCCCCTTTCCCTTCAATATCACATCTATGTTTTACTGAATAATAAAATACATAGCTGGTGGTCACATCTCTGTTCTTTGCAGGCAAGATCCAGTCCTATTACTCACCCCACTGCCTGGCAGAACACAGTTAAACTTCTTGAAGAAATGGCCTACGCCTACAAACCCACTCCCTTACCTCTCATTTACTTCAAGGCGAGGTCTCTTTGCCCCTAGACTTCCTGACGGCCAGATCGCCTGTGCTGGATTCCGTGCTCATCTTCTTGACTTCTCTATGGCACATCACATTGCTGACCAATTGTTTTCTTGAAGCCTTCTTGGATCTTGACTTCCTTACCCCACACTCTTGCCTATTTCTCCCCCTATCTCTCTGACTTTTCCTTCTCGGTCCCCCTCAATGCTCACCTTCCTCTGAGCACCTCTTCAGAAGCAGTATTCTCTCCTTGCCCTAGTTCTTACTAAAATAGAAATAGCTGCCAGTTTGTGTAAACTCCAACTCTAGAACATTCTAGAACTTAACATGTACATCATTTAAGGCTCATAAGACCCCGTGAGGCCCCTGCTATCCCCTCTGTCTCACAAACAGTAAGTTGAGGTTCTGAGTAGGATAGTAATGGGTGCAAAGTCTCACAGCTAAAAAGAGGTAGAGACAGAATTCAAAGCCAGTCTGTCTGACACACAAACTGTGCTCTTTCCAAAAATAGGTCACCCTCTCTCAGACTGCTCTCAGTCACACCCTTGACTTCCCATACAACTTAATAAGCTAAACGACTCCCAATCTCCCAACCCCATCTCAGCTCTCCCTCCTGAAGATTCACACGTCCAACTTCTTACTCAACATCTCTGCCCAGTTCCACTGGCATCTGAAGCTTAAACTGCCCAGAACTCAATCTTTACCCAGAACTCAATCAGTGTCTTTACCTTAAGAAAGGCAACCGGGAAGTCATTTTAGAGTCCTCTCTTCCCATATCAAAATCCTGACAATACTGGCTGTCTTCATTTTCTAGGGCTGCCATAACAAAATACCACAGACTGGGTTGTTTAAACAACAGAAAATCTTCTTCTCCTAGTTCTGGAGGCTGGAAATCCAAGATCAACGTGTCTGCAGGTTTGGTGTCTTCTGAGACCTCTCCTCTTGGCTTACAGATGGCCACCTTCTTGCTGCATCCTCACATGGCCTCCTCTTCGTCTTGGCCTGTGTGTTATCTATGTCCTACTCTCCTCCTCTTTTTTTTTTTGAGACAAGATCACTCTGTCACCCAGGCTGGAGTACAGTGGCATAATCACAGCTCACAGCAGCCTCAATCTCCCAGGCACAAGCAATCCTCCCACCTCAGCCTCCCAAGTAGCTGGGACTACAGGTGCGTGGCCTCATGCTAAGATAATATTTTTCTATTTTTTGTAGAGATGGGATCTCTTCCTATGTTGCCCAGGCTGGTCTCAAACTCCTGGCCTAAAGCGATTCTCCCATGTCAGCTTCCCAAAGGGTTGAGATTGCAGGCATGAGCCACTGTGCCCGGCCTTAGTTTCCTCTTCTTGTAAGAGCACTAGTCATATTGGATTAGGGCTCATCCACGTGACCTCATTACATCTTAACTACCTCTTTAAATGGCCTGTCTCCAAATACAGTCACCTGTTGATGTGCTAGTGGTTAGGACTTCAACTTCTGAAATTTGGAGGCACACGACTCAGCCCATAACACTGGTTTTCAGGCATCTGTCAAATTTGACTTTCCATCTTCAGCTCTAATTGCCACCCTTTTAGTTGAGAACTGTGCCATTTCTCACAATTATAATATTCTCACCATCATGACTATTATGCTTTATAAATAATATTGTTCTGATTATAAAATAATTACATGAGCTCTGTAGAAAACACACACAAAAAAACACAAAACATAAAATCTCTGTAATCTCAACAACCAAACATAATTAGAATTGATCATTGGCATATATCCTTATCTTTTTTCTATGTATATATTTTTAAAAATTGGGGCCAGGCGCCATGGCTCATGCCTGTAATCCTAGCACATTGGGAGGCTGAGACGGGAGGATCGCTTGAAGTCAGGAGTTTGAGACCAGCCTGGGCCAATGGTGAAACTCCGTCTCTACTAAAAAATACCAAGAAATTTGCCAGGCCTGGTGGTGCATGCCTATAATCTCTGCTACTCAAGAGGCTGAGTCAGGAGAATCACTTGAACCTGGGAGGCGGAGGTTGCAGTGAGCCGAGATCGTGCCACTGCACTCCAGCCTGGGTGACAGAACGAGACTCCATCTCAATAAAAATAAAGATTGGAATTGTCTTAGTATGTTTTGCATTGCTATAACAGAATATCGCAGAATGGGTAATTAAAAAATAAAAGGAATTTATTTCTTACAGTTCTTCAAGCTGGTAAGTTCTAGGTCAAGGGGCATCTGGTGAAGTCCTTCTTGCTGCATCATAACATGGCAAAGGGCATCACATGGCAAGGGGGCAAGAGCATGTGTGTGAGCTCAGGTGTCTCTTACTCTTCTTATAAAGCCACCGGTCTCATCATGGGGGCCCTACCCTGATGGCCTCACCTAATCCTAATTACTTCCCAAAGGCCTCACCTTCAAATACTATCAACACATGAATTTGGGAATTAAGTTTCCAACACATGAAATTTGGGGGACACATTCAAACCATAGCAGAATCATAACATATCTTCTCTTTTGTAATTTGATTGTTCCCATTAACAATTTCTTGCCTGTGTGCGGTGGCTTATACCTGTAGTCCCAGCACCTTGGGAGGCCAAGGGGGCGGATCACTTGAGCCTAGGAGTTCAAGACCAGCCTAGGCAACATTGTGAAACCCTATCTCTCCAAAAAATACAAAAATTAGGCAAGCATGGTAGTATATGCCTGTAGTCACAACTACTTCGGAGGCTGAGGTGGGAGGACTGCTTAAACCCAGGTGGTTGAGGCTGCAGTGAGCTGTGATCGCCCACTGCACTCCACCCTGGGCAATAGAGTGAGACCTTGTCTCAAAAGAAAAAAAAAATTTCTCATACCATTAAATATTATTATTCTCCAACATTATTTACTGATCACTTCACAATATTCCATCATACAGACAGACCAATAATAAACTTATTATTAAATCAGTTAATATAATTTATTATTAAATCTGTTAATATAGTCTATCTGTATGATGGAATATTGTGGACATGTGGGTTTCAGGCAGTCCCATCACTCATAGCCCATAGAATGGTCTTTTTATCTCGATGGCTTACATACGTATCTTCAGAGAACTGAGTTCAGATTCATTCATTGCCGTTGCTTCTCTCCTTACTGCCTGTTTTATCTGAAGCTTAACCCTGTGTTATAATTTTAGAAACAATGAGATAGTTTGCAGACTAATGGCTTCATTTTAAGTAGTATCTGATGTGAAGTTTACAGCTGAAGCCAATTGGAGTTCTTTCTTAAGACGGCTCCTTAAAAATTTCAATATGTTAGAACTGTCTTGAGTGGGTTACATTACTAGACTCTTGATGAGAGAAATCTATTTGCTGGTGAATAAAATTGTGGCAGCTCTTATTTATGTGTCTTAATGTGGCTAAGGTAAATGTTTTTAAAATACTTACTTTGGAAACAGTTTGATAGTTCCTCAAAAAGTTAAACTTAGAATTACTATATGACCCAGCAATCCAACTCCAAGGTATATACCCAAGAAAATGGAAAACATTACGTTCACACAAAAACTTGTCCATGAATGTTTGGCTATTATTTATAACAGCCAAAGAGGGGAAACAGCCTAAATGGCCATCAACAGATGAATGAATAAACAAAATGTGTTACATTCATATAAAGGAATATTATTCAGCTGTAAAAAGAAATAAAGAACTGATATATGCTACAACATGTATGAATTTTGAATATTTGATAGGTGAGGCTGTGCTAGTGGCTTATGCCTGTAATCTCAACACTTTGGGAGGCCAAGTCAGGAGGATCGCCTGAGCCTAGGAGGTCGAGGCTGCAGTAAGCTGTGATTGCACCACTGCGTTTGGTGACAGGGTCTCAGTCTGTTGCCCAGGCTGGAGTGCAGTGGTTGAACACAGCTCACTGCAGCCTCGACCTTCTGGGCTCAAGCGATCCTCTCAACTCAACCTCCCGAGTAGCTGGGACTACAGGTGTGTGCCACCACACCTGGCTAATTTTTGTATTTTTTTGTAGAGATAGGGTCTTGCCATGTTGCCCAGGCTGAAATTTTTTTTTTCTAAGTAAGGCCAGTGTGGTGGCTCATGCCTGTAATCCTAGCACTTTGGGATTACACTTGGGAACCTCCACCTCCCAGGTTCAAGCGATTCTCCTACCTCAACCTCCCAAGTAGCTGGGACTATAGGCACCCACCACCACATCTGGTTTATTTTTGTATTTTTAACAGAGACGGGGTTTCGCCATGTTGCCCAGGCTGATCTTGAACTCCTGGGCTCAATAGATCCACCCGCCTTGCCCTCCCAAAGTGCTGGGGTTACAGGCATGAGCCACAGCGCCCGGCCAATGTTGTCTTAATTTAAAACTTGCAAAAAGAAAAAAAAATGTATTGTAGCCTAATCTCCTGTCTTTGTGAAAGATATTCAGTGATATCATGATTGAATTTCAGAGGAGGCCAAGATAGTCTAGGTTTAAATGGCTCTGCCTTGTGAACAGATGGGCCCCACACAAACTCATTTTTATTACTCCAGGTTGGATGCTGGCTTTTTGAGCAGGGGAGGGGGTTCAATTTCCCTTGACCTGTTGGATGAATAAAGAACGACATAGACCTAACTGGGAACCTAATGTGCTTTCTCTTTCAGAGGGTAAATATATATGCCATGCTCACTGCCGAGACCTGGTACATCTGGATTATCCACAAAATGGGAAAGTATCAAGCTGCATGCCGACTTCTGAAGTAAGATATTCAAGCAAAAAGAACGGTCAGGTAAGCACTATTGGTGCTTGTGGACATCGTGCGTTTCGGTCACTCCCATCACTCATACCCCAAAGAATGGTCTTTTTATCTCCATGGCTTACGTATGTATCTTCAGAGGATCGAGCTCAGGTTCATGCATTGCCATTGCTTCTCTCCTTGCCGCCTGTTGCATCTGAAGCTTAATCTTGGGTTATAATTTTAGAAACAATAAGATAGAGCATATCAGTAGTTTTATCCAACAGATTTGTCATAAGATATGAGGCTTTCATCTGCATGATTACTTGTCACATTCAGAATGCAATCTTGTTAACAGACATACTTCCTGCTGCGGAAAATAGGACATGAAATGTAAATGTGTGTGTTGATTTTTTTTTTAATCCGATGAAGAGCCTGAGCGTGTAGGAGTTTGAGACCAACCTGGGCAACATGGTGAGACCCGCATCTCTACAAAAAATAAAAATAAAAATAAATTAGCTGGGTGTGGTGGCATGTGCCTGTGGTCCCAGCTACTCAACCCAGCTACTCAGGAGGCTGAGGCAGGAGGATCACATAAGCCCCAGAGGTGGAGGTTGCATTAAGCTGAGATTCTGCCACTGTACTCCAGCCTAAGTGACAGAGTAAGATCCCACCTCAAAAAAAAAAAAAAAAAAAAAAAAAAAAAAAAAAAAAAAAGAGCCTGAGCATGAACACTGTGCTGGGGAAATCCGTCAGTTTTTACTGATTAAAGCAAAGATCTTCAGCTAGTAGAACTAGTAGATCATGATCTACCGCCTAGATGATCCTCAACCTGGTTTCAGCCAGCACATCCATTCTCACTTTGTTCTCCTGGTTTGCTGAGAGACCAGAAGGGAAGGGGTACAGCTGGCAGTGATGCCTGCTCCTCTGCAGACTCAACTATAGCATCCCCTCTCCTGACACATCAAGGTTCTTCTTAAAAGGTGGGCTATTTTTTTGGCCAAGCACAGTGACTCATGCCTGTAATCCCAACACTTTGGGAGGCCGAGGTGGGTAGATTACTCAAGGCCAGGAATTCAAGACCAGCCTGGGCAACATGGCAAAACCTCATCTCTACAAAAACAACAAAAATTAATGGGGCATGGTGGTGAGAGGTGACAGCATGCTGGCAGCCCTTGCTCACTCTTGGCGCCTCCTCGGCCTCGGCGCCCACTCTGGCCGCACTTGAGGAGCCCTTCAGCCCACCGCTGCACTGTAGGACCCCCTTCCTGGGATGGTCGAGGCCGGAGCCGGCTCCCTCAGTCTGCAGGGAGGTGTGGAGGGAGAGGCACCAGCGGGAACCGGGGCTGCGCGCCGCGCTTGCGGGCCAGCTAGAGTTCCAGGTGAGCATGGGCTTGGCGGGCCCCACACTTGGAGCAGCCGGCCGGCACCGCCGGCCCCGGGCAGTGAGGGGCTTAGCACCCGGGCCAGCAGCTACGGAGGGTGCGCCAGGTCCCCCAGCAGTGCCGGCCCACCAGCGCTGTGCTCGATTTCTCACGGGCCTTAGCTGCCTCCCCGTGGGCCAGGGCTTGGGACCTGCAGCCCTCCATGCCTGAGCTTCCCTCCCCCCTACACCCCCCACCCCGCTTCCCGCCCCCAGCGGTGGGCTCCTGTGCTGTCGGAGCCTCCCCGACAAGCAGCCCCCTGCTCCATGGCACTCGGTCCCATCGACCGGCCAAGGGCTGAGGAGTGCGGGCGCACGGCACGGGACTGGCAGGCAGCTCCACCTGCGGCCCCGGTGGGGTATCCGCTGGGTGAAGCCAGCTGGGCTCTTGAGTCTAGTGAGGACCTGGAGGACCTTTATGTCTAGCTAAGGGATTGTGAATACACTAATCGTCACTCTGTATCTAGCTCAAGGTTTGTAAATGCACCAGTCAGCACTCTGTGTCTAGCTCAGGGTTTGTAAATACACCAATCAGCACTCTGTATCTAGCTAATCTAGTGGGGACGTGGAGAACTTTTGTGTCTAGCTCAGGGATTGTAAACACACCAATCAGCAGCCTGTCAAAGTGGACCAATCAGCTCTCTGTAAAACAGACCAATTGGCTCTCTGTAAAATGGACCAATCAGCAGGATGTGGGTGGGGCCAGATAAAAGAATAAAAGCAGTCTGCCCGCGCAAGCAGTGGTAAGTCGGTGGGGTCACGTTCTGCACTGTTGTTTGACACTTTGCAGTAAATCTTGCTACTGCTCACTCTTTGAGTGCACAGTGCGTTTATGAGCTGTTAACAGTCACTGCAAAGGTCTGCAGGTTCACTCCTGAAGCCATGGAGACCACATACCCACCAGGAGGAAGGGACTCCGAACTCGCTGCTCTTAAGTACTGTAATATTCACCGCAAGGGTCCACGGCTTCATTCTTGAAGTCGGTGAGACCAAGAACCCACCAATTCCAGACACAGTGGTTCGCGCCTGTGGTCCCAACTACCTGGGAGGCTGAGGTGGGAGGATCACTTGAGCTGGCAAGGTTAAGGCTGCAGTGAGCTGTGATCGCACCACTGCACTTCAGCCTGGGCAAAAGAGTGAGACCCTCTCTCAAAAGAAAAAAAAATGTAGGCGATTTTTTCAAAGGCTTGGGGGCACTTGCATTAAATTATCTGAGTGTCTTGTCAGTTTCTGGGAGCTCACGGGCATGTCTGGATAGAATTACTGAAATTAGGCAGCAATGTTTATCCTTCCTGCATACGGGAATGAAACTATTTTTCAGTTTAGGCCAAGAGGCTGATTCTCCACTGCCCCCTGACCAATGCTGAGTACAAAAGACCAAATACATGAGTTTGCCACTTGTTTTTTCCTAACAAAGTTAACTCTTGATCAGAACAGTAATAGCTGTTTAGAAAAGTGTGTTCAGCGTGTGTGGTTTACATATGCTAAATTCCCATTCAACTCAATTACACTTGGCAGGGACGCAGAAAGCTAATGAGGAATCTGTAAAGGGCATGAACAATAGCTTTTCTGGCAGATTGATGGCTTCGTTTTATGTAGTATCTGATGTGAAGTTTACAAATGGTGCTGATTAGAGTTTCTGCAAAGTTGTACTAGCCTTTAAATTAACTTCAGAAAATGCCTTCATGTCAGGAAGAAAAGCTTGGATTGGGGATGCAGCTTGTAATTTAATAGGATGACTTTGGAGAGAGCAGCGAGGATAATAGAGGTATTATGAGAAGCTCTAGGGAGAACAAATATATGCTTGTTTGGCTTGGAAAAAAATGTAGTGTTCAAGTGTAAGGTTTAAACAAAAGCTTTGCAAAGTTTCTCAAAAGGTACCTGAACTACTGACACTTGAGTAACTCACGTTATTTTCTTATATTGATTTTGAAAAAGTAATACTGAGCTCTGTGATGTGGCTCTAAAAATTTTAGAAAATGATAAAGTATTTTGATATTTAATTTATTTTAGTTCAATTCTTATAAAATTACAGAATTTAAGATTCAGAAGATGTCTTAGGGAGCACCAGGTTTGATTTGATAGACAGGTTTATAAAGATCACGTGAAAGAAGGCTTCCCAACAGGTTGAGCATAAAATTATTCTAGATTAGGATGAGAATCCCCTCATTTAAGAAAGCTCCTCTTGGCGGGCCGCAGTGGCTCATGCCTGTAATCCCAGCACTTTGGGAGGCCAAGCCGGGAAGATCACTGAAGCCCAGGAGTTCGAGACCAGCCTCGGCAATATAGTGAGACCTCATCTCTACAAAAAATTTTAAAATGAGGCAGGAAGATCGCTTGAGCCCTGCAGGTTGAGGCTGCAGTGAGCCATGATCACACCACTACGTTCCTGCCTGGGTGACAGAGTGAGACCCTGCCTCAAAAAAAAGAAGAAAAAAGAGAGAGAGAGAGACCATCCTGGCTGAGACGGTGAAACCCCATCTCTATTAAAAATACAAAAAAATTAGCCGGACGTGGCGGCAGGCGCTTGTAGTACCAGGTACTCTGGAGGCTGAGGCAGGAGAATGGCGTGAACCAGGAAGGCAGAGCTTGTAGTGAGCTGAGATTGGACCACTGCACTCCAGCCTGGGCAACAGAGCTAGATTCTGTCTCAAAAAAAAAAAAAAAATGCCAAAAATGCCACTCTAGCACATAATTTTCTGTATATACATGTAGGTGATAATGATATGTACTTCATAAGGGATCATAAGTATTAGATTATTTCCCAAATATTTTTGCATACCCAAAATGTGGTACTATAATACATTGTTTTATTTATTTATTTATTTTGAGATGGAGTCTCGCTCTGTTGCCCAGGCTGAAGTGCAGTGGCACGATCTTGGCTCACTGCAAGCTCCACCTCCTGGGTTCATGCCATTCTTCTGCCTCAGCCTCCCAAGTAACTGGGACTACAGGCACCTGCCACCACACCCAGCTAATTTTTTGTATTTTTAGTAGAGACGGGGTTTCACCGTGTTAGCCAGGATGGTCTCGATCTCCTGACCTCGTGATATGCCTGCCTAGGCCTCCCAAAGTGCTGGGATAAAAGGTGTGAGCCACCGCGCCCAGCCAATACATTGTTTTAATAGCCTATCAAATCAATCTACTCTTGTGAATTGATTTGATACTGCACTTAACTTTTTTTCTTATTGGCTTTAAAGGTGCTGAATGATAAATGCAATGGTTCTCAAGTCATTAACAGAATTCTAAATCTTGTCAGTATCTCAAGACCCAGGATTTTAGCCTTTTGGATATGTGTGTCAGCTGATTCTGTTAGGAGATCTCTCAACCCAATTATAATCCCCAGTGTTGTTGGCTTCAAGTACTGATAGAGCGATAAACTTCAGAATGGTTTCAATTTGGTCCTTGAAAAGAACTGTTTAAGCAGAAACTCCTAGAAGCTATAGAATTTGGCCAAGAACCACAAAAACCATTCCCTCATTCTTATTTTGCTCCCACTTTTTGATATGGAGAGGACATTGAAAGATTGTTGGGGCCAGGCATGGTGGCTCACACCTGTAATCCCAACACTTTGGGAAGCCGAGGCATGTGGATTGCTTGAGCCCGGGAATTCGAGACCAGCCTGGCCAACATGGTGAACCCCGTCTCTACTAAATATAAAAAAATGAGCCCAGTGTGGTGGCACACACCTGTAATCTCTGCTACTCAGGTGGCTGAGGCACGAGAATTGCTTGAACCCAGGAGGTGGAAGTTGCAGTGAGCCGAGATCGCACCAGTGTACTCCAGCCTGGGTGACAGAGCAAGACTTGGTCTAAAAAAAAAAAAAGCCGGGCACGGTGACTCACGCCTGTAATCCCAGCACTTTGGGTGGCTGAGGCGGGCGGATCACAAGGTCAAGAGATTGAGACCATCCTGGCCAACATGGTGAAACCCCATCTCTACTAAAAATACTAAAAATACAAAAATTAACCGGGCGTGGTGGGACACACCTGTAGTCCCAGCTACTCAGGAGGCTGAGGCAGGAGAATCGCTTGAACCTGGGAGGCGGAGGTTGCAGTGAGCTGAGATCGCGCCACTGCATTCCAGCCTGACAACAGAATGAGACTCCGTCTCGAAAGAGAAAGAAAAAAGGAAGGAAGGAAGGAAGCAAGGAAGGAAGGAACTTTTCAACTATAAAATATTTTAAAACATATTTATTTATCAGCTTTAGAGTTTGATGAAACCTGGTATTCAGTTTCTAAATTCAATACCATGAAGCAGATGAAACTCAAATTTGATCGATTTTTCAAATCAAATTGCTTGCCGCCCACAACCTTGATTCAGGATCAAATTCCCGTTGTATTGCATATATTTTCGTGATTATAAAAATAATGCATGATTATTAAAGAAACTGTGGAAAATATAAAAAGGTTAAGAAAATCATTAAAATTGCCTATAATCCCACCACCCAGAGATAATTGCCCTTAGTATTTTAGTGTCCTTCATTCCTCTCTTTTTTCAGTGTCCATTGTCTATATGTATTTCTTTGTAAAACTGGAAATCAGTATTTGGATAGATACAGACATAGATATGTCTTCACCCTTCCTTACAATGTGACCATGTTTCGTGTCGCTCTATATTCCCTGAAAAAGTGAGCTCTAAGGTGTAATATTTATGAATCTTTCATATTGATTTAACAATTCTACTTCTTATCTTTTTAAATTTTTTATTGTATTTTATTTATTTTGAGACAGGGTCTCACTCTGTCGCCCAGGCTGGAGTGCAGTGGCGCAATCACAGCTCACTGCAGTCTTGATCTCCTGGGCTCAAGGTATCCTCAGCCTCCCAAGTAGCTGGGACCATGGGCAGGCACCATCATGCCCAGCTAGTTTTTTAAATTTTTATTTGTTTTTTTTTTTTTGTAGAGAAGAGGTCTCACCATCTTGGTCAGGCTGGTCTCGAACTCCTGGGCTCAAGCTGTCCTCCTGCCTTGGCCTCCCAAAGTGCCAGGATTATAGGCATGAGCCACAGCACCTGGCCAACAATTTTACTTCTTTTGGTGCTTTTCTTACTGTTGAACATGAAGCTGCAACAACATCTTTGTATGAAAATCTTTTCCTACATTTCTTCTTGTTTCCTTAATACAGATTCTGAAGGAGGATTTATGTCAAGAGTTTTTTTTTTTTTTTTTTTTTTTTTTTTTTGAGACAGAGTCTCGCTCTGTCGCCCAGGCGCTGGAGTGCAGTGGCGCAATCTCGGCTCACTGCAAGCTCCGCCTCCCAGATTCATGCCATTCTCCTGCCTCAGCCTCTCCGAGTAGCTGGGACTACAGGCGCCCGCCACCACGCCCGGCTAATTTTTTTTTTTTTTATATTTTTAGTAGAGACGGGGTTTCACCGTGGTCTCGATCTCCTGACCTCATGATTCACCCGCCTCGGCCTCCCAAAGTGCTGGGATTACAAGCGTGAGCCACCGCGCCCGGCTATGTCAAGAGTTTTAATAGCCCTTGATACATACTGCCAAATTCTTAATAGGAACTTCATACCAGTTTACACCCTTTCCAGCAGTTCACAAACAAACTTACCTCACTATAAATTCATCCATAGTCTGCTGAGTAATGTATTCCACCTAAAATCTTTAAATTTTAAATCCATTTTAAAATTCCATTTTAAAGGGCTTAGTACCTTAAGATTTGGTGGGCAGGGTGAGGGAATGATCGAGTGGTTTGATCTGTTCCAATTTTCAAATTGTAATTAATGAAGTTAAGACTCAGAGGTTAGTAATTTTTGTGAGCCCTTGATCTGGTCTTTCTTAGAGGATGTGGACTTCACAATCGTCTTCAAGGACCTGAGAGCGGATCCTTTCCCATGTGGGAAAGGAAAGGGAAGGTCTGAGTGAATCCTAGAAAAGTGGGGTACGATAGCCCAGCAACACTTGAATTTCTAACTAGGGTAAGGTGGGGACATAAGGGTGAAGGTGTTAGAAGAGATACTGGAAATAAGGAAAACAGTCCTAGTTATTAAAATCCCTGAGAGGTTTGACTAAATGTGGAGAGACAGACCGTTCTTCTGCCAGTTCTAAATCCTACAGAAGACCGGATGCAGTGGTTCCGGCCTGTAATCCCAACACTTTGGGGGGATCACTTGAGCCCAGAAATCTGAGAAGTGCCTGGACAACATAGTGAGACCCTATCTCTAAAAAGAATTTTTAAATGTTGAAAACTAATAAAAAGGTCCCAGAGGCCACAATTTCATTCTTAAAGTCATTGTGCACTTTGCTTCCTTTGTTGTATGTTTGTTTCCTTTGTAACTGATTTACCGGTTTACACATTCAGATTTTTAATTATAGCAGCAATTACTAGATTCAATGACATAAAGTTAACCATTTCTGTCAGTAAAGATTCAATACAGCTAATTTCACACAGTTCAATTTCATACCTGGGGAATTAATTATTCTTAATCATTAGGAGTCAATGGTAAAACCTTCTGATGAAAACACCTGTAGCAAGGCCTCCACCGAGCTCCCCTCCTGTGGGGGGTGTCGACATGGCGGCCAGCAGCCAGCCCAGCCTTTCTCTCCTGAGGCCCATAAGCAGAGGTAGGGATACAGTAGTTAGTGTGTTTGTGACAGAAAAGCCACCAGAGGGAGCTCTAGCATTGACTCCTATATGTTTGTGTGTGAGCCACGGATTCAAAGAAAAACAATAAATATCTAATGATTGCTTGTGTTTTTGAGCACAGTCCTAAGGTTTAGACATCATCATATCAATATCATTTCATTGTTAACATGAATTAAGCTTCTTTGTGTCTGTCAGATATTCTTTCATTTCATGCTTACCACAAGTCTATCAAGATATTATTATTCCCACTTTTATTGATGAGGGAGGAGATTAAGTTTTACAGAAGTTAAGTGATTTTACGAAAGAAGAAATAGCACAGGGATTTTTATCTACAGTCTCAGCGCCCCCCACCCCCTTCCCACCTCCATTAAAGTTCTTCCTGCCCTCTCTTTTCTCTTTTCCTACTGGGAATCTAAAGGAGATAAGTCCTTGCTTTAAAACTAAGGAAATAAAGAAAGAAGAATGCATTTTATTTTGTGTAAATTATTCTTCAATATATTTAACATGTAAGGGGAAAACAAAAAAGAAAGGGAAAGGAAATGAGAGGAGAGGGAAAAAGAAAGGGAGAAAAGAAGAAAGAAGAGAAGAGGGTAGAGGAGGGAAGGAGAGGAGAGGAGAAAGAAAAGGAGAAGAGAAGAGAAAGAAAAGAAAAGAGAAATAGCCAGGCACAGTGCCCCATGCCTGTAATCCTAGCACTTCGGGAGGCCAAGGATCAAGTGGATCACCTGAGGTCAGGAGTTCGAGACCAGCCTGGCCAACATGGCGAAAACCCATCTCTACTAAAAATACAAAAATTAGCCAGGTGTGGTGGTGCACGCCTGTAATCCCAGAGGCTGAGGCAGGAAATTCGCTTGAACCCGGGAAGCAAGGTTGCAGCGAGCCAAGATTGCGGCACTGCACTCCAGCCTGGGCAACAGAGCAAGACTCTGTCTCCAAAAAACAAAAAGAAAAGAAAAAGGAGGCCAGGAGTGGTAGTGGGCGCCTATAACCCCAGCTACTTAGGAGGCTGAAGTGGGAGAATTGCTTGAGCCCAGGATGAGGTTGCAGTGAGCCAGGATCTAGCCACTGCAATCCAGCCTGGGAGAGGGAGAGAGACTCCATCTCAAAAAAAAAAAAAAAAGAAAGAAAGAAAAAGAGCTGATGCTCATGTCCATAAAGTCCGAAAATGTTCCAATCCTGCTGGCTCACTGCTAAGGGAATACTTCATCCCACAGCACCCCACCTCCACCCACACATTCCTTAGGCTACTGTTTCTATGGCTCCTTTACCCTCCTCAAGCTTGCCCAAGATGGCTGTTTGATCTTGGTTTCACCCTTATTCAAATTCAGAAGTAGAGGCAGAGACCAGAGGAAGATGTTAGGAATATCCATAGCCCCCAAAGATGGCCACTAGACTTACTTCTACAGCACTTTACAGTACCAGAATGTACAAAGCACCTATGCACAGATTAAGAGCAAGGAGGGTCAAGGTATACAGCTGCATATTTGCTGGCTGGACTGGTTAAGTCACTTAGTCTCATCCATAAAATGTATGTAATAGGCGGGCACTATAACATACAAAATGTACATAATAGGCTCACTCCTGTAATCCCAGCACTTTGGGAGGCTGAGGCGAGTGGATCACTTGAGCTCAGGAGTTTGAGACCAGGCTGAGCAACATGGCGAAACCCTGGTTCTACAAAAAGTGCCAAAAATTAGCCAGGCATGGTGGTGCATGCCTGTAGTCCCAGCTACTTAGGAGGCTGAGGTGGGAGGATCACTTGAACCTCGGAGGTTGAGGCCGCAGTGAGCCATGATCAGGCCACTGCACTCCAATCTGGGAAACAGAGTAAGACCTTGTCTCAAAAAAATATGCATGTAGTAAATGTAATCATGTCTACTTAGCATTGCTGTGGAGATTTAATTAGACAATGCATAGAAAAGTACTTAGCCTGGTGTTTGGTGGGAAACTTCAATTAATGTTAACTAATATTATTGTTTTCTTTAATATTCACAACAATCATATTTGTCCATTTAGCATAGAACTTGGCATAGACACATGGTTTGTAAGCGTGTTTGTGGTTAACAGCAGTCTTCAATTAAAGAGAGGCGAACCAACTTGCCAAAGGTCCACAGCTAGTTTTACAACTACCAAATGTTTTCCAAAATATTTTCAGTTTTTCTGTGAGACTGAGAGATATTATCTTCAAATAGATTATGAGATGTGGGCAGCAATGTCCACCCGCCTTACACAAGAGCAAACAGCTTTCCAACAGCCATCAGAATACCCCTGGGGTTTGTTGGTCCAAGAACAGAAACAATGCAGTCACACCCAGACCCTAAATTTAGGGGGGGGCCTTAGAGTTGGTTTTATTTAAATATTATAATGTGACTCTGAGCAAGCAACATTTTCTTTATGCTTTGTTTTTTAAAGGCCATGGGAAAATTTACTTTGGGGAGCCAGGGCGCTTGGCTAGAAGGGGAAGGAGGAAAGAGAGAAAGGAAAGGGTAGAGGGAAAGCTGACACCTGAGACCCGGGAGACCTCGGGCAAGAGATTTGAACCCTGGGTTCCACTGTCGTTATTTTCTTTTTTTTATTATTTAAATTTAATTTTTATTTTTAGTTCTGCGGGACATGAGCAAGATGTACAGATTTGTTACATAGGTAAATGTGTGCTGTGGCGGTTTGCTGCACCTATCAACCCATCACTTAGGTATTAAGCCCAACATCCATTAGCTATTTTTCCTAAGGCTCTCCCTCCCCCAACCCCACCTCCCGACAGGCCCCAGTGTGCATTGTTCCCCTCCCTGTGTCCATGTGTTCTCATTGTTCAGCTCCCACTTATAAGTGAGAACATGCCATGTTTGGTTTTCTGTTCCCGAGTTAGTTTGCTGAGAAAAATGACTTCCAGCTCCATCCATGTCCCTGCAAAGGACATGATCTTCTTCCTTTATATGGCTGCATAGAATTCCACAGTGTATATGTACCACATTTCCTTTATCCAGTCTATCGTTGATGGGCATTTGGATTGATTCCATCCTTATTTTCTTTTTCTTTCTTCTTTCTTTCTTTCTTTCTTTCTTCTTTCTTTCTTTCTTCTTTCTTTCTTTCTTTTTTTTTTGATGGAGTTTTGCTCTTGTCACTCAGGCTGGAGTGCAGTGGCACAATGTCTGCTCACTGCAACCTCCATCTCCTGGATTCAAGAGATTCTCTTGCCTCAGCCTCCCGAGTAGCTGGGTCCTGAGTGGCTGGGATTATAGGCATCCACCAACTTGCCTGGCCAATTTTTGTATTTTTAGTAGATAAGGGGTTTCACCATGTTGGCCGGGCTGGTCTCAAACTCCTGACCTCAGGTGATCCACCCGCTTCAGCCTCCCAAAGTGCTGGGATTACAGGCGTGAGCCACCATGCCCAGCCAATTCCATCCTTCTTTTCTTTCTTTTTATTTTTGAGATGAGGCTGGAGTGCCGTGGCGCAATCTCGGCTCACTGCAACCTCCGCCTCCCATGTTCAAGCGATTCTTCTGCCTCAGCCTCCCGAGTAGCTGGGATTACAGGCGCGCACCACCACATCCAGCTTTTTGTATTTTTAGTAGAGACGGGGTTTCACCATGTTAGTCAGGCTGGTCTTGAACTCCTGACCTTGTGATCCACCCGCCTCGGCCTCCCAGAGTGCTGGGATTACAGGCCTGAGCCACCACACCCGCCCATTTTTTTTTTTCTGAGATGGAGTCTCGCTCTGTCACCCAGGCTGGAGTGGAGTGGTGAAATCTCTGCTCACTGCAAGCTCCGCCTCCCGGGTTCATGCCATTCTCCTGCCTCAGCCTCCGAAGTAGCTGGGACTACAAGCGCCCGCCACCAAGCCCAGCTAATTTTTTTTTTTTTTTTTTTGAGATGGAGTCTTACCCTGTTGCCCAGGCTGGAGTGCAGTGGCGTGATCTTGGCTCACTGCAACCTCCACTTCCCAGGTTCAAACGATTCTCCTGCCTCAGCCTCCCAGGTAGCTGGGATTACAGGCGCCTGTCACCATGCCTGGCTAATTTTTGTATTTTTAGTAGAGACAGGGTTTCACCATGTTGGTCAGGCTGGTCTTGAACTCCTGACCTCGTGATCCACCTGCCTCAGCCTCCCAAAGTGCTGGGATTACAGGCCTGGGCCACAGCGCCTGGCCTCCAACCTTATTTTCAAAAGTAGCAACTTGGGGCCGGGCTCAGTGGCTCACACCTATAATTCCAGTACTTTGGGAGGCCAAGGCGGGTGGATCACGAGGTCAGGAGATCGAGACCAGCCTGATCAACGTGGCAAAACCCCATCTCCACTAAAAATACAAAAATTAGCCGGGTGTGGTGGCACACACCAAAGACCTGTGAGTCTATAAACATTTTCTGTCTGCCCTCATTCTGCGGCACTTTCCACACAATCTCTTTTTGATATCACATGATATTTTATATGCTCAGTACCAACTTTAGAGGTCTGCAAGTTGTTAGCTTTTTCTTTTCGGTAACTTTGTTAATATCATTATTAGAAGTCCAGTTCAATAATTACACTAGGTTCAGTTTAAATAGGAAACAAACAGCTATATGTCTAAGTGCAGAACTACTGACCAGTGAGGGTGGACCGGGGGGTGAAATATTCCTGACATTGGGCCAGGGAGAGTTGAAAGTTTGCCAATTGTGGTACTGGTAAACTACTACAAAGAAATTTGGAAGTGTTATTAAGAATTACAAGAAGATAGATGCTTCAGAATAATACATCTTTTGCAAAGAGAAGTATGCCACTTGGGATCAAAAAACATTTGATGCACTGTCCAGATCACAGAAATCACCAAATCTCAGGAGATGAGACCTTGGATGTTAGGCAACCTGACTTCCTTTCCGATCAGGCTTATAATCCAACAGGTGACCATCCAGCCTCTACGTAAGCATTTCCCCAGTAGGGAAGTTTCTTAATTTAAGAAGTTTTCTGGATTAAGTGCAGTGGCTTACACCTGTAATCCCAGCATTTTGGGAGGTGGAGGTGGGTGAATCACTTGAGCCCGGGAGTTCAAGACCAACCTGGCCAACATGGCAAAAACCTGTCTCTACAAGAAATACAAAAATTAGCCAGGCATGGTGGCATGTACTTGTAATCTTAGCAACTTGAGAGGCTGAGGTGGGAGGATTTCCTGAGCCCGGGAGGTCAAGGCTGAAGTGAGCTGTGATTACGCTACTGCATTCCAGCCTGGGTGACAGAGTGAGATCCTGTCTCAAAAAAAAAAAAAAAAAAAAAAAAAAGTTGTCTGAGGCATGGTTAGGACTATGCACTTTTGGATTAAGAATACATTTGTCTCCCTGTAGTTTTAGCCCATTGGCCCAGTTTCTGATTTGAAGAACAAAACAGAACACATTCTTCTCTTTTCAGACCTATGACTATCTTTCTCTTCTCTGGGTCACTGTCCCTCATAAAATGTGATGAAAGCAAAGGTTCAGGGTCAATGCTGTCAAAATTCAGATGAGCACTGGGCTTAGCAAATGGAGAGATTAATCCTGACAAGAGCAAATTCAGTAGATTGAAATGTGTGTGTGGTTTTTTGTTTGTTTGTTTGTTTGTTTTTGAGATGGAGTTTCACTCTTGTCGCCCAGACTGGAGTGCAGTGGCGCGATCTTGGCTCACTGCAACCTTCGCCTCCTAGGTTCAAGAGATTCTCCTGCCTCAGCCTCCTGAGTAGCTGGGATCATAGGCACGCACCACCATACCTGGCTAATTTTTGTATTTTTAGTAGAGGCAGGGTTTCGCCATGTTGGCCAGGCTGGTCTCGAACCCCTGACCTCAGGTGATCCACCCACCTTGGCCTCCTAAACTGCTGGGATTACAGTCATGAGCCACCGTGCCTGGCCCAAAATGTGTTTTAAATAGAAAGGGGAAAAGAATCAGAGACTGAGAGTACAGACAATTCTTTCAAGGAATTTTGCTCCCAAGGGGAGCTAGAAATGGGATGACAGTGATCTCAACTCCCATGACAATTACAACATGTTTGAAATGATTTTTGTGTATTTTTTACTTGTTTATTGTCTATCTTCTCCCACTAGAATATAAGCTCTGGCAGCAGGACTTTGCTGCCTTCACCATTATATTCTCAGTTCCTGGCATACAGTGGAGGCTCAATTAATATTTGTCGGATAAATGAATAATGCATTTTGAAAACTGGAAGATTCTGGATCTTACAGTTTTATTGTTTGAAAAAAAATTTTTTAGGACACTTATGGTGGCTCATGCCTGTAATGCCAGCACTTTGGGAGGCCAAGGCAGGCAGATCACCTGAGGTCAGGAGTCCAAGACCAGCCTGGCCAACATGGTGAAACCCCCGTCTTTACTAAAAATACAAAAACCAGCCAGGTGTGGTGGTGCACACCTGTAATCCCAGCTACTCGGGAGGCTGAGCTGGGGGAATCCCTTGAACCCGGGAGACAGAGGTTACAGTGAGCCGAGATCGCACCACTGCACTCCAGTGGGTGACAGAGTCAGACTCTGTCAAAAAAAAAAAAAATTGATTCTAGAAATGTAGTCTTGCTATGTTGTCCAGGCTGGACTTAAACTCCTGGGCTTAAGGGATCTTCTTACCCCAGTCTTCTGAGTAGTTATGACTACAGGTGTAGACCACTGTGCCCAGCTAGAATCTTAATGTCTTAAACAAGAAATGTATACCTCTTAAGAAACTCTGATCGAACAGTATTTTTGTTTTACCATAGAAAGCCTCTGCCAGCCGGGCGCAGTGGCTCACGCCTGTAATCCTAGCACTTTGGGAGGCCGAGGCAGGCGGATCACAAGGTCAGGAGATCGAGACCATCCTGGCTAACATGGTGAAACCCTGTCTCTACTAAAAATGCAAAAAATTAGCCGGGTGTGGCGGCGGGCACTTATAGTCCCAGCTACTCGGGAGACTGAGGCAGGAGAATGGTGTGAAGCCAGGAAGTGGAGCTTGCAGTGAGCTGAGATCGCGCCACTGTAGTCCAGCCTGGGCAACAGAGCAAGACTCCATCACAAAAAAAAAAAAAAAAAAAAAGTCTCTACCTTGGCCAGGTGTGGTGGCTCATGCCTGTAATCCCGGAACTTTGGGAAGCCAAGGTAGGAGGATCACTTGAAGCAGGAGTTTGAGACCAGCCTGGGCAACATAGAGAGATTTATTTAAAAAAAAAAAAAAAAGAAAAAGTCTCCCCCTTAAAATAGATTAATGAGGCTTCAGGATACACCTCTGCATAGTTTGGGTCCTCAAAGAAGCAGAAGCCAAGATGGGATTGCACAGGAGAGAGATTTACCACAGGAATGTCTGTGATGGATAAAGGGGAGGGAGCCAGAGAAAGAGAAAAACCTTCCCACAGCAACACAGAGCTGACACCTGTGAAGAGAGAGGGGAAGGTAAGAGATTGGGTGGGAAGAGTCTGAGGGTGCAGCACAGTTCTAAAAAATCCTTGAGTGGGGAGTTCTTTCTATGGCTGGGGGAGTGGAAAGGATCTCACTCTGTCACCCAGGCTGGAGTACAGTGGCCATGATCATGGCTCACTGCAGCCTCAGCCTCTGGTGCTCAGGTCCCACCTCAGCCTCTTCAGTACCTGGGACTGCAGGCATGCACGCCATACCCAGCTAATTTTTTGGTATTTTTTTTGTAGAGGTGGGGTCTCGCCATGTTGCCCAGGCTGGTCTCGAATTCCTGGGCTCAAGAGATCCTTCCACCTTGGCCTCTCAAAGTGCTGGGATTACAAGGGTGTAATCCTGCATCTGGCCGAGTGGGGAGTTCTTCTATAAAAAAGCCTGCCCCTGCCCATTAAAGAAGTGCTGCCTTTTGCAGGAATAGGCCTACGTGAGTACCCTCTCCTTGCTCCGTCAGGCTGGGGGCAGCCTGTAGGAAGTGTGGCCTTCAAGAAAGTGGGTCCAGGGGTCTGCAGCGGGGGCCATCAGTCAGTTATGCTCCCCACAGCAGAAGAGCTGAGCAGTGGGGACTCACGGCTGCTCCAGTTCACCCCTGTATCACAGATCTACTTTTCTATGCAGATTGGGGAGCAGCTCCTCTTCTCTTCCCGAGGGGAAAGGCCTATAGCTGCAGTTGGTCTCAGGGGCACAATTGGTATTAATTTCCTTCTTCCCTCCCTGCCCCCCACCCCTTTTCTTTTCTTTTCTTTCTTTTCTTTTCTTTTCTTTTCTTTTCTTTTCTTTTCTTTTTTTTGAGACAAGTCTTGCTCTGTCACCCAGGCTGGAGTGCAGTGGTGCCATCTCAGCTCACTGCAACCTCCGCCTCCCAGGTTCAAGTGATTCTCCTGCCTCAGCCTCCCAAGTAGCTGGGATTACAGGCGTGCACCACCATGCCTGGCTAATTTTTGTATTTTTAGTACAGATGGGGTTTCCCCATGTTGGCCAGGCTGATCTTGACCTCCTGACCTCAGGTGATCCTCCCACCTCGGCCTCCCAAAGTGCTAGGATTACAGGTATGAGCCACCGTGCCCAGCTTTCCCTGCCCATCTTAAATTCCCTTCACCTTAGGCTCTCACCTTGGCAGTTCTCAGTGCTTACCTTGTTATGTGACCCAAACTGTCACTCCTAAGAGGCTGAGTTCCTGGCAATCATGCTGTTTTGAGACTGGGGGTTGCTTTGTATGTCCATACACAGTTACAGTGGGGCAAGGAAGTACCGGGAGGTGCCCAACTGGGTCACATGGGTTCTAGATAAATTCTTCCCTGACCCCATGTGTAAGCACAGCCCTACCTCTTCCTGCTGGTAATTGACTAGAATCAATTACTCCTGCCACAATGGTGACTCTTCTCACCTGCTGGTCTCACAGGAGTTCATAGTACCCTGGCGATAACTGCAGCTTGCAATTCAGTGTTCCCTGGCAAAAGTGTACCCCCTTTTGACCTCCAATTCTGCAGAGCCTAGAGTTGTAGGGATGGGAAGCACGGAGTCTCCCAGTGGGTCACTGGGAGTGATGGTAGGTAAGGTCGCTCCTGCTTCCATCCCTTGGTTCCCAGATCCATTTATTCTTTCTATGGGGAACACATTCTTTCTATGGCACCACAGAGACATCTCTGATTTAATGCATATTCCTCATCCTGAAGATGGCACTCCATATTTGCATAGTGTTGCCGCTGAGCTGGTACTTTAGTTATCTTTAGAAGCCATGCTGTTGCATCCAGCTGCTTCTGGATGGTATAGTGCACGATATGACCAGTGGATCCCATGGTCATGGGTCCACTCCTTACCTCCTTTATTATAATTGGGTCCCCTGGTCAGATGCTACGTCATAAGTGATTTCATACCTATGGATCAGGCATTGTATAAGACCCCAGACAGTGATGCTGGCTGAGGCTTTTTGGGCAGAAAGCCAAACACATACTCAGAATATATATCTATCCCTTTAAGGATCAACCACTGGCCCTCCAGGATGGAGGGTGCCCAATATAGTAGGCTTGCCAAAAAGCGACCAGTTCGCTTGCTCAAGGAATAGTGCCATACTGAGGGCATGTTGTTAGTCTGTTTTGCTGACAGTTGGACATTGAAAGTCAGCAGTAGCTAAATCAGCCTTGATACGTGAGAGTTCATGCATTGGGATGATGCCTGGGCTCCATTTATGCCACCATAGCTGCTCCATTCAGGTGCCCATGGTGCCTGTTGTGGAGTGGCTGATGATGAAGATTGGCTAATGTCACCTGGCTAAGTCATTTTGACTACTTGGTTGATCGGTACCTTTTCCATGGGAGGTGCTTTCTGGTGGTTGTTAATATGTGACACAAAAATTTTCATACTCTGTGGCAATTCCTATACGTCCAGCCACATGCCTCTATTCCTGCTTTATGCCTTGGTGGATCTGACAGAAGCCAGTTCATAGTGGGCAGCTCTGGGGGTGTGGTTACTTATAACCATAGTCAAGCATTCTCTTTGTCGGAGCCCAGTAAAATGTGAGAAAAGGGCTGGTGTAACTCTTGGAATCAAGTCAATTTAGATCCTATGTCCAATAATCCTTGAAATGACTGAGGATTCCCCTTTCTCTATTTTATAGTCTCCTAAGTAAATGGCCAGAGGTCTTTCTGAGGAGTGGCTGCAAGGATTATTACAGTAGATATTTGCTGTGGTATGGCAGGCTCCTTCTCCCTAGGGACCCAGCCACCCCTTCGGTCAATGGGTTGCAAATCTGAAAACTGGATCAAGTGTGGGAATGTTGAAGGGATGTGCCTTCTGACTGGAGTGATCTCCCTCAGCCTCCTGCCCCTCCTTTCCTGCCTTTTTCTAGTGTCAACATGATGCTGCACCCTCTTGGCTCCCCATCACTTTTACCCCTAGGGACAGCATGCTCTACTGTCTCACAGCTCCCTTTAGGTCCAGCCCTCTGGCTGCAGCCTGACCTTGCTAGTCATACGGGTGATTGTGGCTGCCTGGCTCATGACACTCTGGAGCCTCATATTCCCATGGATATTAAGGAGTCCAGCTCTGCTACTGTCACTTCTGCCATCAGCGCTGTCCTGCAGAAGAGGGCCACCACTGCTTAGTGATACTGGTGCCCCTCTCAAGTCCTGAAGGCATTGGTGAACGGCATGTCCTCTGGGTCTTGTGGATCCATTTTCTTTTCTTTTTTTTTTTTTTCTTTTTTTTCTTCTGAGGCAGAGTCTCGCTCTGTCGCCCAGGCTGGAGTGCAGTGGCACAATCTTGGTTCACTGCAACCTCCGCCTCCCGGGTTCACGCCATTCTCCTGCCTCAGCCTCCCGAGTAGCTGGGACTACAGGCGCCTGCCACCAAACCCAGCTAATTTTTTTTTTGTGTGTATTTTTAGTAGAGATGGGGTTCCACCATGTTAGCCAGGATGGTCTCGATCTCCTGACCTCATGATCTACCCGCCTCAGCCTCCCAAAGTGCTGGGATTACAGGCGTGAGCCACCACACCCGGCCCCTTGTGGGTCCATTTTCCTTAGCTTCTTTATTCTTTTCTCTGCCATCTGCCAGGGCAACTCAAACATTTCCGCTTCGCTCAGCATGGCCTAATATTGCAGCAGGCTTCTAAGAGCCACTTCAGCAGTGAGTTTCACTCATCATCTGGGGTCCTTATCGGGGTCCTGTGTCCCCCCCGGAGAATTGTCCCCTAGTCAAGGAAGTCTTGCTTTTCTAGTCTTATTTTCTGGTCTCCTTGAACAAGTACTCTCAGATCTGATTCCAAAGTTTTCCACTGGTTCCTGCTCGCTAATTCTTATAGGTCCTTTGATATATAATCTCTTTTCTCCCTATCAGGCCCAGCACTTCCCTGTCTTGAATATACTGCGTTTGTTTATTGGCTTGGGAGACAGTAGAGGAATTGGGGGCAGCTCCTGAGAGGGCAACCTGTTGCCTTGCTGGAGAGGGATGCATTTTCATGGCCACAACCTCCCACCAGGTCCCCTGAAGCCAGCCTGTGAAAGTGGTAGTTCTTACTATGAAATGATGGGCCAGCCCGGCAGACCTGGAGGGTTCAGAGGGCTCTGCCAAGCCAACATCCTGAGAGGCATGCATTCAGATGCCCCCATCCCATGTTTCAGAGTCCCAGATTCCTCCAAACAGGGCCCTGACCTTAGCGTAACTGACTTGCTTTAGCTGAGCGTTTAGGCATCTCTAGAGCTCTAGGACTATCAGATCCTCAGTCTGTTGCTCAGCTGTGGCAGTTCTTCCACGGCAGGAGAGGAGGACCCTTTTTAAAGCTACCAAACAGGTTCTCTAGCTCTCACAGTCTCTATTGCTTGTTATCACTTGGTAGGATGTCAACTTGGTAGTAATCAGTCAACTCTGCTCTCCCTGTAGCTGTCATTCCCCCACCACCATAGCTCTCCAATGCCTGGATCTCTGCACCTGCACTGCATTCTCCTGCACCAGGACATCTTCCCAAATCACCACTGATGAAATCTTCAGCAGTTGTGCCACCACCTCGTGCGAGGGACCATCCACGCCCCACATATCACTCAGGGTAGCATCCTCTTAGCCTATTGGGCAATGAGGGAGCCAGTCTCCAAATCCCATCTTACTCTTATTTTCTCAGACCACTGCTGACATTATTTGGGTTAGTTTGAGTTCTTTGAGAAGCAGAAGCTAAGATGGGATTGGATGTGCAGGAAACTCCTCAGGGAATACTTGTGCAGGATAAAGAGAGGGAGCCGAAATAGGCAAGAAGAGCTTTCAGACGCAATGCAGGTCGGACCTCTGTGAGAGACGGGGAAGGAAGGGGGATCTGATAGGAGACTCTCAGGCTGCAGTCACAAAAGCTGCTCAGCCTGGTTGATGGGGCATCCTTGAGCCAAAGTCCGTCATTAAAAGAGTCTGTATTAGTAAAGAATGAGTCTGTATTAGTACAGAATGAGTCTGTATTAGTTGTGCCCTGCTTGCTCAGTCATTGGCTAGCAGCAGCTTGTAGAAAGGGTGTTCTATAAATGAGATGGGGGTGGGTCCAGAGGTCTGCAGCTGTAGCCATTAGTCAATTATGCTCCCTGCAGCCGGAGAGCTGAGGGATGCATTTTCATGGCCACAGCCTCCCACCAGGTCCCTTGAAGGCTACTTATATCACTATCGTTTGTGTATCTTATGAGTCATAGAATAAGGAAGCCAAATCTAACCTCAGAGATGATTTCATGTGATGTCTTCATTTTAATGATGAAGGAAGAGAGACTTGAAAATTTAAAATAAACTTTCCCAAGGCACATGCATTTCAGATTGGACCATTTTATTTTGTGTCAGATATTCCACACATTGCCGCACATTTGGCATTTCTGGCCCCAGGGACTAGATGCCAGTAGTCTCCCCGACCTCCTGCATCATGACAAACAAAAGTGCTCCCCCACCACCTCATTTCTAAAAGCTCCCTAGAGGCAATAAAGTCCCAAGTAGTACCACTGAACAGCTCATTGATCTCAGAGTCAGAATTAATATCCAAACAAGACCCCTGTATAATGCACTTCCATAACATCAAGAGCGCCACTAAAACAAAAAATGCCTCAGGGAGTCACAACCATTCCTGCTTCAGAGAGTACTCTGCACCTCTTTAGCATTTATCTTTTTTTTTTTTTTTTTTTTTGAGATGGAGTCTCACTGCGTCACCCAGGCTGGAGTGCAGTTGCATGATCTCAGCTCACTGCAACCTCCACCTCCTGGGTTCAAACGATTCTTGTGTCTCAGCCTCCCAAGTAGCTGGGATTACAGGTGAGCACCACCACGCCTGGCTAATTTTTGTATTTGTATACAAATATAATGTTGGCCAGGTTGGTCTCAAAGTCTTGACCTCAAGTGATCCACCCACCTCAGCCTCCCAAATTGCTGGGATTACAGGCATGAGCCACTGTGCATGGCCCATAGTATTTATTTATTTTTTTTATTTTTTTTTTTGAGACAGAGTCTTGCTCTGTTGCCCAGGCTGGAATGCAGTGGTTGCCCAGACTGGAATGCAGTGGTGCAATCTTGACTCACTGCAACCTCTGCCTCCCCAGTTCAAGAGATTCTTCTGCCTCAGCCTCCTGGGTAGCTGGAACTACAAGCGCGCACCACCACACCCGGCTAATTTTAGTATTTTTGGTAGAGGCAGGGTTTCGCCATGTTGGCCAGCCTGGTCTCAAACTCCTGACCTCAAGTTATCCGCCTGCCTCGGCCTCCCAAAGTGCCGGGATTACAGGTGTGAGCCACTGCACCTGAGTACCCATACCTTTATCTTGCATATATAAGCTCCTTAGACATCCTGGTTAGGAGACCCATGGTAGGCAATTTGGTCATAGTTCAAACTGCCTTCCTAGTATCTTCATATGAGTGAATGAAATGCACTTCAGCATCAAACCATTGCTTTTCCATCCTTTCCGAAACTGCTCTTCCATGTCTCTAACCCCATCTTTCTCTTCTAAATAAATGATGCCCCTCTGCAGCTAGTTGTTCAAGCTAAAAACTGGGGAAACTTCCTCTATTCTCCTGGGTGTTTAAATTTTATTTATTTTATTTTATTTTATTTTATTTTTGAGGCAGGGTCTCTCTCTGTTGCTCAGGCTGGAGTGCAATGGCACGATCACGGCTCACTGCAGCCTCGACCTCCTGGGCTCAAGTCACCCCCCCACATCAGCCTCCCAAGTAGCTAGGACCACAGGTGTATGCCACCACACCTGGCTAATGTTTTTTAAAAATATATTTTGTAGAGACAGGGTCTCACTTTGTTCCCCATGCTGGTCTTGAACTCCCGGGCTCAAGTGATCCTCCTACCCTTGCCTCACAAAGTGCTGGGATTACGGGCATGAGCCACTGTGCCCAGCCCAATTCTTCTCTTTTTCTTACACCCCAAATCCAATCCATGAGCAAATTCAATTGTCTCTGTCTCCAAAATCTAACCAATGTCTATCTACTTCTCTCTATGCCCACAGCTACTGCATATCCAAGCCACCATCATCTCACTCATACCAATATAACAGCCTCCTATCTTTGTTCTCTGCTTCCTTTACAATATAGCAGCCACATAATATAATGTATTTTTCTTTTTTTCTTTTTGTCTGTGTCTTTTTTTTGTTTTGTTTTGTTTTGTTTTGTTTTTGAGATGGAGCTTTGTTCTTGTTGCCCAGGATGGAGTGCAATGGCGTGATCTCAGCTTACTGCAACCTCTGCCTCCCAGGTTCAAGCTATTATCCTCCCTCAGCCTCCCAAGTAGCTGGGATTACAGGCACCTGCCACCAGGCCCGGCTAAATTTTTTTGTATTTTTAGTAGAGACAGGGTTTCACCATGATGGCCAGGCTGGTCTTGATCTCCTGACCTCAGGTGATCCACCCACCTCGGCCTCCCAAAGTGCTGGGATTACAGGCATGAGCCACCGCACCTGGCCAGAATATTTTCTTAAATATAAATCAGATTACATCTGATGTTAAAATCTCTACTTCCCTAAAGTAAAATCCACATGCTTTACCAAGCCTTATAAGGCCCTCATGATCTAGCCCCTGCCTACCTTGCTGATCTTGGCTCATGCCCCTGCCCTGCTCAATCACTATACACTGCCAGCTCTGCTGACTCTTGTTCTGTCCATTAAATACACCAAGCTCAGTCCTGAGGTCCATTGCTGTTCATTCTGCCTGGAATATTCTCCCACGTCCTCTTTCAACTGGCTCCTTGATTCAGGTCTCAGTTCAAATGTCATCTCTCAATGAGGCCTTCCTTGACCACCCAAACTAAAGCAGCCTCCACACTACCACATCCTCTAGCATATTACATACTCTGTTAGTTTCTTCATACGACTTACCACTATGCAACATCATTTTATTTATTTCTTCTGTCCCCCATCTAGAATGTAAGTTTCATCAGTGAAGGGGCTCTGTCTGTTTTGCTCATGGCTGCATCCCTAGCACCCACCTTAGCTGGGCATGGAGTGGGTTCTCAACATTGTGTGTGTTACATGAATGAATAGTACCTTTGAAGTACATGGTCCCCTTATAGCTAATGTCATTGCGGATTTTGATCATTGACATCAAGCTTTTGGCTTTCAATATACAGTATCCCAAATGTTGGGGTTTGTTGTTCTATACACTGCCAGTTGTAAGTATTGACTTCAACTGTCAACTGATAGACAATATTTGCTGTCAACTGTCAACTGATAGACAATGGAGTCTGCATAATTTCTAAAGAGAATCTTTATAAACATGAAGCCAAGGGTTCCTTGCCCTCTGAAAACTACTATACTAACTTTATTGGATTGGGGACTGATTCTTCTTTGTTAGCCCCCTAAATTCAGTAAAGGCCTCCTCTCCCTAACACATTTCTTTTCTTTCTTTCTTTTTTTTTTTTTTGAAATGGAGTTTCACTCTTGTTGTCCAGGCTGGAGTGCAATGGCATGATCTCAGCTCACCACAACCTCCGCCTCCCAGGTTCAAGCTATTCTCCTGCCTCAGCCTCCCGAGTAGCTGGGATTACAGGTATGCGCCACCATGCCCGGCTAATTTTGTATTTTTAGTAGAGACGGGGTTTCTCCATGTTGGTCAGGCTGGTCTCAAACTTCCGACTCAGGTGATCTGCCTGCCTCGGCCTCCCAAAGTGCTGGGATTACAGGTGTGAGCCACCGTGCCCGGCCCTCCCTAACACATTTCTACAAGCTGCCATCTCCAACAGAGAAATGCGTTATTCAAGAAAACAATGTGGTTATATCTCAACACTTTTTAGGTGTTTTTTTTTGTTTGTTTTGTTTTGTTTTTTCGAGAGGGAGTCTCGCTCTGTTGCCCAGGCTGGAGTGCAATGGTGCAATCTCAGCTCACTGCAACCTCCAACTCCTGGATTCAAGTGATTCTCCTGCCTCAGCCTCCCAAGTAGCTGGGACAACAGGCATGCACCACCATGCCCAGCTAGTGTTTGTATTTTCAGTAGAGACAGGGTTTTACCATGTTGGCCAGGATGGTCTCGAACTCCTGACCTCAAGTGATCCTCCCGCCTCAGCCTCCCAAAATGCTAAGATTGCAGGCGTGAGCCACCACACCTGGCCTACTTTTGGGGTATATTTTTAACAACCTCAAACTAAACTGGCACACTTAAGTAGTAGAAGGTAAACTACAAATATCTTGAGAACCAGAAAAAAAAAAAAAGGCTGGTCCATGAATAGAGAAAAATTTCTGTCCAACTTGGAGGCTGTTAGGAGGGCACTGAGGGGAGGATGTCTTTTTGCACCAATTACTGATACCTAAAGGATAAAAGAGCTGGCCAGGCGTGGTGGCTCATGCCTGTAATCCCAGCACTTTGGGAGGCCGAGGCGGGTGGATCACCTGAGGTCAGGAGTTCAAGACCAGCCTTGCCAACAGGGCGAAACCTCATCTCTACTAAAAATACAAAAATTAGGCTGGGTACGGTGGCTCATGCCTGTAATCCCAGCACTTTGGGAGACTGAGGGAGGTGGATCACCTGAGGTCAGGAGTTTGAGACCAGCCTGGCCAACATGGTGAAATCCTGTCTCTACTAAAAATAGTTAAATTAGATGGCTGCAGTGGCATGCGCCTGTAATCCCAGCTATAGGGGTTTCTGGGGCAGAAGAATTGCTTGAACCTGGGAGGTGGAGGTTGCAGTGAGCCGAGATCACGCCATTGCACTCCAGCCTGGGGGACAAGAGCAAGACTCCCTCTCAAAAAAACAAACAAAAACAATTAGCTGGATGTGGTGGCATGAGCCTATAATCCCAGCTACTATGGGAGTGCTGAGGCAGGAGAACTGCTTGAACCCAGAGGTGAAGGTTGCAGTGAAGCGAGATCTCACCACTGCCCTCCAGCCTGGGCAACAGAGCGAGACTTTGTCTCAAAAAAAAAAAAAAAAAAGGATAGAAGAGTCTTACAGCCAGGCACGATGGCTCACGCCTATAATTACAGCACTTTGGGAAGCCAAGGTGGGTGGATCACCTGAGGTCGGGAGTTCGAGACCAGCCTGGCCAACATGGTGAAACACCATCTCTACTAAAAATACAAAAATGAACTGGGTGTGGTGGCGGGTGCCTGTAGTCCCAGCTACTCAGGAGGCTGAGGCAGGAGAATTCTTTGAACCCGGGAGGCAGAGGTTGCAGTGAGCCGAGATTGCGCCACTGCACTCCAGCCTGGGAGACAGAGTGAGACTCTGTCTCAAAAAAAAAAAGTCTTGCTGACAGAACTGTATTTAGAATAAGAGAGGAGAGAAGCTTTTCTAAGAATGCTTGCCATCCTAGACATTTCTGCTTTTATTCCCCAAGGAATGCAAACCATCTTGTTTTACATCTTAATTTTACCATTGAATCCATTTGCATGGCACTGTTACAAAGCATTTGAAAAACACATTCCAAAGCAGAACTCATTGGAAGCAAAGCCACTGGCCTGAAAATTTAGTGTCCAGTCGGGCCTTGCACCTGGTGGGAACTCGGCAAGTATATCAAACAGACCTGGATGCCTGAAAAGGTCCTGAAAGGAGAGACAGAGCCTCAGTTCTGCTCAGTCATGAGGCTCATTGTCAAAATTACCAAGAGTAGAGGTGAAAAAGTAGAGGATAGAGACGGTAATGAATAAATCCTAAAATGGCAACACTAAGTCTAAAATAAATACGAATTGAGGGCTCCACACAGAGATGCTCAGGAATTTTCATAGCTAGAGATGAAGCAACCACAGGCTATTACTGTGAGAAGCCCACAGTGAGACTCAGCCTTAACGATGGTGAGCATTTACTTTCCTCACCGTTCTACACAAATGGAAGTTATTATGCATGCCTGTCCCCGTCTCCCCTGAGGGGTAGGGTTTCTAGATTCCTAAAACTCTGAGGTGGTGTTTTTGTTGTTGCCAGGTGGGGACCAAGGGCAAAAAACAATTGTTGAAGCGATTAGGTCCAGATTAAGTATAGCTTTATGGGCAACGCTGAGACCTTGAATCCTATCCTTTGGCAGATCAGCAAACGCGGCGGTTCGCTGAGAGCAGGGATAATTGATTCTCTTGCTACTGGTGGAGGAAGTAAAGGAGCAGCTGGGGTTTGCAACTGTTGGGGCAGATCAATTTCAAAAGAGGCCTGGTTATAGGAAACCTGTTGCAGGAGCCAGGCTGGGAGACAAAGGTGTGGGTGACCACAGCGATGCCCCATGGGAAGACCTCGGTGACATTTTGCCTGAACATAAGAGGATGATAGTTACACCCTGGTTCCTGGCCCTGCCTTTATCAGTCCCAGTTACAGCGGCAACTCTCTTGCCTGAACAAGTGCAGATACAAAGAAATGGAAGGAATCTCCTACCTGGGGGTCACAAACAAATACCATACCCATCATCTCCTCTGCTTCCTGGGCACACAGCTACATTCTCTTCCCCGGCCTCCCTTGTGTTAAGTGTGGCCAGTGACTGTGTTCCAGCCAATGAAATGTGAGTGGAAATGCTGCTGGCCACGCTCAGCCCTGGTGCCTCAAACCTCTCATGCACAATCGTTACTCTCTCTCCTCTCCACCGGCCGAACAGAGACATCTTTGGGAAGCTAACAGTGATGCAGCCATGGGGTGGAAAGAGCCTGGCCCTGAGTGACGGCTCAGCCACAGTGGGCTACAGCATGAAGGCTAGGATTTGGGGATTCCCTACAACAGTTGACATGCCCTGAATAATACACTTTGGAACTGCAACTGCTAACGTCCCGTTGCCTGATAGAGTCTCACAAGTCCCACTGATGGAATTACAGGCCTGGGACATGTGGCTCCACACACCAGAGCTGCCTCTGCGGAGCGTGCACTGCTGGGCTGTGGGGTGTCCACATCTGTCCCTGCTGCCCAGGCAGGCGTAATGGGAGACACAGCCTTTCCATCGGGCAGGGTGAAGCTACTGCTGTTGCTCTAACTCGAGTTGGAGGCTGGATAGAAGAGAGTGTTTGCATAGACCCCCACGTCTTTCTCCTTACATCCTGAGGCATGCATGCGTCCGTGGTGTCTGTGTTTGCTTGGTTGGTTTTTATTTGTCTGTTTTTTGTTTTTTTGAGATGGAGTCTTGCTCTGTTGCCCATGCTGGAGTACAATGGTGCGATCTTGGCTCACTGCAACCTCTGCCTCCTGGGTTCAAGTGATTTTCCTGCCTCAGCCCTCCGAGAAGCTGGGATTACAGGCGTGGGCCACCACACCCAGCTAAATTTTGTATTTTTAGTAGAGACAGGGGTTTCACCATGTTGGCCAGGCTGGTCTTGAACTCCTGACCTCAGGTGATCCACCTGCCTTGGCCTCCCAAAGAGCTGGGATTACAGGTGTGAGCCACCACGCCTGGCCGCTTGTTTGGTTTTTTAAACTTGTGAGAGTGTGTGGTAAAACACATGTATATCAGAAAATTGTTTATTTGAACCATTTGCTTGCTTTTCTTCTATTACAACAGAGGCCTTGATAAGGATCATTCATCCTCATTCCAGTTGGGTGGGGCCATTTCCTGCAGCTCCCTTTCCTCACGTCCCCAACATACCATGTGGTGGCAATTCCTTCTTCCCCTTCCTCTGTCTCCAGAACAGTCTCTGGATTCCACCACAGCAGGAGCTGCAGTCAGGCACTCCCCAGTCTGTTTGGTGGGGTTCTATTCTACTGAAAATTTCCAGAGGTATCTTCTTCTCATTCACCCACCAACCCCAGCCGGAAGGTGTAATAAGCCTTTTCTGAGTTCACCTTTTTTTTTTTTTTGAGACAGAGTCTCACTCTGTCGCCCAGGCTGGAGTGCAGTGGCGCAATCTTGGCTCACTGCAACCTCCGCCTCCCTGGTTCAAGCAATTCTCCTGCCTCAGCCCCCCAAGTAGCTGAGATTACAGGCACATGTCATCATGCCCAGCTAATTTTTGTATTATTTTAGTAGAGACAGGGTTTCACCATGTTAGCCAGGCTGGTCTCAAACTCCTGACCTTGTGATCCACCCGCTTCAGGCTCCCAAAGTGTTGGGATTACAGGCGTGAGCCACCGTGCCCGGCCATGAGTTCACTGTTAATTGCCATCCTCTTACTGAAGTAGCCAGGTCAACTAGGGAGTCTCAAAGTAGTATGAGAAAATTTGGAGAGGACTAAGCTTGGCTGCAAGAAGAGGTTTTGGTTGGGCCAAGTGTAAACCCACTCAAGTGCTCAGTGACCCAGACATACAAATGTGTGTGTTAATGGCAGCTTCTCTCTTGCCTCTCCCCGACTGATACTCTCTTCTAGAAAAGCCATGCTTTGCTGTAACTATTGGAACCTCTAGAGCTTATCTGGGCCAGAGCTCTTTGCACAAGTTAGAAAAAATCCCCTGCTCCGGCTGACACAGCCCTGCCCTGCAGCCTCAGCTTGGCTGGTAGAGGGCAGGCTGGATTTCAGCCTCTTCTTGGCCTTCAGCCAGCTGCTTTGTGCAGCGCACAAACTCCACATCTGTGGTGTTGGCCCCTTCTCACCTGGCTGCTAAAATCTCTCCCAAACGTTGCCATGAGTTACAACCAGTTCCTCCCAGCTCCATCTCATCACTGTCACCCTTGGGGATCTTAGGGTGACCAGAGGTGATTTTTAGTTACACTGTCCTAAATGGAATTCTGTGGGCTGATCCAAAAATACAAGTATCTTAAAGTCATTGTTCTTATGAGGAAACGTATTCCTAGGTCTTTTCAAGTAAGCAACTTAAAAATACATCTTTAGGCTGGGCGCAGTGGCTCACGCCTGTAATCCCAACACTTTGAGAGGCCGGGGCGGGCAGATCACCTGAGTTTGGGAGTTCAAGATCAGCCTGACCAACATGAAGAAACCCTGTTTCTACTAAAAGTACAAAATTAGCCAGGCATGGTGGTGGCATGCGCCTGTAATCCCAGCTACTTGGGAGGCTGAGCAGGAGAATTACTTGAACCAGGGAGGCAGAGGTTGCAGTGAGCCAAGACCGTGCCGCTGCACTCCAGCCTGGGTAGCAAGAGTGAAACTCTGTCTCAAAACAACAACAACAACATCTTTAGGAGACAAACTGCCCACTAAAAATACCAGATCTGCCTATAATGTATTTGACTTTCTTCTCCTCACCCCTTAAGCTTGTGAACAACTGTGGCTCACTCTACCTTCCACCTTGGCTGTTTCAGATTTGACGTTGGCTCACTCAGACTTTGGCCTATAAAGTTCACAAGCTTTAGAGAATAGATTTCTGGATGTACTATTTTCTTTGAAACCTGAACTCCAAGCCAAGGGTGTGTCTTTGTAAGTGACTGATTTAATTAAAAAATGGGCCCATGCTGATTATACAGATTTCTTCTCTTGGAATGCTTATTTTGGTGCTGTCCTAAAACTGATGTTTCGCAGCTGATGGATTAGGAGGACAGATGTTTTCGCTTGGCCTTCTCTCCTTTATATTTCTCATCTGGGCATCATAATAATAATATCAAGAGACAAACAGAGCTGAACTCAACACCAACACTTGACCTCATTTCTGATTTATGAATTCTCCCTGTGACCACGCAGTTTGAGGAGAAGGCTGCCTCTGAAATGTGTTTTGCATTTTAATATTTTTTCATACTAGCCTCCTTCTTTGTCAAGCCACTGTGTGTGCAGCTGGCTTAACTTGCTGACTAGAAAATTGAAATATACTTCTATCCAGCAGCCAAAAACAAAGGGAAAAATTGTCTTTCTAAGAGCTGTTTAGCTGCCTGCGTTTCCCCCACCCCATCCCTCCTATTGTATATGAACAATCCCCACAAGAATCGAAGCTGCTTTTGTATTAATGTCAGTTGCAGAATTTCTCACGAGCTTCTTGGGTAGCACTGAAAACGTGAGGGTTCTGTCATCTCAGCGTGGCTCCATGAAGTGTCCTACCCTGCTCCAGAGGACGAATTGGAGACGCTTCTTAACCTTGCGGGACTCAAGTCATCTGGCAAGCCAGATTTTGGGATAAAAAGTGTCTAGAGGCCAGACGCGGTGGCTCATGCCTGTAATCCCAGAACTTTGGGAGGCCAAGATGGGCGGACCACCTGAGGTCAGGAGTTCGAGACTAGCCTGGCCAACATGGTGAAACCCCATCTCTACTAAAAATACAAAAATTAGCCGGGCGTGGTCGCGGGCGCCTTGGGAGGCTGAGGCGGGAGAATTGCTTGGGAGGTGGAGGTTACAGAAAGCCAAGATCGTGCCATTGCACTCCAACCTGGGCAACAAGAGCAAAACTCCATCTCAAAAAAATAAAAATAAAAGAATGACAGTTTGTCTCCAAGCTTGTCCAGGTTGGTGCATTATAATGACACACTGCAGATGCCAGGCCCTGCAATCCTTAGACAAAGAAGAGGGGCTGTTGCTTTTTCAGGACATGGACTTCAGAGAATCGTGAGGCTACCTGGCCACAGGAAACGAGAACATGATCCTCAAACCCACATCAGTGAGCACAATCAGGAAGGCTTGTTATGACTCGGCAGCAAAGGAGAAAGTGGGTTCAGTGAGATCTGTCTGGAGATGTGCTGGGCTGGGCTGAGGCTTCAGCACACATAAGCTTCCTGATCATTCAGCATTCTCCTTTGTACTTTTTTTTCTTTAAGACACCTGTGTTTTTTGGCTGCCATGGGGGTGGGAGGAAGCCAAGCTTGGCAGCCTCTTCTGATCTGGTGTTAACAACACCATACAGTAATTTCCAGCAATTATCTCCCTATCGTAAAAGTTCTGTGGAGAGATTTGTGACACTTTTTTTGTGTGCTGTTCAATGCATACATTTAAATGGGGAACAAATTCTGTCCATATGGTGTCTCCTCTCTCTTCCCAGGTTCCCAAGTGCTTGGCCATGCCCAGCTATGAGTGGCTGCATACACAAAGTAAGGCTTGCTGGTATAGACAGTGGGGACAGGCAGTGATTTTGGGATTCTGCTGGTGCCAGAATCACTTACTTTATTCTCTTCTTTCTGATAGCTGGAGGACAAAGGGCCTTCCACCAATCCTAGAATCCATAGGTTATGATGTTCATAAGCTACTCCTTACCTGGGATTAGGCCTAGTTACCTGGTTAATTCCTCCCATGTCTCCATGAACTTTGCCTTCATGGCACTGATCACAGTTTGTAATTGTAGATTTGTGTGTTGGGGGGGGTGATTATTTATGTCTTCTTATTAGACTATGCTATGAGCTGAATCGTGTTCACCCAAAATTTATATGTTGAAATCCTAACACCCAATGTAGATAATTCAGGAGAGAAATATTTGGGAGATAATTCGATTTAGATGAGCCCATGAGGCCTGGGAACTTCATGATAGGATTAGTGCCCTTGTAAGATGAGACACCAGACAGCTTGCTGTCACTGGCATGCTCTGTCTCCCTCTTTGTCTGCCATATAAAGACACAGTGAGAAGGTAGGCTTCTGCAAGCCAGGAGGAAAGCCCTTACCAGAACTTCACCATGCTGGTACCCTGATCTTGGACTTTCAGCCTACAGAGCTGGGAGACAATAACTTTCTGTTCTTTAAGCCACCAGTGTATGGTATTTTGTTATGGCAGCCTGAGCAGATGAATACAGACAGTAAACTTTATGAGAACACAAGCCACATCTGTTCTGCACATCACTGAACCCCAGCACCAAGCACAGAGCTTGGCATATGGTGGGGCCCAATAAATATTTACTAAATGAATGAAAGAGTGAATAAATATACGAACGAAGCTTGAAGAAATCACAGAAAGTAAGTCTAGTGCCTTCACCTAATAGATGAAGAAACAGAGGTTACATTTCCAACTTGTCCAAGTCTATGAAGCTTGCTTTCTGTTTCACATACGTAAAGACAGATTGAATGTGTCAATTCCAAACCATTAATTGAACATCTATTTTTGTTATGTGAGAGAATTCAAAGGTCAATAAAATGCAATTTCTTTTTAAAATTTTTTCAAGGGACAGTGTTTCCCTCTGTCACCTAGGCTGGTCTCAAACTCCTGACCTCAAGTGATCCTCTTGCCTCGGCTTCCCAAAGCACTGGGATTATAAGCATGAACCACTGTACCCAGCCCAAAATGCAATTCCTATTTTTAAAAAGCTTTCGTCTTGCCAGGTATGGTGGCTCATGCCTGTAATTTTACCACTTTGGAAGGATGAGGTGGGAGGATCACTTGAGACCGGTTTGAGCAACTTAGTGAGACCCAGTTAGCTGGGCATGGTGTCGTGCCTCTGTAGTCCTAGTTGAGGCTGAGGTGGGAGGATCACTCGAGCCTGGGAGGTCAAGGCTGCAGTGAGCTGTTGTCACACCACTGCACTCCAGCCTGGGTGACAGAGTGAGACTCTGTCTTAAAAATAAACAAACAAAAACACCTTTCATCTAAACAGCAGTTTAGCCAGTTAAGATAAACAATAGTGACTGTTCATTAAGTGCTTACTAATACATTATTTTATTTCATGTTTACAACAATCCTATGGAATAGATCATATTATCCCCATTTAACAAATATGAAAAGGCAAACTCAGAGGTAGTGTTGCTGAATTGTATTAAGCTTTTACTAGGTGCCAAAATTGTTCTACATGTTTTACCTCCATTTATAAATTCATTTAATGCCCCGGGCTTCACTAGGGAAGGATCCACTTCCAGACTCAGTCATGTGCATTTATTGGACTCAGGTCCTCATTGGCTGTTGGACAGAGACAGTTCCTTGCTATCTGGGCCTCTCCAAAGCAGCCTTCACAACATGGCAGCTTGCTTTCCCTGGAGGAAGGGCTGAGAAAGACTGAAGTTTAAATCTTTGTAACCTAACCTCAGCAATGACTTTTCATATCACCATGGCCATTTTCTATTCATTAGCAGCAAGTCACTAGATCCAGCCCCCACTCAAAAGTAGGGATTAGACAGGGTGTCAACAGCAGGAGTCGGGGATCACAGGTCACCCCACAGGCTGCCCACCACAGCAAGCTTACTTTAATAATTCAAAATCAATCTGTGTAATTTGTCATATTAATAGTACAAAGGAGAAAAATATGATCATCTCAATAGATTAAAAAAAATCTGGGCCAGACACGGTGGCTTACTCCTGTAATCTTAGCAGTTTGGGAGGCCGAGGTGGGTGGATCACTTGAGGTCAGGAGTTCAAGACTAACCTGGCTAACATGGTGAAACCCTGCCTCTACTAAAAAAAAAAATACAAAAATTAGCTGGGCGTGGTGGCTGGGGCCTGTAGTCCCAGCTACTTGGGAGCCTGAGGCAGGAGAATGGCGCGAACCTGGGAGATGGAGGTTGCAGTGAGCCAAGATCACACTGTTGCACTCCAGCCTGGGCGACAGAGCGAGACTCTGTCTCAAAAAAAAAAAGAAATATTTGATAAAATTTAATATCCACTGATGATAAAAATCCTTAGCAAACTAGAAATGGCAGCAATTGTTCTAATTCTGGAAATAAGATATAAAATAACATATAGTAGATTGCACTTCTTCACCCCTCCTGTTTCGCACCTTTTGCTATATAATTTTGCAATGCCCTCAATCGTGGGCAAAGTTACCCCTGACTCTGGACTCAGGCCTATGGCTTGCTTTGGCCAATGGGATATTGGCAGATGTGACGCAAGTAAAAATTTGAAATGAGCTCGCCTACTGGGGTTTGCTCTTTTGTTCTTCTACTCTTTACCATGAAAAGAACCTGCCTAAGCTGCTCCTTCTGGTTCCAGGAAGAAGATATGAAATGCATAGAACACAAGTTCTCCAGCTAAGGTACTCAGTCAAGCCCAGCTGAGAACAGAGCTCCTAGCTGAGCTGCAGATGCATGCATGAGCTCAGCCAAGACCAGCAGAGTGATCTAGCTAAGCATAGCCCAGATCACCTGATTGCCACATATGTGTAAGACATAAGTGTCTATTGTTACATGTCACTTTCTTTGTGGTTCTTTTGTTATCCAACAAAAGCTAATTGATACAGGTTATCTACAAAAATACCTCAGCAAGTATCAACTTAATGATGAAACGCTAAAAGCTTTCCTTTGAGACTGGAAACTTGCTAAGTTTGCCTGCTACCACTTCTATTTGACCTTGAATGGATACCTTAGCCAATGCAACATGGCAAGAAAAAGAAATAACAGAAATAAGGATGGAAAAAAAGAAAGAAAGCTGTCATTATGTACATAGACAATCCTAAAGAACCTTCAGATCAAGTTTTGGAATTTTATCTAGATCACTGAATTCAAATCAACACACATAAACAAATTGTATGTTCTATATACCAGTAACAAAAATAATTGTAAACTGAATGTTTAAATATAACATCTGGCTGGGCGTGGTGGCTCACACCTATAATCCCAGCGCTTTGGGAGGCCAAGGTGGGCAGATCACGAGGTCAGGAGATTGAAACCATCCTGGCTAACACAGTCAAACCCTGTCTCTACTAAAAATACAAAAAATTAGCCAGGCATGGTGGTGGGCACCTGTAGTCCCAGCTACTCGGGAGGCTGAGGTAGGAGGATCACTTAATGCCAGGAGTTCAAGGCTGTAATGCAGTATAAGCATGCCTGAGGATGGCCACTGCACTCCAGCCTGGGCAACCTCACCTCTGTTTGTTTGTTTTTTCAATCAAATATCTAGGAGTAAAACAAATGAAAGATTTTCAACATCTCCATATAGAAGACTATTATGAAAAACTAAAGATTTTTTTTAAAGAGAGAGAAAGCCAAATGATGCTTATTTGACTGTGGTGCACTTCAGTGTAAGGATGATTCATAATCTGTCACTCATGATTGATGGCCTTGGAAAAAGAAAAAAAAACAGGAGTTACATCATATTCATGATTGGAAGACTCCATATGTCAATATTCGATTGTGAATTGTAAATATGTCAGTTGTCCCCAAATTTATCTCCTTGGTACATTCTGAAAATTCTCAACAGATTTTTTTTTTTTTTTTTTTTTTTTTTTTTTTTTGAGACGGAGTTTTGCCCTAGTTGCCCGGGCTAGAGTGCAATAGCGCGATCTCGGCTCACCACAACCTCCCCCTCCCAGGTTCAAGCAATTCTCCTACCTCAGCCTCCCGAGTAGCTGGGATTACAGGCATGCACCACCATGCCCAGCTAATTTTGTATTTTTAGTAGAGACAGGGTTTCTCCATGTTAAAGCAAGAATAATTAAAGCAATCTTGGAGAAGACAAAAATGGGAGGATTTTTTTCACAGAAAAATTAAACCAATATAATTAAGGCTGTGATTTTGGCTCAAAAATAAACAAATAAACCAAAGGAACAGAACTGAGAGCCTAGAAACAGACTGACACATTTATGGATGTTTAATTTATGACAAACGTGGTGCCCTTGAATGGTCTTTTTAATAAATGCTTCTGGAATGGTTGAATATCTATGGAAGGAAGGAAGGATCTTGACCCTTATCTTACTGTATACATAAAAAATCAACTCCAGTTGAATTATATGTAAATCTAAATGTGAAAACTAAAATAAAGATTCTAGAGGATATCACAAGATAATATCTCTAAGATCTTGGGGGTAGGAAAAGATTTATTAAACAGGACACAAAAACCACTAATTACAAAGGAAGTAACTGATACATAGACCAGGGATTGGCAAACTACAGCCCTCAGGTCAAATCTGGCCACCTGTTTTTGTTATCCCAGCACTTTGGGCGGCCGAGGAGGGCAGGTCAGTTGAGCCCAGGAGTTTGAGACCAGCCTGGGCAATGTGGAGAAATCTTGCCCTACAAAAAATACAAAAATTATCAGGGTATGGTGGCACATGCCTGTAGGCCCAGCTACCCAGGAGGCTGAGGGGAGCCTGAGCCTGGGCGGTCGAGGCTATAGTGAGCCATGACTGGGCCACTGCACTCCAGCCTGGGCAATGCAGTGAGACCCTGTCTCAAAAAAAAAAAATATTGATGATGAAGTATAGGAACATGGAAGAGTATGATATTATACAAAGTAAAGGAAGCAGGAGGCACAGTGGCATGCATGCTATAATAACAACTATGGAAAATATGAGTGCATCAGGCCAAGGAAGAAAGGGTGTTTTACAAAACATAAAAAATAGTTGTTTAGGGTAGCAAGTTTTCTCAAAATGATTCCTAAAATTGTTGCATAGTCTTTCTATGAATGATGAACTAAGAAAGAAGGGAATGACTTTCTTTTCTTTGAGAAATCTCATTTTTCCCAAAAATGTATTATAGGTTGTTAAACGCTACGCTGATGAGGTTCTTAAAAGGAGATTAGCCTGCCCCATAAGGGTTGTGATGGCAGGAATTCTGGCTTCTATTTCTAGCCCTGTTGACAGACTGATGATGAAACTCATGCAAGCCCTTTAAGCTTTTCCTATCTTTGAAGCTGGGAGCAATTCCACTTGCTGCTGCCATTTAGCGCTACAATGTTTTAAAAATTAATGAGGTGCATTTACTGCCCAGGATGTTCAGGTGATCGGCTTTCCTTGAGAAATCGGTGTTGTCTGTGAAGAAGATAAACAGTAGGAGTGGCTGGGTTTGGTGGCTTATGCCTATAATCCCAGCACTTTGGTAGGCCAAGGCAGGTGGATCACCTGGGGTCAGGAGTTGGAGACCAGCCTGGCCAACATGGGGGAATCCCCGTCTCTACTAGAAATACAAAAATTATCTGGGCGTAGTGGCAGGTTCCTGTAGTCCCAACTACTGAGGAGGCTGAGGCACAAGAATCTCTTGAACCCAGGAGGCAGAGGTGGCAGCGAGCCAAGATCACGCCACTGCACTTCAGCCTGGGTGACAGAGCAAGACTCTGTCTCAAAATAAAATCAAAAACAAAAACAAAAAAAAGTAGGAGTGCTGTTATATTGTCAGACATTGAATTCCTGCAACCAACATTTGTTATTGGGCACCTGTTGTGGACAAGAGACTGTGTTCAGAGTTATGATTATATGCAAAGATGTCTAAATCATGGTTTCTGCCTTCAAGGAACTTACAGTAGGGTAATGATAAAAATACCTAAAATTGCCAGGCACGATGGCTCATGCCTATAATCCCAGCACTTTGGGACGTGAGCGGATCACTTGAGGTCAGGAGTTTGAGACCAGCCTGGCCAACATGGTGAAACCCCATCTCTACTAAAAATACAAAAATTAGCTGGGCATGGTGACAGATGCCTGTAATCCCAGCTACTCGGGAGGCTGAGGCAGGAGAATCACTTGAACCAGGGAGGTGAAGGTTGCAGTGAGCCAAGATGACACCACTGCACTCCAGCCTGGGCAACAGAGTGAGACTCTGTCACAAAGAAAAAAAAAACAAAAACCTAAAATTTACTGAGGGTTTACAATGTGACAGGAACTATGCTAAATGCTTTATGTACATGAATTTATTTAATTCCAACAACACCCCAGGGAGGCAGAGGTTTGTTATCATTTTAAGAGATAATTAGGCCGGGTGTAGGTGGCCCCTCCTGTAATCCTAGTGCTTTGGAAGGCCAAGGCGGGAGGACTGCTTGAGGCCAGAAGTTCAAGACCAGCCTAGGCAATATAGCAAAACCCTGTGTCTACAAAAAATGAAAAAATTAGTCAGGCATGATAGGGCAAGCCTGGAGTCCCTGCTCCTCTGGACACTGAGGTGGGAGGATTGCTTGAGGCCAAGAGTTTGAAACCAGCCCAGGCAACATAGTGAGATCCCTGTCTTTACAAAAAAAGAAAAAAAGAGAGCAATAGATGATTAAATTGATGGCAAGAGAGGCTAAATAAATACCCAAGGTCGTGAAACTAAATCCACCTGACCCTGATGGGCTGCCTGGCAGGAAAGTCAGTGCTCTTGACTACTCACCTACACTGCTGCCCAGGCATCAGCCACACTGGGAAGCAACTGCCTCCCTCAGCCAGCCTGCAATTCATAAACTCTATAAAATCATGCCTTTTTGGCTGGGCGTGGTGCCTCACGCCTGTAATCCCAGCACTTTAGGAAGCAGAGGCGGGTGGATCACCTGAAGTCAGGAGTTCCAGCCCGGCCTGACCAACAAGGTGAAACCCCGTCTCTACTAAATACAAAAAAATTAGCTGGGTGTGGTGGCGCATGCCTGTAATCCCAGCTACTTGGGAGGCCAAGGCAGAAGAATTGCTTGAACCCAGGAGGCAGAGGCTGCAGTGAGCCGAGATTGAGCCATTGCACTCCAGCCTGGGCAACAAGAGCTAAACTCTGTCTCAAAAAAAAAAAAAAAAAAAATGCCTTTTTGATGGGGTACCAGCTGAACCTACTAATGACACAACCATGTTAGAAAGTCTGCACCTTTATTCAGCTTCAAAAGAGTTTCTAATAGAGTAGGAATTGTCAAGTAATCAAGGCATGGAAATAATCGTATTTAAGTTATAATTAAATGTTTTAATATCTATTATTTGGGGGAAGGGAATTATTAGCAATAGCCAAGTTCTTTTTTTTTGAGACGGAGTCTCTCTCTGTCTGTTGCCTAGGCTGGAAAGCAGTGGCACAATCTCGGCTCACTGCCACCTCCGCCTCCCAGTTCAAGCGATTCTCCTGCCTCAGCTTCTCCAGCAGTTGGGGCTACAGGCGCCTGCCAACACGCCGGGCTATTTTTTTGTATTTTTAGTAGAGACTGGGTTTCACCGTGTTAGCCAGGATGGTCTCGATCTCCTGACCTTGTGATCCACCCGCCTTTGCCTCCCAAAGTGCTGGGATTACAGGCGTGAGCCACCGCGCCCGGCCAGCAATAGCCAAATTCTTTAATAAAAAACTTTTTATTAATACTATTGCTTTGTGTTGTCTAATATTAAAATATTTCTGTCTTTTTCCAGAAACTATAAGAGATTATAGGGTGAAGATTGACTATGCTGAGTAGGGTACAAAACTAGCTGTTTTTTTGAGTTTAAGACAGAGTATCGCTCTGTTGCCCAGGCTGGAGTGGAGTGCAATGGTGCAATCTTGGCTCACTGCAACCTCTGCCTCCTGGGTTCAAGAGATTCTCCTGCCTCAGCCTCCCTAGTAGCTGGGATTACAGGCATGCGCCACCATGCCTGGCTAATTTTTGTTTTTTCAGTAGAGATGGTGTTTCACCATGTTGGTCAGGCTGGTCTTGAACTCCTGACTTCAAGTGATCTGCCCACCTTGGCCTCCTGAAGTGCTGGGATTATAGGCATGAGCCACTGCGCGCGGCCTTTTTTGTGTTTTGATTCTTCTGATCTGTGCCCCACTTAGGTCCCATAGAATCACAAACTCTCAAGTTTGGAAAGAACCTTCAAGGTTATTTCCGGTATATTATTCACACTTTGGATTACAACCCATTAGTAGATTATGAAACCAGTGAAGTGAGTTATGACAAGCTTAAAAAAAGAATAAAATAAAATTACACATGGTAAAGGTAGCAGTTAGCAAAACTTTCGTTTTAATTATTATATTCATTTTCTAGAATTGCCATAACAAAGTTCCACAAACTCGGTGGCTTAAAACAACAGAGCCGGCACAGTGGTTCACACCTGTAGTCCCAGCTTCCTGGGAGGCTGGGGTGAGAAGATGCCTTGAGTCCAGGAGGTTGAGGCTGCAGTGAGCTATGATCATGACTCTGCACTCCATCCTGGGGGATAGAATGAGACCTTTTTTTTAGGAAAACACACACACACACACATCCACACAGATAAATTTATTCTGTCATGATTCTGGAGTCTAGAAGCCCAAATCAAGGTGTCAGTAAGGCCGTGCAACTCTGGGTAGAATCCTTCCTTGACTCTTCACCTGCAATCCTTGGCATCCCTGGCTTGCAGCTATATCATTCCAATCTCTGCCTTTGTCACATGGTATTCTCTTGTCTGTGTCCAAACTTCCCTCTTCCTATAAGGATATCAGTTGTACTAGATTAGGGCCCATCCTACTGACCTCATCTTAACTTGTTTATATCTGCAAAGATCCTATTTCCAAGTAAGTCACAACCACAGGTACCAGGGGTTAGGACTTCATATGTTTATATATATATATATATATATATATATATATATATATAATCTACTTACACATTTATACATCATATATATTTACATATATATGTAAAATCTATGTATTGAATCACAATGCAAAAATATGTTTAATATTACTTGTGGTAAAAAAAAAAAAAAGAGAGAGAGAGCTTATAAACACTGATTTAATCTAAGCACTCATCCAGTTCTTCATTTCTTTTGGTAATAACTTGACAATAGTAGTTCTGCCTACACTGAGCCCACTGAAAGATGACTATCTCTGTAGATTCCCCAGGGTTTGGACAATTCTGACTGTTGGCAGGGCTATCAGAGAAGAATTTATTAGAACTGTAAACGTAGCTTATAAGGGACCTAACTGAGCACCTTAAAACATCAGGTTAGTTTTTAGCAGCAGTGGTTACAAGTAAAGTGCTCTTTTGAAACAAAATATAATACAATTTGAAAGTAGTCATGCTTTTCAAGCCTGTAAGCCCAGCCCTTTGGGAGGCCAAGGCAGGCAGCTCACTTGAGCCAGGAGTTTGAGACCAGGTTGGGCAATATGGTGAAACCCGGTCTTTACAAAAAAATAAAAAATAAATAAAAATTAGCCAGGTATGGTGGTGTATGCCTGTGGTTCCAGCTACTAGGGAGGATGAGGTGGGAGGATTGCTTGAGCCTGGGGAAAAAGTAGTGATGAAAATTATGTTTTTAAAGTTACAGGCAAATTTGAAGGGTTACATATAATGAAGACCTCATTGCCAAAGCCCAAAGAAGGATGTTTCTTCTTTTTAAATCTGAAAACCTTTCAAAAGAGATTGATCTTTTTTTGTTTTTCTTTTTGTTTTTTGAGACAAGGTCTCGCTCTGGTGTTCAGGCTGGAGTGCAGTGGCACGATCTTGGCTCCCTTCCCAGGCTCAAGCAGATCCTTCCACCTCAGTCTCCTGAGTAGCTGGGACTACAGGCATGCCCCACCACACTCAGCCAATTTTTGTATTTTTTGTAGAGATGTGGTTGCCCAGGCGGGGGTCTCAAATTCCTGGTCACAAGTGATCCTCTCTCCTCGGCCTCCCAAAGTGCTGGGATTACAGGAGAGAGCCACTGTGCCCAGCTGACCATGACATTTTTTATTGTAGGAGACAGAAAAATGAACTATGTCAAAGAACCCCTAACCAAAAGATTAGGGTCTATTGTAAAATCATGAAGGCTTGCCCTTGTAGATCTTTCAGCACATCGCCACCACCCCGCCCAGCTCTCTGAAATTTGCCAAAGTTTTCCTTGTCTACTCAGAAACTTTGCTGACAGCACCAGCCTGCTCAGCTAGTGAAAATGCCTCCTGCCAAAAAGATTAACTACACTCATTTTTCTTTAGGTAATTTCATAAATCATTGTGCCTATTTTACTTTGAAAAGCTTTACTATTTTCATCATAGACGGTAATTTAGAGCCTGAAGGACACTTTAGGTAACCGAATCTTTTTCTGTCTTCAAGACATTCAGATTGGAAACAAAGTCTCGTCAGTTACAACCCATTTTGGCACAGAGACTCCTGGATATGGGACTTTGAGGGGTAGGTGAGGGGTGCACCTCAGAATGAAGGAAAGAAGTTGTGGAATTAGAAAAAGATTCATTCTGAAGCAATCTCCCTCTCAACACCCACCCTTGAGGTGGCTTAGGAACAAGTACCCTGCGGTGTGCTTCTTAGAGGGAAGAATCAGACCTAGAGTCTTTCATAGCTTCTAGCTGTTTGGGGCTTTCTACTTCAAGAAAGACACTGAAGGTTGAGCCAGCCTTCTGATTTGGCACTACTATTGATTTTCCCACACTTCTGGCCAGCGTGTATGTCCATTTATTTTCTCGTTTCTCACATGAGCAGGCTGGAAGTGTAGAAAGATCTTCGAGACACTACTTACTCATTTTGAAGTGCTTGATCAATCTTTGTGCATAGCAGCAGCATAAACCCTGGACCTAGAAGTGCATATTTCAAAGAGAGCCCTGTACCTTTTGTTCTCTTGCAAGACAAGCCGTTCTCTCCCCCGGAGAGATCTCCTCTACCCCACCTCCGCCCCACTTTCTACTCAAGGCAATGGGAGGTACCTGAGGACCCTTCACATGACACGAAGTATTGAGTCTGTGTTCCAGAATAGGAACAAAATGATCTCCACCCTCTGAGGCAGTTAATGCAGCTGCTTTGTTTAGGCTATTTCTGAAATTAAAAAGAATCTCTCTTTTTACTCACTGTTAATGGGGTGAAAAGCTCAAGTGTTCCATGTCACACAGGGGAAATCAGATTTGTGTTTCATACAAAACCAAAGTTTCAAGCTCGACGCAGTGGCTCACGCCTGTAATCTCAGCACTTTCGGAGGCCGATGGGGGTGGATCACCTGAGATCAGGAGTTGGAGACCAGCCTGGCCAACATGGTAAAACTCCATCTGTACTAAAAATACAAAAATTAGCCAGGCGTGGTAGCGCACGCCTGTAGTTCCAGCTACTTGGGAGGCTAAGGCAGGAGAATTGCTTGAACCCGGGAGGTGGAGGTTATATTGAGCCAAGATTGCGCCATTGCACTCCAGCCTGGGTGACAGAGTGAGACTCCGTCTCAAAAACAAAACAAAACAAAACACCAGCGTTTCAGTCATCCGCATGATTTTTGCTGGCACCAGGCACACATTGCAACCTCTCTGCCTCGGTTTCCATCCAACTCCTCCACCCTACCAATCCTTACTGTATTCAACTAAAAGAAACCAAGGATCTTGGTGGTGGAATTTGCTTGACTTCTTGTCCTCCAATCACGTCCACTTCCTGTTTTCTTTTAAAGCTCACTGACAAGATCTTATTTTACGTGACAAATATGGTCGGTTTATCTGTGCTATCAATTTCTGATAAACGTACATTTTAATCTGTCAGCCAGTGTTCCAGGCACTAATGCTGCTTAAATGTAGCTGCACAGCTCTTACCCAGAAATGGTGCCGTCCAACTGAAATCATACATTCAGGCAGCTGATTACAGACACTGACCTTGAGCTCCATTCCTGTGCGGTAATCCAAACCATCTGCACTCAACAACAATTAAAACCTTCAGATCTCTCAGGCGTTTCCTTCCTCTGATTATAACTTATGAGCTGCAGCAAAACTCAGAAAGAAACAGAATTAAAAAGACCAGGCTTTGATGCCAGCTTGATTTCTGCAGGACAGTTCTAAACAGAGAAATCTCCACTTTATGGAACAGCTCCTTCCTCAGCTGAAATGCAGGCACCTAACATCTAACAAACCTTGAACATTTAATTATGCTGATTCTCTCTTTTGCCCAGAGGGGAAGAGGGACCTTTCATTTACAGAGCCAGAGTCAGGCAAAACAATGAGGTAGTTTGTCCTGGAGATCTCCTATCACCCTTGTTTTCCATACCTCCCTCTTTGCCTCTCTCATCCACTTTTCATACCCTTAAATGCCTTGCTGCCTTCTACAAAAGAGGTCCAGGCGAAGAAAAAAAAAAAAAGCTAAAGAAAGTGCTCTATTTCTGATCTCCTCTATTTCTGATCTCCTTTCTCTCCCTTCAGATATCCTACATCTTCATGACTGTGACCTTTCCTATGAATTCCAAAGGAAATGCACGCAAACAAATACATTCAGCCAAAGTGTCTAAGAAAGACATAACGGTCACCCTTGGGAGGTGGAGGTGAGGAGTGGTTAGGGAGAGGCCTCACAGAGAATAGATTTCTGATGGGAAGCATCCAACCCTTAGCAAATATCTGGGGAGAGGGAGGTTTGGTTGGCTGAAGCGCAGCAACTCACGTTATACTTGTTCAATGTTGTTCTCAGGATCACCCTGGAAAAGCAGAGAAGGATTCTTTTTTTTTTTTTTTTTTTTTTTTTTTGAGACAGGGTCTTGTTCTGTCACCCAGGCTGCAGTGCAGTAGCATAATCACGGCTCATTCCAGCCTTGATCTCCCAGGCTCACACACTCCTCCTCCCTCAGCTTCCCAAGTTGCTGGGACTATAGGCATGTGCCAGCAAGCCTGGTTAATTGTTTAATTTTTTTGTAGAGACAAGGTCTCACCATGTTGTCCAGGCTGGTGTCAAACTCCTGGGCTCAAGCGATCCTCCCGCCTCAGCCTCCCAAAGTACTGGGATTATAGGCATGAGCCGGCGCACCTGGCCAAGTCTTTAACAATTGTTATCGTAGAGTCTCTACAAAATCATTTACATTCACAGTGTCACTTGGTTCTCTTTAGAATCTCCTGAACTAAGCATTTTCATTCTCTTAAAAAACTAGAAAGGAGACCATGCGTAGTGGGCCAGGCACGGTGGCTCACACCTGTAATCTCAGCACTTTGGGAGGGCGAGGCAGGTGGATCACCTGAAGTCAAGAGTTTGAGACCAGCCTGGCCAACACGGCGAAACCCTGTCTCACTAAAAATACAAAAATCAGCTGGGCACGGTGGCAGGCGCCTGTAATCCCAGCTACTTGGGAGGCTGAGGCAGGAGAATTGCTTGAACCCAGGAGGTGGAGGTGGCAGTGAGCCGAGATCGCACCTCTGCACTCCAGCCTGGGCGACAGAGTGAGTCTCTGTCAAAAAAAAAAAAAAAAAAAAATTAGCTGGGCGTGGTGGTATGCACCCGTAGTCCCAGCTACTCGAGAGGTTGACGCACGAGAATCGCTTAAACCTGGGAGGCAGAGGTTGCAGTGAACTGAGATTATGCCACTGCACTCCAGCCCAGGCAACAGAGCAAGACTCCTTCTCAGAAAAAAAAAAAAAAAAAGACTAAAAAGTAAAAATCCCCCATAAATTCATTCTCCAGAGATAGTCGCTGATTTATAAGTATTATTATTATTATCCTCATTTTTGCAGATGAGAAAAGTAAGAAAGTAAGATCAAGAAAAGTAAAACAGGCCAGGCATGACGGCTCATGCCTATATTCCCAGCACTTTGGGAGGCCGAGGCAGGCAGATCACTTGAGGTCAGGAGTACAAGACCAGCCTGGCCAACATGGCGAAACCCCTTCCCTACTAAAAATACAAAGTTTAGCCGGATGTGGTGGCATGTGCCTGTAATCCCAGCTACTTGGGAGGCTGAGGCAGGAGAATCGCTTGAACCCGGGAGGTGGAGATTGCAGTAAGCGGAGATCGTGGCACTGCGCTCCAGCTTGGGCGACAGAGCAAAACTCCATCTCAAAAAAAAGAAAAAAGAAAAGTAAAATAATTTACCCCAAACTACTACTCAGCTCATAAGTCAAATGCTCTATCTCCAAGTTGATATGTTCTTTAAAATCTATTTTCCATATTCCTCTCCTCACCTTTTTTTTTTTTTGAGACGGAGTTTCGCTCTTGTTGCCCAGGCTGGAGTGCAATGGTGCGATCTCGGCTCACTGCAACCTCCGCCTCCTGGGTTCAAGCGATTCTCCTGCCTCAGCCTCCCGAGTAGCTGGGATTACAGGCATGCGCCACCACACCCGGCTAATTTTTGTATTTTTTAAATAAAGACAGGGTTTCTCCATGTTGGTCAGGCTGGTCTTGAACTCCCAACCTCAGGCAGTCCACCTGCCTCAGCCTCCCAAAGTGCTGGGATTACAGGCGTGAGCCACTGTGCCCGGCCTCCTCTCTTCACTTTTTAATTTGTGAAGTGGTAGTAGTTGCATGTGTATGTGGTTCTTAAATTCTTCTTTTCCCTAAGAAAAAAAGCTAAGAGTTTGAGAACAACCTAATTTGGCTGTTTCATCTACAAGACTGTTATGCTGCCTGGCCAGAGTATTTCCAAGTGGAATGTAAAATACATGATTTAATTTAAAAGACCTTGGTTTTAAGAGTGGGTCACCATTCACAGGATTAATGTGTCTGAAGCCTGGAGGTGTTGCAGTCTTCCTCTCTTTTTCACTTGTGAGGTCAGGAACATATGCATCCATTGCAGAGGGTGGTGTTTTGTGGGCATTTGCCCAGCTGTTGAGCTTCCACAGTTGTGGCTTCTATACTAGGATGCAAGGTCCTGGTTGTTTTTTATGATTCCCACCACTTCTAGCCAGTAACTGTTTGAAGAAAATAGAAACTGTAGGACTTCTATTTTTGTCCTAGCTTAAAATACTGCAACATAGACAATGATATCTCAACCCACGATTTTTTCCAAGATTATACTATTTGGTAGATCTGTAGTATTAACTAAATGAACACCACTCCCTAGCTGCACCTTTAAGTTTCTATATTTACCAAAGTACATTTATGCACTAAATTAGTTTATCAGGAAAGAGCAAGTTATTCCAAATTTTGCTCAAATGGTTACTGAGAATAAGAAGGAATAATATCATAGGGAATCATTCTTTACATCCCTCCCCAACCTTTTTTTTTTTTGAGACAGGGTCTCTGTCACCCAGGCTGGAGTGCAGTGGCACCATCTCAGCTCACTGCAACCTCCACCTACTTGGCTTAAGCGATCCTCCCACCTCAGCCTCCTGAGTAATACATTTTGCCTTTTGCTGTGGGGATGAATGAAAGATTAGAAAAGTGAATTCTTGAATTGTCTAGTCAACTGTACATTTTGTAGGCCATTTCTGCATGATACAGAATTGCTGAGGGCTATACAAAAACACTATTAGTAATATTCATTATTACAGATTAAAAACTGGCATAGAAGCCTTTAAAATACCTGTTTTTCTGTTGGGCACGGTGGCTCACACCTGTAATCCCAGCATTTACAGAGGTAGAGATGGGAGGATAGCTTAAGCCAAACCCACCTGGGGAATAAAGCAAGACTCTGTTCTACAGAAAAACGAAAAAAAAAGATATCATTTTTCTTATGATAAATGTATATAATAAATAAAATATATCTATTATTAAAAATTCATTAAATGTAGAAAAGCATTTTTTAAATGTTTAAACAACACATACTCCCACTAGGCTAAAATTATATTCATAAACAATATGGTGTGTTTCCATCTGGCCTTTTTTCTTTGCATTAGTTATCTTTAAATAAAATTGGAATCACACCGTAAATTTAGTTTTATATTCTGCTTTTTGGCTTAATATTAAATAATGAGCATTTCTCCATGGTATTAAATGGTTTTAAATAAGTTGACTTTTTCCATCCCCTTGAGTGGGCATTTTTTTTAAAGATGACTTTAATGTCTATATAATATAAACACATAAAGACCCTCTTTATGTAACTTTTAATGTGATTGAATCTTTTTAATGGAATCAAAATGCATATCTTCAAACCCCTATAATTTTTCACATGATTTCTTTTTTTATTTTATTTTATTTTTTTTTGAGATGGAGTCTTGCTCTGTCGCCCAGGCTGGAGTGCAGTGGCGCGATCTCAGCTCACTGCAAGCTCCGCCTCCTGAGTTCATGCCATTCTCCTGCCTCAGCCTCCAGAGTAGCTGGGACTACAGGTGCCCGCCACCATGCCCAGCTAATTTTTTTGTATTTTTAGTAGAGACGGGGTTTTACCGCGTTAGCCAGGTTGGTCTCGATCTCCTGACCTCATGATCCACCCGCCTCGGCTTCCCAAAGTGCTGGGATTACAGGCATGAGCCACCACGCCCATTCCACATGACTTCTTTTTTTTTTTTTGAGACGGAGTCTCGCTCTGTCGCCCAGGCTGGAGTGCTGTGGCGCAATCTCGGCTCACTGCAAGCTCCGCCTCCCGGGTTCACGCCATTCTCCTGCCTCAGCCTCTCCGAGTAGCTGGGACTACAGGCGCCCGCCACTACGCCCGGTTAATTTTTTGTATTTTTAGTAGAGACGGGGTTTCACCGTGGTCTCGATCTCCTGACCTCGTGATCCGCCCGCCTCGGCCTCCCAAAGTGCTGGGATTACAAGCGTGAGCCACCGCGCCCGGCCCACATGACTTCTTTTTGTTTCTAATTCGCAAAAGCTGTCATGACCCAAATTATAAGAAAACCTGAAGGAAACATTGCCTTTTGAAAAATAAAACAAAGTATTCAAATAACACCAAATATGCTACATAAATTAAAGAACTAAGAGCCACCTGGGAATTTAATGTGGAAGCCAACTCTCTTTTTCACATTAAAAATGTCAGCATAAGAAAAAAAAATGTCAGCATAGGCCAGGCGCAGTGGCTCACGCCTGTAATCCCAGCACTTTGGGAGGCCGAGGCGGGTAGATCACTTGAGGTCAGGAGTTCGAGACCAGCCTGGCCAACATGGTGAAACCCCCATCTCTCCTAAAAATACAAAAATTAGCCGGGTGTCGTGGCACATGCGTGTAATCCCAGCTACTGCAGAGGCTGAGGCAAGAAAACTGCTTGAAATTCAGAGGCGGAGGCTGCAGTGAGCCAAGATTGTGCCACCGCGCTCCAACCTGGGCAACAGAGTGAGACTCTGTCTCAAAAAATAAAATAACATATAATAAGATAAAATAAAATTAAAAAGTCAGCATAATCAAATAGTTAAAGATGACACTCCACAATTAAAGACTAAAGATAGCCTTCCACATGCCAGTATTGCTTCCATAAGCTTGAGCATAATTTTAAAACACTTAGCTGTGCTGTTCAAAATCAACAGCTTTTTTTTTTTTTCCATAAAGAAAAGGTGTTTGCCCAAGTGCAGTGGCTCGTACCTGTAATCCCAGTACTTTTGAGGCCAAGGCGGGAGGATCACTTGAGCTTGAGTTTGAGACCTGGCTGGGTGTGGTAGCTCACGCCTGTAATCCTAGCACTTTGGGAGGCCAAGATGAGTGGATCACTTGAGGTCAGGAGTTTGAGGCCAGCCTGGCCAACATGGTGAAACCCCATCTCTACTAAAATACTAAAATTAGCTGGGCATGGTGGCACATGCCTGTAACCCCAGCTACTGGGGATGCTGAGGCAGGAGAATCGCTTGAACCCGGAAGACGGAGGTTGCAGTGAGCCAAGATCATGCCACTGCACTCCAGCCTGGGCGACAGAACAAGACTTGGTCTCAGAAAAAAAAAAAAAAAAATGAGTCTGAGACCAGCATGAGCAACATGGCAGGACTCTTATCTCAAAAAAAAAAAAAAAAAATTAGCCAGGTATGACGGTGTGCACCTGTAGTCCCAGCTATTCTGGAGGTTCAGGTGGGAGGATCGCTTGAGCCTGGGAGGTCAAGGCTGTAATGAGCTGAGATGGAGCCACTGCAGTCTGGCCTGGGTGACAAAAGACCCTGTCACACACACAAAAAAGAATGATGTTCAAGACTTAGGCTCGCCCTGTAACAATGTGTTTTGTAACTATTAAATAAACATTAACTTATAAGCTCAATCCTTCTCTATAGGGTGGCCGGGCGCGGTGGCTCACGCTTGTAATCCCAGCACTTTGGGAGGCCGAGGCGGGCGGATCACGAGGTCAGGAGATCGAGACCACGGTGAAACCCAATCTCTACTAAAAAATACAAAAAATTAGCCGGGCGTGGTGCTGGGCGCCTGTAGTCCTAGGTACTCGGAGAGGCTGAGGCAGGAGAATGGCGTGAATCCGGGAGGCGGAGCTTGCAGTGAGCCAAGATTGCGCCACTGCACTCCAGCCTGGGTGACAGAGCAAGACTCCATCTCAAAAAAAAAAAAAATCCTTCTCTATAGGAAGGAATGAGGCCAAGACAGTAAACAGTAAAAACATTCAATAACCACTGTGTTCTACCATGATTACTTTGTAGACATGAACCCATGAACCTGACTTTCAAATAAAGGGGAAGAGACACCCTTCATTTTATTGTAGTGTTGACAAGGGAGAGAGATGAACACATATACACACAACACACATATGTGCACGCAAACATTTTTAAGTAGTTTTAGACTATTTATTACATGTGAAATTTAGGGTTTAAAGGTGATCTTTCTAATATGTATACTATTTAACCAGAGTGCTGGAGTAAAAGCTAAAATATGAATTCTAATCTCATCTCTTGATGTTAACTTCCTCTGTGGTCTGTATATGATAGTTGGTAGCTGACTACCAACCATCCACTAGTATCTGATAGCCAGTTGGCTGATAGGAAACCCCGGTCTCAGTAGCAGGTCAGCTGTGAGCATGGACCCATCACTTAACTTCACCAAGACTCAGTTTCTCATCTGTGACGTGGCAGTAATTACAGACCCTTTAGGTAACAGTGAGATAACTAGGTGAGAAAGTGCTGTGAGCATTTAAAAGAGCATCAACTAAGACACAGCAAACTATTATTATTGTACTCCGGTTGTCTAATTCCCCCTGTAGAAATACAGCTATTAACTGAAATACTTCTCAATGACACAGTGAAACCTTATCTTTAAGAGTTTTTGAAGAGCTTTGAAGATGAAAGGATGCTAAGAGGTTTCTTCACATTAATTCTGGTCCCACCTGATTTTGTGTTGAGGGATGGTGATTGTGTTCTGGTGGAGTTATTAAAAGTGGGCAGCTACTTCTTTTAAAACCTCTTATTATAGAAGTCAACCTGGCCAGGCACGGTGGCTCACACCTGTAATCCCAGCACTTGGGGAGGCTGAGGCAGGCGGATCACGAGTTCAGGAGTTTGAGACCAGTCTGGCCAACATATTGAAACTCCGTCTCTACTAAAAATACAAAAAATTAGCCAGGTTTGGTGGTGTGCACCAGTAATCCCAGCTACTCGGGAGGCTGAGGCAGGAGAATTGCATGACCCTGGGAGGCGGAGGTTGCAATGAGCCAAGATCCTGCCACTGCGCTCCAGGCCCGGGCGACAGTATGAGACTTCGTCTAAAAAAAAAAAAAAAAAAAAAAGTCAACCTGAGAGAGAATGATATAACAAACCCCTGCCAACCAATCATGTATATTTAGCAGTTGTCAAGATTTTGCCACACTTGTTTTGTCCATTCTTTTTTTCTTCCTTTTACTCAAGCAAACCCCAGACATCATGTCATTTCATCAATACATATTTCAAGATATATTTCCTTTTTTATTTTTGAGCAATTTTTGTGTGCGTGCCACTAAATATTCAGTAGGTTCATTTATTTTGTTTTCAATTTAGGAGTTGCTTTTTCCCACTTTTGGTTAAACTTAGATTTTCAGTTATGTAAACATTCATAGGGTTTCAAAATTGAAACTGTAAACCTAGATATAGTCACATCAGTTGTGCTTCCATTATGTGTTCTCATCTGTTTCCCTCTATCCCCCTACAAATAACTAATTTTTATTATTCCTTTGGTTGCTTTTTTTTTTTTTTTTGATACAGGGTTTTACTGTGTCCCCTAGGCTAGAGTGCAGTGGCACGATCTTGGCTCATTGCAACCTCTGCTTCCCAGACCCAAGTGATCCTCCCACCTCAGCCTCCTGAGTAGCTGGGACTACAGGCGTATGCCACATGCCTGGCTAATTTTTGTAATTTTTGTAAAGAGGAGGTTTCACCATGTTGCCCAGGCTGGTCTTGAACTCCTAGGCTCAAGTGATTTGCCCGCCTTAGTTTCCCAAAGTGCTGGGATTACAGGCATAAGCCACCGCATCAGCTATTCTGTTGCTTCTTTTAAAAAAATATTTTCTAAATAGCCAGCATACTATGAACACTGTTCTGCACTATTCTTTTTAAATGATTTATCCTGGAGGTTATTCCACATCAGTGTAGTGAGAGAGTCCTGATTTCTTTTTAATAGCTACATGATATTCCATTAGCCAATTTGCCTAATTGATGGATATTTAGGTTGTTTCCTTTTTTTGTTACTATAAATAATGGTACAGTCTTAACTTTGACCATGAGGCATTTATATTTTTTTCAGTGTGTCTTTGATATTGTTTCCTACAAGAGGAAATGCATATGTAATTTTGCTGGATACTATGGGATTAGCCTGTCTTGGCATTGTACCATTTTGCATTCCAAACAACTGTATGTGAGAATACCTGTTTTTCTGCAACCTCAGTAAGGAAGTTGTCTAACTTTTGTATTTTTACCAAGTTTTTTCTGTTTTGACATAGGGTCTTGCTCTGTTGCCCAGGCTGAAGTGCAGTGGTACAATCATAGCTCACTGCAGCCTTGAACTCCTGGGCTCAAGGGATTCTCCTGCCTTAGCCTTTCAAATAACTAGGACTACAGGTGCATGCCAAGAGGCCTGGCTAATTTTTATTTTATTTTATTTTATTTTTTTTTTTTGTAGAGACAAGGTCTTGCTGGTCTTGAACTCCTGGCTTCAAGTGATCGTCCTTCCTCCTCTCAAAGTAGTGAGATTACAGGCATGAGCCACTGTGCACGGCTGGCGTTTGCTCTTCTTGATGTTTGGGAATGTTCTACAGATTATAGATATTTGCTCTTTATGAAAAAATTTGCAAGTACCTTTTCCTCATTTGCTAATTACAATTACCTCATTAAAAAAAATAAGGTAGAAGTATAATTTACAAACACATTACATTCACCCTTTTTAGAGCATAGTGCAAGAAGTATATGTATATAATTGTGTAACCCACCATGACCACAATCAAGATTAGTTCCTGTCATTTGCCTTTGGACTCTGCTTTTTGCATTCTATTTTGCCATGAAGTTGTGCTTTGTTTTGGAGACAGAGTCTCACACTCTGTTACCCAGATTGGAGTGCAGTGGAGCTATCTCAGCTCACTGCAACCTCTGCTTCTGGGGTTCAAGCAATTCTCCTGCCTCAGCCTCCCAAGCAGCTGGGACTATAGATACATAACACCATGCCTGGCTAATTTTTGTATTTTTAGTAGAGACAGGGTTTTGCCATGTTGCCCAGCTGGTCTTGAACTCCTGGCCTCAAATTATCTGCCTGCCTTGGCCTCCCAAAGTGCTGGGATTACAGGCATGAGCCGTGCCTGGCTGAAGTTGTGTTTTTTTACTGCTACATCCATGACTTAATGTAAACAGTTTCTTTCAACAAATATCTCGTAATTGTCTTCTGTGTTTTAAACAAACAGATTATATAGGCCTAATGTATATTCTAGCTGGGGATATGAGAACACATATATTTATAACTAGTATAAATTAACTTCTTTCTGTTAAAGGAACCTGTAAGATAAAATTTTGAAATCCTGTAGCAAAGCTGAATAGGATTGCTCCTTTTTATTTGAGGGGTCATCGGGCAAGCAGGTGGATCACCTGAGGTCAGGAGTTCAAGACCAGCCTGGCCAACATGGTGAAACCCCATCTCTACTAAAAATACAAAAATTAGCCAGGTGTGGTGTCAGGTGCCTGTAATCCCAGCTACTCAGGAGGCTGAAGCAGGAGAATCACTTGAACCCCGGAGGCAGAAGTTGCAGTGAGCCTAGATCACACTATCACACTCCAGCCTGGGCGACAGAGTGAGACTCTGTCTCAAAAAAAAAAAAAAAAAAAGCAGAGGAGGGCCATGGCTGGGCGTGGTAGCTCACACCTGTGATCATAACACTTTGGGAGGCCGAAGTGGGAGGATTGTTCAAGCCCAGGAGTTCAAAACCAGCCTGGGCAACGTAGTGAGACCCCATCTCTACAAAAAATTTTAAAAATTAGCCAGGCATGGTGGCATGCACCTGTAGTCCCAGCTACTCGGGAAGCTGAGGTGGAAGGATTGCTTGAGCCCAGGAGGTCAAGGCTGCAGTGAACTATGATCGCACCCCTGCAATCCAGCCTGGGTGACAGAGCAAGATTCTGTCTCAGAATAAAAGGGGTGGGGTGTGGGGCATGTAGTAGCCTAGTACTTTCAAACCTTTTTAGCAGAACCCTTTTCTCTCCTCCCACCAATAAAGTTTTTAATCTTGTGTGGAATCTCACTGAATAAACAAAAACAATGTTTTATTACTATAAATTTATTTTTATAAATTTGAATATATAACCTTTACTTAAAAGGTAATGAAAGCAATTAGGTAATTTTGAGGTAGCCTCAAAAGACTTGATACTCTTGCTATTTCCAACATGCTGCTATAAGGAAATCAAAATATACCACTCCAAAATATGCCACTTTGGTATAGCGATTATTTTGCACTGAAGGCAATTGAGAAACAGCAGACTCAGGGAAAACTCTAAAAACACAGCCTACCCTTCCCTTTTGCAAAGAAAATTTACATTTGTAAAGGAAATTTCTTTCTTTTTTTGAGCTGGGGGTGGTAGGGTGGTGGGTTTTGCTATGTTACCCAAGCTGGTCTTCTGGTCTTGAACTCCTGGGCTCAAATGATCATCCCACCTTAGCCTCCCAATTAGCTGGGACTATAGGCAGGTACCACCGTGTTTGGCAGAAATTTCTGTTTGTGAAGGTGTCCTCTTCTGTACCAAGAAGAGGAGAATGACTCCAAAGACACAGACACACACACAGACACACACACACACACGCACACTACATACACACAAACACAACTCTTACTATCTGAGATGACTTTTCATATGAAATCTTTTTTTTGTTTTTTTTTTGAGACAGAGTCTTGCTCTGTCGCCCAGGCTGGGGTGCAGTGGTGCAATCTTGGCTCACGGCAACCTCTGCCTCCCCAGTTCAAGTGATTCTCCTGCCTCAGCCTCCTGAGTAGCTAGGACTATAGGTGTGTGCTACCACGCCAGGCTAATTTTTGTATTTTTAGTAGAGAAGGGGTTTCACCATGTTGGCCAGGCTGGTCTCAAAGTCCTGACCTCAAGTGATCAGCCCGCCTCAGCCTCCCAAAGTGCTGGGATTACAGGTGTGAGTCACTGCACCCAGCTTCTTCATAACAAATCTCACAAAACAACTCTTATACACCATACATTTCCTAGTCATCTTCCCCACACCTACTTCCCCCTGCACCTGGAAGTCCAAAACCACCTTCTCCAGGACTTATTACATGATATATAAACCCTGGGGAATATGTGCATCTTTGTGCTTTCACTTCTTTTCTGTGAAGCTCCCATATGCCTATGTAATACATCTTTTTCTCCTGTTCATTTGTCTTTTGTCAATCTAATTTGTAGACCTCCATGTACAGAACCTAAGAGGATGCAGGGAAAAGTTTCTTCTTCTCCTACACTACCTACATCACGTGAACCTTGCAAGCTTAGTGGAAGACTGAATTTTGTTTGATTGTTTTTGAACTATTAGGGCTCATAAAACAATACCCCAAAATGAGGGTTTCAGAAGGAGCCTAAGAAGCAAAAGCTTTTCTCTGACCTTTTCCTGGCCTCCTTCCCTCAATCCCATTCTCCCTCAAGGCTAGCCGTAGAAACTAGAATCTCTCCTCCCCAAGGCAGGTCATAGAAACCAGAACCCCTTTTCTCCAAAGCCAGCCATAAAACCTAAAAATACTACTCAGACTTTCCCTCCCCCTTCCTTTGTAAAAGCTGTCCATAAAGAAATCACCTGACCTAGCTTGTTTGACTGTAGGTCAACAAGGGTCCTGCCCCAAACCCAGAAGGAAGGAATGCATGCTCAGAGAGGCCAGGAAGAATCTAGGCAGACAGGCCTTGCTGGGTTTCCCCAGTCAGTCTACTAGCATTTGATCAGACCCTTTTTGTCCAGTTACATTTTTACATGGCTCTCTGTGCTTTGTTGAACCCAAGCATAAAATGGACATTTTCCCCTGTACCTTTGAGTCTTCATTCTGAAGGCTCTTGTGTATATACGTTAAATAAATTTGTTTGCCTTTTCTTCAGTTAATCTACCTTATGCTAGTTGATTTTTTGGCAAACCTTCAGAGGGACAAGGGGAAAGCTCTCCCTTGGCTCCTGTGTTAGTCTGTTTTATGTTGCTATAAAGGAAACCCGAGATTGCAAAATTTGTAAAGGAAAGAGGTTTATTTGGCTCACAGTTCTGCAGGCTGTACAAGCATGGCACCAGTGATGTTCAAGGATTTGGAGTTAAATTTCCCAGTGCCCAACAAGTGCTCATCCTGCACACTGCATGTGTCCCTCGCTAAATGACAGGAAGTTTCACAAACTGTGGTCAGAGCCTGTTTGTCTGATCCTTCCCAGTTGGTGTTACAACACAGCCCTCCACCCTCACCTCATGCCCCAACGCTCTTTTCTTCATGTCATGCCCTGACTCTACTAGTTCCCAAATTCCCTGCAGATAAAATCTTAACTCTTCAGCATATTTTGTTTTTTTTCTTTGAGACAGAGTTTTGCTCTTGTTGCCCAGGCTGGAGTGCAATGGCGTGATCTCAGCTCACCACAACCTCCACCCCCCAGGATCAAGTGATTCTCCTGCTTCAGCCTCCCAAGTAGCTGGGATTACAGGCATGTGCCACCACACCCGGCTAATTTTGTATTTTTAATAGAGATGGGGTTTCTCCATGTTGGACAGGCTGATCTCGAACTCCTAACCTCAGGTGATCCGCCCACCTTGGCCTCCTACAGTGCTATGATTACAGGCGTGAGCCACTGCGCCCGGCCTCAGTGTATTTTTTTTTTTTTTTAACACGTTGGCCTTCGCATATCTGGTCAATTTTTCTCCATTTTATTTTATTTTTTAATTTTTTTCCTGAGACGGAGCCTTGCTCTGTCGCCCAGACTGGAGTGCAGTGGCGCAATCTTTGCTCACTGCAACCTCCACCTCCTGCGTTCAAGCAATTCTCCTTCCTCAGCCCCTCGAGTAGCTGGGATTGCAGGCATGTGCCACCATACCCAGCTAATTTTTCTATTTTTAGTAGAGACAGTGTTTCACCATGTTGGCCAGGCTGGTCTCGATTTCCTGACCTTGTGATCCACCCGCCTCAGCCTCCCAAAGTGTTGGGATTACAGGCATGAGCCATGGCACCCGGCCTATTTTATTTTTTATTTTATTTATTTATTTTATTTGTATTTTTATTTTTATTTTGAGACACAGTCTCGCTCTATTGCCCAGGCTGGAGTGCAGTGGCACAATCTCAGCTCACTGCAACCTTTCCCTCCCAGGTTCAAGTGATTCTCCTGCCTCAGCCTTCCTAGTAGCTGGGATTTACAGGCGTGCACCACCATGCCTGGCTAATTTTTGTATTTTTAGAAGAGATGGGGTTTCACCATGTTGCCCAGGCTGGTCTCGAACTCCTGACCTCAGGTGATCCACCCACCTTAGCCTCCCAAAGTCCTGGGATTACAGGCATGCGCCAACCACACCTAGCCTCTTTTAAGTGTTTGATTCAGCAGGCAAATAGATTGTGCTTAAGTTTTTGCTAGTGACCTGTCTTCTCCCTGAACTTCCTATTCTATTCCTCTTACCTATCCTTCTCCTTTAAGAATCAAACTAAATCCCACCTCCTTTGAAGGCTTCCTGACCAGATCTTTTATTTATTTTGTTTTGAGACAGAGTCTCACTCTGTCACCCAGGCTGGAGTGCAGTGGTGCAATCTCAGTTTACTGCAATCTCTGCCTCCCAGGTTCAAGTGATTCTCCTTCCACACCTCCTGAGTAGCTGAGATTACAGGCACAAGCCACCATGCCCAGCTAATTTTTTTGTATTTTTAGTAGAGATGGGGTTTCACCATGTTGGCCAAGCTGACCTAGAACTCCTGACCTCAAGTGACTTGCCCACTTTGGCCTCTCAAAGTGCTGGGATTACAGGCGTGAGCCACCTTACCTGGCCCTTGACCAAATCTTATCACATTCTTCTGACCTTTGTCTTATATTTTGACACATTCTTCACAGGTTTATTGATTGGGTAATCACAGTCTGTTATCATTACATAATTGTTCTATGGGGAATTTTTTTTTTGTTAACTAGTTTATAAGGGTCTGAAGGGCAGAAATCTATCTAACTCTTCTTTTATGTCTTACCCAGTTTCCATGGTGCTATGCATATAATAAGATCTCAGTACTTAAGGCAGTGAAAGAGTGGATGTAGCTATAGCTATGGCATGGATGTAGCACAGCAGGGAACAAGGGAGAACAATTGCTGAATTATCTCCATCAGCAATTCTCCTTTGATATGGACAATTTATGCAGCCCAGCTTAGGCTACCACTAAGGCCTCCACAGAAATTCTGAGGGCACTGTTAGGTCTCTTATTTGTATTTATTAAGAAGGCTCAATTTCTCCCTAGAATGCCTTTCTTGAACGAAAAAAGCATTTCTATTTTCCTAAAGCTGTTGTCATGAGACACAGATTTCTTTTTTTTTTTTTAAATTATACTTTAAGTTCTAGGGTACATGTGCACAACGTGCAGGTTTGTTACATATGTATACACGTGCCATGTTGGTGTGCTGCACCCATTAACTCGTCATTTACATTAGGTATATCTCCTAATGCTGTCCCTCCCCCCTCTCCCCACCCCACAGCAGGCCCTGGTGTGTGATGATCCCCTTCCTGGAGACACAGATTTCAAAGTCAGATATGGTCACCAGATCTCTGCCTTGTGTTTGTGATAAACAGTCCCTATTTAGCCACATTTTATTTATTTCTGTTCTCCTATCTCTTGACGCGCTGGGGTTAAATCTCAAGCAAAAATGTCCGAAATGTCTGTTTATTCTTCCCAGTTTACAAAATGCACGTGGCTGCAGAGATGACATGACTTGACAAGTAGTGGTGACTCTTCACTTTGAGGACAGCATTCATCTCCCAGCCTCAGCTCTGCTTCTAGAAGCCCCTATAAGACATAATATCACTGTGGATGGGTCATAATCATAGTCAATGCCTCATGGCAAAAAAAGTTCAGGATCTCCCTACCCGTATTCAAACTAAGGGATAGATGGCTAAAAGCCCTTAGCAGAAGCGTGGGGGTAGGGAACACAAATTAATTGCAAGGACTGATCAAAATCAATGTTGGAAAGTTCAATGTCCCAGCCAATTGAATAAAAATAATCTTTTCTTTCATTTAAAAACCTCGAATACAATCTCTGTCACACAAAGACACTCTCTAATAACACATTTCAAATCAATTCACTGCAAATCATTTGTGGCTGGAAACCCTTGTGGTTTCCTCTGAAGCCGTCTGACACTCCTCTCACCCTAGGCTGGCTGAGCCCGAAGGCTGTGTAGTGCAGTGATCAGGAAGGTGAACATGGGCGCTCAGGCTGCCTTGCCGCTTGCCGTTGTAAAGTCTATGCCTCGCTTCCAGGGGAAGATGAGAAGTGTTAGGAGGATTAAATGAGTTTAGGAGAGCTCAAAATACTACTTGATACGCCGGGCGCAGTGGCTCAGGCCTGTAATCCCAGCACTTCGGGAGGCTGAGGCGGGTGAATCACGAGGTCAGGAGATCGAGACCATCCTGGCTAACACGGTGAAACCCCGTCTCTACTTAAAATACAAAAAATCAGCAGGGCGTGGTGGTGGGCGCCTGTAGTCCCAGCTCCTCGGGAGGCTGAGGAAGGAGAATGGCGTGAACCCGGGAGGCGGAGCTTGCAGTGAGCCAACATGGCGCCACTGCACTCCAGCCTGGGCGAGAGAGCAAGACTCCGTCTCAAAAAAAAAAAAAAAAAAAGAATAGTGCCTGATACATAGTAAGAGCTCAATAAATGTTCGATGAATTAATCTTTTTTCCTTATCTGAGGGGTCTTTTCTAGAAAAAATTTCTCAGAAGTTAAAAAAAAAAAAAAACAACTAGCCAGGCACAGTGGAATGCATCTGTAATCCCAGCACCTTTGGAGGTGGAGGCAGGATTGCTTAAGTCCAGGAGTTCCAGACAAGGCTGGGCAGCATGGGAAACCATCTCAAAACACACACAAACAGGCCGGGCGCGGTGGCTCACGCTTGTAATCCCAGCACTTTGGGAGGCCGAGGCGGGCGGATCACGAGGTCAGGAGATCGAGACCACGGTGAAACCCCGTCTCTACTAAAAATACAAAAAAATTAGCCGGGCGTGGTGGCAGGCGCCTGTAGTCCCAGCTACTCGGAGAGGCTGAGGCAGGAGAATGGCGTGAACCCGGGAGGCGGAGCTTGCAGTGAGCCGAGATTGCGCCACTGCACTCCAGCCTGGGTGACAGAGCGAGACTCCGTCTCAAAAAAAAAAAAAAAAAAAAAAAAAAAAAAAACACACACAAACACACACACACACATACGCACACACATCACCACCAATTGCTCTTCAGGTTTTTCCCCTCTATGGGCTTTCTTTCATTGGACATGAATAAACTAGTACTTTAATGAGCAAACTCATTAAACATACTGAGCAAACAGTATGTGTGTTTACTCGGTAAATTTCCCAACTATTTGAGGAACAACCTGCCTAATTAATTTTTAGTTTCAAATGTCCTTTGGGAGTCCTGTATCTTTGCCAAACAGATCCAAATGTTGAAGTTTGGATTTTGTTTTTGTTCTTTCTCATTTGAGGGAAGCTAGAATTCTCCACTGCTTCCATTCACCATATATGCGTCATCTTTGTAGCGTAACTGAAAGAATTAACAATGAATTTTTAACTGTGACCTATATTAGGTAATAATAGTAAGTGGAAATTACCAATAGACATCTTAGACCCCAGTGGTTTTGTGTGGTTTTATAATTTTTTTTATTTATGAAGCTATAACTTAAAGTTTTAAAACATTGTTACTATATTTGATTTCTCAGGCTTAAATTGATTTCTGTCTTTTTCTGTTTCGATTACTATGGGAAATCAATTTTTAGATATAGAGGTGCTATATTGCTTTCTCCTTTCTTCAGTCTTCTCTTAATGCCATTGTAACCTTCCATAGTGCCCAAAACAGGGTCATATTCTTTGTTTATCCATCTAGGCCTTATTTAAACTATTTTAGGCTGGGTGCAATGGCTCATGTCTGTACTCCAAACACTTTGGGAGGCCACAGTAGGAGGACTGCTGGAGCTCAGGAGCTTGAGACCAGCCTGGGCAACACAGGGAGACCATGTCTCAATAAATAAATAAATAAATCAGCTGGGCATGGTGGCACATGCCTCTAGTCCCAGCTACTTGGGAGGCTGAAGCAGAAGGATCAATTGAACCTGGGAGGTTGAAGCTATAGGGAGCCCGTGATCCCGCCACTGCACTCAGCCTAGGTGACAGAGTGAGACCTTGTCTTAAAAAATATGTAATAAAAAATTTTAAAAATAGAAACCATTCTAGTAGTTATTGCTATTTCAAGACAAAATATTTTCCACAAAATTGTTGGTGAGAGTCTGCTTTACTACCATGACTTAAGTTTTCAGAAGATTTAGGTCTGAGGCCCTGCTCTAACGCCATCATCTATGGATGAAGATCCTCATAGTATTAAAATGTAGTTGTTTAAAAAATTTCAATTACCATCTGCCTTTCAGTTTATTTTACTATAAAATTAAGAATATGGCTGGGCTTGGCCTGTAACCCCAGCACTATGGGAGGCTGAAGTGGGTGGATTGCTAGAGCCCAGGAGTTTGAGACCAGCCTGGGCAACATGGAGGGACTCCGTCTCTACAAAAAATTAACTGGCGTGATGGTGCGTGCCTGTAGTCCCAGCTACTCAGGAGGCCAAGGTGGGAGGATCGCTTGACCCTGGGAAGGGGAGGCTTTGGTGAGCTGTGATCAGGCCATTGCACTCCAGCCTGGGCAAGAGAGCAAGACTCCGTCTCTTAAAAATAATTAAGAAATATAAGGCTGGGCGCAGTGGCTCATGCCTGTAATCCCCGCACTTTGGGAGGCCGAGGCGGGCAGATCACGAGATCAGGAGATCAAGACCATCCTGGCTAACAAGGTGAAACCCCATCTCTACTAAAAATACAAAAAATTAGCCGGGCGTGGTGGCAGGCGCCTGTGGTCCCAACTACTCGAGAGACTGAGGCAGGCGTGAACCCAGGAGTCGGAGCTTGCAGTGAGCCGAGATCATGTCACTGCACTCCAGCCTGGGTGATAGAGCGAGACTTCATCTCAGAAAAAAAAAAAAAAAATAAGAAATATTCCACGCATAGGCCAGGTGTGGTGGCTCACGTCTATAATCCTGGCACTTTGGGAGGTTGAGGTGGGAGGATTGCTTGAGCTCAGGAGTTTGAGACTAGCCTGGGCAACATAGTGAGACTTCATCTCTATTTTTTTTTTTTAAATATTATAACGTGGCCAGGCGCGGTGGCTGACACGCCTGTAATCCCAGCACTTTGGGAGGCCGAGGCGGGTGGATCATGAGGTCAGGAGATCGAGATCATCCTGGCCAACATGGTGAAACCCCGTCTCTACTAAAATACAAAAAAAATTAGCTGGGCATGGTGGTGCACACCTGTAGTCCCAGCTAATCTGGAGGCTGAGACAGGGGAATCGCTTGAACCTGGGAGGCGGAGATTGCAGTGAGCTAAGATCGCACCACTACACTCCAGCCTGGCGACAGAGCAAGACTCCGTCTCAAAAAAAAAAAAAAGAAAAAAAGAAAAAAAAAAGTCAGCTCGGAGCAGTGGCACAAACGATCTGTAGTCCCAGCTATACACCATGCTGAGCCCAGGAGTTTGAGGCCAGCCTGGGCAACATAGTGAGATTCAATCTCTAAAAATGAAAGAAAGGAAGGAAGGAAGGAAGGAAGGAAGGAAGGAAGGAAGGAAGGAAGGAAGGAAGGAAGAAAGAAAAGAAAAGAAAGAAAGAGAAAACAGAAAGCCTCACAACTAAAGAAGGATTTCTCCCTATACTCTTTACTCTCCCAAATTTGGGGTGTAGGCCAGGCGTAGTGGCTCACACCTGTAATCCCAGCACTTGGGAGGCCAAGGTGGGTGGATCACAAGGTCAGGAGTTTGAGACCAGCTTCAACAACATGGTGAAACCACATCTCTACTAAAAATACAAAAATTAGCTGGGCGTGGTGGCGGGCACCTGTAATCCCAGCTATTCGGGAGGCTGAGGCAGAAGAATCGCTTGAACCTGGGAGGCGGAAGTTGCAGGGGACTGAGATCGCGCTGCTGCACTCCAGTCTAGGTGACAGAGCAAAACTCCGTTTCAAAAAAAAAAAAAAAAAAAAAGTTGAGAGTGTAGCTCTTCCATTTGTCTGTTTGGTTTCTTTAACTTTTTTTTTTGTTGTTGTTGTTTGTTTCTTTATCTTTCAAAGGAGAAAGGTAATTATGACTTGGTCAGAGTAAACATTAATGTCAAGGGCTTTGAGGGTCTGAGATACAAGGTAACATGATTATGATGATCAAGGGTTTTTTCATCAGGTATATGCTTTCCCTTGGCCAGTTCTTATCACAGTAATGAGGAAATGCAGAAGCCTATGATGAAATTCACTTGGACACAGATACCAAACTATGGGGTTTATCTTGCAGTCCTCGTACCAGGTAGTGCCCTTTGCACAAAATATTTCAGCTCATTCCATTAGGTCCTAGATATGTTGGATGGACAAATCTAGTGATGGAAAAGCCATTTGCTTTTCTGCCCCACCTTGTCCTATAAACCGGGGTTACCTCCAGGCTCACAGGTAACACATCCTTTCCTTGATTATTGAGGATGTGCCCAAACATGGAAATACTATCCTTATATGTAATCATATTAGCTAACATCATGACCTTTTATTATGTGCCAGGCACAATGTTTTGCATGTCTTAGTTTACTTAATCCCTTTAAGAATCCTATATGGTAAGATTTTATTACCCTCCCTTTCCAGATGTAGAACTGAGGTTTAACCAGGTTAGATAATATGCAGTGGGTCACACCATCTGAGCCCACATTTGAACACAGGCAGTCTGATTTCTTTTTTTTTTTTTTCCTTTTTTGAGATGGAGTCTTGCTCTGTCGCCAGGCTGGAGTGCAGTGGCACGATCTCGGCTCACTGCAATGTCCGCCTCCTGGGTTCAAGCAATTCTTCTGCCTCAGCCTCCTGAGTAGCTGGGACTATAGGCATGTGCCACTACGCCCAGCTTATTTTTGTATTTTTAGTAGAGGTGGGGTTTCATCATGTTGGCCAGGATGGTCTTGATCTCCTGACCTCGTGATCTGCCCACCTCAGCCTCCCAAAGTGCTGGGATTACAGGCTTTCTTTTTTTTTCAGACAGGGTTTGACTCCGTTGCCCAGGCTGGAGTGCAGTGGCCTGATCATGGTTCACTGTAGCCTTGACCTCCCAGGCTCAAGCAATCCTCCCACCTCAGCCTCTTGAGTAGCTGGGACTACAGGCACGCACCACCATGCCCAGCTAATTTTTGTATCTTTTGTAGAGACAGGGTTTCATTATGTTGTCCAGGCTGGAGTGCAGTGGCCTGATCATGGTTCACTGTAGCCTTGACCTCCCAGGCTCAAGCAATCCTCCCACCTCAGCCTCTTGAGTAGCTGGGACTACAGGCACACACCACCATGCCCAGCTAATTTTTGTATCTTTTGTAGAGACAGGGTTTCATCATGTTGTCCAGGCTGGTCTCCAACTCCTGGGTTCAAGCTATCTGCCTGCCTCAGCCTCTCCAAATGCTAGGATTACAGGTGTGAGCCACTGTGCCCAGCCCAGGCTGATTTCTCATCCCACATACTTAACAATCAAACACATTGCCTTTCAGTTATTATACCATTTATTCCTGTCATTGCCATGAACAAAATGGAAGCAACCAGGGTGACAGTTGCAGCCAATAGGCACTGACCAAAGAGAAGAGCCGCTGATTGTATCGGTTCAGCTATTAAGAGCCTGTCCTCCAGCTACCAGCCTGATGTAACCAACTCTTATCATCTTTGAGTTTGTCATAGATTTTTTTTTTTTTTTAGGCAGAGTATTGCTCTGTTGCCCAGGCTGGAGTACAGTGGTGCCATCTCGGCTCACTGCAACCTCTACCTCTCTGGTTCAAGTGATTCTTCTGCCTCAGCCTCCCGAGTAGCTGGGATTACAGGCACCCACCATATCCAGCTAATTTTTGTATTTTTTTTAGTAGAGATGGGGTTTCACCATGTTGGCCGGGCTGATCTTGAACTCCTGACCTCAGGTGATATGCCTGCCTCAGCCTCCCAAAGTGCTGGGATTACAGGTGTGAGCCACCACACCTAGCCTGTCAGAATTTTTGAGAGAAATTTTAGAACATCTTTTTTTTCTTTTTAAAGCCAATTTAAATACCTGTTATGGGTTGGTTTTTTTTTTAAGGTAAGAGCATGAACTTTCTAAATTATCTTCATGAGAACAACTTAGCAATCATTTAAAAACGCTTACTTCTTTTTCTATCTGTCTATACTGATTCTACAAATGTCGATGGAGGAGAACAGAACTTGGCAGAAATATTATGAGAGATATGACTATCCCAGCAGGAATAAAATGATGGGAATATAGGATGATAACAGGTCAACTCAACTAGCTTAAACAAGACAATATCTAGGCCGGGCACGGTAGCTCACGCCTGTAATCCCAGCACTTTGGGAGGCCGAGATCGGGAGTTCAAGACCAGCCTGACCAACATGGAGAAACCCTATCTCTACTAAAAATACAAAATTAGCTAGGGTAGTGGCGCATGCCTGTAATCCCAGCTACTCGGGAGGCTGAGGCAGGAGAATCGGGAGGCGGAGGTTGCGGTGAGCTGAGATTGCACCATTGCATTCCAGCCTGGGCAAAAAGAGCGAAACTCTGTCTCGGAAAAAAAAAAAAAAAGCAGCAAGATAATATCTTATGTCACATAACAAGAAGTCCTAATTAGGGCGGTGTCAAACCTGGTTAATCAAAGAGCTATGAAGTCTTTGTATTGTTCTGCTTTGCCAAGGTGTCTGTTTTGTCCACAATATGGCTACAGAATTCCTAGGTACCATATGCAAGCATGCAAGGTCCAGAGGAAGAAGACATAGTCTTTTTTGTAGGTTTCTTTTAAAAGTGAGGAACATCTTCCCAAAAGGCACCAAGCTAACTTTCCCTCTGGTCTCAGTGGTCAGGTCTGTGAGAACTGTCCATGCCTAAAGTAATCCCTGGCAAGGGGAATGGGACCACCACGACTGACTCTGTATGTCAGGCCTTCCCCTTGAGCTGAGATTGGACTTCTTTTCCTGAGGGGATTCTTGAATTAAAGTCCTTGTTTAGTTAACAAGAAAGAAGTGAGTGATGAATGTTAAGTATGCAATAAGGTCTAATGGTCTAATATTTGGGGCAAGAAAGATGAATATTTGCTTGATCCTATTCTATGCCAAGGACTTTGCCTGGATTCTTTCACTTAATCCTTACAGTAAACCAAAGAAAATAAAATGAGGACATTGTTATCCCCATTTTGCTGCTGATGAACCTGAGGCATAGAGAAGTTAATTAAATTGTTAAAGGTCATATAAGAGTCACTGATAGCCAAAGCAGGCAGATCGCCTGAGGTCAGGAGTTTGAGACCAGCCTGGCCAACAAGGTGAAACCCTGTCTCTACTAAAAATGCAAAAATTGGCCGGGTGAGGCGGTGCGTGCCTGTAATCCTAGCTACTTGGGAGGCTGAGGTGGGAGGATCGCTTGAACCCGGGAAGCAGAGGTTGCAGTGAGCTGAGATTGTAGCACTGCACTCCAGCCTGGGCGACAGAATGAGACTGCGTCTCAAAAAAACAAAACAAAACTTGAACTTGGTTGCATACATTTAATTTTATTTATTCCACCCCCTTCCCTGAATTTGAAATGTTAAAAATGTCTAGTTGCTTAACATGACATTTTGAATTTTTACAGATACAATTTTCATGAGCTAAATTTTAAATTCACAATATTTTAATTAAAAATGCTACCAGGCTAGGCATGGTGGCTCACACCTGTAATCCCAGCCCTTTTGGAGGCCAAGGTGGGAGGGTCACTTGAGCCCAGGAGTTCATCAAGACCAGCCTGCGCAACATGGTGAGATCTTGTCTCTACAAAAAAAATATAAAAATTAGCGGCCTGGTGGCATATGCCTGTAGTCTCAGCTACTGGGGAGGCTGAGGTGGGAAGATTGCTTAAGCTTGGGAGGTCGAGGCTGCAGTGAGCCAACATGGCACCACTGCACTCCAGCAACAAAGTGAGACCGTCTCAAAAAAAAAAAAAAAGCCACCAGAAAAATATACAAATATCATTATGCTGCTTTTAGGAAACAAAATCACAATTCTTCCTTCCTTCCTTCATTTATTTATTTATTTATTTATTTTTTGAGGCAGATTCTCCCTCTGTCGCCCAGGATGGAGTGCAGTGGCGTGACCTCGGCTCACTGCAACCTCTGCCTCCAGGGTTCAAGTGACTCTCCTGCCTCAGCCTCCCGAATAGCTGGGACTACAGGCATGTGCCATCATGCCCGGCTAATTTTTTATATATTTTTAGTAGAGATGGGTTTTCACCATGTTGGTCAGGCTGGTCTTGAACTCTTGACCTCAAGTGATCTGCCAGCCTTGGCCTCCCAAAATGCTGGCATTACAGGTGTGAGCCACCTCACTCAGCCCTTTCCTTTATTTATGTTTTTTTTGTTGTTGTTTTTTGTTGCTTAAAAGCAGTGCTTCTGTTTCATTATTTGATCATGGCTTTTTAAATTATTTTATTTATTTATTTTTTTAAGAGACAAACTCTTACTCTGTTACCCAGGCTAGAGTGCAGTGGTAAGATCATAGTTCATTACAGCCTCAAACTTCTGGGCTCAAGTGATCCTCCCATCTAGCCTCCTGAGTAGCTGGGACCACTGGCATGTGACACTACATTGGCTAATTTTTTTTGTTTTTTGTTTTTGTTTTTGTAGAGACAGGGTCTCATTTTGTTGCCCAGGCTGGTCTTGAACTCCTGGCTTCAAGCAATCCTCCCACCTGGGCCTTCCAAAGTGCTGGGTTTACAGGCATAAACCACCATGCCTGGCCTAATCATGCCTTTATAAAAAAATCATTTTTTTTTAGAGAAGAGGTCTCACTATGTTGGTCAGGCTGGATAGGAACTCCTGAGTTCAAGTGATCCTTCACCTCAGCTTCCCCCTGTGCCCCACTCAATCATGCCTTTTTATTATAACTGATTCTGATGGTATGCTGACAGATGTACAAATTAATCCAGTCCTTTGGAGCTTAAAAATAATACAATAAAAAATCATTTTTATGGTGCGGTACATCATAAAGTTATTTATTTATTTATTTATTTATTTATTGAGACGAAGTTTTGCTCCTGTCGCCCAGGCTGGAGTGCAACGGCGCCATCTCGGGTCACTGCAACCTACGCCCCTCCGGGTTCAAGCGATTCTTCTGCCTCAGCCTCCGGAGTAGCTGGGATTACAGGGGCGCGCTACCACGCCCAACTAATTTTTGTAGTTTTAGTAGAGGCGGGGTTTCACCACGTTGGCCAGGCTGGTTTCCAACTCCTGACCTCAGGTGATCCACCTGCCTCTGCCTCCTACAGGCGTGAGCCATCGCGCCCGGCCAGTAAAGCATTTTAATGCATTTTTCCTCAAAGTATTCATAAACTTCAACTTGTTCTGGGTAAAATTATTTTCCCCTTTCTACCCACAATAAAATGAGTAATTTAAGTCCTTAACCTACACATTATTCTTACATTGGAATATTTAATAAGAGCTGCGATAATATTATATCTGAATAATGAAATAAGAGAAACCAAATAAGAAAAATTTGTCATAAAGCCCTATTCTCCTACATTAGATTATGTGCATGGCACACACACGGATCAGCTTAAGCTGGGTGAAACTATATGGAGTTAGAATTCCTGGCTTCCTATCATTCAGTAGCTGTGTGGCCGAGAAGACTTTAATGTTGTAGGACCTTTAAAATGGGCTGTAACTCAAAGGCCCTCCTTCTGGAGTTGTTGTGAATCACGTGGGGTAATATACTATTTTACAAGATGGATGTGTAAGCCCGAAGGTGGAGCAGGTTTGCAAGTCTTCTTTCAGCCTGGGGACAGTAGGATGACTCATGAGTCAATTCTTCTCTCCTTCCCGTCATTTCGGGTCCAACTCTTCCTCCTGTAGTCCACAAAAGAGTACGGCTGACCGAGACCAAGCAGAGAACCCAGTAGGGTGTGTGACCACGTTCAGATCAACAGAACGCAAAGCAGAACGGTCCGAGTACTGCCACCTACAGCCACTTTCCTCTCCTTAAGCCTCAGCTGCTGCTCTAGGTGTAAAACCGGCATAAAATAGCACTACCTACCTTACAGAGTTGCTCGGAGGATTGAAGGAGATAATGTAAGAGAGTTTGGCTAGTTTGGCTATGATGGGTGGACATTTTCTCTTTTCTAACGTCTCTCTTCCCCTCCTAATGAAACCGCTTCTGAAGCTCGCTAACTATAGCAGGGCTTGCAGCTTCAAAAGAACCTTTCAGTCAAGATCTTGAAATTAGTATGATTTAAATCAGTGCAGTAACATCAAGGTGTAAAAAGACTGTTACCCACAGGTGGCTTTAAGAGGATTAGCTGACTGAAGAATTTTAGAAAACATGGAAACTTTTTTTGTACGTGGATGAATAGAATTCCCTGATCTCCTTATCCCCACCACTTAAACCATGCCTTGTGGGTGACCGTGGAAGGCTGATTGTGGCGGGGACATTTACAAAGCACATTTAATTAATAAGCACTCGATTGTTCTGTAACTATAGAACTAGGGTGAACTTCAGTTGCACTGAGTGCGCCTAAGATAACGATCTTATTTGGAAGTGAGCCCTCGCTAGAAAGAAGGGGAAAAGGGTAAGACCGAAGCTCAAATGAATGACCAGAAAGGATGTTTTCATTCGAATAAACTCAACCCAGTTGTTGACCTCCCCACCCATCTCTGCCAACTTGAAATCCTCCAGGAGGGGCGAGCTGCTGGGGTTCAGGACCGGGCGTTGCGGCTGCAGGAAGCCGTGGGACCTGGGGGTCCCTCGGCCGGGCAACCCCCACCCACCCCCACAGGACCCTGGAGCGGGGGCGAGCAGGGAGTGGACGCAGAGAAAGTTCTCCGCTCTGCTCCCGCCCTCTCCGAAACTCGAGCCAGCGAGGCTGGGGGCGGGCGGACGGCTAGCAGAGGAATTTGCAGTTTCCGGGAGGTTGAGGAAGCGACCCGAGCACAGCCCCACCAGACGTAGCCCTAGCGCCCGGCTTTCCGGGTTCCGCGACGCTGTCGGGAGAAACCCGGGCGCCTGGAAGGGGCGGGCCGGGCTCCCCCCACCTGCGGGCGGGCGGGGAGGGTCGCGGCCGCGCGAGGTGGGGCTCGGCCGGTCGCCCGTCCGGGGCGGGGCCCAGGGAGGCGGGGTCGCGGGCGCACCGGGGCCGAGCCGCGCCTGGAGCCGGACGAGGAGGCGGCGGGAGGGGCCGGGACAGCCTGATTGAGCGGCGGCCGCAGCTGCAGCAGGACTGCCCGGAGCCGCGCGCCGGGAACCTCGCGGGGCTGGCGGGCGCCGCACCCCCTCCCTGGCCGCCTGCGCCCCGGGGAGGCCGCCTGCGCGCGACGGGACCGGCAGCATGAGCAGCGGCTACAGCAGCCTGGAGGAGGACGCCGAGGACTTCTTCTTCACCGCCAGGACCTCCTTCTTCAGGAGGGCGCCCCAGGGCAAGCCCCGCTCCGGCCAGCAAGTGAGTGGCGTGCGGCGGGCGCTGCAGCCCGCGCCCCAGAGCCCCGGGGAACCCGCCAGCCCGCGCCCCCTGACTCCACGTGTCTCTGCGGGGCGCTCGGGGGATGCTCGCCGGGAAGGAGGAGCGGGCCGAGAAGTGGCTTCTGCCTTTTCGGGTCCCGGGAACGTGCCTGGAGCTTGTGCCTGTGGGCGAGGGAAGGCGGAGGAAGGGCGGGGAGGCTGAGGGCCGGCTTCTGCCTTCCGCGCCGGATGGCCTCTGCAGCTCCGCCTCGGGCCGCCGCCTGCGGGGAGCAGTCCCGGAGCCAGCAGGAGTCCCTGGGCCACTCCCGCATGTTTCCCCTTCGCGTCCCCGCTGGGTCGACGGTCGGGTTCGCGCGCCTGTCCTTCCTGTTAGTCTGCTTACTCATTTGTGGCCCCCAGAGTGGCTTGGGTCAACGTGTAATAGCTAGGGGTGGCCGGGTGACCTGGCCTCCTCTCTTCTTGGCCCGGGCGCCCTTGTGGGGTGGGGGTCCAGGGGCACCGCGGGCCTCACCACCGTAGGCGCTCACTAAATCTCGGTTGCGGGACTCAGGGTTGTGCGTTTCCTGTAAAGCTAGGTTTTTTGGTGCCCAGATGTTTTGCAGACAAGCTCCTATGCTCAATACTAGCCAGCGACAGCTAACCTTTTGGCCGGTTTCTTCCTTTTTTGGAGGCAGCACGCCGTGGGAAGCATGAGTTGGGAAAAGATGAGAAGGGAACTTGTGTCAGTTTCGCCAGCCGTAGCCGTGTTTTTTTGGGAGGCCTTCCTGAAACGGGGCACGTCGGCTGGACTGAGGAGCCCGGTGCTAGAACCCGCGGCCTCCTGGCACTAGGAGCCGCACCAGGGAGCCGGGCCAACCCGGCCACACTCACATCAGATTACAGAAGATTGTAATGGAACAAATTTGTTGCTTTTAGAAAACAGGCGTTCACCAAACATTTCTATTAATACCGGACTGAGACCTAGAGACTAGAAGTAAGAAGAATTGTTCAGGGGCCGGATGATAACTTTTTTTGGTGAATGTGGGAGGGTGCAATCTGTCAGGGTGGTCTTGCCAGAACTCTTAAGTTTAGCCACTTTCTGAAGTAAAATTCTTTCTAAAATTCGGAAGTTCTAGTCTTTTCAGGCTCTTAAGTCCCAAACCAGGAGGAGGAAAGGAGACGGTGAAGGGTAAGCTGAAGTCAAATTCCCTTATTCAGTAACCACAGTTAATCTCAAGTCCCGGTGCCATAGTTGTCTGTCTTGTATTGTTTCTAAGGCTTAAGGCCCCACTATTTAGGAGTCACTTTGAGTGGGATCTCTTACTTTCAGCAGAGTGTGTTCTGAGAGCATGAGATTGTTGTGAAGTTTGGAAGTTGGAAATGCCCTCTCCTCCCCATGCCCACCCTCCCAGTTATAGAAAAATTGCATTTGCTTTTGCTTTTTCCATTTTGCTTTCTTTCTTGGCCTCTCTTTTCCCCTTCTCCATTTTGCATTTTCTCCTTTCATTTTTGTTGCTTTCACCACTTCACATGAAAAGGAACTCATGCTAGTTTGAAGTTTATTCCAGAGGTGTCTGCTAATCTCCTGAAAACTGTCTGGTTCTTGGATTCTCCAGGGGTGAGATGCCACAAGGGCCAAAGTATTCAGATTTGAATTGTATGAGAATCCTTTAGTGCTTTAAAGAGTAAAGACATCAGTTTTTTTCTAGGTTTATATGCATTTAGCATTTCTTTTTTTTTTTCTTTTTTTTGAGATGGAGTCTCACTGTGTTACCCAGGCTGGAGTGCAGTCGTGTGATATCAGCTCACTGCAACCTCAGCTTCCCTGGTTCAAGCGATTCCCTTGCCTCAGCTTCCCGAGTAGCTGAGATTACAGGCATGCACCACCACATCTGGCTAATTTTTGTATTTTTAGTAGAGATGGGATTTAACCATGTTGGCCAGGCTGGTCTCGAACTCCTGGCCTCAGGTAATCTGCCCGCCTTGGCCTCCCAAAGTGCAGGGATTACAGATGTGAGCCACCGCCCCCGGCGCATTTATTGTTTCTATGTTGTATGCAATCATTTATGTATCATCTAGCATATATATTATACTCAGGGTAGTATTGTTTAGCATTTAGAATTAGTCTAACATTAATACGTATTTTGAAATATTGTGTTGGAAATCAGGACAGGAAGACATATTTCGTGCTTGAAGAGCTTCATATGTGTATTTGAAGCTTTATTGCCTGCATATTTTTCCCTTCTAACATAACACATGTAAGGTGCTGAGTTGTAGAAGTTATTTGCCAGGCAGAGAAAGTGTTCTAAACTATGAATTTTAGTGAGCATTGTGGTTTATTTAAAGAAGTGATATGAATGTTTTAAATTCCTGGTAAGATTGCTGAATTAGGGAAGTAAAACATCATAAATATAAAGCAAAGCACTCTTAATGTAGAACATTTCTTTTATCTAAGGTTAGATAAGCCGTTTTCTTCGTTTTCATGCTGATGATTATAAGAATAAGATAAGCACTTCTGACATATAGCATAGTAGTGAAATTTATCCTTTCCATAGAGAGATGGAAAGAGAGGTATTGCTAGAAGGATCTATTAGAGATACAGTGATTTTTTTTTTTTTTTTTTGGATGCTGTACCACCTGGTGGAAAAGTGAGAAAAATGAGGTTTCTAGATTTCTTGAAACTGTCCGGAGAAAACAAGATGTTTGTGGTAAATGCAGAATGGGGAGAAAGGGGTGAGGGAGCGGGTGGACTAGAAATTTCCTTCTTCTCTTGCCAGGCAAGGGAACACAGCCCAACTTCTTTCTATCCCCAACAGTAACAAAAACCTTATAAAGAAAATGTTGTCATTTTCTTTCTTACTTTAAACCCCATTCTTAACAAGAACAACAACAAAAATGGAAAAGGGTTAAAACCTGTCTAGGCCAGGTGTGGTAGCTCACGCCTATAATTCCAGCACTTTGGGAGGCTGAGATAGGAGGACTGCTTGAGCCCAGGAGTTTGAGACCAGCCTGGACAACATGGCAAAACCCTGTCTCTACAAAAAAAATGCAAAAATTAGCCAGGCATGGTGGCGCCCGCCTGTAGTCCCAGCTACTCGGGAGACTGAGGTGGGAGCATTGCTTAAGGCCGGGAGGCAGAGGTTGCAGTGAGCTGTGATCGCACCACTGCACTCCAGCCTGGGCAACAGAGCAAGATCCTGTCTCAAAAACAAAACTGTCTAAAAGATATAAAGGGAATGAACATAGAACCTTTTGTGACAGTTTGAATGTCATGTTTATTGTATCCCCAGGGTCTGGATCAGTACCTGATATACAGTAGTTGCTCAATGAATGCAAGCTGAATGAATGGATGTTTTCCTGATTTGATAATAACTGGGTCTTTACCATTTCTTTTTTTTTTTTTTTGAGATGGAATTTCACTCTTGTTGCCCAGGCTGGAGTGCAATGGCGTGATCTCGGCTCACTGCAACCTCCGTCTCCCACGTGCAAACGATTCTCCTGCCTCAGCCTCCCGAGTAGCTGGGATTACAGGCACCTGCCACCATACCCAGCTAAATTTTGTAGTAGAGATGGGGTTTCACCATGTTGGCCAGGCTGGTCTTGAATTCCTGACCTCAGGTGATCTGCCCGCCTCAGCCTCCCAAAGTGCTGGGATTACAGGCATGAGCCACCACGCCTGGCCCCTGATCTTTACCATTTTCAAATGTACTCTATCTTATGGTTCTCCCAAAAACTGTATGAAACATTAACTTAATGAAAGGGGAAGGTATTATTTAGTGATTGTATGAGGCCCACACCTAGGTAGCAAGAAGGCTGGAACTCAGGTTTTCTGACTCAAATTACACTCTCTGTTTTGTTACTTTTTAGCTATAAAAATAATTTTACAGCTCCATATTCCCTTTGCAAATAAGGACACCTAAAATTTAAGAGTTTCTTAAAATTTCTTTTTTTTTTTTTTTTTGAGATAGATTCTCACCGTGTCACCCAGACTGGAGTGCAGTGGCAGGATCTTGGCTCACTGCAACCTCCGGCTCCCAGAATCAAATGATTCTCGTATCTCAGCCTCCTGAGTAGTTGGGATTAAGGCACCCGCTGCCAGGCCTGGCTTTTTTTTTTTTTTTTTTTTGTATTTTAGTCGAGATGGGGTTTTGCCATGTTGGCCAGGCTGGTCTTGAACTTCTGACCTTAAGTGATCTGCCCTCCTCGGCCTCCCAAAGTGCTGGGATTACAGGCATGAGCCACCGCGCCTGGCTGTTTCTTAAAATTTCAACTCCCTGACCTGTATATATTGTCATGACAGTGTTTATAATTTGTATTTGTGGATTCGCTGTGTTTCAAAGGATCCATCTAATCATTGTTTTCAGCAAAACCAAAAATGTGGACAGTTCTGTAATTTATTATTTACCTTCTTGATTTCCCACCAAAATCAAACTACCTGTAAATACAGGACACATTCAGATTTCCAAAGACTAGAAATGGTCTAAAGTTATAATCTGTTGGAGTGTGTCTTACCTCTTAGCTAAGCTACCTCTCCTCCTGAGCCTTTGGTAGTTCATGGGAATAAGGAAATGAGACAGTATTTTTGCTTTAGAAGTAGGATAGTCAAGAAGTCTTGAGAAACGTGAAATTGTCTTCTGAACAACCCACACTTTAAAAAAAATTGTGCTGAAGAATTTTTCAGTAAGTAAGCCTATTAGACTCCACATAGCAGGCCTCAGCTTCACCCGTTCGGTTTTCTCTTTCTTATTCAAATATTTTTGTGCCTCAATTATTTGGTTATGTCATATTGCTAGAATCAACAGTAATGAGCTGCACTCTTTTATTAGTGTTTCCATTAGAAGTTTTAGAGCTAGATCACTGGGGTAAAAGAATAGTGGCTTATGACATAATAGGTATTTTGACTATACTAGCCTTTTTGTTTCTTTCTTTTTTTTTTTTTTTTTTTTTTTGAGACAGAGTTTCGCTGTTGTCACCCAGGCTGGAGTGCAGTGGCGTGATCTTGGCTCTGCAACCTCTGCCTCCTGGGTTCAAATGATTCTCCTGCCTCAGCCTCCTGAGTAGCTGGGATTACAGGCTTCCGCCACAATGCCCGGCTAATTTTTTGTATTTTTAGTAGAGACGGGCTTTCACCATGTTGGGCAAACTGTTCTCGAACTCCTGACCTCAGGTGATCCACCCACCTCGGCCTCCCAAAGTGCTAGGATTACAGGTGTGAGCCACCGCTCCTGGCCTATACTAGCTTTTTAAATGCTAATTTTTAATTCCTGTATTATGGGGCATAAACATTTTCACCAGACATTTTGCCTAGCGCAAGGTGGTTTACACATCTTTTCTGCATGTCTGATATGTTCTATTCTTACACTATACTAATCCATTGGAATTTTGTGTTTGTGTGAGCAAGAGTCACAAAGATATATTCCTTTAAATGAATTTCAAAAGAAAATTAGTTCCCAGTCTTATAAAGCCTCATATTTGAGCAGTATACTCCTTATCCCATTTCTTCTTCTGGCTAACTCGCAAGATTTGGAATTATTTGGAAAGCAGTGACACAAAACATTTTTGAAAAGAAAGGCTAAAAATATCCAATAATGTGGTTATTGTTTTTAGACTTCCTTTGGCAGTCAGTGCATGTCATACTGTTAACATTCTTTTTCTGGGAGAAAAAAAACTGAGGCTGACCAAATGCTTTCTAGTGTGGCCTGATCACCAACTCTTAGCCCTGGGCATTAGCCCTCACATTTTCCACCCCCAAGTCTCCAAGCATAAGTAGCTGTCTTTCAATAAAGTCCCCAATTTGAAACATGCATTTCACTCCTAATTTGGCCAAAGGCCATTGGCTAGCAGTCCCTCTTCAGAGGGGATTGTGAGAAGACAGTAGGATATATGATAAACGCATGCAAAGGAGCTTCTCTTCTATATGACAAGTCTTGGCTAACTTAGCCTCTTTGCATCTTCCTCTCTTTGAAGAGCTACAAACATTTGCCTTGTAGGAAGTTTTTATTCTCATGGCAAGCAGGCATTACCTCTATTACAAGGCCCCGCTTATTGTTCACCCTGTGATGTAATAGCTTTTAGGACTCTAGCCATATTAGCCTTCTCTTTAATTCCTTTCAGGCCCCCTCGCCATCTCGGAACCATGGCCTGGAGTTGCCGCCCTCCATTCTCCTTAACATGTCGACTCAGAAAAGTCTTAAAGCCCTCTGTTCTTTCCCTTCATAACAAAATTATAATTTGTCATTATATTTTGTTTAATGAGGACAGAGACTAGCATTTTTTAGCTACTACATAAAATAAATGCTTGGCACTTAAGATGCTTGAACAAATGAAAGCCTGCTCAGTTTGGATGGATGTCCCAGTATTTGGTACTGTTAGTTTTCCTTTATACACAGATGTACACAGTGTCTCCCCCTTTCCAAACTAGACCATAAGCCTTCACAGTATCTTACAGGTAGTAGTGATTTAAAATGGGATGATATTGATGATATCTGTGATTACTGATTAGGCATAATTCACTTTATATACTTTCCCCTTGTTTTAAGAAAACTCATCATTTATTCATTAATCTATTTAGCTGACAATTTATTGTGTGCCTACTATGTGCCAGATACTGTTCTAGCCTCTGGGGTTAGGGTGGTGAACAATACACAGTCCCTAGCCTCTCTTGGCAATGTTTTTAAAAAGCTTACCCAATAGGCAAATGAGAATATCTCTCTAATTTTTCCCTAAAGAGCTTGCTCCTTTAGTGTATTTGAGGAAACTTGGAAATGTAGTTTTTCAGGAACACACCTATTTTGTAGTGTGGTAAAGCTATACATTGATTGATTGATTGAGATGGAGTCTTGCTCTGTCACCCAGGCTGGAATACAATGATGCAATCTCCACTCACCACAACCTCTGCCTCCTGGGTTCAGGCGATTCCCCTGCCTCAGCCTCCCCAGTAGCTAGGATTACAGGTGTGCGCCAAAACATGCGTCTGATTTTTTGTATTTTTAGTAGGGATGGGGTTTCACCATGTTGGCCAGGCTGGTCTTGAACTCCTGACCTTGTGATCTGCCTGCCTCGGCCTCCCAAAGTGCTGGGATTAGAGGAATGAGCTACCATGCCCGGCCCTATACATCTATTTAGATGGGAATGTTGACGTGAAAGTGTATCACTTCCTGTTTTACATCCTTGTGTAAAACAATCACATTTCCTTATTGATGACTGTCTTCCAACAGAAACATAATCATCTTCAAGGTTAGAAAACGTTTTTTAAATAACTTAACCAGAGTTAACCAAACTGGTTAATTCACCAAAATGTTAACCAAAATTAACCAAATAACCAAATTTGGTTTATTTTCCAGGTCTTTTTTTCTTTTCTTTTTTCGTTTTTAAAGAGATGGGATCTTGGTATGTTGCCCAAGCTAAAATGCAGTTGTTATTATTCACAGGCATGATAATAGTGCCCTATAGCCTCGAACTCCTGGGCCCACGTGATCCTCCTGCCTCAGCCTCCTGAGTATTCCAGGTTTTTCTTAATAGTTTAAACAGGTAGTTCTGGTTTGGCTATCAGTAGTGTTGTCAAATAGCTTTTGTTTGCTTAATTTTTTTTTTTTTTTTGAGACGAGTCTTGATCTGTTGCCCAGGCTAGAGCGCAGTGGCACGATCTCGGCTCACTGCAACCTCTGCCTCCTGGGTTCAAGCAGTTCTCCTGCCTCAGCCTCCTGAGTAGCTGGGATTGCAGGGGCATGCCACCATCCCCGGCTAATTTTTGTATTTTTTAAGTAGAGACGGGGTTATACCATGTTGGCCAGACTGGTCTCAAACTCCTGATCTCATGATCCTCCCCGCCTCGACCTCCCAAAGTGCTGGGATTACAGGTGTGAGCCACCACACCCGGCCTTTTTTTTTAATTTAAATGGAGAGGGCCAGATAATGCTCTAGGAAGGATGTCAGAACCCATAAAAAATGATGAGTCCTTGAAATATATGTAAAAACTTACGTAACCAATCAGAAAATATATTCTGAGATAGAAGTGACCATTCTAAAACTGTGCTGTACAATAGAGTAGTCACTAGCCACATGTAGTTTTTGAGCACTCGAAACGTGGCTAGTCTGAATTGAGATTGCTGTGAAAAATACACACTGGATTTTGAAGATTAGAAAGAAACAATGGAAAATATATTACGATAATTAAAAAATTGCAATTACATGTTGAAATGATAATATTCGATAATATTTGAGTTAAGTAAATTTAATGTTACTTATTTTTTAGCATGGCTACCGGAAAACTTAAAATTATGCATGTGGCTCGCATGATATTTTTGTTGAACAATGCTGTTTGCTGAAGCAGAGCTGGCAGCCCTTGCCGGAGATTTCAATCTCCATTGTCTTGGTGGCTGCAGATGGATGGATGTGGGGGTACCAGCCCGGTGTGTTGGAAAGATTTTTCTTTGTGAAGGGGAACTTGCCCTTTACTGTTGGGGATAGTTTCTTCTCAGCCTATCCAGGGACACACATACCAGCATTTTGGGGTTGTGAAACTTTTGTGTGGGGAACTTCCCTTTTTTTTTTTTCCACATGAGCCAGTAAGATAAAACTGACCTAATGGCATTCTCAGTGCAACTCTGCCTTCAGTTTAAGGAGAGAAGAGTGCCCATGTTTCATAGAGTATTAAAGGAGCAAGCTTAATATTTTGCATTTTATGGACTGTAATTGCTAACTGCTGCTACATGATTCAGTCAGCTAAGAATAATTTACTAATTATATATTGCAGCCCTCGGTTCTTTTTCCAGATGCTAAACAAAGTGAGATAATTAGAGGAGGAAAAAGGGTGAGTTTGGGAATTGGAGACCAGAAGGATAGATTTAGAAGATCTTGGAGTTAACAGACTTAGAATATAATCAGCAAAGGGTTCGCTTAAAAGTAGTGCAGGTTGCCAGGCGTGGTGGCTCACGCCTGTAATCCCAGCACATTGGGAGGCCGAGGCAGGCGGATCACGAGGTCGGGAGTTCATGACCAGCCTGGCCAATATAGTGAAACCCTGCCTCTACTAAAAATACAAAAATTAGGCGGGTATGGTGGTGCATGCCTGTACTCCCAGCTACTCCGGAGGCTGAGGCAGGAGAATCGCTTGAACCCGGGAGGTGGGGGTTGTGTTGAGCCGAGATTGCGCCACTGCACTCCAGCTTGGGCAACAGAGTGAGACTTCGTATCAAAAAAAAAAAAAAAAAAAAAAGTGCAGGTTGACCGTGTGTGTGTGTGTGTGTGTAGTTTTCTAAATTCATTTTTCAATTATTGAATATTCACAATGATGCTAGACTAAGTGCTAGAGATTCAGTGGTGAACGAAACAGATTGAAACCTGCCTTCACGGGAGGCCTATATAGGTTCGTCTGAATTTGACTAGTCTAGATAAATGAATTTGTACAGTAATTGTCTTTTTGTAACTGGCTTAGTTTACTTAGCTTGGTGTCCTCAAGATTTATTCATGTTGGAGTATGTGTCAGAATTTCCTTCCTTTTAAAGGCTGAATAATATATCCATTGTATGTATATATCACTTTTTGTTTATCCATTGATTCTTCCGTAGACATTTGGATTGCTTCCACCTTTTGGCTATTGTGAATAATGCTGCTATGAACATGGGTGTACAAGTATCTCTTAAAGACCCTTCTTAAAACTTTTTGCGATATATACCCATAAGTAACAATTGCTATAGAATCATATGGTAATTCTGTTTTTAATTTTTTGAGGAATACTATACCGACAAATTTGAATACTTATTTAAACCCAGGATTATGGAATACTGCTGCTTGATTTCAGCTGTCATTTTGTTGTCTACATTGTATTTTATTGAATTGGCATTATTCCCCAAATATTGGAAAATGTGGAGGTTTCTAATTTTTGCTACTGTAAATAGCACTAATAAATACCTTGAGCATGAAACCTTTTCCATTGTGGATTAATTTTATAGGACAGTTGTACAAAAATGGAATTTTACTGATTATGAGGGTGTGACTTTTTATGATTCTAATTATATATTGCCAATTTATGTCTATTTTTAAGTTTCATTACACCCTTACCTCCATTGGATATAGTCATTAAAATAGAGAAAAAAAACTTCAATAACTAAAGGCACCTTATTGCTATTTAATTTGCATTCCTTTATTATTATTTTTAAAATTATTATTATTATTTTTTGAGATGGCGTTTTACTTGTCACCCAGGCTAGAGTGTAATGGCGCGATCTCGGCTCATTGCAACCTCCGCCTCCCAGGTTCAAGTGATTCTCCTGCCTCAGCCTCCTGAGTAGCTGGGATTACAGGTGCCTGCCACTACGCCCTGCTAATTTTTGTATTTTTAGTAGAGGTGGGGTTTCATCATGTTGGCCAGGCTGGTCTCGAACTCCTGACCTCAAGTGATCTACCCACCTCGGCCTCCCAAAGTGCTGAGATTACAGATGTGAGGTACCGCGCCCAGCACGTTCCTTTAGTTAACTGTGAATTTAATACTTTTTTAATACTTCTGAGTAAATCTCCCTTGTGTGAGAATTGTCCATGCATGACCTTTGCCCATTTCTCTATCAGGTAGGCAAAATCTTGAGAGAGCACTGCTTGAGTCTGCATTTTTAGCTGGGTAGATGGTTCTCCTTTTTTGTGGTCAGCTGAACTTCAGGGTTTTTTTTGACTTACACTGTTTGTACCAAAAGGATATTACATATTCAGGCTTTCATTTTTTTAAGGTGGAGTTTCGCTCATGTTGCCCAGGCTGGAGTGCAATGGCGCCATCTTGGCCCACTGCAACCTCTGCCTCCCAGGTTCAAGCGATTCTCCTGCCTCATCCTCCCAAGTAGCTGGGATTACGGGCATGCGCCACTATGCCTGGCTAATTTTTGTATTTTTATTTTTATTTTTATTTTTTTATTTTTATTTAAATTTTTTTTTTTTTTTTGAGACGGAGTCTTGCTCTTTCACCCAGGTTGGAGTGCAGTGGCGCAATCTCGGCTCACTGCAAGCTCCGCCTCCCGGGTTCACGCCATTCTCCTGCCTCAGCCTCTCCGAGTAGCTGGGACTACAGGCGCCCGCCACCACGCCCGGCTAATTTTTTGTATTTTTTAGTAGAGACGGGGTTTCACCGTGGCCTCGATCTCCTGACCTTGTGATCCGCCCGCCTCGGCCTCCCAAAGTGCTAGGATTACAAGCGTGAGCCACCGCGCCCGGCTAATTTTTGTATTTTTAGTAGAGACGGGATTGATCAGGCTGGATGGTCTCGAACTCCTGATCTCGGGTGATCCACCCATCTGGGCCTCCCAAAGCGCTGGGATTACAGGCGTGAGCCACTGTGCCCGGCCCAGGCATTTTGAAATACTTTAGAATGTGTTTCAGGCTGACATCACTGAAACTCAGAAAAATACTTGTTACTCCTGTAGTTACATCATGGGAAAGGCATTGCCAAGAAAGCATCACCATAAATAAACCCGTGGGATTCAGAAGGTGGGGAGTTGGGTGATGTGTTTTCTACTAGCCATGTTTTTTTAAGAAAAGGGTGACTAGAAGTTCCTGTTTATCTTTGAATTTCAATAAATTTAGGGCTTGTTTTCCAACCACTCTGGTAGAATTTAGAAGAACCTATTTTTTATTTTTATTTTTTTGACAGTCTTGCACTGTCACCAGGCTGGAGTGCAGTGGTGCAATCTCGGCTCACTGCAACCTCTGCCTCCCAGGTTCAAGCTGTCCTCCTGCCTCAGCCTCCTGAGTAGCTGAGATTACAGGCATGCATCACCACGTCCAGCTAATTTTTTTTTTTTTTTGTATTTTTAGTAGAGTCAGGGTTTTACCATGTTAGTCAGGCTGGTCTCAAACTCCTGACCTCGTTATCCGCCTGCCTCGGCCTCCCAAAGTGTTGGGATTACAGGTGTGAGCCACCATGCCTGGCCAAACCTAACATATTTTGTAAATATACTAGGTATGGAAAAAAGGATGGTAGGACAAACTGCTGGAAACCTTACCCACCAAAGGTAATTTATACTGTTTACTTATAGGCTTATCGTCTTTTGTTGAAAAATTGCGATGAGAAAGGAATCGGCATTGGCATCTATTAGGTTCGTGCAAAAGTAATTGCGGTTTTTGCCATTACTTTCAGTAGCAAAAATCTCAATTACTTTTGCACCAACTTAATATTTTTAGGCTTGTTGAAGCCTTTGTAGAAAATTGTTGCTTCATCTCTTTTATTCTGATTAACTCCTACTTTAAATTTTTTCTTCTTTCAGAATCTTTTTATCAAGTGAATCTTTTAAAAAGATGTGAAGAGTTATTTCTGACTTTATGATTGATAGATTATGAGCCCTCCTTAATCCTCAATTTCTTAACTTAAATAAGCTTACTGTGAAAATTTTCTTTCTTCCCTTTTTTTTTTTTTTTTTGAGATGGAGTCTTGCTCTGTTGCCCAGGTTATAGTACAGTGGCACGATCTTGGCTCACTGCAACCTCCATCTCCTGAGTTCAAGTGATTCTTCTGTCTCAGCCTCCCCAGTAGCTGGGAATACAGGAGCATACCACCACGCCCAGCTAAGTTTTGTACTTTTAGTAGAGACCGGGTTTCGCCATGTTGGCCAGGCTGGTCTTGAACTGCAGACCTCAGGTGATCCCCCTGCCTTGTCCTCCCAGAGTGCTAGGATCACAGGCATGAGCCGCCGCGCCCGGCTACTGTGAAAATTTTCTACAAATGCTTGTTTCGAGGAATCTTTTTTGATATTTTGCCAGCAAAGTCATAGGAACAAAATTTTTTTAAATGAAATTAGAAAACAACATAGTTAAATGTATTATGTAGGAGGAAAAGTACCAGTACTAAAATTAACTTTAGCATTCCTTAGCGTTTTACAGTTAACAGAGCATTCCAAGGGAATTAAAATTCAGTTGATTTTATTGGACTTTAATTTCAGAGGAACTCTGAGATGAGAAATTTAACCAGCACGTTTATCCGTTTATGCCTTAAGCAGATGCAGGTTTCATGACATGCCAGAGGTAAATTCAGGGGTACTTGACTGTAGTGAGTAATTTCCCAGCTATGGAAAAATGTAAATATTATGTAGATGGTATAAAGAAACAATATTACGTTTGTCCATTTAAGGTCTGTTTCTGTTTGTTCAGACAGGCTTGTGGATTGCTTTTCTTGCGAGTGTTCCTTTAGGGGGAAGGTACAGCCCTTTCAAATATTTCAGAATTTTCTTTTATTTTCTTTTATTTTTTTGAGATGGAGTCTTGCGCTGTCACCCAGGCTGGAGTGCAGTGGCACGATCTCAGCTCACTGCAATTTCTGCTTCCCAGGTTCGAGAAATTCTCATGCCTCAGCTTCCCGAGTAGCTGGGATTGCCAGCACCCGCCACCACGCCTAGCTGATTTTTGTTTTGTTTTTTTTTTTTTTTAGTAGAGACAGGGTTTCACCATGTTGGCCAGACTGGTCTCGAACTCCTGGCCTCAAACGATCTGCCCGCCTCTGCCTCCCAAAGTGTTGGGATTACAGGCGTGAGCCACCATGCCCAGCCATATTTCTGTTTTAAAATTGCTTTCTTGCTTTTCCTCTGACCAGATTTGGTCATGTGAAACTGTCAATTAGCATGAATGAGGTGCTGCTACCCTGCAGGGGTTTGATCCTTGGTTGTCATGTTGGTGGTCTCTGTATCCAAATAAGTATTCGTGAAATTTGGGGGAAGAGAATTTGGGCTTATTGTGTAGCGGAAGGAGTACCTTTCATAAAGGCAAACCTAGCACCAATATCAACAAATCCACTTACAATCCATTCCTAAAGGAGGAAGTTCTGTTACAGTTTTAAAATTAACATTACAATGCATCTTGCTTGTTTGAGGTGAGGGCTTAAAACTCAGTAATGAAGAAGAGGGAGAACTATAGGCTAAAAGGGCGTGTGTTCTTAATTGATTAATTGCAAGCATCTATGTAGGGCACCTTGTGTTTAAATCAGTGCTAGCTGTATTATCTTGGGCAAGTCATTGTACCTCTTTGTTTTTTTAATTTATTTTTACTTTTTACATTTTTAAGAGACAGGATCTCACTATGTTGCTCAGGTTGGTCTTGAACTCATGGGCTCAAGAGATCCTCCTGCCTTGGCCTCCCAAAGTGCTGGGATTACAGGCATGGGCCACCACGCCTGGCAAATCGTTGTACCTCTTTGAGCCTCAGTTTCCTCATTTGTAAACTAGTAGGATGCCTGGAAGTTCATAAGCATTAATAAATGTTAGCAATAGTTATTGTTTTTTGAGACGGAGTCTTGCTCTGTTGCCCAGGATGGAGTGCAGTGGTGCGATCTTGGCTCACTGCAAGCTCTGCCTCCTGGGTTCATGCCATTCTCCTGCCTCAGCATCCTGAGTAGCTGGAACTACAGGCGCCTGCCACCATGCCCGGCTAATTTTTTTTTGTATTTTTAGTAGAGATGGGGTTTGACCGTGTTAGCCAGGATGGTCTCGATCTCCTGACTTCGTGATCTGCCTGCCGCGGCCTCCCAAAGTTCTGGGATTACAGGCGTGAGCCACCGCACCTGGCTAGCAATAGTTATTTTTAAAAGATCCTCCTACATGTGATTATATGCCCCTTTTCATTTGAGGGTAGCAGACTGTATGGAGAACTGACAATGGTTGAGAGATTTGAAGTGAACTAATATATAGTCCAGCCAAAGAGTGAAAAATGGCAGGAAATTAGGTCTGTCTCATTGGCTTTATTAACCAAAATGAATTGGGAATCTCAATGTAATTGGTCAGGAAGGAGCTCCAGTCATTCCTGGAGGATTAATGTTTTTTTTTTTTTTTTTTTTTTTTAAGCTGCATACCATATCTCTGTGGTGCCTTTGTTTTGGGAAAGGAGCTGTTGCCTGCTGACCAAGCCTGAGGGCACCTAATCACAAGTCTTTCCCAACTTCTTTTTCCTTTAAAGCAAGCCACTCCAGTTGAAAGAGAATGATTAGACATATGAAAGTGTGGTTTTGTTTCCCCAAGAGTTTATGTATAAGTTAACACATTGTACATTTTTTTTTTTAAACTTCCTCTTTCTCTCTTATCTGCCTCTGATCATGGGATCCTGGTTAGTTTTGCTCAGGGCAGCTCGCTTGACCTGGTGACAAATTCCGCTTCTTCCTGGGGCTTTCCTTTTTCCTCCAGAAGGTCTTGTGCTCATGGTTTAGGAACTTAGTCACTGTCGTCTTTCTGGTTTTCATGATATCAAATCAAATAAGGTAATACATGCAAACCGTATAACGTGCTGCAAAGGCAGACTCTGCTGCTGTCCTTAGAGTCCAGTTCCCTGGCCGTGGATGGGTTCCCAGCCCTCTGTTCTCTCTCCACAGAGTGACTGTCTCAGCTCTGAGGGTTTCAGCGATACTGGATGCTTCCACATTTAGGAAACAGGCCTGCTTATGCTCCAGTGCAGGCATTAAAGCTCAATGAGTCATGTGATCTGCTTGGCCGACTCTTCAGAGTTCGTTTGTACTCAGCAAAACTAGTATGAGTCTTGGAACCCGGTGGGAAACCTCTTCCTAGTCCTATAGGCCGGATGGGCCTTCTGAGTTTTCATATTCTCTCTCCACCTCCAACCTCCCCTTCCTTTGGTTGTATGTTTCTCACAATGAATTGGTTATTGGAAACTGGCTTTATAGTAATTCCGAATGCCATTGTGAAGATTTTTAATAGCCTTTAAAATTTTTAATTGGCTGAGCTGTAATGTTATTGATATATTTTTGTATAAATGTTATTATTAACAAGTTAATTCATATAAAAGGCTTGGAACTATATCTGGCATATAAGTACATGTTTAATAAAGATTAACTTATTATTTCTGCTGGGTATGGTGGCTCACGCCTGTAATCCCAACACTCTGGGAGGCCGACGCGAGCAGATCACTTGAGGTCAGGAGTTCGAGACCAACCTGGGCCAACATGGTGAAACCCTGTCTTTACTAAAAATACAAAAATTAGCCTGACGTGCTCGCTGGAACTTAGGAGGCGGAGGTTGCAGTGAGCCGAGATCATGCCACTGTACTCCAGCCTGGGCAACAGAGCGGGACTCTTGTCTCAAAGAAAAAAAAAAGAAAAAAAGAAAAAGATCAACTTATTATTTCTAATGGTATTAGAATTGTTTTATTTTATTTTTTGTTTTTGAGACAGGGTCTCGCTGTGTCACCCAGGCTGGAGTGCAGTGGTGCCATCATGCCTCACTGTAGCTAGCCTTGAACTCCTGGGCTCAAGTGATCCTCTCACCTCAACCTCCTGAGTAGCTGGGACTACAGGTGCATTCACGCCTGGCTAATTTTAAAAAATGTTTTTGTAGAAATGGGGTCTTGCTGTGTTGCCCAGGCTGGTCTTGAACTCCTGGGCTCAAGTGATCCTCCTGCCTTGGCCTCCCAAAGTGTTTTGATTACAGGTGTATGCCACCATGCTCATCCAGCATTCTTAATCAAAATAATTTGGTAGGAGATTTTATGAAGGCAGTGTGGTTCAGTAGAAAGGTCTTGGGATCTAGAATTGGGACACTATTTTAATTTTGGAGCGGTTATTTACTAGCTCTGGGAGCTTGAGCAGGTTCTTTAGTTAACTTCCTCGAGTAACAGTTTCTTGATCTTTAAAACATTATAGAGGGGTTAAATCAGATAATGTATGTGGAAAGTATTCCTAGATTATAGATTATTACATAATTGTAAGTGTGATAGCAATCACAGGTGTGTTTAGAGACTACCAAAAAATGGTTTTCTCCTACTTTTAATCTTGTCTCATGTAAATTAATGACACATTCTCAGTCGACTGTAGTATTGACACTTGATAAACAGTTTTTGAAAATGAATTTATTCCACATCTCTTCTATGTCTGTTTTTATCTGCAAAGTGGTGATTTGTGTCTGGGGAATTGAACAATTGATAGCTAAGCATCAACTTTAAGTTACTTTATGAATTGTTGATTGTGTTTATGAAGCACTGGTGATTTGGGGGAAGATGACATTTTAGCTTATTATTGGATGCATCAGGGGATTTGAGTTAATTTAGCTTTAAGCCTTCCAGATTATGCTGCCTATGAGCTTCACAAGGGCAGACCACATCTCTAGTTTTCACCATGATATTTTCAGTGCTATCTTGATGCCTGGCACAGAGGACAGAGGGAGTCCCAATGATATTTGTTAATTGACCACCTGGTTTTCATCTGATCAGACTTGTGTCAGAATTATAATCAAGGAAAAGTTGGGCAAAGGCACTAAAATGGGTTTCTTTTGGTTTCAGAGGGAGTAATAATAAAACAACAGTAAAAGCTTATGCATTCATGTGGAAATAGGACATTTAGGTGAAAAGTACGTTGGGCCAGGGGTATGGAGATATAGCTCCTAGGACTGGTCCTTTATTAAATAGCAGAGATAACTTTGGGAGAGTTTCTTAACCATTTTTGGCTTCCGTTTCTTCCTCAAAGGCCCTGTCCAGCTGTGTGGCAAATGGTTAGTTTATTCTGGAGCAGAATTACTGATTGGAGGGAAAGTAACAGCAATAGGACTTGAGAGGGCTTCACAAATGTTTTGAGATGCCAAATGAATTAGTTTAGAAACAGCTATATTAGGTCATATCTGCTTGGATGGGGAGAACCCAAGTGAGTTGATTAGTCATGGGTGTTTGAGAAATGAATAGAATATGTAGAATTATTTCTTTTCCAAAAGAAGGAATGTCTTGGGAAAGAAATCAAAGGGGACCTGGGTGATATCTTTGATTCATCCCCTATCTAGTGCCAACAAGAACAAGTTTATTTCTTTTCCTTTTTTTAAGAATGGGTTTCATGTAAGCCAAAAGAACACTTGATTGTTCTGAACTTCTATATATTGCAGGAGTTATAAATACAGTATCAAGAACTATTTAAGAAGAGCCCACCAGCAGTTCCACGTTCCTCAAAACCAGCACAGGATGAATGTATGAGAATCATCTTCTTACTGAGAATGGTAGGACAGAAGGGATAGTTTAGCCACTATACTTCCTGGAAGAGTCAGTACTTGAGGGTTGGCACAGCTTTTTGGGATTGAGGGAGTATGTTCATTTCCTTTGGAAGATTAATTTTTTCCTTTTTTTTGAGATGGAGTCTCATTCTGTTACCCAGGGTGGAATGCAGTGGCGTGGCTCACTGCAACCTGGGCCTCCCAGGTTCAAGCAATTCTCCCTGCCTCAGCCTCCTGAGTAGCTGGGATTACAGGCATGCACCACCATACTCGCCTAATTTTTGTATTATTAGTAAAGATGGGGTTTCGCCATCTTGGCCATGCTGGTCTTGAACTCATGATCTCAGGTGATCCACCTGCCTTGGCCTCCCAAAGTGCTGGGATTACAGGTGTGAGCCACTGCACCCGGCCTGATTAATTTCTTTCACTTGCTTCAAGTGTCTCCTTTATTCCAGCCTACACATATAGGTAAATATTCCTAGCAGCAAGTTAAATCCTGTTATAAAATGCCAGAGTCAATTGTCTAATTTTTATTTTATTTTATTATTATTATTTTTTTGAGACAAGGTCTTGCTTTGGCACCCAGGCTGGAGTGCAGTGGCGTGAACACAGCTCACCACAGCCTTCACCTCCCAGGCTCAAGTGATCCTTCCAATTCAGCCTCCTTAGTAGCTGGGACCACAGGTGCAGACCACCACTCCTGGCTAATTTGTGTATTTTTTTTTTTAAGACAAGGTCTCACTCTGTCGTCCAGGCTGGAGTACAGTGGCGCAATCTTGGCTCACTGCAACCTCTGCCTATGGGTTCAAGCAATCCTCCCACCTCAGCCTCCCAAGTAGCTAGGGCTACAGGTACATGCCACCACACCCAGCTAATTTTTCATATTTTTTTTTTTGTAGAGATGGGGTTTCACAGCATTGCCCAGGCTGGTCTCAAACTCCTGGGCTCAAGCCATCTGTCTGCCTTGGCCTCCCAAAGTGCTGGGATTACAGGCATGAGCCACTGCGCCTGTCCCCCTGCTATTCTTCCAGCTAGAAGGACTATACTTAAATGCATAATTATACAAACTTTTGATTTGTTATGAAAATCACAAAAAATTATTTTTCTAGCAACTTCTGCCCTTTTCGTTAAACAGATCCTAGTATTCCCGAAATTCTGTGGTGGATTTTTATATGTAATGTGATAATATGAAGAAATAGCTGATTTAGGTAGCTGCTCACATATCATGTTTGTTTTAATTGGAAAAGTTGGCCTATGAAAGTGAGTATTGTATAAAAATGGTTTATGTGGGCCAGGCGCGGTGGCTCACGCCTGTAATCCCAGCACTTTGGGAGGCCGAGGCAGGTGGATCACCTGAGGTCAGGAGTTTGAGACCAGCCTGGCCAACATGTTGAAACCCCATCTCTACTAAAAATACAAAAATTAGCTGGGCATGGTGTGTGCACCTATAATCTCAGTTACTCAGGAGACTGAGGCAGGAGAATCACTTGAACCTGGGAGGTGGAAGTTTCAGTGAGCTGAGATTGTGCCACTGTACTCCAGCCTGGGCGACAGAGCAAGACTCCATCTCAAAAAAAAAAAGAAAAAGAAAAATGGTTTATGTGAACTAAAAGGTTGTTTGCATTTTGTGGCAAGTAACAGTACCAAATTCCCAGATCCTAAATGTTTCAGTTATGAAATATTTGAAGTACCTCTGAATTTACACATAGGCATTCCACTCATGTAGGCACTATTGATTTTAAGTTTTTTCCTTCATCAAAAGGGAAAATGTGGGCTGCCATATGTATAACTTCTGTCATCCAAAAAAGAGATATAAAGTTAAAAATTAGCCAGGCCATGGTGGGTCATGCCTGTAATCCCAGCACTTTGGGAGGCTGAGGCAGGAGGATTGTTTAAGCCCAGGAGTTTGAGACCAGCCTGGGCAACAGAGCGAGACATTGTCTTTACTGAAAAAAGAGAAATTATCCAAATGTGGTGGTTTGTGCCTGTAGTCCCAGCTATTTGGGAGGCTGAGGCAGGAGGATTGCTTGAGCCCAGCAGTTTGAGGCTGCAGTGAGCTATGGTCACACCACTGCACTGTAGCCTGAGTGACAGAGGGAGACCCTATCTCAAAAATAAAATGAAATAAAACAAAAAAAAGGGTGCTTAGAAATCCTGAACTGTTCTTTTTACTCTCAGGACATGTGATCATATGTCTACTCAGGAGTAAGTTATAGCCAGTTCTCGGTAGATGTTGAGTTATTAAAATGGAATGAAGGCGTGAATGTGGGGATGAAGTGGAGGAGGGGCTGGGTTGGAGATACTGGTTAATTGGGAGGCATTAGTAACACTGAATGTGGGCAGAGAGGTGGTGAGAAAGAGGAGTCAAGGATGAGTTGTAGGTTTCTGGTTTGAGAGCCTTGGAAGATGGTGCTAGCAAGCAGCGGCTACTCACCAAGAAATCAAGTAAGAAGAAAGATCAGGTTTAGGAGGGAGGACACATGCAGGCAATCAATATATGGTGTACACCAGGCAGTCCATAAATTTTGAGTGAGTAAATCTGGGCCTGTGTGTTTTGAGATGTCTGTGGGCTATCAGAATTTCTGGGGTTTCTTATGAAGAAGGTAGACCTGGTCTGCAGAGAGCTTTGGGATTTGTTGAAGTCATGGGCTTAGATGAACTATATGTGTAAAGCAAAAAAGGTGTCTTTAGACAGAAGCATGGAGGATACCACAGAAGCATGGGGGCACCAGCAGGTAAGAACTGGGCAGAGAAGGGCATGTCCATGGAGGAACCAAGGAGTGGTCAGAGAAGCTGGAGAAAAAGAAGAGGGTGGTTGTCCTGGGATCGGAGGTTGGGACCACCTCAAGAACAAGGGCTTGGTCATGGGACAAGTGCTGCAGAAAAGCCAAGAAGGCTTGGGGTGGAACCGTGAGGTGGTCTCTGGAGACCTTGAGGAGAGCCACTCCAGTGAACTGGAGGCGCACAGTCACACTGCAGTGGGTGGGGAGTGAGTAGTGCAGAGGAAGCAGGAGAGTGAGTGGAGGTGCTCTTCCGTGAGGCTTGTCTGGCAAGGAGAGGATGGTGTAGTAAAATGAGGAGCCCACAAGGGCGAGGGAAGTGGTAAGGGTGTTGTCATCGTATGTAATGTATGTATGTATGTATTTATGTATGTATGTATTTTGAGACATAGTCTTGCTCTGTCGCCCAGGCTGGAGTGCAGTGGTACAATCTCTGCTCACTGCAACCTCTGTCTCCCGGGTTCAAGATTCTCCTTCCTCAGCCTCCCAAGTAGCTGGGATTACAGGCGCCTGCCACCACACCCAGCTAATTTTTGTATTTTTAGTAGAGATGGAGTTTTGCCATGTTGGCCAGGCTGGTCTCGTCTCAACCTCCTGACCTCAGGTTATCCGCCCACCTCGGCCTCCCAAAGTGCTGGGATTACAGGGGTGAGCCACCATACCCGGCCTGTTTTTTATTTATTTTTCGATGAGAGGACTTGAATGGAAAGAAAGGCTGAGTGTCAGGGGAGTGAGGATCATTGAAAGAGATGCCTGCCTTCGTACTGGAAAGGATGATATTTGGATTGTAAGTGGAAGGCTGCTTAGAAAGAAGACGTCTCTCCCATGGTTGAGTGGAGGAGGAGTTCAATCTGGAAATGTGTATATAATACAAGAGGGGGTGACTAGGCCTTTCAGTTGGTAGCAGGTGGATATTGATGGAGGAGGTGGGTATGCACATGTGGGAGTGGTGCATGAAGAGAAGCCCACACAGGCAGGCACCGGGCCAGAAGAGGGGAGTGCTGTGGTATTTGGGACCAACTGGTGGTATGGCTGCAGCAAAGATTGCCACGCCAAGGATGTGGTGAAAAACTAAGCTGGAAAGGAGGGAGGGTTGGCAGGCTCTGAAAGGCCGTGCTTGCCAGCCTGAAGACTGAATATTTTTTGAGTAAGGAGGGGCCACTTAGGGAGAAATAAAGTGGACAGACCTATGACTTTAAAACTGACAGCAGTTTATGGCAGTGTTTAGAGGGCAAGAGAGGTAGGGATATTGTTTGGAAGGCGATGGCAGTAACCTGGGTGAAGGTAACTAGGGCTAGAAATAGGGCAGTTGCAGTGGGAGAGAGAAGGACTCCAGAAGTTGAGTTGTCACATTGGCACCTGATCGACTAGGGTGAGGGGAGGCAAGGAAGGAGACGAGAGAAAAGAAGGAGGTATGGAAGGTGGCTGGGTGGGAGGATGGCCATGCCACTGTGGAACGGGGAGCGTGGGAGGAAGGGGAACAGTAGTTTAGTGAGGTAGGGGAACAGCTCGGTTTTAGGGCCTATACACAATATTTGTGTAGCATCCAGCTGGCAGCCAGAATTAGGGGTCTGAAGCTCAGGACAGACCTCAGATCTCATGGAAGCATGAGATCATCATTCTTGAATTGGAAGTGGTTAAGATTTATTTGAAATAATAAGAGAAAAATAAATCTTGATGTGGATATGGACTGGAAGAGTAAACTTCACAGACCATTTGAGTGTATTTTTAACTTTCTTAGAAAAAAAGTCTTTGAAGATCAGAATGTGGTGGTGCTCCACAAATAGCTCAAAATTAGCACATCTAGAATAAGCTAGAAAATAAATCTAAGAAGTTTCAATAGAAATGCTGTTATCTTGATCTGGCTCTATTTGTTTTTTTCCTATCAGGTTAAAATCTGTTTCTTCAATCATTTTGTTTATTCCTTTTGATAAGAGACTTCAGAGGACTGACAGGGACTAGCTGGTTATGTTTTTGAAAAGTCTTTGAAGATGAAACATGCGTTTTGAGTGTGGTGACATTGCATTAATTATTCTCTGGTTTTGACACCAGTGGATACTGATATGGTTTGGATGTGTGTTGCCTTCAAATCTTATGTTGAAACTTGATCCACAATGTTGGAGTTGGGGCCTAGTGGGAGGTATTGGATTATGGGGATGGATCCCTCATGAATGGCTTAGTACCACCTCCTTGGTGATAAGTGAGTTCTTATCTGTTCCTGTGAGAGCTGGTTGTTTAAAAAGAGCTTGGCACCTCCTCCTCTCTCTCTTGTTCCCTCTCCTGCCATGTGACACACCTGCTTCCTTCCCCTTTTCCTTTCACCATGATTGGAAGCTTCCTGAGGTCCTCACCAGGAGCAGATGCTGGTGCCATGTTTCCTGTGCAGCCGACAGAACTGTGAGCCAAAATAAACCTCTTTTCTTTATAAATTACCTAGCCTCAGATATTCCTTTATAGCAATGAAGAAAAGACAAACACAGAAAATTGGTACCAGGGGAGGGGCATCGCAATAAAGATACCTGAAAATGTGGAACTCGCTTTGGAACTGGGTAATAGGCAGAGATTGGAAGAGTTTGGAGGGGTCAGAAGAAGACAGGAAGACGAGAGAAAGTTTTGGAACTTCTTAGAGACTGATTCAATTTGACCAAAATGCTGATAGAAATATGGACCAAGTGAGGTGGCTCACGCCTGTAATCAGCACTTTGGGAGGCTGAGGTGGGCGGATCGCTTGAGTTCAGGAGTTTGAGACCACCCTGGACAAACAATGTGGCAAAACTGTATCTCTACAAAAAATACAAAAATTAGCTGGGCATGGTGACATGTGCCTGTAGTCCCAGCTACTGGGGAAGCTGAGGTGGGAAGATGGCTTGAGCCTGGGAGGCAGAGTTTGCAGTGAGCCAATATGAGTCACTGCACTCCAGCCTGGGTGACAGCCAGACCCTGTATCGAACAAACAAACAAGAATTGTGTAAGCTGAAGTAGTTGAGATGTCTATGGTGTTGGCTGTTGTTTCTGCTGTTAATCATTAGTCCTTTTAAACTAGGAGGTGAACAAGGTTATCCTTTTTCTTGCAAATTGACACAGAGGGTCTGCTGCTCTGAGCTTTATCTTCAACATCGTGTTGTCCTTTTTTTTTTCCTACTTTGAAAAAAATTTCATTTTTTCATAGAAATGAGTTCTTACTATGTTATCCAGGCTGGTCTTGAACTCCTGAGCTCAAGTGATCCTCCTCAGCCTCCCAACTGGGATTATATGTGTGAGCCACTGCACCTGGCACTTCTTGAAGGGTTATCTACTTAAAAACTGCTGATTTTTGGGGGGCATTGTCCCCTTAAACTTTTCAAAAAGCAACAGTGATTTTACCATTCTGCCCAAGCTTCACCATAAATTTGATAATTTGTTTTTGCTTCAATTTTAGCAGAATTCTAGCCCTGCTGGTGACAGGCACCTGTATTCTCAGGTACTCCGGAGGCCGAAGCATGAGAATCGCTTGAATTTCGCAGGCAAAGGTTGCAGTGAGCCGAGATGGCACCATTGCACTCCAGCCTGCGCGACAGAGCGAGACTCCATCTCATAAAAAAAAAAAAAAAAAAAAAAAAATTAGCAGATTTTATGTTGCTCTGATGTTTTTTTTTTTTTTTTTTTTTTAAACTGATGTTTATCCTTCTTAGTGCCTCAAACTAGGTTTTGCTCAGACATGTTATGACAAGTTAGTACAAGTTTATTTTGGTGCAAAAAATTTTTCAAATCCTTGCATAGTTTCTTTTTCTTTTTCTTTTTTTTTTTTGAGACAAGGTCTGTCTCTGTCGTCCAGGCTGGAATACAATGGTGCAGTCTTGGCTCACTGCAACCTCTGTCACCCTTTTCCCACCTCAGCCTCCTGAGTAGCTAGGACTACAGGTACATGCCACTACACCTGGCTAATTTTTGTATTTTTTGGAGAGACAGCGTTTTGACATGTTTCCGAGGGTGGTCTCGAGCTCCTGAGTTCAAGCAATCCATTTGCTTCAGCCTCCCAAAATGCTGGGATTACAGGCATGAGCCACCATGCCTGGCCATAGTTTTTTCATAATACTCATTTTCCTTCAAATTTTTGATGACCCCTGTATCTGTATTCCTGTTTTATAGTATCACACATTTATTACGTGCCTGCCTAATACCCATTGCTGTGGTTTTCTCTGGGAATTCAAAGAGGAGTAAGCTAGTAGCTCTGCCTTCGAGCACATGGGCTAGTGGAAAGTCATAAAGAGCCATTTAATGACCACTGTCAGTGTCTGTGTAAGGGCAGTGAAGAGCACTCTGCTGTTGATAAGGATGGCTCACATTTATGGTGCACTTACAATACCTTTTACCCATACTGATTCATCTCATTCTCACACCAACTCTGTGATGTGGTACAGTTATTAGAAGAGGCACAGAGAGGTTAAATAGTAGCTGGTAATTAGATTAACCAACATTAGAAACTGGGTGGTCTGGTGCGAGAGCACAGGCTTTTAAAAAGCGGTAAGAAGAGGGGAAGCTGCAGCCTAGTTAGGGTGACTGTTGTATTATTGAAGATAAGGGGATGAGGACTTTGTGCATGTGTGTGGAGCCTGGGCTGTGAGGGTCAAGGGACAATGGGAAGGGACATTCAAAGGTTATGGTTAAATTAAGCCTAGACAGACTAGTTTGAAGTCAAATAGTAGAAGGTGAGGATAGAGAGGGGGATGGGAACCAGATTATGAAAATAGGCAGTATCTCTTTTTTATGTCAAGGGTTACCCTGAAATTCTGAAACTATATTTCTTATGAACATACTGATTACATTCATTGTTATGTAAAAATATGCATGTACAATATGGGTGGAAATGATAATGATTTTAATGAGAGTCACTCACAATTCCAAAGAAGTTGGGGGTTTCTGTGTGGTTTATTATAACTTATGGTTTCTTTTTTTTTTTTTTCTGAGATGGAGTCTCACTCTGTTGCCCAGGTTGGAGTGCAGTGGCACGATCTCAGCTCACTTCAACCCCCGCCTCCCAGGTTCAAGCAATCCTCCCGCCTCAGTTTCCCAAGGCTCCCATTGCAAGCATGCACCACCATGCCTGGCTAATTTTTATATTTTTATTAGAGACAGGGTTTCTCCATGTTGCCAGGCTGGTCTTGGATTCCCAACCTCAGGCTATCCGTCCACCTTGGCCTCCCAAAGTGCTGGGATTACAGGCATGAGCCACTGCACCTGGCTGGTTTATTATAATTTAAAAAGCAGTCTGTTATTAGTAGGCTTCGGAAATTTGTTTCAGGGAGTGGTAAGGAGGGAGTTATAGAAAGTGATTGTATATTGCTGCATGCTTGTTTTCCTCTCAGATCAGAAAGAAAATGTAAAGGACCTGGGTGAGTTCCAAAAATTAAAGTAGCCGGGCGCGGTGGCTCACGCCTGTAATCCCAGCACTTTGGGAGGCTGAGGTGGGTGGATCACCTGAGGTCAGGGGTTCGAAACCATCCTGGCCAACGTGGCAAAACCCCGTCTCTGCTAAAAATACAGAATTAGCCGAGCATGGTGGCGTGTGCCTGTAATCCCAGCCACTTGGGAGGGTGAGGCAGGAGAATCGTTTGAAGCTGGGAGGTGGAGGTTGCAGTGAGCGAAATCGCACCATTGCACTCCAGCCTGGGCAACAAGAGCAAAACTCCGTCTCCAAAACAAAACAAAATTAAGCCACACACACCCTTACTGGCACACTGGGATTCCTGAAATGTTTACAGCATTATTGAGCATGGACAATGCACAGAACTTTGTACTAGATACAATTAGGTTATTCCGTGAGAGTCTTGCTTCCTCCCTACATATATTCCCAAGTTTATATGGGGAGACCAATATAATATGATGCAATTTGCAAACAGTAACAGCTGTGTAAATGAGTATAGAGCAATCCAGAAAAGGTTAAAATAAATACATTTAAGGAGGCCCGCAGTGATACCTTGATTTATTCTTTTGTGTAACTGTTGTTGAGCAGCAGGCACCTTGGGGGCTGAATAGAAAAGGGCATACCTCCTGAAGGTGGGAGAAGCTTGCATTTGGGTTTTGAAAGGATAGAAGTTCAAACTGACTGAGTGGGTGTCTTTTATTTTTCTGTAGAAAAAGCACTGGTGTGTGTTTGAAAAGTTTAGATTGTCTCAAAAGCATAATGAGTTTTATAGACTTCTAGGGATTGTCTCCAGAGATAGGTGGGTAGTATGAGTAGTTTCTTTCTTTTTTTTCTTTTCTTTTCTTTCTTTCTTTTTTTTTTTTTTTGTAGACAGATTCTTGCTCTGTTGCCCAGGCCCAGGCTGGAGTGCAGTGGCGTGATCTCGGCTCACTGCAACCTCTGACTGCTGGGTTCCAGCAATTCTCATGCCTCAGCCTCCTGAGTAGCTGGGACGGCAGGTGTGTGCCACCATGCCTGCCTGATTTTTATATTTTTAGTAGAGATGGGGTTTCACCATATTGGCCAGGCTGGTTTTGAGCTGCTGGCCTCAAGAGATCCACCCGCCTCAGCCTCCCAAAGTGCTGGGATTGCAGACATGAGCCACCATGCCCAGCCCCTTGAGTAGTTCTTCTAGAAACACTCCAAAGTGTGTATATGTGACTGGGCTAGTTCTAAAATTAGGATGTTCCTTTGTGCCCTTTATCTATAGTTATCAGATTTTTTTTTTTTTTTTTTTTTTTTTAAGACGGGGTCTTGTTCTGTCGCCAAGCTGGAGTGCAGTGGCGAAATCAAGGCTGACTGCAACCTCCGCCTCCTGGGTTCAAGTGATTCTCCTGCTTCAGTCCCCCAAGTAGCTGGGATTACAGGCATGCACCACTACGCCCAGCTAATTTTTGTATTTTTAGTAGAGACAAGGTTTCACCATGTTGGCCAGGGTAGTCTCCATCTCTTGACCTCGTGATCCGCCTGCCTCAGCCTCCCAAAGTGTTGGGATTACAGGCATGAGCCTCCACCCCCGGCCTAGTTATCATATATTTCTACTGAAGAATGCAAGATTATAATAGAAAGGAATTATTTTTGAACTATTATGTTATAAATATTAATTTATTGAAGTAGGTCAAATGCTCGGAAAGGATTCTTTTTACTATTAAAGTAATTCAGGCATACGGTAATTCTATAAAAGTAGTATGGGCCGGGCGCGGTGGCTCATGCCTGTAATCCCAGCACTTTGGGAGGCCGAGGCGGGCGGATCACGAGGTCAGTAGATCGAGACCATCCTGGCTAACACGGTGAAACCCCGTCTCTACTAAAAATACAAAAAATTAGCCGGGCGTGGTGGTGGGCGCCTGTAGTCCCAGCTGCTCGGGAGGCTGAGGCAGGAGAATGGCGTGAACCCGGGAGGCGGAGCTTGCCGTGAGCCGAGATCGCGCCACTGCATGCCAGCCTGGGCGACAGAGTGAGACTCTGTCTCAAAAAAAAAAAAAAAAAAAAAAAAAGTAATATGAATACCTTTTAGTCACCATCCAGTTTAAAAGAAAAATTGCATCGTGGTTGAAGCCCTTGGGCCTCAATTCCTGGCCCCATTTGTTCTTTCCCTGTCGTTTCCCCCAGTTCATTTTGATCATTGCCATCCATCTACTTTATACTTTCATTGCAGATGTGTGGTGTCATATTGTATGTTTTCTTCTATAGGTTGTTTCTGTTGTTGAACCTTGATTTTGAGATTAACCTTTGTTCTAGTTCCTTCTTCTGAGCTGCTGAACACGCCATAGTGTGCCCATTTTACTGTTGATGGACATTTAATTATTATTTCCTCCCATTTTTCTCTATTATGAATGGTACTGCAACAAACATCTTTATGGATCTCCTTTTGCATGTGTGAGAGGCATTGTATAGTTATAATCCAAGGCCTGGAACTGTTTAGTCATAGGGAAGGGGCTGTGTCTTCATGTTCATAGGCTACTGCCGTAGGCAGATTCTTCAGTACTCTCTTTGAAATGGGAAGCTCTGAGGATTAAGAAATTATTTTTTTAAACCTGTATGCTGATTTTTTTGAAGCTGTAATGGAGCTTTGCATACTTGTGGTTTAGGGGGTAAATGGAATATACACAATAGGAAATACTTATTGTGTTAATGGTTCATAACTTGTGACTTACGTAAAGTTCCAACTAATTTTTTTTTTTTTTTTTTTTGAGATGGAGTCTCGCTCTGTCGCCCAGGCTGGAGTGCAGTGGCGCGATCTCGGCTCACTGCAAGCTCCGCCTCCCGGGTTCACGCCATTCTCCTGCCTCAGCCTCTCCGAGTAGCTGGGACTACAGGCGCCCGCCACCACGCCAGGCTAATTTTTTGTATTTTTAGTAGAGACACGGTTTCACCGTGGTCTCGATCTCCTGACCTCGTGATCCGCCCGCCTCGGCCTCCCAAAGTGCTGGGATTACAAGCGTGAGCCACCGCGCCCGGCAGTTCCATCTAATTTAAATAATAAATAATAATACTGGCTGCATAATAATACCTCGGACCACAATGAGAGACTCTGTAAAAAAGAAATTCCTAAACTGTATTTTTTTTTTTGTATATCTGTGCCCACCTGTAATTTGACTTACAGTGAATGTGGCTTAGTTGGGCAGGGGAGACTTTTGAACAGGTGATACATTTTTATGTGGCCTTTAAAATTTCTATAATTTATTTGAAACTCTTTTTAAACCATCATGTCTCAAAGTGATCAAGTAGAAAGGATCAGGTGCCTTAATTATGAAGAATGGCATAAATCATGACAAGGTCTTTTTGAAGTCACCTGGAATGCTCCCTTTGGGTGAAAGAAGGTTCTGTTTTCTTATCGTATTCTTCCTGCTCAAGTTGCCCAGGTGTAGTTTGTGGTTTCCAAGATACCTGTTGGACTGGCTTTAGGCTGATAATATTGGTTCCTTCATATTTTTTTCACATTGTTTTTAGAAATTTTATGTAACTGCATTCTTCAGTAAGGTTCTAAAACAATTTTGCTATTATGGTATAGTTGCTTCTCCAACCACTTACTACCTACTGGGAGGAATCAATAAGAGAGCCACTTCTGGTGGATCTTGGCCACAAAGTCTGTGATGTGTCATTATATTGCAGAGATCTTTTGAGGAAATGCAACATGGAAGATCTCCTTGCCATTCTATGATGAAGAAATGAAAGGTAAACTGCATTTATGCAGATTTAACATAGATAGATAACTGACCTGTTTAATTCATGTGAGACCTCAAAGGGTCTTTTGTATTCTTTACTTTCCAGCTAGTTTGACCTAAGTCAAACCTTTTCTCCCCAGTGGATCACGTTACTTTTATTTTAATCAACTGATTTTTTTAAGGCTTTATTGAGTATAACTGATATACCAAAAACCTGTACATATTTAATGTATACAATTTGATGAGTTTGGACATATATACACACCAGTGATATCACCACACTCAAGGTCATAAACATCTATTGCCTCCAAATTTTCCTGTGTCACTTTTTTTTGTGGTAAGAACACTCAACATGAGATTGACCCTCTCAACACAAAAGTGTACAGTACCGTATCATTAACTATAGGCATTATGTTGTACACAGATCTTGAGGGCTTATTCATCTTGTATAACTATAACTTTATTCCCATTGAACAACTTCTCATTTCCCTCTCCCTATCCCCTGGCAAATACCTTTCTATTTTCAGCTTTTATATTAGATAAACCACATATAAGTGGAATTATGCAGTATTTGTCCTTCTGTGACTGATTTTATTTCACTTAGAATATTGTCCTCAAGGTTCATCCATGTTGTTGCAAATAGTAGGATTTCCTTTTCATTTTACTTTATTTTTTGAGACAGGGTCTCACTCTGTTCAGGCTGGAGTGCAGTGGTGCAATCATGGCTCACTGCAGTCTCAACCTCCGGGGCCCAAGTGATCCTCCCACCTCAGCCTCCTGAGTAGCTGGGACTAGAGGCACGTGCCACTATTCCCAGCTAATTATTATTATTTGTAGAGACAAGGTCCTCACTATGTTGCTCAGACTGGTCTCGAACTCCTGGGTTCAATCGGTCCTCCTGCCTCGACCTCCCAAAGTGCTGGGATTACAGGCATGAGCCACCTCACCCAGCCTAAGATTTTCTTTTTAAAGGTGAAATAATATTCTAATGTATATATACATTGCATTTTTAATAGTCTTATTTCATGACATTAAATAAGATATGCTTATTTAATGTCGATCATCATTTGGATTGTTTCCATGTGACTTAGAGCTTTAAAACAGGTGATGTTAAAGTTGAAAATAAAGGCCTGTAATCCCAGCACTTTGGGAGGCTGAGGGAGGCAGATCCCTTGAGCTCAGGAGTTTGAGACCAACCTGGGCAACATGATGAAACCCTGTCTCCACTAAAAATACAAAAATTAGCTGGGCGCAGTGGTGTGTGCCTGTAATCCCAGCAACTCAGGAGGCTGAGGTGGGAGGATCTCTTGAGCCCAAGAGGTGGAGATTGCAGTGAGCCGAGACTATACCACTGCCTTCCAGCCTGGGTGACAGAGTGAGACCCCTTCTCTCTCTCTCTGTCTCTCTCTCTCTCTCTCTCTCTCTGTCTTTCTCTCTCTCTCTCTCTCTGTCTCTGTCACACACACACACACACACACACACACACACACACACACACACACAAGTTGAAAACAAGTGGGAAACCCTGTGGGCATGGGGGACTAGACCTGTACAGTTGTCAAGCCTAGGTTTGAGAAAGTAACTGACTCCAGTTGGGTGTGGTGGCTCATGCCTGTAATCCCAGCACTTTGGGAGGCCAAGGCAGGAGGATTGCTTGAGCTTAGGAGTTTGAGACCAGCCAGGGCAATATGGTGAGACCCCATCTCTCTCTCTCTTTTTTTTTTTTTTTTTAACTGACTCCTAGGGGGCATTTAAGCAGTTGAATACCAGCATTTCTTTAGCTATTTAGCGCCTCCCTTGTGACTTTAAAGTACCTAGTGATTCTTTTTTTTTTTTTTTTGATGGCGTTTTACCCTGTTGCCCAGTCCGGAGTGCAGTGGTGTGATCTCGGCTCACCGCAACCTCTGCCTTCCGGGTTCAAGCGATTCTTCTGCCTCAGCCTCCCGAGTAGCTGGGATTACAGGCATGTGCCACCACGCCCGGCTAATTTTGTATCTTTAGTAGAGACAGGGTTTCTCCATGTTGGTCAGGGTGGTCTCGAACTCCTGACCTCAGGTGACCCGCCCATCTTGGCCTCCCAAAGTGCTGGGATTACAGGCGTGAGCCACCCACTTGGCCTGTGATTCTTATTTCTATATATGGAGCCATTTAATTATAATTATTTGTTTCAAATTATCTTTTCTACTGCATTAAGTTGCCTTATGCGCTGATTAAAATGTGTTCTGGTTGACAGCTCACCTGGTTGTTTAAATTGTTTGCTTATCTTCTGGCTTAGCAATCGTACTTCTAAACATTCATCTTATGGAAAAAAGTCAAGGATGTATGAAAAGATTTCTTCTAAGAAGGTTCATCAAGGGCTAGGCTCGGTGGCTCATGCCTGTAATACCAGCACTTTGGGAGGCCGAGGCAGGCGGATCAGGTCAGGAGTTCAAGGCAAGCCTGGCCAACATGGTGAAACCCTGTCTCTACTAAAAATACAAAAATTAGCTGGGCTTGGTGGCGGGTGCCTGTAGTCTCAGCTACTCGGGAGGCTGAGGCAGGAGAATCGCTTGAATCCTGGAGGCGGAGGTTGCAGTAAGCTGAGATCGCGCCACTGCCCTCCAGCCTGGGCGACAGAGCAAGACTGCATCACCCCAAAAAAAGAAGGTTCATCAAAACTTTGTAATAGTGAGAAGTTTGGAAACAGTAGATAGTGAATTATTTACAATTATCTGTAGAGTGCAGTGGTTTAAAACTATAGCTTCTGGATTCAGACTAAGCGAATTCTGATAGTTGTGCTGCCACTTAGAACTTTGTGACTTTGGGCAAGTTTCTTTCTTTCGTTTTTTTTTTTTTCCTTGAGATGGAGTCTCACTCTGTAACCCAAGCTGGAATGCAGTGGTACGATCTCAGTTCACTGCAACCTCCGCCTCTGGGGTTCAAGTGATTCTCGTGCCTTAGCCTCAGCTGAGATTACAGGCACGTGGCACCACACCTGGCTAATGTATTTTAGTAGAAACAGGGCTTCACCATGTTGCCCAGGGTGGTCTTGAACTTCTGAGCTCAGGTGATCCCCCTGCCTCACCCTCCCAAAGTGCTGGGATTACAGGTGTGAGCCATCACGCCTGGCCTAGGCAAGTTTCTTAATGCAGTTGTTAATTGTAGCTTAACAGCTGTCCTTGGATTATTTTGAGTATCAAAGTAGTTATTAATACCTTGAAAAATGCTTAGAACATGTCTGGTCCATAGTAAATGCTCCATAAAGATTTAGCTATTGTTACTGTTAAAGTGTTAGATGCACAGATATTCACAGCATTTTTCAAATGGAAAAGAATTTTAAAACAGCATATATAGAGCCCGGCGAGGTGGCAAGCACCTGTAGTCCCAGCTGCATGGGAGACTAAGGCAGAACGACCGCTTGAGCCGAGGAAGGAGTTCAGGGCTGTAGTATGGGATGATTTTTCTTGTGAATAGCCACTGCATAACAGCCTGGGCAACATAGTGAGACCCCATCTCTTAAAAAAAAAAAAAATAAAAGCCCAAAACAAAAATAAACCAAAAACCCCAACAAAACAGCGTGTATAATGTATCATTAAATATAAGAATAGGAAAAAAAAACCCAGAATGATCTACTCTGGGTGATAGGACAATCTCTTTTGGCTTCTGTGTTTTTTTCTCTCCTACAACTCTTCTGTTTTATAACCGAAAAAAATGTTTTGCATGTGAATTTTAGACTGAGGTCTTTGGGTAAAAGCACCCAGAGATTACTGGCAGGTTAATTCTAAAAAGGGCAATTTGCTTTTTCACTTTATCTCAGAGTTTCATTTGTTTCCCAGTGATAAACTAATTATTTTAACAAAGTAAAGCTTCATTGTTGGGTGTATGCAGTTGAATCGAAAATATACTTTTCATACAAAGACAACTTCTTAAAGGTAACTGTAAAATTATATATAGTTTGTTAATCTTATTGTGGTATTTTGTTTTTCTTAAACACAATTTCCTGTTCTTTTGCTTTTGCATGTCAACATTGCTGAAAATAAATATTTTGCCCTGCAGCGCTAGTAAGCCAGATGGAGTGGTATTTATAATTTGAGGAAATAGCTTAAACTTTGTCATCAGTTTAAATTGCATTAAAAAGCCTGAAGCACATTGATTAGAGTTGTTTAAGGTAGAGAGCCAGAAATATTCTAAATATCCTATGCCTAACCTGTCAAAACTGTTCCTGAAATATATAGAGAGGGAAAGAGTACCTGAGGGGCTCAGGAAGAGTGATGGCCTAGAGCGTAGCTTGAATTGAGCAGCAGAGGTTTCTCTGGAGTGTCCTGTATTATCTTAGGCAAATTTGTAGTCTTCTTAATAATATCTGTTTACATATCAATATGTTTTCTGGCCAGGCGAGGTGGCTCATGCCTATAATCCGAGAACTTTAGGAGGCTGAGACAGGCAGATCACTTAAGCCCAGGAGTTGGAAACCAGCGTGGGCAACATGGAGAAACCCCATCTCTACAAAAAAATGCAAAAAAATTGTAGTTCCGGCTACCCGGGAGGCTAAGGTGGGAAGATCACCTGAGCCCAGTAGGTTGAGGCTGCAGTGAGCTGTGACTGCATCACTATACTCCAGCCCGGGCAGCAGAGACCCTGTCTCCAACCAAAAACAAACAAACAGACAAAAATATATATAATATGTATGTATATATGTGGCTTTCCTGTAAATTTTTAAGTAGGATGACCTCAGATACATATGCCGTGTTTATCCTGTTACTTCCAGGATACCTGGGAATACCCAGAGATTTGTGTCTATGTTAGTGTGAGATGCCCTAACACATTTTTGTGTAGAGATGGCAAAACCTGTCTCTACAAAAAAAATAAAAAAATTAGCTGAGCATGGTGGTGTCTGCCAGTAGTCCCAGCTACTCTGGAGAATCACTTGAGCGTGGAAGGTTGAGGCTGCAGTGAGCCATGATCACACCACTGCACTGCAGCCTTGATGACAGCCTGAGGACTTTCTTACTGATTAAGGTGGGAATTATTTATGGTTTGCATGCTGAGAGAGATTTTCTGAATTTTTTCAACAAATATTGAACACCTGCCAGATTGTGAATTTTTGTGGAGTGGATCAAAAGGACTGAAGGAAATAAATAATTTTGGCAAGCCATTATTAAGTAATGAATATGTATTGTATTCATTAATGTATTAAGTAATGAATATGTGTATCATCACAGTAACTCTATGAGGGGGGTACTATTATCACCCTCATTTGTAGGATAAAGTACATGAGAGATGAATTTATCCTTTCTTAAGAAATATTTTCACTTTGGTGAGGCATGGCAGCTCATATTTTCACTTTGGTGAGGCATGGCACTTTGGGAGGCTGAGGTGGGAGGACGGTTTGAGGCCATGAGCTTGAGAACAGCCTGGGCAACATAGTGAGACCCCGTCTCTATCTTTTTAAATTATAAAATTTTAAAAATAAAGAATTTTTTTTTATTTTGAGAAGTTTGTGTGCTTTAGGTGTATATTCTGTTTCATTAAGCCAAACTTTGTATTACTAGCCTTCTATCCTGCCTTCCCATCCTTACCAAAAAAAGAGAAAAAGAAAAATAGTTTTACTCCTGAGGTTAAGAATAGGGCATGTTGTATCTTCACAGAATGTTTATTTGTGTAGATATTTATTTGAATTTTTAAAAATTGGGGTATCACTTATACACAATAAAATGCACAAATCCTAATTCTACAATCTAATGAGTCTCTATGTTTAACTACCACCCAGATGTAGAAATACGGTACATTTCTCTTACCCAGGAAGGTTCCTATGTGACTGTTCACAATCAGTAATCTCCCCATCCCTCAGCTAGAACCACTAGTCTGACTTTTATCACCCTAAGTTAATGTTGCCGCATCTTGAACTTCATATAAGTAAAATCATGCACTGTGTACTCTTTTGCAGCTGACATCTTTTGCCCAAGTCAGTGCCACATTTTGAGATTCATCCATGTTATTGCATGTATCAGTAATTCTTCATTGTTGTACAATATTACATTGTTTGAATATATCATTATCCATTCTCTTGATGAACATTTGGATTGTCAATCAGCTGCTTTGAACATTCTTGTGGAACATCTTTTAGTGGACATGACCATTCATTTTTCTTGGATATATATACCACTTGGATATATGTACCTAAGTGGAATTACTGCATTGTAGAGTAGGTATATCCTTGGCTTTAGTAGATAGTACCAGTTTTCTAATTGTGTTAGACTGACGTACATGCCCACTAGCAATGGATGAGAGTTCTATTTCCTCCACATCCTTGCTAACAGTCTCTTTAGTTGTTCCATTTTTAATTGTGTCTTCAAGTAGGAAGCACCCTTACTTATAGGAGAAAGGAACCCCCAAGGAAGTTTCTGATTAGTGCAAGTTGGATGGGATGAAGATGAATAACCAATACATAGCCTAAAGCTTTGCTCAGCATCTTATTCAGATGTAGTATTTATTTCAATGACAACCAAAAAGAATTTCTGATTGGACCCTCCCTACCCATCTACTGTAAATCAACGTTGTCAAAATTGTAGTCTAATTATGCTGATATTCTTCTTCTCCCCTCTTATTATATTCATGCTGAAATATTAAAAAATCACTGCAAATTCCTATGGGAAACCTCATACTTCAAAAGGGATCAGTGTTTGGTTTCTCTCTGCATTTTTTTTTTTTCTGTTGAAATAGAGTGAAAGACCCAGGAAGAATATGCCTGTGTGTACATTTTGCAGATCTAGTAACAATAACAACTGTAGCGGTTACTGAGGGCCTCTTCTGGGTCAGGCTCTGTGTGAAGTGATTTGTATTCCTTAGTTCGTTTACTTTCTATCACGACCCAATAAAGTATATGTATCTTTGCTATCCCCATTTTATAGATGAAGAAGCTTAGGCTTTGAGAGGTTAAGTAATTTGCCCAAGTTTATCTAGCCTAGTAAGTGCGAAAGCTGGAATTTTAATCTAGGTCTGTCTAACTACAAAGGATGGAATTAGGCCCCTTTCTTAGGATTATTAATAAAAATGATCTCTATGTAGTTAGGATTTACTAACCCAATTTCTTTTATCTTTTAAACTGAGAACCCCTCCACCTCCTGGCACCCCAGTTCTGGTAAAAGATAAATGAAACCCATAGTTGTTTTTTTCAGCAAGGGTTTTTTTTTTTTTTTTTTTTTTTTTTTTTAAGATGGAGTCTCACTCTGCCACCAAGACTGGAGTGCCGTGGCACGATCATGGCTCACTGCAGGCTCAGCCTCCCAGGCTCAAGTGATCTTCCCGAGCAGCTGGGACTGCAGCCACACACCACCATGCTCGGCTAATTTTTTTTCTTTTTCTTTTTTTGAGACGGGGTCTTGCACTGTCGCCCAGGCTGGAGTGCAAGGCATGATCTTGGCTCACTGCAACCTCCGCCTCCCAGGTTCAAGTGATTCTCCTGTCTCAGCCTCCTGAGTAGCTGGGATTACAGGCATCCGCCATGACACCCGGCTAATTTTTTGTATTTTTTAGTAGAGACGGGGTTTCACCATGTTGGCCAGGCTGGTCTCGAACTCCTGACCTCATGATTTGCCCGCCTCGGCCTCCTAAAGTGCTGGGATTACAGGTGTGAGCCACCGCACCCGTCCCCAGCCTTGTATTTTTTTATAGAGACAGGGTTTTGCCCTGTTGCCCAGGATGGTCTCCAACTCCTGGGCTCAAGCAATCCTCCCATCTCAGCCTCCCAAAGTGCTGGGGTTACAGGCATGAGCCACTGTCCCCAGCCTCCCAAGGTTGTTTTTAGGCCCCTTGAGGCGTATAAAATAGAATAAATGAGAAATATGTCCAACCTTCAAGAGCACTGTGTATAACACCCAAGATTAGAAATGCATATGTTCAGCCATGACTTCTATGGAAAGTACAGAGGACATGTCCTGAGGAAGTGCTGGGGCTGTCGGTGGTACCAGGCTTTGTGTAGCGGAAGGTATTTGAGCTGTGCTTTGCAAAGTGGCTGGATCATAGACATGTGAACACTCGGTGTTGGGCCAGTGGGTGGAGATAGAATTTGTGCCTCAAATTGCAGACACTTCTGTTTGGTGGGTGCATGTGTGACAGGCATAAACTTAGTGAGTAGGTGGCCCCAGATTTGGACCAGGTCAGGGATACTCTTGAATGTCAGGCCTGGTGGCCTTTTGAGGCATTTCCCTCTGGACAATTAGTTAGGCAGTGGTGTGGCAGCATGTGGAGGTGGAGAGGCTGGTAGAGAGCTTGCAGATGTCCATCATGTGGGACTGAAAGCTAGCTGGGAGGTAGATCTGGGCTGGAGAAAATGGATGTGGGAGTCACAAAACTGGTTGTAGGAGCTACGGGAGTAGACAGAGGCTCCTGGCTAGAGCTCTAGGGCATAGTTGGTTAACTAACGGTGGGTATGGTGTCAGAATCACTCATAAAGCTTTTTTTTTTTTTCTGAGATGGAGTCTTGCTGTCGCCAGGCTAGAGTGCAGGGGCGCGATCCTGGCTTACTGCAACCTCCACCTCCTGGGTTCAAGCGATTCTCCTGCCTCAGCCTCCCGAGTAGCTGGGACTACAGGCATGTGCCACCACGCCCAGCTAATTTTTGTATTTTTAGTACAGACGGGGTTTCACCATGTTAGCCAGGATGGTCTCGATCTCTTGACCTTGTGATCTGCCTGCCTCGGCCTCCCATAGTGCTGGGATTACAGGCGTGAGCCACCACGCCCGGCCAAGCTTCTTGTTTTTAAATTGAATTTTTTTTTTTAAGAGATAGGGGCTCGCTCTGTTACCCAGGCTGGAGTGCAGTAGTACAGTGTTGGCTTACCGTAACCTGCAACTTCTGGACTCAGGTGATCCTCATCCCTCAGCCTACTGAGTAGCTAGGACTATAGGTGTGTGCCACCATGCCCGGCTAATGATTTAAAAAATGTTTTGTAGAGACAGGGTCTCATTATGTTGCCCAGCTGGTCTCAAACTCATGGCCTCAAGTGATCCTCCTGCCTTGGCCTCTCAGGGTGCTGGGATTAAAGTAAAGGAATGAGCCCAGCTACTCATACAGCTCTTGAAAACCCTCTGGCTTGGTCTGACCCTGGAGCTTCTAATTGGTGTTCTTAGGGTCTCAGCAGCCATCTGGATTTTTTTTTTTTTGAGACGGAGTCTCGCTCTGTCGCCCAGGCTGGAGTGCCGTGGCGTCATCTCGGCTCACTGCAAGCTCTGCCTCCCGGGTTCACGCCATTCTCCTGCCTCAGCCTCTGGAGTAGCTGGGACTACAGGCGCCTGCCACCACACCCGGCTAATTTTTTGTATTTTTAGTAGCGACGGGGTTTCACCGTGTTAGCCAGGATGGTCTCGATCTCCTGACCTTATGATCCACCTGCCTTGGCCTCCCGAAGTGCTGGGATTACAGGTGTGAGCCACCACGCCTGGCCAGCCATCTGGATTTTTAAAAGCACCTTGGCTTCTAGTGCATATTCTCTGCCCACTCTGCAGGTAAGAAGCAGTGAGGAAAATGGTCCTAGGGTACCCAGTTAGGACATAGTCATATCTCAGTTCTCAGGGAACTCAGCCAAGTTATCAGTGTCAAATGTCTCGAAAAGGTCTTGTTTCCAAAGTCGTCATGCTTAACACTTCCAGAACAAAGAGTTTGCCAACTTCCAGGGCAGCCATTTGTGGGCAATTTTGAGGATCAGAAAAGCTCTTTGGTGAAATAAGCTAAACAGTCTCCCTGAATAGCTTTCAGTGTGGGCCTTGCAGGGAGCACAGGGCCAGCCCACCCTATACATGATATTCTTTATGATTATAAAGACACTTTTTACTGTTTATCCCAGTTTTCCTTTTTCCCACACTGACATCCCCAGTATGCTCTTGTATAGTTTTCAGAGCGTTTGTTATGATTCCGTCTGAACTGTTGCTCTTTGCTAGTATTGCTTTTCAAATAAGGCACCCCCAAATTTACGCACCAGCACTGTTTAGTGGGGCCATTTGTTTCTCTCTTGTCATGTAGATGATACACGCATGCATTTGCAGGGGCAGGGACAGGGGATCCCCAGTATAAACTTTAAATGTGCCTTTAATTCTATCTTGGATTCACCCTATTTGAGCCTGTGATCTGGCTTACCCTCCCAGATGCCATTGGCCAATTTGATAAACAAATTTGATCATCTCCATGCCAAAAAGGAAGCAGTGCCTCAAGGCAAGCCTCAAGCAGTGCTGTCATGATAGGACCTTGACAGGACCGCTGTGCTGTGCTCAGTGATGACCCCAGTGATAGTTGTCCTCAGCCAGGAGATATTTCTTTTTTTTTTTTTTTTGAGACAGAGTCTTGCACTGTTACCTGGGCTGGAGTGCAATGGTGCAAGTCTGGGCTCACTGCAACCTGTGCCTCCCAGGTTCACGGGATTCTCCTGCCTCAGCCTCCTGAGTAGCTGGGATTACAGGCACGTGCCACCACACCCAGCTAATTTTTTGTATTTTTAGTAGAGACGGGGTTTCACTATGTTGGCCAGACTGGTCTCGAACTCCTGACCTTGTGATCTGCCCGCCTCGGCCTTCCAAAGTGCTGGGATTACAGGCGTGATCCACACCTGGCCGAGGTGTTTATTCCTAAAGGATTTTTAGGAGTCTTAAAAAAAAAGTCTTGGCCGGGCGCAGTGGCTCATGCTTGTAATCCCAGCACTTTGGGAGGCCGAGGCGGGCGGATCACGAGGTCAGGAGATCGAGACCACGGTGAAACCCCGTCTCTACTAAAAAATACAAAAAAAAAAAAAATTGGCCGGGCGCGGTGGCTCACGCTTGTAATCCCAGCACTTTGGGAGGCCGAGGCGGGCGGATCACGAGGTCAGGAGATCGAGACCACCGTGAAACCCCGTCTCTACTAAAAATACAAAAAATTAGCCGGGCGTGGTGGCGGGCGCCTGTAGTCCCAGCTACTCGGAGAGGCTGAGGCAGGAGAATGGCGTGAACCCGGGAGGCGGAGCTTGCAGTGAGCCGAGATTGCGCCACTGCACTCCAGCCTGGGTGACAGAGCGAGACTGTCTCAAAAAACAAACAAACAAACAAAAAAAGTCTTTTCCTGTACCTTAAACAATGGTTTCACTAAAGGGAATTGCGGTCTTAGATGTTTCATACTGAATCTTAAGACATTTTTGCTTAAGCTGTATCATCCTCATTGGAAAACCCTTGCACCGAGTATTTACTTTTAGTCACACTTTCCTGTAAACTTTATGACTTGTGCATGTGCAATTGTATGGCTGGCTCTTTGCCTTTTGCCTCTACTGTGAGTAACACTGATTTCTTACAGGCTTGTAAAGTGGTTTCCAAGATCTGTTTGCTGTGTGTGCTCTGCTGCATTTGATATAAATAGATTTGAGATTAGTGTTTGAAAGTGCCATATGACCATATACAGAGCTGACTTACTAAGGATATGTTACTGCATTTCAGACACATCTAGTAATAGAAAAATCAGTGTCTTAATGGGCTGTGCCTCTCTCTCTCGTGTCCCCTCTTTAAAAAGAAAAATTTAGTTACAACTAAATATCAGGAATTTTGTAGCTTACCTAGTTTAAGGCCCAAGATATGTGGAGAGACAATAAAAATGATAATGACCATGGTGCCTGGAGATGCATATGTTAACATATGTTAAGAAGTTATTTTTAAGGTTGCCCACTTAATGTTTTTGTTTTTATCTTTGAGACGAAGTCTCACTCTTGCCCAGGCTGGAGTACAGTGGCCTGATCTCGGCTCACTGCAACCTCCAACTTCCCGGGTTCAAGCAATTCTCTTGCCTCAGCCTCCCATGTAGCTGGGATTACAGGTACCTGCCACCACGCCCGGCTGATTTTTGAATTTTTAGTAGAGACAGGGTTTCACCATGTTGGCCAGGCTGGTCTTGAACTCCTGACCTCAAGTGATTCATTCTCCTCGGCCTCCCAGAGTGATGGGATTACAGGCGTGAGCCACCATGCCTGGCTGGTTGTTGTTGTTTTTGTTTGTTGAGACAGGGTCTCACTGTCACCCAGGATAGAGTGCAGGGGTGCAATCACAGCTCACTGCAACCTCGACTTCCTGGGCTCAGGTGATCCTTCACCCTCAACCTCCTGAGTAGCTGGGACCACAGGTGCACGCCACCATGCCTGGCTAATTCTTGTATTTTTTATAGACATGGGGTTTCACCATGTTGCCCAGGCTGTTCTCAAACTGGGCTCAAGCAATCCTCCTACCCTGGCCTCCCAAAGTGCTGGGATAACAGACATGAGCCGCCTCGCCCAGCTACATTTAATGTTTAATTGTAGGTTTGGTGACTCTTATGTATTAATTACTAGATATTCTTATTTGGAATTATTAGACGTGCTAAGGCAATAATTTTGAAATTTACGACAGACTAGTTGGTGTTAAGGTATAATAGATTACCATATTTTGCAATATATTGGTTATTTCCTTGTTGAATAGAGATGAGAAAGGATGGTATTTTGGCTATAAATTAGAGGGCTGAGGTTCTAATGGCAAAATTAACATTGTAGTTTTACATTGCTTGAATAATGTAATCTTCTTAATAGATATTATACTTAATTTTGCTTTAAAGACAATGCTCATTGATAAACTTTCTGTATCTTTCAGTGTGTGTTCTGTAGCACAGTGCTTTCTTCATGGCCGTCACAGGTGCTTGGGCTTTTTTTTTTTTTGTTAAAACACATCTGAGGACTGCAAAGGTGTTTTTTTCCTCCCCCTCCTCCTCCCCCTCCACCCTCCTCTTTCTTACTTAGACTGTTGTTGTCCAGGCTGACCTCAAACTCCAGAGAGCCTCATGCCTCAGCCTCTTGAGTAGCTTGGACCAGGCCTGGCTCAAGGACTGTGATTTTATAGACATTGTTTCCATCCTGTAGAGGAAACAGATGGGTTAATTTAATTGTTCAGCTGGTGCTTGAGAACACTCTGGGAGTGTCCAGTCCAGAGATGAATGAGGATTCTTGCTCTTAATTCGGTGTTGTTTTTTGCTTCATCTTGCTTCTAAGAGTTCTTTGAATATATGATGGAATTATGTAGTGGTTACTGCAGTAATCATACTCTTATTATTTTCTAATTATGTGGAACTTGGGAAATGTTGATTTTGTTTCAGTATATAATTTGCAGTATAATTCTATTTACATGTAAAGTGTTGTCTGTATTAGTTTGCCTTGGCTGCCTTGACAAAGCACCACAAACAAGGTGGCTTAAACAACAGAAATGTATTGTCTCAAAGCTCTGGGGGCTAGAAGTCCTGGATTAAGATGTTGGCAGGGTGGCTTCCTTCTGAGGGCTAGGAGGGAAGGATCTGTCCCAGGCCTCTCTCATTGGTTTATACATGATTGTCTTCACCCAGTATCTTTACGTCATCTTCTCTCTGTACATGTCTGTGTCCAAATTTCCCCTTCTCTTTTGAGATAGGGTCTCACTGTGCCACCCAGGTTGGAGTACAGTGGTGTGATCGTGAATCATTGCAGCCTTGCTCTTCCAGGCTCAACTGATCTTCCTGCCTCAGCCTCCTGAGGTAGCTGGGACTATAGGCATGTGCCACCAGGCCTTGCTAATTTTTTTATTTTTTAAAATTTTTGTAGAGACGGGGATCTCACTGTATTGCCTAGGCTGGCCTCAAATTCCTGACCTCAAGTGATCCTCCCACTTCAGCCTCCCAAAATGCTGGGATTACAGGCATGACCAACCCATCACGCCCAGCCTAATTTCCCCTTTTCATAGGGACATCAGTTATATTGCATTAGGAACCACCCTGATAGCCTTAACATTTTAACTTGATGACCTCTATAAAGACCCTGTCTCCAGAGAAGGTCACATTCTGAGTTATTGGGAGTTAGGACTTCAACATATGATTTTTGGGAGGACACAAATCAATATTCAGCAGTATCTTTTTTTTTTTTTGAGACCGAGTCTTGCCCAGGCTGGAGTGCATTGGTGCAAACATGGCTCATTGGAGCAGCCTCGACCTCCTGAGCCTAGGTGATCCTCCTGCCTCAGCTTCCCTAGTAGCTGGCACTCCCACGTCAATTAAAATTTTCCGTAGAGATGGAATCTTACCATGTTGCTTAGGCTGGTCTTGAATTCTTGGGCTTTAGCAATTCTCCTGCCTTGGCCTCCCAAAGTGCTGGGATTACAGTGTGGGCCACTGCGCTCAGCCCTTAACAGTGTCTTTAACAACTCTCCAGTAGTGTATCTAGAGAGCACTGTCTGCGGGATGGTGGCCATGGGTCGCAGCGTGGAGACTGGCCCTCAAGAATCACTGGGTTGGTGGTGGGCTGTTAGTAGATCCCCTTCTCCATGGGGCACAGGCAAGTCCAGTTTGGAAAAGGATGATGTTGCTTCAGTGTCAGTTTGCCAGTTTTTCCTCTGTTCTCCCTACTCTGATTCTGACTAGAATTAATTTGGTAGCACTGAGAAGAGTCATTTCTACTTTGGCACAGTAATCTTGCCCATGATCTGACTAGTTTTTATTTTTATTTTTTTGAGACAGTCTTGCTCTGTCGCCCAGGCTGGAGTGCAGTGATGCGATCTTGGCTCACCGCAACCTCTGTCTCCTAGGTTCAAGTGATTCTTCTGCCCCAGCCTTCTGAGTAGCTGGGATTACAGGCATGCACCACCACGCCCAACTAATTTTTTTTTTTTTTTTTTTTTTTTTTTTTTTTTTGCTATTTTTAGTAGAGACAGGCTTTCGCCATGTTGGCCAGGCTGGTCTCGAACTCCTGACCTCAAGTGATCCGCTTGCCTTGGCCTCCCAAAGTGCTGGGATTAAAGGCATGAACCACTGCCCCGGCCCCATAATCTGACAAATTTTAGTTAAAACTCTGTATTCCACTTAGAACTAATTCACTGTGGCTGGGCACGGTGGCTTCTGCCTGTAATCTCAGCACTTTGGGAGGCTGAGGTGGGTGGATCACTTGAGCCCAGGGGTTTGAGACCAGCTTGGGCAATATAGTGAGACCGTCTCTTTGAAAAAAAAAAAAAAAAAAAAGCCGGTCTGGCCAACATGGTGAAACCTCATCTCTACTAAAAATACAAAAATTAGCCACGTGTGGTGGCACACACCTGTAATCCCAGCTACTCAGGAGGCCTTGGCATGAGGATCCCTTGAACCTGGGAGGCAGAAGTTGCAGTGAGCCGAGATCACGCCACTGCACTCCAGCCTGGGTTGACAGAACGAGACTCTGTCAAAATAAAATAAATAAAATGTAAAATAAAATAGAATAAATTCACTGATGCCTTCTCTCATCTCCAAGTAAATGATTTCATTTTCTCCTTTGTTCCTTGCATGTATGCTATGATTTACTGACTATCAAGAACTCATTACACCAGTACATATCCCAAGACAAATCAGCTCCAAAGTGGAGTGAGTGCAAGGGGAGAGCTTTAATTCAAAACTGCTTTATGGAGGAAGTACAGGTTTTCCTCTAAGCTGTACTGTTATAGATCTGTAGAGGTTTTCAAATCCATGTAATGCTCATCAGTTTTTAGTTTAGTATTTAGCTGTCTGTGATAAGTAAATAATTTACCTTTTTGAAGGCTTATGATATCCTCTGTCTTCATTGCTTCATTTAAGAGGATGCAACATCAGGATTTTCAAACATACACATAATGAAGTGTTGTGTAATCTTCTGTACATGGTTTCTTTGATAAGAGAGAGGCAGGAATCTGCATAAAGCAGATATACAGACATAGTTTGCCCATGAGACAGCAAGGAGAGTCCTGATGTCCTAAAGGAGAGCCCTCTCCTGAAATGCATATCATATATATATATATATTTTTTCTTCTTTTCTTCAAAAAATAGAGACAGAGTCTCAGTATGTTGCCCAGGCTGTCCCAAACTCCTGGCCTTAAGTGATCCTCCTGACTCGGCCTCCCAAATTATTGGGATTATGGGTGTGAACCACCATGCCTGGTCTTGAAATGCATATCTTAGTCACTGTTACTTCTTTTAAATTGTTTTAATTGTGTAAGATAAAAACCAAAACAAACAAAAAAATGCTACCATTTCAGGAACATACATCTAGTCTTAAAAATATCATAAATCTGGGCCGGGTGCAGTAGCTCACGCCTGTAATTCCAGCACTTTGGGAGGCCGAGGTGGGCGGATCACATGAGGTCAGGAGTTTGAGACCAGCCTGGCTAACATGGTGAAACCCTGTCTCTACTAAAAATATGAAAATTAGCTGGGCATGATGGTGGGTGCCTGTAATCCTGGCTACTCGGGAGGCTAAGGCAGGAAAATTGCTTGAACCCAGGAGACGGAGGTTGCCGTGAGCCGACACAGTGCCACTGCACTCCAGCTTGGGCAACAGAGTGAGAACTTTGTCTCAGGAAAAAAAAAAAAAAAAAAATTATAAATCCTTTTTTCCCCCCTCAGATCTCAGGTTAATTGGGATATTCCTAATAACAAAATTTCTGAACATGAGGTTTACTAGAAAGAATTATTTTTTAGGGTATTTGTGATATACGTATATATGCATTTGATAGTAGTGGATGTGTTTATTGGACTCTTAAGTACTTGCTATGTACTGTGGGACATGGAGTATACGAATATTTGTCAGCTAGATTATAAAGCTTAAAATCATATTATTGGGCAGGAGTGGGCTATGGGGCTGTGACTACTAGTGGGCCTGGGGTTTCTTTGTGGGTTGATGAAAATAGAGATGGTTGTGCAACTTTGCGAATATAGTAAAACCATTTAATTGTATACTTATGGGTGAATTTTATGTTATGTGAGTATATCTCAGTGATGCTTAAAAAATGCTGCTAATGAATTTGCAGTGCTGAAAAGATTCCAAAGTTGTGATTCTCTACCTTTTTCTTTTCTCCAGATCCCCTAAAGCAGTTGCAGTGAAAGATAAAGAACATTAAACACTCTTATCTTCTGGCAGTGGGGAAATGCTGAGTGGCCCTGACTTTGTGCAGTGAAAGTTGTTTACACAAGCCTGAGTCTATAAACTCAGAGATAAAAAAAAATCATACCAGGCCGAAGCCCCATCAGGCAAAAACCTACCAGAGAAATGGGCCTGCCCGTCTGAAGGAATATCTGGGATTTCCTGATGTTGGTCCCTTAATTTGTGGACCATTTTAGGCTGTCATTAAAGTAGCAGTCTAAAGTAAGAGAAAAATTCTGACATGTAACAATGTGGATGAATCTTGAGGACATTACATGAAATAAACCAGTCACTAAGAGGACAAATACTCTATGATTACAATTGCATGAAGTGCCTAGAGTAGCCACATTCATAGAGACAAAGTAGAATGGTAGTCACAGGGAAGTAGGGAGTCAGTGTTTAATAGTATAGTTTCTTTTATTTTTCAGATGGAGTCTTGCTCTGTCGCCCAGTCTGGAGTGCAGTAGTGCTATCTTGGCTCACTACAGCCTCCGTCTCCCAGGTTCAAGGGATTTTCTCCTGCCTCAACCTCCCTTGTAGCTGGGACTACAGGCACGCGCCACCATGTCTGGCTAATTTTTGTACTTTTAGTAGAGTTGGGGTTTCGCCATGTGGGCCAGGATGGTCTCGAACTCCTGACCTCAAGTGATCTGCCCACCCTCAAAGTGCTGGGATTACAGGGGTGAGCCACCGCCCTGGGTGATACAGAGTTTCAGCTGGGGAAGGTGAAAAAGTTCTGGAGATGGATGGTAGTGATGGTTCCACAATATTGTGAATGAACTCAGTGTCAAAGAACTATATACTGAAAAATGATTCAAATGGTAAATTCTCTGTTGTGTTTAATCACAATAAAGTAAATTTTTAAAAAGTAAGAGTAGTAAAATAACTTTGATGAAAAGAGAGGGTGGGACCAGGGTATTTGGATTGTCTACCAGGCCAGGCACCCTTTTTAGTAGTCTTGCCTCTGCGCCTGCCTTCTGAGTGTGAGGGGGACGATGAGGATGCCCAGGGCAGGTCTCTGCCTGCTCCCTTCGTTCTGGTCCTTCCACCAGTCACCCATAGAGCATCTCCTGTGTTTCAGAAATGCCAGTGCCTTGGCACAGGAGCAGGATAAAACTGTGCCCCCAAGGCGCTTTTAATCCAGAGGAAGGTTGGCAAAGATACATTTGCTTGAAAAATATTGTCAGGGCCTGGTGTGTTGGTTCATGCCTATAATCCTAGCATTTCCCAGTACTTTGGGAGGCTGAGGCAGGAGGATCACTTGAGTTCAAGGAGTTCAAGACCAGCCTGGGTGAGACCTCATTTCTATAAAACTTCAAAAAAAATTAGCCAGACATGGTGGTGCAGGCTGAGGTGGGAGGATCACTTTAGCCTGGGAAGTCGAGGCTGCAGTGAGTGTTGATTGTGCCACTGCACTCCAGACTGGGTGACAGAGCGAGAACCTGTCTCCAAAAAATAAATAAATTGTCGGGTTGCATTGTGCTCCCCTGTGGTAGAAGTGTGGGTGGTGTTATTTAGGTAGTACTTGGAGAGTGCCCGTCAGATGTCTGGAAACCCAATTTAAAGTAGTAAAATCAACATGTGGGTGAGACTTGATACTCACAGACATATTTTTTTTAAAAGCCAGAGTGTCTCTAAAAGAATGAGACTTGTTTATAGCCTAAAAATTCTTCATGGAATGAAGATCCTCCTGGTGCCAAAGGAACTGTGTGCTTTTGGTGAGGAGCCCATCAGCATGAGGTTTTCCACTGACTACAGTTTCCCAAGGCAACATAAGAGACATAGTCAGGGTCTTAAGGAATTGATGGGACAGCCATGGAGGAGATTCAAATACAAACGCAAAACAAAACATGCTTATGGAGCACTGTCTAAACTAGTGAAAGTAAATTTAATAAGAAGGAATTATGGCAGGCACAGTGGCTCATACCTGTAACCCCAGCACTTTGGAAGGCTGAGGCGGGTGGATCGCTTGAGGCTGAGAGTTCAAGACCAGCCTGGACAACATAGTGAAACCCTGTCTCTACTAAAAATACAAAATTATCCAGGTGTGGTGGCGTACACCTGTAGCCCTAGCCACTTGGGAGGCTGAGGCATGAGAACTGCTTGAACCCAGGAGGTGGAGGTTGCAGTGAGCTGAAAGTGAAACTCTGTCTCAAAAAAAAAAGAATGAATTATGCTGGGCATGATGGCTCACACCTGTAATCCCAACAGTTTGGGAGGCTGAGGCAGGAGGATCACTTGAGCTCAAAGAATTTAAGACCAGCTTGGGCAACATAGCGAGACCCCTGTCTCTACAGATAATAAAAAATTAGACAGGCATGGTGATGCACACCTGTAGTCCCAGCTACTCAGGAAGCAGAGGCAGGAGGATGTCTTGAGCCCAAGAGTTTAAAGCTGCAGTGAGCCATGATTGTGCCACTGCACTCCAGCCTGAGCATCAGAAAAAAGAACAAATTGTGGAAGAGACATGTTAAAGTCCAGTGGGTCAGTGACCAAGAGCCCAGAGACTCTAGTTTCATACACATTCATGGTCCTGCCTGTGTTTTTAAACAGATCATTCTCAGAGGCAGCCTTCATCTGTTACATAAATTCTTTACTTGGTGGGAGGAGGTGAGAGAGAGGTGGAGTCAGAGGTGAAGTGTAGGGATAAGGATGTGATATTTTTAGCACAGTATGAGATATAAAGTAATTTCCTGATAAGATTATTCTCCTAAATGGAACCTGTACTGTCCTCATTCTCTTACTAATGACAAGGTCAGAGCAAATTGACAAACATGGAAGAACAGGGTTCCTAGCCCTGGTGGTGAATTCCGAGGCGGTCTGAGCATACTCCAAAAAGTTGGCTTTAGGATACAGAGGGGTCCATTTTTGTGGACTGCTTTATTTTGTTTCAAGGGTTGTCTGTGAATTTTACAATAAATCAGAGTCTTTGTTTTCCTGTTGCTGAGGGAGGGGAGGGAGAGGTTCGCAACAGTCTATTAATAGAATAGAGCATAATTTGAAAGGAAATGTAGAAAAATCAAATGCTAATAATAATAATATTACTGGGCATGGTGGCTCATGCCTGTAATCCCAGCACTTTGGGAGGCCGAGGTGGGCAGATCTCTTGAGACTGGGAGTTTGAGACCATCCTGGCCAACATGGCAAAACCCCATCTCTACTAATAATACAAAAATTAGCTGGATGTGGTGGTGCATGCCTGTAATCCCAGCTACTCGGGAGGCTGAGGCAGGAGAATCACTTGAACCTGGGAAGCGGAGGTTGCAGTGAGCTGACATTGCGCCACTGCACTCCAGCCTGGGTGACAGAGCGAGACTTCATCTAGTGTATGTATATATGTGTGTGTGTGTGTGTGTATGTGTGTATATGTGTATATATATGTGTGTGTATGTGTGTGTGTGTGTGTGTGTGTGTGTGTGTGTGTAGCGCGTACCATGTTGCCCAGGCTGGTCTCAAACTCATGGGCTCAAGTGATCTGCCCGCCTCTGCCTCAAAAAGTGCTAGGATAACAAGTGTGAGCCACTATGCCCATCCTGAGATGCTAATAATTATTAACCTAATGTTGCTGGAAACAAATTCTTTGTTTTTTCAAGAAGAGAAAAAGTAGACAATAATGGTACTGAAAGTGGTATTTCTTTTTACTTTCTCACAATTCCATCATCATTAACCATTTACATTCAGGAGCCACTATACTAGGCACTCTAAAGGCACCTTTAAAGAGCTGTCTCATTGTATGTAAGGGTGTGTACACTGAGAAGTCTGTATTGCCCAGTAGTATGAGAAAGCTGCTGCTTTCATCTGGCTTGGTGCTATGAGGGACAAATACAACTTTGTGTTTCATAAGGAAGATTAATACTTTGACATAATTCTAATTTCTTGGCCTTTAAGGAGAAGGTCACAAAATCTTTTTTTGAAAAAAGGTAGTGACTATCATTTGCTTTTTCCCTATAAAAGCAGGGACGTTTCTTTTTAACATATTTTTTCCCAATGGCTAAAATAATGTATACTCAATGCAGAAGACTTGGAAATTGGAAAAAATGGAGGAGCTTTTGAAAAAAATTTATTTTCAGCGTGACTGTTGGTTTTGCTTTGAGTCGGAAGCAAGCTTTGTTTTGCTGACTTGTCTCATGCTTAGTAGTCCTTTCCTGCCTCCTCTTGTGATCCCTTGAATTTGGAGGCTTTGGCAGGGAGTCACATGGCCATCTCTCCCCATCAACTTCCCATCTTCCCACTGGAGCGCACGAGCTTTCCTCTGAATCTGTGAGACTTGAGCTCAGTGGTTCATGTTAATATAATAGAACACCCCTTTCTTGTGAACGTTTGCTCTCAGGGTCTGTTTCCAAGTTGAGGCTTGACACATCAGAAGGTGTTTTGTGGAAGGAAAGAGCCCTAGTGCCAAAGGCATTGGGTTCAGATCCTGGCCTCAGTCAAATGGTAGCCGTAGCCGTAAGTAAACTCGGCTTGCTCGTATGTAAGTGGTAATAACAATGCTTAGACACAATGATCTGATCTACCTGGTACATAGCAGGTTCTTGGGCTGGGCATGGTGGCTGATGCCTGTAATCCCAGCACTTTGGGAGGCCAAGGCGGGAGGATCACTTGAGCCCAAAAGTTTGAGACCAGGCTGTTTCTACAAAAAATTAAAAAACTAGCTGGGCACAGTGTGGCACTTGTAGTCCTAGCTATTCAGGAGACTGAGATGGGAGGATCACTTGAGCCCAGGAATTTGAGGTGGCTATAAGCTGTGATTGCCACTGCACTCCAGCTTGGGTGACAAAGTGAGACCCTGTCTCTAAAAAAAAGGGGTGCGGGGCCTCTTTCCATGGATATGATGCTCACACAACCCTGTTTGTTCCTTTCATTCAAAAATGTGTATTGAAGTCCTAGCTAGCTTCTTGGGAGGCTGAGATGGGAGGATCATTTGAACCTAGGTGTTTGAGTGCAGCCTGGGTAACATAACAAGACCCCATCTCTTTTTTTTTTTTTTTTTTTTTTTTTTTTTTTTTTTTTTTTTTGAGACGGAGTCTTGCTGTGTTACCCAGGCTGGAGTGCAGTGGCGCGATCTCGGCTCACTGCAAGCTCCGCCTCCCGGGTTCAGGCCATTCTCCTGCCTCAGCCTCCCGAGGAGCTGGGACTACAGGCGCCCGCCAACACGCCCGGCTAATTTTTTGTATTTTTAGTAGAGACAGGGTTTCACCGTGTTAGCCAGGATGGTCTCGATCTCCTGACCTCGTGATCCGCCCGCCTCGGCCTCCCAAAGTGCTGGGATTACAGGCTTGAGCCACCGCGCCCGGCCAAGACCCCATCTCTTTTTCTTTTTCTTTTTTTTTTTTTTTGAGACAGGGTCTCTTGTGTCGCTCAGGCTGAAGTGCAGTGGCTTGATCTTGGCCCACTGCAGCCTCCACCTCCTGGGTTCAAGCAGTTTTCCTGCCTCAGCCTCCTGAGTTGCTGGGATTACAGGTGCCCACCACCACGCCTGGCTAATTTTTATATTTTTAGTAGAGATAGGGCTTCACCCTGTTGGCCAGGCTGGTCTCGAACTCTTGACCTCAAGTGATCTGCCCACCTCGGCCTCCCAAAGTACTGGAATTACAGGCATGAGCCACCATGCCCAGCCCCCATCTCTTAAAAAAAAAAAAAAGTGTATTAAGCACCAGCTGTGCACCAAGCCTTGCTCTAGATGCTGGATACAAAAATTGAGAGAGAGAAAAAAAAATCCCTGCCTTTGTGGAGCTCAGATTCTTGTTGGGGAAGTAGGTAATAAGATAAATGCTGGGTGTGGTGGCTCACACCTGTAATCCTGGCACTTTGGGAGGCAGAGGCAGGTGGATTTCTTGAGTCTAGGAATTTGAGACCAGCCTGGGCAACATGGTGAAGCCCCATATCTACAAAAAAAAAAGAAAAGAAAAAAAAATCAGCCAGGCGTGGTGGTGCTTGTCTGTAGTCCCAGGTACTCAGGAGGCTGAGGTGGGAGGATCATTTGAGTCTGGGAGGTTGAGAGGCTGTTGTGAGCTGTGATTGCACCACTGCACTCCAGCCTGGGTGACAGAGTGAGACCCTGTCTCAAAGAAACAAAAACAAGATAAATGCCTAGATATATGTTAGATGATTGGTCACTGCCAAGAAGCAAATACAGCTTCCATGTTCTCTGCGTGTGTATGTGTGTTGAGAAGGAATATTGGGAATAATGAGTGATTGTAGCTGCATCTTGTTTCCATGTGAAATGTGTCTTTAAGCTCCTGCTGGGGGCCAGACTCCATCCCGTGTTGAAGTGGGACTCCCTGGTTGTTTCTGGGGCACTGTGTCTGTGGAAGAAGGTGGATTCTGGATCTTGCCTGGCTGGGAATGAGGGCTCCAGCAGCAAGGCTTAGGATTTGACGGGGAAAGAGTGTGTGTATTTAGGGGGTCAGCGGGAGATGTCTTCGGATATACATGAACAGTGCTTAGAATAGTGCTAAGCATTCAATAAATTTTAGCTATTAACACATATAATGCATTGTGCCTTTTGTTATAAAACTCAGAGCTTTAAATAGAAACTAGAAGAGCCATGTTCTTGGAAAAAAGTGTTCAGTGTTAGAAGCAGTAATTATGTATTAATAATTATGTAAATGCCAAATTTGGAGCATGCACATAATTTGATCTCTCTCTCCCCCTCACGCTTTCATTCCCTTAGGCCATTTTGGAGGAATATATTTTAAGGCAGGAATCTTGGATGTGTACATAACAAAGGTCTTCTTGTGTTACTATCTAGTGGATCAATAGGCAAAAGGAAGAAACACATTCTCAAAGCATGGTCAGATTCCTTAAAATGTACTTAGATAAGGGGGAAAAGGGTAAGAAATCTAGTAAAGGTGTGGTGCATGCTAATTGATGGGGAAAACAAAAAAAGAATATAATTATTTCCCAAACTCTGACCATATCTAGGTTAGTGACGAAATTTGAGTTTGGGAAAAATATACGTATCAGGGATGCAAGCTTATTCTATGCAGTTTACCCCTGCAATTGTTATTATTATTATTTTTTTGAGATGGAGTCTTGCTCTGTCACCCAGGCTGGAGTGCAGCGGTGTAATCTCTGCTTCCCAGGTTCCAGTGATCCTCCCACCTCAGCCTCCCGGGTAGCTGGGACTACAGGCACACGCCACCATGCCCGGCTAATTTTTGTATTTTTACTAGAGATGGGGTTTCACCATGTTAGCCAGGCTGGCCTTGAACTCCTGACCTCAGGTGATCTGCCCACCTCGGCCTCTCAAAGTGCTGGGATTACAGGTGTGAGCCACCGCCCCTGGCCATCCTGCAATTTCTTACTACGTTTTAGCCTCGGGTTTTTTTTTTTTTTTTTTTTTTTTTTTGGTCTCAACAGAGAATTCTTTATTATGTCCAAAAGAGCACAACAAAAACATCCCAACAATACATAAATCTATATATAAAATATAGAATATCTCCAAATTTTTACTTTATATGGCAGCACACCAATATATGCAAGAGAACATATTGATGGGGCAAGGGGAAAACTGATTTGGGCAATGACTTAATTAGTCAGGCATCAACATTCAGAGACCTGGTAAACAGCAATTTTAGTCAGAAAAGCACTATGAGAAGAGTTCCTGTGAAGCTGGGATTTACATACTTAATTCTCCGTTCCTGGTCATTTCATCCACAACTTGACTGTTGTCAATCATGGTTCTTTGCTTTCGGAGTGGTACTATCAAGGTACAGAGAATGCCCATCTCAGTACCAAAATTTCACCATGAAAAATCATAATAGACATAACAAAGCTTAAAAAAATGCTGCATTTCAGAAGTATTTACCCTAATAATTTTTAAGAAAGCTTACCCTAAATACTTCCAAAAACAACAGGCTTTACAAAATGTTATACAACATCCTGTGTACAGCAGTCAGGCCATTTGTCAAACTATTTAGTAATTAGTTTCTCGTGTACTCTTTCATCTCAAGAAGGTCAGTAATCATCTGTCTGATGTCCTCTCTAGCTAATGATCTGTTGTTAGCCTACTTTTAACAATGGAAGAAGAAACTGATATATGGTTTTTTTTTTTTGTTTTTTTGTTTTTTTTGAGACGGAGTTTCACTCTTGTTGCCCAGGCTGGAGTGCAACGGCACGATCTTGTCTCACTGCAACCTCTGCCTCCTGGGTTCAAGCGATTCTCCTGCCTCAGCCTCCCAAGTAGCTGGGACTACAGGCATGCGCCACCATGCCCGGCTAATTTTGTACTTTTAGTAGAGACAGGGTTTCTCCATGTTGGTCAGGCTGGTCTCAAACTCCTGACCTCAGGTGATCCGCCCGTCTCAGCCTCCCAAAGTGCTGGGATTACAGGCGTGAGCCACCACGCCTAGCCCTGGTATATGTTTTAAGTCAACCAGTTCTCCTTATGTCTCATAGTTTCTGTTTCAACATCATATTATTGTGTACTACAGAAGCAATCTCTCAGTTATGAAAAATAAAATCAGTTTCAGGGCTCACAAAGTAAAAAGGGAAATTCTTTCCCAATCTCCCCTTCCCCCACCACCTGGCTTTTTGTCTTAAAAAAATGAAATTTAATTTAAATGTGTAAGACACTTTAATTTAAATGTGCACAGGCACTTTCCAAAAAACAAAAATGAAGCCAAATCACAAAATTACTCAATAGTTATAGAAGACAGCTCTGATTTTGGGGGGTCATCTCTGGTTGCCTCAGCATAAGCATTGGTCTTTGGCTGCTAGCCTTGCTTTTTAGTTTCAGGAATATGGATCCTATTATTGGTATTAAAAATTATACTTATAAAACTGTTGAAGGCTATTACTAATTATTTCAGTTCTCTATATAGTATTTGTACCTCAGTTTAATAGTGCTTACTAAGTCATTTAAATAATAGGTCTCTGTTGAACAATATTAGAATTGTACCCTTCCACCTCTAAAAAGTCAGAGTTCCAGGATGAAAAGGTATGAAGTTCTCTGTTGGCCGTAGTATTTTGTGGGCTAAATCATTGTCTAAAATCAAAAAGACAATGTAGTGGAAGGGTTCTAGGAGTTGCATGGATCTGGGTTAGAATCTCAGTGCCTCTCGCAACCAGTTGTTTAAAATGTGGGCAGATTAGTCTCTCCATTTCCATTTTCTCTTTTGTGAAATAATTGTTATTATTTTGCAAGGTTCATGTGACAGAATGGATTAGTATGTGTGTCTAGCATAATGTAGATGCTAAAATTAAATGATTGATTTGGCACCAGTCAGAAAGAGTTTATTCACTTTTAATATTGATTTTGAAAGTCTCCAGTCAGATTGCTTAATTGATACACATTAATTTTTACTGTTAGATTTTTAACTTACTATTAAACACCAAGTTTGATAATAAATGCTATTAGTGAGGTAGGAGGTGGAACTTGACTCCAGACCAGATTGAAGACTGGCTGAAACGGAAGAGATGAAAGCATCTCTCCATAAGACACGCCCACCAGTGCCATGTCAGTTTACCATTGCCATGGTAACACCTGGAAATTACCACCCCTTTCCATGGCAGCAACCTGGAAGTTACCACCCTTTTTCTAGAAGTTTCTGATTAACCTGCCCCTTAATTTGCATGTAATTAAAAGTGGGCATAAATATGACTGCAGAACTGCCCTTGAGCTGCTGTTCTGGAGCAGTCACAGAGCTTAACACTGTCACGTCAGTAAAGCAGTTTCCTTCTACCGCAGGGTCGCTCTTCAGCTCTTTCCTAAGTGCAGTCGAGAATCTTCCCGGGCTAAGCCCCAGTTTGGGAGCTTGCCTGCCCTTCATCAATAGTGGTAGTAATAGTAATGATGATGGTAGCCAGCCAGATACAGTGAAGCGTTCTATGTGTTATCTCAGTTACTATGAACAAGGGCCCTCAAAGGGCAGGTTATTTTTATGTTCATTTTGCTGACAAGAAACTGAGGCTTAGTGAGACTGAGAGTTAGAAAGTAACGAAAGGAAAAAGTTATGTTAAATGATCACTTTTTCATGGAGCCATGCTTTTTTGTGCTTAATTTATTGCCTACTGCTCATATGTGCTTTACATTGTTCAGTGTTTTCTCAAGATAAGCAATGAGAAGTAACAGCTGTAGTCAACTTTCTTCCCCAAGTACTAAGTAAATAAGGTGGTTAGGTGTGGAATGGAATTAGCTATGGAATGCTGATTGTTTATTTTCTGTTGTAGGATGAAAGACATTAGGCATGAAGAAGGAAGATAATTTTTTACTTGCTATAGATTTGAAATAGTTTCTTTTGCTTGCTTTTTTTTTTTTGAACTACTGAGGAGTTCAGAGTGGTTAACTGAAACAGACTCTAAAAATACCCTTTAGTAGCATGCTTACTGAAGTATTTTCTGTTTGTCTAAAATTAGCAGATTTGAGCTGTGTACTCTGGTTTTCCAAAGCTTCCCATTAGGTGACTTCTTATTCTGGTGTACTTTGTTATCTTTCTGGATAACATGTTTGATGGGTGTTAAGAGGTAAAGCTGGGAATGGCTTTACTTTCTAACAGAATACTTTACGAAGCAGTTTCCAGCTTAGATACTTCCTCCTACAGGGAACCTTCCCAAGGTGTTTCCTTGCAGTGCTCCCTTGCTTATCCTGCCACTGTCCCACATGTCCCACCTAGGCCTTGAAGGGCAGAACCTGTCCTCTGTTCACTGTTGTATTCCAGTGCCTGACACAACTATTTGCACAGTATTAGGTGCTGAACAAATATTTATTGAATGCCAAAATTGGTTCATTTACTAAGCAGAAAGAAAGTATTTTTTGTTGGCAGTGTCTGCAAAGAGATTTGTCTTTTCATATGAAAATTGAGAAGTGGGGACAGCAAAGCAAGAAAGTGGGAGCAAAAGTAATTGAGATCCACAGTGGCTCAGGAGTGTTGACTGGTGCAGGGTGTGGTAGAAGCCCGTTAATGGGTAGGGGAGCCAGATACGGAGGCTCAGCTGGGCTGGGGGCAGGTCTGCAGGAAATGGGGGGCTGTGGAGAAGGTTACCAGCTGTTACCAGAGTTTTTCTCTGCATTGGGAATTTCTAAGGTGTGTTTTTGTTTTTAAAACAATATCTGTACTTTCAAAAATATGGTTTCTCTGCTGCAAGGGGAACACATTTATTTTGTGAAAGTAGGTGTACCTAGTTAACAGTTTCCATTTGTTAATTTCTGGAATAGTGTTTTGGTTACTTGGAATGTGTGTGTGTGTATTTTCTTTCTTTCTTTCTTTCTTTCTTTTTGAGACAGAGTCTTGCTCTGTCACCCAGGCTGGAGTGCAGTGGCACCATCTCGGCTCACTGTAGCCTACGCCTCCTGGGTTCAAGCGATTCTCCCGCCTCAGCCTCCCAAAGTACTGGGGTTACAGGTGTGAGCCACTGTGCCTGGCCTATTTTCTTTCTATTACAAGTCCCTTGTGGGAGAGAGGGTCGTAGCTCCTATTCTAAACGAACAGAAGTTCTGTCTTAGAAATTTTCCCATTTTACAAGTGTTCAAAGAAGACCAAATTTCATCTTCTTTCCCTGCCTGTGTCCTGGAATCAGCTGAGAAGAAAGACATGAGTAAAGTGGTCTTCAATTCAGCCAGTCTTCAATTGTTGGAGACCAAAATTTACCTTTATGCTGATCAGGGTTAGAGCTGCTATGCAGAACATAGCTTATCTCTGTGGGCAAGTGGCCTTCCGGAGGCTCATCTCCAGAGCCGTGCAGCAGAATGTTGCCCTCAAGAGAGGACAGAGGGCGGGACTGGCTATGCATTCATGCTCACTCCCTCCTTCCAGATTCACTGAGCCTGTTTTCCTTCCGTATTAAGAGGTAAGAAAGTGACTCCTGGAAAGATGTACTTTCCCAAGGTCACACAGATAGCTGACAACAGGTTTTTCTCCTGGGCTCTAGAGACCTTTGGTCTGAGTAGAAAGGGCGTGGTTATGGGGTTGGCCAGGCCTTGTGTTCACCACATTCTGCTTCTGTGCTCTTAGCTTTGGTTTCTGCATCTATACCATGGGGTTAAAATTTCTACCCTCGGGGTTCCTGGGAGGGTTACCTAAGGTATAACTGTTGAATGACCTGATCCAGTGCTTTGCACTCAGAATCAGCAATGTAAATATCACTCAGCCAGCCTGGGGCACTTTCCTCTGTCAAACCTTACCAATCCTTTTCTTCTTCTTCTTTTTTTTTTTTTTTTTTTTTTTTAATTGAGACAGGGTCTCACTGTCTTGCCCAGGCTGAGGTGGAATGTGGCACAATCTCCGTTCGCTGTAGCCTCCACTTCACAGGCTCAATCGATTCTCCAGCCTCAGCCACCAAGTAGCTATAGGCACGTGCCGTCACACCCGGCTAGTTTTTGTATTTTTCATAGAGACGGGTTTTCACCATCTTGCCTAGGCTGGTCTCAAACTCCTGAGCTCAAAGCGATCTGCCTGCCTTAGGCTTCGAAAATGCTGGGATTACAGGTGTGAGCCACCGTGTCCAGCCTCATCGTTCTTTCTTTTAATCACCCTGGCTTGGCACCTCAGAAAACATGGTGATTGTAGTTTAGCTCTCAGCAGGGTGGGACTTGGATGTTGACTGTTTTAATTTTGATTTTTTTTTTTTTTTTTTTTTTGAGATAGAGTCTCGCTTTGTTGCCCAGGCTGGAGTGCAGTGGCACGATCTCGGCTCACTGCAAGCTCTGCCTTCCGGGTTCATGCCATTCTCCTGCCTCAGCCTCCTGAGTAGCTGGAACTACAGGCGCCTGCCACCGCGCCCAGCTAATTTTTTGTATTTTTAGTAGAGACAGGGTTTCACCGTGGTCTCGATCTCCTGACCTCGTGATCTGCCTGCCTCGGCCTCCCAAAGTGCTGGGATTACAGGCGTGAGCCACCGCACCCAGCCCAATTTTGATTTTTTAGGAGGAAAAAAAATTGTTCCTAAGGAAGTCAAGTCCTAAATTGAAAGACTTTTATATGTTACACACACCCTAGAAAAACTTGGGTTACACCTGGGATTGATTTTGAAGTAGGGCATTGAACTGTGTGTCCTGTTTAACCTCGAGGAGCAAATGGCTTTCCATTCTAAACATTCTCATTTCTTCTCTGGGACATTTTTTAGGTGCTTGTTTAAGTTTCTGTTTTGTTATGCATGTTAGAGGACTCTATATGAACAAGTTCCTAGGGGAGGAAATTGGTGACTTAGATGAAAGGGTGAAAAAGGTGAAACCTTCACATTGTTGTGTAAGGGATTGTCCCAGAATGTGTGAAATTTGATGTAGTCCTTCTTGTCTTCGTTTTTTCCTTAGATGTTCTGGATGAAACAGTTCCCCCTGCCACACGTGGAGATAAGGATGTGGCTCTAGGCAGGGCATATCCTGTGTTTAAGACTGTGTTGACTCTTCTTTTACGGTGTCTGCCACTTGTTTCCTGCCTAGATCTTTAGTTTTGAGTGAAGTAGAGCCGTGAAGTCCTAGATTTGTAATGCTAAGGCATTCATTATGTTAAATTCAGTTTCTCTTTTTCTTTTCTCTGCTTCACATCAGCCTTGTACTTTAGCAGATTTCCAGTCCAGTCTTGGTAGCTGGGCTACCGCTCTCCTTGACCTGTCCCTTTGCAAGCAGCAGACCATGGCCAGGGTTGGGAGGCCGGCTGGGCCACTGACCCCAGTGCTGAGGAAAGGTGGAGCGGGAGGCCCTTTCCTCCCGGCCTCGGGCTTCCTGTGCACGCCACTGAGGAGGAAAAGGAGCTGGAGGGCGTGTGAACCCTCAGGTTATACAAACAACACTTCTGTGCAACAAAGAAAGTGTAAATTGCTGTAAATTACCAAAGAAAAAAAAAATTGCTGGCAATCTGCTTTCCAGGGCAGATGGAGGGTAGCTTTTATTTATACATTGGTCAGCTGATTGAGTGATGTTTAAAAACCACCTTTACTTCTGGCACTTCTTGGCAGTATCAGTTTTTTTTTTTTAATGGATAGAGAAGCTTTTTTATTTTACAGATTATAACTGCATATCTTTACCTGAGGGAGCTCAGGTTCGCTATATCTAGCAGCTTCCACATGTCATCTCTGTATGTGCAGTTGGTGCCTGCATTAAGGAGGACGGACAGCCTTGTGGCGTTGGTGCCTCTATTCTGTATCTAAAGCTATTTATTTGGGGGTGGCTGCCCAATGAGCGGCACATCAAAGTGGTGTTCAGTTATGCTGGCCAAGTGCTGAATTGCATTGTGTTTATTTTTATTTCCAAGGTTATTTTTTACACATGAAAGCCTTTTCCCCTCCTAGATTTTACTGTTTTTTTTTTTTTTTCTGATTAACAAAGATGTACAGACTGAGAAGTTTTTGAAAATTTTGTAAAAATGTTGAAATTTTTATGCAGAAAGAGAAAGTGGGGGCCCATCCCAAATCTCACCAATCAGGCAGAAACTATTTGTCATACTGAATACAGTTTCTCTCTCTCTCTCTTTTTTTTTGGGTGGGGGGGGTCTTTTCATTAAAAAACTCTTATGTAGGCATGTTAACTGCACTTGCATGGTCCTTAGGAGATGAAGGTGTTTCGCCATTTCTGGAGTGCTGCACATGTAGTTTTCTTCTTTTTAAATTGTCAGTGGCCCTGGCCAGATTGCTAATTCCCTACTAAGTTGCCAGTTGTGCTAGTACCCCACCCTCCAAAATCCATATTGACCTTCTGTATCAAAATGGCTAAGTGGTCAGAAACCAGCAGTGGGCAAACGTTAGGGTCTCAGCTTTCCTCCTTTCTTTCACTCGCTGGCTTCACTGGCTTTGAATCAGACAGACCTGAGTAGGAACCTCACCTAGCCCCTCCACTAACTTTGTGTCTTTGGGCAAAATAAATCTCCCTGAGCCTCTATTCCTATTTGCAAAATAGAGATGATAGTATTACCCGATTCCAGGGTTATTGTAAGAATTCAGAGGCAAGTTGTGAAGGGCGTGGCATGGTGTCTGGAATGGATGATGATACAGTTCCCTAAGGGGAGCTGCTGCCACCTCTGTGCTGGGGATTCTGCCTCTGCCCCATCCCAAGAATTTGGGTTGGCCAATCCTGCCCTGTCTGGTTTTGGATGAGGGACCAGGAAAGAAAGGGAGGCAGGATGGGGGAGGTGTTTTTGAGAAAAACCTTATTTTTCCCTCTTCAAGTATTTGTTTCAGGCAGTACCTGAACCCTCAAAGACTGATGGGGGCTGGTCTTGGGTCACCCCAGCATGGTTCAGTGAAGTGGGCCAGGGGCACTGGACCCTCGGCTTTCTCCCTGCAGGGGGATCTGCCTCCCTGGCCTCGCCTCTTGTGGTCTTCTGTGTTTGTTCACTCCTTACTCACTCTGAGACTTCTGACTGACCAACCTGTGTTCCTGGCATTCTTTTGATGATGTAAGTGTTTCACACCCTATCTGCAACCAAGCAGGAGGACAGAGAAGATTTCTGCAGCAAAGAGTACCTCTAGAAATTGCTTTTGTGAGGTTCTTTGAGGTGCTAATCACCTAACTTTTATTTCAATTGCTCTGACTTATCATTTAATAACTCCAGAGGACTTTTTACTTCCTTGGCAGGAGGAGAAAGGTGATTGCTCAGATAAAACCCAAACCTAGAGCTGCACTTCTGAAGGAAATTGCTGCTCAGGTAGAGCTGGATGTGTAGATGTTCTCCATGGGCCCATGCTGCGCCTGTACCAGCGTCCTGAATTGACGGCAGCAGAGGGGTATCTTTCTTCATTCTTCATCATGTATTGCTTGAGGCAGAACGAATACTTGTACACTTGGGATTTCAGCCATGCCTTTTAAGGGCTGTGAACAGATTTATCAAAGAGCCATCTTGAGTGGCCTGTAGGGCGGAAGGGAGAATACAGGACGAGAAAGTGGATGGAATTAATGGGAACAAGAGTGATATAAAACAGTTTAACCCCCTGTGGCCTTCTTCAGACTTTTACATTTGTCTATTTTTATTTATTTTAACATTTTTAACTTTCGTGGGTACATAGGTGTATATATTTATGGGGTACATAAGATTTTTTGATACAGGCATATAATGTGTAATAATCATATCAGAGTAATATCACCTCAAGCATTTATCATTTGTATTACGAACAATCCATATATATTCTTTTAGTTATTTTATTTTATTATTTTATTTATTTATTTTGAGACGGAGTCTTGCTCTGTCGCCTGGGCTGGAGTGCAGTGGCACGATCTCAGCTCACTGCAACCCCCGCCTCCTGGGTTCAAGCGATTCTCCTCCCTCAGCCTCCTGTGTAGCTGGGATTACAGGCCCCTACCACCATGCCCAGCTAATTATTGTATTTTTAGTAGAGATGGGGTTTCATCATGTTGGCCAGGCTGGTCTTGAACTGCTGTCCTCAGATGATCCACCCACCTCGGCCTCCCAAAGTGCTGGGATTACAGGCGTGAGCCACCACACCCAGCTTATTACTTATTTTTGAGAGATAGGATCTTGCTCTGTTGCCCAGGCTGAGTCATGTTCACTGTATACTCTACCTTCTGGGCTCAGGCAGTCCTCCCACCTCAGCTTCCCAAGTAGCTGGAACCACAGGTGCACAACCACCACTCCTGGCTAATATTTTTATTTTTTGTTCACATGGTGGGGAGGCTCTTGCTATGTTGCCCAAGCTGATCCCGAACTCCTGGGCTCAAGCGATCCTCCTTCCTCCGCCTTCCAAAGTGCTGAGATTACAGGTATGAACCACTATGGCTAGCCTGGTCTATAGAAATGTCTAATTTTCTTCAGACTTTGTTCTCCCTTCAAATTAAGTTTCATCTGGCAGAGTGGCTACTCCATTTGTTTGCAAGCCTCTGCCCTTGATGTTCAGATTCCTGCTGCTGGTGGAGCCAGCTGAGTTTCCCAGATGGGCTCCACCTGCCTCCTCCTCGGTTACCGCAGCATTCATTGCATCGTGCTTCCTGTCTGGCTCGCCTCCAAATGAGCCTGTTCATTTCCTTTCTCCGGAAACTGTCCTTATCACTGAGGTTCAAAAGTCCCATAAAGGATATGGCAGTCTTGAGACTTGACCTCCAAACTTTGACCTTAATAAAAACTGGTTTTTTAAACCCAGCTAACCTGAATGAGTGGACTATGGCTTTTAATTGCTGTTAGCTGAAGGAGATGTATGGCTGCTGGGTGATGCCTTGAACAGTGAGATGTTACATATAATCTTGAATTTGGGGTGGTGCTTGTGTCACCACTCGGAATTATCTTGTCAGTCTCACTTCCCTCCCGGCTTCTTGCCGATCTTCTTCTATTGTTTTCAGTTAATTTTTTTTACTATCCAGTGAACTTACTTTGTATTTATTGTTTGGGGTAGTGTTGTAGATGGTATTAATATTTGAAAACTTACTGTTGAAAAGGACCGTAGTCCAGTGGCCTCTTTTAATAATCAGGGAAAACTGAGTCCATGAAGACACACCTGCCTTTGAAAACATAAGAATCCACTGCTTTTTCCATTGAGACGGAGCCCACAGAGATCTCTGAGAGGACGGCTGCAGCAAGAGTGCTGACTCCCATGCAGCCACATTCCTTTTCTAATTGTCAAAGCTGATTAGTGGATTTGGATGTGCTGCACGGCTTGGAGGCCTCTAATAATCTTTCCTTTCTTACATAGCTCACCTAGAATTTGAAGAAAATTAAACCAGTTGTGAAATATATCACCTTTCAGAAATGAACAGCATCTTAATTGATTCCCTTTGAAAACACATCAAACTGGGATTTCTGAGTGTAATCTGGTATGCCTTGAGGTGGGGACCTCATGCTGGGGCACTCAGAGGAGACTGGTCCACCTCCAAGTTTGTTTTCTGGCTCCAAACAAGTGAGTGGCTGTTTGATTGTTGGCACACTACCCGGTTTTAAAAGTACAACCATATAGGGTATGGAGGGCTGGTAACCAGGGGGTTTAAAAAGTGAGGTCATGGAAGGCCTAGATGAAGCTCTTTTAATGTGTATCACAACTGCAATTAATCTTACTAACATGCTGGGCCTGTTCCTGCTTTCGCTGCCCCGGGTGTGTGAGAGTATTTAGGGGGCATGCTTTGAAGGATTCTTGTTCTTTGATCATGCACATGGATAACAGAAGTACATCAAACTTTGTGTCTGGCATTATAAAGGCCTTTTGTATGCCTCTGTAGATTCATTCAGTTTTGAGAAGAGAGCAAAAAGCTTCATGCCAATTGATAAGATGTACAAAAGTGGGTGGATTGCAAATGCAGTCTTGCAGCAGTGATTTCTATGACCAGATCAGAATCAGCTGAACAGGAATGGAGCCCTCTTCTATATCCAACACTAAGGTAGTTCCAGCACAGTATTCTGGGAGTGAAAGATGTAAAAAAACAGCCAGGCACAGTGGCTTATGCCTGTAATCCCAACACTTTGAGAGGCCGAGGTAGGAGGATCGCTTGAGCCTGGGAGGCGGAGGTTGCAGTGAGCCGATGTGGCCCCACTGCACCTCAGCCTGGGCGACAGAGTGAGACTCTGTCTCAAACAAACAAAAGTGTAAAAGCACTGTTGTGTATTTGGGAAGCAAAAGTATGCACAGGAAACAACAATGCATTGAAGGTGTTGTGGATCCTAAACCTGAATTGATGAGGGTAGCATGGGGGTTCTGAGGGCAGGGAGGTAACTGAGGGCTGTTGTGGTTAGGACGGCTTCCTGGGTGGGGTGGGCCTTGCACGCAGACGATCACCAGGTGAGGAGCAGGATGGGGTGCAAGTGGTGCTCTTAGCTTGCGCTGACTGGTAGGGCAGTACATAGTGAGAGGTAAAGTTGGGGGAGTATAGTAGCAGCGGGTGGTACACTTTGGTTTTCTGTGTGCACTCTTTCTCTCTTGTTTTTCTTTCTTACAAGTGTATTTAAGGAAGGCTAGTATGGTACTCCAGCCTTATAAGGTTGCTGCTTCATTTTATTTTTCTAGACCATATGTTAGAAGTTGTCTAAAATACCCACCTAGACTCCCCCCTCCTTGCTTAACAAGTTACCTTAAGGACCAAGAAAGAGGTTAAAGTTTCAAGTTCAACAGATGGGGTTTGCGTGTGCTAATAATCCTCTAATGAATAGAATCTGCTTACTTCAATGAAACATAAGAAAAAAGAAATATTTGTTCCTTTATAATATACTCATTTGCTCATAGTTAATGAATGTCACATAAGATTAAAAGCCTCTTAAGGTTTTCTTGCTGTGTCCTTTAACTGGTTTATTTTTTAATTTTTAAAATTTTAAATAGAGATGGGGTTTCGCAATGTTGCCCAGGTTGGTCTCGAACTCCTGGGCTCAAGCAATCCTCCCATTTCGGCCTCCCAAAGTGCTAGGATTACAGGCATGAGCCACTGTGCCCGGCCTGGTTTCTTAACTGCAGGATTTCTTAGAGTCTTTAACTTTCTAAGGAACACTGGGTGTCTCTAAGAGGAGTGAAGGAGGAGGAGGAGCAGGAGGGCCTTTTCTGTCCACAGCACATTTTGGAGGATTGATGTTCCATGGAACACTCTTTGGGAAGCATGGCCCCCTGCTGTTCTGCAAAGCTGTGTGCATTGCCCTTGTTCATCCCAGTTGCCCTCTGTTTTTCCACTTACTTTTCCTGCCCTGAGATAACAGTGATGCATCTATTGCTACAGGGAGGATTAGGGGATGGGGAGAAGCTGTTAAGTCCCTCTCTAACCTTTTCCTGCTGTTCGAAGCATGAACAAAGTGAACATCTTATATGGCTGCACTAAAAAAGTTGCCTGCTTACAAGCTGAATTCAGGCAAGATGAACTCCTGAATCCTCACATGAACGGAAATAGAACCCCACCCTGTATCCTGCCATTAAAAAAAAAAAAGAAAAATCTTCTCATCTGGCAGGGGGAAAGAAATCCCAGCCCTAGAGTGGCCAGGATGAATCAGCATGCCAGGGCTATACACCAAGATAAGCATTGAGTCTCTCTAGATGTGGCACCATGGCAGATTATCAACACTGGTGCCGTGAGAACACTGCAGCAAGCAGCGCACTGTACTTTTAAGGACAAGAACAGCAGCACCAAACACCCCAGAAACAACTGTTGTGATTCTTTCCTTCAGGAGTAGAATTTTTTTTTTTTTTTTTTTTGAGACGGAGTTTTGCTCTTGTTGCCCAGGCTGGAGTGCAGTGGTGAAACTTCCACCTCCAGGGTTCAAGCAATTCTCCTGCCTCAGCCTCCTGAGTAGCTTACAGGCCTGAGGGATTATAGGCATGTGCCACCATGCCCAGCTAATTTTTTGTATTTTTAGTAGAAACAGGGTTTCTCCATGTTGGTCAGGCTGGTCTTGAACGCTTGACCTCAAGTGATCCACCTGCTTCGGCCTCCCAAAGTGCTGAGATTACAGGTGTGAGCCTGTGTGTCTGGCCTTTTTTTTTTTTTTTTTTGATGGAATCTTGCTCTGTCGCCCAGGCTTGAGTGCAGTGGCACAATTTTGGCTCCTTGCAACCTCTGCCTCCTGGGTTCAAGTGATTCTCCTGCCTCAGCCTCACAAGTAGCTAGGATTACAGGCTCGCATCACCACACCTGGTTAATTTTGTATTTTCAGTAGAGATGGAGTTTCGCCATGTTGGCCAGGCTGGTCTCAAACTCCTGACCTCAGGTGATCTACCCACCTCGGGCTCCCAAAATGCCGGGATTACAGGCGTGAGCCATTGCGCCTGGCCACTTTTTTTTTTTTTTAGACAGAGTCTTGCTGTGTTGCCCAGGCTGGAGTGCAGTGGCACAATCTTGGCTCACTGTAACCTCCATCTCCTGGGCTCAAGTGATCCTCCTGCCTCAGCCTCCTGAGTAGCTGGGACTACAGGCACACACCACCATGCCCAGCTAATTTTCTATTTTTAGTAGAGATGAGGTCTCCCTGTGTTGCCCAGGCTGGTATTGAACTCCTGGGCTCGAAGGATCCACCTGCCTTGGCCTCCAAAAGTGCTGGGATTACAGGAATGAGCCACTGTGCCTGGCCTGGAGTATTGCTCTAGAACATCCTGTTTCACATCGTTTTATGTGGGGTTTTTCCTTCCTCATTCTTCATTTACACCTCTATTATAGTCTGTATTTGCAATGTTTACTGCAGTAATTAGATGAAGCTTAAAATTCAGTTCTCATTTCCAGGGCTCAGAAGCCACGTGTTGCTCATGGCTGCTCTGATGGACAGCACAGTTACAGGACATTTCCTCCACTGCAGAAAATACTGCTGGATAGCCCTGATGTATATCAACAATGCTGATCATTATTTGAGAAAACTTTCTGGGCTCCCTCAACACCTCTGCCTACTTTATTATTTTAAAACAATTTTTTGTAGGTGCATACCACCATACCCAGCTATTTCTATTTTTTTGGTTTTTTTAGAGACATGGTGTGCTATGTTGCCCAGGCTGGCCTTGAACTCCTGGGCTCAGGTGACCCTCCCGCCTCAGCTTCCCAAAGTGCTGGGATTATAGGCGTGAGACACCATGCTTGGTGACTCTGCCTACTTTATTATCTTAGAGGTTTTGGTACTGGAAGTGAAGAACATTGGACAGACATCAAACGTAAATACAAAACTGTCCCAGGTGGCTCTTCTCATACATTTCTCTAGGGTTGAGCAAGACATGCTCCCCACCTGGAAGACCCTCCTAGGGCTTTGTAGGTTTAACTCTGTGTGACAGTTCTCTTTGTATTCATCACAGGGCCTCCACTTTGTATACCTAAAAGACTTCTGAGAACAGTATTTTTCCCTATTAATCATACTTTAAAATCTAGTTTAGGAGCATCTAACTTCACATGCCGAAATTTTCTTTTGAAATTTCCTTTTAAAACCCCCACACTGCTTGCTCTATAGCTCGTGGAAATCACTTACTTCATACCGTGATTCATTGCAAACCTGCTTTGGTTTGCTTATAAGTCCCTCCATGAATTCAGTGGAAATGTCTCTCCCAGAGAGTGTTTTTCTCTTTCAGTCTGGTCCATGGTACTTTATTTCATGTCCTTATTAGAAGACATCTAGAGGAGTCAAGACCTAGACTCAGTTCAGTTTGAGCTAGGCTTGAATTCCATTTGCAACATGGGACGGGCCCACTGCTCCAATAAATGTGCTGTTTTACATGTGAAAGGTGCTTGATGTTTTGCTCTATGCAATTCCTAGGCTAGAACCTGTTCTGTCTGTTATTGCACTGAGTATCGCAGTCTGTCGGTCATCAGCAGGTGACTGCCTATTGCCAAAACAGACGATGAGATGTAGGAATTCATGATTTCAGAATCTAGCCTCACTTGGAGAAAGCACCTGTTGGCCTGGGAAGTTCACCCTTCTCTGCTGACACAGGCTGGACCCCACACCTGACCAGGTGTCAGAGCACCTGTGAGAGCTGTGGGACCTCCTAGTGGCAGTGTGATGGTACCACTTACTGAATGTCATGCCACTGGCATCAGGCACTGTGCATATATTGTCCCCCACTCAATCAGAGCATCTGTACTATTAATATTTGCTCTTTTTTGTTTGTTTTTGGTAAAAGGTCTTTATTTTTTAAAGAGATCGGTAATACAAAAAAACAAACAAACAAACACCCAAAAACCTCTTGTGGGGCTGGGGTGGGGAGTAAGGTGAACTTTACTAGGCTGTCAGCCAAGCAAAGGCAGAAAGGTGGGGTCCACAACTGTCTCTCACAGCTTTAAGTGCTTGGCATGGAGCTTGGCTCCAATAGGCACTCAATAAATAGTTGTTGAATAATGGCTTGTATTATATCTTCATAACAGTTATATAAAGTAGATATTCTTTTGCACATTTTACAGTAATGGGAAAACTTAGGCCCAGAGAGGTTAAGTAACTTGCCTCTGGTCACACAGCTAGAATGTGGCAGAGCTGTGTGATTTTAGACCTAAGTATGTCTATAAATCATAGTCCACAGGCCGTCACTAAGCTAAAATAGAGGAAATGATAGGGCCACATTCACCTTCTCTCTTTTGAACTCACTTTTTGAACGGGGGGCGGGGACAGGGTCGCTATGTTGTCCAGGCTGGAGTGCAATGGCACGATCTCAGCTCACTGCAACCTCTGCCTCCCAGGTTCAAGTGATTCTCCTGCCTCAGCCTGCTGAGTAGCTAGGATTACAGGTGCGCCACCACACCCAGCTAATTTTTGTATTTTTTGTAGAGACGGGGTTTCACCATGGTGGCCAGGCTGGTCTCGAACTCCTGACCTCGTGATCCACCCACTTTGGCCTCCCAAAGTGTTGGGATACGGGCGTGAGCCACCGCGCCCAGCCTGAACAGTCACTCTTAATTGCACTATGTTTATTTTGGGCATTTTGTTATGTTTTTATGTTTTTAATTTTGATATAATTTCACAGTTATAGAAAAATTAACCAAAAGAGTATAAACAATTATCAGACCCTTTACCCAGATTTGTTGGGACATATTCTTAGAAAGTCTGTGTTGTGAGCCTGTGGGATTGGGCCGCACTTCTTGAGTAGAGCCTGGGTCATGCTACCCGAGAACTCCTGGGTGCGTGTGAGGTTGGGTGTGTCCCATCTGAGAAAGTTCGCTGCTGAAAAACAGTGACGTAACCACCCAGGAACTGAAGCGAGCCTAAGAGCAGCTCTCCAGGGCTTGCTGGCTGGAAACAATGAGGGAAGAGTCTAGGATTTATGAAATATTTTTTTGTGGAAGAACTCTTCCTCTGAGAAACTGCTGGAGGGTTTGGGGAATACACAACAAAACTCACTTATGAAAAGATGACATGTAACTCACCAAGCAGACGCTCTCAGGCGTGGCATGTTGCCCTCACTGGCTGCCAAGAACAATAACTGACACATTATCCACAGACGGCTGCGCCCCATGCCGTTTCCTCTCTTGCCATCACAATGAAAGACCAGGGTTGACACTTGGTATTTTATCTATTCCACGTCCGCTGCACCATTTTCTTTTAACTCTTCCTTCTTGCTCTCACCCCTTTACCTGTTGGAGCTACTGTGCCCCTCCTGGGTTTCATTTTCTTCTCTTCGTTTTTCCTGGGCATACAACTGCATTCCTAGAGATTGTGGTTCTGATTCATAATCAGTGTATGTGGAGGAAGGGGGAGGATTCTTCTCTGTGAGGGGACAGGAGGGTCTTTTTTAAAGGGGTAAACAATTGGGAAGTTTTTAGAGTTAAGGGTCTTTCTCTGATGCTAAATGAAACCACTGTCCTCTGTTCCAAGGCCTGAGCTTATGACTTCTTTGCTACCAGACCTAGAGAAACAGTACTTGGTGGCCATTTTGGAAGCAGTTTGTCCTTTGACCTTCCCCACTCCACTTGTGCAGACACCACGCCCCGTGAGGATGGGCGTGGTGTCTGCTGCTGAGCCTGACTGCCCCACACTTAGGCAGGTGCCTGGCACACGCAGAAGCTCAGCAAATATTTGCTGAATGATGAGGCCTTGGTGTATGATTGCTACATTTTTGGCTTAAAAAGTACAGCATCAGGGCCCTTTGGGTTTTACCTGCTTTTCTGGGATATACTTTGCAGTTGATCATTTTTGTTTTGTTTTGTTTTGTTTTGAGACGGAGTCTCACTCTGTCGCCCAGGCTGGAGTGCAACGGCTTGATCTCGGCTTTTTGCAACCTCCACCTCCCGGTTTCAAGTGATTCTCCTACCTCAGCCTCCCAAGTAGGACTATAGGTGCTTGCCACCACGCCCAGCTAATTTTTGTATTTTTAGTAGAGACGGGGTTTCACCATGTTGGCCAGGCTGGTCTCGAACTTCTGACCTCAGGTGATCCGCCCACCTCGGCCTCCCAAAGTGCTGGGATTACAGGTGTGAGCCACCACACCCAGCCAATTTCCTTAGTTTTTAATCTCTGAGAAGGAAAGATAATTGTTACATAAGGATGTCTCAGTTATCTATGTGTGGATGATCCAGGGAAAATTTCTTTCCAGACTGGCTTACTCTTTGGATTTTCCTCAAGCTTCTGGGTCTGCCTGTGCGAAGGGGCCTAAGGCTGGGTGTTAAGTCCCATAGCATCAGCAAAACCTGTAATTTAGGGTTAACCAGTTTTACTTAACTCCCATTACCCCTTTTCCTTCTCCTCATTCTTAGAATCCTCACGTGAGTGGTGGTAAGCCCCTAGGATTTATGTATGCTGCTGTGTATGTGCTTAGCCATTTCCTGTGTATTTAATGGTGAACCTTTGGTGATTCCTCACATGGAACCCTTTTGCCCTTGGTCACACTTGTGAAAGCACCTCCACATCTTTGCAGTTAGATCACCCTAGGCCAGGAAGCACCTTAGAGGAGGCGATTGACTCTAGTTCCTTCTTTGGTAGAAAATGAGAGAACAGGCTCAGAAAGGTTAAGTCCAAGGGACAGGGTTAGTTGGTGACAGGCCCAGGACTGGAGCCCAAGTCTTGCAGGTGTGGTGCACTTTCTGCAACACCCCTTTGCCCTGCCAACTTCCCATCCCACATCCATGAGATTGTAAGTCCCTTATTATACACTTTTTAGTATATGCTTTGAAGAGTCTTTGGACAGTTAAAACTGAATGTACAAGCCAAGACTACCTCATTTTCTTCTTCAGCTATGACTGGTACCCAGCTAATTGTGGATTGGTAAGAGCAAGACAATCAGAGATATGATACATGTTTAAAACTTTATTGGGGCTCAGTGCAGTGGCTCATACCTGTAATCCTAGCACTTTTGGAGACTAAGGTGGGAGGACTGCTTGAGCCCAGGAGTTCGAGAGCAGCCTGGGCAACATAGCCAGACCTCATCTGTAGAAAAAATTAGCTATGCGCTGTGGTGCTTGCCTGTAGTCCCAGCTATTCAGGAGACTGAGGTGGGAGGATCGTTTGAACTCAGGAAGTCAAGGCTGCAGTGAGCCATGATCACGCCCCTGCACACCAGCCTGGGTGATAAAGTGAGACCCTGTCTCAAACAAAGCAAAACACTTTCTTGGAAGTAGTCACTGGAGCTTTTGAAAGCTTATTTTAATCCACAGCTTTTCACTCACCAAACACTAATACCAAAAATAAGATTACTTTGGGGTTTTACATTGGCAAATAGGATGCTCCCAAGGGACTTTGAAGCCTACCCCTGAAGCTAGGGAATGAGCACATTATCTTGTGCTGGTATTTATCCAGTATTACCCAATATACTGACCCATTAGACTTCACCAGGATGGTGCTGACATTGAAAAGTCACCGAGATAGGCTGGGGGTGGTGGCTCATGCCTGTAATCCCAGCACTTTGGGAGGCCCAGGCGGGCGGATCTCACGAGGTCAGGCCATCGAGACCTAACGGTGAAACCCCATCTCTACTAAAAATACAAAAAATTAGCCAAGCGTGGTGGCGGGTGCCTGTGGTTCCAGCTACTCGGGAGGCTGAGGCAGGAGAATGGCGTGAACCCAGGAGGCAGAGGCTGCAGTGAGCCAAGATAGGGCCACTGCACTCCAGCCTGGGTGACAGAGCAAGACTCCATCTCAAAAAAAAAAACCAAAAAAAAGAAAAGTCACCGAGATAATTTGTAGTCAGCACACCCCTCTTAGGGTCTAAAGTCAAAGATCTTGAGGCTTCAGTGGATCAAGAGCGTTTTCTTACTCTACATGGTATTGATGCAAGTTCTGTAGTAGCCCCTCCTGGTGTATTTACTTATGACACTAGCTTCCAGTGGGCAGATGGAAACCAGTGCCTGCCTGGAGACTATCCAGCTGTGAGAATGGTGTGATGTGTCTGGCAGAAAGAGGCGTGTTTACAAAGGCTTTATTTTGCAAGCGTAAATCATTGGATTTTAACTGTTCTTCCTCTCTTTGTGTTGAATCTGATTATGCAGCCTTTCTGTAGGTTTTTAAATGTTTACCCACACCAGACCCTTGGGGACCGATTGGATTTAGTGGGAGCACCCTAGAAGACCTGGATTAAAGTGGAACTTGGTCTCTCAACTAGTTGGGTTGTCCTTGGACAAACTGCTTGACCTCTGTAAATCTTCTGTCCTTATCTGTAACGTGGGGGTACTAATTAGCATTAATTAGCTCATTGTTGGGAGGATTAAATGAGAACACCCCTGTGGAAGTACTTAGAGCTCCCAGTAAAGGTTGGAGTTAGAGAGGGTTAGCAGGCTTTTATTTGCTTCCACATTTTTTTTCAGCAGTTTAATTTACTGAAACTGGCATAATAATGCCTCCTTGATTAGGTTGTTGGGAGAAGTAAAGGTGATACAAGTTAGGTGCCTGGTATACTTCATCAGGGTGACAAAACGCTGTCATTTGGTCATTTGTGATCACGTCTGCTACTGCATAATGTCATGCACTGGTGGGACTCTTTAGACAGCTAATTATTGATAAATTCTTCACAGTGAGAAGAGGATTTAACTGATATTTCTCCCTCTAGAGTGTGGGGAGGTAGAGAAGTGGGTGAGACTGGAAGGGTGGGAAGGAGAAGTCTGGCTACTTGTATCTTGGCCTGGGGATTTGTTTGGGAGATGAATTACCCTCTGGTAGTTGTGTACAGTTTACAGGTCAGTGATTAGTATGAGTCCGTGAATAGTGCCAGTTAATACTGATTAGCTGCTGTACTCTTTGCTGATAAATATTGTAAAGGTATAAAGACGACAGAGTTAATACAAGTTGCTAAAGAGAAACTTGTGGTAAATGTCTTTAAATGTTGTTTAAAATAGAAATGGCCAATCTAGCAGGCATGCTGAGGAAATGATGTTTTCGCAGAAGAGAAATTTAGCAATGACAGTTTCGCAGAATAATATCGGTAATGAAGGTAATGAAGTGTTACTTGTAGCTGCTGACAAATTAGTTTTTTAAAAAATATATCCCTTAGGGGCCGGGCGCGGTGGCTCACGCCTGTAATCCCAGCACTTTGGGGAGGCCGAGGCGGGCGGGTCACGAGGTCAGGAGATCGAGACCATCCTGGCTAACACGGTGAAACCCCGTCTCTACTAAAAATACAAAAAATTAGCCGGGCGAGGTGGCGGGCTGAGACAGGAGAATGACGTGAACCCCGGGGGGTGGAGCCTGCAGTGAGCCGAGATCGCGCCACTGCACTCCAGCCTGGGCGACAGCGAGACTCTGTCTCAAAAAAAAAAAAAAAATATATATATATATATATATATATATATATATCCATCCCCTAGGAAGACTGTAGTCTGAAAGAATGAGAACAGTAATTGGTGGATGAGCCTGGAGAGTTTGAAAGTAAGAACGAAAGGGAAGCAGCGAGGGAGAGAAGGAAAGAGAGAGAGAGAGTGTGTGTGTGTGTGTGTGTGTGTGTGTGTGTGTGTTTCAAGGTAACATGCAAGAACAGTAAGGTTCTTCTTGTGTGGGTTGTAATTTTTTTTTTTTTTTTTTTTTTGAGACAGGGTTGCACTCTGTCACCCAGGCTAGAGCACAGTGGCACAATTATGGCTCACTACAGCCTCGACCTGGGCTGAGGTGATCCTCCCACCTCAGCCTCCTAACTAGCTGAGACTACAGGTGCGCACCACCGCGCCCAGCTAATTTTTGTATTTTTTGTAGAGATAAGAGTTTCCTCATGTTGCCCAGCCTGGTCACAATCTCCAGGGCCCAAGCTCTACCCTCCTTGGCCTCTCAAAGTCCTGGGATTGCAGGCTTCTGCCACCGTGCCCGGCCCTTGTGTGGAATTTTTAAAAAATCCTGACTTATCCGCTTTTTTTTTTTTTTTTTTTTCGAGACAGAGTTTTGCTCTTGTTGCCTAGGCTGGAGTGCAATGGCATGATCTCAGCTCACCACAACCTCTGCCTCTCGGGTTCAAAGTGATTCTCCTGCTTCAGCCTCCCAAGTAGCTGGGTTTACAGGCATGCGCCACCACGCCCAGCTAATTTCGTATTTTTAGTAGAGACAGGGTTTCTCTATTTTGGTCAGGGTGGTCTTGAACTCTCAACCTCAGGTGATCCGCCCACCTCAGCCTCCCAAAGTGCTGGGATTACAGGCGTGAGCCACCGTGCCCAGCCTATCCACACTTTTTTCTATGATTGCTCACATGTGACATATCTTGTTTTTCTTCTAGGATGTTGAGAAAGAGAAGGAAACCCACAGTTACCTCAGCAAAGAGGAGATCAAAGAGAAAGTTCATAAATACAACTTAGCAGTCACAGACAAGTTGAAGATGACCTTGGTAAGTACTCACAATACTATTTAGGTTGACACCTGTCAAAAGACAAATATAAATTGTTGGTACTACAATCTATAGTTCTAAATATCTGAATAACATTTGTAGAAGTGTAGTAGTCAAGGTATACAGAACAGGAAAGTGGAATATTTCTGTGGCTTTCAATTTAAATCTGTATTGTGAAGTAGCTTTGTCTCAAAAATCAGTTGCTGGGTTAACCTTAAAAATGTGAAACACTTATAATTTTATTTTAAAAGATTTTGTGACCCACCCCTCCCTCCTCAAAGGATTTTTAGCATCATTGCCTAACACACAGAAATGGTGACTCAGATTCTAAGAAGACCTCAGGTAAGGTTTTTGTTTTGTTTTTTTTTTTTTTTTTTTTTTGAAACAAGGTTTTGCTCTGTCACATGGGCTGGAGTGCAGTGGCACGATCATCGCTCACTGCAGCCTCGACCTCCGGGCTCAAGTAATCCTCCCACCTCAGCCTCCCGAGTAGCTGGGACCACAGGTGCTTGCCACCATGCCCAGATCATTTTTGTATTTTTTGTAGCGACGGGGTTTGCCATATCACCCAGGCTCATCTCAAATTCCTTGGCTCAAGGGATCTGCCCAGCTTGGCCTCCCAAAGTGCTGGGATTACAGGTATCAGAAGCCCCTAAGTTTTTGTCTTGTACAAAATAAATATGGAAGTGTCAGGGAAAGGATTCTGAGCCCATGGATTGGAATATAGAGGTATATAATAGGATAGTTTTCTCTGCCAGTCGTTAGTGTAAGACAAGGTACTTAATACTCAGTTTCTTCCACGTCGCCGTCGCAGGCTTCCACAGCATTGCGCCACACTGTTTGAAGCGTGCAGAGAGTCGGCGGCGTACAGGAGGGAGAAGCCTCGGGCCTGGTGACAGGTAAACGAGCTGACAGCAGAGCTAGAGTATTCATGTTCCTCTAAACTTAGCTGGCATCTAGGTCTCACCTACCCATTGGGTGGCCCGCCTTCTTCATGGCACTTGTTAGCCCTTAGTGCCAGTTTCCAGGGCACTTGGACCCCTGTCTCAGTCTGTTTACCGTGAACTGACAGAGTTTGGTAAAGGACAAGGTGATTGGTTTAAAACAGGCCCTACCGAATCGGTGATTCTTGGGGAGGAGCTTTCAGATAGAAACCCTTGTGGTAAAGGACCCTCCCTGGTAGAACTCCTCCAAAAAGAGGGGAGAGGAGCAGAGAATCCCAAGATTCTTCATCATTCCAGCAGCAAGATTTCTTTTTCAAACACATTTTTTCATCAAAGGAGAATTCCCCTTGCTATTTTTTTTTTCTTTACCGATAGAGACTAAAACAGATACAAATTATCCATATCATTTTAAAGATAAAAATTTTGGGCTGGGCACAGTGGCTCACACCTGTAATCTCAGCATTTTGGGAGGCTGAGGCGGGTGGATCACTTGAAGTCAAGAGTTCGATGATGGCTCACGCCTGTAATCCCAGCACTTTGGGACGCTGTGCAGATCACGAGGTCAGGAGATCGAGACCATCCTGGCTAACACAGTGAAACCCCGTCTCTACTAAAAATACAAAAATTAGCTGGATGTGGTGGCGGGCGCCTGTAGTCCCAGCTACGCGGGAGGCTGAGGCAGGAGAATGGCGTGAACCCAGGAGGCGGAGCTTGCAGTGAGCCAAGATCACGCCACTGCACTCCAGCCTAGGCGACAGACCAAGACCCCGTCTCAAAAAAAAAGAGTTCAAGGCCATCCTAGTCAACATGGCGAAACCCCATCTCTACTAAAAATGGAAAAATTAGCCAGGCGTGGTGGAGGGTGCCTGCAGTCCCAACTACTCAGGAGGCTGAGGCAGGAGGATCACTTGAACTCAGGAAGTTGAGGCTGCAGTGAGCTGTGTTCGTGCCACTGCACTCCAGCCTGGGTGAGAGAGTGAGACCCTGTCTCAAAAAAAGAAAAAAAAAAAGAACAAACTAGAGAATTGGGATTGAAAATTGATCTTGTGGGAAGGAAGAAAAATAACATACCATAAAGGTAGTTTTAAATGTTCTACTTTAACTGTGGCATTTATATGTAACACTTGGCAGTTTGTTTTAATAACACATTACAATAAATCTTTTCTAAATATACTGTTTTTGTTTGTTTTTGAAATGTAGTCTCTGTCGCCCAGGCTGAAGTGTAATGGCATAATCTCGGCTCACTGCAACCTCCACCTCTGGGTTCAAGAGATTCTCCTGCCTCAGCCTCCCGAGTAGCTGGGATTACGGGCGCCTGCCACCACACCCAGCTAATTTTTTTTTTTTGTATTTTTAGTAGAGACGGGATTTCACCCTGTTGGCCAGGCTGGTCTCGAACTCCTGACCTCCAGTGGTCTGCTCGCCTCGGCCTCCCAAAGTGCTGGGATTACAGACGTGAGCCACTGCACCCGGCCCCAAATATACTGAATACAAAAATAAAAATAAAAAGCGAAGACCAAACTGTTATTACTGTTTTTGGCAACTAAGAAATAGTAATTCTACCATCAGTGAAGATAGTTGTTTTTAAGATCTGTACTGTGGGCCAGGCACGGTGGCTCACGCTTGTAATCCCAGCACTTTGGGAGGCCGAGGCGGGCGGATCACGAGGTCAGGAGATCGAGACCACGGTGAAACCCCATCTCTACTAAAAATACAAAAAATTAGCCGGGCGTGGTGGCGGGCGCCTGTAGTCCCAGCTACTCGGAGAGGCTGAGGCAGCAGAATGGCGTGAACCCAGGAGGCGGAGCTTGCAGTGAGCCAAGATTGCGCCACTGCACTCCAGCCTGGGTGACAGAGTGAGACTCCGTCTGAAAAAAAAAAAAAAAAAAAAAAAAAAAAGATGTGTTCTGTGAAGTATAGTGGTTTGAATTTGTTTGTTTTTGTTTTTTGTTTTGTTTTGTTTTGTTTTTTTGAGACAGGGTCTCGCTCTGTCGCCCAAGCTGGAGTGCAATGGCGTGATCTTGGCTCACTGCAGCCTCTACCTTCTGGTTTCAAGCGATTGAATTTGTTTTTAAAATGCTGCTTAAGAGACCTGAAATGCATTCTATGTTGTATGGCATATATGCTGCATTAAAAAGTTTAAGCAAAGTTGGTAATTCAGTGCATATGAATATAGCCACTAGGAATGAAAATAGCCTGTTTTCTTACTGTCCCCTTGTTGTTGACTTCAGTATTTCAGAGCCCTAATTGTGACCTTCCTTTTGCGTATAATAGTCACCAGTTGAGGATGTTGTTTCCTTTGAGCCTGTAGCCTAGACATATCCCCCAAGCTTTAATAAGTTTTGTGGTTTGGCTGGCATCTGCTCCATTGGATTGTAACCTCGCAAATGGGCCCTGACCTTTTGCCAGTAGCTTCAGAGGCATGAATCTGGGGCCAGCAGTCAGCCACAGCATCAGGAGGCTTCTTCAGTGGCCACATCTGCCCTGCAGACCTTGCCTCTGGAAGCACTTTGCCTGGTGTGTTAACCGCCCTCTGAGGTCATTCCTTTGGGGGCAGTCTTTAGTGAAGTTCTGCCACAAACCTCAAGAGAAGAGAACAAAGGAGTGTTTCACCTTCCCATTTTGTTTTGATATGCTTCTTCCCTAAAGTGCCACCATCCACCCAGCTAAGTGTGTGCTTCTCTCCCTGCTTCAGAATTCAAATGGGATTTACACTGGCTTCATTAAAGTACAGATGGAACTCTGCAAACCTCCACAGACTTCTCCAAATTCTGGAAAACTCTCTCCCAGTAGCAATGGCTGTATGAATACACTTCATATCAGCAGCACAAACACTGTTGGGGAAGTGATCGAGGCCCTGCTCAAAAAGTTTCTCGTGACTGAGAGCCCTGCCAAGTTTGCACTTTATAAGCGTTGTCACAGGGAAGACCAAGGTACGCTGCCAGCTTAAAGGGAAAATGGTCTGTGCTTCTACTTACATCTGCTGTTCTCATTAGCAGAGGGAAGACTGGTGGGTCTCATCCATGTCAATTGTGTCAGAGCCTGGAGTCCAATGCTGGAAGCCATGGTGATCTTAGCATGCACTTAGTGCTTCCTGGCTGTCCATATTTTTGAGTTGGACAGTTGAGGGTCTGAGGAGCTTGGAAGCACCCATATGTGATGGGCAGTTACAAGTATTTTGTGTTGTTGGTGGGGGGATGGGGCAGGGGCTGTTTTTGGTTGTTAGGAGTGGCTTTGATTTTAGTTTTCTTTAGGACACAAAAGAGTGCCTCTGTGTTTGAAGTTTTGAATAGCACATTCCACATTTGATGTGCATTGGTACATGGAGTGGTTTGGTGGACCTGTGCTGAGACCTTGTGACTGGGGAGGCACATGTGCATCACAGCACATTTCAGCGCACTGATGGAAACGGCCCAGCCCTGGGCTCTCCTGTTTGCTTAGCTTGTCTCACTTGGTGTTACACCGGGACATTTTGGTACTCTGCCCCCCAGAGGCTCATAAAATGAGTGAATAACATTTTGATCTAGGGTCTGACTAAACTTAATATGCACATTCAGGGGATAGAAAGAGAACATTAAATATTAAATTACTGCATGAAACAGAATGAGATATTCCAGGTCAGGCAATGACCAGAAATTGATACCAGTAGTGGACAGTAGTGATTCAGTGACTTACTACATGTGATTTGAAATCGGTGTGTGTGTGTGTGTGTGTGTACCATAAACTATTTAAGCTTTCTTTAGTTTTTCTCGGTAAAGCCTAATGTAGCTATAGAAGAAAATATATGAACCTTGACATGATAGTAGTGTTCTTCAGTTACACAGGATGAAACCCAGCTCATTGCTGAGTATGCATACATCTTTTTAAAAACATACCATGGGGCTAGACCCTGTGGAATACAAAGATGAACAGGCCAGGGTTCCTACCTCCAGAGGTCACAAGCTTAGTATTGTGGGGGTTTATATCTACAGGGAAATTGGCACCTGCGATACAGTGCATCTGGAAGTGCCACAATAATGTAGAGAAGCTCGATGGCATTTTTATCTGCCTGTTTCTTGGCCTGCTCACCTGGACTTTAGCTGTACAATCTGAAAGTAATAGTGACTTGTTGAAATATTACCCCCATGGCTGGCAAATCCTTTAACACGATTGGCAATGTCACTGTATGTGTGTGTCCAGCATGAGACATATATAGCTGTGCTTGAAGCTACCAGAGCTTATATTCTGATTGCTTGGTTTGTAGCTGCTAATTCTTTTTTTTTTTTTTTTTTTTTTTTTGAGACAGAGTCTCGTTCTGTCGCCCAGGCTGGAGGTGCAGTGGCGCAATCTTGGCTCACTGCAAGCTCCGCCTCCCAGGTTCACGCCATTCTCCTGCCTCAGCCTCCCAAGTAGCTGGGACTACAGGCGCCCGCCACCACATCCAGCTAATTTTTTTGTATTTTTAGTAGAGACGGGGTTTCACTGTGTTAGCCAGGATGGTCTCAATCTCCTGACCTCGTGATCTGCCCGCCTCTGCCTCCCAAAGTGCCAGGATTACAGGCGTGAGCCACCGTGCCTGGCCTCGCTAATTCTTAATTAATCTGTAGAGATTTTTGCTTTTAGAACTCTTGTTTTTATGTTCTTTGGATGGTATATACATTTTTTTTTAATTTGTTTTTTGTTTGTTTGTTTGTTTGAGACAGAGTTTTGCTCTGTTGCCCAGGCTGGAGTGCAGTGGCACAGTCTCGGCTCACTGCAACTTCCGCCTGCCGGATTCCAGTGATTCTCCTGCCTCAGCCTCCCAAGTAGCTGCAATTACAAGTGCCCACCACCATGCCCAGCTAACTTTTGTATTTTTAGTAGAGACGGAGTTTCACCATGTTGGTGGCCAGGCCAGTCTCAAACTCCTGACCCCAGGCAATCCACCTGTCTCGGCCTCCCAAAGTGCTGGATTACAGGCGTGAGCCACCATGCCAGGCGTTGGTTTTTGAGACAGCGTCTTACTCTGTCACCTAGGCTGGAGTACCATGGCACGATCATAGCTCATTGTGACCTTGAACTCCTGGGCTCAAGTGATGCACTTGCCTCAGCCTCCTAAGTAGCTAGGACTATAGGCGGGCACCATTATGCCTGGCTAGTTAGAAAAAAAAATTTCTTTTTTTTTTTTTTTTGGAGACCAGGGTCTTGCTATGTTGCCCTGGCTGGTCTCGAACTCCTGGCCTCAAGTGAGCCTCCTGCCTCAGCCTTTAAGTGTTGGGATTACAGGTGCGAGCCACTATGCCTGGCCTATTTTTATTGTTTTTAAAGGAGTAGTAGACCCTTTTTTAGGTTTCTTATCTTGCTTTTTTTTTTTTCCATTTAAAAAAAAATTATTTATTTTTTGAGACAGAGTTTCACTCTTGTTGCCCAGGCAGGAGTGCAATGGCACGATCTCGGCTCACTCCAACCTCCACCTCCCAGGTTCCAGCGATTCTCCTGCCTCGGCCTCCCAAGTAGCTGGGATTACAGGTGCCTGCCACCACGCCCGGCTGATTTTTTTGTATTTTTAGTAGAGACAGAGTTTCGCCATGTTGGCCAGGCTGGTCTCAAACTCCTGGCCTCAGGTGACCTGCCCACCTCAGCCTCCCAAAGTACTGGGATTACAGGCGTGAGCCACCATGCCTGGCTCTTATCTTGTTTTCTAAAATGAAGAGCAGAGCTAACTATAAGCATATTTTGGGACTACTACCCATTAAAATTTATTCTTGAAAATAATTTCCTTCTTAATCAAGGCACAGTTTATATTTGAACAGAAACAGAATATATTTTATTCCACTGTGGGCTACTGGTATTGAATAATAAGATGAGCCGATTGGCAACTTAGAGGCTGGGGTAACTTGGATGGTCACCTTGATCTGGAGGAGGGGATCACAGTGGGGAAGTGGTCTCAGGAATGGCTGAATACTCTGTAACATGCTGCTTGTTTCTTTACCCAGTCTACGCCTGCAAGCTCTCAGACCGGGAACATCCACTCTACCTGCGTTTGGTAGCAGGGCCCAGAACAGACACACTTAGTTTTGTTCTTCGTGAACATGAAATTGGAGAGGTAAGTTATTGTTCACTATTGCTTTAAACTATACAGAACAGCTGGCCCTATTTTATTGCAGTAGCCTAGTGACTTGGCTATTGATGGGGGATGGGAAGAGAAGAGAGTTGGAGGGCAGGGAGAGGGAGAGAGATTTTGAATTGTCAGAAATGAACCCAAAGTTAGCCTACGATGTCGTTCTCTCACAACCTTATATTATTAGTCTGTCATTTTCAGAGGTGGGAGAAAATAAAATGTTTTTACTTGATCTCCATCCAGAGAGTCATTTTCACCCCTTCCCACCTCCAAAATACTCCAGTCCAGCTGAACTTTGAAAGTTGACACTCACCATGTGTTTGCTACTAACAAAAGTCTCCAGGCTAATTCCCTTCTAAAGGGATATAAAAGGAAATTCGATCTCTTTACCATGGAAGACATATAGCTTTCTAGCATCTTTTTTTCCCCCTTGCCAAGTCAACTGATTAAGAAATTATGTTTCCATGTGCATCATTTGCCACGTTGTCTCCAGAGAGGATTGTATTTAGCCAGTTCAGTAGGAGAAAAAAAGCACTTGAGCCTGCCCTCTAGATCAAGTGTCAGCTTTAAATGACACTTGAGCAAATCCCAAGCTCCTGTCCCAGTATTCTGTCTGGAACAGGAAATGGTATGAAATGTCCTACATGGTGCAATTGAGAATAGGGTTTCTAGGTTAAAAGTTAGGAAACGACTCTGTTTCCTACTGTTTGTTAGATTAGTAGCATGACCTTGGGTAAATCTTCTAATCTTTTAGCCTTCAGTTTTAAAATCTGTTAAATGGAACTAAACACTTTACAAGGTGGCTTTGAGTCACAATTAGAAATGTATACATGTAAGTGAAGGGAGTTTTAGGAAGACAGTGGTTTTAGATGTTTTTGAAGTTTTTTTTGATTCTGGTGTTTTGAAGCTTTTCAAGACATTCAGACTCATTTTGGGGAGAAGGCAGGGTGCAAAAATCTGACTTGGCTTTGCAGTTGGTAAGCATTCCCTCTGCCAGCTTAAGCCAGACACATTAGCGTAGTCTAGTCAATGTTTTATTTGTCTTGTACTTAGTGTTTTAAGTAGCAACTAGAACTACATTGGGCAAGAATTTTATTAACTTAGTTATTTTATTTTATTTTAATTATAGTTAGAGATAGGGTCTCACTACGTTGCCCAAGCTGGTCTCAAACTCCTGGGCTCAAGCAATCCTCCCACCTCAGCCTCCCAAACTGCTGGGATTACAGGCGTGAGCCACTGCACCTGGCCTTAACTTAGTTTTGAAATTGACTTGACATTGGGTTTTATTGTTCCAGACTGCTGTACTGGACCTCTGTATGGTGTTCTTATTTCTCAGTTATTTAAGGAAAACTGAACTGACGAAGAAATTTCCATAGCTGTTGGGGGTGGGAGGGATATTTATATGATGTCTTTATTTTGGAGACTTAACATAGGTAAGAGATAATCTGTTAAAATTTTAAAAATTAACAGAATATTCTAACGTGGAAGTTTTGCTCTCCTACTCCATGTTGCTCTTTTTTTTTTTTTTTTTTTTTTTTTTAAAATAACCAGCCTAAACTGATCTCCAGGAATTCTTCTTCTACCACGGAGCCCACTTGGTGGATATACTTATTTTTCACTATTTTTTTGTATTTGGTTATCTTGAACCTTTTCTCTACCCCATCAGACAGCAGTTTTCCACCAGGATCCAGGGCCCCCTTTGGGAGAGGAGGATGTGTTTGGAAAAAACCTCCTAGATGATGCTACATACCCTCCTTGACATTCACTGCTTCTATTTTTTAAAATTTGTTTAAATTTTTTTTTTTCTTTTTAAAGAGACTGGGTCTTGCACTGTCACCCATGCTGGAGTGCGGTGGCGCAATCATAGCTCACTGCAGCCTTAATCTCTCGGGCTCAAGCAATCCTCCCACCTCATCCTCCCGGGTAGCTGGGACTACAGGAATGTACCGCCACAGCCAGATAATTTTTAAATTTTTTGTAGAGACAGGGTGTCACTATATTGCCCAGGCTGGTCTCGAACTTCTGGTCTTGAACTTCTGGGCTCAAGTGATCCTCCTGCCTAAGCATTCCAAAGTGCTGGGATTATAGGCATGAGCCACAATGCCCAGCCTAAAAACTTATTTTGTGCCTGCTAAATAAGTACTAGGAGCTGTTAGGGAAACAAGGCTCAGAGCCTCAAGGCAAGAGATAAACTCCAAATAGTGAGAAGTACGGCAGCTGTGGTGTAGGTAAGGTGCAGGTGAGATAGATACTAAGCAAATAATTGTAATTTTAAAATCTTGGTTGTGATCAGGGCTCTGTGAAGGCTTTTGATACACTTAGTCTTTGGTGGGAAGAGAGAGGAGGAAGTTGTGGAAAGCTGCTTGGAGAAAGTGGCGTTTAAGCTGAGATGGGGAGGATGAGTAGTTCATAGCCAGGCAAAGTGGAGGAGGGGAGAACGCATACCACTTGGGTAGAGAGTGAAGCTCAGTGAGAGAGAGATGGGGCTGGAGAGTTTAGAGTCTTTCAGACAGCCTCAGCAACTAAGGGAAGCCATGAGATGGTTCTAAGCAGGGGAGAGTCTTGGCCAGATGTGCATTTTACAAAGGATGTTCTGTTTGGGGAACAGATAGGGGAGCATAAGAGCCAAGTGAGGAGGCCAGGTAGGAAGCTGTTCCAGCGATGCAGGAATAGATAGATAGTAGCTAGCACCAAGGGGCCGTACCGAGGGAGAAAAGGCTGAATGGAGAACTGTTTGGGGGTAATAAGATTGATTATGCGAGGTAAGAAAGAAGTCAGTTACAATGAGGACTGGAGGTTAAGATGAAAGGACTGTCGAGTTGTTTGTAATGCTGCTGGGGGTCAAATCAGGTGAGGAATGAAAGTGTCTAATAGACTTAGGGATACGGAGGTCTCTGGCTTTTAGGGAGATCGTCTTGAAGAACAGTGGGAGGGGAGGGTAGGAAAGTGATTGGTGTGAGCTGAGGTGGGAGTGGGAGTGGAGGGAGCCCTTAGGCTGGCAACACCCCAGCGCTTGCAGACCACACCTTCTGCGGCATGGGGCTGGGAGCGGAGGGCAGCCGCACCTCCGGGAGCTCCTGGTCAGCATTCCTAAGTCTAACTGAGCATTAAACACCTGGCGTTTTTTCTTTCTGTGTTTCCTGACAGTGGGAAGCCTTCAGCCTTCCAGAACTACAGAATTTCTTGCGCATCTTGGACAAGGAAGAAGATGAGCAGCTGCAGAACCTGAAGAGGCGCTACACAGCCTACAGACACAAGCTGGAAGAAGCCCTCCGCGAGGTGTGGAAGCCTGATTAAAGCGGGGCTCTCTGCCCGCGAGGCCCAGTGCAGGACCGATGTACAAAACAGCAGCAAGTGCCTCTCTTTTCAGAGGGCTGCTGTCTTGCCCCACTATGCTAGGGTCTTCCCCTTTCTATCTGTAGATTTTGTTCCCCAAACCTGGTCACACAGCATCCTGCACCTTGGCGTCCCATGTAAGGGACTCTGCAAGCTTGTTGTTCAGCACCGCAGTGTTACCTCTTGGCAAGCTGTGAACCTGTCGCCTCATCAGGAGCATTCGAGGGTGCTTGGAAGCATGAACTCTGGGGTGCGTTTTTTTTTTTTTTTTTTTTTTTTTTTTGGTTATTTTAATTATGTGATGCTGTTAAGCTTACGGATATGCAGTTGATTTTTTAAAAAGCTTAACTAGGAATCTTTCTGAATACTTGTCCTATTTTGAAACTACCTGTCTGGTTTTTTGTTTGGTTTTGTTTTCTTTTCTTTTTTTAATGTCAGAGGAATCTATCTATGTGAATCGAAAGGCACAGGAATCTAGGAACTCTGAGGAATTTATTGTGAAGGATTTTGTTAGGGGGTTGACAGAGAAAGGAAAGTGTAAGTTTGGAAGAAGGCGTGTGGGGTGGTGGCGAGCGCTGCAGGCTATGGAAGGTGACTTGGCTTTTCAGTTAGGGGTAGTGGAGAAAGGGGTAGTTGCTTGTAAACGAGTTAAGAGCATTCAGTGTGGAGATGTTAAACCCATTTTAGGATCGCTTGGTTTCCTGGTGGGTGGAATGTGGGAACAGAGCCAGAGGTAGGAGCTAAACCAAAAGGAGGGACCCATGAACTCTGCAGCCGACCGATCAGAGAATCAGGCAGGTGGAACCTACCGACCTGGGCAGAGGTAGGCCTCACGCAGCTGGATCCGACCCTCTAACTCTGCCCTTTTGGAGTGGAAGGTCTGATTGGTGTAGCTGCTCTGCATAGGCAGGACAGTGACTGTTCACTAACTCTTGTTAAGTTACATACAGTGTATAGCTTTCCCCCACAGGTGATTTTCAAAGTTGAGACGGAATTTGGGTAGGGGCAGCTGTTTTTCCCTTGATTGTTAGCTAGGATATTTATCAAGTAAACTTTGGTGACAATCACTGTCTTCCCTTTTATTCCTCCTTTCCTTTTCCTTTCTTCCCTTTTTTCTTTCCTTCCCTTCTGTCTCCCACCCTACCTTGTTCTTTTCCTCCCTCCCTCTCTTCCTCCCTCCCTCCCTCCCTCCCTCCCTCTCTCTCCCTCTCCCTTTTCTACATTGAAATCTGTTCTTACATAATATAGAACAGGGCTATTGAATAAAGACCCAATCCTAGCAGATCTTTAGTTCTAAAGGGCAACTTGACTGTGAGTAGGAGGGCCCCCAAGAAAGGGAGGAAAGTCCACACCCAGCTAACCACACAACAGGGCTTCGTTATGGAAATATTTTAACAAAAGTACGTGTTATTACCAACCAAAGAAATGCATGTGCAATAGAAGCCTTCCTTAAAACAGGCTAAATAACCTCATTTTATGCAGCAGTTTAATCTGAGAGCAGAGGGAAAGGTGTGCAGTGGTTCCAGAGGGGCCCTTATATTCTATTTTTAGTCTAGATATTTTTTGTTTATAAATTCCCAAGGAATTGTTAACACTTTGGTGACACCTAATGGATTCTTTTTGAAATTCCAAGGTGCTTCAGTTCTTTGCCTAAGTGAACTGTGCCTTTTATTGCATTTCTGTTCCTCTCTTGGTGGCTCTTCTGACTTTTTGGAGAATACCCATCTTGTTGGAGGCAGACTTAAGTTGTTATGCTGCGCCACACAATTTATTGAGACAATCGTATCTTCCTAAGCATTTAAGGAAAGTTGAGAAAAATAGAATTAGCAGCTATAAAATATGTATGGCACATCTTGTTTAATTTTGCATGTAACTTGTCTTTAGTACATTGAGGTTTTAGTGACATTGTCATCCAACACTTTACCTTTATTGTTCAGGGAATGCCTTTGTGATTTTTTTTACTGGTTTTACTATTCAGACTATGGCCTAGGTTTGAATATATGGTTATTACCACCTGGTTTTTTAATTATTCATCCCAGTAAACTTATATTTTGTGAAGCATTTGTTCCTCAGATTAAGACACTGTTAGAACCTAAAGTAGTAGCTGATGGGTATCTGTGAATTTTTTTTTTTTTTTTTTTTACTTGAAGTAGATTGTCTGAATAGGCATCCTCATCTGTATTTATCCAGAACCTTGCTCACTGTCATGTGCACTACAAATTGCAATTTGGAAACTTACTGTATTGAAATTCTGTCAGTTCATGGTTCTTGAAGACTGATGTCCTTTCCCAAACACTGGTTACTGCAGCAGCATTTTTAATGTGTAAGTGAAGAAAAAAGGCCACTGAGGCCAAAGATTTTTTAAGAATCATTGTACAAATCGTTATGTTAAACTATCTAAGCTTTGCTGTAATACTATTTTCTCTTCAATATGTGATGGTACAGGAAAGATGTTAAATGAAGGGGTAGTATTGCAGGAGAGCATTTTAAATGGCAGAAGTAAAAAGTTATAATATTTATAATTTTGATGGGTTTAAGTTTATTTTTGTAGGGAAGATTTTTCTCCCCTAAAATAGTTTCTAGAATGGCAAAATTGTTTCCATTATTAAAAATTGAAGTTATTAGTTGTTTGTGTTTATTTATGATAATATGCTAGATTTAAAAAGGTCACAGGAGTGGGCTGAGCTGCTTTTGCAGATACACAGGGACACATGCTGCAATGCAACAACTTTACTAGGTTTGCGTGGGTCATATTTGTTCTCCCAGATGTCATTTTCTCTTTGCCTTATCCTCTGAGGAAAAATAACCCTAAGCTCACACAGCATATTCCAATTTATTTAAAACAATTGATTTAATTTTTGAAATATACACATTTAAAAGTATATAAAGCATGCAAAAGAGGATGGAGGCCGAGAGTGAAAAAATAAAAATAAAAAAGCATGCAAACAGTTTAAAGGATTATTATATAAAATGGACACCCCATGACCATTACCAAAATAGAACCTTGTCAGTTCTTTAGAAATCCTCTCCCTCCACCCCTGTTCTTGCCCTGAGGTCTCCTACCCCTGAAACATACCACTTCAACATAAAGTGAGTATTTGTATTTTTTTGTTCACCATGACTGCCTTACACAGATGGGATGGAGAGTGTCTGGGGAACCACAGGGACGATGGAGTTCCGCCCTGTGCGCACCTGCACCTCGGCTTTGTGCCATGGTGTTCAGCTTCCTTGCCTGCTGTTGGGAGTGTTTTTACTACTACACTGCCCCCTGGAGGGGCTGATGAAATAGGAGCAAGGCTGGCACCAGGTGGTAGAGGCCTTTCACGTACCATAGCTGCTGTCAAAAATACTGGGACAGAAAATTATGGCTCTGTATAATTTTGCTTTTCTACTGAAATATTCAGAGGAATCAGGTTTGGGGGTTCTACTTGGGTTACTACCCAAGGTGCGTGGGGAATGTTTGGGAATTTTTATATTTTTATCCTTTTTTTTGGAGATGGAGTCTCAGTATGTCACCCAGGCTGGAGTGCAGTGGCATGATCCTGGCTCACTGTAACCTCCACCTCCCAGGTTCAAGTGATTCTCCTGCCTCAGCCTCCCTAGTAGCTGGGATTACAGATGCCTGCCACCACACCCGACTAATTTTTTTTTTTGTATTTTTAGTAGTGACGGGGTTTCTCCATGTTGGCTAGGCTGGTCTCAAACTCCTGACCTCAAGTGACCAACACACCTCGGCCTCCCAAAGTGCTGGGATTGCAGGTAGTACTTTTTTTTTTTTTTAAGTCAATTTTTATTACTAAAAAAAAAACTTTTTTTTTTTTTTTTTTGAGATAGAGTTTCACTCTGTCTCCCAGGCTGGAGTGCAGTGGCACAATCTGGGCTCACTGCAACCTCCACCTCCTAGGTTCAAGTGATTCTCCTGCCTCAGCCTCCTGAGTAGATGGGATAACAGGCGTGTGCCACCACACCTGGCTAATTTTGGTATTTTTAGTAAAGACGGGGTTTCACCCTGTTGGCCAAGGTGGTCTCAAACTCCCGACCTCAGGTAATCTGCTGGCCTTGGCCTCCCACAGTGCTGGGATTACAGGCATGAGCCACCGTGCTTGGCTCACATGAATAGTTATTGAAACAACAGTTATCAATTGGTGACAAATTTGGAGACACTGTCAGATAACGCTAATTAGGTGTTTTGTTTTATTGAAAGAAGGGGGCCGGGCACGGTGGGTCATGCCTGTAATCCCAGCACTTTGGGAGGCCGAGGCGGGCTGATTTCTTGAGGCCAGGAGTTCAAGACCAGGTTGGCCAACATGGCAAAACCTCTTCTCTGCTAAAAATATAAAAATTAGCCAGGCGTGGTGGCACACGACTGCTGTCTCAGCTACTCAAGAGGCTGAGGCAGGAGGATTGCTTGAACCCGGGAGGCGGGGGCTGTAGTGAGCCGTGATTGCGCCACTGTACTCCAGCCTGGGCAACAGAGCAAGACTCTATGTCAACAAAAAAAAAAAATGAGGGTGGTGGTGAAGGTCTACACTATAGTAGCCAATGCCAACAAAGTGCTTACCATGTGCTAGGCATTTTTCTGAAATGCTTAATATGTATATTAACTCATTGACTCCCCCATGACGTTACCACACTATTACTTCATATCCCTTTTTTCACAGATGTGGAAACGGACATGTTGAGGTTTAGCAGCTTGCTCAAGGCCACTGTGTGAGTGAGTGGCAGAGCCGGGCACTGCCCCGTTTCTCTACCATCTTTTCCTGTAAGTGCTCTCTAGTTTCTCAGTTAAATCGCCTATTGAGTAAAGGAGCAAAAGTCTGTTAAATTGCCGTAATGGACAGTTCACCCAGAAGCGTAACTGTTCTGGTGCCATTGGGGTTTGTTGATATCAGTGTGTTCTCATCCATTTTGGTTCATTTATCATTTCATTTAGGTGATTATACTAAGTCACATAGAATGAAATGCTAACCTGTGCTTTCTTTTTATTTTTTGGGATGGGGTCTCACCTTGTCATCCAGGCTGGAGCATAGTGGCGTGATTATGGCTCACTGCAGCCTTAACCTCCTGGGCTTAAGAGATCCTCCCATCTCAGCCTCTCAAGTAGCTGGGACTACAGGTGCCTGCCACCACATCCAGCTAATTTTTTTTCATTTTTGTAAAGATGGAGTCAGGCTATATTACCCACGCTGGTCTCAAACTCCTGGGCTTAAGTGATCCTCCTGCTTTGGCCTCCTAAAGGGCTTGGATTACAGCCACCATGCCCAGCCTGGACCTGTGTTTTCATTTAGAGGTTCTGTTGCATGGGGGAAATAACACGGCAGGTAACCAAACTTAGTGGTCTCACTGCAGTTGGTAAGACAATTCTCCTGGAACCACCAGAAGAACAGCTTCAGTACTACAGAGTGCAATAGGAGCCACAAAACTTGTGCAAAGGTTTGACTCATGGGACCATTCCCCCAAACAAGGCTCATCCTCTGCAGAGACACTAGGAGGTAAGTATTCAAAGTCTAAAGCGTACGCTTGTGTGGTGTGACTCACTACTTGCTTAATTGAATGTACAAGAAAGAAGTTTTATATAAGGATAAAGGTGGGGGGGCAGGTGTGGTGAAGGCTAGAATAGGAGGGAGTGGGGACTAGCTGGGTTATATACCAACAACTCTGAAGCTAAATCATTTATTCCATCTGCAGGCTTGGATCTGGGTTTGGGTTTTTGTTTTTTGTCTTTTGGGTTTTTTTTGTCTGTTGGTTTTGGTTTCATTTTGTTTTGTTTTTTGACAAGTCTTTCCCTATTCTAGGAGATGAGAATAGCAGGGCACAGGATAGACCCCTTTGATCTTAAATAGTGTTTCCAAAGGATGATTGTGGTTCTCACGTGTTTGGCTGAGGCTGCATTTAGCATCAAGTGAACTCTGAAAGCTCCTCTCTTCTTCTTGTTTCTGAGAAATGTGAGCACCTTTAAGTATTATTTACACACAAAAAGCAAAACATCGGGGCTCTTTGTAAACTTTTTTCAAAAGAAATTGGGATTTGACTGTGTTTTGGGGAGGGAGTTATTTCAATCAGGAGAGTTCATTTTTTTCTCTTTCTAAACGAGGAGTTCCGATTACAATGCGCCTGGGTCATTAAGGTCATCTATCTGGTTTGTGTTTGCTGGCATATGTACTGCGGGCTGTTGAGCCACGCTTTGTGGACACGTGGGATTCATTAAGCCCTCTGTGGTTCCTGTCTCTGAAGTGGCTTTCTAGGGAGGCTCTGCTCTAGAGGGTTTTTCCATTTACAGGTGCAATAAAATTTGTTTAAATTCTAAAAATTCTGAAGCAGCAAACTTTAGTGCCTTGCCAAAACTTAGAATTCTTGAATTACTGCTGTTGCAGGCAGGGAGGTAACAGCTTAAATTCAAACCTTTTACTCAGAACTATAAATGGTGTCTTCAGATTCTTTTAAAGATGGTGAACATTTCAAATCTTTTTCTTGCATATGTGATCTTTACAAGGAAAACATTCATAGTCAATTTTGTTTAGGTCAGATTGAGCATTTCGAGGCCTTATCAATAAAAGATGCTTGACTGAGCGGTTAAGGGCAACCATAGAAACAGGAACATAAAGACCAGCTTTCAGAAAACTTCCAGTTCTTTTTTTTTTTTTTTTTTTTTTTTTTTTTTTTTTTTTTCAGACAGAGTCTCGCTCTGTCGCCCAGGCTGGAGTGCAGTGGCTCGGTCTTGGCTCACTGTAGCCTGCGCCTCCCAAGCTCAAGTGATTCTCCTGACTCAGCCTCCCAAATAGCTGGGATTACAGGCACCCACCACCACGCCCAGCTAATTTTTGTATTTTTAGTAGAGACAGGGTTTCACCATGTTGGCCAGGCCGGTCTTGAACTGCTAACTTCAGGTGATCCACCAGCCTTGGCCTCCCAAAGTGCTGCGATTACAGAGGTGAGCCACTGTGCCCAGCCATCAGAAAACTTCCAGTTCTATCGCCTTTATCTAGATACAGTTTGTATAGGAGTTTGTGTGTGCTGGGGAAGGAAGTGGGCTTTAAGGAAGATAAGGGTGTAGTGGTGTCAGGGAGGCCAGAAATAATGTCCCCTTTATCATGGAAAGTTATTTGTTATGAAGGTGGTAGTTAGGAAAAGGCAATGTTTAGTATCTGTTGGAAGAGATTTCAAGACAAAATGGGGTTACCACACTATTTCTTCACAGACTGCCTTCGGAACCATGGAAGGTGCTGAATTTCGTTTTTTCGAGATAGGTCTTGCTCTGTTACACAGTAGCGTGATCATAGCTCACTAAAGCCTCTAGTTTCTAGGCTCAAGCAATCATCCCACCTCAGCCTCAAGTTGCTGGGACTAGAGGGGCATGCCACTATGCCCAGCAAATTTTTTAATTTTTTTGTGGAGATGAGGTCTGGCTATGTTGTCCAGGCTGGTCTCGAACTCCTGGTCTCATGATCTTTCTGTCTTGACCTCTCAAGACATTAGGATTATAGGCGTAAGCCACTGCCCAAGCTGATTTTTTAAAGGCCGATTTTTCTGTTCCCTGACTCTGAAGCTACTTAATCTGAATCTCTGGTACTGGCCCCTGAGAATCTGCCATTTTAATAAGTGCCCCATATTTTTTCAAATGCCAACTGCAAATCCTAGAGCTCTACAGAGAGTTTCTGGGGCTGAAGGGATACATCATTGTGCACAGAGTATTTCCCTCATACCCCTTGTTTTGAAATTTTAAATAAATTACTTCCAAATTGAGAGTAATGACTAGCCTGCAAAGAGGCTTTCTGACCTGCCTCACTTAGCCCTGGAAAGGACAATTCTATATACCCTGTTCCCCTGGACCATGGCTAATTGGATCTTAGACCTCCGCTGAAAGGCCATTGATCAACTAGATTTTCTCAATATTTTATTTATTTATTTATTTAGAGACAGAGTCTCGCTCTGTTGCCCAGGCTGGTGTGCGGTGGCGTGATCTTGGCTCACTACAGCTCCACCTCCACCTCCACCTCCACCTCCCAGGTTCAAGTGATTCTTGTCCCTTACCCTCCCAATTAGCTGAGATTACAGGTGCCCACCACGACGCCTGGCAGATTTTTTTTTTTTTTTTTTTTTTTTAGTAGGGATGGCGTTTCGCCATGTTGGCCAGCCTGGTCTCAAACTCCTGGCCTCAGGTGATCTGCTCGCCTCGGCCTCGCAAAGTGCTGGGATTACATGCGTGAGCCACCATGCCCGGCCATAGGGAAACTTGTGGCCAGCTACTTGGGAGACTGAGACAGGAGAATCTCTTGAACCCAAGAGGCAGAGGTTGCAGTGAGCCGAGATTTCGTCACTGTACTCCAGCCTGGGTGACAGAGTGGGACTCCCTCTCAAAAAAAAAAAAGTAATAATTACTCTTATTACTCTTATTCTGTTTTCTCTCTCTCTCTCTACATATATGTATGCATGTATGTATGTATGTATGTATGTATGTAGTGACCTCTATTACCTATCGGCTAGCTTCAAAGAAGCTTGCCAAATGACAAGTGCTGATATTGCTGCTGCTACCAACTTCATAGGTCTTTCAGGAATTTACTATTTACAAGTGTCTGCAGTATGAAGCTTTAATGCATATGATCTATAATATTCTGACCTAACATTTAAGCTTCCACATTATTGGAAACACAGGTCTACATGTGGTCCTTCTTTCCCTCTTTCCCTCCCTCCTTTCTATCTTATTTAATGTCCTTGTATCCTGTGATATCTGTACTCTTTTTTTTTTTTTGAGATGGGGTCTCGCTCTGTTGCCCAGGCTGGAGTGCAGTGACACAATCTCGGCTCACTGCAAGCTCTGCCTCCTGGGTTCACGCCATTCTCCTGCCTCAGCCTCCTGAGTAGCTGGGACTACAGGCACCCACCACTACGCCCAGCTAATTTTTTTGTATTTTTTTTAGTAGAGGCAGGGTTTCACCATGTTAGCCAGGATGGTCTCGATCTCCTGACCTTGTGATCTGCCCGCCTCGGCCTCCCAAAATGCTGGGATTACAGGCGTGAGCCACCGCCCCGGCCTATTTATTTTTTAATTGAGATGGAATTTCGCTCTTTTTGCCCAGGCTGGAGTGCAATGGCACCATCTCGGCTCATTGCAACCTCTGCCTCCTGGGTTCAGGTGATTCTCCTGCCTCAGCCTCCCAAGTAGCTGGGATTACAGGCATACGTCACCACGCCTGGCTAATTCTGTATTTTTAGTAGAGACGGGGATTTCTCCATGTTGGTCAGGCTGATCTCGAACTCCCGACCTCAGGTGATCTGCCCGCCTCGGCCTCCCAAAGTACTGGGATTACAGGCATGAGCCACTGCACCTGGCCTTTTTTTTTTTTTTTTTTTTTTTTTTCTTCAAGTCTGCACTGCCTGGTCCCATGACCCACCCCCTAGAACTGGGTAGATTATGATGAGTGAGAACATCATGAACTCTGTTATGAAAATCAGAGTCCATGTGTAGTATAAACTGTTAAGTGTCATAGAGATAAAATTCAGTGTACTATGAGTGTATAATTTAGGAGGACAGAGAAGGTGTCCTTGAGAAAGTGATTTAGAGCTGAGATCTTGAGGAGGAGGAGGAGGGGTTACCTAGAATAACTTATATGAACATGTTCTGCATGGTGGGGACTGGTGTCTGAGGTCTTTCTTTTTGACAGTGTGTTTTATCAGGATTACTCTTGCTGGTTCCCCGCCCCCCCATGGCAAAAACCTCAATTACTTTTGTACCAACCTATAATATTATAAGCAAAGAACTTTAGGCCTAAATAATTCTCCTCACGTTAAGAATTCATCTTTGGCAAGGGTGGAGTTAAAATTAACAATGGCAGGCCGGGCGCCGTGGCTCCTGCTTGTAATCCCAGCACTTTGGGAGGCTGAGGCGGGAGGATCACCTGAGGTCAGGAGTTCTAGATCAGCCTGGCCAACATGCACCTAGCTGGGCACGGTAGTGCCCAGCTCTCAACTACTTGGGAGACTGAGGCAGGAGAATTGCTTGAACCAGGGAGATGGAGGTTGCTGTGAGCCGAGATCGCATCACTGCATTCCAGCCTGGGTGACAGAATAGGACTCTGTCCCCTCTGCCCTCTCCCCAAAAAATTTTACAATGGCAATTGCTCTGGCTCAAACGTATTTTTTCCCCTTGTAAAATGGAGAGGACATTACTTGTTTGCCTACCTCACAGGGCTGCTGTGAGGACCAAATAAGATCGGGAATGTGCAAGTATCTTGTGCATTGTAATTCCTGGTGTAGTGTGAGATGGTATTATTTTCCAACTATTTGTGCCTACAGTAATGTGGCTGTTTCACTTCTGGGCCAATGATAGATGCTTATCTATCATTCTAGAGGCATCCTAGGTGCCAGTTTCCAAGATGGACATTTTTCCAAGCAGAAAGGGTTTTGTTTTGTTTTCTTTTCTCTTAAAAATTCATGGCCGGACGTGGTGGCTCACGCCTGTGATCCCAGCACTTTGGGAGGCCAAGGTGGGTGGATCGCCTGAGGTCAGGAGTTTGAGACCAGCCTGGCCAACATAGTGAAACCCTGTCTCTACTAAAAAAAATAGAAAAATAGCTGGGCGTGGTGGCAGGCACCTGTAATCCCAGCTACTCGGGAAGCTGAGGCAGGAGAATCGCTTGAACCTGGGAGGCGGAGGTTGCAGTGAGCCAAGATTGTGCCATTGGACTCCAGCCTGGGCAACAAGAGCGAAACTCCGTCTCAAAAAAAATAAAAAATAAAAAATTCATGCTAAGGGAAGGAAATAGAGTTAAAAGCAAAACATTCAAGATTCTTAGGGTGATTGGTAGGCCAGATCGTTTAGTGCCTTGCCTTGTGCTCCCTAAAAATACAGTCACAAAGTGTTCTTTCTTCCTTGACAAGATAGAGCCCAAATGCTCAGAGCAGCTGGGACCGGGGATGCCCAGGTTTTCATATCAACGTAAGGCACAGAGTGATGTTGCATGATCCAGACGGCTGTGTGTCGGTGCAGTCGGGGGCCTTGACTTTTGTTTCTAGTCCATGTTTTTATGCATGTAAATTCTCCCCTAGATAGTAATCTCCTTGGAGACTGGACCATATCTTCAGTTCACTTTGCATCTCTCCTAGCCGCAGGGCACAGCATCTGTGGGACTAAACATTTCATAGACATGTCTGGAAACAGCCAGTTGGGCAGCTTTGAGACGGGAAGGTAGCCCTCTACAGAGAGACCTGGAGCTGCAGCTTCCTGCCGCTCCTCATCAGCCAGTGTTCACCTTTGGCTGAACTCTTAAACAGGACCTTCGTTGGCATTACAGGAAGGAGAGGGGCCAGGATGGTTGCAGGCCAGAGTGTTGTTATCCCCTGCTGTGCAGAGGACCAGACGTGGCATCATGGGCTTCACCCTCTGTGGGAGCGTTGATGGGCATTGAGCTTTAGGCTGAAGCCTGCCCTGATAGATGACAAAGTGAGTAGTCACTTGCTCTAGACTGCTGGAAACAACCCGAGTTGTTGTGTTGATCTCAGGCCTAATTAGTGTGCTGCTCACCTAATCTGGGAGACGCTGGGTAAAAGGGACTGCGAGGAAATGTACACGAAGCAGCCCCTTTCTTAGGGACTTAAGTGGGAACAGAATCAATTGTGCATCTGAGCTACTTTCCCATCGTTGGGTGGAGGAAGGGAGAAGTGACTGATGGTCTTGATTTGGACAACAGGTGCCTTGGAAACCCAGCCAGAATCTTGGCGTGCTGCAGCTGCTGAGGGGCCGCTCTCCCAAGCTGCAACTCTCCCTTGCACCAGCTTTTGGGAGTTACAAAGACCGACTAGAGAGACTTTGGACTCATGACTGGAGCCTGCCAGCCAAGAGTCCATTAAAATATTTTCCAACATGTGCTGAGAACATTTTAGCAACCATTCCAACAAAGAAGCTTCCACTTGGTTTTAGTAACAATAGCTAGGAACCAGTGCTTATTTCTGTTATTTCAGTATGTAATGTACATATTTTCCCCCACTTTGGAGACAATCTGAGCCTCTACCGCTGGACAGCTCTGCTCTACCCTGTAGTAAAAAGGGCTCCCTGCTCGATGCACTGGAAGCCGATACCATGACACTGGGTTTTTTGTTGTTTTTGAGAAAAGCTTTATATTATATATAAGTCGACTCACAAGGAGATAGGAGTGGAGTGTCAAGCTCAAATATTTCTCCCTGTGCTGTCTTTAAGGCAGGTAGTAATTTTATTAGAAAAGATTAGACAGGCATGCTGGAGCATGCCTGTAGCATGCCTGTAGTCCCAGCTGCTTGGGAGGCTGAGGCAGGAGGATCATTTGAGCACAGGTGGCATTGCACTCCAGCCTAAGTGACAGACTGAGACCCTGTCTCCAAAAAAAAAAAGAAAAAAAGAAAAGATTTAGGCCAGGCACCATGGCTCATGCATCTAATCCAAGCACTTTGGGAGACTGAGGTGGGAGGATCACTTGAGGCCAGGAGTTCAAGGACAGCATGGGAAAACATAGTGAGATCCCATTCCATTTCTACAAAAAAATTTTAAAAATTAGCTGGGTGTGGTGCCACGTGCCTGTGTCCCAGCTACTCGGGAGGCTAAGGCAGGAGGATTGCTTGAGGCTGGGTGGTTGAGGCTGCAGTGAGCCATGATCACAATACTGTACTCCAGTCTAGGCAACATAGCAAGCCCATGTCTCAAACCACCCCTGCAAAACCCCCAAAACAGAGAGACCAATCTCTACAAAAAAAAGGAGTTTGGGGGTGGATACTGGGATTAGCAGGTGCTTGGTGGAAGGAAAAGGGAAGTCTGGAAAGTCCATGGGTGCATGTAGTTATTTCTTTATGCAAACTCATTGGTCAAAGGTGCAAATTTGGGGAGTTCGTGTGAAATATGCAGTGGAAATTCAGGCTGTGACGTCAGCAGACTCATTCTACGCAAAATCTAGTTAGCTAGTTTTCTTTTAAAATCTGCTATCCTGTAAATTCAAGAATTTTTGTTACTGTTTTTTAATCCTTTGGGGGCACAGTTTTAATTTTAGCTTTTTATTTTTATTTATTTATTGTTTTTGAGATGGAGTTTCACTCTTGTTGCTCAGGCTGGAGTGCAGTGGTGCGATCTTGGCTCACTACAACCTCCACCTCCTGGGTTCAAGCGATTCTCCTGCCTCAGCTTCCTGAGTAGCTGGGATTACAGGTACCTGCCAGCATGCCCGGCTAATTTTTGTATTTTTAGTAGAGACGGGGTTTCACCATGTTGCCCAGGCTGGTCTCGAACTCCTGACCTCAGGTGATCCACCTGCCTTGGCCTCCCAAAGAGCTGGTATTACAGGCATGAGCCACCATGCCCAGCCAGTTTTAGTTTTTTAGCAAGTTCTTTTCTTATCTGCTATCCTGTAAGCCCAAGAATTTAGTCATTTTTCTTTAACTTTTTGGGGCACGGTTTCACTACAGGTACCTACAGTTGGGTATTGGGTGGGTGCAAAAGTAATCGCGATTTTTTGTCATTGGCAAAACTTTTGCACCCGCCTAATAGATTTGGCAAAAAGGCTGGCCCAGTTTCTCTCAGTAAACCAGCTTTGGTCATTGTATTAGTTATATATTGCTGCGTATCAAGTTGCTCCCAAACCAGCAGCTTACAACAGCATTAAACATTTTTTAGGCTGGGCGCAGTGGCTCACGCCTGTAATCCCAGGACTTTGGGAGGCCGAGGCGGGCGGATCACCTGATGTCAGTAGTTCAAGACCAACCTCAACATGGAGAAACCCCATCTCTACTAAAAATACAAAATTAGCCCGGCGTGGTGGTGCATGCCTGTAATCCCAGATACTCGGGAGGCTGAGGCAGGAGGATTGCTTGAACCTGGGAGGCAGAGGTTGTGGTGAGCCGAGATCGTGCCATTGCACTCCAGCTTGGGCAACAAGAGCGAACTCCATATCCAAAAAAAAAAAAAAAAAGCAAACAAAAAACATTTTTTAGATCACGTTATTATATTCTGTGGGTCAGGAGTCTAGTAGCAGCTTAGCTTGATGGTCCTTGCTTGGTCTCTCACGAGGCTGCAGTTATGATGGCTAGGGCTGCAGTCATCTGAAGTCTTGACTGGGGCTTGGAGGATCTGCTTCCAAGGTGGCTCTCTCACATGCCTGGCAAGTTGGGGCTGGTTGTTTTCAAGAAGCTTCAGATCCTCACCACGTGGACCTCACCAAAGATCTACTTTGGTGTGGCAATAGTTTTCTCCCAGAGTTATCCAAGAGAGAGCAAGGCAGAAGTGGCCATGTCTTTTAGGACCTAGTTGTGGAAGTCACACAGCATCACAGGTGCCCTATTATACTGGTCACATGGACCAACCCTGATGCATCGTGGGAGGAAACTGCACAAGGATAATTAGGCGCCATCTTGGAGGCTGGCTATCACAGCCATGCTGGAAACAGTTAAATGAGGCATACAGAGAGGAGCCCTCTTTTTACTTGTTTTCTGCCAGCAAGGCTATAGTGCAGGACGAGAAGACACTTGAATGGCAGTGGCACCTTCTCATCTTAGTCTGAAACCATTGTTTCCCTGTAAGTACAGGTATGAGAGACGAGTTCTCTTTTCAGTCTACATAATAATGTCCTGGAGGAATAGAATAATTCCCTTTTATAACTAAGCTCACCACCAGGCAGAGTAGGCACTCACATATATAATGAGGTGGGGACACAGCCTCACAGATCATGGTGACAGCAGAGTTAATGGAAAGATGGCTTTGAAACCACATCTTTGAAATTCTGACTCTTCTTTGACGAATTAGCTTTGTGAGTTTGCATAAATTAAGCTGAGGGAAATAAATCTATCTTATGGCGCTGTTTTTATCCTCCCAAAATGATAATTACAAGCATCTTTATATCTCTCCATCCTTTGAGAACCTATCGTCATCAGTTAGAGGTGCAGGTTACGATGACATATATGGATATCAGTCTCACCAGCAGGTGGTCATGAAATCTTCCTCTCAAAGACTAAGATTTAGAACTGTTAAGGCTGGGCGCAGTGGCTCATGCCTGTACTCCCAGCACTTTGGGAGGCCGAGGCAGGCGGATCACGAGGTCAGGAGTTGGAGACCATCCTGGCCAACATGGTGAAACCCTGTCTCTACTAAAAATACAAAAATTAGCCTGGCATGGTGGCAGCTACTTGGGAGGCTGAGGCAGGAGAATTGCTTGAACCCGGGAGGTGGAGGTTGCAGTGAGCCGAGATTGCGCCATTGCAATCCAGCCTGGGCGACAGAGCAAGACTCCGTCTCAAAAAAAAAAAAAAAAAGATTTACAACTGTCATCTACTCTACCATATTCCAGGAGCTAGCTCCCATGTCCCACATCTAAATCTTGTCTTATTCAGTGATTCTAGGCCATCAGTAGACATCTCAGCACAATGCTTTTAGCTTGTATCCTTTGGGCTCTCTGGTTGTCAGCCTCAACAGACTTTCGTGTACACATATGACCAGCCCTTTATATCCACTGGTGGTGGCTGGGTGCAGTGGTTCATGCCCATTATCCCAGCACTTTGGGAGGCCAAGGCAGGTGGCTCTCTTGAGCCCAGGAGTTCAAGACCAGCCTGGGCAACATGGCAAAACCCCGTCTCTATAAGAAATACAAAAATTAGCTGGGCACAGTGGTGTGTGCCTATAGTCTCAGCTACTTGGGAGGCTGAGATGGGAGGATCAGTTGAGCCTGGGAGACAGAGGTTGTGGTGTGCCAAGATAGGGCCACTGCATCCAGCCTGGGCAAAAGAGCGAGACACTGTCTCAAAAAAATAAAAATAAATCCACTGGTGGTAGAGGAAGATGAAACAAACCTACTTCTGTAGGGAATTTGGTTCTACAGGGCAGGGTCCAGTTTCAGTGGGAATAGCTGGCATAAGTTAAAAAAAAAAAGGATCTAATGGAGTCTGTATCTATCTTCACTCCGAGTGTATGCAAGTGAAGATTCTCTTCCTCCTTGTTGATGGCTTGACTGTGATGTAATCAAATTTCCAATGTTTAGGATGGTAATTTAGTGACTTTACGGGTGCTCTGTACCATCTTGCATTTCTATTAGTATTTGGCCAGTGATCACAGGGGCTCTCCTTTCTCTTCCACCTTTCTCTAGTATTTAGACAAAGGCCAGACCAGGTAGCTCTCAAAACTAAATCTGACTCGATGCTTAACCTTGTTATCCTTTCCCTTTTCATCACTTTGACTTGATGTCTTGTCTTGAAATATGGAAGGCCAGCACCCACTTCTCTTTCCCATGTTTCTTTTGGCCTTAGGTCCCAGGTAAAAAAAAAAATCTCACTTAAGCATTTAGGTCTGCAATTGCTATTCTTGGCCTGATCTAGCATTCAAGCCCTTCTGGAGGGGGAAGAAACATCCAGCCAGGTGATCCCCTGCTACTGAACAGCTGACAGCTGTTGGGAGAGGCAATCCACTATGAACCCCAAGCATCCTTGCACCTCCTGGCTGGATATGCCAAGAACGCAAGGTCCTGACCATTTTTTTGAGATAGAGTTCCACTCTTGTAACCCAGGCTGAAGTGCAGTGGCGCAATCTTGGCTCACTGCAACCTCCGCCTCCTGGGTTCAAGCAATTCTCCTGCCTCAGCCTCCCAAGTAGCTGGAATTATAGGCGCCTATCACTGCGCCTGGCTAATTTTTGTATTTTTAGTAAAAATGAGGTTTCACCGTGTTGGCCAGGCTGACCACTTTTTATGCTGGCCGTCCCTCAGGGTTGTCTGTAGTGAGCAGTTTGAGGGATAAGTTAACGTCTTCTTCTGGAACAAAGAGCAGCCTCGCTTAGTGCTTGCTATAAAACAGCAGGCTCAGCTGGGTGTGGTGGCTCACACCTGTAATCCCAGCACTTTAGGAGGCCCAGGCGGGCGGATCACTTGAGGTCAGGAGTTTGAGACCAGCCTGGCCAACATGGCAAAACCCCGTCTTTACTAAAATACAAAAAAGCCAGGCGTGGTGGTGTGTGCCTGTAATCCCAGCTACTCAGGAGGCTGAAGCACGAGAATCGCTTGAACCCGGGAGGCGGATGTTGCAGTGAGCCAAGATTGCGCCACTGCACTCCAGCCTGGACGAAGCCTCCCCAAGCCTAATGTTCTTTTCCTGTAACAAAACCCACTGCATGTGCAGGCCATCCCTCTGGGCCCTTTGCATCGTATGAACTGACAGGCTCTTACTGCTTGCTGTGCTGTACTACAGTCCTTTGTCTTTATCCCAGGAATCTCATAACAGACCTACTTAATTAGCTTGCAAGAAGGGTACAAATCCCAGACCCTAATAAATGACCTTAAAATTGTGATATATCCAAATTCCCTATTTTTCATTTTTACAATTTAAATATTTTTTATAGCGACAGAGTCTCGCTATGTTGCCCAGGCTGGTCTTCCAACTCCAGAGCTCGAGTGATCCTCCTGCCACGGCCTCTTAAAATGCTGAGATTAAAGGTGTGAACCATTGCCCCTGGCCCAAATCACCTGTTTTTCTGATAGTAATCTGGCAATTTTAAGAGTGTCTAACATTGTTTTCTATGTGGTCTTCAGAATTGCCAAGATATGAGGCAACATATAAGCTCTGGAGTTGGCAAATTATGACCTACTTGTTTTTGAAAATAAAATTGCATTGGAACACAGCCACACTCTTATCCATTGTCTATGGCTACTTTTGTGTTATAACAGCAGAAGTAAATAGCTGTGACAGTGAACACATGGCCTGGCAGCCTAAAATACTGGCCGTCTATCCCTTTAAGAAGTTTGTTGACCCCATAAGAAGTCATTTCTCATCTAGAGCAATGGATCACATTGCAAAGCACCTTTGAAGGCGAGCTTAGTCTGTCTGAAAGCCAGCCAAGATAACACTTTTTCTCCAAAGCTGTAAATACATAAAGATTTATCAGGAAATATTTTCTATATGGTGCTTCATTCAGGGGTTATCAATCAGTAGGGGCCACGTATGTAAGAGCTATACAGGTAGAGACTATAGCATCTGACTAGAAAGCCCATTTCCAGTACTAGGTGAGTGATTAAAACAAACTGCATCAGAAGAAAGAAATTACTACTTGTGAACTAAAACAAAGGACACATTCCCACTAGAACAGAAATAAATTTTAATTCATTGAAAAGTGCAGCAGTGAACAGGGTCCTTTTGAAGGGCACTTTCTAAGTCAAATGACTGAGATGACACAGAGCAAGGGCAGAATAGGAACAGAGGATGCAAACACAGGAAGTTACAAAATTCAGTGGGAACTAAGTGGTGGTAAAACTCAAGAACCCAACTCTACCCATCTAATTCCATTGGTGGATCAGTTGAATTAACTTTTGCTTTCTTTAGTATGAATCCTGGGACAACTTTCCTTTAAAAAAGCACTAAACCTTAGTTTAGACACTTAATAAGTTTAAGAACACTTCTCATAGAATAAGGTAAAACTTCCATGGCTATCATTACTATTTTGTACAAGAGCCCTAGTGTTGTCAGTCAATTAAAATGTGTTTGCAGGCCGGGTACGGTGGCTCACACCTGTAATCCCAGCACTCTGGGAGGCCGAGAAAGGTGGATCACCTGAGGTCAGGAGTTCTATCAGCCTGGCCAACGTGGTGAAACCCCGTCTTTACTAAAATTTAAAAATCAGCCAGGTGGGGTGGCAGGCGCTTGTAATCTCAGCTACTTGGGAAGCTGAGGCAGGAGAATTGCTGGAACCCAGGAGGTGGAAGTTGCAGTGAACTGAGATCACACCACTGCACTCCAGCCCGGGTGACAACAGCGAGACTTCATCTCAAACAAAGTGTTTGCAACAGCACCATTTGTCAAATTCAAAGATGCTCAAAAGGTGTTCCCTACTTTGCATGACAGGGAGAGCTTTGTAACAGGAAATTGTATAAGGCAAACTCTCTATTCATTCCTAAGGCCTCTGTTCATTCCTAATGTTTACATGGTTCTCTACTCTGAAGGGCACCAACATGGACCTCACCTTCTTAACGTGGAAAATCAAAATCTAAATGAATACAATTAAAAGGAGGCAGCAAGCTTCTTGCAGTGGGTCCCTTAAACATTATGAAAACATCAGTGCATTGTGTAGTCTGTTATGCTATAAACTGAGGTCTCTTTATGAAAGATTATTTTAGCACAAATTCAGAATGAAGCCAGTCCAAGAAAAAAAGAATTGGAAGCTATTTGAAGGATAGGAAATATACCAAAAATAGAAGAGCGTAGAGAGGGCCGCACCACATCCTACCACGCAAGCACACCCACTGAACTGAGTAAGAGCGGCGTGGCTGAGGTGCCGTCAGCAGCTGACTATGTCACTCTTATGAGTTCTGCTCAGGAACCAGCATAAAACTGAATAATATGACATCACAGTCCAAGACCTGGTAAGAGTTGGTTTCTTTTTATTTGGAAATAACTATGGTCAACTTTCATTAATGTGGAAGTTGACTGATGATAATGTTAAGAATCAAAGTGAAAAAGAAAGCCGATACCCATATTCAACAGTGCTTTCAGTTACAACATTTTTTGAATTTCCTTCTCTAAGACATTCACAGCAGAGGTGTCCATTTCACTTGCCTGTTTCACCTCTAGATACCACCACAGTTGCTGGGATCATGTGAGGTAAAGGAATAAATCCAATGACTGTTAGCCCAACAAGACTATCTGCAATTCTGATAGAAAAGCTACTTTCAGCCATGTCTTTCTTACAAAGTGCTTAAAGCTGGACAGAAGACTTTAAATAAAGCTAAAATCACTTATTGCCTGAGTTGAACAAGTTACAAACCACAGCTCTTCCTCCTCCCCTGCTGTCTCACCACCAATTAGCCTTCTTGTGAGGACAACATTAGAAACCGAACTGGTTTTTGAGCCAAGAAACACAAAAATTTAGGTGTTCTTGGCCAAGCGTGGTGGCTCATGCCTGTAATCCCAGTACTCTGGGAGGCCGAGGTGGGTGGATCACAAGGTCAGGAGTTCACGACCAGTCTGGCCAACATGGTGAAACTCCGTCTCTACTAAAAATACAAAAAATTAGCTGGGCATGGTGGTGCATGCCTATAATCCCAGCTACTCAGGAGGCTGAGGCAGGAGAATCGCTTGAACCCAGGAGGCAAAGGTTGCAGTGAGATGAGATCATGCCATTGCACTCCAGCCTGGGTGACATAGTGAGACTCTGTCCCCCCTTCTCAAAAATAAAAACATTTAGGTGTTCTCAACAGTGAAGAAACCTGAATAGATTTGATTTTGACAGGGGAATACTGATAATGATACAAGACTCCAAAACTCAGGAAGAACCCATCTAAAAGGGAATAAGGTAGGGTAAAGTAGTTGATACTTTGCATCAACTGTAAGAAAATTTTCCATCTTAAATGAAGAGAATGACAGAAAAATGCAGATAGAGCCAACGACTTCATGCATGGAACTGAAATTCAAGCTCCCTGCTGGACAGGCACTTCCTTCCTCTATCCCCGGTACAGCCCTTCCACTTGTCTGTTCAAGAGCCCTGTCTTCAGAAGGCCCTCAGAAGAGACAAACTTCACCAACTCTTGGCAGTTCTTCACTGCTGATGTTCCTAAGCCACTTCATTTTTCAGATCTCAGAGGGGAGTCTCAAGAGAAGGGACCTTGCCTCAATCTTTCCACTGTTAACTGGCACTCCCTGTGGTTGGCAGCCAATGGAAAGTAGATGACTATCACCTTCAAGAGCTACCTGGAATTGGCCTTTATCACAAGCTTACTGCTCTATTTCAGTGCAGCACCAGCCTAGAATTCACAAAAACATGAACAGAGCTTGGGTGACATGTTTTGAATTTGCAACCTTACCACACTTTGATGAACATCATAAAAAAATGTATCTCTACTTATCAATCAACAGTGGTACTTGTTCTTACTCAGATGATTCAGCTCTGATGGTTACTCTTCAAGCCATGTGATGTTAGTATTTTTGATAGTGAAGTGCTCAATCTGAAATGCTACACAGGTCCTCTGATTTTAGGTCAAGCTTATATATCAAAAGGTGTGTGTGTGTGTGTGTGTGTGTCCTAAAGTACTGCCACTTATCTGAATGGGTTTACAAATTCAGACTCTAACCACATGAAGAATAATCAAGAACTGTGGCCCCAGGACAAAAAGAATACAGTGAGAACAAAGACCTCAGGAGTGTCCTTGTCAGCTGAAGGAAGAGACCAGAGACAGCCACTCCTGACACATGGGCAGAGTTCACAGTTTAACACATTGCACGAGGAAGTCAGCTGACTGGGTTGCTTTTTCAAACAGGACTTAAAGCCAGCCCAGAAACTCTTCCAGGTGTGGTCTTGAAGACTAGCTACAGACACCTACTACAATCACTTCATCAGAAAGAGGCGTGCAGGGATCCATCTGCAGAGGCTGTGTGAGGTCGCTACAGAAGATGTTTGGAAAATCTTCGAGTCCTGACACTGCCGCGATTGCTGAACATGAGACGGGGGTCAAACCTGTATCTGGGGACGAAAAACCAAATGTAACATTAGCTCTCACTAGCTTCTCACTCAGAATATTATTCAGTGGAAAGGACAGCAGGAAGGGGTGTAAAAGAAACAAATCACCAGAAGGGACTCTAGTGAGAAAGTCTATGGTACAAAACATGAGCCCTCAACAGTTCCGAACATTTCCATCACCGGTCAGCACACACAAAGTTACACAGTGCAAGTCAAGAGGAGAAAAACAAGTAGGTTAATCTTGAAAGGTGTCAGAAGGCAGCAAGATTTGAGATTTTTTTTCTTTTGAGGGAGTAGGAGTGGATCAACTGTTACATTATTACAGTGCTTGTGTTCGAGTCACCCTTATTTTATTTAATAATGGCTCCAAACCACAAGAGTAGTGGTGCTGCCAATTCAGAAATGCCACAGAGAAGCCATAAAGTGCTTCCTTTAAGTGAAAAAGTGAACGCTCTTGACTTAATAAGGAAAGAAAAAATCGTACAGCAAGACTGCTAAGACCATAAGCATGAGTCATTTCTGGTGGGGGGCTGGCAGGGGGACACAGTCAGTCTGTCGCCCAGGCTGGAGTGCAGTGGCACAATCTCAGCTCACTGCAACCTCCACCTCTCGGGCTCAAGTGATTCTCCTGTCTTAGCCTCCAGAGTAGCTGGGAACACTGGCATGTGCCACCACACCTGGCTAATTTTTTTTTTTTTTTTTTTTTTTTGTAGAGACAGAGTTTCACCATGTTGCCCAGGCTGGTCTAGAACTCCTGGACTCATGTGATCTGTCCGCCTTGGTCTCCCGAAGTGCTGGGATTACAAACGTGAGCCACCGTGCCCGGCCAGGAATGAATCTTCTATCTGTGAAATTATGAAGAAGGAAAAACGAATTCTAGTTTTGCTGCCACACCTTAAACTGCAAAAGTTAGGGCCACACTGCATGACAAAAGCTTAGTTAAGATGGAAAAGGCATAAAATTTGTGAGTAGAAGACATGAACGGAAACATCTTCCGACTGATGACAACTGGGACTGGCACTATCCTTGGGGCTTCACGCATCCACTGTGGGTTCTGGAATAGATCCTCTGTGGATAAGGGGGGACTACTGCATTTTAGAACTGCAATTGACCAATATTTTTTGTAAAGGGCCAGATAATAAATATTTTAGGGTATGGGAGCCATACAGTCTCTGTCCCAACCATTCTCCTTTGCTGCTGAAGCACACAAGCAGCCAAAACCAGGTAAAGCAATGTGTGAGGCTGTGTTCCAGCAGGTGGGGCTAGATCGGGCTCACAGGATCTGGTCTGATGACCCCATTTTGGAGGACTCAACGGGCCCAAATGTTTGATAGGAAAGTAATAATCATGGCTAAGGAATTTAAAACAGAAAATCAGGTTAAGTTTAAGTAGTTCAGGCTAACATCAGCAAAGCCAGCATCTAGAACTTTAGTTATAAGCTTCTAAAATGTGAGGAAGACAATTTGTTGCAGTTAAAAACCAAACAAAATTTGCTTAGGAAATAATGTATTCACTTCCTTATAGGGTGACCCTTGGGCAAATCACAACTGCAAGCTCAGTTTCCTCATTTGAAATTTACCCGTTTGGGCTCTAAGGGCTGTGTGGAAATTCTATGAATTCTAACACTTAGAGCCAGATGTTCAGAAGAAACAGACAGCTGGCTCCATCTACCTTGCACTGGCCAACCAGATGCCAGCCTGGCGATTCCATGTCCTAGCAGTGGTGTGGTCAGGGACTGTTTGGCCACACATCATAATCCAAGAGGTCCAGTCCCTTGACCCTCCATTTAAGATTTAATCAGATGCTGGCTTTAAGTTCCCAGAGTCAGCCAGAGAGTATATGGTTAAAAAACATTAACTGCTATCGACATCTAACTTAATTTGGTTTCGAGCTAAGTAACTGTTGGAAATTGCAAAGTCAGTACATGTAAACTGGAAGTCTTGTGCTTTTATTTTAGGGACTGGACTTCCTATTTCAGGTAACTGGTACCAAGCTAGGATCTATTTCACTAACTTGGAGGAAAGACCAAAGGAAAGACCAATGGTCAAAATTCTTGACCATTCTTATTGTACTAATGGGATTATCCATATAAAAACAGTTATTTCATTTAAGTGATATAAAATAATAAATATTATCTTTTTATATTGTTACCTGGCTTTAGTTTACTGGTGTCCATGCCACTTTGGCACTATATACATTATTTAAAAGCAAACAATGAATAGTCTATCACTGAGTTTTTCTACTCATTCACATTCATTTGTCTCTAATTTGGACTAAAGATAAAATTTAATACAAAGATGGCTAAAAAATTAAGTGATAACTTTCCATCAACTTAGGACATCATTCTTCCCTCTCCTACAGTCTGAAGGTAAGAACTAAAATATTCCTTTCCCAGCGGAAGTTTGATTTTTAAACTTCATGATCTTCAAGCAAAAGATAAATGACAAGCTTCCTGCCACCAGCAGCTCAAATGCATGGTGTACTGACACCCAGTGTTACTGCTGAAAAGTTACTAAGAAGGACCATGTGGGGAACAAATCTGACTTAGCAGGTGGTAGCTAAACATCCTTCATACCTCCATATCGTGCAGTGGGCTTACATATTTCAACATCTGAGTTTACACCTTCTATTTTCATTGTGTGTTTAATATATTAAATTCACCAGCAAACATTCAAGTTTCTGTAGTAGGGGTTTCTGAGAAATGAAACGAAGGCATATACTCTTGGAAGCTCTAGGGAGCAGGGCAGCAGCTTACTTAAAGAAGCCCCAAGTGTCACCAATGCAAACAAGTGGTACCATGACAATAATCACAGCAGGAAAAGAAGAAGAGCCCCATGTTTGGTGGGGAGCAGGGCTGTACCTCTGGCTAAAGTACCAACTGGCAGTGGAGAACAAAAGTTTCAAAAGCTTGACTTTCCCAGCACAACGGGCTGATGCACTAAGAACACAGTATTCCCTCTAAAGCAGAAGAATCATCATCTCACAGCAAAAAGGGCTCCCTTTGCCTTCAAGAACAGCATGGCTACTAGAAAAAACTTGGCCAAGTAAATGAACGGAAAGGAAACTTACCCAGGGTCAAAAACCCCTGGAGTGCGACAGGTTGGCCCAGAACAGGACTGTAACATCATTAACCGATAGTTCATCTTTCCTAAAAGCTCTGGGTCTATGCTTTTAGCAATGTTAGTGATCTGGTCTGGGTCTGCAGTCAGATTATAGACTTCTACAAACACCTAGAGGACACGAAAGAATGGAGGAAAGAAAAGAGCAAAAGTTAGCCGTGAAGAAATACTCTTAACGTGACTTATTCCTAAATGGGAAGGGAGGAGGTAAATAAAAAAAAATCAAGGCCCTGGAGACTCTCAATCTGGTCTCAAGATCCTCAAAGAGCTCACTGCTTCCTTGAGACGAGCGAGCATCTGTTCTGGGGGTTCAGTTGCTTCGGGTCTCCAGCCACATGCTAAAAAGGGGCCCCTGCATACCCTGTGCCTTCAGGCAGAGGCAAGAGGGGGTATGTGCAAGAAATACATTATCTTCTGTAATTAGAACAGAAAGCAGGAGCCTCCAATGGCAAGGTCTCAGAAACAAGACTTGGCAATAAAGTTACTAAAGTGAGAGCGAACATTTAAAGGTGATTTTTGCCCTAGAACTGTGAAGTTCAAATGAGAATGGATATGAAAGTACTCTTGCCTGTGTTATACAAATGTTAAGTTTTCCTATTATAAAAACTAATTGTGGATATATTGGGGAAGGACACAATACTAATTATTATTTCTAAAATAAGACAGGTCTAATGCAGTACTTTTCCCTCTATAATCTGTATGCTGTTCTCCAAATTGGAGTCAAATGTTAGGCTAGAAAGATGGTAGGTAATTTTGCCTATAATGGCTTCAGGTAGCTGCCCTCACTCACACTATCACTTATAAAGTAGTTATCAAACTGATAAACATTACAGGGGAGCGGGGAACAGGAACTGAGTTTGAGGAAAGCTCTCTTGCTTGTTGTCCAAAGTGCTTATCAGCTGCAAATGGAGTGGAGAATGAGTCCATTTCTGAGAAACACAGATGGGCATCTGTTCCAGATGGTCAGATGAGGGTTGCCAGATGGGGCAGGTGAGCATATGCTGATAACAGTAAGAAAACACAAGGGACTAGAGTCCATGGGATCCTTCAGATAATCCGGTATACCAACCTGTGTTGGCCAAAAACCACCTTCTTCCATGGATGGACTCCTGGGCCTCTGACCCCCACTCTAATCTATTAGAGCAGCATTGGATTATGCTGTGGTGGGAACAGGAGTTTCCGAATATACCAGGTGCTGGTAAGCTTTCTAGAAAACGCTCCACCCAAACTACCAGGGAAGCTAACAGACAAAGCATTTATCATTCTGAAAACATGAATTGTGCATTTAAAGTGTATATCTGGGTGGTGGTAGGAATGGAGAGAACTCAATTCAGAAAGATTACAGTTAGAGAAGTGAGACATGGCCTTACAACTGAAGGAAACCTAAAGTGAAGCACAGATAAGAAACACAACCTCTTCCCTAGGGAGCAGCCTTGGAATTGCTCTTATGCCACCAAGTCCAGCTAACAAACCACCAGCAAGAAAGGAGTGGGGGAAGTGTAGGCAGAAGTCCCTCTTACCTCCTGGTCATCAAATTCGCAATACTGCAAATTCCACAACACTGACATTGTCCTCACACAGGCATAGGTATTGTTATAAGCATCTTCACATACACAGTCTGGGAAACATTGCTGTAGGGATATTTCAAAAGTTAAATGAAGACAGTTCTTCCATAGTAACAAATACCTAGTTGCCTAGAAGGGCAATCAGCTTGACTCATGCCGGACGTGCAATATGACAGCAATTAGAAAACCTTCCATGGGGAAGCCAGTGACTCAAAAATAGATGTGAGGTTTTGTTCCTTTGGCTAACTTGATCAAGGTATATGGGCTGTTCCATTTGTAGACCGTTGCTATCCTTGTCTACTAAACTCCTGATAATAATTACTTACAATGGGTACCTGTAAAATGTATGGGTTGGCAAGGAGAAGAAATCAACTCAAATGACTTTTTTTTTTTTGAGATGGAGTCTCACTCTTGTCGTGCAGGCTGGAGTGCAGTCGTGCGATCTCGGCTCACTGCAACCTCCACCTCCTGGGTTCACACGATTATCCTTCCTCAGCCTCCTGAGTAGCACAGGCATGCACCACCACGTCCCGCTAATTTTTGTATTTGTAGTAGAGATGGGGTTTCGGCATGTTGGCCAGGCTGGTCTCGAACTCCTGACCTCAGGTGATCCACCCGCCTTGGCCTCCCAAAGTGCTAGGATTACAGGTGTGAGCCACAGTGCCCGGCCCAAATGACTCATTTCTAAGAGCTACTAGGAAATGTCACCCTAAAAAGTTGGAGAAGGCTAAAATGAGGTTTGTGGAATCATGTACAAGTAAGTTATTTATGAGTGTTCTTATCACCAGGTACGACTTAAATCTAACTTCTACCATATGATCTGTTATTGCACTTTTGGTTGGTTCATTATACTGTAACACTTTGGTTTTAGAAGAATCAATCAACTCCAAGTGGAAGCCTATTTTCCCTTCTCCAAAGTGGGGCCAACATGGCTGTTTCCCTCTTTGTGACCTGCCTGGCTGCCGCCAATGCGAGGCACTCATAATGGCATGGTTACAGGCAGGAACCACATCTCTCTACTGCATGCCTCACTAACATCCCTCATTTTTAAAAAATGGTACTATTATTGGGAGGGGTAGAAAAACAGGGAAGAGGAATTGATAAGAACATGGGGGGATACATGCACTTGCTACATAAATTGGAAGAATTAACAGTGCACATTCTGATGACAGGTCAGCAGCATCATTTCCAAGATCACTGGATTTACCTTTGTCCATCTACTAACCACTCACAGTCAGTGACAAAGGAACAGGACTCAGATGAAAGGTTGCAATATTTGACACATGGAAACCAGCACCTTGCCATGTTGTCAGTGAGAAAGCTGTCTAAGTTGATTCAAGCTATTACTCACAGATACGCCAGGACTCAGGGAAGGGCATGTTGGGTCAGTGACGTTACGGCCTTCTCCTTGGTATTCCACCAGGACGTCTGATCGCCAGGTCAAGTTACTGGCACCTCTCTAGAAAGAAGAGCAAGCGGAGTTTCTGTGATGCACATAGACTATGATAAAGATCACAAAGTAATTGACTGCTACAGGGGACTTGGGAGTCAAAAGTAATTGGACTGTTCATTCAGCAACTAAAGGGAATGACTAAAACAGGTACATATGAAAGCTACTGAGCAGTATGTTCGGTACTTAAGGGCCTTTACAAATGATGGTCAAATGCTTTGAAAATTTAATAGTTCCTTCCCAAGGCTACTTCTGTGAATCAGGTCAGGAATGGAACCTGACAAGGTAGCTAAGCAAGAATCTAAGTCACAGTGCAAGTTGCTGAAAGTCCAGACTAGAATAAATAATACTGTCATGTGCTCTACGTAAGAACTGTTTTAAGCTCAGACTAAGGAACTTATAACCTAATAGACACAAGGATAATAAAGAAATATTCCACAGACTTGTGTGCTAAAGACTATAACAGGTTCAAAGCACCTCTTGATGGTCAGAATGAAGGTATAGTACATTAATTCACTCACTCTTCAATGTACATTCATGGTGTGGAAGGAAAGAAGTGGCAGCATTTGAAAGCAGCAAGTTTAAGACACAAATGGTGAAAGGAGAAAGAATCTAGGAACAGGAGCAAGTTTTAGATTCAAAAAGCATGAATATAGGTTGAACGCAGACCACTCAGATGTGTGGCTTCCTGAAACCCAGCTTTCAGACAAGGAAGCAGTGTACAGTGACGGTGGAGAGGCAGGCTGGTACCACACAGGAAAAGGCCCTGAACATCATGCTGCCCAGGCTTGTCCTATAAAGAACAGCAGGTGATGGGAAACCATAGCAGGTTTTTGAGCAGGGAGGTAACACAATCAAGGCAGTGATTTAGAAAAGTCAGCTTAGTGGCAGAATCTAGAGACAGAAACTGCATTATTCTTAACAGCCAAAAAGTGGAAAGACAGGAAGACCAGGTTAGAAGCTGCTCTTAAAATGGTCAAAGTCTGGTTGGGAGCTTGGTGAAATGCAGAATCTCAGGTCCTACTCTAGCTCTAATAAGCCGAAGCCTGCATTTTAGTAAGAACTCTTGGTGATTTCCATGCATAGTAAAAATCGAAGCAGCACTGCTCTAAAAAAGTGGTTCTTAAAATGTGGTTCCCAGGACAAGCAGCATCACCTGGAAACTTGTCACAAATGCAAATTCTTAGTTCCTAACATAGGTAGACAGCAACCTGGGCTTTAGCAAGTCCCACAGGCAATTCTGGGGAATGCCTGTTTGAGAATCACTGCTCTAAAGAATGCTAAATGGGGGTGAGTACAGTGGGGAATGGGTAACGGCTTGTGCAAGGCCTTGAATGCTGCAGCCACCTGAAAAGGGGGAGTTAGAGATACGAATTATTTCCTAACTTCTTGTTCTACAATGAAACTTGAACAATCCTGTGTGGCTCAGGATCTCAGAAATCATGAGTCACTGAAGACTTAACAAGCTCATGCTGGCTGGGCATGGTGGCTTACGCCTGAAATCCCAGCACTTCGTGAGGCCGAGGTGGGCAGATCACCTGAGGTCAGGAGTTCGAGACTAGCCTGGCCAACATGGTGAAACCCCGTCTCTACTAAAAAAATACCAAAAAACTAGCTGGGCATGGTGGCATGCACCTGTGGTCCCAGCTACTTGGGAGGCTGAGGCAGGAAAATTGCTTGAACCCGGACGGCAGAGGTTGTGGTGAGCCGAGATTGCACCACTGCACTCCAGCCTAGGTGAAAGAGCGAGAATCTGTCTCGAAAAAAAAAAAAAAAAAACCTCATGATGCTGCCAAACCTGAGCCATGGAAGCCGGAAGGTGGAATTGAGTGAACTGTCAGAATTGAGTGAACTTCAAAATCCCACCCTTGAATGTCAAAGTGTCCAGAGGAGAAAAGAGCACCTGAGAAGTCTAGATCAGTGGTTCCTGAACTTTGCTGCATATTAAAATCACCAGGCAAACTTGAAAAATCCCAAGGGATTCTATCTCATGCCAATTAAATCAGAATCTCTAGGGGTGAGGCCCAGGCATTAGCATTTTAGTTTCCGAGTGATTCTGATGTCTGACCAAGTTTGAGACTCATGGTCTGTAGGAGTTGTTAAACTTTTTTTGTAAAAGGCCACGGAGTAAATACTTAGGCTCCTGGCTATACAATCTCTGTCACACCTACTCAGGTAGCAGGGAAGCAGCCATCAACAATACATAAATGAATGAGTGTGGCTGTATTCTGATATAACTTTATTTACAGAAACAGGGGTGCGCTACATTTGGCCCACAGGTTGTAGTCTGCCAACTGCTAGTCCAGCAGAACTTTCTGGCTGAAACGTTCTTGATCTTTGCTATTCAATATGATGGCTACTGAGCACATGATGTGCAGCTAGTGCAACCGAAGAAGTGGATTTCATTTTTAATTTAAATAGCCACACATGACTGTTCTAATACATGAGTATTTTATCAGAATAACCTCCAAAAACGAAACATGAACAAGGAAAAGAACCACACCTTAAGTGGCACTTCAAGAACTGTGCAGAGAAATTATACACAGCATAATGATTTTTACCCCTAGAGTGAATCAGTTTTTTTTCTAATTAGAAATAAACTTAATGCTGGGCGCAGTGGCTCATGCCTGTAATCCCAGCACTTTGGGAGGCTGAGGAGGGCGGATCACAAGGTCAGGAGATCGAGACCATCCTGGCTAACACAGTGAAACCCCGACTCTACTAAAAATACAAAAAATTAGCCAGGCCTGGTGGCAGGCGCCTGTAGTCCCAGCAACTCGGGAGGCTGAGCTAGGAGAATGGCGTGAACCAGGGAGGCGGAGCTTGCAGTGAGCCGAGATCGCACCATTGCACTCCAGCCTGGGCAACAGAGCTAGACTCTGTCTCAAAAAATAAATAATAAATAAACTTAATAAGGTACAAAGTTTAAGACTTGTATGAAAAGTTAAAAGACGTAAAATTTCCTCTAACTGATCTATAGGTTAAATGCAATTCCAACCAAAAGCCAACATTTTTCAGATAATCTGAAAAGCTGATTCTAAAGTTTATGTGGAAGATAGGAGCTAGGATCCCCATGAGAACACTAAGCAGAGAGGTATGCCTACGCAAATTGAGACTTTTTAGTTACACAGCTTTATAAGACAAAATGATATTGGCACAGGGATGGACAGATTCGTGGAGCAAAAAAAGACAACTGAGTATCTATAGAGAAAGAAAAAACTGAATCCCTGACTCCTATCTTAGAAGAAAATAAATTTTAGATACATCAAGGACTTGGATGTAAGAGGCAGAGCTATAAAACTTTTAGAAGAAAATATAGGAGAATAGCTTTCTGGCTTCAAAGTTTAGAAGCATCTTTATAAATATACAAAGGACACTAAACATTAAAAGAAACAATATATACATTCAATTCTTGGAGTGCAGTGGTGTGATCTCTGCTCACTACAACTTCCACCTCCTTGGCTCAAGTGATTCTGCTACCTCAGCCTTGCAAGTAGTTGGGACTATAGATGCACACCATCATGCCTGGCTAATTTTCTGTATTTTTTGTAGAGACTGGGTCTTGCCATGTTGCCCAGGCTGGTCTTGAACTCCTGGACTCGAGATCAGCCTGCCTTAGCCTCCCAAACTGCTGGGATTACAGGTGTGAGCCACTGCACCTGGCTCCCATATCTTAATATATGGAAAAGACAAGTCATAATAAGGAGACTATGATATGCAAAAATGCAGAGGCATTTCTCAAGGGAAGAAACACAAAAAGGCATAAATGAAAAGTGATTCCCTGATCAATAACACAATTAAAAAAAACTGGGCAAAGGATCCAAATATGAACACATCTCCAAAGAAGATATATAAATGGCTGACAAACACATGATGAAATGCTAACCACCAACAGTCAGCAGGGAAATACAAATCAAAACCACAGTGAGACAGCACTTCACACCTACTACAATAGAATAATCACAAAGACAGATAATAGCAAGTGTTGGCTCACACCCATAATCCCAGCATTTTGGGAGGCTGATGGGGGAGGATTTTTTTCTTAAAATCTTCTTGGAAAACAAGGGAGGTTATTTTGAGCCCAGGAGTTGGAGATCAGCCTGAGCAATGTAGGGAGACCTCATTTCTACTATAAAAAAAAAAAAAAAAAATTAGCCAGACATGGTAGCTGGTGACTGCAGTCCCAGCTACTAGGGAGGCTGAGGTGGGAGGATCCTCTGAGCCTGGGAGACTGAGGCTGCAGTGAGCTGCGATCAGCAACACTGCACTCCAGCCTGGGTGACGGCGCAAGACCCCATCTCAAAAACAAACAAAACCATTACAACTGCATTATTCTTAATAGCCAAAAAGTGGAAACAGCCCAAATATCTGATGAATGGATAAATAAAATGTGATATATTCACACACACAATGTTATTCAGCACTAAAACAGAACAAGGTACTGACACGTTACAATGATATGATCCTTGAAAACACTAAGCTCACTGAAAAAACCAGTTACAAGAGGCCACATATTATGTAATTTCACTTACACGAAAAGTTCAGAACAAACAAATCTATACAGACGTAAAGTAGATTCGTGGTGGGAATGGGAGCAACAGATCTAATCAATTCCCTGCACCACAATTTAATCAATTCTCTACTAGATATTTGGATTTTCAGTTTTCTCCTATTAGAGTGACTAATGTGCCTGGGGGTTTAGCGTGCTGAAAATGCTCTTAGATTATGATGATGGTTGTACCACTCTGAATATACCAACAACTATTGAATTGGACACTTTAAAAAAATGATTTATTTATTTATTTTGAGATGGAGTTTCACTCTTGTTGCTGAGGCTGGAGTGCAATGGCGCAATTTCAGCTCACTGCAACCTCCACCTCCCAGGTTCAAGTGATTCTTCTGCCTCAGCCTCCTGAGTAGCTGGGATTACAGGTGCCTGCCACCATGCCCAGCTTGTTTTTTGTATTTTTAGTAGAAACAGGGGTTCACCATGTTGGCCAGGATGGTTTTAAACTCCTGACCTCGGGTGATCCACCCACCTTTGGCCTCCCGAAGTGCTGGGATTACAGGCGTGAGCCACCGCACCCGGCCGACACTTTAAATGAGTGAATTGTATGGTATGGGAATTAAGTTGTTAAAAAATAATTCACCTCATTATTAAACAAACAGATGCACAGTAAGACCAAATGCCACTTTTCACTCACCAGACAGGCAAAAGTTAACTTGTATGACTGTTTATGACATGTGTACTCTGAAGTGGTATGTCTTGTTAAACTAACCTCTTGATAAGTTATACTGATTATACTTGTATGAAAAGTATATGAAGTAGTTTCCAAATTCTCAGACTTCTGAAATCTTGGGTATTTTAAAAATCTTTGCCAGTTCAGAGAGAGAGGTCTCCTTCAGTTAAAGCATTTCTGTGATTAGCACTGAAGTAATCTTTTTGCGTTTGTTTTAGCCATTTTTAATTCTTCTGCAAGTTGATTAGCCACTTTTTTTTGCCCATTTTCCCACTGGGATATTAATCTTTGCTAAGAACTCATGTATTTGGACTAATGACTCTTTTTTATATATGTTGCAAATGTGTTCCCAACCTGTCACCTCTCTTTATTTATGGTGGGTGTTCTTAGAGGAGAGCAAAAGAGGGGAGGAAACAACTCTCGATTTCACATGTGGTCTAATTTATTTTAGAAAACTCCTTCCCATCACAAGCTTTTCTGCCCCCCAAATTTAATAGTATTATTTAATATTTAAATGTTTAAGTCTTTACACAACCCAGAATTTATTGCGGTCTTGGCTCAGGCCTGATTGAGGGCGCTATACTTACCAAAATGGGCAATAAGGACATCCCATCCATCTGTGTCTTATTTAGGTCGTAGCCAGCAATGTCCAAAATAGTAGGACCCAAGTCAATGTTGGCAACCAGCATCTATAAGAATGAGGGAAAAACAATCTAGAACACAGCTGGTCTCATTTTCCTTTTCTACCTATACTAAAGTTCTCTTCCCCCCACCCCACCCATGAGACAACAGCAGTTACTATTACCTTTTATACAGCCCATGCTTTGGTCTGTTTCACAGATTCGAATATAACTCTAATAACTTAAAACAAAATATAAAGGCTTATAAGGCTTGTATAATTGTATATCCCCCTGGGAAGTTACATATTTATTCTACCCATTCTGTTATTGATCAAAATGTTTTTTGAAAACTGCTTTGGGACTGCTTTGAGTTTGTTGCAAATCATGAGAAAATGTTGGTCTAATTATTTTATACAAAGTGTCTTACAACTTGATTATTCAGATTAACTAAATTTGACTTCAAATGAACTCCAGACATTTTGGAAGGCCTCAAAAATGGAATGCTTGACATCAATGAGAATTATTAGCTCTTTTTATAGCTTCTCAAAGGGACAACACTGCCAAAATATGTCTGCAACAGGCTGTGAAGGCTGCAGAAAATTTATTCCAAAAATGTAGCAATAAAAGTTTTTTTAAGAGCAACAAACTTAGATGTTTTTAAACATTCTAGAAACTAAAGGCATTGTCCTGTATTTATACTTTGACTTATTTCCTTGGTTATTAGACTATTTTCCTTCTGTAAGACAACACCTCTACAGGGCCTAATCCAGAGTAGCCTAATAGAAATATAAACGGGACCCCATATGTAATTAAAAATTGTCCAATAACCACATTAATAAAAACAGGTAAAAATGTATATATTTTAACCTATAAAAATATCTGAATATTAATATTTCAACATGTAAATAATATTTTTTTAAAAATCAATGAGATTTAACTTTTTGTAAACCAAGTCTTTGAAATCTGGTATTTCACAATAATAATACATCTCCATTTGGACTGTCCACATTTCAAGTGCTCGACAGCCACAAGTGGACAATGCAGGCCTAGACAGAATGTAAGCATAGAAGTCACTTGGTCACAGGCTAGAAAAATCTTCAAGCACTGAAACAATCCATTGGGGGAAACAAAGAGGAAGTGAGAAAAACTGAGAGCTAAAGTTTACTGTGCCAGGCATTTGACATTTATTCTCATTTATTCCTCATCACAGTCCTTGGACACAGTGTTTATAGGTGAAGAAATGAAACACAAGTCACTGGAGCAAAGTTATCAGCTTATAACTGGAAAAGCCATCACTTACTGACAGGAAATAACAGTCTTCAAAACTGTTGAGAACACTTAGATCATCTTAGGAGAGGTCAAACAGGGAGATAAAACAAAACAAAAACACCCCAGCCCTGCCACTTTTAATTTAAAAACAAAACCAAAAGTACAGATATGAAAGGCAAAAAAAAAAAAAAACTTCAGAATATTATCAGGGGCCAGGTTTGCTGATGGCCAGGACAGCTCTTACCGGGCAGAATGATAAATATCCTGGCCCTGAATCAATTAGTCTAACTCTGCAGCTGTCAGGTATTACTGCCCAGAGGCAGACACTTCCGGAGAAAGGCAATCCATATGTTACTCAGTGGGAGAAAAACCTCACACACAAAAAATGATGTCTCCAGGGATGATATAAGACGCACTGTTACAGATAACTTTCCTGGTTCCAAGACCCCCAGGCAAACTGAGCAGCTTGGAAAACAGTCATCAAGTGTGAGTGTCAATATGGAAGAGGTCACAGCAGGAAAGGAGGGTCAGAGAGAGACACCATCTCCAGAATGAGATCAAGACAACAAGCCATCTACAGACCCTGAAGTGTGACTAACAGATCTTCAGTGATACCTATAACATGAATGAGGTGAAGCCAATTCCTCAGATACTACTATGATGTCCAAGGCAGTTTTAAAAGAAAAGAGGAAACATCAAAAAACCCAGAGATATAAAATGGTGACTGTCATCTCACCAAAAATTGCAAGAGCCACCACCTGTATAATGGGAGGCTTGTTCCTTTTTTTGGTGAGGTGGGGGGAAGCTCTTTTTTGTTTTGTTGTTTTTTGAGACAGGGTCTCATTCTGTCACCCAAGCTGGAGTGCAGTGGCACAATCACAGCTCACTGTGGCCTTGACCTCCCAGACTCAACTGATCCTCCTGCCTCAGCATCCAGAGCAACTGGGACTACAGGTATACACCATGATGCCCAGCTAAATTTTGTATTTTTTATTTTTAGTAGCGATGCCATGTTGCCTGGGCTGGTCTCAAACTTCTGAATTCAAGTGATCCGCCTGCCCTGGCCTCCCAAAATGCTGGGATTACAGGCGTGAGCCACTGAACCCAGCCGAGGCTCTTTCTAATGGCATTTTGCTCTCTGGAGAGAAAGGGGTAAGTTCCAGTATAAATCCAAAGTCACTAAGATTCAGCACAAGTACCGTAAGCACAAGTCATTCCACGACTCTTTCTCCCTAGAAATCTGTAATGATCACACTCCCCTAAATATAATGGATAAACTGTCTCCTCTTCTAGAATTTTATTTGAATAAGCAGACAGTTTCAAAATTAGCATACTATATCAGGAGATGGGAGACTTCTAGCAAATACCAAGTATGAATGAAGAGTTAAAAAGAATTATACCTACCTCTGGTTTTTATATAACCAAGAATTTGGAAGGATTCACCCATCAATGTGATGACTGAGAAACACTAGTTTCAGAGTATTGCTTTTGTTAGTATAAACTTAAAAATTCATTTAAGGGCTGGGCACAGTGGCTCTGGCTGGTAATCCCAGCACTTTGGGAGGCCAAGGCAGGAGGATCACTTGAGCTCAGGAGGCCAAGGCTGCAGTGAGCCATGTTTGAGCCACCACATTCCAACCTGGGTGAGAGAGCGCCTATCTCAAACAAACAAAAAATTCATTTACGGATTGGAACAGAAAAAGCTTTGACAAGACCAAAAATATATCTATTTTTTGAGACAGATTTTTTGCCCTGTTGCCCAGGCTGGAGTGCAATAGTGCGATCTCAGCTCACTGCAATCTCCGCCTCCTGGGTTTAAGCAATACTCTCGCTTCAGCCTCCCAAGTAGTTGGGATTACAGGCACCTGCCACCACACCTGGCTAATTTTTGTATTTTTTTTTTGAGATGGAGTCTCACTCTGTCACGCAGGCTGGAGTACAGTGGCACAATCTCAGCTCACTGCAAACCCTGCCTCCCGGGTTCATGCCATTCTCCTGCCCCAGCCTCCTCAGTAGCTGGGACTACAGGCACCTGCCACCACACCCAGCTACTTTTTTTGTATTTTCAGTAGAGACGGGGTTTCACCGTGTTAGCCAGGATGGTCTCGATTTCCTGACTTCGTGATCCGCCTGACTCGGCACCCCCAAAGTGCTGGGATTACAGGTGTGAGCCACCGCGCCCAGCCTCTTTTTTTTTTTTTTTTGAGATGGAGTCTCGCTCTGTCACCCAGGCTGGAATGCAGTGGTGCGATCTTGGCTCACTGCAAGCTCTGCCTCCTGGGTTCAAGCCATTCTCCTGCCTCAGCCTCCCAAGTAACTGGGACTACAGGCGCCAGCCACCACACCTGGCTAATTTTTTGTATTTTTTAGTAGAGATGGGGTTTCACCGTGTTAGCCAGGATGGTCTCAATCTCCTGAACTCGTGATCCGCCTGCCTCGGCCTCCCAAAGTGCTGGGATTACAGGTGTGAGCCACTGCGCCTGGCCTAATTTTTGTATTTATAGTAGAGACGAGGTTTCACCATGTTGGCCAGGCTGGTTTCGAATTCTTGACCTCAGGTGATCCACACCTGCCTTGGCCTCCCAAAGTGCTAGGATTACAGGTGTGAGCCAACATGCCCAGCCAAAAAAATAAATTATTTGATAAATCACACTTTCTCAGGTTGAGAATGTTCTTAGGATTTAAGTATATAAATATCCTAATCAAATGAAAGTCCTTAGAAAACCCTGGCTGTGGTGGCTCATGCCTGTAATGAGGGGAGGAGGGCTGATTGCTTGAGCCCAGGTGTTCCAGACCAGCCTGGGCTGAAACCCCATCTCTACAAAAACAAACAAACAAACAAACAAAAAACAAAAATTAGCTGGGCATGGTGGTGTGCACCAATAGTCCCAGCTACTCAGGAGGCTGAGGTAGGAGAATCACCTGAGCCTGGGAGGCGGAGGATGCAGTGAGCCAAGATTGTGCCACCACACTCCAGCCTAAGTTACAGAGCAAGACCCTGTCTCAAAAAAAAAAATAATAATAATAATTCCTGGGGCTTAAATCAAAGGGTATCATGCATTGAACCTGCTTATTCTTGCTCTGAAAGAATGACACTGTTGCATAATTACTGAAAAGAACAAGATGGCAATGGGCTCTCAGAACACATCAGGTTTCCAGACACCCAAACCCTGATGTTGAATTTCTGTAGAGTTATCAAAGAAAAGGCTCCAAACATACCAGAAAGCACCCCAAATCCATTTAGTGAAAAGCACTGTAACTGCATGAGGAAGTGCAGAATCCCATATCTTGGTTGCTTCAGCTGGACTTGCCCCTCAGTTCCAGCTTTCCTGACAAGGAAGAAGCTGGGGCATCACCTGGTTCCACCTGATAATGGAGGCTTAACATCCTCTTACTTTCACAAAACTAGGGAAACCAAGGCTGATTTTGTCCAAAGCCAACAGGTCGTCTTCCTGACTCCCAGTTCAGTTCTATTTCCCTAGGACGGTGCTGTGTCATTCTAGTTTTCCTACTAACCTTTTCCTTTTTAGAATTCCTTTTGCAGAACTTCTACCACCAAATCTAAAGCTAAACTAGTCAGAGAAGAAAATGTCAATAGCCAATCTTTGACATCTACACATATGACCTTGTCCCATTTCTCCCACACAGCTAAGTCCACCAGTCGGTTAAATGTGCACTGATTGGCTGTCAAGGCTGCTGACAGCTCAGCTCATTATGCCCAACTCACAAGCCTGTGCCACTCACACAGAACAGCTGGCACTGAGACAACTGTGCTGCCAACACATGATGCATCACTCATCGTTTCTGACATTCTTTGTGCCAGGGGAAAGCTGGAGCATTTCATGCTTCTCAAATTACACCTGTCAATGCAGCAGTGTAAATTCTGAGAATGCACAGACTTAATTTTCAGTCCCTGATCTGCCACTTACTTTGCGACCTTGGCAAAATCCATTCAACCAATGTGGATGTTCCCCAGTGTATGTTAGGGGCTGGATATTTTAAGTTTAGATAGTTCCTCTTTTCTAGGACACCCTAGACTAAAAAGGACAAACTTAATAGGGTGTGACAAGTGTGAGGCCAGCTGGGAACATATAGGAAGGGCATCTACCCCATGTGGGAGCAGGAGTATGAAGCGACTTCCCAGAGGGAACCATAAACCAAAGCCCTAAAGGACAATTAATTTGGCCAGCTGAAGGGGGTGCGAGATGGGCATTCCAGAAGGAAGGAGTAGTCACTTGTACAAAGGCCAGGAGGTGACAGAGAAGGTCCACTTAGGAAGTAAAAGGAGTTCAGTACAACTGCTACCTTCTGTCTCTTGAACAAGCCTAGCTTATCCCTACATCTGGGATTTCGCATTTACCATCCTGCTCAGGACACTCTTCCCACAGATCTCTGCACGGCTAAATCCTTCTCAACATCCACGTCTGCTCAAATGCCAAATGCGTAAGAGGCTTTCACTGACCACCGTAGCTTAAATATCTGGTGCTCCCTGACATAAGGATTTAAGAACTGATCTTGTGACCAAGCATGGTGGCTCACACCTGTAATCCCAGCACTTTGGGAGGCCGAGGCAGGCAGATCACGAGGTCAGGAGATCGAGACCATCCTGGCTAACACAGTGAAACCCCATCTCTACAAAAACAAAAACAAAAAATTAGCCGGGCATGGTGGCAGGTGCCTGTAGTCCTAGCTACTAGGGATGCTGAGGCAGGACAATGGCGTGAACCCAGGAGGTGGAGCTTGCAGTGAGCTGAGATCGCGCCACTGCACTCCAGCCTGGGTGACAGAGCGAGACTCCATCTCAAAAAAAAAAACAAAACAAAACAAAACAAAACAAAACTCATCTTGTTTGATTGCTCCTTGCCGTATGCAAGGCTCCTTGGTGTACCATGCTGGCAAAGAAGATAATTAATACTTGTTGACTGAGCTATAATGTAGTGGTTAAGTACACAGACTTTGGAGCCAGACTGCCCCAGTTCAAATGCAGGGCTCTGCTACTTTTTGGCTATGTGATATTCAGCAAATAATTTCTCTGCTTCAGTTTTCCTCATCTGCAAAATAGGGATAACAGTACCTCTATCTCATCAACTGTGAGGATTGAGTAAGTTAAATCAGGTAATACATTTAGAATAGCACCTGTCCTATACTAAACACTCAATAAATGTTAGCTATATTATTGAAATGCCTTCTCAGGAACCAGACTTCACTTAGATTGCTTAGAGAAGGTGAAGTTTCTGATTTTTAACATTTAGATGGCAATGTTAACTTAAAGAAGAAAAAGAACAGTTTTTTCCACAGGCAGCTGGCCGACACATTTCACTATGATCTCATTCAGCCTCCTTCCCATGTGGGCTGAGGTAGCCCTGCTCCTAAAAACAGAACATGGCTGCTGACATGGTCTCCTCTATTAGTTCCAAACACCAACCTCAAGAAAACACTTTTAAGATTTAATGGTCTTCTAAACTTGCTTATCTCCTTTGAAAGAGGAAGCCTGTTTAGAAGGCACTGAAATTTGTAGGGAAAAGTGACTAGCTTTAGGAACATGGGTCTTCAGAGAAAAACACAAAACGTAATTATGAAGGCCATTTTACCCTTCCAAGAGAATTTTAACAGAATTCCATCAAGAGTGTTGTAAAAGGAAATATGTGAAAAACAGACATTTAAACAAGTAAACATCAAGCTCCAAAATTAAACTAAAGTACCCAATATACCCAGAAAGTCTGGCCCATTTAAAAACCCACTTTGCAATTTTAGCTTAAAGTGTGTATTTGTTCATCTTCTTTGGTCTCACAGAACTGGGACTGAAACTGAAATTGTGATATCAGGAAGGAGAGAAGACATAGCTGGTGGAGCCTGTCAATTCTTTTCTCCTGAGTGTTGGAGGACACTAATTTGGATGAAGGTCCTCATGATCGCTAGGAACAAAGTGCCTCAGCGTCAGGTACCACGTTTAGAAAAAGACGCTGAAACTGAATGGGAATGACAACAGAACAATGTGGCATATTATGGCAGTTCTAGGAGAGAAAACCAGGAAAGCAACAAAGCATTCATAAGGTAGAGCCCAGCATAGGGAAAGACTAATTCCTAGAAGACATGTTTTTGATAGCCTTATACTCAAAGCGAGGTCAGGCCAGCAGCAGACATCACCCGGGAGCTGGTCAGAAATGGAGAAGCAGAATCTGCATTTTAACCAGATCCCAGGGGATTCACACACACAGAAAAGCCTGAGGGGCTCTGCTCTACAAGGCAGTGGACCCCAAACCAGGCTGCCTCTCAGAACCACCTGTAAACTTCAAAAGGAAAAAAGGCAGATGCTGGGTCCCTATTCCAGACCAAGTGAGTCAATCACACTCTTTCTGGATATTGCCCAAGCACGTACCATTTTTCTTCTTCAGTTTCGGAGGGCAATTTTGATGCACACCCTCTGTTGAGAGTCACTGCTCCAGAACAAAGTAAAGGTCTAGTCTCAAAAGACAAAGAAAAGCTATGCATCCTAATGAGACATGTATATGTGGGGTGAAAATACAGACATAGAGAGCAGTGGGAAGTTAAGGAAAAAAAAAAAAAAGGAATCATTGTTTCCACTTAAAAACCCTTCTGCTGCTCAGCCCCAGTGGGAAGAGGAATCTAACCAATCTCATCTCAGGAGGAAACACCTTACTTTTTCAGGCAAGTGCCTACTTGTCCACAGCACCAGCTTGTCAGGCACCTACCTTGCTTGTCTGATTTGGTTTGATCCCAGGCCCTCGAACCAACAGTGGAACTTTGATATCAAACTCATACAGCTGTCTCTTGTCTATTGGCAAGGAAAACTGTCCTGAAAACAAAACACACAAGGTAAAGATGGAGCCAAGACAGGAGCCTTGCTCATGTTTTGTTTCACGCATTTAATCCACAGCCCAAACTAAAACAACTTTGTTCTACTGATTCTGGTGTTTTAATAGAAAGCTGAAATTTGCCTGGGTCTCTTGTTACTACAAGGCAGGAAAACAACAAATTCATCTTCTCTAGACAAATGACTAGAAGGGACTCCCTGGCTTATGATAGAACAAAATGAGCAAAAATAATGACAGGAAAGTATTGAAACACAAATACATAAAAAATTATGCATGCTACTCAGCCTCATCACAACTGAATGACGTTTACTCCAAAAACTGTCAAATGAACAAAAACACCTGTCCTGTGTTTCCTGAATAAACTGCATCTCAAAATAACCAAATAATTTGATAAGGGGAAGTTCTTCTCTGAGGAATTTCAGCTAATAAATACAAAAGAAAGGACAGGATTACAAAATCAACATTTTGTAGTTTCTGAGGGAATAATGAATTTAGGCAGCAATCATCAATGGAACAACAGAAAAGCTCATAGGAAGAGCTAAGGCTGAAACCACCTGACCCATCAATCAACACCAGCACCCCAACAACAGTGCAGCCAGATGCCATGGGCCTCATGACATGATGCAACAGGAAGTACACAGCAGCAGGCGAGGATGTACTGTCACCTGAAAATGCAAATTTCTATCAAGTCCCTAATCTAACTACCAATCTATAGGAAATGCTAACTAGAGATGAACAAGTTAAGGCACTATAAGACAGCAGTTAGTCAAATTCAGAATGTGAGACATTCTGATGGACAAAGACCCACTTCTCCCTGTAAATTCATGGCAAATGACAGAGTTAGGAGATATAAGAACTAAAGGTAGTATGTGGACTTTGCCTGCATCTTTTTTTTTTTTTTTTTTTTTGAGATGGAGTCTCACTCTGTCACCCACACTGGAGTGCAGTGGCATGATCTCGGCTCACTGCAACCTCCACCTCCTGGGTTCAAGAGATTCTCCTGCCTCAGCCTCCCGAGTAGCTGAGACTACAGGCATGTGCCACCACACCTGGCTAATTTTTGTATTTTTAGTAGAGAAAGAGTTTTGCATGTTGGCCAGGCTGATCTGGAACTCCTGGCCTCAGGTGATCCACCTGCCTTGGCCTCCCAAAGTGCTGGGATTATAGGTGTGAGCCACTGTGGCTGGCGGTCTGCATCTTGATACATAATAACCAGAGTCAGATGCATAATCCGATGTTGAATCCTGGAGTCATGTGTATGGGAGTTGCTTCAAAACCTTCTAGCAACAAAAGAAAAACACAGGGAGAGTAGGAAGAACTCAAAAGACTGGCCTCATGCAGCTGAAAATCTAAGCTGGATAATGGAGGCTATTTTACTATTCTCTACTTTGAGTGTTTAAAAATATTCACAGGCCGGGAGTGTGGCTCATGTCTGTACTCCTTGCACTTAGGGAGGCTGAGGTAGGCAGATTACCTGAGGTCAGGAGTTCAAGACCAGTCTGGCCAACATGGCAAAAACCCATCTCTACTAAAAATACAAAAATTGGCCAGGCGTGGTGGTGTGTGCCTGTAGTCTCAGCTACTTGAGAGGTTGAGGCAGGAGAATCGTTTGAACCTGGGAGGTGGAGGTTGCTATGAGCCGAGATCATGCTACTGTACGCCAGCCTGGGTGACAGAGCGAGATTCTGTCCCCCCACCGCCCCCCAAAAAAAATCACAATAATGCATTAAATGCCTAAGTGATCTCCTCCTATGCAAGCAAGTCTCAAGTGAATCCCATTCAAGTGGACATTTATATATGTGGATAGAAGAAAACGTTTGCTTTTAACAACAGAAGGTCCAAGTAGAAAGCATGAAAGTCAAGGACACAGAGCTGACTCATCCTGCAGCTTTTGAAAAAAACAAAAACACCCAAAAAACAAATTCCATGAATGGCAAGAAAGTTTTCCCCACAAGACAACCTCCTTTTGGTTTTTCTATCTCAAATGCCTTCCATACGGCCTGCGTCCAACCCATCAAGCTCATGCTCTGCTCCCACTCCTAGAACACCATGTCATCTTGCATGTGAAACAGCAAATAATGAAACCTGGTTTCTCCACGTGGGAATGATGTGGTGCTCCAACTGGAGGGGTCCTAAGGACAAGATCCTCCCTCTGGCATGTCCACAGTTATAAAAAGACTAGAACTCCCTCCCAGGGCTCATTGGGTGAAAAAGGAAAGACATATTGTCAAAGATCACAGCAGTACCTAACCCTGCCTCTGACCTGTGTGATAGCCATTGTCTGAGGTATAGAAGATGTAAGTGTTGTTGAGCTCCCCAGTGAACTCCAGTCTCTTGATGAGTTTCTCCACAAGGTCATCAACTGAGAGGAGAGTTTGCCACCTGGATGTGAACAGAAGGTAGAAATGGGACTTCAGGGGCAATGGCTGAGGTATCACTATCTTGCCAAAAAAAAAAAAAAAAAAAGAAAAAAAAAAAAAAAAAGACACCCCCGTTTAAAAAAAAAAAATCCAAAACACTCTCCCCCAAAACTCAACTCCCCAATCTCCATTCTCTAGACCTTCCCACCGTAAAAAACAGATTAGAAAATTCCAGAACATAATTAATTCATTCCAAAGTTAACTGTTTCCAAAGAAATAAACTCGTTTTTAAATAACCAGTTAGCTTTACTTTTTATGGCCAATAGTGATGAGAGTAGAGACAATCAGAAGGAAGAGTTGTCCATTCTCAGTACTGTGTATTACAGATTAATTCAGATAGGACTGTGCTACAAAAAAGCTTAACATGTTTGAACTAGGAGCTGGCAAACTATGACTCATGGGCCAAAGCTTGCCCACTGTCTGTTTTTATAAAGTTTTATTGGACCACAACCATGCTCATTCATTTACATATTACCCAGGGCTGCTTTTGTGCTACAACAGCAGAGCTGAGTAGTTGTGACAGAATGTATGACCTGCAAGCCTATTAATATTTAATATCGGCCCCTTTACAGAAAAAGTTTGCTTATCCCTGGTCTACACTAAACACTTCCTAAGAGAAAGTAATGGATTTTTAAAAATTGACTTAAGAGAATTTCTTGAAAATTCCAAATGGCAAAGGCAGATATTTTGATCTTGTCTAAGCTTTTCGGTCATTTGTCACATATGACCACGGGCTCTCTCAACCAAGTGACCTTTTCTTTAAAGCAGGAGAAAAAAATTCTACCACATGGTTCAAGTTTGCAATACTTTTGCCAAGTCCTAAAAATGGGCAGTCTAATTAGTACTGGGGTCCAAAGGCCACCTCATTCACTTGAGTGTAAAGGAATCTCTCTGCTTCTGGTGCCCCATCGAAGCTTCTCTCCCACTGACTTGCTTCCCTGTTTTTGTTTCAGAGACAACAATGTGGTGTGGTCCCCTCTTCAGGAGCTGATTTGTAGGGCCTTTAAAACCACTCAGATTGTTATGTAGCAGCAGCTCTTACCTTTTCCTAAATGCATTATCTAAAAACTGTATTGAAGAATTAGTCATTGGAGTCTTGGCTTGCCTAATTAACCAGTGCTTGTTCTAAAATTTAGAAGAAAAAAAATGTTAACACCAAGTCACCACAGTCAAACAAACTACTGGATTACTAGAGTAGATAATAAATAGAATCATTTCACTCATGCTTCAGCAAGAAGGAACTAACTGGAACTTGTTTAAGCAATTTCAGACCTTCTCTCCCCTCCTGTGTTCCTAAAATAGAAATTTCTGTAGATTAACTCAATCTCTCATTCTTCAGCTTCCCAGCACCTCCCAAACCATAAAAGGTCTTGGCTTCTCTATTAGCAGCATTAAGAGATTTTAGAGGTTGTCACTGGGAAACTACTAGCTAAAACGAGATTACATTTACAACTCTGATCTTATGCCTTTGGTCTACTACAATTACAAAATGGGCAAATAACTTTACCTTCCTCTAAGTTGCTTTTTTTTGAGACAGAGGTAGAGGTTGCATTGAGCCAAGATCGCACTACTACACTTCAGCCCAAGCCCAAGCTGGAGTACAGTGGCACGATCTCGGCTCACTGCAACCTGTGCCTCCCGGGTTCATGCGATTTTCATGCCTCAGCCACCTGAGTAGCTGGGATTACAGGCATGCACCAACATGCCTGTCTAATTTTTGTATTTTCAGTAGAGATGGGGTTTCCTCATGTTCGCCAGGCTGGTCTTGAACTCCTGGCCTCAAGTGATCCTCTTGCCTTAGCCTCCCAAAGTGCTGGGATTACAAGCATAAGCCACCGCACCTGGTCTACCTTCCTCTAAGTTTTGCCCAGCCAAGATATCAGTCACCCTAGATCCCAAGGAAAAATCTTATTACAGCAATTTCCTAAAACTTCAAGTCTAAATCTGGAGGGCCCTCCCATTTAAACAAAGACATCCCTATAGACTATTCTCTCTATTCGTAAAACCCTAAGCCACCAGATCTCAAACTATGCTCCTCAAAGTGTTATTAAGTTTGAGAAATGCTATGCAGCATATTCTCCTGCTAGAAATTCACATTCAATCATGAATAACTCTGAGAAGTCCTGTAGCAGAGTGACTTATGTAACTCAAACTTTCCAAACTTACTTGACCATGGGAACTTTTTATTAACTTCTTTTGGAACACAGATTGAGAATGGTCCTATTTTACTTTACTTTTATTTGTTTTATTTTATTGAGATGGAGTCTTGCACTGTTTCCCAGGCTGGAGTGCAGTGGTGCAATCTTGGCTCACAGCAAGCTCCGCCTCCCGGGTTCACACCATTCTCCTGCCTCAGCCTCCCAAGTAGCTGGGAGTACAGGCGTCCACCACCACGCCTGGCTAATTTTTTGTACTTTTAGTAGAGATGGGGTTTCACCATGTTAGCCAGGATGGTCTCAATCTCCTGACCTCATGATTTGCCTGCCTTGGCCTCCCAAAGTGCTGGGATTACAGGCATGAGCCACCATGCCTGGCCAGTCCTCTAATTTAAAACCCAGTTCACTCAGCTTTGAAACTGTATTTAACAAGCACATGCCTATAATGTGCCAGGCAATATGCTAATTGTTTCTATGTACTTGAATTCATACAGTAGTTCCATGAAGCATCAAGAGCTCCCACTTCACATGAAAAAATGAAGTTAAGCATCATGCTCATGGTCTGTACTGAGCTAGAAAGTGGTAGTTCTGAGTTTGACTTTATGACTCATTCTTTCTATAACTTTACAAGCAATTACAATTTCTGGATAACAAACCTGAGGCAATGCAGGCCTTCTGTCTTTGAACCAGGGAACTGTCTATACACCAAGCCAAGGGAAGTATAAGTAATTGGCACATGAGGCAAATATATGGGTTGTTGTGGCTCTTAATCATGTCACCTGGTTCATTTTTCCATTCAACTTCCCTTTCCAACCATATTGCTCTGTGCCACCCCTTCTTCCCATGCCTCAAAGGCTAGTGAGGGCCACCAGGAGGCTGGTGCAGTCCTGGCTATGCCAGGAGGGAGGAGAGTCAGCACAGAGGTTACCAGGAGAGCCTGAGTGATATTCCTGTAAATTGGGAAAGATGGCATTCTTTACCATTCCCTGTCAACTCTCCAGCTGCTCACTGGATGTATAGCAGGAACTTTATCTGTACTTGCAATGCAAGTTTATACTATCGGTTGTACTAGGGACAGATGCAATTACCTCTAAAATATTGTGAAGAGAAACCCACTACATGGCTCAAAGGCTTCCTGGCAAGTATATCATATAGTTAATTATACTGAATATGGCTGAATACAAGGGTTGGGGGAAGCTACCGTTCCATGGATGTTGAAGTTCTTGTTTCTTGGTGCAAAGACATTCTGGAAAGCCTTCTGGTACTGAGGTGCAGCTGTCCAAGGCGAATGAGGCGCTGGAGTGGCGATCATCATGAAGAAGGGCTCAAAGTTGGACTTGTAGTCCAGAAAGTCCAAGGAGACATTAGCCTGACACATAAAAAGATTTGTCATCTCCTACCTTACCCAATAGATGAGTATTTAATAGATAAATGTCTTCTGGTGAGCAGACAATACAGGGTCTTATTAGCTTTTAAGCAATCTTAGCACATGATCTTACGTCATAGCCATTTGCAAGCATATTGTTGGAACACATATATTTGTTTTTTAGGCAATACTTTAAAAACTGAGAAGCATACCAACATAAGAAGGAAATTAAGATCTTGATGACTTTATATGACCTAGAAGTCATGTCTTCCACAAAGAAGGAAACAGTAACTTGGCTATTTTAGTATTAACTTACACTAATGGAGATTATGGTATCTACACGTGATGCCTTAAAGAATGTAAAGAGAGTCAAATTAAAACAGTGGGAAAGGTAGATTAAGTTACCTTAACCTTATGAAAATATGTAGAAGGTAGATGTCACAAATTATGCACTGAAGTAGGTAAGTGAATAATATTAGATTCAAATACATTCCACTAGGGCTTTAATACATGGACTTAGTTTTTCCTTTGCTTATCAGGAGATACTTTATGAAAATGAAGGCATGCTATATACATGTTGTTTTTCATTGTTCTGAAGTAATTTCATTTATTCCCAACACTAACTCAAAAGATACTGACTGTATCTATCTCCTATAACCCCTCCATCCACCTTTCACTCCAGTCCTATCAGCTTCCTTGTGGTTTCTCAAATATTCCAGGTAAACTCCTGCCTCAGGGCCCTCCCACTTACTGTTCCCTGACTCTGTAGCACTCTTCCCCCTGATCTGCACAGCTCATTCTCACCTACTTCAGGTTTCTGCTTAAATGTTATCTAAGTAACCTCATAACCTAACATTTCTCTAACTGATCACCAGCTAATGATGCAACACATAAGACTGTGTGTGTTTGTGTGTGTAAATAAAATTACCTTCCACAGAATCAGGGACTTTGCTTCATTTACTGCTGAACACTGGCTACACTAGGTGCTGAACTATTGAGTGAATATATAATACTATTGAAGACTGTCGTTAGAAACGCCTCAGAATAGGAAAGTCCCAATTTCACCTGCTTTCAGTAATTTTTATATATAAATACCCAATGCCCAAATAAATCCAGTATCCCTATTCCTCCATCCTCATAATGGGTCCTGTGAAGCTGCCATCTTGTAGCTTGTGAGTAAAACTGGGGTCAAGAGTAGGCACCCTTACAAAGTAAAACCTCTACAAAGTAATCTCTGTAGCCAAAGAGATTAACCTTTGGAAAAGGGATTTGTTGCTGGAATTTCAAGAGCATTAGATCTGAGCCTGGCTTATACACAAAGAAAACACCCTGAGGAGTTTGTAATCAGCTAGAAATACTCTTGGGCAGTTAGACCAAGTTACTGTGCATTTATATTACCCAACACAAACAAATAAGATTATAGGTTTTCTAGGCAGAGTCTTCAATCAAATGTGAGCCAACCCTGAAGGACAGAGCTACAGAGCTTCTGCAACTCACCAAAACATCTGTCAGGTAGTCCACACTATAGTTTTCGCCATGCTTCCGTGCCTTCCCATTGATAGACAGGGTATAATTATAATACTTAGAATTCTTTTCCTATTAAAAAGAGGGAAGTCAAATTTGTTATGAGGTCAGTGCACAAAGTGGAAGTCTGAATCCATGCTGGGCTAAACTATACTCTGAGCAGTGATAAGACATTAAAAAGATAATTACTCAAGTCAATACTGAATTGGATTTTTTGACTAGGGTTTTATTAAAGACAAGCATAGTTTCAATTATACATTCTAGTTTAAAAGCCAGAAGTAGATGAGGTAGAAAAGCAAACTACTTTGCTAAACCTTGTACAATGCAGGAAAAACATCCCAGAAAGGAGTGACTCACAAGTCAATGGACTTTTTTTTTTTTTTTTTTTTTTAAAGAGACAGAGTCTCTCTCTGTTGCCCAGACTGGAATGCAGTGGCACAATCACAGCTCACTGCAGCCTCAAATTCCTCGGCCCAAGTGATCTTCTTGCCTCAGCTTCCCGAGTAGCTGGGACTACAGGCACACGCCACCACACCCAGCTAATTTTAAAATTTTTTGTTGAGATGGGGTCTCGCCATTTTGCCCAGGCTGATCTCGAACTCCTGAACTCAAGAGATCCTCCTGTCTCTGCCTCCCAGTGTTGGGATTCTAGGCACGAGCCACTACACCTGGCCACAAGTCAATAAATTTTAAGGTTTTTAAAATGACTAATTGTAAAAGCAAATAAAGTTATGTCAATATCAGAGCTAAATTAAACATATTCTGCATCTGTAGGGCTGCATAAAATTGTCACGGACTTCAATAATCACTCACCAAGGCATACCAGTAACTCCAACCCAGAGGAACGTGTTCTAGTCCACCTGCATCTGGGGCTCCATACTGAAAAGCAGAACAAATAGGGACAATTACAAGTCCTTAGATATGACCAGACCAGAAAGAAACAGGAAATTTTACAATCTTTTTAGACCAGTGCCTGAAACATAGTAGGTACCTAATTTCCCCAAATAGACCCTAGTCAAAAATAAACTCTAATAATCCTAGGAACTTCTAAAGCAGGAGTTGGCAAACTACAGCCAGTGAGCCAAATCTGGCCTGATGACTTTTGTATGAACAGCAAGCTAAGAATTTAACAATTTTAAAATATAAAAGTTAATCAAAATAAGAATATTTTGTGAAATGTGACAATTACATAAAATTCAAATTTTAATAGCGATAAAGAGTTTTATTGGAACACAGCCACGTTCATTTACATAGTGCAGTGTCTGTGGCTGCTTTCACGCTACAGAGGCAGAGCTGAATAGTAGCAACAGAGACATATGGCCTGCAAGGCCTGAAATGTTTACTATCTGACCCACTACAGAAAAAGTCCACACAGCCTACCCCACACAGCCTATTCATGGGGTGAATGCTGAGCTGCTGATACCATAGACTGAATAGTCCAACTGACCCTAAGCAGTTCAAATAATCAGACTATAAGCTATTGACTTATTATATGTTGAACATCCCAAATCTGAAAATCCAAAACTTTTTGAGTGCCAACATGACAGACAAAGGAAATGTTCACTGGAGCAGATTTGGACTGTTCAACCAGTAAGTATCATGCAAATATTTCAAAATCCAAAAAATCTGAAACACAAAATACTTCTGGTCCCAAGCATTTTGGACAAGGGATAATCTGTATTTCAGTTGCCCTGCAGATGAAACCCACTTTTAGAGCTCGATTTATCTGATGAGATGAATAAAATAAAGAAACCACAGAATTATCCCACTTTATCCTTACAAGGTTTAATGCCATCCACTTAAGGCAGAATTTAATCCCTGAAAACAACATCTTTATACTTTAACGGTCTCTCTTAATTTTATATACACAAGAGATGGCCTTCAATATGCAAAGTAGTGTAAGCTCTCTTTATGACCCATAGCCCCAACCAAATGATCCAGTATCCACAGTTCCTATTTCTCATGATCCTTTTCAAACTGACTCATCTTTCTGTAAACTCACAAGGTTGCAGATTCCCCCAATTATTGGAGGGACGGGAGAATTAACAGAAAATCCAGATCAGATATTAAGATCTCTAGCAACTACAGATAAAGAGTATAAGTACATTTTCTCTGTCTTGAACCCCCAGTTTAACTGCAAGAGCTAACCCCAAACATTCTCAAACATACTATTTCCTTTAAGCTTGGACTTTGGGTAAAAGCTAAGGCCAATGTGTGAATGTGGGCACATGGAATCCAGTCTTGACAGGTCACCACGAGGTATCCCTCCATCCAGGTCTACAAGGCTGGTGTACCAGCTGCTGGCCATACACTTTAATGACCTGCACGACCCTGACTCTGGGTAACTAATCTCTGCACATTTTGTTGCCATGTTTCACATTAGAAAATGAGTTAAGCATTAAGTTGTTATAATCTAGAAAAAATTCTAAGAAATCTGAGGAAAGATTCTAAGATGAAAAATGTCTTCAGTTAGACACTGATAACAGGGAATGGAAACAAAGATACCATGACAGCCACATGACAAACAGAATTCCTGAGGAAAAAGGGAAGACGCATCAGACAGCAGCACTCTTAGGACAATTTTTAAATACATGCTCCTGGGACTATTGAAAGGAACAAGTGCCCATATCATATAAATACACAAGCACTTACCTAAATCATGTAAATATGTACATGTGTACTTATATGAACATATTTACATGCTATGGGTACTTGTTCTTGTTTAATGGGCAGATTCACAGAAAACAATGTACACCAAGAAATCCTTTAACATTAATTGAAATTAACAATAAAATTAACATGAATTATATTCACATTTTAAAAGCCATTATAAAAAAAGATACAGATCATTCAACATACCTCATTTAAATATTTCCCTGCAAAAAAGGTCTGATAACCACACATTGATCTGAGAATTGCTGGGAAAGTATTTGGTTCTTGGATCTTCTGCCAGGACTTACTACTGCAGTTCCCCTCTAGAGTGTTGTTCACAACGTGATGATTATGTGGGTACTTTCCTGTCAGGATACTGGCTCTGCTGGGGCAGCAGAGAGCACTTGGCACATACTACAAAGGAAAGGAAGCAAAAAGGACAAAGTCACACAAGAAAGATGGACTTCTCATCATTGTTAAAGAGAGTAAAGAAAAGCTCCTTAATACTCTACTTCAAATATGTAGTTTCTCATGGAATATATATATATATTTTTCTACACATGACATACTTCAGGGCTGCTTTAAATCATAGTGGAGACATTAAAGCAGACAGAACAAACTGAGACAACGGATTTCTTTCTCAAGTGGCTTCTTTCTGCAGGATAACGGTAATTCTAGTCTCATCTGCCATAGAGATAGTTTTTTTTTTTTTTTCTTTTGAGGCAAAGTCTCACTCTGTCACCCAGGCTGGAGTGCACTGGCGACAAGCACAGCTCACTGCAGCCTCGACCTCCTGGCGCAAGTGATCCTCCCACCTCAGCCTCCCAGACAGCTTGGAGTACAGGTGCGTGCCACCACTCCTGGCTTTTTTTTTTTTTTTTTTTTTCATTTTTTTATTTGTAGAGATAACGTTCTTCCTGTGTTGTCCAGGCTCGTCTCAAACTCCTGGATTCAAGTGATCCTTCCACCTTGGCCTCCCAAAGTGCTGGGATTACAGGTATGAGCCACTGCACCCAGCCAGAAATAATATTTATACACAGGGGGCACAGCATGGTGAGAGACGGGTCTTAACCAAAGACAAAGTATACTACTTGGATATAATTGAGACCCAGTGGTTCACTTGCAGGCTGATCTGCAGCTTTACACATTTCTGTATCATTTTATACACTGGACACAGACTTTTTTCCCTACTGTAATTATATTTCCATTAGCTACTGTCAGCAACAGATTTTCCCCATTCTACCCAATCATATTGGTACACATCACCAAGCCACTTCACAGAAAGGTAATACTAGCTTATACTTGGACCAGCAGGGAAGGAATGGGCATTTGAGCACACACTCATGTCAAAATTGGGTATTATCCTTTTAATATTAGCAAGTTTTTTTGCCTTTCAAATTTGATTTGGCATTTTTATTTTTATTTATTTTTTTGAGATGGAGTCTCACTCTGTCGCCCAGGCTGGAGTGCAGTGGCGCGATCTTGGCTCATTGCAAGCTCCACCTCCCGGGTTCACACCATTCTCCTGCCTCAGCCTCCCAAGTAGCTGGGACTACAGGCACCCGCCACCATGCCTGGCTAATTTTTTGTATTTTTAGTAGAGATGGGGTTTCACTGTGTTAGCCAGGATGGTCTCGATCTCCTGACCTCATGATCCACCTGCCTCGGCCTCCCAAAGTGCTGGGATTACAGGCGTGAGCCACTGCGCCTGGCCTTGATTTGGCATCTTTTTTTTTTTTGAGACACATTCTTGCTCTGTCACCCAGGCTGGAGTGCAGTGGCACGATCTCAGCTCACTGCAAGCTCCGCCTCCTGGGTTCATGCCATTCTCCTGCCTCAGCCTCCCAAGTAGCTGGGACTACAGGCGCCCGCCACCACACCCAGCTAATTTTTTGTAGTTTTAGTAGAGACGGGGTTTCACCATGTGAGCCAGGATGGTCTCGATCTCTTGACCTCGTGATCCACCCACCTCGGCCTCCCAAAGTACTGGGATTACAGGCGTGAGCCACCGTGCCCAGCCGATTTGGCATTTTTAAATAATGGTGAGGATGAACATTCTCCACATGTACTGACTGACTGTGTTTACGTGAACGGTTTGTTCATATACTTTGCTCATTTTTTTCCTCCAGGGTTGTTGGCCTCTTGTTACATAAGATTTAAGTTAAGGAAGAATTCAGTCATGTTACAAATACTTCCCATTTTTACTTTTGCCTTTTAATTTTATTAGATGTTTGACTTCTTAAGTTTAAATTGGCAACTCTTAACTCTTTCTCTTTTTGTTTTCTGATCAATTTTATGGTCAGTACACAGTTTATCTTAATATTACATTTTAGCATCTGGTACAGCAATTTCTTTTTTTTTTTTTTTGAGACAGGGTCTTACTCTGTCACCGAGGATGGAGTACAGTGGTGTGCTCAGCTCACTGCAACCTCTGCAACCTCAGGGTTAAGCAATCCTCCCACCCCAACTTCCCAAAGTAGATGGGACCACAGACAGGCACCACCATGCCTCTGTTTTTGTTGCTGTTGTTTTGAGATGGAGTTTCACTCTTGTCGCCCAGGCTGGAGTGCAGTGGCATAATCTTGGCTCATTGCAACCTCTACCTCCTGGGTTCAAGCAATTCTCCTGCCTCAGCCTCCCAAGTAGCTGGGCTTATAGGCGCTCGCCACCATGTCCGGCTATTTTTTTGTATTTTTGGTAGAGATGGGGTTTCACCATGTTGGGTAGGCTGGTCTCGAACTCCTGACCTCGGGTGATCTGCCCACCTCATCCTCCCAAAGTGCCAAGATTACAGATGTGAGCCACCATGCCTGGCCCAATGCCCAGGTATTTTTAACTATTTTTAGTAGCTATAGGCTCTTGCCACATTGCCCAGGCTGGTCTCAAACTCCTGAGCTCAAGCAATCCACCTGCCTCAGCCTCCTAACGTGCTGCGATTACAAGCATGAGCCACTGTAATTTTCTTAAAAAATTACTTTGATTATTCTCATCTATTTATTATTCCAGATAACTTTTGGAATCACTTGAGTCTCAAATAATCTTGTTAGGATTACAACTAGAATAAACTTTTTATTATATAATATTGTGTCTTAGCTGAGCACAGTGGCTCACACCTGTAATCCCAGCTATTTGGGAAGCTGAAGCAGAGGATCACTTGAGGCCAGGAGTTTGAGACCAGCCTGAGCAACAGAGTGAGACCCTGTCACTAAAAAAAAGTAGAAAAAAATTGGCCGAGTGTGGTGATGCATGCCTGTAGTCCCAGTTACTTGGGAAGCTGAGGCGGGAGGATCGTCTGAGCCCAGGAGTTTGAGTTCAAGTCTTCAGTGAGCTATGTCACTGCACTCCAACATGGGCGATAGAGTGAGACGCTGTCTCAAAAAAGAAAAAAAAAAAAAAAGAAAAGAAATGTATATAAAATGATGTGCATATCTACGTATCAAATATTTTTTATCTTACCACTCGCATCATTTTGTAAAATACATAGGTCATAGCCATTTCTGGCCCCAACCAGTTACTCTTAGAGAGTTTATAAATTATGAATGAGGCTGGGCATGGTGGCTCACACCTGTAATCCTAGCACTTTGGGAAGCTGAGATGGAAGGATCGCTTGAGCTCAGGAGTTCCAGACCAGCCTGGGCTACATAGTGAGTGAGACCTTTTCTCTATCTTTACATAGAATAAAAAGAAATAATTACGAATGAGATATTTTGTCTCCCACCTTCTATTTTTCTAACTGATTACATGGAAGAAAGTTATTTTTATTTTTTAATTTTTATCTTGCTGAATTCTAGTGATTTTACAGGGTTTTCAATAATTATCCTGTGTTTCTTAGAAAATCCAAACAAGCAGAAATAATTTTTCCAATATTTTTACCTCTTATTTCCATAAGACTTATGGCAATGACTAGATAGTCAGAACAACATTAAGTGGAGCACTGTTACATCCCTAACAGCAATGCCCTGCGTCTTTTACCTTATGTATTTGAAATAGGCATCACAGTCAGGATGTATTCTTACGATAGCTTATTACCAGGAAAGGATGCTAAAATTTCAGAGTACTTTCTAGTATCTATTGGGAAGAACATTCAATTTTCCTTCTTTCAGTTACTTGTATCATGTTGGTAGACATATAATAACCAACATCATGTAGTATTTACTATAAGAAGTCAGGCATTAGCTGGGCGAGGTAGCTCAGGCCTATAATCCCAGCACTTTGGGAGGCCAAGGCGGGCAGATCACTTGAGGTCAGGAGTTCAAGACCAGCTGGCTAACATGGTGAAACCCCATCTCTACTGAAAATACAAAAAATTAGCAGGGCATGGTGGTGGGTGCCTGTAATCTCAGCTACCCAGAAGGCTGAGGCAGGAGAACTGCTTGATCCCCAGAGGCGGAGGTTGCAGTGAGTCGAGATCGCGCCACGGCACTCCAGCCTGGGAGACAAAGCGAGACGCCATCTCAAAAAAAAAAAAAGAAGAAGAAAAGAAAGAAAAAATAAGTCAGGTACTGATAGAAGTGTTCTACACCTATTAACCTATTAACTCAACCTCACAACAACTCTGAAGATGATTTTGGTACTCCCTTTTATAAATGGGGAGGAAGAGGGCCAGAGAGGTTAAATAGTTTGTCCAAGGTCACACTGCTAGAAAAGAGGTAGACAGGGTGTTCCAGCCTAGGCGGTCTGGCTCCAGAGTCTGAGCACTTAAACATAACACTATGCTACTGTTCAGGGATTTCCTGATAGTAGGGTACCCTTACATTCCTGGACTACCATTCACTTGGTTATGTACATGGTTCTTGAAAATGAATTGCTAATACTTTATTTTGAATTTCTGCATCTATATTTATGGGGCGTGTGTGTTGCTATTTGTCAGTTTTGGCTATTAGGGTTGATTGGGTTTTTACCAAGGAAAAGTTTACACAGCATACATATTCCTTGATTTTTTATAATCCATTTTCAAACCTCAAATGGTGAGGTTTAAAATAAAATTCTCTAGTTCTGAGACTGGCTTAGAAATATCTGCAATTAATCTTCAATTGATAAGAGGTAATATTTCAATTAAAAGAGTTTATACCGCATTATATAAATCCTTCCTTCAGATCAAGCATTTAACAAGGAAAAAACCACGTAGATCATACCAGATTCCCGAGAAGAGAGTATCTTCTTAGAAAACAAACACAGTTAAATTAACAAAATTGAATTCGCTTTCAAACTTACAGCGCTGGAAAAAGTCATCCCCATCTCTCCGATGAGAGCTTTGGTTTTCTTTAGTGGTGTCTGTAAAAGTAAGTAATTATCCATTAAACAATTTCTTCCAATAAATTGAGACACACAGGCCAGAATTCCTGTTTTGTTACATCTTACTCAATCTTTTATTCCCAAATGGTCAGCTCTAAGCAACAGCCAAAGAGAGTCCTGTATGATTCTAGAGACAAGTTTGGTTCCGGCCAGCTCCATCCTGTATAAAAGTGCAGGAGGTCAAAATGCTTGCAGGAAGGGAAAGTTCAGCTGATGGCAATAACATCTTTGTGCGCTTATTAGTCATCAGCCCCCAGATGAGGCAGATAGGGCAGACCTATCTCCATGAATTAATCTTTAGAAGTAGGATGTGGGAAACGATATAAAGGGAGCCTTCCGCCCTATAGAACAGAAGTAAGACAACAGTTGGATTCTGAAAGCCAGACAAGGCCTCAGGGCTCAGAGACTGATTCAAACCTCACGCACTCAGTGGTGGAGGCCAGACGCACACTGTTCAACTACCAGCTGCTGTTGTCTGCACAGACCCACAGGCACCTCAGGATAAGGACTTGAACCAGGTGGCAAGCAGGTGTACACAGAACACTGTCAGGCAAAAGGCTACTCAGAAACTATTTTATGTCTTGCTTTTCATCTTTTGTTCAAAATCTAAGATCCTTACAAGTACAGAGAACAATTAACTTCCCCCTAGAGTGAGAACAAAAGTATGAAGACAGTCATTTAAATACGAATAAAAGGAACACTAATATTCTTCAGATTCCAGACAGCAAAAAGCACCATTGAAGAGGTCATTTTACTTGTAATATGTGTCAGTTCACGATGATTCTGAGATACCTTTGAAACCTAAGACCATATTGAATGCAGTTTTAAGTATATTTTGTTGTGCAATAATTCCTTAAAGATCGCTAATCTAAATACATAAGTAGATTAACAGGAGCCTCATTTTCAATAATGTATAAATGAGTTTTCCCCATTGTTTTATATAAATGCAAAACCTACGGAATCCATAAACTCAAAAGGATGAGGATTCTAACTTATCCAAAAAAAGCTCTGATAATTTCATGAGTAGATCCAGAAGAGGCTGCCAAGAGACGCTAGAGATGCAGAAGATCTTCGCCAGCCTTCCGAAGCAAGGTCATCAGCCATACTCTCCTCAAAGCATCACTGGGTACCATCCTCAGGAAAAGAATACTGGGCTTAATGAGACACTGGTTTCATAAAAAACCTGAGTTACTATGAGGACATTTGAAGGTGAAATGAGGATTCAAAGAGTAAGTGGAGAAAAGGACCAGAGTTGACTGTATGGGACTTAATTGCCAAACTGTCTGATAAATATGTAAAACTATGAAAGAATATCTGATTTACAGTAAGACTGTGTAATAACATTTATTAAACACAACATGTGCCAGGCATTAATCTAGGCAGTGGTGGACAGAGGATAGATGGTCCTTGCCCTTATGACCCCTGCACTCTTGGGGACTTAAAACAACTAACAGGTAAACAATCAGTCATTTCAGGTGGTGATAAGTGCTATGAAGAGAATAAACCAGGATGATGTGATTGCAGCTGGTGGGAGGAAAGGGGAACTACTTTAGGTGGGTGGTCAGGAAAGGCCTCTCAGGAGGTAACTTCAGTACGGAGAGCCATGCGATGAGGAGTCAGTCATGCAAAGATTCAGAAGATGTTTCAGGCTGGGTATATAGCAAGTACAAGGGCTGCCAGAGGACGGAGGGAGGCACCTGGGAGGAAACAGAGAAGCCAGTGTGGTGATGGAAGCAGCTTAGGGAGGAAAAGGGAGAGTGAGGTAACACGAGGTCAGAGAGGTAGGCAGGAGTCAGCAATGCAGGGCCATATAGGAATTTAGACTTTAGGCCTGGTGCAGTGGCTCACACCTGTTATCCCAGCACTTTAGAAGGCAGAGGCAGGAGGACTGCTTGAGGCCAGGAGTTTGAGACCAGTCTGGGCAACACAGCAAGACCCTGGCTCTACAAAAGACATAAAAATTAGCTGGGCATGGCAGTGCACGCCCATAGTCCCAGCTACGTGGGAGGCTGAGGTGGGAGGATTGTTTGTGCCCAGAAGTTCGAGGCTGCAGTGAGCTATGACTGCACCGCCGCAATCTAGCCTAGGCAAGAAGAGTGAGACCTTGTCTCCAAAAAAAAAAAAGTTTTTATTAACTGTCATCTTTATACTGCTAACAATAGTACAAAAGATAACCATAATCCGTGCTTAATTGAAAAAGTCCCAAACAAGAAACCACACTGTACCCAAAATGTGTGTCTCTATGCTAATTACAATGTAAAATGAATCCTTAAGATCTAAGCAAAGACAGCGGCTGGTCAAGTTAGGGCCATGCAACAGTCTTTAAGCAGCAGCCAATTTCATGCCTTCATGTGGGCAAACATGTTACTCTGCTCACCCCAAGCAGAATCCTTTTCATTAAAACCCTAAAGAATCATTTACTTTCCTGGTTCCATGTACAGTTGCTCTGAAACGACAATTCTGGTAATTCTGTGGCTAACAATGGAAATTGTTTTGCTTTCAATGAAGCAATGACATATTCATTCTCACACCTGTAATCCCACCACTTTGGGAGGCTGAAGTGGGCAGATCACTTGAGGTCAGGAGTTGGAGATCAGACTGGTCAACATGGTGAAATCCCGTCTCTACTAGAAATACAAAAATTAGCCAGGCATGGTGGTGGGTGCCTGTAAACCCAACTACTTGGGAGGCTGAGACAGGGGAATCGCTTGAACCCAGGAGGCGGAGGTTGCAGTGGGCCGAGATCGCGCCACTGCACTCCAGCCTGGGTGACAGAGCAAGACTCCATCTCAAAAAAAAAAAAAAAAAAAAAAATTCTTCCCCTACCTTTCATCATAGTTTCTTCTGTCACTTGCCTGCGGTTTTGGCCAAATGTCACTTTTCTTAGAGTAAGTGATTTTTTTTTTTTGGAGACGGAGTCTTGCTCTGTCACCCAGGCTAGAGTGCAGTGGCACCATCTCGGCTCACTGCAACCTCCACCTCCTGGGTTCAAGTGATTCTTCCACCTCAGCCTCCCGAGTAGCTGGGACTACAGGCACGCGCCACCATGCCCAGCTAATTTTTGTATTTTTAGTAGAGACAGGGTTTCACCATGCTGGCCAGGCTGCTCTTGAACTCCTGACCTCGTGATCTGCCCACCTCGGCCTCCCAAAGTGCTAGGATTACAGGCCTGAGCCACCGCGCCCGACCGTGAATGATTTTTAAAAGAGCAACTTATGCTTCTGTGAAGAGCAGTGTGTCCACCACACTATAATGATGTTTAAGTAAAATCAAGAAAGTGATAAGAACAGTGTCCTGGCAAAACAAAAAATAAAAACAGAGTCCCACAGATACCTGGAACAAATACAATGAAATGTTAAAGACGATGCTACTATATAAAAGAGCATTTCAAAGATGCCTGAAAAATTCCACTATAAATCTAAATCATGTTGTAAATGCTATCTACAATCCTTTGACCTGAGTTAGTTTGGTGGGGGTTGACCACCATTTATTTTGCCAACTATGGCAGCAATCTGTAATCTTTTTTAGGTTAGAGCTCTTTCCACAAAAATGAAGATATTATACACAAAGTTTTACATGTAAATTAAGGAGTTCCATGATGTCACTGGCATCCCCGAATGTCACCTGCAGACATCTCTGACCTATGGTGTGATTATGCTGGTGTGGGTATGTGGAATGAAATCTGATTATTATCACAGTATTCTAGAATAGGAGAAAAAGCATGGTGCTCTGAGGTCATAAGATACCCAGGCTTTGTCCAGTATTAGCTATATGAACTTAGTCATGTCACTTGACCACCTTCCAGTTTTAGTTTCCTTTTAAAATAAGGATATTATGTACAGCAGAGGACTCCTGTGATGACTGAAGCACAAGTATAAAAATCCTCATACTCTGCTTGGCTCCAAGTAAGTTCTCAAATGCTCTTGTCTTAGCTCTTCCCCTTGGAGTCCTGCTTGACAATTAGTGGTAGAATATTCTGAAAAAGCCTAGAAGAGAAGCCAGAATTCTTGAGTTTGGAACATTAAGTTTGACTTATGCCCTCCACTCAATTTTGGTACCTCTCTCCAGCAGAAACGCTTATTAAAAAAAAGAATCTGGGCCGAGACAGTGGCTCATGCCTGTAATCCCAGCAGTTTGGGAGGCTGAGGTGGGCGGATTACTTGAGTCCAGGAGTTCAAGACCGACTTGGACAACATGGAGAAATCCTGTCTCTACAAAATATTTAAAAATTAGCTGGACGTAGTGACACGTGCCTGTAGTTCCAGCTACTAGGGAGACTGAGGCAGGAGGACTGCTTGAGACTAGGAGTTCAAGGATGCAATGAGCCTTGACTGTACCACTGCACTCCAGCCTGGATGACAAAGCAAGACCCTGACTCAAAAAATCTGCTGCTGGCTTAAGGAAGCAAATTGGATTAACATACTAAAAGGAAGAGACCTCAAATACACACAGACTACAGCCATGGTTTGTAAGAATTGATGAAACAACTCTGAATACCTTATATTTAAGTAATGAATTTTGTTTTCAACACCTAAAAAAGCCTGACCTTTTAACTGAGTACTTTAGTCACTGCTAGAGAAGGCTTGCTTTTTCTGGACAAAACACTCTTCAAGGACGCAATTTTTTTTTTTTAATAAAAAAGGAATTTTGTGGGCAGACAAGTTAAGTGCAGTAGTTGGAAGAGTAGTGAACCTAAAGTGTAGGAGGAAAATTAAATCAAGACTGATGTCAACATGGCTTGGTAGAAACTATATGGCATATATAGCAGGAAGAAATGTGTACTCAAAATGCAAGTCTCTTAAACATCAGCTATAAGAGACTCTCAAGCTCTTGAGCACAACCTAAGAAATATATTTTACAACTCAGGAACAAAGAGAGATAGATAATGATTACCTTTATCAAGTGTAACACACACACTCACACACACGGACATTTTCTATTCTATTTCAGAGGAAATAAAAAATGTTGGTAGTTACTCACTAAACTGATTTCACAACTCGCTCACGGGTTGGGACCAGAGGTTTGAAGGACACTGAGCTAGGGTGTGTAACTACACAAGAAAAGTTAGGAACGTCTTGCCTGGAGTATTTCATAGTCTCAGCATTCGGCTGAAAGCAAAAAGAGAACTGAAACGAATAAAGCAATAGAGCATTTGGTTTTAAAGCGAAGAGAGGAATGGTGAACCCAGGGTCAGAGGACTCTGCCTCAACTACTCATGTCTCGGGCAAGTTACTTTCTGGGCCTCCATGGGGAAGGGGTTGGAGTGGATGTTTCCAAAGGTCACACATTCCATAATCCTGCAATACACAAGCAAAATTAACTCTGGGAAAAAAATGAAGTCTTGTGACAACACCCATTAGGTAGAAAATGAAACATTGACAGTCTCTAATGTAACAGTCAGGTGTTCAATCAGACTAATTGAATTTTCTTGATTCCTGTGAGGCAACACACACCCTCAATAGTTCGACGGTTGGCCTACCAGATTAGTTCACTTCAGGCTTTTTTTTTTTTGAGACGGAGTCTCGCTCTGTCGCCAGGCTGGAATGCAGTGGCACGATCTCCGCTCACTGCAACTTCCGCCTCCCGGGTTCAAGCGATTCTCTTTCCTCAGCCTCCCAAGTAGCTGGGACTACAGGTGTGCGCCACCACGCCCAGCTAGAATTATTGTATTTCTGGTAGAGACGGGGTTTCACCATGTTGGCCAGGATGGTCTCGATCTCTTGACCTTCTGATCCGCCCGCCTCGGCCTCCCAAAGTGCCGGGATTACATGAGTGAGCCACCGCGCCCGGCCCAGGCTTATTTTTATTGACATCAGATACAGACATTGTATACAGGCACAAACGTGGAGGTGGTCTAGGTCCCTCATAAAGGGGACTGGACTTGTCTGTGATCCTCTAATCCAAAAGAAAAACAATCAGGGCTTGAGTGCTCTTAGCACCTGATTCTCATTGGTTCAACCCATCCTCCACTGGTCTCCACATGTTTATCTTGAGATATTAACGTAAACTCCACAGCAGTACGGTCCAGACTAGAAGCTCTGTGTGCTGTACGCATGTACCTCAATCCAGAAAGGAAAAGAGTGTTGCAGTCCCTTACACCGGCATAAAGGGCCTCAGGTGGGAAAACCAAACCTACCCAAGGGTAAGACAGCCAGTTCGGGGAGGGGGGTGGTGGGGACCGGGAAAGAGAGCAACAAACCGGAGAGTCAGCCCGAGAGATAGAGGGGCGGGGCAGAAACAGAAGAGTTACCAGGCCGCCGAGCACTTCGTCCTGGTCGTCCGTGAGGAGCAGCACCACGTTGGGCCTCCGGGTTCCCGCAGCCACCCCGAAGACCCCCAGGCAACCGCCCAGCACCAGCAGCAGCAGCGCTGGGCGGCAGGAGGGCAGGTGGCGGGGGCTGCCCCGCCGGAGCCGACCTGGGGCTAGAGGCAGGAGCCGCATGGCGGACAGGCTCCGGGGTGACCCCGGGACGGGACGGAGGGACGCACAGGTAGCTGAAGGGCGAGAGGCCGACCAGCCGAAAGAAGAAAAAGCCGTGCCTTAAAGGCCGGTGGCTGGGGTCAAACGTTTTCTCCCCAGGAGCGATCACGTGAGCCGGGGACAGGGGGCGGAGCACGCTGCGCGGCCACGTGATGATCGGCGTGGGCGGGGCCGCGGACTGGCGCAGCCGCGAGAGAGGCACCACGCAGTGGCGGAAAAGGGGCGGGGAACAGCAAAAAAGGGCGGAGAACCGGGAAAAGGTCAAGACCCGTGCGTACCTCTCGCGCAGGCTCGGGTTGCGTTCTGGTAGGACGTGTTTCTGAGCGCTTGGTGGAAGGATTTAAATGGGGGAAGAGAAGATGAAAAGCCGGAAGGAGTTGGCAAATACTAACCAGCCGATTAACGAAGAGAAAGGAGGACTGTACGTAGCAGATATTATCATCAGCTGGTGAGGAAAGTGGACTCTACCATATTTAATCCCCAAGTCGACGGGCACTTATTCAAGGCCCGGATGTTTAATCGTTTTTAATTTTCTCTACAACTTGTGAGATAAATCTTAACATTCTCATTGGGCTCAGCCATTAAATTCGGAACTGGTTAGCTCTCTTAACTCCAAAGCCTGATTATGTTCTGCTTTCCTCAGCTGACATCGTAGTTTCAAACAATTTAGGGATGGCCTGACAGCTTTATTGTAATGGTTATCCTAATGGTCCTTGGTGACTTTTTAAACACCCTCTTGGAACATGTTAGAGGATGTGCAGATCGAACAAAAATCTTGAAACGTGGTCATCCAACTGCATTATTAAGTAATCTTTAGCGGGGAATAGCCCTTGAAACTAGCTCCAGATATTTCTGTGGTCGCTCTGGAACAATTAGACTTTGCCCCTCTCCTGACGTGGGGCGCGGTGGCTCACGCTTGTAATCCCAGCACTTTGGGAAGCGGGTGGATCATCTGAGGTCAGGAGTTTTAGACCAGCCTGGCCAACGTGGGGAAACCGCGTCTCTACTAAAATACAAAAATTAGCCGGGCGTGGTGGCAGGCGTCTGTAATCCCAGCTACTCGGAAGGCTGAGGCACGAGAATCGCTTGAACCCGGGAGGCGGAGCTTGCTGTGAGCCACTGCACTCTGGCCTCGGGAACAGAGCGAGACTGTCTCAAAACAAACAAACAAAAAATCACAGAGATCTTCCTGGCAAGGTGAAGTGTCAAATCATATCCCCAGACCGATATAACAAGGTATACCTCCTTGCTGGTAAAAGTATTTTCTTTGAGTTGAACTGTTTGCCAAGAAGGGTCTCTTAAAACTCGTGAAAACTATCCCAGAACTTAAAGTATTAAAAAAAAAAAAACTCGTGAAAACACTTTACTATAGGGTAAAAATAATGATGGAAACACTTTGAAACCTCATGTGTGCAAGGATAGGGCTTATGCAAAAAAAAAAAAAAAAAAAGAATTACCTTTATTACTTTGTTTTTTTTCACCACAGAGGGGTAATATGTGGAGTCCTAACAAGGTTTGAGGTAGGGGGTCGTAACTCACACAATAGCGTGAAAACCCAATCATCAGGCTTATGAACCACAAAAGGATCTTAATACTTTTTTTTTTTAACTAAGCCTACAGAAGGCAAAAGAAGCTTTAAAAAAACTGAAGTAGTTTTTCTGCAAAAACAATTATGCCGCAAATATGGTCAGAGCAGTTCCTAGACAACCAGAATACTTGGTTACGGCCTTGGCCTAGGCCAATTTTTCAAGCTGGTTAGAATAACTAATCCTTACGTATTCAGGTTTCAAGACTTCCAGGAAGACTTTCTTGCACAAAAAAAAACCTATTTCATCTGTATTGAAGCCCCAAATTGTAAAATTGTTTCTTTTCTATTTTTTTCAAGGCTAGATTATGAACTATTTGAGGCCAGAAATTGTGTAATTAGTTGCCCACTTTGTTCAGGATGCTGCTGTCAGAGGCGATTGACCCAGAGCAACTCCATCTTGAACAGGGGCTGAGTAAAATAAGGCTGAGGCCTGCTGTGCTGCATTCCCAGATGGTTATGCATTCTAAGTCACAGGATGAGATAGGAGGTCGTAAAGATACAAGATAAAATATGCTGGTCATAAAGACCTTACTGATGAAACGGGTAGCAGTAAAGAAGACAGCTAAAACCCACCAAAACCAAGATGGTGATGAAAGTGACCTCTGGTCGTCCTCACTGCTAAATTCCCATCAGCGCCATGACAGTTTACAAATGCCATGGGTATGTCAGGAAGGTACCCTCTATGGTCTAAAAAGGGTAGGCATGAATAATCCATCCCTTGTTTAGCATATCATCAAGAAATAACCATAAAAATGGGCAACCAATAGCCCTCAGGCTGCTCTGCCTATGGAGTAGCCATTCTTTTATTCCTCTACTTTCTTAATGAACTTGCTTTCACTTTACTCTATGGTCTTGTCCCGAATTCTTCCTTGCTCGAGATCCAAGAACCCTTTCTTGGTGTCTGGATCAGGACCCCTTTCCGGTAACACTGCTACACTAGTGCTGAAGAGACATTGTCCCTCGTTATGGAATTTGCAGTCTAATGGCAGAGAGATGGACAATCTAATCTTGTATCTTGTATATGATTACAAATAGACATGCTATGAAGGAAAAGTAAAGGGTGCAATGAGTATTTAAGGTGGTGGGAGGCTGACTTAGTCTAAGGTGCCATGAGGAAGTGATCTTTGAGTGAAATCTGAAGTTTGAGTAGGAGATAATTGGTTAATGGAGTATTGGGGTGGTGGAATGTCTTCTAAGCACAGAGTACAGCATATGCAAAGGTCCTGAGCGGGTGCATTGCAATAACTAAAAGAAGTCAGTGTGGTTAGAGCAGAGGGAGAGAGGTGGTGAGGGCCCAGATCCTATTTTAAGGACTTGGGTTTTTATAGTAAGGCTAATTGGAAATTACTGAAAGAATATAAGAGAAATATAATCATACATGAACTTTTAGAAGATCCTTTACACTGTGGCATGAAGAACAGATTGGAAGAGGACAAGCATGGGCGAGGGTAGACCAGTTAGGTGGAGAGAAAAGTGGATAACAGGGACAGATTCAAATTTTGTGGGGCATGAAGTTTATGTGCATTTGGCGAGTGGAGGCTCCTTAAGAAAAAGAATAACAATTTTAGATACAAAAGTAGGTACACAACTGAATATGTATTTAGACTAAAACAAAATACAACGTTATAAATTTTTATAAGTTGAAAAATATTACAAATAATGCAAAAATTTAAAGTAACATATTTTTATTAAGTAACTGCCAGGCATACTTCTTCATACTTTTTTCCCCTTACATTATATGGCAATGTACTCTTTAATCATCTCTTCACATGATGATAGTTTATAATATTTTCTAAAGAGAATAGAAAGATAATTTAGTTTTTTCTCTAATGTGTTTGATCAGTATTTGCTTTTTATTGGTGATAATTCAGAAAAGTTATTTTTCACCTGCACAGTTCATTATTGGTTTTATATATATGTTTAATATTTTTGTCAAATTTCAGAAAACTCTATCAAATATCCTCTTAACATAGGCATTTCATGACATTCTGCATTTTATTTATTTTATTTTATTTTATTTTTTGAGATGGAATCTTGCTCTGTCTGTGCTCTTGGCTCACTGCAACCTCCACCTCCCAGATTCAAGCGATTCTCCTGCCTCAGCCTCCTGAGTAGCTGGGATTACAGGCATGCATCACTATGCCCGGCTAATTTTTGTATTTTTAGTAGAGATGGGGTTTCGCCATGTTGGCTAGGCTGGTCTCGAACTCCTGACTTCAGGTGATCTACCCGCCTTGGCCTCCCGAAGTGCTGGGATTATAGGCATGAGTTTTATGTTATCTTCCTCAATGCTGGTGTGAGATCAAATCAGAAAGAAATTTGAATATTTTTCAATGAGTTTATATAATTCACAAATTATCAATTTAATAGCCTATTTATTACTTTCATTTGCAATTTATCTCTTCATCTTTCCAGCTTTATTGAGATATAATTGACAAAATTATGTATATTTAAGGTGTACAACATGATGTTTTCATATATGTATACAGTGTGAAATGATTATTCTCTTCCTCTTAATGTATTACTGTTTTTCTTATGATTGAAACTTTTTTTTGTTACTCTTTATTTCTCAATGTCAGGATAATTTCTCTTTACTTTCTCATTCATCTTTATCACTTTGGTTTTGTATGCTATTAATTTTTTTTTTTTTTTGAGACAGTCTTGCTCTGTCACCAGGCTAGAGTGCAGTGGCATGATCTCGGCTCACTACAACCTCCAACTCTCAGGTTCAAGCGATTCTCCTGCCTCCGCCTTCCAAGTAGCTGGGATTACAGGTGTACACCACCACACCCAGCTAATTTTTGTATTTCTAGTAGAGACAGGGTTTCACCATATTGGTCTGGTCTCGTACTCCTGACCTCAGGCTGGTCTTGAACTCCTGACCTCAGGTGATCCACCCACCTTGGCCTCCCAAGGTGCTGGGATTACAGGCGTGAGCCACCGCACCCAGTCTAGCCAGGTTGTTTTTTAAAGAGCATGGAGCCCTTTTTCCTAATCATTATAATAGCTAACAGATGACTGATTGTAAATACTGTTTAACCACAGGTTAAAATAACTCTTGTTTTACTTTGTTGAATAATGTCTCAGATGTTTTCAGTTGGCTAAAAATATTTAAAAATTGCTCATAGGTTTTCCTATTAGAAAGTAGTACCCAATAATTGCCAACTCATCAGTGGTTGTCATATCCAGAATAGAGTATATAATATTATTTGGTGTTTGGTTATGTGTTTGACTTACTACTTTTTAAACATTTTTTTCATTATTTCAATTTTTTCCATAAATTGTTTTAGTAAAATAAGTCGTTTTTTCATTTTGACGTGTTTTTCGAAGAGCTTAAGCAAAAATGGATCCAATTCAGCTATTAGTTGAAAAATTCCTGTGGAATTTTCATTACGGGAACAATAGTACTTTTCATCATGACCTCTGAAGTGTAACTTTCACTTAATGTTTAATAACCTCAAAACTTCCATCTCTGGCCATGATGGAGTAACAGTGCCAGACTAATTGTCTTGCTAAAAACAACTAGAAAACAGGGCAATATAGATGCTTTTATACAAGTGACAATAGTGAAGGACTGTGATCCACATGTAAAGAGAAACAAACAATTGCTCCAACTTTTTGCCTGGTGGAGGGACATTCTGAACCAGAGAGCAGGAAATAGGATCTCATGCTTGACAAAGTTGACTTGCTAACTTTGGATGGACAGAGATCAAAGTTGAGGGAGATTGAGGCAGCTGGAAGTTTGCAGGGAAGAATTCCAAAGAGAAGGGTGCTGTATAGATTTAAAAGCTCCATAAGTTTGTACAGATGTCTTTCTGAAACTTTACTGAACGCTGAGATGTGCATTCACAGGGTGAACCACCACCAGAAGGCAAGGCAAAGAATGACCAAAGTAATGTAAAATAAATAATTCTCAGAGGAATTGGGATGTTTGAGATCCAACCAGCCATAGGGGAAAGTCCTCCTTGATCATCGGGAGCACTCCTTAGGAACCTGGAAAGGTCATGCCCCAGTAGCGGAGCTAAACTATCATGAGTAAAAAGTACTCTGCACCCACAGAAACAAAGCTTGGGTACAGCCCTCAAAAGATCAAACTAATCTGCAGGGAAAGTAACTTGCCTTCCAGAATAAGGCTCAACACTCTTTCAGGGAAGACTACAAAACCTAGATATTCAACAATATGAAATTCACAATGTCCTGCGTTGAATACAAAAATTACTACATAGGGCCCGGGCGTGGTGGCTCATGCCTGTAATCCCAGCACTTTGGGAGGCCGAGGCGGATCATGAGGTCAGGAGATCAAGACCATCCTGGCTAACATGGTGAAACCCCGTCTCTACTAAAAAATATAAAAAATTAGCTGGGCGTGGTGGCGGGCGCCTGTAGTCCCAGCTACTCGGGAGGATTAGGCAGGAGAATGGTATGAACCCGGGAGGTGGAGGTTGAAGTGAGCCAAGATCACGCCACTGCACTCCAGCCTGGGCGACAGAGCAAGACTCCATCTCAAAAAAAAAAAAAAAAATTACTATATAGGCTCCCAAACAGGAAAATGTGACCCCATGACCAGAAGAAAAAATTGTCAATAGAAACAGATAATAAATGACAGGGATGAAGAAGTTAATAGATTAGTGTGTTAAAACTCCTATTATAACTTGTTCAAGTATTTAAAGAAAAACATGAGCCAACTGAGAAGAGAGGTGGAAGATATATAACTGGGCCAGGCACAGTGGCACACATTTGTAATCCCAGCACTTTGGGAGGCCTAGGTGGGCAGATGGCTTGAGCCCAGGAGTTTGAGACCAGCCTGGGTGACTTGACAAAACCCCACCTCTACAAAAAAAAAGAAAAAAAATATACAAAATTAGTTGGGCTTGGTGGTATGCTCCTGTAGTCCCAGCTACTCAGGAGGCTGAGATGGGAGGATCACTTGAGCCTGGGAGGTCCAGGTCCATGATCATGCCTGGGTGACAGAGGGATACCTTGTTTCAAAAATAAATAAATACAAATAAAATCTATAACTGAATAGCACTTTATCTGAAAATTCACTACATGGATTAACAGATGATTAAACAATTTGGGGGGGGGATAAGTCAACTTGAAGATATAGCAAGAGAAAAATATCCAAAATAAAGCAAAGAGAGAAAAAAATGAAAATAAAAATGAGCAGGGCCCCTGTGACCTGCGAAACAAAATCATGGGGTCTACTATTTAGGTAACTGGAATTCCAGAAGGAAGAAATAATTTTTCGAAGAAATAATAGTTGCTGTCTGCATACAGAGAAAACTCTGATCTCAGATTCAAGAAATTCAATGAACCCCATGCAGAAAAAACATAAAGAAAATCATACTAAGAAACATCACAATCAAAATTCTGGAAACTAGTAATAAAGAAAAGTAGACTTTATGACAAAAATATTATTAGAGATAAAACAGGGCATTTTATAATTATAAAAGGTTCAATCCATCAGGAAGATATAACAATTATGAATATATATGGACCTAACAAAGTACCAAAATTCTTGAAGCAAAAACTGATAGAAATAAAGGAAAAAGTGGACAACTCGATAATAGTTGGAAACTTCAATACTCCACTTTCAATAATGGATAGAGTAGCTAGGCATAAGATGAACAAGGACATAGAAGACATGAATAACATTATAAAATAGGTAGACCTAACAGAGATCTACAGAACTCTCCACCCAACAAGAGCAGAATCTATACTCTTCTCAAGTGCCTGTGGAATATTCTCCAGGATAGACCATGTACTAGGCCATAAAACAAACCTCGATAAATCTAAAAGGGTAGAAATAACACAAGTATGTTCTCTCAACACAATGAAATAAAATTAGAACATAAGATTCCCAGAGAAATTTGGATAGCTCACAAATATTTGGAAATGAACCCCATGCAGAAAAAACATAAAGAAAATCATACTCCTAAATAATCAGTGGATTAAAACAGAAATCAAAAGGGAAATTAGAAAATACTTTGAGATGATGAACATGAATACACAACATACTAAAACTTGGGATACAGCTCACATAGAGCTTGAAGAGTAATTTGCGGCTGTAAATGCCTATATTTAAAAAAAGAATGATCTCATATCATTAATTTAACCTTCTACTTTAAGACACCAAAGAAAGCAAAATAAACCTAAAGCAAGCAGAAGGAAGGAAATAATAAAAATTAGAGCAGAAATTAATGAAACAGAGGATAGAAAAAAATAGAGAAAAATCAATGAAAGCAAAAGCTGATTCTTTGGAAAGATTAACAAAATTGTCAAATCTTGGTGGTCCCTATCATATCTCCATTTAAGTAGCCAGTCTGGCCCCTGCAGAAAGGATCATGGGAAATGATCATAGCCTACTACAAGCTCAACCAAGTATTAGTCCTGATGCTGTGGCCATGCTGGATTTGATACCTTTGCTAGACAAGATCAGTATGACCACAGGTAAATCTTAAGCAGCCACTGATTTGGAGAATGCATTCTTTTCTGTCCCAATCAGAAAAGAGGCTCGGAAACACTTCACATTCATACGGAATGAACAACAAAAGACATCTACAGTTTTGCCCCAAGGTTATGTTAACTCATCTCTGTGTCACAATATGTAACTATGTGACTATGTGTTATAATACAGCCCCGACAAATCCAGACTGCCCAGGCATCCTGCAGAACATCTTACTCATCCAATACATTGATGACATCATGCTGATCAGGCAGGATGAAAAAGAGGTGACTAGCATCTGGACACCTTGATAAGATACACGTGCTCCAGGGGGGTGGGAGACAGGTTCTATGAAAATTTAGAAACTTGGTACTTCAGTAAAGATTTTTAGAGGTCCTGGGGTGTGTCATGACATTGCCTCCAAAGTAAAAACAAACTGCTGCATTTTCCATTTCTTACTAGTGAGAAAGAAGCACAGTGCTTGGTAGAACTCTTTGAATTCTGGGTGCAATACATTGTATGCTTAGGAACACTGACCAGCCCATATATGAAAGGCTGCCAGCTTTGATGGGAACTGGAGCATAAAAGTGCTCTGTAACAGGCAGGGCTGACTACATAATCTGTGGGGTCCAGTGTGAAACAAAAATGTGGGTTCCTTTGTTCAAAAAGCAGAAAAAATGTGCCACTTAAGTTACTAAAATGTAAAACTTTTTCTTTAAAAATATCTTATTACTTACAAAATATAATAGGGGTTATAATAATACATGAGTAACAACATAATCTTAAATTTATATAATATAAATAATGAGACTTCATTATGTGATATCTTGATTACAAGTTTCTTCTGACTTGCTTTTCTGCAAATTCAATTGTTTTTTCTTTTAAACAGGGTCTCACTCCATCACCCAGGCTGGAGTGCAGTGGTGTAATCACAGCTGACCACAGCTTCAACCTCCTGGGCTCAAGCAATCCTCCTGCCTCAGCCTCCTGAGTAGCTGGGACTACTGGTGCATGTTACCGCACCCAGCTAATTTTTACATATTTTTGTAGAGATGAGCTCTCCACCTTGCCCAGGTTAATCTCAAACACCTGACCTCAAGTGATTCTCCCACTTTTGCCTCCACAAAGTGTTGGGATTATAGGTGTGAGTCACCATGACTGGCCTGCAAATTCATTTCCTAGGCCATCATATGTTTTCAGCAAATTCATTTTCAATTGATATAATTGAAAGCAATGTCAGTGACTCTTGGCAAATGCAAGATTGCAAATATGTTTTGATCACATTAATTTTGAGAAGGATCTTTCTTCTGATGTAACTGTTACTGTTGCTGTTAAGACTATTTTATAGACTGTATAACAAAGGAATAAATTTGACAAATTATTTCAAAATAGAAATTTTAGCACATGGGCCAAGTGTGGTGGCTCATGACTGTAATCCCAGCACTTGGGTAGCCTGAGGCAGGTGGATTGCCTGAGCTCAGGAATTCGAGACCAGCCTGTGCAACGTGGCAAAACCCCATTGCTACAATAAAATACAAAAATTAGTTGGGTGTGGTTGTGTGCACCTATAGTTCCAGCTACTCAGGAGGCTGAGATGAGAGGATCGCTTGTGCCCAGGAAGTTGAGGCTTCAGTGAGCAGTAATTGTACCACTGCACTCCAGCCTGGGTGACAAAGCTGGACCCTGTCTAAAAAAAAATTAGAAAGAAAGAAATTTTAGTACATGTAGAACTGACGATTCCTGTAGATTTTTTTTTTTTTTTTTGAGACGGAGTCTCACTCTATTGCCCAGGCTAGAGTGTAATGGTGTGATCTTGGCTCACTGCAACCTACGCTTCCCAGGTTCAAGTGATTCTCCTGCCTCAGCCTCCTGAGTAGCTGGGATTACAGGCGTGCACCACCACGCTCGGCTAATTTTTGTAATTTTTTTTTTTTTTTTTGAGATGGAGTCTTGCTCTGTTGCCCAGGCTGGAGTGCAGTGGCATGATCTCGGCTCACTGCAACCTCCACCTCCTAGATTCAAGCAATTCTCTGCCTCTACCTCCCAAGTAGCTGGGATTACAGGCACATGCCGCCATGCTGGGCTAATTTTGTTGTTGTTGTTGTTGTATTTTTAGTAGAGACGGAGTTTCACCATCTTGGCCAGGCTGGTCTTGAACTCCTGACCTTGTGATCCACCCGCCTTGGCCTCCCAAACTGCTGGGATTACAGGTGTGAGCCACAACACCTGGCCTAATTTTTGTATTTTTAGTAGAGACAGGGTTTCACCATGTTGGCCAGGCTGGTCTCAAACTCCTGACCTTGTGATCCACCCGCCTTGGCCTCCCAAAGTGCTGGGATTACAGGTGTGAGCCACTGGGCTCGGCTGAAAAAGTTTTTGAAAAATATTTAACTCTTCCTACAAATCAGTTTTAAGTTTAATTTAATTTTTAATGTAAAGTATAAATTGTAATTTTGCAATTGTAAAATTGTAACTGGCATAACAATTACATTGTAACATTTCCTTTGACATTTCCAGTAACTTTTGAAGGTCATTTGAAAAACTCCATGGCTTCAAACTTTTATACGATTCAAAGTGCTTATTTATACATTCTATCACCGTATCTCTAATTACAAGGAAAAAGTAATTTTAATTAATAATAGGCTCATCCGAAACTTCCTATGAAAATAGTGTTCTTTTTTGTCAAATGTGAGCATCTTTATATTTCTAAAGCTGTGGATATTTGATTTGCCATGTTGCAGAAGTTTTGAAAAGTAGAGACTCTACACTCTGAAGAATTGTAATAGTTCCCTGATATGGTTTATTACAGTGTCTGAGTATGCTTTTTTTTTTTTTTGGTAATAATTTACTGACAGTGTGTACTGCCTGAACTGGCAATTTCTGTCCCATCTCTCAAGCCTGAAAATTAAGATTTGTGTAAATGCCACAAAGATGGGATTTGGGAGGTAGCCAGGCAAGCTAGGCTTCCACAGCAGGTCCCAGGGCTGGCTTTATGCAGAATCCCTTTACTCTCCTACTGCTGCCACCACTGCTGCTGCTTCTCAGCTATTGCTGCTGTCAACTGGCACTGGTCCCCACCTAGCTACTTCGGGGCCCTTAAGTGCCCATGACTGCCCTTAGGTGTGCACGTGTGACAATTGCATGGTGCCTGGTGCTGCCTGCTGGACCTCCTAGCTTTGCATAACTCCACTTCTCATGCACGTGGCCATTGTCTCATATGACTGCACTTATAAAACACCAATTCTTTCTTCTTTTTTTTTTTTTTTTCAGACGGAGTCTTGCTCTGTCGCCAGGCTGGAGTGCAGTGGTGCAATCTCAGCTCACTGCAACCTCCACCTCCCGGGTTCAAGCGACTCCGCTTCCTCAGCCTCCCATGTAGCTGGGACTACAGGCGAATGCCACCAAGCCCAGCTAATTTTTTTGTTGTTGTTGTATTTTAGTGGAGATGGGGTTTCACCATGTTGGCCAAGATGGTCTCAATCTCCTGACCTCGTGATCCGCCCACCTCGGCAGATCCCAAAGTGCTGGGATTATAGCCATGAGCCACCGCGCCTGGCCAAAACACCAAATTTAAAAACAAAATTGTTCACCATTTCAACATGGTGATAATACAGCATTAAACCAGGAGTAAAGACCTTCTGAGAGTGGAGTTCTGTACAACATATCCATGAAGCCCATCCTGGTTGCAGGTCCTAGCTGTGGTTCAAGTAGCCCTTCTGCTTGGGCCATATACTCCAGCAGAGCCTAAGGTATTCCATGTGTAAAATGCAATGTGGTGCAAACCCCAATAGGAAAATCACAAGGCAGGCCCATAGGGTTCTGGGGCAAGGTCATGACATCTATAGCAGGAATTACACACCATTTGAAAAACAGCCCCTAGTGTACTGAGCCCAGATCGAGATGCAACTCTTATCCATGAGGCACCAGATGACCATGCTTTCTGAACTATTCATCATGAGTTAGGTTCTCCTGAATCTACCAAGTCATTAAGTTGGTCAGGACCAGCATTAATCCTTTGTAAGCTAAAACACTATATTTGGGAATAAGCACAAGCAGGACCAGAGGGCAACAAACAAGTGCATGAATAGGTAGCCTAGACTCCCATATCACTAGTCGTAGTTACACCACTGCTCCTCTCTCAGCTCATGCCCAAGGGCCTGTATGACCAGGTGAAGGAGGAGGAAAAAGCCCCAACTTGGTTTATAGACAAACAGCATGGTGTATAGGTGCCAGGTAGAAATGGATGATAGCTGCAATCACTCAGCATTGGCCTTGAATCATAGTAGTTTAAAACAACAACAACATGGTAACAGGAAGAGCTTTGAGTGGTACACCTGACCATTCAGTTTGTGTGGAAGGAAAAGTGGTCTGAGATTAGAATATATATGGACTCACTGGCAGTGGTGAATGGCGTTGGCTGGCTGGTCATGAGCCTGGAAGGAAGAAGATCAGAAGATTGGAGAAAGGGAGGTCTGGGGTTGTGGCACGTGGATGAACATATAGGAATAGGCACAAAATGGCCAGGTGCGGTGGCTCTCGCCTGTAATCCCAGCACTTTGGGAGGCTGAGGTGGGTGGATCACCTGAGGTCGAGAGTTCTAGACCAGCCTGACCAACATGGAGAAACCCTGTCTCTACTGAAAATACAAAAATTAGCTGGGTGTGGTGGCACATGCCCGAGGCTGAGGCAGGAGAATCGCTTGAACCCAGGAGGAGGAGGTTGTGGTGAGCCGAGATCATGCCATTGCATTCCAGCCTGGGCAACAAGAGTGAAACTGTCTCAAAAAAAAAAAAAAAAAAGGAATAGGCACAAAGTGTGAAGATCTTTGTATCACATGCTTATGCCCAGCAGAAAGCATTCATGTTGGAAGAGGCACTAGACAACCAATTAGACAAAATGGCTTAGCCAATTGATATTAACCACTGTTGGTGGCCATTCAAGTGCTGGTACAATAGGCACATCACTTCCTTTATTTTTTTTGAGACAGAGTCTCACTCTGTCGCCCAGGCTGGAGTGCAGTGGCGCAATCTTGGCTCACTGCAACCTCCGCCTCCCCAGTTCAAGCAATTCTCCTGCCTCAGCCTCCCAAGTAGCTGGGATTACAGGCGCCTGCCACTGTGCCTAGCTCATTTTTGCATTTTTAGTAGAGATGGGGTTTCACCATGTTGGCCAGGCTGGTCTTGAACTCCTGACTTCGTGATCCACCTGCCTCGGCCTCCCAAAGTGCTGGGATTACAGGCGTGAGCCACTGCGCCTGGCCTACATCACTTCTTTTAAAACAATGTCACTGTGCCAGGAGTTTGAGATCAGCCTGGGCAATATAGCAAGACTCTGTCTCTAAAAAAAGAAAATCACTTTAATACAGATGAGAGACAGAGGCTTAATTTTTAGCTGATATGTATTGAGCAGCCATAAACTTTCTTTCTACTATTGCAAAGGAAAGGTTATATTCTGTCACTTTGCAATCTTGTGTAATAATAATTAAGTAGTAAACTAGATACCCACAATTCCTGTAAGCATCATGACTTGAATATCATTCTGCACTAATAGTTTACTCACTGTCTACTATGTATTAATATGCATTTCCTAAATTCTAAGATTTGATGGCTTTAAAAAGTACTAAATTGGGGCCACATCTTTGCTGTTTGCAAAACTCAGCCATTCCACCCTGTGGGCTTTGGAGAGTCCAAACCAAATGAGGGTGGAAGGGATCCCCCAGCACAGCACAGCTGTTCTACCAAAACATGGCCAGACTGCTTCTTTAAGTGAGTCGCTGATCTGTTCCTCCTCACTGGGCAGGACCTCTCAACTAGGGCCTCTAGCCACCCCTGCCAGTGTTCGCTGGCCAGAGATTTGAAAACTTCCTAGGACAAAGTTCCTAAAGGGAGGGGTGAGCTACCATCTTTGCTATTTGGGCGACCTAGCCATTCCAACCTCTAGGTGTTGAAGAGCCCAAGCCAACTGGGAGAGGGAGTATATACCAGCACAGCATGGCTGCTCTACAAAAGCATGGCCAGACTGCTTCTTTAAGTGGGTCCCTGATCCCCTTCCTTCTGACTGGGTGAGATTTCCCAACCGGGGTCTTCAGCCACCTTCTGCAGGTGTGTTTGAGCCAGCAACAGGTGTGCACTTCCCTGGGATGGAGCTCTCAGAGGAAGGGGAAGGCTGCTGTCTTTGCTGTTTCACAGCCTTCACTGGTGATACTTCCAGGTACTGGAAAACCCAAGGTGACTAGGACCAGGCTGCCAGCAAACCACAGCAGCCCTACAAAAAAGTGGTCAGGCTGTTAAAAACAAAAACCATCCAAAGGTCAGCAACCTCAAAGATTGAAAATAGATAATCCTACAAAGATGAGAAAGAATCAGCACAAGAATGCTGAAAACTCAAAAAGGCAAAATGCCCTCTTTCCTCCAAATGACCGCATCACCTCTCCAGCAAGGGTTTGGAACCAGGCCAAGGCTGTGATGGCTGAAATGACAGAAGTAGAATTCAGAATATGGATAGGAACAAACTTCACTGAATTAAAGGAGGATGTTGTAACCCAATGGAAGGAAGCTAAAAATCATAATAAAACATCACAGGAGCTGACAGACAAAATAGCCAGAGTAGAGAAGAATGTAACCAACCTGATAGAGCTGAAAAGCACACTATAAGAATTTCATAATACAATCACAAGTATTAATAGCATAATAGATCAAGCAGAGAAAAGAATCTCAGAGCTTGAAGAATGTGTTTCTGAAATAAGACAGGCAGCCAAGAATAGAGAAGAAAGAATGAAAAGGAATGAACAAAACCTCTGAGAAATATGAGATTATGTAAAGAGACTGAATCTTTGACTGATTGGTGTACCTGAAAGAGATGGGGCGAATGGAACCAATTTGGAAAACACATTTCAGGATATCACCCATGAGAACTTCCCCAACCTAGCTAGACAGGCCAACATTCAAATTCAGGAAATGCAGAGAACCCCAGTAAGAGACTCCATGAGAAGATCATCACCAAGACACATAATTAACACATTCCCCAAGGTCAAAATGAAAGAAAAAATGTTAAGGGGACCTAGAGAGAAAAGCCAGGTCACTTACAAAGGGAAGCCCAGCAGACTAACAACAGACATCTCAGAGGAAAACCTATAAGCCAGAAGAGATTGGGGGCCAACACTCAAAATTCTTAAAGAAAATAATTTTCAACCCAGAATTTCATATCTGGCCAAACTAAGCTTCATAAGCGAAGGAGAAATATCCTTTACAGACAAGCAAATGCTGAGGGAATTCGTTACTACCAGACCTGCCTTACAAGAGCTCCTGAAGGAAGCACTAAATATGGAAAGAAGGCCAGGCCCGGTGGCTCATGTCTGTAATCCTAGCACTTTGGGAGGCCAAGGTAGGCACATTACTTGAGGCCAGGAGTTTGAGACCAGTCTGGGCAACATGGTGAAACCCCATCTCTACTAAAAATTCAAAAATTAGCTGGGTGTCATGTTGCACACCTGTAATCCCAACTCCCTGGGAGGCTGAGGCATGAGAATTGGTTGAACCCAGGAGGCAGAGGTTGCAGTGAGCCAAGATTGCGCCACTGCACTCCAGCCTGGGTGACAGAGTGAGACTCTGTCTCAAAAAAATATATATATATATAATATACAAAAGATATATATATATATATAAAATATAATTATATATATATGAAAGGAAAAGACTGTTACTAGCCACTGCAAAAACACACTATAGTACACAAAGCAGTGACACTATAAAACAACTACATAAACCAGCCTGCAAAATAACCAGTTAACAACATCATAATGACAGGATCAAATTTATACATATCAATAATAACCTTAAATGTAAATGGGCTAAATGCGCAATGAAAAGACACAGAATGGCAAGCTGGATAAAGAACCATGACCTAGTGGCATGCTGTCTTCAAGAGACCCATCTCACGTGCAATGACACACATAGGCTCAAAATAAAGGGATGGAGGAAAATTTACCAAGCAAATGGAAAACAGAAAAAAGCAGGGGTTGCAATCCTAGTTTCTAACAAAACAAACTTTAAACCAACAAAGATAAAAAAAGACAAAGGGGCATTATTTAATGGTAAAGGGTTCAATTCAACAAGAAGACCTAACTATTCTAAATGTATATGCACCCAACATAGGAATACCCAGATTCATAAAGCATGTTCTTAGAGACCTTCAAAGAGACTTAGAGTCCCACACAATAATAGTGAGAGACTTTAACAACCTGCTGACAATATTAGACAGATCATCAAGAAAGAAAATTAACAAAGATATTCAGGACCTGAACTCAGCACTGGATCAAATGGACCTGATATCTACAGAACTCTCCACATGAAAACAACAGAATATACATTCTTCTCATTGCCACGTGGCACTTACTATAAAATCAATGACATAATCAGAAGTAAAATGCCTCTCAGCAAATGCAAAAGAACTGAAATCATAACAATCTCTCAGACCACAGTGCAATCAAATTAGAACTCAAGATTAGGAAATTCATTCAAAACTGTACAATTACACAGAAATTGAATAACCTGCTCCTGAATGACTTTTGAGCAAATAAATGAAATTAAGGCAGAACTCAAGAAGCTCTTTGAAACTAATGAGAACAAAGATATGACATACCAGAATCTCTGGGACACAGCTAAGGCAGTGTTAAGAGGGAAATTTATAGCACTGAACACCCTCATCAGATCTCAAGTTAACAACCTAACATCACAACTAAACCAAATAGAGAAGCAAGAGGAAACAAATCCCAAAGCTAGCAGAAGACAATAAATAACCAAAATCAGAGGTGAACAAAGGAGATAGAGTCACTAAAAATCATTCAAAAGATAAATGAATCCAGGAGTTAGTTTTTTTTTGAAAAAATTAATAAGATAGACCACTAGGTAGACTAACAAAGAAGAAAAGAGAGAAGATTCAAATAAACACAGTGAAAAATGATAAAGGGAATATTACCACTGAACCTACAGAAATACAAGCAACCATCATAGAATAGTACGAATACATCTACGCACATAAATTAGAAAATCTAGAAGAAATGGATAAATTTCTGGACACATACACCCTTTTAAGACTGAGCCAGGAAGAAATTCAGTCCCTGAACAGACCAGTAATGAGTTCTGAAATTGAGGCAGTAATAAATAGCCTAACAACCAAAAAAAGCCCAGGACCAGATGGATTCACAGCTGAATTCTAGCAGATGTACAAAGAAGAGCTGATATCATTCCCACTGAAACTATTTCAAAAAATTGAAAAGAAGGGACTCCTCCCTAACTCATTCTATGAGGCCAGCATCATCCTGAAACCAAAACCTGGCAGAGATACAACTACAAAAAAACTTCAGGCCAAGATCCTTGGTGAACATTGATGCAAAAATCCTCAACAAAATACTGGCAAACTGAATCCAGCAGCACATCAAAAAACTCATTCACCAGGACCAAGTAGGCTTCATCCCTGGGATGCAAGGTTAATTGAACATTCACAAATCAATAAATGTGATTCATCACATAAACAGAACTAAAGGCAAAAACCACACGATTATCTCAAAAGATGCAGAAAAAGCTTTCGATAAAATTCAACATCCATTCATGTTAAAAACTCTCAATAAACTAGGTATTGAAGTAACATACTTCAAAAAAGTAAGAGCCATATATGACAAACCCACAGCTAATATCCTACTGAAAGGGCAAAAGCTGGAAGCATTCCCGTTGAAAACAGGCACAATACAAGGATGCCCTCTCCCACTGCTCCTATTCAACATAGTATTGGAAGTTCTGGCCAGGGCAATCAGGCAAGAGAAAGAAATAAAGGGCATTCAAATAGGAAGAGAGGAAGTCAAACAATCATGTTTGCAGATGACATGGTCCTATATCTAGAAAACTCCATCATCTCAGCCCAAAAGCTTCTTAAGCTGATAAACAACTTCCGCAAAGTCTCAGGATACAAAATCAATGTGCAAAAATCACTAGCATTCCTAAACACCAACGACAGTCATGCCAAGGGCCAAATCAGGAATGAACTCCCGTTCACAACTGCCACAAAAAGAATAAAATACCCAGTAATACAGCTAACTAGGGAGGTAAAAGATCTCTACAAGGAAAACTACAAAACACTGCTCAAAGAAATCAGAGATGACACAAACAAATGGAAAAACATTCCATGCTCATGGATAGGAAGAATCAATATCATTAAATTGGCCATACTGCCCAAAGCAATTTATAGATTCAATGCTATTCCCATTAAACTACCATTGACATTCTCCACAGAACTAGAAAAAACTATTTTAAAATTCATATGGAACCAAAAAAGAGTCTTGCTCGGTTGCCCAGGCCTGAGTGCAGTGGTGCAATCTCAGCTCCCTGCAACCTCTGCCTCCCTGGTTCAAGTGATTCTCATGCCTCATCCTTTCAAGTTGCTGGGATTACAGGTGTGTGCCATCACATCTGGCTAATTTTTGTATTTTTTTAGTAGAGATGGGGTTTCGCCATGTTGGCCAGGCTGTTCTCAAACTACTGGTCTCAAGAGATCCGCCTGCTTTGGCCTCCTGAAGTGCTGGTATTACAGGCGTGAGCCACTGCACCCAGCCATCAGTGGTTCTTTCTTATATCCAGAGCTTCAGGGAACTTGTGTGGGGCCTGCCAGTTTCCTGGTGGCAGTAATGTAGGGTGAGAAAAGTGGCTGTCCTTTGCCAATACCACTTCTAGGATTATATTTACTAAAGTTAACTTTTCTTAGTAAAGTAGGTAATTGGTTTTTTTCTCTGGTTTTCATGGTATTCATTCAATTAGTTAATTAAACAAATATTTATTCAGCAGTTACAATGTGCCAGGGATTGTTCTAAGTGACGGGCATGTATCAGTGAACAAAATAGACAAAATTCCTGCGCTCAGAAGCTCACATTTTAGTGACAAAAGACAGATAACAAATCAGTAGATTATATACTGTAGTATGTGGGAAGAGGGTATTATGGAAAAAAAAGAACAAGGAAGAGAACTAAGGAAAACCTGGGGGATGGGGAGCTGCAGTGTCAAATAGGGTGGTCATGGAGGGATTCACAGAGACTTTTTTTTTTAAGATGGAGTCTAGCTCTGTCACCCAGGCTGGAGTGCAGTGGCACGATCTCGGCTCACTGCAACCTCCGCCTCCTGGGTTCATGTGATTCTCAGGCATGGGCTACCACACCCAGCTAATTTTTGTATTTTTAGTAGAGACGAGGTTTCACCATGTTGGCCAGGATGGTCTCAGTCCCTTGACTTCGTGATCCGTCCACCTCGGCCTCCCAAAATGCTGGGATTACAGGCGTGAGCCATCACGCCCGGCTCACAGAGAAGACATTTAAGCAGAGACGAGACTCTGGTGAGAGCAGAGTCATGCTGATATCTAGGGGAAGATCATTCCAATAAGTACAATGATCTTAAGCGTGCTTTCCTTGTTAGTTTTTAGTTTGCCATTTTCCTCTCTTTAGATTTGGTAATGATGGAGAATGGGAAATAATTTTGAAGTTCTTATTAACTTAGGAATGTTGAATGTCAATAACCTATTGTTTTCTTGGTCTCTTTTTTCCCTTCAGCTCACTTTGAGTTTCTTTATCTGTAATTCCTGATAGAGATTCCCTAAATGAGAATAGTGCTGAAGACTAATAGTTAATCACATCTCTTCTTAGGGGGCAGAGATAAAAAGGGCTAGGAAGCCAACTGAAAAAATAGGTCCAATTTCAGTGTTTACTCCTCTGAAAGTCCTGCTCATTGCAAAGTTTGGCATACGAAGGAGGACTCGGAACTCGTTGAATGCCAGGGACAACAGGGAAAAAGACCTCAAAAAACAAAACAACAGCAATATAATAATGAATTCTACTCTCATTTCATACATTTAAACATTAAATGGTAACAATAGTCATTAATATAGTTATAAAACCGTAATATTTCCAGTATAATTTAAAATTCCGAATACCTAAGCGAAAAGTACGACTTCTGCTTGTCTCATATTAACTCCAGTTTCAAATAGGGCCCTTTTATTGCAGTGCTGGTGTCAAGGTACACCAGATTCTACCTGTAGAGTCAGGCTCTATTATGAAAGTGACTTGGAAAACAAAACTGTGCTGAACAAACACGAAACACCACTGTTGTTCACCAGGTGTGGTGTTGTCCGTTTTGGAAGTGTGGTCAAGTATTTAATAGCATTTGACTAATATATATTCATCCATAATGAAAGCCAGACACTTTATGAAAAGTTCACTTTATTCTTTGTGAATGGACACGTTATTTAGCCTCTTTGTGCCTCAGCTCCCTCAGCTGAAAAGTGAGAATATAACAACACCTAACTGCTTTATAGGGTTAAAGTGAGGATTAAGTGGGATAATTCATGCAAATCTCTAAGAACAGTGCCTGACATACAAAAAGCGCTAAACATGTTGCCAATTATTAACTTCACAAAAATATCTACAGTGGAGCGGCAGCTCCGAGTTCTATTGAGGTCTAGTGTAAGATACATCTCTCACAGTCTCTTGTAAATTTTTGATTCTACCATCATCAAAACTAGCTCAATTAATGTATTAGTTCGGTCATCTCAAGAACATTTACTAAACCCTCACTCTGGTTACATCTTGTATCAGGGAATTAGTTGATTTTAATCCAGTGCTTTGTTTTTCACTGGAGGAAAAAGTTCACAGCGTTATTAAGTCCCAAATATTTGCCAGGTGTTCAGAGTTTTAGAAAGCTTATTGTCAGAGACTAAACTAAGAAGGCTTTTGAAGGCGCTCAGATCAGGTGGGAAAGTGAGAAGGGCTGGTATTGTGTTCCGAGTATGTCAAGAAGGAGCTCCTGGCCTGGGCCTATTGATGGGCGTTTAGAACCCTCCTGGGCATTTTTTCTAGCTGGCGGCTGAATAAGAGGCAAGAGTCACCCTCTTTTTGAGTTAAATCACGTGCTTAATTAAAAGTGAAGGTGGCGGCGGCCGCAGCGCCCTCCCCCTCCGGGCTGCTGGCTTCTTCCCGACAGTGTTCTGGCCACGTCCTGCGCCTTCTCGCGCACGGGAGAGCTCTCTGGGTAGAGGCCGGGTCCCGGCAGCAGGTGGCCCCAGGTAGCCCAGTGGCGTGGCCGTCTCCTTCTCGCCCGGTCCGGAGCGGAGGGGAGCGGCTCAGGTGCCGGCTCGGGGGAGACCCGGGCACCTCGGGGATCCAGAGTCCGCTGGCGCCGCGCCCGGGAGGGCACCCCCGGCGAGGACGAGGCCGCGCCTCCTCCCGGAACTGGCCGGCGCCGCGAGGCGGGAGGAGCAGCGGGAACCGGGCAGCCGCGCGCCGGAGACCATGGACGTCCTTCCCACCGGCGGGGGCCGCCCAGGGCTCCGGACGGAGCTGGTATTCCGCGGCGGCGGTGGTGAGGCGAGGCTGGAGAGTCAGGAGGAAGAAGCGATTCCTGCAGCTCCCCCAGCCCCGCGCCTGCGGGGAGCGGCGGAGCGGCCGCGGGGCTCCCGGGACTCGTGGGACGGCGACGAAGACACGGAGCCCGGCGAGGCGTGCGGCGGCCGCACAAGCCGCACGGCGTCCCTGGTGAGCGGGCTGCTCAACGAGCTGTACAGCTGCACAGAGGAGGAGGAGGCGGCGGGCGGGTGCCGCGGGGCCGAGGGCCGCCGGCGGCGCCGCGACAGCCTCGACAGCTCCACCGAGGCCTCGGGCTCCGACGTGGTCCTGGGCGGCCGCAGCGGTGCCGGCGACTCCCGCGTGCTACAGGAGCTGCAGCAGCGACCGAGCCAGCGGCATCAGATGCTCTACCTGCGGCAGAAAGGTGAGGGCCGGGCGCAGCAGGGTCCCGGGGGCTTCCTGGAGCCGGGCTGTCCTCGCCCTCTCTGCGGCGCTCCAGCGCGCACCTGGGCTGCTCGGCCGAGCGCTCAGATACTATCTCTTTGGATCTGACGCTGGTACCCACCGTGGCACAGATTTATGTCCACACTTAGTTCTTAAGTTCTCCGGAGTAATTGAATCAAGCATCAGTTGATGGAGTGGGCAGTTTCCCCGCTCTTCCCTCCTCCCATCTCTCGGTGTGTTCGCGGAGGCCCCAGGGGAGAGGCAGCCCAGACTCTAATTTCACCTGAACAGCTGTTAGGACAGGGTTGGAGGTTCTGATACGTATACCTGACCTACCTAGAGGGCGCCGCCAGAATCGAGGCGAGTCGTAGGGCTGTTCTTTCCTTTTTTTTTTTTTTTTTAAGTCCGCCTTCCCTGGTCACACCACTTAGTGTTTAACTAGTGAGGCAGAATAATTCGATAATGTGGTTTCGAAGCAGAGCCTGTGAATTCTGTTTCTGCCAGAACGTACGGTTCCAGGCAGCTCACTAGGATTTTTTGTTGTTGTTTTGTTTTCTTTTTTTCCTTCTCGGTGGCAGGTTAGTGGAGGGCCCTAAAGTGTTGAGGTTTATTACAGAATTTAACTGCTGGTACCTTCAGTTGGCATGGAGAGGTCGACCTGAGAAAATGGCCTTGGCTTTCAGGGAGAGAGGTTAATTTGGTGTTTCTTTTGTTATGAGACTCTGATGCTCGTGTCTTGCGCTCGTGTCACACTTTTTTTTTTTCCATCTGGTCATAATAGCTTGCCTTTCAGGCAGTAACACAGTTATTACAGTTGTCTTTTTTGGTATAGAAATATCAAGACCTCCATTTAGAAAATGAGGTGACGTATGGAAAACAGATGCCAAGCCACCATAACATTTCTTGACAGTAATGTCCTTGGGCTGAGTTACCAGGGGAGGGAGGAAGGAGAGTCTCCCATCTCCTCACTGTAAAATTTGGAAAAAAAAAAAAAAACCTAGGAAAAGAATAAATCTGTCTACTTTCTCAGACCTACGTAAACAGCTTTTAGCTTCCTCTTTTGACTTCCTAGTGAAGATTTTTTTTTTTTTTCCCAGCTGATTGTTACAAATAGCTTCCAGGTTCTCCCCCTGCCTGGGACTTTGGCTGTAGCTGTGCCATTTCATTTTATAGAATTATTTGGTTATTCTCAGAGTGTCTGTGTATGCCACAAGTCCCATAGGGCAATAGTTCTTTCAGACTCCAACAGAATCAATTTTGAAGAATTATGATTTCTCTTTTTACAAGATTTTACATTTTTCATCACCGAGGGAATTCTGGGGATTAGTAATTTCCTTTTTGAAGAGGAAAATTGGCAAGCTAAAGTTTAAAGAAGTAGTAATGGTACAGCTAACTATGCAAGTGGATTTCATGTGAGTGGCCACACAACTAACCATCCACAAGCCCTGTAATAGTTCATTTTGCCTGTTTCAGTCTTATTGCATGGCTAGTTGCCTGTTAAACCTTTCTTCCCTTGTAGTCAACCCTACTAAGATGAACAAAATGCCATATTATAATAGTCCTATACACACATATGCGTGCTTACGTGTGCACACGTACACACACTAACACACTCCCGCTCCCCTTTATTGATAACATCATTCGCGTGCTAAGATTAAAGGATCAGGTGATGATACAGCTGTCTGCGTAAAGAATGCTGCGTATCAGGTTATTTGATCTTTTTCTCAGGCTCAAAAAATATTTCCCCCAATATAACTACTCTGCATTCAGTAAGAATGTCATACAATACTGATAGCCTGTGTACTGTCTTCTCTCTCTGCTAGGGATTTTGCTGTAGCACTTATTTAGCTATATATTTAACATGTGTAGGTCCTTTAGGTGCGGCACCAGAATGTTTTCTCAGGACATCTGGGCTCTCTTCAGTATTTGCTTGGCTAAGGGGATGAATTTTGGAGTCAGACTCCTGGGTTGATATCCGGCCGCAGTTCCGTACCAGCTGTGTGACCTTGGACAAGCTATTTAACCTGTGTCTCACTTTCTTATAACTAGGGATAATAATAATAATACCTACCTCAGAGGGCTGTGGTGAGAATTACGTAAGTTAGAGTGTATGAAGTGCTCAACAGATGTTAGATATAACTTTTTATCATATACCCTGGAATTCCTTAGGACACTGAGCACAGGTTGTGAGTTGACAATGTCCTTATTTTTCCTCAGTTATTTAACACTGTGTAAGAGGCTATGGCTGATGCCGTGGAGCATTCAAAGATGAAAGAGACCTGTTTCCATCCCCAAGAGGCTTCTATACCAGCAGATATTGCTGTAAAAGACATTTTCACCCTCAACTCTGAAAAAACTTTCCCATATTGAACAATAAATGTAATTCAGAGAATTGGAGTTGTAGGCACCTTAGGGATCACTGGAAATGAGATAATGTAAGAACCCTTTTGTGGAGGAAAAGTATAATTTAAATGTTTTGTGATTATATTCCTACCCCTTTTATTTCTAGAAGGAAAATGTTGATTTGGTTCTTTGTTTTTTTCTTTTTTTTTTTTTTTTTTTTTTTTTTTTAGGCAGAGTTTTGCTCTCGTTGCCCAGACTGGAGTGCAATGGTGCAATCTTGGCTCACTGCAACTTTCGCCTCCTGGTTTCAAGCGATGCTCCTGCTTCAACCTCCCAGGTAGCTGGGATTACAGGCATGTGCCACCATGCCTGGCTAATTTTGTATTTTTAGTAGAGATGGGGTTTCACCATGTTGGTCAGGCTGGTCTCAAACTCCTGACCTCAGGTGATCTGCCTGCCTCAGCCCCCCGAAGTGCTGGAATTACAGGTGTGAGCCACTGTGCCCAGCCCAAAATATTGAAATATTCAGAGAAAGATGTTTGTTCTATCTGAAGGCATCTAGGAATGAAGAGCCTCTGGTTGCCTCTTATAGGCTTTTTCTCATATTTAATCATATTTTCATTTAACTTAAATGTTCTCTTTTCATTATATCCTACTATGTTTAAAATCAGGGGGAGAGGAAGAACTAGCCTTTGCCCTCTTCTTCATGGTAATTTCTTATTCTTACTTAAAGCGTTGTTTATATTAGTGTTTATAAAGACCATACCCATTTGTTTCTCAGCATAATCTTGTATGCTAGGCGTAATTTGAGACTTGGAGCACACTTCCTGGCCTAAAAATCACTTAGAGAGTTGGCTGATCCAAAAGCAGTCCTTTTTAACTCAGGGCCAAATGCATTTTCCGTGGTGAGGTCAGGTTTGAGAACCCTGCATTTCTTTGTTACAGACCCCAAAAGTTGACTTTGACCTCTAGAGTGCATTTCTACTTTTGAGCATTTCTTCTCTTCTGATTCTCTTTAGTTTCTCCAAATCCCTTTAAAAATGAGTAGATCCAGACCCCACAGAGAATCTCTAATGGGGGGCTAGCTAAGGTTAAGTTGAGTGGAAGGCTTCACCTGCCTACCAGATCATGCTCTAGTGACTAATCATATCAAATGTGACCAAAAAAAACCTCCTCCCAAATCATAATGATCATTTATATAAAGACAGTAGACAATTCTGGTTCCCAAATTTGTTTTGACCTGTAGAAAAACTGCAAGGGGAGAGAGAGCATTAGAACAAATACCTAATGCATGCAGGGCTTAAAACCTAGATGACGGGTTGATGGGTGCAGCAAACCACCATGGCACATGTATACTGGTAACAAACTTGCACAGTCTGCACATGTATCCCGAACTTAAAGTAAAATAAAGTAAAAAAAACTGCTGTTGTGAATATTAGTTTTATGAATGTAGAATTATTATAATTTATCTGTTTAAAGGAAATTTATTTTCTACCATATTTGAAAAATTGCTAGCCGGGCGCAGTGGCTCACGCTTGTAATCCCAGCACTTTGGGAGGCCGAGGCGGGCGGATCACGAGGTCAGGAGATCGAGACCACGGTGAAACCCCGTCTCTACTAAAAATACAAAAAATTAGCCGGGCGTGGTGGCGGGCGCCTGTAGTCCCAGCTACTCGGAGAGGCTGAGGCAGGAGAATGGCGTGAACCCGGGAGGCGGAGCTTGCAGTGAGCCGAGATCGCGCCACTGCACTCCAGCCTGGGTGAGAGAGCGAGACTCCGTCTCAAAAAAAAAAAAAAAGAAAAAGAAAAATTTCTGAGGCTCTAAGATGAAATATTGTACCTCTAAGACGAAATGTTTTTAGGCTATCGGAAGACTGGATATTTAAAACAAAACCAGTATTGCCACATTCATCTACATTACAAAATGTCGTAAAATTATTTACTTTTAGCTCATCATTTATAAACATAGATGAGTACTTCTTTAAAGACTTTTTTTTTTTTTTTTTTGAGGCGGAGTTTCGTTCTTGTTGCCCAGGCTGGAGTGCAATGGCGCGATCTCGGTTCACTGCAACCTCCTCCTCTCAGGTTCAAGCAATTCTCCTGCCTCAGCTTTTGGAGTAGCTGGGATTACAGGCATGTGCTACCACTCGCAGTTAATTTTGTATTTTTAGTAGAGATGGGGTTTCTCCATGTTGGTCAGGCTGGTCTCCAACTCCTGACCTCAGGTAATCTGCCCGCCTTGGCCTCCCAAAGTGCTGGGATTACAGGTGTGAGCCACCACGCCTAGCCTTTAAAGACTTTTTTTTTTTTTTAATTAGCTGTTAGGTTTATTATTAATGTAACAGGCTAAAAAAGATTCTTTTCTAGCAAGCTTACCATCTGAACACTTCAGTGGTACAAAATATACATGCCAGTTTTCAGGCAATGAAAGGTAAATTTGCAGCCAGAGCTAGATATGGTAAAAATAGGAGTTTTTGCTTACATGTTACAGATAGGCTTAAGGATAAATTTATCTTACAGTATCTGTCTGATGGACAGGGCAGATAAATGAGTGACTTATTTGATCGGAATGTCCGAGCTGAATGCATACATGTAATCTTGAGTGAAAACCTAGAATTAGTTGGTTTAAATGGATGTTCTATTTATCTTTGGACTAATATCACATTGGAATTTGTATTCCTCTCAAGGTATTAATCGTTATTCTTATTTTTCTTTACTGATAGACACTCAAGAACTGAAGATGATCCTTCGAGAGCTAAAGTACAGAATTGGCATCCAGTCGGCCAAGTTACTTCGGCATCTGAAGCAGAAAGATAGGCTTCTGCATAAAGTGCAGAGGAACTGTGATATTGTGACTGCCTGCTTGCAGGCTGTGTCACAGAAGAGAAGTAAGTACTGGAATGGGGTTACTTCTTTTGCCACACGCAACTAGAATGTTAGGAAAGCTGAGCCAACAGTCTCTGTTTGTGAATATATTGAGAAGTTTTAAATGCAAGCTTATACCCTCAGAACTAAGAACAAGGAACAACTCAGCTTCCTATTTTTCAGTTAAAATGTATACTTCATGTCTAATGTTACAACCTTAGATTTATTATTCTAGATTTGAGGTAGGTAGTACTTTACTTTGACAATAATTTTATCTAATGCTGAATAATGATTAAAATTTTGTTTTATTTATTTATTTTTTGAGACAGAGTCTCACTCCGTCACCCAGGCTGGAGTGCAGTGGCGTAATCTTGGCTCACTACAACCTCTGCCTCCCAGGTTCAGGCAATTCTCCTGTCTAAGCCTCCCGAGTAGCTGGAACTATAGGCACCCACCACCAGGCCTGGCTAATTTTTGTATTTTTAGTAGAGACGAGGTTTCACCTTGTTGGTCAGGCTGGTCCGGCTGATCTTGAACTCCTGACCTCAGGTGATTCACCCTCCTTGGCCTCCCAAAGGGCTGGGATTACAGGCGTGAGCCACCACACCCAGCCAGTGATGCTGTTATAAAAATAGAAATTTGTCCAGGCGAGGCTGGTGGATCACCTGAGGTCAGGTGTTTGAGACCAGCCTGGCCAACATGGTGAAACCCCATCTGTACTAAAAATTAGCTGGGAGTGGTGGCTGGCACCTGTAGTCCCAGCTACTCAGGAGGTTGAGGCAGGAGAATCACTTGAACCCGGGAGGCAGAGGTTGCAGTGAACCGAGATCGCACCATTGCACTCCAGCCTGGGCGACCAGAGCGAAACTTCATCTCAAAAATAAATAAATAAATAAATAAAAATAAATAAATAAAACAGCATCACACAGGCATAACCTAAAAGGCATGTCCTTATTCTCTTATTCTCTGTGTTGCTACAGTAAGTGAATTAAATAGTTGATTTAAAGAAATAGATTCTTGTAACAGGACCTTAACAACTTGCTCTGAAATCTGAAGATGGCAACATATTTTAGCAAATGTAACCTATCTCTTGCATAATCATAACTAAGAGCTGTGTGGGAGCTGTGTGGTTTGTTAATCAATTAAAAATAAATTGTTAAATTGCTGATACATATTAAATACTAGGTATAAAACCTTGTGAATTAATTTTAAAATTCTCCATGCAATAGCCTTATGTTTTATTCTGCTAATATTTAACTATTTTTGTTTTGCATTCTTTATTAACATGCAGCATGGCAGAACAGTATGCTCAGGTATGGTAAATATAGGCACAATGATGTTTTCGATAAAATGCCTGTGACAGCTTTTCAGGAGATTGTGGAAGTTGCCTTTTGTTGCTCTTTCACTCTGTCACATTTTGTATGTAAACTGACACCTCCTAGAGTGCTTTTTTTTCAGAATTGCAAATTAAGATGTGTTTGCTTTCATGAAACAATTTTTGGGCTTTGATTAGTTTCTGGTAATGAAATTAATCGCTTAAATTTCATTCTTATGTTTATTATTAAAAGAAAATCCTGTATTTTCTTGCTTCTCTTCTATTATATTGCTGTTTGTTATCCCTAAAGTATTATTTATGCTGTTTATTAAAGAAGGTTTTACCTAATAGATATTAACAGATTGCTGCAGGCCGGGCATGGTGGCTCATGCCTATAATCCCAGCACTTTGGGAGGCCAAGGTGGGCAGATCACCCGAGGTTAGGAGTTCAAGACCAGCCTCGTCAACATGGTGAAACCCCATCTCTACTAAAAATATAAAAATTAGCTGGGTGTGGTGACACATCTGTAATCCCAGCTACTCAGGAGGCTGAGGCAGGAGAATCACTTGAACCCAGGAGGCGGGGGTTGCAGTGAGCCAAGATTGCGCCACTGCACTCCAGCCTAGGCAACAGAGTGAGGCTCTCAGAAAAAAAAAAAAAAAAAAAGAGTGCTGCTTGATTATCATAATAATATCACTGTCGTTCATACAAACAGGAATGCGATTGAGTAGACTGACTTTGAATAGGCTTTTCTCCAGAGTCAAGCACTTGTCTGACGTAGCTAGAGAAGGAAGAAGGGTGTGTAGGGGTCTGTGTGTGTGTGTGTGTGTGTGTGTGTGTGTGATTTGTGTGTAACTATTGAAAGTTGGCATGTATTATAAGTATTTGATAGTTTTCCATTAATTCTGATTGACTTACACATGTCAAGTTAAAAAATATTTTCCCCTTCTATTATGAGAAACCTTGGTTTTGATTCTCCTCCTTTCAACTATGTTTATATCCTACTCATTATTATTGTTTATACCAGCAGCTAAAAGCACAGAATGGTAAATGCATGGGTTTTTGATGTGTGGGAAAGTATAAGGGAGGGTGGAGCAAGTTCAGGAGACAGAGAGGAATATCAGGCTAGTCCAGGGTCACAGATTGGTGGATTCTATTGTTAGTTACTAGGGACTGATTATCATTTGGAATTTAAATTTACTTGATTTATATAAGGACTAGCATTTATGTCATTTTAGAAGAATGTGCCCACAAGCTCTCAACGTAATTCATGAATTTGTCAATGCATCCTTCCTATGTATTTTAGAGTTTGTCTCTTTAATTCCAGCCAGGGCTTTGCATTTCAGAGAATACAGGGTTGTCTGGCACCTTTCCTGAGAGTTCAATTCTCTCTTTGCTAATAAGACCCTACTCAATGGAACAGAATGTTTTTTTGGTAAGAAATAACTGCGTTAGAATTATTACTCTCATCATAGGATACTGTATTTTGATATAGACACTGTCAAAAATTTGACTACATGGTTATTTGCCCATCTTGAAATTCCAGAGGTTAGATATTTCATGACTAAATCCCTGATTCCAGTGGTTGCATGTTTTGCCTCTTTTCTCAAAGTCAACTAATTCTAAAGAATTGAGATTTTAAAAACCCTGAGATTTCACTATCACACTGAATAACATATTAACTTTCTTGTATTTAGTATGCAGAAATTCAGATAATCCCTATTTTGGCCTCCACATAGATTTGATGCTTATGATTCTTTGCATAAGTGACTTTTCTTCTTCTTCTTCCTCCTCTTCTTCTTCTTCTTCTTCTTCGTCCTCTTCTTCTTCTTCTTCCTCTTCCTCTTCCTTCTTCCTTCCTCCTTCCTCTTCTCCTTCTCCTTCTTCTCTTCCTCCTCCTCCTCTTCTTCCTCCTCCTCCCTCTCCTCCTCCTCCCTCTCCTTCTTCTTCCTTCCTTCCTTCTTCCTTTTTTTTTTTTTTTTTTTTTTGAGACAGAGTCTCTGTCGCCCAGGCCCAGGAGTGCAGTGCTGCAGTCTTGGCTCATTGCAGCCTCTGCTTCCCGGGTTCAAGCGATCTTTTTACCTCATCCTCCCGAGTAGCTGGGACTTAGATGGGTGCCACCATGCCCGGCTAATTTTTGTACTTTTTTGTAGAGACACAGTTTCACCATGTTACCCAGGCTGGTCTTGACCTCCTGGGCTCAAGCAATCTGCCCTCTATGGCCTCCCAAAATGCTGGGATTACAGGTGTGAGCCACCTCACCTGACAGATTTTTCTCCTTCTATAACATGCTATAGAATAAAAACTATTTTATTGTTTTATTAAACTGGGTTATTTCTTGTTAATACACAAAAGGTAATATAGTAATTTTGAAATGAGTCAAAAATAAATATAAATTAATGAACCAAAATGGCTAGATCATTTTTATTTCTAACACAAATGACCTAGCTACTTACATTTTATGGTTTCCTACACCAAGCCTTATAGTAGTATCTCCTTGTTTTAAAACTGGGCTGGGAATAAGAAAAACAAGATCAATATTGTATTATAGAAGAGCATACTTTTTTTCCCCTATATTTAACCATTTATCTAAGGATAACCATGGTATAACCAATTTAATACTGAAAATTGATAATAAGAGTAGCAGCAGCTGTTACCATTCATTGAGTACATGCTTCATGCCAAATTTGCTTTTATTTCTCATAGCAACTCCAAAATTGTATGTAGCTTTAGGCATATTTTATTAGGAAACTGATTCAGACAGGTTAAGTAATTTGGCAAGCGTCACACAGTTGGTGAGTATTTGAGATAGGATCTGAAGATGGGTATCTCAAAAGTCCACACTTTCCATTATAAACTGTGACATAAGAGGGTTCTACTTTTTCTTAGGAATTAGATAGATAACTGTAATGTTATTGGAATACAACTGAGCAAGAAGAAATTTATAACATGAGTTATAAATACAGAGTTTCTGGTTTATTAGAATGTGTGGCTTCAGCATAGTTTGCATATGAAATCAGTACTTTATCTTTCTTGGGCCAAATGGATTATTGAACAAATGTAGGTTGGTGTGCAGGGAAATACACCTAAAAGCTTCAAGGCACAATTAGAAGAATAAAAAGAGCATTTGATCAGGAGGTTGATTCTGATGTTAGGATTTTTAAGTGGTTTGCTTAACCTGTTTTTCCTGAAAGCAGAAGGAAGGTCATATTAATTATTAGCATTGTATAGTTTTGCTATTTCCTGCATTGGTATAGTAAATGTTTAAGTTATGCTGGTTGAATTTGTGAAATAGTTTTACAGATCAAGTGATAAAATCTAGCTGTCACTTGAAAACTGAAAAAAAAAAAATGAGCAAAATGTGAATATATACAGAAATATTATCTTAGCTTTGCTGATCAATATAGAAATTTTAAGCTGGGTGCGGTGGCTCACGCTTGTAATCCCAGCACTTTGGGAGGCCGAGGCGGGTGGATCACGAGGTCAGGAGATCGAGACCATGGTGAAACCCCGTCTCTACTAAAAAAATACAAAAAATTAGCTGGGTGTGGTGGCGGGCGCCTGTAGTCCCAGCTACTCAGAGAGGCTGAGGCAGGAGAATGGCGTGAACCCGGGAGGCGGAGCTTGCAGTGAGCCGAGATTGCGCCACTGCACTCCAGCCTGGGCGACAGAGCGAGACTCTGTCTCAAAAAAAAAAAAAAAAGAAATTTTAGACAGCTTACAGCCTAATTTCATTAATATGTCCACTCTTGCATCCTGATAATAATATGATTAAATCTTACTACGATAAATGCCTAAAATGCCTGGTAGAGACTGATGGTTTGTGAAATAGGTGAATAATCTTTTTCTCTTCATAATGAGTGTCTTCTCTTCATTAATACCTTGTCCTCTGTGGCAGGAAAAAGAATTTGTGTGGTCCTGAGTTTGGTGGCACTAAAACTCAACATTTTCCACTAAAAGACAATTCTCTTTGTAAAATTATAAAAATAACCCACCCAACTGGCATTTTCACTCCTGGATTTCTACCCGAGAGAATTGAAGACATATGTCCCCACAGAAACTTGTACAAAAATGTTCATAGCAGCATTGTTCATAATAGCCAAAAAGTAGAAACAATTCAAATGTCTATCAATAGATGAATGGATATATCAAATGTGATTATTATTCATATAATTGAATATTATTCAGCCATAAAAGAATGAAGTATTGACTCATGTTACATCATGGATAAACTTTGAAAACATTATTCTAAGTGAAAGAAGCCAGACACAAAAATTACCGTATTGTATAATTCCATTTGGCAAATATGTAGAGACAAAAAGTAGATTAGTGGTTGCTAGAGGCTGGGGGTAGGGGAATGGGCAATGACTACTAATGGTATGGGCTTCTTATTGGTGTGGTGAAAATGTTCTGGAATTAGATAGTGGTGATGGTTGTACAATTTCATGGCATGTGAATTATATAAAATATGATAAAGTGTTAAAAATGTAATATACCCATGGAAACTTTGGAAAATACAGAAATGTAAAAGGAAGAGAAAAAATTATTTTTTAAAGGCAGTCCCTTAGAATATTCAAGTGGTGTTTTTTTTGTTGTTGTTGTTGTTATTTTTTATTTTATTTTTTTTTTTGAGACAGGGTCTTGCTGTGTCACCCAGGCTGGAATGCAGTGGTGTGATCACAGTTCATTGCAACCTATGCCTCCTGGGCTTAAGTGATTCTCCCACAGCCTCCCGAGTAGTTGGGACTGCAGGTGTGTGCCACCACACCTGGCTAATTTGTGTGTGTGTGTGTTTGTGTGTGTGTGTGTATATAGATAGATAGATAGATAATATATATTTTTTTATATTTTTATTTTTTTGTAGAGATGGAGGCATGGAGTGGGTGGTGGGGGAAGGTCTTGCTATGCTACTCAGGCTGGTCTCAAACTCCTGAGCTCAAGTGATCCTCCTGCCTCGGCCTCCCAAAGTGCTGGGATTACAAGGCATAAGCTAACGTACTTGGCCTGTAGGAAGGTTTTAAATTATCCATCCAGCTTTTAAAATAACTACAGGATTATTTGTATCTTCTATTTCTTCTTATGTCATCCCTAGTGTATTATACAGAATTTGCCATAACTTTTCACATTTGCAGGCATAAAATTATTAAGAATATGTTGGGTGTTCCTTTAGTTTTTCAAGATGTTAAAACAATTTCACTGATTTTAAACAGGAATTCACTTACTACTTAAAATATCTTTTGTTATAGAATGTATCATAAACAAGAGAATGTAATACATATATGTATTTTTTAAAGAATAGGTAAACAAACGTGTATACATGTGGATATTCACCTGTCAAGCTTGAGTAACAAGTATCACTGGCATGTTAAAAGCTCCCTGTGTGCTCCTTCCTGGTTGAAATCTCTCTGCTCCACATTTGTGTTAACCATTACCTTGCTTTTCTTCATACTTTCTCCACTTCCTGTATAGGTTCCTAAGCAATATATGGTTCTGAAAAACAGAGTAGCAAGCCCAAGCCTTGTTATGTGGGGAAAGGGTAATGTTGCTATCTTAGATAAAACCTTTCAGAAGATAAACTGTACTGTCTCTGGGTCCCAACCTGGTTTTAGGTTCCCTTCTGGGGAAGTCAAAGGGCAAGGTTATAAATGAGCCCTGTGACTTCTGCCAGGCTATGCTTTAGGCTAGTTGTTATTATTTATTTATTTATTTATTTATTTATTTATTTATTTATTTATTTATTTTTGAGATAGAATCTTGCTGTGTTGCCCAGGCTGGAGTGCAGTGGTGCGATCTTGGCTCACTGCAACCTCTGTCTCCCGAGTTCAAGCGATTTTCTTGCTTCAGCCTCCCCCAAGTAGCAGGGATTACAGGTGTGTGCCACCACACCCAGCTAATTTTTTTATTTTTATTTTTAGTAGAGATGGGGTTTCACCAGGTTGGCCAGGCTGGTCTTAAACCCATGACCTCAAATGATGCGCCTGCCTTGGCCTCCCAAAGTGCTGGGATTACAGGCATGAACTACTATGCCCAGCCCAGGCTAGTTATTGAATAATCAACTAGGTTGGGGGAGAGGCTTGCTTTTTATTTTTGATTCAAAGCTCAGCAAGGCCTTTCCATGCTCTCCCCTCCATGCCCACAGAAGTATTGTGCTTTGGCCTACTTCTAGGAGCAGGAGCAAGGCCATGGTGACCTTTGAATAAAAAATAAAGAGCAAGCTCGCTGGGTGTGGGGTCTCACCCCTGTAATCCTATCACTTTGGGAGGCTGAAGCAGGAGGATCGCTTGAGCTTGCGAGTGGGAGACCAGCCTAGGCAACATAGTAAGACCTCATCACTAAAAAAAATAAACAAAAACTCGCTGGGCGTTGTGGCATGCATCTGTAGTCCCAGGTACTCGGGAGACTGAGGCATGGTAATCACATAAGCCTGGGAAGCAGAGGTTGCAGTGAGCCGAGATTGTGCCACTACACTCCCACCTGGGTGACAGAGTGAGACCCTGACTCAAAAAATAAAAAATAAAAATAAGCAGGGCGCAATGGCTCATGCCTGTAATCCCAGCACTTTGGGAGGCTGAGGCAGGAGGATCATGAAATCAGGAGTTCAAGGCCATCCTGCTGCCAACATGGTGAAACCCCACCTCTACCAAAAATACAAAGAAAAAAAAAAAAAAATTAGCTGGGCCTGGTGTCATGCACCTGTAATCCCAGCTACTCTGGAGGCTGAGGTAGGAGAATTGCTTAAAACCTGGGAGGCGGAGGTTGCAGTGAGCCAAGACTGCACCACTACACTCCAGCCTGGGCAACAGAGCAAGACTCCATCTCTAAAAAACAAAAACACAAACAAAAACCACAAGTACAGATGAAAATATGGACGAGTTCTCCTGGGCATTCTGTCCTTCAGTTAGAAAGATGGTCCGGCAGCAGGAAGCCTCTTGTGTTGACTTCCCTCACACGACTGTTGATTGAGCCACGCTGCTTCACTCCCTACTGACTGGGCTCCATCTGCATGCACTGCCATCCTGGGAGCCTCATTGTGGAGGCTTTCTTTGTCTCTCTTCTGTGTTGGATCTCTTGTATCCTGGATCTTCTATTTCTTTCTTGATTATTCTTTTTATTTTGTTTCCCATATCCCCTTGAGAGAGAGTGCTTGTGAAGTAAGTTTTTGGTAACTGTGCGCGGGTGAAAATGTCAAATGTCTTGATTCTAAATATATGCGCTTTGATCGACTATTCTATACTTGCTCTATTGCCTTCTCACTTGTCTTGTTGCTCTTGAGAAGGCTGAATGAAGCCTTTCTGATGCCTGACGCTTTATCCTGGACTATTTTTTTTTTCCCCTTTAAAAGCTTGTGGACTGTTCTCCTTGTTCTTGGTGTTCCTGAAATATAACAATCATGTTGCTTGGAGTGGGTCTGTTTTCACTCAGGTCATTGTCACTGGGCCTAGACAGGCTCTTTCAATCAGGCAACTTTTGTCATTCAATTCTGGAAATATTCTCTGAATTATTTCTTTGTTGTTTTTTCTCCCTCCTTTTTCTTTTTTTCTTTTTCATCTTTCTGGGGTTCTATTGTTTGGCTGTTGGAACTTACAGACAAGTTCTATAATGTTCTTTCTTTTATTTTTTTGAGACAGGGTCTCGTCTGTTGCCCATGTTGGAGTGCAGTGGTGCAATCATGGCTCACTGCAGCCTTGACCTCCTGCGGCTCAGGTGATCCTCCCACATCAGCTTCCTGAGTAGCTGGGACCACAGGTGCACACTACCACACCTGGCTAATTTTTGTATTTTTTGTAGCGATGGGGTTTCAACCACGTTGCCCAGGCTGGTCTCAAACTCCTGTGCTCAATGAAGTGATCCCCCTATCTCGGTCCCCCTAAGTGCCAGGATTACAGATGTGAGCCACTGCACCTGGCTGTAACGTTTTGTCTCTTTCTCTCTTTCCAACTCCTTGTTCTTTTGATTTATTTTCTTGGAGATTACCTCAACTTTATTTTCCAGTCCTGTTATTGAGAAATCTTTTTGGGTTGCTATTTGAATGTTTCTTTTTTTATTTTATTATTGTTATACTTTAAGTTTTAGGGTACATGTGCACAATGTGAAGGTTTGTTACATATGTATACATGTGCCATGTTGGTGTGCTGCAACCATTAATTCGTCACTTAGCATTAGGTATATCTCCTAATGCTATCCCTCCCCTCTCCCCCCACCCCACAACAGTCCCCAGAGTGTGATGTTCCCCTTCCTGTGTCCATGTGTTCTCATTGTTCAATTCCCACCTATGAGTGAGAACATGAATGTTTCTTTTATATGGTATCCTGTTCTTGTTTCATAGATGCAATGTATTTTCTTATTGCTCTAAGGATATTATGATAGAGACTAAAACAGACAAAAGAAAACAATTTGGAAGAGATAAGATTATACAGGGAGGAAAGAAACTTTCAAAACTGTATTATATTTAGAAGCTTTCCTTAGATGTCTGGTATTCCTTGGCTGTCTGCTCATAAGTAAGTATGGGAGTCTAAATGCTGACTTGAACTCTGGGCTGCCTGGCAGGACTTATTGATTTTGAGCTTCATTGAAGTGTCATCTGGACAGGCCCTTTGTTGTGGAACCCCTCAGGTCAGTATCTTCAAGTCTTTCTTCTGGGCTGGTCAGATTCTTCAAGGAAGAGTCTTCTGATCTCCTGCTCGAAGGGTAAAGGTCTGGCTGCTGGTATTTGGGGAGCCGAGTGGGGTGAAGAGAGCTGGGAGTCTCTGCATTCAGTATGCATATGACCACTGAGTCCCTGTTTTAGGTAAGGTACTCACCCTCAGCTGGTTGTCCAAGGACTCTGTTATCACTCTCTTCAAAAATAAGACTCTTAAACTTTTGCAGGGGTGGGAAAGTGGTAATTGCCCAACCTTATGAAGAGAGGAACGAGGGATCCAACTACTTCTCAACAGCCTTCTCCCCATATTTCTTGTCAAGCCTCTTGGGGAACTGGTTGCCAATCCCCAAGTCTCTTGTGGACTATGTGGTATCACATAAGTTGGATTTCAGCTTTCCTGTTAGTTTGGGATTTGGCTTTCTAGGATCCTCTGTCAATTTATGTTTGTTTGCTTTTCCAGTTTCAAAACATTGCTGTTCTCCATGCTCCTTTTTTTTTTTTTTTTTGTCCTTCACTCTGGTCCTTGTGGGTTATGATTTAAAAATTATCTTTACAATATTTTTAGTGTGGTTTTGGTGGGGACCAAAATTAGATGCGTTTTTTTTTCAATCTTCCGCCTTACCCAGATGTGCTTTTTCCTTTTTCATAAACTCATTTCTTTTGAGAGACAAAAATAAGTTATCATTTAGATTAGGGTAGATTTGTCTTAAATTTGGAATTTGCCTTTAAAATTGTGAATTTAATTACAAATTTGTTAATATTGATAACCGTTTTAGGTATGTTTTTGATATATAATTAGCAGCCTGGTCTACCCTGAAATAACTTAGAATATGACTAGATGAAAGAAACTGATTGAGCTTGCATACAGCATATTTTAGCAACAGTTTCTCCTCATTTTCTTTAAGCTCTTTAGCATCTTAAAGTTAAGGGTTTTTTTTTTTTTTTTTTCATTTTGGCATAATTTACTTGTGTTTCTTATGACCTCATTATAAAGGGGTTGATTTGTAGGAAAAAAATATGAATCTTAGTCATGGTAATTGAGAGCTACTAGAAATTTTTAAAAAATGATCTCCATTTACCCACAACCTTTGGTTGAGCAAAGGGAAACTTGGAAAAGTTGAACTTTGCAGAAACTCACTCAGCTGGTTAGTGACTCAGGAGTTTTTTGTGTTTTCTCTTGTCAGTTATGGCAAGAGAAAACTATATGTACAGCCAGCAGGGGGAGCTCCTTCCCTTAAGCTTACGTGAGAGAAGTGTTATACTATTGATGTTCTGTGTATTGCCACAAGGGTAAGGCAGCCTTTAAGACTAAAAATGATACAACCTAAGATACACACCATATGAAAGAAATAAAGGGAACCTTTTTTGGAACTACCATATATATGTATTGTGACCATTTTTGTGTTTAGTTATATTATGAGAGAATACTTCTAGAAGTGGGGATATTTTGTCATTTATAGTTTAAAAAGAGGCATTTACATTAAACCATTTTTTATAGACTATATCTTTCAGAAGCATTATTCATTTAACAGATATTCTGTGTTTACTATTTCCCACACACGATTGTAGGTGCTGGGAATACGGTAACAAGCAACATATCAAGATTAAGACCTCACGATTTGAAGTTCTTTTATACGAAGTGTAAATACAAGCCTAGAAGAAATACTTTTTCCCCCAAAATAATCGACTTTTTAATTTGGTAGGACAATCAACTGCATTTATCCTATGTTAAATCTTTAATAAACAGCAAAACTAAGATGATAATGTGACTTACACTGAATGCTTACTTTTAGGAATTTCACATAAATCTTCAAATATTGTTCTCCTCTGCAAAAAAAAAAAAAAAAAAAAAAAAAAAAAAAAAGACTATTCCAGTGTTCTTAAGCTTTGCTGCATATTGGAATCACTTGAAAAATTTACAAAGGCTATTAATGCCTGGCTCCCCAGCCCAGACATTCTGCTTTAACTGGCATGGAGTGTGATCTGAACATTGTGATTTTTAAGCTCCCTGGGCTATTCTAATGTGCAGAAAAGTTTGGGAACTATTGGACTGTTTCCTAATAGTGACAGCTTCCTGAAGACAAGCTCCTTTGAATCCCTGTTCTTCCTGTTCTGTCACCTTGCACAGCATATTTGACCTAGCAGTGATCAATAAACATCCAGTGCTTGGTTTCCTACTAACTCTGCTTAGAGTTTATAGTCATCAGCATAATGACTCACTTGTGTACATATTTAACTTATTTATTCCACTCTTTGTTATTTTCACCTTGCAAAACCCCGAGCCTGATTAAACTCAAGTCTCTGCACATTCTGTCTCTGCACCTACCTAGCTGACTGCAGCTGCAGAAACACATATCATGGGGATGACTCTCTTTAAATATGTGACCACCAGCCTCACAGACACCCTTGGTGCCACCAGCAATCCTATGATATTTCTTTAGTCTGTTCATACTTTCTCTCTCTCCCTTTTTACATCCTATTTTCTCCCCTCGCTCTCAGCTGGCGATTTTTGCTGTGTATTTTAACAGAGAAAACGTAAGCAATCAAAAGCGAATGTCCTCATACTCCCACCTGTATAGGTGGCATTCCTCTGAACCTCGAGATGAACTATTCAGCTCTTCTGGGGTACCCTGGATCCATCTTGTCTTCCCTACTCAAGGAATCACCCTTCTTCTTGTCTCTCTTCCTTCATCAGGTTTTCCATCTCTGCTGGATTATTTCAACCAGTATAGAAGCATGTCATTTTATCCTTAATCTGAAACCAAACATTAAAGTCATCTCTACACCTCTATTCAGCCATCATTCTGGTTTTCTGTGCCTCTGCTTTTTCGTCTGTAAAATGGACAATAATATTGGCCCTACTTATCTCTTAGAAGTGTTTTGAAGACAGAATTGAAAGTACTTTGAAATGTTAAATGTGTACATGTATATATGTGATTGTCTATAAATTCAAAAGTTCTGTGTTGAGTACCTGCTGGGTGCTAACGTGCAAAGAAGAAGAAAAATATACAGTATCCTCAGTGAGCTTTCAGAAGAATAAAGTCAGAGAAGCAAATAAAAAACTACAGTATAATAGTTCTAATGGAGGCTGTGGTATATTGAAATAGATTTTTCGACAGCTCCCATTTTTACACATCGTGTATTGACATTTTGAAGTATTCTGAATCCATCTTTCCAATATGATCAGCTAATGAATAGTGGTTTTAACTGTACCAGGTTTCAGCTTGACATTCCAATGAGTCTTACACTATTTCAGGATAGAATTATGTATTTTTATGAAATTGGAGGAAACTGCTTAGGAGAGGGTGTTGCTGACATAGGAGAATTTCAGGCAAGTCAAGGCTGATTTGATATTCTCAAGACAAGGACTTGTTTGAGTGGTATTAGACTACCTGAAAGACCTCCTATTGTAAAATTTAAAACTTTGACATTTGCTCAATTATGCAAGAGAGTTATTCTGGGGATGAGTGGTAGAAAGATGGAATGGAGCTCAGAGTGTTCTCTGTGTGTACAGATCCTCTTCTCTTCTTGGTCCTCTTTCCTTGGGACCACTTATTCAGGGTACAGACTGTTCCTCAGCATCTGCCAGGCTGGTCTGGCTTCAGGCATCTTTCTTTTTTTTTTTTTTTTTTTTTTTTTTTGAGACGGAGTCTTGCTCTGTCGCCCAGGCTAGAGTACAGTGGCGCGATCTTGGCTCACTGCAAGCTCCGCCTCCCTGGTTCACACCATTCTCCTGGCTCAGCCTCCCGAGTAGCTGGGACTACAGGCACCCGCCACCATGCCCGGCTAATTTTTTGTATTTTTTAGTAGAGACGGGGTTTCACCATGTTAGCCAGGATGGTCTCGATCTCCTGACCTCGTGATCTGCCTGCCTCGGCCTCCCAAAGTGCTGGGATCAGGCACCTTTTTTAAGAGCAGGAATGGAGAAAGGGGAGAGAAGCCTGGGCTTCTGACGATGTGCCTCTGGAGAGCTGATGGGATGGGAGGGGGGCACATTAGTTGAGAACATGGACTGGAGCCATGTCCCATGGGCTCAGATCCCAGTTTTGCCACTACTAGTTCTACAGTCTCAGGCAAGTTCCCTGACCCCTCTGTGTTTCAGTTTTCTCATCAGTAAAATGGGAATGATGGTAATTTCACTTCATAGGATGGTTATGTGAATTAAGTGAGTTAAAGTATGTAAAATGTTTAGAACACTGTCTGGCTGTAGTATTTACTACTATTGCAATAATTCCCACTGTGGGAGGTTTAGAGGTTGCCTTTGCCATCAGCATTTGCATCCTAGCCTGTGTAAGGCAATTATGAAGGTTGCTGGGCTTCTCACTTATAAAAAAATTGATGAGATGGGTTATTTGAGGAGCAGGTGTTGAATAATCACAGTTAGGGATTATATAATTTTTTAACTCTTTGGGAAAGGATTGCTTCCTCTTCTCCAATAACATGCAAGAAGAGTGCTCTTCCTCTATGTGTTTCCATTGAGAATGTGATACGTAAATGTGTCTTGGGGATACATGTTATATCTGATGGTCAGCCTTGTGTGTACAAAGGGCAATAGGAGCAAAGGTGGGAACCACCCAAATCTGCAAAGCACTAGGGAACATGGGGAAGTGCAATAGAAAAGGCTGATAGAGGCCGGGCGCAGTGGCTCATGCCTGTAATCCCAGCACTTTGGGAGGCCAAGGTGGGCAAATCACGAGGTCAGGAGTTTCAGACCAGCCTGGCCAACATGGTGAAACCCCGTCTCTACTAAAAATACAAAAAATTAGCTGGGCGTAGTGGCAGGTGCCTGTAATCTCAGCTACTCAGGAGGCTGAGGCAGGAGAATCTCTTGAACCCCAGAGGTGGAGGCTGCAGTGAGCTGAGATCGTGTCATTGCACTCCAGCCTGGGCTACAGAGTGAGACTCCGTCTCAAAAACAAAACAAAACAAAAGGCTGATAGAAATGTGCCCTGTGGGCAGGGGTAGGAGGGGTGGCAGACATTCCAGGCAGAGATAAGGGCACAGAGGCTGAGGGAGCATCAGGTATTTGGGATACTCTTGGTAGTCAACAATTGCTAGATACAAAACTAGAGGCTGGAGGGAAGTGGCAGAAGTCGAGACTGGAGTTTAGATTGTGTGTCCTGTAGCAATATCCCCGTGAGCACAAGAGTGACGCGACTGGATTTTCATGTTTCAGAGGTCATTTTGACAGCCGTGAGGACAGGCTGGATAAGGTGAGTGGAGTGAGGAGTATTGGGAGAGGCGAAAGGAATCAGCCCTTAGAGTCGATGGGCCCTGGGAAGGGGTTCCTGGAAGTGGAGGAAAGGCAATGAGATATTTAGGAGGGAGATTCAGTGGGACTGGAGAGTGTGATATGGGAAGAGGAGGAATCTGGGTGGATGCGAGGGCTTGAGTAAGATGTGGGAGGCTGCAGCAGAGATCCCTCGGGTACCACATGTAGACTGCGAGGGAAGGGAGTGACCTGTTAGAGAGGGAAGAACCCTGGGAGAGAGAAGAGCCAACAAGGAGAGCAGCGTGGAAGATGCTGTGGGAGGCTAGAGGCAGGGTCTCAGGGAGATGCAGGGTTAGCTTCCACAGAACAGCTGTCAACAACATGTGTACATATAGTTAAATAGAGAGGTCAAGTAAGAAAAGGTTGTGAAAGAGCATTGGAGTTTTCCCTTTTAAAAATGATGTTTCATTTAAGAGGAGTTTCTGTTTCATGCAATGGTGGGGATAGAAGCCACATTACACTAGGTTTCTCGGCAAGGATGTTATAGTCATTCCGGAATTTTCTGGAGGTGAGACGGATGAGAACTAGGCTTGTTCTGTGCTCCTCGTACAGAGCTGCTTCTGTCCCTCTCCGTTTGTTAGAATTGATGAATTTTTCCTCCTCTGAACCTCACCATTCCCTATACTTACGTCTATTAGAGCGTTAATTACATTTCATATTTGTTTCTTTATACATCTGTCTTCTCTCTCCCTGCCCATTAGACATAGATTTTCTGGAGGAGGGGCCGTATCATTCATCTTCTTTTTCTCAGCATCTGTTACACAGCTTCATTACAGTAGGACTCATTGAATGTGTGTGAGATGAATGGATAGATGGGTGGGTGGATAAGTTAAGAGGTTGGATCAAAGTTACTGTGTGTGTGTGTGCATGTGTGTGCACACGTGAAGCAGGTGATTTGGCTATGAAAGCAAGAGAGGCAGGCGGGGTAGGCTCAGCACTTATGAACAACAGTACATATTTATAACCATCACTTTGACAAATAGGAAAGGGACTGCTTGGGAAGGGGCACCAACAGGGTTCTATTGAGATAGGAGCTTCTTAGTTCATAAACATGGAGGAATTTTATGGAATTGTAACATCTTAGGATTTTGGAGATAGAGGGAGCTGTAGGGTTAATCTAGTGCCACCTCCTGTTGAACACAGGGCACTAGTGTATGTGGGCTGCCTTCCTAGCTAGATTAAAAGCATTTTGAGAGTATAGCAATTATCCAGTAAACATTTATTAATTGACAGTGTTAATACAATCTTTACATGAGGAGGGAATAGAGAAAATTAGGTTTCTCATTCTAGTTAGAAAGACTGAAAAATAGTTCAAAAACCTATGTATCAGGCAGCAGGAGAATAGCAAAGACAGGTAAATTCAGATGTGTTCTGAGGACCTCCTTAACAGCATTGTGAAATTTTATTTACCCATCCTTAAATGTGCATCTAGCCTTAACCCTCCCCAAACTGCAGGAGGTTTTCTCCTACCTGCTTTTTGGCGTTTTTGCCGTGAATTTTTACTTTCAGTGGATTATATGCTATGAGCAATAATGAAACATCATTTTTTTTTCTGGTACTGGCACGAACAAGTACTTGTTTGTAATGGACTCTGTATAGAAATATTTTGACATCGTGTGTTGGAAAATAATTGTTGCTAATGAATGCACGTCCTATCCCACGTCTAGCCCATTAGAGCTCCTTTTTGGTTCTGTCCAGTATTGCCTCCCCGACACCATTTGCAGAAAGGGATGTGCCAGGACATGGTCATTAAGGAAGCATTAAAGCTTGCCATTTGGCCTGTGATCTTTCCCAAAAAGCTTTGGTCATGTATGAATGTTGCTGTCGCTGGGCACCTTGTTTTGTTTTTGGCATATCTGGGCCCTCCAGCTCCGGGTGGAGATGAAAAGAGTCTCCCACATTTTGCTGCTGTTACCTGAGATGGCCAGCAGATGGCAGGCTGGCTCCTTTCCCTGATCCAGTACCTGGGACTCTTCTTCCTGACCTGTTTGTCTCTGATCCTCACCAATTTTCATTTTTTCTTTCTTTCTTTTTTTTTTTTTAATTATTATACTTTAAGTTCTAGGGTACATGTGCACAACATACAGCTTTGTTACATATGTATACATGTGCCATGTTGGTGTGCTGCAACCATTAACTCTTCATTTACATTAGGTATATCTCCTAATGCTATCCCTCCCCCCTCCCCCCACCCCATGACAGGCCCCGGTGTGTGATGTTTCCCATCCTGTGTCCAAGTGTTCTCATTGTTCAGTTCCCACCTGTGATTGAGAACATGCAGTGTTTGGTTTTTTGTCCTTGTGATAGTTTGCTGAGAATGATGGTTTCCAGCTTCATCCATGTCCCTGCAAAGGACATGAACTCATCCTTTTTATGGCTGCATAGTATTCCATGGTGTGTATGTGCCACATTTTCTTAATCCAGTCTGTTATTGATGTACATTTGGGTTGGTTCCAAGTCTTTGCTATTGTGAATAGTGCTGCAGTAAACATACATGTGCATGTGTCTTTATAGCAGCATGTTTTATAATCCTTTGGGTATATACCCAGTAATGGGATGGCTGGGTCAAATGGTATTTCTAGTTCTAGATCCTTGAGGAATTGCCACACTGTCTTCCACAATGGTTGAACTAGTTTACAGTCCCACCAACAGTGTAAAAGTGTTTCTATTTCTCCACATCCTCTCCAGCACCTGTTGTTTCCTGACTTTTTAATGATCGCCATTTTAACTGGTGTGAGATGGTATCTCATTGTGGTTTTGATTTGCATTTCTCTGATGGCCAGTGATGATGAGCATTTTTTCATGTGTCTGTTGGCTGCATAAATGTCTTCTTTTGAGAAGTGTCTGTTCATATCCTTTGCCTACTTTTTGATGGGGTTGTTTGATTTTTTTCTTATAAATTTGTTTAAGTTCTTTGTAGATTCTGGATATTAGTCCTTTGTCAGATGGGTAGATTGCAAAAATTTTCTCCCATTCTGTAGGTAGCCTGTTCACTCTGATGGTAGTTTCTTTTGCTGTGCAGAAGCTCTTTAGTTTAATTAGATCCCATTTGTCAATTTTGGCTTTTGTTGCCATTGCTTTTGGTGTTTTAGACACGAAGTCCTTGCCCATGCCTATGTCCTGAATGGTATTGCCTAGGTTTTCTTCTAGGAGTTTTATGGTTTTAGGTCTAACATTTAAGTCTTTAATCCATCTTGATTTAATTTTTCTATAAGGTGTAAGGAAGGGATCCAGTTTCAGCTTTCTACATATGGCTAGCCAGTTTTCCCAGCACCATTTATTAAATAGGGAATCCTTTCCCCATTTCTTGTTTTTGTCAGATTTGTCAAAGATCAGATGGTTGTAGATGTGTGGTATTATTTCTGAGGGCTCTGTTCTGTTCCATTGGTCTATATCTCTGTTTTGGTACCAGTATCATGCATTTTGGTTACTGTAGCCTTGTAGTATAGTTTGAAGTCAGGTAGCATGAGGCCTCCAGCTTTGTTTTTTTGGCTTAGGATTGTCTTGGCAATGTGGGCTCTTTTTTGGTTGAATATGAACTTCAAAGTAGTTTTTTTTCCAATTCTATGAAGAAAGTCATTGATGGGGATGGCATTTAATCTATAAATTACCTTGGGCAGTATGGTCATTTTCACGATATTGATTCTTCCTATCCATGAGCATGGAATGTTCTTCCATTTGTTTGTGTCCTCTTTTATGTCGTTGAGCAGTGGTTTATAGTTCTCCTTGAAGAGATCCTTCACATCCCTTGTAAGTTGGATTCCTAGGTATTTTATTCTCATTGAAGCAATTGTGAATGGGAGTTCACTCATGATTTGGCTGTCTGTCTATTATTGGTGTAGAGGAATGCTTGTGATTTTTGCACTTTGATTTTGTATCCTGAAATTTTGCTGAAGTTGCTTATCAGCTTAAGGAGATTTTGGGCTGAGATGATGGGGTTTTCTAAATGTAGAATCATGTCATCTGCAAACAGGGACAATTTGACTTCCTCTTTTCCTAATTGAATACCATTTATTTCTTTTTCCTGACTGATTGCCCTGGCCAGAACTTCAACACTGTGTTGAATAGGAGTGGGGAGAGAGGGCATCCCTGTCTTTTGCCAGTTTTCAAAGGGAATGCTTCCAGTTTTTGCCCATTCAGTATGATATTGGCTGATCCCCACCAATTTTCTGATGTGTCAGATTGCACAGACTCTAGAATCAGTTATGTAATGAAAAAACTGGTGGGAAAGGGGCACAAAATTCATTTTTTTCCTCTAAACCACTTGAGGTTTTGGGGGCAGATCTCTTTTAGCCCACATTGGTGGCCTTCTCTGAGCATTTTCTGCCCTAATTCTCCTAAAATCACCCACAAAAGGTATACGGGGCTCAACCCTCAACCCTGTGATGTGGGGAGGTTTGTAGTCTTCAGGTGTTGGATGATGATTCTTAGTAGAACCTTTAAAGAGGCTTCTTTTGGCCGGATGCGTGGCTCACACTTGTAATCTCAGCACTTTGGGAGGCTGAGGTGGGCGGATCACCTGAGGTCAGAAGTTCGAGACCAGCCTGGCCAACATGGTAAATCCCTGTCTCTACTAAAAATGCAAAAAATCAGTCGAGCTTGGTGGCAGGGCCTGTAATCCCAGCTACTCAGGAGGCTGAGGTGGGAGAATTGCTTGAACCTGGGAGGCAGAGGTTGCAGTGAGCCAAGATCATGCCATTGCACTCTGGCCTGGGAGACAGAGAAACTGGGCCTTCATTCTGAAGACTTTAAAACAAAATAGAAAAGAGACTTCTTGTGTTTGAGGTCCCACATTAAGGTCTGCAGTGCACCACACTCCAATAAAAAGACACGGGCTTTATGGCGCTAAACAGTCTTTATGTATCCATGTTAATAGGTTGTTGTTGTTGTTGTTCCTAGAAAAATGTGATAATAATAATCATCCCTTTTAGAGGAAGAGCTAAATTTGTGAACAGTATTGGGCTGTGGGTTCTGGAGTCCTGAATCCTGTTTTTGATGCTACTGGGTTTTTCTGCACATCATCCTGTTTGTCTTTGTTGACTTACTGGTGACTCCTCTTCAGTGTGTCTCATCGAGAAAGTATATTTCTTGGCTGGGTCTGGTGGCTCATGCCTGTAATTCCAGCACTTTGGGAGGCCAAGGCAGGCTGATCACTTGAGGCCGGGAGTTCATGACCAGCCTGGCCAACATGGTGAAACCCCGTCTCTACTAAAAATACAAAAATTAGTTGGGCATGGTGGCGGGCACCTGTAGTACCAGCTACTTGGGAGGTGGAGGCAGGAGAATCGCTTGAACCCAGGAGGTAGAGGTTGCAGTGAGCCGAGATCGTGCCACTGCACTCCAGTCTGGGTGACAGAGTGAGACTCTGTCTCAAAAAAAATAAAATAAAATAAAATGAAATAAAATAAAATATGTTTCTTCTTTTAAGATTTTAGTTGCCATAGTAAGGAGGATTAATCCTATATCAGAAAACATAACACCTTTCCTGGGGGGAATGAGCAATTCTCTCTGCCATCCCAGTCCGACCACTGAAAGAAATTAGTTGCAATTAATTTCTGTATTAAGAGTGAATGTTGAACAATGAGCAGAAGGTGTGTGTCTGTTGTTGTCATTGTTCATTCAGCCCCACCAATGGGAAGACCAGTGGAATGTAAAATTGCTCCAGCTGTGTGTACTGTTCAATTTCAGCGTCCATTGACATCTGTGTCTTCTCCATGGAAGGCTGGGGCTAGGCTTTCTTCAACTTTCCCATTAAGTTAATTCTCCTTGCACTTGAATTTCAATCTGTATTTTATTTGAAACCATATCCAAAGTGTGTGTCAGTGCTTTGAATATAGTTAGGAAATGAGAGCCTCAGAGTGATTAAATGACATGACTGAGTTTTCCCAGAAAATGAACCTAATCCTTCTCTCTGTTCATAGAATAATGAAATTTGAGATCCTTCGGGGATCATCTAGTCCAATTTGCTCATTTTACAGATGAGGAGATTGAAGGCTCAGAGAGTTGAATAAGATGCATACAGCTAGCTCACATCCATTAGGAGCTCTGTCATTGTTTTAAAAAATCAGAAAATGACAAATGTTGGCAAGAATGTGGAAAAACATTGAAACCCTTGTGCACGGTTGATGAGAATGTAAAATGGGGGAGCTGCTATGGAAAACAGTATGGTGGTTCCTCAAAAAATAAAAATAGAATTGCCATGTGATCCAGCAAGTCTATTTCTGGGTGTATACCGAAAAGAATTGGAAGCAGGGTCTCAAAGAGGTATTTGCGCATCCACGTTCATAGCAGCATTAGTCACAATAGCCAAAAGGTGGGAGCAGTCCCAGTGTGCATCGGCGGGTGAATGGATAAACAAAATGTGCATCTACATACAGTGGAACACTATTCAGCTTTAGAAAGGAGACTGACACATGCTATGACATGGATTAACCTTGAGAACACTATGCTGAGTGAGATAAGCCAGTCACAAAAGGACAAATACTATATGATTCCACTTATAAGAGGTACCTAGAGTAGTCAGATTCATAGAGACTGAAAGTTTAATGGTGGTTTCCAGGGGCTGGGGAGAGAGAGAGTGAGAATGGTTTGGCTGTGTCCCCACCCAAAGCTCATCTTGAATTGTAGTTCCCAGAATCCCCACGTGTGGAGGGAGGGACCCAGTGGGAGGTGACTGGGATCATGGGGGTGGTTCCCCCCATGCTGTTCTTATGATAGTGAGTTCTCACAAGATCCGATGGCTTTACAAGGGTTTTTCCCTTTTTGCTTGGCGCTTCTTCCTGCCGTCATGTGAAGAAGGACGTATTTACTTCCCCTTCCACCATGATTGTAAGTTTCCTGAGGCCTCCACAGCCATGCTGAACTGTGAGTCATTTATAAATTACCCAGTCTTGGGCAGTTCTTTATAGCAGTGTGAGAATGGACTAATACAGAGAGGAATGGAGAGTTGTTGTTTAATGTGTACAAAGTTTCACTTTTGCAAGATGAAAAGAGTTCTGGAGATTGGGTATACAACAGTGTGAGTACTGCCTAACACTACTGAAGTGTACACACAAAAGGGGTAAGATGGTAAACTTCGTATATATTTTAGAACAGTGAAAAAAAGATGCGTTCAAGTCACATGGGTAGTTGGTGCTGTATTTGCTCTCAACTCCCTGTCCTGTGGTTTTCCTAATATGCCATTTGTGGCATTCTTTCTACCAAACTAATCATGGATCAAAAGCTGAAGCATCCTTCCCCAGACTGGTTTATTTACCATCTAGAAAAATAATTTAATTTTTTAAATTTTTTTAGAGACAGGGTCTTTCTCTGTTGCCTATGCTGGAATGCAGTGGCATAATCATAGCTCACTGTAACCTTGAACTCCTGGGCTCAAGGAAGGCATCTTCTTGCCTCAGCCTCCTGAATAGCTGGGACTACAGGCCCATGCCACCCTGCCTAATTTAAATTTTTTTTTTTTTAATTTTTGTAGAGCTGGAGTCTTCCTATGTCTTCCAGGCTAGTCTCAAACTGCTGGCCTCAAGTGATCCCCTCACCTCAATCCTGGAAAGTGCTATGATTTAACAGCATGAGCCACCATGCCCAGCCAGAAAAATAGATTTCATTGTTTGAACTTGGCTGCTGTTTGACTCTCCACCTTCTTCTCTCCTTCAGATGGCTCCTTCCCACTCTGTGCTCCAAGCAGAATGAGTTACATGCAGTACTTACAATTTATCACATTCTCTCTTGCCACATGCTATTTCCTCTGCCTGGTACTCTTTTCTGCACCACGTCTATGTAGTACTTCTATTTTTAGGATTCAGCTGAAGCACCATCCCTTTTGAAAGTTCTTTTGACCACATAGTCTGATTTAGGTGCTTACTACTTCCAGGGTCGTCCTGGCCACGTGGCATTGCGATACTCTATTTCCTGGTCTGCATCTCCCACTGGACTGTGCCGTGCCTGTCCCAATGCTCTGTGTCTAGCACATTGCTTGCACAGGGGAGGTGCTCAAAAATGTTTGCCATAAGATGAACTATACCTTGGAAGATACTGCTATAAGAGAGACATACTAAAAATTGCCAACTGATTTGCATCTCTCTGGCTTTTCTAAGGGTATCTCTTATTTTTATTGTGGTAAAATGTATATAACAGAAATTTTACTATCTTAACCATTTTAAGTGTACAATTCAGTGACATTAGGTACAGTCACACTGTGCATTCATCACCACAAGAACTCTTTTCATCTTGCAAAATTGAAACTCTGTACCTATTAAACAGTAATTCCCCATTCCCTCCCTCCCCAGCCCCTGGCAACCCCCATTCAGTATTTGTCCTTTTGTAATGGGTTTGTTTCACTTAATATAATGTCATCAAAGTTCATCCATGCTGTAGCATGGATTATATAATATAGTAATATATCCATGCTACAACATGGATATTTAAGGCTGAATAATATCCCACTGTATGTATTACCACATTTTGTTCTTCCATTCATCCATCCATTCATCCATCTTTGGGCACTTGGGTTGCATCCGCCTATTTGGCTGCTATGAACATGGTATAGCTCTGTGTTTTAAAACATGGCAAGTCTGTCTTTGTGCTATCCATTCAATACCACACAAAACTATACTTCTAATAACTGGAATTCTTTTTGTGAATTTTATTTAAATAGTTTTTGGGGAACAGGTGGTTTTGGTTACGTGGATAAGTTCTTTAGTGGTGATTTTTTGAGATTTTGATGTACCGGTCACCGAAACAGTGTACACTGTACCCAATGTGTAGTCTTTTATCCTTTGTCCCCCTCCCATTCTTCCCCCCAAGTCCCCAAAGTCCATTATATCATTCTTATGCCTTTGTGTCCTCATAGCTTAGCTACCACTTATAAGGGAGAACATATGATATTTGGTTTTCCATTACTGAATTACTTCACTTAGAATAATGGTCTCCAGCTCCATCCAGGTTGCTGCAAATGCCATTATTTCATTCCTTTTATGGCTGAGTAATATTCCACAGTGGAATGTTACTTTTGTTTATCTACTTGTTGGTTGATGGGCATTTAGGTTGGTTCCGTATTTTTTCAGTTGCAAATTGTGCTGCTATAAAGATGTGTGTGCAAGTGTCCTTTTCATATAATGACTTCTTTTTATTAACACCCTGTAGTTAATAACCTGAATTCTTTACAGCTTGCATTCTGAAACATTTTTCTCCAACTGTCTGCCTTCTGGCCTGTTCCAGTCATTCTGGCTTTCATCTTGATTTGTTTCTCTTAAAACTTTCTCCAGCTTCCCTCTGCATCTGTGATTCATGCTCTGCCTCTTGTTTGTGGCTTTGGATCAATAATGCTACAGATCCAGTCTCTAATTATCATGGATCAAAAGCTAAAGCATCCTTTCCCCAGATGGTTTATTATTAATACCATCCCGAAAAATAATTTATAATTTAATTCTCTACCTCATAGAGTTTGGGATCCTCGGTAGAATGTGTTCCCTTCCCCTTTTCTTCTTTGCTATTTCCTCCTCTTCCTCTCCATCAAAAGTGGCTTTATCTCCACTTTTGCAGCTGACAGCAACCCTCCCATGCTCAGTTGATGAAGCCCTCCTTTCTTAACCCCTCGTCCATATGGCTCTCCCTCCACCCTGCTCCATCTCCTGTGATCTCAAGGCCTCAGAGAAATGATCTCAAGGCCTCGGAAAAATGAAAAGTGACCTTTGGTATTTGAGACAACCAATAGCAAAATATAGCTCCCACTTCCAACAGCCCATATTGGTGGGGGAGGGATTTGCTTCATATGTGGTCTGTGTTGGGCCATTCTCCTTCTCCATGTTTTCTCTGTTCTTACAGCACCATCTTTTTGCCTCATTTATTTGCTCTACTCTGTTCCTCCCCCATCATCGTCTGGTGACTCACACTGTAATCCTAGCACTTTGGGAGGATCACCAAAGGTCAGGAGTTTGAGGCCAGCCTGGCCAACATGGCAAAACCCTGTCTGTACTAGAAATACAAAAATTAGCTGGGCGTGGTGATGGGCACCTGTAATCCGAGCTACTCAGGAGGTTGGGGCGGGAGAATCACGTGAACCTGGGAGCCGGAGGCTGCAGTGAACCAAGATGGTGCCACTGCACTCCAGCCTGGGCAACAGAGTGAGACTCTGTCTCAAAAACAAAACAAAACAAAAAAACCCCCAAAGTACTACTGACACAGTTGACAGAAGGCTTTAGTGTAACATGGAGACAAGCTGTAGCATGAAAGAAAATAGGCAATGGCTAACTACTGAATCAAATCCTAGACAATATTGTTCTTAAATGACCTTTGACTTTCTTCTCCTGGGAATTCCTCCTGATAATCTTCTCCTCTAGGCTCTGCTAATCTATCTGTTGCTCAACCATCCTTGCTGTTAGGAAGCCAGAAGCCCCAGAGCCTAGAAGGTAAGCTCACATCACTGGCCTAATCCAATTTTTCCCTCATGGAGGAGTCAGCCGTAGATACATTTGCTGCCTAGCAGCTTCACTCTGTGTCATTCTAACTCACCTGGATGGCATCAGGCAGGATACAGGAGGCATTCTAAACATTTCTCTTTGAACAAAGTTCATTTGGAATCAAGTTGTATACCAAATTTTATAATGCAAGTCTTAGACATATGGCAAGGGAACATCTGAAATGTCGACTCACTCTATCAAAATGTCAACATCAGTAAGTAGTTAATGAGATTTTTATGAGATTTAATGGGTAAGTGTAATATAGTACAAGATTTTTAAAGCATTTTTAAAAAGTCTTTGGACAATTTTGTTCGAATCATCTCAAAAGTTATCTTAACACAGATAGTGATTATGACAGCTGCTCCCTGCATGGGAGGGAACACAACAATGGCACAAAAATTATTAAAGGCCAATTATACTGAGTCTGCATCATTGAACATTTTCTCTCTATGGAGAGGGTCTTCAGTTTGTTGCTTTTTCAGCTAACTAACCAGCTTCCTGTTTCCTTTCTCACATTTGGCAAATTAATTTTCGGGACAAATCATGTCTGCAGTTTCTAAGGAAACATCAAGGGGCTCAGATTTCGCCGGGATGAGTTACAGGGTGGGTTGGTGCAGAAAGGAGTGCTCTGTGAGGTGCTCACCAAGCCCCATCCCACTGTGTGCCCTAATTGACTCCTATATGTCCAGCCATGGCGTCGTATAAGATAGAGGCAGTATTTGTAGACCTTACCTGAGAACTTCACTTGTTCTGTTATCATGAGATTTTTTTTGTTAACTGGAAGTGCTAGGCTGACCTTGTTGTTGCTGCTTCTTTGATATTTCTGCCAGTACCTTGTTTGTACTAGTAGTTAAATAATGGAAGAAGAGTTTTTGGAAATGATGGACATTTCGTTCAGTTGGTAACTTAAATGGGGGCTGTGAACAAGTCTACTTTCAGAACTTCCAAAATGTTTTGATCCTGCTAAGATACAAAATACCTGATTATATTTTATTGACTTAGTAGATAGAGTATGGCTTTCAAGCGAGACAGACCTGGGCTCAAATCTCAACTTCACCACTTAGTAATTGCATGACCCTGGGAAAGTTATTTAACCTTCTGGTCAGTTTGTTCATTCATTTGTTCATTCTTTTTTCTTTCCTTCCAGAATAAGATAATTAGAAAAGTGCAAGGAAAAATATAATAATTTCCAATATTCTTACCACCCAGAATTATCTACTTATATTTATATGACTATATTTTCCTTTAGTTGTTTTTTTCCTATGCCTAGGAAAAAATTACCCTATTGATATATGCATACACTCCCCTTTTACTTCTTGTTTCTTGGGTAATAATATACACTTTGTTGGGCTAAACAAGATAAAATAATTAAAGCATCCTGCCCAGTGTCTGATCCACAGCAAACAATTGTCATATGGCAGTTATTGTTATTATTGTTAATCCTCCTCCTATATTTGTGCATCTCCGTTAGAAAATACAGTCCTGGTAAATCAACATACTTATAAAAATAATTGTTTTTGGATAAACTATTTCTCCTTCCACGATGTATTTGTAAGCCACAACTGGAACAATTGGTGTTAATACGTGTAGGAATGTAGAATACATTGTTAAACCTATTTATATTGCAAATAATGAAAATGTATTCAAGACCAGACCTTTTTCATAAATGATGGACTGCACTTGGTAAACTTTAAAAAAAGTGGCTGAACCAAATTTTAGAAAATTGCATGCATTATTTAAAAAGCTATGATGTTAGAGGAATAGAACAATTGAGAAGAAAATTGCTCACTTAAACTCTGCTGTGAAAGATTGATTTTTTTTTTTTGCTTGCAGTGATCTTGCAAAGCCAGTGGCTACTGAGTAATTAATGCTGGGGCTTTATTAATTCATGAAGAGCAGGAAAGAGTTGGCTTGTCTGCATTGTAGCTCATTCTTCTCAAGTAACATGTTAAAAAAAATCAAGATGCTGAAAAATTGGAGCAATTTGTCAATTTAAACAAATGTTCTTTGTATGTGCTTCCTGGAGTGATCTTGCATTAAATTTCTAGGTCACATTGGGTGGTAACAAAATTAAAGAGTGAAGAAGCTTGGGTGACCTGGTGGCATTGTTGGTAATCTATGACAAATGTTGTAAGGTAGGTTTAAATGTCCTTAAAAATATTGTAGGATTGGACATGGTGGTTCAAGCCTGTAATCCAAGCATTTTGGAAGGCCGAGGTGGGCAGATCACTTGAGCTCAGGAGTTTGAGACTAGCCTGGCCAACATGGTGAAACCCCGTCTCTACTAAAAATACAAAAATTAGCCGGGTGTGGTGGTGCACGCCTGTAGTCCCAGCTACTCGGGAGGGTGAGGCAGGAGAATTGCTTGAACCTAGGAGGTGGAGGTTGCGGTGTGCCAAAATCGCGCCACTGCACTCCAGCCTGGGCGACAGAGCAAGAGTCCATAACAACAACAACAAAAGAAAACCGCTATGAAGTAGGCACTTTTGCTCTCCCATTTTCTGGATGAGCAAACTGAGACAATGAACTTACCCAAGTTTACATAGCCACTGACTGTGGGAGCCAGGTTTCAAACCCAGGCAGTTGTACATTTTAGCTACTATTCTATGCTGACTGCCATTATATGTAGAATTTCAAGAGCATTTTCACCTGATGAGTAGAGCAAACATGTGACATTTGAGCATCACATATTTTGGAAACTTGTCAGGGAGACTAAGAATAGTGTTTGAATTTTTTATTACGTGGTATAAATCTTAGTCAAAATAACCGTTTGTAAATACATCTGCTAATTTCTCTTGTAGTTGGATAAAAAGTCCTTTTCTAATGAGTGGGATGATATGGCTTCCTTCTTGACATGATGAGCTCATGATTTTCTGTCTTTTTAAAGTTCATGCTGACTGTCAAATGTGTATGGAGCCCCATGCTAGCTGCAGGCAGGGGAGGAGAGAGATACAACAATGAGTAAGGCTTAGTTCCTGTGTTCACAGGAGTTTATGATGTATTGAGAGGAAAGAGACTGCCTATGAATAATACAAGGGCGTGGATGAATCAGGTGTGGGAGTGTGGAGAAGTGTACCATCTGGAATACAGGTGTTAAGGAAGGTACATTTTTTTTGAGATAGGGTCTGGCTCTGTCACCCAGGCTGGAGTGAGGTGGTGTGATTTTGGTCCACTGCAAACTCCACCCCCCGGGTTCAAGTGATTGTCGTGCCTCAGCCACCTAAGTACCTGGGATTACAGGCAAGTGCCACCACGTCTGGCAAACTTTTGTATTTCTAGTAGAGACGGGGCTGTGCCATGTTGGCTAGGCTGGGCTTAAACTCCTGGTCTCAAGTGATCTACCTGCCTCAGCCTCCCAAAGTACTGAGATTACAGGTATGAGCCACCATGCCTGGCCAGGAAGGTACCATTTCTAAATGTCAAATCAGCAGGATCCCAATCTGATATTCTTCATGTGCCATAGATAAAATTTAAAACAAATTTAATGAGAGCCTAGTTTGTATCAGGTCATGTGCTAAAAAACTACTTTGAATTTTTAAAAAATACACTGTGGGTACTTGGTTTTCAAGTATCAGGAAGGTTTAAAATCTAGTGAAACTAGAAGTAATTTTTTAAAAAGATAGAATCTGTCCTCCTGAGGAGCTTGCATATCTGATTGATGCTGGCACTGGGCCATACTGATGCACTGCCAAGTGACACTCTGTTGTAAGCATGGACTAAAGACAGTGGTAATTAACAGTGCTGGCACTGCTATATTAAGTACATGAGTATAATAGGCCACGCTTATACTGTTTCTAAAAGAGAGGGAGAACATAGAAAGTGTATTTATTAAGAGCTGTCTGCTTCCTTAGGAGTTTTTCTCTACTACCAAAACTTGAGATTGACTTTCAAAAACAAGACATAAATTTGACCATTACCAGGGCCCACTATTACTGGTGGATTCTTATATATTTATGATGGTAAAGATAAAAGTGAAAGTAAATCACCATATATGCTACCTTTTGAAATACTGAGGCCTATAGTGACTGACATACCATTAAATTCCTCTTATCCCCAAATATCTGTCACCTGTATAATTCAGGAGACATGTACGTTCCTTTTCATGTAGATGCTGATGTGATTTGAAATCCCTTTACGTTCACTCCTCTATAATTCAACCACAGCTGAATGTTCTGTTAACCTTTATCTCTAGAACATAGTAAGGGAAAACATTTGATAATTCTGTTAAATGTTTCTTTTGAGTCAATTTTTTAATATTGACTTTTGAAATACAATGCCAATTCTCTTTACACAGGTCTTAATTTTACTCGTGGGAGTTAACCTGCTTAGTATGACTTTTTGGCTCACATTTTTTTCTTTCTGGTTCTCTGAACTGCCTTGAAAATAAGTTTCATTTTCAGAAATAAAATTCCCAGCTACTTGATGGTGTTTCTAGAAAAAGCAATAATAGAAAAGCAAATGTGGAAGCAGGAATTATGAAGTTTAGCTATTAAAAAAGACGTTTTCAAAAGGAGGTTCTGTGAAGAATCCTGAGTCTCTACTTTCATTTTTAAAATTAAACTTTAAATTTATTGCAAAGTAAGACTACTGTAGCATCACCTCATTGCATTGGAGTATAACAAATATATCCATAGAGAAATCACAAGGAAATAAATTCATGAAAAAACTCATAAAGCATTTAGTTTTATATGCACATATACAATCATGCATAAATATATTTTTTAAACTTTCATATTTCAGATGATGACTTGGATTCAGCTTAATTACATGAACTTTTGATACTTGTCCTGGACTCTTAAACAATGAGAATAATGATGTAAAGATAATGTAAGATTCTTTTTTTTTGTTCTTTTTTGAGACAGAGCCTTACTCTGTCACCAAGGCTGGCAGTATGGTGATGTGATTATGGCTCACTGCAACCTCAACCTCCTGGGCTCAGGTGATCCTCCCAAGTAGCTGGTACTATAGCCATGTGCCACCATGCCTGGCCAATTTTTTTGGTACTGTCTGTAGAGACAGCATTTTGTCATGTTGCTCAGGCTAAGGTTCTTAATAAATACATGAAAATTTGATTTGTTCAGAATACTTTTTTTTTTTTTTTTGAGATGGAGTCTCGCTCTGTTGCCCAGGCTGGAGTGCAGTGGTGCAATCTTGGCTCACTGCAACATCCGTCTCCTGGGTTCAAGCGATTCCTATGCCTTAGCCTCCCAAGTAGCAGGGATTATAGGCATACACTACCACGCCTGGCTAATTTTTGTATTTTTAGTAGAGATTGGGTTTCACCATGTTGGCCAGGCTGGTCTCGAATTCCTGACCTCAGGTGATCTGCCTGCCTTGGCCTCCCAAAGTGCTGGGATTACAGGCATGAGCCCCGGCATCCGGGCCCAGAATACTCTTTTTAAGTCGAGAGAGTGTAATACCTTGTAGAAATATTCTTAATGAGGACTGACACCAAAAGGATTTCTTTGTTTAAATTTCAGTTTATCTGAAAACACAGCAACTCAAACTGTATTGTCCAAGCATTGCTGTTGGCCAACATTTATATTGGATTGAGGAATTCTAATAGAGTAATAAGACTGCCTGAATGTCAGTTAAATTGGTCTCAGAGAATTCTAGGGTTGGAAGCCGCTCTACTGGTATTGCTAGTCTGGCCTCACGTCATTTTAAATGTCCTTTCACAGCATCCCCGACTGCTGGGCTTGCAGCCTTTGCCTGAGAACTCCAAAGGAGAGGACATTTATGATCTCCTGAGGCTGGATGTTGTATTACAGTCACAGCATTCTTTTGTTCTTTTCTTTTCTTTTCTCTTTCTTTCTCTTCTCTCTTTTCTTTTCTCTTTCTTTCTCTTCTCTCTTTTCTTTTCTTTTCCCTCCCTCCCTCCCTCTCCCCCCCTCCCTCCCTCCCTCCCTCCCTTCCTTCCTTCCTTCCTTCCTTCCTTCCTTCCTTCCTTCCTTCCTTCCTTCTTTCTTGCTTTTCTTCCTTCTATCAGGGTGTTGCTCTGTCACCCAGGCTGGAGTACAGTAGTGTGATCAGGGCACAATGCAGCCTTGAAATCATAGGCTCTCAAGTGATCCCCCTGCCTCAGCCCCCCGAGTTGCTGGGACTACAGGTGTGAGCCACTATGCCCAACAGAGCATTCTGAATTTTGCTGACATCTGCCTCACTACAGCTCCCACTTAGCAGTTCTAACTTAGTCCTTTGGAGCAAACACAAAACTAATTTCACAATTTCTACCAAGTGAGTGAGGGCACCAGAGGAGTATGCAGCGAGGACCTCAGTGGGGTATCCTGGCCAGTCAGACTCACCCTGTGGGTCAGAGTCTGGGTCCTGTGCTGGACAGACCTCTGGGATGATGCGCCATTTTAGCCTCTGGTACAGCAACAACAAGCACTAATCAAAGGACAGTATTGAGTGCCTGCTTTATGCCATGACTTTCATTATGTCATTTAATTCTCACCGTAACTCAAATATCATTATTCTAAAGATGAGGAAACTGAAACTCAGACATTAAGTAACTTCCTCAAGGACATAGAGGAAGCAAGTACTGCCATCAGAATTCTAACCTTTGTCTGCCACGTTGCCTCCTGGAGGGTCTCACCAGGGGTGATGACCTGACCTGTGTCCCTTCACACGTCTCCTCATTGGCTCTCCTCATTGGCCCACACGTTCTACATTGTTTCTTCTGAATGAACTCAACCTGGAGAGCGAAGGCTTCCAGACCTGCCAAACCAACATTATTGTTGATTCGAATCTCTCTCCTCTTCCCGGTACTTCTCTCTTCTCATCACCAAAATTAAGCATATTACATTCAAATGCATCACGCTTCTCCTGTCTAGGGACACATTTCTAAGTTAAATCTACCTCAATAGAAATGAGAAACCTCTCCTTTCATACCTGTCCTCAACAGGGTCAAAAGAATCTTTGGGCCTGGCACATGGCTCATGCCTGTAATCCCAGCACTTTGGGAGGCCGAGGCAGGCGCATCATTTGAGGTCAAGAGTTCGAGACCAGCCTGGCTAACATGGTGAAACCCCATCTCTACTAAAAATACAAAAAGTAGCCAGGCATGGTGACGTGCACCTGTAATCCCAGCTACTCAAGAGGGTGAGGCACAAGAATCACTTGAACCCAGGAAGTGGAGGTTGCAGTGAGCCGACATCCCTCCACTGTACTCCAGCCTGGGCAACAGGGCGAGACTCTACCAAAAAAAAAAAAAAATCTTAGAATGGCTTGGTGTAAGGTTGGGGAATCCCAGCTAAATGGTTCATCATGACCAGGTTAAACAGTTATTTCATTTTCTGCACTGATGAGTGTGAGTCTTCCAGTTCTATTCCTGATGTGGAACTAAAGAGCTGAATACCACAACTGTAATGAGAGCATATATGAGCTTTGTCCTTGGCCTGTTTTCAGGTGAAATTTAATAGCTCAATGAAATGGAGCTCTGCGAAAACATTGCAACATATATAATACTTAAGATGTAGCAAGAATGGTATCTCTCCAGTTATTCACATAGTATTTTAAAGGACCTTTCACACAATCTTTGTGTCCTTGTCACTACTCACTCAGTAAACTGTAAACTCTTTTTTTTTTTTTTTTTTTTGACAAGAGTCTTGCGCTGTCACCAGGCTGGAATGCTGGAATGCAGTGGTGCAATCCTGGCTCACTGCAACCTCTGCCTCCCTGGTTCAAGCGATTCTCCTGCCTCAGCCTCCCAAGTAGCTGGGATTACAGGCACGTGCCATCACGTCCAGCTAATATTTGTATTTTTAGTAGAGATGGGTTTCACCATGTTGGCCAGGATGATCTTGATCTCCTGACCTCGTGATCTGCCCGCCTCAGCCTCCGAAAGTGCTGGGATTACAGGCGTGAGCCAATGCGCCTGGCCAACTGTAAACTCTTTGAGAGTAGAGTACGTACTGTGTTCATAATTTTCTCTCTCATAGTTCTTAGTACAGTGCCTTTCCCACAGCATCTGATTAATGATTTTTTTCATGAATAAATGAATGAATAAAAGAAATATAAAGATGTCTTTATATGGTCAAAATCAATCTAGCTCAAGTAGTAGTGAGTCAGTTTCGATCATTTTGAAGCAAGAAAATACTTAACAGGAAATACCAGGACAAGAAGAAGAATATGATGATATCTAAAATCTTTGGTTAGTTATGCATCCGAGGTTACATGGATCTGGAAGCACAGTTTTAAGTACATTTCCGTATGACATTCTGAGTGTGATTTGGTGTTGGAATTTTAAAGCCTCTCTGTTCCATGCTTGATAGAGTCCTTTCTCGAAAATTAACAAAATACAAAAGCTACACCTGATTGTCTTAAAGGATGCCTGTATTTAAATAGAGAAATTTTTATGACTAAGATAAGAAAATCATATAAATAGAAAATGTCCCATGTAGGTAATGTGATCTGTCAAATAATTGTAGTTTTTTTCCTCTCCCTCAATTTCCTCCTGCTGCCCTGCCCCTTCATCTCTGTCATGAGGGGGAAACTGTTAACGATGCTCATAGTGTGTGGACTCTGTCTTGGATAATGAGTTGAAGGAACTACTTTTTTTTTTTTTTTTGTAATGGAGTCTCGCTCTGTCACCCAGGCTGGAGTGCAGTGGCATGATCTTGGCTCACTGCAAGCTCTGCCTCCCAGGTTCAAGCGATTCTCCTGCCTCAGCCTCCCAAGTAGCTGGGATTACAGGTGTGTACCACTACACCCAGCTACTTTTTGTATTTTTAGTAGAGATGGGGTTTCACCATGTTGGCCAGGCTGGTCAGCCTCCCGAAGTGCTGAGATTATAGGCGTGAGCCACTGCACTTGGCCTTGAAGGAACTACTTGTTAAGTCCCTACTTTAGTAGGTCTGAAGAAAGTGTTAACTTCTTGTGGAAAAGGCCACAGATCTTGTCTGGTTAGCAGACGCCACTTTCACTATTCAGGAGCTGTTCACACATGTTCAAAAATTGTGGGATGAGGAGAGAGGAGGAAGAGTGGCTTTTATGCCACCAGACCTCCACTCTTTTTATTATCACAGGTGCAAAACGTCCCCATCTCCTGCCCAATGGGAGACAGCACTAGATCTGGTGGTCTGATGAGATCTCCTCTGACGCTCAGCTTGTGTGTGCATCAGCACCTGCCAGGGAACTCCGCAGCTGTACAGATGAGTTCCAGGCCCACTTCCCCAGAGCAGGCTGGCTCCCTGTGGTCTCTCTCTCCTCATAGCAGGCTTCCAGGGCCTTTTCTCTTGGTAATTGTCAGTCCCTGAAGATAAGCACGTAGGCCCTTTTTATTTTAAGACTTTACTGTTAAACAAAAAAATAGCATTATTAGGAAATCACAAGTCTCAGACCCACTTCCCCTTCTGGAAGCCCCTTGGGACATAGTTTTTATTCCTTGTGTTGGGCTTTCTTTTCTTTTTTTTTATTATTATTATACTTTTAAGTTTTAGGGAACAGGTGCACAATGTGCAGGTTTGTTACATATGTATCCATGTGCCATGTTGGTGTGCCGCACCCATTAACTCGTCATTTAGCATTAGGTATATCTCCTAATGCTGTCCCTCCCCCTCCCCCCACCCCACAACAGTCCCCGGAGTGTGATGTTCCCCTTCCTGTGTCCATGGGCTTTCTTTTCTTACTGACTTCTTCCCCCTTCTCCCATTAAAGGAAAAGTTAGCTCTCAAGGAAACCTCATTCCCAGCACGTAAGCCTGAAGATGCAGGGATGCGGAATGGTCCATACTTTTTTTGTTTCAGCCTGGGAGCTCACATCTGTGGGGGATGTCCTCAGGTTATTAGCTCTGAGACATTCGGGGCATTTCCTCAAAGCCTTCATTTTCTTTAGCAATCCAAATAACATTATCTCATCCAATGTGAAGTGTTCATTGAGCCTTCCTTCCCCTAAATTCAGCATAAGTCATAACCATTGTAGACTGTGGCAGTGTATAATTTGTCCAAATGTGAATTCACTATTATTTGATTGGTAAAGCTTGATTAGTAAAGAATAATGGTAAATTGGCCTGGCTCCTGAGATTCTCAGGCAAAGTCCGTGCTGGCTTGAGTTCTCTGTAAGTTGACTTTAGATGACATCTTTCATGTTTGGAAAACAATATTCCAGACATGAAATAAAAAACTGTGAGTCACACAATCAACATAATACTAGGCTTGGGCCATCACTGCTTTTAGAGTATTATGTTTTAGTGCTCATTTAATTATCTGTTTGCTATAAAAGTTGGCAGTCCTGACTTTCCTCTCCAATGTAAACAAAATAATATTATCTAATTCCTTTGCTGTTTATTGACATCATAGCAGAAACTCTTAAATTTTATTTTAAAAACAGAGTTAGATTTTCCTCGTAATAGATCTAAAAGAGGTGAAATTGAATGTTCCTTTTGCAAGCAAACAAGCTTCTGTCACTACTAGTAAGAAAAGTATTATAAGTAAAGGAGAATCTAAAGAGAGGTCTTTTTATCAGTCATGACACATGGGTGAGTTGACAGCCTAGAGTCTAGATGTCAGCTTTGGCAGTCTGGAAATTTGGTATCTTCAGGTTACCGACTGCTGAGTGAACTCAGGGGTATTGACTGCTATTAACTGGTCAGTATATTCTCTGTGCTGCAGCAGAGTCTATATGGGAAATCAAATGACAATCCAAAGTTTGCTTGGTGAGCATGACGTCAGAGCCAAAGGGAGTTGGGTGGTCTGAGTGGCATATGTCACAGCCCCAGGGGCAGGACGTCCTCCTCTCCACTCCAGAGACAGTGTTGTAGAACAGAGCTGATTGCTTGTCCTCTTGGCTTGCCTAGTGATGGAAACCGAGCATGAATAGCCTCTCTTGTTAAAATAGAACACAAAACCCTCTAAGGTTTGAGCATATGAGAGGTCTGGAAGACGAGACTGCATGCAGTTACCAACTTGTCCTCCTGGATTTTCCCTCTCCTGCCAGTTCCCTCTCTTTGACTTTGGGTGTTCATCACCATCTTCAGCCCCAGGGTATATTGTGCTCTCTAAAAAACTGGTCAAAGGGAAGCATCAGACCTCTTCCTATGGTTCTCAGTACAACTGAGATAGGCTGCAACAGCCAATGAGTGTCTTATTAAAATTAATACAAAGCTGAAGGATACAAACATGTACCAAAACTGTAAAAAGTTGATGGTTGATGGAGGATAAATTTCTGTACCGGAGCTTGCAGCAAAAGGTTGGGAAATCTAAGCCAAGCAATTAGTCATGACCAGGTTAAACAGTGACTTCATTTTCTAAAGTGATGCCTTTTCAAAGAGTACTGCCCTTTTGAAAGCATCTTTACCTCTGCCAGGCAGCTACAACTGAATAGCTTGCGTGTCCTTTATTAGCCTGCTTTACTTTTGCAGATGGCTCATCTCATTTTTAATAGATTCTCATACAGCTCATTCTTAGGGTTGCACCATTTCTGACATTGTCCTCAAATTCTGGGAAGCGTCATAGGAATGTCTTCTTTTTCTGGCTTGTTTAGGCTATCTTTATGAAGGCATTTAAAAATATTCAATATTTTTTCAATCAATAGCAGCCATTTTTTTTTCTTTTGATACCGGGTCTTGCTCTGTCACCCAGGCTGGAGTGCAGTGGCCCATGGTAGCTCACTATAACCTTGAATTCCTGGGTTCAAGCGATCCTCCTGCCTCAGCCTCTCAAGTAGCTAGGACTACAGGCATACACTACCGCACCTGGCTAAGTTATTTTATTTTTGCAGAAACAGGGTCTTGCTATTTTGCCCAGACTAGTCTCTAACTACTGGCCTCAAGTGATTGTCCCACCTTGGCCTCCCAAAGCAATGGGATTACAGACCTGAGCCACAGCACCTGACCCAGCAATTGCTTTTTGTTTTTGTTTTTACTTCTGAGGCAGGGTCTCCCTGTTACCCAGGCTGGAGTGCAGTGGTGCGATAGTGGCTCATTGAAGCCTTGGCCTCCCTGGCCTCAGGTGATCCTCCCACCTCAGCCTCCTGAGTAGCTGGGCCTACAGGTGTGTGCCATCATGCCCAGCTAATTTTTGTAGCCTTTTTTTTTTTTTTTTTTTGTAGAGATGGAGGTTCGCCATGTTGTCCAGGCTAAGCCATTGTTTTTCAAGTTCAAATTGTTTCATCTTTGGTCAATAGGAAGGAGCCTATTTATGTGACTTTTGTGTCCTTTTGACTTGACCCCATTAATTGTGAAACATTTCCTTTCGTTTTGAGGTCATCAAAATGTTTCAGGTCATCTTGTACTTTTTCTGACCCAAACCTGGAATCAGTCACTCCTCAAAGGAGCCTTAGTTCCTTTGAGTGGGGAATGGTTTTTAGAGACCATAACCTGGGTGCTGGGGGTGTTCATTGCTGCTGAGTTGTCCTTACTTCTAAACCTATTCAATGAATGTATGTATTTTTTTGAAAAGAAAAAAAAATGAGTTTATACTGGTGTTTCCCATATAAATATATAATTGTAATATTTTAAAGAAAACTTAATTACTTTGGTTGTACACATGTTTTCTATTACACTGAAAACATCTTGACTCCATTTGATGTTAGCATAATTATTTATTTGCTTTATCCTGTAGTGGATATGAGAATTTAAGAAATATGAATATTATTAATAACAAGAATACTACTGAGTGAAATGTAAGATTTCTTTGCAGTTTTATTTGCTCTGGGAATATGTACCACTGTTGATGTACAGTCATAATATTGTGTTCTATGTCAACTTAAGAGAGAGAATTATTTTTTTCTGTGTTCTTATGCTATCAGTGGGATAGTCCATTAGGTTGACTTGCTTCCATTAATTTTCAATTGTTAGGGTTTTCTTTTACAATTTAAAAATAATTTATTCATTTATAGTCAGGGACTAGGTCTGTTGCTTAGGCTAGAATGCAGGGATGCAATCATAGCTCACTGCAGCTTTGAGCTCCTGGTTTCAAGACATCCTCCTGCCTTGACCTCCCAAAGTGCTAGGATTACAGGTGTGAGCCACTGTGCCCAGACTATTTTATGTATTTTCAAAATTTATTTTTATTTTTATGTCTTTTTAAGAGATGGGGGTCTTGCTATGTTGCCCAAGCTGGCCTCAAACTCTTGGGGCTAAGCAATTTTCCCACCTCAGCCTGCCAAGTAGCTGGAACTGTAGGCATGCTGCTCCATCATCCTGGTTTTTTAAACATTTAATTTGTTAATATTATTAATATAGTATTATTCCAGAGCCAAAACTACAGGAGGCACATCAAGAGAGGAGTCAGTTTTCCATTCTTGTCTCCTCCACAATGTTCCTTCTCCTATACAAGTTTTCTAATTTGTTTTTGGTTTATCCATCTAGTGTTTCTTTTTATAAATATTAGCAAACACAAATGTCTTTATGTCCCCCCATACCCTTTCTTTCATCCATTTTATTTTTATTTGTTTGTTTTTGTTTTTGTTTTTTTATTAATTTTTTTTGCACACAAAACAATAAACATTTTCTAAAAATACATACAAACAAAAAGATACATATCAAACATATTAGGAAGGTTGCACATGGGAAGACGGGGAATAGAAATCGGGGGTGGGAATTAAAGAAAATAAATGAGAGAGGGACTTTGTATGGATCAATGATAATAACTCAATCCTCTATTTGACAAAGAATAAGGAGAAGGAAGAGGAAGAAAAAGCAAGTGGGATAAAGGATCAGAAAGGGAGGAAAAGAGAAAAAATTAGAATATGACTCCAGGGTAGACCTGTTTTGTTGTCTCTGGGTGGGTTGATTGGTTTGTCTATTGTATTTTTCATGTTTTGCCATGTTGGCCAGGCTGGTCTCAAACTCCTAGCCTCAAGTGATCAACCCGCCTCGGCCTCCCAGAGTGCTGGGACTGCAGGCGTGAGCCACCACGTCCAGCCCCCACATTGCGTCTGGCCTCCGTGGTAGACCTTCTAGACAGGGCGGCCAGGCAGAGGCGCTCCTCACTTCCCAGACGGGGCGGCCGGGCAGAGATGCTCCTCACTTCCCAGACGGGGTGGTGGCCGGGCAGAGGTGCTCCTCACTTGCCAGACAATGGGCGGCCAGGCAGAGGCGCTCCTCACTTCCCAGACGGGGCGGCCGGGCAGAGACGCTCCTCACTTCTTCCCAGACGGGGCGGCCAGGCAGAGGCGCTCCTCACTTCCCAGACGGGGCAGCCAGGCAGAGGCGCTCACTTCCCAGACGGGGCAGCCGGGCAGAGGCGCTCCTCACTTCCCAGACGGGGCGGCCGGGCAGAGACGCTCCTCACATCCCAGAGGATGGGCGGCCGGGCAGAGGTGCTCCTCACTTCCCAGACGATGGGGGGCCGGGCAGAGGCGCTCCTCACTTCCCAGACGGGGCAGCCGGGCAGAGGCGCTCCTCACTTCTTCCCAGACAGGGCGGCCGGGCAGAGGCGCTCCTCACATCCCAGACCATGGGCGGCCGGGCAGAGGCGCTCCTCACTTCCCAGATGATGGGCGGCCGGGCAGAGGCGTTCCTCACTTCCTAGACGGGGTGGCGGCTGGGCAGAGGCGCTCCTCAACTCCCAGATGGGGCGGCCGGGCAGAGGCGCTCCTCACATCCCAGACGATGGGCGGCCAGGCAGAGACGCTCCCCACCTCCCAGACGGGGCGGCGGCCGGGCAGAGGCTGCAATCCCAGCACCCTGGGAGGCCAAGGCAGGCTGCTAGGAGGCGGAGGCTGCAGCGAGCCAAGACCACGCCACCGCACTCCAGCCCGGGCAACACCGAGCACCAAGTGAGCGAGACTCCGTCTGCAGTCCCAGCACCTCGGGAGGCCAAGGCGGGCAGACCACTCGAGGTCAGGAACTGGAGAGCAGCCTGGCCAACATGGCGAAACCGCGCCTCCAGCCAAAGGACAAAAACCAGGCAGGGGTGGTGGCGCGCGCCCGCAATCCCAGGCAGCCCGCAGGCCGAGGCAGGAGAATCACGGGAGCCGGAGGCAGGGAGTCTGCAGCGTGCCGACTATACTCCAGCCCGGGCAACAGAAGGAAGAAGGGAAGGAAAGGAAAGGACAGGGAAGGGAAGGGGAAGGGAAGGCTCTTTCATCCATTTTAATGGTAAATATTCTATTGGTGAATATTGCCGTTTGAGAATGACTTTTTTTTTTTTTTAAACCATAATGATGGGCAATAGTTCAGAACTACTGAAGTCTGGCTGGAGAGATGAGGAACATTACTTTTAAATACTGCTTGAAAAGAGAACACTTTTTTTCTGGAAGCCCGTTTTTCTAAAAGAAACAGTTTTTTTCCTTCATTTTCTCCGCGCCTCTGTAATCTGCCAGGAAATAATTCAACGCAACTCGGGCTGAAACGCCTCGCTGCCTGCGGTTGGGTCACGGCCCCTTCTGAGACTGCTCGGAAGTGGGAGAGGACGCTTGCCCTCACGGGTGTTCTGCCCCTGAGACTGGCGCCCCTTGGTGCTCCCTCTGTTCCTCCCAGATCTTGGGAGAAGCACGGACATCTCTGTTTCTGATTTGGTCCCCGAACGCAGTTGCGCGCCCACCGGCTCCCTGTCTCTGGCGCTTCTGGGCGCGGGGGAGCTGGGGCGGCCCCGCCTGCGCACGGCGGTGCCGGGATTGGGGGCGGGCACGCAGCCTCCGTCTCCCGCGCGCTCGCTCGCTCGCTCGCTCGCTCCCGCCCTCCCCGCTTTGAGCGATCTCCTGCCTCAGCCTTGCAGGCTCCGCACTGCAGATGCCTGCTGGCTTCCCTGCGCTCGGCGGCTCCCGCGGTGCCCCGCAAGTCCCCGTGACCCTCCAGCACTGGCCGGCCGTGCACTCCCTGCTCCCAGGGGCCGGTCAGCCGCAGACACTCACCCAGCTCCGCGAGCTCAGCCGCTCAGCCAGTGGGGTAGCGGGGACCAAGACGGACGGTGGCCGTGCCAGAGCCCGGGGCGCTCTCGGATGCGGCAGGACAAGCTGACCGGGTCTCTGAGGCGTGGGGGGAGATGCCTGAAGCGGCAGGGCGGCGGCGTGGGCACCATCCTGAGCAATGTGCTCAAGAAGCGCAGCTGCATTTCCCGGACCGCGCCCCGGCTGCTCTGCACCCTGGAGCCGGGTGAGGACCCAGGGCTGCAGATGGGGCGCTGGAAAGTAGCGCCGGGGCTGCCCGCCCTTCTGCCTAGCCTGACTCCGTCTAGGCCAGGGAGCTCTGGGGAAAGTCCGCATGCCACCTGGTGCTGGGCACCGCGTTGGCACCTGCAGGGAGCGATCGGTCTGGAAGGGTAGAGGGTAGACGGGGGCCTGGGCGGGGCAGCGGCCTCCCCAGGCACGGAGAACCCGCTGCTTCCACCCTCTGCCAGCGGACCCCCACCCTGCGGCCTATGCGCTCGGCTTTCTCCGCGTGGCGGGGAAGTGCGGGTGGCTACCCGGGCCCTCAGAGGCCGCACCACCTATTGTGTTCCAGGCTCGCAGGAAGCCAGACCTTGCGAGAGGTGTATCGGGGCGGAGAGAGGCACAGGTTTGACGCTGGAGGTCGGAGGGGGAAGACAGTGGCTGCAAAGGCAAAACCGGGTGTTATTTTCCCAAGAGTCCCTTCAGCGTGAGTGCTGGGGTCAGCTCGAACTGGAGCCTGTAATTTGTGAGTGCGAGTGGGGAGCAGCAGGAGATCGTTTTCATAGGTGAGGTCCGGGAACGAGCCTGGTCGTGCTAGGCAAGGCCCTTCCCGCTGTCAGCCTGTGTTTACCCATCCCTGCTTCTCCAGGCTGCATAACTCCGCGTCGGCTCCATCACCCGGCATCCCTCCCCGGGATTTTAAGAGCCTGGCCCTAGCGCGGGCTCCTGGGCACGGAGGTTTCTGGCAAGGAGTGGTCGCCGAGGGAGTTGGCTATACTCTCACTGGTGCTTGGCGCTCACCTGTTCCCTGGAGTGGCACCGGCTGGGATGCGTTCCAGGCGGGTTCACAGTCCCCGGCCCCCGCCCCCCAGCGCCAGTGCCTTGGGGACCTGCTGTAGAGCCGCAGGAGAATCGAGGTGCCGAGTCCCAAAGGGTGGGATGCGGCGCTGCCTTTCCCAACCTCGTGGTTTCTTTGTTTTTCTCCCCTAGGACGTGTCTAGTTGCAGAGGCTGTAGTATTTATTCACCATCTTCCTTTACCTCTTTTTTTTTTCTTTTAAGTCTCCTTCCCACGTTAAAAGTAAGTGTTTTGTATTTCTGAATCCAGAATAGCTGTGATTATCAGATGAAACATAAACCTTCTCTCTGCCCGTATTCTGTTAGAAGAAAAGCGGGTGAAAGTGACCTGGTTTAAGCTTTTGCATGGAGGCGGCGAATCAATTTCAGTTAAATCCTCTTGCTCATTTTTGATCATGAGAGGATAGTTGTGGTTTTGGCCAACTAACCCCTGCTGGATTTCACTATGAGAAGGCAATCGGCATGATGCCCAGCGGTGCCCCGGAAAAGTCAGAAGAGCATATTGATCAGACATACAGGGAATCCTTGTAGTGCAGCAAGAATAAGTCAGCGCGGGACCAAATTTCCTGGTCTTTGTTATCAAGCAAACGTCATGATTATACATTCCTCCATTCAGCACCTCGGGTCTGGACAGCAACCTCACTTGTTTCAGCGTGCCTTAAAGTGTGCGCTGCGCTGGAAACACTCCTGTGGCCATTGTTATCACCGTTCTGCGTTTGGGCAGGACTTCGTTTAAACCACCTCAGAGAGAGGCGGATCCATGTGGTACTTAATATTCCTTGGGGGAAAAAAAAAACTTATCTATCTAGGCAGAGTATGGTTATGGCCCTGAAGCTTTAAAAAGAAATATCAAGGCATTGATTGGATGCCTGGGATTCTCTGCGACAGCTTACTTTAGAAACCTAGGACCCAACTCATGCATTTACAGTGCTCTTCCAGGGTTCCATGAACACCTGCATACTGACATGGGCTGGCAAAAATCAGATACATCTCTTTCCAGCTTCTTGACTCCGTGTATATATATATTTTTTAAAAGACCAGTCTACTTGATTACTTACTATTATTTCATAAATTCTGAAGATTGCTCCTATTCATACCAACCCCTAAGATGTGGAAGTTGTGGAGAAGTTTTTAGTACACCTAATCTGCAATCAATAATCTTAGAAACAAAAATGCCATCATTTGACTTTTGAAATTTGTAAAACTTAATGTTATTGATAGTATTTGGCATTTCTTAGTCCTTGAACTTTTGGGCAATAATTCCTTTAAAAAATGGGGCCAGGTGCCGTGGCTCATGTCTGTAATCCTAGCACTTTAGGAGGCTGAGGCAGGTGGATCACTTGAGATCAGGAGTTTCAGACCAGCCTGACCAACATGATGAAACCCTGTTCTACAAAAAATACAAAAATTAGCTGTGTGTGGTGGCACATGCCTATAATCCCAGCTATTCGGGAGGCTGAGGTGGGAGGATTGCTTAAGCCCAGGAATTCAAGGCTGCATTGTGCTATGATTGTGCCTGTGAATAGCCACTATACTTCAGCCTGGGTGATATATTGAGACTCTATCTCTTAAAAAGAAGGAAAGGAATTGAGACTGAGATAGGTTAGATAAATTGTTTCAGTCTAGGAACCAAGTCGAATGGAGGACTGTGTGACTCCAATCCTGTGGTGTCATTTTTGTTTTTGTTTTTGTGGTACTCCAGGCATCTATGTAAATCACCATCATACCCTATTGCTATAGGGTATTTTCCTGTTTTAAGAATCAATATGCTTACCTTTTGGCAAAATTGACTAAAATTTAGTAAAGATACATACTTTAAAAAAATTTGTCATGGACACAGGAAGGGGAACATCACACTCCGGGGACTGTTGTGGGTTGGGGGAGTGGGGGAGGGACAGCATTAGAAGATATACCTAATGCTAAATGATGAGTTAATGGGTGCAGCAAACCAACACGGCACATGGATGCATATGTAACAAACCTGCACATTGTGCACATGTACCCTAAAACCTAAAGTATAATAAAAAAAAAATTGTGATGATTCAGTAGAATCAAGCTTTTACTAGTATTTTTGATATAACTTTTTATAGTCTCCAAAAATAACATCTATTTATGTATTTTTGTTTCAGGAGTTGATACCAAGTTGAAATTCACTCTTGAGCCATCTTTAGGTCAAAATGGTTTTCAGCAGGTAACTTTGGTTTTGAAAACACTCTTCTTTTGGGGGTACCAACAGGGCACATTGAGGTATATTCTCAAAGTGGAAATAACATATTCTTTGATATGAATGTGAAGACGAGTCACTTCAAAAATATTTCAGGTGAAGTAGCTTTTGAGCTACAAGTGGCCTGGGTTTATATTTGCAATGGCAAATTTTGCACTTTCTATTAATGGTACATGTGTGAAAAATTTTTAAATGAATAAATTTCACACTTGTACCATAATGTCTATTATTCTGAACCCCGTAATATATATTTTGGCTTATTAACCAGAGCTTCCCAACCATTTTGTCTGTACTGCAAAGGGGTCACAGATGTTTTAAGGGTGCCCAAGGGGTGGGACGCGGCACAGTAATAGCCATGGACTGATCTTTTCTGTCTGAAAGAAGCTTTGACTGTTTACCCCATTGTGCTGTGCAAATTTCAACACATTCTATGAATGTCAAGATGGGAAAAAGATTGCAAAGTGCTTATGTAGGTCACTGTGATCACCTCTTGGGATTTCTTCTTTGTTCCTAGTGGTACGATGCTCTCAAGGCAGTTGCCAGGCTATCCACAGGAATACCAAAGGAATGGAGGAAAAAGGTAAGGAGGACTCATAGGGCTAGAATACAGAAGGATCATCACTGCCCTTCTTTAAAGCCTCTGGAATGTCAAAAAATATATTCTAGGTTTAGTTACTTGAAAACCTGTCTTGATTATTCATTCCTGCAATAAATATTTATTGATTATTCTGTGCCAAGTAACGTTCTAGGTTCTGGGGATACAGCAGTGGAAAAAAACAAAACAGACCAAAGTTTTTTGTCCTCATGGAGCTTACAATGAATAAAATATAAAGTATGTCAGATGGTAATAAGTGCCATGGATAAAAATAAAGTGTAGAGAGAAATAAAGAGCGTTTAGGAGAAAAGGGGTAAGGAGGTGGAATTTTAAATAGCGAGGTGACATTCGAGTAGGCCCCTGAAGGAGGTGAGAAGCCAGCCATGCAACTACCTGGGAGGAGATACTCCAGGCAGAGGGAACAGCCAGCACAAGCACCCTCAGCCCTCAGGCAGGAGCATCTTGCATCTGGGTTGTATTCAAGCAAAGATGGGGTGGGGCGGGGCTGGGGCACAGTGAACAAAGGAGGAAGCAATAGGTGAGGGTGTCATAGAGGTAATGTGGTGGGTTGAGGGGGTGGCAGATCATGGAGAAACTGGTAGGCTACCATAGGTCTTGGGCTTTTGCTAGTGTGAGATAGGAAGCACTGGGAAGTTTTGAGCAGGGGAGTGACATGATCTGACTTTTATTATGAATGGGCTACTCTGGGTACTGACTTGAGAATATGAGAGACAAGGGCTGAAGTAGGGAGACCAGTAGGAGGCTTGCAGTAGCTCAGGCAACAGATGCATCAGGATTGTGGTAGTGGAGATGGAAATCCTAGATACATTTTAAGGCTGAGCTCACATGAATTCCTATTGGATTGAATATAAGGTATAACAGGGATGTCAAAGATGACTTCAAGATTTTGGCCTGAGTGATTGGGAGGTAGAATTACTGTTTACTCAGACGGGAGGAGTAGGTGAGGTGTGTGTGTGTCTGTACATGTAGGTAGGGTAGGTGGTGGAATAAGTGATTGGTTTTGGATCTGTTAAGGTTGAGATGCCTATTAGATATCTAATTTGAAGGTATCAAGTGAGCATTTGGATATATGCTTCTGAGGTTAGAAGAGAAGTCTGGCTGGATATATAAATCAATGTTTATTCCTGCTAAATCATGTTTAAATACCAAAACTTGAAATACACACTTAGGATATTAATTTATAAGCCTAATCTTTGTATTTCTAGAATTTGAAAATTGAGGGTTCCTCAAAATATTCATAAAAGTGACATTATGAAATATAACTTTCAGAAACAGATTTTCTGGATAAGATAATCAAAGAGTAAAAATATCCAGTGACTCTTTTTAAAAACTTACTCATTATGGGAGCCCATCTGTCAGTTTTGTGTATGTGTGTGAGAGGGATGGTTTAAAGGCAGAGGCCACTCCATGGTGAAAAAGAGCCCCATTCACCATGAGTGACCAGATGGCTCTTGCCCAAGTGTGGAGAGCAATACAGAGCTAAGTAAAACAAGCTTATGAGATTATACAGGTTATTCAATGAACAGAAATACAATTTGAAAATCTTTTTGGTTTGTCTTTCTAACAGTATCCCTAATGCCTGGATTGCTGCTTGACACATAGTGGGAACTCAACAAATATTTATTGAAAGAGTAAATGAAAGGCCCTAAATGGCGCAAATCAGTACAGCAAACATTTCAGTGAGGCTCTTTTAGATTTCTACTTACGAATGATAGCTGGTCTAGGGACACTTCCCATTTTCTTGTCGAATGCAATAACTACTTTCTAATAAAGGTGAAGTTATGTATTCTACTTTGGCATTCTCCTTTGTCTATGTAATATTTTAGGTTTGGTTGACCTTGGCAGATCATTATTTGCACAGTATAGCCATTGACTGGGACAAAACCATGCGCTTCACTTTCAATGAAAGGAGTAATCCTGATGATGACTCCATGGGAATTCAGATAGTCAAGGTAATGCCCCTGAACTTGGCCTGTCATCCTAATATAGAAGAAAGACTCTAAGAGCCAGTTGCTTTTTGGACAGAGGATCAAATGATCTCTGCCTTCTGGTTTGAATGTCTGTATATTTTCTGCCTTCTCATATCATTAGCTTTTTCATGGGGAACCTTGACAATGTGTTGTCTGCGTAAATTTAAATGTTACCAGTAAGAAGAAAATGTTTGCAAATGAGCTTTCATTCATATTCAACTTATTAATCTTCCTCACACTATAGGAAGGACACTTTGTCATGGGTCAATGATGCCAACTGGATTTTTATATAAAAGTCACTGATTGAAAAAGTTAGTTAAGTATATTTCATATGAGAATCATTTGGTTCTTATTAGAGTCTTTGATAGTTTCTTAACTGCCAGTTTCTAAAGACAGGTTCACAGGTAGGGTTTACTTCCAACCACCTTGTGGGTTCAAGCCAGCTGTGTAGGCATTTGTGGCTTGCTTACCTGGGTTATTACAGTTGAACAGAGCCTGGTGCTAAAAGCCAAGGATACTGATTCTGTTTGATCCCAGTATTATCCTCTTACATAAGGCTCTAGCACATGGTTTTTGATTTTGTATGAGTACATTACAGTGTGATACTAAGCTGGGGTTTTAAAAGGAAAGTTGTTTCATCCAAATTTTGGCCACCTCAAGATGGCTAATGTTTTGGCATATTTGGAGATTTTTTTTAAGGAGGAAGTACTAACTAAAATGAGCTACTTTCTGTTCTAACTTGGTTTCAGACAAATGCTAAAAAAGTTATGCAATTTTACATTGTGTACTAAAAAGCTTTTGCATTATTCACATTTAAGCTATATATTTGGAATTTTAGAATATGTTTCACAGAGATGAAGTATCTCATATTTGAAATATTTCCTTTTTGTCTAACTGGTGAATTAAGGCAATGCACCTTTTTTAACAATCATCTTATTAAGAGTATCTTTTGTTTTCTCATTGAAGTGAATGCTGTGTCAGTTAATGATTTCAGCTCTTGAAAATTGTAGTTCCTGCTTAGTAATTAAATTATAGATATTGCCTTCATTAAAGCATAGCAAATATTTCTGTCTTATATACATTCATAAAATAATTTGGATAGAATGATTTGCTCTCTATAATCACGTTTTTTGCTATTTTGATTTCACTCCTTTATGTTATTTAGAGTTTTGATAGCTAAATATTATACTTTATTTGTAGAAAGGAAGAATGTTAGCCTCAATCATACATGTATTGTGATGACTATTGTTTTACCTGAGAAATATTATTAAAACAAACTATCAATTTATATGAAATTATGATGTAATTATTGTTAATTCTGAGCTACTTTTTGTGGTAATCCTGGAAACATTTTAAGTTGAAAATTTGCCTGACTGAAATTCCTCTTGCAAATCTCTCTTAAATAGCATATTACAAAATATTATGAAAAAGAAAGCTGAAAATGCATTTTGACTCATATGTATAAAAACATACACATTTTTTAAAAATAAACTTTATGTTGATAGTTTGACTCTGTTTACTGAGTCAAAAAAAATAAGGTTTTTTTTGGAAAGAATATTAGGAGTTATTTTTGAAAATATTGTTTCCCTTCCATTTAGGACCTTCACCGCACAGGCTGTAGTTCTTACTGTGGCCAGGAGGCTGAGCAGGACAGGGTTGTGTTGAAGCGGGTGCTACTGGCCTATGCCCGATGGAACAAAACTGTTGGGTACTGCCAAGGCTTTAACATCCTGGCTGCACTAATTCTGGAAGTGATGGAAGGCAATGAAGGGGATGCCCTGAAAGTGAGTAGCAGGCTCTGACAAAGGCAACAGACATTCTTCTGAGAGTGAGAAATTGGAACTATAATCTCTCTTCCTTGATGTGTCATCCTTTTCCAAGGTGTTTGACACACCTTTGTAATGACCTATGATAGCATTTCCTCCAGGTTAGAGCCATGTCAAGTGACAGATTCATGCAGCTGCCAACTATGAGGCAAATGATTATGTGTTCAGTCTCATTTATAAGACATCATATTTTTAAAGCAAGTTAAATATTAATTGTATTAATTATTCATTGTTGTTCAACAAATTAACTGCTTAAAACAGCAAACGTATTATCTTATAGTTTCTTTGCATCAGAAATCTAGACACAGCCTAACTGCCTCAAGGACACATCACTGTCGCGGTTAAACTGTTGGTTGGTGTTGCAATCTCATCTGAAGGCTCAACTGGGGGTGGGCATTGGCTTTCAAGTTTGTTTATGTGGTTGTTGGCAAGATTTAATTCCTCACAGGCTGTTGGACTGAGGCCCCGGTTCCTTGCTGGCTGTTGACTGGAGGCCTTTTATAGTTCCTTGCCATGTGGCCTCTCCATCTCTCAACCCAGTGGCTGGCACCCCCAAAGTGAACAAGAGAGTAAAAGATAGTGAGTGAGGCAAAAGAGTTTAAGTTACAGATTTGTAGCCAAACATCAGAAGTGACATCCAACTGTATTTCCATATTCTGTTCTTTAGAAGCCAGTCACCAGGTTCAGCTCATAGTCAAGGGGAAGGGCTCATACAAGGGTGTGACTTAGGGGTCATGTTAGAACTGCCTCCCACGCTAGTTATGCTTAATTTTGATTGGATTGCCTTATTGAGTTGCTTTACTCTTTCATATTTGGAGCAAGATATGGAGGAGTTGGGCTGAGAGTGAGTGTCTAAGGAAGGTGTTTGCATGGAGAAGCATTATGGAATTGACTTACATTAATATCTTTTAATCTTTGATGCCTAGGACCTTTATTAGTTAAAACAAATTTTAAAAACATATTGAGATGGGGCACTAGTGATTTAAGCTTATTGGTTTGCATGTGTGTCAGTGAGTCACCAGAAATAGAGTGCTTATGAGAAATGAAGCATTTTAAATGTGGAGGCTAATGCCTATTTGCTTAAGGCAATGTGGGGTTACTAATTCATATTTGAACCTTTAAACTGCTCTTGATTGCAATGCTTTGTGATGTATGAGATAGATACTTAGTCTTCGTGTCAAGAACCGCCCCCGCTGCAACCCCACTCCCAACAACTTGTATTTGACTATGGTGAATACCTTATTGATACTGTCAATCACTGATTAATGTGATGTGGAAAAATAAACAAATGTTCCTCTTGGTTTTATACATATGATGGTGGACTAGTTATAAATCCAGCCTGACATGATCTAAATCTGTATTCAATCTCTCACTTTTTCCATTGATGTATTTAAGGAAGCAGCTTTGAAGTTACTTGTTCATCAAAAAGGCAAGGGTAGGAGAGGGAGGGAGGCAGTGACAAATACATGACTTTAAGATGTTTTTTATTAAGAAGCAATTTTGTTTACTCAGTCTATCAGCTTTCGTCAGTTTTTTTTTTTTCAGATGGAATTGGTATGACGATAAAATGGGAATTGTTTTCTAGAGCAATTGGAATAAGTGAATCAAGTTAGGGGGTCGGATGGAGATGTTCAGGGAAGGAAATGTACATGCCAATCAAATTATAAAAGGGCTCAGTAATACTTGAGAAACTAGAAATTAAAAACTCACATAAAAATATGGATTAGATAAAGATGAGAAACTGAATATTTCAGCCCCCACGAAAATGAACTCCATGCAATGAGATGATGTCATCATCCTTTAAGAGTGTGTAGATCTTGTGTTTAGACATTTAATATGCAGAGGAAGGTTGGCTTCATGAAGGAACACTTCTGATGTCGAGGAAAATATTGGATGTCTGTTATTCCAGCATGGCCTCTACAAGTCATAATTACTAGGGAAACATATAGTTTATTAGAAATAGGTGAACCATTTTTCCTGCTATTTAGCACTTAAGTTTTTACTTAGCAAATCTTTTATTTTTAACTTTTTGTTAAAAATTCAGAGCTCTCCCATTATTTAGCCAAATCTTTTTTTTTTTTTTTTTTTTTTTTTGAGATAGAGTCTTGCTCTGTCACCCAGGCTAGAGTGCAGTGGCATGATCTTGGCTCACTGCAACCTCCACCTTCCAGGTTCAAGCAATTCTCCTGCCTCAGCCTCCCGAGTAGCTGGGATTACAGGTACACACCACCACGCCCAGCGAATTTTTGTATTTTTAGTAGAGATGGGGTTTCACCATGTTGGCCAGGCTGGTCTCAAACTCCTGACCTCAGGTGGTCCTCCTGCCTCAGTCTCCCAAAGTGCTGGGATTACAGGCGTGAGCCACCGTGCCTGGCTTTTTTTTTTTTTTTTTTTGATCTAAGATTTGACCTTGGAAATACAGTGGTGGCTGGTTTGAGTGAGCTGGCTCTATGTCTTCACATCAGACATTGAGATGCCTTCAGATAGAGAATTTCACTGTCACAGGAATTAGTATGATAATTGAAGAATTTTTTTTGCTTGTTTTCGTGTAATTTTGAGGGATCATAATTTCTCAATAAAAACCAAATATCTTTCTCGGCACTATATATCTTATCCTTAGATGAAAAATACAACAGTTGTCAGTGTACGTCCTTTATGTCTGTATTCATGATCCTGTAAATTCCTCTAATCCTGATCCATAGAGTGCTAGGTTCCTGCAAGGGTACTCCACCATGCTGAAACTTGCTCTCCTCATCAGCTGCTGCCTCCCAGAACCTCCTCTTCCCACAAAGACAGAATTTACTCCTTTCTTGTTGCTGAGCTCTTATTTCAAAGATGATGTTATGTTTACCCAGTAAATTTTATCCTAACATAAGAAGGCTAAGGCCTTCTGGGTCTGGCCACCTTATAACAAAGGAGAAAGAAGATCCTCCTCGAGAGCATGCCCCTGCCCTACTGACTCGTTCAAAACTGTGACTCTGAAGGGTTTTTTGTGTCTCTATTTCCTGCAGTTCTGCTCTGATTTTAGTTATTTCTAGCCTTCTGCTAGCTTTTGAATGTGTTTGCTCTTGCTTTTCTAGTTCTTTTAATTGTGATGTTAGGCTGTCAATTTTGGATCTTTCCTGCTTTCTCTTGTGGGCATTTAGTGCTGTAAATTTCCCTCTACATACTGCTTTGAACGTGTCCCAGAGATTCTGGTATGTTGTGTCTTTGTTCTCGTTGGTTTCAAAGAACATCTTTATTTCTGCCTTCATTTCATTATGTACCCAATAGTCATTCAGGAGCAGGTTGTTCAGTTTCCATGTAGTTGAGCGGTTTTGACTGAGTTTCTTAATCCTGAGTTCTAGTTTGATTGCACTGTGGTCTGAGAGACAGTTTGTTATAATCTCTGTTCTTTTACATTTGCTGAGAAGAGCTTTACTTCCAACTATGTGATCAATTTTGGAATAGGTGTGGTGTGGTGCTGAAAAAAATGTATATTCTGTTGATTTGGGGTGGAGAGTTCTGTAGATGTCTATTAGGTCCACTTTATGTAGAGCTGAGTTCAATTCCTGGATATCCTTGTTAACTTTCTGTCTCGTTGATCTGTCTAATGCTGACAGTGGGGTGTTAAAATCTCCCATTATTATTGTGTGGGAGTTTAAGTCCCTTTGTAGGTCACTCAGGACTTGCTTTATGAATCTGGGTGCTCCTGTGTTGGGTGCATATATACTTAGGATAGTTAGCTCTTCTTGTTGAATTGATCCCTTTACCATTATGTAATGGCCTTCTTTGTCTCTTTTGATCTTTGTTGGTTTAAAGTCTATTTTATCAGAGACTAGGATTGCAACCCCTGCCTTTTTTTGTTTTCCAGTTGCTTGATAGATCTTCCTCCATCCCTTTATTTTGAGTCTATGTGTGTCTCTGCACGTGAGATGGGTTTCCTGAATACAGCACACTGATGGGTCCTGACTCCTTATCCAGTTTGCCAGTCTGTGTCTTTTGATTGGAGCATTTAGCCCATTTACATTTAACGTGAATATTGTTATGTGTGAATCTGATCCTGTCATTATGATGTTAGTTGGTTATTTTGCTCGTTAGTTGCTATAGTTTCTTCCTAGCCTCGATGGTCTTTACAATTTGGCATGTTTTTGCAGGGGCTGGTACTGGTTGTTCCTTTCCATGTTTAGTGCTTCCTTCAGGAGCTCTTTTAGGGCAGGCCTGGTGGTGACAAAATCACTCAGCGTTTGCTTGTCTGTAAAGTATTTTATTTCTCCTTCACTTATGAAGCTTAGTTTGGCGGGATAGGAAATTCTGGGTTGAAAATTCTTTTCTTTAAGAATGTTAAATATCAGCCCCCACTCTCTTCTGGCTTGTAGAGTAAGAGGAAGTCAAATTGTCCCTGTTTGCAGATGACATGATTGTATATCTAGAAAACCCCATTGTCTCAGCCCAAAATCTCCTTAAGCTGATTAGCAACTTCAGCAAAGTCTCAGGATACAAAATTAATGTACAAAAATCACAAGCATTCTTGTACACCAATCACAGACAAACAGAGAGCCAAATCATGAGTGAACTCCCATTCACAATTGCTTCAAAGAGAATAAAATACCTAGGAATCCAACTTACAAGGGATGTGAAGGACCTCTTCAAGGAGAACTACAAACCACTGCTCAATGAAATAAAAGAGGATACAAACAAATGGAAGAACATTCCATGCTCATGGGTTGGAAGAATCAATATCGTGAAAATGGCCATACTGCCCAAGGTAATTTATAGATTCAATGCCATCCCCATCAAGCTACCAATGACTTTCTTCACAGAATTGGAAAAAACTACTTTAAAGTTCATATGGAACCAAAAAAGAGCCCGCATTGCCAAGTCAATCCTAAGCCAAAAGAACAAAGCTGGAGGCATCACGCTACCTGACTTTAAACTATACTACAAGGCTACAGTAACCAAAACAGCATGGTACTGGTACCACAACAGAGACATAGATCAATGGAACAGAACAGAGCCCTCAGAAATGATGCCGCATAGCTACAACTATCTGATCTTTGACAAACCTGACAAAAACAAGAAATGGGGAAAGGATTCCCTATTTAATAAATGGTGCTGGGAAAACTGGCTAGCCATATGTAGAAAGCTGCAACTGGATCCCTTCCTTACACCTTATACAAAAATTAATTCAAGATGGATTCAAGACTTATATGTTAGACCTAAAACCATTAAAATCCTACAAGAAAACCTAGGCAATACCATTCAGGACATAGGCGTGGGCAAGGACTTCATGTCTAAAACACCAAAAGCAATGGCAACAAAAGCCAAAATCGACAAATGGGATCTCATTAAACTAAAGAGCTTCTGCACAGCAAAAGAAACTATCATCAGAGTGAACAGGCAACCTACACAATGGGAGAAAATTTTTGCAACCTACTCATCTGACAAAGGGCTAATATCCAGAATCTACAATGAACTCAAACAAATTTACAAGAAAAAAACAAACAACCCCATCAAAAAGTGGGCAGAGGACATGAACAGACACTTCTCAAAAGAAGACATTTATGCAGCCAAAAAACACATGAAGAAATGCTCCTCATCACTGGCCATCAGAGAAATGCAAATCAAAACCACAGTGAGATACCATCTCACACCAGTTAGAATGGCCATCATTAAAAAATCAGGAAACAACAGGTGCTGGAGAGGATGTGGAGAAATAGGAACACTTTTACACTGTTGGTGGGACTGTAAACTAGTTCAACCATTGTGGAAGTCAGTGTGGCGATTCCTCAGGGATCTAGAACTAGAAATACCATTTGACCCAGCCATCCCATTACTGGGTATATACCCAAAGGACTATAAATCATGCTGCTATAAAGACACACGCACACGTATGTTTATTGCGGCACTATTCACAGTAGCAAAGAGTTGGAACCAACCCAAATGTCCAACAACGATAAACTGGATTAAGAAAATGTAGCACATATACACCATGGAATACTATGCAGCCATAAAAAATGATGAGTTCGTATCCTTTGTAGGGACATGGATGAAACTGGAAAACATCATTCTGAGTAAACTATTGCAAGGACAAAAAACCAAACACCGCATGTTCTCCCTCATAGGTGGGAATTGAACAATGAGAACTCATGGACACAGGAAGGGGAACATCACGCTCCGGGGACTGTTGTGGGGTGGGGGGAGGGGGGAGGGACAGCATTAGGAGATACACCTAATGCTAAATGACGAGTTAATGGGTGCAGGAAATCAACATGGCACATGGATACATATGTAACAAACCTGCACATTGTGCACATGTACCCTAAAACCCTAAAGTATAATAATAAAAAAAAAAAAAACTGTGACTCTGGAAAGTAGAAATTGTAAGCCGGGGAGGAGGGGAAAATGGGCCCTTGGCAGGGCGGGAGATTTTTTTGTGTGTGTGCGGGGGGTGGAAATAGAGTTTTACAGTATCTTGAATGTCAAAATGTGAGATAGCTACTTTTCCATCAACATAGAGCCTGTTATGTATATAGAGCCAGTTATGATTTTGTTCTTAATTTTGTTTTTCTGGTGCTTTGGGGAAAGGAGCTGGTCTTTAGGGAGTGGGTCAGGTACATAGCATGCCAGACCTTTTAGGAATGAAGACGCCTGAATTAACACCTGGATACCCTTCAGAGAACTGCAAACAAAGAAAGTAGAGGTAGTGATTCAATACTATTATAACTGAAAATATCTGACTTCTCCGATTCCACTGTACAAATGAGCCTAAACATTGAATGGAAATACATGGTTCCAGGTATTTTTGTTGGTAAGAGTTTGGTGGGAAAGAACCAGGGATTGACATATAGAGCTCATATGTGTTTGGTTGGGTCATTCTAGAGGTTCTTGACATTTTAGGAAAGGTAATACGAGTAGAAAAATCAAAATTAAAATAGCAATTTGAAGAACCTCTATAACAACCTTGTGAAAGAAATACAGATTCTGAAAAGTACTATTTGTTCAAGCAAAGCATAGTTGCATTTTCCCAGGAAGCGGACAAAGAGCCAACATGAGTTGCTCTAGTAGCCCAGGTTGATGGTGAGTAAATCTTAAGAGCTGCTTCAGTGGGGGTGTTTTATGATAGGCCTGCTCTTAGTTTTCATATTAGGTTGTAAAACTGTGCTGACATCAAAGAGCCAATACTGAGGCTCTGCTGGCTGCTGCACAAGCTTGGGCTTTGTCATTTCTCAGAATGACGCTAAGGGTTGCATAATCGCAGCTACTTATGGGCTGAACTCAGGTCTAGCAACCCATCTAGAAATTTCACACAGCAGCAGACTTGGGGTCTGAGTTACTTAGATGATTATGCCACATGCTCCCTAGCCAGGCTGTAGGAGAGCCTTGTAAATCTGGAACATTTGGTACTGATGCGTTTAAGGATAGTGTGCTTTGGCTAACAGCGTTTTATCTATTTGAATACTTATTTTCTCTTCAGGACATGTTGGGATCCCAGTTTTTACAAAGCAGTCTTAAGCTTTTTCTTTTTTTCTTTAGATTATGATTTACCTTATTGATAAGGTACTTCCCGAAAGCTATTTTGTCAATAATCTCCGGGCATTGTCTGTGGATATGGCTGTCTTCAGAGACCTTTTAAGAATGAAGCTGCCGGAATTATCTCAGCACCTGGATACTCTTCAGAGAACTGCAAACAAAGAAAGTGGAGGTAGGTTTCAATGCTATTATAACTCTGAAAATATTTGTCTTCTCTGATTCTGCTGTACAAATGAGCCTAAACACTGAATGGAAATATATATTTCCAGGTATTTTTGTAAGAGCTTGGTGTAATGAAATAGATTTTTAGAGAATGAAAACAAAACTGAAAATAACAAAAGGCCACATGTTGAACCTCTAACTGGTCATAAGTAGGAAGTCAGTCAAGAACCTAATACTAGTACCAGATCAACAACTGAAATGATGTACTCTGGATGGAGTACCATGTACACATCTTACTATCTAGTTAAACTGCTCTAAGCTGGCACCAAACCTGTAGGAGTCTTTAAAACCGAGCTACAGGTACAATTTAGTACAAACTGGTTTTACCTGAACCATTGAGATTACGAAAGAGTAGCTAAGAGCCGCTGGTATCTATTGGGCATCATCCAGCTTTTGGAAGTATCTGAGCTCATAGCTGTCATACCTACTGCTTGTACTTCCCTGGCTGTGTGTACAGAATAGTCAGGAGTTTGTTGTATTTCCTGCAAACCGGTGGTCCCCAACCTTTTTGGCACCAGGAACCAGTTTCAGGGAAGACAGTTTTTCCACAGACCGGGGTTTGGGGGATGGTTTCAGGATGATTCAAGCACATTACATTTATTGTGTACTTTATTTCTATTATTATTACATTGTAAGACATAATGAAGTGATTACACAACTCACTGTAATGTAGGATCAGTGGGAGCCCTGAACTTGTTTTCTTGCAACTAGATGGTCCCAACTAGGGGTGATGGGAGAAAGTGATGGATCATCAGGCGTTAGATTCTCATAAGGAGCACAAAACCTAGATCCCTCACGTGCACAGTTCACAATAGGCCTTGTGCTCTTATGAGAATCTAATGGTGCTGCTGATCTGACAGGAGGCAGAGCTCAGGTGGTAAACAATGGGGAGTGGCTGTAAATACAGATGAAGTTTTGCTTGCTGCTCACCTCCTGCTGTGTGGCCTGGTTCCTAGCAGGCCACGGACCCAGAGACACCTGAGTGTCTCTAGGCATTTCCTTCTAAACCATTTGAATAATCTCATTTAACTTGGCTCTGCAGTATAACTGTGTGGATTTTATAATGCTTCTGGATAGCCAATCTTCGCTGTCCCCTAGTCAGACAAACTTTAGTGAGCTACATGTTTTTACCCAAGTGCCTTGCACTTGGCTGTGAGGAACAACCTCAGATTCTAGTCTCTGAACAAAGATACTCCCTTTGTTCATAGCTAAGGAAGAAGAAAATGAATATAGGAAAACAGACATCTTTTTGTTTACACTTAGGTAATTGTATATATTGGCTGTAATTTGAAGGGAGGATCAGTGTAAATATCTAAATATTTATATTTCATAAAAATACATACTGATCACATAAAGTAAGAGGGAGTACTATGTTTTTAATAAATTCAGAAATTTCAAAATTTGCTGGACCCCAGATCTTTAGTTGGAAATATTTTTAAATGTAATGTTTATTCTCTATTTTGGGATTTGCCAGCTATCTTTCTGTTAATGATTTCTAGTTTAACTCCACTGTGGTCTGAGAACTATGTATAACTTAAGAAGTTGATAGATAATTTATAGTGAGCAATTTATTCTTGTCAAAGCAGCATTTGAATATAAGTGGGCATTATATGATTGTGAAAATCTGATGGCTTTTGCTTTTGAGAGGCTGAAGTCCTTTCTTTTTCTTCTATTTTTGGTGAGGAAAACTTTCTGCTTAATTTTCAGCTCACTACAATAGGTAGAGCCAAAGTAAGTTTTAGGTTAAGATTTCTGAAGTATTGTAAATATTTTTCGAAGTTCATATTTATTAAGCATACCTGTGTTCTTCCAGAAACATGGCAGTAAAAAGATAGAACAAGAGTTTAGAAATATGAAGAAATCAGTCAGGAAATGTAACAAATTTGAGTGGACATGGAAGACAAGAAAAGGGTATCTGCATATGCTGCCAATTATCATTTCTGAAGGAATTGAATGTGTTTGTTTTATTTCAGGTGGATACGAGCCCCCACTTACAAATGTCTTCACGATGCAGTGGTTTCTGACTCTCTTTGCCACATGCCTCCCTAATCAGACCGTTTTAAAGATCTGGGATTCAGTCTTCTTTGAAGGTTCAGAAATCATCCTAAGGGTGTCTCTGGCTATCTGGGCAAAATTAGGAGAGTAAGTGATTTCCACCTTCTGCTGTGTTCTGTGATGTTGAGGGCCTTAAGCTGTTTTTGTGCTCTAATGTGTAAAGCATCAATATTTAAGTGAAATGAGAAAGTTGTGAACTTTTAAAATTGCTTTAGCCTCCTGAAATCTTAGCAGGCTCATTGCTGGCACATGCAGTCTATTTTGGAGAAGGGGGCAGATGCCTTTAGGCCTGTAGATTCTCCCACTCCTCCTCAAGTGCTTGTGTCCTGGCTAGTTCACTCTTTGTCAGCATCTCTTTGGACACTAGTTGGGAAGAGGGAAAGGAACTTAGGTGGCAGAGAAACTGAAAGATCTGGTTGGGAGTAGGTGAATTTGTTAGTTAATATCACAGTTTGGATTACTGATGAATCTTTATTTTGTTCTGCCTTTCAGGGCTGTGATAAAATCAAATGAGATAACAAGGTATCTAGCCTGGTAGAACACATAGAACTTCTTTCCTTTCATTAAGAATTAATTCTCTCTTGGAATCTGTTACTGCCAAAACATATTACCAAATAGATTTTGCTTATATTCTTTACTAGTAGCAGGGCTGAAAAAGATAGGGTATTTTTCATTCACCTTTGATATATTATGATTACTACATAAATATTGTGCCTTTTGGGTAACGGAAGAAGCATTAGGATGAAACTTATAGTTAAGAAGCAGTGAAGTTTTTACCATTTCTCTTCTGGAGCTATAAATGACGAGTGGGTTCCCACAGACAACATGTCACAAAACTAGTAAATCACTGGCACTGTTTTGTTTCAAAAACCTTTTAACTAGCCTTTGTATTTATGGTAAGTTGTTTCCTGGGAGACTTCTGGCATTTTTAGCAATTCTGCAAAGAAAGATCCACCAACTATCAGCCGAGCACAGTAGCTCACGCCTATAATCCCAGCACTTTGGGAGGCCGAGGCGGGTGGGTCACGAGGTCAGGAGATCGAGACCATCCTGACTAACACGGTGAAACCCCATCTCTACTAAATATACAAAAAATTAGCCGGGTGTAGTGCCGGGCGCCTGTATTCCCAGCTGCTCGGAAGGCTGAGGCAGGAGAATGGCGTGAATCCAGGGGACGGAGCTTTCAGTGAGCCAAGATCGCGCCACTGCCCTCCAGCCTGGACGACAGAGCGAGACTCCGTCTCAAAAAAAAAAAAAAAAAGAAAAGAAAAAAGAAAGATCCACCAACTATCAATTCAGGGACTTAAAAAATTATTATTGTGTGTATTTTTAAATATCACCTAGCTATCTCCTTTGCCTTGGTTTTATTGTACATTGCTTTTCAGCTGGGTAAATAAATTCATCTGTATGGGATTTGGTGTGCTATTTACTTATCTCTCATTAACTCCCAATAGCTACCTCTTGCTGCAGCCATGTATTTCCAACTTACTCTATACATTGTAAGCCCTTCGAGCTTTGATAGTTTCTTTGGGTATGATAGTCCAGTTGCTGCATAGCTGGTTTATAACATTAAAATAGTAAAGCACTTTACTGTATGATGAGTCAGTTATAATTGCCTTTGTGTTGGTTCTTCATGAAGGAGCAGGAAGAAAAGAGGTGATCCTGGTTTTACTCCTCTTTATCCATTAATCTGTAGGATCAGAATTTATTCCTAAGATCATCCCAGGGATGTCACACTGTTGAAATAATAATAGCTGCAACAAAAGCCAATATTCATTGAGTGCTTGCAATGAACAGGCGCTGTTCTAATTACTCTGGATGGATAAATTCATGTATTCTTCATCATCCTATAAAGTACACACTGTGGTCATCTCCATTTTATAGATGTGAGAATTAAGGCACAGAGAAGTTCAGTTAATTGTCTAAAGTCACCAAATTACTAAGTAGAATGGCCTGAATTTGAACCCAGGCATTCCTGTCTCTAGAGTCTGTGCTTTTAATAATGTGAATCTACTGATAATAAATGGCTAGTCTTTTTGAAGTTTAGGGGATATATGAATCGGAATGATAGAATTTTAACTCTTTCAGTTTTTGCTTGTTATAATTCTATATGTTTTGAGCATACAGCTTGTTAAGGGAAAGGAAAGGCAATTGACATACATCATAAGTGCCTTCAGTGCCTGCCATTGTGTTAGGCAGTTTAAACACATCATCTCATTCAGTTCTCCCAATAACCCTGTGGAGTAGATAGGGTTATTCTCCCTGTCTTTTCAGTAAGAAAATTTCCCCAGGAAGGTTAATTAGCTAGTTCATAGTCACACAGCCAGTGAATAGCAGAACTGGGACTTCAATATGGATCTTTCTGATTCTAGTGCCTGTAATCTTGCCCACAAACTTCCTGTTGGAAAAACCATAAAAGCATATAGGTAATCTCCAGTTTATGTACACCTGAGTAACGTGCCTTATATATGGTGATCCAGGACCTCTCCTTTCACCTGACTTCTGCAACTTGGAATTTCTACCTTTCGCTCACCCCAAGGGTACTTGGGAATATGTAAATTGTAGACCATCAGCACACCATCACTAGCATCTCTTTATGTGTCCTTTCTCCTCTGCCCCTGCTGTTTTGGTTTCCTCTCTTGTCACCCCATGCCTGGCCCACTGTGGTGTGTCCTCCTTGGTTTCCTCATGGTAATCCACACTTGCCGTGCCACCTCCAGGCAGACCTTGCCAAGGGCACAGCTGTTCCCTCACTCCCTATTTAAAGCCTTTTCGTGACTAATGCTCTGTAGAGGCTCAGCTGGCAGGTGAGGCCTTTGCTCTCTGCTCTCAATAGCTCTCTTCCCTCAGCTCTCACTGGCTTCCTCTGGTCCTGCAACCACTACTCCCATGCTGGTCTCACTGGTTGTGCAGAGCTACTTGCAGTTCCCCAGATAAGGCCTGCTGTCTCCTGCATCTGTGTCTTTGGGATGCTTTTTCTTCCTTGTCAGCCTGAAAAACACTTTTCAAAACTCATCTCAAGCATCATTTCTCTTCTTTACCTCCCAGGGTAAACTTAAGCACCTTTCATTCATGCCCACAGGCTGCTCTACACTTTTATAATAATACTTCAGCAGTTTATTCCATTCATTTATTTACATTTGTGGCAATGGGATTAGAAAAACACTCCAGAACCTATGGTTTTTCCATAATCATACTGTTTTGGATGGCTTTACAGAAATCCCCCAATATTAGTATATATCAAAGTTTAGGTCTTCTGGTTGGTGGGAAACTAGAGTTATCCTACAATGCAAAGAACGTTGTCATATAAAATGGAAATACCTAGGCTGGGTGCCATGGCTCATGCCTGTAATCCCAGCACTTTGAGAGGCCGAGGCAGGTGGATCACTTGAGGCCAGGAGTTTGAGACCAGCCTGGCCAACATGGTGAAGCGCCATCTCTACTAAAAATACAAAAAATCAGCAGTGCGTGGTGGCGGGTGCCTGTAGCCTCAACTACTTGGGAGGCTGAGGCAGGAGGATTGCTTAAACCCAACAGGTGGAGGTTGCAGAGGGCCAAGATCACACCACTGTGCTCCAGCCTGGGCAACAGAGCGAGACTTTGTCACAATAAATAATAAATAAATAAATAAACAAAATGGAAATACCTGGTACTCTTTGCTTTGGGCTCTTCTGTTTTCCCCTTTCTAGAAGAAAGATTGAAGTCCAACCTGGCTCACAGGTAGCCAAATGAGTGTCAGATTCTTTATTTACATGTAGAACTGAATGCAAGAAGAGGTGTAATCTCCAAATAGCAGCAGCACCCTGAGAAGAACTCAGAAGATTCTGCCTGTGAAAACACCCCATGGACTGATGAAATATGCAGATACAGTTCTTGTAATTTTCATCTTTTATTCCTACTGTGGTTTGGTTTTAAATCTATTATATTAATGGTATCACTGTTTGCAGATTAAGACCAACAGAATCCCTTAAAGGAGATAATTGTTTTTTAGTACCCAGTTTCATGGTTATGCTTTCTAACGAGTGGTGGGAATTCTGATGTGTAGATTGTGTCCCATGGAAGCAATAAAGACGCCACAGGTGGGATTGTGAGGCTAGGAGAGCCAAGTAGGAATGACAGGACTTATCCAAAACGAGTACCTCAAAGTTGCTTTTGGTATTTTTAAATGTTTCATCCACAGTGGGCTTTACAAATATCAGGATTTTGATATTTGTTGATTGATAACTTGAGTTATTTGATGGCAAAAGGCAACTGCCCCCCCCTCCCCTTTTTTGAGATAGGGTCTTACTCTGTTATCCAGGCTGGATTGCAGTGGTGCTATCATGGTTTACTGCAGCCTTGGCCTCCCAGGCTCAGGTGATCCTCCTGCTTTAGCCTCCTGAGTAGCTGGGACCACAGGTGTGCACCACGATACCCAGCTGATTTTTAAAATTATTTGGAGAGATGGGGTCTTGCTGCATTGAGGCTCCTGGCCTCAAGCAATCCTCCTGCCCCAGCCTCCCAAAGTGCTGGGAGTATAGGCATGAGCCACTATGCCCAGTCCAACATATCTTATACCTGCAGCATGTACTGTTACACAGCATGGATGCCCTAAACAAGTTCTATTTTCTGTCCTTTCTTTATCTAGGCAAATAGAATGTTGTGAAACAGCAGATGAATTCTACAGCACCATGGGGCGCCTTACCCAGGAGATGCTAGAGAATGATCTTCTGCAAAGCCATGAACTCATGCAGGTGAGTAGGCAACATGGAGCAGCTTGGCTCAGGGAACCCCGGGCACGGTGGGAACAACCAGTGCCAGAGCAGCGGTCTTGAGAAATGTGCTTGGTTAGCTGTCAGACTTCGTTTCTCAAATTGACCAAGAGTCTGTTTATAATTTGATAAGAATCTATGTCATAGAAGGAAGGAAGAAATGAATGATGGGTATTTGTTGTAGCTTTCCATCAGACTGTGTTGCTCAAGTCATTAGCAGCAATATAAACTGGAAAAATACACTGGAAAAAGAAAATCACCAAGTGCTTATTCTGAATTTTATTCTTAGTCTTTCTTTTCTTTTTTGAGACTGTCTCATTCTGTCACCCTGGCTGGAGTGCAGTGGCACAATCGTTGCTCACTGCAGCCTGTGTCTCCTGGGCTTAAGTGATCCTCCCACCTCAGCCTCCTGAGTAACTGGGACTACAGGCATATGCCACCATACAGCTAATTTTTTATTTTTATTTTTGTGTAGATGGAGTCTTGCTATGTTGCCTAGGCTAGTCTTGAACTCCTAGACTCAAGTGATCCTCCCACTGCAGCCTTCCTAAGTGCTGGGATTATAGGCATGAACCACTGTGCCCAGCCCACTTAGACTTGTAGGGGGAAACACTTATTGTGGGGAATAAATTATTGAGGATAAAAAAGATTATTCTCATCAGCATTTTGATTCATTTGTTTTGCCCACATTTTCAACTCAGGTATATATTAATCATAAATTTTAAAGTGAAAGACTTGAAGGGTTTGTTTATTTTTCATGGCATGTTACTGTACCTCAATATCATATTCATCAAGTCTTTGAAATTGACAGCAAGTATAGAAAAAATAGTTGTCTTATTAACACTCACTCTTCCATTAGATTCTTTTTTTAATTTTTAATTTTTGTGAGCACGTAGTAGGTGCATATATTTATGGGGTACATGAGACACTTTGATACAGGCATGCAATGCATAATAATCAATCACGGTAAATGGGGTATTTATCTCCCCGAATGTTTATCCTTTGTGTTACAAACAATCCAGTTGTACTTTTAAATTTATTTCTAAATGTACAATTAAATTACTATTGACTATAGTCACCCTGTTGTGCTATCAAATACTAGGTCTTATTCATTCTTTCTAACTACTTTTTGTACCCACTGACTCTCTCTACTTCCCTGTCAAGTACTCTTCCCAGCCTCTGGAAACCATTCTTCTACTTTCTATCTCCATCAGTTCAATTGTTTCAATTTTCAGCTCCCACAAATAAGTGAGAACATTCAAAGTTTGTCTTTCCATGCCTGGCTTATTTCACTTAATATAGTGACCTCCATTTCCATCCATGTTGTTGCAAATGACAGAATCTCATTCTTTTTATGGCTGAATAGTACTCCATATTGTATATATACCACATTTTCTTATCCATTCATTGGTTGATGGATACTTAGGTTGCTTCCAAATCTTGGCTATTGTGAACAGTGCTGCAAGAAACATGGGAGTGCAGATACTGTTTTGATATACTGATTTCCTTTCTTTTGGGCGTGTAGCTAGCAGGGAATTTTTGGATCATATGGTAGCTCTAATTTAATTTTTTTTTTGAGGAACCTCCAACCTGTTTTCCATAGCGGTTGTACTAATTTACATTCCCACCAACATTGTACAAAGGTTCCCTTTTCTCCACATCCTTGCCAGCATTTGTTACTGCCTGTCTTGATTAAAAGCCATTTTAACTGGGTGAGATAATATTTCATTGTCATTTTGATTTGCATTTTTCTGATGATCAGTGATTTTCTGTCCCCAGGCTGGAGTACAGTGGCACCATCTCAGCTCACCAAATCGTGGTTCAATAATTGCTCCTGGGGGCCGAGCGCGGTGGTTCACGCCTGTAATCCCAGCACTTTGGGAGGCCGAGGCGGGCAGATCACGAGGTCAGGAGATTGAGACCATCCTGACTAATACAGTGAAACCCCATCTCTACTTAAAATACAAAAAATTAGCCAGACGTGGTGGCAGGCACCTGTAATCCCAGCTACTCAGGAGGCTGAGGCAGGAGAATGGCGTGAACCCGGGAGGTGGAGCTCACAGTGAGCTGAGATCGCGCCACTGCACTCCAGCCTGGGCAACAGAGTGAGACTCCATCTCAAAAAAAAAAAAAAAAATCACTCCTGGGTTCAAGCGATTCTCATGCCTCAGCCTCCCGAGTAGCTGGAACTATAGGTGTTTGCCATCACGCCAGGCTAATTTTTGTATTTTTAGTAGAGATGGGGTTTTGCCATATTGGCCAGGCTGGTCTCAAACTCCTGACATCAAGTGATCCTCCCGCCGAGCCTGGCCTCCCAAAATGCTGGGATTATAGGCGTGAGCCACCGTGCCTGGCCTTGAGCACCTTTTCATAAGCCTGTTCGTCGTTTGTATATCTTCTTTTGAGAAATGGCTATTCAGATCTTTTGCCCATTTTTAATCGAATTACAAGATTATAAGAGTTATTTGAGCTACTTGAATATTCTGGTTATTAATCCCTTTTCAGATGAGTAGTTTGCAAATATTTTCTCCCACTCTTTGAGTTGTCTCTTCATGTTGTTGATTGTTTTCTTTGCTGTGCAGGAGCTTTTTAACTTGATATGATCCCATTTGTCCATTTTGCTTTGGGTGTCTGTGCTCGTGGGGTATTACTCAAGAAATTTTTGCCCACTCCAGTGTTTTGGAGAGCTTTTCCAATGTTTTATTGTGTTAGTTTCATAGTTTGAGGTCTTAGATTTGAGTTTTTAATCCATTTTGATTTATTTTTGTATATGGCAAGAGATAGGGGTCTAGTTTTGTTCTTCTGTGTATGGATGTCTAGTTTTCCTAGCACTATTTATTGAAGATATTGTCTTTTCCCCAATGTATGTTCTTGGCACCTTTGCCAATAATGAGTTCACTGTAGGTATGTGGATTTGTTTCTGGGTTCTCTGTTCTGTTCCATAGGTCTATGTGTCTGTTTTTATGCCATGCAGTTTGGGTTACTATAATAGTAGTATAATTTGAAGTCAAATAATGTGATTCCTCCAGTTTTGTTCTTTTTGCTCAGAATAGCTTTGACTGTTCTGGGTCTTTTGTGGTTCCATATAAATGTTAGGATTACTTTTCTATTTCTGTAAAGAATGTCATTGGTATTTTGATAGAGATTGTATCAAATCTGTAGATTGCCTTAGGTAGTATGGACATTTTAACAATATTGATTCTTGCAATCCATGAACGTGTTGTATCTTCCCATTTTTTTTGTGTCCTCTTCAATTTCTTTCATTCATGTTTTATGGTTGTCATTGTAGAGCTCTTTCACTTCTTTGGTTAACTTAATTCCTAGGTAGTTAATTTTATTTGTTGCTATTATAAATGGGATTTTAAAATTTCTTTTTCAGATTGTTCACTGTTTGCATATAGAGATGCTACTGATTTTTCTTTACTGGGAGACTTTTTATTATGGCTTCAGTCTTGTTACTTGTTATTGGTGTGTTCAGGTTTTGGATTCCTTCATTGTTCAATCTTGATAGGTTGTATGTGTCTAGGAATTTATCCATTTTCTCTAGATTTTCTGATTTATTGGTATACAGTTGCTCATAGCAGTCACTAATGATCCTTTGATTTTCTGTGGTATCAGTTGTAATGTCTCCTTTTTCATCTCTGAGTTTGTTTATTTGGATCTTCTCTCTTTTTTTCTTAGTCTGGCTACAGGTGTGTCAATTTTATGTATCTTTTCAAAAAAAACCCAACTTTTCATTTCTTTAATCTTTTGTATTGTTTTTTCACTCAGTTTCATTTATTTCTGCTCTGATATTTATTGTTTCTTCTACTAATTTTGGGTTTGGTTTGCTCTTGTTTTTCTAGTGCTTTAATATATGTCATTACATTATTTATTTGACGTTTTTCTTCTTTTCTGATGTAGGCACTTATAGCTATAAATTTCCCTCTTAGTACTGCTTTCACTGTGACCCCATAGGTTTTAGTATGTTGTATTTTTATTATTATTTGTTTCAAGAACATTTTCAGTTTCTTTTTTAGTTTCTTCATCGACCCACTGGTCACTCAAGATCATATTGTTTAATTTGTATGTGTTTGTATAGTTTGCAAAACTCCTCTTGTTATTGATTTGTAGTTTTATTCCATTGTGGTCAAAGAAGATACTTGATACTATTTCAATTTTTTGAATATTTTAAGACTTGTTTTGTGACCTAACATATGATCTATCCTTGAGAATGATCCATGTGCTGAAGAGAAAAATGTGTATTCTATAGGTGTTGGATGAAATGTTCTGTAAATATCTACTAGGTCCATTTGTTCTATAGTACAGATTAAATTTGATGATTTTTTTGTTGATTTTGTGTCTGAGTGATCTGTCCAATGCCAAAAGTAGGGTGTTGAAATCTCTAGCCATCACTGTGCTTGGGTCTATCTCTCTCTTTAGCTCTAATAATATTTACTTTATTATATCTGGGTGCTCCAGTGTTGGGTGCATATATATTTATAATCATTATATCCTCTTGCTGAATTGACCCCTTTATCATTACATAATGACCTTTGTCTCTTCTTAATTTTTGTCTTGAAATCTATTTTTTCTGATGGAATTATAGCTACTCCTGCTCCTTTTTTGCCTTCCATTGGTGTGGGATAACTTTTTCCATCCCTTCATTTTCAGTCTATGTGTATCTTTTTTTTTCTTTATTATACTTTAAGTACTGGGATACATGTGCAGAATGTGCAGGTTTGTTACATAGGTATATACGTGCCATGGTGGTTTGTTGCCCCCATCAACCTATCATCGACATTAGGTATTTCTCCTAATGCTATCCCTCCCTTAGCCCCATACCCCGCGACAGGCCCCAGTATGTGATGTTCCCCTCCCTGTGTCCATGTGTTCTTGTTGTTCAGCTCCCACTTATAAGTGAGAACACGTGGTGTTTGGTTTTCTGCTCCTGTGTTAGTTTGCTGAGAATGATGCTTTCCAGCTTCATCCATGTCCCTGCAAAGGACATGAACTCACCATTTTTTATGGCTGCATAGTATTCCATGGTGTATATGTGCCACATTTTCTTTATCCAGTCTATCATTGATGGGCATTTGGGTTGGTTCCAAGTCTTTGCTATTGTGAATAGTGCTGCAGTAAACGTAAGTGTGCATGTGTCTTTGTGGTAGAATGATTTATAATCCTTTGGGTATATACCCAGTAATGGGATTGCTGGGTCAAATGGTATTTCTGGTTCTAGATCCTTGAGGAATTGCCACACTGTCTTCCACAATGGTTGAACTAATTTACACTCCCACCAACAGTGTAAAATCGTTCCTATTTCTCAACATCCTCTCCAGCATCTGTTGTTTCCTGACTTTTTAATGATCGCCATTCTAACTGGTGTGAGATGGTATCTCACTGTGGCTTTGATTTGCATTTCTTTAATGACCAGTGATGATGAGCTTTCTTTCATATGTTTGTTGGCTGCATAAATGTCTTCTTTTGAGAAGTGTCTGTTCATATCCTTTGCCCACTTTTTGATGAGGTTTTTTGTGTTTTTCTTGTAAATTCGTTTAAGTTCCTTGTAGATTCTGGATATTAGCCCTTTGTCAGATGGATAGATTACAAAAGTTTTCTCCTATTCTGTAGGTTGCCTAATGATAGGTTCTTTTGCTGTGCAGAAGCTCTTTAGTTTAATTAGATCCCATTTGTCTATTTTGGCTTTTGTGGCCATTGCTTTTTGTGTTTTAGTCATGAAGTCTTTGCCCATGTCTGTGTCATGAATGGTATCACCTAGGTTTTCTTCTAGGGTTTTTATGGTTTTAGGTCTTATGTTTAAGTCTTTAATCCATCTTGAGTTAATTTTTGTAGAAGGTGTAAAGAAGGAATCCAGTTTCAGTTTTCAGCATATGACTAGCCAGTTTTCCCAACACCATTTATAAATAGGGAATCCTTTCCCCATTGCCTGTTTGTGTCAGGTTTTTCAAAGATCAGATGGTTGTAGATGTATGGTGTTATTTCTGAGGCCTCTGTTCTGTTCCATTGGTTTATATATTTGTTTTGGTACCAATACCATGCTGTTTTGGTTACTGTAGCCTTGTAGTATAGTTTGAAGTCAGGGTAGTGTGATGCCTCAAGCTTGTTCTTTTTGCTTAGGAGTGTCTTGGCTATATGAGCCCTTTTTTGGTTCTATATGAAATTTAAAGTAGTTTTTTCTAATTCTGTGAAGAAAGTCAATGGTAACTTGATGGGGATAGCATTGAATCTATAAATTACTTTGGGCAGTATGGCCATTATCACGGTATTGATTCTTCCTATCCATTAGCATGGAATGTTTTTCCATTTGTTTGTGTCCTGTCTTATTCCTTGAGCAGTGATTTGTAGTTCTCCTTGAAGAGGTCCTTCACATCCCTTGTAAGTTGTATTCCTAGGTATTTAATTCTCTTTGTAGCAATTGTGAATAGGAGTTCACTCATGATTTGGCTCTCTGATTGTCTATTATTGGTGTAGAGGAATGCTTGTGATTTTTGCACATTGATTTTATATACTGAGACTTTGTTGAAGTTGCTTATCAGCTTAAGGAGATTTTGGGCTGAGATGATGAGGTTTTCTAAATATACAATCGTGTCATCTGCAAACAGAAACAATTTGACTTCCTCTCTTCCTATTTGAATACCCTTTATTTCTTTCTCTTGCCTGATTGCCCTGGCCAGAACTTCCAATACTATGTTGAATAGGAGTGGTGAGAGAGGGCATCCTTGTCTTGTGCCAGTTTTCAAAGAGAATACTGCTTCCAGCTTTTGCCCATTCAGTATGATATTGGCTGTGGGTTTGTCATAAATAGCTCTTATTATTTTGAGATATGTTCCATCAATACCTAGTTTATTGAGTGTTTTTAGCATGAAGGGGTGTTGAATTTTATCGAAGGCCTTTTCTGCATCTGTTGAGATAATCGTGGTTTTTGTCATTGGTCCTGTTTATGTGACGGATTATGTTTATTGATTTGCATATATTGAACCAGCCTTGCATCCCAGAGATGAGGCCAGCTTGACCGTGGTGGGTAAGCTTTTTGATGTGCTGCTGGATTTGGTTTGCCAGTATTTTATTGAGGATTTTTGCATTGATGTTCATCAGGGATATTGGCCTGAAATTTTCTTTTTTTGTTGTGTCTCTGCCAGGTTTTCATATGAGGATGATGCTGGCCTCATAAAATGAGTTAGGGAGGAGTCCCTCTTTTTCTATTGATTGGAAGGAGTTTCAGAAGGAATGGTACCAGCTCCTCTTTGTACCTCTGGTAGAATTTAGCTGTGAATCCGTCTGGTCCTCGGCTTTTTTTGGTTGGTAGGCTATTACTCCTCAATTTCAGAACTTGTTATCAGCCTAATCAGGGATTTGACTTCTTCCTGGTTTAGATTTAGGAGGGTGTATGTGTCTAGGAATTTATCCATTTCTTCTAGATTTTCTAGTGTATTTGCATAGAGCTGTTTATAGTATTCTCTGATGGTAGTTTGTATTTCTGTGGGATCAGTGATGATATCTCCTGTATCATTTTTTATTGTGTCTATTTGATTCTTCTCTCTTTCTTCTTTATTAGTCTGGCTAGCGGTCTATTTTGTTAATCTTTTCAAAAAACCACCTCCTGGATTCATTGATTTTTTTGAAGGGTTTTTCATGTCTCTGTCTCCTTCAGTTCCACTCTGATCCTCATTTTATGAGGCCAGCATCATCCTCATACCAAAACCTAGCAGAGACACAATAAAAAGAGAAAATTTCAGGCCAATATCCCATTTGCTTGGTAAATCTTACTCCATCCCTTTATTTTGAGTCTATGTAGTCTTTGCACGTGAGATGGGTCTTCTGAATACAGCACACTGATGGGTCTTGACTCTTTATCCAGTTTGCCAGTCTGTGTCTTTTAATTGGGGCATTTAGCCCATTTACATTTAAGATTAATATTGTTATGTGTGAATTAGATCATTATGATGCTAGCTGGTTATTTTGCTCGTTAGGTGATGCAGTTTCTTCATAGTGTCGATGGTCTTTACAATTTGGTATGTTTTTACAGTGGTTGGTACCAGTTTTTCCTTTCCATATTTAGTGCTTCCTTAAGGGGCTCTTGTAAGGCAGGCCTGGTGGTAACAAAATCTCTCAGCATTTGCTTGTCTAGGATTTTATTTCTCTTTTGCTTATGAAACTTAATTTGGCTGGATGTGAGATTCTGGGCTGAATATTCTTTTCTTTAAGAATATTGAATATTGGCCTTCACTCTCTTCTGGCTTGTAGGCTTTCTGCAGAGAGATCCACTGTTAGTCCGATGGGCTTCCCTTTGTGGGTAACCTGACCTTTCTTTGGCTGCCCTTAACATTTTTTCCTTCATTTCAACCTTGGTGAATCTGAAGATTATGTGTCTTGGGGTTGCTCTTCTCGAGGAGTATCTTTGTGGTGATCTCTGTATTTCCTGAATTTGAATGTTGGCCTGTCTTGCTAGATTGGGGAAGTTCTCCTGGATAATATCCTGAAGAATGTCTTCCAGCTCAGTTCCATTCTTCCCGTCACTTTCGGGTACACCACTCAAATGTAGGTTTGGTCTTTTCACATAGTCCCATATTTCTTAGAGGCTTTGTTTGTTCCTTTTCATTCTTTTTTCTCTAATCTTATCTTTGCGCTTTATTTAATCTCTGATACCCTTTCTTCCGCTTGATCAATTTGGCTATTGACACTTGTGTATGCTTCACAAAGTTCTCGTGCTGTGTTTTTCAGCTCCATCAGGTCATTTATGTTCTTCTCTAAACTGGTTATTCTAGTTAGCAATTCCTCTAACCTTTCTTCAAGGTTCTTAGTTTCATGGTTCTTTAGCTCAGAGGAGTTTATAATTACCCACCTTCTGAAGCCTACTTCTGTCAATTCGTCAAACTCATTCTCTGTCTAGTTTTGTTCCCTTGCTGGTGAGGAGTTGTGATCCTTTGGAGGAAAAAAGGCATTCTGGTTTTTGGTATTTTCAGTCTTTTTGCGCTGGTTTTTCCTCATTTTCATGGATTTATCTACCTTTGGTCTTTGATGTCAGTGACCTTTGGATGGGCTTTTTGTGTGGACATCCTTTTTGTTGATGTTGATGCCATTCCTTTCTGTTTGTTAGTTTTCTTTCTAACAGTCAGGCCTCTCTGCTGCATGTCTGCTGGAATTTCTTGGAGGTCCACTCCAGACCCTGTTTTCCTGGGTATCACCAGTGAAGGCTACAGAACAGCAAAGATTGCTGCCTGTTCCTTCCTCAGGAAGCTTTGTCCCAGAGGGGCACCTGCCAGATGCCAGCCGGAGCTCTCCTCTATGAGGTGTCTGTCGACCCCTGCTGGGAGGTGTCTCCCAGTCAGGAGGCACGGGAGTCAGGGACCCACTTGAGGAGGCAGTCTGTCCCTTAGCAGAGCTCAAGCACTGTGCTGAGAGATCCACTGCTCTCTTCAGAGCCAGCAGGCAGGAACATTTAAGTCTGCTGAAGCTGTGCCCACAGCTGCCCCTTCCCCCAGGTGCTCTGTCCCAGGGAGATGGGAGTTTTATCTATAAGCCCGTGACTGGGGCTGCTGCCTTTCTTTCAGAGATACCCTGCCCAGAGAGGAGGAATGTAGAGAAGCAGTCTGGCTACAGCAGCTTTGCCGAGCTGTGGTGGGCTCCTCCCAGTTTGAACTTCCTGGCAGCTTTCTTTACACTGTGAGAGGAAAACCACCTACTCAAGCCTCAGTAATGGTGGACGTCACTATCCCCACCAAGCTTGAGCGTCCCAGGTCAACTTCAGACTGCTGTGCTGACAGCAAGAATTTCAAGCCAGTGGATCTTAGTTTGCTGGGCTCCATGGGGGTGGGATCTGCTGAGCTAGACCACTTGGCTCCCTGGCTTCAGCCCCCTTTCCAGAGGAGTGAACAGTTCTGTCTTGCTGATGTTCTAGGCACCACTGGGGTATGAAAAAAAAAACTCCTGCAGCTAGCTCGGTGTCTGCCCAAATGGCCGCCCAGTTTTGTGGTTGAAACCCAGGGCCCTGGTGGTGTAGGCACCCAAGGGAATCTCCTAGTCTGTGGATTGTGAAGACCATGGGAAAAGCATAGTATCTGGGCCAGAATGCATCATTCCTCATGGCACAGCCTCTCAAGGCTTCCCTTTGCTAGGGGAGGGAGTTTCCCGACCCCTTGCGCTTCCTGGGTGAGGTGATGCCCCACCCTGCTCCAGCTCACCCTCCATTGGCTGCACCCATGGTCTAACCAGTCTCAGTGAGATGAACTGGACATCTCAGTTGGAAATGCAGAAATCACCCACCTTCTGCATTGATCTTGCTGGGAGCTGCAAACCAGAGCTGTTTCTATTCAGCCATCTTGCCAGCTACCTGAGTCTATGTGTATCTTTACAGGTGAAGTGTGTTTCTTGTAGGAAACAGATCATTGGGTCCAATGTTTTCATCTATTCAGCCACTCTGTGTCTTTTGATTGGAGAATTTAGTGCATTTACATTCGGTGTTATTGATAAGTAAAGCCTTACTCCTGCCATTTTGTTATTTGTTTTCTGGTTGTTTTGTGGGCTTCTGTTTCTTCTTTCCTTCCTTCCTATCTTCCTTTTTTGTGAAGGTGATTTTTCTCTGGTGGTGTGCTTTAATTTCTTGCTTTTTATTTTTTGTGTATTGTATGTTTTTTGATTTGAGGTTACCATGACACTGGCACATACTATCTTAAACCTATTATTTTAAACTGATGACATCGTAACACTGGTTGCATAAACAAACATGCAAAAAGAAAACTAATAAAAACTCCATACTTTAACTTTGTCCCTCTGCTTTTTAACTCCTTGTTGTTTCTCTTTATGTACTGTCTGTCTTAAAAAGTTGTTCTAGTTATTATTTATTGGTCCAGCATTTAGTCTTTCTTTCTTTTTCTTTTTTTTTTTTTTTGAGACGGAGTCTTGCTCTGTCACCCAGGCTGGAGTGCAGTGGCACGATCTTGGCTCACTGCAAGCTCTGTCTTCCAGGTTCACGCCATTCTCCTGCCTCAGCCTCCTGAGTAGTGGGGACTATAGGCGCCTGCCACCATGCCCAACTAATTTTTTTGTATTTTAGTAGAGACAAGGTTTCACTGTGTTAGCCAGGATGGTCTCGCTCTCCTGACCTTGTGATCTGCCTGCCTTGGCCTCCCAAAGTGCTGGGATTACAGGTGTGAGCCACCACGCCTGGTCATCATTTAGTCTTTCTACTTAGGTCAGGAAAAGTTAATACACCACAATTACAGTGTTATCCTAAATTTGTGTTTTTCTGTGTGCTTACTATTACCACTGAGTTTTTTACCCTCACATGCTTTCTTCTTGCTCATTAACATCCTTTTCTTTCAGATTGAAGAACTCTCTTTAGCATTTCTTATAGGACAGGTCTAGTGTTGATGAAATCCCTCAGCTTTTGTTTGTCTAGGAAGGTCTTTATTCTTCCTTTGTGCTTCAAGGATATTTTCGCTGGATATACTTACTGTTCTAGGGTAGAAGTTTTTTTTTTCTTTTGGCAGTTTAAATATGTCATGCCACTCTCTACTGGTTATGCCACTCTCTCCTGGCCTGTAAGGTTTCCACTGAGAAGTCTGTTGCAAGACATATTGGAGCTCTACTGTATGTTACTCATTTTTTTTTTCTCTTGCTGCTTTTAGGATCATTTCTTTACCCTTGACCTTTGAGAGTTTGATTGCAAAATGCCTTGAGGGAGTCTTCTTTGGGTTAAATCTGTTGGTGTTCTATAACCTTCTTGTACTTGACTGTTGATGTACTTCTCTTGGTTTGGGAAGTTCTTTGATATTATCTCTTTGAATAAGCTTCCTATCCCTATCTCTATCTCCACTTTAAGGCCAATAACTCTTAGATTTGCCCTTTTGAGGCTATTTGCTAGATTCTATAGGCATACTTCATTATTTTTTGTTCTTTTTTCTTTTATCTTCTCTGTGTATTTTCATATAGCCTGTCTTCAAGCTCACTAATTATTCTATTTGATCAATTCTGCTATTAAGAGACTCTGATGCATTGTTCAGCGTGTTGATTGCATTTTTCAAGTCCATAATTTCTGCTTAACTATTTCACTCTTTTTGTTAAATTTTTATGAATTATCTGTCTGAAAGGTCATATATCTCTGTTACTCCAGGACTGGTCCCTGGTGCTTTATTTAGTTCATTTGGTGAGGTCATGTTTTCCTGGATGGTGCTGATGCTTGTAGATGTTCTCTTGTGTCTGGACATTGAAGAGTTAGATATTATAGTCTTCACAATCTGAGCTTGTTTGTGCCTATCCTTCTTGGGAAGGCTTTCCAGGTGTTAGGACATTCTTGCATTGCTACAAAGAAATACTTGAGACTGGATAATTTATAAAGAAAAGAGGTTTAATTGTATAAGGCTGTATAAGCAGCATGTATAAGCAGTATAAGCTGTATAAGCAGGCTGTATAAGCAGCATGACTCTGGCATCTGCTTGGCTTCTGTGGAGGCCCAGGGAGCTTTTAATCATGGCAAGGTAAAGAGGGAACAGACATGTCACATGGCCAGAGCAGGAGGAAGAGAGAGTTAGATGGGGGGGCGGTGCCACACACTTTAAACAAGCAGATCTTATGTGAACTCAGCAAGAACTCACTTATCACCAACGGAATGGCCCAAGCCATTCATGAGGGATCTGCCTTCATGATCCAAACACCTCCCACCAGGCCCCACCTCCAACATTGGAGATTACAATTCAACATGAGATTTGGGTGAGAAAAATATCCAAATCATCACCAGGTATTAGAAGGGACTTGGGCCCCAAGCCCAATAATGCTGTGGTTTTTTCAGACTTGTAGAGGTACCACCTTGGTGGTCTTTCAGAAGATCTGGAAGAATTCTCTGGATTACCAGGCAGAGACTCTTATTCTTTTCCTTTAATTTCTCTGAAACATGTGGAGTCTCTCTTTCTGTGATGAGCCCTCTGGAACTGGGGGTGTGGTGATGCAAACACCCCTATGGCCACTACCACTGGGACTGTGCTGGGTCAGACCTGAAGTTAGCTCAGCATTGAGCCTTGCCCAAGGCCCTTCCCTTCAGGGCAGTAAGTTCCCCCCAGGCCCCAGGTGTGTCTAGAGTTTTTTTCTGGGAGCCAGGGTTTGGAGTTAAAAACCTTAGAAATTTACCTGATAGTCTATTCTACTGCAGCTAAGCCAACACTGAACCTACAATACAAAGCTCTTCCTGCTCTTCCCTCCCCATACCACAGGCAGAAGAGCTTCTACCTGTCGCCACCACCACTGGTCCATAGGAGGTTCTGCTGGGCCACTACCAACGTTTGCTTAAAGCCCAAGGGCTCTTCCATCAGCTTATGGTGAATGCTGCGAGATCCAGGATTCACCCTTCAGGGCAGTGGGCTCCCCACTGCCCCAGGGCAGGTCCAGAAATGCTGTCCAAGAGCCTGGGCCTGCACTCAGAGACCCCAAGAGCCTGCTTGTTGCTTTACCCCACTATGGCTGAGCTGGTATCTAGGGTGCAAGACAAAGTCCCCTTTACTTTTCCCTCTGCTTTTCTCAAACAGAATGAGTCTTTCACCATAGCCACCACAGCTGGGAATATGCTGGGTCTCCCCTGAAACCAGCATGTCTCAGAGCTCAGGCCCATGGCATACTCCCTGGATATTGCTGGTTGTTATTCAGGGTCCAAGGGCTCTTTAGTCAGCAGGTGATGAATCCTGCAGGTGTTGAGTCCTTCCCTTTAAGACAGGGGTTCTCTTTTGGCCCAGGGTGTGGCTAGAAATGTCATCTGGGAGCTAGGGCCTGGAATAGGGGCCTCATGACTCTGCCTGGTGCCCTATCCTGCTGTGGCTGAGCTGCTATCCAAGATGCAAGGCAAAGTCCTCTTTACTCTTCATTCTCCTCTCCTTAAGCAGAAGGAAGAAGTCACTTCATTGCTATGAGCTGCACTGCCTGGGGTTGGGGGAGGGATGGCGCAAGCCCTCTTATAGCCAAACCAGCTTGTATCTCCCTAGGTCATGTGCCACCCTAGTTCACTGGCTGTAAGCCCAGCCTAGCACTAGGAGTTGCCTAGGAATTGCAGTCCTTATGTCTAAGACTGCTGTTCAGGTTTACCTAGGACCCCAGAGCACTTTGGTCTGCAATGACGAGGCTTGCTGAGGAACTCGAGTTCCAACAGCTGAGATGGGCGATTCCCCGCTGGCTGGGTCTAGTTCAAATGCCACCTCTGTGTGTGAATGCTGACTGAGCCCAGCACAACTTTGCTCTCCATTGTGACAGAGCAGCACTGAGTTCAATGTAAAGTCCTCCAGTCACCGCACTCTCCCATCCCCAGGTGCACAGACTCTTTCTCCATGTCTTATGGCCACTGCCAGGGGATTGGGGAGGTGTGGCATCCATGACTGAAGACTGTCTCTCCTTCCCTTCTCAATGCCTCTTTCCACGATATGGAGTTCAAATCAGATATTGTGATTATTCACCTAATTTTTGGTTCTTGTTATGGTGCTTCTCTGTGTACAGATAGTTGTTAAAATTTGGTGTTGCATCAGGGGGCATGAATCGTGTAAGCGTCCATTCTGCCATCTTGCCTGCCGCCTGCCCTCCATTCCCACCAAACTTACTAATTCATTAAACAAAAATTTATTGAGAATCCGTGGTTAGTTTTCTGCCTTTTCTTTTCCAATAAATGTTGAATTAAACCCAACTTGTAGATGATGGCTGTCTTTCTAGATTCCCTCTGCTCTAGTACAGAATGAGTCTTTTACCATAGCCACTACAGCTGGGAATATGCTGGATCTCCCCTGAAGCCAGCATGTCTCAGAGCTCAGGGCCCATGGCATACTCCCTGGATATTGCTAGTTGTTATTCAGGGTCTTTCAGCAGATGATGAATCCTACCAGTGCTGGGTCCTTTCCTTTAAGGCAGCGGGTTCCCTTTTGGCCCAGGGTGTGGCTAGAAATGTCATCTGGGAGTCAGGGCCTGGAATACGGGCCCAGCATTTTGCTACCAGAGTAATGATCCATGCTTACTGCTTTGCTCATTTCCTTGCTCTACACTAAATCCTTCAGCACTTCCTTGTTACTAACCACAGTAAATAAAATGCTTCAGCCTGATTTTCTATACTCTATATTAACTTCTCCAAATATTTATCGAGCACCTCTAAATGTCAGGTAATGTGCCAGGTGCAGGGACACAGAAGAAAGCATGGGCTATGTCATCAGGAGTCTATAGTCTCCTAGAGCACAGTGTGGGGAGTGCACCCAGGGAGGGGCTGGGGGCTGAGGAAGAGAGAAGACCTCATCTAGCCTGGGGGGCAGGGGTGGAGTGAGTTGGAGGAGAGGAAGTTAGGAAAGCCTTTCATGAGGGAATTCATGTCTGGTTTTACCTTTACAGAAGAATAGGATTTGACTAGGCTGTGTGTGTGCGTGTGTGTGTGTGTGTGTGTGTGTGTGTGTGTGTGTGTGTGTGTGTAGGGATGCACATATATGCGAGGGTGGTGTGTGTGTGTGTGTGTGTGTGTGTGTGTGTGTGTGTGTGTGTTGAAGGCTCTGGTGCAGAGTGGAGAGTCAATTCATGTTTGAGAGAGCAGCATGTGTCAAGGTCTGTTGATAACATACTGCATAAATGTGAGGGGGACTGTCAGAAGGCTGGAATTCAGGGACTGGCTCATGAAAGACCACAATGCCTGGTAAGGCACTTGGACTTGATGTTTCAGGTCAGTGATTGAAAGATTGTATTTGCTGGAGTTCTAGGGCTTCTGTGGACCCTTTGGAAAGGGGAATAGAAGAGCTATGGACCTGAAAGATTTTAAGGAGAGGAGGAAAATGGTTTGAGTTTCGTTTTGAGTCAACTCCACGGGCAGCTCTGTGAAGGATGGATTTCAAAGGGACAAGTCTGACAGCAGGAGGGCCTGTGAGGAGGCAGTGAAGGGTGGAAACAGACGGGAACAGAGACAGTACTTACAAGATGAAATTGACTGGACTTGGCCATGGAAAAGGGATAGAGCAGTGAAGAAAAAGTACTGGGGGAGAAAGGGCAACCCATAATCTCCTGGCTTAGAAGGAAGAGGGCAAGTTTCTGAGGGGAGGAGGATGGGTTCATTTTCAGATAGATTGCTTTAGAGGTGTACTTGGACTGCCCCGTTCCTGACCTATCCAAAGGTGTTCCTGCTATTTCACAGACAGACTGTATGGAAATGGTCATAGCTCTGTTCCCATCCAGGCCTCTGTAGGCCATTGCTCATTCTGGACAGGGCTTGTGGTCCCTCTGATGCTACATCTGTGAAAATCCTATTTGCCCACCTGGATGCTGCTCAGTCTCTTCTCTTTCCCGCTCCCAGAGCCTCTGTTATCTCAGGACTCATGGATGATGGTTCCTCTGTACTCCTCCAGTACTAAAGATTCTTTTTTTTTCTTTCTTTCTTTTTTTTTTTTTTTAAACATGGTCTCACTTTGTCACACAGACTGGAGTGCAGTGGCACAAACATGGCTCACTTCAGTCTTGACTTCCTGGGCTCAAGCGATTCTCTCACCTCAGGCCCCCCAAGTAACTGAGTCTACAGGCATGTGCCACGAGTCTGGGCTAATTTTTAAATTTTTTGTAGAGATGGGGTTTCACCATGTTGCCCAGGCTGGTTTTGAACTTCTGGGCTCAAACAGTCCTCACTCCTCAGTCCTGCAAGTAGCTGGGACTACAGGTGCATGCCACCATGCTTGGCTAATTTTTTTAAATGTATTTTAGAGATGGAGTTTTGCCATGTTTCCCAGGCTGGTCTTGAACTCCTGGGCCTCAGGCGAGGCCTGCCTTGGCCTCCCAAAGTGTTGAGATTACAGGCATGAGCTACTGCACCCACTGCTTCTCAAGTATATTACTTTTTTTTCTGTAAGTAGCAAGTTCCTTAATGTTAGGGGCTTCAGCAACATCTAGCCTAGTGCGAAGAATACAACTGGTTACTGAGTGAATACACAGAATCATGAAATGTTAGATCTCAAGGCTGTGGTTTTCAAGCTGGACTGTGTAAGAAACATCCCAGGAGTATATGAAAATGCAGACATTTGGCCCATGGGTGGTTCTGATACAGGTGGTTTTCAGAAAACACTTAAAGAAACACTGGCTTTAAAGAAACTTAAAGATCAATTAAGCTAATTCTGTCATGTTAGAGAGAGGAAACTATGAGTTGGAGTGTGAGCAACTTGTCAGTTTCTCAGATTGTCTAGTGGCAGACCCAAGACTGCCCCCGGGTCCCCGACTCCTAGCCAAATGCTTTTCCTCACCACCCAACACACTGCTTCCACCTATTCAAAAGATGTCTTTCTAAAAGCTGAAATCCTCTTTAGAAGAATAAGGCAACATCTCATTTCACTTACAGTTTAAACGTTGCCAGAAGGAATGAGATGTGTTGGATGCCATCTTTGTCCTCTAGGAATTTCCAATCTTAGGTATTAGGAGAAGGAACCACTTCTTGACACTGCTTAAAGCAGAAGAATCCTAGAGGGAGAATTGTAGGCTGTGGATTGATTGATGGGATTCCATTTGAGTAGCATCCCTCCTGTCCAGGAAAACATCTGCGTGAAGATGAACTAAGCCTAATTTTGTGCAACTCATGTTTTCATATTTCTTGTAAAGCATATCAATAATTACAAAATATAATGTCTTTTCAGTGACTAAATATAAATGTCTATTTAAGTGTATGTTGGTAGTTCAGATAGTAAATAGACTTGTTAGTTTTCCTTGACATCATAGAATGTTCAGGAGAGAAATGGTGAATGTCATTTCAAGCCATTTTCTTTCCTATATTCATTCAATTTTTTTTTAATTTACTGCTGTCAGCAAACCCAAAATAGTGCCAGATGAAAAATGTGGGCTGAATATAAGGTCTTTATTTTTGAGCTGAAGACATGAAAGCATTCTCGCCTTTCAGTCTTTCCCTTTTCTTTCCGTTCTAAGTGCCATACTGAAAATCATATGCTGGGGTTTCCCCCCTTGTAGATCACTGTTTTCTTATTAGCAATGGTCATTTTCATGTTTGTTGGATTTTTTTTAATTGATAGGGTAAAGAAACTGGAGGAATGCTCATTAAATAATGTACCTAGATATCAGTAGGATTTTTGACAATGCCTCTTGTAAATTCCTTGAAGGCAGTGTAGAGAGAAGTTAGTTAAGATGCTATTATTAGGGTTTGTAGGTGCTTAGGAAGCCTAACCCAAAGTGTTTGTGACTGATTTCCTGTTGTCTGGTGGGAGATCTTATGTACTGAGAGGCAGGACTTTCCTTTGCACCCACTGTGTTCACTTTGTTCCATCAGTGATGGGGTGGAAATTACAAGGGTATGGATACTTGTTCAATACAAGGATCATGTTTGATGAATTAAATTGAAACCATCTGTCTTGCAAAACTGTGTGTGCCCATAACTGAAAGTGCTTAAGTCGTGCCTTTGTGGCCATCTGTTGGAGATGCTCTAGAAGGGACTCCTACTTGGGAGGGAGGTGGAACTAATATGTTTGAATTCTTTTCTAACCCTGTGATTCTATTACTGTACCATATTTTGGCTCTAAGATGATTAGTCAAATCTCTTCCTTGGAATCTGTTGTAAATCTCCGACTTACCAAGGTGGAGACCTAAAGGTTTCGGACACCCTGAGTGCTATGTCGGTGTGCCAGGGATGCTTATGCTCCTGGGATAAACATGCCTTCAGACGTGAGACCTTCAAGTAAGTGAGTGAATATTTTGGAAGAACTACTATAAACAACTTTGTTTCAGGAGTACTGATTTCTTCTTTGAAGGACTTACTAAAAGTCAGTGACAGAGAAAGGAAGACATGAAGTAGAGGATGAAAGTTCAATGGAGCTAGTTTTCTTTTTGGTCAGGTGTCTTTAGCTGAGTGGTCCCTGAGGGATCTTGCTCAGAGCCTAGAACATCATCCCTGGGGCAGGGCAGGGTGCAGTAGGGGGAGGATGTACTTCCCTGTTCCTCTTATGAACTTCCTTCACAAGACTGGATGAGGGAATTTACTGATACCTTGTTACAAAACTGGCAAAATGAAACACAGGTGAACCTTTAGCTCATCATCCTACTTATTGTCTTTAATAAGACATCTTATTTCACTTGTAAGGAATTTTGAAATTCTTAGCATCAAAAATCTCATCTTTTAAAGTTGAATCCAAAGGACATGGGTTTCTTAAATGTCTGAACACATTTCTAAACTGTTAGGGAGGAAAAAAAAGTTATGTGAATGAGGGTTGATTCTTGGCCCAACTGTGGGATCACATTTGATGTGTGATGGTCAGATAGAGTTAGGGCAATGCAGCTCCTACCCAGCCCCTAGAGAAGGTGTTGTGCTCTGGATCGGCTGCTGAGGAGAGGATTTCACATCTCTTGCGTTCCCTCAAAAGGGTATGTGGAGCTAAGACATGATAGTAAGAGCAAGCGGGGAAGAATTCTGCAGTGGCAGCGAGGTAGCTGTTGCATACCTTTGTGGGATCAAAGAACATGAGAGTGCTTCTGACTACATTATTAATAAAATTATATGAAGTATTTTGGGCATATAGGATGTATTAAGAATAATACAATAAAATCTATCCCCCACCCAATTTAAGAAATAAAAATTAACAACCACAGGAAAACATCCTCATATAACTTCTCCCTAATCTTATCCCCATCTCTCCTCTCAGAGGTAACCACGATCCTGAGTTTCACACTCTTTATTTTTTAAATGAGGAAAAGGAAGCCCAGAGAGGTGGGGAACTTGTTTAATTTCACACTCAAGGCTAGTGAGAGCCACAAGATGTCTTCTGCTTCTTTTCCTGGGGCACAGTTTATTGTTAGTAAACCTGTACTCCTTCTCAGCCTTTTGGGTATAATCAAGTCTGGAGTGTCTGTGATAAGACAGCTTAGAGATTATGTTTACAGTCCCTATAAGCTATGTAGCTTTCCACAGTAAGCATGGAGAATTGAAGAGAAGGAATTTTAGCCAACATCTACTTGTTTGGAATCTTGGGCTGGTACAGTAAAGTATAAAGGGATACCATGACATCTGGGGACAGTCAGATGTACACGTTATTAGAATAAAATTGCAGGGGACTGTCACAATGGTGGCACTGAGCTATAAAATGAAAAAGCATCACAATCAAACTCCTTTCACAGCCTTCCTTTTGCTACATGACAAATTAGACATCTTTTTTTTTTTTTTTTGAGACGGAGTCTCGCTCTGTCGCCCAGGCTGGAGTGCAGTGGCGCAGTCTCGGCTCACTGCAATCTCCGCCTCCCAGGTTCACGCCATTCTCCTGCCTCAGCCTCTCCGAGTAGCTGGGACTACAGGCACCCGCCACCACGCCCGGCTAATTTTTTGTATTTTTAGTAGAGACGGGGTTTCACTGTGGTCTTGATCTCTTGACCTCGTGATCCGCCCGCCTCGGCCTCCCAAAGTGCTGGGATTACAAGCGTGAGCCACCGCGCCCGGCCTAGACACCTTCTAAGCCTTCATAAAAACAGTCCTGCTGAAATAAAGAATACCATTTTAAAATATTTTCCTAGGAAAGCATTATCAGGCTATTTCTTTGGCTTCTCAGGAGAAATGAACATGTGATTGATATATATTTTCTGGTGAATAAGAACCAGGATTGAAGAAACATGTTTGGAGCTATTAAATTTTAATAAAAATAAGAAAGCAAACAATACTACTTTTCTATTGCTGATAGAATGATACATAATTTTGAAATTCTGGTGGAAGCACAGGTGCTTTTCCCCATTTCTATTTATAGAGTTTTAACAGCCTAGGCTTTACACCCTGTCACTTTTTTCTTGTCTTTTTTTTTTTCTTTTAAAAACACCACCTAACAATTTTCACCTAGAACTCATCCACAGACATTTAAAAAGGTGGTATCTTTGGGGAAAACTTGTAGTCGATCACAAGATCATCCACTAGATTTAGTTTTATCCAGAAGGCTGACCTGAAATTAAATGTCTAAAAATAATCTAACAGAGCTGTGAAAAGTAAGCACTACATAGGAAGGACATTTGTGAGTTCTTTGATACAGAAGACATAGGGAGCTGTAGATTTCTGCATTAATCCATTTATTGGACAACAGGAGGAAATCAGACTGCCCGTGATTGCCCACCCTTGTTTACCAGTTGGAATGCCCAGCTGCAGCTGGGTTGATTTGAGAGCTCACTGGGTCGGGTTTAATCATCTTCTTTTGTCTGTCTTGAAAGCGGATGTTGAAGTGGAATCTCTCCACCTGCTGTGTAAGGAGCAGTATCTGCCTCTTCACACTTGACTTCATAAAACCTTAATGTCTTTCTAGGATTGATAAGAGTTGTGAAGGCTACTGTTTCAGACTTGGCATTTTTGCTTTTGTTTTACAGACTGTTTATTCCATGGCTCCGTTCCCTTTCCCACAATTGGCAGAGTTGAGGGAAAAATATACCTACAACATTACGCCGTTCCCAGCCACAGTTAAACCCACCTCAGGTTCTGGGTAAGGTTTTTAAATTCCTTGTTGTTTTCATGATGGGGGACTTAATATCTTAATTTGTTATTGTAAATTAGTATTTATGAAGCCCCAGAGATATGTTAAAGTAATTTGATGCTTAGAATCTAATGTCCCTTTCCAAATGGTTTTGATTTAAACTCAAGAGAGATTTTTAAAAGTGTACTTTGCAGGGAAATTTGGAACATAAACTGAAGAGATATTTAGCAACCCCACAACTTATCTAATATCAAGTATTAAAAATCTCAATAGTTAAAATAGTGTGGAACCTGTATACAAGTACACAGACGAGCTAATTTAAAAACTGTGAAGACCAAAAATTGGCAATTGATAAAGAGTTTTTCATATGAAAAATAGGCATATTGAATCAATGGTGAAAAGTTATACTATTTAGTAAATGGTGATGGGCTAATGAGAACTAATTTGGAAAGAAAATGAGAGTCAGACCTCATACTAGACGCCAGGATAAATTCCATATGGATGAATGTGTTAAACAGAAACAATGAAATCATAAAATTAGCATAAGAAAATGTGGAATGTGGAAGAATTCCTTTAGTTCTTTGGAATTGGAAAGGCCTTAATAACTGACTCAAAATTTTTAAAAAAGGAAAAAATTAAGTACTTTAAAATATAATTTTCTGGGTGACCCAAACGGAACAAAACCAAACCTCTATAAGTAGACTCAAAAATATCTGTGGAAGGATATTTTTAACTTACTATACAAAATAGGGATGGATATTGCTAATATATAAAATTCCTAGAAATCGATAAGAAAATGGCCACCCAAGCCAGGTGTGGTGGCTCACGCCTGTAATCCTAGCACTTTGGGAAGCTGAAGCAGGAGGATCACTTGAGGCCAGGAATTCGAGACCAGCCTGGGCAACATAGCAAGACCCTGTCTCTACAAAAATTACAAAAATTAGCTGGGTGTAGTAGTGCATACCTGTAGTCCTAGCTACTTGGGAGGCTGAGGCAGGAGGATTGCTTGTGCCCAGGAGTTTGTAATAGTATATTATTGGAAACCACTCAAGTGTATACCATTAGCAGCCTGGTTCCACACTATGGGGTGTGTACATCCAGTAGAGCTGTAAGAAAGCATAAGGAAGCTCTGTGTATTCTTGTGTACCATGATCGTGCAGTGGTACAATCATGGCGTACTGCAGCCTTAACCTTCCAGGCTCAAGTGATTTTCCCATCTCAGTCTCCTAAGTAGCTGGGACCACAGGCACGTACCACCATGCCTGGATGATTTTTAAATTTCTTGCAGAGACAGAGTCTCACTATGTTACCCAGTCTAGTCTTGAACTCTTGGACTCAAGCAATCCTCCTGCCTTAGCCTCCCAAAGTGCTGAGATTACAGGTGTGAACCACTGTGCCCAGCCCATAAAGATTTCTTATATAAATAAAGGCAAGATGCAGAAAAGCATATATATTATGCTAATAGTTATGCAAAAAGAAGAGAAAAATAAAAGCATGTAGTCATATTTGCTTATGTGTGCTCAGAGAAACTGAAGAATACATAAGAACCAGTAACAGTGATCAACTGTGGGAATTAGATGGGAGATTCTCACAAGTGACCATTGTTACTAGTTTCAACGGGCAGAAGTTGGACAGAGATGGGAGGGAAACTTTATAAATCCTGTCATTATATGTAATTCTTTTTTTTTTTTGAGACGGAGTCTTGCTCTGTCGTCTCCCAGGCTGGAATGCAGTGGCGTGATCTTGGCTCACTGCAACCTCCGCCTCCCGGGTTCAAGCGATTCTCTAGCCTCAGCCTCCCAAGTGGCTGGAATCACAGGTGTGTGGCACCACACCTGGCTAATTTTTATATATTTTTAGTAGAGATGGGGTTTCACAATGTCAATTATATGTAATTCTATGTTAATTTTATATATATGGCATTTAAACCATGTAACTGTATTATGTTTTAAAATACCATGGTTTTCTTTGTATATTTCTTTTTTGTCTTTTATGTTTTCCAAGACGACATAGTAAGGCCAGAGACAGTGATGAAGAGAATGACCCAGATGATGAGGATGCTGTCGTTAATGCAGTGGGGTGTCTTGGACCTTTTAGTGGGTTCCTGGCTCCTGAACTGCAGAAGTACCAAAAACAAATTAAAGGTAAAGAGGTGGCTCTTGATTTAGATTATCATGATGTATTGGTTTACTACAATAAGAGTAATATTGTGTCCTATAGATGCCCCAGTAATTTTCTGAACTGGTTACAACTATTAAAAGTCTTTATTAGGCTAGGCATGGTGGGTCATGTCTGTAAGCCCAGCACTTTAGGAGGCTGAGACAGCATGATCATTTGAAGCCAGGTTTTCAAGACTAGCCTGAGCAACATAGGGAGACCCGGTCTCTACCAAACAACAACATTAAAAAGTCATTACTAGGCTGGGTGTGGTGGCTCACGCTTGTAATCCCAGCACTTTGGTAGGCCGAGGCAGATGCATCATGAGGTCAGGAGTTCGAGAGCAGCCTGGCCAATATGGTGAAACCCCGTCTCTACTAAAAATACAAAAATTAGCTGGGCCTGGTGGTGCGTGCCTGTAGTCCCAGCTGCTTGGGAGGCTGAGGCAGGAGAACCGCTTGAACCCAGGAGGTGGAGGTTGCAATGAGCTGAGATTATGCCACTGCACTCCAGCCTGGGCAACAGAGCAAGACTCCATCTCAAAAAAAAAAAAAAAAAAAAAGAAATCGTTACTAAAAGTATCTTCTCTGTTACTTTATCTTTTTATTATGTAATGGTTTCTCTCTGTATTATGTGTTACATGCATAGTACACATTTCTTTTTCTCTATGGTGACTTTTGCTCCCATGCATTGGATTCAACTTTGTATGCTAAGTTCCTTAGCACAGACCCTGGCATATAGTAGATGCTTAATATACTCCATCTGAGTTTAATTTATTCCAGACTGGCTTCTCTTCCAACAGGATTACCCTTTAAATCAAAACATTATGGTGACCTCTACTTGAATTTCTTGAGTGACAAGAAACTTATTATTTCACAAGACACTTTGCTTGATTTTTCCCCTTAGTCCATGGTTTCTATTTACAAAAAGATAACTTCCACCTACCCGTTCTACTAATAGTTCTTCTCTTTGCTTTTTTTTTCTATTTGAAGGCATCACTGTTTATTAACTGACCAAATTACAAAAATAATCATGGTAGACCCCTTAGTTCATCCTTCTAATAAGCCTGTAGCTCTTCTCTTCCCTATTGCAAGCATTTCTACCTTCCACAGAATAGGAGGTCTTTTTCTTCATTCCACCTTGTGGAGAGGATAATTTGAAGGGTCACAGGAAGTTATTGGCTTCTTTGAAGCCTTTTCCAACAGTATAGATCTCATGAATCAGATCCTCCATGCAGATGGTGTCATGTTTACCAAGAGATTGAGCAATCAAAGTGTTATCTGTCATGGCAATTTGCTTCTTTTCGATTTTGCTATAATGACACTTGTAGATTAGTTCATTTACTTTAGGTTTGGGTACTGCCATGCAATGCATGGTTCTCCAATCCTCACCATGTTAATTGAAGCCTTGCTGAGCTTAACAAAGGTTCCATTGAAGATCTGACGAAGGTGAAGAAACTCCAACACCTTTCAGACCTTTGGGCTCACACCATTGATACCTCTGATCCTTAGGGAAAATGACAGTTTGGGTTCTGTAAGAACATAGAAGTTGCCAGCTTTTCTTGCCCTCATAGCCATTTGAATCTCAGTTCTGTCCATCTGCCTGTATTCCTTGTGACTGTGTTTAGCTTTTTCACAGATATGCTTCCTCCTTGCCTTTTGAAGCATCTTTTCGGGAAACTTCTTTCTCAGGTGCTTGATCTTCAGCTCTGCAAAATTCCTTTGCTTTTTCTTAAGGGTTTCTGGGACATCAGGAACTTTCTTTTTCTTCTCTCCAACACCCTCCATGGTTCCAGCTGGAAAAGAGGATTCTTCCCTTTGGAAAAAACCAGAACAAGTCTACTTACTCCCTCTTCTACCTGACATCTCTTCAAATCTTTGAGGACAGCTATCATGTCCTCCAAAGCTTTCGCAAAGGCCCCAGTTCAGAATTTCTTTAGGCATGTCTCTTAAGTTATGACTTCTGGACCTCCTAATATTCTATTAATTTCCCTCTAGATATCCTGTAATTTGGTAATGTTCCCCTTAAAATGTGGTGCTCTGAATCACATGCCATGTTTTATTTCATTTTTTTTTTTCTAAACAGAATAGACTTCTGTGGTCTGGAATTATCAATGTTATGCACTGTTTTAAAGTCTGTGGTTCCCTGCATCCTTTCTTGTCTTGGGTGGCAGCTTTTCTTTTAGGATATTTATTCTACCTCTTCTAGTTTGAAGACCATTCTCCTTGTTCAAAGATATTAGAAATATGCTGAAAGAGGATAGAAACAGAATAGATGTCAGGCACCTCTGTGTTCTCTTTGCCATCTGCTAACTTTATACTACCTTCTTGAAGTCATGGGGCTATCTTCTCTTTTTCTGGTTCTTATTTGGAAGGTAGGAGCAGTGGCAGCAGCTGCTGCTACTTCTGACTTTTGGTTGTGATCTTTTGGAGTATTTCCCACAAGCCTCAGCTTGTTTTGAGTTTTAACCTTTATAATGGCTGGGCTCATAATGTTTTGTGAGTATGTCCTTGGTATGTGCTCTTCTCTCATCCTTTTAAAGGCTTTTTAAAAATCTGAACCCAACAAGAGTCTTCTTGATTTCTGCAATGCCTTCTACCCCCTTTCTTATTGCCTGAGTTTCAGCTTTTGATTTCTAGCCATAGGATCAATATGTATTTTAGTGGTAAAGTTTTTGAATCTGCGTTTCTGTAGCCTGGGTCTATGTTTCATTTTTTTTCTCTGTTTTTCTTTCTGTGCATTTTTGTGCTCTAGGATGACATGATCACTTTCTCCTAAATTTCATCATTAGTCTTTCTTATTGATTTTGCTCTGATTAGCAGTTTCTCTTTTAATTTTCTTCTCCTTACAGAAATGATTACAGTAAAAAAATGAAGTAAATTTCTGAGATGTTTAGCCTTTGTCTGAATAACACTCTCAGCAGATGTTAGGATAGTTGGAGTCTCTCAGTCTTTTTTTTACTCTGGCTCCCATGTCAGTTTTACAAACTGTGCTGGAGAAGCTTGCTGTCTCCCGCTTTGGCCTGTGCAGTCTGTGGGTTACTCCCACCTAGTATTGTTTCTCTTTCTTGGAAGTCATCTCAATTTTATTTAAGAGACAAATCTGCTAGTTGTAGCTATCACAGGAGCAGACACCACATCCGACATAACAACAGAGTGGACAGGAAATGTTTGTTAAATGAACAAAGCATTCATTCTAGTGATACAATGGTCTGAAGTCTTGATAATTTTATAAATTGTGTTACTATTTTTAATGTAAGAAGAACGCACTTTTAATGACTGTCTAAACTCTACAAACCAATTCTGTATAAATCCTCATGCCATTGTGTGGAAATCTGTACAATGATTTTAGAAATTAGGAGTTATATCTTTCTAAGGGAATCTTAGAAAATGGCAGTGATTTTTATCTGGAAGCGGTTGATGTTATGTCTATATAGCTAACAAACTGGTAACAAAATCAAACACTGAACCCATATAGCTCATGTCAGACCCACAGTTAGGTTAATAAGAAAATGCAGAAATATTTTCAGGAGCACATCAAGATAAGCACTAGACAAACTCTAGTATGCATTTTTTTCTGTAGTTTAGAATTTCATGGAGGTTAAGATACTGCACTGGGTTGTAGTGTTATCAATTTCCATTTACTCCTGTTCCCCTCCACCGACCATCTCCTTATGTCTCATCCTTCGAGTGCAGAGCCAAATGAGGAGCAGAGTCTGAGATCTAATAACATTGCAGAGCTGAGTCCAGGAGCAATCAATTCCTGTCGAAGTGAATACCATGCAGCTTTTAACAGTATGATGATGGAACGCATGACCACAGACATCAATGCGCTGAAGCGGCAGTACTCTCGAATTAAAAAGAAGCAACAGCAGCAGGTTCATCAGGTGTACATCAGGGCAGGTAATGTGATTCTTCATTTGAATCAATTTCAACTCTATCTCAACTTGTGAAATGAAGAACAAATAATCCTAGGAAGGCCTTGGAATTACTAACTGTAGCTCAGTATCCATCAACACAGCTGGCATGAGATAATAGCATATTTAGCATCTCATTTTAAATTTTATTTTATCAGGCTCTAAAGAAGAAAAAGACTGCAGGTTCTTTTTAGGCCCCAAGGAACAGGCAGTTGATGGTATTAAACACGTCTCTACTATGTGTGCTGTGGAGAAGGGTTTACAAATGATTAAAATGTTGCAAAGCCATGCAATCCTTGGACTTGAGAAATTTTGGAGCATAAATTTTATGCATCTGAATATAGAATTTAGTCATCTGTGCACTAGTAAATTAAGCTATATACTAGTCATTTAGGTGATATTATAACAGATGTTGTGATCAGAGAAACTGGGAAAAAAAAACATTAAAAAGCCTGTGCCTTGCTGATGGCAAGTATCTTGGGAATATACTAAGAAGAACATAATTATAATGCAATTGGAAATGCTCTTTTCCAAGGATTGCCAAGCTTTTTTCTTTTTAATTCCAAAAATCCCAGTGAACAATCTGCTTTATTGTTTAATATATGCTGATTTGGGAGTTGTTTTTTCTTGCTTGAAGGGATATCTTAATGAAAATGGTGCCTGTCCAGAATTAACTGAAATATAAATTTGACATGTTTTTAAAGTTGCATGTGAGCATGTGACTGATCCTGCACAAAAACTGAATTTACCTTCCATTTATCAGAGAAGAATAGTTGACTTCTTGATGATTCTCACTTTATCCTGAATCATTAAGAAACCAGTCACAAAATAAATGAACAATTTCACTTTAAGTTTCAAAAACATTGGCACATACATTTCCTCATTTTGTCCTTAAAACAAATCTATGAGGAAGGCAAGGACAGATAGTCTCGTCTTCTTCCAAATAGTGAGGAAATGGGGATTCAGGAAGGCTTAGCAATTGTCCAGGGTTATATAGCTATAGTGAGTGGTCAGGCCAGGGCTAGAACACAGGTGTTCTGATTCTTTGTACAGTCCCTTTTTAACTACACTGTACAAGTCTTTGGGTGTGATGGTAAACAATTGCTCAGGGTGCTAAATCGGCCCAGTGGTTTGTACCTTCATCAGGGATCAGCAAACTGTGGTCTGTAGGCCAAATCCTGCTCACTACCTGTTTTTGTAAATACAGTTTTTTGTTTGTTTGTTTGTCTTGAGATGGAGTCTTACTCTGTCATTCAGGCTGGAGTGCAGTGGTGCAACCTCAGCTCACTGTAACCTCCACTTCCAAGGTTCAAGCAATTCTTGTGCCTCGGCCTCCCAAGTAGCTGGGATTATAGGCATGTACCACCATGCCTGGCTAATTTTTGTATTTTTAGTAGAGACAGGATTTCACCATGTTGGCCAGGCTGATCTTGAACTTCTGACCTCAGCTGATCTGCCCACCTTGGCCTCCCAAAGTGCTGGGATTACAGGAGTGGGCCACCGCACCTGGCCTGTAAATACAGTTTTATTGGAACACAGGCATGCCCATTTGTTTACAGGTTGTCTAAGGCTCCTTTCACACTACAGTGGCTAAAATATTTACAGTCTGGTCCTTTACAGGAAAAGTTTGCTGACCCCTTCTCCAGATCATGGTTGATGTGGTTCTCTTTAAGGGAGAGATTGCTGCTCAAAGGCAAGGCTCTAGAGCATTGGTTCTTGAAATTTAGTGTGCATACAGATCATTTGGGGATCTGCTAAAATATAGACTCTGTTTCAGTAGGTTTGGAATGGAGCTGAAATTACATGTTTCTAACAAGCCCGTAGGCACTGCTGGTGCTGCTGCTTGGGGACTGTATTAGTCTGTTTTCACACTGCAAATAAAGACATACCTGAGACTAGGCAATTTATAAGAGGCTTAATGGACTTACAGTTTCACATGGCTTGGGAGGCCTCACAATCATGGTGGAAGGCAAGGAGGAACAAGTCACATCTTACGTGGATGGCAGCAGGCAAAGAGAACTTGTGCAGGGAAACTCCCGTTTTTAAAACCACCAGATCTCATGAGACTTATTGACTATCACGAGAACAGCATGGGAAAGACCCACCCCTATGATTCAAGTATCTCTTACTGGGTCCCTCCTACAACACGTGGGAATTATGGGAGCTACAAGATGAGATTTGGGTGGAGATATGGCCAAACCATATCAGAGACCATGGTTTGAGTAGCATGGTTTTAGATGAGATGATATATGATAGGATTAGCATAACAGGTGGAGAGATTGAACTTGAACTAGAGGCAAAAAGACCTTAGCTTTTGAGACTTAGTGAAAGGTGGTGAGGATGGTGGTTGAGGTATCAGCATCTGAGGTTAGGGAGATGGGAAATAGAGGCCTTTCAGATCTGATAGCTTTTGTTGTCATGGAGAAATTGTGAGAAAGTTGTTTGGTGGGAATAAGGTGGGGGTTGGGAGTAAATGAGAGGTTAAAGAAAGTAATGAAGATTTAGTTAGGTCATTGAAAGGAGTGAGAGAAGGAAATGAAAATATTGTTTGGCATTGAGGACCCAGTAAAATGGGAGGTCATGAATTTGAAGGGCTCAGTTTCAGAAAAGAGAATGTAGATTATGGACCCCAGGTTGGGGCTTTACTAGCAATGGGTGACAAAGAGACAGAGATGCCTATGAGGCAGTGATCTAAGCGGTCAGCCGTGCATCTGGCAGGGTAGGGGTGTCAGTGAGCCGAAGACACGAGGGGTTATGAGGAGCCTGAGGAACAAGGAGCCAGAAGTCTCTGTGGTTCATTACCACGTATAGTTAGACTGAGAGCCTGAGAGCTGGAAGAGCCAAAGTGAGGAGTATTAGAATTAAATATTTTCACATAAGGTAGAGCTGGGTGATAAGGTTTAGGATGGAACTGGGGAGGTTGAGGAACTATGAGAATGTAATGGAGGGCCAATCACAGTGACAGTCAAATAATTGGGGAGGTGGCAGGAATGTGGTGAAGAGGAGACAGTTATCAACATTTTTAGTTGATATTGGGGTATGGCCAGTGGTAGATGACAACAGTAGAGAAGGGTGGAAGTTAGTTCAGCCAGATGACATGGACATCAAGGAAGAAGGAAACTCACGCACAGAGGGAGAGGCCTTCTCCCTACAATTTCTGTCTGCAGCTGCCATCCTGGGACCATGTGTGTTGAATGCTGCACTGGAAATAGGAGTCTGGTCATAGCCACAGGTGGTCAATGATAATGCCATTGACAGTGCCTTCTAGGAGAACAAAGCTTTTGTGTTTGTTTGTTTTGAGTCTCACTGTATTACCCAGGCTGGAATGCAGTGGTGCAATGTTGGCTCACTGCAACCTTCACCTCCCGGGTTCAAGCAGTCTCCTGCCTCAGCCTCCCAAGTAGCTGGGACTACAGGCATGCACCACCACACCTGGCTAATTTTTGTACTTTTAGTAGAGACAGGGTTTCGCCATGTTGGCCAGGCTGGTCTCGAACTCCTGGCCTCAAGTAATCCTCCTGCCTTGGCCTCCCAAAGTGCTGGAATTACAGGCATGAACCACGGCACCTAGCTGAGGACAAACCTTTTGGTGCTTTTCTGTTTTCAATTGGCTTTTGAAGTCCATTGAGGACACAGGAGTGGTTTTTCATCTGTAGGGCTAGATGCTGGATAGCTGTGATTTCACTGCATTCTCACTACCTTTTTATCACTTCTGTCATTCTGCTGGATCTCACTTCATAATATGCAGTGTGTTCTTTTCCTACCTCTCAGGGGCTGACAGATGATAATCCATATGGTCATAGTGTTTGTTGTATTATTTTTTTAAAATCTGCAAAGATTTTTCTAGGTACAGTAACTCAGAGGTTGCTATTCAGAGCCAAGAGCTCTCTGTAAAAAAAACATTAGGGAGTCCAGGCTCTGATTAGGAATGAGGGGTCAGATGTTCCTTTTTGTATCATCACCCTGTGTTCCCTTCCTCTTTAAAGAAGAGCGCATTGGTATTCCAGGCTCTTGGGTTGAATTCAGTTTCTACTGTCTTCAGTCACATGACTCTGCCCCTCCCTGGGGAATACATGGGAAGGGATGTGGTAGATGGGGCTGGGAGGACCTCTAAGTGATTTCTGTTCCATGATGGATGTGTTTCTTTGTGGTACGCTTCATACTGCCTTTCAACATTTCAGACAAAGGGCCAGTGACCAGCATTCTCCCGTCTCAGGTAAACAGTTCTCCAGTTATAAACCACCTCCTTTTAGGAAAGAAGATGAAAATGACTAACAGAGCTGCCAAGAATGCTGTCATCCACATCCCTGGTCACACAGGAGGGAAAATATCTCCTGTCCCCTACGAAGACCTTAAGACGAAGCTCAACTCCCCCTGGCGAACTCACATCCGAGTCCACAAAAAGAACATGCCAAGGACCAAGAGTCATCTGGGCTGTGGGGACACCATAGGGCTGATAGATGAGCAGAATGAGGCCAGCAAGACCAACGGGCTGGGGGCAGCAGAGGCGTTCCCCTCTGGTTGTACAGCGACAGCTGGGAGAGAAGGCAGCAGCCCCGAAGGCAGCACCGGGAGGACGATCGAGGGGCAGTCTCCGGAGCCGGTGTTTGGAGATGCTGATGTGGCTGTGTCTGCAGTTCAGGTGAAGTTGGGAGCCCTGGAACTGAACCAGACGGATGCTGCAGCTGAAACTGAGCCCAGGGTGCACCCACCCTGCCAGCGGCACTGCCCAGAGCCGCCGAGTGCACCTGAAGAAAACAAAGCCACCAGCAAACCTCCCCAAAGCAGCAACTCAAAAACCCCCATCTTTAGCCCTTTTCCCAGCGTCAAGCCCCTGCGGAAATCTGCTACTGCCAGGAACTTGGGATTATATGGCCCTACAGAAAGAACCCCAACCGTGCACTTTCCTCAAATGAGTAGGAGCTTCGGCAAACCCGGCGGTGGAAACAGTGGCACTAAAAAACGATGATGTCTCCCCGAAACTTTGTGTCTGGACTCACCTTTTCACAGTAGTATAAGGGTTGCAGCGAATGGCTCTAAAAGAGTTTTATTTGTCCAGTGAAAATGAATAGGTTCAGGGATGAGCAATAGCCCATAAAAAATGGGAACTGGAAGTTTTATAATAGGAGTTAGAACAGGGCTGTTTTCCCAGCGACTTGCTAACTGACGAAGTGGATTCTTTTGGCAAAATAAATATTGTGGTTTTATAGTGTGAAGTTTTCCCAATTTTTCATTGTGAGCTGTTTAAAAAAGACTGTATATCTAGATTGTTAACTCTCTTCCATCCTTCTGTTCTGGGGGCCTTCAGAGTCCCTGTGACAGCACCCCCAAACCTTCCAGTTCTCTGGGTGTTACTAATACTCAAGCATGCACATACCAGCTTGCTAGGACAGAAACTGTAAAAAGAAAGTAAGTTTCTTCGTTACAAAAAACTTCCTGATTTTCCTTTTCATGCTTTATGGAGGGGATTGTGTCGTGTGAGATTTCCCACAGTACCAGTCTCAATTTTTTTTTTTATTCTTATGCTAAATCATAGGAGAAAAATCTAGATAGCCTTTCTTTAACTGTCTATTTCTACCTGCAAAATGAAGAAAACCTTTCATCTGTTGAAATTTCGGTCGATAACCCAGCTGAAGATCTTATGCACAGGACATACTTGGCATATGCTTTAAGCAGTTGCTCTGGACAGCTTGCTCGCGCCACTGAGCTTTTCCTGAGGTTTGTGTTCACCTCTCCAGGAGAGCTTTGATCCTCAGTGGTACGGATGACTTGATGGGCTCCACGTGGAGCCTGGCCTGAATCCCCCACCACACAGCTCACTCACCCACCAGCTCTCGACTGCAGACGCACAAGGCCTCTGCTCAGAAGCCAGAACACAGCACCTGTGACTCTGTTACTTGAATTTTGTGCTTTTTGATTGGAGCCCTTTGTTGAGTACTTTGTTAATTGAACACTGCCTTTCTCTGGAGAAGGCCCCAGTGCTTTCTAGCTTCCTCTCACTCCTGCCCTTTCTAGCTCTCTCTCACCCAGCGGGTCAGGGATAGCACCTCTTGTCTCCACTATGCAGATGGGAACTCTGAGCCACACAGAGGTGAAGTAGCACTTCAATTACTCAAGGTCAGTACTCCCGGTATTCCAAGTGACTTAGCCACATTTCCTTCAGTGCAATAGGCGGGTTTAATGCTCTTTGTACACAGATGTATTGGCTACATAGCTTGTAAAAACCAAGACTGGGAAGCCATTCACTAAAATCCCTCCTGACTCAAAGGACCTGTCTCCAGATGGTACAGAGTCCCTTGATGGCATTTTACAAAACCAGCTCTGACTTCCTTATCCTAAACAGGGAGTTTATTTTAAAAATGCTGCATGCACCTGTTATCTGGCTGAACAAAAGGCTCACTCCTCAATCCCCCTTCTCCCCACCATCATTAGAGGAATAGACTCAGCCTTCATATTTGTCTCTGGAAGACTATTGGCGATACTTGCGGGAATATTGTTGATGCAGCCAATATTAATTTGAGCTAATGGATTGTTAATTCTGAAATGAAAACTATAATTGTAGAGCAGGCTTTTACTATGAGAGGTACTAATTTTTATAATAGAGAATGTGGTTGTGTGGGCTTTTTTTGAACGGAAAACACAACAATGACCTATACCGTGAGAAAAGCTATTTTATCCTCTTCGTGGTATTTTTACCCCCAAAGGAACTGAAGATGGAAAATATGACTAATAAGTTATTGCAGTTTTGATCTTGAATTCTGTGCCATCTGAAGTTAGCATCCAGCTTCTTAAAAAGCAGCCACGCCTACAGCCTGTTTTTTGGGAAGGGTGTAGGTGGAGAGATGGGCTTATTTTGCATACCTCCCTCAGGGCCCAGAGACCCACTGCATTTTCCACAGTTAAGCAAATGACACCATTTTCTTCCATCAGCTAAACTTTACAGATAAGAATGATTCCACCTCATATCCTTTCCTTTGCCCCTTCCCAAATGAGTCAGAATAGTCATGTTCCCCTTGAGGGATGTCTGACTTGAATGGAGAATTGTTCTTTCCTCTCTTGAATCAGCTCACTAGCTCCCTGATGGTCTGGGTTCAAGGAGATGGTTAATGAGGTAGAGGCCACTTATACAAGTCCTTGGGATTGTACCATTGCTGTCCACAAACTTAGTATCAACAACACATGCTGTGCCCTGTGAACACTCTCCTCTCACCTATTTCCAGGGTTGGTCTTCCTAAGAAGGGGATGGATGAGGTAACACACAGTTTGGGATATGTATCTGTTGAATGAATGAATAAGTGAAAGGATAATAGTCCTCTGAGGTAAAAATGGCCTTGTCAGAATTTTGAAAATCCAACAGATTCCTATTAAAGCACTCTGTGTACCAATAACATGCATGCATTGTACCAAGTAATCACAATGTGAACTGGTCAATTTATGAGCCTTGCCTACTTTAGAAAATAAAGAAACCTGCAGTAGCCTCTACCACACAGCATGTACAAAGACAAGTATGGACTTGCTATCTTCCCTATGTATTGGACACTGTATGCAAACACTAGAATTACTTAACAAGTAGTGGTTTCTTGATTTTTAGATATGTCTGTAGCCTCTTAGCACTTTTGCCGGGAATCAACTCATTCTGATGCCTCTGCACCTCAGTTCCTCTTACAGAAGCCTCCAGATGATCTAAATCTAGTTAGCAATGTCAGCCGATGGACTGCAGCTGTTTGGGACATTGTATTCCTTTGTCTCTTGTTCTGAAGGATTTATTGATCACAAAGTTATATGCATAAAGATTCTCATTGTTGTAACTGTTGTGCTATTTTCTGAGTGCATGCATGGAACACTGTTGTGACAGTCCCTTCTCCCTTCTTCCTTCACCCCCAACCCCAGCCCCCACTTGGTCACATGAACCAGGGAAACAGCCCAACAAGCTCCATCTCCCCCAGTCTAATTGCTGGGTTGCAGGGTGGCCTGTGACCTGCCCAGCATTTGCAGAATTGCTGGTTCCTGAATATGAGTAAGCACAGAGTTTACCTAAGAGAGTTTATCTAAAATTAACCGTTAGATCTACTATTTTTGTCTTAATAAAATGAACAATAAATATAGTTTAGCTGCATGGCATTAAGGATTCTGTATGAATAGATGTATAGTTGCTGCCGTCTCCCCATATAAAATCTCTCTTTACATCTTTTCTGAGCCACTTTCTTTGCTGCCTACAGCATTTAAAATATATTATTTCTCCTAATTAGAAAAGTCACAGGTTTTAGAAAATTGGGAAAACAAAAAGAGCATAAGGAATCATCAATACTCTGATATAGATATAGATCTTTCCAGTATGTTTGTGTATGTGTGTACATGCCTTATCTACAAAAAAGTTATGTTGAACATGGTAGTTTAAGCTGTCTTTCTGGTAAATGCTCTTATACAGTATGATTTTTAGTGACTAATATTCCATAATGTGTTCATGCCAGAATTCACATAACCAGTACCTTGTCAAATAGGAGGTTTCTGACTAGATAGTAGTAGAGACAGTATCTTGTTACATGTATGTACATAGCCCGAATTATTTTCTTAGGATATGCGTATAGAAGTGGAGTTGAAGGGTCAGGACATATGTCCATTTTTAAGATACGTATATCTCCAAATTGCCATTCTTAAAGGTTGAAGTTATACAAGCAGTGAATGAGAATGCCTGCTTCTCTACATCCTGGAAGAGGCAGCAGTCTCTTTCCTTTTTTTTCCTTTCTGTGACTTCCAGTGTTGATGTGCCAACAGAAGTGTTTTAGAAGCAGTGATAATGAACACTCATAACACCCATACCTCATTCTTGACTTTTAAAAGAAGCATTAAGTAAGATGTTGAGGTTTCTGGTAGGTGCCTATTATTAGATTAAGAAAATTCCCTTTTATTCTTTGCTTGCTGAGAGTTTTTTTCATCAACAGGTATTGAATTTCATAAAAAGAACTTTAATTGTATCTTTTGAGAAGAGAATAGTGCTTGAGATGTGGTATCCTGAACTCAAAGAAATAGCCATTACTAGGTTTTGTCAAAGAATACCAGATATTTTAGAGTTGGAAGTTATGCAGTAAAAGCTTTATGTGCAAAATGTTCATTGAAGTATTAAATGTACTAATGGAAACCTGAAAACAATGTAAACATCTGGGAATGGGGGAGATGTTTGGGTGAATTATGATTCATCCCCAGGATGGAAATGTGAAGGCCGGTGAGTATTTGGGCCATTGAAGTGGGAGTTATCTGTTATCCACATCAGGCAGCTCAGAGTAAAGTCAGCAAGTCTACAGTCATAGAGCCACCAGGATACAGCGATGGATGGGAGGCCTTTGCTGGACGGTGGCTGAAGGCAGAACTGTCGGAGTGGTTCTTCCACAAAGGCAGCCAGTGCTCACCTGAATGGGGACTGGTACTGTAGGTGTTGGGTCAGCTTTCATTCAGTTCCCTGCTGGCCACCTCCCGATGCTGAATGTCTGACTCAATTCAGGCTGCTGTAACAAAGTACCATAGACTGAGGTGGCTTAAACAACAGACATTTCTTTCTCACAGTTCTGGAGGCTGAGAAGTCAAAGATCAAGGTGTCTGCAAATTTGGTATCTGGTGAGGAAGGGCCCTCTTCCTGGTTTGCAGATGGCTACCTTCTTGCTGTGTCCTCACACGATGGAGAAAGGGAGTATGTTCTGGTCTCTTCTTCTTCTGATAAGGGCACTAACCTCATCATGAGGGTCCCATCCTCATGATGTCATCTAAACCTAATTACCTCCCAATGGCCCCGCCTTCAAATACCATCACGTCGAAGGTTGCTTCCTTCCTGGTGGTTTGCTCTGGTCAGACCAAATGACCTCCTGCAAAGTGTCACTTGATCCCATTCTCTCCATGCCTTCCATCCCAGGCAATCTTTATCTGGCTACACCAACCTATGCCCCAGGGGCTTCAAGAGTTGTTGTTGTTGTTTTAACATTAAAAAACCAGAAAGTTGACTTGTTTCTTAGTGTTTACATTCTTGCTATAACAATTCTAGTTTTCCTTTAGGCAATGCTGATCTCTGGGAAGGAGGTGGATCAATTCTCCTATGGGACCAACAGTTTTCTGGGAAGAAACTTCCTGATACCTCAACCTAGGAATCTCCCTATCCCTGGAGAGTCCAGGAATCTATATTAAAACATGAAACAAAGCAAAAAATAAAAAAACTTCCCTTAGTAATTGTTTTCTTTTTGAGACAGGGTCTCACTCTGTTGTCCAGGCTGGAGTGCAGCGGCACAATCTTGGCTCACTGCAACCTCCGCCTCCCATGTTCAAGCGATTCTCCTGCCTCAGTCTCCCAAGTAGCTGGGACTACAAGTGTGCACCACTATGCCTGACTAATTTTTCTATTTTTAGTAGAGATGGGGTTTCATCATGTCCACCAGACTGGTCTTGAACTCCTGGCCTCAAGCAATCCACCTGCCTTGGCCTCCCAAAGTGCTAGGATTACAGATGTGAGCCACTGTGCCTGGCCTTCCTTAGTAATTTGAACGTTGAACTAAGTTTAGCAACCACTGAACAAGTTAACTATAGCCATATGTCACCTGATGACAGGGGTAATGATGGGGAAATTGTTAGGTAATTTCAACGTTGTGCTAATATCACGGAGTGTGCTCACACAAACCTAGATGGTATAGCCTACTACACACCTGGGCTATATGGTGTAGCCTATTGCTCCTAGGCTACAAACCTGTATAGCAAGTTACTGTGCTGAACACTGCAGTCAGTTGTAACACAATGGTAATTGTGTAATCTAAACATATTAGAAAAGGTACAGTAAAAATACAGTATTACAATTACACAGCACCACCATAGCATATGAGGTCCATCGTTGACTGAAACGTGATGTGGCACATGACTGTATTATGATGGTCTCCTAACTGGTCTCACTGCCATCCATTTTGGACCCTCCCCCTGCCCACTCCACCTCTCTGCTGCTTGGCTATACACTGCTGCCAGAATGATCTTTCTAAAATGAAAAACTAATTGGGCCACCCCTCTGGTCAAAATCCTTCTTCATTTTGTGGAGGGTAAAAGCTAAAATCCTTATCTTAGCATGATTTGACCCATGGTTAATTTTCCGTCTTATTTTCCCACAGCTTCCCCATTCATTACCTCGTGCGACCTATCCTCACCAGCACCATAACATCAACCATCGTGGAGCTCCTTGAGCTCAGCGCTGTACTAGCTCCTTTGTGCTATCTCACTTATTCCTCCCAAGAGCTCTGTGAAGCTTACTGGCACTGTATTGCAGATGATGAAGGTGAAGTGAGCAGTTACATCCTTGGCCACTTGGAAGGAGGTGAATGAATTCCCCTATGTGACCAACAGTTTTCTGGGAGGAAACTTCCGGATACCTCAACCTAGGAATCTCCCTATCCCTGGAGAGTCCAGAAATCTATATTAAAATGTGAAACAAAGCAAAAAACAAACAAACTTCCCTTAGTAATTTGTTTTTGTTTTTGAGACAGCGTCTTGCTGTATTGCCCAGGCTGGAGTGCAGTAGCGCAATCTCAGCTCACTGCAACCTATTTAGCTGGTAAATAACGTCTGGATCCATCTGACACCAGAGCCTGAGCTCTTCCTTTGCTACACTGTCTTATAACTTTGCCCATAACTCCAAGTTCCCTGAAGGCCCCCCACTCCCCTAATGCCCTCGTACTGCTGTGTATTCATAAATCCTTGCTTTGAGCACCCTCCTTGCTCCAGTCTGCCTGGCAGATACCTACCTATCCTTTTAGTCTCATCGCACACATTAATGAGGTAAAATCCAATCTATGCCACTATATGATTTGGGGCAAGTTACTTAACATCTGAGACCTTCAATTTCCACATCTGTACAACGAGAATAATTTCAGTCTCATAGGGTTTGTTGTGGACAATTGCCATCTTTGCTGCCTAGAATTTACTGTTTTGGCAACACTGCCCTAATTTTGCTTGGGGAGCCAGCCCTCCTCCACCTCTGCCCATGTACTTCCAGTGACAGTGATGGCCCTGGAGGGAGCACAGGGCCTGAGCTCAGACACTCAGCACTCTTCCTCCTCCTCACCATGGTGTCTGACCCATGGATGAGCCACAGGAAAAGAAACTCAATTCCTAGGCTCTTGTTTTGAACTCTCAGGGAAGCAGACTCACTTGTTTCTACTGGATTTGGTCCTAAGTTGCTAAGGTTTGGGGAAAATTGGGTTACACATAGCTTATGTGATTAACTCCATAAATGAATATGCAACAGAATTTAACCTGGAAGGAAAAAGCCCAGGACTTGTTGCTGGCAGCTCTCTTGTAACCATGACGGGAGAGCTTGTTGGAGAAGAGTTAACACTGAGCAAGCAGAGCTGAGAAACAGAGAGAAACCAGGCTGCTTTCAGGGCCTGTGAGCTCTGGATCAGGCCATGCCCAAAGCCAATTTGTCTCATCTTATTTACTGTATCAGCTAACATGCCAATTTTGGGGTTTAGCCAGTTGGGTCAGATTTTCTACCACTCATGTTGAAAAACTCTTAATTGGAACAGAGGTGTTGTGAAGATTACAGATTATAAGGGCAAAATGGTGGCTGTATCAGTGAACAGTACTCAGGATTATTTTTTACTTTCCAGTGACTCAAACCTCTCCTAAACTGCTGCCTCAGTTTTGGCTCTGTCTTCCCATCATAATAATAGGTGGTGTAGAGAGGTGACAGAGTCAAGGAACAGGGTTCTTGTTTTCTGAAGATGGTTCGTTCCTCAAGCCCTTTGAGTCTTCTTTGGTCTTACATTCTTGTCACAGAAGGAGAGGTGATTGTCTTTCCCCAGTTTTGTCTACCATTCCGGTTCCATCTGCATTCCCAGAGGAGTCCTGTTGAGGGCAGAGTGACTGTGAGGAAAACATGAAGAGCTGTGTCACTAAGTTCCATAAAATCTGGGAGCCCAAGCAGCATATGTGTGGGATTTGTCTGACAGAACGCAACGGAAACTGAGCGCGGCATTCGCTCCATCTCCCCCAGGTGAGCGGCAGCTTTCTCACAGAGCGGGGGCGCTAGCGCATCCCTAATGGCGTCTGCGGGGAAGCAGCAGGGCTGGGTGAAAAAGTGGGTCTCACGGGACCTGCAGTGTTCAGCAGAGCCGTGGGAGTACCTGCTGGGAGCGTACTTGTTTGGGAACACATGAGAGGTGTCCCCTGAAGATTTCAAGAAAACTGGATAGCATTAGGTGATATACCTAATGTAAATGACGAGTTAATGGGTGCAGCACACCAACATGGCACATGTATACATATGTAACAAACCTGCACGTTGTGCACATGTACCCTAGAACTTAAAAGTGTAATTTAAAAAATATACATATAAAAAGAAAACCTTGCCTAGTTAAGGAGATGGGAGGACTTTATAGGCCCTGTTTCAAAATACGTCTGCGAGAACAGTGTTGAGTCATTGTTGCTACAGGGACCCTATCTGGACCAAGAAGTTGCTAAGGTCTGGGGAAGGTTGAGCTACATATAACTTATGTGATGAACTCCACAAATGTCTATGCAACAGAATTTAACAGACAGTGAAAAGTGTAAAGATTTTTGTTGCATGTATAGCTATGGAGCAGAATTTCTAGTACATTTGTCAAGTGTGAAACAAATCACAGAATCATGATATTATTTAATAAAAAGTGCTTATATCACAATAATAAACATTACTAATGGCAATCCTGGGCATCATGTAGCTCAATGATTTTCAAAAGTTTTTAAGAAGCAGAACATTATAAAATTATTGTTTAGACTTTTAAGTAGATAATGTTTGCACATGGTGAAAATTTAACATGGACAAAAAAGCACATAGGAAAACTAGGTCTCCCTCCACCCCTTGTCCCCTGTCCACTCAAAGCTTCTACCCCAGGAAACCAGTGTTACTGCTTTCTTTTGTATCCTTTCAGAGATGTTTTATGCATATTCAAGCACATTCTCACACACACACTTTCGTAAGCAGTAACACAATAACCTTCTGAACTTTCCTTTTTCTCTGTGTACCATGGAGATTGTTCCAGAACCGTGCAAGTAGAGCCACCTCATTCTTTTTTACTGCTGCATAGATTTCCATTTCAGGTCTGTGCACATTTATTCTCTAATCTATTATTAGATTATTTGTTTGCTTCCAATTTCATATCTATGGAATATGCATATCCTTGTACATATGATGTAATATTGCAAATGAGGAAGTTAGCTAAAGAATAAATTCTAAGACATGGAATTACTTGTCAACAATGCACATTTAAAATTTTGATACATGTTGCCAAATTGCTCTCCACAGATGTTCCATAAGTTTCCACTTCCATCAGCAATGTAAGGAAGTGCCCAATTCCTCCTACTCCCACATTACTGAGGATCTTATCAAATTTTTTGATCTTTTCTGATTGGGTGAGTACTTAATGTATGTTTGAAAAATATGCATAAGGTTGACATATATTTAAAAGTTATTTATATGACCGTTGTTCATAGGCTTTGCTCATTCTTGCTGTTTTTTTTCTTAGTGATTTTTTTTTTTTTTTTTTTTGAGACGGAGACTCACTCTGTCCTCCAGGCTGGAGTGCAGTGGCGTGATCTCGGCTCACTGCAAGCTCCGCCTCCTGGGTTCATGCCATTCTCCTGCCTCAGCCCCCCGAGTAGCTGGGACTACAGGTGCCCACCACCACGCCTGGCTAATTTTTGTATTTTGTTTTAGTAGAGACGGGGTTTCACCATGTTAGCCAGGATGGTCTCAATCTCCTGACCTCGTGATCAGCCTGCCTTGGCCTCCCAAAGTGCTGGGATTACAGGCATGAGCCACTGTGCCCAGCCTTTTTCTTACGATTTGTGAGTCTTTTATGCGTTAAGAAAAACATCCTTGTCTGTAATCTGTGTCATAATATTTTTCTCATTTTGTCAATTATCTTTTGACTTTGTTCATGCTGATTTATTGCCATGTATATAGATTTAAGGTCATTTTTATTTGGTCATATCTATTAATCTTTTCTATTACAGCTTCTGGGTTTTGTGTGATGTTTGGAAAGGCTCTCTACTTTTTGTGGTTAAAATTCTTTAATTTTTTTCCTTCTACTAGTTTTATGGTTTCATTTTTTATATTTAAATCTGACTCATTTGGAATTTACTTTTGTGTAAGTTGGGAACTAAGGTTCCATCTTAACATTTATTTTTTTCATAGTTACCTAGTGGTGCCAGCACCATTTATTAATCTTTCCCCTATTGATTAAAAATGCCACCTTTATAATCACATACTAAATTCCTGTATGTTTTAGGGTGAATATCTGGACTTTTGGAGTACAACTGAACCACTACCCTCATTGAGGTGAGCGCAGAGAGGGCAGAGAGGCCAGAGCTCTGCGCACTGGTTTCCTCTCTCGTTGCCAACATTACCCCTGAAGTTGCTTTGGGGGAGATCTTGGGATTCTGGGGATCACAGTTTGAAAACTACCAGTCTGGACCACTCTCTTTTTTCACTGATGAAAATCTGTAGCTCGGTGTAATTAAGTGACTTAAAATAATGTTCTGACATTGGCAAGTTGCCGTATGTTCCCAATCCCCTAACCACCCGCCATGTGCATGGAGTGTATCATTGGTGTAGGAGCCACACTGATATGAGAATCACAGGAAGTTGGCCAGGGAGCCCACGGCTGCTATTAGGGACTGCTATAGTGTCAGAAGTCCTCATCCCATATATTTGGGGGAAAGAATGTTCCAGAAAGAGGAAACAGCAAGTACAAAGTTTCTGAGCTATATATGTAGAGAGATATAGGTATAGGTATAGAAATAGTATAGATAATTTATAAAGACAGAGATGGAGACAGACCTAGAGATTAGAATGTGCTTCAGCTAAGAGTAGGACCATTTTTACTTAGCATGCTGTTCATATTAATAAGTTGCTGTTATAATTTTCACAGCCAAAAATCCATACATGATGTTATTTGTATTATTTATGTTGTTTTATATATTGTTTTTATTTATGCTTATATTTTCACAGCACTCCTAAATTGAGTGGAATGATTGCAAAGTGTTTCCAATAAATGAGGATACTCCACCCCTTGCCCTCCAAAAGTCTTCTCTTCAATTTGGGTTTTGGTGCCAGCAATTTAGTCTTGACTGATACAATAACGTTTCAAATTTCTAGAAAGAGTTGGGGGAGGGAAGACTAGCCTGTGTTGTAGAGCTTTGAGGAGATAAAAACAGCTTTGCACCTGATGCCTCTCCCTGAGAAAGTAGCCCCAGAGAGTCCCAGTTCCACCTTCTTTTGAAATTATCTTAGAGGTAACCAATGGATCCCCTCCAGGAGGGACTGTCCATCCCCACCAGGTGCAGAGAATGAACCACTGCTTAAGTTTGCCTGGTAAATGGTTTAGAGTGTCATTGCTAGACATGGTGGCTGTGATGTCACTACTGTGTGTATCTTGAAAGGTCAATAAAGAATGAGTAATACATTTGAAGAGGTTCTTACTCAACAACAATATTTGTTTAAAGGCCTTGAACTACTGGTTTCAAGTAATTCTCCTGCCTCAGCCTCTCAAAGTGCTGAGATTATAGGCACGAGCCACCACACCAGACCCATTTATCATTATTGTCTTTCAGTCCTGAGGATTAACTGAGCTCAGCCAGGCATTCCTTACTTGGCGTTTCTCTAGTGACAGTCACACATTGGTCAGGTCGGATCATTCCAATAGCTTCCTCCACCCACATGTCTGGTGCCAGGCCTGAGGAAATACGTAAAGCTTGGGACTATAACAGCTGTGATGCCTGGAGCTTTCTATCCTTATGTGGTCTCTCTACATGGTGTGTCCAGTATAGCTGTTTCAAGGTAACAGATGCCCTCTTACCTGACAACTCCAGACTCCAAAAGCATATGAGGAAATGCAGGAAGGGAGGGCGGGCATATGAGCATATGCCAGGCACAAGCTGTCTACTTTTATGACCTAGCCTCAGAAATCACAAAGTATTTCTATTTGTTGGAAACAAGTCACTTAGGGCTGTCCCATTTTCAAAGCAGGAAGTTAGACTTCTTTTTTTTTTTTTTGGTTCGAGGACTGTCACAGAAGTGGCAGACATGGTGTGTGTATGTGTGTTTTTTTGGTGGGGGGATGGGACACGGAGTCTTGCTCTGTGGCCCAGGCTGGAGTGCAATGGTGCAATCTTGCCTCACTGCAACCTCCGCCTCCTGGGTTCAAGTGATTCTCCTGCCTCAGCTTCCCAAGTAGTTGGGATTACAGGTGCCCACCACCATGCCCAGCTAATTTTTGTATTTTTAGTTGAGATGGGGTTTCACCATGCTGGCCAGGCTGGTCTCGAACTCCCGACCTCAGGCCATCCACCTGCCTTGGCTTCCCAAAGTGCTGGGATTACAGGTGTGAGCCACCGCGTCCAGCCAGCAGACATGTTTAAAACAACCACTACACTCACACACATACTTCTTATGTACAGATATAAACACAAACACACACTTTTCTACATCACTTCCTTACAGAAGATGTTTTTACTAAGTGGACATACCTGTGAAACCACCACTTAACCAAGAAACAGAACATTACCAGAAACCCAGAGCCTTCAAGGCCCTTCCCAGGTTTACCTTACACACCAAAGATAGGCGATATCCTGCTTTCTTACACTCTGCAGTGGTTTTTGTCTATTTCTGAATTTTAAATAAATGGAATGATATAGGAGGTACTTTTTTCTCCAGCATCTTCTGTCCAGTACCACGTGTGAGGTTCATTTGTAATATTACATATAGTAGTAGTTTCTTAATTTTCTTTTTTTTTTTTTTTTGAGATGGAGTCTCGCTCTGTCGCCCAGGCTGGAGTGCAGTGGCGCAATCTCGGCTCACTGCCAGCTCCGCCTCCCGGGTTCACGCCATTCTCCTGCCTCAGCCTCTCCGAGTAGCTGGGACTACAGGTGCCCGCCACCACGCCCGGCTAATTTTTTGTATTTTTAGTAGAGACGGGGTTTCACCATGTTAGCCAGGCTGATCTCGAACTCCTGACCTCAGGTGATCCACCCTCCTCTGCCTCCCAAAGTGCTGGGATTACAGGTATGAGCTGCCATGCCTGGCCAAAATTAGACTTTAGGAAAGTTTGTGTCAGCCCCTGTGAGCTTGACAGCTTCCAAATACTTAAAGACTTACCTGATTAGATTCGTGGTGTTATTAACAAGTATGATTTTTTGGCTATTTTATAAGAAAATGTGTCAAAGTCTGGAAGATCTGCATAACTAATTGGAGCAATATTTTCCAAATAACTAATGCATCATGTTACAAAACAGGTACCACAGATAAGAGATCCATTCAAAGAACAAGACAGACTAGTGAGTTTTAATTTAACAGATTAAATTCAGAGGCAGACGTGAGATCCACCTGTCTTCTTTTAATCCAAGCATTAAAGAAATGTGCAAAAAATGAAAAACATTGCCACTTTTCTTTTTTTTTTTTTTTTTTTTTTTGAGACGGAGTCTTGCTCTGTCGCCCAGGCTGGAGTGCAGTGGCGCGATCTCGGCTCACTGCAAGCTCCGCCTCCCGGGTTCACGCCATTCTCCTGCCTCAGCCTCTCCGAGCACTTTTCACACTAAATATTTTCATTTTGTTTTGGAAAATATAACTTATTTATGTTAACATATAGTTTATTATTTTTAAATGAATTAAATGAATATTTCATTTTTCCTAGATTTAATTTCTAAGACAGTTAATATTGAAGGATATAATCTACATATGTAAGAGCTCTTGGGGCTCTCAATAGTTTTTAAGAGTATAAAGGCATCCTGAGAATAAAAAGTTTGAGACTGATAGCTATATATAGCATTCCATTCTAACACAATTTATTTTTCCATACACCTAATGATGGACATTCTGGTTGCTTCCAATAGTTGACTATTATGATTAGTGCTGCTATGAACATTCCTATACATTTCTTTTGGTGGAAATAATTACTCTTTTCCGTTAGGTATGCACATCAGAGTGAAATTGCTGCATCATAGGATATAAATTTCTTCAGCTGTAGTTGACATTATGCAACAATTTTCTAATTTAGGCCAGGTGTGGTGGTTCACGCTTGTAATCTCAGAACTTTGGGAGGCTGAGACAGGCATATCACTTGAGGTCAGTAGTTTGAGACCTGCCTGGCCAACATGGTGAAACCCTGTCTCTACTAAAAATACAAAAATTAGCTGGATGTGGTGGTGGGTGCCTGTAATCCCAGCTACTTGGGAGGCTGAGGCAGAAGGATCGCTTGAACCCAGGAGGTGGAGGTTGCAGTGAGCTGAGATGCGCCAGTGCACTCCAGCCTAGGTGACAGAGCAAGACTCTGTCTCAAAAAAGCAATAAATAAATAAATAACATTCTAATTTAAAATTCCACTTTCAATTTACTTTCAATTCTTTTGCGTATATACCTAGAAGTAGAATTGCTGGATTATATGGCAATTCTATTTTTAATGTTTTGAGAAATTACCATACTGTTTTCCATAGTGGCTGTATGATATAGCTTGGGTATGTGTCCCCTCTAAATCTCATGTGGAATTGTAATCCCCAATGTTGGAGGTGGGGCCTGGTGGGAAGTAATTGGATCATGGGAGTGGTTTTCTCATAAATGGTTTAGCACCATTCCCTTGGTGCTATCCTCATGATGGTGAGTGAGTTCTCATGATATCTGGTCCTTGAAAGTGTGTGGGCTGGGTGCGGTGGCTCATTCCTGTAATCCCAGCACTTTGGGAAGTCAAGGTGGACAGACTACCTGAGGTCAGGAGTTCAAGACCAGGTTGACCATCATGGTGAAACCCTGTCTCTACTAAAAATACAAAATTAGCTGGGCGTGGTGGCAGGCACCTGTAATCCCACCTACACGGGAGGCTGAGGCCGGAGAATCACTTGAAACCGAGGTGGAGGTTGCAGTGAGCTGAGACTGCACCATTGCTTTCCAGCCTGGACAACAAGAGTGAAACTCCGTTTCAAAAAAAAAAAAAAGAAAGCGTGTGGCACCTCCCCACGCCCCCCACTCTCTCTCTTGCTCCTGCTTTCACCATGTAAAGTGCCTGCTCCTGCTTTGCCTTCCACCATGAATAAAAGCTCCTTGAGGCCTCCCTAGAAGCTGAGCAGGGCCATGCTTCCTATAAAGCCTGCAGAACCATGAGCCAATGAAACCCGTTTTCAAGTTACCCACTCTCAGGTATTTACAGCAATGCAAGAATGATCTAATACATTGTACCATTTTACATTCTCACCAACAGTGCACAAAGGTTCAAATTTCTCCACATTCCTGGCAACATTTGTTATGTTTTTTTTCGTTACATTAACCATCCTATTGAGTGTGAGGTGATATCTCATTGCGTGTTTTTTTGTTTTTTTGTTTTCGCTTTTGTTTTTGTTTTTCAGACAGAGTCTCACTGTCACTCAGGCTGGAGTACAGTGGTGTGATCTCAGCTCACTGTGACCTTCGCCTCCCAGGTTCAAGTGATTCTTGTGCCTCAACCTCCCAAGTACCTGGGACTACAGGTGCGTGCCACCATGCCCAGCTAATTTTTGTATTTTTTGGTAGAGACGGGGTTTCACCATGTTGGCCAGGCTGATCTCGAACTCCTGACCTCAAGTGATCCACCTGCTTCGGCCTCCCAAAGTGCTGGGATTACAGGCATGAGCCACCGTGCCCAGCCTCATTGTGGTTTTGACTAGCATTTCGTTAATGGCTAGTGATTTTGAACATCTCTTCATGTGCTTGTTGGCCCCAGCAGCACAAGAGGTATGGAGCAGATCAGAATAGCAGGGTAATGGTTCTGAAAACGAAACTGTCATTGGAACTAAAGCCTACAAAAGTAGATCAGATCTTTACTAAATCTAACAGGATAACTACTTGCCCAAATTGATTAAACAGAATCAAGATTCTCTGAAACATAATAACTAAAATATCCAAGGTACAACTGAAAATCACTTGTCATACCAAAAACCAAGAAAACCAAAATCTGAAGGAGAAAAGACGATCAACTAATGCAAATACAAGGATGAATCACATGTTGGAATTATCTGACAAAGACTTTAAAACATGCTTCACAAAAAGGCTTTGCCAATCAATTATAATTCTCTTGAAACAGTATATTTTATTATTTATTTATGTTTTTTTTGAGACAGAGTCTCACTCTTGGCGCCCAGGCTGGAGTGCAATGGCATAATCTTGGCTCACTGCAACCTCTGCGTCCCAGGTTCAAGCAATTCTCCTGCCTCAGCCTCCTGAGTAGCTGGGATTACAGGCTGGGCCATCATGCCCAGCTAATTTTTTGTATTCGTAGTAGAGACGGGGTTTCACCATGTTGGCCAGGCTGGTCTTGAAATCCTGACCTCAGGTAATCCACCCTCCTTGGCCTCCCAAAGTGCTGGGATTACAGGTGTAAGCCACTGTGCCTGGCCTGAGCCACCATGCCCAGCTGAAACAGTATACTGTAAACTTAAAAACTGCTAGGAGAGTAGATGCTAAATGTTCTCCCACACACGAAAACATAAGTTTCTAAGATAACTATTGGGGAAGAACAAAAAAAGAAGCATGTGCGGTAATAGATATGTTAATTAGCTCGATTTAATCGTTTCACAACATATACATATATTAAAACATCACGTTGTAGACCATAAATATATACAATTTGTATTTTTCAATTAAAAATAATTTAAAAAATAATCTGGCTGGGAGCGGTGGCTCACGCCTGTAATCCCAGCACTTCGGGAGGCCAAGGTGGGTGGATCACGAGGTCAGGAGTTCGAGACCAGCCTGACCAACATGGTGAAACCCCGTCTCTACTAAAAATACAAAAATTAGCCAGGCATGGTGGTGGGCACCTGTAATCCCAGCTACTCAGGAGGCTGCGGCAGGAGAATTGCTTGAACCCGGGAGACGGCGGGTCCAGTGGGCTGAGATTGCCACTGTACTTCAGCCTGGGCGAAAGAGTGAGACTCTGTCTTAAAACAAAAAAATTAAATAATAATAATAAGAATCCATGGGTCAAAGACGGAGTCTCAAAGGAAAAAATTTTCAAAACAACTATAAGTACATATATACATCCTTTATATATATGAATATACAGAATAATAAGAACACTACATACAACTTTATACTTATAACTTCAACAAATTAGAAGATATGGATGAAATCTTTGAAAATCACAAACTAGCAATACTCTGCTAAGATAAAACAGGCAATCTGAATAGTCCTACAACTATTAAATAAATTGAATTTATCATTAAAAAGCTCCCAAAAAGAAATCTCCAGGTTCAGACAGTTGCTTTGGAGAAGTTTACTAAACATTCATATGATGTTTTACAGAATTTCTTCCAGAAAACAGAAGAAAAGACAACACTTCTCAATTGACTTTATAAGGCCAGTATCACTCTGACACTAAAACAAGACTAGGGTGACACAACAAAGAAAATACAAATCAATATCTTTCATGAACTTAAATGAGAAAATTGTTAACTAAATTTTAGCAAATCAAATCCAACCCAACAATGAATAAAAAGCATAACATACCATGGCTAAGTGGGATTTATTCTAGGTATAAGAAGCTAATTTAATATTTATAAATAGTTCAATGTAATATATTATATAAATACGATAAATAAGAAAAATAATATGATCACATCAACACTCATTGATATTCAAAAAAAAAAACCTCCCAGAGCATTAGAGAGGGGAACTCCCTCAACCTCATAATATAAAGTATCTACAAAATTCCTAGAGTTGGCCGGGCACGGTGGCTCACGCCTGTAATCCCAGTACTTTGGGAGGCCGAGGCGGGTGGATCCCGAGGTCAGGAGATCGAGACCATCCTGGCTAACACAGTGAAACCCCGTCTCAACTAAAAATACAAAAAATTAGCCAGGCGTGGTGGCAGATGCCTGTAGTCCCAGCTACTAGGGAGGCTGAGGCAGGAGAGTGGTGTGAGCCTGGGAGGCGGAGCTTGCAGTGAGCCGAGATTGCTCCACTGGACTCCAGCCTAGGGCACAAAGCAAGACTCCGTCTCGGGGGGAAAAAAAAAAAAAAAAAAAAAAATTCCTAGAGCTAACATCATATGTAATGTTAAAAGACTGAATGCTTTCCCTCCAAAATGGGGAAAACACAGGATGCCCACTTTTACCACCCTTATTCAACATAGTATTAGAAGTTCTTGCCACTCCAATAAGGCAAGAAAAAGAAATAAAAGGCATAGATTACAAAATAAAAAGAAAATTATCTATTTGTCGATAATTTGTTTATAAGCAGGAATCTCTAAGAAAAAAATAACTAGTACTAATATGCAAGTTGAATAAGATCACAAAATATAGAATTAATATATAAAATTAACTATACTCCAATATAAAAATGCAATGCCATTTACAAATGCTCCAAAGAAAATGAAATACTTAGGTATAAAAGTAACAAAACTTATACAGATTCTGTATGATGAAAATTGTAAGATGCTAATAAAAGAAATCAAGGAAAACAAAAATATTTGGAGAGGCATGCTATGTTCATGCTTTGGAAGACTGAATAGAATAAAGGTGTTCTCTCTTACTTCATCTATAGGCTTAACACAATTCCCATGAAAATCTCAGCAAATTTTTTGTAGATATAGACAAGCGTTTCTAAAACTTATATGGAAAGAAAAAGGTCCTAAGGATAGCCAAAATAATTATGAAAAATAACACAGTGGGAAGAATCACTCCTTCCAATGTTAAGGTTTACTGTATACCTGCAGCCATCATGAAAAGTGGCACTAAAAGAGAGATGGTCACAAAGATCAATGCAACAGAACAGAGAATGCAGAAAGAGAGCCACACAAATGTGCACAACTAATTTTTGACAAAGGTGAAAAAGCTATTCACTTGAGAAGGGATAACTTTTAAATAAATGCTATGGGCATCCATAGAAAAAAAAGAACCTTGATCTAAATCTCGTAACTTTACAAAAATGAACACAAAATGAACCACGAACTTAAACGAAAAATGTAAAACTATAAAATTTCTGGCCAGGCACAGTGGCACATGCCTGTAATCCCAGCACTTTGGGAGGTAGAGGCGGGCAGATCACCTGAGGTCAGGAGTTTGAGACCAGCCTGGCCAACATGGTGAAACCCCGCCTCTACTAAAAAAAAAAAAAAAAATACAAAAATTAGCTGGGTGTGGTGGCATGGGCCTGTAATTCCAGCTGCTTGCAAGGCTGAGGCAGGAGAATTGCTTGAACCTGGGAGGTGGACGTTGCAGTGAGCTGAGATTGCCCCATTGCACTCCAGCCTGGGTGACAGAGCAAGACTCCATCTCAAAAAAAAAAAAAAAAAAAGCTATAAAATTTCTAAAAAAGAACATTAGAGAAAATCTTAAGGACCTTTGAGTAGGCAAACAGTTCTTAGACATGACACTAAATACTCATACACACACCAAAAACACAATTCATAAGAGAAAAGAAGATAAACTAGACCTCATCAAAATTAAAAACTTTTGCTCTGCAAAGACCCTGTTACCAGGGATAAAAAGACAAACTACAGGGCAACCTGCTGGGGTCCCCTTCCATGCTGTGGAAGCTTTGTTCTTTCGCTCTTCACGATAAAGCTTGCTACCGCTCAAAAAAAGACAAATTACAGACTGGGAGAAAATATTTGCCGGTCATAAATCCAACAAAGGCATTCTAAGATACAAAAAGGACTTTGAAAACTCAACAATATAAAACTAACCAAATTAGAAAATGGGCCAAAGGCATGGAGAGACATTTCACTGAGTAGGATAGACAGATGGCACACACAGATGTTCAACATTACTTGCCATTAAGGAAATTCAAATTAAAACCACAGTAAGATATAATTACTCACCTATTAGAATGGCTAGAATGAAAAACAATTAGAACACCAAGTGCTGGCTATGATTAGAGAAACTGGATCACACATACATTGCCGGTAAGAATGTAAGACTGTACAAACATTGTCGACAATAATTTGGCAGCTCCTTGAAAAACTAAAAATGGACTTATTACACCACCCAGCAACTACACTCTTGAGCATTTATTGTAAACATAAACAAATGAAGACTTGTTTTCATGTACAAGTTTGTACATGAATGTAAAAAACAAAAACCCATATATATGTGTATGTGTATATGAAATAAAAGAAAAAAAGCCATTTTCAAAAGGACAAGTATTGCAGGATTCTATTTATGTAACATTCATGAAATTACATAATTAAACAGAGAACAGAACAGTGGTTGCCAAGGTGTATTAGTCTGCTCTCATGCTGCTGATAAAGACATACCCAAGGACTGGGTAATTTATAAAGAAAACGGTTTAATGGACTCACAGTTCCACGTGGCTGGGGAGGCCTCCCAATCATGGCAAAAGGCAAACGAGGAGCAAAGGCATATCTTACATGACAGCAGACAAGAGAGAATGAGAGCCAAGTGAAAGGGGAAACCCCTTATAAAACCATCAGATCTTGTGACACTTATTCACTACCACGAGAACAGTATGGGGGAAAATGCCACCATGACTCAATTATCTCCCACCTGGTCCCTCCCACAACACGTGGGAATTATGGCAGCCTACAGTTCAAGATGAGATTTGGGAGGGGACGCAGCCAAACCATATCACAAGGGTTAGGAAAAAGAGAAATGGGATAAGTATAGCTCTAAAGGGGTAACACAAGGGAGTCTTGTGAGGTATTGAGTATTTTGGCTATTGTGGTGGTGACACAAGGCTACATGTGATAAAACTGCATAGAGCTATAAATATACACACAGAAATGAGTGCATGTATAACTGGTGAAATCTGAGTAAGTTCTATGAATTATAGCAATGTCAATTTTTTGGTATGGTATTGTACTATAGCTGAGTAAGGTATTAATCCTGGGGGAAGCTGCAAAGGGGGTGCACAGGACTCCCCTGTACCTTTCTTTGCAACCTCTTGTGAATCCATAATTATTTCAAAATAAAAAGTCTTTTTTTAAAGAAAATCCATGCCGGGCGCGTTGGCTCAAGCCTGTAATCCCAGCACTTTGGGAGGCCGAGGCGGGCGGATCACGAGGTCAGGAGATCGAGACCATCCTGGCTAACACAGTGAAACCCCATCTCTACTAAAAATACAAAAAATTAGCCGGACGTGTTGGTGGGCGCCTGTAGTCCCAGCTACTCGGGAGGCTGAGGCAGGAGAATGGCGTGAACCCCGGGGGGCGGAGCTTGCAGTGAGCCGAGATCGCGCCATTGCACTCCCGCCTGGGAGACAGAGCAAGACTCCGTCTCAAAAAAATAAAAATAAAAATAAAAATAAAGAAAATCCATGCCAAGGAAAAGGCCTACCTAGGTATAAAAAAACTAGTAAAGGAATGTTATCTTTACATTAAAACATGTATGAGAATATGTATCGTTTTTCCATGATTCCTCTCTATTAGTTTCCTAGGGCTGCCATTAACAAAGTCCCACAAACTGGGTGGCTTAAAACAACACAAATGTATTCTCTCACAGTTCTGTAGCACTTGATTGATTGATTGATTGATTGAGACAGGGTCTTGCTCTGTTACCCAGACTAGAGTGCAATGGCAGAATCATGGCTCTCTGCAGCCTTGACCTCCCAGGCTCAAGCAATACTCTCAACTCAGCCCCTTGAATAGATGGGACTATAGGTAGCATGCCACCATGCTAGGCTAATTTTTTTTTTTTTGGTCTCACTATATTGCCCCGACTGGTCTCAAACTCCTAGGCTCAAGCAATCCTTCCACTGTGGCCTCCCAAAGTGCTGGGATTACAGGCGTGAGCCACCACGTTCAGCCTATAGCACTTCAGTGAGTCACAGACATCATCAAAGAACTCTATCTAGCCTGTAGAATGGATCTGCCCCTGGCCTACAGCACCCCAAACTTTCCTGGTTGATCTCCTTCCTTGTCAGTCATCCCTCTGCCATCTCTACTTCCTCAGTATAGTCATATATTACTTTCTCTAACTTTCCTAATTTCTAATCAACACTATTTTTTTGCCTAGTGATTCTATTAGAACATCTATCCATGTATTGTTGATCCCCTGTTAGATGGAAAATGTCCCTATAACACTTTAAAAATGTATTCCCATCACCTAGCAAAGCAACTTGTATGGATCTTTTATCTATTTATTTAGAGACAGCATCTTGCAGTGTCACCTAGACTGGAGTAAAGTGGTACAATCTTGGCTCACTGTAGCCTCAAACCCCTGGGCTCAAGTGATCTCCCATCTCAGTCTGCTGAACATCTGGGACTAGAGGCATGTGCCACCATGCCTGGTGAATTTTTTAATTTTTAATTTTTTGTAAAGACAGGGCTTTTGCTATGTTGCCCAGACTGGTCACAAACTCCTAAGCTCAAGTAATCCTCCCACCTGAGCCTCCCAAAGTGCTGAGATTACAGGTGTGAGCCACTGAGCCCAGCCTGAATCTTTTAAAAAATTAATAAGCAGGCTGGGCACAGTGGCACATGCCTGTAATCCTAGCACTTTGGGAGGCCGAGGTGGGAGGATTGCTTAAGGAGGTTGAGACCAGCCTGGGCAATATAGCGAGACCTCATCTCTGCAAAAAATTTGAAAATTAGCCAGGCATGGTGGCGTGTGCCTGTAGTTCCAGCTACTCAGGAAATGTAGGTGAGAGGATTGCTTGAGCCAGGGAGGCAGAGGTTGCAGTGAGCTGAGTTTGCACCACTGCACTCCATCCAGCCTGAGTGATGGAGTGAAACCCTGTCTCAAAACAAACAAACAAAAATTAATAAACACTGTAGATTGTGTCCTTTGATGTACAGAAGTTTTTAGGTTTGATGTAGTCCCATTTGTCTATTTTTGCTTTTGTTGCCAGGGCTTTTGGTATTATACATAATAAATCATTGCCAAATCCAATGTCATGAAGCTTTTCTCCAATATTTTCTTCTAAGAGTTTTATTGTTTTAGCTCCCATGTTTAGGTCTTTGACCCACTCTGAGTTAATTTTTCTATATGGTGTAAGACAAGGGTACAACTGTATTCCTTTGCCTATGGATAATCCAATTTTCTCCATGGAAGTGTTGGCACCCTTGTCTAAAATCATTTGACTATTTATGCAAGGGTTTATTTCTGGGCTATTCTATTTCTTTAGTCTATCTTTATGCCAGTACCACACTGTTTGATTACTATATCTTTGTAATATGTTTTGAAATCAGGTTTTCCCTAAGTGTTTGGTTTAAAATAACCTTGCCAACCCAACATTCTGACCAGCTGACCTGCTCTCTGCAAGAGCCTCCTGTGCTTGCTCAGTCACCTGGGCACCATCTTCCTGTCTCTTCCCTCACAACCATCCAGGGCTCCTTCCCTTGCTCCAGTGAGGAGATTACGGCTGGCTTAGAAACAGAAAGTCCTAGTTATAAGAAAAGAAATTGAGATGAGATGGAAATGAATGTATCCAAATACAGTGATTTAGAACTGATTAAAATAAAAATAAATCACAGATAAAAATGGTACTTGATAAGGGATACAGAGGAAATAAAGGAGAAGAGATGAAACACTCATATTCAGATGAACATAGGATCACAACAAGGCAAACAAATAGGCAATAAAATAGTACTTAAATTTATGTAAGGTTTCTCTTTTTTGCTGTGAGGGAAAAAAAGGAAGCTTCCTGAGATATTTATTCTTTTTTTTTTTTTTTTTTGAGACAGAGTTTTGCTCTTGTTGTCCAGGCTGGAGTGTAATGGCACAATCTTGGCTGACTGCAACCTCCACTTCACGGGTTCAAGTGATTCTCCTGCCTCAGCCTCCTAAGTAGCTGGGATTATAGGCGCACACCACTCTGCCTGGCTAATTTTTGTATTTTTAGTAGAAACGGGGTTTGGCCGATATTGGCCAGGCTGGTCTCAAACTCCTGACCTCAGGTGATCCACCCGCCTCAGCGTCCCAAAGTGCTGGGATTACAGGCATGAGCCACAGCACCCAGCCTCATATTTTTTTAATGTTAACTGTACAAAGTTCTTAAAAAATAACTTCCAAAGGCAAATCATTTAAAAGAGAGTACAGGTCAGGCGCGGTGGCTCACACCTCTAATCCCAGCACTTTGGGAGGCCAAGGCGGGTGGATCACTTGAGATCAGGAATTGGAGACCAGCCTGGCCAACATGGCGAAACCCTGTCTCTACTAAAAATACAAAAATTAGCTGGGCATGGTGGCGGGCACCTGTAATCCCAGCTACTCAGGAGGCTGAGGCAGGAGAATTGCTTGAATCTGGGAGGCAGAGGTTGCAGTGAGCCAAGATGTGCCATTGCACTCTAGCCTGGGTGACAAAAGTGAAACTCTGTCTCAAAAAAAAAATTAAAAAGGCCAGGTGCGGTGGCTCACACCTGTAATCCCAGCACTTTGGGAGGCCGAGGCAGGTGGATCACCTGAGGTCGGGAGTTTGAGACCAGCCTGACCAACATGGAAAAAACACATCTCTACTAAAAATACAAAATTAGCCAGGCGTGGTGGCACATGCCTGTAATCCCAGCTACTCGGGAGGCTGAGGCAGAAGAATCGCTTGAAGCTGGGAGGCAGAGGTTGCAGTGAGCCAAGATCACGCCATTGCACTCTAGCCTGGGCAATAAGAGCGAAACTCCATCTCAAAAATAAATTAATAAATAAAATAAAAAATGAAAGAGTACATTTATTATAGGAAATGGAGTGGTGCTCATTTGAGAATAGTAAATGAACCTTTATTACTCCAGCCTATCACTCTATTACCCAGGAAAGAAAAAAACTTCACTCCTGGAACCCATGTGTCTAGTTTTAATCTTATGCTAGTACACTGGCAGATTTAGTACAGTGGAAGTGAAACAAAAGAGAGAGTCTGCTTTGACAGTGTTATGCTTTAACATTGCAGATTTCCAATTCTGCCCCTTAAACATCAAGGAAGAGTTATTATAAGAAAGGACCAAAAGAACATGTAAGGATGGGGAAAATGAAAATGTACCTCCATTTAGCTGTGCTGGTTTCTACAATACATAAAGAGAAAATTCATCCAGTTATTTGAAAGCTAGCTCTAAATTAATAGGGGAGAAAGCAGAAATTCCAAGAAGTAGATTGTGAACTGTTAGAGGAATTCTGAATTGTCAGGTTCTTAATCTTTAGATAACTTTACCAAGTGACACCAAGTTGCTATAATTCTCCAACATCACCTCCTTGTACAAATTTTTCTGCGCTGGGTTCAGGCATTCCCATTCCTCCTGAGAGACATCTATATAGCCACATCTCTGAACATCACCAACTCCTAAAATGACAAATAATAGTACTAGTTTTGAAATTATAAGAAATGTTTTTAAAAAGAAAAGACAGGTGCTAAAAGAAGGTACTGCAAGAAAGGAGACAGTCTACTGAATATATAGGCTAAGCCTGGGACATGGGTCAAAGAGGAATTTAGTGTGACTGAAGCGGAGTGCCCATATGTTCTTAATTCATTTTCTGCAGACACATCTTCTTGTGTACGTGGGAAACTCCTGTTAATCAGTCATCTCAAAACTAAGAAAATAAGTAGAGGCTCCCAATTAAATTAAATAGTTAAAAACTTTTAAACCTTTCCAAAATGTCTTATTAAAATCTCTATCTTGAGAAAAAGAACTTGAAGATTTTTCTTCATGATTATGACTATCATGCCATAGGCATTTTTAGTTTTCCTACAAATTCTTTAGTACACATCTGGTGCAGACTATATTTTCCATAGATGGACACTGCCGTATCTTGCATCCCAAATATTCTTCTTCAGCGTAACCTTGACATCCCCCTTCCAATTGGCATAAAGGTCTGTGTCCCCTTCTCTTGAACCTGAAAGGACATCTGTGACTTAGTGAACCTATAGAATACGGCAGAAGTGATTATGTGACTTCCATGGTTAGATCACAAAAACGTCTCATATTTCTGCCTTACTTTCTAGGAATGTTCGTTCTGGAAACCCAGCCACCATGTTCCTAGGAAGCCTAACCAGCCCATGGGATAGCTCATGAGGAAAGGAACCAAGCCTCCCCAAACAACAGTCAGCAACAGCTTGCAAGCCATGTGAGGGAACTATCTTGAAAGTGGGTCATGTAGTTCCCAATCAGACCATTTCAGCTGATACCACATGGAACAGAGGTGAGCGATCCCTACTGAGCTCTGCTCAGATTGTGGATTTGCAAGCCCAACCATGATTGTTGTTTTAATCTACTAAATTTTGAGTTGGTTTATTATCTGGAAATAGTTATTGTAACTGTAATATGATTTTTATTGTTAGCATAACATTTGATTTTTTTTTCTTTTTAAGAGATGGGGTCTCACTATATTTCCCTGGCTGGTCTTGAGCTCCTGGGCTCAAGCAATCCTCCCACCTTGGCCTCCCAAAGTGCTGGGATTACAGGCATGAGCCACTGCACCCAGCCTCATTTAATCTTACAATAAGAGATTTTTTTATTTTTATTTTTTATTATGATCATTATTATTATTACCAGTTCTTTTTTATTATACTTTAGGTTTTAGGGTACATGTGCACAATGTGCAGGTTTGTTACATATGTATCCATGTGCCATGTTGATTTCCTGCACCCATCAACTCGTCAACAATAAGAGATTTAATAATTCTCAGCCGGGCGCGGTGGCTCACGCCTGTAATCCCAGCACTTTGGGAGGCCGAGGCAGGTGGATCACGAGGTCAGGAGATCGAGACCATCCTGGCTAACACGGTGAAACCCTGTCTCTACTAAAAAAATACAAAAAATTAGCCAGGTGTGGTGGTGGGCGCCTGTAGTCCCAGCTACTCGGGAAGCTGAGGCAGGAGAATGGCGTGAACCCAGGAGGCAGAGTTTGCAGTGAGCTGAGATCATGCCACTTCACTCCAATCTGGGCAATAGAGTGAGACTCCAACTCAAAAAATTAAATAAAATAAAATTTAAAAATAAAAATTTTTAAAGAATATTTTCCTTTATTATTTATAATCTGCTTTCTGGGAGTATTTTCCTTCATTGTGAGTCTCTTGAGAGCCTTGGAAGAACTGATCTGACATTTTTATAGCTGGAAACACTCAACTGTGTTTTTATTATTGAGGCTTCATTTTCTTGACACCTAAAGTGACTTTATCTTCCTCTGTCTCATATTTTCCTCTCCCTGAATTGACATCACCACAACAGGCCTAAGTCCAATTTCTTTTCCTATATACAGGACCTTTTATCTCTAAGCCAGATGTGATTTCCCCATTGAAGAAAAGGAGATAGCCGTGAATGTGTGGAGAGTAATGTGTTAAGGTGGCTCAAAGAAGAGGGAAGCCATTGCAGACAAATGCTCAGCTGATATGAAGAGTCAAAACTTCAAGGTATTGTTTGAGAAACTTTTCCCTCAGTGGCCAGTGGAGAGAACTGAGGTCCCTTCAGTCTGAGTTCCCAAAGACACCTCACCATCATCCCTCTGTGTCAGTGTGTCCATAGCTCCTTCTATAATTCTTCCAGTTTTAAGGAGGGAAGGATTAGCCTTGTAGAGTTTCTAATTATAAAAGAAATACATACTGAGCATTAAAATTAAGAAAACAGAGAATCCTATTCCACATAGCAAAGGAAACAACAGAATGAAGAGACAACCCAAAGATTAGGAGAAAATACTTGCAAATCATATATTGGATAAGGGGCTAATATCCAAAATGTAAAAGGAACTCAGACTTCTTAATAACAAGAATACAAATAACCGGCCGGGCGCCGTGGCTCACGCCTATAATCCCAGCACTCTGGGAGGCCGAGGCGGGTGGATCACGAGGTCAGGAGATCGAGACCATCCTCAGGGTTAGGTGAAACCCTGTCTCTACTAAAAAATACAAAAAATTAGCCAGGCGTAGTGGTGGGCGCCTGTAGTCCCAGCTACTCGGGAGGCTGAGGCAGGAGAATGGTGTGAACCTGGGAGGCGGAGCTTGCAGTGAGCCGAGATCACCCACTGCACTCCACCACTCCAGCCTAGGTGACAGAGTGAAACTCCATCTCAAAAAAAAAAAAAAAAAAAGAATACAAATAACCCTATTAAAAATGGGCAAAGGACTTATATACATTTCTCAAAAGAAGACATACAAATGGCCAACACACATATGAAAAATGCTAAACATCTCTAATCATCAGATAAATGCAAATTAAAACTACAATGAGGGGCCGGGAGCTGTGGCTCACGCCTGTAATCCCAGCACTTTGGGAGGCCAAGCTCGGCAGATCACGAGGTCAGGAGATCAAGACCATCCTGGCTAACACGATGAAACCCCGCCTCTAATAAAAACACAAAAAATTAATCAGGCATGGTGGTACGTACCTGTAGTCCCAGATACTTGGGAGGCTGAGGCAGGAGAATCGCTTGAACCCAGGAGGTGGAGGTTGCAGTGAGCCGAGATTTTGCCACTGAACTCCAGCCTGGGCGACAGAGTGAGACTCCATCCCCCCCAAAAAAAAACCACAATGAGATATTACTGTGCACCTGTTAGACACCTGCTATTACAAACAAAGATGAAAGATTAGTGTTGGTGAGGATGTAGAGAAAAGGAACACTGTTGAGAGCACTGTAAATTACTATAGCCTTTTTGGAAAACAGTGTAGAGCTTCCTCAAAAAACAAAAAATAGAATTACCATATGAGCCAGCAATCCCACAAGGAATTGACATCAGTATGTCAAAGATGTCTGCACTCCCATGTTCACTGTAGCATTATTCACAATAACTAAGATATGGAAACAAGCTAAGTGTCCATCAATGGATGAATGGATTTTTTAAATGGAGGATATATATACAGTGGAATACTATTCAGCCTTAAACATGAAATTCTGTCATTTGCAACAACATGGGTAAACCTAGAGGATATTATGTTAAGTGAAATAAGCCAGACACAGACAAATACCGTATGATCTCACTTATGTGGAATCTAAAAGTTGAACTCTTAGAAGTAGAGAGTAGGAGGGTGGTTACCAAAGGCTGCGGAGTGGGGATGTGGTGGATGGGGAAAGGGGAAATGCTGGTTAACAGGTACAAAGTTTCGTTTAGATAGGAAGAATACATTCGGCTGTTCTTTTGCCCAACACAGTGACTGTAGTTACTGTATTGTATATTTCAAAATAGCTAAAAGATAGGATTTTATATGTTCTTACCACAAAGAAATGGTAAATATTTGAGGTGATGGATATGCTAACCAGCCTGATTTGATCATTCCATCATGTATTGATGCATAGAAATATCACATTGTACCATATAAACATATAAACATTATACCATATAAACATTATTGTACAAATATATACATCAATATACAATTGTACATACAATATGTACAATTATTGTACAAATATATACAATTATTACTTGTCAATTAAAAATTTCAAAAAAGAAATCTAAAATAACAGTTGCCCCCTATGAGCATCTCACGATAAATCCCTTTACTCTCCTCTACATACACTGAGTATTAAAAACAGAATCGGCTGGAACATTGTTGCTGTTCTGAAACCTGTCTTTCTCATTTAACACAAGTGAACATTTTTCTTTGTCAACAAGTAGTGGTAAACATCATCCATTCTAATGGCTGTATTTTTTAATAGGTGGAGTTGTATCTTCAGGGCAGATTCCTAACAGTGGAATGGCTGGGTCACAAGGGAAATATGTAGATAGTTTTTGTACATGTTGTCAAATTTCCCACCATAAGGGTTGTGCCGGTTTGTTTTCCCACCAGCAGTATATGAGACTGCCTGATTTCTTGTACATTCATTACTGTGGCTGCTCTAACAAGTTACCACAAACTTGGTAGCTTTAAACAATAGTTTACTCTCTCACATTCTGCAGGCCAGAACTCCAAAAATCTAGACATCAGCAGGGCTGGAGCGCTCCTAGAGATTCTAGGGGAGAATCCTCACTTTGCCTCTTTTTCTGGTGGCTGTAGCCATTCCTTGACCATTCCTTGACATTCCTGGCCCCATCACTGAGATTTCCACCTCCAGGGTCACATTGCTGCCTCTTCTTCCACTGTCTGCCAGTCTCCTTGTGTCTCTTTTAAGGATGCTTGTCACTGGATTTAGGACCTACCCAGACAATCCAGGATGAACTACTCATCTCAAAATTCTTAATTTCATCTGCAAAGACCCTCTTTCCAAATTAAGTAACATTCACAGTTTCCAGAGATTAGGACATGGACATATCTTTTTGCAGGGTCATCAGTCAGCTGACTATATCCTGTCTCATCAACAGAATATGTTGTTATACTTTTTAATTTTTGTCATCTTGATAGGTTAAAAATGGTCTCAGTATTCCCCCTCTCCCACCACCAAGAGACAGGGTCTTGCTCTGTTGTCCAGGTTAGAGTGCAGTGGTGCAATTATAGCTCACTGTAACCTCAACCTCCTGGCCTCAAGCAATCCTTCCACCTCAGGCTCCCAAAGCACTGGGATTACACGTGTAAGCCATCTCACCTGGCCTGTCTCCATATTGTTTTAATTTATATTTCTCTTTTTACACATTTAAGGGTCCCTTTTACATATATTTTGTGAATTGTTAATTTCTCTTACCCATCTTTTCTGTCAGGTTTTTGGGTCTTTCCCTTGACATTAAGAGGAGTTTTGTTTTGTTTCGTTGAGACAAGGTCTCACACTGATGCCCAGGCTGGAGTGCAGTGGTGTAATCACGGCTCACTACAGCCTTGACTTCCAGGGCTCAAGTGATTCTCCCACCTCAGCCTCCCAAGTATCTGGGACTACAGGCACACAACCACACCCAGCTAATTTTTTGTATTTTTTTGTAGAGATGGAGTTTCACCATGTTGCCCAGGCTGGTCTTGAACTCCTGGGCTCAAGCGATTGGCCCACCTTGTCCTCCCAAAGTGCTGAGATTACAAGCTCTGAGCCACTGCATCTGGCCAAGTTTTTTTTTTTTTTTAAATTGGGAATTGTTATAGACTGATTTGTTCCCCCTCCAGTTCATATGTTTAATATTATTAACTACAGGCATCGTGTTATGCAATAGAACACCAGAACTTATTCCTCTCATATAACTGAAACTTTGTATACACTGATCAACCTAACTCCTAATTTCTAGTAGTATAAGACTTAAGACATACAACCAGATATGTGTAGAGAGAGTGAACAAGAGGGAATTAACAAAATAATTACATGATAAAGGGTGGGTGCTATGGCTCACACTTGTCATCCCAGCACTTTCAGAGGCTGAGAGACAGGGGGATCACTTGAGGCCAGGAATTTAAGATCAGCCCAGGGAACATAGTGAGACCCCATCTCTATAATTTTTTTAAATTGTCTGGGTGTGGTGGTGGTATGCACCTGTAGTCCTAGCTACTTGCGGAGCTGAGGCTGAGGTGGGAGGATTGCTTGAATCTAGGAGTTTGAGGTGGCAGTGAGCTATGATAGTGTCACTGCCACTCTAGCCTGGAGGACAGAATGAGACCCTGTCTCAAAAAAAAAAAAAAAAGGTTAAATTACAAGCTACTACTATGTACAGCAACATGGATATAATGTTATCTATATGTATCTATATATACAGAAATAATGTTGAGCAAAGGAGGTCAGACACAAGAGTACATACTATATGATTCCACCTATATAAAGTTCAAAGCCAAACCAAACTATTCTATTATAGAGGTCAAACTAATGGTTAACTTTGAGGTATAAATTGGAAAGAGATATGAGGGAGCCTTTTGGGATGTTGGAAATTTTCTATATCTTTAATGGCGGTTGCATGGGTTTTTTTTTTATTATTTTATTATTTTTTTGAGACGGAGTCTCACTCTGCTGCCCAGGCTGGGGTGCAGTGGCACCATCTTGGCTCACTGCAAGCTCCACCTCCCGGGTTCACACCATTCTCCTGCCTCAGCCTCCCGAGTAGCTGGGACTACAGGCGCCCGCCACCACGCCCGGCTAATTTTTTGTATTTTTAGTAGAGATGGGGTTTCACCATGTTAGCCAGGATGGTCTCGATCTCCTGACCTCGTGATCCGCCCACATCAGCCTCCCAAAGTGCTGGGATTACAGGCGTGAGCCACCATGCCCGGCTGGGTTTATTTTTTTAAAAAGCCAGCAAGCTATAATTTTAAAATTTGTGCTTCCTCGCTCTCTGTCTCTCTCTCTCTCTGTGTCTGTGTGTGTGTGATTTCATGTGTTCATTTCTTTTACTCACTTTTTCTGTCGGGTTTTTGGGTCTTTCCCTCGATTTTAAGAGTTTTTTGTTTTTGTTTTTTTGAGGGATAGTCTCACTCCAACGCTCAGGTTGGAGTGCATTGGCACAATCACGGCTCACTACAGCCTCAATCTCCTTGGGCTCAGGTGATCCTCCCATCTCAGCCTCCCAAGTAGCTAGGACTACAGGTGCACCACCAAACCCAGCTAATTTTTTGTATTTTTAGTAGATATGGGGTTTCACCATATTGCCCAGGCTGGTCTCAAACTCCTGGGCTCAAGTGTTCCACCCATCTCAGCCTCTGAAAGTGCTGCGATTACAGGGATGAGCTATTCACACTCAAAATAAATGGCATATCTGCATTTTTAAATCACATTTTTCTACCTACAAAACCAATTTTCTTTCACTTCTGGTTTTTGTTTCTGAAGCTCATATTTTATTACACTGAATGAAACCTGTGCATGGGTAATTCATTTAAATAAACACAATTTCTACTGGATTGGTGGATTTAAAAGACTAATGATGGCCAGGTGCGGTGGCTCACGCCTGTAATCCCAGCACTTTGGGAGGCCGAGGCAGACTGATCACAAGGTCAGGAGATCGAGACCATCCTGGCCAACATGGTGAAACTCCATCTCTACTAAAAACCAAAAATTAGCCATGCGTGGTGACATGCACCTTGTAGTCCCAGCTACTTGGGAGGCTGAGGTGGGGGAATTGCTGGAACCTGGGAGGCGGAGGTTGCAGTAAGCCGAGATCATGCCACTGCACTCTAGCCTGGCAACAGAGTGAGACTCTGTCTCAAATAATAATAATAAAATATAATAATAATAATAATAAAAGACTAATGATATCATATAGTAGTGAATAGACATTCTCATAGTATGTTGTATATTGGTGCAAACTTAATCAGGGCAATTGATATAGATGTGTAAACAGGTTTTAACTATGAAAGCCTCATTCTCAGCAAAATATCTAAGACTCTATCCAAAAGATACAATTCACATGTGCACAGAAAGGCATATGCAGTAAAACATTGCATATAATGGGAAAAAGCTGGAAAGAACTTACATATACAAACAAAACAGTGCAGCCATTAAAAGATCATGACACAGTTCATAATTTAGTGACATGAAAATTTGTTCACTATATTTTGTTAGAAGAAACAAGTAGATTTCAAAACAATTGTTATATAACCCTGTTTTGAATGAAAAAGTCCTATAAGCCTATATCCATGCACTTATTCACAAATGAGGCGAAGTGATTTGGAATAAAATGTTCAAAGTGCTTTACTTTAAGCTTTTTAAATATTCTCCAATCTTCTGAATTAAGAATCTACTAATTTTACAATGAGAGAAATCTGCTTTGAGAGCAGAAAAAATAATAATAAAAGGAGATATGTGTATGATACATGGAATGCAATGTTGAAATGGTCTGAATTCTGGCTGAAGAGACCCAAACTTTCTTCATAGACATTCCAGAGCACTAATTCAAATACTGTCTTAAAGGTCCTAAATCTAGAATCCTAAGATTTTATACACAATGAGTTCCTCTTATTAGTTGCCTCTCATTTACCTGGGCACAGAACTGCTGTTAACCAACCTCTTCACAAACTATTGCTCCAAGAAGGAAATCACATCTGGTTTGGACATAAATTAATAGGGTAATTAATAATAAACCCTTCACATAGGCAAAGAAATGGAATTTTGGTCTGATGTGGCTATGGAGAATTGAGACCATTTCTTAATGATCAAGCAGAAAGAAGTCGAGAAAGTATTCTGAAGGATTAGGGTGATAACACTTTAGAAATAACACAGGAGAGACGCCCATTTCCAACTCTAGGAATCTTAAACCAGTCCTTCAGAAAATTACCTAAGAACCCTGAAGATTCCCTAATCAATCAGGGTGAAGAAAGTAAGATGTTCCCAGAATACAGAATTTGAACTGGAAAGGGGAAAACAGATGTAAAAAGGGAGACCCAGCTGGCCGTAGTGGCTCATGCCTGTAATCCCAACACTTTGGGAGACTGAGGCAGGCAGATCACCTGAGGTCAGGAGTTTGAGACCAGCCTGGCCAACTTGGCGAAACCCCATGTCTACTAAAAATACAAAAATTATCCGGACATGGTGGTGGGCACCTGTAGTCCCAGCTACTCGGAAGGCTGAGGCAGGAGAATCCCTTGAACCTGGGAGGCGGAGGTTGCATTGAGCCGAGATCACGCCACTGCACTCCAGCCTGGGTGACAGAGCAAGACTCGATCTCAAAACAAAAAAAAAGGGGAGACCCAATTGGCTAGTTAAATAAATGTAGGTAGGTGTTATATCACACCCCTGAATAATTCCTCTGAATGGGGGAGGGGGGTGTCAGTCATCTGTACTCCACCCAGAAGTCAATGCCACATTTCTGAGTCTACATACCTGTGAAATGATAGGAACCCATGTGCCCATAAGGTCCTGGAGGGGAATGTAAAGTTGGTCAAGACATGGGAGCTAGACAGCAAGGAAAAGGAATTGCAAAGAGAAGTTAGTAGTTAAATAAATTACCACATATCCATGTAAGTTGTAGAAAATAGTTAAGGAATATTTTCAAGATACTGTATCGGAGAAATCACTTTACAAAACAGGTTGAACAATACAATTATATCGATATGGTCATTTAAAAAGTCTGGAAAGTTAAACACCTGTTTCAGTTATCTATTGCTATATAACCACTTCAAAAGTTTATGGCTTAAAACAAAAAATAATTAGCTCATTATTTGGGGGGGGGGTTGGCAATTTGGGCTTGGCTTGCCTGAGTGGTTCTTCTGCTGATCATATTCATATGACAGCTGTCAGCTGTTGGCTTGGTGGAGGCTGGATGGTCCAAGATGGTCTCCCTGAAATTTCTGGCCATTGTTGCTCACTGGACCTCTCTCTCCAGGTGATCTTTAATCCGCAAGCAAGTTGCTCTTAGCCTTCAGTCATGGTGGTCTCAGGGCAGGAAAAGGGGAAGAGAAAAAGCTGCAAGACTTCCTGAAGCTTTGTCTCAGAAGTCTCACAATATCACTTCCACCACATTCTATTAGTCAAAGCACCTCACAAGGCCCTGCCTAATAGTAACCTAATCACTGACTAGCATTTCAGGAGGAGAAAAAAATACTCCCTTTCTGAAAAACAAAATCAAAGAGAACAAAAATAGAAAATACAACAAAACTTCCTTGACCTTAGTTTTCAGATATGCTCAGCAATGGTTCCCTTTCCTCGGGGCTCTTACAGAACCTCAAGGCAAGGGAGAAGGGGTAAGGAATCATGAGACATCAGACCTTTCTTGGAACCCAGATTGGCTAAATTGGAAAAAATTATTCCCACCACACAAGCTCTCATCATCTACCATACACATAATCAGATGGAAGTAAAAGGGAGATGGGAGTACTGCTAACCCTTCTTAGTATTCAAGGGAAAGGCCAGGGTCACTGATATCCAGGACTGGGGACTTTCTCTAAATTCACATAAGTCTCCTGGGGAGACAGCTCTGGGAATGATGTGGATCACATGGAACCTGACCTCTGAGAATTCCCAAGGGAGAGCCTCTGACGAAGGAATCCTACTCCTAGGTTCTCCCCATCACGTCTTCCCAGAACTCTGCCTAAGGGACACTTACAACTCGAAAAGCCCCATTCCGAAAACAGGTCTGTGCTTTTTCTGTTTGCAGATTTTATTCCACCACTCGATTATCCCTTCCCTTTTTGATGGCCATTTCACTGCAGCTGGGGTCTATACGGCTATAAAGCGGGAGAAAAAAGGAAGCTGGGAACTCAGAGATGCAGAGCCCAAGAAACAATCGAGTCTAAAACTGCCGCTTAGGTGGGCACTCCGCCAGGATCCCGTGTCAAACACCAGGCTGAGAACTGGGGACGGGGGTGCCCTGAGAAGACAACGCGGGCCATGCTTCATTGCAAGATGACTCTGCTTAACATAGGCATGGATCATAGTCCTCACAGGCACATGGGGGAGATCTTCGACAGACCCCTCAGTCCCAACATTAAACACAGCACTGCAGAAATGAAGCTTTACCCGTTACACACACAACACCATAGACTTAAAGGCTCTTCCATCACACTAGGCCACAGCAGCACTGTCATGATGGAAGGTCTCAAACCCTACAGTGTCACACAACCCGCATGACAGCCAACCACGGCCACCCAAAGGTCCCGCATCCGAGCAGGGACAGGAACACAATCACGCACCTGTCGCAGCCTCCTCGCCGCGCACACCGCCGCCTTGTCCTGGCGTCAAACAACTGACACACGCACACGCGCATACACTGGCCCGAGCTACTACGGCCCTGCACACCCTGTCTGCGTCCCGGGAGCTCGAGGCTTCCTCACCGTGAGCGCCGCCCGCATCCCAGCCACGCACTGTGAGAACTTGGAAGGGGAACCGTAGATCAAAGTTCGAAAACGGCCCGGGCGCCTGTGGGAAATGTAGTCCAAGGCCGGAAACGCCCGGATGTGGAGAAGGCGCGCGTAGCCCGTGGGCAGCAGGAACGCGCCGTGGAGACACCTGGGAGGGATCGTCCGCGCGGGAGTGCGCATGCGCAGACGCCCGGCCGGCGACCGAAGGTGAGGCTGGCTGGTTCGGCGGGCGCGGAGGAGGCGGGTGACGGTGTGACCCGTAGGGAAGGCTGAGGAGGGAGGCGGGAGCCTGGGCTGGGGAAAGCAAGAAGGGAAGAGAAGCAACCTGGGACGAGGAGTTGGCTGGAGGAAAGTGCGAGTCCGGGCCCCAGAGAAGTCTGGGAGGGAAGCAGGAACCAGAGCGCGGGCCGGGGAGCGCCTGAAGAAGGAAACCGGTTGCCCGAGACGGGGGGGTGAGCTCCCCAGTGGCAGGAATTTCGTCTGATTTTCGTCCCCCGGCTCCTGGAGCACGGCCTGGCACAGAACAGGCGCTCCGTGTGTGTGTGTGTGTGTGTGTGTGTGTGTGTGTGTGTGTGTGTGTGGCTTTTCGTACCTGTCCTGTGTGTTGTGTGGTAGGGGAATGTGTTATTCTGTGTGACGTTGTGGAACCGGTTGTTTATGAAAGTGATAGGGTCCCTGCGTGTCTTAAGTTTTAATTTAAATTGGGTGCGAGTCGATTTGTGTTTGAGCCTGTGTCCGACTCTGGAGAGGCGACAATGAGGGCATTGTGAGTTAAAGGTTGTTACTTTTTCTAGAAGTATAGGTTCTGTGAAATTGTGCACGACGTGGGGGCCTATGGGATTATGACTATATAGTGGATGATACAGCTATGAATATGCCTAAGTTTTAAAGTATTTGGTGTACACGACCTATGATGACTGAATGTGGCACACTGTGTGACTTAGGTGGAGTGCTTGAGAAACCGAGTGCTGACTAAAGTATGCATTGTTTAGATTGATTTATGAGTATTGGGCATTTTATATATGCCTGTAGAATTTGACTCTGGTAATTAGACAAGTAAAATAAGTAATGATTTTTTTTTTTTTTAATGGAGAGGAAGAGGCAAAATAATTTTCAGAAGGTAAGATTGGGCCCATGCGGGCCGGGCGCGGTGGCTCACGCCTGTAATCCCAGCACTTTGGAAGGCCGAGGCGGGCGGATCACGAGGTCAGGAGATCGAGACCATCCTGGTTAACACGGTGAAACCCCGTCTCTACTAAAAATACAAAAAATTAGCCGGGCGTGGTGGCGGGCGCCTGTAGTTCCAGCTACTTGGGAGGCTGAGTCAGGAGAATGGCGTGAACCCGGGAGGCGGAGCTTGCATTGAGCCGAGATCGTGCCACTGCACTCCAGCCTGGGTGGCAGAGCAAGACTCCGTCTAAAAAAAGAAAAAGATTGGGCCCATGCGCGGTGGCTCACTGGCTCACTCCTGTAATCCCAGCACTTTGGGAAGCTGGGGCCGACAGATTACCTGAGGTCAGGAGTTTGACCAACATGGTGAAACCCCGTCTCTAGTAAAAAGTATAAAAATTAGCTGGGCATGATGGCGCATGCCTGTAGCCCCAGCCACTCGGGAGCTGAGGCAGAGGAATCGCTTGAACTCGGAGGTGGAAGTTGCAGTGAGCCAAGATCGCGCTACAGCACTCCAGCCTGGGCGACAGAACGAGACTCCGTCCCTCCCCCTCCAAAAAAGATGATTTATTGGGAAACCTGGTATTGACTGATGACTGATATGCTTAAATAAATAGAATACCACCGGGACCACACAGAAAAAAACTTTATCTTGTAACTGCCACTCTTAAAATTCCTATCTGAGTGTGTGTGTGTGTGTGTGTGTGTGTATATATATATATATATATATTTTTTTTTTTTTTTTTTTTTTTTTTTTTTTGCTGGATGAATTTCTTCTGCTGGAAGCCTGAAATGTGAAAGGATACATGATTAGTTTCTTTTCTAATTCCCCAGCCTTTATTTTGTCTCCTCTTTACTCCCTAGAGGCAGTCTTCAGCTCTCATGGATTGGGAGCTGGGAAAGGAATGAGAAGACAGAAGTCAGAGACAAGAAGAGGCTAGCATGACTGATACCACTATAATTTAGTGTAAGTCATCTCTTACCTTCCAAGAGAACCTGCTGCTTGGAACCTCCAGATACACTTCCCTTCTCATGGGCATAGCCTCCTCTCCAGCTGCTGCCCCAGTGCTTCCTCTGGGCATTCAGTGGCCCACTGACTCTGGTGGGTGGGTTTGTCCAGTCAGTCCTCTTTGATAGGACCCAAGACAACCCAGACAGCCTCCACCCATGGGGTCTTCACCTACTGCTGAGGTGAGAATTAGCCACCTCAGTCACTTTGCCCTCCCAAATCCTAGAAATATGTAAAATTTTTGCCAATAATTCTGCCACCACTTTGGTTCCTGGTGGCCTCAGGGTCTGAGGGACCCCTTGTGTGTTGTAAAGAAGGGAGAATCACTCACGTTTTTCCTCCTGGAAAAACACTGTTCTAAAAATAACAATCTCTTAAAAATACATCCTCCTGTCAGCCTCTCCACTGTCTTTAAAGGAGGAGTTTAATGATAGCAAAATTTTACACTCAACAGCTGTATAAGATCCTGTTCTTGAATGAAGTTCTCTTAGAATTTTGTTTCATTCACTATCTTTGGGATATCAGCTGAGGCTGAGGCAGAAAGATTTCTAAGTTTTCATCCTATTAAAAATGAACAGTGATAACAATTAGAAAACTCAAGGTTGTTGGAAAAAACATTAACAAATAAATAGGGTGTGTGTGTGTATGTGGAAAGTATGGGGGAAAAGACTTAATTTACAGTGGTCATCAAAAATAAGAGATACAAAGGAAGCGACTTTACTAATTACGTGATATGTTATTAAAGAGCACATTTTAAAATAAGACTTTTGATGGGGCTTGGTGGCTCATACCTGTAATCCCAGCACTTTGGGAGGCTGAGGTGTGTGCACTGCATGAGTCCAGGAGTTCAAGAATAGCCTGGGCAACTTAGTGAAACCCTGTCTCTAAAAATACAAAAATTATCCAAGCGTAGTGGCACGCCCCTGTGACTAGCTACTCAGGAGACTGAGGTGGGAGGATCACCTGAGCCCAGGGAGGTCGAGGCTGCAGTGAGCCGTGATCACACCACTGCACTCCAGCCTGGGCAACAGAGTGAGACCTTGTTTCAAAACAAAACAAAAGAAACTATAAAACTCTTAGGAAAAAACACATAGGCATACATCTTAATGATCGTAAATTTGGCATGCATTCTTTTTGAGTTTCTTTCATGGTGATTGAAATGTTCTAAAATTAGATCGTGGATGATTGTTCATTATGATGGTTTGTGAATATACCAAAAACCATTGAATTGTATACTTTACATGGATGAATTTTATGGTGTGTAAATTATATCTCAATGCTGTCATTTAAAAAATCTTGGCTAGGCCACCTCTGCAATGTGTAACACTGAGCAAGCCATGAGTGTCTCCGGTGTTAGTCATGTTAGTCGATTTCAGGTATAATAGGACCTACCTCACTCAGGGGTTTTGTGAGGGTCATTGGATCTACATCACAGGGAATTATTTTGGAAAGTGTAAAGAAATAATTGAATTCCAAATACCCATGCGAAGGAAACTGGTTGAATTAACCAAGTACGGTGCCACTGAGGAGTATTATGCAGCCATGAAAAGGGATCAGTTGCATGGATTTATGGAGAAGGGCCTCCAGGATACTTTGGATTTTTTTGTTTTCTTGTTTTGTTTGTTTGTTTCTGAGACAAGGTCTCACTCCTTTGCCCAGGCTGGAGTGCAGTGGCTTGATCATGGCTCACTGCAGCCTCGATCTCCCTGGGCTCAGGTGATCCTCCCACCTCAGCCTCCCAAGTAGCTGGGACTACAGGCATGTACAACCATACCTGGCTAATTTTATTTAATTTTATTTTTGTACAGTTGGGAGTCTTGCTATGTTTCCTAGGCTGGTCTTGAACTCATAGGCTCAAGTGATCTGCCCACCTTGGCCTCCTCAGGTGCTGGGATTATAGGCGTGAGCCACCTTGCCTGGCCTCCAGGATACTTTGTTAGTGACAAAAGCAACAGAATATTATATTCTATCTTTTATCTAAGTTTTCAGCTTATCCTTTCATTTTAATATAAGCAAATGTATATATTTGCATTTTTTAAACTCATGTCACCACCATCACCCAAATTTAAAAAGAAAACAAAAACAGAACACTTCTAGCCCCCATCCAATCACCCTGGCACAGAAGTAACCTCTGTTGTAATTTTATCTCATATAAAAGGAGTCATGCAGAATGTAGCCTTTTGAGTCTGGCTTCATTCAGTAAGGATGTTGCAATCAGTAAGCTGCAGCTGGGACTGCAAGTACATGCCATCATGCTGGCTAATTTGTGTATTTTTATTTTGTAGAGACAGAGTCTCACTGTGTTGCCCAGGCTGTTCTCGAACTCCTGAGCTCATGCAATCCTCCTGCCTTGACCTCCCAAAGTGCTGGGATTACAGGCATGTGCTCAATTCAGTTGCATGTTGCAATTCACTCATATTATTGCATGTGTCATTGTTTCATTCTTCTTAGTACAAAGTAGTATTCCATTGTCTGGATGGTTTGTCTGTGCATCCATTGATGCACACTTGGATTGTTTCCAGTTCTGAGGTGGTTATGAATAAAACTGCTACACACATTCACATGCGGGTCTTTTTGTAGATACATGTTTTTTTGTCATGGATAGATACTCAGGAGTGGTATCGATGGGTCGTTTAAACAATTACTTTAAAATGGTATCTTTACATGGAATAGTTTTGCCTCTTGATTGTGGTGGTGGTGACACAAATCTAAATGTATGATAAAATGGTAAAAACACGCACATAATGAATGCATGGAAAACTACTGATATCTGAAAGAAGTTGGCACATTGTGTAATGACAATTTTCTGATTTTTTATTTTTATTTTTTAGAGACAGAGTCTTGCTCTGTTGTCCAGGTTGAAGTACAGTGGCACGGTTCACTGTAGCCTCAAACTCCTGGGCTTAAGTGACCCTCCTGCCTCAGCCTCCTGAGTAGCTGGGACTACAGGTACACGCCACCATGCTGGCTAATTTGTGTATTTTTATTTTGTAGAGACAGAGTCTCACTATGTTTCCCAGGCTGATCTCAAACTCCTAAGCTCATGTGATCTTCCTGCCTTGTCCTCCCAAAGTGCTGAGATTAAAGGCATGAGCTACCTACTGTGCCCAGCCAGTTTTCTGATTTTGACCATATGCTGTGGTTATGGAAGATGTGACCATTGTGGAGAAGCTGGGTGAAAGGTAAATGAGACCTCTCTGCACTATTTTTGCAAGCTTCTGTGGATCTATAATCACTTCAAAATAAAAAAATAAATTTTAAAAAGAGCCTGCTGCAAGACTGAGAAGTGCCTATGGTGTCTGATTCCCTGTTGTTGGGCATGGATTCTGTTTCCTACTCTGGGCCCTTTTGGACAAAGCCATGCAGAATATCTTATCCCATACCTGCCCCTGTGAGCCATTTACCCTTTCTCAAAGTTTTCAGCAACCCTGGGAGTAGGCGGTATGCGGTGGTGCACACCTATAATCCCAGCACTTTGGGAGGCCAAGGCAGGAAGATCACTTGAGCCCAGGAGTTGGAGACTAGCCTGAGCAACATAGTAAGACCCCATTTCTACCAAAAAAAAAAAAAAAAATTAGCCGGTCTTGATGGTGTGCACCTGTAGTCCCAGCTACCCAGGAGGCTGAGATAGGAGGATCACTTGAGCCCAGTGAGGCCGATGCTGCAGTGAGCGGTGATAGGCCACTGCACTCCATCCTGGGCAACAGAATGAGACCCTGTCTCAAAAACAAAAAAATTAAAATAAAAAAATAATTAGCTGGATGTGGGTGGTACATGCCTACGGTCCCTGCTATGCAAGAGGGAGAATTGCTTGAGCTGAGGAAGTCAAGGCTGCAGTGAGCCATGATCATGCCACTGCATTCTAGCCTAGAAAAAGAGTGATACCCTGTCTCAAAAATAAGATAAAAATAAGACTTGAATAAAAGGACAGGAAGACACAACATGATAAAATGTCAAAACTTCCTTACATTTCATGGATTTCCATTAAAATTTTAATAAAAATGTTTGAACTTTCCAGCTTTGTTAGGAGAAAATAAACACCAGAAATTCTGAGAGAGAAAAACTGTCAGAGAAGTAGCCCTAGTAGATACTAAACTGTTTTAAAACTGATGACTTTAAGGTGATCCTGGCAATTAAATGAACAATTCAGTGGAAATAAATATAAAACCCAGCTCTACTTAGATATATGAAGGAAATAAAATATGTGATAAAGATGGCAGTTTTGATGAGTGAAGGAAATACAGATTCTGGAGTACTTTGTGATACCAAACTAGATGGCCAAATAATTTTTAAAATTCTATTTTTACATAGAGAAAAATAGTCAAAATGAGAAACTATAAAAAATTATTTGGGCCGGGTGCGGTGGCTCATGCCTGTAATCCCAGCACTTTGGGAGGCCAAGGCGGGCAGATCATGAGGTCAGGAGATCGAGACCATCCTGGCTAACACGGTGAAACCCCGTCTCTACTAAAAATACAAAAAATTAGCCAGGCGAGGTGGCGGGCGCCTGTAGTCCCAGCTACGCGGGAGGCTGAGGCAGGAGAATGGCGTGAACCCCGGGGGGTGGAGCCTGCAGTGAGCCAAGATAGCGCCACTGCACTGCAGCCTGGGCAACAGCGAGACTCCGTCTCAAAAAAAAAAAAATTATTTGGGGCTGGGCACAATGGCTCACGCCTATAATCACATATAGGAGGAGCACATGAGGCCAGGAGTTTGAGACCAGCCTGAGCAATATTGCAAGACTCCATCTCAAAAAATAATAATATTAAAAATTATCCAGGCGTGGTGGTATGTGCCTTTCGTCCTAGCTACTTGGGAGGCTGAGACAGAATTGCTTGAGCTCAGGAGTTTGAGGTTGCATTGAGCTAGAATAGTACCACTGTACTCTAGCCTGGATGGCAGAGTATGACTCTGTCTCTAAAAAAGAAAAATTATTTGGAACTCCTACCACAAAAATAAAGGATTAATTTCCTTCCTTTAAAGAAGTCTAAGAACAATTCAGAAAATAAAAATAATAGAAAATGAAATAAATGATGAGACCACAGATAAGAAGCTAAAAGCGTTCTTTAAACTTACGAAAAGAAGCTTCTTGTTCATGGTAAGAAAACTAGAAACTAGAACCACAATTTACATGTGTTAGATAGACAAGCATAAAAAGATTTGTATGAGTAGTATTCCTTGGTGTGGAATGACAGGTATTCTTATATATTGTTGGCAGTACCATAAATGGTACAGCCTTAATGGAGAGCAGCTTGGAAGTAGTTAATAACAGTAGGCTGACTAGGAGAAAAAAGGTAGTGCTTGAGGGGAGAGGAGCTTGCCCAAAATCCATCCTGCTGCCCCAAAAGCCTGTATCTCTGGCCTTGGGGGTAAAACAGGATTTGCCTAGCTGGTTCTCCCATCTATATTTATGTGGCATGCTCAGAGTGGACAAGGATCAATACAAGGAAAATGGAGGCAATTTTAATAGAATTACAGGAGCTGTGAGGCACATGTGGTCTCATGTGGCTTTTTTTGTCTCGGCTTTGCCGCCTTAGGAACTGCCTCTTTTCTAAAGAGGACTCCAAAGGAAGGACTGGTCATCTCTTTCATATCTCAAAACCATGGCTCAGGTAAGGCGATGGTTTCTCTTTCCTTTCTGAAAGTCGTTTTTTTTTTAAGGATATTTGGGCATATGTCGGTCTTGTCCTACATCCTCCTACCTATCTTTCCCTTCAGAAAACTGGTCCTCACTTCTTCCCATATTGGTTGGATAAGACTCTACCTTCCACAAATGCTGCCAGTTTTAACCAATGTTCACACATTAAGTGGATATATCAGGCCAGGCATGGTGGCTCACACTTGTAATCCCAGCACTTTGGGAGGCTGAGGCAGGAGAATTGCTTGAGTCCAGTTCAAGACCAGCCAGCCTGGGCAACATAGAGAGATCCTTGTCTCCACTAGAAATTAAAAAAAAAAAAAAAAAAAATAAGCCAGACGTGGTGGCTCACACCTATAATCCCAGCACTTTGGGAGGCCAAGGTGGGCAGATCACCTGAGGTCAGAAGTTTGAGACCAGCCTGGCCAACATGGTGAAATGCTGTCTCTACTAAAAATATAAAAATTAGCTGGGCTTGGTGGCAGGCGCCTGTAATCCCAGTCAGTTGGGAGGCTGAGGCAAGACAATTGCTTGAATCCAGGAGGCAGAGGTTGCAGTGAGTGAAGATTATGCTGCTGCACTCCAGCATGGGTGTCAGAGTGAGACTCTATCTCAAAAAAAGAAAAAAATTAGCCCAGTGCAGGTGCAGTGGCATGCACTTGTGGTCCCAGTTATTTGGGAGGTTTAGGTGGGAGGATGGCTTAAGCCCAGAGGTCAGGTCTACAATGAGCCATGATGTCACTGCACTTCAGCCTGGGTGACAGAACAAGACTCTCTTTATTAAAAAAAAAAAAAAAATAGTGGGTATATCACTCACCATCTCCTCTCTCAGTCTCTCAGTCTTCTTCCAGAAGCCATGCAGGGACAAAAATGCATTTCCTTGAACTAAATGAAAATGTATTACTGAATGAACCTGTCTTGTGTAGATTAAAAAAATATATAAGGCTTTATTGCATCCACAGACTGGAGTCAAGATGGTAGTGAAATTGACAGAATTTATATAGAATTAGTAAGTAGCAAGAAGTCTTGTGTTGAGGCTTTGAGGATGGAAACGTGATTGGCAACTTGTACAAAGAACTGAGAATCTTGTGTTTCTTCTCTACCTTCAGTTTTGCTCACAGCTGCTAACAATTTCTAAAAATCTGTGGCCTTCCAATAACACCTTAGTATATTAATTGTATTCTAGATTTATTTCTGTTTTCACATTTCTTCCAATTTTATGTTTGGATGTAGAAGTAAATATATTTGTATAGACTGCTATACTAAACTAGAAGTGTAACTCTTAAAATATTCTGCTTCTGATTTCAAAGACACTACTCTTTCTTGTTTCACTCAGAACATTTATCTTCATATCTGGACCTCTTAAATACTGGTGTTCTCCAGATTCTGTATTGGTTCTCTTCTATTTACACTCTCCTGTTCACTACCTACCACTATTCTAATGATGCTGAAGTAATTTTAATTCTAAACCTCTGTCTTTTTTGATGTATTATCAAAACTATATATCCAGCCTCCAGCTAGATATCGCCACCTATATGTTCCGCAGATCCTTCATGCACATGTCTGAGATTCACCTCATTGTCTCCTTCTGCCCATCCTATCCTTTTGTTTTTTTCCAATCTGGTTAGGGCCCCAACCGCTACCCACCTGCTAATACAGTCAACATGAGTTAAAACTCTCCCATTCACTGCAAAACCATTGAGTGGTAAATTCTGTTCCTCTTACCACAGTTCCCTTCATCCTCCACTGGTACCGTCTTTATTTGGGTTCCTCTCTCATAGTGGTCACTTTTCTTCCCATTTAACGTCTTCACTTATTTTCCACTTCTCCAAGCGCTCACCCCAGTGCTTGCTTACATATTTTTGTTTTCTGTGCTTCTGTGTTTAACTTTTTTTATGGTAAAATATACATAACAGAGAGCTTACCGTTTTAACCATTTTTAAGTGTATAATTCATAGCCATTAAGTACGTTCACAAGTTGTGTAACTGTCACCACTGTCTATTTCCGGAACTGTTTTTCTTCATTTCACATAGAAATTCTGTACCAATAACACGAAACAGTTACTCCCAATTTTATTCTTTTTAGCATCAGATGGAAAGTGCCACTATGAGACATTTCATTAGGGGACAAGAAAATGTTAAAATGCTTATAACAGTTTAAATACAAGAATAATAATCATTAATGCTAATAGAGTTTTCCAGTTGATGAACATGATGCACATCTCCTTTTATTTAGATCTTCCTTAAATTCTCTCAGTAATGTTGCTTTCAGTGTACCAGTCTTGTAAATGTTTTTTATATCCTTGGATATTTTTTAATGCTGCTGTAAATGGTGTTCATTTTTATTTAAATTTCCCACTGTTTATTGCTAGTATGTGAAAATGCAATTGATTTTTTTATCTTGACCTGCAACCTTTCAAAACTCTCTTATTCTAGTAATTTTTTTTTTTTTTGGTAGATTCTTAGGATTTTCTACATGGACAATCCTGTCATATGTGAATAATGACTTTTCTTTCTTTCTAATCTATATTCCCTTCATTTCTGTCTTTCCTTACTACATTGTCTAGAACCTTAAGTGCAATGTTGAGTAGAAGTTCTAAGAACAGACATTCTTGTCTTGTGCCTGACTTAGGCGAAAGGCATTGTTTTTCATTATTAAGTTTGATATTAGCTATAGGATTAGGATTTCTTTTTTCTTTTCTTGAGACAGTCTTGCCCTGTCATCCAGGCTGGAGTGCAGTGGTGGATCTCAGCTCACTGCAACCTGTGCCTCCCAGGTTCAAGCGATTCTGGTGCGTCAGCCTCCCATGTAGCTGGGATTACAGGCATGCACCACCATGCTGGCCTAATTTTTGTATTTTTAGTAGAGACAGCATTTCACCATATTGGCAAGGCTGGTCTTGAACTCTGGCCTCAAGTGTTCTGCCCGCCTTGGCTTCCCCAATTATTGGGATTACAGGTGTGAGCCACCATGTCCGGCTGGAATTTCTTTTTAAATGATTGAAGACATTCCAGTTTGCTGATAGTTTTTATCATGAATGAGTGTTAAATTTTCTGAAAAGTTTTTCTGGGCCAGGTGTGGTGGCTCATGCCTGTAATCTGAGCACTTTGGGAGACCAGGGCAGGTGAATCACTTGAGCCAGGAGTTCAAGACTGGCCTGGGCAACATACAGAAATACAAAAAAAATTATCTGGATATGGTGGTGGGCGCCTGTAATCTTAGCTGCTCGGGAGGCTGAGACAGGAGAATAGCTTGAACCCAGGAGGAAGAGGTTGCAGTGAGCCAAGATCGTGCCACTGCACTCCAGCCTGGGCAACAAAGAGTGAAACTCCATCTCAAAACAAAAAACAAAGAAAGTGTTTCTTCATCTACTGGTGTTTCACATTATATGGCTTTTTTCTTTTTTTAATATTACTATAATGAATTATATTGATTGATTTTTGAAATATTAAATTTAGTTGTCCTGGGATAAACTCCACTTGGTCATGATATAATACTTTTGTATATATTGCTTTATGTATTAAATATGATGATTTGCTAATATGTCGTTACTGATTTTTCTTATCTGTGGTTCATAATGGATCTAACGTATAGTTTTTCTGTTTGATATCAGGCTAATGCTATCTCATAAATGAATTGGGATGTATTCTCTCCTCTTACTATTTTCTGAAAGAATTTATGTAGAATTGGTATTGTTTCTTCTTAAATGTTTGTTAGAATTCACTGTGAAGCCATCTATCTGACTTGGAGATTTCTTTGTGGAAAGATGTTTAACCGGTAGTTCAATTTTGGTAATAGAATGAAGACTGTTCAGGTTATCAGTTTTTCTTTTAATTCAATGAGCTTTTGTAGTTTGTGACTGTCTAGGAATTTGTTCAGTTCATCTAAGTTGTAAAATGTATTGGCATAAAGTTGTTGCTCTTTTTATCCTTTTGATGTTTGTATAATCTGTAGCAATACCCCTTTTTTATTCTTGTTATTGATGATTTGTATCTCTCACTTTTTCCCCTGGTTCGTTGGCTACAGGTATATCAATGTAGTTGATCTTTTCAAAGTACCACAGCAGCTTTTAGTTTCATTGATTTCTTCTAGTATTTTTGTTTCCTCATTTCTCCTCTTTTATTTTGTATTTCCTTTCCCTCTCATGACGTTGGGTATAATTAGCTCTTCTTTTCCAATTCTTACATAGATGGAAGTGTATATTGAGTTAAGACATTTCTTTTTTTCTAATAGAAGCTTTAAATGCTATAAATTTCTCTGTAAGCACTATTTGAAGGGCTCCCAACAAGTTTTGACATGTTGCATTTTCTTATTCAGTTGAAAATATTTTCTAATTTTCTCATGTTTGTTTTTTACCCATTGGTTATTTAGAAATATGTTTAATTTCCAAATATTTGGGGATTTTCCAGATAGCTTCCTGTAACTGGTTCTAGTTTAATTCTGTTGCAGTCAGAGCAGAGTCTATATGATGTCTTCCTAAATTTATGGAGACTTCTTTTATAGCACAGAGTACAGTTTAATTTGGTCAGTGTTCTCTGTGCCCTTGTAAAGAATGCATATTCTGATGTTATCGGGTGTATCCTGTAAATATCACTGAGATTAAGTTGGTTGATTGTGTTGAAAGTTTTCTGTATTCTTATTGTTCTTCAGTCTATTACAGCAATGACTGAAGGAAGAAAGTTGAAATCTTCTATTATAACTAAGCTTTGTTTTTAGATGCATTTATATTTAGGATTGTTGTGTCCTCATGAATTCACCCTGCCCTATTATTATGAAATGCTTCAATTAATCCTTGATAATATTCTAAATAATATTGTCCTGAAATCTATTTTGGTTAATATTTTTATAGCCATTGTAACTTTCTTATGATTGTATGGTGTCTTTGTTCTTTGTGCTGCTATAACAGAATGCCTGAAACTGGATAATTTATGAAGAACAAAAATAAATTTTCTCACAATTCTGGAGGCTGGGAGGTCCAAGATGAAGATTCAGACAGGTTTGGGTGTCTGGTGAAGTCTGTTCTCTGCTTCCAAGATGGCGCCTTGAGGCTGTGTCCTCACATGGCAAAAGTACAAGCCAGCCACATGCTACATGAAGCCCCTTTTACAAGGGCCTTAATCCCATTCAAAAAGGGAGAAACCTTAATGACTGGCCTAATCATGTATTAAAGGCCCTACTTCATAATACTATCACATTGGCAACACCTGAAAGTTGTTTGGTTTTTGTTCCAAGATAGGGTCTCACTCCGTAGCCCAGGCTGGAGTTCAGTGGCACAATCATGGCTCACTTCAGCCTCAACATCCTGGGCTCACGCGATCCTCCCACCTCAGCCTCCTGAGTAGCTGATAACTACAGGCATGTGACACCACGGCCAGCTAATTTTTCTATTTTTTGTAGAGACAGGATTTCACCATGTTTCCTAGGCTAGTCTTGAGCTTTTGGGTTCAAGCAATCTGCCTGCCTTGGCCTCCCAAAGTGCTAGGATTACAGGTGTGAGCCACTGTGCCTGGCCTACACCTGAATTTTAGAGGGGACACATTCAAACTATAGTATATGATATACCTGATTTCCATCCTTTTTACTGTTGGTTTTTTTTGTTTGTTTGTTTGTTTGTTTTGAGACAGGATCTTGTTCTGTCACCCAGACTGGAGTGCAGTGGTGCAATCAACCTCCCAGGATCCAGCAATCCTCCCACCTTAGCCTCCTGAGTAGCTAGGACTACAGGCATGTGCCACCTCATCTGGCTAATTTTTAAATTTTTTGTAGAGATGGGGTCTCACTATGTTGCCTAGGCTGGTCTTGAACTCCTGGGTCCAAGTGATCTTCCTGCTCGGCCTCCCAAAGTGCTGGGATTATAGGTGTGAGCCACTGCACCTTGCCCATCCTTTATACTTTTATTTACATATGTTTTAATGTTTATAGTTAATCTGGTACAGCTAGTAGATGGTTTGGTTTTTCTTTTTTCCTCCAATCTGATACTCTTATCTTTTAATTGGAGTTTTTAGTCCATTCAATGTAATTATCAATATAGTTGAATTTAAATATGCCATCTTCCTATTTTTTCCAATTATATTTTTTCTTTTAGATTGAGAAATTTTTTATGATTTCATTTTTTTCTGTATTATTTATTCACTTATTAGAAGTACCTCTTTATTTTCTTGTTTGTTTTGTTTTTTAGTGGTTGCTGTAGGCCAGAGGTTGGCAAACCATTGCATTTGAGCTAAGTCAGGCATGATGCCTGGTTTTGTAGAGTTTTATTGGAACTCAGCCAACTGTGAAAGCATTTTGCATAGTTTATATTGCTTTCTTTCTCTTCAAGTTCACTGATCTTTTCTTTCTTCAATGTGTAATCTGTTGTTACTACCACTCGTTGTATTTTTCCTATCATGTATTTTTCTTCTCTAGAACTTTTCTTTGATCCTTTTTATATCTTCCATTTCTCTCATGATGTTCATCTTTTTTTCTACATTCTTGAGCTTATGGAATATGTTTATAATCCTGTTTTGTTGTTGTTGTTGAAACGGAGTTTCTCTCTTGTCGCTCAGGCTAGAGTGCAATGGTGTGATCTCAGCTCACTGCAACCTCTGCCTTCTAGGTTTAAGTGATTCTCCTGCCTCAGCCTCCCGAGTAGCTGGGATTACAGGCACATGCCACCATACCTGGCTAATTTTTGTATGTTTAGTAGAGATTGGGGTTTCACCATTTTGGCCAGGCTGGTCTCGAACTCCTGACCTCAGGTGATCCGCCTGCCTCAACTGCCCAAAGTGCTGGGATTACAGGCGTAAGCCACTTCACCCAGCCTATAATAATCATGTTTTAACATCCTTGTTTTTCGTTTGTTTGTTTGAGACTCTGTTGCCCAGGCTGGAGTACAGTGGTACAATCAGAGCTCACTGCAGCCTCCAACTCCTGGGCTCAAGCAATCCCCCAACCTCAGTCTCCAGTGTAGCTGGGACCACAGGTGTGTGCCACCACACCTAGCTAATTTTTAAATTTTTTGTAGAGACAGGGTTTTGCTATGTTGCCCAGGCTGGTCTCCTGGGCTCAAGTGATCTTTCTGCCTCAGCTTCCCAGAGTTCTGGAATTACCGGCATGAGCCACTGTGCCCAGCCCATCTTGTTTGTTAAATCCATCACCTCTGTCATTTCTGGGTCTGTTTCTTTTAATCGTTTTTTTTCCCTCATGAATATTAGTCCTATTTTGCGTGCTTGGAAATTTTTTACTTGAATTTTAAATTACTGAATGCTGGATTTTGTTATGTTACATTAAAGAATTAAGTTACTTCAGTCCATTTTGATCCTTTTGAGGCTTGCTTTTAAGTTTTTGTTAGTGTAGGTCAAGAGCAGCATTTTGGTCTACGGCTAATTTAGTCCCATTCCTGGAGCTACATTAACATATTATTTTCACCCCAAATTCATAGTTTACAGTAGGGTTCACTATTGATATTGATATTGTGGGTTTTGACAAATATATAATGGCATATATTCACCATTATATTATCTTACAAAATGGTTTCACTGCCCTAAAAATCCTCTTTGCTCTGCCTATGTATCCCTCCCTTCCTGCTACCCCCTGGAAACCACTGATCTTTTTACTCTCTCCAAAATGTTGCCTTTTCCAGAATGCCATTTGGTTAGAATCTGGAAGGCTCTATACCATGTAGCCTTTTCACAGTGGCTTCATTCACTTCGTAATATGCATTTAAATTCCTCCTAACCCGTTTTTGCTTATCTGTTCCTACATTCTGTTGTATTTTGTGTCAGTCACATACGTTTTAATGATTCATTTTCATTCCTCTGTTAGCTTTTTAGTTATGGGTTTGCATTTTTTGTGTGATTGCCCTAGGATTACAGTATGGATTTTCAACTTATCAGGATTTTCTTAAGGTTAATATTAAATTAGTTATGGTAAATATATCAATCTTGCCACATTATAGTTGCATTTATTAATACCTGTCTTTTACTTTTTTGTTTGCCATGTATATGATATTTATGTTTGTAATAAATGGTATTAGAAGGGTCTATAGTCCACAGGCCAAAATCCAGCCTGTTTCCTATTTTGTACAGATTGTGAGCTAAGAATTGTCTTTGCATTTGAAATGTTTGAAAATATTTACAAGAAAAAATATTCGTGACACACTAAAACTTCATGAAATTTAAATGTTAGTGTCCATAACTAAGTTTTATTGAAACACATCTTTGTTCATTTATTTACATATTATCTATGGTTGCTTTCATGCTAAAATAGCAGAAGACATTCCCTGACTGCTGCTTGCAACAGTCCTATCTCGTAAAGAAGAAAGGAAATGAATATTTATACTCTTACAATTTTTCTTATTTTCTTCATACCTTCCTAAAGACCTTAGTGTTATTTTTACCTTAAGCCTGAAGAATTTCCTTTAGGCCCCACCACCCATCCCCCTTCCCCCCCGCTCCAGAGATGGAGATCTCACTTTGTTGCCCAGGCTGATCTCAAACTCCTGGCTTTAAGCAGTCTTCCTGCCTCAGCCCCACAAAGTGCCCAGATTACAGAAGTAAGCCACCACACCCAGCCTATTAGCAATTTTGATGGTGCAGTCCTGCTGGTGATGAATTCTCTAGGTTTTATCTGAAAATATCTTTATGTTGCCTTCATTTTGAATATATAGTTTTGCTGCATGTAGAATTCTTGGCTGTGTAGCAGTTTAATTAGGATTTGGCTAAGTGTGGTTTTCTTTGGTGTTTATCCTTTTAGGGTTAATTAAACTCTTTGAATATGTAAATTAAAAGTTCTTGCCAAGTTTGGAGTTAGGCCATTATTTCCATAAAATTTATTTATGCCCTTTCTTTTTCTCTCCCCATTCTGGGACTCTAATTATATCCATGTTGGATTTTTTAATATGACCTACGGATTTCGTGAGTCTGTTCATTTTTCATGATTCTTTTTTCTTTCTGTTCAGATTACTTACTTTCTCTTGATTGATTTACATGGATACTGATTCTCTATTTCTGTGCTTCTATCGAGCTTATCTAGTTAATTTTTTATTTCAGTTATTTCTTTGAATACATTTAGAAAAGCTACTTTGAAGCCTTTTTTTTTTTTTTGGCAAAATCCAACATCAGGGCCCACTAGGAGTTAGTTTCTGTGATTGTCTTTTTGTGACTACAGGTCTTATTCCCCCCACTCCTTTTTGTTTTGTTTTGTTTGCATGTTTATTAATTTTTGCTAGAAAACTGGACATCATAAATAGTATTGTAATCTGAATTCTGTTATGTCTGTTATGTTCTTCTGAGAATTATTATTATTTTTAGTAGGCAATTAGCTTGCTTGTAATCAGACATCAAACTTTGTCTTCCTGCTCAGTGTAAAGCAGCTGATATATCCTCTTAGTTCTTCAAGCTTCTAGCTGCTGCCTTTTACCCTAACCTCCTGAAAGCAGATAGGTTCTCTCTTGTGTTCATCTACTTTTCTCTCAATCAAGGAATTGGTGAGTGTTTAGATTTGGGGGCTTACGTCCTGCATTTCTCTTTTTCAAGTTTTACCCTCTATACTTCCTGCTGCTTTGTCAGTCCAAGCCCTGACACCTTAATCCCGTAAGCCTTAAGTTTTATTCTTCTTGGGGTGTAAGCAGGTTGTGGAATACCATCAGTCAAGAAGCAGAAGCCTTAGAATCTTACTAGGTGCACTTTTATTTTTCAAGATTCTTTTCTGTTGTATTTCTGCCTGCTTTTTGCTAAGCCCTCTGTGATCTCTCCAACACATGCATATCTTATCAGCCAGGAGTTTGGCAGAGTTTATGCTCAGATTTTCATTTTTATCCTTTCTGTAGTTCCCTCACTTCCAGAATTAACCTAAATTTCCAGCTCTCGCTTTTTTTTTTTTTTGTGACACAGTCTCTCTCTGTCACCCAGACTGGAGTGCAGTGGCACAATCTCGGCTCACTACAACCTCTCCCGGGTTCAAGCAATTGTACTGCCTCAGCCTCCCAAGTAGCTAGGATTACAGGTGCCCACCACCACACCCAGCTAAATTTTGTATTTTTTGTAGAGACAGGCTTTTGCCATGTTAGCTAGGCTGGTTTCGAACTCCTGACCTCAGATGAGCCACCACGCCCAGCCTCAAGCTCTCATTTCTGTCCTCCCATCACCTTTGAGGAAGTAAGTGGTGGTTTTATGCCATGAGAGCTGTGGGGTTTCAGGTACCGTGATGCAAAAAAAGCCACAAAATTAGCAGTTCTTGTAGATTGCAGTTGCTATCCTTCAAGGATAAGCTCTTTTCCAATTTCCGCCTGCTTTGGTTGCTTTCCAGTGCTTTCTATTAGTTGTTTATTGTATGGCATGTGCACATTTTATAATTATTATCTGAGGGAATGTTTCCCTGTTTTACTCTGTTATTGCTGCATGCTGAAAAATCTCACCATGCACATACAATTTTCTTCGTATAACATACTCATGTTAAATGGGGAAACATTTTCCTCCCTAGTGAAGCCTGAGAAATTGTTCTACCTTTGTGATACATGCTGTATCTTGTACATACTTCTTTGTTGTACCTGTGACACCTTCTTGCAGGTTTGTGTTTACTTACATTTTCTTGCAAGTATGTGTTACATGCCTCTGGTAACTTCTGAGCAGAAACAGTGTTTGTCTTGACACTTCCATAAATAAATATAGTTTTTGGCATTAAGTGGCTTCACAGTAAATATTCTCAGAATGTGTTGTTTAAAAATAACTGATGGATATTTTTACCTTGATTTTTGTTTTCCCTACAATATAAATCATAAAACAGGGAAAATTGTAGTCTTTCCATATTAGGATTCGTATGACTGCCACAAGGAAGCAGGGTCAAAAGTAGTTCCCAATATCTAGTCCACTTGTTCTTTTTCTTTTCTTTTTCTTTTTTTTTTTTTTTTTGACAGAGTCCTGCTCTGTCACCCAGGCTGGAGTGCAGTGGCATGATCTGGGCTCACTGGATCCTCTGCCTCCTGGTTTCAAGCTATTCTCCTGCCTCAGCCTCCCATGTAACTGGGATTACAGGCACGCACCACTATGCCCAGCTAATTTTTTGTATTTTTTGTAGACATGGGGTTTCACCATCTTGGCCAGGGTGGTTTTTAACTCCTGACCTCAAGTGATCCACCCACCTCGGCCTCCCAAAGTGCTGGGATTACAGGCATGAGCCACCACACCTGGCCAAGTCCACCTGTTCTGATTACAGTTCCATCCATTCTAGGGATCAGTGTCTTTCAATGATGTGACTGTGGACTTCACTCAGGAGGAGTGGCAGCACCTGGATCATGCTCAGAAGACTCTATATATGGATGTGATGTTGGAAAACTATTGCCACCTCATCTCTGTGGGTAAGAAAAACCCTCTTTGAAACTTTAGTAGCATGCACTTCCTCTCAAAGTGCCTAAGTGTGTATAATCTTGAATTTCAGGAATAAGAGGTGATGAATTCCTTTTGGTTAGCAGAACGAATGATTGTGTCTTCACTTGCCCAGTGCAAGGTGCTACCTATATTGTTACACAAATGGGTGTCTTAATTTGCAGTACTGAACATGCCCCCTTCCTGATTTTTCAATGGTATTATAGCCCAATCAACTTAAGTCTTTTTTTCCCTATTCAGGGTGTCACATGACCAAACCTGATGTGATCCTCAAGTTGGAACGAGGAGAAGAGCCATGGACATCATTTGCAGGTCATACCTGCTTGGGTGAGTTTCTGGCTTCTAGGCAGACACAGTCTAGCAGAATGTAAATTTAAAGGGGTCAGGTGGTGGGTGATACCTTTGAAATGTTTCAGGAATATCTTTTTTTTAAAGGCTCTTGACCTCTGAAAACCTTCATGCCTATAAAACTCAAAACCAGACTTTTATGCTAGGTATGGTGGCTCATGCCAATAATCTGACACTTTGGGAGGCCAAGGTGAGAGGATCACTTGAGGCCACGAGTTCAAAGCCAGCCTGGACAGCATAGCAAGACCCCATCACTACAAAAAGATAAAAATTAAAAATTAGCCAAGGTTGGGTGTGGTGGCTCACACCTTTCATCCCAGCACTTTGGGAGGCCAAGATGGGCAGATCCCTTGAGCCAGGAGTTTGCAACCAGCCTGGGAATCATGGCAAAACCACATCTTCACAAAAAAAAAATACAAAAGTTAGCTGGGCATGGTGGTGTGCGCCTTTAGTCCCAGCTACTCAGGAAGCTAAGGTAGGAGGATCACTTGAGCCCAGGAGGTCAAGTCTGTGGTCAGCCGTGATTGTACCGCTCCAACCTGGGAGACAGAGCAAGAGCCTGTCTCAAAAAAAAAAAAAAAAAAAAAAAGCCAGGAATGATGGCATACACCTGTGGTTCCAGCTACTCAGAAGGGTGAGGTAGGAGAATCACTTGAGCCCAAGGATTCAAGGTTACGGTGAGCTAGCATTATACCACTACACACCAGCCTGGGCTGCAGAGCCAAGTCTCTATCTCAAAAACAAAAACAGAACCAGACTTTTAAATATCACTCTCTCCGGCTGGGCACGGTGGCTCACACCTGTAATCCTAGCACTTCAGGAGGCTGAGGCGGGCAGATCACCTGAGGTCAGGAGTTTGAAACCAACCTGGCCAACATAATGAAACCCTGTCTCTACTAAAAATACAAAAATTAGCTGGGTGTGGTGGCACATGCCTGTAATCCCAGCGACTCGGGAGGCTGAGGCCACAGAATCGCTTAAACCCAGTAGGTGGAGGTTCCAGTGAGCCAAGATCATGCCACTGCACTCCAGCCTGGGCAACAAAGCGAGACTCCATTTCAAAAATAATAATAATACATATATATATCACTCTCCCCAAATACATTCTTTCCTAGTTTGCTTCATATTATCAAAAACAACTGCCACTCTGAATGTACCATAAGCCATCTTTCTTTTAGATCTTTTTTATTAGCTCGTGTATCTTTTTCTGGCCTTCTCAGTCCTTATCTTGCCATTGTGATAAGTTTCGTCAGGAAAGGTTTATTTATTTATTTATTTATTGGTTGTTTTTTGTTTTTGTTTTTGAGATGGAGTCTTACTCTGTCGCCCAGGCTGGAGTGCAGTGACGTCATCTCGGCTCACTGCAACCTCCGCCTCCCAGGTTCAAGCGATTCTCCTGCCTCAGCCTCCTAAGTAGCTGGGATTACAGATGTGCACCAACAGGCCTGGCTAACTTTTTTGTATTTTTAGTAGAGATGGGGTTTCACCATGTTGGCCAGGCTGGTCTCAAACTCCTGACCTTGTGATCTGCCTACTTCGGCCTCCCAAAGTGCTGGGATTACAGGCTTGAGCCACTGCACCTGGCACCATTGTAATAGATTTCTTTCAGGCTTTCTTCAGCCTGTCTTTAAAAAGAGAAAATTTATTGGTTAGCGGTCCTCGCCTTACTTACTTAACATTTCCTTTCCTTCATACCACCTCGGCTTTGTGTTCTGTGGTAAGCTCCCCTTCTCACTACAAATTTAGCTATTAATTTTAGAACTCACTTAACACAACCCAGGTTGATAAAGTCAGAGTTGCCATTTTCTTCCATTAAACCTTTGTGGTTCATTTTACATGGCTTTTCATCATTCCTGCAATCAATCCTTTGTTTAAGTGAAATAACACTAATTCTTATCCTAATTCCTTGAATGCTTATTTACAACTTGGCCTGTTTTCTTCACCACTGTGGCCATATCACCTGAAATATGCTTGGCATATAATAGTCCCAACAGATTTTATTTTTTTAAATAAATGTTTATTGTTTCACTGAACACTTGGTCTCATTTCTCTCATATGCCCTCACATGATCTACCTTTCAATTATAATGATTCCATCCATTCTTAGACTGATGCTGTTTATTTTATGTAGATGGCACTGATGTCAACATACAAAGCACATTTCTCCTACCTTCAGTTCATCAGGCGTGCTACAGTCTATCATCTCACCTATTTTCTGACAGTGTGTCAGAAATGAAAATCACTGGCTTTCTCAGCTCTTAAATTTTTTCCCACTATTTATTTATTTATTTATTTATTTATTTATTTATTTATTATTTTTGAGACGGAGTCCTGCTCTGTCACCCAGGCTGGAGTGCAGTGGTGCAATCTCGGCTCACTGCAAACTCCACCTCCTGGGTTCAAGTGATTCTCCTGCCTCAGCCTCCAGAGTAGCTGGGATTACAGGTGCCCACCACCACGTCCGGCTCATTTTTGTGTTTTTAGTAGAGATGGGGTTTCACCATGTTGGCCAGGCTGGTCTCAAACTCCTGACCTCAGGTGATCCATCTGCCTCGGCCTCCCAAAGTGCTCAGATGACAGGCATGAGCCACCGTGCCTGGCCTCCCATTATTTAACTCAAAATATTATTATTATTATTATTATTTATTATTATTATTTGAGATGGAGTTTCACTCTTGTTGCCCAGGCTGGAGTGCAATGGCACGATCTCGACTCACTGCAACCTCCGGCTCCCAGGTTCAAGCAATTCTTCTGCCTCAGCCTCCTGGTTAGCTGGGATTACAGGCATGAGCCACCACACCCGGCTAATTTTGTACTTCTAGTAGAGATGGGGCTTCTCCATGTTGGTCAGGCTGGTCTTGAACTCCTGGCCTCAGGTGATCTGCCCACATCAGCCTCCCAAAGTGCTGGGATTACAGGCCTGAGCCATCACGCCCAATCCCTTCAAATTTATTTTGTTTCTACTACAAAGTCAACTTGATTTTTCTGTCTCTCTCATCATTTCTTATGGATCTCTTCACAATTTGTAATATGGTTATCAGCTTGTGAAATATATTGACATCCTCCCATATTCTCATTTCTCACTGACATCATACAAAATGACAACTATCTTATTTCATGTATTTATTACTGGAATTACCATTCGTCTTTGTGGTAAGTTTTGTCTGGATTCATTCAATGTATATTGTTACTTTCCTCACAAAATATACCATCAGTTTTTCCCTATTTTTTATCATTTATTCTATGAAATTGAAATTTCTCTTCTTTCAGGAACTGTCACAATAAGCCCTCATCTGGTCTTTTCAACTTTCTCTTGGAGAAAATTCTTGATAATTTCCACTTGATCTAGTCTCCTAATTGTTGTTCATGAATGTAGGGTTTGTCATCACATAGATACTTTTCATTGTGTTGTGTTCTCCCTTTATACTATATCTTTTAAGTCTCAAGATTTCTCTGTGAATTCTTCCTTGATTACTGCACATCATATCTACCTTCCTTTTTTCTGAATTCCTGTGCTAACTACTGACTGTAACACAAACATGCACAACTCTTGAATACAGTCATATAATTTCATTCCTAATTGTTTATGCTTAAGGATTTTTAAGGATGCTTAAGGATTCTTTCCCTCAAAAATAAGATCCCTTTTGAATCTTCATTTCTTTGAAGGAATCAAGCATTCTTAAGGATTCTTTTCCTCAAAGATAAGATCCCTTTTGAACCTTCATTACTATGGTATTATTTAACATGTTAGGTATTCAGTAGTTACTGTGTTAATTGCTTATGGAGCTATGTAAGGGAGATATCTTTTCATCCATTCAGAAAGCATATACTAGTAAGTTCCTTTTAGATGTACCTACTTATGCTGTGTCCCTATGGATTGTGCTTGAAGTGGTTGCATTCTGCCAGACACCACCTAACTATGATTATGCAGTGATCATGTAAAAAAATTTTTTTTAAGATGGAGTCTCGTTCTGTCGTCCAGGCTGGAGTGCAGTGGCGTGATCTTGGCTCACTGTAAACTCTGCCTTCCGGGTTCAAGTAATGCTCCTGACTCAGCCTCTAGAGTAGCTGGGACTACAGGCACATGCCACCATGCCCGGCCACCTTTTTTTGTATTTTTAGTAGGGACAGTTTCACCACGTTAGCCAGGCTGGTCTGGAACTCCTGACCTCAGGTGATCCGCCCGCTTCGGCTTGCCAAACTGCTGGGATTACAGGCATGAGCAACCGTGCCTAGCCCAAAAGAGTTTAAAGATCACCAATAAAGTATTTATTTCTATGAAAAAGGGTCACTATCAAGTCTGCATTTTTCATGAAATATTTATGTCAAAGTGTAAGGTTGTTAAAAGATTTGTTAACAAAGTTTTCCTAGGCAATAATTATATTGAAAATTTTAAAGAAATAGAGCTTAAAATGGTAGGGGAAATATATGAAGGTTTTATGAGATCGTGGAATGGTATGATTTCTTTGAAGATTCTTTAAAGATAAATAGAAATAAACCTGGAAGGCAAGCTAATTAATTAAAAGAATGTGTGCACAAGTGTGTTATTAGGAATAAGTAAGGTATATATAGGGCAGTAAGTATTAGGCCTGACTGAGGCAAAAACTACCTGTTATAAACAGGTGAGATCTGTCAGGTAGGTGGACAACCCTGAAAACTTGTGAGAGTATAAAAAATGAATCTAGACAATATAGTTTTGTTTACAGGAGAAATTCCTTGTATATGTTGGAGTTCTTGGACTCAATGAAGAAACAGATTTTTGAGCATAGCTTTAACATTGCTTCATCAGATATAGATGATTGCAAGGTAAGTAAAGTTAGAAATAGCTATACTTTTATAAGAGAAATGAAGGTTAAAGTTACTCTATGATCTAGGACCAGATTGTTCAATCTACCATATGAAATTGGTATTCTGATCTACCATATGAAAAACTGGAATAAAGGAATCTTACTGCATTGGGGAAGGGTATAAGCCGGTCTTAAACCTGAAAAAGTGAGTCAGTAACTGAAAAGAGGACTAGTAATGAGAGTTTTGTTATTGAACAATTCTGAAAGAAGTGATTTAGCAGCAGTCTGAATACAGCAATTGAATATATTCTGATCTTTTTTAAAGTTGCTATTGGAAGTATTTTCCTAATTTTCCCTTCATAAGAGAAAATAATTCATAACTATGTAGAGGATTAGAGCATAGACTGTAGGATTTTTTTTTTAAATACTAGAAAATGAATTGATAATTTAAAAGCTAAATTAATCAATGATGACTACATAGAAAGAGGAGGTGGGTTGAACAGCTGGAAGTGTTTAACCACAGTCATCTAGGGATGTGTGTATAAAATATTGGTGATCGGCCGGGCACAGTGGCTCATACCTGTAATCCCAGCATTTTGGGAGGCCAAGGTGGGCAGATCATGAGGTCAGGAGTTCAAGACCAACCTGGCCAGCGTGGTGAAACCCCGTCTCTACTAAAAATACAAAAAATTAGCTAGGCGTGGTGGCACGTGCCTGTAATCCCAGCTACTCAGGAGGCTGAGGCAGGAGAATTGCTTAAACCCAGGAGGTGGAGGTTGCAGTGAGTCGAGATCACGCATTGCACTCCAGTCTGGGTGACAAAGCGAGACTTTGTCTCCAAAAAAAAAAAATTAAAAGTGATCTGTGTCCTCCAGAAGTAATCTTTCCTCTAGTATTTTTGCTAAACAAAGATTTCTACTAATTTTTCTTGTCCATCCTACTTATATTTTAATGCTTTTGATAGGTTCACTTCATTTTTTCTGAACACTTTTCTAACCATCAACCCCCTTCTACCATTCTTTGACTTCTTGGTTGGCTTCACTTTCTCTAAGAAGTTCTAGTGCAAAATGCAAAAGGTATTAATGTTTATTGTTTCCATCTTCATCCTTTTCCACTCTGAAGCAGTTTTTATTTAGGTTCCCCTCCCTGCACCCCTGCCAGGCCAGTGGTCATTTGTCCTGAGTCTCTTTTTGCGCCATATGCTAGACCCTAGTAAAATTCCTTCACATAGCAAGTGTGTGAAGATTCACAAGTTGTTATCAATTATATTCTCTTCTAGAAGAAAACTGGAAAGCTGAAGACTTTTTAGTGAAATTCAAGGAACACCAAGAGAAGTATTCTAGATCAGTTGTAAGCATCAACCACAAAAAACTGGTGAAGGAGAAGAGTAAAATATATGAAAAGACATTTACTCTAGGCAAAAACCCTATGAATTCAAAAAATCTACCTCCTGAATATGATACTCATGGAAGGATTTTGAAAAATGTTTCAGAATTAATCATCAGTAATCTAAATCCTGCAAGAAAGAGACTTAGTGAGTATAATGAATATGGGAAATCACTCCTGAGTACTAAACAAGAGACTACTCACCCTGAAGTCAAATCCCATAATCAAAGTGGCGGAGCTTTCAGTCATAATGAAGTTCTTATGCAGTATCAGAAAACGGAAACTCCAGCACAGTCATTTGGATATAATGACTGTGAGAAATCATTCCTTAAAGGGGGAGGCCTGATTACACATAGTAGAACTTACAGAGGAGAAAACCCATCTGTATATAATAAAAAAAGAAGAGCAACCAATATTGAAAAAAAACATACATGCACTGAATGTGGGAAATCTTTCTGCAGGAAATCAGTATTGATTCTGCATCAGGGAATTCACTCAGAAGAAAAACCCTATCAATGTCATCAATGTGGAAATGCATTTAGAAGGAAATCATATCTCATTGATCATCAGAGAACTCACACAGGAGAGAAACCCTTTGTTTGCAATGAATGTGGTAAGTCCTTCCGCCTAAAGACAGCACTCACTGATCATCAGAGAACACACACAGGGGAGAAATCATATGAATGTCTGCAATGTAGGAATGCCTTCAGATTGAAGTCACACCTCATTCGTCATCAGCGAACTCACACGGGAGAGAAACCATATGAGTGTAATGACTGTGGGAAGTCCTTCCGCCAGAAGACAACACTGTCTCTACATCAGAGAATCCATACAGGTGAGAAACCCTATATTTGTAAAGAATGTGGGAAGTCCTTTCACCAGAAGGCAAATCTTACTGTACATCAGAGAACTCATACAGGGGAAAAGCCCTATATTTGTAATGAATGTGGGAAATCCTTCTCCCAGAAGACAACCCTTGCTCTTCATGAAAAAACTCATAATGAGGAGAAACCCTATATTTGTAGTGAATGTGGAAAGTCCTTCCGCCAGAAGACAACCCTTGTGGCACATCAGAGAACACATACAGGGGAGAAATCTTATGAATGTCCTCACTGTGGGAAGGCCTTTAGAATGAAGTCATACCTCATCGATCATCACCGAACTCACACAGGAGAGAAACCATATGAATGTAATGAATGTGGTAAATCATTCAGTCAAAAGACAAATCTCAATCTACATCAGAGAATTCATACGGGGGAGAAACCCTATATTTGTAATGAATGTGGGAAGTCCTTTCGCCAGAAAGCAACCCTCACTGTACATCAGAAAATACATACTGGCCAGAAATCCTATGAATGTCCTCAGTGTGGGAAAGCCTTTAGCAGGAAGTCATATCTCATTCATCATCAAAGAACTCATACGGGAGAGAAACCATATAAATGTAGTGAATGTGGAAAGTGCTTCCGCCAGAAGACAAATCTTATTGTACATCAGAGAACTCACACAGGTGAGAAACCCTATGTTTGTAATGAGTGTGGTAAGTCTTTCAGTTATAAGAGAAACCTCATTGTCCATCAAAGAACTCACAAGGGAGAAAACATTGAAATGCAGTAAATGATGTGGTTTCTTATATGAATTCTTTACAAGCTATTGTAAACGTTTAGTTTTAAAAAGAAAAGCATGCTGAAACATGTTAATGTAATTTTAAATCACAAGTCTAATAATTATTAAAGTACCATACTGAATAACTGTCTACTGTTTACTAGCATATAAAATGAGTATGATCATTATTATTGAACTCTATCAGCTATGAAGCTAAATTTTAAAGTCTTCAACTGCTCTTCCTACTGACTCAAATAGTTTATTTTTTAAAAATACTTATATAATACATGCAGAGACAAGATACACAATGATTATAAGCATTAATCTCCATAAGAGAAAATATTTATGAACTATATTTCTCATTGTACTCTGTAATAAAAAGCAGTTAGTTGTTACTTACCTAAGAGTTACCACTTCCGTAGCCTATAACATCAAAATGTAGTTTTTGCATGTTTTCAATTTTATAAATACATATTTTATCAGACATGAATTATTTTGTGTCTTGCTTATTTCACTCAATGTTTTTAAGATCTGTACATTATTGCATGTGGCAGTAGTGTATTTTCATTTTGCATACTATTCCATTTTAAGAATATATTGCTATTTATCCTATTGATGGATATTTGTATTTTTTATACTTTTGTGTAATAATAAAAATACTGCTGTAAATATTCTTGTTTATGTCGTGTGTGTTTGCGTATATGTATTTCTGTTGAATTTATACCTGGGACTGGAATTATTCATTCCAAGGGTATATATGAGTTTTTTTTGGTCATTCAGACTGGAGAATTTCTACTAAAAAGAAACCTTGCGGCTTTATAATTGTGAGAAGGCTACTAATAAATCATGGACATGTGAATGCAGTATATGTAGAAGGCCTTTAGCTGTCTCTCAATGCTTAAATGCAAAATAAGCAAATTCATACTGGAGGGAAATCTTGTAGTTGTCATGATTTTAGGGGTACTTTAGCCATAGCTTATTACACCTTATTTAATATCAAGGAATTAGAATTCATACAAGAGAAAAGGACATTGAGAAGGGAAATAGGTGAGGAAAATTTGAGAGTACCAGAGTCTTTTTTTTTTTTTTTTTTGAGACGGAGTCTCGCTCTGTTGCCCAGGCTGGAGTGCAGTGGAGTGATCTCGGCTCACTGCAACCTCTGCTTCCTGGGTTCAAGCGCTTCTCCTGCCTCAGCCTTCTGAGTAGCTGGGATTACAGGTGCGTGCCACCACGCCCAGCTAATTTTTGCATTTTTAGTAGAGACGGGGTTTCACCACGTTGGTCAGACTGGTCTCGAACTCCTGACTTCATGATCCGCCTGCCTCGGCCTCCCAAAGTGCTGGGATTACAGGGTGACCCACCATGCCTGGCTACAACATAAGCCTTTTATGCCGTAATCTATGTCATAGGAAATGTAAGTCTCTGAAAATCCCAAATAAATGACTAGAGCGATTTTGATGTTTGAGAATTGGAAATCTGCAAAGACAGTGACTTCCACGGTATCCTTTTGGCGAGAAGAGTAAGCTCAGTGGCAACTTGAACAGCGTTATTGCAGGTCCTTCTTGGGAAGGATTACTTACAACCAATATTTACTACATATATGAAGTAATAAAATTCAGTAGAAATTGGAATTTATTAATTTATTATTTTGAAACAGAGTCTCTGTTGCCCAGGCTGGAGTGCAATGGCATGGTCTCAACTCACTGTAACCTCTGCCTCCTGGGTTCAAACGATTCTCCTACCTCAGCCTCCCAAGTAGCTGGTACTACAGGCACGTGCCACCACATGTGGCTAATTTTTGTATTTTTAGTAGAGACAGGGTTTCACTATGTTGGCCAGGCTGGTCTTGAACTCCTGACCTTGTGGTCCATCCGCCTCGGCCTCCCAAAGTGCTGGGATTACAGGCGTGAGCCACCGTGCCCAGCCTGAAAATTATTTTTTAAAAGATTTAGAACTGTAAACCATATCTGCATAAACAGATGGTTCAGGGTTCAAATATTTGACATTAAATATATTAAACAGACCCTCTAGCCTGTTAGAAAGGGACAGCCATTGCCAATCAGTGGTAAATGGAACCATTCTTGTCAATTCTTATTTTTCTGATAATTTCATAGCAAAAAATGAACAGGGCAATGAGACAAGCATAAAAATTTAGACTTGATAGTAGCATACAGAAAACACACGTGTGTGTATGTGTGTATATATGTAAAATGCCTTGTCTATAATGACTAGACAGGTGTCATTAAATTTAGCCTTAATAATTGATATATGCATATTTTTTAAAGAATATACATTTTAAAAAATATACATTTTTAAAGAATATAAAGAATTAATAGGTTTAATAAACCTATTAAAGTAACTAAAATAGGTAATTATAGGACTTATAATCAGAACTGTGAGAACCCACGGATTTTGTCATTGTGAATTTATAGGGGAGTTGTATACTAGTATATGCTAACAATGGTGACTAACAGAAGAATTGTACTCATGACCAAAGATGGAAGCCTACCTTGCTTTTCTAGGTGGAGAGGATGGCCTAACTGGATGTTTGTCCTAGCATCAACCCACGAAAGATTTGGGGAACATGTGAGTCACATTCTCTTGGACATTCTACTCCCCTTTGATTTTGTATTTCTAGACATTTCAGTGGCTACCACAAAAAATAAAAAGTATCTGTGGCATCACTACATGTGCTGCCCTGTCTCCTGATTTACTGATTATTATGAAATAGCCATGTACTGTTTCAGTAGAACATTGTATCCAATGTCCACTTTATTTTCAAACATACTACATATATTCATGTTAGCTCTTGAATATGAAGAACTAGAAAGTATCAGGTATTAACGGGCAGTTTTATAAATGGCCAAACTTTGAAACTTTTGAGGCCAGGCGTGGTGGCTCACACCTGTAATCCCAGCACTTTGGGCTGCCAAGGTAGGTGGATCACCTAAGGCCAAGAGTTTGAGACCAGCCTGGCCAACATAGTGAAACCCCTCCTCTACTAAAAATATAAAAATTAGCCAGGTGTGGTGGCGCATTCCTGTAATCCCAGCTACTTGGGGGGCCTAAGGCAAGAGAATCACTTGAACCCAGTAGGTGGAGGTTGCAGTGAGCCAAGATGATGCCATTGCACTCCTGCCTGGCCAAGAGAGTGAGACTCCGTCTCAAAAAGAAAATACAATCAAGAACCCAGAGATTATTTAAGGATGTTTTATTATCTAAGAAAACTTCCAGTATAGGATATATAAACAATTCACAAAAGTATTTGTATAATAATTATTGGGCATCTTTCCATAATCATGCTCATAACTTTCAGTTTTAACATGTTCTTTGTATGAAAAACTGATTAGTTTCTTATGAAACTGTCTATGGCTGTATCATATGGCAATTCTGTATTACTTTTTTTTTTTTTTTTTTGAGACAGTTTCACTCTTATTGCCCAGGCTGGAGTACAATGGCGCTATCTCAGCTCACCACAACCTCTGCCTCTTGGGTTCAAGCGATTCTCCCGCCTCAGTCTCCCGAGTAGCTGGGATTACAGCCATGTGCCCCCATGCCTGGCTAATTTTGTATTTAATTTAGTAGAGACAGGGTTTCTCCATGTTGGTCAGGCTGGTCTCGAACACCCGACCTCAGGTGATCCGCCCACCTCGGCCTCCCAAAATGCTGGGATTACAGGCGTGAGTCACCATGCCCTGCTTTATTTAAATTTTTTTAAAACAATAATCATTCTGTTTTCCACAGTGGCTTCACTATTTTACATTCCCAGTGGCAATGCAAAAAGGTGCAGATTTCTCAGGCCAGGTGTGGTGGCTCATGCCTGTAATCCCAGCACTTTTGGAGGCTGAGGTGGTCGATCAATTGAGGTCAGAAGTTCAAGACCAGTCTGGCCAACATGGCGAAACCCCATCTCTACTAAAAATACAATAGTTAGCAGGCATGGTGGCACAAACCTGTAATCCCAGCTACTCGGGAGGCTGAAGCAGGAGAATTGTTTGAACCAGGCAGGTGGACATTGCAGTGAGCCGAGATCGCGCCACTGCACTCCAGCCTGGGCAAAAAAGTGAGACTTCATCTAAAAAAAAAAAAAAAAAAATTAGCTGAGCTTGGTGATAGGGTCCTGTAATCCCAGCTACTTGGGAGGCTGAGGCAGGGGAATAGCTTAAACCCGGGAGGCAGAGGTTGCAGTGAGCCGTGATTGTGCCACAGCACTCCAGCCTGAGCACTCAAAAAAAAAAAAAAGTTCACATTTCTCCATATTCTTTCCATCACTTACTTTCCTTTAAAATTTTTTTTGAATTATAGCCTTTTTTGTGGGTGTCAAGTATCTCATTGAGATTTTGATTGGCATTTCTGTAATGATTAATAATGTAGGTTTCTTTCATTCTTGAACATATTTTGTTGAAAATAGGATTTGGGATTGAGAGTTCTTTCAGCACTTGAAAAATGTCACTTCTTTCTGGTCTTCATGGTTTCTCATAAGAAATCTGCTATTTTAATTTTTTTCCTCTAAAAATATGGTATTTCTTCCTACTTTCAATATTTTTATTTTTTGTCTTTAATTTAATTTAATTTTATCTTATTTTTGAGATGGAGTTTCACTCTTGTTGCCCAGGCTGGAGTACAATGGTGTGATCTTGGCTCACTGCAACCTCCACCTCCCAGTTTCAAGCGATTCTCCTGTCTCAGCCTCCCAAGTAGCTGGGATTACAGGCACATGCCACCACACCCGGCTAATTTTGTTATTTTTAGTAGAGGTGGGGTTTCACCCTATTGGCCAGGCTGGTCTCAAACTCCTGACCTCAGGTGATCCGCCGCCTCGGCCTCCCAAAGTGCTGGGATTACAGGTGTGAGCCACTGCACCTGGCCTTGTCTTTTAATTTTCACAAGTTGGGTACAATGTGGTGTTACGTTTTGGGGATGGGAAGAAAGTTATCTTGTTTAAATTCACTCAGCTTCTTGAATCTGTCTTTTACCAAATTTGGTGAGTTCTCAGCAATTACTACTTTAAGTCCTTTGTAGTAGGGGAGAGGGGATGTCTTTCTCTCTCACCCAGTCTGGAGTGCAGTGGCATGATCACAGCTCACTGCAGCCGTGGCCTCCTGGATTTAAGCGATCCTCCCACCTCAGCTTCCTGAGTAGCTGGGACTACAGGAACGCACCAACAGGCCTGGCTAACTTCTGTATTTTTTATAGAGACGGTATTACCATGTTGTCCAGGCTTCCTTAAGTACTTTTTCAGCCCTGTCTTTTTTTTCTCTCCTTCCAGGATTTCAAGGGCATGAATGTTAATCTTGTGTTACATTCTCACAGTTCCTTATTCTTTTCATGTTATTTTTTTCAGTGTACTATCTCTCTGTTGTTCAGATTGGGTAATTCCTATTGTTCTGTATTGCAGTTCACTGATTGCTCAGTCTTCCCTTTCCACTCTTTGTCTCTCCATTTGAGTTTAGTTTATATTTTCAATTCTATACTCTATTTGGTTATTTTATATGTCTTTAATTTCTTGTCTGGACTAATTCTTTGTTGAGATATTGTATCTCATTTGTTTCAACTGTGTGATTGTTCAGGCATTTTTTATGATGTCTGCTTTATGTACTTATCATATAATTCTGACATCATTGTCATCTTCATGCTCATCTTTTTTCATTTGAGATTTTCCTGGTTACAATTATTGAATTTCCATTGAAATGTGCAATTTTATCTATTATGAGATTGTAGATCTTATTTAAACCTGTTTTAGCTGGCTTTTTGATACCACCCTGGCATAGGGAGGGCAAGTGTGCCATTTTGCTGTGCCACATAGGGGGTGAGAATCCAGATTTCCCACTCACCCTCCAGTGACACCTGGGTGGAAGTGCTCCTCCTCACGGTTAGGTGTGAATGAGGAGTTCTGGCTCCCTATTAGTCACCTTTTTATACCGCTCTTATACCCCAGTAAGAGACACAGGGGTGCCTTGTTAATGGTTTCCATTTGCCTTCCATATACACCACAGAGGCAGGGCTGGCCCTGTTAGGCGGGATAATAGTGAAGATCCTGACTTTACTATGCCTACTCCGACACTGGCCCAGCAGGTAGTTTAGCAAGTATCTTTTTACTGCTGCATATGGGAATGGAAATCCAGATTCCCCAAATGACTCCAGGGGCCCTATGTAATTCCATCTGCAGTTATAGTCCTGGCTCCCTTCACAGTCTTCCTGAAACCATCCTGGCAGGGAGGTCAGAGTATCTTGTTATAGCCTAGTGAGTAGAGTCTAGGTTTCCTACTCAGCCTTTGCAAGGTGCATGAATGGCATCAGGTGTTTTGAGTTTCTTTCTTTCTTTTTTCTTTCTTTCTTTCTTTTCTTTCTTTTTCTTTTCCCTTCTCTCACTCTCTTTCTTTTTCTTTTCTTTTTTCCTGTGCTTGTTGATTAGAGTAGATCAATTTTATTTATTTATTTATTTATTTTATTTATTTATTTTGACATGGAGTCTCACTTCTTCACCCAGGCTGGAGTGCAATGGTGCGATCTCGGCTCACTGCAACCTCTGCCTCCCGGGTTCAAGCAATTCTGCTGCCTCAGCCTCCCAAGTAGCTGGGATTACAGGTATGTGCCACCACACCCAGCTAATTTTGTATTTTTAGTAGAGAAGGGGTTTCCTATGTTGGCCAGGCTGGTCTCAAACTCCTGATCTCAAGTGATTGGCCTGCCTTGGCCTCCCAAAGTGCTGGGATTACAGGCATGAGCCACTGCGGTTGGCCGCATAGAGCAATTTTTTTTTTTTTTTTTTTTTGAGACGGAGTGTCACTCTATCACCCAGGCTGGAGTGCAGTGGCGCGATCTCAGCTCACTGCAAGCTCCACCTCCTGGGTTCACGCCATTCTCCTGCCTCAGCCTCCCAAGTAGCTGGGACTACAGGTGCCCACCACCACGCCTGGCTAATTTTTTGTATTGTTAGTAGAGATGGGGTTTCACTGTGTTAGCCAGGATGGTCTCGATCTCCTGACCGCATGATCCACCCACCTCGGCCTCCCAAAGTACGGGATTACAGGCGTGAGCCACTGCGCCCAGCCTTGCAATTTTTATCTAGAAGTTTTGTCTTGCTCGGGTGCCCTTTTCTTGGTCTTTTTCTACACAGAGCAGCCTTTTGTTAGGACTTTTTTTTCTTTTTGAGATGGAGTCTTGCACTGTCACCAGGCTGGAGTGCAGTGGCGCAATCTCGGCTCACTGCAACCTCCACCTCCCGGGTTCAAGCAAATCTCCTGCCTCAGCCTCGCAAGTATCAGATTACAGGCATGCACCACCATACCTGGCTAATTTTGTATTTTTAGTAGAGACGGGGTTTCTCCATGTTGGTCAGGCTGGTCTTGAACTCCCGACTTCATGATCTGCCCACCTCGGCCTCCCAAAGTACTGGGATTACAGGCATGAGCCACCGCTCCTGGCCTGTTTTTTTTGTTTGTTTGTTTGTTTTTTGTTTTTTTCTTTGGGCCAATAATAGATAAACCAATGCCATGTGCCTCCTAACGAGATGCACTGAGAAGGATACATCATTGCTGTAATGGTATTTCTGTTTAAAATGTATAACCTGTAACTAAAATGAGGAAACATCAGATAAATCCGAATTGAGGTTATTGAGAACAATGATTTTAATTAAATAGTATGAAATAGAGAAAAAGTAAGTAAATACTCTATATTCCTGAATTTTAATTGGTGGGAGTATCACTTTGACCAGTCCAGCAGCAATACACATCACTAGCACATACATTATGGTATTTATGGACCATTTCCTGCTAAAAGAAACCAAGATTTCTTGGGAGAAGTGGCTGATTCCAAGTATGGGCAGAAAATTTTTAATGAGCCTGCAGTGTTTTCTCATACCAGCTAATAACAAAGCCAATTTAAAAAATCAGTAGATTAATGACAAAGCACTGCCAACTTGGAAAGGTTCCCAATGACCAAGGATAGGACAAATCAAGCTTAAATATAAAAATAATTTATATTTGAAACACACCAAATACATTTATATTTGAATAAATATAAATTTACATTTATATTTGAATAAATATAAATTTACATTTATATTTGAATAAATATAAATTTACATTTATATTTGAATAAATATAAATTTACATTTATATTTGAATAAATATAAATTTACATTTATATTTGAATAAATATAAATTTACATTTATATTTGAATAAATATAAATTTACATTTATATTTGAATAAATATAAATTTACATTTATATTTGAATATAAATTTACATTTATATTTGAATATAAATTTACATTTATATTTGAATATAAATTTACATTTATATTTGAATATAAATTTACATTTATATTTGAATATAAATTTACATTTATATTTGAATATAAATTTACATTTATATTTGAATATAAATTTACATTTATATTTATAAAAATTTACATTTGAAACACCAAATACATTTAAATTCCCAAATTTATAGCAATATTAAAGAATCAGTGATCACGGAACAATAAGGAGCAAAGTTATTATCTTAAAAACTGATATCTAAAAGGAAAAAATATATCTTGGTTATCCTATGTGAACAATACCAGCAGGGGTATCCAAGTAGCATCAGTGGGCAGCTTCTCTTTGTGAAGTATTCCAGCTAATGTATTTCAGAATTTTTTCTTCTGGAGATAATGTATTTGTGTCATACTTGGTCTCCAAACCTGAAAAAAGCAAGAAAACAGATGTTATTTTCCTGTACCAGGAAAAAAACCCAAAACCTTGGAGATAAGTGATGAATTGAAAATAATGTACATTAGAAATATATTTCAATAATATTTTTACACAACTTGAAGGAGGCAAAGAGAGTTTAGAGAATAATGAAAGAGTATGTGGTGAGGGTGGTGATAAAACAAATAGGTTGTCATTGGCTCTAAAATTTAAGTGTTCAAAGACTACTGGTTCCAAATGATGGAGCAGAAGAAAACTGGCTTCACTGCCCACCAACAGAAAACCAAAAACAAGTGTGCATCACCAAGATTATCACCAACAATATCCTAGAACTCAAATATGAAGATGAGTCAGTTCTGGCGCTGCAGAGAAGTGAAAAATCTCTGAGCAGTGGTAGGAGAATCAGACTTCCACATTCATAACACCTCTTCCCCCATTCTGCCTGGCACCAAACATGTAGAAAATTTCCCCTCAACTCATGGTTTCTGTAGTGGAAAAAGTGAGATTGAGGTGCACCACCAGCTTCCCCACCATCTTGGGTGTCCTGGCCTTGCCTTAACCCATGGGAAACTCTGGTTTGTAACTTGGCCAGAGGAGATGCCAAATCAGTGTGGTTAGGCCAGGCGCGGTGGCTCACACCTATAATCCCAGCACTTTGGGAGGCCGAGGTGGGCGGATCAGGAGATCGAGACCATCCTGGCTAACACGGTGAAACCCCGTCTCTACTAAAAATACAAAAAATTAGCCAGGTGTGGTGGCGGGCACCTGTAGTCCTAGCTACTCGGGAGGCTGAGGCAGGAAAATGGCGTGAACCCGGGAGGCGGAGCTTGCAGTGAGCCGAGATCATGCCACTGCACTCCAGCCTGGGCGACAGAGCAAGACTCCATCTCAAAAAAAAAAAAAAAAAAAAAAAGATATATAAGAGCTTTATCCTCTAAGCCCAACATGTAGATCTTGTTTAAACTCAGTGTGGCTGTTCAGCAGCACCATGCTGTAAGAGGTTCATTCCACAGATCTCTTGGGCACAAACCCCTAGCCAGCCCTCCCACATGGCCAGAATACACTCTTTGGGACCTACCCCATTAAGGAAGTGAATTGCTCCAACCGTTACCAAAGCCAAGGCGAACCAGGTTTTAAGGCACCACCTAGAGCTGAAAAGGAGGCAGTAACCTCATGATAAAGAACCTCTAAGCAAATATGTCCAGTAAAAATTGTAGGCCGGGTGCGGTGGCTGACACCTGTAATCCCAGCACTTTGGGAGGCTGAGGCGGGCAGATCACGAGGTCAGGAGATCGAGACCATCCTGGCTAACCCAGTGAAACCCCGTCTCTACTAAAAAAATGCAAAAACTTAGCTGGGTGTGGTGGCGGGCACCTGTAGTACCAGCTACTTGGAGGCTGAGGAAGGAGAATGGTGTGAATCGGAAGGCAGAGCTTGCAATGAGCCGAGATCACGCCACTGCACTTCAGTCTGGGTGACAGAGCGAGACTCCGTCTCAAAAAAAAAAAAAAAATTGTAACAAGCCAGTCAGAGAACATTGGAATAAATAAATAATACTTCAATGCAAAGACATCAATGTACATCCATAAGAAACATGCCTAAAGAGGGAACCATGATCTCACCAAATGAACAAAGCAAGAAACCAGTAACTCATCCTAACAAGATGGCAATATGTGAGTTCTCTGATAAAAATTGAAAATAGCAGTTCTAAAGAAACTTAGTGATTTCCAAAATAAGACTGAAAAGCAATTCAGAAATGTATCAAAGTAATTTAACAAAGAAATTGAAAAAAATAAAAAAACAGAAATCGAATCTTGCAACTAAAAAATGAATTTTCTAAACAGAATTCATTATAGGCTATCAGTGGCAGAATGGGTCCAAAAGAAGAAAGAATCCATGAGCTCCAAAATAAGCTATTTGAAAATACAAAGTCAGAGGGGAAAAAAAAAAGAACACAGAATGAAAAGGAACAAAGATCATCTACAAGATGTAGAACATTACCTCAAAAGACCAAATTTAAGAATCACTGGTGTTGAGGAAAAAGTTGAGCAAGAGAAAGGGGTACAAAGATTATTTTTAAAAATATTAATAACTTTCCAGTCTTCTTTGGAAAGAAAACTTTCCAAAACTTGAGAAAGATATACATATCCAGGTACAGGAAGGTCAGAGAAAAACAAACAGAGTTGACCCAAATATGATTACCCCAAGTCATATAATAAACTCTCAAAGGTCAAGGAAAAAGAGAGGATCCTGAAAGCAGTAAGAGAAAATAAACAAATGGCATTTAAAGGAGCTCTAATTCATCTGGTAACAGACTTATCAATGGAAACCATACAGGACAGGAGGGAGTCAAATGACATATTAGAAGTGCCAAAAGAATAAACATTGCCATCCAAGAATACCCTATCCAGAAAAGTTAGCTTTCAAATATGAAAGAGAAAGTTTTTCCCAGAAAAACAAATGCTAAGAGAATTCACCACTACCACATCCATGTTGCAAGAGATGCTAAAGGGAGTTTTTCTTTTTTCTTTTTTGTCCTTTTCTATTTTTTGAGACAGGGTCTCACTTCGTCACCCAGGCTGGAGTATAGTGGTGCGATCTTGGCTCACTGCAGCCTCAACCTCCCAGGTTCAAGCAATCCTCCCACCTCAGCCTCTTGAGCAGCTGGGACTACAGGTGTGTGCCACCATGCCCAGCTAATTTTGGTATTTTTTTATAGAGATGGGGTTTTGCCATGTTGCACAGGTTGGTCTCAAACTCCTGAGCTCAAGTATCTGCCCGCCTTGGCCTCTCAAAGTGCTAGGATTACAGGCATGAGCCACTGCACACAGCCTAGGAGTTTTTCAATCTGAAAGAAAGAACATTAATTGCAAAAAGTTTTTTCTTTTTTTTTTGAGACGGAGTCTCGCTCTGTCACCCAGGCTGGAGTGCAGTGGCGCAATCTTGGCTCACTACAAGCTCCGCCTCCCGGGTTCATGCCATTCTCCTGCCTCAGCCTCTCCGAGTAGCTGGGACTACAGGCGCCCGCCACCAGGCCTGGCTAATTTTTTGTATTTTTAGTAGAGACAGGGTTTCACTGTGGTCTCTATCTCCTGACCTTGTGATCCGCCCGCCTCGGCCTCCCAAAGTGCTGGGATTACAAGCGTGAGCCACTGCGCCCGGCCGCAAAAAGTTTTTTCAAAGAAGGTACAAAACCCACCAGTAAAATTAAGTAAACGGACAAACTCAGGATACTCTACTACTATAAATGTGTGTAATTCACTTATAACTCTAGCATGAAGCCCAAAAGACATATCTATCAAAAACAATAATGGCCACAGCAACCTCTTAAGAGAGAGGTAATATAAACATATGTAAATTTGGAGAACTAAAAGTAAAAATGGGGGGAAGGGGTTAAAGTGTGGAACATTTTTTCCATTTTTCTTTATTTCTATTCTTTTATTTGTGAACTAAGATAGGTTGGCACCTCTTTAAAGTAATTTACTGTATCTATACTATGTTTTTTGTAAGCCTCATAGTAACCACAATGCAAAAACCTGTGAAAGAGTCACTAAAAATAAAAAGCAATGAATTAAAACACCTACCAGAGAAAAATCACTTAATCACAAAGGGAGACAGGAAAGAAGAAAGGAGGAGAGGAGTAAAACAGGCAATAAAATGGCAGTTTTTAGTACTTATTTATCAAAAATAATACTGAATGTAAATGAACTCAGTTCCCCAGTTAAAGGCATACAGTGGCTGAATGAATAAAGATAAAACACAACTATATGCTGCTGACAAGAAACCCACTTTACCTATAAAAATACACACAGATTGAAAGTGAAGACATGGAAAAAGATACCCCATGCAACTGGAAACTAGAAAAGAGCAGAAGTAGTTATAGTTTTATGAAGTAAAATAGACTATAAATCAAAGACTAAAAAGAGACAAAGATGGTCACTATATAATGATTAAGGGGTCAATTCAGAAACAGAATATAACAATTATAAATATATTTGCACACAACACTGGAGCTCCCATGTATATAAAGGAAACAATATAGCTAAAGAGAGAGATGGACTACAATATAATAATAGGAGATTTAACACACCATTTTCGGTAATGGACATATCATCCAGAGAGAAAATCAACAAATATCAGAGGTAAGCTACACACTAGACCTAATAGGCCTGATTTTTACAGAGCATTTCACCCAACTGCTGGAGAATACACATTCTTTTCATTAGCAGATGGCATATTCTCCAGAATAGACCATATCTTCGATGACAAAACAAGTCTAAACAAATGTTTAAAAGTAGAAGTCATATCCAGTATCTTTTCTGACCACAATGGAATAAAACTAGAAATAAATAACAAGAGGAACCTCAAACACTTCATAAACACATAGAAATTAAACAACATATTAATGAATGACCAATGGATCAGTGAAGAAATTAAGAAGGAAATTTAAGGCCAGACACAGTGGCTCATGCCTGTAATCTCACCACTTTGGGATGCTAGGCAGGAGGAAGGCTTGAGTCCAGGAGTTTGAGACCAGCCTGTGCAACATAGTGAGACCTTGTCTCTACTAAAAATTTAAAAATTGACTGAGCATGTGGCATATGCTTATAGTCTCAGCTACTTGGGAGGCTGAGGCAGGAGGATGCTTAAGCTGAGGAGGTTGAGGTTGCAGTGAGCTATGATCATACCACTGCACTGGGCAACAGAGCAAGAACATATCCCAACCAAAAAAGGAAATTTTAAAATATCTTGAAACATATGAAAATGGAAATATACCAAAATCTATGGGACACAGCAAAAGCAGTATTAAGAAGGAAGTTTATAGAAATACATGTGTATATCAGAAAACTAGAAACACTTCAAATAAACAATCTAATGATGCACCTCAAGGAACTAGAAAAGCAAGAACAAACCAAACCCAAAACAGTAGAAGTAAAGAAATAATAAAGATATGAGCAGAAATAAATGAAATTGAGGCTAAAACAACAACAACAAAAACAGGCTAGGCATGGTGGCTCACACCTAGAATCTCAGCACTTTGAGTGGCTGTAGCAGGAGGATCACTTGACGCTAGGAGTTCAAGACCAGCCTGGGCAACAAAGTGAGACACCATCTCTACAAAATAAAATAAAAAATTTTACTCAGGCACAGTGGCAAGTGCCTATACTCCCAACTACTTAGGAGGCTAAAGGCAGGAGGACGGCTTGACCCCATGAGTTCAGAGGGTGCAACAAGCTTTGATTGTGTGACTGCACTCTAGACTGGGCAACAGAGTGACACCCTATCTCTAAAAAAGTAGAAAAGGCCAGGAGCAGTAGCTCACACCTGTAATCCCAACACTTTGGGAGGCCGAGGCGGGCAGATCACCTGAGGTCGGGAGTTCAAGACCAGCCTAACCAACATGGAGAAACCCCGTTTCTACTAAAAATATAAAAATTAGCTGGGTGTTGTGGCACATGCCTGTAATCCCAGCTACTTGGGAGGCTGAGGCAGGAGAATTGCTTGAATGCCAGAGGCAGAGGTTGGGGTGAGCTGAGATCACGCCATTGTACTCCAGCCTGGGGAGCAAGAGCAAAACTCCATCTAAAAAAAGAAAGAAAAAAGAAAATACAGTAGATCAGTGAAATAAAAAGTTGATTCTTTGAAAAGATAAAATCAACAAACCTTTAGGTAGACTAAGAAGAAAAAAAAAGATCCAAGTAAATAAAATCAGAAATGAGGCTGGGCGTAGTGGCTCACGCTTGTAATCCCAGCAGTTTGGGAGGCCGAGGCTGGCGGGTCACGAGGTCAGGAGATTGAGACCACGGTGAAACCTCGTCTCTACTAAAAATACAAAAAAACTAGCCGGGAGTGGTGGCGGGCGCCTGTAGTCCCAGCTACTTGGAGAGGCTGAGCCAGGAGAATGGCGTGAACCCGGGAGGCGGAGCTTGCAGTGAGCTGAGATCGCACCACTGCACTCTAGCCTGGGTGACAGAGTGAGACTCCATCTCAAAAAAAAAAAAAAAATCAGAAATGAAGAAGATTGTTGGGCATGGTGGCTTATATCTGTAATCTCAGCACTTTGGGAGGCCAAGGCAAGAGGAGCACCTGAGCCTAGACAACACAGTAAGACCCCATCTCTACAAAATTAGTCCCATCTCTAAAAAATTAGCCAGGCCTGGTGGTGCACGCCTATAGTCCCAGGTACTTGGGAGGCTGAGTCGAGAGGATCCTTCCAGCCCAGGAATTCAAGACTGCAGTGAGCTATGATTGTGCCACTGCATTCCAGCCTGGGCCACAGAGGGAGAGATCCAGTTTGTTTTTCTTAATAAAAGGACACGTAATAACAGACCACAAAGAATCATCAGAGACAATCATGAACAACTATATGGCAACAAGTTGGAAAACCCAGAAGAAATGGATAAACTCTTGGAGACATACAGCAGATCGAAGCCATAATAAAATGTCTACCATTGAAGAAAAGCCTAGGACCTTATGGCTTCACTGCTGAATCAAACATTTAAAGAAGAACTAGTACCAATTCTACTGAAACTCTTCACAAAAATTGAAGAGGAGGGCCAGCATAACTCTGATACCAAAATCAGACATGAGTACAACAAAGAAAACTACATCTTCACTGATGAAGAAAGATGCAAAAATCCTTAAGAAATTAATAGCAAACTGAATTCAGCAACACATTTAAAAGATCATTTACTGGCCGGGCACAGTGGCTCATGCCTGTAATCCCAGCACTTTCGGTGGCCGAGGTGGGTAGATCACTTGAGCTCAGGAGTTCAAAACCAGTCTGGTCAACATGGTGAAACCTTGTCTCTACTAAAAATACAAAAAACTTAGCTGGGCACGGTGGCATGTGCCTGTAATCCTAGCTGCTGGGGAGGCTGAGGCAGGAGAATCACTTGAACCCGGGAGGCAGAGGTTGCAGTGAGCTGAGATCGTGCCACTGCACTCCAGCCTGGGGGACAGAGCAAGACTCCGTCTCAAAAAAAAAAAAAAATCATTCACCTTGATCAAATGAAATTCATCCCAGGGATGCAAGGATGGCTCAATGTACACAAATCAATAAATGTGGTACATCACATTCACAGAATCAAAAACAAAAACCACATGATTATTTGAATAGATGCTGAAAAAGCATTCGATGAAATTCAACATCCATTTATGATAAAAACCCTCATCAAAGTGGGTATAGAAGGAACATACTGGCCGGGCGCGGTGGCTCACGCTTGTAATCCCAGCACTTTGGGAGGCCGAGGCGGGCAGATCACAAGGTCAGGAGATCGAGACCATGGTGAAATCCCGTCTCTACTAAAAATACAAAAAAATTAGCCAGGCGTGGTGGCGGGCGCCTGTAGTCCCAGCTACTCGGAGAGGCTGAGGCAGGAGAATGGCGTGAACCCAGGAGGCGGAGCTTGCAGTGAGCCAAGATTGCGCCACTGCACTCCAGCCTGGGCGACAGAGCGAGACTCCGTCTCAAAAAAAAAAAAAGAAGGAACATACCTCTAAATAATAAAGGCCATATATGACAGACTTACAGCTAACATTGTACTGAGTGGGGAAAAATTAAAGATATTGTAGGGAGACCCCCTGAAACTATTGCTATGGAATAAAAGATGAAATGCTCCTGATTATTGTAAATACAAAGTTGCATGCAGGATTGTGTAAAGACAATGCCAGGTTGGACTGCCAGAATGAGCCAACAGCACGTGATGTGCTTCCCCCTGCAGAGAGCCTATGAATGGATGTGCAGTCAGGGAGGTTTCACATCACCAAGATTCCTATCCCAGAAAAGCAGATGTTCATAGCTCTGGGAATAGAATGCGACCCTTGTGGTGAGCCTATAAATGGACACATGGGGGCACCTGTTCACATGGATAAGATAGGGCTATAAATGCCCTCATCTTGCCACAGCTCTTCTAGGCCTCTTTAGGGTTAAGGCATACTCCCTTCTGAGAATTTCTGGTCTAACCGGCTGTCTAGCTTCACATCCTGTTTCTATGGATGGTCTGTAACCAGCTTTTGCTGCAACTGTTACTGCTGATTAATGTCTTGCTAATCATAGGTTATGGAGACTTGTGTTTCTGTTTTAAGTCTCTGTTAGAAATTACTGATGCACACTATTGTAAATTCTTATCTCTGTATACTGTACTTCTGCATATTGATGTTATGTTAAAGAATTACTTCATCCCCATGTGACCATCTCACCTCATAATCAAATGACCCTAAATCCCTCACTAACCTGCCCCCGCCCTCATTAAACTTAATAATAAATGCTGGTATATCCAGTGCATTGTTGGCATCACAGGACCAGAAGGCGGTGACCCCCCTGGACCCAGCTTTCACTATCTTGTGTATGTCTATTATTTCTCAACCTGCCGATCCGCCTGGGAACAAAGAGAGAGCCCCATTGCATTGCAGGCTGCTGGCCAGATCCCGCAATAAGGTATGTTCTCTAAGATCTGAAACAAGACAGAAATGCTCACCTTTACCACCTTTATTCAACATAGTGCTGGAAGTCCTGGCAAGAGCAATTAAGCAAGAAAAAAAAAAGGGCATCCAAATTGAAAAAGAAGTCAAATTCTGCAGAAGACATGATCTTATATACTTAATAACTTAAAGACTCCACCAAAAAACCGTTAGAACTGAAAAATGAATTCAGTAAGGTTGCAGGATACATAATCAACATATCAAAATCATAACATTTATATACACTAACAGCAAATAACCTGAAAAAGAAATCAAGGAAAGCAATCACACTTAAGTAGCTACAAAGAATAGAAAATAGCTACAAAGTATAGAAAATACATAGGAATCAAGTTAACCAAAGAAGTGAAAGATGTATATGAGGAAAACTATGAAAAACTGATGAAAGAAGTAGAATATGACACACAGAAAATGGGAAGATATTCCATGCTCATGGATTAGAATAATTAAAATGACAATACTACCCAAAGCAATTTATAGATTCAATGCAATCTCTATCAAAATGCCAATGACATTCTTCATAGAAATAGGAAAAAAATCCTAAAATGTATGTAGAACCACAAAAGACCCTGAATAGCCAAAGGAATTCTGAGCAAAAAGAACAAAGCTAGAGACATCATACTACCTGACTTAAATTTTCTACAAACCTATAGTAACCAAATCAGCATAGTACTGGCATAAAAACAGACACAGACCGATGGAACAGAATAGAGAACCCAAATATCAATCCATACATTTACAACCAACTAATCTTTGACAAAGGTGCCAAGAATATACAGTGGGGAAAGGAATGTTTTTTCAATAAATGGTGCTGGGAAATTTGGATAATTACATGCAGAAGAATGAAACTAGACCTCTATCTTTACCATACACGAAAATCAAGTCAAAATGTAAGACCTGCTACTAGAAAATATTGGGGAAACACTCATGGACATTGGTCTACACAAAGACTTTTTTGTATAAGACCGCAAAAGCACAGGCAACAAAAGCAAGATTCCACCAAAAAACTGTTAGAACTGAAAAATGAATTCAGTCAGACAACTGAGATTACATCAAAATAAAGTTTCTGTGCAGCAAAGGAAACAATCAATAACATGAAGAGACAACCCACAAGATGGGAGAAAATATTTGCAAACAACCCATCTGACAGGGGATTAGTATTCTCTTATATAATTATATATATGAGAATATATAAGAACATATAAGGAGCTCAGACAACTCAATAGCAAAAAAAAAAGAACCAGATTAAAAAAATGGGCAAAAGATCTGAACAGACATTTCTCAAAAGAAGACATACAGATGGCCAGTGGGTATATGAAAAAAATCTCAATATCACTAATCATCAGAGAAATGCAAATCAAAACTACAAAGAGATATCATCTCACCCCAATTAGGATAGCTATTATCAGAAGGACAAAAAAATAACAAATGCTGGCAAGGATGCAAAGAAAAGGGAACCCTTATATGCTGTTGGTAGGAATACAAACTAGTATAGCTACTATGGAAAACAGTTTGGAGGTCCCTCAAAAAACTAAAAATAGGACTATCATATGATCCAGCAATCCCACTGCTGGGCATATACACAAAAGAGAGGAAATCAGTATATCGAAAAGACAACTGCACTCCATGTTTGCTGCAGCACTGTCCACAATAGCCAAGATTTGGAAGCAACCTCAGTGTCCATCAACAGATGAATGGATAAAGAAAATGTAGTTGTGTACACGAGGGAATAATATTCAGCCATAAAAAAAAATGAGATCCTGTCATTTGCAACGACATGGATGGAATTTGAGACCATTATGTTAAGTAAGCCAGGCAGAGAATGACAAACATCACAGGTTCTCACTTATTTGTGGAATCTAAAAATCAAAACAATTGAACTCACAGAGAGAGTAGAAGGATGGTTAATGGAGGCTGAGAAAAGTCACGGGGGAAGTGATGAGGGTTAATGGGTAAAAAAAGGATGAATAAGACCTACTATTTGATAACACAAGGGGGTGACTATACTCAATAATAAAGTAATTGCACATTTAAAAATACCTAAAAGAGTATAACTGGATTATTTGTAACACAAAAGATAAATGCCTGAAAGGATGGATACCCCATTCTCCATGATGTGATTATTATGCACTGCATTCCTGTGTCAAAACATCTCATATAGCCTATAAATATACACACTTACCATGTACCCACAAAAGTTACAAATTAAAAAAAAATTTTTAAGAAAAAAGATTTTAAGGCTGGCGCAGTGGCTCATGCCTGTAATACCAGCACTTTGGGAGGCCGAGGCAGGTGGATCACCTGAGGTCAGGAGTTCGAGACCAGCTTTGCCAACATGGTGAAACCTCGTCTCTACTAAAAATACAAAAAATTAGCTGGGTGTGGTGGTGTGTGCCTGTAATCTCAGACACTTGGGAGGCTGAGGCAAGAGAATCGCTTGAACCTGGGTGGCGGAGGTTGCAGTGAGCTGAGATGTTGCCATTGCACTCCAGCCTGGGCAACAGAGCAACACTCTGTCTCAAAAAAAAAAAAAAAAAAAGAAAAAAGATTTTAAAAAACCACAGCCAAATAGCAAGAAGGAGTATACTGAATATTCCCAACAACAACAAAAAAGATGTTTGAAGTGATGGTTATACTATTACTAATTACCCTGATCTGCTGACTATATGTTATATGTACCAAAATATCACTATGTTCCCCACAAATGCGTACAATTTTTCTATGTCAATTTCAAAAATAAAATATTTGTGAAAAAAAAAAGAACATGATAAGGCCAGGTGTGGTGGCTCACTCACGCCTGTAATCCCAGCACTTTAGGAGGCTGAGGCAAGTGGATCACTTGAGCTCAGGAGTTCAAGACCAGCCTGGGCAACATGACGAAACCCTGTCTCTACAAAAAGTTAGCATGATACAGTGGCCCGTGCCTGTAGTCCCAGCTGCTTGGGAGGCTAAAGCTGGAGAATTGCTTGAGCCCGGGAGGCAGAGGTTGCAGTGTGCCAAGATCATGCCACTGCACTTCAGAGCCTGGGTGACAGAGTAACACTCCCCCCACCCCCCACCAAAAAATAAAGAACATAATAAACATAAAGAATACATGTATATTATAGACATTAGAGCAAATCCTAAAAAATATAAAAACAGAGGTATAACTAATAAACTGTAGTAGAGATAAAATGGAATCATAAAAAACAATTGTAAAGAAGAAAGGAAAAGTCCAGGCATGGTGGCTCACGCCTATAATCCCAGCACTTTGAGAGGCTGAGGCAGGCAGATCACGAGGTCAGGAGATCGAGACCATCCTGGCCAACATGGTGAAACCCCATCCCTACTAAAAATACAAAAAATTAGCTGGGCATGGTGGCACGCATCTGTAATCCCATCTCGGGAGGCTGAGGCAGGAGAATAGCTTGAACCCAGGAGTTGGAGGTTGAAGTGAGGCGAGATCACCCCACTGCACTCCAGCCTGGTGACAAAGCAAGACTCCACCTCAAAAAAAAAAAAAAAAAAAAAAAAAAAAAGGAACAAACAACGGTTAGGACAAAACAAATGGCAAGCTGGTGGAACTAAATCTAACCATACTGATAATCTCTTGAGATGTTAATAATCTAAACCAGGGATCAGAAAACTTTATCAATAAAGGGCCAGAGTGTAAATACAGGTTTTCTGGACCCATAGAGTCTCTGTCAAATAATTCAACCCCTTAGTTGTAGCAGAAAAGCAATTTAAAACATGTAAACAAATGAGCATTTGTTGTATTCCAACAAAGCTTTATATATAAAACAGGTGACAGGCTGGATTTATCCTGGGAACCATAGTTTGCCATTCCCTGACCTAAACACTCCAGCTAAAGACAGAGATTGTCAGATTGTATAAAAATGTAAGAACACAGCCAGGCCTCATGGCACGTGCCTGTAGTGCTAGCTACTGGGGAGGCTGAGGCAGGAAGATTGCTTGAGCCCAGGAGGTTGAGGCAGCAGTGAGTTGTGACTGCACCACTGCTCTCCAGCCTCAGTGACAGAGCAAAACCGTGTCTCAAAACAACAACAATAACAGCAAAACACCAAACTAAAACTCTACGTTGTCTACAAGACACCCACTTTAAATTTAAACATCTAGATAGTTTAAAAGTAAAAAAAATGATGGGAAGAGCTATACCATGCAACCACCAATCATGGCTATATTAATGTCAGACAAAGTAGACTTCAGAATAAGGACTGTTACAAGGAACAAAGAGGGAATTTTATAATGATAAATGGGAAAAACAATCCTGAATGTGTAAGTACATAATAACAGAGCTCCGAAATGCACAGATTAAAAACAGATAAAACTGAAAAAGATATAGAGAGATACACAATTTTAGTTAGATATTTCAACACTCCCCTATCACTGATAGAACAAGTAGACACAAAACTAATTTTAAAAGGAGAAATATTCTGTGATTCCACTTTTGTGAGGTACTTAGAGCATTCACATTTATACATACAGGAAATAGAACAGTAGTCACCAGAGGCTAGGAGATTGGTGAAAGGGGAAATGGGAAATGTTAGAAAGGTTTACAGTTTCACTTTTACAAAATGAAAAGGGTTCTGGAGATGGACGTTGGTTGTACATTATGAATGTACTTAGTACTGACTGTACACTTAAAAATAGTTAAGATGGTAAATTTTGTTATATGTATTTTACAATAAAAAATTTGAACAAAATATTAATTGGTTTTTTGAAAAGATCAATAAAATTGATAAACCTCTAAGCAGACTGATCAAGAGAGACAGAACACACAAACTGCCAATGTCAGAAGTGAAAGTGTGGACATCAAAACTACAGGCCGGGTGCGGTGGCTCATGCCTGTAATCCCAGCACTTTGGAGGGTCGAGGCGAGTGGATCACCTGAGGTCAGGAGTTCGAGACCAGCCTGGCCAACATGGTGAAACCCCCGTCTCTAAAGTACAAAATTAGCTGGGCATGGTGGCACATGCTTGTAATCCCAGCTACCTGGGAGGCTGAGGCAGGAGAATCGCTTGAAACCAGGAGGCAGAGGTTGCAGTAAGCTGAGATTGCACCATTGCACTCCAGCCTGGGAAACAAGAGTGAAACTCTGCCTCAAAAACAGAAACAAAAACAAAACCTACAGTTATAAAAAGCAGATCTGGCTGGGCGTGGCGGCTCACGCTTGTAATCCCAGCACTTTCAGAGGCCGAAGCAGGCGGATCACCTGAGGTTGGGAGTTCCAGACCAGCCTGACCAACATGGAGAAAACCCGTCTCTATTAAAAATACAAAATTAGCCAGGTGTGGTGGCACATACCTGTAATCCCAGCTACTCGGGAGGCTGAGGCAGGAGATCACTTGAACCTGGGAGGCAGAGGTTGCGGTGAGCCAAGTTCACGCCATTGTACTCCACCCTGGGCAACAAGACCAAAACTCCATCTCAAAAAAAAAAAAAAAAAAGCAGATCTGCAGTTGAAGCAAGCTGTGAATAAGCAGGGAGGGAAGGACTGACTGCAAAGGGACATGAGGGGACTTTTTGGGATGATGGAAACGTCCTCTATGATTGTGATGGTAGCTAAACAAATACTGATATCAACATTAATCAAGTTGTTCATTTCAAAGTATGAATTGTAATCTATGTAAATTATACCTCAACCAACTTAATAAAAATATAACAAGTTATGAGGTCTTGTCTTTGCATAGTGGAAGATACAATCTCTGGCTAAATATAGGCCCAAGTGGTTTTATTTATAGCTTGACATAGTTCCTTTATTAAAATTTGTTTTTGTTTTTTCTTTGAGACAATCTTGCTCTGTCACCCAGGCTGGAGTGCAGTGGCGAGATCTTGGCTCACTGCAACCTCTACCTCCCGGGTTCAAGCGATTCTCCTGCCTCAGCATCCCAAGTAGCTGGGATTACAGGCGCCCACCACCATGCCTGGCTAATTTTTGTATTTTTAGTAGAGGCAGGGTTTCACCATGGTGGCCAGGCTGTTCTTGAACTCCTGACCTCAAATGATCCACCCACCTCGGCCTCCCAAAGTGCTGGGATTACAGGTGTGAGCCACCATGCCCAGCCAAAAATTGTTTTAATTAACAAAACCATAAACCTACATCAATCATCCTTAATGGTGAACATTAAAAATATTCCCTTGGCCAGGCACGATGGCTTACACCTGTAATCCCAGCACTTCGGGAGGCCAAGGAGGGTAGATGGCTTGAGCCCAGAAGTTCGACAGTGGCCTTGACAACATGCAAAACCCCGTCTCTGCAAATACAAAAATGAGCCGGGCATGGCGGTGCACACCTGTAGTCCCAGGTACTTGGCAGGCTGAGGTGGAAGGATTGATTGAGCTTGGGAGGTTGGGGCTGCAGTGAGCAGTGATCATGCCACTGCCCTCAAGCCTGGTGACAGAGTGAGACCGTGTCTCAAAAACAAAAAAAAAAAAAAAAAAAGAAACTTCACCTTCACTTCACTTAAAGGGTCAAGATAAGGAAACTAGTTAGTGCTGTAGACATTCATATTATACATATGATCCAAGCTACAAGTATAAATTAAGAAATAAGGCATATAAAAAGGAATAGGCAAATACTTTTATTTACAAATAATACCAACATCTCTTTAGACAATTCAATCTCATGAAGAAACCATTTCATCTACTAAAGTAGTTCATCAGTGTTACAATCCTTAGACAAAAACCAACAGTTTAGTACATAGTAATAGTAATCAATTACATAACAGAACAAAACATCCCAATCATATTATAAACAAAAACCATTAAGTATCTAGAATTAAGTAAAACAAGAAATGTGTTTAGTAAAACAAGAAATGTGTTTAGTTAGTAAAACTAAAGCACATAAAAGAATACCTGCTGAAATAAAGAGATATACCAGGTACAAGAGAAAAACTCAATGTCATAAAGATGTCAATAATGATTCCTTTCTAATACTATGGCAGAGTAGAAATATTGAAACTCCTCTGTTAAAAGGATTTACCGGCCGGGCACGTGGCTCCCGCCTGTAATCCCAGCACTTTGGGAGGCGGAGGTGGGCGGATCACCTGAGGTCTGGAGTTCCAGCCCAGCCTCAATATAGAGAAACCCTGTCTCTACTAAAAATACAAAATTAGCTGGGCGTGGTGGTGCATGCCTGTAATCCCAGCTACTCGGGAGGCTGAGGCAGAATTGTTTGAACCTGGGAGGCAGAGGTTGCGGTAAGCCAAGATCTCGCCATTGCACTCCAGCCTGGGCAACAATAGCTAAACACCGTCTCAAAAAAAAAAAAAAAAAAAGATTTACCCCGAATAGATCATCTTTGGTCAGTAAGAATATACAGGTGATCTTTCTGTCTTCATTGTGCTTTTCTCTGCTCTTTAAAAAATTCTTTTTTCATAAAAAGTTAATTTTTAAAAGTGAAAAGTAAAAACATTAAAAAAGAGTACCGGCTGAACACAGTGGCTCACACCTGTAATCCCAGCACCTAAGAGGCTGAGGTGGGAGGATCAACTGAGCCCAAGAGTTCAAGACCAGCTTGGGCAACATGGTGAAACGCTGTCTCTACAAAAGATACAAAAATTAGCTAGGTGTGGTGGTGTGCGCCTGTAGTCCTTGCTACTCGGGAGGCTGAGGTGGGGGATCGATTGAGCCTGGGAAGTTGAGGCTGCGGTGAGCCAAGATTGTGGCATTACACTCCAGCCTGGGCAACGCAGCAAAAACCTGTCACACAGAAAAAGACAACTGTGAACTGTAAAAAGCACTCCTCCATCTTCACCATGTCTGTATATATTTATGTTTAAATATCTCCAAGGAAGCAGTTACAAAAATATGGAGAATAATAAATGACAGAGTAAGAATTTGAGAACAAACATTTGATTTGTTTCCATAAATTGAGACAAACCTCAACTGACTACAAATTGAGACAAAAGCATCAATTGAGCCGGGCAGGGTGGCTCATGCCTGTAATCCCAGCACTTTGGGAGGCCGAGGTGGGCGGATCATGAGATCAGGAGATCGAGACCATCCTGGCTAACATGGTGAAACTCCGTCTCTACTACAAATACAAAAAATTAGCCGGGCGTGGTAGCGGGCACCTGTAGTCCCAGCTACTCGGGAGGCTGAGGCAGAAGAATGGCGTGAACCCAGGAGGCGGAGGTTGCAGTGAGCTGAGATAGCCACTGCACTCCAGCCTGGGCGACAGAGCAAGACTCTGTCTCAAAAAAAAAAAAAAAAAAAAAAGGGGGGGCCAGCTGAGGTGGCTCACGCCTGTAATCCCAGCACTTTGGGAGGCCGAGACGGTGGGGGGACGGGGGCCAGATCACGAGGTCAGGAGATCGAGACCATCCTGGCTAACACAGTGAAACCCCGTCTCTACCAAAAATACAAAAAAATTAGCTGGGCGTGGTGGCAGGCACCTGTAGTCCCAGCTACTCGGGAGGCTGAGGCAGGAGAATGACGTGAACCCGGGAGGTGGAGCTTACAGTGAGTCGAGATTGCGCCACTGCACTCCAGCCTGGGTGACAGAATGAGACTCTGTCTCAAAAAAATCAATTGAGACAAAGCCTCAATTGATTAACCTTAAAATAACCTTCTTAAAAGATATGTGTGTGTGTGTATATATATATATAAAAATCATCCATAAGCATATTAGTAAAAGTACAAATCAACAGATATGTAAGTTTTAGAGAAGTGTTAAATTTTTAAAACACAAGTGTAATTTAAATAGAATGAAATACAACAATCCAAAGTGCATAGATGATGAGGTAAGATTTTTTTCAACTTTATTGAAGTGTAATTTACATATAATAAAATGCAACCATATGTCTACGTTCATGCAAATACCACCTTGTAAGAAATGCCTTTCCTGACTACCTTATCTAAATTAGCCCTGCCCAGAGTTCAGAGACCAGCCTGACCAACATGGAGAAACCCCGTCTCTACTAAATAATACAAAAATTAGCCGGGCATGGTGGAGCATGCCTGTAATCCCAGTTACTCAGGAGGCTGAGGCAAGAGAATCGCTTGAATCCGGGAGGCAGAGGTTGCAGTGAGCCGAGATTGTGCCATTGCACTCCAGCCTGGGCAACAAGAGCAAAACTCCATCTCAAAAAAAAAAAAAAAGTGCCAGGTGCAGTGGCTCATGATTGTAATCCCAGCACTCTGGGAGTCCAAGGTGGGCCATTCTTTATATTCATAAGGTGAGAAGATTGCTTGAAGACAGGAATTCAAGACCAGCCTGGGTAACAAAGCAAGACTCCAATTCTACTGAAATAAAAAATAAAAACTTAGCTGGGTGTCATGGTGCTGCTGGGAGTATAGCAGTGAGGACGACCAGAGGTCACACTCTTGTCACCATCTTGGATTTGGCCAACTTCTTTACTGCAAGATGTTTTATCAGCAAGGTCTTTATGACCTGTATCTTATGCTGACCTCATATCTCATCTTGTGACTTAGAATGCCTTAACTGTCTAGGAATGCAGTCCTGTAGGTTTCAGTGTTACTTTACACAGCTCCTATTCAAGAAGTTGCTCTGGTTTACACGCCTCTGATAGAACCATGCAGTGAACAAGTCTATTGGCTCCATTTATTCACCAGCATGTGCTTACTTTGTATCTGTGTCATATTTGGATGATCCCAACAATATTTCAACTTTCTCATTGTCATTATATCCATTATGTTGGCCTATGATTATCTTTGGCACCACTACTTGTTTTAGGGCATCACAAACTGTGTCCATATAAGACAGCAAACTTAATTGATAAACATGGTGTGTGTTCTGACTACAAACTTAATTGATAAACACTGTGTGTGTTCTGACTGCTCCACTGACTGGCTCACTGCAACATCCACCTCCTAGGTTCAAGCGATTCTCCAGCCTTGCCTCCTGAATAGCTGGGATTACAGGCATACACCACCATGTTCTGGCTAATTTTGTATTTTTAGTACAGATGGAGTTTCAACATGTTGGCCAGGCTGGTCTTGAACTCTTAACCTTAGGTGATCCACCCACCTCAGCCTCGGAAAGTGCTGGCATTACAGGCGTGAGCCACCGCGCCCGGCTTGGAATTTCTAATATAAATTGCCCACTGGATCCAAAGGAGAAGGTGCACACAGACTTTAGTTTTGCTTGCTTTCTTTCCAGCAAGGACTTTCTTAGCCATCTTTGCAGTTATGGGCTGAAGTAGACAGGGAAATAGACAGGGAAGGTGAAGCTTAAAAAAAGTCAGTAATCAAACATGAAAAATATAGTCACACTTATTTATTATAAAAAAACTATTACTAGCCAGGCACAGTGGCTCACACCTGTAATCCCAGCACTTTGGGAGGCCGAGGCAGGGGGATCATGAGGTCAAGAGTTTGAGACCACCCTGACCAACACAGTGAAACCCTGTCTCTACTAAAAATACAAAAATTAGCCGAGCATGGTGGTGCATGCCTGTAATCTCAGCTACTCAGCAGACAGAGGCAGGAGAATCACTTGAACCTGGGAGGCAGAGGTTGCAGTGAGCCAAGATAGCACCACTGCACTCCAGCCTGGGCAATAGAGCAAGACTCCATTTCAAAACAAAACAAACAAACAAAAAATATACAAAAACAACTATTGCCATCAACATTTTATCAATTAGTAATTTTGGCACAGAGAATTTACATAACTAGCCTAATGTCACATAGGTAGTAAATGGTTGTCTTTTGTCATTGACCACATTCTCTAATAAGAATTTGTATAACTTCAATAAGCTTTGAATCATGATAGAAAACTCATCTACATTCATTATCAATTTCTTTCAGTATTAAATGTCCTAATTTTGGTGGGCGGATCACGAGGTCAGGAGATCAAGACCATCCTGGCTAACACAGTGAAACCCTGTCTCTACTAAAAATACAAAAACAAAAAAATTAGCCAGGCATGATGGCAGGTACCTGTAGTCCCAGCTACTAGGGAGGCTGAGGCAGGAGAATGGCATGAACTCAGGAGGCGGAGCTTGCAGTGAGCCGAGATAGCGCCACTGCGCTCCAGCCTGGGTGACAGAGCGAGACTCCGTCTCAAAAAAAAAAAAAAAGTCTTAATTCTGGAAAAAGTGAATATGAAGTAATACATAATACACATCCATTGTAATACACATCCATTGTATTTGACCCATATATGGAATCTGCTGATGATCCATGACAAATGGCATGAGAACAGTTTCCTGCATTAATTATGTTAGGTCATGAATTCTCCGATGTCGAGTAAGCTGTGTAAGCTGTTTAAAGGCCTTCCCACATGTCTTACATTCATAGGGTTTCTCGCCAGTGTGAACACTCTGATGTCGGCTGAGTCCTGAGGCATAGAAAAAGGCTTTCCCACATTCCGGACATTGGTAAGTTTTCTCACCAGTATGGATTCGTCTATGTTGACTAAGTTGTGAAGGACATCTAAAGGCCTTCCCACATTCCTTACAATTGTAAGGTTTCTCACCAGTGTGAGTTCGTTGATGTCGAATTAGTTCTGAGCTGCAAGTAAAAGATTTCCCACATTCTTTACATTCATAAGGTCTGTCACCGGTATGAATTCTCTGATGTAGAGTAAGGTGTGTACGCTGCCTGAAGGACTTCCCACATGTCTTACATTCATAGGGTTTCTCGCCAGTGTGAATACTGTGATGTTTGGTGAGTCCTGAGAAACGGACAAAGGCTTTTCCACATTCATGACATTGATAAGGTTTCTCACCAGTATGGATTCGTTGATGTTGAGTAAGTTTTGAACGACGTCTAAAGGCCTTGCCACATTCCTTACAATCATAGGGTTTCTCACCAGTGTGAATTCGCCGATGCTGAATTATTGCTGAGCGAAAAGCAAAAGATTTTCCACATTCCTTACAATGATAGGGTCTCTCACCAGTGTGAATTCGCTGATGTTCAATTAGTGTTGAGCGAGAAGTAAAAGATTTCCCACATTCTTTACAACTGTAGCGTTTCTCACCAGTGTGAACTGGCCGATGTTGAATTAGTGCTGAGCGAAGAGTAAAAGATTTCCCACATTCCTTGCAATGATAAGGTTTCTCACCAGTGTGAATTGGCTGATGTTGAATTAGTGTTGAATGAGAAGTAAAAGATTTCCCACATTCCTTACAATCATAGAGCTTCTCACCAGCGTGTATTTGCTGATGTTGAATTAGTGTTGAGTGAGAAGTAAAAGATTTTCCACATTCCTTACAATCATAGGGTTTCTCACCAGTGTGAATTTGCTGATGTTGAATTAGTGTTGAGTCAGAAGTAAAAGATTTCCCACATTCCTTACAATCATAGGGTTTCTCACCAGTGTGATTTTGCTGATGTTGAATTAGTCCTGAGCAGAAAGTAAAAGATTTCCCACATTCTTTACATTCATAAGGTTTCTCACCAGTATGAATTCTCCGATGTTGATTAAGGTATGTACGCTGTCTAAAGGCCTTCCCACAGTCTGGACATTCATAGGGTTTCTCACCAGTGTGAATTCTGTGATGTTGGGTGAGTCCTGAGACACTGATAAAGGCTTTCCCACATTCCTGACATTGATAAGGTTTCTCACCAGTATGGATTTGTTGATGTTGAGTAAGTCGTAAGCGAAGTCTAAAGGCCTTCCCACATTCCTTACAATCATAAGGTTTCTCACCAGTGTGAATTTGCTGATGTTGAATTAGTGTTGAGCCAACAGTAAAAGATTTTCCACATTCCTTACAGTGATAGGGTTTCTCACCAGTGTGAATTCGCTGATGTTGAATTAGCGCTGAGCGAGAAGTAAAAGATTTTCCACATTCTTTACAATCATGGGGTTTCTCACCAGTGTGAACTGCCTGATGTCCAATTAGCCCTGAGCGAAAAGTAAAAGATTTTCCACATTCCTTACAATGATAGGGTTTCTCACCAGTGTGAATTCGCTGATGTTGAAGTAGTGCTGAGCCAGAAGCAAAAGATTTTCCACATTCTTTACAATTATAGGGTTTCTCACCAGTGTGAATTCGCTGGTGTCGATTGCGTGTTGAGCGAAAAGTAAAAGATTTTCCACATTCCTTACAACGATAGGGTTTCTCACCAGTGTGAATTCGCTGATGTTGAAGTAGTGCTGAGCCCGAAGCAAAACATTTCCCACATCCCTTACAATCATAGGGTTTCTCACCAGTGTGAATTCGCTGATGTTGAATTAGCGTTGAGCCAGCAGTAAAAGATTTTCCACATTCTTTACAATCATAGGGTTTCTCACCAGTGTGAATTGCCTGGTGTCCAATTAACCCTGAGTGAAAACTAAAAGATTTCCCACATTCCTTACAATCATAGGGTTTCTCACCAGTGTGAATTCGCTTATGTCGAACTAGTGCTGAGTGAAAAGTAAAAGATTTTCCACATTCCTTACAGTCATAGGGTTTCTCACCAGTGTGAATTCGCTGATGTCGAATTAGTGCTGAGCCAGAAGTAAAAGATTTCCCACATTCTTTACATTCATAAGGTTTGTCACCAGTATGAATTCTCTGATGTTGAGTAAGGTGTGCAGATGGTCTAAAGGCCTTCACGGATTCCTGACACTCATGAGGTCTCTCATCTGTATACATTTTCTGGTGTTGAATAAGATGTGAGCCAGAAATAAAAGCTATTCTATATTCTTTACATGCACAGGGCATTTCCCCAGTATGAATTCTCTGATGTTTAACAAGATAGGAAAAATGATGAAAGGCCTTCCCACACTCCTTACATTTACAGAGTTTTTCACCAGTATGGGTTTCTTGCTGTTGTGTAAGTTCTGAGCCATACTTAAAAGCCATACATTCTGTGGATTCATACAGTTTCTCTCCAGGATGAATCTGATGATGCAGAGTGAGATATGTTTGTAGGCAGAAAGTTGGTGTTTTTTCATGAGTCATTATTGCTTTTTCCAAATATCGCTCCTGATTTATATCTTGGTGCTGAAACTGGCCTTCGCATTCCCAGTCATCTCTGACACTGGAGCCCACAAGGCTATGACATTTTTCCATTCTCACCCACTGAGATGATGTTACTTCATAGATTTCTTTTGGCAAACATGAATCTTTGGTCTTACATCTAAACTCCAAGTCTGAAAAATAACCAGAAAGCAAAAACATAGCATTTCCTTGTTGAGTAGAAATAAAAACATCTATGGTAGAAAGGGGAGACAAACTGAAAATAATGTCCTTAAGAATTAAAGATTGTTGGGCGTGGCGGCTCATGCCTGTAATCCCAGCACTTTGGGAGTCTGAGACAGGAGGACTGCTTGAGCCCAGGAGTTCAAGGCTGCAGTGAGCTATGATTGTGCCACTGCACTCCAGCCTGGGCCACAGAGCAAGACCCTGTCTTAAAAAAAAAAAAAAAAAAAAAAAAGATGGTGTACATACATGGTGATAGTATGTAGCCTTGTATGATGTGATGAGAACAGTATTTTCTCTCTCTGATCTTCCTTCTAAAAATACTGAACTCCAGTCTAATCACTGGAAAAACACCAGACAAATCCCAAAATGAGAGACAATCTATGAAATACCTGGCCAGTACTCTCCAAAACTATTGAGATAATCACAAACAAGGAAAGCCTGAAAAGCTGTCAAAGCAAAGAGGAGCCAAGGGAAACATAATGACTCAATGCAATGTGTTATCCTAGCCAAGATCCTAGAATAGGAAAAAAGGACATTAGATAAAAGCTAAGGAGGCCGGGCACAGTGACTCACACCTGTAATCCTAGCACTTTGGGAGGTTGAAGCAGGCGGATCACAAGGTCAGGAGTTCAAGACCAGCCTGGCCAACATGGTGAAACCCTGTCTCTACTAAAAATACAAAAATTAGCCAGACGTGGTGGCCCATGCCTGCAATCTCAGCTACACAGGAGGCTGAAACAGGAGAATCACTTGAGCCCGGGAGGCTGAGGTTGCAGTGAGCCAAGATTGTACCATTGAACTCCAGCCTAGGCAACAAAAGCCAGACTCCATCTCAAAAAAAAAAAAAAAAAAAAAAAGCTAAGGAAATCTGAGTAAAGTCTAGGGGTTTCCATTAATAATAATAGATCTCAGCACCATAGGAAAGGTAAATAATAATAACAACATTGCTTCAACAATGTTATTATTGAATAGGATCAATATTCATTAATTATGACAAATGTACAAATATAAAATGTTAATGGGAAACTACATGTGATGTATATGGGAAGTCTCTGTACTAACCTGACAACTTTTCTGTAAGTCTAAAACTATCCTAAAACCTAAAGTTTACTTTTTTAAAGTGAGAAAGTAACATCTCATTAACAAAAAGGCCAAGCAAGTTTTTGTAAAAGACACAAATGGGGTATCAGTATCTAAAAATTAAAAAATGAATCTTTGAAACTTAAAATTCAATGAATGAATTTGAATTGGCAGTGTAAGAGTGCAATCATGATTTTTAAAAAATACTTTCCATCTTCATCCATTGAAGCCTTAGAAACAACCAATCCAGCAGCAATGAACACACTAATGACAGATTACTGTCTCTAAATACCATTTCTTACTACACAGAACCTAGGCTCCTTGGAGCGTCTTGGGATTAGAACAGAAAGTGTGCATTATGAGCATGGAAAAAGCTGGCATATTAGAGAAGCAAAGAAGCTTATTCAAGACTCCTAGGGTCATGTCAAAAAGACTCAGGAACCATTATGAAGAGGGTCCCATTGGCCAAAGATGGGACAAGTTGAGCATGAATTCAAGAATAATAACTGTAATCATTGTAATGTAATTACAATAAATCACATCAAATATTTTTTAATCTGTGTGTTCATAAGGACAATTTTTAAATTACCTAGTAATATTTAGGGGATGAGATGAGGAATGGCTGCTAACATCACAAAAACAGAAACAACCAGATATGTGCTTCTTGATGAAATACACAATACTAATATCACATAGTCTGTTTATAGGAAAGAAAGGAATAAATGGAGGGGAGCTAAATGTTAAATGACAGATGATCAAGTTTCTTCAACATATAAATTTCAAGGAGAAAAAGAGAGAAAGAAATCAACGACAAAACCTCACTGGAATGGTTAAATAATTGGAAATGCAAAAGCAAGGTTAAAAGTCATAAAGAAATTCAAAGAATTCATTTGTCTTCCTGAAAGTAATACTGAAAGAACAGGGAACAAACTATATTCAAGATGGAACAGCTAAAATTTATTCAGAAGTGATGAGGTTTTCTAAAAAAAATCTGAGGTGCCATGAGTACCATGGATGGTAAATTTTAAAAGTTCTACGGGGCCGGGTGCGGTGGCACACGCCTGTAATCTCAGCACTTTGGGAGTCTGGCAGGTGGATCACCTGAGGTCAGGAATTCAAGACCAGCCTGGCAACATGGCAAAACCCCGACTTTACTAAAAATACAAAATAGGCTGGGCGCGGTGGCTCATGCTTGTAATCCCAGCACTCTGGGAGGCCGAGGCGGGCGGATCACGAGGTCAGGAGATCGAGACCACGGTGAAACTCCGTCTCTACTAAAAATACAAAAAAATTAGCCGGGCGTAGTAGCCGGCGCCTGTAGTCCCAGCTACTCGGAGAGGCTGAGGCAGGAGAATGGCGTAAACCTGGGAGGCGGAGCTTGCAGTGAGCCGAGATTGTGCCACTGCACTCCAGCCTGGGCAACAGAGTGAGACTCCGTCTCAAAAAAAAAAAAAAAAATTAAAAATAAATAAATAAATAATAAAAAAATTAAAAAAAATAAATAAAAATAAAAAAATACAAAATAAGCCAGGCATGGTGGTGCATGCCTGAATTCTCAGCTACTCGGGGGGCTGAGGCAAAAGAATTGCTTAAACCCAGGAGACAGAGGTTGCAAGTGAGCCGAAATTGTGCCACTGCATTCCAGACTGGGCGACAGAGCGAGACTTAGCCTCGGGAAAAAAAAAAAAAAAAAAAAAAAAAAAGGAAAAGTTCTATAAGCCAGGCATGGTGGTTCATGGCTCTAATCCCAACACTTTGGGATGCCAAGGCTGCAAGATTACCAGAGCCCCAGAGTTCAAGACCAGCCTGGGCAACAGCCTGGGACACTGTCTCAAAAAAAAAAAAAAAAAAAAAAAAAAAAGCTGGGTGCGGGTGTGGTGGCATATGCCTGTAGCCTCAGGTACTCGGGAGGCTAAGGTGGGAGGATCACCCGAGCCCGGAAAGTCAATGCTGCAATGAGCTGTGGTCAAGCCACTGCACTCCAGCCTGGGTGACAATGGGAGAACCTGTCTCTTAAAAAAAAATTATGCATGATGAAATCCCAATAATAAGAACAAAATGAACAGGAAAACAAAAAATAGCTTAAACACCATGCTTGCTATATGCCAGGCAATATTTTCACTGCTTTACACATTTACTATATAAGCTCATTTAATCCTGAGAAGAATCCTGTGAATAGCATATATATTTGCAAATGAGGACCACAGAGGTTAAGTAAATTGCCAAAAGTCATAGAGGTATTAAATGGCAGAGCTAGGATTTGAATGGAGGCAATCTGGCTCCAGAGTCCATGCTTTCAACTTACAAATCAGTGGAATCTAAGTATGGGCATCAGATTTTTTTAAAACCTCAAATCTAAAGCAGTGTAAAATAAAACAGGCAACAGAAGACAGGAAAAGTGAGACAAATAGAATAAGCTGGTTAAAAAAATTCAAACAGGCCAAGAGAGGTGGATCGTGCCTGTATTTTCAGCTACTTGGGAGGCTGAGGTATGCAGATTGCTTGAGCCCAGGGGGTTGAGGCTGTGGTGAGCTGTGATTGCTCCCCTGCACTTAGCCTAGGCAACAGAGAGAGAGACCCTGTCTCAAAAAAAAAAAAAAAAAAAAAAAATCCAAATGCATCAGTAATTATGAGGAATGTAAACAAAGAAAAAGTAAATTTCAACCCTTTTAAAATAAAAAGTGACTAAAAACATGAGGACACAAAAAAGTTTAAGTAAAAACTAAGAAAATGAAAATCAGGCAAGTATTCATGAATAGAAAGCTAGGGTCTTAGCACTGGAAAAAAATAGACTTCAAGGTGAAAACATTATTGGGAATAAAGAGGATTACTACATAATAAAACATTCACTCAAAAAGATATAACAATTCTAAATTTGTAAGCATCCAGTAAAATAAACTCTAAATATGCAAAGTAAAAATTGAGAAAATACAAAAAGTTTAGGCTTCATCTTGATTGTGGGAGATTTCTTTTTTTTAGTTATTTTTTTTGAGATGGAGTCTCACTCGGTCACCCAGGCTGGAGTGCAGTGGCATGATCTCAGCTCACTGCAACCTCTGCCCTCCGAGTTCATGCGATTCTCCTGCCTCAGCCTCCCAAGTAGCTGGGATTACAGGCGCCTGCCACCGAGCCCAGCTAATTTTTTGTATTTTTAGTAGAGATGGGGTTTCACCATCTTGACCAGCCTGGTCTTGAACTCCTGACCTCGTGATCCACCCACCTTGGCCTCCCAAAGTGCTGGGATTACAGGCGTGAGCCACCACGCCCGGCTGATTGTGGGAGATTTCAATACACCTCTTTTAATAACTGAGAGATCAAGCACCCAGAAAATATAAAAGGATACAGAGGATCTTTACATCAAATTAACAAGCCTGATATGTTGAACATGTGAGAATTCTACACGCAGCAATTAAAAGAAAGCACAGGAACACATGAATCCCCACCCCCACAAAAATGCTGACAATTCACCAGTGCATGAAGTAACACACTTCCAGAAACTGGTCTCATACCATGTAAGTATTGACTATAGTGCAATTAAGGTTGAATTCAGGAATAAAAAATGGGAAAAAAATTTAAATGCAAAACATTTACAAAAGCTCATGGGTTAAAAATGGTATCATGAAAACTAAAAAATTCTTTTTTGGTTTTTTTGAGACAGAGTCTCGCTCTGTCACCCATGCCGGAATGCAGTGGTGCAATCTTGGCTCACTGCAACCTCCACCTCCCAGGTTCAACCAGTTCTGTGCCTCAGCCATTTGAGTAGCTGGGATTACCGGCATGCAACACCACACCCAGCTAATTTTTGTATTTTTAGTACAGAAAGGGTTTCGCCATGTTGGCCAGGCTGGTCTCAAACTCCTGGCCTCAAGTGATCCACCCACCTCGGCCTCCCAAAGTGTTGGGATTACAGGCATGAGCCACCGCTCCTGTCCTAAAAATTACTTTGATGCTAAGTGATGACAATAAAAATTGTATTATGGGCTGGGCTATGTCTTAGGCAACAGGCAAAAAGCAAACACAAAATCTCTGTGGACGAAATCAACCTCAACTCAACCCTCAAAATATTCTCACAAAGTTTCAAGGAAAGAGAGAGCACTTCGCAATAAAAAAAAAAAAAAACTCTAACACATACAGGGAAATGAGAAATCACATGAAGGAAAACAACAGCAGAAACAGAACCAAAAGGCTTCAAATATTAATATTAAAGAGAATTACTATGTTTAATAATGCTTAAAGAAGTTAGAAAGTCTTGACACCACTAGTAAATAAAGTAACTACATAGTTTTTTTATATATCTAGTTTTTAGCCTTTTTTTTTTTTTTTTTTTTTTGGATATGGAGTCTCACTCTGTTGCCAGGCTGGAGTGCAGTGGCGTGTTCTTGGCTCACTGCAACCTGCACTTCCTGGGTTCATGTGATTCTCCTTCCTCAACCTCCCGAGTAGCTGGGATTACAGGCGCCTGCCATGACGCCCAGCTAATTTTTGTGTTTTTAGTAGAGACGGGGTTTTACCATGTTGGCCAGGATGGTCTCAATCTCCTGACCTTGTAATCCGCCCACCTTGGCCTCCCAAAGTGCTGGGATTACAGGTGTGAGCCACCGCGCCTGGCCTTGAGCCAGTGTTTTAAGTGCCATATCACCTACTTGTTCATTAAGATCTCAACTGTACTTTCAGCACACTACATAACCTTATTTCCAGGAAGATGTGTATTTGCAAATGTTTATTTCTATTTGGAACACATGATTTTCTACCCCCAGAGGAATGCATTCTGGTCTGGAGTGTGTCTTTTCCCAAGTTTATGCACATCCACATATTCACCCATTCACATATGATGTATGTGTATCTATGTGTGCATTTTCTTCTTTTTATAAAAATAGAATTGTCCTATACATATTGGTGTGCAACTTTTCCCCCAGATAACAACAGATAAAGGATAGTTTTAAAGTTACTATTTATAGATTTACTTCATATCCTTGAATAGCTGCATAATATCCCATTATGTGGATATACCATAATGCCACATTTCTTTTTCCCCCTCAAGACGGAGTCTTGCTCTGTTGCCTAGGCTGGAATACAATGGCATGATCTCGGCTCACTGCAACCTCTGCCTCCTGGGTTCAACCAATTTGCCTACCTCAGCCTCCCAAGTAGCTGGGACTACAGGTTCACGCCACCACACCTGGCTAATTTTTTGTATTTTTAGTAGAGATGGGGTTTTCACCATGTTGACCAGGCTGGTGTCGAACTCCTGACCTTGTGATCCACCCACCCTGGCCTCCCAAGGTGCTGGGATTACAGGCATGAGCCACCACGCCTGGCCTGTCACAGTTTTTGTTATTGCCCATTTAGATTGTTACTGCTATTCCAGGAAATGTGTTTCTGTATATATCAGAATTAGCTACTTCTTTTATTTCTGTAGCAGACAGTCCAAAAAGTGAGGTTACTCATTCCAAATGTAGGCACATTTTCATTTGAGTGGCTAGTTTGATGCTTCCTGGCAGTGTCAGAGATGGTCTGTTCCTAGCCAGCAATGAATATTCCCATGCTATATAGTGTGGAGTTTTTGTTTATCTGAGGGGCAAACTTTGGCAGGGGTCCATTGGGATATGCTAACAATAAGATAACTAGTAAGTAGAAGCTCTTCTTAACCCAAATGGGTAGATCCGTCGTGATTATGTTGGAATTTCAGGAGTTCTAGAAATGAATGTGCAGATGGTTGCACAATATGAATACAATTAAAGATGGTTAAAATAGTAATACATTTATGTTATGTATATTTTACCATAATTATAAATAAATGAAAAAATGAATGAATGAATCACTCCTAAAAATTAGTAAGAAAATAAAACCAAATAATGAAGTAGAAAAGATGAAACATAAAAAGGAAGCACAAACAGGAAATATAGTTTCTTTTTTGAGACAGAGTCTTGCTCTATTGCCCAGGCTGGAGTGCAGTGGTGTGATCTTGGCTTACTGCAACCTCCGCCTCCTGGGTTCAAGCGATTCTCTGTCCTCAGCCTCACGAGTAGCTGGGATTACAGGTGCCTGCCACCACGTCCGGCTAATTTTTTGTTTGTTTGTTTTAGTAGAGATGTTGTTTCACTATGTTGATTAGGCTGGTCACCATGTTGACCAGACCACTCCTGACCTCAAAGTGATCCGCCCACCTCAGCCTCCCAAAGTGCTGGGATTTACAGGTGTGAGCCACCGTGCCCAGCCTCTTTTTCTTTTTGAGACAAGGTCTTGCTCTGCCACCCGGGCTGGAACGAAGTGGTGTGATCACAGCTCACTGCAGCCTTGAACTCCTGGACTCAAGCGATCCTCCTGCCTCAGCTTCCCAAAGCCCCAGAGTTAGGTGTTAGTCACTGTGCCCGGCAAGAACTGAATTTTTCATTTTAATTTTAATTACTTTACAGTTAAATCTAATGAGCCACATGTAGCTAGTGGCTACTGTATGGAACAGCACAGCTTTCATGAGCCATCTGTTGAAACTAGATTGCAAGAACCTTTGTGTTGTCCCTTCACATAAAAAAACTAAAACCTTAAATGATGACTCGTGCCTTACAGGTATAGTATGTATACAAAATGAGGCAGAACTCCCAGCAGGGAGCCCATTTTCAAACAAAATGCTTTGCCCTGCTATCAGAGACTAGTTAAGTAAATAAATAAATAAATAAATAAATTCAGTAATGAAAACAACTATTAAAAATGGGAAAAATTTAAAGGCAAAACATTTACAAAAGCTCATGGATTAAAAATTGTATCATGAAAATTAAAAAGTTCTTTTTTCGTTTTCTTGAGACAGAGTCTCACTCTGTCACCCATACTGCAGTGCAGTGGTGTGATCTTGGCTCACTGCCTCCTCCTCCTCCCGGATTCAATCAATTCCGTGCCTCAGCCATTCAAGTAGCTGGGATTACAGGCATGCAACACCACACCCGGCTAATTTTTGTATTTTTAGTACAGAGGGGGTTTCGCCACATTTGCCAGGTTGGTCTCAAGTGATCCACCCATCTCCGATTAAATGCTCTCATCTAAAATCATATGGTTGTGGCATATCAGATCTTTTCACTTTAAACTTTTAAATTAACTAACCAGCTACGAATACTTGTCTGAACTGAGTTGTATAAGGCAGCTCCAGTGGATCATGCATTTCTGTCCTAGACTGTCATGATCTTTAAAAAGTTTAAACCAGGCCGGGCACAGTGGCTCACGCCTGTAATCCCAGCACTTTGGGAGGCCAAGGCGGGCAGATCACGACGAGGTCAGGAGATTGAGACCGTCCTGGCCAATGTGGTGAAACCCCATCTCAACTAAAAATACAAAAAAAAAATTAGCTGGCTGTGGTGGCTCATGCCTGTAATCCCAGCTACTCAGGAGGCTGAGAGGCAGGAGAATCACTTGAACCAGGGAGTCAGAGGTTGCAGTCAGCCAAGATCGTGCCACAGCACTCCAGCCTGGCAATGGAGCAAGACTCCACCTAAAAAAAAAAAAAAAAAAAAAAAAAATATATATATATATATATATATATATATAGGCCCAGGAATCTCACATCTGAAAGATTACATATGAAAATGTCCATTTAAATAAAGATACATCAGAGCACTCATTTTAAATAGAAGAAACAGCCGGGCACAGTTGCTCATGCCTGTAATCCCAGCAGTTTGGGAAAGTGAGGCAGTGGGAGGACTGTTTGAGCCCAGGAGTTCCAGACCAGCCTGTGGCACATAGGGAGAACCCATCTCTACAAAAAAAATTACAAATTGACCAGGTATGGTGGTGTGTGCTTGTGGTCTGAGCTACTCAGGAGGCAGAGGTGGGAGGATCACTTGAGTCCTGGAGGTCAAGGCTGCAGTGAGCCGTGATTGTGCCACTGTACTCCAGCATGGGCAACAGAGAGACACTGTCACAAAAACTAAAAAAGAAGAAGAAACACTGAAAAGCTACCTATACATTTAATAGTACTGAACTCATGATATCCAGGACTTGCTTTAACATAGTTAAGGGAAGGTGCAGAGGTCAACAGGCATAGATCAAGTAAGATTGGAAACATAGAAACTCATTGATAACTACTGCAGCTAGGAAATGGACTCGGGGGATGTCCATTACACCATCCTTTCTACTTTTGTGTACGTTCAAAGACTTCTGTAATCAAGTTAATAATTAAAAAAAAATTTTTTTGTAATGTTCTATGGATAGAAGGAAATAAAGTCATCTATATCCTACAATTAAAACACTTTTTAAAATGAATAGTTTGCATTACTTAAAAGCACATTTTGAAAAATAAAATGCCTTATCTTTTCTACTTCAGAAGAAAATCCCTCAGTCTATGCTACTTACAGCCCAATTTTTGTCCATGTTACCATTGTCACCAACTTATTGAAAATGGATCACTCCCTTTTCCTTGACACTTAAGTCTTCTATATTTAACTTATTGTCCTCTTTTATACACAATCATTTCTGTGTACCTTTTCCTCCTAAAAGCAGGCACATCCTATTCCTTCACATTGATATCTACAGCTCTTTCTTCTAAGCATCATATTAGAAATCTCCTGGTCGAGTCTACTCTTTAGAAAGTGATTTATACACGATTTAGACCCTTTATTAGGCTGGGTGTGGTGGCTCACGCCGGTAATCCTAGCACTTTGGGAGGCTGAGGTGGGCAGATTGCCTTAGCTCAGGAGTTCAAGACCAGCCTCAGCTATGTGCAAAACCCTGTCTCTACTAAAAATACAAAAAATTAGCCAGGTATGGTGGCGCGTGACTGTAATCTCAGCTGCTCTGGAGGCTGAGGCATAAGAATTGCTTGAATTCAGGATGCAGAGGTTGCAGTGAGCCGAGACAACTCCACTGCACTCCAGCCTGGGCAACACAGCAAGATATTGTCTCAAAATAAATAAATAAATAAACCCTTTATTAGAGTGTAATTCTGATAGCTTATATCTTCTATAACTGTCACCCACCAAGAAAAGAAGGCTTTATGATTTTTTTTTAAGTCAATAAATGTTGACTAAAAGTGAATGAGGTTGGGCGTGGTGGCTGACACCTGTAATCCTGGCACTTCGGGAGACCGAGGCAGGTGGATCACCTGAGGTCAGGAGTTGAGGACCAGCCTGGCCAACATGGTGAAACCCTGTCTCTACTGAAAATACAAAAAGTAGCCAGTTGTGGTGGTACATGCCTGTAGTCCCAGCTACTCAAGAGGCTGAGGCAGGAGAATTACTTGAACCTGGGAAGTGGAGGTTGTAGTGAGCCAATATTGCACCACTGCACTCCAGCCTGGGTGACAGAGTGAGACTCAGTTGCAAAATAAAAAAGTGAATGAATATTCACTGATGCTGAAATGGCTGCATCAAAGGAAAACTAGACAAGAAAAGACAAGACAAAAAAAAAGTTAAGGATCAGTATGAAAAATAAATATATTTCGAAAGATTTTTTTTTAAAGCAAGAACACAGGTTTAAATTTCAAAGGGAAAGAAGTAGCTCGAAGACAGAGGAAACAGGATGGCTCCTGAAGAAGGGAACTTTATTCTTTGAAATGGGAAGAAATTATGACAAGAGGGTAGCACAGACTGAAGAGGTGGAAGTAAAAGGGGATTCTTGGCCAGGCGCAGTGGCTCACACCTGTAATCCCAGCACTTTCGGAGGCTGAGGCAAGTGGATCACCTGAGGTCAGGAGTTCGAGGCCAGCCTAGCCAACATGGTGAAACCCCGTCTCTACTGAAAATACAAAAATTAGCTGGGCATGGTGGTGGGTGCCTATAACGCCAGTTCCTTCAAAGGCTGAGGCAGGAGAGTCACTTCAACCCAGGAGTGGAGGTTGCAGTAAGCTGAGATCACGCCACTGCACTCCAGCCTGGGCAACAGAGCGAGACTTCATTTCAAAATAAATAAATAAATAATAAAATTTTAAAAAGTGGGCCGGGCGCGGTGGCTCACACCTGTAATCCCAGCACTTTGGGAGGCCGAGGCAGGCGGATCACAAGGTCAGGAGATCGAGACCATCCTGGCTAACACGGTGAAACCCCGTCTCTACTAAAAATACAAAAAATTAGCCGGGCGAGGTGGCAGGCACCTGTAGTCCCAGCTACGCGGGAGGCTGAGGCAGGAGAATGGCATGAACCCCAGGGGGCGGAGCCTGCAGTGAGCCGAGATTGCGCCACTGCACTCCAGCCTGGGTGAAAGAGAGAGACTCCGTCTCAAAAAAAAAAAAAAAAAAAAAAAATTTAAAAAGTGTGTGGGGATGTATTGTGACTTTTCTCCACGTGTCTTAGGCCACAACCCTTACATGGGACCTTGAAGAAGAGACTCCTCAACCAATACCTGTACGGTGCTGCCTCCCTGACAGGCTGGGTTCTAAACAGCAGTGTCTTCCCCATCTGCTCAGTCCTTACTCACCTGGGCACCATCCTCCCAGCATGTCTCTTGAAACCATCCAGGGCTCTTTCCCTTGCTCCAGTAAGGAAATCACATCAGGCTTTGGGATAGAGAGACCTGTTTATAAGAAAAGAAGTAAGATGGCCGGGCATGGTGGCTCACTCCTGTAATCCCAGCACTTTGGGAGACCAAAACAGGTGGATTGATTGAGGTCAGGAGTTCAAGACCAGCCTGACCAACATGGTGAAACTCTGTCTCTACTAAAAATACAAAAATTGGCTGGGCGTGGTGGCGGTGCCTGTAATCCCAGCTACTCAGAAGTCTGAAGCATGAGAATCACTTGAATCCGAGAGACGGAGGTTGGAGTGAACCGAGATCACGCCATTCACTCCAGGCTGGGCGACAGAGTGAGACTTTGCCTCAAAAAAACAAAAGAAAGAAAGAAAAGAAGTAGGCCAGGCACGGTGGCTCATGCTTGTAATCCAAGCACTTTGGGAGGCCGAGGCGGGCGGACCACGAGGTCAGGAGATCGAGACCACGGTGAAACCCCGTCTCTACTGAAAATACAAAAAATTAGCCGGGCATGGTGGCGGGCACCTGTAGTCCCAGCTACTCGGAGAGGCTGAGGCAGGAGAATGGCGGGAACCCGGGAGGCGGAGCTTGCAGTGAGCCGAGATTGCGCCACTGCACTCCAGCCTGGGTGACAGAGTGAGACTCCGTCTCAAAAAAAAAAAAAAAGAAAAAAAAAAGAAAAGAAAAGAAGTAAGACATACTCCTGCTGTTCCTGAATTCAAAGTTAGTCCCTTAGTCCTCATGAAGGACTAGAGGAAGGTGTAAAGGTCTGAAGCATGGAGAAGATGGAGTGACCCCAAAGAGCTGCCCATCTATTAATCTACAAAACACAAAACAATTCCCTAGGCAACAGGTGAAAAGTCACCCAGACAATTGAAAGCTACAAACAAAATTCATGAGTTATTTGCGGATAGACATCCTTACCTAGTGAGACCAGGCTGCTGTAGTTCTCCATCATTACATCTCTGTATAAATCCTTCTGAGCAGCGTCCAGGCACTCCCATTCCTCCTGAGAGAAGTCTATAGACAGATCCTGGAACATGACCAACCCCTGAAATGACAAACCCATGCAGCACTGTTGAAATTAAAGGAAAGGTTTTTAAGATGGAAGAGATGGAAGGGTGCTGAAGGATGGAGAGAATACAGTGAGCAGACCGGCTAGGACGAGAGTGGGGAAGAGTAAAAAAATTAGTGTAACTTCAACAAAGTACCTCCATGTTCATGAATATTCCTGTTGCGGCCGGCAAACTTCCTTCATAGAATGGGACATTCCGAATATTCCATGGTTAGAGCTGGGAATGAATAAAACACATTGATATATTATTTCCCAAATAAATGAACTAGAGTACAAAAGCACACAGCAAGCTGTAGGCCTAGCAAAGCTGAAAGAATATTACAGTAAACATCTGATATGCAAATTACTATTTACAACAAAAGCTTAATAAACAGGCACTCCTCCCTTACCACTTTCTTTCTTGTTATTTTTTTCCTCTTGTTTCATTTTTTTGTTTCTGTTTTCGTTTTGAGACAGGGTCTCGTTCTGTTGCCCAGGCTGGAGTGGCAGTGGCATGATCACAGCTCACTGCAGCCTCAACCTCCCAGGCTCAGGTGATCCTCTCACCTCAGCCTTTGTGTTAGCTATGACTATAGGCGTGCACCACCATGCCCAGCTAATTTTTTGTATTTTTAGTAGAAACGAGGTTTTGCCATTTGGTCAGGCTGCTCTCAAACTCCTGAGCTCAAGCAATCCGCCTGCTTTGGCCTCCCAAAGTGCTGGGATTACAGGCATGAGCCACCACACCCAGCCTTTTCTCATTTCTTAAAGGAAGACAGGACCTTTCAAAAATATCTACAAAAAGTTTAAAAACCTCTATTGGCCGGGCGCGGTGGCTTACGCCTGTAATCTCAACACTTTGGGAGGCCAAAGCGGATGGATCACCTGAGGTCGGGAGTTTGAGACCAGCCTGACCAACATGGAGAGACCATTTTAGTCTCTACTAAAAATACAAAATTAGCTGGGGGTGGTGGCACATGCCTGTAATCCCAGCTACTTGGGAGGCTGAGGCAGGAGAATTGCTTGAACCTGGGAGGCAGAGGTTGCAGTGAGCCGAGATTGCACCACTCCAGACTGGGCAATAAGAGCGAAACTCTGTCTCAAAACAAACAAAACAACAACAACAAAAAACCTCTAATGCGCTTCACTAATTAGTACTTCCATAAAATAGTATAGATAGCACTTCGATAATTAAATGTACATTGGCTGGGTGTGGTAACCCACACCTGTAATCACAGCACTTTGGGAGGCCAAGGCAGATGAATTGCTTGAGCTCAGGAGTTCAAGACCAATTCTGGGCAACACGGCAAAACCCCATCTCTACAAAAATATATATCATATACAAATTAGCCAGATGTGATGGGACATGCCTGTAGTCCCAGCTACTTGGGAGGCTGAGGTGGGATTGCTTGAACCCAGGAGGTTGAGGATGCAGTGAGCTGTGATCCTGCCACTGCACTCCAGCCTAGGCACCAGAGCAAGATCCTGTCTCAAACAAACAAACAAACAAACAAACAAACAAACAAACAAAGGCCAGGTGCGATGGCTCATGCCTGTAATCCCAGCACTTTGGGAGGCTGAGTCGGGCGGATCACGAGGTCAAGAGATAGAGACCATCCTGGCCAACATGGTGAAACCTCGTCTCTACTAAAAATACAAAAATTAGCTGGGCGTGGTGGCACGCGCCTATAGTCCCAGCTACTCAGGAGGCTGAGGCAGGAGAATTGCTTGAACCCAGAAGGTGGAGGTTGCAGTGAGCCAAGGTCATGCCACTGCATTCCAGCCTGGTGACAGATCAACACTCCATCTCAAAAAATAAAATAAATAAAATAAAATAAAATTAAAATAAAATAAAATAAATAAAATAAATAAAATACAAAAGTAGGTATCATGGTAGGAATAAACTGCACACAGGTCAGACAAAAGTTACAGGGGCATCTGCCAGTATAAACGAGTTTCCTGTGAGACACCTGGTCATGGGTCAGACACTTGAGCATTAGGCTGTGGGCCAGGAAAAATAAATGTCTGGTGAAAGGCTACTGTAAAGACCCACAAGCCCCTCCCCTAGAGCCCCATTAGGGTGAGGCTAGAGTTTATAGCCATTCTCCTGAGAGACCTCAAGACCCAATTAGAAGAAAACTACATTTGTTACATAGAAGGCATTTTCCAAAGAGTAGTTCAAAGATAGTCTTCCTTTGGATATAAAACAAAATCTCAAGATATGCCAAAACTGTTTTGTTTTTACTGAATAATTTTTGTGCATGTGTGTTGTTGCTTTAGCTGCAAGTGGCTAACAAGCTGTGATTTTCTTTTCTTTCCTTTCCCCCTTTTTTTTTTTTTTTTTTGAGACAGTCTCGCTCTGTCGCCCAGGCTGAAGTGCCTGATCTCAGCTCACTGCAACCTCAGCCTCCCTTAGCTGGGATTACAGGTGCCTGCCACCATGCCCAACTAATTTTTGTATTTTTAGTAGAGACGGGGTTTCACTGTGTTGCTGCGGCTGGTCTCAAACTCCTGGCCTCAAGTGATCCACCTACCTTGGCTCCCAAATTACTGGGATTACAGACGTGAGCCACCATGCCCGGGCAAATCTGATTTTCTAACTTGCCCCATGTATTAGGGTCATACTAGGAAAAAAACAAGTCAGAACAATTGGAGCCACATGTACAGATGTGCAGTAGCCCTGCTAGCAACACTGCTGCTTGCTTTGGCTCTTAGGAGAGATGAGTTCAGCATGTGTCTGCCCTTGCTCTAGCTGTCTCTGATTCCCCCCAACAGATGCACAATCATTTCACTCCATTAGTTTCACTTTGGATATCCCATCATTAGATTAAAACCAGCAGGCCGGGCACGGTGGCTCACGCTTGTAATCCCAGCACTTTGGGAGGCCGAGGCGGGCGGATCACGAGATCAGGAGATCGAGACCACGGTGAAACCCCGTCTCTACTGAAAATACAAAAAATTAGCCGGGCGTGGTGACGGGCGCCTGTAGTCCCAGCTACTCGGAGAGGCTGAGGCAGGAGAATGGCGTGAACCCGGGAGGCGGAGCTTGCAGTGAGCCGAGACTGCGCCACTGCACTCCAGCCTGGGTGACAGAGCAAGACTCCGTCTCAAAAAAAAAAAAAAAAACCCAGCAGGCCAAAAAGCTAACTTGAAGAAATGCTTTCACATCCACAGCGTTCTCATAGGGTCAGTATCATTTAGACATGACAGGACCGTGGTTGCAGGGGACAGAACGAAGTGTCATCCTTAACTGGCCATCCAATGTCATCAGCATGAACAGGAGGACTTTATATGATATTATCTGATGTTTTCTGAATATTACCTTACAAGTGCTGCTTTACTTATAACTAAAGAATAGGGACCCTGTCTTTTAAAGCTTTATATATCCTCAAGCAAAGGTTTTTCATATTAAATCCGTTAATAATATCTAGTGGCTGACCTGGAAATTCCATTTCTAAGTACTTATCCAAAGATTTTTTTTTTTGAGATGGAATTTCACTCTTGTTGCCCAGGCTGGAGTGCAGTGGTGCGATCTCGGCTCACTGCAACCTCCTCCTCCTGGGTTCAAGTGATTCTCCTGCCTCAGCCTCCCAAGTAGCTGGGATTACAGGCATGTCCCACCACACCTGGCTAATTTGATATTTTTAGTAGAGATAGGGTTTCTCCATGTTGGTCAGGCTGGTCTCAAACTCCCAAACTCAGGTGGTTGGCCTTCCTCAGCCTCCCAAAGTGCTGGGATTACAGGCGTGAGCCACCATGCCCAGCCAATAATTTTTTATTTTTATTTTTTGAGACAAGTCTCAATCTGTTGCCCAGGCTAGGGTGCAGTGAGGTGATCACAGCTCACTGCAACCTCTGCCTCTTGGGTTCAAGTGACTCTTGTGCCTCAGCCATCAAAGTAGCTGGGAATACAGGCACACACCACCATACCTGGCTATTTTTTTTTGGTATTTTTGGTAGAGACCGGGTTTCACCATGTTGGCCAGGCTGGTCTCGAACTCCTGGCCTCAAGCAATCCACCCGACTTGGCCTCCCAAAGTGCTGGGATTATAGGTGTGAGCCACTGAGCCAGGCCAGAGAATTTTAAAAGTATGAAGTTGTATGCAGAAGAATGTTCCTTGAAGACAAAACCAAAAAATCTGAAACAAATGTCTTGTTGGTAGATATATAATACAATACTTTTTAATGGGAAAGATATGCAATATTAAGGGAGACATGGAAAAGAAAACACAAAAAAAAGAAAAGGGAGAAAAAGAAAATTACTATTAGGACTTAAAGCTATTTCTCCCCAGTCTGTTTTCCATACGCAGAACAATACAGATGTTACCACAGTACATGTATAATTTTGTATTCTCCTTTACACTTTGATTTTTTTCTTATCAAAAACACTTTATACATGGCATTTAAATGGCTTATAACTTTCCTAAATGGCTACTGCACTGTGTACTTAACCATTCTGTTTCCTTCTACTTATGATTTTTGCTGCAAACCTTTCCCCTCCAATCTGTCCATATTTAAATTCCTTTAAGGAAGGGGGCTGTATAGAAATTTTAATTTATGTGCATTTTACTGAAGCCTACCTTTTTCTTTGTGGTTTCTTTTCTTATTTCTAAACACTAATCTATTTGAATGTGTTCAACCATTCCTTAAAATGAACACAAACACATAGGAAAAAATTGGGGAACTGTGTCCTTCAAAATATAAGTATTTTGGCCACGTGTGGTGGCTCATGCCTGTAGTCCCAGCACTTTGGGAGGCCAAGACAGGTAGATCATTTGAGGTCAGGAGTTCGAGACCAGCCTGACCAACATAGTGAAACCTGGTCTCTACTTAAAATACAAAAAAGGCCAGGCGCAGTGGCTCAAGCCTGTAATCCCAGCACTTTGGGAGGCCAAGGTGGATGGATCACCAGAGGTCAGGAGTTCGAGACCAGCATGGCCAACATGGTGAAACCCTATCTCAAATTAAAATACAAAAAGTAGCCGGGCGTGGTGGTAGGTGCCTGTAAACCCAGCTACTTGGGAGGCAGAGGCAGGAGAATTGCTTGAGCATGGGAGGCAGAGGTTGCAGTGAGCCGAGACCGTGCCGCTGCACTGCAGCCTGGGCAACAGAGCGAGACTCTGTATCAAAATATAAATAAATAAATATAAAAATACAAAAAAGCCGGGCGCAGTGGCTCATGCCTGTAATCCCAGCACTTTGGGAGGCCGAGGCAGGCAGATGACTTGAGGTCAGAAGTTCCAGATCAGCCTGGCCAACGTGGCAAAACCCTGTCTCTAGTAAAAATACAAAAATTAGCCGGGTTTGGTGGCTCACACCTGTAATCCCAGCTACTTGGGAGGCTGAGGCAGGAGAATTGCTTGAACCCAGGAGGCAGAGGTTGCAGTGAGCAGAGATTGTGCCATTGCACTCCAGCCTGGGCAACAAGAGTGAAACTCCATCTCAAAAAAAAAAAAAAAAAAAAAAAAAAAGAATACAAAAAATTAGCGGGCTGTGGTGGTGCGTGCCTGTAATCTAGGCTACTCGGGAGGCTGAGGCAGGAGAATCGCTTGAACCTGAAAGGTGAAGATTACAGTGAGCTGAGATCACACCACTGCACTCCAGCCTGGGTGACAAGAGCGAGAATCTGTCTCAAAAAAAAAAAAAAGGAAAAAGAAAAAAAAAAAAAGAACTTTTATTTGGGGGACAAAAAAACAAAAATGGAGTGAAAGGGATTTAAGGAAATTGAAAGTCAACAGGCTAATAATGCCAATAAATAATGATGGAGCAAAGAAATCCATGTTGGCCAAATAACACCAAGGTGTTTTTAAATAGTTTTTTTAAAATTTAGACAGTTTTCCAGGACACTGAGACACTTCTACTATCAAGACTATAATAGTGGCTGAGCACAGTGGCTTACGCCTGTAATCCCAGCACTTTGGGATGCCAAGGCAGGAGGATGGCTTGAGCCCAGAAGTTCAAGTCAAGCCTGGGAAATATAGGGAGACCCCGTCTCTGCAAAAATAAAATAAAATAAAATAATAAGCCAGGCATGGTGGTGTATATCTGTGAACTGTGACCACCCCACTGCACTCTAGCCTGGGTGACAGAGCAAGACCCTGTCTCAAAAATAAATAAATAAATAAATAAATAAAACTATAATATAGAATAAATGACATTCAGGTAAGTGGAATATTAGGTGTTCAATAAACATAGGTTATTCCCTCCCTATCTCCATAGAATCATCAATTTTTTTAAAAGAGAAGTTTTTATTAGAATCTTTAAAAATATCAATACTTCTCTTTCCAAAAAAGGAGGGAAGATTTAAATATAACAATTTCTTGAGTATTTCTATTTATTTTCATTGTCGCTTAATATTATTCATAATAATGAAAATGCATTTGCTCTCTTTCAAACATAGTTTTAGTTAGTTGCACAAAATGCCACCTTATAGTTTGATGTACTTCAAATTTCCCTATCTATGAAAGCTAAATTTGGATATTATCATCTCAAGTATATTATAATCTCTGTCTTTAAATCTATCTAGGGTTCTACCTTTTCTGTAATCTTTAGTGAATCTCACTATAGTCCTCCTTCCCTTTAAAAATGCAGTGATAGGCCAGGTGCGGTGGCTCTTCCCTGTAATCCCAGCACTTTGGGAGGCTCAGGTTGGAAGATTGCTGGAGCTCAGGAGTTCGAGACCAGACTGGACAACATAGCAAAACCCCCGTCTGTGCAAAAAATACAAATATTAGCCCAGCATGGTGCCATATGCCTGTAACCCAGCTCCTTAGGAGGCTGAGGTGGGAGGATCCCTTCAGCACTGGAGGTCAAGGCTGCAGTATGCCATGATCCTGCCACTGCACTCCAGTCTGGGTAATAGAGTGAGACCCTGTCTTTAAAAAGAAAAAAGGCCGGGTGCGGTGGCTCATGCCTGTAATCCCAGCACTTTGGGAGGCAGAGGTGGGTGGATCACCTGAGATCAGGAGTTCATGACCAGCCTGGCCAACATGGTGAAACCCTGTCTCTACTACAAATACAAAAATTGGTCGGGTGTGGTTGCAGGCACCTGTAATCCCAGCTACTCAGGAGGCTGAGACAAGAGAATCACTTAAACCCGGGAGGCTGCAGTGAGCTGAGATTGTGCCACTGCAGTCCAGCCTGGGCAAGGCAGAGTGAGACTGTCTCAAAAGAAAAAAAAAAAAGAAAGAAAGAAAAAGAAAATCAGTGATAGGTGAGGCAGCTCAGGCCTGTAATCCTAGCACTTTGGAGGCAGAGGTGGGAGGATCACTTGAACTCAGGAGTTCAAGACCAGACTAGGCAACCTAGTGAGTCTTTCCTAGTGAAAATTATTTGTAATTATGCCAGAGTGCTGGTGTGTGCTTCTGGTTTCAGCTTACTTGGCAGGCTGAGGTAGGAGGATCACTTGAGCACAGGAGATCAAGGCTGCAATGATCGTGCCACTGCACTCCAGCCTGGGAGACAGAGTGAGACCCTACCTCAAAAGTAAAAATAAATAAATAAATAAAAATTCAGCGATGGAGTTGATGGATTCGAGGTTGAGAACCCCCAATGTGAACCCGTTTGGAAAAAACTCAAACTGTGTTCTTCCTCTGCTTCACAAAAAAACCACAACAATCAAACCAGAAGACTTCTGTGGCCTCAAAATCCAAGGAGATTTCTCCCCATCAGCAAGCAAGGAATCAGTTCTGCAGCAGACACCAGCTGGGTGTCCACCAATTCGATTCTGACATTATCTACCATGAGATACTGTCATCCCACAGGCTGAGGGCTCAGCCCACAAAACTGCTCCCCTTTCAGACACCAGTCACAAGTCCCAGCCTCTACAACTTCTGACTGATGGGTTCAATTTGGGGTTCCTACGACCCTCTCTTTGGGTTTGATTAATTTGCTAGAATAAAATGGCTCACAGACCTCAGGGAAACACATTTACTGGCTGATTATAAGGATGTTCCAAAGGATACAGATGAAGAGATGCCTAGGGCGAGGTATGGGGGAAGGGGCACAGAGCTTCCATGCCCTCCGTAGGCACGACCCTCCAGGAACCTCCATGTGTTCAGCTCTCTGGAAGTTCTCCGAATCCACTCCTTTTGGGTTTGTAAGGAGGCTTCATTACATAGGCATGATTGATTAAACCACTGGCTACTTGCCATCAACTTAATCCTCAGTCCCCTCCACTCCCCAGGGGTGGGAGGGTAGGGGCTGAAAGTCTCAACCCTCTAATCCTGCCTTGGTCTTTCTGATGACCAGCCCCCATCCTGAAGCTTTTGGTCAATCGCTAACATATAAAAAGCCAAAGGCTGGGTGCAGTGGCTCACGCCGGTAATCCCAACACTTTGGGAGTCCGAGGCACGCAGATCACCTGAGGTCAGGAGTTCGAGACCAGACTGGCCAGCATGGTGAAACCCCGTCTCTACTAAAAAAACAAATACAAAAATTAGCCGGGCGTGGTGACGCGTGCCTGTAGTCCCAGCTACTCGGGAGGCTGAGGCAGAATAACTGCTTGAACCCGGGAGGCAGAGATTGCAGTGACTGGAGATTGCGCCACTGCACTTCAGTCTGGGCGACAGAGAGAGACTCCATAAAAAAAAAAAAAAAAAAAAAAAAAAAAAAAAAAAAAAAAAAGCCAGCACTTAGGAGATTCCAAGGATTTTAGGAGTTGTATGCGAGGAAATAGGGACAAAGACCAAATCTGTATTTGAGAAAATCACAGAACCGTATGAATATTTAATTCAATACAGACATGGAAACTGGCCCAAGCATTTACTCACAGATGACTGGGCAAATCCCTGGTCTTATTGGTACAAACTACTGATCAAGCCCCCAATCTCATTCCTACCCCTAAAATATAGCAAAGTGAAAGATCTTATCACTTATTTGGACTGAGATTAACACCATCCCATAAACTGCATGGCTTTCAATCCCAGGGCTATGGTGTGTGATGCCACATATCTTAGATATGCACTAATCTTCTCTCCAGCAATTGAGTTGTTAGGGTAAAGGCTCTTGTTTTTGCCTTCTTTCTCTCACGGCCAAGAAAATTAAGGAACATGGACACAAAGGATGAGGTCGGAGCGGAAATTTAATAAGCAAAAGAAGAAAGCTCTCCCCAGCGGAGGGGACCCGAAAGAGGGTTGTCAACTAGGAGGCTGAATCTGGGGGTTTTATTAACTGGGAAAGGGAGGAACATGCTGACTGGTCTGTAGGCTGTCTTGGAGAAAGCACTACTCAGCTTGGCCCTGAGACCTTAGCCCAGGACCAATCCTAGGCTGAAGTGAAAGTTTGGCCCAAGACAATCAGGGGCTGAAGTGAAAGTTTGGCCCAGGACCAATCAGGGGCTGAAGTGAAGGTTTGGCCCGGGACCAATCAGGGGCTGAAGTGAAAGTTTGGCCCGGGACCAATCAGGGGCTGAAGTGAAAGCTTGGCCCGGGACCAATCAGGGGCTGAAGTTATGATTCAAAGAGGCTGGGCTCACAGTCTAAAGCACGTCCAAAAAAGGAAAGTGGCCGCCGGAACCTGTTAGTCCAAGCTGCACGTTTTGTAAGCCCCCACCATTTCACAGACCCTGGTCAGAAGGAAACATTCCACTGGGGTTTGGGCTGTGCGAAACATCCTTCCCAACCGCCTGACTTGCTTATCACATCCTGCAGGGCAAAGGCCCAAGAAACATCCTTATCAACTTTCTCCCAGGCAACAAGCCATACCGCCCAGACCCTTCCAGCCCAGGCCTGTAATTACCCCAGCCAGTAAGCGGTAGTGGACTCTGGCATTTAGTTGGTCCCCGCCATAGAGCCGCCAACTCTCCTCTCTACCTCTCTATTTCTTTAACCCTCGCCTTCCCTTCAAAATCTAACAGAGCCCACCGTGTACATGCCCACAAAAGAAGCGACTATTTCGTGGAAGCCGGCTGGTCACACAAAGGACAAAGGCGTTTCTATGTTGGGCCTCGGTCCCTTATCAGTGCAGCTGAGGAATGTCTTTAGGACAACCCCCTGTGCTAGCTTTCCTTATCTGTGCCTGCAGCCTGATTTTTCAGGCTATTTCTCTGTTTAAAGGACTTTTACCAAGGACCCACCCTAACTGCCTAAAGGGTTTTTTCTCTCAAGGGGACACACAAAGTCCCAATCGCACACATGCCTCCCCATATGCACTTACCCACTGCCTCACAGCCAATCACACTCTCCTCTCTCACATACACCAAGGGGCCACACAAGTTGCACCTGCACAGCCACAGACCTGCAACTCACGCACACACCGTACTGCACACACACGCAAAGTCACCCACCCACTCCGAGACACGCAGTCCAAACACACAGTCACCGGTTCTTTACATCCGCACGCACAACGAGGCTTGTCCAGGACACACACATCCACTCCGGGCGCGCACAGTCACAGCGCCCACCTGATCACCCAGAGTCGGCACCACACAGCCACAGTCACAGACCACGAACACCCACGGCAACCATCGCGATCACACACGCAAACTCCTCTCCTCAGCCCTCCACACACAAAAGGACCGGAGCCGGATTCCTCACCCTCAGCATTCTCTGGTTCCGCTCGAGGCCAGCCTGGCCAAGTTGCTCGGTACTCCAAGGCGCGGCGGCAGCTAATTCGGCACAGCAAACGGTCCCGCCACCTGGCTAAGAGGAGGCCAAAATCTCGCGAGACGTGGTGTCGGCCTGCGGGATCCTCTGGGAAATGTAGTCCAGAGCCCGACTGCGGGCTTCCCTATGCCTCTCATCTCCAAGCCGGGCTTGTTTCCATTTACCGCTCCTCTGCACCGAGGATCGCAGAGCCCTCATGCCGAGCGGCTCGCTATGGGGCCGGCTCGCCAGCTAGAGTGGCCAGGCCTGATTATCCCTGGCAGCTCTGTTATCTGGGGTACGACACAGGAAAACGTGCTTCCGGTTCTCTGCGGAAGTAGCTCCAAACGGTAGAACCGATGGGAAATGTAGTCCAGGACAGAAACGTGGTCAACCCAGCCACGATGCGAGCCAAAGGATTCTTGGCTCCAAGCCTGGTCCTGGCTGTTAGTATGGAACTCACGCACCCAGATGCTAACTCGCCCTTGGAATGCAGAGGAGATGAAACACTGACCGGACGATTCAATCTGTATATGGGTGAGTCTGCATAGCGCGGAAAATGAAGGTGAAGGTGGAGGTGGGACCTGATGGTCTCGTCCCGGATCGGGTTGAAGAAGCGGGAGGAAAGGAATCAAAACCGTGGATGGGATGAGATTGTGCGCGGATGCCCTCTGGGAGCGGATCGTGGCCGACGAGGGCCCGAAGATGCTGCCTTGTGATCGCAGGTGTGAGTGGAAGCTGTGTGTGTCAATGTGGGTTGCCTGTTTGGGAGACCAGCATTGTATTTTTGTATCAGGTAGTAACCTTGGAGCCAGGTATTTGTAAAATTATGATAAGAGGGCATCATTTTGGAGCATCGATTTTATTTGGAAGTTGACAGGAGAGGGAAAAAAACCCCTAATATCTGATAAACAACATAAATAGATTTTTATGTTAAAATAGTTATATTTATTACGGTCTAGAATGCAAATCCAACATGACTTTTAAAGCAAGAAAGAAGATTTCCTTTTTTTGTATACAAAGACAAAGGTGTTATTTTTATACACTTATTGCAAAACATATAAATAGGATACCAAGCCTAAGAATATAAAGAGTCTAGCTTTAATTAATTGAATGTAAATTTTAAAACAAGCATCTAATAAGTAGTCCTTTTCACACATCGAAAAGCCAATTTCGGTATTTTTTTAAAAACTCAAATTACAAAGTAACAAATACCTGGTGTCTTAGTAACTTGAAGATCAGTACTAATGATTAAGCCAGGTTATATGCTAATATGATACATGAAAAAGCCTGTATTTTACAAATAGCAAGCCATTAAAACTTTAATTTTCCACAGAAGCCATTGTTTTACACCAATAATTATGTTAAAGATCAAAACAGGCTAAAAGTTTTTAATGAGCACTGAATCCGTTAAAACTTGGCAAATTTCTCCACGAAGGTAGAATTTTAATTTCTGTTTAAACCATGGGTAGATGGTACACCCTTGTGAGAGTGTACTGTACGTACTTCTAAGGAGCTTTATCAGACTTCATCCCAAATTACGTACCTAGTAAAAGATGTACCAATGTCTACTTTGGAATAAGAAATTATTCCTTGTTTGAGCAAGGATTAAGCAGAAACTGAAAGAAGTGTAGTTTATAGCTTCTTACATAAAGTAGATGGGCACCCCTCAAAAACAAAACAATATCCTGGCTCCTTAAATATCAACATTAATCTAAATAATGTATAGCATGCTCCTGCCCAATCTTTCCCGCTCATTTGTAGTCTTCTCAGATCGATGCTTCATTTTAGTCACACATTTCTATCCTGCAAGACTGGGTACCTGGGTTTTTTGTCTGGTTTTATAACACTAGGCAGGTTTGGCCTCACTCAAAATATAAGACTGCAAAAGGCCTATGTTTTACCTCAACCATACAGCTTCAGGAAATGGTCTGTATTTCCAGCAGAAAAGTGGTATCTAACTCTCGTGATGGTTTCTAGCAACTGGATAGATACCTGGGTCTTTGCGGCCTGTGATGCAGCCTAACAATACAGGACCTTGTGTGATCAGCTAGGTCTGCTAAATCAAGGGGACATCCATGTTCTAGATTTTTTTTTTTTTTTTGAGACGGAGTCCCGCTCTGTCGCCCAGGCTGGAGTGCAGTGGCGTGATCTCGACTCACTGCAAGTTCCGCCTCCCGGGTTCAAGCCATTCTCCTGCCTCAGCCTCCCGAGTAGGTGGGACTACGGGCACCCGCCACCACGCCCGGCTAATTTTTTTTATTTTTCATAGAGACGGGGTTTCACCGTGTTAGCCAAGATGGTCTCGATCTCCTGACCTCGTGATCCGCCCGCCTTGGCCTCCCAAAGTGCTGGGATTACAGGCGTGAGCCGCTTCGCCCGGCCCATGTTCTAGATTTTTTTATTCTGGTTTAGCAGGATCCAAACTGGCTGTCCTGAAGAGACTAATGCCTCTCTTTCTCTTCCATACAACGGGTGGCCTCTGCCAAGTTAACTGCTTCGTCGGGGGAAAAAAGATTGCCTTTCCTTTGGTCTGCATGTTTTAAGGGAAATGCCACATACACCTACAGGAGCTTATCAATAATAGACAAGGCTGATTTCAAACTCTTTCAGGAGATAAACTGGAGGGGAAGACGAATGGCAGGAGGATGAAGAGGAAGCTGAATTACTGTGCAAACACCCCCAACTCAAATCTGGGTGGTTACTGCAGAGTGATTAACGATAGGTACTATTTCGTGTAAGGCAACGTCCTTTGAAAGGGCTCCCAGAGCGTCAAGGCCCCCACCTGATGAATGAATGAGTCAGGCAGGCCCAGCTCCACTTCACGGATGGGAAAACTGAGGTACGAGGCGGTGAGATGACTGGCCCGAGGCCTCGCTGAAAGATCCGAGGCGGAGCGGAGAACCAGAAGCACCGCTTCTCTCAGGCTGATGCTCTAATCTCGGCTCCCCCCGCCCCTACGATGGCGTAGACGGCCTCCGCCGCCCGACTTACACACACCCTCCCCCGGGAACGGCAAGTCTCCTAGGGTTCCAAGGACAGAGTCAAAAGACGAGGCCCGAGGCGCTCCCGCCATCATTTGCATCCAGAGAGCGTTGGGAGCATGCGTGCGTCCAGTCCAACATGGCGGCGGCAGCTGCTGCCTCCACACCCCAACCCTCCCTCAGGGCCGGAGGCTTCTCCTCAGGGCCTTCCGGTGGGCGGGAAGACAGCCAAACCCCGTCAGGCCTTTCTCGTCGCTGCTGCTGCTCACTGAAGGAGTCACCTACCCCGACAAGACTAACGGCTGCGGCGCGGAGGCCCCGCAGCCTGCCGAGAACCAGGAATACGAAAGCCAGGCTGCGCGGCGGCCGGAGCTGTACTGAGCAAGAAAGAAGATTTCAAAGTAATTTATTGTTATGAGATCCGTGCTTTTATCTTGTCTCAGACTCCCAATGATAGGCACATACTTTCCTCTGTACATTTAATGAAACTACTAAAATATTTCGATTTAAATCTTCACCTATTTATTTTCTGTGTATCCTACCTGTTCCCGACCTTGACATTTTCAAAGAATACAGGTTACTTATTTTGTTTTTGGTGGTGCTGAGTTTTTTGGGGGTTTTGGTTTTTGGTTTTATTTTTGGAGACAGGGCTTTGCTGTATCGCCCAGGCTGCAACACAGTGGCGATGATAACTCACTGCAGCCTTTTGTTTGTTCTGTGACGTTTTCTATCATTCATTTTTCTTCTCTCTTTCTGAAATTCCTTTTAGTTGGATGTTATAATTTCTGATTTCATCTGGTAGTTTTGTCATCTTTCATCCCTTTTATTTATTTATTTTCTTTTTGAGATGGAGTCTCTTTCTGTCGCCAGGCTGGAGTACTGCGGCGTGATCTTGGCTGACTGCAACCTCCGACTCCCTGGTTCAAGCAGTTGTCCTGCCTTAGCCTCCTGAGTAGCTGGGATTACAGGCACCTGCCACCACGCCTGGCTGTTTTTTGTATTTTTAATAGAGACAGAGTTTCACCATGTTGGCCAGGATGGTCTCGATCTCTTGACCTCGTGATCCTCCCGCCTCAGCCTCCCAAAGTGCTGGGATTACGGGCGTGAGCCACCGCGCCCAGCCACACATTGTCTATTTTCTCATTATTTATAGCATTGTTTTGCAGCAGACTTGTTGGAGTCACCCATTTGTTACTATCCAATTATTATTATTGTTATTCGAGATGGCCTTTTGCTCTATCGCCCAGGCTGTAGTGCAGTGCTGCACTCCTAGCTCGCTGCAGCCTCAACCTCCTGGGCTCAGGTGATCCTCCCACCTCAGCCTCTCAAGTAGCTAGGACCACAGGTATGTGCCACCACACCCAGCTAATTTTTTTATTTTTTATAGAGGCGGGGTTTGACCGTCTCCAGGCTGGTGTCAAACTCCTAGGCTCAAGCAATCTGACTGTATCAGCCTCCCAAAGTGCTGGGATTATAGGTGTGAGCCACTGTGCCCAGCCCAACTATCATCTTTATTATTATTATTATTATTATTATTATTATTGGTTTTTTTTTTTTGAGACAGAGTCTCACTCTGTCACCCAGGCTGGAGTGCAATGGTACAATCTCAGCTCACTGCAACCTCCACCCCCCCGGGTTCAAGCGATTCTCCTGACTCAGCCTCCCGAGTAGCTGGGATTACAGGTGCCTGCCACTGCGCCCAGCTAATTTTTGTATTTTTAGTAGAGATGGGGTTTCACAATCTTGGCCAGGCTGGTGTTGAACTCCTGACCTTGTGATCCACCCGCCTCGGCTTCCCAACGTGCTGGGATTACAGGTCTGAGCCACTGCGCCTGGCCATTATTTTATTATTAAATAATGTTACATGCAGTGTCTTTGGGGAGAGAATTCAGTTTTTCAGAGACAGACTTTGCTCATTTCCTGATTTGTTCATTTTAATTCAAATAGTAAAAGCTTTAGAAAGGCATGAGTATTGCTTGACTCCCAAGAGTTCAAGACCAGCCTGGGTAACAAAGCAAGACCCCATCTCTACAAAAAACGCTTTTTAAATTAGCCAGGCCTTGTTGTATGTACCTGTAGTCTCGGCTACTGGGAAAGCTGAGTTGCAAGGATCTCTTGGGGCCAGGAGTTGAAGGCTGCAGTGAGCTATGATTGCACCACTTCGCTCCATCCTATGCAACAGAGCAAGACTCTGCCTCACTCAATCAATCAATAAAGATACTTATCAAAAGTAAGCAGACATGCAGGCAGATCACCTGAGGTCAGGAGTTCAAGACCATCCTGTCCAGCATAGTGAAACCCCATCTACTAAAAATACAAAAATTAGCTGGGTGTGGTGGTGGGCGCCTGTAATCTCAGTTACTCGGGAGGCTGGGGCAGGAGAATCACTTGAAGCTGGGAGACGGAGGTTGCAGTGAGCTGAGATTGTACCATTGCACTCCAGCCTGGGTGACAGAGTGGGACTCTGTCTCAAAAAAAAAAAGTAAGCAGACATGTCTGCTGCCTACATGAGGTTTGCATTCTAGTCTGGGAGAAAAAAAAGATTTTAAAGTAAAAGGGGAAAATGAGGTAATTTTATATTGTGATCAATACTATGAAATAAATCAATAGGTGGTATAAGCAGTAACTTGAGGGATACTTCCCGTAGCATTGATAGGACAGGTGTCTGACAGGTAACCCTTGAGCTTTGGTGGTGAGGGGTCAGCAGTGTGGAAGGGTGTTCCAAGCAGAGGCACAGTTACACTAAAGACGCTGAAAAATCAGAGAGCACTTGGAGCGTTCCAGAAACAGAAAGCAGCCTGGTGTGACTGAAGCTTAGCAAGTGAGTGGGAAATTAGTTTAGATTTAGAATGCAGAGGTCGGCATTTTCCATATCATACGAGGAAATGATAGTGCTGAGATTACAGGCGTGAGCCACTGCACCCAGCCCCAAACCAAGTTTTTGCAGCGGCAAGAATAGATGTTCTGCTACGGTCAGTGTCTAAAGATTTTACAAACAATATCTCTTCTTCTAGTTTGCAGTCATTATTGAAATAACAAACACGTCCTATTGTCAGGCCTTACTATCAGTAACTGGTTTCATTGATCTGAATAGGAAACTTACTTGATTAATCAGCTACTCTTTGGTATTACCTGACATCTCATTAATGCATCTATGAATTGAATTATTGCTCAATAGGAGTGATTGTTAAATAGTGGCAATGTGATATATCACTATTGAAGTTATGGTCTCTAATGTGGGTCCTGTGACAGTTTCAGCAACTATGTAAGCACTACAGGGTTTTACAATGATTTCTGCAATTTTTTTTTTTTTTTTTTTTTGAGACAGAGTCTCGCTCTGTCAGCCAGGCTGCAGTGCAGTGGCACAATCTCAGCTCACCGCAACCTCCGTCTCCCCAGCTCAAGCAATTCTCCTTGCCTCAGCCTCCCGAGTAGCTGGGATTACAGGTGTGTGCCACCACGCCCGGCTAATTTTTGTATTTTTAGTAGAGACGGGGTTTCACCATGTTGGCCAGGCTGGTCTCAAACTCTCGACCTCAGGTGATCTGCCTGCCTCGGCCTTCCAAAGTGCTGAGATTACAGGTGTGAGCCACTGCACCTGGCCGATTTCTTCAATTTTATAAGGCAATAATTTCATCATAATTTGTTTGCTTACCCTTTTTTTTTTTTTTTGAGACCGGGTGTCACTGTCATCCAGGCTGGAGTGTGATGCTGCAATCTCAGCTCACTGCAACTTCCGCCTCTCAGGTTCAAGCAAGTCTCCTGCCTCAGCCTCCCAAGTACCTGGAATTACAGGTGCACACACCATGCCCAACTAGTTTTTGTGTTTTTAGTAGAGACAAGGTTTCACCGTATTGCCCAGGCTGGTCTCCAACTCCTGGGCTCAAGGGATCCACCTGCCTTGGCCTCCCAAACTGTTGGGATTACAGGTGTAAGCCACCTCACCTGGCCGCTTGTCCTTCTTAAATAAGGAAGTAACAGTGTTACAGTTCAAAATTCTGTTTTAAACTTTTCAAATATTTTGCTTCTCCACTTTATCAGGATGTTTCTTTTTTCGATGATCCACAAATCTTGATGGTTTCATAGCCCTGTTTGTAAAAAAAACAAAAACAAAAACTATTATTCATAAGAAACAAGCTGTTTTGAGTTAAATGGGGTTTTCAATAAAACCATAAGCTAGGTCAGGCGTGGTGGCTCACGCCTGTAATCCTAACACTTTGGGAGGCCAAGGTGGGTGGATTGCCTGAACTCAGGAGTGACACAGAGTGAGACTCCATCTCAAAAAACAAACAAAACAAAACCTGTAAGCCATATATTCATTCATTCAGATGTAGTCAACATTTTTCATTTTCAACACTTAACACAATTAGTGCTAGGTTGAATTATTTTCATAATATAAACTATTTTACATAATTCCCAAAGCACTGAGGATCAATCATAAATACTATCCACAAGGCAGCCAATAGACACACACAGACTGTGGGCGGCAAGCCACCCAGGCGCCGAGGCAAGAGACCGAGGACACGAGCTGTTCCAGTTTAATAAAATATTACAATAGAATAAAAAACAAGAATAGTCATACCAGATATAGATCTTAGATATTATATATGAATATCATTAATCATTAGTTGGTAGTAATTACTCTTTATCCCAATATTATAATAATCCCCGCTCTATAATCATAACCTAGGAAAAACCAGGCCATACAGAGATAGGAGCTAAGGGGACATAGTGAGGTGTGACCAGAAGACAAGAGTGCGAGCCTTCTGTTATGCCTGGACAGGGCCACCAGAGGGCTCCTTGGTCTAGCGGTGACACCAGCGTCTGGGAAAATGCCCGTTGCCAGGCAGACCGTGGTCTAGCGGTAGCAAAAGGTGTCAAGGAACAACACCCGCTACTTAGCAGACAGGGAAAGGGAGTCTCCTTTTCCCTGGGGGAGTTTAGAGAAGACTCTGCTCCTCCACCTCTTGTGGAGGGCCTGACACCAGTCAGGCTTTCCCGCAGTTATCCAGAGGCCTAACCGTCTCCCTGTGATGCTGTGCTTTAGTGGTCACGCTCCTAGTCCACCTTCATGTTCCATCCTGTACACCTGGCTCTGCCTTCTAGATAGCAGTAGTAAATTAGTGAAAGTACTAAAAGTCTCTGATATGTAGAAATAATGGCATAAGCTGTCTTTCTCTTTGTCTTCTCTCTCTCTCTGCCTGGGCTGCCAGGCAGGGAAGGGCCCCCTGTCCAGTGGACACGTGACCCACGTGACCTTACCTGTCATTGGAGAAGACTCACATTCTTTACCCTGCCCCTTTTGCTTTGTATACAATAAATAACAGCACAGCCAGACATTTGAGGCCACTACCGGTCTCCGCGCATTGGTGGTAGTGGTCCCCTGGGCCCAGCTGCCTTTTCTTTTATCTCTTTGTCTTGTCTTTATTTCTACACTCTCTTGTCGCCACACACGGAGAGACCCACCGACCCTGTGGGGCTGGTCCCTACAACAGACCACCTCTCATATAACTTTGGGATAGGGCATTCAATCAAGAAAAAGTCTTCCGATTATAGCCATCAATTTGCCATCATTTTGTGGCACTGATCTTGTATAGATTTTGTTTTTTTTTTTTAAGATGGAGGCTCGCTCTGTCGCCCAGGATGAAGTGCAGTGGCATGATCGGCTCGCTGCAACCTCCGCCTCTTGGGTTCAAGCGATTCTCCTGCTTCGGCCTCCCATGTAGCTGGGATTACAGGCGCGTGCCACCACTTCTGGGTAATTTTTTTGTATTTTTAGTTGACACAAGGTTTTACTATGTTGGACAGGCTGGTCTCGAACTCCCATCTTCAGTGATCCGCCTTCCTCAGCCTCCCAAAGTGCTGGTATTACAGGTGTGAGCCATTGTGCATGGCCTGATCTTGCATGGATTTTTTATCTTCTATAAAATGTTTAATGCTGCCCATAAGACTTGAGAGAAATTAAATACCAAGGAATAAAATTTTGTGCAATAGGCCAGGCACGTGGTAGCTCACACCTGCGATCCCAGCACTTTGGGAGGCTGAGGCAGGCGGATCACTTGAGGTCAGGAATTCTAGACCAATCTGGCCAACATGCTCAAACTCTGTCTCTACTAAAAATACAAAAATTAGCCGAACGTGGTAGTGCATGCCTATAATCCCAGCTACTTGGGAGGCTGAGGCAGGAGAATCGCTTGAACCCAGGAGGCATAGGCAGAGGTTGCAGTAAGCCAAGATTGCACCACCACACTCCAGCCTGGGCGACAGAGTGAGCCTCCATCTCAAAAAAAAAAAAAAAAAAAAAAATTGTGGAAGGCCACAAACCATTGCAACAACTATAATTCATTTTACCTTCAGTAACCACTGTTCACCCTCTTAGGGGCAATATCACACCCATTAAGGATGCTTGGCCAGGCACAGAGGCTCATGCCTGTAATTCCAGCACTTTGGGAGGCCAAGGGGGCGCAGATCCACTGAGGTCAGGAGTTCCAGACCAGCCTGGCCAACATGGTGAAACCCCGTCTCTACTAAAAATACAAAAATTAGCCAGGCATGGTGGCATGCACCTATCTTCCCAACTACTCAGGAGGCTGAGGCAGGAGAATCACTTGGACCTGGGAGGTGGAGGTTGCATTGAACTGAGATTATGCCACTGCACTCCAGCCTACGTGACAGAGTGAGACCCTGTCTCAAAAAAAAAAAAAAAAATACTTGCAGTAAGGCTAAATAAATATACAAATTAGGTATGTGTGTTAGTGTACATACAATATATTTCCTAGTTCTGCCCACTAAGAGGGCCTAGAAGCAATGACACACCAGTAGCAGTGAGCACACTTGTCACCCCGATCTTGGTGATTTTGTTTTTGTTTTGTTTTTAAAAATAGAGATGGGGTCTCACTGTGTTGCCCAAGCTGGTCTCAAACTCTCGACCTCAAGGGATCCTCCTGCCTCAGCCTCCCAAAGTATTGAGATTACAGGCCTGAGCCACCTCACCCAGCCCAAGATTTTGGTGCTTTGTAAATAATACTCTTCAATAAAAGAAACCAAGGATCTTTAAATAAATGGTTCATTCCACGTCTGGGTCAGGGAAAATATCAGACGAATCAAAATCTTTTATGGTGCCAGAAAGTTGGGAATTAGTCCCGTACCCCAACCCCCTGATAAAGGCATGCTATAAATGGAATACAGGAGCCAACCTAAAGAAACTCCCAAGGCCAATGTTCTTTTTTTTTTTTTTTTTTTTTTTTAAGACGGAGTTTCACTCTTGTCGCCCAGGCTGGAGTGCAGTGGTGTGAGGTGTGATCTTGGCTCACTACAACCTCCGCCTCCCAGGTTGAAGTGATTCTCCTGCCTCAGCCTCCCGAGTAGGTGGGATTACAGGTGCCCACCACCACGCTCAACTAATTTTTTGTACTTTTAGTAGAGACAGGGTTTCACTGTGTTGGGCAGGCTGGCCTCAAATTCGTGACCTCAGGTGATCTCCAAGCCTCGGCCTCCCAAAGTGCTGGGATTACAGGCGTCAGCTACTGTGCCCGGCCTACGTTCTTATTGTTTTCGGTATCATAACCATGTACATGTTCAATTGCACATATACTATGTTCTCTACAAAGGTGGAGTTTGGACCTGACTCATCTCTATCTCCAGCTCCTAGGAACATAGGAGGTACTCAGTTACATGCTTGAAAACTGCTGGGGAACAGAAATATAAGTCCAAGGACCATGAGTAACATTCATTTTCATCTACCACAAACAGATATACAACTCATCTAAGCCTTGGTTTGATTCATTCATTCATATGTTCATTCTTTAATTTGTGAAGTACTTATAAATGTCAATACACACTTGATAATGTAGTGGATGCTGGAAATTCAGGAGTATCCATTCAACTTCCTTACAAGATCTATGTAATGAAGTACGTACTATGCTCAAGGTCAGCACATGATTCTAGAAAAAGCCAGAGGAAAAGTAGCTCATTTCTGGAAAAGGTGATATCTGAGCTGAAAAAATGTTTTCACGTAGAAGTGAACAAGACTACTAAAATATGTACTACTCAGGAGTATAATAATGAGCACAAGGCCGGGCGCGGTGGCTCACGCTTGTAATCCCAGCACTTTGGGAGGCCGAGGCGGGCGGATCACGTGGTCAGGAGATCGAGACCACGGTGAAACCCCGTCTCTACTAAAAATACAAAAAATTAGCCGGGCGTGGTGGCGGGTGCCTGTAGTCCCAGCTACTCGGAGAGGCTGAGGCAGGAGAATGGCGTGAACCCGGGAGGCGGAGCTTGCAGTGAGCTGAGATGGCGCCACTTGCACTCCAGCCTGGGCGACAGAACAAGACTCCATCTCAAAAAAAAAAAAAAAAAAATATTGATATGAGTTTCATTGGTGAAACAGACACATGACTTAGTCACATGCCCTACTTCAAAAGAGCCCAAGGAACTGAAAAAATTTCCTAGAGCTGGCTAAAATGTTCAAAAGGGATAGGGAGTGGTGGCTCATGCCTGTGTTCCCAACATTTTGAGAGGATGAGGTGGGAAGATCTCTTGAGCCCAGGAGTCTCAGGCTGCAGTGAGCTGTGACAGCACCACTGCACTGAAGCCTGGGCAGTGGAGTGAGCCCTTGTCTCAAAAAAATTTTTAAAATGTTCAAAAGGTACTGAGTGGCCAGAAAAACAGAACAAATGCCTCCTATCTTCTATCTTTTGACATCTCATCAGTAACATACACCTTTCTTCCATAATCAAATTTAACATCTTCATCTACAACAAAATGTTCTTGCCCCATATACTGCCACTACCCCACTAACATAAATGCAAAGTTCCTCCAAGTGTCATAAGTTACTGTGACCATTTTCTTTCTTTTCTTTTCTTTCTTTGACATGGAGTCTTGCTCTGTCACCCAGGCTGGAGTGCAGTGGCGGAATCTCAGCTTACTGCAACCTCTGCCTCCCGGGTTCAAGCAATTCTCCTGCCTTAGCCTCCTGAATAGCTGGGATTACAGGTGTGCGCCACCATGCCCAGCTAATTTTTGTATTTTTAGTAGAGACGGGTTTTCACCATGTTGGTCAAGCTGGTCTTGAACTCCTGACCTTGTGATCCACCCGCCTTGGCCTCCCAGCTTTTAGTTTAATTAGATATCACTTGTCTATTTTTGTTTTTCTGCAATTGCTTTTTTGGAAACTTAGCCAAAAATTCCTTACCAAGGCCAATGTTGAGAAGAGTATTTCCTAGGTTGTCTTCCTGGATTTTTATAGTTTGAGGTCTTATATTTAATACTTTAGTCCATTTTGAGTTAATTTTTGTATACAGTGAAGGGTAGGGGGCCCAGACTAAATCTTCTGCACATGGCTAGCCAATTATCCCAGAATCATTTATTGAATAGGGAGTCCTTTCCCCATTGCTTGTTTTTGTTGACTTTGTTGAAGATCAGATGGTTGTAGGTGTGTGGCTTTATTTCTGGGTTCTTTAACCTGTTTAGTCTATGTGTCTGTTTTTGTACCAGTACTATGCTATTTTGGTTACTGTAGCCTAGTAGTATAATTTGAAGTTGCATATATGATGCCCATCAGCAGTGGACTGGATAAAGAAAATGTGGTACATATACACCGTGGAATACTACATAGCCACAGAAAACAAACAAACAAACCAAAAAACCCAAAAAACACATCCTTTGCAGCAACATGGATGCAGCTGGAGGCCATTATCCTAAACGAATTAATGCAGCATCAGAAAACCAAATACCCCATGTTCTCACTTATAAGTGGGAGCTAAACATTGAGTACACGTGGACACAGAGATGGGAACAACAGACATTGTGGCCTGCTTGAGTGGGGAGGGTGGCATGAAGCTATGGGTCAAAAAACCATTGGGTACTGTGGTCACTACCTGGGTGACGATATCATTTGTACACCAAACCCCAGTGACATGCAATTTACCCATGTAGCAAGCTGTACATGTATCCCTTAAACCTAAAAATAGAAAAAACTAAAAATAAATAAATAAATGAGGTATAAGTCTAATTGTTGAACGCTGTGAAAGGTAACCAGTGGAGCTATTGAACATCGTGAGAGTGGCCTGGTGCTATGGCTCGCGCCTGTAATCCCAGCACTTTGGGAGGCCGAGGCGGGCGGATCACGAGGTCAGGAGTTCGAGACCAGCATGGCCAAGATGGTGAATGCTCGTCTCTACTAAAAATACAAAAATTAGCCGGTTGTGGTGGCATGTGCCTGTAATCCCAGTTACTCAGGAGGCTGAGGCAGGAGAATCACTTGAACCTGGGAGGCGGAGGTTGCAGTGAGTGGAGATCGCACCACTGCACTCTAGCCTGGGTGACAGAGCAAGAGTCTGTCTCAAAAAAAAAAAAAAAAGGAAAATAGAGCACCATATTTGGAAAGTGGTCCAGGCACTGGGGTAAGGGGTGAATTTCAGTCAAGTCATCAGCTATCAGAACAGGAAGTCATCAGGTATATATCAAGTGGATGTATTGAGAAGGAGCAGGATCTACCTATTATATAACACAGAGATAATCACTCAGATATATGGATTAGAAATAGTTTAGTAAATTTAAACATTTGATTATTCAGGGAGTGGACCCGGGAGCACTGGAGAAACAGGGTGGGGAGTAGACTGCATGGAAAGCTCTTTCTTAGAGTGTGATTTTTCAGTTATGCACATAGGTTTCTCACATAACATGTAACATTCAATTAAAGAAGAAACAAAGTTGTGTTCTGGGGTCCCAAAGGTTCAGTGATTAATTAGAAGAACTCACAAAACTGACTGAAGCTGTTATTCTCATGGTTATGGTTTATTACAACAAAAAGATGCAGATTAAAGTCAGCAGCAGCAAAAGGTGCGTAAGGCAGAGTCCAGGAGAGACCAAGCACAAGCTTCCAGTTGTCCTCTCCCAGCGGCATCATGTGGACAGTGCTTAATTCACCCAGCGATATGTGGCAGAAAGTACAGAAAATACTCCCCAAACAAAAAGCTTACCTGAGCCTTGGTGTTGAGGGTTTTACTGGAGGTTGGTGACATGGACAAGAGCACCCATTTGGATGACCTTAGTTTCTCTGTCTCCACCCTTCCCAAGGTCAAGCTGACACTGCATGGTCCAAGGTCCCCACAATAAATCACATTGTTAACGCCCAGATACGCAGGATATTCCAAGGACTTAGAGGTTATTTCCTGGGAGCTGGGCTAGAGTCAAACCTTTCTTTGGAGTGTGTGGGGTTTGGGCAATTCAGGCCTACTTAGTTTCCTTGACTGCACAGAAGTGATAGTATGTAGGAAATGCGTAGTCTCATACATTGCTGGTGAAAGTATAGTGTTATATAACCCTTTGGAAAGAAATCGAGTATGTAGTGCATAAACATTATATTTGGTTTGTTTTTGTTTTTGTCTGTGACAGAGTCTCACTCTGTCACCCACGCTGGAGTGCAGTGGCGTGATCACAACTCACTGCAGCCTCGACCTCCCGGGCTCCAGCTATCCTCCTACCTCAGTCTCCTGAGTAGCTGGGACCACAGGCACATGCCACCACACCTAGCTAATTTTTGTGCTTTTGTACAGGCGGGGTTTCACCATGTTGCCCAGGCTGGTTTCAAACTCCTGGGTTCAAACAGTCCCCTACCCCAGTTCCCCAAACTGCTAGGAATACAGGAGTGAGCCCTTACATTCAACCTATATTTGTATATACATTAAATTGTATATGCTAGGCCAGGCGTGGTGGCTCATGCCTGTAATTCCAGCACTTTGGGAGGCCAAGGTGAGTGGATCACTTGAAGTCAGGAGTTTGAGACTAGCCTGGCCAATATGGTGAAAACCCATCTCCACTAAAAAGACAAAGTTAGCTGGACATGGTGGCAGATGCCTGTATTCCCAGCTACTTGGGAGGCTGAGGCAGGAGAATCACTTGAACACAAGAGATGGAGGTTGCAGTGAGCCGAGATCACACCACTGCACTCCAGCCTGGGCGACAGACTGAAACTCCATCTCAGAAAACAACAACGAAAAATTGTATACATTATTGTATGTATGTATATATATTAAGTTGTATATACACATATTAAATATATATACATATATTACATTTTATACACATACATTTGTTTCCTCATGCAATTTGTTTCAGAAGTAAAAATTAATAAAGATATAAGTAAAAGAATACAGAAGCATAATTTTTGGTGGCAAAAGTACTTTAATATCTTTAAATGCTCATATAATGCAAGATAGTTTAACTCTTACAAAGAACGAGTTAGCTTTTTTTTTTTTGAGACGGAGTGTCACTCTGTCGCCCAGGCTGGAGTGCAGTGGCGCCATCTCGGCTCACTGCAAGCTCCGCCTCCCGGGTTCACGCCATTCTCCTGCCTCAGCCTCCCAAGTAGCTGGGACTACAGGAACACGCCCGGCTAATTTTTTTGTACTTTTAGTAGAGACGGGGTTTCACCGTGTTAACCAGTAGGGTCTCGATCTCCTGACCTCGTGATCCACCCGCCTCGGCCTCCCAAAGTGCTGGGATTACAGGCGTGAGCCACCGCGCCCGGCCAAAAACATTTAAAATCCCTGAAGGAAAAGGAGGGGAGGCCGGGCGCGGTGGATCACGCCTATAATCCCAGCTTTTAGGGAGACCGAGGCGGGCGGATCACTTGGGGTCAGAAGTTTGAGAACGGCTTGGCCAACATGATGAAACCCTGTCTCTACTGAAAATACAAAAATTAGGCGGGTGTGATGGCATGCGCCTGTAATCCCAACTACTCGGAAGGCTGAGGCGGGAGAATCGCTTGAACCCGGGAGGCGGAGGTTGCGGTGAGCCGAGATCGCGCCACTGCACTCCAGCCAGGGTGACAGAGCGAGACTCCTTCAAAAAAAAAAAAAAAAAAAAAAGTTTGTGGGACCAATTCTAATCCAGTCCATGGGAGCTACACACTGGCGACCAACATCCCCGCTCAGGTCCCTTCAGGGTCGAGAGAGTGAGCCTGGAACAGACTGGGAAACTCCAGCAGGCAAACTAAGGTGCCAGGAATAAAGACACCGCAGACACATTCTCCATGTTCCCTACACCCACCCCTCTCCCCACCACGCTTCCATCCCGCTCCAACTCTGTCCTCTCCCCAGGAGCCTCAGATTGAAATGTTGCAAGGAAGACACCGATTCTCAAAGTCACAGGCCTAGGAATCTGAGCTACAAAGAAAAATGAGCCCCTGCTCCCCCAACTCCCTCCTACTCCCCTCGGCCCTGCTGCCCTGCACCTACCCCCTCCTCCGTAAGTTGAACTGTCCTCGCAGAAGCTGGAGAGACGGCGCGCCTGTCAGGAAATAGAGGACAAGCATGCGGCAAATGCCTGGGGTAGGTAGGAGCAGACGGCGAGATCAGCGCAGGGATGTAAGAAACAAGTGGCTCTCAGACCAAAGAAGATTCTGCGGGAGAGGGCACTCTAGGCCTTCACAGGGGCGTGGCTGGACAGGAGCTCGCCAGTTACCGAAAGAATTGTCTGAGAAAAGCTCTGATCTGACCCGAAAGGCCCTTGGTTCCCACGACAACGTCTCAGCGTCTGGCAGTAACAGACTCTGTGCCCGGGCTTTCTGAGTCTGGGGGTCCCGCGTCCGCCAGCCTCTCACAGCCCAGAGGCACCTCCCATTGGCGCCTGGCGGGTTAGGGAGGCTGTTCTTCCAGCTGTGACAGATCCAGCCTGAGGAGCGCTCCTGTGTCTTTCTTAGTTGTTTCTTCCCGCCCACCTGCCCCTCAAAGCCACAACCCACTTGCACGCCACCGTGTGGACACCTTAAAGCGACCGACCCTCTAGGTCTGAACCCTGCTGAGGGAATGGTCAGCTTCGCTCCCATTAGATGGCTTGGCCCAAAGGACCTAGCGACTGCCCAGACAAAAATTTCTTCCTACAAGCTCCACGTGTCTGTGGGTCTCTAAGACTCAAAAACAAACCCAAAAGAAAAAGCCAACCCCCACCCCCCGCAAAAAAACAAACAAAAAAACCAAAAACACCGCCAACCAACCTTTCACGAGAGGAGTCCTTGAGAAGAGCCTCTCCAGCCAGGACCAGGTAAGGGAATCTGTGCACTTGGCCAGACCCAGAACACACAGTGGCAGGGACCTGACAGCCACACTCTTACCCCACCACAGACACACAGATCAGGACGCATCACCATGAGAGAAGACACCACAAATCTGGCTCTCACAGATTGATTCCATACTGTCTCATCGATCCCACACACATCCCATCACTGACACCAGATTCCCTCATCGCTGACCCGACATACCCACAATCATTGATTCCATGGACCTCATCACTATCCCAAAGACCACCCATCACTCATCTACAGACCCTCCTCTGTCGCCCCAGGGACCTCACAGATTACCCATCCCTGATTCCAGGATCTATAGAACCTCATCTCTTACCCCCACAGACCTATTAATAAGGGGATACATTCATGGGAGACTGTGTTGACCATTTTACACACCCACTGCATGTGTGTGTGTGTGTGCGCGCTGATTAATGGACTTAGGTAAACTTTAGCGTTTTGGTAGGCAATGCAGTTTTTCAATGCCTTTTCTCTTTCTTTTTCTTACATCTTTAAAGGCCTTACCCCAGTAAGTGTGGATTGCAATTCATTAATGCCTATCCTTTTTTGAGTCCTTGTCATGCATATTTATTAATAATAACTCGTAATTCTTACAACTCAGAGACACCACAGACTCACATGAGAAGAATGGCTGTGGATTTTTATTTACTTATTTATTCATTTTGGTTTCTGTAGATTATAAAAGTCATTCATTTGTATCAAGTCACTAAGTGTATACTTTGTTTTCTAAAAAAAAATTCTAATTACAAAAACATTGTTTTTAGACAGGGTCTCACTCTGTCACCCAGGCTGGAGTGCAGTGGTATAATCATGGCCACCATAGCCTCAACATCCTGGGCTCAAGTGATCCTCCCACTTGAGCCTACCTAGTAGCTGAGACCACAGGCATGTACCAATACATCCACCTAATTAAAAAAAAATTTTTTTTGTAGATATGTGGGTCTCACTATGTTGCACAGACTGGCCTTGAACTCCTTGGCTCAACTGATCCTCCCACCTTGGCCTCCCAAAGTGTTGAGATTACAGGTGTGAGCCACTGCACCCAGCTGATAAAATCTTAAAAAGAGTAACTTTGGGACGTAATGTAAAATTTCCACTGAGATGATGCATCAGAAATTAAGGTAGAATAAGATGGTCCTAGGGCATCTGAAACAACAGAAACTAAATCTTGGGCCAGGAGCAGTGGCTCACGCCTGTAATCCCAGCAATTTGGGAGACCAACGTGGTTGACTCACTTGAGATCAGAAGTTCGAGACCAATCTAGCCAACATGGTGAAACACTGTCTTTACTAAAAATACAAAAATTAGCCTGGAGGTTGCAGTGAGCCAAGATCGTGCCACTGCACTCCAGTCTGGGCAACAGAGGGAGACTCTGTCTCAAAAAAAAAAGAAGAAGAAGGAGAAGAAGAAGAAGGAGGAGAAGAAGAAGGAGAAGAAGAAGAAGGGGAAGGGGAAGGGGAAGGAGGAGGAGGAGGAGGATGAGGGGGAGGAGAAGGAGAGGGAGGGAGAGGGGGAGGGGGAGGAGGAGGAGGAGAAGAAGAAGAAGAAGAAGAAGAAGAAGAAGAAGAAGAAGAAGAAGAAGAAGAAGAAGAAACAAAATCTTAATTTCTTCATCAAGTGTAAAAATGTGGACTGGACTCAGGAGGAATAATACATAAAAAGACACACAGGCACTATTTTTTTTAAGTTTTATTGAGAAATATTAATAACATACCACAGAAGCCACCCATTGAAAGTGTAAAATTCAACGGTTTTCAGTATATTTGCACAGTTGTGCAAACAGCACCACAATAAATTTTAGATCATTTTCATTACCCCAAAGTAAAGCCCATATCCCTCCATTTCCCCCCAACTCCCGTAACCCTGGGCCACCACTAATCTACTTTCTGTTTCTATGTATTGGTCTATTTTGGACATTTTATTTAAATGGAATTACATAACAAGTGGTCTTTCGTGACTGGCTTCTTTCACTTAGCATCATATTTTCAAGGTTTACTCAATGTTGCATGTGCAAAGGGGCACTTTACATAAGGATAAACCTGGGAGGGAGGTGCTTGTTGATTTTGAAACTTCACTCCAAAACTGTAAAAAGGAAATGAATGGTTTCAAATAGAGGAAAAATCTATTCGGGCTAAAATCCTCCGTTTTCGCCAGTTTGTAATGTGGAGTTTTATTGCGAAGAATGGTAAGGTTTTTATGCATATTTTCTGCAAATTCTCCCTGTGTTTGGGGAACAGTCCCAGAATGTGGAGGTGTGGGCTTCTGGACTCTGTGGCTGGATATTTGAGTCCAGGAGAACTCAGATCCCAGGTTAGGCAGAGAAAAACAGTGCAAGAGTGCCGATAGAACTCTTTGAAATAGAAAATTTTAAATGTTCCCTCCCAAAGCGTTCCAGATAACCACACAAAAGAGGAGTTTGCTGAGCCAGTCCGTCGCGATTGTCCAATAAGATGCAGACAGACTGGGAAAGAAGGGAGTTTATTTCTGCAGCCGGTTACATGGAGAAGCCAAGTAACTCACCAGACCAACTCAAAGTTACAAGTTTTTTTTCTAGTGCTTATAGACATCTTAAGCTCAATGCTATGGTGGGATTGCACCTATAAGCAGGAGTGTTGCATTCAATCAACATCTATTCTTTAACCAGGGCCTAGGGTCTGAAAAGATTTCTTCAGAGTCTTGGAAAGTTTCTGAATCTTAAGACAGGCCGAGGTGAATGTATAAGAATGCTATTATTATTCGATCAGACTTTAGGGTCTGAGAAGGCCCAGGCGGGGTCTTAATGGGTTCGTTTTCGCATTCCATACCTGATACTCAGGCACCACTTTCTCCATTTCTTTAACGTTTAACTTATGCATTCATCAAAATTATAGTAAAGGGTTAGTGAAAACTGTTCTGGTTGCTAATGGAAACCTGGCCTGCCACTCTGCGATCGGAACTGAAGCCCACTGCAGAACACTGAAAATGCCTGCAAACACTGACTTTACTGACAACTCTTAAACTACAGAAAATCAAGTTCATGCTGCCTCCCGGCTCTGTCCTCCGGAATTGCTAGTTAGAAACGTGCACATTGTCCTAGGTTCGGTTTTGCAAAGATGGAGCCCGTCAGCGAAAGCATTTGTTTTATTTCATGCATTAATTTTTCCTTTATCCATTTCCTTTTTACTTATTTATTTAGAGACGGAGTTTCCCTTACTGCAACCTCCGCCTCCCGGGTTCAAGTGATTCTCCTGCCTCAGCCTCCCAAATAGCTAGGATTACAGGCATGGGCCACCACGCCCCGCTAATTTTTTTTTTTTTTTTTTTTTTTTTTTTTTTTTTTTTTTTTGAGACGGAGTTTCACTCTTGTTGCCCAGGCTGGAGTGCAATGGCGCGATCTTGGCTCACCGCAACCTCCGTCTCCCCGGTTCAAGCGATTCTTCTGCCTGAGCCTCCCGAGTAGCTGGGATTACAGGCATGCGCCACCACCCCGGCTAATTTTGTATTTTTAGTAGAGACGGGGTTTCTCCATGTTGGTCAGGCTGGTCTTGAACTCCCGACCTCAGGTGATCCACCCGGCTCGGCCTCCCAAAGTGCTGGGATTACAGGCGTGAGCCACCGCGCCCGGCCAATTTTTGTATTTTTAGTAGAGACGGGGTTTCACCACGTTGCCCAGGATGGTCTCGAACTCCTGAGCTCAGGCATTCCAGCCGCCTCGGCTTCCCAAGGTGCTGGCATTACAGGCGTGAGCCATTGCGCCTGGCCTATTTTATTTTATTTTAAGACGGAGTCTCACTCTGTCTCCCAGGCTGGAGCGCAGGGACGGGATCTCGGCTTACTGCAACCTCCGCCTCCCGGGTTCAAGCGATTCTTGTGCCTCCGCCTCCCGACTAGGTGGGATTATAGGCGCCCGCCAGCATGGCTGGCTAATTTTTGTATTTTTAGTACAGACGGGGGTTTCATCATGTTGGCGGCCGGACTGTTCTCGAACTCCTGACCTCAAGTAATCAGCCCGCCTCGGCCTCCCAAAGTGCTGGAACTACGGGCGTGAGCCACCGCGCCCGGCCCCATTTCCTTTATTTTATTTTATTATGTTCAGACGGAGTTTTGCTCTTGCTGTCCAAGCTGGAATGCAGTGGCGCGATCTCGGCTCACCGCAACCTCCACCTCCGGGGTTCAAGCGATTCTCCTGCATCAGCCTTCGGAGTAGCTGGGATTACAGGCGCACGCCACCACGCCCGGCTACATTTCCTTTATTTTATTTTTATACTTTACTAGCCTGTTTGTTGATCACAAGACTGGCGGTGCACAAGGTTCACCGGGCGATGGACATGGGCGAGGTGGGAGGGTCTCTAGCGCCTGGTGCTAATCTCCAAGAAAGTGCAGGAAACAGCACCAAACGTGATTGCTAAATTTTGGTTTGGCGCGGCGGGTAAGCGTTCCAGCGCAGAAATGCGCAGGAAAGTTTCTGCTGTGCTTGTAGGCAGGTCAGCTCCAAGCACTTCTTTTTTTTTTTTTTTTTTTTTTTTGAAACAGAGTCTCGCTCTGTCGCCCAGGCTGGAGCGCAGTGGGGTGATACCCGCTCACTGTAAGCTCCGCCTCCCGGGTTCACTCCATTCCGCCGCCTCAGCTTCCCGAGTAGCTGGGACTACAGGCGCCCGCCACCACGCCCGGCTAATTTTTCGTAATTTTAGTAGAGACGGGGTTTCACCGTGTTAGCCAGGATGCTCTCGATTTTTTGACCTCGTGATCCGCCTGCCTCGGCCTCCCAAAGTGCTGGGATTACCGGCGTGAGCCGCCGCGCTAAACCGGCCCCAAACACTTCTTATTGGCTAATCTGGAGCAAACCTACACATCCATTGGCTGAAAGCTCCGTCTATTTGAGGGTGACTGAGAGCGTCCCTTCCTTTGTGTTTCCTGGAAACGGACTGCCGCCTAGTAACATCTGTTCACGTTTCCCATTGGTCACCGTTTCCGGAAGCCCGCTCTCCAGTTTCCAGAAGCCCGGCGCACGCTGGGTCTGCAGATGGCGTCCAGGTGCACAGTGGCAAGTGTGATTCCGCAGTCTTGGGCTGTTCGGCCAAGCGCCCGCCGGACATGGGACGCCGGAGGGTCATCGGCGTGGAGTCCTCGCTTTCAGCGTCCGCGGCTGGGAAATCGGCTATCGCTACGGCAGGAACTGGGACTCGGGCTGCGTCCCGGCCCTTCCCCATCAGTCCACCGGACTCGTGGGCGCGCGCATTGGTGCTTTCTCTGACCCGTATTGTCTCGCGATTAAAGGTAAAAAACGGGGCTTTTTCATCCTACTGGGGTAAAACGCCCTTTTATTTTTAGGCAGCTGTTTTGTTGCAGAACGCCTCGAAGGGACGGAGTGACCGGCAGGTTGAGGTTTATTAAATAAAACACATTCCTGGTTTATATTATGTTTATAATAAAGCACCCCAACCTTTAAAAAACCTCACTTTTTGCCAGTTGTATTATTTAGTGGACTGTCTCTGATAAGGACAGCCAGTTAAAATGGCATTTTTTTGTTGTTGCTAATTAAACCAATTTTTAGTTTTGGTGGTTTTCCTAACAGCAGCAACTTCTCAGGCTTTATAAAATCATATTGTAGGAAATTTCTGTGAAAGGCACAGCGAGTTAGTTTAGAATTGTTTTAAAGGAAGTAAGTTCCTGGTTTTGATATCTTAGTAGTAGTATTTTCCCCAATGTCTTTGAAATCTTATTTTTGGAGCACGTATGTGGAGTAACTTTTGTGAAAGAAACAACTTTGATTTTTTTTTTTTTTTTTGAGACGGAATTTCGCTCTCGTTGCCTAGGCTGGAGTGCAGTGGTGCAATCTCTGCTCACTGCAGCCTCCGCCTCCGGGCTTCAAGCGATTCTCCTGCCTCAGTCTCGCGAGTAGCTGGGATTGTAGGCATGCGCCACCACGTCCAGCTAATTTTGTATTTTTAGTAGAGATGGGGTTTCTTCATGTTGGTCAAGCTGGTCTCGAACTCCCGACCTCGGGTGATCCTCCCGCCTTGGTCATTACCATTATATATATATATACACACACACAATATAAATATATATAATATATACGTGTATATATACACGTATATATGATATATACGTGTATATATATACGTATATATGATATATACGTGTATATATATACACGTATATATACATATATACGTGTATATATACAATATAATGTATATAATATATATATAATGGTAATGACACTATCTTCCTAAATCCATTAAAATTTTAGTTGGTGGATCTCTGAGTTTGTAGGATTTATTTCATAGTGTGAATGAGATATCTATAGGCTCCAGGTCTCTCTCTTCATGAGGTGTGAAGATTCGGTGCTTTATAAAACAGCCCCCACATTCTTCATAGGCCTTATCCGTAATTCTCAGCACCCCTCTGCTTCTGACATTGTTACTAAAATTAAGCTAAGTTTTTGTGGTTATGTGAGAGCTGTGGAAATGTCCAGCATTAGCCACTAATGTTTCTCCTTGATATTTCTCCATATCTTAATACTGACCCTCAATCCATTACTCAGATGGGTGTCCTTTTCCTGCATGTCTGGAAACTAAGACCGGCTATCCCTCTGACCTCCCTGCTAAGCTACCATTTTTTTCCTCTCTCTCTTTTCTTGTCTACACTTGAGTTGGTAACCTCAGCTCTTTCATGAACAACCTTGATGCATTTGACTCCCTCTAATTCTGAGTTTATTACCCGCAGTTCCATCAGCCAAGTTTAGGGGCCCATGAGAAGGGCCCGTGTAAATTTTCACATACCTCTAGCCAAAATGTAGTGTTTCCTTCCATGTTGAATATAGGCCGTAGACCCCTCCGGTATGGGGCATTGTTAACAGTGAGACCACAGCAGTTTTATGTCATCTGACAGCATCTCCAAATAGCCTTCATGGTTGTCACTGCTTCCCAATGACAATTCCAAATAACATTTCTCAGTCACTTAATATGTTAAGGTGGCTGTTATAGGCACTATTACTATGTCAGAAATTACACCAAAATTTAGTGGCTCAAACAATCATTTTATTATGTTATGTGGATTCTCATGCTCATAGTCAGGATTTCAGACAGGGCACAAGGGTAGCCCACTTGTCTCTATTCCATGATATCTGGCTTCAGCACGGAAGACTCAACAGCTGGGGTCTGGAACCATTTGGAGGCTTGTTTCCTCATATCTGATACCTGGCTTAGGATGTTGGAAGAGGAAGCTCAGCTGGGACTGAGTGCCTACATGTAGTGTTTCCATATGGCCTTGACTTCCTTACAGCCTGGCAGCCTCAGGGTAGTCAGAATTCTTAGGTGGCACAGGGCTCCAGGGCGGATGCTGAATGGTCTTTTATGAGGTGGCACAGCAAATCCACCCAGGATCGAGGAGACAGGACATCGATTCTGCCTCTCAAAGGGAGGAGTGGCAAGAAATGTTGAGCCATTTTTTTAAAACTACCACAGCAACATGCCTATTAATATGTCAGAAAAAATTAAAGCATCCTGATAGCTGCATTTCTAAGTAATTGGTCTCCTTTGAAATTCCATGAATTGTGTTTTTGGTAGTTTATGGCATTAGTCTGAGGAGAGGTTAAAGACTCTCCCATATGGGTCCTGCACAGAACAGGCTCACCCCCACCCATGTCCCCCAGTGTTTGAAGTGCACAGTGTTTGCTCTGGTTTATTGGTTAGGGCAGGACTTTCTCATTTGAACAGGGGTTAAAGACTCTCCCCATAAGGGTCCTGCACAGAACAGGCTCACCCCCGCCCATGTCCCCCAGTGTTTGAAGTGCACAGTGTTTGCTCTGGTTTATTGGTTAGGGCAGGACTTTCTCATTTGTTTTACATCTAACAGCGGTTTAGAAATTGGCCTGTAACTTTTTTTCTTTTGGCCTGATTTCCTTCTGTTTGTGCTGATATTGTTCTCATGTCAGTAGGAATCAAGAGCTTCTTTTGCTGTTCTTCTGTTTTGGATGCACTGGAAGGTAAGTTTTCTTGTGAACCATATTTTCGACTCATTTTGTAGGCTTTGCCAAATGGCCTTTTTACCCTCCTATATTGCATTTTCTTTAGATATTCTCATAGATTCTCAAGGATATTTCCGTATTTTACTATTCATGAGTTTAGAAGTGTGTTTACTTTCCTGAGTTTTCATTTTCTTCTTTTTCTTCTGTACATGTAATTTACAGAGCAAATACCCACCAGAGAGGATATCTTAAGGGATGTGGAAAGTTTCTTTGCGCTTATCCAGCGAGGTTGACTTTCAGTCAATGAACATTCAGTATATGCCTGGGACTCTGGCTTTATTTATTAGCTTTCTGATGCCGAACTCATCAATGAACTTCCCTGTATATTTGATTCATCATGAAATGGTGACACCGAGGGCGGCTGATTTCCAGGTTTACATCAGTTGCCCCAGGGGAAGTGCCTGGCCCTTGACTGGTTGTTGCTGCTCTAACTTTGCCCTGTTAATTGAAGAAATGTGGCTGTAAACACTTCCTGGGTTGTTGCTGGCATTTACTGTCCTCACAGTTTACAGAGAAGCCTATATTTTCAGCCTCTCTCTCTGCTTTCTGTCATTTCTAAACCATCTCACCCGACCTAGTGTAATCTTCATTGTGTGTGAGTTTGCAGAGATATAATTTGGGCCTACACGTCTCCTCAAAGCCTGATGCCCACCTCCCACCTCCACGAAAATCTGGAGCTCAGGACCCACCACCCTCCCCCACCCACTGCAAGCTTGAACATTTGATGGTGGAAACCCTGCCCTGAGTTTGTATTATGGTGGGTTCTCTTGGGTCTTGTTCTCTGTGGGTCTGTCCTGCGCTATAGTGTGTGGCGCGAGGGGGATTTGCCCTGTGTTCCTGAAGGAGGGTCACAAGGAGTTGTTGGGCAAATGGGCTAATATTTCTTTTTTTTTTGAGACGGAGTCTCACTCTGTCTCCCAGGCTGGAGTTCTGTGGCACTGTGTCAGCTCACTGCAACCTCCATGTCCTGGGTTCTGGCAATTCTCTTCCCTCAGCCTCCAGAGTAGCTGGGATTACAGGAGCCCACCACCACGCCCAGCTAATTTTTTAATATTTTTAGTAGAGACGGGGTTTCACCATGTTGGCCGGGCTGGTCTTGAACTCCTGACCTCAGGTGATCCACCCGCCTAGGCCTCCCAAAGTGCTGGGATTACAGGCGGGCACCTGGCCAAGTGGCTGATATTTCTTAAGGACTTCCCCCAAGAAGGAAGAAGCCAAACCTACTCAGGCAAATCTTGTTTATTTATTCTTCTAGGTCCAGATTTTGAACAAATTTCTCTAGAGATTGAACAGGTAAGGCTCACCTTTCAATAGTTACACGAAGAAATGCCTAGCTGATGACTTAAGCTATGGTTTTGGGCTGCACGAGAGTGGTCAGGTGAACAGTAGGGAAGTCTAAACAACCCAGAGGAAAAGAGAAAAGGCCCCCGAGAAATCAGGACAAAGTGCCACAGTGTCTCTTTCTTGATGGTGTCACTGGCATGTGGGTTACCTTCCCACTGCATCCCCCAAAGGACATGAGGCCACAGACTGCAGTGCCCGTGAGCAGAGGAGCTGTGGGGATGGTAGTTTGATCGCTCCATTCAAGCGCAAACCCCAGTGCATGTGTGTCTCTTCTGATGCAGCGCCCCAGTGGGTAAGCTCTGTGCTTCTCCACACAGTGGATGAGGAGTGGAAACACTCTGTCTGTTTAGCGCTTGACGGTTTGGTTGTGACCTCATGTCATGGTGATTAGAGCCAATGATCCTAACAGTTTAAAATTGTTGAGCTTGTGGGTAGGTATTTGGCAGATAGTCTATGTGTTACCCAGTGTCATCTGCAATGGTTTTGTTACTTTTTGCATAAACTGGGGAGAATGTTTACTAACTGTAGATGATAGAGAAATCACCAGTCTCGCTGTGGGTGACACAGCAAGACTCCATCTCAAAAAAAAAATTACAATAATAAATAAAATACAATAAAATAAGCTTTCTAGGTTCGGCGCCATGGCTCACCCCTGTAATCCCAGCACTGTGGGAGGCTGAGAGGGGTAGATCACTTGAGGTCAGGAGTTCAAGACCAGCCTAGCCAAAATGGTAAAACTCTCTCTCTACTAAAAAGACAAAAATTAGCCAGGCATGGTGGTGCACATCTGTAATCCCAGCTACTCGGAGGCTGAGGCAGAAGAATCACTTGAACCTGGAAGGCAGAGGTTGTAGTGAGCTGAGATCGCACCACTGCACTCCAGGCTGGGTGACAGAGCAAGACTCCATCTCCAAAAAAAAAGGGTTTAACTCTAGAATTAATTTGAAATTCTGTCAAGAAAGAGGTACTCAAAAAACATGAAAAGTATGTAAGTCACTAATGTATCAAAGAAAACAATCATTCTTGTATTGTAAATAAATACCCAACCAAGACAAAAAGGCATGTCACATCTTATGGGAAAAGACTGAAATGAGGGTTGAGAGGAAAACTGTGACCCTTGAATGTAAGACAGAAAAAAATCAGGGCAGGATGTTAAGGAATTGGAAATAGTTCTCCATATTAAAGGATCACGAGACAGGAAGAGAGGAGAGAGGGACACGATAGTCACAGACTGCAGGGGTGTGGGGTAGATGGGAATAAAGGAGGCAGAGAGAGCAGTGGGGATGTACATAAAATCACCCTCCAGAGCGGTGCTGTCCAATAAGGCAGCCACTTGCCACATGTGGCTACTGAGCACTTGAAAGATGGCTAGTCCAACCTGAGAAATGCTGTAAGTGGAAAACACATTTTAAAAAAATTCTGAATACTCAGTATAAAAGAAAGAATGGGCCAGTGTGGTGGCTCACATCTGTCATCCCAGCACTTTGGAAGGCCAAGGTGGGAGGACTACTTGAGCCAGAAGTTTGAGACCAGTCTGGGCAACATAGCAAGACCTCATCTCTTCAGAAAAAAAAAAAAAATTAGGCCAAGTGCAGTGGCTCACGCCTGTAATCCCAACACTTTGGGAAGCCAAGATGGGTGGATCACTTGAGCTCTGGAGTTCAAGACCAGCCCGGACAACATGCCTGAACTCTGTCTTAACAAAAAAATACAGAAATTATTCAGGCGTGGTGGCACATGTTTGTGGCTCCAGCTACTTGGGAGGCTGAGGTGGGAGGATCATTTTGGCCCCGGAGGTTGAGGCTGCAGTGAGCCGAGATTGTGCCACTGCACTCCAGCCTGACTGACAGAGTGAGACCCTGTCTTTAAAAAAAAAAAAAAAAAAAAAATTAGCATGGCACGGTGGTGTGTGCCTGTAGTCCGAACTACTAGGAAGGCTGAGGTAGGAGGATCTCTTGAGCCCAGGAGTCTGAGACTGCAGTGAGCTATTAATTTTCGTTTCTATTATTCTGTGGACTGCCAGTGACTTAGTGGTATTTTTATCTCATGTTTATAAAGCTGAATAGTTCTGTATGTCAGCTCAGCACCCTAGTGTCAGCCATGCTAGTCTCCTGCTATGCATAGATTGGGGTCTGTCCGCACCCCAATCTCCTGGGTTCCTGCTGTCAGCACCTGAAGGTACCCACTAGATGTGTCTGTCACTTCCCTACATCCACCTCTCTTGTGGTTCTCATGTTTCTGCCTCCCTAGAGACCATTTCTCTGTAGAGCAGTGCTTTCCAATAGAAATACAATGCCAGACACGTACGTCATTTTAGGTTTTCTAGTAGTCACTTTGGAAAAGTTAAAAATTGGTGAAATTGTTTTATTTCACCTAAAATGTTAGCATTATCCAAAATATCACTTCAACATCTTATCGAAATAAAAATTATTAATGAGATAGTTTACAGTTCTGATAAATAGGTGAACTGAGAGCATACACAGTAGTATTAATTCTGTTCTAATTTCTGCTTCACTGAGTCTCTTCACATAGTCTAAAAAGATTGTTGCTATGAAATATTATACATGTTACTCATAACCTGTACAATTCTGCAGTTGTAATTGGTTGTCTCACCTAATAATCAGTTGCTTTGCTTCATAATATGTAAATTGGCATCTCTGTTTTCCAAAAGGCATAAATACTAGTATAGTTTTTTAGTTAAGCCAGAAGAAAGTTCACTTTATTTACTAACATAACTTATATGTAAAAATTTAATAAATCTCCCTGCTTCTTTTCTTTTGCATCATAACAACCACTGAAAATAATATTTCCATGGCAGTTGGGGGTAAACGGACAATAGCTTTTGTGACCAGAGGTGAATGGCCCAGGGGCTCCAGCACTGCAGGTCCCACTGAGCCTGCCCCACAGCTGAGGGCATCGGTATTTCCACACACCTATAATGTACAGTGCCCCAGAACGGAGATCGGATGCTCTCCTTTATTCAAATGGGGCATTGAGGGTACTGTCATTGTAATTGAATTAATAAGTAAGTATTTATACACTGTTAAAATCTGGTTGGATTTGTGTCCCTTCACAAAACAAATTGCTTAAATGAAACCAGAGTTAACATAATTGACTACATCTGCTTCTATGAGATGCTGTTCTAACATTTAATTAGAATCTAATTTGAAATGTCAATAAAAAGTTTAACTATTCAACTGAATTATATTTAGACTTTTTGTTGTTGTTGTTTTTGAGATGGAGTTTTGCTCTTGTAGCCCAGGCTGAGTGCAGTGACGCGATCTTGGCTCACTGCAATCTCCTTCTCCTGAGTTCAAGCGATTCTCCTGCCTCAACCTCCTGAGTAGCTGGGATTACTGGTGCCTGCCACCACGCCCGGCTAATTTTTGTATTTTTAGTAGAGACGGGGTTTCACCATGTTGGCCAGGCTGGTCAAGAACTTCTGACCTCAGGTGATAAACCCACCTCGGCCTCCCAAAGTGCTGGAATTACAGGTGTGAGCCACCGCACCCGGCCTTATAGATTATTTTACTTCATTTTAGTTACTTACTTTTATGACTTTGTTATAAAAAGGCTTGTTTTAAAATCAATCAGTATAACAAAGAACAAAGAAGATAATCAACAAGCATTCCCACCTCCATGATTTAGAAATAACTGTCATCAATACAGGAAAATACCATGCCATTCTTTCTCCTCTGGGCACATGGACAGACAGATAGGGTGGGAAAAGAGAAGATGGGCCAGGCTCAATGGCTCACGCCTGTAATCCCAGCACTTTGGGAGGCTGAGGCGTGTGGATTACCTGAGGTCAGGAGTTTGAGACCAGTCTAGCCAACATGGTGAAACCCCATCTCTACTTATAATCAAAAAAAAAAAAAAATTGGCCAGGCATGGTGGTGGCCTCCTGTAATCCCAGCTACTCAGGAGGCTGAGGCAGGAGAATCACTTGAACCCAGGAGGTGGAGGTTGCAGTGAGCTGAGATTATGCCATTGCACTCCAGCCTGGACAACAGAGTGAGACTCCCTCTCAAAAAAAAAAAAAAAAAAAAAAAAAGAAAAATAATTGATGAAGGATGGATAGATTAAAACAGTTCTGCATTAATGAGGCTACTATGGTGCATATTTGTGTAAAAAGCATTAATTTGCATTTGTTGGCATTTTGAAGCTCTGTTGTTGGATGCATACACATTTAGTATCTATATGTCTTTATGATTTTTAAATCATGTAATGTATCTCTTTACATAATGATTTTTAAATTATTTTGTAATGTTTCTCATTACATTATGTAATGCCCTTATTAACTGTCTTTGGAAATCTTTTTTATCTGTTATCCATACAACCACTCTTGCTTTTTTAATACTGATGTTAGCATGATATACCTTTTTTCTTTTGTTTGTTTTTTATTTTAACTGTCAACTTACCTATGCTGTGTTTGAAGTGAGGTTCTTGTAGATGGCATGTAGTTGGGTTATGTTTTATTTTATTTAAACTGCCATCTCTGTTCTTTACATCAAAGGTAAATTGATGTACTCAGACCACGTACCTTTAAAGTAATTCTTGATGTGTTAAAGCTTAATTCTGCCATTTTATTATTTGTTTTCTGTTTGTTTCCTGTTTCCCTGTTGTAGTCTTCCACTGGATACTTGATCACTTTTAAAATTCCATCTTGTTTAATTTATACTGTATTCGAGTATATCACTTACATAGTTCTTTTGGTGGTTGCTCTAGGTATTACAGTATATATCTATAACTTAGCCTGTTGCTATCAACATTTAAGTACTTGCAGTGGAGCATTGAAAACTTACTTTCATTTAGGTCTTTATCCTTTCTACTTTTTAGATATAATTGTTTCCAATATTTCCTTTTTCACATTGAGCATTCCAACATATGCTCAATTTTACAATTTTTGCTTGAATCATCAAATATGATTTCAGAAATTCATAAGGAGATTCTTATGGCTTTATGGCCCTAGATACTGCCTGTAGTGTACTGACCAGTGGCTCCAAACCTGTTTTCTTTAGTGGGAGAGGGTCTGGCACTTCTCCCTCTGAAGTTTACTGCCTGACCTGTTTCTGTGTCTGGTTACTCCAGGTGAACTTGTGCTATTTCTGTTGTCTTTAGGTTGAGAGTGGTAGAGCTTGTTATTTAACTTCATTCTATCGTCTTTACCCCAAAGTCTTACATTTTTAATAAAAATAAAAGCCATCATTTTTGGTCCTTTGTCAGTGACAGCTATCTAAAGAAAGACATTAGCAGCTTTTTAGATATTTAAGGAAGTTTCTGTCATTCTTTGGTTGTCATATCTTTAGGAAACTTTTTTTTCCTAAATTACTCCAAATTAAATTAATCCTACAGTTGGTCTAATTTAATTTTTTTTTTTTTTTTTTTTTTTTTTTTTTTTTTTTTTTTGAGACAGGGTCTCATTCTGTAACCCAGGCTGAAGTGTACGGGTGGAATCATAGGTTACTGCAGCCTCAAACTCCTGGGCTCAAGAGATGCTCCCACCTCAGCCTCCCAAGTAACTGGAGCTACAGGTGTGCACTGCCATGGCTAGCTAATTTAAAAATTTTTTTGCAGAGGTGGGGTCAGGTCTCACTATGTTGCCCAAGCTGGTCTCAAATACTTGAGCACGAGTGATCCTCTTACCTTGGCTTCCCAAAGTGCTGGGATGACAGGTATGAGCCACCATGCCTGGCCCAATTACCTGCTTTTTAAATAGCTCAAAAGTTTTTCATCCTTTTAACCAAAGTTGCCAAATCTAAAGTATTATTCCTTTTGGTCATCAAGTAGATGAATGGATGAATATATTTCAGTTTGCTTATTACTAAAATATGTTCGTAATAACATATTTTATTCAAATCACTGCATATTAGCTCTGTCTCATTTTCCATTTTCATGACAAACACACCCAAAGCTCAGCTCACTGTATTTACTTTCTTTGCATGATACTGTTTGCTAAGTTTTTTCTGTTTGCTTCACCATATTTTGAACAATTTTCTATTAAACTAGGATATTTTAAAAGTTTGCCTTGGCCGGGCGCGGTGGCTCACGCTTGTAATCCCAGCACTTTGGGAGGCCGAGGCGGGTGGATCGCGAGGTCAGGAGATCGAGACCACGGTGAAACCCCGTCTCTACTAAAAATACAAAAAATTGGCCGGGCGTGGTGGCGGGCGCCTGTAGTCCCAGCTACTCGGAGAGGCTGAGGCAGGAGAATGGCGTGAACCCGGGAGGCGGAGCTTGCAGTGAGCCGAGATCGCGCCACTGCACTCCAGCCTGGGTGACAGAGCGAGACTCCGTCTCAAAAAAAAAAAAAAAAAAAAAAGTTTGCCTTTTCAGGCTGGGTGTGGTGGCTCACGCCTGTAATCCCAGCACTTTGGGAGGCTGAGGCAGGCAGATCACGAGGTCAGGAGATCGAGACCATCCTGGCTAACACAGTGAAACCCCGTCTCTACTAAAAAAATACAGAAAATTAGCCAGGCGTGGTGGCGTCCCAGCTACTTGGGAGGCTGAGGCAGGAGAATGGTGTGAACCCTGGAGGCGGAGCTTGCAGTGAGCCGAGATGGTGCCACTGCACTCCAGCCTGGGCGACAGAGCAAGACTCTGTCTCAAGAAAAAAAAAAAGTTTGCCTTTTCAATTCTCTTATTTAGACAAACTCTATAGTTTCAAAGTTATTTTTTTCTGCCTGATGCCTTTGATGTTTGATGATGTTAATAATATATTATTTTCAAAGCCAATTTTTTATTTCTACACTGATAGTGGAAAAAGAATAAAGTGATGAAGTCAACAGGTGTTATTAAAAATGTGAATAACAGGAAAATGTTTTGTTGCTTGTTTTGTTTTGTCTTTGAAGTCTTTCACAGACTAGATTTGAAGGTTTATGAAGGATGGGGCAAAATTATCTAAGGAAAGTTGCATCCTATGACCTCAGGCTGACTTCAAGTAAGAGAGAGTGGACTTGATAAAGACATTGTCTTTCTTAGGGTATGTGCATCTTGGCAGAGGAGCCTGGAGAGGCAGTATAGAAGGATTCTTTTAGATTTTGGATCTCTGTAACCTCCATTTACATTTTGTTGAGCTGTTGTCATTTGGGGGAAAACATGAAAAAGAAAAGATCATTATCATGCTACTATAATGCACATCACATAGAATTGCAATAATTTGTTGGTTGTTCATTCCAGGCCAAGAACTGTGAGTTTCTCCAGCCAAAGGCCTTGTATTTATTGATCTTTCTGTCCCACAGGCTAAAACAGTGGTTGGCCCATGGACAGTTTAATAAATGTTTGCTGACTAATCTAAAACCTTTTCCATGGCCTTGCCTCTGGAGATTAAGATTTTCCAGCACTTGTACATAAAAGATGTTTATGCATAACTATAGGGAAGACATTATAATTTCTGAAGAGGAGGACCAAACCTACAAGGTTATTGTAGCATTGATTATAATGCATGGTAGCAGTCTATTCTCAGACCTCTAGATGCCTATTTACCTGACGCACTGGCACCAATGCCCCCATTTTGGTGTGCCATCTTCCCTTCATCAGTTGGGACAACACAGATAATAAAATCAGCTCCAAAAGCTTACACATGGTGGATCCCTTCACACCAGTTCGCAGTACAAAGTAACCACTTGCTTGTAGAAAACATTATTATCATTATTTTTTTTGAGATGGAGTTTCGCTCTGGTAGCCTAGGCTGGAGTGCAATGGCGCAATCTAGGCTCACTGCAACATCTGCCTCACGGGTTCAAATGATTCTTCTGCCTCAGCCTTCCAAGCAGCTGGGATTACAGGCGCACCCCACCATGCCCAGCAAATGTTTTGTATTTTTAGTTGAGATAGGGTTTCACCATGTTGGCCAGGCTGGTCTCGAACTCCTGACCTCAGGTGATCCACTCACCTCAGCCTCCCAAAGTCCTGGGATTACAGGCATGAGCCACCGCACCCGGCCTAGAAAACATTATTAAATAGCAAACAGTAGCAGTGTGCTTGGGGGTTTTAGGATTATTTTCAAATCTCTAGAAAAGCTCATTGCGTTACCTTAGGCTATAATCCCAGGGCAGAGTCTCATCTGTTACTGGGGGGCTGGTCTAAGGGACCTTACAGCTCTCAGATTAATGGTTTCCCAGATTGATCTGCTCCCTGCCACCCACCCATTCTCGGTTTTGTTTTTTTGTTTGTTTTTACAGAGATAATGTCTCACTATGTTGCCCAGGCTGGTCTTGAACTCCTGGCCTCAAGTGATCCTCCTGCCTTGGCCTCCCAAAGTGCTGGAGTTCCTGATGTGAGCCACTGTGCTCAGCCCATCCTTGGCTGTTAAAGTGTGGAGGTAAATAACAGGTACCAAATTTACCTCCAGGTCAGAAGTGGCAGATGCCCCAGGGCAGAATCATGTCCCTAACCAGGCCTCCTACTGCATGAAGACCTTACTTTCTGAAGCTTAAACCTGGACAAAGGTCTGACCAGTAGCACTATGTTCATGCATATCAGGTCAAAAATTTAAAACTGGGACTATCCAGAAGAACCTGGTAGGCCGGGCGCAGTGGCTCACGCCTGTAATCCCAGCACTTTGGGAGGCCGAGGCGGGTGGATCACGAGGTCAGGAGATCAAGACCATGGTGAAACCCCATCTCTACTGAAAATACAAAAAATTAGCCAGGCATGGTGGCGGGCGCCTGTAGTCCCAGCTACTCGGGAGGCTGAGGCAGGCGGATCACTTGAGGTCAGGAGCTCGAGACCAGCCTGTCCAACATGGTGAAACCCCATCTCTATTGAAAATACAAAAATTAGCCAGGCATGGTGGAGGGTGCCTGTAATCCCAGGTACTTGGGAGGCTGATGCAGGAGAATCATTTGAACCTGGCAGGCAGAGATTGTAGCAAGCCAAGATCACCCCACTGCACTCCAGCCTGGGCAACTAGAGTGAGACTCCACCTCAAAAATAAAAATTATCCTGCTCACAGCTTAAACATTATAAGCAAATATCTACTATATTATTCTTTGATTAAATATTGGGTTCATCTATTTTAGTTTTTTTCATGTATCTTCATGAGTGAAAATTTTCTGGAATTTGATGTGCAAGAGCTATCCCATCTACTTTTATTATAAGAATGTTAGTCTTTTAGCATGCCCTGGCAAATTTTCCATAGGATTTTCTATTCTTCAGGGTGTAACCTGTACAGTTATCTAGTCTTACATGTTTGTTTTGTTTTGTTTTAGACAGGTTCTTGCTCCATCACCGACTGCAGTGCAGTGGGGTGATCACAGCTTACTGCAGCCTCAAACTCCTGGGCCCAAGCAGTCCTCTCACCTCAGCCTCCTGAGTAGCTGGGAGCACAGGCATGTGCCACCACCCCTGGCTAATTTATTTTTTGCAGGGATGGGAGTCTCCCTATGTTGTCCAGGCAAGTCTGGAACTCCTGGGTTCAAGTGGTACTCCTGTCTCAACCTCCCAGAGTGTTCGGATTACAGGCATGAGCCACTGTGCTCAGCCTCATCTTACATGATACTTCTTTCTATTTTTGAACTTTTTTGGTTGTTTTTGAAACCTAATCATATTTAATAATGTTTTCCTAGAAAAAAACCGTCCACATATAAAAATCATGTCTAACAGAGTTCACATACTTAATACTAAAAAATATCCCTTAAACATATAGTTGCATTCCATTTCTCCTTATAATATAGTAGAGGCACTGACAAAGCCTAGTAAATAATAGTTTTCTTCAAAGGACTAGATTTTGATGAAAAACCTGTATGGTTTTTTATTCCATGATTTCAGCTTTTCATTAAGCTTTTCATTTATTCATTTGGGGTATTTGTTCTTATTCTGCCTTGCTGTGTAATCATTATTTAACTCAATAAATATTTGAGGCCCTACAACATTACAGGCACTGTCCTAAGTGCTGTGGATACAGTGATGATGAGAAACAAACTGCCCTCAATCTTCTTGGTTTTATACACAGAGCAATTTCTATTGATAACTGTTTTAGTTATTTCACAGGATTTAAAATATAGGTCTCATTATCATTCTAAATACTCTGTAATTTCACTTTTTATTTGCTCTTTAATCTAAGAACGGTTTATATATAGTACTACATTTCAAAGAGGTAAGAATCCATATGGCTATCCATTTGCTAGTTTCTGAGTTATAACTATGGTAAAAAAATGAATTATATAACACTTGGCTTTAGAAATTTGTTAGAGAGAAATCATTTCTGAATGTCTTTTAAAAAACTGCTGAACACTCAACAACCCCACTTTTACTAAAGTCACAAGGCTTTCTTTTATAGGTTTTTTTGATGTAGCATGTGAAATTAATACTCATTCAAAGCTTTCTTCATTGTATTTTACTGATTTGTTTTCAGAATTAACATTCTGATGTTCAATAAGACATAAATAGAGATGAGATATTTGCCTATAATCATTATAGTCTTTTTGTTTTTTTTTTTGAGACGGAGTCTTGCTGTGTCGCCCAGGCTGGAGTGCAGTGGCACGATCTCTGCTCACTGCAAGCTCCGCCTCCCGGGTTCACGCCATTCTCCTGCCTCAGCCTCCCGAGTAGCTGGGACTACAGGCGCCCGCCACTACGCCTGGCTAATTTTTTGTATTTTTAGTAGAGACGGGGTTTCACCGCGTTAGCCAGGATGGTCTCGATCTCCTGACCTTGTGATCTGCCCGCCTCGGCCTCCCAAACTGTTGGGATTACAGGCGTGAGCCACCTCGCCCAGCCAATCATTATAGTCTTAAAGTCCTTCTCTCATAAAATGGCTTAATACCGATACAAATGACAGTCACTAAGTCATGTAAATCTCAAATCATTCAACATTTACAATCTAATGAATAAGATTAAACAGATACAGATTTAAGATACTTTTCAAAAAATTATATATAGAGGCAGGATGTATTGAAACAAGACATGCCAAATAAATTGTGTGACATAGTTCAAGGCTTTTCTAGATTAATTACATGATTTTTATGGAAATACAACATAATTTTGCTAATGATGAAAGATTTCCAAAATGAATTATATATAAATTCTTGTGGGTTTTTGTTTTTGAGATGGAGTCTTGTTCTATCACCCAGGCTGGAGTGCAGTGATGTGATCTTGGCTCACTGCAACCTCCACCTCCCGGGTTCAAGGAATTCTCATGCCTCGGCCTCCCGAGTAGCTGGGAGTACAGGCGTGTGCCACCATGCCTGGCTAATTTTTGTATATTTAGTAGAGACAGGGTTTCACCATGTTGGTCAGGCTGGTCTCAAACTCCTGACCTCAGGTGATCCACCCACCTCCGCTTCCCAAAGTGCTAGGATTACAGGTGTGAGCCACCGTGCCTGGCCAAATTATATATAAATTCTTTATGCAACATCTCTGATCAGAATGTTTTGAGAATGATTCAAAAGGAATTCATGCTATCATCTCATCAAATTTTACCCTGATATTCCGCAATTGATAACTGATCAGTAATTTCTTTCCTGTATTGACTGCATGATGAATTATCTGCTGCTGCTGCTGCTGCTGGATGTGTGCCCTGTTAAAATGCCTTCCAATATTACTTACATTTGTGGGGTTCCTTAAGAGAAAAAAATAAATGACATCAATTAATGAGTCATGAATGAAGCCCTTCCTACACTTTTATATAATATTTCACAAGAGTGAAATGAAGTGAGAGCTTGAAGAAAATGCTTTCTCAAAATCTTTAAATTCATAGGATTTCTCAAAAGTGTAAATATTCTGGTGTTGAGCAAAATCTGACTCATGACTAAAGGTGTTCCCATAGTCTGTCCATTCACAGATATTTGCACCATTATGAAATTTTTGTTCAGTAAAATATGAATGGTGACTAAAGATGTGGCTACTTCTCTTGCATCCATAAGGTTCTGCATCAGTATGAATTTTCTTATGTCGTGTAAGCTGTGAACCCCAGATAAAAGATTTCCCACATTCTTTACATACATAAGGTTCCTCACCAGTATGCATTCTCTGATGTCGAGTAAGTTGTGAACCCCAGAGAAAGGCTTTTCCACATTCTTCACATTCATATGGCCTCTTTCCAGTATGAATTTTCTGATGTCGATTAAGTTCTGAACCACGAAAAAAGGTCTTTCCACATTCCTTACATTCATAGTTTCTCTCACCAGTATGAATTTTCTGATGTCGATTAAACTCTGAGCCATGAAGAAAGGTCTTTCCACATTCCTTACATTCATAGGATTTCCTCTCATTATGAATTTTCTCATGTTGAGCAAGATACGAAGCCCAAGTAAAAGTCTTCCCACATTGCTTACATTCATAAGGTTTCCTGCCAGTATGAATTCGCTGATGTCGAGCAAGGTGTGAGCTCCAAATATAGGCTTTCCCACATTTCTCACATTCATAAGGTTTCCTACCAACATGAACATTTTGATGTTGAGCAAGATTTGAACCACGAATAAAGGCTTTTCCACATTGCTTACACTCATGAGATTTCTCACCAGTATGAATTCTCTGATGCTGAGTTAGGTGTGATCCACGAGTAAAAGCTTTCCCACACTCCTTACATTCATAAGGTTTTTCACCAGTGTGAATTCTCTGATGTTTAATAAGATGTGATCGCTGACTAAAGGCCTTTCTACATTCATTACATTCATAGGGTTTTTCACCAGTATGAATTCTCTGATGTCGAGTAAGATCTGAGCCACAACTAAAGGCCTTCCCACATTCCTTACATTCATAAGATTTCTCACCAGTATGAATTCGCTTATGGACACTAAGTTGTGAATGAAATCTAAAGGCTTTCCCACATTCCTTACATTTAAAAGGTTTCTCACCAGTATGAATTCTCTTATGACCAGTAAGACTCGAACGTAAACTAAAAGACTTCCCACATTCTTTACATTCATATGTTTTCTTAACAGTGTGAACTGTCTGATATTGAGTAACTTCTGAATCAGGAAGAAAGGTATTCCCACATTCTTTATCTTCACAGAATTTCTCACTTGTGTGAATTAACTGATGTTGAATATGATCTGAACCAGAAATAAAGGCTTTCCCCAATTCTTTAAATTCATTCAGTTTGTCTCCTGTGTTAAGTCTCTGGTGTAGATTAAACGCTGCGTGCTGGTTAAAAGCCGGCCTCTTTTCACAGGTGTGTATCACCTGCTTGAAACATTCCTCTTGATTATCTTGAAGTGTTTGAAACTGAGCATTGCCTTCCCAATCACCTCTAAAACATAAACATTCAAGGCTGTGGTTTTTACAAATTTTCATTATTTCCAATTGGGCTATTTCTCTCTCAAAAATGCCGTTTTTTGGTAGTAACTTCTTGGTCTGACACCTGGACTGCATGTCTGAAAAATAAGAAGGTAAAAACACCATACTGTTTTATGTACAAAAAGCAATAAAACTTCTAAAATAGATATAGAAAAATCTTGAAATAAAGCATATGAGAAGTGAATGGCTTAGAAAATTCTCAAATATGAGCAATATGAAAAAAAGGGCAAGAAATAAGTAGAAATTTAAAAGAAATAATAAAAGTTGAGTCAAGTGATGAGAAATATATTTTATTTTGATCATATTCATCTGAGGAGCTCAATAAAAAATCATCCAGGTATCACCTCAATAACAGAATAATAAGTCATAAAATAGCTACAAGTTTGCAAGTACTATGATGAATGTCTTATATAATTCAGAGCTTAAAAATAGGAATGCTGGGAAATCGCAGAGTATCAGTCTAATATGAGGGAAGCAATCTGATCCAGAGTTACCAAAGTACTAGGATCTCAATAACAGGGTATGCTGCATTTAGGTTAAAGGAGATAATTATGGGTGATAGTTCAGACAGAAAAATAGTTTGAAGGCCATGTACAGTGATTCACACCTTTAATCCCAGCACGTGGGAAGGCTGAGGCAGATGGATTGCTTGAGCCCAGAAGTTTGAGACCAGCCTAGGCAACATGAAAAAAACCCATCCCTATAAAAAATTAGCCAGGAGTGGTGGTGCATTCCTGTGATCCTAGCTACCTGGAAGGCTGAGGTGTCAGGATCACCTGAGCCTAGGAGGTGGAGGCTACAGGGAGCCATGATCACACCACCACAGCACTCCAGCATGGGTGACAGAGTGAGGCTCTGTCTTAACAACAACAAAAAAATAGTTTGAGAAATTTTTTTCAAGGGAGAAGGAGTCTGGCACAAGCTAAGAATAAGTAGGGCTCTTTTTATATATATATTTAGGATTGAGTACAATTGTTATCAGTTTTTCTTGGGAGACAGAGCAAGTACTCTAGCAGTGACTCAATGAATTGAAAGGCAGTTTAGTTACAAAGTATGAGCAGTAATGTACTGCAATGGAAAGATGACAAACTGCAGTTTCAGACTCCAGTTCTGTTTACTAAAACTACTTTTTAGGTGACTGGAAAATTACTGAGCTTGACTGAGCTCTTAATTTTTCATATTATAAAAAGGAATAAAACATCACTTTGCAGAGGTTTGTTGCAAGGATTGGAACAATATGCTATTTCTATTAAGTGCCTGACACAGGATAAGTGTTGAATAATCAGTAGCTGATGATTATTATTAGAGAGGAAAAGCTGGGGAATACGGGGAACTAGACAAGTCAGTTTGTCTTTTTTTTCTTGGAGATGGCGTGTCACCCAGGTTGGAGTGCAGTGGCGCAATCTCAGCTCACTGCAACCTCTGCCTCGTGGGTTCAAGCAATTCTCCTGCTTCAGCCTCCCAAGTAGCTGGGATTACAGGCGCCCACCACCATGCCCAGCTAATTTTTGTATTTTTAGTAGAGATGGGATTTCGCCATGTTGTCCAGGCTGGTTTTGAACTCCTGACCTCAGGTGGTTCACCCGCCTCGGCCTTCTAAAATGCTGTGATTACAGGCATGAGCCACCGCACCTGGCGGGGCTTGTCTTTTATGACACTGTGTTCTTCTGGTTGTACTTCATGAGCCCTAACCTTTCTTCTGCCACTTCCTCCTCACTGTGACCAGAAACTGTTATCACCTGTTACTCTAATTTTCAACTAAGCAGCCTATTAGGTCTTCTCTTAATGTTCCCTGTATGCATAAATGTATGGCCACGTTCCAATCACAGAAGAGAAGAAAAAGTTTCTTAAGAGATAATATATTCTTGTTAATTCTTTTAAACCTAAAATGAGAAAATTCATAAATGTTGGTTAAAAGAATGAACTAATAAGGAGAACTAATAAATGCAGGCAATGTACAATCAAGGAGAAACTAGAAAAATGAGAAAAACTCAAAAGGGATGGGTAAAATAAAAAAAATGAGGTAAAAATGTCTTTTTTTTTTTTTTACTGAATGAAGAATTTTATGAAAATTAAATTTTAAAAAAGGGAAATGAGAAGGAACTTGATCCAAATCATAGATAAAATAAGGGCCACTGGAGAAAAGAATGGCACTTACCTTTTTGTTACATGTGTGAAAAATGAGAGCACAAAAATAAAGTGGTATTTGGAGTGAAGAGAAAGATCTTTTAGAAAAGGTTTTGTCTCTGTCTAGGCCTCAGGCCCTTATTAAATTTTTTTTTTTTTTTTTTGAGATGGAGTCTGACTGTACTCCAGCCCAGGCTGGAGTGCAGTCACGCAGTCTCGGCTCACTGCAACTTCTGCCTCCCAGGTTCAAGCAATTTGCCTGCCTCAGCCTCCCGAGTAGCTGGGACTACAGGTGTGTGTCACCACACTGGCTAGTTTTTGTATTTTTACTAGAGACGAGGTTTCACCATGTTAGCGAGGCTGGTCTCGAACTCCTGACCTCAGGTGGACTGCCTGCCTCAGCCTCCCAAAGTGCTGCAATTACAGGCGTGAGCCATGGCACCCAGCCAGTTTTTTTTTGTTTTTGTTTTCCCCTGAGACAGTCTCACTCTGTCGACCAGACTGGAGTGCAGTGGCACGATCTCAGCTCACTGCAACCTCTGCCTCCCTGGTTCAACAATTCTCCTGCCTCAACCTCCCAAGTAGGTGGGACTACAGCCATGTGCCGCCATGCCCGGCTAATTTTTTGTATTTTTTTCTTTTTTTAGTAGAAATGGGGTTTCACCAAGTTGCCCAGGCTGGTCTTAAACTCCTGAGCTCAGGCAACCCACCAAAGTGCTAGGATTACAGGCGTGAGTCACCACACCCGGCCCATTTTTTGGTTTTAAGGGGATATTCCATACCAGTATTTCAGAGGTGTTGCTGCCTCACTGTGCAGCTGAGCTGTTATCCACAACAATGGCCTCCTTGTGCCTGTTCAGCCCTCACTCACCTGGGCAAGGTCCTCTTGTCTCATTGCTCAAAATCTTCCACGGCTCTTTCCCTTTCTCCAATAAAGAGAACACTTCTGGCTGATAAATGCAAAGACCTGCCCAGAAGATAAGACACAGCAAAGAACTCATTGTAAAGATTCTAAAATTTGCAACTACTTCTTTGGTTACTAAGGAAGAAAAACAATTACAGGCAGGGCAAAAATAAGTTATAAAGGATAGGAAAGACGGAAGTGCCCACCGATGATAACTATTGCCAGATTTACAAAGTGCAAACCATTTTCCAAAAAACAAAGGTCAGGAGTTACCCTGGACATTTAAAAGACAATAAAAAAAAATCACAATACAGAAAGCAGGAATTTCTAAGGAAATGGCTGAATCTTACCCAGTGAGACCATGTTGCTGTAGTTCTCCAACATCACATCTCTATATAAATCCCTCTGTTCCAGGTCCAGGCACTCCCACTCCTCCTGAGAGAAATCTACAGCCACATCCCTGAACATCATCAACTGTTGAAAGAACAATTCCAAATATTAATGGTGAGATTTTAAAAAATAATTATAACCCCTATAGATGAAAGGGGAAAGGCTGGAAAGGGGCACTGCAGGGAGTGGGGCATATACTGGGCAAAAAACTGGAGTTGGCTGCCTGTGGCTTCAGGGGAAATGACATGGGAATAAGGGTGACTAAAGCCGAGTGTCTACATGCTCTTTTTTTTTTTTTTTTTTGAGACAGAGTCTTGCTCTGTCGCCCAGGCTGGAGTGCAGTGGCGCAATCTCTGATCACTGCAAGCTCCACCTCCCAGGTTCATGCCATTCTCCTGCCTCAGCTTCCCGAGTAGCTGGGACTACAGGTGCCCGCCACCACGCCCGGCAAATTTTTTGTATTTTTTAGTAGAGACAGGGTTTCACCGTGTTAGTCAGGATGGTCTCGATCTCTTGACCTCATGATCCACCTGCCTCGGCCTCCCAAAGTGCTGGGATTACAGGCATGAGCCACGACACCCAGCCTACATGCTCCTTTTTTTTGTTCTTTTACGAGACAGAGTCTTGTTCTGTCACCCACACCGGAGTGCAGTGGTGCAATCTCGACTCACTGCAACCTCTGCCTCCCAGGTTCAAGTGATTCTTGTGCCCCGGCCACCCTAACAGCTGGGGTTACGTGTGTGCACCACTGTGCCCGGCTAATTTTTTGTATTTAGTAGAGACAGGGTTTCGCAATGTTGGCCAGGCTAGTCTCAAACTCCTGACCTCAAGTGATCCACCCACCTTGGCCTCCCAGAGTCCTAATGAGCCACTGCACCCGGTAAAAACTCCTGTTGCTCAGTTACCACATCTTTATGATCTTCAAATCACAAATACCAAAACATCAGAATGGCAGCCCAGAATAACAGACATCATATGAGGTTTCTGTTGATACCACTGAGAGGCTACACCAGCCTGGAAGAACTAACCCCAGATTTATTATGTGAGAAAAGTTGGAGGTTTTGTTGGTTGTAAGTGGTCTTTACTGGGCACAAACAGACTTGTGCATACAGAGACTTTGGCCCAGGTAATTGTCCTTTGCTTAAGCTACTACTTTTAGTTGAATTGTCTGTTAGTTTAAATTGAGGGAATTCTCAAGAGATACACTCCCTGACTGAATATTATTTTCTGTGGAAAATGTGTAGAATCTCCAGACTCTTTGTTAAGCAGCTGACAATCAGCAAATTCAGTGTCATAAGTGATTACTGTGAAAGTCATCAAATGAGTTTTTTGTTGATACCACTGAGAGGCTATAGCAGCCTGGAATAACTAACCCCGGATTGTTAATGATACTAACTTCTCATTAATTTCCTGGAAAATCTCAGATCTCTTTGAACTCAACCTCCCATCCTATCTGCTAAGGAAAGCATCACAAAGTGCCGCATACCTAAATGAATACCAACCAACACCAACTCCCATCTTGATTAAATGAAACATTCCATTCTACAGAGTAAATAAAAGCCTTTATGTAGTATGTCCCCTTTAATTATTCCATCCCATCTTGTTAAGCCACAGGTTTGAAATGAAAACTCTTTACTGTTCCCCTTAAGGAAATGTATTTCTCTTCTTCAGTGCTCTGCCAGATCGGGACACAGGAGATACTGAAAGACCTGGTGGATAGATTTGGTCATACTGGTTGGAGAAAAGAGGGATATCCAGGGAAAGCATTGGACTGTTTCACAATCTTTACTTATGATGCTCAATAGTGATTCAGGTAAGCAGTTTAAGGATAAGCAATAAAAATATTCACATGATTTGATATAAATGGGTTATATTTTTGGAGAGAGGCAATTCCAACTCACATGGGCCATGACTTAACATTCCAAGTCCACCACTCCTTCTCTGGATTCTTCTCTGGGTGAGGCAGTGTGCTGAGAAAGCAGAGCTAGAAGGAAAGAATCACAATGTCAGGCCTTTCTCAGAGCTCTCAAAGGGACAAATAGGAAATGCCATTTTCTTCCTTGGAGGTAAGTCAGAAAGAACCTGAAGAAATCCTGGCCCTATCCAAAACCAGAGAGATTCAACAAAAGCAGGATGAAGTTTCAGTCTAATCACTTATGCCAAAATCATGACATGGATCAGGATACTACTAGATAAGTCAATTCTGGCTTGCCCTAAATTCATATATACCTACATTAACATCTTCAAGCCACCTATGAATGTCAGTTACTTGTCTCATTTAAAAGATCTGGAAATGGGTCACTTGCTCAAATTCACTATTAGGAAGTATCATAGGTTTGCTGAATGCAAAGCTTGTTACTTTGAATACTGTATCCTACCCTCTGGATTTCAGAATTTCTTATTTTATTGAGTGAAGGATGAGGTGGGCCTTTCCCTTATAGGAGCAGCCCATGATCTCTGCCTCCTGTGTTTTCATTAACACTGGGCATCAGGGTGGCTTTTTCATGAAGGGAACCCAAAGATGGAAGGAAGGCTGGATTGGGCGAATAGTCAGTTTTGTGAAGCAAGTACTTTTATTAAAAAAATATATTGGCCGGGCGTGGTGGCTCTCACCTGTAATCCCAGCACTTTGGGAGGCGAGGCGGGTGGATCACAAGGTCAGGAGATGGAGACCATCTTGGCCGACACAGTGAAACCCCGTCTCTACTAAAAATACAAAAATTAGCCGGGCATGGTGGCGCAAGCCTGTAAATCCCAGCTATTCAAGAGGCTGAGGCAGGACAATCGCTTGAACCTGGGAGTCAGAGGCTGCAGTGAGCCGAGATTGCACCATTGCACTCCAGCCTGGCGGCACAGGGAGACTCGGTTTCAAAAAAAAAAAAAATTATATATACATATGCCTCTCTGAATCTAGCTTTGCACTTAGCACAAGGGAATCAGATAAATACATTGCAGGACCTACTATCAAGGAATTCACAGTCAGAAAAGTAAACAGCAGTTACAATACTGTAGGAAATAAAGGTAATCATGGTTATGAAAGGAGCCAACTAGTTCTAAGGAGCCCAAACCAAAACTAGTTCTTAACAGAAAATTTCCTGTAGGAAATGGTACTTCAGCTGACTCTTGAGGGGCTGTTCTGTGTGGGAAATGTGTGAAGGGAGAAGAAAAGACACACACACAATACCTTTAAGGGTAAACAACCTTTATCCCATGTAAATGGCAGTGCAGATATAATAAGCAAATGATACAATAAGCAAATTGCAATGGAAAGGGGAGAAGGGAAAATATATATACACACATACATACCTATCACCTCAGGTGATCCGCCCGCCTCAGCCTCCCAAAGTGCTGGGATTACAGGCCTGAGCTACCATGCCCAGCTGACAATTATTTTTAAAATGCTGCAATGAACATTCATGTAAAAGTTTTTGTTTGAGTATCTATTTTGTAGTTTTCAGAGTATAAGTTTTATTTTCTATGTAGAAGATCATGTCATCTGCAAATAGAGATGCTCTTACTTGTTCCAATCTTTTCTCCAGTATCCTTTATTTCTTTTACTTCCCCAATTGCCCTAGCCCAGTTGCTAGTACAATGTTAAACAGAAGTGGGGATCCTTGTCTGGTCCCTGTTCTTAGAGGGAAGACATCTAGCTTTTTACCATTAAGTGTGATGTTGGCTCTGGGTTTTCCCTAGATATCAGGTTGAGGAAATTCCTCTTTATTCCTAGTTTGTAGAATGTGTGTGTTTTAAAAAAATCATAAAGGGTACTGGCTCTGGTCAAATGCCTTATCTCTACGTATTGAGATGATTGTGTGATTTTTGTTTTTTATTCTGTTGATATGATGCATCACATTAACTGACTTTTGATGGTGAGCCAACCTTGCATTCCTGGGATAAATCTCAGTCATGTTATATAATTCATTTTAGATGTTACTGGATTTGGTTTGCTAGTACTTTGTTGAGGATTTTTACACCCATATTCTTATGAGATATACTTTGTCTGGTTTCAGTATCTGGGAAATACTGGCCTCATAAAATGAACTGGGGACTTGGCTGTATTCCTTAATTATAGCAGAAGACACTGGGTGAACTCAGAGCTGATAATAGGAGTCCTCCTGAACCAGTTGAGCTTCTGAATGGCAAAGAAGGCCTGGCTATTCAAAGGGAGCCAAATTTTTAAAAAATTATCTTCTACTGGGGTAACAGAGGAAGAAACTCTTGAGCAAAAAAACCTTAAAAACTACCCTTGCCCCATTCACCTTTTTCACAGGAAAATACCAGTGACAGCTATTCCAGGAAAATCTATTACATCCTCTCCAAAATATAAATTAGATATAACATGCCTAAGGTAGTTAGATAAAAGTTTTAGGCTGGGCGCGGTGGCTCACGCCTGTAATCCCAGCACTTTCGGAGGCCAAGGCAGGCAGATCACGAGGTCAGGAGATAGAGACCATCCTGGCTAACATGATGAAACCCTGTCTCTACTAAATATACAAAAAATTAGTCATGTGTGGTGGCATGTGCCTGTAGTCCCAGCTACTTGGGAGGCAGAGGCAGGAGAATCACTTGAACCAGGGAGGCAGAGGTTGCAGGGAGCCAAGATCGCGCCACTGCACTCCAGCCTGGCAACAGCGCGAGACTCCATCTCAAAAAAACAAACAAAAAACAAAGTTTTAAAAGTGTGTCAAAATCCCCCATGTACAAAAACACTCACTAAAAAAACCAGAGAAGATGAAAATTATCACCCAACATTTCAGTCTGAATTAAAAAAAAGTATGATGCAATTGCAGCTCTAAAACCAGACCAGAAGCAAAAATGTATGATCTCAGGAAAGAGGAGAAAGTAATAGACAGACCATAGACGGGAGTTAGTAGAATTCAAGACTGAAAGAGAAAATAGGCTCAATCACATCAGAAATGAAGAATAAACTAGCTAAGTGCAGCGGCATGTGCCTGTAGTCCCAGCTACTTGGGAGACTGAGTCTGGAGGATTGTTTGAGTCCAGGAGTTCAAGGTTGAGGCCAGCCTGGGCAACACAGTGAGACCACATCTCTAATAAATAAATAAATCAACTACAAGGTGCATAAGATCTGACAAATGCCACAGAAAGTATAGTATGGAATAAATAATACAGAAATTAACAGAACAAAATGTAACAAAGAAAGGGGTGAAAATCATTTGAAGAAATGAAAATGAAGAGATCCAATATGCAAAAGGCAGAGCACCTAAAGATGAAATCCAAATTAAGAAGATATATGTAAAACTATGGTTTTAGCTGTAAATCTACAGTTTTAATACTCAAGATGAATTTCCTGAAATAAAGTGTAAATACACATGATGAAAAGTGAAACCATATTATAGGTGAAAATGACCCAAAATAGTACCAAAACATTACCTAATAAAATTATTAGACTAAAACTCATTGGGAATCAAGATAAAAATATCAAGTCACCTATAAGAAAAAGGAAATTCAGTTGTCATCAGACTTCTCCAGTGCTAAATTCAGTGCCCTAAACAGTGGGGTAAATCTTCCAACATACTTGTGAAAAAAACAAATGAAGGAGTCAAAACATTTTTATATCCAGCCAAGCTGTCATTAGAGTATAAAGGATATAAGGAGTTTTATGATGCAACTTAGGAAATACTGTTGACATGAGCTCTTTCAGAAGAAACTACTAGAAGACATACTCCAGCCACAAAAGAACAATAGTGAAAGTTTCATCAAAGAATAGTAGTGATGGTGAACATATTTAAATGCAAATCTAAATAAAATAGTAAGAGCAGAATTATGGTAGCCAGCATCCTGGATGGCCCCAAAGGTACCCAGTATGTGGTATTCACAACACTGTGTAGCTGGCTCCTGTACTGAATAGGATTAACTTGTATACCATTAAGATACTGTGGAAATGACAGAGGATGAGATAGATCATAGAAGACCCTGTGGTTTCGACCTTATGGACTCTTGCTCTGGAGAATGCCAGTCCTTTTGCTCTGGAGAATGCCAGTTGACATGTCATAGGGACACCTAAGAAGCCCCATGGAGAGGTCTACATGGTGAGAAACTGAGGTCTATTGCCAATAGCCACGTGAGAGCCATGTTGGAATGTGATCCTCTAGTCCCAGTTACGCCTTCAAATGATAGCAGCCCTGGCCAAGAGTGTGACTGCAACCTCAAGAGACCCCGAGCCAGAACTTCCCAGCTAAGCCACTCCTGAACTCCTGATCCACAAAAAATGGTGTTAAGATAATAAATATTTATTGCTATTTTAGGGTACTATGTTTTACAGTGCCAGGCGCGGTGGCTCGTGCCTGTAATCCCAGCATTTTGGGAGGCTGAGGCGGGTGGATCACGAGGTCGGGAGACTGAGACCATCCTGGCTAACATGGTGAAACCCCGTCTCTACTAAAAATACAGAAAAAATTAGCCGGGCTTGGTGGTGGGTGCCTGTAGTTCCAGCTACTCAGGAGGCTGAGGCAGGAGAATGGCGTGAACCTGGGAGGCAAGGCTTGCAGTGAACCGAGATCATGCCACTGCACTCCAGCCTGGGCGACTGAGCAAGACTCCGTCTCAAAAAATATATATATGTATTTTATAGCAATAGATAACTAATATAGAAATGAAAGTTAGAGAATAGAAAATAGACTAGCTTACTGATTGCCTCATTTGTGATAACTGAGGGTGTCGTTTCAAGCTGAAAATCAAGGGGAAGAAATTTAGAAATGTTTAAGAGTATAGCCAGGGCAGGAGGATTGCTTGAGGCCAGGAGTTTGAGGCCAGACTAAGCAAAAGAATGAGACCTTGTATTTAAAAAAAAAAAAAAAAAAAAACAGTGAATACAAATGTAAGTCAAAAAGGGCAAAATGTCAACTAAATTTCAACATACAAGCAAAAAGTAGGAAATTTAAATTTAAAATGACAGCACTTAGCAAAAATTCAAATTCCTATAAATAAACCTAAAAATATATGTAATGTATAATGTCTTTTGTTTGTTTTTGAGACGGAGTCTCACTCTGTCACCCAGGCTGGAGTGCAGTGGCACAATCTCGGCTGACTGCAACTTCCGCCTCCTGGGTTCAAGTAATTCTCCTGTCTCAGGCACTGTAGGCACTGTAGTCCTATAGGACTACAGGCACCAGCCACCATGCTAATTTTTGTATTTTTAGTAGAGACGGGGTTTCACCATATTGGTCAGGCTGGTCTCGAACTCCTGACATCAGGTGATCCACCTGCCTCAGCCTCCCAAAGTGCTGGGATTACAGGCATGAGCCACCACACCCGGCCTGTACAATGTCTTTATATTAATTACTACAAATACTTAAAGAAGACCTAAACAAATGAAATAATTTATCACATTCATGGGATGAAAGGCTGATAATTTTCAAGGTGTCAGTTTCCCCCCAATATAGTGGTATAGGAAGCTTAAAAGTAAAAGGATAGCAAAAGATATACTATGCAAATCATAATCAAAATCATGCTCAGGTGGCTATAATATTAGATACCGTAGATTTCAGAGCAAATAAATAGCATGGAAGAAAGGATGGTCTTGAATACATGGTGCCAGGTCAACTGAATTTATATGAGGAAAACAAATCATGATTTCCCCTCACGACACACAAAAAGCAATTCCAGTTTTATATACCTACATGTGACAGATAAATATAGATGAAAATACAGAATATCTTCATACCTTGGAGATAAGCAAAGATTTGAATAAGATACAGAGAGTACAAACCATAAGAGAAAAATGATAATGATCAGACTACATTTTAAAAAGCAATTTCTGTTCATCAGAAAAGAGTGAGTGGGCTGGTCACGGTGGCTCACGCCTGTAATCCCAGCACTTTGGAAGGCTGAGACGGGCGGATCACCTGAGGTCAGGAGTTCGAGACCAGCCTGACCAACATGGAGAAACCCTGTCTCTTACTAAAAATACAAAATTAGCCAGATGTGGTGGCGCATGCCTGTAATCCCAGCTACTCAGGAGGCTGAGGCAGGATAATCACTTGAACCCAGGAGGTGGAGGTGGCCGTGAGCCGAGATCGCACCATTGCACTCCACCCTGGGCAACAAGAGCGAAACTCCATCTCAAAAAAAAAAAAATAAATAAATAAAAAGAAGAGAGTGAGTAAAAAACCTTAGGCTAGGAGACGATATATACAATACACAAAGCTGACAAGGGACTCACATTCAGATTATACAAAGAACTCTTAAGGATTAACAATGAAAGACAAGTTCCCCAACAGCTAGGCTAAGAACTTGAATTGGCACTTCCCAAAGGAAGATATCCAAATGGACAATGCACATTAAAACAAAGGCATTCAACTTCCTTAGTCATCAGTTAGGAAAACCACAATGCAATACCACTACATATCCACCATATTGGCAAACATTTTACAGTCTGACATGCCATGTGTTAACAAGAAGATGGATCAATTGGAACTTGCATAAACTGTTGATGGGAACTTTTAACTGGTTCAGCCATTTTGGAAAACTGACAGTATCTGCTTGAGGAGATTCACATACTCTTACCAATTCCTCTCCTTGGAATAACCCAATAGAAATGCATACATGTAAACACAAAATGACAAGTGCAAGAATGCTCTCTTCCTGATTATTCATGAGAATAATGTCTTGTCTGTATATATGATAAACTTCAATAAAAAGACTAATTAGGAAGAAATACAGCATATTACAAGGCAAATACAAACAAAAAAATAAGCAGAGGCCATGATCTTGAGCATGCTAAAGCCTGCAATTCATAATAAACACATAACAATCATTAATATCTGTATATCAACTAACAAAGCAACAACAACTTTCATAAAGCAAAAGTTACAGGTTACGTAAGAAATAAAATTTCTGCTGGGTGCGATGGCTCACGCCTGTAATCCCAGCACTTTGGGAGGCCAAGGTGGGCAGATCACAAGGTCAGGAGTTCGAGACCAGCCTGGCCAATATGGTGAAACCACGTGTCTACTAAAAATACAAAAAAAAATTAGCCGGGCACGGTGGTGCACGCCTGTGACTCCCAGCTACTCAGGAGGCTGAGGAGGGAGAATTGCTTGAACCCAGAGGTTGCGGTGAGCTGAGATCGCACCACTGCACTCCAGCCTGGGCGACAAAGGGAGACTCCGTCTCAAAAATAATAATAATAATAAAATTTCATTAATACACCTCTCTCAATCCAAGACAAATCAAGTGCAAGGCAAAAAGTAAGTATAGACTGACTAGATGTTAGATCACAAATAAAAGCTCACTAAGTTCCAAAGTTTAAAAATAACACAATATAGCAAAACTGTAAATTATATTATGAGTGAAGTGGGGACCTATGTACTTTACTGGAAGTCTTCAACATAATCAATAGAGGTTGAGGTCCCCTTACGTCACAGGGATCAAGACTCCTCCACAACACTGAGGCCAAGACACTACACCACTGTATTAGTTTTCTACTGCCATGAGGTAGTGGCTTAAAATAATACAAATCTATTATCATATAGTTCAGTAGAAGTCTGAGTTGGGTCTTACCAGGCTAAAATCAAGGTGTTGGTAGGGCTGTGTTCCTTTCTGGAAGCTCCAGGGGAGAATTCGTTTTCTTATGTTTTCCAGCTTCTAGAGGCCACCAACATTCCTTGACTCAAGGCTCGCTTCCTCTATCTAGCCAGCAATGTGGCATCTCTCTGACCATTCTTCTGTGGTCACATCTCCCTCTGACTTTAAACTCAGCCAGGAAAGGTTCACTGACTTTAAGGACCCATGCCATTATATTGGTCCAACAAGATAATCGCCCCCATTTCAAGGTTCTTAACTTAATCCCCTTTGCAAAGTCCTTTTTGCCATATAAGGTAACATCGTCCTGGTTTCCAGGGATTAGGAAGTAAACACTGGTTGCAGAGCCATCATTCTGCCTACTTTGACCACCTTTATGGCTTCTATCTTAAGCTTCCTTCTTTCTGAGAGATATTCAGTGAAGGAAATAATGTATACAGTGGTCCATTTACAAGACAAAGTGCCTTGAATCGCCTTAGGTAAGCAAACTACAGAAGAAACAGGATATACTAGGCCCCTGCTTGGATAGATAATGCCTGCTTGTCAGCCTCCCGCTTTCTCCCTTCCCCTACTTAGTTGCCTTCACCCAAACCAAAGAAGTTTAGTCTAAGATGAAAGTTTGCTAGCCTGCAAAATAGCTCATTTTGTCTGCTATTATCAGCCTGCCCAGCTACTTAGGTCATAAGTCAAATACTTGAAGAGCTCCTGAGCTAACTAGGATTGCAACGCATTGTGGGCTGCAACCAAATGTAGCAAGATAAGCCTAAAAAAAAACAAAACACACCGGGCTGGGCGCGGTGGCTCACGCCTGTAATCCCAGCACTTTGGAAGGCCGAGGCGGGCTGATCACGAAGTCAAGAGATCGAGACCATTCTGGCCAACATGGTGAAAACCCATCTCTACTAAAAATACAAAACTTAGCTGGGCGTGGTGGCACGCACCTGTAGTCCCAGCTACTCGGGAGGCTGAGGCAGGAGAATCGCTTGAACCTGGGAGGCAGAGGTTGCAGCGAGCCGCGATTGCACCACTGCACTCCAGCCTGGTGACAGAACGAGACTCCGTCTCACAAAAAACAAAAAACAAAACAAAACACCTGAAGCCCCTACCCAACAATCAATAGGCAACATCTGGGAAGATTGTGACCCCATAGTACTCAGCCTATGAGGAACCAGGGGAGGAACCTGTGCAGTAGGGGATAAATTGCTTGCTGAAACTGTGTTGGGTGTACCTATTGGACACCAATCTTGCAAGACCATCATTAAAAGTCTCACTTTCGCTGTTCTCCGGGTCTCTGAGTCCATTCTTTGGGACGGGTAAGTTTGTTTCTCACACTCAAGAAATCATCTTTCACTATCCCAATGCTATCTCTCCAAAACTGGCTGGAATCCAACCAGAATAAGTGTCAATCCAACCTTGTATTTACATGTATCTACTATAAGAAGTCCCAGAATTTCTAGTCAATTGTCTTTTCAGACATTGTACTCTATCAAGTCTCATTTGTCCCCTTTTCTCATTCTTCCCAACTTTCAACACTTTTCCTGTATGCCTTCATAATGGAATTCATAATTCATTAACAACCAACTCCTCTTTTATCTTCAGCCACTTCCTTGAACACGCCCAAACATTCTGAGTCTAACAGAAACCAGGCTCTATCTGGAGGACTCTGCAGCCCTCTCAACATTTCCCCAGCTACAGCCTCTTACCAGTGGGTCTGAAAATGGAACAGATGGCCGGCCTCCATGTTGTTCACTACCTTCAGACCTTTCTTCCTCCCTCCTCCACAAACTCTAGTTTTGAATTTCCTGCCATGAGATTATATATAACTCACCACATCTCACTTTTGTTGACCTCTACCAAACATAGGCTATTTTCCCCCTATATCTGAAATCTTCAGCTCATGGTTTACTCTCTGCAGCGCAATTACCCTTTTCTATTTTTTTTAATTCTTGCATTTTTAACTACACCCACACAGATGAGCCTTGTTTACTTACCCTTGCCTGGACTTTTCCCCCCTCATGGCTCATTTCCAACAACATGTTTATGGGTGGTTGTTCCCCAGCCCTCTACCCCCACCTGCTGCTCCACTTCTGTACCCTAATTTACAGAGAAACTCTTGAACTATGTTGTCTACACTGTGTCCCATTCTTCTCCCCTCCTTCTAGGTTGCCCCCACTCCAATCCAGCTACAGGCCAGCACAAAAACTGCTCCCCACACATTCACGTAGGACTATGCTTGTCACTCAACGCAAGGCTCAATTCTTTGTTTTTGGCCCCATAGCGGCTGCTATCACTACCTTTACGAACGTGGTCACGCACAAGGCGACGCAGTTATAATCACGTACATACAGTCACATTTAAATAGTCCGTTAGGGTCACACACAGCGCCCGTCAACGTCATGTGCGCGTACACGCGTGCGTACACACGCACACACACACACACACACACACACGAGAAGCTCACGTCGCGGCCCCCGCTCCTGCATCAATTTCACTCTCGCATCCACTGCTCCCGTCGCGATCGTTCGCCCCCACTCTCCCTCGCCGGCAAAGCCACCAACTCCAAAGACGTTAGCACCTCACTCCCCTCAGCCCCGGACTCGGGCCCTCCGGAGTCATTCGGCGTGTGTCTCAGTCACTCACCCGGCCCTGCGGTCCCTTGATGGGGGAAGGTTCCGCGATCTCCCTATTATCCCTAAAGGGACAGAGCGCTGACAGGAAGTTGCCTGGGGAACGGTGCACTCTGGGAAATGTAGTGCGGAGCCTGGGCCGTCTTTAACTGCCCCTGACACCGCGGTCACCATTAACGGACCCTGGATTTGAGCCCCATCCCCTCGCTGGGCAAAAACCATCGCCCACACACCGCTCACAGCTGCTGCCGAGAGCTTCCAGAATTCCAGGCCGCGTTTAGGAAGCTTCAGCGGAGGCCTGCAGGCTGCCCTACCTCTGCAAATGGCTCCCAGCCCTGGGAACAGGACAGTAAGCCCAGGCCATCTTAGGCTGGAAGTAACCTTGGCTCCGACGGCCCCTGGGAAATGTAGTCCAGAGCCTGGAACACTGTAGAAATGCCCCGGGGGGATGGTGCGATGGTTTTCAGCAGGAGCTCGCTGCGTGGGCCTCTGACCCACGTGGCGTGGCGGGAAAGTCCTAAAAGACTGTGCCAAGCGAGTGGCGAGTCTGTCCCATCTCTGCCCGAGCCTTGGCCCGGCTGGGTGGGCACCTCTTATCCCACAAGTACCAGCCTGGGATAGAACGAAGGGGAAACGGTCCATGGGACACAGCTACATGCCCAGCCCTATAGGGGTACCCTGCCTGGGAATCCATGAGAACTCTTCCTAATACCTTATTCCCATCCTCCAATCGCCCTTAAAGTGTTTGGTTTCAATTAATGTTTATAGTAACATTAGTATTGTTTTGTAAATTCCATTCATGCCATTCTTTTTGCTGAAGTACACACTTGCCAGTTTTCATTTGCTTCTCTTTTAGATGTACATCATTTAAATCTACATCTAAACTTTCTGACAGAGGAGTAATTTTTTTCAGTACTTTCAAACTCATCAGGTAATTAAAATAGTTTTTTCTTTTTTTTATTGTGAAACAGAAAATACTTGATGTGCATAAAATGTGTAAGTTCAGTATAACTCCACACAAGTGTTGGTATCTCAAGAACAAATGCCCATTCTATGTGATCATTTCTTTTCCTTTTTCTTTTTTTTTTTTTTTTGTTTTTTTGAGACAGGGTCTGGCTTTGTCACCTAGGCTGGAGTACAGTGGCACGATCTAGGCTCACTGCAACCTCTGCCTCCCTGGCTCACGTGATCCTCCCACCTCAGCCTCCAGAATAGCTGGGACTACAGGTGTGTGCCATCACACTCAGCTAATTTTTATAGAGACAGGGTCTCACCATGTTGGCCAGGATGGTCTCGAACTCCTGGGCTCAAGTGATCCTCCCAATTAGGCCTCACAAAGTACTGGGATTACAGGCATGAGCCACTGCACCCAGCCTGTGTGATCATTTCTGATACCCAGCTCCAGCTCCAGCTGACCTTTAGGGTATTAATATCTTGGCTCTTTAATAGTTTTAATCTCTCAGCTGGATGCGGTGGCTCATGCCTGTAATCCCAGCACTTTGGGAGGCTGAGGAGGGTGGATCACCTGAGGTCAGGAGTTCGAGACCAGCTTGGCTAACATGGTAAAACCCTGTCTCTACTAATAATACAAAAATTAGCTAGGCGTGGTGTGCATGCCTGTAATCCCAGCTATTCTGGAGGCTGAGGCAGGAGAATCGCTTGAACCCAGGAGGCGAAGGTTGCAGTGAACCGAGATCATGCCACTGCACTCCAGTCTCAGTGACAAGAGCGAAACTCCATCTCAAAAAAAGAAAAAAAAGTTTTAATCTTGCTATGAAATGTATATAAATGCAATCAAATTGTACGAATTTTCTGTCTTGATCAGTTCTTAAACTCCTAACTGGATTAACTGAAAACCCCATAGTAAAGGCCTTACAGAAGGAAAGGTATGCCCATCCAGCCATCAACGTCATTTTCCTGGTACTACTGGCAGGGGACCCCAAGACCAACCACTACACCCCCAAGCTCTGATGATTCACTGGGAGGCTCACAGTGAAGTGATACAAAAGGAAATCAGTAAAGAAAAAAGCACATGGGGCAAAGTCCAGGGGAAACCAAGTGCACACTGCGAAGAGTTCTTTCCCAGTAGATTTATATGGGATTTATTTGTTCCCCAGCAGTGAGTTGTGACAATACATGTGAGATGTTACCAGCCAGGGAAGTTTATTACAGACTCAGTGCCCTATGTTTTTATTGGGGGCTGGTCACATAGGCAGTCTGTGCCTAACACATACCAGAATTTCAGATTCCCAGAAGGAAAGCAGGTGTTTAGCATAAACCATACTGTTTGTACAAAAAATTTAGGCATAGTAAGCCAATTATCAGGAAGGTAGGAACCAATCTGAAATACAAGTTCTAGATGCAAGCCAAAGACTAACCTCATATCAGGCCTTTCTAAGGATAAGTAGTCTCAGGCCTGCTGTGTTAACTAATTTCTGCTCACTACTGTCCTAAAGATGTATGGTTTTCTGCAACATCAAATTACAAGACGCATGAAAAGGCAAGAAAAATCATGACATACTCAAGACATAAAAGCAAAAAGCAACAACAAACAAACAGAGGTAGACTCAGGTAGGATCTCCCCAGGAGCTTGAGGCTGCAGTGAACTGTGATTGCACCACTGCACTCTAGCCTGGGCAACAAAGCAAGACCCTACCTCAAAAATTAAAAGAAAAGAAAAAGATATGATGTAGATGTTGGAACTATCTAAAAAGGAATTTAAAATAACTATTATTGATATTTTCAAAGCTTTACCATAATGTTTTTCAACCAGAGGTGATTTTGTTCTCCAGGAGATATACAGCACAGTACGGAGAAGTTCTTGGTAGTCACAACTGGAGAGGTGCAATTTGCATTTAGAGGACAGAGGTCAGGGATGCTGCTAAATACACTACAAGCACAGGATAGCTTGCCACAACAAAGAATTGTCCAGCCCCAAATAATGGTCCAAGGTTGAGATGCCCTAAGTAATCACGACAGTGTGTTTTTGGTGAAGGACAGAAAGATAGATTAATGGAAGGAACAGGCTGGGTGCAGTGGCTCATGCCTGTAATCCCAGCACTGTGGGAGGCGAAAGCAGGTGGATCACTTGAGGTCACGAGTTCGAGACCAGCCTGGCCAATATGGTGAAACCCCATCTCTACTAAAAATACAAAAATTAGCTGGGTATGGTGGCACATGCCTGTAATCCTAGCTACTCAGGAGGCTGAGACAGGAGAACCTCTTGAACCTGGGAAATGGAGGTTGCAGTGAGCTGAGATGGCACCACTGCACTCCAGCCTGGGCAACAGAGCGAGACTCCATCTCAAAAAATATATATATATATATTTTTAGGCCAAGGCAGGCGGATCACCTAAGGTCAGAAGTTCAAGACCAGCCTGTCCAACATGGCAAAATCCCATCTCTACTAAAAAATACAAAAATTAGCTGGATGTGGTAAGGCAGGGGGAATTGCTTGAACCCAGGAAGTGGAAGTTGCAGTAAGCCGAGATTACACCACTGCACTCCAGCCTGGAGGACATAGCAAGACTCCATCTCGGGGTGGGGGCGGGGAGGCGGGGAGAAGTTATTTATTTATTTTTTTGTAGAGACAAGGTTTCACTATGTTGCCCTGCTGGTCTCAAACTCCTGGCCTGAAGCGCCCCTCCCGCCTCTGCCTCCCAAAGTGCTTGGATTACAGGCATGAACCACCACTCCTAGCCTATAATACTTTTTCAGGAACACATAAAAGAAAGTGTACATGACCTGCAGTTAGATGAAGGGTTCTTAGACATGACAACAACAGCACAATCCATAAAAGAACAACTTGATATACTGGACTTCATAGAAAATTTAAACGTCTGCTATTCAAATAACACTGTTAAGGAGAAAGACATGGGATAGATTGGGAGAAAATATTTGTAAATCATATATCAGGCAGAGGACTTGTATCCAGAATATATAGAGAACCTTCAAAACTCAACAAGTAAACAAATAACCTCAAGCTTAAAATGTGCAAAGGGTATACATGGAAATAAAAAGATAGATACCAGGAAAAAATATTATAAAATGTCCCTAAATGAGATTTATAAATCACTAATTTCCACCATATATAAAGTGCTCATACATTTCAATAAAAATGAATAATATTTCTAGAATTAAAAAAATTAGTATTATAGTAAGACAGACAAAGGAAACATAGTTCATGGAAATAATAAGTTTTAAATATTTAAAAAGGTATTCACCTTCATATCCAATGAAACAAAGTCAATAATATAGTCAAAATGAAACTATAAAAGTCACTTTAGGGATACAATGGAGTGGCTTGCAGCAAACCAGTATTCCTGCACAAAACTAAAAAATCAGATATAATACAAAAAAAACAAAAACAAAGCTTTTTTACTTTTTTTCCTGTATGAAAAAGACATGAGGGGCTGGGCACGGTGGCTCACGCCTGTAATCCCAGCACTTTGGGAGGCTGAGGCAGGTGAATCACAAGGTCAGGAGTTCGAGAGCAGCCTGGCCAACATAGTGAAACCCTGAATCTACTAAAACTACAATTAGCTGGGCGTAGTGGTGGGTGCCTGTAATCCCAGCTACTCGGGAAGCTGAGGCAGGAGAATCGCTTGAACCCAGGAGGTGGAGGTTGCAGTGAGCCAAGATCGCACCACCACACTCAGCCCTGGCGACAGAGTGAGACTCCATCTCAGAAAAAAAAAAAAAAAAAAAAAAAAAAGACATGAGGGAGTGTTTGAGACAACCAGGAACAGCATAGTCAAGACTCTAGATTGTAAGTAATTGTAGACCTTGCACAGCCACATTTTTCCTGGATTATTTGCCAATTCGTGAAAAAGGGCAGAAGGATCCAGACCGCTGGGACTTTAGTTTTCTGGGCCTAAAAACACAACATAGTTTTCTGGGCCTAAAAACACAACATTGGAGACTTTATGGGCCAAGATCCGTGTGAGAAAAGAGGGACAGAGACTTGAACTCTACATAAGGCTGGTTTTCGTCTCAAGACAGTTACCCATTTCTGAAACTGGTTGGGTCAGGAGGCTCAGGAACTTAAGTGGAAAGCTTCCAAAAAGCAGCAGAGTTTTTGGTAGTCTTGCTGGATTAAGAAGACAAAGATTTTGAGTTCAGGCCCTGGCGGGGGAAGGGGCCTTGGTGAACACGCCAGATCCTCCTACTGAAACCCTGATGGGCTACGCCCTAGGAGCAGCGGCAAACCAGAAGCACAATGAACCTCAACAACAGTAATGGAGCCTTGACTCAACTCAGTCACTGATTAAATGAAGGTCATCAGCCCCTACTTGATTTGCCCAGTAAAGGAAAGGATGAATTCTCTAAAGGAAGATATTATCTGCAGCCTCTACTATTTTTATACACCAGTCCAGAATTTAATTTTAAAAAGTATTAAGCATGCCGAGACAGGACTGTATGACAGAAAACTCTTTGAAAAAACAAACAGGCCGGCCAGGCACAGTGGCTCACACCTGTAACAGCACTTTGGGAGGCCGAGGCGGGTGGATCACCTGAGGTTGGGAGTTCGAGACCAGCCTGACAAATATGGAGAAACCCCATCTCTGCTAAAAATACAAAATTAGCCGGGCGTGGTGGCACATGCCTGTAATCCCACCTGCTCGGGAGGCTGAGGCAGGAGAATTGCTTGAACCCAGAGGCGGAGGTTGCGGTGAGCCGAGATCGCACCATTGCACTCTAGCCTTGGCAACAAGAGCGAAACTCCATCTCAAAAAAAAAATAAATTAAAAAAAAAAAAAGGCCGGGCAGGGTGACGGATGCCTGTAATCCCAGCACTTTGGGAATGCCTGGGTGGATTGCTTGAGCCCAGGAGTTTGAGATCAGCCTGGGCAATATGGCAAAACCTCACCTCTATAAAAAAAATTAGATGGGTGTGGTGATACATACCTGTGGTCCCAGCTACTTGGGAAGCTGAGGTGGGAGGATCGTTTGAGCTCAGGAAGTTGAGGCTGCAGTGAGCTGAAAACACACCACTGTGCTCCAGCCTGAGCAATAAAGCGAGACCCTATCTCAAAAACAAAACAAAACAAAAAACAAAAAAAACCCAAAAAGCCCCCAAAATCCAAACAACAAACAAACAAGCAAACAATAGAAATAGACCAAAATGTGATCCTGACATTAGAGTAAGTAGGCAAGGACTTTTAAAAAAGATGAAAAGATGAAAAATTACACCAAAGAACTGGTGTACACATTGGTATGTATAATTGCAGTCCCGAAAGAAAAGTAGAGAGAGCATGGAGAAGAACCCTATTTGAAGAGATAATGGCAAGGAATTTCCCAAAACCGATTAAACACAGCAACCATAGATTCAAGAAGTTCACCAAAACTCTGAGAAAAAAATATAGATAACCTAGAATTCTATAGTCAGTAAAAATCTCCTTCAAAAAAGAAAGGATAAAAAGACATTTCAGACAGACCGTGAGAATCCATTGCCATCAGAACAGCACTAAAAGAAATACTAAATGGAGTTTTTCGAGAAGAACAAGATCTCAGATGAAACAAAGAAATTTAGGCCGGGCACAGTGGCTAATACCAGTAATCCTAGCAATTTGGGAGGCCAAGGTGGAGGTTCATTTGCATCTAGGAGTTCAAGACCAGCCTGAGCAATATAGCAAGACTTTGCCTCTACAAAAAATAAAAAATTAGCTGGGTATGGTGGTGCACACCTGTGGTCTCAGCTACTCAGGAGGCTGAGGCAGGAGGATCACTTGAGCCTGGGAGGTCGAGGCTGCAGTGAGCCATGATCATGCCATTGCACTCAACATGGGTGACAGAGTCCCTGTTTCCAAAAAAAAAAAAAAATTAGTAGGGAAGGAATAGCAATAGAAAGAGTAAATATGTGAATATAAATGAATATTGACTGCACAAAGTAATATATTGCCCTCTGGGGTTTTGAATCTATGCAGAATTAAAATAAATAACAAAAATAAAGCAAAAATGAGGATGGAGGTAAATGGAGTTAAAGTATCCCAAGGTCTTCTAGCAGTATTGGGGGAATGGTAAAGTCAATAATTTGTCCTAGACTAAAACAAAGAGGAATGCTGTAATCTTTCAGGTCACCACTGAAAGATTTTTAAAAACATGTACAACAAATTGACAGAAAAAATGGATCCACCTTTGGCTTTGCAGAAAATGACAGTGCAATATGACAGCACGAAGATTTATAAAGAACCTAGATTCCTTTTTTTTTTTTTTTTTGAAGGGGATGGTGGGAGATGGAGTTTCACTCTTGTTGCCCAGGCTGGAGTGCAATGGCATGATCTCGGCTCACTGCAACCTCTGCTTCCCGGGTTCAAGCGATTCTCCTGCCTCAGCCTACCCAGTAGCTGGGATTACAGGCATGCACCACCACACTTGGCTAATTTTTGTGTTTTTATTAGAGAAGGCGTTTCACCATGTTGGCCAGGATGGTCTCGAACTCCTGACCTCAGGTGATATGCCCATCTCAGCCTCCCAAAGTGCTTGGATTACAGGCATGAGCCACCACACCTGGCCCCGATCTTATTTTTATCTGGAATATTATATATTTCATTTACACATTCATTGTCCACTTCCCCAACTAGAATGGTATACTCTGTGAGGACAGGAAATCTTGGCTGTTCTGTTAACTGATATTTTCCTAGTGCCTAGAATAGCACCTGGCACAGATAAGGAGCTCAATGAGGCCAGGTGCAGTGGCTCACGCCTGTAGTCCCAGCACTTTGGGAGGACGAGGCGGGCAGATCACGAGGTCAGGAGATCAAGACCATCCTGGCTAACACAGTGAAACCCTGTCTCTACTAAAAATACAAAAAATTAGCCGGGCGTGGTGGCAGGCACCTGTAGTCCCAGCTACTCGGGAGGCTGAGGCAGAAGAATTCTTGAGCCCGGGAAGCGGAGGTTGCAGTGAGCCGAGATAGTGCCACTGCACTCCAGCCTGGGCGACAGAGTGAGACTCCTTCTCAAAAAAAAAAAAAAAGCTCAATGAATATCTGCTGAATGAAGAAATACAATGGTTGACAGGAACAGGAAATAGGAACTTTCACACATTTTTGGTTGGAATAAAAATTAGTTCACCATTTGTGGACAGTAAATACTTACATAGCCTCTGTGTTCTAACTGCATTTCCTTAGATTCTCTATTCGTCTATTTGGCACTCGTTCATCAAGAGGCCAATTATACTAACTATATTTTCTTATTTTCTGTATTCTTGATGCTCTGGCATTTGGGGACCTTACCAAAAACAAGGAGAGGCTGCTCCTCTCAGGGCTAATTCCTAAAGATAATCACAGTTTTCCAGTGAGCACAGCTTACATATGCAAACCAACCAATCCTGAGTCTATACCTCTCTGATATTGTGATGTAATAAGAAATATGTATTTTGGTCTTTATCCATGTCCATGGTTCTCATGGGTCCTAAAACCCTTGTAGTTTCCTAAACAGAGTATTTTCTGTTAAAACACTTGTTCTTAGCCGAGTGCAGTGGCTCACACCTGTAATCCCAGCACTTTGAGAGGCCAAGGCGGGCAGATCACGAGGTTAGGAGTTCAAGACCAGCCTGGCCAACATGGTGAAACCCTGTCTTTACTAACAATACAAAAATTAGCCGGGTGTGGTGGTGCACATCTGTAATCCCAGCCACTCGGGAGGCTGAGGCAGAATTGCTTGAACCTGGGAGGCAGTGGTTGCAGTAAGCTGAGATTGCGCCACTGCACTCCAGCCTGGGCAATAGAGTAAGACTTTGTCTTGGGAAAAAAACAAAACAAAAAACAAAACAAAAACACTTGTTCTTTTGTCCTTGGTTATGTTCTGAATGTGTCCCCCAAAATTTATATAGTGAAACTTAATTGCCAATGTGTTAGATTAAGAAGTGGGGCCCTTCACGCCTGTAATCCCAGCACTTTGGGAGGCCAAGGCGGGCGGATCACCTGAGGTCAGGAGTTCAAGACAAGCCTGGCCAACATGGTGAAACCCCGTCTCTAATAAAAATACAAAAATTAGCTGGGATTGGTGGCATGTGCCTGTAATCCCAGCTACTCGGGAGACAGACAGGAGAATCACTTGAACTGGGGAGGTGGAGGTTGCAGTGAGCCAAGTTCATGTCATTACACTCCAGCCTGGACGACAAAGAGAGACTCTGTCTCAAAAAAAAAAAAGAAGTGGAGCCCTTAGGAGGTGATTAAATTATGAGGGAAGAGCCTACATAGATGGAATTAGTGCTTTAAAAAAAAGGATTGAGGGAATGAGTCCAGCCCTTCAGTACCTTCTGACATGTGGGGACACAGCATTCCTGCCCTCTGGAGGATGCAGCAGCAAGGTCCCATCTTGGAATCAGAGAGCAGACCTACCAGACACCAATCCTGCTGGCATCTCAATCTTGAACTTCCCAGCCTCCAGAACTGTGGGAAATAATTTTCTATTATTTACAAATTACTTAGTCTCAGGTATTTTGCTGTAGAAGTACTAAGGGACTAAGACACTTCAGTTCCTGAAATAGCACCAGAGTAATAAATGTGAAAGATGTCTTTATTGTTCGTTAGCCAACCCCTTTCAACCACAAGTGAGTTAATGAGGTGATGTTAGTAAAGCCCCTACATAACCACAGGATAGGGCAACCAAACATGTGATTAGAAGGTTGGAAAGTTCTGCCCTACCCCATGACTTCTGGGAAAAGGAAAAGGGCTGAAGGTTGAACTCATCACCAATCGCTGCTGATTTAATTAATCATGCCTACATAATGAAGCCTCCATAAAAACACAAAGGGCTAGGTTCAAACAGCTTATTTCCCGGCCCTCCCCACAGGCATTTTCTTTTTTCTGTTTTTTAGGAGACATTGGTGGGGTAAACATATAAAAATGTGATTGCCTCATTCAACCAAGAGCCTTAGCCATAATTAAAAGATGTTCAGATGGAGCTGTACAGGAATGGGATGTTGGAGAACTAGAGCAACAGAGCCACATTAGGTATAGATCGCTTCCCTGTATAGTCCAAATTTTGTTGTTTTTGTTTTTTGAGTCTTTTTGTTTGTTTGTTTGTTGTGTTTTGTTTTGTTTTAAGGAGCGGAGAGTTTAATAGGCAAGAAGGAAGGGAGAAGACAGAAGGAAGAAGTTCCCCCATACAGAGACGTGGGTGGGGGTGGGGGTGGGGGTGGGGGTGGGGGTGGGGGTGGGGGTGGGGGTGGGGGTGGGGGTGGGGGTGGGGGTGGGGGTGGGGGTGGCTCCAAAGCCGAAAGAGGAGGTCCCCTTGTGTTTTGGGTTTTTGGGGGGTTTTTTTGAGACGGAGTCTCACTCTGTCACCCAGGCTGGAGTGCAGTGGTGCGATCTCAGTTCACTGCAACCTCTGCCTGCCGGGTTCAAGCCATTTTCCTGCATCAGCCTCCCAAGTAGCTGGGATTACAGGTGCACACCACCACGCTCAGCTAATTTTGTATTTTTAGTAGAGAACGGGGTTTCGCTATATTGGCCAGGCTGGTCTCGAACTCTAGGGCTCAAGTGATCCACCCACCTCAGTCTCCCAAAGTGCTGGGATTACAGACGTGAGCCACTGCATTCATACTTCGTTTTTTAATTTTGTTTTGTTTTGTTTTGTTTGTAGAGAGTATGCTGTTCAGGCTGGTCTCAAACTCCTGGGCTCAAGTGATCCTTCTGCCTCAGCCTTCCAAAGTGCTGAGATCACAGGCATGAACCACCATTCCCGGCCTTTCCTGCCATTGTTAAAAGCTTCAGGATTATATTTTACATCAGCATTTCCTGTTGTCATACACTTCCTGCCATCATATTTCGGCAAACTCTACCACCTCCCAAAGTTTCTAGCTTAAAAAATTATTGATTTCCTCCTAGCTCCCCTTTCTGTCAGTTTTTTAATTTTATATTTGTTTTCAAATGAGTCCTCACATTGATTTTAAAAATTTAACAAGATTATAGTGAAAAGGAAGTTTCCCTTTCATATTTATCTTCCCTATATGCATCTATTATGATGAGTTTCTTTTTTAAACTACTTTGAGTACTCATAACTGATTTTGAATTCTAGTTCAGAAAAAATGTCTGAATGTTAAATGTTTACCTAAAAATGCTATTTTATTATATCAGTAATGGAGCTTCCCCCCTTTAAAACTGCTGCTCCAGGAAGATACAACCTTGTTATCACAATTTAAAGAGAAAATGAGACTTGGAGGTTCAGATTCCTCCACAATCACAGTATCAGCTACCCACGCAGTGACCCACATTCAGGTGATTACACACACTCATACACAGATCCATACACGATCTTGCCCCCCCACCTCCACACACTCAATATGACCTCCCCAACGCCCAAAGCTGCACACTTCTTGACCTCACCTCTCACACACATACCAATCTGACCCGCACGCGGTTTCTTTCACTCAACTACCCAGACACCCCTCATCCCACCAGCACAAGCAGGCCCACTGCGGTCTCACACACACTCGATCCTTCCTTTGCCCAGTCTCACGTGCATGACTGGGATCCTGGATTTGTCCCCTTCCGACTCCCCATGCTGGTTCGGTCCCAGAGGCTCAGGTGCCGCATTGGGGTGCGCTCTGCCGGCTCCACACGCTACGCAGCTGCCCGCCTCAAGAGCGTCTGCGTGCTTCCAGCTTTAAGTGGAATTCCAAGCAGCCTCCGGGGCACAGTTAGTCTGGTCACTGCGGCCAGACTGCTGCCTCAGGACCCAGAGAACGCAGCCCACTTTCGTTGGGCCTAGCTATCCCCGGCGAGGCTTGGACTACGTTTCCCAGGAGACCCTGCGGTCCAGTATGTCTCCCGGGGAGGGGCGGAAGCCCGGGAGCCGCCCTCTGAGGCTGGGCTGGGTGAAAGAAAACTTGCACCAGAGGACTTAAACAGGCAAGAAGGACTTGGTTAAAGACTATTGCAATAGTCAACTTCCAATACAACAGCAGCTGGAGATTTATAGCTAACGGGCTGGGTGAAGGAGTTAAAGGATGGTAAATTACTAAGAGGAAGTTAAGTATCAAGGGTGGGGGGATTGTTGCTAAACTGGCTTAGCTGGATTCTTGCTCAAGTGCGCTTCGCAGGCTATGGAGGAGGCCTGGCCAAACAACAAGAGCTCAGAGGAGCCTGACTAAAGCTTGGTCTAGGGACTCCTTGTCAGGTGAGACTCCCGGAAGGCTCCGATGGGCAGCTCACCTCAAAGAGATAGTTTTGTTGGTGCCAGAGTCCGCGCCATGGGAATCGGGATGGCTGGGCTGTAGCTTTCGGCAACCTGTCGCTTTCTGGACTACACTTCCCAGAAGACTCTAGGCCCAGGGCACTCTCCCGCGATAACTAGATTGTCTCTTGAGTGGGCGGGATCTTCCCGCGGTTTTGGGCAAGCGGCCTTGGGGCTTTGTGAGATAGCTAGGGTCGACTTGTTTGGATTCCAGTAGAACGGAGCTGACCCTATCCAAGCAGGCGTAAGTGAGGCGGCTCGGAGCCTGGCGCGACAGGAACTCCCGACCTGTGTGGGCTGCGTGGGGAACAGGCTAAGGAGCGATTGTGAGGAGTGTGTACGGTTGTGACTGGGGGTGTCTCTATGGTGGGCGTGTGTCTGTGCGACCGTGTATGGAACTGTGAGGGCGGGGAGGAGGACTTTTTGTTTATGTTTGTGCGGGTGTGAGTAGAGTTAGTGACCGGGTTGGGCACTGTGTTTGCGAGTGTGAGGTTCCTGCACCGCGGTTGTGACTGTATGTCCCCTTGGGGGTGTGTGTGTGTGTGTTTACTACCATTTGCCGAACTGCATGTAGTATGCCTTAATTTTGAGGTTTGTGGCTGCTTCCGTGTGTGTGTGTGCGCGCGCGCGCGCGTTGGTGATATTGTTGATGTAGGGTGCGTGTGACTTTGTTGTCATTGTGACCTCAAGGTGTATGTCACTGGGAATTTGAGTGAGGGATGCCCACGGACTCTGTGGTTGCGTCTGTGTCTACTCCCGTGGTGTGTATGAGTGTGTGATTGTGTGTTGTGTTTAGGTTTGGGGTGCCTGTGACGTTTATGTCCCTATGGTGTGAGTGAGTGAGTTTGTGTGACTATGTGTCCATATAGCCAATGTAGGTATGGGGAGTCTTTGTCTTTGTGACTTCAGCCACTGGAGATCCCTGTGAGCTCAGGGACAGATTCTGCCCAGAACGGCATTGACCCTGCCGTTGTCTGTGATGCCTGGATTGAGCAGGACGCCCTAGACTTCTCTGACCTTCCTCTGTAGGTGGTGGGCAGTAGGGGCTGAGCCAAGATAACTTCTGACATAGTCAAACCGACTCCCTCTCGGAAGAACCTGATGTTTCCTGACTCCTTTCTCCTTCCTCAGCTCTGCCCTGCTTGGATAGAGGCCTCCGGACAGGAGTAAAGAATGGCTGTTGAACATCCACAAGGCACCTGCAAGGTAGCTTGTCGTGTCCTCTTGTTTCCTGAAATCGCTTTTTCTTTGTCAGGACATAGTTGCTTTCCTTCTCTTGAAAATTCTTGCCTGTCAGATGACCTGATCCCTGGAGTTTCCATTTTGAGAAAATGTGGTGTCTTCAAAACCCACCTCCCATACCTGATTTTCCCTTACTGGTTTGTCAGATGGTTTTAATTTTTCTTTTTCTTTTTCTTTCTTTCTTTCTTTTTTTTTTTTCTTTTCTTTTTTTGAGACAGAATCTGGCTCTCTCGCCCAGGCAGGAATGCAGTGGCGCGATCTTGGCTCACTATAGCTTCCGCTTCCCAGACTCGAGCAATTCTCGTGTCTCAGCCTCCCAAGTAGCTGGAATTACAGGCGTATGTCATCAAGCCCGGTTAATTTTTGTATTTTTAGTAGAGACGAGGTTTCACCATGTTGCCCAGGCTGGTCTTGCACTCCTGGGCTCAATCCATCTGCCTGCCTCAGCATCCCAAAATGCTGGGATTACAGGTGTGAGCCACCGCACTTGGTTTTAATTTTTCTTTATGCTGTCCTTTTTTTTTTTTTTTTTTTTTTTTTTTTGAGACGGAGTCTTGCTCTGTCACCCAGGCTGGAGTGCAGTGGCACAATCTCGGCTCACTGCAAACTCCGCCTCCCGGGTTCATGCCATTCTCCTGCCTCAGCCTCTCCGAGTAGCTGGGACTACAGGCGCCCGCCACCACGCCCGGCTAATTTTTTTTTGTATTTTTAGTAGAGACGGGGTTTCACCGTGGTCTCGATCTCCTGACCTCGTGATCCGCCCGCCTCGGCCTCCCAAAGTGCTGGGATTACAAGCGTGAGCCACCGCGCCCGGCCTATGCTGTCTTTTTAAAAACTACAATTTCTTTCAGATTACAAAAGTAAAACATGATTGTTTTAAATAATTTCAAAAGTACAGAAATCCCTGATGAAGAAAATTTATTTTATATATGCACATAAAACATAATTGAATTATGCAGCATTTGCCATTTTATATCCTACATTTTCACATAAAATTAAATATTTTCCCATATAGTATATTTTGAAAATTTTTTTAGAGATGCATAACATTTATTTAAATGCCAACGGCTTTTTTCTTCTTCAAATTCGGTACAGAAATGGGACCCACTTGCGCAGCTTAACAAGTAAAATACCAACTTGTGCAGTTTAACAAGTAATTATAAAGACCCATGTAAGGGGTACCCAGATCAATAAATAGAATACATCTATCACTGAAGAAGCCTCTACTGTACTCCTCCACAGTCACAAACAACACCGTGCTCCTGTGATGATAATCACTGTGGTATTTCGTTGCCCTTCATTAGAGCTTTAGTACCTATGAATTAATCCCAAAGCCATAGAAGTGCAATTTTTGTTTGTTTTCTAACTTTGTATGAATAGACATTCTTTTGTTTCTTTTTTTCACAAAAGACTACATAATAAAAGTGACAGTTCATTCTTTTTTTTTTTTTTTTGAGACGGAGTCTTGCCCTGTCACCCAGGCTGGAGTGCGATGGCAAGATCTCAGCTCACTGCAGTCTCCGCCTCTTGGGTTCATGCGATTCTCCTGACTCAGCCTCCGGAGTAGCTGGGATTACAGGCGCGTGCCACCATGCGTGGCTAACTTGTGTATTTTTAGTAGGGACAGGGTTTCACCATGTTGGCCAGGCTGGTCTCGAACTCCTGACCTCTGGTGATCCGTCCGCCTCGGCCTCCCAAAATGCTGGGATTATAGGCATGAGCCACTGCACCCAGCCAACAGTTCATTTTTTATTGCTATATGTGTACTATCCCATTATATGAACATATTATAATTTACTTAACCTTCTACTCTTTTTTGTTTGTTTTTGAGACGGATTCTCACTCTGTTGCCCAGGCTGGAGTGCAATGGCACGATCTTGGCTCACTGCAACCTCCGTCTCAAATTCAAGTGATTTTTCTACCTCAGCCTCCCAAGTAGCTAGGATTACAGGTGTGTACCACCAGGCCCGGCTAATTTTTGTATTTTTAGTAAAGATGAGGTTTCACCACGTTGGCCAGGCTGGTCTTGAACTCCTGACCTCAGGTGATCTGCCTGCCTTGGCATCCCAAAGTGCTGGGATTACAGGCGTGAGCCACTGTGCCCGGCCTTATCCTTCTACTCTTGATGGACATTTGTCTTGTAATTTTTGGCTACTACAGGCAGTGTGACTATGATCATTTTGTGTGCATATTTTGGTACACATTTGCTTGCATTTCTTTAGAATACATACCTAGCGATTAAATTGCTGATAGTGGCTGGACGCGGTGGCTCATGCCTGTAATCCTAGCACTTTGGGGGGCCAAGGCGGTGGATCACGAGGTCAAGAGATCAAGACCATCCTGGCCAACATGGTGAAACCCCGTCTCTACTAAAAACACAAAAATTAGCTCGGCGTGGTGGCGTGTGCCTGTAGTCCCAGCTACTCGGGAGGCTGAGGAGAATCGTTTGAACCCGGGAGGCAGAGGTTACAGTGAGCCAAGATCGTGCCACTGCCCTCCAGCCTGGCAACAGAGCGAGGCTCCATCTCAAAAAAAAATAAAAATGCTAATAGGTAGGGTTTGTATATCTTCAGTTTTACCAAACATTGCCAAACTGTTCTCTAAAGATACTGTACTTGTGCCAGCAGTTTACAAGAGTTTTCTTAGCTCCACATCCATGCTAGACATCATAAAACTCTTAAATTTTTGCCAATCTGGTGGGTGTCTAATGTTATATTTAATTTAAATTTCCTTTATTGCTAATAAAGTTGAGCACTGATTCTTGGCCATTTGAATGTCCCCCCGCCTTTTTTTTTTCTTTGAGTCTGAGTCTCTATTGCCCAGTCTGGAGTGCAGTTGAATGTCCCCTTTTATAAGATGTTGTTCAAATATTTGACCAATTTTTAATTGGGTTTTTCTCTGATTTACAGCAGTTGTACATATGTGTATATATCTTCTGTAAATTAATCTTTTTTCAGTTGTATGTGTGATAAGTATTTTCACCTGCTGTGGTTTGGCTTTTCATTCTATGTGGTGCCTTTTGACAAATAAAAGTTCTGGATTTCATTGTAATAAAATCATTTCCTATGGTTAGTCTTGTTTAAGAAATTTTTGTCTACCTCAAGATAATGAAGATTTTCTTCGGTCTTAAAGCCAAAAGCTTGCTTGCTTTTTTTTTTTTTGACTCAGAGTTTCGCTCTCGTTGCCCAGGCTGGAGTGCAATGGCACGATCTCGGCTTACCACAACCTCCGCCTCCTGGGTTCAAGCTATTGTCCTGCCTCAGCCTCCCAAGTAGGTGGGATTACAGGCATGCACCACCATACCTGGCTAATTTTGTATTTTTAGTAGAGACAGGGTTTCTCCATGTTGGTCAGGCTGGCCTGGAACTAGGTGATCCGCCTACCTCAGTCTTCCAAAGTGCTGGGATTACAGGCATGAGCCACCACACCTGGCCAAGCCAAAAGCTTTCTAGGTTTGGCTTTAATGTTTAGGTCTTTACACCACCTGGAATTTTTGTAGGGTCGGATTCAATTTCATTTTTCTCCCGAGTGTGTATTCAGTTATTATAGTATCATTTATTGGAAAGTTCATATTTTCTGCACTGATATGCAGTACCATTTTAGTAAAAAAATCAAGTGAACATATATGTCTATGTCTATTTCTGGATTCTGTTCCACTGGTCTATTTGCCACTCCTCGCAGTAATAACATACTGTCTTACTTACTGTAACTTTGTATTTGGAGCAAGTACACTTACCTTCTTTTTCCTCAGGAGTGCCTTGGCTGTTTGTGTTTCTTTGCATTTTCATGTCAATTTTTGAATTAGCTTGGTTCCACCGAAACATCTCTTGGAATTTTGATGAAATTGCATTGTATGTATAATTTTATGAGTAGAAATTTGGAAACTCTTCTACACTTGATCTTAGCCAAAAGGCCAAGAGACAATGGGGGACTCTTCTAATAATATGAGCCTCTCAGTTGATGTAGGTCTTAGTGTTTCTCAACAAGGTCTTGCTTATCTCCTATAAATAGTTCTAGACAAGTAGGAATCACATAATTCATTGTACAGAGTGTTCCTTTGGCATTGACTGTCTGGAATCTGAGCAGTTCAGATAATGATCAATCATAGTGATAATTTTAGCCTGGGTTTTTTGTTTTTTTTTTTAATTGAGCACCTATCTCCTCCTGCCTGTCCTTGTCCCCCTCCTCTACCTCTTCCTCCTCCTCGAAAAGCAGCTGTATTAGAAAGACTAAAATGTGTGGTAACTTGAACAGCTAGGTTGTACAAGAAAGGAATTGAAAATTCCCTTTCTGATGTCTTCCAAACCTTGAATTTCATTTAAATGCACCTTATTCTTTCCTCAGGCCTCTAACTTCACCCTGGAGTTGAGCAGAAACGTGGCTTGCCTTTTCACTCAAATCAGTCTTGGACTCCAGACAAAGGGTTGGAACTTTGAGCAAATAAGCAGGTTACTGGTAACAGTGCCTGAGGAAAGACAAAGCTATAGGTGAAAGGTTCTTTATATACGGTATCCTCCCACTCCTATCTTCTCCAGCTCTTTATGTACTAATATAATTTTTAACATTTTCTTTTATTCTTGGCCTCCTGAAATACATTTTTGGAAGTGGGGGATATGAAAATTAGATTTAGATATAAATGTAGATCTTTATTGTCTAATATTTTTATGTTAGTAATATCTGGTACAATCAAGCCTGCTTTTTGCGGTATATTTTACTCTTCTCACTTATCAGGTTTCTTTGTTTTTTTTTCGTTTTTTTTTTTTTTTGAGATGGAGTCTCTCTCTGTTGCCGAGGCTGGAGTGCAGTGGTGCAATCTCAGGTCACTGTAAGCTGTTCCTCCTGGGTTTGCCATTCTCCTGCCTCAGCCTCCCGAGTAGCTGAGACTACAGGCACCTGCCACCACGCCCAGCTAATTTTTTGCATTTTTAGTAGAGAGGGGGTTTCACCGTGTTGCCAGGATGGTCTCGATAACCTGACCTCGTGATCCGCCCGCCTCGGCCTCCCAAAGTGCTGGGATTACAGGTGTGAGCCACGGCGCCCGGTCTTTTTTTAAAAAAAAAAAACAAAAAAACAGTTTCGCTCTTGTTGCCTGGGCTGGAGTGCAATGGTGTGGTCTCTGTTCATCACAACCTCTGCATGATTCTCCTGCTTCAAGTGATTCTCCTGCTTCAGCCTCCTGAGTAGCTGGGATTACAGGCACGTGCCACCATGCCTGGCTAATTTTGTATTTTTAGTAGAGACAAGGATCCTTCATGTTGGTCAGGCTGGTCTCGAACTCCTGACCTCAGGTGATCCACCCACCTCGGCCTCACAAAGTATTGGGATTACAGGCGTGAGCCACCGCACCTGGCCCATGTTTCTTTTTTAACTACCCTTTTCTCTTCCCAACCTCTCACCTCCACTGTGCTGTGTGAGGTAATTTCTGCCTCTACATCTTTGCCATCTTTTCTTACCAACTCTTTACTTCACATATTGTCTTCATTGGAAAAAAATTATCTCAGATTATTTTACCCACACTAGCCTCATCTCTCTGTAATACGACATAAAGAGCGTGACCTTAAGTATCAGAAAAATGTGGCATCTGATTTCACCCATATCACTTGTGAGTTTAACCTGTGAAGAAGAGATAATAATTTTCTGTCAGTGTTGTCAAGATTGAAATAACTTATGTGCACAACACTTGATACACATCAGGTGTTGAGTAAATGTTATTTCCCTTCTTTTCTTTCTTGGGACCTCTATATCAATTACAGTAGAAAGCATTTAACTAAATGCCTTTTGGTTTTTCCCAAAATATCTTATATATAAGTTTTGTTCCCTACCTACACTGTAAATCATTTAGAACTAGTATTATGACTTTCAGTTCTCTTATATATAACTTTTCAATCCATTTTAAATTTGTTTTGCTTTGATTTGGGGATCTAAATTCAATTTTTTCTCATTTACCTGGTCTTATTCCCATATCATTTATTCAGTGATAACTTATTTGCTTTTCCCTTACTTTGTACTGCCTACTTGGCGATATTATAAATAGTTCATATTATATATTTGAATTTTTTTTCAGTTCTTTGATTTATGTCTCTGTGCTTCCGCCTGAACCATGTTTAGATTTTCTTTCAAAAACCTTTGAATATGTGATCAAATGTGTCCCTTCTTAAGATTGCTGTATTTGGCCAGGCCAGTGGCTCATGCCTGTAATACTAGCACATTGGGAGGCCGAGGCAGGTGCATCACCTGAGGTCAGGAATTCGAGACCAGCCTGGACAACATGGTGAAACCCCATTTGTATTAAAAATACAAAAATTAGCTGGGCATGGTGGCAGGTACCTGTAATTCCAGCTACTTGGGAGGCAGGAGAATCACTGGAACCTGGGAGGCAGAGGCTGCAGTGAGCCACGATGGCGCCACTGCACTCCAGCCTGGGTGACAGAACGAGACTCTGTCTCAAAAAAAAAAAAACAAGAAGATTGCTGTATTCTTTATTTTCATTACAAAAAGAATTCCTTATTACAACAAATTTAGAAAATAGAAGGATAAAGAAAAAACAAAGGCCATCTGTAATCCTATCAATTAGATATAACTACCATCAAATTGTTACAGCAAATACTTAGAATTCTTTTTTAAATATGATCATTGTGTAGCTATTGATCTTTGTGACCTGTGTTTATTATGCCAAAATACATATCAACAGCTGTCCGTGTTAACATTTATCTTTATCATGAATTGTAATGGCCTCATAGAGTTATTTCACCAAGGCTTTTTTGTTGAATATAGTTTGCTTACAAATTATTGGCTTTATAAATAACCATCTACTTTGGCCAAATGCTGGTGCTTGTTTTTTTCCTTTTCAGTAAAATTATAATTATATACATAATTAATGAATGTATTTTTCTTATAAAAATTGTTTATTTATTTATTTATTTATTTTGAGACGGAGTCTTGCTCTGTTGCCCAGACTGGAGTGCAGTGGTGCCATCTTGGCTTACTGCAAGCTCCACCTCCCAGGTTCACATAATTCTCCTGCCTCAGCCTCCCGAGTACCTGGGACTACAGGCGCCCGCCACCTCGCCCGGCTAGTTTTTTTGTATTTTTAGCAGAGACAGGGTTTCTGCATGTTGATCAGGCTGGTCCCGAACTCCCAACCCCAGGTGATCCGCCCACCTCAGCCTCCCAAAGTGCTGGAATTACAGGCGTGAACCACTGCCCCTGGCCAAGTATACGTATTTCAAATGTCAGTAAATACTTCCAAAATAATTTCAAATTGGCTTGATCACTTCACAGTACACTCAGTTGTCTCTAACAGAATCTGCTTTTCTAACTGCCAGTTAGGTCACTTATAGCTGCATAAGGTACAAAATAGCACTTAGAACAAATAATGATTTCATTTCATTTAAGCTATTCTTTTTTTGTTTGTTTGCTTGAGACTAGGTTTTGCTCGTCACCCAGGCTGGAGTGCAGTGGCACGATCTCGGCTCACTGCAACCTCCACTTCCTGGGTTCAAGCAATTCTGCCTCAGCCTCCCAAGTAGCTGGGATTACAGGCTCCTGGCACAACACCCGGCTAATTATTTTGTATATTTAATGGAGATGGGGTTTCACCATGTTGTCCAGGCTGGTCTCAAACTCCTGACCTCAGGTGATCCGCCCACCTAGGCCTCCCAAAGTGCTGGGATTACAGGCATGAGCCACTGCGCCTGGCCTAAGCTAGCTATTCTTTTTTTTTTTTTTTTTTTTTTTTTTTTGAGACGGAGTCTCGCTCTGTCGCCCAGGCTGGAGTGCAGTGGCGCAGTCTCGGCTCACTGCAAGCTCCGCCTCCCGGGTTCACGCCATTCTCCTGCCTCAGCCTCTCCGAGTAGCTGGGACTACAGGCGCCCGCCACCACGCCCGGCTAATTTTTTGTATTTTTAGTAGAGACGGGGTTTCACTGCGGTCTCGATCTCCTGACCTCGTGATCCGCCCGCCTCGGCCTCCCAAAGTGCTGGGATTACAGGCGTGAGCCACCGCGCCCGGCTAAGCTAGCTATTCTTAACCTTGGTTACTAACCTCTGGTCCCACCCTCAGCAATTCTGATTTAATTGGTCTGGGGTATGGCCTGAGCATCTCCATTATTCTCATTATTGTTTTAAGACTAATCAAGCCCATTTTTCTCGTTATTGTTTAAAGACTAATCAAGCAAAGCAGTGGGAATGGAGAAGGAACAAAGAAATCTGTAACTGGTTGTAATCAATTAGTTGTAAACACCCCTTGCACTTGGACTAGCCAATCACAGTTTGTAAAAGGTCACCAGATGACTCTAATGCACTGCCACAATTGAGAACTGATGACTTCAGCGCATATAAGCTGATAGAAAAACATTAAAATTTAATTTGATGCGGAGTGGGTTCAAACTTTGGAATATTTAAAAAACTACCCAAGAGGCCGGGTGCAGTGGCTCATGCCTGTAATCCCAGCAATTTGGGAGGAAAGCGGGTGGATCACCTGAGGTCGGGAGTTCGAGACCAGCCTGGCCAACATGGTGAAACCCCGTCTCTACCAAAAATAGAAAAATTAGCTGGGTGTGGTGGTGGGCACCTGTAGTCCCAGCTACTTGGGAGGCTGAGGCATGAGACCCCTTGAACCTGGGAGGTGGAGGTTGCAGGGAGCCGAGATTGCACCACTGCACTCCAGCCTAGGCGACAGAGTAAGATGCTGTCTCAAAAAATAAAAATCAAAATAAAAAATAAAAAGCTACCCAAGTGATTCTAATGTACACTCAGGAATGAGAATCACTGAGTTAGATAATCATGATTCGTTTTATGGAGCTGAGCACAGTAACTGTGGAAGAAAAATCAAAGTCATGTATCAAGGAAGTAGCGGAAGTAGTTTTGGCAGAGGCAATCAACAATATCTGCCATACCTGTGCACTTGCTAGCAATTTATTGTATGAAAATACACTGTTCATCTTAGTGGTGTCTTGGGGGAGAGAAAACCTAAAGTATGTGGTACATACACATACCACGTTTAATCAGCAGTCTTCTTTTTAAAAACAACAACAACAAAAACTTTCAAAAGCTTTGGGTTTTGTAAATCTTAAACTTTTTTGTGGTTTTTTTGTTGTTGTTGTTGACAGCCTGACAGTTGCTCAGGCTGGAGTATAGGAGTGCAGTGGCATGATCTCAACTCACTGCAGCCTCTGCCTCCCAGGTTCAAGTGATTCTCCTGCCTCAGCCTCTTGAGTAGCTGAGATTACAGGCATGCATCACCACACCTAGCTAATATTTGTATTTTTAGTAGAGATGGGGTTTTTCCTTGTTGGCCAGGCTCATCTCAAACTCCTGACCTCAGGTGATCCTCCTGCCTCAGCCTCCCAAAGTGCTGGGATTATAGGCGTGAGCCACCACACCCAGACTTTTATGTTTTATTTTTATCTTCACCAGTTCTTTTTTTTTTTAATTTTGAGATTCTTTTTTTGTGACATTGAATTCAAATCTGTTTTATATTATTTTTATACAGGCATTTAATTCTATCAATTACTTTTTATTTGGTAATTTCTTGATGTCCAGTTTTTTTTTTTTTGCGACGGAGTCTCACTCTGTCACCCAGGCACCCAGACTGGAGTGCAGTGGTGGGATCTCGGCTCACTGCAAGCTCCGCCTCCCGGGGTCACGCCATTCTCCTGCCTCAGCCTCTCCGAGTAGCTGGGACTACAGGCGCCCGCCACCACGCCCGGCTAATTTTTTGTATTTTTAGTAGAGACGGGGTTTCACCGTGGTCTCGATCTCCTGACCTCGTGATCCGCCCGCCTCGGCCTCCCAAAGTGCTGGGATTACAAGCGTGAGCCACCACGCCCGGCCGATGTCCAGTTTTTGATATGTATCTTGCTCTTGTTTACCTCGTTTCTAGGCTGTTTGTATTTCCATTTAGTTTCATATTTAACATGAGAATTATTTAGGATATGTTTTGTTAACTTTAAATTTTTTATTAAATTTGAAACTTGTAGAAGTTACAAGAATAGCATAACATATTCCTGCGTACCAGTTACTCAGATTCACCAGTTGTTACCTTTTGCCTATTTGCATTATCATTCTCATATGAACTTGTTTTCTTCTCTCTCTCCCTCTCTCTGTCTGCACACACACACACACACACACACACACACACCACACACACATTTTATCTGTACCATTTAAGACTAAGTTGCAGTTTTTTTGTTTGTTTGTTTTTGTTTTTTTTGAGACAGAGTCTCATTGGGTCACCCAGGCTGGAGTGCAGTGGCGTGATCTCGGCTCACTGCAAACGCCGCCTCCTGGGTTCACTCCATTCTCCTGCCTCAGCCTCCCGAGTAGCTGGGACTACAGGTGCACGCCACCACACCCGGCTAATTTTTTGTATTTTTAGTAGAGACGGGGTTTCACTGTGTTAGCCAGAATGGTGTCGATCTCCTGACCTCGTGATCCGCCCTCCTTGGCCTCCCAAAGTGCTGGGATTACAGGCGTGAGCCACCGCGTCTGGCTAAATTGCAGATATTTTGCCCCTTTATTTCCTAACAACAAGAATATTCTCTTACATAACCCACAGTACAGTTATTAAAATTTTAACATTTATATGATACTCTAATCCATATTTAAAATTTTTGATTCATCCCAGTAATGTTCTTTATAACAAACCACCCTACCCTCTCTCCTCATCTATCCAGGATCCACTTTAAAATCACACTTTAAATTTATTAATTATGTCTCTCTAGTCTTTAATCTGGAAGAGTTGCTCTCTCTTTGTCTTTCATGATCTTGGCATTTTTGAAGAGGAGAAGCTAGTTATTTTGTAAAAAGTCCCTTAATTTGGGTTTGTCTTCTGGTTCTTCATGCTTACATTCAGGCTATGAATTTTGTGGCAGGAATACCATAAAGGTAATATTGTATCCTTCTTTCTGCATCATCTCAGGAGATACATGATGTTGACTTATTCCATTTCTGGAGATGTTAACTTTGATAATTTGTTAAGGGGATATCTACATGTTTCTCCACTGTAATATTGACAGTTGTCTATTTGTAATTAATAGATAATTTGTGGAGATATACTTTGTAACTCTGTAAATAACTAGTCACCAAACTTTTCCCCACTAGTTTAACATCCATCCACTGATAATTATTCTTGGGTCTGTTATTAGTAAGATGTAATAGCAATAATGGGAGGAGGTTTTTTTTGTTTGATTTCTGTCACCATTATTTTGTCTTTATTAATTGGTTGGCATTCTACTCTAAAGAAGAGCTTTCCCTTCTCTCCCACTTATTCATTTGTTTATGTCAATATGAATTCATAGATGTTTACTTTCCTCAATGGGTTATAATCTGTTGTTATTTATTTTTATACTCAAATTGTCCCAGATTTGGCCAGCAGGAACCCATTCTGGCTGGCTTTTGTGTTCCTTTGACTTGTCTCCATTATTCTTTGAGCATTTCCTTACTTCCTGGAATGAGAGGATGTTCCAGGCTCATTCCTAAATACTGTCTTAGCTCCAGCCTGGAATGAATCATTTCTCTAAAGAGCTCTGGTTCCTTGCAATGTGAATATTTGGAAACCAAGATCTAGGTGACGGGACTGCAGTGTTCATTCTTGTCACAACCTGTTCCATATTTACATCTTCCTTCTGTAGTAGTAAGAAACCTGGCTTCCATTATCCTCATTAGATTTACGAATTTGTTCAAGTCTAGAATTTATACATACAGAATGTGAGAATGCTAACCTATACTATGGTAAAAATCAAGCATACTAAGTAGGGTTCAGTATTTGCTTATAGTTCTCTTTATCTTTTTATTTTTATTTATTTATTTTTGAGACGGAGTCTCACTCTTATCACTAGGCTGAAGTGCAGTGGCACAATCTCCGCTCACTGCAACCTCTGCCTCCTGGGTTCAAGCGATCCTCTGCCTGAGCCTCCTGAGTAGCTGAGACTACAGGTGTGTACCGCCATGCCCAGCTAAATTTTTGTATTTTTGTAGAGATGGGTTTTCAGCATGTTGGCCAGGATGGTCTTGATCTCTTGACCTTGCAATCTGCCAGCCTCAGCCTCCCAAAGTGCTGGGATTACAGGCATGAGCCACAATGCCCAGCCTTTTTTTTTTTTTTTTTTTTTTTGAGATGGTGTCTCACTCTGTCGCCCAGGCTGCAGTGCAGTGGCATGACCTCGGCTCACTGCAACCTCTGCCTCCCTGTTCCAGTGATTCTCCTGTCTCAGCTTCCTGAGTAGCTGGGATTACAGGTGCCCACCACCACACCTGGCTAATTTTTGTATTTTTAGTAGAGACGGGGTTTCTCCACGTTGGTCAGGCTGGTCTTTAACTCCTGACCTCAAGCAATCCACCCACTTTGGCCTCCCAAAGTGCTAGGATTATAGGCATGAGCCACTGCACCCAGCCAACTTCTCTTTATCTTTGGACTGGGAGTACGTAGTCAAAATATTGTGTTCTAATTTACTTGGATTTGTTTTTTTCCCCCATTAAGTTTGCTTTTGAAATACATTTAAGTTTGTTCCTACCGTTTGGCCTTTTTTATTACTCTATTCTTGGTGACTTGATTGTATGAGTATGTAAAAATATTAGCATGCTACCAAAAGTTAAAACTAGCTGGGTGTGGTGGCTCACACCTGTAATCCCAGCACTTTGGGAGGCTGAGGCAGGTGGATCACTTGAGGCCAGGAGTTCAAGACCAGCCTGGGCAACACAGGGAAACCCCGTCTCTACCAAAAAATACAAAAATTAGCCAGGAGTGGTGATGCACACCTGTAGGCCCAGTCACTTGGGAAGCTGAAGCAGGAGAATCACTTGAACCTGGGAGGTGGAGGTTGCAGTGAGCCAAGATCATGCCACTGCACTCCAACCTGGGTGACAGAGTGAGACCCAGTCTCAAAAAAAAAAAAGTTAAAACTATGCAAAAAGGTAAAGTTAGAGCATCATCACTCTGCTCCCACAACCCTTGTTTTGGTGAGTGTTAATGGGCTCAATTGTGTCCCTTCCAAAATTCATATCTTGACAGCCTAAACTCCAGTGCCTTAGAATGTGAATGTATTTAGAAACAGGGCCTTAAAGAGATAATTCAGTTAAAATGAGGCCATTAAGGTGAGTACTCATTCAACCTGACTCCTATCTTTATAAGGGAGGAAATTTGGACACACAGAGAGATGACAAGGATACACACAAAGACCATGTGAGTGCACAGCAAGAAAGTGACCATCTGCAAGCCAAGGCGAGAGGCCTCAGAAGAAACCAAACCTACAATCAGCATAATCTTGGACTAATGTCCATAACTGTGAACAAATTTCTGTTATTTAAGCCATCCAGTCTGTGGTATTTTATTATGGCAGCCCTAGAAAACTAATACAGTGAGTTATTTCCTCCTTCATACTATGTACCTGTCTCTCTGGGTTATGCTGAGATTGGACCCTCATTATAGATCTATAATGAGGATTGAGCATTGCCTTACTTCCTGGAATGAGAAGATGTTTCAGGCTCATTCCTAAATACTGTCTTAGCAGACAGAACATTTCTGGTGGATCTTAAAGAGAATGAGCATGCCCTTTGCACTACTCCAGATGATGTTATCATAGGGTTTTCAGCCAGAGGAAAACTAGTTTCTCAAATGCTGGATTGCAAGTTATTTCCACTAGTAAGAGAGGTCTCCACAGTGACTTAGGAGTTCAAGATTGCCAGTTTCATCTGGGTCCCATCCGTATGTCCCAGCTGCAAATTTCAGGTTCCTATTCTTTGCCATTCTTCTTTCACATGAAAAATGTGACAAGACTGTGAATTCAACATTCATCATAATTCAGCAAGCTGAGCAATTTTGTGTTTTTCAGCAATGTCAGCCCTTTGGCTACAAGAAAGGGGAGATTCTTTTAGTATTTTTATGGAAATGCTCTCATTCTCAGGTTATGACTTGAACTGAAAGTTAATAAACCTGAGCTTATCAGCTTCTCTATATGCATTTAAGTTAACATAAGTTAATCCATCCCACACTGCAGTCCTTATATCATTACTGCCATAATGGTCAAGTACAGCAACTATTTAGCTCCCAAGGCATGTACTTTGACACTTCATTCCAGTCAACCATGGCCTAATTAATTGTAACATTACTGCATGCCATTAATTTTTACCAACCCAAATCCCATTGGCATTGAACTCTGCACTGCAGTCAATCCCAAAGGATTAGCAAAAAGATGCTAAAAGGCATGACCAAACTAATCCCAGAGTTCCATCTTTACAGGCCTTTCACCTGGAACGACATCAGGTACCAATTCTGTTGCAGTCAGTATCTAATCAAGGAACAGAAAACACAGCAATTTGAACTAGGAAAGTTTAATATAAAAAATTATTAACTATCGTGGAACTAGAGTAACAAAGAATTGGCCAGTAAGAAGTAAAGGAAACTCTAAAAACCATGGGAATTACAGCCATAAAGAGCAGCCATTGATCGGGCATGATGCCTCACATCTGTAATCCCAACACTTGGGGAGGCTGAGGTGGGAGGATAACTTAAAGCCAGGAATTTCAGACCAGATCCTGTCTCTACAAAAAGAAAAATAGGCCGGGCACGGTGGCTCACGCCTATAATCCCAGCACTTTGGGAGGCCGAGGTGGGCGGATCACAAGGTCAGGAGATCGAGACCATCCTGGCTAACACAGTGAAACCCCGTCTCTACTAAAAATACAAAAAATTAGCCGGGCGAGGTGGCGGGCGCCTGTAGTCCCAGCTACTCGGGAGGCTGAGGCAGGAGAATGGCGTGAACCCCGGGGGGCGGAGCCTGCAGTGAGCCGAGATCGCGCCACTGCACTCCAGCCTGGGCGACAGCGAGACTCTGTCTCAAAAAAAAAAAAAAGAAAAAGAGGAAGAAAACAGCCAATTAGCCAGGTGTGGGCATGTGCCTGTATTCCTAGCTACTTGGGAGGCTGAGGTGGGAGGATGGCTTCAGCCTGAGTTTGAGGCTGCAGTGAGTTATGATTGTGCCCGGGTACCTGAGTGACTCCAGCCTGGGTGACAGAGTGAGACCTTGTCTCTAAAAAATTTTAAAAAATAATAATAAGAGCAGGCACTACTAATGGTAGAGAGTCCAAGGAAGAAGCCCTCCCAGGGTTAACATCCAGGCCTTGTTGGAGAGTGCACATCTGTGGCTCACTGAATGATAGTAATTGCTGTGGTAAAGGGCTGGAACTAAGATGAGGCAAGTGAGACAGTGAGAAGCACTCACCGTCAGATGTAACTACGCTTGCTTGACCCTGAGACGGAATCCCTCAAATTTTGCACCCTGGGTTCCTCATTCTTAAGACAGTCATCGTCAGGGTTATACGTGCAGGATTGGCATCTGAGAGTGAATGCCTCAAGTTTTGTGCCATAAGTGCCTCACTTGCCTTAGCCATGTCCTGTTCCTGCTGTGGAACTTGCTGGAAATCTGTGCTCTAGAATTTGCCAGGAATCCATCCTGTGTGGCAGACTGGGTTGTCTTACCAGAAGCATTTGCTACGAAACTTTCAGACGAGGCTACTGGGTGCTGCTGGCCACTTTGTGCTTTAAGAGCTGGGAGCTAGAGAAGCTGCTTGACTGAGGAAGCCTGGTAAAGTCACCCATGCTGCAGGAACTGGGTGCTGGGGAAACTGAATGTGCTGCAGGAGGTGGCCCTGGATTCTGGAGCCGCCTGCCAGGCAAGCACGCCAGAACCAGAAGGGAACGCCCCTTCCTCCTGCAGTGTCTTTCAGACATCCACTACTGGCAAAGCTTAACATTGTTCTGGCAAATAAAAATATTTCTATAGCCCAGGTCTACTTTTGCAGAGTGAAAAAATGGTGAATAAAGGGTGAATTTGGAACTTAGGGGCAATACATTGATAACTAGCACATAGTCTCCTAAGAGTTTTAAAGTTAATTTTTTAAAATGTAAGTCATTTATCTAAGACTGACTTTGCTGTTTAGGTATGATGTGAGATAGGGATATAATACTTTTCAAAAATATTATTTATTTATTTATAGAGACAGAGTCTCACTCTGTCACACATGCTGGAGTGTAGTAGTTCGATCTCGGCTCACTGCAACCTCCACCTCCCAGGTTCACGTGATTTTCCTGCCTCAGTCTCCCGAGTAGCTGGGACTATAGACACGTGCCACCACGCCCAGCTACTTTTTGTATAATACTTTTTTAAATGGATAGATGATTATATCTTTTGAATTTTTCCATATAGGCAATCATAAGATCTGCAAACATCAGTTTTGTTTCTTGCTTTCTAGTACTTACATGTTTTATTTGCTACAACCTTTACGGACATGCACATATTTGATGTGTCCCTTCCTGGTTTTTGTAGGTACTGTTCATCAGAATGAGGAAATTACCTTCCACTCATAGCTTGTTCAAGTTTTGTGTTTCTTCTTATAGTAACTGGATATTGGGTTTTATCAAATTCTCTGATAGTTGTAGACAATTGTGCATTTTTCTCTCTATTCTGTTAATATAATTAAGTGGTTTTTCAATGTTGAAGCAACCTTGTATTCCTTGGATAAAATCAACTTATTCATAAAGTTTGCTTTTTTAATTATTTTATTCAGTTTTCTAGAGTTTTATTTAGTGTGTGTGTGTGTGTGTGTGTGTGTTCATAAATTATATTAGCCCAAAATTATTCTCTCTTCATATTTAGTATTTTGTCTTATTTGGTATCATGGCTATTAGACTACTTTCATCAGATGAATTGAAAAATGTTCTTTCTGTTTCTTTTTTCTTCTTTTCCCCTCAAAGGTTGAGTTTTTTCCTGAAATATTTTATATACTCAGATATATAAAAGCTTTTTAGGTTAAGTGATAATACCCATATAATCACCATGAAGATTAGAAAAATACAACATTGCTAGTACCACAAAGCCATCTGCCTTCCCAAACTAAATAAATCTTTTTCACTCTCCACTGAAGTGTAACTATTAAGTAGATTTTGTAAAAATCATTCTCTGCTATTATAATTTTTTGCCAACTTTGTATAACTCCCTAAAGAATATTATACAGCTTTGCCTACTTTTAAACTTATGTAAATTGAGTCATAATATATGTGTTCTTTTAAGTTTTGTTTTGTTTTGTCTTTTTTGAGACAGTCTTACTCTGTTGCCCACGCTGGAGTGTGGTGGCACAATTTCGTCTCACTGCAACCTCCACCTCCCGATTCAAGTGATTCTCCTGCCTCAGCCTCCCAAGTAGCTGGGATTACAGGCGTGCACCACCAAGCCTAGCTAATTTTTTGTATTTTTTAGTAGAGACGGGGTTTCACTATGTTGGCCAGGCTGGTCTCGAACTCCTGACCTCAAGCAATCCACTTGCCTCGGCCTTCCAAAGTGCTAGGATTACAGGCGTGAGCCACCGCACCTGGCCTATGTTGAATAGTTTAGATATGTCTTGTTTATCTCCACTATTATTTCATAACCTTTGTGACTGTATCACAGTGTATTTTGTCCAACATATTTTTTATGTGGATAATTGGTGGTTTCCAGCACTTTACTCTTAATAAAACTGTTATGAACATTGTAATGGATGTTTTACCTAGGAGTGGAATTGCTGGGTAATAGGGAATATGCATGTGTTAGCCTAGATAACCAAACTCTTTCAAAGTGGTTGTATGAAAAAGTGGTCTACTTCCAACAGTGTATGTTTGCTGCCGCCTTTGCCACATTTTTCCCACATCTTTACCAACATTTGGAATAGTCACACTTTTTACCTACCTACTATACTTAGTAATATCTAATTATGGTGTTAATTTGCATGACCATGACTACTAATGAAACAGAACATCTTTTCATTTGTATTATCTTTTGTCTCCTTTTCTCATTTTTTTTCCCCAAGATTTGTTCATTTAGGCAAAATTCACACGAGATACACTTAACCATTTTAAAGTGTATAATTCAGTGGTATTTAGTATAAATTCAGTGGTATTTGCTGTATTCATAATATTGTGCAACTATTGATTCTCTCTAGTTTTAAACCTTTTTCATCTGCCTGTAGAAATACCCTGTACCCAATTGAAGCACTAACTTTTAACTTGGATGAATTTAAATTGATGTATTCTTTTCTTTCATTGCTTGTGCTTTAGGTGTCAAATTTAAGAATTAATTGCCAAATCTGAGGTCATGAAGAATTAGAAATCCTGTTTTTTTGAAAGAGTTTTATGATTTAGCACTTCTATTTAGGTTGTTGATCCATCTTGAGCTCACATTTTATATTTGCATGTGTTTATCCAGTTGTCCCAATACCATTTGTTGAAGAGACATTTCTTTCTCCATTCAGTGGACTTACTGTCCTTCTGGGAAATCTATTAGTCATAGATGTTTGGGTTTATTTTTGGTTCTTCAGTTTTATTCCATTAGTTTACAAGTCTGTTCTTAGGCCAGTCCTATTGATTACTGTAGCTTTGTAGTAGTAAGTTTTACAATTGGAAGAAGTGAGTCCTACTTTTTCATTTTCAATATACATTGCAGTTCCATATGGATTTTGGGTACCCATTGCAGTTCCATATGGATATGAGGAGTGGTTTTTTTTTTTCTTTTTTTTTTTTGAGACAGAGTCTTGCTGTGTCGCCCAGGCTGGAGTGCAGTGGCGAAATCTCGGCTCACTGTAACCTCTGCTTCCTACATTCCAACAATTCTCCTGCCTCAGGCTCCCGAGTAGCTGGGATTACAGGTGCGTGCCACCACACCCAGCTAATTTTTTTACTTTTAGTAGAGACAGGGTTTCACCATGTTGGCCAAGCTAGTCTCGAATTCCTGACCTTGTGATCCACCCGCCTCAGCCTCCCAAACTGCTGGGATTACAGGCGTGAGCCACCACGCCTGGCCTCGAGTTCACATTTTATATTTGCATGTGTTTATCCAGTTGTCTCAATACCATTTTTTGAAGAGACATTTCTTTCTCCATTCAGTGGACTTACTGTCCTTCTGGGAAATCTATTAGTCATAGATGTTTGGGTTTATTTTTGGTTCTTCAGTTTTATTCCATTAGTTTACAAGTCTGTTCTTATGCCAGTCCTATTGATTACTGTAGCTTTGTAGTAGTAAGTTTTACAATTGGAAGAAATGAGTCCTACTTTTTCATTTTTAATACACATTGCAGTTCCATATGGATATGAGGAGTGGCTTTTCACTTTTTTTTTTTTTTTTTGAGACACAGTCTTGCTCTGTCACCCAGAGCTGGAGTGCAGTAGCAAAATCTCGGCTCACAGGAAACCTCCACTTCCTGGGTTCTAACAATTCTCCTGCCTCAGGCTCCCGAGTAGCTGGGATTACAGGTGCATGCCACCACGCCCAGCTAATTTTTTTACTTTTAGTAGAGACAGGGTTTCACCATGTTGGCCAAGCTAGTCTCGAATTCCTGACCTTGTGATCCACCCGCCTCAGCCTCCCAAACTGCTGGGATTACAGGCGTGAGCCATCACGCCCGGCCTGGCTTTTCATTTCAAAGGCCACTGAAGTGTTAATAGAGATTGCATTGAATCTGCAGATTATTTTAGCAAGTATTGCCATCCTCATGTTAAGTCTTCCAATCCATGAACATGGGATTTTAATCTGTTTAATCTCCAGCTGATGTACTGCAATTCATTTCTGGTACTAGCTGCCCAGAGTTAGTGTCAGACTCCGTAGGTTTTAGCATACAGTCCCCAGTAAATCTGCCCTTACTTTAGGCCAACTAGCTACAATTCCATGAAGTTCCCATGACTCCCTCCCCCTCCCCCCTTCATTTAGTAATTTACTACAACTCACAGAATTCAGGAAAGCACTACACTTAAAATTATAGTTTTATTATGAAAGATAAGGATACAAATTAGGAACAGCCCAGTAAAGAGACACATAGAGCAAGGTCTGAAAGGGATCTATACATAGTTTCTATTTGCTTTCCTGGTGAAGGCAGGGTGTGTCACCCTCCAAACACATTGATATGTTCACCAACAAGGAAGCCCCACTGAACTTTGGGGTGGAATTTCATTATGTAGGCATGATTGATTAATCATTGGCCACATGACTGAACCCAGTCTCCAGCCCCACTTTCTTCCTCAGAGATTGGGCTAGCTAAAAGTATTTTTGATGACTGCACCAATTCTGAAGCTACTCAGGGGTCCACCATGAGTTACCTCATTAGCATAAACTCAGGTGTGATCCATAGCAAAGACATGTCTAGCTCTGTGCTAGGAACCCTAGGACAAAGACCTGACAAATTATTACACAGGGCATAAATAAGGCCAGGAGTGAAAATGGCAATGTCTTCCTATTTATTTAGTGGTTTCTTTTCTCTTGGATCATTTAGCTTTTTTTTTTTTTTTTTTGAGACTGAGTCTTGCTCTGTCACCCCGGCTGGAATGCAGTGGCGTAATCTCGGCTCACTGCAAGCTCCACCTCCTGGGTTCAAGCAGTTCTCCTGCTTCAGCGTCCCAAGTAGCTGGGATTACAGGCGCACGCCACCACGCCCAGCGTGCCACCATGCCTGACTAACTGTTTCGTATTTTTAGTAGAGATGGGGTTTCACCATGTGGGCCAGGGTGGTTTCGAACTCCTGACCTGGGCCTCCCAAAGTGCTGGGATTACAGACTTGAGCCACTGCGCCCAGCCCATTTAGCTTTTTATTAATGATTTGAGAAAGATCTTATATTTTACATGCTAGTTCTTTGACAGTTAAATATTTTGTAAATATCATTGCCCATTCTGTGGCTTGCATCTTTTTAATAGATTTTATTCATAAGTGAGCTGTGAATCACACTTATATTGTTACACAACTTTGTTTTCCATGTAATTAATATTACCTTTTTGTCCATATATTTGTCATTAATTTATATTCAAAATCTACTGGAAAATAAATCTTTTCCCAGTATGTTCTATCAGTTTCTTGGGTTTAGAGACATCTCTTCTATGATCCTTTTTTTCTCTACTGACTGCTTGTACCACTATTACTCTAGAATTCTATCTTTTTAAATTCACTGCCCTTCTGTGTTGAGTTCTTTGTTTCTTGGATTCCTTGCCTTCCTGTTTCTTGGTTTGGTTCTTCTTCTTGATATTGGTGGCATGTGAGAAAGGATGAATGAGAATTAAATTTTGTGAGTTCCAGTATATTTTTCAACCACTATATTGATTCTTTGGCAGGGCATGGAATTCTACATTAAAAATATTTTTCCTTAGAATTTTAAAGTTACGATCTCTGTCTTATAGTATTGTTTAGAACTCTAAAGCCATTTTCATTCCTGGTCTTTGGTTTATACCCTGTCTTTGCATTGTGGAGCCTTTTAGGGTATTTTCTTTGTTCCCAGTGTCCTAGAACCTAATAAAAATACATCTAAATGTAAATCTTTTTTTTTATACTACATACCAAGTGGACCCATTAAATATGGAGACTCATGTCTTTCAGGTCTGGGAAGTTTCCCTTAATGCTACTTTTTAGAACAATCTGTATTTTCTGTTTTATTTGAAAAATTTCAAACATAGAGAAAAAAAGATTTTTCCAGTGAATTCTGAACACCCATTTTCTTCCTCTGTTTGGGCCACTGTAACAAAACACCATAAACTAGTTATCTTATAAACAAAAGAAACATTTCTCACAGTTGTGGAGGCTGGAAAGTACATGATCAAGATGTTGGCAGATTCAGTGTCTAGGAAGGAGCTTTCTGCTTTATAGTTGGCACCTTCTCTCTTTGTCCTCACATAGTAGAAAGGGAAAGGCAGTCCTCCAGGTCCTCTTTTGTAAGGACACTAATTACATTCATGAGGGATCTGCCCTCATGACCTAATCACCTCCCAAAGGCCCCACCTCCTTGCCCCATTACATTGATAACTAAAGTTCAACATTTCATTTGGGGGTTGGGAGGACACAAACATTCAGATTCTATCATCCATCACCCAGATTCTTCAGTTGTTGCCATTTTGCCACATTTCCTTTATCTTTATTAATACACACACATACACTTCTTTTTGTGAGTCATTTGAAAATATGTTGGGCACATCTTCACATTTTTTTTTGTTTGTTTTTTTTTGTTTGTTTGTTTTTTTTGAGACGGAGTCTTTCTCTGTCCCCCAGGCTGGAGTGCGGTGGCGCGATCTCGGCTCACCGCAACCTCCACCTCCCGGGTTCACGCCATTCTCCTGCCTCAGCCTCCCGAGTAGCTGGGACCACAGGCGCCCGCCAGCACGCCCGGCTAATTTTTTTGTATTTTTTAGTAGAGACGGGGTTTCACCGTGTTAGCCAGGATGGTCTCGATCTCCTGACCTCGTGATCCACCCGCCTCGGCCTCCCAAAGTGCTGGGATTACAGGCTTGAGCCACCGTGCCCGGCCTACATCTTCACATTTGACCATTAATAATTTTAACATATATCTCCTTAGTATTAATGATGTATCTCCAACCTAAGAAAATTAAAATAGACTTAATAATATTCTTAAGCATTTTATGTTTAGACAGCTCCAGTAGTTTTCAAACTGTCTTTATTTAGCTGCTATTGTGTTTGTTTGTTTGTTTGTTTGTTTGTTTTACTTGGGTGTGCGTTTGCCTGATCTAGGATCCAGTCAAGATTTATATATTGATTTGGTCATTGGATCTCTTTAGTCTCTTTTAATCTGGAGCAGTCTCTCATTTTTTTTTTTTTTTTTTGAGGCAGAGTCTGGCTCTTTCGCCCAGGCCAGAGTGCAGTGGCTGATCTCGGCTCACTGCAAGCTCCACCTCCCGAGTTCGCACCATTCTCCTGCCTCAGCCTCCCGAGTAGGTGGGACTGCAGGCGCCCGCCACCACGCCTGGCTAATTTTTTGTATTTTTTTTAGTAGAGACGGGGTTTCACCATGTTAGCCAGGATGGTCTCAATCTCCTGACCTTGTGATCCACCCGTCTTGGCCTCCCAAAGTGCTGGGATTACATGCGTGAGCCACCGCGCCTGGCCTTTCATTTTTTGTTTTATATGACTGAATTTTTGGGGTTTTTTTTGAGACGGAGTTTCAATCTTGTTGCCCAGGCTGGAGTGCAATGGTACAATCTTGTCTTAACACAACCTCTGCCTCCTGGGTTCAAGCGATTCTCCTGCCTCAGCCTCCTGAGTAGCTGAGATTACAGGCATGTGCCACTACACCTGGCTAATTTTGTATTTTTAATAGAGATGGGGTTTCTCCATGTTGGTCAGGCTGGTCTTGAACTCCTGACCTCAGGTGATCTGCCCAACTTGGCCTCCCAAAGTGCTGGGATTACAGGCGTGAGTCACCATGCCTGGCCTTGTTCTATATGACATTGAATTTTTTTGAGAATCCTGGACAATTATTTTATAGAATGTCCCATAACCTTTATTTGTCTCATGGCTTTCTCATGTATAGGAAGCTTAGATTCCAGTTAAATATATTTGGCAAGCGTACCACATAGGTGGTATGATGGAATATCTTTTATTGTATTACATTGGGAGGAAGATATTGTCAGGTTGCCCCATTACTGTTGATGCCAAGTGCTATATGGATGTTTGTCCCCTCCGAATCTTATGTTGAAATTTCCACCCCTGTGTTGAAGGTGGGGCTTAATGGCAGGTGTTTCAGTTATGGGGGTGGATCCCTGATGAATAGATTAATGCCCTCCCTGGGGGGCAGTGAGTGAGCGAGTTCTTGCTCTTATTAGTTCCCAAAAGAGCTGGTTGTTAAAAAGAACCTAGCACCTCCCTCAACCCTCTCTTTTGCTTCCTCTCTCTCCACATAATCTCTGCACATCCCAGCTCCTCTTCACCTTCTGCTAGTGGAAGCAGCCTGAAACCTTCATCAGAAGAAGCTGTTGGTGCCATGCATCTTGTACAGCCTGTAGAACTGTGAGCCAAATAAACCTCTTTTCTTTATAAGTTACCCACCCTTAGATACGTCTTCATAGCAACACAAGTAGACTAAGGCATCAAGTTTTACTGCTTAAGATTAAGGTGGTGAGTACCAAATCTTTCTGTTAAACAGGTATATATTTTTTCCCTTTATAATTAATAAATAATCTGTAGAGTGATACTGTGAGATCAAGTGAATATCTTTTTCCGCAGCACAATTCATTATCCAGTTTTAGAATCCATTGAGGATCCTTACCTGAATCTTTTATCCTATTGATGATTTTAAAATGGTGATTTTCAGGTTCCTCCATTTCTTCTAGCACACTTTATAGATTCTTAGCAAACTTCTAAAAATGATTTCTTCTCAGTAGACGTTGGACTTTGTTGCTTGACCTCCCATATTTTCCTATTTTCCATTTCTGTATCTTTTTTGTATGGGTTTTAAAGATATTTTATTATTTACTTTTGAATGATTTGTTTTTATTCTGACTTTATATTTTCATTTCCTATGAATACTTTTTTTCACTTAATATTTCTTTCATATTATTCTATTCTTGTATCATGTGGAGTAGCTTCTCACATCCTTATGAGAATATACATTGTGACTTTTGAGGTTTTCTTTGTTTTCCTATATAGTCTGTCTTCTGAGTTCCTTTGGTTGCTTTGTTTACTGTCTTTTATCTTACAGGCTTTTCTCAAATATCTAATATTTGCCTATTTTTTGTTTCTGTTGTTTTTGTATATATTTAAGATATACAACATGAGGTTTTGATACATATTATGAAATGGTGACTGTAGTCAAGCAAATTAACATGTTCATCATCCACATAATTACACTTTTTGTGTGTGTGTGGCAAGAGCACCTAAAAATCTACCCTCATCAAAAATCTCAAATACAATACAATGTCATTAACTATAGTCCTCATGTTGTACATTGGATCTCTAGACTTATTCATTCTACATGTCTGAAACTTTGTATCCTTTGACCTGCATCTCCCCATTTTCTCCCTGACGGTCCCTGGTGACTACCATTTTGTATGCTATTTCTGTACTTTTTTTTTTTTACATTCTACATATAAGTGAAATCATGCAGTATTTCTCTTCCTTTTCTCCCTTATTTCACATAGCATAACGTCCTCCAGTTTCATGTCTGTTTTGTCAAATGGCAGGATCTCTTTCATTTTCAGTGGTGAATAATATTCGTTTATATATATCACAATTTCTTCATCTGTTCATCCATCAGTGGACACATAGGTTATTTTCATGTCTTGGCTATTGTGAATAATACTGCTTTGAACATGTGAGTGCACATATCTTCATGAGGTGGTGATCTATTTGTAATTTAGAGTGGGCCCTAAGAAGCTGTATGCTAAATTTTTGTATGTTGATTGTTAGACTTTTATGGGTACTTAGTTCCCTCCACTTCTTAAGTTTTTCTGGGGTTCTGCAGCATAAATCATACACTTTTTTACACACCAAAAGTGTAACTATGTGTGGGTTTTCCTTACTTTTAGTTAAGATTATATCTTTTTTGATTGGTCATCGTTTATCTTACACTTTCAACTTAAAATGTTGGCTGAGGGTGGTGGCTCATGACTGTCATCCCAGCACTTTGGGAGGCCAAGGCAAGTGGATCACTTGAGGTCGAGAGTTTGAGACCAGCCTGGGCAATGTGGTGAAACCCCACCTCTACTAAAAATACAAAAATCAGCCAGGTGTGGTGGTGGGCACCTGCAATCCCAGCTATTTGGGAGGCTGAGGCAGGAGGATCACTTGAACCTGGGAGGCAGAGGTTGCAGTGAGCTGAGATTGCGCCATTGCATTCCAGTCTGGGTGACAAGAGTGAAATTCCGCTAAAAAAAAAGGAGGGGGTGGGGGCCAGGCCTGGTGGCTAACGCCTGTAATCCCAGCACTTTGGGAGGCTGCGGTCGGGAGTTCAAGACCAGCCTGACCAACATGGAGAAACCCTGTATTACTAAAAATACAAAATTAGCCAGGCGTGGTGGCACATGCCTGTAATCCCAGGTACTCAGGAGGCTGAGGCAGGAGAATCACTTGAACCCGGGAGGCAGAGGTTGCAGTGATCTGAGATCATGCCATTGCACTCCAGCTTGGGCAACAAGAGAGAAACTCCATCTCAAAATAAATAAATAAATAAATAAATAAATAAGCTTAAAATGTTTTGTTGCTGCAGCTTCCTCTTTAATTTCCTTGTATGTGGTGGTTTTGTTCCGTTTTACAAATTCCTTTTCATTCCTTTTAGTGAGGTTTTGGAAAGCGTACGGGGATAAATGCATGGTGATCCACTTGCCCTTTTTCAGAGAAATTATGTCGAACGTCTAGAGAAATCTAGTTTTTAGATGTTTATTTGTAAGGATAATACATTTTGAAAATAATTTATTATATTAGCTATTCAATAAATGCATTTAGGTTTTTTTTGCATGTATATGCAAAAAAAGTTCAAGTTGATTAAATTAATAGATGTTATCTTTGTCTTCATGAAGCTTGGCTCTATTGTAGCAGACAGATTAAACAAGCATTCAGACAAATATGAAAAATTTAACTGTAGGGAATGGATGTGTAAATTACCCATTATCAAAACAAAACACAAAGAAAAGAGGAAAAAAGAGCTCTGAGAAATGATAGTAGAGTGTGCATAATTCAGATGGAACATGCAGGAAATATTTTAAAGATATATCATTTAGCAGAGACCTAAACCACTGCCAGAAAGTGTCAAGGCCAAGAGTAGGGGCAGTGGATATAGGGGGACATTTCAGGTGGATGAAACCATGATGGGGATGGGTCGGTACAGTTTTGTGCATTTGAAGAACTATGAAGACCACTGTGAGGGGTGCAGAGAGGGATATTAAGTTGAAGAGACAGGCAGATCACTGAGGAACTTTTAAGAGCAAGTTCGTTGTGAGCAGAACAGTTCTAGGCTGAATATCACTCTGGGTGCTAAGAGTGCAAAACTGGAAATGCAGGAAGGTAGAAGAAATGCTGCTTTAGTGTCCAAGCAACAGATAATTTTGATTTGGATTAGCCAGTTGGAGATTGGAAGAACAATTTCAAGACATATTTAGACCTGCTCTAAACAGGATTGTTATGTGAGTTGTAGAAAGAGATTGGGGTTTGAGGTATTCACTCAGGGCCTTAGATAGTATCTTTAAATCCATTCCCTTTCCTAGCCTCTACTTTTGAGGCAAATAAGTCTCCCAAAATAATAAGCACTGCACAGTTACTTTATGCAAGTGTGTAAGTAGATTTGGTGTGATCAGAATCATTCCATAATCATCAAAGATGAGGTTCAGGATATTTATATATCTTCATCTTTCTTGCAATCTTCTAGTAGTATCACATTGTCTTCTGTCTTGTCTTCCCTTTCCTCTTATGTTAAAACTAGATTCTGTTCCTCTGCTGTAGCCCTTACTGAGCTCCTTCTTCTCCCAATGTTATCATAGAATTTGGAGGCAAACTTATTTCTGAATTAAATGGCATAAACAAACCACAGTCTAACCACAGATGAATCTTCCCTCTCCATAGCTCATTCCATACTCATTTAGCACATTAGTCTTTCATTTGGAAACTGCTCTTTGTGGATTATCTTTCTTTTCTGTCTCCATCAGTTTATATGCAAATTATGTTTATTACTGAAACATCCCAGATTTTCCACCCCAGGAAAAATGTAGTACTCCAAACAACCCTGATAAATGAATATGAGAATTACCCTCATTTATAAATGTTTATAGCACTAGATTCATCTCTTAAAAAATTAAGACAGGGCCAGGACATCTGTATAATTACCAAGCTTTCAAAGTCTGCAGGGAACTTTTATCTAAACTACTATTTAAAAATAATCTGTTTCCTGAAAACCTCCTCCACTTTCTAGTCTGACTTTTACTCATTTTCTCTGCTGCCCTAATCTGTTTTTCAAATTGCCCAGTCATATGTGAGAACTATATAAGCCACTCAATTTTTATGAAAATTAAATTGTAGTTAAGTCTTTCGTATCTATTATAAACGTTTAATCTCTCCCAGAACACAAAAAAATGAATGTTTGCTTTTATATTTTCTTTCAGACTATGAATCAAAGTTGAGACCAAGAAATTATTTCTGAAAAAGGATATTTATGGAATAGAATCATCCTGATGGGAGATAATGGAAAACCTTACAAAACACAGCATTGAGTGTTCAAGTTTCAGAGGTGATTGGGAATGTAAAAGCCAGTTTGAGAGAAAACAGGGATCTCAGGAAGGACATTTCAGTGAAATGATATTTACTCCTGAAGACATGCCCACTTTCAGTATCCAGCATCAGAGAATTCATACTGATGAGAAACTCCTTGAATGTAAGGAATGTGGGAAGGATTTTAGTTTTGTATCGGTCCTTATTCGACATCAGCGAATTCATACTGGTGAGAAACCTTATGAATGCAAAGAATGTGGCAAGGCCTTTGGTAGTGGTGCAAACCTTGCTTACCATCAAAGAATTCATACTGGTGAGAAGCCTTTTGAATGTAAAGAATGTGGGAAGGCGTTTGGTAGTGGCTCAAACCTTACTCACCATCAGCGAATTCATACTGGTGAGAAACCCTATGAATGTAAGGAATGTGGGAAAGCCTTTAGTTTTGGATCAGGCCTTATTCGACATCAGATCATTCACAGTGGTGAAAAGCCTTATGAGTGTAAGGAATGTGGGAAGTCCTTTAGTTTTGAATCAGCCCTTATTCGGCATCACAGAATTCACACAGGTGAGAAACCTTATGAATGTATAGATTGTGGTAAAGCCTTTGGCAGTGGTTCAAACCTTACTCAACATCGGCGGATTCATACTGGTGAGAAACCTTATGAATGCAAAGCATGTGGAATGGCCTTTAGCAGTGGTTCAGCCCTTACTCGGCATCAGAGAATTCATACCGGTGAGAAACCATATATATGTAATGAATGTGGTAAGGCCTTTAGTTTTGGATCAGCCCTTACTCGACATCAAAGAATTCATACTGGTGAGAAACCTTATGTATGTAAGGAATGTGGGAAGGCTTTTAATAGTGGCTCAGATCTCACTCAACATCAGAGAATTCACACTGGTGAGAAACCCTATGAGTGTAAGGAGTGTGAGAAAGCCTTTAGAAGTGGTTCAAAACTTATTCAGCATCAAAGAATGCATACTGGTGAGAAACCTTATGAATGTAAGGAATGTGGGAAGACCTTTAGTAGTGGTTCAGACCTTACTCAACATCACAGAATTCATACTGGTGAGAAACCCTATGAGTGTAAGGAATGTGGGAAGGCCTTTGGTAGTGGCTCAAAACTTATCCAACACCAGCTAATCCATACTGGTGAAAGACCCTATGAATGTAAAGAATGTGGAAAGTCCTTTAGTAGTGGTTCAGCTCTTAATCGGCACCAGAGAATACACACTGGTGAGAAACCCTATGAATGTAGGGAGTGTGGGAAGGCTTTTTATAGTGGCTCAAGCCTTACTCAGCATCAGAGAATTCACACAGGTGAGAAACCTTATGAATGTAAGAACTGTGGGAAGGCTTATGGGAGGGGTTCAGAGTTTCAGCAACATAAGAAAAGTCATAATGGTAAGAAACTCTGTGAATTGGAAACTATAAATTGAAATTATGTGCTGAAGGAAGGACTCTAAACATATGACATAAGAAAATTCATAGTGGTGAAAATCTCTACAGATAGAACTAAGGTACAAATGCCTTACTTATGCTTCACAGGTTAGTCAGTCTAAGAACATTTATACAGGAAAAAAATCACCCCAAATAAAATAAATATTTGAAGATCCTTATCTATATTCATTCCTTCATTACTTTTGGAAAATTCTTACTTGTGAATGTTAAAAATGAAAAAAAATCGTTTATTGTATTTTGCCTCAATTTTAAACATTGGGAAACTCATTTCTGGGTTAATCCTACTATATTTTTTCAATAGTCTTTGTTTTTGTATTATACAGAATTACTGATTCATCGAAAAATTATTTTATTTATTGCAAGTCTAAATTTATCCTTTTTTTCTTTCCTGATTATCCTAACACCATTTATTCAATAACCTTGTCCATTTTCATATTGTTTTTTATTGACTATTTGATGGTAAGTTAACATTTTTATTCACATAAAGCTTGGATATCAGGTCAGTGGGTTTTTTTTGTTTGTTTTTGTTTGTTTCTGTTTTTTTTTGAGACAGAGTCTCACTCTGTTGCCAGGCTGGAGTGCAGTGGCGCAATCTCGGTTCACTGCAACCTCCACCTCCCGGGTTCAAGTGATTCTCCTGCCTCAGCCTCCCGAGTAGCTGGGACTACAGGCGCCCACCACTATACCCGGCTAATTTTTTGTATTTTCATTAGAGACGGGGTTTCACCATGTTTGCCAGGATGGTCTCGATCTCTTGACCTCGTGATCCATCCACCTCGGCCTTCCGACGTGCTGGAATTACAGGCATGAGCCACCATGCCTGGCCCAGTGTTTTTTAAATTTACATGTATGTATCTATGTCTCACCTTGTTTATGGTCAATAACTTACTTTTAAGTATCCTTTAATACCCGTACCTTTTGTTTTAGAAGATTGTTTACTTTCCTTTTATAAAATTATACTCTCCATTTTGCAAAACAGCTTTCCCTCATCATAATGTAGATAAAAAGAAAAAAAGGATATGTTTACCTGTAATCTTACCAATCATAGATAATCACTGTCAAACTTTTGGAGCAAATCCTTTAATACTATCTCTCTCATTGTTTTGGAAACAAGGTGTGACTATGCTATACTATAACCAGCCCTTAATATTTTTTGTCTGTAAGTATGTTGTTACCATTTTATTGGCTTTATAGTATTCACCTGTCTTTATCAAACCCCAATTTTGTCAAATATTAAAAGTTTTGCCATTATTAACACTTACCTTGATGGCTCTTTTTCAGTGTGTCTGATTTATTTATTTATTGTTCATTTCAGAGATAATGTGTCAATTGCTTTTGCATATAAAAGATTTTTGCATTACAGATAAAGCCGGCCTTTCCTTTGAGCAGCATTCCTGGCCTCAGTTCCTTTCCAATGTTAACCAATTTACTTATTCTTCCAGATCCTTTTATATGCATCTGTAACATACCTATGGTAATGTGGGTAGAATCAGAATACCTCAGAGCCTTATTGTGTGGATTCTAGAATTGTGCCTATCACATAATAAATGCTTAGTGAATGTTACCCATCACTATTATCTTCTCAAGCTTCATTTTTATTATTTATAGAAAAACTTTCAGCCGTGATCCATACCATACTCAACAACAAAGACCTCATAATGGAGAAAGACATTCATTTAAATGAATGTAGGGAAAGTTTGATTGACATTCATTCCTTGTTGAATAAGAATATTTGCTGCCAGGCACAGTGGCTCACACCTGTAATTTCAGTACTTTGGGAGGCCAAGGTGGGTGGATCACTTGAGGCCAGGAGCCTAGCCAACATGGTGAAACTCCATCTCTATTAGAAATACAAAAATTAGCCAGGCATGGTGGCGTGTGCCTGTAGTTCCAGCTACTCAGGAGTCTGAGGCATAAGGATTGCTTGAACCTGTGGAGGTTGCAGTGAACCAAGATTGCACCACTGAACTCCAACCTGGGTGACAGAGCAAGGCTCTGTCTCAGATAAATAAATAAATAAATAAATAAATAAATAAATAAATAATTGTCCTACAGAAAAAATAATAAGATTATAAAGTGTGAGAAGACAAATACACTAAAATTTGTACCAGGGTAGAAGTAAAAAATCTATGGTAGTTTTCTCCATTGAAATCCAAATACTAATTCAGTACTCATCTGCATGATTCTTTGCTTAAAAATAAAATGCAGGCAGGCACAATAACTCTTGCCTGAAATCTCAGCACTTTGGGAGGCTGAGGCAGGAGGATTGCTGGAAGCCTGGAGTTTGAGACCAGCCTGGGTGACATAGCAAGCCCCCATCTCTACAATAAAAGTTTTAAAAATGAGCCAGGCATGGTGGCCTCCAGCTACCAGAGGCTGAGGTGGGAGGATCAGTTGAGCCCAGGAATTCAAGGCCTCAGTGCACTGTTATTGTGCTGCTGCACTCCAGCCTGGACAGCAGAATAAGACTCTGTCTCTAAAAATAAATGAATAAATTAATTAAAATCGAATACATTATTTTTTAAATAAATGGCACTGAATAGATTACATAGCAAAACCTGTGAGGACCTGTAATATACAGAGGAAATTTTATAGCTCTAAATTCATTCATTTGTTAGAATATTAAAGAAATTATAAATAAAGAAACCAAGCATATAACCCAAGAAGTTGGAGAAAGAATAACTACAACAAAAACCCTAAGGATAATGGGAGGGAAAAGTAATTTTAGAATAAAAAGAGCTAGATCAATCACAACATGCTGTTTTGAAAACAAAAATATTAGCAGTTCTCATAAATAAAGGTATATGAACATGCATGCAAAAGCGACATTACTCTAGAGACTTTACAGATTACAGGTTGAGCATGCTCAATTTGAAAATTCAAAATCTGAAATGCTCCAAATTCCAAAACTTTTTGAGCTCAACATTATGCTCAAAGATAATTTTAGGTTTTTGGATTAAGTATGCTCACCTGGTAAGTGTAATGCAAATATTCCAAAATCCAAAACACTTCTGGTCCGAAGCATTTTGAGGGATACTCAGCTTATGTTTATTACGATTACATGTACCCTTTTAATTATTTTGAAAATTAAAATGAACATTTTATTATTATTATTTTTTGAGATGGAGTCTTGCTCTGTCACCCAGGCTGGAGTGCAGTGGCGCAATCTTGGCTCAAAGTGGCATAGAAATGGGTATTATATAAGGGATATAAAGCAAAAACTATATCTAGGAAGTCTGGGGAAAAAAACCCTGTGGCCAAAGTCTCTTTTATACCCCCCAGTCAGGTCCCTTGAGTGAATATTCTGGCATTCATTCACATTTTGCATCGGAAAGAACAAAAGATGAAAATATATCTAAATTAGCCGGGCGTGGTGGTGGGCGCCTGTAGTCCCAGCTACTCGGAGAGGCTGAGGCAGGAGAATGGCGTGAACCCAGGAGGCGGAGCTTGCAGTGAGCCGAGATTGCGCCACTGCACTCCAGCCTGGGTGACAGAGCAAGACTCCGTCTCAAAAAAAAAAAAAAAAAAAAAAAAAAAGAAAATATATCAGCATTAGTATATTTTATATTTTTTTAATTTGAGATAATTAGATTTTTTAATTTTTAAAAATATATGGAATAGGAATTATGAAAAACAGACTAACTTATGAAATCTTAAGATGCCGCATATAAGATACATCACTTTAATTATAAAACTAATTTTTAAAGTCCTGCAGATTAATCTGTTGGAGATATATATTGAAACCCACTTTCAGAGATATTAAAATGTGGGGTAAAAAGTGCATTTTAGAACTGATAAACTACTTCATCAATGATTTTAATGGTTCCTTTTCTGTAGATTTTCAAATTTGTTGATATTGGCAAACAGAATTGGCTTTCAGTTTTCAGTCTCTGTATATATATTTGTATTTCTACTCATAGTTTTATTTTTAAACCACTTTATTCCTCTAAATTGATTTGAAGGAGTCCCATTCATTTTACTTGTTTTTTTTTTAAAAACTTTATCTGTGTTTTCTTTATGTTTTTAACTATTTTTGTTTGCTTTTTCTATTTCAAAAATATATTTCACTATTTTCTTTTTATTTGTGTGTGTTTGTTGAGTACACGTGCTTAGTTAATATATTTTCAGTCCCTTTTAAATTGGAAGCATTTAAGGCTACAAGATTTCCTTTGAATATTGCTATATCTGGGGCCCATAGTTTTTTTTTTCTTCTTTTTTTGAGATGGAGTCTCACTCTGTCACCAGGCTGGAGTGCAGTGGCATTATCTTGGCTCACTGCAACCTCCGCCTCCCAGGTTCAAGTGATTCTCCTGCCTCAGCCTCCTGAGTAGCTGGGACTACAGGCATGCGCCACCATGCCTGGCTAATTTTTGTATTTTTTAGTAGAGACGGGGTTTCACCATGTTGGCCAGGATGGTCTTGATCTCTTGACCTCGTGATTCGCCCACCTTGGCCTCCCAAAGTGCTGGGATTACAGGCGTGAGCCACCGTGCCTGGCCCCATAGTTTTTTAAAAATTAACTTCTAGATAATTATTATTTTAATCTTGATTTCTTTTTGATTCACTAGTTACCTAGGTGTCTGTATGTTTGTGTGTGTTTCTAAATTTTCAAAAACTTGTGAAAAAGATTTAGCATATGAAATTATAATGTGTGTGATCTGTGAAACTTCATTAAAAAGTTAAAACACTAATTTATTATTTGTGGCCAAATATATGTTAGGTTTTTAATATATTTTATAGATACATGATGTGAAATAATATATATTCTCTATAAAACACAAAGTTCTATTTAATTATATTAAGCTTGGTGATTACATTATTTAAATATCCTCTGATTATTTTAATTCTGAAAAGTGGGCAGAAAATGCTCAGCTATATTATTTCAAGGTCTTCTGTTAATATAGGTGTTTTACTTTTTATGTTTGGTTGCTGTATTTTTCACTATGATGTTGAATTCCAATTTCTCTAATACTGAAAATTCTGCTTTGGCCAGTAGAGCTGCACTAGGTCTGTTGCGTGTCAGCTTGTTCTAGGTATATGTCCTTATAAACACCATATAGTTAGTGTTTTATTTTGAACCCAATTTGTTTTTGTATTTTAATTGGAGAACATCATATATCTATAGGCAGGCTTACTCAATTTCTATGAAATCATCTTTTAAAATATCTTTTTCTATTAAAGAGCAGAAAAGTAACTAGAATTCTCAAACTGTGTTGCTCTTTCCTATGTAGCTACTCTTCATGGTCATTTAATGCATCGTTTCTCTTCATCTCTCTGTTCCCTAAAGATTGAAGTTTTCTAAGACTCAGCCTTTGACACATTTACTAATTATACTTACTTGTTCCTTGGTGATTTCACCCCCGTGGGTTTGTTTCCCTTGAACTCCACACTCACTACATTCAGTAGCCTTTTCTACACTTCTACTTGAATTAATTTTTATTTAGGTATATAAAATACTGGTGGCAATAGCATAAATCCTAAGTGTTAAACTTGATGAAGTAATATTGTACACCTATGTAAGCACTGCCCAGACTGATAAACATTTACAGCCTAAGGAGGCTTCTTTGTGCTGCTTTGCTATTAATACTCCACTGCTCAGAAATAGCCCCTCTCCTAATTTCCATAACCAGAGATAAGCTCACATGTTTTTCCACTTTATGTAAATGAAATTGTACGCTGAACCCTTTTTGTGTCTGGTTTCTTTTGCTCAACATTATTTCATGCAACAATAAGGATGGCTCTCTCAGACATTATAATAGATTATTCATTTTTATTTATGTAGTGTTTTATGGGAATTGCACTGAGTTAGGGAAACTGAAGTCTGAAGGAATAGTTTCCACAAGACTGCCCTCATTTCAGACACCAGCCACAAGTTCAGAGGTTCCAAGGGCTACCCATACTTCAGACCAGCTGACTACAAATTTGGGACTTGTCGTGACTATCCTTGATAATTCAGTATAATAATTCACAGAACTCAAGAGAATACTATACTTATGATTACAACTTAGTTTTTAATTTTTATTTTATTATTATTTTTTTGAGATGGAGTCTTGCTCCTGTTGCCCCAGCTAGAGTGCAGTGGCACAATCTCGGCTCACTGCAGCCTCTGCCTCCTGGGTTCAAGCGATTCTCCTGCCTCAGCCTCGTGAGTAGCTGGGATTACAGGCACCCGCCACCACGCCCAGCTAATTTTTGTACTTTTAGTAGGGACGAGGTTTCACCATGTTGGCAAGCCTGGTCTCGAACTCCTGACTTCAAGTGATCTGCCCACCTCAGCCTCCCAAAGTGCTGGGATTACAGGCGTGAGCCACCGCACCTGGCCTACGATTACAACTTTATTATAGTGAAAGGATACAAATTACAACTAGCCAGAGGAAGAGACACATAGAATGAAGTCTGAGAGGGGTCCAAAGATGAGTCTTCTGATCATCCTATCCCTGTGGAGTCCTGGATGGCATTACCTCCTTCCAGCTACAATGTGTACTGATAAAATAGAGTGTTGCAATCCAGGGAAGCTCACCTTAGCCTTTGGTTTCCAGTGTTTTTCTTGGGGTTTGATAACATATTGCCCACATAGCTGACCTTTGTCTTTCTGCCCTTCTTGCTGGTTTGTCTGTTTGTCTGCCATTTCTCTTGAAGTCAAAACTGGGATAGCATGTCTCAAAGCACTCATCATAAATCACGTTATACTGTCAGGTGGCCATCCAAAGCTCCCAGCCAAACCAAGACACTGTTATTGGGCAGGACATTCCAGAGGCCTAGAGTACCCACAGTGGGCCTCCCAGTACCCAAGGTAAAGGCAAGACCTCTCTTTGGGTGAAGTTAATTTATCACTATACAGGAATATACTTTGACTTATTCTTTGGTTGATGGGTATCTGTATTGTTTCTACAGCTCTGGGAACCTTCTTATACGTGTCTTTATGTAGACATATTTACTCTTTTCTATTGGCAGTATACTTCAGAATGGAATTGCTGAGTCAGAGATAGGCTATATTTAGTAAATGTGTTTTCCAAAGTGATTGTACAAATTTACACTCCCACAAATAATCTGTAATAATCTGCTGTATGTCCTCTTCACACTTAGTATTGTATAGTCATTCTAATGGGACTATACTAATGTATTAGTTACTATAGTTATATATAGAAATATATATTATATAAATATTATATAATTAACTTTATAATATTATATAGTTATATAGAAATATTATATAACTATTATATAGATATAGAAAGTTATATTTTCACTTCCTAATGACTAATAATGTTGAATACCTTTTCATATGCTTGCTTACTAGCTTTTTTGATATCTTGTATGCAGGGTTGGTTAGACTTTGGCCATTTTAAATGCATATCATGTCTTTTCCTTATTGCTTTGTGTGAGTTCTTTGTGTATTTTGGATCTGATTTGTTTGCTAGATATGTATGTTGCAAATGCCTTTTGCTTTGTGGCTTGCATTTCCACTCTCTTAAAGGTATGGGTTGATGGAGTTTTTAATTTTAATTAACTCCTGTTTATCAACCTTTTTCTATATATGGTTAGAACTTTGAGTCTTAAATGTTTGTGTGCGTGTGTGTGTGTTCCATGCCTACAAACTCATGAAGGTATCCTCTTTCTTCCCCTAGAGGCTTTAATTCACCACTCACATCTTGCCTGGGATTACAGGTGTCAGCCATCATGCCTGGCCTATGATTACAACTTTATTATAGTAAAAGGATATATATTTCAACTAGCCACAGGAAGAGACACATAGAATGAAGTCTGAGAGAAGTTTGGTGTACAGTATGAGATTTAGTGGGTCAAGTTTAATTATCAGTACTCCTACGGACATCCAAGTTAATCCAGCATTAGGTATTGAAAAGTAAATTCTTTCCCCCCAGTTATATTCCAATTCTACCCACCTCTCATCACCTTTCCTGATACCATCCTGATCCTAACCATGGTTATGTTACTTAGATGTTTATAATAACCGAATTTTTCTGTTTGTGTAGCTTTCAGGGCGTTCACAACAGCATAGCCACAGTGATTTAGATGATATCACTTCTATGAAAATTTGAGCAACAAATAAAGTGGTATTGGATTATAACCCGAAGTATAAAATAAATATCCATGCATTCATACTGATATGACTATATTATCAGATAAATAACTAAATAAATGGAGAAGAGATAAATCTCCAGTACAGAATTCCAAATCATTTATGTCGATATTCTGCCCTCAGGGAAGTGGAGTATAACCCTGCCCCTTAAGTACGTGCTGTGCATAGTGACTTCCAAAGATGACTGTATGGGAAAAGGGAGAAAAGACTAAATTTACACTGGAGAAACTTGACAAACACTCCCTCACTCAGGTGATCAAGACCAACAAAAAGTCATCATGCTGATAGTATGAATCTTTGCTATCTATGAGGAAAATGGCACTTTACCTCTGTGATCTTCCTCCTGCAAACAACCTCAGTCTAATCATGAGAAAAACATCAGTCAAATCTTAGCGGAGGAACATTCTACGCTATACTGACCTCCTCAAAATAGTTAAGATCATTTAAAATGAGGAAGAGGGCCGAGCCCGCTGGCTCATGCCTATAATCCCAGCACTTTGGGAGGCCAAGGAGGGTGGATCACCTGAGTTCAGGAGTTCGAGACCAGCCTGGCCAACATGGTGAAACCCAGTCTCTGCTAAAAATACAAAAATTAGCTGGATGTGGTGGTGGGTGCCTGTAATCCCAGCTACTCGGGAGGCTGAGGCAGGAGATTCCCTTGAACCCGGGAGGCAGAGATTGCAGGGAGCTGAGACCGCGTCATTGCACTCCAGCCTGAGCAACAAGAGCAAAACTCCATCTCAAAAAACATCACCACCACCAACAAAAAAAAACAAGGAAGAAACTGTCACAGCCAACAGTAACCTAAGGAGAAATGATGACTAAATGCAATGTGTTCTCCTGCTTAGAATGCTGGAACAGAAAAAGGAAGAAAAGCTTAAAAACCTAAGAACATTTGGAATAAAGTGTAAACTTTAGCTAATAATAATGTACCAATACTTGTTAATTAATTGTAACAAATGTACCATATAATGTAAGATGTTTTTAGTAGTAGGTGTAGGCTATATGGGAATTCTCTCTACTGCTTTTATAATTATTCTGTAAATCTACAAACTGTTCTAAAATAAATTATATATTTTACAATAGACAGAGAATGAAGCTGAGTATTCAAATTATTTCTAAATAGTCATTCCTGTGTATCCACGGAGCCAGATTTATCATGATTTGAGTAATGTTATTACATGGAGTCATTTACATCTATGATATTAGATCCATGTTTTACAAAAGGAACACACGTAGAGCCCAGACCACTGTTTCCTGACATGCTAGGCTAAAAGTCAAGATTCGAGACTCAGAATCATTTTGGTCCTCTTCAACATTTCACTCCATCTAATTGCACATTCTACTTGTTGGGTCTCCTGAACTCTAGAGCCAGTAACAGTGATCCTAAAGTCATTCTCAGGATTTTGCCTGAGGTACAATTTAAATTCTTGGATGACTCCAAATCTGCAGAAATATTAATAGAAAGAAAAATAAGGTTATGTGTATAAGAAAAACTGTAAATTTTACTACATGTGAAAAAGATTTCTGCTTATTAAAAAATACCAGAGGCCAAAAGATTAGGAAAAGTTACTGAAACAACATATGACAAACACTAACCTTAATATACAAAGAAATATATATGTTTCTTAAATATTTAAAGAAATTTGTAATCAGTAAAGATGACCAACAACGTGATGGAGAAACAGAAGAGTTTATAGTAACATGAACATGCCTGTTAAACATTTGAACAAATGATCAGTTTCTCATAACATAGAAATAGAAATGAAATTATAAATTGTTCTCCTGTCTTGTTTGATCAAAAGTTTGATAAAACATTTAATAGTATACATATTCCAGGGCAGATGTTTCCTGTTCTATCTCCCAACACATACAGTGTTATTATCACAATATAGTGTGAAACCGTCAATGCAAAAATCTTTAATCTCTTTGCCCTGATGATATCTGTCTCTACAATATCCAGTACTCCCACGTCATTCCTCAACCCGGGGCTCTAACTTCAATAAAATTTATACACCCATTTTCTGTTCCCACCTACCACACTAAATTCTTGTGATCTTTCTACTCTGCACTCTGAAATCCACAGTAACTTATTAGCATAATGCCCCCACCTTTTAAAAAAGCATTCTTAATTTGCCTTTCTTAATTTTTAAAAATTTTTGTAGGTTTAGGAAGTCACAAGGGCAGTTGTTACACACACATATAGTGTAGTGGGGAAAGTGTTGGCTTTTAATGTACTCATTACCTAAATAATGTACCTTGTACTAAATAGGATTTTTTTTTTCTTTGTTTTGTTTTTTTTTTTGAGATGGAGTCTGGCTTTGTTGCCCCCCAGCTGGAGTGCAATGGCATAACCTCGGCTCACTGCAACCTCCACCTCCCACGTTCAAGCAATTTGCTCTCTTGCTCAGGCTGGAGTGCAATGGCACTATCTCAGCTCACTGCAATCTCCGCTTCTCAGGTTCAAGTAATTCTCCTGCCTCAGCCTCCCAAGTAGCTGGGACTACAGGTGCCTGCCACCACGCCCAGCCAATTTTTCTATTTTTAGTAGAGATGGGGTTTCGCCATGTCAGCTAGGCTGATCTCAAACTCCTGACCTCAGGTGATCTGCCCGCCTTGGCCTTGCAAAGTGCTAGGATTACAGGCGTGAGTGCCTGGCTTTTAATTCTGTGTGTGATGAATCATGTATTGAGTTGCATATGTTGAGCCATCCTTACACCCCGGAATGAAATCCACTCGACTGTGCTGTTATTCTTTCTTATGTACTGTTTGATTTGGTTTGCTAGTATTTTGCTGAAGATTTTTGTGTCTATGTTCATCAGGGATATCGGCTTGTAGTTTTTTTGTGTGTTTTATCCTTGCCTGGCTTCAGTATCAGGATGATACTGGCTTTGTAGAATGAGTTAGGGGGGATTCTCTCCTATAATTTTTGGAATAGTTTCAATAGTGCTGTTACTAGTTCTTCCTTGCATGTCTAGTAGAATTCAGCTGTGAATCTGTCTGGTCCTGGGCTTTTTGTTGTTGCAAGATTTTTTTCTATTACTGATTCAATTTCAATACTCATTAGTAGTCTGTTGAGGATTCCTATTTCTCCCCTGGTTGGAAGGTTATGTGTTTCCAGGAATTTATCCACTTCCTCTAGGTTTTCTAATATGTGCATATACTTTATGCTGATTTTTTATATGTCTGTGTTATCAGTTATAATATCACCTTATCACTTCTGATTGTATTTATTTGAATCCTTTTTTTTTCTTGGTTAATCTAGCTAGTGGTCTGTCAGTTTTATCTTTGCAAAGAACCAACATGGTGAAACCCCGTCTCTACTAAAAATACAAAAAAAATTAGCTGGGCGTGGTGGCACAATGCCTGTAATCCCAGCTACTTGGGAGGCTGAGGAACAAGAATTGCTTGAACTCAGGAGCTGGAAGTTGCAGTGAGCTGAGATCACACCACTGCACTCCAGCCTGGGCAACAGAGCGAGACTCTGTCTCAAAATAAAATGAAATAAAATAAAATATATTTGACTAACAACTTATATATAAAAGGAAATTACAAATATATTAGACAAAATCATTCTAACAGGGTATTATGTGTTGAACTGTGTCCCCTAAAAAGATATGCTGAAGTCCTAACCCCTGGTACCAGTAAATGTGACCTTAGTTGGAAATAGGGTCTTGGCAGATATAATCAAGTTAAGATGAGATCACCAGGTAACCCCAATCTAACCTGACTGGTGTCCAAATAAAAGACATACACAGAGATACACAGGCAGAATGCAATGTGAAGATGGAGGCAGAGATTGGAATGGTGTATGTAAAAGCTATGGAATGCCAAGGACTGCCAGCTGTTAACAGAGGTTAGGAAAAAGGCATAGAACAGATCCTCAGAGTCCTCAGAAGGAACTAAAACTGTCAGCACCCTTGAGTTTAGATTTCCAGGCTCTAAACTGTAAGAGAATAAATTTCTCTTGTTTTAAGCCACCAAGGTTTTGGTACTTGGTACTTTGTTATCGTATTGTTTAAAAATTAATACATAGGAGAACCTTTGATAATGTGTATCCTAATTTGTTCTCATTACCTGTTTTAAAAAAATTTATTATAAAGGTTAACAAAATGGTCTTACTTTATTGTCATTCAACCAGTATGAATTCCCTCATGGCGAATGAGGTCAGAGCGACTACCAAAAGCCTTTCCACATTCCTTACAGTCATAGGGTTTCTCACCAGTGTGAATTCTCTGATGTCGAGTAAGGTTTGAACCTTTATTAAAGGCCTTCCCACATTCATTACATTCATATGGTTTTTCATCTGTATGGATTCTCTGATGTTGAATAAGTTCTGAGCTCTGAATAAAGGCCTTTCTACATTCTTCACATTCATAGAGCTTCTCACCAGCATGAATTCTGCGATGGTTAGTAAGTGTTGAGGCACTATTAAAGGCCTTCCCACACTGCTTACATTCATAAGGTTTCTCACCAGTATGCATTCTCTGATGCTGAATAAGCCTTGAGTGTTGAGTAAAGGCTTTCCCACATTCTTTACATTCATAAGGTTTCTCACCGGTATGAATTCTCAGATGTAGAAAAAGTTGTGAACTTTTAGTAAAGGCTTTTCCACATACTTTACATTCATAGGGTTTCTCACCAGTGTGAATTCTCTGATGATCATTAAGGTTTGAGCAATACTTAAAGGCTTTTCCACATTCCTTACATTCATAGGGTTTCTCACCAGTGTGAATCCTCTGATGTTGAGAAAAATAGGAACTACAACTAAAAGCCTTGCCACATTCCTTACATTCATAGGGTTTTTTACCAGTGTGAATCCTCTGATGTCGAGTAACGAGTGAGCCACAACTAAAGGACTTCCCATACTCCTTAGATTCATAGGGTTTTTCACCAAAATGAATTCTCTGATGTTGAATAAATTGTGAGTTCTGACTAAAGGTCTTTCCACATATCTTACATTCCCATGGTTTCTTTTCACTCATAGTTTTTTGAGGTGGAATAAGAAATGTGGGCTGAATAAAAGTAGACATGTCTTCATGGTTAAGTATTACTTGACTGAAATGTCTCTTCTTTAGAGATAATATTTTGATCTCACACATTGATTCCAGATCTGAAAGAAAGTACAAAGGCAAATAAATTTTCCTATTCTGGGCAAGTTAAAACTTCTAAAAAAGAAATAGGAGAATTAAACTGAAAAGAATATCTGAGAAATTATACACTTAGTTTTCAAAGGTGGTAAGGCAATCTGTAAAATTGACAAGAAAAGCACAGACATTAGGAGAGGTAATAATAGAAGCTGAGGATGTGGATTCAGAAAGTAGATGACCTGTATGATCCTCAAATTTTGGTCTGAACCAGAGTCGCCTTAAGCCTTGGTGAATACACAGTGTTCAGCACCATCCTCCATATTATAGAGAGATTCTAATTTTTTTTTTAAATTTTTCTTTGCCCCCACCCCAGATCCCCCACAGGCGCTGCCTGAGACCCAGCTCTGTGTCTCCTCGTCGTACAGCTTGTGGAGCTCCGATTGCAAGGCCATCAGCATGGCCAGGCAGGGGTTAAGCTGGAGGGCCATGGAGGAGGACAGGCCAGCAGGATGCTGCCTCTGCTCCAGGGCATGCACCATGGGTGAGAGATTCTAATTATATACACGTTTATAAACATATACTCACATGTACAGAGTATGATACTGTATGTTTTGCAATTTGTAGATAACTGTCAGACCTACATGAAAGGATTATTAAGAATAATAAATAGGTTGAAAGGTTTAAATGGCGGGGGCGGGTGGAGTTCAGTGACTGTGCAATGGTATACTGGCAAATCACTAGCCTCCAACAAATCTAATATGCTGAACACAACTGGTGGGAAGAGTAGACAGGTACATCTCGTCTGTGCATACAGCATGATATGGGTTAGGGACTCACTGAAAATAATTTGCTCTGGAATTCTGTGACGTTGACCTTGGGAGAAAGAAATGAATAATTCAAGTCATAGCAGTGACTGAGAAGGAAGGCGGCTCAAGTTTGAGACACAAGAGAGTTAAGATAGGGTGAAATGTACTCTATGAGAAGAATGGAACTCCATGTCAACATATAAACAGTGAGCCCTAGTTCTATGCTTTAAGGCAACCTCTGAGCCCTCTTTTCCTTGTTTATTAAAATGGGAATGATTCTTATTATTGCTAAAAAGATGAGGAATAACGTATATAAATAATCTGATATAAAGTAAGCACTCGGCCGGGCGCGGTGGCTCACGCTTGTAATCCCAGCACTCTGGGAGGCCGAGGCGGGCGGATCACGAGGTCAGGAGATCGAGACCACGGTGAAACCCTGTCTCTACTAAAAATACAAAAAAATTAGCTGGGCGTGGTGGCGGGCGCCTGTAGTCCCAGCTACTCAGAGAGGCTGAGGCAGGAGAATGGCGTGACCCCGGGGGGCGGAGCCTGCAGTGAGCCAAGATCGCGCCACTGCACTCCAGCCTGGGCGAAAGAGCGAGACTCCGTCTCAAAAAAAAAAAAAAAAAAATAATGAGGCTCTTGTCTACCTCTCCAACCTTGTGTTATACTCCACTTCCACTTGCTCAAGAAGCCTCAGTCCTTCAAGCACATCAAGTTCTCCCTGCCTCTCAGGGCCTTCCCACATGGATCTCCCCTTTGCCTGGCATACCCCTCATCCTATCACCATTGTTGGCCCTGCTAATTGCTGCTCATCATTTGAGCCTCTGCTCAAACAGCATATCTCTAGAAGGCCATAACTGATCTTCAGTCTAAATTATGGTCTTCCTGTTATTAGGCCTCAGATCTTCCTGCTATTTCTTATTAATAGCACTTATTATTTGTAATATTATATAATCTGCATAGATCCAATGAAATCAAGAAATGTTTTATATTTTCACTAATATATACTCAGCTCCTGGCAAACTACCTAAAGAATTACTGAGGCAATAAATGAGTCTAGATTTATTGTTCTCAATAATACATTTTTAGAGTGGAGTTACAAGATGGATGACTAGAGGCACCCAGCATTTACCTCCTCCACAAAGAAGGACCAAAACAGCGAGTAGATAATCATACACCAAACTGAGCATCTATGACAGAACACTAGAATTCAGCAGGGAAGTAACAGGGAACCTCTGAGGCACAAAGAGAGAAGCAAAGCAGCTGGCCTGGTCGGGATCAGCTTGGAGCCAAGAGTGTAGGGGAAAGGTAAGGGAGACCACATTCCCACTGTGGACTCCTGCAATCATAGCCACAAAACAGCCCCTCAGCCCTCATGGCCCTAAGACTAGTAAAGGGAGCTGCCCAGTGTCTACATAATACTGTTCTAGATACAGAGTTCATGCTGGGTCCCTCCCACAAACCCAAGCAACTGCAGCATGGTGCCATTTTGGGAGCCCAGCTCCCACCAGACTACATCCTGCCCTGGGACTCAACAGTTCCTCCATCTTTACATCCATGGAGCTCTGCTGGCTTCCCCCCATGTCCATGTAGAGGGCTACAGCACTGCAATGATGGCTGGAACCATTGGTGTGGCTAGGTCCCCAGTACTCCAGTCCAGCACTCAGAGTCCTACACCCTGGGGAATGAGCAGTACAGCAGAGTTGGAGGCTGCCTTTGGGACAGAGGGAGCTGAAGTGTGTGCTCCCCAGAGCCTGAGAGCCACCTGCCTGGGGCCACTGCCACTGACAGGAACACCACTACTTCCAAGCAGCTGGGTCCCTGTGCATCTGCAAGTGCCTTCAGGGGGCCTTAAGACTAGTGCTGGGCAGCGTCGAAGGGCGTAACATCAAGCCTACCTGGCCCACCAAAGCTGCTGCCTCCGCACATCATCTGAGGGTTTGGGAATCGACTCACCTTGCTGGCCATTGCTGGTGCCCACATGCACCATCCCTGCAAATGAGGAAAGCGCAGAGCCAATGTGCCATCAGGGCCTAGGCATGCTGTCTGGGGGCATGGAAATTGACCCACCCTACCCACCACAGCCTGAATCCACATGCACCACTCAGAGGCGAGAAGACAGGGTTTCCATGCCTGGTGCTGACCCTGCCACTGACTATATGTAATGTCCAGGGGTGTGGGGATGAATTCACTCCTCACACTGCCACCAATGCCTGAACATGTCTTCTGGGGGCCTAAGAATGGGCTTGCTTAGCCTGCCAGTGCCCACCATCTATTGTTTGGGAGCCCAGGGATTGATTCAGCCCACCCACCGTCACTAGCATCCATACACCCCTGCCGTGACCCAAGGACAGGCCAGCCCAGCCTGCTGCCAACACCACTGCAAGCATCAAAATGTACACACCACCTAGAGGAACAGAGAATGGCCCATCCAGCCTGCCATTGCCACTGCTGGTACCTGGATATGTTGCTTCAAAGCCCGAAGAGTTGGCTAACTACTGCTGTTGTCATAATCAATGCCATACATGCCAATAAGGAGCCCAAGGACCTGCCCACCTTTGTGGCCCACTGCTGCTACTGCCAGCACCTGAGCAACCACCTGGAGGCCCAGGGATCAACCTTCATGGAGCAGCTACCACCAGTGTCTGAATACACCACCTGGGGTCCCATGAACCAGCATACCCATGAACTATCACCAACACCGCTGGGCATACGGACCAGCATAGGTGGCATCCCTATCCCAGAAAAGCCTCATCACAGCTTCCACTAACAACCAAGCCCTAAGCTCCTGAGGAACTCACAGACACTGCTGACACTGATTGCAGCCAGAGAAATCATATGGAGATTGTACCACTGCATCTACCTAGAACAAAGCCAGAGCAACCTACCCAACCAACACTATAAATACATCTACAGGAAAAAGGTTTTCCTTATGAAAACAAATCCATAAAATTGGAAAAAATGACCATAACAAGAAATACACAGATATCAATGTAAGGATAAAAGAAACATGGCCAGGCGCAGTGGCTCACGCTTGTAATCCCAGCACTTTGGGAGGCTGAGGCGGGCGGATCACGAGGTCAGGAGATCGAGACCATGGTGAAACCCCGTCTCTACTAAAAAATACAAAAAATTAGCTGGGCGTGGTGGCGGGTACCTATAGTCTCAGCTACTCGGAGAGGCTGAGGCAGGAGAATGGCGTGAACCCGGGAGGCGGAGCTTGTAGTGAGCCGAGATTGTGCCACTGCACTCCAGCCTGGGCAACAGAGCGAGACTCCATCTCAAAAAAAAAAAGAAAAAAAAAAAATAAAAATACTTAAAGGCAGCTAAGATCAACTGATAGCTGGGAAAAAGTGAAGATTCACAAACTCCTCCCTAGGTTCCTAGAGCTTTGTTAAAACCAGAATTCTTTCTCAAGGGAGGCATGGATCTTCTATTTCCAATGCTAACTCCATAGGTAACAACATCTACTTCTAGGACTCCAACCATTAACTTCTACTTGGATCAATTTCCACTTCCATATTTTTTGACTGTTTTACAACTTTCTTCTGAATTTCCTATTTGATCTTCTCATTGATGATTCTTATTCTGTAGAAATTATTTACAGCAATGTTCTAGCTCCTACATTAGATAACAAGTTTCTTAATAAGCCTACACATTTTCTAAACTGTACAGCACCTAGCAGACTAGTGTATAAAATTAAAAAGTCAAACATTTTTATAAGACTTGCTATTTAAAAGTCTTAATTCTCCACAAACTGATATTAATATTCTCATGAAAAAATAATTTGGCATTTTGATTAAGTTTCAAATGACTCTATATAAGCTAATTCTAATTTTTTTTTTTTTTTTTTTTTTGAGACCAAGTTTGCTTTTGTCCCCCAGGCTGGAGTGCAATGGTGTGATCTCGGCTCACTGCAACCTCCATCTCCCTGGTTCAAGCGATTCTCCTGCCTCAGCCTCCTGAGTAGCTAGGATTACAGGTGCCCGCCACCACGCCTGGCTAATTTTTGTATTTTTAGTAAAGATAGGGTTTCACCATGTTGCCCAGGCTGGTCTCGAACTCCTGACCTCAGGTAATCCACCCACCTCGGCCTCCCAAAGTGCTGGGATTACAGGCGTGAGCCACTGCGCCCAGCCTAATTCTAAAATTTACAATGAAAATGCAAAGGACTAAGCAGCAGCAGGAGAACTTGCTCTACTAGATAAGATTTATTACATGCTACAGTATTAATATAGTGTGGTATTGGCACAAGGATAGACAAATAAGCCAAAGGAACAGAATTCGGAGATAGACTCACAGAAATAGGAATACATGATTTATGACAAAGGTAGTCCTATAGAGAATGGGAAAAGGACAGTCATCTCAATAAACATTAAGAAGTCAACTGGATATTCACATGGAAAAAAAATGAAATTTGACCCCTACCTCACAACACATACAAATACCAACTTCGTATAGAAGTTGGTATTTGAACTTTGTATAGACGCAATCACACAGTATTTAGTCTTTTGCCTTTGGCTTTTCTTGCTCAACATTATGTTTATGTGACATATCTATGGTGCTGCATATATCTGGTGTTAGTTCATTCTTATTGGCTATGTTATATTTCATTCTATGAATATATACATATATCTATATATATATTTTTTTTTGAGATGGAGTCTTGCTCTGTTGCCCAGGCTGGAGTGCAGTGGTGTGATCTCTAGAAAGTAGATCTAAATGGAAAAAGTAAAACAATAAAGCTAGTAGAATATAACATAGGAAACATCTTCATGACCTTGGGGTAGGCAATGATTCCTATCCAGGACACAAAAAAGCGACGCTATAAAGAAAAAGACAACTGTGACCACATTAAAATTAATAACTTCTGTTCATCAAAAGGTACCATTAAAAGAGTAAAAGGCAAGATATAAAGTGGTGGGAGATATTTACATCATGTATAATCAAACACAGGGCTGATACATAGAATATAAAAAGAATTCTTTGAAACCAACAGGAAAAAGATAGACAACTGACTAAGTTTAGCCAAGAAACTTAAACAGGCATGTCACAGAACGCACACATCAGAATAACTAAAATTAAACGGGCTGGCAATAATAACTGGTAAGAATGTGAGAATGCAGAGCAATAGCAACCTTCATACTGTTAGTAGAACTGCAAATCGGTAAAACTACTTTGGAAAATTGGTATATTTACTAAAGTTGAACACAAACATATCCTATTGCTCAGTAATTCCACTCCTATGTATATACCTAAAAGAAATGTGTACATATATTTACCAAAAGTTATACACAGGAACGTTCACAGCAGCATTATGTGTAATAGCTAAAAACTGCAAACAAACCAACTGTCAACAGTAGAAAGGACACTTATAGTAATTAAAATATATAAAGCATAATTTAAAAAATATTCATAGAATGAAGCAGGACACAGTGGGTCACACCTGTAATCCCAGCACTTTGGGAGGCTGAGGCGGGTGGATCACCTGAAGTCAAGAGTTTGAAACCAGCCTGGCCAACATGTTGAAACCCTGTCTCTACTAAAAATACAAAAAATTAGCTGGGCGTGGTGGCGCAGGCCTGTAGTTCCAGCTATTCAGGAGGCCGAGGCAGGAGAGTCGCTTGAATCCGGGAGGCAGAGGTTGCAGTGAGCCGAGATCACACCACTGCACTCCAGCCTGGGCAACAGAGCAAGACTCCATCTCAAAAAAAAAAAATATATATAGATATATGTATATATTCATAGAATGAAATATAACATAGCCAGTAAGAATGAACTAACACCAGATATATGCAACACCATAGATATGTCACATAAACATAATGTTGAGCAAGAAAAGCCAAAGGCAAAAGACTAAATACTGTGTGATTGCGTCTATACAAAGTTCAAAAATAGGCAAAACGAATCCATGGTGCCAAATGTCAGGATGGTATTTATTTTGGGAGAGGAAAAAGAGGCTGGTGATTGGGAAGGGGCAGAGAAGGGGTTCTGAGGTGCTAGTAATGTTCTATTTATTGTCCTAGTAGTGGTTTCACCATTATCAATTTCACCATACTATGCAATCATAGTCATGTAGTTTAATGTGTGTATGTTATATTTCAATTTTGTTTTAAAGTAAGAAATAATCAAATGTTTGATAAATGAAAGAATGAGCTATTAAATCCAGAACAAACTGGTCAAAGATGTTAAATAGCTGAAAGTAGATAAAATGAAAACAAGCACAGGGAAAGAAAAAGACACACACATGCACTTACATCTATTTCTTAGGGTGGGAATGTTTACTGTTACACAAGTCTAAACGTAGCGTATCATAGGAAGGAATGAAACTAAAATGTGAGTAGAATAATTATAGTATATTATAGCCAGGGAGGTACTTGCTATATTGGTCTAGGGAGAAAGTATGAGAAAAAAAAAGTGGGATAGCTTATATGGAAGAGGCTTCGGGCCTTTAAAGGGAGCTTCCTGATAACATCTCAGAAGTATATCTCTTTATAGCCCTGCTCCTGAGCCATCACCTCTTACTTACCTGAACACAGGCCTCTAGTCAGCTCTCTGTCAACCATCCAGGGCTCTTTTCCTTGTTCCAATAAGGAGATCACAGCTGGCTTAGAAGTGGAAAGTCCTGCTCACAAGAAAAGACATGGGACGTGGTTATGCTGTGGGCTCCCCAGAAATCAGATCCAGTCCCTTAGTGATCAAAGAAGAGATACCACTACAAGAAGGACTAGAGAAAGATGGAGAAGATGAAGCTTCAGCTATAGCCCATTGGAGCTGCCCACTTCCAACTCTTCCATTCTATTTCAACTCACACCATTCCTTAGGGAACAGGGAGCAGAAATTCAGCTGGTTACATGAAGCAAATAATTCACAATGGAGAAAGGAGACATTTCCAAGGGCAGACTCTGAATGTTGGGGAATAGTTATCCTTACCCACTGAAACCAGGTTGCTGAAATTCTCCAACATCACTTCTTTGTATAAATTCATCTGACCAGCGTCCAGGCATTCCCATTCTTCTTGAGAGAAGTCTATGGAAACATCCCTGAACATCACAGGCCCCTGAAACAACAAACATGCTTTCACAATGAAAGGAGAAAAGAAAAAGATGGTGGTAGAGGTGGCAAGAAAGGACACAGTAAGCAAAATTAAAGAGGGTGAATCCTATCATATCAGAAGATACACATCCTGTGTACAAAGGGATATACAAATAGACTGGACTTTTCCAGTGATATGAAATAGCATGCATTCAGCTCAATTAGTGAGTTTCTTCCCCCTCCCCCCTTTCCCTTTATGCCCCAAGAGAGGGGAAAATGGGAGGGGCTTCCAAACACACCTTATAATACATGGAGTAAAAATTCAGAATATCAGGGGAAAACAAAAATGAAAGTTTCTAAAAGCTTCCAGGAAGAAAACACAGATCACATAAGTTTTCAGGAATCAGAATGGCAATAGACTTCTCAATAGCATCATTTGAAATAAGAAAAAAACAAGCAATTCCTTTAATATTATAAAGGAAAATAAATTCTGACCTAGAATTCTATAGCCAGTCAGATTACTAAGCCACTATGAAGATTAAATCAAGACAATTTTAAATCTGCAGGGAATGATAAAAGTATTTCCAATGTGGCTTTTCTTAGGAAGCTACTGGGCTGCATGTTCCATCAAAACTAAAAAAGGTACTATATTAAGAAACTGGAAAACTAACATGAAAATGGTGATGAAAGTGTCGGTATAATTATAAACGGCAAATCCTAGAACATCATCCGGCAGCAGACTGAGAGAACAGCATCTAGAAACAGAAGAAGTGAGGACTACAGGAAAGACATCTCCAAAGAAAACTAAGGAGCTAGTATGTTTGATCATGTAGAAAATATTGACAGGCAACTGACAGCAATGTTAGAGAATTTGAAAAAAATAGCGACACATACATAAAATCAGGCAAAAGAAGAAACAAGGCAATTTGCTCTGAGAAAAATACAAATTGTACTAGAAAGAATCCAGAATCTGGTGTTTTACTTGGCTCACATTAACAATGTCTGCAAGGTCCTAATCACAGGGATAGCAATGATTGAAAGAAAAATTATGAGCTGAGCCCGGTGGCTCATGCCTGTAGTCCCAGCACTTTGGGAGGCCGAGGCAGGAGGATCACGAGGTCAGGAGTTCAAGACCAGCCTGGCCAACATGATGAAACCCCGTGTCTACTTAAAAATTAGCTGGGCGTGGTGGTGCACGCCTGTAATCCTAGCTACTCGGGAGGCTGAGGTAGAGAATCACTTGAACCTGGGAGGCAGAGGTTGCAGTGAGCCAAGATCATGCCATTGCACTCCAGCCTGGGCAATAGAGTGAGACTCTGTCTCAAAAAAAAAAAAAAAAAAAAAGAAAAAGAAAGAAAGAAAAGAAAAATTGTGATATAATTCTATTGCGTGGACAAAAAATGAGGACTGTGGTATGGGAAATCTCAATCCATAGTTACCTGCCTAGAAATCACTGGAAAATATGTATCAAAAAATAGCAATATAGGAATATTAATTAGAAATATAGGAAAAATGCTAAGAGAAACAGCAAAAAGAGTAGCCACCTAAGGGGAGTAGGATTGGGTAGTGGGACAATGCCCTGCCATTTTTCATGTCTTTTAACATTTCTTGAAATTTTTTTTTTTTTTTTTGAGATGGAGTTTCACTCTTGTTGCCCAGGTTGGAGTGCAGTGGCACGATCTCAGCTCACTGCAACCTCCACCTCCTGGGTTCAAGAGATTCTCCTCCTTCAGCCTCCCGAGTAGCTGGGATTACAGGCGCCGGTCACCACACCCAGCTAATTTTTGTATTTTTAGTAGAGACAGGGTTTCACCATGCTGGTCAGGCTGGTCTCAAACTCCTGACCTCAAGTGATCCACCTGCCTCAGCCTCCCAAAGTGCTGGGATGACAGGCGTGAGCCACCGCGCCTAGCCCATTTCTTGAATTTTTAAAATGCGAAACGGGTTAAACATAAACTTAAAGTATCACTTAGACAACAGCATACTTTAAATTTCTTGGAAATTATAATTCTTATAAGACTGTCATAAGAATTATTCCCTATTAACATAAACAAATTCAACTTTTATACTCTTATGGTAGCAGAAATTTCCACAATATAAATACTACTGAATGAATCTTTCATTTCAGACATTTTCTTAGGCAAAAATACTTTTAAGACCCTTTCCAGATATGCAGGCCCTTCCCCATACCTTGCCCTATGCATCTCTTCCATTTTGCTGTTCCTTAGTTGTATCCTTTGTAATAAAACTATAATCAGGCCAGGTGCGGTGGCTCATGCCTGTAATCCCAGCACTTTGGGAAGCCAAGGCAGGTGGATCACCTGAGGTCAGGAGTTTGGGACCAGCCTAGCCAACATGGAGAATCCCCATCTTTACTAAAAATACAAAAAATAGCCAGGTGTCGTGGCACATGCCTGTAATTCCAGCTACTCAGGAGGCCGAGGCAGGAGAATTGCCACCCGGGAGGTGGAGGCTGCAGTGAGCCGAGATTGTGCCATTGCACTCCAGCCTGGATAACAGAGTGAAACGCCATCTCAAAACCAACAAACAAACAAACCAACAAAAAAGCAAAACTATAATCATAAGTATAGTGCTTTCCTGAGTTCTATATGTTATTCAAATGAATTATTGAACCTGAAGGAGAGTTACGGGAACCTCTCAATTTTGGCTGGCTAGGCAGAAGTGCAGTGCCTTAGACTTGTGGCTGGTGTCTGAAGCAGGTACAGTCTTGTGGGACTGAGTCTTTTTTTTTCTTTCTTTGAGACTGAGTCTACTCTATCACTCAGGCTGGAGTGCAGTGGTGCGATCTCAGCTCCCTGCAACCTCTGCCTCCCAGGTTTAAGCAATGCTTCTGCCTCAACCTCCTGAGTAGCTGGGACCACAGGTGCACACCACCACACCCAGCTAATTTTTGTATTTTTAGTAGAGATGTAGGTTCACCATGTTGGCCAGGCTGTTCTCAAACTCCTGACCTCAAGTGATCCGCCCATCTTGGCCTCCCAAAGTCCTGGGATTATAGGCATGACCAGCTGGGACTGAGCCTCTTAACTAATGGTGTGTGTGTTAACTCTGGGTAGTGTCAGAATTCAGTTAAGTTACAGGACACTCAGTGTCCCAAGAATTTTGTTTATAAAAGGATACACATTCCCAATTGATAGGAGAAATGAGGGTACTTCTCCTTCACCTTAGGACAAGCAAGAGGGCCCCTTTAGACTCCAGGGTCCAAAGTGCAATGATGAGATACTTTGGAATAATTTTTGCTGTATTCTCTGGAGCTTAGTGGGCACAAAGATTAGTACCTATTCCCCTCTTTGGACTAGATGTGGACCCAATAAAGGGACAAAGTGACCTCAACAAAGGAATGGATCACGGAATGCAGAAGTGTATGACAGATATCATAAGTAGCCATTTCAAGGATACGTGCTGTGCATATCCCAGGAAACGTAATTAGAGGTTTCCAGCAGGGGCTTCTCTGAGAAACTCTTAATGGTGTCTCCTAACAAAGGAGTGTTGAACATTCATCAAGGCAAAACAGACCAATACCAAAACAAGTCAAGAAAGACTTTTCTTTTCCTTACCTCCTTTTCCCTACCCCTGCTCTAATCTCATAGGATCCAGAGACTGACTTAGGCAGGAGAAATAGAAGCTCAGGGCGAGGAAATCAAGAAGCTTAATTATGTCCCTCTTTCATACTGTAAGCTTGAAGCAATTCTGAGCTAAGAGAAGAGGCTTTAAATGAAACTCACATATTATTACAGTGAACTAGAGGTTGTAATTAGTAAAATGAGACTAAATTGTGACTGAAAACAATCAAAGTATATCAAAGAGTGATAAAAATTATAGTCTGTACCAGTTCTTATCCAGGGCAACAAAAAAATTAACCCACAGAAAGGGTTGAGAGTAGAAATTATGAGGGAAAAAATTTTTCTTTTGCTTGCTTCATATGGAATCCTGCTTATTTCAAAATGCTGATCACAAGCAGTTTTGGTTTTTCAGGTACACGGTCACATCATCTATAAAGTGATAATCTTATGCCCTCTTTTGTAATTTTTAACCTAGTTTTTTTCTTATGTGTTTTGGTTAATATCTATAAAACAATGTTAAATAACATGGTAATGTGGTATATCCTTGTTTTACTTCTAATTTTCAAATATTTTGATGTTTCAAATATTTCCTGATTAAACATTAGATTAACTTCTGAAAACAAACTTTATTTCTTTTTTTTTTTTTTTTTTTGAGACGGAGTCTCGCTCTGTCGCCCAGGCTGGAGTGCAGTGGCGCAATCTCGGCTCACTGCAAGCTCCGCCTCCCGGCTTCACGCCATTCTCCTGCCTCAGCTTCTCCGAGTAGCTGGGACTACAGGTGCCCGCCACCACGCCCGGCTAATTTTTTTTTGTATTTTTAGTAGAGACGGGGTTTCACCGTGGTCTCGATCTCCTGACCTCGTGATCCGCCCGCCTCGGCTTCCCAAAGTGCTGGGATTACAAGCGTGAGCCACCGCGCCCGGCATTTCTTTTAAAATTTATTGTCGGCCGGCACAGTGGCTCATGCCTGTAATCCCAGCACTTTGGGAGGCCAAGGTGGGCAGATCACCTGAGGTTGGGAGTTCAAGACCAGCCTGACCAGCATGGAGAAACCCCGTCTCTACTAAAAATACAAAAATTTAGCCGGGCGTAGTGGCACATGCCTGTAATCCCAGCTACTCGGGAGGCTGAGGCGGGAGAATCGCTTGAACCCAGGAGGTGGAGGTTGTGGTGAGCCCAGATCATGCCATTGAGCTCCAGCCTGGGAAACAAGAGTGAAACTCCGTCTCAAAAAAAAAAAAATTTATTGTCTACTACAGTATACTACATGTCCCTAGTTATTCCCATTAATACTGGGCAACAATCTTCTCTATAGAAATGAGAAGTGTAACTAGAGACTGATGCGAGAGGGGATGCAGATATTCTATTTGGGCTTTGGCACAAGAGAGGGAAGACTCAGTCCTCTTTAAAAGAAATTCAGATAGACAGGCCTTACACAAAATACTTAGTTAGACTTATTCTTATCCTGATTTTCTCTGCACCTATACCAAACACATACAATTTAAAAATTGAGAGTAGGCCCACTCAGAGTTCCAAATTTACACCTTGAGAAAACATTGTCACTATTCTGAGTCCTCTATCCTAGTATGTATCCTCTAATTTTCAGATAAAATGATCCCTGGTGAATGGATAACCTTACAATTTAGTGAGTTCCCCAAGATTAGAAGTGTTGAAACACAAATTGAATAAAGATATTTTTATTATCACTTGGAGGAAGAATCCAAAAACTCTGTAGTTGCCTACCATGCCCACTGCCCCTCCTGAGATGAGGCAAGGTTCTTTTGATTGCTTTGATTTCAGCTATAAGTATCAACTCTAAAAACCAAAAAGAGATAAGACACAGAAAAGAAGAAGAAATTCTAACATATGTTTAGTTAGAACCTGAGAAGGAAAGGGGGAGAGAATGATACAGGGGCTTTTTGAAGGCATAATGACTGAAGATTTTCCTGAACTAATAATAGACATCCATCCATAAATTTTAAAACTCTACAAATCCCAAGCAGATAAATAAAACACATTTCTATATCTTACACTAAAATTACAGAAAGCCAAAAACAAAACAGTCAGAGGAAGACAAGGCAGATTACCATCAAGGGAGAAGAGCTAATCAAGACTGTATGATACTGGCACAGGAATATACAAAATCAATGGAAGAGAATAAAGAGTTCATAAATATACCCATGCACATATAGACACTAGGTATATTTGAAGACCAATGAGAACACAATAGATCTTCCAATATATGGTATTGATAAACTGGGTATTAATAAGGAGGGGGGAATCTGTATATGTATACTCCTACCTCATAACATATACAAAAACCAGTTGCAACTATATAAAATATCTAAACATGAAAGTGAAACTTATGGCTTTAAGCATAAATATAGGAGAGTATCTGCATGACCTTGGGACAGGGAAGGATTTATTTAAAAAGATACAAAAAGCACTAACCATAAAGAAAAAATATTGATAAACTCAGCTTTTTAAAAATTAGAACTTATCATAAAATCATCTTACAGGAAGTGATGAAATAGTCCAAATAGTAGGAAAACATAATCAATAAAGGACTGAGATCCAGATTATATAAATAACTCATACGAATCAATAAGAGCTATTCCAAGAGAAAAATGAGTAAAGATTTGAACTGACATGTCACAAAAGATGACTAAAAACCAATAAACATATGGAATATGTTCAATTTTTTTTTTTTTTTTTTTTTTTTTTTTGAGACGGAGTCTCGCTCTGTCGCCCAGGCTGGAGTGCAGTGGCGCAATCTCGGCTCACTGCAAGCTCCGCCTCCCGGGTTCACGCCATTCTCCTGCCTCAGCCTCTCCGATTGCTGGGACTACAGGCGCCCGCCACCACGCCCGGCTAATTTTTTGTATTTTTAGTAGAGACGGGGTTTCACCGTGGTCTCGATCTCCTGACCTCGTGATCCGCCCGCCTGGGCCTCCCAAAGTGCTGGGATTACAAGCGTGAGCCACCGCGCCCGGCCCAATATGTTCAATTTTATTATTAATCACAGAAACCCAAATTCAAACCTGTGGGGGTGGGCAGGTGTAAGTACAGATATATATTCAAATGAGGATTTAGAAGTCTGGCATGTCTGATTTGAAAAAAAGTATATACCATAGTTTTTGCAAACATCAAAAATGTATTTCCCAAGACCATTTGATGACATGGGAGAATATTTATGACACTTTTTTTTGCAAAAATGTAGAACATCAAATGGTAAATGAAATAAAATTTGTTTTTTGACAAATAATGAAAATACATTAAAATATTAACACTAGTTATCTGAGTGGTCAAATTTTATTTTTTCTTGGTAATGCCGTGTTTTTGAGATCTCTAAATTAATCATCCTTTTATTTTTAAATTAGAATAAATATTTGAGAAGAAAATTCAGCAAGCATAAGTGGAACAACCATCTTTTTCTGTGATGGGAAAATTATAGGGACCTATAATTAAATGACATTCCTTTATTAAGCAAGAATTTTCAGAAGAAAAAGAGGAAACCCCAACACACCTTGGATACTGCTTGCAGGAGTTCATCATGCATTCTTTCCTCCTCTTCTGGGTGACACCTGGAGAAAGGTAAAATTGGGAGAGGGAAGAGTAACTGTGAGACACCAGGTTTTTCTTGGTACCCAGATTAGTCAAGTAAGAGGTCTTCCCTAGCCCCATTACCCACCACACACGAGGAATGGAGATCAGAGGAGAATGGGGCATCCTGTCCAATTCCAGTGGCTCAGAGGAAAGGTTGTGTTCACTGCTGTCCAGGGTTGGAATCTGACCAGACCTCAGAGAGGTTTCCTAGAGACAGAGTTCTGGAGTCACAATCGCACAGTTGACGGGACCCCATACTCATACACAGAATGCCACATACATTTAGGGACAGTCACACTTAAATCAAGGCGACATGCACGTCTCACCTGCCCACAAGGAGCCACACACGGCAACACAGTTACAATCACATACGCACCATAGGAAACACACAATTACAGCTGCACAATCGTAGGCACCCCACACTGTCGCAGAGTCACAATCACACATCACCACGGGAACACACAGCCACAACCTCCACAGTGACAGGTATCCCATATCCGCACATAAGCCGCAGTGTTATTATCTCCCAGACAATTTCACAACCTCCCTCTTTTTTAGGGGGTGGGGGGGTGGGGCGGGGACAGAGTCTTGCCCTGTCGCCAGGCTGGAGTGCAGTGGCGCGATCTCGGCTCACTGCAACCTACGCCTCCCGGGTTCAAGTGATTCTCCTGCCTCAGCCTGCGAGTAGCTGGGACTACAGGCGCGCGCCACCATGCCTAGCTAATTTTTGTATTTTTTTTTTTTTGAGACGGAGTCTTGCTCTGTCGCCCAGGCTGGAGTGCAGTGGCGCAATCTCGGCTCACTGCAAGCTCCGCCTCCCGGGTTCACGCCATTCTCCTGCCTCAGCCTCTCCGAGTAGCTGGGACTACAGGCGTCCGCCACCACGCCCGGCTAATTTTTTTGTATTTTTAGTAGAGACGGGGTTTCACCGTGGTCTCGATCTCCTGATCTCGTGATCCGCCCTCCTCGGCCTCCCAAAGTGCTGGGATTACAAGCGTGAGCCACCGCGCCCGGCCTAATTTTTGTATTTTTAGTAGAGATGGGGTTTCACTATGTTGGCCAGGATGGTCTCGATCTCTTGACCTCGTGATCCGCCCGCCTCGGCCTCCCAAACACGACCTCACCCTTTCAGGCCGCTCCGCCCTAGGGGCCCAAGGCGCCAGCTCCCCATCGGCCTTCGATATCCTTACCTAAGCCCCTTCGAGTCATCCCGGATGGGAACTTGCAACCTGAGCCAGTTCTCCTGGGGACCAAAATATCTCACCTCCCAGATCTAAGGGTCCCGCCAGGAGTGACGAAACGTTCGAATTCCTGCGAGAAAAGTGGCAGGCCACCAGGCCCTCTGGGAAATGTAGTTCAGAGCGGGACCCACGCCGATTCCTGTCAGCTCCTCCCCTGGGCCCACCCGAAACGGCTGCTCCCTCAACTCTCAACATCCAGCCGAGCCTCGGAGTTGCGGGTCGCCGTAGCGCTGCGCAATAGAGATGAGCCTCCCGGGGAACCTGGCCCAAGCCTCACCCTCACACAGGAAAGCAGATGTGTTCTGGCCGGAAGTTGAGTGGGGCCGCGGGGCCTGCTGGGAGGTGTTGTCCTCGGAAACGTCGCGGGCGCGGAGGGATGGTTCGGCGCTTTAGGCGTCTGTTACAGACCTATCTGCGGGTCGCCTTCACCTAGCATCTCAGAAACTGCGCGCGGGATGAACATTCGGGTGTTTCCGGCAGGTGACGCTGCCGAGTCCCCGCAGCAGGGGACGAGCAAGGGACTCGTGGTTGACGGGACACGGATCCTCTAAGGCCCAGAGTGTCCCGAGTAGCGGCAGTGGGGAGTGCTCAGAGTACGCTAATGGTGAGTGGTTGCAGTTGATGGGACAAAAAACTGTGATGGGAGTTAGTGTGGGTGTGTGGTTGTGTGTGTGAGTGTGACGGCACGAATAATCTGATGGGGCGATTGTGATGTTTGGTTGCGCGTGATTATGATGAAATGTGTGATATGTGTGTGATTGTGATTAAGGCTGTAGTGAGTGTGAACGTGGCGAAGTGTGCGTGATTGTAATATGTCTAGTAGTTCTTGTCTTGAGCTGGCTTTTCTGTAGCATTTGGCATAGTTGCTTACGGCTTGAAAAACACTTATTTTCTACTGATCCTCCCTCCTTGTTGGCCACTCCTCTGTACTCTCCTTTGCTGTTTTTTTTACCCTAGTAGCCCTTGGCCCTTTGTAGTTTTCCATTATTCCTTGGTGAACTTTTCAGGTTCATTGTTGTCTTATGACTTGCTGCTTTTATGTATATTAGTTAGCTATTGCCATGATGATAATTATGTCTAAAAACCACCCCTGAACTCAATGCCATACAACAGCAAGTCCTTATTCTCCTGTTCACAGGCTTGCGCACTGACTGTATTCAGCTGATCTAGGTGGGGCTTGGCTGAGTGGATAGGCTGCATGACGAGTTAAGATCTGCTCCGCATATGTTCTTTCAGGGTCTCAGGCCAAAAGGACATTTGTTGCCAGGGCATGCTCTGCTCCTGATGGGTCACCAGAACACAAGAGAGATTACCTCAACCAGAGCAAGTCACATGGCTAAGCCTAAAATCAATTATGCCCACAGTTGGAGAGCAAAGTTACCTGGCAAAGAGTATGAATAATAATCTATTAGAGGGTGTGAGGAATTGGACTAAAATTCCAGTGTACCACCTTAAGAAACATACCTCTTTATCCTGGTGAATGCCTTTTAGTCCGAGTTCTCTTTTATCTGATAATATTGCTTTTCAAGTTTTATTGTATTTCTTAAGAATTTCATTTTCTAACCCCCTTGTGTCTTTATGTTTCAGATCTGTGTCTTGTAAAGAGCATATTGCTGGGCTTACATCCGTTTATCTTGTTTGACTGTTATTTTAATAGGTGAGTATAATTCAGTGGCACTTATCATGATTGTTCATAAAAAATGTTTTATTTTCTATTGTGCCTTAAACATTTTTGACTGACATATAATAGTTGCACATATATCTTTTTTTATTGTGCAAATTCACCTTATCCCTTTTTCTCCCCTAGTTTGGTTTCTGCTATTATCCTTTTATTTTTAATATGCATGCTTAACAAAACTCAACCTTAAAACTTTAAAATACTTGAACTCCAAAATATCCGCCAATTTCTGTGTTATTCTTGTCTGATATATTATTTTCTTCTAGTTTTTGTTGTTGTTGTTTTGTTTTGTTTTTTTGAGATGGAGTCTTGCTCTGTCGCCCAGGCTGGAGTGCAGTGGCACGGTCTCAGCTCACTGCAAACTCTGCCTCCCGAGTTCAAGCGATTCTCCTGCCTCAGCCTCCTGAGTAGCTGGGACTACAGACGCGCCACCACGCCCGGCTGATTTTTTGTACTTTTAGTAGAGACAGGGTTTCACCATGTTAGCCACTGTGGTAGATCTCCTGACTGTGTGATTTTTCCACCTCAGCCTCCCAAAGTGCTGGGATTACAGGCGTGAGCCACCGCGCCCAGCCTATTCTCTTCTAGTTTTAAATCCCCAAATTATTAGTAGTAGCTCATTTATTCTATATACAGTTCGTATCCAGGAGGGGTTGGTTTCAAGACCCCCCATGGATACCAGAATCCACAGATGTTCAAGTCCCTACATCCTTCTGTATACATTAAATAATCTCTAGATTATTTGTAATACCTAATACAATGTAAATGCTATGTAAATCATTGTTACACTTTATTGTTTAGGGAATAATGAGAAAAAAATCTGTACTGTACGTGTTCAGTACAGACACAACTATAGTAGGCCTAACTATATTTTTTATCTGAGGCTGTTTGAATCTGAGGATGCAGAACCCGTGGATAAGGAGGACCAGCTGTATACATACATGTATATTTAATTGTGGTAAAATACACAGCATAGAATTTACCATCTAAACCATATATAAGTGTACAGTTCAGTGGCATAAAGTACATTCACATTGTTATGGTACCATCACCACCATCCATCCAGAGAACTCTTCTTCTTGCAAAACAGAAACCCAGTACCTATCAAACAATAACTCTGTACTCCCTCTTTCCCCCGGCCTATGGCATCTACCATTCTACTTTCTGTCTCTGAATTTGACTATTCTAAATACTTCATATAAGCAGAATCATATATTGTTTGTCCTTTTGTGACCCTGATTTAACTTAGCATAATGTCCTCAAGATTCATCCATGTTAGCATGTATTGGAATTTCCTCCTTTTTTAAGGCTGAATGATAAGTATGTCACATATGGATAAATATTTTATCAACTTATTCATCATTGGACACTTGGTCTGCTTCTACCTTTTGGCAATTGCAAGCGACACCGCTACAAAGATGGGTATACAACTATCTGAGTCCCTGCTTTCAGTTTTTTATATATACATGTGGTAATGTCTGTTTTTAATCTTTGATTGTCATAGTGTTTTTGATAATGACTGAACCATTTTATCAGCATATTTTTGAGCACCTACTATGAATATCAAAAACAGACAAAAATAAGTCCTTGTTTTCACGGAGTTTATGTTGAGGGGGGTGGGTGGACAGTATACATAACTAAATTATAGTCATGTGCCATATATGTATGGACTATATACATATACGACAGTGGTCCTGTAAGACAGTGGTCCCCAGCCTTTTTGGCACCAGGGACTGGTTTTGTGGAAGACAATTTTTCCAGGGTCTGGGGGATGGGAGGGTTATGGTTTCAGGATGAAACTGTTGTCCCTCAAATCATCAGGCATTAGATTCCTATAAGGAACAAGCAACCTATATCCCTCGCATGCACAGTTCAAAAGAGGGTTCACACTCCTGTAAGGCTGTGATGCCACCACTGATCTGACAGAAGGTGGAGCTCAGGCGGTAATGCTTGCTCACCTGCTGCTCACTTCCTGCTGTGTGGCCTGGTTCCTAACCAGGAACCAGTACGGTACCAGTACGGTACCAGTACCGGTACGTGGCCCAGGGGTTGAGGACCCCTGCTGTAAGATTATAATGGAGCTGAAAAATTCCTGTCACCTAGTGACTTTCTAGCGAATATAACACTGTAGCACAATACCATTACTCGTGTTTGCAGTGATGCTGCTGTAAACAAACCTACTCTGCTGCCAGTCATATAAAAGTATAACATAAAATTATGTACAGTACATAATACTTGGTAATGATAATAAATATGTTACTGGTTCATGTGCCTACTATACTATACTTTTTATCGTTACTTTGGAGCATATGCCTATTTATTTAAACAAAGTTAACTGTAAAACAGCCTCAGGTCCTTCAGGAGGTATTCCAGAAGAAGGCATTGTTGTCATAGAATGTGATAGCTCTGTGTGTGTTATTGTCCCTGAAGATCTTCCAGTGGGGCCAGATGTGGAGGTGAAAGACAGTACTAATGATCCTGGACACTGTGTAGGCCTAGGCTAATGGATGTTTGTGTCTTAATTTTTAACAAGAAAGTTTAAAAAGTTAAAAAAAAATTTTTAAGAAGATAGCTTATAGAATAAGGATATAAAGAAAGAAAATATTTTTGTACAGCTATACAATGCATTTTAAGCTATGTGCTACTACAAGAGTCAAAAAGTTTTAAAAAATTGAAAAGCTGGCTGGACGCAGTGGCTCACCCCTATAATCCCAGCACTTCGGGAGGCCGAGGCGGGTGGATTACAGGAGGTCAAGAGTTAGAGACCCGGCTGACCAACATGGTGAAACCCCGTCTCTACTAAAAATACAAAAATTAGCCGGGCGTGGTGGCAGACGCCTGTAATCCCAGCTACTTGGGAGGCTGAGGCAGGAGAATCACTTGAACCCAGGAGGCTTAGGTTGCAGTTAGCCAAGATGGTGCCATTACTCCAGCCTGGGTGACGGAGTGAGACTCCATCTCAAAAAAGAAAAAAATGAAAAGCTTATAAAGTAACAAAGTTATAGTAAGCTAAGGCTAATTCAACAATTTGAAGAAATAAAAATTTTGTAAATTTAGTGTAGCCTAAGTGTACAGTGTTTATGAAGTCTACAGTAGTGTACAGTAGTGTCCTAGGCCTTTGCATTCACTCACCACTCACTCACTCACAGCAACTTCCAGTTCTGCAAGTTTCATTCATGGTAAGTGCCCTTTACCAGTGTACCATTTTTTATCTTTTATGCTGTATTTTTACCATTTCTCTCCTGTGTTTAGGTATGTTTAGATATATAAACACTTACCTTCGTATTGCAGTTGTCTACAGTATTCAGTACAGTAACATGCCATACAGGTTTGTAGCCTAGGAGCAATAGGCTATACCATATAGCATAGGTGGGTAGTAGGCTATACCATCCACATTTGTGTAAGTACACTTATATTTGCACAATGATGAAATTGCCTAATGACACATTTCTCAGAGCATATCTCTGTTGCAAAGTGATGCATGACTGTATATATTAATAGTTTGTTAGAAAGTGATCACTGTCGGCCAAGCATGGTGGCTCATGCCTGTAATCCCAGCACTTTGAGAGGCCGAGGCCGGCAGATCACCTGAGGTCAGGAGTTCAAGACCAGGCTGACCAACATGGAGAAATCCCATCTCTACTAAAAATACAAAATTAGCCGGGCTTGGTGGCGCATGCCTGTAATCCCAGCTACTCAGGAGGCTGAGGCAGGAGAATCACTTGAACCCAGGAGGCGGAGGTTGCAGTGAACTGAGATTGTGCCATTGCACTTCAGCCTGGGCAACAAGAGCGAAACTCCATCCAAAAAAAAAAAAGAAAGAAAGTGATCACTGTCATGAAAAAAAAAGTGAGCGTGTGAGGGGTATTAGGAGGATATCTCAAGCATAGCACTTCTCAAAACTTATTATAACTGAATGTTTTCTGTTTTATTTGTTCTATCATACAGGGCAAAAATTAGTCTATTTTGTTACATATATTTTTTTTTACCCTTTGCCTAATAAAGACTCATAGCAGCTGCTAAATTCATATATCTTAATAGTCATTTCATATATTCATCCAATATTATTGTGACATGAGTATAATTGTCATTTCAGTTGAAGAGTCTTGGAATTCTAAATTGCAATTCTGCCTTAACTCAGTCGTCAAGATAATACAGAAATGGAATGGAATAGCTGATCTTTGAATGAAACTCTCTTTTATGCCAAATTTGGGGTTGCTACAAATCTGGGTGTTTTTTGACTCAGGTTTATATCTGTCACCTCATCGAGCATACAACTTTAGACACACAGAAGATATCTGAAGAACAGATAGGTAAACATCACTTGGTTTACACCTCTGGTCAGTGTGTCCAGAGTGTATGAATTACAAATAAGGAAGATTAGTGTTTGAGGCTGTATTATCTATTAGTGTATAATAAATTACCTCAAAAACTAGTGGCTTAAACAACAATAAACATTATCTCACAGTTTCTGTGGGAAGTGTCTTCACTGGGTATTTTGGCTTGGGTATCTCATGAAGTTGCAGTCAAGATGTGAGCAGGGCTGCAGTCATCAGAAGGCTGGGCTGGGGCTGGAGGATTCACTTCCAAGATAGCTGGCTTCCAAGTTAGTGTTAGCTGTCAACAGGAGGCCTCTCCCTAGGGCTGGTTGAGTGTTGTCATGGTATGGCAGCTGGCTTCCCTCGACGTCCATGATCCCAATGTGCAAGACAGAGGCCCTAATGTCTTTTATAACCTAACCTTAGAAGTCACACACCATCATTTCTGCAGTATCCTATTGGTTATGCAGGTCAAAGGTACTCAGGGTGGGAGGGATCTACAAAGGCATGAATACCAGAAGATGGTGATCACTGGGGGCCATCTTGGAAGCTGGTTATCACAGGGAGCCAATGAGAAGGCACCAGGTAAATTAGATTTATATCCTAATCCACAGGTCCTGGCTCCACAAGGATAAAACACATCTGCAGTGCAAATAGAAGTCTGAGGAACAGGTGTCTATCATGGAAGGAGACCTGACCTGAGACCTGCCTTAGAGGCTGGAGAGTCCTGAAAGAGAGTGGACCCTGGAGTTGCTGGAGCTTGTCTTGACCCTTCTGCCCAGAGCAGGCAGGGTCTGAATGACATCTTAATCTTCAGTGATCAGCAATAGCTGTGTGACAATGGAGCGTTTGAGCCACATGATGGAAAGGAAAGGTGAGGTGGCTCATAGGTGGAGCTTAGGATAGAAAGGCTCTACATTTGGGGACAGTGAAAAGAAATTTATTACTCCTACTGAGAAAGGTCACATGTGTTAATTGACTGTGCAGGGGAGACATTTGTTTTTAATCATATTCATTTGACTATTTGATTTTTTAAAATAAATTTTGAAATGCAATTTTTATTTCTTAAAGAGTATATTTAAGTATATCTTTAAATGCTGTACTATTACATAAACAAAAGCTTCCTGTTCCAGCCATCTTCGTTCCCTGTACCCATTCCTGAAAGGCAACCACTTTGAATATTTTTGTCTCAATATTCTGGTATTCACCTCCTTTTTTCTAAATAACATTCTTATACTGCTAATGCTTGATTTCTCAGTTTTAGATATTTCCTGTTGATTTTTGATAATGAAGTTAAGGATTTAGCTCTCTTTCACCACCTAACCCCTTCCGTTTTACCTCCACCCCAACACACTCTTCTCCTTGCCCTTCTTTCTAATATGGTATTATTTTTTGGAGGTTGAAGGTTGACCAGATGTCAGGATCTGTAAGCATTTTCTTTTGGGCTAGTCAGTTTCCCCAGCAAGAAGTCCTAGATTTTGCTTGAGAAGTACAAGCCAGAACTCCTGCTTTTTGGGAGACAAACGAAAGAAGTGAGCATGTTGGGCACCTCATCTTGCAATATGAGAACTTTAATTCTTTTCTCTCTGCATCGCTTCAACCCCACCTTTATCTGCATCTGGTAGGCCTGAAATCCAGAGCTTGTATTCAGTATATCTAGAGAAAGAATCTTTAATTTTTTTCTGTTGCCAATGTGAGGGAAATGTGACTATGCCATGTTGGGTGAAAGAAAACATCAGGTGGTTTTAACATCTTTTTATGACATCTTACATTCGGTTTTATGTTTTTCATCCCTACTCCCAAACTCTAGTCCACAGAATTAATGAGTAGCTCCATTCCTGAACCTTTCTAGGGTCCTGTTATGGCTTCCCCACCCTCCTTCCACCTTCACTTAAGCTTCAGCTTTCTCTGGTTAAGTTAGATACAACTCATTTGTCTGCTCTCTAGCTTCCCACATTTTGTTGACAGCTCTTATCTGTGGAAATCTTCTATATTCCTTGTCCTTATGAGTTTTAGCCTCCTTTTTTCCTTTATTAACATTATGATTGGTTTGGGAGAGAGTGGAAGTACTAATAAATGCAGGTATTCAGGCTTTTATTTTTAAACAAAAGGCCCTGAATTTTTTAGGGTAAAAAATAAATCAAGTTTTTTAAAAATGTCTTTAGAATCATGACTGTATTGCATTCTATCATATGAATGTTCCACATTACCTATAGCCAGTCTCTGATGAAGGTTTTTTTCTAAATTCTTTTTTTTTGTGGGGAGATAGAGTCTTGCTCTGTTGCCCAGGCTGGAGTGCAGTGGTGTGATCTCGGCTCACTGCAACCTGTGCTTCCTGGGTTCAAGCAGTTCTCCTGCCTCAGCCTCCCAAGTAGCTGGGACTACAGGCACGCGTCACCGTGCCTGGTGAATTTTTGTATTTTTAGTAGAGACGGGGTTTTGCCATATTGGCCAAGCTGGTCTCGAACTCCTGACCTCGTGATCCACCCGCCTTGGCCTCCCAAAGTGCTGGGATTACAGGCGTGAGCCACTGTGCCTGGCCCTAAATTCTTTATGGTTAAAAAATAACATTTTAGGCCAGGTGCGGTGGCTCATGCCTGTAATCCTAGCACTTTGGGAGGCCGAGGCAAATGGATCACTTGAGGTCAGGAGTTCGAAACCAGCCTGGCCAACATGGTGAAACCCCTTCTCTACTAAAAATACAAAAAAGTTAGCCAGGCGTGGTGGTGGATGCCTATAATCCCAGCTACCCCGGAGGCTGAGGCAGGAGAATTGCTTGAACCTGGGAGGCAGAGGTTGCAGTAAGTGGGGATCAGGCCACTGCACTCCAGCCTGGACAGCAGAGTGAGACTCCATTTCAAAAAAAAAAAACGAAAAAAAAAAACATTTTAAAGATCATCCCAATCTTTAAATTTTTGGGGTATCTATTATTATGTACTTAAGATAAACTTCCTGTTAGAAATAAAACAGCAAGATTCTAGGGAGATAAAATATTGCCAGTAGATTCATTGGGAACTGCATACTTAGCCCTCCATAAATCCCAGGTCTTATAGCCACCTGCTACTGAAGATTTCTATATTCCTTTGTCTGAAACTTTGAAGCAAATCTGTTTCGTTTCTCTTCCCTCAGCTTGGTGTTCTCAGGAGTCTGCCCTTTCCGAGGAAGAAGAGGATACAACCAGGCCTCTTGTACGTCTTAAGCATTTATTTGTTTCCTGCATTATTTTGCAGTGCAGTTACTGTGGGTTATTGTAACCTACCAATATGTTGGAAAAAATGAATTGATGAAAATCAAAGTGAGAAAAAATACAGATAGAAAATTAGAACCTGGGGAAATTTGAGATACGGCTATGCAGAAGCAGGTACATACAGAATTATTAAAGTTGAGTTCAAATTTAAATATGATCTGGAGAGTCAAAGCAAACTGGGACACTTAAGTTTATTCCCTAAGTCCATAAGTTGCACCGTTTATGAGGAAAAACTTACAATTATTTAAGTAAAAGGCTTTTAATTGGCACCTTGGTCAAAAAGAAACTCTAAAATACAGTTGGACTTCTGTATCTGTAGATTCTGCATCCATAGATTCAACCAACTGCAAATCAAAAATACTTGAAAAAAAATGGGTCATTGTATCTGTACTGAACATGTACAGACGTTTTTCTTGTCATTTTCTAAACAATATAGTGTAACAACTATTTACATAGAAATCACATTATATTAGGTTTTATAAGTAATCTAGGGATAATTTAAAGAGCACGGGAGGATATACATTGGTTATGTACAAATCCTACACCATTTTATATAAGGGACTTGAGCATCTGTGGGTTTTGGTATCCATGGGGGGTCCTGGAACCAATTCTCCCTGGTTTCCTAGGGACGACTGTTATTCCTTAATTCTTACAATTTTTAGCTTAGCTTTTAAAAATCAGTCTTGGCCAAAGTTCAAAAATTTAAATTACCTGGAGGAGTAAGTGGAACACATATCTTTCAAATGGTCCTACGTATATATTTTCTTCAATTGAGTTTTTAATCCAAGTTGAGCTAAATTATACTAATATTCTATGGCAAAGTCTTATAGTTCTGATATCCATAGCTTTTCACATCTTTTTTATGGTCTCAGAAGATACAGTCTTCATCCTCATCTTACAAAATTACGTATTCTCTGCTCTTGATTCTTTTTGTTTCCACCTCTGAAGTCACTCACACACCTATATTTTGAATGTTTTCTGCTTAACTGCCTCTTTTTACTCAGCTTATGTCTTTCACATCATGAAGCATACACACATACTTCTTTTGACCATATGATCATATGGCTCATCCAGTTACTTCTGTTGGCGCAGTGGCCCTAGACAAACCTCTCTGGCCCTAGACAGGCTTGAGTTTAAATCTTGGCTCAGTGACTTACGAAGTGCATGACTGTGGACAAGTTTCTTCATCTTTTCGTGACTCAGTTGTATCATCTGTAAGTCTGTAAATGGGGATAATAATGGTATTTATCCCATAGGAATGTTGGGAGGGTTAAATACATGTAACAAGTACCCCATAAATGATAGGCATTGTTATTTTTTTCTCAAATATTTTTGGTCTGCCATTGGTTGAATCCATGGATATTGAACCCACAGATATGGAGAACCAACTGTTACAGCTTTATTGAGTTCTTACTATGTGCCAGGTGTATTGTGCTTTACATAGCTTATTTCATGTAATTATTATCAGAAATCTATGAAGTACATATTATTTAAATTTTTTAAGATAAGGGAAATGAAGCCCAGAGGTTAAGAAGCTTACGTAACATCATGCATCAATGTGTCATAAACCCAGGATTCAAATCCATACAGTCTGACTCTAGGGCCCACACTCTACAATACTGTACAGATGGAGGCTCATTATGAGTGAAGAAATACAAAAGCCAATTACCCGTTCGTATTGTTTGTCTATTTTGTAATAATAGTTTTTTCTGTATTTGAAATTAGAATATTTTAAGAATGTCTGTTTCAGTATTAGGACTCAGGATTTATGCAGCTACCTTCTCCCAATCTGTCACTTTTATGTTATTTTTTGTTGTATAGACACTGAAGTTTGGATAGTTACATTTAGTGTATGATAAATATGTACACATAATAGAATTCAGTCAAAATATGCAACTATTAATATTTTGTAGTCTTTTTTCATGAGTTGCCAATGTTGATCTTTTCTAAGATATCTTTCCTAATTAATATTAGATCATAATCTCTCTTCAAAGCTTTGTTTTCCGTATGTAGTCTTTAATCCAACTGGATTATAATATTGTAATTGGTTTGAGATAGGTAGGAAGTTACTGATAATTCTATTAGTAGAATTATCTTTGCATGTAGAAGACCAGTTGTTCCAACACCGTTTATTAAGTAGATCTTTCCTTTGTGATGCCACCTTTACTGTATACATACATGATGGTTTCTAGGCTTTTACTTTTTATTTAATCTATTTGTCTACATTTATATCAGTACCGTATTTGTGTGTGTGTGTTTTACATTGGTTTAATTACAATTACTTTATATGGGCAATGATTTCACCGCTTCTTTATGCACACACATTATTCTTAGTTTTTCAAAAATTTTTCAGCTACTTTGGGATCTCTGGGCTTCCATTTGAATTTTAGAATTAGTTTATCTAGTTCTAGGAAGAAATCCTATTGGGGATTTCCATTGAACTCCACAGACTAATTGGAGAAGAATTGAGCAAAAAATACATATATATAAAAACAGCTATATATATAAAGATATAGGTATATAAAGATATACATGTATGTGTGTGTATAGATATAGATATAGATATAGATATATATTTTTTGGTGATGAAGCCTTGCTTTGTTGCCCAGGCTGGAGTGCAGTGACACGATCTTGGCTCACTGCAACCTCCACCTCCCGGGTTTAAGTGATTCTCATGCCTCAGCCTCCCAAGCAGCTGGGATTACAGGTGTACACCACCACGCCTGGCTAAGTTTTTGCATTTTTGGTAGAGATAGGGTTTCGCCATGTTGGCCAGGCTGACCTCAAGTGATTCTGACCTCAAGTGATCCACCTGCCTCAGCCTCCCAAAGTACTAGGATTACAGGCATGAGCCATTGCACCTGTCCTGAAATATATTTTCTGTCACAATTAAAGATGTTTCCATTTAAGGGAATCTATTAATATAAATTATTATATTCAAGAGAAAAACAATCAGATCTATAGAGCTGAAAATTTTTTTAACTCAGAACCTATGATTTCAAAAGGACCTATTTATAAAGTAAAAGAACATTTTCTTATGATATTTTAAGAAATTATTCACATGCATACAACACATATCTACGTGCAGATAATAAGCTAAAAGCTAGTACCATGTTTACTTGTAAAAATTAGGCACTTTTCTACTAGTCAGGAACACAACCTGCTTGCCAGTGCTACCACATTTATCTACTACAATTTTGTATGCCTAGACATAAGTAAGGGGAGGGAAATGAAGTAAAAAGTGGGATGGTGCATTCAAAATTATGATATCTAAGTGATACAATTATGTTTTTAGGCAACAGAAGAGAAACACGAGAATGATTGAAATATGGACACAAAATTAATATACAAAAATCAATACCATTTTTCTCTATAAACCACACCATCAAAAATGAAATAGAAGAATGATGCTCAGACTAGAAAAAAACCCAAAAGAAAAAAATAAATGTATGTGGTGTACATGGGAGAATGAAACCTTCAAATTATTACTGAGATAGAGGATTTGAACAAATTTTTTAAATACCCTTTTTTAGATAAGATCCATCATTATTAAATTAATATAAATTGTCTTTAACCTACACAGATTTATCAGAATCTCAATAACAATTCTAAATTATTTTTCTTAGAATTAGACAAGTTTATTCGAGCCAAGTCTAGAATATGTTTGAAAAATAAAAACATGCAGAATGGCCGGGAAAAGTATAAAAGAATGTCATGTGCCATGCTCTAAGTTTTTAAAAGAAGAATATTTGTTTAATGCTTACGTAACTTTAGGGAAAAAAAATTTTATAAAAAATTGCCAGTCAGCATATACACCCAGAACTGACTTGTAGTTATCTTTATTCTCTTGCTGTAAACTTTGTTATTTTTAAAAATTATATTCTATTATGTATCTTAAAAGTGAAGAAAGCGAGGCATGGTGGCTCACACCTGTAATCCCAGCACTTTAGCAGGCCACAGCAGGAGGATCACTTGAGGCCAGGAGTTTGAGACCAGCTGGATCAATACAGCAAGACCCAGCCTTTACAAAAAATTTTTAAAAATTAGCTGGGTGTGGCCAGGCATGGTGGCTCACGCCTGTAATCCCAGAACTTTGGGAGACAGGCGGGTGGATCATGAGGTCAGAAGATCGAGAACATTCTGGCTGACACGGTGAAACCCCATTTCTACTAAAAATACAAAAAATTAGCCGGGTGTGGTCGTACACGCCTGTAGTCCCAGCTACTTGGGAGGCTGAGGCAGGAGAATCACTTGTACCCAGGAGGCAGAGGTTGCAGTGAGCCGAGATCGCACCACTGCACTCCAGCCTGGGCGACAGAACAAGACTCCATCTCAAAAAAAAAAAAAAATTAGCTAGGTTTGGTGGCTCACGTGTGTAGTCCAAGCTACTCAGGAGGCTGAGGCAGGAGGATTGCTTGAGCTGAGCAGTGAGTCTTCAGTGAGCTATGACTGGGGCACTGCTCCAGCTTAGGTGACAGAGCGAGACCCAGTTTCAAAGAAAAAAAAAGTGAAGGAGAGGAAGGTGCTGTGGTACCAGCAAGAACATTGGAAATGTTAGTGCCTCTTGCCAGGGGCAGAAGTGTATTCATGTTTTTTTTTTTTTATTCCATTTGACAGGAGAAGGAATAAAACTTAATGACATGAACTGTGAATTTATGTTTTTTAAGGTTCGAACCCTTATGTTTCTTGCTATTAATACTGAATTTCTTAACGTTTGTATGTGAAGAGAATCAACACCTTGGGAAAATAGACCCTATTATAAAGACTGACTCATCATTTTATACAGTCAAAAATTAAAACATATTTTACTTCTTGGTATTTTGTTACTTATGGCTTTTGTCAGGGATGCAATCTTTTTTTTTTTTTTTTTTTTTTGAGACAGAGTCTCGCTATGTCACCCAGGCTGGAGTGCAATGGCACAATCTTGGCTCACTGCAAGCTCCGCCTCCTGGGTCCATGCCATTCTTTTGCCTCAGCCTCCCGAGTCGCTGGGACTATAGGTGCCCACCACCACACCTGGCTAATTTTTTGTATCTTTAGTAGAGATGGAGTTTCACCATGTTAGCCAGGATGGTCTTGATCTCCTGACCTCGTGATGCACCTGCCTCAGCCTCCCAAAGTGCTGGGATTACAGGCATGAGCCACCATGCCCGGCCAGGGGTGCGATCTTTTTATATGAGATTTATGCTAAGTTACTAGAGTTGGTGGGAAAATGTTTTTGTGCTGACTTCTTAGCACTAATTTAAAAAATGTTTTATCTTTTTGTAGTTTTCCCCTATTTTTGTTGTGGTGTATATTCTATAGGGATTATCTATTTCTGAAACATTCATCAGTTGATTATTGTGTCAAGCTCTGTTCTGAGTCACATTTACTGTGTTATTTAGTCTTCACATCAACCCTTTAAGGAGAATTCCACTTTATAGATGAGGAAAATGTGACTCAAGTTTGGCTATTTGTCAAGGTAACACAATTAGTAAATTTTGAAGGCAGAATTTGAACCCACGACGTTGGATACTGTGGTAAAACATATCTAAACCCAGCTCTGTTTTGAAAGTTTACTACTTTAACATTTTTTTTCAGTCAGAAATGTGTCAGTCACATGTCTGTTCAGCCCTTCTGCTGCTTTTATGAATAGAACAACAGGCATTCATTCTTATCCTTGGGGTCTGCAGGTTAACTATGTGGGCATCTCTGCTTTGGGCTGCAGATCAGCTGGCCTTGGCTTAGGCTCCACGGTGGGCTCGTGTCTGCTCTGCACATATTCATTCTGAGTTTCAGCTGAAATGGCGCAGCGTCCTGGGCCAAGGTCTTCATTTGCTGTCTCACTGCAGCACATGAGCCAAGGTAAAGGGTGTAAGCAAATTTCAAGCCTTTGCTCACGTCATGTTTACTGACATTCCTTTTGCCCAACAAAGGGCTCAGACAAGGCCCACATTAGTAGATGGGACATTAGTACAGGCAGGAAGTGAAGACTCGCTGAATAATCAATTTATCACAGTAATATTTTCTAATGGAATTATTTTTTGTTGAGTTTGTTTTTGAGACCAGGCCTTGCTGTGTTGCCCAGGCTGGAGTACAGTGGCATGAACTGGGCTCAGGTGATCCTCCCGCCTCAGCCTCCCGAGTAGCTAGATGATAGGCATGTGCCATCATGCCTGGCTAATTTTTTTATTTTTTATTTTTCGTAGAGATGGAGTCTCACTATGTTACCAAGGCTGTTCTCGAACTCCTGGCCTCAAGCAATCCTACTGCCTCAGCCTCCCAAAGTGCTACGATTATAGGTGTGAGCTACTATTCCCAGCTTCACTGAGATTTTTTAAACTTTAAACATATTGAAATATAGTCTTATAACTTAAAAAAAAACTTTATTAACATATAAGTCACATACTATAAAATTAGCCCATTTAAAGTATACAATTGAGTGGTTTTTAGTGTGTTCACAGAGTTGTGCAACCATCACCATAATCAATGTTAGAACATTTTCATCACCCTGAAAAGAAACCCTTTACCTGTTAGCTTTCACTTCCTGTTTTCCCTCAAGGCTCTGATGTAGGCAAGAATAAATGATTTCTATCTCTATGGATTTGCCTATTTTGGACATTTAATGTAAATTGAGTCATATGATAAACCGTTATCCTTTGTGACGCCTTTCACTTAGCATTATGTTTTCAAGTTTCACGCATTTTGTAGCTTGTACAAGTACTTTTTATTTCTGAATAATATTCTATTGTAGGGATATACTACATTTTATTCATTGATTAATGGAAATTTGACTCATTTCCCCTTTTAGGCTATTATGAATAATGCTGATAAGAACATTGATGTACAAGTTTTTATGTGGTCATATGTTTTCACTTCTCTTAAGTTTGTACATAGAAATGAATTTGCTGGATCATATGGCAACTCTATGTTTAACCTTTTAAAGAACTGCCCCACTGTTAGCCGGGTGCAGTGGCTCACGCCTGTAATCCCAGCACTTTGGGAGGCTGAGATGGGCAGATCACCTGAGGTCAGGAGTTCAAGACCCACCTGACCAACATAGTGAAACCCTGTCTTTACTAAAAATAAAAAACAAGTAGCTGTACCTGGTGGCACGTGCTTGTAATCCTAGCTACTTGGGAAGCTGAGGCAGGAGAATCACTTGAACCTGGTAGGTAGAGGTTGCAGTGAGCCAAGACAACACACCATTGCACTCCAGCCTGGGCAACAAGAGCGAAACTCCGTCCCCAGAAAAAAAGAAAAAGAATTGCCCTACTGTTTTCCAAAGCATTTGTGCTAGTTTACATTCCCACCAGCTGTGTATGAGGATTCCAGTTTCTCCATCAGCACTTGTTCTTATCTGTCCTTTGGTTATAGCTGTCCTAGTGGGTGTGAAGTAAAGCTCATGAGATTTTCATTTACATGTACTGTATAACTTGTGATGTTGAACACCATTTCCTATGTTTGTTGGCCATTTCTATTAATATATGTTCTTTGAAGAATTGTCTATTCAGAGCCTTTGCCCATTTCGAATTGGTTTGTCTTTTGATTATTGAATTTTTAAGAGGGCTGTACATATTCAAGTGTCATCAGATAAATGATTTGGAAATATTTTATCCTATCCTCTGGGTTTTCTTTTCACTTTCTTCATGATGTCCTTAGAAGCACAAAAATTTTTAGTTGTTCTGATGTCCATTTTTATTTAATTTTCTTTTGTCGCTTGTGCTTTTGGTGTCGTATCTAAGAAACCATTGCCTAATTCAAGGTCATAATTTACAACTGTGTATTCTGAGACCTTTTTTTTTTTTTTTTTTTGTAGCTCTTACAGCTAGATCTTTGATCCATTTTGAGTTAACCTTTGTTTATGGCATGATCCAATTTCATTGCCTTGCATGCAGATAGTCCAGTTGTCCCAGCATCATTTGTTGACAAGACTATTCTCTTCCCCGGTGAAGTTTTCATCACCATTTATTATGATGTGGGAGTTTTGTAGTTGCCCTATATCATGTTGAGGAAATTCCCTTCTTTTGCTTATTTGCTAATTTGTGATGTTGGGTTTTTTGGTTGTTGTTTGTTTGTTTGTTTGTTTTCAATGATAAAAGGGTGTTGGATTTTGTTGACTACTTTTTCTGCATTTACTGAGATGATCTTATGGTTTTTGTCCTTTATTATATTGGTATAATGTATTACATTAATTGATTATCAGATGTTAAATTAATATTGCATTCTCCTTGGGTAAATCCTACTTGGTTATGGTCCATAATACTTTTTATATGTTGTTGGATTAGGTTTGTTAGCATTGAGGATTTTTACCTCTCTATTAATAAGAGAGAGTGGGCTCTGGTGTTTTTTGGGGGGCGGTGCGTGTGTGTGTGTGTGTGTGTGTGTGTGTGTATGTGTATGTTTGTCAGGTTTTAGTATTAGGGTAATACTTGCCTCGTAAAAGCTGTGTCCCCTCCTTTTTATTTATCCTCTTTGTTTTGGAAGAGTTTGTAAATAAGTTAGTATTAATTTTTTTGTTGTTTGGTAAAATTCACCAGTGAAGCCATCTGGGCCTGAGTTTTTCTTTTGGGTAGTTTTTTTTGTTTGTTTTTTTGTTTTTAGTAATTCAGTCTCTTGTTACAAGTCTTTTCATCTTTTCTTTTTGTTTCAGTTTAATCACTTTGTGTCTTTCTAGAAATTCACTCATCTACTCCAGTTTGTTGGCATATATTTATTCATAATATTTCTTTGTATTCCTGTTTATTTCTGTAAGATTAGTAGCAATGTTTCTTCTTTCATTCCTGATTTTTGTATTTTGAGTCTTCTTTTTTGTTAGTCATATTTGTCCATTTTGTCAATTTTTAGTTTTATTGATGCTAATGTTTTTCTAGTCTAACTTTCTTTGAGTTCCATTCTAATGTTTGCTTATTTCCTTTTGGTTACTTTGGATTTAGTTTGATTATCTTCTAGTATCTTTTGTTTTTTGTTTTTTTTTAAATTGAGACAGAGTCTCACTCTGTCACCCAGGCTGAAGTGCAGTGGCATGATCATGGCTCACTGCAGCCTTGATCTCCCAGGCTTAGGTCATCCTGCCACTTCAGCCTGGTCCCCCAAGCTCCCAGAAGCCGAGACTACAGGCATATACCACCACGCCCGACTAAGTTTTTGTATTTTTTGTAGAGATGGGGTTTCACCATGTTGCCCAGGCTGGTCTTGAACTCCTGGGCTCAAGCAATCCACCTGCCTCGGCCTTCCAGAGTGCCAGATTATGAGCACGCCCAGCCCTCTTCTAGTATTTTAAGGTAGAAAGTTACTTTATTGATTTGAAATCTTTCTTCTTTTTTAATAAAGTGTTTACAGCTATAGGTTTCCCTCTAAAACTTGCTTTAATGGCATTCCATAAGTTTTGCTATGTTGCACCCTCATTTTCTTTTACCTCAAAGTATTTTGTAATTTCCATTGTGATTTTTTTGAGCCATTGGTTATTTCAGAATATTGTTTAATTTTTACATATTTTTGAATTTCACAAATTTCTTTTTGTTAGTGATTTCTAATTTTTATCCATTGTCATCAAGGAACATACTTTACACAATTCTCTTAAAATTTATTGAGGCTTTTTTTTTTTTTTTAAGAGACAGGTCTTAAGCCGGGCGCAGTGGCTCACTTCTGTAATCCCAGCACTTTGGGAGGCGAAGGCGGGTGGATCACGAGGTCAGGAGTTCAAGGCCAGCCTGACCAATATGGTGAAACCCCGTCTCTACTAAAAACACAAAAAGTAGCCAGGCGCGGTGGCAGGTGCCTGTAATCCCAGCTACTTGGGAGGCTAAGGCCGGAGAATCGCTTGAACCTGGGCGGCACAGGTTGCAGTGAGCCGAGATCGTGCCACTGCACTCTAGCCTGGGTGACAGAGTGAGACTCTGTCTCAAAAAAAAAAAAAAGAGACAGGTCTTGCTGTGTTTCCCTGGCTGAAATGCAGTAGCTGTTAACAAACATGATTATAGTTCACTATAGCTTTAACCTCCTGGGCTCAAGTGATCCTCTTGCCTCAGCCTCCTGTGTAGCTGGGCCTATTGAGGCTTCTTTTATAGACTAACATATTTTCTATCTTGGAGAGTGCTTTATATACACTTGAGAAGAATGTGTATTCTGTTGAGCGGTGTGTTCTTTAGGTGTCTGTTAGGTCTGGTTGGTGTATGGTGTTTGAGTCTTCTATTTTCTTGCTTATAATATGCCCAGTTGTATCCATTATTAAAAGTGGTGTTTGGGCTGGGTGCAAGGGCTCATGCCTGTAATCCCAGCACTTTGGGAGGCCGAGGCGGGTGGATCACGAAGTCAGGAGTTAAAGACCAGCCTGGCCAAGATGGTGAAACCCCATCTCTACTAAAAATGCAAAAATTAGCCAGGTGCGGTGGCAGGTGCCTGTAATCCCAGCTACTCGGGAGGCTGAGGCAGGAGAATTGCTTGAACCCGGGCAGCAGAGGTTGCAGTGAGCCAAGATCATGCCACTGTACTCCAGCCTAGGCGACAGACTGAGGCTCTGTCTCAAAAAAAAAAAAAAAAAAAAAAGTAGTGTTTGGAGTCTCCAAAAATTATTGTTAAAGGTGTCTGTTAGGTCTGCCAGTTTCTGCCTTCAATTCAATTCGTATTTTTGCTTTATGTATTTTAAGACTGTTAGATGCATATATAATTGTTATATCTTTCTGCCAGATTGACCCTTTTATCATTATAAAATGTTCTTTAGTAACAGTTTTGTTTTAAGTTCTGTTTTGTCTGATATTCATATATCCACTCTAGCTTTCTTATGGTTGTTTGTGTGCTGTATCTTTTTCCATCACTTTATTTTCAAGCTATTTGTGTATCTGAACCTAAAATGTATTTCCTGTAGACAGCATGTAGTTGAATTCTGTTTTTCTATCCAATCTGACAATCTCTGCCTTTTTTTAGCCTGTTTAATCCATTCAGAGTTAATGATAACACTAAAATTATTGGGCTATGTCCACCTTTTTGTTTTCCATATGTCTCGTGTCATTTTTTGTTTCTCCTTTACTGCTTTCTTTTCACTAAGCGAATATTTTCCAGTATAAAATTATAATTTCTTTAATGATTTTTCACTATATTTTCTTAGTGGTTGCTCTAGGACTTGGATACTATGTATCTTATCAGAACCTACTTCAGATTTATACTAAGTTCCATTAAGATATGGAAATGTTTGTCTTATGTAGCTCTATTCCCTCTTCCCTCGTTTGTACTGTTATTGTTATATATATTACAGACTCAACCCATTACTATAATTACTACTGCATATAGTGTTGCATCACTTAAAGAAGCTGAGAAAAGAGAGCAAATATGTATTATGTTTATTTTTATTTTTTTTTGAGTCGGAGTCTCGCTCTGTCACCCAGGCTGGAGTGCAGTGGCGCGATCTCGGCTCACTGCAAACTCCGCCTCCCGGGTTCACGCCATTCCCATGCCTCAGCCCCTCTGAGTAGCTGGGACTACAGGTGCCTGCCACCACGCCCGGCAAATTTTTTTGTATTTTTAGTAGAGACGGGGTTTCACCGTGGTCTCGATCTCCTGACCTCGTGATCCACCCGCCTCGGCCTCCCAAAGTGCTGGGATTACAAGCGTGAGCCACCGTGCCCGGCCGTATTATGTGTATTATATTAACCTTATTTACCATTTGTTTGTGTTGATTCAAGTTCTAGTAAATCTTGTGTCATTGCTTACTCTTCCAAATTTGCTCTGAAGATTCTCTCTTTATCTCTGGTTTTCAACATTTTTGCTATGGTATATCTGACTGTGGGCCTCTTACATTTATTTTACCTGGGGTTCATTGAGCTTCTTGAATGTATAATGTTCTTTGTCAGATTTGGGAAATGTCCAACCATTATTTCTTTGAATGTTTTTTCTACACCTTTCTCTCTTCTTCTAGTACTCCTACCTCTGACCCCTGAGTACCAGCTAAACAAGTTCTTATATGTTGTGATCACAATGCCTAATTTTGATGACTTCAAATTAATTAGCGTTATGTTTTTACAGGAAACAGTGACATTTAAGGATGTGGCTGTTGACCTTACCCAGGAGGAGTGGGAGCAGATGAAACCTGCTCAAAGGAACTTGTATCGAGATGTGATGCTGGAGAACTACAGCAACCTAGTCACAGTGGGTAAGGTGGCTTGGTAGCCTTGCAATTTAACAGAGAGTTCTTTTCCATTTCTGAAATGTGTGAAGACTGTAACTTGCCAGATGAGTGTAGCCTTTCCTTTCTCCATGTGACTGGATGTGCTCCATTCTTGAGTGTTAAAGGCTAATTACTTTGTGTCATTGTGTAAGTTTGTTCATCCTCATCTTTTATAAACCCTCAAGCTTGGACTTAGCCTAAGATCTGGATGGTTGTCTCCAGCATTAACATCCACATCCTTTGCTATTTCTTGTAATAGGCTGTCAAGTCACCAAACCGGATGTGATATTCAAGTTGGAGCAAGAAGAGGAGCCCTGGGTGATGGAGGAAGAAATGTTTGGGAGGCACTGTCCAGGTGAATAAGTGAAAAGCAGCTCTGAATGAGAAAGCCACATGAGAGTTGTTCAGTGAAGGGTTGATATCATTTCACAATTTCCAAGATTTTCTTAAAGGCCCTATTCTTCTAGAGTGACAAATGGGATGGAGTGCTTTAGATTACTGTGACATTTCTAGATATTTTTCTTCCTATATTGCAGATATTTTCCTCTTTTAAATTGTAGAGGGCCAGTAGCCCTGTCCAATTTCATAATACCAACCTTACCTAATTCATGCACAGCCTCACTTTCAGGATTATTGTTCCTCTCTCTATGATCCTCGGGCACTCTCTTTATGTTTATGGTTTCATTTTCATATGCATTCAGTATTTCATGGTTGTGTAGTAATTTTAAAACATGTTTCACACTTAGGTTTCTTTTCATTTCTTTCCTTCTTTCTTTTTTAAAAAGCCTTAGATTTGTGTTGGGTTAACAATAGTTTCACTTCCCATTGTACTTCACAACCCTCACAATCCCATCGCTTAGAAATGTAAAAGTTTCTGGCTTAGAAATCCCATGGCATCTCCTTTCTGCTTATTCCTGCCTTCCATTCCTTTAATTTTTTGAAAATACATGAGGTCCTTACTTGGGTAAAAAAATATAACCAATGTAAGCAATATTATACCTATAATACCAATATTATACCTTTTGTGCAAAAGTAAATCTTCCTCTTATCTTGGACACAGTCCCTTCCTTTCCACAGTTGCATACACTTCTTTTTTGGAGTTATCCTGACTATTTTTGATTATTTATTTTACCATATGAATTTTAGACTTAACTGTCTATTTCCTGAGAAAAACCGCTTGGAATTTTTATTGGGATTGTGCTAAATATAGAAATTAACTTTCAGAAATTTAACATCTTTTTAATGCCAATGTTTTCTGTCTAAGAACACACTCTGTCTTCGTTCAGATTTTCATATCTACTTCTGTGTCCTTTAGAAATGGAGCTTTCCAAGTTTTCCCATTGTTGCTTTTATACATTTCACTATAATAATGGGTAAAAAAGCTATAAAACCATCCTTATTTACAGATAATGAGATTGTAGCCCTAGAAAACACAAGAGAACTAATTGAGAAAGTACAACAAATAGAGAACTCAGTGAGGTGGTAGGATATCAAATTAACAAATAAAAATCAATAGCTTTCGTATGTACTTCAACAACCGAGTAGAAGATACTAAGGAAAGAAAACTACATTTATAGTAGTAAGAACAAAGATGAAATACTCTTCTGGGCATGGATATATAACAGTATACCAAACAAAATCCTGTCTTTATGAGCTTATAACTTAATGGAAACTAGAGTCCCTGAGGTTTTGCATATGGGAAAATACCTTTTTAACCTTTACATTTGGTTGATAGTTGGCCGTGTGTAAAATTTTTGAGCCATACTTTCTTTTCCAAAGAGTTTTATAGACAGTTACCTGAGGGATTTGGACAATTCTATCTTGGTTCCTAGATTCAAATGTTGCTTGGAGAAGTCTGAAGCCTGATTATTTCCCCTCATAGGTGACTTATTTTCCAGGATGCCTATAGGTTTCTTTTTCTTTAAAGCTTAAGTGGCTTTATGAGGCTATGTCTTGGAAGTGATCAATCAGTATCAGTTTTTCCCTTCAACTTATGGATTCATGATTTTCGTTCCTTGAAATGTCATATAGATTTGCTCGTTTCTTTTATGGTTATCATTGTCATCTTTCGATGAAGGTATTTTCCTGCTGTAGCCGTTGTTTACAGAAGGATAGTATTGAAGACTGTCCAGAAAAATGCTCTGAGCTGGTAAGAAGTCTCTGTACCTCACATTGACCTCCTTTATCATACAAGGTTTTGTGTTGAGACTTGGTTTACCCTTTCATTCTCCCAAGTTAAAGAGAGATTATTATTTGCATACTTCCTCTAGAACTCAGTGTCTCTTCCATCTTCCTATGCTAACAAACTGCTTATATAAGAATACTGGCTGTTTGCATCTCTTTGTTCAGCCCTGCCTTTGTACCATTTGTCAGGGCCAGATGAAGTCCATTCTGTTCCTGCCACAATCTCAAGACATCCGGCAAAAAAATGACTCATTCATTCTGCCCACAAGGGGGTGCCTCTGTTTTAGAGAACTCTGTTCCCTGTACTTTTTGTTGGAGATAAGAAACAGGAACTGCTATCTCTGGGTTTCTTCCCTGCCTAATCCAGTCTATTTTCTGTTCTTTCCTCCTATTCTGGGGATGGAGTTTAGCTATCTTTAAGGTTCATTGAAGATGTATTTTTTTTTTTTTTTTTTTTTTTTTGAGACGGAGTCTCGCTCTGTCGCCCAGGCTGGAGTGCAGTGGTGCAGTCTCAGCTCACTGCAAGCTCCGCCTCCTGGGTTTAAGCGATTCTCCTGCCTCAGCCTCCCAAGTAGCTGGGACTACAGGCGCATGTGACCACGCCCGGCTAATTTTTGTATCTTTTAGTAGAGACAGGGTTTCACCATGTTGGCCAGGCTGGTCTCGAATTCCTGACCTCATGATCCTCCCACCTTGGCCTCCCAAAGTGCTGGGATTACAGGCGTGAGCCACCGCACCTGGCCAGAAGATGTATTTTCTTTTTCTGTTTCTTCTTCATGTTTGCAGAGTGAAGAGAAGACAGAGATGTTTAATTCTACCATATTGAAACAGGAAGTCCTCTATGCTGTATTTGATCCATTTCACCCTTCTTGGAAATGTCTTTCTTCTTTGTGCTTCTCTAAAGGATTCAAATTCTTCCTTGGTTCTGGTTTATTGTTTATTTCTTCTTATGAAATATCTTTTACATGACTTCTTTCTCATCGCTCACTGGACATCACCCAAAGTAGTTCTGAATTACAATAGACTTCTTTTTCCTCAAAGTACCTTCATGCTATATCTGTGTTCATGCTATTAAATAGGTATTTAACTCTAGAAATGACAGCATTGGGATATGTATCTTTAATGCCTCCAGAATTTTGAAATTCTTCATATCTCTGCCATTAATTATGAGTGCTCTTACCTAAGTTCTAGCAGTTATTTAACTTTAATCTCATTTTTTAGTAAATGGTCCTCAATATTTCCAGCCTACATTGGTCTTGCCCATCTCTCAACTAACATTCTATTACATGTCTACCAGAATGGTTGGAATCTGAAAACATATACTATCTTCTATATGTTTTCATATTTTGATGTCTAACACTTGTTTATTAGTCCACCTGTAGAAAGAAAAACTTTTATTCTTCCTATAAATGAGTCGTGATTGATGTAGAGCTATATTTGGGAAGATTTTTCTTATTTTTGGTTGTTTTAAAATATTTACCTACAGATTTCAAAATAAACGTGGAAGAAATCAGGCTAGAGTTAGAAAGACAGGGCATAGTCACATGAGATAGTGTTGAATGTTAAATTGCAATGTGAGGCATCTATTTAGTAAATGAGTAAACCAGACAACACCTAGAAAGTTTTAAGAGAAGGGCTGTAGAAGGAGTAACAAGATTGAGGCTTTCTTTTTCCTTTTGAAAAGAGCTTGGCATTGAAGCCATTTTCCTATAAGATCTATAGCTCATTTATACTTATTAAAAATTAGAAAACATAACAAAATGTTTGGAAAGTAAAATTAGCGTGTCTGTTTGGGGGGTAAAATTAGAAACATGGCCTGACTGGAGGAGAGAAGATTGTAAGAGATTAGTGAAATCAGGGATGAGTTTTCCACTGTAGAGTCAGAAAGTTCTGAATTTTGCTAGCATTCGTGTTCTCTTTTGCTGTCTTTTATTTTTAAAATTTTGTTGTCAATTTAGTTTATTTTTTCCCCTCTTTAATCACTGAAGCTATAGTTTTGCCCTGTGCATGGTGGCAGCAAGGTTACAATGGTCAATTATAAGCAAGGGCTTATAAGATAACAGAATATGAAGGTTAAAAAACATCTAGTTATCTGAATTTTAAGTTACCCACAGTTGACGGAACTCCAGGGGCATGGAAAACCATTGTAGAACTAATGATGTAGGAATGTTATCATTTTGGGTGATGGTATGAAAGAAAAAAGTCAAAACACAATGGAATTTGATATAAAGGCAGTTTCAATGTGGAGAAATAAACATAGGATAAGATGATAGGACCTGCTGTTAGAACACTGAGGTGAATCAAAGATGGCTTGCCTCCTGATCAGCTTTATACTTTTTATTCAATAAAATTAGACCTCCCTATTTCTAATATGCCTTGTTCTTTAAGCACATATAAAAATGAATCACAATTAGATGGAAAGTTGGAGCTCTCTCCATATTTATTACCAATTTTGGATCGTATTTAGTTTGGACAGACTAATCTTCAAGTATGTTTAGATAGAAATAAAGGAATTTGAACTTTATGAAAATTAATTTGCTTGTGGTATGCAGACTGCACAAAAAATAGACTTGTCAGGATCATAAGACAGTTAATCTAGGCAAAAGTAATGAGAACTTGGGTTAGCATTTGTTTCTCTTAACGTAATGTAGCTGTTATTATTTCTCACTTATGCCATTTCTTTCCCTTTTAATATGCATTTTTAGTTTTTTCAAAGTATACCTTATACATTACTTGTTTTAGAGAGCCAGTAGAAATATCAGATTATAGCAGTGCTGTGCTCTGACCTCACATTTCACCTCTTTTAGTCAATTATTTTTGACTTTTTTTAACTATCTCTTGTTGTCGACTTATGTATTTTGAAACAAATGTTTATACTGCTCTGTAATTTTTTTTTTTTTTTTTTTTTAAGACAGAGTCTTGCTCTTGTTGCCCAGGCTGGAGTGCAATGGTGTGATCTTTGCTCACTGCAACTCTGCCTCACGGGTTCAAGTGATTCTCCTGCCTCAGCCTGCCAAGTAACTGGGATCACAGGCATACACCACCACGCCCGGCTAATTTCTTGTATTTAGTAGAGACGGGGTTTCACCATGTTAGTCAGGCTGGTCTTGAACTCCTGACTCGCCTCGGTCTCCCAAAGTGCTGGGATTACAGGCGTGCACCACCGCACCCGGTCTGTAAATGTTTTTGTAGTCATTTTCAAACATAAGAATAGAGAGATAAAGGAGCCGGGCGCGGTGGCTCACGCCTGTAATCCTAGCACTTTGGGAGGCCGAGGTGGGCAGATCATGAGGTCAGGAGATCGAAACCATCCTGGCTAACATGGTGAAACCCCATCTCTATTAAAAATACAAAAAATTAGCCAGGCGTGGTGGCAGGTGCCTGTAGTCCCAGCTACTCAGGAGGCTGAGACAGGAGAATGGCGTGAACCCAGGAGGCAGAGCTTGCAGTGAGCCGAGATCGCACCACTGCACTCCAGCCTGGGCGACAGGACCAGACTCCGTCTCAAAAAAAGAATAGAGAGATAATATAAGGAATCCTCATGTATTCATCACTCAGCTTCAACAGTTACCGACATTTTCTTAGATTTGTTTACTCTGTTTCTCTCTTACCCCCACTCCAGTTTTGTTTTGTTTTTTTGCTGAACTACTTTACTTTTCCTTTTAAATACTACCATATGTATTGCCAAGAGATTTTTTTTAATCCTGCAATATTTCTAACACACCTAACAACATTAGTAATAATTTCTTACTATCATCTGCTACTTAGTCTCTTGTATATTTCATTGTGTCAAGAGTGTTGTTTATGGTTGGTTTATTTGAATCAGGATCCAAATAAAATCTGCACATTCTTAGTTCACAGATTATACAAAAGCAGGCTGTGGGTATAGTTTGCCAACCCCTGCTCTAGATGTACCTTATTCTGGATTTGCCATTTAACCTCCTTGTGGTGGTGTTTGACATGCTTCTTTATCCCGTTTTTCCTATAATCTGGCTTTACTCAATGCAGGTTCAAATCTTTGGCAAGTATACTTCATAGGTGATGCTGTGTACATCCTATTGCATCTTATGTCAGTTTGTCCCACATACAGACATAATTGAGATTGATCAGTAGATTCATGTGTTGTCAGGCCAAATCCTCCTATTTCAGTGATCTCTGTCAACCTTTCACTTAAAGGTTTTAGCACCTGTTGATCATCATAGCCTAGATCCATTATTTTATTAGAGCGTCTTTCACTTTTATTAGCTGAAATTCTGCCATAGAGTAAAACTCTCTCATTAACTGTTTGATTGCACTGAAATACAGTTTCTCAGACCAGGAAAAAGAAATACTCTTTCTCTTCAAAAGCTTTTAGAATAATGATTGGTGTCCTAGAGGTTTCCAAAATTTAGCAAGTTAAATCATTATAAGTTTATGTAATTTGAGCCTCAGAATATATTATAGGTGTATAAATATTTTTCATATATTATTATTATTATATTGAAGACAGAGTCTTTTTTTTTTTTTTTTTTTTTTTTTTTTTTGAGACGGAGTCTCGCTCTGTCGCCCAGGCTGGAGTGCAGTGGCACAATCTCGGCTCACTGCAAGCTCCGCCTCCCGGGTTCACGCCATTCTCCTGCCTCAGCCTCTCCGAATAGCTGGGACTACAGGCGCCCGCCACCACGCCCGGCTAATTTTTTGTATTTTTAGTAGAGACGGGGTTTCACCGTGGTCTCGATCTCCTGACCTCGAGTCTTGCTCTGTCGCTCAGGCTGAAGAGCAATGGTGTGATCTTAGCTCACTGCAACATCCGCCTCCCGGGTTCAAGCGAGTCTCGTGCCTCCATCTCCCGAGTACTGGGATTAAAGGTGTGCACCACCACACCTGTAATTTTTGTATTTTTTAGTAGAGATTGGGTTTCGCCATGTTGGCCAGGCTGGTCTCGAACTCTTGGCCTCAAGTGATCAGCCCGCTTTGGCCTCACAAAGTGCTGGGATTACAGTCATGAGCCACCACACCAGACCCATATATTAATACTCAAATTGTCTCATCTTTAGCAAGAGGGATCTTTAGCTAATCTTGTAAATTTCCTGCTCCAGACATGGAAATAGCCATTTCTTTAAAAACTGTTGCCTCTTTTAGCAGGAAATGATATTGTGGAGACTACAGTCTGAGGATTATGGTTGCTCTTTAATACTGAGTTATTGGTTCTATAGCTTTTAAGTGGACAGAGCTAGGAAAAATGAATCTTTTAAAAAGAAAAATATAGGCCAGGCATGGTGGCTCATGCCTGTAATCCCAGCACTTTGGGAGGTTGAAGCAGGCGAATCACCCGAAGTTGAGAGTTTGAGACCAGCCTGACCAACATGGAGAAACCCCATCTCTACTAAAAATACAAAATTAGTTGGGTGTGGTGGTGCATGCCTGTAGTCCCAGCTACTCGGGAGGCTGAGGCAGGAGAATTGCTTGAACCTGGGAGGTGGAGGTTGTGGTGAGCCGAGATCATGCTATTGCACTCCAGCCTGGACAACAAGAGCAAAACTCCATCTCAAAAAAAACCAAAAAAGAAAAAGAAAAATATATATGAATTTTAGATACATCCAGTTAAAATTAAAAAGTATAGTGCCCTTTTACCTTTTATGCTGAAAATCTTGGCTCCTCATTACATTGTTTATTTCCTTAATTCATATATATTTCTCACCCCTGGCACTATTGACATTTTGGGCCAGATAATTCTTTGCTCTGGGGGACTGCCTTGTGTGTTGTGGGACATTTAGCAGCATGCCTGCTTCTACTCACTGGATAACAGTAGCACCATCCCCCTTTCTCCCAATCATCTTCCCAGTTGTGAAAACCGAAAATGTCTGTAGACCTTCCAGACATTGCCAAGTAACCCTTAGGGAGTAACACTGATTAATCTATCTTCTTTCTTTATATATTAGTTGCAAATTAACAGTAATGCTAATATTACTAATAATAAAAAGACAACTAAACGTAATTTAAGATTTCTTTGGGGGTTTCTTCCTTAGAATATATTCTAATAGGGATATATAGTCAAACTACTATGTTTAAGGTTACTTAAAGTAATTTTCTATGTGATTATGGCTCTCATTTGATAAGTAGGCTTGTTTCCAATTTTTTTCTATTTTTAGGGATTGCTTTGGCTTTTTTTTTCTTTTTTGATTTAATTTTTATTTTTTCATATGTAAAATACATACATGATTTTATTGTCAGAACTCTAAAGTTACAGTCAGAGAAGTCATGGTTTCAGGACATGTAAGTGAAAAAAACTCAGCGTACAGAACATTGTTTAGAATATGCTCTCTTTTATGTGCAAATGGATGGGAAGAGAGGCAGAGAAGGGGTGTGTGTGTGTGTGTGTGTGTGTGTAAAATATATTAAAAATACAATTGGCCCTCAGACAACATGGGTTTAAACTGCACGGGTCCACTTATATGCTGATTTTCTTATACCTCTGCCACCCAAGATGGCAAGACCAACCTCCTCCTCAGCCTACTCAGTGTGAAGATGATGAGGATGAAGATGTTTAGGATGATCCACTTCCACTTAATGAATAGTTAATGTATTTTCTTTATGATTATTGTAATAACATTTTTTTCCTCTAAGTTATTTTATTGTAAAAATGCAGTGTATAATACATATACAAAATATGTGTTAATCAACTATGTTTTCAATAAGGCTTCTGGTCAACAGTAGGCTATTACTGGTTAAGTTTTGGGAGAGTCAAAAGTTAGAAACAGATTTGCAATTATGTGGAGGATTAGCACCCCATCCCCATGTTGTTCAAGGGCCAACTGTACATATGATATATGCGTGTATAGGTACTATATATAAGGAAATGTGTGATTATGTATGTGTGTACGTGTGTGTGTATGTATGTATGTATGTATGTATGTATGTTTTTTTAAATGGTGGAAGAATAATCCAAGAACTGGCCAGGCATGGTGGTTCATACCTGTAATCCCAGCACTTTGGGAGGCTGGGGCGGGTGGATCATGAAGTCAGAAGATAGAGACCATCCTGGCCAACATGGTGAAACCCTGTTTCTACTAAAAAAATGCAAAAAATTAGCCAGGCGTGGTGGCGTGCGCCTGTAATTCCAGCTATTGGGGAGGCTGAGGCAGGGGAATCGCTTGAACCTGGGAGGCGGAGGTTGCAGTGAGCCGAGATTGTGCCACTGCACTCCAGCCTGGCGACAGAGTGAAACTCTGTCTCAAAATAATAATAATAATAACAATAATAATAATCCAAGAAGTAATAAAAATGGTTATCTAGAGGGCAAAGCGGGAATTGGTGTTTCAGGGACAGGGTAGAATCTGGACTTCCCTAAATACGCTGCTGTTTGGTAATTTGTGTTTTTATCAACTTGATATAAATAGAAGATGAGGTTTAGTAGTGTTACCACAACCACTTCTCCTTTCGTTTTTTTCTGGAATATAGATACATCGCAATTTTTAGCTAATTCAGTTTCACCACTTACTTTGTTATGATTGTTGACATATTGTTTACTACTGAGCCAAGAAATGACTCTTAATTACATACACTTATATAACTTTTTGTCACTCCTAGAATTACTACTTGCCTTATTTTTCTGTTTTCTATGTATTTTTAATTTAAATGATACCCTCAAAATTCTTTGTTTAAATAAGGAATCCGTCATTGTTATTAGTTTACCTCATTTTGATGCATGAAGGGATAAAAGGGAAATTCTAAACATCTTCCAAAATTCTAAATTTTAAAGAAGATAAAAGAAATTTTTTAGTTTTTTTTTGTTTCTTTTTCTTTCTTTCTTTCTTTTTTTTTTTTTTTTTTGAGATGGAGTTTCGCTCTTGTTGCCCAGGCTGGAGTGCAAAGTTGCAATCTCAGCTCACCACAACCTCCGCCTCCCAGGTTCACGCGATTCTCCTGCCTCAGCCTCCCAAGTAGCTGGGATTATAGGCATGCTCCACCACGCCCAGCTAATTTTGTATTTTTAGTAGAGATGGGGTTTCTCCATGTTAGTCAGGCTGAACTCCCAACCTCTGGTGATCCGCCCACCTTGGCCTCCCAAAGTGCTGGGATTACAGGCTTGAGCCACTGCACCCTGCCTGTGTTTTTTTAACTAGTGGACTATACTGTAGAATGGTTGGATCAGAACCTAGAAGATTTTTTGTTTGTTTGTTGGTTTGTTTGTTTGTTTGTTTGAGACTGAGTCTCACTCTGTTGCCCAGGCTGGAGTGCAGCGGCATGATCTCGGCTCACTGCAACCTCTGCCTCCCAGGTTGAAGCAGTTCTCCTGCCTCAGCCTCCTGTGTAGCTGGGATTACAGGCGTGCACCACCACGCCCAGCTAATTTTTGTATTTTTAGTAGAGACGGGGTTTCATCATGTTGGTCAGGCTGGTCTTGAACTCCTGACCTCATGTAATCCACCTGCCTCGGCCTCCCAAAGTGCGGGGATTACAGGCGTAAGCCACCACGCCCAGGCTGAACCTAGAAGTTTTGTGTGGGGCCCCATATGCCAGCATCTGTTGTTCCTTTTAATCTTTTTATCTCCTATGTGTAGGTACATGCCAGCATTCATGAGGCTAAATAACAGAAAGGGATTGTTGATCTCATTCATGTTAGAGTGTATGGTGAATCTAAATCACATGGGAACTCTACATGCAGTTATGTCTAGGAAATGTAGTTTTAACTGCCTCAGCCTTCACAGGATGGAAAAGCGTGGTGGGAGATTAGAATACATGTTACTTAAGCAGATCCATAACTCTTGCCTTCGTGTGTAACTGCTCCCTACTCAGACTTTAATCCTCTTCTTTTTAGTCCCACTCTTATCCTACCCACTCCCCTTTTTTTTGAGATGAGGTCTTGCTATGTTTCCCAGACTAGTCTCAAATTCCTGGGCTTTAGCAACCCTTCCAAGTAGCTGGGAATACAGGTACAGCCCACCGCATCTGGTTTTTTAAATTAATAAACTTCATCTTTTAGGCTGGTTTTAGGTTCACAACAAAACTGAGTGGTGTACAGAGCTCATGAAATAGTACAAAGTATATGGATACCCACTGCCCAGGCACACACCCAGCCTTCCCCACTGTCAGCATCTTGCACCACAGTGGTATATTTGTTACCATCAATGAACCTGCATTACTGTTATTATTATACACATTATTATTACCCAAAGTCCGTAATTTACGTTAGGGTCACTCCTGGTATTGTACATTCTATGGGTTTTGATAAATGTATAATGACTCAGATCCATTATAGTATCGTACAGAATACTTTCACTGTCCTAAAACTCCTCTCTCTTCCTCCTATTTATTCCTTCCTCTCCCATAAGCTCTGGCAACCACTGATATCTTTACTAGTCATCATTTTGCCTTTTCCAGTTTGGAATCATATAGTAGGTGGCCTTTTCCAATGGGCTTCTTTTACTTAGCCACATGCATTTAAGGTTCCTCTATGTCTTTTCATAACTTGATAGCATATCTGTTTTTATCATTGATGAATATTTCATTGTCTAGATGTACCACAGTTTATTCATTCACCTAGTAAAGGGCATCTTCCAAGTGTTGGCAATTAGGAATAAAACTGCTGTAAATATCCATGTGCAGATATTTGTATGGACATATGTTTTCAACTCATTGGGGTAAATACCAAGCATGATTGCTGAATAATATGGTAATAGTATGTCTAGTTTTGTAAGAAACTGCCAGACTGTCTTCCAAAGTGGCTGTACCATTTTGCAGTCCCACCAGCAATGAGTGAGAGGTCCTATTGCTCTGCAAACTTGTCAGCCTTTGACTTAGTAGTTGCAGCAGGGGTTGTTTGTTGTTGATTTTTTTTTTTTTCAGATTTCCTACATAGATGATCACATCACCTGTGAACAAAGACAGTTCTTGTTTCGTTTTTTTTTGAGACGGAGTCTTGCTCTGTCGCCCAGGCTGGAGTGCAGTGGCGCAATCTCAGCTCACTGCAACCTCTGCCTCCCAGGTTCATGCCATTCTCCTGCCTCAGCCTCCCGAGCAGCTGGGACTACAGGCGCCCACCACCACTCCCAGCTACTTTTTTTTTTTTTTTGTATTTTTAGTAGAGACAGGGTTTCACCATGTTAGCCAGGATGGTCTCGATCTCCTGACCTCATGATCCACCCGCCTCGGCCTCCCAAAGTGCTGGGATTACAGGCGTGAGCCACCGCGCCCGGCCTTTGTTTCATTTTTCCTTCCTAATCTGAACAGCTTTTATTTCCTTTTCTTGTTATTGTATTAGGTAGGACTTCTAGTACAATGTTAAAAAGCAGTAATGCGAGAGAACATCCTTGCCTTGTGCTTGTGTATCCCTACCTTTTGAGTGCCTAGATTCTCCAATTCTTGAGCCTTTCCACTGATTTCTGGCCAAATCACTTTGCATCTTCATGATACTTTATAGCTTTGCTATTCAGTTTATGGTTCCCTAAATGCTTCTCGTCCTGCAGTATTATGTTAAAATCTCTTGTTCACCTTTTTTTACATTCGTGTCTCCTTTTTCTTATGGATTTAACCCTTTATTCTTTCACTATCGTTTTAATGGAATTTTAGGAAGGAGGAAAAATACATGCATTGAAGCCGGTGTGTTTAATCACAAATGTTCATCTTGTTCTCTAGCCATTTGACTCCCTATCAGTCATTTTTGTGTTCACCCTTTCATTTCAATTATTTTATTCATTTTGCTGATTTCTGCACTATACGTGGATGCTTTAAAAATCAATCAAGGCTACTTGGACCTACAGATGTCAGTTTTTGTCTCCATATGTTTTATGTAGTAGTTAACTTCTCAAACCTTAGGAACTAGGAACATTTACTCTTAACTTTCTTTTGTATTGGTTGACTAGGCCAACATCAAAGATTAAACCCCACATTTGCCAATTTCTGATATGTTATTAATAGTCTAGTGGTAGAATAATTCACAAGTAATAATTTCTGGTCCTCCATTTTAGAAGTTTGGGAAGTTGATGAACAGATCAAGAAGCAACAGGAAACACTTGTGAGGAAAGTCACATCCATCTCCAAGAAAATTCTGATAAAGGAAAAAGTCATTGAATGTAAAAAAGTTGCAAAAATATTTCCTCTGAGTTCAGACATTGTTACTTCAAGACAAAGCTTCTATGACTGTGACTCACTTGATAAGGATTTGGAACGTAATTTAGACTTACTTAGATATGAGAAAGGCTGTGTAAGAGAGAAACACAGTAATGAGTTTGGGAAACCATTTTACCATTATGCATCCTGTGTTGTAACCCCCTTTAAGTGTAATCAGTGTGGACAAGACTTCAGTCATAAATTTGACCTCATTAGACATGAGCGAATTCATGCTGGAGAGAAACCTTACGAATGTAAAGAATGTGGAAAAGCCTTCAGTAGGAAGGAAAATCTTATTACACATCAGAAAATTCATACTGGGGAAAAACCATATAAGTGTAATGAATGTGGAAAAGCTTTCATTCAGATGTCAAACCTTATTAGACACCACAGAATTCATACTGGGGAGAAACCTTATGCATGTAAGGATTGTTGGAAAGCCTTCAGTCAGAAATCAAATCTCATTGAACACAAGCGAATTCACACTGGAGAGAAACCCTATGAATGTAAGGAATGTGGGAAGTCCTTCAGCCAGAAGCAAAATCTTATTGAGCATGAGAAAATTCATACTGGGGAGAAACCTTATGCATGTAATGAATGTGGTAGAGCTTTTTCTCGAATGTCATCTGTTACACTACATATGAGAAGTCACACAGGGGAGAAACCCTATAAATGTAATAAATGTGGAAAAGCTTTCTCTCAATGCTCAGTATTTATTATACATATGAGAAGTCACACTGGTGAGAAACCCTATGTATGTAGCGAATGTGGGAAAGCCTTCTCTCAAAGTTCATCCCTTACCGTACATATGCGAAATCATACAGCTGAGAAACCCTATGAATGTAAGGAATGTGGAAAAGCCTTCAGCAGGAAAGAAAATCTCATTACACATCAGAAAATTCACACCGGAGAGAAACCTTACGAATGCAGTGAATGTGGGAAAGCTTTTATTCAGATGTCAAACCTCATTCGACACGAGAGAATTCATACGGGTGAGAAACCCTATGCATGTACGATATGTGGAAAAGCCTTTAGTCAGAAATCAAACCTCACTGAACATGAGAAAATTCATACTGGAGAGAAACCTTATCATTGTAATCAGTGTGGGAAAGCTTTCAGTCAAAGACAAAATCTTCTTGAGCATGAAAAAATTCATACTGGAGAGAAACCATTCAAATGTAATGAATGTGGTAAAGCCTTCTCTCGAATCTCATCCCTCACTCTTCATGTGAGAAGTCACACAGGGGAGAAACCCTATGAATGTAATAAATGTGGGAAAGCCTTTTCTCAGTGCTCATTACTTATTATACATATGAGAAGTCATACTGGTGAGAAACCGTTTGAATGTAATGAATGTGGGAAAGCATTCTCTCAAAGAGCATCCCTTTCTATACATAAGAGAGGTCATACAGGTGAGAGACACCGAGTATATTAAATAAAAGAAGGCCTCTTAAATTCAACCCATGTTTTACTTAAAATATCTTGGCATAAGCTCAAAAAAACCAGGATCTTTATGGAAAAATTTTAATACTTTGTTAAAAGATGTAAGACTGGAATGAATGGAAAGAAATACCATATATATAGATGGAAAAACCCAGTATTATAAAAACCTCAATTCTAAAAATCTATAGACTGAATGCAGTTCCAAACAAAATCTACTAAGAATTTTCTAGGATCTTTCAAAAATGGTTATAAAATTCATGTGAAATAGAAGTGTATGGATTGCTGAGACAATTTTGAAAAGAACAAAGGAAACACCCTCACTGTATGACATAAAGTTATAGTCATTTAAAAATGTGTGATACTAGTACATTAGTAGGTAAATAAGCAGATTTTAAAGAATAGAATATCCAGAAGCAGACCGGGCGCGGTGGCTCAAGCCTGTAATCCCAGCACTTTGGGAGGCCGAGGCGGGTGGATCACGAGGTCAGGAGATCGAGACCATCCTGGCTAACACGGTGAAACCCCGTCTCTACTAAAAAATACAAAAAAATTAGCCGGGCGTGCTGGCGGGCGCCTGTGGTCCCAGCTACTTGGGAGGCTGAGGCAGGAGAATGGCGTGAACCCAGGAGGTGGAGGTTGCAGTGAGCCGAGATCGCGCCACCGCACTCCAGCCTGGGGGACAGAGAAAGACTCCGTCTCAAAAAAAAAAAAAAAAAGAATATCCAGAAGCAGATTCATGAATATATGTGAACTCAGTGTATGTTAGACCTGACATGAATTAGTAGGGAAATGATGACCCAGTCAATAAAATTGCTGGAAATATTTGACTCTCTGTATTGGAGAAAATAAAATTACAACATTATGACATATTAAAAAATCAATATTCTTTTTTTTTTTTTTGAGACAAGGGTCTCACTCTGTCGCCCAGGCTGAAGTACAGTGGTGCAATCTCAGCTCACTGCAGCCTCTGCCTCCCGGGTTCTATTTTTTTTTTTTTTTTTTTTGTATTTTTAGTAGAGATGGGGTTTCACCATGTTGGCCAGGCTAGTCTTGAACTCCTGACTTCAAGTGATCTGCCCTCTTTGGCCTCCCAAAGTGCTGGGGTTTACAGGCTTGAGCCACTGCACCTGGCCAAAAAATTAATATTCTAAAGGATTTAAATACTGGAATTTGAAAAGCCAAACTGTGAAACCACTGGGAGAAAATAGGTGATATTGTCTATGACGTTGAGGCCAAGGAGCTTTTTTTTTTTTTTTTTTTTTTTTAAGACGAAAGGACTCTGTAATTCCACTTCTAGGTATACATCCTATAGAAACTCACAAATAATGCATAAGAAATATATATATAATATATGTATGTATGTATAGCCAGATGCAGTGGCACATGCCTATAATCCCAGCTACTTGGGAGGCTGATAGAAGAAGATAACTTGAGCTTGGGAGTTCAAGACCAGCCTGGGAAACATAGCAAGACCCCATCTCTTAAAAAAAAGGAAATATGTAGACATATATCTGCATTGAAAACAACCTAAATATTCATCAGTGGGGTAATAGATGAATAAAATATGATATATTCAAATGATAGAATAGTATACAGCACTTAAAAGCAGTGAATCAGATCCATATTGTGTAACATGGATAGTTAATGTTGAATGAAAAAAATCAAAATACAAATGAAGCATTGTGTAATAATATTTATGTAAATTGGAATGAAATCATTTATAAAAAAACTGTTTCTATTATTGAAAAGTGTATGTAAAACTATTTAAAATAGAATAGAAGGATACACGCCCAATTATTGATAGCATTGTCTCTGGAAATTGAATTTGAGGCCGTTGATTAAAGGGAGACTTTAGCTTTGCTTGTAGTTTTTATGCCTTAAAAAAGACTGGTAGCATATAAAATAAATCTTAAAAGCTAACGATACACAATGACAATATGAATGTTTGCTTGTAATAGTGTTTTTCTTGTTCTTTCTCAGAACAGGCCAAGGGAAACCTGTGCCCATAGAAGGAAATGTTATAATGGATTCATATGCTCTATCAGATGCTCAACTATTTTATGAAAAATATGTCTAGAAAATTAGTAATTAGAATATTCCTGTTTATTATATAATGTGAAATTAGCACATTTTAACAGCTTGATGATGCTTTTTTTTATATTTTAACGTTTCTGAAATTGGACTCCTTTCAACTGATGATATCTTAGATTCAAGTAAATATTTAATTATTAAAAATTTGAAAATCAGATGCCAGTATAACAAATGAAATGTGTTTTTATTTACTAGCTCAGGGTATCATGGTCTACTACTCATGGTGCCTGTACGTTCAGTGGAGCCAGTATTATTAGACAGCAAATTTGTTAGGTTCATAGCTAATCACCGATATATTTAGAGTACTGTAGAGAGATTAAGATTTTTCCTGAGAAAGTAACTTTGCAGTATTTGTTTTCTTGCCCTGTAATTTTCCATACAACCAGCATAGGCATTAATATCATTGTTAATTATAACAATATTTTGAAATGAGAAATCATTTATTTCCTGAGGTGGCCATAAGCAATTGTGTAAAAGTGTGTTGGTCTTAATCTAGAGACCATTTTATTCTTTTTACAACTCTTGACTTACACAGCCCATCCAGTTTTGGTTGGAAATGGTGGTGAACTTAGACCCTGAGCACTAATAATAGAGTTCCTCTTGAAGAGTCTCATTCTCTGTAATAATACATGAACCAACCCTTACAGAGGTCATGTTTTTATTATGCCATCTCTACAATATTATTTAATATACATTACAGAAAGCTGCTAATGCCTTTTTAAAAAGGAGATAGGGCCAGATGCAGTAGCTCAAGCCTGTAAACCCAGCACTTTGGGAGGCCGAGGCAGGTGGATCACCTGAGGTCAGGAATTCAAGACGAGCCTGGTCAACAGGATGAAACCCCGTCTCTACTAAAAATACAAAAATTAGCCAGGCATGAGGCAGGTGCCTGTAATCCCAGCTACGCAGAAGGCTGAGGCAGGAGAATTGCTTGAACGCGGGAGGCAGAGGTTGCAGTGAGCCAAGATCGTGCCACTGCAGTCCAGCCTGCGTGACAGAGTAAGACCCTTTCTCAAAAAAATAAAAAATAAAAATAAATAAAAAGGAGATAGGCTGGGTGTGGTGGCTCACGCGTGTAATCCCAGCACTTTGGGAGGCCTAGGCGGGCCGATTACTTGAGGTCAGGAGTTCGAGACCAGCCTGGCCAATATGGTGAAAGCCCACCTCTACTAAAAATACAAAAATTAGCCGGGCGTGGTGGCACATGCCTGTAATCCCAGCTACTCAGGAGGCTGAGGCAGGAGAATCACTTGAACCTATAGGGGCGGAGGTTGCAGTGAGCCAAAATCACGCCAGTGCACTTCAGCCTGGGCGACAGCAAGATTCTGCCTCAAAAAAATAAAAAGATAAAAATAGGGGGTGTTTGTGAAAAGGGATCTTTAGCTTTTATGATTGAACATTAACTATATTTGTTTGAAGTTGATTTCACAAAAGTAAATCTCAAGCTAAAGTTGTGAAGTACAACCATGACTATCAGTTTTGATTGTTATTAGGTATTTTTGAAGACTGATGGTGACTTAACAACAGCAGAGACTGACTTCAGTGAAAACAATGACAACTTACCAAAACTGAAATATCTAAATGAGTATTATCATTTCATAGTCCCTTCTTCAATAAGTTTTATACTACATCCAGTTTTGCCAGCATACCCAATATTTATGTGTGAACTTTTTTTTTTTTGAGACAAAGTCTTGCTCTGTCACCCAGGCTGCAGAGCAGTGGCGTGATCTCAGCTCACAGCAACCCCTGCCTCCGGGTTCAAGTGATTCTCCTGCCTTAGCCTCCCAAGCAGCTGGGACCACAGGTATGTGCCACCATACCTGGCTATTTTTTTTTTCTTGTATTTTTAATGGAGCTGGGGTTTCACCATATTGGCCAGGCTGGTCTCAAACTCCTGACCTCAGGTGATCCACCCACCTCGGCCTCCCAAAGTGCTGGGATTAAAGGCGTGACCCACTGTGCCAGCCTGTAAACCTTTTTTTTTTTTTTGGAGAGGGAGTCTCCCTCTGTCACCCAGGCTGGAGTGCAGCAGCATGATCTTGGCTCGCTGCAACCTCCGCCTCCTGGGTTCAAGCGATTCTCCTGCCTCAGCCTCCTAAGTAGCTGGGACTACAGGCGCCCGCCACCATGCCCAGCTGATTTTTGTATTTTAATAGAGACAGGGTTTCACTATGTAGGTCAAGCTGGTCTGTGAGCCACCATGCCCAGCCTGTAAACCTTTTTTTAAAAAATAGTTTTCACATTTCATGTATCCACACAAGTTACCCTGTATAAATATTTGTGAGACTTTTTTTTTTTTTGTCTAAACAGTTGTTTTTCTCTGTGATTTTCTTTTTAATGTTTTTTTTTGTTTGTTTGTTTGTTTGTTTTTTGGCCTGTACTTTATATGCCTTAAATCCTCCACCCCTTTCTTTACATAGCTTTAGAGTCAACAGAGAAACGTAAAATTCCACTTAAGGCCCATAAGGACAACCTTAGATTTCTCTTTTGGCCTCTCTCACCCCAGTAAGACTGGCTGAACCTATCAGGTGAGGTAAAGTGCCTCAGAGTAGGTCTAAGAGGGCATTTTACTGATCTTGTGTCAGCAAACAGATGATCTGGTCTCTGTAAATTCATGTTTTCCTTCTGTCCTAAGGGGTAGAAATAATAAGATAGATATAAGTGACTGAGATAAACATTGAAAAAAATCATTAATTAAATCATGGTGAATTCTTTACCTGGACACACATGAGTTACTGCCTAGAGAGTTTCCATTCTAGAGTTCAAACTTCATAAGAGGTTCAGTTCCTGTGAATGGCCCTCAAAACACACAGAATAAAACATACTAATAGTGGCTTGGACTAGACACAGCAGTAGAAATTGGTAGATTTCAGATACATTTTGGAGGTGATTCAACATAATGAGTTCATATGAAAGATGAGGAATAAAGAGATAAAGGATAACTCCTATGCTTTTATGGAAAGAAACTGGCTGGACGGTGGACCATTTGATAAAAATGCAGCAGGCTGGGGAGAAATATTTTAGGGTAAAGATTGGGGATGGACTCAAGATGTGTGATGGACTTTCTTTTCAGCAGTTTCCCAGAAGCAGGCTTTGAGATGAGGATTCCTATGCAAGTGACTTATTAAGGAAGTGCTTTCAGTAAGAGCGGTAAGGGAATGGAGGCAGCAGAATAAGAAAAAGAAGTAAGTCAAGGGTGTGATCGCAGGCACAGTCCTGCCATGGATGATGTCATCCTGATCCCTGTGGGAACTCGGGAAGCTATGCCTCAGACTTTTCAAGATTCCATCTTCAGGACTGAGGCACTTGTGCTGCCAACTTCTGAGAATCTTGGCTGCTGACAACTCACAGCTAAATTCCTCTAAGGAATTGCTGTTGGATGAAAGGAGCTGCCTTATGCAAGGTTACACTGTCTCCCTTCAGGCAGCTTGGCCCACGTTGCCTCAGTTTAGAGCAACTCTGAAGAGCAATCCCAGCTCTAGAGCTCCCCAGGGAACAAATTTCAACTGCATCAGTTTAATTTCTCTTTCCATCCAATTCTGCTTTATTCATTTCCTTACTGCTGATATTCCCAAGAGATCTCCCCAATAAACCCTACCATAGATTTCCATCTCAGATTCTCTTTTCCTGGGAAACTGACTTAAAACAGTAGGCATTTTGCAACAGCAGTCCTCAAATTGAAATTTAAAAAAGTTTTTTTTTTTTTTGAGACAGGGTCTCACTCTGCTGCCCAGGCTGGAGTATGTGATGCAATCTTGGCTCACTGAAACCTCTGCCTCCCAGGCTCAAGCGATTCTCATGCCTCAGCCTTCTGAGTAGCTGGGATTACAGGTGTGCACCACCATGCTCAGCTAATTTTTCATATTTTTAGTAGAGATGGGGTTTCACTATGTTGGCTAGGCTGTTCTTGAACTCCTGGCCTCAAGTGACTTGCCCACCTTGGTTTCCCAAAGTGCTGAGATTACAGGTGTTAGCCACAGCACCCAACCAAAAAATATTTTTGATTCATTTGAAACTAATAAACTCATTACATGTTAATACAAATAATAAATTTTTATGAAATTATTTTATGAAAAATAATTATTTCCAAAACGAAAAAAAATAAGAGCGTCATTGTTACACAATTTTCAAATACTTTAAATTAAAGCAGACAACTGGGTTCTCATATCTGCTTCTACATTCAGTCACATGTCATGTAAGACTGGGAAACTCCATCCTATACTCATGAGCAAATGAGATCAAAAGAAGGAAAAATATGAAAATAGTTTCAATCTCAAGGCCCCCTAGGGATTTCCAGACTGTTCTTTTTTTTTTTTTTTTAAATGGAGTCTTGCTCTGTCACCCAGGCTGGAGTGCAGTGGCGCGATCTCGGCTCACTGCAATCTCCGCCTCTGGGGTTAAGCAATTCTCCCTGCCTCAGCCTCCCAAGTAGCTGGGATTACAGGCGCCTGCCACCATCCCTGGCTAACTTTTGTATTTTTAGTAAAGATGGGGTTTCGCCATGTTGGCCAGGCTGGTCTTGAACTCCTGACCTCAGGTGATCCGCCTCAGCCTCCCAGAGTGCTGGGATTACAGGCATAAGCCACCACACCCAGCCCAGACTGTTCTTTAACTGCTGTTGTGACATTTGGTGTGGTTTCTTCAAAAACTTGATGTCATGGGCTAAAGAGGTATATAAACAGGAGGCTAAAGGGAAGCATGGGCATGCTTTCTAGAAGAGGTCTCAGATGGAGGACTTGAGAAACAAAGAAGATGAATAAGGAAAATGTTAAATATGTGGGTAATTAGAAACAAATATTGGCAGGTGGAAAAGAAGAGCAAGATTGATTTACAGGTTTTTCAAAGGCTATGAAAATACTGGAAAACAATGGTGTATAATTCAGTGGATTGGAGTGGGTTTGATTTAAAGTATTTCAAGTCTCTTTACTATTAAATATAAAGCTAATTTTTTAAGATTCAGATTTTGAAGGATTGTAAGAGACCCAAAAGATTGCCTTATTGAGTTGAGGAAGTTCCCTTTATTCCTAAGTTTGCTGACTGTTTGTATTGTGATTGGGTGTTGGATTTTTGTCAAATGATTTTTCTGCATCTATTGACATGATTATATGATTTTTCTTCTTCAGCCTCTTGATGTCATGAATGAGATTAATAGATTTTCAAAGGTTGAATCAATCTTGCATTTCTGGGATAAATCCCACTTGATTGTGGTGTATAATTCTTTTTATATATTATTGGATTTGATTTGCTAATATTTTATTGAGTATTTTTGCATCTGTATTCATGAGAGATATTGTTCTGTAGTTTTCTTTTCCTGTAATATGTTTCTCCTGGTTTTGGTATTAGGATAATGCTGGCCTCATAGATTGAGTTAAGAAATATTTCCTTTTTCTAGAAGAGAGGGTAGAGAATTGATAAACTTTCTTTCTTATATGTTTGGGAGCATTAATCAGTAAACCCATCTGGGCCTGATGCTTTCTATTTGGAAGGTTAATAGTTATTGATTCCATTTATTTAATAGATACAGGCCTGTTTGGATTGTCTATTTATTCTTGGTGAGTTTTTGACAGATTGTGTCTTTCAAGGAATTAGTCTGTTTCATGTAGATTATCAAATTTGTGGGCATAATATGCTTTATACTCTTTTATTCTTGTTCATAATATTCTTGTTTTCTTTTCTTTTTTTTTTTTTTTTTTTTTTTTTGAGACAGGGTCTCTCTTTCGCCCAGCCTGGAGTGCAGTGACACAATCTTGGCTGACTGCAACCTCCACCTCCCGGGTTCAAGCAATTCTCTTGCCTCAGCCTCCCAAGTAGCTGGGGTTACAGGCGTGCACCACCAAGCCCAGCTAATTTTTTTGTATTGTTAGTAGAGACAGGGTTTCGCCATCTTGGCCAGGCTGGTCTCAAACTCCTGACCTCAAGTGATCGACCCTCAGCCTCCCAAAGTGCTGAGATTACAGGCCTGAGCCACCATGCCCAGCCAGGTGGAGTCTTTAGATTTTCCTAGATATAGGATTATATCATCAACAAAAAGGCACAATTTGACTTCCTCTTTTCCAATTTGGATACCTTTTATTTCTTTCTCTTGCTTGATTAGTCTGGCTAGGATTTCCAGTACTGTGTTGAATAGGCGTGGTGAAAGTCGGCGTTGTTCCAATTCTTAGTGGAAATGCTTTCAACTTTTCCCTATTCACTATGGTGTTAGCTGTGGGTTTGTTACATATAACCTTTATTATTCTGAGGTATGTACCTTCTGTGCCTAGCTTGTTGAAGTTTTTATTGTGAAAGCATGTTGGATTTTATCAGATGCTTTTTCTGCATCTATTGAGATGATAATATGGTTTTTGTCCTTTATTCTGATGTGATGTATCATGTTAACTGATTTGCATACATTGACCCATCTTTGCATCCCTGGTATAAATCTCACTTGATTGTGGTGTATTATCATTTTGCTGTGCTATTGCATTTGGTTTGTTAGTGCTTTGTTGAGGATTTTTGCATCTACTTTTGTCAGATATCAGCCTTTAGTTTTCTTTTTTTTTTTTTTATTATACTTTAGGGTTTTAGGGTACATGTGCACAATGTGCAGGTTTGTTACATATGTATCCATGTGCCATGTTGATTTCCTGCACCCATTAACTCGTCATTTAGCATTAGGTGTATCTCCTAATGCTGTCCCTCCCCCCTCCCCCCACCCCACAACAGTCCCCGGAGTGTGATGTTCCCCTTCCTGTGTCCATGAGTTCTCATTGTTCAATTCCCACCTATGAGTGAGAACATGCGGTGTTCGGTTTTTTGTCCTTGCGATAGTTTACTGAGAATGATGTTTTCCAGTTTCATCCATGTCCCTACAAAGGACACGAACTCATCATTTTTTATGGCTGCATAGTATTCCATGGTGTATATGTGCCACATTTTCTTAATCCAGTCTATCGTTGTTGGACATTTGGGTTGGTTCCAACTCTTTGCTATTGTGAATAGTGCCGCAATAAACATACGTGTGCATGTGTCTTTATAGCAGCATGATTTATAGTCCTTTGGGTATATACCCAGTAATGGGATGGCTGGGTCAAATGGTATTTCTAGTTCGAGATCCCTGAGGAATCGCCACACTGACTTCCACAATGGTTGAACTAGTTTACAGTCCCACCAACAGTGTAAAAGTGTTCCTATTTCTCCACATCCTCTCCAGCACCTGTTGTTTCCTGATTTTTTAATGATGGCCATTCTAACTGGTGTGAGATGGTATCTCACTGTGGTTTTGATTTGCATTTCTCTGATGGCCAGTGATGAGGAGCATTTCTTCATGTGTTTTTTGGCTGCATAAATGTCTTCTTTTGAGAAGTGTCTGTTCATGTCCTCTGCCCACTTTTTGATGGGGTTGTTTGTTTTTTTCTTGTAAATTTGTTTGAGTTCATTGTAGATTCTGGATATTAGCCCTTTGTCAGATGAGTAGGTTGCAAAAATTTTCTCCCATTGTGTAGGTTGCCTGTTCACTCTGATGATAGTTTCTTTTGCTGTGCAGAAGCTCTTTAGTTTAATGAGATCCCATTTGTCGATTTTGGCTTTTGTTGCCATTGCTTTTGGTGTTTTAGACATGAAGTCCTTGCCCACGCCTATGTCCTGAATGGTATTGCCTAGGTTTTCTTGTAGGATTTTAATGGTTTTAGGTCTAACATATAAGTCTTGAATCCATCTTGAATTAATTTTTGTATAAGGTGTAAGGAAGGGATCCAGTTGCAGCTTTCTACATATGGCTAGCCAGTTTTCCCAGAACCATTTATTAAATAGGGAATCGTTTCCCCATTTCTTGTTTTTGTCAGGTTTGTCAAAGATCAGATAGTTGTAGCTATGCGGCATCATTTCTGAGGGCTCTGTTCTGTTCCATTGATCTTTGTCTCTGCTGTGGTACCAGTACCATGCTGTTTTGGTTACTGTAGCCTTGTAGTATAGTTTAAAATCAGGTAGCGTGATGCCTCCAGCTTTGTTCTTTTGGCTTAGGATTGACTTGGCGATGCGGGCTCTTTTTTGGTTCCATATGAACTTTAAAGTACTTTTTTCCAATTCTGTGAAGAAAGTCATTGGTAGCTTGATGGGGATGGCATTGAATCTATAAATTACCTTGGGCAGTATGGCCATTTTCACGATATTGATTCTTCCAACCCATGAGCATGGAATGTTCTTCCATTTGTTTGTATCCTCTTTTATTTCATTGAGCAGTGGTTTGTAGTTCTCTTTGAAGAGGTCCTTCACATCCCTGGTAAGTTGGATTCCTAGGTATTTTATTCTCTGTGAAGCAATTGTGAATGGGAGTTCACTCATGATTTGGCTCTCTGTTTGTCTGTGATTGGTGTACAAGAATGCTTGTGATTTTTGTACATTAATTTTGTATCCTGAGACTTTGCTGAAGTTGCTAATCAGCTTAAGGAGATTTTGGGCTGAGACAATGGGGTTTTCTAGATATACAATCATGTCATCTGCAAACAGGGACAATTTGACTTCCTCTTTTCCTAATTGAATACCCTTTATTTCCTTCTCCTGCCTGATTGCTCTGGCCAGAACTTCCAGCACTATGTTGAATAGGAGCGGTGAGAGAGGGCATCCCTGTCTTGTGCCAGTTTTCAGAAGGAATGCTTCCAGTTTTTGCCCATTCAGTATGATATTGGCTGTGGGTTTGTTGTAGATAGCTCTTATTATTTTGAGATACGTCCCATCAATACCTAATTTATTGAGAGTTTTTAGCATGAAGGGTTGTTGAATTTTGTCAAAGGCCTTTTCTGCATCTATTGAGATAATCATGTGGTTTTTGTCTTTGGTTCTGTTTATATGCTGGATTACATTTATTGATTTGCATATGTTGAACCAGCCTTGCATCCCAGGGATGAAGCCCACTTGATCATGGTGGATAAGCTTTTTGATGTGCTGCTGGATTCGGTTTGCCAGTATTTTATTGAGGATTTTTGCATCAATGTTCATCAAGGATATTGGTCTGAAATTCTCTTTTTTGGTTATGTCTCTGCCAGGTTTTGGTATCAGGACGATGCTGGCTTCGTAAAATGTGTTAGGGAGGATTCCCTCTTTTTCTATCGATTGGAATAGTTTCAGAAGGAATGGTACCAGTTCCTCCTTGTACCTCTGGTAGAATTCAGCTGTGAATCCATCAGGTCCTGGACTCTTTTTGGTTGGTAAGCTATTGATTATTGCCACAATTTCAGAACCTGTTATTGGTCTATTCAGAGATTCAACTTCTTCCTGGTTTAGTCTTGGGAGGGTGTATTTGTCGAGGAATTTATCCATTTCTTCTAGATTTTCTAGTTTATTTGCATAGAGGTGTTTGTAGTATTCTCTGATGGTAGATTGTATTTCTGTGGGATCGGTGGTGATATCCCCTTTTTCGTTTTTTATTGCATCTATTTGATTCTTCTCTCTTTTCTTCTTTATTAGTCTTGCTAGCGGTCCATCAATTTTGTTGATCTTTTCAAAAAACCAGCTCCTGGATTCATTAATTTTTTGAAGGGTTTTTTTGTGTCTCTATTTCCTTCAGTTCTGCTCTGATTTTAGTTATTTCTAGCCTTCTGCTAGCTTTTGAATGTGTTTGCTCTTGCTTTTCTAATTCTTTTAATTGTGATGTTAGGGTGTCAATTTTGGATCTTTCCTGCTTTTTCTTGTGGGCATTTAGTGCTATAAATTTCCCTCTACACACTGCTTTGAACGTGTCCCAGAGATTCTGGTATGTTGTGTCTTTGTTCTTGTTGGTTTCAAAGAACATCTTTATTTCTGCCTTCATTTCATTATGTACCCAATAGTCATTCAGGAGCAGGTTGTTCAGTTTCCATGTAGTTGAGCGGTTTTGACTGAGTTTCTTAATCCTGAGTTCTAGTTTGATTGCACTGTGGTCTGAGAGAGAGTTTGTTATAATCTCTGTTCTTCTACATTTGCTGAGAAGAGCTTTACTTCCAACTATGTGGTCAATTTTGGAATAGGTGTGGTGTGGTGCTGAAAAAAATGTATATTCTGTTGATTTGGGGTGTAGAGTTCTGTAGATGTCTATTAGGTCCACTTTATGTAGAGCTGAGTTCAATTCCTGGATATCCTTGTTAACTTTCTGTCTCGTTGATCTGTCTAATGCTGACAGTGGGGTGTTAAAATCTCCCATTATTATTGTGTGGGAGTTTAAGTCCCTTTGTAGGTCACTGAGGACTCGCTTTATGAATCTGGGTGCTCCTGTGTTGGGTGCATATATATTTAGGATAGTTAGCTCTTCTTGTTGAATTGATCCCTTTACCATTATGTAATGGCCTTCTTTGTCTCTTTTGATCTTTGTTGGTTTAAAGTCTATTTTATCAGAGACTAGGATTGCAACCCCTGCCTTTTTTTGTTTTCCAGTTGCTTGATAGATCTTCCTCCATCCCTTTATTTTGAGTCTATGTGTGTCTCTGCACGTGAGATGGGTTTCCTGAATACAGCACACTGATGGGTCCTGACTCCTTATCCAGTTTGCCAGTCTGTGTCTTTTGATTGGAGCATTTAGCCCATTTACATTTAACGTGAATATTGTTATGTGTGAATCTGATCCTGTCATTATGATGTTAGTTGGTTATTTTGCTCGTTAGTTGCTATAGTTTCTTCCTAGCCTCGATGGTCTTTACAATTTGGCATGTTTTTGCAGGGGCTGGTACCAGTTGTTCCTTTCCATGTTTAGTGCTTCCTTCAGGAGCTCTTTTAGGGCAGGCCTGGTGGTGACAAAATCACTCAGCGTTTGCTTGTCTGTAAAGTATTTTATTTCTCCTTCACTTATGAAGCTTAGTTTGGCGGGATAAGAAATTCTGGGTTGAAAATTCTTTTCTTTAAGAATGTTGAATATCGGCCCCCACTCTCTTCTGGCTTGTAGAGTTTCTGCTGAGAGATCAGCTGTTAGTCTGATGGGCTTCCCTTTGTGGGTAACCCGACCTTTCTCTCTGGCTGCCCTTAACATTTTTTCCTTCATTTCAACTTTGGTGAATCTGACAATTATGTGTCTTGGAGTTGCCCTTCTCGAGGAGTATCTTTGTGGCGTTCTCTGTATTTCCTGAATCTGAATGCTGGCCTGCCTTGCTAGATTGGGGAAGTTCTCCTGGATAATATCTTGCAGAGTGTTTTCCAACTTGGTTCCATTCTCCCCATCATTTTCAGGTACACCAATCAGACGTAGGTTTGGTCTTTTCACATAGTCCCAAATTTCTTGGAAGCTTTGTTCATTTCTTTTTATTCTTTTTTCTCTAAACTTCCCTTCTCTCTTCATTTCATTCATTTCATCTTCTATCAGCGATACCCTTTCTTCCAGTTGATCGCATCTGCTACTGAGGCTTCTGCATTCTTCGCGTAGTTCTCGAAACTTGGCTTTCAGCTCCATCATCTCCTTTAAGCCCTTCTCTCCATTGGTTATTCTAGTTATCCATTCTTCTAATTTTTTTTCAAAGTTTTTAACTTCTTTGCTATTGTTTTGAATTTCCTCTCGTAGCACAGAGTAGTTTGATCGTCTGAAGCCTTCTTCTCTCAACTCATCAAAGTCATCCTCCATCCAGCTTTGTTCCGTTGCTGGTGAGGAACTGCGTTCCTTTGGAGGAGGAGAGGTGCTCTGTTTTTTAGAGTTTCCAGTTTTTTTGGTCTGTTTTTTCCCCATCTTTGTGGTTTTGTCTACTTTTTGTCTTCGATGATGGTGATGTACAGATGGGTTTTTGGTGTGGATGTCCTTTCTGTTTGTTAATTTTCCCTCTACCAGACAAGACCCTCAGCTGCAGGTCTGTTGGAGTTTACTAGAGGTCCACTCCAGACCCTGTTTGGCTGGGTGTCAGCACCGGTGGCTGCAGAACAGCGGATTTTCGTGAGACCACAAATTCAGCTGTCTGATAGTTCCTCTGAAAGTTTTGTCTCAGAGGAGTACCCGGTTGAATGAGGTGTCAGTCTGTCCCTACTGGGGGGGTGCCTCCCAGTTAGGCTGCTCAGGGGTGAGGGACCCACTTTAGGAGGCAGTCTGTCCGTTCTCAGATCTCCAGCTGCGTGCTGGGAGAACCACTACTCTCTTCAAAGCTGTCAGTCAGACAGGGACATTTAAGGCTGTGGAGGTTCTCGCTGAGTTTTTGGTTGTCTGTGCCCTGCCCCCAGAGGTGGAGCCTACAGAGGCAGGCAGGCCTCCTTGAGCTGTGGTGGGCTCCACCCAGTTCGAGCTTCCTGGCTGCTTTGTTTACCTAAGCAAGCCTGGGCAATGGCGGGCGCCCCTCCCCCAGCCTCGCTGCCGCCTTGCAGCTTGATCTCAGACTGCTGTGCTAGCAATCAGCAAGACTCTGTGGGCATAGGACCCTCCGAGCCAGGTGCGGGACACAATCTCCTAGTGTGCCGTTTTCCAGGCCCGTTGGAAAAGCGCAGTATTAGGATGGGACTGACCCGATATTCCAGGTGCCGTCTGTTTCCCCTTTCTTTGACTAGGAAAGGGAACTCCCTGACCCCTTGCGCTTCCCGAGTGAGGCAATGCCTCGCCCTGCTTCGGCTCGCGCACAGTGCGCTTCACCGACTGTCCTGAACCCACTGTTAGGCACTCCCTAGTGAGATGAAACCGGTACCTCAAGCAGAAATGCAGAAATCACCCATCTTCTGTGTCGCTGGGGCTGGGAGCTGGAGACCGGAGCTGTTCCTATTCGGCCATCTTGGCTCCACCCCCCTAGTTTTCTTTTTATGTTGTGTCCTTCTCCGGTTTTGGTAATAGGATGATCCTGGCCTTGTAGAATGAGTTGGGGAGAATTCTCTCCTCTTTTATTTTTTGAAATAGTTTCAGGAGAATTGGTATTAGTTTTTCTTTGTATGGTATAATTTGGCCGTGATTCCAAGTGGCCCTGGGCTTTTCTTGGTTGGGAGACTTTTTATTACTGATTTAATCTCACTACTTAGTGGTCTGTTCAGATTTTATATTTCCTCCTCATTCAGTCTTGGTAAGTTTTATGTTTTCAGGAATATGTATGTTTTCCCTAGGTTTTCTAGTTTGTCAGTATATAGTTGCTGATAAGTCTGTGACACTCTTTTGTATTTCTGTAGTATCAGTTGTAATGTCTCCTTCTTCATTTCTAATTTTGCTTATTTGGGTATTCTCTCTTCTTGGTTAGTCTAGCTGGTGGTTTATCAATTTGGGTTATCTTTTTGAATAACCAACTTTTCATTTTGTGGATCCTTCATACTATTTTAGTCTCCATTTCATTTAATTCTGCTCTAATCTTTATTATTTCTTTTATTTTGCTGATTTGTGGCTTGGCTTGTTCCTGTTTTCTAGTTCTCTGAGGTACATTGTTAGATTGTTAATTTGTAATTGTTCTACTTTTTTTTTTTTTCTTTTTTTTTTTGAGACAGAGTCTCCTTGCTATGTTGCCCAGGCTAGAGTGCAATGGTGTAATCTCGGCTCACTGTAACCTCTGCGTCCCGGGTTCAAGCGGTTCTCCAGTCTCAGCCTCCCGAGTACCTGGGATTACAGGTGCTCACCACCATGCCTGGCTAATGTTTGTATTTTTAGTAGAAATAGGGTTTCACCATGTTGGCCAGGCTGGTCTCGAACTCCTGACCTCAGGTGATCCGCCCGCCTCAGCCTCCCAAAGTGTTGGGATTACAGGCATGAGCCACTGTGCCCAGCCAACTTTTTTGATTTGCATTCTACATTTATTGCTACAAGCTTCCTTCTTAGCACTACTTTTGCCTTATTTCACATCTTTGGGAATGTTGTGTTTTCATTTTCGGTTGTTTCAAGAAGCTTTTCTTCGGCCTGGCATGGTGGCTCACCATGTAAAAATACAAAAATTAGCCGGAGTGGTGGCACTTGCCTATAATCCCAGCTACTCGGGAGGCTGAGGCAGGAGAATCACTTGAATCTGGGAGGTGGAGGTTGCAGTAAGCCGAGGTCGTGCCATTGCACTACAGCCTTGGCAACAAGAGTGAAACGCCATCTCAAAAAAAAAAAAAAAAAAAGAATTTTTCTTTCAATTTTCATTTTAGTTGTGATCTTTAGTGGTTATTTGGGAGTATGATATTTAATTTCCATTTATTGGTATAGTTACCAAAGTTCCTCTTGGTGTTAATCTCTAGTTTTATTCCATTGTGGTCTAAGATACTTGATAAGATTTCAGCTTTTTTTTTTTTTTTTTTTTTTTGAGACGGAGTCTCGCTCTTTCACCCAGGCTGGAGTGCAGTGGCGCGATCTCGGCTCACTGCAGGCTCCGCCCCCCGGGGTTCACGCCATTCTCCTGCCTCAGCCTCCCTTGTAGCTGGGACTACAGGCGCCTGCCACCTCGCCCGGCTAATTTTTTGTATTTTTAGTAGAGACGGGGTTTCACCGTGTTAGCCAGGATGGTCTCGATCTCCTGACCTTGTGATCCGCCCGCCTCGGCCTCCCAAAGTGCTGGGATTACAGGCGTGAGCCACCGCGCCCGGCCCAGATTTCAGCTTTTAAAAATTTGTTGAGACTTGTTTTGTGGCCTACTCGATGGCGTATTATGGAGAATGTTCCATGTACTGATGAAAATAATGTATAGTCTGCATCTGTTGGGTGAAAGGTTCTGTGAATATCTGTTAGGTGTGTTTGGTCTAAAGTCCAGTTTAAATCTAATTTTTTAAAACTGTCTAATTTTTTAAAACTGTCTAATGCTGAGAATGGGGTGTTGAAGTCCCTCATTATTATTGTATTGCAGTCTCTCTCTTTAGATCTAGTAGTATTTGCTTTATAAATCTGGGTACTTCAGTGTTGGCTGCATATATATTTAGAATTGTTATATCCAGTGCTGGTTTAATCACTTTATGGTTATCTAATGACCTTCTTTGTCTCTTTTTTTACTCTTTTAGACTTAAAATCTCTTTAATCTGTTAGAAATATAGCCACTCCTGCTCACTTTTGGTTTCCATTTTCATGGAATATCTTTTTCCATCCTTTTACTTTCGGTCTATATGTGTCATTACCAATAAGGCGAGTTTTTTATAAGTAGGATATTTGGGGACCTTTTTTTAAAAAAAAATCCATTCAGCCATTCTCTATTTTTTAAGTGGGAAATTTAATCCATTTATGTTCAAAGTTATTATTATTATGAGATGGAGTCTCACTCTGTTGCCCAGGCTGGAGTGCAATGGCGTGTTCTTAGATCACTGCAGCCTCTGCCTCCTCAGTTCAAGCTATTCTGCATCAGCCTCCTGAGTAGCTGGGATTACAGGCATGCGCTGGCACGCCTGGCTATTTTTATATTTTTAGTAGAGATAGGATTTTGCCATGTTGGCCAGGCTGGTCTCGAACTCCTGACCTCAGGTGATCCGCCCGCCTTGGCCTCCCAAAGTGCTGGGATTATAGGCGTGAGCCACCGACCTGGCTCAAGGTTATTATTGATATATGAAGCTTTGTGTCTATCATATTGTTAATTGGTTTGGGTTTTTTGTTTTTTTTTTTGAGACCTCCCGGGCTCAAGCAGTCCTCCTCCCACCCGAGCCCCACAAGTAGCTCCCCATGCACTACCACGCCTGGCTAATTTTTTTTGTTTTTATAGAGATGGAGTTTCACTATGTTGCCCAGGCTAGTCTTAAACTGCTGGACTCTAATGATCTTCCCCTCTCTGGCTGGGAGGGGAAGTGCTGGGATTACAGATTTAAACCACCATGCCCATTTTTTGTTGTTTTATGTTGGTTTTTTTTTTTTAACTTGTTTTCTTATTGTCACTGTGGCTTGGTAGATTTCTGTAGTAGTACCATATGAGTCCTTTCTCTTTCTTCTTTATGTGTTTGCTTTACCAGTGAGTTTTATAGTTTCACTTATTTTCATGATGGTAAGTGTTGCAGTGTTATTTTTTGCTTCCGGATTTAAGACCCGCTTGAGCTTTTCTTTCTTTCTTTTTTTTTTTTTTCGTTTCTGCGACACAGTTTCACTCTGCCACCCAGGCTGGAATGTAGTGGTACAATCTCGGATCACTGCAACCTCCACCTCCCAGGTTCAAGTGATTCCCGTGCCTCAACCTCCCAAGTAGCTGGGATTACAGGCGTGCTCCACCACACATGGCTGATTTTTGTATTTTTAGTAGAGACGGTCTTTTACTATGTTGGCCAGGCTATTCTCAAGTTCCTGACCTCAAGTGATCCACGCACCTAACCTCCCATAGTGCTGAGATAATAGGCAGCCCAGCCTTCAGCTTTTCTTGTAAAGCCAGTCTAGTGGTAACAAATTTCCTTAGCATTTGCTTGTCTAAAGGACTATTTCGGCTGGGCGCGGTGGCTCACGCGTGTAATCCCAGCACTTTGGGAGGCCGAGGCGGGTGGATCACGAGGTCAGGAGATCGAGACCATCCTGGCAAAACACGGTGAAACCCCGTCTCCACTAAAAAATACAAAAAAATTAGCTGGGCGTGGTGGTGGGCGCCTGTAGTCCCAGCTACTCGGGAGGCTGAGGCAAGAGAATGGCTTAAACCTGGGAGGCGGAGCTTGCAGAGTCATGCCACTGCACTCCAGCCTGGGCGACAGAGTGAGACTCCGTTTCAAAAAAAAAAAAAAAAAAAGGGACTATTTCTCCTTTGTTTATGAAGGATAATTTTGCTGGACGTAGCATTCTTGGCTAGTTTTTTTTTTTTCTTTTAGCACTTTAAATATATCATCCCATTTTCTTTTGACCTGTAAGGTTTCTGCTTAGAAATCCTCTATTAGTCGGCCGGGCGCGGTGGCTCACGCCTGTAATCCCAGCACTTTGGGAGGCCGAGGCAGGTGGATCACGAGGTCAGGAGATCGAGATCATCCTGGGTAACATGGTGAAACCCTGTCTCTACTAAAAATACAAAAAATTAGCCGGACGTGGTGGCAGGCACCTGTAGTCCCAGCTACTCAGGAGGCTGAGGCAGGAGAATGGCGTGAACCCGGGAGGCGGAGCTTGCAGTGAGCCGAGATTGCGCCACTGCACTCCAGCCTGGGTGACAGAGCCAGACTCCATCTCAACAACAACAACAAAAAGAAATCCCCTTTTAATCTTATGGGGTTTCTTTTATAGGTGACTAGATGCTTTTTTTTTTCTTTTAAGGATTCACTCTTTATCTTTGTTTGACTTGAAACAATGTGAATATAATTGTGCCGTGGAGAAAAACTTTTTGCATTTTATCTCCTTGCATATTGCGAGCCTTCTGTATCTGGATGTCTGAATCTCTTGTTAGGCTTTGGAAGTTTTCATCCATAATTTTATTAAATACGTTTTCATTGCTAAATAATGGTACCACAATTACCTGTTAATGAATAGTTGCGTTGTTTCCAGTTTGGGGGCTATCAAAAATAAGGCTACCATGAACATTTGTGTAAAAATTCTTTGTATAGATGTATATTTTCATTTCTCTTGGATAAATACCAAGGATTGGATTGGCTAGGTAGTATAGGAGATATGAATTTTATGAAAATTCTTAATTTCAGACCTGTCAATTCAGTCTCAGTAGCTTCATTTTTCTTAGCTTGATAAATGATGGAAATATTAACCCAGTGGCAATTTTATGTACAAACACTGATGAATGTCAGCAGCACTAGGCTTTGGGCAGAGTGCCAGAGCAAACGGCAAAGCAAAGCCTCAACAGCTGCTCCTGGGGCATAATTAATGACCATGTCCTAAAGACATTTTAGTGTTAACATATAACCAGCTACTGTTTCTCCTGTAACTAAATTTAACAACTGACAGCAACATGAACAGCATTTTATGAAATACTCCCAATACAGTCTCTATTAAATGAATTTGGCAGAGGGCTATGCTATGACTGGTGCCCTGTTTCAGGATTGTTTTTTAACATTGGTAATACCTTTTCATGCATTAGAAAGGCCCAAGTTGGCCGGGCGCAGTGGCTCACAGCTGGAATCCCAGCACTTTGGGAGGCTGAGGCAGGCGGATCACGAGGTCAAGAGATCGAGACCATCCTAGCCAACATGGTGAAACCCCATCTCTACTAAAAATACAAAAATTAGCTGGGTGTGGTGGCAGGCGCCTGTAGTCCCAACTACTCAGGAGGCTGAGGCAGAAGAATCGCTTGAACCTGGGAGGCGGAGGTTGCAGTGAGCCGAGATTGTGCCACTGCACTCCAGCCTGGCAACAGAGCGAGACTCAGTCAAAAAAAGAAAGAAAGAAAGATTAAGAGAGAGGGAGGGAGGGAGGAAAGGAAAGGAAAGGAAAGGAAAGGAAAGGAAAGGAAAGGAAAGGAAAGGAAAGGAAAGGAAGAAGGAAGGAAGGGTGGGTCCAAGTCACATAAACATTTGTTAGATTTGCTTCTAAACCTTTGTGAAATACTACTTTCTTGTTACATAGTGGACAGTAACTTTGTAAGATCTCCTGGTGTCCAGAACTCAAGCTTGATTTCTGCTGTTTCTGGATATCTCTTAAAGAAACAAGTACTAGAGGCAGAGAATAACCCATTAAGTATTCTCTGAAATATGAGGCATCTGAGCCTATCTGATCTTTAAGTCAAAATAATGAAGTGAGCCAGGCATAGTGGCTCATGCCTGTAATCCTCACACTTTGGGAAGCCAGGGTGGGAAGACAGCTTGAGCCCAGGAGTTCGAGACCAGTCTGGGCAACATAGTGAGACCCTGTGTCTACAAAAAATTTTAAAAAAAATTTGGCGGATGGTTTTTACGCACACTTGTAGTCCCAGCTACTTGGGAGGCTGAGGTGGGAGGATCCTTGAGCTCAGGAGGTTGGGGCTGCAATGAGCCATGATCACCACTCCAGCCTGGGCAACAGAATAAGACCTTATCTCTTATAAATAAATAAACAAACAAATAAAATAATGAAGTGAAAGTGGATACAAGAGGTGGTGGAGCTTGTAGCATATGACAACCATGTCCCCTGAGGTGACTGATACCTCCAGTGTTAGAGGTGGAAGAGCATCACCTCTAAATAAAAAATTATCTTCTGCGCTCTCCTAGTTGGGACACTGGTCTTTAGTCTTTGGGGACAAGCAAGTACTATAAGAGGGACTTGTACCTATACAAAGACTTGTACAACTGGGTTTGAAATTTTCATTAAGGATGTAAATGTTATCCTACTTTCTTGGGAATCTTTGATTATTGCTATGGTTTGAATATTTGTCCCCTCCAAAATTAATGTTGAAATTTAGTTGCCATTATAACAGTATTAAGGGGTGGAACCTTCACAAGGTGATTAGCTCATGAGAGCTCCATATTCATGGGTGGGATTAATGCTGTTGTAAAAGGACAAGTTGGGCATCCTTTTATCTCTTTGCCTGTCTGCCTTCCATGTGAGGACAACCATGAGTCATAAATCTGGCCAGTAAGATATAAGCAAAAATATTTGGGGGTAATGGGTATTTGAAAGCATTTTCTTCCTTAATAAAAGGGACATAATCAGCCAGCACAGTCTTTTCCCTTAATTTTTGTCAACAGCAGAGACCAGCATTGAGTCCCTGATATAGCAGCATTCCCTTTTGGAACCAGCTAGCCACCTGACACAAGGCCAATTACACTGGGCCTGTTCTGTCATGGATGAGACCGAGATTCATTCTTATAAGTATGGACAGATATTCTGGATATAGACTTTTTTTTTCTTGCCCATAATGCTGCTGCCAGCATCACAACCATGGACTTACAGAATGCTTTCTCCACCATTATGGCATCCCCCCCTAGTTTTGTGTGTGATCAAGGACTTTTTTTTTTTTTTTTTTTTTTTTTTTTGTAGACAGAGTCTTGCTCTGTCACCCAGGCTGGAGTGCAATGGTGTGATCTCGGCTGACTGCAACCTCTGCCTCCTGGTTCAAGCGATTCTCCTGCCTCAGCCTCCCAAGTAGCTGGAATTACAGGTGCACATGGCCACACTGAGATAATTTTTGTATTTTTAGTAGAGAGGTTTCACCACGTTGGCCAGAGTGGTCTCGAACTCCTGACCTCAGGTGATCTGCCTGCCTCGGCCTCCCAAAGTGCTGGGATTACAGGTGTGAGCCACAGTGCCCAGCCTGATTACCGGATATAAGGTTAATATTTAAAAATCAGACCACATGTGGTGGGTCCTCAGGTGGATCACCTGAGGTCAGGAGTTCAAGACCAGCCTGGCCAACATGATGAAATCCTGTCTCTACTAAAAAATATAAAAATCAGTTGGAAGTGATTGTCCATGCCTGTAATCCCAGCTACTCGGGTGGCTGAGACATGAGAATTGCTTAAACTGGGGAGGTGGAGGTTGTGGTGAGCTGAGATTGCACCGCTGCATTCCACCCTGGGCAACAGAGACTCTGTCTCAAAAAGAAAAAAAGAAATGGGGTCTTGCTTTGTTTCTCAGGCTGGTCTTCAACACCTGGCCTCAAATGATCCTCCTGCCTTGGCCTCCCAAAGTGTTGGGATTACAGGCGTGAACCATTATGCCTGGCGCATCTTCTCATTTGGATAGCTGTACCTTGCTAGGTAGAAATAGAGTTGTTTCATTGTTGTAAAGGAGCTCAAGTTGTGTATAAAAAAGTGTATAGAAACTTAGTACCCAAAGGGTTAGACTATGTCAGTTATCAGTGTATTGCCTCTCAGCTCCAAATTAACCTTTTCAATACTGGTCTGTGAAAGTGGACAACTTGAAGCATTTCTCCTTTACAGTGTGATATTAAGCTTTGTCAGTAGAGGGTGTGGACATTGAAGAGGGACATTGAAGGAGGAAGGGGTCTTTCTGGCTCAGGTTGAAGCATTTTGCTTTTCCTTGCTCTTGCTTCGTGGTCCATCAGTGGGAGGTGTGTATGTGAGACTATTCAGCGATGCTCAGCACCAGCTGTGCTCCAGAACACGCAGTCTCTTGGAGATCTTGCATATCTGGCCTGGGCCTGGCGGACTACCTTGCTGAGGCCCTTCTCATGAGAGACCGTGTGCTCCAGACCTCATGCTCACAGTGGCACCCAAACTCCTCTGCATCCTGGCCATCAGCCGTAGCTTGCTTGTGCAATGGGGAGTAATTTCCTGTAGCCGTCCTGATGTGGATACCATGCATCTCAGGCCTAAGGCCTACAGTGCCACTCCAACTCTCTTTGAGTACCTGGCAACGTAGCAAACTTCTCCAGCGTTACAGTGAGCTACAACCACATCTTCAGTGAGGTTTGAAACTCACCCTTGGGAAAGACCTCCTTCCAAGTATGTTCTCTCTTGGGTACCCTCCCTCAGCTCTAAAGGGCCTTTTAGAGTTCTCCTCATGCCCCTATAGTTTCTGTCTGATCATTGCTTAATAATTCTTTATATTATAATTCTGTTTAAATTCCTTTGGCCGGGTGCAGTGGCTCACACTTGTAATCCCAACACTTTGGGAAGCCGAGGTGGGTGGATCACCTGAGGTCAGGAGTTCAAGACCAACCTGGCCAACATGGTGAAACCCCGTCTCTACTTAAAATACAAAAGTTAGCTGGGCATGGTGGCAGGTGCCTGTAATCCCAGCTACTTGGGAGGCTGAGGCACGAGAATCACTTGAACCCGAGAGGCAGAGACTACAGTGAGCTGAGATAGCACCCCTGTACTCCAGCCTAGGTGACAGAGCAATACTCTGTCTCAAAAAAAAAAAAAAAAAAAAAATTCCTTTGCGGTTTCTGTTTCCTGACTGTATCCAGACTGAAACAAACTGACTATAGAAGGTGGCTGCTGATGCTTAAAAGGCTTCTCATCCATCCATTTCTGGCAAAAGCCCACCATCATTCACCAAGACCTTCACACTTAAGCTTTCCATGATACCCAACTGCTTAAAGTCTCATAAGGCAGGACAGTTTGCCATCAACCAAAAGCATAATGAGTTGTTTCACCACAATGGTCCTGTCTCCATGGCAGATCATAATGTCCACAATAAAGAATCTCATCTTTCTTTCCAAGATAGGTGTTTTTGCCCCATTAGTGCTTGAAATAGAACAGTGGGCATGATGGAGAATCTCAACAACATGAAAATGCGTATCTGTTAACAGTGATGTTGTATTTTCTTGTGGGCTAAATTGAAAACCCAGGAACAAAATAAAAACTTGGTTGTATTTGAAATTATCCCATAAAATATCTAAGATGTCCTACAAAGCATATAACATGGATCAATTATCCAACACTGAAGAATAACATGTATATATGTGTGTCAACTGTACACCATAATATCCACACATAGTAGAAAGTCCACATATAAAATGTAATTTCATGATTCATATTTATATGAAAGAAAAATACATACAAATTTATATGAAAGAGTAACATATTAATTTACATGAAAATGTAACATATATCTTATATTAAATATGCATATGGGCCAGGTGCAGTGGCTCACGCCTGTAATCCCAGCACTTTGGGAGGCCGAGGCAGGTGGATCACGAGGTCAGGAGATCGAGATCAGCCTGGCCAACATGGTGAAACCCCGTCTCTACTAAAAATAGAAAAATTAGCCGGGCGTGATGGCGGGTGCCTGTAGTCCCAGCTTGAACCAGGAGGCAGAGGTTGCAGTGACTCGAGATCACGCCACTGCACTCCAGCCTGGCAACAGAGCAAGACTCCGTCTCAAAAAAGAAAAAAAATATATATATATACATATTTATATATAATAAATATAAATATATACACATATTTATATATAATAAATATAAAGATATACACATATTTATATATAATAAATATAAAGATATACACATATTTATATATAATAAATATAAATATATACACATTTATATATAATAAATATAAATGTATACACATTTATATATAATAAATATAAATATATACACATTTATATATAATAAATATAAATATATACACATTTATATATAATAAATATAAATACATATTTATATATAATAAATATAAATACATATTTATATATAATAAATATAAATACATATTTTTATATAATAAATATAAATACATATTTATATATAATAAATATATATTTATATATAATAAATATAAATATATACATATTTATATATAATAAATATATACATATTTATATATAATAAATATATATAATAAATATAAATATATACATATTTATATATAATAAATATACATACATATTTATATATAATAAATATATAATAAATATAAATATATATTTATATAATAAATATATATAATAAATATAAATATATATTTATATAATAAATATATATAATAAATATAAATATATATATTTATATAATAAATATATATAATAAATATAAATATATATATTTATATAATAAATATATATAATAAATACAAATATATACATTTATATAATAAATATATATAATAAATATAAATATATACATTTATATAATAAATATATATTATATATAAATATATATAATATATATTTACATATAATAAATATATATTATATATAAATATATATAATATATGTTTACATATAATAAATATATATTATATATATAAATATATATATTATATATATTTATATATATAATATATATTATATTTATATATAATATATATTTATATATGATAAATATAAATATATATAATATATATAAATATCTTTATATATAATAAATATAAATATATCTTTATATATAAATATAAATATATCTTTACATATAAATATAAATATGTCTATATATAATAAATATAAAGATATATATCTTTATATATAATAAATATAAATATATCTTTATATATAAATATAAATATATATATAATAAATATAAAGATATATATCTTTATATATAATAAATATAAAGATATATATCTTTATATAAAATAAATATAAAGATATATATCTTTATATAAAATAAATATAAAGATATATATCTTTATATAAAATAAATATAAAGATATATATCTTTATATAAAATAAATATAAAGATATATATCTTTATATATAATAAATATAGATATATATCTTTATATATAATAAATATAAAGATATATATCTTTATATATAATAAATATAATGATATATATCTTTATATATAATAAATATAATGATATATATCTTTATATATAATAAATATAATGATATATATCTTTATATATAATAAATATAATGATATATATCTTTATATATAATAAATATAATGATATATATCTTTATATATAATAAATATAATGATATATATCTTTATATTTAATATATATGCATTGATTGTTAGGAAAGAGGAGCTTCATATCGTCTGAAGTTATCCCTCAGGTTACTTACCAATTAAAAAGGGGAAAAATAACTTTACAATGGAGACATGTGGCCATTACCACCTTAGCCAAGTGATCAAATTTAGCGTCACTAATAGTGAAATGACCAAATTTCATGTGTCTGTTTGTGTGATCTATGTGGTTATCCTGGAGTCATCTATGTAGTATCCTTACTAAATATGTTTATCCTAAATTTTATCATGAGGAAATAACTCGACAAACCCAGATGTGAGACATTCGGTAGAACAAGTAGACTAGATTCTTAAAAGAAGAATGTAATGCAATAACCTGGATTGTGTCCTGCTTAAAGAAAAATGTATACAAGACATTTTGGAGAAATTTAAATATGGATGAATTGTGGAATTATTGTTAATTTCCTTGAGTGTGATCATGGTGTTGTGGTTAGATATGCATGAGATGTCAGCGTGAGACACTGTGTTGTGTGGTGTGTGTGATATTCTGTTTAGTGATATATGTGTGAAACAAACTGTTTAGTGGTGTATGGTAGGAAAATGCCCTTAGAAGATACACGCAGCCCAGTGCAGTGGCTCATACCTACAATCCAGCACTTTGGGAGGCCAAGGCAAAATTAGCTGGGTATGGTGGCATGCACTTGTAATCCTAACTACTCTGCACATTGACTGGGGTGAGGTGGGAGGATCGCTTAAACCCAGGAGGCAGAGGTTGCAGTGAGCTGAGATTGCACCACTGCACTCCAGCCTGGACGACAGAACCAGACCCTGCCGCAAAAAAAAAAAAAAAAAAAAAATTTAGTACTGAAGTACAATGATACTTGAATTTATTTTCAAATGGTAGAGAGAGAATCAAAAGTGGCAAATTGTTAAATAGTTCACAATTTGTGACTCTAGGGGACAAGCACAAATGAGTTCTTTTTTTTTCTTTTTTTGGGGGACAGAGCAAGACTCTGTCCCCCAGGCTGGAGTGCAGTGGCACAATCTCGGCTCACTGCAACCTCCGCCTCCTAGGTTCAAACAATTCTCCTGCCTCAGCCTCCTGAGTAGGTGGGATTACAGGCACATGCCACCATGCCCGTCTAATTTTTTGTATTTTTAGTAGAGACGGGGTTTCACTGTATTAGCCAAGATGGTCTCAATCTCTTGACCTCCTGATCCAGCCACCTCGGCCTCCCAAAGTGCTGAGATTACAGGCGTGAGCCACTGCACCCAGCCCAAATAAGAGTTCTTTGTAGTATTCTTTCAATGCTTCTGGAGATTTGAAACTTTCCAAAATAAACAACTGAAGTAAATGTGCCTATGAAGTGGGAAGGCACTGAGCTGACTGGGGACGTACCCAAAGACCCCACTGGAGCAGAACTAAAGAACCAGATCTCTGATTTTTTACCATAAGGGAGGAAGTTTCAGGAGAAGGAATGCAAAAGTTCTATATCCTAATTGAAAGAGAGCAAAAGAAAATAATCCCAAGTAAGGAAGGACAGGCTTATCAAGGATATCATTTTTTGATGAATGACAGGTCATCCCAACCTCTTCCTGCTGAGGGAAGATTTCTTCATCCAGAAACTGCGGTCAGAAGTGTGAAATGAGTCCTGTGGGCTACAATCCAGGTGTCATAAAACCATGTTATTTCTCTAGGTTCTAGGGGAGAATCTATTTCCAACTTCTAGAAGCTGCCTGCATTCTTTTGCTTATGGCCCTTTCCGCCGTCTTCAAAGCACATCCTCCCTTTTGTTGTCATGCTTTCCTCTCTGACTCTGACCCTCCTGCTTTCCTCTTTTAAGGACCCTTGTTGGGCCTACTCAGTAATGCAGCATAATCTTCCCATCTCAAGATTTTTTTTTTTTTTTTTTTTTTTTTGAGATCAAGTCTCACTCTGCTGCCCAGGCTAGAGTGCGGTGGTGTGATCTTGGCTCACTGCAACCTCTGCCTGCTAGGGTCAAGCGATTCTCCTGCCTCAGCCTTCCAAGTACCTAGGACTACAGGCACGCACCATCATGCCTGGCTAATTTTTGTATTTTTAGTAGAGACTGGGTTTCACCATGTTGTCCAGGCTGATCTCAAACTCCTGACCTCAAGTGATCCGCCAGCCTCGGCCTCCCAAAGTGCTGGGATTACAGGCATGAGCCATGATGCCTGGCCTCCATCTCAAGATTCTTAGTTGAAGCATATCTGCTGCAGAGCCTCTTTTGCCATGTAAGATATATTCGCAGGTTCTGGGGATTAGGATTTCAACATCTTGGGGCTTTATTCTACCACTTCGTCTTATCGGCATCATTTATGAATTTCTTTTTTCCCAATCCTTTGACATAACTGTATAAATTTTATACATTATTGAAATCAGCCTTTTATTTGGAACTTTTGCCTCTATAACCACAAATGAAATTAATACTTTTCTTTTGGCCTGTCTTTATTGAATTTTTTTCTTTTCTTTTCTTTCTTTTGGAGACAGTCTCGCTCTGTCACCCAGGCTGGAGTGTGGTGGCCCAATCTTGGCTCACTGCAACCTCTGCCTCCAGGTTCAAGTGATCCTCCAGCCTCAGCCTCCCCAGTAGCAGGAAATACAGGTTTGTGCCACCACACCTGGCTAATTTTTGTAGAAAGGGGGTTTTGCCATGTTGCCCAGGCTGGTCTCAAACTCCTAGCCTCAAAGTGATGCTCCTGCCTCAGCCTGCCAAACTGCTGAGATTACAGGCATGAGCCACCATGCCCGGCCATGTCTTTAATAAATTTTATGCCACTTGACAAAAATTCATTGGAAAGCATATATAAATTGGATATAAATAAATTGAATAATCATTATTAGTTCAAAAATTAGCTAAAATTCAGCTATAACCATCTGGGTATGGTACCTTTTTAATTGTACATACTTTAAAATATCTTAAATAAAATAATCATTATGGTTATTATTCTGTTCAGATTTTCTACTTCTTAGTAGAAATCAGTGATTTAAATTTCATTAGAAAATCTACGATTTCCTTTACCATGGTTATAGAGTTGTGCATAGCAGCCTCAAAATTCTTTTAAACCCAGGCCCAGGCACGGTGGCTCACTCCTGTAATCCCAGCACTTTGGGAGGCTGAGGCGGGCGGATCACCTGAGGTCAGGAGTTTGAAAACAGCCTGGCCAAGGTGATGAAACCTTGTCTCTACTAAAAATACAAAAAATCAGCCAGGTGTGGTGGCAGGCACCTGTAATCCCAGTTACTCGGGAGGCTGAGGCATGAGAATCACTTGAACCCGGGAGGCAGAGGTTGCAGTGAGCTGAGACAGCATCACTGCACTCCAGCCTGGGCACCAAGAGCAAAACTCCATCTCAAGAAAAAAAAATCTTTAAAACTCTTTATGGGTTTTTTTTTTCGCATTTCTAATGTTTTTGCTTTATTTTGCTCTTGTTTATCAGTCTTGTGTTTCATTTATCTTTTAGTACTAAACTGTGGATTTTAAAATTTTGGTCCAGTAATTTGTTTTCTAGTTTGTAAACTAGAAATACTTAAGAATTTTTTTTAATGAAATGTTATAAGTAATGTTTCACAAGAAAGAAATGATAATGGCCAAAAAATAAGGGACTACTTTTTAACTGAGAAGAAAAAAAAGTCACAATTACACATCCTAGAAATTAACTACTGTTAACAATTAACTTTACAGATATTATTGCCCAAGTGCCTTTGTTTCTGCTATTTATAACTTTTTTTTTTTTCTTTTTGAGACGCAGTCTCGCTCTATCACCAGGCTGGAATGCACCTACCTAGTAGCTGGGACTATAGGTGCGCGCCACCACGCCAGGCTAATTTTTGTATTTTTAGGAGAGACGGGGTTTCACCATGTTGGCCAGGATGGTCTCGATCTCCTGGCCTCGTGATCTGCCTGCCTCGGCCTCCCAAAGTGCTAGGATTACAGGCGTGAGCCACTGCGCCCGACCTATTTATAACTTTTATTTTTTTGAGATGAAGTCTTGCTCTGTCGCCAGGCTGGAGTGCAGTGGCACAGTCTTAGCTCACTGCAAGCTCCGCCTCCCAGGTTCAAGCTATTCTCCTGCTTCAGCCTCCTGAGTAGCTGGGACTACAGGCGCGCGCCACCACGCCCGGGTAATTTTTGTATTTTTAGTAGAGACAGAGTTTCACCACGTTGGCCAGGATGGTCTCGATCTCTTGCCCTCGTGATCCGCCCGCCTCGGCCTCCCAAAGTGCTGGGATTACAGGCGTGAGCCACCGCGCCCAGCCTATAACATTTTTAAATACAGTATTACATGGTTTATTTTAGTAGCACTTTTCCACGTCCTTAAGTATTTCTCGAACGTACTTCTGTCATTAAATATCCTTCTGCAGCTTAATCCTAAAATAATGACATTGCAGCCCACTACATTGGTTTTTCATTATTTCCACTGCAGACCCAAGTATCCCTCATCCTCCTCCAGTCCCTTCGGCATCCTGAGCCTGTGACTGTGCCCCTTCAGTCTCTCCTAGGCCACATCCCCAAACCTCCAGGACAGGTCGTTTCCCAGACACCCTCCAGGCCAGCCTGTGGCCCGGCCCGAGCAGAAATTAGTGACTTAAATGCTGAGATGCCAGAAGACCTGGAGGGGGAATGAATTCCCAGCCCAAACTTAGCCACCCGGCTTCATCGGGATTGTGGCCCAGGTCAGTGAAGCCCCAGGTCCGGGCCGACTCCTAATTCGAGGCGTGGCCGGGAGTCGTCCTCTCCTGATCCACCCCAGAGCGCGGCTCCCTGTGGAGGGAACCCTGGGTGGTCCGCTCCCTGGCTTTTCACTGCACTTGAGAGGCCTTTGGGCACACACACAAACCCCACTCCCCGACCCTCCTTTTGGGGCGAGGGCGGCTGCAGCCGGGTTAACTTCGCGGACTCTGGAAGCCCTGGCGGCGGGCCCGGCCGCCCCTTCCCGGGTTTGTGGCTACATTTTTCTGAAGCCTCCACGGCCCCACAGCCTTTTTCTAGCCGTGAGCGGCCACCTATTGCTGCCTGGGCCTGTGTGTTTGCTCAGGTCCTGGGAGGGTGCTTGGGCGCAGCTGGGCATTCTGGCCTCGGCTTCACTGGAGGCGGGGAACTGGACACGAATGTGAGCGCCAGTTACCGTGGTGCCGTCCAGGCCGCGAGTGGCGCACCCGTCTGTGGACTACATTTCTCAGGGGGTCCCGCGGCGCAACCACTTCCGGCTGAAGATGGCTTGTCCGCTTGCCTTGGCGGATGTTGGAACGCAAAGGGCTGGAACGTCCCGGGCTACGGAGCTCACTGGGTTGGGATGGACTCGTTCAGACCTGAGTGCTAGGACGCCGAAGGGGGCGGTGAGGCGTCCCGGCGCGGGGCTGGGGTCGTTTGGAGTTTATAAGTCAGGTGGCTTTCGGAGATGTGCGGGCTGCATGCCCACGCTTCACCGCTAAGGGAGGTCAGGGCTGTGCGATGGGGAAGAAAGGGAGTGTTGGGGTTGTGCAGTCGGAATGGGAGAGAGAGTGTCAGGGCCACTGGCCCCCAGCTCGGGAGAGGGCAGTGTCGGGCCGCGAGCCGGCAAGGAGTGGGTGTGGCGTGAGGCTGGCGCTGGAGCGGGCTGGGAATGTTAGGAGGTCTAGGGTATTGCGGCCGTGCGTCCTCTTGTCTGGACTGAAAGTCCGGGCAGTTCTCCTCGGATCTGGATTGTGCGCCCGGCGACAGGTGCTTGGCAATCTTTGCCCGTGTGCCCGCGGGGCTGTGGTGGGAGCCCTGTCTGCACGGGATTCTGTGTGGCTGTGCATATAAGTGTGAGCGTGTGCGCGCACGAGCCCCATGGGGCCAGGTCGTCGACCCCATCTTTGGGAGGCCTGGGAGAGGGCAGGACACCCTCGCTGTACATTCTGGGGATACGCCGGGCGGGGTCTGCCCTATGGGTGGGTCCTGGCCGTCTACGCAAACCCCAACTGCGACTAGTCAGTAGGTAGTGAATCTCTGTGAATGGCCTTCCCGCCACCGGGTCTATCTCTAGTGTGTGTTGAGAGTGGAAATGGTTCTAGAGTTTGGGGCTGGGGAGTCCCTGCTATATCCACTTCTCTGTTCTTTCACCAGTAGCCACTAGGGATCTAGACGCATAAAGGTGCCCCCAGCCTAAAGGACAGGAGTTTGAGACCCTGACGGGTGGGTCCACTTAAGCTGTTTCTTGGCGCCACAGACTTTTGGGCTCAGTGTAAGACGCTAGGCCTGAAAGTTTCCCAAGTTAGGCTCTTATGGAGGAAGAAGGCTACGGTATGGGGGGCTCTCCCAGGACTTCTGTCTGGGCCCCTAAGGTCACCTGCATTTCTTTGTGAGGATGTCAGAGAGCAGTGGGGTTGCAGCTTCTTTGGTCTCCCTTTCAGTGCCTGGGGTGGGGCAGGAGTTTGGCCTCCCAAGGGGTTCAGGGAGGGATTGTTGTCTTACAGCTTCTTAACGTTTTCCCACATCTTTCTTTAAGAACCCAGAAGAGGAGAGAACTGCTGTGCATCTGAAGTGATGGCGGAGGTAAATTGCATTTGACATTTTCTTCTTGGAAAGGACTTACTGGTTTTCAGAACAGTGTCCTATTTCAGAAATTTATCTAAAAGATTTACATTCATGATTTGGAGAAAGGGGAAGAGGAGCGGAAACTGCATTTATGGAGCATTTTCCTAAAGCAGCCCAGGGCTGTCTGTTTTGCAAACATTGTCTCATCTGATCTAGAATTTCCACTTCCCTGGATTTTGTTCATGCTCACAACAGTGTTGACAGAGAACATGCCTCAGTGATTTGGCAGGGAAATTGAAGAACAGAATTAGCTTTTTCAGTCTCACTAATTTCTACATTGTCCCCTCCATGATCATATGCAATAGCCTTTTTGCTTATCAATTTTTTTTTTTTCTTTTTTTTTTGAGACAGAGTCTCGTTCTGTTGCCCAGGCTGGAGTGCAGTGGTGTGATCTTGGCTCACTGAAACCTCCGCCTCCTGGGTTCAAGTGATTCTCCTGCCTCAGCCTCCTGAGTAGCCAAGATTACAGGCACACGCCACCACGCCCAGCTAATTTTTGTATTTTTAGTAGAGACGGGGTTTCGCCATGTTGCCCGGACTGATCTCGAACTCCTTAACTCAGGCAATCCACCTGCCTCAGCCTCCCACAGTGCTGGGATTACAGGCGAGAGCCATCTGGCATGGCCTGCTTATCGATTTCTTTTTTTTTTTTTTTGAGACCAAGTCTCCTCTGTTGCCCAGGCTGGAGTGCAATAGCACAATCTCGGCTCACTGCAACCTCTGCCTCCCAGGTTCAAACGATTCTGCTGCCTCAGCCTCCCAAGTAGCTGGGATTACAGGTGCTTGCCACCACGCCCGGCTAATTTTTTGTATTTTTAGTAGAGACGGGGTTTCACTGTGTTGGCCAGGATGGTCTCGATCTCGACCTTGTGATCCACCCGCCTCGGCCTTCCAACGGAGTCTTGCTCTGTCGCCAGTTAGGAGTGCAGTGGCGCTGTCTCAGCTCACTGCAACCTCTGTCTGCCAGGTTCAAGCAATGCTCCTGCCTCAGCCTTCTGAGTAGCTGGGACTACAGGCGCATGCCACCATGCCCAGCTAATTTTTCTATTTTTAGTAGAGACAGGGTTTCACCATGTTGGCCAGGATAGTCTCAGTCTCTTTACTTCATGATCCGCCTGCCTTGGCCTCCCAAAGTGCTGGGATTACAGGCGTGAGCCACTGCGCCAAGACTTTTTTTTTTTTTTGAGACAGAGTCTTGCTCTGTCACTCAGGCTGGAGTGCAGTAGTGTGATCTGAGCTCACTGCAACCTCCACCTCCCTGGTTCAAGCAATTATTCTGCCTCAACCTCCTGAGTAGCTGGGATTACAGGCGTGCACCACCATGCCCAGCTAGTTTTTGTGTTTTTAGTAGAGATGGGGTTTCACCATGTTGGTCAGGCTGGTCTCCTACTCCTGACCTTGTGATCTCCACACCTTGGCCTCCCAAAGTGCTGGAATTACAGGTGTAAGCCACCACACCCAGCCTCAATTTCTTATAGCCTGGAATGCCTACCTGTCCACTTTATCTCCAGATAGTTTTTCCTCAAGATAGAAATAACCTGAATGCCCTCTTATGATTAAAGTGATATACAATTTTTGCAAAAGTTTCAAAATTTGAGGGAGTCGCAAAGAAAGTTTAAGTCACCCATCCATGGTCCCACCATCCAGATTGTCACTATTAATATTTTCAAATTATTTTGTCTGCTTATATGTGTAGTCATGTGATTTTTTTTTTTTTCAGAGTGGGTTCATACTACTAATAGAAGTAGCTAACTTACTGAGCATGCACTTTGAACCACTTATAGTTGGACGTTCTTTACAGATGTGATCTTGTTTAATCCACATAACAACCCTATTAGACAGGTATGACTATATTTCATTAATTCTCTGATGCATTTTTTCCCACATTTTAAGCTCTCTGAAATCAAAATGGGCTTTCCAAAATTTCTTGGCAAGTCATAGTTTCATTGATGGCATTTTTTTTCATTCCTAGTATATAAAGTTATAAGGGCCTTATAATCAGTGACATCTCAGACTCAGTGAAATAGAGTATTATTCTAAGTTGACAACTGAGGAAATCAAGTCACTCGCCTCAAAGTTACACAGTTAAAAATAGTAGAGCTGGCTGGGCGCGGTGGCTCACGCCTGTAATCCCAGCACTTTGGGAGGCCGAGGCGGGCGGATCATGAGGTCAGGAGATTGAGACCATCCTGGCTAACATGGTGAAACCCTATCTCTACTAAAAATACAAAAAATTAGCCGGGCAAGGTGGCGGGTGCCTGTAGTCCCAGCTACTCGGGAGGCTGAGGCAAGAGAATGGCGTGAACCCGAGAGGCGGAGCTTGCAGTGAGCCTAGATCGCGCCACTGCACTCCAGCCTGGGCGACAGCAAGACTCCGTCTCCAAAAAAAAAAAAAAATGGTAGAGCTGGCTGGGTGCAGTGGCTCATGCCTGTAATCCTAGCACCTTGGGAGGCCAAGGCGGGCGGATCACCTGAGGTCGGGAGTTCAAGACCAGCCTGACCAACATGGAGAAACCCCATCTCTACTAAAAATACAAAATTAGCCAGATGTGGTGGTGCATGCTTGTAATCCCAGCTATTCGGGAGGCTGAGGCAGGAGAATCAGTTGAACCTGGGAGGTGGAGGTTGCGGTGAGCCAGGATTGCGTCCTTGCACTCCAGCCTGGGCAACAAGAGCAAAACTCCGTCTAAGGAAAAAAAAAAAAGGTAGAGCTGGGGTTTCTAAATCACCTACTGATTTCCTTTGCCCACTTGTCAAAGAATGCTATCTTTGTTTATTTTAAACAATATTTCTTATGTTCAGCATATTTTCTCTTTGTCATTTATATGTTGTTTTAGAAATATTTTTTCACAGTTAATCTATTTTGTGTGCTTTTAGATTCATTTAGCTTTCAGAAATGTATTCAGATAAATCAACTCTTTTCTTAAAATTTTTCCCTTTATTCTATGCCAGATGGTCTTTCTTACCACAAAAATAGAATAGTTACTTTTATATTTTTCTAAAATACTTTCTGTGTTTTATCCAAACAATCTAGTCTTGAAGGTATCTCCTGTGATATCTGACCAGAGAATGTTGGCTATAAAATTCCACATTTGGAGTGTTTATTTAGATTTTTTTGTGACTTTGGAGTAACATATTTTAAAGAGTGGCATGGTATTTGTAGGATGTGAAATTTAAGGTTTTTTTTTTTTTCCCCTGGATATATCTGGATGTAGACTTACTTCATTAATTCTGGCCAGTCCTCAAGAATTACTTTCACTCTAAGACTAAAGAAACATGTTTTCTATTCTGAATTAATCGGTTTCTTTCTCTTTGACTTTTCTTCAGAATTCTGTAAGAATTTGTTGAGTTTATCTTCCCATTCCTGTAAGGCCAAAACCTTCCTAAGATTATCAGAAGATCACCACACCCTCCCCATCCATTCCCCGCACACCGGTGGGGAGGAAGCTTTAGTTTCCCTTGCCCTTCAGCCCTTCACTGTCTATTTCTCCCTGTATCTTCTGTCCTGAAAATATTCATTGCCCTTTGTCCCTGCTAATGGGAGGCTGTACACTGTGATGAAAGGGTAGAATCTTAGCCGATTTCTGCCATTTACTAGCTCTGTGACCATGGGCTTCCTCATAATTTCAGTTTGGGGAATGTGATGATAATGGAAATTCACCTGCACTTACACTGGCAACCTGGGGCCCCCTAGCTCCTACCTTCTGGTTTCCCCAACATCCAGTGAAGTGCCCAATTTCGTTGCTTCTTTTCTTTTCTTGTTCTGTGAGCTTATGCCCTAGGGCCTCACTCCACTGTCTTTTGCCTTGTGGGAGTAGATACTACATTGAACTAATTGGGCTCCCTGGCTCCACTTTTACTCTTTGGCAATAAGATAGTCCAGTAATGTCACCTTTAAAGTTTCGTTCAGTGAATCCCTGTTACTTTCAGGATAAATCTCCAGCTTTTTCACGTTCATTGCATATTTACTAAAAAGCACATACTGTGTTTAGCAGAGCACAAAGCTTAGTATTGGAGTAAAGTGGTGAGCAAAGATGATGTGTTTAGTCCTGACAGGTATAACCTGTCATTCAAAACATTTCCTGTCCTGATTCCTGTGGAGTTCTCCAACATCACTTCTCTCTACTCCTCCCTCAGAACCCCTCATCAGCTATCCCAGTTAACTTTCTGCTCCTCAGAAACACAGGATGCAATTGGTCTCCCTTCTTACCTCCATCTTTTGCTCTCTCTACTTGGAGTGCTGTTCAGTATGTTTTCTGCTTGTTGGAATTCTATTCCTTTTCTAAGTTCCAGTTAATCTTCTACATGTTACGTGAAACTTTCCCCACACCCCTCAACCTGAGTAGGTCACTATTTTCTTATTTCCTATAGCAAGATTCTTCTTTTAATGGGAGGCAACATATCCTGCTTAAAAACCCCTCAGTTAATTCTTTTCATCTGTGAGAACAAGTTTAAATGTCTCAGGATCTGATCCTTCTTTTCAGCCTTGTCTCTCTGCTCCCTCTCTGACTTTACCTTAGTCCTGTTAAACTACTAGCAGTTCCCAGATTGCACAGTCTATCTCATGCCTCCATTGTACAAGAAACACAAGAAGGGCATTTATCCCTCACCACCCCTTTCTCTGGGTTCTACTGAACCTAGGTCAAGAACAGCATCTATGAAACCTGTGTCAGTCTTATGGTTGTGCTTGGTCTCAATTGCTGTATCTCTTATAGTTGTTTTCATACTATATTGTAACTATCTTTTTTTTTTTTTTGAGATGGAGTTTTGCTCTTGTTGCCCAGGCTGGAGTTCAATGGCGCAATCTCAGCTCACTGCAACCTCCACCTCCTGGGTTGAAGTGATTCTCATGCCTCAGCCTCCCGAGTAGCTGGGATTACAGGCATGTGTCACCACGCCCAGCTAATTTTGTATTTCTTAGTAGAGACGGAGTTTCTCCATGTTGATCAGGCTGGTCTCGAATTCCCGACCTCAGGTGATCCTCCTGCTTTGGTCTCCTGAAGTGCTGGGATTACAGGTGTAAGCCACTGCACCTGGCCTTTAACTGTCTTTTTAAAACTGCTTTTTATTAAATATTGAATAGTAGAACATGGGTAACATATTAAGGGGGACTGAACACCCATGTTAAGAGGTAGAATGCTAATGTTAGAAATCCCATGTGTGCTTTGATCATCCCAATCCAAATCCCCTTCTTTAGCTGTCAGAGGTATCTGTTATTCTGAATTTTGTGTTTTGCATTTGCTTGTTTTTCTTTACAGTCTTAACCATATGTGTTTATTTTCCTGTTCTAATTTGATATCAAGAAATCATACTGTTTGGATTTTTCTGCACCTCTATTACTTGTCTTCCAATGAGTGTTCAAGAGATTCATTCACATTGCCAACTTATCCTACTGTATAGCCATCCATTATATGAATACATTTTTTCATTTATATTGTGTACATTACTCCAGTGAACATTCTTGAACTCCTCTTTTTGTATCCTGTGCAAGAATTTCTGTATGTAACTAAAAAAGGAATTGCCAGTTCATAGGTTATATGCATTTTCAGCCTTACTCAACATTGCCCAGGTGTTTTCTAAAGTGTCTATTATACTCATTTACTATTCCTTTTACTTTGTATCCTCACTAACACTTGGTATTATTAAACTTTTAAATTTTTACACACTTGGGTATGAGTTGATATATATTATTTTGATTTCAAATTTGTGTATTTTGGTACTAAATGAGGTTGAGTCGCCCCTCCCCCCACTTTCTTGCTTATTAGCATTCATGTTTTCTCTTTTCTGAAGTACAATTTTATGTCATTTCTAATTTTTCTGTTGATTTTTATATTTCCAGCGTTTTTGTTCCTTTTAATGCTTTGTATGCATTTCTTAAATATTGTGGATTGTCGTCCTTGTCAGTTATATGTGCTGTGCATGCTTTCTTACTTTAACCTTTAAATGATGGTAGAAATTCCCAATTTTAATGCCTTCAAATTTAATGCTATTTTCTTTAATTTATTTACATCTTGTGTATGAAATCTCTCCTAAGAGTAAAGATATTATCCCTATTTTCTATAAATGATATTATTTTGCCTTTAATGTTTAAATCTTCAATTCACTTGGAATTAATTGTAGGGTGTGGCATTTCCATTTGGATAATATCTGAAACATCATTTATTGAAAAGCCCATTGTAAAGGATTAGGCAAACTGCAAGGTCTGAGGGAACAGTCCCTACAAGATGCCATCACTCAGACACCAGCTACAACTTAAGGGGTTCCCATGACCACTCTCACTTCAGACCAACTAGCTACAAATTCAGGTGTTTCCACCACCACCACCACCCTTAGGTGTAATAATTCAGTAGAAAGACTCACAGAACTCAATGAAAGCTGTTCCATTCACAGTCACATTTATAACAGGGAAAGGATACATTGGGTTGTATTACCCTCCCGGTATTGATGTTTGGCAGTACACCCAGAGTATTGTCAACCAGAGAAGCTCACTCAAGCTTCAGTGCCCAGTTTTTACTGAAGCTTCATTACATAGGCATCATTGATTGAATCATTTTCCATGTGCACGAACTCAGTTTCCAGCATCTGTCCTCCCTCCTTGCCTGAAAGTCAAGCTGATATCACACGGCTCAAAGTCCCAAGACTGATTACATGGTAGAGGTAGCTGTGGCCAGCCCCAAGCCCTAGTCATCTCATGAGCATAAACTAACAGACGTAGTCTTAGGGGCCCACCATAAATAACAAAGACATTCCTGTCACTCAGGAAATTCAAAACGTTTAGAAGTTACTTCCCTAGAGCTGGGACAAAGGCTGGACCTCTTTTTGGAGGCCACATTCCTTACTACACAGTCCTCCTTTCTCTGTACTTCAGTGGCAGTTTTGTCATAAATTAAGTTTCCCTATGTATATGTTGGTCTATTCTGGGCTCTCCTTTTAATCTGCCAGTCCATTTGTCTATTTAAACCATACTGCCTAAAGACTGCTTTCTAGTAATGTCTGATATTTGGTAAGTCACATTCCTCTACCATGGTCCTGTTCTCTAGAAAGGTCTTAGCTGTTCCTAGGCTTTGGCGTCATATACATTTTAGAATTGGCTGATCAAGTTCTGTAGAAATCCAGTTGGGATAATGATTTATAATGCATTAAACCTTTGATCAATTTGGGGAAAGTTGACATTTTTATGGTATTGAGTCTTCCTCTGCCTCTAAATAACTATGCTTACTTGAGTCTTGTGGAATTCTTTTCAATAAATATTTTATAATTAGAGTCTTACACATCTTTTGTTAATTTTATTTCTAGGTATTTTTGTATTTTGTGTTTTTCTTAGATGACATTAATTTTAGAACATAGACCGAGTGCTGTGACTCACACCTGTAACCCCAACGCTTAAGGAGACTGAGGCAGGCGAATCACTTAAGCCCAGCAGTTTGAGACCAGCCTGGGCAACATAGTGAGACCCCATCTCTACTATAAATAAAAAATTAGCCACGCATGATGGTGCATGCCTGTAGTCCCAGCTACTTGGTAGGCTGAGGTAGGAGAATCACTCAAGCCCAGGAGGATGAGCCTGCGGTGAGCTATGATTATGCCACTACACTCCAGCCTGGGTGACAGAGCAACACCCAGTCTCAAAAAAAAAAGTAAATAAAATAAAATATAATTTTCTCATTGTTTCTGGTATATAGACTTGCCATTGATTTTTTTTTCTTAAAACTCCCATGACAGATTATTGCAGTTGATTTTGAGATATTGATTTTATATCCCTCCACCTTGCTTAACTGTTATTTATTCTGACATCTTGTAGATTCTTTTGGATGTGGGGTCATCCAACTTGATCATATCATTGATGAATAAAGACACTTTTTAGTTGTAAATAATTGTCTTTGTCTATTAGTATTGATTTCTTTCCTTCTTTTATAACCTTTATTTTAATTCTTATCTTGCTGCGCTGGCTCCATCTCCCAGAACAGTTTTGAATGGTGAATATGGGCACCCTGTCTTATTCACAGTTTTGGATACTTCACTTTTACTTATGTTTGCACTTGTTTTTTTTGTAGGTGTCCTTTATCAGGTTAGGGACATTGCTTTTTATTGCTAATTTGCTCTTGAGTTTTTATCATGAAGGAATATTGCATTTTTAAAATGCCTTTTCTGCATCCATTGAAATGATTGGTCGGGCACGGTGGCTCATGCCTGTAATCCCAGCACTTTGGGAGGCTTAGTCGGGCGGATCACCTGAGGCAGGAGTTTGAGACCAGCCTGGCCAACATGGTGAAACCGTGTCTCTACTAAAAATACAACAACAAAAAATTAGCCGGGCGAGGTGGCAGGTGCCTGTAATCCCAGCTATTTGGGAGGCTAAGGCAGGAGAATTGCTTGAACCTGGGAGGCAGAGGTTGCAGTGAGCCAGGATCGCACCATTGTACTCCAGCCTGGGCAACAAGAGCAAAACTCCATCTCAAAAAGAAAAAGAAAAGAAATGATCCTAAGTGTTTTCTCTTTAATCTGTTAATGTGCCTAATAATTATAATTGATTTCCAGTATCAGGTACACCTTTTATTGGGAAAAACCTACTTAGCCATGATGTGTGATGAATTTTTACATATTACTGGATTCAGTTTGCTAATAACTTGCTTAGAATTTTAAATCTGTGGCATGTGTAAGACTGGCCAGTAATTTCAATTCTTCATAATGTCTTTATACAAGTTACTCTGTCCCAGGAGAACTGTGGCCTTGGCCTGTGAACCAAGATTGTTTTCTACATTTTTAAATCGTTGGGGGAAATGATCAAAAGAATTATATTTTATGACACATGGAAATTATATGAAATTCAAATTTTAGTGTTCATAAATAAAGCTTTATTGGAACATAACCACATTCATCCATTTATATAACATCTCTGGCTGCTTCTGTGCTGCATGGCAGAGTTGAGGAGTTGCAGCAGAGATGGTATGTCCCACAGAGCCTAAAATACTTACTATTTGGCCCTTTACAAAAAAAAGTATGCTGACCTCTGGTCTAGCCTCATAAAATATATCAGTCTTCCTTTTCTTTTTCCCATGGTAGGATCTGGGAGTACTCATGTTATCAATGGTGTGAGCAAGGCCACTCTTTTCAGATTATTTGTTTATTCCCTCTCTTCTAGTCTTCTATGCCATTGACTACCCCCATCCTCCCCCTGCCCATAAGGCAGTTGTGTTAATGTGCATCGTTTCCTTAGTATGTATTCATTCATGCAAAATGTTTTTCTCGTGTTAAGGTCCAGGGTGGTCAGTTTTTCAAAATCTTCCATATATGATTGAGAAGAATGTTATTTGAATTGAGTTCATTGTTCTATATGCAGCCATTAGATCAAGCTTAATAATTTTGGTATCTAAATATTCTGTTTTTACTGACTTTTTGTCTGTTGTATCTGTCAGTTATTTCTAGTGTTTTGTTAAAATCTGCCAGTATGATTAGGGTTTGTCTATTAGAGTTTCTATTTCATTTATGTATATGTGTATGTATATATAATATGTATTTTTTATTTATTAGGTAAGCATAAAGTTATCCTTTTCTAACTTTCATCTTTCTGAATATTTATGTTTTGAATGTGTCTCTAATAACCAGCATAGAGCTGGGCTTTGGTTTTTGACAATTTTGACCAACTTTGTTCTTTTTTTTTTTTTTTTTTTTTTTTTTTTGAGACAGAGTCTCACTCTGTCACCCAGGCTGGAGTGTAGTGGTGCGATCCTGGCTCACTGCAACCTCCACCTCCCGGGTTCAAGCAGTTCTCCTGCCTCAGCCTCCCAAGTAGCTGGGACTACAGGTGCACGCTGGCATGCCCTGCTGATTTTTTTGTATTTTTAGTAGAGACGGTGTTTCACCGTGTTAGCCAGGATGGTCTCGATCTCCTGACCTCGTGATCCGCCCACCTCGGCCTCCCAAATGCTGGGATTACAGGTGTGAGCCACCGTGCCCGGCAACCAACTTTGTTCTTTAACAAGAGTATTTAGTCTATTTACAGTGCTTGTAATTACTGATATAATTGAAGGTATCATTTTTGTGCTTTTTATTCTACCTTTCTGTATTTCATTGTCTTCATTTCATTTTCCCTTCTGTGAGTTTGAAAGTTATAAGCTATTTGTGTTTATTTAGTGGTTACCTTGGAAATTTTAATATACTTTCTTAACTTACTAGTGTCTAAAACTAAAACATATTATTATGTTCTTGGTAAATAAGGAAGTAGGATACATTCTAACTAATCAAACAACTTACATTATTGTCAGGTATTTTTCTTCTCTCTTTTTTTAAACCATAAGAAATTTTTATTTTATGTATTGAGTGTTAGCTTAGATTACCCATGTATTTACCACTTTCTTGGTTCACCATTCTTTCTTACATGTCAAGGTCTCCATCTGGGATCACTTTCCTTTAGATGGAATTAAATAGTAAATTTCTCTCTGATTTTGGTGTATTTTTTTTTAATACCTTTATTTGCCCTCATTTGTGAAAGATATTTTACCCTCACACTGGGACATTCCGCTGTCTTCTGGTTTACATTTTTGTTATTAAATAGTCATCTGTCAATCAGACTTTTTTTTTTCTGTAGATAATCTATCTTTAATCCCAAATTGCTTTTCACGTATTCTCTTTGTATTTAGTGCTCTGCAGTTTTGGTGTGATTGTCTAGGCGTGGATTTATTTTTATTTATTCCGTTTATAAGACTTATTGGGCTTCCTGAATCTGAATAATGCCTTTGCCAATTCTGAAAATTTCTTAGCTGTCCTGTCTTCCAATACTGCCATTTTCTTAATTCTTTCTCTTTTCTCCTTCTAGAACTTCAGTTAAATATCTATTAAGCCATCTCACGTTATCTTCTTCATCTCTCTTCTGTACATCGGCTCATTTGTCTTTTTTAATTGCATTCTGCATAATCTCTTTTTATACCTTTGAGTCCAGTAATTTTCCTCTTCAGAGAGATTTATTGCAGCCATTGTATGATTTAAGTATGTTTTTGTTTTATGTTTTTATTTCTTTTCCTTTTTTTGAAATCTACTGTCATCTTTGTGAAGTTTTCTTATTACATTGCCTCCATTTTAAAAACATGCAATATGCTTGTTTTATAATTTTTGGCATTATCTATATAATATATGAATCTTTTACAGAGGTGATTCCTCCTGCCTCTCAACATTTTATTAGGGAAATTTTCAGACATAATGAAAAGTCGAAACAATTTCATGACTGATTTTCCTGACTCTTTGTTCATGGAATTATGCCTCTTTGCATGTTTTTTGTTTTTTTGTTTGTTTATTTGTTTGTTTATTTTGTTTTGTTTTTGAGACACAGTCCCACTGTGTCACCCAGGCTGGAGTGCAGTAATGCGATCTTGGGTCACTGCAGCCTCCACCTCCCAGGTTCAAGCGATTCTTGTTTCTCAGCCTCCCAAGTAGCTGGGACTATGGGTGCACGCCACCACGCCCGGCTAATTTTTGCATTTTAAGTAGAGTTGAGGTTTCCCCAGATTGGCCAGGCTGGTCTCGAACCCCTGACCTCAAGTGATCCGTGCACTTTGGCCTCCCAAAGTGCTGGGATTACAGGCATGAGCCACCACACCTGGCCATTTTTTTTAAAATTTGATGTTTTGTTTAGGCAAAATTCACATAATATATAGTTAACCATTTTAAAGTGCATAGTTCAGTGACATTTCTTTCATTCACAATGTTGTGATGCTTTGTTTTTGACTCATAGGTTATTTTCCTTTGAATTCTACCCATAGATTCTTGAGGCCTCTGTAACTGCAGATTTGAGTAAATGACTTCCCTTCTCCAAGCTAAAGTTTCCTTTCAGTTAGGATTCATGACCTTCTCATGAGGATTAATATATGTAAGGCACCAGGAACTTAAGTGCTTAAAGTACAATGATTGTCCTTGAGATGCAGTGTGCATTACACTATCAGCAGTAAGGTTAGGGGTAGTAGCAGGAGAGAATGTCAGGCAGGAAAGCCATGGGTAATCTCGGTTTGGAACCAGGATGTACTGGCCATGAGGATTCCTGGAACTGTGGTTTCATGCATTGTGTATCTGGGTAATTGAGCCCTGCTGAGGCTGCTAAGGGCCTGCTGATCCTGTGGGTTGTCTGGCTCCGTGCTGGTGATTCTGGAGAGTCTTTGCAGAATGAGGTTTTAGTTTTAGTTCCGAAGGTCCCAGTTCTGGGATATAGGAACAAAGCCCAGGAAGTGGCTGGTGCATAGAATACCAGAATTTATTCCTCTATCTCTATTAGGCTTGAGGGAGGCTGGAACCCTCTGTTGTAGAAATCTTTGTCCAGAGCTGGGCCTGCCCAGGTATCCTGTGCTCCTGGGCCTTGAGGGCTCCCGCAGATCTCTGGAGTGCCTTCCATGGCTGAGGGTCTCAGTGATATCCAGGTTATACAAAAGGGAGCCCAGGCCCTGGGCTCTGATCAGCTCCTGACAGTGGGGAAGTTGTTTCTTCTGAATCTGTTATTCTACAATTGGATTCCCTGGGATTCAAGAAAGACAAAGGTTTGTTCATTCTTTCTCAAATCTCAGAGAGAAAAAAAAACAGACTCTGTGTGTGTGTGTGTGTGTGTGTGTGTGTTGGGGTACCAAAAGCAGGGATGGGGTGAAGGGATTAATTCTCAGGCCTTTGGGGACCTTGAGGTCAGTCTGATGAATTTTGTCAACAAAATTCTCTTATCCAAAAATATCAATCAAATCCCCATGACTTGCTTTTTCTTCCTCTTTTGCTTTCTCAGGCTTTCTCTAGGAGAAACCTAGGGTATAAATTTTGTAGTTTTAAAAGCTATTATCTGCGTGTTAGTATGTCTCCTCTCCTTCATTGAATGCATTCTTTCATTTTTAAATTTTTTTTTTTATTTTTGTAGAGATGGGGTCCTGCTATGTTGCCCAGGCTGGTCTTAAACTCCTGGACTCAAGCGATCCTCCCACCTCCACCTCCCAAAGTGCTAGGATCACAGGCGTGAGCCATCACACTTGGCCTGAATGCTTTCTTTTCTATTTTTTATTTTAATTAACAATGTATTTGTCCCTTCTCGCATTGCTATAAAGAAATACCTGAGACTGGAGATTTTATAAAGAAAAAAGGTTTAATTGGCTCACAGCTCCAGCTCCACAGGTTGTTCAGGAAGCATGATGCTGGCATCTGCTCAGCGTCCAGGGGTGCTCAGGAAACTTACCATCATGGTGGAAGGCAAAGGAGAAGCCAGCACTTCACCTGGCCAGAGCAGAAGGAAGCAGGGAAGGTGCTGGACACTTAAACAGCCAGATCTCATCAGAAGTTACTATCATGAGAACAGCAACAAGGGGATGGTGCTAAGCCATTCATGAAGTATTCACCTCCATGTTCCAATCACCTCCCACCAGGCCCTACCTCCAACATTAGGGATTAGAAATCCACATGAGACTTGAGTGGGGACACAGATCCAAACCATATCCAACACATTGTAATCCTAGCACTTTGGGGTCATATTTATGGGGTACAATTTGATGTTTCAATACATATCTATGTTGTATAATGAGCCAGTCAGGGTAGTTAGTATATCTATCACCTCATGTATTTATCATTTCTTTGTGGTAAGAACATTAAAAAGCCTCTCTTCTAGCTATTTTGTAATATACAATATTTTATTGTTAAACCATAGTCACCCTACTGTGCAATAGAGCACCAGAATTTATTCCTCCTGATTGTAACTTTGTACCCACTGACTGACCTCTCCCCTTTTGTACCCACCCCGTCTCTGGTAACTACTGTTCTGCTCTCTGCTTCTGAATGCCTTCTTTTTGCTTTAGAAGATTTGAACAGATTGAACAGATTTCTTTTTCCTAAAACTTCTTGCCTTCCCCAGGGACTTGTTCCCCAGTCCTTCCCATTCCAGTCAGTAATGCTACCAAAGACTGCTATCTCTTTTATTGACTGATTGATTGAGATGGAGTCTCTCTCTGTTGCCCAGGCTAGAGTGCAGTGGCATGATCTTGGCTCACTGCAACCTCTGCCTCCCAGGTTCAAGTGATCCTCCTGCCTCAGCCCCCCTAGTAGCTGGGATTACAGGCACGTGCCACCACGCCCGGCCAATTTTTGTATTTTTAGTAGAGACAGGGTTTCATCATGTTGACTAGGCTGGTCTGAAACTCCTGACCTCAGGTGATCCACCCACCTCGGCCTCTCAAAATGCTGGGATTTACAGGTGTGAGCCACCGTGCCTGGCCAAGGCTGCTGTCTCTTAAGGGCCCCTCTGTTCTCCAAGAAGTGTTTAGGTATTTATCAGCAAACCTCTTAGCATTTATAAGTTTTTTTGAGACAACGTCTTGCTCGGTCACCCAGGATGGAGTGCAGTGGCACAATCATGGATCACTTCAGCCTCAACCTCCGGGGCTCAAAGAGCTCCTCCTGCCTCAGCCTCCCAAGTAGCTGGGACTGCAGGTACATGCCACCTTGTCCGGCTAATTTTTGGATTTTTTTGTAGAAACAGGATCTCACTGTGTTGGTCTTGAACTCCTGGGCTCAAGCAATCCTCCCACCTTGGCCTCCCAAAGTGTTGGGATTACAAGAGTGAGCCACTATACCAGGATTAGCATTTTTTAGATGGCATATTCTTCCACCGAGAGTACTGATGGAGTAGGAAAACCAATCCTTGCTGGAAATTTTCATACCTTCCTTCTTGGAGCTGTGATTTGATGAAGTGGAAATGAATGGTTAAGTGGAATCACATATTGCAAACTTGAGTTTTCTAATTAGACAAGAAAGGAATCGATGTTGATTTATTGTGTTGCAGGCTCAGTATCAGTCAGTATCTCTAGCTGTCTGAGGATTTTAGGACTGGGGATATCCTGAGATATGTAGATTGTATGGAGTTACAGTATATTCCCAAGGAGTCTGTGCCAGATGGATAAAGTGTGTCCATTTTGAACTTGTGTAGTATGTGTGCACCTCGTGTGACATAATTTTGAGTCTGGATCTTTCTCCATCAGTTCTGGTAGCTAAGGAACAAGGAGAGTATGGCTGGGGACATTTGTGGTAACACTAACAATTTAGCCAGATGTATAAATTGTTGAGAAATGACCAGGCACGGTGGCTTATGCCTGTAATCCCAGCACTTTGGGAGGCCAAGGCGGGTAGATCACTTGAGGCCAGGAGTTCAAGACCAGCCTGGCCATCATGGTGAAACTCTGTCTTTACTAAAAATACAAAAATTAGCCAGATGTGGTGGCCTATGCCTGTGGTCCCAGCTGCTCAGGAGGCTGAGGCAGGAGAATCGCTTGAACCTGGGAGACAGAGGTAGCAGTGAGCCGAGATTGCACCACTGCACTCCAGCCTGGGTGACAAAGCGAGACTCCATCTCAAAAAAAAAAAAAGAAAGTAAAGGATATTTCAGCTCCATTTACCAGGCTCTCTTGCTCACCTCCAATAATACCTCCCCCCTCATTTCAGAGAGGAAGTGCCCTCTTTCTTCCCCTGTGACAACCATTTTACTTGCATTTTGGGTCCAGTTTTGTCCTGACTTTTTAAAACAGTTTTATTGAGATATCATAAAATTCATCCATTTAAAGTTCAGTAATTTTTATTCAGTTTGCAGCCATCACAACAGTCTAATTGTAGAACATTTGTATCACTCAAAATGAAACGCCATACCCATTAGCAGTCACTCCCCAAACCCAGCCCTAAGCAACTACTGATCACTTTCTGTCTATATAGATGTGCCTGTTCTGGACATTTTATATTAATGATATCACACAACATATAATTTATGACTGGCTTTTTTCACTTACCAGAATGTTTTCAAAGTTCATCCATAGTGTAACATATACCAGTGCCTCATTCTTTTATATTGCCAAATAGTATTCCATGGTATAGATATTACCATTCTGTTCATTCATCAGTTGGTAGACATTTGGGTTGTTTCTACTTTTAGGCTATTATGTATGACTAAAGCTGCTATGAACATTTGTATAAAGGTTCTCTTCTTTTCTTAGTTTGTTGAGTATTTCTGTCATGAAAGGATTTTAGAATACTTTTTTTCCATTACTTCTTCTGCATCTATTAAGACATCTGTAGTTTATGTCCTTTGTTGTATTAATATATTTGATTACATTGATAACTTTTGGATGTTGAACCAACCTTGCATTTGTAGGATAAATTTTACCTGGATGTGGTATATAATCCTTTCTCTATGCTGTTGGATCTGGTTTGGTCTTTTTTTGTTGAAGATATTGGTCTGTAGTTTTCTTGTGATATCTTTGCTTTGTCTGGTTGTTTTCGGGTAATACAGGCCTCAGAATTAGATAATGTTTCTTCGTCTTCTGTCTTTTTGAAGTGTTCATGAAGGATTTATATTAAGTTTTCTTTAATGTTGGGTAAGTGAGGCCATTTGCTCCTGGGCTTTTCTTTATGGGAAGATTTTTTTGCTCTAATTCAGTCTCTTTATTTGGTATAGGTCTGTTCAGGTGTTCTATTTCCTCTTGAGTCAATTTTGGTAGTTTTGGGTCTTTTTAAGAATTTGTCCATTTTGTCTAAGTTATCTAACTTATTGGCATATAGTTATTCATAGGGGTTCCTTATAACCCTTTTTATTTCTATAAGGTCAGTAGTGATATCTCCTATTTCATTCCTGATGTTAGTATTTTGAGACTTCTCTCTTTTTTTGTTGGTCAATCTAGCCAAAGATTTGCCAATTCTGTTGATCTTTTCCAAAGACCAACTTTTGGTCTCACTGATTTTCTCTGTTGTTTTTCTATTCTCTATTTTGTTCATTGCTGCTGTGATCTTTTATTATTTCCCTCCTTCTGGAAACTTTATGTTTTTGTTTATTCTTTATTATCTGGTTCCTTAAGACACACAGTTAGACTGTTGATTTGAGATATCTCTGCTTTTTTTTCTTCTTTTTTTAATATAGGTGTTTTTAGCTGTAAATTTCCCTTTAAGCCCTGCTTTAGCTGCATTTCATAAGTTTTGGTATATTGACTTTTCATTTATCTCAAAATATTTTTTAATTTTCCTCATGATTTCTTTAACACATTGGTTATTTAGGAGTATGTTTTTAATTTTCACATGTTTGTGAATTTCCCAAATTTCCTTCTGCTGTTGATATCTAAGTTCATTCCATTGTAGTTGCAAAACATATTTTGTGTGATTTCAATCCTCTTACATTTATTGAGGGCTGTTTTATGGCTTAATATATGGTCTAACCTGAAAAATGTTCCATACTTGCTTGAGAAAAATGTGTATTCTCCTGTTGCTGAGTGGAGTATTCTCCAAATGTTTTCTTAGGTTTAATTGGTTTATAGTGTTTTTCAAGCCTTCTGTTTCCTTGTTGATCTTCTGCCTAGCTATTCTATCCATTATTGAAAGTAAAATATTGAAGTCTTCAATTTGTTCAGTTGTCTATGGCTCTCTTTAATTCTCGTGTTACATATTTTGGGCCTGTGTTATTAGGTGTATATGTACTTACAACTGTTACAGTTTTCTGACTATCATTATATCCTCTTATCATTATAAAATATCCTTTTTCCTGATTTGTGTGTTGTTGTTTTTTTTTTTCTGAGACGGAGTCTAGCGTTGTCGCCCAGGCTGGTGTGCAGTAGCACAATCTCTGCTCAATGCAACCTCCACCTCCCAGGTTGAAGTGATTCTTCTGCCTCAGCCTCCCGAATAGCTAGGATTACAGGTGCCCACCACCACACCCAGCTAATTTTTGTTTCACTGTGTTGGCCAGGCTGGTCTTGAACTCCTGACCTCGAGATCTGCCCGCCTCAGCCTCCCAAAGTTCTGGGATTACAAGCGTGACCCACCGCGCCCGACCAAAATATCCTTTTTTCTCACTGGTTACAATTTTTGTCTTAAAGTTTATTTCGTCTGGTATTAGTAATGCTATTTTACCTCATTTTTGGTTACTCTTTGCATGGTATATCTTTTTCCATTTTTTCATTTCAACTATTTGTGTCCTTGAATCTAAAGTTTGTCTTGGGGGCTGGGCATGGTGACTCACACCTGTAATCCCAGCACTTTGGGAGGCCGAGGTGAGCAGATCAATTGAGGTCAGGTGTTTGAGACCAGTCTGGCCAACATGGCGAAACCCTGTATCTATTAAAAATACAAAAAATTAGCTGAGCATGGTGGCCCATGCCTGTAGTCACAGCTACTCAGGAGGCCGAGGCATGAGAATCGCTTGAACCCAGTGGGTGGAGGTTGCAATGAGCTGAGATCACATCATTGCACTCCAACCTGGGTGACAGAGTGAGACTGTCTCAAAAACAAACAAACAAACAAGCAAGCAAAAAACAGTGTGTCTCTGCTAGATTGCATATACTTGGATCACTTTTTTTTAATCCATCCTGCCAACCTCTTCTTGTAGTGTTTAACAAACTCTATAGTGTTTAATATGTTTACATTTAATACACTGATGGGGTAGGATTTACAATTGGTATTGTGGTATTTGTTTTCTATTTGTGTTGTTATTGTTTTATTCCTCTATTCTTCCATTACTACCTTCTGTTATATTACCTGAATATTTTCTAGAGTACCATTTTTGTTCCTATATTGTTTCGTATACAGTAGTCTTTGAAATTATTGTCTTAGTGGTTGCCTTCAAGATTATAATTAGCATTTCAACTTAAAACAATCTAGTTTGGATTAACACTAGCTTAACTTTAATCTTATATAAACACTTTGCTCCAAAATACTTCTGTTCCCACCTCCCTTCTTTGTACTATTATTGTCATACAAATTACATATTTATACTTTATAAGCCAATATTGGCAGAATAATAACCCCCTCAAAGATGTCTATATCCAAATCTCTGAGACTTGTGAACGTGTTACTCTTACATGGTAAGGGGGAATTCAGGTTGCAAATCTGCTCAACTTCAGTTAGGGAGAGGATCTTAGGTTATCCAAGTGGGCCCAGTGTAATCACAAGGGTCTTTAAAAGTATCAGAGATGTGGCTGGGTGCAGTGGCTCACACCTGTAATCCCAACACTTTGGGAGGCTAAGGTGGGCAGATCGCTTTGCTCCTCGTTTTCTCATTTTTCACTTCCCTTTTTTTTTTTGTAATTGCAGTGTAAAGAATTGTTTATTAACTATTTTTAGTTCGTCATTTCTACTTCAGGATTTTTCTTTGTCTTGCAATGTGAAAATACCTCCTATTTTCTTTCTTGTTATTTTGCAGATTGGGAGTTGGGAAGAGAAACCAAGAATTTATCTCCAAAGGAAAACATTTATGAAATTAGATCACCGCAACAAGAGAAGGCCAGAGTTATCAGAGAAATCAGATGCCAGGTGGAGAGACAACAGGGTCATCAGGAGGGACATTTCAGACAAGCTGTAATACCATTTACTTCCATGCAGTGCACAGCCCATAGAGAATATCAGTGGCTTCATACTGGAGAGAAATCCTGTGAATGCGGGAAATGTAAGAATGCTTTCAGGTGCCAGTCATGTCCTATTCAACATGAAATAATTCATAATAAGGAAAAAGAACCTGAATGTGGAGAATGTAGGAAAATCTTTAATAGTGGATCAGACTTGATTAAGCATCAGAGGCTTCATGAAAGCAAAAAACATAGTGAAAATAACAAATGTGCCTTTAATCATGATTCTGGAATTACTCAACCTCGGAGCATTAATACTGGAGAGAAACCTCATAAATGTAAGGAATGTGGGAAAGCTTTTCATTCCAGCTCACAACTTAGTCGGCATCAGAGGATGCATCTCGGCGAGAAACCCTATAAGTGTAGGGAGTGTGGGAAAAAGCCTTTCTATCCACCGCACAGCTTAATCTACATCAGAGGATCCATACTGATGAGAAATACTATGAATATAAGGAGTGTGGGAAGGCCTTTACCCATCCCTCACACCTTTTTCGACATCAAAGAATCCATACTGGTGAGAAACCCCATAAATGTAAGGAATGTGGGAAGGCTTTTCGTTATGACACACAACTGAGCCTTCATCAGATAATCCATACTGGTGAAAGACGCTATGAATGCAAGGAGTGTGGGAAGGTGTACAGTTGTGCCTCACAGCTGAGTCTACATCAAAGAATTCATACTGGTGAAAAACCTCATGAATGTAAAGAATGTGGGAAAGCCTTTTTCTCTGATTCACATCTTATTCGACATCAGAGTGTCCATACTGGGGAGAAACCCTGTAAGTGTAAGGAATGTGGGAAGTCCTTTCATCGTGGCTCAGAACTTACCTGACATCAGAGAGCTCACACTGGTGAGAAACCCTATGAGTGTAAGGAATGTGGAAAGGCCTTTACTTGTAGCACAGAACTTGTTCGACATCAAAAAGTTCACACTGGGGAGAGACCCCATAAGTGTAAGGAATGTGGGAAGGCTTTCATTCGAAGGTCAGAACTCACTCATCATGAGAGAAGTCACACTGGTGAGAAACCCTACGAGTGTAAGGAGTGTGGGAAGGCCTTTCGTCGTGGCTCAGAACTTAGTCGACACCGGAAAATTCATACTGGTGAGAAACCATATGAATGTCAGCAGTGTGGAAAGGCCTTTATTCGGGCCTCACACCTTAGTCAACATCAAAGAATTCATTCAGGACAGAGGAGTGAATGAAGAAATGAGGGATGGCTCAGAATTTGATTGACATGAGAAAGTTCATATTGATTTGGAAAAAAAAAACCTATGATTCTAAGTGTGAGACACCTTATAAATGTTAGGAATTAGCAGGGATTTATTTGTGTTTCAGAATTTATTACACATCATGATACAACTGGTGAAAAATTGAAGAACTCTATGAATGTAAAGAAAGTAGCGAGGCCTTTTTGGTGGCTCAGAACCAAGTCAACCTCAGGGAATTCATAATGGGGGAGAGGAGGGCAGTGAATGTGCTGAGAGGAGTTAATCATTCAGACCTTTATCAGCAGCAGAGTCATTTGCCCTTGGGGAAATCAGATGATTCAAAATATAAATGCAGGCCTGGCCCAGTGGCTCTCGCCTGTAATCCCAGAACTTTGGGAGGCTGAGGTGGGTGGATCACAAGGTCAGGAGATAGAGACCATCCTGGCCAACATGGTGAAACCCCATTTGTACTAAAATGCAAAAAATTAGCCGGGCATGGTGGCGCGCGTCTGTAATCCCAGCTACTTGGGAGGCTGAGGCAGGGAAATCACTTGAACCCGGGAGGCAGAGGTTGCAGTGAGCTAAGATCGATCCACTGCATTCCAGCCTGGCGACAGAGCAAGACTCCATCTCAAAAAATAATAATAATTATTATTATTATACACACACACACACACACACCCACACACCGGGCGCAGTGGCTCACACCTGTAATCCCAGAACTTTGAGAGGCCGAGGTGAGTGGATTGCTTGAGTCCTGGAGTTTGAGACCTACATGGGTAACATGGTGAAACACCATCTCTACAAAAAATATTAAAAAAATTAGCCAGGCTTGGTGGTGCATGCCTGTAATCCCAGCTACTTGGGAGGCTGAGGCAGGAGGATTGCTTAAGCCCAGGAGACAGAGGTTGTGGTGAGCCAAGATCATGCCATTGCACAGCAGCCTGGGTGACAGAGCAAGACTCTTGTCTCAAAAAAAAAAAAAAAAAAAAGGGCGGGGACGGTGGCTCACACCTGTAATCACAGCACTTTGGGAAGCTGAGGCAGATGGATCACTTGAGGCCAGGACTTTGAGACCAGCTTGACCAACATGGTGAAACCCTGTCTCTACTAAAAATACAAAATTAGCCAGGTGCGGTGGCACACAGCTGTAATACCAGCAACTTGGGAGGCTGAGGCATGAGAATCTCTTGAACCCAGGAGGCGGAGGTTGCAGTGAGCTGAGATCATGCCATTGCACTCCAGCCTGGGCAACAAGAGTGAAACTCCATCTCAAAAAAAAAAAAAAAAATGTAAATGCCTTATATATGGGACACCAATTTGCTTTAGCTAACTAAGTATTCATCTGACAATACTTGAGGAAGGCTAGAGAAGTATTTAAAATGTGGCAGATTCTTTCATCCCACATAAATCTTGTTAAATATTTGTGAGCTAATTCTCTAACTGGAGCTGAATCAATGTGGGAAAGAATTTAACCAATGTTTACTTTTTACTCACCCTTATCATTATTACTCATTTCTTTTAGGGTGAATTTATTAACTACATCTACATTTTCTCATTTATAAATTAGTACTGTTAGCACCATATTTCTTAGCTGCATTGTGGGGGTTGAATACATTTATATTATTTAAAGCAGTGTCTGTCTAGTATTGAAAGTGTGCTAAATGAAGGCGTTTATTGTTTTTCCTTGTTATTTTCTTAATCGTGCATTATTAGACATGAGAGGAAGGACTTATATTTGCAGTGACTATAGGAACATATTGCATCATCTCTTTTTCTTTATTGAAGGTTAGGTAATTCCTTCTGGAGAAAAATTTAATACTGTGAAGGCTTTATTTATAGCTCACCCTTTTGCCTTACTAGGCAAATAATGTAAAGAAACCCAGTAGAATAAAAGTGCGTTGCTGTGAAGTCAGGCAGAAGATTTAGATGATTTATTAAAACTTTTCAAAAGGCTGGGCACAGTGGCTCAAGCCTGTAATCCCAGCAATTTAGGAGGCCAAGGCGGGCAGATCACTTGAGGCCAGGAGTTTGAGACCAGCCTGGCCAACGTGGTGAAACCCCATCTCTACTAAAAATACAAAAAATAAGCCAGGCACGATGGCGTGCATCTGTAGTCCCAGCTATTTGGAAGGCTGAGGCAGGAGAATCACTTGAACCCAAGAGGCGGAGGTTGCAGAATTAAAAAATAATACAGCCCTAGCCAAAATTTATTTCTCCACTAGAAAATTTTAAAGCTACCTGTATAATTTTTATATTAAAAAGGATATTGGCCTGGTGTGGTGGCTCATGCCTGTATTCCCAGCACTTTGGGAGGCCAAGGCCGGTGGATCACGAGGTCAGGAGATCAAGACCATCCTTGCCAACATGGTGAAACCCCATCTTTACTAAAAATACAAAACTTAGCTGGGCATGGTGGCTCACGGCTGTAGTCCCAGTACTCAGGAGGCTGAGGCAGGAGAATCACTTGAACCCGGAGCGGGAGGTTGTAGTGAGCCGAGATCGCACCACCACCCTCCATCCTAGGCGACAGAGTGAGACTCCGTCTCGGCTGGGCGCGATGGCTCACGCCTGTGATCCCAGCACTTTGGGAAGCCGAGGTGGGCGGATCATGAGGTCAGGAGATTGAGACCATCCTGGCTAACACGGTGAAACTTCATCTCCACTAAAAATACAAAAAATTAGCCAGGCCTGTGGTGGGCGACTGTAATCCCAGCTACTCGGGAGGCTGAGGAAGGAGAATCGCCTGAACCGGGGAGGCGGAGGTTGCAGTGAGCCAAGATCGTGCCACTGCACTCCAGCCTGGGCAACAGAGCAAGACTCCGTCTCAAAAAAAAAAAAAAAAAAAAAGATGTCAAGGCAGGCCTTATTAGGAATGAATGACAAAGGCAACACTACATATGGAAATTTATAGGGTGTGAACAAAGCTATACTCTCAGGAAAATTTTAATATGTATAGAAAACAGGGCCATTTAAGGACTAGGATTCATTCCGACTTCATCCTGTGTGCTCCCTGTTCCTAGCAGGTTCTCAGTAAATATTTGATCATAGGAATGTGTGAATGATCCAAGGAGTGAGAGAGTGAATGAATAAGCATTCAACCCTTGGATGTAGAAAAGCTCTAGGAAAATTAATGGAAGGCAAAAACAAAACAAGACTTTGAAATGAAAAGCATTGCACCCTATGAAGAAGAAACTCAAGCATAGTTGCCTATTCATTGGTGTTAACATTCTCCTTTTGGCAGGATTGCCTGCTGCTCTCCTGAGTCTGTAAATGCCAGATATTTGATCTCCTAGCTTGCCCTGCATCTGGTCACACATATAATAGCCCTGGATACAGATGATCTGTGCAAAAGTCTGCAAATGGGCTTCAGGTAAATTTTGTTTCCTAACAAAATGGGAGAAAATGGTCTTCTTAAATACAAGATGCATGTCTGTATGTCAGCGTGATACCTGGAATTGTGGCCATTTTGCAAGCAGAGAATCAAGAGTCTGAGACTGGCATGGAATAGGTTGGAGTTATGTGTGTCCTTGACATTGTTTTTTTGTTTTGTTTTGTTTTCTTTTTTTTAGACAGTCTTACTCTGTCACCCAGGCTGTTTTGCAGTGATGGGATCTCAGCTCACTGCAACTCCACCTCCCGGGTTCAAGCGATTCTCCTGCCTCAGCCTCCCGAATAACTGGGACTACAGGCGTGTGCCACCATGCCCAGCTAATTTTTATATTTTTAGTAGAGATGAGGTTTCACTATGTTGGCCAGGCTGGTCTCTAACTTCTGACCTCATGATCTGCCCACCTCAGCCCCCCAAAGTGCTGGGATTACAAGCATGAGCCACCGGGCCCGGCCTGCATTTTATTAACTGCCAGTGAGATTGAGCATCTACCATGTCTAAGGGTCATTCGAGTTCTGTTTCTGTAGATTGCTTATTTTTATCTCTTCCTTTTGTTTACATTGGAGTAGTTTTTAAAGCAATCTGTGGAAACTTTGCTAAGGAGATTGTATTGTCATATGCTCTGCAGTTTAGCCTGCATCTTTTGCCATCGTTTATGGCAAACGGAGTTAACATATTTTTCTGTGAAGAGCCAGACAGTAAACGTGCAAGGCTTTGTAAGCCATACAGTCTCTACTCTGTAGTGTGGAAGCGCTTAATACATGAACCAGGTGTTCTCAACCAGGGGTGATTTCGTTTCCCATACCTACACCCCAGCAGGCATTTGGCAATGTCCAGAGTCATTTTTGGTTTTCAGTATGAAGGGTGGGTGCTGCTGGCATCTAGTGAGCAGAGGTCAGGGATCCTGCTAAGCGTCCTACAATGCATAGTACAACTGCCCCCACCCCCTAGAAAAAGTCTCATCCAGAATGTCCGTAGTTCTGAGGTTGAGAAATTCTACCTATAAGCAAATGGACATTGTTGTGTTCCAATAAAATTTTATTTACAAAAAATAGAAGGCCACATTTGGCCTGTGTGCTATAGTTTGCTTATCTCTATTTTAAATAGCTTTTTGCTATATGATAGTATAGTTTTCTGTATTTGTTCCTGAATTGTCTCATTCACCCCAAATATTTTTCCAAATTTTCTTCTCTTTTATTTTATGCCTTTAAACCTTTACTAAATACAAATAATACACAGAAACAATAGCCCCTGTATAACTACCACCTAATAAGCATGTTGTTTTATTGTTTTGATTAAAAATTTATAAAAGAAATAAATCATTTCAGAAAAAAAAGTGTAGTCTTCTCTTTTTCCCTTTCCAGTCCTGCTCTTTGCCCTGTGTCTGCACAGCAATAACTTAGTGCACTAATATCTGTAAAACCAACACATATCCAATGTACAAGGACACGATACATAGTATTATGTGTTTCTAAGTAACACAAATGGTGATACATCTTTCTGCAATTTCATTAACAATATGTGGGATCCAAAACTATTGAAAAATACTGATCTAATTCTTTTATCTGCTGTGTTGCGTTCTTCTTTCTTTATTTTTTTGAAACGGAGTCTCGCTCTGTCACCCAGGCTGAGTGCAGTGGCGCCATCTCGGCTCACTGCAAGCTTCACCTCCCGGGTTTACGCCATTCTCCAGCCTCAGCCTCCCGAGTAGCTGAGACTACACGCGTCCGCCACCACGCCTGGCTAATTTTTTTGTATTTTTAGTAGAGACGGGGTTTCACTGTGTTAGCCTGGATGGTCTCGATCTCCTGATCTCGTGATCCGCCCACCTCGGCCTCCCAAAGTGCTGGGATTACAGGCATGAGACACCGCGCCCGGCCTGTGTTGCGTTTTTATACAATTTATTCACCGAAGTCCCTTTATTAGAGAAAAACAGTTGTAAATTTAAAAACTATATATTTTAAGCACTCAGGATTTAATAAAGGATTTTTGTAATTTGAAGAATGTTCAGTAGAGCCAAGAAAGCTTGTGGGCTTTACAACCTAGAAAAAAGTTGTAAGCAGAGAGGCTTAGATCCACCACGGTACTGTTCAAAGAAAAGTGTCAGGGCTACTACTACCCACTGCCCATCACCTAGTGTTTGAGGGCCTGGATGCTGCAAACTTCCACAGTGAGCAGTTCTAAGCAAACCCCAAAGGCTGAGGAAGCTGAGGGGCCAAAGAAAGAGGCTGAAAAATCTAGTTTCTCGGAAACGTTTTTTGTTTGGTTTGGATTTTTGTTGTTGTTGTTATTTGTTTGAGATAGTCTCACTCTGTTGCCCAGGCTGGAGTGCAGTGGTGCCATCTCGGGTAAGTGATTCTCCTGCTGAATTCAGCCTCTCGAGCCGCTGGGATTATAGGCATGTGCCACCATGCTTGGCTAATTTTTGAATTTTTAGTAGAGATGGGTTTTCACCATGTTGGCCAGGCTGGTCTCCAACTCCTGCTCTCAGGTGATCCGCCCGCCTCGGCCTCCCAAAGTGCTGGGATGACAGGCGTGAGCCACCACACCCAGCATCTCAGAACCATTTAATAAAGACTAGGAACAGAAGTCACGTCCCATGCAGCTGCAAGATGGTGGATCCCTGCACCATTACCCCAAAGTTCCTGGCTTTATATACCATAGGAATTTGCCTAAGGGCAGGACTATAATAAGTATGGTTCGTGAGCAAACATCAAGGTTGTTTGACCTAAGGGGAAGAATTTAAGGTAAGTGCATGAAAGTACATTTAAGGTGTTCCTGGAACTGGGGCTAATCAAGAGTCAACATGGTGGATTAGCATCCAAGATGGAGTTGCTTTTACCCCTGGCGGAGACCCGAGCCTGCGCCTTGAAGCTCCTTCTCCACCGGCAGAAGTCGACTCAAGGAGGTCGTGAGGACAGGACTCCTGGGGGTCCGGCTCTGGGGCGCCCGCAGCCTTCTCTTCCACGGCGCCCTCCTACTCGACTCCCGCTATAGCCGCCGCCCTGGCTGCAGCAAGTACACCCCCTCTCCCAACCCTGAGGCCGCCGAGCGCCACCATTGTTTAAAGAAGCCTCTGCCTGACTTCCGGGAGCAGAGCCCTGGCCGGGCAAGCCAATGCGCATGCGCGAGGCGCCAGCTGTTTCCCCGTTCACAATGACCCCCACGGTTGCCTGAGAAACCAGTCCCTGAGGCTTCAGAAAGCAGGAGCCCTCCGCGGCAGTGCGTCGGTGTCGAGGCTTCGAGGCTCCGAGACTCCGGCCTCACCTCTCCAGGAGGTTGACAGGACGACAAGACGTTCTCCGAATGCCAGGAGTCGCAGAAGGCAGAGCAGGATGAAGAAACCACAGGCCGAGTCTGGGGGAAGCAGCAGGGCATCCCTGCCTCAGGCCTGCCCGGACGGTGTGCGGGTGAGTCTCCCCAAAAGTCGTACCCCTGTCAACTCGACGACAGGTCTGCCTGTGTGCCCGTAGGCTACTCTCTCACCCGAGGGTCGTTCTCGCGGAGAGCAGAACCCCGCAGCCTCAGGAGTTGCCTGGGGGTGTGTGTTTCTGTGCCACTGCTGTGTGTGTGTAGTGTGTGTGTGTGTCTCACTTTCTCCTCTCTCTCTCTCTCTCCTTCTCTCTTTCTCTGTGTGTGTGTGCCCGTGTGAGTGTGTTGTGACGAATGTGCCCTGTGCGCCAAAGGGCAATTTCTCGCATGTTGGCCTGTCTTTGGTGAGCCTCTTTCTGCGTCTCTGCCTGGGTCACGTGGCGCGTTGTCAATCGTTTTCCCGGTGTTTCCACTTTGGGTTTGTGAAGACCTCGGGGACATGAGGAGATGCTTCGGACCCAGAGGAATTGAAATCTCATCCCCAGCCTGAGCGGCAGCTTTTCTAGGATCAAGACCACACCCCAGCCAAGGACAAAAGCATCACAAGAGCTCACTGTCCTGCGGGAGGGGAGCAGACCAACGTCAAAGACGACGGTTGTAAGTCCGCGAGACTCTTCTCTGACAAATGAAGCCACACCACGACACAGGCTTAAAGAAGAAGCCAGAACAGGACATGGCAAGGATCCCTGTCACTGGAACACTGGCCTTTCTGGACAAGTCACCCGTTTGGCACTCCTCCCCGGGTGCCCGTTGCGGTGGCACTGTGCTGTATCCTGCTTGGGCTCTGGCCTCTGCTCTGTCCTCCCTCTTGCTGTGTCTCCCGTTTCTGAGGGGCGTAGATGCTTCTTGGTCTGGCTCAATGTCTTCAACAAAGAACACTTTCCAGTCCATCACGGATAAACTTCAAGGAGATCCGTCATGACTGTTTCCCTCAGCAAACCTGTTTCTGGTGGATTGGGCAAGTGTGAAGATCCTGGAGCTCTGGGCATCCATACCTGTCTCAGACAGGGAAGCTTCCTTGGTCTCCATGTTTTACCTGATGGCTGCGTAGTTTCCCTAGAATGAACGGTAGGCGACCGTGGCTGGCCTTGGCTTCTAGGAAAGGCGGTGTCACATTTCCTCTGCACTTCCTGTCTCATTCTTAAGGGACATCTGCTTCCTCTGCTCCTGGGTGGACTGCCTCCCGGAACTGAATCTTTTGGCTGCCACGAATGTCAAGGAGCCAAAGGGACTGGGCTGGGGCTGGGTGCATGGGAGGTTGCGTTAGGGCTACCTGGGCGGTGGAGAGATGGGGGTGGGGTGAACTTTACAGAAACCTCTCTGCTCCTCCAGCAGGCTCACCAAAATGTGGCTTGGACTCACGCACAGGGCCTCTTCTGGTTCCCAGCTGTGCTTTGCTTTTCCTTGTCATTGTTGGGGAGGTAACCTGTGCCCCCCTTCCACCGGGCACATGCCTGGACACCAGTGTTCGTCTCGCCATCGCCCCATATGGCCTCGGTGACACACACTCACCCCATCTGCTCTGGGGGACGCCAGTGCCACGTTTGGTCACATTGGCTCCACCTCGGACTCGCCCCGTTCCTGTTTGCATGTGTCCTGGAAAGCAGTGGCGGCACCCAGCAGCCCCAGGGCTCTGGCAAGCGGGGCAGGCCACTGCACCTCCCAGGGAGGAGGGAGGCAGAGGGCTCATGTTTCAGTGAATTTTCAGCTGACACCATGCCTTGAGGCCCATGGTGTCTTTCTGTGCCCCAGCGAGGCCCTGCCTGCCTCACCAGATGAGGTGAGCCCATCCCTGGTCACCTGGTGGGATCCAAAATCGGATCTGGAGAGGAGTACTGAGACCCCAGCAGGCGCCCTGAACCTCCTCTTCCACTGGTGGAAGTCGGCTCAAGGAGGCCCTGAGGACAGGACTCCTGCGAGTCCGGCCCTAGGGCGCCCGCAGCCCCCACTCCCTCGCCGCCCCCTACTTGATCCCTGATCCAGCCGCCACTGTTTAAGGGGGCCTCAGCCTGAGTTCCAGGAGCCAAGCGCGAGTCGGCCTAGGCAATGTGCATGCCCGAGGCGCGAGCGGATTATCCCATCACAGTGATTCCCACGGTTGCCTGAGAAACCAGTCCCTGAGGCTTGGCAAAGCAGGAGCCCTCCGCGGCAGTGCTTGGGTGTCCGGGCTCCGAGACTCCGGCCTGACCTCTCCATGGGGTCGACAGGACCGTCTCTGGATGCCAGGAGTCGCGGAGGGCCGACCAGGATGAGGAAACCACAGGCGGAGTCCGGGAGAAGCAGCGCGGCATCCCAGCCTCTAACCTGCCCGGACGGTGTTCAAGTGAGTCTCCCCAGAAGTCGTGCCCTCCGTGATCTCGACGACATGTCTGCTTGTGTGCCCGTGGGCTGCTCTCTCACTCGAGAATCGTTCTCTCAAAGAGCAGAACCCTGCAGCTTCAGGGGTTGCCTGGGGCTATGTGTTTCTGTGCCACTGCTCTATGTCTGTGTGTGTGTGTCTCCCATTCTCTCTTCTTTCTCTGTCACTCTGTTTCTCTCTCTCTCTCTGTCTGTGTGTGTGCCGGTGTGCGTGTGTGTGTGGAATGAATCTGCCCTGTGCGTCAAAAAGCGATTTCTTGCATGTCGGCCTGTCTTTGGTGCGCCTCTTGCTGCGTCTCTGCCTGGGACATGTTGCCGGTTGTCAATTGGTTTCGCAGCAGTTCCACTTTGGGTTTCTAAAGCCCTGGACGACGTTAGGAGAGGCGTCGGTCCTGGAGGAACTGAAATCTCGTCTCCATCCTGAGCGGCCTCTTTTCTAGGATCCAGACGACCACACTCCAGCCAAGGACAGAAGCCTCACAGGAGCTCACTGTCCTGCAGGAGGGGAGCAGACAAACATCAAAGAAGATAGTTCTATCTCCTCACGGCTCTTCTCTGAAAAATGAAGCCACACCACGACACAATCTTCAAGAAGCTGGGAACGGGACATGGCAAAAACCCCTGGCCTGTCTGGACAAGTCACCCATTTGGCACTCCTCCCCTCAGCCCGTGGCGGTGGCACTGTGCTGTATTGTGCCTGGGCTCTGGCCTCTGCTCTGTCCTCCCTCTTGCTCTGTCTGCCCTGTTTCTGAGGGGCCTAGATGCTTCTTGGTCTGGTTCAATGTCTTCAACAAAGATCACTTCCCAGTCCAACAGGGAGAAAGTGGTGATCCGTGTCATGATTGTTTCTCTCTCCAAACCCGTTTCTGGTGGATTGGGCAGGTTTGATGATCCTGGAGCTCTGGGCTTCCATACCTGTCTCAGACAGGGAAGCTCCCTTGGTCTCCACGTTTCATGGGATGGCTGCGTGGTTGGCCTAGAATGAGTGGTAGGCAACCATGGCTGGCCTTGGCTTCTAGGAAAGGCAGTGTCGCATTTCCTCTTCACTTCATGTTTCATTCTTGAGGGACATCCTCTTCTGAGCGCCTGGGTGGACTGCCTCCCAGAACTGAATATTTTGGCTGCCATGAATGTCAGGGAGCCAAAGGGATTGGGCTGGGGCTGGGTGCATGGGAGGTTGTGCCGGGGCTACCTAGTCATTGGAGGGGTGGGAGTGAAGTGAACTTTGCAGAAACCTCTCCGCTCTTCCAGCAGGGGTAGCAAAATATGGCTTGGATTCACGCACAGGCCCTCTCCTGGTTCCCAGGTGTGCTTTGCTTTTCCTTGACGTTGTTGGGGAGGTCACCTGTGCCCCTCTTCCACCGGGCACATGACTGGACACCATTGTTCGTCTCACCATCGCCCCATATGGTCTCGGTGACACACACTCACCCATCTGCTCTGGGGGGCGCCAGTGCCACGTGTGGTCGCATTGGCTCCACCTCGGAGTCGCCCCTGTTCCTGTTTGCACGTGTACTAGAAAGCGGTGTCTTCTTGCAGGAGACCTAAGGCTTTGGAAGCGGAACAGGCCACTGCTCCTCCCAGGGGCGAGGGAGGCAGAGGGCTCACGTGTCAGTGAATTTTCAGCTGACACCACGCCTTGAGGCTCATGGATCTTTCTGTGCCCCAGCGAGGCCCTGCCCGCCTCACCAGATGAGGTGAGCCCATCCCTGCTTACTTGGTGAGATCCAAAATCGGATCTGAAGAGGAGTCCTGAGACCCTAGCAGGTGCCCCGAAGCTCCTCCTCCACCGGTAGAAGTCGGCTCAAGGAGATCCTGAGGACAGGACTCCTGGGGGTCCAGCCTTGGGGCGCCCACAACCGCCTCTCTCACGAAGTCCCCTCCTCGACCTTGGATCCAGCTGCCCTCCTGCCGCTGCGCCGCTGCCATTATTTAAAGGGGCCGCAGCCTGACTTCAGGAGCGGAGCGCGAGTCGGCCTAGCCAATGCGCATGCGCGAGCGGATTCTCCCGTCACAGTGATTCCCACGGTTGCCTAAGAAACCAGTCCCTGAGGCTTGGCAAAGCAGGAGCCCTCCGTTGCAGTGCTTGGGTGTCGGGGTCCTGAGGCTCCGGCCTGACCTCTCCAGGGTGTCAACAGGATGGTCTCCGGATGCCAGGAGTGGTGGAGGTCCAACCAGGATGATGAAGCCACAGGCGGAGTCTGGGGGAAGCAGCTCGACATCCCAGCTTCAGGCCTGCAGGGAAGGCATTCGAGTGAGTCTCCCAAAAAGTCGTGCCCCCCCCCCCCACCCCGTGACCTCCAGGACAGGTCTGCCTGTGTGCTTGTGGGCTGCTCTCTCGCCCGAGAGTCGTTCTCCTGGAGAGCAGGACCCCGCAGCCTCAGGGGTTGCCTGGGGATGTGTGCTTTGCTGCTGCTGTATGTCTGTGTATGTGTGTCTCTCCCATTCTCTCTTCCATCTCTGTCTCTCTCTGTTTCTGTCTCTTTCTTACTTTCCTTGTCTGTGCGCCTGTTTGCGTGTGTGTGTGTTGGGACGAAAATGTCTTGTGCACCGGAATGCTGTTTCTTTCTTGTAAGGCTGTCTTTGTTGAGCCTCTTTTTGCGTCTTTTCCTGGGTCTTGTGGCCCGTTGTCAGTTTTCCCTGTGGTTCCACTATGCGTTTTGTGAAAGCCTCGGCAACGTGGGGAGCATCGTGGGTCCCGCAGGAGTTGAATTCTCCTCCCCATCCTGATAGGCCTCTTGTCCAAGATCAAGACGACCACACCACACTTAAGCACATTTTTTAAAGGGGTTGCAGCCTGACGTTTAGGATCCGGGCCCATGTAGACCTGGCTAATGCGCCCTACTCGCCTCTCACTGCCTGTCACTTCGTCCACAGCAGCCCCCGGTCACTATTTTTTAAAGGGGCCACTGACAGGATTACAGGAACCAAGCGCCTGTCGGCCTTGCCAACGTGCATGCTCGTGGCGTGAGCAGGTTCTCACGTCTTAATGACCCCCTCCATCGTCCGGGGAATGGGTCCCTGAGGCTTGCCGATCACAATCACTCCGTGGCAGTGCATCCGTGTCAGAGCTTTTGCCTGACCTCTCAACGTGGTCGACATGATTGTCTCCGGATGCCCAGATTTGAGGAGGTCGCCGACCAGGATGAAGAAACCTCATGCGGAGTCATGGAGAAGCAGCGCGGGATCCCAGCTTCAGGGGACGGATGGAATCTCCGGACTCCCATTTGGATCTGATTTCGGATCCCACCCGTTGAGCAGGAAACGGGGTTACAATCTGGTGAGGCGGGGAGGGCCTCTCTGGGGCACAGAACGGTCCCACGGGCCTCAAGCCGTGGTGTCAGCTGAAAGTTCATTGACTCATCAGGCCACTGCCTCCCTTCTCCTTGGAGAGAGCAATGACCTTCTCTGGTTTCCAAAATCCAGGGGCTCCTGTATCCCGACACTGCTTTCCGGGACCAGTGCCAACAGGGCCAGGGGTGAGTTTGAGGTGGAGCAAATGCGACCACACTTGGCACTGGCGTCCCCTATAAGCAGATGTGGTGAGCGTGTATCTCCAAGGTCGTTTGGGATGATGTGGAGATTGACAGTGATGTCCTGGCATGCGCTCAGGGGGCTGTGGGAACCTTCCGAGGAAAGCCAAGGAGAAGCAAATCACACCTGGGAACCAGGAGAGGGCCTGTGCCGGAGAACAAGCCCATTTAGGGAGGCCTACTGGAGGAGGCAAGAGGTTTCTGCAAAGTACCCTTCACCCCCACCCCTCCATTGAGTAGGTACTTCTCAAGGTGTCTTTCCTTCACCCAGCCAAAACGGAAAATCGTTCCTGCCTTTTTAGGACAGCAGTGCTGAGCAGCAGGATTCCCTGAGCTTTGAGACCAGGACAGTGCCCTGGGAGGCCCAGGTCAAAGGGAGGCAGTGAGCTCATGAAACGGGGAATTTTCAGCTGACTCCCTCCCCTGGGGGTCTCAGCTGTTTCTGTGCCCCAGCGACCCCCTTCACACCTCACCAGACTGAATAACCAGCCCCATGGGACCCGATTTCTGCCCATACCTTCCAATCCGTTATCACAGCAGAAGAGCAGTCCCGAGTGCCCACCTCACGGTCTGAAGCGCCTCCTCCTCCATCGGGATCCGAACACGAAGTCGGCTCAAGGAAGTCCTGAGGTCAGGACTCTTAGGGTCCTGCGCTGCTTGTCGCAAGCAGCCTCCTTCCCCAAGCTGCCGCCAGGTCCATCTCTAGCATTTTCCTGGGGCTGCAGCCTGACAGCCCTGACATTGTAGCGCGCGCGCCAACCACGAGAATGCGCATGCACCAAACGCGAGGCACCAGGGCAAGCTCTGAGCCAGGGCTCGCCTCCCAGGGACCACCACCATTGCCTGGGGACGGGTCTTAGAGGCTTGGCATATCAGGAGCCCTCTGTAGCAGTGTGTAGAGTTGGGCTGATGTCTCTCCTCTCTGGGGGAACAACGCGATGATCCCACAACCCTAGGAGACTGGCAGGGCCGAACTAGGCTGAAGAAACGTCAAGCAGGGCCCCAAGAATGCACCACGGGATCCCTAAGGATCCCTATGATGCATCAGGCCTGCCTAGATGGTTTAGGGGTGAATCTCCTTGAAAGTCGTCCCCCCGGGATTTGGAGGTACGGCCTATGTGCCCGAGGGCTGCTCTCTCCCCGGAGGAGCTTCCTGGCAGAGAGCAGAACCATGTAGCCCCAGGAGCTGCCTGGCTGTGTTTCCCTGCGGGTGCTGGATGTCTCTGTGTGTGTTTCTTTCTGTGTGTGTGTGTGTGTGTGTGTGTGTGTGTGGTTTCTTGTGAAACAAATATGACTCGTGTGCTGGAGCGCGGTTTCTCTCAAGTCCACCTACTTTCTGATGCTCCTCACTCTGTGGCTCCGCTTGGGCTGCGGGGCCCCATGTCCTTTCTTTTGCTTGTAGTTCCTGAAGCCTCGGAGAAATGGGGGGCTGGCTGCAACCCACAGGGGTCCAAATCATCTCCCCACCCCGAAGAGCCACTCTTCTAGAAAGAAGATGAGCACAACACACCCAAGAACAGACGCCTCCCAGGGGCCCATGGTCCTGCAGCACATCCAGGGCTGGACCCTAGCCGTCCTGTCCTCAGGATCCCCTTGAGCCCACTTCAAATTCTGTTGCTGGCAGGGCAGGAGCTTAAGGATATCAGGTGGGCACTCAATCTTCTTTCAGTTCCATTCCGGGTCAAAAAGAAATGATGTGTGCAGAAATAAGGTGAGACAGGGGTGAGGATACAGTCTGATGAGGTGGGGAGGAGGTCCCACAATTACACCAGCAGGAGAGGTGCAGATAGATGTCAAAGAAGCTGGTTCCAACTCATTCTCCCCTTCCTCTTCACTGCATAACCTGTCCACACTATGGCCTGGTGCTGGTGGAAGAAGACATGAATGTGAGGAGAATATTTGGACTGCAAACTGTGGCCTTTCTGGCCACCTCCCAGGTTGGGCCCTCATTCCCAGAGCCACATGCGAGTGGGATGGATTGATCCTGCCCGGGCTCTGGCCTCTTCTCTTTTCCTGCCTTCCGTGTTTCTCATGGGCCTAGGGTTTCCTTGGTCTGGCTCTACATTCTCTACAACAAACGTTTCCCAGTTAGTCGAGGATGATCTTTCTGAAGACCCATGTCTTGAGTGTTTCCTCCTCAACACCCACGTTTCCTAATGACTGGGTAGCTGTGATAATTCTTGAACCGTGGGTGCTCCTAGCTCCCACCAGCAGGGAAACTCTTGATCCTCCTATTCCATCAGATGGCTGCATGATTCCTGTAGGATGAGAGGTAGTCAGCCATGGCTGGCCTTTGCCTTCTAATCTAGGCTGTGTTTCATTTCCTCTGCACATCCTTTCTCATTGTGGAGGGATCTCTCATTTCTCTATTCCTGACTGGAACTGCCTCTCAGCACTGAATCACTGGCTGTTAGGAATTTCACAGAGCAAAAGGGACTGGCAGTTGGCTAGGTGCATGCCAGGTGGTGGGTAGTGATCCGGTGTGGGGTTTGGGGTGTTTTGTACTTTGCACCTCTTGGCTCCTCTGACTGGAATCCCTGAACGGGGCTTGGACTCCAGCACAGGCCCCTCCTGTGGTCCCAGTTGTGCTTTGCTTGTCCTTCCCTTTCTTGGGGATCCTCAGTGCCCACTGGGAGCATGCCTGGACATCCTTCTGAGGCTTGGATTTGCCCCAGACGGCCTTTGAGGCACACTCTCAACCTTATCTGTCCCCATGGATTGCCAGTTCCAGGTGTGGCCACCTCGGCTCCACTTTCGGCTTGCCTTTGTCCTTGTTCCTGTCACTACTGGACAGCAGTGCTGAGGAGAAGCAGGAGCTTCTGGCAGCCAGACAGGCATGTTTGCTGAGGCACTAGTTTGCATCATGCTACTGAGACCCCTTGGAGGATGATTTTGGTAGTAGGGTCAAGGCCAAACAGGTTAGTAGCCAAGCTCTATGGGACTCGGGTTGTTTCCAAGTCTGAAGCAAGATGACTGCTGGATCTATAACCTAGATGTGGGTCACTACTTTCAAAACAACACTCTTCGGTCTTGCGATCCACGAGAGTTTCATAACCTCCTACATGAATCCCAAGGCTCCCAGAGAGAGACTTTTGCCAATGGATAAGTGCAGAATTCTTACTGTTGTGGGGGGATATGAGCAGATGACCACATATTTCACCATCTTGCTAACATCATCACCATCTGTTTCCTTTATTGTATAAAAACTAGTAAACCTAAGTGTTTTCCACAGATCTGTAGCCATTCTAGCAAATGATGCAACTAATGGAGAAGATCATGGGAACTTCTGATTCATTCAGTAAGACGTACAGGTGACAGCTGGACTTGTGATTGGTGTCTGAAGTGAGAGTAGTCTTGTGGGACTGAGCCCCTGGCCTGTGGGATCTGACCCTAAATCTGATTTGTGTCAGAATTAAAGTGCAGGATGCCCAATTGGAGTCCACAAGGAAAAGCCCCACACAAGTAGTATGAGAAGTACTGAGAGTGGTATGAGTATAGAAGGAAAACCTGCTTTTCCAGATACAGTGGCATACATACAATCCTTTTGTATAACCAGGGTTATACACCATGACCAAGTAGAATTTATTCTTGGAATGAAACAATGATTAAATATTTGAAATCCTAACAGTGTAATATCACATTAAGAATGAAGGAAAAACCCCAGTTGATTATCTCGATTCACGCAAAAAAGTTTTGACTAATTTCAAAAACCATTCATGATTTTTTAAAAAGTCATGCAACAAATTAGGAATTGAAGGAAACTACCTCAACATAATAAAAGTTTTATGTGAAAAACTCACAGTGGACAGCACACTCGGTGAAAGACCGAGAGCTTTTTCTCCAAGATCAGGACAAAGGAAGGTCTGCTGTCACCATTTTCATTCAGCAGAGAACTAAAAGTACTAGCCACAGAAATGTGGCAAAAAAAACAACCACCGGCATCCAAATTGAAGACAATGAAATGAATTTTCTGTGTTTGCAGATGATATGATCTAATGTGTAAAAAACCCAAAAGATTCCACAAACAAAAAACAACTAATAAAATGAATTCAGCAGAATGCCAGGATGGTCAACACACAGACAAAAAAAGTTTCACTTCTGTACAATTACACTGAAGAACACAAGAAAAGAGAAAACCATGCCATTCACAATAGCATCAAAAAGAATAAACTTCTTCAAAGTTAACCAACAAATTGAAAGACTTGTCCAATGAAAACTACATATCATTCCTGAAAAAAAATTAAAGACATAAACTGAAAGGCATCCCCATGTTCATGGATTGGAAAATTTAATATTGTTAATATGTCAATACTATCTAAAGCTATCTACAGATTTAATGTAATCCTTCTGAAATTCTAATGACATTTTTTGTATAAACAGAAAAAATCTATCCTGAAATTCATATGAAACCTCATGGGATTCCAAGTAGGCAAAACAACCCTAAAAACTAGGAATAAAGCTGGAAAAATCACACTTTCTGATTTCGGAACTTACTGCAAAATGAGAGTAATCAAAGAGTCCAATATTAATCAATGACTTGAGACTCTGTCTCAAAGAAAAACAACAAAAAAAAGATATGTAGAATGCCTAAAGCCTTTCCCACATCACACAGCTCTTTTTGATGACTTTTCATCAATTTAACAGTAATTGGTGCTGGAAGACTTCTACATACAAAGCATAAAGAGCAATGCTTTCCTATATCCTCTCAATTTTCCTCTATTATGAGTGGTTTGATAATGCAAAAATAGAAGAATGCCAGAAGAGGTTTTCTTTTCTTTCTTTTTTTTTCTTTTTGAGATGGAGTCTTGCTCTGTTGCCCATGCTGGAGTGCAGTGGCTCAGTCTTGGCTCACTGCAGCCTCTGCCTCCTGGGTTCCAGCGATTCTCTTGCCTCAGCCTCCTGGGTAGCTGGGATTACAGGTGCACGTCACCATGCCCAGCTAATATTTGTATTTTTAGTAGAGACAGGGTTTCGCCATGTTGGCCAGGCTGGTCTCCAACTACTGACCTCAGGCGATCCGCCCCCCTCGGCCTCCCAAAGTGCTGGGATTACAGGCGTGAGCCACTGTGCCCAGCCCAAAAGAGGTTTCTTGTGTTGTTATAAAAATACATTATAAACTATCTGAATCTGAGTAACATTTGGGTTCAGAGCTAAAAAATGACACATTACTGACATTTTGAAAAGTTCACACCAGTACAAACAAATTGATACCTAATAAGAGCTTAACCATATCTAAAAGCCTTCCCATGTAGTCTTTATCCAAATTGTTTCTCAGTGGTATAAATACATTGACACACTGTACATATATACATATACATATATATGGGCCCCTCCTCTTGGCCAAGGGCATTCCAGAGTTACCTGAAAATCTAGTTCAGGCCATGATGGAAGAGGGGTTTGCATATGCCTCATGATACCCCTCCAGCATGAACATCAACACAGACCTTAAATCTGATAAGAAACATTTGTGTCCTCTAAGCCTGCTACTTGGAGGCTTTATCTGCAGAATAAAACCTATGTCTCCACAACCCCTTTTATAACCCAGACATAACCTACTGATAACTCTTTAAACTGAATGCCATCAGAAAATTTTTAAATCTACCTATGACCTGGAGGCACCTCCTTCTAGTTGTCCCACCCTTCCAGATTGAACTAATGTAACTCTGCCATGTATTGATTGATCTCATGCCTCCCTAAAATGTGTAAAGCAAGCTGTACCCAAGCCACCTTGGTTGGGCACATGTTGTCAGGACCTCCTGAGGCTGGGTCACAGGGCATCCTTAACCTTGGCAAAATCAACTTTCTAAATTGACTGAGACCCGTCTCAGATATTTTGGATTCACAAGGGGTTGTGGTTTTTTTTTTTTTTTTTTTTGAGACAGAGTCTCACTCTGTCACCCAGGCTGGAGTGCAGTGGTGCCATCTCAGCTCACTGCAACCTCCACCTCCCAGGTTCAAGCTGCCTCAGCCTCTCGAGTAGCTGGGATTAAAGGTGCCGTCACCACACCTGGCTAATTTTTTGTATTTTTAGTAGAGATGGGGTTTCACTATGTTGGCTAGGCTGGTCTCGAACTCCTGACCTCAGGTGATCCACCTAACTTGGCCTCCCAAAGTGCTGGAATGACAGGCGTGGGCCACCACGCCTGGCCTTAATTTTTTTTTAATAGAGATGGGGTCTCACTATGTTGCCCAGGCTGTTCTCGAACTCCTGAGTTCAAGCTATCCTCTGGCTTTGGCCTTGCAAAGTGCTGGGATGACAGGCATGAGCCACCACACCCTGCCGTAAAGGGTTTCTTACCACTGTGAGTACTCTGATATTGAGCAAATTGCCCAAACACACTAAAGGCCTTCCCACGCTTGTCACATTCATAGGGCTTCTCTCCAGTATGAATACTCTGATGTGCTTTAAGGCCTGAGTTGAGCCTAAAGGACATCTCACATTTGTTAAATTAAAAGGGTTTCTCGCCAGTGTGAATATTGATGTTGACTAAGCCATCTATACACACTAAAGGCCTTGTCACATTCCAAACATTCATAGCGTTTCTCACCAGAATGAAATATATGATGTACAGAAAGTTGGCGGCTAGTCCTAAAAGCTTCCCCACACTTTTTACATTCATAGGTTTTCTCAGCATAATCTCCTGTTCATTGAACATGTACATGAGGCTGAAGGGTGTTTTCCTTGTTTTCTGTAATGTCCGAGGAGTAAGGAAAGGGGCATTTTCTTCTTACCTGTCTGAAAATCTTGTTTTTTTTAAAGCTAACTGTTGTTTTTTTTTTTTAAGTAAGATTGATGTTTTCTCAAAGGTGAGCCTTGAAATTGGTAAAGTTGGAATTATAAGAAAGAGAAACCTACAAAGCACAAACATTAAGAAAACCAGGAAGCACGGAATTAAGTTCCTTTTATAATAGTAGACTAATGGACAGGTGGTCTTTTTTATCTTCTGTGATGATACGTTATTACACTAGCTATCATGTACTTGTTTCTATGGATTATCTTGATTCATCTTCAGACCTATCATGTGTAGTGAGATGGGGAAACAGAGGCACCAAGATGTTGACATCTCACAATGCAGAGCTCAGTATCACTTTCTTAGAGGCCGAGAAGACAGCCTGTCTCCTTAATTTTACCAGGATATCACTTAATTTATGCATAGATTTTTAAACCCGTCTTTTTTTTTTTTTTTTTTAAGAGACAAGGTCTCGCTCTGTTGCCTAGGCTGGAGTACAGTGGTGTGAACACTGCTCACTGCAGCCTCGACCTTCTGGGCTCAGCAATCCTCCTGCCTCAGCCTTCCAAAGTGTTGGGATTACAAACCTGAATCACCACACCTGGCCTAAGCCTGTCTTCTTTACTGAGTAATTCATCCTTGATACTATTTACCCATCGATTATATAATTTAACATCAATCTTATTAATAATGGCATAAGGCTGGGTGCAGTGGCTCATGCCTGTAATCCCAGCATTTTGGGAGGCCGAGGCGGGCAGATGACCTGAGGTCGGGAGTACAAGTGCAGCCTGATCAACATGGAGAAACCCCATCTCTACTAAAATACAAAATTAGCCGGGGGGGTGGGGGTGACACATTCCAGGCTGGAGTGCAGTGGCACCATCTCAGCTCACTGCAACCTCCGCCTCCTGGGCTCAAGTGATTCTCCTGCCTCAGCCTCCCAAGTAGCTGGGACTACAGGCATGCGCCACCATGCCCAGCTCTTTTTTTTTTTTTTTTTTGAGACGGAGTTTCACTCTTGTTGCCCAGGCTGGAGTGCAATGGGGTGATCTGGGCTCACTGCAACCTCTGCCTCCTGGGTTCAAGCGATTCTCCTGCCTTAGCCTCCCAAGTAGCTGGGATTACAGGCATGTGCCACCACACCCTGCTAGTTTTGTATTTTTAGTAGAGATGGGTTTTCTCCATCTTGGTCAGGCTGGTCTCAAACTCCTGACTTCAGGTGATCTGCCCACCTTGGCCTCCCAAAGTGCTGGGATTACAATTGTGAGCCACCGGGCCCGGCAGCCCACCTAATTTTTGTATGTTTAGTAGGTATGGGGTTTGGGCATGTTGGCCAGGCTGGTCTCGAACTCCTGACCTCAAGTGATCCTCCTTCCTCAGCCTCCCAAAGTACTGGGATTACAGGCGTGAGCCACTGCGCCTAGCTAAAGAAACCAAAAACTTTAGATAAGTGAATTTGGAGGAAATATTTATAACAGATAAAATGGACAAACAGATAATAATTCTAATTTACTGTCTCTCTGGCTTAATAAAATATTAGTCAATACCCTAAGAAGAAAGGAACAAAATCTAAAAATTCGCCATTCACAAATACAAATAGTCAACAAACAAAGTCAAAACCTAAGAACTTGTTGAGCACTTATTTCTCTGAAATTGGCTCTTGAATTTATTGAACATGCATTGACTTCAGATTAGGAAATTTTAAAAATATTTTTTAAAGTTTCACTTTTTGGAATTTAAAATTAATCCAAATTATTTAATATTCAACATTTGGAATTTACCAATCAATCCTCTTTCATTTTATTTTTCACTCTTCAAATAATTCCTTTTTCAAGAGCTTAAAACATTTTAAAAATTAATAGATTCTGCAGGCTGGGCAACATAGGGAGACTCTCTACAAGAAATTAAAAAAATTTTAAATATATAAAATATATATTCCTTTAAACATATATATTTTAAGTATATAAAATATATTTTAAATTTGTTTTTTATTTTTTTGCCGGATTGTAGGGTAATCGTATGTTTAGTCTGGCAAGAACTTGCAAAACTACCTTCCACATTGGCTGTACCATTTTGCATTCCCAGCAGCAATAGATGAGAGTTCCTGTTGCTCCATATCTTCACCAGCATTTGGTGTTGTCATTGTCTGGATTCAAGCCAGTCTAATAGATGTGTAATGGTATCTCATCGTTGTTTTAATTTGAATTCCCTAGTGACATATGGTGTTGAGCATCTTTTCAGATGCCTACGAAATGTGCTGAGCATGGTGGCACATGCCTGTGGTCCCAGCTACTCGGGAGGCTGAGGTGGGAGGATTGCTTCAGCCCTGGAGGTTGGGATTGCAGTGAGCTGTGATTGCACCACTGCACGCCAGCCTGAGTGACAGAGCGAGACCCTGTCTCCAAAAGATAAATAAATAATTGACTTAATTTTTAGAACAGTTGTAGGTGTACAGAAAAATAGAGCAGAAGGCAAATTGAGATCTAATATCCCCCTCACACCATAGTACACACACTTCCTCTATTATCATCTTGTTAGTGTGGTACATTTGTTATGCGTGATGAGCCAATATTAATATTATTAAGTTCATGGCTTATATTAAGATTCACTCTTTGTGTTCTACCATTTATGGGCTTTGACAAATGCATAAGGACATATATCCACCATTATAGGGTCACAGAGAAAAGTTTCATTGCCCTAAAAATCCTCTGTGCTCCACCTATTTGTTCTCCCTCTGCTCAAGCCTCTGGCAACCACCGAATTTTTATAATACCATCTGCCTAGTTTTGCCTTTTCTAGTATTTTATATAATTGGAACTATACACTATGTGGCCTTTTCACATTGGCTTCTTTCACTTAGAAATACGTGTTTAAGATTCTTCCATGTCTTTCCATGCCTTGGTGGTTCATTTCTTTTTATTCCTGAAGAATATTCCATTGTATGATTGTTTCAGAGTTAGTGTATGCATTTCCCTATTGTAGGATATCTTGGTTACTTCCAATCTTTGTCGGTTATGTATAAGCTGCTATAATCATTCATGTGCAGGATTTGAGTGGATCTAAGTTTTCAACTCATTTGGGTATGTACCAAAGAATGCAACTGCCAGATCGTAGGGTAAGCGTGTGTCTAGTTTTGCAGGAATTTGCAAAACTGCCTTCCACAGTGACTGTACCATTTTGCATTCCCAGCAGCAATCAATGAGAGTCACTGTTGCTCCATACCCTCACCAGGATTTGGTGGTGTCAGCGTTTGGATTTGAGCCAGTCTAATAGATGTGTAGTGGTATCTCATCGTTGTTTTAATTTGAATTCTCTAGTGACATATGGTGTTGAGCATCTTTTCAGATGCTTATTTTTGCTACCTATATAGCAAAGGGCAGATACAGATGATGGACTGCAGGGAAAGAGCTTGCTGTGATGACAGGAAGCTGCAGGTAGGGATGATCTCAGGGTTAACTGGGCATCAACTGTGCCTTCTCCTGTCACATAAAATGTGGTCTACCTGAGTTTTGACTGGAAACAGAATAATACCTGGTTGTCCATAAATATTTCTGACTGAGTCTTGAGATTTATGTATGTTTTGACCGAAAGGTCATATAAGCCCAATATATAAACAGGTTGGGGTACAACAGGGAATGACTCTCAGAGATGTTGAGAGTCTACACTGAATGGATGATGTCATTGCCTGCCCATGTCTTTCTCATTATGGACTTTCAGTGTTTATTTGCCACATGAAAGGCCACTGAGATAGGCTACATCTGATTTTTCTCCTGAGGGTCTCTATTACTGAGAAATTTCTGTATTCTGGGCTACACTGGGTTCATAATCTGACTACATATATATCATGTGTGTGTTTATTCCTTCCCTAAAATGCTCAGTTCAGCTGCAGTTCTAGAGGTAAGTACTACTATGTTTGTATTTCAGAGAGTTGAAGATCTGAGGTCTGGAGAGGTTAGTGTGTAGAAAGTTATGTTGAATAAGTGGCAAGACCATGTGGCCAGGTCAGATAAGCTGCCTTCAGATTTTGCTCTTGAACTTCTACTGGATAATGTCTTTTCATAACAGAAGAGAGGAAAGTGAACTTAGGTGTTTTTTTCAAAATCATCGACTGTAGGAGTTCTTTCAAGATATGATGAAAAGCAATAATTGTCTCATTTTACATTACCTATAATTATTGCTCACCAGAAATTGATTATTGATGCAGCAACCTTTTACATTCCTTTCTGCTTTATTATGCATGGCCGGGCTTCACTGTAACTAAGAGGTCCTGGCCAGGCCTGATGTCGTGATCCACCCGCCTTGGCCTCCCAAAGTTCTGGCATTACCGGCGTGAGCCACGCGCCTGGACAATTTTTTTCTTTTTTTAAATGAAGTTTATTGTGTATATTTAAGGTACACAATATGATGTTATAGGATAGATATACATAGTCAAAGATTTACTATAGTGAAGCCATTTAAAATATCTATCATCTCACAGGTACCCACATTTTTTTGGTGTGGCAAGGGAAGCTAAAATCTACTCATTTAGCATGAATCCCATATACAGTACAATTTTATTACCTATAGTCCTCATGTTGTATATTAGATGTATAGGATTGTTCATCCTGCATATCTGCTACTTTGTATCTGTGACCCACATGTCCTAATTTCCTCCCTTCCTTTCTCACTGGTAACCACCGTGGTTCTCTGTTTTTTTATTTTTTTGTTTGTTTGTTTGTTTGTTTTTGTTTTTTTTTGAGAGGGAGTCTCGCTCTGTCGCCCAGGCTGGAGTGCAGTGGCGTGATCTCCGCTCACTGCAACCTCCGCCTCCCAGGTTCAAGCAATTCTCCTACCTCAGCCTCCCAAGTAGCTGTGATTACAGGCGTGTGCCACCAAACCAGGCTAATTTTTTGTATTTTTAGCAGAGACAGGGTTTCACCGTGTTAGCCAGGCTGGTCTTGAACTCCTGACCTCCTGATCCTCCCACCTTGGTATCCCAAAATGCTGGGATTACAGGCGTAATCCACTGCATCCGGCCTTCTATTTCTTTATATGTGAAAATTATTTTCAGATTCCACATGTAAGTAAGGTCATGCAATATTTTTCTTTCTGTGGTTGGCTAACTTCACTTGGTGTAATGCCCTCCAGGCTCATCCATGTTGCAGCAAATGGAAAGATCTTGTTCTTTTTTAGGGCTGAACACAGAAGTTATTTTCATATACAAGTATGCAGGTGCCATACACACACAAATATGTATGTATATATCATACTCACATACAATTTCAAATACATATATGTGTTATATGCATATATAAGTATCTGTATTTTCACAAAAATGTCACTCTAAATCAGTACCTAGAGAGGGTCATTGTTTTCTTGAGCTACAAAGCAAGACACAGTATGAGTGGCTGCACCCTAGTTTAATAAGTCCTCTAAGTCATATTGAGGATTTCTCCTGTTTTCTTTCGTTGTTGTTGTCGTTTTATTTTGTTGTGTTTTGAGACCAAGTTTCGCTCTTTTGAGTGAAGTGGCGTGATCCTGGCTCACTGTAGCCTCCCAAGTAGCTGGGATTATAGGCGCCCCCCACCACAGCCGGCTAATTTTTGTATTTTCAGTAGAAACGGGGTTTTGCCATGTTGGCCAGGCTGGTCTCAACTCCTGACCTCAGGTGATCCGCCCACCTTGGCCTCCCAAAGTGCTGAGATTACAGGCGTGAGCCACCACACTTGGCTGCTTTCACCTTTTCAGACTCAGCTTAGAGAAGAACCTGAGGAAAAACATGACTTTATAATTTTGATGAATGGAGAAATCTCTTTCCATTCACCCTCCTTTGCTCTATTTCATTCTTATTGTGAAATATGCAAACAAAGATATGGATACATCGGTTATTAAATAAACATCTGTGTGATACCTATCCAGGTGAAGAAATAGAGCACAACCAACACCAAGAAGTCCTCTGTATGCCCCTAACTGATCCTAAAGTCTTCCTTCCCCTTATTAGTAACAGATATAACAGATATCCACATTACCTGTGGATATCTGCCATCCTCTTCTTGCTTCTCTTTATAATTTTATTATGTATTTTCTTTTCTTTTCTTTGTTTTTTTGGACACAGAGTCTCGCTCTGTCGCCCAGGCTGGAGTGTAGTGGCATGATCTTGGCTCACTGCAACCTCCGCCTCCTGGGTTCAAGTGATTCTCTTGCCTCAGACTCCCAAGTAGCTGGGATTACAGGCACAGGACACGTGCCACCACACCTGGATAATTTTTGTATTTTTAGTAGAGACAGAGTTTTGCATGTTGGCCAGGGTAGTCTCAAACTCCTGACCTCAAAACCTGGCCTTATGTATTTTTTATATGCCTAAATCTGATTTTGCCTGGTTTTTCTCTTACATAATTGGAGTAATAGTTTGTATCCTACTGCGTCTGGCTTCTTTTACTCAATATTAAGTATTTAAGATTCACACTTAGCTTTGTTTCTACATTCTATTAAAACAGTACACCAGCCAGGCGTGGTGGCTCACACCTATGATCACAGGACTTTAGAAGGCAGAGGCAGGCAGATCACTTGAGGTCAGCCTCAGGAGTTCCAGACCAGCCTGGCTAACATGGTGAAACCCCGTCTCTACTAAAAATACAAAAATTAGGCCGTGCGGTGGCTAACGCCTGTAATCCCAACACTTTGTGAGGCCAAGGCAGGCAGATCACGGGGTCAGAAGATCAAGACCATCCTGGCAAACACGGTAAAACCCTATCTTTACTAAAAATACAATTAGCCTGGCGTGGTGGCACATGCCTGTAGTCTCAGCTACTGGGAGGCTGAGGCAGGAAAACCGCTTGAAGGCAGAGGTTGAAATGAGCCGAGATTGCACCACTGCACTCCAACCTGGTGACAGAGCAGGACTCTGTTAAAAAAAAAAAAAAAAAAAAAAAAAAAAAACCCAAAAAACTAAAACTAAAATCAGCCAGGCGTGGTCATGTGCCCCTGTAATCCCAGGTACTTTGGAGGCTGAGGCATGAGAATCACTTGAACCTGGGAGGTGGAGGTTGCAGTGAGCCAAGATCGCGCTCTGCACTCCAGCCTGGGCAGCAGAGTGAGACTCGGTCTTAAAAAAAAAAAAAAAAAAAAAGGCTAGGCACGGTGGCTCACGCCAGTAATCGCACAGTTTGGGAGGCCGAGGCTGGTGGATCACCAGAGGTCAGGAGTTCAAGACCAGGCTTACCAACAAGGTTAAACCCCGTCTCTACTAAAAATACAAAAATTTGCCAGGAGTGGTGGCACGTGCCTTTAATCCCAGGTACTCGGGAGGCTGAGGCAGGAGAATTGCTTGAATCCAGGAGGCAGAGTTTGCAGTGAGTGGAGATAGCACCACTGCTTGCCCAGGTCAAGAGTTACCAATACCAAGACATCAAACTGCACAGAGATTGGACCTAGAGCAGCAGGAGGTGGTATATAAATCACAGATACTAGAGGAAATTGAGAGAGGGAGCAGAAAAATGATTCATCAGTATCAGGCGTGGTCTGCAAGTTGTAGGATGTAGAATGTAGCTGGTGAATATAGGAAGAGAATTAGAAAAAATTAATGCTCATTCAAGTTTATTTTATGAACTAGCCAAAAAGTCACATAAGGATATTCACAGTAGGTGGAATGATTAGAGCAGAAGTAGCACTTTTGGCACATAGTTATTGGGATTGAGGGAGAATTCATTTTAGCTTTAATTTTAAAATAGATTTGGTTACTTTTAATTAATCTTTCTAAAGCTTTTAATTTTAAAAAAGCTTTAATTTTTATTGTAGCAAAATATACATAGCATAAAATTTGCCATTTTAAGTGCATAGTTCAGTGTCACTAAATACAATCACATGATAATACAACCATCACACGTTCCATCATCTCTAGAGCTTTTTCCTTTTCAATTTCCCAAACTGAAACTCCGTACCCTTTAAACAATAGCCCTTCATTACTCTCTCCTCCCAGTACCTGGGAACCATCATTCTACTTTTGGTTTCTATGAATATGACATGCTAGATACCTTATATGAGTGGAATCATGCAGTATTAGTTTTTTGTATCCAGCTTCTTTCACTTAGTCTTATGTCAAGGTTCATCCATGTTGTAGCATGCGTCAGAATGTCCCTTTTTAAGGCTAATATTCCACTGTATGTCTGTACCACATTTTGTTTATCCATTCCTCTGTCAATGAATGCTTCCACCTTTTGGCTATCATGAATAATGTTGCCATACACATGAATTTGCAAATATTTGTTGAAGTCCTTGCTTTCAGTTCTTATGGGTTTAAACCCAGAAGTGGGCTTGCTGACTCATACAGTAATTCTATGTTCCATTTTCAGTTATTTATTTATTTTTGATACGGAGTCTCACTCTATCGCCCAGGCTGGAGTTCAGTGGCATGATCTCAGCTCACTGACACTTCCGCCTCCCAGGTTCAAGTGATTCTGCTGCCTCAGCCTCCTGAGTAGCTGGGGTTACAGGCACACAGCACCACACCTGGCTAATTTTTGTATTTTTGGTAGAGACTGTGTTTCACCATGTTGGTCATGCTGATCTCGAACTCCTGACCTCGTGATCTGCCTGCCTCAGCGTCCTAAAGTGCTGGGATTGCAGGCATGAGCCACTCGCCCAGCCTATGTTCCATTTTTTTTTTTTTTTTAATTTAGGAACCACTGCACTCTTTTCCACCATGACTATACCGTTGCAGAATCCACTGGAAAGGCACAAGAGTTCTGATTTGGCTACATCCTCACCATCACTTATTTTTTCCTGTTTCTTTGATGATTGACATCCTAATGGGTATGAAGTGGTATCTTATTGTGGTTTTGGTTTGCATTTCCTTAGTAATCAGTGATGTTGAGCATCTTTCATGTGCTTCATGGCCAGTTGTATATCTTCTTTGGGAAAATGTCTATGTAAGTCCTTTGCCTATTTTTTAGTTGGGTTGTTTATTTATTGTTGAGTTGTAGGAATTCTTTATATATTCTGGATATCGATCACTTATCAAATATATTATTTGAAATATTTTCTTCCATTCTGCAGGTTGTCCTTTGATTGCACAAAAGTTTTAAATTTTGATGAAGTCCAATTTACTTATTTTTTTTTGTTGCCCATACTTTTGGTGTCAGACAGCTTTTAGTTTACAATTTTAAATATATCATGTCTCCTGCCTCATGTGTACCACTGGACAAGGTCCCTTTTATGTGCTCAGATTCTGTTAGAGGTAAATGTATTTTGAAGTGGAGAATAAAGAAAATTGCAAAATTGGCATGGAGAACTAAAGTAATTATGAAAGTTCCAGATACAAAGAGAGGGGGCTCAATATGCCAGCAGTTATCTACCAATCCATCCTAGAAGCCTTCTTTTAGAAGTGCCTAAATAATGCAGGGGATGGGTGTAAGACACACAAGTGTTCCAGAAGCATGTAAACAAGGTACAGAGAAGAGGATAAGATAAAATAAGATGAGATAAGAATATTAGGAAAGCCTTGTTCAGAAGATTGCCTACAGAGGCAAAAGGGACAGTTTCACTTTGATGAGGGAAATAGGGTGGTAAGAACCCTGGTGGGGAAGACCCTCACTTACCCTGATACAGAGAGAAGGTGTAAAATAACTTAATGGGAGATCATTGGGCTGAGATAGTTCCCATGTCTGGCCTAGGTTCCTACATAGACAAAATGAAACAAGCTTCACCTGTCACAAGTGGCCAGCTGAATATTAGCTGTGTAATGAGTGACCTTCCACCAGGATAGTTCAAATAATGCAACTGCCCAAATTTTTGCCAATCAAATAATTTCTCTACTCTACTTCTACATCCACCCTATAAAAGTCTTCCCTGCAAATGCCTCCAGTGGATCCTCCAACCGCTTTCAGTTTGGAGCTGCCTGATCCATGAATTTCTGTTTGCTCAAATAAACTCTTTAAAATTTTAATGTGCTCGTTTATATTTTTTTTTCCATTTTAAAAATTGAGATGGGATCTTCCTATGTTGCCCAGGCTGGTCTTGAACTCCTGAGCTCAGGCAACCTGCCCATCTTGGCCTCCCAAAATGCTGGGATTACAGGCATCAGCCACCACGCCTGGCCACAAAAAGTTTGCGTGTATAGTAGCTTCAAAACCCATTTGTAAATAGGTGTTTTCATAACAAGATGAAAACAAGAAAACATTGAACTTCATATAATAGAAGGGTTATGCCTGGATTTGCATGTGGGCCCCATCATTTGTTTGCTGTTGGGCCATGGTCAGGTTACTTCCTCCACATAGGGTTTAAGCCTGTGCATCCTTCATCTACAAAATGGGAATATTAAGAATACCTAACAATTAGAAGTGGAGAAAACATATGTAAGGGCCTTTGAAAAGAGCTTGTCAAAGCTCAGTAATTGCCCTCAATAATTGTTAGCTATCATTCAATAATAATCATAATCATAAAAATATATGACTTAAAGAAATATTCCTACTTCATATTCGGCTTCTCAAAAGAATATCAGAAATTGGACCTGTGAAAGGAATGACATTGAGATGTATTTTCACATTGCTAAGTTGGTTTTTTCTCTTTGCCATTTAATTTCTGCAGTCCCCACTCTAAGCCCATGCATGGTTCATCATTTTATTTTTCCTCCTAAAATTTCTTCCCTTCTGATAAGATTGTCTTTGCCTTAAAAAAGGCCCTTTTCATCCACCCACTCATTTACCCTTCCCAGAAGTTGGTTAATGGGCACAAAAATAGAGTTAGATGGAAAGAAAAGAAGAACTTCTAGTGTTCAATAGCACAGTAGCATGACGATTGTTAACAATAACTTATCATATATTTCAAAATGGTTAGAAGAAAGATTTGGAATGTTCCCAACACAAATGATAAATTTTTGAGGTGATGGATATGCAAATTATCCTGATTTGATCACTACACATTGTATGCATGTATCAAAATATCACATGTACCCTAGAAATATGTATAATTGTCATGTATCAATAAAAACAAAAAGGGCCTATTTCTCTTTGCCTTCCTCCCTGAATTCCCTCCTGTCCCAGGTATGTGTTGTTCCTGGTGCTCTGCTGCCCCCCATTCATTCAGCACTGAGCCAGCAGGAAGGATCTCACAGGTCATATCCTGAGATCCAACCCTCCACCCTTTCAGGTAATAATCCTCCTGGTTTTGGTCATTCGTATCCTTTGGTTCATAGATATTTTGAGTCTAGTGCCTTCTAACTGCTGACCTAAATAATATCCCTTGGTTTTTAAAGGTAATACAAAGTGGATTTCAGTAACAATCTTGAGTCTTCACAGAAGCTAATGAAGTCGGGGATTCCATGATGCCATCCAAGCATATAGAGCCCATTTCCCTGGGTCCCTTTTCCTTAGCTCAAGGCCACAAAAAATCAGAACACGAATTCCAGCCCACATTTGCATTATGTCTAAGTAATTATGAGTTACAAATGAAGCTAACAAATAGCTAAATATGTTCTATTCATCTACTTCGATAAATATACCGCCATAATAACCCACAAGGTCAAAGTCGAGTGTAGAATTCTCAGATTCTTTGGTGCTCTGCACGAGAATGTGGTAGCAGAGGCAGAGCCAATCCTCAGCCCCAGGCCAAACTTTTCCCTTTCATCGTAGGTAGCCCTATCCTCACTTGAGAAGCCTTGCGTACCCCTGTGTGGGGGACTCCCTAGGCCCCATGCAAGCTCCATCCACATGTCTCACCCCTTCAGACAGCAGAGCCTTGGGCACCATTTGGACAAGCACAGTTTGCACTTTGAAATAAACCCAGGGGAGAGGCCATGCAGGCTCAGGCACATTTGGCCAGGGGCCTGAGTGCCCAGAGTGTGGCCTAGAAGAGAACGTGAGAGCTCTGGGTGGGCCGGGGTACAGTCAGTGGAGGGCCAGAGAGGCACCTTCTCAAGCGCAGGATTCAGGGTAGGGGTCCTCTTGCCGAGATCGATGGCTACGACTGCTCAGTGCAATGGCGCCTGCGTCACGTCTTCTCAGCGCATCTTTCACTCAGTCTCAGCCACCGTGGGGAGTTCCACGGAAGCGCAGGCTTCCCTTGTGCTGCCAGCAAACTTAAGCTACACTTTCTGCCCCAGGGCATCTCCATTATTGTAGGATTTTGCCTGAGCACAAACACAGCCCAGAAACACTTGCAGGTTAACAGCCTCAGGGGAACATCTCAACCAGTGTGGGACAGGTGGGCAAATGCACCAGGCTCCTGTATCAGGTGGACAGTTCGGGAAGACTTTCCGGAGACTCTCAGAAGGTCCTGGCAGAAAAGAAGTCCATGGCAGCAGCCTCGATAGCATGCCATCATTTTGGCTTTTCTTTGTCACCTGGCTCACTCTCCCCACTTCTCACTCTTGCTTCTTAGGATCACTTCCCAAATAAACCACCCACACCTAGGTCCTTACTCCAGCTCTTCTTTTAGGGGTACAGGCATACCTTGGAGATATTACAGGTTTGGTTCTAGGTCACCACAATGAGGCAAATATCGCAATAGAGCTAGTCACACGACATTTTTTGCTTTCCTGTGCATATAAAAGTTATGTTGCTGGGCATGATGGCTCACGTCTGTAATCCCAGCACTTTGGGAGGCAGAGGTGGGCGGATCACCTGAGGTCAGAAGTTCGAGACCAGTCTGGCCAACATGGTGAAACCCTTTCTCTACCAGAAATACAAAAATGGTGGTGTGTGCCTGTAGTCCCAGTTTCTCCGGAGGGCTGAGGCAGAATTGTTTGAAGCCCGGAGGCAGAGGTTTCAGTGAGCCGAGATCATGCCACTGCACTCCAACCTGGGTGACAGAGCAAGACTCCGTCTCAAAAAAAAAAAAAAAGTTATGTTTACACTATTGTAGTCAATTAAGTATGCAATAGCATTACGTTTAAAATATAATGTACATACCTTACTTTGAAAATACTTGATTGCCAAAAAATGCTAACTGTCATCTGGTCCTTCATCAAGTCGTAATCATTTTGCTGGTGCATGGTCTTGCTTCAGTGTTGATGGCTACTGACTTACTGGGGTGGTGGTTGCTGAAGGCTGGAGTGGGTGTGGCAGTTTCTTAAAATAAGATGACAATGTAGTTTGCTGCATTGATTCACTCTTCCTTTCACCAAAGATTTCACTGTAGCATGCTGTGCAGTTTGGTAGCATCTTACCCACGGTAGAATTTTTATCAAAATTGGAATCAGTCCTCTCAAACCCTGCTCTATCAACTAAGTTTATGGAATATTGTAAGTCCTTTGTTGTTCTTTCAACAATGTTGACAGCATCTTCACCAGGAATAGATTCCATCTCAAGAAACCACTTTCTTTGCTCATTCATAATAAGCAACTCCTCATCCATTAAGATTGCAGCTATTTGGCAGGGTGCGGTGGCTCAGGCCTGTAATCTCAGCACTTTGGGAGGCCGAGGCAGGAGGATGATCTGAGCGTGGGAGTTCGAGACCAGCCTGACCTACACGGAGAAGCCCCATCTCTACTAAAAATACAACATTAGCCGGAATGGCAGTGCATGTCTATAATACCAGCTCCTCAGGAGGCTGAGGCAGGAGAATCACTTGAACCCAGGAGCTGGAGGTTGCAATAAGTCAAGAACGCACCATTGCACTCCAGCCTGGACAACAACAGTGAAACTCTGTCTCAAAAAAAAAAGAAAAGAAAAGAAAAGAAAAAAGATTGCAGCAATTCACTCACATCTTCAGGCTCCACTTGTAATTCTCTTTCTCTTGCTATCTCCACCACAACTGTGGTTACTTCCTCTGCTAAGGTCTTGAACCCCTCAAAGTCATTTATGAAGGTTGGAATCAACTTCTTCCAAACTCCTATTAATGCTGCTACTTTTACCTCATCTCGTGAATCATGAATGTTCTTAATGGCATCTACAATAATGAATCCTTTCCAGAAGGTTTCCAATTTACTTTGCCGAGATCCATCAAAGGAATCATGATCTATGGCAGCAACAGACTTATAAAATATATTTCTCAAATAATAAGACTTGAAAATCAAAATGACACCTCAATCCATGGGATACAGAATAGATGTTGTGTTGGCAGGCATGAAAACAGCATTCATTTCCCTGTACATCTCCGTTAGAGCTCTTGGGTGACCAGGTACGTTGTCAATAAGCTGATGTATTTGAAAGGAATCTTTTTTTCTGAGCAGTAGGTCTCAACAGTGGGATTAAAATACTCAGCAATGCATGCAGTAAACTGCTGTGATATCACCCAAGTGTTGTTCCATTTATAGAGCATGGGCAGAGTAGATTTAGTATAATTCTTAAGAGGTGCCCTAGGATTTATGGAATCACAAATCAGCATTGGCTTTTAACAAGACAGTCAGCCTGTCCTTTGAATGTTTCTTTCTTTCTTTCTTTCTTTTTTTTTTTTTGAGATACGGTCTCACTCTGTTACCCAGACTGGATTGCACTGGCATGATCTTGGTCAACTGCAGACTTGACCTCCTTGGCTCAAGTGATCCTCCTACCTCAGCCTCCTGAGTAACTGGGACCAGAGGCATGCACCACCATACATGGCTACTTTTTGGTTTGTTTTTTGTTTGTTTGTTGTTGTTGTTGTTGTTGTTTTGTAGAGACAGGGTTTCACCATGTTGCCCAGGCTGGTCTCAAACTTCTAAGCTCAAGCAATTTTCCCACCTCGGCCTCCCAGAGTGCTGGGATTACAGGCATGAGCCACCGTGGCTGTCCGCTTTGAAGCTCTGAAGCCAGGCATGGACTTATCCTCTCTATCCAAAGTCCTGGATAGCTTTTTCTTCCAATAGAAGGCTGTTTCATCTGCATTAACAATCCATTGTTCAGTGTAGCCACCTTCATCAATGATCTTAGCCAGATCTTCTGGATAGCTTGCTGCAGCTTCTACAACAGAACTTGCAGCTTCCTCTTGCACTATTATATCATAGAGATGGCTTCCTTCCTTAAACATCATGAACCAACCTATGCTAACCTCAGACTTTTCTTCTGTAGCATCCTCATCTCTCTCGGCCTTCATAAAATGGAAGAGAATTAGGGCCTTGCTATGGATTAGGCTTTGGCTTAAGGGAATGTTGTGGTTGACTTGGTCTTCTATCCAGACCACTTAAACTTTCTCCATACCAGCAATAAGGCTTTGTTTTCCTTTTTTAATGTTATAGAATTGGTTTATTGTAAAAGCAATTCAAGAATACCCAGTTAAAATCTTATCCCAATGCTACCCAATAGAACCAAGAAGCAGTTAAGCACATTTACATTAGGAACAAGGACATAAAACAAGATACCACACCAAGGCTATGATTCAAACTCAAAAAAAGAAAGGGCTCTTGGGTCTCCTTCAGGTCAATACAGAGGTTATCATAAGATCAAAGCACTGTGCCAGGTATCATAGTACTGTTACAACACTGAGGTATAACTGGGCAGATTAAAGTCGCAGGGAAATGAAGATCTCCATACTATTGTTTTGTGGGTGTACTTAAGTGATTGAAATTCTAGGAACAGCTGCCTTTAATGACAGCAAGATGTAAGACAAGTGTTTATTAAAGAGAAAGAAGATTATAAAGTTCTCTCTCAGTGTCCCCCAAATCTTCACAGCCCCTCAACCTTCCCACCCTCCTCTTAAGCTAAAACTACTCAGCTTTAAGATGCAAACTTAATTTGTAGCTTACTAGAAAATTATAGGCACTCCTTCCAAGTAGCTTTGATCTTCTGCACATTAAAAAAAAATCCCAGTCAGGCATGGTGGCTCACACCTGTAATCCCAGTACTTTGGGAGGCCGAGGTGGGAGGGTCACCTGAGGTCAGGGGTTCAAGACTAGCCTGGCCAACATGGCAAAACCCCGTCTCTACTAAAAATAAAAAATTAGCTAGGCATAGTGGCGCACACCTGTAATCCCAGCTACCTGGAAATTCTCCTGAGGCAGGAGAATCGCTTGAACCCGGGAGGCGGAGGTTGCAGTGAGCTGAGATCATGCCACTGCACTCTAGCCTGGGCGACAGAGTGAAACACTGTCTCAAAAAAAAAAAAAATCCCAACAACATGTTGCATAATTTATATACCCAATTTTGCTTTAATCTTTCTGCTGTTTTCTTAATAAAAGCCTTACGGTCAATTATTATGAGTGATCACCCTATAAACTATTATATATAATACAGTGATTGCATTTTTTGAGCACTGGAAGTACTTAAAACTTGTTACTTCCAACTTTTGCACTCCTCCAAAATGAAGGGCCAAAATACTTAGATTTTGTAATGGGGGGAAAAACAATCTATCTTCCCAAGATGATGCTTTTCATAGCAGCTTTTGCCAGGAGAAGCGATTTTATATCCGTAATAAATCCTTGAAAATAAGCACTTATTCTAGAAACACTGGAAGATCCTTAAAACATAGAGGTGCTAGCTGGTACCATTTAAATTCACAACCAGCTATTACTTTATAGCTTATATTGAAGAGTTCATTCATGCTCATTATTTTCCTTTAAAAAATATAAAGAATACTCTTTGGAACCCATTATTACTCCTGTAGACACATACACTTGTTACAGCATTTCTTTCTGTAAAAATAAACGTATAATCATGATTATTTCTTTGCTAAATTCAACTATCAATATACATTTGTTAACCTGATCACTTTTCCAGGTAACTCAAGACTTTATAGTATTCTCTCCAGGGTCAATTTTCTTTTTTCTTTTATTTTCTGTTTTTCTTTTTAATGGAAATGAAGTCCCGCTCTGTTGCCCAGGCTGGAGTGCCGTGGCGTGATCTTGGCTCACTGCAACTTCCGCCTCCCCATTTCAAGCAATTCTCTGCCTCAGCCTCTGTAGTAACTGGGACTACAGGCGCCCACCACCATGCCTGGCTAATTTTTGTATTTTTAATAGAGACGGGGTTTCACCATCTTGGCCAGGCTGGTCTTGAACTCCTGACCTCCTGATCCACCTGCGTCAGCCTCCCAAAGTGCTGGGATTACAGGTGTGAGCCACCGCGCCTGACCCTCCAGGGCCAATTTTCAGCATATAGAAGTAGGAGTAAGACTTACAAGTAAGAACCATCTTGAAGGCAATTTTTTCATATAGTCTTTAATGTGTTCATCACAAATGAGAACTTGAGAACTACAAACTAGAATTTATTTCCAAAACTAAGGCAAAGGTAAACTTCCAGAACTAAATGAAAGTAAACCACTATAAAGCTTATTTCTGTCATGCACCTTATGAACCTACTCAGTAATTTCCAAACAAGATTTCAATTAGTCCAAGGGAGTCCAAGGGGGAAAATAAAGCCACTTCTGGTTTGCTCTTTTCCAATTCATCAGATATCTATCGTGTGCCCAGAGGGCATAGAGTACTCCTCTAGACACTATCCATAGTAATTAGGGCTTTGTTTTTTATTATGCATGTTTTCGCTGGAGTAGCACTTTTAATTTCCTTTGAGAACTTTTTCTTTGTTTGCACTTACAACTTGGCTAACTTTGGCACAAGAAGTATAGCTTTCAGCCTGTCTGAGTTTTCAGCATGGCCTTCCTCATTAAGCCTAATCGTTTCTTGGTTTTGAGTGAAAGTGAAAGACAGGTGTCTTCCTTTAATTTGAACACTAAGAGGCCATTGGAAGATTATTCATTGACATAATTTTAATATTTTTGAGTCTCAAGGAATAGGGAGGGCCAAGGAGAGAGATGGAGAAACGGCTGGCCAGAGGAGCACTCAGAAGACACACAATTTTTATCAATTAACTTTGCCGTTATATAGGGGCCTGATTCATGGCCTCCCAAAATAGTTACAATAGTTACCTCAAAGACCACCTATCACAGATCACCATAACAGAGTAATAGTAATGGAAAAGTTTGAAGTATTGTAAGAATTACCAAAATGTGACAGAGTCACAAACTGACCACATGATGACAGAAACATGGAACAGATAGACGCTCCACCAAAACCTTCAATGTGTGAAAAACACAGTATCTGCAAAGTGTAACAACATGAGTTATGCCTGCACTCAAAAGAATAAAGGGACAAATCAAGGAAATGAAAGGACCAGTCCATTCCAAGTACAGCAATATCATCAGCACAATCTTGCTGGAGTCCCTCAATAACAAAGGCAAAAACTATCCTCAACCCATTTATGTTATAACCTAAACTCCTGTTAAACAGGTTTCGGGGATTTTTAAGGGGCTGGCCCCTTTATTCTTTCCTCTATGTTAATTTTAAAATTCCTTATTATTATTATTTTTTTTGAGATGGAGTTTTGCTGTTCTTGCCCAGGCATAATCTCAGCTCATTGCCTCAGCCTTCCAAGTAGCTGGGACTACAGGCCCTGCCACCATACCCGGCTAATTTTGTATGTTTAGTAGAGACAGGGTTTTACCATGTTGGTCAGTCTGGTCTAGAACTCCTGACCTCAGGTGATCCGCTGGCCTCAACCTCCTGAAGTGCTGGGATTACATGCATGAGCCACCATGCCTGGCCTCTAAATTGCTATTATGGAGACTCATTTTCATGGTTAAAATGTCCTGAATTGACTATGGCCTGTTGGGAGGTGGGATGGAGGAAGCAACTTATGGAAAATGAACAGGGAAGGGAAGCACACCAGAAGCTAGAAAGTGTCATCAATTTTTACATCAAAGACTCCATGACAAAGAGAAAGTACAAATAGCCTGTTTTTGTAGCCGACCATTGGACTGCAGACTGCACCTGCAGCTGCCAGGTTCTTCTGGATAGTCCCAGTTTTAAATTTTTGACCTGATATGCATGAACATAGTGCTACTGGTCAGACCTTTGTCCAGGTTTAAGCTTCAGAAAGTAAGGTCTTCATGCAGTAGGAGGCCTGGTTAGGGACATGATTCTGCCCTGGGGCATCTGCCACTTCTGACCTGGAGGTAAATTTGGTACCTGTTATTTACCTCCACATTTTAACAGCCAAGGATGGGCTGAGCACAGTGGCTCACATCAGGAACTCCAGCACTTTGGGAGGCCAAGGCAGGAGGATCACTTGAGGCCAGGAGTTCAAGACCAGCCTGGGCAACATAGTGAGACATTATCTCTGTAAAAACAAACAAACAAAACCGAGGATGGGTGGGTGGCAGGGAGCAGATCAACCTGGGCAACCATTAATCTGAGAGCTGGAAGGACCCTTAGACCAGCCCCCCGGTAACAGATGAGACTCTGCCCTGGGATTATAGCCTAAGGTAATGCCCTGAGCTTTTCTAGAGATTTGAAAATAATCAATCCTAAAACCCCCAAGCATACTGCTACTGTTTGCTATTTAATACTGTTTTCTAGGCCAGGTGCGGTGGCTCATGCCTGTAATCCCAGGACTTTGGGAGGCTGAGGTGAGCAGATCACCTGAGGTCAGGAGTTCAAGATCAGACTGGCCAACATGGTGAAACCCCATCTCTACTAAAAATACAAAAGATTAGCCAGGCATGGTGCTGCTTGGAAGGCTGAGGTAGTGAGGCAGAGTTTGCAATGAGCCGAGATCGCGCCATTGCACTCCAGCCTAGGTTACAAGAGCAAAACTCTGTCTCAAAAAATAATAATGATAATAATAATGTTTTCTACAAGCAAGGGGTTACTTTGTACTGTGAACTGGTGTGAAGGGATCCACCATGTGTAAGCTTTCGGAGCTGATTTTATTATCTGTGTTGTCCCAAGTGGTGAAGGGAAGATGGCACACCAAAATGGGGACATTGGTGCCAGTGCATCAGGTAAATAGGCATCTAAAGCTCTGAGAATAGACTGCTACCATGCATTATAATCAATGCTACAATAACCTTGTAGGTTTCTTTTCATGATACTGCTTGCTAAGTTTTTTCTGTTTGCTTCACCATATTTTGAACAATTTTCTATTAAATTAGGATGTTTTAAAAGTTTGCCTTTTCAATGTCTTATTTAGATAAACTCTATAGTTTCAAAGTTATATATTTTCAAAGCCTGATGTCTTTGATGTTTGATGATGTTAACAATATATGATTTTCAAAGCCAATTTGTTATTTCTACACTGATATTGGGAAAAGAATAAAGTGATGAAGTCAACAGCTGTTATTAAAAATGTGAATAACAGGTAAACGTTTTGTTATTTGTTTTGTTTTGTCTTTGAAGTCTTTCACAGACTAGATTTGAAGGTTTGTGAAGGATGGGGCAAAATTATCTAAGGAAAGTTGCATCCTATGACCTCAGGCTGACTTCAAGTAATAGTGGATTTGATAAAGGCATTGTCTTTCTTGGACTATTTGCATCTTTGTAGAGGAGCCCGGAGAGGCAGTATAGAAGGATTGTTTTAGATGTTGGATCTCTGTAACCTCCATTTACATTTTGTTGAGCCATTGTCATTTGGGGAAAAACATGAAAAAGAAAAGATCATTATCATGCTACTATAATGCACATCACATAGAAATGTAATGATTTATTGGTTCCAGGCCAAGAACTGTGAGTTTCTCCAGCCAAAGGCCTTGTATTTATTGATGTTTCTGTCCCACAGGCCTAAAACAGTGGTTGGCCCATGGGCAGTTTAATAAATGTTTGCTGAGTAACATGTAGCATATCTAAAACCTTTTCCATGGCCTTGTCTCTGGAGATTAAAATTTTCCAGCACTTGTACATAAAAGATGTTGATGCATAACTGTAGGTGAAAGGCACTTCTTACATGGCAGTGGCAAGAGAAAATGAGGAGGAAGCCAAAACAGAAACCCCTGATAAACCCATCAGATCTCATGAGACTTATTCACCATCACAAGAATAGCACAGGAAAGACTGGCCCCCATGATTCAATTACCTCACCCCGGGTCCCTCCCACAACATATGAGAATTCTGGGAGATAGAATTCAAGCTGAGATTTGGGTGAGGACACAGCCAAACCATATCACCAAATATGGAGAGACTGTGGATCAACAAGATCATCTCGAACTAATACAGGAGGTGAGAGTTTAAATTAGAACAACCACTTTGGAAAACAATTGGATTATCTTATAAAGTTGAGCATTCTCATATGTTATGGCACAGTATTCCTTTACCAAAGGCCCTGGAGAAACTCTTGCCCATGTGTACCCAAAGTAGTAAAAAAAGAAAATAAATGCTCATGTAATGCCATTCATAATAGCAAAAATCTGGAAATAAGCCCAAAGTTCATTAATACGAGAATGGGTACATTAATAGGAAAATGGGTAAATAAATTATACCTTTAAAACTGAATAATATGTTATTTACGGCAATCATATATATGCAATAAAACAATTTTTTTAAAGGAATGGAATCCTAAATATAAATTCAGGGTAGTAGTTACCCCTGGGGCTGAAAGGTGTGAATCAGGAAAAAGGACAGAGGAAGAGCAGATGTTAGGATCAGAACCTAGTTCTTGGGTTGTGTGGTGGGTTCACAAGTGATTACCGTGTTGTTCAAATACATCCAAATACATTTACATACAGGCCAAGGCACAGGCAAGGATGAGATAGGAGCCAAGGTATGCTATGAGCCAAGGATTATGATTTATCCAATTTTGTGCACTTTAAGCCATTTGAAAAACAGAAAAGCAAAACAACAAAATAATTTTTAATAAATTGAATATAGGGTGCTGTGGTCTGAATGTGTCCCCCTAAAACTCACCACCAGTGTCATAGTATTAGGAAGTAGGGCCTTTAGGAAGTGATTCAGTCATGAAGGGAGAGTCTTCATCAATGGGTTTATGGCCTTACACAAAGACTGGAGGGAGTGGGCTTTCCCTGTTTTGCCCTTCCTCCTTCTGCCATGTGAGGACGCAATGCATCCCCTCCTGAAGACACAGTGTGCAAGGCGTTATCTTAGATGCAGAGACCAGGCCCTCACCAGATACCAATCCTACTGGCACCTTGATCTTCGATTTCCAGCCTATGGAACTTTGAGAAATACATTTCTGTTCTTCATAAATTACACAGTCTAGTGTATTTTGTTATATAGTAGCACAAACGCACTAAGGCATAGTGCCTCTTGTCATTTTCTTCTAGAATTTTCTTTGTTGCCTGTCTAGTAGTGTGCCATTTTATATTTGATCCTTCGTAATATCTCTTACTTTTGTTTTTTTACATTTCTGTTCCAAGTGTATGCTTACATACATGTTTTTCACTATTTGTTAGTGTCCAGGTCAGAAAGTCCAGAATACATTCTCTTAAGGGTTCAGTTTCTGCAGCAACATAAGTATTAATGCCTCCTGTGAACTACGTATTTCCTTTCCAATTGTAACTGCCATATGGAAGCAAAGTGGAATTACAGTCTATGAGTATGGGGTTGATTTTTAATGTATCTGGGTTATGGTTAAATGCTGGTTTTTAATCACACAAGATTCATCGATGGCTTGGCACACTAGGGTATCAGTTGTTAGTTATCTCTGTATTTTTCCATGCTGTTAGAGAGGGAAAGTACAGACTGTGAAGTTGGACCAGCTGTCATATCCACAACATTTGGGGAGCTTTGATTTTTTTTAAACCTTTAGCTGCTTAACTGTCACACGTAGGAGCTCAGGTGAAAGGCACTTTTATTGTGGGGACTTTCCCTTAGTGCTCTGTGGTGCAAAAGAGCAGACCTATGTAGATGCATTTAAGTATTTTGTGCATCAACAAGACCATTATAGGAACAAATTTTTTTCAATATAATTTTATTTCATTTTCTGCATTACTTAGAAGCATCAGTAGGATGGAAACAATATTTGTTTCTTAAACCTGTGCACAAATTAATTGATGTGACACACTCATTAATTCATGATTATTTTCTTAATGAATTGATTCTAAAGCATCTCTAAGATAGGAAGGCATAAGACAACCAAAAAGAAATATTGATTTATAACTGTTCTAATACTGCTCAGCATTTTTAAAGTACACTATAGCAAGAAAGCATGTTATAATTACTAATAAGGTAATCCACAGAATGCCTTGCTGAGCTAGGTGTAGAAGAAATAAATTGTTTCATATTGGAGGAAAGTGAACACTATAAATCAATATACGAGTGTGAAATTTTGCATGGCTACATGCTATTATCTCCAGCATCACAAATGACTTAAGGAATTCCTCAGCTGAGAGTGGACTCCTATTGGTGGCCACAATGTCACAGTCTTTTTAAAAAATTTTTAATTTTTTTAAATTTTTTAATTTTTTATTCAAGTTTTAGGGTACGTGTGCACAACATGCAGGTTTGTTACATATGTATACATGTGCCATGTTGGTGTGCTGCACCCATTAACTCATCATTTAACATTAGGTATATCACCTAATGCTATCCCTTCCCCCTCCCCCACTCCACGACAGGCCCCGGTGTGTGATGTTCCCCCTCCTGTGTCCATGTATTCTCATTGTTCAATTCCCACCTATGAGTGAGAACATGCGGTGTTTGGTTTTTTGTCCTTGCAATAGTTTGCTGAGAATGATGGTTTCCAGCTTCATCCATGTCCCTACAAAGGACATGAGCTCATCATTTTTTACGGCTGCATAGTATTCCATGGTCTATATGTGCCACATTTTCTTAATCCAGTCTATCATTGTTGGACATTTGGCTTGGTTCCAAGTCTTTGCTATTGTGAATAGTACCACAATAAATATACGTGTGCATGAGTCTTTATAGCAGCATGATTTATAATCCTTTGGGTATATACCCAGCAATGGGATTGCTGGGTCAAATGGTATTTCTAGTTCTAGATCCCTGAAGAATCGCCACACTGACTTCCACAATGGTTGAACTAGTTTACAGTCCCACCAACAGTGTAAAAGTGTTCCTATTTCTCCACATCTTCTCCAGCACCTGTTGTTTCCTGACTTTTTAATGATCGCCATTCTAAATGGTGTGAGATGGTATCTCATTGTGGTTTTGATTTGCATTTCTCTGATAGCCAGTGATGATGAGCATTTTTTCATGTGTCTTTTGGCTGCATAAATGTCTTCTTTTGAGAAGTGTCTGTTCATGTCCTTCGTCCACTTTTTGATGGAGTTGTTTGTTTTTTTCTTGTAAATTTGTTGGAGTTCATTGTAGCTTCTGGATATTAGCCCTTTGTCAGATGGGTAGATTGCAAAAATTTTCTCTGATTCTGTAGGTTGCCTGTTCACTCTGATGGCAGTTTCTTTTGCTGTGCAGAAGCTCTTTAGTTTGATTAGATCCCATTTGTCAATTTTGGCATTTGTTGCCATTGCTTTTGGTGTTTTAGACATGAAGTCCTTTCCCATGCCTATGTCCTGAATGGTATTGCCCAGGTTCTCTTCTAGGGTTTTTATGGTTTTAGGTCTAACATTTAAGTCTTTAATCCTTCTTGAATTAATTTTTGTGTAAGGTGTAAGGAAGGGATCCAGTTTCAGCTTTCTACATATGGCTAGCCAGTTTTCCCAGCACCATTTATTAAATAGGGAATCGTTTCCCCATTTCTTGTTTTTGTCAGGTTTGTCAAAGATCAGATGGTTGTAGATATGCGACGTTATTTCTGAGGGCTCTGTTCTGTTCCACTGGTCTATATCTCTGTTTTGCTACCAGTACCATGCTGTTTCGGTTACTGTAGCCTTGTAGTATAGTTTGAAGTCAGGTAGCATGATGTCTCCAGCTTTATTCTTTTGGCTTAGGATTGACTTGAAAATGCAGGCTCTTTTTTGGTTCCACATGAACCTTAAAGTATTTTCTAATTCTGTGAAGAAAGTCATTGGTAGCTTGATGGGGATGGCATTGAATCTATAAATTACCTTGGGCAGTATGGCCATTTTCACGATATTCATTCTTCTACCCATGAGCATGGAATGTTCTCCCATTTGTTTGTATCCTCTTTTATTTCATTGAGCAGTGGTTTGTAGTTCTCCTTGAAAATGTCCTTCACATCCCTTGTAAATTGAATTCCTAGGTATTTTATTCTCCTTGAAGCAATTGTGAATGGGAGTTCACTCATGATTTGGCTCTCTGTTTGTCTGTTATTGGTGTATAAGAATGCTTGTGATTTTTGCACATTGATTTTGTGTCCTGAGACTTTGCTGAAGTTGCTTATCAGCTTAAGGAGATTTTGGGCTGAGACGATGGGCTTTTCTAGATATATAATCATGTCATCTGCAAACAGGGACAATTTGATTTCCTCTTTTCCTAATTGAATACCCTTTATTTCCTTCTCCTGCCTGATTGCCCTGGCCAGAACTTCCAACACTATGTTGAATAGGAGTGGTGAGAGAGGGCATCCCTGTCTTGTGCCAGTTTTCAAAGGGAATGCTTCCAGTTTTTGTCCATTGAGTATGATATTGGCTGTGGGTGTGTCATAGATAGCTCTTATTATTTTGAGATACGTGCCATCAATACCTAATTTATTGAGAGTTTTTAGCATGAAGGTTGTTGAATTTTGTCAAAGGCCTTTTCTGCATCTATTGAGATAATTATGTGGTTTTTGCCATTGGTACTGTTTTTACGCTGGATTACATTTATTGATTTGCATATGTCGAACCAGCCTTGCATCCCAGGGATGAAGCACACTTGATCATGGTGGATAAGCTTTTGGATGTGCTGCTGGATTCGGTTTGCCAGTATTTTATTGAGGATTTTTGCATCGATGTTCATCAGGGATATTGGTCTAAAATTCTCTTTTTTGGTTGTGTCTCTGCCAGCCCTTGGTATCAGGATGATGCTGGCCTCATAAAATGAGTTAGGGAGGATTCCCTCTTTTTCTATTGATCGGAATAGTTTCAGAAGGAACAGTACCAGCTCCTCCTTGTACCTCTGGTAGAATTCAGCTGTGAATCCTTCTGGTCCTGGACTTTTTTTGGTTGGTAAGCTATTAATTATTGCCTCAATTTCAGAGCCTGTTATTGGTCTATTCAGAGATTCAACTTCTTCCTGGTTTAGTCTTGGGAGGATGTATGTGTTGAGGAATTTATCCATTTCTTCTAGATTTTCTTGTTTATTTGCATAGAGCTGTTTATAGTATTCTCTGATGGTAGTTTGTATTTCTGTGAGATCGGTGGTGACATCCCCTTTATCATTTTTTATTGCATCTATTTGATTCTTCTCTCTTTTCTTCTTTATTAGTCTTGCTAGCAGTCTATCAATTTTGTTGATCTTTTCAAAAAACCAGCTCCTGGATTCATTGATTTTTTGAAGGGTTTCTTGTGTCTCTATTTCCTTCAGTTCTGCTCTGATCTTAGTTATTTCTTGCCTTCTGCTAGCTTTTGAATGTGCTTGCTCTTGCTTCTCTAGTTCTTTTAATTGTGATGTTAGGGTCTCAATTTTAGATCTTTCCTGCTTTCTGTTGTGGGCATTTAGTGCCATAAATTTCCCTCTACACACTGCTTTGAATGTGTCCCAGAGATTCTGGTATGTTGTGTCTTTGTTCTTGTTGGTTTCAAAGAACACCTTTATTCCTGCCTTCATTTTGTTACATACCCAGTAGTCAGTCGTTCAGGAGCAGGTTGTTCAGTTTCCATGTAGTTGAGTGGTTTTGAGTGAGTTTCTTAATCCTGAGTTCTAGGTTGATTGCACTGTGGTCTGAGAGACAGTTTGTTATAATTTCTGTTCTTTTATATTTGCTGAGGAGTGCTTTACTTCCAACTATGTGGTCAATTTTGGAATAAGTGCGGTGTGGTGCTAAGAAGAATGTGTATTCTGTTGATTTGGGGTGGAGAGTTCTGTAGATGTCTATTAGGTCCGCTTGGTGCAGAGCTGAGTTCAATTCCTGGATATCCTTGTTAACTTTCTGTCTCATTGATCTGTCTAATGTTGACAGTGGGGTGTTAAAGTCTCCCACTATTATTATGTGGGAGTCTAAGTCTCTTTGTAGATCTCTAAGGACTTGCTTTATGAATCTGGGTGCTCCTGTATTGGGTGCATATATATTTAGGTTAGCTCTTCTTGTTGAATTGATCCCTTCACCGTTATGTAATGGCCTTCTTTGTCTCTTGATCTTTGTTGGTTTAAAGTCCATTTTGTCAGAGACTAGGATTGCAACCTCTGCCTTTTTTTGTTTCCATTTGCTTGGTAGATCTTCCTCTGTCCCTTTATTTTGATCCTATGTGTGTTTCTGCACATGAGATGGGTTTCCTGAATACAGCACACTGATGGGTCTTGACTCTTTATCCAATTTGCCAGTCTGTGTCTTTTAATTGGAGCATTTAGCCCATTTACATTTAAGGTTAATATTGTTATGTGTGGATTTGATCCTGTCATTATGATGTTAGCTGGTTATGTTGCTCGTTAGTTGATGCAGTTTCTTCCTAGCCCCGATGGTCTTCACAATTTGGCATGTTTTTGCAGTGGCTAGTACCAGTTGTTCCTTTCCATATTTAGTGCTTCCTTCAGGAGCTCTTTTAGGGTAGGCCTGGTGGTGACAAAATCACTCAGCATTTGCTTGTCTGTAAAGTATTTTATTTCTCCTTCACTTATGAAGCTTAGTTTGGCTGGATATGAAATTCTGGGTTGAAAATTCTTTTCTTTAAGAATGTTGAATATTGGCCCCCACTGTCTTCTGGCTTGTAGAGTTTCTGCCGAGAGATCAGCTGTTAGTCTGATGGGCTTCCCTTTGTGGGTAACCCAACCTTTCTCTCTGGCTGCCCTTATAATTTTTTCCTCATTTCAACTTTGGTGAATCTGACAATTATGTGTCTTGGAGTTGCTCTTCTCGAGGAGTATCTTTGTGGTATTCTCTGTATTTCCTGAATTTGAATGTTGGCCTGCCTTGCTAGATTGGGGAGGTTCTCCTGGATAATATCCTGCAGAGTGTTTTCCAACTTGGTTCCATTCTCCCCTTCACTTTCAGGTACATCAATCAGATGTAGATTTGGTCGTTTCACATAATCCCATATTTCTTGGAGGCTTTGTTCGTTTGTTTTTATTCTTTTTTCTCTAAACTTCTCTTCTCACTTCATTTCATTCATTTGATCTTCCATCACTGATACCCTTTCTTCCAGTTGATCAAATTGGCTACTGAGGCTTGTGCATTTGTCACGTAGTTCTTGTGCCTTGGTTTTCAGTTCCATCAGGTCCTTTAAGGACTTCTCTGCATTGGTTATTCTAGTTAGCCATTCGTCTAATTTTTTTTCAAGGTTTTTAATCTTTTTGTCATGGGTTCGAACTTCCTCCTTTAGCTCGGAGTAGTTTGATCGTCTGAAGCCTTCTTCTCTGAATTTGTCAAAGTCATCCTCCATCCAGCTTTGTTCCATTGCTGGTGAGGAGATATGTTCCTATGGAGGAGGAGAAGCACTCTGATTGTTAGAGCTTCCAGTTTTTCCGCTCTGTTTTTTCCCCATCTTTGTGGTTTTATCTACATTTGGTCTTTGATGATGGTGACATACAGATGGGGTTTTGGTGTGGATGTCCTTTCTGTTTGTTAGTTTTCCTTCTAACAGTCAGGACCCTCAGCTGCAGGTCTGTTGGAGTTTGCTGGAGGTCCACTCCAGAGCTGTTTGCCTGGGTATCAGCAGTGGAGGCTGTAGAACAGCAGATATTGGTGAGCAGCAGATGTTGCTGCCTGATCGTTCCTCTGGAAGTTTTGTGTCAGAGGAGTACCTGGCCGAGTGAGGTGTCAGTCTGCCGCTACTGGGGGGTGCCTCCCAGTTAGGCTAATCGGGGGTCAAGGACCCACTTGAGGAGGCAGTCTGTCTGTTCTCAGATCTCCAGCTGCATGCTGGGAGAATCACTACTCTCTTCAAAGCTGTCAGTCAGGGACATTTAAGTCTGCAGAGGATTCTGCTGCCTTTTGTTTGGCTATTCCCTGTCCCCAGAGGTGGAGTCTACAGAGGCAGGCAGGCCTCCTTAAGCTGCGGTGGGCTCCACCCAGTTCGAGCTTCCTGGAGCTTTGTTTACCTACTCAAGCCTTGGCAATGGTGGGCGCACCTCCCCCAGCCTCGCTCCTGCCTTGCAGTTTGATCTCAGACTGCTGTGCTAGCAATGAGCGAGGCTCCGTGGACGGAGGACCCTCTGAGCCAGGTGTGGGATATAATATCCTGGTGTGCCGTTTGCTAAAACCATTGGAAAAGCTTAGTATTAGGGTGGGAGTGACCCGATTTTCCAGGTGCCATCTGTCACCCCTTTCTTTGACTAGGAAAGGGAATTCCCTGACCCCTTGTGCTTTCCGGGTGAGGCGATTCCTCCTCCTGCTTTGGCTTACACTGGGTGAGCTGCACCCACTGTCCTGAACCCACTTTCCGACATTCCCCAGTGAGATGAGCCTGGTACCTCAGTTGGAAATGCAGAAATCACCCGTCTTCTGCATCACTCACGCTGGGAGCTCTAGACTAGAGCTGCTCCTATTCGGCCATCTTGGTGCCACCAAACAAATTTTTATTGTATCTTTTAGTCTATGAAGACAAAACCACAGTGACAGTAACTGGGTCAAGGCATTGTATTCAGAGAGGGTCAGTCTTGGTCTTTGAGAGTGAGTCCTTTTTACCACACTGTCAAGACTCACTGAGCAGATGGGAAATTTCAGGTGGAACATGCAGTGAATAGCAAACACGGTGGAGGGTGCTCACTATCTTGCGCTGCCATGCCTGCCATGGTCAACAGATCTGTCTTCTCGTTAACAACAGGCAGGTTGATAAACATTTTCTTGGAGAGTTTCTTGATTCTTCTCAGTTGTGGCAGGATAGACTGACTTAGAGGAGCTCAGGAAGGTTGTTATACAACACAGAAACACAAGATGAATTGTACTCGTCAGCAAGCCTAGGTTAGAGCAGCAGGTCCTTGAAGCCTCCGCCACTCCTGGGACATAGCATAATGCCCCTAATGATTTGAAATTTGGTGGAGAGTGGGTTGCTACTCCCCATGTCCAGGGACAAAAAGAGACATAAAGAGCAAAAAGTTATAAAATAAGTGGGACTAATATCTGCTTATTTTGGGAGGTAGGGATTTAAGATATAAGAATTTAGCTGCATGTGGAGGCTTACACCTGTAATCTCAGCACTTGGGGAGGCTAAGGCAGGAGGATGGCTTGAGCCCAGGAGGTGGAGATGAGCGAGGCAACATAGTAAGTCCCCATTCATAAAAAAATGTTTCTGAAGAAAAGTAGTTCAGTGAGGTGGCACATGCCTGTAGTCCCAGCTACGTGGGAGGCTGAGGCAAAAAAATGGCTTAATCTTGGGAGATCGAGGCTGCAGTGAGCTATGATCCCACCAATGCACTGCAGCCTGAGAGTCCTGAAACCCCAGCCCGCGACCTGAAGCTCCTCCTCCACCAGTAAAAGTTGGCTCAAAAAGACCCTGAGGACAGGGCTCCTGGGGGTCCGGCCCTGGGGCACCCCAAGTCCTCTCTCCAAGAACGCCCGCTACTCCATCACCACTCCGGCCACCACAGCGACTGCCACAGGAGCCCCCGTCCACGCGGAGCCAAAACTGTTTAATGGGGCTGCAGCTTGACCTCCAAGAGCAAAGCACGAGTTGACTTAGGCAATGCGGATGCACAAGGCGCAACCGCTACTCCTGTCACAGTGACCCCAACGGTCGCCTGAGGACGACTCCATCAGCCTTGACAAAGCAGGAGCCGTCCGTGGCAGTGCGTCAGTGTTGAGGCACCCGGCGGACATCTCTAGAAGGTCAACAAAACTGTTTCAGAATTCCAGGAGACACGGAGGGCCAAACAGAATGAAGAAACAGCAGGCTGAGTCCGGGGAAAGCAGCGCAGAATTCCAGCCCCAGGCCTGCCCGGATGGTGTTTGGGTGAGTCTCCCCAAAAGTCGTGCCCCACATCATCTCGAGGAAGCATCTGCCTGTGTGCCCGTGGACTGCTCTCTAAACCGAGGGTTGTTATCTTGAAGAGCAGAACCCCGCAGCCTCAGGGGTTGCCTGGGGTGGTATGTTTCCGTGCCACTGCTGTGTATCTGTGTGTGTGTCTCCCATTCTCTCTTCTCTGTCTCTCACTCTCTGTTTCTCTCTCTCTCTTTCTGTGTGGCAGGGAGCCTAAGGGACTGGACTGGGGTGGGGCTGGGTACAGGGGAGGCTGTGTCAGGGCTACCTAGGCGTTGGAGGGGTGGAGACGGGGTGAACTTTGCAGAAACCTCTTGGCTCCTCTGACAGGCATCCCAAAATGTGGCTTGGACTCACGCACAGGTTCTCTCCTGGTTCCCAGGTGGGCTATGCTTTTATGTGGCGTTGATAGGGAGGTCACCTGTGTCCCCCTTCCACCGGGCAAATGCCTGGACACCTTTCTTCATCTTGGCATAGCCCCATATGGGCTCGGTGACACACACTCACCCCATCTGCTCTTGGGGACGCCAGTGACATATGTGGTCTCATTGGCTCCACCTCGGACTCACCCCGTCCCTGTTTGCACGTGTCCTGGAAGGTGCAGGAGCCTTGCAGGAGCCCCAGGGCTTTGGGAAGCAGGGCAGGCCACTGCTCCTCCAAGGGAGGAGGGAGGCAGAGGGCTTATGGGTCAGTGAATTTTCAGCTGACACCACGCCTTGAGGCCCATGGGATCTTTGTGTACCCCAGCGAGGCCCCGCCCACCTCAACAGATGAGGTGAGCCCATCCCTGCCCACCTGGTGGGATTCAAAATCGGATCTGAGGAGGAGTCCAAAGACCGGAGCAGGCGCCCTGAAGCTGCTCCTCCACCAGTAGGAGTCGGTTCAAGGAGGTCCTGAGGACAGGACTCCCGGGAGTGCGGCCCTGGGGTGCCTGCAACTCTCTCTCCCACATCGCCGCCTACCCGACCGGGGATCCAGCCACCGCCAGGGTTGCAGCCAAAGGCCCCTGCCTCTGCGCTGCCGCCATTGCTTAAAGGGGCTTCAGCCTGACTTCCAGCAGTGGAGCGCGAGTCGGCCTATCCAATGCGCATGCGCAAAGCGCCAGCCATTTCTCGCGTCACAGTGATTCCCACGGTTGCCTGAGTAACCAGTCCCTGAGGCTTGGCAAAGCAGGAGCCCTCCGTGGCAGTGCTTGGGTGTCAGGGCTTTGAGGCTCCGGCCTGACCTCTCCACGGGGGCGACAGGAAGGTCTCCGGATGCCAGGAGTCTCCAAGGGCCGACCAGGGTGACAAAACCACAGGCAGAGTCCAGGGGAACCAGCTCGGCTCCAAGCCTTAGGCCTGCCCAGACGGGGATCGGGTGAGTCTCCCCAAAACTCGTGCAGGCCATGATCTCGAGGACAGGTCTGCCTGTGTGTCCATAAGCTTCTGTCTCATCCCAGTGTCTATCTCGGGGAGAGCAGAACCCCGAAGCCTCAGGGGTTGCCTGGGGCTGTGTGTTTCTGTGCCACTGCTGTATGTCTGTGTGTGTGTGTCTCCCATTCTCTCTTATCTCTCTGTCTCTCACTCTCTGTTTCTCTCTCTCTCTCTTTCTCTGTGTGTGTGTGTGCCAGTGTGGGTGTGTGTGTTGGGATCATTGTGCCCTGTGTGCCAAAAAGCGATTTCTCGAATGTCAACCTGTTTCTGGTGAGCCTTTTTTTTGGTCTCTGCCTGGGTCCTGTGGCCAGCTGTCAATCGTTTTCGCGGCAGTTCCACTTTGGGTTTGTGAAGGCCTCGAGCACGTGAGGAGATGCGTCAGTCCCAGAACAACTGGAATCTCATCCCCATCCTGAGCGGCTTCTTTTCTAGAATCAAGATGACCACACTTCAGCCAAGGACCAAAGCCTCATAGGAGCTCATTCTCCTGCAGGAGGGGAGCAGACCGACGTCAGAGGAGATGCTTGTATCTCCTCATGGCTTTTCTCTGAGAAATGAAGCCACACCACGCTACAATCTTAAAGAGGAAGCCAGGAACCGGAGATGACAATGATCCCTGTCACTGGCACGCTGGCCTCTCTGGACAAGTCACCCGTTTGACACTCCTTCCCTTAGCCCGTAGCGGTGACACTGTGCTGTGTCTTGCCTGGGATCTGGCCTCTGCTCTGTCCTCCCTCTTGCTCCGTCTCCCCCGTTTCTGAGGGGCCTAGATGCTTCCCAGTCTGGCTCAATGTCTTCAACAAAGAACACTTCCCAGTCCATCAAGGAGAAAATTCGTAGAGATCCGTGTCATGATTGTTTCTGTCTCCAAACCTGTTTCTGGTTGATTCGGCAGGTTTGATGATCTTGGAACTCTGGGCTTCCATACCTGTCTCAGACGGGGAAGCTCTCTTGGTCTCCAAGTTTCACCTCATGGCTGGGTGGATTGCCTAGAATGAGCGGTAGGCGATCATGGCTGGCCTTGGCGTCTAGGAAAGGCAGTGTGGCATTTCCTCTGCAATTCTTGTCTCATTATTGAGAGACGTCCTCCCCTCTGCTTCTGGGTGGACTGCCTCCCAGAACAGAATCTTTTGGCTCTCACGAATGTCAGGGATCCAAAGGGCGAGGGCTGGGGCTGGGTGCGGGGGAGGTTGCCTCAGGGCTACATAGGTGGTGGAGGGGTGAGGGTGGGGTGAACTATGCAGAAACTTCTCCGCTCCTAGGGCAGGCATCCCAAAATCTGGCTTGGACTCACGTACGGGCCCATTCCTGGTTCTCAGAGGCGCTTTGCTTTTCCTTGGTGTTGACTGGGAGGTCACCTGTGTCCCCCACCCCCATCCACCGGTCACATGCCCAGACACCATTGTTCGTCTCGCAATCGCCCCATATGGCCTGGGTGACACACATTCACCCAATCTGCTCTTAGGGAAGCCAGTGCCACATGTGGTCTCATTGGCTCCACCTTGGACTCGCCATGTCCCTGTTTCCACTTCTCCTGTTAAGCGGTGTCGGCTTGCAGCAGCCCCAGGCTTTGCGAAGCGGGGCAGCCCACTGCTCCTCCAAGGGAGAAGGGAGGCAGAGGGCTCATGGGTCAGTGAATTTTCAGCTGACCCAGTGGGGTCACCCAGTAGTGGGGTCCAAAATCGGATCTGAAGAGGAGTCTTGAGAGCCCAACAGGCGCCCTGAAGCTCCCCCTCCACCGGTGGAAGTCCGCTCAAGGAGGCCCTGAAGACAGGACTCCTGCGGGTTTGGCCCTGGGACGCCCGCGGCCCCCTCTCCCACGCCGCCCCCTACTGGACCCCGGATCCAGCCGCCGCCATCTGCAGCAGGAGCCCCCCTGCCTTCGCGCGGCGGCGCCGCCGCCATTGTTTCAAGGGGCCGCAACCTGACTTCCAGGAGCCCAGAGCGAGTCGACCCCGCCAATGCGCATGCGCGAGGTGGGAGCCGATTCTCCCGTCACAGTGATTCTCACGGTTGTCTTAGAAACGAGTCCCTGAGGCTTGGCGAAGCAGGAGCCCTCCATGGCAGTGCTTGGCTGTCTGGGCTTCGAGGCTCCGGCCTCACCTCTCCACGGGGTCTACAGGAACGTCTGCGGATGCCACGAGTCGCACAGAGCCGCCCACGATGACGAAACCACAGGCGGAGTCTGGGGGAAGTGGCGCGGCATCCCAGGCTCAGGCCTGCCCCGACGGTGTTAGGGTGAGTCTCCCCAAAAGTCGTGCCCGCCGTGATCTCGAGGACAGGTTTGCCTGTGTGCTCGTGGGCTGCCCTCTCACTTGAGGGTCGTTCTCGCGGAGAGCAAAACCCCGCAGCCTCAGGGGTTGCCTGGCGTTTGTGTTTCTGTGCCACTGCTCGCTCGCTCGCTCTATCTATCTATCTATCTATCTATCTATCTATCTATCATCTATCCATCTATCTATCTATCTATCCATCTATCTATCTATCCATCTATCTATCTATCTATCTATCTATCTATCTATCTATCATCTGTGTGTGTGTGTGTGTGTGTGTGTATGTGTATGTGTGTCTGTGTCCCATTCTCTTTTCTCTGTCTCTCACTTTGTTTCTCTCTCTCCCTCTGTATGTGTGTGTGCCCATGTGCGTGTGTGTGTTGAGACGTATATGCCCCCTGCGCCAAAAAGGGATTTCTTGTATGTCGGCCTGTCGTTGGCGAGCCTTTTTCTGCGTCTGCCTGGGTCATGTGGCTGGTTGTCAGTCGTTTCCGCGGCGGTTCCACTTTGGGTTTGTGAAGGCCTCGACCGTGTCAGGAGATGCGTCGGTCCTGGAGCAACTGAAGTCTCATCCCCATCCTGAGCGGTCTATTTTCTAGAATCAAGATGCCACACTCCAGCCAAGGACAAAAGCCTCCCAGGAGCTCATTGTCCTACAGGAGGGAAGTAGACCGACCTCAAAGGAGATGGTTGTATCTCCTCGCGTCTCTTCTCTGAGAAGCGAAGCCACACCACCATACAATCTTAAAGAAGAAGCTGGGGTCGGGACACGGCAACGATCCCTGTCACTGGAACGCTGGCCTCTCTGGACAAGTCAGCCGTTTGGCACTCCTCCCCTCAGCCCGTGGCGGTGGCACTGTGCTGTATCCTGCCTGGGCTCTGACCTCTTCTCTGGCCTCCTTCTGGCTCTGTCTCTTCTGTCTCTGAGTGGCCTAGATGTTTCTTGGTCTGGCTAATCTTCAGCAAAGATGACTTCCCAGTCTATCAGGGAGAAACTTCGTGGAGATCCATGTTCTGATTGTTTCTCTCTCCAAACCTGTTTCTGCTTGATTGGGTAGGTTTGATGATCCTGGAGCTCTTGGCTCCCATACGTGTCTCAGACAGGGAAGCTACCTTGGTCTCCACGTTTCACCTCATGGGTGGGGGTGATTGCCTAGAATGAGCAGTAGGCGACCGCGAGTAGCCTTGTCTTTTAGTACAGGCGCTGTCGAATTTCCTGTGCACTTCCTGTGTCATTCTTGAGGGACATCCTCTCCTCTGCTCCTGGGTGGACTGCCTCCCTGAATCTTTTGGCTCTAATGAATGTCAGGGAACCAACGGGACTGGGCTGGGGCTGGGTGCAGGGGAGGTTGTGTCAGGGCTACCTGGGCGGTGGAGGGTTGAGGGTGGGGTGAACTTTGCAGAAACCTCTTTGCTCCTCCGGCAGGCATTTCAAAATGTGGCTTTGACTCACGCACAGGCCTCCTCCTGGTTCCCAGGTGTTCTATGATTTTCCTTGGTGTCCATGGAAAGGTCATCTGTGCCCCCCTTCCTTCGGAACATGCATAGACACCATTGTTTGTTTCGCCATCACCCCATATGTCCTCGGTGACACACATTCACAGCATCTGCTCTTGAATACATCAGTGCCATGTGTGGTCGCACTGGCTCTACTTCGGATTCGCCCCTTTCCCTGTTTGCACGTGTCCTGTACTTTTACCAGAAGGTGGTAAAAGAGAAGAATAAAATTTTGGACATGTAAAATTCATGTCTTTGATAGAGTAACTGGGTAAAGATATCCATTAGACTGTTACATATGCTCTTCAGGAGCTCAAGTAGGGATTGTAATGCAAATGAGTAATTTGATATTCATCAGTGTACAATGATGACTGAAACCATTATAGCCATTGCAGTGTGGTGTGATAACTCATTGATGCTATGCAGAATGGGATATAAAGCAGGTTTTGGGGACAAGTACCAGTTAAGAAACAAACAAAGGAAAGGATTCATAAGTGGAAAATTGTTTTTAAGTGATCAGATGATTCTAATTAGCATCATGAGAAAACAATATGATGAAGCCAAGGAAAATATTTAAGATGTCTTTCTATAAAAGAGCCATGATGACCAGATTTTAACTTTGCCTCTAATAAAACCAATTAAAAAAATTAATTTTCAAAGGAATGTAAAAATAAGGAAAAATTTCTTAATTTGCGATATAAATAAGAAATTGAGTCATCCACATATCCCATATTTTGAGGACTTTCTTACAGAAACAATACACGTAAGATGAGATAGAAATCACCAAGGACTGAGTCATAAGTTTCTGAGGAAGAAATGAGGCAAACCTTAATTCAATATTTAATGGTGACAATCATTGCTCTGAGCAACTTAACTCTTTAATTCTCAAAAAACTTCCGTCTATGTATTTAGCCTCACTTTTAGATCATAAAACTGAGGAACTGACAATTTCAGTAACTATAATTTGCTCACATCACACAGAAAGTAGTGGAATGAGAATTGAAATCTACATCTTATAACCTCTAAAATATTTGCTTTTAACCTCTACATTATTAGAAGTAACTAACTGGACACATGGACAGAAGAATAGTTGTGCGTTTGTTTTCTCCTCAGATGTGGAGAATCACATAAGTAAAGGGGAATGAGGCAGTAAAGAAAGAACTGTGTAATACATTTAAGTGTAAGTATTAACTAGTGGGGAAGGGTTCTAGAAGTCATAGGAAAGATGGGATGAAAAACAGAAAAGACATTATATTTAAGAGGAGGAACATCTCATTTTTTGAGACCAGAGAAGATATGGAGAGGGCTGTGGACCACAAGTTTAAAACTTTGCCAAAATATTTTACTTCGTGTCCATGAAAATCTTTTATTTTCCTCTGAGAAATTAATAGGCTTTTTTATGAAAGACTGTGAAAACTATATAATGAATTTTGTTAATTTTAGTTTCATGTCCTAATTTGTTTTTCCTATGAAGGCCAGATTCAAATTTGAAGCTTAATTCTTAACTTATTTCTGTATATTTCTAATTGAAAGTTTCTCCTTAATCACTTATGTTTTCCTGACTAATTTTGATCCACTTAGGGTTTTCCATCTTATTGTTGAGATTATTGTGATCTACTTTACCTGCCTTATAGAATAAGATAATAAAATAAATACATCATTTAAAACTCACATAGGACTTCATCATTTCTTCTTCCTGGGAGGCAGTAGAATCCTGAGATGGCCAAGGTAGGGATGGGTGAAAAAATACGCCATGAAAAACCCCACTTGCTTAGCAGCTCTAGGAAATGCAGACTAGGAATCTCCAGTTAAGATCATCTGGAGGAACTTTGTGGGGAAATAATCTTAAAGTCTGTCAAAAAGCCAAGAATAACAACACTGTTTGCAGGCACCAATATGTACAAGCATGACTGACAAAATCCTATGGAGCTTCAATATGGATTTTTAAAAATTATTTTTAAATTAAAAGTATAATTCAGAAGATATTTTTAAGCCAGCTCCATACTACATTCTTCGGTCTATCCATCCATCCATCCATCCATCCAGTCACAAACTTACAGAAAGTTGCAAGTACAGCACAAGGAACTTGCTTGTTACTAAACGATTTGGAAATGAATTGTTGACCTAATGCTATATCACCCCTGAAACAGGAATTAAAAGAAACTAAAGAGTGTGTAAGCAAAAACTCAGTTGTATGTGAGAAAACCCAATTCCCCCTGAGAAATAGAAAGAGCTAGAGTCCTTTAAAAAATTAACTGCCTGTTTTTCTGTGGCTAGTGAGCCTTATCTCTCCCTTTCCCAGGCATTGTGAAGACCCTGTTTCCCTAGCTGTGCAGCTGCAAGGTCACTAGACAGATAAACTCAAGTCGCAAAACATGTTTTTCCTTGAAAAGTAAGAAATGATGTAATGCATGTCTCAATTGAATAAGTGCCTTTGTTTCTCGCTTCTGTAGTATGCTTCCCCCTGCACAGATCTCCTCCCTCCCCTGCCTACCCCCACCAGATGAAATGCTTAAAAGGTAATTTAACTCTTTGCTCAGGGCTCAGTCCTTTGGATGTTAATCCGACTGTGCAGTTAAATAATTAATATCATATCCTTCTGAACCCCATCAGTCGCTATAATTCCTTAAAGATCCCACAACGCCGGGCGCGGTGGCTCACGCTTGTAATCCCAGCACTTTGGGAGGCTGAGGCGGGCGGATCACGAGGTCAGGAGATCGAGACCACGGTGAAACCCCATCTCTACCAAAAATACAAAAAATTAGCCGGGCGTGGTGGCGGGCGCCTGTAGTCCCAGCTACTCGGAGAGGCTGAGGCAGGAGAATGGCGTGAACCCGGGAGGCGGAGCTTGCAGTGAGCCGAGATCGCACCACTGCACTCCAGCCTGGGTGACAGAGCAAGACTCCGTCTCAAAAAAAAAAAAAAAAAAAAAAAGATCCCACAACACCCCTGAATATGCTGTGTATTTCCTACAAAAAGGACATGCCCCTACCTGTATAACCACAATCCAATTACCAGAATCAAGAAATTAACATGTATTTGTTATGACCATTGATATCAGATTCAAGTGTTGCCAATTATGCCATTAATTGGATGGCATGAAAGGAACAAATTTAGAATCACACATTGCCTTTAGATGTCATGTCTCTTTAATCTCCTTTATTCTGATACAGTTTCTCGGTTTTGCCCTTTTATATAACCTTGACACTTTTGATTATTATAAGCCAGTCTTTGAAGAATTTCCTTCCAATTTGGTTTTCTCTGATGTTTCCTCATGATGAGGTTCTGAGTTGTAGAAAGAATGCCACAAAAGTGATGCGTGTTCCTATCAGGGGCACATGATGACATTCTGTCCTATTACTGGTAATACTCCTTGATGAAAGAGTATTACATCTTAATCACTGGGATGTACCAGCCAGGATTCTCTACTGTAAAATTACTCTTTTTTCCTTTGTAATTCGTAAAGATTTTGTGGGGAGGTACTCTGAGACTATGTAAACACACCATTCTTCATCAAACTTTCAATTCATTAATTTATGTCAGTATAGACTTGTGATTTCCTATTTCATTCAGAGGTTTGTAATCTATTATTACTTATTTTAATGACCAGTTTGCTCCGGATTTGGCAAGTGGGAGCCCCTCCCGTGTGGATTTTGTGGCCTTTAACAGGTTCCTACCATTCTTTGAGCACCCCTTACTTAACACATATAAGATGTTCCAGGCTCATCTTGTATTTGCCCTGCCCAATGCTGGAATCAATCATTTCTTCAAAGAATGCTGATTTTTATCAGAGGAAAGAATAATAGTAGTAAAATATATATTTTATGTGTGTATTTGTGTATATGAAACATATTTGATCAGTCCCCCTAGAAGAAGCCACTATCCCATTACTGCCGCCATACTCTGCCTGGATAGATACCTCCTCATTATGCTCAAGCTACAGTGCACTGCTTTAGGCCTAAAGCAACTGCATTGGCATGTATGACTAGCTTGCTCAGCCCCTAATGGATTTAGGATTACACTACTAGGAAGAGAAGGGAAAATGAAGAATCTTTCCTGTTGGGGTGATCAGACCCCACACCAGGTCGTGGGAGTGACAAAGTTCGGTGGAGTCAAAGGATTGAGAAAAAGACAGTTTGAGAGAGAAAAGTGGGACCCAGGGGGCCATCGCAATTGTGGAGGCTGCGAAGGCCCAAGCTCTGGGAGCCCATGCTATTTGTTGGTAATCCAAGAAAGAAACAGTTGGCGAGAATGTGGAGGTCAAAAGGGCACATTGCATTAAGCACATGATTTACAGCTGTGATGGTTTAGCATTTGCTCTGCTACTTGAGATAATGGAGAGCAGATTCTTTTAACTCAAGATACAATCAATCCTGGGAGAGCAAGGAGCAAGGAGCCAGCAAGTCTAGACACATACCAGAGCCATAAGCCCTGGATTCTGTCCAAGCCACGAGGGATTTTATGCCCTGGGCTTAGATTATGGTGCATCTGGGTAGGCTTCCACCCTTTAGCTCAGAGCTTGGTGTTCCAAAGGCCACAAAGGATTTTAGACCCTGGACCCTGGACATAGTCCAAGACTCTTTTACATTATGTCAGACATGCAAGCCCTGCCTAAGCTTCTCCTAACACTTAGCTTTTTCCCAACACTTTCCCAGCTGGATCAGAGACATGCAATGTTTTAAGGACTTGACCCTCTATTGCTGGCTTTTGAGATCCAGGAAGGGGGCCCTGAGCCAAGGAATGTGGCAGCCTCTTGAAGCTGGGAATGGCACTTGGCTTACAGCCAGCAAGCAAATGGAGACATTGGACTTACAGATGCAAGAAACTGAATTCTGCCTATTAACCTAAATGAATAGGAAACAGATTCTCCCTAGAGCCTCTAGAAGATAATGCAGCATTGCTGCCACTTTAAATTTAGTTCAGTGAGGTCTGAACTTCTTGACCTACAGAACTAAAAGCTAATAAATTTGTGTTGTTTTAAGTTACTAAATTTGTGGTAATTTGATACAAGAAAATACTGGTACAGTGGTGACTTAATTTTCAGTAAAGGTGCCAAAGACCTCCACTGTTGAAAATACCATTTGCATTTTCAATAAATGGCACTAGAACAACTAGATATCCATACAGAAAAAAAAACAAATGAACTTCAACCCCTACCTGCCACCATGAACAAAAATTAAATATAAATCCTAGAACTAATATAAAAAGCTACAACTCTAAGGCTTCTAGAAAGAATAAATATGTAAATATATTTCCAACCTGGCAGTAGACAATTTGTTAAGTCACAGAAAGCACAATTGTAAAAGAAAAAAAATTGATAAATGTTATCAAAATGTTTTTCTTACTCATCAAAAGACACTGTTAAAAATATGACTAAGATCTTTTATAACTCGGCCAGGTGTGGTGGCTCACGCCTGTAATCCCAGCACTTTGGGCAGCTGCGGTGGGTAGATCACCTGAGGTCAGGAGTTTGAGACCAGCCTGACCAATATGATGAAACCCTGTCTCTACTAAAAATGCAAAAATTAGCTGGGCGTGGTGGCATACGCCTGTAGTCCCAGCTACTCAGGAGGCTGAGACTGGAGAATTGCTTGAACCTGGGAGGCGGAGGTTGCAGTCAGCTGAGATTGCACTCCAGCCTGGGTGACAGAGCAAGACTCTGTCTCAAAAAAAAAAAAAAAAAAGAAGAACTTCTATAACTCAACAATAAAAAGATGAACAAACCAATTAAAGATGGGCAAAAATTTCGACCAGATACTTCACAAAGATGTTTTGCCAATAAGTACATAAAAAGTGATCAACATCATTAGTCATTAGAAAAATGTAAATTAAAAATACTGTGGCACACTAATGAGATATGTAGCCAGAATGACAGCACCAAATGTTGGTGAAGAGGTAGGGAAACTGAAACTCTCATCCCTTGTTGCTGGAAGTGTAAAATCGTACAATCCCTTTGGGTATGGTGTGGCAGTTTCTTATAAAACTGAACATACACCTATACACTGTGTCTGAACAATTCCATTCCTAGGTGTTACCCAAGAGAAATGAAAACAGATGTTCATAAAAAGACATGTCCAAGAATGTTTATAGCACTATTATTCATAATAGCCAAAAACTTGGAAATAGCACAAAAGTTCACCAACAAGAATATGAATAAACTGTGATACAGTCATAGAGTGGAATACAACTCAGCAATAAGAACTACTGAGCACACCACAAACACCCACACATATAACATGGATACATTTTTAAAACATTATACTGAGTGAAAGAAGCCTTACACACAAAAAACACATATTTCAATCCCAATTATATGAAGTTCTAGAAGAGACAAAAATTAATCTACAGTGGGAAAATATCAGAATGACAGTTGCTTCTGGATATAGAGTGGGAAATGACTAGGAAGAAGCATGAAGGAACTTTCTAGGGTGATAGTATTTTTTTTCACTTTGACAGGATTTTGGTTTGCACAAGTATTTGAATCCATCAAAATTCTTCAAATGGTAAATTTAAGATGACACAATTTTATTGTATGTACATTTTACCTAAAAAGCTGTAACTAGATATTGAACTTTAGTTAGTGGTATGCATGCTAAAGTATTTAGGGGTAAAGTATACAAATGTCTACAACTAACTTTGAAATACACCAAAAAATGGATCAATTCATCCTTATGGATGAATACAGGGCTGGATACAAGGCTAGTTATTTGTTAAAGCAAATACAACATGATATTCATTATAGTACTTAGGTAGTGAATGTATGGGTATTTTTATACAATTCTTTTAATTTCTACATGTTTGGAAATTTTCATAAAATGGTGAAAATACAAAACTATCAACTTATAATTCTACATTCAGCAAAAATATCTTTCAAGAATTGAAGTCTTTAGACAAATAAAGACAAGTTTTCAACAATAGATCCTCACTGAAGAAAATTGCGATAGATGCACTTCAGGTAGAAGAAAAGTGATCTAAGAAGGAGAGGTGAGCAAAGAAAGCAGTAAACTGGTGTGTAATCAAACACTCAGCTCATAAAACATAATAATGTCCCCATATGTGAGTGTAAATTATTTTGGTGCTTATGTTTACAATATAATTTAGCAGGACATACTTATCAAAGTCTAAATAGTATTTTTATTTCCTGCCAATGACATTGGCATACTTCAACGCTAATCACTTCTACCAACTTATAAGCTATTGCTGTGGTATTTTTAAAATATATATTAGTGTGTGTGTGTATATATATATATTTACACACACACACACACACACACACACACACACACACAGATATATAACCAGAATATACCACAGAGATAGCATGTAGGTTGGTAGAAACAATGCTTGATGCTAAAGTATTCTAACATCATTATTTTGCTGGGCAGAAAAATGTTATGTTCACACATTGATAACTTAAGTATGTCCTGTTAAATATTTTGCAAAAGTACTGAAATAATGTGAATAGAATGCATATCACCCCGAAGAGCAGCAGAAAAGGTTGGGGAGGGGGAACCAATCTGAAGAAAGAATAAAGGAAAGAAATGGAACATTAAAGTTACATATACATAACATCACAAAATAAAATCATAGAAATAAATACAAATGGCCGGGCACATGGCTCATGCCTGTAATCCCAGCACTTCAAGAGGCTGAGGTGGGGCAGATCACCTGAGGTCAGGAGTTCAAGACCAGCCTGACCAACATGAGGAAACCCTGTCTCTACTAAAAATCCAAAAATTAGCTGGACATGATGGTGGACTCTTGTAATCCCAGCTACTCAGGAGGCTGAGGCAGGAGAATTGCTTGAACCTGGGAGGCGGAGGTTGTGGTGAGCCAAGATTGTGCCATTGCACTCCAGCCTGGGCAACAAGAGTGAAACTCTGTCTCAAAATAAATAAATGAACAAACAAATAAACATAAATAAATAAAAATACGCCAGTAAATATCTGATTGGATAAATAAGTAAAATGTAACTAAAATCTGTTTTCAAGAGGTATATTAAGGGAAGTATATAGAAAGGCTGAAAATGAAGAACAGAAAAAACATCTGGAAAATACTAATCAAATGAAAGCTGGTGTCGCTATATTAATGACAGATAAAACAGACCAAGAGCATTATTATAAAGTGATCACTAACTGCATCATGATGAAATGTTCAATTTTCCATGAAGATATAAAAATTGTAAGCTTAAGTTACTAAAAATACACACTATAAACCAAAAATTAATGAAACTACAAGGAAAAATAACCTTACAGATATGGCGGGATATTGTACGCAGTTCTTTTAGTAAATGATAGATAAAAGAGATACAATCAATAAGATTATAGATTTCAACAAAAATTACAGCTTTATTTAATGGCTATGTATTTTTAAAACAGTTAATATTATACACGATAGCTGCAGAAGACAAATTCTCATCAAAGACACACTGAATATTCAGAAAACTTAGACACGTATTAGGCTTTAAAGCAAATCTCAAAAACTTTCAAAGGACTAGTTTTATATACAGTATTTTCACTGCCCACAAAGTAGCTATGTTTGATATATATGTCATCAAAGGAAAATTAGAAAGACCTATACAGTTAAGAAATATAATTCTAAATTATTTATGGTTAAAAGAAATCATAGTAGAAATGTAAAAGTATTAAGACTGAATGATGAGATTACTACTTACTATATTGATGCTCCTGGACTCAATGAGATTATGCCCTAATAAACCCATCACAAGTTGAAAATATCATTAAGTCAAAAATGCTTTTAATATACCTAACCTACCAAGAATCACAGTTTAGCCCCTACTTTAAACATGCTCAGAACACTTATATTATCTACCAGTTAGATGACATAATCTAACACAAACCCTATTTTATAATTAAGTGCTGAATGTCTTAATTTATTGAATACTGAACTAAAAATGAAAAACAGCATTGTCGTATGGATATTTGAAATACGTTTCTACTGAATCCATATGGCTTTTACACTATCATAAAGTCAAAAAAATCATAGAACCATTGTAAGTTGGAAACTGTATATAAAATTCTGTAGGATGCAGCCAAAGCTGGACCTCGAGGAAAAGTTATAACCTTACCAGTTTATATTAGAAGTGTAAAAATTGATATCTAGCATCCAGCTTAAAAATGTGAGAAAACAATGGCAGAATAAATCCAAGGAAAGTGAAAGCAAGGAAATAATAAAAAAAAAGAAATAGAAAAATAGTTATATTATGGAGAGGATTAATAAAGTCTCAAATAGATGTTTTTGTTATATGCCAAAAATTATTATAAAACTGCTAGAACATGGAAATAGTGCAGGGAACAAATTGACCAATATAATTGAATAATGAATTCTCAACATATGTGACACATATGTGACATATATGTTGTATGTCCCATACACGTATGTTAATCCAATTTATGACTACTGATAAGTGAAAAAGATGGTCTTTGCATATTCTGGGACAACTGGTATATGCACACATACATAATGCATAGAAAGTGTATCTTTCCTTTAACTTACTACAGACATGAATTCTAAGATTTTATAAAAAAAATTGTGAGAGGCAAAACTAGAAACCTTTAAGAAGATAATATAGGAAGCTAAATTTATGACTTTGATGTAGAGAAGGATTTCTTAAAATGCAAGAAAGTACAGGCCATAAAGAAAAAAATTAATAAATCTGACATTAAAACAGAGAATTTCTATTTGTTAAAAGATCCCTATTGTATACAAAGACAAGCTATAAACTGGGATATTTTCAACACATATGGTTGATACAGAATAAACATCCAAAATATTTTAACAAAGTCCTATTATAATAATAAAATGACAACCCAAAGAAATTGAGCAAAGGATTTCAGTAGGCATTTCACAGAAGAGAAAGGGCCAATAAACATGTCCTTAAAATCTTAATCTTATTAGTAAGCAGAGAAATGCAAATTAAAACCAAAATGAGATTCTACTGCATATACATCTACCAGAATCTCCTGAACTTAAAATTCTGACCATTTCAAATGTTAGTAAAGAGTATACATTGGAAAATCCCCTTTGGAAAATATTCCACATTGTCTAGTAAAATTGAGAATATTTGCATGGTACATGTACTCTGTGTTCAGTAATATATTCTTCATATATATCCTAGAACAGGGCTTAGCAAACTATGGCCCACAGGCTAAATCCTGCCCCTGCATAAAGTTTTACTAGAACACACTCGTTCTTTTACATATTGTCTATGGCTGTGATTTCATGATACAATGGCAGAGTTGAGTAGTTGTGACAGAAACCGTATGGCCTGCAAAGCCTAAAATATTTCCTATATATCCCTTTGCAGAAGAAACTTTGATGACCCTTGCCCTAGAACAGCCTCTGCATCTCCATCAGTAAACATGTACAAGAATGTTCATAGTAGAACTATAAATTCAAACTTTGAAGCAACTCACATTTCTATCAACTGAGAATGGATTTTAAAAACTGTAATATAGTCAGGCAATGGAATACTATACAATAAAAATGAATGGATTATAGCTACACTACTTAATCTCAGGAACATAATGTTGACAAAAAAGCGAGTCACAGAATGACATATGAAATAGTTATATAAAACTCAAAAACATCCATAAACAACATAGTTTTGGAGTAAGTAGCTGAAACTATAAAGAAAAGCGAGAGCATTATAAACATAAATCTCAGGATAATCGTTATGTCTGAAGGAAAAAGGGATAGAAATGGGAATAGATGTCTAGGAGTTTTCAAAGTTAGTAGTTAATATTTTCTTTTGGCTGGGCGTGGTGGCTCACATCTGTAATCCCAACAATTTGGGAGGCTGAGGCAGGTGGATCACCTGAGGTCAGGAGTTTGAGACCAACCTGGCCAACATGGTGAAACCCCATCTCTACTAAAAATACAAAAATTAGCTGGGCATAGTGGTGTGCACCTGTAGTCCCAGCTACTCAGGAGGCTGAGGCAGGAGAATCGCTTGAACCCGAGAGGCGGAGGTTGCAGTGAGCTGAGATCCTGCCACTGCACTCCAGCCTGGGCAACAGAGACTCCATCTCAAAAAATAAATAAGTAGCCGGGCGCGGTGGCTCACGCTTGTAATCCCAGCACTTTGGGAGGCCGAGGCGGGTGGATCACGAGGTCAGGAGATCGAGACCACAGTGAAACCCCGTCTCTACTAAAAATACAAAAAAAATTAGCCGGGCGTGGTGGCGGGCGCCTGTAGTCCCAGCTACCGAGAGGCTGAGGCAGGAGAATGGCGTGAACCCGGGAGGCGGAGCTTGCAGTGAGCCGAGATCGGGCCACTGCACTCCAGCCTGGGTGATAGAGCAAGACTCCGTCTCAAAAAAAAAAAATAAAATAAAAAAAAATAAAAAAATAAATAAGTAAATATTTTCTTTCTTAAAAAAGGTAGTTGGTACACAGGTTTTTGTTGTATTGAGAATTTAAAAAATACATATACTTCATAAATATTATTTTGTATCTACTTGATATTTAATAGAAGCTATCTTTAAAACATATGAATTTGATTAAAAGAGAGGGTGAAGGTTAAATTCTTTTGGTAGGTCATAATAAAGTAGACTCAATTTCCTCCAAATGACTGGAGTCTCTAAGGCAAATACTCAAATAACACTGTAAAATATGATTTCTATTGACTGAAAAACCAATGGTTTCACTCTACCTGATTCCTCCTCCCTCACCAAGACTCTTTCATTTCTTTTTTAACCATGTTTTTCTTTCCCATGATCTGATATGGAAATTATAATGGGCTTAAAAACTTAGAAACCATCTTGCATATAGTAAAAGATAAGAAATTGGTCAGACTCTGGCTGTGGAATTGAGACCCATTCCCATGGTTGTCAGGGAAGCAAGGCCATCCTAGGAAGGGCTAAAGAAAGCTACAGTCAGAGTTGTCTCCACACAATTCTGCAAAGCTCTAATTATTTTCTGAGAACAAGGGACAAAAATTCAGGCAAGCACACAGAATCCACAGAACTCACAAAGGAAGAAGATATTCCAGATTGTAAATTTTAATTTGGGGGAGAAGATGTCCTTCCCTAGCCAGATAGATTCTTCTAGTTTCCAATATAAAATCTGTAAATAATCTCTCTGAATTCAGTTATCTCTACTCCTTTTAGGAAAAGTCGTTTCTTGAAGGTCACTGGCCACTGCAATGAAAAATTGTTAATCACACAAAGCCAGGGTCAAGATTCATGACATAGATGGCCATTGTGAATGAGGAGCTATTCATATATATTTCAGGATTATCAATCCAACAACAGTAGAATGGTTAAAAAGAATTATGATGATCAATAGACACTATGTAATCTTTAATATTTCCAATTAAAATACATCATATTAACAAATTTTAATTTTGTAATATTCAAAATGTTTTGCATCATTATTTCAAAATACTAATGATGTCTTTAAATATTATGAACATTTAAAAGGTATATGCATTTTATTGCAATATTTTGTTTTAAAACATGAAAAAACAGATTACAAAATAGTATGTAGTAAATGATGTTTTTGATATGACTGTACAAATATTTAATGGCATTTGAAAAGATATGTGTTTATCTTCTTATTGTGACACCACTGGTGGTTTTAAAAGTTTTCTTTTCCTAGGGCTGGCCAGGGTGGCTCATGCCTATAATCCCAGTACTTTGGGAGGCTGAGGGAGGTTGACTTGACCCTAGGAGTTCAAAGTTAACATGAGCCATGATTGCCCCACTGCACTCTAGCCTGGGTGACAGAGCGAGACCCCATATCTTTAAAAAAGAAAAATGTCACTGACATAATACTGAGTAAAATTTTAAGATTCATTTTTGTTAATTTAAAATTTATAATCCTAAGTTTATTGGATGCATAACATTCCGCTCCCTGTGTACTATAAATTACTTAAGTATTTCTTTGTTGAGAATATAGATTGAAAAGATCATCTCAAAAATTCTCCTCACAAAGTGGCTAATTCCAAGTCTGGGACAGGGAATGCACAATGTAAGTATGAAATATCTGTGCCAGGTCAGGCGCGGTGGTTCACACCTGTAATCCCAACACTTTGGGAGGCTGAGGCAGGTGGATCACTTGAGATCAGGAGTTCGAGACCAGCCTGCCCAACATGGTGAAACCCTGTCTCTACTAAAAATATAAAAAATTAGCTGGGCATGGTGACAGGTGCCTCTAATCCCAGCTACTTGGGAGGCTGAGACAGGAGAATTGCCTGACCCAGCAGGTAGAGGTTGCAGTGAGCCGAGATCATGCCACTGTACTCCAGTCTTGGCGATAGAGCGAGACTCCATCTCAAAAAAAAAAAAAAAAGAAAAGAAAAGAAAGAAAGGAAAAGGAAAAAAAAGAAATGCCTGTGTCAAAAAGTAAGGAAGTGCTCAAAGACAAATGGGGACACAAGCACCAGCATCAGGGGTTCTTACAGGCCAATTTGGAACAATTTAAGCAACACAGAGAATGATAATAACAGGCTAAAGTACTTTGGACAAAAAATAAAATTCACGAGCCATAGTGATATTCAAAAGAGAAAAAATAAAGAAGTATAGAGGGAAAGGGTGGAAAGGCAAAGCTCTTTTATATACAAGAACGAATGGTAAAATTAAAAATCACCATTTTGCAACTCCTAACTTAATAACTGATTTAGACAGGAATCATCAATGATTATTAAAACCATTAGGTAAAAGGCTATTTGGGAAATGGTTTCAAAATATCCCCATCAGATTACTTCTTAGCCTCAAAGAAAAAAAGGTATTTTTTACCATGGAGAAATCAGGTACACATCTCCTTGAACCAAAGTAATAAAATTTAGTATCACCGGTAATGGGTCAAATTGAAATTATGTGTCACTTAATATGATGCAATAGGAAGAACACACCAGCATTCATAGTTTTCTTGCCAAATATATTTAAACTTAACCTAATTATGACAGAGCAATCAAACAAATCCAGAATGTTAGGCATTCTACAAGACAAATATTCTAGACTCTTCAACTCTTAAAAAATATCCTGAAATACAAAAACAGGCTGGGAGAATACTGTTCTAGATTAAAGAAATTAAAAAGATAGGCCCACCTACTGCAATATGTGACCTTAATTGGGACCATGGATGGATATTTTAAATACACGTACCAGACATTTGGGAAACACTAGGGCAATTTAAATGTGGACTATCTATTAGATAATATTATGAATCATTGTTAAAACTTATATGTATATTCATGATATTGAGGTTACGCAGGAGAACAACCTTGTTCTTCGAGATGCCTGTTGAAATCCTTAATGGTGAAATATATAATATCTGCAGCTTACGCATAAATGTTGAACAAAAAATAAACAAAAATATGTAAATACATGCAGACAGAGATGAAGCAAATGGTCCAAAATGTTAAAAACTGGTGAATCTAAGTAAAGGATACACAGTGCAAATAATTAAGCTATTCTTTTAATTTTCCTGTAGCTTTAACATTTTTCAAAATAAACACTTAAGGAAAAGTAATTATATCAGAGTGCCTCAGATATTTTCCTGGGATTGCTGATTAAATGCTGGACTCATACGTACTGGCATAAACCTAATCTATTGGAAAAAGGTCAAAATCATTTGCCAACATCGACTAAGACTCTCAAAGAAAATAATCCAGTGCCAGGAAAGAGAACATACTTACCGATGCTGTTTAGGGGCAGACATTATAACGGAGCTGAATCTAGTAGCTGGGCTGAAGAGATAACTAATCCTTAAAGGTCAGCAAGGTCAAAATGGGTCATAAGGACATAAATATGGAACTGGCATTTCATAAACAAACAAGGCACCTCAGGCTTATGAAAACTTGTTGTCTTACTATTCCCTTCTCTCTGCAGTCTTTCTAAGGTGTAAGATTTTCTGGATTTTGTCTGCTTCCACAGTTCAGCTTCCTTGGCTCACTTCCTTGCTCCAAAACCAATGTCTCCATTGACTTGTATATTTTAAAATTAAATTTTAAATACATGAGTGATGTTACCTTGTTAAAAGAGAGAGAGAGGCCAGGCACGGTAGCTCATGCCTGTCATCCCAGCACTTTAGGAGGCCAAGGCGGGCAAATCACGAAGTCAGGAGTTCGAGACCAGCCTGGCTAAAATGGTGAAACCCTGTCTCCACTAAAAATACAAAAAATTAGCTGGGCATAGTGGCGGGCGCCTGTAATCCCAGCTACTCGGGAGGCTGAGGCAGGAGAATCACTTGAACCCGGGAAGCAGAGGTTGCAGTGAGCCGAGATCGCACCACTGCACTCCAGCCCAGGCGACAGAGTGAGACTCTGTCTCAAAAAAAAAAAAAAAAAAAAAAAAAAACAGAGAGGGAGAGAAATGACCTATAATGCTTAAGTTCCCTTTGACATTTACTTCTCCCCCTTTACCCTAAATCCTCTCTTCTCTCCCTAAAGGTTACCGTTAACAGAAGTTTGGTGTGTATCCCTCTATAAAATATATACTATTTTATACTAATTATATCACATAGTATTCTAACAAATCCTTCTCAGTTCCTGCAGTCTACATTTCTGATGGTCTTAACCTTTTTAGCTTAAAGTACCTCTTTGTGAATCTGAAAAGCTGCCTATACTTTTTTTAAAAAAAATCACGTATCAACACATAAAATGTCACAAGTTTAATATACAAGAAGCCCATCCACATGGAATCTATTCATCTCAGGTGAACAATTGTTTTTTACTTTTAAGTGATAGCTTCCTTTTTCTTGCAAGCACTCATCATAACTATTCAAAAGCCAAAAGTATTGACCCAGAATTACACAGATGCGGCTCAAGATCAATGCATGCTGTTCAATTTGAAACCAGAATGTGTCTGTCACTTCTTAAAAAAAAAAAAAAAACCCATTATATAGCTCCCATCTATAATCGGACATAATTCTTTTTTATTTTTATTTATTTATTATACATGTATCTAGGGTACATGTGCACAACGTGCTGGTTTGTTACATATGTATACATGTGCCATGTTGGTGTGCTGCACCCGTTAACTCATCGTTTACATTAGGTATATCTCCTAATGCTACCCCTCCCCCAGCCCCCCACTCCCGGACAGGCTCCAGTGTGTGATGTTCCCTACCCTGTGTCCAAGTGTTCTCATTGTTCAATTCCCACCTATGAGTGAGAACATGCGGTGTTTGGTTTTCTGTCCTTGCGATAGTTTGCTAAGAATGATGGTTTCCAACTTTATCCATGTCCCTATAAAGAACATGAACTCATCCTTTTTTATGGCTGCATAGTATTCCATGCTATATATGTGACACATTTTCTTTTTTTTTTTTTTTTGAGACGGAGTCTCGCTCATGTGACACATTTTCTTAATCCAGTCTATCATTGATGGACATTTGGGTTGGTTCCAAGTCTTTGCTATTGTGAATAGTGCCGCAATAAACATACATGTGCATGTGAATCGGACATAATTCTTGCCCGACTTTGACCCACTCTAACTCAGTGCAATTTAATTATCTATATTTCACATAGCTATGCCTGATCACACACACAGGTTCATTCGCTCAAGAATTCTGGTCACCAAATTTGCTATTCCAGTCACATTACCGGTAAGAGATCAATGTATTTGTTTGTTTGTTTGTTTTTGAGACGGAGTCTTTCTCTGTCCCCCAGGCTGGAGTGCAGTGGCGCGATCTCGGTTCACCGCAATCTCCACCCCCTGGGTTCACGCCATTCTCCTGCCTCAGCCTCCCGAGTAGCTGGGACTACAGGCGCCCGCTAACACGCCCGGCTAATTTTTTGTATTTTTAGTACAGACGGGGTTTTACCGTGTTAGCCAGGATGGTCTCCATCTCCTGACCGCGTGATCCGCCCGCCTCGGCCTCCCAAAGTGCTGGGATATACAGGCTTGAGCCACGGCGCCCGGCTGAGATCAATGTATTTGATATATGGTCTTGAAAGACCAAGTTTTATTAATTTTTTTCCCTCTGAAGGAGTGGTGAAATTATACTCTATCTTCTCTATGCTGGAAGTTCACAAGTTTTTGATTATTCAAAAATCATAAAAGGCCAAGAGGTCTTGAAGTAAGTAAAAATAAGTTCAGGTTTACCAACAAACTCTACAGCCTTAAGTTACTTTCTGCCGGCCAAGGTTTTCTCATCAGAAAATGAGGACAAGTGTTTGACCTAGAATTTGGGAAATCTGACTAGTGCTGTACTGTGCTAAAATTCACTCTTCTTATGTATAACGTTGTTTCATTATTTTATTAGTTGATGGCCTCTCAACCTTACCCAGTAATAAGAGAAACTTTACCCTCTAATTAGAAAATAATGGATATCTACTTTTGGCCTACTGTAGCAGAGGAAAAGGCAGTTACCCTAGGACTGGTTTTGAAATAATCTTTCTAAAAACAAAGAAAAAACTATGTTAATTTTGGATTCTTCCTGATAACACCTATATTTGATCTCATAGAAAAATCATGTCTAAATTACTTGTCAGATAAATTGATTATCTTTTCCAGATTATTACATTACTACTTAAGGAAGAAATAACTTGGCCATAGTATTTTCACTGTCACATATGATCACACACAGCTCATTTGCTCTTGGCAGCCTTACAGACACTGAAATACAAGCACAAGGAAAGCACGTTTATATAACACAAATCACCAGTTACTCAATTACGGACACACACAAAAAAGCAAATATACATACAGATACCCTTAATAAGCAAACCACAGTAGAGATCTGTGTAGAATCATCTTACTCTGCCAGACGATTCTACACAGTTATAAAATCCCATTACTACGCAGCTTAAAGTACAAATCACCTCACACACCACAGCAGGAAGAATCACACACAGGCAGAAACACAACCATACACACCCGGCCACGGAAAGACTCTCAGTCCACCCGGCATCTCCCATTGTCACACACACGCACACACACCCCAAGGGCCTGGCAGGGCACACAGAGGGTCCTCTGCAAATCCGAGGTTCCGGCGGGTCCCCGCACCGGCCCCAGCTCCTCCCCGCACCTGCCTGGCCGGCGGGTCCCACCCACTCTCCTGCCAGGGATAGACCCTGGGACGACTCAGAGCTCGCTCTCGCAGGCCCTGAACGCCTGACGCCTGCGCATTGAGCGCGGGCGGGCGGGCACTCCCAGAAACCTCCGGGGCGCTGCAGGCGGGACAAGCAGGTTCCACAGCCCGAGCCCACGAGCCCCTAAGGGCCTCCTGGCTTTCCGGCCGGCCAGCCAAGCGCTGGACTACATTTCCCAGAGGCACCGCGTCCGGATCGCCGGACTACATTTCCCAGCGGCACCGCGCCGGAAGCGTGGCTTCATTTCCGTTAGTTTGCGAGATTTGGAGGCATCGCGTGAGGAGAGGGCCGCGTCTGTGGAGGAGCTTGGCTCCGCACTTGCTAGGCTGGCGAACCTGAAATTGGGCTTGGAACCCGGGCGCCAGATCTTGCACCCTGAACTGCACCTCTGTCAAGGTAGGAGTGTCCGCTCCAGAGCGGACACGCGCGGAGAAAGCGTCGCTGGGGTTACTCGTGTGGCCGTGTCTCCGGTTTTGTGTGCAGGCTACAGCCTGCCTGGTATTGGCGACTGCCTGTGCATACACGACTGGACGTGTGTGGCTGTGGTTTTGTGTATGAGCATTTGTGTGAGTGTGAGTTGTGACTCTGAGGGTGTTTGTGACTGTTTGCTTACCTGGCTGGGATATACTTATGTGACTGTGATTGTGTGTGTGCCGCGTGTATAATTGGGGTTTGCCTGTGACTACGAAGTGTGTGACAGTTGTGACAAGAGTGTTTGGATGTGCTTGTGTCACTTTGAGGTTGTGTATAAACCTGATATCGTGGGACGGATTTGCCAGTAAATTTAAGGTGTGTGACAGTGTTGCCGTGACACGGTGTTTGTTACCGCGTGTTTCCCTGATCTCGTACTTGGTTGGGTGACTGATTGTGTGTGACTGTGGAGTTGTGTGTGCTGTTTTCATGACTGTGTAAAGAGACTAAAATTGCAGCTTTGAAAGGGTGTTTTTAGCGGTATGTGTCTCTGACAAGGTGCTTAGATGTAATTATATGCCTTGTACTTAATGGGATTTTGTTTGAGACGAGGTGGTCTAACAATGTAGTATAATTGGGTGATTGTGCCTCTAGCTGTGGAAATGTGATTATGTGTGACTTTATGTGGCCATCTGTATATTCTGTGACCTTATGGGGGTTTAGTCCAGTACAGAAGTAAATTTCTTTTTGGTGTTTCTGGGGTTCATTTGGGGCTGAGGTCTGCCTATGGATTATGAGTCCTATGTGGCTCTGTGCTCCTCCCATGTGGCTCTGTGCTCCTCCCATGTGGCTCTGAGGACTTAAGGACTTTTTGTTTTGACCACAGTGGCTGCCCTTTCATCCATGGCCTGTATTGCTTCATTTCTGTATCCATCCTCGGTTCACCTTGGGACATGTAGTTATGGCTCACGACTTCTTCCCTGCGTCCTCTTGCCTTATAACCTTAAGGGGATTGGATGCAGGGAAGTGGCAAGAAGTAAGGAAGTCAGACATTTAGACACCTGAGTGAAGAATGGGAGGTATTTGCAAGCCACAGACCCGGTCTTGGGATGAGAATTTTAGGGCTGATAATACCTTCAAGACAGCCACTGGATCCTGTGCGCAGTGGCTCACATCTGTAATCCCAGCGCTTTGGGAGGCAGAGGCGGGTGGATCACCTGAGGTCAGGAGTTCGAGACCAGCCTGACCAACATGGTGAAACCCTGTCTCTACTAAAAATACAAAATTAACCGGGCGTGATGGCGCATGCCTGTAATCCCAGCTACTTAGGAGGCTGAGGCAGAATTGCTTGAACCCGGGAGGCGGAGGTTGCAGTGAGGCAAGATGAAGCCACTGCACTCCAGCCTGGGCAAACAAGAGTGAAACTCATTCTCAAAATAAATAAATAAATAAATAAATAGGCCACTGGAAATATAATGGGGTTCTAGGAGTGGGAATAGTTTAAGAGGAGTGCTTTAGGAGACAGCCACCCAGTTCTGAACCTGAAGCACCCCATTGCAGGGCTGTCTCCAGTGTACAGCTTTGAATCCAGAAATAAATTCAAGCCCAAGACAGCTGTGACCTGGCCCTTCTTTCTGATACAGAAGGTAGAAGACCTTTTCTAGTCTTCTTCTGACTTTTCTTTATGTTAAATGAGATTAAAAGGATGGAGGAAGAGGATATGTTATAATTTAGTATATTCCCCAAGAAAGGCCTAATATCTCATTCCATTTTTCTTTTTCTGAGAGTAGAGCCCAGAGGAGAAAGAATGGCTGTTTCAGTAGCAATGTCCAAGGTGAGTGTTTCCTCTTTGTTTCTAGAAATACCTTTGTTATTACAGGACATAGACATTTTTGTTTTCTTTTTGAAATTTCCTGCCTTCTCAAATGATAGAGGGGCAAGGCAATTTTTGGTAGATTGAGAGCAAAGAAAATGTGCCATTAATCGGGATAGATGCTTCCCCAATAGTGGTTAAATTTAGGAAGAATGGATTCGAGACTCATGGATTTAAAAAGGGGAAGAGAGAAATAGCTCTATTGTGTTATTTAAAAAGGGAAAGAGCTCTATTGTGTTATTTCTGATACAGCGCCATTTTGATTTTTTAACTTTTTTTAGCTTTTTATGGAAAGTTGCAAATGTACACAAAAGTATAATGAATATGCCTAGCTTAAAAACGATCACGGCCGGGTGCGGTGGCTCACTCCTGTAATCCCAGCACTTTGGGAGGCCGAGGCGGACGGAATGAGGTTAGGAGATCGAACCCATCCTGGCTAAAAAGGTGAAACCCCGTCTGTACTTAAAAAAAAAAAAAAAAAAATTAGCTGGTCGTGGTGGCGGGCGCATATAGTCCCAGCTACTCGGGAGGCTGAGGGAGGAGAAGGGCGTGAACCTGGGAGGCAGAGCTTGCAGTGAGCCGAAATCGCGCCACTGCACTCCAGCCTGGGCAACAGAGCGAGACTCTGACTCAAGAAAAAAAAAAAAAAGCGATCACTTTCCAATCTTGTTTCATTTATTCTACCTTCAGTTCAAAATCCTTTCTAATTTGTTCTTTTGATTTCTTGACTTACAGGTTATTTTGATGTGTTGTGTTTTCAAATATTTTGAGGATCTTCCAGAGATCTTTTGTTACTGATTTCTAATTTCGTTACATTGTGTTCACAGAATATACTTTGTATGATTTGGATCCTTTTAAATTTATTAAGATTTGTTTTATGACCCAGAATTTGATGCATCTTAGTAAATGTTCCATGTACACTTGAAAAGACTATATTCTGTGGTTGTTGGGTGGAGTGTTCTATAAATGTCAACTAGGTCAGGTAGGTTGATAGTATTTTTTAAATCTTCCATATCTTTACTGATTTTTTCTTTGTTGGATTTTTCTCCTTGTCAGTTTCTGCTTCATGTATTTTTTTTTTTTTTTTTTTTTTTGAGACAGAGTCCACCCAGGCTGGAGTGCAGTGGCACAATCTCGGCTCACAGCAACCTCCACCTCCCAGGTTCAAGCGATTCTCCTACCTCAGCCTCCCGAGTAGCTGGGATTATAGGTGGGCACGACCATGCCCAGCTAATTTTTTTCTTTTTTTTTTTTTACCAGAGATGGGGTTTCACCATATTCGCCAGGCTGGTCTTGAACTTCTGACCTCAGGTGATCTGCCCACTTTGGCCTCCCAAAGTGCAGGGAGTACAGGTGTGAGCCACTGCTCCTGGCCTGCTTCATGTATTTTGATGCTGTGTTATTAGGTATATAAAGGTTTTAGATTTTTATATCCTACTGGTGAATTGACCTCTTTATCATTAGGAAATGGTCTTCCTTATCCCTCATAATATTCTTTGCTCCAAACATCTACTTTGCTTGATATTTAATGTAGCCATTCCAGCTTTCTTTTCATTAATATTAGCATTGTGTATCTTTTTCTATCCTTTTTCTTTTAACCTGTTTGTGTTTTGACATTTCAAGTGCATTTCTTATAGGCAGCATGTAATTGGTTTTTTTGTTTGTTTGTTTTTTTTTTTTTTTTTGAGACACAGTCTCACTCTGTCACCCAGGCTGGAGTGCAGTGGCGTGATCTTGGCTCACTGCCACCTCCACCTCCTGTGTTCAAGTGATTCTCCTGCCTCAGCCTCCCAAGTAGCTGGGATTACAAGCACACACCACCACACCCAGCTAATGTTTTTGTACTTTAGTAGAGACGGGGTTTTGCCATGTTGGCCAGGCTGGTCTCAAACTTCTGAACTCAGGTGATCTGCCTGCCTCAGCCTCCCAAATTTCTGGGATTACAGGTGTGAACAACCACACCCAAGCAGCAATCTCCATCTTTTAATTGGAGTATGTAGTCCATTTATATTTAGTGTGATTATTGATATGGTTTGGTTCAAATCCATCATTTTGCCATTTGTTTTATATTTATCCCATCTGTTCTTTATTTCCTGTTCTCCCTTTTCTGCCTTCTTTTGGACTGAGACAAAGAGTTTCAAAATAACAATACCAATATTTTTACCAACCATATGAATATAGAAAAACAACATAAAGTCCTCTTGGAGTTTGATAGGATATAGCCCACTAGGGATCTATAATCAAATAACTGTGTTTAAAAGTCATCTAAAATAACACTTCTCATATGGTTAAGCTGCCAGCTGGAAATGCAGTTAGGCTCATTTGTTTTATATTGCTTTTCATGTTTAGGGATTGCTTTTCTCCCACTATGATTTAATTTTGTTTTAAAATTACATAACATATATCCAAAATCAAAATTACAGAATAAGATGAATTTGAAGAAGTCTGGTGTCCATTTCTGTCCCCTCTACCTGCTTCCTTCTTCCCTCTATAGTAGCTGGGGCTACAGGCACGCGCCACCATGCCCAGCTAATTTTTTGTATTTTAGTAGAGACAGGGTTTCACCATGTTGGCCAGGATGGTCTCAATCTCCTGACCTCGTGATCCGCCCACCTCTGCCTCCGAAAGTGCTGGGATTACAGGCGTGAGCCACCACACCTGGCCCTGTTTTTGCTTTTTTTTTTTTTAAATTTTACTAATCCATCATACATAGTGTTGTGCACTTCTCTGAAGTAGTGCATAGTATCTGGTTGTTTTCCTTTATGTGATATTAACAGCCAGCTATTGACATCTTTATGTGAATATGTTATTTTATCAGGGGTTACAGAATGGTATTCTAATTCTTCTGCATTTATTAGCTGGAATATATCTATAAAGGGAGCCATCCTTTCTCAATGTCTTGGTTACCTGAAGAATAGTTTATGAAAAAGAAAAACTAGAATAAAAGATTGGTTTTTCTCTTATTATTTTTCAGCATCTTTCAAAGCTTATTCTGTGTTTTTCTTTTAAACTATTATTATTAACTTGTGTATTAAAACATATCTGTTATGTTTCGGTCTGTAACAATAACTGTTCTTATTAATGCTCACATTGTTCCATGTATGGCAAGTGGAAGGTTTACCCTCTCTGATTTGTCTGCTTTTGGACTCCTTTTTATTCTTTTTGACATGACCCCAGTAGTCTTTGGCAGATTCCAGACTTTCTGTTCTGATATTCTAGGCTCATTTTGTACAATTTCCTCTCCCAAACATAAAATCAGCCATTTCTTTATGGGGCCCTGGTTCGTTTTATAAGAAGTGCTTTTAAGAAGTCACAACCAGGATAGTAGGAACTCTCATTGCTCTTAGCTGTCATTGCTTATAGCCTTAACAGAGCTGGTGAAATACAAATTTTTTAGAAGGAGAAAAAAATCCTGAGTGTATACTGATATTTCCAATTGAATTAAGATTATAGAGTTTTTCTTACTATCTTTGATTTTATATTTGTGTTTCTTTTATAATCTGAAAAAATCTTAATTCGTAATGATTAATGATATTAAGATTCTCACTGATATATGTGTGTGTATAATCATTTCAGGTTATATACATGTATTAGTTTTAGACTAACAATGCCAATATTATTAATAACAGTATAACTACTGAAGAACTTTAAGACATAACTTCATAAAGTTATAACATAAACTCTTAAGACAACTTTGAAAAACAGTTTATAGTTATTTTGTTTGTGGGTTATATTGGGTCTAATGTCAAATGACTGTATTTTAAAGTTCCTGAAAATAATCACTTCCTTTATATGTTTAACCTTCCAGCTTTATGCACAGATAAGTTTGTTTCATTTTGCTTTTGGTTCTTAGAGATTTTTTTTCATTTTGATTTAATTTTGTGATTATAGTTATAGAAAACATACTTGTGGTTCCAAAGTCAAATCGATTTGATTGGTAATACTTTATAACTTTGTTGTATGTCTGTCTTCCTAGAGGCTATTGAGCTGTAATTTTTTTTCACGTAATATCTTTGTGAGGTTTTAGTATTATGGTTATTTGGCCTCAAAATGTAGAACAGAGTGCTATCTCCTTTTTCTATTTTCTGAAAATGCTTCTGAAAGAATAGTATTATATCTGCCTTAAATATTAGTAGAATTTACTGGTAAAGCCATCTGGGCTTCTCTGTGGACAGTTTATTTGTTTGTTTGTACACATTCAGTTTCTTTAATATCCATGGGATGATTTTTATTTCTGTTTTTTCTTGTGTGAATTTTGGCAATTTTTGTTTTAAGGAATTTGTCTATATTGTTGAAATTGCCAAAATTATTGGCATAGAGTTGTGTTATCTTTTTTAATTAAAGCCTTAAAAAATCTGTGGGGCAGTCTCCACTTTGGTAATATTTTTTCTTGAAAACTTGGTAGGGGTTTATAAACTGTATTAATCTTTTGAAAGAATCGATTTTTGAGTTTGTTGATATTCTCTATTGTAATCTACTTTATATTGTGCATTTTGTGCTTATTTTTATTCTTTTCTTCTTACTTTCGGCTTCATTTGCTCTTCTTTTTCCACCTTCCTAAGGTGGCAGCCTAAATCATTTTTCTAACATAAGCATTTAACACTATTAATTTTCCTCTAAATACTGCTTTTGTTGCAGCTCACAGAATCTGATAAGTGTGTTTCCATTGTCACTCAGTTCAGCATATTTTTCAATGTCTTTTTGCATGGGTTATTTAGAAGTATGTTTAATTTCCAAATATTTGGAGATTCTTGTTACTAGTTTGTAATTTAATAATATGTGGACACTGACCACAGTATATTCTCTGTATAATTCAGTTTTTAAAATATTTACTGTTACTTGTTTTATGACCCAGCATCTGGTTTATTTTGATGACCTTTCCATACGCAGTTGTTAATGAAGAGTCTGACTCTTGCTAAAATTCTATGTGTGGGCTCTCAGGCTCCACCAGGTCATTCCTGGCAGGCCACACAGGGGAAAGCTGGCCTCCCCGCAGCAGACTTGGTGCACATCTAGTGCATTGTAGTCTCTAAAGGGAGTTGCAGTGCAGGACTCAGGCCTCCCAGACCAGCCATGCTGTGTGTGTTTACATTCCTAACCCAGTCACCTCCATTAGGAGGCCTCTTTATCAGGTGCCTCTGCCAAGAGGACATCCTAATCTAGGGGAGAGGGGAAACCTTGAAGACACTTTTTTTCCCACTCTTAGTACTCAGTAGTTTTCATTTTTTTCTTTATTTCTTTTTTCTTTCTTTTCTTTTTTTTTTTTTTTAACATATTTTTGGAGACAGGGTATTGCTCTGTCGCCCAGACTGGAGTGTAGTGGCGTGATCATAGCTCATTGCAGCCTTGAACTCCTGGACAGTTCAAGCAATCCTCCTGCCTCAGCCTCCCAAGTAGCTAGGACTACAGGTTTGCACCACAATGCCTGGCTGATGTTTTATTATTATTATTATTATTTTGTAGAGACAGATTGTTGTTATGTTGCCTAGGCTGGTCTCAAACTTCTGTCCTCAAGCAATCTTCCTGCCTAGGCCTCCCCAAGTGCTGGAGTTGCTTACAGGCATGAGCTACCGTGCCCGGCCAGGCCTCACTACTTTTTCACTCTTAGCCCTTCCCTTGTCTTCTTGTCCCCTGGTCCCAGTTCATAAAATGAATGACAGGAGCTTTTTGTTCTGCATTCCCTTAGCAGTGAGATGACTCACTTCTGCACTGATCCACATTTGCACTGATCTGCCTGACCGTCTCTGACCCTCTCCAGGTGCTGTTTCATGGTTGGGGTTGGGGGAGTGAAACAGTGGAGTACTCAGCGCTTTCTCTGGGTTAGCCTCTTAAATTAAGTGACTACTAAGTGATTAAAGGCTGGTTGTGTTAATCACTTATTCCAACACCTTGCAGCTCAGTTCTCTTCAGCCCAGCTTAGCTTTTGGTAAGTGGGTGTGGTATTCTACTAATATGTATTAACTTGGCTAAGGTACTTGTTATGGTGGTATATAAATCCTCTATATTGTTATCGATTTTATTGTCTACTTGTTCTGTCAGTTACTGAGCAAAAGATTTTAAAATTCCCAACTCTGATTGTGGGTTTGTCTCTTTCTTCCTTTAGTTCTGTCAATTTTTGCTTCACACATTTTGAAGCTTTGTTGTTAAATCTCTACATCTGGATTGCTATCTTCTTGATGAGTTGATCCTCCTTATTGCTAGTATTTCTCTTTATCTTGAAGTCTATTTTGTCTTATACTAATATAGGCATACAAGCTTTCTTGTGATTAGAGTTTGTATGGTGTATCTTCCCATTTTACTTTTAGCCCATCTTTATATTTAAAATGTGCTTCTTGTAAAGAGCATGTAGTTGGAACTTGTGTTTTTATTTTGTCTTGATACTGTCTTTTTATTGGAATGGTTGAACTATTTTTAATACAATTTAGTTTGAGCTCTGCCATAGATGGGAGCATCCATAGGTGGCTCTTAAGAAGAGCTTAGGGCCACTTGTGGTGGCTCATACCTATAATCCCATCACTTTGGGAGGCTGAGGCAAGAGGATTGCTTGAGGCCAGGAGTTCAAGACCAGCCTGGGCAATGTAGCAAAACCCCATCCCAACAAAAAAAGTAAAAATTAGCTGGGTATGATGGCACATGCCTGCAGTCCTAGCTACTTCGAAGGCTGAGGTAGGAGGATTACTTGAGCCTAGGGGTTCAAGGTTACAGTAAGCTATGATCATGCCACTGCACTCCAGCTTGGTTGACAGAGTGAGACCCCGTCTCAAAAAAAAAAAAAAATTAAAAATAAAGAGCTTTGCACTTTTTTGGAGTTTAGGTCTTTTAAATTTGTGCCCTCAGCTCTCTGATGAATTTAAAAGAAATTATGATTTTTCATCTTATCTGAATTATTTTTAGGTTGTTAGGATGGGCACAAGTATCTCTTGCAGAAATCTATATGCTGAAGAAGTCGAATTTTCAATTAAAAATGTATTGAGTACCTATATCAATGATTCTCTGCAGAGGCAGTTATTCTCCCTAGAGGGTGTTTTGGAAATATATCTAGGTACTGTTGAATGTTAAAGTAACTGGGTTGTGGGTAAAGACTTCTAGCTTTTTTGTTTGTTTGTTTGAGACGGAGTCTTGCTCTGTCGCCCAGGCTGGAGTGCAGTGGCGCGATCTCGGCTCACTGCAAGCTCCGCCTCCCGGGTTCACGCCAGTCTCCTGCCTCAGCCTCCCGAGTTGATGGAACTACAGGCACCCGCCACCACGCCCAGCTAATTTTTTGTATTTTTAGTAAAGACGGAGTTTCACCATGTTAGCCAGGATGGTCTTGATCTCCTGACTTCATTATCCGCCCGCCTTGGCTTCCCAAAGAGCTGGGATTACAGGCGTGAGCCACTGCACCCGGCCGATTTCTAGCTTTTGAAGGAGTGAGGTCCCGGATCTAGGTTAGAGATTACCCAACTTTTTCTGTAAAGGGCTAGACATTTCACATGGCTTTGCGGGCCACATGGTCTCTGTTGCAACTCTTCAGCTCTGCTGCTGCAGTGTGAAAGTAGCCAAAGGCACTACATAACTGAATGAGTATGGACGTATTCCAGTAAAACTTTATTTACAAAACTAGTTGCTAGACAGTAGTTTGCCAACTTATGATTTAGTTGTCCATCAGTGCATAACAAAAAATTGCCTGTGATTTGCAAAATTGAGAACCGTACCTGGAAAAAATGTGTTTATAATTATCCGGGTCTGGAATCTCTTACATAATGCATTTTGTGCATGACTTTTTCAATTTGCTGAATTTATCTACTTTCCTATTATTGGATGGTTTTACTATTAACTGTATCTTCCAGGAATGCAACCATGATTTGATTGAGAAAAAGGCTGTACTTTGCTTAAGAAATTTACTGAGATTTTTTTAAACCATTTCGAAAAGTTACAGTATTGATGCAATGCTAATTGTGATATTTGTCTTGCCCATAGCAAATATGTATAGAAACCTCCACTTATAGATAATGCATTTCTATTTATTCTATACGTACACATGAACACACATATATTTAACCTTTATTTCAAAATGTCAAATATAAAAGGTGTCAACAATAGTTACATATTGTCATTTTATAAGTTTAAATTTCTTCATTATAAGTAATTGTAAGCATAAGCATTTAATTATTTGTGCCTTCTAATGTAGTTGTGTATGATCATAAATATATTGAAATATTAAGTTGTTCATTATCTCCATTTTTGACATCTATAGATGTGTTGTTATTACCTATGAGTTTCATTTCAGAAGCGGTAGAGATGTCGTTATATTTTCTTTTTGTATGTAGAAAGCATTGAGTTTGATCAAATTAAGAACCACAACATATATCTGTCCCCCTTAGTGTGTGTTTTGGGGGTGAGAGAAACAGGAAGAAAACAACAACAAAGATAATTCTGACTGAATCATTTGTTACTTTGCAAAACACCTGGTCTCACGGTTCTGCTTTCTCCTCCGTAGCTCTGCATTCTCCAGACTCTGTGCTTTCTTAAGATAGGAACCCAGAAGAGGACTGATCATTTCTTACAGCTCTAAAAACCATGGCTCGGGTAAATTGGAGTTTCTTTGTGCTCTCTTCACTTACTTTTTTACAGAGTATGTGTGTGTTTGTATTCCTTATTCCTGAAGCTTCATTCCTAACTGACCTCACTCAGGAATATGCTCCTCAGTTTGTCCCATTCTGATAAGTGATAGTGTCTTCCCTAAGTGTGTCTTTATAATCTAACCTTTAGTCACATACTTACTCAACAATCCGTTCAGCATCTTTGACTAGGAACACTGATCTAACAAAAGCAGAGTTCCCTGATTTCATAAGGTGGAGGAGGATGTTAAATGGCACCACACATGAAAACCTTTTGAACTTCTCTTTAGATCTGAGTTCCCAGGTAGACAAGACAGGAGTTGGTCTTGACTGGGATCACTCTCAATATGTGGCAAGAGCTCATGCTTTATGAGTTTTTAAGATTAGGAAGATGATTAGGGACTGAATACAGAGAGATCAGGGATCTTCCCGAGGAACATATAATTTAATATGGATCAATTTGAAATTCGACATTATGTGCTGGTCTTTAATGTATAAATTTGGGTTTTTTCACCTTTCTATTATTTAGAATGATGAAAAGTTACATTTACGGATGAATGGTAAATATGATCATAGTGAAGATGATCATTCAGCAGCAGTTGTTAAGAATAATAAACTCTGAGAACCAAGAAATACTTACAAGATTTTTACAACCTAAAATGTTAGCAAATATGAGCACTTATTAAGTCAGATATATTTATTATATGGAGCTATTCCGTAGCCTATAAAATATTTACTAAATTATTGATGACAAGGAAAATGTTTATGATATAGTACTCTGATCTAACGGTGAATCTGGAGCTTCAATAAATTCTTTAATTTTGTACAAATCTTATTTTATAAGGTTTTACAGAAAAATTTTCCCAGTTATTTTGTTTATTCCTTAAATAGTGAAGAGAGAAACTTACATTTATTGAGAATGTATAATACACAACATACATATTGTATAGAATGCTTGTGTATGCTACTTCTTTTAATTGGGACATTGCATTTACTTTATTCCCAGACTTATCTGTAAAGTAAGATGTTCTATATGCAGAAAACACGTATAGCAGGCCAGGTGCAGTGGCTCACACCTATAATCCCAGCACTTTGGGAGGCCTAAGCAGGAGTGTCCCTTAGGCCAGGAATTCAAGACTAGCCTGGGCAACATAACAAGACCCCTGTCTCTACAAAAAAATTTGAAAATTATCAGGGCACAGTGGCATGTACTGCGGTCTCAACTACTCAGGAGAATGAGACAGGATCACTTAAGCCCAGGAGTTCGAGGCTGCAGTGAGCTATGATGGCGCCACTGCTCTCCAGCCTGGGTGACAGAGTGAGACCCTGTCTCCAAAACAACAACAAAACTATAGCAATAGGAATAATCAGGAACATAGTTGTACTTTTCAGCCCATGTGCTCTGTTGCTTCCTTTGTGGAGGGTTCCCCTTCATCTCCCTCTCCATTGAAAAAGTATTTTTTTGGCCGGGCACGGTGGCTCATGCCTGTAATCCCAGCACTTTAGGAGGTCGAGGCGGGCAAATCACAAGGTCGGGAGTTCGAGACTAGCCTGGCCAAGCTGATGAAACCTTATTTCTACTAAAAATACAAAAATTAGCTCGGCGCAGTGGCAGGTGCCTGTAATCCCAGCTACTCAGGTGGCTGAGGCAGGAGAATTGCTTGAACCTGGGAGGCAGAGGTTATAGTGTGCCAAGATTGTGCCACTGCACTTCAGCCTGGGTGACAGAGCAAGACTCCATCTCAAAAAAAAAAAAAAGCATTTTTTTAATTTCCAAAACTGACATTTTGTTTGTTGTTTCAGAAATTAGTGATGTTCAGGGATGTTGCCATTGACTTCTCTCAGGAAGAGTGGGAATGCCTGGACTCTGCTCAGAGAGATTTGTATAGAGATGTGATGTTGGAGAACTATAGCAACTTGGTATCACTAGGTAAGGAATCTGGCCTTCATATTTCAGGATCTACCTTTGGAATGGCTGCTTTCTCTGCTGTTATCTCAAGGTTCCTTTTTAAGTAATTAACTGAATTTCTTATTCTTTTCAAAGGAGGAGTTTGAAATTACTGGAAGTAGACATGGTTTCTGAGGGCACCTTTATCTTTTCCATCCTTCAAAAAGCCTTACCAATGCCTTCTAATACCATCTTCCTTGATGATCAAAGGGCTAAATTTGAAGTTTGGGATACTTGGAATATTGGCAGATAAAACAGCCTATACATTGTTACACTTTAGATCTGCTAAAGGAGCTCTAAATAATTCACAGGCCCAGTCACATATTTAAAAAATAGATGCAGAGATGTATGTTTTTTCTGATAAAAGAGTTTACATCATTTGTATAGTGATAGAGTGGATCAATGCATTTCACCAACAACTCAAATGAACATAACCCATTAATTAGAACAAACACATTGTCTTATGTGTGCTTGGTAGTTGAATATTACATATTAAGAACTTTGGGCTGGGCTCGGTGGCTCACGCCTGTAATCCCAGCACTTTAGAAGGCCAAGGTGTGTAGATCACCTGAGGTCAGGAGTTCAAGACTAGCCTGGCCAACATGGCGAAACCCCATCTCCACTAAAAATACAAAAATTTAGCTGGGCATGGTGGTGTGTGCCTATAATCCCAGTTACTCAGGAGATTGAGGGAGGAGAATCGCTTGAACCCGTGAGGTGGAGGTTGCAGTGAGCTGAGATCATGTTATTGTACTCCAGCCTGGGTGACAGAGCGAGACTCCATCTCAAAAAAAAAAAAAAAAAAAAAAGAACTTTGCATTGGACGTTGAATGAATATGCTAGAATCATCTTTTATTGTAAAATAGTTGAGGGGGAACCTGTGATTGTCTAAGAAACTTTATTGTTTTCTTCTGTAGTATTTTTATATGAAACAAAATCCATATCAATTACAACTTTAATAAGTGATTTTCCAACCTAGATGATAACTTTATTCCTTGTGCTGGAATAAACTGTCTCTTGCCTCTTCCTTCCTTTCTCCTCTGAAGACTTTAGGAAGTCAATGATTAATACATGTCCCTAGAGGACCCAAGTTCTGTGGGAAAAAAAACCTATGACTTGAGGAGAAAAGCAAGGGTCTTTCACCATGATCTTCCTAAAGACTCTTACCTAATTTCTACTGCCTCCTTTCCCTGTTGGTCTTTTATTATAATTCTTCCCACTTTCAAAAGAGGGAAATGGTTGGCCGGGCGCAGTCTTATATGTGCTTGGTAGTTGAATATTACATATTAAGAACTTTGGGCTGGGCACGGTGGCTCACGCCTGTAATCCCAACACTTCGGGAGGCCGAGGCGGGTGGATCACCTGAGGTCGGGAGTTCGAGACCAGCCTGACCAACATGGAGAAACCCCGTCTCTACTAAAAATACAAAAAATTAGCCAAGCATGGTGACACATGCCTGTAATCCCAGCTACTCGGGAGGCTGAGGCAGGAGAATCGCTTGAACCTGGGAGGCGGAGGTTGTGGTGAGCCAAAATCGTGCCATTGCACTCCAGCCTGGGCAAGAAGAGCGAAACACGGTTTCAAAAAAATAAAATAAAACAAAAGAGAGAATAGCTCTTCCTCTTCCACAGTGACAACACTTTTATGTAAACTTGGGAGTCAATTCCTTTCCAGATTGTTTCTTTAAATTTAGACTTACCATCTTTATTCTTTAATATATTCATTTATCCAAAATATGTTTATTGAAGGCCTATTCTCTGCCAAGGACTATAGTAACCATTGGGGAAATAATGGTCTAGTTAAGGTTCTTACTCTGCTGAAACACTTTCTTGTGGGAGAAATACAAAATACATAAGGAAACAAAATTATATGTATATGTGTGTGTATGTATATACATATGTATGCATTTAATAAAAATATAACAACAGGTAGTGATAAGCAGTACAAATAAAGGTAAAGAAAGGTAGGCAAATAAAGAATAATGGGCGGTTGGAATGGCCTATTTTAGATTGGTAGATTTTGGAAAATCCTCTCTGAAGAAGTAATATTTGAACAAAAACTTAACTAAAGTAAGGGCATGAGTCAAGCCATATCTGGGAGAGCAGTGTAAAGGCCTTGGGATGGGTATTAACTTCATAAGAGGAACAGAGAAACATTATGTCTAGGGAAAAGTGAATATTAGAATAATAAGAAAGACGATTAGGCAATGGGAAAAAAAAGACTGAAATTTTATTCTCTAAGGTGGTGCCTTCTGACTCCCATCTAAAGCAACTGCAAATCTCCAGAGGAAAGTAAGAGGCCTTTAGAATTCTCGTAAGTTAAGATCAACAAAAGGTGAACTCATAAAGATCATCAAACCCACAGAGAAATAGGTCACAGATGAGTGACAGGTAATCTGAAGAAACAACATATTACATGGCAAAATCTTTACATAGTAGAATGATTAGATGTAGCTATAAGCTAGTGGTGATAGTTTAAAGAAATAAAGAAATTAAACCACAAAAATGATGACTAATAGATTTTCATAAAGGGACAGATTTGAAAGAAAACCAAATAGATAATTTTAAAGGTTCTATTTAGTTCTTTTTAAAAATAATCATTAAAAGATTGATAAATTTGGCTACATGAAAATTACTCTATCAAAAGACATTATAAAGACAGTAAAAGACAAGCCATGAATTGGGTAGAGATACTTGCACTGCATATAGACAACAAGGAAATTAGTATCAGAATAGAAAAAACTTCTACAGATTGATAAGAACAAGATAAATAACAATACTGAAAAATTTGATAAGAGATATCTATTGGCAGTTCAAGGGGAAAAAAATGCAAATTAGGCTGGCGTGGTGGCTCACGCCTGTAATTCCAGCACTTTGGGAGGCTGAGGCGGGTGGATCACTTGAGGCCAGGAGTTCGAGACCAGCCTGGCCAACGTGGGGAAGCCCCATCTCTACTAAAAATACAAAAATTAGCTGGGCGTGGTGGCAGGCGCTTGTAATCCCAGCTACTCGGGAGGCTGAGGCAGGAGAATCGCTTGAACCTAGGAGGCGGAGGTTGCAGTGAGCCAAGATCGTGCCACTGCACTCCAGCCTGGGCGACAGAGGGAGACTCCATCTCAAAAAAAAAAAAAAAAAGCAAATTAAAACCACAATGATATAATTATTTCACATGCTGTAAATTGCAAAAATTAAGATGCTTGACAGTACCAGGCATTCTCAAGATTTGGAGGCAGAAGTGCACTATATCTTGATATTCACAATAGCCAAAAAGTGGGAACAACCCAAATGTCCATCAACTAATGAATGGATAAAATGTCGTATTTTCTTACAACGAAATATTATTCAGCAATAAAAAGGAATGAAGTTCTGATACATGCTTTAACATGGATGAACCTTGGAAACATGCTATAAAGAAATACCTGAGGCTGGGCCGGGCGCGGTGGCTCACGCCTGTAATCCCAGCACTTTGGGAGGCCGAGGTGGGCGGAAAAGGAGGTCAGGAGATCGAGACCTTCCTGGCTAACACCGTGAAGCCCCGTCTCTACTAAAAATACAAAAAGAAATTAGTCAGGCATGGTAGAGGGCGTCTGTAGTTCTAGCTACTCGGGAGGCTGAGGCAGGAGAATGGCGTGAACCCGGGAGGCGGAGCTTGCAGTGAGCCGAGATCTCGCCACTGCACTCCAGCCTGGGCGACAGAGCAAGACTGTCTCAAAACAAAAACAAAAACAGAAATACCTGAGGCTGAGTAATTTATAATGAAAAGAGATTTACTTAGCTTATGCTTCTGGAGGCTGTACGAGCATAGCACTAGTGTCTGCTTGGCTTCTGGTGAGGCCCAAGAAGCTTTTAGTCATGGTGGAAGGGAAGGGGAGTCAGTGTGTCACTGGCAAGAGAGGGAGCAAGAGAGAGAGGAGGAAGTTCCAGCCTCTTTTAAACAACAAGATCTCGCGTGAACTCATAGCGTAAGAACTCACGACGGAGTCTTGCTCTGTCGCCCAGGCTAGAGTGCAATGGCCCGATCTTGGCTCACTGCAGTTTCCTCCTTGGCTCAAGCGATTCTCCTGCCTCAGCCTCCTGAGCAGCTGGGATTACAGGCACCTGCCACCACACCCAGCTAATTTTTGTATTTTTAATAGAGATGTATTTCACCATGTTGGCCAGACTGGTCTCAAACTCCTGACCTCGTGATCCACCCACCTCGGCCTCCCAAAGTGCTGAGACTACAGGCGTGAGCCACCACACCCGGCCAAGAACTCACTCTTTACCACAAAGATGGCACGAAGCTATTCATGAGGGATCCACCCCCATGATCCAGACACCTCCCACCAAGCCCCATCTCTTGGCACTGGGGATTACATTCAACATTAGATTACATCAACATGAGATTTGGAGGGGACAAACATCCCAACTATATCCCATGCCAAGTGAAAGAAGCCAAATACAGACACTGCATATTATATGATTGCGTTTATATGAAATGTCCTCAACAGGCAAATCTATACTGACAGAAAGTAGTTACTGGTTACCCAGCACTGGGGATGGGGAAGAGGTAGAACGGATGGAGAATGAGGAGTGGGGAGATGAGAAGTGACTGTTAATGAGCACAGACAGCATTTATTTTGGGGGTGAAAAAATGTTTAAAAATTAGATTGTTGTGATTGTTGCACAACTCAATGGGTATACTAAAAGCCATTGAATTGTGCAGAAATAATATGGAAATGGTTGCCAAACTTGTGTGTACTTTAGAAATAGCTATGGTCTTTTAAAAAATTCCACAGCCCAGGTCACACCCCAGACCAATTAAATAATAATCTCCAGGCATGGTACACAAGTATCATTATTTTTTGAAATTTTCTAGGTTTTTCAAATGTTTAGCCGTGTTTGATAACCACTGCACAGTGGTATTATCTGAGAATTTTTTTTAATTGAATGTTCACTCCATTTAATTTATTACCAAAACACTTGGATTTATTTATCCTCTATGCTTTTTGTTTCCTCTTTTTATCTTATGGGCTTAAAAAATTTCTCCCTCATTAATCAGGGTGGATACAATCTTGTTTTATTTTTTGCAACTCCATTATCCCCCTTGTTTTATTTGGAAAACATACAGTATTTATATATTTTTAGAAGTTATCTTTAAATTTTATCATATGTACCTAATTCCTTTTAATGTCAATGATATTTTATAGTTTTTATTCATTGTAATTGTGTCTGAAAAATTATATATTTAATGGACATTATATATTTTGATGGATACTAAAACATATTTATTCAGTCCACATACAATATTTGGTTTCCATATTGCTTTGCAATAAACTTGCTCTATCTCCACCCCTAGGATTTCAAGGCCAGCAAGTTGAAAAACAGACATATAAATAATAGTATCTACCGTGAAATAAATTGTTAACCATTGTGGCAATTAGTTGAGGTTCTAAGGAGAGATAAGAAATTGACATCTCTATGTCAAATATATATTTTATTGTCACAGAATTCTTATCAGAAGTATACCAGCAATGTATACCTATTATATACTTTATCAATAGTGGCTATTATCACTTAGAAATATCTTTGTTGAGGCCAGGCATGGTGGCTCACTCCTGTAAACCCAGCACTTTGGGAGGCTAAGGCGGGCAGGATCACGAGGTCAAGAGATCAAGACCATCCTGGCCAACATGATGAAATCCCATCTCTACTAAATATACAAAAATTAGCTAGGTGTGGTGGCGCATGCCTGTAATCCCAGCTACTCAGGAGGCTGAGGCAGGAGAATCGCTTGAACCTGGGAGGCGGAGGTTGCAGTGAGCTGAGATCGCACCACCGCACTCCAGCCTGGCGATAGAGCAAGACTCTGTCTCAAAAAAAAAAAAAAAAAGGAAATATCTTTGTTGATTTGTAGATGAAAAACAGAAGAACATTTCTGCCATTGCCAGTGAATTTAAATACTTTGGGGGTATTTCTGCCTGTTTTGGTACTTTAATTATTATCATTATTGTTTGTGTCACTTTACAAATACATAATTTAGTGAAGTCTAAAATTCATGTCTAACTTTCCTTAAGATAACGTAAAGGATATTGGAGTGCTTTAACTTTGATCTATTTCTCCAATCTGGTATTGTTGTCTGGTATTTTACTTCTGTTCTTTTTTTAACGTACAAAATGGGCATTATTTTTGTTTCATAATGGCAATGTTTGCTTGTGGATTTGTTGATGTAATTATCTTTTATTTGTATGCTATTCCTCTTCCATTATACCTTCTGGGATATTTTATTTATCATGAAATACATTAGGGAAGGCTTATTGGTTTTTTTTTCTTCTTTTTTCTTTTCTTTTTTTTTTTTTGAGATAGGGTCTCGTTCTTGTTGCCCAGGCTGTAGTGCAGTGGCGCGACCTCGGCTCACTGCAACCTCCGCTTCCTGGGTTCAAGCAATTCTCCTACCTCAGCCTCCCCAGTAGCTGGGATTACAGGCACCTGCCACCATGCCCAGCTAATTTTTTTATTTTTAGTAGAGACGGGGTTTCGCCATGTTGGCCAGGCTGGTCTTGAACTCCTGACCTCAGGTGATCCACCTACCTCCACCTCCCAAAATGCTGGGATTACGGGTGTGAGCTACCACCCCCGGCCTGTCTTATTGTTAATAAATGCTCTAAGTGTTTATTTTTGTCATTGTTTTTTTTTTTTTTTTTGATACGGGGTCTCGCTCTTTCACCCAGCCGTGAGTGCAGTGGTGCAATCTCGGCTCACTGCAAGCTCCGCCTCCCAGGTTCACGCCATTCTCCTGCCTCAGCCCCCCAAGTAGCTGGGACTACAGGCGCCCGCCACTGCGCCCGGCTAATTTTTTGTATTTTTAGTAGAGACGGGGTTTCACCGTGTTAACCAGGATGGTCTCGATTTCCTGACCTCGTGATCCGCCCGCCTCGGCCTCCCAAAGTGCTGGGATTACAGGCGTGAGCCACCGCGCCCGACCCATTGTTGCAAAATAACCTTGTTTCACTGTCATTCTTGCCTGATGATTTAACTAGGTATAAAATTCTATACTAACAATTATTTTTTTCTCAGCACTCTGAAGATATTATTCCACTGTCCTCTGGCTTCTATTGTTGCTCTTGAGAAGTCTGCCATCTGTTTCATTGTTATTCCTTTTGTAAGTAATCTGTATTTTCTCTGGCTGCTTTTAAGATTTTTTTCTTAAAGATTTAAATGTAATTGATTATATTGTTTCACTTCTAGATGTTTGATGTTCTCCCCCTCTCCCAGATCTTTTTTTTTAACTGGTCCCTTTCTCATGGTTTTTATCTTATACTTTCATATATTTCCAGCACTTATGTGTCATACAACCCCAATTTCTGGGAAACAGGTCTAATTTTGCTGTTTCTTGTATCCATGGGGACTCTTGTGTAATGATGAATTATCCATAGCACTTTTTTTCTCCTTTTCTTTGAGAGTCCAGGTCAAGACTGAAAAGTCCCTTGTCATTTTCCTTTAAGGTTTGCTGGATTTGTTTTTCTTTCTCTGAACTTTATGTCTTGACTATTTCCAATTTTGTAAAGAGGTTTATTTGTAATCCCTGCTCTTTTGTGGAGGAAAGGTCTTGCCTGTTCAGTTTTTTCAGGCCATTAATATACAAACATCTAGGTAATTAAAATCAACAAATATCCCAAGGGTAACTGTAACTTCAGAGCATATTTATCCCCTCTACTTTCTGGTTCCTACTTCATTGTAGCACCCCTGGATCTTCTTTACTTTCTTTTATGCTTCACATACTTTTAAAAGGACATTTGTCATATTTTTCCAGTATTTATTGGTGTTTTTTTAAGAAATCGGATGTACCATTTACATATTAACAATATTGAATCCTTCTATTGTTGAACATGCTAAATCTGCTTTTCTTTTCATGGTTTTTTCTTTTTTTCTTTTTTTTTTTTGAGACGGAGTCTCGCTCTGTCGCCCAGGCTGGAGTGCAGTGGCGCAATCTCGGCTCACTGCAAGCTCTTTTTTTCTTTTTTGAGACAGAGTCTCGCTGTGTCACCTAGGCTGGAGTGCAGTGGCGTGATCTCAGCTCACTGCAACCTCCGACTCCCTGGTTCAAGCTATTCTCCTGCCTCAGCCTCCCAAGTAGCTGGGACTACAGGCAACTGCCACCACACCCAGATAATTTTTGTATTTTTAGTAGAGACAGGGTTTCACTATGTTGGCCAGGCTGGTCTTGAACTCTTGACCTTGTGATCTGCCTGCCTTGGCCTCCCAAAGTGCTGGGATTACTTTCATGGTTTTTTCTTAAAAGATCTTGCACATTTCTTAAGCAATTTCTCAGTACATTTTGTTTATAATATGAATAGGAATATTTTGTTCTGTAACATTTTCTAAATGGCTAATACTGATATATATTATGTATGAGAAAGTGTTGATTTCTATACATTGAAAATCTTATGGAAATATCTAATAGTTTTTCAGTGGATTATAGTGGATTTCTAGGTGGACAGTTTTGCTCTCTACATACAAAATGTGGTCTCTTCCTTTTCTGTTTGTACCTTTAAAAAAGGGCAACTATATTCAGTAGGACCCTGTAGCGGAATTTGAAAACAAATCATTCTTATATTTTCTCAAACTTTATTGGCAGTGTTTTTAATGTTTAACTATTAAATATATTTCTATAGGCATCTGGTAAATACTCTTAACTAGGTTTTTACCTAATTCCAGTTTTAGAGAACTTTTAATAACGGGTCTTAGAATATATTAAAAATTTTTTTGCATTTCTTGAAATCACGCTATTTTATTCTTTAAGTTCTTTGTGTGGGAAAGTGGACTCTGATGTTGAATTATTCCTGCATTTGTGGGATAAAGTTTATATGATCATGATGTGTTACCCTTAAATACACAGCTAGATACTATGTTCCTAATATTTTATTTTAAAATTTTACCTTTGTTTGTTCACGAGATTGGCTTACTTTTCCTAAGGTCATTTTTCAATGTTGTTATACGAGTTAATTTAACTTTGTAAAATGACTAGGGTAGATTACCATATTTTTATATGTTCAACAACAGTTATGTATGATTGGAATTATATATCCTTTTTTCTTTTTTTTTGAGACAGGGTCTCCCTCTGTCACTTAGGCTGGAGTGCAGTGGCCCGATAACAGCTCACTGCAGCCTCCACCTCCCTGAGCCCAGGTGATCCTAGTTGAGACTACAGGCACGTGCCACCATGCCTGGCTAATTTTTGTAGTTTTTGTAGAGATGAGGTTTTGCCACATTGCCCAGACTAGTCTCGAACTCCTGGGCTCAGGCAATCTACCTGCCTTGGCCTCTCAAAGTGCTGGGATTATGGGTGTAAGTCACCACACCCGGCCTATATATTCTTTAATGTTTGGATAATATTGCCAGTAAACCTACCAGTCACTGGAATCTATTGCTTTGAATATTAGATATAATAGGTACTATGACCAGCAGATACAAATGATCATCAGTCATAGGTATCTATTGCCTTTTAGGAGCACAGACACTGAGCTCAAATTTAAATTTTTTATGTGGTTATTGCTGTATATCAGTTATTATATCTTCATGGGTTATTTTTCATGTTTTTCATCTATTTCATCTGGTTCTAATTTACTGTTGCGTTGTTAATAGGTTTTTTTCATAAACACTTTTAAAAGTTTTATTTTATTTTTAGTTGACACATAATGCACATATTTATGGGCTACAGTGTGATGTGTTATACATATGTATATTGTGTAATTATCAAATCAGGATAATTAGCATATCTGTCACCTCAAACACTTGTCATTTCTTTGTGGTTAGGACATTCAAGATGCTCTCTTCTAGCTATTTGCAAGCATTCAGGACATTTTTGTTGACTATATAGTCACCTTATTGTGCAATAGTACATCAGAACTTATTTCTCCTATCTAACTATAACTTTGTACCCATAGACCAATCTCTTCCCAGCCACCCCCTCAGCATCTGGTAACCACTATTCTACTCTCTACTTATATGAGATCAACTTTTTTAGGTTCCACATATGAGTGAGATCATGTGATATTTGTCCTGTTCTTGGCATATTTCACTTAATATAATGTCTTCTAGCTTCATCCAAGTTGTCAAAAATAACAGGATTTTATTCATGTTTATAGGTGAATAGTATTCTATTCTGCATATATACCACATTTTTGAAAATTCATTTATCTTTTGATGGATGCTGAGTTCGAGTCCATGTTATTGCTATTGTGGATAGTGCTGCAGTAAACATGGGAATGCAGATGCCTCTTTGACATACTGATTTCATTTCCTTTGGATATATACCCAGTAGTTAGATTGTTGGATCATATGGTAGTTCTATGTTTACTTTTTTGAGAAACCTCCATACTATTTTCCATAATGGCTGTGCTAATTTACATTCCCACCAAGAGTATATAAGAGTTCCCCCTTTTTCCACATTTTTACCAGCATTTGTTATCTTTTGTCTTTTTAATAGCCATTCTAACAGCGGTGAGGTGATATCTGATTGTAGCTTTCATTTGCATTTCCCTATAATTAGTGATACTGAGCATTTTTTCATTTACCTGTTAGCCATTTGTATGTCTTAAGAAATGTCTGTTCAAATCTTTTGACTATTTTTTAATCAGATTATTTGTTTTTTTGCTGTTGAGGTGACTTTCTTATATATTCTTGGTATTAACGCCTTATTAGATGCATAGTTTGTGAATATTTTCTTCCATTCTGTAGGTTGTCTCTTTTTTGTTTGCTTTGAGATGGAGTCTCGCTCTGTCACTCAAGCTGGAGTGCAGTGGTGCAATCTCAGCTCACTACAACCTCCACCTGCCAGGTTCAAATGATTCTCTTGCCTCAGCCTCCCGAGTAGCTGGGACTACAGGTGCGTGCCACCACGCCTGGCTAATTTTTTGTATTTTTGGTAGAGACGGGGTTTCACTGTGTTAGCCACGATGGTCTCAATCTCCTGACCTTGTGATCTGCCCACCTCGGCCTCCCAAAGTGCTGGGATTATAGACGTGAGCCACCACGCCCAGCCTGTAGGTTGTCTCTTTACTCTCATTTCCTTTGCTGTACAGAAGCTTTTTACTTTGATGTAGTACGTTTATCTGTTTTTGCATTTGTCAGTGCTTTTGAGGTATTATTAAAAAATCCTTGCCCAGATCAATGTCTGTTTCCCTGTGTTTTCTTCTACTGGTTTCATAGTTTCCAGTCTTACATTTAAGTCTTTAATCCATTTTGAGTTGAGTGGTGAAATAGGGGTCTAGTTTCATTCTTTTGCAGGTGGCTATTCAGTTTTCCCAGCAACATTTACTGAAGAAAGTATCCTTTTCCCAATGTGTGTTCTTGGCCTTCTTGTTGAAAATCAGTTGGCTGCAAATACTTGGATTTTTTTTTTTCTGGGTTCTCTATCCTGTTCCATTGGTCTATGTGTCTGTTTTCATGCCAATACCATACTGTTTGGTTACTATTGTTTTGTAGTGTATTTTCAAGTCATGGAGTTTGATGCCTCCAGCTTTGTTCTTTTTGTACAAGATTGCTTTGGTGGCTTGGTGCAGTGGCTCACACCTGTAATCCTAACACTTTGGGAGACTGAGGCAAGTGGATCACCTGAGGCCAGGAGTTTGAGACCAGCCTGGCCAACATGGTGAAGCCCCATCTCTACTAAAAATACAAAAAATTAGCTGGGCGTGGTGGCGGGCGTCTGTAATCCCAGCTACTCAGGAGGCTGAGGCAGGAGAATCACGTGAACCTGGGAGGTGAAGGTTGCAGTGAGCTGAGAGTGTGCTGTTGCACTCCAGCCTGGGTGACAAGAGCAAAACTCCATCTCAAAAAAAAAAAATTGCTTTGGCTGTTTGGGGACTTTTGTGGTTCCATATGAATTTTAGGATTATTCTTTGTATTTCTGTGCAAAGTGTCAATTGGTGGTATTTTGACAGGGATTGCATAGCATTTGTAGATTGTTTTGGGTAGTATGGACATTTTAACAATGTTAATTCTTCTGATCCATGAACATGGAAAATATTTCCGCTTAATAGTTTCCTCTTTAATTTCTTTTGTCAATGTTTGTAGTTTTCATTGTAAAACTCTTGCCTCTTTGGTTAAATTTATTCCTTGTTTTTTTTTTTTTTTTGCTATCTATCATAAATGGGATTGATTTCCTTTTCACAGTTTCCTGTTGGCCTATGGAAATGCTACTTATTTTTGTACATTGATTTTGTCAGTCATTAGCACCTTATTTTGTTCATTTGATGAGCTCATATTTTCCTGAATGTTCTTGATGTTTATGGACCCGTGATGTCTGCGCACTGGGCAATTTATTCAAGAGTTTGCAGGCCAGAACCTGGTGTCTCACGCCGGTAATCCCAGCACTTTGGGAAGTTGAGGCGGGTGGATCACCTGAGGTCAGGAGTTCGAGACCAGCCTGACCAATATGGTGAAACCCCATCTCTACTAAAAATACAAAAATTAGCTGGCCATGGTGGTGTGTGCCTGTAGTCCCAGCTACTCAGGAGGCTGAGACAGGAGAATTGCTTGAACCCCGGAGGCAGAAGTTGCAGTGAGCTGAGATCATGCCACTGCACTCCAGACTGGGCAGCAGAGCAAGACTCCATCTCAATCAATCAGTCAGTCAATCAAGTTCGCAGTCTGGCTTTGTTTGTGCCCATTCTTCTTCCAAAGGCCTTCCAGACATTGTAAACAGACTATCTGTTGTATTCCCTTGAGCGTGTAACCACCGAATCCATCTCAGCATTAAAGGGCATTAAGCCCAGGCTTCCTACTAGCCTTGCAAGGGCTCCAAGGTTGTTGTGGCTCCCACCTGGGTGGACCTAGAGAAAACCCAAGAAGGATACTGGTGCTGTATGGGAGTCCAGACAGGGACCTGAGCCCAGAAGACTGTCCTGGTGGCCCAGACGGGTGTGCCTTCAGCAGGTCTCCTTGCACAGGCAAGATAGATCTCTAATTACAGTGAGAGGGCTGGAGCTGAGACTGGGCCCCCTCAGGATTTGCTGTTGGACAGAGGCTGGCAAGCCTAACTTGTTGGCTTAGACAGGTGCACATCTCCCAGCATGTCTCTGCACAGATGGGGTAGTTCTATGACTACAACAAGAGGGGCTAGAGCTTAGACTGGGCCCTCTTGGGATCTGCTGTGGGACAGAGGCTTCCATGCACAGATGGAGTAGTTCCCTGACTGCAGTGGGAGGTGCTGGAGCTGAGCCTGGACCCCCTGGATACCCCTGTGCTGTGGGATGGCAGCTGATGAGCCCATCTCAGCCCACATGGGTGTGTCTCCCACCGTGTCTGCACAGAGGGGATAGTTCTCCAGTTATTGCAGGAGGGCCCAAGGCAAAGACTGGGCTTCCTCAAGGTCTGATGTGGGACAGAGGTTGGTGAGCCCATCGTGAAGACTCCAACTCCCAAACCATGAGATACAGATGAATCTTACTCTGGATCCTTGTATGAGCAGTTCTGAGCTGGCACCCCAGCTGAGGAGGCTGGAGCTAAGCCACAGAGCAACTGTGAGGTTCACTACCAGGACTGTTGTCAGCAGGCATAAGAGACTCTCCACCTGGGCACTAATGTGCATGATTCCTCATGGCAGATGGTTTTGGCAGATTCCTTTTGGCAGATGGTTTTGATTGCACGCCCAAGGCCAAATGGGGCTATAGCCAAGCCCTCTGGCGAATGGGGCCGTTTTCAAGCTTGAACCTGGGATCAGCATGGGAGATCAGCCACCTGGGTGCCAGTCTGCACTCTCAAAATGACTCTCCTAGGTCTTGGGCTTTACTCGAGTTTTACAATCTCCTACCTGAATTCCAAAGCTTCTGCAAAGAGACTTTTATCTGTGGATGGGTGCAGAATTCTTGTGAGGGGATATGAGTGGGTTACCTCCTATTTCTGCCATCTTGCTGACATCACTCCCATAATCTCTCATAAACACTTTTTAACTCCTAAATTTATGGTTTCCTTTTTCTCTCCAGTGCTTTGGATTTGTGCTAAATCTAATTTTTTTCACACGTCACTTTTTTTGTATTATTTATGGATATTTTCAAATAATTTTGGTATTTTTATTTTGATAGTTATTTCTGCTGTTTCTACATTTCTGATTTACTCATTTTCTGATTTTTATCTCACTTATATTTTGGTTTTTAGTTATGCTTTTTGGTCACTTCTTGAGGTGAAATCTTAATAATCTTAACTATAATATTTCTTATTTTTTAATAAATGCACTTAAGACTGTAAATTTCCTTGGGTACAATTTTAGCTGATTTCATGGGATTTCATACAAAGTTTCTTTTGCTATTTGGCTCTAAATTGTTTTAAAATTTTAAAATTTTATTTTTATTTCCTTCTATAACAAACATCATATAGAATTGTCTTAATAACTTAATTCTAGGATTATAATTTTTAGTTTTATGCTAATGTGATAATTGAAAACATTTTGTGTCAGTTTTATCTATCTTCCTTTATTATTAATTATGTTATAGTCTTCCTTGTTTTTATTTCTGGTCTGTTTATATTCTATTCTCTACTATGACGGTGATTAATTTCTCTGTGTGTCTGCTAGTTTTTGTTTATTTAGGAGCTAAATTGTTGGTTACATAATGGTCATGACTATTCATCCTCTTGCCTGGCTCTTAGATGATTTCCCTGAGCTGATTTTACTGAGAAAACTGAAGCTAGCAGAAGAGAAGAGAGTTTCTTGCTTCTTTGTGTGTTTACCTACCTTCATCTATACTCATTCGACCTCTTTTCCTATTGACATGTAACCTTTTTGTGCCTTTACTTAAGCCCAGTACCCTCACTTGTATACTGAATTCCATTCCTTCTCATATTTTTAAGGACACTGTTGAAGCAATTGCCCTTTGTCTCTTCTAACATGAACTTGTCCATACCTTTTACAATAATTTTCATCAGCATACAAACATGCCTTAATTTCTTCTATCTTAAAAGGAAAAAAACCAAAAACAAGTCTTTTGACACACATTTTCCTCTTGATATAGCCCCATTTCTTTGCTACTTTTTACAGAAAAATACAAAAGAATTTTCCATATTTCCTAACTCCAGCTCTTCTCTCATTCTTTTTTTTTGTCTTTTTTATTATTATACTTTAAGTTCTAGGGTACATGTGCACAATGTGCAGGTTTGTTACATATGTATACATGTGCCATGTTGGTGTGCTACACTCATTAACTCCTCATTTACATTAGGTATATCTCCTAATGCTATCCCTCCCCCCTCCCCCCACCCCATGACAGGCCCCAATGTGTGATGTTTCCCTTCCTGTGTCCAAGTGTTCTCATTGTTCAATTCCCACTTATGAGAACATGCGGTGTTTGGTTTTTTGTCCTTACAATAGTTTGCTAAGAATGGGTTTCTGGCTTCATCCATGTCCCTACAAAGGACATGAACTCATCCTTTTTTATGGCTGCATAGTATTCCATGGTGTATATGTGCCACATTTTCTTAATCCAGTCTATCATTGATGGACATTTGGGTTGGTTCCAAGTCTTTGCTATTGTGAATAGTGCCACAATAAACATACGTATGCATGTGTCTTTATAGCAGCATGATTTATAATCTTTTGGGTATATACCAGGTAATGGGATAGCTGGGTCAAATGGTATTTCTAGTTCTAGATCCTTGAGGAATCGCCACATTGTCTTCCACAATGGTTGAACTAGTTTACAGTCCCACCAACAGTGTAAAAGTGTTCCTATTTCTCCACATCCTCTCCAGCACGTTGTTTCCTGATTTTTTAATGATCACCATTCTAACTGATGTGAGATGGTATGTCATTGTGGTTTTGATTTGCATTTCTCTGATGGCCAGTTGATGATGAGCATTTTTCCATGTGTCTGTTGGCTGCATATATGTCTGTTGGCTGCATAAATGTCTTCTTTTGAGAAGTGTCTGTTCATATCCTTCGCCCACTTTTTGATGGGGTTGTTTTTTTCTTGTAAATTTGAGTTCGTTGTAGATTCTGGATATTAGCCCTTTGTCAGATGAGTAGATTGCAAAAATTTTCTCCCATTCTGTAGGTTGCCTGTTCACTCTGATGGTAGTTTCTTTTGCTGTGTAGAAGCTCTTTAGTTTAATTAGATCCCATTTGTCAATTTTGGCTTTTGTTGCCATTGCTTTTGGTGTTTTAGATGTGAAGTCTTTGCCCATGCCTATGTCCTGAATGGTATTGCCTAGGTTTTCTTCTAGGGTTTTTATGGTTTTAGGTCTAACATTTAAGTCTTTAGTCCATCTTGAATTAATTTTTGTATAAGGTGTAACGAAGGGATCCAGTTTCAGCTTTCTACATATGGCTAGCCAGTTTTCCCAGCACCATTTATTAAATAAGGATTCCTTTCCCCATTTCATGTTATTGTCAGGTTTGTCAAAGATCAGATGGTTGTAGATATGTGGCATTATTTCTGAGGGCTTTGTTCTGTTCCATTAGTCTATATCTCTGTTTTGGTACCAGTACCATGCTGTTTTGGTTACTGTAGCCTTGTAGTATAGTTTGAAGTCAGGTAGTGTGATTCCTCCAGCTTTGTTCTTTTGGCTTAGGATTGGCTTGGCAATATGGGCCCTTTTTTGGTTCCATATGAACTTTAGTTTTTTTCTAATTCTGTGAAGAAAGTCATTGGTAGCTTGATGGGGATGGCATTGAATGTATAAATTACCTTGGGCAGTATGGCCATTTTCATGATATTGATTCTTCCTACCCATGAGCATGGAATGTTCTTCCATTTGTGTTCTCTTTTATTTCATTGAGCAGTGGTTTGTAGTTCTCCTTGAAGAGGTCCTTCACATCCCTTGTAAGTTGGATTCCTAGGTATTTTATTGTCTTTGAAGCAATTGTGAATGGGAGTTCACTCATGATTTGGCTCTCTGTCTGTTATTTGTGTATAAGAATGCTTGTGATTTTTGCATATTGATTTTGTATCCTGAGACTTTGCTGAAGTTGCTTATCAGCTTGAGGAGATTTTGGGCTGAGACGATGGGGTTTTCTAAATATACAATCATGTCATCTGCAAACAGGGACAATTTGACTTCCTCTTTTCCTAATTGAATACCCTTTCTTTCTTTCTCCTGCCTGATTGCCCTGGCCAGAATTTCCAACACTATGTTGAATAGGAGTGGTGAGAGAGGGCATCCCTGTCTTGTGCCAGTTTTCAAAGGGAATGCTTCCAGTTTTTGTCCATTCAGTATGATATTGGCTGTGGGTTTGTCATAAATAGCTATTATTTTGAGATATGTCCCATCAATACCTAATTTATTGAGAGTTTTTAGCATGAAGGGCTGTTGAATTTTTGTCAACGGCCTTTTCTGCATCTATTGAGATAATCATGTGGTTTTTGTCTTTGGTTCTGCTTATATGCTGGATTACATTTATTGATTTGCATATGTTGAACCAGCCTTGCATCCCAGGGATGAAGCCCACTTGATCATGGGTAGATAAACTTTTTGATGTGCTGCTGGTTTCAGTTTGCCAGTATTTTATCTTCTCTCATTCTTTTGAATCTGGTTCAGTCAGAACTTGCTCCCATTATTCTGTGAATACTATTCTTGTGAAGATTACCAGTAATCGCCATTTTTAATTTAGGAAGCACCATTTAGGCCGAGCATGGTGGCTCACACCTGTAATCCCACCACTTTGGGAGGCCAAGGCAGGGGGATCACCTACAGGCAGAAGTTCAAGACCTGAAGGGGTGGCCTGCCCGTCCATACCTGTGGGTGTTTCTCGTCAGGTGGAATGAGAGACTGAGAAAAGAAAGAGACAAAGTATAGAGAAAGAAAAGTGGGCCCAGGGGACCAGTGCTTACTGGTCTCTGAGTTCCCTCAGTATTTATTGATCATTATCTCTACCATCTCGGAGAGGGGGATGTGGCAGGACAATAGGGTAATAGTGGGGAGAGGGTCAGCAGGAAAACATGTAAACAAAGGTCTGTGTCATAAACAAGGTTAAGAAAAGGTGCTGTGCCTTGATGTGCATGTATACAAACATCTCGGTGCATTAAAGAGCAGTATTACCGCTAGCATGTCTCACCTCCAGCCCTAAGGCGGTTTTCTCCTATCTCAGTAAATAGAACATACAATTGGGTTTTACACTGAGACATTCTATTGCCCAGGGATGAGCAGGAGACAGATGCCTTCCTCTTATCTCAACTGCAAAGAGGCCTTCCTCTTTTACTAATCCTCCTCAGCACAGACCCTTTACGGGTGTTGGGCTGGGGGTGTCGGGCTGGGGGACAGTCAGGTCTTACCCTTCCTACGAGGCCATATCTCAGGCTATCACATGGGGAGAAATCTTGGACAATACCTGGCTTTCCTAGGCAGAGGTCCCTGTGGCCTTCCGCAGTGTATTGTGTTGGGTACTTGAGATTAGAGAATGGTGATGACTTTTAACAAGCATACTGCCTTCAAGCACTTTTTTTTTTTAACAAAGTACATCCTGCATAGCCCTTTGGTAAATCCATTAAACCTTGAGTCAACACAGCACATGTCTCTGCAACCACAGGGTTGGGGCCAGGGTTACAGATTAACAGCATCTCAAGGCAGAAGAATTTTTCTTGGTACAGAACAAAATGGAGTCTCATGTCTACTTCTTTCTACACAGACACAGTAACAGTCTGATCTCTCTTTTCCCCACATTTCCCCCTTTTCTTTTGGACAAAACCGCCATCGTCATCATGGCCCGTTCTCGATGGTCGCTGTCTCTTCAGAGCTGTTGGGTACACCTGCAGACTAACAACAGACAGAACAGGCACACAAGGATTAATATAAAATTTACAATAGTAGAACTTCCGATGGTCTTAACCCAAGTGACAGGGTTAAGATTTGTGAGACCATCAGCAACTCCGCGATTGCCTCAGTTCCTGGTACCAAATTTAAATGGGCTTTTGATCCTTCAAAAATTTGCTCTTTTAATTTGGAAATGTCTAAAGTGAGATTATCTTTTCTTCCCTGTACAGTGATGCTCAGACTCATTATAAACTCCAGGTGTAATACAAAAATCTGACGTATTCCAGTATCACCGTAACTGGAAATGATGTTCTAAGCTCATGAGCCTATCTCCCATATCTCCCATCCAAATGACAGTTTGTCTAAGATCATTAATTTGATTTGCCAATTTTTGATCAATACCAGATTGTGAATTCCACCATCTTGTAGAATTCTTTTGCTAATCATTAACAAAGTTTACTGTCTGAACAGAAGAGTGCAATACAACTCCTGCCACAGTGGCTGTAGTTGTGACTGCAATTAATCCCATAATCACTGAAATTAAAGTAAAAGTGAATCTTTTGGATCTATTTAAAACGCCTTTTAATACTTCAGTCAAAATATGGATGGATGGCGAGGCCTCCCACAGTTGGTCCTTGGACATAGGGATCCACACGCCTTCCCTTGCTCTCACTAGCAGAATACTGTGCTGCCAATTGAAAGTTGAATCAATGCAAGTGAACAATCTGCAATTTTCACAGGTTATAATTTGGGAGTCTGGTTTAATAACTATATTTCCTACAACTAGCATATAAGGGCACTTTACACAACCTTGTAAAGGAACCGTTAGACTGGAATTTAGGTCGTTAGTATAAAATGGCTTACGATCTCATTTCTGTAGCTTGATTTCCAGACCAAATTCTAATGCAGTATGAGGCCACAGTAAGCCTCCATAATTCTGGATGTTCAGGACCAGAAACAAGACCTATTATTTTTGATCTTGGAGTAGAGATTCTTTTTTCTCCCCATTCCCAAGGGTAGAAAGACTGTAATTTTTTGTGCTTATGTTTGTCTAAACTTTCTGTTAAGTCACTATCAACAGTTGGACTCACTTGTGCACTGGAACACGATTGAGTTTGTCCTGTGCAATTGTGGTAGAATTGACCTCGAGGTGCCCAATCTATAATAGTTCCAAATTCACCACACTATTGGCCACACATTCTTCCCAAACTAAAACTTCTGTGTCTTTTGATCCTTTGGGAATTTCCTTGGGGCAAGGTTTCCCTTTAGGCCTAAATTTTAATGATCTTTGATAAGAAAAGTCCTGTAAATAATTTACTGTGGCCTGAGTGACATTCCGCTTACCATGTGATAAGTTAGTCTACTGGTGGTACTGACAGTAGGTTCTTCTACCAACCAATTTTGGATTGTAGGCATTAAACATCCTGGTGTTCTCCCTAGGCAAATAGGAGGATAACGATACCCAGTGGAAATATTTATCATCATTCCTTCTTCCTCAGGTTTGGCAGGGCAGTGATCATCTGTGGGGCCAGGTACCCATACGCTATTATTAACATATACTTCAATAGGATTATCCATCCATGTGACTGCCCGAATTAAGGGCGGGAAAGGCACATAGGCCCAGTAGGTATAATTAGCTGCAGCTGCTGCTCCTACAGGCATGGGGAGACTTACCACCATTGATACAATCATCAAAGCTGCAAGCAGCATACTCTCTGGAGTTTGTGTCACCTTTGTATTCTCAAGGCCTTTTTTAGCTAACTGTGTCAGCTTCTTTAATTGTGCCCAAGTCGGCGGCTCTGCCTTCTTGGTGAATGGCAACTTCATCTATACTTCTGACATCACCATTTTCTCTTGTGAGTTGATGGTGCTCGATTGCGGTGTTTGTTTCTGTCTCCGTGGAGGTGCTTTTCTTTGCATCTCCAATGGGTTCATTGTAGAACTTCAAATGTCTAGTTGGTATCCAAACAGGAAGCTGATTTTCTCCTGGTGAAACACAAGCAAAACCTCTCCTCCATGTTACCACCTTCCCTCTTTCCCATGTCTTATTTTTGTTGTCTTTCTACCAAATCAGTTTTCCTTCATGTGGGCTATTCTTTTTACCAGTAAGATGTTGTTCTGCAGGAGTAGTAGTCTGATTTCTATAAATGTTTAAAAAATTTAAAGTATAGAGTGCTAGATTAAGTTGCATCTGAGGAGTGGTACATTCCTTACTGTCTCCCCCTTCTTTTTGTTTAACTAATTGAGTTTTGAGTGTTCTATTAGTTCTTTCAACTATGGCTTGTCCTTGGGAATTATAGGGAATTCCTGTTGTATGTGTAGTTTTCCACTAATTTAAGAATTTTTGGAAAGCTTTACTACAGTATCCTGGTCCATTGTTAGTTTTAATTTTTTCTGGAACTCCCATTACAGCAAAATAAGATAATAAATGTTTTTTAACATGAGAAGTACTTTCTCCTGTCTGGCAGGTTGCCCATATGAAATGTGAGTAAGTATCAACTGTTACATGAACACATGATAACCTTCCAAATGAAGGTACATGTGTGACATCTATTTGTCATAACGCATTAGGACACAGACCTCTGGGATTAACTCCTGCCTCTTGAGTGGGCAGGTGCAGGACTTGACACTGGGTGCAATGTTGTACAATATTTTTTCCTGTTTCTAGGTGACATCAAATTTGTTTTTTAATCCTGCTGCATTTACATGAGTCAAAGCATGAACTTCTTGTGCTTTTATGAATGCAGATGATACCAGTAAGTCAGCTTGTTCATTTGCTTTAGTTAAAGGCCCTGGTAAATTAGTGTGTGCTCAAATATGAGTAATATAAAATGGGAAATTTCTTTTTCTTACAATTTGTTGTAATAAATTGAACAGCTGGTTTAACTAATCATCCATGCTATATTTAATTAGAGCTGTCTTAACATCCTTCGTGGCCTGTACTACATATGCAGAATCGGATACAATATTAAATAGGTTCATTAAAATCTTGCAACACTGTAGTGACTGTAACCAACTCTGCTCTTTGAGCCGATTGATATTGAGTTTTGGTTACTTGCTCTTTTGGCCCTGTGTAAGCTGCTTTTCCATTGTTGGAACCATCAGTATATACTGTCAGAGCATTTTCTAAAGGTTCATGACTGGTAATTTTAGGTAAAATCCAAGTAGTCAATTTTAAAAACTGGAGGATTTTTGGTTTTGGGTAATGATTATCAGTAATTCCCACACAATCAGCAAGACCAATCTGCCATGCACCAGAATTGATAAAGGCTTGTCTAACTTGTTCCTTGGTTAAAGGGACAACTATTTTGTCTGGGTCATTTCCACACAATTTTATTATTTGTAATCTTGCCTGACCAATTAATGTAGCTATTTGGTCCAAGTACAATGTAAAAGTCTTAATTGTACTGTGAGGAAGGAATGACCACTCCACAAGATCAGTATTTTGAACAATGATGCCTGTTGGAGAATGTGCAGTAGCAAAAACCAAAAGTTGGAGTGGGGCTAAGGGATCTATTCTATTTATTTGCACTGACTGAAATTTTTCTTCCACTAATTTAGTTTCTTTTGTTGCCTCTGGGGTTAATATTCTTTTACTATTTAAGTCTGGGTCTCCTCTTAAGATAGAGAACAAATTTGACATGGCATAAGTAGGAATGCCTAGAGTTGGCCAAATCCAATTAATATCTCCTAGCAATTTTTGAAAATCATTTAATGTTTTTAATGTGGCTTTTCTTATTTCTATTTTTTGTGGCTTAATTTTTTTATTTTCTATCTGCATCCCCAAATAATGAAAAGGAGTAGAGGTTTGAATCTTATCAGATGCTGTTGCCAGTCCTGCATTGGCAACCTCTGCTTGCAGAACTGTGTGTAACAGTCAATTAATTTGTCTCTCATTTCTGCAGCACATAAAATATCAACATACTGAAAGATATAACAGTCTGAAAACTTATCTCTAACTGGTTGAAGAGCTTGACCTACGAAAGTCTGACAAATAGTTGGACTATTAAGCATTCCCTGAGGTAATACTTTCCACTGAAACCTGGTGGCTGGTTCTTTATTATTTATGGCTGGTATAGTAAAGGCAAATTTTTCACAATCCTGCTCCGCCAGAGGAATGGTAAAAAAGCAGTCCTTCAGATCAATTATAATTAAAGGCCAGTCTTTTGGGATCATGGCCGGAGAGGGCAACCCCGGTTGGAGATGCCCCATGGATTGAATTAAGGCATTTACGGCCCTTAAGTCAGTTAACATACGCCATCTGCTGGATTTTTTCTGAATTACAAACACAGGAGAATTCCAAGGCGAGAATGAAGGCTCAATATGTCCGTTTTCTAATTGTTCCTTTGCCAATAAATGTAAAGCCTCAAGTTTTTGTTTTGGTAGCGGCCACTGATCTACCCATACAGGTTTTTCTGTTTTCCAAGTTAATGGAATGGGTTTAGGAGGCTCTACAGTGGCCGCCCCTAAAAAGGATACCCTATTGCTTTTCTTTCTTGATTTTCCTCGGTCTCGATTGGGACTTTAATGCCATTTTCATTTTTTCCTAGTCCCTTTCCTAGTATGTATCCCATCTTAGTCATGATTTTTTGACTCGTGGGGCTGTATAATGGAGCGGGCATAGTGATTTCCACACCCCGTTGTGATAAATCTTGACCCCACAGATTAACAGGAATTGAAGTAATCATTGGTTGAACAGTACTTTCTTGATTATCTGGCCCTAAAAAATTAAAATCATAGTACTTTGATATACTTCTGAGGCACTGCCTAAGCCGACAAGTCCTGTAACAGCCTTTTGTTTAGGCCAATTTTTTGGCCACTGATTTAAAGCAATGGTAAGAGACATCTGCTCCAGTGTCTACTAACCCTTCAAACTGTTTTCCTTGACTAATGGCCTTACACACAGGTCTGCTCTCTGAGACCTGACTTGCCCAATATGCAGCCTTTCCTGCTGGATCAGTGCTTCCAAACCCTCCTGTTCTTTTTATCTCACTGTTTTCAACCTTAATATAAGGCAGGAATAATAATTGAGCAATCCTGTCTCCTGGACTGGCATTCCAAGGAATTGAGGAGCTAATAACCAATTGAATTTCGCCTTTATAGTCTGAATCAACCACACCAGTATGAATTTGAACTCCCTTTAGATTTAGACTCAATCTTCCTAAGATTAGTCCTACAGTCCCCTCAGGCAGTGGACCATATATCCCTGTGGGGATTTTTTGTGGGGGCTCCCCTGGAAGCAGAAAGACTGTTTGTATAGTACACAAATCTACTGGTGCACTGCTGCTTGTGGCCAGAGACAATTGCTGTATTGTGGTAACTGGCCCATTCCCCGAGGCACTTGTGACAGTGGGGGTTGTTGTCCCTGAAAACCCTGAGGAACAAAGGGCTGAATTGGGAATGCCCCAGTTTGTTGCGGGGCCTGAGGCTGGCCCCTCTTCTCGTTTCCCAACAACGGTTGCCCATTTTTATCAAATTTAGAACGACATTGATTAGCCCAATGTTTTCCTTTTTTACATCTTGGACATAAGTCAGGTGGCTATTTATCTGTTGTTGTAGTAGTTTGAATAGTTATATTTTGTTTATTTGAAGCTGGGCAATTCTCTTTTAGATGACCAATTTGTCCACAATTAGAACATTTTCCCCTAAATGTTCTAACTTGTCCTCCTAAAGCAACTCCCATTATTGCTTAAGCCATAAGCATAGCTTTATGCATAGCTCCTCCAATTCTATCACAGGCTTTTACGTACTCTGAGATTACATATGATCCTGCCTGGACCTTTCCTTTTAATGGCTTAATGGCTGATTGACACTCAGGATTGGCATTTTCATATGCCATCAACTCCACTATGACCTTATGGGCATTCTCATCGGTAACTGACTTTTCAGCAGCATCTTGGAGCCTTGCCACAAAATCAGGGTAGGGCTCTTTAGAGCCTCGTGTTACTGTATTGAATGAGGGGCAGGCGGTTCCTGGGTCTTGGATTTTTTCCCAGGCTCTAAGGCAGATAGGTCTAACTTGCTCAATGGCCTCATTTTACATTATTGCTTGTTGATTAGTAGTGCTCCAATTTTGACCTGTTCCTAATAGTTGATCTGCATCTATGTTAACTGGAGGATTGGCAGCCCTATTTTTTCGGACCTGTTCTTGTGCCCCATCAATCCACCAAGTCTTAAATTGTAAAAATTGAGAGGGTGAGAGTGATGATATGGCCAAAATCTCCCAATCATAAGGAATGAGTCTATGTCCATGAGCAATGGAATCTAATAATGTCCTCATATAAGGGGAATTGAGTCCATACTGTTTTACTCCCTCTTTCGTATCTTTTAGCATTTTTATAGAAAAGGACTCATATCTGGCCTCAGCTAGGGGAGGTGCTCCCTCTTGGGCCTCTTCTTCAGGTGGTGTCGGTTCTAATATTACTGGGAATTACCACGCCTCAATATCTCCTTGTTTTCTTGCCTTATCAATAATTTTATGTAATGCACTACCCTGTCCACTAGGTGGTGGTGTAGGATTAAGTCTCATAGTGGGCGGCTGAGGATATAGCGCCCTGCCCTGTGGTGCTGGAAACATTCCTGGCTGTCCATACTGACTTTCTGGGGAGGGCTGATCCTGAAGTTTGGCTGGCGGCCAGTATCGATAGGCTACTGGCGGTTGGGCCTTATTTTCCACCGGCTGATATTGTGGATACTGTATTTGGATTGGCATTGCCGTGACAGAGACTCTTATCTTTTTCTATTTGATATTCTTTTTGGGTTTGTACTTGTCTAACCTGCATTTGAGGTTGTAATGTTACAGGCATCTGAACTTCTGGGAGAGGAGTTGGCCATCGTGATTTAGACTCTGATGGCCCCACTAATTCTGGACCTTTTTCTTCTAATTTTAACATTTCAGGATATATCACTTCCTGTAATTGATTATAGTCAACATTTTGCATTGACCGAGCCATTACCGGCTCTGCTACATATAGGTTCTTCCGAGCGCATAAGCTTACCGCAAGGCTGACCATAGACGTACTCAGGAATCTCTTGTTGACTTGTCCTCAATGACCATCTCGAGTGTACCTTCACCCTAGAGAAAAGCATCTACGTTGGGCACCAGATGAAGGGGTGGCCTCCCCTCCACACGTGGGTGTTTCTCGTCAGGTGGAACGAGAGACTTGAGAAAAGAAAGAGACACAGAGATAAAGTATAGAGAAAGAAAAGTGGGCCTAGGGGACTGGCGCTCACCATATGGAGGACCCACACCAGCACTGGTCTCTGAGTTCCCTCAGTATTTATTGATCATTTTCTCTACCTTCTCGGAGAAGGGGATGTGGCAGGACAATAGGGTACTAGTGGGGAGAGGGTCAGCAGGAAAACGTGAACAGAGGTCTCTGTGTCATAAATAAGTTTAAGAAAAGGTGCTGTGCCTTGATGTGCACTTATACAAACATTTCGGTGCATTAAAGAGCAATATTGCCGCTAGCACGTCTCACCTCCAGCCCTAAGGCAGTTTTCTCCTATCTCAGTAAATAGAACATACAATTGGGTTTTACACTGAGACATTCTATTGCCCAGGGACAAGCAGGAGACAGATGCCTTCCTCTTATTTCAACTGCAAAGAGACCTTCCTCTTTTACTAATCCTCCTCAGCACAGACCCTTTACGGGTGTCGGGCTGGGGGCGGTCAGGTCTTTCCCTTCCCACGAGGCCATATCTCAGGCTATCACATGGGGAGAAACCTTGGACAATACCTGGCTTTCCCAGGCAGAGGTCCCTGTGGACTTCCGCAGTGTATTGTGTCCCTGGATACTTGAGATTAGAGAATGGTGATGACTTTTAACAAGCATGCTGCCTTCAAGCACTTTTTTAACAAAGCACATTCTGCATAGCCCCAAATCCATTAAACCTTGAGTCAACACATGTTTCTGCGAGCATGGGGTTGGGGCTAGGGTTGCAGATTAACAGCATCTCAAGGCAGAAGAATTTTTCTTAGTACAGAACAAAATGGAGTCTCTCATGTCTACTTCTTTCTACACAGACACAGTAACAGTCTGATCTCTCTTTCTTTTCCCCACAGAGACCAGCTTGGCCAACACGGTGAAACCCTGTCTCTACTAAAAATACAAAAAAATTTAGCCAGGCGTGATGGCACATGCATGGATTCTCAGCTACTTGGGAGCTGAGGCAAGAAAATCACTTGAATCCGGGAGGTGGAGGTTGCAGTGAGCTGAGATCATACCACTGCACTTCAGCCTGGGCAACAGAGCAGGACTCTGTCTCAAAAAAAAAAAAAAAAAAAAAAGAATGCACCATTTTGCCTCATCTCTCAGCATTTGACATAACTGATCATTCCTTCTTAAAACACTTTTTTCGCGTGGCCTCTGGGGTTCCGTGCTCTCTTAATTTTTCTCCTTCCTCACTGGCTATGCCTTCTCAGTCTCCATTGCTGTTTCCTTCTCATCTACCTGAAGTGACCCAGGGTTCAATCCTCAAACTTCCCTTTTTCATCCTTCCCCTTCTGTTTTGTATATAAAGGTACGCCCTGGGTGACCTTATCAAACTCTTGTAGCTTTAAATGTTATTTCGTGATGACTTTCAAACATATCTGTAATCCAAACACCTCCCTAGAATCACATACTTGCACATATGTGTCTATTGAACATCTTCATTTGCTATCTAGCAGTTCAAAACCAGACTTTTCACATTCCCTCCCAGGTCTGCCCCTATCACAGTGAGGAGTTCTCAGTAAGTAGCACTTCCATTGTTCCAACCTTTCAGGCAAAACATGCATAGTCTTCCTTGTCTTCTCTTTTCATGTTACATGTCCATTCCACCAACAAATCCTCTTTAGTATACCTTCAAAATATATCCACTATCTAATGATACCTCACTTCCGCCACCCTTACCTCCACGATCATCTGGTCTGAGCCAGGTGGATTATTGTTGTAGCCACCTAATTTCTATCCATGTAGCTTCTGCACTTTCCCATTAACTATCTTTGTATTTACTAATTTTGGCTCCCCAACTCAGAGTAAAAGTCAATTTTTAAAAAATGGCCCAGACTGAGGTCAGATGGATTTTTTCCTGTCTGAACTTTAGGCCTTGAATAGGTTCCAATTTTGTAAAGTGGTTTATTTCTAATCCCTGCCCTTTTGTGGGTGAAGGCCTTGTCTCTTGAATTTTTTCAGAACACCAAGATACAACCTTAGGCTATTGAAGCCAGCAAATGTCCCAAGGGTAGCTCTAACTTCAGAGCATGTTCACCTCTCCAGTTTCTGGCTTTCACTTCATTGCTTGATCTTATTTTCTTTTACTTTTTTTTTTTTTTTTTTGAGATGGAGTCTTGCTCTATCACCCAGGCTGGAGTGCAGGGTGCAATCTTGGCTCACTGCAACCTCCACCTCCTGGGTTCAAGTGATTCTCCTGCCTCAGCCTCCCAAGTAGCTGGGACTACAGGTGCATGCCACCATGCCCAGCTAATTTGTGTGTGTGTGTGTGTATTTTTAGTAGAGACGGGGTTTCACGAGTGTTAGCCAAGATGGTCTCAATCTCCTGACCTCGTGATCCACCCACCTCAGCCTTTCAAAGTGCTGGTATTACAGGCGTGAGCCACTGCACCCAGCCTTAATCTTGTCTATATTTTTAAAAGGATGTTTGTCATATTTTACCCACCATTTATTGGTGTTTGTTAGGAAATCTGATATACCATTCAGATACCAACTGTATCCACCTACTATCACAGTCATAATATACAACAGTTCTATTAACCATCCCTAAATTCCCTCATGCTTTCTTGTCAACCCCTCCCCTTTCACCATTCCCAGCCTATGAAAAACTACTCACCAAATTCCATCCCTATAGTTTTGCTTTGTCAAGAATGTCATATAAATAGAATCAAAATATGGCTTTTTTCACTTAGCAAAATATATTTAAGATTTATCCATATTGTTGCATGGATCAATTTGTTTCTGTTATTGTTGAGTAATGTTGCATGAATCAATACTTTGTTTCTCTTATTGCTGAGTAATGTTCCAGTATCTGGAGGTGCCAAAGTTTGCTGATTCATTCGCCTTCTGAGGGACATCTGGTGTTCCAGTTTGGAGCACTTCTGAATAAAGCTGTTATAATCTTTGACATATTGATGTTTGTGTGAGCATAAGTGTGAATACTAATGTGACCACTGTATCATATGCTAAATGTATGTTTAACATTATAAGAAACTACCACATTCTTTCTTACCATAGTTACAGCGTTTTGCACTCTCAGCAACAGTATTTGAGAATTTTTGTGTTCTGTTTCTTGATCTGTATTTCTAACTGAGATATTCTTTATCACTGCAGACTCCTTCCCTTATATTGGATAATTGCCTTTTTTTTCTTTTTCTTTTTTCTTTTTTTTGAGCCGGAGTCTCACTCTGTTACCCAGGCTGGCTGGCTTGCTAGTGGTGAGATCTTGGCTCACCGTAACCTCTGCCTCCCTGGTTCAAGTGATTCTCCTGTCTCAGCCTCCCAAGTAATTGGGATTACAGGCGCCTGCCAACACACCCAGCTGATTTTGTATTTTCTTTTTTTTGAGACAAAGTCTTGCACTGTCACCCAGGCTTGAGTGCAGTGGTGTGATCTCAGCTCATTGCAACCTCTGCCTCCCAAGTTCAAGCGATTCTCCTGCATCAGCCTCCGGAGTAGCTGGGATTACAGGCACCCACCACCATGCCTGGCTAATTTTTTGTATTTTTAGTAGAGACAGGTTTCATCATGTTGGCCAGGTTGGTCTCGAACTCCTGACCTCAAATGATCCACCTGCCTTGGCCTCCCAAATTGCTGGGATTACAGGCATGAGCCACTGTTCCTGGCCTGAATAATTGCCTTTTTTCTTTCCAACATTCCATGAGATTATAGAACGCTTTCATTATGTTTTAGACCTGTAGTAGTGCCTGGGAGCTCTAGGATATGTTCTTCCCAGAACACACAGAATTGTCCTTGAATAGACAAGTAAATAAGAGAAGACATGAGGCAAAGCATGAAGAAACAAAGGAAACTATGAACTAAGGATAAGTAAACAAAAGCAACTTAGTATCCTATTTGAAAGGGATAGGGAGAGCTAAAGAAGAGCAATTGGAGAGGCATGTAGGATCATAGATTTAGTATGGAGGTGCTTTTGTTTCTATCTATAAGGAAGTTATAGGGAAACCACCGATCACTGGTTCCTAGGCATATATACCAGTAGGGTGGTATGAAGGGCTGATTACAGAGGAACAGGACAAGGGTATTTTGGAGTGACAGAAGTATGATGGTGGGTGGATACATTATTTGAGTCCTTATAAGTCAAAGTTTCTTTTGTTTTTTCCCCTGTTTTTCATTCACCTGGTTTTTATTGAGTGCTAGACATCACAAAGAAAAGTTACAAGATTTCAGTCCTTGGATAACATTATACAAAATCCAATAAAGATTTAAGTTTGCTATGGCAAGCAGTATTGAATCACCTTAATCCAAATGTTTGAATTTGAGCTGATTCAATGATGATTCAGACTTCAGACTCTGTCCAGATCGGTCTACTGTTTCTCCTTTATTCCTCAGTATAGCCCTCAGGGTTCCCAACCCAAAGTATAAAGAATTTATGGCAGGCCCTGTCCTCCAGTTATTGTTGCCCAGCCCTGTGACACAGTCCAAAACACTGTTTAGTTTCTCCCCCTGTTAGCTTTTTCTAGAATTATAAGACTTCTCTAAGTGGAAATGTGGACCCAAATGTTGGGCTTATCTCTTTGACTTTTCATATTTTTCAATTTTTAGCCACCCACTCTTTATTCTTATGTAAACACTCCAGTCCCTTCACTCAGGTGCCTTTTATAATTTGTTTAATTTGTATAATTGCTATCATTTAGAAAGTTGGTGTAAATTACCTAAATTACCAGAAATGAATGTTTAAGATTTAGGGATTGAAAATTAAATTGAGACCTGAAGAATGAGAAAGAGCATTTGTATAGTCTCATCCAGAGCAGTCCAAAGAAATGGAATAGGCTCTGGCTAGCTTTTAATTGAAAAAGGTCTGTGACTTTTTCAGAGTTGAAAGGAAGCTAGTTTTTCTGGCAAATAAGGAGCAAAGCTGAGAAGGCTGAACAGATACATAAGCAAGGACAAGATCATAGAAGGGGAAATGAGTCAAAGTCATTGAAGAGTTTGGATTTTATATTGTTTAACATGGAAGCTACTAAAAAGTATTAAGCAGATAAAGAAAATCATGATCTGAATCTGAATCAGTTAATAGGAAGGATTAAAAGTACAGATCTCCAGGATCTTTTTCTGATTCACTAGCAGTTAGTCTGGTGTAATGTTGGACAGCTATAATTTTAACATGCTCCCCAGGTGATTTTGATCCCCACCAGAGCTTGAGTACTCACTTTAAAATCTTTCTTAATCTCTTCCCTTATCTTCTCAGGTGAGTTTTCATTATTCTCTAATCTCTCAGATGCCCCTTACATATATTAATACATGAGATCCTTCTAAGCTAATTTTTTAAATTCTATATAGGAACATTACTGTACCATGAAATCAGTGTAGTGGGGTTTGTCTGTGTGTGTATGAGAGAGAGAAATTGAAAAAAATAGAAATGTTGCAGAATAGAACAGAAAGCAGGGAAGATACTGTTTTATGAAAGTGTGTATATATAGTAGGTTGTGATGTGAAAGGTAGGTATCATTATGGGTCATAATATTTGAAACAAACTCATGCATGTCTGTTATTTCTTATGGGCATTATTTTCCTATTATTTGTCTTTGCTATAGAAGTTATATTTCTCAATTTTTTTATTCTCTCTTATCTTTCAGACTTGCCTTCAAGGTGTGCAAGTAAGGACTTATCTCCAGAAAAGAACACTTACGAAACACAATTATCCCAATGGGAAATGAGTGACAGACTTGAAAACTGTGATCTTGAAGAGTCCAATTCCAGGGATTATTTGGAAGCCAAAGGCAAGAGGGAGAAGCAACAAGAAAATCAGAAGGAATATTTCAGGCAAGGGATGATCATATATGACAAAATGTCCATTTTCAACCAGCATACTTACTTATCTCAACATTCAAGATGTCATTCTACTGAGAAACCCTATAAATGTAAGGAATGTGGGAAAGCCTTCAGACGAGCCTCACACCTAACACAACATCAAAGTATTCATACTGGTGAAAAACCTTATGAATGTAAGCAATGCGGGAAGGCCTTTAGTCGTGATTCACAACTCAGTCTTCATCAGAGACTTCATACTGGTGAGAAACCCTATGCATGTAAGGAATGTGGGAAGGCCTTTACTCAAAGCTCACAACTTATTTTACATCATAGAATTCATACTGGTGAAAAACCATATAAATGTGAAGAATGTGGAAAAGCCTTTATTCGTAGCTCACAACTTACCCGACATCAAAAAGTTCATACTGGTGAGAAACCTTATGAATGTAAAGAATGTGGGAAGGCCTTTACTCAGAATTCACAACTTACACTACACCAGAGACTTCATACTGGTGAGAAGCTCTATGAATGTAAAGAATGTAGGAAGGTCTTTACTCAGCTCTCACAACTTATTCTGCATAAGAGAATTCATACTGGTGAGAAACCCTATGAATGTAAGGAATGTGGAAAAGCTTTTATTTGTGGCTCACAGCTTTCTCAACATCAGAAAATTCATAATGGTGAAAAACCATATGAATGTAAGGAATGTGGAAAGGCCTTTATTCGGGGCTCACTACTGATGCAACATCAGAGGATTCATACTGGTGAAAAACCCTATAAATGCGAAGAATGTGGGAAGGCCTTTATCCGTGGCTCACAACTTACTCAACACCAGAGAATTCACACCAATGAAAAGCCCTATGAATGTAAGGAATGTGGAAAGATGTTTAGTCATGGCTCACAACTTACTCAACATCAGAGAATACATACTGGTGAGAAACCCTATCAATGTAAGGAATGTGGAAAGGCGTTTAATCGTGGCTCACTCCTTACACGACACCAGAGGATTCATACTGGTGAGAAACCCTATGAGTGTAAAGAATGTGGAAAAACCTTTAGTCGTGGCTCAGAGCTTACTCAACATGAGCGAATTCACACGGGTGAGAAACCCTATGAATGTAAGGAATGTGGGAAATCTTTTATTCGTGGCTCACAGCTTACTCAACATCAGAGAATCCATACTGGTGAGAAACCTTATGAATGTAAAGAATGTAGAATGGCCTTTACTCAGAGTTCACATCTTTCCCAACATCAAAGACTTCACACTGGTGAGAAACCCTATGTGTGTAATGAATGTGGAAAGGCCTTTGCGCGTGGCTTACTACTTATACAACATCAGAGAATTCATACTGGTGAGAAACCATATCAATGTAAGGAATGTGGGAAAGCCTTTATTCGTGGTTCACAGTTGACTCAACATCAGCGAATTCACACTGGAGAAAAACCCTATGAATGCAAGGAGTGTGGTAAGGCCTTTAGTCATGGCTCTCAGCTTACTCTACATCACAGAATCCATACTGGTGAGAAGCCCTATGAATGCAGAGAATGTAGAAAGGCCTTTACTCAGAGCTCACATCTTTCTCGGCATCAGAGAATTCATACTGGTGAGAAACCATATCGATGTAAGGAATGTGGAAAGGCCTTTACTCGTGGTTCACAGCTAACTCAACATCAGAGAATTCATATCAGTGAGAAATCTTTTGAATATAAGGAATGTGGGATTGACTTTAGTCATGGCTCGCAAGTTTACATGTGAATTGTCTGATTCTTTGAGATCACTATGAAGAGGTTCTCTGGTTGTTATCAGCAAAGAATTCTCACAGATGTGAATATGGGCACACATTTGCCTCAAATCACAGCATCAGATAATTTATGTGAGAGAAAGAAAATGTTAGTGTCATTCATATAGAAAAACCTATCATTACTGGAAACCTATTAAACATTAGCAAATCGGAGAATAGTTTTAATATAGTAAATGTAGGAAGCCCTTTAGCCATATTGAAAACAAATATCTTTTTCAACATTATCTTAGCTCCACTAGTTGATCTTTTTGTTATATGTATCATGATACTTAACCTCTACCTTGGTTTAATCATTTTAAGGTAGACCTAAGTATATTACCTTTATTATAAGATTCTTGGAAGTATTATGTAAGTTATTACATGTAAAAGCTCTTAGAATGGTGCCTTGAACATAGCATACTACAAATATTAGCTACCATTTTCACTAGTATTATTTTAGAGAATTTGCATGAGAGGAGAGTACTTATGAGTGTAATGAAAATAGGAGAGTACTTTTGACCGTAATGAATATCAACACATCCTAGATGACTTGGTTGGGGGGCACTGTATGCCATAATGAATGTGAGAAAGCTGTCATTTAAATCTCATCCATTATTGCTATAAGAGGAAATTCATACTGTTAAAAAAAAACCAGTGGATTTAATCAGTGTATTATTGAGCACAGCTGTTAGAGAAGTGGGGCAAGGTGTGAAGTGATTTTTAACAAAGTCTAAGATCCAAAGTCTAATAAATCTAGGAATTTTTTTAAAACATAAATGTATTGCTTTTGAAGTAAAATAAGAACTGATATTACAGACTATTTTGCAATGAAAAATGATGAGAGTTTGTGATACAGACTGCTTTTTTCCTACCCTATATCTATTTTCTCTTTTTTAGTAACAAATTTCTGGGCAGAAAAACTATCCCAGCCTTCCTTGCAGGTCAACAAGATAGAAGTGGTATTTATATGAGTAGGAGATTTATGAAATCCATTTTTCCTGTCTTTTTTTTCCCTGCCTACAATGTGGACATCTAAGCTGGAGCTCCGATACTCTCATGGGGACTTTGAGAATGGTATCTGGGTGTTATGGATCATGGAGCAGAAATACAGAAGGAGTCTGCAACCCTGATGACTTTGTGGAATAGCCATACTAGCTCTGGTCTGCTTGCCTCCTGTATTTCTTTAAATAAAATTAAACATCTTATTTGTTGATGCTATTGTAGTTCTGTTATTGAAAATAATAATTCTTAAGGATATAAAATTTTGTACCTGGAAGTGGGATGCTATGGGTAAAAGAAATCTCAAATGGGGTATTGACATAGGGCCACTGAGAATGAGGAACTGCCCAAATTAAGCTAGGAATTTGAAGTTTCTTGTTTTAATAGGCAGGACGTTTTGTCACTGCCTCCCACTCTTACAAGCATGCTTTATATCAGTTGATGCTATAATGTTAGAGGAAATGCTAGAAGTGATTCAGAATATGTGTGTTGCATATTTCTTGCTGCTTTCAGTAATGTCTTGTGAAAGAGATAAATTTAGAGTAGAGCTAGGCAGCCCACTAGCAGCAATTGAAAGCAATATTGCTTTGGTAAGATGTTATCTATGATGGCAGGCTCTCAGTCCTCCACCCTTAATCCACTTACAGTGATTTAATATGACAACCTGAACAAGAAATTAGACCAGTGCCAATGCATACAAAGGTAGTCTGCTAGTAAGTATGGTTATGCTTTCCTCACAGGAGCCTATTGTTCTAAAAGTAGTTATTAGGTACTTAATATATTCCAGCCACTATGTTAGGTGTTTTGGATATTTGTCAGTGAACAATTCTAACAGGAGGAGGTAATCATACACACAGAGTATGTTAGAACGTAAGTGTTAGGGGGAAAAAGGCATTCAAAAGACAGAAGGATATGATCATTTAGGTTGCTTTGGGAAATACAGTGATCAAGGTAGAACATCAAGAAGGATAGACATGAGCCAAGACTTGAAGGACTGTGGTGATTCCAGGCAGAGGAGAGAAGTCCTACAATGGGACTACACTGAAGTGTTTTAGGAAAATTGAAGTTATTGAAGAACACTGTGCAAAGGGATGGTTCCTAGAGCAGAACAGAGATAACAGCTATGTCTTGCCAAGCGTGCAAGCCATTATAAAGATACTTTATTTTGAGGGAAACACGACTGTTGAAAAAAAGAAAATCGATGGGAGGAACCAAGATGGCTGAATAGGAACAGCTCTGGTCTACAGCTCCCAGCGTGAGCGACGCAGAAGACAGGTGATTTCTGCATTCCCAACTGAGGTACCGGGTTCATCTCACTGGGGAGTGCCAGACAGGTGCAGGACAGTGGGTGCAGCACACCGTACATGAGCCAAAGCAGGGTGAGGCCTTGCCTCACCTGGGAAGTGCAAGGGGTCAGGGAATTCCCTTTCCTAGTCAAAGTGGTGACAGATGACACCTGGAAAATCGGGTCACTCCCACCCTAATACTGCGCTTTTCCAACGGTCTTAAAAAATGGCACACCAGGAGATTATATCCCACACCTGGCTCAGAGGGTCCTACGCCTATGGAGTCTCGCTCACTGCTAGCACAGCAGTCCGAGATAAAACAGCAAGGCTGGGGGAGGGGCACCCACCATTGCCGAGTTAGTTTGATGAGGTAAACAAAGCGGCTGGGAAGCTCGAACTGGGTGGAGCTCACCACAGCTCAAGGAGGCCTGCCTGCCTCTGTAGGCTCCACCTCCGGGGGCAGGGCACAGACAAAGAGCAGTAACTTCTGCAGACTTAAATGTCCCTCTCTGACAGAGTTGAAGAGACTAGTGGTTCTCCCAGCATGCAGCTTGAGATCTGAGAATGGGCAGACTGCCTCCTAAAGTGGGTCCCTGACCCCTGAGTAGCCTAACTGGGAGGCATCCCCCAGTAGGGGTGGACTGACACCTTACATGGCTGGGTACTCTTCTGAGACAAAACTTCCAGAAGAATGATCAGGCAGCAGCATCTGTGGTTCACCAATATCCGCTGTTCTGCAGCCATCACTGCTGATACCCAGGCAAACGGGGTCTGGAGTGGACCTCCAGCAAACTCCAACAGACCTGCAGCTGAGGGTCCTGTCTGTTAGAAGGAAAACTAACAAACAGAAACGACATCCACACCAAAAACCCATCTGTACATCACCATCATCAAAGACCAAAGGTAGATAAAACCACAAAGATGGGAAAAAAACAGAGCAGAAAAACTGGGAACTCTAAAAATCAAAGCGCCTCTCCTCCACCAAAGGAAGGCATCTCCTCACCAACAATGGAACAAAGCTGGAAGGACAATGACTTTGACGAGTTGACACAAGGCTTCAGACGATCAAATTACTCCGAGCTACGGGAGGAAATTCGAACCAATGGCTAAGAAGTTAAAAGCTTGGAAAAAAAATTAGACAAATGGATAACTAGAATAACCAATGCACCAAAGTCCTTAAACGACATGATGGAGCTGAAAACCAAGGAATGAGAGTTACGTGACGAATACACCAGCCTCAGTAGCCGATGCGATCAACTGGAAGAAAGGGTATCAGTGATGTAAGAAAGATGAATGAAAATGAAATGAAGCGAGAAGAGCAGTTTAGAGAAAAAAGAATAAAAACAAACGAACAAAACCTCCAAGAAATATGGGACTATGTGAAAAGACCAAATCTATGTCTCATTGGTGTACTTGAAAGTGACGGGGAGAACGGAACCAAGTAGGAAAACACTCTGCAGGATATCATACAGGAGAACTTCCCGAATCCAGCAAGGCAGACCAACATTCAGATTCAGGAAATACAGAGAACGCCACAAAGATACTCCTCGAGAAGAGCAACTCCAAGACACATAATTGTCAGATTCGCCAAAGTTGAAATGTAGGAAAAAATGTTAAGGGCGGCCAGAGAGAAAGGTCGGGTTACCCACAAAGGGAAGCCCATCAGACTAACAGCTGATCTCTCGGCAGAAACTCTACAAGCCAGAAGAGAGTGGGGGCCGATATTCAACATTCTTAAAGAAAAGAATTTTCAACCCAGAATCTCATATCCAGCCCAACTAAGCTTCATAAGTGAAGGAGAAATAAAATACTTTACAGACGAGCAAATGCTGAGTGATTTTGTCACCACCAGGCCTGCCCTAAAAGAGCTCCTGAAGGAAGCACTAAACATGGAAAGGAACAACCGGTACCAGCCACTGCAAAAACATGCCAAATTGTAAAGACCGTCGAGGCTAGGAAGAAACTGCATCAACTAACGAGCAACATAACCAGCTAACATCATAATGACAGGATCAAATCCACACATAACAATATTAACTTTAAATGTAAATGGGCTAAATGCTCCAATTAAAAGACACAGACTGGCAAATTGGATAAGGAGTCAAGACCCATCAGTGTGCTGTGTTCAGGAAGCCCATCTCACGTGCGGAGACACACCTAGGCTCAAAATAAAGGGATGGAGGAAGATCTACCAAGCAAATGGAAAACAAAAAGAAAAGGCAGGGGTTGCAAGCCTAGTCTCTGATAAAATAGACTTTAAACCAACAGAGATCAAAAGAGACAAAGAAGGCCATTACATAATGGTAAAGGGATCAATTCAACAAGAAGAGCTAACTATCCTAAATATATATGCGCCCAATACAGGAGCACCCAGATTCATAAAGCAAGTCCTTAGTGACGTACAAAGAGACTTAGACTCCCATGCGATGATAATGGGAGACTTTAACACCCCACTGTCAACATGAGACAGCTCGACGAGACAGAAAGTTAACAAGGATACCCAGGAATTGAACTCAGCTCTGCACCAACCGGACCTAATAGACATCTGCAGAACTCTCCACCCCAAATCAACAGAATATACATTCTTTTCAGCACCACACCGCACCTATTCCAAAATTGGCCACATAGTTGGAAGTAAAGCACTCAGCAAATGTAAAAGAACAGAAATTATAACAAACTCTCTCTCAGACCACAGTGCAATCAAACTAGAACTCAGGATTAAGAAAGTCACTCAAAACCACTCAACTACATGGAAACCGAACAACCTGCTCCTGAATGACTACTGGCTAAATAATGAAATGAAGGCAGAAATAAAGATGTTCTTTGAAACCAACGAGAACAAAGATACAACCTACCAGAATCTCTGGGACACATTCAAAGCAGTGTGTAGAGGGAAATTTATGGCACTAAATGCCCACAACAGAAAGCAGGAAAGATCTAAAATTGAGACCCTAACATCACAATTAAAAGAACTAGAAAAGCAAGAGCAAACACATTCAAAAGCTAGCAGAAGGCAAGAAATAACTAAGATCAGAGCAGAACTGAAGGAAACAGAGACACAAAAAACCCTTCAAAAAATTAATGAATCCAGGAGCTGGTTTTTTGAAAAGATCAACAAAATTGATAGACTGCTAGCAAGACTAATAAAGAAGAAGAGAGAAGAATCAAATAGACGCAATAAAAAATGATAAAGGGGATATCACCACCAATCCCACAGAAATACAAACTACCATCAGAGGATACTATAAACGGCTCTACACAAATACACTAGAAAATCTAGAAGAAATGGATAAATTCCTAGACACATACATCCTCCCAAGACTAAAGCAGGAAGAAGTTGAATCTCTGAATAGACCAATAACAGGCTCTGAAACTGAGGCAATAATCAATAGCTTACCAACCAAAAAGAGTCCAGGACCTGATGGATTCACAGCCAAATTCTACCAGAGGTACAAAGAGGAGCTGGTACCATTCCTTCTGAAACTATACCAATCGATAGAAAAAGAGGGAATCCTCCCTAACTCATTTTATGAAGCCAGCATCATCCTGATACCAAAGCCCGGCAGAGACACAACCAAAAAAGAGAATTTTAGACCAATATCCTTCATGATCATCCACGCAAAAATCCTCAATAAAATACTGGCAAACCGAATCCAGCAGCACATCAAAAAGCTTATCCACCATGATCAAGTGGGCTTCATCCCTGGGATGCAAGGCTGGTTCAACATACACAAATCAATAAATGTAATCCAACATATAATCACAACCAAAGACAAAAACCACATAATTATCTCAATAGATGCAGAAAAGGCCTTTGACAAAATTCAACAACTTCATGCTAAAAACTCTCAATAAATTAGGTACTGATGGGACATATCTCAAAATCATTAAGAGCTATCTATGACAAACCCACAGCCAATATCATACTGAATGGGCAAAAACTGGTAGCATTCCCTTTGAAAATGGCACAAGACAGGGATGCCCTCTCTCACCACTCCTATTCAACATAGTGTTGGAAGTTCTGGCCAGGGCAATCAGGCAGGAGAAGGAAATAAAGGGTATTCAATAAGGAAAATAGGAAGCCAAATTGTCCCTGTTTGCCGAGGACATGATTGTATATTTAGAAAACCCCATCGTCTCAGCCCAAAATCTCCTCAGGCTGATAGGCAACTTCAGCAAAGTCTCAGGATACAAAATCAATGTACAAAAATCACAAGCATTCTTGTACACCAATCACAGACAAACAGAGAGCCAAATCATGAGTGAACTCCTATTCACAATTACTTCAAAGAGAATAAAATACCTAGGAATCCAACTTACAAGGGATGTGAAGGACCTCTTCAAGGAGAACTACAAACCACTGCTCAGTGAAGTAAAAGAGGATACAAACAAATGGAAGAACATTCCATGCTCATGGGTAGGAAGAATCAATATCATGAAAATGGCCATACTGCCCAAGGTAATTTATAGATTCAATGCCATCCCCATCAAGCTACCAATGACTTTCTTCACAGAATTGGAAAATACTACTTTAAAGTTCCTATGGAACCAAAAAAGAGCCTACATTGCCAAGTCAATCCTAAGCCAAAAGAACAAAGCTGGAGGCATCACACTCCCTGACTTCAGACTATACTACAAGGCTACAGTAACCAAAACAGCATGGTACTGGTACCAAAACAGAGATATAGACCAATGGAACAGAACAGAGAGCTCAGAAATAATGCCACATATCTACAACTATCTGATCTTTGACAAACCTGACAAAAACAAGAAATGGGGAAAGGATTCCCTATTTAATAAATGGTGCTGGGAAAACTGGCTAGCCATATGTAGAAAGCTGAAACTGGATCCCTTCCTTAAACCTTATACAAAAATTAATTCAAGATGGATTAAAGACTTAAATGTTAGACCTAAAACCATAAAAACCCTAGAAGAAAACCTAGGCAATACCATTCAGGACATAGGCATGGGCAAGGACTTCATGTCTAAAACACCAAAAGCAATGGCAACAAAAGCCAAAATCGACAAATGGGATCTCATTAAACTAAAGAGCTTCTGCACAGCAAAAGAAACTGCCATCAGAGTGAACAGGCAACCCACAGAATGGGAGAAAATTTTTGCAATCTACTCATTTGACAAAGGGCTAATATCCAGAATCTACAATGAACTCAAACAAATTTACAAGAAAAAAACAAACAACCCCATCAAAGAGTGGGCAAAGGACATGAACAGACACTTCTCAAAAGAAGACGTTTGTGCAGCCAAAAAACACATGAAAAAATGCTCATCATCACTGGCCATCAGACAGATGCAAATCAAAACCACGATGAGATACCATCTCACACCAGTTAGAATGGTGATCATTAAAAAGTCAGGAAACAACAGGTGCTGGAGAGGATGTGGAGAAATAGGAACACTTTTACACTGTTGGTGGGACCGTAAACTAGTTCAACCATTGTGGAAGTCAGTGTGGCGATTCTTCAGGGATCTAGAACTAGAAATACCACTTGACCCAGCCATCCCATTACTGGGCATATAGCCAAAGGATTATAAATCATGCTGCTATAAAGACACATGCACACATATGTTTACAGCAGCACTATTCATAATAGCAAAGACTTGGAACCAACCTAAATGTCCAACAACGATAGACTGGATTAAGAAAATGTGGCGCATATACACCATGGAATACTAGGCAGCCATAAAAAAGGATGAGTTCATGTCCTTTGTAGGGACATGGATTAAACTGGAAACCATCATTCTCAGCAAACTATCGCAAGGACAAAAAACCAAACACCGCATGTTCTCACTCATAGGTGGGAATTGAACAATGAGAACACGTGGACACAGGAAGGGGAACATCACACACCGGGGACTGTTGTGGGGTTGGGGTAGGGGGGAGGGATAGCATTAGGAAATATACCTAATGCTAAATGACGAGTTAATGGGTGCAGCACACCAACATGGCACATGTATACATATGTAACAAACCTGCACGTTGTGCACACGTACCCTAAACCTTCAAGTATCATAATAATAAAATAAAATAAAAAAATCGGAGGGGTGGAGCCAACATGGCCGAATAGGAACAGCTCCGGTCTACAGCTCCCAGCGTGAGCGACGCAGAAGACGGGTGATTTCTGCATTTCCATCTGAGGTACCGGGTTCATCTCACTAGGGAGTGCCAAACAGTGGGTGCAGGACAGTCAGTGCAGCTCACCATGCGCGAGCCAAAGCAGGGCGAGGCATTGCCTCACTTGGGAAGCGCAAGGGGTCAGGGAGTTCCCTTTCCTAGTCAAAGAAAGGGGTAACAGACGGCACCTGGAAAATCGGGTCACTCCCACCCTAATACTGCGCTTTTCCAACGGGCTTGGAAAACGGCACACCAGGAGATTGTGTCCCGCACCTGGCTCGGAGGGTCCTGCGCCCACGGAATCTCGCTGATTGCTAGCACAGCAGTCTGAGATCAAACTGCAAGGCGGCAGCCAGGCTGGGGGAGGGGCGCCCGCCATTGCCCAGGCTTGCTTAGGTAAACAAAGCAGCCAGGAAGCTCGAACTGGGTGGAGCCCACCACAGCTCAAGGAGGCCTGCCTGCCTCTGTAGGCTCCACCTCTGGGGGCAGGGCACAGACAAACAAAAAGACAGCAGGAACCTCTGCAGTCTTAAATGTCCCTGTCTGACAGCTTTGAAGAGAGTAGTGGTTCTCCCAGCATGCAACTGGAGATCTGAGAACTGGCAGACTGCCTCCTAAAGTGGGTCCCTGACCCCCCGAGCAGCCTAACTGGGAGGCACCCCCCAGTAGGGACGGACTGACACCTCACTCGGCCAGGTACTCCTCTGAGACAAAACTTCCAGAGGAACAATGAGAGAGCTGAATTTGCGGTCCACGAAAACCCGCTGTTCTGCAGCCACCACTGCTGACACCCAGCAAAACAGGGTCTGGAGTGGACCTCTAGCAAACTCCAACAGACCTGCAGCTGAGGGTCCTGTCTGGTAGAAGGAAAACTAGCAAACAGAAAGGACACCCACACCAAAAACCCATCTGTACATCACCATCATCAAAGACCAAAAGTAGAGAAAACCACAAAGGTGGGGAAAAAACAGAGCAGAAACACTGGAAATTCTAAAAAGCAGAGCACCTCTCGTCCTCCAAAGGAACGCAGTTCCTCACCAGCAAGGGAACAAAGCTGGATGGAGAATGACTTGGACGAGTTGAGAGAAGAAGGCTTCAGATGATCGAGCTACTCCAAGCTACGGGAGGAAATTCAAACCAATGGCAAATGAGTTAAAAACTTTGAAAAAAAAAAAACAAAAAACAGGTGAATGTATAACTAAGATAACCAATGCAGAGAAGGGCTTAAAGGAGCTGATGGAGCTGAAAGCCAAGTTTCGAGAACTACGTGAAGATTGCAGAAGCCTCGGTAGCCGATGCGATCAACTGGAAGAAAGGGTATCAGCGATGGAAGATGAAATGAATGAAATGAAGCGAGAAGAGAAGTTTAGAGAAAAAGGAATAAAAAGAAACGAACAAAGCCTCCAAGAAATATGGGACTATGTGAAAAAGACCAAACCTACGTCTGATTGGTGTACCTGAAAGTGACGGGGAGAACGGAACCAAGTTGGAAAATACTCTGCAAGATATTATCCAGGAGAACTTCCCCAAACTAGCAAGGCAGGCCAACATTCAGATTCAGGAAATACAGAGAACGCCACAAAGATACTCCTCGAGAAGAGCAACTCCAAGACACATAATTGTCAGATTCACCAAAGTTGAAATGTAGGAAAAAATGTTAAGGGCGGCCAGAGAGAAAGGTCGGGTTACCCACAAAGGGAAGCCCATCAGACTAACAGCTGATCTCTCGGCAGAAACTCTACAAGCCAGAAGAGAGTGGGGGCCGATATTCAACATTCTTAAAGAAAAGAATTTTCAACCCAGAATCTCATATCCAGCCCAACTAAGCTTCATAAGTGAAGGAGAAATAAAATACTTTACAGACGAGCAAATGCTGAGTGATTTTGTCACCACCAGGCCTGCCCTAAAAGAGCTCCTGAAGGAAGCACTAAACATGGAAAGGAACAACCGGTACCAGCCACTGCAAAAACATGCCAAATTGTAAAGACCGTCGAGGCTAGGAAGAAACTGCATCAACTAACGAGCAACATAACCAGCTAACATCATAATGACAGGATCAAATCCACACATAACAATATTAACTTTAAATGTAAATGGGCTAAATGCTCCAATTAAAAGACACAGACTGGCAAATTGGATAAGGAGTCAAGACCCATCAGTGTGCTGTGTTCAGGAAGCCCATCTCACGTGCGGAGACACACCTAGGCTCAAAATAAAGGGATGGAGGAAGATCTACCAAGCAAATGGAAAACAAAAAGAAAAGGCAGGGGTTGCAAGCCTAGTCTCTGATAAAATAGACTTTAAACCAACAGAGATCAAAAGAGACAAAGAAGGCCATTACATAATGGTAAAGGGATCAATTCAACAAGAAGAGCTAACTATCCTAAATATATATGCGCCCAATACAGGAGCACCCAGATTCATAAAGCAAGTCCTTAGTGACGTACAAAGAGACTTAGACTCCCATGCGATGATAATGGGAGACTTTAACACCCCACTGTCAACATGAGACAGCTCGACGAGACAGAAAGTTAACAAGGATACCCAGGAATTGAACTCAGCTCTGCACCAACCGGACCTAATAGACATCTGCAGAACTCTCCACCCCAAATCAACAGAATATACATTCTTTTCAGCACCACACCGCACCTATTCCAAAATTGGCCACATAGTTGGAAGTAAAGCACTCAGCAAATGTAAAAGAACAGAAATTATAACAAACTCTCTCTCAGACCACAGTGCAATCAAACTAGAACTCAGGATTAAGAAAGTCACTCAAAACCACTCAACTACATGGAAACCGAACAACCTGCTCCTGAATGACTACTGGCTAAATAATGAAATGAAGGCAGAAATAAAGATGTTCTTTGAAACCAACGAGAACAAAGATACAACCTACCAGAATCTCTGGGACACATTCAAAGCAGTGTGTAGAGGGAAATTTATGGCACTAAATGCCCACAACAGAAAGCAGGAAAGATCTAAAATTGAGACCCTAACATCACAATTAAAAGAACTAGAAAAGCAAGAGCAAACACATTCAAAAGCTAGCAGAAGGCAAGAAATAACTAAGATCAGAGCAGAACTGAAGGAAACAGAGACACAAAAAACCCTTCAAAAAATTAATGAATCCAGGAGCTGCTTTTTTGAAAAGATCAACAAAATTGATAGACTGCTAGCAAGACTAATAAAGAAGAAGAGAGAAGAATCAAATAGACGCAATAAAAAATGATAAAGGGGATATCACCACCAATCCCACAGAAATACAAACTACCATCAGAGGATACTATAAACGGCTCTACACAAATACACTAGAAAATCTAGAAGAAATGGATAAATTCCTAGACACATACATCCTCCCAAGACTAAAGCAGGAAGAAGTTGAATCTCTGAATAGACCAATAACAGGCTCTGAAACTGAGGCAATAATCAATAGCTTACCAACCAAAAAGAGTCCAGGACCTGATGGATTCACAGCCAAATTCTACCAGAGGTACAAAGAGGAGCTGGTACCATTCCTTCTGAAACTATACCAATCGATAGAAAAAGAGGGAATCCTCCCTAACTCATTTTATGAAGCCAGCATCATCCTGATACCAAAGCCCGGCAGAGACACAACCAAAAAAGAGAATTTTAGACCAATATCCTTCATGATCATCCACGCAAAAATCCTCAATAAAATACTGGCAAACCGAATCCAGCAGCACATCAAAAAGCTTATCCACCATGATCAAGTGGGCTTCATCCCTGGGATGCAAGGCTGGTTCAACATACACAAATCAATAAATGTAATCCAACATATAATCACAACCAAAGACAAAAACCACATAATTATCTCAATAGATGCAGAAAAGGCCTTTGACAAAATTCAACAACTTCATGCTAAAAACTCTCAATAAATTAGGTACTGATGGGACATATCTCAAAATCATTAAGAGCTATCTATGACAAACCCACAGCCAATATCATACTGAATGGGCAAAAACTGGTAGCATTCCCTTTGAAAATGGCACAAGACAGGGATGCCCTCTCTCACCACTCCTATTCAACATAGTGTTGGAAGTTCTGGCCAGGGCAATCAGGCAGGAGAAGGAAATAAAGGGTATTCAATAAGGAAAATAGGAAGCCAAATTGTCCCTGTTTGCCGAGGACATGATTGTATATTTAGAAAACCCCATCGTCTCAGCCCAAAATCTCCTCAGGCTGATAGGCAACTTCAGCAAAGTCTCAGGATACAAAATCAATGTACAAAAATCACAAGCATTCTTGTACACCAATCACAGACAAACAGAGAGCCAAATCATGAGTGAACTCCTATTCACAATTACTTCAAAGAGAATAAAATACCTAGGAATCCAACTTACAAGGGATGTGAAGGACCTCTTCAAGGAGAACTACAAACCACTGCTCAGTGAAGTAAAAGAGGATACAAACAAATGGAAGAACATTCCATGCTCATGGGTAGGAAGAATCAATATCATGAAAATGGCCATACTGCCCAAGGTAATTTATAGATTCAATGCCATCCCCATCAAGCTACCAATGACTTTCTTCACAGAATTGGAAAATACTACTTTAAAGTTCCTATGGAACCAAAAAAGAGCCTACATTGCCAAGTCAATCCTAAGCCAAAAGAACAAAGCTGGAGGCATCACACTCCCTGACTTCAGACTATACTACAAGGCTACAGTAACCAAAACAGCATGGTACTGGTACCAAAACAGAGATATAGACCAATGGAACAGAACAGAGAGCTCAGAAATAATGCCACATATCTACAACTATCTGATCTTTGACAAACCTGACAAAAACAAGAAATGGGGAAAGGATTCCCTATTTAATAAATGGTGCTGGGAAAACTGGCTAGCCATATGTAGAAAGCTGAAACTGGATCCCTTCCTTAAACCTTATACAAAAATTAATTCAAGATGGATTAAAGACTTAAATGTTAGACCTAAAACCATAAAAACCCTAGAAGAAAACCTAGGCAATACCATTCAGGACATAGGCATGGGCAAGGACTTCATGTCTAAAACACCAAAAGCAATGGCAACAAAAGCCAAAATCGACAAATGGGATCTCATTAAACTAAAGAGCTTCTGCACAGCAAAAGAAACTGCCATCAGAGTGAACAGGCAACCCACAGAATGGGAGAAAATTTTTGCAATCTACTCATTTGACAAAGGGCTAATATCCAGAATCTACAATGAACTCAAACAAATTTACAAGAAAAAAACAAACAACCCCATCAAAGAGTGGGCAAAGGACATGAACAGACACTTCTCAAAAGAAGACATTTGTGCAGCCAAAAAACACATGAAAAAATGCTCATCATCACTGGCCATCAGACAGATGCAAATCAAAACCACGATGAGATACCATCTCACACCAGTTAGAATGGTGATCATTAAAAAGTCAGGAAACAACAGGTGCTGGAGAGGATGTGGAGAAATAGGAACACTTTTACACTGTTGGTGGGACCGTAAACTAGTTCAACCATTGTGGAAGTCAGTGTGGCGATTCTTCAGGGATCTAGAACTAGAAATACCACTTGACCCAGCCATCCCATTACTGGGCATATAGCCAAAGGATTATAAATCATGCTGCTATAAAGACACATGCACACATATGTTTACAGCAGCACTATTCATAATAGCAAAGACTTGGAACCAACCTAAATGTCCAACAACGATAGACTGGATTAAGAAAATGTGGCGCATATACACCATGGAATACTAGGCAGCCATAAAAAAGGATGAGTTCATGTCCTTTGTAGGGACATGGATTAAACTGCAAACCATCATTCTCAGCAAACTATCGCAAGGACAAAAAACCAAACACCGCATGTTCTCACTCATAGGTGGGAATTGAACAATGAGAACACGTGGACACAGGAAGGGGAACATCACACACCGGGGACTGTTGTGGGGTTGGGGTAGGGGGGAGGGATAGCATTAGGAAATATACCTAATGCTAAATGACGAGTTAATGGGTGCAGCACACCAACATGGCACATGTATACATATGTAACAAACCTGCACGTTGTGCACACGTACCCTAAACCTTCAAGTATCATAATAATAAAATAAAATAAAAAAATCGGAGGGGTGGAGCCAACATGGCCGAATAGGAACAGCTCCGGTCTACAGCTCCCAGCGTGAGCGACGCAGAAGACGGGTGATTTCTGCATTTCCATCTGAGGTACCGGGTTCATCTCACTAGGGAGTGCCAAACAGTGGGTGCAGGACAGTCAGTGCAGCTCACCATGCGCGAGCCAAAGCAGGGCGAGGCATTGCCTCACTTGGGAAGCGCAAGGGGTCAGGGAGTTCCCTTTCCTAGTCAAAGAAAGGGGTAACAGACGGCACCTGGAAAATCGGGTCACTCCCACCCTAATACTGCGCTTTTCCAACGGGCTTGGAAAACGGCACACCAGGAGATTGTGTCCCGCACCTGGCTCGGAGGGTCCTGCGCCCACGGAATCTCGCTGATTGCTAGCACAGCAGTCTGAGATCAAACTGCAAGGCGGCAGCCAGGCTGGGGGAGGGGCGCCCGCCATTGCCCAGGCTTGCTTAGGTAAACAAAGCAGCCAGGAAGCTCGAACTGGGTGGAGCCCACCACAGCTCAAGGAGGCCTGCCTGCCTCTGTAGGCTCCACCTCTGGGGGCAGGGCACAGACAAACAAAAAGACAGCAGGAACCTCTGCAGTCTTAAATGTCCCTGTCTGACAGCTTTGAAGAGAGTAGTGGTTCTCCCAGCATGCAACTGGAGATCTGAGAACTGGCAGACTGCCTCCTAAAGTGGGTCCCTGACCCCCCGAGCAGCCTAACTGGGAGGCACCCCCCAGTAGGGACGGACTGACACCTCACTCGGCCAGGTACTCCTCTGAGACAAAACTTCCAGAGGAACAATGAGAGAGCTGAATTTGCGGTCCACGAAAACCCGCTGTTCTGCAGCCACCACTGCTGACACCCAGCAAAACAGGGTCTGGAGTGGACCTCTAGCAAACTCCAACAGACCTGCAGCTGAGGGTCCTGTCTGGTAGGAGGAAAACTAGCAAACAGAAAGGACACCCACACCAAAAACCCATCTGTACATCACCATCATCAAAGACCAAAAGTAGAGAAAACCACAAAGGTGGGGAAAAAACAGAGCAGAAACACTGGAAATTCTAAAAAGCAGAGCACCTCTCGTCCTCCAAAGGAACGCAGTTCCTCACCAGCAAGGGAACAAAGCTGGATGGAGAATGACTTGGACGAATTGAGAGAAGAAGGCTTCAGATGATCGAGCTACTCCAAGCTACGGGAGGAAATTCAAACCAATGGCAAATGAGTTAAAAACTTTGAAAAAAAAAAAAACAAAAAACAGGTGAATGTATAACTAAGATAACCAATGCAGAGAAGGGCTTAAAGGAGCTGATGGAGCTGAAAGCCAAGTTTCGAGAACTACGTGAAGATTGCAGAAGCCTCGGTAGCCGATGCGATCAACTGGAAGAAAGGGTATCAGCGATGGAAGATGAAATGAATGAAATGAAGCGAGAAGAGAAGTTTAGAGAAAAAGGAATAAAAAGAAACGAACAAAGCCTCCAAGAAATATGGGACTATGTGAAAAAGACCAAACCTACGTCTGATTGGTGTACCTGAAAGTGACGGGGAGAACGGAACCAAGTTGGAAAATACTCTGCAAGATATTATCCAGGAGAACTTCCCCAAACTAGCAAGGCAGGCCAACATTCAGATTCAGGAAATACAGAGAACGCCACAAAGATACTCCTCGAGAAGAGCAACTCCAAGACACATAATTGTCAGATTCACCAAAGTTGAAATGTAGGAAAAAATGTTAAGGGCGGCCAGAGAGAAAGGTCGGGTTACCCACAAAGGGAAGCCCATCAGACTAACAGCTGATCTCTCGGCAGAAACTCTACAAGCCAGAAGAGAGTGGGGGCCGATATTCAACATTCTTAAAGAAAAGAATTTTCAACCCAGAATCTCATATCCAGCCCAACTAAGCTTCATAAGTGAAGGAGAAATAAAATACTTTACAGACGAGCAAATGCTGAGTGATTTTGTCACCACCAGGCCTGCCCTAAAAGAGCTCCTGAAGGAAGCACTAAACATGGAAAGGAACAACCGGTACCAGCCACTGCAAAAACATGCCAAATTGTAAAGACCGTCGAGGCTAGGAAGAAACTGCATCAACTAACGAGCAACATAACCAGCTAACATCATAATGACAGGATCAAATCCACACATAACAATATTAACTTTAAATGTAAATGGGCTAAATGCTCCAATTAAAAGACACAGACTGGCAAATTGGATAAGGAGTCAAGACCCATCAGTGTGCTGTGTTCAGGAAGCCCATCTCACGTGCGGAGACACACCTAGGCTCAAAATAAAGGGATGGAGGAAGATCTACCAAGCAAATGGAAAACAAAAAGAAAAGGCAGGGGTTGCAAGCCTAGTCTCTGATAAAATAGACTTTAAACCAACAGAGATCAAAAGAGACAAAGAAGGCCATTACATAATGGTAAAGGGATCAATTCAACAAGAAGAGCTAACTATCCTAAATATATATGCGCCCAATACAGGAGCACCCAGATTCATAAAGCAAGTCCTTAGTGACGTACAAAGAGACTTAGACTCCCATGCGATGATAATGGGAGACTTTAACACCCCACTGTCAACATGAGACAGCTCGACGAGACAGAAAGTTAACAAGGATACCCAGGAATTGAACTCAGCTCTGCACCAACCGGACCTAATAGACATCTGCAGAACTCTCCACCCCAAATCAACAGAATATACATTCTTTTCAGCACCACACCGCACCTATTCCAAAATTGGCCACATAGTTGGAAGTAAAGCACTCAGCAAATGTAAAAGAACAGAAATTATAACAAACTCTCTCTCAGACCACAGTGCAATCAAACTAGAACTCAGGATTAAGAAAGTCACTCAAAACCACTCAACTACATGGAAACCGAACAACCTGCTCCTGAATGACTACTGGCTAAATAATGAAATGAAGGCAGAAATAAAGATGTTCTTTGAAACCAACGAGAACAAAGATACAACCTACCAGAATCTCTGGGACACATTCAAAGCAGTGTGTAGAGGGAAATTTATGGCACTAAATGCCCACAACAGAAAGCAGGAAAGATCTAAAATTGAGACCCTAACATCACAATTAAAAGAACTAGAAAAGCAAGAGCAAACACATTCAAAAGCTAGCAGAAGGCAAGAAATAACTAAGATCAGAGCAGAACTGAAGGAAACAGAGACACAAAAAACCCTTCAAAAAATTAATGAATCTAGGAGCTGCTTTTTTGAAAAGATCAACAAAATTGATAGACTGCTAGCAAGACTAATAAAGAAGAAGAGAGAAGAATCAAATAGATGCAATAAAAAATGATAAAGGGGATATCACCACCAATCCCACAGAAATACAAACTACCATCAGAGGATACTATAAACGGCTCTACACAAATACACTAGAAAATCTAGAAGAAATGGATAAATTCCTAGACACATACATCCTCCCAAGACTAAAGCAGGAAGAAGTTGAATCTCTGAATAGACCAATAACAGGCTCTGAAACTGAGGCAATAATCAATAGCTTACCAACCAAAAAGAGTCCAGGACCTGATGGATTCACAGCCAAATTCTACCAGAGGTACAAAGAGGAGCTGGTACCATTCCTTCTGAAACTATACCAATCGATAGAAAAAGAGGGAATCCTCCCTAACTCATTTTATGAAGCCAGCATCATCCTGATACCAAAGCCCGGCAGAGACACAACCAAAAAAGAGAATTTTAGACCAATATCCTTCATGATCATCCACGCAAAAATCCTCAATAAAATACTGGCAAACCGAATCCAGCAGCACATCAAAAAGCTTATCCACCATGATCAAGTGGGCTTCATCCCTGGGATGCAAGGCTGGTTCAACATACACAAATCAATAAATGTAATCCAACATATAATCACAACCAAAGACAAAAACCACATAATTATCTCAATAGATGCAGAAAAGGCCTTTGACAAAATTCAACAACTTCATGCTAAAAACTCTCAATAAATTAGGTACTGATGGGACATATCTCAAAATCATTAAGAGCTATCTATGACAAACCCACAGCCAATATCATACTGAATGGGCAAAAACTGGTAGCATTCCCTTTGAAAATGGCACAAGACAGGGATGCCCTCTCTCACCACTCCTATTCAACATAGTGTTGGAAGTTCTGGCCAGGGCAATCAGGCAGGAGAAGGAAATAAAGGGTATTCAATAAGGAAAATAGGAAGCCAAATTGTCCCTGTTTGCCGAGGACATGATTGTATATTTAGAAAACCCCATCGTCTCAGCCCAAAATCTCCTCAGGCTGATAGGCAACTTCAGCAAAGTCTCAGGATACAAAATCAATGTACAAAAATCACAAGCATTCTTGTACACCAATCACAGACAAACAGAGAGCCAAATCATGAGTGAACTCCTATTCACAATTACTTCAAAGAGAATAAAATACCTAGGAATCCAACTTACAAGGGATGTGAAGGACCTCTTCAAGGAGAACTACAAACCACTGCTCAGTGAAGTAAAAGAGGATACAAACAAATGGAAGAACATTCCATGCTCATGGGTAGGAAGAATCAATATCATGAAAATGGCCATACTGCCCAAGGTAATTTATAGATTCAATGCCATCCCCATCAAGCTACCAATGACTTTCTTCACAGAATTGGAAAATACTACTTTAAAGTTCCTATGGAACCAAAAAAGAGCCTACATTGCCAAGTCAATCCTAAGCCAAAAGAACAAAGCTGGAGGCATCACACTCCCTGACTTCAGACTATACTACAAGGCTACAGTAACCAAAACAGCATGGTACTGGTACCAAAACAGAGATATAGACCAATGGAACAGAACAGAGAGCTCAGAAATAATGCCACATATCTACAACTATCTGATCTTTGACAAACCTGACAAAAACAAGAAATGGGGAAAGGATTCCCTATTTAATAAATGGTGCTGGGAAAACTGGCTAGCCATATGTAGAAAGCTGAAACTGGATCCCTTCCTTAAACCTTATACAAAAATTAATTCAAGATGGATTAAAGACTTAAATGTTAGACCTAAAACCATAAAAACCCTAGAAGAAAACCTAGGCAATACCATTCAGGACATAGGCATGGGCAAGGACTTCATGTCTAAAACACCAAAAGCAATGGCAACAAAAGCCAAAATCGACAAATGGGATCTCATTAAACTAAAGAGCTTCTGCACAGCAAAAGAAACTGCCATCAGAGTGAACAGGCAACCCACAGAATGGGAGAAAATTTTTGCAATCTACTCATTTGACAAAGGGCTAATATCCAGAATCTACAATGAACTCAAACAAATTTACAAGAAAAAAACAAACAACCCCATCAAAGAGTGGGCAAAGGACATGAACAGACACTTCTCAAAAGAAGACATTTGTGCAGCCAAAAAACACATGAAAAAATGCTCATCATCACTGGCCATCAGACAGATGCAAATCAAAACCACGATGAGATACCATCTCACACCAGTTAGAATGGTGATCATTAAAAAGTCAGGAAACAACAGGTGCTGGAGAGGATGTGGAGAAATAGGAACACTTTTACACTGTTGGTGGGACCGTAAACTAGTTCAACCATTGTGGAAGTCAGTGTGGCGATTCTTCAGGGATCTAGAACTAGAAATACCACTTGACCCAGCCATCCCATTACTGGGCATATAGCCAAAGGATTATAAATCATGCTGCTATAAAGACACATGCACACATATGTTTACAGCAGCACTATTCATAATAGCAAAGACTTGGAACCAACCTAAATGTCCAACAACGATAGACTGGATTAAGAAAATGTGGCGCATATACACCATGGAATACTAGGCAGCCATAAAAAAGGATGAGTTCATGTCCTTTGTAGGGACATGGATTAAACTGCAAACCATCATTCTCAGCAAACTATCGCAAGGACAAAAAACCAAACACCGCATGTTCTCACTCATAGGTGGGAATTGAACAATGAGAACACGTGGACACAGGAAGGGGAACATCACACACCGGGGACTGTTGTGGGGTTGGGGTAGGGGGGAGGGATAGCATTAGGAAATATACCTAATGCTAAATGACGAGTTAATGGGTGCAGCACACCAACATGGCACATGTATACATATGTAACAAACCTGCACGTTGTGCACACGTACCCTAAACCTTCAAGTATCATAATAATAAAATAAAATAAAAAAATCGGAGGGGTGGAGCCAACATGGCCGAATAGGAACAGCTCCGGTCTACAGCTCCCAGCGTGAGCGACGCAGAAGACGGGTGATTTCTGCATTTCCATCTGAGGTACCGGGTTCATCTCACTAGGGAGTGCCAAACAGTGGGTGCAGGACAGTCAGTGCAGCTCACCATGCGCGAGCCAAAGCAGGGCGAGGCATTGCCTCACTTGGGAAGCGCAAGGGGTCAGGGAGTTCCCTTTCCTAGTCAAAGAAAGGGGTAACAGACGGCACCTGGAAAATCGGGTCACTCCCACCCTAATACTGCGCTTTTCCAACGGGCTTGGAAAACGGCACACCAGGAGATTGTGTCCCGCACCTGGCTCGGAGGGTCCTGCGCCCACGGAATCTCGCTGATTGCTAGCACAGCAGTCTGAGATCAAACTGCAAGGCGGCAGCCAGGCTGGGGGAGGGGCGCCCGCCATTGCCCAGGCTTGCTTAGGTAAACAAAGCAGCCAGGAAGCTCGAACTGGGTGGAGCCCACCACAGCTCAAGGAGGCCTGCCTGCCTCTGTAGGCTCCACCTCTGGGGGCAGGGCACAGACAAACAAAAAGACAGCAGGAACCTCTGCAGTCTTAAATGTCCCTGTCTGACAGCTTTGAAGAGAGTAGTGGTTCTCCCAGCATGCAACTGGAGATCTGAGAACTGGCAGACTGCCTCCTAAAGTGGGTCCCTGACCCCCCGAGCAGCCTAACTGGGAGGCACCCCCCAGTAGGGACGGACTGACACCTCACTCGGCCAGGTACTCCTCTGAGACAAAACTTCCAGAGGAACAATGAGAGAGCTGAATTTGCGGTCCACGAAAACCCGCTGTTCTGCAGCCACCACTGCTGACACCCAGCAAAACAGGGTCTGGAGTGGACCTCTAGCAAACTCCAACAGACCTGCAGCTGAGGGTCCTGTCTGGTAGAAGGAAAACTAGCAAACAGAAAGGACACCCACACCAAAAACCCATCTGTACATCACCATCATCAAAGACCAAAAGTAGAGAAAACCACAAAGGTGGGGAAAAAACAGAGCAGAAACACTGGAAATTCTAAAAAGCAGAGCACCTCTCGTCCTCCAAAGGAACGCAGTTCCTCACCAGCAAGGGAACAAAGCTGGATGGAGAATGACTTGGACGAGTTGAGAGAAGAAGGCTTCAGATGATCGAGCTACTCCAAGCTACGGGAGGAAATTCAAACCAATGGCAAATGAGTTAAAAACTTTGAAAAAAAAAAAACAAAAAACAGGTGAATGTATAACTAAGATAACCAATGCAGAGAAGGGCTTAAAGGAGCTGATGGAGCTGAAAGCCAAGTTTCGAGAACTACGTGAAGATTGCAGAAGCCTCGGTAGCCGATGCGATCAACTGGAAGAAAGGGTATCAGCGATGGAAGATGAAATGAATGAAATGAAGCGAGAAGAGAAGTTTAGAGAAAAAGGAATAAAAAGAAACGAACAAAGCCTCCAAGAAATATGGGACTATGTGAAAAAGACCAAACCTACGTCTGATTGGTGTACCTGAAAGTGACGGGGAGAACGGAACCAAGTTGGAAAATACTCTGCAAGATATTATCCAGGAGAACTTCCCCAAACTAGCAAGGCAGGCCAACATTCAGATTCAGGAAATACAGAGAACGCCACAAAGATACTCCTCGAGAAGAGCAACTCCAAGACACATAATTGTCAGATTCACCAAAGTTGAAATGTAGGAAAAAATGTTAAGGGCGGCCAGAGAGAAAGGTCGGGTTACCCACAAAGGGAAGCCCATCAGACTAACAGCTGATCTCTCGGCAGAAACTCTACAAGCCAGAAGAGAGTGGGGGCCGATATTCAACATTCTTAAAGAAAAGAATTTTCAACCCAGAATCTCATATCCAGCCCAACTAAGCTTCATAAGTGAAGGAGAAATAAAATACTTTACAGACGAGCAAATGCTGAGTGATTTTGTCACCACCAGGCCTGCCCTAAAAGAGCTCCTGAAGGAAGCACTAAACATGGAAAGGAACAACCGGTACCAGCCACTGCAAAAACATGCCAAATTGTAAAGACCGTCGAGGCTAGGAAGAAACTGCATCAACTAACGAGCAACATAACCAGCTAACATCATAATGACAGGATCAAATCCACACATAACAATATTAACTTTAAATGTAAATGGGCTAAATGCTCCAATTAAAAGACACAGACTGGCAAATTGGATAAGGAGTCAAGACCCATCAGTGTGCTGTGTTCAGGAAGCCCATCTCACGTGCGGAGACACACCTAGGCTCAAAATAAAGGGATGGAGGAAGATCTACCAAGCAAATGGAAAACAAAAAGAAAAGGCAGGGGTTGCAAGCCTAGTCTCTGATAAAATAGACTTTAAACCAACAGAGATCAAAAGAGACAAAGAAGGCCATTACATAATGGTAAAGGGATCAATTCAACAAGAAGAGCTAACTATCCTAAATATATATGCGCCCAATACAGGAGCACCCAGATTCATAAAGCAAGTCCTTAGTGACGTACAAAGAGACTTAGACTCCCATGCGATGATAATGGGAGACTTTAACACCCCACTGTCAACATGAGACAGCTCGACGAGACAGAAAGTTAACAAGGATACCCAGGAATTGAACTCAGCTCTGCACCAACCGGACCTAATAGACATCTGCAGAACTCTCCACCCCAAATCAACAGAATATACATTCTTTTCAGCACCACACCGCACCTATTCCAAAATTGGCCACATAGTTGGAAGTAAAGCACTCAGCAAATGTAAAAGAACAGAAATTATAACAAACTCTCTCTCAGACCACAGTGCAATCAAACTAGAACTCAGGATTAAGAAAGTCACTCAAAACCACTCAACTACATGGAAACCGAACAACCTGCTCCTGAATGACTACTGGCTAAATAATGAAATGAAGGCAGAAATAAAGATGTTCTTTGAAACCAACGAGAACAAAGATACAACCTACCAGAATCTCTGGGACACATTCAAAGCAGTGTGTAGAGGGAAATTTATGGCACTAAATGCCCACAACAGAAAGCAGGAAAGATCTAAAATTGAGACCCTAACATCATAATTAAAAGAACTAGAAAAGCAAGAGCAAACACATTCAAAAGCTAGCAGAAGGCAAGAAATAACTAAGATCAGAGCAGAACTGAAGGAAACAGAGACACAAAAAACCCTTCAAAAAATTAATGAATCCAGGAGCTGCTTTTTTGAAAAGATCAACAAAATTGATAGACTGCTAGCAAGACTAATAAAGAAGAAGAGAGAAGAATCAAATAGACGCAATAAAAAATGATAAAGGGGATATCACCACCAATCCCACAGAAATACAAACTACCATCAGAGGATACTATAAACGGCTCTACACAAATACACTAGAAAATCTAGAAGAAATGGATAAATTCCTAGACACATACATCCTCCCAAGACTAAAGCAGGAAGAAGTTGAATCTCTGAATAGACCAATAACAGGCTCTGAAACTGAGGCAATAATCAATAGCTTACCAACCAAAAAGAGTCCAGGACCTGATGGATTCACAGCCAAATTCTACCAGAGGTACAAAGAGGAGCTGGTACCATTCCTTCTGAAACTATACCAATCGATAGAAAAAGAGGGAATCCTCCCTAACTCATTTTATGAAGCCAGCATCATCCTGATACCAAAGCCCGGCAGAGACACAACCAAAAAAGAGAATTTTAGACCAATATCCTTCATGATCATCCACGCAAAAATCCTCAATAAAATACTGGCAAACCGAATCCAGCAGCACATCAAAAAGCTTATCCACCATGATCAAGTGGGCTTCATCCCTGGGATGCAAGGCTGGTTCAACATACACAAATCAATAAATGTAATCCAACATATAATCACAACCAAAGACAAAAACCACATAATTATCTCAATAGATGCAGAAAAGGCCTTTGACAAAATTCAACAACTTCATGCTAAAAACTCTCAATAAATTAGGTACTGATGGGACATATCTCAAAATCATTAAGAGCTATCTATGACAAACCCACAGCCAATATCATACTGAATGGGCAAAAACTGGTAGCATTCCCTTTGAAAATGGCACAAGACAGGGATGCCCTCTCTCACCACTCCTATTCAACATAGTGTTGGAAGTTCTGGCCAGGGCAATCAGGCAGGAGAAGGAAATAAAGGGTATTCAATAAGGAAAATAGGAAGCCAAATTGTCCCTGTTTGCCGAGGACATGATTGTATATTTAGAAAACCCCATCGTCTCAGCCCAAAATCTCCTCAGGCTGATAGGCAACTTCAGCAAAGTCTCAGGATACAAAATCAATGTACAAAAATCACAAGCATTCTTGTACACCAATCACAGACAAACAGAGAGCCAAATCATGAGTGAACTCCCAGTCACAATTGCTTCAAAGAGCATCAAATACCTAGGAATCCAACTTACAAGAGATGTGAAGGACCTCTTCAAGGAGAACTACAAACCACTGCTCAGTGAAATAAAAGCGGATACAAACAAATGGAAGAACATTCCATGCTCATGGGTTGGAAGAATCAGTATCGTGAAAATGGCCATACTGCCCAAGGTAATTTATAGATTCAATGGCATCCCCACAAAGCTACCAATGACTTTCTTCACAGAATTGGAAAATACTACTTGAAAGTTCATATGGAACAAAAAAGAGCCTACATCGCCAAGTCAATCCTAAGCCAAAAGAACAAAGCTGGAGGCATCACGCTCCCTGACTTCAAACTATACTACAAGGCTACAGTAACCAAAACAGCATGGTACTGGTACCACAACAGAGACACAGATCAATGGATCAGAACAGAGCCCTCAGAAATAATGCCGCATATCTAGTACTATCTGATCTTTGACAAACCTCAGGGGTTGGGGTAGGGGGGAGGGACAGCATTAGGAGATATACCTAATGCTAAATGACGAGTTAATGGGTGCAGCACACCAACATGGCACATGGATACATATGTAACAAACCTGCACATTGTGCACATGTACCCTAAAACTCAAAGTATAATAATAATAATAAAAAATATCGATGAGGAGGTTGTAGTAACTCAGACTTAAGAGGATGTCATGGCTTCAGAAGAAGAGGTAACAATGTGTATAGTGGTTATTGGTTGTATTCTATGTATATAGTAAATGTAACAGCAAGCAATATTTGTTTAAGTGTAGATGTAAAAGAGACAAGTCTAGGGTGACTTTAACTCAAAGATTTTAGTCTTGAGCATCTGGGAATACAATGTTTTCATCAATCAGGATGGAGAAAACTTCAATTCCAGGGTTTTAGGGGAAGATTGAGAATTCAACTTTGAACACGTTGAATCTTTAGATGTCTTTTAAGACACAAAATGGCAGTAGTGAGTAAGCACTTGATGTATGAGATATATCAAACTTGATATTATATTACTTTAGTAGGTATTGCCCATATTTATTTAAATGATTAAGGGTTTTAGTATAGAAAAGGTAAAGAACAGCAAAGACTGAACAATGGAGCATTCCAACATTAAGAGTTCAATGATAAAAGAACAACACAAAAGAAGCTAAAGGCTGGGCGGAGTGGCTCACACCTGTAATCCCAGCACTTTGGGAGGCCGAGGCGGGCGTATCACGAGGTCAGGAGATCGAAACCATCCTGGCCAACACGGTGAAACCCCATCTCTACTAAAAAAAATACAAAAAATTAGCCGGGCGTGGTGGCAGGTGCCTGTAGTCCCAGCTACTTGGGAGGCTGAGGCAGGAGAATGGCGTGAACCTGGGAGATGGAGCTTGCAGTGAGCCAAGATTTTGCCACTGCACTCCAGCCTGGGTGACAAAGTGAGAGTGTCTCAAAAAAAAAAAAAAAAAAAAAAAAAAGCTAAGGAGGAGAACCAATAATGGGGGAAAACCAAGAAACTGGAATCACAAAAGCCAAATAAAAGTGAATTGAAGGAGAATCAACAGGTATCAGATAGCTTTGGCAGACTGATTATACAACACGAGGTTTAAAATGGCTATTGAATTTATCAGTATCCGTATCAGTAACCTTGAGAAGAGCACAGGGTTTTTTTGTTTATTTCTGGTGTATTGACTTTGGAGTGATAGAAGCAAAAGCTTGAAAAGATAGTTGAGGATGAGTACAGAGAACACTGCATGAGGGACACAGCAAGCCACAGGCACATATGTTAGCCTAGTGTTCAGGTAACAGTGGAAACCCTGCAGGAGAGTCACGTGCACACCCTCAGCTCAGTCTGAGGGAAGGATCCCATGGTGTATCCTTTGCTCCTGAAGTTTTCTCAGCCTAGTCAGCCACCTCAACACCTAGAATCCCTGGAACTTCTGCTTAACTTCCTGAAGGAAATAGGCCAGAGCCTAAATTCAATGCACAGCTGCAGAGTTTCTGGATCCAATGCTGCAAGGACTCATCCAGGGCAACCACAGAGGTCAGTGAGATGCAAATTCACTGCTAGTGACATGTACATGTGCAGTTGCAGGATCAGTTTGAACTTCCAGACACCAGGCTCACACAGAAGCAAAGAGAAGGGTGGAGCTGGTGCCAGAGAAAGAGCTGCCTGCTATCTTCCCTTACTCAGGTCTGAATAACCACAACTGAGTCACCTTGGACACTCTATTAAAGGCCAAAATTAGGGCTTAAGGTATGCCTTCTAGACTCCCCTTCAAATCAGAGGGAAACAGCAAATAATGCAAGCTCTAAAATACCCAAACAGGAACTATAATGGAAAAAAAATCACAAGCTGAGGGTCAAACAGAAATACAGGAATAGGTTAAATAGAAGAACTGCAGACCTGAAAAGTCTCAACTCCAGTGCAGTCACAAACGGGAAAAAGTACATATCACTCAAGAATAAAAAGAAAAATGTTGATGAAATTAAACAGAATGTTTATTAGAATGACAAGACTGGCTATGGCTGGATAATCATCTTGTGAATAATGAAGCCATCTGAATAGGCACAAAGATAGAGTTAGCTTGTTGGTAAAAGTAATGGAAACCCACAACTCCATAATAATCACACTTGCCCGATCATTAACAAATAAATGTGGAGAAAGAAGCTCTATGGAAATGGATCCCCAAGAATGTTGGCCCTGATGAACTGCAAAATTATTTTTGTTGATAAGATTGAGCCTGACAAAAATCTAGACCCATCGGAAATAGGGAAGACAAAAAAAGATGGAGGTCATGGAACAGGCTAGAGCTCACCCATGATAAATCACAGCCAACTGCCATATGGAACTGGGAACAAATGCAAAATGAAGACTATTTCACTAGACACCACACATAGATACAGAAAAACACAAAATTAGATTCACACACACAAACATACAACAGTGACACAGAAACACACACTCAGGCAGCTCCTGAGGCTGCAGGGTTCTGCTGTCTGTGAGGAAGTCCCTCCAGGAAAAGAGCAGCCTTGAGACACAGGCCAGTCCTCAAGGTGACAAGAAGGACAACTTTTGGGGAGACTCATCCGCACACCGTCTAGGGGGGCCTGAGGCTGGGATCCCATGGTGCATTTCTGGGGCTCCCCTTGATGTTTCTTCAGCCTCTTCAGCCCTCCACAATGCCTAGGATCCCAAGACCATCCTGTTGAACCCCTGGAAAAGACAAGCCAGAGCCCAATGCCAGTGAACTGCCACAGAGGGCTCCCGCTCCGGTGGTGGAGGAAAAGAGGTTGCACGGGACAGAAGGCCCGTCCTAGCCGTCCTGTCCTCAACCCCCACTTCACTGGACTTCTTCCTGAGTTCCTGGTGGAGGAAGAGCTTCAGGGCAGGAGACCATCACTCCTTAATCCTCTTTGGATCTGATTCTGGATTGGATGCTGTGGGCAGAAATTGGGTCAGATGGGGGTGAGAATAAAATCTGGTGAGGTGTGGAGGGGGCTGCTGGGGCACACAGACACATGAGTTCCCCAGGGAAGGTATCAGCAAAAAATTCACTGACCCATGAGCCCACTGCCTCCCTTCAACCTGGCCCTAGCAGGGCCCTGCCCTGGCCTCAAAGCCCAGGGGCTCCCGCTTCTCACTACTGTCCAGGAAATGTGGAAATGAGGACAAATGCAAGGTGGGGCAAAGGCAACCACACCTGGAACTATCATTCCACAGGGGCAGATGGGTTGGGAGTGTGTCTCTGAGGCAGCTGGGGTAATTCCAGGACAGACAGTGGTGTCCAGGCATGCTATCAAGGGGCACTGAGGACCCCCAAGAAAGCAAAGAAGAATCAAAGGACTCCTGAGACTAAAAAAAAGGCCTGTGCTAGAGTCCAAGCCACCTTTGAGGATTCCTGCCAGAAGACCCACGAGGTTTCTGCAAAGTGTACCCACGTTCAACTCCAACACAGGGGACCCCTAACACAGCCTCACCTGCATCCAGCCAATCCCCAGTCCCTTTTATTCAATAAAAAAAAAAAGCAGCAGCCAAAGGATTCATTGCTAGAAAGCAGTCACATCCAGGAACAGGGGAGTTAGATGTCCCTCAAGAGTGAGAAAATGGAAACAAAATGAAAGATAACCTCAATTAGAAGGCAAAGGCCAGTCATGGGTGTCTACCTCTCATCCTGTGTGAATCATGAAGTCATCTGATTGGATATTGTGAGCAATTGTCTTTTTGTTTTTTATTTTTGTTTGTTTTTTGGTGAAAGCTATGAAAACCTAGAGCTCCATCATCATCACACACGCCCAATAATTAAAAATGTGTGAAGAAGGAAACACTCATGAAATGGACCCCCCAGAATATTGTCCTTGGTGAACTGGGAAATATTTTTTGTTGATAAGATTGAGCCAGACCAAAAAAATCTAGGCCCATCAAAAATATGGAAGACAATAAAAGATAGAAGGCATAGTAAGAGAACAGAGGCAATGTGGGGGAAATTACTCCTACTGCCATGTGGATGCAGGAATGAGTGCAAAACTTGTGACCTAGCCAGAAAGGCTGCAGTTTGATTTAAAGAGATTGTTCACACGTTATTGTGCTCTTCTCAATATTGAATCATGGTGGGTTTTGATGTGACTACTAAGGGAAAGGAAGAATGGAGTTAGAAGCATCTTCTTTGACATCTGACTACACCACTCCTGCTCATGGAAAATGTGTTCCTGTGAGGTTTCTGTTGTTGGATGTGGTATTGTCAACTTATTTTAGAAAAGTTGGCCTCTCCAGAGACAAGGCTATTTTTATTCCTCCTGGTGCCAAGCAGGCCCCCACCTCGCCCAGGCCTTAACAAAGCATAAGCTGGAACCACACAGAAAACAGATTACACACAGCCCAAGCAGAAACACAAGGAAAGGTACACCAGAAGGAAGCCAGACTTGAAAGAAACCTCCTCCAGTGCACAAGGCACATTTGTCCCACCAGATACCACAAAGAGAAGACACACACACAAACACATCCCACACAAATACACACACATACAGATATACAACACTTACAAAGTGCTGACCAGCTACAACTAGTTTGGACCAATAAGTATTGGTTTATGCCAGTTCTAATTTTTCATGGCTGATTCTGACTGGTTTAGAATGGCTTCAAGTGGCCAGAACCTGTTTAGTGTGGCTATAGTGAATTTGACCAGCTTGGACCTGTTTTGACTGGCCAAAATCAGTTTATGCCAGTTCTGGTCTTTGTTGGTTTTGACCAGATTAGACTCATTTCAACTGGCCACAACTGTTTTATGCCCAGTAAAAATGGCCTCAACAGGTATTGACCACTTTCTTATATCATCTATATCCTCACGTAACCTTTGTTATTTTTTATGAGAGACTTCTTACCAAATGAGGGACATGAGAAATATTAGAACTTGAGCACACAAACAAGAATCATTCATAACCTACAGGGGAATTATCATTATTGTAGATGAAAGAGGACCTTCCATATTTTCCCTTAGACCTTAGAATCTTTTTCAGTCTTTCATTGTACAATTTTGAGCACATGTTTTTACTGGTTTTCACAATCTGGAATTGTTTTACGCCAATTGTGATCAGTCTAAGTTGGTTCTGACCAGCTTAGACCAGTTCCAACTGGTCAAAACTGGTTTGTACTGGGCATTACTGGCCTTGACCAGCCTGAACCAGTTTTGATTGGGCAAAATCAGCTCATGCCTGTTCCAAATGGTCTTGCCATTTCTGACCAGTTTAGATCAGTTCCTCTGGCCAAAAATGACTGATACTGGCTCTGACTGGCTACAACTGGCTTGAAAAAATAAGCACCAATTTGTGGCACTTCTAATTTGTCATAGCTGGTTCCAACCAACTTAGAATGGTTTCAGCTGGCTACTACCACTTTAGAGGGGCTATAATTAGCCTTGACCAGCTTGCACCTGTTTTGACCAGCCAAAATCTGCATATGCCAGTTCTGACTACTCTTGGCCAGTTCCGAAAGGTTTACACTGATTTCAACTGGCCACAATCAGCATAGATGGAGTATAACAAGCCTCAACAGGTTTTGATCACTTCAATGTAGAATCTATAGCATCGTGTAGGCCTTGTCAGTTTCTTTTTGACATATTTCTTACAAAATCAGAGAGAACTAGACACACAAGCAAGAAACACTCAAAACCCTTTGAAGAAAGTTTCACTACTGTAGATTAAAGGAGACCTTCTACGTTCCCTTAGACTTAGAATACTTTTCACTCTTTCATTGTGAAACCAGCCCAATTTTCCAACAAGCTGGATGTCCATAAAACTGAAGCTGGAGAAACTTACATTTGTACAATGAAATACATTTGCTACTTGTTGACCAACTCCTCTTCTTTCCCCCTCCTGTTTTTATTCTGGGCTGGGCTATATAAACCCTTAAGTTTAGTCAAGGAGGAGGGACGAATTTGAGGTTTGGCTCCCATCTCACAGGCTGATGTCATCTGTGAAATAATAAGCCTGCCTCCCTGGCAATACTCATCTCACAGATTGGCTTTTTGTGTATTGACCAATGGGACCCAAACATAACCCCTGGTGTTTGGTAACAATTGTACAATTTTGAGCACTGGTTTTGACTAGTTTTTATAAGCCAGAAACATTTTTTTTTTGAGATGGAGTCTCACACTGTTGCCTGGGCTTGAGTGCAGTGGCACGATCTCGGCTCACTGCAACCTCCACCTCCCAGGTTCAAACGATTCTCCTTGCCTCAGCCTCCCAAGTAGCTGGAATTACAGGTGCGCACCACCATGCCCAGCTAATTTTTTTGTATTTTTAGTAGGGAAGGGGGTTTCACTATGTTGGCCAGGCTGGACTCGAACTCCTGACCTCTTGATTCACCCGCCTCAGCCTCCCAAAGTGCTAGAATTACAGGCATGAGCCACCATGCCTGGCCAAGCCAGAAACATTTTATGCCAGTTGTGACTAGTCTTGGCTGGTTCCAATCAGTTTGGGTCAATTTCAACTGACTGCAAATGGTTAAGACTGGCTCTGACTGGCTGCAACCAGTTTGAAATGACCATAATTGGTTAATGCTGGTTCTGACTGGTCATGGCTGGTTCCAAATGGTGTAGATTGGTTTCAACTGCCCAAAATCTGTGTAGCTAGTGTAAAAGGAAAATAAATACCAGGACCCCAAAATCACTAAACCAAAGGAGAAAGTCAAGCTGAGAACTGCATCAGGCAAACTCTGTCTCCCACTTTATTTCTAAATATGATAGCTACAAAGATAAAAAGCTATTATACATACCTCCCTCACAATTTGTCCACAAGGAAATTTCTTGTGGGCCTCAAGATCTTTACCCTAAAACAATGCTGTTGAATTTAACCCTGGTAAGGTAACTTGATAGCTTATCTTCACAGGTGTGAGACAAAGAACAGAACTCAATCATCCCTCTGCTCACCTGAGACAAATGCACATCTGATTGCTTTCTCTGCCCTATTGTTTAAGTAAAAATTCAGATTCACTAAGCCAGACTAAGGATTCAGTAAAAGGCTAATCAGAGACTTAAAAGAATGCAACAACTTGCCTCTTAGCTACCTATGACCTGGAAGCCCCCACTTCAAGTTGTCCTGTATTTCCAGACTGAACCAATGTATACCTTACACCTACTGATTGATGTCTCATGTCTCCCTAAAATGTATAAAACCAAGCTGTGCCCCAAAAACCTTGGGCACATGTCATCAGGACCTCCTGAGGCTGTGTCAAGGGGTGTCCTTAACCTTGGCAAAATAAACTTTCTAAATTGATTGAGACCTGTCTCAGATACTTTGGGTTCACAACAGGCTATATCTGGCCTTGACTGGCTTGGACTGGTTTTGACTGGCCACAATTGGTTTATGTCAGTTTTGACTGGTCTTGGCCATTTCCAACAAGTTTACACCAGTTTCACCTGACCACAAACGGTTCAGACTGGCTCTGTCTGGCTACTATCAGTTTTGACAGACTGAAATTACTTTATTCTCTTTGACTTGTTATGGCTAGTTTTGACCAGCTTTTACCAGTTTCAACTGGCCATGACTGGTCTGGATGAGCTATAACTGGCATTAACCACTTTTGACCATTTCTTTGTAGAATCTGTAGTCTCATGTAATCCTCTGAGGGACTTTTTACCAAATGAGAGACACTAGTAAAACTAGAACTTGAATGCATAAAGAGCTGTACAAGAACCCATATTGTGGTTTCCATGGAAAGGAACTAGAGAGGCAGGGTATGCAGGTTTAGGATTCATTCGTTTTAATAATTTCAATGGGCCCTGAGGTATAAGGGCTGGCCCTAGTGGTTTCATATGTGGCCCTGGGGTGGCTAGAGCAGGTGTTTAGTGGCTCAGATTGTGAGAGCTTAATAAGGCAAGTGGTTGGGGCTGTGGATTCTGGGTTGGTTGATTTGTATTTGAAAGGCACATTCCTGGGAGGAGGACTCTGAAGCAGGGGTGGGATGAGGGAGGCAGGAGACCAAGACAAGGTAATACAGACATATTGTTGGATTGCCCAGAACAATATGTGTCCAGCATATACATCTAGGGCAGATGTGAAAGTGTCAAGTTTACAGAAGTTTATGCTTAATACTGGTTTGAGTTGGCCTTTCCCCAATGATTGGTGATGTTGAGCATGTTTTCATGTGTTTATTAATGTATTACAATATACAGACTATACCTGTGGGAAAATGTCTATTGAAGTCCTTTGTCATTTTTAATTGACTTGTTTGCTTTTGGTTATTGTTGAATTTTAGACATTCTTTGTATGTTCTGGGTACTAGTCCTTTATCAGATAAATGATTTGCCAATAGTTGTGGGTTGCCTTATTACTCTAATGATAGTATTCTCTGATGCACAAAAGTTTTAAATTTTAATGAAGGCCAATTTTTCTATTTTTTCTTTTGTTGCCTGTGCTTTTTGTGTCATATCCAAGAACCAAATCTAATGTCATGAAGCTTTTGCCCTATGTTTTCTTCTAAGAGTTATATAGTATAAGGTGTTACATTTAGGTATTTAGTCTACTTTGAGTTATTTTTTGTATATGGTGTTAGGTAAGGACCTAAATTCGTTCTTCTGCATGTTGATATCTAGTTTTTCCAGACACTTTTGTTCAGAAGGCTGTCTTTTTCCCCCATGAGGGAAATGAACGGCCTTGTCAACCTTTCCAAAAAATCATTTGACCGTATATGTGAGGGTTTATTTCTGAGATCTCTATTATGCCATTGGTTTATATGTCTTTTTGTTTGCCAGTACTACACTGTTTTGGTTACTGTAGCATTGTAGTAAGTTTTTAATCAGGAAATGTGAGCCTTCCAACCTTATTCTTTCTCAAGATTGTTTTAGCTATTCAGAGTCTTTTCAGATTCCATATGAATTTTATGATAAAATTTTCAATTTCTCCATAAAATGTATGTAGATTGCCTTAGATAGTACTGACCCCCAAAATGCAAATATTGGTATATATGATGGTGTCCTAAAGGTCTCTTAGGGTCTATTCACTTTTTCCAGTCTTTTTTTTTCTATTCCTCAGACTTCTTTTAATTTTCATATCTTCAAACTTGCTCATTCATTCTTCTGCCTGCTCAAATCTGCCTTTGAACCCCTTGAGACTTTTTCATTTCAGCTATTGTACTCCAGAATTTTTTTATGTTTTCTATTTCTTTATTGATGTATCTATTTTGTTCATACAATGTGTTCTAGCCAGTTACTGCCCAAAGAAGTCTACAGTCAATGCTATTCCTATCAAAATACTGACATTTTTCACAGAAATAAAAAAAACTACTCCAAAATTTATACAGAATCAAAAAAGGAGTCCAAATAACCAAAGCAATTCTAAACAGAAAGAACAAAGCTAGAGGCATCACATTACCCAACTTCAAACTACTATAAAGCTACAGTAACCAAAACAGCATGGCACTGGTAATTAATAAATAAAGAAATAAAAAATAAATAAAACAAAACCCACAAACCCACATACACCAATGGAACAGAATAGAGAACCAAGATATAAAGCCACATACCTACAGCCATCTGATATTTGACAAAGTTGACAAAAATAAGCAAAGCAGAAAGAATTCCCTATTCAATAAACAATGCTGGGATAACTGGCTAGACATATGCAAAAGAGAATGAAACTGGACTCTGACCTTTCAAAATATAAAAAAATTAATTTGAGGTGGACTAAAGATTAAATGTAAGACCTCAGGCCAGGCGCGGTGGCTCACAGCTGTAATCTGAGCACTTTGGGAGGCCAAGGTGGGCCAATCACCTGAGGTCAGGTGTTCGAGACCAGCCTGGCCAACATGGTGAAACCCCGTCTCTACTAAAAACACAAAAATTAGCCTGGCGTGATGGCAGGTGCCTGTAATCTCAGCTACTCAGGAGGCTGAGGCAGGAGAATGGTTTGAATCCAGCAGGCAGAAGTTGCAGTGAGCCAAGATCATGCCACTGCACTCCAGCCTGGGTGACAGGGTGAGACTCTGTCTGAAAAAGAAAAAAAAAAAAAAAAGACCTCAAACTATAAAAATCATAGAAGAAAACCTGGGAAATACCCTTCTCAACACTGGCTTTGGCAAAGAACTTATGGCTAAGTCCTCAAAAGCAATTGCAACAAAAACAAAAATTGACAAATGGGACTTAATAAAACTAAAGATCTTCTGCATAGCAAAAGAAACTATTAACAAAGTAAACAGACAACCTACAGAATGAGAGAAAATATTCACAAACTATGCATCTAACAAAGGTCTAACATTCAGAATCTATAAGGAACCTAAACAAATCAAACAAAAAAACAAATAAATCAATTTAAAAATGGGCAAAGGACACTTCTCAAAAGAAGACATACAAGTGTCCAACAAACATGAAAAAATGCTCATCATCCCTAATCATTAGAGAAATGCAAATCAAAACCACGATGAGATACCATCTCACACCAGTCAGAACGGAGACTGTAAAAAAGTAACAGGTGATGACAAGGCTGTGGAGAAAAGGGGATGCATATACACTGTTAGCGGGAATGTAAATTTAGTTCAGCCACTGTGGAAAGCAGTTTGGAGATTTGTCAAAGAACCTAGAACTACCATTTGACATGACAACCCCATTCCTGGGTATATACACAAAGGAAAAATATATTGCTCCACCAAAAGACACATGCACTCATACGTTCATTGTGAATAGCGTTGCAGTGCTATTCACAATGGCAAAGACAAGGAATCAACCTAGGTGCCCATCAATGGTGAATTGGATAAAGAAAATGTGTTACATACATACCATGGAATACTACACAGCCACAACAGAGTGAAGTCATGTCCTTTGCAGCAACGTTGATCCAGTTGGAGGCCATTATCCTAAGCTAATTAACGTGGCAACCGAAAACCAAATACCACATGTTTTCACTTATAAGTGAGAGCTAAGCATTGAGTGCACCTGGACATAAAGATGGGAACAATAGTTACTGGGGATGACTAGAGAAGGGAAAAAGGAGGATGTGGGCTGAAAAACGACCTATTGGGTAGTATACTTACTACCTGAGTGACAGGATCATGTGTACCCCAAACCTCAGCATCACACAACATACTCATCTAGCAAACTTGCACATGTACCCACTCAATCCAAAATAAAACTTGGGGAAAAAAGAGAAAAGCAATTAAATGAGTTTTTTTATAGACAACAAATAATTGGGTCTTATTTTTACATGCACTTTGACACTTTGACAGTGTCTTTTAGTGATGGTTGCATGTTTCTTTTTATGTACAATTTGCATGCAATGAAATGCATAAATCTTAAGTGTACCATTTGCTGAGTTTTGACAAATGCATAACATGTTGAATATTTATGTTTAGCAAACCTGTTCAGCATCAAGCTCCTGCCCCAACACTTCCTAGTCTGCGGACGGCCACTTTGCTGGCTGTAACCCTTTATAAAAAATAAAGTCTCCTCGTTTTTTAAATTTAAATAGTGTGTGGCCAGGCACGGTGGCTCATGCCTGTAATCCCAGCATTTGGGGAGGCCAGGGTGGGTGGATCATTTGAGGTCAGGAGTTCAAGACCAGCCTGGCCAACATGGTGAAACCCCCATCTCTACTAAAAATACAAAAAAAATTAGCCAGACCTGGTGGCATGCACCTATAATCCCAGCTACTTGGGAGGCTGAGGCAGGAGAATCACTTGAACCCGAGAGGTGGAGGTTGCAGTGAGCCGAGATTGCACCACTGCACTCCAGCCTGGGCGACAGAGTGAGACTCCAACTCAAAAAAAAAAAACAACAACAACAACTGTGGTTTTTCTTAAAGTTAACATCCATATCAGTACTTAGTGGCCCATGAAGGGAAAGTAAAAAGGGTAGCTCCATCAGATCCTACCTAATTAATGTTGCCTCTGTCTTAGCTTGGGCTGCCATAACAAAATTGCATATACTCGGTGGCTTAAAAAAATGGAACAAAAATTAATTTTCTTAACAACAAAAATTAATTTTCTCACAGTTCTGGAAGCTGGAAAGTCCAAGATAAGGTGCCAGCATGGTCCACTTTCGGTGAGGGCTGCCTTCTTGCTACGTCCTTTTATGGCTTTTCCTAGGTGCAGGAGAGGGAGAGAGGGAGAGAGTGAGAGAGGGAGGGAGGGAGGGAGAGAGAGAGGGAGGGAGAGAGGGAGGGAGAGAGAGAGGGAGGGAGAGAGGGAGAGAGGGAGAGAGGGAGAGAGGAGAGAGAGACAGAGAGAGACAGAGCCCCTCTTCCTATTTTTGTGAGACCACCAATTCTACCAGATGAGGATCCCACCCTTATGAACTTAATTAACTTCAATTACCTCCTAAAAGCTCTATCTTCAAAGTAGCCACATTGAGGGTTAGGGCTTCAACCTCCGAATTTTGGGGGGACACAGTTTAGTCCATAGCACCCTCCAAAGGATACTCCTCTCCTTTGACATGTGTGATGTTAACCACAACCATCAAGGGGTGGATAGGGTTCCTGATTATAAAACTTCAGCATCCAAAAGCCTGGAGCTACCCTTGGTTCTGGAAGCTTCCTTACTTTTACTTTGAAGTTTTCAGTTCCCATTGGAGGAGACCCTCATCCCAACTGTAGATGAATCATTTTTCTTCTTGGCCAAGCTAGAGACTGCATGGAATCACTTTTATTCTTCTGCAATATCATTCCAAAGCCAGGAGAGACAGCTTTAAATTATAGCACCTGGCTGAGACCTGGGAAGCTTGCCCCATATTCCCGACATTCCGCATTGTGGCCTTCCACTGAGTGACTGCAGCTGACTGCCAATTCCCAGAACCATAAGCTTATGTTTACAATCAAGGACTCTTCCACTTGCCTTACACACAAACTCAGCAGACTCATTTTAATTTTTTTTAGTTACTTTTTTTTTTTTTAGATGGAGTCTCACTCTGTAGCCCAGGCTGGAGTGCAGTGGTGGGATCTCAGCTCACTGCAACCTCTGCCTCCCAAGTTCAAGCAATTCTCCTGCCTCAGCCTCCCGGGTAACTAGGACTACAGGTGTGTGCCACCACGCCCAGCTAATTTTGTGTGTGTGTGTGTGTGTGTGTGTGTGTGTGTGTGTGTGTGTGTGTGTATTTTTAGTAGAGACAGGGTTTCACCGTGTTAGCCAGGATGGCTTCGATCTCCTGATCTCGTGATCTGCCCGCCTCGGCCTCCCAGAGGGCTGGGATTACAGGCGTGAGCCACTGCATCCAGCCCATTTTAATTTATTTTACCTCCTACAGGTGGTCCTGACACATACACACTGAACAAACGTGTGTGACATATGAACCATGTTCACTTTGGGGTAGAGACACAACATTTAAATTTATTACAATTAAGTCCTACATATCAAAAGGTCTTTTCAGGTCAGGAAGCCACACAAGTGTGCAGTCTGTGTATACTAGCCAGGACCAGTCTGTGCTCAGGGTCTTTTCATCAGGAGAAAGTTACTGAAGTTAGTCTCTTGTCCAGTCAAAGCTATAGTTATAGCTGGTGGAATAGGGGGTGGGGGTCAGTCAGCATCTGGTGGAGCTGCAAATTGTTTTAATATTGTTTATGTTGAGGCCAGTGCTTGTTTAGCTGCCAGAGAGGAAAAAAAAAAAAAAACCTGTGGCAGTTAGAGGCAGTTAGAACATACTTTATTCTTTTTTTTTTTTTTTTTTTGAGATGGAGTTTTACCTCACCATAACCTCTGCCTTCTGTGTTCAAGCAATTCTCCTGCCTCAGCCTCCTGAGTAGCTGGGATTACAGGCACGCGCCACCATGCCTGACTGATTTATATTTTTAATAGAAATGGGGTTTCTCCATGTTGGTCAGGCTGGTCTAGAACTCCTGACCTCAGGTGATCCTCCTGCCTCGGCCTACCGAAGTACTGGGATTACAGGCGTGAGCCACTGTGCCCGGCCAGAAAATAATTTATTCCTTAAGTGTAGGGGGATGTGACCTATCCCTTGCCTGGCATGGCTTTGCGTCCAGCTTATGTCTTATTGCCACAAAGCATCTGTTCTGTCAATCTTATGATCTCTGTTTTAACATTCATGTTGGTCAGTTGTTATATTTAAACCACAAAAGAGAGGGGTATAATGAGGCCTGTCTAACCTTCCATCCTGTCATGGCTGGGAACTAAGTAAGAGTTTTCTGGGGGCCGGGCGCAGTGGCTTTACACCTGTAATCCCAGCACTTTGGGAGGCCGAGGCAGCCAGATCACCTGAGGTCGGGAGTTCAAGACCAGCCTGACCAACATGGAGAAACCCCGTCTCTACTAAAAATACAAAATTAGCTGGGCGTGGTGGCACATGCCTGTAGTCCCAGCTACTCGGGAGGCTGAGGCAGGAGAATCCCTTGAACCTGGGAGGCAGAGGTTGCAGTGAGCCGAGATTGTGCCACTGCACTCCAGCCTGGGCAACAAAAGCAAAACTGTCTCAAAAACAAAAAAAAAGGAGTTTTCTGGGGTCACCTTGGCCACAAGGGGGTCCATTCAGTTGGGGAGTGGCTTAGGATTTTAAGTTTATAAATCTTAGGGAAAGACTCCCAGGAGAATAAGTGAAGACATAAAACCATATCATGGAAAGACTAAAGTGTTCGTCATTGTTATAATAGGCAGAGTTACAATATTAAAATAATGATAAAAATGATGATGTTAACAATGTCCTCCTCCTATGGGGCAGGGATGCAGGAATAGCCAGCCTTCTCAGGAGAAGTATTATGGCTACACTATTACTACTGTATTACTTTATAACTACAGCATGATTACACTATAACCAAGCCTGGGAGTGATCACACTAATGATGGCCTTTCAGGTGCAGCATTGCATAGGGGTTAATAGAATGGACTCTGTAGTCGGCCAGCCTGGGTTTGAATTTCCCTGTGCTATTTACAAGTTTTGTGATCTTGGAAAATTCCTTTATTCCTCTGTGACACATTCTTTTTGTGGGAAATGAGTATAATAATTGTGCTCATCTCAAGCATTAGGAGGATTGAATGAACCTAGAACATGGCCTGGTGCACATTTAATACTTAACTAAAATTTGCCTCCAAGATTGCCCTCAATCAATCTTATCTCCTGGTATTCAAACTCTGTAGAGTCCTCTTTCACGATAAATAGAACTGACCACTGTAACCAATACATTGACTATGTGGTGAACACACTCAAGCATTCTTATGGTAGGTTCCATGTGGTGAGAAACTGAGGCCTTTCACCTTCTGCTCATAGTCATGTGAGCTTAGAATCAGATCCAATTAGCCCCAGTTAGCCTTCAGATGACTGCAATTCTGGCCAACATCCTGATTGCAACCTCATGAGAGTTCCCAAGCCAGAACCACCTAGCTAAACTGTGCCTAGATTTCCAGTCCTCAGAGAGTGTGTGGGAAAATAAGTGTTTATTATTATGTTAAGCCACTAAGTTTTGAGTAATATGTTAAACACAGCAATAAATAATATGGTTGTCCTAGTCTGTTTGGGATGCTATAACAAAATTCCTAGGCTGGGGGATTTATAAACAAGACAAATTTATTGCTCACATTTCCAATGGCCGAAAAGTCCAAGATCAAGATGCCAACACATTCAGTGTCTGGTAAGAGTTGTCTGCTTTATAGATGGTGACTACTTGCTGTGTTCTCGCATGGCAGAAAGGAAAAGAAACTCCCCTGGCCCTCTTTTGTAAGACCATGAATTGCATTCCTGAAAGCAAAGCCCTCATGACCTAATCACCTACCAAAGACTCCATCTGTTAATATTAGCTCAATGGGAAACTGATTTCAATATGTAAATTTGGTGGGGGGAGGCACCAATTTAGACCATAGCAACAGTCAACACTGTATTGTAAATGTGCCCATTTTCCACAATATAATAGAACACACCATGGGTTTTCAGGATTGGCATTTATTATAGGCACAAACTTAATATAACTCAAATGATTGTACCAATGTGTTTCTTATATTGTCCTATTTCACAAATGTAAACAGAGAACACAATTTTTTGTTTTAATAGCAGTATTCCTTGTTATAATAAATATTAAAATAACACCATAATAAAATCACTAAGGATGTAACCTAATGGTGCTGATTTCACAGAGGGTGGAAAACATCACCCCAGGGGTGGGACTACTGTGTTTATATAATACAAACACCTGAAGGTGGCAGAAACTAGCAGAGACAGAGGATTTCTTAGCATCAGAATTGATATGTTGTTATTTATGATATCTTAATAATTTAGAGGCATATAATAAATAATGATAAGGATTCTGATATTTGTTATAAAGTATAATTGTGTTGATTATATTTAAAACCATTAATAGAAACAATATAATTGTAGAATTAAGTAAAACTGTAAGTGGTATGCTATGGCATGGTGTATGGTATGGTATGGTATGGTATGAGGAATGTGGAGTAGAGTGTGGTGGGGGGGGTAGGATATACCATAGACAATAGTCACATTGGGTTGGGCACGGTGGCTCAGGCCTGTAATCCCAATGCTTTGGGCGGCCGAGGTGGTCAAATCATGAGGTCAGGAGATCAAGACCATCCTGGCCAACATGGTGAAACCCCATCTCTACTAAAAATACAAAAAATTAGCTGGGTGTGGCGGTGGATGCCTGTAATCCCAGCTACTTGGAGGCTGAGGTAGGAGAATCGCTTGAACCCGGGAGGCAGGGGTTGCAGTGAGGCAAGATCGTGCCACTGCACTCCAACCTAGTGAAAGAGTGAGACTCCATCTCAAAAATATAAAAATAAAAAATAGTCACATTGGCACTAGTAGCCCAGTTGAGAGCTGAGGGTGGAGGGTGTGATTCATCCTGGCATTATGGGAAGTGTCCTTGACAACCTTGGCTTTAAGCTGACTTTGGCCACGGGGTCAATATCTGCCACACTGCATCACATCCATTATCCAACAAGGTGCCTGAGCCCCAGAACCCTCAGCCCTGCTACATTCCTCTTGCTCCTGGGGTTCCATATTTTCCAGTGGCTGCTCCAGTGGAGGAGGTGGGGCAGATGACACTGACTATGGGGTGCAGGATAGAAAGTGCTAGGGTAGATGCTGATGGGAATAGCCCCCTGCCTATGGATCCCCCACTACTTCCCCTTTCCCCCTCTACGTGGCCTGCCACTGTGACCAGGAGGAGGCTAAGTTAGAAGATCTCGTAAACAGTGTGGAATGTATGTAGGTAGGATATTCAGTTGGGTACCGCCCTGACATAGAGTTAGAGCTGGGTGTGCTGGACCATGGTGGGAGGAGGCATTAAATCTTGAATTAGAGGAACTGAACCCACTCCACCAACTTCCTCACACATGTAACCAACCTGTGTGGGGCATCTGGTCAACCTCGATATTATTGCTATTATTCATTCATCCATTTAACAAGCTTGTACTGAGCGTCTGCTTTGAGCTGGCACCATGCTGGGTGCCTGGGATACAGCAAAAACAAGACAGACAAAGTCTGGGTCTCATGAGGCTGATGGTCCAGTGGGGAAGAGGGATGAGAAACCAAAAAAAGGAATATTGAATCAGGTCAGATAGTAGTAGTATTTGCAATGCAAATATAGTACAAAATAAGGGAGCAGCAAGTGAGCCCTACAGATGTGTTACTTCAATGGCAGGATAAGATGGGGGTGGAGGCACTCCAAAGGTGGAAGAGGAAAGCAAGATGCACGGGCACTGGAGAAGCAGAGTACTCTCAGAACAGTCAGTGCAAAGGCCCAAAGCCAGAGAAAGGAGCCTTGATGTTAAAACAGCCAGAATTGAGATGCCTGGCAAATAAAAATGTTGACTAACTCCAACTGCAGACTCTCTGGACCCTATGGCCTCTTTTATTGTAGTTATATCTTTACACTACAAACATTAAATGCAACTACGTGAAAGTAGAAATAACCAAAATATTATGTGAAAGTTTGATACCTAAAATATTAAAATTAGGTAATCATATAAAATAAAATATATACTATAAAACAGGTACTATTATATAAAATACAAACTATTTTATTGTCATAAGGAATATACAGTAATAAATATTACAATATGCTATATAACATACTGTAGACACAATTTACTATAGTATGTAATGACAGGCACATATAAAATTAAAATATATAAATCTAGTTATTTACATCTATAAATCTTTTATCCAATGTAGTTCAAGTTATCACATGGTAAAATATAACAGCACTTTTGAGATTCATCCATGTTGTAGTAAGTGTCAATAAATCTTTTTTTATGTCTGAGCAGCCCTCCATAGTATCGGTGTATATAATTTGTTTAATCACTCATCCACTGATGTACCTTTGTGTTACTTCCTAATTTGGGCAATTATACAATTGCTGTGAACATTTGAGTATAGGTTTTCAGGTAAACAGAATTTTTCTTTCATCTAGGGTAAATACCTAAGTGTGGAGTTGCTGAGTCATATGATAAATGTATGGTTAATAGTATAAGAAGCTGCCAAACTTTTGTGCATAGTGGACAGACCATTTTACATTCCTACAAGCAATGCATGAAAATTTCCATTGCTCTGTATTCTTGCCAATTTGTGGTACATTTTCATTTTTAGCCATTCTAAAGGCCATTCTATAGTAGTATCTCATTGTGGTTTAATTTGCATTTTCCTGATAATTAAAGATGTTGAGCATCTTTTCATCACTTTATTTTCCATTTGTTTTTCATATAACCATATGGGTGAATCTCAAATACATTAAATGAAAGCACTCCGACTCAAAAGGAGATATACATACACATACAAAACACGCACACACACACACACACACAAGGACTCCATTTACACAATATTATGGAAAAGGCAGAACTATAGAGACGGAAACAGACTGGTGATTGCCAAGGGCTGGGAGTGGGAAAAGGGACTAAAAAGGGATAAGAAAGAAATTAGGGAAGTGAAGGACCTGTTCTCTATCTTGACTGTGGTGTTGATTGCATGATTAGATACAACTGTCAAAACTCAGAGCTCTACACTAAAAAGTGTGAATATTACTGACTGTAAATTATACCTCAATAAATATAACTTTAAAAATATTTCAGTTATGTCCACACAAAAAGCCTGCACAGATATTTATAACAGCTTTCCTCATAATTGCCAAAACTTGGAAGCATCCAACAGTCCTTCAGTAGGTAAATAAACATCCAGACAATGGAACATAATTTGGCGCTAAAAAGAAATGCATTATCAAGCCATGAAAAGACATGGAGGAAACTTAAATCCACATTACTGTGAAAGAAGTCAATTTGAAAAGGCTACACATTGTATGATTTCAACTATATGATACAAAAGATAAAAGGTAAAACTATGGAGAAGGAAAAAATGTTGCCAGGGTTAGAGGAGATGAAGGGATAACAGGCAAAACACAGAGGATTTTTAGGGCAGTGAAACTACTCTGTGTGTGTAACAGTGGAAACATGCCATGATCCACTTGTTCCAACAAGCAGAAAGTACAAGACACATTCTATGCTGTTACACCAAGAATGAATGCTAATATAACCTATAGACTTGGGGTGATAATGAGTGTCAGTGGAGGTTCACCAATTGTAACAAATATACTACTCTGAGAGGAATGTTGATAATGTGGGAGGCTATGCATATGTGGATTAGGGATATATAGGAAACCTCTGTAATTTCTACCCAATTTTGCTTTGAACCTAAAACTACTCTAAAAAATAAAGCCTTCAGTATATACGGGTATATGCATATACATATACATGTAAGTATTATAATATTGTTATAATAAATATATAAGAGAAATAATCAAAAGTAATTTATAATAAATTGTTTCCCTTCATGAGGCTTGGGCATACAGAGGATAGTCAGATGCTTATGTTGACTGATGACTAATATTAACAGGATGCTGTCATTGGGCCCTGCTGGCTTGGATCCCATCCATAATGTGACCCAAAAAAAGTCACTTCATTCTCCCATAATCCCATTTTACAACTGAGGCAATTGAGGCCCAGAGGTTTGTGGGCAGGCTGAGGGTCCCTAAGTGGATCAGTGTTGGCACCAGAATTTGAACCAACATAGACAGCTTTCACTGTTCTGCCCACATCACTACTCATGTAATAGACAGGAAGCCCAGCTTGTGGTCTCCTGAGATCTCCAGATCATCCCTGGCCCACCCTGGGTCCATCATTCCATTGTGCCTTGGGGGGAACTCAGAGGAAAAGGTCTATGAGGCTGGGACCTCATCCTCATCACCATCTTCCAGGGATCATGACCATGCAAATATGGAGATGCAATCTTGGGGAAAGTACAGTAGCCAAGGGTGACTAAGGAACCTCATGAAGCAATGTGGGAAGTTGAGAATCAGCAGACATTGGGTTAACAGGGGACAACGGGGAGCCAAGAGATACCATCAAAATTTAACGGAGGGGTCAGACACTGTGTTAGTGATTAATGGGCATCAATAGACATTTGTCTAGTTTTTTTTTTAAACTAGGGTCCTATAAAGAAGGCGACAGAAGAGGCTCCAAAATACAGTTTGGAAATGTGGACATTATGGTTCATTGTAAGTCACTGCCGTTACCTAAGGGGAAGGAAGGAAGTTAACAGCATCCACCGTATTGAGGGCATTCCCACACGCTGTGTTAGGGACAGTTAGATACTGCTAGGTGAGTAATGGGAGATAATTGTTCATCATTGTGAGGGAAAAATCAATAAGGGGGATCACAAGATATCCTGCTAGAGGTGTAATAAAAGTATCAGGAGATAGTAACCATCGTATTGCGGGGGCACACCACTGTCCCCTATTCTGAGGGTTGTAATAAGTGGTCATCACGCAGAATGGAGAGTGGACCTTACTAGACATTGTCACAAATGGGAGGAGGTAACAGACATCATGCTGGAGTGAGGTGATTATAAAAGAGGTAATGAGGAGATCTCCAGAAACTTTCTGGATTGTGATGATGAAGTGTGACACACATAAGAGTAAGGTAAAATGGGAAAAATGGCCAGGCATCATGGCCCTTTCTGGCCCTAAACATATGGTTGTGTTGGTTTTCATATAAGTTATTAATCTGTTACATGAAAGTCACATCATTAAGGAAGCCAAATGCTAAGCTTCCAGTCAGTGATGAGTAATGAAAAAAAAAAGGCAACTGAGTTGGAAGAACTATGACAGCAGAAGGGACATTTAAGTTGTCCCAGATGACCTGAAAATTCTTACCTCAGAAGCTTTCTTGAAGGTGATGGGAGTTCACAAGACACTGTGCTGCGGGTCAAAACACAATGTGCTGAGGGCCTGTGAGGCTGAGAGACCAGTCATGGTAGATAACGAGCGGGGTGGCAAGTCTCGGTGCTAGATGACAGTGGGGACTCAACATACATCCTGAGGTTTACATCTGTATACATAAAGGTTTTTTCTTTTTTTTTTGTAGCATCTATTTCTTGATAGAAATACTGAATGAGGGTTGGATATGACCAACTGTGGTAGATTCGAACAAGAAAGAAAAACATCCACGAGTCTGTTACACAATGTGTTCCACAACGAACAACTCACATAACTTAGGATTCATCACTATCAAAATAACTACATATTATGTTGTTTTATCATTCAAACTGTTGGCACTATACCTAATCCACAGTAAACAGGATTATCATTCTCATAATATGATCTTTCTTATGAAGAATTTGGTAACAGTGTTCCATTGTAGTTTTCATGAGAAGGCTTTTTCTATTCACCAAATTGACTCCGTTCCTTGTCAGTATGAATAATGCCCCAAGGTTTATTGGGGATGGTGACAATGTAGGAAGGGTCCCTCGCCTCATTCAGTGCCTTCTCAGAGGCCCTCTCCAAAACAGCCATGTGTGACATTCTGATGTGGTCATTTCTATTTACAATAATATACATATTTTTCTGCTGCATGCATGCAACAGTGTACAATCAGACCTAACCCTCAGTGGGGTTTTCTCACACTGTTTCTCTCAAGCGTGGCTGCTCTGATGGACACTGAACACTGATTTCTGAACGAAGCCTTTCCCACAGATGCCACACTTGTAGGGTTTGTCTCCAGTGTGTGTTGTCTGATGTTTATTCAAATTTGACCTGTCAGTAAAGGCCTTCCCACACTCAGCACACACGTAAGGCTTCTCTCCGGTGTGAATTCGTTGATGCACTTGGAGCTGTGATTTTTTAGTGAAAGACTTCCCACAGTCACTGCACTCATACGGTTTCTCTCCAGTATGAATTCTATGATGTGTAATCAACTCTGACTTCTGTCGAAAGGTCTTCCCACATTCAGAACAAATGTAGGGCTTTTCTCCAGTATGAGTTTTCTGGTGCTTACTGAGATTTGACCTGCCACTAAAGGCCTTCCCACACTCGGCACACACATAGGGTTTCTCTCCTGTGTGAATTGGCTGATGCACCAGGAGCTGAGACTTGGAGGTAAAGGACTTCCCACAGTCACTGCATTCATAAGGCTTCTCTCCAGTATGAATTCTTTGATGAGTAATAAAGTTTGACTTGCGGATGAAAGCTCTTCCACACTCAGTGCAAACATAGGGTTTCTCTCCTGTATGAATTTTCTGATGAACAATGAGTATTGATTTCTGGTTGAAGGCTTTCCCACATTCGTGGCATTCATACTGTCTCTCTCCAGTGTGAATTTTCTGGTGTATATTGAGGTGTGACTTCTGAGTGAAGGCTTTTCCACAAGTATTGCATTCATAAGGCTTCTCCCCAGTATGGATTCTCTGATGTGTAATCAAGTCTGACCTCTGGGTGAAGGCCTTTCCACATTTGGAACATATATAAGATTTCTCTCCTGTATGAGTTTTCTGATGTGTAATGAGATTTGACCGGTTGGTGAATGCCTTCCCACATTTATTGCACATATAGGGCTTTTCTCCTGTATGAATTCGTTTATGAACATGGAGTTGTGACTTGGAAGTAAACAATTTCCCACAGTGACCACATTTATAAGGTTTCTCTCCAGTATGAATTATTTGATGTGCAATCAAGTGTGCCTTCTGAATGAAGGCCAGTCCACATTTCATGCATATATATGATTTTTCTCCTGTATGAATTCTCTGATGCACTGTGAGTGCTGACTTCTGAGTGAAGGCTTTTCCACAGTCACTGCATTCATAAGGTTTCTCTCCAGTGTGAATTCTCTGATGAATAATCAACTCTGACCTGTAGGTAAAGGCCTTCCCACACTCAGTACATATGGAAGATTTCTCTCTACTTTGAACTTTCTTATGTGTAATGAGGTTGGAATTATTGCTGAAGACCTTCCCATATTCGGTACATATATACGGCTTCACTCTTGTGTGAACACGTTGATGTACCTGAAGTTGTGACTTGGAAATGAAGGATTTGCCACAGTTACTGCACTCATATGGTTTTTCTCCACTATGAATTCTTCGGTGTGCAATCAGATGAGTCTTCTGGATGAAGGCCTGTCCGCATTCAATACAGATGTAGGATCTGTCACCTGTATGGATTTTCTGATGCATCTTGAGTGTGGACTTTTGTGTGAACGCTTTGCCACAGTCAGTGCATTCATGGTGTCTCTCTCCAGTATGAATTTTCTCATGTATACTGAGATCTGAGTTATAAGAGAAGCCTTTCCCACATTGGCTGCATTCATAGAGTTTCTCTCCGGTATGAATTCTCTGATGCCTGAAGAGGGACGATACTTGAAAAAAGGATTTTCCACATTCATTGCATTTAAAGGGTTTCTCTCTCATATGGGTTTTCTGGTGTATAATAAATTCTGGCTTCTGTACAAAAGCCTTCCCACATTCAATGCATACATAGAGCTTTTCTCCTGCAAGAACTTTCAGGTGTACTTTGAGCTGTGACTTCTGGGTGAATATCTTTTCAAATTCGGCGCATTCATAAGCTTTCTCCCCAGGATACATTTTTTGACGTTGAGAGGATACTTGTTTATAACTGAGGATTTTTCTACATTGATTATGGTCCCATAATTTCTCTCCTGTTGGAATACACTCATGGTTACTATAGGAAGACATTTTATCATTTGGTAATCTTTTTAACATTCTTTGAAGGATTATTTTTATTATGACTGTATAAATCTAAATTATGCTTTAAACCATTTCCAAATGAGGCATATTGATGGGGTCTTTTGGGAGAAGAAATGATGTTTGGGTTCACATGAATTATTTTTCTACTATCCTTATAATGCCTCTTTGTTTTCAATATTTTCTTGATGAAAGCAACATCATTTTGATATTTATTTTCTCTGCTGATAGCTCTCTATTTGTCACCAATCTGTCACAATCATTCTAGAATAAAGTAGAATCCCACATCACTTTCATCATGACCTTTTCTTTCAATATGGAAAGAAACCTCTTCAGAGATTCCCTGCTATAAGGTCTGAAACCTAAACTCCTCTGCTCAAATGAGAAACAGGTGATTTTAGTTCAAAGCACAGCTAGCAGAGGCTAGGAGTATGGTACAAATGACTCTCCAGGCTGAACACAGAGAAAAGGCTGAGGGTGAGTAACGTGAAGAGGAAGGCAGAGATAGTGTTGATAGGAAATGTCCTGGAAAACAATTCAGCAGTTAGAGGAAATAAACTAGATGAACAGATAACACCATGGACAGATGTGGAAAAAGTAAGGCAAAAAACACTATATATACCACAGCATCATTCACATAAACTAATGATCCAAACTCTTAATTCGCTTACAACATGCATGAAATAAAAAATGTTTCCATCATATAAAACTGTAGCTTATGACAGGCAGAAAAATGGGTGTGGGGGAAAGAGAAAAAGGAATAAATCAAAAAATAAATAAGAGAGAATCCTGACCCAGACTCATGATGATAGTGTGTCTTAAACTGAGGACTATGATTAAACCCAGACCTCATCAGGTAAACTATAAAAATAAAGCAATCAAAAACAACAACAACAAAAAGGAACCCTGGTCAATGTGGAATCACTCAAGCAACATCAGGAAAAAAGGTCAGGAAGGGTGATTAATCATGTTAAACACAGCAGAAAGATAATCCCAAAGATTACGTAACAGTGACCCCCAAGTCATCAGCTTATCCAGGCATGAAGGACTGAGAAGAAGTAAGAAATTTCATGGCCACTCCTCTGCAGAAAACAAAAAGAGAGGGTGATTGGACAGAAAGCTCTGAGGCATCTCACAGTTAAGAAAAAAAAAAAAAGAAAAAAGAAAAGAAATAAAGGTGACTAGCAGGAGTGGGACTGTGTGAAACAGAGTAACTTTGAAAGAAAGCAGATCCATCAATGTCTGAAGGTTAAAGAAAGACTCTAGGACTATGTGGAATGTAGGGGAAAAGAAGAATGTTAGAGAAAATGAGCAAAATCAAGGAAGAAAGATCTTTAATGAGGGAGACTGGCACATGATTCAGAATCCACAAAGCCAAAGAAGAACACAGAAGTGACAAAGGTCGGCCAGGCGCAGTAGCTCATGCCTGTAATCCCAGCACTTTGGGAGGCCTACACAGGTGGATCACTTGAGGTCAGGTGTTAGAGACCAGCCTGACCAATATGGTGAAACCCTGCCTCTACTAAAAATACAAAAATTAGCTGGGCATGGTGGCTGGCACACACCTTTAATCCCAGCTACTTGAGTGGCTGAGGCACGAGAATCGCTTGAACCCAGAAGGTGGAGGGTGCAGTGAGCTGAGATCATGACACTGTACTCCATCCTGGGCAACACAGCCCAGGCTGCGACCCAGGCTGTGACAAAAAATACATGACAAAGTTCATCCAGGGAGAACGCATTTAGTGATCTGAGAGGCCAAGGGGCATTAAGCAATACAAAAACATTCAGAACTTTCCAGAAAAAGCATCTTAATAGTATTCCAAGGTTGTTGGTGTTTCCCAAGACAGCTGAGATTTCCTCCCATCTCCCATCTTCCCGAGTCACACTCGCTTCACTCACCTGGGCAGCTGTGACGTGGCCTCTCACCCTGCAGTGACCATGGTTCCTTTCCTTGCTCCAACATGACCACCTCTGCTTCAGGAACTTGATACCCTGTTCATAGGAAATGATAAAGGTCTGGGTCCAGCTAACTGTGTTTCAGGGCCCAACCAATAATCTCTTATTCTTTGATAAGGATTTTTTCTTCAGAAAAGTAACCATAACTTTTCAGGGCAATATTCTGAGTGCCCTAAACAAATAAAGAATCCTAGACAAATCAAGGACAAAATCATCACCTATTTAAGATGTGGACAGCATTCATCAACTGAGAATGAAAACACTCTCAGTGAGGCCTCCTTTCAGATACCAAGGTGACTGTGCTTACCTACTGAAAGCAGGTGGCTGTAGGTCTCCAGCATCACATCCCGGTACAGGTTTCTCTGAGAAAGGTCCAGGTGCCGCCATTCCTCTCTGCTGAAATCGATAGCCACATCCCTGAAGGACACTGATCCCTGTAAGGGCAAATTCCTGTTCAATGTGCATAGTCAGCTTAGAGGGTTGGAGAGACTATATTTAGGAATATGAAATACAGGTCTTGTTGTTTTAAATTTACATTCTCTTTTTAAAAACTCACTCCCATTTCTCTAATACTTTATTATGGAAATTTTCAAACATACAGACAATTTAAAATAATTGTGCAGTAAGAAATGTATACCTACCACCTAGGATCTATCATTAACACTTTACTTGCTTTATCATACATCTAAGCCATTATTTTATCTATCCATCTTGCTTCTTTGTACATTTCAAAGTAAGTTGCAGATGACGCCACACTTCCTCCTAATACTTCATTTTTTTTTTTGAAACAGAGTCTCGCTCTGTTGTCCAGGCTGGAGTGCAATGGCATGATCACTGCAACTTCTGCCTCCCAGGTTCAAGCAGTTCTCCTACCTCAGCCTCCCGAGTAGCTGGGATTACAGGAATGCACCACCACGCCCAGCTAATTTTTGTATTTATAGTAGACACGGGGTTTTGCCATGTTGGCCAGGCTGGTCTCGAACTGCTGACCTCAGGTGATCCACCCGCTTCGGCCTCCCAAACTGCTGGGATTATAGGCATGAGCTACCGCACCTGCCTCTCTTAATACTTCAAAATGCAAATCATGAACTAGGGTGTAAAACGTGTTAACCTTTTTTATTTTTTTTATTTTTTATTTTTATTTTTTATTTATTTTTTTTTTTTTGAGACAGAGTCTTGCTCTGTCGCCCAGGCTGGAGTGCAGTGGCGCAATCTCGGCTCACTGCAAGCTCCGCCTCCCGGGTTCACGCCATTCTCCTGCCTCAGCCTCTCCGAGTAGCTGGGACTACAGGCGCCCGCCACCACGCCCGGCTAATTTTTTTTTGTATTTTTTTTATTAGAGACGGGGTTTCACCGTGGTCTCGATCTCCTGACCTCGTGATCCGCCCGCCTCGGCCTCCCAAAGTGCTGGGATTACAAGCGTGAGCCACCGCGCCCGGCCGTGTTAACCTTTTTTAGGTAAAATTTACATACAATTAAATGCACCAATCTTTAATTTACCATTTAAAGTTTTGACAACTGCATACACCTGTATAATCCAGAAATTTCTAACAAATATTTTATATATGTGCATATTAAATATTTAGTTTTACATATTTTGTGGAACACAGAAATCCCATCAAGAATTTCTGCTATTTGTTCTGTACTATGGTCAGTCAATTACTCATTTTTCAAAACTGGCAATTGAAATAAGCTGTGTTTTAGTTTCCTAGCAACTGGATGAATGACCTGCAATATACTTTCTGATCAACTTAGGACGAGCCCTTATGCTAGCCCTGGGAACACAGAAATAATTATGTGTCCAATCTTCTAGCAACTTAAAAGACTTGGAAAATAAATTAGACTGAAGTTTTTTAAAAAAGAAGACATAACAAATTCATTAAGGTGTTGAAAAGTAGATGCCTTATGTGGAACACACTGAGGGCCCAAACAAACAAAAAGTACATTTTACATAAGGGAGTAAGTTTACATTCCATAGAGTTGAGGAATTTAACTTGGAAGATACAAAGTGTAACCCAGAATATGGGGTGAGGGGGACAATGCCCAGAAAAGACAAGAATAAAAGGTGTAGAGATAGAAAAATACACCATGAGTTTAGGGAACAGCAAACAGGTTTATATAAATGGAGAGAAGTCTGTCTGATGTGTCAGCAAAGCAGTACAGGAAAAACAGTTTGGTCAAAGTATGGAATTTTTACTTTCAGTAATGGTAATTAAGGTAATCAGATTTATGTCTAAATGTTTTTTTAAGTTCTGTATTACAGGATAACCAAACAGCTGGTGAGGAAAAGTTTTTTTTTGTTTTTTAGACAAGAGTCTCACTCTGTCACCCAGGCTAGAGTGCAGTGGTGCAATCTCGGCTCACTACAACCTCCACCTCCTGGCTTCAAGCAATTCTCTGCCTCACACTCCCGAGTAGCTGGGATTACAGGTGCATGCCACCACACCAGGCTAATTTTTGTATTTTTAATAGAGACAGGGTTTCACCATGCTGGCCAGGATGGTCTCGATCTCCTGACCTCGAGATCTACCTGCCTCGGCCTCCCAAAGTGCTGGGATTACAGGCATGAGCTACTTTGCCTGGCTGCAAAAGTTTTTTATAGAATTATTCTAGCTAATAAATAAAGAAGTTAGGATAAAATTAAAATACCACGATGTATAACTACTAATGAAATAACAGATTTAGACAATAATCATTAATGACTGTTGGAATGTTTCAGTTGAAAGGCCGAAGGGAAGTGTACAACAGATAGATCAGCTAGTAACATCAGCATCCATAAACTAGCTCTCATGTGCCTGCTGACATGGCATAGTAATTAATTTCATTACACTACTTATGAAGTATTCTTGCCAAAAAATAAAATTCAAACCCCTATATCATCAAGTCTCCAGATCTAACAAGCCATTCACAGGAGTGGGAAGGAGAGTGAAACATACTGAACAATATGAAGACCAAGACATCAGCTAAATTCAGAAGGTAGCAAATGACCCACTTCTTCAAAAAATTAATTACAAGAGAATGGACATGGAAGGGAATATTTATTTTCTTTATTAATAGAGACTTAAGAGCCATACTAACCAAATGCAACTTGTGGACTTTCGCTCCTAATTAAAATGAACCAATCTTAAACAAATATTTATGACAATTTAGAGAAATGCAAATGGTGGGGATTAGAGGATATCAAGGAATTACTGTTATTTTGTTGTATGACATTAGCTTACTGGTTACGCTAAACAAAAAGGAAAAAAGGAATTCATATCTCTTTGAGATATATATCAAGATATTTTTAGACAAAACATGGTGTTTGAGATTTGCTTTAAAATAATCTAGCTGCTGAATGGGAGGCGGTTTCAGATGAAGTAAGAATGGCAGAATGGGCCAGGTGTGGTGGCTCACACCTGTAATCCCAGCACTTTGGGAGGCCAAGGCAAGTGGATTGCTTGAGGTCGGGGGTTTGAGACCAGCCTGGCCAACATGGAGAAACCTCATCTCTACCAAAAAATACAAAAATTAGCTGGGTGTGATGGCACTCACCTATAATCCCAGCTACCTAGGAGGCTGAGGCACGAGAATCACTTGAACCCAGGAGGTGGAGATTACAGTGAGCTGAGGTCATGCCACTGCACTCCAGCCTAGGCAACAGAGCAAGACTCCATCTCAAAAATAAAAAATAAGGCAGAATCACTTCTCGGCCTTTTGGCTAAGATCAAGTGTAAAAAATAAGGCAGAATGTTGATGATGACTGAAACTGTGTGACAGGGACATTCGGTGAAAGGGATCTTTATACTATTATCTTTACTTTTGCATATATTTAACTTTTTTCATAATAAAATGCTTTTTGAAAACAAAATACATGATCCTCCAAATTAAAAAATCTAACTTGGAATTGCACAATGAAAGGAATGCCTATTACCACATGGAGCTGTATACATTTAAAGAAAGCATACTAGGGACTTGAATACCCCTCCCTCACCTTAGCAATTTATCAAAATACTAGGCAGGACATCATCAAGGTTATAGAGAAGGCAGCTGCAACAAACAACAGCAGAATGCACATTCTTTTCAAGCACCCATAGAAAAGTGAGCATGATAAACCATACCCTACCTAGGCTGTGAAACAAACCTCAACAAGTTTACAAGAATTACAACAATACAAAGTATGTTCCACAAGGGAATCAAACAAAAATCAATAACAGAAACAAAACAGAGAAAATCTCCAAGCAAATTAAAAAATAACAAACAAAAACAACCTAAAAAAATCCACAAAATATTTGAAAATTAACAGCACTCTTCTTTAATGACCCACAGGTCAAAGAAGACATCGCCAAAATAATATTTAAAATACATAGAGTTCTACGTATAGACAGTAAAAATACAACCTATCAAAATCTGTGGGATGCAGGTAAAGCAAGGCTGAGAGGGAAATTTATAGTACTAAAGGATTACATTAGAAAAGGGAAAAAGCTACAAATCAATAATGTAAGCTTCTACCTCAAAAAACTAGAAAAAGAGGCCAGACATGGTGGCTCACTCCTGTAATCCCAACACTCTGGGAGGCTGAAGTGGGAGGATTGCTTGAGCCCAGGAGTTTGAGATCAGCCTGGGAAACATAGCAAAACCCCATCTCGATCAATAATACAAAAATTAGCCAGGTGTGGTAGTGTGTGCTTGTGGTCCCAGCTATTTGGGAGGCTGAGGCAGGAGAATCACTTGAGCCTGGGAGGGCAGAGGATGCAGTGAGCTGAGATGGCACCACTGCACTCCAGCCTGGGCAACAGAGCCAGACCCTGTCTCAAAAATAAATAAATAAATAAATACATAACTAGAAAAAGAAGAGCAAAAGAACTCAAAATCAAGCAGAAAGAACTAAATAATAAAAAGTAGAAGTCAACAAAACTGAAAACAAAAGATAGAAAAATCATTGTAATACAATCCAGTTATTAGAGAACAAAATAATAAAACCGATAAATTCACTGATTGGTCTATTAGTCAACCAGACTGGCAAAGATAAAAAGACACCAATATTAGGAATAAAACAGTAAATATCATTATAGATGCAGCAGCCATTTAAAATACAATGAGAAAAATAAACACTCCAAGCTAATAAATTCAATAACTTAGAAAAAATAAGCCAATTCCTCAAACATCACAAACTACCAAAACTCAAACCTTTGAAAATGGATAAGATAAACAATCTTATGACCATTAAATTAATTTAAATTTATAATTTAAAAGCTCCTGAAAAAGAAATCTCTAGGCCAGATAGTTCTACCAGATAATTCTTTTTTTTTTCTTCTTTTTAATTTTTTTTTGAGACACGATCTTGCTCTGTCGTCCAGGCTGAAGAGCAGTGGTGTGATCATAGGTCACTGCAGCCTCGAACTCCTGGGCTCAAGCGATCCTCCTGCCTCAGCCTCCTAAGTAGCTGCGACTACAGGCACATGCCACCATGCCCAGCTTTTACCAAAGAATTCTATCGAACTTATAAAGAGGAATGTGTCATTTTTACATAATCACTTCCAGAAAATAAGAGGAGAAACACTTCCAAACTAATATTTTTAAGTCCAGTATTATTCCAATGTCAAAATCAGACAAACACAGTAACAAAAAAACAAAAACAAACAAAAAAAAACTACAGGCTGGTACCTCTCATGAATTTAAATGCAAACATTCCCAACAAAATGTCAGCAAATTGAATTCAAGAATCACTAAAAAGAATCACGTACCACAATAAACTGGAATTTATGGGGGAACTCTTTGTACTATATTTTCTAACTTCTTATGCATCTATAATAATTTCAAAATAAAAAATTGAAATATATATATTACTTAAGAAAGATTATTTTCAAAACATACATAACATTTGGGAATGGACAAGACTGGAAGATCAGAGACTCATTGCACAATTAATGAGAGAGAATATAAACTGTAGTTGACCCTGAACAACACAGGTTTGAACTATGCAAGTCCACAGATACATGAATTTTTTCCAATAAAAGTTGCATATAGTGTGCAAGCCTCTCCTGCCTCCCCTTCCACCTTCTCCTCCTCTTCCGCCTCTTTGCCCCGAGCCAGCAAAACCAAACTTTCCTTTTCCTCCTACTCCTCAGTCTGCTCAATGTGAAGATGACAAAGATAAAAAGCTTTACGATGGGCCGGGCGCGGTGGCTCACGCTTGTAATCCCAGCACTTTGGGAGGCCGAGGCGGGCGGATCACGAGGTCAGGAGATCGAGACCACGGTGAAACCCCGTCTCTACTAAAAATACAAAAAATTAGCCGGGCGTGGTGGCGGGCGCCTGTAGTCCCAGCTACTCAGAGAGGCTGAGGCAGGAGAATGGCGTGAACCCGAGAGGCGGAGCTTGCAGTGAGCCGAGATCGCGCCACTGCACTCCAGCCTGGGCGACAAAGCGAGACTCCGTCTCAAAAAAAAAAAAAAAAGAACCTTTACGATGATCTACTTTCACTTAATGAATATTAAATATAAATATCTTCCTTTTGATTTTCTTAATAACTTTTTTTCTCTAGCTTACTTTATTCTAAAAAAAAAAGTCGTTATGTATGAGCAGGTCTCTGAATTCAGGAGAGCGCACGAGCACACAGGAGGAACTTAGAGACAGAAATGTATTAAAGATACTTGTGATCATTAATATCTGAAGGTATGATTCTTTTTTTTTATTTTTGAGATGGAGTCTCACTCTGTTACCCAGGCTGCAGTGCAGTGGCGCAATCTCGGCTCACTGTAACCCTTGCCTCCCGGGTTCAAGCGATTCTCCTGCCTCAGCTTCCCAAGTAGCTGGGACTACAGGCGCCGGCTACCACGCCTGGCTAATTTTTCTATTTTTATTTTTTTTTATTTTTTTTGAGACGGAGTCTTGCTCTTTCACCCAGGTCAGAGTGCAGTGGTGCGATCTCGGCTCACTGCAAGCTCTGCCTCCCGGGTTCACGCCATTCTCCTGCCTCAGCCTCCCGAGTAGCTGGGACTACAGACGCCCGCCACCGCGCCCGGCTAATTTTTTGTATTTTTTAGTAGAGACGGGGTTTCACTGTGTTAGCCAGGATGGTCTCGATCTCCTGACCTCGTGATCCGCCCGCCTCGGCCTCCCAAAGTGCAGGGATTACAGGCGTGAGCCACCGCGCCTGGCCAATTTTTCTATTTTTAGTTGAGATGGGGTTTCACCATGTTGGCAAGGCTAGTCTTGAACTCCTGACCTCAGGTCATCTGCCCATCTGGGCCTCCCAAAGTGATGGGATTACAGGCGTGAGCCACCACGCCCGGCCTAAAAGTATGATTCTTAAAAGCTACTTTTTAAATTTATTCATTTAATTGTGTTTGGAGATTACAATGTGTTTCTTTGTGATGTCTGTTGATTCTGTTTATGAGGCTTACAGCATCTTCATTTCTTAAAAGGAAGGCTTATACACTGCTGGTGGGAGTGTAAATTAGTTCAGGCCTTGTGGAAGACAGTGTGGCGATTCCTCAAAGACCTAAAGACAGAAATACCATTTGACCCAGCAATCCTGTTACTGGGTATATATCCAAAGGAATATAAATCATTGTATTATAAAGACACATACCCACATATGTTCTCTGCAGCAGTATTCACAATGGCAAAGACATGGAATCAACCTAAATGCCCATCAGTGATAAACTGGATAAAGAAAATGTGGTGTATATAATACACCATGGAATACTATGCAGCCATAAAAGAGAATGAGATCATGTCTTTTGCAGGAACATGGATGGAGCTGGAGGTGATAATCCTTAGCAAACTAATGCAAGAACAGAAACCAAATACCACATGTTCTAACTTATAAGTGGGAGCTAAATGATGAGAACACATGGACACAAAGAGGGGAACAACACACACTGGGGCCTTTTGGAAGGTGGAGGGTGAAAGGAGGGAAAGGATCAGAAAAAATAACTAATGGGTACTAGGCTTAATACCTGGGTGATGAAAGTCTATACAATAAACCCCCATGATACAAGTTAACCTATGTAACAAACCTGCCCTTGTACCTATAAACTTAAAAGTAAACAAAAAAGAAGTTCCCTATATACCTGAAATGAATACGCATGCTCTAATTTTCTCTTCATCACACACTTGCATATTCATACCCTACACACACTGAACCCCCAGTCCCCAAAACTAATGTCATCAAAAAATTTAATGGGGAATCAAGACAATGTCATGTTAGGCTGGAATGGAGTTTTGACACCTCACCAAATGATCTTATACACACAGTTTGTCAGGAAGAAATCTCCTCCTTCAAAGAAAATAAACATCCCCTGATGTACGAAGATGCTATGAGTAAAAGGATGAAAAAAAAAAGAGAGGAGATTAAGAGGAATACACTAGAAATAAATTGACATACAACAGAAGAAATCATATCCTCCATGAATTCAAGGAATTCACTAAAACAATTAACTACTTGTGGAAAAACAGACAAAGAATATAGTGATATAAATTTCTGAAAAATAAATTAACAGAACTCAGTAAAAAAGTAAAAGAAAAAAAAAGCAACACAAAAATAAAAGTCTCCCTGAAAAAAATTAGAAGTCCCTGCAAAAACACAAAAGGTAGCAAAGAGCAGATTAAGACAAGTGAGCAACATGAGATGGAAATAAAGATTTTTTTTAAAGAAAAACAGAAAAGAAAATATGAGGAGTTTAATAAAAACATCCAATGAACAAAAGAATCCTTGAAGTGGCAGTGTAGAATTGTTATCATTATTCACAGTACAAATTTAATAAATACTGTCTTAAAGAGTAGATTCGAATATTTAGTTCAAGAAGTTAACATTATAAAGATGACACACACACACACACACAAACAAAAAAGAATCCAAACATTCCAAATTACATGGAAGACACACAGAAACAAAGCACAAATATAGAGTATATAGTGAAAGATTTATAAAATAGCCACATCAGAAGCATAACATAAAATGCATCTTTCCACAACAACAACAACAACAACAAAAAAGCACAAGAACTCCAAAGGATGACATTAAAAAGATGACCAAAGGCATATCTGGAATTGCCAACAGAAAAGAAATAAGAGCCTCCACCTTAATATTAGATAGGGCTGAATTGTAGGGGAAAAAATATTAAACAAGGACACAATGTGAAATGAGTTTCGGATGTCGTATTTACTATCAGTGCACCAAACTACATAACATCAAAATTTATAAGCAAAAACTATAGGAAAAAGGCCAGGCGTGGTGGCTCACGCCTATAATCCCAGCACTTTGGGAGGCCAAGGCGGGTGGATCACAAGGTCAGGAGATCGAGACCATCCTGGCTAACATGGTGAAACCCTGTCTCTACTAGAAATACAAAAAATTAGCTGGGCGTGGTGGCGGGCGCCTGTAGTCCCAGCTACTCGGGAGGCTGAGGCAGGAGAATGGCATGAACCCGGGAGGCGGAGCTTGCAGTGAGCCGAGATTGCACCACTGCACTCCAGCCTGGGCGACACCACAAGACTCTGTCTCAAAAAAAAAAAAAAACTATAGGAAAATATAGATAGAAATACATTTGTGGTAGGAAACTTTAAGAATATCTCTCAGCTCCTTGAGACAAAGTAGAAAAAAATGAGTAATACTATAAAAACCTCATAGCTATATATCTTATTGATAAGCTATCAAATTTTTTTCTTTTCAAGTGCCTATGCAACAATCCCAAAACAAAACAAAAAACAAACAAACAAATACCCGTAATAATCTCTCTAAAAGTAAATTTCTCCAATGCTGCAATCCTAATCTTATTAAAGTTTTTTGCTTTTGTTTTCAAGACGGTCTCACTGTCACCTAGGCCGGATGTAGTGGCAATGTTGTGGCTCACTGCAGCCTTGACAGGCTCAAGCAGTCCTCCAATCCCAGCCTCCCAAGTAGCTGGGATTACAGGCGCCCCACCACCACATTCAGTTAATTCTGGTTTTTGTTGTAGAGACCGGGTCTCACTATGTTGTGCAGGCTGGTCTCAAACTCATGGGCTCAAGCAATCCTCCCGCCTCAGTCTCCCAAAGTGCTGGAATTACAAGTGTGAGCCACCACACATGGCCAAAAGTAAAGTTTAAAAATGAAAATCTTAAAACCTAGAAATAAAATGTGGTAAATGGTAATTAAAGATTTGGTGGGGTAGTTAATGTTCTAGAAATTCATCCTTTTCAGCCAGGTGCGGTGGCTCATGCCTGTAATCCCAACACTTTGGGAGGCTGAGGCGGGTGGATCACGAGGTCAAAGTCGAGACCATCCTAGCCAACATGGTGACACCCTGTGTCTACTAAAAAAAATACTAAATAATTAGCTGGGCGTGGTGGCGCATGCCTATAGTCCCAGCTACGCGCGGGGCTGAGGCAGGAGAATTGCTTGAACCCGGGAGGCGGAGGTTGCAGTGAGCCAAGATCACATCACTACACTCTAGCCTGACTACAGAGCAAGATTACGTCTCAAAAAAAAAAAAAAAGAAATTCATCCTTTTCAATTAGATTTTTTAATTCATTTGCATGAGATAAATTATTTTTCTAAATTATTTTTAGTACAGTTTTGTTATATACCAGAGCTTCTGATATATAGATAGCATTTTTATTGTTTTTGAGATATTTTACAATTTTAGTTTTGACTTTGACTGGAGTGGGTTGCTGAGAAAATGGCAGTTGTTTCACTAATCCCAGTAAAAACCTACTAGGCTATTGTTTTCTTCTACTCTTCAATGCAGTTAGTTAACATATTTGACTTCTGAATCTATCTTCATAATTTCCAGTTCTTTCAGGCATCAAGGTTAACACTGTAAACAAAATAAAACAAAAACCAAAAGCAAGGTTGAGAATAATTTTAAATATTATTCGTTACCCAAAACTTCAGCATAATGACCAACTATAAAAACGCATGACCTTTCCATTATTTTTTACTGTGTTGGAAATGCTGAATCAACATTTTAATTTCTTCAAGGACTTTGAACCATTTAAATTCTTACCAATTATATCTATTTTTGTAAACTTTTATCCTTTTATTTATATTTTCATATTTTTGGCATGATTTTATATAATATTCATTCATGATTGTTTGAATCTTAGGTATGGAAGTAACTGTTTCTCCTGTTTTGTTACATTCTTTTTTCTTTTTTTCAGTCTTGCTCTGTCGCCCAGGCTGGAATGCAATGGTATGAGCTCGGCTCACTGCAACCTCTGCCTCCCAGGTTCAAGTGATTCTCCTGCCTCAGCCTCCCAAGTACCTGGGATTACAGACCTGCACTGTGGCACCCTGCCAATTTTTGTATTTTTAGTAGAGATGGGGTTTCGCCATGTTGGCTAGACTGGTATCGAACTTTTGGCCTCAAGTGATCCACCCACCTCAGCCTCCCAAAGTGCTGGGATTACAGGTGTGAGCTACCATGCTAGCCCAGTCTTTTTTTTTTTTTTTTTTGAGATGGAGTCTCGCTCTCGCTCTGTCCCCCAGGCTGGAGTGCAGTGGCACAATGTCGGCTCACTACAACTTCTGCCTCCTGGGTTCAAGCAATTCTCCTGCCTCAGCCTCCTGAGTAACTGGCACTACAGGCGCACACCACCACACCTGGCTAATTTTTGTAGTAGAAACGGAGTTCCACCATGTTGGCCAGGATGGTCTTGGTCTCCTGACCTCGTGATCCACCCACCTTGGCCTCCCAAAGTGCTGGGATTACAGGTGTGAGTCACCGTGCCCGGCCCCACAGTCTTTGATTATGTAGATATTTACTCCATTTTTTGATTGTCAACACACAGAAGCAACTTGTGTTTCTGTCAAACTCATACCTTAGGTCTTTCTCTTTTTTTTAAACGTCCAGGATTCCAAAAAGAAGCAATTAAATCTATAGTTTTTCCCCTCTACCCACAGGTTAGCTTTAGCACATAAACTTACTTTATTTATTTATGAGACAGGGTCTCACTGTGTCACACAGACTGGAGTACAGTGGCATGATCTTAGCTCACTGCAACCTCTACTTCCCAGGCTCAAGTGATCCTCCCACCTCAGCCTCCTAAGTAGCTGGGACTACAGGCCTGCACCACCAAACCTGGCTAATTTTTGTATTTTTTGTAGAGACGGGGTTTCACCATGCTGCCCAGGCTGGTCTCGAACTCCTAAGCTCAAGCAATCCACCCACTTCAGCATCCCAAAGTGCTGGGATTACAGGCATGAGCCACTATACCCAGCCTACCACACAAACTTTAAAATGCACTACTTTATCCACATTTTTTTTTTTTTTTTTTTTTGACACGGAGTCTCATTCTGTCACCTGGGCTGGAGTGCAGTGGCACAATCTCGGCTCACTGCAACCTCTGCCTCCCAGGTTCAAGCAATTATCCTGCCTCAGCCTCCCAAGTAGCTGGGATTACAGGCGCCCGCCACATACCCAGCTAATTTTTTGTATTTTTAGTAGAGATGGAGTTTCACCATGTTGGCCAGGCTGGTCTCGAACTCCTGACCTCGTGATTCGCCCACATCGGCCTCCCAAAGTAGTGGGATTACAGGCATTGGGCCTGGCCCCAAATGTTTTTTAATTGTGGTAAAAATACACATAACATAAAAGTTGCCATTTTAATATTTTTAAGTGACCAGTTTAGTGGCATGAAGTACATTCACATTGTTGTGTAAGAGCCTTTTACTTTTTATTTTTATTTTATTTTATTTTATTTTTGAGATGGAGTCTCACCCTGTTGCCCAGCCTGGAGTACAATGGCACGATCTCGGCTTACTACAAAATCCGCCTCCCAGGTTCAAGCAATTCTCAGCCTCAGCCTCCCAAATAGCTGGGATTACTGGTGCGTGGCATCATGCCCTGCTAATTTTTTGTATCTTCAGTAGAGATGAGTTTCACCATGTTAGCCAGGCTGGTCTCGAACTCCTGACCTCGTGATCCACCCGCCTTGGCTTCCCAAAGTGCTGGGGTTACAGGCGTGAGCCACCGCCCTAGGCCTTACTTTTTATTTCTAATTTAATGCTCTTAGAAAACAGAATCAGTATGATGGCAAAGGTTTCTATTCTTTGCCTTGAGAGTAGTGTACTAAAATGGCCAATGGTATATTTAATGATTTCTGTTCATTTTTACTTAATATAGTTCAAAGATACATTATTAGTGAAACAAATGTTGATAACTTTTATAATTATTTGTATATTCTTCCTTTTATAAGTATGAGCCATCCTCTTCACCCTTTAAGTGATTTTCACCTTAAATTCCTTTTGACCTGTTCCTAAATTGCATCCCTAGCTTTCTTTTGGTTCATCCCTTTATTTTTAAATGAGGATAAAAGCAGCCCCTGACCGCTGAGAGTTAGCCTGGTACTATCAGTTAAACCTCAGTTTTGCTAGAAGCTAGCCTGGCAGGGGCCAGCTAACTCATGGTGTTCTCCATAGCACTACACAAAAATAATCTCTTGGAACACCAACAGCAAACAAGACCAATCTCTGCCCACCATGGTGGGAGACAAAACCAAGACCACTCTGTCATTACACTTGAGCACAGACAAAAATCAGAATCTTCTTCAAACCATAAAAGTCTCCTTACTCTGCATAAGGAAAGTGACTGCCAATTATACCTTTACCAATTCGAGCTTTTGCTTCAATCTACCCTTCGTATCTTCTAGGTAAAAATGATTAAGATACCCAATCATAATCATTTAATTTCCCAATAGGAACAGAAGTACAGGTTCAGTGAAATTCAGCTAGAATATTCTTATTACCTGTGACTAAAACCATGAAATGAAATTCTACTACAACTTATACATGCAACAGAAAGGAAAGACATGAGAAGAATGCCTACTGCTACATAGTTCATAATAAGAGCTGTATTTTACCAAACAAATATTTAAAAAGCAAGGTGTGAAAATTTAGTCTACTATGGCACCTTTTGTGAAATAGAAAGAAAAAAATGTATAGTTGTTTTTACTTGTTTATAGAACTAAGCAATCAAAGAAAAAGAATAAAATTGGTCCTGTATGTTGAGAAACATGGGGGTAGGTGGGGAACGGAGGTGGGTGAACCACAGATCCATGTTTCCCCTGAATTTGTTTCCTATAACACTTTTCAGGGTGTATTGCCTTTAAATGTATTTCTAATTGTTTTTAATTTTTATTTTTTACTATTATTCCCATTATACCAATATTATTTTTGAACTAAGTGTATATATTCCCTATTCAGAAAACTAAACTTTCCTAATACACTATCACAATATCTCCAGAGGCATAAGAAATAAAATTATACCCATGAAATAAGAACAAGATGCTAATCAAAAAGAATATTTAGAAAATAAGTTACAGTTATTAAAAATTAAAACGTTGAATTAAAATGTTGATAGTGGTAATGAGAAACCCAAAAGAAGGGCTGGAAGGCAAATGTGACAAAGCTTCCCGAAAAAGAGAGCAGCAAAGAAATAGAAAACAGTAGAGGGAAAAAAATGGAGAACCAATATCCGAAAAACAGAAATGTAAAAAAAGAAAGAAAGAAAGAAAATATTTGTGTTTGAGGAGGCAGTTTAGGAAGAAACAGAGAAACACTTTGAAAATCCCACAGAAAAGTGACTTCTAACAGGAAAATCTATCCACAGCCCAAAGATCAATGTAGTGTGATGACAAAACAAACAACAGTTTTTCTTAACAGTCCACCTCTCCACTGTCACACAGATGGCCTCCAGAGACGGAGACATTACCCATGTGTTGCTCATTCTCAACAGGAAGATCAAGATTTGTTTCAGGAGCAGCAGGTCTAGAGTCCAGCTGCTTCCTGTGGCCCAGCTGCCTCCCTCAGTCATGAGGTTCTAGTGACAGACCAGAGATATCTAGTCCTGGATTGAATTCCCACCCCTGGGACTCCTCCTTCTCACCTCATAGGAGCTGCCATGATCCTCCGGAGCCAGGGCTGAGGATTTCTGGGGTGAGGTCCAATTAGCTGGCATGGCCACACTGGGTCTCAGCCCTTTTTCTCTAGGGTGTCTGAAGCTTGGCAGTCATCTGTGAACTCAAGCAGAGCTGCTCTGAAGAGATGGGCTGGAGTCTGGAGGAAGATCTGGCCCAGGGGCTCCCAAGAGACACCCAGAAACCTGGAAAGACAATGTTCCCATAGTCAGTCATCTAACATTCACCACATAAGCACTTCCTGGATATATCAAGGTGCAGGTCCCTGAGCTAGAAACCAAAGCAGTGGTTCTCAGATGGGTATGCATTCAAGTTACCTGGAGGACCTGTTAAATGAAACAGTTAAAAATTCTCAGCCTACTCCACAGTTTCTGATTCAGTAGGTCTAAAGTAGAACCCCAAAAAGTTTCATTTCTAACCGGTGCCCAGGAAACGCTGATGCTGTCAGTACAGGGACCACACTTTGAGAACCAGTGCTGAGGAGAACATAAAATTTAACAAAATCTGTGATAGGTATTAGTTACAGTGAAATATGGGAAAAGTCATGAGAGATGGAGTAACGTTACTGCAGATTTGAACTGCAGCTCTGCCACTTTTCACCTATGAGAACAGAAGTTTCTTCACTGTTTTTTGAGAGGGAGTCTCGCTCTGTCGCCAGGCTGGAGTGCAGTGGTGCGATCTCGGCTCACTGCAAGCTCCGCTTCCCGGGTTCAAGCAATTCTCCTGCCTCAGCCTCCCAAGTAGCTGGGATTACAGGCATGCGCCACCACGTCCAGCTAGTTTTTGGTAAAGACGAGGTTTCACCATGTTGGCCAGGATGGCCTCGATCTCCTGACCTCATGATCCGCTCGCCTCGGACTCCCAAAGTGCTGGGATTACAGGCGTGAGCCACTGCACCCGGCCGTTTCTTCACTTTTAATTTCAGAAATGAGGATGAAAATGCTTATCTCAAAGTTACAAAAATTAAATGAGATAATACTTGTAAAGTGCCCAACACCTCCCTGGCACACAAAAATCATACAATACATATCAGCGATTACCATGCATTATGAGACATTAAAACAATATAAAAACAATGTAATAAAAACAAGTAAAACAATAACTATACCAGACAATATTGATCTATATATGTGATAAAAGTGGTATTCAAATGAGTGTGCATAAGACATTCATTGCATAAATGGCAGTGATATAACTGGCCGGCCACCTGGAAACAAAAACTAAATCTCCATCACACACTATTCAGTAGGCAAATGCCAGCAGGACTGATCACTTAATTATGTGTACTTGTTAAATCCCAAAGACTATTAAAATAAATTTTAGAAGTATATATGTGTATAACACTGTGGTGGGCTGGGAGGGATCTTATTACACGTGAGAGGAAACACAGACGCTATAGCAGAAAAATCAGATACTTTTGATTAGATGATATTTCCTAACTTTATGTTAAAATATACCACAAAAAAGTAGGACAAAAGATATGAAAATTCACAGAAAAGGAAACAAATGGCAATTAACCAAAAAGATGCCAACTTTAGTAACTGGAAAACGCATCGGAGCAATTAGATATAATTTTCCCTCAAAATTTTAAAAACTTTTAAAATGCAACAATATCCACTGCTGGAAAAGCATTTGGGAAAATGAGTTATTTTATAAATTGTTGGTATCAGCTTGAATTGTTATATTTTGAGCTACTTAGTCATATCTATAACATATTAAAAATGCACATAGGCTGGGCGCAGTGGCTCACGCCTGTAATCCTAGCACTCTGGGAGGCGGAGGCAGGTGGATCACCTGAGGTCAGGAGTTTGAGACCAGCCTGGCCAACATGGTGAATCCCCGTCTCTACTAAAAAACACAAAAAATTAGCTGGATGTGGTGGCGGGCGCCTGTAATCCCAGCTACTCTGGAGGCTGAGGCAGGAGAATCCGTTGAACCCACTAGGCGGAGGTTGCAGTGAGCTGCGATCGCGCCACTGCACTCCAACTTGGGCGACAGAGCGAAACTCCATCTCAAAAAAAAAAAGTGCACATAATTGTTCCTAATAATTTCACATATATAAAGCAGAAAAAGAAGGAAGGACAAATGGACAAATAAACTTTCCAGAATGAGTACTTCACCTTCCTCTGTAATTAATTAAGCAGACAATCTGTGAGGAGACAGATATACTTTTCGAATGTATACTTAATTAATATCTATAACAATACAATTAGAAAACATAGTACACTGTTTTTATGTAATAGATGTGACATTCATGAAAACTGACCACGAACTAGGTAATAAAGCAATTTTTCAATTTGAGCATTAAACAGACATTACTTAAAACAAAAAAGGAACTTCTAAATAACTCATGGATGAATGAAAAAAAACCCTTAGATTTAAACAATTTTTAATACAAAGATTCACCAAAACTTGAGAATTTTTATATTAAAGAAGACTGAAAATTAAAAACCTGAACTTTCGACTCAGGTTAGAAAGCAAGCTGATTACAGTCCTCACCGATCACCATAGCTGACCCTACAGGTTCTGTCACTGACCAGACTCCCATCACTGACCCCCAAACCTCAATCCCTCATCCCAAAGAGCTCCATCAATGACCCGAGAAATCCGTCACAATCAACAAGGGACGCCACAGAACCCCATCACCGAAGCCTGAAACCGCAATCACTAACTCCACAGGCAACTTCGACACCCCCTATTACTGGCTCCACAGAAACCCCAATCGTGATCAACCAAAATCACCTCAAAGATTTATCGGTATTGGAATATGAAAATACTCCTGACACCAGCGGCATAAAAGCCTTGGAGGACCACTTCCACTTCCGGTCCGACTGCTAGCACCTCCCCTTTGTAGGATGTTGATATGGCGCATGCTCTGAATAAACTTGGAAGCCAGTTTCAGCGAACAGTCAACAGGGCGCAGACACAGCGCACAGTTTCCGTAATGTGGCGCTGTCCGGCAGAGATCATGGCCGCGCCCTTATGGTGTTTATTGGTGTGGGCCGCCATCTTGGAAGCATATCCGTTCCGTAGAGCAGAGGAATTGGCCGCCGGCAGGGTTTCCTAGAGCGAGGCAGGTATAGTTACATAGGATGCTGGAGTGTGACCCTTGTCTGACTAGGCTTCTATTCTGGAGGAGAAAGTTACTGGAAATGTGGGTCTGGCACTGTATATTATATTTAGAAAAGCTAAGTTACCCTTCTGAATGCGGGACACTGAGGATAATAATTACCTGCTGGAAGAAACCACCAGGGAATAGAGGAGTCAGGGAAAAATCACCAAGTGAAGGCGATCCTGGGAGAAACCACAGGCAGATGATAGGAGGAATCAGGATAGTACAGTCCATTTTTTAGAGACGTCATTCAGGGAAAAGGTGGAAAGGTCACTAGGGGAGTCATTTCTTGAGTGAAACCACCCTGAAAGTCTGAGAGACATCTGAATGAGTAGTAGGCTGCAGGAAGGGTGGTACAACTTTTAATGGGAGAAACCACCTTGGGAAATAGGGTAGAAGTCCAATAGTATTAATACAATCCTCTCCTGGGAGATACCACCAGAGGAGGGAGGAGAAGTCCGGGCGTCCCCTTCTGAAGGGCTGGGTCAGGGTGGGAAGGTGAATAGAGATTTGAATTACTCATTGCCCTCCACACTAAATACCTCAAGTGCAACTATAGTAGGCAGCAATAATAACAACACTAATAGTCTTTAGTATGACCAACATGTGACTAAAAGCACCTAAAGAAGACTGTTTTTATTTACCTTGAAGTTAAAATATAATTAATAACAATCGCCTTACCATGTCAATGAAGCTTTAAGTGCAGGCTCTGACCCTTAGCTTCTCCTCTGTGGAAATTCTGAAGCCGCTTAACACCTCCTTACTCCCCTCGTTGGAGGGTGTGGATGAGCACTTGTAAAGATACAATCCCTTTCACTTGGTGAACTCCCAAACATTATTCACAGCTCAGCTTCTGACAGGAAGTTCTACCTAACAGTGGTGGGAAATTATCTACCCGATGTGTTCAGTTCCAGCAGGTGGGAAACTTGTTTTCAGAGAATTGAACCTACACTCTGATGTGGGCATGCTGGATGCCTTCAGGCCAGTTATGTCTGTCTCTGGGACTTAAAAATATGTTTAGAGAATTAGACTCTGCTGATCTCTGGTTCTCTTTCTTCTCCCAAAGGACGGTCTAAGGAAACATCTGTGGAAGTCCATTAGTGAACACATATTTCTACCAAGGGGCTAAGAATTACTGTTGATTTTGTCAGTAATGCAGTTCTGTTAAAAAGAAGATGACTTATCTTTTAGAGATTCATGTGGAAATATTTAGGAGTGGAATAATATTAGCTTTAAAAAACTCCACTGAGAAAAAAAAAAAAAACTCCACTGAGAAGGGGTATATGGTATTGCAAAAGAAAATGTTGATAAATGTTAAAGCAGGGTGATAAGTAGACAGAATTCATTATAATGTTCTCTTCCATAGTATTTGTGTGAAAATTTCATAGTAAATTTCCAATTTAAAAAGAAAGGAATTAAAAACATTTGCAAGGAAACATCAAGAAGACAGCAGGTGTGGTCATAGTGTTAGGGAAGAAGAAACCTAGAAGACCCAGAGTGACACCATTTTAAGTTCAGCTCTATCTTGAGACTAGCAAGGCACATTCATTGCAAGTCACAACTCATGGTCCTAACATGTTTATAGCGAAGGAAGCAGCCCGGTAATGCCTGCAAGGACAAACTCCTAGAACAACAGAAAGTTCAGATGTCCAATACCCATAACAATAAAATGCTTTCAGGATCCTTACAGTTATACTTTGATGTACTTACTAAAATGTCAGTGATAGTTTTCTTTAAATCAATAGACTAATAAATTTTATCATAATGTCAGTCCACCCACGCGTAGGCACAGCTTACTTTAGTCTTTACATAGACAAGACCCCTATATAAGAAAAGTTTAACAGATGTTGCTCCACTTGCTTTCTGAGGACACCCTACTCTGTTGTGGAGTAGCTTTCAATAAACTATCTCTTCTCACTGCACTCTACAACTCACATGGAATTCTTTCCTGCATGAGATTAAGAACCCTCTCTTGGAATCTGGATTGAGACCCTTTTATTTCCATAAGAATAGTATTATACAAACACAGGCATACCTCAGAGATATTTAAGGTTTGCTTCTAGACCACTACAATAAAGCGAGTCACACAATTTGTTCGGTTTCCCAGTGTGACACAAACTGGGGCCTGTTGGGGGTGGGGTGGGGGGAGGGAGAGCATTAGGAAAAATAGCTAATGCATACTGGGCTTAACACCTAGATGATGGGTTGACAGGTGCAGCAAACCACCATGGCACACGTTTACCTATGTAACAAACCTGCACATCCTGCACATGTACCCCAGAACTTAAAATAAAAATTAAAGGCTGGGTGCCAGTGGCTCACACCTCTAATCCCAGCACTTGGGGAGGCCGAGGCAGGTGGATCACGAGGTCAAGAGATCGAGACCATCCTGGCCAACATTGTGAAACTCTGTCTCTATTAAAAATACAAAAATTAGCTGGATGTGGTGGCGCACACCTGTAGTTCCAGCTACTCGGGAGGCTGAGGCAGGAGAATCACTTGAACCCGGGAGGCAGAGGTTGCAGTGAGTCGAGGTCGCGCCACTGCACTCCAGCCTGGGCGACAGTGCAAGACTGTCTCCAAAAAAAAAAATTAAAATTAAAAAAGTCTATTTTGAAAAAAATAGAGAAAGAAAACAACATGAGAAAGAAAAAGGAACATTACTATTGAGAGAAAGATTTAAAACTCAAGAATTCTAAGGATATTTTGAGAAATCCATTTGAAAATTTAATAAAATAGGAAGTTTACTAAGAAAAAAAGATGAAAATTGCCATGTATAGGAAGAAAATTTGGATAGGCCGAAAACAATAAAAGAAGTTGAATTGGTAGCATATGCAAAAACCAATCCTATGTGTATTAATGATTCAAATGTTAAAAACATAGCTTTAATACTTTTAGTAAAAATATTAGTAAATAAATGTGTTTTAGACTTTGTGGCAATGGAAAGATCTCTTAAACAGAACACCAAAAAAATATTATATATAAAAGGTTGATAAAACTGGCTATATTAAAATAATAATTTTTGTTCATCAAGTGATAGTAAAGAGAATGAAAAGACAAGGTATAAACTGGTGCAGATACACATAGAACAGAGGCTACCCGAGATTGGTAGCAGGAATATGCTTTTTAAAAAACCCTCCAAATCGGCTGGGCGCAATCTCGGCTCACTGCAACCTCTGTCTCCCGGGTTCAAGCGAGTCTCCTGCCTCAGCCTCCTGAGTAGCTGGGATCACAGGCGCCTGCCTAATTTTTGTATTTTTAGTAGAGACGGGGTTTCACCATGTTAGCCAGGCTGGTCTCGAACTCCTGACCTCAGGTGATCCACCTGCCTTGGCCTCCCACAGTGCTGGGATTACAGGCGTGAGCCACCACACCCAGCTATGCATGCATTTTTATGCGCTGGGAGTGAAGGTGTAGGATTAACCAGCCTTCTCAGGAAAAGCATTATAGCTATGCTATAACTATCATACTCTGTTATAACTACAGCATAATTATATACAACACTATAACAGAGACTGTGAATGATCATACTAGTGATGTCTTTTGAGCGGCAGCATTGCATGGGGGTTAGTATAATGGACTCTGTAGTTATCTGTCCTGGGTTTGAATCTCTCTGTGCTGTTGACTAGCTCTGTGATCTTGGGCAAGCTCCTTCATTCCTCTGTGACTCAGATTATTCATGTGGAAAAGGTGAATATAATAATTGTACCTATCTCAAGCATTATGTAAATTGAATGAGTTTATACATTTGAAGAGTCTAGAACAGGGGCCTAGTTTACATTAAACATGTACCTAAAATTTGCTGTAGTTGTCATCATCATCATTATTATCATCATCATCATAATTAGTACTGTTGTGGGTGCTACACCTTTTTTTTTTTTTTTTCTTTTTGAGACAGAGTTTCGCTTTTGTTGCCCAGGCTGGAGTGCAATGGTGCGATCTTGGCTCACCACAACCTCTGCCCCCTGGGTTCAAGCAATTCTCCTGCCTCAGCCTCCCGAGTAGCTGGGATTACAGGCATGCATCACCACGCCCGGCTAATGTTGTATTTTTAGTAGAGACGGGGTTTCTCCATGTTGGTCAAGCTGGTCTCGAACTCCTGACCTCAGGTGATCTGCCTGCCTCGGCCTCCCAAAGTGTTGGAATTACAGGCGTGAGCCATTGCGCCTGGCCAGGTGCCACATCATTTAAGCCTCAGATAGACCTTACAATGTGCAGACTATTCCCCTCTGGCTTACGAGACTGTCATCATTCCTAATGGTGGTATCAATTGCAATGACAATAGTAACAAATGCAAGTAACCACAATGTCCATGTGGTAGCCAGCCTCCAAGATCGTTCGCAATCAATCTTACCTCCTTGATAGTCAAACTTCTATGTAGTCTCCTTTCACAAACAAAAGTGACCACTGTAACCAATACAGCCACCATGTGGTGAAGACACTCAAGTATTCTTGTGGTGGGTTCCTTGTGGTGAGAAATTGAGGCCTTTCACCTTCTGCTCACAGTCACGTGAGCGAGCTTGGAATCGGATCGAATTAGCTTCAGTCAGCCTTCAGATGACCGCATTTCTGCCATGTCAACATCCTGATTGCAAACTCATGAGAGCTCCTGAGCCAGAACCACCCAACTAACCTGCTTTTAGATTTTCAGTCCTCGGAGACTATGCAAGAGAATGAGTTCTTATAGTCAGTTTAAGTCACTAACATTTGGGTAATTTAGTGATAATTTTCTGTGATATTATTATGGTGTTAATTTAATATTATAATAGTGGATATTGCTGTTAAAACAAACTGGGGCTGGGCATGGTGGCTCACACCTATACTCCCAGCACTTTGGCAAACCAAGGCAAGAGGATCACTTGAGGTCAGAAGTTTAAGACCAGCCTGGGCAACATAATGAGACTCCATCTCTACAAACAAACAAACAAACAAAAATTAGCCAGGCACGGAGGCACTTGCATAAAGTCCTAGCTACTCAGGAGGCTGAGGCAGGAGGATCATTTGAGCCCAGGAGTTTGAGGTCGCAGTGAGCCATGATGGCCCCACTGCACTCCAGCCTGAGCAACAGAGCCAGACCCTGTTTCAAAAAAAAAAAAAAAAAAAAAAACACTCAGACTGAGGGATTCATAAAGAAGAGACATTTATTGCTTATAGTTGTGGTGGCTGAGAGGTCCAAGATTAAGATGCCAGAACATTCAGTGTCTGGTGAGCACTCCCTGCTTCATAGATTGTGTCATCTTGCTATGTCCTCATATAGCGGAAAGGGCAGACAAGCTCCCTTAGGTGACTTTTATAAGGTACTGATCCAACTCACGTGAGCAAAGTCCTCATGACCTAATTATCTGCCAAAGGCCCCACCTCTTAATATTATCCCACTGGGGATTAGGCTTTAATATGAACTTCAAAGGGACACAGACATTTAGACCACAGCGACAGACAACACTGCATTATAAATGGGCCCATTTTTCACAGTATAATAGAACACACCGGGTTCTCAGGATTGGCATTTATTATAGTCACAAACTTAATATAAATGCTTGTATTAATGTGGTGTTTACATTATCCTATTTCACAGATGGAACAGAAAATACCAGCTTTTGTTTTAATAGCAATATCTATTATTATAAAAAATATTGAAATAACACCATAATAATATCACTAAGGAAGTAATCTAATTGTGTTGATTTTGCAGAGGGAGGAAAACATTACCTCTAGAGCTGAGGCTATTGTGCTCACGCAAACTCCAATCTGAAGGTGGTAGAAACTAGAAGGGACAGGATTTCTTAGCATCAGAGTTCATATATTATTCATGGTTTCTTAATAATTAAAGGCATGTAACAAATAGTGACAAAGATTGTGATATTAGTTATAAATTATGATAATTATACTTAAAACCAATAATAGAGTCAACATAAGGTAGAATTAAGTATTGTAGTCAGTAAGTGGTATGATATGGGGAGTGGGGAGTAGAGCAGGATAGGGTAGGGTAGGATATAACATAGATAAGAGTCACATGAGCACAGTAGCCTCACTGAAGCTGAGGGTGGAGGGCTCAATTCATTCTGGCATTAGGGCAAGTGTGCATGACAACCATGGCTTTAACCTGACTTTGGCCACGGGATCATCATCTGCCACACTGCATCACGTTCATTTTCCAATGAAGTGTCTGATGCCCAGAACCCTCAGCCCTGCCACATTCCTCTTGCACCCTAGGTTCCACATTTGCTGGTGGCTGCTCCACTGAATGGGGTGGAGCATATGGCACTGATGATGGGGTACGGGATTGAAAGTACTAGGGCGGATGCCAATGGTAATAGACCTCTGCCACTGGGTCCCTTACGACTGTCCTCCACTGACATGGTATGCCACTGTGACTAAGAGGAGGCTGAGTTGGGAGACCTTGTGGAATGCCAGGGAAGGATGTAGGTAGGATACTTGGGAGGAGGGTGGCAGAGTGGTTGGGCACCACCCGCACATGGAATTAGGGCTGGGGTATGCTGAAGCATGGGGAGGGGCATTAGATTTTGAATTAGAGGAGCTGGAACCAACCCTACCACCTCCCCATGCATTTAGCCAATCTGTGTGGGGCATTTGGTCAATGTCAATACTATTGTTATTATTCATTCATTCGTTCGTTCGTTCGTTCATTTGTTCATTCATTAACTCATTTAACAAGCTTGTACTGAGTGTCTGCTTTGTGCTGGCACCATGTTGGGTGCCTTGGACACAGCAGAAACAAGACAGACCTAGTCCAGGTCTCATGAGGTCTAGTGGAAAGGTTGGATGAAAAACCAAAAAGAAATATTTAGTATCAAGTCAGATGGTGATGCCTGCAACACAAATATATACAAAATAATACAGCAGAAAGTGACCCCAATGGATGTGTTACTTCAGATACAAATGGTGGGGTGGATGCTTTTCAAAGATGGGGGAAGAAAGCAAGATGCATGGGCACTGGGGAAGCAGAGTATGCCCAGAGAACACAGTTGGTGCAAAAGCCCAAAGCTGGAGAAAGCTTCCTTGATGCTAAATCAGCCAGAACTGGGATTCTTGACAAATAATAAAAATATTGACCACCTCCAACTGCAGGCTGTCTGAATGCTATGACCTGTTATTATTATAGTTATAACTTTATACTATAAACATTAAATGTGATTATGTAAAAGTAGAAATAACTAAAATGTTACATGAAAGTTTGATATATACAATATAAAAATTATATAATCATACAATAGATACTATATATTATATAAAATGGAAACTATTTTATTGTAGTAGGTATAATGTGCTAACATACTGTAAACACAATATACAGTGTATGATATGCACACACAAAATTAAAATACATAAATCTATAATCTAGTATCTAATAATTTTTCAAATGTCATTTAAATTATCACATAGTAAAATAAAACAGTACTTATGGGATTCATCCATGTTGCAGCCAGTGTCAATAAATCACTTATTTTCATGTTAGGGTAGTATTCTATTGTATAGATGTTTAATTAGTCACCCACTGTTACATTTGGGTTGTTTCCTAATTTTGGCAATTATACAGTTGCTGTGAAATTTGAGTACACATGTTTTAATATAAACAATTTTTCATTTAGGGCAAATACCTAGGAGCGGGATTGGTGGGTCATATGATAAGTGTATGTTTAACAGTATAAGAAGCTGCCAAGGCCGGGCGTGCTGGCTCACGCCTGTAATCCCAGCATTTTGGGAGGCTGAGGTGGGCGGATCACCTGAGACCAGGAGTTCGAGACCAGCCTGACCAACATGGAGAAACCCCTAACTAAACCTCTACTAAAAAAATACAAAATTAGCCAGGCGTGGTGGTGCATGCCTGTAATCCCAGCTACTCGGGTGACTGATGCAGGAGAATCGCTTGAATCTGGGAGGTGGAGGTTGTGGGGAGCCGAGATCGCACCATTGCACTTCAGCTTGCGCAACAAGAGTAAAACTTCATCTCAAAAAAAAAACAAACAAAAAAAAAAAAACTTTTTTTGGCCAAACTTTTTGCCCAAAGTGAATGTAACATTTTACATTTCTACCAACAATGCATGAAAGTTTCCATTGCTCTGCATTGTTGCCAACTCTCAGCATTATGTCTTTATTTTTAGGCATGCTAAAAGGTGTGTACAGGTATCTCATTGTGGTTTTCATTTTCTTGATAAAGATGTCGAGCATCTTTTCATCACCTTATTTTCCATTTTTATCACATATAACAATATAGATAGATCTCAAATACATCACATCAAATGAAACAAGTCAGACTCAAAAAGAGAGATACATACACATATATACAAAGACAGAGACACACACAGGATGTCTCCATTTATACAACATGTGGAAAAGGCAAAATTACACAGACAGAAAATGGGCTTGTGATCATGAAAGGCTGGGGGTTGGGGAAAGGGATGGACTAAAAAGTAATAGGAGGAAATGTAGGGAAGTGAGGGAACTGTTCTGTCTTGACTGTGGTATTGACTGCATGATGTAATTGTCAAAACTTTGAGAATTCTACACTAAAAAGGGTGAATATTACTGTATGTAAATTACACCTCAATAAATATGACCTTAAAATATTAGTCATGTTCACACAAAAACCTGCACACAGGTGTTTATAGCATCTTTATTCATAATCAACAAAACTTCGGAGCAATTAAGATGTCCTTCAGTAGGTGAATGGATAAATAAATCACGGTACATCCAGACAATAGCATATTATTCAATGCGAAAAAAAAAAAGAGCTAGCAAGCCACGAAAAGACATGGAAGAAACTTAAATCCACATTACTAAGTGAAACAAATCAATCTGAAAAGGCTGCATACTTTATGGTTCAGAGGCAAAATTATGGAGACAAAAGAAAATAGCCAGGGGAATAGGGGAGTAGGCAAAACACAGAGGATTATTGGGACAGTGAAACTGCTCTTTATCCTTCTATAATAATGCATACATGTCATTATTCATTTGTGTCAACCCACAGAATGCACATCAAGGCTGAACCCTAATTAAACCATGGACTTTGGCCGATAGTGTCAATGTAGTTTCATCAATTGTAACAAATGTACCACTCTGAAGGGGGATGTTGATGATGGGGGAGGCTGTGTATACGTGAGGGTGGGGGATATATGGGAAATCTCTGTACCTTCTGCCCCATTTTGCTGTGAACCTAAAATTTCTCTAAAAACTAGTCTTTTATATAAATGGGTGTACATATACATATATATGTCAGCACTAAAATATCACGTTACAATAAATATAAAGGAGAAATTATTGAAAGTCATGTACAGTGAAATGTGTTTTCCTCCATATTTCCTGGAATTCATGAGGAGTGATACACTTAGGAGTAAGGTAAAATGGGAATAATGAAGGGGACCAGACCTTGTTCTAGCGTATGTTAGGAAGGAAGAGGTGATCTCCAGGCACCCTCCTCAGGGTCAGCAGACATTGTCCTAAGTTGGGGATAATGTTGTATCACAAAATATCCAAAATTGAATGAAGCATAGTGAAGCTTCAGATACAGTGCTGGATGAGGTGAAGGGAGGTAATGGGTGAGCAGACATCGGTCTAAGATGTTGAGCAGCATGTGATGAGCCATCAGATACTGTGAAGCAGTGAGGAAGCAGAGCTAATGATGGCTCAGTAGACATTGATCTAAGGTGAGGTAATGGGATGTGTCACCAAGCACTGCCCAACTAGGGCTTGGGAATTAAAGGGGCATTGCGGCCCTGCTCCTTTGACTATGTTCTATCCTTTGGGCCCCATCTTCACTTCCCCATACGGCCCTTCTTAAAGGTGAAACCATCTCTGCAGAGCCCAAATATTTCCCACTCCCAGAACTGCCAATAGACTGGCCCCAGACAAACCATTCTGCAAGTTCCAGAGGGGCCACCCAGCAACTGTGCATCCAATCAGATCATCTGCCAGCATCTGTAAGGCCACTGCTGCCTATCTAGGGCAAGATACCTAATATCCAATGAAGATCCACCCATGTCTGCTCTAGTTCCCTGCTATTGGCTTCAGGCACTCCTCTCGGGGCAGGATAAGCAGGTGTGTGGATTGGGTTCTGGAGTAAGTGGGGCTCTGTCGAGTTGCAACTGAGACAGGGCAGAGCTGTGTATGCTGAGGAAAAATGAGCAGGGAGTCTTTTGCAATCACGTTGGAGCTGTGGGATTCTGGACTCATGGCAGGGAATCCTGGAAGCAAGCATCCACATGGGATTTCCTGTACCTGTTTTCCCTTCTTTAGCATCAGACCAAAAGGTTTACAATGACTTTAGCTTTAGGGTTGAGAAGGGATACAGCCCAGGTACAGACTAGAGGTGAAAAAGCCTGGTGTGTTTTAGGCAAGTTGGTTCTCCCTATTAGCGCTTCTTATGCTGCAACACAGAAAAAAATCAGAGAGAAGTCACGCAACAAGCACGGGTCAACTCTCCACAGGTGCATTTATGGAATGCCTGCTGTATGGCAGTCACGGGTCTAGACTCGTAGTGGTGAACAAAAGGGAAATATTTTCTAGTGTAGAAGCCACAGAGAAATGAGCAAAATATACCAGGCAGCATGGTGGAAAGTGCTAGGGAGAAGAATAAAGGAGGAAGGGTAAGGGGCTGGAATTTTAAACCAGGCAGGCAGGGAAGGCCTGTGTGGAGGTGTCATGGAAAAAAAGACATGAGGGACAAGCCACAGATAAAATAAAGAATTGTGCTCTTTGCAACGGGCATGGCAAATACAAAGGCCCTGAGTCAGGAACTGAACTGATGTTTGAGACACATGGCAGGGAAGGTCCTTGTGGAGTGCATGGCACGAACACGGACACAAGTAGACAGTGAACATATGGGGGGGTTGGTTTTCACATGAGTTATCGATTTCATATGACTTATGATTTATCTCATATCTCATATAATGTAAGATAATGATTTCATGAGTTATCAACTTGTGAAAGTCAGATCATTAAGGAAAGTAAAATGCTGGGCTTCAACTCAGCAGCAATTAAAAAAAAAAAACAGAGGCAGGCAACTGAATGGGAAGAATTTTAATAGCAGAAGGAAGAATTTAAGTTGTCCCAGATGACCTGAAAATCCTAACCTCAGAGGCTTTCTTGAGGGTGGTGGGGTTGTACAAAACACTGTGCTGGGCCGGGCGCAGTGGCTCACGTCTGTGATCCCAGGACTTTGGGAGGCCGAGGCGGGCGGATCATAAGGTCAGGAGTTCAAGATCAGCCTGGCCAGGATGGTGGAACCCCCGTCTCTACCAAAAATACAAAAATTAGCTGGGCGTGGTGGCACACGCAATCCCAGCTACTCGGGAGGCTGAGGCAGGAGAATTCCTTGAACCCGGGAGACAGAGGTTGCAGTGAGCCAAGATAGCTCCACTGCACTCCAGCTTGCCAGACAGAGCGAGACTCTGTCTCCAAAAAAAAAAAAAAAAGAAAGAAAGAAAGAGAAAACACTGTGCTGGGTGTCAAACACAGTGTGCTGAGAACCTGTGGGGCTCAGAGACAGTCCTGGCAGATAATGAAGGGGGATGCAACTCTTTTTCTATGACAGTGCGGACTCAACATATACTCTTGAGGTCTGTGTCTGAATACATAGGGAGTTTGTCTTATTGCAGTATCTCTTGCTTGATAGAAATACTCAATGGGGAATTGGATATGCACAACTGTGTTGGATTCAAAAGAAGAAAATACCCACAATTCTACTAGACAGTGTGTTCTGGAACAAACAACTCACAGAAGGGTTCATCACTATCATATATATTATGTTGTCTTACCATTCAAACTGTTGGCACTATACCTAATCCACAGTAAACAGGATTATCATTCCCATAATACGATCTTTCTTATGAAGAATTTGGTAACAGTGTTCTATTGTAGTTTTCATGAGAAGGCTTTTTCTATTCACCAAATTGACTCCGTTCCTTGTCAGTATGAATAATGCCCCAAGGTTTATTGGGGATGGTGACAATGTAGGAAGGGTCCCTCGCCTCATTCAGTGCCTTCTCAAAGGCCCTCTCCAAAACAGCCATGTGTGACATTCTGATGTGGTCATTTCTATTTATAATAATATATATATTTTTCTGCTGCATGCATGCAACAGTGTACAATCAGACCTAACCCTCAGTGGGGTTTTCTCACACTGTTTCTCTCAAGCGTGGCTGCTCTGATGGACACTGAACACTGATTTCTGAACGAAGCCTTTCCCACAGATGCCACACTTGTAGGGTTTGTCTCCAGTGTGTGTTGTCTGATGTTTATTCAAGTTTGACCTGTTGCTAAAGGCCTTCCCACACTCAGCACACACGTAAGGCTTCTCTCCGGTGTGAATTCGTTGATGCACTTGGAGCTGTGATTTTTTAGTGAAAGACTTCCCACAGTCACTGCACTCATATGGTTTCTCTCCAGTATGAATTCTATGATGTGTAATCAACTCTGACTTCTGTCGAAAGGTCTTCCCACATTCAGAACAAATGTAGGGCTTTTCTCCGGTATGAGTTTTCTGGTGCTTACTGAGATTTGACCTGCCACTAAAGGCCTTCCCACACTCGGCACACACATAGGGTTTCTCTCCTGTGTGAATTGGCTGATGCACCAGGAGCTGAGACTTGGAGGTAAAGGACTTCCCACAGTCACTGCATTCATAAGGCTTCTCTCCAGTATGAATTCTTTGATGAGTAATAAAGTTTGACTTGCGGATGAAAGCTCTTCCACACTCAGTGCATACATAGGGTTTCTCTCCTGTATGAATTTTCTGATGAACAATGAGTATTGATTTCTGGTTGAAGGCTTTCCCACATTCGTGGCATTCATACTGTCTCTCTCCAGTGTGAATTTTCTGGTGTATGTTAAGATTTGACTTCTGAGTGAAGGCTTTTCCACAAGTATTGCATTCATAAGGCTTCTCCCCAGTATGGATTCTCTGATGTGTAATCAAGTCTGACCTCTGGGTGAAGGCCTTTCCACATTTGGAACATATATAAGATTTCTCTCCTGTATGAGTTTTCTGATGTGTAATGAGATTTGACCGGTTGGTGAATGCCTTCCCACATTTATTGCACACATAGGGCTTTTCTCCTGTGTGAATTCGTTTATGAACATGGAGTTGTGACTTGGAAGTAAACAATTTCCCACAGTGACCACATTTATAAGGTTTCTCTCCAGTATGAATTATTTGATGAGTAACCAAGTGTGCCTTCCGGATGAAGGCCAGTCCACATTTCGTACATACATACGATTTTTCTCCTGTATGAATTCTCTGATGCACTGTGAGTGTTGACTTCTGAGTGAAGGCTTTTCCACAGTCACTGCATTCATAAGGTTTCTCTCCAGTGTGAATTCTCTGATGAATAATCAACTCTGACCTGTAGGTAAAGGCCTTCCCACACTCAGTACATATGGAAGATTTCTCTCTACTTTGAACCTTCTCATGTGTAATGACGTTGGAATTATTGCTGAAGACCTTCCCAAATTTGGTACATATATACGGCTTCACTCTTGTGTGAATGCGTTGATGTACCTGAAGTTGTGACTTGGAAATGAAGGATTTGCCACAGTTATTGCACTCATATGGTTTTTCTCCACTATGAATTCTTCGGTGTGCAATCAATTGTGTTTTCTGGATGAAGGCCTGTCCACATTCAATACAGATGTAGGATCTCTCGCCTGTATGGATTTTCTGATGCATCTTGAGTGTGGACTTTTGTGTGAACGCTTTGCCACAGTCAGTGCATTCATGGTGTCTCTCTCCAGTATGAATTTTCTCATGTATACTGAGATCTGAGTTATAAGGGAAGCCTTTCCCACATTCACTACATTCATATAGTTTTTCTCCGGTATGAATTCTCTGATGCCTGAAAAGAGACGATACTTGAAAAAAGGATTTTCCACATTCATTGCACTTATAGGGCTTCTCTCTCATATGGGTTTTCTGATGTGTGATGAATTCTGGCTTCTGTACAAAAGCCCTCCCACATTCAATACATACATGGAGTTTTTCTCCTGTAGGAACTTTCAGATGTACCTTGAACTGTGACTTCCAGGTGAAGCTCTTTCCAAATTCGGCACACTCATAGCATTTTTCCCCAGAATAAATTTTTTGATCTTGAGAGGAAGCTGGTTTATAACCGATGATTTTTCTATGTTGATTATGGTCCCATAATTTCTCTCCTGTTGGAGTACATTCACAGTAAGTATAGAAAGACATTTTACCATATTTAGTACTCTTCTTAACATTCTTTGAAGCATCGTTTCTATTATGAATGTGTAGATCTAAATTATGCTTCAAGCCATTTCCAAATGAGTCACACTGATAGGGTTTTTAGGGGGATATAAAATGTTTGGGTTCACATGAATTATTCTTATGATAGCCTTATATTCGTAATGCCTATTTGTAGTCAATATTTTCTTGATTAAAGCAACATCACTTAGATACTTATTTTCTTTTCTGATAATACTCTATCTGGTTATCAATCTGTCACAGTTATTCTAGAATGAAATACAATCTCACATCATCTCTATCATCATCTTCCCTTTCATTGTGGAAAGAAGTCTTTTTTTTTCCAGAGATTCCCTGTAATAAGGTTTGAAATCCAAACGCCCCTTTTCAAGGGATAATAAGTCACTTTTTGCTTACAGAGCAGCTAGCAGAGGCTAGAGGGGAAGGTAAAAATGGCTTATCCAGCTTGAACACAGAGAAAAGGGTAAGGGTGGGTAATTTCATGAGGAGGGTGTGACACTACTTAAATGAAACATTCTGGGGAACAATTCAGCAGTTAAAAGAAATAAACTAGATGAACAGATAACACCAAGGATAGACATGGAAAAAGGCAAAAAACATGATATGTAGCATAATAAGATTTATATAAACTAATGATCCATGCCCCTAATTCACTTTAAAGTTTACAAAATGCACGAATTAAAAAATGCTTCCATTATACAAAAGAGTGGCTTCTGGTGGGAAGGCAGATGGGTGGGGGGAAAGAGAGAAAAGGGGATATTATCACAAAAATAAAATAAGAGAGAATCTTCACCCACATTCATGGTCACAGTGTGTCCTAAACTAAAGACAGTGATTAAACTCAAACCTCATCAGATGAAATATAAAAATAAAGCAATGACAAAAACAAACAAGCCCGGGCATGGTGCCTCACACCTGTAGTCCCAGCACTTTGGGAAGCTGAGGCAGGCGGATCACCTGAGGTCGAGAGTTCGAGACCAGCCTGACCAACATGGAGAAACCCCATCTCTACTAAAAATACAATGTTAGCTGGGCGTGGTGGCTCATGCCTGTAATCCCAGCTATATGGGAGGCTGAGGCAGGAGAATCGCTTGAACCCGGGAGGCAGAGGTTGCAGTGAGCCGAGATCGCACCATTGCACTCCAGCCTGGGCAACAAGAGTGAAACTCCGTCTCAAAAATAAATAAATAAAAATAAAAATACAAAAATTAGCCAGGCATGGTGGCCCGCCCCTGTAATCCCAGCTATTCGGGAGGCTGAGGCAAGAGAATCATTTGAACCTGGGAAGTGGAGGTTGCAGTGAGCCAAGATTGCGCCACTGTACTCCAGCCTAGGTGACAGAGTGAGACTCCGTCTCAAACAAACAAACAAACAAACAAAGCCAACCAGGAAGAGAGACCCTAACAGTGTGGAATCGCTCAAGCAACATCAGAAGAAAATGTGAGAAAGGGTGATTAATCATGTCATGTCAAACACAGCAGAGAGGTATTCCCAAAGATTAAGTGACAATGATTCCCAAGTCATCAGCTAGATGAAAGACCTGAAGGACTGGGAAGATATGAGAAATCTCATGACCATTCCTATAGCAAAAATAGTTAGAGAGCCTGATTGGAAATAAAGTTCTTTTTTTTTTTTTTTTTTTTCTTTTTCAGACTGAGTCTTGCTCTGTCACCCAGGCTGGAGTGCAGTGGCATGATCTTGGCTCACTGCAACCTTCACTTCCCGGGTTCAAGTGACTCTTGTGCCTCACCTTCCCAAGTAACTGGGATTACAGGCATACACCACCACACCCAGCTAATTTTTGTATTTTTAGTAGAGATGGGGTTTTGCCAAGTTGTCCAGGCTGGTTTCAAACTCCTGACCTCAAGAGATACACCCACCTTGGCCTCCCAAAGTGCTGGGATAACAGGCATGAGCAACTGCACCTGGCCCAGAGATAAAGTTCTGAGGAAGCTCACAGTGAGAAAGACAGAAATAAAAGGGGTGTAGCAGGAGTGGGAGTGTGTGACACAGAGTAATTTTGAAAGAAAGCAGATCCGGGAATACCTGGATGTAAACGAGAGACTCTAGGACAATATGGAAGGTAGGGAAAAAAAGAATGTTACAGAAAAGGAACATAATGAAGATGTATCTTTAATGAGGCTGACTGGCACATAACTTACAATCAACAAGGAAGGTCATCCAGGTAGAAGGCATTTAGTGATCTGAGAGGCATCAAGCAATACAAAAAATTCAGAACCTTCCTGAAGAGTGGTCTTAATAGCACTTCACAGGTTCCAGTGTTTTTCAAGACAGCTGAGATTTCCTCCCGTCTCCCACCTAACCTGAGTCACACTCACCTCACTTCACTCACCTGGGCAGCTGTGACGTGGCCTCTCACCCTGCAGTGCCCATGATTCCTTTCCTTGCTCCAACATGACCACCTCTGGTTTAGGAACTTGATACCCTGTTCATGGGAAATGATAAAGGTCTGGGTCCAGCTAATTATGTTTCAGAGCCCAACAAATATAGTCTTATTGTTCAATGACGGTTTGTTCTTTAGGAAAGTAACCAGATATCTCTGAGAACACAGTAATATTCTGAGTGCCCTAAACAAACAGAGAACCCTGGAGGAAAAAAGGACAAAACCATCACCTATTTAAGATGCCAACAGCATTCATCAACTGAGAGCGAAAACACTCTCAGTGAGGCCTCCTTTCAGATACCAAGGTGACTGTGCTTACCTACTGAAAGCAGGTGGCTGTAGGTCTCCAGCATCACATCCCGGTACAGGTTTCTCTGAGAAAGGTCCAGGTGCTGCCATTCCTCTCTGCTGAAATTGATAGCCACATCCCTGAAGGACACTGATCCCTGTAAGGGTACATTCCTGTTCAATGTGCATAGTCAGCTTTGCAGGGTGGAGTGACTATATTTGGGATTATGGAACATGGGTTTTGTTGTTTTTAATTTACTTCCTTTGTTTTTTGAGACAGAGTCTTGCTCTATTCCCCAGGCTGGAGTGCAGTGGCACGATCTTGGCTTACTGCAACCTCTACCTCCCGGGTTCAAGCGATTCTCCTGCCTCAGCCTCCCGAGTAGCTGGGATTACAGGCATGTGCCACCACGCCCAGCTAATTTTTGTATTTTTAGTAGAGACGGGGTTTCACCATGTTGGCCAGGATGGTCTCAATCTCCTGACCTCGTGACCTTGTGATCGGCCCACCTCGACCTCCCAAAGTGCTGGGATTACAGGCTTGAGCTACCGAGTCCGGCCTTTTTTTTTTTCCCTTGAGATGGAGCTTCGCTCTTTTGGCCCAGGCTAGAGTGCAACGGCATGATCTTTGCTCACTGCAACCTCCACCTCCCAGGTTCAAGCAATTCTCCTGCATCAGCCTCCTGAGTAGCTGGGATTACAGGCATATGTACAGCCACCATACCCAGCTAATTTTTGTATTTTCAGTAGAGACTGGGTTTCATCATGTTGGCCAGAATCGTCTCTATCTCCTGACCTCGTGATCCTCCCGCCTCGGCTTCCCAAAGTGCTGGGATTACAGGAATGAGCCACTGTGCCTGGCCAATTTACTTCCTTTTTAAAGAACCTGCCACCCATTTCCCTAATAGCTTATTATGAAAAATTTTAAACATACAGAAAATTAGAAAGAATTGTACAGTAAAAACCTATAGATCTACTACTTAGATCTACCACTAACACCTTACCCTACTTGCTTCATCACACATTGATCCATCTTACTTTTTTTATGTATTTCAATGTAAATTGTAGTCATCACTACACTTTCTCTTAAGCACCACAAAATGCAAGTTATTAACTAGGGTGTAACATTTGTTAACCTGATAAGGAAAAATTTAGCACAATACAATTAAATGCAACAATCTTTATTTTGCCATTTGACCTTGTGACAAATGTATACACCTGAGTGATAAGAAATTTCTAAGAAATTATATTTTACATAGGTCACATATTAAGTATCCAGTTTTGGCCGGGACGCAGTGGCTCACGCCTGTAATCCAAGCAAGAATGTCAGAGGGGGCTGGACATGGTGGCTCATGCTTGTAATCCAAGCACTTTGGGAGGCCAAGGTGGGTGGATCACCTGAGGTTTGGAGTTCGAGACCAGCCTGGCTAACACGGTGAAATGCCGTCTCTATTAAAAATACAAAAAATTAGCCAGGCTGGTGGCACGTGCCTGTAGTCCCAGCTATTTGGGAGGCTGAGGCGGGAGAATCACTTGAACTCGGGAGGTGGAGTTTGCAGTGAGCTGAGATCGTGCCACTGCACTCCAGCCCGAGCGACAGAGGGAGACTGTCTCAAAAAAAAAAAAAAAAATCTAGTTTTACATAATTTGTGGAACACAGAAATCTAACAAAGAATTCCAGCTATTTGTTCTGTTCTACAGTCAGTCAATTACTCATTTTTCAAAACTGGCCATTGAAATAGGCTGTCTTGGCCAGGACCGGTGGCTCATGCCTGTAATCCCATCACTTTGGGACGCTGAGGCAGGTGGATCACAAGGTCAGGCGTTCGAGACCAGTGTGGCCAACATAGTGAAACCCTGTCTCTACTAAAAATACAGAAAATTAGCCGGGCATGGCAGGCTCCTGTAATCCCAGCTACTCAGGAGGCTTAGGCAGGAGAATCGCTTGAACCTGGGAGGCAGAGGTTGCAGTCAGCCGAGATCACGCCACTGCACTCCAGCCCGGGCTACAGAGCAAGACTCTGTCTCAAAAAAAAGAAAGAAAGAAATAGGCTGCCTTTTAGTCTTCTAGCACATGGATGAACAACCTGCCATACAGTGGCTGATCAATTTAGGACCAGTCATTATGCTACTCCTGAGGACAACGAAATAAATTATTTATGTTACTAGTCTTCAAGCAACCTGAAATACATAGAAAATAAATAAGACCAAAGTTTGAAAAAGGGAAGATATTAAGTTCATTAAGGTGTTGAAAAGTAGATCTCTATCTGAGACACCCTGAGGGCTAAAAAGAAGAGGGAATAAGTTTACATTTCATAGAGTGGAAGAATTTAACTTGGAAGATAAGAGTAATACAAAGTATAGGGTAAGGGGGACATTGCCCAGCAAAGACAAGAACAAAGATAGATAGGCTCCAGTGTGCCACGATTGCATCACCGCACTCCAACCTGAGTGACAGAGCGAGACCCTGTCTCAAAAAAAATAAGGCCAGGCGCAGTGGCTCACGCCTGTAATCCCAGCACTTTGGGAGGCCAAGGCAGGTGGATCACCTGAGGTAACAAGTTCAAGACCAGCCTGGCCAACATGGTGAAACCTCATCTCTACTAAAAATACAAAAAATTAGCCAGGCGTGGTAGTGTGTGCCTGTAATCCCAGCTACCCTAGGCTGAGGTAAGAGAATCGCTTGAACCCGGGAGGTGGAGGTTGCAGTGACCCAAGATCACGCCACTGCACTCCAGCCTGGGCAACAGAGTGAGATTCCATCTCAAAAGTAAATAAATAAACAAATAAATAAATATTAAAATACACAATGAGGGTCGGGCACAGTGGCTCACGCCTGTAATCTTAGCAACTGGGAGGCCGAGGCGGGCGGATCACGAGGTCAGGAGTTTGAGACCAGCCTGGTCAACATGTTGAAAGCCCCTCTCTACTAAAGATACAAAAAATTAGCTGGGCATGGTGGCACACGCCTGGAATCCCAGCTACTCAGGAGATTGAGGCAAGAGAATCGCTTGAAGCCAGGAGGCAGAGGTTACAGTGAGCCCAGATCGCGCCACTGCATTCCAGCCTGGGCGACAGTGCAAGACTCCATCTTAAAAACAAAACAAAACAAAACAAAACACCACATGAGTTTAAAGAACAGCAAATAGGGCTGGGCGTGGTGGCTCACACCTGTAATCCCAGCACTTTGGGAAGCCAAGGAGGGCGGATCACGAGGTCAGAAGATCGAGACCATCCTGGCTAACACGGTGAAACACCGTCTCTACTAAAAATACAAAAAATTAGCTGGGCGCAGTGGCGGGCACCTGTAGTCCCAGCTACTCGGGAGGCTGAGGCAGGAGAATGGTGTGAACCTGGGAGGCAGAGCTTGCAGTGGGCCCAGATTGCACCACTGCACTCCAGCCTGGGTGAAACAGCGAGACTCTGTCTCAAAAAAAAAAAAAAAAAAAAAAAAAAAGAGAGAGACCTAAGGCCAGGGGCAGGGGCTCACGCCTATGGTCACGGTATTTTGGGAGGCCGAAGCGGGTGGATTCCTTGAGCCTAGGAGTTTGAGACCAGCCCAGGCAACACAGTGAGACCCTGTCCCTAAAAAAAATACCAAATAAATTAGCCATGCCTGGTGGCAGGCACCTGTAGTCCCACCTATTCGGGAGGCTGAGATGGGAGGATCGACTGAGCCCAGGAGGTTGAAGCTCCAGTGAGCCGTTATTGCACCTCTGCACACCAGCCTGGGTGACAGAGGGAGACCCTGTCTCAAAAAAATAAATAAAAAATTAAAAATAAGAGACTTAAGGGTCATACTAACCAAATGCACCTTGTGGACTTTGGTCCCTAATTAAAATGAACCAATCTTAAAAAGATATTTACAACAATTTAGAGAAATGCAAGCAATGGGTATTAGATGATAACAAAGAATTACTGTTATTTTGTTGTAGGTGTGATATTGACTTATTTGTTATGCTAAACAAAAGAAAAAAGAATTCATCTCTTTGAGATACATATCAAAGTATTTTTAGATAAAACATTGTGTTTGAGATTCGCTATAAAATAATCCAGGAGCTGTGTAGGAAGGTGGTTTCAGATGAAACAAGAATGGCAGAATGTTGATGATGACTGAAACTGGATAAAAGGCACAATAGGTGAACGGGTTGCTTATACTATTCTCTTTACTTTTGTATATATTTAAATTTTTTCGTAATAACATGTTTTTGAAAAATATGATCCTCCAAATTAAAAATCTAATTTGGAATTGCACAGTTAAAGGAATGCCTATTTCCACATAGTGTTGTACATATTTAAAGAAAGTATTGGCCAGGTGCAGTGGCTCACACCTGTAATTCCAGCACTTTGGGAGGCCGAGGCACGTGGACCACCTGAGGTGAGGGGTTCAAAACCAGCCTGGCCAACATGGTGAAACCCTGTCTCTACTAAAAACACAAAATTAGCTGGGCATGGTGGTGCATGCCTGTAATCCCAGCTACTTGGGAGGCTGAGGTAGGAGAATTGCTTGAACCTGGGAGGTGGAGGTTGCAGTGAGCCAAAATCACGCCATTGCACTGCAGCCTGGGCAACAAGAGCAAGACTCCATCTCAAAAACAAACAAAGTATACTAGGGACTTGAATACCCTTCCCTCACCTCAGCAATTTATCAAAATACTAGACAGGAAATCATCAAATATACAGAAAAAGAAGCCACAGTATTTAATTGATATTTATAGACTACTGCAACAAACAACAGCAGAATACACATTCTTTTCAAGAATCATAGAAAAATGACCAAGACAGACCATACCCTAGGCTATAAAACCAACCTTGACAAATTTAAACGAATAAAATACGAAGTATGTTCCACAAGGAAATAAAACAAAAAATCAATAACAGAAAGACCACAGAAAAGTCTCCAAAGGAATTAAAAAATAAAAACAAAAGCTTTCTGGAAAAGCAAAAACTATTCGGAAATTAATAATACACAATTAAATGACCTATAGGTCAAAGAAGAAATCTCAAAGGTCATTTTAAAAATAAATACACCTGGCCAGGCATGATGGCTCAGCCTGTAATCCCAGCACTTTGGGGGGCCGAGGTGGGTGGATCACATGAGGTCAGGAGTTTGAGACCAGCCTGGCTAACATAGTGAAACCCTGTCTCTACTAAAAACACAAAACATTAGCCAGGCGTGGTGGCGCACACCTGTAGTCCCAACTACTTGGGAGGCTGAGGCAGGAGAATCACTGGAACCCGGGAGGAGGTTGCAGTGAGCCAAGATCATGCCAGCCTGGGTGACAGCCTGCACTCCAGCCTGGGCGACAGAGCAAGACTCTGTCTCAAAAAAAAAAAAAAAAAATCAGGAAAACAAAACAAGAAACAGAAAAAAAAAATCAATAAAACACAATCCAGTTGTTGGGGGGAAAAATCAATCAAATACAGCTGATTGGCCTATTAGTCAACTAGACTGATGAAAATAAAAAGACACCAATCAGCAATATCGGGAATAAAACAGGAAATAACATGACAGATCCAGGAACCATTAAAATAAAAATATGGGAATACAAACACGTATTTAGATAAACTAAATAAATTAGCTTATTTAGATAAGATAAATAAATCTTATAACTATTAAATTACATTCATAATTTAAAAGTTGGTGAAAAGAAATTTCTAGGCCTAGTTTTGCCAGAGAATACTACCAAACTTACAAAGAAGAATTAGTCTCAGCCGGGTGCGGTGGCTCACGCCTGTAATCCCAGCACTTTGGGAAGCTGAGGCAGGATGATCACCTGAGGTCAGGAGCTCGAGACCAGCCTTACCAACATGGAGAAACCCCGTCTCTACTAAAAATACAGAATTAGCTGGGCGTGGTGGCGCATGCCTGTAATCTCAGCTACTCGGGAGGCTGAGGCAGGAGAATCGCTTGAACCCAGGAGGCGGAGGTTGCGGTGAGCCGAGATTGCGCCACTGCACTCCAGCCTGGGCAACAAGAGCAAAACTCTGTCTCAAAAAAAAAAAAGAAGAAGAAGAATTAGTGTCATTTTTACACAAACTCTTCCAGAAAATAGAAGAGGAAGACCACTTCCAAACTAACTTTGTACAGCCAGTATTACTCTGATTTCAAAACCAAAGAAAGCACAAAAAAAGAAAACTATAGACCAGTATCTTTCATAATTTTAGATGCAAACATCCTCAACAAAATATCAGCAAACAATCCAGCAATGAATAAAAAGAATCATGTACTACAATAACTGAAATTCACGGGGGAACTCTCTGTATCATTTTGTAATTTCTGTGAATCTATAATTATTTCAAAATAAAAAGTTTTAAAAAATATACTCCTAAAGAAAGATTATTCCAAAACATTTGGAATATTTTGGAATAGTTATGACTGGAAGGTCATTGACAAGACTCACTGCACAATTCACATGAGAGAATGTGAATTACAGTTGACCTTTGAACCACATGGGTTTGAACTGTGTGGGTCCATTTGTAACACAGATTTCTTTTTTCAGTAAAATTACACCGAGTGTGCCTCCCTCTCCTGCCCTCCCTTTTACCTTCACCTCTTCCCCCTTTGCCACCCAAAACAGCAAGGCCAAACTCTCCTCTTCCTCAGCCTCCTTAACCTGAAGACCATAAGGGCAAAGACCTTCATGATGATTCACTTCCACTTAATAAATAATAAATATATTTTCTCTTCCTTTTGATTTTCTTAAAAGCATTTTCCTTTCTCTAGCTGACTTTTATTATAAAAATACAGAATATAATACATATACAAAATACATGTTAACCAACTCTTTGTTATCGGTAAGTTAACAGCAGGCTATCAGTAGTTAAGTTTCAGGGATGGTCAAAAGTTATACACAGCTTTTCAACTGCACAGAGGTCAGCGCCCCAAGCCTGCATCATTTGAAAGACAACTGTGCTTATTATAATTGCGGTTTTTGTCATTATTTTTTTTCTTTTTTTTATTATACTTTAAGTTTTAGGGTACATGTGCACAACGTGCAGGTTTGATACATAAGTACATATGTGCCATGTTGGTGTGCCGCACCCATCAACTCATCATTTACATTAGGTATTTCTCCTAATGCTATCCCTCTCCTAGCCCCCTACCCCCCAACAGGCCCCGGTGTGTGATGTTCCCCACCCCGTGTCCAAGTGATCTCATAGTTCAATTCCCACCTATGAGTGAAAACATACGGTGTTTGGTTTTCTGTCCTTGTGATAGTTTGCTCAGAATGATGGTTTCCAGCTTCATCCATGTCCCTACAAAGGACATGAACTCATCCTTTTTTATGGCTGCATAGTATTCCATGGTGTGTATGTGCCATATTTTCTTAATCCAGTGTATCACTGATGGACATTTGGGTTGGTTCCACGTCTTTGCTATTGTGAATAGTGCCACAATAAACATACATGTGCATGTGTCTTTATAGTAGCACAATTTATAATCTTTTGGGTATATACCCAGTAATGGGATTGCTTGGTCAAATGGTAATTCTAGTTCTAGATCCTTGAGGAATCGCCACACTGTCTTCCACAATGGTTGAACTAATTTACACTCCCACCAACAGAGTAAAAGCATTCCTATTTCTCCACATACATCCTCTCCAGCATCTGTTGTTTCCTGACTTTTCAATGATTGCCATTCTAACTGGCGTGAGATGGTATCTCATTGTGGTTTTGATTTGCATCTCTCTGATGACCAGTGATGATGAGCATTTTTTTCTTGTGTCTGTTGGCTGCATAGATGTCTTCTTTTGAGAAGTATCTGTTTGCCATTATTTTCAATGGCAAAACCGCAATTACTTTTGCTCCAACCTAATATGTAAAGTAAGGCTATAATGTTAACAGGGATGTAGAAGGAAAATGGCACTAATTATTAGGGAGGCAGACCTGACGTTGAATATGAAGGTGAGAAAAAGGATTAAGAAATAATTCTTAGTCATCAATTTTGTGTCACTATGTACATTCTGGTGCCACAAATGTGTAGAGAAGGCTGAGGAAATTAAAAAAAAATGACTTAAATTTTGTATATGTTGAGATTTAGCTGACAGGATATATACGAGGGTGTACACTAGGTGGTGGATAGAGAGCTTATTATTAATTGTGATAGAGATTAGCTGAATAAAGAGCTTATTTATTTTATTATTATTATTTTTTGAGATGGAGTTTCGCTCTTGTTGCCCGGGTTGGAGTGCAATGGCGTGATCTTGGCTTACCGCAACCTCCGCCTCCCGTGTTCAAGTGATTCTCCTGCCTCAGCCTCCCCAGTAGCTGGGATTACTGGCATGTGCCACCATGCCTGGCTAATTTTTCTATTTTTAGTAGAGACTGGGTTTCTTCATGTTGGTCAGGCTGGTCTCAAACTCCCTACCTCAGGTGGTCCGCCAGCCTCAGCTTCTCAAAGTGCTGGGATTACAGGTGTGAGCCACCAGGCCAGGCCATTCCAGTGTTTTACAAGCACTTTGCAAGGCCAAGGCGCAGATTACCTGAGGTCAGGAGTTCAATATCAGCCTGACCAATGTGGAGAAACCCCAACTCTACTAAAAATACAAAAATTAGCGGGGTGTGGTGGCACATGCCTGTAATCCCAGCTACTCGGGAGGCTGAGACAGGAGAATCTCTTGAACCCAGGAGGCGGAGGTTGCAGTGAGCCGAGATTGCGTCATTGCAATTCAGCCCAGGCAACAAGAGTGAAACTCTGTCTCAGAAAAAGAAAAAAAAAAAAAAGAAAGCTATATTATTAATATAGTCACAATATTATTTATTGTGTAGAGATAAAGATTCAGAGGTCCTTTGTATAGAGGTCACTGGATTCAGGGGAGGGTATGAGCATGCAGATGGAAGTGGAAAGAAAAGTACTAAAGATATTTATAATTTTTAATATATAAAATTATGATTCTTGAAAGCTACCTTGTTGATTTCTTCATTTAACTGCATTCAGAGATTACAGTTTGTTTCTTGTGATGCATATTGATTGTGCTTATAGGGCTCAGAACATCATTTCTTTGAAAATGGTACCTATATACCTGAAAAGAATATACATGTTCTAATTTTTCTCTTTATCATACACTTGTATAGTCACACCCTACACACACCAAACTCCCCAACCCCCAAACCCTATGTTATCAAGAATTTACTAGGAACTCGAGATGTCATGTTAGTTTGGAATAGAGCTTTACCACCTCACCAAATGAGCTTCTTATAAACAGTTTGTCCAGGCTGGGTGCAGTGGCCCACGCTATAATCCTGGGATTTTGGGAGGCTGAGGCAGGCAGATTGCTTGAGCCCAGGAGTTCAAGACATGCCTGGGTAACATGGTGAAACCTTGTCTCTACAAAAAATACAAAAATTAGCCAGGTCTAGTGGTGCGTACCTGTAGTCCCAGCTACTCGGCAGGCTAAGGTGGGAGGATCGACTGAACCTGGGAAGTCCAGGCTACAGTGAGCCGTGACTGCACCACAGCACTCCAGCCTGAGGATAGAGTGAGACCCTGTCTCAAAAAACAAATAAAATAACAGTTTGTCCAGGAAGAAACCTCCTCACTCAAAGATAATAATAAGCATCGCCTGATGTACAAAGATACTATGAGCAAAAAGGATGAAACAAAAATAGAGATGAGATTAAGAGGAATACACTACAAATAATATACTACAAATAAATTGACACACAACAGAAAAAACATCCACCATGAATTCAAGGAATTCACTATAATTATAACTACTTAAAATAATTAAACAGGCCAGGTGCGGTGGCTCATGTCTATAATCCCAGCACTTTGGGAGGCCGAGGTGGGCGGATCACCTGAGGTCGGTAGTTTGAGACCAGCCTGACCAACATGGACAAACCTCGTCTCTACTAAAAATACAAAATTAGCTGGGCACGGTGGCACATGCCTGTAATCCCAGCTACTAGGGAGGCTGAGGCAGGAGAATCGCTTGAACCTGGGAGGTGGAGGTTGTGGTGACCCGAGATGGTGCCACATGCAGTCTGGGCAACAAGAGCGAAACTCCGCCTCAAAAATAAATAAATAAAATAAAATAAAATAATTAAACCCAAGGAAGAAATAGTGGAAAAACAGATAGGCTAAGAATGTGGTTATGTAAATTTTTGAAAAATAAATTGGCAGAACTCAATACAGTTTTTTTGTTTTTAAAGCAACACAGAAATAAAGGTCTCCTTGAAAGCAATGAAAAGACCCTGCTAAAACACAAAAGGTAGGCCAGGCACGGTGGCTCATGCCTGTAATCCCAGCACTTTGGGAGGCCCATGTGGGTGGATCATGAGGTCAGGAGCTCGAGACCAGCCTGGCCAATATGGTGAAATCCTGTCTCTACTAAAAATACAAAAATTAGCCAGGCATGGTGGCGCACGCCTGTAATCCCAGCTGCTCAGGAGGCTGAGGCAGAAGAATCACTTGAACCCGGGAGGTGGAGGTTGCAGTGAGCCGAGATCGTGCCACTACACTCCAGCCTGGGTGACAGAGCGAGATTCTGTCTCAAAAAAAAAAAGCACAAAAGGTGGTAAAGACAAGTGTGCAACATAAAATGGAAATAAGAAGTTTCTTTTTTTTTTTTTGAGATGGAGTCTCGCTCTGTCGCCCAGGCTGGAGTGCAGTAGCGCAATCTCGGCTCACTGCAAGCTCCGCCTCCCGGGTTCACGCCATTCTCCTGCCTCAGCCTCTCCGAGTAGCTGGGACTACAGGCGCCCGCCACCACGCCCGGCTAATTTTTTTTTTTTTTTTTTTGTATTTTTAGTAGAGACGGGGTTTCACCGTGGTCTCGATCTCCTGACCTCGTGATCCGCCCGTCTCGGCCTCCCAAAGTGCTGGGATTACAGGCGTGAGCCACCGCGCCCGGCCAAGAAGTTTCAAAAAGAAAATAGAAAAAAAAAGAGTTTAATAAAAACATCTAATAAAAAAAATCCTTGAAGTGGCAGTATAGAACTTTTATTGTTATTCACAGTACAAATTTAATAGATAGTCTTAAATGATAGATATAAAGATTGAGTTAAAGAAGGTAATGTTATAAAGCTGCCACTAAAAAAACAAAAGAAAAAACAGAGGCCAGGCATGGTGGCTCACACCTGTAATCCCAGCACTTTGGGAAGCTGAGGCAGGCGGATCACCTGAGGTCAGGAGTTTGAGACCAGCCTGACCAACATGGTGAAACCTCATCTCTACTAAAAATACAAAAATTAGCAGGGCGTGGTGGCACACACCTGTAATCCCAGCTACTCAGGAAGCTGAGGCAGAAGAATCGCTTGAACCTGGGAGGCAGAGGTTGCAGTGAGCCAAGATTGCACCACTACACTCTAGCCTGGGCAACAGAGCAAGACTCCGTCTCAAAAAAAAAAAGAAAAGAAAAAAGAAAAAACAGGATCCAAAACTTCCAAATTACCTGAAGGGACACAGAAACAAAGCAAAAATACATAGTATATGGTTAAAGATATACAAAACAGGAATCCCCATCAGAAACGTAACATGAAATGTATGTTTCTGGCCGGGCACGGTGGCTCACGCCTGTAATCCCAGCACTTTGGGAGGCCAAGGCAGGCGGATCATGAGGTCAAGAGATTGAGACCATCCTGGCCAACATGGTGAAATCCTATCTCTACTAAAAATACAAAAATTAGCTGGACGTGGTGACATACACCTGTAATCCCAGCTACTCCAGAGGCTGACGCAGGAGAATCGCTTGAGCCCGGGAGCCAGAGATCATGCCATTGCACTCCAGCCTGGCAACAGAGCAAGACTCTGTCTCAAAAAAAAAAAAAAAAAAGTATCTTTCCACTGCTATACAGAAGAAATGTACAAGGACTCCAAAGGATGACCGTAAAAGGAGGAGCAAAGGCCTATCTGGAATTGCCAAAGGAAAGGAAGCAAGAGCCTCCACCTTAATATTTGAGCTGAATTCTCACACAAAAAAATTAAATATGACAAGGACACAATCTGAAATGAATCTCAGATACCATTACTGTCACTACACCAAATTACATAGCATCAAAATTTATAAACTGTAGGAAACTATAGGAAAATAATAGCGAGAAATACATTGGTGGTGGGAAACTTTACATAACATCTCCCAGCTCCATTAGATAAAGTAGAAAAAAATCATTAACACTATGAAAACCTCACAACTACATAAGATATCTTATAAGTTATCAATAAAATCTTATTGATATCAAATTCTATATCCTGGAAACAGATTTCCTGTTTACACAGTGCTGGTGTAACATTCAGAAATGTTAAACATAAAATTTTCAAAGCAAAAAACACAAAAACCTTTACTGATATGCCAAATGAAAATAATTCTCTCCATCTCTGCAATTCTAACTTTATTAAAAGTAGAATATTTTAGGCCGGGCGCGGTGGCTCACGCTTGTAATCCCAGCACTTTGGGAGGCCGAGGCGGGCGAATCACGAGGTCAGGAGATCGAGACCACGGTGAAACTCCATCGCTACTAAAAAAATACAAAAAATTAGCCGGGTGTGGTGGCGGGCACCTGTAGTCCCAGCTACTCGGAGAGGCTGAGGCAGGGAATGGCATGAACCCGGGAGGCGGAGCTTACAGTGAGCCGAGATCGCGCCACTGCACTCCAGCCTGGGCAGCAGAGCGAGACTCCGTCTCAAAAAAAAAAAAAAAAAAAAAAAAAAAAGTCTCGCTCTTTCACCCAGGCTGGGCTGGAGTGCAGTGGCGCGATCTCGGCTCACTGCAGGCTCCGCCCCCCGGGGGTTCACGCCATTCTCCTGCCTCAGCCTCTCCGAGTAGCTTGGGACTACAGGCGCCCGCCACCTCGCCCGGCTAATTTTTTGTATTTTTAGTAGAGACGGGGTTTCACCGTGTTAGCCAGGATGGTCTCGATCTCCTGACCTCGTGATCCGCCCACCTCGGCCTCCCAAAGTGCTGGGATTACAGGCGTGAGCCACCGCGCCCGGCCCGAAAGTAGAATATTTTAAATGAAAGTCTTAATACATAGAAATGAAAATGGTCAATGAAGACTTGGTGCTTGGTGGGAAACAATATGCTACTAGAATTTCAATCTTTTTTTCTAGATTTTTAAATGTAATTGCATAAGGTAAATTACTTCTCTAAATTATTTTTGGTACTGTTTTGCTAGACTATGTACCATTACTTTTGATATACAGTATTTTTTGAGGTATTTTACTATTTTAGTTTTTAGACTTCTTTGACTTTGGACTGGGCTGCTGAATGAGAAAACAGTGTTTGCTTCACTTATTTCCCAGTGATAAACTATTAGTCTACTGTTTTCATCTACTCTTTTTTTTTTTTTGAGACAGAGTTTTGCTCTTGTTGCCCCAGCTGGAGTGCAATGGCGTGAACTCACCGCAACCTCCACCTCCCAGGTTCAAGTGATTCTCCTGCCTCAGCCTCCCCAGTAGCTGGGATTACAGGTGCCTGCCTAATTTTTGTATTTTTAATAGAGACGGGGTTTCACCATGTTATCCAGGCTAGTCTCAAACTCCCGACCTCAAGTGATCCGCCCTCCTCGGCCTACCAAAGTGCTAGGATTATAGGCGTGAGCCACGGCACCCGGCCTCATCTACTCTTGAATACAGTTAGTGAATACATTTGACTTCTGAATCTATTTATCTCCAGTTCTTTTGGGCATCGAAGTTAACTCTGTAAACAAAACAAAAACCTGAAACAAGGTTGAGAATAATTTCTGATATTATCTATTACTCAAAACTTTGGCATGAAAATCAACTGTAAAATCACATGACCTTTTCCATCATTTTTGACTGTGTTGGGGGTGTTGAATCAACACTTTAATTCCTTTAAGGACTTCTGTATAATTTGTTCTTACCAATTTGAAAATTTATTTATTATAAAATTTTATCCTTTTGTTTAGGTTTTCATATATTTGCATGATTTTTTTTTTTTTTTTTTTTTTTTTTGAGATGGAGTGTCGCTCTTGTTTTCCAGGCTGGAGTACAATGATGCAATCTCAGCTCACTGCAACCTCCGCCACCTGGGTTCAGGCGATTCTCCTGCCTCACCCTCCTGAGTAGCTGGGATTACAGGCACGTGCCACCGTGCCCTGCTAATTTTTGCATTTTTGGTAGAGACAGGGTTTTACCATGTTGGTCAGGCTGGTCTCGAACTCCTGACTTCAGGTGATCCACTGGCCCTGGTCTCCCAAAGTGCTGGGATTACAGGCTTCAGCCACCACGCCCAGCCCTATTTGCATGATTTTATATAATATTCACTCGTGATTGTTTGAATCTTAGGTATAGAAGTAACTATTATTCCTGTTTACTAACATATTTTGATTATGTTTATCTTCACTCTTTTTTCTTGATCATTAATATGTAGAAGCAACTTGTGTTTCTGTCAAACATTTTTATCAACCATTTTTTGTTCTCTGTGACTCATGTCTTCGTTTTTCTTTTTTTAGTCCTCATTGTTCTTTTTTGTATTTTTTGACTCATTCTTTTTGTAACTTCTTCAGTTGAAACCATAACTGTTTTTTTCCAAAAATTTCTAAGATTCCATAAAAGGCACTTAAATCTATAGTTTTCCCCTCTATTTACAGTTTAGCTTTACCACATGAACTTTAAAATGTAGTACTTTATTAGCAGGCCGCAGTGGCAGGTGCCTGTAATTCCAGCTAGTAGGGAGGCTGAGGTAGGAGAATCACTTGAACCCAGGAGGCAGAGGTTGCAGTGAGCTGAGATCGTGCCACTGCACTCCAACCTGGGCGACATAGTAAGATCTTGTCGCAAAAAAAAAAAAAAAAAGTTATTCAACTATTTTGTGTTGAATAGTTATTCAACTATTTTGTGTTGTGGTAAAATATACATAAAATTTGCCATTATAATTATTTTTCAGTGTCCAGTTCAGTGGCATTAAGTACATTCACATTTTGTGCAAGAGCCTTTTTGTTTTGTTTTGTGCAAGAGCCTTTTTGTTTTGTTTTGTTTTGGTTTTTGAGATGGAGTTTCACTCTTGTTATCCAGGCTAGAATGCAATGGTGTAATCTCGGCTCACCGCAACCTCCACCTCCCGGGTTCAAGCAATTCTCCTGCCTCAGCCTCCAGAGTAGCTGGGATTACAGGCATGCGCCACCATGCCCAGCTAATTTTGTATTTTTGGTGGAGACGGGGTTTCACCATGTTGGTCAGGCCAGTCTCAAACTCCCGACCTCAGGTGATCTGCCCGCCTTGGCCTCCCAAAGTGCTGGGATTACAGGCATGAGCTACCGCACTCAGCCTTCAAGATCCTTTTACTTATTTCTAATGTAATGCTCTTTGTCAGAAAACAGAATCAATATTACAGCAAAGATTTATATTTTTTATCTGCTTTGATCAATAAGCTTCTGAAAGTAATGTGATAAAATGGCCAATATTGTATTTAATGATTTCTGTTCATTTTTACTTAAAATAGTTCAAAGATACATTATTAATTAAATAAATGCTAATAATTTGTATAATTCTTTGTATATGATTCTTTTCATAAGGATGAACAACATGTTTTCATCCCTTTAGGTGATTTTCATCTTAAATCCCTTTTGATCTGTTCCTAAATTGCAGCCCTAGCTTTCTTTTGGCTCACTCTTTTATTTTTAAATGAGGATAAAAGCAGCCCTAACCTCTGAGAGTTAGCCTCGTACTATCAGTTAAGCCTCAGTGTTGCTAGAAGCTAACCCGGCAAGGGCCAGCTAATTCATGGTGTTCTCCACGGTGCTACACAAAAACAATCTCTTAGAACACCAACAGCAAACAAGACCAATCTCTGACCCTCATGGTGTAAGATGATACCAAGACCACTCTGTCATTATATTTGAGCATAGACAAAAATCAGAACATTCTTCAAACCACAAAAGTGAATAAAAGTCTCCTTATTCTGCCTAATGCGAGAGACTGCTGCTTTTTTTTTCTTTCGAGACAAAGTCTATCTCTTTCATCCAGGCTGGAGTGCAGTGGCATGCTCATAGTTAACTGTAATCTCGAACTCCTAGGCTCAAGTGATCCTCTTGCCTCAGCCTCCTGAGTAGGTGGGTCTACAGGCACACACCACCATGCCAGACTAATTCTTTTTCTTTTTTTTTTTTTTTTTTTTGAGACAGAGGCTCACTCTGTCACCCAGACTGGAGTGCAGTGGTGCAATCTCGGCTCCCTGCAACCTCTGCCTCCTGGGTTCAAGCGATTCTCCTGCCTCAGCCCCTTGAGTAGCTGGGATTACAGGCGCACGCCACCATGCCCGACAAATTTTTTTATTTTTAGTAGAGACGGGGTGTCACCATGTTGGCTAGGCTGGTCTCGAACTCCTGACCTCAGGCAATCTGCCCGCCTCAGCCTCCCAAAGTGCTGGGATTATAAGCATGAGCTACTGCACCAGGCCCAAACTCATTTTTAATTTAATTAAAAATTTTTTTTTGGTAGTGAAGGGGAATCACTACATTGCCAGGGCTGGTCTTGAACTTCTGGCCTCAAGCCATTCTCCCACCCTGGCCTCCCGGTGTTGGGATTACAGGTGTGAACCACCGTGCCCAGCCAACTGCTGCTGCTTTACCAACTACAACTTTAGCCTCAAGCTATCCTTCCTATCTTCTAGATTAAAATTATTAAGATACTCAATCCTAAAACTGCCCAAGAGCAACTAAATTAGAGGTTCACTGAGATGCAGATGAGACTCTCACCACATGTGACTAGAACCCTGAAATGAAATTCCACTACTTCTAATATATCCAACAGAAAGAGAAGACATGACAATATCCACTGCGATATTGTTCATAATAGTTTCTGTATTTTACCAAACAAACATTAAAACAGCAATGTGCAAAAAAGTTAATCTGCTATGCCATTCTGAAATCAAGAGAAAAAAATTGTAGTTGATTTCATTTGTATACAGAACTAAGCAATCAAAGAAAATGAATAAAGCAGGTTATCACTACCAGGAGACACAAGCAGATGGAAGGCAGAGGTGGGTGAACCACAGTCCCATCTCTTTCACCATAATACTTTTCAGTATACTGCTTTTCATATATTTCTAACTTTTGAACTAGGTATATGCATTGCCTATTCAAAAGATTAAACTATTCCTAATAAATTATCAAAATATCTTCAGATGGGTAAGAAATAACAATACACCCCGGCCGGGCATAGCGGCTCACATCTGTAATCCCAGCACTTTGGGAGGCCGAAGCAGGTGGATCACCTGAGGGTCAGGAGTTCGAGACCAGCCTGGCCCAGATGGTGTAACACCATCTCTACTAAAAATACAAAAATTAGCCAGGTGTAGTGGCTCGCACCTGTAATCTCAGCTACTCAGGAGGCTGGGGCAGAAGAATCGCTTGAACCTGGATGGCAGAGGTTGCAGTGAGCTGAGATCAAGCCATTGCACTCCAGCCTAGGCAACAAGAGCAAAACTCCATCAATAAATAAATAAATAATTAATTAATTAAAAAATAACATTACATCCATGAAATAAGAACAGGATGGCAATAAAAAAAAAATTTAGGAAAACAGGCTGCGAACAGTGGCTCATGCCTGTAATCCCAGCACTTTGGGAGGCTGAGGTGGGCAGATCACCTGAGATCAGGAGTTCGAGATTATCCTGATCAACACGGAGAAACCCCGTCTCTACTAAAAATACAAAATTAGCCGAATGAGGTGGCACATGCCTGTAGTCCCAGCTACTCGAGAGGCTGAGGCAGGAGAATCTCTTGAACCCAGGAGGCGGACGTGGCGGTGAGCCGAGATCATGCCATTGTACTCCAGCCTGGGCAACAAGAGCAAAACTCTCCTTCAAAAAAAAAAAAAATTTAGGAAACAAACTAGAGTTTTTAAAAATTAAAACATTAAGTTAAAATGTGGATAGTGGTAATGAGAATCTCAATAGAAGGGCTGGAAGGCAAAAGGTGTCAAAGTTACCCAGAATGGATAGCAGGAAATATGTAGAAAATAATAGAGAAAAGAAATGGAGAAGCAACATGTGAAAAACAAGTTTCAGAAAGAAAATAGAGAAAACATTTGCGTTTGAGGAGGTGGTTTAGGAAGAAATGAAAAAATGCTTTCAAAATCTCAAACAAAAGTCACTTCTAACAAGGAATTCTATTTGCAGCCAAAACATCAATATAGTGTGATGACAAAATAAACAACAGTTTTCCTTGACAGTGCACCTCTCCACTGTCACACAAGTGGCTTCCAGAGATGGAGACATTACCCACGTGCTCATTCTTGAGAGGAAGATCAAGTTTTCTTTCAGGAGCACCAAGTCTAGAGTCCAGCTGGTTCCTAAGGCCTATCTGCCTCTGCCCTAAGGCTCTGGTGACAGATTAGAGCTATCTACTCTTGGACTGAAATTCCACCCCCTGGGACTCCTCCTCCTCACCTCATAGGAGCTGCCATGATCCTCTGGAGCCAGGGCTGAGGATTTCTGGGGTGAGGTCCAACTAGCTGGCATGGCCACACTGGATCTCAACCCTTTTTCTCCAGGGTGCCTGAAGTTTAGTGGTCATCTGTGAACTCAGCAGAGCTGCTCCGAAGAGGTGGGCTGGAGTCTGGAGGAAGGTCTGGCCCAGGGACTCCCCAGAGACACCCAAGAACCTAGAAAAACAATGTCCACATAGTCATTCAACATTCACTACATAAACACTTTCTGGATACATCAAGGTGCAGGTCCCTGCGCTAGAAACCAGAGCAGTGGTTCCCAAACGTAGGTATGCATTCAAGTCACCTGGAGGGCTTGTTAAAACATAGTTTAAAATTCTCAACTTCACCCCTTCGATGGGTCTAAGGTAGGACCTAAGAATTTTATTTTCTAATAAGTGCCCAGGAAATGCTGATGCTGCTGGTACAAGAACCACACTTTCAGAACTGTGGAGAACAGTAGTGAAACATGGGAAAAGCCATGAAATTAGAGTAACATTACTGCAGATTTGAACTGCAGCTGTACCACTTTTCAACAATGAGAATATAAAGAAGTTACTCAGATTTTGTTTCAGAAATAAGGATGAAAATGCCTGTGTCACAGTTACTAAGATTAAATGAGATTATGCTTTTAAAGTACTTAATGCAAGAATCATGCAATAAATATCAGCAATTACCATGCACTATATTAAAACTTAATACAGAAAACCATGTAATCAAAACAAGATCATAAATATATCAGACAATGTTGATCTATATATGAAATAAAAATGATATGCGATTGAGTGTGCACACGGCATTCATTGTATACATATCCCCAACTGGTGCATGCAATTGGCCATGCATCTGGAATAAAACAAACTAGATCTCCACCTCACACTATTTTTTTTTTTTTTAAGATGGAGTCTCGCTCTGTTGCCAGGCTGGAGTGCAGTGACACAACCTCATCTCACTGCAACCTCCACCTCCGGAGTTCAAGTGATTCTACTGCCTCAGCCTCCCAAGTAGCTGGGACTACAGGCATGCGCCACCACGCCCAGCTAATTTTTGTATTTTTAGTAGAGACAGGGTTTCACCATGTTGGCTAGGATGATCTCGATCTCCTAACCTTGTGATCCGCCTGCCTCAGCCTCCCAAAGTGCTGGGATTACAGGCGTGAGCCACCGCGCCCAACCCACCTCACACTATTAAGTAGACAAATTCCAGCAGCACTAAACATTTAAATACACGCATTTTTAAAAACCCCTAAGGATATTAAAGTAATTTTCAGACTATATATTTGGATAGCATTGTGGTGGGGTGATAGGGATCTTATTACACATGACAGGAAACCCAGAAGCTCTAACAGAAAAAAACAGGTATTTCTGATTATGTTTCCTAATTATATGTTAAAATAAACCATAAAATTAGACATAAAGATATATAAGAAATTTTTTCAATATGTGACGATAGGTTGCTTGTAATGTTAACTCTAGCAATCACTAAGCAAAAAAGGCCAAAAAAAAAAAGAAACTGGAAAAGGTATGAAAATTCAGAGGAAAGGAAGCAAATGGCAATTAACAAAAATATACCAACTTAACTAAAAGAAAAACGTGTCAGAACAATTAGAGAAAAATTTTCCTTAGAATCATAAAAGCTTTAAAAAAGTAACAGACCAAGCACGATGGATCACTTGAGGCCAGGAGTTCAAGACCAGCCTAGCCAACATGGCGAAACCCCGTCTCTACTAAAAATACAAAAATTAGCGAGGCGTGATGGCGGGCGCTTGTAATCCCAGCTGCTCAAGAGGCTAAGACAGGAGAACAGCTTGAACCGGGGAAGCAGAGATTGCAGTGAGTGGAGATCACGGAATTGCACTCCACCCTGGGCAACACAGCAAGACTCTGTCTCAAAAAAAAAAAAAAAAAAAAAGTGACAACATCACTGTTGGAAAGCATTTAGGCAAATTTCTTTTACAAATTATTGGTTGAAGCTTGAATTGCTATAATGTCTTTTGAGCTACTTAGTCATATTTATTTTTTATTTTTTTATTTTTTTTGAGATGGAGTTTCACTCTTGTCGCCCCAGCCGGAGTGCAATGGCGTGATCTTGGCTCACTGCAACCTCTGCCTCCCAGGTTCATGTGATTCTCCTGCCTCAGCCTCCAGAGTAGTTGGGATTACAGGCACCCACTACCACACCCGGCTAATTTTTGTATTTTTGGTAGAGGTGGGGGTTTTACCATGTTGGCCAGGCTGGTCTCGAACTCCTGACCTCAGGTGATCTGCCCACCTTGGCCACCCAAAGTGCTGGAATTACAGGTGTGAGCCACTATGCCCGGTCAGTCATATCTATTATTAGCAATACACTCAACTGGTCTCAATAATATATAGTTTTAAATATATAAAGCAGAAACTGACAGAAAGAAGAAAGGACAGGTGGACAAATAACTTCCAATGTGAGTTTACCTTCCTCAACAAAATAATCTATGAGGAGATACATAATATATATAACATATGATTAATATCCATAACAACACAAATTAGAGACCATATTACACTCTTTTCACGTAATAGATGTGACATTTATGAAAAATGAGGAAGAACTAGGCCATAAAGCAATTGTTCAACGGAAGCATCACCTACAGACACTAATTGAAATATAAAGTGCACTTCTTTTTTTTTTTTTTGGTGCTCTGTCGCCCAGGCTGGAGTGCAGTGGCAAGATCTCGGCTCACTGCAAGCTCCGCCTCCCGGGTTCACGCCATCCTCCTGCCTCAGCCTCCAGAGTAGCTGGGACTACAGGCGCCCGCCACCACGCCCGGCTAATTTTTTGTATTTTTAGTAGAGACGGGGTTTCATTAGCCAGGGTGGTCTCGATCTCCTGACCTCGTGATCCGCCCGCCTCGGTCTCCCAAAGTGCTGGGATTACAGGCTTGAGCCACCGCGCCCGGCCATAAAGTGCACTTCTAAACAGCTCATGGGTCAAAGAAAAACAATTACTGAAAAAAATTTTTAAACACTTAGATTTGAACAATGCGAAACTGCTACACATCAAAACTTGTTAATCTTTATATTACAGGCTGAAATTGAAAGAACTGAACTTTTAACTCAGGTCAGAAAGCAAGCTGATCACTCCTCACCGACCACCATAGCTGACCCCACAGGCTCTCAGTCACTGACCACAGACTCCCATCACTGACCCCCAAACCCCAATCACTCATCCCAAAGAGCCCCACCAATGACCCGAGAAATCCCTGTCACAGACAAACATCAACGGACGTCACAGACTCCCATCACCGAGCCCCGAAACAACCATCACTAATTCCACAGACAACTTCTCTATTATTGACTTCACGGAGTCCCTAATTGCAACCAACCAGAATCATCACAGAGACCTCTCGGCATTAAAACGTGAAAACACTCCTGACACCAGCTGCGAAACAGCCTTCGGGGACCACTTCCACTTCCGGCCTGACTTCCGGTCCGATATTGCGCATGCTCTAAATTAACTTGGAAGCCAATTTCAGCCCACAGTCAACAGGGAGCAGACACATCTTTAGAGACATCGTGCGGTTTCCGTAATCGGCGCTATCGCGCAGAGAATATAACCACGCCCTCATGGTGTTTATTCGTGTGGGCCGCCATCTTGGATGCGTGTCGATTCCGTACAGTGGAGTAGTCCACCTCCTGCAGGGTTGACTAGAGTAAGGCAAGGATTTTCACATAGAATGCAAGACTGTAACCAGTGTGACCACGCTTGTACCCAAGAAGAAGTTCCTGAAGATAGGATCTGGAGCTTTATGTTTTATTTTTTTTTTATTTTATTTTTTTGAGACAGAGTCTTGCTCTGTCGCCCAGGCTGGAGTGCAGTGGCGCCATCTCGGCTCACTGCAACCTCTGCCTCCCAGGTTCAAGCGATTCTCCTGCCGCAGCCTCCCGAGTAGCTGGGATTACAGGCAAGCGCCACCACACCCAGCTAATTTTTTTGTATTTTTAGTAGAGACGCGGTTTCACCATGTTGGTCAGGCTGGTCTCGAACTCCTGACCTCAAATGATCCGCCCACCACGGCCTCCCAAAATGCTGGGATTATAGGCGTGAGCCACCGCCTCCAGCTGTTATATTTACAATAGCCAAGTTACCCCTTGGTTACGGCACACTGCAGAAAACAATGATTTACTAGGAGAAACCATGGGGGAACTAGGAAGCCAGGGATCCTGAGAGAAATAAGGGAGATAAGAGGAGGCATCAGGATGGTACAATCTATTTTTTGGAGACACCACTCAGGAGAAGGGTGGACTGGATCTGAGTTCACTCCTGGGTGAAACCACTGGGCAAGACGGAGTTATGTCACAATAGGTAGTATCCTGCAGGAAAGGAGGTACAATTTTTAATAGTTGAAAACACATTAGGAAATGGGGTAGAAGTTGGGTTAGTACAATCCTCTCCTAGGAGATACCATGGAAGAGGGGTTAGAAGTCTAAGCATCCCCTTCGAAATGGCTGGTAGGAGGCTTTGGGAGGTATAGATATTTTAATTCCCTTAATCTCCATCAGCATCCACCCTAGCTAACTCAAGCACAACTATATTAGGCAGCAACAATAAAAATAATAATAGTCTTGGCTGGGCGCAGTGGTTCACGCCTGTAATCCCAGCACTTTGGGAGGTCGAAGCGGGCCCATCACCTCAGGTGGGGAGTTCGAGACCAGCCTGACCAACATGGTGAAACCCCATCTCTACTAAAAATACAAAATTAGCTGGGCATAGTGGTGCGTGCCTGTAATCCCAGCTACTTGGGGGGCTGAGGCAGGAGAATCGCTTGAACCCAGAAGGCGGAGGTTGCAGTGAGCCGAGATCGTGCCATTGCACTCCAGCCTGGGCAACAAGAGCAAAACTCCATCTCAAAACAACAACAACAACAACACAATAATAATAATAACAGTCTTTAATATGGCCAACGTGTGACTAAAAACACCTGAAGAAAATCTTGCTTTTCTTTTTTTTTTTTTTGAGACAGAGTCTCACTCTGTCACCCAGGCGGGAGTGCAATGGCACAATCACGGCTCACTACAGCTTTGACTGCCCAGGCTCAAACACAATCCTCGCCAGGCATGGTGGCTCATGCCTGTAATCCCAACGCTTTGGGAGGCCGAGGCAGGTGGATCACCAGGTCAAGAGATAGAGACCATCCTAGCCAACATGGTGAAACCCTGTCTCTACTAAAAATACATAAATTAGCTGAGTGTGGTGGTGCGTGCCTGTAGTCCCAGCTACTTGGGAGGCTGAGGCAGTAAAATCACTTGAACCTGGGAGGTGGAGGTTGCAGGGAGCCAAGATAGAGCCACTGCACTCCAGCCTGGTGACACAGTGAGACTCCAAAGGGCTGGGATTACAGGCATGAGCCACCATGCCCGGCCAGGGAGTTTTTTTTTTTTTTTTTTTAATTGCAAAGAGATGTTGAATTGGCCGGGCACAGTGGCTCATGCCTGTAATCCCAGCACTTTGGGAGGCCGAGGTGGGCAGATCACCTGAGGTTGGGAGTTCAAGACCAGCCTGACTAACATGGAGAAACCTCATCTCTACTAAAAATACAAAATTAGCCGGGCATGGTGGTGCGTGCCTGTAATCCCAGCTTCTCGGGGGGCTGAGGCAGGAGAATCACTTGAACCCGGGAGGCGGAGGTTGTGGTGAGCCAAGATCGTGCCATTGCACCCCAGCCTGGGCAACAAGAGCAAAACTCCGTCTCAAAAAAAAAAAAAAAAAAAGAGAGATGTTGAATTTTGTCAGATGCTTTTTCTGTTCCTATTGAGATGACCATATGATTTTTGTCCTTCATTCTGTTAATGTGATATATTGCATGTATTAATTTGCATATGTTAAACCATCTTTGCTTCCCTGGGATAAGTCCCACTTGATCATCCTGTATAATCTTTTTGATGTGCTATTGGATTTGGTTTGCAGTATTTTGTTGAGGATTTTTGCGTCTGTGTTTATCAGGGATCTTGACCTGTAGTTTTCTCTTTCTTCTGTCCTTGTCTGGTTTTAGTATGAGGATGGTGCTGGCCTCACAGAATCAGTTTGGAAAAATTCCTTCCCCTTCAATTTTTTTGGATTCATTTGAGAAATACTGGAATTTGTTCTCCCTTAAAAGTTTGGTAGAATCAAATCCAAGAAGGGGATGATGGGAACCTCTAATTTTCAGGCAGACTGGACAGTTGTTGGTAATCAGGTGACCTAGTAGTTGTCACTGGCATCTGAAGAGGTGGGCAGTCTTGTGGGACTGAGCAATTAAACTGTAAGGTCTGTGCTAACCTAGGTTAGTGTCAGAATTGAATTTAATTGTAGGACACCCATGTAGGGAGGGTTGGAGAAGTGGTGTCAGAAAAACTCCACATATTTTGTGTTAAAAATGAAACATTCTCAAGTATTGAGTGTTGTGAGAGTATATTTTTTTAAAACCAGTTTGTTTTCCCTATGCAACTGTATAAAAAGACATATCAAGTCTCACTCCCCCCCGCCACCCCAATCACTATAGGTTATCACTATAGGTATTGTTTCCGGTTCACATTTCCAATACTTCTTTTTTCCTATCTTTTCCTTTTTTTAGTGAATATAAACAAATGCTTATATCTAATCTAATTTCCTTTTCTTTTTTAGACAAACTATATGTTACACTGTTCTGTACTTTCCATTTTTTATATATTCCAGAGTTAATGTCATTCTGTAGAGAGCTTCCTCTTTTTTTTTTTTCTGCTGTGTGTATATGGGCTGCATAAAACTTTATGATGTGACTGTGGTGATTTGAGCTGCTACTTTTATCAAATACTAAGCATCTATATGGAGGTTAATTTCTTTTTTTTTTTTTTTTTGAGATGAAGTCTCACTCTGTCACCAGGCTGGAGTGCAGTGGCACAATCTCGGCTCACTGCAACCTCTGCCTCCCTGGTTCAAGCATTTCTCCTGCCTCAGCCTCCCAAATAGCTGGGACTACAGGCACGTTCCACTACACCCAGCTAACTTTTGTATTTTTAGTAGAGACGGGGTTTCACCATGTTGGCCAGGATGGTCTCGATCTCTTCACCTCGTGATCCACCTGCCTCAGCCTCCCAAAGTGCTGGGATTACAGGCATGAGCCACTGCGCCCGGCTGGGATGTTAATTTCTCTTTTTTTTTTTTTTTTTTTTTTTTTTGAGACGGAGTCTCGCTCTGTCGCCCAGGCTGGAGTGCAGTAGCGCAATCTCGGCTCACTGCAAGCTTCGCCTCCCGGGTTCACGCCATTCTCCTGCCTCAGCCTCTCCGAGTAGCTAGGACTACAGGCGCCCGCCACCACGCCTGGCTAATTTTTTTTTTTGTATTTTTTTTTTTTTAGTAGAGACGGGGTTTCACCGTGGTCTCGATCTCCTGACCTCGTGATCCGCCCGCCTCGGCCTCCCAAAGTGCTGGGATTACAAGCGTGAGCCACCGCGCCCGGCCAATTTCTTTCTTTCTTTCTTTTTTCTTTTTGAGACAGAGTTTTGCTCTTGTTGCCTAGGCTGGAGTGCAGTGGCTTAATCTCGGCTCACCGCAACCTCCGACTCCCAAGTTCAAGCGATTCTCCTGCTTCAGCCTCCTGAGTAGCTGGGATGACAGGCACATGCCACCATGCCCAGCTAATTTTTTGTATCTTTAGTAGAGATGGGGTTTCATCATGTTGGCCAGGCTGGTCTTGAACTCCTGACCTCAGGTGATTCACCCACCTTGGCCACCCAAAGGCTGGGCGTGAGCAACCGCGCCCGGCCATGGATGTTTATTTCTCCATTTCCCATCCTCCTCCCTTGGTCTGTCTCTCTAACCACACACAAATAGCACTCTGTTTTAAGCATAGAGGCTTTATCATGTACCTCATATAACTTCATGTAATTTCAATTCTACTTTCTGTCTCTATGAATACACCTATTCTAGGCACCTCATATAAGTGGATTCATACAATATTTGTCCTTTTGGTCTGGCTTATCTCACTTCACATAGTGTTGAAAAAGAAAAGAAACTTTTTATCTGAGGAATGCAAGCCCTCTTTATATGATCAGGCCCAGAGAGGCATTGGGATGACACAGCTGTTGTGTTGGCTCATGCCTATAATCCTAGCACTTTGGGAGGCCTCGGTGGGAGGATTACTTGAGGCCTGGAGTTTGAAAGTAGACTGGGCAACATAGCTAAACCCCCTCTCTATAAATTTTTTTTTTCAATTAGCCAGGTGTAGTGGTACACACTGATAGTCCCAGCTACTCATATGGCCTAGGCGGAAGGATGCTTAAGTCCAGGAGTTTGAGGCTGCTATGATTATACCTCTGCATTCCAGCCTGGGTGACAGAGCAAGACTTTGTCTCTAAAAAAAAAAAAAAAAAAAAAAAAGGCTGGGTGCGGTGGCTCACACCTGAAAACCCAGCACTTTGGGAGGCCAAGGCAGGCAGATCACTTGAGGTCAGGAGTTCAAGACCAGCCTGGCCAACATGGTGAAACCCTGTCTCTACTTAAAAAAAAAAAAAGAAAGAAAAATTAGCTGGGCGTGGTAGTGGGTGCCTGTAATCTCAGCTACTAGGGAGGCTGAGGCAGGAGAATCACTTGAACCCGGGAGGCAGAGGTTGCAGTGAGCCGAGATTGCACCACTGCACTCCAGCTTGGGCAACAGAGGGAGACCCCATCTCGAAATAAATAAATAAAAATTAAAAAAATAAATTAAAAATAAAAAAAAAGAAATGAGTTTTTTCTGCTCTAAAATCAAAAGTTTGTAAGCTGCATTCCTTTCTGGAGGCTCTGGAGAATTTGTTTTTTTCATTTTCCAAGTTGGAGAAGCTGCCTGCATTCCTCAGCTCATGGACTCCTTTCATCTTTACACCCAATAATGGCTGGTCGTGTGTTTCTCACAGCACACAATTCCAACACTGACTTTTATGCCTTCTTCTTCATTTCAGACCCCATGTGATTACATTGGGTCTAACTGGACAATCCAGTATAATCCTCCTATGTTAAGGTCAGCCGATTAGCAATTCTACCTGTTAATTTAATTCCACTTGCCATGTAACATAGTATATTCACAAGTCCCAGGAACTAGCATGTGGGTATTTTGGGGGGAACATTATCTTGCCTACTTTAGATGTTGAGGTCATTCAAGAGGAAAATGATAGTTTTGTTAACATGTGATGTTAGAACAACTGCATTTCCATCTGGAAAATAATAACTTTGAACATTACCTCACATACACAAAAACTAACTTCAAGTGGATTATCAATAGACCAAAAATAAAAACTAAAACTATACAATCTTTAGAATAAAACATAGGAGAAATTCTTCACAACACTAGGGGAGGCAAAGATTGTTAGAAAGACCAGAAAGCATGAAGCACATTTTAAAGGTGAGAAATTGAATTTCATCAACAGTAAAAACTGCTTTTTGAAAGACATCATGAAGAAATTGAGGGCTGGGCACAGTGACTCACATCTGTAATAACACAGTGAGACCCCATCTCCACAAAACACAAGAAAATTAATTGGGGGTGGTGGTGCACACCTGCAGTCCCAGCTACTCAGGAGGATCGACTAAACCCAGGAGGTCAAGGCTGTGGTGAGCTATGTTCACACCACTGCACTCCAGACTAGGCAACAGAGCAAGAGCCTGTCTCAAAAAACAAAAAACAAACAACAACAAAAAAAACTGAGAAGGTAAGCCCCAGGCAGGGAGAGAATATTTGCAATTTGCAATTTGTATATTTGGCAAAGGACTTTTACCCAAACATATAAAGAATTGTTACAACTCAATAATAAGATAACCAATTTTAAAATAAGAAAATTTTATTTATTTATTTATTTATTTATTTATTTATTTATTTATTATTATTTCTTGAGATGCAGTTTTGCTCTTGTTGCCCTGGCTGGAGTGCAACAGTGTGATCTTGGCTCACAGCAACCTCTGCCTCCCGGGTTCAAGTGATTCTCCTGCAGGGATTACAGGCATGCGCCACCACGCCCGGCCAATTTTGTATTTTTAGTAGAGACGGTGTTTCTGCACGTTGGTCAGGCTGGTCTCGAATTCCCAACCTCAGGTGATCTGCCCGCCTCAGCCTCCCAAAGTGCTGGGATTACAGGCGTGAGCCACTGCACCCAGCCGAATATTTTCAATAGATGTCACAAAAGAAGATAAAAGAATGGCAAATAAGTATATGAAAGTATGCTAAGTTCATTGACATCAGGAAATGCAAATTAAAAACATAATTTGATACTACTGCTCATTTCTTAGAATAGTCAGTAGATGCCAGATGTGGGGATGAGGAGGTGGAGATTGACTTAACAATGTGGGGGGCAGAGGGCAGTGAATAAAAATATTCTATATCCGCCAGGCACGGTGGCTCACCCTTGTAATCTCAGCACTTTGAGAGGCCGAGGCGAGCGGATCACGAAGTCAGAAGTTCGAGGTCAGGAGTTCGAGACCAGCCTGGCCAACACAGTGAAACCCTGTGTCTACTAAAAATACAAAAATTAGCCAGGCATGGTGGCGGGCGCCTGTAATACCAGCTACTTGGAAGGCTGAGGCAGGAGAATCACTTGAACCCAGGAGGCGGAGCTTGCAGTGAGCTGAGATCGCGCCACTGCAGTCCAGCCTGGGTGACAGAGCTAGACTCCAACTCAAAAAAAAACAAAAAAAAAATTCTATATCCAGTAACACTAAGGATAAATGCTTAAGGGGATAGACACCCTATTTTACATGATATGATTCTTACGCATTGCATGCCTGTATCAAAACATCTCATGTACCCCATAAATATATACAACTACTATGTACCCACAAAAATTTAACTAAAAAGCTTAAAAATTTTTTTAATTTTAAAAAATGTTCTATATCCTGATTACGATGGTGGTGACAAGGATTTAGACATTTGTTGAAATTTACCGAACAGTTCACTTAAAATGAGTGCATTTTATTGTATCTAAATTATGCTTCGGTAAAGTTGATTTTTAAAAAATATGCACACAAATATAATTTACAAACTATAACATTAGCTCGTTTATGGTGTACCATTCAGTCACTTTTAGTGTATTGAGATGTGCAAACATCATTATCTAATTCAAGAAGCTTTGCATTACCCCAAAAATGAACTCTTTAGCTATTACCAGTCACTCACAGTTCCCCCTAATCCTGCTAGTCCTAAAAAACTCTAACTTACTCCTTTTCCGTGGATTTGCCTATTTTAAATATTTCGTATAAATGCAATCATACAGTATGTGGCTCATCCACGGATGAAGGCAAAAATGACGATTTAGTCAGTCTAGCATTCTCAGAGAGGGTTATAACGCCTAGTAGAGTCTGGGGTCCTGGGTGCGTTCTGCACTGTGGGTCGGCTTGGGGCAGAAAGTCATTTAAGCGACCCCCTCCACTTGCCCCTGCGCCTCACCCCTTCCTGCTCTAGACTACAGTTCCCAGAAATCCTTGCGGCTCTAATCAACTTCTGGCCCGAAGCTGGCGACCTTTTCCTGTTTCTCAGGGAACTCCCTGGGATTGGCCGGTACCATGGAGGAAGATTGTCTTCAGGGTGCAGGGCCAGCGTCCTACGGCAGTTTCACTCTGAGCCTGTGTCTGGATCACGGAGACGCGGGGTAGCCGTTCGGAGTGCGGAGCAGGGATGTCCCCGAGCTGTGCAGCTGCACGAGCCCGAAAAACCGAGCGCCATCTTCTCGGCGCGGTCCTACTCCGGACTGTATTTCCCAGAGGCCCCCGCGAGTCCAGGGCAGCCCCTTCATTTGCCTGCTGGACCCTCGGCCTCAAGGGTAGGGGAAGTGCGCGGTGAGCGGCCTGGGTCTTGCGGGCTCGGCTGGGGCCCGCAGGTAAGTGCCTGGGAGTTTGAAGGGACTGACCAGGCTAGTCTGGAGTGTCGGGCATGTATGAGTTGGTCGGGCTGATGGAGGGGGTGGTGGGGAGGCGGGCGCGAGGCATGGGCTTCCGTGTGTGAGTGTGACCTTATGTGACTGTGCCTCGCTGTGTGCGCGGGTGTGATTGTGTATCCTCGTTGTAGTTGTGTGATTATAACAATGTAAGGCTGTATGTGTAGGTATGACTGTGTCCCGTGTTGGGACTGTGTGTGTGGCTGTGTAACTTTGCGTGACATTGTGGAGGGTGTTTGTGTGGAGAGAATCTGATGATGATGCTGTGACTGTGTGTTAGTCTGAGGGGTGCGTGTGTAATTGTGTTTGTATGACTGTTAGCAGCACTTAAGTGTACTGGATGCCTTACTGAGTAAATCTACTACCCAGAAATAACCCAGTAACGTGAGAATGTGAGAGTGTGACCATGTAACTTTATGTGGCACTGTGTCTGCGGTTAGAAAGTGCGTGTAATTGTGCCGGGGTGATAATATGTGTGTCCTAGTGGTCATTGTGTTATTTTGAATGTGTGATTGTGTGTAGTGCTCAATAGGTGTCCTGGGGAGGGGGGAACTGTAACTTTGTGTGGCTCAGTAGTGAGTGTAGTATTGTGACTATCTGTAGCACTCTGGTTTTGAATGGTGCTATGTTTGAGGGGTCTGTAAACATGCTGTGACTGTGACTTATCCTCAAGGTAGATGTGGGACAATGATTGTATGACCATATATAGTGTTATTGTTTGGGTGAGGTGTGCCTGTGGAGGTCTATGTGGGTCCCCATGGTGGCTGGGTGACTGCAGCATTGGGTAGGGGGTGCTTGTGACTCTCTTTGTGACTCCAGCTCTCCCTGTGAGGTAAGGACAGAATATCATGGAAGGGAGAGACCTCACCCCTCTGATACCAAGAATGCTCATGACAGCCGACACTTCTCTGTTTTTGTTTTGTTTTGTTTTAAGGGGGAGTTTCGCTGTTGTTGCCCAGGCTGGAGTGCAATGGCGCAATCTCGGCTCACCGCAACCTCTGCCTCCCTGGTTCAAGCGATTCTCCTGCCTCAGCCTCCCGAGTAGCTGGGATTACAGGCATGCGTCACCACGCCCTGCTAATTTTGTATTTTTAGTAGAGACGGAATTTCTCCGTGTTGGTCAGGCTGGTCTCGAACTCCCCACCTCAGGTGATCCGCCTGCCTCGGCCTCCCAAAGTGCTGGGATTACAGGCGTGAGCCACCAAGCCGGGCCGCCTACACTTCTCTGACCTCCCCCATCCCTTCTTCTCTCCATAGATAGTAGCTGTAGATCCAAAACGACCTCTGATCTGCTCAGTCTGGGCCACAGGAAAGGCCTGGCATCTCATCATTCCTTTCTTCTTCAGCTCTGCTCTCCTCAAGAGAGTTACCCAGAGGAAGAATGGCTGTTGACCAAACCAAATACAAGGTGCATTGGGTTTCCTTTTTGCTTCTCTTTGTCTGGATAGTCGTGGTTAACATAGAGTCAGCAAGTGACCTGGTTCTTACAAGTTTCTTTTCAAGAAAATGATGAGAAGCCTTGGGGTAGATGCAGAGAGCCCAGTAGTCTGTTAACTTCTTTCTGTAAAATGTTCACTTATTAATTTAGAAAATAGAACAGTTTTCCCAGTGTACTAAAGTTTTGTTTTTTTAAACACACAAACACTCCTCTGTCTCACACACACCCACCCACACAATTCCAATTTAGAAAATAGGGAGTTACAGGCCGGGTGCGGTGGCTCACGCCTGTAATCCCAGCACTTTGGGAGGCCGAGGTGGGTGGATCACGAGGTCAGGAGATCGAGACCATCCTGGCTAACACGGTGAAACCCCGTCTCTACTAAAAATACAAAAAAAAATTAGCCGTGTGTGATGGCGGGCGCCTGTAGTCCCAGCTATGCGGGAGGTTGAGGCAGGAGAATGGCATGAACCCGGGAGGCGGAGCTTGCAGTGAGCCGAGATCGCGCCACTGCACTCCCGCCTGGGCAACAGAGCGAGACTCCGTCTCAAAAAAAAAAAAAAAAAAAAAAGAAAATAGGGAGTTACAAACAGCAAAAGTAAATCTACTACCCAGAAATAACCCAGTAATATTTTGATCTATTTCCTTCTAGTAAGTTTCCTATGCACATATACATTATTTTCAAGATTGGAATCTTATGACATTTACCATTTCATATCTTATATTTTCACTAAAAATTATGTATGGTTCTTATATTTGGTTTTCTTTTTTTTTTTTTTTCTTGAGACGGAGTCTCGCTCTGTTGCCCAGGCTGGAGTGCAATGGCGCATTCTCAGCGCACCCAGGCTGGAGTGCAATGGCTAGATCTTAGCTCACTGCAACCCCCCGCCTCCCGAGTTCAAGTGATTCTCCCACCCCAGCCTCCTGAGTAGCTGTGATTACAGGCACTTGCCATCATGCCTGGCTAATTTTTATATTTTTGTAGAGACGGGGTTTCACCATGTTGGCCAGGCTGTTCTTGAACTCCTGACCTCAGGCGAGGCCTCCCAAAGTGCTGGGTTTACAGGTGTGAGCCACTGCTCCTGGCCTATATTTGGTTTTTTTGTTTGTTTAATCCCTTTATATTACGTAATACAGAAAAATAGTTAAAATATAGATGTATAGTTTCAGAAGTAATTATAAAGAGACCCTCTGCATAACAAAAACTTGCTTCAGCAGTCCAGGAAAGCCCTCTAGTCCTTTCCCCAGAATAAACTTATCCTACCTCCCCTCTTTAGGTAACACTTATCCTGACTTTGGTAATCGTTATTTTCTTCTTGACTTTTTAAAAAAAGTTTTGTTTTGTTTTGTTTTTTACCACATATCTGCTTATCCCTAAACAATATAGTTTAGTGTTGCCTTTTTAACACTATATAAATTAAATTGTACTGTAGGATGTTGTTTTGAGTCTCGCCTTTCTTATAAAATAATATATTTGTTAGCCTCATCCTTGCTGTTATACATAGCTGCAGTTCAGACACTGGTTATTTCCTGTATGACAGGGCTGCTGTGAAAATGGTTTTACAAGTATACCAGTATATATATATATATGCATACCTTCCTAGGATATAAGTGTATGAAGGAATTGCTGGGCCATGCAGTATGTTTTGCATCTTTAAATTTCCTAGATAATGCTGAACCGATCTACAATATAGTTTTACAAATTAAATTCCTACTGACAGTTTATAAACATTATAGTCATCTTGTAGTCTAACACATGGTCATTTGGTATTCTAATCTTTAATGAATCTGCTGATACCATGATATATCATATTGTTTTAAAAGTGTAACATACATTCTGGGGCCAGGCATGGTGACTCATGCCTGTAATCCCAGCACTTTGGGAGGCCTGTTGGGCAGATCGTTTGAGACAAGCCCGGGAAAGAGGTGAAACCCCATCTCTACAAAAAGTACAAAAATTAACCAGGCGTGGTTACATGCTGCTATTGTCCCAGGTATTCAGGGGATAAGGTGGGAGGATTGCTTGAACCTAGGGAGGTTGAGGCTGCAGTGAGCTGTGATTGCACCACTGCCTTCCAGGCTGGGCGACAGAGCAAGACCCTGTCTCAAATATATATATATATAACATACATTCTGAAAAGTACAAAATCAAGGTATATGACCTGATGACTTGTATAAAAGTGAGCATATTCCCGGCCTGGCGCGGTGGCTCGTGCCTGTAATCCCAGCACTTTGGGAGGCCAAGGCGGGCAGATCATGAGGTCAGGAGATTAAGACCATCCTGGCTAACACGGTGAAACACCGTCTCTACTAAAAAAAAAAAGTACAAAAAATTAGCCAGGCCTGGTGGTGGGCACCTATAGTCCCAGCTACTCGGGAGGCTGAGGCAGGAGAATGGCGTGAACCCGGGAGGTGGAGCTTGCAATGAGCCGAGATTGTGCCACTGCACTCCAGCCTGGCCGACAGAGTGAGACTCTGTCTCAAAAAAAAAAAAAAAAAAAAAAAAGTAAGCATATTCCTTTGACCAGACCTCAAATCTGGTAAGGAAATAGAACATAACTGGCATTACAGAAGCCCAAGTCTTGTCCAGTTCACTCACTACCCACTTCTCCCAAAGAGAACTATTGTTTTGTCTTCTATAGCCATAGACTAATGTTACCTATACTTGAATTTTGCTTGGCTTCTTTTTTCACTTTTGTTTTCCTACTGTCAGTTTCACTTGGACATGATGCTTGGCTTCTTTTGCTCAATATTATATTTCATATGTAATATGAATGTATTCTGTAATATGTAGTATAAATATATAAAATTCATCCATGTTGCTGCACGTCAGTTATAGGTGATATAATGAATATAGTGAACACATTATTATTGCTGTTTAAAATTCTTTTGTATGAATATAACACTTTGTTTTTGAGACAGTTTTGCTGTTGTTGCCCAAGGTGGAGTACAATGGCGCCATCTCTGCTCACCACAACCTCCGCCTCCTGGGTTCAAGCAATTCTTGTGCCTCAGCCTCTTGAGTAGCTGAGATTACAGGTGCACGCCACCACTCCCAGCTAATTTTTTGTATTTTTAATACAAACGGGGTTTCACCATGTTAGCCAGGCTGGTCTCAAACTCCTGACCTCAGGTGATCCGCCCGCCTCAGCCTCCCAAAGTGGTGGGATTACAGGTGTGAGCCACCATGCCCGGCCGAATATAACACATTTTACTTATCCATTCCATTATTGATTGGCATTTGATTCATATTGAGGCTGTTATGAAAAATGCTGCCGGGAACATTCTTTTATGTGTCTTTTGGTGCACATATGAATGCATTTGTCTTGGGTGTATTTCTAGGAGTGAAATTGCTGGGTCATGGTTTATGTGTATGTTCAGCTCTAATAGATACTGACAGTTTTCTGAAATAGTGGTATCAATCTATATTCCAAACTGCAGTGTAGACTTTATGACATGAATAGATTTTACAACAAGAAGCTTTACTAGAGATAAAGAGGAATAGTTTATAATAAAAAGATCAATTCACCAGTAAGATATAACAGTTCTGAACTTATATGCCTTCATAAAATGGCTTCAAATCTATTTGACATAACTAAAAGAAGTAATAGATAAATCACAATCTTAGTGGGGAGTTTTTAGCACTCTTCTCAATAGCTGATAGAACAAATAACAAACCCAATAAAGCTATATGGTATTTGAACAGTGTGATTGACAAGCTTGACCTGATTGATATGTATAGAACAGTGTACCTTACAACTACATAATATACATGCTTTTCAAATGCATATGAGACATTTATTCAAATTGATCATATGCTGGACCACAAAGGGAGTTTCAATAAATTTCAAAGGAATGAAATAACACTGTAACTTTCCTGACCACAGTAGGTTAAGCTAGAAGTCAATAACAAGAAGATAATTAGAAATATCCCAGCCAGGTGTGGTGACTCATGCCTGTAATCCCAGCACTTTAGGAAACCGAGGCAGGAGGATTGCTTGAACCCAGGAGTTTGAGACCACCCTGGGCAATATAGCAAGACCCCATTTCTAAATTAAAAAAACAAAAATTAAAGAAATATCCCAATGTTTGGGATTTAAGCAATGTATTTATAAATAACTGGTGACTCAAAGAATAAATGGTGATAGATATTTAAAATATTTTAAACTGAGTGATAATGAAAAATAACATACCAAAATTACATTTCTAAAGCTGAATATGAGGAAAATATATAGCTGTAAATGCGTATGTTAGAAAAAAATGAACGTTGGCCGGGCGCCATGGCTCACATCTGTAATCCCAGCACTTTGGGAGGCCCAGGCGGGTGGATCGTGAGGTCAGGAGTTCAAGACTAGCCTGGCCAATATAGTGAAACCCCATCTCTACTAAAAATACAAAAAAAGGTAGCCGGGTATGGTGGCGGACGCCTGTAATCTCAGCTACTCGGGAGGCTGAGGCAGAGAGTTGCTTGAACCTGGTAGGCAGAGGTTGCAGTGAGCCAAGATCACACACTGCACTCCAGCCTGGGCGGCAGAGTAAGACTCCATCTCAAAAAAAAAAAAAGAAAAAAATGAATGTTGAAAAATTAATGATCTATGTATTCATCTCAAGAAGCTAAGGAAAAGTCTAGAAAGTTAAACCCCCAAAATTAAAATCTAGGAAATAATAAGAATAAAAGCCCAAATATAAAGTTTTTAGTTTATTTTGTATTGCATATATTTAAGGTATACGTGTTTTGATGTACATAATGAACATATATTGAAATACAAAATGAATGTACAATGAAGAAAACTAACAAAGGCAAAAGCTTATTTTTGGGAATTAATAAAATTAATAAGTCTCTAACAAAACTTAAAATATGAAGTAACACAAAAATTGCCAATATCTGATAAGAGGAAAATTAAACCAACCACAGACTTAACTTAAAGGCTGAGGGCTCAATTAATTAATTAGTGTTTGGTACCTGGGACTTGGTTCTACAAAATCAGCTCATTGGAATCTGAACCACTGATCATTATACTGGGTCCCTTTTTATACTTCATTGAACATGTAAATTTTTCTGGTTTTTTGTTTTTTTCTTTTTTTTAGAGAGGGGCCTCTCACTCTGTCACCCCAGTTGGAGTGCGTTGGCACAGTCACAGCTCACTGCAAACTTGACCTCCCAGGCTCAAGTGATTCTCCCACCACAGCCTCCCAGGTAGCTGGGACTACAGACAACGTGCCACCATGCCTGGCTAGCTTTTTTTTTTTCAATGATTTTGTTTTCATTTTAATTGTGGTATAAAACACAATATAAAATTTACCATCTTAACCTTTTTTTTTTTTTTAGGCAGAGTCTCACTCTGTCGCCTAAGCCGGAGTGCAGTGGCATGATCTCAGCTCACTGCAGCCTCTGACTCCCGGGTTCAAGCGATTCTCTTGCCTCAGCCTCCTGAGTAGCTGGGATTACAGGCACGTGCCACCACGCCTGGCTAATTTTTGTATTTTTACTAGAGACGGGGTTTCACCATGTTGGTCAGGCTGGTCTTGAACTCTTGACCTCGTGATCGCCTGCCTTGGCCTCCCAAAGTGGTGGGATTACAGGCATGAGCCACTATGCCTGGCCATCTTAATAAATTTTTTTTTTGAGGTGAGTTTTGCTCTTGTTGCCCAGGCTGAAGTGCAATGGTGCGATCTTGGCTCACTGCAGCCTCTGCCTCCCAGGTTCAAGTGATCTCCTGCCTCAGCCTCCCGAGTAGCTGGGATTACAGGCATGCGCCACCAAGCCCAGGTAATTTTGTATTTTTAGTAGAGACAGGGTTTCTCCATGTTGGTCAGGCTCGTCCCGAACTCCCGACCTCAGGTGATCCACCCGCCTTGGCCTCCCAAAGTGCTGGGATTACAGGTGTGAAACACGACACCAAGCTAATCATTTTTAAATGTGCATTCCAATGTTAAGTATATTCATATTGTTGTACAACAGATCTTTAGAACTTTTTCATCTTGCAAACTAAATTATAACTATTAAGCTACAATGTCCCATTTCCCTCTTTCCCCAGCTCCTGGCAGCCACAGTTCTACTTTCTGTTTTTATGAGTTTGTTTACCTTAGATACTTTTGTAAGTGGAATCATATATAATAGTATTTGTCTTTTTGTGACTGGCTTCTTTCCAGTCACAATACCCCAAGATAGAAAGGGGATTCACTGCAGTTAGTCAGTAGACACACACAAACCCAAGTAGTAATGGGTTACAATATAATAATGAATTAGTTAAATGCTTTGATAAATTAGCTTGACATGTTATTTTTTATTATCATTCAGTTTTTTTATTTTATTTTATTTTATTTTTGAAAAGGAGTCTCGCTCTGTCACCAGGCTAGAGTGTAATGGTGCTATCTCAGCTCACTGCAACCTCTGCCTCCTGGGTTCAAGCGATTCCCCTGCTTCAGCCTCCCAAGTAGCTGGGACTACAGGCGCGCATCACCACGCCCAACTAATTTTTTTTTTTTTTTGGATTTTAGTAGAGACGGGGTTTCACCATGTTGGCCAGGATGGTCTCGATCTCTTGATCTCATAAAATATTTTTAACTTCCATTGTAATTTATTCTTTGAGCCACCAGTTATTTATAAATATATTGCTTAAATCCCTGACTTAGCATAATGTCCTCAGGGTTCAAACATGTAGCATGTGACAGGACTTACTTTTTTGTTGTTGTTTATTTGTTTTAATATGCTTTATTTTTTAGGGTACTTTTAGGTTCACAGTAAAATTGAGCAGAAGGTACAGAGATTTCCCGTATGCCTCTTTCCCCCACACATCTGGTCTCCCCCATCATCAACATCCCCCACCAGAGTGGTAATTTATTACAACTAATGAACCCACATGGACACATCATTATCACTCAGAGTCTATAGTTTACATTAGGGTTCACTCCTGGTGTTACGCATCCATGGGTTTGGACAAATGTATAATGACATTTATCTCCATTATGATGTCATCCACATTAATTCCATTGCTCTAAAAGGCCTCTGTGCCCTGACTGATCCTCCCTCCCTGTCAATTCCTAATCTTTTTATTGTCTCCATAGTTTTACCTTTTCCAGAATGTTGTAATCATACAGTATGTAGTCTTTTTGAATTGGCTTCTTTCACTTAGTAATGTGCATTTAAGTTTGCTAAGCTGTTGATCATGAGACTGAGTCTCTTTTTATACTTCATCAGACATGTAAGTTTCTATTTTTAATATAGATTTTAATTTCTATAAGTCAGTTTATTTATTGGACAAGATGTGTGCTTTAAGTTTTTGCATGGTCTGCAGTTTCACTATAAGATATATTGACCTGGGCTAGTGGTATTTTTAAAATTTATTTATTTTTTCTTTTTTTGGGATGTATTCTTGCTCTGTTGCCAGGCTGGACTGCAGTGGCGCCACCTCAGCTCACTGCAGCCTCCACCTCCTGATTCTCCTGCCTCAGCCTCCCAAGTAGCTGGGACTACAGGCGTGAGTCACCACGCCCAGCTAATTTTTGTATTTTTAGTAAAGACAGAATTTCACCATGTTGGCCAGGATGGTCTTGATCTGTTGACCTCGTGATCTGCCCACCTCGGCCTCCCAAAGTGCTGGGATTACAGGCATGAGCCACTGCGCCCAGCCAGGCATTTTTTTTTTTTTTTTTTTTTTTTTTTTTTTTGAGATGGAGTTTCGCTCTTGTTGCCCAGGCCGGAGTGCAGTGGCACAATCTTGGCTCATTGCAACCTCCGCCTCCCAGGTTCAAGCGATTCTCCTGCCTCAGCCTCCCGAGTAGCTGGGATTACAGGCATGTGCCACCATGCCCGGCTAATTTTGTATTTTTAGTAGAGACGGGTTTTCTACATGTTGGTCGGGCTGGTCTTGAACTCCTGACCTCAGGTGATCAACCCACCTCGGCCTCCCAAAGTGCTGGGATTACAGGCATGAGTCACCATGCCCAGCCATCTGGCCAGGCATTTTTTAAAAAACTTAAATCTCCCTTGTTAATATCACTATGTATTTATTAAGGGTTTAATATTGTTAATAGAATGTTTACCTCCTAGGTGATAATAGATTATGTGTAGGGTCCAGCCCTACAGGGCCAGTGGATTTTGCTCTTGGTGTATGGAGATGAGAGATTGTAGAAATAAAGACCCAAGACAGAGATAGAAGAAAAGACAGCTGGGCCCGGGGGACAACTACCACCAAGACGCGGAGACCGGTAGTGGCCCCGAATGCCTGGTCGCGCTGTTATTTATTGTATATAAGACAAAGGGGCAGGGTGTGGAGTGAGAGTCATCTCCAATGATAGGTAAGGTCGCGCGAGTCACGTGTCCATGAGATAGGTGGCCCTTCCCTATTTGGTAGCCGAGGCAGAGAGAGAGAGGGGACAGTTTACGTCATAATTTTTTAAATGTATTTTGAAGACTTTAGTACTTTTACTAATTTTGTTACTGTTATTTAGAAGGCAGAGCCAGGTGTACAGGGCGGAACATGAAAGCGGACCAGAAGCATGACCGCTGAAGCACAGCATCACAGGAAGGCAGGCCTCTGGATGGCTGTGGGCGGGCCTGACTGACGTCAGGCCTTTTACAAGAGGTAGTGGAGCAGAGTGTTTTTTAACTTCCCCAGGGAAAGGGAGACTCCTTTTCCCCGTCTGTTAAGTAACAGGTGCCTTCCCAGGCACTGCCGCTACCGCTACCGCTAGACCAAGGTCTGCGAAGTAACAGGTGCCTTCCCAGGCACTGGCGTTACCGCTAGACCAAGGAGCCCTCTAGTGGCCCTGTCTAGGCATAACAGAGGGCTCACATTTTTGTTTTTTTGGTCACTTTTTATCGTGTCCTTTTAGTTTTTATCTCTGTACTGTGTTCCTTTAGTTTATATCCCTGTATGGCCTGGGTTTTTTTAGGTTATAACTGTAGAACAAAGATTATTATAGGAATAAAGTAATGCTACAAACTAATGATTAATATTTATATATAATTATAATTTATTTTTAGTATAACTATTTTTATTCTATATATTTTCTTTATTATACTAAAACAGCTTGTGCCCTTGGTCTCTTGCCTTAACACCTGGGTGGCTTGCCGCCTACAGTATGCAGTAAGCTCTCATTTGGAACATTTGGCTAATTTGTTATTTTATTGTATCCCATTTCTACTTGGTTTTGTGTGTGTCTACTAACTGCAGTGAATCCCCTTTTCATCTTGGGATATTGTGTGAGGCCACTGTTGTGATCGGTCCTTCTGGCTTTGGTACAGTTTTTCCTTTTTCTGGGACTAACTGGCTTTTTCAAAGTTCCCGAGTTTATTCTTTTTGTCTTGTGTAGATGGAAACAAGCCGCTAATACTAGAACTATAAAAAACAAGATAAGAAAAAAACACATATATAACCCTTCTCTAATTATTGTATGTAAAAAACTGTTTTCTTCACCCACCTTTTTGGTGCACTTTATAACAATTTTTTTCTTACATATTATTATGGACTTAGAGCATTTCACAGCTATTTCAACTGACTGATAGCTGTTAAAGACTATCATAGTGTGGAGGAGTGGCAGAAGTATTCTGTTTATTGTTGTGTAAGTTTTCATTAGTTGGCTAATGGGATCCCCTCTTAGGAGACTCTTAAAAGGAGTCCTTTCAGCACAGATATTTTTAAAAACAGCCTCACCTTTTGGCAACGGCAAAAGGTTGAATTTCTTTTTTCTTTTTTTTTTTGAGACAGAGTTTCACTCTTGTTGCCCAGGCTGGAGTGCAATGGCGTGATCTCGGCTCATTGCAACCTCCACCTCCTGGGTTCAAGCGATTCTTTTGCCTCAGCCTCCTGAGTAGCTGGGATTACAGGCATATGTCACCACACCTGGCTAATTTTGTATTTTTTTTTTTAGTAGAGACGGTTTCTCCATGTTGGTCAGGCTGATGTTGGTCAGGCTGGTCTCGAACTCCCGACCTCAGGCAGGTGGTCTACTTGCCTCAGCCTCCCAAAGTGCTGAGATTACAGGCTGTGAGCCACCGCACCCAGCCTTTTTTTTTGAGTCAGAGTCTCACCCTGTCACCCAGGTTGGAGTGCGATGGCACAATCTCGGCTCACTGCAACCTCTGCCTCCCAGGTTCAAGGGATTCTTGTGCCTCAGCCTCCCAAGTAGCTGGGATTACAAGCATATATATATGTGTGTATATTTATATGCCTATGTGTATGTATATGTGTGTGTATATATATATACACATATGTGTGTATATATATGTACACACATATGTGTACATATATATATACACACACACATACATATATATATAGATTTTTTAATAAAACAGCTAGAAGAATTAGTGCCCCCTGCATCCCTGTGTGTTTAGGGGTGGGTGCGGGTGTTGTGTGTGTGCATGTTGTGAGGGAAGTTGACTTTTTGAGGGTTGAGAAACAAAAAGACTTGATTAGGGAAGTCTTTGGTCTTTCTGATCTGAGTGCACTGTGTTCCTGGCGAAAGGGCACCACTTGTGTGAGTCTGGTTTGGGGACCTGAGGGCTGCAAAGGAGGTCATGGTAGCTCAGTCTTGGGTTATAGTAGGTCAGTAGCTCAGGGCAGGCCATAGTAGCTCAATCGTGGTTCAGAGCAACATCACTGAGGTGGGACAAGGTGTGGCCCGAATCCCTTGGCTAAGGCAGGAATTTAGGTTGTTTGCATGAGTGAGAATGAATCTGGGTCCTTGTCTTGCTGCAGCTAAAGCCTGAGGTTTGTAGGATTGAGGAAGGAGTAGGATTTGTTCCATATTCCCACTAGCTAGAGTTATATCTTAAGACCAAGTAGTACGGAGGTAGTTTTATCTGGCTTCTAGTGTGATTTCTAGAGGGTTTTACTTCCCCAGTCATGCAATCTCAGAACACTATCCTTTTTCAGGAGAACGGCCTCAAGGAAGACTATCTGCAATACTGGAAGCCATGGCTGAGGTGAGTTGATGCTTTTTCTTGCCTTCCTGACATTTAGTTTAAAAAAAAAAAAAGACAGCATTTGCTTTCCTTATCCTGACATTTCTGGCTAACAGAGTTCCCCTTCAGAATCCTTGTCCCCATTTTTTCTTAGCAAGATAATCCTATACCATCTCTAAGTATCCCTTTTATTTTTATAAATCAACCAGCATTAATAATTTCATTCTGTAAATACCTGAGCATCTCTTTTTTTGAACTCTTTCCCAAGGACTATGATACGGGATGAATTATCTCAAGGAAGCAAGAATAGATTTGTAAAATGAACTTACCCTGTCTGGACCATTATTTGATGAGTTGAAGGTGTGAGTTACTTAGCTGGAAATATAGAAAAGCCAAGATTATCTCTACAGAGTAGCATTCTCCAGTAAGATAGGATGAAATGTGGTGCTGGTAGTTCCAAATGTTGGATTGTTGCAAGATCTGGTTTAGGCACCTTTGGGGATCATGAGGTTGGTGGCTGATGCAGATCTCTGCAACTCTGTAAGAACATCCTGGAGAGAAGTCCAATTTGAGGTTGGATAGGAAGTTTGGATTGCAAGGAATTTCTGTGAATCATTGAGTTTTCTGTATCTCAGAATGAAGGATAGTGATAATGGATGTTTACAATGGTTCAGCCAATGCATAAGTCATTTAGGTCACACTGTCAGAGCTCAGAAGAACCTTTTAAGTCTTATCCAGTAATATCTATATTGTAGAAAATTCTACCACCAGAAAAATAATTATTAAAGAATTTGTAAAAGGCCAGGTGCGGTGGTTCACGCCTGTAATCTCAGCACTTTGGGAAGCGGAGGCGGGCAGATCACCTGAGGTCAGGAGTTAGAGACTAGGCTGGCCAACATGGTGAAACCCCTTGTCTACTAAAAACACAAAAAATTAGGCAGGCGTGGTGGCACATTCCTTTAGTCCCAGCTACTCGGGAGGCTGAGGCAGGAGAATCCTTGAACCTGGGAGGCAGAGATTGCAGTGAGCCAAGATCACGCCACTGTACTCCAGCCTGGGTGAAATCTCAAAAAAATAAAAATAAATAAAATAACTTTACATATATCTTTTTTGTAGCTTTGATTGATGCTCTAAGATTACATGGGGGTAGTTTAGAATATATTAGATGAAGGACAACTTTGGACATAACCCAGACCAAGAGTTGAGAACTTTTGCATCAGGCACAAGCAAACTGATTACAGTTGTGTTATACAGATCATGTAGCTGCTGTGTAATGTGACCTTAAATAGTCTTCCTGCATAGGATGAGCAAAAGGGGATGACTCATTAATAAGATAGTGATTTAAGACATTCCCTGGCTACCCCTTGCATTGTTAGGTATTGTCTTTAGCAGAATCATGAAGACCTTTTTTCTCCCTTACTAAAGGAGAAAGGCCGGGCGTGGTGGCTCACACTTGTAATCCCAGCACTTTGGGAGGCCGAGGCGGGCGGATCACGAGGTCAGGAGATCGAGACCACGGTGAAACCCCGTCTCTACTAAAAATACAAAAAAAAAAAAAAAAAAATTAGCCGGGCATGGTGGCGGGCGCCTATAGTCCCAGGAGAATGGCGTGAACCCGGGAGGCGGAGCTTGCAGTGAGCAGAGATCGCGCCACTGCACTCCAGCCTGGTCGACAGAGCGAGACTCCGTCTCAAAAAAAAAATTAAAAAATAAAAAATAAATAAATAAATAAATAAAGGAGAAAAATTGATGGCCTGAGAAATCTTTCTCTGCTTTTCAATTTTATGAATTTTTTCAGAAGTTGTAACGCTATTATTACTGACTTTTTACTCATTTGATAAACATTAACTATTTTTGTTTTGGTCAGATAAATTATTGACAAAACTAATTAGTATTTTTTTATAAGTAAAACATTTTCCTTTTTTCCTCAAAATGTTGTTTTTTTTTTTTTTTTTTTTTTGGAGATGGAGTCTCACTCTGTTGCCCAGGCTAGAGTGCAGTGGTGCGATCTCGACTCACTGCAACCTCCGCCTCCCAGGTTCAAGCAATTCTCTGCCTCAGCCTCCCGAGTAGCTGGGATTACAGGCAACTGCCACCACGCCTGGCTAATTTTTTGGTAGTTTTAATAGAGATGGGGTTTCATCACGTTGGCCAGACTGGTCTTGAACTCCTGACCTCGTGATCCACCCGCCTTGGCTTCCCAAAGTGCTGGGATTACAGGCGTGAGCCACTGCGCCTGGCCAAAAATGTTTTTTTCACATAGGTCTATACAGCTAACTAGTAGACCAGAGAATTACCTCATCTTATTTTGGTTTTATACCAATAAAATATACCTTGGAGGCTGGGCGCGGTGGCTCAAGCCTGTAATCCCAGCACTTTGGGAGGCCGAGGTGGGCGGATCACGAGGTCAGGAGTTCGAGACCATCCTGGCCAACATAGTGAAACCCTGTCTCTATTAAAAATACAAAAAAATTAGCAGGGCGTGGTGGCGGGCGCCTGTAGTCCCAGCTACTCGGGAGGCTGAGGCAGGAGAATGGCGTGAACCCGGGAGGTGGAGCTTGCAGTGAGCCGAGATGGTGCCACTGCACTCCAGCCTGGGGGACAGAGCCAGACTCTGACTCAAAAAAAAAAAAAAAAAAAAAAAATACCTTGGATACTCAAAAAAAAAAAAAAAAAAGGAAGAAAGAAAACCATAAGGTCATGATGCATAATTTTATTAGGATGCACATTGTATCTGGTTCTCTTTCTTTTTGTAATATTACCAGTTATTGATAATTTTTAGGTTCAATCATTAGGGGTTACAAGAGATATTTTAATTCTGTCATTCTTCCTTCATAGATTAAGTGGAATACTTCTATCTATAAAATATAACTTTCCCTCATCAATTGTTTAGTTACCCTGAAGGACAGTTCATATAGGAAAGAAGAATGTTTGATTCTTTCCATTTAATTACCAGTTTTCCAAATAATGAATTGGCTTCTTAGACTCATCTAAAAGTGATCAATAATGTTTTAAAATATTATTGTGAACTCATGGATTAAACATTTTTAATATGATTAGTCCATTGCAGTTGTCCATATAATTTGATGTGCAACCAATCCAAATGAACACGTATTATTCTGTCCTATAATGCTATTGTATTATATTCTCTTACTTTTTTTTTTATCCTCTTGATTTCTCTGCAGAAAATAGAGAAATTCATCAAAAGCAATGGAAAGTTTCCTTGGAAGATTATTATCTAGTCACACTTGCATACAGTGCAAGACCCCCCACCTTACAGCATTCTGCAGTTTGGGATTTTTTTTTTCTTGGTTTGTTTTTGTATTTATTTATTTATTTATTTATTTATTTAGACAGAGTCTCGCTCTGTCATCCAGGCTGGAGTGCAGTGGTGCTGTCTCAGCTCACTGCAAGCTCTGCCTCCCAAGTTCAAGTGATTCTCCTGCCTCATCCTCCCAAACAGCTGGTATTACTGGTGCCCGCCACCATGCCTGGCTAATTTTTTTGTATTTTTAGTAGAATTTTTAGTAGAGATGGTGTTTCACCACGTTAGGATGGTCTAGATCTCCTGACCTCTCTGCCTGCCTCGGCCTCCCAGAGTGCTGGAATTACAGGCGTGAGCCACCGCGCCCAGCTGTTTTTATTTTTTTTGAGACGGAGTCTCGCTTTATTGCCCAGGCTGGAGTAAAGTGGTGCGATCTCGGCTCACTGCAACCTCCGCCTCCCAGGTTCAAGCGATTCTTCTGTCTCAGACTCCTGAGTAGCTGGGACTACGGGCACCTGCCACCATGCCTGGCTAATTTTTATATTTTTAGTAAAGATGGGGTTTCGCCATGTTGGTCAAACTGGTCTTGAACTCTTGACCTCGTGATCCGCCCACCTCGGCCTCCCAAAGTGCTGGGATTACAGGCATGAGCCACCACGCCCAGCCTGGGATTTGTTTTTAATCCCATGAAAAATGTCCTAATAGGGCTTTGGCATATCTTTGTTCCAATTTCTACATTGAGGAGGGGAAGAAGCTTTCTTTTTATTAAATAAAATACACATCTATTTTTTTTTTTAATTTTATTTATTTATTTTTTTGAGTCGGAGTTTCACTTTTGTTGCCCAGGCTGGAGTGCAGTGGCGCAATCTCTGCTCACTGCAACTTCCGCCTCCCAGGTTCAAGCGATTCTCCTGCCTCAGCCTCCCAAGTAGCTGGGATTACAGGCATGCACCACCACGCCCTGCTAATTTTGTATTTTTAGTAAAGAAGGGGTTTCTCCATGTTGGTCAGGCTTAGCCTTGAACTCCCGACCTCAGGTGATCCACCCGCCTCGGCCTCCCAAAGTGCTGGGATTGGAGGCATGAGCAACCACACCCGGCCTACATCTATTTTATTAAATAAATGCCTCAAGCATTAGTTCCTAATGAAACAAAAATACAAATAAAACATCTAAATATCCAAATACCACATTTTCTCTAGATTTCCCCCAAAATGTGCCTTATCTCCCTGTACTTTTACATATTTCTGGTATCTTCATTTTTTTAGTTTTGCAATGTCACTGTCAAGATAGAATTATTTGATGGCTTAAGACAACTTTTGTAAGATTTTCAAACCCTAAATTTATAAATCCTATTACAAAAAAAATTATATAATTTGATGTGCAAGTTGTAACAGTATTGGCCAGTGGGAGTGTCTTCAAGTTGGCCCCTAGTCTTATCAGCATAATCCTAACAGTTTTTTGGTTGCTTTCTTGCTTTTTGGTATAACAAGATGTTTTTTTTGTTTGTTTGTTTTTGTTTTGTTTTGTTTTTTTTGAGACGGAGTCTCGCTCTGTCGCCCAGGCTGGAGTGCAGTGGCGCAATCTCGGCTCACTGCAAGCTCCGCCTCCCGGGTTCACGCCATTCTCCTGCCTCAGCCTCTCCGAGTAGCTGGGACTACAGGCGCCCGCCACCACGCCCGGCTAATTTTTTTTGTATTTTTAGTAGAGACGGTGTTTCACCGTGGTCTCGATCTCCTGACCTCGTGATCCGCCCACCTCGGCCTCCCAAAGTGCTGGGATTACAGGCGTGAGCCACCGCGCCCAGCAAGATGTTCAGATTCATCCTGTGCATTTCGTAAAAGTTGCTCTTGTGGATTTCGTGAAATCAGTTCTTTTCCCAAAGAACCTTGGTTTCTATTATTTGAAAATGATACTTAGAAACCACAATCTAGGCTGGGTGCAGTGGTTCACGCCATAATCCCAGCACTTTGGGAGGCTGAGGCGGGCAGATCACCTGAGGTCAGGAGTTCGAGACCAGCCTGGCCAAGATGGTAAAACCCTGTCTCTACTTAAAATACAAAAATTAGCCAGGTATGGTGGCGTGTGCCTGTAATCCCCACTACTTAGGAGGCTGAGGCAGGAGGATTGTTTGAACCCAAGAGGTGGAGGTTGCAGTGAGCCGAGATTGTGCCACTGCACTCTAGCCTGGGTGACAAAAGTGAAATTCCATCTCAAAAAAAAAAAAAAAGAAAAGAAACCACAATCTAGACACTAGGGATGCTCGTTGCTACTGGATTAGTCATCATTTCTTTTTGTTTTGTTTTGTTTTTTGAGATGGAGTTTCTCTCTTGTTGCCCAGGCTGGAGTCCAATGGCGTGATCTCGGCTCCCTGCAACCTCTGCGTCCCAGGTTCAAGTGATTCTCCTGCCTCAGCCTCCTGAGTAGCTGGGATTACAGGCATGCACCACCATGCCCGGCTAATTTTGTATTTTTTGTAGAGACAGTGTTTCTCCATGTTGGTCAGGCTAGTCTCCAACTCCTGATCTCAGGTGGTCCGCCCACCTCGGCCTCCCAAAGTGCTGGGATTAGAGGCGTGAGCCACTGCACCCGGCCTAGGATTAGTCATCATTTTTAGACCTTTTCAGTGGACAGAGTCAGGAATTTGTTTAATGTAAACTTCCTACTCTTGTATCTATTTCTGAGATCTAAAGATACAGGTTCTCGGTGACACCAATGTAATTACACATTTTGTATTACCCCACAGTACAAGCACAGTAGTCTCTGATATATTTTTTTAATTACACAAGTAATACGTATGTTTAATTTTTCAGGGATCAGTGATGTTCAGTGATGTGTCCATAGACTTCTCTCAGGAGGAGTGGGACTGCCTGGACCCTGTTCAGAGGGACTTATACAGAGATGTGATGTTGGAGAACTACAGCAATCTGGTTTCAATGGGTAAGGGCATCTGTACCAGTGATTCCCAGTTCTTCTCTGGAATGTCTGCTTCTTCCACAGTGAATTTCTCAGCTGCTTTTCAGGTTACTAGCTGAATTTCTATTCTTTATTACCAAACAAATGGTTTGAGCTGAAATGAAAAGGAAGAGTGGGAAACTGGCAACTCCAGTGGGCTGTGGTTGAAGCTTCATCTTCATCTTTCTTTGGCTGTTCCTGTAGTGGCATCTCTTCCTTGATAATCAAGGGACTGGATCTCATTTACCCCTAGCATAACCATGTTCCATATCTTTTCTTGTGAGCAGGACTTTACACTCCTAAGCCTCAAGTGATCTCCTTATTGGAACAAGGGAAAGAGCCCTGGATGGTTGGCAGAGAGCTTACAAGAGGCCTGTGTTCAGGTAAGTGGGAAATGACTAGACAGGAGAAAGGCGTGACAGGTCAGAACTCAGCTGGTCGGGGAGGAAACAGCACCTTTGAGATGTTATCCCTGAAGCTCCCATCAAGAAACTAGGCCAGTGGAGAAAATGAAGTCCTTTTAGCATAGTTATTAAATAACCTGTTTCGCCCTTTTCCTCACCTACCACTCTTTCTACTACTCCTCTCCAACCCTCCTCTTAATTTCAAGCAGAAGTTACCTTTTACTTCTCTAAAAAAAACCCTATTTTACCTGTATTTTAGATTCAGCTGCTTGCTAGCTTTATTTACTCTCTCTTTTTTTTTTTTTTTTTAAGGGTCTGGCTCTGTCACCCAGGCTAGAGTGGAGTGACATGATCATAACTTATTGTAGGCTCAAACTTCTGGGCTTAGGCAGTCTCCCTGCCTCAGCCTTCCAAGTAGCTGGGACTGTAGGCATGTGCCACCATGCCTGGCTAATTCTTTTTCTTCTTCTTCTGCATTTTTTTTTTTTTTTGAGACAGAGTCTCACTCTGTCGTTCAGGCTGGAGTGCAGTGGCGCGATCTTGGCTCACTGCAACCTCTGCCTCCTGGGTTCAGGCGATTCTTCTGCCTCAGCCTCCTGAGCAGCTGAGACTACAGGTGCGTGCCACCATGCCTGGCTAACTTTTGTATTTTTAGTAGAGATGGGGTTTCACCATATTGGCCAGGCTGTTCTTGAACTCCTGACCTCGTGATCCACCCGCCTCACCCTCCCAAAGTGCTGGGATTACAGGCATGAGCCACTATGCCCGGCCCCTCTTCTGCATTTTTTAGACTTGTACAGGTGTTTTCTACTACCACTCCCCAAAATAATATAATTGCGTCTGTATACACACATGTGAATACACACACACACACACAGACACACACACACACCCCTTGCCCAAGTACTGGTCTTCATTATAGCTGCCTGTCAGTGACCTGTTTTATCAGACTGTCTTCAATGTTTCCTTTATCGATCTTTTTTAGATTTCCTGGTTTGTGTAAGAGAATCTTCCAGGTGCTACAGTTTACTAATTGTGTTACCTTTACGAACTCAAGGTCCAAAAGTGGTGCTAAAATATATACATATATGACTTCCACAAAGTAGAATAGTATAAAAGAGAAATGAGATAAGGAGTTTAGCAGAAAGTCAGTATGTAGAAGTCAATATGTAGAAGCAGAAAATCAACTATGTAGAAGTGGAATTAATCCCTATTGAAGTAGTAGGTGGAGCCTTGGAAGTGACTGCAATCACCATGTATAGAGATATTGTTGGGGCCAAGAAAAGGATCTGTGCCTATATTAAAAAGGAAGAGGTGGCAGAGCAGGAGAGATTTGGGATGAAGTAGGAGAACCAGAAGAGTACTTATTGAGCACTACTGTGTACCAAGCATTGGTCCAAGGGCTGGGACTATAGTATTCATGAAGGCATTCTAAAGTTCTGCACTTCTGAAGCCTACATTCTAGAGGGTAAGAGAGAAAATGTCTTAGTCCATTTTGTGCTGTTACAACAGAATACCTCACATTGAGTAATTTATAAAGAACAGACGTTTATTTTCTCATAGATCTAGACGCTAAGAATTCTAAGATCAAGGCACTGGCATCTGATGAGGGCCTTCTTGCATCTTTGTGTGGCAGAAGGCAGAAGGGCAAGAAAGCCAACTCCTTTCATCAAGCCCCTTCATAAGAGCACCCAAACCCATTCTTGAGGGATGGGTCTTTAAAGCCCGATCATCCCTTAAAGGCCCCGCCTTTGTTTTTGGAAATTTTTATTTTTTGAGACAGGGTCTCACTCTGTCACCCAGGCTGGAGTGCAGCGGCACAATCATGGCTCACCACAGCCTCAACCTTCTGGGCTCAGGTGATCCTTCCACCTCAGCCTCCCGAGTAGCTGGGACCACAGGCACACGTCACCACGCCCAGCTAATTTTTGTATTTTTTTGTAGAGACAGGGTTTCGCCATGTTGCCCAGGCTGGTCTGTAACTCCTGGGTTCAAGCGATCCACCCACCTTGGCCTACCAAAGTACTAGGATTAAAGGCTTGAGCCACTGTGTCTGGCCCCCACCTCTTAGTACTTATCACATTGGCAACAGCTGAATTTTGAAGGAGAGACATTCAAACCATAGCAGAAGATAAACATGAATGTCAAGTATATATGTATGAAACAATATTAGCATGACATTAATATATAATATATAAATATATTTTTATATATTATATATCACATATTTATTTACATGTAACTAACATATTGGTATAGTATAAACAATATATATTATATATTAATACATTATATTTCTATATTATTATATGTCCATGTGTATATGAAATGTCAGGTGGTGGGTGATAGATAAGTGCTATGAAGAGAGGCTAGAGAGGGCCTCTCTGATGAGGTGTTCTTTTAGTGAAGACTTGAAGAAAGTGAGGGAACAGGTAATATAAATATATGCTAGGAGAGATTCAGGCAAAGGGAACAGGAAGAACCAAGTACTCAAGTTCAGAGCTTTTTGGCAGCCACCATTGTGGCTGAAATTGAATAAGCAAAGCGGGAATTGTAGAAGAGGAGATCGGGAAAGTAGCAGGCTTATGAGTGTTTGCATGCTGAGTGCAGGTCAGGTTGGGAGTTAGATGTACCTGTAGATGATTTTGGGTCTTGTGGACCTTGAATTTTACTCCGAATGAGGCTTAAATCCATTGAATGATTTAGCAGAGTGACATGATCATGTTTGTAAAGGATCATTCTTGCTCTAGGGGTTCCTAACTTTGGATTCCTTTAGGTAGAATTCAGGGAGTCCATGAACTTGGATGAGAAGAAAAAATACATCTTTTTTTTTTTTTGAGACAGAGTCTCACTCTGTCACCCAGGCTTGAGTGCAGTGCTGTGATCTCAGCTCCCTGTAGCCTCCACCCCGCAGGTTCAAGCGATTCTCCTGCCTCAGCCTTCTGAGTAGCTGGGATTACAGGTGCCTGCCACCGCACCCGGCTAATTTTTGTATTTTTAGTAGAGATGGGGTTTCACCATCTTTGCCAGGCTGGTATGAACTTGTGACCTTGTGATCCACCTGCCTCGGTCTCCCAAAGTGCTGGGATTACAGGCATGAGCCACTGTGCCCAGCCCAAAAATACATCTTTATATTTAATAACCTCTAATTGAGATATAACATTTCTTCCTATCATGATGTATGGGACAAACCATAGTGGCAGTGGTAGTAGTAGTAGTTCCTGTGACTTTGACATTAATGGAAATCACAGATACGTTCATATTATTTTACTGTTATTGTAGGCATATTGAAATATTTATGCTCATCACTACTTCAGAATTAATGTAGTACTAGGCTTGCCACTAGGTCTTGTTTAATGTTTTACTAAAGAAGAAAACTCCAGGCAGAGAGAAGAACCCCTGTGAAGGCTCTGATGGGGAAAAGCTTGGTGTGTTTGAAGGACTAAATGCCAGTGTTGGTGGGCCCCATGAGCAAGTGGGAGTGGAGTGTGAGTCAGGGTTTGGACAGACAGGCAGGAGCCACAGCATTCAGCCTTTGCAGGAGATTGTGAGGAGTTCGGACTTTGAGCAGTGGAAGCCTAAGCCAAATGATATTATTCTCTGAATAGATTAAAGGGTGAGAGAGCTTGGTGGGGAGACTGGTTGAGGAGGCTACTTCACTGGTCTAGGTAAGAGTTGATTCTGGTTTGGAAGATGACATTGGCAGTAGAAGACAGAAGAGGGCAGTTTCAAAACTTTACTTGGGAGCTTAACTAGATGAAAGTTACTGCAAGATCTGCCGGGCGCGGTGGCTCGTGCTTGTAATCCCAGCACTTTGGGAGGCCGAGGCGGGTGGATCACGAGGTCAGGAGATCGAGACCATCCTGGCCAACATGGTGAAACCCCATCTCTCCTAAAATACAAAAAAAATTAGCCGGGCATGGTGGTGCACGCCTGTAGTCCCAGCTACTCGGGAGACTGAGGCAGGGGAATTGCATGAACCCTGGAGGCGGAGGTTGCAGTGAGCCGAGATCGCACCACTGCACTCCAGCCTGGTGACAGAGTGAGACTGTGTTTCAAAAAAAAAAAAAAAAAGTTATTGCAAGATCATATAGAGATAGGAGGAAAAAGATTGTGTTGGAATGAATTCCCTGTTCCTGTTTTGAGATACTCCAATAGGCTTCATTTTGATATCTTCAAACCATTTAATTTGCTTAATATCCCCATTTTTAGTAAGAAATTGTTCCATAATAATGCCTGAACACTTTACTCCAAAACATGTATATACATTTTCCTATAACCCCCCAGTAATCATGAGTTAAGGATTATTGCCCTTTTACAGATGAAGAAATGGTAGCTTAGAGATTAAATAATTGCCTGTGAGCACACAATAATTAAGTATCAGAATTGGCAGTCAGCTCTCATCAATCTGCTTCTGGTTCCTGTCATCTTTCTATGGCAGTATGTTGTACTGTGTCTTAATTTCTTTCCATCTTCCTTAAACTTTAGCTGCCTTCTCTCTCATTCACTGTGGTGGTACAGCAAGTTTCCTCTCCCCTAAGATCAGCATCTCAAAATTCCAAGGCAAACAATATTTCCATTGAATCCCCAGCACATAAAATAATTCTGAGTTTCCCTATCTGCCACTTACACACTTACATCAAATTAGTTCAATATAAGTCTAATAAGACTTAACATCTGTTTCTTCCCTCATGTGAATAACCCCCCGTTACCAATTCCTTTTTTTTTTTTTTTTTTTTTGAGATGGAGTCTCACTCTGTCACCCAGGTGGAGTGCAGTGGTGCGATCTCAGCTCACGGCAGCCTCTGCCTCCTGGGTTCAAGCAGTTCTTCTGCCTCAGCCTCTGGAGTAGCTGGGATTACAGGCAGTATCTATAGATACTATATAAGTATTCTTATATAGATATATATGGCTAGTCATGTTTTAATACGGAAAATAGCCCAACCATTGTATATTTACCAACCTTTCCAGACGATTCTGATCCACATCCATATTTGAGTATCATTGTAGTAGCTTATTTGCATAGTTATCTTCCTCTGCTTCCTGCATTATCTTACTAATTTGTCTTTCTCGTCCATTTTTTCAGATAACACAGATATCCTTGTGAACCCTGTGTCATTTACCTAGTAGATACTATTCTTACTTTAATTTTTCCATTTCTATTATAAAAGTTTAACTTTTCACAAATAGGAAAAAAGAACATTTACCATTTTATTTTCTTTCAGATCTGGAATCAATGTGTGAAACCAAGTTATTATCTCTAAAGAAGGAAGTTTATGAAATAGAATTATGCCAGAGGGAGATAATGGGACTTACAAAGCATGGCCTTGAGTACTCCAGTTTTGGAGATGTTTTGGAATATAGAAGCCACCTTGCAAAACAACTGGGATATCCAAATGGGCATTTCAGTCAAGAAATATTCACTCCTGAATGCATGCCCACATTTATTCAACAGACATTCCTTACTCTCCATCAAATAATTAATAATGAAGACAGATCTTATGAATGTAAGAAATGTGGAAAGGCCTTTAGTCAGAACTCACAATTTATTCAACATCAGAGAATTCATATTGGTGAAAAATCTTATGAATGTAAAGAGTGTGGGAAATTCTTTAGTTGTGGTTCACATGTTACTCGGCATCTGAAAATTCATACTGGCGAAAAACCCTTTGAATGTAAGGAATGTGGAAAGGCCTTCAGTTGTAGCTCATACCTTTCTCAACATCAGAGAATCCATACCGGTAAGAAACCCTATGAATGTAAGGAATGTGGGAAGGCCTTTAGTTATTGCTCAAATCTTATTGACCATCAGCGAATTCACACCGGTGAAAAGCCTTATGAATGTAAAGTATGTGGGAAAGCCTTTACTAAGAGCTCACAACTTTTTCAGCATGCGCGAATTCATACAGGTGAGAAACCCTATGAATGTAAGGAATGTGGCAAAGCCTTTACCCAGAGCTCAAAGCTTGTTCAACATCAGAGAATTCATACTGGTGAGAAACCCTATGAGTGCAAGGAATGTGGCAAAGCCTTTAGTAGTGGCTCAGCACTTACTAATCATCAGAGAATTCACACTGGTGAGAAACCCTATGATTGTAAGGAATGTGGAAAGGCTTTTACTCAGAGCTCACAGCTTCGTCAACATCAGAGAATTCACGCTGGTGAGAAACCCTTTGAATGTCTTGAATGTGGGAAGGCCTTTACCCAGAACTCACAACTTTTCCAGCATCAGAGAATTCATACAGATGAAAAACCATATGAATGTAATGAATGCGGAAAGGCCTTTAATAAATGCTCAAACCTTACTCGACATCTGAGAATTCACACTGGTGAAAAGCCCTATAACTGTAAGGAATGTGGGAAGGCATTTAGTAGTGGCTCGGATCTCATTCGTCATCAGGGAATTCATACTAATGAATAATAAAAATTAAAGCCCCTGTCACCTTCCTCATATTTTAAACCAAAAATCATGTCTAATAGTTACCCTCTTCCACAGTTTTTTTAAAACTTTGTATTTAAATTTTGTATCCAAATGTATTTCATTCCAGGTTATAAATTCGGAGTCTAAACTGACATTCCTTCTCTCCCACAGTCATATACCAATGCCAGCTGTTCTATAATTCTTTCGTTCATTGTTTTGTTCTACTTTCTTGGTGACGCATTATACTCTTGTTTATATTTGCTTGTGTTTTTAGAGCTATCTTTTCTGATCTGTGTATTTGTGTTTGCACCAGTATCACAGTTTGAATTGTGTGACTTTTAATATTTTTAAATTGCTTGTGGAGGTTTAACTTTGTTTTTGAAGTCAGTGTTAATCTTTTTGTTTTATTTTATTATTATATATATTTTTTGAGATGGAGTTTCACTCTGTTGCCCAGGCTGGAGTGCAGTGGCACAATCTCGGCTCGCTGCAACCTCCACCTCCCGGCTTCAAGCAATTCTCCTGCCTCAGACTCCTGAGTAGCTGGGATCACAGGCGTGTGCCACTACACCCTGCTAATTTTGTATTTTTAGTAGAGACAGGGTTTCTCCATGTTGGTCAGGATAGTCTCGAACTCCTGACCTCAGGTGATACACCTGCCTCAGCCTCCCAAAATGCTAGGATTACAGGCATGAGCAATTGCACCTGGATTTATTTTTTGTTGAGACGGAGTTTCGCTCTTGTTGCCTAGGCTGGAGTGCAATGGTGCAATCTCGGCTTGTCGCAACCTTTGCCTCCCAGTTTCAAGTGATTCTTCTGCCTCAGCCTCTCGAGTAGTTGGGATTACAGGCATGTGCCACAACACCTGGCTAATTTTTTGTATTTTTAGTAGAGACGGGGTTTCACTGTGTTAGCCAGGATGGTCTCGATCTCCGGAACTCAGGTGATCCACCCGCCTCGGCCTCTGAAAGTGCTGGGATTACAGGCGTGAGCCACTACGGCCGGCCTTTTTATTTTATAAATGTACATTTTTAATTAAGCCAAAATCACAAAGCAAAAAATTACAAACTAAAAAGCCAAAATTAATTGTAATCATACTTATAGATGGCTGCTCTGAATTTGGTAGAGAAAATCGTGCTATACTTTACTTTTTTAAGAAAGCGTAATTATGATATGCATGCCGTACCTTTAACTGCTTTTATCATGCCAAAGATTTCATGAGTGCCATTTCAGTAAATACAGATTTTTATTATTTTCATGACATATTTAGTGACTTTAAAATGACTGTTCCCATTATGGTTGCCTCTAAATTTTGCAGCTACAAAAGCTGACCTCGGCTGGGTGCAGTGGCTCATGCCTGTAATCCCAGCACTTTGGGAGGCCGAGGTGGGCGGATCACAAGGTCTGAAGATTAAGGCCATCCTGGCTAACAGTGAAACCCCGTCTCTACTTAGCTGGGCGTGGTGGCATGTGCCTATAATCCCAGCTACTTGGGAGGCTGAGACAGGAGAATCACTTGAACCTGGGAGGCAGAGGTTGCAGTGAGCTGAGATGGTGCCACTGCACTCCAGCCTGGGGGACAGAGTGAGATTCCGTCTCAAAAAAAACAAAAACCGCTGACCTCATTGGATGCTTATTTTTACTTTTAAAACATTTAATTGCTAAAATTATCCACATTTTCTCCTTGTGAGCTGTTTTGTTCCTTTACATCAATCCTAATCCCAATGCCATACTAGAAAGTAACACTGTTATGAAAGTGTTATTTATCAATCCAGATATTAATTTTTTTTTTTTTGAGACGGAGTTTCACTCTTGCCCAGGCTGAAGTGCAGTGGCACAATCTCGGCTCACCACAACTGCTGCCTCCCGGGTTCAAGCGATTCTCCTGCCTCAGCCTTCCTAGTATCTGAGACTACAGGCGCACGCCACCATGCCTGGCTAATTTTTGTATTTTTAGTAGAGACAGGGTTTCACTACGTTGGCCAGGCTGGTCTTGAACTCCTGACCTCGTGATCCACCCGCCTTGGCCTCCCAAAGTTCTGGGATTACAGGCGTGAGCCACCGTACCCGGTCAGTTATTTTTTCTTATAGATATTAGTGGTGTTTTTGTTTTTTGAGACAGAGTCTCGCTCTGTTGCCCAGGCTGGAGGGCAGTGGTGCAATCTCGGCTCACTGCAACCTCTGCCTCCCGAGTTCAAGTGAGTCTTCTGCCTCAGCCTCCCGAGTAGCTGAGTCTTCTGCCTCAGCCTCCCGAGTAGCTGGGACTACAGGTGCGTGCCACCATGCCCAGCTAATTTTTGTATTATTAGTAGAGATGAGGTTTCACCATACTGGCCAGGCTGCTCTTGAACTCCCGACCTCGTGATCCTCCTGCCTTGGCTTCCCAAAGTGCTGGGATTACAGGTGTGAGCCACTGCCCCTGGCCGTTAGTGGTATTTTAAAAAATTATGTCTAGGTATATATAATAAGGCCGTATGTATTGGATTGCTGTGAAGAGTCAATGAATTAATAAATGTAAAGTACCTCAAACTGTTACCACATAATATAGGTTTAGTAAAAGTGTTCCACTATTATCAGTGATATACTCATTATCATAAGTATCTTCATTAGGATTTATGGAAAGGATTTTAACCATGTTGTTTACCTTTGGCAAATTTATAATTCATGGTAGAAAAAGAGAAACACTTGTAATGAGTATAACGAAGCCTTTCCCTATCATTATAATTCAGCGTGGAATTTTAAAAGGAAGAGAAAAAGTATGTGTGCATAGTCTTTGTTCAGACTTCATCTTTTATGCTACATAAAGAATGCCAGTCTGAGGTATTCTTTTATGCTACATAAAGAATACCAGTCTGAGGCTAGGACACCTGTAATCCTAGCACTTTGGGAGGCCAAGGTGGGTGGATCACTTGAGGTCAAGAGTTCGAGACCAGCCTGGCCAACATGGTGAAACCCCGTCTAAAAATACAAAAAAAAAAAAAAAAAAAAAAATAGCCAGGCGTGGTGTTGCATGCCTGTAATCCTAGCTACTCAGGAGGCTGAGGGGGGAGGATTGCTTGAACCTGGGAGTTGGAGGTTATAGTGAGCTGAGATTGCACCACTGCACGTTCCAGACTGGGTGACAGAGCGAGACTCTGTCTTACAAAATAAAAAATAAAAGATTACCAATCTGAAACCCTGAAAATAAGATGAGTAGTAGAAAGCACAGCTGTCAAAAAAGGAAGAGATTATAAAATTTTTTCTAATATTTCCCCCTAAAATGCAGAAAACATACTGGCAACATTGTTTGACCAGAAGAAGCAGTACAATAGGATAACCATCAAATATCTGATTTTTTTTTTTTTTTTTTTTTTTGAGACGGAGTCTCGCTCTGTCGCCCAGGCTGGAGTGCAGTGGCGCAATCTCGGCTCACTGCAAGCTCCGCCTCCTGGGTTTAAGCCATTCTCCTGCCTCAGCCTCCCGAGTACCTGGGACTACAGGCGCCCACCACCACACCCGGCTAATTTTTTGTATTTTTAGTAGAGACGGGGTTTCACTGTGTTGGCCAGGATGGTCTCGATCTCCTGACCTCGTGATCCGCCCGCCTCGGCCTCCCAAAGTGCTGGGATTACAGGCGTGAGCCACCGCGCCCAGCCCAAATATCTGATTATTAATTCAATATTCCCTCTTAATTAACATGGGTTAAGGAATAAATCCCTAATATATACATTATTTAAATGTACATGAAAATGAAAACACTTGAAAAACCTGTGAGTGGCAGTAAAAGTTGTATTGGAAGTTTTATAACCTAATATTCATGCATATATTGTAATACTAGGAAGAAAAAATATAGAACCCAAGGAACTAAAACAAGCTGAAATGAATTGTGGGAGGAAGGAGGTAGTATTATTTTAAAAGGCAGAAATAATTGAAAGAAAAAAACTGGATATAAATCCAAAATTTGATATTTGATGGAAGAGAAAAAAAGGAGACAAAGTTTAGTGATTCCAGAGGTGAAATAAGGATGACAAATAAACAATATTGTATATGAGAAATTGAAATGGCTATATATTTAAACTTAAAAGAACTGAGTCATTTGGGGTAATGAAAATGTGGAATGGGTAAAGATTGTACAATTTTGTTTATATACTACAGGTCACTCAACTATACACTTTAAAAGGGTGAATATTATGCTGTGTGAATTTGATCTCAATTTAAAAACTTAAGGCTGGGTGCAGTGGCTCATGCCTGTAATTCCAGCACTTTGGGAGGCTGAGGTAGGAGAATGGCTTGAGGCCAGGAGTTCAAGACCAGTCTAGGTAACACAGTGAGACCCCCTCCCCTCATCTCTACAGAAAAAAAAAAAAAAAAAATTAAAACAAACTTAAAAGTTGGTATTATAGACATTTTTATAATATATCTGAAAATCTGGAAAAAGTCTGTGATTTTTAATAAGTTGACGACATCAGAATTAACTGGAGGTGTAAAATCTTAATAGACCTCCCTCCAGAATAAACGTATTTAGAAAAATAAGACTGGCCAGGCACGGTGGCTCACGCCTGTAATCTCAGCATTTTGTGAGGCCGAGGCGGGTGGATCACCTGAGGTCGGGGATTTGAGACCAGCCTCACCAACATGGAGAAACCCTGTCTCTACTAAAAATACAAAAAATTAGCTGGGCGTGGTGGCTCATGCCTGTAATCCCGGCTACTCAGGAGGCTGAGGCAGGAGAAAGGCTTGAACCCGGGAGGCAGAGATTGCGGTGAGCCGGGATCATGCCATTGCACTCCAGCCTGGGCAACAAGAGTGAAACTCTCTCAAAAATAAATAAATGAAATAAAATTTTTCTTAAAATGTATTTTAAGTGTCAAATTGCTACACTAAAAAAGACACCAAGGTAGAGATTTTTATGTGAAATCTATGAAATGTCTTAGGAAACTCTTCTAGGATATAGACTGAGATAGCAAATTATCTGTTTTTATGAATTTGTCATAATCCTGATGTTACAACCTACTAGAAGAACCCAAAACAATTTGTCCAGAATCAGTTATGAAAATACAGCATTATAAATTAGCAAATCAAATCTAGTAACCCATTGAAAATAAATATTTGTCACATTCTGAATTTAGGAAAAAACAATTATGATAAATCAAACTTTCTACTTTCTGAAACTTGAAAATCAAATTGATTTAGATAAGATTGTATTTCTTAGTGTCTGAACTCAGGAACCAAATAGATGTGGATAGCATGGGATTTTTGGAATATAAGACAAGATAATTCACATGGGATTGCAAAAGTTCAAATAACTAAAGTTCTGTCAATGAAAATATATGCTCTAACCTCAACATCTTCTAGATGAACCCTTTTTTTTAGCAGTATTTGGCAGGATGGGATATATTTTATAAATAAACTTGGACTGTTATCCTATCTGCTGCAGTATCACTGTTCGTTCATTTATGCCCTTTACTTCCTACTTGGAGGGTCTTTAAAACATAGCCAACATAACCAATCATTGCTGTGCATTTTGGATGAGGGTGGATTGCGGGGCTGCATTCAAAGCCGTCCTGGGCCACATGCAGCCTATGGGGCGTGGGTTGGATGAGCTTGATGTATCACATTTTCTTTATCCAATCTACCATTGATGGGCACCTGGGTTGATTCCATATCATTGCTATTGTGAATAGTGCTGCGATCAACATACAAGTGCATTTGTCCTTTTGGTAGAATGATTTCTTTTAGGTAGATACACAGTAATGGGATTGCTGGGTCAAATGGTAGCTCGGTTTTAAGTTCTTTGAGAAATCTCCAGGCTGCTTTTCACACTGGCTGGACTATTTTATGCTGTCACCAACAGTGTATAAGCATTGTCTTTTCTCCATAGCCTCACCAGCATGAGTTGTTTTATGACTTTTTGTTTGAGATAGAGTCTTGCTGTGTCACCCAGGCTGGAGTGCAGTGGCATGATCTTGGCTAACTGCAACCTCCGCCTGTTGGGCTCAAACAATTCTCCCACTTCGGCGTCCGAAGTAGCTGGGATTACAGATGCATGCCACCATACCCAGCTAATTTTTGTATTTTTTGTACAGATGGGGTTTCACCATGTTGCCTAGGCTGGTCTCAAACTCCTGGGTTCAAGCAATCCCCTGCTTTGGCCTCCCAAAGTGCTAGGATTACAGGAGTGAGCCACTGTACCCAGCCTATATTTGTGTATACATTAAATTGTATATGTTATTTTATGTATGTGTATAAAGTTGTATATTCACATATATAATTATATACACATATATTACATTATATACACATATATTTGTTTACTCGTGCAATTTGTCCCAGCAGAAGTAAAAACTCATATAAGTAAAATAATATTTACAGGCCAGGTGTGGTAGCTCACATCTGTAATCCCAGCACTTTGGGTGGCTGAGGCGGGAGGATCACCTGAGGTCAGGAGTTTGAGACCAGTCTGGCCAACATGGTGAAACCCCGTCTCTACTAAAAATACAAAAATTAGCCGGGCGTGGTGGCGCACGCTTGTAATCCCAGCTACTCAGGAGGCTAAGGCAGGAGAATCGCTTGAACCCAGGAGGCAGGGTTTGCAGGGAGCCAAGAATCACACCATTGCACTCCAGCCTGGGGTACAAGAGCGAAACTCCATCTCAAAAAAAAAAAAAAAAAAATTAGCATTGTTTTTGGTGCAAAAGTACTTTAACATCTTAAATGCTCATATAATGGAAGATACTTTCACTTTTAGAAAGAATGTTAGCTCCTTATCTACTATAAAGGTATCCTAATATCTTTGTACCTGAAGTGGTATCTGAGGCAAATTGTTATATTAAAAAAGGAAAATGCTTTATAATTAAAAAAAAAGAAACGTTATATAGTAGCCTGCCCTTATCTGCAGGAGATGTGTTCTAAGACCCGCAGAGGATGTCTGAAAGTGTGAATAGTCTTGATCCCATTGCTGTCGATCAGAACACATTTCTGTTTATGTTTTCCAAGCACAAATTTAATGTTTTGCTTTGTTTTCATCTTAACTAAGCACTTATCACACACATGGCTGTACTTTTTAGAGCTTGGGGTTCAACAAACAAGACTAGCAGAAATTTCTTTTCTTCCTTACACTTTCACAGCTAGAAGATTTGTTCTTACCATAGATCTTAGCAACCTCAGCACACGACTTATTTTCCTTATTCAGTCAAGAATTTTCACATTTTCACTTAAAGAAAACACTTTAGGGTCCCTCTTCTGCATATCTAAATTGGCAACATCACTACTCTTGCATTTTAGGGCCATCATTAGGTAAAATTAGAGACACTTAAACACAAGCACTGTGATACCGCGGCAGTCAATCTGATAACCAAGTTGGCTACTCACTGACTAAGGGTAGCGCATATCCCAGGCAGAACAAAGCAGGACAGTGAGATATTTCATCACGCTCACCAGAACAGCCCACAATTTAAAGCTTATGAATTGTTTCTTTCGGGAATCTTGCATTTAATATTTTCAGACCACAATTTACTGTGGGTAACCGAAACTGTGGGAAGTAAAACCATGGATAAAGGGGGACCACTGTATATGTTTCTGTATGTGTGCAAATACATGAATCGTGGAGAACATGGGAAGATGCTCATCATCTTGTTAACTCGTTATTTCAAGAGTGTAACTGGAGGGGGAATACTGCCTTTCCTGTATATTTATCTGTAATATTTCATTTTCATTATGAACATGTTATTTTAGTATTTTTAGATATTAATAAAGACAGGCAAAAACATGTAATTTTAATTCAAGCTTAAATATTCAAGGCAATCATATATAATTAAATAGAGCAAAGAAAACGTTCTAAATCCCTGAAGGGAAAGGGGAAAAGAAAGCGCAATGTACAAACCAAGTGAGTCTAAAAGCAACAATGTATCATAATGCCTAAGTTCGTGGGACCAATTCCAATCCAGTACAAGGAAGCAGAGACTGGCGACCAACATTCCCTTTCAGGCCCCTGCAGGGTCAAGAGCATGCTCCTGGAATAGACAGAAACTAGAGTAGGCTAAGTGAGGTGTCAGGAATGAAGACACCGCCTGACTGACACATTCTCCGCTCCCCTTACACGCGCTCCTCTCCTCACCAGCGCTTCCATCAGGCTCCAATTCCGCCCTCTTTCCAAGAGCCTCAGATTGAAACCTTGCAAGGAAGACACCGATTCTCAAAGTCACAGGCTTGGTTATCTGAGCGGCAAAGGTGAATGATCTCGTGCTCCCCCTAATCCCCGCTAATCCCCTCGCCACTGTTGCCCAGCACCTGCCCCCTGCTCCATTATTTGAACTGTCCTCCCAGGACTTGGAGGCGGGTCGGCCCAAGCACTTCTTACTGGCCAATATGGAGCAAACCTCCCCTCTCTTGCACATCCATTGGCTAAAAGATCTGTCTACTTAAGTCTGACTGCCACCTTCCCTTCTTTCTGTGTTGCCTGGATAGGACTGTCTGCCTATTAACAGCTGGTCGCGTTTCCCATTGGTCACCGTTTCCGGAAGCCCGCCCCCACGTTTCCGGGAGCCCGGCGGACTCTGGGTCTGCAGATGCCAACCGGCACACAGCGGGTATAGTGGTTCCGCAACCTTGGGGTGTTCCGCCGAGCGCCTGCCTAACCCTCCTGACTGGAGGGTCAGCGGCAGGGAGTCCTGGCCTTCAGTCGGCCGTCGCCACGGCAGAAACTGGGGCCCGGGCTGCGTCCAGACCCTTCCCCGTCGGTCCACAGGTCTCATGGGCGCCCGGACTGGGGCTGATGTAGTTTCCCGACCTCTGACAGGTAGGATCTGGAGATTAAAGGAATAAAAACGGGGACTTTTCAGCCCACTCAGGTAAAACACTCTTTTATTTTTCGGCAGGTGTTTTGTTGCAGAATGCCCCGAGGGGAGGGAGTGACTGCTGGGTTTCGGTTTATAAAATAAACTCCTGGTTTAGATTATAATATGGCTCCCCAACCTTGAAAAATCCCACTTTTTGCCAGTTGTATTATTTAGTGGGATGTTGAAGGAGTGGCCTGCGCCTCCACACCTGTGGGCGTTTCTCCTCAGATGGGACGAGAGACTGAGAAAAGAGACACAGAGACAAAGTACACAGAAAGAAAAGTGGACCCAGGGGACCGGCGCTCAGCATATGGAGGACCCGCTCCAGCACTGGTCTCTGAGTTCCCTCAGTATTTATTGATCGTTACCTTTACCATGTCGGAGAGGAGGATGTGGCAGGACAATAGGGGAATAGTGGGGAGAGGGTCAGCAGGAAAATATGTGAACAAAGGTCTGTCATAAACAAGGTTAAGAAAAGGTGCTGTGCTTTGATGTGCGCATACACAAACATCTCGGTGCATTAAAGAGCAGTATTGCCGCTAGCGTGTCTCACCTCCAGTCTTAAGGTGGTTTTCTCGCATCTCAGTAAATAGAACATACAATCGGGTTTTACACTGAGACATTCCATTGCCCAGGGATGAGCAGGAGACAGATGCCTTCCCCTTACCTCAACTGCAAAGAGGCCTTCCTCTTTCACTAATCCTCCTCAGCACAGACCCTTTAAGGGTGTCCGGCTGGGGGATGGTCAGGTCTTTCCCTTTCCACGAGGCCATATCTTAGGCTATCACATGGGGAGAAACCTTGGACAATACCTGGCTTTCCTAGGCAGAGGTCCCCGTGGCCTTCCGCAGTGTATTGTGTCCCTGGGTACTTGAGATTAGAGAATGGTGATGACTTTTAACAAGCATGCTGCCTTCAAGCACTTTTTTAACAAAGCACATCCTGCATAGCCCCACATCCATTAAACCTTGAGTCAACACAGCACATGTCTCTGCAAGCACGGAGTCAGGGCTAGGGTTACAGATTAACAGCATCTCAAGGCAGAAGAATTTTTCTTAGTACAGAACAAAATGGAGTCTCTTAATGTCTACTTCTTTCTACACAGACACAGTAACAGTCTGATCTCTCTTTTCCCCACAGGATGTGTTCAATAAGGACTGCCAGTTAAAATGGCTTTTTGTTGTTGTTGTTACTAAATAAACCAATTTTTAGTTTTGATTGCCCTAAGAACAGCAACTTCTCAAGTTTAATAAAATCACACTTATTTTGAGAAGTTTCTGTGAAAGGCATAGCAAGTTACTTTGGAATTGTTTTAAAGGAAATAAATTCCTGGTTTTGGTACCTTAGTAGCAGTATTTCCCCCGGTTTCTTTAAAATCTTATTTTTGGGGCACGTATATAGAGTAACTTTTGTGAAAGAAACAGCCAGCTAAGGAGGTTTTGGGATTTCCTTTATGAAATATAATCCTAGTTTTGATTTTTTTTTTTTTTTTTTTGATACGGAGTCTCGCTCTGTTGCCAGGCTGGAGTGCAGTGGCACAATCTCCGCTCACTGCAATCTCTACCTCCTGGATTCAAGTGATTCTCTTACCTCAGCCTCCCGAGTAGCTGGGATTACAAGCGCGTGCCACCATGCCCAGCTAATTTTTGTATTTTTAGTAGAGATGGGGTTTCACCATGTTGGCCAGGATGGTCTCGATCTCTTGACCTCATGATTCGCCTGCCTCAGCCTCCCAAAGTGGGTTTTGATTTTTTTTATAGTGGTAATGATTCTGTCTTCTTAACTCCTTTAAAATCCAGTCAGTGGGCTGGGCGCTGTGGCTCACGCCTGTAATCCTAGCACTTTGGGAGGCTGAGGTGGGTGGATCACTTGAGGTCAGGTGTTTGAGACCAGCCTGACCAACATGGTGAAACCCCATCTCTACTAAAAATACAAATATTAGCCGGGCGTGGTGGCGGGTGCCTGTAATCCCAGCTACCCAGGAGGCTGAGACACGAGAATCACTTGAACCTGGGAGGCGGAGGTTTCAAACACACACGCACATGAGCACACACAGACGGAAACAGGTAGAGATCGACAGAGTGAGAAAGGAGACTGAGAGAAATAAGAGAAAGAAAGAGACAGAACCCAGACACACTGCAGTGGCACAGTAACATTCACCCTCAGGCAGCCCCTGAAGCCTCCGGGTTCTGCTCTCCGCGACAACGACCCTGGGGTGAGAAAGCAGCGCTTGGGCATACAAGCAGACCCGTCCTCGAGATCGCAAAGGCACGACTTTTGGGGAAACTCACCGGCACACCTTTCGCGCAGGCCTGAGCCTGGGATCCTGCGGTGCTTCCCAGGCGCTACGCCTGAGGTTTCTTCCTCCTGGTCGACCCTCCGCGAATCCTGGCCTCCGGATACCATCCCGTCGACCCCGTGGGGAGGACTGGCCTTAGCCCGGAGTTCGATGTGCTGCCACAGAAGGCTCCTCCTTCGCGAAGCGTCAAGGACTCATCTCCAGGCAACGATGGAGGTCTCTGTGACGTGAGCATCTGCTCACGATTCGCGCATGCTCTTTGGTAAGGCTGACTGCGCTCTACTCTGGGTCAGGCTGCAGCTCCTGAAAAAAATTGCTGGGGCTGTGTGTGTGAATGGGAGTGTGCATGTATGTCTTCGGACGAATGTCCCCTGTTCGCTGGAGGGCGGTTTCTTGCACGTCGTCCTTTTTGGTGAGCCTCTTTCTCGGTCTCTGCCTGGGTCGTGTAGCTGGTCGTGTGACCGGAACCGGCAGTCATTTTCCTGGCGGTTGCACTTTTAGTTTCTCAAGCCCTTGGCGAGGTTTGGTGCTGTGTCAGACCCGCAGGCGTTCAAGTCACCTGCCCATTCTGAGTGGACTTTTTTCTAAGAATCCTCCACCCAGAGGCAGAGGACCCGGATGTCTCTCAAGAATTAGAAAGGAAGTGCAGATTATTGCAAAGCACATGGTAGCTAACACTGGATAAATGAGATGAACATTTGAAGGGGTGGCCCGCCCCTCCACACCTGTGGGTGCTTCTCGTTAGGTGGGACGAAAGACTTGAGAAAAGGAATAAGACACAGAGACAAAGTGTAGAGGAGGAAAAGCGGGGCCCAGGGGACCGGTGCTGTGCTTACAGAGGACCCACACCGGCACCGGCCTCTGAGTTCCCTTAGTATTTATTCATAATTATCTTTACCATCACCGGTGCTGTGCTTTGAGATGTATATGCGAATATCTCCATAAACCTTTTAGCAGTATTGCTCCAGCAAGCCCCACCTTATTCCTAAAGGCGGTTTTCACAATTATCTTTACCATCACCGGTGCTGTGCTTTGAGATGTTCCATCTCCCAGGGACGGGCAGAAGACAAATGTTTTTCTTTTCTCTAGATTTAAGAGAATGGTGATGACCTTTAACCATAAGCAGCCTTTAGGTACTTGTTTAACAAAGCACATTCTACACCGCCCAAAATCCTTTTAACCTTAAGTCACCACAGCACATGTCTCTTGCAAGGACAAGGTTGGGGGTAGGGTCACAGATTAACAGCATCTCAAATACAGAACTAAATGGAGTCTCTTATGTCTACTTCCTTCTATATAGACACAGTAACAGGCTGATCTCTCTTTCTTTTCCCCACAAACATTGATTTGCTAATTACCCATACTTTTCCCCCGGGGAAGGAGAGCCCAGTACACCATGCGGGGTCCAGTGTGTTGCACTTAGGAACAGAGTAATCAGGTGGAGGCTGTACCAGGAGGCTTTGTAGTAGCAAGAGTATGGGAGGTAACCCCTGGTTCTTGAAGGAGGGTGTGATTAGCCTGTTTGAATAATTCTGCAGGCTGGCTGGAACCTGACGCCCGCTACTATGTAGTAAGCAGGTAATGTGCCAGTCCTCTGAGGGAAGTGGTTCGGCTAGGGCACCTTATTCAAAGGAGTACAATGGGGCAGGGAATTTGCAGCTAATCCATTCAGCCCTCCTTGTTTTCCCCCAATGTCAGGGCACATATAATATTGAGCCTTAATTTTAGGTCTTATACCACACTTGACCCCTTGATGTCTTGACCTCTCTTGGCGATACTGATACTTCTAGAGTGTAGAACTGTTACTGGATGGAAGGTCTTGACTGCAAGTTGTCCACGTTTCTGGCTCGTTGAAGAAAGCATTAAACAAACTACACGAAGCAGCAAAAGAACGAAGCCACGAAAGAAGAAAGAAGCAACGAAACTGCAGAATTATTTAAGCAAAAGTCCACTCTACAGAGCCAGAGCAGGCTAGAGCAAGCGGCTCAAGGGCCCAGATTACAGTGTTCTTTAGAGTTTTTATTAAGCTAAAGAATTTGATAACACCCATAAGTGCCCTTTCGAGGCCTCCAATTGGTTACACACTATGAAGGACTGGCCCGTGGCCACTCAGAAGCTGAACTGGAGACTTCTATCTTGTTATCACAGGAGTGAGGATGTGGCTGCTTAACCTGGCCTAGAACTTGCTGCACCTGCTGTTCTTTTGCTTCCACCTTAACCCTTAGTTTATGCTAATTTTCTATTCTCCTGCCTCAGAAGTGCCTCCCTAGGAGGCCAAGCAGGCTCTTACCTGCTTCAGGTGAGCAGGTAACCAGGAGGGAGAGGACCACAGTTGCTATCATGTCTATGATTAGGGTTTGGAAACCTGTGCAGAGCCTTTGGCTCCACTTGGTATGGAATAGCCAAGAGAACAGATATGTGGTTTTCAGATCATCGTATGTCTTTGAATATTTGTGTAACCTTATGTATTACCATCAGTTTTTATTTGTTAGGTGTTATTCTTGCTCTTATTATTATTATTATTTTGATAGAGTCTCACTCTGTTGCCAGGCTGGAGTGCAGTGCTGCCGTATTGGCTCACTGCAACCTCTGTCTCTCAGGTTCAAGCGATTCTCCTGCCTCAGCCTCCCAAGTAGCTGAGAATACAGGCATGTGCCACCACACCCAGTTAATTTTTGTATTTTTAGTAGAAACGGGGTTTCACCATGTTGGCCAGGATGATCTCGATCTCTTGACTTCGTGATCCACCCAACTCAGCCTTCCAAAGTGCTGAGATTACAGGCATAAGACACCACGGCCAGCCAAAAAATTTTTTTGATAAAATAAAATATGTGAGTATAGGCCAGGTGCAGTGGCTTATGTCTGTAATCTCAGCATTTTGGGAGGCTGAGATAGGAGGATCACTTGAGGCCAGGAGTTCAAGACCAGCCTGGACAACACAGCAAGACCCCACCTCTAAAGAAAAAAAGCGTGTGTGTGTGTGTGTGTGTGTGTAATATGACATAAACAAGTGTGGGTATATCAGGCACTGTTCACCAGTTACTGATGCTGTATAACACACCACTCCAAACTTAGTAGTATAAGACAACCATTTTACTGTGCTCACTGATTCTGTGGGTTAGGCATTTAGATAGCTCACAGAAGAGTTGGTTTGCCTCTGCTCCTGATGTCTCTGGCCTCAACCAGGAGGATTCAAAGGCTGGGAGTAATCTGATGCCTGAGGGCTGCAAACCTATGAAGCCTGCTTTGCACACATATCTGGCACCTGCAGTGGGAGGACTCAAAGACTCGGACTAGTAGCCTCCCCACATGAGTTGGCTTCCTCACAGCATGGAGGCTCACAGCACTTGGACCTTCTTACATGATAGCCCAAGACTTCAAACACAGGAGTTTCAGCTAATGAGGTGAAGGCAGCCAGTGCCTCTTATGACTCAGCCTTGGGAGTCACACAGCATTGGTTACAAACAATAAACAAATCCAGATTCATAGGCAGAGGAGTTAGACTCCACCTCTTAAAGTGGGAATGACAAGATTCTAGAATAACACATGGGACAAGCCTATTGTTGCAACCATCTTTGGAAAATACAATCTGCAGCAATCACCTTTGGAAACTAGGAAACCAATGCAGTATTCTGAAACTCGTAATTCTGAAAACTAATGAATATGAATGGAAAGAATCAAGCATTTATCCTCCCTTTCTTACACATACTATCCTTTTGAGTAATCAGATCGTTGATGTGTGGGGATTTTATTTTTATAAAAGGATTCCAGTAATGGAAATTTCAGTAATGGAAATAAAAGGATTCCAGTAATGGCTGAAAGAGAGACACAATAAGAAAGTGATCATTTTGCAACTCCTAACAACATAACAAATCTAGGCAATGATCATGAATGAATGCATGACATTATGCAAAAGGCAATCACTTTACAATGGATAAATCACATTGATGACACTTAAGCCCAGTAACAAATCTGATCACAAAAACAGTGACAAGCAGACCTTGCCAAAATAATTGAACTTGAATTTGACCAAGACTCTAGAGCAGAGTTTCTCAACTCTGACACTATTTAGACTTTGGACCAGATAATTCTTTGGGATGGGAGGAGGCTGTCCTGTAAGGTATAGGATGTTTTGCAGCATCCTGGCCTCTAGCCAATAGGCGGCAGCAATACCATCCTTCCTTGCAGTTGTGACGACCAAAAATATCTCCAAACATTGCCAAATGTCTTCTAGAGGTAAAAACAAAAGCAAACAAACAAACAAAACCACAACTGGTTGAGAACCACTGCTCTAGTTAATGACCAGATATTTTAGAGAAAATATACAGCATCTAATTTGTTAATCAGTACCATGGGGGTGTATTCAAATGCAGTATGTGGGAACTCTACATGATCTGGTGTTTGATTTCTCCAAAATATAAATAGCAAGAAAAAAGGGAGGTCAATAGATTAAAAGATATATAAGAGCCGGCTGGGTGCGGGGGCTCAAGCTTTTAATGCCAGCACTTTGGAGGCCACGGCGGGCAGATCATCTGAGGTCAGGAAAAGTTCTTAAAAAAACTATAAGAAAAAGAACTTTAAGAAAAGTTCTTAAAAGAACTGTATTTCATACTGAAATATTTATAGATGAAATGTCTAGAATTTTCTCTAAAATAATTGAGTGGAAATGGAGATGAAACAAAACTGTCCATGTGTTAATTGTTAAGGCTGGGTTCACTGTACTAGGCTCTCTGCATGTATAATGTTGGAAGTATCCATAATAAAGAGCTTGAATTTTTAAAAAAATTACCTCCTTCCAAGTACCACTCAAATCAGTAAGCACTAATTTGGAAAGACGTCCATAAGGTCTTCCCTAGAAACACAAGCTAAAAAAAAAATTACATATAATTCTAGTAAATGCAAAAGGGAACAAAAGTCACTCAGTATATATGTGTGTGCATGTTTGAGCAAGGAGAGAGGTAAAGGAAACTTACCAGACTTTTAAAATAGATAACCTTGGGGAGTTGAGAATATAAAATAACAAGAAATATACATATATTTGTCTCTTCCTCTAGCTCCTGGTCTAGAGCTCCTTAAAACCCTTGGGTACTAGGAGGATCATCTGTTCTAATATCTGGTCTTTGACCCTAGTTCCTGACAGAGTTCTCAAATCCCTTGGGATTTCCTGGCTGATAGGAGCATCTTATGTTCTAATGAGGGGACTTCTTCGTGGGCTCCTGGATGGCCAAGGGATGTGATATGAGGGTTGGAACTTTCAGCTGAAGGTTGAGTTGACTAACAATGGCCAGTGATGTCATCAATCATGCCTATGTAATGAACCCTCCATGCAAATCCAAAAGGACTGGGTTCAGAGAGCTTCCAGATTGCTGAACACGTGGGGGTTCCTGGAGGATGATGTGCCGGGGAGAGAGCATTGAAGCCCAGTGTCACCTCCCACATACGTTGCCCTAGGTACTTCTTCATCGAAAACCTTTGTAATATCCTTTTTATTGCAAAAAAAGGATGCAATATGCTTTTTATTACTCTGTCACACCGGGACCTCTTTTGGACTCCTCTGGCTGGAAGGAAAGCATTTCTCATAATTTTTGCTCCCTGAACCTATCACACAGCTCTGAGATTTCCTTCCTTCCAAAGCCAGAAGATAAAGGAGGAAAATACCCCAGCAAACATGTGATCATCATGTCCATTCTTCACGTTTTTAACTCCCTTCACATCTGCCTGCTATTACTTGTATTTCTGAGTTTTCAGGTGGTTTCTTTTTGTATTCACTCTGTGGTGTTAGGTAGAAATCGGTGAGAGAGATGCTGAAATGTGCGTATCTCATCTTGGCCAGTAATAGAAGTCTGCCTTGTATATGTTATTGTACGTATGTGTATATATTAAGTTGTATATACACATATTAAATATATATACGTATGTTACATTTATATACACGTACATTTGTTTCCTCATGCAATTTGTCCCAGCAGAAGTAAAAACTCATATAAGTAAAAGAATATTTACAGAAGCATTATTTTTGGTGGCAAAAGTACTTTAATATCTTAAATGCTCGTATAATGGAAGATACTTTTACAAAGAATGAGTTAGCTCTTTATCTACTATAAAGATATCCTAATATCTTTATCGTAAAGATATCCTAATATCTTTATCCCTGAACTGATAACTGTGGCAGAGATCACGCCACTGCACTCCAGCCTGGGTGACAGAGCGAGACTCCCTCTAAAAAACAAACAAAAAAAGTTTGTGGGACCAATTTCAATCCAGTCCAGGGGAGCACACACTGGCGACCAACATCCCCCATCAGGCCCCTTCTGGGTCAAGAGAATGCGCCTGGAACAGACTGGGAAACTCCAGCAGGCAAAGTAAGGTGCCAGGAATAACGACACAGCCTGACACATTGTCCATGTTCCCTACACCTACCCCTCTCCCCACCACGCTTCCATCCAGCTCCAATTTTGCCCATTCCCCAGGAGCCTCAGATTGAAACCTTGCAAGGAAGAAGCCGATTCTCAAAGTCACAGGCTTAGGAATCTGAGCAAAAAAGAAAAATGAGCCCCTGCTCCCCCAACTCACCCTTACTCCCCTCAGCACTGCTGCCCTGCACCTGCCCCCTCCTCCATAATTTGAACTGTCCTCCCAGAAGCTGGAGAGCCGGCCCGCCTGTCAGGAAATAGAGGACCAGCATGCGGCAAATGCCTGGGGTAGGTAGGAGCAGACGGCGAGATTAGCGCAGGGATATAAGAAACAAGTGGCTCTCAGACCAAAGAAGATTCTGCGGGAGAGGGCACACTAGGCCTTCATAGGGGCGTGGCTGGACAGGAGCTCGCCAGGTACCGAAAGAATTGTCTGAGAAAAGCTGTGATCTGACCCGAAAGGCCCTTGGTTCCCACGGCAAGGCCTCAGCGTCTGGCAGTAACAGGCTCTATGCCCGGACTCTCTGGATCTGCAGGTCCCGCCTCCGCCAGCCTCTCACAGCCCAGAGGCACCTCCCGTTGGCGCCTGACGGACTGGTTAGGGCGGCTTTTCTTCCAGCTGTGACAGATCCAGCCTGAGGAGCGCTCCTGGGTCTTTCTTAGTTGTTTCTTTCCGCTCACCTGCCACTCAAAGCCACAACCCACTTGTACGCCACCGTGTGGGCACCTAAAAGCGACCGTCTAGATCTGAACCGCGCTGAGGGAATGGTCAGCTTCTCTCCCATTAGACGGCTTGGCCCGAAGGACCTAGCGACTGCCCAGACAAAAATTTCTTCTACATGCTGCATGTGTCTGTGGTCTCTAAGAGTCAAAACCAAACCCAAAAGAAAAAGACAACCCCGCCCCCGGCAAAAAAAAAAAAAACAAAAACAAAAACAACAACAACAACAAAAAACACCACCACCAACCCACCTTTCACGTGAGGAGTCCTTGAGAAGGGCCTCTCCAGCCAGAACCAGGTAAAGGAATCTGCGCGGTTGGCGGGACCCAGAACACACAGTGGCAGGGACTTGACAGCCACACTCTTATCCCATAGAATCTCCACCACTGACACACAGATCAGGATGTGTCACCCTGAGAGATGACACCACAGTTCTGGGCTTTCACAGATTGATTCCACACTCTCTCATTGATTCCATACACATCCCATCACTCACACCAGATTCCCTCATCGCTGACCCGACATACCCACAATCAGATTCCATGGACCTCATAACTATCCCAAAGACCACCCATCACTAATCTACAGACCCTCCTCTGTCACCCCAGGGACCTCACAGATTACCCATCCCTGATTCCAGGATCTATAGAACCTCATCTCTTACCCCCACAGACCTATTAATAAGAGAATACACTCATGGGAGACTGTGTTGACCACTTTACATATCCATTGTGTGTGTGTGTGTGTGTGTGTTGATTGATGGACTTAGGTAAACTTTAGCATTTTGGTAGGCAATGCGGTTTTTCAATGCCTTTTCTTTTTGTTTCTTTTTCTTGTACATCTTTAAAGGCCTTACTCCAGGCAGTGTGAATTGCAATTTACTAATGCCTATCCCTTATTGAGTCTTTCTCATGCATATTTGTTATTAATCATAATTCACAATTCTGATAACTCAGAGACACCAAAGACTCACATAAAAAGAATGGATGTGGGTTTTTATTTATTTATTTATTTTGATTTCTGTAGATTACAAAAGTCATTCATTTGTTTCAAGTCACGAAGTGTATGCTTTGTTTTCTAAAAAAAAAAATTCTAATTAAAAAAATTTTTTTAGACGTGGTCTCCTTCTTTCACCCACGATGGAGTGCCGTGGTATAATCATGGCCACCACAGCCTCGACCTCCTGGGCTCAAGAGATCCTCCCACCTCAACCTACCTAGTAGCTGAGACCACAGGCCTGCACCAATACGCCCACCTAATTATTGTTATTATTTTTTGTAGATGTGTGGGTCTCACTATGTTGCAGAGACAGATCTCAAACTCCTGGGCTCAACTGATATTCCCACCTTGGCCTCCCAAAGTGTTGAGATTATAGGTGTGAGCCACTGCACCCAGCTGATAAAATCTTTTTTTTTTTTTTTTTGAGACGGAGTCTCGCTCTGTCGCCCAGGCTGGAGTGCAGTGGCGCAGTCTCGGCTCACTGCAAGCTCCGCCTCCCGGGTTCACGCCATTCTCCTGCCTCAGCCTCTCCGAGTAGCTGGGACTACAGGCGCCCGCCACCAAGCCCGGCTAAGTTTTTGTATTCTTTTAGTAGAGACGGGGTTTCACCGTGGTCTCGATCTCCTGACCTTGTGATCCGCCCGCCTCGGCCTCCCAAAGTGCTGGGATTACAAGCGTGAGCCACCGCGCCTGGCCTTAAAATCTTAAAAAGAGTAAAATACTTTGGCACCTAATGGAAAATTTCCAGAGATGATGCATCAGAAATTAAGGTAGAATAAGATGGTCCTAGGGCATCTGAAACAACGGAAACTAAATCTTGGACCGGGCACGGTGGCTCATGCCTGCAATCTCAGAACTTTGGGAGGAAAAGGTAAGGGACTCACTTGAGGTCAGAAGTTCAAGAGCAGTCTAGCCAACATGGTGAAACACTGTCTTTACTAAAAATACAAAAATTAGCCTGGAGGTTGTAGTGAGCCGAGATCTGCCACTGCACTCCAGTCTGGGCAACAGAGGGAGACTCTGTCTCAAAAAAAAAAAAAAAAAAGAAGAAGAAGAAGAAGAAGAAGAAGTAGAAGAAACAAAACCTTGATTTATTCATCAAGTATAAAAATGTGGACTAGACTCTGGAGGAATAATACATAAAAAGACACAGGCACTATTTTTTTTGAAGTTTTATTGAGAAATATTAATAACATATCACAGAAGCCACCCATTGAAAGTGTAAAATTCAACGGTTTTCAGTATATTTGCACAGTTGTGCAAACATCACCACAAGTTTTAGATCATTTTCATTACCTCGAAGTAAACCCCATATCCCTCCATTTCCCCCCAACTCCGCTAACCCTGGGCCACCACAAATCTACTTTCTGTTTCTATGTATTCGTCTATTTTGGACATTTTATTTAAATGGAATTACATAACATGTGGTCTTTTGTGACTGGCTCCTTTCACTAAGCATCACATTTTCAAGGTTTACTCAATGTTGCATGTGCAGAGGGGGCACTTTACATAAGGATAAACCTGGGAGGGAGGTGCTTGTTGATTTTGAAACTTCACTCCAAAATTGTAAAAGGGAAATGATTGGTTTCAAATAGAGGAAAAACCTGTTCAAGCTAAAATCCTCCGTTTTCACCAGTTTGTAATGTGGGGTTTCGTTGCGAAGAATGGCAAGGTTTTTATGCATATTTTCTGCAAATTCTCCCTGTGTTTGGGGAACAGTCACAAAATGTGGAGGTATGGGTTTCTGGACTCTGTGGCTGGAGATTAGAGTCCACGAGAACTCAGATCCCAGGGTAGGCAGAGAGTAACAGTGCAAGAGTGCCAATAGAACCCTTTGAAATGGAAAATTTTAAATGCTCCCTCCCAAAGGAGTCCCAGATAACCACACGAAAGAGGAGTTTGCTGAGTCGGTCCGTTGCGATTGTCCAATAAGATGCAGACAGACTGGGAAAGAAGGAAGTTTATTTCTGCAACCGATTACATGGAGAAGGGCCAAGTAACTCACCAGACCAACTCAAAGTTACAAGTTTTTTTCTAGTGCTTATAGACATCTTAAGCTCCATGGTATGTGTGGGATTGCACCTACAAGCAGAAGTGTTGCATTCAATCAACATCTAATCTTTAACTAGGGTCTAGGGTATGGAAAGATTTCTCTAGAGTCTTGGAAAGTTTCTGAATCTTAAGACAGGCCGAGGTGAATGTGTAAGAATGCTATTATTATTCGATCAGACTTCAGGGTCTGAGAAGACCCAGGCAGGGTCTTAATGGGTTTGTTTTCGCGTTCCATCCCTGATACTCAGGCACCATTTTCTCCATTTCTTCAACGTTTAACTTATGCATTCATCAAAATTATAGTAAAAGGTTAGTGGAAACTGTTCTGGTTGCTAATGGAAACCTGGCCTGCCACACTGCGATCGGAACTAAAGCCCACTACAGAACACTGAAAATGCCTGCACTGACTTTACTGACAAGTCAATTAAATTACAGAAAAGCAAATTCAAGCTCCCTCCCCGCTCTGTCCTCCGGAATTGCTAGTTAGAAACGTGCACATTGTCCTAGGTTCAGTTTTGCAAAGACGGAGCCCGTCAGCGAAAGCATTTGTTTGATTTCATGCATTAATGTTTCCTTTGTCCATTTCCTTTATATTTATTTATTTGTTTATTTATTTTTTTGAGACGGAGTTTCGATCCTCTCGCCCAGGCTGGAGTGCAATGTCGCGGTCTCGGCTCACTGCAACCTCCGCCTCCTGGGTTCAAACGATTCTCTTGCCTCAGCCTCCCAAGTAGCTAGGATTACAGGCATGTGCCACCCCGCCCGGCTAATTTTTGTTTTTTTAGTAGAGATGGGGTTTCACCATGTTGCCCAGGATGGTCTTGAACTCCAGAGCTCAGGCAATCCACGCGCCTCGGCCTCCCAAAGTGCTGGGATTATAGGCGTGAGCCACCGCGTCCGGCCTATTTTATTTTAAGACGGAGTCTCGGCCAGACGCGGTGGCTCACGCCTGTAATCCCAGCACTTTGGGAGGCCGAGGTACGCGGATCACGAGGTCAGGAGATCGAGACCATCCTAGCTAACACGGTGAAACCCCGTCTCTACTAAAAATAGAAGAAATTAGCCGAGCGTGGTGGCGGGCGCCTGTAGTCCCAGCTACTCGGGAAGCTGAGGCAGGAGAATGGCGTGAACCTGGGAGGCGGAGCTTGCAGTGAGCCGAGATCGTGACACTGCACTCCAGCCTGGGCGACAGAGCGAGACTCTGTCTCAAAAAAACAAAAAACAAAAAACTGAGTCTCACTCAGTCGCCCAGGCTGGAGCGCAGGGGCGCGATCTCGGCTCACTGCAACCTCCGCCTCCCGCGTTCAAGCGATTCTTGTGCCTTCGCCTCCTGAGTAACTGGGATTACAGGCGCCCGCCACCGCGCCTGGCTAATTTTTGTATTTTTAGTACAGTCGGGGGTTTCGTCATGTTGGCGGCCGGACTGGTCTCGAACTCCTGACCTCAAGTGATCCGCCCGCCTCGGCCTCCCAAAGTGCTGGAACTACAGGCGTGAGCCACCGCGCCCGGCCCCATTTCCTTTTATTTTATTATTTTCAGACGAAGTTTCGGTCTTGCCGCCCAGGCTGGAGGGGAGTGGCGCGATCTCGGCTCACTGCAATCTCCACCTCCCGGGTTCAAACGATTCTTCTGCATCAGCCTCCGGAGTAGATGGGATTACAGGCGCACGCCACCACGCCCGGCTACATTTCCTTTATTTTATTTTTTATGATTTACTAACCTGGTATTTTTGTTTGTTTGTTTTGTTTGTTTTTGAGACGGAGTCTCGCTGTTGCCCATGCTGGAGTGCATTGGCGCGATCTCTGCTCACTGCAAGCTCCGCCTCCCAGGTTCACGCCATTCTCCTGCCTCAGCCTCTCTGAGTAGCTGGGACTACAGGCACCTGCCACCACACCCGGCTAATTTTTCGTATTTTCAGTAGAGATGGGGTTTCACCGTGGTCTCGATCTCCTGACCTCGTGATCTACCCACCTCGGCCTCCCAAAGTGCTGAGATTACAAGCGTAAGCCACCGCACCTGGCCATAACTGAGTTTATTACCCGCAGTTCCATCAGCCAAGTTTAGGGAACCATGAGAAGGGCCCATGAATGAAATTTTCACATACCTCTAGCCAAAATATAGTGTTTCCTTCCATCTTGAATATAGGCTGTAGACCCCTTGGGTATGGGGCATTATTATCAGTCAGACCACAGCAGTTTTTATGTCATCTGACAGCATCTCCAAATAGCCTTCATGGTTGTCACTGCTTCCCAATGACAATTCCAAATAACAGTTCCCAGTGATGACTTGCTACTTGCTATTGTTACTTAATGTGTTAAAGTGGCTGTTACATTTCATGCGCGTCCTTGTAAAGAGACCACCAAACAGGCTTTGTGTGAGCAATAAAGCTTTTAATCCCCTGGGTGCAGGCGGGCTGAGTCTGAAAAGAAAGTCAGCAAAGGCTGGTGATTATCATTAGTTCTTATAGGTTTTGGGATAGGTGGTGGAGTTAGGAGCAATGTTTTGGGGACAGGGGGTGGATCTCTCAAAGTACATTCTCAAGGGTAGGGAGAATTACAAAGAACCTTCTTAAGGGTCGGTGAGATTACAAAGTACATTGATCAGTTAGGGTGGGGCAGAAACAAATCACAATGGTGGAATGTCATCAGTTAAGGCTATTTTTACTTCTTTTGTGGATCCTCAGCCACCCCAGGCCATCTGGATGTACACGTGCAAGTCACAGGGGATGCGATGGCTTGGCCTGGGCTCAGAGGCCTGACATTTCAGACACTATGTCAGGAATTACACGAAAATTTAGTGGCTCAAACAATCATTTTATTATGTTTGTGGATACTCATGCTTATAGTCAGGATTTCAGATGTGGCACAAGGGTAGCCCACTTGTCTCTGTTCCATGATGTCTGGCCTCAGCACAGAAGGCTCAACAGCTGGGGTCTGGAACCATTTGGAGGCTTGTTCCTTCACATCTGATACCTGGCTTGGGATGTTGGAAGAGGGGGCTCAGCTGGGACTGAGTCCCTAAATGTAGTGTTTCCATATGGCCTTGACTTCCTTACAGCCTGGTGTGGGGAAAAGAAAGAGGGATCAGACTTACTGTGTCTGTGTAGAAAGAAGTAGACATAAGAGACTCCATTTTGTTCTGTACTAAGAAAAATTCTTCTGCCTTGAGATGCTGTTAATCTGTAACCCTACCCCCAACCCTGTGCTCACAGAAACGTGTGCTGTGTCAGGTCAAGGTTTAATGAATTTGGGGCTATGCAGGATGTGCTTTGTTAAACAAATACTTGAAGGCAGCACGCTTGTTAAAAGTCATCACCACTCCCTAATCTCAAGTACCCAGGAACACAAAACACTGTGTAAGGCCGCAGGGACCTCTGCCTAGGAAAGCCAGGTATTGTCCAAGGTTTCTCCCCTAGTGATAGTCTGAAATATGGCCCCGTGGGAAGGGAAAGACCTGACCGTCCCCCAGCCCGACACCTGTAAAGGGTCTGTGCTGAGGAGAATTAGTAAAAGAGGAAGGCCTCTTTGCACTTCAGATAAGAGGAAGGCATCTGTCTCCTGCTCCTCCCTGGGCAATGGAATGTCTCCGTGTAAAACCCGATTAACTGCTCTTTAATGCACGGAGATTTTTATGTATGTACACATCAAAGCACAGCACCTTTTTCTTAACCTTGTTTATGACACAGAGATAGTCACATGTTTTCCTGCTGACCCTCTCCCCACTATTACCCTATTGTGGCAGGATGTGGCAGGCCACATCCCCCTCTCCGAGATGGTAGAGATAATGATCAATAAATACGGAGGGAACTCAGAGACCAGTGCCGGTGCGAGTCCTCTGTATGCTGAGCGCCGGTCCCCTGGGCCCACTTTTCTTTCTCTATACTTTGTCTCTCTGTCTCTTTCTTTTCTCAGTTTCTAGTCCCACCCGACGAGAAACACCCTCAGCTGTGGAGGGGCAGGCTACCCTTTCACCTGGCAGCCTCAGGATAGTCAGAATTCTTAGGTGGCACAGGGCTCCAGGGCGGATGCTGAGTGGTCTTTTATGAGGTAGCACAGCAAATCCACCCAGGATCGGGGAGACAGGACATCGATTCTGCCTCTCAAAGGGAGGAGTGGCAAGAAACGTTGAGCCATTTTTTAAAACTACCACAGCAACATGCCTATTAATATGTCAGAAAAAATTAAAGCATCCTGATAGCTGCATTTCTAAGTAATTGGTCTCCTTTGAAATTCTATGAATTGTGTTTTTGGTAGTTTATGGCATTATTCTGAGGAGGGGGCAAAGACTCTCCCATATGTTAGAAAGGTCCTGCACAGAACAGGCTCATCCCCACCCACGTCCCCCAGTGTTTGAAATGCACAGTGTTTGCTGTGGTTTATTGGTTAGGGCAGGAGTTTCTCATTTAAATTGGCCTGTAACTTTTTTTTGGCATGATTTCCTTCTGTTTGTGCTGATATTCTCACCTCAATAGGAATCGGGAGCTTCTTTTGCTATTCTTCTGTTTTGGATGCATTGGAAGGTAAGTTTCCTTGTGAACCATATTTTGGACTCATTTTGTAGGCTTTGCCAAATGGCCTTTTTACCCTCCTATCTTGCATTTTCTTTGGATATTCTCATAGATTCTCAGGGATATTTTCATATTTTACTATTCATAAATTTGGAAGAGTGTTTACTTTCCTGAGTTTTCATTGTTAGGTAACAAGAGCACCCTAATGGCGCTGGTTCCAGGTTCTTCTTCCTCCCCAACACAGGCCCCCCAAAAGGAGCCAATCAGAGGTCACGCCTTCCCGCCTCAGCCTATACCCAGCCCCTCAGCCAACCAGCGACCCCCACGTAACGTCTGTAGGCATAAAAGACGGAGGCTGCAGAGCCTTCGCTCTTTTTCTTCTTCCGCTTCGGCTCTCCCTCGGACTCCTCCAATAAAGATCTCTTGACTGCAACTGGTGTGGCGTGGTCTGAGTCTGAGCCTACAGAGTCACCCTTTCACTATGTCTACTTCTTTCTACACAGACACAGTAACAATCTGATCTCTCTTTCTTTTCCCCACACATTCTTTCTTTTATACTGAGTATTCAGAATTTTTTAAAATGTGTTTTCCACTTACAGCATTTCTCAGGTTGGACTAGCCATCTTTCAAGTGCTCAGCAGCCACATGTGGCAAGTGGCTGCCTTATTGGACAGCACCGCTCTGGAGGGTGATTTTATGTACATCCCCACTGCTCTCTCTGCCTCCTTTATTCCCATCTACCCCACACCCCTGCAGTCTGTGACTATCGTGTCCCTCTCTCCTCTCTTCCTGTCTCGTGATCCTTTAATATGGAGAACTATTTCCAATTCCTTAACATCCTGCCCTGATTTTTTTCTGTCTTACATTCAAGGGTCACAGTTTTCCTCTCACCCTCATTTCAGTCTTTTCCCATAACATGTGACGTGCCTTTTTGTCTTGGTTGGGTATTTATTTGCAATACAAGAATGATTGTTTTCTTTGATACATTAGTGACTTACATACTTTTCATGTGTTTTCAGTACCTCTTTCTTGAAAGAATTTCAGATTAATTCTAAAGTTAAATTAGAAAGCTTTTTTTTTTTTTTTTGAGACAGAGTCTCGCTCTGTCGCCCAGACTGGAGTGCAGTGGTGCGATCTCATTTCACTACAAACTGCCTTCCAGATTCAAGTGATTCTCCTGCCTCAGCCTCCTGAGTAGCCAGGATTATGGATGTGCGCCACCATGCCTGGCTAATTTTTGTCTTTTTAGTAGAGACAGAGTTTTGCCATTTTGGCTAGCCTGGTCTTGAACTCTTGACCTCAAGTGATCTGTCCGCCTCAGCCTCCCAAAGTGCTGGGATTACAAGGGTGGGCCACCGTGCCCAACCTAGACAGCTTATTTTATTTTATTATTATAATTTTTTTTTTTGAGATGAAGTCTTGCTCTGTCTCCCAGGCTGGAGTACAATGGCACGTCTCGGATCCCTGCAACCTCTGCCTCCCGGGTTCAAGCAGTTCTCCCTGCCTCAGCCTCTCGAGTAGCTGGGATTACAGGTGCCCACCACTATGCCCAGCTAATTTTTGTATTTTTTGTAGAGACAGGGTTTCACCATGTTGGCCAGGCTGGTCTTGAACTCCTGACCTCAGTTGATCCACCCACCTCGGCCTCCCAAAATGTTGGTATTACAGGCGTGAGCCACTTTCCCTGCCAGAAAGCTTATTTCAAAAGGTGTGTATAGAGCCCCTTATATTTCTGCTTGATTTTTAAATAACATATTTAGGTCTATATATTTTAGGATGTAATATCTCACTGTGTGTTGCTTTGCATCATTGAACATTTTTGGTAATTATTTTTATTTTCTATATATTTTAGAGATTTCATTAAACTAATACAGAATTTCATATTCAGGGGCGGGCGTAGTGGCTCATACCTGTAATCCCAGCACTTTGGGAGGCCGAGGCGGGCAGATCACCTGAGGTCAGGGGGTTCGAGACCATCCTGGCCAACATGGCAAAACCCCGTCTCTACTAAAAATACAAAATTATTAGTGTAGTGGTGCAGGCCTGTAATCCCAGCTATTTGGGAGGCTGAGGCAGGAGAATCGCTTGAACCCGGGGCAGAGGTTGCAGTGAGCCGAGATCTTGCCACTTCACTCCAGCCTGGGCCACAGAGCAAAACTCCTTCTCAAAAAAAAAAAAAAAAAAAATCATATTCGCTCATATCAAAAATGAAAATTTATTTTTACAAATTTCTATGTGAGTGATAGAATTATTTTAATGTCGGAAAGGTTCATAAGAAATGGGTGTAGTAATTGTGTTCTTTCCTATGCTCGAATGGAAAATGATGAGGGAACACAATGTTAGAGTTGCAGTGAGAAGGGGTGGAAAGGCCAGGCGTGGTGGCTCCCACCTGTAATCCCAGCACTTTGGGAGGCCAAGGCGGGCAGATCACCTGAGGTCAGGAGTTCAAGACCAGCCTGACCAACATGGAGAAACCCCATCTTTACTAAAAATACAAAAGTAGCTGGGTGTGGTGGCACATGCCTGTAACCCCAGCTATTTGGGAGGCTGAGGCAGGAGAATCGCTTGAACTGGGAGGTAGAGATTGCAGTGAGCTGAGACTGCACCATTGCACTCCAGCCTAGTTAACAAAAGCGAAACTCTGTCTCAAAAAAAAAAAAAAAAGGGTGGAAAAGAGGGATTCCAGAGTGCCAGGCACACAGATTTTCTGGAAGGTTTACATGAGGACTGATGTGGTTTGAATGTGTTCCCCGAAGTTCATGTGTTGGAAACTCAACCCTTAATACAACAGTGTTGACCAGTGGAACCTTTAAGAGGTGATTAGGTCATGAAGGCTCTGCCCTCATGAATGGATTAAGGCAGAGTGGGTTAGATATCTTGGGAGGGGGTTCCTGATAAAAGGATGAGGTTGGCTTCCTTCCTTTCTGTCTTTCGCCTTTTCCTTCTCACATGTGGTCACTCTCTTGCCCTTCCACCTTCCACCATAGGACAACACACTGAGACCTTCACCACATGCAGGCCCCTCACTTTCCCAGTGTGCAGAACTGTAAACCAAGTGAACACTGCTTATATATAAATCACCCAGTCTGTGGTATTGTGTTACAGCAACACAAACAGACTAAGACAGGGACACTCAGTGGGCTCTTCTCTCTACTTGATGGAGCACTCCCTGCGTGGTGCCTTGTATTTGTAGACATGACGCTGTAAATGCTGTTTGAGTGTCTTGAAGGCTTTTATGTTTGAGGAGTTTATAGAGAAGCCCCTACAGGGTTCAGGTCCCTTCATCTGTTGCTTCTTTGCTCTTTAGTATCTCCCCTAACCTGGTGTTAAATTAGATCAGAGTGTGGTCCTTGGACCAATAGTATCAGTCTCACCTGAAAATCATGCTGGAAATAGATTCACAGGCTACTCCCCAGAATACTGAAGCAGAAACTCTAGGAGTGAGACCCAACAATCTGTGTTTAACAAGCCCCCAGGTGAGTCTGATGCACACAGAAATGTGAGCTGCTGTATTAGCTGGTGTTGAGTTCATGCCACCGAATCACTGACACACACGTCTGCTCACTGCTTGGTCTTTGCACAGGCCCCTGGATCCTCCTGGAATCCCCAATCCCTGTTGCTCCCTCGGGGAGTTTTCTAGTCCCTCTTACTTGAAGCATGTCTTTCAGAGCCCCACACCACCCAGCTTGGGTATCTGGTGAATTCTGTGGTCTGCATGTCCATGTTTGTGACATTCTGGGAAGGGTGGCCCAGGCTGTAATTTGCCATCTACTCCTGCAGGCTATAAATGATAGTATTCAGAAGGGAGGGGAGATGCTGTGTGCATGTTCTGAAGGGTTTCCCACTAAATGGAGAGACTGACCCTCTCCATAACTATTTGATTTTTACTTTATCTCCTCGTTGACTTCACAGTGTAAGTGCAGTTTGTCTCTACTGGGTGATGCATGCATATAAATGTTTATGTGAACATATGAAGTCTGCATGTGTGGGTGAACTCTCCACATCATGTCATTTATTGTCCATCATTACATGTCTTTGGTTTCTAGCACATTCCTCTACCTTATTTTCTGTCATTGTACCTACTTCTACCTGAACACGTATTAAATATCTTATTAAAAATCCACAAATATTATGTTTCCTTGGTGGTTTTTTTCCCCTCACATCGGGCCCTCCTCTTCAGTGGACTTCAGTGTGGTACCCGCAGGTCTCAGGCCTTTTGGGAAGTTCCAGCTTTTCCTGGATGCTTTCTCTGTCTGGCCAGCTCAAGCTGGAGCAGTGGGTGTTGGTGCCATCCTGTGGCTATAGGTGATAAACCAGGCTGTGTTTTGACCCCTAGTCTTGAATCCTGGAGTTCTCACGTGGGTGGATTTAAATGCTGTGTCTTTCTAAGGGCAGATTGTGCCCATTTTCCTTCTCTCCCTTTCAAGGGGCTGTTTCCTGTGTTTATTGACTTACCATTAAAAAAAAATTATATATATTGATGAATTAGATTGTACTCCATAAATTGTATATGTTTGAAAAATAATATTTTTTCAGATTTTTATCTTTTAAATTGTATATATTTACGGGGTACAAAATGATGTTATGATTTTTCAATACAGTGTGGAATGATTAAGTCAAATTATCCTATCCATTACCTCAAATACTTGACTTTTTTTTTGTGATGAGTATGCTGTTTATCACTTTCACTCATCAGCTCCTGCTGTCTTCCATGCTAGAGACAGGAAAGGCTCCACGCTTGACTTTCCCTCCTGTTTTCTTAGCCACTGTCAACCCTTGAATGTACCCTCCAGGGTTGTCTGTCACATTTTACACCTAGCCTGATCCTTGTGCACCCACCTTCCTCCCAGGGACTGTCCTTAGGGAGTGACTTTATGCATAGACTTAACGTGCTCATCCTGCCTCCTTCATCCCTACAAGCCCCCATCTCAGCCCCATCTGATTATTTCTTCCCTCTCTCATTTCCTGTTATGCTGTTGGTTTTCTAACCTGAAGGGTAACTGCTTACTCCTTAGTTTTCTGCCTTAATTTCTAAGTCATAGGCTACTTTCAGGCTAAAAGTTTTCCTCCAGCCATGGTTTTAGTCTCATTCTGTAAGTCTTGGTTTTTAGTTTTATTCATTTGAAATTAATCTTTAATAACTTTTTTGACTCATTGGTGACAGAGTAATTCCCTGTCTTCCCACCACACCACCCTCTGTCCCCAAGATTCTGGAAGTTTGTTCTTCCCCTTTTGTGATCATTTTTACTTAAAACTTTGAGTTTTTCAAATTAGAAGTTTCTTCTATAAATGTATATAGAGCTTGGTCAGGCGCAGTGGCTCATGCCTATAATCCCAGCACTTTGGGAGGCTGAGGCGGGCGGATCACGAGGTCAGGAGATCGAGACCATCCTGGCTAACACGGTGAAACCCCATCTCTACTAAAAATACAAAAAAATTAGCCGGGCGAGGTGGCGGGCGCCTGTAGTCCCAGCTACTCGGGAGGTTGAGGCAGGAGAATGGCGTGAACCCGGGAGGCGGAGCTTGCAGTGAGCCGAGATGATGGCGCCACTGCACTCCAGCCTGGGCGACAGAGTGAGACTCTGTCTCAAAAAAAAAAAAAAAAAAAAGGAAAAAAAAGTATATAGAGCTAATAACTCCTTGCTTTTTCTTTTCTTTTTTTTTTTTTTTTTGAGACAGAGTCTTGCTCTTGTTGCCAAGGCTGGAGTGCAATGGCACGATCTTGGCTCACTGCAACCTCTGCCTCCCGGGTTCAAGCGATTCTCCTGCCTCACCCTCCCGAGTAGCTGGGATTACAGGCACTGGCCACCACGCCCAGCTAATTTTTGTATTTTTAATAGACATGGGGTTTCGCCATGTTGGCTAGGCTGGTCTCGAACTCCGGACCTCACGTGATCCGCCCACCTTGGCCTCCCAAAGTGCTGGGATTAAGGCATGAGCCACCATGCCTGGCCAACTTATTGCTTTTTTTTGCCACTACTTTTAAGCTGATACATTTGGAACTGAGGTAGCCTCATTCCACAGGTTTAGATCTGAAATATTTTAACTATTGCTTCTTCCAGTGTATTTTCTGGTTTGCAGGCCAGTTTCTTCTTTAACTCATCAGTGACACAGTGGTTTGTATGGCTTTTAATTTCAAAGAATATTTTTTCAATTTGCTTTTTTTTTTTTTGCTGATTTTTATCTATGTTCATTTTAACTAGACATGTTCCCTAGATGGGCATGACTAGATTTTTTTTCCCCACTGCGTTTATAATTTAGATGGATTTTCAGATCTCAAGCCAGTTAAGAGTGTGGAAAATAGGACTCCTTAAAGCACAGATATGACAAGTGGTTCAGATTTACAAGGGTAACTCAGGTGAGAGTGTATCATTGTACTTGGCACACAGCACTCAGTAACTATCACCTTTGATTTAAATGAATGCAGCTGTAAATGCTTTCCTAGGTGTCTTGTTGATGTTTGTTAATTTCTGTAGAGTTTGATTCTGCTCCTTTCACTGTTTATCACTTGACCCTTATCACTTGACCTGCTGTTACATTATGTTTGATTTATTACACATACCCATCAGCCTGGGTCTCTCTTTACTCCCTTTGTACACCTACATCTAAACATAGGGATTTGGATTATCTCAGGATCCCACATCCTCACTGTACCCCCACCCCCACCACTACCATATCTTTCTTAAGTTTTCTAGTCCCTCCTTTTCATTTGTGCTCCTTAAAGCCCAGCTCCATGCCTGACTTTGGTTCCCACTGAGTTCTGTTACAAGCATTCTACATTTATAGATATTAAATCTTTGGCCAGGTCATTTACCTGGGCTGGAATAGGGCTCTCGGCTGATCCTCCTTCCTAAACACCCACCCAATGGGAGAGGCTGATACTCAACATGCAAACCTTGTTTTTTACTTTTCCAGGCAAAGGGATGTTGGAAGACATTCTGGAGGGGGTGGGGTGTGAAGATTTACAAATAATCTTTGAATATCTGCTTCATGGTAGGTCTTGGAGGTGCCTTGTGGGTGTGGCTTTGGAGGGATGGTTACGAGGAAATTGTGGATATTAAAGAAGTCAGGAAAGGAAAAGATCACTCACTCACAATTCAACAATTCAGAGAAAGCTCCTAAGGGACTTTCTGGCTGCTTGATGCCCAGAAGCGAGGCCCTCACTTCTGTAAATGCTGGGGACTGTGGATACATAATTTAAAGGGTCACCAAAAAAACTCAGTAATCAAGATAAACAATATTTTAATGTAATATCTTTAAAAATAAAATCAATTCAAAAAGAAAACACCCCTGTTGAACAAAACGGTCAGACTTATGCCTCCTTTCCAACACCGCCCCACCTCCACCCCACCCTCCGGAAGTTTCCTCCAAGCCGCACCTGTTCCCCAGCCTCCAATAAAAACCTCGGGAATTTCCCGATCAAGCTTCGGATCCTCACCACCACCAGGGGGTCTTTTGCTGTTCACCCCAAGTTCAGTCTGCATCCCCTAAAATCCTAGGGACACGCGACCAGTCTCCCCCATCTCCATTCCGGGAGTTTGCCCAAACCAATCCCGCTCTCCCCGAAAATAGCCTTGGGGTTCCCTGTCCTGGTACAGCCTCCTACTCTAGGGGAGAAAGGGCCCGTGTCGCCTCCAAACTGGGAGTTCCCGCAGAGCCTCGTCTCTCCCTGAGCCGCTTCTGTCCCGACCTGGCACCTGCTCGGGGAAAGGCGCATCAGGGCAGAGACTTAAGTAGTGAGCTCAGCTCACCTGCACCGTGAAGCTCAGCGCACATTGGCCACCCGCAGAGCGCCGGTACCACATTTTCCAGAATCCTTCGGCAGTCCAGCGATGCCTTCGCGGTCAGCAGATCTCAATGGCTCACAGAGAAACTTGTCAACGTCACTTGGGCTTCTTAACGGTGGGCTCGTAAACTTGGTTGTGTGCGCTGTGCAGATGTCAGAGGCACCCTGTGTGGTGGGCAAAGCCGACTTCTCCGCCTCTGTAGCTCGGAAACTACAATCCCCAGAAGCCTCTGCGGTCACTTCCGCTCCCCTCCCTATCCTCCTTCAGTGTGTAGCGTTGACGTCAGAGACACTTCCGGTCTGTGGGGGCGGCGGCTTAAGCTTGTTGGGACCCGGGGAGCCTTCCCTCTTCAGGTCTTCCCCACACCTCTGCACCTTGTTACCTGACCTTCGGCTTCAGGATCCGCTGCGTGCACCCGCGTTCCGTGAGTGCCCTATAGGCAGTCAGCATGCCCCTTTGCGTGTCCCTGTGTTACTCACGGGGACGCAGGCTGGGAGCTACAGAGCTGTCTCAGAACTAGGGCGCTCTCCTGTGGGCACCTCCAGGCCATTTTCCTTTCATTCGAGCCCACAGGGTTAGAGACAAACCCTCACTCCGTTGCTTGGGGACAAGGGCTTCACTCCCTGTCCCGAGCTTGCGGCTGAGCTTGAGGGTGCTGGGTCATCCTGGCCCCCCTCTGGATGGGAATTGGCTGCCCTGGTGATTTCTGTGACATCCCCGACCCCAACTGTGGGGCTCTGGAGCGGACTGCGCTTCACCTCGTGGGGAGGGAGTTTCCACCTAGGCCACTCTTATTTCTCTTCACATCCCCAGATCTGTCTTCTGAGACTTTGCCCTTCTCCAGGAAGAGCATTCAGGAGACCAGGAAAATGGCCACAGGGCTCCTGAGAGCCAAAAAAGAGGTGAGAATTACCTGTAATTCCATCTTGGCTGTCAACAGAATGGGTCCCATTACCTTTTCTTGTCCTGGAGGCTGCCTTGTTGGTATTGGACAAAGTCATTCCTAGTCCTAGTCATTCCTAGTCCATAGAACAAGGAGGAGCTTGATATAGTCTTGTAGAGCATCCGATTCTGTCGCTGTTTAGGGCGCCACTTGTAACCTGCACAGACCTGGTGGACTGAGCAAAAGGAATAAAAGACAAGAGACAAGAAAGTATTATTTGGAAGAAGGGGTCAGGGGGCACCTTGTCTCTAGTGGACAAGGGCCCTGAGCTTTACACAACCCTCCCGTATTTATTGGTAAAACAGATAACGAGAAAGGGGGGATGATTGTCAGGTAATTGTCAGTTGGCCGTTTGGTTCGCAGTTGTGAGACTATCCTTCGAACAATAGGCGCTAGATTTCCTGGTAGATAACTTCAAGGAGCCCGGCGCCAGGCAGTGATGGCCCTCGCAAACCTTTTGGTGGCAGGCGCAGTGTGCGTTTGCTCACATCCTGCATTCATGATAAACAGTTTGCCGTTTAATCATATAACCTCCAGTGGAATGCTGAGTTGGTCACGATCCCTTTGGTCTTTTCAGCTCCCAACATAGTCTGACCTGAATTTTACCTTTGAGTTCATTCCTAGTCCTGGAAGAGTGCCTCATTCTAACAGGAGTCTTCCCTCAGCGTTCCTTTCTGCTCCATCCTTACCGCAGTCACTCATGAAGTAGTTAATTGTGAACAACACATATGGAGCAGTTTAAATAAAAGTAAAGACACATACATGCGTAATTGTTCGGTGATGTGGATGAAGGGCAGGGACAGCACAGATGCCTATGATTTCAAATGGTTGGGGAGGCCTCCTAGAAGTAGGGCTGCCTCAGTTGCCCCTGACTGGTTTGGTAAGTTGGAGATTAGGGGGAAGGCATTCCAGTGGGAGGCGGCAAGGAAGCATAGTTAGTTTCAGAGGCTGGACTCTTGCTACAGTGTGGAAGGATTACGGTGGCCAGTGGACTTGCTTAAGGTTGATTTTTTTTTTTTGAGAAGGAGTCACTCTGTCATCCAGGCTGGAGTGCAGTGGCGCCATCTCTACTCACTGCAAGCTCTGCCTCCCAGGTTCACGCCATTCTTCTGCCTCAGCCTCCCGCGTAGCTGGGACTACAGGCGCTTGCCACCATGCCCGGCTAATTTTTTGTATTTTTAGTAGAGACGGGGTTTCACCGTGTTAGCCAGAATGGTCTCGATCTCCTGACCTCGTGATCCACCCACCTTGGCCTCCCAAAGTGCTGGGATTACAGGTGAGATTACACTACACCCGGCTACCTATGCATATTTAAAAATCAACCTTGGCCAGGCGTGGTGGCTCACGCCTGTAATCCCAGCACTTTGGGAGTCTGAGGCCGGCGGATCACGAGGTCAGGAGATCGAGACTATCCTGGCTGACATGGTGAAACCCTGTCTCTACTAAAAATACAAGAAATTAGCCGGGTGTGGTGGCATGTGCCAGTAGTCCCAGCTACTCAGGAGGCTGAGGCAGGAGAATCGCTTGAACCTGGGAAGCAGAGGTTGCAGTGAGCTGAGATCGCGCCACTGCACTCCAGCCCGGGCAACAGAGCGAGACTCCATCTCAAAATAAATAAATAAATAAATATGCATACGTGAAGATACCGACTAGCTAGTCACACATAGAACAAGGAGAATTTTTATATAGTCTGACCTGAATTTTACATTTGAGAGCACTTTCAGCTTCTGGCAATTGGGACATTTCACCCAAAATTCCAGATTCCCTGCTTCTCTGAAAATAAATCTGCCCTAAGTCTGCACTGTTCTTTGGTATCAGACAATTTGAGCCGAACAACGTCTTTATCATTTGGACGTGACCTTCAGAGTCTATCAGCTGCACTTTCTACAGTGTCCTTTATACTGAGGTTGAAACCATTGACTACCTGACATTTCACCCCTCTCTCGTTTTTATTACCTACCTGACCCCTGAAGGGTTTGCCTTTTCCACCTCTCAGTCTGGGTGGGGACAAATCAGAAAATGCTGAGTGCCAGGCTGAGCAGGGTAGACTTTGTCTTTGAGTAAGCTGAGTTTTGAAGGAGGTTAAGAAGGGATTTGCCATAAGGAAGTCAATGGTATGTGGGAAATAGTGATTGACTGTGTACAAGGACTTAAGGGGAAGCGTTCTTTTTTTTTTTTTTTTTTTTGAGACGGAGTCTCGCTCTGTCACCCAGACTGGAGTGCAGTGGCGCGATCTTGGCTCACTGCAAGCTCCGCCTCCCAGGTTCATGCCATTCTCCTGCCTCAGCCTCTCCGAGTAGCTGGGACTACAAGTGCCCGCCACCACGCCCGGCTAATTTTTTTATATTTTTAGCAGAGACGGGGTTTCACCGTGTTAGCCAGGATGGTCTTGATCTCCTGACCTTGTGATCCGCCCGCCTCGGCCTCCCAAAGTGCTGGGATTACAGGCGTGAGCCACCGCGCCCGGCCTTTTTTTTTTTGAGACTGAGTCTCGCCTTGTCGCCCGGGCTGGTGCGATCTCAGCTCACTGCAACCTCCACCTCCCAGGTTCAAGTGATTCTCCTGTCCCAGCGTCCCAAATAGCTAGGATTACAGGTGGCGCCACCAGGCCCAGCTAATCTTTTGTATCTTTAGTAGAGACGGGATTTCACCATGTTCGCCAGGCTGGTCTCGAACTCCTGACCTGGTGGTCTGCCTGCCTCGGACTCCTACTAAAGTGCTGGGATTACAGGCATGAGCCACAGCACCCGGCCGAGGGGAAGCTTTCTAACCCCTGGGATTGGTGTCGATGATGCCCCTGACTTAATTGAATGCAATTAACATTTATTAAGCACCAACACAGTTGCCAGGCTGGTTAACCATCATTTTTGATATGGGTTAACTTGGTTATTTCAGATTTGCCTTGACTATCCTTATCAAGAACTCTGAGTGGAATTTAGACAGGAAAAGAGATTTCTTAATTCTGGACTCCAGTGGTGGGGATTATGCATTCCTGGATGTTATCAGAGCAACACTGAGAATTCTGTTTCTCATTTCTAAAATAGTTAATTCATTTGAGAGTGTTAATACCAGGAATACATAAGAAATCCAATTCAGGACATTTCCCAAGGTAACATTGAATATTTTTTGTGTGTACTTTCTCTTTTCTTTGAGACAGAGTCATGCTCTGTTACCCAGGCTGGAGTGCAGTGGCACGATCTTGGCTTACTGCAGTCTCCACCTCCTGGGTTCAAGCGATTCTCTTGCCTCAGCCTCCCGAGTAGCTGGGATTACAGGTGGGTGCCACCACCCCGGCTAATTTTTATATTTTTAGTAGAGATGGGGTTTTGTCATGTTGGCCAGGCTGGTTTCAAACTCCTGACCTCAGGTGATCCACCACCGACCTCTGCCTCCCAAAGTGCTGGGATTACAGGCATGAGCCACCGCACCCAGACTTTTTGTGTGTACTTTCTTCACTACTCCCAGTGTTACCAGGGAAGCATTCTTTCTGATTGGCTGGGAAAAGTTTGTGGTAGCTGACTTTTCCTGTGCCACCTCCTTCATTCTCAGTAGGTCCACCCGGAACTGCATCCTGTATATAAACAACATGTTCTTCAATGTAGCTTTTTAACACAGTATTTACTCAGGAAAAATTAAAGGGCATGAGCATTTAAATAGTTGTTGAAGATGAAACATGTTCTTCAATGTAGCTTTTTAACACAGTATTTACTCAGAAAAATTAAAGGTCATGAGCATTTAAATAGTTGTTTAAGATGAAACCTCTGTGCCTCTCATGCCTAGCACACATGAAATGTGTGGTGCATGAAGGAATCACAACCTTAAGTAAATGATATGAAGTTACTAAGTAACAAAGGAGTTTCTGTTGTTTGCTTTGGTTTGTTATTTTGGGCATGTGATTAATCACATATTTCAGGGGCATTGGGTAGAATTTCCAGATACTCTTGATATGCATGACATCTGAATTATACAAAATAATCAAAGCAGGACTATCTTAGAACATTAGGTATTACTGCCAAGGACCTTTGCCTGAGAGGATAAATTAAAGTTTGTGTTAAATTTGTAACAATGAGATGAACTGGCAGGCACATTATGTTATTTTTTTCTTAGCATTTTTCCTTTTCCTTGGTGCCATACAACAAACTTGAGTGTCTGCTATGTGCAGAACACTCAGTAGATTACAGTTAATGATGGGTAAAACACAGCCTGCACACTCAGGAGTCTTCCATTTTATTTTAAGATTCCTTTCTCATTGGGATTTAATTTACTTTTGTGTGCATACACACCCCTACAAACATATTTTGACAGGCCCTAATGGTAAAATCATAATGGAGTAAAGTTACTGGCAGTGTATCTACTCAGCTCTATTTTTAAAGGTGTAGGAACAGCCAACACTTATCCCACTGAAAATAATTTCCATAATAATCCATTGACTCCTGTTTCCAATATTTAACTGTTGCAAATAATACTTCTATGATCAGCTTTGTACATGAAATTCTTATATAGGTTTTTATTCTCATACAAAATATGACAAGGTGAATAGACATGACTGTTTTGAAGCATTGGGCACCCACACCAGTTGGAGATTTGAACCCTGCCAGTTTTTTTTTTTTTTTTTTTTGAGACAGAGTCTCGCTCTGTCACTGTCCCACTGTGTCAGGCTGGGATGCAGTGGTGCGATCAATCTCGCCTCACTGCAACTTCTGCCTCCCAGGTTCGAGCAATTCTCTTGCCTCAGCCTCTTGAGTAGCTGGGATTACAGGTGCCTGCCACCACACCAGGCTAATTTTTGTATTTTTAGTAGAGACAGGTTTTCACCATATTAGCCAGGCTGGTCTCAAACTCGTGACCTCAAGTGATCCACCTGCCTTGGCCTCCGAAAGTGCTGGAATTACAGGCATGAGCACCACAACTGGCCCTGAACCCTGCCAGTTCTAAAGAATTTGAACTTCCAATTATTTCTTTCTTTTCTGAGACTCCCTTCTTCACCATGTGTTGCTTTATACTGTGTAATTTTTATTTTATTTTATTCGTTTATTATTATTATTTTTTTGAGATGGAGTTTCATTCTTGTTGCCCAGGCTGGAGTGGAATGGCATGATCTCAGCTCACTGTAACCTCCGCCTTCCAGGTTCAAGTGATTCTCCTGCCTCAGCCTCCCAAGTAGCTGGAATTACAGGCATGCGCCACCATGCCCAGTTCATTTTGTATTTTTAGGAGAGATGGGGTTTCACCATGTTGGTCAGATTGGTCTTGAACTCCTGACCTCAGGTGATCCACCCGCCTCCGCCTCCCAAAGTGCTGGGATTACAGGTGTGAGCCACCATGCCCAGCTCTACTGTACAACTTTTATTTGCTTTTATTTTCATTATTACACTGTACAGATTTTGATTACCGGGGTAGACCTGCCAACTCAGATCTCTTTCTTCTCTCACATGAAAGCTCACATAGTGTCCTGATTTGTTTCCAAATGTTGACATGGTCCTTTGCCACCCACTACATGTTTCTGTAATCCTCATTTTCCCCAACATAGCAGTAACATCACTTTTCAGAAACCTTTAGTGCCTCATTTCAGTGTCTTAGATATTTAGGATGGTCTTCATTTCAAATATTGTATCCTGTTGCCTGAAGTCATGTTCTGATTATTCAGTCTGAAAGTGTGTTTATTGTTACCACAGGGGAGTCATCTTATGTGTACTTTTTTTTTTTTTTTTTTTTTGAGACGGAGTCTGGCCCTGTCGCCCAGGCTGGAGTGCATTGTCGTGATCTCAGCTCACTGCAAGCTCTGCCTCCCGGGTTCACGCCATTCTCCTGCCTCAGCCTCCCGAGTAGCTGGGACTACAGGTGCCCGCGACCACGCCCGGCTGATTTTTTGTATTTTTAGTAGAGATGGGGTTTCACCGTGTCAGCCAGGATGGTCTCTACCTCCTGACCTCGTGATCCACCCACCTCGGCCTCCCAAAGTGCTGGGATTACAGGCATGAGCCACTGCGTCTGGCCTTGTATACTTTTAACTTAGATACATTTACTTTTTATCCACTCAGCTGAAAGAAGAGGAGAAAAATAAAAGTAGGTCAGGTCAGTCTGTTCCCTTTCCCGTTTAATGAATTCATGCCCAGGAGTGAGTGAGAAATGGGAGGACTGAATCTGCTGCTCTCCAAGACTAGCTTAGGAGTTTCTGACCTAATGGGCATCCCAGCAAGCCAACGGTCACGTCAGTCCCCAAGTATTTTTCATATAACGTGATCCCTCTATCAGTGTATCAGCATTTGCTGTATAATAAACAATCCTAAACATCAGTGGCTTACAACAAAATCACTTATTAGCACATAATTTGGTAGGTTCATATTTTGGGCTGGGCGCAGGTAGGTTTTGCAGATTTTACCTGGTCTTGTCATTTTGTTGCAGTCGGCTGGCATTTTGACCAGGGCTGGAGGACTATACATGTGTGACAGTTAGGAAGCTGGTTGGCTTGGGTGCCTAGTTTCTTCTTGGTTCTCTTCCATGTGGGCTTGGGCTTGGGCTTGGTCAAATGGTCTTGGTTTCTATACGCAGGAAGAGAGGACAGCCCCAATTAACAAGTACTTTTAACGTTTTGGCTTTTGTCATGTTCACTGATGTCCTTTTGGCCAAAGGAAGTCACGTGGCCAAGTCCAGAGTCATCATAGAAGGGGATAACATAAGGGAGTAGATACAGGGAGAGATGATTTATTGGTCCCAATGATTCATACCCTTACCATGTGCAAGATAAACTCACCCCCCTCCCAAGATCCCCAAAAGTTTCATCTTGATTCAAAAGTCCAGTATCTTATGTGTAACAGTCTGGATGTGGCTAAAGCTTCTTCACTGGATCCTTTTTGAGTCAGATACCTGTATACTAAAAAGGCAAGTCATTTGTTTCCCTCCACCCCAAACATTCCCTACCTAACATACAGTGGTGAGAGAGAGACACTGCAGTAGATGCTCCCATTCAGAAAGGACAGGAATTAGGCATGGAGGAGGCCTCTTCATTTTGAACTGTTTCAGATCCTTTGGACTTCCTTGAAAGCACTATGGGTTTCCCATGTACCAGATTTGGGACTGCTCTATTAAACAAAAGCTGAAATCACAGTCAGATAGGCCTTACATCTTTGGCAAGGTGTCGGTGCTGTGGGACAATGCCCATAAGAATCTCAGAAGCCTTTTTGTCCAGCTTGGAGACTCCACTAGGCATCCCCTTAACACTTCAGAGGTGCTAAACTTTGGGTCTTTTGGCCAAACTTTTGATTCGAACTTTACTCTGAGTTTATTTTTTTATTTTGATACATGTGCCGGCTGGAGAGACTGAAGATGTAAAATAATTTTATTTCCAAGCTAGCAAGTCCTGACTTGTCTATATTTCCTCTAAATTACGCTTGCAAGCTGTATAATTGCTTCTTCAGCTCTTCTGTTTCTGGACATTATTATATGTCACTAGAAACATCCAACTGATTTTTTTTTTTTTTTTGGGATGGAGTTTCGCTCTTGTTGCCCAGGCTGGAATGCAATGGAGCGATATTGGCTCACTGCAACCTCCACCTCCCAGGTTCAAGTGATTCTCCTGCCTCAGCCTCCCGAGTAGCTGGGATTACGGGCATGCGCCACCATACCTGGGTAATTTTGTATTTTTGGTAGAGACGGGGTTTCTCCATGTTGGTCAGGCTGGTCTCAAACTCCTGACCTTGGGTGATCTGCCCGCCTCGGCCTCCCAAAGTGTTGGGATTACAAATGTGAGCCACTGAGCCTGGCCCAGCTGAAACTTTTAACAGGCTTTTTGGAGATCTCTTTAGCTAGATCCAAAAATTCATCAGGTATATTTTCTGTTTTCCAAGTTCATGCAGGCAATAGCTTTGCTAATATATAATACTAGTTGCTTTGTTCAAGCTGCCATATCAGTTTCCTCACTCCTTTTCCAGTCCCCACTAGCAGTTTGTTTACTGCCTTTCCAGCCTGTGCTAATAGTTTTCCTGGATGCTTTCCAAGCCTCTGCCCATGTCCTGCTCCCAAAGCTAATGCCACATGTTTTAGGTATTTTGTTATGGCAGCACTTCACTTAGTGGCCTAAAGAACATAGTGGCTTAGGCCTGGTGCAGTGGCTCTCGCCTGTAATCCCAGCACTTTGGGAGGCCGAGGCGGGCGGATCACGAGGTCAGGAGTTCGAGACCAGCCTGGCCAACATAGTGAAACCCCGTCTCTACTAAAAATACAAAAATTAGCCGGGTGTGGTGATACACACCTGTAGTCCCAGCTACTTGGGAGGCTGAGGCGGGAGTGGGAGAATTGCTTGAACCCGGGAGGCAGAGGTTGCAGTGAGCCAAGACCACGCCATTGCACTCCAGCCCAGGTGACAGAGTGAGACTCTGTCTCAAAACAAAACAAAACAAAAACAAAAAAACAAACTTAGTGGCTTAAAATGAAATCATTTTTTCAAAATCCTGTGGGTCAGCAAGTAGGCCCAGCATGGCTGGGCTGATCCTCTTGGCATCCTCGTGTGGCTGTAGTTAGCTGGCAGCTCAGCTAGAGCTGGATGGTCTCAACCTGTCTGGTGGTTGACAGCTTGGTTGGCTGGGATGCTTCAATTCCTGGTTCTTCTCCATGTAGCCTCTTCAGCAGGCAAGCTCAGGTTATTCACATGGTGGTCTCAAGGTTTCTTGCACAGAGAGAAAGCCAGCCCTGAACTCAGATGCCTTTCAAACGTCTGCTTGCATCATGTTTGCTGATGTCCCACTGGATAAAGCAAGTCCCATGGCCAAGCCCAGGGTTAGTTTAGGAGGAGACTGCATGAAGGGTAGAAACAGGGAGGCATGATTCACTGGGGCCATCACTGTACCCATCCACTGGTTAGATACAATGCTTTTGGCCTCAAGCAACAGTAAACCTAATTTAGGCTGTTCTAAACAATAAGTAACTTAGCCTATATAAAAAGAAGTTCACAGAGAGGGTGCACTTTGGGGTTGGTCCTTCTGCCCCATAAGCTTCCCAAGGTCTGGGGTTCTTTCATCTCTGCAGTCTACCCTGTTCTCTACAGTGTCAGCCTCATCCAGGCTGGTTCCCCTCAAAGCCATAGGATGTCTGCCAATAGCAACTTTGTTTAATTCTCACAATGGCCCTATAAGGTAAGTACTGTTATAATATCAATTTTATAGGAAATTGAGACACAGATATTAAGATATTGACGCAAAGTCATAGGGGAGGGAGGAGAGAGGGGACTGTAATTTGAACACAGTTTGTCTCCAGAGTTTGTGCTTTTAGCCACTGAGTAGTTGTTAAAGTTTAGTGTGCATCAGAATTACTTGGAAGCCTTGTTCAAACATTGCTGGGCTCCCCCCGCAATTTCTGATTCAGTAGCCCTAGGATGGAGACTTGAGAATTTTTATTTCTAACAAGTTCCCAGGGGATGCTGGTGCTGCAGTTTCAGGAACCACACATTGAGCCAGTGCACTAAGCCCTGCTGCCTCTTTTGGGTAATCTGTGCCCATGTTTCTGAGCAGCAGGAAAAGTGCTGACTTCCTGTGACTCTATCTTACAAATGAAGAAGTCTTTTGCTAGAATCCTACAGTAAGGCTTCTTGTGGCCTATTGGTTACCATTCATTTTTCATATATTTATTTTTCAGCTGGCAAGCAGATGAATTAACTTCCCCCAAGCTTCTAGCTGTGTTTCTACTCAGTGGGAGAGATTTGGAGTGAATCATGAGGGTCAGCCACACAGTGTTTACAATGCTCCCTACATGCATGGTTCACAGACAAACCATGAGTTGTTCTGGGGCTGGAGGAATAACCGGTTGTGTTAAATGTGTTAAAGTAACATTAATTGCTCTGTAATGTAGCTCCTTCATGGGAGATTTTCAAGGGATGTATGTGTGTATGTTCTGAGAAGGGATTGTAAAAGCAAATCACAACAGGGACTAGGCAGATACCTGAATAGTCTTTTTCTCTCCAGTGTTTAATGATGAACAGTTTCAGACATATGGAAAAAACCAGGAAGCCTTGTACATTGAACACTCACATACCCACCACCTAGATTCAACAGTGAGTACCTCCTTCTCATGAACTTTTCCTGATCCTCAGTCCTACAGTGACCTCTCCCTCTTGAAATTACTCTGACCCAGTGATTCACAACCATCACACTACTTTTAGGAGCCTTTGAAAGTACAAAAGCCCCATCCCTTGGTTTTATGGATTTGCAGTGGGACTCGAGAATCCATAATTTAAAACACCACCCAGGTAGCTCTAAACTATAGCCAGAGAGAGATGAGGTGTGACAACCAAAGCCCTCACTCATCTGTGCTCTTTTCTTATGATTAAGTGCATTGGGACTGGCTGGGTTTGGGGACAGCTATCAATATAACTGGGTGTAGGTAGAGTCTTAAGGCCATTTCATAGTCCAGCCAGTGTAGAATAGTGGAGCTGGTAGGGGGCAGGAAATGTAGGGAGAGTTCCCTGGGAAGGGTACAGTGTGGAATTAGTTTTAGAGACACAATGTCATACCCTCAAGGAGTGATGGAGGCATTCTGAGAAGGGGGTGCAAAATCAAAGAGACAAGGCATGTACCTAAATGAATGACGCTGGTGAGGCAGTCTCCAATAGTATATTGCGGCTGATAGACCCCCAGCATGAGTCACCATCAGCCAACTGTGGTCCTATAGCAGTGCAAAGCCCAGGGTGGTCAGATTTATGGATTTTTAACAGAACCCATAGATTGAGATTTTCATATGAAGTCTTCCAACATTTAATTAATATAAACACAAATTTTAAAGCAGTATATGGGTCAAATTAAACCCCTCTGTGGACTGCAGATTGTACCTAAAGAGAATAAGTGTTGGGCAGGGAAGAATCCCAGTGCCAGATTTCCAGACTCATTTGGAAATCTCACCGAACTTCCGTGCCAAGGACGGTTATATATTCCTGTCCTCCAAAGTACGGCTTTGTAGGTAGCAGTGGTTCGTTTGAAACTTTGTTGCTTGTCTAATAATAAATCATTTTCGGTTATTTAAAAATATTTGACTGCTAAGTGTTTATAGATTCTGTTGTAGACACCAGGGCAATCACAGTGATCCAGCCATGCACATGGAACTGATGTCTTAGTGGGAAGTCAGAAAATAGAAATGAATATCACGTATTATCTTAGAGTTAAGGGAACACAGTAAAGCAGGAGAGGGGAATGAAACCCACGTGAGGGCATGGAATTTTACATAGAACGGCCAGGGACTGCACCGGGCATTTTGTCTGAGCCCTTCACGGTAATCCTAATCCTCACCACAATGCTGTGAGATAAGCACGGTTATTTTTAGTTTGCAGGAGAAACTGACGTGCTGAGCAGCTAATTCAGTGCCTGAGGTTACACTAGTTGGGGACAGAGATGGGTTCCAAATCCAGATAGTGTGGTTTGAATCCACACTCTTCATCACCACCCACTTTCCCTCCTTAGGCCTGAGCAGGCACGTGTCAGCATTTGGTAGAGGAAGGAGGGAGTCCTGCTGTAGGAACTATATATATTGGTGAGTTATTTGCCCCCAAGCTCCAGAGGCACCACTGCTTCAAGTAGACCAAATACTGAGACCAAGCAGTCTCAGAAAATTTTCAAACTCAGCAAGATGATTCTTTACTATTTAGTTGTACTTGTGTGGTGACTTCTTCTCCCTGCCTAGTTTTAAAACTCCTTCTAGGTAAGGGCTTTGGTTTTGTTTGCTTTTATCCTCCCTAGCAGCTAGCCTGGGATATTGACAGTAAGTAATAGGTGCATAAATGATGCTGGCTGGGCAGAGATAGGAGAATAATGGTCTTTCACCCCTTGGTGCCAAGGTCACAATCCAAAGTAGGGTCTAGAAATCTTTCCTACTTCCCTCAGGGAAGCCTTTTGACCTCTCATTCTTTTATTTTATTTTATTTTTTTGAGACAGAATTTTGCTCTTGTTGCCCAGGCTGGAGTGTAATGGCACAATCTCGGCTCACCGCAAGTAACTGGGATTACAGGCATGCGCCACCATGCCTGGCTAATTTTGTATTTTTAGTAGAGACGGGGTTTCTCCACGTTGGTCAGGCTGATCTCGAACTTTCAACTTTAGGTGATCAGCCAACCTCGGCCTCCCAGAATGCTGGGATTACAGGTATGAGCCACCGGGCCTGGCCTTGACCTCTCATTCTAAACTGTGGGAGGGAAAGACAGGCTCCTGGATGAGCAGAGGTGTGTTTTGTGTTAAAGGCATTCGTGGCATTCAGGGATGTGGCTGTGGACTTCACCCAGGAGGAGTGGAGGTTGTTGAGCCCTGCTCAGAGGACCCTGCACAGGGAGGTGATGCTGGAGACTTATAACCATCTGGTCTCACTGGGTAAGAATGGCCTCTCTTGGCACTTAAAGTCTGCCCTACCGAGTATTTTCCACTCATCGTGAGGAAGGGCTACCTGCAGAGCACCTTTCCTTTAGAGTTGAGCTTAAAAACAATTTACCTTTTTCCTCTGGGTAAATCTGGATTTAGTAGAATTGAAAGCAGATAGATTGATTTCTTCATGTTATGGATGACACTACATTTCCAGGCCTGTTTCCCAAGGCTTGTGCTCTCTCTTTATTTTGCTTCGAACCCAGGAAATTTTTCATCCACCAAGTGTTCATAATATGCTGTCGTTCTGATTGGAGTCACCTTTCCTTAGTCAACCCTTCTACTTCAGAGAGAGAACTATTCATAGGTCTTTTTTATCCTCTGGGTTTCCTCACCCATTTCAGCTCTGAGTTCTAGAATGCCCTCTTGAGCCCATAACCAACAATGTCCTCATTTTCTTCCCTATGAATAGAAATTCCGTCTTCTAAACCAAAACTCATTGCTCAGCTGGAGCGAGGGGAAAAGCCCTGGAGAGAGGAGAGAAAATGTCCACTGGACCTCTGTCCAGGTGAGTGTGAGTGTGAGTGTGGGGCAGACGGGATAATCTACAGCTTGGCAGATAGGGAAGGAGGAGGCATCTCTCAGATACTGGGAAGAAGCTCTTCTCCAGGTCTCCTAAGACAAGAGAAAGGTTGCCTAACATGGTCTTCCTTCCAGAACATAATCTTCAGTTGAGGGAGGGACTTCCCTGGTTCCCTTGTCTCTTACCTACACTAGGAAGCCTCCCTTCCTCACCTGTCTTCTCCGTAATGCTTCGTCTTTCCTCATTCACTGTCTTCTTTCTCACCTGATCTTAAAAATTGCATCTACCCCATGAATGTTAAGTCTACGACACTTCTAGATACTTTCTAGCTACTCTTATGCTAAGATTAATTGATTATCTCCACCTCTCCAATTCCCATAATTTATTACACAATACTTAAGCTATGACTAATAATAAAATACATACTCATGTGCCAATGGCCCAGCTTAAGAAATAAAAAATTACCTAAACAGTCGAAACACCCATTTCCCCTTCCCTGATGGTATCCTCTACCCATCCCTCCAATGGAATTGTTTTTCAATATTAGGGATTTATAATTCTCATGCATGGCTTTATTCTTTCCTTCATATGTATGAATCGCTAAATCATCTATATTGTTGTTTGGCATATTTTAAAACTTTATATCAATGTCATCATATTATGCATACCCTTCTGTACTTTGTTTTCTTCACTGAGACTAATTTTGTACTATGTTGATATGTGTAGCTCTGCTTCATTCATTTTTGTGGGTATATAATATTGTATTTTATGCATAATTATACAATTCATTTATCCTTTCCATTTTTGTTGGACAGTTACATTTTTAACAGTGTATTCTTTCGACCAATTAAAGAATGCTGCTGTGAACCTTCTCATAGATATATCCTTGGGCACATAAGCACCCGTTTATCTAGGATATGTACCTAGGAATAGGACAGCTGAGTAAAAGAATATGCACCTGGTCAATCTGACAAGGTAATGCCAAACTATTCTCCGAAGTTGTTGTATTAGTGTTCTAGGGCTGCCACAACAAAGTACCACAAACTGAGTGGCTTAAACAACAGAAGTTTATTTTCTCACAGTTCTGGAGGCTAGGAGTAGAGATCAAGGTGTTGGTAGGGTTGGTTCCTATTGAGGGCTGTGAGGAAGAATCTGTCCCATGCCTCTCCTCTAGCTTCTGGAGGTTTGCTGGCAATCCCTGGTGTGGAGGAGCAGAGTCCCAGTCTCTGCCTTCATCTTCATATAGCATTCTCCCTGTGTGCGTGTCTCTGTGTCCAAATTTTCCTTGTTTGTAAGGACATTGTTCATATTGGATTAGGGCCCACTCTAATGACCTCATCTTACTAATTACATCTGCAACAACCCTGTTTCCAAATAAGTTCATCTTTTGAGATATTAGGTGTTTGGACTCTAATATGTCATTTTTGGGGAAACAGAATTCAACTTATAGCAATTGCTTACACTCACATAGCATTTTATTGCATGAGGATTCTAGTTGCCCTGCATCCTTCCTAATACTTTGTGTGGTCAGACTTTAGGTTTTCATCATCTTTTGGGTATGAATGGCCTCTCATAGTAGTTGTAATTTGATTAGTCTTGAGTTTGAGCATCTTTTTATATGTTCATTCCTTGACTGGCCTTGGTGTTTGCTCTTGTGAAGCCTTTTCAATTCTTTTGCCCCTTTTCTTCTTGTTGATTTGAATTTGAATTTTTAAAAATAAATCATTGAGATGAACTCTTTATCAGATGTTCCAATCTGTGGCCTACCTACTTGCTTTTTTTATTTTTTTATTGAGATGGAGTCTTGCCCTGTCACCTAGCCAGGAGTGCAGTGGCATGATCTCGGCTCACTGCAACCTCCGCCTCCTGAGTTCAAGCAATTCTCCTGTCTCAGCCTCCCGAATAGCTGGGACTATAGGCGTGTGCCACCACGCCTGGCTAATTTTCGTATTTTTAGTAGAGACGGGGTTTCACCACGTTGGCCAGGCTGGTCTTGAACTGCTGACCTCAAGTGATCCACCTGCCTTGGCCTCCCAAAATGCTGGGATTGCAGACGTTAGCCACCACGCTTTTTTTTTTTTTTTTTTTTTTTTTTGATGCGGAGTCTCGCTGTGTCGCCAGGCTGGAGTGCAGTGGCGCAATCTCGGCTCACTGCAACCTCTACCTCCCGGGTTCAAGCAATTCTCCTGCCTCAGCTTCCTGGGTAGCTGGGACTACATGTGTGCCACCACACCCGGCTAATTTTTTGTATTTTTAGTGTTAGCCATGATGATCTCCATCTCCTGACCTCATGATCCGCCCACCTCAGCCTCCCAAAGTGCTGGCATTACAGGCGTGAGCCACCACGCCTGGTGCTCTGCTGGCTCTTTAAACTGTCTGAAATAATTTGTCTCAATTTATAAAAATAATACAGAAAGTTTCCATTTACTCTTCACCCGGCTTTCCCCAATGATAATATCTTATGTAACCACAGTACATTTCAAAACCAGGTAACTGATATTGGTACAGTACTATTAAGTAAACTAAAGACTTTATTCAGATTCAGATTTCATCAGTTTTTGCATGTACTCTTTTTTTTAATTGTTGCTCTATAGTAGTATAAAATTTCATTACATAAATAAGATTTATTTAGATAAGATTTATGTAGCCACCATCACCACAATAAAGATCTAGAACTCTTCTATCACTACAAAGAAAACTCCCCTGTGCTATCTCCCCTCCAGTCTTAACCCCTGGCAACTACTGATCTGTTCCCCATCACTGTAATTCTTTTTTCTTTTCTTTTCTTTTTTTTTTTTTTTTTTGAGACAGAGTTTTGTTCTTGTCGCCCAGGCTGGAGTGCAGTGGCGCAATCTTGGCTTACTGCAATCTCGGCTCACTGCAACCTCGGCATCCTGGGTTCAAGCGATTCTCCTGCCTCAGCCTCCTGAGTAGCTGGGACTAGAGGCATGTGCCACCATGCCTGGCTAATTTTGTATTTTTAGTAGAGACGGAGTTTCACCATGTTGGCCAACCTAGTCTCGAACTCCTGACCTCAGGTAATCCACCCACCTCGGCCTCCCAGAGTGCTGGGATTACAGGTGTGAACCACTTGTGCCCAGCCTCAAATTTTATTTCTACTAAAATATATAGTTATTCTTATGCTCTATTTCTTCATGTGTCAGTCTTTTAAATTTGTGTATTCTAATTAATTTGTCCACTTAACCTCAGCAGTTAAATTTGTTGGCATAATGTTCATAATATTCCCAAATTTCTTTTAAAGTCTGTATATTTCTGTAGTAGTGCTTCCTCTTTCATTCCCCATATTGTGATTTAAAACATTTTGGGAGTATTTTATCTAAAGGTTTATTAATTTTATGGATTTTTGCAAAGAATCAACTTTTGGTTTCATTGATCTTCTGTATTATTAATCTGTATCCCATTTAAGTGATTTTTATTTGTATCTTTTTCTGCATTCTACTTTCTTTGGGTTTAATTTCCTCTTCTTCCTACTTCCTGAGGTAGAAGCTTAGGTCATTGGTATAGACCTTCTTTTCTAATACAATCACATATATATCTGTACGTTTTTTTCTAAGCCTTGCTTTAGCTGAATCCTACAACTTTTGGTGTGTTGCATTTTCATTATCATTTAGTTCATAATATTTTCTAATTTTTCTTATTTTTTAACCTATTGGTTGTTTAGAAGTGAGCTGCTTAATTTCCAGATATTCAGGTATTTTCTAAATGTTTTATTTTTATTGGTTTTCAATTTAATTGTATTTTGTTGAGAGGATGTATTCTATATATTTTCAATCTTTCAAAATCTGTTGAGATTAATTTTATGGCACAGCATATGATCTATTTTTGTGAACATCCTATGAGCTCTTAAAAGGAGTGTGTATTCTGCAGTTGTTGAGGGTACTATCCTATAAATGTCAGTTAGGTCATGTTAGTAATATTGTTCAGATAATTGATATCCTTACTGAGTTTTTGTCTTATTTTTCTATCCATTACTGCAAAGGTGTGTTAACATATCATTGTGGATTAGTCTGTGTCTCTGCAGTGATCTCTAAGGTTTTGATTCATACAGTTAGTGATTTTGCTATGAGGCACATGTACATTAATAATTATTACGTCTTCTTATTGACCTTTTTATCATTATGGAATTTCCTCCTTTGTTTTTAGCAATACCCCTTGTCTTGAGGTCTGTTATCTGATATTAATATAGCTACTCCAGCCTTTTTTTTTTTTTTTTTTGAGACAGAGTTTTGCTTTTGTTGCCCAGGCTGGAGCACAATGGCACGTTCTCAGGCGTGGCTCGGAGATGCCACGACCAAACACCTCTTAAAGGCCTCCTGGCTTCAAGTGATTCTCCTGCTTCAGCCTCCTGAGTATCTGGGATTACAGGTGCCCACTACCACACCTGGCTAATTTTTTTTGTATTTTTAGTAGAGACAAGATTTCACCATGTTGGCCAGGCTGGTCTCGAACTCCTGGCCTCAGGTGATCCACCTGCCTCTGCCTCCCAAAGTACTGGGATTACAGACATGAGACACTACGTCTGGCCCATTCCAGCTTTTTAATATTTACTCTTTCCATGGCATACCTTTGTCCCATTCTTTATATTTCAATCTTTTTACTTGCGTCTTTGTATTTAAAATAATTCTCTTATAGACAGCATATATTTGATTTTTTTCTTCTTTATCCAGTTTGCCAATCTCTACATTTTGTTGGAGTATTGAATGCATTAGCACTCAGATGTTATTGTTGATAAGTGAGGTTATTTCTACTTTTGCCAGATTTTTCTTTGTTTTCTCTAATGTGTTTTTACTTGCTCTGTTTTCTTTAGCCTACTTTTGTTTTAATGTTTTAATAAAATACTTTTTAGATTCTTTTTTCTTTTTTTTTTTTGAGACATAGTCTCACTGTGTCACCCAGACTGGAGTGCAGTGGTGAGATCTTGGCTCAGTCATCCTCTGCCTCCTGGGTTCAAGGGATTCTCCTACCTCAGCTTCCCTAGTAGCTGGGACTAGAAACGCGCGCTACTACGCCCATCTAATTTTTGTATTGTCAGTAGAGATGGGATTTCACCATGTTGGCCAGGCTGGTCTCGAACTCCTGACCTCAAGTGATCTGCCTGCCTTAGCCTCCCAAAGTGTTCAGATTACAGGCATGAGCCACCGCGCCTGGCTCCTTTTTAGATCTTCATGTTAATTTCTCTCAGCTATCTAGCTATGTATCTGCCTTGTGTGTGTTTATGACTTTTTCAGGGTTTACAATGTGTATTTTTAACTTAAGCCAATTAGAGTTATTGTTTGTTTAAGGTAATGTAAGACTCTCACAAGAGTATTTTACATTCCCCTCATCTTTAGTGCTGTTGTCATATTCATTATTTCTGTAAACATCCTAAACCCAATACTACAGTGTTAAAATTTTTAAGCCATCGTATAGTAATACGTATTTTAAAAGAAATTAAGGTAAATATATGTAGAAATATGTGTATGTGCTTTATATCTGTCACATTTCTTATGCTCTTCACTCCTTAATGTAGTTATAAGTTGCCATCTGATACCATTTTCCTTCATCCTGAAAGACTTCCTTTAACATTTAGTACAGTTACCTGGCATTGGATTTTCCATTTTAATCTGAAAAGATTATTTTCTCTCCAGTTTGTGAAAATTAACTGGAGATAGAATCGCTGGTTAACATATTTTTCTCCTGCATTGCAGTGTCTTCTGGCTTTCATAGTTTTATAATTTTTGTTGAGTAATTATTGTTCTTTTGTATTTTGATCTTCTCTGCTGTCTTCAAGATTTTCTTGTTATCTTTGGCCTTTAACAGTTTGACTGTGATGTTTCTATGAGTCGTTTTCTTTGTGTTTCTACTTCTTGAGCATTATGAAGCTTCTTGGCTCTCTAAGTTATATTTTCTACTCACTGTGAGAAATACTTGGCTATTATTTCAGTATTTTTCCTGTCCCTTTTACTCTTTCCTCTCATTCTAGGACTCCCAATTGACCTGTATATTGGACTGCCGGAAATGTGTTTCTGAAGATTCATATTATCTCATAAGCTTCTGTTCATTTTTCTTCAATCTTTTTTCTCTCTTTTTTGAGGGGTGGGTGGATATAGGTAATTTCTATTCTTTTATTTTCAAATTCACTAATCTTTCCTCTTTTTCTGTTTGCTATTAAACCTGTCTAGTGAATTTTTAAATTTCAGTTATTGTTTTTTCTTTCCCCCTCCCCTCCCCTCCCCTCCTCTCCTCTCCCCTCCTCTCCCCTTCTCTTGTTTCTGTGGGTATTAGGAGTGCTCTCAGGCAAGAAAGCCACAAACAAAATTATTACCACTTTCTGTTGCAATTTTTTGAGCATAAACTCTTCCCCATCTTCTGGCTGGTTATGTATATTTTCCAGTGCCTTTGAATAGTTATTTGTTACATTTTATCTAGTCTTATTATTTTCTGCTGCAGGGTTCTTGTGACCATTTCAGTCTGCTGGCATTTTCGTTAGTGGGCTTCCTCATACTTATTTTTGAATTGATTTTTAGAAATTGCTTCAAAATTACAGAATATTTGCAAAAATAAAAATGGTAGAATAAATATATATGGTGCAGTGAGTTGGATGTGGTTTGTCCCCACCACAACTCATGGTGAAATTTAATTGCCAATTTAACAGTATTGAAAGGTAGTGGGGCCTTTAAGAGGTGTTTGGTTGTGGCATCTCTGCCCTCTCGAATGGCTTATGCAGACTGGGTTAGTTCTTTTGGACTGGGTTGGTTCTCGTGAGATCAAGTTGTTATAAAACAAGGCTTCCTCTGATGTTTGGCCTCTTTGCATGCACTTGCTTTCCCTACCTCTTTCTGCTGTGATTTGAAGTAGCATGAGACCATCACCAAATGGGCTACCATCCAACCTCCAGAATTGTGAGCCAAATAAACTTTTTTGTAAATTACCCAGTCTCAGGTATTCTGTTATAGCAATACAAAACAGATTAAGACATATGGCATATACGTTATTATATAAATGGCATCATAAAATGACCTACTATTTTACTTAGTTTGCTTTATCATTTATTCATGTGCTCTTTTGCATGCATGCCCTTCCTCCCTCCTTCCCCTTTCTCAGTACATATGTATGTATGTGTATATGTATATGTATGTTCATATGTAAGTGTTTGTTTTGTTTTTGTCTCTGTTTTTGTTTTTTGAGACAGAGTCTCGCTCTGTCACCCAGGCTGGAGTGCAGTAGCACGATCTCGGCTCACTGCAACCTCCGCCTCCTGGGTTCAAGCGATTCTCCTGCCTCAGCCTCCCAAGTAGCTGGGATTACAGGTGCACGCCACCATGCCTGGCTAATTTTTGTGTTTTTAGTAGAGACAGGGTTTCACCGTGTTAGTCAGGCCGGTCTTGAACACCTGACCTCGTGATCTGCCCACCTTGGTCTCCCAAAGTGCTGGGATTACAGGCGTGAGCCACCGCACCCGGCCTGTAAGTGTTTGTTTCTGTAAGTTTTCTAAGAATGTCAATATTGTCTCATATAACCACAGTGTGGTTATCAACCTCAGTAAACTTAACTTTGATACAGTCATTTTGCCTGTTATCTACCATTTGTATTACAATTTTGTCAACATATAGAATAATATGGTTTTTTACTTTCCAGAACATAATCCAGTCCAAGGTTAGTTAGTTCATTTTCATGTCATGTCTATTTACCTTCCCTTAATTATTATTAAGGGAAGGGAATTATTATTTCAATAATCTTTCTCTGTCTTTTATGACGTTGACATTTCATTTGTTTATTTAATTTTAGATTCAGAGTGTACATGTGCAGGTTTGTTACGTGGGTATATTATGTAATGCTGGGGTTTGGGGCTTGTATTGAACCTATCACCCAAATAGTTTACATAGTACCTGATAGGTAGTTTTTCAGCCCTTACCTCCATACTTTTTCCCCTGTTTTGGAGTCCCCAGTGTCTATTATTTCCATCTTTATGTCCATGTGTACCCATTGTTTAGCTCCTACTTGTGAGAACATAGGTTATTTGATTTTCTGTTTCTGCATTGATTCACTTAGGATGATGGCCTCTAGCTGCATCCGTGTTGCTGCAGAGGACATGATTTCATTCTTTTTTATGGCTGCATAGTATTTCATGGTGTGTGTGTACCACATTTTTTTTATCCAATCCACTATTGATGGGCATATACAATGATTCCATGACTTTGCTATTGGGAATAGTGCTGTGATAAACATATGAGTGCAGGTGTCTTTTGGTAGAACAATTTATTTTCCCAGTCTTGGGATTGTTGGATTGAATGGTAGTTCTATTTTTAGTTCTTTGAGAAATTTCCATACTGTTTGCCATAGAGGTAGAACTAATTTACATGACCACCAACAATATATAATCATTCCCTGTTCTGTGCATCCTCACCAGCATCTGTTTTTTTTTTTTTTTTAACTTTTTAATAATAGCCATTCTGACTGATGTGAGATGGCCTGTCTTGTTGTGAGTTTTCTTTTCTCATCCTTCACTGGTACCAAGATCTCTTTGTGGTTTTAATTTGTATTTCTCTGATGATTAGTGATTTTGAGCATTTTTTTATGTTTGCTGGCTGTTTGTATACCTTCTTTTGAGAAGTATCTGTTTATGTCCTTTGCTCACTTTTTAATGGGGTTATTTGGGTTTTTGTTGTTAATTTGCTTAAGTTCCTTATGATTCTGGATATTAGTCCTTTGTAAGATGCATAGTTCGCAAATGCTTTCTCCCATTCTGTAGGTTTTCTTTTTACTCTGTTGATTGTTTCTTTTACAGTGCAGAAGCTCTTTTGCTTAATTAAATCGTATTTGTCAATTTTTGTTTTTGTTACAGTTGCTTTTGAGGACTTAGTCATAAGTTATTTGCCTCGGCCAATGTCCAGAGAAGTTTTTCCTGGTTTTCCTTTAGGAATTTTGTAGTTTGAGGTCTTACATTTAAGTCTTTCATCCATCTTGAGTTGATTTGTGTATATGAGAGGGAAGGGTCCAGTTTCATTCTCTTGCATGTGGCTGGACAGTTTTCCCAGCACCATTTATTGAATAGGGTGTCCTTTCCCCATTGTTTATTTCTGTCAACTTTCTCATAGATCAGTTGGTAGTAGGTGTGTGGTTTTATTTCTGGGTTCTCTGTTCTGTTCCATAGATCTATATGTCTATTTTTGTACTTACACCATGCTGTTTCAGTTAATATAGCCTTGTAGTATAGTTTGAAGTCAGGTAATGTGATATATTTCCAGCTTTGTTCTTTTTGCTTAGGATTGCTTTGGCTAGTCAGGCTTTGTTGGTCCCATATGAATTTTAGAATTGTTTTTTCTGTTACAATGACAAATGATGTTGGTAATTTGATAGGAATTGCATTGAATCTGTAGATTGCTTTGGGCAGTATCATCATTTTAACTATATATTGATTCTTAACAATCTATGAGCATAGAATGTTTTTCCCTTTGTGTCATCTGTGATTTCTTTCATCAGTGTTTTGTAGTTCTCCTCTCAGAGACCTTTCACCTCCTTGGTTTGATGTATTCTTAGGCATTTTGTATATGTTTACATTCGTGTGGCTATTGTAAATGGGATCTTGTTCTTTTTTTTTTTTTTTTTTTTTTTGAGACGGAGTCTCTCTCTTTCACCCAGGCTGGAGTGCAGTGGCGCGATCTCGGCTCACTGCAGGCTCCGCCCCCCGGGGTTCACGCTATTCTCCTGCCTCAGCCTCCCGCGTAGCTGGGACTACAGGCGCCTGCCACCTCGCCCGGCTAATTTTTTGTATTTTTAGTAGAGACGGGGTTTCACCGTGTTAGCCAGGATGGTCTCAATCTCCTGACCTCGTAATCCGCCCGCCTCGGCCTCCCAAAGTGCTGGGATTACAGGCGTGAGCCACTGCGCCCGGCCGGGATCTTGTTCTTTATTTGGCTCTAAGCTTGAATGTTACTGGTGTATAGAAATGCTATTGATTTTTGTACATTGATTTTGTATCCTGGAACTTTACTGAATTTTTTTTTTTAAATCAGGTTTAGGAGTCTTTTGGAGGGACCTTTAGGGTTTTCTAGGTATAGGATTATTTTCTAGGTATAGGATTTTCTAGGTAAAGGATTCTTAGTGAACAGAGATAATTTGACTCCCTCTTTTCCTATTTGGATGCCTTTTATTTCTCTGTCTTGCATGATTGCTCTCTCTAGGACTTCCAGTACTAAGTTGAATACGAGTGGTGACAGCAGACATCCTTGTCTTGTTCCACTTCTTAGGGTGAATGGTTTCAGCTTTTGCCCATTCGGTATGAAGTTGGCTGTAGGTTTGTCACAGATAACTCTTCTTATTTTGAGGTATGTCCCTTTGATGCCTAGTTCGTTGAAGATTTTTATCATGAAGGGATGTTGGATTTTATCTGATGCTTTTTTTACATCTATTAAGATGATCTTTTTTTTTTTTTTTTTTGAGATGGAGTCTCGCTCTGTCGCCCAGGCTGGAGGGCAGTGGTGCGATCTCACCTCACTGCAAGCTCCGTCTCCCAGGTTCACGCCATTCTCCTGCCTCAGCCTCTCTGAGTAGCTGGGACTACAGGCGCCCACCACCACGCCCGGCTAAATTTTTGTATTTTTTTAGTAGAGACGAGGTTTCACCGTGGTCTCAATCTCCTGACCTCGTGATCCGTCCGCCTTGGCCTCCCAAAGTGCTAGGATTACAAGCATGAGCCACCACACCCGGCCGGTTTTTGTTTTTAATTCTGTTTATGTGATGAATCACATTTATTGAACACTGACATTTTAGAATACAATTCCTCAGTTCTCACTTTTTTTTTTTTTTTTTTTTGAGATGTAGTCTCACTCTGTTGCCTAGGCTGAAGTGCAGTGGCGTGATCTCAGCTCACTGCAACCTCCACCTCCTGGGTTCAAGCAGTTCTCTGCCTCAGCCTCCCAATTAGCTGGGACTACAGGTGCATGCCACCACGCCCGGCTAAGTTTTGTATTTTTAGTAGAGACAGGATTTCACCATCTTGGCCAGGCTTGTCTTGAACTCTTGACCTCAGGTGATCCACCCGCCTTGGCCTCCCAAAGTGCTGGGATTACAGGCGTGAGCCACCGCACCCGGCCAGTTCTCACTTTTTAAAATAGCTTTATTGAGGTATAATTTACGTGCCACAAAATTACTTATTGTATGTATACAGTTCAATTTTTTTTTTTTTTTGAGATGGAGTTTCGCTGTTGTAGCCCATGCTGGAGTGCAGTGGCGCAATCTCAGCTCACTGCAACCTCTGCCTCCTGGGTTCAAGCGATTCTCCTGCCTCAGCCTCCCGAGTAGCTGGGATTACAAGCATGTACCACCAGGCCTGTCTAATTTTGTATTTTTGGTAAAGACAGGATTTCTCCATGTTGGTCAGGCTGGTCTTGAACTCTCGACCTCAGGTGATCCGCCACCTCAGCCTTCCAAAGTGCTGGGATTACAGGCGTGAACCACCGCACCTGGCCTGTATGTGTACAGTTCAATAATTTTTAGTAAACTTATGGAGTTATATGATTGTCACCTCTATTCAACATTTCTATCACACCAGAAAGTTCTCATGTGCCCATTTGCATTCATCCCTCCTCCCATCAGAGGAAACCATTGATTTGTTTACTGTCTATAGATTTGCTGTTTCTAGACATATATGAATGGCATTGTGAAATATATAGTCTTTTCTTTTTTTTTTTTTTTAAGATGGAGGCTTGCTCTGTCACCAGGCTGGAATACAGTGGTGTGATAACGGCTTACTGCAACCTCTGCCTCCTGGGTTCAAGCAATTCCCCTGCCTCAGCCTCCTGAGTAGCTGGGACTACAGGTGCACACCACCACGCCTGGCTAATTTTTTGTATTTTAGTAGAGACGGGGTTTCACCATGTTGGCCAGGATGGTCTCAATCTCCTGACCTTGTAATCCACCGCCTCAGCCTCCCAAAGTGCTGGGATTACAGGCGTGAGCCACTGTGTGAGGCCGAAATATATAGTCTTTTATACTTGGATTCTTTTGTTTAGCATAATGTTTTTGATGTTCATCCAAGTTGCATCATGTATCAGTAATTCATTTTTTATTGCTATATAGTATTCCTTTGTATGGATATACCACATTTTGTTTTTCTGTTTACCCGTTGATGGACATGTGGATTGTGTCCACTTTTTGGCTATTGTGAATAGTGTTGCCATGAACACTCATATACCAGTCTTAGTGTGGACATACGTTTTCATTTCTCTTGGGTAGATAATTGGGAGTATAATTGCTGGGTTGTATGGTATGTTTGTGTTTAACCTTTTTAAAAATTGGGACTGGGTGTGGTGGCTCACGCCTATAATCCCAGCACTTTGGGAGGCCGAGGTGGGTAGATCACCTGAGGTCAGGAGTTCAAGATGAGCCTGACCAACATGGTGAAACCCAATCTCTACTAAAAATACAAAAATTACCTGGGCATGTTGGCAGGTGCCTGTAATCCCAGCTACTCAGGAGGCTGAGGCAGGAGAATCGCTTGAACCTGGGAGGTGGAGGTTGCAATGAGCTGAGATCGTGCCACTGCATTCCAGCCTGGGTGACAGAGTGAGACTCCATCTCAAAAATAAAAAATAAAAATTGGAAAAATGTTTTTCAAAGTGCCTGTACCATTTTACATTTCTATTACCAATATATTAAGGTTTTAGTTTCTCCACATCCTTGTCAGCACTTGGTATTGTCACTGATTTTGATTATAGACATTCTAGTGGGTGTGTAGTGGTATTTCACTGTGCATTTAATGCATTTCCCGAATAGCTGATGATGTTGATCTTTTCATTGTTTGTGTGTTTTTTGAGATGGAGTTTCACTGTTGTTGCCCAGGCTGGAGTGCAATGGCCTGATCTCGACTCACTGCCACCTTCGCCTCTTGGGTTCAAGCAATTCTCCTGCTTCAGCCTCCCAAGTAGCTGGGATTACAGGCACCCACCACCACACCCGACTAATTTTTGTATTTTTAGTAGAGACACGGTTTCACCATGCTGGCCAGGCTGGTTGAGAACTCCCAACCTCAGGTGATTCACCCATCTTGGCCTCCCAAATTGCGGGGATTACAGGCGTGAGCCACCATGCCTGGCCCTTTTCATTGTTTATTAACCATTTGCATATCTTTTTTAGTAAAATGCCTATTCAATTCTTTTCTTCATTTTAAAATTAGATTGTGTTCTTATTGAATTGTAAGAATTTTTAGTATATTCTAGACACAAGTTCTATATCAATATAGGATTTTCAGATATTTCTCCCTGTCTGTGGCTTATCTTTTCATTTTCTCAATGGTGTCATTTCAGGCACAAAAGTTTTAAATGCTGATTAAGTTTAACTTACCAATTTTTAAAATGTGTTGTGCTTTTGGTATTGTAACTAAGAACTTTATTCTTAACTTAAGGTTATGAAGATTTTCTTCATTGGTTTCTTCTAGAAGTTTTATAGTTTTAGCTCTTACATTTAGGGCTACAATCCATTTTAGTTAATTTTTGTGTATCAAATTGAGGTGAAAATCTAAATTCATTTTCTTGCATATGAATATTCAGTTGTCCTTACAATCTCATATAAAGAGTATCCTTTCCCCCATTGAATTACCTTGGCACCTTTATCAAAAATCAGCTGACTGTGAATCTAAGTGTTCATTTCTAGTCTCCCAATTTTGTTCCATGATCTCCATCTTCCTCCTATGACAGTAGCACACTATCTTCATTACTGTAGCTTTATATTAAGTTTTGAAGTTAGAATTATACACTCCCCAACTTTATTTTCTTTTTAAGAAATTGTTTTGTCTATTTTATGTCCTTTGAATTTCAATGTAAGTTTTAGGATCAGATTGTCAATTTCCAAAAGGGAAAAATAACAAAAGCCTGCTGTGGTTCTGATACCGTGATTATGTTGAATCTGCAGATAAATTTTGGTGAGAATCACCATCTTAGTAAGCCTTCCAATCTATGACTGTCTCCCTATTTATTTGGAGCTTTAACTTCATTCAACAATGTTTGTTAATTTTCTTTTTAAAAATCTTTCTTCTTTTCCTCCTTTCCTTTCCTTTTCTCTTTCTCTTTCTCTTCTCTTTCTTTCATCCCACTGTGTTGCCCAAGCTGGCCTCAAACTTCTGGCCTCAAGCAATCCTCCCACCTCAGCCTCCTTAAGTGTTGGGATTACAGGCATGAGCCACCGTGCCCAGCCTTAATTTTCACTTTACAAACTTTGTGCTACTTTGTCACATTTATTCCTTAGCATTTTATTATTTTTATGCTATTGTGAATAGTATTGTTTTCTCAGTTTCGTTTTCAGAATAGTCATTGCTAGTATATAGAAATATAATTTTTTTTTTTTTTTTTTTTTGAGACAGAGTCTCGCTCTGTCACCCAGGCTGGAGTGCAGTGGCGCGATCTCTGCTCACTGCAAGCTCTGCCTCCCGGGTTCACGCCATTCTCCTGCCTCAGCCTCTCCGAGTAGCTGGGACTACAGGCGCCCGCCACCACGCCCGGCTAATTTTTTGTATTTTTAGTAGAGACGGGGTTTCACCGCGTTAGCCAGGATGGTCTTGATCTCCTGACCTCGTGATCCGCCTGCCTCGGCCTCCCAAAGTGCTGGGATTACAAGCGTGAGCCACCGCGCCCGGCCGAAATATAATTTTTTTATATATTTATCTTATATGACCTAAGTACAATTACGACTTCTAGTTGCTTTTTTGAGATTTTATACATACAAAATTATATAATCTGTGAACAAAAGAGTTTTTTTTACTTCTTCCTTTCCAGTTAAGATGCCTTTCATTTGTTTTCTCCTCATTTTGTTTGTCCCCTCCTTTTTTTTTTTTTTTTTTGAGACAGAGTCTTGCTCTGTCACCAGGCTGGAGTGTGGTGGCACGATCTCGGCTCACTACAACGTCCGCCTCCTGGGTTCAAGCAATTCTCCTGCCTCAGCCTCCCGAGTAGCTGGGACTACATGTGTGTGCTACCATAGCCAGCTAATTTTTCTATTTTTAATGGAGACAGGGTTTCACCATGTTGGCCAGGATAGTCTCAATTTCTTGACCTTGTGATCTGCCCACCTCGGCTTCCCAAAGTGCTGGGACTACAGGCGTCATATTTTAAGTTTTTGAGAACACGTGCAATATTTGCCACTTCTTTCTTCTTCTCCTCCTTTTCCTTCTCCTCCTCCTCCTCCTTCTTCCGCCTTCCTTTCTCTCTCTCTTTTCTGTGTCTCCCTCTTTTGAATTCAACCTCTTAAAAAGGTAAAAACCATTTTTAGCTGGCAGGCCATACAGAAACAGGTTTCAGGCTGGATTTGGCCTGTCAGGTGAGTTTGCCAACTCCTGCAATAGAAAATGTAATGCATAGGGCTGGGCACAGTGGCTTACGCCTGTAATCCCAGCACTTTGGGAGGCTTAGGCTGACCTGAGGTCAGGAGTTCAAGACCAGCCTGGCAAACATGGCAAAACTCTGTCTCTACTAAAAATACAAAAATTAGCTGGGCGTGGTCTTGGGCGCCTGTAATCCCAGCTATTCAGGAGGCTAAGGCAGGAGAATCGCTTGAACCCTGGAGGCGGAGGTTGCAGTGAGCTGAGATCTCACCGCTGCACTCCAGCTTGGGTGAAAGAAAGACTCCGTTTTAAAAAAAACAAGAAACAAAAGAAAGTGTAATGTGTGAAGTGAAATGAAAAATAGATGCTGGGAAGGATGTCTAACTGGGAGATAGCTTGTGATGTAAATATATTATGAATGACCAATGGGCAAGGCAAAATTGCTTACACAGCCCTACCTATGGCCCCTCTGAAAATGTTCTTTCTTCAGCAGAATCAAAGCCAGAAATTCAACTTTGTCCCTCCTGCCCTCTGATTTTCTCCAATCAGCAAGCTCTCAGCCAACATGTGTGGCTGAGTCATCTCTCTCAGTTGTTTTCAAGTTTATGGGCAGGAAATCCTCTCCAGCTGGGAAAACACTATCCAGAAGATCAGAAACAACAGCAGGATCCATTCTGCTTGTGTGGCAAAGCAGAATGGATTGAAGAGGGAGAAGACTCCAGACTCCTGTTTGGGAGAGTAAGCAAAAATGGCACTTCAAAGGCACTTTCCAGCCCACCTGAAGAACAGCCAGCACAGTCCAAGGAAGACAACACAGTGGTGGATATAGGGCCCAGCCCTGAACAGAAGGCAGACCTTGAGGAAACAGACAAAGTATTGCATGGTTTAGAAGTCTCAGGATTTGGAGAAATCAAATATGAAGAGTTTGGGCCAGGCTTTATCGAGGAGTCAAAGCTCCTTAGCCTCCAGAAGACACCAACTGGGGAGACAGCTTACATGTACACTGAGTGGGGAGACAGCTTTGGCGGTATGTCAATCCTCATCAAAAACCCAAGGACACACTCTGGGGGAAAGCCTTATGTGTGCAGGGAATGTGGGCGAGGCTTTACGTGGAAGTCAAACCTGATCACACATCAGAGGACACACTCAGGGGAGAAACCTTATGTGTGTAAGGATTGTGGACGAGGCTTTACGTGGAAGTCGAACCTCTTTACCCATCAGCGGACACACTCAGGGCTCAAGCCTTATGTGTGCAAGGAATGTGGGCAGAGCTTTAGCCTGAAGTCAAACCTCATCACCCACCAGAGGGCGCACACTGGGGAGAAGCCTTATGTTTGCAGGGAATGTGGGCGTGGCTTTCGCCAGCATTCACACCTGGTCAGACACAAGAGGACACATTCAGGAGAGAAGCCTTACATTTGCAGGGAGTGTGAGCAAGGCTTTAGACAGAAGTCACACCTCATCAGACACTTAAGGACACACACAGGAGAGAAGCCTTATGTATGCACAGAATGTGGGCGTCACTTTAGCTGGAAATCAAACCTCAAAACACATCAGAGGACACACTCAGGGGTTAAACCTTATGTCTGCCTGGAGTGCGGGCAGTGCTTTAGCCTGAAGTCAAACCTTAACAAACACCAGAGGTCACACACAGGGGAGAAGCCGTTTGTATGTATGGAGTGTGGGCGAGGCTTTACCCGGAAATCAACCCTCATCACGCACCAGAGGACGCACTCAGGGGAGAAGCCATTTGTATGTGCTGAGTGTGGACAAGGCTTTAATGATAAGTCCACCCTCATTTCACACCAGAGGACACATTCAGGGGAAAAGCCTTTTATGTGCAGGGAGTGTGGCAGAAGGTTTCGGCAGAAGCCTAACCTATTTAGGCACAAGAGGGCACACTCAGGTGTCTTTGTGTGCAGGGAGTGTGGGCAAGGCTTTTGTGCTAAGTTAACTTTCATTAAACACCAGAGGGCACACTCAGGGGGGAAGCCTCATGTGTGCAGGGAGTGTGGGCAAGGCTTTAGCCGGCAGTCACACCTCATTAGACACCAGAGGACACATTCAGGAGAGAAGCCTTATATTTGCAGAAAGTGTGGGCGGGGCTTTAGTCGGAAGTCCAACCTTATCAGACATCAGAGGACACACTCAGGATAGAAACTTTATGTGTACAGGGAATGTGGTACAGCCTTTTGCCATCAGACACCAGGGGACACACACAGTGCTGTGGCTTTTTCAGCCATTGCTAGACACCAAAGTGGAGACATTGTGTGTGTGATTGTGCATGAGACTGTACTGGTTAAGACTTGTATCTCCATCCACCTGAAGGAGAATTGCTGGCTCATTTTCAGGAGCCCTGCCCTTCCTCACTGTGGATGGTGGGTTGTGGAAGCCCGGTCAGATAATGAAAGTGGCAGGAGGCAGTCAAAAGCCCAGGCAGATAGGGGTGGGTACCTGGTGAAACCCAACCTTAAAGCTGAAGACAGTCCCAGCTAAGTCCTCGTACTGAATTGAGAACCTGTCTTCCCATTTGGTGTGCTTTCCTCTGATTGATCCCAACTCTTCACCTATTTTACATATACCCTGCCCTTTCCTAATTGGTTTTTACACTGCTGTGCCCACCTTTTGAGTGGTGCCTTTGTATACTTACAAATCAATCAACATGTACTTCCCTATTCTGAGCCCATAAAAGACCCAGACTCAGCTGCAGTGAGGAGAGAAATCACCCTGCTGTGGGGGTTGGGGACCACTCCCTGCATCCCCTCTCCACTGAGAGCTGTTCTTTTGCTCAATAAAATTCTTTTCTACCCATCCTCACCCTTCAATTGTCAGTGTATCCTCATTCTTCTTGGACTCAGGACAAGCACTCAGAACTGCTAAACATGGGTATAAGCTATAACACAGGCAGGCCAAGAGGGCAGGGCGCCTCCAGCGCAGGCCCAGGGCTGTGAGGTCCAGGCAGGGGGCTGTCGCTGGCTGTGGAGGTCCTCAGTTGGCAGTGTGGCTGAGAAAAATCCTGTGTCAGCAACTTGATGGAGAGAGTACTTTTAAATGGGTTGAAATTAGGAAATGAATACTATTCCAGTGTCATTTTACAGGTACACTTGAACATTCCTTCCACTGTACCCTGGATATTACAGAAACTTGCGGGAATGAAGGAGGATCAGAGAGACCACGGGGTGAGACAGGAGGATTTATTTATTTTTTTTTTTTTTGAGACAGAATCTCTCTCTGTCACCCAGGCTGGAGTGCAGTTGCGCGATCTCGGCTCACTGCAGGCTCCACCTCCCGGGTTCACACCATTCTCCTGCCTCAGCCTCCCGAGGAGCTGGGACTAGAGGTGCCTGCCACCTCGCCAGGCTAATTTTTTGTATTTTTAGTAGAGACGGGGTTTCACCATGTTAGCCAGGATGATCTCGATCTCCTGACCTTGTGATCCACCCGCCTCAGCCTCCCAAAGTGCTGGGGTTACAGGCGTGAGCCACCACGCCCAGTTGACAGGAGGATTTATTGAGTGCACTCAGACCCAGAGGATTAACATCCAAAAACTGGGCCCAGAACAAAGACAGCATTTGACTTTTATACACACTTCTCAAAGGGGGTGGGCTAACTTGAAACAAGCTTACAGTGGTGCAAAACGTAGTGGTGCAAAAGCCAGGATACAGAGGCAGAACAAAGGCAGTTAATCAAATTGTGACAGGTGCATAACTCAGGATTACATACGACCCTTGCTTATGCAGCCCAGATGGCTGTTATCTAGGCTTGCTCAAAAGAGCTTGCATGGGCTTATCTCATAACCTTTGCTATGGTGCCCAGATGGCTGCAGCCCAGGCCTGCCTCAGGCATGTCTTAAAACTTTCACTGTACTGCTTAGATAAAACAGAATACTTGAAGTTACTAGTTACAGAAAACAGGAATCTATAACCTCATAAAACTTGCAGAGCAAGGTACAATCACACAGAGGGAGGTGGGATTCGAGGGGGAACTTTACTTTTTCTTATCCTTATGTTGAGGGAGTGCTGGGAGAGTCTCCAGAGCACATTCCTTAGAGCCTTTGCTTCTTTGATAATGTTATCGAGACCTCGCCTGGGTCCAGGCTTTGCCTGCTACTGCCTTTAGGATGAGTCAGCCTAATATAGAAAGCTTATTTTTCTCTTTTTAAATTTTATTTTCTTCTTTCTCTAATTTCTGCCTCAAGACAACAATACTAGAGCTTGTCTTTTGATGTCCATCTGTCCTAACTGGGAACAAGAGACTTGGAAGACACTGTGGCTGATTTACTATGTGTTCCCCAGACCATGACCCCACAGAGTCAGCCTCAGGGGAGAGTTTGGGGAATGGTTAATTCATGGAGACAGGGATAGTCCATGGGTAGAAGAGGGTTTTATTATATCATATCTAGGTGACTGCAAGTATCCTAGCTCTAGGTTTTAGGAAGAGGTCCATTTTTAAAAAAACCTTAACTTTGCTTAAGCCTTCTGGGGTTTTCTCTGGTTTCTGGGTTGAATCCACATTGAAGATATTTTTATTGGCTGATGTATTTAGACTAGAAGTGTATTGTGTGTTTTCTTTGTAAAAACACAATATGCAGAAATAGAAAATGAAATTACTTTCTATTCTCCTTTCAATTACCAAACAACATCCTACAGGTAATTCTTGAGTTTAAATATTTCCAACCATTGTAAAATGTACCATTCTTCTGATTGGAAACATATATTTTTTAATGGCAGTGTTCAACAAATTAACTTAAAATACTAGGTTAGGTCCAAGTTGTTTTTTTTTTTTTTTTTTTTTCATGGAACTAGACTGAATGATTCTGAATTTTATTTGGAAAATAAAATTTCCAAGAATCATTAGGAAAATATAGAAATTATATAGTAACATGTCTTTGTTCATACATAAGTTTTTAGAATAGCTCTTTAGAACCATATTTTAAAAAATAGAAAAACAAACCCATCCATATATGAGCATTTTGAATGTGATAAAGCAGGATTTCAAATCAGTGTGAAAATGGCAATTGTAAGATTCAGTGTTTGTGTTGTTGGCTATCAATTTAGGGAAAAAATAAATGTAGATTTATTTATTCAAAGGAGTTAGAGTTAGGGCATCAGTCTCCAAAATGGTATGAGATGTTAAGGTCTTAATTTTTGTTCAACATCTAAGTGAGTGAGTAGAGTGAGAAGATCTGGTAAAAAATTATGAAGTGTTATCCTAGGTGGAGTACTTGGCATGGCCTGCTTTTCCCAGCCCTCCCCCATGGCAATTCATGGGCTGGCTTTCGTACTTCTCGACAGAAAAATACTTTGAGGCCGGGTATGGCTTCTCACACCTGTAATCCCAGCACTTTGGGAGGCTGAGGCGGGCAGATCACAAGGTCAGGAGTCTGAGGCCAGCCTGGCCAATATGGTGAAACCCTATCTCTACTAAAAATACAAAAATTAGCCAGGTGTGTTGGCAGGCGCCTCTAGTCCCAGCTACTCAGGAGGCTGAGGCAGGAGAATCGCTTGAACCTGGGAGGCGGGGGTTGCAGTGAGCTGAGATGGCACCACTGCACTCTGGCTTGGGTAACAGAGCGAGACTCCATCTCAAAAAAAAAAAAAAATACTTTGAGATAAACTATTTTATAATAGTTTAAAAACTATTGAGTTTTAATCCCCTAGAGTCTTAGAGTTTAATTATTCTCTTCCATAAAATTATGTCACAAAACGATTTCAAAGTTAAACATGTTCTTTTAGTGTTTAACTTTTAAAAGGAATATCACAGCTTTCAATTTATTTTTATTTTATTTAAAGACCAGTGTGGCTGGGTGTGGTAGATCACACCAATATTTTGGGAGACTGAGGCGGGTGGATCACTTGAGGCCAGGAGTTCGAGACCAGCCTGGACAACATGGTGAAACCCCATCTCTACTAAAAATACAGAAATTAGCCAGGCCGTGATGGTGCATGGCTGTAATACCCCCTACTCAGGAGGAGAATCCCTTGAGCCCAGGAGGCGGAGACTGCAGTGAGCTGAGATTGGCCACTGCATTCCGGCCTGGGCGACAGAGTGAGACTGTCTCAAAAATAATAATAAAGACCAGTGTGATAGTATACAGCTTTCAATTTAATTCATCCATATAACTAAGATTTTGTCTTAAATTGTTAAAAACTCTTAGCAAAAAATAGAACAGATGCTACCTGAAGACTTAAATAGATTTAAAAAGATACAAACCCCAGGATACGGTTTCTATGGAGCCACACAAAGAGAACAGGAATTCTGAGAAAGGGGTAGAAAGCTACATTCTATCCTTTGGCCCAGCCCCAGCCCCAACCCTGTTGATTGTTAAACTCACATTAGGCCCTCTGCTCAGAACCTCTCAGGAGAGAAGATTGAGGCAGATAACCTGAGCTGTCCACCTGGGCCTGGCCTGGTACTAAAACCTGTGTGCAAACTTGGAAGTTGATTAGGAGGCAAGCACCACAAAGTATTCAGTTATGTGCTGCTTCTGAGTCTGGTGTTTTGATGATTTTCCAGTCTGTGTCTAGAAAGCCATTCACTAGTGCCTTATCTTTCCTATCCTGAAATGACAGCTCTAGATGTTTAAAACCAACAGAAACCAACAGAGTAACCACTGTCCATCCTACCATTCTCATGGTTAGTAGACTACACTACACAAAGAAAATTTTGAAGAACAGATGGTAAACAGTATGAGACAATATCACCTCAAATCCACAAGTCTGTTATGGTCACCATTAAAATGTTCAATTTTAAAAGAGGTCATAGTAAGTTTTTATTTATTTAATTTATTTATTTTTAAATTTTTATTTATTTTTTTTGAGATGGAGTCGCACTCTGTCACCCAGGCTGGAGTGCGGTGGTGCGATCTTGGCTCACCACAACTTCTGCCTCCCGGGTTCAACCGATTCTCCTGCCTCAGCCTCCCGAGTAGCTAGAATTACAGCTGCATACCACCATGCCCAGCTAATTTTTGTATTTTTAGTAGAGACAGGGTTTCCCCATGTTGGCCAGGCTGGTCTCGAGCTCCTGACCTCAGGTGATCCACCCGCCTCAGCCTCCCAGAGTGCTGGGATTACAGGCATGAGCCATCACTCCTGATCTAAGTAAGTTTTTAAATAGCTATTTCATTTAATTCTAATTATTATGTAACAGTGGTTATCTAAGTGTGGTCAGATAATGTTTGGGGGCCAGGCACAGTGGCTCATGCCTGTAATCCCAGCTCTTTGGGAGGCTGAGGGGGGTGGATCACTTGGAGTCAGGAGTTCGAGACCAGTCTGGCCAACATGGCAAAACCTCGTCTCTACTAAAAATACAAAAATTAGCCAGGCATGGTGGCGCACACCTGTAACCCCAGCTACTCAGGGGCTGAGGCAGGAGAATCACTTGAACTTGGGAGGTGGAGGTTGCGGTGAGCCGAGATTGCACCACTGCACTCCAGCCTGGGCAACAGAGCAAGCAAGACTCTGTCTCAAAAAAAAAAAAAAAAAAAAAGAAGAGACCCGAAAGAATGAAAAACAAAACAAAACAAAAGTATTTCATTCTGGAACTAGACACAGAATGAAGACATTGTGTGAGGACCTGAGCTGCTGCAGCTACCTTGCAACCGCATAAAGCAACAGTGCCAATACATTGAGGACTGCAGAGCAGGAGGAAGGATTCTTGCTACAATTGGTCACCTGCTAAGCCAACTGAACTTCTTGCTAAGTGGGGAAATGAATATCTTTACTGTATAAGCTACTTTCAGTTGAGCATTGTATAACCTCCTATTAAAAGCATCTTAATTGAAATTCCCAAATTTGTATCTCTAGTACCAACATTTCACTGAGCTCCACACACATATATCTAAATGCCTACTTGATATCACTCTTGATATCCAACAAGCATCTGCGACTTAACATGATACCTCACCACCCACCCCATCCTAGATATTTGCCACATACTCATTTTCCCCTATCTTCATAAATAACACTACCATTTATCCAGGGGCTCAAGACATTTAGGCATTATACTGAACTTCTCTCTTTCCCTATATTCACAACCAAGCATCAGCAACTTCTGTTAGTTCTACACTCAAACTGTATCCCAATCTGACAATTTCTCATTGCCTCTTCCAGTGATGACCCTAATTCAAACCACCATCATCATAAGACCATTGGTCTCCAAAATAGTTTATACATAAACTAGCCTGCCACTGACATGTAGAGACCTGGGTCAACAGTACAGATGGAGGTCCCCAGCCAGTCCCCTTTTGCTCCCACCGCCATCCTTGTCCCACATCATAAGAGGTCTTCTGTTCCCAGATGTGGACACTCCAGCTTGCATATCTAAGCTCTATCCAGCCTTACCAAATTGCTCTCATTTGGCCACATTTTGTGGATAGGCAGCACATTCCACCTTTAGAAGACAGATCAAGGGAAGGGGCTTTGGACACAGAAGAGATACAGGCTCTGGAAGCAGGCTGGAGTCCATTTGAACAGGAAATCCTGGGGATTTGGATACCCAGAGTATGGTCTGAAAGAAGGTTGTGAGATCTTCGCAGGCGTGTTTCTGCCTATGGACTTTCACCAGGAAGGAAACTGCTTGACTAGAGGAGGGCCAAAGTGTGGCCTTTTGTACGTTTAATAATATTAAAATGTTAAATATATTATTTTGACCAACCGAGAAATAATAATTATAATAATAAAATAGGCCAGGTGCGATGGCTCATGCCTGTAACCCCAGCACTTGGGGAGGCCGAGGCAGGCAGATCACAAGTTCAGGAGATGAAGACCATCCTGGCCAACATGGTGAAACCCCATCTCTACTAAAAATACAAAAATTAGCTGGGCGTGGTGGCAGGTGCCTGTAATCCCAGCTACTTGGGTGGCTGAGACAGGAGAATCGCTTGAACCCAGGAGGCGGAGGCTGCAGTGAGCCAAGATCGCGCCACTGCACTCCGGCCTGTTGACACAGCGAGACTTCGTCTCAAAAAATAATAAAAATAATAAAATCAATCTTTAAGAAATTTTTTGACACTTAGAACCTTTGGTAGGAAGAAAAAAAGTACAATTTCATTTTTGTTACAGCGAAGTAAAACAGTAGTTTAAGACTTTTAAGGGTAAGCAATTATTATTATTTTTGTTTTGTCTTGAGATGGAGTCTCACTGTCACCCAGGCTGGAGTGCAGTGGCGAGGCCTAGGCTCACTGCAACCTCCGCCTCCAGGGTTCAAGCGATTCTTGTGCCTCAGGTTCCTGAGTAGCTGAGATTACAGGCGCCTCCCACCAAGCCTGGCTAATTTTTGTATTTTTAGTAGAGACAGGGTTTCACCACGTTGGTCAGGCTGATCTCAAACTTCTGACCTCAAGTGATCTGCCCGCCTTGGCCTCCCAGAGTGCTGGGATTACAGGCCTGAGGCACCACACCTGACCTATCAATTATTATATTAAGATAAAATTTCAGTGACAAAAGTGGAATGGAAATGATTGTGAGAAAAAGGTACAGTGTATGTACCTATAAATGTTAAAAAAGAGCTGGCTCATGTATGTTTAATGAATGATGGTGGTTATAAAATTGCAATGGTATTTAGATTCCACTGCATGGGTTTTAAAGAATGATATAAAAATCTTATTTTATTTTTATTTATTATTACTTTTTTTTTTTGAGACCTAGTCTTGCTCTGTCGCCCAGGCTGGAGTGCAGTGGTGCAATCTCGGCTCACTGCAAGCTCCGCCTCCCAGGTTCATGCCATTCTCCTGCCTCAGCCTCCCAAGTAGGTGGGACTACAGGCGCCTGCCACCACACCCGGCTAATTTTGTTTTTGTATTTTTAGTAGAGATGGGGTTTCACCGTGTTAGCTAGGATGGTCTCGATTTCCTGACATCATGATCCACCCGCCTCGGCCTCCCAAAGTGCTGGGATTACAGGTGTGAGCCACCACGCCTGGCCTATTATTACTATTTTTTGAGATAGAGTTGTGCTCTGTTGCCCAGGCTGGAGTGCAGTGGCATGATCTCAGCTCACTGCAGCCCCCGCCTCCTGGGTTCAAGCGATTCTCCTGCCTCAGCCTCCTGAGTAGCTGGGATTACAGGCGCCCACCACCATGCCCGGCATATTTGTGTATTTTTAGTGGAGACAGGATTTCACCATGTTGCCCAGGCTGGTCTTGAATCCTGACCTTAAGTGATACGTCCGCCTCGGCCTCCCAAAGTGCTGGGTTTACAGGCATGGGCCATGGTGCCCAGCCTAAAAATGTTATTTTAAAATATCAATATTAAAAATATGCTAGAGGCTGGGCACCATGGCCCATGCCTGTAATCCCAGCACTTTGGGAGGGCAAGGCGGGCAGATCATGAGGTCAGGAGTTTGACACCAGCCTGGCCAACCTGGCGAAACCCCATCTCTACTAAAAATACAAAAATTAGCCAGGTGTGGTGCCACGTGCCTGTAGTCCCAGCTACTTGGGAGGCTGAGGCAGGAGAATCACTTGAACTCAGGAGGCGGAGGTTGCAGTGAGCCGAGACCGTGCCATTGCACTCCAGCCTGGGTGACAGAGCGAGACTCTATATATAAAAAAAAAATGCTAGAAATGATATCTTTGCATTATTTAAAAATGTAAAAAGGGCTTTATTATTTTTCAAAATTATTTCAAGAGGTATAGAGCAAAACATTTTAAAGACTACTGCTCTGATAAAGGAAGATCAACCTTATTACCTTCATGGGCATGTATGCCAAAGAGAAGTAAATAGTGTTGCTTCCTGTCCCATACCAGCATATCTGAACTTTTTAAAGTTGTCACACCTCTGCACCCCAATTCCCCTAACTGTAAGATTGGATAAAAATATTTATTTTTTAGTATTGTAACAAATGAGAACATTTACAAAGGAAATTATGCAGTTCTTGGATCTTTGAAGTCACCCATTAAATGCAAATTATCTTCCCCAGAAGTTAGCCATGGGGAGTTTTTTTTTTTTTTTGAGACAGAGTCTCTGTCGCCCAGGCTGGAGTGCAGTGGCGTGATCTCAGCTCGCTGCAACCTCCGCCTCCCCGGTTCATGCCATTCTCCTGCCTCAGCCTCCTGAGTAGCTGGGACTACAGGCGCCGGCTAGCACACTCGGCTAATTTTTTTGTATTTTTAGCAGAGACGGGGTTTCACCATGTTAGCCAGGATGGTCTTGATCTCTTGACCTCGTGATCCACCCATCTTGGCCTCCCAAAGTGCTCGGATTACAGGCATGAGCCACCACGCCAGGCCGGATTTTTTATTTATATGGATTTGAAATTCATAAATTATTGTGTAGAGAGGTTCTTCACTAGTATTAATACTAGAGTATGGATTCATTTAAAATATCTTAATAAAAAAGGTCAAAGAAAATTATGCTTTATCTTTCCCTAGGCACTAGACTGCCAAAACCAGTTACTGCTGGGCTGAGACCCCCTCCTCAGAGCTCTTAGGTAGTGGCAAATCCAACTCTTCCTTTTCATTCTCTAAGCTCTAGAGTGTTAGCTGTTTCCTCAAGTTACAAATCTCTCCCTTTGTGCTCTTTCAGCCCTCCAACATCATGTCGTCAGTTTCCTGTAATTAAATTCCCTTGTGGTTCTGCTTTCTTGACTGGACCATGATGGACAGAGCACTACCATTCTTTGTTTTAGCAGTGCAGCCACATAGTTGGCATACTTTCAGAACCACTGCCTAATCTGTGGAAATGACCAAACTTAAACTAGTGTTGGACTTGGTGATATAAGAAAAATAAAGGACAAAAGGCCTTCCAAAAATCACTGACATATAAGGAGATAGTCATATACACCCCCACAAAAAATTAAAAACTGAACTTAGCCAGGCGTGGTGGCATGCATCTGTGGTACCAGCTACTTGGGTGGCTGAGGCGGGAGGATTGCTTGAGCCCAGGAAGTCAAGCCTGCAGTGAGCCAAAATGGCCCCACTGTACTCCTGGGTGACAGAGAGAGACCCTGTCTCAACAAAAAGAATGGAGAATCTTAAATTTCAGCACCTCGGTATGAAACATCCAAGATGACCTCTAACTTTCCTGATAATTAAGTCCAGGGAATAACTGTTTAATGTAATTGTCAAGTACCAAACCACAATTATCATCCAAAGAACACTGAATTTGTAAATTTCCCCATTAAAGCAACCCAACTATTATATGTTTGTAGAGCCTTTAAAAAAATCTGATTTCTTCTGAAAGTAATAAAGCCTAATTTCACAGAGTAAACAGCAATCAGTTCTACCCTAATACCCACACTCCTTTTGTAGAAGATTATCTGGCCTTAGCAATTAGAGGGCTCTCTGTGGCAGGGGATTGGAGGACGTATTCTCCAAGGAGGCATTCTCAAGAACTTCCCCTTGCTTCCACATAAGAATCTTGACTTACTAGGATCTTGACATGGATGCACTTTTCAGATCTTTCAGGGACTGGAGATGGGGAAGAATGCTGCTTTAGTCTGGAACTTTCACTCACGGGCTCACATTCTTGTCCTGACTGTGGGCAGTTTTTTTAAAGCTGGGCCCTAAAGTTGTAGAGTGAAAAGGTGGAAACAACAGCAGCAGAAACACCAGGGCTATGGGCTACCAAACTACTTAGGGCTTTGGTGCAAACAAACAACCTCATAGTAATGAAATCTAATCACCCTTCTGTGACTGGCATCACATTAGGTACAGGCAGAGATGGGGCATAAAAATGAGGATAACAGGCGGGGCGTGGTGGCTCATGCCTATGGTTCCCTCACTTTGGGAGGCCGAGGTGGGCAGATGGCTTGAGGCCAGGAGTTCCAGACCATCCTGGCCAACATGGAGAAACCCTTTCTCTACTAAAAATGCAAAAATTAGCCGAGTATGGTGGCGGGCGCCTGTAGTCCCAGCTACTCGGGAGGCTGAGGCACTAGCATCGCTTGAATCCGGGAGGCGGAGGTTGCAGTGAGCGCCGAGATTGCCTCAAAGAAAGATACCAGAGACCCCGCCCATGGCAGGAGATGGGGGTGAAGGAACAGTAAGACCGGGAGACAGTCAGATACACACATCGGATTAGTGGTATCCTCACAGTAACAGAAACGGTCACCCCCAATTTCAGCCACAGTCTCTTTCATCCACAATCACTTTCACATTCAGCTACCCACAATCACGGGACGTGATTTAAAATACAGAAGCTCCCTGCACTGACAAAATCCGCCGCTCCTTTCGTCGGCAAGCATAAAGGTGTGCAGCAACAGTCACACACGAACCACCACACCCAAGCATTCAACCAGTCAGCCCTGCGCGCAGCCTGGCTACTTTCCCCCACACAGCAGCTCACGGTCACTGGAGAGCCTAGGACCGCATACAGCCCTCTCCGGTACCAGCCCCCGCGGGGCAGGCGCGCAGTGGAGGGGGCCACAGGGTTCTCTGGGAGATGTAGTTCAACGATGACGGCCGTGGCGCAAAGCGTTCTGGGGCTCGTGGTTCGCGGGGTCCATGGGGAACGCGGTGTCGCTGGTTCAGATCTCGCAGAGCTCAGAGTCATGCAAGCCTCAGTCCTCGCCTCGCTCCTCCTCGCGGAGGATTCTGGGAGGTGACGTCGCGGGTCTCGGTCGCGGGGCCCGTTTGCAGAGCCCGCGGCGCCGGGAGGTGAGTGGGGCCGGGCCCGGGGCGAGAGCGGGAGGTCAAGGGAGGGCTCCGGGTGGACCGGCCGTGCCAGGGATGGGAACCCGGCAGGAGTCGCTGGGGAGGCCGTGTGTGTTTCACTGTGTTACCAACTATGTGACAGGCTGCGGGTGTGACAGAATGTGATCTTGTGTCACTGTGTGTTTGTGTTTGTGCGCGTGCGTCCGCTTGTGTGTGACTGTAACCATCTGTGTCTGGGGGTGAAACTGTGAATATGTGTGTTTGTGTGTGACTGTCTCGGCAGGTGTAGCTGTGTATGTGTTTATGAGAGACTGGGGTGTGACATTGTGTGTTTGTGTAAATGCATGTGTGTGGTTATGTGACCACCTGTTTCTGCGGATACAATTGCGTTTGAATGTGTGTGACAGCAAGTGTGATTGTGCGACTATGACCATCTGTCTCTGCAGGTATAGTTTTGTATCGGTAATTGTGACAAGATGTGTGACTTCTGTGGTATGCTACTTTGTGTGTGATTGTGTGTGATTGTTTATCTCTGTTGGTGTAATTGTATGTGACCATCTATCTTTGTGCTTATGTGGCTGTGTATTGTGTGAGATTATGGGTGTGTTTGTGTGACTCTGTATATATTTGTGATTGGGTGAGAATTTGTGTGTATATATGAGACTGTGGGATTGTTGTATGAAGCACAGAAATATTAAAATTGCCCAAGTTCACACAGTTAACAAGTGACAGCACCAGAACTCAAACCCAAGCAGTTAAGCTCTAGAGGTCTCGCTTTTTTTTTTTTTTTTTTTTTTCTCTTGAGATGGAGTCTCACTCTATTGCCCAGGCCGGAGTGCAATGATGTGATCTCGGCTCACTGCAACCTCCGCCTCCCAGGTTCAAGTGATTCTCCTGCCTCAGCCTCCCAAGTAGCTGGGATTACAGGCGCGCACCACCACACCCGGCTAGTTTTTGTATTTTTAGTAGAGACGGGGTTTCACCATGTTGGCTAGTCTGGTCTCCAACTCCTGACCTCATGATTCGCCCACCAGAGCCTCCCACAGTGCTGGGATTACAGGCGTGAGCTGCTGAGCCCTGCTGCAGTTTTTATGGACAATTTCAAGCTGCAGTACACTAAGGACATAACTGCTAGGGACTGAGTTGCCTAGTGCAAAGTAGTCCAGAATTAGGGGGTGAAATTGGGGGGTGATGTATACCGAATTCTAGGTCAACCACAATTGTCCCTTTCTTTTCTTTTCTTTTTTTTTTTCTTTTTTGAGACAGAGCCTTGCTCTGTCCTGTAGGCTAGAGTGCAGTGGTGCAATCTTGGCTCACAGCACCCTCTACCTCCCGGGTTCAATCAAGCCTCCCATCTCAGCCTCTCGAGTAGCTGGGACTACAGACACATGCCACCACGCCCGATTAATTCTTGTACTTTTTGAGAAGATGGAGTTTTGCCATGTTGCCCAGGCTGGTCTTGAATTCCTAGGCTCAAGTGATTTGCCCACCTTGACCTCCCAAAGTGCTGGGATTACAGGTGTGAGCCACCGTGCCCAGCCTGTCCCTATTTTTACGATGAGGAAATGTTGGCTCTAAGAGGACAAGGAACTTACTTCAGATTGACCAGTTTGTTGTTGCTTTAGTATTAAAATTTGGCGATGTTTCCCTCAGGCTGCATTTCTGTAGAGAAATAAAGGTAACATCTGCCATCTCTAAACATGCCTCTCTAAGGAATATATGGCATTGATTACTCGGGTTGTGTTGAATATTTCCCATTCAGACATCGTGGCCTCTCAAAAGAGGACTGGTTTTGGGGTCACATTTTAGTTGGACCCCTGACTTTGAGTTGGTTGTTTAAGCTTCTGGAACCTCCCTTTTACTACCAGTAAAGTGGAGATATTAATACCTATCTTTGTAGTTTTGTGGAGCAGTAGTAGTTCTGAGGATTAAATGAGATGACACAATGAGATAACTGTGTGTGACAGTCTCTCTATCTTTGTGCTAATACGGCTGTATGTGTGAGAGAGAGAGATTATGCCATTGATTGTGTAAATGTGTATATGTTTGTGATTGGGTGAGAATTTTATGTGTATGTGAGATTGTGGGATTAATCATGTCAGACCTAGTCTGATTGTGAGGCACAGGAAGATTAAAATTACTTGCCCAACACAGCATGAGTTAACATTGTATATTTGTATTACATAAGGCACAGTAAAATTTATTTATTCATTTATCTAATATTTTTGAGAGACGACAATGGTTTGGTGGTGTTCTGTCATTAGAATACACCAGTGAACCAAACAAAACCTAGTTCTCTTGGATCTTACAATCTTGTATGGGAAGAGAAACAATAAAGAAACAAAGCAGTATGTAACATGTCCAGTGGTGATAAATGCTGAGAAAAAAATAATTCAGCGTAAAGAAAAATGGAGTACCTGGAACAGGGGTTCCCTCGAGGTAGAATTTTCAGGGAAGTCCCTCTGATGAAGGGACACCTGAATGCAGATAGGAATAAAGAGGAGTGGCCCATGCTGGTGTCTGGGAGAAGGTTCCAGTCAGAAGGAAAAGGCCACAACCCTGAAGGAGGGGTGTACACAGTGTTTGAGTAACAGTAGGAAGATGTGTGCCTGGAGTGTGGCGAGCAAGGGGCAGAAGGGTAGGAAATTAGGTCAGAGGTGCAGCCAGGGGCGAGATCATGAACCACCTTGTTGGCTGTAGGACAGACTTTGGCTTTTGTTGAGTTCAGGCTATGCATCTTTAATATATAAATCAAGAGTTTGAGAGTTAAGTTTAGCATTGGATTCCACCCCGCCACCCCCGGCCAGATCTTGGAAAAGGTGAGGCTGGCCCATGTAGGGAGAAGAAAGGGGCAATAGTTCTATTTTTGTGGGTCTTGGACCAAAAACATAGGGCTGGCACATCATCATTTCTTCGTTAACTCTCCCTTCTCAGGACTTTGTTCCTCTTCAGAAGAGAAAACTGAAGAAGGAGGAATGGCTGTGGGGCTTTGTAAAGCCATGTCCCAGGTAAGCATGCTCTTTCACTTTGTTTTCAGATATTTGACCTCATTTTTCAGGACTTTTGGACCACAGGGAAAGTCACAAATAGCCCAATGAGCACCCCTTCCACTTTTCTCTCTCCATCTTTTGTTCATATAATCCTTCTACAAAACAGTATCTTTTTTACTCAGCGTTATGCTCAAATGTGTGATGGAGCAGAGCTATCCTCTTTAGATGGATGATGATTTGTTGAGTTGGCGATGAGTGCAAGTGAAATAAGATATAGAGTTTGATTACCGAGTGATCTATTAAATAGGGAGGTCAAGGATGGCCTCTCTGAGGAAGTGACATTTAGCAAAGCAAAACTTCAGTGAAAGTAGCAGGTAAGTTTTGTGGAGATCTGGGGAAGAGCTTTAAAAGAAGGAGTACAAAGTTATTATGGTGGGAGCATGTTTGGTGTATTCCAGGAATAGCAATGAGTCTGTCCTTGGAGGGAAATGAGCACTATGATGTCAGAGTTATACTTGGGAACCAAATTACGTAGGCCCTTTCAAGTCATGAGCTGAAATTTGAATTTGGTTCTAAGTGAAGGAGAGGCATTGGAACGTTTGTAATCTGATTTGATTTATGCCTTAAAGTGAAAACAGATAGCAGGGGAGTACAGGTGGAAGCAGGGAGGCCAGTCAGGAGACTCTTTTAGTAATCCAGACAGGAGGTGATAGCAGCCTGGACCATGGCGGTGGCATTGGAGCTAGTGAGATTCTGGGTATAGACTGGAGATAGAAAATGTGATTTGATCAAGGATTAGTTGTGGCATGTGAGAGGAAGAAGTCAGGATACTTACAGAGATTTTTGGCTAGGCAGCTACATGAATGGGCATGTCATTTACTGAGCTGGAAAGACAATGTGAAGTGAGATGGACATCAAGAATTGAATTCTGGTTATATTTAGAGACCTTTTGGATATCCAAATGGAATGCTGATTATACATCTGGAGTTCAGGACTATAGATGTGAATTTGGGAGTCCTTAGTGTTTTGTGTTTTTTTTTCTTTCTTTCTTTTCTTTTTTTTTTTTTTGAGATGGAGTGTTGCTCTGTTGCCCAGGCTGGAGTGCAATGGCGCAATCTCGGCTCACTGCAGCCTCTGCCTCCCGGGTTCAAGCGATTCTCCTGCCTCAGCCTCCCGAGTAGCTGGGATTATAGGCACATGCCACCACGCCCAGCTAATTTTTGTATTTTTAGTAGAGACGGATTTCACCATGTTGGCCAGAGTGGTCTTGATCTCCTGACCTCGTGATCCACCGGCCTCGGCCTCCCAAAGTGCTAGGATTACGGGGGTGAGCCAGCGTGCCCAAACGTCTTTAGTGTATTTAAAGCATGAGACAGGATGAGATTATCTTGAGGGCAAGGTTCTGGTGAATGTAGATAGGAAAGAGGTTGAAGGACTGAGTTTAGGATGTTCAACATTTAAAGCCACACAAGAAGAGGAGGAACCAGGGGCCGGGCGCAGTGGCTCACGCCTGTAATCCCAGCACTTTGGGAGGCCGAGGCGGGCGGATCACAAGGTCAGGAGATCGAGACCATCCTGGCTAACACGGTGAAACCCCGTCTCTACTAAAAATACAAAAAATTAGCCGGGCGAGGTGGCAGGCGCCTGTAGTCCCAGCTACAAGGGAGGCTGAGGCAGGAGAATGGCGTGAACCCCGGGGGGCGGAGCCTGCAGTGAGCCGAGATCGCGCCACTGCACTCCAGCCTGGGTGAAAGAGCGAGACTCCGTCTCAAAAAAAAAAAAAAAAAAAAAAAAAAAAAGAAGAGGAGGAACCAGCAAAAGAGACTGAGAAGAGCTGATGTAGAAGGAAAACCAGAAGAGTGTGGGTTCTGGAAGCCAAGAGGAGAAAGTGTTTCAAGGATGGGATGATCACCTGAGCTAAGTTCTTCTGAGAGGGACTGAAGAAGACGAAGACTGAGAACTCACCGTTGGATTTGGTAACATGGAAATATTCTTGACAAGAGCTACTTCATGGAATGACTGGGATGAAGACATCATTGTGGTGGGTTTAAGGGAGAATGGAGGCCAGGTGTGGTGGCTTATAGCTGTAATCTCAGTACTTTGGGAGACCAAGATAGCGGGACCATCGCCTGAGCCCAGGAGTTCAAGACCATCTATGTATGCAGGGCAACATAGGGAGACTCCGTCTCTAAAAAAATTTTTAATACTAAAATCCAAAAACACAGGCATGGTGGCAGATGCCTATAGTCCCAGCTGCTTGGGAGACTGAGGTGGGAGGATCACTTGAGCCCAGGAGTGTGAGGCAGCAGGGAGCTATGATTCATGTGGTACACATTCCACCTTGTGCAACAGAAACAGAGTGAGACCCTGTCTCAAAAAAAAAAAAAAAAAAAAAAGGCCAGGTGCAGTGGCTCATGCTCATGCCTATATTATCCCAGCACTTTGGGAGGCTGAGGCGGGTAGATCACCTGAGGTCAGGAGTTCAAGACCAGCCTGGCCAACATGGTGAAACCCTGTCTCTACTAATAATACAAAAATTAGCCAGGTGTGGTAGCGCATGCCTGTAATCCCAGCTACTTGGGAGTCTGAGGCAGGAGAATCTCTTGAACCGGGAGGTGGAGGTTGCAGTGAGCCAAGATCGTGCCGTTGCACTTCAGCCTGGGTGACACGAGCGAAACTCCATCTCCAAAAAAAAAAAAAAAAAAAAAAAGACAGTGAATTTAGACTTACAATAGTGTAGCCAGCAGGCACATATGAATACTCTAAATTGTGATATGCTGTAAGTGCAAAGTATATACCAGATTTTGAAGATTCAGTACAAAAAAGAGTATAAGAAGTCTCATTAATTTTTTTATATTGATTACATGTTGAAATGATAACACTTTCGATATATTGGGTTAAATAAAAATGATATTTTTTCTATTTATTTTTTTCTTGTGACTACTGGAAAAGTTCAAATTATATACGTGACTCAAATATTTCTGGTGGATAACACTGGTCTAGACAACTTATCGGAAGAGTTTTGTTATTAAGAGGAGTAGAGAAATGGGACAATAGCTAAAGTGAGATCATGGAAGGGAACTTATTTATTTATTTATCTGTGTATTTATTTACAAGACGGAAGACATTGCATCAGTTGTTTTGCTGATTGGAATGATCCAGTAAAGTGAGCGTAGTTGGTAGTACAAGGGAGAGAGGTGAAAATGTCTTAGTGTGGGCAAGTGGAGGGACTAGTCTTCAAAGCCTAGAGCTTTATCCATAGTCATGGAGGGCAGACAGAATACACAGGTGTCAGTACAGATACAGAAGGGTAAGTACATACGGTGGCTGGAGGATGAGGAAGTTCAAAGTGAGAACGGGATGAGTTGATGGTGGTTCGAGAGAGAGTTATGAAATAGTCACCAGGAGAGGGGGAGAGTGAATTTATTAGGGAAGCATAGTAGAGTGGTTCTGCAGTGCTTTTGAGGACTCTCTGGCCATATGCAAGAAGTACTTTGTGTCAACATGTTTTATCAATCAGGGTTCTAGCAAGGCACTCAAAAGGCGACTATTTACAAGTATTATCAGGACATAGAGAAACTATGAAGGCTCATGCTGTGCTCCGGTGCTCATAACAGCATAGCTCTCCTACTAACCCTAGATCTTTGAATCCAGAGACAGAGAGCTGGGTGGAGGGGCCCCTGACAGGTGCTCTGAACTTTGATTGAAAGACAGAGACCACCCAGGGTGGCACTCCCACCCAGGGAGGGAGCCAGGGGAATAAGTATTCTGCCTTACTTGCCTTCCTTTCATCTCTTGCTTGTGGCTGAACCCAACAGAATATGGGATGGGACAAGGGAGTTTATTGATGCAGTCAGCCTCCTAGGACTCAGAAAAGAGTAGAGGAGCACGTGGAAGTTATACAACACTATGGAGTTGTGTAATTTTTTCCCTAGACACATTCAGCCATAGCCATAATTCCACTATGTAGAATAACCATATTTGATAATTCTTTTCTTTTTTTTTTTTTTTTTTTTTGAGACGGAGTCTTGCTCTGTCACCCAGGCTGGAAATGCAGTGGCACGATCTTGGCTCACTGCAGCCTCCTCTTCCCGAGTTCAAGCAATTCTCCTGCCTCAGCCTCCCAAGGAGTTGGGACTACAGGCATATACCACTACGTCCAGCTAATTTTTGTATTTTTAGTAGAGATGGAGTGTCACCATTTTGGCCAGGCTGGTCTCGAACTCCTGACATCAGGTGATCTGCCTGCCTTGGCCTCCCAAAGTGCTGGGATTACAGGCATGAACCACTGTGCCTGGCCTGATATTTCATTATTTTTGATTAAAAAAAGAGAACATACTGTACAGACTGGAACCCTATCATTTTTTTTTTTTTTTTTTTTTTTTGAGACGGAGTCTCGCTCTGTCACCCAGGCTGGAGTGCAGTGGCGCGATCTCGGCTCACTGCAAGCTCCGCCTCCCAGGTTCACGCCATTCTCCTGCCTCAGCCTCTCCGAGTAGCTGGGACTACAGGCGCCCGCCACCACGCCCGGCTAATTTTTTGTATTTTTAGTAGAGACGGAGTTTCACCGTGGTCTGGATCTCCTGACCTCGTGATCCGCCCGCCTCGGCCTCCCAAAGTGCTGGGATTACAAGCGTGAGCCACCGCGCCCGGCCAGGAACCGTATCATTTTTAAGCACTGAATACTCCTTCTTCATATGGACATTTTATAGGAAACACACACCATTTATTCCCTGAGTAGCAAATATTTACTGAGAGTTTACAATGGGATCAGTTTTGTAATAGACACTGGATAGATATCAGCTTATAAAACAGATCTCTCTCCCTTCACTCAGCCTACAGTTCAGTGCTATAGCCTAAACTCTATTTTTGAACAGGTAAGTTTTTTCCAGATTTTTTGCATAACCTTCCAATGAAAATTCTATCTAAGTCGCTTCACATATACTTCACTATTTCTTCAGGATATGTTCCTGGACGTTTCTCCTTACATATAAAGTCTAACTTTCAGGCCATACCCTTTTGTTAAAGCCCAGTTCAAGGCCTTGCTCCTATTCTGCCCCACCTGATCTCAATTTGGGGAATATAAAGGAATCCCCCATATAAGATTTTCTTTATACTTAGTATATACATACAACTTAGTCTTTGCTGTTTCTTGTTATAACCTAATTTTGTGTATATATGTCTTTTTTACAAAAAATGTAAAATTTTCTTTTTTTTTTTTTTGTGACGGAGTCTCGCTGTGTCACCCAGGCTGGAGTGCAGTGGCGCGATCTCGGCTCACTGCAAGCTCCGCCTCCCGGGTTCACGCCATTCTCCTGCCTCAGCCTCTCCGAGTAGCTGGGACTACAGGCGCCCGCCACCACACCCGGCTAATTTTTTTTGTATTTTTTAGTAGAGATGGGGTTTCACTGTGGTCTTAATCTCCTGACCTCGTGATCCGCCCGCCTTGGCCTTCCAAAGTGCTGGGATTACAAGCGTGAGCCACCGCGCCCGGCCTAAAAAAAAATGTAAAATTTTCAAAGAGTGAGTCCATTTCTAATATTTCTCTTCTCTTAAAGTATTTGACAAACCTCATCATGTAATTGTTCTCTAATAATTATTTTCCTCGCATCACTTAGAGCTTTGAACTCTGGCCAAATTCATCTTTTTTGCTAGGACCATATGGATGTCTGGGCACCTCGTGAACAAGAATTTTTTTATTTCAGGGGTTAGTGACCTTCAGAGATGTGGCGCTAGACTTTTCCCAAGAAGAGTGGGAATGGCTGAAGCCATCTCAGAAGGATTTATACAGAGATGTCATGTTGGAGAACTACAGGAACTTGGTATGGCTTGGTAAGGATGTTTCTCCCCCATAATTTAAAAATCTTCCTCTGGGGTGTTTTTGCTTCCTCTGTTGAGAATATCTAGGACATCTTAAGACATCTTAAAAGCACTTACTTGCCTTTCTTGTTCCTGTTCCCAGGAAATGATTTGAAATATGTATATATTTTTAACTTTTTAAGTTTCTTAAATTTTAATTAATTAATTTACTTTTGGCAGATATTCTGAACACATGAAGTAATTTCTTTTTTTTTTTTTTGAGACAGAGTCTTGCCCTTGTCGCCCAGGCTGGAGTGCAATGGTGCAATCTCGGCTCACTGCAACCTCCGCCTCCTGGGTTCAAGCAATTCTGCTGCCTCAGCCTTCTGAGTAGCTGGGATTACAGGCGCCTGCCACCACACCCAGCTAATGTTTGTACTTTTAGTAGAGATGGGGTTTCTGCATGTTGGCCAAGCTGGTCTCGAACTCCTGACCTCAGACGATCCGCCCACCTCGACCTCCCAAAGTGCTGGGATTACAGGCATGAGCCACCGCGCCCGGCGTATGAAGTAATTTCATAGAGTTGGAAATGAGTAGTTCCCTTTGCGGTAGAATGGTGGTTTGGAACAGCAACATCAGCATGTCCTGGGAATTTGTTAAAATGCAAATTATGAGGCCACATTCTAGACGTACAAAATCAGAAACTCTGGGAGTAGGCTCAGTAGTCTGGGTTTTAATAAGCTCTCCAAATGACCCTGATGTCTGTTAAAGTTTGAGCGCCACTGTAATTTCTGACGCAGTAGTTCTGGGTTGGGGCCTGAGAATGTGCATTTCTAATTAGTTCCTAGGTGATGGCTGCAGCTGCCGTAGCACTTTGAGAACCACTGCCACGGCAGAAACTTCATCCTCTTCCTCATCCATACAAGCGTCATTCCATTCTCTAGCCCTTCCTCTAATGTCCGTTCTTGCCTGATGATCAAGAGATTGGGTCTGCGTCCTAGAACAGCTGTGGCATGTTGATTTGTTTGTCTGTATATCTGTCTGTCTCTTGCTCTCATTTTTCTTCCCCTGTGAACAGGACTCTCCATTTCTAAGCCCAACATGATCTCCTTACTGGAGCAAGGGAAGGAACCGTGGATGGTGGAGAGAAAGATGTCACAGGGTCACTGTGCAGGTGAGTGACAGATCACCAGGCAGGGAGGACTATTGTAAGGTACTCAACCAAGTAGTAAGTAGGAAATTGTTTTGAGCTTCAGGTGGGATGAGAACTGAAATCTCCTTAGTATGTGCTTCCCTAGAAACGTCACCACACCCTGGGGTTTTTTCTTTTTCTTTCCATCAAATTATACTCTCTGATCTTCCACCTACACCCTGAATCTCAATCCTCAGCTCTCTTTTCCTTTTATGGTTAGAATTGTATTACATTTCTAGATTTCTTTTTCAGAGTTTTTCTTTTTTATCAGAATTATCAAAGATATGTACACACAGTGTTTAAAGAATCAAGTAGTAGTATTAGGTTGGTGCAAAACTAATTGCAGTTTTGCCAAAAAATGCAATTACCTTTGCACCAAAAAGCCTATAGAAGGCTTTTTCCCTTAAAGAAGGGATCTTGTTCCCGGCTCCCCAGTTTCCCTCTTCCTAGAGCTATCCACTTTCTTTTCTTTCGTAGTTTCTTTTGGTGTTACCTTCATGTCTCCAAAAATATGTTAATGTTGCCACTCTTGATTTTTTTTCAGGGTGAGCCCTTATTCGGTATCTTCTTACAAGAAAATAAGGAGTTAGCACTTTCTTCTCCTGAATCCAACACATAACGCACACACACAAATACACACATTTCCCATCCCCTATCTTATCAATGTCATAATTTTGATTAAGTCACTATTCAGCATTTATTTTATTATGGCCATTTAGTGCTAGTCATAGCTGCGCTGTGCATATGCCAAGTTACTTTTTCTCTACACCTTTTTATTTTCCCTGGAGTTAATAATGACTTGGGAATTTTGTCATTTTTTTTTTTTTTTGCTTAGTTTATATATACATATCCCTAATCCAGTTCCCGACTTACCATCAATTGTCTGAATCTTTCAAGACAGTTGGACATATGAGGTGATCTACTGACTTCCTCTTCTTGGAGAAATCTCTCCTGGACTCCTCAGATACGCTTCACTCTACACAAACGGCTCATTATATTTGCATGCACTCAATTCGGATCTATCTGATTTATCTGATATTTTCTCATAATTAGATTGAGGTAGTGCATTTTTGCAAAGAATATCACAGAAATAATGTTGTATCTCTCTCAGTGCATCATTCCAAAGGATGTATAATGTCGATATGTCTTATTATTGGTGATGTTAACTTTGCACACTTAGTGAAGGTAGTGTCTGCTTGGTTTCTCCATTATAAAGTTCTTATTTTTCTATTTGCAATTAATAAATATCTTGGGGGAGATACTTTGAGATTATTCAGTTTCCTCTGTAATTTTTGCCCATTTATTGTAGCATTTATTGCTGGATCTCTTCAACTGTTATTACTGTGGTGTTAACCTAATGTTGATTTTTTCCATTTCCCTCTTTTCTTTGTGTATATTAATTGGGATTGTTCTGTAGGAAGAGCTGCTCCTTCCCCTCCATTTACTTATATATTCAATTTTATTTATGGATTTTTTTCCTATGAGGTAAATCTAATTTACCTCATAAAATTTAATGACTTCATAAAATTTAAATGGATTTATTTTTGGATTTATGGATTTTTATTTCTATGAAGTAAATCCAATGAATCATTATGTTTCTCAAATCGTTACGGCTTTGAATGTTGGAATCTCCTTCGCATTGGTTCCTTTGACCTTCTGACATGCCCCCATGCATTTTTTGGGCACGTCCTTCCTTCTGGCACAAGGTATTCCAGGTTCTCTTATTTTCCTTGCCCCAGCCTTGAATCAGCCACTTCTCCAAGGAGCCCTCATTGCTTTACTGGGAAATGGTGTTTAGAAACCAAGCTAGGTATGCTCTAGGCTACTGGGATGTCACTGCTTCTGGCCTTGACAGCAGCTAAAGCTAGGAAACAGATAGATAGATAGATAGATAGATAGATAGATAGATAGATAGATAGATATTTACACACACACCCCTATATTTATTTCTGCCTCTTTTTTTCCCATTTTTTTATTACCTCTATCTTTTTATATACTAAAACTATCAGTTTATATTAATAACTTGATTTCTAGTCCTGCTTTACAGGGTTTATTGTAGCCTTCCTCCTTTACTTATTTGTAATTTCTTTTTCTGATAATGAGAAAAAATACATTTACCTATTTGTTCAATCTTAGTATATACATAAAGTAGTTTCAGAATTTCTAACCTATTTCTCTGTGAGAAACAAATTTACCAGCTAGATTTAGGTATTTGTGTATAGTACTTTTTGTTTTAGTCTTATAGTGTCCAGCCAAAATACTATTTCCAAAATTACTTAGGTTAGTTATTTCAGGTCCATTTGTTACTGTTTTTGTTTGAGATGGAGTCTCGCTCTCTCACCAGGCTGGAGTGCAGTGGGCAGTCTCGGCTCACTGCAACCTCCGCCTCTCTGGTTCAAGCAATTCTCCTGCCTCAGCCTCCCGGGTAGCTGTGACTACAGGCGCATGCCACCACGCCCGGCTAATTTTTGTATTTTTAGTAGAGACGGGGTTTCACCATGTTGGCCAGGATGGTCTCAATCTCTTGACCTCGTGATCCGCGCCAGCCTTGGCCTCCCAAAGTGCTGGGATTACAATTATGAGCCACCGTGCCCGGCCCTATATACGTAGTTTTATAAGGAATTGCTACATTCCCCTCCAGAAAAGTTGTCTGCTTAGTTTTTTTCCTACTGTAACAAATTAGCACACATTTAGTGGCTTAATACAACACAAATTTATTGTAGCTCTGGAGGTCAGAAGTAAAAAGTAGGCCTTACAGAGCTAAAATCAAGATGTCAGCAGCCTACATTCTTTCCTAAGACTGTATGGTAGAATGCGTTTCCTTGATTTTTTATGCTTTTTTTTTTTTTTTTTTTTTTTTGATGGAGCCTTTGCTCTGTCACTCAGGCTGGAGTACAATGGCACGATCTTGGCTCACTGCAACCTCCGCCTTCCAGGTACAAGTGATTTTCCTGCCTCAGCCTCCCAAGTAGCTGGGATTACAGGTGCTCGCCACCATGCCTGATAATTTTTGTATTTTTAGTAGAGACAGGGTTTTGCCATGTTGGCCAGATTGATCTCAAACTCCTGACCTCAGATGATCCACCCTTCTTGGCCTCCCGATATGCTGGGATTATACAGGTGTGAGCTACCACACCCAGCTGATTTTTTTTTTCTTTTTTTTTTGAGACAGAGTTTTGCTCTTGTCGTCCAGGCTGGAGTGCAGTGGCACGATCTTGGCTCACTGCAATCTCTGCCTCCCGGGTTCAAGTGATTCTCCTGCATCAGACTCCCAAGTAGCTGGGACTACAGGTGCGTACCACCACACCCAGTTAATTGTATTTTTAGTAGAGACGGGGTTTCACCATATTGGCCAGGCTGGTCTCGAACTCCTGACCTTGTGATCCACCCGCCTCGGCCTCCCAAAGTGCTGGGAGTATAGGCATGAGCCACCATGCCCAGCCTATTTTCAACTTTTAAAAATAACTTTAAGTGTAGGGCTTATATGCAATACAGATTTGAGTTTTACTTTATAAACCAATCTGATTATCTTTTCATTTTAATAAGTGAAAGTCTAATTACATTTTTGGTAAATTTGGGCTTAATCCTATATATTGTCTTATGTTATATTTTCTGGGTTTTATAGTTTTTAAAAAGCACTTTCAGGCTGGGTGTGGTGGCTCATGCCTGTAATCCCAGCAGTCTGGGAGGCCGAGGTGGGTGGATCACGAGGTCAAGAATTCAAGACCAGCCTGGCCAACATGGTGCAACCCCGTCTCTACTAAAAATACAAAAATTAGCCAGGCATGGTGGTGCCAGCTACTTGGAAGGCTGAGGTAGGAAAATTGCTTGAACCTGGGAGGTGGAGGTTCCAGTGAGCTGGGATCGTGCCACGGCACTTCAGCCTGGGTGACAGAACAAGACTCCATCTCGGAAAAAAATTTAAAAATAAAAATAAATAAAAAATAAAAAAATTAGCCTGACATGGTGCTGTGCACTTATTATTCCTGCTACTTAGGAGACTGAGGTAGGAGGGTCACTTAAGCCTGGGAGGTCAAGGCTGCAATGAGCTGTGATAGTGCCACTGGACTCCAGCCTGGGCTAGGTGACAGAGCAAGACCCTGTCTCAAAAAAAAAAAAAAAAATGTGTACCTTGAAGTAAAATTGCTGGAACATGGAAGTGCATGTTTTAATTTACAAGATACTCAACTTGTTCTGGGAAGTGATTGTATCAGTTTATGCTCGTACTAACAATGACAGTGTCTGAGAATGGCATTTCCTTCCTCTCTTGATATTCTTCAACTTAAGTTTTTGATATTGTCCTTAATATTGTCTAACTGAAATTTCTGCTAATACGAGGAAGGGAAATGCTCTTATGGTTTTAATTTACTAGTGATATTATTGAGCATCTTTCCAGGAATGCATTGTCTATAAAGTTTTTCTCTTCTGTGAATTACCTGCTCATACATTTTTCTGTTTTGTTTTTTGAGACAGGTTCTCACTCTGTTGCCCAGGCTGGAGTGCAGTGGCATGATCTTGGCTCACTGCAGCCTCTACCTACTGAACTCAAACAATCTTCTCACCTCAGCATGCGCACCACTGCACCTGGTTAATTTTTTTGTTTATTTTTCTTGTAGAGACGAGGTCTCACTGTGTTGCCCAGGCTGGTCTAGAACTCCTGGGCTCAAGCGATCCTCCCATCTTGGCATCCCAAACTGTTGGGATTATTGGCATACTTCCATTTTTGGAGAATTAGATTATTTGTCTTTTTCTTACTGATTTGTAGTAGAACTAAATTCTGGGCATTATTCATTTTTCTATGATACATGTTTTAGTTGTTTTTTCTCAGATTGTCCCTTGCCTTTTGACTTCGTGTTTTCTCCCACACACAATTTTCAAGGTTAATGTCAAATTCATTCCCTTCAAGCAGATGTGGTCAGGATGGTAGTGAGGAGGTCATGCTCCCCTTCACTGTGTTCTCTGTGTCTTGCAGGTTTTTAATGATGTAAGTGTGTTTCTCTTGATATTTTTTTCTTGACCTTTTCCACAATGATAGGGAATTTTACAAGTCAACCCTGGTTGAGTTCTTTCACAGAGATTTTGGTGGAAGAAAGGTATAAAATGCAAGGGCTTAGGTCCTATTATTGGTTTTGGAATGTTCTTTTTTTGTTCATAATTTTCTTTTATATTATTGATTACTTTTGTCCAAGTTTATTTAAAATAATTTTCTGAAGTTCTGAAATAAAATCCTTATGGAATTCTGGTTGAAACTGACCTGATATAAATTAACCTGTGGTAAAAACGTATGCATATATTATTTTTTTGCTTTGTTGCAATTACATATTACATGAGTTCATTTAAATCTTCCTTAGAAGAATTTTGTAACATTTTGTAGGACTTTTTTTGTGTTCTTGCCAACCTTACTCCCTTCTCTCTTCCAATTACTTACATAGCAGTTGTAATCTCAACTCACTGCCTTCACCTCAGGTTCTCTTCCACTGTCTTATCACTTGTAATCTGGCTTCTGCCCCTCTAGTTTAGCTACATCCAGGTACCCTTCTTCATTTTCATATCCTTCAGCTTACTGAGATGTATAAGATAGTTCTTACCACTATCCATTTTCTCTTTTCAGAGCTCTGTTCTCCCTTTAACGGACTCTTTCCCCTGTTTTTCTGTTGTTTCCTCATTTACCGTAAGATCTTTGTCATATTAATGTGGATCTCTGTCCAGTTCTGTCTAGTAGAACTTTCTTTTCTTTTTTCTTTTCTTTTTTTTTTTTTTTTTTTTTTTTTGAGACAGTCTGGCTTTGTTGCCCAGGCTGGAATGCTGTGGCGTGATCTCGGCTCACTGCAACCTCCACCTCCCGGTTCAAGCAATTCTTGTGCCTCAGCCACCCGAGTAGCTGGGATTATAGATGTGATCTACTGCCCCCAGCTAATTTTTGTATTTCAGTAGAGACAAGGTTCACTGTGTTGGCCAGGCTGGCCTTGAACTAATGGCCTTAAGTGATTCACCTGCCTCGGCCTCCCAAAGTGTTGGGATTATAGGCGGGAACCCCCATGCTTGGCATCTAGTAGAAATTTATGTGATGATGGAAATAATCTATATGTGTGCTTTCTAATACAGTAGCCACTAGCCACATTTGGCTTTGAGTGCGTAAGATGTGGCTAGTGTGACTAAGGAACTGACTTTTTAAAATATTATTTAAATTTAAATTGCTGCCTATACTTAGTGGCTACCGTATTGGATAGCATAGCTCTATACAGTCTTTTAATCAAGGGGATCCAATCTGTAAGTCTATGTGTAAAGATAGTGGTTGGAGCTCCAGGCACCTCAGAGTCTCCCATGTTGGAAAATATCTGTAGGCTTCTCCCATCAGACTTCTTTTATTTAGCATTAAGTTAGTGATTGTATAAATCTGCTATTTGCCTTGAGTAAAGATTTATTTTTGGTAGGATGGAGTATAGTGGCTTCAGGTAATGCCTACAAGAGATGAGATCCAGGCAAGTGAGTGAGGGAACAGAAGTAGTTATATTTCTAGGGAAAGAATGAATGGTATGGACCTAACAAAGGACAGGCCAACAAGGCCTCTCAGGCCTGGGTGTAGACAGGGTAAGAAAAACCAAAGCTGTGCATAGGACGGACTGATAGGGATGAGGCTTTCCTTGGGTGAAGGCTGTATTGGAAAGAAGAAAGATACAGATGAATAATATTTCCTTTTCAATTTTGTTCTGACCTATACTGGAGACAGCTTTACTTTTCAATAGATGAGAAACTGTTATGGCAAAGACTGTATCTATTTAACCCCCAAATGCCAAAATAATAGTTCTAAAATAATCCCTAACCACATCTAAACATGAAAATGTCTCTGTCACTGAAAGAGTCACTATATTTTGGAATCCTGATTATAGCCTTGAACACCAAGCTCATATTCTCCAAGAATTATTCCTTAACTAAGCTAGTGAGTTTTGATCTCTTTTTTCCTGACATTTATACCTGTAATAATCTATATCATATTAGCTTATCCTTCATTATGTGCCATATGGAATTATCACCTGCACAGGCTTGAGCTCTCAGAATTTACAAAAGGTAGAAAGAACTTGTGTCAGGCTTTCCCCCCTCTACTAGGTACTTCGGACCTACTAATAGGTTCTATGTATTTGAATATATTGGCTGATTATTGTGGTGTGAAAGGACTTTCTCATTTTTTGAGATCATCTTCTAAAAAATAGTTTTATTTCTGCCTTACCCCAACCAATATCCTCTCCTGAAAGTATCACATATCTTCTCAATAGGCATCATTTTCCCTTAATGATGAGAAAAGCTGACCACTAGGTTTCTTTTAGTCACTGAGAAAAAATATACATAAATTTTCCCTGGACCCTGATAAAAATCTTAGAAGTTGTTGAACAGCATTAGTGGAAAAAGTTGCTATGAGATTAATCTGGCAGCAGTCATCCATTTAACAACTTGCTGACATTGTCCAAGGCATTGGATGCAACAGTAGAAGAAAAAGGGGCAAACATCCGTCCCTGCCCTCATGGAGCTTTCAGTCTTATGAATACCAGTGCAGGATGGACTGGAGGGTTTAAAGACTAGAGGCAGGGAAACTGGCTGTGATCTAATCAGACATCCTCAATTCCTTATCTGTTAGCATTTAGCTTTGCCTGCCTTTTGATGACCTGCATTTTACCTGTGTCCCCAACTACCACCTCCCCATCATCAACACATATACCTTCCCTTCTCAGCTCTCTTTATTCTTTGTGCTTCCATTGTCTTTTGTTCATACAGCATGGCCATATTTGGGAGCTATTAGAACCACATACTTTCTACCCTCCTTCCCCCCAGTTAAATTCTTCCATTTCTTCTATAACATTTTTCTTCCTCATAGCAAAAGAACAAAGGAGACATTTGCTTTCTTGATATTTTTCAGACTGGGAGTCTTGGTGTAAAATTGAGGAATTATCTCCAAAATGGTTTATTGATGAAGATGAAATATCCCAGGAGATGGTAATGGAAAGGCTAGCAAGTCATGGCCTTGAATGCTCCAGTTTCAGAGAAGCCTGGAAATATAAGGGTGAATTTGAGCTACATCAGGGAAATGCGGAGAGGCATTTCATGCAAGTGACAGCTGTTAAGGAAATCGCTACTGGGAAAAGAGACAATGAATTTAGTAATTCTGGGAGAAGCATACCCCTGAAATCAGTATTTTTAACACAACAGAAAGTTCCTACCATACAGCAAGTACATAAATTTGATATTTATGATAAACTCTTCCCCCAAAATTCAGTCATAATTGAATATAAAAGACTCTGTGTTGAGAAGGAATCTTTGATAGGTAATGAATGTGAAGAATTCAACCAGAGTATGTACTTTAGTAAAGATACAGGAATTCCTCTTGGGGAGAAACCTTATGAAAGTAATGATTTTTCAAATCTCTTAAGTTTCCACTCATTACTTACTCAACATCAGACCACTCATTTTGGAAAATTACCCCATGGATACGATGAATGTGGTGATGCCTTCGGCTGTTACTCATTCTTTACTCAACCTCAGAGAATTCACAGTGGAGAGAAACTATATGCATGCAATGACTGTGGAAAAGCCTTTAGCCACGACTTCTTTCTCAGTGAACATCAAAGAACTCATATTGGGGAGAAACCTTATGAATGTAAGGAATGTAACAAAGCCTTCAGACAGAGTGCTCACCTTGCTCAACATCAAAGGATCCACACTGGAGAGAAACCGTTTGCATGCAATGAATGTGGGAAGGCCTTTAGCCGTTATGCCTTCCTTGTTGAACATCAGAGAATTCACACAGGTGAGAAACCATATGAATGTAAAGAATGTAACAAAGCCTTCAGACAGAGTGCTCACCTTAATCAACATCAGAGGATTCACACTGGAGAGAAACCCTACGAATGTAATCAGTGTGGAAAAGCCTTCAGCAGACGCATAGCCCTTACTCTGCATCAAAGAATTCACACAGGAGAGAAACCCTTCAAATGTAGTGAATGTGGGAAGACCTTTGGCTATCGCTCACACCTGAATCAACATCAGAGAATTCATACCGGAGAAAAACCCTATGAATGCATCAAATGTGGGAAGTTTTTTAGGACTGACTCACAACTTAATCGACATCATAGAATTCACACTGGAGAGAGACCATTTGAATGCAGTAAATGTGGGAAAGCCTTCAGTGATGCTTTAGTTCTAATTCACCATAAGAGAAGTCATGCAGGAGAGAAACCCTATGAATGTAACAAATGTGGAAAGGCCTTCAGTTGTGGCTCATATCTTAATCAACATCAAAGAATTCATACTGGAGAGAAACCCTATGAATGTAATGAATGTGGGAAGGCTTTTCATCAGATCTTGTCCCTAAGACTACACCAGAGAATTCACACTGGAGAAAAACCTTATAAATGTAATGAATGTGGGAATAATTTTAGCTGTGTCTCAGCCCTTAGACGACATCAGAGAATTCATAATAGAGAAATGCTCTGATTATAACAAGTATAAGAGAGAAAACATTTGGTTACCACTCAGTCCTTATTGAATATTAGTGAGTTCTTTTTGGTTAGTAATTATTTGAATGTAGTTCATATTTCAGTTCATGAGTATCCATTATTTATAGCTCAGTAGTAGACATTTGTTAGACTCTTTTTTTTTTTTTTTAAGACAGAATCTCACTCTGTCACCCAGGCTGGAGTGCAGTGGTGCAATCTTGGCTCACTGCAGCCTCTGCCTCCTGGGTTCAAGCAATCCTCCTGCCTCAGCCTCCTGAGTAGCTGGGATTACAGGTGCCTGCCACTATGCCTGGCTAATTTTTGTATTTTTAGTGGAGACGGGGTTTCACCATATTGGTCAGGCTGGTCTCAAACTCCTGACTTTAGGTGATCCACCCGCCTCAGACTCCCAAAGTGCTGGGATTATAGACGTGAGCCACCATGCCCGGCCACATCTGTTACTTTTCGATCTGTTCTATACCTGCTTACCCCACCCTCAATGCATATGATTCTGATGAAACTGTTAATCAGGGACAGCTGTGGATTGGTCACAGGCTGGCCAATTATTTCCCCCAACCTAGTGATAAGGGATTGGCAAATGGCCCTGTCTGGATCAATGAAGTCCTTTGTGGGTATTCCTATGGGTAGTAAGAGAGATTTTATTCTAGAATTGCAAGTTTCAAGGATTTAATAAGTTTAAAAACTCACCAGTAGCCTTTTTGCCACTCATGAGGAAAGCTTTCCCAAAGAGAAATCTTTAGCAGAGGAAAATGGTGAGAGACAGAAATCTGATGACATTGTTTGAGCTCCTGGATTCAGTCATTCCTGACAGCTACACCATCACCATCCTTGTTCATTTTTTGTGATCCAATAAATTTCCTTTTTTTTTCTTTTTTTTTTTTTTTTTTTTGCTTAATTTGTATTAGATTTTTGCCTCACGGAATTAGAGTGCTGATTCACACATTCTGTGTTTGCTATACGTAAGAGAAAACCTTAATTTTTTACGTGGCATAATTATTTATCCTGAGGAGAAACCTTATGATATAACAAGTTTATGAAAGTTGAATACACAGCCTTCATAAAACTGAGATAATTGTTACATTTTATTTGTCGATAAAATTATTTTAGTGTTTCTTAGTTTTTTTCACATTATGGATGAATATTTTAAAATTCAGTAAGTAAAATTCTTTAACAGGCTCCCCCTTAAGGAGTTGAAATCATTTGTCACAGTGACTCACCATTTGCCTGTAAAGAGAGAATGGAAAGCTAAGGGAATAATGGTTTCATTTGTTTAATGAATGGCTTTTCATTTTCAAGGAATTACTTAATTTTCTTCTTTCAGTATGTGGCTAAACATATTCTGTGGCAGAATATAATAAAATTAAATTGTAAATGAGATCTTTTGTGGGTGGGCTGTAAATTTGGTTTAAGGCAGGGTGTGATGGCTCATGCCTGTAATCCCAGCACTTTGAGAGGCCAAGGCGGGCAGATCACCTGAGGTCGGAAGTTTGAGACCAGCCTGACCAACATGGAGAAACCCCGTCTCTACTAAAAATACAAAATTAGCTGGGTGTGGTGGTGTGTGCCTGTAATCCCAGCTACTTGGGAGACTGAGGCAGGAGAATCGCTTGAACCTGGGAAGTGGAGGTTACAGTGAGCGAAGATCGCGTCATTGTACTCCAGCCTGGGCAACAAAAGTGAAACTCCTTCTCAAAAAATAAATAAATAAATAAATAAATAAATAAATAGATAAATAAATAAATTTGGTTTAAGAAGTGTATGGATAACTTCTGCGGCTGGAGATATCAGACAAAGATATTGCTGGCAGAAAGAATGAGTCATTTTTAACAAATATGGTAAAAGTAAAGCAGTTAATGCCTAAAATTTTTAGAGACTAAATCATTTCCATTATTGGGAGTAATGAGGAAGATGAAGGTGTGGGGCAATACATTTCTTTTTTATCTGAATGGATGTAGGTAAATAAACTGGTGATATGGCAGCTGGGCCATCTTGAATAGTCAGAACCTGTAAGAATATTGGGTATTGCCTGAAGAGCGTCTATAAAAACATATCAGAACAAATGAAAGAGGAAAGAATGAAGGATTTATATGTGTGCATAGAGTGAATATATGTGTGCATAGAGTGAATATATGTGTGCATAGAGTGAAATGTTCAATTTATACTTATTTCTAATAAAATCTGAAAATTATTTTTCATAAATATTCAAATTCCCTTTAAACAGCTTAAAATACAGATTTAGTGACTCAATACTTCAAACCTTGAATAGAAACAAATATGATTATAAAATATTTCCAAACTTATGTTACATCTAATCTGAAATATATTAATATTGTAAGCTTAATTCGTGTCATCATTTCTTTATTTTTTATTATATTTCCTGGAGGTATAAGGATATTTATTTTTATAATTTCCAAGCGCTGAGTAATAATTTATTTCAGAAAGTTTCAGAAGGTTACAGTAAACTTACCAAAGTTGAAGAAGAAAAATGACTCAGATCAGTAAGAAGAGTCTGAGTTACTCACTAATTTATTTATTTTATTTTATTTTATTTTATTTTATTTTATTTTATTTTATTTTTTGAGACAGGGTCTCACTCTGTTATCCAGGCTGGAATGCGGTGACACAATCATGGCTCACTGCAGCCTCCACTTCCCAGGCTCAAGCGACCCTCCCACCTCAGCCTCCTGAGTAGCTGGGACTACGGGTGTGCTCTACCACACCGGGCTAAGTTTTGCATTTTTTTGTAGAGATGGGGTTTCGCGAGTTGCCCAGGCTGGTCTTGAACTCTTGGCCTGAAGTGATTTGCCCATCTCGGCCTCCCAAAATGCTGAGATTATGGGGATGAGCCACTGTGCACAGCTACTAATCGATTTTTGATCTAAGTATGGCACCTGATTTCATCCTCGAGAGTGACGTAAACCTAAGCTACTGGTTCATTCTCTGTTTATATAGTTAAACTTCACTTGTAATGTTGATAAAATGTTTTGTACCCATGTGTTTAGCTTAAGTGTTTGTATTTTACAATCTGATGTTTCTCCTCACAATGAAATACTAAATTTTGTTTCTTTTCAACTGTACAACCCATTGTCTTGTGATATATTGACCTGATCTCTTAGGATTAGTGAAAATTTATGCTTTATTAATATTTGATTGTTATTAGGACCATCTAGAGATTTATGTTTATGTGTGTGTATGTGCATCTGAAGATGTGTATTTTATTTAAATTTTTTGTATTAAGTGCCTACTGTGTGCCAGGCTTTGTTCTAATCTAAGCAATGGAGATACAGCAGTGAACCAGACAAAAATTCCTGCCTTCAGAGAGCTAATTTCTAATGAGGAAGACTGAAAAAGATATGTAAGTAAAATATATAATATGTAAGAAAGTAAATTCCAAGGAGAAAAAGATGAAGGAAGGGATGGGGATCCAGGGAAGGCCCCTTCTGAAATTAACTTTTGAGTGAAGACCTAAGAGAGAGATATCTATCTGTCTGTCTGTCTGTCTGTCTATCTATCTATCTATCTGTCATCTATCTATCTATCTATCTACCTACCTACCTACCTACCTACTCATCCATCCATCTATCCAAACTACATATATATAACCACCTATAGACACATTTATATGCCTTTATAGCTAATAGGAAGGAAATCTTTAGTGGTATATATACATTTACACTTTACTAATTCTCATTTTATCATATCTACATATTTGTGTGTTACATTTTAACACTTGACTCAGATGAATTTATGGCCTTTTACAATCTGAACAAATTTCACTTAATTATAGTGTATTTAATGTTGGTACTTAATTGTCAGAATTTAGCCACTGGGGATTACTTTAAGAAAACTCCTTGCTCCCTCCAGTACATGAATTTTGGACAAAATTGCTGCCATTATGATTGAGCCCGTTTTAGAGATCGCTGGGGAAAAAAATGTTTCCTTTTTAGATCATGGTTTCATGCTGATTTCTGGTTCTGTCTCAATATACTTTGTTATACCCTACTAAGATTTTCAACTTTATTCACAAAACTCGAGACAGGGAGGTAATAGATTGGATGATGGAGAAAAGTAGATTGCTGGAAGCCATGAGGTGGCGATACTTCACTAACAGAGGAATAAGTCACCTTCCTGGACAGCTTTCTTAGGCATTTACACAGTAATTCCTCACATATTCTTTGAGAAAGAGTAGGGAAAGTATCAGCTCTTTGGATATTGCGACAAGTATGGACTTTGGAGTTAGACCTACATATGGATGTCAACTCTTTGTCAGGAGAGCTTGAATAAGTGATTCAGGCTCAGTTTAGTCATCTGTAACACTGGAATAATATTCTAGCCTTTTGATTTTTTGTGAGGATTAATTGAAAGAATGTAATTTGTAAACAGTTAACAGTGGGGTTATTATTAATGATAAAATCAATCACAAGGAGTTGGACTGTGTCCCTGAAAGCCAGCTACTCATGGGGGACGGAATTGTGAATTCAACCCACGTCCTTCCTCTATGTACATGGGTTGAGTCCCAAACAGCAGTGGCCCCAGCCCATCTTTCTGATCCTGGAGTGGCAGCTGCAGCTCCAGAGTCTCCCAGAGCCCCCTCTGTTTGGATATATATATATATATATATTTTTTTTTTTTTTCGAGACGGAATTTTGCTCTTGTTGCCCAGGCTGGAGTGCAATGGCACAATCTCAGCTCACTGCAACCTCCCCCTCCTGGGTTCAAGCGATTCTCCTGCCTCAGCCTCCCGAGTAGCTGGGATTACAGGCACCTGCTACCATGCAAGGCAAATTTTTTGTCTGTGTGTTTTTAGTAGAGACAAGTTTTCGCCATGTTGGCCAGGCTGGTCTTGAACTCCTGACCTCGGGTGATCCGCCCGCCTTGGCCTCCCAAAGTGCTGGGATTATAGGCGTGAGCCACCACGCCTGGCCTTGATATTTGAGACTGTTAGGACTCTGACTTTTTTTTTTTTTTGAGTCAGAGTCTCACTGTGTCTCCCAGGCTAGAGTGCAGTGGTGCGATCTCGGCTCACTGCAATCTCCACCTCCTGGGTTCAAGCATTCTCCTGCCTCAGCCTCCCGAGTAGCTGGGATTACAGTCACCTGCCACCATGCCCGGCTAATTTTTATATTTTTAGCAGAGATGGGGTTTCACTATGTTGTCCAGGTTGGTCTCAAACTCCTGACCTCAGGTGATCCACCCGCCTCAGCCTCCCAAAGGACTGGGATTACAGGCACCCGGCCAGGATGCTGACTTTTATTAACAGAGGCCAGGAAAAGAAAAAGATAGGCATAGCTCTTGGTTTTGTTTGTTTTTTTCATTTTGCACTGATTTTTTTTAGACTTCATAGTACATTATCAGAATAATTTACTGTCACACCAGCTTCTTGATTTGTTCCCCCCTCCATCATTCCCAATTCCTATTCTTCATAGGCACACACAAAGGTATGTTTGATATGCATTCTTAAATGAATGTACATTCCCATGATACGAATGGTACTATGCTACAAATTCATTTTTTTCTAGTGGGAACTGATTTTTAGATTTTTCATGTTTCTGTGTGCACAGTGCTCTAATGCTGTTCATCCCTTCTAACATTTGTGTGGTAATTCATTATGTATATTTACATGTTACTTATCTGTTTCTGTAGTGATGGATACAACTCTTGGCTACCACAAAGAATAGTCTTGCAGACTGGAACTAGATTAGACTATTTGCCTGGCAATTGGCTAGTGGGATAAAGAGTTTTTTGTACACTTAAATGTTACCAGGAACAACTAGATTGCTTTCTAGAATGGCTGCAACTGTTTACATTCTCGCCAGCAGCACCTCTTTCTATATCCTTGCAGACACTCATTCTTGAATGTGTTCGTTTGCATTATTAAGGGCTACTGGTGGGTTGGGCGCGGTGGCTCAAGCCTGTAATCCCAGCACTTTGGGAGGCCGAGGCGGGCGGATCACGAGGTCAGGAGATCGAGACCATGGTGAAACCCCGTCTCTACTAAAAATACAAAAAATTAGCCGGGCGTGGTGGCGGGCGCCTGTAGTCCCAGCTACTCGGAGAGGCTGAGGCAGGAGAATGGCGTGAACCCGGGAGGCGGAGCTTGCAGTGAGCCGAGATTGCGCCACTGCACTCCAGCCTGCGGGACAGAGAAAGTCTCCATCTCAAAAAAAAAAAAAAAAAAGGGCTACTGGTGAATTAGAGCACATCTCCGTATACTTGTCACTCGGACACTTTCTATGAAGTGTTTATTCTTACCCTGTTTATCCCTTACCAAATAATTTATCAACTCCATTCATAAAAGTTAAGATTTAGTTGAAAATCCGTCTGGCCTTTTTTTCCCTGAAGGAATGTCTCTATAGAAGGCTTCAATTTATTAGGTTTATTCAAATGTATTCATTTTGTTAGGTTATCAACTTTTCTTACAAATAGTCCTTTCTCATATTTTTATTATTTTAACTTCATGTTTCTTATTTGCATCTTTTTCATTTTCTTATTTGAATCTTTGCTCATTTTTTGAATATCAGCCTTAACAGAGGTTTATGTAACTTATTGATCATTGATCTTTTCAAAACCCTGTCTCAGTTTTGTTATCCTTTTCTCTTACTTTTTTCTAATTCTCTATTTTATTGATTTCTTTATCTTTATAATTTCTTTTTTGTTTCTTTAAGTGTGCTCTGTTCCTCCTATTCCACACTTATAAATTGAGAATTTGATTTTTATTTTTCTTGATAAATGTATTTAAAGCTGTAATTTTCCTCTAAGTACTACATAAGCTATGTCCCACAATTTTGGCATTTAATGTTTTCATTGTTATTCATTTTCACATGTTTTGTAATTTAGGTATTCTTTTTTTTTTTTTTTTTTTGAGAGGGAGTCTCACTCTGTTGCCCAGGCTGGAGTGCAGTGGCGTGATCTTGGCTCACTGCAAGCTCTGCCTCCGGGGTTCACGCCATTCTCCTGCCTCAGCCTCCCGAGTAGCTGGGACTACAGGTGCCCGCCACCATGCCCGGCTAATTTTGTTTTTGTATTTTTAGTAGAGACGGGGTTTCACCGTGTTAGCCAGGATGGTCTCGATCTCCTGACCTCGTGATCCACCCGCCTTGGCCTCCCAAAGTGCTGGGATTATAGGCGTGAGCCACGGTGCCGGGCTATGTATTCTTTTTTAATTCAAAAGACTTGGCTATCTTTTTCTAATGCTATTGCAGGATAGTCAGATGTTTATATTTGTTCTTTGGAACTGAGTGAGGCTTTGCTTACTGCCTCATATGTGATCGATTTTCATAACTGTCACTTTTTTAAATTATTATTTATTTATTTATTTTTGAGATGGAGTCTTGCTGTGTTGCCCAGGCTGGAGTGCAGTGGCGCGATCTCGGCTCACTGCAACTTCCACCTCTCAGGTTCAAGTGATTCTCTTGCCTCAGCCTCCTGAGTAGCTGGGACTACAGGTGCACACCACCACACCCAGCTAATTTTTGTACTTTTGGTAGAGATGGGGTTTCACTGTGCTGGCCAGGATGGTCTCCATCTCTTGACCTCATTATCCACCCACCTCGTCCTCCCAAAGTGCTGGGATTACAGACGTGAGCCACTGTGCCTGGCCTCCATATACTTTAAAAATAAACGTGACAGCTCTGGCACGGTGGCTCGCGCCTGTAATCCCAACACTTTGGGAGGACAAGGCGGGTGGATCATAAGGTCAAGAGATTGAGACCATCCTGGCCAACATAGTGAAACCTTGCCTCTACCAAAAGAACAAAAATTAGCTGGGTGTGGTGGTGTACATGTGTAGTTCCAGCTACTCAGGAGGCTGAGGAGGAGAATCGCTTGAACCTTGGAGGTGGAAGTTGCAGTGAGCCAAGATTGATCCACTGCACTCCAGCCTGGGCGACAGAGTGAGACTCCATCCCTAAATAAATAAATAAATAAATAAATAAATAAAGTATATGTATTACAAGCTTTTGGGGTGTAAATTCCTCGTCTGTTAGCTCAAGCCAACCAACTACTGGATTTTTAATTTGATAGGTAGAACATGATTTCCCAATGGAGTTTTAATTTGCTTTTTTCTTATTATGAATGAGTTTGCACTTCTTTTCTGTGAACTCTCATGATATTTTTGCCCAATTTTCAACTGGACTCTAGTGTTTTTTTTATATAGCAGGGAAATTAGCACTTTAGGTGAGTTGCAAATATTTTCTTCCAGTTTGCTATTTGTCTTTTGAATTTGTTTATGGAGGACCTTTTGCCATGAAAAATTGATAATATTATCTAATTTGCCAATTTGTTCCTTTAAGTCTTCTTAGTTTTGATTCATCACGTTTAAAAGGCCCTCTGCCTCTTGGGTGCGTTAGTTCGTTTGGTGCTGCTCTAACAGAATACCTGAGATGAGTAATTTAAAAGGAATATACATTTATTTTCTCATAATTCTGAAGTCTGGGACGTCCAAGATCAGGATGCTGGCATCTGATGAGGGCCTTCTTGTTGCATCCTCACATGGCAGATGGCAGAAGGCAGAAGGGGCGAGAAAGCAAGACAGAGCTCCCTTCAACCTCAAACCCTCTTATAAGGCCCCTAATCCCATCCATGAGGACTTTGCCCTCATGACTTAATTACCTCTTAAAGGCCCCACCTCTTAATACTATAACATTGGAGATAAGATTTTAACCTATGAATTTTAGAGGGGACATACACATTCAAACCATAGCATTCCCCCTGTAGCGCCCCCTACCTCCCCAAATTTTTTTCTCACATGAAAATTACGTTAATTCTATCTTACTAGCCCCCAAATCTTATTCCAGCATCATCTTAAAAGTCTAAAGTCCAGAGTCTCATCCAAATCAGATCTAGGTGAGACTCAAGGCACAATGCATTGAGGCAAATCTACCTCCAGCTGTAAGCCTATGAAATCAAGCAAGTTTTGTGCTTTCAAAATACAATGACATAGACATTTTGATTCCAAAGGAGAAATAGGAAAGAAGATGTAACAGGTCTCAATGAAGTCCAAAACACAAAAGGGAAAACAGTATTAAATCTTTAGGCTTGAGAATAATCTTTGACTTCATGTCCTACTTTCCACCCCCTAGGGAAGCAGTTGCGCCCCCAAATCCCTGAGCAGCCCCACCCCCACAGCTTTGCTGAGTGCGGCCCATTCTTCAGTTGTCACATGTTGAAGTTGAGTGCTTGCAACTTCCCTAGGCTGGTGATGCACACGGGTGGCTCTACAGTTTGGGGTCTTGAAGGCTGTCCCCCGCCTGCTTGGCTCCACTAGGAGCTGCCATAGTGGAGACTCTGTAGTGGCCTGGAGGCTGTCCAAGATATTCTTTAAAATCTAAGTGGAGGAAGCCATGCCTCTGCAGCTCTTGCACTGCAAACCTGCAGAATTAGCACCATGTGGCTCACAACTTGTGCCCTCTGGAGCAGCAACCTGAGCAACATCCTGGACCAGCTTGAGCCACAGCAGAGGCAGCAGAGTGCTGTGCTGGAATGCAGGGAGCAGAGACCCGAGGCAGCCCTGGGCAGTGAGCCTCAAGGTACCATGGGCACCCTGGCCCCTCTCTCAAAACCTCTCTGCCCTCAAAGCCCTTCTACTCTGGGTCTTTGGTGGGCATGGCAACCTCAGAGATCTCTAAAATGTCTTTGGGGTCATCCTCCCACTATTTTGATGAACAGAACCTGGCTTCCATCTAGCCATACTAATCTTACTGAATAGCCACTTGGCCACACCCTTGGTTTTCATCTGGATACCCTTTTTTATTCTTTACATGGCCAAGCTGAAAATTTTTCAAATCTTTATATTCTGCTTCACTTTTAATTATAAATTGTGTCTTCAATTTTTTTCTCTTTTCTCACATTTTACTAAAAGTAATTAAGAGAAGCCATGCAGCTCCTTCAATATATTTCTTCTGCCAAATATTCTACCTAGTTCATTGCTATTAACTGCTTCCTTGATAGAGCCCTCAGGGACAGACAGAATTCAGCCAAGTCTTTTGCCATTTTATAACAAAGATGGCCTTTCCTTCAATTTCCAGTAAGATATTCCTCATTTCCATTGATACCTCATCAGAATAGCCTTTATGGTCCATATTTCTACCGACATTCTGTTCATGACCACTTAAATAATCTCTAATATGTAGGCTCTCTCTACAGCTCTCGTCTTCTGAGCCCTCACCAATATCATTCTTAATGCTTCATTTATGGCAATATAGGCTTTTCCTAGCCTGCTCCTCCAAATTCTTCCAGCCTCTGCCCATTAGTCAATTCCAACGCCCCTTCCACATTTTTAGGTATTTTTAATAGCACACCCCACTTCTCTATTTTAGTCTTTTTTGCCTCTTTAACAGAATACCACAGACTAGGTAAATAATAAAGAACAGAAATTTATTTCTTATAGTTCTAGAGTCTGGGAAATTCAAGATCAAGGTGCTGGCATCTAGTGAGAGCCTTCTTGCTCTGTCCTCACATGGCAGAAAGCAAAGGGGGTAAGAAAGCAAAAGAGAGCTTCCTTTAACCTCAAGTCATTTTCTTTTCTTTTCTTCTTTTTTCTTTTTTTGAGACAGAGTCTTGCTCTTATTGCCCAGGTTGGAGTGCAATGGCACGATCTTGGCTCACTGCAACTTCTGCTTCCTAGGTTCAAGCAATTATCCTGCCTCAGCCTCCTGAGTAGCTGGGATTACAGGTGTCCACCACCAAACCCGGCTAATTTTTTTTTTTTTTTTTTTTTGAGACGGAGTCTCGCTCTGTCGCCCAGGCTGGAGTGCAGTGGCGCAATCTCGGCTCACTGCAAGCTCTGCCTCCCGGGTTCACGCCATTCTCCTGCCTCAGCCTCTCCAAGTAGCTGGGACTACAGGTGCCCGCCACCACGCCCGGCTAATTTTTTTTTTTTTTTTGTATTTTTAGTAGAGACGGGGTTTCACCGTGGCTTCGATCTCCCGACCTTGTGATCCGCCCGCCTCGGCCTCCCAAAGTGCTGAGATTACAAGCGTGAGCCACCGCGCCCGGCCACACTTGGCTAATTTTTGTATTTTCAGTAGAGACGGGGCTTTGCCATGTTGGCCAGGCTGGTCCCGAACTCCTGACCTCGTGATCCGCCCGCCTCAGCCTCTCAAAGTGCTGGGATTACAGGCGTGAGCCACCGTGCCCAGCCAACTTCAAGTACTTTTATAAGGGTCCTAATCCCATACATGGCCTCACCTCTTAATATTGTCACATTAGGGATTAGGTTTTAACGTAGGAATTTTGGAGGGAACACAAACATTCAAACCATATCCCTGAGATAATTTAAAAATTTTCCCACAATTTTCTCCTGTTATGTTTTTGCTTTCGTTTTTTCCTTTAATTTGTTTTGTGTGTACAAATCGAACTTTACCCCATACAGTTACCTAGTTTCCAATGATCATTTACAAATAATTCAACATTTGCCACGTATTTGAAATATCACCTTTAACATATACCTAATTACTAGATGTATTTGGGTACATTCATGTATTTCCTATTCTGTTGCAATAATTTGTTCAAGTCTACTGTCTGCTTGTTTCTTGAGAGAAGAGTTTTGAAATCTCTGCTATAATTGCGAATTTGTCCATTTCACTTTTTTTTGTCCCATCAGTTTTTGCTTCATGTGTTTTGGAGTTTTTTTGCTAAATGCATAAACGTTTGGGATTGTTATGTACTGTTAATTGATCCTATTATTACAAAATGACATTCTTTGTGCCTGTTAATATTCTTAGCTCTCAAATCTACTTTGATAGTGGTATATCTACTCCAGCTTAGTATTTTTTGTTTTTCAGACAGAGTCTCGCTCTGTCACCCAGGCTCGAGCCCAGTGGCGCGATCACAGCTCACTGCAGCCTCGACCCCTGGGCTCAAGTGATCCTCTCACCTCACCCTTCTGAGTAGCTGGAACCACAGGCACACGCCACCATGCCTGGCTAATTTTTTGATTTTTTATAAAGACGAGGTCTCCCTGTGTTTCCAGACTGGTCTTAAACTGGGCTCCTGCCTCGGCCTCCCAAAGTGTTAGGTTTACAGGCGTGAGCCGCAGCACCTGGTCTACTTCAGCTTTTTAAAATTCGCATTAGCATGGCATATCTTTTTCTTTTTTTTTTTTTTTTGCTTTTAACCTATTTATATTTTTCATATAATTATACCCTTATTTATTATAATTTAAATATGACCTTTGTAATTTAAATATAACCTTTATATTTAAAATGGGTTTCTCAGAGGCATCATATAGCTGGGTGTTTTTTTTAATTCAGCCTGAAAATCTCTGTTTATTGGGATGTTTAGACCATTTACACATTTTAAATAATTTATTGAGTAAAAATCACATAATATGAAAGTAATCATTTTAAAGTGAACAATTCAGTGGCATTTAGTACATTCATAGTGTTGTGCAATAGCCACTTCTAATTCCAAAACATTTCCATCATTCCAAAGGAAAACCTCTTACCAATTAAGCACTTTCTCCCCCATTCTCCCCTTCCTCCCTCGTAACCACTAATCTGTGTTCTATCTCTATGGATTTATTTATTTTAGATATTTCATATAAATTGAATCATGCAATATATAACCTTTTGTATCTACCTTCTTTAGCATAATGTTTTGCAGCTTCGTCCATGTTGTGGTGTTATGCATACTCCATTCTTTTTTATGGCTGAATAATATTCCATTGCATGAATTACCACAACTGGTAATTTTGTCTATTTCGGAACATTCATCTATTTGGTAACCTGGTAACTTTATTCATCTGTTGATGGAAATCTGGGTTATTTCCACTTTTTGGCTATTGTAAATAGTGTTGCTGTGAACATGTGTGTGCATGTTCTTGTATTCAGTTCTTTCAGGTATAGGGGTAGAATCATTAAGTCATATGGTAATTCAATGTTTAACTTTCTGAGGAACTGCCAAATTGTTTTCTACGGTGGCTGAACTATTTTACATTCCCACCAGCAATGTGTCAGTTTTCCAATATCTTCACATCCTCGCTAACACTCAGTTTCTTTTTTTGATTATTGCCATTCTAGTAGATGTGAAGTGGTACCTTATTGTGGTTTCCATTTACATTTCACTAATGACTAATGAGATCAAACATCTTTTCATATGCTTATTGGTCATTTGTATATCTTCCTTGGCTAGATGTCTACTCATGTCTTTTACCCAAAGTCTAATTTGGTTGTTTGTCTTTTCATTGTTGAGTCATAAAGAGATCTTAATATGTATTAGATAATAGACTTTTATCCTATACCTGATTTGCAAATATTTTCCTCCATTCTTTAGGCTATCTTTTTACTGTCTTCATAATGTCCTGTGATGCACCACAGTTTCTAATTTTTATGAAGTGCAGTTTAACAAATGAGATGTGAGCAAAAGGGATGAGTGTAATTTCTGAACTGCAACCCTAGAAAGCACTGTGCCTGCTTCCTCTGCCCTCTCCTGCCCTACTGGCTGGGAGATACTGAGAGTTTTAACATCCCCCTTTGCCCCAAAGATGGATACTACTCACTCTGGAAGGCAGAGCTATCCCACCAGCCCTGGACTGCTCAGCCCTAGATTCTTACACGAGGTACAAATAAATATATGGTATTCAGGTCATTGAATATGCATTTTGAGGTCTTTACTATATCAGCTTAACCTATACTCTAGTTTTACAACTCCAGTGTGCCATACAAATAGTACCATTTTCTGGTTGTGCCATGATGAAGGTTGGGAAGCACTATGACCTGGACCATTTTTTCTCGGTCCCTTTTGCTGACCCTGCCTTCTCACTGCCATCAAGAGGGCAATCCTTTCCTCCACACCATCCAGGTGGTTAGCTTATAATGGTCCCAAAGATAAAGGTCGGATACCCCAACTCTTGCAGAAAATTGGAGCATATGTTGGCCATAGGAAGCCATTACCTCGCCTTGGGTAGCACCTGGGATAAAGGTTTGTGAGCCCTGGTGCTGGAAATCCCCAAATATGGCCCCTCCCAGGGGCCCAACACCCATGAAAGACTGTACTTGCATCATGGGTTGTCCTGACATAGAGTTCCCTCTCCCTTCCTAGCTGGGAGTCAGGAGTTCCACCTCCTCCAAAGAGAGACATTTTCATTGTTGTTCCCTCAAGTCCTCAGTCTCTTTCTCCTGCTCTGGCTGGCTTGGGACAAAACTGAACCTCCCAGTTTATCTTCCAGCCTCTGAGCTCCGTTATGATACAGTGAGCTGCCCAAGTTAAGGTGAACTGCAGATCTAACTTCTTTGCTTGTCGGTCCCCTTTGACATGCATCCTCAGAGCGCTCCTCTCCCAGGAGGAGCCTCCCACCCCTGGGGCTTCCTCACAGCAGCACCTTCGAGCTGAGGTGGTGGGCAGGAGCTCCTTGGAACCCTCCCTTCCTCCATCCGAAGAGCTTGTTCCTTTCCACCTCTGACTTCGGTGCCCTCCGCTCCTCCTCTCCCCGCATCGCCCCTTCCCTGTGCAGGGGCAGCGGTTGGGGCCTCAGCCTTAGTTCTTCCAGCTGGACCCTGGGATGGTGCGGGGCTGTGGCTCTGGGAAGTATCTGGGCCTGCACGCGGTTTGCATCATTGGGAGCACAGGCCTCGCCCTCCGGACTACGAGCCCCAGAGCCCTTCGCGCCGAGCGTTTCCCGCCTTTCCCCTGTCTCAAGTCATTGCCCAGAGGCCTCTGCGGGCCGGTCCTGCCTGACCATGGAGCTGCGGTCCCCATGTTCCCAGGGTGAAGGAGCACATGCGAGGCGGTGGTGCTTGTATCCGGGAGAACCAGGTAGGGCGGCTGCATGCTTCATAGAGGCCAGCCTGTGCCGACCGGGAGCTGTAGGACGGTCTGTGTCTGGGGCTGCTTATGGGTATTCGCGTGCATCTGCCGGTGCGCGGTCCGAGCCTGCTCACGAGAGCGTGTGTGTGTCTTCTGTCTTCTGTTGCTATGAGGTTTGCATCTGTGTGGCTGGAATAGCTTGTTTGTGGGGGCCCGCGCGTGACCTGTGTGTGCGTTACTGTGTGTGTCTCGGGCAGGATTGTGACGGGCCGTGTGACTGTGACGCCATCATCAGGTTGGTGAGATGGCGTGACCGCGTGCTACGTATCAGTCTCCTGTATGTTCCTCCACCATCTATCTTGACATTCATCCTGTGATAGTCTTTGGTCAGCTTCCATGCCTAGGAGGCCTTTTTGGCCAGACACGCCCGGCTGTTAAATTGTGACAAAGTGGTATAAAGCACTGCTTGCACAGAGTCATGGATTAAAAGGGTAACGTCTGGGCCAGGCGCAGTGGCTCATGCCTATAATTCCAGCACTTTAGGAGGCCGAGGCAGGCGGATCAGAAGGTCAAGAGTTTGAGACCAGCCTGGCCAACATGCTGAAACCCCGTCTCTACTAAGAATACAAAAATTAGCTGGGCGTGGTGGCGGGCGCCTGTAGTCCCAGCTACTTGGGAGGCTGAGGCAGGAGAATGGCGTGAACCCAGGAGGCGGAGCTTGCAGTGAGCCGAGATGGCGCCACTGCACTCCAGCCTGGGCGACAGAGCAAGACTCTGTCTCGGAAAAAAGGAAAAAAAAAAGGTAACGTCTTCCAACAAGGGATGTGGTATTACTTTTGCTTTATCACATGTCTTATCTACCTTTTTGGAGATCATTTGTATATAAGTAACACATATGTAAGTATTATTTCTTTTATAATAGGCCATCTTGTATTATTTTTAACCTCTCCCTCATATCATCACTCCCTCTGTTCCTCTCTTCCTGCAGAGGTAACCACTATAATGGATTAGAAAAGTATCCTTCCCATATATTTCCTTAGAATTTTAGTGCATATATCCCTTAACAATATTTTCTGGATTTCATTAATGCCAAAGTGTACATTTTAACATTCTGACATCAGAATACATCTTATGGTTGATAAAGTGTCATATTTTAATGATGTATTTCTTACTTGCACATGAAATAATAGTATGTCAATAATTGATAACATCTTAGAATCCTTGAAATATAGTATTACTGTTTTGCCTGCTTTTGAAATGTATTTAAGTATTATATAATATATATTCTTCTACAGCTTACTTTTTACTTTCAACATATTTATGCAATTTATTTGTGCTTGATATTTATAGCTTTGTTTATAAAACAATGGTAATTGTTTTATAAATAATCTATTTTCATTCTCCTGTTGGTAGATACTACAGTGTCGCTATAACACTGCTGTTAATGTGTGAAAGAGGTTTTATTGGTTCATACCTAGAAGTGAATTTTTTGGGACTTAGCGATATAGGTGTCCTCAGCCTCACTAATATTGTTAGTTAACATTCCCACTATTAATGTATGAGTTCATTTTTCCATTTGATTCTTTCCCTCACCAATCCCTATTGTCAGGTGTTTTTTCCAAAGACTAATTTTTTTTAGAGCAGTTTTAGGTTCACAACAAAATTAGGCAGAAAGTACAGAGATTTTCCATATGCCTTCCCCCAAAACCTGGATGGCCTCCTCCATTCTCAACACCTCCCATCAGTGTGGTATATTTGTTATAACTGATGAATCTACATTGATACATTGTTATCACTCGAAGTCCATAGGGTTCACTGTTGGTGTTGTACAGTCCATAGAGCATAAACCTGTAGCATAGAAGTTTTGGCATGCTCCCTGAGGTGAACCACAAGTCAAAGGGTGAAGTGGGAGAGGGAAGAAAAAACTGAACCTGTCATAATCCCTATCACTCAGTGTTTTTAAGATAATCCTTTCCCCAAATTGTACTTTCATCTACACAGAATTATGCAGGGTCAATTCCTGATGAGACTCACCACTTGCTCTACAGTATGATTTCCAATCTTTTAGTCAAAGGGAGCACAGGTCTCTGAATCTGCTGAAGAGATTCAAATCCTAAACACAACTCAGCCTGGTTGTGGCCCTGGTCATTTTAATTTAATTTTTATATTCTCTCTTAAATAGAGACAGGGTCTCTCCCTCTCTTTTATTTTATTTTATATATATGTATATATATATACACATTTTTTATTATACTTTAAGTTTTAGGGTACATGTGCACGACGTGCAGGTTTGTTACATATGTATACATGTGCCATGTTGATGTGCTGCACCCATTAACTAGTCATTTAGCATTAGGTATATCTCCTAATGCTATCCCTCCCCCCTCCCCCCACCCCACAACAGTCCCCAGTGTGTGATGTTCCGCTTCCTGTGTATGTTACATATGTATACATGTGCCATGTTGGTGTGCTGCACCCATTGACTCATCATTTACATTAGGTATATCTCCTAATGCTATCCCTCCCCCATCCCCCCACCCCACAACAGGCCCCGGTGTGTGATGTTCCCCTTCCTGTGTCCAAGTGTTCTCGTTGTTCAAGTCCCACCTATGAGTGAGAACATGCAGTGTTTGTTTTTTTGTCCTTGCAATAGTTTGCTGAGAATGATGGTTTCCAGCTTCATCCATGTCCCTACAAAGGACATGAACTCATAATTTTTTATGGCTGCATAGTATTCCATGGTATATATGTGCCACATTTTCTTAATCCAGTCTATCATTGTTGGACATTTGGGTTGGTTCCAAGTCTTTGCTATTGTGAGTAGTGCCACAATAAACATACCCATGCATGTGTCTTTATAGCAGCATGATTTATATTCCTTTGGGTATATACCCAGTAATGGGATGGCTGGGTCAAATGGTATCTATTCTAGATCTAGTTCTAGATCCCTGAGGAATTGCCACACTGTCTTCCACAATGGTTGAACTAGTTTACAGTCCCACCAACAGTGTAAAAGTGTTCCTATTTCTCCACATCCTCTCCAGCACCTGTTGTTTCCTGACTTTTTAATGATCGCCATTCTAACTGGTGTGAGATGGTATCTCATTGTGGTTTTGATTTGCATTTCTCTGATGGCCAGTGATGATGAGCATCTTTTCATGTGTCTGTTGGCTGCATAAATGTCTTCTTTTGAGAAGTGTCTGTTCATATCCTTCGCCCACTTTTTGATGGGGTTGTTTTTTTCTTGTAAATTTGTTTGAGTTCATTGTAGATTCTGGATATTAGCCCCTTGTCAGATGAGTAGATTGCAAAAATTTTCTCCCATTCTATAGGTTGCCTGTTCACTCTGATGGTAGTTTCTTTTGCTGTGCAGAAGCTCTTTAGTTTAATTAGATCCCATTTGTCAATTTTGGCTTTTGTTGCCATTGCTTTTGGTGTTTTAGACATGAAGTCCTTGCCCATGCCTGTGTCCTGAATGCTATTGCCTAGGTTTTCTTCTAGGGTTTTTATGGTTTTAGGTCTAACATTTAAGTCTTTAATCCATCTTCTCCCTCTCTTTTAAAGAGAAATGGGGTCTCACTCTCTTGTCCAGGCTGGAGTGCAGTGGCATGACCATAGCCCACTGCAGCCTTGAACTCAACGAACTCCCAGCCTCTACTGATCCTTCCACCTCAGCCTCCCAAGTAGCTGGGACTACAGTTGTGCACCACCATGTCCAGCTATTTTTTTTTTTTTTTTTAATTTGTAGAGATAGGGTTTTGACTTGTCCAGGCTGGTCTTAAACTCCTGGGCTCAAGCAATCTTCCCACCTTGGCCTTCCAAACTGCTGGGAATATGAGTGTGAGCCACTGTGCTGGGACTCATTTAATTTTATAAAAGAACATATATTCTACCACCCTATTCTACTGTCAGAATTTTATTAAAATTACCTATGTTCTTTTCATACCATAGATTAGACCTAAAATTGATTCCCACTTCACCCCCTACTGCTGCTTTGATTCCTGTTTCTCTGCACATACAATGGGCCACACCTGCAAAAATCACAAGGCTGACTTCAGGAATCAGTTTTGATCTTTGCTGTTGTATCTTAAAATTTTTTTTAACTTTTATTTTAGATTCAGGGAGTACCTGTACAGGTTTGTTACATGGATTTATTGCATGATGCTGAGGTTTGGGGTACAAATGATCCTGTCACCCAGGTGGTGAGCATGGTACCCCCTAGGTAGTTTTTTAGCCCTTACCGCACTCCATCCCTCCCCCCAGTAGTCCCCATTGTCTATTGTTCCCATCTTTATGTCCATGTGTACCCATGTAGTACCCTTATTAATTGTGTTGTAGAGCTTACACATGAGAAAGGGACTTTCTTGGATTCTTGTACATGGCTCAAGAGAAAATGGTTAGAACTGATAGAGACCCTGCCAGGCTGGTAGCTCATGCCTGTAATCCCAGCGCTTTGGCAGGTGAAGGCAGTTTAATCACTTGAGGCCCGGAGTTCGAGAACTGATAGAGACCTTAATTACCTGGTCGCTGTTTTTTCAACTGGGATTCCAGGAAGGAATCTCTGGTTAGATCCCACAGTATTCACAACTGATCCTTCCTGCTGTTGGCTGATGGGAGCAAAGCTCCACCCAGATTACCTATCTCAATTAGGTTCTTTGAAACTCAGGCCACTTTAGGGATAAAAACAATGGAATTCTATCTGTACAGGTGACTGTTACTCTAGTATAGGGCCATCCCATTTCTCCTTTAAATATCATCTCTTTTGAAAAAATTTTTAGAGTCGGGGTACATGTGCAGGTTACCTGGGTATATTGTGTGATGCTGAGGTCTGGGGTACAAATGACCCTGCCACCCACGTACTGAGCATGGTACCCACTGGTTACTTTTTCAATCCTTGCCCCCTTTTATGTTTTCATTGCCTCTTATGTTTTGGTCTTTGATGATTGCTTAACTGATTTTCTCCCAGAAGTCAGCTTTAAAATCCCATTCCAGAAGCTTACCGACAATTTATAAGGCCAGAAAAGTAAAAAGAAATCATATAGATTGGAAAGAACAAAATATAACTGGCCCCATTTGCAGATGGTATTATTTTCTACATAGAAAATCTAAAGGAATTTACAAACAAGAATATCACAACACACACATCCAGTGAAGCAGTTAAGTTTAAATCTAATACATTTACAGGAGCAAAAAATTACAAAACAATGATTAAAACTGATGAACTCAAAGAAGACCTACATAAGACACATATTGTGTTTATGGAGTGGAAGGCTCAGTATAGTAAAGACTTCCATCCTTCCACAATGAAATAAAGGCTTAATGCAATTTCTATCAAAATTTAAGCAGGGCTTTTGAAAACATAGGATGATCCAAAATTTATATGGAAGAGCAAAGAAAGTAGAATAGATAAATAAATTTTGAAAATGAATAATAGGTCAGGTGTGGTGGCTCACGCCTGTAATTCCAGCATTTTGGGAGACCAAGGCCAGAGGATTCCTTGAACTCAAGAGTTTGAGACCAGCCTGGGCAACATGGCAAAACCATCTCTACTAAAAATACAAAAATTAGCTGAGTGTGGTGACACACACATGTAGTCTAAGCTACTTGGCTGGGAGAATCATCTGATTGTGCAGTGAGCTATGACTGAACCATTGCACTCCAGCCTGGGTGACAGGAGTGAGACCCTGCCTCAAAAAAAAAAAAAAAAAAAAAGGAAAAAGAATAAAAGAGAGCAATCCGTATACAGCTATAGTAATCAAGACAGTGTGGCACTGATAGAGGGATAGATGCATAGATTTTTGGAAAAGAGCATTCAGAAACACAGAAGTAGGCCAAGCAATTCAATGGAGAAACAATATTTTTTTTAACAAATAGCATTGTAACAAGTAGACATCCAAAAAATGAACCTTGACCTAAATTTTATTCCTTATAAAAAGTTAACTCAAAATGTATCATAGACTAATTTTCACATTCGGCTTTAAAATTTTTGTGTCTGAAATAAACTGAAAACAAAACAATACTTTTAGAATGCAAGTAACTGACAAAGGATTTGTGTCCAGAATATATTATAACACAAAAAATAAGAAAAAAATCCATTATGAAAAAACTATAGAGATAGAGAATAGATTAGTAATTGCCAGGGGTTAGGGATGGGGAATGAGGAGAGGACAGAAGATGGGTGTGACTATAAATGGATAAAACAAGGGATCTTTGTGGTGTTATAAGTTTTATATATTGACTATTGGGAGTGGTAGTTACACTAATCTGTGCATGAGATAAAATTGTATAGAACTGCCGGGTGCGGTGGCTCATGCTTGTAATACCAGCACTTTGGGAGGCCAAGGCGGGCGGATCACGAGGTCAGGAGATTGAGACCACGGTGAAACCCCATCTCTACTAAGAATACAAAAATTAGCTGGGCGTGGTGGCGGGTGCCTGTAGTCCCAGCTACTCGGAGAGACTGAGGCAGGAGAATGGCGTGAACCTGGGAGGCGGAGCTTGCAGTAAGCCGGGATCGCGCCACTGCACTCCAGCCTGGGTGACAGAGCGAGAGTCCGTCTCAAAAAAAAAAAAAAAAATTGTATAGAACTGTACAGACACATACATAAGTGCACATAAAACTGGTAATGTTTGTGGATTGTACCAATGTCAAATTTGATTCTGTACTGTTATATAAGGTGTAGTTACCATTAGGAGAAACGAGGTGTGGGGTACAAGGACTAAATAGTACTATACGGTATTATTTGTATAACTTCCTATAAATCTATCAGTTTCCAAAAAAAACATTTTTTGAAGTTCCAGTAGAAAAAAACAGACAATATATGAATAGACTATTCACAGAAAATGAAATTGGAGGTAACATATTTGTTTTTTTGTTTTTTGAGTTGGAGTCTCTGCCTCCTGGGTTCAAGCGATTCTCGTGCCTCAGCCTCCCAAGTAGCTGGGATAAGAGGCACGCGCAACCACACCCAGCTAATTTTTGTATTTTTAGTTGAGACGGGGTTACACCATGTTGGCCAGGCTGCTCACAAACTCCTGACCTCAAGTGATCCGCCTGCCTCAGCCTCCCAAAGTGCTGGGATTACAGGTGTGAGCCACCACTGCACCTGGCCACAACATAAATATTTGAAAGGCCTGAATATAAAACATCTGTGGAACAGAATGAAGTGAATTTTTCACATCCACTGGGCCCTTACCTGGCACATATAAAATCAACAGCATCTGCATCCCCATTTATTGATCCAGAAACAAAGAAAAGCTTTGTTGAGGTATATAGAAACTGCTTCTACTCTAACACCGATAACTATTCTTGGCTTGGCATTTTAGAATGTAAACTATATTTTACAGTATGCATGAATGGTCTCTTTCCCTCACTCCAAAACCAACCCAAATGAAGGTGGATTTTTTTCCCCCAAATGGATAGCCAGTTATCCCAATAATAAAATAATTGTTTTGTTTCTATACTCCTTTCAACTAGAAAAAAATTTGTGTTTAAAATTAAAAATTGGCCTCAAATAAATGCGAAAATACTGCTGATTTCATTATTTCAATTAACATGAAGAGACAGTAAACAAAATAATACCTTGTCAGGTATGTTTTGTGTAAAGAGAATCTCCTATAAATGTTAGTATCTGATCAAGAATAAAAATCCATTTTAAAATTATTTCTCCAGGCCCAGGTTTCCCCCACCCATTTGATTCTTATTTTTGAGAAATTAGGAAAATAAAAGCAAGAAAAAAATTTTTTAAAAACCCATATAATTAATTTGGACAACCAGATTTGTCACCAGTGTCATATTTGCTTTCACTCTTTTATTAAAGAAATATTACAGATAAATATAACAACTCCCACCAAACCTTTCCCACATCCCAAAAGGCAACCAAGTCATATATGGATCTGTGACCAATACACAGTACTGTTCTTTGCAAGATCTTATTAAATTATACAAATGTTATACTGTGTTCCTTTGTGCCTTTTAATTTTTTATCTCAATATTATATATTGTAATCTATCCATATAACTATAGGTAGATTTTGTTTCTCTCTAAATTCTGTATTTTATCACAGAAATGACCACACTTATTCATCTGTTCCACAATTGATAAAAATTTGTTATATCCAATTTTGGGCAATACAAACCATGATTCAGGAACACAGTGATATATGTCTCTTTGTGTACATTTGTGGGTGCCTGTGAGGCCAATACACCAAAATTCAACGGACTATTCCATGTTTATGTGTTTTTTAAAGAAATCTTGTTACCCTAAAGTAATAGATTCTACTTTCATCATAGTTTTAGAATTTTGCTTTTTATATTCTGGTCTTTAGTTGGATTTTATTTTTGTATATGATATAAAGTGGAAAGCTAAAATTTTTCTCCTATGAACCTTCCATTTATTAAATAAGCCATTCATTCCCCAATGATTTCAATAGCACTGTCATACACAGAATTCCTGTTATCTTCTTGGATTTTTGTATGAATGCTCACTATCTTACTACTGCTGGATTTATTCACTCAGTAATACATTGTTTAAATGATAACAGCTTTAAATAAGTATATATCTAATAATAGAGTGTGTCTTCTCTATTTGCTTTGTTAAGTTTGTTTCAGCTATTTGTGTTTCTTTACTTTTCCACATAAAATTTTTGGGTAAGTTTGTGAAGTTCCTTAAAATAAAACAACTGATGTAAACTTCAGAAGTATATTAAACTTAGCAATTTGGGAGAGAAATTATATTTTTACAATGTCAGGTCTTTTCAGACAAAATATCATTTTTCAGGTGTTCTTTTGTGTCTTTCAACATGTTTTATAACTTGATAAAGAAGACCTCAATTCATTGTTGTGTTTATTCTTAGGTTTTTCTATCAACACATTTTCTAATTAACTATTTCTTGTATAAAAGTTATTTTTATAGTTCCTCATTGATACTTGTTTTCCCAATCTTGTTTTCCTTACTTAATACATTGGCTAGGAGCCCAAGTATTTTGTTATGCTGATGGCAGACACCTTGTTTCAGATTTCAATGAGAATGCTGATTAAATATTATCAGTAATATGTCTGCTGAAAGTTTCTGATAATCAGCTTTTTCATTATATAATTTGTCATCTTGGAAGAATTCTCTAATGTGTCATAAATTTGTGGCTTTTTCAGAAGGCTGTCCCACATTCATAGTTTTCTACTCTGGAAGTGATCATGTAATGTGCAATGAGGTGTTAATTCCTTCAGAAGGCCTTGCCATATTCACAATATTCATAGGGTTTCTAATGAGTATGAATTCTCTGGTGTCTAACAAGGTGTGACTTTTGGCTGAAAGCCTTGCCACACTCAATACAGTGATAGGGCTTTTCACCTGTATGTTTTCTCATATGAAGGGTAAGAGATGAGATTTGAGAGAAGGCTTTTCCACATTTACTACAGTCGAAGGGTTTCTCACCTGTATGTCCTCGTATATGTATAGTAAGGGATGAGCTTTGAGAGAAGGCTTTTCCACATTTATTACATTCATAGGGTTTTTCACCTGTATGGCCTCTCATGTGCACAATAAGGGAAGTTCTTTGAGAGAAGGCTTTACCACATTCATTACATACATAGGGCTTCTCACCTGTGTGACTTCTCATATGTAAATTAAGCAGTGAGCACTGAGAGAAGGCTTTACCACATTTATCACATTCATAAGGCTTTTCCCCTGTATGACTTCTCAAATGAAGGGTAAGGGATGCAATCTGAGAGAAGGCTTTACCACATTCATTACAATCATAAGGTTTCTCTCCAGTATGAACTTTTTGATGTGTAATGAAGTTTTGCTTTTGGCTGAAGGCTTTACCACATTCATTGCATTCATAGGGTTTCTCTCCAGAATGAATTTTTTCATGAGCAATGAGATTTGATTTCTGGCTAAAGGCTTTCCCACATTCCTTACATATATAGGGTTTTTCCCCAGTATGAATTCTCTGGTGTCTAACAAGATTTGACATCTGTATAAAAGCTTTCCCACATTCATTACACTCATAAGGTTTCTCTCTAGTATGGATTTTCTGGTGTGTAATGAAGTTTTTCTTGTGGCTGAAGGCTTTTCTGCATTCCTTACATTCATAGGGTTTCTCACCAGTGTGACTTCTCATATGTACAGTAAGGGCTGAGCTTTGAGAGAAGGCTTTTCCACACTCATTACATTCATAGGGTTTTTCACCTGTATGAATTCTAACATGTATAATAAGCATGGAAAACTGAGAGAAGGCTTTACCACATTTATCACATTTATAAGGTTTTTCTCCTGTATGACTTCTCATATGAAGAGCAAGGGATGCAATTCGAGGGAAGGCTTTACCACATTCATTACATGCATAAGGTTTCTCCCCAGTATGAACTTTCTGATGTGCAATGAGGCTTTGCTTCTGGCTGAATGCTTTTCCACACTCATTACATTCATAAGGTTTCTCTCCAGTATGAATTTTTTCATGATCAATAAGATTTGATTTCTGGCTGAAGGACTTCTCACATTCCTTACATGCATAGGGCTTCTCTCCAGTATGAATTCTTTGATGTCTAATGAGATTTGACATTTTAATGAAAGCTTTACCACATTCATTACATTTGTAAGACTGCTCCCTACTGTGAATTTTATAATGTTTACTAAGTTTTTCCTTGTGACTGAAGGCTTTTCTACAGTTACTACATTCATAGGGTTTCTCTCCAGTATGAATTCTCAGATGTCTGATGAGGTCCAAAGTCTGATTGAAGCCTTTTCCACAATGATTACACTTAAAGGGGGTAATGACAAAATGGGATGAGCTATTACCATATGATTTCACAGGTTCCTTATATTCACAATGTTCCTTTCTTGTAAGGCATTTCACATTATTATGACAGTCAAAATTATGTTCTAAACACTTTCCAAATAAGTCATACTCATAGAGATTGTGTCTGGAAGGGAAAAAATCAGAGTTCAGAGGAAATACATTTGCAAATTTCTTTTGACATTCATTGCCTTTTTCTTCAGTCAGTGTTTTCTGGAATTTAACTTCAACTTGTCTCAAAAGTCTGTCCTGGTTTTTCTGATGCTCATCAACTCCCCATATTTCTCCTAAAACAGATCACAAATAAATATCACTTACAATTTTTTTCCCAATATTGTAATATGAAGAACATTTTGAAAAATATGCAATTATGGGACTGATTATTGGTTTAAGCCCTACTCTCCCACTATTAAAACATTTTCAAGTGCGTATATCTCTTATCTCTGAAGTTTTGAGAAGGAAATTCAGGAAAGGAAATATGAGTAGAGGCATATATTTATAAATACAAATAGCTTTGATTGCTTTAAAAAAGGATCTGATAGAAAACAAAACAAATAGGTAAATAAATAGGAAATGCAGAATGTACAAAGGAAGTAAGAAGAAATAATGATAGAGAAAAAACAAAAACAGGAAGCTAAAAACTATAAGATCATTTTGCAGGACTCTATTAAAATACATTTTTATAATCTAAACACTTTTCTGGATTGTAAATTACCAAAACTGACTCTACAAGATGCAAAAAACTTATCTAAACCAATTTCCGTAAAATGAAAAGAAATACGAAAAGTAATTCCCTAAAACAAAAAGGAAAAACCCAGAGATCCACATAAAAATTCTAACAGACTTTAAAGGACAACTCCTATGCTGTCTAAAATGTTGTGAAAGAAAAAAGACAAAAATTCCCAATGTTTTTGTGTATGAAACATATATTAATACCAAAACCTGACAAAGATGACACACCAAAAAAGCAAACTATCCAATTTCATTTATGAAAACCATTGTAAAAATTCTATGTAAAACATCAAAATGACCCAAAAGGAAAAAAGTGACCCAGAAGTACATTAAATATAAAATATATCATATTTGAGTTGAGTACATTTTTTCCAGGGATACGTTTAAATAATAGAAAGTATATTACTATAAGTAAATAAATTAATGAAAAATATCAAGTAATGACATTTGAAAAAATGAAAAAATCAAGTAATCATTTCTGTAGATATTAAGATATAAAACTCAACATGTATTTTTCATTTAAAAATCCTTTATATAAAATAGGAACAAATAACATTTAATTTGAGAATAAAGTACAGTACAGCCCAAACACCAGCACTTTACTTAATGGAAAACATCCAGAAGCATTCACATTGAAGTCAGAAATAAGAAAAGATGAGTTGTCACCACTCATTGCAGTACTAGGTAGTACAATTAAATAAGATAAATAAATCAGAGGTATGAAAATTAAGAGGCCGGGCATGGTGGCTCATGCCTATAATCCCAGCACTTTGGGAGGCCGAGGCGGGCGGATCGCGAGGTCAGGAGATTAAGACCATCCCGGCTAACACAGTGAAACCACTCTCTACTAAAAATACAAAAAAAAAAAAATTTGCCGGGCATGGTGGTGGGCGCCTGTAGTCTCAGCTACTTGGGAGGCTGAGGCAGGAGAATGGCGTGAACCCGGGAGGTGGAGGTTGCGGTGAGCCAAGATTGCGACACTGCACTCCAGCCTGGGCAACACAGCGAGACTCCATCTCAAAAGAAAAAAGAAGAAAAAAAAAAGAAAATTAAGAAAAGAGTTGTCCCTCTTTTCTTAATTAAAAGGCGTGAGTGCAGTGGCTCACGCCTGTAATCCTAGCACTTTGGGAGGCTGAGGCAAGCAGATCTCTTGAGCCCAGGAGTTCAAGACCAGACTGGGCAACATGGCAAAACCCCATTTCTACAAAAGATACAAAAATTAGCATGCCTGTAGTCCCAGCTACTAGGGAGGCTGAGATGGGAGGATCACCTAAGCCCGGGAGGTTAAGGTTGCAGTGAGCGGAGATCACCACTGCTCTTTAGCCTGGGGGAAAGATTAAAACTGTGTCTCAAAACACAAAACAAAACAAAACAAAAACAAAAAAAAGGAAAAGAAAATTAAAATTAACATTATTTGTCAGAAACAAAACTGTTTACCTGAAAAATCAAGTCATCTGAACAATTATGAAAAGTAAAAAATTCATTACATATCAATCAATATTTATTTTTTAAAACCTTCATATACAAACAACTACAGTCATCCCTCATTTTCTATTGGGGACTGGTTCCAGGACCTCCCGTGGATACCAAAATCCATGGATGCTCAATGCCTTACATAAAATGATAAAGTATTTTCATATAACCTATGCGTATCTTTCTGTATACTTTAAATAATCTCCGGATTACTTATAATACTGATATACAATATGAATGCTATGTAAATCATTGTTATACTATAATTTAAAATTTGTATTTTTTTATTGTTGTATTGTTATTTTTTGTTGCTTTTTTCCCCTGAATATTTTCAATCTGTAGTTGCAGAAAGCATGGATAGAAAGGGCTGACTATATTTAGAAATTATCAAATTAAAAACTACATTTACAATGACAACAAAAAGTATGAAAAATATACAAAAATAAAAAATGTCAAAAAACCATATGAAGAAAAGTTTAAAATGAACACACAGACTTGAACAAATGGAATGGTGTTATGGATTGAATTGTGTTATGGACTGAATTCAAGTCCTAACTCCTAGTGCCTCAGAATGAGGCTTCATTTAGAAATAGGGTCATTGAAGATGAAATTAGTTAAGATGAGGTCAAACTGGAATAAGAGAATTCCCAATGCAATATGACTTGTGTTCTTACAAAAAATGCTACATGAAGAGACAAGAGACACGGAAGAAATGCCATGCGAAGACAGAGAGACATAGTAGAGTTCCACTGCCACAAACCAAGGAATGTCTGAGAATACCAGAAGCTGAAAGAGGCAAGGAAGAATCCTTCCCTACAGGTTTCAGAGGGAGTATGGCCCTACTGACACCTTGATTTTAGACTTCTGGCCTCCAGAACTGTGAGAATAGTTATTTTTTTTATTTTTTAGAGACGGAGTCTCACTCTGTAGCCCAAGCTGGAGTGCAGTGGCGCGATCTCGGCTCACTGCAACCTTTGACTCTGGGGCTCAACTGATTCTCCTACCTCAACCTCCCAAGTAGCTGGGACTAGAGGCGTGCGCCACCACACCTGGTTATTTTTTTCATATTTTTAGTAGAGATGGGGTTTCACCATGTTGCCCTGGGTGGTCTCAAACTCCTGAGCTCAGGTGATCCACCTGCCTCGGCCTCTCAAAGTGCTGGGATTACAGGCATGGGCCACCACACCTGGCCAATTCCTGTTATTTCTAAGTTACCCAGTTTGTGGTACTTTGTTTCAGCAGCCCTAGGAAACTAAGAAAAAGGCATTAAAGCATTTTAGACAAGAAAATTCAATGGCATAAAGATGACATTCATAAGTTAATATGTCAGTTTAAAGCGGTTTCAATAAAAATGTTTGAAAATAGAATAGCTCAAAGGAAAATGATACTGGGGGTTGCCACCATAGAAGGGAAAAATGTGTAAGAGAAGAATTACTTTTCAACATATATCCTTTTGTACTTTAAAAGTTCTGTTCTGGCCGGGTGTGATGGCACACGCCTATAATCCCAGCAGGTTGAGGCAGGTGGATCACGAGGTCAGGAGTTAGAGACTAGCCTGGCCAACATAGTGAAACCCCGTCTCTACTAAAAATACAAAAATTAGCCAGGTGTGGTGGCACGTGCCTGTAGTCCCAGCTACTCGGGAGGCAGAGACAGGAGAATCACTTGAACCCGGGAGGCGGAGGTTGCAGTGAGCCAAGATCGCGCCACTGTACTCCAGCCTGGGTAACAGAGTGAGACTCCATCTCAAAAAATAATAATAATAATAATAAAATAAAATAAAATAAAAGTTCTGTTCTATGAATATGTGTTATATATCCAGTGTAAACAAATAAAATTGTTCTGAACACTGCAATAATCAATAAAATGAGAAGAACCAATAGGAAGGTTAAAAACTGGATGATGGGGCCGGGCGCGGTGGCTCACGCTTGTAATCCCAGCACTTTGGGAGGCCGAGGCGGGCGGATCACAAGGTCAGGAGATCGAGACCACGGTGAAACCCCGTCTCTACTAAAAATACAAAAAAATTAGCCGGGCGTGGTGGCGGGCGCCTGTAGTCCCAGCTACTCGGAGAGGCTGAGACAGGAGAATGGCGTGAACCCGGGAGGCGGAGCTTGCAGTGAGCCGAGACTGCGCCACTGCACTCCAGCCTGGGTGACAGAGCGAGACTCCGTCTCCAAAAAAAAAAAAAAAAAACTGGATGATGGAATTGGAACATAAAACTGGAGAGGCCCACCTAGGTTAATTGTATAGGGGCAAATATAGTGACCAGAGGAGAAAAAAATAGTAAGAAGTTGAGGTTAAATATGGCATAATAAATACATGAGTTTAGCTCAGATTCTATGCAAAAGTGCACTAATACGGTATCATTTAAAAGGCATAAACCAACGAAGACAAAGACCATAACAGACAACAATGGATGATGGATGTAAACATAATTTTAGCAGATGGAAGAAGATGAAAGGACTATTATGTAACAGAAGAACTGAGAACGCTAAAACCCATGTGCCTGCAGACGAAGATGTCAAAAAGCAAGTTCCTACTATATAACTAAAGAAAGGCTGAGAAATTAGAGAAGTCATGCACCATGAAAGATGGGAATGAACAGGGGCCCTAAAAAATAACAGAATTGAATGGAAGTCTATAAGGCAAACAATTGCCTGCACTGTGCAATGAGGACCTATCACTTCCTAGAGAAGATGGGAGACTACTCTCTGCTTCTGGAGAAATGGAACCAGACAGACTCTAGAGTCAGGGACACCAGGTAGAAGAATACAGGGAAAACAAACTGGCTCAAACAAGGAGAACAAGCAAAAGTTTACATATTTAATAAGGCTGAGATATTCAGTTCCCTATTGCTGCTTACTTCCAATAGGAAAATGGAAATTTTTCTCCTCACTGCCAGCATCTGTTATTTTTTGGCTTTTTAATAATGGCCATTATGACTGGTGTGAGATGGTATCTCATTATGGTGATTTGGATTTCTTTAACAATCAGTGATATTGAACTTTCTTTCATAAGCTTCTTGGCCATATTTATGTCTTGAAAAGTGTCTGTTCATGTCCTTTTAATAGGGCTTTTTTTCTTGTAAATTTAAGTTCCTTATAGATGCTGGATATTAGTCAGATGCATAGTTTGCAAGTATTTTCTCCCATTCTGTAGGTTGTCTGTTTCCCTGATAGTTTACATAAATAATAATCTTGACTAAATGTATTACAACGAATATACAAAAAGATAATAAAATCTACAAATCAATAATTCAAAATAGAAACATAGGCATACTTCAGAGATACTGTGGGTTCAGTTCCACACCACCACAATAAAGCATGTCACACAACTTTTTTGGTTTCCCAGTGCATATAAAAGTTATGTTGGCCGGGTGCGGTGGCTCACGACTGTAATCCCAGCACTTTGGGAGGCCGAGGTGGGTGAATCATTTGAGGTCAGGGGTTCAGGACCAGCCTGGACCATATGGTGAAACCCTGTCTCTACTAAAAATTCAAAAAAATTAGCCGGGCGTGGTGGCAGGCGCCTGTAATCCCAGCTACTGGGAGGCTGAGGCAGGAGAATCATTTGAACCTGGGAGGTGGAGGTTGCAGTGAGCCGAGATCACGCCACTGCACTCCAGCCTGGGTGACTAAGAGAGACTCCATCTCAAAAAAAAAAAAATTAATACTATATACTTAGTCTATTACGTACATAATAGCATCATGTCTAAAAAATGTACTACATCTTAATTTAAAAATATTGCTAAAAAATGCTAACAATCATCTGAACCTTCAGTGAGTCATAATCTTTTTGCTGATAGGTGTCTTCCTCAATGTTGATGGCTGCTGACTAATCAAGGGGGAATTACAGAAAGTTGGGGTGGCTGTAGCAATTTTTTTCTTTTCTTTTCTTTTCTTTTTTTGAGATGGAGTCTCCCTCTGTTGCCCAGGCTAGAGTGCAGAGGCTAGAGTGCAGTGGCTCGATCTCTGCCCACTGCAACCTCTGCCTCCCAGGTTCAAGCGATTCTCCTGCCTCAGCCTCCTGAGTAGCTCGGATTACAGGTGCGTGCCACCAGTCCAGGCTAATTTTTTTTGTATTTTTAGTAGAGATGGGGTTTCACTGTGTTGGCCAGGCTAGTCTTGAACTCCTGACCTCTTGATCTGCCCACCTCGGCCTCCCAAAGTGCTGGGATTACAGGCGTGAGCCACTGCGCCCGGCCCCAATTTCTTAAGATAACAATGAAGAGTCACACAGATTGACTTTTCTTTCACAAAAAGTTTCTCTGTAGCATGTGATGTTGTTTGATAGTACTTTACCCACAGTAGGACTTCTTTCGAAATTGTAGTCACTCCTCTCAAATCCTACCACTGCTTTATCAATTATATTTACGGAATATTCTAAATCATTGATTTCCACAATGTGCACAGCATCTTCACCAGGAGTAGATCCTAAAGAAATTACTTTCTTTGTTCACCCATAAGAAGTAATCCTTATCCCGGCAATCACGAGACTGCAGCAATTCAGTCACATCTTCCGGCTCTACTTCTAATTCTACTCTTGCTAGTTGCACATCTACAATTACTTCCTCCACTGAAGTCTTGAATCCTTCAAAGTCATCCATGAGTGTCGAATGAACCTCTTTCAAACTCCTGTTGATATTCTGATCTCCTCTCATGAGTCATGAATATTCATAATAGCACCTAGAAACATGAATCCTTTCCAGCCAGTTTTTACACTCTTTAATTTACCCAGATCCATCAGAGGAATCATTACCTATGGAAGCTATTACATTACAGAATGTATTTCTTAAGTAATAAGACTTGAAAGTCAAAATTACTGCTTGATCCATGAGCTGCAGAATGGATGTTCTATTAGTAGGCATGAAAACCGACACTGATCTCCTTGTACGTCTCCATTAGAGCTCTTGGGTGACCAAGTGCACTGTCAATGAGCAATAATATTTTCAAAGGAACTTTTTTTTTCGTGAGCAGTAGGTATCAACAATGGGCTTAAAATATTTAGCAAATCAATGCTGTAAACAGATGTGCTACCATCCAGGCATTGTTATTCCATTTATAGAGCACAAGCAGGGTGTATTTAGCATAATTCTTAAGGGCCCTAGGATTTTTAGAATGGGAAATGAATACTGGCTCCAACTTAAAGTCACCACCTGCATTAGCCCATAACAGGAGGGTCAGTCTGTCATTTGAAACTTTGAAGTCAGCCACTGACTTCACCTCTCTAGCTGTGAAAGTCCTAGATGACATCTTCTTCCAATAGAAGGCTGTTGCATCTACATCGGAACGCTATGGTTTAGCTAGCTACATTCATCAATAATCTTAGCTAGATCTTCTGGATAATTTACTGCAGCTTCCATCGGCTCTTACTGCTTTACCCTGTATTTTTATGTTATGGAGATGGCCTCTTTCCTTAAACCTTATGAACCAACCTCAGCTAGCTTCAAACTTTTCTTCTGCAGCTTCCTCACCTCTAAGCCTTCATAGAATTGAAGATAATTAGGGGCTTGTCTTGGATTATGCTTTGGCTTAAGGGAATGCTGTGGCTGGTTTGATTTTCTGCCCAGACAACTAAAACTTTCTCCCTATCAACAATAAGGCTATTTTGCTTTCTTATCATCTTATCATTTGTGTGTATACTATAGTGGCACTTTTTTTTTTTTTTTTTTTTGAGACAGGGTCTTGCTCTGTCACCCAGGCTGGGATGCAGTAGTGTGATCTCAGCTCACTGCAACCTCCATCTCTTAGACTCAAGTGATCCTCTCGTCTCAGCCTCCCAAGCAGCTGGGACTACAGGCGTGCACCATTACATCCAGCTAATTTTTGTATTTTTAGTAGAGACAGGGTTTCACCGTGTTGCCCAGTCTGGTCTTGTACTCCTGGGCCCAAGCAATCCACTGGCCTCAGCCTCCCAAAGTGCTAGGATTACAGGTGTGAGCCACCACGCCCGGCCAGCACTTTACATTTACTTCAAGAACTTTTCCTTTGCATTCACAACTTGGCAAACACAAAAGGCTTTGCTTTTGGTCTATCTTGGCTTTTAACATGCCTTCACTAAGCTTAATCATTCCTAGCTTTTAATATAAAGTGAGAGATGTGCGATTCTTCCTTTCACTTGAACACTTAGAGGTCATTGTAGGGTTATTAATTGCCCTAATTTCAATATTGTTGTGTTTCAGGGAAGAGAGAGACCCAGAAAAAGGGAGAGAGATGAGAATGGATAGTCAGTAGAATAGTCAGAACACATACAACATTTAACATCAATTAAGTCTGCCATCATGAAGTTTGTGGCACCCCAAAACAATGACAACAGTAACATCAAAGATCACTGATCACAGATCCCCATAACAGATAATAAATATAATCAAAAGGTTTGAAATACTGCAAGAATGTGACACAGACACACAAAGTGAGCACATGCTGTTGGAAAAATGGTGCCAATGGACTTGTTCGATGCAGGGCTGCCACAAGCCTTCAATTTATAAAAAATGGAACATTTGACAAGCGCAATAAAGCAAAGCATAATAACATGAGATATGCCTGCATAAATGCATGAGGAAGAATCAATGAGAAAACAGAAAGGGATAAAAGTTTGCCAGCAGAACCAAGGAAATAATTGGAAGAGAAAAAGAAAACCACCATTGAAATGAAGAATATTGTGGTGGGGGATGGGAACAGAACTTTCACCATTAGATTTACGGTACGGCAATGTCACACTGCAAAACAAGGTAATGGATAAAACAGACATTCTGATGCATCACTGGGTCTATAGGATATAGCACAAACCTCCAAGAATACCTCTCCACCTACCTATCCCACACAAAAAATAAACAATAGAAAAACAAGCAACTATTAGCTAAAATCAGAGAACACTACAAATAATTTCATACCAAAACATTTGAAAATACAGATTAAACAAATTGTCAAATATAATAGATGATCCTGGAATATCAATGTGTGGTAACTTTTTACAGATACAGAGGAAATTTTAATATTTATGGAAGTTACTTTGTCAACTCTGTGAAAATTAATTTGAAGACTCGAATTAAGTGGATAATTTCATGGAAAAATATAATCTATTATCAAAAATTAATGCCAAAAGACAAAAATATATTTACATACACATAGGATAGTTATAAAAGGAAAAATGAAAAGAGATGTCAAGGAAACTTCCCTCAAAAATACACAAGGTCCAAATAGTTCAACAGGTAACGTCTACCAAATTTTCAAGGGAGTTATAACACTAATGCTATATAAATGCTCTAGAGCATTAAGGAAGTCTTCCAAACTCTATTTATAAAACCAGTCTAACATCGACATTAAAAACTTTAAAAGTATAAACATTTAAATTCATAGCAAACATAAGAGGATGAGTCATTATTGAGAAATATCTAAACATAATTGACCCATATACATTTTTAAAATTGTGATAATCTCCTATAGGAACAGATTGTTTTAACTACATGAATATTTTAAAAAGTCGAGGTGGCAAAAAAGTACTTCAATGAGGAATAATCTCTTTGGGAAAAAAACACAAGAAAAACATATGACAGATGATGTGCCAATCAGCTCAATATGTTAAGAGTTCATACAAATTAAGAACTCAACAGAAACAAGGGCAAAGGATACCAACTGTTTATTAAAACAAAGAAATATAGATTGGAAACATGAAAAAATGCTTGCCTTCATCATAAAGGAAATGTAAATTCAAACTATAATTAGCTGCCATTTTTCACCTATCAGATTGGCAACAATTTTTTTAAATGCTAACAGACTATACTGGTTGAAGTTACTGGTAGAAATATAAATTATTACAGTCTCTTTGGAGGGCAAAAGTGACTTTATAAAATTCAAAATACATGTATATGGACATATATATGTATGTGTATGTATGTATATGTGGGTATATATAGATGCACACATACATTACATACACTTGCATATATACATGACAAATATATCAGAAAATGGGAGCTACCAAAAAATCGGCACTGACTTAAAACTTGTATTGAAATAAAAGGGTGGTAGTGATTATTGAAGTATGAGAGCAAAACCTAAAAATACAGTGGGAAGTATGACTGTATGACATTTCAGACATTTAGAATGGAAGAAAGAAGAGAAAGTAAGGGACTATAAATGTCAGTAGGTTTAATTTAACAACTGCAAATTAGTGAATGTATGCAAAAAGAAAGGATCCTGTATATGAGGGTGGACGGTACTCCTGAAGATGCTAATAATAGAATAATTATCAAAGTAAGGCTGGAAACTTATTAGGTAAGGTTGGTATCTAGCACACAGGTAATAAAGCCAACCAGATCTCTAAGTTCTGAGGAAAGAAATTAAGAATGGTATCTAGAAATGACATCTTAGGTTTATAAAAAAGAGTTTACATCAGTGGTCACTTTTGTACTAGAAAAGTGTACATCAGGCCAGGCGTGGTGGCTCACGCCTGTAATCTCAGCACTTTGGGAGGCCAAGGCGGGCAGATCACTTGAGGTCAGGAGTTCAAGACCAGCCTGGCCAACATAGTGAAATCCATCCCTACTAAAAATACCAAAAAATCAGCTGGGCGTGCTGGCGCATGCCTACAGTCCCAGATACTCGGGAGACTGAGGCATGAGAATCATTTGAACCCAGGAGCCAGAGGTTGCAGTGAGCCAAGATTGTGCCACTGCACTCCAGCCTGAGTGAACAGAGTGAGACTCTGTCTCAAAAAAAAAAAAAAAAAAAAGCCAGGCATGGTGGCTCACGCCTGTAATCCAGCACTTTGGGAGGCCAAGGTGGGCAGATCACGAGGTCAGGAGATCAAGACCATCCTGGCTAACATGGTGAAACCCTGCCTCTACTAAAAATACAAAAAATTAGCAGGGTGTGGTGGCACACGCCTGTAGTCCCAGCTACCAGGAGGCTGAGGCAGGAAAATCACTTGAACCCAGGAGGCGGGGGTTGCAGTGAGCCGAGATTGCGCCACTGTACTACAGCCTGGTGACAGAGTGAGACTCTGTCACACACACACACACAAAAGGTCTACATGCTTTCTGAAAATATACATGTATTTTTTGAGACAGGGTCTCACTCCGTTGCCTAGGCTAAAGTGCAGTGCTGTGATCATGGCTTACTGCAGCCTCAACCTCCTAGGCTCAAGTGATCCTCCCACCTCAGCCTCCCAAGCAGCTGGGATCACAAGCGTGTGCCACCACACGTGGCTAATTTTTTTTTTTTTTTTTTTTGACGGAGTCTCGCTCTGTTGCCCAGGCTGGAGTGCAGTGGCGTGATCTTGGCTCACTGCAACCTCTGCCTCCTGGGTTCAAGCGATTCTCCTGCCTCAGCCTCCCGAGTAGCTGGGACTACAGGCGTGTGCCACCACGCCCGGCTAATTTTTTGTATTTTTAGTAGAGATGGGGTTTCACCGTGTTTGCCAGGATGGTCTCGATCTCCTGACCTCATGATCTGCCCACCTCGGCCTCCCAAAGTGTGGGGATTACAGGCACGAGCCACTGTGCCAGGCCTAATTTTTCTTTTTCTTTTTTTTAGAGATGAGGTCTCACTATGTTGCCCTGGCTGGTTCCAAACTCCTGGACTCAAGCAATCCTCCCACCTTGGCTTCCCAAAGTGCTGGGACTATAGGCATGAACCACTGTGCCAAGCTCTGAAAATATCCTTAAAGCAATCCTTCCACCTTGGCTTCCCAAAGTGCTGGGACTATAGGCATGAACCACTGTGCCAAGCTCTGAAAATATCTTTGAAGAATATTTTAGAGGGATCAACCATTCACTGATTAATCATTAACAGGGCCCTGACCTCTCCTCACCTGTCTGGTTCCCTTCCACTAACCTTGCCAGTGTCTCCTTAATACTTCTTCCTCCATCACCCATGGTTCTTCTTCTTGCTCCAATTTGAAAATCACATCAGGTTTGGTGAACGGATAGCCTGTCAAAGGGAAGTTACATAGATTTGGGCATACATACTAGGAACAAAGAACCACCCAAAAATTGAGGCTGGCCCAGGAAAACCAGGCTTTCTAAAGGACAAGAAAATGTGGCTTCTGGGGATGCTGTCCCCTTTTGCTCTGAAAACTGCAGCATGGACATTCACATGAGCAAAAGCATCCCAAGGCCAAGCTCACTCTAATATTTAAAAGGTCCACATATTTCAGAAACACTGGGAGAAAAAAAGGTACTTTCTTTCCAGAGTTTGAATTATATAGTAAATTACTCTTACCCACTGTGATTAAGTTGTTATAGTTTTCTAGCATCACGTTCCGGTATAGGTTTCTCTGAGCAGGATCCAGTCTCTTCCACTCCTCCTGGGTGAAGTCGATAGCCACATCTTTGAATGTCACTATTCCCTGTAACAACACACTCCCACTCAATCTGAAGTCATACATCTTAGGTGATTGTAAACAAAATATATTGAACCTTGTTCTGATATTAATCAGAGGTTATTTTAAAAGCCCATCATATTAGCAGCATCCTGTCAGTTTATGTTCATTCACTGATTTAGCAAGCACATGTCTTTAATATCTACCATGAGTTAAAGGGGAGATCTTAGGTACCAATTTATACTGAGTGTGAAAGAAACAGAAAAATAAAACTTTAACCAAGTTAAGTGTTTGAGATCTCACAAGATACCAAAGGCAGGAAAAAATGAAAGCCAGGGCTTAGATGGAAGCAGAAGCAGGGGACAGAATGATAGGTGAAATCTGTGGTATGGTGGGACACGCAACTGGAGATAGCCACTGATTTAGCAGTTGGACATATTGTTCATGAGATCAGGAGAAATCCACACTGGAAATGAAGATTTATTGGTCATCAGCCTATAATATGTGTCTGCAGCCATGAAAATGGGATCTGATTGCTCAAAGAGTTTACATGTACTGGAAAAGGGGCCACAGATAGAATCTCAGAGACAACCATGAAAAAAAAATATGCTAGGCCGGGCGCGGTGGCTCACGCTTGTAATCCCAGTACTTTGGGAGGCCGAGGCAGGCGGATCACGAGGTCAAGAGATCGAGACCACGGTGAAACCCCGTCTCTACTAAAAATACAAAAAAAAAATTAGCCGGGCATGGTGGCGGGCGCCTGTAGTCCCAGCTACTGGGAGAGGCTGAGGCAGGAGAATGGCATGAACCTGGGAGGCGGAGCTTGCAGTGAGCCGAGATCCCGCCACTGCACTCCAGCCTGGGTGACAGAGCGAGACTCCGTCTCAAAAAAAAAAAAAAAAGAAAAAGAAAAAAAATATGCCCTGATAACAATTTGTTTTTTAATGGTCAGAAATAGAATTATAACGGAAACTGTGTATTTAAAAAGCTATAGAATGGCTGGGCATTACATGGCTCATGCCTGTAATCCCAGCACTTTAGGAGACTGAGACGTGAAAATCCCTTGAGCCCAGGAGTTCCAGACGGGCCTGGGCAATGTGGCGAAACCCTGTCTGTACAAAAAATACAAAAATTAGCCAGCTGTGGTGGTGTGCACCTGTAGACCCAACTGCTCAGTAGGCTGAGGTAGAAGGATTGCTTGAGCCCAGGAGGTGGAGGTTGCAGTGAGTCGTTACTGCACCACTGCACTCCAGCCTGGCTGGGCGACAGAGCAAAGCCCTGTCTCAAAAAAAAAAAAAAGCTATTGAATGAATTTCAAAAAAAAAACTGGTGAACTTCTTAAAGGCAATGTGATTTGAATATAGAAATCTAATGCACTCTTCCTAGTTCAAAACAGAAATGCCCAAATGTATATGAACATAAGAAAAAAATAGCACTCAGCCTGGAAAAAAGGGAGCAATCCATATTTCCTACTTTTTCAGGAATTTCTACCAGAGACTAGGTGAGAAAAAAAAAAGTCTCCAATAGCTAGTTCACAATGTTTCAAAGAATTTGTTTCTAGGTCCTAAAAGAGACTTATGAGCATGAACATCCATTAACACTAAGGGCTCAGAGAAAGCCGTGGTACTGATGGGAGATCAGCTCCTGAAACCCCTTCCTGCTGAAAATCATGATGTTTGCAATAAACACGTTCAAGAAGCAAAAGGCAAAGTGTCAGAAGAAAAAACCCTGAAATCCAGGGGTTTTTAATATTTCCCCTCATCTGGGAGGAAGATCCAAATAAGCTTGGATAAAGCATTTGGTGAGGAAGTGGGACTGAGGAGAAAGCATGATGTGAAATCTGGCCCTGGTATAATAGTTTCACCAATTACAGGGAAGGACATGAGCACATAAGACACACTCTTGCTGGGACTACCTCAGCTGCAGACTTTTTCCTCAGGAAGTTGTATTTTCTTCAGGAGGTCAGATCATTAAACTAGTAACTAAATTTTAAAAATCAGCACCAAAGATTTTATAAGAAAATCCTATTGCCCCTAGCTCGAGTGACAGAATACCAATAAAATACATTTGAAGAAAACACTTGAGATAAAGAATTTATTAAATGCAAAAACAGAAACAATTTAAAGTGAAAAATTTAGAACTTATATACATAAATCTCCATATTTAAAAGCTGGAGCTAGATGCAGTGGCTCACGCCTCTAATTTTACCACTTTGGGAGGCCAAGGTGGGAGAACTGCTTGAGGCCAGTTCAAGGGCCAGTCTGGGCAATACAGCAAAACCCCATCTCTACAATGAATGAATGAATGCCATGTATGGTGGTGTGTGGCTATAGTCTCAGATACTTGGGAGGCTGAGGTGGGAGGACTGCTTAAGCCTGGGAGTTTGAGGCTGCAGTGAGCCATGATCTCGCCACTGCACTCCAGCAGCCTCGGCAATAGAGCAAGACCCTGTCTCTTAAAAAAAAAAAAAGTTGATAGTTTGAGAAGAATGAATTAGGCAAATGTTTAGTAAGCTTAATGAAGAAAAATAAACATCCCAAATTAGGAAAAACTATTAAAACTCATTGATATTTAAAGCAGTACATATCTGTGGTTGAAACTTTTTTTTTCTTTTTTTTTTTTGAGATAGAGTCTCGCCCTGTTGCCCAGGCTGGAGTGCAGTGTGGCATGATGTTGGCTCTCTACAACCTCCGTCTCCTGGATTCAAGTGATTCTCCTGCCTCGGCCTCCCAAGTAGCTGGGACTACAGGCGTGCACCACCACACCCAGCTGATTTTTGTATTTTCAGTATAGACGGGGTGTCCCCATGTTGGCCAAGCTGGTCTCTAACTCCTGACCTCAAATGATCTGCCTGCCTCGGCCTCCCAAAGTGCTGGCATTACAGGTGTGAGCCACCACACCCAGCCTGAAATTTTTAAGTTCATAATGAAATGAATAAGTTAAAGGGAAACATAAGCCTAAGACTGATCTTAAAAAAAAGAAGAAGAAAATCCCAACAGGGCAATACTGTAGCACCCACTGTTATTCTTCTATTCCAATATTTATTCTGTCTTCCCAATTTCTGGCCAGGTACATGGGCTGCTGAAATAAGTATTAATATGTTTATATGATAAAGTTCTCGACAGTGAGATGAAAGGACTGCATGCCAACTGCTAAGTAAGTATAAAGGCACAAGGTATACCATTTCTCCCAAGCTTCTACCTTCTTGTAGACTGGTAAGTCAATGTTATGGTTAGAGCAAATACAGCCATTTGAGATAATGAGGCAGAAGCCAACAACTGAGAACGGCAGAGCAATGAAGGAGAAAGAGTTTCGTTCTCTGCCATTTGGAGCTACAGGACCAGCCCTGAACTTCAATATGAGAGACAAATAAACTTCTGTCTTGTTTAAGCAAAGGTTATCTGGGCTTTCTATCACAGGCAGTCAAGTGTAATACTAGCAGATTAATATGTTCATGCCAGATCTGGCCATCCTTTGGCAGCTATGAAGGCGTGGTGCTCAAATCCTCTTTAAGGGAATCCACTGTGAGAAGCATAGTTGGCAAACAGCCTCCAGCTGCTCCATTTTCATGCTGAGGCCATGATACCCCAACACTGCTTCCAGCCACAGGCTCAGCATAGTGAGGCTATTAAAGTCTGGACTATTACACTTGATATGGTTTTCCTCTTGTGGGAAAGCTTTGGTCAGCAACTCCCCTTTGGCCTGGCTGAGACTTTCTCACAGCTTCAGGGTGGTCTGAGTTGGCAGAAAAAACTATTAGTAAACTTGAAGACAGATCAATAAAAATGATGCAATTTGAAGAAGAACAGAAAAAAGGATGAAGAAAAATGAATACAGGCTGGACACAGTGGCTCATGCCTGTAATCCCAGTGCTTTGGGAGGCCAAGGTGGGAGGATCACTGGAGGCCAGGAGTTCAAGAACAGCCTGGGCAAGATGGTGAGACCCTATCTCTACCAAAAAATTTAAGAAATCAGCCAGGTGTGGTGGCACATGCCTATAGTCCTAGCCACTCAGGAGACAGAGGTGGGAGGATTGATTTAGCCCAAGAGTTCATTCAAGGTTACAGTGAGCTATAATTGTGCCACTGCACTCCAGCCTGGGTGACAGAGTGAGACCCTATCTCAAAAAACAAACAAAAAACAAAACAAAACAAAAAAAAAGGAATATAGACTCAGAAATGTGAGCTAGAGCAATAAGTGCATCAACATATGCATAATTTAAGTGTAAGAGAGGAGAGAGAAAAGGACAGAAAAATATTCAAAGACATAATGGCTGAAAACTTCCCACATCTGATGAAAAACACTAATGTACATATTCAAGCTCAACGAATTTCCAGTAGGATAAACGCAACAAGGTACACACCTAAACACATCACAGTCAAAATGTTGAAAATAAATATAAAGAGAAAATCTTGAAAACAGCTAGGGAAAATAGTTCATTATCTTCACCAACCACAATAAAACTAATAGCTGACTTCTCATCAAACACAATGGAGGACAAATAGCAATGGGACAACATATTCGAAGTTCTGAAAGAAAAAAAAAATACTATCAGAGAGGAAGCAGGGAAAGAGGGCCCAATAGAAGCCTCCACTGATCATACTCCCCACAGGCACACCAAATTGAACAACTATCCACACAAAAAAGCATCTTCATCATAACCAAAAATCAGGTCAGCAATCACAGTATCTGGTTTTAACTTCACATCACTGAAAGAGGCACTGAGGAGGGTAGGAAAGACAGTCGTGAATTGCTGACGCTATCCCTCCCCTATCCTCTGACAGTGGCCATATGGTGCTGAGAGAGAATCTGTGCACCTGGAGGAGGGAGACCAGATGATTGTAGGGCTTTGCATTGGAACTCAGTGGTGCCCTGTCACAGCAGAACGCAACACCGGGGAGAACTCAGTTGGTGCCCACACCAGAAGTATTTAGACCAGCCCCAGCCAGTCTAGGGGAATTGTCCATTGTAGTAGTAGGAACCTGAATTCTGGCAAGCCTCACCACCATGGGCTAAAGGGCTCTAGGGTCCTAAGTGAACTTGAAAGGCGGTCTAGGCCACAGGAATTGCAATTCCTGGGCAAGTCCTGGTGCTGTGCTGGGCTTGGAGCCAGTGGACTGGGGGGCATGGGATCCAGTGGGACACCAGCCAGGGTAGCCAAGGGAGTGCTTTTGCCACCCTTTCCCTAACCCGAGGTAGTGCAGCTCGCAGCTCCAGGAGAGACCCCTTCCTTCCACTTGAGAAGAGGAGAGGGAAGAGTAAAGAGGACTTTGTCTTGCACCTTGGATACCAGCTCAGCCACAGTATGATAGAGCACCAGGCAGAGGCCCCTATTCCATGTGCTAGCTCCTGGATGAAACTTCTAGACACACCCTGGACCAGAAGGGAACCCGCTGCCTTGAGAGGAAGAATTCAGTCTTGGCAGCATTTATCACCTACTGACTAAAGAGCCCTTGAGCCCTGAACAGTCAGCAGTGGTAGCCAGGTAGTACTCACCGTGGGCCTTGGGTGAGACTCAGAGACGTGCTGGCTACAGGGAGAGACTCCTGCTTGAGAAAAGGAGAGGGAAAAGTACAGGGAACTTTGTCTTGCACCTTAGGTACCAACTTGGCCACAGTGGGGTACAGCACCAAGTGGGTTCTTGGGGTCCCCAATTCCAGGCCTTGCCTCTTGGATGGCATTTCTGTACCTGCCCTGGGCCAAAGGGGAGCTTGCTGCCTGAAGGGAGAATCCCAGGCCTGGCAACATTCACCACAAGCTGACTGAAGAGCCCTTGGGCCTGGAGTGAACATTGTAAGTAGCCAGGCCATACTTGCCATGGGCCTGTGTCAGTGGTAGCCATAGGGAGAAATTCCTCTGCCTATGGAAAGGGGAGGGAAGAGTGGGAAGGACTTTGCCATGTGGCTTGGGTGCCAGTCCAGCCACCGTAGAATAGAGCACCAAGTAGATTCCTAAGGTTTCTGACTGCAGGCCCTGGCTCCTGGACGGCATCTCTGGACCTGCCTGTGGCTGGGGGGAACTTGCTACTCTAAAGATAAGGATACAAGACTGGCTGGCTTTGCCACCTGCTGAATGTAGAGCGACAGGGCTTTCAGTGAACACAGGCGACAGCCAGGCAGTGGTTACTGTGGGCCTTGGGTGAGACTCAGTGCTGTGCTGGCTTCATCTGACCCAGTGCAGTCCCAGTGGTGGTGGCCACAGGGGTGCTTGTGTCACCCCTCCCCCAGCTCCAGGAGCTCAGCACAGAAAGACTCTGGGAGAAAGTAAGACAACAAGAGTCTCTACCTGGTAATCCAGAGAATTCTTCCAGAGAATTCTTCTGGATCTTATCTAGGACCATCAAGGTGGTACCTCTATGATTCTGTAAGAGCCACAGTGTTACTGGGCTTGGCATGCCTCCCTGATGCAGATATGGCTGCAGTGACCAAAAACTTAGATCACAACACCCAAGTCCCTTCAAATACCTTGAAAGCCTTGCCAAAAAGGGCAGGTATAAACAAGCTCAGACTGCAAAGACTGCAATAAATACCTAACTCTTCACTGCCCAGACATCAACAAACATCCACAGGCACTAAGACCATCTAGGAAAACATGACTTCACCAAATTGAACTCAGTACCAGGGACCAATCCTGGAGACACAGAAATCTGTGACCTTTCAGATAGAGAATTCAGAATAGCTGTTTTCAGGAAACTCAATGAAATTCAAAATAACACAGAGAAAGAATTTAGAATGCTATCAGATAAATTTAACAAAGAGACTGAAATAATTAAAAAGAATAGAGCCGAAATTCTGGAGCTGAAAAATGCAATGGACAAACTGAAGAATGCATCAGTTTTTTGTTTTTTTTTTTGAGACAGAGTATCTGTCATCCAGGCTGGAATGCAGTGGTGTGATCATGGCTCACTGCAGCCTCGACCTGCCAGGCTCAAGTGATCCTCCTACCTCAGCCTCCTTTGGGTAGGAGGGGCCACAGGTGCATGCCACCATACCCAACTAAGTTTTTAATGTTTTTGTAGAGATGGTAGTCTCACTATGTTGCCCAAGCTGGTCTCAAACTCCTAGGCTCAAGTGATCCTCATGCCTTGGCCTCCCAAAATGCTAGGATTATATGCATGAGCCACCACCCCCAGCCACATCAGTCACTGAATGGCAGAATTGATCAAGCAGAGGAAAGAATTAGTGAGCTTGAAAATAGGCTATTTAAAAATACACAGTCAGAGGAGACAAAAGAAAAATGAGTAAGAAAGAATGAAGCATGCCTGTAAGATCTAGAAAATAGCTTCAAATGGGCAAATCTGAGACTTATTGGCCTTAAAGAGGAGGTAGAGAGACAGGGGTAAAAAGTTTATTCAATGAGATAACAACAGAGAACTTCCCAAACCTAGAGAAAGATATTGATATTCAAGTACAAGAAGGTTATACAACACCAAGTAGATTTAAACCAAATAAGACTACTTCAAGACACTTAATAATCAAACTCCTAAAGGTCAATGATGAAGAAAGGATCCATTTAAACACAGCAAGAGAAAAGAAACAACATACCAATGGAAGCTCCAATATATCTGGCAGCAGACTTTTCAGTGGAAATTTTACATGCCAGGAAAGAGTGGCATGACATATTTACAGTGCTGAAGGAAAAAAACTTTTATGCTAGAATAGTATATCTGGTGAAAATAACCTTCAAACATGAAGGAGAAATAAAGGCTTTCCCAGACAAACAACAGCTGAGAGATTTCATCAACACCAGACCTGTCCTACAAAAAAATGCTAAAGAGAGTCCTTCAACCTGAAGAAAGGACATTAATGAACAATAAGAAATCATGTGAAAGTACAAAACTCACTGGTAATAGAAAGTACACAGTGTCAGGCCCCTGAGCCCAAGCCAAGCCATCGAATCCCCTGTGACTTGCACGTATACATCCAGATGGCCTGAAGTAACTGAAGATCCACAAAAGAAGTAAAAATAGCCTTAACTGAAGACATTCCACCATTGTGATTTGTTTCTGCCCCACCCTAACTGATCAATGTACTTTGTAATCTCCCCCACCCTTAAGAAGGTACTTTGTAATCTCCCCCACCCTTAAGAAGGTTCTTTGTAATTCTCTCCACCCTTGAGAATGTACTTTGTGAGATCCACCCCTGCCCGCAAAACATTGCTCTTAACTTCACCGCCTATCCCAAAACCTATAAGAACTAATGATAATCCACCACCCTTCACTGACTCTCTTTTCGGACTCAGCCTGCCTGCACCCAGGTGAAATAAACAGCCATGTTGCTTACACAAAGCCTTTTTGGTGGTCTCTTCACACAGACGCGCATAAAACACAGAAAATGCAGAATGTAATTTCTGCACACTGAACACTGTAATTGTGGTGTGTAAACTACTCATATCTTGAATAGAAAGATGAGAAGATGGGCTGGGCGCAGTGGTTCACACCTGTAATCCTACCACTTTGGGAGGCCAAGGGGGGCAGATCACGAGGTCAACAGATCAAGACCATTCTGGCCAACACTGTGAAAAGCCATCTCTACTAAAAATACAAAAAATTAGCTGGGCATGGTGGCACGTGCCTGTAGTCTCAGCTACTCAGGAGGCTGAGGCAGGAGAATCGCTTGAAACCGGGAGGCGGAGGTTGCAGTGAGCCAAGACTGTGCCACTGCACTCCAGCCTGGTGACAGAGCAAGACTCTGTCTCAAAAAAAAGGAAAGATGAGAAGATGAATCAATATAAATAAATCAATAACTAAAACAATGTTTCAAGACACAGTGCAATAAAATATAAATTAAAACAGCAGGTCAGGCATGGTGGCTCATGCCTGTAATCCCAACCCGTTGGGAGGCCGACGTGGGCAGATCACAAGGTCAGGAGATCCAGACTATCCTGGCCAACATGGTGAAACCCTGTCTCTAATAAAAATACAAAAAAAATTAGCTGGGTGTGGGGTGGCACAAGCCTGTAGTCCCAGCTACTTGGTGTCAGGCCTCTGAGCACAAGCTAAGCCATCGAATCCCCTGTGACCTGCACGTATACATCCAGATGGCCTGAAACAATTGAAGATCCACAAAAGAAGTGAAAATAGCCTTAACTGATGACATTCCACCATTGTGATTTGTTTCTGCCCCACCCTAACTGATCAATGTACTTTGTAATCTCCCTCATCCTTAAGAAGGTTCTTCGTAATTCTCCCCACCCTTGAGAATGTACTTTGTGAGATCCACCCCCTGCTCGCAAAACATTGCTCCTAACTCCGCCACCTATCCCAAAACTTATAAGAACTAATGATAATTCTACCACCCTTTGCTGACTCTCTTTTCGGACTCAGCCTGCCTGCACCCAGGTGAAATAAACAGCTTTGTTGCTCACACAAAGCCTGTTTGGTGGTCTCTTCACACGGATGTGTGTGACACTTGGGAAGCTGAGGCAAAAGAATTGCTTGAACCTGGGAGGCGGAGGTTGCAGTGAGCCAAGATCGCGCCACTATGCTCCAGCCTGGTGACAGCGAGACTCCATCTCAAAAATAAATAAATAAAATAAAAAGTAAAAACAGCAAAAAGCTAAAAAAGTAGGGGGACAAAGTTAAAATGTAGAGTACTAATTTTCTCTTGGCCTGTTTGCTTATGCAATCAGTGTTAATTTGTCATCAGTTTAAAATAATAATAGGTTATATTATTTGCAAGCCTCATGGCAACCTCAAATCAAAAAACATACAACAGATACACAAAAAGTAAAATGCAAGAAATTAAAACATACCACTGGAGACAACCACCTTCCCAAAAAGGAAGACAGGAAGGAAGGAAAGGAGGAAAAGAAGACCACAAAACAACCTGGAAATAATGAAATAGCAGGACTAAGTCCTTACTTATCAATAATAACATTGAATGTAAATGGACTAACATTTGAATGTAAAGCTCTCCAATCAAAAGACAGAGTGGCTGAATGTATTATAAAAACAAACAAACAAACAAAAAAAACAAGACCCAAAAATCCATTGCCTACAAGAAACACACTTCATCTATAAAGACACACATAGACTGAAAATAAATAGATGGAAAAATATATTCATGCAAATGGAAACCAAAAAAGTGCTGGACTAGCTTTAGACAAAATAGACTTCAAGACAAAAACTATAAAAAGAGACAAACAAGGTCATTACATGATGATAAAGGGGTCAATTCAGCAAGAGGATATAATAATTGTCAATATGTATGTACCCAACGTTGGAGCACCCAGATATATAAAGCAAATATTATTACAGTAAAAGAGAGAGATAGACCCAATAGAATAACTGCTGGAGATTTCAGCATTCTACTTTCAGCACTGGACAGATTATCCAGATAGAAATCAACAAAGAACTATCAGACTTAATCTGCACTACAGATCAAATGGACATAATAGATATATACAGACCATTTCATCCAATGGCTGCAGAATGCACATTCTCCTCAGCACATGGATCACTCTCAAGGTTAGACCATGTTAGGCCATAAACAAGACTTAAAACATTCAAAAAATTAAAATTATATAAGATATCTTCTCTAACCACAATGGAATAAAACTAGAAATCAATAAGGAGGAATTTTGGAAACTATACAAACACACGGAAATTAAACAATATGCTCCCAAATGATCACTGGGTCAATGAAGAAATTAAGAAGAAAATTAAAAAATTTCTTGAAATAAATGATAATGGAAACACAACACATCAAAGCCCATGGGATACGGCAAAAGCAGTACTAAAAGGAAAGTTTATCGCTATAAGCACCTACATCAAACAAGAAGAAAAACTTCAAATAAACAATTTAATGATGCATCTTAAAAGAACTAGAAAACAGCAAACCAAACTCAAAATTATTAGAAGAAAATAAATAATAAAGATCAGAGCAGAAATAAATGAAATGAACAAAATGATACAAAAGATTAACAAAATAAAAAAATCAGTTTTTTGAAAAAATAAAATCAGCAAACTTTTAGCTAGACTAAGAAAAAAAAGAGAAGACCCAAATAAGTAAAATCAGAGATGAAAAAAGAGACATTATAACCAATACTGGAGAAATTCAAAGTATCATTAGAAGCTACTATGAGCAACTATATGCCAATAAATTAGAAAACCTAGAAGAAATAGATAAATTCCTAGAAAATACAACCTACCAAAATTGAACCATGAAGAAATCCAAAACCTGAACAGACTAATAGCAGGTAATGAGACTGAAGCTGTAATAAAAAGTCTCCAAGCAAAGAAAAGCTCAGAACCCAATGGCTTCACTGCTGAATTTTACTGAACAATTGAAGAAGAACTAATACCAATCCTAATTAAACTATTCCAAATAATAGAGGAAGAGGGAATACTTCCAAACTCATTCCAGGAGGGCAATATTACCCTGATATGAAAACCAGACCAAGACACATCAAAAAAAACCAGAAAGCTACAGGCCAATATCCTTGCTGAACATTGATGCAAAAATCCTCAAAATACTAGCAAACTGAATTCAGCAACACATTAAAAAGACAATACATCATGACCAAGTGGGAGTTATCTTAGAAATGCAAGGACGGTTAAACATGCACAAATCAATCAATGTGATATATCACATCAACAGAATGAAGGACAAAAACCATATGATCATTTCAACTGGTGCTGAAAAAGCATTTGATAAAATTCAACATCCCTTCCATGATAAAAACCCTCAAAAGCTGAGTACAGAGGGAACATACCTCAATACAATAAAAGCCATATATGACAGACTCACAGCTAGTATCATACCAAATGGGGAAAAACAGAAAGCCTTTCCTCTAAGATCTGGAATATGACAAGGGTGCCCACTTTCACCACTGTTATTCAACATAGTACTGGAAATCCTAGCGAGAGAAATCAGATAAGAGAAAGAAGTAAAGGGCATTCAAATTAAAAAAGAAGAAGTCAAATTATCCTTGTCTGCAGATGATATGATCTTCTATTTGAAAAAACCTGAAGACTCCAGCAAAAAAAACTATCAGAACTGATAAAAAAAATTTGGTAAAGTTGCGGGATACAAAATCAACATAGAAAAATCAATAGCATTTCTATATGCCAATAGCAAACAATCTGACAAAAGAAATCAAGAAATTAATCCCATTTACAGTAGCTAAAAATAAAATAAAATCCCTAAGAGTTAACCAAAGAATTGAAAGAGCTCTACAATGAAAATTATAAAGCACTGATGAAAAAAATTGAAGAGGACACACACACACAAAAATGGAAAGATAGTCCATGCTCATGGGTTGGAAGAATCAATATTGTTAAAATGTTCATACTACCTAAAGCAATCTACAGATTCAATGCAATTGTTATCAAAATACCAGACATTCTTCACAGAAGTAGAAAAAAATGCTAAAATTTATGTGCAACCACCAAAGACCCAGAATAGGCAAAGCCATCCTGAGCAAACAGAAAAAACTGGAGGAGCCTGACTTCAAATTATACTACAAAACTACAGTAACCAAAATAGCATGGTACTGACATAAAAACAGACACATAGGCCAGGAAGGGTGGCTTGTGCCTGTAATCCCAGCACTTTGGGAGGCTGAGGTGGGACAACTGCTTGAGCCTGGGAGTTTGAGTCCTGGGCAACATAGTGAGACCTTGTCTCTACAAAAAAATAAAAAATTAGGCATGGTGGTGTGCACCTGTGTTACTCTGGAAGCTGAGGCAAGAGGATTACCTAAGCCCAGGAGGTCAAGGCTGCAGCAAGCCATGTTCACACCTCTGTACTCCAGCCTGAGCAAGAGAGCAAGATCCTGTCACAAACAGCGACAACAAAGAATAACAACAAGCAGACACATAGACCAATGGAACAGAATAGAGAACCCAGAAACAAATCCATACATCTCCAGTGAACTCATTTTCTTTTTTTTTTTTTTTTTTTTTTTTTTTGAGATGGAGTCTCGCTCTGTTGCCCAGGCTGGAGTGCAGTGGCGCGATCTCGGCTCACTGCAAGCTCCGCCTCCCGGGTTCACGCCATTCTCCTGCCTCAGCCTCCCGAGTAGCTGGGACTACAGGCGCCCGCCAACACGCCCGGCTAATTTTTTTTGTATTTTTAGTAGAGACGGGGTTTCACCGTGTTAGCCAGGATGGTCTCGATCTCCTGACCTCGTGATCCGCCCGCCTCGGCCTCCCAAAGTGCTGGGATTACAGGCTTGAGCCACCGCGCCCGGCAGTGAACTCATTTTCAACAGTGGTGCTGAGAAACACATTGGGGAAAGAACAGTGTCTTCAATAACTAGATATACATATGCAGAAGAATGAAACTAGACCCCTATCTCTTGCCATACACAAAAATCAAATCAAAATGGATTAAAGACTTAACTCTAAGACCTCAAACTATGAAACAACTGAAAGAAAACACTGAGGAAATTCTCTAGGATAATGGACTGGGCAAAGGTTCCTTGAGTAATAACCCACAAGCACAGGGAGCCAAAGCAAAAATGGACAAATGGGATCATATCAAGTTAAAAAGCTTCTGCACAGCAAGAGAAACAATCAACAAAGTGAAGAGGCAACCCACAAAATGGGAGAAAATATATGTAAACTATCCATCAGACAGGGGATTAATAACTAGAATATATAAGGAGCTCAAACAACTCTATATGAAAAAAATCTAATAACCTGATTTAAAAAGGGGAAAAAGATCTGAAGACATTTCTCAAAGGACATACAAATGGCAAACAGGTATATGAAAAGGTGTTCAACATCACTGATCATCAGATAAATGCAAATAAAAACTACAGTGAGATATCATCTCACCTCAATTAAAATGTTTTTTTGTTTGTTTGTTTGTGATGGAGTTTTGCTCTTGTTGCCCAGGCTGGAGTGCAGTGGCGCGATCTTGGCTCACTAAACCTCTGCCTCCCGAGTTCAAGAGATTCTCCTGCCTCAGCCTCCTGAGTAGCTGGGATTTGAGGTGTGCACCACCATGCCTGGCTTATTTTCATATTCTTAGTAGAGATGAGGTTTCACCATGTTGACCAGGCTGGTCTTGAACTCCTGACCTCAGATGATCCACCTGCCTTGGCCTCCCAAAGTGCCGGGATTACAGGCATGAGCCACCGTGCCTGGCCTTAAAATGGCTTTTATCCAAAAGACAGGTAATAACAAATGCTGGCCAGGATGTGGAGAAAAGGGAACCCTCATACATTGTTGGTAGGAATGTAAATTAGTACAACCAGATGGAAAACAGTTGGAGGTTCATCAAAAAAGTAAAATAGAACTATCATATAATCCAGCAATCCCACTGCTAAGTATATACCCAAAAGAAAGGAAATCAGTGTATTAAAGAGATATCTGTACTCCCTTATTTATTGCTTCCTTGTTTATTCACAATAGCCAAGATTTGGAATCAAGCTAAGTGCCCATCAAGAAATGCACGGATAAAGAAAATGTGATACATACACACCTTGGAGTACTATTCAGCCATAAAAAAGAATAAGAGCCTGTCATTTGCAACAACATGGATGCAACTGGAGATCATTATGTTAACTGAAATAAGCCAGGCACAGAACGACAAACCTCACATGTTCTCACTTATTTATGAGAGCTAAAAATTAAAACAACTGAACTCATGGAAATAGAGCACAGAATGATAGTTACCAGCAGCTAGGAAGGATAGTGGGTGGGGGAAATGGGGATGGTTAATGGGTACAAATATAGTTAGAATGAATAAGATCTAAGATTTGATAGTGCAACAGGACAACTATAGTCAACAATAATTTATTTGTACATTTAAAAATAACCAAAAGAGTAAATTGGATTGTTTGTAACACAAAGGATAAATACTTGGATACCCTATTTACCCTGATATGATTATTACTCATTGTATGCCTGTATCAAAATATCTCATGTACCTCATAAATGTATACCTCATACATGTATACACCTACTATGTATCCACAAAAACTAAAAATTAAAAAAAAAAAATTATCAACAAAGAATCCTATATTTAGGAAACTTATCTTTCAAAAATGAAAGTGATTATGTTAGGTGAAAGAAGCCAGACACAAAAGGTCACATATCTTATTATTGTATATATATGAAATATTCAGAATAGATAATATAGCGAGAATAGGTAAATCCGCAGAGACAGAATGCAGATTGGTGTTTGCCAGGGGCTGGGAGTAAGAGAGGGATAGGGGAACAGATGCTTAATGGGTATAGGGTTTTATTTTGAGGTGATAAAAATGTTACAGAACCAGATAGAGGGGGTGGCTATACAACACTGTGAATGTACTAAAGACCACTGCATTGTAGAATGATTAATTTTAAATATGTATGTGAATTTCAGATTAAAAAAATAAGGTGAAATAAATAAAAACAAAGAATTCAATGCTAGCAGACTAGCCTCATAAGAAACATGGAAGGAAGTTATTTGGACTGAAAGGAAGTAACAAAAAACAATTAAAATCCACATGAAAAAATGAAGAGCTCCAATAAAGCACTACGCAGAATGCAGAGCACACAGTAGGCTCCATAAGTATGTATCAGCTGAACTAACTTCATTTACTTAGGTACTCTGCCCTACATTTCTGGAGAAGTGAACCTTTTACTTGTAGATGAAGACTTAATATGGTAACAACAGAACAAATAAATGTGATATTCTTCCTCTATGGGCTAATTTTCTTCTTTATCAATGCGCTTTATCACCAAGAATATCTCGAGACCTTCCATGGCCTTATTTTATACTACCTTGGCCTCTACTCAGCACTCATCGGCTCCAAACATGTTTAACCAGTATACTAGTTTTGAAGTACATTTTAATGTACGTTTCCTTATGCCTCATACATTTTCTCCATTTAACTTTATTGAAAAAGGAAAGACAGAGGAGAAGATGAAAGGGGAAAATCCTCTCCTTCCTCTTATAGGCCTGGAATAGAGGAAACAAAGCCTTGAAGGCAGGGAGGTAAGCAGTTAAATATGTGCCTAGAACTCCCCACACTCCAAGGCATGAGTGTGAAATGGGAGAGAGGCAGTGAGTTAAGTGGGAAGAGTGTCATGTCAAACTGAGAGAATAACTTCTAAGTAGCTTTCAGTTCCCATGTAGCACACACCCTGAGTAGGATGAAATAGGGTCATTTCAGAAGGCAAGATGAGGCTGGGCATAGTGGCTCATGCCTGTAATCCCAACACTTTGGGAGGCCAAGAGGCAGGAGGATTGCCTGAGCCCAGGAGTTTGAGATCAACCCAGGCAACATAGTGGGACCTTGTCTCTACAAATTGTTTTTTTAAATTCGCCAGGCATGGGGGCACGTGCCTGTACTCCCAAGCTACTTGGGTAGCTGAAGGCAGGTGGATTGCTTGAGCCCAGCAGGCAGAGGTTGCAGTGAGCTGAGATTGTGCCACTGCACTCCAGCCTGGGTGACAGAGTAAGACCCTGTTTCAAAAAAAAAAAGAAAAAAAAAAAGGCAAGATGATCCTACATTCATGCTGTGGGGTTTAGGGGACGCAGGAGGCATCTAGAGCATGACAGAGATTCAGAGAGATCTACAGAGATAGCAAGAACCAAAGGAGGCCAGTTGATAAGGAGAGGTCCTTGGACCATCATTGAGCTGTGAAATATACCGTAAATTCATCAGCCACTGAATGTCCCAAAAAAGGAGCTAGCTAAATCATCCAGCGCATACCCAAGCTATGAAGATCTTCCCTGTTATCTCAAACACCACCTTAACAGAGAACAGGGATACAAAGGAGAATCTGAATGACTAAATAATTGCCAAGAGAACAACTTGCTGATTGAACTAAGTTTTGAATCAGACTGCATTAAAATTAGTTTTTTTCATTTTATCAATCAGAACTCACAGGGGATAGCAGAACGAGTTTTGAAACATTCTGGGCCTCTTGGAGCTTAGATTCTACTTTGGGGACACGGAAATGAAAACATAAGCAAGTGAATACGTGAGATAAAATGTGATATTGATAAGTTAAGAAAATGCAATAAAGGTAATGGGTTACGGAATGAATCAGAAACTCTACTTTGAATTTAGTAACCAAAGACAACCTTGAGGAAGATGACATTTCAGCAGAAACCTGAATGATGAGAAAGAACCAGTCATATAAATATCTAGGGTAGGAACATTTAAAAGCATGTTCAGAGTTCCTGAGGCAAGACAAACTTGGTCTGTTGAATGGGGGGAAAGGTTAGTGAGGCTGAAACACAGTGAATGAGGGAGAATGTAGCACAAAATAATGGTGAAGACATGGGCAGAAGGCATACCAAGAAGGGCTTCGTAAAGGACATTATTCCACAGGTAAAGGAATGCCACTAGATGGTATTAAGCAGAGAAGTCATAATAAAACCTTAGGTTTAAATTATCACTTTGGTTGTTCTATGAAGAATGGACTATAGATGGTCAGGAGTGGATACAGGGAGATTAGTAGGCAGTTGCCAGAGTAGTTCCAGGTAAGAAAAGAAGTAACATGGATTATAAGATCCATGGAAATGTTGATCAGAGAATATAATAATATTCAGCAATGAGATTAACTGAACTACAACTAGATGCAACAATTTAACATAGATGAATCTCACAAACATAATATTAAACAAAAGAAGCCAGACACAGAATACACAGATTATATAAAGTTAAAAGACAGGGAGAAACAATTTATGGTGATAAAAGTTGAACACTCCTGGGGTGGGGGTGATGACTAGGGCGTAGAAAAGGTATCCTAGAGTGCCAGGGTAATTCTGTATTTCTTCATTGAGTGTGTGCACTATATTACACAGGTGTGTTCATTTTGAAAATTAACTGAGTGTGCCTGAGGAAGAAACTAGAGATATACAGAAGCCGGTAGATAAAAATACATGGTCGGCCGGGCGCAGAGGCTCACGCCTGTAATCCCAGCCTTTGTGAGGCGGGCAGATAACCTGAGGTCAGGAGTTGGAGACCAGCCTGGCCAACATGGTGAAACCCCATCTCTACTAAAAATACAAAATTAGCCGGGTGTGGTGGCGCACGCCTGTAATCCCACCTACTCGGGAGGCTGAGGCAGGAAAATTGCTTGAACCTGGGAGGCAGAGGTTGCAGTGAGCCAAGATCGCATCACTGCACTCCACCCTGGGCAACAAAGTGAGGCTCCAGAAAACAAAAAACAAACAAAAAAAACCACGGTCAAAGAAAGGTATATCTCAGAAGAGCAAAGCTTTGAGCTGAGGGTAAAAACTAAAATATGTTCAGTAGCTGAGAGTGTAGGATAAATCTGAAAGAAAACCACAAGTATTCACAGAATATCAAGTGTACTACGTGATCTTCTAGGTGCTGGAGCTACAGCAGTAAACAAAGTAAAACACACTCTGCTCACATTCTGGTGGTTAAAATTTTAAGAATTTACCAGAAATGATTACAGTGTGGCTCAATCAGCAGCAAATGCCCATTGAAAGAGATAATTACATAGGGTCATTTGAAAGACACACATCCCAACCTCTTTCTTTTTTTTTTTTTTGATACGGAGTCTCGCTCTTCCACCCAGGCTGGAGTGCAATGGCGCGATCTCGCCTCACTGCAAGCTCCGCCTCCCAGGTTCACGCCATTCTCCTGCCTCAGACTCTCCGAGTAGCTGGGACTACGGGCACCCGCCACCACGCCCGGCTAATTTTTTGTATTTTTAGTAGAGACGGGGTTTCACCGTGGTCTCGATCTCCTGACCTCGTGATCCGCCCACCTCAGCCTCCCAAAGTGCTGGGATTACAAGCGTGAGCCACCGCGCCCGGCCCCAACCTCTTTCTTAAGATAGTCTAGTTTTCTCTGTTTAAATTTATGGGCTGGGCGCAGTGGCTCACACCTATAATCCCAGCACTTTGGGAGGCCAAGGCAGGTGGATCACTTGAGGTTAAGAGTTTGAGACCACCCTGGCCAACATGGCAAAACCCTATCAGTACTAAAAATACAAAAAAAAAAAAAAAAAAAAATTAGCCAGGCATGCTGGTGGGTGCCTATAATCCCAGCTACAACAGAGGCTGAGGCAAGAGAATCACTTGAACCCGGGAGGCGGAGGTTCCAGTGAGCTGATATTGTGCCATTGCACTCCAGCTTGGGCAACAGAGCAAGACTCCATCTCAAAAATAAATAAATATGTAAATAAATAAATAAATTTATGTATGACATGCATAGAGTAATGTGGCAAAATGGACTAGTCTTAAGCATAAAATCTGATAAATTTGTATACATTTATAGACATGGGTACCTATCAGTAAGTCAAAATATAGAACATTTTCAGCCCTCCAGATTTCTTCATGCTGTTTCACAGTAAATACCCTCTCAGAGGTAACCAGTATTCTGACTTCTATCACAATACATTAGTTTTGCCCGTTTTCAACTTTATATGAATGGAACCCTATGATAATACTTTTTTGTTTCTGTCTTCTTTCATTCTATGTTTGTGTAATCTATCCACGTTGGTTGTTGTGTGTAACAGTCATCTGTTCTTTTTTATTGTTAAGTAGTATTCCACCGTGTGAAATACTATAATTTATTCCTTTTCCTGTTAATGTTCATTTGCATTGTTTCTAATGCTGGGCTATTTTGATAGTTACACTTTGTTTTATCCTTGATCAAAAGAGAACATCAAAAGAGCTAGGTTTATCAACTACAAGAAGTAACACTACAATGTTTTCTTTGACCTAGGTATCAATGAAAAGCTTATTTCTGTTAGAAAATGTTGATTTTTTTATTGTTACATACAATGAAAATTATGTAACAAATTTTTGCTCTGGTTTTCCTTACCTATAAAAAGGAAATTTAAATTTGAAGCCCAGCTTTAATCTCTCTGAATGAATTTCATAAAATACTCACATTTTAACTCTTCCCTAGTTTTAATCGTTCAACTCTATTTCCCCTGAGAATATGTCTTATGTTTATAGGCCTTTATAATTTACTGTATGAATTACTGCAATCCCCTTAAATTGCATTGGAGAGTAAGGCAAGAAACAAATACACTAATATTTACCTGGGACTGAGTCATTTCCACTTCTTCCTGGGAAGGGATGGGGCCTGCAGAAGTAGAGCTGGGGAAGAGAATAAAAGTCATTAAAATAGGCCTGTCTTTAGTTTCAGAAACATGCACACACAGGGTGGATTAAAGGTTAACCTGTAGTGGAATGATAATTAAATCTATCAGAAATGCCAAGAATATTCACACCACAAAGGTTCTTTTTTTTTTTTTTTTTTTTTTGAGACGGAGTCTTGCTCTGTTGCCCAGGCTGGAGTGCAGTGGCACAATCTCGGCTCACTGCAAGCTCCGCCTCCTGAGTTCACGCCATTCTCCTGCCCCAGCCTCTCCGAGTAGCTGGGACTACAGGCGCCCGCCACCACGCCTGGCTAATTTTCTGTATTTTTAGTAGCGACGGACTTTCACCGTGGTCTTGATCTCCTGACCTCGTGATCCACCTGCCTCGGCCTCCCAAAGTGCTGGGATTACAAGCGTGAGCCACCGCACCCGGCCTCACAAAGGTTCTTAATAGGTGTGAGGATGATTGGAATAATCATGCAGAGCTTGGGCACAGGGTGGATAGAAATAGGGGTGCGTATGTGGGAGCTCTGTATCAGAGAATACATGTAGCATCATGAAAGCATATATGCAGGAAAATTATGAAACTGACAAAACACCTAAAGTATTTTAATGTATTGAGACATTTAAGACAATAATAATTAGCAATTAAGAAAGAATTAAGTAGCAATTTAAAAGAATTTAAAAGGTGATATAATTATATCTTGAGGAACAAATAGAAAGTTTTTTTGTGTGAGTAATGTGTATTGGAGGTACTGATGGTAAGAGAGTTAAATCCATACTTTTCCCTAGCCAGAGCAATCAGACAAGAGAAAGAAATAAAGGGCATCCAAATTGGTAAAGAGGAAGTCACACTGTTGCTGGTGCTGATGACATGATTGTATACCTAGAAAACCCTACAGATTCATCCCAAAAGCTCCTAGAACTGGCAATTGAATTCAGCAGTTTCAGGACACAAAATTAATGTGCACAAATAAGTAGCCCTGCTATATGCCAATAGCAACCAAGCTGAGAATCAAATCAAGAACTTAACCCCTTTTACAATAGCTGCCAAAAAAATAAAATGCTTAGGAATTTTAACCAAGGAGGTAAAAGACCTCTATAAGGAAAACTACAAAACACTGCTGAAAGAAATCACAGATAACAAACAAATGGAAACACATCCCATGCTCATGGATGGGTAGAATCAATATTGTGAAAATGACCATACTGCCAAAAGCAATCTACAAATTTGATGCAATTCTCAACAAGATACCACCATCATTCTATATAGAACTAGAAAAAACAATCCCAAAATTCATATGGAACCAAAAAAGAGCCCACATAGCCAAAGCAAGACTAAGCAAAAAGAACAAATCTGGAGGCATTACCTTATCTGACTTCAAACTATATTGTAAGACCATAGTCACCAAAACAGCATGGTACTGGTATAAAAACAGGCATAGACCAATGGAACAGAACAGAAAACCTAGAAATAAAGCCAAATACTTACGGTCAACATATCTTCGACAAAACAAACAAAAACATAAAGTGGGGAAAGGAAACCCTATTTAACAAATGGTACTGGGATAATTGGCAAGCCATATGTAGAAGAATGAAACTGGAGCCGGGTGTGGTGGCTCACCCCGGTAATTCCAGTACTTTGGGAGGCCAAGGCGGGCGGATCACGAGGTCAGGAGATCGAGACCATCCTGGCTAACACAGTGGAACCCCAACTCTACTAAAAATACAAAAAAATTAGCCAGGCATGATGGCGGGTGCCTGTAGTCCCAGCTACTTGAGAGGCTGAGGCAGGAGAATGGCGTGAACCTGAGAGGCGGAGGTTGCAGTGAGCCAAGATCACGCCACTGCACTCCAGCCTGCGCAACAGAGCGAGACTCCATCTCAGAAAAAAAAGAAAGAAAGAAGAATGAAACTGGATCCTCAACTCTCACCTTATACAAAAATCAACTCAAGATGGATCAAAGACTTAAATCTAAGACCTGAAACCATAAGAATTCTAGAAGATAACATTCAAAAAACCCTTGTAGACATGGGCTTAGGCAAAGACTTCATGACCAAGAATCCAAAAGCAAACACAACAAAAACAAAGATAAACAGATGGGACTTAAACTGAAAAGCTTCCGCACAGCAAAATAATCAGCAAAGTAAACAACCCACAGAATGGGAGAAAATCTTCACAATCTATACATCCAACAAAGGACTAATACTCAGAATCTACAGGGAACTCAAACAAATCAGCAAGAAAAAATCAGTCCCATCAAAAAGTGGGCTAGGACATGAATAGACAATTTTCAAAGGAAGATACACAAATGGCCAACGAACATATGAAAAAATACTTAACATCACTAATTATCAGGGAAATGAAAACCATAACCACCACATGATACTTTACTCCTGGAAGAATGGCCATAATCAAAAAATAATAAATGTTGGCATGGATGTGGTGAAAAGGGAACACTTTTATACTGTTGGTAGGAATGTAAACTAGTACAACCACTATGGAAAACAGTGTGAAGATTCCTTAAAGAACTAAAAGTATATCTACCATTTGATCCAGCAATCCCACTCCTGGGTATTTACCCAGAGGAAAAGAAGTCACTACAGGAAAAAGATACTTGCACATGCATGTTTATAGCAGCACAATTCGCAATTGCAAAAATATGGAACCAGCCTATATATAAAAAGGAACAAAATAAAGGCATAAAAACAGAGTGAATTTTACTGTATACAAATAGAATTCAACCAGGATGTGAATTCTGGGAGGTGGAATCTAAAATAGGATGTAGAATATGACACATTAATTCAACTGTACTACACAAGAGGTTTATTGTAGATTCTTTGGCATTTTCTACTTAATTATGTTGTCTGCAAATAGAAACAGTTATATTCCTTCCTTTTCAATCTTTATGTCTTTTATGTACTTTTCCCTTATTGCACTGGCTAGGACTTCCAGTACAATAGTGACTATTATAATAGTAGTAAGAGAGGACATCCTTGCGTTGTTCCCAGTCTTAGAGATAAAGCATTCAGTGTCTCACCATTAACTGTAATGTAGCTCTAGGTTTTTTGAAGATGCCCTGCAGTAAAGGTTGTTCTCTTCAATTCCTAGTTTGCTGAGGAGTTGTTTTGTTTTTTGTTGTTAACACGAATGAATGTTGACTTTTGTCAAGTGCTTTTCTGCATCTACTGAGATAACAGTCATAGGTTTATTCTCTTATTACAGTCAACTATAGTAATTGATTTTCAAAGGATGAACTGGAAATTCATCTCGTATTCCCAAGATGAACCCTATCGTGATATACTTTTTTCATACTGCTAGATTCAGTTCACTCATATGCTGTTGATTTTTATTTCTAACTCCATGAGGAATACTAGTCTGTAGTTTTCTTGTAATATCTTTGGCTTTGGTATCTTGGCAAAGCTGGCCTCATAAAATGAGTTGAAAAGTGTTCCTCCTCTTCTATATTCTGGAAAAGTTTCTTTGGAATAGTTAGAATTTCTTCCGTAGACGTTTAGTATTTCACCTGGGAAATTATCTGGGTGTGGAGTTTCCATTTTGGAAGGTTTTTAATCACAAATTCAATTTCATTAATAGATATATAACTATTCAGGTTATTTCTTATTGTCTGAATTTTGGTAGTTTATGTCTTTCAAAAAATTTACTCATTCATCCAAGTTGTCAAATTCACAGGTATGGAGTTGTTTGCAGTATTCTTTTATTATCCTTTTCAAATCTGGGGGGGTAAGTGTGACACTCTATCTTTCATTCCTGATATTAGCAATTTGTTTCTTTTTTTCAACTTTTATTGATCTTTTCAAAGAACAAGCTTTTAGTTCACTGATTTTTCTCCATTATTTTTAGTTTCAAATCATACTGAATTATGCTGTAATCTTTAATATCCCCTTCCTTTCTTTGCTTTGAGTTTAGTTTGCTTTTTTCCCCTCTAGTTTGTTAAGGCAGAAGTGTAGTAATGATTTTTCTAATTATTTATATCATTTAATGCAACAAACTTCCCTGTATGCACTAACTTAGCTGCTTCCCACATATTTTGGTGTGCTGTATTTCCATTTTCTTTCAAATTATTTTTTAATTTCCTATAATGTTTCTTCTTTGACTCATGGACTATTTAGAAGTGTGTTTAATTTTGAAATATTTGGAGATTTTCCAGATACCTTTCTGTTCTTTACTTCTAGTTTTATTCTGCTATGTTCTGAGAACAGACTTTGAATGACTTTTATGTCTTTAAAATTTTTGAGATTTCTATTATGGCCCCAAATATGATCTATGTTGGTGAATGTCCATGTGCACCTGAGGAAGACATGTATTCTGCTGTTGTTTAGAGTGTTCTATAAATGTCACTCACATTTGAACACCGAAAAAATTGACATTCAATACTTGAATGTTGGTTGATAATGCTGTTTTGGAGTCTTCTGTAACCTTTCTGATATTCTGCTTTCATGTTCTATTGATTCCTGAAAGAGAGGTTTTAAGTCCCCAACTATAATTGTGCATGTGTCTATTTCTCCTTTCAGTTCTATCAGTTTTTGCCTCGTATATCTTGAAGCTCTGTTGTTAGCTGCATGCACATTTATGATTGTTGTCTCTTCTTACTAACACCTTGAGCATTGTTTCTTCACCCCTGATTAAATCCCTTGTTCTAAATTTTGTCTAATATTAAAGTTGCTTCCTCTTTTTTTTTTTTTTGGTTAGCATTTTGTGGCATTTTTTTCTATATCATTTGCTTTTAATATACTTATTTATCTTTATATTTAAAATGGGTATCTTAGGCTACTCCACCTTGTAGTCTGGTAGTTAAAATGGGTTCCTTGTAAAACAGCATTCAGATGAATCTTGCTCTTTTATTCAACGTGATAATCTCTATCTATAACTGGTGCATTCAGAATATTAAAATTGATTACTGATATAGCTGGATTAAGATGTACCATCTTCTTAGCTGTTTTCTATTTGCTCCTTTGTTCTTTTTCGCTCTCCTTCCCCCACTTTTCTCCTTTGGTTTCGTTTAATTGCACACTTTTTATTATTCCATTTTATCTCCCACTTAGTCATTGTGTATGACCTTTTAAGGTACTGTTGGACATGGTTTTCTAGTATTTTGTTGGGGATTTTTGCATCTGTGCTCACCAGGAATGTTGCCCTGCAGTTTTCTTGTGTCTCTGTCTTGCTTTGGTATCAGGTTAATGCTGGCCTCATAAGATAAGTCTGGAACTGGTCCCTCCTCTTCAATATTCTGAAAGATTTTGAGAAGGATTTCCATTAATTCATCTTTAAATGTTTGGTAGAATTCACCAGTGGAGCTGTATGGTCCAGGGCTCTTCCATTAGGAGGTTTTTGATTCCTGATTCAGTTTCCACACTAGTTATAGGTCTGTTCAGACTTTTTATAATATTTCTTTGTGATCTTGGTAGTTTGTATGTTTCTAGGAATTTAATTTTTTATTCTAGGTTATCCAGTTTGCTGACATATAATTGTTCACAGTTTTTCCTTAAGATCCTTTTTACTTCTGTGGCATCAGTTGTATTGTCTCTTCTTTCAATTCTGATGTTATTTATTTGAGTCTTCTCTATTTTTTTCATAGTTTAGCTAAGGGTTTGTCAATTTATCTTTTCAAAATACCAACTGTTAGTTTCTATCACTTTTCCATTTAATTTATTTATGCTCTCATTTCCTTTATTTCCTTCCTTCTGCTAACTTTGGGCTTAGTTTGCTCTTCTGATTCTAGTTCCTTGAGATGTAAAGTTAGTTATTTCAGATCTTTCTTCTTTTATCACATAAGAGCTTATCCATATGAATTTACCTCTCACTTCTGCTTTTGCTGCAACTTATAAGTTTTGGTATGTTGTGTTTTTGTTTGCCTCAAGGTATTTCTAATTTCATTTTTTATTTCTCATTTGATCCAATGGTTATTCAAGATTCTGTTCATTTCAATATATGTGCGGATTTCTTGGTTTTCCTTGTTATATTGATTTCTAGTTTCATTCTACTGTGGTCAGAAAATATATTTGGTATGATTTAGATATTTTAAAATTTTTTAACATTTGTTTTGTGATCTAATATGCGATGCATTATGGAGAAACATCCATGTGTACTGCAGAAGAATATGTATTCTACAGCTGTTGGGTATAAAGTTCTGTATATGGCCAGGCACGGTGGCTCATGCCTGTAATCCCAGCACTTTGAGAGGCTGAGGCAGGCAGATCACCTGAGGTCAGGAGTTTGAGACCAGCCTGGATAACATGTTGAAACTCTGTCTCTACTAAAAATACAAAAATTAGCTGGGCATGGTGGTGGACACCTGTAATCTCAGCTACTCAGGAGGCTGAGGCAGGAGAATCACTTGAACTTGGGAGGCGGAGGTTGCAGTGAGCTGAGATCATGTCACTGCACTCCAGCCTGGGTGACAGAGCAAGACCCCGTCTAAAAAAAAAAAAAAAAAAAAAAGTTCTGTATATGTCTATCAGATCCATTAGGTCTACAGTGTTATTCAAGTCAAATGTTTCCTTATTGATTTGTCAAGAAGTTCTATCCATTATTAATGGACAGAAAGTAGGGTATTAAAGTCTCCTATTATATTGTATTGCTGTATATTTCTCCCTTCAATTTTGCCAATGTTTCTTTTACATATTAGATGTCCTGGTGTTGGGTGCATATATATTTATAATCATTCTATCTTCCCAGTGGGTTGACCCTATTACCATTATAAAATGTCCTTCCCTGTCTCTTGTGACAGTTTTTTACTTAAATCCTATTTTATCTGATATATGTATAGCTACCCTGCTCTCTTTTGGTCACCATTTGCATGGATCATCTTTTTTCATCCCACACCTTCAGCCTATGTGTGCCCTTAAGATCTGAAGTGAGCTTCTTGTAGACAGCATATAGTTGGGTCTTGTTTATATATCCATTCAGCCACTCTGTTTCTTGATTGGGGAGTTCAATGTGCATTTCCTATGATTATTGCTAAGGAAGAATTTACTATTGCTATTTTGTTAGTTGCTTTATGTTAGTCTTCTTCCTTCATCTCTTCCTCTCTTGCAGTCTCCCTTTGTGTTTTGTTAGTTTTTTGTATTGATATGCTTTGACTTCTTCCTCTTTTGTGTAGCCTCTATGGGTAATTTCTGGCATATGTGGTTAGTTTGGGGCTTACATAAAATATAGATGTAACAGTCTATTTTAAGCTGGTAACAAACTTAAGTTCAATCACATACAAAAACTCTTCATTTTAAATTCTCCTGCCCACATTTGGTTATAATTGTCACAATTCACATCTATTCATAGTGTATCTTTTAACATATTTCATATTTATTTTTAACACTTTTGTCTTTTAACTTTTATAGTAGAATTAAGTTATTTACCCACCACCATTATGGTAATGCGGTATTCTGTATTTACATATATATTTACCTTTATCAATGAGTTTCATACTTTTCTATACCGTCTTTTTGCTGTTTGGTGTTTTTTCATTTCTATTTGAAAACTCCCTTTAACATTTTTTATAAGGCAGGTCTAGTGGTGATGAACTTCCTCAGCTTTGGTTTGGGAAAGTCTTTCTCTCATCATCATTTTTAAAGGATAGTTTTGCCAAGTATAGTATTCTGGGTTGGCAGGGATTTTTTGTTATTGTTGTTTGTTTTGTCTGTTTGATCTTTCAGCTCTTTGAATATATCATTCTACTCTGTTCTGGCCTGCAAAGTTTCTGCTGAAAAAAATCCCTTAATAGTCCTATAGATGTTCCCTTGTATGTGACAAGTTGCTTTTCTCTTGCTGCTTTCAAAATTCTGTTTGACTTTTGACAATTTGCTATAATGCATCTTGGTATGGGTTTGTTTCATTTTATTTTGTGTCCTTTGTGCTTCCTGAATCTGGATGTCCATTTCCTTCCCCAGCTTTGGGGAGTTTTCAGCCATTACTTTTAAAATAAGCTTTCTGGTCCTTTTTCTGTATTTTCTCCTGAGATTCCCATAATGTATATATTAGTCTGCTTGATGGTATTCTATAACCCACTTAAGCCTTCTTCATTCTTTTTCATTATTTTTTATTATCACTCCCCTGACTGAATTATTTCTAATGGCTTGTCTTCCAGTTTGCTAACCCTTTCTTCTGCTTTATTTAGTCTGATGTTGAATCCTTCTAGTGAATTTTTCAGCCAATTCTCTGGGGAGCCCACAAAGAAAAGATGGAGTACTGGTTGCACAAATCAACCCCTTCTCTCCCCTGGATGAGTTAGGGCATCTCTTCCTGACTGTATGGTACTGTACCAGGGGCAGTATCTCTAGCAACAGGGTATCCTGAATCTCCCTACTAGCTTCACTAGTCTTGTTTCATGTTCTCCCAGGATGCAACAGCCTTTACAATTAGTTTCTGATTTCTCACAAACAGAATTTGTCTGTGAATTGTTGCTGAATTAGTATTATGGGAAGGTGAGAAAGGGTCCAAGTCTTCCTACACCACCATCTTGCTGATGTCACCCCCGACTCCTTCATTTTGAAGGGATATTTTTGCTTGGTGTGAAATCCTGGATTGACAGCTTTTTTTTCTGCACTTTAAAAATGATTCTCTCTTGTCTTCTTGCTTGCGTGGTCTCTGATAATAGATCTGCTATACGTAATTATTATTATTGTTCCTCAATAGACAATTTTTTTCTTGTTATCTTCAAGATTTTCCTTTTATTTTTAGTTTCCAGCAGTTTAAATATAATATGTTTAGATGTGTTTTAAAATTTTGTTTTGGTATTTATCTCTGAGCTTCTTGGACCTATGGTTTGGTGTCACTAACTTGGAAAATTCTCAGCCATCATTTATTTAAATACTTTTCTTCCATCTCTGCTGCAATTACCCATCAGGTCCATTTCATATTAGTCATAGTTATCTTAAATTCCTGTTGGGTTGTTGGAATACCTATGTCATAACTAAGTCAGTTATGATTATTGCTTTGTCTCTTTGAAGTATGTTTTTTCTTTTTCTTCTTGCCTTTTTACATGCCTCATAATCTTCGCTGAAGGCTGTACATCTTGGGTAGTACAGTAGATATGAAGGTTAAGAAGTTTTTATGCTTAAACATGAGTATGACTTTTCTTCCGCTAGGTTTTTAACGTGGGGGGTTATGCTGATCTATTCAATAGCTGGACAGGGTTTGAGGTTTGTCATTGCTGTGGTTACACTGAGTGTATCACAGGCTTCAATAATATCCTCTAATAATATCTATGTTTAAAGTAAGAGTTGATTTCCCATGGTTGTTTTCTCAATGCATGTTTCTCCCTTAGTTTTGGGTGTTCCATTTGTGCTGCTCCCCAGAGAGAATCTCTCTTGCAGGCTTCCTAGCTGTACTCTACTATTGCTTCTATTTGATTATTGTTATCTTGGTGGGGGCTGAGTAGATGGAGGGATAGCATTCTCTTATGATCTCACTAAGCCTCAGTCTTAGGCAGACACCATATCCCTAAGTCTTGGGGATGTGGCCTTCACAAGTGCTCTTGCCACTCTGCCAGCTGTAGTGCTAGGCCTAGAGCATATTCCTCCCCTACTCCCAGAGATATTACTTTTTTTCAGGTCCCTTTCCTAAACTGCAGTAGCTTTCTACAAGTCTCCTAAGGCAACTGTTTTTGCTGCTCTTCATTATGCAGTGATAGGGAAGATGGGTTTGGGCTGCTGTTGCCCTCCTCCAGCTAGCACCACAAGGAAAGGCTTCTCAGGATTCACCCCCATCTTCCCTGTGAGTGCCTGTTGGGATTCCTGGAGGAAAAGCCTACAAGAGATTGCAACCCCCACCTCCCTAATTTTGCAAATCCCCCAGTGGTTTCACGCTTCATTACCTGACATTCACACTTTAAAAATTTGTTTAAAAACTTGATAGCTGTATTTTCTTACTGGCTTATATGGTGTCTGGCAGAGTCCATCCCAGGTAAGTAAAGCTTGAGTCCTGTTTCTCTCAGCTGGCATCTTTCTTTCCCCAGATTTAAGATTACTTGGTTGCCCTGTGACCTCAGTTCTCTGATGGGTTCTAGAAAAGTTATTTTGTAGTTTGTCCATTTCCTTGTTGTAGGGTAGAAGTTTGTAGTTTCCTTGTTGTAATGACTGAAGCAAAGCTCTTTCCAGCTGTTTACATCCCTAAGGAGAAACCCAAAGTCCCCTCATTACGATAAACTTTTGAGAAGTCCTTTGGTTTATTTTGTCATGGGGCTCAAAAATACCTTGCAAATAAAGTTAGGATTAGGATAACAGTTTAAAGTCAAGTAAATTAGCAAGGATGGAGTGGGGGTGGGAAAGCATTACAAGCAAAGCAGTAGCAACTGGTAAGGCTCAGAAAAGACAGAATTCAGTATATTAGAGGTACTCAACTTTAAGCTAATTGAGGAAATACTTTAGAAATAAATTCACAAACTAAATGTTATATTCATAACAAATGTTATTTTTCTTTCCTCTGCAAAGAACTTACTTCCAGGCATATCAATTTGTTTAGTTTCTGGACTATCATGCATGATTCCTCCTGAAATGAGCTCTGATACAGTTAAAATGCTTACAGCAACTGCCATATCTACATAATAATATATATTTTTTAACACTCCGCTTGCTTGAATCCACATTTTGCCAAAAACCTAAAACTCATTGAAAGCTCTACACCTGGCAGCATCTCTCAAGGCAGAAATTCTCTAGTTAGCGTGAACTAACTCACAGACTGGGGACGTGGCTCTGTGGTGGACAACAGTATTTTCTCCCCAACCCCCAACTCTTTCCTAGTCTTCTCTCCATTATTTCCATGTGTCCCCGGATTCCAGGTCCTACCACACCACTTTGCAACACATGTTTAAATCACAAGGCAAAAGGGCCAATGACACATGAAAGGATATAAGGGCTGGACATTAGCACCCACTGATGGCTGGAAGAACAGCATTAAACTCTGTGGGTACCGCTCTATCTGGGATCTAAAGTTGCCAAAGCCAGTTGCAACCTACAGAAATAAAAAATTTAATTTCTCAAAAGCTTCTTTACTTTGTTTTCTCTTTAATTTGGTTGGCATGTTTGAAAACATTTTTATTCTACTCTCATACTCAAATAATAATTTGGCTAAGTGTAGGCTTCTCAGAAAAACAAATTTTCCTTAGAAATTTAAAGCAATGTGACTTCACTTTGTGGCTCCAGTGACTTCTAGTGTTGCTGTATGTTGACATTCTACTTCTAGATCATTCCAACTTTTTTTTTTCCTCTGTAGAAAGTTTTTGGCCTTTCTTCTCTCCTATTGGTTTCTGATAGTTGGTGTGGGTTTTTCTCATTAATCGCACTGAGCTTTTGGTCAGTATATATCACGGACATATGGTCATTTCAATCCGTATATTTATTGTTCTCTTCTAGGAAATGTTCTTGCACGTTTTTGTTGTCATTTTCTCTACTTTCTCTTACATATAATTCCTAAGAATAGGATGATCTATCCCTTAAACTGATCATCTAAGTGTCTTATATTTTATCTCTTAACATTTCTACTTCTCTCTTAGGGCCCATATGTTTGAGAAGGAAGCTCCCATTCATGTTAGTTAAACATTAAGTCACAGAGCTCTCCATTAAGAAAACTTTTTCTTTAGACAGGGAGTTGAAGCTTCATAAAACAGTTTAACTGCCTCCTACTTTCCTTCCCTCTAGTTCACTCTAAACATACTTGTATGTATACATTCCAGAAATCTTCTTCCAAAATTTATTACTTTTAAAAACTCAAGGCCAGGCACAGTGGCTCACACCTGTAATCCCAGCACTTTGGGAGCCGAGGCGGGCGGATCACAAGGTCAGGAGTTCGAGACCATCCTGGCCAACATAGGGAAACCTCACCTCTACTAAAAATACAAAAAATTAGCTGGGTGTGGTGGCGGGCGCCTGTAATCCTAGCTACTTGGGAGGCTGAGGCAGGAGAATCGCTTGAACCCGGGAGGCAGAGGTTGCAGTGAGTCTAGATCGCGCCACTGCACTCCAGCCTGGGTGACAGAGGGAGACTCCGTCTCAAAAAACAAAAAGCAAAAAACAAAAAACACAAAACTCGAACTACAAAAATGTTGGAAGATCAGTACAAAGAATACTTCTAAAACCCTTAATCTATATTCAGCAATTGCCACATTTTTCTACCTCTCTTTCCTTCTCTTAAAAACATATGCACAATCTTCACACTTAACTCTTTCAGAATGTACCTCTAAAAACTAAGAAGTCTCCTACATAAACACAATGCCATTATCACACCAAAGATATTAAACATTCGTACAATAAAATATATTATCTCTATTTATACTTCCCTAGTTGTCGCAACAATATCCTTTAAAACCAATTTTAAAATAAATTCAGGATTTAATAGAGAATTCTATACTTATAAGATGCATCTTAAGTAACACTCCCCTGTTTAAACTTCTTTTTTTCCCCTTGCCCAAAATTTATTGGCTTATGGTAACAGAGAAACTGAGGTATGTGGAAATATGAAAGAAAAAGAGAGTGATGGAATGTGGAATTGGTATATAATGTTTAAGAATAAACAAAATAACCATAGAATACTATGCAGCCATAAAAAAGGATGAGTTCATGTCCTTTGTAGGGACATGGATGAAGCTGTAAACCATCATTCTCAGCAAACTATCGCAAGGACAGAAAACCAAACACCACATGTTCTCACTCATAGATGGGAACTGCATAATGAGAACACTTGGACACAGGATGGGGAACATCACACACTGGGGCCTGTTGTGGGGTGGGGGGAGGGGGGAGGGATAGCATTAGGAGATATACCTAATGTAAATGATGAGTTAATGGGTGCAGCACACGAACATGGGACATGTATACATATGTAACAAACCTGCATGTTATGCACATGTACCCTAGAACTTAAAGTATAAAAAAAAGAATAAACAAAATAAAACTAGAAAATCTTAGATAGTTTTATATTCTTTTTTTCGGAGACAGAGTCCCGCTCTGTTGCTCAAGCTGGAGGAGCGCATGGCTCGCTGCAGGCTTGATCTCCGAGGTTCAAGTGATTCTCCCATCTCAGCCTCCCAAGTAGCTGGGACCACAGGCATGCACAACCATGCCTGGCTAATTTTTATATTTTTGGTAAAGATGGGATTTTGCCATGTTGCCCAGGCTGGTCTTGAACACTTGGGCTCAAGTGATCTGCTCACCTTGGCCTCCCAAAGTGCTAGGATTATAGGCATGAGCCACTGTGCCCAGCCTGATATTTTTATATTCTTTATGGAGTTCTTTTTAAAAACTGTATTTTATTTTAGATTCAAGGGATACATGTGCTTGTTTGTTACATGAGTATTACCTTAAATTACTTCAATGACAACTTTTACAATTTTGTTTCTGAATACCTCATTAGCTTCATCTTTCACTCCTTGAAAGTAAACTCCAGCCATACATAATTACATACCTTTCTTAAAATATACAAAGCATTGCTCCATAACAGTTACTATATATTACGTTCCCTTGCCTAGAAACTATCTCTTGATTGTTGATCATCAGTTCCTTCTTGCCTTTGACCAATACCTTCTTGTTCTTAAAGAGATGAGATTAAGAACAACTTTATCATTTGATTGGGATATCCGTCTACGTAGATCTATTTGTACTTCTGTATCTCATGAGCTTAACCATCTTGTGGCATTTATCACTCTGCCAATGCACCCACTGATTTATCTAAGTAGGACTGTGAACCACTTATGACAGGGACTGGTCATATGGTTTGATGTTTCATGGCCCAGCACAACCTATATAAGAAAAGATGTGCAGTAAAAGTTTGTGGAATGAATTTAAAATAACTATGATTAATATTTCAAGTGTTCTATGAGAAAGTTAGAAAAAGAGATGGGTACTGTAAGCAGAGAATGCAAACTATAAGAAAGAATCAAAAGAAATGCTAGAAATCAAAAACATATTAACAAAAACAAAGAATGCCTTCAATCGACTCATCAACAAACTCAACACAGTAGAGGAAACAATCAGTGAACTTGAAAATAGAAACTTCAAAAGAAACTTCCCAAACTAAATTGCACAGAAGAAAAAGAATGAAAAACAAAAGGGAACATCGAAACCATGGGACAATATCAAAACATGTATCTATTAAACAGACATCTATTTTCCCAATTAGAAAACCAAAAGGAAAAAAAAGAGAACACAGATGAAATATTGTAAGTAATAATGTCCATGAATGTTTCAAATTAATGACACACATCAAACCACAGATTGAGGAAGTGCAAAGAACACTAAGCAGCATAAACACCGAAAAAAAACCCACACATGTATATCATATTGAAACTGAAAAAAAAAAAAAAAAAAGAAAAGGTATTCAAGGAACCCAGAGAAAAGTAACACCTTACCTATAAAACAACATTGATAAAAATTACAGCAGACTTCTTGTCAGAAACTACATAAACGAGAAGAAAGTGGTGTGAAATATCTAAAGCGTTAAATGAAAAAGAGCCACCAACCTAGAATTCTCTCTATCCAGGGAAATATCCTTCAAAATTGAAGGAGAAATGAAGACTTTCTCAAAACAAAAACTAAGGGAATTCATCACCAGCAGACCTACCCTGTAAGAAATGTAAAAAGGTATTTAGGCAGAAGAAAAACAAGGTAGGTCAGAAACATGGATTTACATAAAGAAAGGAAGAGCATCAGAGACGAAATCATGAAGGTATGATAAAATCTTTTGGTTCTTTTATTAGTAATTGATCTAAAAGATAAATGTTTATTAAAGGCTATAATGATAACAATGTATTAGGTGATTATAGCACATGGATAAGTGAAATGAATGACAGTGACATCACAAGCAACATAACAACGGAGAAGAAGGGGGAACTGGGAATACTGCTGTAAAGTTCCTGCACTACATATGAAGCAGTATAGCATTTTTCAAAAGTGAATTTAGATTAGTTAAAAATACATATTGAAAACTCTAGGGTGACACTAAAATTTTTTAAAAGAAGTATAAATGATAAACAGGAGATAAAATGAAATAATATAAAATGCTCAATGAAAACCGTACTAATCAGACAAAGGAGGGGGGAAGAGAAGAAACAAAGAAACGAAAAAATTTTCTATTTGCATATGAAGCAAATGGAAAACAGCTAGGAAGATGGTAGCGGTTTTGTTTTGTTTTGTTTTGTTTTGTTTTTTGTTTTTGTTTTTTTTGAGACAGAGTTTTGCTGGAGACCCCAGCCCAGGCTGGAGTGCAGTGGAATGATCTTGGCTCACTGCAATCTCTGCCTCCTGGGTTCAATCAATTCTCCTGCCTCAGCCTCAGCTGGGATTACAGGCATGCACCACCACGCCTGGCTAATTTTTGTATTTTTGGTAGAGACAGGGTTTCACTATGTTGGCCAGGTTGGTCCTAAACTCCTGACCTCAGGTGATCCGCCTGCCTTGGCCTCCCAAAGTGCTGGGATTACAGGCATGAACCACCACGCCTGGCCAATGGTAGATGTTAATCCAACTACAAAAATAATCACACCAAGTGTAAATGGTCCAAACACAGCAATTAGAAGACAGATTGTCAGAGTGCATTAAAAAAAAAAAAAACCAACTGTATATGTCTACAAGAAACCCATTTTAACATTCAAGTTACAAGTAAAGAGATGAAGCTAGGTGTGGTAGCATGCACCTGTAGTCCAAGCTATTTGCGGGGGCTGAGGCAGGAAGGTTGCTTGAACATAGGAATTCAAAGCTGCAGTGTGCCATGACTGCATCTGTGAATGGTCACTGCACTCTAGCCTGGGCAACATAGTGATACTCTGTCTCAAAAAAAAAAAAAAAAAAAGTCAAGGGATGAGACTGGTGGCCTATCCTTCCCTAGAAATGAAAAAAACAAACAAAAGGCAAAACCTGTCAGAACCAGATTTTCAGAAATTCTGGGAGATACTCAAAGGTTGCACCCAAGCAAACACTTAACCAGGAGAAAGGTGTGTTAAACATGGTGGCAGGTCTATGTGGCATTTTAACTAACTTATTCACAATTTACAAAAGTGACAAAAACTCCAAGACAATAGGAGTAATTCAAACAAAAGCTGTATAAGAGCATAGTCAAGAAAATGTATTAAGGTTCACAAAAGTAGTCTTAAATAAATACCATACTTAAAGACAGAAAAAATCAGCATGGTAAAGATGCCTATTTTCCCAATATTATCTATAAAATTAATATAATTTCAATCATAATTACCAAAAAGTTTTTCACTCAACTTATCAAGCCAATCCTCAAATTTATTTACAATGAAAAAGCTGGACAAGTAAAACAAAAAAAATATGGATAGTAAACTAGCATTTTATGCATATTTGCTTACCTTAAAAAGTAGAAGGAAAACCAAAAAACTTAACAATTTAAAAATGGTTACTAAATAGGTGGTAGAGATACAAATAGAATAAAAACAAGACTTCTCTTTATTTTCTATATTTGTTTTGTATACACTTTAATATACTTTGTTTTGTATATTTGACTTTCCAACCACGTAAATATTTTATATAATTATAGAAAAAATTAAATTGGATCAAATGTTTAAAAAAAGCTATACCTAAAAACCAAAAGCAAAATGAAACAAATGAACCTAATCATATGTCAAATTTTCAGCCTAACCCATGGAAATTAGTTATAGTTATATTAAAGCTCAGTAATTGAACTGTACTTCTCTAGAGGGATATATTCTAGCAGCAAATAGATCTATAAAGAAATGTTAAAATTATTTCCTGTAGTAATATTGTAAGGACTAATAATGTTGCTCTGAATTTGCCTTATTTATATATACATATATAGATATACAGATGGATCATTGAGCAAATAAAAGATACAAAAATAAAAACCAAAGTTAAAACTCTAACTTCATAATTTAAAATTTTTAACATTGGAAACAGCAGTATGAACTCATGATGCTCATTTTGTTAAGAACATATTTCCTGTTACAATAGGAATGAACCTTGAAAACATGCTAAGTGAAAGAAGCCAGTCAAAAAAGGTCACATAATATATTATTTCATTTATATGAAATATGTGGAATAGGCAAATTTACAGAGACAGAAAGATCAGTAGTTGATTAGGTTGGGCAGGAGCTAGGGGAATATGGGATTGACTGTTAATGAGTACCATGTTTCCTTTAGTGATGAAAATGCTCTAAAATTCCATTGTGGTGGTAGTTTCATAACCCTATAAAAAATATATATGTATATATATACACGTATTATATATATAATTATTATTATTTTTTTGAGACAGAGTCTCACTCTGTCACCCAGGCTGGAGTGCAGTGATGCGATCTCGGCTCACTACAACCTCTGCCTCCCGGGTTCAAGTGATTCTCTTGCCTCAGCCTCCTGAGTAGCTGAGATTACAGGTGTGCACCACCATGCCAGACTAATTTTTGTATTTTTAGTAGAGATGGGGTTTCACCATGTTGGTCAGGCTAGTCTTGAACTCCTGACCTTGTGACCCACCCGCCTTGGCGTCCCAAAGTGTTGGGATTACAGGCGTGAGCCACTGCACCTGGCTGAATATATATTTTTTAAAATATTAAACTGTATACTTTAAAAGGGTAAAATGTATTGTTATGAATTATATCTTAATCAAGTTGTTAAAATACATACATATATATCCTAGCTCTGTCCACACACACCAAAAACCCTCTAGCAACAATAACCATTCCAACAGCAATAAGCCCTATAACTGTGCTCTCAAAATACCATTTCCTACTTAAAGCAATCAGGGCACAATACAGAAAAGATTGATTTCATGCCTAGGGCAGAAAATGTTCAAAATGATCTGGGGATGTCCTAACATATCAGAAACATAGGACACTATCAAACACTACTGGGGATGTGTTAAAAGGACTCAGAAGCTATCTTGAAACAGTAGCCGAAGATGAGAACATTTGAGCTTCAAAAAGAAAATAAGTGCAGTGATTTAAAACACATCAAATATGCTAAAAATGATGAATATATAATGGTGATAATAATAAAAACAACCCACTAGGAGATGCCAGGGAACCACTCCAATAACTCAAAATCGTATAAAGGGAAAGAATCCATTTATTCTACCTTTTCTGTAAAAACTGTACCTAAGGGTGAACAAAGAGTTGACAAGGAAAATTTTTTCTTTAGGAAAATATTCTAGCTAGTAAACGAAGTAATGACAGAATTAGAATATCACCATTTTGTAGCCTGTGGGGAAAAGAAAGAGAGATCCGCCTGTTACTGTGTCTATATAGAAGGAAGTAGACATAAGAGACTCCATTTAGTTCTGTATTTGAGATGCTGTTAATCTGTGACCCTACCCCCAACCTTGTCCTTGCAAGAGACATGTGCTGTGGTGACTTAAGGTTAAAAGGATTTTGGGCGGTGCAGAAGGTGCTTTGTTAAACAAGTGCCTAAAGGCTGCTTATGGTTAAAGGTCATCACCATTCTCTTAAATCTAGAGAAAAAAAACCATTTGTCTCCTGCCCGTCCCTGGGCGATGGAACATCTCCAGGTAAAACCCTTTGTGTGCTTTGTTTACTGAGTAAGGAGAAAACCGCCTTTAGGAATAAGGTGGGGCTTGCTGGAGCAATACTGCTAAAAGGTTTATGGAGATGTTCGCCTATACATCTCAAGGTAAAGATAATCATCAATAAATACTAAGGGAACTCAGAGGCCGGGGCCGGTGTGGGTCCTCTGTAAGCACAGCACTGGTCCCCTGGGCCCCGCTTTTCCTTCTCTACACTTTGTCTCTGTGTCTTATTCCTTTTCTCAAGTCTTTCGTCCCACCTAATGAGAAGCACCCACAGGTGTGGAGGGGCAGGCCACCCCTTCATCTGGCGCTCAACGTGGAGGCGCTTTTCTCTAAGGTGAAGGTACGCTGGAGCATGGTCATTGAGGACAAGTCGACGAGAGACTCCCGAGTACGTCTACAGTCAGCCTTGCGGTAAGCTTGTGCGCTCGGAAGAACCTAGGGTAACAATGGGGCAAACTAAAAGTAAATATGCCTCTTATCGCAGCTTTATAAAAATTCTCTTAAAAAGAAGGGGAGTTAAAGTGTCTACCAAAAATCTAAATACACTCTTTCAAACAATAGAACAGTTTTGCCCATGGTTTCCAGAACAGGGAACTTTAGATCTAAAAGATTGGGAAAAAATTGGCAAAGAATTAAAACAAGCAAGTAGGGAAGGTAAAATCATTCCACTTACAGTATGGAATGATTGGGTCATTATTAAAGTAGCTTTAGAACCGCTGCAAACAGAAGAAGATAGCGTTCCAGTTTCTGATGTCCCTAAAAGCTGTGCAGTAGATTGTGAAAAAGAGGCAGGGATAGAGTCCCGAAAAAGAAAAGAAAGTTCACACTGTAAATGTGTAGCAGAGCCGGTAATGGCTCGGTCAACGCAAAATGTTGACAATAATCAATTACAGGAGGTAATATATCCTGAAACGTTAAAATTAGAGGAAAAAGATCCAGAATTGACAGAGCCATCAGAGTCTAAACCACGAGGGCCAACTCCTCTTACAACAGCTCAGATGCCTGCAACCTTAGAACCTCAAATGCAGGTTAAACAAGTACAAACTCCAAAAAAAGATCAAGTAGAAAAAGATAGAGTCTCTGTCACGGCAATGCCAATCCAAATACAGTGTCCACAATATCAGCAGGTAGAAAGTAAGATCCAGCCGCCAGTAGCCTATCAATACTGGCTGCCAGCTGAACTGCAGTATCGGCAGCCTCCAGAAAATCTGTATGGACAGCCAGGAGCATTTCCAGTGCCACAGGGCAGGGTGCCATATCCTCAGCCGCCCACCATGAGACTTAATCCTACAGCACCGCCTAGTACACAGGGTAGTGCAATACATAAAATTATTAATGAGGCAAGAAAACAGGGAGATATTGAGGCGTGGCAATTCCCAGTAATATTAGAAGCAAGACCACCTGGAGAAGGGGCCCAAGAGGGAGAGCCTCCCGTAGCTGAAGCCAGATATCAGTCCTTTTCTATAAAAATGCTAAAAGAGATAAAAGAAGGAGTAAAACAGTATGGACCCAACTCTCCTTACATGAGAACATTGTTAGATTCCATTGCTCATGGACATAGACTCATTCCTTATGATTGGGAGATTCTGGCAAAATCATCACTCTCACCCTCTCAATTTTTACAATTTAAGACTTGGTGGATTGATGGGGCACAAGTACAGGTCTGAAGAAATAGGACTGCCAATCCTCCAATTAACATAGATGCAGATCAACTATTAGGAATAGGTCAAAATTGGAGCACTGTTGACCAACAAGCAATAATGCCAAATGAGGCCATTGAGCAAATCAGGGCTATCTGCCTTAGGGCCTGGAAGAAAATCCAAGACCCAGGAACCGCCTGCCCTTCCTTTAATACAATAAGACAAGGCTCTAAAGAGCCATACCCTGATTTTGTAGCAAGACTTCAAGATGCTGCTCAAAAGTCAATTACCAATGAGAATGCCCGTAAAGTCATAGTGGAGTTGATGGCATATGAAAACGCCAATCCGGATTGCCAATCAGCCATTAAGCCATTAAAAGGAAGGGTTCCCGCAGGATCAGATGTAATCTCAGAGTATGTTAAAGCATGCGATGGAATTGGAGGAGCTATGCATAAAGCTATGCTTATGGCTCAGGCAATCACAGGAGTTGCTTTAGGAGGACAAGTGAAAACATTTGGGGGAAAATGTTATAATTGTGGTCAAATTGGTCATCTAAAAAAGAATTGCCTAGTCACAAATAAGCCAAATGTAACTACTCAAGCTACTACAACAACAGATAAAGGGCCACCTGGCCTATGTCCAAGATGTAAAAAGGGAAAACATTGGGGTAATCAATGTCGTTCTAAATTTGATAAAAATGGGCAACCACTGTCGGGAAACGAGAGGAGGGGCCAGCCTCAGGCCCCGCAACAAACTGGGGCATTCCAAATTCAACCCTGTGTTCCTCAGGGTTTTCAGGAACAACAACCCCCACGGTCGCAAGTGTCTCAGGGAATAAGACAGTTATCACAATACAGCAATTATCCCCCGCCACAAGTGGCGGTGCAGCAGTAGATTTGTGTACTTTACAAGCAGTCTCTCTGCTTCCAGGGGAGCCTCCACAAAAAATCCCCACAGGGGTATATGGCCCATTGCCTGAGGGGACTGTAGGACTAATCTTAGGAAGATCAAGTTTAAATCTAAAAGGAGTTGGCACAAGACAGGGATGCCCTCTCTCACCGCTCCTATTCAACATAGTGCTGGAAGTTCTGGCCAGAGCAATCAGGCAGGAGAAGGAAATAAAGGGTATTCAATTAGGAAAAGAGGAAGTCAAATTGTCCCTGTTTGCAGATGACATGATTGTATATCTAGAAAACCCCATTGTCTCAGCCCAAAATCTCCTTAAGCTGATTAGCAACTTCAGCAAAGTCTCAGGATACAAAATTAATGTACAAAAATCACAAGCATTCTTGTACACCAATAACAGACAAACAGAGAGCCAAATCATGAGTGAACTCCCATTCACAATTGCTTCAAAGAGAATAAAATACCTAGGAATCCAACTGACAAGGGATGTGAAGGACCTCTTCAAGGAGAACTACAAACCACTGCTCAATGAAATAAAAGAGGATACAAACAAATGGAAGAACATTCCATGCTCATGGGTTGGAAGAATCAATATCGTGAAAATGGCCATACTGCCCAAGGTAATTTATAGATTCAATGCCATCCCCATCAAGCTACCAATGACTTTCTTCACAGAATTGGAAAAAACTACTTTAAAGTTCATATGGAACCAAAAAAGAGCCCGCATTGCCAAGTCAATCCTAAGCCAAAAGAACAAAGCTGGAGGCATCACGCTACCTGACTTTAAACTATACTACAAGGCTACAGTAACCAAAACAGCATGGTACTGGTACCACAACAGAGACAAAGATCAATGGAACAGAACAGAGCCCTCAGAAATGATGCCGCATAGCTACAACTATCTGATCTTTGACAAACCTGACAAAAACAAGAAATGGGGAAAGGATTCCCTATTTAATAAATGGTGCTGGGAAAACTGGCTAGCCATATGTAGAAAGCTGCAACTGGATCCCTTCCTTACACCTTATACAAAAATTAATTCAAGATGGATTCAAGACTTATATGTTAGACCTAAAACCATTAAAATCCTACAAGAAAACCTAGGCAATACCATTCAGGACATAGGCGTGGGCAAGGACTTCATGTCTAAAACACCAAAAGCAATGGCAACAAAAGCCAAAATCGACAAATGGGATCTCATTAAACTAAAGAGCTTCTGCACAGCAAAAGAAACTATCATCAGAGTGAACAGGCAACCTACACAATGGGAGAAAATTTTTGCAACCTACTCATCTGACAAAGGGCTAATATCCAGAATCTACAATGAACTCAAACAAATTTACAAGAAAAAAACAAACAACCCCATCAAAAAGTGGGCAGAGGACATGAACAGACACTTCTCAAAAGAAGACATTTATGCAGCCAAAAAACACATGAAGAAATGCTCCTCATCACTGGCCATCAGAGAAATGCAAATCAAAACCACAGTGAGATACCATCTCACACCAGTTAGAATGGCCATCATTAAAAAATCAGGAAACAACAGGTGCTGGAGAGGATGTGGAGAAATAGGAACACTTTTACACTGTTGGTGGGACTGTAAACTAGTTCAACCATTGTGGAAGTCAGTGTGGCGATTCCTCAGGGATCTAGAACTAGAAATACCATTTGACCCAGCCATCCCATTACTGGGTATACACCCAAAGGACTATAAATCATGCTGCTATAAAGACACATGCACACGTATGTTTATTGCGGCACTATTCACAATAGCAAAGAGTTGGAACCAACCCAAATGTCCAACAACGATAAACTGGATTAAGAAAATGTGGCACATATACACCATGGAATACTATGCAGCCATAAAAAATGATGAGTTCGTGTCCTTTGTAGGGACATGGATGAAACTGGAAAACATCATTCTCAGTAAACTATCGCAAGGACAAAAAACCAAACACCACATGTTCTCACTCATAGGTGGGAATTGAACAATGAGAACTCATGGACACAGGAAGGGGAACATCACGCTCCGGGGACTGTTGTGGGGTGGGGGGAGGGGGGAGGGACAGCATTAGGAGATACACCTAATGCTAAATGACGAGTTAATGGGTGCAGGAAATCAACATGGCACATGGATACATATGTAACAAACCTGCACATTGTGCACATGTACCCTAAAACCCTAAAGTATAAAAAAAAAAAAAAAAAAAGACAGGGTTTAACCATGTTACCCAGGATGCTCTCCATCTCCTGACCTCATGATCCACCTGGCTCGGCCTCCCAAAGTGCTGGGATTACAGGCTTGAGCCACCACACCCAGCCTGTATTTTATTTCCAATTGCCAAAAACATAGGCAGAGCTATTTTTTTCCTGTGCACTTTCCAAATTTTGAAATGATTATATTTCCTTAAAATAAACTCTAAATAAAATCAGATAAATAAGCTCAAAAAAAAAAAAAATCTAAAAGGAGTTCAAATTCATACTGGTGTGGTTAATTCAGACTATGAAGGCGAAATTCAATTGGTTATTAGTTCCTCTATTCCTTGGTGTGCCAGTCCAGGAGACAGGATCGCTCAATTATTACTCCTACCTTATATTAAAATTGGAAACAGTGAGATAAAAAGAACAGGAGGGTTCGGAAGCACTGATCTGGCAGGAAAGGCTGCATACTGGGCAAGTCTGGTCTCTGAGAGCAGACCTGTGTGTAAGGCCATTATTCAAGGAAAACAGTTTGAAGGGTTGGTAGACACAGGAGCAGATATCTCTGTAATTGCTTTAAATCAGTGGCCAAAAAATTGGCCTAAACAAAAGGCTGTAACAAGACTTGTCGGCGTAGGCGCAGCTTCAGAAGTGTATGAAAGTACAATGATTTTACATTGTTTAGGGCCAGATAATCAAGAAAGTACTGTTCAGCCAATGATTACTTCAATTCCTGTTAATCTATGGGGTCGAGATTTGTTACAGCCCCATGAGTCAAAAAATCATGACTAAGATGGGATATATACTAGGGAAGGGATTAGGAAAAAATGAAAATGGCATTAAAGTCCCAATTGAGACTGAGAAAAATCTATAAAGAAAAGGAATAGGTTAGCCGGGCGCAGTGGCTCACACCTGTAATCCCAGCACTTTGGGAGGCTGAGGCGGGTGGATCACGAGGTCAGGAGATCGAGACCACGGTGAAACCCCATCTCTACTAAAAATACAAAAAAATTAGCCGGGCGTGGTGGCGGGCGCCTGTAGTCCCAGCTACTCGGAGAGGCTGAGGCAGGAGAATGGCGTGAACCCGGGAGGCGGAGCTTGCAGTGAGCCGAGATTGCGCCACTGCACTCCAGCCTGGGTGACAGAGCAAGACTCCGTCTCAAAAAAAAAAAAAAAAAAAAGAAAAGGAATAGGGTATCCTTTTTAGGGGCGGCCACTGTAGAGCCTCCTAAACCCATTCCATTAACTTAGAAAGCAGAAAAACCGGTATGGGTAAATCAGTGGCCGCTACCAAAGCAAAAACTGGAGGCTTTACACTTATTAGCAAAGGAACAATTAGAAAAGGGACACATTGAGCCTTCATTCTCACCCTGGAATTCTCCTGTATTTGTAATTCAGAAAAAGTCAGGCAAATGGCATATGTTAATGGACTTAAGAGCCATAAACGCTGTAATTCAACCCATGGGGCGTCTCCAACCTGGATTGCCCTCTCCGGCCATGATCCCAAAAGACTGGCCTTTAATTATAATTGATCTTAAGGATTGCTTTTTTACCATTCCTCTGGCAGAGCAAGATTGTGAAAAATTTGCCTTTACTACACCAGCCATAAATAATAAAGAACCAGCCACCAGGTTTCAGTGGAAAGTTTTACCTCAGGGAATGCTTAATAGTCCAACTAGTTGTCAAACTTTCGTAGGCCAAGTCCTTCAACCAGTTAGAGACAAATTTTCAGATTGCTATATCATTCACTATATTGATATTTTATGTGCTGCAGAAACAAGAGACAAATTAATTGACTGTTACACATTTCTGCAAGCAGAGGTTGCCAACGCAGGACTAACAATAGCATCTGATAAGATCCAAACCTCTGATCCTTTTCATTATTTGGGGATGCAAATAGAAAATAGAAAAATTAAGCCACAAAAAATAGAAATAAGAAAAGACGCGTTAAAAACACTAAATGATTTTCAAAAATTGTTAGGCGATATTAATTGGATTCGGCCAACTCTAGGCATTCCTACCTATGCCATGTCAAATTTGTTCTCTATCCTAAGAGGAGATCCAGACTTAAATAGTAAAAGAATATTAACCCCAGAGGCAACAAAAGAAATTAAATTAGTGGAAGAAAAAATTCAGTCAGCGCAAATAAATAGAATAGATTCTATAGCTCCACTCCAACTTTTAATTTTTGCCACTGCACATTCTCCAACAGGCATCATTGTTCAAAATACTGATCTTGTGGAGTGGTCATTCCTTCCTCACAGTACAATTAAGACTTTTACATTGTACTTGGACCAAATAGCTACATTAATTGGTCAGACAAGATTACGAGTAATAAAATTGTGTGGTAACGACCCAGACAAAATAGTTGTTCCTTTAACCAAGGAACAAGTTAAACAAGCCTTTATCAATTCTGGTGCATGGCAAATTGGCCTTGCTGATTTTGTGGGAATTATTGATAATCATTACCCAAAAACAAAAATCTTCCAGTTTTTAAAATTGACTACTTGGATCTTACCTAAAATTACCAGACATGAACCTTTAGAAAATGCTCTGACAGTATTTACTGATGGTTCCAGCAATGGAAAAGCGGCTTACACAGGGCCAAAGGAGCGAGTAATCAAAACTCAATATCAATCAGCTCAGAGGGCAGAGTTGATTGCAGTCATTACAGTGTTAGAAGATTTTAATCAACCTGTTAATATTATATCAGATTCTGCATATGTAGTACAGGCTACAAAGGATGTTGAGACAGCTCTAATTAAATATAGCATGGATGATCAATTAAACCAGCTGTTCAATTTGTTACAACAAACTGTAAGAAAAAGGAATTTCCCATTTTATATTACTCATATTCGAGCACATACTAATGTACCAGGACCTTTAACTGAAGCAAATGAAAAAGCTGACTTACTGGTATCCTCTGCATTCATAAAAGCACAAGAACTTCATGCTTTGACTCATGTAAATGCAGCAGGGTTAAAAAAACAAATTTGATGTCACGTGGAAACAGGCAAAAAATATTGTACAACATTGTACCCAGTGTCAAGTACTACACCTGCCCACCCAAGAGGCAGGAGTTAATCCCAGAGGTCTGTGTCCTAACGCATTATGGCAAATGGATGTTACTCATGTACCTTCATTTGGAAAATTATCATATGTTCATGTAACAGTTGATACTTATTCACATTTCATATGGGCAACATGCCAGACAGGAGAAAGTACTTCCCATGTTAAAAAACATTTATTATCTTGTTTTGCTGTGATGGGAGTTCCAGAAAAAATTAAAACTGACAATGGACCAGGTTATTGTAGTAAAGCTTTCCAAAAATTCTTAAATCAGTGGAATATTACACATACAACAGGAATTCCTTATAATTCCCAAGGACAGGCCATAGTTGAAAGAACTAATAGGACACTCAAAACTCAGTTAGTTAAACAAAAAAAAGGGGGAGACAGTAAGGAGTGTATCTCTCCTCAGATGCAGCTTAATCTAGCACTCTATACTTTAAATTTTTTAAACATTTATAGAGATCAGACTACTACTTCTGCAGAACAACATCTTACGGGTAAAAAGAACAGTCCACATGAAAGAAAACTGATTTGGTGGAAAGACAACAAAAATAGGACATGGGAGATAGGGAAAGTGATAACCTGGGGAAGAGGTTTTGCTTGTGTTTCACCAGGAGAAAATCAGCTTCCTGTTTGGATACCCACTAGACATTTGAAGTTCTACAATGAACCCATCGGAGATGCAAAGAAAAGCGCCTCCACGGAGACGGAAACACCGCAATCGGGCACCATTGACTCGCAGGATGAATCAAGTGGTGATATTAGAAAAACAGATGAAGTCACCACGCACCAAGAAGGCGGAGCTGCCAACCTGGGCACAGTTAAAGAAGCTGACACTGTTAGCTAGAAAAAGCCTAGCTAGCACAAAGGTGACACAAACCTCAGAAAAAATGCTGTTTGCAGCTTTAATGGTTGTATCAACGGTGTGTGCCGGACCAGTCGAAGAATCCTGCGCCAAAATCGAGAGAACGAACAAGCCTTCATTGCCATGGCACATTTATATAGAGGGAAAGGGAGGGAGAATGTTGCGGGAAGTCAGGGACCTTGAACTGAGGGACTGGCTGAAGCCACAGCAGAAAAACATAAAATATGAAGATTTCATGGACATTTTATTAGTTCTCCAAAATTTATACTTTTGTAATATCTTATGTCTTTACTTTAATCTCTTAATCCCATCATCTTCTTTGTAAACTGAGGAGGATATATGTCACCTCAGGACCCTGTGATGATTGCCTTAACTACACAAATTGTTTGTAGAAGCCGGGTGCGGTGGCTCACGCTTGTAATCCCAGCACTTTGGGAGGCCGAGGCGGGCGGATCACGAGGTCAGGAGATCGAGACCAAGGTGAAACCCCGTCTCTACTAAAAATACAAAAAATTAGCCGGGCGTGGTGGCGGACGCCTGTAGTCCCAGCTACTCGGAGAGGCTGAGGCAGGAGAATGGCGTGAACCTGGGAGGCGGAGCTTGCAGTGAGCCGAGATCGCGCCACTGCACTCCAGCCTGGGTGAAAGAGCGAGACTCCGTCTCAAAAAAAAAAAAAAAAAAGAAAAAAAAACAAACAAACAAAAAAAACAAATTGTTCGTAGAGGACGCGTGTTTGAACAATATGAAAACTGGGCATCTTGAAAAAAGAACGAGATAACAGCGGTGTTCAGGAAACAAGGGAGGTAACCTTGAACTGGCCGCCGGTGAGCAGGACGGAACAGAGCCATATCTTTTCTCCTTTTGCACAAAAATAGGAGAGATATCGCTGAATTCTTTTTCTCAGCAAGGAATATCCCTGAGAAAGAGAATGCGCTCTGAGGGTAGGCCTATAAACGACCCCCTTGGAGGCGTGCCGCCTTTTACGGTTGAAGCCGAAGGGATGAAATAAGCCCCGGCCTCCTGTAGTGCTCCCAGGCTTATTAGGATGAGGAAATTCCCACCTAATAAATTTTGGCCAATCAGGTTGTCTGCTCTCAAACCCTATTTCCTGATAAAATGTTATCAATGACTATGCATGCCCAAAAATTTCGTTGGCAATTTTAATTTCAATTTTAACACCGCCCTGTGAACTCATCCTGCCTCCACTTGCTTTGTGATATTCTATTACCTTGTGAAGTATGTAATCTCGATATCGTGATGACAATGGTAGTTTTGTTGAAAAGAAAAGGGGGAAATGTGGGGAAAAGAAAGAGAGATCAGCCTGTTACTGTGTCTATATAGAAGGAAGTAGACATAAGAGACTCCATTTAGTTCTGTATTTGAGATGCTGTTAATCTGTGACCCTACCCCCAACCTTGTCCTTGCAAGAGACATGTGCTGTGGTGACTTAAGGTTAAAAGGATTTTGGGCGGTGCAGAAGGTGCTTTGTTAAACAAGTGCCTAAAGGCTGCTTATGGTTAAAGGTCATCACCATTCTCTTAAATCTAGAGAAAAAGAAAAACATTTGTCTCCTGCCGGTCCCTGGGCGATGGAACATCTCCAGGTAAAACCCTTTGTGTGCTTTGTTTACTGAGTAAGGAGAAAACCGCCTTTAGGAATAAGGTGGGGCTTGCTGGAGCAATACTGCTAAAAGGTTTATGGAGATGTTCGCCTATGCATCTCAAGGTAAAGATAATTATCAATAAATACTAAGGGAACTCAGAGGCTGGGGCCGGTGTGGGTCCTCTGTAAGCACAGCACCGGTCCCCTGGGCCCCGCTTTTCCTTCTCTACACTTTGTCTCTGTGTCTTATTCCTTTTCTCAAGTCTTTCGTCCCACCTAACGAGAAGCACCCACAGGTGTGGAGGGGCAGGCCACCCCTTCAGTAGCCCTTGCTGAAATAATGGGTCTAGTTAGTAATCATCCATGTTTTCTAAAACCAGTATAGTGGTAAGAAGAACTGTTGTATTTTTAAAACATATGAAAAATATCCTTCTTTTTTTTTTTTTTTTTTTTTTTTTTTTTTTTTTTTTTGAGACAGAGTCTTGCTCTGTCGCCAGGCTGGAGTACAATGGCGCGATCTTGGCTCACTGCAACTTCCGCCTCCTGGGTTCAAGCGATTCTCCTGCCTCAGGCTCCGGAGTAGCTGGGACTACAGGTGCGCACCACCACGCCCAGCGAATTTTTGTATTTTTAGTAGAGACAGGGTTTCACCATGTTGGTCAGAGTGGTCTTGATCTCTTGACCTCGTGATCTGCCCACTACGGCCTCCCAAAGTGCTGGGATTACAGGCGTGAGCCACCGTGCCCAGCCCATCCTTCTATGTCTCACCTTACTTCCTCTAATATTACAACCCAATAGTCATTAACCCTGTCAGGAGCTTCCATTCCTTGATTCTACTAATTTTTTACTGTCCTTCACCCTCTTCCTATCCTCGCTTTTCCACTTACCTAGCCTAAAATCCACAATCAAAACAACAAGCAATTATTTTGCCAACTTAAGACTCTTTTTGCCTCTCTCACATTATTCCTCTTTGCTTCATGAAACCAACATTCTGGTTAAATCCAAATCTCCCCCTAGCCTGTCTGTGGCTGCAACTATGCGGATGAACACTGCAGGAGAAAAATCACACAGCTATACAGAATAGGCTCACTTTAAATTCATAAATACTAACATTAAGTGGGTCTTTGATGGTACCTGAAAATCATAATTTCTCTATTCTGTGTCCCAATCTCTGTGATTTTTTTTCCCCTGCTCTTCTCAAACTCTAGCACCTCCTCCACCAATCTCACTCTCATCTGAGTCTCTTGCTAGATACTTCACTATAAAGTTAAAACAATCATAAGAGAAGGTTCACAAGTTCTCACCAACACATCTGCCCATCTACTTGTATCTGCACCTGGGTACTTCTCCCTTCTCTCCTGTTATTACCGTGGTCAAGCTCCAAGCTCAGCCAAACTCTGCCACTAGATCTCATTTGCTCTGGCTACTTAAGGACATTTTTATATTATCTGCTTTCTCTCCTGTATCGTAGTTTCTCTCTCTACTGGATCATTTCAATCAGTATATAAACAGACTGTGTACCTCTTAACTCCAGCTACCATTCCATTTCACTTCTTCCATTTAGAAAAAAAAAAAAAAGTCTTCAAGAGTTGTCTAGACTTGTTATCTCCAATGTTTTCTTTTCCAGTTCTCCCTTTGGCCTAAAATTCCACGGACACTGCTTTCAGGGTCCCTAATAAATGAATTTCATGTTGCCAAATTCCATGCTTCTTTATCACTCCTCATTTTATGTGGCATATCAGTAGCACCCGACACAGTTCTTGTTAAAACACATTCTTCCCTTGGTTTCCAGAATATCACACTGACCTAGTTTTCCTTCAACGTTTCAAGCTAGTCCCCATCAGTCTCTTTTGCTAATTCCTCCTTACTTCCCAGAGTTTGTTATGTTGGAGTGACTCAGAGATCAGTCCTTTGCCTCTACCTTTCTCTATCTATCCTACCCTCTAAGTGATCTCACTCAGTCTTGTGTTAAATACCACTTATATCCTGATAATTCCCAAATATATGTCTCCATCCTAGATCTTAGATCTCCCTTTTGTATATCCAATTGCCAACTTGATATCTCCACTTGAATGTCTAATGGGCATTCTCACATTTCACATACAATATTCCAAACTGAAATCTCACTATTTCCCTACATTCCAAGTCAGTTTTTCCTACATTGTTTCCCTTCTCAGTTAATGATACACCCATTCAAGTTACTCATAAAAACAGTATTGTGTCACCTTGTCTCATTCACACTCTACCTCAGTTTGTCAGCAAATCACAGCAGCTCTACCTTTAAATTATATCTAGTATATGACTACTTCTTACCATTTCTACTACTCTGGTCCAGATCACCAATATCTTTTCCCTAAAGTACTACAATACAGTCACGTGCTGCGTAACAATGTTTCAGCCAACAACAGATCACATATACAACAGTGGTCCTATAAGACTTTAATGAAGCTAAAAAATTCCTATCACCTAGTGACATCGTAGCCATCATAACATCATAACACAATGCATTACACACATAACCTAGGTTTATATAAGTACACTCTATGATGTTTGTGATGCTAGTGTAAACACCCCTACTGCACTGATAGTGGTATAAAAGTATAGCACATACAGTTGTATATGGTATTAGTATTTGATAATATTATTGATTATTGATCATGTGTATAGTACCTAATACTTGAAAATAATAATAAATGACTGTTACTGCTTTATGTATTTACTATACTATACTTTTTATTGTTAGAGTATATGCCTACTTAAAAAAAAGTAAACTATAAATTAGCCTCAAGCAGGTCCTTCCAGACATATTCCAGAAGACATTATTATCACAGGAGATGATAACAATGCATGTTTATTGTTCCATGCATGTTCCATGCATGTTTATTGCCCCGAAGACCTTCCGGTGGAACAAGATGTGAAAGTGGAAGACAGTGATATTGATGATTCTGACCCTGTGTAAGCCTAGGCTAATATGTTTGTGTCTTAGTTTTCAGCAAAGGAGTTTCAAAAGTTAAAACGTTTTTAATAGAAAAAAGCTTATAAAGATATAAAGAAAATATTTTTGTACAGCTGTACAATATGTTTGTGTTTTAAGCTAAGTATTATTATAAAAGAGTAAAAAAGTTTAAAAAATTTAAAAGTTTATAAAGTAAAAGAGTTACAGTAAGCTAAGGTTAATTTATTACTGAAAAAAGAAAAATGTTTTTATAAATTTAGTGTAGCCTAAGTGTACGGTGTTTATAAAGTCAACAGTAGTGTACACTAATGTCCTAACCCTTCATATTCACTCACCACCACACGCACACACAAAGAAATAAATATAGGTGTACCAATTTTAATCTTATTTATTTATTTATTTTTGAGACAGAGTCTCACTCTGTTGCCCAGGCTGGAGTACAGTGGTGCAATCTCAGCTCAATGCAAGCTCCGCCTCCTGGGTTCAAGCAATTCTCCTGTCTCAGCCTCCCAAGTAGCTGAGACTACAGGCATGTGCTACCACGCCCGGCTAATTTTTTGTATTTTTAGTAGAGATGGGGTTTCACCATGTTAGCCAGGATGGTCTCGATCTCCTGACCTCGTGATCCGCCCACCTCGGCCTCCCAAACTGCTGGGATTACAGGCGTGAGCCACCGCGCCTGGCCCATTTTTAATCTTTTTATACTGCATTTTCACTGTATCTTTTCTGTGTTTAGATATGTTCAGATACACAAAGTCTTACCACTGTGTTACAATTGCCTATGGTAGTCAGTACAGTAACATGCTGTACAGGTTTGTGGCCTGGGAACAATAGGCTGTGCCATATAGCCTAGGTTTGCAGGAGGCTATACCATCTAGGTTGTGTAAGTATACTCCATGATGTTCATACAAGGATAAAATTGTCTAACCATGCATTTTTCAGAATGTATCCCCATCATTAAGCAACACAATTGTAGCTTCCTAATTGGCCTCTGTGCTTCTTCCCTTGACCTCCCTGCTCTTTCCTCATTCATCCTCCCATAGGCCATTCTCATCAGAGCAGCCAAAGCTATCTTCTTAAATTGTAAGCAGATAGTATCACTTCCATGCTCAAAAACCCTCCAGCAGCTTCCCATCTCACTCAGAGGAAAAGCCAAAATTAGTACTACGGGCCATAAAGCCCAGTCTGATCTGCCCTCCTCCCCTCCACTTACCTTTCTTCTCTTCTCTCCCACTACTCTCCCCTTCAATTATTCTATTTTAGCCACACCAGCCTCTTCATTAACAGGCATGCTGCCACTTGAGAGCCTTTATAACTGCTGTTCCCTCTGCCTGGAATAACTTTTCTCACTTATGCATAAATAGCTCCTTTACTTCCTTCATATCTTTATTACTACCTTTTCAGGATGCCTTCCCTGGCGAGCCCATCTAAAACTCAAACTCCCATCTCTAGTTCTAAATATCCTCTCACTTCACATTTTTTCTTAGTATTCTTCATCATTTAAAATACTTCATATTTAATTTACTTACCTTGTTTATTATCCAGCCCACAAAAATGTAAGTACCATGATAGTAGGGGGTTTGTCTCTTGTTCACTGCTATATCCCAAGCACCTAGGATTGTGCCTGTTACACAGACAGCCTTCAATAAATGAGTCTATGAATGAATGAATCCTTAATACATGAAGACCTCTGGAAAAGAAATTTGGAAACAGAACACTACTTTAGAAAACATATAATTTACAAAAGATTTTTTTAAATGCTTGACTTCAATAAGTAATGAAACAATTGTTTTATAGCAAATTAATTTATATCCATGAGGTTAACAAAGATCACTACTATTTAGAATATCCATTGTTATCAATGGTGTATGAGGATATAGGCAGTCTTATACTATGCCAATAATACTGCAGATTATTGGAACTTTACAGAATACTTGGATAGGTTCAGGGAACCTTTAATAAGAGCATACATTTTGACCTATCAATTCTACTTTTAGGAGCCTGCTCCCCCTCCAAAAAAATTTAGAAAAGTATATTTAAATGCGTGCCAAATAGTTGCTGATAAACACAGTTTATAATCTCAAGAAGCTAGAGAGAACTAAATCACCCATCAACAGGGGTAAACGTATACCATGAAATACTTTAAAATGATGGCATAATTTGTGATTGTTTAAATGGAAAGATACTAATCATATATTGTTAAATAAGAAAGGGTGGTTACAGAGCTGTATGTATAGTGTGACTGCAATTTTGAAGCCATTATGCACACATATAGAACACATGAATGTATACGTATGTATTCACAAAGGCGGGGGTGAAAAGATGGAAAGTAAATTTTGACAGTAGTTGCATGGCTGGTAGAACTATGAATGATTTTTGTTCTTCAAGCTTTTCTGTATTTTTCTCCACCCAACTCCACTCCCCAAATGGGGTGGAGTAGGGGACGAGGAGAATGAGTTTAGTAAGTACACAAAACAACGTAGCTAATACACGAAAATAAAATTAAAAATAAATAAATATTAAAGTGTTGGGGATATCGATGTTTCATATAAAAACATATTTCCGGCCGGGCGCAGTAGCTCACGACTGTAATCTCAGCACTTTGGGAGGCCGAGGCGGGTGGATCACCTGAGGTCAGTTGTTCGAGACCAGCTTGACCCACATGGAGAAACCCTGTCTCTACTAAAAATACAAAATTAGCCAGGCGTGGTGGTGTGCGCCTGTAATCCCAGCTACTCGGGAGGCTGAGGCAGGAGAATCGCTTGTGCCCGGGAGGCGGAGGTTGCGGTGAGCCGAGATCGCGCCATTGCCCTCCAGCAGCCTGGGCAACGAGAGCGAAACTCCGTCTCAAAAACAAAACAAAACCAAAAAAAAAACAACGTATTTCCAATGACCAAAGCTAAAGACATGCAGCGCTGGCACAAACGCCAAGTCTCACACATCTACACCCACAAGCACACCCTACCTTGCATCCACAGAGTTTTTCATTCATTCAAGATCCCACTGTCATGCATGTTTGCACCCAGGTTCATACTGAAAGATAAAAGGGAAAGCGCCTCCACGAAATCCGCTTACGGGCACGATTCCGGGGCCACACTCAGCCAGACCAATGTCTGGCAAATGACAGTCACTTCACGCCAGACGCTCACAGTCCTTCACACGCCACTCCCACTCCCTCAGGGAACCACAAGCACAGGCATCGCCCCGCCCGACGTCCTCTTCCAAAGACTGGGGCACCAGGTCCGCGGGCCCCCACTCCCACCCAGCACAAAGAGTCCGGCGCTCACAGCTAGAGGTTTCCCGAGGACTCACCACCGACCCGCGGACACAGGCCCCGATTCCACACCTAACGCTGCCAAAGTGGCACAGCCGGCGCGGGCTGGGACAGAGGCGCCACTGAGGCCGGCGCTGTCTGTGGCTGAGAGCGCCACAAGTCTCGGTCCGTTACACCAGGGGCGACGCTTCCCAGAGGCCCCCGCGGCTCACCCGGGCGGGACCGGCTTCCCTGTTTGCGCGTCCTGACAAGCAAACCACGGCGTTCCAGGGCTCACAGCTCCGCGCAGGGGAGCTCAGCCTAGGTTTTGCAGGAGCGGCCTCCCGCCAGCCCAGCTCTGAGAGATTGGGAGCGCAACTTGGTGCTGAGAAGAATCGAATCGTTCCGCTGCATCCTGCTCCGAACTACATTTCCCAGAGGCCTTCGCGGCCCTACTCCCCCCGACCCCACCTGCAAAAAGGCGCTTCCTTCTTACAGTCGGCTTGAGCTGCATGTTCGCAAGGTCAGTGAAGGAAGCCCGGCTCATTGTGTTTAGTTCCGTCTTTTTGGGTCTCTGCCTGAGACTAGAATACAGCGGGGTGAAGGTGGTAAGAGCTCAAGGGCCAGTGAAGGCCGGGTCAGCTGGAGCCTTAGGGTCCTGGCAGCGGCTAGAACAGGGAGGAGTGACGTAGTGTGACTATCTGTGAAACTTCGGCCATGGAATTTGGCGTGGGGTTTCCAGGGCGAAAGACCCTGTCCAGTGACATCTGAGGTCGTGCGAATATGCGACCTTTGTGTGACCATGGTCGCGTTTTATATTCTTGTGGCTGTTTGATTCTGACCTTGCAGTTTTGTCAGAGACAACGTGCATGTATTTGTTCTTCCTGGACTTCTCGATTGTGAGTGTGACAGTGTTATTGGATTTCATGACCCCGGATCGTGAGCGAAAAGTAGTGTGGCCAGACCGCCTGGATTCTAAACAGACTTGGCCTTACTAGCTGTGTCATCTCAGACTAGGTACTTAACTTCTCTATGCCTTTCGTCTTTTTTTTTTTTTTTTTTTTTTTTTGAGGCAGAGCCTCACTTTGTTGCCGCTGGAGTGCAGCGGCGCGATGCTGGCTCACTGCAGCCTCGAACTCCCGGGCTCAAGCGATTCTCTGCCTCGGCCTTCCGAGTAACTGGGACTACAATCACGGGACACCCTGCCCGGCTGATTTTTGTTTGTTAGTAGAGGTGAAGTCTCGCTATGTTGCCCAGGCTGGTCTCGAACTCCTGAGCTCAAGCGATCCTCCCGCCTGGGCCTCACAAAGTGCTGGGATTACAGGCATGAGCCGCACAGGGCCGGTCTTAATACCTTTAATAAAGAGATAATAGGCCGGACGCGGTGGCTCATGCCTGTGATCCCAGCACTTTGGGTGGGCAAGGCGGACGGATCATTTGAGGTCACGAGGTTTCTGTTTGTTTTTTAAGACGGAGTCTTGCTCTGTCGCTCAGGCTGGAGTGCAGTGGCGCGATCTCGGCGCACTGCAAACTCCGCCTCCTTTCGCCTCCCAGGTTGAGGCAATTTTCCTGCCTCAGCCTCCTGAGTAGCTGGGACTTAAGGTGCGTGCCACCACGCCCGGCTAATTTTTTTGTATTTTTAGTAGAGACGGGGGTTTCACCACGTTGGTCAGGCTGGTCTCGACCTCCTGACCTCGTGATCTGCCCGCCTCGGCCTTCCAAAGTGCTGGGATTACAGGCATGAGCCACCGCGCCTGGCCGAGGATAGCGGATGGGAAGACTGCCAGGAGTGCGGTGCGCTTGCGCAGTTTACCTCCCTGCACCGCCCCCCTCTCCCCTCCCAACTTTTTTCGGGTGTCCAGCACAATTCTAGGAATTCGCCTCCCACCCATTTTGAGTAGACGCGCCACTAGCGCGTTCCCACGCACAAACCTTTTCCCTGCGGCCAACCCGCGGTTCTCAACTCCCCGCCCTGGTTGCTAAGGGAGGCGTGCGGAGCGTTTGTGCCTGCGCACTTCCACATCAGCCCGTGTAGTGTGACGCTGGGCCCCGTCCCTGTGACCGGGCCAGGCTCGGAGCTGCAGGGAATCCGGACTTTCGGGGTCTCTGGAAGGCCAAGGAGAGGCCAGCGTGGGAGGACCTGGTGGGCAGGACGCAGTGTTACAAACCCTGCGCGGAGCTGCACCGCTGCTGCCAGATACTGCGGCGCCGCGACCTTTTCTATTCCGGACTACGTTTCCCAGAGGGCCCCGCGGGAGCTGGGCCGACGGCCCCTTTGTGTCCTCCGGGGGCGGAGGCAGCTGAGGCGCTTCTTTCCCGGCCCGTAGGGGCTGGATTCCATCCAACTAAGGGTAGGGGTGAGACCCGAGTGCAGATTCCCCGAGCCTTCGGGGCGGGAAGGGGATCTAACACCAGTTCTGTTCTGCAGGTAGGGAGTGGGCTGAGGAGTAGCGTGTGGGTCTCCGGAAGCTCGTCCCAGGCCATCTGTGTGACTCCGGTGCGAGTGGAGGTTGGTACCGTTCAGTGCGAGGCTGTCACCGCGTGTGCCTGTCCACGTCCTGTGTGACTGGGTGCGAGGAAGTCAATGGCACCGTGGAGTGTGAGGCTGTGAGTTGGGACGGGAGCGGGCGAGTGTTCGCTGCACCTTGTTGGGCCAATACCCGCGGCCTGTTTGTGAGTGGGTTGTGAGATTGTCGCTTGTGATAGATACCCTGGTGTCTGAGCCTTGCCGGTATGGGAAAGGGTGCCCGTGTGAGACAGTCCATACCCATGGCCTCTGACTGTGGCGTGGGTAAGACGGTGGCTAGCACTTGTAGTTTTTCAGACTCTGATTATGTGGGGGATTGAGTGAGATACTGTGTGCCACTGAGAGGCTTTTAAAGCCAGCCCAAGTCATATCAATGTGCCACCAAGTTTCAGAATCACTGATTTATTGGAGAGGATTGTGAGGTCAGGTCCTCTTTTATTTGATGTTGGTGCTCTTATTTGTTAGTTCTGTGTCTTTATGTGAAAGCTTCCATTCCTCTGAGTCTATTTGTAAAGCCTTGAACATCTGTTGTTAAGCTAAGGAATTGGGAAATGATTTAGGCATCAGTTAAATTGTATGCAAACAAATTCCTAGGTCTCCATTATGCTCTCTCTATTGGGGGGAAGGTTGCAAGAGGAGGAAAGAGAATCCTAAAAAGTCTAGACTGGTGATTCTGGATGCTGCAAGAAAAGTCTAGTTTCTCATGTTCTTTTCCCCATCTCAGTCATCTGAGGCCACTGCTATTTCCCAAGAGAAGAGCCAGGAGGAAGAAAGAATGGCTGTTGGGCTTCTTAAAGCCATGTACCAGGTGTGTTGGTGTTTTCTGTATTTCCTGAATACTTGTCTGCTTTTCAAGACAAGCAGATACTAATTTTCCTTCTGCTGAAACGTTTCTGGGTAACCAGTCATGTCACTTACCAATACTCTCCACTGGATTCCCATCTTATTCAAGATAAACGCATAAGTCCTTGTCTTGACCTGCAGGGCCCTGCATAATCTGGTCCTTGACTGTCCCTCTGACTTCATCTAATTTTTCTCACCCTGTCTTTAACTCAGTCACTCAGTTCCAGCAACATTTGCTTCCTTGTAATGTGGTGAGTACATTCTTATTTATTCTTTTTTTTTTTTTTTTGAGACAGAGTCTCACTGTTGCCAGGCTGGAGTGCAGTGGTGCAATATGGCTCACGGCAACATCCACCTTCCGGGTTCAAGCGATTCTCCTGCCTCAGCCTCCCGAGTAGCTGGGACAATAGGTGTGTGCCATCATGCCCAGCTAATTTTTGTATTTTTAGTAGAGACGGGGTTTCACCATGTTGGCCAGGATGGTCTCAAACTCCAGACCTCAGGTGATCCGCCCGCCTCGGCCTCCCAAAGTGCTGGGATTACAGGCGTGAGCTACCATGCCTGGCCAGTGAGTACATTTTTTTTTTTTTTTTTTTTTTTTGAGACGGAGTCTTGCTGTGTCGCCAGGCTGGAGTACAGTGGCACTATCTAGGCTCACTGCAAGCTCCACCTCCCAGGTTCACACCATTCTCCTGCCTCAGCCTCCCGAGTAGCTGGGACTACAGGCGCCCACCACCATGCCTGGCTAATTTTTTGTATTTTTAGTAGAGACGGGATTTCACCATGTTAGCCAGGATGGTCTCGATCTCCTGACCTCGTGATCCGCCCGCCTCGGCCTCCCAAAGTGCTGGGATTACAGGCGTGAGCCACCGCACCCAGCCGCCAGTGAGTACATTCTTAATGCATGGCCTTGCACTTGCTATCCTCTCTGCCTGGGATACTGTTCCCTCAGATACGGATACAGACCAACTTCGTCACTCTAGTCTCTAACCAAACAACGTTCATTCATTCTAATTTTTAGTAAGCACCCATTACCACTGGGTGTCACAGGTCTTAGTCCCTCATCCTGTTCTCTACACTTACTACCTTGGTGATCTCATCCTGTCTCATAGCCTCAAATACCATGTATATGCCAACAACTACCAAATTGTATACAGCCCAGACCTCTCTCTTGAACTCTAGACTTGTATACCTGACTGCTTACATCTTCATTTGGTTGCATAAGAGATATGACAAATGCAAACATCTTACAAATGGAGTGAAATGAGCTATTGGTGGTTTTGGAACATGAGTGACATGAACTGATTTTCATTTTGGTAGGATCACTCTGGCTGCTACTGAGAGTAAACTGAATGGGACAAGGATAGAATTAGGGAACTCAACTAGGAAACTCTTACGTACTTCCCTGGCTCCATTGCTTAAGCTAAAAATCTCCCATCAGGAAATTAGAGACTTCAAAATACATCCAGAATCAGACTACTATTTTTTTTTTTTTTTTTTTTTTGAGACGGAGTCTCGCTCTGTCGCCCGGGCTGGAGTGCAATGGCACAATCTCGACTCACTGCAACCTACACCTCTCCCTGGTTCAAGCGATTCTCTTGCCTCAGCCTCCTGAGTACAGGCACGTGCCACCACGCCCAGCTAATTTTTGTATTTTTAGTAGTGACAGGGTTTCAGCATGTTAGCCAGGATGGTCTCTATCTCTTGACCTTGTTATCCGCTTGCCTCGGCCTCCCAAAGGCTGGGATTACAGGCGTGAGCCACTGCGCCCGGCCCAGAGTACTTTTTACTATCACCACTGCTTCCATTATGTTTTGACCATCATCTGTCACCTGTGTTACTGTGGTACTCTCCTAACTTCTCTCTCTACCTCCACTCTTCTTCTCTTTTAGTCTGTTCTCAATGGAGCAGCCAAAGTGATCCTGTTAATACATAAGTTGTATGATGTCATTATTTATAGGCAGGGGGTGAGTGGAAATAATAGAAAGCATAGACAACCCTTTCAAAAAGTTTAGCTATAAGAGAAGGAGAGACCCGGGCACAGTGACTCACGCCTGTAATCCCAGCACTTTGGGAGACCAAGGCGGGAGGATCACCTGAGGTCGGGAGTTCGAGACCAGTCAGATCAACATGCAGAAACCCCGTCTCTACTAAAAAACACAAAAAATTAGCCGGGCGTAGTTGTGCATACCTGTAATCCCAGCTACTCAGGAGGCTGAGGCAGGAGAATCGCTTGAACCTGGGAGGTAGAGGTTGTGGTGAGCTGAGATCGTGCCATTGCACTCCAGCCTGGGCAACAAGAGCGAAACTTTGTCTCAAAAAAAAAAAAAAAAGGAGAGAAATGGGTGGTAACTGAAGGAGAAAGTCATAATTGACAAGATTTCAGAAAGATGGATATATGTTGGCAGGCTGATGTTAACGATTCAGTAGAAAGGGAAATTTGAAGACGAATAGAGAAAAAGGAATTGCTGGAACAATGTGCTTAAGTAGGTGAGAGGAGCTAAGTGTTTGGCCTTTTCTAGGAAAGTGGGTTGTTCAGTTATAGGAATAAGGGCATGTTAGGGTGTACAAGCACAGGTGCGGGTGGATGTGTAGATGTGGTGGGAGTTTGTGGGAATTATCTTTCAATGGGTTTTGTTTTCTCAGAGAAAAAGTAAGATTATCAGCTGAGAGTGAGCATGGGAAAGGAGATCTTGAAGGTGTGAGGAGAGAGGGGACAGTATCAAATGGTCATTTAGCAGAGTGAAGGGATGAATGGACTAGGGAAATGTATCATGCAGCATTTCCGCCCACTTGAGGTTAAGTGATCATGAATTTAAAGTGAGACTACTTAGCGTGGTTGGTATGATTTTCTCCAGCAGAGTTCAGCTATGCAGGGTACAGGCACAGAGTAAGCAGAAAGATGGCTGTGGTTTAACCAAGTGAGTACAGTTCAGTGAGAGAGGGGCAGAGAAGACAAGGGCATATGCGGGGGGTGATTATAACAGGTGGTTGTGCTGGGAAGTGAGGGTACTCGGGGATGAGGAGCAGTGAAAAAGTGGTAAAAAGTGGTAAGATCAGTGAATTGTACTTCTCCAGAATTTGACTTCTGGTCGAGTCAAATAACTATCCAGTTTGGGGTATCATAGGGCCACAGTTGAGGTATAGGAGGTAGAAGTCAGAGTGGGATAATTGAGGTTATGAAGGGTTTGGTACTGACTGGTACTGACAAGGTCTGGGTTATGACCGTGGAAATGAATGACTGTAGAAGCGTAGAGGATAAGACTATTCCAGGAGAGAGGAGTCAGAGAACTAACAGGCCAGGTTGTGGGGAGTATTATTTATGTGGGTATCGAAGTGACCAAAGAATGATAGGAATGGCATTGAAGAGAGTGACAGTGAGTCAGGTGCTGAAGAATTTAAGGAATGACAAAGAACTGGTGTCCATCAGAAATTAGTAGATAACTATCACAAGGAGGGATTATGATTGACATATTCTAATTTCATGAGGTTTAAAACTAGATTTCTTTTAGGGAGGAGAAAATGTTTTGGAAACAAGAGCAAAGAGGTGACCTGCCTCACCTTCAGGTGCTGTGGTACAAGGAATGTGGGGAATAAAACATTCATCAGTGACAGGGCATCAGGGGAAGTCGTCCTCTCAGCTGGAAGCCATGTTTCTTTAAGGGTAAAAAGAAAACAGGAAAAAGTGGGAACTGTAGTTTTGCGTCAGACTGGTTTGATGATAACTGTGAATGGATTTTGAAACCAAGTATTTATTAGGGGTGAAATATTTTAAGATCAGAATTTAAGCTCCTATGTTGACATAGAAATTATTTTTGTTGACTATAAAGAATCAGTGGAAAATATGTATGTCATACATAAATATTTATACATTTATAATATATATTTATATAAGCTAGGGAAAACATTTTAGGAAGCATTGTTAGCAGGAGCAGAGAGGGAGAGATTTACCTACTTCCTATAATTAAGTAAGAAAAAAGGTGACTGAGCATTGCACTTGAAGAATTTTGCTTCTGTAGAGATAGTTTGTTTTGTTTTGTTTTGTTTTGTTTTTGAGACAAAGTCTTGCTGTGTTGCCCAGGCTGGAATGCAGTGGCCCAATCTCAGCCCACCGCAACCTCTGCCTCCCGGATTCAAGCGATTCTCCTGCCTCAGCCTCCCGAGTACTGAGGATTATAGGTGCGCATGACTACACCCAGCTAATTTTTGTATTTTTAGTAGAGACAGCGTTTTACCATGTTGGCCAGGCTGTTCTGGAACTCCTGACCTCAAGTGATCCACCTGCCTCAGCCTCCTAAGTGCTGGGATTACAGGTGTGAGCCATCTCGCCCAGCCTAGAGACAGTTTCTTTAACTGTAACAAAATCGTGTCAAATGCAAAAAGTTGCATTGACAGGTTCACATCTTTTAATTTTGTAAAAACTTAATACATACACACATAATGTATGTTTGTTTCATCAGCAAGTGGTCACATTATAGAAAGCTGGAATCCAATGGCATCACAGCAGCATTAAGTTTTTTTTGTTTTGTTTTGTTTTTGTTTGTTTTTTTGAGATGGAGTCTCGCCCTGCTGCCCAGGCTGGAGTGCAGTGGCACAATCTTGGCTCACTGCAACCTCCGCCTCCTGTGTTCAAGCGATTCTCCTGCCTCAGCCTCTGGAGTAGCTGGGACTACAGGCATGTGCCACCACACCTGGCTAATTTTTGTATTTTTAGTAGAGACAGTGTTTTACCATGTTAGCCAGGGTGTTCTCAAACTCCTGACCTCAGATGATCCACCCACCTCGGCCTCCCAAAGTGTTGGGATTACAGGCGTGAGCCCAGCTCAGCATCAAGTTTTTAAGAACTTTCTCTAACCCCTGTAGGCAGAAGCAATATTATGAGTAGAACACCCATTTCTTTACACAAAATTTTGAGAACTCTGGATTAAATTATTTTAATTTTAATGGAATTGATGCTCTGCCCTGCTTGGTCTAGCACAGTTTTCAGAGAGATAGCGAATACTTTCTGGGATTATTTTTGATCCCTTTTTCGCTTCTTGAAATTTTCTTCAAACCACTCATTGATTAATTCAACTGAGTCAGTATTTGAATACTTCACGTATGCCAGGTTCTATTCTGTACCTGGGGATAAAGCAGTGACCAAAGCCAAAACATACTCTGCCCTCATGGAGCTTAAATTTTAGTTGAGGAGGGTGAAGAACAGGCAATGGATAAAATAATTAAGTGCAGTGGAGAAAAATAAAGGAGGGTTAGGAAATAGGGAATTGGGGTGGAAGCATTGCTATTTTATACTGGAATAATCTGAGATATACAAAGGCCCTGAGTACAAATATGATAACATGGTTACATATTTGAGGATGTAATATCAGAGTCCAGTGTGCCTAGGGCAGAGGAAATGAGGTGAATATGGTAAGAGATAAGGTTCTTTCATTTATTTCATTTCAGGAGTTGGTGACCTTCAGAGATGTGGCTGTAGACTTCTCCCAAGAGGAATGGGATTGTCTGGATTCTTCTCAAAGACATCTGTATAGTAATGTGATGCTGGAGAACTACAGGATCTTGGTATCACTGGGTAAGGATATCTTCTTGCAAAATTGAGCTTCTGCTCAAAAGGGGCTCTTTGCTACCACTATTGTGAATTTTTGGATACTATCTGCAAAATTTGGCTGAATGTCTGCTGCCTATGCCAAACAAATGGCTTAGTGTTTGTGGACTTGGCAGTGAACATATTCTTGGCCTATGCCTGAAGCTTCATCTTCCTTATCCTTCTAATACATGTCCTTTACACATTTCTCTTTTTGCTTACTGTAAACTCCCTTTTCCCCAATAATCTAAGGATTGAATGTGAGTTCTGGAATATCCACAGCATGACCAAATTCTACTTTTTGTTTCGTATTTGCAGGACTTTGCTTTTCCAAACCAAGTGTGATATTATTGTTGGAACAAGGAAAAGCACCCTGGATGGTGAAGAGAGAGCTGACAAAAGGCTTGTGCTCAGGTTAGTGAAGAGGAAATTGGCAAAAATCTTTGCACGTGACAGCTCAGCTTGACTCAAAGGTATCACCTCTTTACTCTTCAGGCTTCCAAACTCTTCTCAAATGTTCTAGGTCTTCATAAAAATTTGGGGCCATTTAGAATATTCTCCCACATTTGTTATTTTTAATTATTTCAATTCTCTCACTTTCCTATCTCCTTTCTAATAAGTCCCATCCCCTCTCAGTTTCATAAGCCTCTCAGTCTTTAAAAAATCTTTTAGTAGTCTTATAAACTTTTTTTCTTTTTTTTTTTTTGAGATAGAGTCTTGCTCTGTCGCCCAGGCTGGAGTGCAGTGGTGCAATCTCAGCTCACTGCAAGCTCCGCCTCCCGGGTTCATGCTATTCTCCTGCCTCAGCCTCCAGAGTAGCTGGGACTACAGGCTCCCACCATGCCCAGCTAGTTTTTTTTTTTTTTTGTATTTTTAGTAGAGACGGGGTTTCACCGTGTTAGCCAGGATGGTCTCGATCTCCTGACCTCGTGATATGCCCGCCTCGGCCTCCCAAAGTGCTGGGATTACAGGCGTGAGCCACCGCGCCCGGCCTTTTTTTCTTTTTTTTTTTTTGAGACCTGAGTCTCGCTCTGTCACCCAAGCTGGAGTGCATGGTGCGATCTCGGCTCACCGCAACCTCCGCCTCCCAGGTTCAAGCAATTCTCCTGCTTCAGCCTCCCGAGGAGCTGGAATTACAGGCACACACCATCATGCCCAGCTAATTTTTGTATTTTTAATAGAGACAGGGTTTTTCCATGTTAGTCAGGCTGGTCTCAAACTCCTGACCTCACGTGATCTGCCTGCCTCAGCCTTCCAAAGTGCTAGGATTATAGGCATGAACCACTGCGCCTGGCCTCTTATAAATTTTTGAGCTCTACAGAGCATCAGAAGTGTAGGCAGTCTTGGGGACTGAGTCCTCAACCTGAGGGATCTGATGCTATCTCCAGGTAGATAGTATCAGAATAGAGCTGAGGTAGAGGACACCCACTGCAGAATTCATTGCTTGCTTGTTGGTGGAGAGAAATCGTCACATTCAGTCACAGAAGCCTTCTGTGTTTATTGTTGTGGTGTGAGAGAAGAGGAAAAACAGTTTGCATGTGTGATTTTTCCTAAGGTGCTCATTGTGAGGGAGGTTGTCGTGTGTGTGTGTGTGTGTGTTTGTGTGTGTGTGTGTCTATTTGTAGCTTTTTTTTTTTTTTTTTTTTTTTTTTTTGAGACAGAGTCTCGCTCTGTCGCCCAGGCTGGAGTACAGTGGCGTGATCTCAGCTCACTGCAACCTCTGCCTCCTGGGTTCAAGTGATTCTCCTGCCTCAGCCTCCCCAATAACTGGAACTACAGGCACCTACCACCACACCTGGCTAATTTTTTGTATTTTTAGTAGAAACGAAGTTTCACCATGTTGGCCAGGCTGGTCTCCAACTCCTGATCTCAGGTGATCCGCCTGCCTCGGCCTTCCAAAGTGCTGGGATTACAGACATGAGCCACTGCACCCAGCCTGTAGCTTATGTTTTTGATACTTTAAGAAACCTTTCTATGTTCTGTGTTCATATAGATATCTGAAAATAGTCTTTTAAAGATTGTCCTTTTATATGTAGGTCCATAATCCAATTGGAACTTATTTTTGAGGATTATTTTAAATAAGAATTTAATTTCTGTATCTTACAGAAAACAAAATGTCCCAGATATTTTTTGAATAAATGCTCCCTCTGCCTGTTTTTCTGAATGTTACCTCTTAATATATCAAGTTTTAGTCTATATATGGGTTTGACTTTAAGCTTTATTCAATTTCATTGATCTCTGTTTCCTTATACCAGTACCACACTATCTTAATAAAAATAGTTTATTAGAAGGATAATTATCTGCTAGGGAAAATCTCTACAGCTTGTTTAAATTCTTTAGAATTTCTTGTTTGCCCTTTGGACATCAATACAAGTTTAGGGTCAACTTGTAAATATCTATCAGAAAACAACAAAATGCTGTTAACTTTTGATTCAAATTTTAACTTTTGATTCAAATTTTATTTATTCTGTAATCAATTCTGAAAATTTTAAAAATTCATTAACATGGTGTAGCTCTCCATTTATTTAGGTTTTTTCACTTTTTTCAGTGTTTTATAATTTTCTCAAAAAGACTTGCACATCTTCTGTTAGATTAATTGTAAACATTAAACATATTAGTTTTGTCTCTGTGTTAAATGTTTTTTATATTTCCTGTTTGTTGCTCATATAGAAATGAAATTAACTTTGTATACATTGGCCTTATATCCAGCAACCTTGCCAATCTCTCCTGTCAATAATATTTTTAGATATGTTTGCATTTTATGTATGAGTAGACATATTTGTGAATAATGGCAGTTTCTTCATTTTCAATTCTTATACCTTAATTTCTTTATCTGTTGCCTTTGTTGTATCTCCAGTATCATATGAATCGAAGTAGTGATAACAGGCATTCTTGTCCACTTCTGGCTTAATAAGAATACTTTAGCATTTTGTTTTTTAATAATTTTGATGTTTAAAAGTTTTTGGTACATACCCTTTCATTCCTGTTTGCTAGAGTTTCATTGTGGAAAACTTTTGAGTTTTAACAAATGTTTTTCTCCATCTGTGGGTGATTTTACCTCTTAATAGGTTTTAGTTTTTAACCTCTTAATGTGGTAAATTACATACATTTTCAAATGTTGAACCAACATTGCATTCCCAAGTTAAACCCATCTTTATATCTTTTCCACTTTTTGCTAGTTGCTATTTGCCAATCTTTTGTTTGGGTGTTTTGCGTCTGTATTTATTAGTGAATTTGATCTTCAGTTTTCCTTTCTTGTCAGATTTTGGAATCAAAGTTGATTAGTCTCGTAAATTCTCTTTTTCTTCTTTAGAAACTTTTGTGTAAAATAAAAATTATTTGTTTTTTGAATGTTTGGTAGAACTTTGTTCATCTTGGCTTGGAATTTTTATTGTTGAAAGAATTTAAACTAATCATTCAATTTGATATGTTCTAAAATTCTAGGTTTTCTATTTCTCCTAGAGTCAATTAGGGTATTTTTTTCTAAATATTTTTAGTTTTGATGTAAGTTTTCAAACTTATTAGATGAAGTTGTCCATTATTTTTCTGGTTCTCAATGATTTCTTGATCCGTGAATTATTTAGAAGTTTGAAATTGAAGGCTTTTGTTTGGTACTTGTTTAATTGTATGATGGTTAGAGAATGGGATCTCTTTAATATACATTTTTTGAAAGTATTTTGAGACTTGCCTTATTTCTTAGGGCTAGTTTTGGTAAATATTCTATGTGTCCTTGAAAATAGTATGTGTTTTCTGGTTGTTGAATACAGTGTTTGATATTTGCTCATTAGATTAAGCTCATTAACTGTGCTGGTCAAATCTTCTATGTCCTTATGGATTTAAAAAAAATGTCTTTGAGCCATCAGTTACTGGGTGACATGTAAAAGAAACTTCTACTCTGGTGGTAAATACATAAGTTTTTTTCTTGTAATTGTAACAGCATTTTTTTATATTTTGAAGGTATTTTATTTAGTCATATGTTTTTAGAATATTTTATTTTTCTAGTGAATTCTTATATTATTGTTACTCTCTTTAAATCTAATGATTATCTGATTAAGCAAAAAGAGTTCGCTTAATATTGTTATAGCTGTATTTGCCTTTCGTTAATATTTACTTGATGTAGTTTTTTTCTACTCCTTTATTCTCTGACTTGCTATGTGTTTCTTTTATAAGCAGTATTTGGATAAACATTTTTAAAAATCCAGTCTGATAACCTTTATCTTTTAACCAAATGATGGTGGTCAGTTAAATTTTTTGGTACTATTAATAGACTTGGATTTATTTTCCACTATCTCACTTTCTTTTATAAATTGTGCCTTTTTGAATTTTTCTTGTTTCTTGGTTTTTCTCTGTCTCCTAATTTGAATGTTATACAATCTATTTCTATTCTGTACTGGTTACCTTAGAAAATCTAACATTTATAATCACCTTAACAAAACCTAAAGTTAATTCTTTTTTTTTTTTTTGAGATGGAGTCTTGCTCTGTCGCCCAGGCTGGAGTGCAGTGGCGCAATCTGGGCTCACTGCAAGCTCCGCCTCTCCCGGGTTCACGCCATTCTCCTGCCTCAGCCTCTCCAAGTAGCTGGGACTACAGGCGCATGCCACCACGCCCGGCTAATTTTTTTGTATTTTTAGTAGAGACGGGGTTTCACCGTGGTCTCCATCTCCTGACCTCAGGATCTGCCTGCCTCGGCCTCCCAACGTGCTGGGATTACAAGCGTAAGTGCTGGGATTACCGCGCCCGGCACCTAAAGTTAATTCTAATCTTTATATTTGACCACTAAAAATACAAGAACCTGGCCAGGCACAGTGTCTCATGCCTGTAATCCCAGCAGTTTGGGAGGCTAAGGTGGGTGGATCACGAGGTCAAGAAATGGAGACCAGCCTGGCTAACATGGTGAAACCCCGTCTCTACTAAAAATACAAAAATTAGCTGGGCGTGGTGGCGCATGCCTGCAGTCCCAGCTACTAGGGAGGCTGAGGCAGGAGAATCACTTGAACCCAGGAGGTGGAGGTTGCAGTGAGCCAAGATTGCGCCACTGCACTCCAGCCTGGGCAACAAGAGCAAAACTCCATCTCAAAAAAACAAAAACAAAAACAAAAACCACCAAGAACCTTAGACTGTCTTAACTTCACTTACCCTCATTTCAGTTATTCCTTGTTTTTCTTAAATCCCATAAACAATTATTTTGCTTTATGAAGTTGTATAATAAACCATTATTACATTTAGTGTTGTTTAGATTTATCCACTTTTGGCTAGGTGTGGTGGCTTATGGCTGTAATCCCAGCACTTTGGGAGGCCAAGTCAGGCTGATCACTTGAGTCCAGGAGTTTGAGACCAGCCTGGGCAATATGGTGAAACCCCGTCTCTACAAAATGCAAAAATTAGCTGGGTATGGGGTGTGTGCCTGTAGTTCCAGTTACTTGGGAGGCTGAGGTGGGAGGATCGCTTGAGCCCAGGAGTTCAAGGCTGCAGTGAGCTGAGAACGTGCCACTGCACTACAGCCTGGGTGACAGAGCAAGGCTCTGTCTCAAAAAAAAAAAAAAAAAAATTATCCATGTTTGTCATTTTCCTTGTTCACCATTCTATCCCAGAAATTTTTCTTGAAGTAACTTCTTTATAAATATTTTAGAGGTATACTATTCATATCAACTTTTATTGTTGTTATTGTTTTGTTCATTTGTATGTTAGTTTTGCTGTCATGCACACAAGAAGCTTTCTCTGTCAGTCGTAGATTGACAGATTTTTTTTTTTTTTTTTTTTTTTGAGATGGAGTCTTGCACTGTCGCCCAGGCCAGAGTGCAGTGGTGCAATCTTGGCTCACTGCAACCTCCCCATCCTGGATTCAAGCGATTCTCCTGCCTCAGCCTCCCGAGTAGCTGGGATTACAGGGCGCACCACCATGCCCGTCTAATTTTTTGTATTTTTAGTAGAGATGGGGGTTTCACTATGTTGGCCAGGCTGGTCTCAAACTCCTGACCTCTTGATCCGCCCTCCTCAGCCTCCCAAAGTGCTGGGATTACAGGCGTGAGCCATCGTGCCCAGTGACAGATTATTTTTATGAGTACTTTAAAAATACCATTCCATGTTTTTCTGGCTTCTTTGCTTTTGAGAAGTCAGTTTTCATTAATATATTCTTCCTTGCAACTTTTAAGAACTTTCTTCTTCTTGCCCTGGTTATTCTGTATTTTCAGTGTGGTGTATCTAGATGTAAATTTCAGTTGCTGTAGTTGGGATTTATTGTGATTTTTTTATCTGACCATTAATGGACTCTGGGTAATTATCAGCTATTATCTCTTCACATATTGTTACTCTCCCATTCTCTGTGTTTATTTTTCCTAAATCTCCAGTTAGATGTGCCTAAGACCAAACTCACCAGAGATAAATTGATGCTCCCAGCTTCGGTTCCACCTTACTTACTTGAAAGTGCCTCTACAGTCTGTTTGACCTCTGAGAGTTTACCTTAATTTCTTGCCAGCTTGGTAATGCAGCTAAAAGAAAGTTTTTCTATTTCTACAAAGTTGTAAGCTTTTTTGTACCAGGAAGATTTGTCATTACAACTAGTCTGCTATATTGCTGGACTACTTTAGGTACCTCATATAAGTGGAATCATACAGTATTTGTCCTTTTGTGACTGGCTTATTTCACTTACTGTAATGTCCTCAAGTTATATCTGTATTATAGCATATGTCAGAATTTCCTCCTCGTTTAAGGCTGAATAATCTATTGTACATATATACCACATTCTGTGGTGATTTCATGGAATAGCAACCAGCTATTACTCCTCTACTCAAACTACTTCAATGGGTCTCCATCTGTGTTAGGCCATTCTTGCACTGCTATAAAGAAATATAATACCTGAGACTGGGTAATTTCTACGAAAAGAGGTTTAATTGGCTGTCATTTCTGCAGGCTGTACAGAAAGCATAGCGGCATCTTCCTCCGAGGAGGTCTCAGGAAGCTTCCAATTATGGCAGAAGGTGAACAGAGAGCAGGCACATCACTTGGCAAAAGCCAGGAGCACATGAGAGAAGGGGAAGGTGTCACACGCTTTTAAAGGACCAGATCTCATGAGAATTCACTCACTATCATAACAGTACCAACAGGATGGTACTAAACCATTCATGAGGACTCCACCCCCATGATCCAGTCACCTTCCACCAGGCCCCACCTCCAACATTGGGGATTACATTTCAACATGAGATTTGGATGGAACTGTATTACCATCTGTTAGGTTTGGCTGTGTCCCCATCCAAATCTCATCTTGAATTGTAATCCCCATGTGTTAAGGGAGGGACTTGGTGGGAAGTGATTGGATTATGGCGGCAGTTTACCCCATGCTGTTCTCATGATAGTGAGGAAGTTCTCATGAGAACTGATGGTTTAAAAGTGGCAGTTTCCCCTGCTTTCTCTCTCTATCGCCCCCAATTTCTACCTCTCTCTCTCTCTCTCCTTCTCTCCTGCCACCTTGTAAAGAAGGTGCCTGCTTCCCCTTCACCTTCTGCCAAGATTGTAAGTTTCCCAAGGCCTTCTCAGCCATGCAGAACTGTGAGTCAATTAACCCTATTTTGTTTATAAATTACCCAGTCTCAGGTAGTGTCTTTATAGCAATGTGAAAACGGACTAATATGCTATCCCTCTCAGAGTAAAAGCCAAATTCCTTAGAAGGCCTGTGAAGCTTAAATAATCTCATTACCTTTTACCTCCTGACTTTATATCCTACTACTCACTCTATAGCCACACTGGCCTTCTTAATATTCCCCAGACATAGTAGACATGTTTCTACTTTTGGGCCTTTGAACCAGTTGCTGCCTCTTCCCTGAATGCTTTTTCCCCAGAGACTTGAATGACTGACTGACTTCTTCACTTTCTTCAAATATTTGCTTAAATGTTAACTTATTAATGATTCCTAGCTCTAATTTCATCAGTACCCATGACATCCCCTACCCTGATTTTCTTTCTCTGAAGCATTCAGTATCTTCTAACATAAAATGAAATTTACTTATTTATCACTTATTTTCTGTCTCTTCTAAGAAAATAACATCCCTGAAGATAAAGATTTTTGTTTTGTGATATTAAAAGCATCAGAACAGTATCTGGCAAAAGGTAAATATTTGTTCGGTGAATGTTCTTGAATGAAGCAGCTAAAAGAATGGAGACTATTTCAGTGTCTATTTTATTAATACAGGCATAAAATTGTAACCAACTCTGACCATATCTCTAATTTCTTCCTGCTCTGAGATTTACTGATTTTTCTTTTATAATTCTAATCATTCCTTCTTAGGTTTCTGTATGACCTATTTTCAGTTTCTCTTCTTGTACACTTCAGAACTGCAAAAGCCAGTGTTCCTGTGGGTTTTGCTATTTAATTCACATATTTTACTTTACAGATGTACTTTGTGATACTCAATAGAGGAGACATTTTTTCTTATTACTTTTCAGGCTGGGAGCCTATATGTGAGACTGAAGAATTAACCCCAAAGCAGGACTTTTATGAAGAACATCAATCCCAGAAGATAATAGAAACACTTACAAGCTATAACCTTGAATACTCCAGTTTGAGAGAAGAGTGGAAATATGAGGGCTATTTTGAAAGGCAACCAGGGAATCAGAAGGCATGTTTCAAGGAAGAGATAATCACTCATGAAGAACCCCTTGTTGATGAAAGAGAACAAGAATATAAATCTTGGGGAAGTTTTCATCAGAACCCACTGCTTTGTACACAAAAGATAATCCCCAAAGAGGAGAAAGTATATAAACATGACACACAAAAGAGAAGCTTTAAAAAAAATTTAATGGCTGTTAAGCCCAAGAGTGTCTGTGCAGAGAAGAAACTTTTGAAATGTAATGATTGTGAAAAAGTCTTCAGCCAGAGTTCATCCCTTACTCTTCATCAAAGGATTCATACTGGAGAGAAACCCTATAAATGTATAGAGTGTGGAAAAGCCTTCAGCCAGAGATCAAATCTTGTTCAACATCAGAGGATTCATACTGGAGAAAAACCCTATGAATGTAAAGAATGTAGGAAAGCCTTCAGTCAGAATGCACACCTAGTTCAACATCTGCGAGTTCATACTGGAGAAAAACCCTATGAATGTAAGGTATGTCGAAAAGCCTTCAGCCAGTTTGCCTACCTTGCTCAACATCAGAGAGTTCATACAGGAGAGAAACCCTATGAATGTATCGAATGTGGGAAAGCATTTAGCAACAGATCATCCATTGCTCAACACCAGAGAGTTCATACAGGAGAGAAACCCTATGAATGTAATGTCTGTGGGAAAGCATTTAGTCTCCGTGCATACCTTACTGTACATCAGAGAATACATACTGGAGAGAGACCCTATGAATGTAAGGAATGTGGGAAGGCCTTTAGCCAGAATTCACACCTTGCTCAACATCAGAGAATTCATACTGGAGAAAAACCTTATAAGTGTCAGGAATGTAGGAAAGCATTCAGCCAGATTGCCTACCTTGCTCAGCATCAACGAGTTCATACTGGAGAGAAACCCTATGAATGTATCGAATGTGGGAAGGCTTTTAGCAATGACTCGTCCCTTACTCAACATCAGCGAGTTCATACTGGAGAGAAACCTTATGAATGTACTGTTTGTGGAAAGGCTTTTAGTTACTGTGGATCCCTTGCCCAACATCAGAGAATTCATACTGGAGAGAGACCCTATGAATGTAAGGAATGCAAAAAAACCTTCAGGCAGCATGCGCACCTTGCTCATCACCAGAGAATTCACATTGGGGAGTCACTGTCACCACCCAACCCAGTCAATCACCAGGTCCTATAGATCCTGAGTCCTAAATGTTTCTAGAATTTATACTGTTTTTTATCTTTAATGTTGTCACCTTGGTCTGATTCATCTTACTCTGATTATAATATAGCTTTCAGACATGTCTTCCTGTATTTATTTTTGCTACCTTTAAATCCATTTCCCACAATGCACTCAAACTGATCCTTTTTTTCTTTTTTTTTTTTCTTTTTGAGACAATGTCTTTCTCTGTTGCCCAGGCTGGAGTGCAGTGGGACGATCTCAGCTCACTGCAACCTCTGCCTCCAGGGTTCAAGCAATTCTCATGCTTCAGCCTCCCGAGTAGCTGGGACTACAGACATGCACCACTATGCCTGGCTAATTTTTGTATTTTTTAGTAGAGTTGGAGTTTTGCCATGTTGGCCAGGCTGGTCTTGAACTCTGACCTCAAGCGATCTGTCTGTCTCAGCCTCCCAAAGTGCTGGGATTACAGGCATGAGCCACCACGCCCAGCCTCAAACAGTTCTTTTTAAAGTATAAGAAAACACATATGGGCCGGGCGTGGTGGCTCATGCCTGTAATCTCAGCACTTTTCGAGGCCGAGGCAGGTGGATCACCCGAGGTCAGGAGTTTGAGACCAGCCAGACTAATATGGCGAAACCCTGTCTCTACTAAAAATACAAAATAGCCGGGCGTGATGGTGCACGCTTGTAATCCCAGCTACTCTGGAGGCTGAGGCAGGATCATCACTTGAACCCAGGAGGCAGAGGTTGCAGTGAGCCAAGATGGTGCCATTGCACTCTAACCTGGGCGACAAGAGCAAAACTCCCTCTCAAAAAAAAAAAAAAAAAAAAGGAAAAAGAAAAGAAAACACATATTACTATCTCCAGTTAAAACTTTTTTTTTTTTTTTTGCTTGTTATTGTTCTTAGACTAATATTCACAGCCTTTAAAATTGTCTGTGGGGCTTTTTGTTATTTGGTTGTTACACACCTTATTTTATTCCAGTCTTCTTTGGGCACTAGGCACTTCCCGCGACTAAGAGCTTAGATTCTGGAAAATCATAGCTCCAACACTACTATGGCATTGTGTGACTTTGAGCAATTTGCTTATCTAAACCTCAGGGTTTTCTTTAAATCTTAAAATAGGAATAATACAGGATACTGTACTTTAGAAATGTAAGTATTAAGTGAAATAGTGTCTGTTGTAGATTGATGCATATTAAATGAGAAATTTGCATGTAAAGTACTTCATATAGTCTGTCAAATATAGCAGATATTCAATAAATGATAATAGCTAACGTGTATTGAGTGCCCACTGCACATCAGGCGCTGTCTTACATACTCTACATATATTAATTCATCTACTCCTCACAAAACAAGATTCCTTATTGGACAAAGGGGAGCATTCCTGCAAAACACCAGTTCAGAATTTGGAAAATCTAAAAATTTTAGAACATAAATGGCAGTCTTTGTACTGTAGCTTAGTAGTTGTTATAAACTCAGGTAGTGGAGCTATATCACTGACAGCCAGTTTTAGGAAGTTTCTAAAGATAATGAATTGGATAAGCCAATTAAGAAAAATGGAATTCACTGGGAAGAATGCAGAACTTATATTTAGATCAAGGAAGGAATAGAAATGGTCACAATTAACCAAAAAAATAAATAAACATAGAAATTCATGTTTTCCCCTTAAATAGGCACCACACCCTGGCCAGGTGCAGTGGCTCATTCCTGTAATCCCAGCACTTTGGGAGGCCGAGGTGGGTGAATTATGAAGTCAGGAGTTCAAGACCAGCTTGCCTAACATGAAACCCCATCTCTACTAAAAATACAACAATTAGCCAGGTGTGGTGGTGCACGCCTGTAATCCCACCTACTCAGGAGGCTGAGGCAAGAGAATTGCTTGAACCCAGGAAACAGAGGTTGCAGTGAGCTGAAATCATGCTACTGCACCCCAGCCTGGGCAATACAGAGAGACTCCATCTCAAAAAAAAAAAAAAAAAAGCACTACACCCAGGTAATTGTATGGTTAAATTCAGGTAATTTAGAAGGCATGTAAACTGTTCCATACTATAGAAAAATGTAAAGTTTTAAAATTTTTTATCCAGTGGTTGCAAAATTGAAATCAAAAGGGGATTAAGGGAAGAAAACAACAGATAGATACACAAATATTAATATAGGCATTCATTCTGTTAATACTGAGTAATTACTATTTGTCAGACACTGTTTTAGGTATAAGGAAATGACAGTGAGCAATACAAAGGCATTTTTCTCATGGAGTAAAATTCCAGAGGTGGAGACATATAATTAATACTTAAATATAAAACAGTAGATTTTCTAAACCCAGAAAACAGAAGAGTAACAAGAAAATAAATCAAGGAGCATTATATAGCCTAGACTGCAGAGACTCAATATAATAAAGTTGGCGATTCTTCCTAATTAACAAATTTACTGCAATTCCAGCCAAAATGTTTGTGTTTTTTGTTTGTTTTTGTTTTTGTTTTGCCCTTTAGCTTGACAGGTTTGTTCTGAAATTATCTGTGAGGTATAAATTCTTAAGAGCAGCAAGAAAATTATCGAATCTATTTGTAGAAACTGCATATGATGATGGTTCATACTAGTAGAGAAAGATTGGATTTGGAGGTATTACTAGTAGTAAGGGGATTCACTAGTAGTAAGGGAAATGCAAAATAAAATCACAATGAACTATTTCAAAATCATCACATTGGCAAAAGCATTAGAGTGCCAATTACTGGAAAGATGTGGAGCAATAGGAACACTCATACGGTGCTATTGGAAGTAGTTGTGTTTAGCATAATTTGGCAATGTCTAGTAAAGTTGAAGATGTGAATAATCTTTGACCCAGCAATTCCACGTTTAAACCTCTACATAGTCTCTCCTTGTGTTTCAAGGAGATATATATGATGGTCCATTGCAGCACTGTTTGTGAGAATGAGAAGTTGAAAGTAATCTAACCATTAGGTTAAATACAAGATAGAATGCAAACTAAAATGAATAACGAGATATTTCTGTCAACATGGGTAAACCTCAAAAATAGTATTAATGAAATTGAACTACAGAGTATTTTGTATAATACAGTATAACATGTACAATTTCAAAACATGCAAATTAGTGTTACGTATATTTTTCATGGCTAAATACTATATAAAACGAATCTAAAAGAATTCATAAAATAATCATCAGATTCAGAACAGTGGTGACCTGCAGGGAGAAAGACAAACGAGACTGGGGAAAGGATGCAAATGAAAATACCTTTAATTATTTATTTCTTTTAAAAATAAGCAAATACTGTATAGCCAATTCTTAAAATTTGATAAAGCTGGCTGTGAGTATATGAGTCAGTTCTTACTCTCTGTATCTTTCTGTATATTTAAACTATTTCATGATGCAAAAATAAAGAATATTTAAATGATGTTTGCTTCTATCTGTTCTTTTTTTTTTTCTTTTTTTTTTTTTTTTTTTTTTTGAGATGGAGGCTCACTCTGTCACCCAGACTGTAGTGCAGTGGCATGATCTCGGCTCACTGCAACCTCAATCTCCCAGGTTCAAGCGATTCTCTTGCCTCAGCCTCCCAAATAGCTGGGATTACAGGCACACACCACCACGCCCAGCTAATTTTTGTATATTTAGTAGAGATGAGGTTTCGCCGTGTTGGCCAGGCTGGTCTTGAACTCCTGACCTCAGGTGATCTGCCTGCCTCGACCTCCCAAAGTGCTGGGATTACAGGTGTGAGCCACTGTGCTCTGTCAGTTACTTTCTTACCATTCCCAAGGTGTGCCACTGGTATTCCTATATTCGCCATTTTCTTCAGAAAGAAGCTTATATATGGTCTATTTGCAGAGGCAACCATTGTTAACAATTTTAAGACTATCTTTCCATGTTTGACTGGTTTGAGAATGACGTTTTATGCTAAGGGTTTTATAAGCCTAATTTTCCCATTATCATTCTTATTGTTTTCAGGACCCCATTGTATATGCACCATGATTTGTTAATTTCCCTTTGTGTACTAAGTGTCCGGAATTTTCGTGAGCCAATTACTATCCTTTCTGAACTCAATTTTCTCAGATGTTAAAGGGAGGTAATTCTTTGTTTTAGAACTGTTACGTGCATTTGTCATAATACATGTTAAATTTACAGCAGTATTTAGTAAAAATTATTTTATAGAATATACTGGGGGTGTGAAAGGAAACAGGAAGGAAAATGGCATGAGGCTGTTACAGTAGAAGCAGGCGGTAGAGACAGAAATTTACTTCAGATAGGCAGGCAGCATACAGAAACAAATACATAGTAACTCTGGATTTTAAAATGGATGCCTATCTTAGTCACTGTGATTATAATCAATATCCAGCAGAATTTGTTGATAGCTTCCCATTTTTATTATATTTTTCTCATTTATAAGTCAATGGAAAAATAAGCAATTAAGAATATCAAGGAAATTGTCTATCACTGTCAAAGACAGGCTTCAGATATCCATACCTGAATGGTTGAAAATATCAACAAGAAACAGGATGGCAGAGTGAGGGAGAGTGCTTGTCCACCACACTCCAACGCACTGAAGTGAAAGTTAAAGCAGTAGATAAAAATTAAAACCCGGCTGGGCTCGGTGGCTCATGCCTGTAATTCCAGCACTTTGGGAGGCCAAGGTGGGTGGATCACGAGGTCAGGAGTTCAAGACCAGCCTGGCCAACATGGTGAAACCCCATATCTACTAAAAATACAAAAATTAGCTGGGCATGGTGGCGTGTGCCTGTAATCCCAGCTACTCGGGAGGCTGAGGCAGGAGAATTGCTTGAACCGCAACCTGGGAGGCAGAGGTAGCAGTGAGCCGAAATCGCGCCACCGCACTCCAGCTTGGACAACAGAGCGAGACTCTGTCTCAAAAAAAAAAAAAAAAAAAAAATTAAAGCCCTTCTCTTCCCTATTTTGCCTCATTCACTCATTCATATCCTTTAGATAGAGATATAGCTATAGCTTAGTGTCTCTTTTTTTTTTTTTTTTTTTGAGATGGAGCCTTTCTCTGTCACCCAGGCTGGATACAGTAGCGCTATCTCGGCTCACTGCAACCTCTGCCTCCCCAGTTCAAGCGATTATCCTGCCTCAGCCTACCGAGCAGCTGGGATTACAGGTGCCCGCCACCATGCCCAGCTAATTTTTGTATTTTTAGTAGAGACAGGGTTTCTCCATGTTGTCCAGGCTGGTCTCGAACTCCTGACCTCGTGATAGGCTGCCCGCCTCAGCCTCCCAAAGTGCTGGGATTACAGACGTGAGCCACCATGCTTGGCCACATAGTGTCTGAAAGTAGTTAAGGAAATAAAAACTGCCTATGTCATATCATGTGACTGTGCTGTATAAATCTATGCTCATGAACAGCTCTGAGGTGAGCTGTGTTCACCAGGTAGCCAGTTATTGAACATGGATTATAGACTAGCAAGTGGATACAAAAGCTGGTGGGTGTGAAGTGGTACTACTTATGGGTTTTATCTGCATTTCCCTAATGACTGATGATGTTGCACGTCCTTTTGTGTGTGTATTGGCCATTTGTATGTCTTCTTTGGAAAAATGATTATTCAAATCCACTTCCAATTTTAAATTGAATTGCCTTTTATTGTTGAGCTGTAAGAGGTCTTTGTATATTCTGAATACAAGGGCCTTGTGAGATACGCTATTTGCAAACATTTTCTTCCATTTTGTAGATTTTCCTTTCACTTTCTTGATAGTGCCCTTTGAAGCAAAAAATAAAAAATAAAAAACAACAACAAAAAAATTGTTAATTTTGATATACTCTAATTTATCTATTTTTTTCTTTTCTTGTTTGTGCCTTTGGTATCATAGCTAAGAAACTACTAATCTGGCCAGGTGCGGTGACTCACACCTGGAATCCCAGCCCTTTGGGAGGCCATGGCAGGTGGATCGCTTAAGCTCAGGAGTTTGAGACTAGCCTGAGCAACATGGTGAAACCCCGTATCTATACAAAATACAAAAATTAGCCAGGCATGGTGGCATGTGCCTGTAGCCTGTAGTCCCAACTACTCTGGAGTCTGAGGTAGAAGTATGCTTGAGCCATGATTGGATAATGGGGGTGGTTTTCCCCATGCTGTTCTCGTGATAGTGAGGGAGTTCTCATGAGACCTGATGGTTTAAAAGTGGCAGTTTCCCCTGCTTTCTCTCTCTCTCTCCTGCCACCTTATAAAGAAGGTGCCTGCTTCCCCTTCACCTTCCACCATAATTGTAAGCTTCCTGACCTTCCAGCCATGCAGAACTGTGAGTCAATTAACCCCTCTTGAGTGAAGATATCTCTTTGATATATTGATTTCCTTTTTTTGTTTTTGGATGTCTACCTAGCAGTGAGATGAGATTGCTGGATCGTATGGCAGTTCTATTTTTGTTTTTTTTTAGAAATCTCCATACAGTTTTCTGTAATAGCTGTACTAATTTACATTTCCACCAATGGTGTGTAAGGATTCCCTTTCTTCACATCCTCACCAACACTTGTTATCTTTTGATAATAGGCATTTTAACTGAGGTGAGATAGTATCTCATTGTGGTTTTGATTTGCATTTCCCTGATGATTAGTGATGCTGAGCATTTTTTCATATACCCATTGGCCATTTGTATGTTTCTTTTGAGAAATGTTTACTCGAATCCCTTGAGCATCTTAAAATCAGATTTTTTTTGCTATTGTTTAATTTCCTTATATATTTTGCTTAACCCTTATTGAATGTCTAGTGTATAAATATTTTCACCCTTACTGTAGGTTGTCTCTTCACTCTACTGATTGTTTTCTTTGCTGTGCAGAACCTTTTCAGCTTGATATAATCTCATTTGTCTATTTTTGCTTTTGTCTCCTGAGCTTTTGAGGTCTTACCCAAACAATTTTTTCCCGGACCAATTTGCTGAGCACTTCTCCAATGTTTTCTTCTAGCAGTTTTATAGTTTTGGGTCTGCCATTTAAGTCTTTAATCCATTTTGAGTTTATTTTTATGAATGGTGAGAGATAGGGATGTAGTCTCATTCTTCTGTATATGGATATTCAGTTTTTCCAACACCATTTGTTGAAGATAGTGTGCTTTCTTCAATGTATGTTCTTGGCACCTTTATAGAAATGAGTTGGCACTAATTTCACGGATTTATTTCTGGGTTCTCTGTTCAGTTCCATCAGTCTATATATCTGTTTTTATGCCAGTACCATGCTCTTTTGGTTATCATAGCTTTGTAGTAAATTTTGAAGTAAGGTAGTGTGACATCTCCAGGTTTGTTCTATTTGCTCAGGATTTCTTTGGCTATTCAAGGTCTTTTGGGGTTCCATAGTGAATTTTATAATTGCTTTTAATATTTCTGTGAAAAATGTCATTTATATTTTTATAGGTATTGCATTTAATTGATAGATTCTTTGGGTAATACGGACATTTTAACAATATTAATTCTTCTAATCCATAGCCATGGAATATCCTTTCATGTTTTGGTGTCCTCTTCTATTTCTTTCATCAGTGTTTTATAGTTTTTATTGTGGAGATTTTTCTCTTCTTTGGTTAAGTTTATTCCTAGGGATTTCATTGTCTTTGTAGCCATTGTAAATGGAATTAACTTCTTGAGTTCTTTTTTAGATTGCTTGCTGTTAGCATAGATAAATCCTATTGATTTTTGTGTGTTCGTTGTGTATCCTGGAACTTTACTGTTCATCAGTTCTAAGAGTTTTTTGGTGGAATCTTTAGGTTTTTCTAAATATAAGATCATTTCATCTGCAAACAAGGACAATTTGATTACTTTCCTTCTAATTTGGGTGTCCTTTATTTCATTCTCTTGCTTAATTACCCTGGGTAGGACTTCCAGTATTATGTTGAATAAAAGTGGTAAAAATGGGCTGAGCATGGTGGCTCATGCTTGTAATCCCAGCAGTTTGGGAGGCTGAGGCAGATGGATCATCTGAGGTCAGGAGTTCGAGACCAGCCTGACCAACATGGAGAAACCCCGTCTCTACTAAAAAATACAATTACCTAGGCATGGTGGCGTGTGCCTGTAATCCCAGCTACTCAGGAGGCTGAGGCAGGAGAATCACTTGAACCCAGGAAGCGGAGGTTGCAGTGAGCTGAGATTGCACCATGGCACTCCAGCCTGGACAACAAGAGTGAAACTCTGTTTAAAAAAAAAAAAAAAAGGTAAAAATGGCGTCTTTGTCTTGTTCCAGTCCTTAGAGGAAAGGCTTTTAATTTTTCCTGTTCAGTATAATAGCTTTGGGATTATGAAGCCCCTCCCTTCTTGAGGGTTCACCTTTTTAAAAACAAGAGGACCACCCCACCACCCAACCAAAAAAACCTCCTGAATAACTCATTTAGACTGACAAGAGGTGCAGAAATAGGTTAAATAAGGTACTTATAACTCCTTTTTCTCCTTCCCCTAATGATAGCACCTAACTGAACACAGTCCATTCATGCAGAAAAGGTGAGTAATTTGGGGATGGTATTCTTAACTAAAACTGTAGCCTTTATGGAAAATTCACCACTCTTGCACAAACGCCCAGGATCCACATTGCTATTGGGAGTGATTCTCCTGCATTGCCTCCACCCTTTCCTAACACGTCCTTTTCTCTGTCTTTCATATCTGTGATGGAGATTCATTCATGTGTGTATATTCCTGTTTCTGTGTGTCTTTTGAACAAATAAGGTTTTGCAATTAAAGAATGACTAAGGTCAGGCATGGTGGCTCACACCTGTAATCCCAGCACTTTGGGAAGCCAAGGCAGGTGGATCACTTGAGGTTGGGAGTTTTTTTTTTTTTTTTTTTTTTTTTTTGAGACGGAGTCTTGCTTTGTCACCCAGGCTGGAGTGCAGTGGCATGATCTCTGCTCACTGCAAGCTCCGCCTCCTGGGTTCACGCCATTCTCCTGCCTCAGCCTCCTGAGTAGCTGGAACTACAGGTGCGCACCACCACGCTTGGCTAATTTTTGTGTTTTTAGTAGAGACGGGGTTTCACTGTGTTAGCCAGGATGGTCTCTATCTCCTGACCTTGTGATTCGCCTGCCTCAGCCTCCCAAAGTGCTGGGATTACAGGCGTGAGCCACTGCGCCTGGCCCTGGCCAACATGGTGAAACCCTGTCTCTACTAAAAATACAAAAAAATTAGCCAGGTGTGATGGTGGGTGCCTATAATCCCAGCTACTATAATCCTAGCTACTTGGGAGGCTGAGACAGGAAAATTGCTTGAACCTGAGAGGCGGAGGTTGCAGTGAGCTGAGATCATGCCACTGCACTCCAGCCTGGGCGACACAGCAAGATTCTGTCTCAAAACAAAACAAAACATATATCCAACCATAGCCATCCTTGGCCTTCTAATTCATGTTGTCTGTTATTTCATCTGTACTTTCCTTTTTATTCTAAGTAGAGACAGGGTTTCACCATGTTGCCCAGGCTGGCCTCAAACTCCTGGACTCAAGCAATCTGCCCCCTTTGGCCTCCCAAAGTGCTAGGATTACAGGCATGAGATGCTACGTCCGGCCCCTTTTTATTCTTGAGTGATATCCAGTTCCTCTTTCACTGTATGTGACTTCCTAAGAGCGCTAAATCTTCTGGCTTCCACTGATTTCCATTGAGAAGTCCTTTTTTTTTTTTTTTAAATTTTGCAAGCTTCTTTTTGGTTTCAGCAGATTTCCTCTCATCTTAAGTTATGATTTCCTTTTCATTAGGCTTTTTACAAATGTGTTTTGTTTTTTTTTTTTTTTTGAAATGGAGTTTCACTCTTGTCACACAGGCTGGAGTGCAATGGCGTGATCTTGGCTCACTGCAACTTCCGCCTCTGGGTTCAAGCAATTCTCCTGCCTCAGCCTCCTGAGGAGCTGGGATTACAGGCATGCACCACCACACCTGGCTAATTTTTGTATTTTTAGTAGAGATGGGGTTTTACCATGTTGGCCAGGCTGGTCTTGAACTCCTGAGCTCATGATCCACCTGTCTTGGCCTCCTCCCAAAGTGCTGGGGTTATAGGCATGAGCCACTGCACCCATCACTGATGTGTTTCTTGAAAGTATGGCCCTTGTCAATTAAAAAAAAAAATACCAAATAGCCCAGGAGTTTGAGACCAGTCTGGGCAACAAAGACTCCATCTCTACAAAAAATAAATAAAATTAGCCAGGCATGGTGGGATGTGCATAATCCCAGTCACTTGGGAGGCTGAGGTGGGAGGATCACTTGAGCTCAACAGGTTGAGATTGCAGTGAGCCAAGATGGTGCCACTGCACTCCAGCCTAGGTGACAGAGCAAGACCCTGTCTCAAAAGAAAAAGAAAAGAAAAAAGTAATCCGTAGTGAGGATGTTAGGAACTATTATAAAATCATAACTAATGATGGTCAAATGAAATATAAAAATAATAAAAATATATTATTTTCATTTACCAAAAAAGTGTGCCTTCTTTTCATCTACCAGTTTTCTAATCTTCCAGTATTTTCTGCACCTTCTGAATCTCTTTTCCTTCCAGGACCCTGATTTAATAAAGGTAAGACTTAATTACTATATATCTTGTGCCTGTATTAGCTTTTTTCTCCTCATTTTCTCCTGAAACTCTACTACAGAATTCATGTCCTCTTTTCCACTTGGTTAACTTTTTGTTCCCTGTGTGTAATCTGATCTTTACATCCATTGTCCTTTCGTTTAGTTATTTGAAAGTAATGAAAATCGCCATTTGGATTTTTTTTTTTTTTTTTACAGTTTCACTCTGTCACCCAGGCTGGAGTGCAATGGTGCAATCTCAGCTCACTGCAACCTCTGCCTCCTGGGTTCAAACGATTCTCATGCCTCAGCTTCCCAAGTAGCTGGGACTACAGGCACCTACCACCACACCCGGCTAATTTTTGTATTTTTAGTAGGGACTGGATTTCACCATATTGCCCAGGCTGGTCTTGAACTCCTGATCTCAAGTGACCCACCCGCCTTGGCCCCCTAAAATGCTGGGATTATAGGCATGAGCCACCCATGCCTGGCCCATTTTTTTTTTTCTACAATAGTTTCAATCCTCTGCCAAAACTAAAATCTTCTATATGTTTTTATATACTAGGTATAGTTATTTTTTATAAGTGCCATATACTTTAAATCAGTTTTATTGTGGTATGAGTTATGTATGTAGTTTAAAATAAAATAGGCTGGGCACGGTGGGTCACACCTGTAATCCCAGCACTTTGGGAGGCTGAGGCAGGCAGATCACAATGTCAAGAGATCGAGACCATCCTGGCCAACATGGTGAAACCCAGTCTCTACTAAAAATACAAAAATTAGCTGGGTGTGGTGGTGTGTGCCTGTAGTCCTAGCTACTCGGGAGGCTGAGGCAGGAGAATCGCTTGAACCCAGGAGGCAGAGGTTGCATTGAGCCTAGATGGCGCCACTGCACTCCAACCTGGCGACAGAGTGAGACTCCATCTCAATAAATAAATAAAAATAAAATAAAATACACCAATCTTAAGGATGAAGTTTGATGAGTTTGGACAAACAAAACTGAAAGTGGAATATGGCCATAAGAAAAAAACATGAGAATGGGCAGAAACTGGAAAGGCTTTGAGAAACTGTTAATGAAAGCAAAAAGAAAGAGCCTTGAAGAAATTTTCTTTTTCACTGTGTTAATTTATTTAATAACTGACAATTTTATTATTATCACCATTTTAAAGATGAGACAATTATAGCATAGAAAATTCAAGTAAATGCCCCGTAACACCAACTCGTCAACCCTGTTTCTTCTTATTTCCTGGACCTTTGGCCATATGCATGGAATCTAAGAATGGCATCTAGTTGGCTTTAAACTCACACTAATGAAGCTGCAGTCTGGAGGTCAGGAAGTTTCAGGAAATTGTTGCTGGTGATGAGTTCACTCAGATGCCTGTATCTACTGGTCTGGACATCACTCCACTGCTGAAAAAAGGCATCTAACTCCCTTCTTTATCCAAATCTTATTTGAAAGCATATCTTTGGCAGTAATCAGACTGTCTTTAGGTGACTTTTAGCAAGTAGCCTAGGAAGTGAAATTGTTAGGTTTCCAGCCCCTGAAACAAAGGTAAGAGCACAAAAAGAGGTAGAAATTAGTGCTGATTAGAAATAATATCAGCCAGGCACGGTGGCTCACGCCTGTAATCCCAGCACTTTGGGAGGCTGAGGCGGGCGGATCACGAGGTCAGGAGATTGAGACCATACTGGCTAACTCAGTGAAACCCTGTCTCCACTAAAAATACAAAAAATTAGCCGGGTGTGGTGGCGGGCATGCCTGTAGTCCCAGCTACTTGGAAGGCTGAGGCAGGAGAATGGCATGAACCCAGGAGGCGGAGCTTGCAGTGAGCCGAGATCGCGCGCCACTGCACTCCTGCCTGGGTGACACAGCGAGACTCTGTCCCAAAAAAAAAAACAAAAACAAGAAATAAAGAAATAAACAATATCTAGCACCACATATAGAGGACACAGTGGGAAATAAACCCCATAATTAAACAGAGGCAACTACTACAGCTCCTACAAAGAGTTTTGAGGGGGAGGTAGGTTCTATGGGAAATTAGTGGTGCAATGGTGTCTACCTGCCAGCAGATAACAAGGGCTAGCTTTAACTGTAATGTATATTCATATTTCTTGAAGACTCACCATTGTGGGCTAAGAGAAGTGGAATGAGGGCCTTGAACCCAAACCAAAGCAACGTCCCTAGTTCAAAACTACTCTGTTTAGATGAATCTGCTTATACTATCTGTTGTTTCTATTTGATCTCATTGATGTGGTTCTGTTCCCTTGCATGCTGGCTATCTGTGACAACTTGCTGGTCACTGTTCCTGAAAAATTATCTGTGGATGCTCCCTGAGGCATAAAGTGCCTCCAGAGTGGATTCTCATTTACCCCTTCCAGGTATCACCAGTCCAGCCCATCGCAAATTGAGTTCATAATGTGAAATTCCTTAATTTACTGAGCTTATGAATCCACAGCTTCCCATACCTGGTGAAATATAAAAAGGAAAAAAAGAAAAACAGGGCTTTACCCCAGGAAAATCAAACCAGAATTTCTGGAGGTGGAGCCCAAGAATTGGGATTTTAAAAATCTCTTTGGGTGATTTTAAGATGTAGTTAGAATTGAGAACAACCAGGCGGGGCGTGGTAGCCACGCCTGTAATCCCAGCACTTTGGGAGGCTGAGGCGGGTGGATCACAAGGTCAGGAGTTTGAGACCACCCTGGCCAATATGGTGAAACCCCATCTCTACTTAAAAATACAAAAATTAGCTGGGCATCATGGCAGGAACCTGTAGTCCCAGCTACTCGGGAGGCTGAGGCAGGAGAATCGCTTGAACCCGAGAGGCGGAGGTTGCAGTGAGCCTAGATCGCACCATTGCACTCCAGCCTGGGCAACAGAGCGAGACTCCATCTCAAAAAAAGAATTGAGAACAATTGGAGATGAGCAAAGTATGGAGATCAGATCATTAAAAAAGGAACGTCTAGACTTAAATATTATTTCCTAATATGATCTTTAATTGTGGTCACTTATAGATAGCATTGACCATAAGCAAACAGACTAGAATCTACTGTTTTTTTCTTTTTCTTTTCACTTTTTAATATAGAAAAAAATCAGACATACATAAAAACAGAGAAAAAATATGAATGGATCATCGTGTATTAATTACACTGATTCAGCAATTATCAGCAGTGTGCCAATTTGGTGTTAAGAAAAATTATCGGCTGGGCGCCTTGGCTCATGCCTGTAATCTCACCACTTTGGGAGGCCAAGGCAGGCGGATCACCTGAGGTCAGGAGTTCAAAACCAGCCTGGCTGACATGGTGAAATCCCGTCTCTATAAAAATACAAAAATTAGCCGGGCATGATGGTGTGCGCCTGTAGTCCCAGCTATTCAGGAGGCTGAGGGAGGAGAATCACTTGAACCTGGGAGGCAGAGGCTGTAGTGAGCCGAAATCGCGCCACTGCACTCCAGCCTGGACAACAGAGTGAGATGCCGTCTCAAAAAATAATAATAATAAATTATCAAAAACTAGATGTATAGAGCACCTTTGACATACCTAACTCCATCTTAGAAAAAGACTCCATTTCATTTTTCATAGAACACTTTGCCAACAAGATGTTTTGCTTAATAAACAAAAAAAAATAAAGACCGCATCCAACTAGTTAAGGACATGAACAAGCACATTCTTCCACCATCAGTTCTCACCACAGGACTCTGTGACTATAAAAGATTAGGCCTTCAGCAGCTTGAAATGGCCATCTTAACTGACACTATCTTGTAGTTACTCATGATAAGAACTTGGCATTTGCTGTGGAAGGCTGTGCCACATCAAAAACTCTTTCTTGCAGGATTGATGGAATGCCTAGTCCAGACTAGGACCTCTTTTGTCTTTGCCCATGGACTGGTTCCTTAACCCTTTCTCCTATCTCTTTTTCCTCTTGATATTAAATGTTACTTTGTTGTAGAATGTTTGACCAAGAACATTTATATATTAAGTACACTATTGGCCAGGCGCGGTGGCTCACACCTGTAATCTCAGCACTTTGGGAGGCTGAGACAGGCAGATCATGAGGTCAGGAGTTCGAGACCAGCCTGGCCAACATAGTGAAACCCTGTCTCTACTAAAACTAGAAAAAAATTAGCTGGGATGGTGGCATGGGCCTATACTCCCAGCTACTCGGGAGGCTGAGGCAGGAGAATCGCTTGAATCCGGGAGGCAGAGGTTGTGGTGAGCTGAGATCATGCCACTGCACTTCAGTTTGGGCAACAGAGTAAGACTCTGTCCCTCGCCAAAAAAAAAAAAAAAAAGTACACTATTATATATGCTTTGCAATATTGACTGACTTCTGGAGTATCTTGAACCTGTGTGCCCATGGCTCTGCCTCTGGAGTGAAGGGGAAGTACTAAGGAGAATGCCTCCTTGGGAACTCCACATAGCTCATGGCTTTTGTTATTGAACTAGCATCAATAAAAGCCTGACATTGTGGCAACATACAAGCATGTGTGCCCCTGGATATCTCTAACCTTGCACCACTCATGACACTAGGAAATAAGGAAAAAATATTATTTTGTTATCCCATATATCTTTGCAAAGTCATACTACAGCACAGTCTAACAAACTGTTCTAGGGACTGGTTTTCCCACACTCAGCACCGTTCACATTTTGGGCCAGATAATCCTTTGTTACAGAGGACTGTTCTCTACATCACAGAATGGCTGGAAGCATTCTTGACCTCTTCCCACTAGATGCCAGTAGTATCCTACCCCCACCATTGTGAGAACCAAAATTGTCTTCACGCATTGCCAAATGTCCCCTGGGGCTTAAAACTGCCCCAGGTTGAGAATTCATTGCTCTGGTGTAATGAACTTTTATTTGATTGACTGTTATTTATTAGGATGTAGATGGTGTAAAAATAGATGTTAACTTGCAGACAATTGACGCATTTTTTTTTTTTTTTGAGATGGAGTCTCACCCTGTCGACCAGGCTGGAGTGCAGTGGCGCGATCTGGACTCACTGCAAGCTCTACCTCCTGGGTTCACGCCATTCTCCTGCCTCAGCCTCCTGAGTAGCTGGGACTACAGGCGCCCACCACCATGCCCGGCTAATTTTTTGTATTTTTAGTAGAGACGGGGTTTCACCGTGTTAGCCAGGATGGTCTCAATCTCCTGACCTCGTGATCCACCCGCCTCGGCCTCCCAAAGTTCTGGGATTTTTTTTTTTTTTTTTTTTTTCGAGACGGAGTCTCGCTCTGTCGCCCAGGCTGGAGTGCAGTGGCGCAATCTCGGCTCACTGCAAGCTCCGCCTCCCGGGTTCACGCCATTCTCCTGCCTCAGCCTCTCCGAGTAGCTGGGACTACAGGTGCCTGCCACCACGCCCGGCTAATTTTTTTGTATTTAATAGAGACGGGGTTTCACCGTGGTCTCGATCTCCTGACCTCGTGATCCGCCCGCCTCGGCCTCCCAAAGTGCTGGGATTACAAGCGTGAGCCACCGCGCCCGGCCTCAAAGTTCTGGGATTACAGGCCTGAGCCACTGCACCCGGCAGACAATTGATGCATTTTCATATATTCATCTGGTATAGCTACAAATTGATTCTGTGCGTAAGAAATAACCTTAAAGGTATGGCTTTATTGCCCTGTAGGGATATTAAATAGTTTTTATATCTAACTTTGCAATCTTATTCGAAGATTCTATTATTTCTCATTGAAAAAAATGTATATACCTGTTCATTTGGAAATCAATTTCCAATTCCCTTGCTAATAAGTGAAATGAATCTTTGAATATCTGTAAAACAGTTAAAAATTATAAGTTTTTGAAAATTATACTTTGATACTTGTTTCACCCATTGCCCCGGTGCTCTCCCCGCCTCCACATACTCTGAGAACAGAATGGGCTGTGGCCTCTCCTCATCCCAGGCTACTCCTACGATCAACCTTGATCCAGGAGATGGTCACATCCCACCCAGATCCAGAGCACCCTACACTCATGCCAAGATGCAGCCCTATTGACACTCAGGCCACAGCCTGGGAAAGATGGCAAGACCCCATCTCTACAAAAAAATAAAAATAAAAATAAATTAGCTGGGCATGGTGGTGTGTGCCAGTAGTCCCAGCTACTTGGGAGGCTGAGGCAGGGGGATCACCTGAGGCCAGGAGTTCAAGGCTGCAGTGAGCCATGATTGTGCCACTGCACTCTAGCCTGGGCAACAGAGTAAGATCCTGTCTCAAAAAAAAAACAAAAACAAAAAGCCAAACTAAACCAGACAAAACACCAAAAAATAAAAAAAATTAAAAAAAAACCAGCAACAAACTGAAGGGGGCCTGCCCCTCCACACCTGTATTTTGTATTTTTAGTAGAGACAGGATTTCACCATGTCGGCCAGGCTGGTATTTCTCACAAGGTGGAGACGAGAAACTGAGAAAAGAAATAAGACACAGAGACAAAGTATAGAGGAAGAAAAGTGGGCCCAGGGGACCGGCGCTCCGCATACAGAGGACCCGCGCTAGCCCCGGTCTCTGAGTTCCTTCAGTATTTATTGATCACTATCTTGACCATCTCGGAGAGGGGCATGTGGCAGGACTATAGGGTAATGGTGGGGAGAGGGTCAGCAGGAAAACATGTGAGCAAAGGACTCTGTGTCATAAATAAGTTTAAGGAAAGGTGCTGTGCCTCGATGTGCACGTAGGCCAGATTTATGTTTAACTTTACACGAACATCTCGGTGCAGTAAAGAGCAGTATTGCCGCCAGCACGTCTCACCAGCCATAAGGCGGTTTTCTCCTATCTCGGTAAATAGAATATACGATCAGGTTTTACACCGAGACATTCCATTCCCAGGGACGGGCAGGAGACAGATGCCTCTTATCTCAACTGCAAAGAAGCCTTCCTCTTTCACTAATCCTCCTCAGTACAGACCCTTTACGTGTGTCGGGCTGGGGGACGGTCAGGTCTTTCCCTTACCACAAGGCCACATCTCAGACTGTCTCAGTGGGTAGAAACCTTGGACAATACCCAGGCTTTCTTGGGCAGAGGTCCGTCCCTGCGGCCTTCCGCAGTGCATTGTGTCCCTGGGTACTCGAGACTGGAGAATGGCAATAACTTTTACCAAACATACTGCCTGCAAACACATTTTTCACAAAGCACATCCTGCACAGCCCTAAATCCATTAAACCTTGAGTCAACACAGCATATGTTTCTACAAGCACAGGGTTGGGGTTAGGGTTACGGATTAACAGCATCTCAAGGCAGAAGAATTTCTCTTAGTACAGATCAAAATGAAGTTTCTTATGTCTTCCTTTTTCTACATAAACACAGTGACAGTCTGATCTATCTTTCTTTCCACCGCAACAAACAAAAAACACTCAGGCCCAGGTAAGGTCCTTTCTGCTCAAGAGCAAGGAAGCGCTGTGCCTCCTTTTAGGCCAAATTTGGGGCCCCGTATCCTTTTAAATGATGACAGTGTCCAGAGCCACCACATTTAGTTCAGGGCCTGGACCTATAGGCATAAGCTCACTGGAACAGGTGAGAGCTGATGGTCACTGCAGGTTGGGTTAGCCCAGATCCTTGGAGCTAAGTCTGCCTAGAGGCTCCTTTCTTGAATTCCTCTGCCTAGAGGAATCGCACTGTCATAGGCCATAAGTGCTGATGATGACCTCGGCAGGGTCCTATCTTTCTGCAGACTGTGATAAAGTTCTGTTATTTCTTTTCTCACTCCTTCTGTTCCCTGGCCCACATCATTACCCAATACTCTGAATAGTATGCTTTTTCTTTTAAAAATGAAGGTATAATTTACATATAGTAACACAAATAAGTGTTCACTTTGATGAGTCTTGACAATTACATAGGCCGATGAAACTACCACCTAAAACAAGACATAGAACATTTTCCTCACCCCCTAAATTATCTTCAAAGTCATAGCCCCAGCCAGGCGCAGTGGCTTACGCCTGTAATCCCAGCACTTTGGGAGGCTGAGGCGTGCGGATCGCTTGAGGTCAGGAGTTCAAGACCAGCCTGGCTAATATGGTGAAACTCTACTAAAAATACAAAAATTAGCCGGGCGTGATGGCACATGCCTGTAATCCCGGCTACTTGGGAGGCTGAGGCACGAGAATCGCCGCTTGAACCTGGCAGGTGGAGGTTGCAGTGGGCCGAGATGGAGATCTCACCACTGCACTCCAGCCTGGGAGACAGAGCGAGAGTCTCAGAAAAAAAAAAAAAAAAATAGTCCCTGGAGTCAACTGCTTTCTGATTTATAACTCAATAGATTTGTTTTGCCTGTTCTTGAGTTTCTCATGAGTGGAGTCCTAAAGTGTGTACTCTTCTTTTACCTGTTTCCTCTTTCCATGTGTACTCCTTCCCCAATCAGAGGTCAGCTCCTTGAGTAGCCTCTATTTTTACTGGAGTACTCACGTCTTCTTTTTCCCAATTCAGTCCCTGAGATATATTTAGGTTCTAATAAATTTTGGGTAAAATTTAATAATGATGCTAATGATCCTTTACTTTTGAATAACACAGAAACACCCAGCTCTGAATCCTTGTTGCTTTATTTACTCACCAAGCGATTACGGACAGGTCACCTCACCCCCGTGTTGCAGTTTCTTTTGAAGTGTGATGATAACACTATCCTTACAACGTTTGTAGCAGTCTTTAATGTTATTCCAAAATATCTCCAGCTCTCCCCATCCCAGGCTTATGGTAGGATTATATTTCTGCTATCACATGCCTGGGTGGCCATGTGACGTCTCAATGAGTAGTGAGTGGAAATGACGTATAGTTTTTGAGGCAGAACATTTAATGCCCAGCAAAAGACCCTCAAAGGCTCTCTTTCCCTCAGCCTTCATGAGTGACATTTTACCATTTATGGCTGCTTTATTGGTCCAATCCTAGAATGAGAACAGCCCTTGAAGTGAGCAGGCCAATGATCAATCAGGCATTTAATAGGCACTCTATAAATACTCATTTTACTTTAATATTATTATTTTTGTTTTTTTGGAGACAGAGTCTCACCCAGGCTGGAGTGCAATGGCACGATCTCAGCTCACTGCGACCCCCACCTAGGTTCAAGTGATTCTCCTCCCTCAGCCTCCCGAGCAGCTGGGATTACAGGCGTCCATCATGCCCAGCTAATTTTTGTATTTTTAGTAGAGATGGGGTTCCAACATGTTGGCTGGGTTGGTCTTCAACTCCTGACCTCAGGTGATCTGCCCACCTTGGAATTACAGGTGTGAGCCACCATGCCCAGCCTAAATGGTGATTTTAAATTAATTACTATAATCACTTCAAAGTGTTGTCATATAAACCACTTACATTAAATCAAATGAAGCAAGGACCCTTGACCTCTTTGTTAAATTTTAAAAGTCTAGCAGAGCCATAGGCCTTTAATTTTTCCATCACAAGGAAGAAGAGGAAACTGGTAATAATCTCCTCTGACAGAATAATCTCATAAGTTTAGGAACTTTATTTAAAGAATTCAGAAATGGGGTTGGGCTCGGTGGCTCAAACCTGTAATCCCAGCACTTTGGGAGGCCGAGGCGGGCGGATCACCTGAGGTCGGGAGTTCAAGACCAGGCTGACCAACATGGAGAAACCCCGTCTCTACTAAAAATACAAAATTAGCCTGGCATGGTGGCTCATGCCTGTAATCCCAGCTATTCAGGAGGCTGAGGCAGGAGAATCGCTTGAACCCGGGAGGCAGAGGTTGCGGTGAGCCGAGATTGCACCAGTGCACTCCAGCCTAGGCAACAAGAGCGAAACTGTCTCAAAAAAAAAAAAAAAAAAAAAAAAAGAAGAAATGTCAATTGTAGCATTTTAACACAGCATTGAAGTTATCTATTGATGCATAGCAAATTACTCTAAACTCAGAAGCTTAAAACAACAAACATTTAGTATCTCACATACTTTCTGAGGGTCAGGAATATAGGAGCTGCTATAGCTGAGTGCTTGTGACTGAGTCTCTCATGCAGTTGCAGTCAAACTATTGGCAGGGGCTGCTGTCATCTCAAGGTTTGACTGGGGCTGGGAGATGTGCTTCCAAGGGTGATCCACTTGGTTATAGGAAGGCCCCAGCTCCTCCCAGGCTATTGGGTGGAGGGGTTAGTTCCTTGCTACATGGGCCTCTCCATAGGCTGTCTCGGTACCCTCATGACATGGCAACTAACTTCTCTCAAAGCGGGGGCAGCAGCCTTTAAGATAGAAGTTCAAGGTGCCTTTTATTATATTTAATCTCAGCAGTGACATCTGTCAATTCTACTGTATTGTATTAGTCTCACAGTCCAACCCTGGTACAATGTGGGAGGGAACTACATAAGAGTGTGAATAGTAGGAGGTAGGAATCACTGGGAAACATTTTGGAAGTCAGTTATTGTTATCAGTTGCTAGGATGACCAGTTGGAATTAGGATTTTTTTAAAAAGCCATTTTCATAAGACAAGGCAATCTTTTCTAGAGATGTTCCAATACCTGTGATATGCGGGGCACTGCGTTAGATGGTATTCAAGGCAGGCCTGTAGTGAATGCTGTTGGTACCCAGCCACCACCCTTGAGCAATCATATGCAGACCGCTGGCTTCTTACTGCAGGCACCTACAGACTCAGCCTAAGACCTTCCCACGAGGCAGGCTGGAAGTGCTGGAGCTTTAACACCTCTGGAGTGGCCCTAAAACAATGAGGAAGAGAGATGGTGTAGACATATGTCAGCTTCATCAGCCTGGTGGTTGTGACAACTTGGAAGTGGTTTCTACACAATTCCCCAGAGGTCCCAAGCTGACTGAGCCTTCATTGATCACAGAGCTAATCTGCTCACCTATGCACTGTATATTCGTTCCCATCGCTCCCGTGTCACTTCTCCATCCCCCACCTACCAAATAAACTGCTTGCACTAATATTCTTCCCTCAGGTAGGCTTCTCCGGCAAGCCTCCTTAGGTAAAAACCTTGCTTTCAATATTTCCTTTCCATTATGCGCTAAGAACTCAGATCTCTTCCCGCTGCGGCAGCCCCGCCCTTTCCTTGCGGCTCCGCCCTTTCCGTGAGTCACGCCCCCTCCTTATACTGTCTCTATCTCCCTAAGAGAAGAGTGAGTCTGTTCGCTGCTCTCTAACTCCTAGAGCTGGCTCAGAAAAAGTTTCACATTGCCATAGGGGAGCTCCTCCTAGGAGAGGCTGCACCTATTGCGCATAAGAAGCGGTAAAAATGTACGCGGCCATCTTACCAGGCTGCTGGAGACAAAGAAAGCGCAGCTTTGATGTCTGGGCGCCGCCATGTTGGCCACAGGAGGTTTTGGCATCTGAGATGCTGAGGTAAGAGCACAGACGACATCTTTGTTTAGGGATCCAGGGACACTTGCTTCTGCTTGTCCTAAAAATAGTCTTATTTTTTGGTCTAGCAAAGGGCTTAATCATCCATTTTACGGCACAGTTTTAAACATGGCCGCCCCCCGTAGGAGTCAAGTGGGCGTCGCCATCATACCTCCAATTACAACTTTGAGAAACCCAGAATCCTGTTCTCTGGAAGGTTGCCGGGTGGCGGCTGACAGCCTGAAAGTCGCAATTGAGTCTGCGCACCGGCCATTCAGGATGGGACGACCTTATACCGCGGTGAGGCGGCGTGGCAGGACGATCAATTTCAGATTCAGGGCCTGGATGCAGCATAAATGGGAAGCGTCGGTTTGAGAAACGGTCAAACCTGGGTACAAGTGGAGGATAGTGAGCTGCCGGCTACGGTGGCCGACTGGGTCAGTTATGGGTGCCCGTGAGGGTCAATGACAAGGGGAATGAAGGGTTAAGAGATTGGGTGTCTGAGCCTAGCGGGGCCTCAGTGGTGGCGGGCAGAGGTTTGCGGGAGTCAGTCACACGGTCTGTGAAGAAGATGGATTGGGAGTGTGTGGGAATCAATAAATGCGAGTTCTGTGAAATGTCTTGATTTTCAGGATGCATGGGGTCAGTTATAGTGGTCTTCATGGGTCTGGGGTCAATTGGGATTTTTCAGACACCACTGGTTTAGAGAGCTTTAAGGTTAATGATCGGAGCCCGAGAGGATCAGTGATCGGAGATTCTAAGTTCTGTGGGCAGTAATAGTTTGGGTACTGGAATTGGTGATTGTGGAAACTTTGGGGTTCAGTTGTGAGGGGGGTCAGTGGTGATGAATGTTTGGAGAAATCTTTTGGGCCATCGGTGATGGAGACTTACTTCATATCATCGGTGGAGGATCGGAGAGTATTAACGATTGGACTTTTGTAGATCAGGGAATGGAGAATAGAGTCAAGTGTGCTTATCTTAAAGGTACGCCTCAGTGAGGCTCAGTGATTCGGACTGTCACTTTTGGGTGGGGGGTGGGACTGTGAGAGTCAACAATTGATCCTCAGTCATTGGGGTATCATTGGTGATCAGTGTGGGTTCATGATTGAGGGCTGTGTAATTTCACTGGCAATCAGATCGGATCAGTGTTCTTTGTAGTTACTGACCAGTAGTCTCTCCTGGTCAGATTTGAACATAGGGAATATCAGTGACTATGAAAACCTCTGAGGGTTGGAGATTGGAGGCCGGTGATTGGGGGCACTATGTGTGTCTGATTAGGAGACTTATAGGGGTTGGTGTTGAGGGTCCTGAAATGTGGAGATTGGGGATGGGAAAATCACAGATTTGAGGCTGCAAGCCTGTATAATGGGAACACATTTCACTCACGTGACACTCCCTAGCTGAATAGCAGGCAGTTCCTCTCCACCAAGGCCCATCTCAAAACACTTTTTTGAACTCACACCCTTTTTATTGTTCTCCACAATAATGAAAATAATTTGAAAGGATCGCGTGCTAAACTTATCTAAAGTAACATGTTACTAAAGACGTGGCTTCTATTGTTCTTGTTAGGGATCTAATGCATATTTTTTCCTAATGTTTCCTTTAAGGTTCTTTCTGGCAAAAGTAATGACATACGCATCTGTGACAGCATCCCAAGAGTGAGCCGGGTTTCTAGAAATCCATTCTGACTCCGTGACTGCAGGGATGGATGTGACCTTGCCCGTGGTTAGAAAACAAATTTACTGAGTAAGTATCTAAAATGATAATGTAGGCTGTGTGCAGTGGTTCATGCCTGTAATCCCAGCACTTTGGGAGGCTGAGGTGGGTGGATCATTTGAAGTCAGGAGTTACTAGCCTGGTCAACATGGTGAAACCCTGCCTCTACTAAAAACACGAAAATTATCTGGGTGTGGTGGTGGGCGCCTGAGGTCCCAGCTACTCTGGAGGCTGAGGCAGGAGAATCGTTTGAACCCCACAGGTGGAGATTGCAGTGAAACGAGATTGTACCACTGCACTCCAGCCTGGGTGACAGAATGAGACTCTGTCTCAAAATAAATAAATAAATATAAATAAACAAAATAAAATAAAATGATAATGTAAAAGATTTGGCTGAAAGAGCAAACTGAGAGTGTTTAGGAATATGTTTATCTAGGCTCAACTTAAAAATAAATTATCAAAAGAAGAAAAACTAGATTTGGAATTTATTGTATTCTGAGAGCCTTTTTGCCTTGTCCTATATATTTTAGGCATAGCCACGTTTAACCTCCACTAATCAATTCCTTATAAAGTCCTGGCAGAAAAAAATTCAAGACAGATAAAGCCACAACCACCACAAAACAAAATGTAAAGCTACTTTTAGAAACTGTTCTTCACTGACATTGAAATTGAACTAATAGTTATTAAAATGGCTGAGATGGGATTGCAAATAAAATGGAAATAAGATTTAAAAAAATAATTTAGGGGATATAAGTGCAGTTTTGTTACATGGATATATTTCATATTGGGGAAGCCTGGGCTTTTAGTGTAACTATCACTTGAATAATGTACATTGTACCAATCTGGTAATTTCTCATCCCTTACCTGCTTCCTACCCTGCCTCCATTCAGAGTCACCTGTGTTTATTATTCTGCTTTCTATGTCCATGTATGCACATTATTATCTTATAAGTGAGAACATGCAGTATTTGACTTTCTGTTTCTGAGTTAGAAAATAAGATTTTGACCATTACTCTAATGAAAAAGTGCAATGTCAAAACAATATTTTAACTTTAAAAAATTATTACATTTGATCTTTATGTAACCTTCAGACAAAGCACAATGCCTGTAGCATCTTAAGAAATAAAGGCAGCTGGATGCTAAGGCAGGTAACATCTTTCAGAACCCACAAAGGTCATGTTTTAGTTTTAAAAGCAGATAGTCCCTATTTTTCACTTGCACAGAATCAAAGACAGACAGCTGCTTAGCATGGGTGAAGTAATAAACCAGGGTAAGGAGTTTGGGCATTTTTTTCTCCACGTTGATTCCCTTTACCACCTATACTGTGCTCAGTGCCAGGTTTCAGAGCAAATAATTAAAAAAAAAATTTTACATAAACTTTTTATTGTGATATAAGATATATGCAATAATGTATATAAATATGCAGCTCAATGAATTGTCACAAAGAAATACCCCTGGGTAATGCAGTCATATCAGAAAACAACATTCTAGCACCATGCCGTCATGATGCCCCTCCCAGTCACTACTCTGCCAGAGGTTCCCTAGCTTCTAACCTTACTGATTAGTTTAGTCTGTTTTTGATCTCTAATTTAATGGGATATTCATTGAGGAGAGGAGCACCATGGGGAGAGGCAAGATGTGGCTGTGTTTGAACACAATTTCTAAGTTTGAATCGAGATAATTTCATTTATATAACAGATATTTTTCCAGGTCATTAAATATTCCTTGTTTGGCCAGGCACAGTGGCTTACACCTGTAATCTCAGTGCTTTGGAAGGCTAGGATAGGAGGATTGTTTGAGGCCAGGAGCTTGAGACCAGCCTGCACAACATAGCAAAACTCCATCATTACAAAAAATTTAAAAATTAGCTGGGTAGTCTGGGCATGTTGGCTCATGCCTGTAATCCCAGCACTTTGGGAGGCCGAGGTGGGTGGATCACCTGAGGTCAGGAGTTCAAGACCAGCCTGGCCAACATGGTGAAACTCCGTCTCTACTAAAAATACAAAAAAAAAAAAAATTAGCTGGGCTTGGTGGCAGATGCCTGTAATCCCAGCTACTTGGGAGGCTGAGGCAGGAGAATTAGTTAAACCCAGGAGGCAGAGGTTACAATGAGCCGAGATTGCACCACTGTACTCCAGCCTGGGCAACAAGAGTAAAACACCGTCTCAAAAAAAAAAATTAGCTGGGTGTGGTGGCTCACACCTGTGATCCTAGCTACTGGAGAGGCTGAAGTGAGAGGATTCTTTGAGCCCAGGAGTTCAAGGTTGCAGTGAGCTATGATCGTGTCACTGCACCCTAGCCTGGGTGACAGAGTGAGACCCTGTTTCAAAAAAAAAAAAAAATTTTTTTTTTTTTTTTTTTTTTTTGAGACAAAGTCTCACTCTATTGCCCAGGCTGGAGTGCAGTGGCATGATCTCGGCTTACTGCAACCTCCGCCTCCCGGGTTCACACCAGTCTCCTGCCTCAGCTTCCCGAGTAGCTGGGATTACAGGTGCCCGTGACCACGCCCAGCTAATTTTTTGTATTTTTAGTAGAGACGGGGTTTCACTGTGTTAGCCAGGATGGTCTTGATCTCCTGACCTTGTGATCTGCCCACCTCAGCCTCCCAAAGTGCTGGGATTACAGACCTTGCCCGGCCAAAAAATTCTTTAAAAAAATTGAGGCATAATACACATGTAGTGAAGTGGGCTTATCTTTAAGGTGCAGCCCAGTGAATTTTTATATTATAGAGTCCTGTAACCACAGCCTAGATCAAGATATTCATCACTTCTAACACCTGGAAGGTGTCCTTACTGGTCAATACCTACTGCCACCCTAGGGGTAACTAGGGTTTAATATAGTGGATTACTTTTGCCTGCTTTTGAATTTGAATTGAATTATATATATCCCCTATGAATCCACTTGATTGACTCATATTCACTGAATTTGATAGGACTCCATTTGAATCATATAAATGTGAAGCCAAGGCATTCATACCATGAGGTAATTTTGTTTGAAATTCTCAAACCACATGAATACCAGGACAACATTCTAAGCTGAAGGCTGGGCGTGGTGGCTCATGCCTGTAATCCCAGCACTTTTCGAGGCTGAGGTGGGAGGATCAGGAGCTTGAGACCAGCCTGGCCAACACAGTGAAAACCCATCTCTACTAAAAATACAAAAATCAGCCGGGCATGGTGACAAGCGCGTGTAATCCCAGCTACTCAGGAGGCTGAGGCAGGAGAATCATTTGCACCTGGGAGGCGGAGGTTGCAGTGAGCTGAGATTGCACCACTGCACTCTAGCCTGAGCAACAGAACAAGACTCTGTCTCAAAAAAATAAAAAAGAAATTCTAATCTGAAGTTCTGGCTTGGCCGTCTGAGATTGCCTCTTTTCTATTATTCTCCCTGGAAGCCAAAAACATACACAGTGAACTAGACCCTGAGGTTTTAAAGTGGGTTTCTAGTAGGGTCCCATTAATGAAGCTAAAGGTTAAGGACTCTTATCAATAGGTAGTTTGGAGGGGGATTTTCAGTCCGTTGGTCAAAATCTCTTAGTCTTTAGGGACTGACCATTGACTACAGAGACCTGAATGAGGTAGCTTGAAAAAGAGCCCCTCTAGAGGCTGGCTGCTTGAGGGCCAAGACATAGTGGTGACTCAACAAACGCAGGGTGTTCTACGAGGAGTCTGCCTTAGGGATTCTGGAAGCTGCTGGTAGATTCACTCCCAGGCAGAGAAGCCTCTGTCCCTCACATACAACCTGACAATATGGGAAAGCAGCTAACCCCTTCTTTAATCTTCCCATCTTGCTCACCTTTCCACACACATAAGAGATTGTTTTGTTTTGGTTTTGATTTTAAATAATTTCAGATTTAGAAAAGTTACAAGAATAGTCCCGGTGCGGTGGCTCATGCCTGTGATCCCAGCACTTTGGGAGGCCGAGGAGGGTGGATCATGAGGTCAAGAGATTGAGACCATCCTGGCCAACATGATGAAACCCCGTCTCTACTAAAAATACAAAAATTAGCCAGGGGTGGTGGCGCGTGCCTGTAGTCCCAGCTACTCGGGAGGCTGAAGCAGGAGAATCACTTGAACCAGGGAGTCAGAGGTTGCAGTGAACCGAGATCGTGCCACTACACTCCAGCCTGGCGACAGAGCAAGACTCCGTTTCAAAATAATAATAATACTAACAATAATAATAATAATACAGAAATTCCTGTCATACCCTTCACCCCGTTCTGTAATTGTTAAGATTTTGCTGTGTGTGTAGAGATTTTCTTTTTCTCTCTCTCTCTGTGTAGGTTGTGAACATGATGACCCTTTACTCCTAATGTGTATTTCCTAGGTAATACACATTTTGTATGTGATCACAATAATTAACTAACCACAATATAATAATCGAAAGCAGGGAAGTTAACATTGAAATATTATTATCTAATGCATAGACTTTATTTAGATTTCTCCACTTGTTTCAATAATATCATTTATGTTAATTCTTTTTAATGGTCCAGGATTCTAATCCAGTGTTACATGTTGCATTTAGTTGTCATATCTCTTTAGACTTCTTTAATTTGGAGTATGTTCTCGGTCATTTTTTTTTTACCTCTTTTAACCTTGACATGTATGAGGAGTTCAGGCCAGTTATTTTTATAATTTGAATTTTTCTGATTTTTCCTCATGATTAGAGTCATGTTGTATATCTTGGACAGGAATACTACAGAAGTGATCATGTGTCCTTCTCAATGTACCATACCAGAAGGTACACAGTGTTGGTTTGTCACATTAATGGTGATGTTAGCTTTGATCACTTGATCAAGGCTATGCCCACCAGGTCTCTCCACTATAAAGTTATATTATTACTAAGTTTGTTGTAGAGAGATATTTTGAGATCATGTAATTAACCTCAAACTTTCATCCACTAGTTAGTATCCACTAATGATGCTTACGTGAGCCAATTACTTCTAATTATGGTTACCAAATGGTGATTTTCCAATTGTGTTCTTCCTTCCATATTTATTGTAGAAGCTTTCCCTTTTCTTCATCTGGAGGTTATCAGCACAAAAGTCCTATTCGCGTATAAAATAGGAGGTGCACATTAGAAACTTACACAGAGAATCACAAAGAAAACATCTTGGGAGATTGACTAGTTACAGAGAAACAGTTGTCACATCATGTGACAAAGTGATGTATCCACACAGACAGGAAACATCTGGGTTCCACTCTGGGCCAGACAGATTTCTGCAGTGTTCTCAGAATGAGGTATTGGCAACTAAGAAGACAAAGAAAGAAACTTCCAGAAACATGGTAAAACTGTCAAAACCACATGACATGATCTATATGTACTGTAAAACCTAACTCTTAATTTTGTTTATTCTGTGACAGTGAATAATATTATGTATTTTTTAATGAAGATGGAAAAGATTAGATGAGCGAATATGGTATGATGCCTTCAATTGAGTTATACCCAACTGTGATTGATTTTCTGTAGTTTTTAATTTTCTGTCTTGATGAAACATTCAGTCAAGGAAGTTAGAAAATATATATGAGAAGTGGAAGGAATTAATATAAAAAGAAAAATTAACGAGCTAAAAAAGAAAAAAGGTAAAACTGATAAAGCTGATTTTAATAAAAATCAAAAATATAGACAAACCATTAGCAAACCTTATCAAGTCAGGAGGAAATGAACAGATATACAAATTAGGAATGTAAAAAGGGGAATAACCATATTATTAAGAAATGTTTTTGTAACACTTTACATTAATAGATTTCAAAGCTGGCATGCAAAGCATGATTTTCTCGGAATATATATATAAAACTGAAGAAGAGAAAATGGAAAGATCAATAGCTGTGAAAGATTAAAATACTTGAAAAAGTTCTGTCCACCACCTCAACTATCAGGTTAGATAGGTCAATTGTTGATTTTTTATTGAGCCTTAAAGTGACTTCCAAGTAACACACTATTCTTTAGTTCAACACCCACCTGGGCAATATGGGAAAACCCCATCTCTGCAAAAAATACAAAAATTATCTGGGCGTGGTGTTGTACACCTATAGTTTCAGCTACTTGGGAGGCTGAGGTGGGAGGGTCACTTGAGTCTGGTAGGTTAAGGCTGCAGTGAGCCATGATTGTGCCACTGCACTCTAGCCTGGGTGACAGAGTGAGACCCTGTGTCCAGTAGATAGGTAGATTGATAGATAGACAGACAGACAGATAGATAGACTCTTCCAGGGGATTTATAAAGGAATAACCATTGCCACCCTTTTTTTTATATATATAAAGCCAACATTGTTGCATTGATTCCAAAAACTGGAAAAGGTGGCATTTCAAAAGAAAACCATAGCCCAACCTTCTTATGAATGTACATGCAAAATTAGCAATATGTTAAGTAATGCATTATGATTGAGAACAAATTTATCCTGAAAAGTGTAAGTTCAATATTAAAGAATTTACTAATGAATTTTACCATGTTAATAGGACAAGGGAGAATACCATAGCCACCTCATAGATGGGAAAAAAGCATTTGATAAAATTCAACATCTGTTCTGGATTTTAAAAAACGTAATGAAATACAATGATTTGGATACTTTCTTAACTTGATAAGACCTATGTCTCAAGTGAAAAGTCAGTAGCAGACGTAATGGCAGAACTCTGCATACATTCCCATTCAAGTAACACCCTGTCCCTGCTTTGATTTGCTTTCGTCTAGAGTGCCTGCCAGTGCAGTTAATCAGGGAATGAAATAAGAAACAGAAGTATTGGACAAGACAAAAAAAAACTGTATTTGTGGATGAAATAATTGTCTATCCCAAAAGCTCTGGAAGATTAACCATTATAGTTATTAAGGAAGTTCAATAAGGTGGCTGGTTTAAAATGACTGTAGGAAAATGGATTGATGACTTTTTTTATTGCAGTCAGTAATTAAAAGGATGAAAATATGCCATTTAGAATGGTAACCAAAAACACAATTGACTATCCAGTAACAGATATGAAAAGAAAATTGGAGTACCTATGTGAAAGCATAAAACATTACATTTTGAGATGTATAGAAAGTCTTGAGTAAATATTGAAGCCCTGTTCTTGGATTGGAAGTCTCAACAATTTTCAAAATTGTCAGTATTATTTATATGAATGGACAAATTCAGTGCAATGTTAAGCAAAATCTTAAGGAGGGATCTCTTTGCCCCAAATTAGAATAATTCCACAGTTTATGTTGAAGATGTAACATTTGAGAATATCTAGGACATTTATAAAAAATAAGTAATAAGAGGTAATATACTAGACAAAGCTGTCAGACATACAGCTTCAGGAGATAGAGGCTATGACCTAAGAGGAAGAATAAGTTTAGGGAGAAGATACTGAGTTCACTTTTGTGAAACCACAATGGGTGGCAATGAGAGATCTATGATCTAGTTTTTTTTTTTTTTGTTTTGTTTTTTTCCCCCGAGACAAGAATTTCCCTCTTCTTGCCCAGGCTGGAGTGCAGTGGCACGATCTCAGCTCACTGCAATCTCCGCCTCCTGGGTTCAGGTGATTCTCCTGCCTCAGCCTCCCGAGTAGCTGGGATTACAGGCATGCGCCACCACGCCTGGCTAATTTTTGCATTTTTAGTAGAGACGGGGTTTCATCATGTTAGTCAGGCTGGTCTCAAACTCCTGACCTCAGGTGATCCACCTGCCCCGGCCTCCCAAGTGCTGGGATTACAGGTGTGAGCCACTGTGCCCGGCCTATGATCTAGTTTTAAGTTTGTGACTGAGAGCATCCAGATGATGGTATCTATATGGTAAAATATGGCTTTTGAGTTCAAATGTTAGGGACTGATAAGGGTGTGTAAGTCACAATCATGTCACAGTGCTGAGATGGTGCCCATCAGATGGCTGCCATGCTGCTAGAAGAGTGCCTGACGGCAGGGCAATACTGCTTTCCAAAATTGACTTTTTTTTTTTTTTCTTTTTTAAATTTTGATTCTTGCTCTGTCACCCACACTGGAGTACAGTGGTACAATCTCAGCTCACTCTAACCTCCACCTCCCAGGTTCAAGCAATTCTCCTTCCTCGGCCTCCTGTGTAGCTGGGACTACAGGTGCGACCACCACACCCAGCTAATTTTTGTATTTTTAGTAGAGATGGGGTTTCACCATGTTGGCCAGGCTGGTCTTGAACTCCTGGCCTCAAGCGATCTGCCCACCTCGGCCTCCCAAAATGCTGGGATTACAGGCATGAGCCACTGCGCCTGGCCTGAGATTGACTCTTTACTAAGAAAGATAATGATTGACCTTCATCTTCGAGTGGATTCTCCCCATAGTTGCCCAGTTTTAGGGAGGAATTGGGGCTGAGGGAGGAAGGGAACTTTGTTTTTCACATTTCCTTACTTCATCAGGATAGGTGGTACTGATTTTGTCTGCCATACTTGGCTCTGTGTGCAGATGGGCATCCCCAGTAGGAAAAAATCTGTTTTTAAATAAAAAAGGAAAATTACTAGACTAATTTTACCTTGTTGAAGGAAATTGAAGAAAATAGTCATCATAGTTTTACCATATGTATCCAATTACTGTTTCCTGCCTTCATCGTTTAGTCTGTATCTACAGCTGGAGGTGATTTTAGTAATCTACAGCTGGAGGTGCCTGTAATCCCAGCTACTTGGGAGGCTGAGGCAGGAGAATCCCTTGAACCCGGGAGGTGGAGGCTGCAGTGAGCTGAGATCACACCACTGCACTCCAGCCTGGGCAACAAGAGAGAAACTCTGTCTCCAAAAAAAAAAAAAAAAAAAAAAAAAGCGTACAGCAAATGTTGCATTGCTCTCTTAGAAGGCAAATCTGTCTCTGAGAGGCAGCAAGACTGAGAAGTTATAAACCCCAGCGCCACAGCCAGGCTAGTCAGGTCTGTATCTCAGTGCTGCTGTGTGCTAGTTCTTCAGCTCTCTCAGGCAATATGTCTTTATCTAGAAATGGAGTAGGACTCGGTTTAGAGGGCAGTGTGAGGAATAAATTAGTCAATATGAGGAAATAACCTTGCACAGTGCCTAAGCTGAGATCAGGGCTCAATAACTACAAGCTAGGTTTTTTTTTTCTATTTCTATCAGTTTCTATGATGTGTCATAGTTTTATTTGTTCTTCCTGTGTAAGACCATGCTTGTTTTGATTCGTCATTATTGTAAATTTTGTTATTGTTATTGCTATTACCCAAATAAATATATAATTATGAGGCTATTGGAAAAGTTAGAAAACGAACACTTCAAAAATGAAATGTAAATTCCTTTCAATCCCTTCACTCAAAGAAAGCAATGTTAATATTTTCATAGATTTGGAGTTACATAATTTTAAAAATAGAATTATGCTTCACATTGTATGTTATGACTTGTATTTTCTGCTTCAAAATACATCACAAATGTAGTTCCAAGTCGGAGTACACCACTCCATTATTATTATTATTATTTATTTTTTTCTGAGGCAGTGTCACTCTTTCGCCTAGGCGTGGGTTCACGCCATTCTCCTGCCTCAGCCTCCTGAGTAGCTGGGACTACAGGCGCCCACCACCACGCCCAGCTAATTTTTTCTGTTTTTAGTAGAGACGAGGTTTCACCATGTTGGCCAGGCTAGTCTCGAACTCCTGACCTCAGTTGATGTGACTGCCTTGGCCTCCCAAAGTGCTGGGATTACAAGGTGTGAGCCACCGTGCTCGGCCTCCACTACTGTTTCTAATGCCTGCCTTGTGTTCCATTCTGTGGCTCACCAATATCAGGCTGCCAATCTTTTAATTGCTTGGACAGGCTGGGTGTGGTGGCTCACACCTATAATCCCAGCACTTTGGGAGGCCAGGGTGGGTGGATTGCTTGAGTCCAGGAGTCTAAGACCAGCCTGAAAAACATGGCAAAACCCTGTCTCTACAAAAAAATAAAATTAGCCAGGTGTGTTGGTGCACATCTATAGTCCTCCTACTCGGGAGGCTGGGGTGGGAGGATCACCTGAGCCTGGGAGTTCAAGGCTGCAGCAAGCCATGATCATGCCACTGTACTCCAGCCTATCTCAAATAAAGAAATAGATAAATGAAAAAAAAATAAATTATTGTTGGGACATTTTGATTGCTTCCAGTTGTTTTACTTTTGTAAGCAAAGGTGAGATGAACATCCTTGTACCTTTATCTTTTATTTTGGTGAGACTAATTAGTTCCTTGAGACACATTACTGGATGTTGAAGAGTGGTTTAATGAGCATGTGCACTCTAAGAATTCTGATAGGGCCGGGCACGGTGGCTCACGCCTGTAATCTCAGCACTTTCGGAGGCCAAGGCGGGCGGATCACGAGGTCGGGAGATTGAGACCATCCTGGCTAATGTGGTGAAACCCCGTCTCTACTAAAAATACAAAAAAATTAGCCGGGCATGGTGGTGGGCGCCTGTAGTCCCAGCTACTCAGGAGGCTGAGGCAGGAGAATGGCGTGAACCCAGGAGGCAGAGCTTGCAGTGAGCCGAGATCACACCACTGCACTCCAGCCTGGGCAGCAGAGTGAGACTCCGACTCAAAAAAAAAAAAATTCTGATATAAATTCCCTTCAGAAAGCTGGAATATCCTACCCTCCTACCAGCAGTGTAAGAGATATGATTTCCATCTTTGCCAATCTTATAAGCCAAAAAGACCATTTTAATAATCTTGTGGAAAAGACTTTTACTAAAAATACTACCAGAAGCAGAAACTATAAGGGGAAAAAACCAACAAGTTGACTATTAAAAATAACCAATAAAACTTGTTTGGTATTTGGAAACTAATGAACCCAGTTTAAGGACAAATGACAAATAAGGACAAATGTTATACTATAAAAAATGTTTATAACAAATATGACAAAGGATTAATAGCCTCAATATATAAAGAGCACTTGTAAATGAATTTTTGAAAATAAACAACTCAGGAAAGTCACAAGAACATAAAGAGATTGTTTTCAAAGGAAATGCAAGTGGCCAATAAATAGATGAGGAAAATGTCTTTCTCCATTGGAAATCAAAGAAGGGTAAAATAATAAATAAATGATAGGGATACTGAGACACAGAGAGACTAAGTAACTCATTCAAAATCACACATCAGTAAATGGCAGAGCCTGCATTTGAACCCAGGTTGTCTGGCTCCCGAGTCTGTTTGACAGCCTCTTTCTGTTTTCACAGGTGAGGAAACAGGCCTAGAGAGGTAAAGTGTCTAGCCCAGATTCTCTCAGTCAGTCAGAAGAATTACTTGGCTTCAAACTTGTATCTGAGTCATTCCTTGGCTCAGGGAGTGACTCAGACCCAAGGGTCTTTGTGGAAGTTCCCCCTGTCCCAGTCCCAGAGCAGAGCCATCACTCAGCTATGTCTCCTGCACAGCCTCTGCAGGCTTTTCCCCCTGAGGCCCCAGGCAGTGTTTGGGGAGGGACGATTGGATGACTCTCACCATGGGATCTGCTTATCTTCAGGTTCTCTGGGTACCCTGCAGACCTCTGGATCCTGCCACCTTGCGGGACGGTAGGGCTCTCTAGCTCCTGCCAGCCCTTTGAGCCACAGGACCTTGGTCACAACATCTGCAGAAGGCCCTGCAGCTGAGTGTGACTTACTGTTGAGATATGGAGCTGTGAGCGCCTGGGCAGACCAGGTTAAAGACCCTCTGTCCAGGAGAAGGGAAGTTGGGACAAAAATTCCCTTCTGAAGGAATCACTCAGACCCCATACCTTTTGTCAGAGCAAAGACTCCCACGTAAAAGGAAATAGCTTCATCCCTGAGCCAGAAGCTGAGCAAGACCAAACCTGAAGACATTACTCTTTCCAGGGACTCTCCATGGCTAAATGAAGGGAGGATGGTTGGCCCAAGATCCAGGGAGACAGAGTGAAGGGAGAGGTAGGGAGGCCAGAGTCTCGCTGCAGGTGCGATAGGCATGTTCTTTCAGGAGAAGGGGGCATCCGTCTAGCCCAGTGCATTCTGCTATCTTGTGGTATGGGGTGTGGCCCATCCACTCCTTTATTCCTGCTGGACCTTTCTAGACTTGCTCTCCTGTCATTTTGGCACCTCACCTGGCCTCTCGGAATGTGATCAGTTCACTCCATCCTGATTCAGAGGCAGAAAACGCCCTGGATTCTCAGAATGGTGGTGGTGGCAGAATTTATGGACCTACTGTATATAATTTTATTTTGTTTTGTTTTTTGAGATGGAGTTTCACTCTTGTCACCCAGGCTGGAGTACAATGGCGCAATCTCAGAATTACAGACATGCACCACTATGCCGGGCTAATTTTTATATATATATATTTTTTTTTTGAGACGAAGTTCGCTCTGTCGCCCAGGCTGGAGTGCAGTGGCGCAATCTCGGCTCACTGCAAGCTCTGCCTCCTGGGTTCACACCATTCTCCTGCCTCAGCCTACCAAGTAGCTGGGACTACAGGTGTGTGCCACCATGCCTGGCTAATTTTTTATATTTTTAGTAGAGTCGGGGTTTCACTGTGTTAGCCGAGATAGTCTCGATCTCCTGACCTTGTGATTTGCCTGCCTCGGTCTCCCAAAGTGCTGGGATTACAGGCGTGAGCCACCGCACCCGGCTAATTTTTGTATTTTTAGTAGAGACGGAGTTTCACCATGTTGGCCAGACTGGTCTTGAACTCCTGACCTCGAGCGATCCGCCCAACTCAGCCTCCCAAAGTGCTGGGATTACAGGCATGAATCACCGTGCGTGGCCAGTTCTTTTTTTTTTTTTTTGAGACAGAGTTTCACTCTTGTTGCCCAGGCTGGAGTGCAATGGCGGGATCTCGGCTCACTGCAGCCTCTGCCTCCCAGGTTCAAGGGATTCTCCTGCCTCAGCCTCCCGAGTAACTGGGATTATAGGCATGCATCACCACGCTCAGCTAATTTTGTATTTTTAGTAGAGATGGGGTTTCACTATGTTGGTCAGGCTCATCTCGAACTCCTGACCTCAAGTGATCTTGGCCTCTCAAAGTGCTGGGATTACAGGCCTAAGCCACCACACGTAGCCTTTTGTTTTTAACTAAACATTTTATTTGGAAATTTTTTTCCAAAAAAAAACAAGAATATTACTGTGGTCGCCTATGTATTCCTTACCTAGGTTCATCTATGTAAAGCCATGTTTGCGTGTGTTCTCTTTCTATATACAAATATATATGTATATGGATGATTATATCATAAATATATCATTCTTATTCTTTCTTTTCGTTAACTACTTAAGACTAACTTGCAGACATGATGCTCCTTTACCCATAAGTACTTCAGGGTATATTTCCTAAGAATGAGAACATTTTCTTATATAACCAGTAGTTTTCAAAACCAGGCAATTAACACTAATTGCTAAGTCAGTGTTATCATGATTTAATAATCATGATAACTAGACTAATATAGAATATAGACTAGACTAATCCAGTCTACAATCAGATGTCAACTAATACTGTCACTTTATAGCAACTTTTCTTTGTTTCTTTTTTTTTCTTTTTTTTTTTGAGACCAAGTCTCACTCTTGTCACCAAGGCTGGAGTGCAATGGTGTGATCTCGGCTCACTGCAACCTCTGCCTCCTGGGTTCAAATGATTCTCCTGCCTCATCCTCCTGAATACCTGGCATTACAGGTGCCTGCCACCACGCCTGTCTAATTTTTGTATTTTTAGTAGAGATGGGGTTTCACCATGTTGGCCAGGCTGGTCTTGAACTCCTGACCTCAGGCGATCCTCCTGCCTCGGCCTCCCAAAGTGCTGGGATTACAGACGTGAGCCACTGTGCCCGGCCCTATAGCAACTTTTCTTTTTCCATTCCAGGATCAATCCAGGATTACACGCTGCCTTTAGGTGACACATCCCTTTAGTCTCCTTTAATCAGGAGCAGTTTCTCAGTCTTCATCTTCCATGAAGTCGACATTTTTGAAGAGTATAGGTAGGTTATTTTGTATATTGTAACTCAGTATGGTTTTGTCTGATGTCTCCTCATCGATTAGGTTCAGGTATGCATTTGGGGTGTGAACACCACAGAAAGGATGTTGTACCCTTCACAGTGCATTATATCAGGAGGCACATGATGTCTTATATGTCATTACTGGTCATGTTAACTGATCACTTGACTAAGCGATACTGCCAAGTTTCTCCAAGGGAAAGTTGCTTTTTTTCCTTTTATAATCTTTAAGTGTCTTGGGGTGTGGGACATTTAGATACTATGCTAACCATGCTTTATGGTCTATGCTTTATGACCTGTACAATATTTCTAAGTATTTGAAACAAATAAGAGATAAAGGATATTTATTTGTTTGTTTATTTATTTGTTTAATTTTTGAGACAGGGTCTTACTCTGTCACCCAGGCCAGATTGCAGTAGTGGGATCATGGCTCACTGCAGTTTTCACCTCCTGGGCTCAAGTGATCCTCCCACCTAAGCCTCCTGGGTAGCTGGGACTACAGGTGTGCAACACCATGCCTGTCTAATTTTTTATCTTTTTTGTAGAGATGGGGTTTTGCCATATTGCCCAGGCTGGTCTCTAACTCCTGGCCTCAAATAAGGTGTGAGCCACCACACCCAGCTAAAAGCATGGGTTTTTGTACAAGATTTACAAAGGGAATTTGCAATTTCCATGACAGGCCTAGCCCCTTTCACTCTGTTCTCTGTTCTCTCTTTCTCCATCTTCTTCCCCCCACATGTCTACAGGTGTCAGATCTTTTTCCAAGAACAGCAGAAAATGATCGAATACCAGGTGAGTATCACATTAAGTAGCCCAGTTTTCCTTCCTTGGGAAACTGTCCTAGAAAAAAAAAAGAAAGGATGCATTGTAAGTATGTACAGTTTGTATGTATGTACAGTTTGTACATACAGGCTGGGTTCTCAGGGAAGCTGACTCATAGATGGAGATTTTTCTCCAGGAGGTTTATTAGGCAGGCTCTTAGAACACCTGTAAGACAGTGAGGGAAGCTGGATTGGGCTGAGGGAGTTGTTGAACAGAGGCCTCAGAGGACATTATACTCTGGAGCTGGGATGGCCCTCAGCATTGTTGTGAATGGAGGCAAGGAGGCTTTTAGATTCTGAAATCAACTAATCATTGATTGTAGGCTGCCTCAAGGAGGGTAGATATCCTTGGATGGTGCGGTACCCTTTGGCCAAGGATAATTCTCAGAAAGGTTTTAAGCCGGCCGCTAGCGGTAGCTCACGCCGTAATCCCAGCACTTTGGGAGGCCAAGGCGGTTGGATCACCTGAGGTCAGGAGTTTGAGACCAGCCTGGCCAACATGGTGAAAGCCTGCCTCTATTAAAAATACAAAAATTAGCTGGGCGTGGTGGCGGGCGCCTGTAATCCCAGCTATTCAGGAGGCTGAGGCAGGAGAATTGCTTGAACCTGGGAGGTGGAGGTTGCAGTGAGCCAAGATCGTGCCATTGCACTCCAGCCTGGGCAACAAGAGCAAAACTCCATCTCAAAAAAAGAAAATAATAATAAAAGGTTTTAAGCCTGCAAGAACCTGTGCTTTACGGGGATTGGGTTGAACACTACAGCCTCCTTTCTATATGTAGATACAAGGGCAAGATACTTACACATACTGCTATAACCAACATGTTATCTTTATTTTTTGTAAAGATGAGGTCTTACTTAGAACCATGCCATTTTTTTTTTAACCAGATACGTAATGCTTCATCGTATGCAAGGGAATATGACTGATTTGACCAGTCCCTCATTTGATGGACATTTGGGTAGTTTTCAGACTTGATATTACAAGCAGTGATGCAAGGAACATTCTCTGTTGGATTACAGATGTACAAAGTGGAGAGTCCAAGAGTCAGTAACTGATCTTCCTGGTAGCCCAACAAAAAGGCAAATACAGTTAGCCCAAGATTTGTACTGTTTATAAGGAAGAAGCCTATTGTTATCTCCAGGGAAAATTAGCATTTTAAGGCAGTTTTTTTTCCTAAGATTCCTTCTTAGGACTGAAATAGAGAAGCACAGCTTCTTACAGCGTGGTCCCGGGACTTGGGCATCTCCTGGGAGCCTGTCAGAAATACAGAACGGCCTGCTCCGCCCCTGGCCTGCTTCATGGGGTGATTTGTAGGTGTAGCCTGGGAATCTGTGTTTAAAAGGCTTTGGATGATCTTTACGCACAAAAAGTATGAAAAACATTGATAGTGATAGTAGACAAAGTTCTTAATAACTAATAAATGCCGAAGTAGGTTTTTTATATTGGTTCCCCTTGGAATAGAGTGTTAGACCCAAGGCAGAACTCCCAGTTTTTCAGGTGACGAAAACCACCAAGTGCTAGCTCCCCAATGGTATGACAATGTTTTCTATCTGTGTCAAAGTTGTAGGAAGTCCTAACTCCTCTGTTGCTTGTGATCCACATATATAATGGAAGGAAATGCTGCATGTCAGTGAGAAGAAAGTGAAAATACAAATGATTTCATTTTCTTTTTCTTTTTTTTTTTTTTTTTTGAGATGGAGTCTTGCTCTGTCGCCCAGGCTGGAGTGTAGTGGTGTGATCTCAGCTCACTGCAAGCTCCACCTCCCGGATTCAAGCAATTCTCCTGCCTCAGCTTCCCGAGTAGCTGGGACTACAGGTGCCCGCCAACACGCCCGGCTAATTTTTTGTATTTTTAGTAGAGATGGGGTTTCACTGTGTTAGCCAGGATGGTCTCGATCTCCTGACCTCGTGATCCTCCCGCCTCGGCCTCCGAAAGTGCTGGGATTAGAGGAGTGAGCCACCGTGTCTGGCCTTTTTTTTCTTTTTTTTTTTTGAGACGGAGTCTCATTCTGCTGCCAGGCTGGAGTGCAGTGGTGCGATCTCGGCTCACTGAAAGCTCTGACTCCCTGGTTCAAGCGATTTTCCTGCCTCAGCCTCCTGAGTAGCTGGGACTATAGGCGCCCACCACCAAACCCAGCTAACTTTTGTATTTTTAGTAGAGATGAGGTTTCAATGGTCTCAATCTCCTGATCTCATGATCCATCTGCCTTGGCCTCCCAAAGTGCTGGGATTACAGGGGTGAGCCACCCTGCCTGGCCAATATGAATGATTTCTGTTTAGGGGGTCAGAGGGCTGCTTCAAGTGTACAGAAGCCCTGAATTTGATCCAAGGCAGATCCTTGATCTGGACTGAGGAACACATGTACTGCCCAGCATTTAAATGACTGTCATTCTTCTTATATGTGTGTTATAGTTTGGTAGCAAACAGTTACACATCTTATTCCTGGGAATGTCTCAGTGTGAGGTGTTCCCAGCCCCCAAGGGCCCTGTGTCCTGAGAAGACTCCTCCTTTCCCCTGAGTTTCTCATTCCTGCCTCCTCCTCCATCCCTTCTCAGTTTCCCGTCGCAGGAGATGGTGCCATCCCACTGGGCAGGCCGGGACCCTGAGATTTACCCTTGACTTCCTCCCTACTTTTCCCCTTCCTTCTACCCAGTCACCATGCCATGCTAATTTTTAAAAGTTCAGTGATTCTTTTTATTTTTTTGAAACAGGGTCTTACTCACTGGAGCCTTGAACTCCTGGGCTCAAGCGATCCTCCCACTTCAGCCTCCCGAGTAGCTGGGACTATAGGCGCATGGCACTATGCCCAGCTAATTTTTTTATTTTTTGTAAAGATGGGATCTTACTATATTACCCAGGCTGGTCTTGAGCTTCTGGGCTCAAGTGGTCCTCCTGCCTCGGCCTCCCAAAGTGCTGGGATTACAGGCATGAGCTACCACACCCGGCCACAACCTCAGTGATTGCTGCCTCTTCATTCCTGTGTTCTGTGGAAATGGCATGGCTTCCTGGGTGCAGAATTGTATCTTTTCCTGGGAAATACTGACCCAGAGCCTGTCACTGTGCCCTGTGGTCAGCCCTGACTGCTGCTCTCTTACTACCCCAGTGTGTTGTTCTGGCATCAGGGAAGGTGTTTGCTTGGCACCCCCTCTGCGCTGTGCCCTTTATGTGAGTCTTAGTGTGTCATGTGCCAGGCTCCATGGCCCCTGCCCTGCTTCTGGTCCTGCCTTTAGGCCCATTTGCCTGGGCTACTACTGCTCAGGTGCTGCTGGAAGCCCAGCATTCCTCATGGAGGCCTGCAGCCTCCTGAAAATGGGGCATGGGCCTGGGCTGCTCTCAGAGCCGCTTTGGTGCTTCTTTCCTTCGGCCACTCATGGAGGTGGTAGGCCAGTGGCCCCAGCACTGCAGTAGAGCTACCTGCCCTACTAAAGCCCACTGCACAGGCACTGAGTCCCCATTTTTTGTCCTTTAGAATTGTTTTCCTTTCTTTTTTTCTTTTTTTTTTTTTTTTTTGAGATGGAGTCTCGCTCTGTCACCCAGGCTGGAGTGCAGTGGTGCAATCTCGGCTCACTGCAACCTCTGCCTCCCACGTTGAAGCGATTCTCCTGCCTCAGCCTCCTGAGTAGCTGGAATTACAGGCATGCACCATCATGCCTGGCTAAGTTTTTGTCTTTTTGGTAGAGATGGGGTTTTGCCCTGTTGATCAGGGTGGTCTTGAACTCCTGACCTGAGGTGATCCACCCGCCTGCGTGCTACCACCCCTGGCTAATTTTTGTATTTTTAGTAGAGACGGGGTTTCACCATATCAGCCAGGCTGGTCTTGAACTCCTGACCTCAGGTGATCCACTCTCCTCAGCCTCCCAAAGTGCTGGGATTACAGGCATTAAGCCACTGCTCCTGGCCAGAATTGTTTTCCCTTTCTTACAGATTTCAAAATATTGATTTATATGATTTTTCTTCTTAAATAAAATAGGCAAATTTATATAATGGTATTATGTGCCAGGCACTGTTCAAAGGCTTTACACCTTTTAACTAATTTAAACCTCATAGTAATTAAGACACACATACTATTATTATTTCCATTGAACAGATGAGGAAACTATGGCACAGAGAGGCTAAATAGTTTTCCCAGGGTAGGCTGAGCTGATATTTGAACTCAGGCAGTCCAGCCCCAATCTACTGCTTTACATCTCATGTATGTGGTCACTATAGTTAGGGAGCAGTCCACAAGACCCTCACTTCTACACCAACTGCAAGTTTGAGGGTCTCCCTCAAAACACTTCTGGGTTTTCTGATTTACTAGAAGGACTCGTAGAACTCACTGAAAGCTGTTACACTCACTGTTACAGTTACAGCAAAAGCATACAGATTAAAATCAACCAAGGCCCTGTACAGTGGCTCACGCCTGTAATCCCAGCACTTTGAGAGGCCAAGGCAGGTGGATTGCTTGAGGTCAGGAGTTTGAGACCAGCCTGGACAACATGGTGAAACCCTGTCTCTACTAAAAAAAAAAAAAAAAAAATACAGAAATTAGCTGGGCGTGGTGGTGTGTGCCTGTAGTCCTAGCTACTCAGGAGGCTGAGGCAGGAGAATCACTTGAGCGCAGGAGACGGAGGTTGCAGTGAGCCGAGACTGCACCACTGCACTCCAGCCTGGGCAACACAGCAAGACTCCATCTCAAAATAAGTAAATTAATTAATTAATTAATTAAAATCAACGAAGAGGCCCATGAAGCAGAGTTTAGGAGAGTTCCACACATAGAACTTCTGTCCTCTCCTATGGAAGTCCCAAACAGTGCTAAATCCTCCCAGCAGTAATGTGTGCCAATACAGACGGAGCCTTGCCAACCAGGAAAGTGCATCTAAGCCCTGGTGTCCACTTTTTATTGGTGGTTGATCATGTAGAAAGGCTTGACTGTTCCCACCACTGACCTCAGTTTCCAGCCCTTCCAAGAGGTTGAGCTGATGCCTGTGACCCAAAGCCCTCTCATTATAAACCACATCATTAGACTATCTAGTGCGGCCCAAGGCCGCTAGGTAAACAAGGACACTCCTAGGACATTCCAAGAGTATAGAGATTACTTCCCAGGAGCTGAGGGCAAAGGCCACACCTCTCTTTTGGCAAGGTCAAATTCTTTACCACACAGTCACTTAAAGACAGGATCACCAGGACCTTCCTAGGCTGGTACCCACGGGTCTCCCTCAGTGACTGGCCTGCTCCTTCACAACTTACGCTGGGATCTCCAGGGCTATCAGCTCTTTAGAGAACTTTTGTTCTCTGTGCCCATAACCCGAGGCCTGTCAGGCGGTCAAGACTTCTTCTTTTCAGACTATTCCTCCTTTGGATCTCCTGCTGAACTCATCTTCTGCTGGCTTCTTAAATATTAGTGTCCCTTGGGGCTCTGGCCTGGGCACTCTGCTCACCTCGTCTTGCAGAGGGATCTCACTTTTGTGCTGATGCTCAGCATTTTAGCTCCATTCCTGATCTTGCTCCTGACACAAAACCCACATGTCCACGTGGTCCCCAGGCAGGTCCAGCACAACAGCCTCCTCTTTGTTCTTCCTGGTTTCCTTATCTCCAGGTGTGGCACCACCATCACCCGGTTGCCTTCAAGATACCTGGGTGTTTTCCTGCCCCTACCCTCTTTCCCTCCCACAACCAGTTAAGGTGCAGGTTCTGCTCTTCTTTTTGTTTTGTTTTGTTGTTTTAACTTTTAAAAAATGTTTGTGGGTGCTAGTAGGTGTGTGTATTTATGGGCACATGTTTTGGTACAGGCATCATGCAATGTGAAATTATCACACCATGCAGAATGGGGTCTGCTCTTTCCATCTTTCTCTAACGGTTACTGTCCTGCTTGTGAACATCACCTTTCACCCAGGTTACTATAGGGTCTTTCCTCTCACGTCCCTCCCGGTCACCCACCACACTTCTCTTTCCATCTATTGACTTTAAAACTGCCTGTGAGTTTACATTGAAAGTGCATCTCTTGTAGGCAGCATTTTTTTTTTTTTTTTCAGTTCAGTCTGATGATCTCTGCATTTTTGGAGTGTTTAGTCTGAGACGGAGTGTCATTCTATCACCCAGGGTAGAGTACAGTGGCACTATCTGGGCTCACTGAAACCTCTGCCTCCCAGCTTCAAGCGATTCTCCTGCCTCAGCCTCCTGAGTAGCTGGGATTACAGGCACACACAACCACACTGGCTAATTTTTCTATTTTTAGTAGAGACAGGGTTCACCATATTGGTCAGGCTGGTCTCGAACACCTGACCTCAGGTGATCCACCCACCTCGGCCTCCCAAAGTGCTGGGATTACAGGGGTGAGCCACTGCACCTGGCCCTAAAGTCCATCATTTCATTGCTGGCCGACCTCTGCATACTTTTCTCTTGTTACTAGGTAACTTGCCATCCCTGAAATCACCGTTTTGCCCCCTGGCCTTTGTTCCCACTGCTCCCCTGCATAGAATGCAGTTTTCCATCTTCCTGTGAAGGAGACTCAGCTTTCCATATCCCTGGGCTCTGAAGCCTAACCAGACCCTGAAAAATTTAACAGACAATTTGCTTCTCTGTATGCCATAGCCTACATGTCCTGCCATCACAGCTCTTGTGACACTTTTACCCTGATGGCTTTACATGTTGCTGTCTCTGTGCCAGACAGTGAGCTCCTTGAGGTCAGGACCCATCTATGACTGTGACCCCAGCAACACACAGTGGGTCTTCAATGTTTGCTGACTCAAAGTATGAATGGCAATGGTAGATAGCTTCCAATGTGATTTTCATTTTCCCCATCATATATAACACAAAGCCAAGAATATAAAAGGCCTTCCAGATAGATAATAAGCTCTAACTTATAAACATTATGAAAATCAGCACCATCTCTTGCACAAACACATTTTTTTTTTTTTTTTTTGAGATGGACTCTTGCTCTAGCCCAGGCTGGAGTGCAGTGGTGCGATCTCGGCTCACTGCAGCCTCCATCTCTTAGATTGAAGTGATTCTCCCACCTCAGCCTCCCAAGTAGCTGGGATTACAAGTGTGCACCACCATGCCTGGTGAATTTTTGTATTGTTAGTATAGATGGGGTTTCACCATGTTTGCCAGGCTGATCTTGAACTCCTGATCCTCCCACCTTGGCCTCCCAAAGTGCTGGGATTACAGGCATGAGCCCCCATGCCTGGCCCTGCACAAACATTTTTTTCTACATGACTCAATGTCATTTTTGTTTCAACAGATACCTGTGTCATTCAAAGATGTGGTTGTGGGCTTCACCCAAGAGGAGTGGCACCAGCTGAGTCCTGCTCAGAGGGCCCTGTACCGGGATGTGATGCTGGAAACCTATAGCAACCTCGTCTCAGTGGGTAAGAACACCCTCACCATACAATGCAGATTATGTTCGAATGACCACTTTCCTTTCTCAGTTGCTAAAAGCAACTGGAGTACTTTGGGAGGCCAAGGCAGGTGGATCACCTGAGGTCAGGAGTTTGAAACCGCCTGGCCAGCATGGTGAAACCCTGAAACCCCATCTCTACTAAAAATACAAAAATTAGCCAGGTGTGGTGGTGGGTGCCTGTGATCCCAGCTACTCAGGAGGCTAAGGCAGGAGAATTGCTTGAATCCAGGAGGCAGAGGTTGCAGTGAGCCAAGATTGCACCATTGCACTCCAGCCTGGGCAACAAGAGCGAAACTCTGTCTCAAAGAAAAAAAAAAAGGCAATGGAAGTACTCTAGAACTTCTGAAATATTTATTTAATAATTTATTTAATAATTAGCTCTTTCTATGTGCCAGAAATTGTTTTAGCCACTTTAAAAATATTTCATCCTCATAAAAGCCTTATGAGGTAGTTACTATTAGTACCACTTTTTTACACATTTGGAAATTGAGGTACAGAGAGGTGAAGTAACTTGCCCAGAGTCACCCAGCTAGTAGACAGCAGAGTCAGGATTTGAACCTCAGCGTTCAGGCGGCACAGAATGCATTCCTACCCTGTGCTGCTGCCTCAGTGGGTGTGGCTTGAGTTTCTGTGGTCCTGGATTACTAATTCCATTTGGTTTTGGACAAAGTGTGTGTTTAGTCCCCTCCCAAGTATAACATCTGTTGTGCAGCCTTTAAAGCTGCCTGAGAGACCCTGAAGACCAAGGAGCTCAGCCCAAGGCCTGGATCAATTTCCCCGGAACAGGTTATGAAGGCACCAAACCAGATGTGATCCTCAGGCTGGAGCAGGAAGAAGCACCATGGATTGGTGAGGCAGCATGCCTGGGCTGCCACTGTTGGGGTAAGTGTGATAAATCTAGCAAAAGGGGTACTGAAGGAGGCTGGCACCTTGGGAATTTTGTTCAACGTTCTTCTCTTAAAAGCCTTGACATTCCTGCGAGAGCTTCAGCCACGTTAATGACTCTTAAACCTCCATGCAACCCCACCGCCCATATCTGAGTGTTTTTCTCGCCTCTACTTGATTGCACCTCTGCGTTTATGTGCTTGGTCCATCTCTCTTTCTCCAGAATCTTTCACATGCAGGTATTCTTACAAATAAAAGCTTATATGATTCTCCTGTTCCTGCTTCCTATTCTCTGTTCTGACACTTTCCAGATGAAATGCTTCAGAGCTACCTGCTTTCCCTAATTTCTGCACTCAAATTTAAATTGCTCCCATAGACTGATGACTGTGGGATCAGAGAAGAGGAAGCAGTGAATTCCATGTTGGGGTGGGGAGGTGTGAAGCAAATGGCTGAGCTGGGCCCATATTAACCACTGCTGATTAACACTCAGACTCACTGCCCCTCTCCCTTCAGCTCTGTAAGACATTGCAGCAATACCCATGGTACCCTGAGGGTTGATGGATGGCCCACTCTTAGGGATGCCTCTGAACTTCTGCTTCTGGGGCTCTCTGGAGTGTGTTTCTCCATTAAACTGTGCTCTTCAGCTGTCCGGAGACTGTGGTATCCTGGTTATCAGTTGCCCTGCTCTTCTTTTCTTCTCCTCTTCTGAAAATGTCATAACTGCAGATTCCACAAGAATGTGTCGAGTCAGCCTCCGTTTTTCCAACTACTCTGTTTATCTATTTCCCTGGCTCAAACCCAGCGTTTTCCTTCCAAGGAACAATTGCATTTTGTGTTTTCCATAACTTGGTTCTCTTCCCAGTGGTGTCATCCTCTCAAAGAACTCACTCATTCTGAAAGTTCATGATCTCACAACCAGTGAATTCCATGTTGGGGTGGGGAGGTGTGAAGCAAATGGCTGAGCTGGGCCCATATTAACCACTGCTGATTAACACTCAGACTCACTGCCCCTCTCCCTTCAGCTCTGTAAGACATTGCAGCAATACCCATGGTACCCTGAGGGTTGATGGATGGCCCACTCTTAGGGGAACCTCACGGCACCCTGTGCCGTGTTGGGCCCTTTTTTCCCCCTTGCACTGCCCAGCCCTGCATTTAACCAGTCTGTGGATTACACTACAGGTGTGCACTTACCCTGTTCTTTGTGTGTCAAAAACTAAAATCATCTTCATTTGTTTTTGCTACCCCTGCCACACACATTCACACTCACACACACACGCACACACACACACCACTTCATCTTGCTTTTTGTTCCAGAGCTTTGTTACCATGTTTTCATTTTGAATCTTCTGCCTTTACCACTCACTCTAACTGTTCCATTCATATGTGTGGTTTTGTTAATTTTTTTTTCCTCTGAGAAATGGCTTTAAATCTTCCTCTCTGCTTTTTTTTTTTTTTTTTTTTTTTCTTTTTGAGACAGGGTCTCACTCTGTCACCCAGGCTGGAGTGCAGTGGCATGATCATGGCTCACTGCAGCCTCGACCTCCCGGGCTCAAGCAATCCTCCCACCTCTTAACCTCCCGAGTAACTGGGATTACATTCACGCGCTACCACACCTGGCTAATTTTCATATTTTTTTGTAGAGAAGGGGTTTTGCAATGCCGCCCAGGCTGGTCTCAAACTCCTGGGCTCAAGCAGTCCACCTGCTTCGGCCTCCCAAAGTGCTGGATTTACTGGCATGAGCCACCATGCCCAGTCCTTCTCCACTTTTTTTTTTTTCAGATGAAGTCTTGTTCTGTCACCCAGGATGGAGTGCAGTGGTGCCATCTCAGCTCACTGCAACCTCCGCCTCCTGGGTTTAAGCAATTCTCTGCCTCAGCCTCCCAAGTAGCTGGGATTGCAGGCATGTGCCACCACCCCAGGCTAATTTTTGTATTTTTAGTAGAGATGGGGTTTCACCATCTTGGCCAGGCTGGTCTTGATCTCCTGACCTCATGATCCACCCGCCTTAGCCTCCCAAAGTGCTGGGATTACTGGCATGAGCCACTGCACCCATCCCCACTTTTAATTTTCCAGTGATATCTCCTAAAATCAGACCCAGATTATCTTACAGCTGAATGTCTTTAAGTGAGGGGTTATTAATTATTTTTGTGCCATGGACTTCTTAGGCATTCTTCTGAAGGCTATAGACCTCACTTCTATGTATAAAAATACAATAAAATTCATAAGATTATAAAATAAATGACTAAAGTACAGTAATTATCAAAATAAGAAGCTGGAAAATAGTTATCAAAATATCTTCTTTTTTTTTTTTTTCCAGACGGAGTTTCGCTCTGTTGCCCAGGCTGGTGTGCAATGGTGTGATCTCGGCTCACTGCAGCTTCCTCCTCCTGGGTTCAAGCGATTCTCCTGCCTCAGCCTTCTGAGTAGCTGGGACTACAGGCATGCGCCACCACGCCCAGCTTATTTTGTATTTTTAGTAGAGACTGGGTTTCACCATGTTGTGTCAGGCTGGTCTTGAACTCTTGACCTCAGATGATCCATCTGCCTCGTCCTCCCAAAGTGCTGGAATTACAGACGTGAGCCACCACGCACGGCTTCAAAATATTTTCAAAATATGCAAATAATAGTAGATGTACTTTTTTATTTATACATTAATGAGGCCTAGCATCAGGTCTAATAACTGTCATGATCTCAAAGAAGAGATGATTATAAACATAATAATGTGACATGAAAATAACAATATTCACAAACCAGTATCAAGTCACAGGAACCGCTAATACCACTGTGTTTTGTTGCTTATATTCATATTCAAAAGAAATGTTCAGTTGTAGTTGGAACTCAGTGAAAACAAAAATGTAATTTTTTTTTCTATCAAAGTGCACAAGTCCCTCCCTGAATTCTGCCTACCAAGTTAAGAACTCTTGCTTCAGTCCTAGTTAGCTTTGTTGATTTTATTTTTTTATCTGGTTCACCTTAGAATGCTTTGCCATTTATATGGTAACTAACTAGCCCAACATGATACACCCTTGGATGACGGCTATACCAGTGCTTGTTAAGCTCCAAGGTGTTTGGAATCACCCGGGCATCTTGTTAAAATGCAGATTCTGATTAAGTAGGTCTGGGGCGGTGCCTCAGATTCTGCACGTCTAACAAGCTCCAAGTAAGGCCAAAATAGCCACTTGAAGACCCACATGCTGGATAGCAAGGTACTGTATAACATTTAACCTTCTTTCTTCTGTAACAGGGATCAGCAAACTATGGCCTACCGATTGGCCACCTGCTTTGTGAATAAAGTTTTATTAGAACATAGCCACATTCTTATGTTTACATATTGTCTATATTTTCATGGTATGGTGGGAGAGTTGAGTCATTGTGACGGAGACCATATGGCCCACAAAGCCTTTACTTTCTGACTCCTTAAGAATAAGTTTGCCAACCTCTGCTCTGTAATATCCTATTTTCTTTGAAATTATTGGTCTCTATATTATATATTGAATTCCATTTGTGCCAATGTTCAGAATCCTCTCTATTCATAGAACACTCTTCCCTGCGTTTGTGCTTTGGGTTATGGTTCATGTTCTGTATTTCTGTGCTGTGCACTCTTTAAATTTTGAGAGCATTTCTTAAGTAGTATGAAGTTTCATAAGGATGATTCACTGTACTTTCTCCAGAAGACATCTGGCGAGTTAATATCCAGAGGAAAAGACGGCAAGACATGCTTTTGAGGCAAGGCACAGCCATAAGCAAGAAAACATTGCCCAAGGAAAAAAGCCGTGAATATAATAAGTTTGGGAAAATATCACTTCTGAGCACTGATCTTTTTTCTTCAATCCAGAGCCCTAATAACTGGAACCCTTGTGGAAAGAATTTGTACCATAATTTAGACTTGATTGGTTTTAAGAGAAACTGTACAAAAAAGCAAGATGAGTGTTATGGTTATAGGAAATTGCTTCAGCGTATAAACCATGGCAGACGACCTGATGGAGAAAAGCCCCAGCGTTGCAGTCACTGTGAGAAAGCTTTCACCCAGAGCCCAGCACTTACGTATAAACCAGCAGTAAGTGATTCTCTCGTGTACAAACGGAAGAGGGTTCCACCTACAGAAAAACCCCACGTCTGTAGTGAGTGTGGGAAAGCCTTCTGCTACAAGTCTGAATTCATTAGGCATCAGAGAAGTCACACTGGGGAGAAGCCTTATGGCTGCACTGACTGTGGGAAAGCCTTTTCACATAAGTCAACCCTCATCAAACACCAGAGAATTCACACTGGGGTAAGACCCTTTGAATGTTTTTTTTGTGGGAAAGCCTTTACCCAGAAGTCACACCGCACAGAACATCAGAGAACACACACAGGAGAGAGACCCTTTGTCTGCAGTGAATGTGGGAAATCGTTTGGTGAGAAGTCATACCTCAATGTACATCGAAAAATGCACACAGGAGAAAGACCCTATCATTGCAGAGAATGTGGAAAATCCTTCAGCCAGAAGTCATGCCTCAATAAACATTGGAGAACTCACACAGGAGAGAAGCCCTATGGGTGCAATGAATGTGGGAAAGCTTTCTACCAGAAGCCAAACCTCAGCAGACATCAGAAAATTCATGCTCGGAAGAATGCCTACAGGAATGAAAACATAATAATTGTGGGAAATACTTGAGCAAAATATCTGGTTTCATGGTATGTAGGGAATTCTTTTTTTTTTTTTTTTTTTTGAGTTGGAATCTCGCTTTGTCACCCAGGCTGGAGTGCAGTGGTGTGATCTTGGCTCACTGCAAGCTCTGCCTCCCGGGTTCACGCCATTCTCCTGCCTCAGCCTCCCGAGTAGCTGGGACTACAGGTGCCCGCCACCATGCCCGGCTAATTTTTTTTTTTTTTTGTATTTTTAGTAGAGACAGGGTTTCACCGTGTTAGCCAGGATGGTCTCAATCTCCTGACCTTGTGATCTGCCCACCTTGTCCTCCCAAAGTGCTGGGATTACAGGCGTGAGCCACCGTGCCTGGCCAGTATGCAGGGAATTTATCCTTAGGAGAAATCTTATCATTTTAATGAATTTGAACAGTGTGTTTTTTATTTTATTTATTTATTTTTTTTGAGTTGGATTCTCTGTTTCCCAGGCTGGAGTGCAATGGCACTATCTCGGCTCACTGTAATCTCTGCCTCCCAGGTTCAAGCAATTCTCCTGCCTCAGCCTCCCAAGTAGCTGGGATTACAGGCACCTGCCACCACGCCTGGCTGTTTTTTGTATTTTTAGTAGAGATGAGGTTTCACCATGTTGGTCAGGCTGGTCTCTTTGGCTAGGCTGGTCTCGAACTCCTGACCTCATGATCCGCCCCCCCTTGGCCTCCCGAAGTGTTGGGATTACAGGTGTGAGCCCATGCGCCCCACTGACAGTGTTTTATCATAATGGAAATCATGATCTAATTGTGATACAAACTTTTCTAGAAAATACTTTATAAAACATAAGCATGGTCACCCTGGCATGTAAACGTTTAAAAATGTATTAAATGGAATAACAGCAGAATACAAAATATCTGTGAAGAGACTTAAAGGCATACTCTGGTATATTCCACAGTGAGCCATACAATCATTACTATTTGTATTTTGGAGTTGTAAATGTGAAATTAACATAAAATGTGAATATCAGACACATGTCACACAACATAGAGAATGCCATTCGGAAAACTTTTCCACTTTAAATATCATCATTGTCTTTTGATGTCTTAACAATACAAAAAAATAACAACAACGACATGGCCCACTATTGTTAAAGGAACTTTATTATACCAGCTACATTTTTCCACCTTTTTGTAATACATGTAAATGGCTATAGAGGTTGTTATTGCCCTCTGCAGAAATAATAAAGCAGTGTTTTTAAATGTATTTTGATAATTTGGCCAAAAATTTTACTAAAATGTAGTTATTTATATTAAAAATGCAAGCTAAGGAATAGTTTAAGAACCTGATATTGGGTAAATGAAACACTGTAAACTATTTGACAAAATGTAGTGTCACCCTGGTATACAGTACACTGTTCATATTTTCTTAGTCTTGCTTAAAATATCTTGTAGCAAATGAGTAGCATAGATACACTATTCTAGATACACTATTCTATATACAGGTTGTATAACTCAGAAATGTTTCATGCATAGACCACTGAAGGAGAATTTCTTTTCTCTCTATCCCTCTGCAAATTAATTCAAGAATATTCATTTTTTTCATATAAATTTCCTTGCAAGTGTCCTGGACACTAAATCCCAAGGTTTTCATTATTTCAATGTTTGGACAGAAGTCTGCTTCCCTGAGTTGCTGTGTCATCCATATAAGAAAAGAAATGGCCACGTGGAATCTACGTTTTTCCGAGATTTCCCTCCATGTAAGACTGCCTGATCCAGAATGAGAAAGGAGACATAACCACAGATATTGATATGATTTTTTAAGTGATAAAAAGATACCTCATACAACTCTAATCAACATATTTTTTAAACAGATGAGGCAGATGCTTTTCTAAAAAACTTTAAGTTATGAAAACTGCAATAAGAAGTAGAAAACTTGGTAGAATAATTACCATTGAAAAAGTCAAAAAAGCTATTGAAGATCTATAATGGGAAAATGCTCCAGGCTCAGAAGAGTTCATGCTTAGTTCTATCTATCTTTTAAAGAAAGAGTAATACCAGTGTTATTTATTATATGGATATAATGCAATCCATAAACTGTACTCATTTATTTTATTAAGTGAGAATAAGTTTTAACACCAAAATCAATTACAGATAGTTGAAAAAAAGAAAACTTCTGCTGGGCGCAGTGGCTCACACCTGTAATCCCAACACTTTGGGAGGCCGAGGCAGGTGGATCATGAGGTCAGGAGTTCGAGATGGTGAAACCCCATCTCTACTAAAAATACAAAAATTAGCCGGGTGTGGTGGCGCACACCTGTAGTCCCAGCTACTTGGGAGGTTGAGGCATGAGGCAGGAGAATTGCTTGTACCCGGGAGGTAGAGGTTGCAGTGAGCCGAGATCGTGCCATCCAGCCTGGGTGACGAGCGAAACTCCGTCAAAAAAAAAAAAAAAAAAAGAAACTTCAGACCAGTCTTATGAATATAGAAGCAAAAATTATAATTAAAATACTAGCAAATAGAATTCAGCCATATACCCAAAGAGTGACATAGTAAGAGTCATCCCAAGAATGCCAAGCCAGTTCAGTAATAGGAAATACATCAATCAAATTAACAGCTTAAAGGAGAAGAATCATATGAACTCTCAACAGATACTGAGAAGGCATCTCATAGAATGTGTTAATTTACATTGTAATAGATGGTAACCACTTAAAGAGGTTTGTATTAAAAAAAATTTTTTTTAACCCAAACCCCAAAGCATATATTATGCCAAAGCCATTTTTTAAAATCAGGAATTCAATATTGTCTTAGAGATTCCAGTGAAGGCAATAAAAAGAAATGAATTGTTATAAACAGCAGAAAAGGTAAAACTATCTGTTTTTACTGATGATATGGTTGTACACCAATCATTGAAAAGACTCTATTTTTTGAGTTAACTTTTCTAAGAAGGCAGGGTACCAAAATCAAGAGCTGTTCTCCATACTGACAAGAAACACATAATTTATATGTACTTCTTTTGGAATTACACTAAATCTCAATGATTTTTTTGACAATCATTGAAAAAAATATGAAAAAATCATACCATGTATCAAAACATCACATGTACCCAATAAATATATACAATTATATATCTATAATAATTAAAAAATTTTAAAATGCCATGCTAGATACCAGAAGATAACATGAAGCCATTCTAATGAAATTAATATTGTATTGGCAAAGGAACAGGTAAATACATCCTTAGAACACAGTAGAAAATTCAGAAATAGACTTTGATATATACGAACTTTTTCATATGTGAAAAAGGTGGAATCTCAAACCACGGGAAAAGAGTAGTTTACTTCAAAAGAATTCTGGAACAAGAACCTTTTAAAGGAAGAAAATTTGGATTAACAGCACAAAATTAAATTCTGGGTAGATTTAAGACGTAAAATTTTAAAGCAACAGAATTCTTAAAATCAAAGGAGCCTTTGTGTACAATCTAGGAGTTGGGAGATATTAACTTTACCAACACAGGACACTCAGAAGCTATTTAGAAATAAGCATTTGAAGGCTGGGCACGGTGGCTCATACCTGTAATCCCAACACTTTGGGAGGCCAAGGCAGGCGGATCACCTGAGGTTAGGGGTTGAAGACTAGTCTGGTCAACATGATGAAACCCTGTCTCCACTAAAAATACAAAAATTAGCTGGGTGTGGTGGCGCATGCCTGTAGTTCCAGCTACTTGGGAGGCTGAGGCAGGAGAATCACTTGAACCTGGAAGGCAGGGGTTTTGGTGAGCTGAGATTGCGCCACTGCACTCCAGCCTGGGCAACAGAGCAAGACTCCATCTCAGAAAAAAAGAAAAGAAAAAAAAAGGAAATAAACATTTGACTACGTAGAATCTTTTGGTACAATCTTTTGGGTGACAAAAGATGCCATCAGCAAACTCAAGAGATAATAGATTGTGGGGAAATATTTGTAAAGCTGATCAGAGAGAAGGCATTCATCAAATGGACAGGAAAAAAACCCAATAGCAAAACGTGGCAAAGAATATGAGGTGACAATTGTGAGAAGAGCAAATCTAAGTGGCCGATGGACCTGTCCAAAAATGTTTATCCTCAGTAGTCATTGGGGGATGCAGATTTAAAGTTAAAATCAAATAACACTGTGTAACAGCATTTTTAGCTATCAGAACAAAAGATGTTACACAGTGCTGGTGGAGAAATACATTTTGAAAAACAATGCAAATTACTGTTTTGGAAAGAAATCTGGTAATATTTAGGCTGGGTGCGGTGGCTCACACCTGTAATCCTAGCACTTTGGGAGGCCAAGGCAGGCAAATTGTCTGAGGTCGGGAGTTCGAGAACAGCCTGGCCAGCATGGTGAAACCCCGTCTCTACTAAAAATACAAAACTTAGCCGGGCATGGTGGCAGGCACCTGTAATCCCAGCTACTCGCGGGGCTGAGGCAGGAGAATCACTTGAACCCGGGAGGCAGAGGTTGCAGTGAGCTGAGATCGTGCCACTGCACTCCAACCTGGGCAACAGCAAAAAAATTCCATCTTGAAAAGAAAAGAAATCTGTTAATATTATTAAAATACTTATGTCACTTTGGAGAATCTTCCCTTAGAAGTAAAAGGCCCAATACATAAAAGACAGATGAACATGTGAACATGGACATTTATTGTAAAATTGTTCTTAATGGCAAAAAAACCCCCCAAAACCAAAGCAAACACTAGAATCAAAGTAAATACCCATCAATTGGGAAGTTGTAGAAAGGAAAAAACTATAGTATATCCATTCCATAGAATGTTAATATAGCCATTAAGGTGGACAAATTAAAACTATGCTAGTGGACTTGAGTGGAATTCCACAATGTTCTCTTGAGTGAAAAATGCAAGGTAGGTATTAAGTGTGTTAAATAGGACTCCATTTTTGTAAATCATTAACAAAATGTCTCCAGGTGTTTATCAGCAATAAGCGGTACCTATGTATGTTTATTTGATTTTATGTGCATGAAGAAAAGTATAGAAGAGTATGCATTGACTTGGAGGGAGGTGGGCAATGCAGGTAGGTTATGGGGGAGTCAGGGGTGTAGGGAAAAGGAAAACCAAAAAAGAAAAATAAATGACTGAATCACGTGTGATACCACAAATGTGTGAGTTAGTAAATTTGGCAAGGGATGGGGGAGCTGGAATTTCGCTAATTTGTGGGAATGTTCATAGTATATATTGTTAAAAGGGAAAATTTCATAATAATGTATATCATTCTATTTTTTAAAAAAGTAAAAACTCCTGTGTGTGTATATATGCATGTGGATGTTTATATGAACATAGAAAAGTGTAGAAAAATACACACGAAGGTGTTAACATTCATTGGTTACCTTGGTGGAGAAGGGTAATAAGTTGTCTGAATACCTTTGCATTGTCTTGTTCACATATGTTGCTTTTGTAATTTGAAAAACAAAATAAAGGGGGAAAACATTTCAAACTGAATGAAGCCTTGAAAACGTTTCCATTTTCTGACAAGATGGCACCCTGGCTTGGTCTAGGGTTGAGGTTAGAGTTATGGAAATGACATCTTGTCACCTTTGCTGCATTCTATTAGAAACAAGTCATAGGTCCCAGCCATACTCAAAGAGAAGGAAATATACATGAGAGTAATTTCCCTCTCCAGACTACCAGGCAGCAGAGATCATTGGGGGCCATCTTGGAGTCTACCCACCTCATCAGGGAAAGACTTATTTGAAAGTAGGGAGGAGTGAGGATGGCAACTGTGTTGGAACAGTAATTTAAGTAAGCCACATACTTGCTGCTGGTCACCATGAGTGCACAGATTCTAGATGTGCTTGCTGGTAGTTCTCCACTAAACAGAAGTATTCATTTATCCACAAGTATATACTGAGTGCTTACTATGAACTGGACACTGTTCTAGGATCCGGGGGTAAAGCAGTAAACAGAAAGAGAAATGTTGGTAATTGTCAGGAAGCAAAATGAAATAGGAGAGGAGTTAAATTTTAGATGCAGTAACCAGGAAAGCCCTCAAAATGATCTCTGCATAAAGACCTAAAGGGAATGAGAGATGTAATAATGCAACTGTCTAGAAAATTGTTTTCCAGGCAGAGGGAACAGCAAATGCAAAAATGCAAACACCCTAAGGGAATGTGTCTGGAGCGTTGGAGACCAGAAAGGAAGGTGTATTCTTGTTGAATAACAAATTGCCCCCCAAACTTAGTGACCTAAAACAACAATAAACATCTCACATGCTGTCTATGGGTCAGGAATTTTGAAAATGCCATTGGATTCACACTCCCCTTAGCTGTGCTGCTTCCCTCTCACTCTGCCCTTCCCAAGTCTTTGTCCAAGCTATCTCTCTTTCCAGACCAGCACACAGAAGGGCCAGTGCCATTTGCGCTTTTGTGAAGGAAGGAGTCCCTTCTGCCATGGCCTTTGTGCATTCCTTCACCCAGCAGTGGAATCTAAGCTGTTTAGCACCTTCTCCAAAATACTGGCGCCCAATATACCCTACCATTCACCAATGAGAGCAGGTTGCAGACCACTACTGTCTTTCTTTTCTTTTTTTTTTTTTTGAGACGGAGTCTCACTCTGTTGCCCAGGCTGGAGTGCAGTGGCGCGATCTCGGCTCACTGCAAACTCCACCTCCCGGGTTTCAGCGATTCTTCTGCCTCGGCCTCCCAAAGTGCTGGGATTACAGGTGTGAGCCACCACACCTGGCTAATTTTTGTATTTTTAGTAAAGATGGGGTTTCACCATGTTGGTCAGGCTGGTCTTGAACTCCTGACCTCAAGCAATTCACCTGCCTCGGCCTCCCAAAGTGCTGGAATTAGATGTGTGAGCCCCCACGCCCGGCCTACTGTTTTTCTTATGACTAGCACTGTATTGATGGAGACGAGATGCGGGCAGCGGTTTCCTGCAGAAGTGACAGCCTCAGAGTGGGGTTCCCCCAGAAAGGAGGGTAGCAAGTCAGTGTCAACTGTGTATCCCTACCTAGAACAACCAAAACCTTGGGGTCAGAAAAAGATAGTCTGGGGGTATTGTAGGACACGTCTTTGAAAATGGTCGTCCCCAGGGAGAAACAGCTAAATGGGTGCAGCTACCTGGTTTCACCGCATAGACGCAATTACTCAGCATCTCACACTATAATGGGGCGCCCTGGGCATTTAGCTACACAGCGGAAAGCCGCACCTGAGTGTGTGTGGCAGCCTTGGGGCGGGGTGGAGAGCGTTGTAGCAGCGGCCCTGCCACTACAGAAGGAGAGATCTCCTTTGAGAAAACCATGGCAATGTGTAGTCTTGTGGAGAGATGGGGCTTAGGAATTGGATCCAATTGACTGAAAATGGCAAGTGGGTGGCAGGAATCGGGTTTAGGAATTGGGGGAGCAGAATCAGTTCTGGGATGTAGTGATAAAGAGGTCCAAGGAATGATTGCATGCAGATACTTGGTTTTCAATGATTCAGGGGTCCAGAGAAGGCTATGATTGATACGGTGTCCCAGTGGGTCAGGTATCCGAGGTCTTAGAATTTGGGAGAGTGGTAGTCTCTGGGACATGGGATGTGGGGAGTCTAAGGAGTCAATAAGGGATCTAAAGGTTGGTGATAGGTGACTTTTTTATTGTGGTAAAATACACAAATAATAAAATTTACCATTTAAATCACTTTAAAGTGTATAATTCAGTGACATTTAGTACATTTACAGTGTTGTGCAACCATCACTACAATCTAGTTCCAGAAATTTTTCATCACCCCAAAAAGAAACCCTGTATCCATTAAGCAGTCACTTTCTATTCTTCCCACCCCTTCCCCAAACTCCTGGCATCCACTAATCTGCTTACTGTCTCTAGTCTCTAATGATTTACCTATTCTAGATATTTCATATAAATAGAATTACACAGTATATAGCATATTAACATAATGTCCTCAGAGTTCCTTCATGTTGTAACATGCCTCAGTACTTCATTCCTTTTTATGGCTGAATAGTATTCCATTGCATGGGTAATACCATCAGTTTGTGGACATTTGAGTTGTTGCCAATCAGAGGATTATCTGAGTATTGTGAAATGTACTGCTATGAACATTCTTGTACAAGTTTATGTTTAAACACCTTATTCAGTTATTTTGGGTGTACACCTAGAAGTGAAATTGCTGGATTATATGGTAATTCTATGATTAACTTATTAAGAAATAACCAAACTGTGTTTATTTTTTTTTACAGTGGCTGTACCTTTTTATATTCCAACCAGTAATACACAAGGGTTCCAGTTTCTTCACAACCTCGCCATCCATTTGTTATAATCATGTGCCACATAATGATGTTTTGGTCAATGAGGGACCACATATACCGTAGTGGTCCCATAAGATTATAGCAGAGCTGAAAATTTTCTTTTTATAAAATTGTATTTATTATTATTATTTTTTTCTTCCAACTTTTATGGAGCTGAAAAGTTTATACTGCCTAATGACATTTTGATGATCCTGGCACTGTGTGTACCTACCCTAATGTGTTTGTGTCTTAGTTTTTAACAAAAAAGTTTTTAAGAAATAAAAAATTTCTGGAGGCTGAGGCAAGAGAATTGCTTGATCTGCCCTATTAATTGCAATTTTCACAGTTAACTAGTATATTTTTATTTAAATAATAGTACCTGGGAAGCGGAGGTTGCAGTGAGTTAAGATCACGCCACTGCACTCCAGCCTGGGTGAGAGAGCAAGACTCTGTCTCAAAATACAATAAAATTAAATTAAAATTAAAAAATTAAAAAAAAGTTTAAGTAGAAGATTATAGAATAAGGATATAAAGAATATTTGTGTACAGGTATACAATGTGTTTGTTTGAAGCTAATTTATTACAAGAGAGTCAAAACATTTTTAAAAATTAAAAGGTTTATAAAGTAAAGAAGTTATAGTAAGCTAAGGTTAATTTATTACCGACAAAAAAATTCAGATAAATTTAGGGTAGCCTAAGCATACAGTACATATAAAGTCTACAGTAGTATACAGTACTGTCCTAGCCTTCACATTCACTCACCGCTCAGTGACTGACTCACCTGGAGTAACTTCCAGTCTTGCAAGCTCCATTCACGGTAAGTGCCGTATACAGGTATGTGATTTCTTATCTTTTATACCATATTTTTACTGTACTCTTTCTGTGTTTAGACATGTTTAGATACACGAATACCATTGAGTATAACTGTCCACAGTATCCAGGCAATTTGGATTTGTAGCCTCGAAGTGATAGGCTGTACCATCAGGCTACATCATCTAGGTTTGTGTATGTACACTCTATAATGTTCACATAATGATGAGGTCACCTAACCATGCATTACTCAGAAAGTATCCACAGAATTACCCAATGCATGACCATAGTTACATTCTGCTTTTTAAAAATCTTAAATTAGGCTGGATGTGGTGGCTCACGCCTGTCATCCCAACACTTTGAGACGCCAAGGCAGGCAGATCACTTGAGCCCAGGAGTTTGAGACCAGCCTGGGCAACATGGCAAAACCCTATCCCAACAAAAAAATACAAAAAATTAGCTGGGTGTGGTGATGCACACCGATGGTCCCAGATACTCAGGAGTCTGAGGCAGGAGGATTATCTGAGCCTGGAGAGGTGGAGGCTGCAGTGAACCATAATTGCACCACAGCACTCCAGCCTGTGTGACAGAATGAGACTCTGTCTTGAAAAAAAATCTTAAATTTATGTATCTTAAGAATATACATTAATATAGAGTTTAAATATCAAATAAAGAGGGTTTTTTAAAGTTGAAACAATGTATTAGAGGATAAATAACCATAAAATATTTGTTTAAATTTGAAGGATTTGTTTAATCTGCCCTATTAATTGCAATTTTCACAGTTAACTAGTTCTATTTTTTATTTAAATAATATTATGTATGTAACAGAATAGTAAAGATGTAAAGTGTCGATGCTGTTTTACAACAGCAGAAACTGGAACACATGCAGTCTCATGATTGTCCTACTCTTTTGCCAGATCATTGCATTGTCTGCCCAGGCACCCCTCATGCCATCTCTCTCCATCCCTTTTCTTAACTTTTCATTTTCCTTGTCTTTTCATGACAGCATTTATCAATGTCTGAAAGTAGAATGTTGTTGACTCTCTCTTCAACTAGAACATAAGCTATGAGCGGCCCAGCCTTTGTCCCACACACTGTAGTGTGCCCCACTTCTAGGAAAGTGTCCAGCACACAGTAGGAACTCACTCAGCATTTCTTGAATGAATTAAGTGAAGTGATGCATACAGGCCACATTCTGAGCTGCTGGAGGAGCCAGTAGTTGATTACCAAACTCTAGTCCTTTATCTTGGTGTCCTGACTGATGCAGTCAGTTTGTAGGCAGATAGCTGGTGGGGTTTAGTAGTATGGCGTAGAATAAAGGGATATGTAGTTGGGACACTGTCCACATTATCTGCCCCCATGAAAAGCTAGTTCCAGGTGGTGCCATCTCTGCCCCACACCGGGCTTGTCTTAGTCCTCGTTCCCGCCTTTTCCAGAGAGCAGTGCTGAGAAGCAGGAGCCCCTGAGCTGGGAGACGCAGAAAGAGCCCTGGGAGGCCCAGATCGAAGGGAGGCAGTCAGCTCATGGAGCCGAGGAATGTTCTGCTGACACCCAGCCCGAGGGTATCCGGTATGTTTCTGTGCACCAGCGACCCCTCCACACCTCACCAGATTGGTTCCCCAGCCCCGTGGGACCCGATTCCGGGTCAATTCCAATTTGATTCCAATCCAGAATCAAATCAGAAGAGCAATCCCGAGTGCCTACCTCACGGTCTGAGGCACCTCCTCCTACACCCGGACCCAAACACGAGGTCGGCTCAAGGAGGCACTGAGGTCACGACAGTCAGGGTCCTGCGCTGCTCGTCGCATGCAGTCTCCTTCCCCGAACCGCCGCCTGCACGGCCTCTACTGTTTTCCTATTTGGCTGTAGCCTGAGAGCCCTGACAATGCGGCCCACAAACCGGGAACGCGAAAGTGCATGTACCAGGCGCTAGCGCTGAGGGGGGGCTCGCGTCACAGTAACCGCCACCGTTGCCGGCGGACTGGCCCCAGCGGCTTGGTGGAGCAGGAGCCGTCTGTGGCAGTGCGTCCCCTTTCCGCGGGATCGTCGCCATGGTCCTGCGATCCTAGGAGTCGGGCAGGGCCCAACCTGCCTGAAGAAACCTCAAGCGGAGAGTCAAGGAAGCACCATGTGATCCCTAAGGATCCCAAAGATGCGTCCGGCATGCGTGGGCGGTGTGAGGGTGCGTCTCCCTGACAGCTGACCCCGCTGGGATTTCGAGGTACGGCCTGCCTGTGTTCCCGGGGCGCTCTCTTCCCGGAGGGGTTTCCTGGCAGAGAGGAGAACCGCGCAGCCTCAGGAGCTGCCTGGCTGTGTGTGTTTCTGCGCGAGTGTTGGATGTCTCCGTGTGTCTTTTTGTGCGAGTGTGTGTGTGGTGTCCGGTGAAAGGAATGTGGCTTGTGCAGTGAAGCGCGGTTTCTCTGTAGTCCGCCTACCCTCTGATGCGCCCCTCTATTTGGCCGGGCCTGGGTTGCAGGGCCAAGCGTTCTTTGTTTTGCTCTTGGTTCCTAAAGCCTCGGTGAAGTGGGGGGCTGGCTGCGACCCGCAAGCGTCCAAATCACCTCCCCTCCCAAGTCGCCCACTCTTCCAGAAAGAAGACCAGCACATGACAACCAAGAACAAATTCCTCCCCGGGCCCATGGTCCTGCGGCACACCCAAGGCTGGACGGACCCTAGCCGTCCTGTCCTCAGGACCCCCTTGAGCCCACTTCTAATTCGGTGGCTGGCGGAGTCGGAGCTTCAGGACCTGAGGCGGGCACTCCTTCATCCTCTTCAGATTTCATTCTGGATTAAAGGATGTGTGCAGAAAAAAGGTCAGATGGGGGTGAGGATACAATCCGCTGAGGTGTGGAGGAGGTCCAGCACCTTCACCTGCAGAACAGGTGCAGACAGATGTCAAAGAAACTTTCCAACGCCATCCCCTTTTCCTCTTCACTGTACAACCTGTCCACACCATGGCGCTGTGCTGGCGACAGAAGACACGAGTGTTCGGAGAACCTTTGGACCGAAGACTGTCGCCTTTCTGGCCAGGTCCCCTGTTGGACCCTGGTTCCCCGAGGCACATGGGAGTGGGATGGGTTGATCCTGCCTGGGCTGCGGCCTCTACTCTGTTCTCCCTCTTTTCTTGCCTTCCCTGATTCTCGTCGGCCCAGGTTTTCCTTGGTCTGGCTCACAGTTCTCCAGAACGTCCTCCACAGCAAATGTTTCTCAGTTCGTCCAGGACCACCTTGGCGGGGATGTATGTGATGAGTGTTTCCTTCTCAACACTCACATTTCTTAATGACTGGGTAGCTGTGATGCTCTTGGAACCGTGGGTGCCCGTAGCTTCCCCCAATAAGGAAACTCCTGGTCTCCCTATTGCATCAGCTGGCCTTTGCCTTCTAATCGTGGCTATGTTTCATCTCATCTGCTGGTGTTTTCTCATTGTTGAGGGGTCTCCCATTGCTCTGTTCCTGGCTGGGACTGCCTCTCAGCACTGCACCTTTTGGCTGCCAGGGATTTCACGAAGCAAAAGGGACTGGGGGTTAGCTGGGTGTAGGTTCGGTGGTGGGTTGTAATCCCGGTGTGGGAGCTGGGGTGATTTGCACTTTGCAGGATCCTTTTGGCTCCTCTGGCAGGAATCCCTGGACGAGGCTTGGACTCCGGCACAGGTCCTCCTATGTTTCCAGGTGTGCTTTGCTTGTGCTTCGCTTTCTTGGGGGGATCCTCAGTGGCCCTCGCCAGCATGCTTGGATATCCCTTTTGGGCTTGGATTCACCCCAGAAGGCCTCTGAGACACTCTCTGCACCTTATCTGCCCCCATGGGATGCCAGTTTTAGGTGTTGCCACTTCTGCTTCACATCGGGCTTGACTTTGTCCTTGTGCCTTTTCCGGACAGCAATGCTGAGAAGCCCAAGGCCCTGGTCTTGGAGACCAGGACAGGGCCCTGGGAGGCCCAGGTCGAAAGGGGGCCAGTCAGCTCATGGGGCGAGGGAATGTCCTGCTCACACCCTCCACTGGGGTCTCAGGTATGTTTTCCTACCCCAGCGACCCCTCAACTCCTCACCAGATTGGATCCCCAGCCCCACGGGACCCGATTCCTGCCCACACCCTCCAATCTGGAATCAAATCAGAGAGCAGTCCCGAGTGCCCACCTCAAGGTCTGAAGCGCCTCCTCCTCCACCCAGACCCGTACACGAAGTGGGCTGAAGGAGGCACTAAGATCAGCACTATCAAGGTCCTGCGCTGCTGGTCGCACGCAGCCTCCTTCCCTGGGCCGCAGCCGGCACGGCCTCCACCGTTTTCCTACGGGCCCTGAGAGCCCTGACGTTGCGGCAGCGCCAGCCGGGCACGCGAATGCGCATGCGCCAGGCGCGCGTCACCAGGCGCGACGGCTGAGCCGGTGCTCGCGTCACAGTGACGGCCACCGTTTCCTGGGGACGGGCCCTAGCGGCTTGGCGGAGCTGGGGCCCTCCCTGGCAGTGCGTCGGCGATGGGCTATGGCCCCCTCCTCTCCGGGGGATCGTCGCCTTGGTCCCCCGACCCTAGGAGTCGGGCAGGGCCGAACCAGGCTAAAGAAACGTCCAGCGTAGCTTCAAGGATGCACCGCGTGATCCCTATCGGATCTCCCCGATGCGTCAAGCCTGCCTAGACGGTGTTGAGAGCGCGTCTCCTTGAATTTTGTCCCGCCTGGGATTGCAAGGTAGGTACCACCTGCCTGTGTGTACCGGGGCTGCTGTCTCCCGGGAGGGGCTTCCTGACAGCAGAACCAAGCAGCCTCAGGAGCTGCCTGGCTGTGTGTGTTTCTGTGCGAGTGTTGCATATCTCTGTGTGTGTTTCTGTGCAAGTGTTGCATGTCTATGTGTGTTTCTCTGTGTGAGCGTGTGTGGTGTCTGGTGAAAGGAATATGTCTCGTGAGGTGGAGAGCTGTTTCTCTGTAGTCCGCCTGCTCTCTTATGCGCCCTCTTGTGGTCCCAAGTGTGCTTTTCTTGTTTTTCGCTTTCTTGGGGGTCACTGATTTCAGCTCTAAGCTTAATTCCTTTTCTGAGTCTCACCTGTTTCTTTAAGTGGGAACTTAAATCATTGATAGGTATTTAAAAGCATACATTTCCCTCAAAGTGCTGCTTTAGTTGCATTCCACAAAATTTTATATGCTGTTATTTTTGACTCCAAATAGGTAATTTTTTACTTGTCCCATAGTTTACTTAAATGTGTGTTGCTTAATTTGCAAACATTTTTGAATTTTGACATTAATTTCTGGCTTAATTCTACTGTGGTTAGAAAACAGATTTTCTGATTTCAATCCTTTTCAATATATTGACAATTTATGGCTCAGAATATAAACAAGCTTGCTGAATGTTCTTTGTATAAGTGAAAACACTGCTGCTGCTCTTAGGTGGACTGTTCTGTAAGTATCAATTACAACAAGTTGGCTATTAGCACCGTTCAGGTATCTTATATCTTTATAGATTTTCTATATACTTTTAAATATTAATGAGAGAACAGTATTAAAATCTCAAAATATAATTCTGAGTTCACTATTTTTATTTCTAGCAGTTTTTAATTAATGTATTGTTTAGTTCTGGTACTAGGCACAAGTATTTGTATGATTGCTTTGTCTTCTTGGTCAATACACTTCTATAGTACTATAAAATATGCCTTTTTAGAATAAATCCCTGGTAATATTCTTTGTTTCAAAGACAATTTGTTGTGAGGGCTGGGTGCAGTGGGTCATGCCTGTAATCCTAGCACTCTGGAAGGCTGAGGTGGTGGGATCATTTGGAGTCAGGAGTTTGAGACCAGCCTAGCCAAAATGGTGAAACCCCATCTCTACCAAAAATACAAAATTAGCCAAGTGTGGTGGCGTGCGCCTGTAGTTCCAGCTACTCGGGAGGGCGAGGCAGGACAATCGCTTGAACTTGGGAGGCAGAGGTTGCAGTGAGCCGAGATGGCACCACTGCACTCCAGCCTGGGCGACAGGGTGAGACTCTGTCTTGAACAAAAAAAGACAATTTGTTTTATATGCACATAGCCATTTTGGTATAGTGTTTGCATGGTGTTTTTTTTTTTTTTTAACTTTTAACCTATTTGAGTTGGTATATACTTTTGACTTTTTAACCTGAGTCTTCATATTTTAATCTTTTTTTATATAACCTAACATCATTTTTTTTTTTTTTTTTGAGACAGTCTCGTCTTTGTCACCTAGGCTGGAGTGGAGTGGCATGATCTCGGCTCACTACAACCTCCGCCTCCTGGGTTCAAGTGATTCTCCTGCCTCAGCCTCCTGAGTAGCTGGGTTACAGGCGCCCGCCACCACGCCTGGCTAATTTTTGTATTTTTAGTAGAGACAGGGTTTCACCATGTTGGTCAGGCTGGTCTCAAATTCCTGACTTCAGGTGATCCGCCCACCTTGGCCTCCCAAAGTGTAGGATTACAGGCATCAGCCACCACGCCCAGCTTTCTTCTGTGTTTTTTTACTGAAGTATTTAGGCCATTAACATTGTTTGTAACTATTGATATATTTGGGTTTGTAACAATCATCTTGCTCTTTATTCTGTTTCTCTTATCTATCCTTCATTCTTTTTCTAATTTTATGCCTATTTTTGTATTTATTTTTATTATATTCTATTTTTTTTCTACTACTGGCTTATTGATTATGGCACTTTTTAGAATTTTGAGTGCTTTTTTTTCCTAGAGGCTTTCAACGTTCATTTTTAGCTTTCATTGTCTAGTTTTATATATCATACCCTATCATATATTTTGTTGGGATCTCACACAAATAATACTTCCACCTTCTCACCTTTTGAGCTATTTTCATATTTTAATTGCCACAAATATTACCATCCCTATAATACATTATTGATTTTGCATTAAAAACTGAATTACTTTTTCGAGAGAATATGAGGAAAACAATATTTATTCATATTTAACTTTTCTGTTAATTTCCATTCCTATGTATGAATCCACGTTTCCATCTACATATGTTGGTGAATTCTCTTACCGTTCATTTCTTTTTTCATTTGAAACTATTATTTTAGGCTCAGGGAGTACACATGCAGGTTTGTTACACTGGCAAACTGCATATCCCTGGGGTTTGGTGTACAAATGATTTTGCCACCAACGTAGTGAGCATAGTAGCTGACAGTTTTTTGATCCTCACATTCCTTCCACCCTCCACTCTCAAGCAGGCCCTGGTGTTTATTGTTCCCATCTTTGTGTCCATGTGTACTCAATGTTTAGCTTCTACTTATAAGTGAGAACATAACAGTATTTGGGTTTCTGATCCTGCATGCATTCACTTAAAGGCCTGCAGCTGTGCCCATGTTGTTGCAAAGAACACAATTTCTTTTTTCCCTGCGGCTTTAGCTTTCATTTGTTTACAAAAGTTTCCACTTTTTTCATATTATTACCAAGTGCAGAAATACCAGATAGAGTTTCCTCCCTATTCCTGTCTCTGCTAGCTTGTATAGATGCTCACAAGAAGTTTATGAATCTTGTTACTTTTGTCCCCATGTATGTATCTTTTTTCCATCAGGCTGTTCTCAAGATTTTCCTTTACCACTAGTTTTCAGCGATTTGTGTTGTGTTTAGCCTTGAATTACTTGAGCTTCTTAGATCTGTGGCTGATAGATTCCAAAAATTTTAGAGTATTTTCAACCATTATTTTTTAATATTTTTTCTGCCTTCTCCCCGCTTCTCAGACTCACATTTACATGTATCTTTATATTTTCCCACAGATCACTGAGACTCTCTTACAGTGTTTTTCCCTTTGTGCTTCATTTTTCTTGGTATGTTCTCAAATTCAGATTTTTTTCTCCCGAAAACTGGTGTTTAATCTCCAATACATTTTCTTTTCAGATATTTTTTCTTTTCCAGAAGTCCCACTTTGTTCTTTTATCTTCCATTTCTCTGTGTACATGCTTTAAAAAAAATCTTCAGGATGCTGTAGTTTCTTTAATATTGTTATGCTAATATCATGTCCCCTGCCACTTGCATCTCGGCTGATATTTTTTCCTGTTTGGGTCACATTTTCCTGCTTCTTTATATATAGACACTGGGCATTGTAAAATTTACAGTTAAGTGGTAGATATTGTTACACTAAGTGCTGAACTTCATTCTGCAGGCAAATACTTGTGAATTGGCTTGATCTTTCTGAATTCTTTAAAAAGCAGTTTATAGAAGAGCTGAAGTCTTTACTTTAGAGATAGTTTAGCTCTGCTCCTAATGTGAGATCTTTCTGGGATTTCCACTGAATAGTGTGGGTGATCATTGGTCAGAATTAGAACCTTTCTTCGCCACATGTGAACTTGGGGCAGTTTCCAACTTGCAGCTCCCTGACTGCATTTAGTGCCCAGTCAGGTGTAGGAACTGCACTCTACACATGTACTACTTAATATTTTCAAAAGACACTAGAAAATCCCTGTGCACATTTCAGAAAATCTTTTCTGTATATCTCCTTCCTCTCTGGAACTCTGCCCTGCACCAGCCAGCATGGTCTCTATTATCTTCTTAACACAGTTAAGTTCATGTTGTTTGGGATCAGCTTTCTCATTATCCAGAATGTGTCTCCAAGTAGAAAGTTTGTGTGACTATTGCACTTCACTTTTTAAATATATATATAATATATATATTATATTTATAATATATAATATATATTATATATTATATATATTATATCTATATAGTGTTTCACTCTGTCACCCAGGCTGTAATGCAGTGGCATGATCACAGCTCACTGCAACCTTGACCTCCCTAAATTCAGGTGATCCTCCCACCTCATTCTCCCAAGTAGTTGAGAATACAGGCATGCACCACCACACCTGGCTAATTTTTGTATTGTTTATAGAAATGAGTTTTCACTAACTTGCCAAGGCTGCTCTCAAACTCCAGTGCTCCAGTGATTGCCTTGGCCTCCCAAAATGCGGGGAATATAGGCATGAGCCACCACACCTGGCCCACATGATTCTCTTCTGTCAGGGATCACAGTCCTTATACAAACCAATTATTCCATCATGGCTCCAACAGAAGCTCATGTTTTTTGACACTGTTGATGTCACTGGAAAGAAACACTCACACATTATTGGTGAGAATGTAAATTGACATTTTCAAAAGTAATTGGGCATAATCTATTAAAATTTAAAATGCACACATACTTTTGACTTGGCAGTATAATCAGTTGTAATATAGTCTATATAAATAAAATCCAAGAATAAGATATTTATTGCACTAGTTTGCAGAAATAGAAAACTCAGCCTGAATGCTCAGCTTATGGGGAATGGATAGAGTATATCATGGCATTGCTGTTACTAGGTTGCTACATGTAATTCTGCAGGCATTTTGAAAAAGAAAAGCAAGGTGCACAAGACAAATACCAACAAAATGTAATGTACAGACCTTATTTAAATCTGGACTCAAACCAACTATTATTGTGAAAGGTTGACTTATCTGTTCAAGATACATACTGAACATATGTGGGGGAAAAGGTATATAGCATACTGGTTGTCTTTAATATAACCCAGTGAAAACTTATTGAGAGATTAAACAAGAAAGGCAAAAATACGGTGATTATTAAAGAGGTTATGGGTACACTGTACTATTTTATTTTTGCCCATGTTTAAACTTTTCTAAAGTTAAAACAAATTAAAGTGACAGATATATTTGCAGTTATCCTATTATAGTATACTGTTACCAGACTGAAATGAGGCCCATACTTGAGCACAGAAGAAAACATCAAAAAATAAACACCAAAGTTTTAACAGCAGATGAGTGCAATACAATGAAGGTGGTTTTAAAAATTTTTTTTTAGCTGGGCGTGGTGGCTCACACCTATAATCCCAGCACTTAGGGAGGCCAAGGCAAGTGGATCACTTGAGGCCAGGAGTTTGAGACCAGCCTGGTCAACATGGCAAAACCTCGTCTCTACCAAAAAATACAAAAATTAGCTGGGCATGGTGGCAGGCGCCTGTAATACTAGCTACTCAGGAGGCTGAGGCACAAGAATTGCTTGAACCCAGGAGGCAGAGATTGCAGTCAGCTGAGATTGTGCCATTGCACTCCAGCCTGGGTGACAGAATGAGGCTCTGTCTCAAAACCAAAAAATAAAAATATAAATAAAAATGAATTTTACGATATTTCTTTGGTATAGGATAAACTTCGTATGTAATTTTGTAAGATAAATGTAATGATTTTTTTTTAAGATAGAGTCTTGCTCTGTTGCCCAGGCTGGAGTGCAGTGGCATGACTTGGCTCACTGCAACCTCTACCTCCTGGGTTCAAAATAAACATAAGTGCTGAAAGAGTTAACAGTTATTAAGTTTCTCCTTTTAAACAATCTTGTAACAACAGAAAAAGCCTTGGTCAGGTATGGGGGTTCATGTCTGTAACTGCAGTACTTTAGGAGGCCAAGGCAGGAGGATCACTTGAAGCCCGGGATTTGAGACCAGCCTGGGCAACAAAATAAGACCTTGTCTCTACAAAAAAAAAAAGAAAGAAAGAAAAAGAAAATTTAAATTATCCAGGTGTGGTGGTGCACACCTATAGTCCCAGCTACTTGGAAGGTTGAAGCAGGAGGATCACTTGAGCCCAGGAGTTTGATGCTGCAATGAGCCATGCCACGGCACTCCGGCCTGGGTGACAGAGAGCTCACCTCTAAACAAAAAAAGACAAAACCCTTATAAAATTGATCTAGACAATGATGGAGTGTAGAGGATTGTAAAAACCTTAGCTACAGAAATTGTTCCTCTCTAGTGTAGTCCATGATTGAAGAACAGAAAAGCACTATATCATCCATAAAATTTAAATAACTGACATAATGCTTAAAATTTCCCCTTACCATCATTCTTTATGGTTAAAAAGAAATTCTGAAAAGTGTGTTCACAAGCCAAAGATACTAATAAGCATACTAAAGAGAAATGATTAATGGTCAGGACTGGGAAACAATGGGTTAAACAAAAGATAGTATTTTCTTTACTGCAGGTCTTCTCAACCTTTTAATTTGGTTTGCTCAAAGTGGAATTCCCAATGCCAGTAAGGAAATTTGGTTATGCACTTGTATCATATGCAATGAGGTAGAACCCTCTCTATGTATTTTGGGAATTATTTCTTGAACATATTTTTGAAAAGTCTGGCTCAAGATATTGTCTGCAAATGGCAGTTAATATGCAAGTATGTTTGATGGTAGAAGGGCACCTAACAGTCTACTGACATTTCACTTTTCCTTTAAATTTATAATTTTGCAATTATGTTAATCTTTCAATTGTTAATGACTGAACAATGAAGGCATAACTTATCCAATCTGAGCAAAATGTACTTTAGAGATGAAATGCATGAGTGTTGTGGCATCATGGTGGTTACACTGATTATTCAGAGTTCTAATGATTCTCAGTTACCACTTTTTTTTTGACAATAGTTTGTAAAACAGAGAATTAACATTTAGATTATAATCACACACTATATACAATCAGTGGTTTCCAGAGTGATGACAATTCGGTGGGCTGCAATGTTCATTTAAGATAATGTAGGCCAGGTGTGGTGGCTCATGCCTATAATACCAGCACTTCAGGAGGCTGAGGTGGAAAGATCACCTGAGGTCAGGAGTTTGAGAGCAGCCTGACCAACATGGAGAAACCCTGTCTCTACTAAAAACACAAAATTAGCCAGGCGTGGTGGCACGCACCTGTAATCCCAGCTACTTGGGAGGCCGAGGCCGGGGAATTGCTTGAACCCTGGGGTGGAGGTTGGAGTGAGCCAAGATTGCACCACTGCACTCCAGCCTGAGCAACAAGAGCGAAACTCCATTTTTTTTTGTTTGAAACGGAAAAAGATAATGTATTAGAAGACAAGAGATAACACTGCATATAGAAAAGGTATTTCTTGGTAACATTTGTTTTTCTATGAATAGCTTTGTATACAGTAACTCAGTTTTGAGGTCTTGAGTTCTGTGCACCAGATGCTTGGAATCATAGAAGAACTGTAGGCATTGATTGCTGCTCCAATATATTATTCTCACTCACCTTCACTCACTGAACACCATTAACCTCTTCTCACCATCATCAATTTCTGACCATCAGCCCTCATTCAACAACATTCTAAAGTTCAAATTATTTAAAGCTGTTTTTATCTGTCGTTTGCGTCCATTATGTACTAACATATTACATTTATTGTCACTATAGTATCTGTTCCTTAAAGCATAGAAGGAAAGCATAATTCATGTATTATATTTTTCAAAATCACTGCATGCACAAACATATCTGGTAATTAACTGTTTTTTTTTTTAAGTATGCATCAGTTTTCATTTTTTCTTTTTATTATTATACTTTAGGTTTTAGGGTACATGTGCACAGTGTGCAGGTTTGTTACATATGTATCCATGTGCCATGTTGATTTCCTGCACCCATTAACTCGTCATTTAGCATTAGGTATATCTCCTAATGCTGTCCCTTCCCTCTCGCCCAACCCCACAACAGTCCCCGGAGTGTGATGTTCCCCTTCCTGTGTCCATGAGTTCCATTGTTCAATTCCCACCTATGAGTGAGAACATGCGGTGTTTGGTTTTTTGTACTTGCGATAGTTTACTGAGAATGATGTTTTCCAGTTTCATCCATGTCCCTACAAAGGACATGAACTCATCATTTTTTTATGGCTGCATAGTATTCCATGGTGTATATGTGCCACATTTTCTTAATCCAGTCTATCGTTGTTGGACATTTGGGTTGGTTCCAAGTCTTTGCTATTGTGAATAGTGCCGCAATAAACATACGTGTGCATGTGTCTTTATAGCAGCATGATTTATAGTCCTTTGGGTATATACCCAGTAATGGGATGGCTGGGTCAAATGGTATTTCTAGTTCTAGATCCCTGAGGAATCGCCACACTGACTTCCACAATGGTTGAACTAGTTTACAGTCCCAACAGTGTAAAAGTGTTCCTATTTCTCCACATCCTCTCCAGCACCTGTTGTTTCCTGATTTTTTAATGATGGCCATTCTAACTGGTGTGAGATGGTATCTCACTGTGGTTTCGATTTGCATTTCTCTGATGGCCAGTGATGATGAGCATTTCTTCATATGTTTTTTGGCTACATAAATGTCTTCTTTTGAGAAGTGTCTGTTCATGTCCTTTGCCCACTTTTTGATGGGGTTGTTTGTTTTTTTCTTGTAAATTTGTTTGAGTTCATTGTAGATTCTGGATATTAGCCCTTTGTCAGATGAGTAGGTTGCAAAAATTTTCTCCCATTCTGTAGGTTGCCTGTTCACTCTGATGGTAGTTTCTTTTGCTGTGCAGAAGCTCTTTAGTTTAATTAGATCCCATTTGTCAATTTTGGCTTTTGTTGCCATTGCTTTTGGTGTTTTAGACATAAAGTCCTTGCCCACGCCTATGTCCCGAATGGTATTGCCTAGGTTTTCTTGTAGGATTTTAATGGTTTTAGGTCTAACATTTAAGTCTTTAATCCATCTTGAATTAATTTTTGTATAAGGTGTAAGAAAGGGATCCAGTTTCAGCTTTCTACATATGGCTAGCCAGTTTTCCCAGCACCATTTATTAAATAGGGAATCCTTTCCCCATTGCTTGTTTTTGTCAGGTTTGTCAAAGATCAGATAGTTGTAGATATGTGGCATCATTTCTGAGGGTTCTGTTCTGTTCCATTGATCTATGTCTCTGTTGTGGTACCAGTGCCATGCTGTTTTGGTTACTGTAGCCTTGTAGTATAGTTTGAAGTCAGGTAGCGTGATGCCTCCAGCTTTGTTCTTTTGGCTTAGGATTGACTTGGCAATGCGGGCTCTTTTTTGGTTCCATATGAACTTTAAAGTAGTTTTTTCCAATTCTGTGAAGAAAGTCATTGGTAGCTTGATGGGGATGGCATTGAATCTATAAATTACCTTGGGCAGTATGGCCATTTTCACGATATTGATTCTTCCAACCCATGAGCATGGAATGTTCTTCCATTTGTTTGTATCCTCTTTTATTTCATTGAGCAGTGGTTTGTAGTTCTCCTTGAAGAGGTCCTTCACATCCCTTGTAAGTTGGATTCCTAGGTATTTTATTCTCTTTGAAGCAATTGTGAATGGGAGTTCACTCGTGATTTGGCTCTCTGTTTGTCTGTGATTGGTGTACAAGAATGCTTGTGATTTTTGTACATTGATTTTGTATCCTGAGACTTTGCTGAAGTTGCTAATCAGCTTAAGGAGATTTTGGGCTGAGACAATGGGGTTTTCTAGATATACAATCATGTCATCTGCAAACAGGGACAATTTGACTTCCTCTTTTCCTAATTGAATACCCTTTATTTCCTTCTCCTGCCTGATTGCTCTGGCCAGAACTTCCAGCACTATGTTGAATAGGAGCAGTGAGAGAGGGCATCCCTGTCTTGTGCCAGTTTTCAGAGGGAATGCTTCCAGTTTTTGCCCATTCAGTATGATATTGGCTGTGGGTTTGTCATAGATAGCTCTTATTATTTTGAGATACATCCCATCAATACCTAATTTATTGAGAGTTTTTAGCATGAAGGGTTGTTGAATTTTGTCAAAGGCCTTTTCTGCATCTATTGAGATAATCATGTGGTTTTTGTCTTTGGTTCTGTTTATATGCTGGATTACATTTATTGATTTGCGTATGTTGAACCAGCCTTGCATCCCAGGGATGAAGCCCACTTGATTATGGTGGATAAGCTTTTTGATGTGCTGCTGGATTTGGTTTGCCAGTATTTTATTGAGGATTTTTGCATCAATGTTCATCAAGGATATTGGTCTGAAATTCTCTTTTTTGGTTATGTCTCTGCCAGGCTTTGGTATCAGGACGATGCTGGCTTCATAAAATGTGTTAGGGAGGATTCCCTCTTTTTCTATCGATTGGAATAGTTTCGGAAGGAATGGTACCAGTTCCTCCTTGTACCTCTGGTAAAATTCGGCTGTGAATCCATCAGGTCCTGGACTCTTTTTGGTTGGTAAGCTATTTATTGCCACAATTTCAGAGCCTGTTATTGGTCTATTCAGAGATTCAACTTCTTCCTGGTTTAGTCTTTGGAGGGTGTATTTGTCGAGGAATTTATCCATTTCTTCTAGATTTTTCTAGTTTATTTGCATAGAGGTGTTTGTAGTATTCTCTGATGGTAGATTGTATTTCTGTGGGATCGGTGGTGATATCCCCTTTTTCATTTTTTATTGCATCTATTTGATTCTTCTCTCTTTTCTTCTTTATTAGTCTTGCTAGCAGTCTATCAATTTTGTTGATCTTTTCAAAAAACCAGCTCCTGGATTCATTAATTTGTTGATGGGTTTTTTGTGTCTCTACTTCAGTTCTGCTCTGATTTTAATTATTTCTAGCCTTCTGCTAGCTTTTAAATGTGTTTGCTCTTGCTTTTCTAGTTCTTTTAATTGTGATGTTAGGGTGTCAATTTTGGATCTTTCCTGCTTTCTCTTGTGGGCATTTAGTGCTATAAATTTCCCTCTACACACTGCTTTGAACGTGTCCCAGAGATTCTGGTATGTTGTGTCTTTGTTCTTGTTGGTTTCAAAGAACATCTTTATTTCTGCCTTCATTTCATTATGTACCCAATAGTCATTCAGGAGCAGGTTGTTCAGTTTCCATGTAGTTGAGCGGTTTTGAGTGAGTTTCTTAATCCTGAGTTCTAGTTTGATTGCACTGTGGTCTGAGAGACAGTTTGTTATAATTTCTGTTCCTTTACATTTGCTGAGGAGAGCTTTACTTCCAACTATGTGGTCAATTTTGGAATAGGTGTGGTGTGGTGCTGAAAAAAATGTATATTCTGTTGATTTGGGGTGGAGAGTTCTGTAGATGTCTATTAGGTCCACTTTGTGCAGAGCTGAGTTCAATTCCTGGATATCCTTATTAACTTTCTGTCTTGCTGATCTGTCTAATGTTGACAGTGGGGTGTTAAAATCTCCCATTATTATTGTGTGGGAGTTTAAGTCCCTTTGTAGGTCACTCAGGACTTGCTTTATGAATCTGGGTGCTCCTGTGTTGGGTGCATATATATTTAGGATAGTTAGCTCTTCTTGTTGAATTGATCCCCTTACCATTATGTAATGGCCTTCTTTGTCTCTTTTGATCTCTGTTGGTTTAAAGTCTATTTTATCAGAGACTAGGATTGCAACCCCTGCCTTTTTTTGTTTTCCATTTGCTTGATAGATCTTCCTCCATCCCTTTATTTTGAGTCTATGTGTGTCTCTGCACGTGAGATGGGTTTCCTGAATACAGCACACTGATGGGCCCTGACTCCTTATCCAGTTTGCCAGTCTGTGTCTTTTAATTGGAGCATTTAGCCCATTTACATTTAACGTTAATATGTTATGTGTGAATCTGATCCTGTCATTATGATGTTAGTTGGTTATTTTGCTCGTTAGTTGATGCAGTTTCTTCCTAGCCTCAATGGTCTTTACAATTCGGCATGTTTTTGCAGTGGCTGGTACCGGTTGTTCCTTTCCATGTTTAGTGCTTCCTTCAGGAGCTCTTTTAGGGCAGGCCTGGTGGTGACAAAATCACTCAGCGTTTGCCTGTCTGTAGAGTATTTTATTTCTCCTTCACTTATGAAGCTTAGTTTGGCTGGATTCTGGGTTGAAAATTCTTTTCTTTTAAGAATGTTGAATATCGGCCCCCCACTCTCTTCTGGCTTGTAGAGTTTCTGCCGAGAGATCAGCTGTTAGTCTGATGGGCTTCCCTTTGTGGGTAACCCGATGTTTCTCTCTGGCTGCCCTTAACATTTTTTCCTTCAACTTTGGTGAACCTGACAATTATGTGTCTTGGAGTTGCTCTTCTCGAGGAGTATCTTTGTGGCGTTCTCTGTATTTCCTGAATCTGAATGTTGGCCTGCCTTGCTAGATGGGGGAAGGCTTTGTTCTTGGAGGCTTTGTTCATTTCTTTTTATTCTTTTTTCTCTAAACTTCCCTTCTCTCTTCATTTCATTCATTTCATCTTCTATCAGTGATACCCTTTCTTCCAGTTGATCGCATCTGCTACTGAGGCTTCTGCATTCTTCGCGTAGTTCTCGAAACTTGGCTTTCAGCTCCATCATCTCCTTTAAGCCCTTCTCTCCATTGGTTATTCTAGTTATCCATTCTTCTAATTTTTTTTCAAAGTTTTTAACTTCTTTGCTATTGTTTTGAATTTCCTCCCGTAGCTCAGAGTAGTTTGATCGTCTGAAGCCTTCTCTCAACTCCTGAAAGTCATCCTCCATCCAGCTTTGTTCCATTGCTGGTGAGGAACTGCGTCCTTTGGAGGAGGAGAGGTGCTCTGCTTTTTAGAGTTTCCAGTTTTTCTGCTCTGTTTTTTCCCCATCTTTGTGGTTTTATCTACTTTTTGTCTTCGATGATGGTGATGTACAGATGGGTTTTTGGTGTGGATGTCTTTTCTGTTTGTTAGTTTTCCTTCTACCAGACAGGACCCTCAGCTGCAGGTCTGTTGGAGTTTACTAGAGGTCCACTCCAGACCCTGTTTGGCTGGGTGTCAGCACCGGTGGCTGCAGAACAGTGGATTTTCGTGAGACCACAAATTCAGCTGTCTGATGGTTCCTCTGGAAGTTTTGTCTCAGAGGAGTACCCGGCCGAGTGAGGTGTCAGTCTGTCCCTACTGGGGGGGTGCCTCCCAGTTAGGCTGCTCAGGGGGGAGGGGCCCACTTTTTGAGGCAGTCTGTCCGCTCTCAGATCTCCAGCTGCGTGCTGGGAGAACCACTACTCTCCTCAAAGCTGTCAGTCAGACAGGGACATTTAAGTCTGTGGAGGTTCCTGCTGACTTTTTGTTTGTCTGTGCCCTGCCCCCAGAGGTGGAGCCTACAGAGGCAGGCAGGCCTCCTTGAGCTGTGGTGGGCTCCACCGAGATCGAGCTTCCTGGCTGCTTTGTTTACCTAAGCAAGCCTGGGCAATGGCGGGCGCCCCTCCCCCAGCCTCGCTGCTGCCTTGCAGATTGGTCTCAGACTGCTGTGCTAGCAATCAGCGAGACTCCATGGGCATAGGACCCTCCGAGCCAGGTGCGGGGCACAATCTCCTAGTGTGCCGTTTTCCAGGCCCGTTGGAAAAGTGCAGTATTAGGGTGGGACTGACCCGATATTCCAGGTGCCGTCTGTTACCCCTTTCTTTGACTAGGAAAGGGAACTCCCTGACCCCTTGCGCTTCCCGAGTGAGGCAATGCCTCGCCCTGTTTCGGCTTGCACACAGTGCGCTTCACCGACTGTCCTGCACCCACTGTTTGGCACTCCCTAGTGAGAGGAAACTGGTACCTCAAACAGAAATGGAGAAATCACCCGTCTTCTGTGTCACTCAGGCTGGGAGCTGTAGACCAGAGCTGTTCCTGTTTGGCCATCTTGGCTCCACCCCTCTGGTAATTAACTGTTAACTGGCTTTTGAGTGTTTTACTTATTCATAAATCCTTGATAGAGGTCATTTAGGTGGCTTAAGTTGAATTCAAATTAAATTTGGTTAGGATTTTTTAATGAACTGAAAACATACTATTTTTCCTATTTAAAATAATGGGGCCAAATAAAAATAATACAAACCAAAAATAAAATAATGGGGCCAGATGTGGTGGCTCACATTTGTAATCCCAACACTTCTGGAGGCTGAGGCAGGTAGACTGCTTGAGCCTAGAAGTTTAAGACCAGATGAGGAATCATAGTGAGACCCCATCTCTAAAAAAAATTTTTTTTAAACGAGCTAGGCATGGTGACGAACAGCTATGGTGACAGCTACTTGGCAGGTTGAGGTTGGAGGATCGCTGGAGCCTAGGAGGTCAAGGCTGCAGTGAGCTGTGATTGTGCCACTGTACTCCAGCCTGAACAAGGACAGCGAGACCCTGTTTCAAAAATAAAAAAAAAAAAGAGACAAAAAGATAAAAAAATGGAATGTAGCCTCTGAGATCTGGGTCTCTAAAAATTTACCATTCAGTATATCAGAAATAGGTTAGATTCAAATGAGGAAAAACTGTAGTTGGTAAATTTTGTTTATATTTCCATTTAAGGCAAATACATATTTTATATACACACACACACATATATATGGAATGTATATATGGAATACATACATGGAATATATACATATATGGAATATATATGGTATACATACATGGAATGTATACATACATGCATATATGGAATGTATACATATATGCATACATATATGCATACATACATAGAATGTATACATGTATGCATACATACATGGAATGTATACATATATGGTATACATACATGGAATACACATGTGGAATATATACATATGGAATATATACATATGGAATATATACACATGTGGAATATATACATGGTATACACATGTGGAATATATACATATGGAATATCTACATGTGTACATATGGAATATCTACACACGTGGAATATATACACATGTGGAATATCTACACGTGGTATACATATGTGGAATATATATTTCACATACACACATGTGGAATATATGTATATATTTCACATACACACATGTGGAATATATGTATATATTTTCACATACACACGTGGAATATATATGTATTTCACATACACACGTGGAATATATATTTCACATACACACGTGTGGAATATATATTTCACATGCACGCGTGTGGTATATGTATTTCACATGCATGCGTGTGGAATATATGTATTTCACATAAACGCATGTGGAATATATATGTATTTCACATGCACGTGTGTGGAATATATGTATTTCACATAAACGCGTGTGGAATATGTATTTCACATACACGCGTGTAGAATATATATTTCACATACACGCGTGTGCAATATATGTCACACGTGTGTGGTATATGTATTTCACATATACATATGTGGTTTCATATATATATGTGGAATATATATGTATATACTTCATATATACATATGTGGAATATATATGTATATATTTCGCATATACATATGTGGTATATATGTATATATTTCACAAATCATGTGGTATATATATGTATATATTTCGCAAATCATATGTGGTATATATATGTATATATTTCGCATACACATGTGGTATATATGTATATATTTCGCATATACATATGTGGAATAGATATGTATATATTTCGCATATACATATGTGGAATAGATATGTATATATTTCGCATATACATATGTGGAATATATATATATATTTCACATATACATATCTGGAATAGGTATGTATATATTTCACATATACATATGTGGAATATATGTGTATATATTTCGCATGTACATATGTGGTGTATATTTCACATGTACATATGTGGAATATATGTATATATTTCACATGTACACGTGGAATATATGCATATATTTCACATACGTGGAATATGTATAATTTCACATACACACGTGGAATATATGTATATATTTCACATACACACGTGGAATATATGTATATATTTCACATACACACGTGGAATATGTATTTCACATACACACTTGGTATATGTATTTCGCATACACACGTGAACTATATATATGTATTTCGCATACACGTGGAATATATGTATTTCACATACACGCATGGTATATGTATTTCACATACGTGGAATATATATTTCACATACACACGTGGAATATATATGTACGTATTTCACATACACACGTGTGGAATATATATGTACGTATTTCACATACACACGTGTGGAATATATATATTTCACATATACATATGTGGTTTCACATATACATATGTGGAATATGTATTTCATGTATACATATGTGGAATATGTATGTATATATTTCGTATATACATATGTGTAATATATCGTATATACACATGTGGAATATATGTATATATTTTATATGTACACATGTGGAATGTATATTTCATATGTACATATGTGGAGTATATATGTATATATTTCATATGTACATATGTGGGATATACATGTATATATTTCATATGTACATATGTGGAATATATAGTATATATTTCATATGTACATATGTGGAATATATAGTATATATTTCATATGTACATATGTGTATATGTATATATTTCACATGTACATATGTGGCATATATATGTATATATTTCACATGTACATATGTGGCATATATATGTATATATTTCACATGTACATATGTGGGATATATGTATATATTTCATATGTACATATGTGGGATATATGTATGTATTTCACATGTACATATGTGGGATATATGTATATATTTCATATGTACATATGTGGGATGTATATGTATATCATATGTACATATGTGGAATATATGTATATATGTGTGTGTGTGTATATATATATGGAACTACCTTGGCCATCATTTTGTTAAGATTCTTTTTCCCTTGAAGTAACAATCAGAAAATGGCGAAAAACTTTTGCTTTTGGAATTTGTTATAGAAAAATAATTTCACCTTCTTAAAAAACAAAACAAGAGAAAACAGCCCTAAAGCAATTTTTGAAAGTTTCTTTCTGGTATGGATTATCTGATGCTCAGAAGTGCTTCATACCTTTACTGTACTTTAAAGGTTTTGTTCTAAAATGAAGTATCTGTTGTTCTAAAGGGGATACATGATAAGAGAATGGTTGCATCTTTTTACTGTAATCATAAAATATTCCCATTTGAGTTCTCTAAGTATGTAATGATGATAATGGCAATCATTTTAACAATAAATACCAGATACTATCCAAAGGGAATTGTATGCATTTAATTATAATTTAGTCACTGTAATACAATTACAGTATTTTACAAATAGAAAAAAAACAAGAAGTATATACAATTTCAGTTAGGATATGGTGAAATGGAGATGATGCTTAATAAAGGATGTAATGCAGCATTATATTCTAGGGTTTATAGAGATGTTAATTATTTAAGGGGTTTCTGAAATTATTCTGCATCCATGTTAATGTAGGCCTTCTAAGAATGAGTAGTTCTGAGCAGAAGCAAGAGGATGTTCTACATTCATCATAGATATGAAATAGATGGAAGATTTTCTTAAATTTAATCATATTCAAGGCTTTCTCAATTATGAAAGCTTGTATGTTGAGTAAGTTGTGAAGGACGTCTGAAGTCTTTACCACACTGGACACATGTATAGGGTTTCTCACCAGTATGGATCCTTTGATGCAGAGTAAGTTCTGAGCCACGACTAAAGGACTTCCCACATTGCTTACATTCATAGGGTTTCTCTCCAGTATGAGTTCTCAGATGTTCAGTAAGGTGTGAGCCACGAATAAAAGCCTTCCCACACTGTTTACATTCATAAGGTTTTTCACCTCTGTGAATTCTCTGATGTTCACTAAGTTGTGAGCCATAAATAAAGGCCTTGTCACATTCCTTACATTTGTACGGCTTTTCACCTGTATGAATTCTTTGATGACATGTAAGTTGTGTAGCACGTACAAAGGTCTTCCCACATTCCTTACATTCATAATGTTTCTCCCCATGAATTTTCTCATGTTGAGTAAGATATGCAACACGAATAAAGGCCTTTCCACATTCCTTACATTCAAAGGGTTTCTCACCTGTATGAATTCTCTGATGTTCACTAAGTTGTTTGCCACAAATAAAGGCCTTTCCACATTCCTTACATTTGTAGGGTTTCTCTCCAGTATGAATTCTTTGATGTTGAATAAGATTAGAATTAGAAATAAAGGCTTTCCCACATTCTTTGCATTTATAGGGTCTCTCACCTGAATGAACTCTGAGGTGGTAAGTAAGTTGTGAGCCACGAAAAAAGGCCTTCCCGCATTCTTTACATTCATAAGGTTTCTCTCCTGTATGAATTCTCTGGTGTTCATTCAGTTGGGAGGCACATAAAAAGGCTTTCCCACATTCTTTACATATGTAAGGCTTTTCACCAGTATGAACTCTCTGATGGTATGTAAGGTGTGAACCAAGAATAAAGGCCTTTCCACATTCCTTACACTCATAAGGTTTCTCACCACTATGAATTCTCTGATGGTAAGTAAGTTGAGAGCCAAGAATAAAGGCCTTCCCACAATCCTTACATTCATAGGGTTTTTCACCACTATGAATTCTCTGATGAAGAGTATATTGTGAACAATAACTGAAGGCTTTTCCACATTTCTTACATTCATATGGTTTCTCTCCTGTATGAACTCTCTGATGTTCAGTGAGCTGTGAACCACGAATAAAAGCTTTCCCACATGCGTTACACTGATAAGGTTTTTCATTAGTATGAATTTTCTGATGTTGAATGAGATCAGAACTACGACCAAAGGCCTTTCCACATTCCATACACTCATAAGGTTTCTCACCAGTCTGAATTCTCTGATGTTGAATATAGCCTGGCTTTTTGCTAAAGGTATTCCTATGTTTCTTAACTTCAGAGCATTTTTCTATATTATGATTTTTCTCATGTTGAATAAGGCATGAGAGATAGCTGAAACCTTGTCTACATTCCTTACATTTGTACAATTTTTCCTTGGTAGGAATTATCCGATGAAAAGTAGAAGAGGTTGAATGACTTTCAGTGGCCTTTTCTTCACAGGTAATTTTGACACACATGTAAAGCCCTTCCTGACTTGCTTCTTGACCCTCTAAGTTGCCTTTGCACTCCATATTGTCTCCAAGACCATTGTATTGATGGTTGATAAGTTTCCCCATATTCTCCCACTGGAGTGATTCCATTTCATAAATTTCCTTTTCTGGAGATAACTTTTTGGTCGCACGACTGGATTCCAAGTCTGTAGAATAAAAAGAAAGCAAATTCCTGCTTTTGTTTACAAGGAGAAATAAAAATTCTATGGTAAAAATGATAGATGAAAATAATTCTCATAAGAATAGAATGGCTTAAACAGTACAGAAATATTTTGTGCCATTTTTCTTTAAAGGCACAAGGAGAGAATAAAGAAAAAGGAGAGCTTATAGGAAAGAAGGTAATTAGAGAAATAGGTTAAGTCAGTGGTTCTCAAACTTTGGAATGGCTTAGAGACACCCATGAGGCTTATAAAATAGTAATAAAAACACCCTCTTGAAAACAAACAGATGTGTAGCTGGACATACAATCTATCAACAAATCCTATCACCTCTCCTGTCAACATTAAGAATCTGACCACCTCCACTACCACCATCCTAGGCCAAGTCACCCCTCTCTCACTGTCATGACCTCTTAGCTGGTTTCTCTGCTTTCATCCTTGCTTCTATGATCTATTCTTCATACAGCAGCCAGAGGAATTCTTTTAAAATGTGGTTTATATAACATGATTTCCCCTGCTAAGAATCTTCCCTATTAATGGTCTGCCATCTCAGGATAAAATCCAAAGTCCTTAATATGGCTCACAAGACCCCACACAAGCTTGCCTGTGGCCACTTTTCTTATGTCATCTCCCACTTTGGCCACTTTTCTGATATCATCACTTACCACTCCCCTAATTATTCATTTGGCTCTGGTCATAATGGCCTCCTTGGTGTTAAAAAGTGTCAAGCATATGCCTACAGTTTTGTCTTTGGAATGCTCTTCCTCTAGATGTATGCATGGCTTGTTCCCTCATTTCAGTTTTCTGCTCAGCTGTCACATTATCAAAACATCCAACACACAAATGTACCTATATTGCATTTTTCACTAGTGGATATACCATTTCTAAAGTTTGACTATTGTCTGTCTGTCCCATGCGTAATCAAAGCAAGGACTTTGTTTCATATACTGCTTTATCTCTAGTGCCTAACATCATTACTTACACATTGTTGGCATTCAATATTTGTCAAGAATTTCTAAAATGTAAATGTTCCTTCATTCATAAATCTCCTTAGATGCTTCTCATAAAACACAAAGTTTGAGAATAGAGCTAATAATCTTTCAATGGTTTACCCTTGTATTTAGAATAAAATCCAAACTCCTATTCATGGCCTACAAGCCCCTTTATGATCCAATTCTTTCTTAAATTTCTCCAATTTCTTCAACATACCTTTTAAGCCTCAAATTGAGCCACTACTATCTTCAGAACAGTGCTCTAATCTTATTGGTCTGATTTAAGTTCCAAGAACATGTCAAATTCTTTCCCATTTTAGGTTTTCCATATGCTTTTCCATCTGCCAAGAATGCTCTCAAAGTGGCCACCTCCTTTGCGTGTGAAATGTCCTAGCTTAAATGTCAGCTGCTCAGAAAGACTATCCTGGATCACTTTAATTAGGTCCATGCCACGTATTTTCTATACCTGTAATTTATTCCTAATTCTTGTTTGAATTTTTGCGATTCTAAAATTTCATTTATTTATCTGTTGATCTTTCTACTCCTTAAGCTTTATATGTGTAGGGGGAAAATGCCTGTCTTATTATATAGCTAGTCCCCAGAACACAGTATACATACAATGTTTTATTCCTTTAATATAGTTTTTCACATCTTACTTTCCAATATTTATTACTTAAGGCCAAATGTTCTTATATTTCCCAAAGAAGTACCTCAAAATCCCCTAGAAATAGTGACAAGTTTACACAATAAAGATGTTATATTATTCTGAAGAAAGAAGTTGAGAAACAAGTGTACTTTTCAAATGCAGAGACACCTGTCTGATGTAACTGGATCAGCAAGCACAGGGTCTCTGACCACTGTATATAGGCTGTAGAATAACAAAGACTGGTCATGGGAAGAAAAATAAATACACATCGGTAAGCTCAAATTTAAACAGTCTTTTAGAAATAAGCCTCCGAAACTTGAGAAAACACACTTTTGCTGAAAAGCAAAAAGAAATGGTAAAAACAAAAGCAACTACCGCCCCCCCCACCTGTCATATACACAGCACAGCTCAGTTTAACACCAATTCATGTCAGCAACATATCCTGGAACAAGATAGACCCTGCTTTTATTTTCTTTCTTTCTTAGAAGGACAATATGGTTTATAAAACACTGAAAGAAATCAATGGGCTTATGGTGATTAAGGGAACACTATAAGGAATCAAATAAATTCAGTTCGGACCCAAAATAGCTACCTACGTGCTAGTGCCCTAATAAAAGTGGGAAGAAATATTAATCTAATATGATTCTGGGGTAGGAGGCACTATGAGAACACAGGATGGTGCTAAACAGAATTCTAGAGGAATATAGAAAAAGATTAGAGTACCAAAGTCTCAGAACTGTGCCCAGAATGAGGAGTACATATAAAAATGTATTCAATTAAGTAGCAGCTCTTTTTATTGTCATTAAATTAATGAAAAAACTATATGGTGAAAAAAGGGAAAACTGCAAAAGGGGTGATGAGTGAAGACAACAAAATGGAGTCTGAAAAGAAGGAGTCATTTTAGGAGGTTTCTTACATTCTTGCCCCCATCAAGTCCTACTGAATATATCTCGTAAGTAGCTCGCGAATCTGTTACCTTATCACTAACACTGCTGACACTCAGGAAGCCCAAGGCATCTTTTTTTTTTTTTTGAGATAGAATCTCACTCTATCATCCAGGCTGGAGTGCAGTGGTGCCATCTCAGCTCACTGCAACCTCCTCCTCCAGGTTCAAGCTATTCTGCCTCAGCCTCCTGAGTAGCTGGGATTACGGGTGTGCACCACCACGCCTGGCTCATTTTTGTATTTTTAGTAGAGATGGGCCTTCACCATATTGACCAGGCTGGTCTTAAATTCCTGGCCTCAAGTGATCCACCCGCCCCGGACTCCCACAGTGCTAGGATTACAGGCATGAGCCACTGCGCCTGGCCCCAAAGCATCCTGAACCACAACAAAAACCTACTCAGTAATGTTATGAGACCCTTTGTTCTAATCTCCATCTGGCAGACAGAATGGAATAGTAAATATGAAAATCACATTATGTCACCATCTTAAGATTCTTCAATAGCCTGCAAAAATTGGGGGGATAAAATCTAAACTCTTCTGCAGTATTTTTCAAACTTCTTTTGACTAAAATTTCATAGTAAGAAATACATATTATGACTGAGTACACACACTCAAACATAAAACAAGGATGTCATAAAATTATCTTTGCTATATGTATTATATATTCATATTTTGTTATTTTATCTCCTGTTTTATTAAAAACAACAAGTGCTGCTTATAACCTACTAGGTTGTATTCATAACCTCTAGCAGGTTCTGCCTGGCCTGGCTCCAGTCAACCTCTCCGACTCCCTTGTGGCACCTCTGCCTCACTAGGCTCCAGCTGCGAAAGCCTTCTCTCAATACCTCATATAAACCAAGCTCCATCCTCCTATGGCCTGCAGTACACTGTTACTTCTGCTAGGAATGCTCTTCCCTCTTCTCTCTACCCTCACTCTCCTCCTGTTTTTCACTCTTTCAGGGCTCACCTGAAACTTCATGTACCATTGCACTTCCTGAGAAGCTGTCCCCAATCCCAGGCTGCTAGCAATGCTGTTCCAGTAATCTCTCTTCTGTAAGACAGCCACTCCACCCACTGCAGTCTACAAGGAAAGCCTCCATAGCTCTGGTAAGACCTCCACATCCTGCTATTAAGGCTGGCTTCTCCACGGAGATCTCAATTTCCATAAGCTCTTAGTGTAATAGCCTTACTATCCTTAGGTTATAAAAGGAATAACCACCCACCCTCCCCTAAAAGACCACTAGAGGCCAATCCTGTAATGCCTGACATCTCTGGGTTATCTCAATTATCTTAAAAGCTTTGGCTTCCTGGGTCCTTGGTCATCACTAGGACTCTTATCCCATCCATGTCCTACTTCACTTCAAACTATGCCTTTTGGAATTCACAGTGTACTTTCTACAAAATCGTCTACAACCTCTGCCCCGCCTCTGATTATTTTCTTCACCTTCTTGATCCTTTTGAAACTTTGAGCACACTACTTGGCCAGAAACAATGTTTTCCTTCATGTCTTTCCCTCCGCTTCGCTTCACCTAACCTCTTCCAAGATAGACATAGCAAGTCAACACCAACTCACCAAGGAATCAGATACACACAAAAAAATACTCAATGTTAATTTTTCTACAAATATTCGTAATCATGACATTTACCGTCATAGAACTAATTGTATTCTGTAGTCTCTTTGGAGCAACTCTAATTCAAACTGTAATTGTTATTACCCAATGAGAAAACCAAACAGAATGATTAAACACAGGACTTTCATTTCCTGTTTTACACACTGATTGGCTCTTTACCCCTACTCATAGAATTAATCTATATCTAAAACACCATGGATTCATTAAATATCTTAATAACCTACTACTGAATTCAAATACTACCAAACTTCTGAATAGTCTCCTATAAATAGAAGGCATTATAGCATTCATAGTAAAAAAAAGAAAAACAACGAAAAAACCCACCCCTTTATATCCTCCATCTTTGATTACCAAAAGCATATGTAGAAGCCCCAAATGCTGCACCCACAGTTCTTGCAGCCACATTACTAAAATTAATAGGCTGTGGCGTAATACAAATTACTCTAATTTTAAATCTACTAACAGTATATAGCCTATCCATTTCTAATATTATCACTATGAAGAATAATTATAACAAATTCTATTTGTTCATACTAAACAGACTTAAAATCACTCATTGTGTATTCATCTGTAGCTCATACAGCATTACTAATTATAGCATTTCTCATCCAAATGCCATGAAGTTTTATAGGAGCCACAGCCCTAATAACTGCCCATGACCACACAACATCAAAATGATTTTGCCTTACAAATTCAAACTACGATTCCAGGCATGGTGGCTCATGCCTGTAAAATCCCAGCACTTTGGGAGGCTGAGGTGGGCAGATCACCTCAGGTCAGGAGTTGGAGACCAGCCTGGCCAATATGGTGAAACTCCCAGCTCTACTAAAAATACAAAAATTAGCCAGAGATGGGGTGGCAGGCACCTGTAATCCCAGCTACTTGGGAGGCTGAGGCAAAAGAATCGCTTGAACCCAGGAAGTGGAGCTTGCAGTGAGCCGAGATCACACCACTGCACTCCAGCCTGGGTGAGAGAGCGAGACTCCATCTCAAAAAGACAAAAACAATCAAAAAAACAAATTCAAACTATGAACAAATCCATAGCCAAACCATACACAAGGTTCCCCAACTTATGATACTTAGACTTAAGATTTTTCAATTTTACCCTGGTAAGAAAGCAATACACATTCAGTATGCTCCTTGACTTACCAAGGGGTTACACAGAACTACTTACAATATTTTTTACATTATCCAGAAGTAACCCCAACGTATGTTGAGGAGCATCTGTACTATTAGCTCGCAGACTACAGACATTACTTCCTTTAACAGAAACATGGTTAAGTATGGGCTAGCCTAACTGACCTAGCCTTTTGCAACAACTTTTTGGCTCCTAAGGCCAACAAATTACATCTAACCTTTAAAAGTTCAGAAAGCCACATTGTTACATATGAAGGCATGAGTTAGCAGTTGATAGCCTTACTATCAACTATTAACCAGAATGGAGAATTATTTGAAATTATATATTATGATCTAATTTTACCATTATCCAAATAGGACTAATGTACTAATTATGGCCATATAGTCCCTCTATCTATCAATCACATCACAATGAGAAAAATTCACATATCACATTAATAACATCAAACCATCATTCACATGAGAAAATATTCTCATATTTATACATCTCCTACCTCTGTTACCCCATCACTTAACTCCAAAATTATTCTAGGACCCACATACTGTAAATATAGTTTAAATAAAACATTCAGTTGTCAATCTTATATAGAAGCTTAAAACTCTTTACAGTAGTTCCCCCTTACCAAGGTTTTGCTTTGTGTGGTTTCAGTTACTCATAGTTAACTGAGGTCCAAAATATTAAATGGAAAATACCAGAAATAAACAATTCATAAGTTTTAAACTGTGTGCCATTCTGAATAGTATGATGAAATCTCACACCATCCTACTCCATCTTGCTCAAGACATGAATCATCCCTTTGACCAGCATATTGTCTAATTTTGCCATTATCCAAATAGGATCTGCCTATTAGTCACCACCCAGTAGCTATAACAATGTGGCTTTCTGAACTTTTAAAGGTTAGAAGTAATCTGTTGGCCTTAGGAGCCAAAAAATTGATGCAACTTCAAATAAAATTAATTAATTTCTTCTCTTCTATCATAATTTTACTTACCAACTTATTTTTACCAATTACTATAACTATTTACAAAAATACTCATTTGCCACCAGCCTATTTCCAACCCTAATATTTATTCATTCAGGGCAAGAAATAATTATTTCAAACTGACATTGAATGACTATTCAAACTTTAAAACTGACACTCAGCTTCAAGTTAGACTACTTCTCAATAATATTTGTACTAGTAGCTTCTTTCATCACATGATTGATTATAGAATCTTCAGTGTGATACATACTTTCAGATCTAAATATTAATCAATTACTTAAGTATATACTTATATTCCTCACCACCACACTAATCTTAGCTAATGCCACCAACCTCTTCCAACTCTTTTTTTTTTCTTCCAACTCTTTATTGGATGAAAAACAACAGAAATTATATCATTTTTACTTAATGGATGATAATATGGCCTAACAGACACAAACATAGCAGCCTCCAGGCAATTTTATATAAAAGTATTGGAGATATTTGATTCCTATTATCAACGGCATGATTGTTATACTCAAGCACATGAGAATTCCAAAAAATTTCCACACTCAACCCCAACCCTGACACTCTCTAATTAGGCTTCTCCTGGCAGCAGCAACTGGTACATCTGCCCAATTTGGTTTTCACCCATAACTGCCATCAGTGACAGAGGGCTCAACACTAGTTTTAGCCTTACTTCATTTCGGCACAATAGTTGTAACAAGAATTTCCTTATTAATACACTTATCTACTAATTGAAAATAAAACACAGTGGGGTGCAGTGGTTCACAACTGTAATGCTAGGACTTTGGGAGGCTGAGTTAGGAGGATCGCTTAGACCCAGAAATGCAAGACCAGCCTGGGCAACACAGTAGACGCAGACCTTGTGTCTACAAAAAAAAAAACAAAAAAAAACAGCCATGCATGGTGATGCACAACTGTAGTCCCAGCTACTCAGGATGCTAAGGTGGGAGGACCACTTTAGCCCAAGAGTGTGAGGCTGCAATAAGCCATGATTATGCCACTGCACTCCAATCTGGGCAACAGAACGAGATCCTGTTTCCAAAAAAAAAAAGAAAAAAGAAAATAACAAAACTGCTTAGGTGCTATTACCACTTTATTCACAGCAATCTGTGCCCTAACACAAAATAACATTTTAAAAAATCATTACCTTTTCCACCTCAAACCTAGGTCTCCTAATTGTCACTAGTGGCATTAATCAACCACATTTAGCATTTCTTCACATCTGTACACATGTATTCCTGAAACATACACTTTTTCTATGCTCTGGATCCATTATTCATACTCTGAATGATGACAAATATTCTAGAAAACTAGGAGGCCTATTTAAAACTATACTCTTTACCACGTCTTTACTCATTTTCAGAAGTCTACACTTAATAGGTATGCCTTTCCTTAAAGGCTTCTACTCCAAAGATTTAATTATTAAAACCGCAAACAAAGTATGCTAACACCCGAGCCCTTTAAATCATGCTTATTGTCACCTCCCTAACAGCTGTTGATAGTACTCAAATTATTTTCTTTACAATCCTGGGACAACCCTGCTTTTCAACTTTAACTCAAATCAAGAAAAACAGTCCCCTCCTAGCTAATTCAATTGAATGTCTTGCAATCAGTATTCTTTTCACTGAATTTTTTTATCTCCAAAAATATTATTCCCATAACTATTCCCCAAATGACTATGCCATTCTACCTAAAACTCTTAGCTCATGCTTTAACTACCTTAAGTTTCATTATAACATTAGAACTCAACTAATAACATAAAATCTTAAATTTGAATCCTCATACATACACAAATTTTCCAACCTTCTAGGTTTCTTCCCAACAGTTGTTCATGGTTTATCACCATACCTAAACCTTTCAACAAACCTAAACATAGCACCAGTTTTACTAGATATGACTAGAAAAAGTCACTCTAAAAATCATTTCTCACTTCCAAATGATAGTTTCAATAACCATCTCCTAATGAAAGTATTTTCTTCTCCTTCCTTATCTCACTTTTATTGGCTACACTCTAGCTATCTAATTTCCCAGAGTAATCTCAGTAACAATAAAGATACCAACAAATAAAGATCAACTGGCCACAGCCATGAGTCGGCCTTCATAACTATATAATGCTGTTACACCTACAGAAACTTCCTGAAGATGTCCAAACTCTTCACCCTCAAAAATTACCCAATCCTTTACATTTTCAAAATCAAAAATCACCTCCACTTCATCATAACCCGTTATTCACATAATTATAAATAACTCTATTAACAAACCTAACAATACAACACCCCAAATAACAAAACTATAACCTCAAGTCTCAGAGTTCTGAAGCTGAAATTCCACTTAAACTATAACCTGACTCTGCTACTTGAGAAAAATTATTGTTAAATGCTATGTCAGTACTGAGAAAATAAAATCTAACTACTCTATGGATGCATTATGTGCTTTTCCTGATAATAATGCACTAGTACTATTATGCTTGATTGTACATTGTATATACATGTGTAATCATACATTAAGATCCACTCCCCATGCATATAAGCATATACATGAAATTACAAACAATGTTTAACCCATTGAATGGCATACCCACATGTGTCAGATTTACCATACAAATACTGTTCAATACATTAAATCCTTTATTTTACATAGGACATGAAATTATCGATTATTCAGAGTACATTCAGTCAAATCAATCCTTGACAACAAGCTTATTACCACCAACAGGATTTCTTTAGTACTATGCTTCAAGAAACCAGCAACTTGCTTGAGATGTGTCCCACTTCTCGTTCTGGGCCCATGAAACTTGGATGAAACTATGCCTGCCATCTGGTTCTTACTTCAGGGTCATGGACTTAAGATTGCCCATTCATTCCTCTTTAATAAGACATCTTGGTGGACTAATGGCTAACCGGTCCATGATCACACATCACTGTGATGGTGTCACACACCTGGTAATTTTTAATTTAGGGAATGTTGTGATCCAACATGGCTGTCACAGACTTGATGCAATAAAGCAAACTTTAGCTGAGCTGAAATTGAATAGTCTTTCTCTACACTGAAACCGTAAAGTGTTAATTACTCCATGTTCGGTGGACATAGTAAAAAACATGACACAAACATATACACACAATTTCCGTTAATTAACTCCACGATCTCAAGCTATTGTAGTATTTGTGGATATAAGGCTTTTATTCTTGCCAAACCTCAAAACAGGAAATCTTGTATTTATTAACTACAGGTAAGGCATACATACATACACACACACACACACACACACACACACACACACACACACACACACAAGTTCATCTAGAACTAAGTTTTAGCCCAACTCCTCAAGAATTTATCAAAATCCAAAAAATAAATTAAAAATTAGGCTTTCTGGGTTAAAAGTTTGTTTTTTACTAAATTTACTAAAAAATCCACCAATAATGACACAGCATTTAAACTTAGCCATTTTTTCTTGAGAGAGAATTTTCCACATATAAGCTAATGTAGCTTAATTCACAAAGCAAGGCACTGACAATGCCTAAATGAGTTCATACAACTCTATAAACAAATAGGTTTGGTCCTGGCCTCTTTATTCATTTTTAGTAACACTTGCAACTATCTGCATTCTAGTGAGAATGTCCTCTAGATCAACAAAAATAAAAAAGAGCAGGCTTCAAGCACACTAATTAGCAGCTCGTAAAACCTTACTCTACCATACAGCCACAGAAAACAGCAATGATAAAAATTAAGCAATTAACAAAAGACTAAGTTATACTAATTTTCCTTAGGGTTGGTAAAATTTCATGCTTGCAGTCATATGACTAACCCAAATTAATAAAACTCAGCATAAAACATGTTTAAGATTATAAACAAATAAAGTTATACCTTAACTAGGTCATAAAAAGCTACAGCTAATATAAAAATAAACTATGAAGTGATTTAATATATTCTGAATACATGATAGCAAAGACCCAAACTGGGAAGAAATACCCCAATATGCTTAGCCATAAACTTAATTAAATTAACAAAGTTATTCACCAGAGTACTACCAGCAACAGCTTAAAACACAAAGGACTTGGCAGTGCTTATATCCCTTTTTTTTGTAATCAATAAACCTCACTATCTCTTGCTAATTCAGCCTATACACCGCCATCTTCTGCAAAACCTTAAAAGGTATTAAACACAAGTATTTACATGAAAACGTTAGGTCATGGTGCAGCTTATAAAACAGAAAGAAATGGGCTATATTTTCTAATTAAAGAACATTCCACCCACAACAAACTTTATGAAATTTAAGGCGAAAGGAAAATTTCATAGTAAATTAAGAACAGAGAGCTTAATTGAATAGGGCCATGAAGTACGCACACACCCATCACCCTCCTCAAATATTTCAATATATCCAAATTTATAATTAACATAAATTTATATATGAGGTAAATCATAACAAAGTAAGCATACTATATGCTTTAATAAACCAAAGTGTTTATTAAACCCAGCCTACATCTGGAAGATTTCATATTGATTTGACCACTTTGAACCAAACCTAGCCCCAAATCAACAGAACCTAACAATTATATTTATTTAGACCAAAACATTTACTCACAACATAAAGTATAGGAGAAGGGAATTTCTTCAGGTGCCACAGAAAAAGTATAATGCAAAGATGAAAGAATATTAAGGACAAAAAAAGCAAAGCTAATCCTTTATACCTTTTATGTAATGAATTAACAATTTTACAAAGAGAACTTCAGCTAAAAACCCCAAAACCAGACAAGCTACCCACAGACTAACTCATATATGTAGCAAAATAGTGAGAAGATCCATGAGTAGAGGTGAAAATCTGGTGATAGCTGGCTATTCAGAACAGAATTTCAGTTCAACTTTAAATTTACTCAAATTTTAATCAATGTAAATTTAAATGTAACTCTAGAGGGGGCACTCAAGATGGCTGACTAGAAGCAGCTAGTGTGCACCACTCTCAGGGAGAGGAAACAAAGTCGCAAGTAAATACTGTCTCTTTAAGTGGATCATCTAAAACAGGGATCCCCAACCCCGAGCCATAGACCCGTACTGTTTGGCAGCCTGTGGGGAACCGAGCTGCAGAGCAGGAGGTGAGCAGTGGGCGAGTGAGCATCACCACCTGAGCTCCGCCTCCGGTCAGATCAGCGGCAGCTTGAGATTCTCATAGCAGCTCGAACCCTATAGTAAACTGTGCATAGGACGGATCTAGGTTGCGGGCTCCTTATGAGAATCTAACTAAGGCCTGATGATGAGGTGCAACAGTTTCATCCCCAAACCAGTCCGCCCTTCCCCTCTTGCCCGACTCCCCACGGCCAGAAATACTGTGTTCCATGAAACCAGTCCCTGGTGCCAAAAAGGTTGGGATGGCACTGGTCTAAAAGACCATGTCAGGATTTACCACGGACGCCAGGGGACTCACAGAGAACAGAGAGAGAAGCCAGGCAGCCACCTTCCTGGGACTGGCATGGAGTGGGAGAAGCTCCCTAACATGGTGAAACGATGAGAGAGTGAGAGTCCCTGGGGAAGCCACACTTCCCACATGGCCCTTTGCAATCCTGGGCACAGGAGGAACCCCCAACTCCCATCACTAGGCCACTAGACCAACACAGAAAGCCACCTAGAGTTTTTGCAGAGGCACTGCTCAAGCCCATGTGGAGCACCACAAGCCCCGGATCCCGGAGCAGCTTGGTGCCAGCTGCCATAACCCCAGTGGAAGCTGCAGTCACAGTGCTGAGGGGTGGTCAGAATGCCCAGCCCCTCCTCGCCAGGCAAGGCTCGGCTTCACCCTGCTCCTGCCTGAGCTCCCCAGCATAGCGACCCTGTCCCCACCTGAACTCTGCAGGCAGGCACAGCTCCACATTCCCCCAGGAACCTCCCAGATAGCAGACCATGCAACCCCTGCCCTACCTCCTCTGAAGCGGCTAAGGCTCACCAGCTCAGGCTTCCAGCGCAGCAACCGCACCTCTGCAGCAACCGCACCTCCGCCTAAACTCTGGTGGCCTGCGGTTCTGTGTTCCTCTGGGGCAGAACTCCCAGAGGTAACAACACTTGGCACCTCTGCATACCCTAAACAGTGAAGTTCGGCATTGTTTGGAAGGGAGGGAAGTGCAAGTGCGCCACGTGCTCCACAGCTGCCAGTCTCCATTGCAGGAGTCCTGTTCTCTCCAGTGAAAGGCCCACAGCACAGCCGCCCTGCCCCCACCTGAACTTTCACCTGCAGCCCAGAGCCCTTCTGAAAATCCAGACCCCACATACCTTGATATTCCCTTGAGCTTCCACCACCTAAGTGTTCTGTAGGACCCTGCATGAGAGTTTGACCAGTGACCTGGAAACCAACCTGTCCCGCCTCCCCACATCATAGCCAGCACCTGAACTCTGGGCTAGCCCGGCTGCAGTCCAGCCCCTTCAGGTCTCACACAGGCTGTCCAGTGGGCCAGCTAGGGGCCTGGGAACTGGGGAACTACTTGCCCCATTCCAACTCTGCTGGCGCCTGACCATTTCCCCCAGGGCCTGAGGTCAGACCAACCCAACCAGCTGACACCAGCACAACACCCATTCACACAGGCCCTGTGGAGGAGGCCCCTTCTACAGGAAGCAGCAGTACTGTGACATCAGAAAACAGGTGAGCCTTAACCAATGGGGAAAGGATTCCCTATTCAATAAACTGGAATAACTGGCTAGCCATATGCAGAAGAATGAAACTGGACCCCTACCTTTCACCATATAAAATAACTCAAGATGGCCTGATCTAGTACATGCAGAAGCCTCTGAAGATCTTACCATTTTCTCATTACATTTTGCAGGTGTTTCATCAATTTTCAGAGCTACTAATTTTAATTTTATTACAATTATAAAGCCACCAGCCATATCTAATACCAGACACCACTATTAATTGCAGCTGTGCTTTTATTACTCTCTCTCCCAGTACTAGCAACCAGAATCACCATACTACTGACAGACCATAACCTTAATACACTTTTTTTGATCCAGCTGGAGGAGGAGATCCAATTTTAGACCAACATTTATTCTGATTTTTTTGTCTATCCAAAAGTGTACATTCTTATTTTACCAGGTTTTGGAATAATCTCACATATTGCTACCTATTCTGGAAAAAAAAGAACCATTTGATTATATAGAAATAATATGACCCATAATATCAATTTAGCTCATAAGCTTTATCGTATGAGACTGTATTTACAGCACGGATAGACATTGATACCTGAATGTATTTTACACTAGCTACTATAATTATTGCTATTCCAACAGGAGTTAAAGTATTTAACTGACTAGCAATCCTACATGGAGGTAATACTAAATGATCTCCAGCTATATTATGAGGTTTAGGCTTTATTTTCCTGCTGACAGTTGGAGGCCTAACAGGAACTCTTCTAACTCATCAGCAGACATCAATCCTCATGATATATACTATGCCATAGCACGTTTCTAACATGTTCTATCAATAGCTGCAGTCTTCACCATTACAGGATTTATTCACTGATTCCCATATTTTCAGGTTATACACTCAACCTGAGCCAAAATCCATTTTGTATTTGTAGGTGTTAGCTTGACTTCCTTTCCACAACATTTTCTTGATTTATCAGGCATGCCATGACAATAACTATATTGATGGATATACAACATGAAATACCATCTGCTATGGTTTGGATGTGGTTTGTACCCACCAAATCTCATGTTGAAATTTAGTCCCCAGTATGGCGTCTTGGGAGATGGGGTTTAGTGGGAGGTGCTTGGGTCATGGGGACTGGTCCCCGAGAACAGGTTAATGCCCTCCCTCAAGGGTCACTGAGCTCTCACTCTACTGGTTCTCAAGGGAGCTGGTTTTTAAAAAAGCCTGTCACCTTTCCCCTCTCTCTCCATGTGATCTCTGCACATATCCTTCACCTTCCATCATGAATGGAAGCAGCCTGAGGTCCTCACCAGAAGCCAAACAGACATAGGTGCCATGCTTCTTGTACAGCCTGCAGAACCACGAGCCAAATAAACCTCTTGTCTGTATAAATTACCCAGCCTCAGGTATCCTTTATAGTAACACAGTATGAACTAAGACACCTATTACACTTGGATTAGTTCCACTATAACACTTTGAAAAGTGACCAGCATCTATGTTTAAATACCAAAACTAGAAACATCCACATAATTTTTTTCAATAATTCTAGCACTATTTACTTCAATTAAAATTTTTGAAATATGCCTATTCTTAAAATCCATCACCAAAGAGCACTGAAGCCTTAAAACATGAGACCCCCTTGGGAAAAAGACAAGCTAAAATTTATTCACATCTTTCACTATTCCTACAATAATAGGACCATTTATTTATATTCTAATCATTTCATTCCCAAACATCCTGTTTCCTACCCCCAATTGCCAAATCCATAATAGATTAGTCTCTTTACAACAATGACTAGCACAACTTGTACTAACATAATAATACATAATGTCAAAGGCTGTTATTACCAATAACAGCAACACCTCTTAAAGCACACTTTCAAGCAACCGTCCTTTTTGACCACCACCACTTAAGTTACCAGATCATTTACCTTTATACCACCCCTCCAGCATTTTATCTCCATTTCTTTCTTTCTTTCTTTTTTTTTTTGGAGACATGGTCTTGCTCTGTCGCCCAGGCTGAAATGTAGTGGTGTGATCATGGTTCACTGCAACCTCGAACTTGGTGCTCAAATGATCCTCCCAACTCAGTGTCCCAAGTAGCTAGGACCACAGGCATGTAACATAATGCCCTGCTAATTTTTATTTTAAGTAGAGATGGGGTTTTGCTATGTTGCCCAGGCTGGTCCTGAATTCCTGGGCTCAAGCAATTCACCCACCTCAGCCTCCCAACATGCTGGGATTACAGGCTTGAGCCATTGTGCCCAGCCTACCACCATTTTAAAGATTCTCCTTTGAAAAAAAAAAAACCTTTCCTGATTCTGTGGTTCACCCTGCAGTGGACAGGAGCTGCAGGGTGAACCAGGAGAATCAGGAGAGTGTCAAAACTTCTCAAGAGGTATGCATGCTTCCTGTCTATACCTTTTGCTTTTCTTTCTCTCCTACCACCATAATTAACATTTTGCCATATTTCCTTCCTAAATTTGTTCCATGGATTTTTATGTAGTTGAAATAATACTGCATATATAAACTGTAATCACACTTCTTTCCCCTAATTATTACAGTGTTCTTAAAACTTTCTAAAATATTGTAAACTCGATTGGTAACTTTGAGGGTTCCTCAAATGGGCCTTCAACAGTGCCTGGTGAGTTAATTCACTGTCCCACTCTGGTTTTTATTGTTGACTTCTTTCTCACTCTCTTTTAAATACTCTACAATGAGGTTTTTGTTCCTCTCATTGCCAAACCCACCTTGTCAGGGTCACCAACACCCTTCATCCTGCCAAATCCAATAGCCAATTTTCAGCCTTACTCTTACTTGAACTCTTAGCATTATCTCTCTCAGTTAACTGCTTCCTCCTTTTGTCAGTTGGCTTCCAATACACTGCATTCCCTCTTCCTAGGTCACAGGTTACTCAGGTTAGTCCTCAATTTCCTTTGCTAGATTGTTTTCCTGACTGAATGTTGGAACATCCCATGGTTCAGTCCTTGAACTGTACCTTGCCTTCCATCTAAACCAATTCGCTCCATAATCTCATTCAGTTCCTCGGTACAGAGATTGATCCCATATTTATCTCTTCAGTCCTGACTATCCCCTCCACCCACAGGCTTCCAAATGCTTATCTAACTTCACCACACAGATACCTAATGAGCATATCAAATACATAACTCTTGACTTCCTTCTCCAGCCTTCCAAACCCTGATGCCTCTATTGCCAATCTTCAAAATAACTCCATTATTAAGGTATTAATTCTACCTTCAAAATATAGCCTGTTCTCATCACCTCCACAAATTATACCCATTTCCAAGCCACTATTATCTCTAGTGTGAACTTCTGAACTAGTCCTCTCATTAGTCTTCCTGCTTTCATTTTTATCCTCACTGTTCACATAGTACTCAGTGACCTCTAAACAAAGATCCTTTACTTGTCTGCAAAAAGTCAGCCAGGGGCTCCCTATTACACTTAGAATAAAATCTCACTGCTTGCAACGACCAGCAAGGTCCTACATGATTTGATTTCTGCCTATTTCTCTAACCTCACCTCAAATTTCCACTTTCAGTAGCCACACTGGCCTTCTTGCTGATTCTCAAACAAGTGAAGCTCAGTTTCTCTCAGGATCTTCTCTTCCCTCTGCCTGGACACATCTTTCTCTGATTTACAGCCAACTTTATTCAGGTCTTAATTCAAATGTTACCTCCCCTGAGCTATCATTCCTGGTCCTTCTAACCTATGAACATAGCAAGCTCTCAGTAGGTATGTGCTGGCTAGAGATACTTATCCAAGTTTAACTATAAAAGAGCAACCAGGAAAAAACATAATCAAAAAATAGATAAAAGCATTGTCCCCAAAAGAGACCAGACCAAAGGTAGCTCCCTTATTAAAACAAAAAGGGAATGTAAAACAGAAGAGTGGCAAATGGGAGTTGGGAGGGAGGTTCCACTGGGAACTCACAGACATAACCTTCCTGCTTTCCCTACGTCTCAAGCCTTCTTTCCACAGGCCTTTGAAGAGAGCTTCAGGCAAACACCTCAAAGTGCTGCCACCTGTAGATCAGCTGTATTATTAGCAATAGCTGACACTGTGACCAGCCTTTATTCACCTGAGCTCTGTCTTCGTTCATGGTTCTCATCAGCATCCAGGGCTCCTTTCCTTGCTCCAATAAGGCAAATACATTTGGCTTAGGGACTGCACATCCAGCTTAAAAGAAAGGAAATGGTACATGGTCATGCTAGGGGATTCTCAGATTCAAATCTAGTCCACTGGCCATCAAAGAAGGGAGACACTGACAAGCAGTGACAGAGAAAGATGTGACAGTCTAAAGGATAAGAGATAAAAAGGTACACAGTGGAGCTGTCCATTTCTACCTCTACTCAAATGTAAGTCTTTCCTTAGGGAATGGAGATCAGAAATTCACAATGAATGAGGCAGAAATTATGGGGAACAAATTCTGAATATTATGTAGGATGATCTTACCCAATGAGATCAGGTTGCTGTAGTTCTCCAACATCACATCCCTGTACAAGTCCCTCTGAGCAGGGTCCAGGCATTCCCATTCCTCCTGAGAGAAGTCAATGGCCACATCTCTGAAAGTCACCAACAACTGAAACAACAAATCCATTACTTGTGAAAATACAGGAATGATTCTGAAGTGAAATGAGAAGAAAATGGAGGAGGTAATTGAAGGAAGCAAGTAACACAAAACAACAGGAAATTGGTTGCCTAAACCATAGTATTAACATGATTCTCTATCATTCCTATTGCCACAGATAAAACTTCCTCTGTACAATAGAACAATTCCATTATCCAGAAAGGTCTGAGAATTTAAAATGCCAGATGTGTGCAGTTTCTTGATTGAATACTGCAAGCGTTTTTTTCACAACAGGTTTTAATTGCACGCAGATTAGGCTTTCAAATCCTCAATAACTAATATACTCTCAATTAATACAAGTTCTTGCTCTCCATTCTGCCTTTAAAGAAAAAGACTTTTAAAAAGATGTTTTCCAAACAGTGTTTACCAAATCTCTAGGTTAGAAAATAAAATTTGAATATAACTTAAGAATTTTTTGAAGACTCAGATTCATCAAGTTATAATATTATGTCACAGAATAGAAAGGACATATTTCCATTTTACATACAAAATGATCGGCTTATTTGGGAGTATTTGAATTAGACAAATTCTCTAATGTCTTTGAGCTCTCAGAATCTATAATTCTTGAGAGTATGCATCTGGCATGTTTTATGTGCTCCTATTTTCCATGTTCCTATGCTACAGCAAGGTACTGGATGCCAGTCCAGGCACACAGAGACATCACTCTGAACTGGTACATTCCGGGAAATCCCAAGGTGAACTTGACTATGATCATCCTCTCTCACTGGTTCCTGGGCAAAAGGGTTGTGGAAGGCAGAATAAAGGCCCCCCAGACATGTCCACAACCTAATCCCTGAAACAGTAACAGTACTGACTCAATGTTAAAGAAAAGCTTGCTTGCTTAAATGTAATTATTACTTTCCTTGACTTTGTAGATTATTCAGTAAGAACAGTCTCAGGAAAACAGGACCTTCAACAGAGATAAGAGAATTAAAATACGCAGACTAACAACTCTGGGAATGGGCTGACCAGCCTGATAAGAATAGGCTGACAGCACCTACAGAAGGCCACAAAACACTGACCAAGAAAGCAATGATCAACAAAGCAATGACCTGAGACTGCACATTTCACAAGAATGTTTTGATCATCATTTTTTCTAATTTCCCTTAAAAACCCCTGATATGGAGACAGAACTCGGTGGTCTTTGAACACTAGTTCACTGCCTCCCCTGGGTTGTTGGATTCCTGAATAAAGCTAACCTTCCTTTCACCAATGCTCATCTCTTGAGCTTTCAAGTGACAAGTGGTCTGGACCTGAATTTCAGTACAAAACCTACATATACCTTACCTTACATGGCAAAGGGGACTTTAGAAGTGCAATTAAATTAAGGATCTTGAGAGGGGGTTATCCTAGATTATCTGGTTGGGTCCAGTGTATTTGTAAGTGATAGCGGGAGGCAGATGAGTAAAAGAAGGAAATGTAATGATGAAAGCAAAGGTCAAAATGTGATTGCTGGCTTTGAAAATGGATGGAAGCCACACCCCAGGGACCGTGGACAGCCTTTAGAACCAGAAAAGGACAAGGAAACAGATTCTTCAGTCCTCTAGAACCTCCAGAAGGAACACAGCTCTGCTAATACTATGATATTAGCCCTTTCAGACTGATTTCAGACTTCTGACCAACAGAAGTATAAATCATAATTATATTGATTGAAGCCACTAAATTAGTGGTTATTAGTAACAGCAGCAACAGGAAACTATCAGAAACAAGAGCCCTTCCTTCATAGAACCCCATTCCCAACCAGTTTTCAAACTTTCACAGAAAATCTTGCCACACACTAAGACGAGGAACATCCAACAAAAAAAATGCCGTCACTTTCAAATGGAAAACCCAGGTTTGTAGAGAAGATCAAATTTTGTCATGTGTCACATTTAAACACTCATCTCTACCTCACCAAACCGTGATACTAACGTGTACCAATCTTAAAAGGAGGTATTTCTGTTCCCTCAGAGCTCTGGGCAGAAGACTATGCCTGTGGACAATGTAGAATTATCTGCTGAATGAATATCTAAAAACTGTTTGGAGAGGGGAAAAGCATTGAGAAGAACTGGGCTCTCTGCTACTATTACTCGCTAGAATGGGAGACGTTTGGTAGCAATTCCCTTAAGGGACCAAACAAGGCAGGAAATTCTGGGATAAATAAATCTGGTGTTCACATTACACAACAAAATGATTGTACTTCAAGAAGGACAGAAACAGCAACTCACGTGGGGCATAGTTTTTTAGAACTGTCAGTAGTGATCAATTTTCTGGGTTCTTCTCTTGGAGGTGTGCAAAGTCCAGAGAAATCAGTGCTGGACAAGGAAAAAAAGCCACAAGATTAGACTTGGCTCACAGCCCACAAAATAAACTACTTAGAACTACCTTTACTTCTCCTCTTTTGGGAATTTGGAAAAAATCTCAGTTCTTCCACAAACCCAATGGAAGCCAGCTACTGCAGAAGGGGTTCAGGCAGACCTTTCCTTAATGTCCATGTCGAACAGGACCCTAGGTGCTGTTACTCTCCCATGGCATCTCCTCCTCCACAGTACAACAGGGGCATGCCCAGGGAGCCCCCCACCATCCCCCTGGACCCAAACACTAAGTGAGGTACTTTGCTCCCAATCTTAGGAAGGGGCCTCAGAGACCAAAATGTGGCCTCCTTTCAGACATCATGAACATCAGCTAGGCTCACAGACATATCAGGGTCAACAGATCCAAAATAGTCTCATCCCACTCCCGTGAATCTAGTTCTTTCTTGCCTGTTTACTCTTCCCGATTAAAGAAAATTCCTTTATGCCTGACCTTTGCTATGCTTGTAGATCTTACGGTTGGAGTATTCTCCCAATTACAACACCTCTTCCCTTACTGTAATGTTCCTGTGAATAAAGTCATTCCTTACCAAAGTCTGGATTTGTTTTTTTATTTCACAGGTTGAATAACTTTTGTAGAATAACAAAACAAACTATTTTAACTGTAACCTAATTCTCCAAGCCATGGCACACACAAAAGCACTGAGGGTCAAACAGGAACAACATCCACATGACAGCCAATGTGTGCACAGCACGCCCCCTCTTGCAATATGACTTCAAGATTGAGCAACTTCTCCAACTACAGCCACCTACTTGCCATAGTTTTGTAGCACTGATCCTTTTTTTTTTTTTTTGGTAGCATTGATCTTGCATACATGTATAATCCATGAACTTAACATCAATGTTGCTTGTGTGATACCAAGAAAACCCAGTAAGAGAGTAGGTAAATAATTTAAATAAGATTTTGTTGGGTATAGTTGAGCTTTGAAGCACCACAAGCCATTGTACTAAGATTTTGTCCTCCCCGCTAACCAATTTTCACCTCCTTTGAGGCAACATCATCTTCATTAAGAACACATGGGTTGGCTGCATGCGGTGGCTCACGCCTGTAATCCCAGGGAGGCCGAGGCAGGCGGATCACTTGAGGTCAGGAGTTCAAGATCAGCCTGGCCAACATGGCTACTAAAAATACAAAAATTAGCCAGGCATGGTGGCGCATGCTTGTAGTCCCAGCTACTCGGGAGGCTAAGGCAGGAGAATCACTTGTATGCGGGAGGTGGAGGTTGCAGTGAGCCAAGATTGCGCCACTGCATCCAGCCTGGGTGACAGAGCGAGACTCCATCTCAAAAAAAAAAAAAAATCCCATGGGTTAAAATAATACATATAAAATGATATAAAGATGTTAATCTCTGCAAGTTAATAGGATATTTGACATATGATATACAAGTTAAATATGACCCCAATAAAAGTACAAGTATGAAAGCAGATACATTCAATTTAAATTCAACAAGCAAGAAAATTAAAAAGAATTGGAAAAAAATGCCTCATAATAAAGAAAGCAGATATTTCAAAATGCCACTCCTATCATTAAAATGTTGGATACTGTAAAAAGGAACAAAATCATATCCTCTGCAGCAACACAGATGTGGCTAGAGGCCATTATCCTAAGTGAATTCACACAGAACCAAAACCAAATACCACATGTTGTCCTTTAAAACTGGAAGCTAAGCACTGGGTACACATGAACATAAAGATGAGAACATGGACACTGGCAACTACTAGAGCAGGCAGAGAAGGAGGAGGGCAAAGGAGGAAACCTACATACCTATCAGGTATCCTGCTCACTACCTGGGTGACTGGATCATACCCCAAACCTCGGCATCACACAATACACCATATAACAAACCTGCACGTGTACCCCCTGAATCTAAAATAAAAGTTGAAATTTTATTTTTAAAAAGTTGGATACTGCATATGAATAGAAAGAAAAGATTAATGTAACTGAATAGAATCTCTGATCTCTGGGGAAAGGTGGATTATTCAGTAAATGTTATTGGAGAAAGGTAAAATTGGAACCCCATTTTATAACATACCAAAATTAACTCCAAATATATATCTAAATATTAAAAAATGAAATTGGCAGGGAGTGGTGGCTCATGCCTGTAATCCCAGCACTTTGGAAGGCTGAGGCAGGTGGATCACCTGAGGTCAGCAGTTCGCGGTCAGCCTAGCCAATGTGGTAAAACCCCATCTCTACTAAAAATACAAAAATTAGCTGGGTGTGGTGGCGGGTGCTTGTGGTCCCAGCTACTTGGGAGGCTAAGGCAGGAGAATCGTTTGAACCCAGTAGGCGGAGGTTGCAGTGAGCCGAGATCATGCCACTGCACTTCAGCCTGGGCGACGAGCAAAATTCCATCTCAAAAAAAAAAAAAAAAAATCATAAAAATGCTAGAAGGAAAAACAGACTGTGTCCTTCTTAACTTCAGAGGGGAAAATTCTGTATCTCACAATCATATGAATAAATGTTCCTACATCTAAAAATTGCCTAAAAGAATACAAACACAGACAAATGACAAAATGGGAGAAAATATGCGCAACTTAAGTAAAAAACAGAGTCCTAAAATCCAAAGAGCTGTATTTTAAAAATCAAGAGAAAACAATCAAGAGAAAGACAAAAAAATCATTATTTTAAATGGACAACAGACCGTTCATAAAAAAGAAAAGTCAATGGCCATTCAACATTTAAAATATGTTCATCCTCATTTAAATGAGAGAAATTCAAACTGAAACTAAATTGAGAAGACTTCTGAATCCAATATCATTAAGATCCTACTGGACTAAGTTCCTTAAAGATACACCTATCAGATCTGGACACAATAGAAAAAGCAACTAACTGAAGGTGCTGGCCAATGAACTGAAGCAGTATTCCTGCAAAAAAATGCAAAAATTAGCCAGGCGTGGTGGCAGGCACCTGTAATTCCAGCTACTTGGGAGGCTGAGGCAAAGAATTGCTTGAACCCGGGAGTCGGAAGTTACAGTGAGCCAAGATTGCGCCACTGCACTCCAGCCTGGGCAACAGAGCAAGATGCCATCTCAAAAAAAAAGCACACTTGAATTGAATCACAAGGAAACATCAAACACATACAAACTGAGGAACAATCTACAAGATAACCGGCCTGTCGTTTTCAAAAAAGTCAGGATCACAAAGGATCAAAGAAAAGTCCAGGAATTGTTTTCGATTAAGAGACTAAAGAGATGTTTTAATTAAATGAAATGTTTGATCCTAGATATGATTTTGGATAGGACGCCAGAAAGGGGGCAAAAAAGGCTATAAGGAGCTGGGTGTGGTGGCTCATGCCTGTAATCCCAGCACTTCGGGAAGCCAAGGTGGGCGGATCACGAGGTCAGGAGATCAAGACCATCCTGGCTAACACAGTGAAACCCTGTCTCTTTACTAAAAAAAAAAAAAAAAAAAAAAAAAAAAAAAAAAAAATTAGCTGGGCGTGGTGGTGGGCACCTGTAGTCCCAGCTACTTGGGAGGCTGAGGCAGGAGAATGGCCTGAACCCAGGAGGCAGAGCTTGCAGTGAGCCAAGATCTCACCATTGCACTTCAGCCTGGAGGACAGAGTGAGACTCCGTTTCAAAAAAAAAGAAAAAAAAAGCTCTAAGGACAAAATTGTAACAATTGGTGAAATTTTTCTATGAACTCTGGGTTAGACAATTATTACATCTCTGCTACATTTCTTCATTTTAATAAACGAACTATAGTTATAGTCCCCTGTGCTCAGAAAATACACTAATGTAATTATAGATAAAGGAAAATGATGTCTGAAAATTACTATCAAGTAGTTCAGAAGTACATATGCAGAGAGAATTAGCAAACAAAAAAGCAAAATGTTAAAAACTGGTAAATATGTGAGGGCATAGGAGAGTTTTTATTTTTGCAACTTCTCTGTAAGTGTAATACTGTATCAAAATAAAAATTTTAAAAAGCCAATGCTATGTGAGTACTGATTTTTAATTAAGAGACTAAAGAGGCATAACCAAATGTAATCCATGATCCTTAAATATAGCAAAACATAAAAACCAAAAGAAATCTAAAATGCATTCTCTGTCTTAACAGTAGTGACAGTTACTGTTGTTTTCAAACAATTATATTTTAGAATAAAGAACATAAATTATATGTTTTAGCAACCAAGATTGTTAGCATAGAACAGAGATACAAGTATAAAATCAAACAAGAAAATACTCTAATTTGTCTGAACTATTATTATAAATTCCTGATTCATGATTTATACTTTAAAAACAAGTTATTAGCTTTGTTCCCTGAAATAGCCTAGAATAAATGACAGCCTTATGACAATGAGAAACTCTAATGTCCAGACAGTGGTCACTGTACACTATATACCACAAGAGGAATCAGAACTCCTTAGAGAAATGGCTCATTTCAGGCCTGGCACAGGAAATGTGGAAGTTGATCTTGGGATCATTTGTTCTGCCAGAAAGCAAATAAGCTATCAACTCTACTAGAATCATGACAGAAAGACACAGAACTGCCTGGAAAGGACTACCACTGGCTTAAAAAAGAGCAGTTTGATATAAAAAAGAATAATGATCACAATAGTTTGAAACATGGTATTCAAAACACTCACTCACTTTTGGGACTCCTTAGAAGGTTGTAGGGCACCATCATTTCTCTGAAAATATATAAAGGGAAAGAATCAAATCAATTACTCTGCCTTTCCATATGAACTGTATTTATTTATTTATCTTGAGATGGAGTTTCACTCTTGTTGCCCATGCCGGAGTGCAATGGCGCTATCTCGGCTCACCGCAACCTCTGCCTCCCGGGTTCAAATGATTCTCCTGCCTCAGCCTCCCGAGTAGCTGGGATTACAGGCATGTGCCACCATGCCCGGATAATTTTGTATTTTTAGTAGAGACGGGGTTTCTCCATGTTGGTCAGGCTGGCCTCAAACTCCCGACCTCAGGTGATTCGCCTGCCTCAGCCTCCCAAAGTGTCGGGATTACAGGAGTGAGCCATGAACCATATTTTAAGATAACCAAATACTTGATGAAAAAAAGTTCTTATATATATAAGAACTATAACTAATGAATACAGAAGGAATTGAGAGAATTTTTTTTTTTACATCACCATATATAACCATTAATGAAATAATGGGCCGGGCGCGGTGCCTCACACCTGTAATCCCAGCACTTTGGGAAGCTGAGGTGGGTGGATTACTTGAGGTCAGGAGTTGCAGACCAGCCTGCAACATGGTGAAACCCTGTCTCTACCAAAAATACAAAAATTAGCCAGGTGTGGTGGCACATGCCTGTAATCCCAGCTACTCTACTCGGGAGGTTGAGGCAGAAGAACCTTTTGAACCCGGGAGGCGGAGGCTGCAGTGAGCCGAGACCGCACCACTGCACTCCAGCCTGGGCGACAGAGTGAGGAAAAAAAAAATAAAGAATGGATCTTGGTATCAATCGTAAGTGGACGTTATAACCTTTAGGTCAGTGCTTCTTAACCCTTCTAAAATTTTTCATGGTCATATCCCTAGGAATCTTTTTAGATACTTTTATCTAATAGCCACCACTCTCATAAAATTTTATTACCATAGATATGCTGTATATATGTTTATGTACTGTGGCCCTTTGGAGGACCACAGATCATTGTAATACCTATGAGTTTTTGTCCTCTTCCTTCTCAAAAACCAAGTTTCACCCACTTGGAAGGTGATATCCTCCACCCTGAGAATGCACGCTTTAGGTGAAAAAAAGGAAAGGATTAAATGGACAGCATTTAAACACATCAATATGACATCACTGAAAGTGGGACACCAGACTGTAAGGGCCTCATGATGTGATGTAATAGGAAGTACACAGCACCGACTATGAACTAAAGGTGATTTAGGGAAAATCTGATCCAAATTCCATCAAGCCTCTAGATCTAACTGCCTGTTTACAGAAATATGAAGGAACGGAAAACAAATTATAAGACAGTACAAAGAAGCAATTAGCTAAAAGCAGTATACAGAATATTCTACGGACAGACGATCTAGTTTTTCTACAAATCAACAGCACCAATTAAAACAAACCAAAACAAAACACAGGAGGGAAACTGTCATGCATTAAGTAAGTTTAATAGCTCTGGCCACCAAATGCAATGTGTGGACTCTATCTGGATCCAGATCTGAACACACCTATTGTAAAAATATGTCTTTGAAATAATTGGGAAAATTTGAATATGGGGGTATACAAGATTATCAAATAACCACCATGCTGTTACACCAACATAAGAAACAAATTTATTGTTTTAAACTTATTTTTTTTATGTTGGTATAACAGCATCATGATTATTTTAAAATATAATGTCCTTTTTGGTAATATATACTTACAGGAGGATAAAATACAATTTTGAAATACTATAGGAAAAAAGGGGGAAGGATACAAAGGTATTTACAAATGTTTTTAATTACAGCTAGGTGTTGAACATGTTGGGGTTCGTATTATTCTTTATCCTGCCTGAAAACATCCACAATAAAGTTAAAATTTTAAAAGTCTTCAAATTTCCCTCCAGAAAGTACAGTTATTTTTCATCAAAACCTTAGACCAGGCCAGGCGCGGTGGCTCACGCCTGTAATCCCAGCACTTTGGGAGGCCCAGGCGGGTGGATCACGAGGTCAGGAGATCGAGGCCATCCTGGCTAACACGGTGAAAACTCGTCTCTACCAAAAACATAAAAAATTAGCCGGGCGTGGTGGCGGGCGCCTGTAGTCCCAGCTACTCGGGAGGCTGAGGCAGGAGAATGGCGTGAACCCGGGAGGCAGAGCTTGCAATGAGCCGAGACCGCAGCACTGCACTCCAGCCAGGGCGACACAGCGAGACTCCGTCTCAAAAAACAAACAAACAAACAAAAAAACCTTAGACCAGAAAGGACTGTTGTATCATTGGGTGGAAAGGAGAGGTGTAGTGTGGCTGGGGAGTAGAGCTAAACTGATGATCCCATCCCCGCAGCATCATTTATGGGGTGCCTAAGGAACGACTGGTTCTTAGGCACTAGCATGAGTGGTTCTTCCTTAGGAAGATGTTGCTGGAGGTCGACAACGTTTCGGAAAGGAAGAAATTTGAGGTTAGAAAGAAAACAGGAACTTCACACAAGACTTTCACAAGTGCGATATTCTTTTCCTCTGGGTGCCTCTCTTGGAAAACGCAGAACCGAGAAAAGAAATAAGTATCATAGAACATCAGAGCTCTCGGAGCAGACGAAACAATTTAGGATCACACCAACCTCTAGAAAGGGATTAGTCTTCCCCACAGGGCTCTCAAGCTAGAATGGGACATCTTTAACAGTGGTCTTTCTTCCTAAGACACTTCCAGGGGTAAAGCCTCACCATCAGGGAAACTTCAAAAAGAGCCTCTTACTCTGCAAAGAAACTGCAGCAGCTGTAACCGCACGATTCTCAGCTGGCGTAATGCTGTCCGTGTTCACGAGTACTGCGGCCCGGGAGGGGCCAAGGGCTAGGAGCATTACCAGGCGGCAGGTGAGCCCACTCCGCGGCCGCACAAGCGCACACGCACACGTCCAAGGCAGAGGAACACTACTAGTAACACCCGCCTCTTTCTAGCCTCCCTATCCCAAGGTGACGGTGCCGATTTTATCCGCGGACAGGGCCTCCAGGGGCACACTCATAAATTCGGTGCGGAGGAACACAACTAGCAGCACCACGCCCCCGCCGCTCCCAGAACCAAAGTGACGGTGCCGACACCCCTCCGCACCCGCAAGGCCGACTTCCATAAGTAATTAGCCTAGAGCACCGTCCCTTTCCTGTCAGCACCGAGCCCCAGCCAGGACACCGGTATTCCCAGCACCATACAAGAGCTTCTTTTTCGATGAGGGAACCCAAAAGCGTCGAGCGGTTCCCAGTGAGGCCGCCCACTCACCTGGCTGGCGCAGATAAGCTCCGTGCGTCAAGACATAACAGCGTAAGTGTACGACGTGGCGCAGCGACGCGGGGGTCTTCGGGAAATGTAGTCTACAACTGGAAACCGGCCGGATCGTGTCTGCGCAGGCCCAGCAGCTAAGATCGGGTCCGGCGCTACAGAACAGAGCGATCACTGAGGCTCCCTTGCTCGAACTGTGGGACTTACCCTACTATGGTCCGAGCCTACCCTATTTCATTATACTCAAGTAACGCCCCAGAAATTCCAGAGAATCTCACACAAAGAGGTTGAGTCTTGCCGTGGTGCCTTCAGGGGAATGTCATCCCGGGCTAGAAGAGCTGCAAAAGGCTGTCAGGTAAGGTCTGGATTTCTCTCTGACAGCTCTGGCCGTGACGCAGTGGCCACGACACCGGGTTGCTGCTCAACGGGGTTCGGAAGTGTGACGCATTCTTTGCTGCCGTGTGTGTGTGTGTGTGTGTGTGTGTGCGCGCGCGCGCGTGTCCGAGTGTCCTCTGTGGGTGCAGAGTGGGTAGTGGCCAAGCCTGTGTGATGTGCGTCAGATTATGCTTGAGGCTATTAGTGGCGCATTTAGTATTGTGTGCGGAAGGGTCTTGGGAATGGTTTGATTATAGCTTTGAGGGTGATTGATGTCTGTTTAATCAGATTCAGCCTGCGACTGAGATCTTATAACCTGTAAGAAATTGATTTTTCTTTGCATGCTCATGAATTTCAAATCGATTCCCATGAAATTATATAAATGTAGTGAATGATTCATTGAGAGTTCACCTGTGGCAGTGAATATGGGGAAAGAAGTGTGTGAGCATAATATGGTGAGAATGAGCACGATTGTGTGCAGCGCTGTATTATAGTGATATCTCCTGGCTTCAGTTTTCTCACCTGTAAAGTGAGGGTGTCAGTCGTGTAACGCTTTGGAACAATGCTTTTTAATAGGAATTTCTGCAAAACTGAGTTCCATTTTTTATATCTGTGCTCTCCAATACAGTAGCCAGTAGCTACATATGGCTATTGAGAAATTGAAATGTGGCTGGTTTGACTGAGGAACGAATTTTTTAAATTGTGTTCAATTTTAATAAATCTAAATGTAAACAGCTATATATGGCTAATAGTCTTCCTATTGAACAGTACAACCTGGAGCATTAATTTGCCTTCAAGATTTGAAGGGGGTAAAAACTTAATTCATCTAGCAAATATTTGAAAATGAAATTCTTAAAATTTCTTTAAATTATTTTTTAAAATTTGAGATGATTGTAGATTCATATGAGGTTGTAAAAAATAATAGAGACATTGTGTGTTATCTTCAACTTAGTCTTCTCCAATGATAACATCTTGCAGGACTGTAGTATAATATGACAACCAGGATGTTGACATTGATAGTCAAGACAGATCATTTCCATCACCACGAGGATCTGTTGTGCTGCCCTTTTATAGACAAATGCACTTTCTTCCCTCTTGTTTGAAGATATTCGTGTCAACATTAATGATAATGTAGGCATACCTCATTTTATTGTGCGTCATTTTATTGCACTTTGCAGATACTGTATTTGTTTGTTTTAAAGAGACAGGCTCTCACTGTCTCACCCAGGCTGGAGTGCAGTGGTGCAGTTATAGCTCACTGCAGTCTCGAACTCCTGGGTTTAAGGGATCCTCCAGCTGGCCCACAAAGCCTGAAATATTTATTATGTGGTTCTTTGCAGGAAAAGTTTGCAGACTCCCAATCTGTATTATTTCTGATGGCTACTTTATTTTCTATTATATGGATACACTAGAATTTAACCTGTTCTTTATTGAAGTCTGATTTATGTTTGTATCTAGCTTTTTCTATTTTAAAATTAGTCTATCTGCACCTGTCTGCATATATCCTAGTGAACATATATAATTATTTTCCTTAGACAGGGTCGTAGGAGTGGGATTACTGAAACATCTGGCTCACATTATTAAATTCTGCTAATATAAATTTCTAATTTACCCTCTTTAAGGTGGCACCAGTGTATAAGATGGTGTGAGGGCATCTATTTTACTCCAGTTTAACATGTTATTATCAGTCTATTCAATGTTCCCGTGCTGTAAATATAAAATGCTATTTGCCACTTTAACGTATATTATCTTAATAAGTAGCAACATTTAATAGCTTTTAGTCATTAAACCCAAGTCATTATTCACGCTCGGGTTTTATTAGGCATAATAAGAAATGCTGGGTATCAGTGACAAGAGCACAGTTGAAAAAGAACTGGCTTTGTAGTTGGAGAATTGTGGATTCAGAACTCAGATGTCTTGTTTATTAACAGTGGATTTAGGTTTCTGCTTTTCTGATGTTGAAGTGGAGGTGATAATGACACTGTAGAGCTGTTCTAAGGATTAAATATCTATATATAAGGTATGCATCACATAAAAGTTGATTTTTTTATTGCTTCCAGGGCCATAAATTTACTTCTCCCTCTAGTTTGGGTACTGAGGGAGAGGGGAGGGTGAATGATGTCCTGCAGGGACGCTGGGGACTCTTCTGATTGAGGGAAATGGGGAGTGGTGAGCCCTGAGGATTGTGGGAGTTCTAGTTCAGGCTAGGAAAAGGGATCCCAGTGTGCAAGTATAATTTTGCAATGATAAAGGCCATCATGGACTGTCTATGCCAGGGATCAGCAACTGTTTTTTTGTTTTTTTGTTTGTTTTTGAGACGGAGTTTCACTCTTGTTACGCAGGCTGGAGTGCAATGGGGCGATCTCAGCTAACCGCAGCCTCCGCCTCCCAGATTCAAGCGATTTTCCTGCCTCAGCCTTCTGAGTAGCTGGAATTAGAGGCATGCGCCACCACACCCAGCTAATTTTGTATTTTTAGTAGAGACGGGGTTTCTCCATGTTGGTCAGGCTGGTCTTGAACTCCCGACCTCAGGTGATCCGCCCGCCTTGGCCTCCCAAAGTGCTGGGATTATAGGCGTGAGCCACCGCGCCCGGCCAGCAAATGTTTTTTACAGAGGGCCAAATGGGAAGTATTTTAGGCTGTGTGGCCCATACAGTCTCCATTGCAACTACTCAATTTGGCTATGGTAGCTTTCTTTCTTTTTTTTTTTTTTTTTTTTTTTTTTGAGACGGAGTCTCGCTCTGCCGGCCAGGCTGGAGTGCAGTGGCGCGATCTGGGCTCACTGCAAGCTCCGCCTCCCGGGTTCACGCCATTCTCTTGCCTCAGCCTCTCCGAGTAGCTGGGACTACAGGCGCCCGCCACCACGCCCGGCTAATTTTTTTTTTTTTTGAGACGGAGTCTCACTCTGTCGCCCAGGCTGGAGTGCAGTGGCGCGATCTGGGCTCACTGCAAGCTCCGCCTCCCGGGTTCACGCCATTCTCTTGCCTCAGCCTCTCCGAGTAGCTGGGACTACAGGCGCCCGCCACCACGCCCGGCTAATTTTTTTTTTTTTTGAGACGGACTCTCACTCTGTCGCCCAGGCTGGAGTGCAGTGGCGCGATCTGGGCTCACTGCAAGCTCCGCCTCCCGGGTTCACGCCATTCTCTTGCCTCAGCCTCTCCGAGTAGCTGGGACTACAGGCGCCCGCCACCACGCCCGGCTAATTTTTTGTATTTTTTTTAGTAGAGACGGAGTTTCACCGTGGTCTCGATCTCCTGACCTCGTGATTCGCCCGCCTCGGCCTCCCAAAGTGCTGGGATTACAAGCGTGAGCCACCGTGCCCGGCCTATGGTAGCTTTCTGAAAGTAGCCATAGTCAGAAGTAAACAAATGAACATAGCTGTGTTCCATTCCAGCTTTATTTACAAAAACATATGGGCGGGCCAGATTTGGCCCATGGGCCATAGGTTGCAAACTCCTAGTCTGTTCTATCTTTTGTCTTTAAGTCTGGGGAGGCCAGGAAGCTCCTAAGGCCATGAAGGCAGTCTGCTTTGGATAATGTGGTCTGTCCCCTTTGGATGGTGAGAATCGAGGGAAGAGAATCTACTCTGGGCAATTCTGAACATCCCAGCCTTGGGCCTAGATCAGTATCCTCATAGTGGGGATTGGCCCAGAACTCTCCTGCTGAAATATTGGTCATGTGTTCTAATGCAGGACAACCTCTGCACTGTGTCCATCCTCGTACAGCCAGGTTCCCTTGGTGTGGTGAGAGTGTGTTGGAGGGAGGTGAGGGAAGTGTAGGGGAGGTATTTGCAAGCAACAATGGAAAATAAAAGATTATTAATTTATATCATGTTGTTACCTCTGAGGCAGACCTAGTCTCATTGCCTCATTTTTTTCTCCCCTAACTCAGGCTTCTCAGAACTTTGCTTCTCCAGCAGAATAATCCTGCGGAAGACTGAGCAGTTCTTGTGAGTCTAAAACCATGGCCCATGTAAGTTGCGGTTTCTCTTTCCTTCTTTAGATTATTTTGTTTTTAAAGATCATGTGAACATTTTCACTCTTTATGCTGACACTTCTTAACAGAATTTTTTCTTAATCCCCACATTCCCAAGCTCCTCCCGTGTGCCCCCTCTCTTTTCTAACCAGTATCCACATGCACATTGACCCAATCATTCAGGGTACTCAGTCTCTGTCTAGAGCAGAGATGGAACAGACATGAAGTTCCTAGAGGGAGGTACTTTACCATCCTTTGTCAGATCTGAGGTGTAATGAAACCAAGAATGGACTCATTTGACTACACATAGGAAAGCACTGCAGTTTTCCACAGATCCTGTGTCTGTAGATAAAATGAAGTTTAACACTGATTGGCCTCAGTTTCAGTATGTGGTTGGGGCCTGCTTATAGAGAGGCCAGGGGATCTTTCCTGAGAATCTCTGAGGTGAAACCCATAATAAGACGCATTTTGTGGTTAAACGGCTAGTCTTGACATCAGTATGATTCTGGTTCATTACCTCAGTATTCTTAATCTCAAGAACAAAGAAGGTGTGTAGTACTTATAAGAAAATCATCCAGATACATAAATATTAGTTAATTGTATTCACCCAGATTTGCAGTGAGGTACTATGGCCTTGAACTTATGAGTTCACCACTGTACTCCAGCATGGGCAACAGAATGAGATCTCCATCTCGATTGATCAATCGATTGATTGATCGATAGATAAACTAAAAGGAAAAAGAGGATATAGGATTCTTTTTTCTTTAAGTTATTTAAGTGGTTTTTCTTAAAGTATTTATTATTAAGTAATTTATTGAGAATTTTTGAGGTAGAAATACAGTTTATTTGCTTGTATCCACTGTTTAATTGAATTGGGAAACATTTATTTGTTCCCAGACATGTTTTGAGTAGTTAAAGAACCCCATAATATACAGGAAATTTTGCATACAGTGGCTGGATTCTTCAAGAAAATGAGGTGACTCTGCTTTAGAACACCTGGTTCGTTTCTTCTATCTTTATCATAAGCTTTCAGCCCCAGCCTAGAGTTTAGTATAGTACCCCTTGCTGCAGTGAAACCTTTTATCTCCTTTTCTTCTTTTTAAAATACTTGTTCTGTAATTTCACCAGTAATATGTTGGTTTATGGTTTCAGGCATTGGTGACGTTCAGGGATGTGGCTATAGACTTCTCTCAGAAGGAATGGGAGTGCCTGGACACTACTCAGAGGAAATTGTACAGAGATGTGATGTTGGAGAATTACAATAACTTGGTCTCACTGGGTAAGGTCACCTATGTCAAATAATGTGGACTCTTATCTGAAATATAGCTTTCTCTTCCACAAATTTAGGACTAATTAAGAAACTAGCTGAATTTCTTCTCTCTTCCTCAAGGAATGGACTGAACTTTGATGGTTTGTGAATGGCACTTCCACTAAATGCTTTCATTTTCACCATACCTCACTGAGCCTCATGAAATGTTCCTTAATCCATTCCTGTAGTTACTTCTTCCTTAATAGTTAAAAGACTGGATTTGAATTTTGGGGCATTTACTCCAAAGCCAATGTCAGTGAAATCAGGTTTCACATTGCATTTGAGCTCAGAATTGCTATGGATGCTGTGTTATTTTGTAACATGCCTGCGAGGATAACAGCCTCACCCAGGGTCTATAATTTACATATCATGGTTCAGACCAATAACATTGATTTAAAATTAAAGTGAATGCATTCTACTTCCTAAAACAAATATTTTCTCTTACTGATTTGTGATTGAAAGTTTTACCTGTTGGACATTATGCTCAGTACCTGGGTGGTGGGATCAAACGTGCCTCAAACCTCAGCATCACACAATATCCCCAGGTAACAAACCTGCACATATGGCCCTGTATCTAAAATAAAAGTTGAAATTAGTTAAAGTAAAATAAAATTTATTAACTTAGCATCTAACTTTAAATGAGTATCTTAGCAAGAACCTAGAAATATCTTAGGAAGCTTCTTGTTTTGCTCTAAGTAAATTAACAACAAAAAAAATAATAATAGCTAATAGAGTGCTTACTATATACCAGGCATCATTCTAAGTACTAGCTACGAGATACGAAAGAAAAAAAAGAAACTAAAAGGTACCACTTTTATTTTCATTTTACAGATGAAAAAACTGAGGCCCAAATAATTTAACCAGTTTGTTTACAATCATTAGTCAATAGGTAGCAGAGTAGAATTTGGACCCACGTAGTCTGGCTTCAGAATCTATGCCCTCAATAACTACTGCCTCTCAATAGAGCTAGTCTGTATGAGTTTTAATTCCAAAATGAATTAAAATTCTCCTAGATGCATTTTAATTCCCCTGCCCATCAAGTTTCTTTATTCTCTGGGATCCTGAGGTTACACTAAGTTGAATATTCTTTAATCTTGTCAGTTTTTTCCGAAGTCTTTATCGAAATCATGTTGATTCATATAAATTTAACCAAGTCTCAAAATGTTTCTGAATGTGCAGTGTTTTACTTCTATATATTCTTATATTTCTTTCTTGTAAGCAGGATATTCTGGCTCAAAGCCAGATGTGATTACCTTACTGGAGCAAGGGAAAGAGCCCTGCGTGGCTGCGAGGGATGTGACAGGAAGACAGTACCCAGGTGAGTTGAGAGTTCATCAGGCAGATGGAAGCCCTCATTGCCAGTCATGGCCAGCTGGTGAGGGAGCATACATAGGCTTTGCATGCTGTTTAGGGAGTTCCTCTCAGAGGCCTCAGGCCTTCAGAGTAAAGGTTAAGACAGGGAAGAAAACAGATCATCTTAGCATGAACTATCAAAAGAACCTCATCCTGGCTCCTACTTACCACCTGTCTTTGTTTTTGTTTCCCCTCATATTACTCTCCATTTCAGTCAAGAGAATGCTCTTTCCTACTGCAATCAATTGCTTCCTATCTTTTCTCCATTGACATGTGTGCTTGTTTCTAATGCCTAAAAGTTCAGTCTTTCACGTATTCAGCATGTATTTACCGAGTGCTCACTCTGTGCCAAGTGTTATCAGTGCCTTGGTGAATAAGGCCAAAACCTCCCTACACTAATGGAGTTAACATTGTACTAGTGGAGATACATAGTAAACTGTAAACAAATGAATATATAATATTAAATAATGATGCATGCTATGAAAGAAACCTATGAAGGGTAAGGAGATAGAGTTTGGGCAAGTTTAATTTAGGTGGGTTGCCCAGGGAGGGCTCTTCGAAGAGAGAATATATGTGCAGAGATGTGCAGTATAGGCTTAGGCCATGTGAATATCTGGAAGAAAATAATTCCAAGCACAGCAGAGAAGTGAGCTTTGTGTGTCTGAAGAACTGGAAGAAGCTCAGAGCAGATTCAGAGTGGGGAAGAGTAACTAAATATGAATTTAGAGCTGAGCAGGGGCCAGGTCTTATATGGTTCTGTTTATCATAGTAAGAAATTTGGATTTTTCTTTTCTAAGAGTGATTGAAAGCCATAATCAAAAATATGTTTTTAAATGATCACTGTAGATGCTCTGTGAAGAATATACTAAACAGGGGCAAGATTGGAAGTAGAAAGATCAGTTATCAGGCTATTTCAGAAGTCTAGATTAGCAGTGAATGTAGATTAGATTGGGATAGTAGTGGTGAGGGATGGTAAGAAGATTCTGTATTCATCTTACGGTTTGAAAGTAGAGCTAACAGACACGCCATGGTGTATGAGTGAACAAGAAATCATAGGTGAACAAGCAGCTAAGTGTATATAATTTGCTGAGATGGACATATGGGAAAGATAGCTTGGAGGATGGAAATAGAGTCCTGATTTAGGTATATATATTTAAAATGCCTACTTGTCATCAAGATCGAGATGTTGAACAGTCAGAGAGATGGTAGGATGAATTATATTAACTTGGGTGTCCAGCCAGTGAACTGACAGGATGAGATCACTTAGGGCTGATCTGACCTACTACCTATTTTTGTAAATAAAGTTTTATTGAAACATAGCCACACTTAATTATTTATGTATTGTCTATGGCAGAGTTGAGTTGAGACAGAAGTCATATGGCTTGCAATGCATAAGATATCGACTGTCTGGTCCTTTACAGAAAGCTTGCTGATTCCCTACCTTTAGCGAATGAGTTTCATAGAATGAAGGGAGCCAGATGAGAAAAAGACAGGCCGGGGGCACTCTATTTAGAGAAGGAAGAGGAGGCAGCAAGTAGATTGAGAACAAGTAGGCCTGGAGAGTGGTACCAAAAAAGTCAAATGAAGAATATGTTTCAAGTGGAAGGGAGTAGTCATCTGTGAGGTCGACTGAACTGTAAATTGCCTATAGGATATGGCAGGAAAGAAGCTGGTGGTGACCTTGTGTTAAGAGGACAAGGTTTCAGTGGAGTCGGAGGTGAAAAAAGCCTGCTAGATGTGGCTGAAATAAAATGGGAGGTGAGGAAGTGATGACAGTGAGATAGAAAACTTTTCTAATGGGAAATCTGTTAGAAGGGAACTAGATAAGGGGTTAGTAGCTAGAAGAGGATACGGATGTAAGGAGTCTTTTTTTTTTTTTTGAGACAGAGTTTTGCTCGTCACCCAGGCTGCAGTGCAGTGGCACAATCTCTGCTCACTGCAACCTCCACCTCCCAGGTTCAAGCAGTTCCCCTGCCTCAGCCTCCCAAGTAGCTGGTATTAACAGGCATGCTCCACCACACCAGGCTAATTTTTGTATTTTTAGTAGAAACGGGGTCTCACCATGTTGGCCAGGTTGGTCTTGAACTCCTGACCTCAAGTGATCCACCCGTCTTGGCCTCCCAAAGTGCTGGGATTACAGGCGTGAGCCACCGTGCCTGGCCAGGAGTCTATATCAAGATGTGAGATTTTAAGATGAAAATGATTCTATAGAAAGGGGAAAAACTGTAGTAGAGGAAAGAATAATTATGGAAATTGGAGGACAAGGAGGTAGGATCCAGTGCACAAGAAAAATTTAAAGAACTATAGATACAACAATGGATATAGGTGGGTTGATTGATGTGGTATTATGTATTTCTTTTCAATGCTTCATTTTTATTAGAGGAATAAGGGAGATCATCAGCTAAGAATTGGCAGGAGGGAAGGGAGAGTTATGTTTGAAGTGAAAGATGTAAATATATTTTGAATACTGGTGTTCAGTTTACCTGCATCTCAATAGCTTGTTCACTTTTTATTTTCTGTTAATCATGAGTTAATAATAATAACAGTTAACATTTATTATTTACTGTATACCAGGTTTAGTCATTTCACAATGTATTCTTCAAAATATGTTGTACAGCGTAAATACATACAATTTTTTCTGTCAATGTAAAAAATAATATATTTTTTAAAATATGAAGAAAAGGCTATTAAGTTCTATATAGTATGTTGATTCCTCTATATTGAGCCAAATTCTGATTTGTATTTTATTTGCAGTTTTTTTTAGTTGAAATTCTTGGGTTGTATATAATCAGATCATTTGCAAATCGTGATAGTTTTTCATTCTTCCTTAAAAATGTTTACCTCTAAAATTCTTAATTCTGCTTAGTTGTTTTGCTTATCATAATTTTCTAAAAAGGATAAGATAACTTTTTGCTCTTTTCTCGAGTAGCTAAACTTTAAAATTATCTGTTCTTTAAAACTTTGATAGACATCTATGAAAATGTTTGCAAGGATAGGTGTTTCACAATGGAATTTCATTTGTTTAGGCTTTTTATTTCTTCTGTGGTCAATACAGGAAATTAATAGTTTCCTTAAAATTTTTTATTCTGGAATATACAGGATTATTTTGTTTAGAGCATTACATAGAGCTTTGCAAAATAGCCTATTTTTTTCAAATCAGCTTTATTGAGATATGATTTATATACAATAAAATTCACTAATTGTATCTGTTTAATTATTTTGGACAAACATGTGAGTCTTGTAATCATCACCACTTTAGTCAAGACGTAGAAGATGTCTATCATGTCAACACTTTCCACTATGTTTCTTTACAGTCAGTACCCTTCCCCCACTTGCAGCCCAGCCTGTGACAGGCAACTAAATTGCCTTCTTTCCCTAATTTTGTCTTTTCTACAATTTCATATCAAATAAATCAGAGTATGCAGTTTTTTGTGTCATACTTCTTCCACTTCTGATATTTATGAGATTCATCCAAGTAGTTAGAAGTCTCAGTAGTTAATTCCTTTTTCTTGCTGAATAGTATTTCATATCTGCTTAACTTATTAGTTAACAGTTTATGAACATCTAAGTTGTTTCTAGTCTTTCATGAGCATGAATAAAGCTGTTATGAGTGCTTGTTTACAAGTCTTTGTTTGAATGTATGCTTTGTTACCTTGGGTTAAACACCTGAGGGTGGGATTCATGGATTATATAAGTGTATATAAGAAACTGGGGGCCGGGCACGGTGGCTCACGCTTGTAATCCCAGCACTTTGGGATGCCGAGGCGGGCAGATCACGAGGTCAGGAGATCAAGACCATGGTGAAACCCTGTCTCTACTAAAAATACAAAAAATTAGCCGGGTGTGGTGGCGGGCGCCTGTAGTCCCAGCTACTCAGAGAGGCTGAGGCGGGAGAATGGCGTGAACCCGGGAGGCGGAGCTTGCAGTGAGCCGAGATTGCGCCACTGCACTCCAGCCTGGGCGACAGAGCGAGACTCTGTCTCAAAAAAAAAAAGAAACTGGGCTGGGCACAGTGGCTCATGCCTGTAATCCCAGCACTTTGGGAGGCTGAGGCAGGTGGATCGCTTGAGCCCAGAAGTTCAGGACCAGCCTGGGCAACATGGCAAACCGGTCTCTACTAAAAATACAAAAATTAGCTAGGCATAGTGGTACACACCTGTGAAAACTTTATTTAAAAAAAAGACACTGGGCTGGGTGCGATGGCTCCTGCCTGTAATCCCAGCACTTTGGGAGGCTGAGGCGGGTGGATCACGAGGTCAGGAGTTCGAGACCAGCCTGGCCAACATGGTGAAAACCCGTCTCTACTAAAAATACAAAAGTTACCTGGGCATGGTGGCGCATGCCTGTAATCCCAGCTACCCAGGAAGCTGGCATGAGAATTGCTTGAAACTGGAAGGCGGAGGTTGCAGTGAGCCAAGATCATACCACTGCACTCCAGCCTGGGCAACAAGAGCGAAACTCTGTCTCAAAAAAAAAAAAAAAAAAAAAAGAAAGAAACTGTACAAAGTGGCTATATTGTTTGGCATTCCCGGTAGATATCCAATAGCCCCACATTCTTGCCAACCTGTGGTACTGTCAGTCATTTTAATCGTAGTCATTTTAGTGGATGTGTAGGTGTATCTCATTGTGATTTTAATTTGTATTTAACTAATGACTAATGTTGAGCATATTTTCATTTATTTGCCATTCCTTTATCTCCTTTAGTAAAAAGTGTCTGTTCAGAATTTTTATCCATTAAATTTTTTAGCAATTTTATTGAGGTATAATTTACATAACATAAAATTTACTCACTGTAAGTGCACACTTGGTGACTTTTAGTCAATTTACAGTTAGGCAGCCATCATGACAATCCAGTTTTAGAATATTTCCATCACCCCCAAAAGTTTCCTTGTGCCCCTTTGCAGTTAATCCCTTCTCCCACCTCCAGCTTTAAGCATCGACTGACCTACCTTCCATTTTTGTCGATTTTCCTTTTCTGAACATTTCATATAAATGAGATCATGCAATGTACAGTCTTTTGAATCTGGCTTCTTTAACTTAGCATAATGTTCTGGAGGTCCATTATGAAGCAGCATGTATTAGTAATATATTCTCTTTTATTGCCAAATAAAATTTTGTAGGGATATACCATATTTTACTTATCTATTTACCAGTGATGGGCATTTGGATTGTCTACAGTTTGCGGCTGTTATCAATAATGCTACTATAAACATGGGTATACATATCATTGTGTGGACATATGTCTTAATTCATCTTAGTTGGATTCATAGGCATGGAACTGCTGTGTTATATGACAAATATAACTTTCACTTTATAAGAAACTGCCAAAATGTATTCCAAACTACCTGTATCACTGTACCTTCCCAATAACAATGCATAAGGGTTTCAGTTTCTTTGTCTTCTCACCAATACACGCTATTACCTGTCTTTTTGAGAACAGCCATTCCAGTGTGTGTGTAGTGGTATCTAATTGTGGTTGACGTTGAGCAATTGCTTATTAGCTATTGGTATATATTCTTTGGTGGAAAGGCTGTTCAGTGTTTTGCCCATTCTTAAAATTAGGCTGTTTCTGTTATTACTGAGTCATAAGAGTTTTAAAGTATATTCTGAATATAAGCATTTTATTTACATATATGATCTGCAAATATTTTCTCCCAGATTGCAGTGGCATGTCTTTTCATTTTCTTAATCTTATCTTTTGCAGTACAAACATTTTTCATGTTGATGAAGCCAAATGTATCTTTTTTCTTTTATGAATTGTGCTTTTGTATCTAAGAACTCTTTTTCTCATACAAGGACACAAAAATTCCCATTGATATCCATTTTGTTTATCTTCTTGATTTGTAAGGGTTCTTTATATATCTTATAATCAACTTCATCAGATATATATTTTGCAATATTTTATTAGTTTAGATACTAGATATATATTTTGCAATATTTTACTAGTTTCTGGAGTAACTTTCTATTAATTAATAAACTTTATTTTTAAAATCAGTTTTAGGTTTATAGGAAAATTTAGCAGAAAGTACAGAGTTCCTATATACTCTCTGTCCCCAAACATACACACTCTCTCCAACTACCAACAATCCACATTACAGTGGTACATTTGTTACAGTTGATAAACCTACATTGATACATCATTATCACCCAAAGTCCACAGTCTGCATTAAGGTTCACTCTTGGTGTTGTAAATTCTAATAACTTTGAAAAATATATAATGACATGTATCCACAATTGTAGTATCATACAGAGTAGTTTCACTGCTCTAAAATTTCTCTGTGTTTGGCCTAGTCATCCTTCACTCCACCCTAACCTTTAGAAACCACTGAGCATTTTACTGTCTCCATAGTTTTGCCTTTTTCAGACTATCATGTAGTTGGAATCATATAGTATGTAGCCTTCTCAGATTGTCTCTTTCACTTAGTAATATGCATTTAAGTTTCCTCAACATCTTTTTGTGATGGCTTATTCTTTTAGCACTGAATAATAGTCCATTCTCTGGATGTACCACAGCTTATCCATTCACCTACTAAAAGACATCTTGGTTGTTTTTTAAGTATTGGAAGTTTTGAATAAAGCTGCTATATGCCTTTGTGTGCAGGTTTTTGTATGAACATAAGCTTTCATTTTATTTGGGTAAACACCAAAGAATATGATTGCTGAGTAGTATGATAAGAATATGTTTAGTTTTGTAGGAAACTGCCAAAATGTTCTCCAAAGTGGCTATAATATTCTTGCATTCCCCCAGCAATGAATGAGAGTTCCTGTTGCTCCACATCCTTGTCAGCCTTTGGTGTTGCCAGTGTTTTAGAGTTTGGCCATTCCAACAGGTGTGAAGTGGTATCTCGTTGTTTTTAATTTGCAGTTCTCTGACATTCCTGATCTCTGGTTTGGTGTCTGACATTAAATTTGGAGAAATTCTTATGCATTGTTGCTTCATATATTGCTTCTTTGCCTTTCTCTCTTTTTCCTCATTCTGGTACTTTCATCATGTGTATTTACACCTTTTATACTTACCCCCAGAGTTCTTGGATATCTGTTCTGTTTCTTTCAGTATTTTTTCTCTTTCTTTTCAGTGTTGGAAATTTCTCTTGTCACATCCTCAAGTGCAGAGACTCCTCAGCTGTGTCCAGTTTACTAATGAGCACATCAAAGGCATTCTTCATTTCTATTACGGTGTTTTTGATCTTTAGCATTTCTTTTTGATTCTTTCTTAGAATATTCATCTCTGTTTTCATTATCCATCTGGATGTTGTCTATTTTTTCTATTAAAGCCCTTAACACATTTCTTATAGTCTTTTAAAACTCCTGGTCTGATAATTCCAACATTCCTGCCATATCTGACTCTAATTCTGATGCTTGTTTAGTCTCATCAAAGTGTTTCTTGCCTTTTAGTTTTCCTTCTTATTTTTTGTTGGAAGGTAAACATGATGTACTGGGTAATGGGAAACATAGTAAATAGGCCTTTAGGAATGTAGTGATAAGGTGTAAGGGGAGAGGAGTGTTCCATAGTCCCAGAATTAGGTCTCAGTGTTTTGGTGCACCTGTGCCACTTGACGGAACTTAACCAGTGCTTCCATTTTTTCCCCATTGCTAGGTGTGACAGGATGGCTTAGAGGCCTGAGTTGGGTATTTTCTTTCCTCTATGCCATTAGGTTCTAATAAAACCCCAGAAGGTTATGATCTATCTACTTGAGAAGAAAATACTCCTAACCTCAAGTGATCCACCCACCTTGGCCTCCCAAAGTGCTGGGATTACAAGCGTGAGCCACTGCGCCTGACCAGTATTTAGATTTTTTTAGGCTCTTGTTTTATTTAGATTGCCACCCTCCAGCTTTCATTTAACTTATCTGTGTTAATAAGATTCCTTGACACTTCTAGTCTCCCAGCCATCTCCTCATACTATTCAGTTACTCTGTTCTCCCTAAAATTGTTGAGTTTCTTTGTTCATTTTTTCCAGAAACCATTCAACATGGCACATACCTGTTATAATATCTAAAAAAATCATTTAAATACTTCTCTATCAAGTATAGGAATGGTTGGTTTTAGATGTAAGGGAACAGAAGAGATATCATCTGAGAAAGGTTATAAAGAAAGTACAGTGGGCCGGGCGCGGTGGCTACCGCCTGTAATCCCAGCACTTTGGGAGGCCACGGTGGGCAGATCACAAGGTCAGGGGTTTGAGACCAGCCTGGCCAATATAGTGAAACCCCGTCTCTAGTAAAAATACCAAAAAATTAGTGGGGCGTGGTGGTGGGTTCCTGTAATCCCAGCTACTTGGGAGGCTGAGGCAAGGAGAATCACTTGAACCTGGGAGGCAGAGGTTGCAGTGAGCCGAGATTGTGCCACTGCACTCCATCCTGGGTGACAGAGTGAGACTCTGTCTCGAAAAATAAATAAATAAATAAATAAATAAAAAGAAAAAAGAGTAAAGTGAGCATCCAGTAGGTGGCTGAATAATAGTAAAACTCAGCTGTGTAAACACACATCTCTTTGCACAGGAGGCGGTGAACAACAGGATTGGAAACATCTCTGCTTAATTGGATAGCCATTTAAAGGATGAGTAGGCAAAACAATGGCTTTTTCATTTTATACATTTGGTTGAACTACCTTGGATTTACTTTTGTTCTGATCTGTAAAGGAAGTAAGGTAGGAAAGAGTGCATTTAATCACTGTAATAAGGTGAGAGAGATTAGAGCTAGTTTGTAATTGTTACAAAAATATAAAAATTGGGGGGGTGGAGCCAAGATGGCCGAATAGGAACAGTTCCTGTCTCCAGCTCCCAGCCCCAGTGACACAGAAGACGGGTGATTTCTGCATTTCTGCTTGAGGTACCGGTTTCATCTCACTAGGGAGTGCCTAACAGTGGGTTCAGGACAGTCGGTGAAGCGCACTGTGCGCGAGCCGAAGCAGGGCGAGGCATTGCCTCCTTGGGAAGCGCAAGGGGTCAGGGAGTTCCCTTTCCTAGTCAAAGAAAGGGGAAACAGACGGCACCTGGAATATCGGGTCAGTCCCGTCCTAATACTGCGCTTTTCCAACGGGCCTGGAAAACGGCACACTGGGAGATTGTGTCCCGCACCTGGCTCGGAGGGTCCTATGCCCACGGAGTCTTGCTGATTGCTAGCACAGCAGTCTGAGATCACGCTGCAAGGCGGCAACGAGGCTGGGGGAAGGGCGCCCGCCATTGCCCAGGCTTGCTTAGGTAAACAAAGCAGCCAGGAAGCTCGAACTGGGTGGAGCCCACCACAGCTCAAGGAGGCCTGCCTGCCTCTGTAGGCTCCACCTCTGGGGGCAGGGCACAGACAACCAAAAACTCAGCGAGAACCTCCACAGCCTTAAATGTCCCTGTCTGACTGACAGCTTTGAAGAGAGTAGTGGTTCTCCCAGCACGCAGCTGGAGATCTGAGAACGGACAGACTGCCTCCTAAAGTGGGTCCCCCACCCCTGAGCAGCCTAACTGGGAGGCACCCCCCCAGTAGGGACAGACTGACACCTCATTCAACCGGGTACTCCTCTGAGACAAAACTTTCAGAGGAACTATCAGACAGCTGAATTTGTGGTCTCACGAAAATCCGCTGTTCTGCAGCCACCGGTGCTGACACCCAGCCAAACAGGGTCTGGAGTGGACCTCTAGTAAACTCCAACAGACCTGCAGCTGAGGGTCTTGTCTGGTAGAAGGAAAATTAACAAACACAAAGGACATCCACACCAAAAACCCATCTGTACATCACCATCATCGAAGACAAAAAGTAGACAAAACCACAAAGATGGGGAAAAAACAGACCAAAAAAACTGGAAACTCTAAAAAACAGAGCACCTCTCCTCCTCCAAAGGAACGCAGTTCCTCACCAGCAACGGAACAAAGCTGGATGGAGGATGACTTTGATGAGTTGAGAGAAGAAGGCTTCAGACGATCAAACTACTCTGAGCTACGAGAGGAAATTCAAAACAATAGCAAAGAAGTTAAAAACTTTGAAAAAAAATTAGAAGAATGGATAACTAGAATAACCAATGGAGAGAAGGGCTTAAAGGAGATGATGGAGCTGAAAGCCAAGTTTCGAGAACTACGCGAAGAATGCAGAAGCCTCAGTAGCAGATGCGATCAACTGGAAGAAAGGGTATCACTGATAGAAGATGAAATGAATGAAATGAAGAGAGAAGGGAAGTTTAGAGAAAAAAGAATAAAAAGAAATGAACAAAGCCTCCAAGAAATTTGGGACTATGTGAAAAGACCAAACCTACGTCTGATTGGTGTACCTGAAAATGATGGGGAGAATGGAACCAAGTTGGAAAACACTCTGCAAGATATTATCCAGGAGAACTTCCCCAATCTAGCAAGGCAGGCCAGCATTCAGATTCAGGAAATACAGAGAATGCCACAAAGATACTCCTCGAGAAGGGCAACTCCAAGACACATAATTGTCAGATTCACCAAAGTTGAAATGAAGGAAAAAATGTTAAGGGCAGCCAGAGAGAAAGGTCGGGTTACCCACAAAGGGAAGCCCATCAGACTAACAGCTGATCTCTCAGCAGAAACTCTACAAGCCAGAAGAGAGTGGGGGCCGATATTCAACATTCTTAAAGAAAAGAATTTTCAACCCAGAATTTCCTATCCCGCCAAACTAAGCTTCATAAGTGAAGGAGAAATAAAATACTTTACAGACAAGCAAACGCTGAGTGATTTTGTCACCACCAGGCCTGCCCTAAAAGAGCTCCTGAAGGAAGCACTAAACATGGAAAGGAACAACCGGTACCGGCCCCTGCAAAAACATGCCAAACTGTAAAGACCATCGAGGCTAGGAAGAAACTATAGCAACTAACGAGCAAAATAACCAACTAACATCATAATGACAGGATCAGATTCACACATAACAATATTCACGTTAAATGTAAATGGGCTAAATGCCCCAATCAAAAGACACAGACTGGCAAACTGGATAAGGAGTCAGGACCCATCAGTGTGCTGTATTCAGGAAACCCATCTCACGTGCAGAGACACACATAGACTCAAAATAAAGGGATGGAGGAAGATCTATCAAGCAACTGGAAAACAAAAAAAGGCAGGGGTTGCAATCCTAGTCTCTGATAAAATAGACTTTAAACCAACAAAGATCAAAAGAGACAAAGAAGGCCATTACATAATGGTAAAGGGATCAATTCAACAAGAAGAGCTAACTATCCTAAATATATATGCACCCAACACAGGAGCACCCAGATTCATAAGGCAAGTCCTCAGTGACCTACAAAGGGACTTAAACTCCCACACAATAATAATGGGAGATTTTAACACCCCACTGTCAGCATTAGACAGATCAACAAGACAGAAAGTTAACAGGGATATCCAGGAATTGAACTCAGCTCTACATAAAGTGGACCTAATAGACATCTACAGAACTCTCCACCCCAAATCAACAGAATATACATTTTTTTCAGCACCACACCACACCTATTCCAAAATTGACCACATAGTTGGAAGTAAAGCTCTTCTCAGCAAATGTAAAAGAACAGAGATTATAACAAACTGTCTCTCAGACCACAGTGCAATCAAACTAGAACTCAGGATTAAGAGACTCAGTCAAAACCGCTCAACTACATGGAAACTGAACAACCTGCTCCTGAATGACTATTGGTTACATAATGAAATGAAGGCAGAAATAAAGATGTTCTTTGAAACCAACGAGAACAAAGACACAACATACCAGAATCTCTGGGACACGTTCAAAGCAGTGTGTAGAGGAAAATTTATAGCACTAAATGCCCACAAGAGAAAGCAGGAAAGATCCAAAATTGACACCCTAACATCACAATTAAAAGAACTAGAAAAGCAAGAGCAAACACATTCAAAAGCTAGCAGAAGGCTAGAAATAACTAAAATCAGAGCAGAACTGAAGGAAATAGAGACACAAAAAACCCTTCAAAAAATTAATGAATCCAGGAGCTGGTTTTTTGAAAAGATCAACAAAATTGATGGACCGCTAGCAAGACTAATAAAGAAGAAAAGAGAGAAGAATCAAATAGATGCAATAAAAAACGAAAAAGGGGATATCACCACCGATCCCACAGAAATACAATCTACCATCAGAGAATACTACAAACACCTCTATGCAAATAAACTAGAAAATCTGGAAGAAATGGATAAATTCCTCGACAAATACACCCTCCCAAGACTAAACCAGGAAGAAGTTGAATCTCTGAATAGACCAATAACAGGTTCTGAAATTGTGGCAATAATCAATAGCTTACCAACCAAAAAGAGTCCAGGACCTGATGGATTCACAGCTGAATTCTACCAGAGGTACAAGGAGGAACTGGTACCATTCCTTCTGAAACTATTCCAATCGATAGAAAAAGAGGGAATCCTCCCTAACACATTTTACGAAGCCAGCATCGTCCTGATACCAAAACCTGGCAGAGACATAACCAAAAAAGAGAATTTCAGACCAATATCCTTGATGAACATTGATGCAAAAATCCTCAATAAAATACTGGCAAACCGAATCCAGCAGCACATCAAAAAGCTTATCCACCATGATCAAGTGGGCTTCATCCCTGGGATGCAAGGCTGGGTCAACATACGCAAATCAATAAATGTAATCCAGCATATAAACAGAACCAAAGACAAAAACCACATGATTATCTCAATAGATGCAGAAAAGGCCTTTGACAAAATTCAACAACCCTTCATGCTAAAAACTCTCAATAAATTAGGTATTGATGGGACATATCTCAAAATAATAAGAGCTATCTATGACAAACCCACAGCCAATATCATACTGAATGGGCAAAAACTGGAAGCATTCCCTCTGAAAACTGGCACAAGACAGGGATGCCCTCTCTCACCGCTCCTATTCAACATAGTGCTGGAAGTTCTGGCCAGAGCAATCAGGCAGGAGAAGGAAATAAAGGGTATTCAATTAGGAAAAGAGGAAGTCAAATTGTCCCTGTTTGCAGATGACATGATTGTATATCTAGAAAACCCCATTGTCTCAGCCCAAAATCTCCTTAAGCTGATTAGCAACTTCAGCAAAGTCTCAGGATACAAAATTAATGTACAAAAATCACAAGCATTCTTGTACACCAATAACAGACAAACAGAGAGCCAAATCATGAGTGAACTCCCATTCACAATTGCTTCAAAGAGAATCAAATACCTAGGAATCCAACTTACAAGGGATGTGAAGGACCTCTTCAAGGAGAAGTACAAACCACTGCTCAATGAAATAAAAGAGGATACAAACAAATGGAAGAACATTCCATGCTCATGGGTTGGAAGAATCAATATCGTGAAAATGGCCATACTGCCCAAGGTAATTTATAGATTCAATGCCATCCCCATCAAGCTACCAATGACTTTCTTCACAGAATTGGAAAAAACTACTTTAAAGTTCATATGGAACCAAAAAAGAGCCCGCATCGCCAAGTCAATCCTAAGCCAAAAGAACAAAGCTGGAGGCATCACGCTACCTGACTTTAAACTATACTACAAGGCTACAGTAACCAAAACAGCATGGTACTGGTACCACAACAGAGACATAGATCAATGGAACAGAACAGAGCCCTCAGAAATGATGCCGCATAGCTACAACTATCTGATCTTTGAAAAACCTGACAAAAACAAGAAATGGGGAAAGGATTCCCTATTTAATAAATGGTGCTGGGAAAACTGGCTAGCCATATGTAGAAAGCTGCAACTGGATCCCTTCCTTACACCTTATACCAAAATTAATTCAAGATGGATTCAAGACTTATATGTTAGACCTAAAACCATTAAAATCCTACAAGAAAACCTAGGCAATACCATTCAGGACATAGGCGTGGGCAAGGACTTCATGTCTAAAACACCAAAAGCAATGGCAACAAAAGCCAAAATCGACAAATGGGATCTCATTAAACTAAAGAGCTTCTGCACAGCAAAAGAAACTATCATCAGAGTGAACAGGCAACCTACACAATGGGAGAAAATTTTTGCAACCTACTCATCTGACAAAGGGCTAATATCCAGAATCTACAATGAACTCAAACAAATTTACAAGAAAAAAACAAACAACCCCATCAAAAAGTGGGCAGAGGACATGAACAGACACTTCTCAAAAGAAGACATTTATGCAGCCAAAAAACACATGAAGAAATGCTCCTCATCACTGGCCATCAGAGAAATGCAAATCAAAACCACAGTGAGATACCATCTCACACCAGTTAGAATGGCCATCATTAAAAAATCAGGAAACAACAGGTGCTGGAGAGGATGTGGAGAAATAGGAACACTTTTACACTGTTGGTGGGACTGTAAACTAGTTCAACCATTGTGGAAGTCAGTGTGGCGATTCCTCAGGGATCTAGAACTAGAAATACCATTTGACCCAGCCATCCCATTACTGGGTATATACCCAAAGGACTATAAATCATGCTGCTATAAAGACACATGCACACGTATGTTTATTGCGGCACTATTCACAATAGCAAAGAGTTGGAACCAACCCAAATGTCCAACAACGATAGACTGGATTAAGAAAATGTGGCACATATACACCATGGAATACTATGCAGCCATAAAAAATGATGAGTTCGTGTCCTTTGTAGGGACATGGATGAAACTGGAAAACATCATTCTCAGTAAACTATCGCAAGGACAAAAAACCAAACACCGCATGTTCTCACTCATAGGTGGGAATTGAACAATGAGAACTCATGGACACAGGAAGGGGAACATCACACTCCGGGGACTGTTGTGGGGTGGGGGGAGGGGGGAGGGACAGCACTGGGAGATACACCTAATGCTAAATGACGAATTAATGGGTGCAGGAAATCAACATGGCACATGGATACATATGTAACAAACCTGCACATTGTGCACATGTACCCTAAAACCCTAAAGTATAATTAAAAAAAAAAAAAAAAATATATATATATATATAAAAATTAAGTGATTGTCCTGATATTCAGCTGTCCTATACGTGACTTGTCTGTCATTCATCATCATAATTTCCTTTAAGACAATGATTAATTTATTGTACAGTCAATTGTTTAATGCCTGCTATATGCTAGTGGGTAGTTATTCACTGTTGAATGAAATAAGGATTACTTCTTCCTTTGGGAAGGTTTAGGGATCAGAAAATCAACAAAAGAGCAAAAAAGAAAAATCAGTGAATATGCATTTGAAAATTGTGAAATGAAGAAATGAAACATGATGCTGGAATTGAGAATAAAGGACATAGACTGCCTTACAGTCGGTAGGGCAAGCCTTTCTGTGTAAGAGATATTTAACCAACCATTAAAAATGAGAAAGAGTTGGCCTTTCACAGAGCCCAGGACAGATTATTTTTAGGAGATGAAAAATCCCGTAGAAAACTATATGAAATGGGAAATGCTATGACACAATCGAGGAGCTGAATAGAAGCAAGTGTCATAATAAGAGGGAGTAAGGAGGATGACGTCTTTGAAAGAGGTCTTTAGGTAACCAAAGACCATATTATATTATATGGTAACACGTTTGGATTTTATTCTAAGAGTTAAGAAAAACTGTTAAAATTGTTAAGTGGAGATTCTCAAACTTTGATCTATATCAGAATCATCTAGTGGAGTTATTAAAAATTCAGATACCAAATTACTCCTGTAGATTTGATTCACTTGACTTGTGTGTAACTAAATAGCAGTATTTGTGATAAGTTCCCCAGATGATTCTCATCCACAATAAAATTTTAGAACCAGTGATGTAAATAAACTATTTGCCATAGCACTACAATCTTATATAGTCTCTTTTTTTTTTTTTTTTTTTTTGAGACGGAGTTAAGCTCTTGTAGCCCAGGCTGGAGTGCAATGGTGTGATCTCAGCTCACTGCAACCTCCACCTCCCGGGTTCAAGTGATTCTCCTGCCTCAGACTCCCGAGTAGCTAGGATTACAGGCGCCTGCCACGATGTTCGGCTAATTTTGTATTTTGTTTAGTAGAGATGGGGTTTCACCATGTTGGTCAGGCTGGTCTTGAACTCCTGACCTCAGATGATCCACCTGCCTCGGCCTTCCAAAGTGCTGGGATTACAGGCATGAGCCACCGCACCCAGCTATAATCTCTCATTTTCTAAGCTCATATTGCCTAATTTCAAATTATATAACTATTGAAATATTCTTTAAGCCATTGACTTCTAGTGAGAACTGTTTTCACTTTGTTTCCTATTTTGAAAATGTAAACTTTATGTTATGCTGGCTACAGGAAAATAATTTTTCGTTTGCTTTTATGTTTTCTTTCAGGTTTGTTATCCAGGCATAAGACCAAGAAATTATCTTCAGAAAAGGACATTCATGAAATCAGTTTATCCAAAGGGAGTATAATAGAAAAAAGTAAAACTCTTCGTCTGAAAGGATCCATTTTTAGAAATGAGTGGCATAGCAAAAGTCAGTTTGAGGCTCAACAGGGACTTGAAGAAAGATCTATCAGTCAAAAGAAAATCGTCTGCAAAAAAATGTCAACTGATAGAAAACATCCCTCTTTTACTCTGAATCAGAGAATTAATAATAGTGAGAAAAGTTGTGACTCAAACTTGGTTCAACGTGGGAAAATAGATTCTGATGTGAAACATGATTGTAAAGAGTGTGGGAGTACTTTTAATAATGTCTATCAGCTTACTCTCCATCAGAAAATTCATCCTGGTGAAAAATCCTGTAAATGTGAGAAATGTGGGAAAGTTTTTAGTCATAGCTACCAACTTACTCTGCATCAGAGATTTCATACTGGTGAGAAACCCTATGAATGTCAAGAATGTGGGAAGACCTTTTTTCTTTACCCACAACTTAATCGACATCAGAAAATTCACACTGGTAAAAAACCCTATATGTGTAAGAAATGTGATAAGGGTTTTTTTAGTAGAATAGAACTTACTAAACATAAAATAATTCATACTGGTAAGAAATCTTATGAATGTAAAGAATGTGGAAAAGTTTTTCAACTTGTTTTCTACTTTAAAGAACATGAGAGAATTCATAGAGGTAAGAAACCCTATGAATGTAAAGAGTGTGGGAAAGCTTTTAGTGTATGTGGACAACTTACCCGTCATCAGAAAATTCATACTGGTGTAAAACCCTACGAATGTAAGGAATGTGGAAAGACTTTTAGACTTAGTTTTTACCTTACGGAACACAGAAGAACTCATGCAGGTAAGAAACCTTATGAATGTAAGGATTGTGGGAAATCATTTAATGTGCGTGGACAGCTTAATCGGCATAAAACAATTCATACTGGTATAAAACCTTTTGCATGTAAGGTGTGTGAGAAGGCTTTTAGTTATAGTGGTGACCTCAGAGTACATTCTAGAATTCATACTGGAGAGAAACCATATGAATGTAAGGAATGCGGGAAAGCCTTTATGCTTCGTTCAGTCCTTACTGAACATCAGAGACTTCATACTGGTGTGAAGCCCTACGAATGTAAGGAATGTGGGAAGACCTTTCGAGTGCGCTCTCAAATTAGTCTACATAAGAAAATTCATACTGATGTGAAGCCCTACAAATGTGTACGATGTGGGAAGACCTTTAGATTTGGTTTCTACCTTACTGAACACCAAAGAATTCACACTGGTGAAAAGCCCTATAAATGTAAAGAATGTGGAAAGGCCTTTATTCGTAGAGGGAATCTTAAAGAACATCTGAAAATTCATTCTGGTTTAAAACCCTATGACTGTAAAGAATGTGGGAAGTCGTTTAGTCGGCGTGGGCAGTTCACTGAACATCAGAAAATTCATACGGGTGTAAAACCATACAAATGTAAAGAATGTGGGAAGGCCTTTAGTCGTAGTGTAGACCTTAGAATACATCAAAGAATTCATACTGGTGAGAAACCCTATGAGTGTCAACAATGTGGGAAGGCCTTTAGACTTAATTCACACCTTACTGAACATCAGAGAATTCACACTGGTGAGAAACCCTATGAGTGTAAGGTATGTAGAAAGGCCTTTAGACAATATTCACATCTTTATCAACATCAGAAAACTCATAATGTAATTTAATATAAGAAAAGGTTTCCATGTCATGCTCTATTTATAGAATATCAAAATATTTATGGCCAGAAAGAAGTTCTGTCAATGTGTTGATCTTTTTTTAGACATATTAACTTAATAAATGTATGAGTCTTAAATACCTCTTAGTTCTCATTAAATTTAGGAAAATTCACACTAGAAAATAAAGCTGTTAATGTAACAATTGTGGAAAAGCGTTCTAGCAACAGCATATACTTATCATCATTGCCTTTCCACTATTCTATCTGTGTGATATTAGACAAAATATTTGCTTCTTGGTACCTCAGCTGTAAAATGAAACACACCTAAAAGTGTGGTTGTTTCCAACATGTATAATACAGCAACAACTATCTGGCCCACACTGCTTTGGATTAATATTGGATATTACTGTTTTTATTATCATCAACATTATTATTAGTGGATTTCTTAATAGGAAGACACAATGGAGATGACAAATCTGGAAAAGCCACTCATCACTTCTATTTCATGAAGTACTTCTTTGATAAAATCTGTTATGGGCTGAATATTTGTGTTCCCGTAACAATTCCTATGTTGAAACACGAATCCCAAGGTGATGATATTTGAAGGTAGGGCCTTTAGGAGGAAATTAGGTCATGAGGGTGGAGCCTTCATGAATGGAATTACTGCCTTTATAAGAAGAAGCCAAAGAGCCAGCTAGCTCTTTAAACCACATGAGGATACAGCAAGAAGTCAGCAGTCTACAGTGCAAAAGAGGGCCTTCACCAGAACCCAAGCATGCTGGCACCCTGACCTTGGACTTTCAGCCTCCAAAACTGTGAGAAATAAATTTCAGTTATTTATAAGCCACTGAGTCTATGGTATTTTGTTATGCAGCCCAGAATAACTAAGGCACTCTATTAGAATATAAAGAAAATGTAAAGATCTGAATTCAGACCTCATTGCTTAAGTTCTACCAGAAAATTAAAGATGAAGAGAAACCCTAAGGATGTAGTGAGTGGGAGGACCTTAGAATATAGCTGTTGAAACATCAGAGAGAGGTTCATGAGGGAATTTACCCGTAACAACATAGAAATTAAATGGAAAGAAAAAAGAAAGCTGTCTGGCCGTGGTGGCTCACGCCTGTAATCCCAGCACTTTAGGAGGCTGAGATGGGCGGATCACCTGAGGTCAGGAGTTCGAGACCAGCCTGGCCAACATGGAGAAACCCCCTTTACTAAAAATACAAAAATTAGCCGGGTGTGGTGGCAGGCATCCGTAATCCCAGCTACATGGGAGGCTGAGGCAAGAGATTCGTGTGAATCTGGGAGGCGGAGGTTGCAGTGAGCCAAGATCGTGCCATTGCACTCCAGCATGGGGGACAAGAGCAAGACTTTGTCTCAAAAAAATAAAAAAGAAAAAAGAAAGCTGTCTGTTTAGAAATTTTTTACTAATTTTATTATGAAAATGCTCTAAGACACAGAAACATAGAATGCATTCTATAATGAACACCCATTTTACCTTCCACCTAGATTTGAAAATGTATACTTTGCTTTGTTTTTCTATAAAATACATTTTTTTGCTATACCATTTGAGAGTTAAGTTATAAACATCATATCATTTTGCCCCTAAATCAGTTTGTATCTCCTAAAAGTAATGGTAATACATATACCCAAAGTACTAAAATCACACCCTAAAAATTAACAATTCCATAGAATCATATAATATCCATTCCATGTTGAAATTTCCATAATTGTTTCAAGAATATATTTCATAGATATTTAACAAGGATTTACTCTCAGGATCATACATTGTAACATTTTGGTGGTTCTGTCACTTTTTTTTTTTTGAGACGGACTCTCGCTATGTCACCAAGGCTGGAGTGCAGTGGCGTGATCTTGGCTCACTGCAACCTCCGCCTCCTGGGTTCAAGCAATTCTCCTGCCTCGGCCTCCCAAGTAGCTGGGATTACAGGCGCGTGCCCCCAGGCCCAGCTAATTTTTGTATTTTTAGTAGAGACAGGGTTTCACCATGTTGGCCAGGATGGTCTCGATCTCTTGACCTTGTGATCCACCCACCTCGGCCTCCCAAAGTGCTGGGATTACTGGGGTGAGCCACTGCACCTGGCCTGTTCTGTCACTTTTAAACTGAACAGCCCCTCATCTTTATCTCATTTTATTGGCTTTTAGAAGAGTCCATCACAGTTGTCTTAGAATATCCTGGATTCTGGGTTTGTCTATTTTATTTTTGCATAATTTCCTCTTTTTCCTCTGTCTCCAAACTGAAACTTAAACAGCAGCTTGATTTGCTTCTTGTCAAACATTTTAAGCAAGAATACTTCATAGGTATAATACAGTCTGTACACACAGGAGGCATATAATAGCAGGTTGTCCTTTTATTAGTGATGCTACATTTGGTTAAGGTAGTGACTGCCAGATCTCTCCATTGTAAAGGTATGTTATTTTCTTTGCAATTAGTAAGTAATTGGGTGATAATTTGCACCTCCTCTTACAAATTTACAATCATCTACATGTATAATACAAGTCATGGATTAAACTGGAAATCAAAAGTTAAATATTGATTTAACAGAAAGCAGTGATATTGAAATGCCTACATATTGAAATCTGTAGGATGTGGCCAAGGCTCTGCTCTGTAGTAAATTAACATCCCTTAATGCATACAGAAAACCACGATTTGGGGAATAGAACATTTTGATCTCTGTATCCTCAACACTACTGTGACGCCTTTTGCATAGTAGGCACTTGATAAAACTCGGGAAAAAATAAGTATTCAACTCAAGAAACAAAAAAAGGTACCAAATAAAGCAGATGCTAAAAGAAGGAACTAGTTAATGCAATTAAAATTAGAAATTAAATAATAAGAATAAGCAGATTATAGACTTATTCAATTTTTCCAAATCCAGTAAAAAAAAAAAAGATGACACAGTTAAAAGCGTCATGAATTTAAAAAGGACATTACCAGAGATATCGATGTTATCTTTTTAAATTATAAGAAAGTAGTATTTCAATGTATGTAAAATTCCAGAGCTAATGAAGTATTTTCTAGAAAATGTACTTCATTGAAATTTACACAACATAATCATGCTTGAGTGAACTAGTAAATAAATGGAAAATGTAAATTCAGCTTAAGCTATAGAACAAGCTAGAGCAACACAGTCTGCTAGCACAATCTGTTTTAGTTTGATAGAAACTTCAAGGATAATTGTTACCAGAATTTTCCCAGCTCATAATATATGGCTGACATAATCCAAATGATAAAACTAGAGAGAATAGTTACTAAAAACCAAAACTTAAATGAGTTCTAATTAAAGAGAAAAATCAAAATGCTAAATAAAATGTCAGCAAAATGATATAATTTTTCAGTAAATATATCTGAAATGTGCAGGCACTGGAATATTGTGCTTCTATACATATGCAGCTTAAATTATGGAAAAAGAGAATTGCTCCAGTCCTATTATCATCTAGATTCATTATCATATATATATATACACATATATATATATTAGCCTTACTATCACTGATACCTCCCGATTTCATCAGTGCTAAAAAGCCCCACCCAAATCTCATCTCAAATTATAATTCCCATGTGTTGGGGGAGGGACCCTGTGGGAGGTGATTGGATCATGGGGGTGGTGCCTGTGCCACCACACCCAGCTAATTTTTGTATTTTTTAGCAGTCAGGGTTTCACTATGTTGGCCAGGCTTGTCTCGAACTTGTGACCTCAGGTGATCCACCTGCCTCAGCTTCCCAAAGTGCTGGGATTACAGGCATGAGCCACCACACCCAGCCCAGATTAATCTTCTTTTTTTTTTTTTTTTTTTTTCCTGAGACAGAGCAAGACTCTGTCTCCCAAGCTGGAGTGCACTCACTGCAACCTCTGCCTCCCGGATTCAAGCAATTCTCCCGCCTCAGCCTCCTGAGTAGCTGGGATTACTGGAACCCATCACCACGCCCAGGTAATTTTTGTATTTTTTGTAGAGACAGGGTTTCGCCATGTTGGCCAGGCTGGTCTCAAACTCTTGACCTCAGGTGATCCTCCAGCCTCAGCCTCCCAAAGTGCTGGGATTACAGCCATGAGCCACCACACCAGGCCAGAGTAATCTACTTTTGAAGGGCTTCAAGGTGGCTGACTAGATCCATCTAGTACTAGCCTCTTCCACAAAAAGGAACCAAATTAGAATATAGATAATCACACTTTGAATAGATCATCTGAGGGAGAACACTGGAATGCAACAGAGAAGTGATGGGAAAAACTGAAAGAAGGGCCGGGCGCAGTGGCTCACGCCTGTAATCCCAGCACTTTGGGAGGCCGAGGCAGGCGGATCACGAGGTCAGGAGATCGAGACCATCCTGGCTAACACGCTGAAACCCCGTCTCTACTAAAAATACAAAAAATTAGCCAGGCGAGGTGGCACACACCTGTAGTCCCAGCTACTCGGGAGGCTGAGGCAGGGGAAGGCATGAACCCAGAAGGTGGAGGTTGCAGTGAGTGGAGATCATGCCACTGCACTCCAGCCTGGGCGACAGAGCAAGACTCCGTCTCAAAAAAAAAAAAAAAAAAAAAAAAAAAAAAGAAAAACTGAAAGAAGGAGAGGCAGCCTGCTTGGCCAGGATAGTCTGGGAGCCTGGAGAGGCTCCCTAATGCAGGGAAACGGTAAGTGAGAGACCCCCCTCAGTGGTCCACATTCCCATCAATGGCTATCTTCGCCGAGGGAGACCCCCTCTACCCTCATGAGCCCTGAGACTAACACAGGTAGCTGCCTGAAGACTGCACAAGGGCGTTGCTCCAGAGAGGGAGTGCATGCTGGGTCCCACAAACCCTTAAGTCCTAAGCAGCTGCTGCATGGCACCATTTTGATAGCCCAGTCCCCACCAGAATGCATCCTGCCCTGTGCCCAACAGGCCCTGCATCTCCACATCCCTGGAGCCCCATTACATTTGCCACCCTTAGCTACTCCAGCAGGGATGAGGCAGGAGCCACTGGCGGTGACCCCGCTTCCCACAAGCAGAGTGGTGGCTGCACATTTTCATGAGTGCTAAGGACAAATCCACTGCCTGCATTGGCCACCACTGTAGGCTTCTGCAGGACCAAGAGGTGAGCAAAACACATCTCCCCCAGCTGCCTATGGCTACTCCCATTTGAAAGCAACTGTGATGTCCCCAATAGCACGGTTGTAGCACAGCTGCTACTCCCCCTGCCCCTCTGTGCATTCTACTGGTGACCTGGGGATAACCCCATTCCTGCCTACCACAGTCAGCACCTGCAAGCACCACCAGATGGCTCAAGGACAGTCCCCGGCCTGAGAATGCCATCCAGGGGTCTGGGGATTGCCCAGTCCAGTCCACAACCAGTGGCGCCTGAACACTCCTCCCAGGGTCTGAGGTCAGGCCCACACAACCTGCCACTACCACCACAGCTGGCACCCACCTGCACACATCACCTGCAGATCTGGGGACTTGTCTGCCCAGCCCATTGTAGCCACTACCAACACCAGCATGGACTGCATAGGTTCCAGAAGGTTGTCCCACCACTGCTACTGGCATAGGCCACACAATTCAGCTGCACAGGAGGTTAGGGACCCACCTAACCACCCAGCCCATTGCTGCCACTCCTGGCAATCAAGCAAGCCACCTGAAGGCCCAAGAATTGGCCACAGTGGCTCATGCCTGTAATCTCAACACTTTGGAAGACCGAGGTGAGAGGAGCTCTTGAGCCTGGGAGTTCAAGACCAGCAAAGGCAACATGGCAAGACCCCCATCTGTACAAAAATAATTTTTAATTAGCTGGGTGTGATGGCTCACACCTGTAGTGATGGCTATTTTGGTGGCTGAGGTGAGAGGACTATTTGAGCCTGGGAGGTTGAGGCTGCAGTGAGCCATGATTGCACCACTATACTCCAGCTTGAGTCAGAGTGAGATCTTGTCTAAATAAAAAAATGAACCAATCTGCCTGGACTCTCTAACACCAGTGCCAGCATATGCTACCCCAGGACCAAAAGACAGGCATGCTCAGCCCACTACTGCCAACAATGGGGCCTGGAGACTGGTCCATGTGGCTGGCAACCCAGTCCCAAGTAAAACTTCACCACAGCCCACACTGACAACAGCACCCTGAGCCACTAAGGAAATCACAGAAACCACTGACATTATTTGCAGTGAAGCAATCATAGAGACTACACTACTTCATGCACCTAGAATCAAAGCCAAAGTGCCTATCCAACCAACACCACAGATACATCTTCAAGAAAAATTCCTCCCCTATGAAAGCAAATTCAAAACATTGGAAGAGGCGACTATTACACCAGATGTGAAGATCTCAATGTAAGAACACAAGAAACATGAAAAAGCAAGGAAATATGATGCAACCAAAGGAACACATTAATCCTCCAGCAAAGATCCCAATCAAAAAGAAATTTATAAAATCTGAAAAAATAATTCAAAATATTTATCTTACTTTTATTTATTTATTTTGAGATGGGGTCTCATTCTGTCACCCAGGCTGGAATGCAGTGTGATCATGGCTCGGTGCAGCTTTGACCTCCCAGCCTCAAGTGGGCCTCGCACCTCAGCCTCCAGAAGAGCTGTGACTACAGGCACACATCACCACATTCCACTTTTTTTTTTTTTTTTTTTAATTAGAGATGAGGTTCTCCTTATGTTCCCCAGGCTGGTCTTGAATTCCTGGGCTCAAGTGATTCTCTTCCCCGTCAGCCTCCCAAAGTGCTGAGATTACAGGTGTGAGCCACTCTACCCAACCAAAAATATTGATTTTAAAGAAGCTCAGTGAGACATAAGATAATAATGAAAAACAAAACAATCAGAAAAAAAACAATTCAGGATATTAATGAGACATTTTCAAATAGATATCATTTTAAAAAACAAATTCTGGAGCTGAAGAATTCACTGAATAAAATATACATTCGAAAGCTTCAACAATACACTACATCAAGCAGAAGAAAGAATCTCAGAACTTGAAGACAAGTCTTGAAATAACCCTGTCAGACAAAAAAAAAAAAAAAAAGAATTTTTGAAAATGAAGAAAACCCACATGACATATTGGGACACCAATGTAGGAGAACAAATATTAGAATTTTAGATGTTCCAGGAGGTGAAGAGAAAACAAAAGGGCTGGAAAACCTATTTAATGAAATAATAGATGAAAACATCCCAAGTCTAGCAAGAGAGATTTGAACATGCAGATTCAGGAGGCTCAGAGATCTCCAAATAGACACAATTTTAAAAGATCTTGGCCAGGGACAGCAGCTCACACCTGTATTCCCAGCACTTTGAAAGGCCAAGACGGGAGTTGTTCAAGACCAGCCTGGGCAACATAGCAAGACTCCATCTCTACAAAAAATAAAATAATTAGCTGGATGTGGTGGCACATGTGCGTAGTCCTGGCTATGCAGCAAGCTGAGACGGAAGGACTGCTTGAGCTACCATTAGAGCTCAAGGCTGCAGTGAGCTAGGATCATGCCACTGAATTCCAGCCTGCGCCACAGACTGAGGCCCTGTCTCTAAAAAAAAAAATTAAAAATTAAATTAATTTCAAATATAATGATATAAATAAGTTAAAAGAGAATAGGAAAAAAGATACACCATGTAAATACTAACCAAAAGAAAGCTGAGTGGCATTACTAATATCAGAAAATGCCAGTTTCAAAGAAAATCAGAGCAGAGATTATGAAATTATACAAAATTATAAAAAAAAAAAAAGGCCTGGTGCAGTGGCTCACGCCTGTAATCCTAGCACTTTGGGAGACTGAGGTGGGCGGATCACTTGAGGTCAGGAGTTTGAGACCAGCCTGGCCAACATGGCAAAACCCTGTCTCTACTAAAAATACAAAAATTAGCCGGGAGTGGTAGCATATGCCTATAATCCCAGCTACTCGGGAGGCTGAGGCAGGAGATTGCTTGAACACAGGGTGCAGAGGTTGCAGTGAGCCCTCAAAAAAAAAAAAAAAAAAAAAACAACCAAAATTATAAAAAGATCAATTCACCAAGAAAACATAATAATCCTAAATGCTATGCCTCATATATCAGAGTTTCAAAATACATGAAGGAAAAGCTATCAGAAGGGGAAAGAGAAACAGGAAACTCATTATGGTTGAGAACTTTAATACATCTCTCTCAGCAATTGGGAGTGTTCTCAAAGTTATAAAGGGCCTGAGTGGGGGGAAAAACACATCTATGGTGCTGTCATGAAAATGTAGCCTCAGGGAAAAGATGAAGCCAATGTTTATTTTTCCTGTGAAACAGCAGGGCTTCTAAGAATCTGTCATTTTTGGCCAGGCACAGTGGCTCATGCCTGTAATCCCAGCACTTTGGGAGACCGAGGCGGGCGGATCACGAGATCAGGAAATCGAGACCATCCTGGCCAACATGGTGAAACCCCGTCTCTACTAAAAATACAAAAAAATTAGCTGGGCGTGGTGGCGGGCGCCTGTAGTCCCAGCTACTCGGGAGGCTGACACAGGAGAATGGTGTGAACCTGGGAGGTGGAGCTTGCAGTGAGCCGAGATCGCGCCACTGCACTCCAGCCTGAGCAACAGAGAGAGACTCTGTCTCAAAAAAAAAAAAAAAAAAAAAGTATCTGTCATTTTTCCACAGTGGCCTCTTAGGGAGCACAATAAAGAGAAGAGCCTGTGGTGTGTCTTTTGTTTCATTTAATGAACCCTAATAAAATTCACAGTATACACAGAATTTTCAAGAGAATTGTACAACTTGATGCACTACAAGCTTGAGCTTACAAGGGCAGAAACGGTACAAAGTGAGAAAGGATCTTTGGGTTCCCAAATATCTACAAGAAAAAAGTATGAGAATAGTATACTCAGTTGTAAACATGGGCTACTTTTTATGAAGAAAAAAAGAAAAACCCAGTGTGACTCAGAAAGCGGAACCAAAAGATCAGATGGCAGGACAAGAGCCACAGAAAATCATTTCCAGGGAACACTGATCAAGGAGCTGGTTATGTGTGCCCAGCCAGATTTCAGAATTGTTATGGATTAGCAATTTCCTTCAACTGTTTTATCCACCAACTTTTTGAATCTGAATGCTTATTATTCTATACCTGTTCCACCACTGGTGTGGGTGTGTCAAGGAACTGTAGATTGAAGTTAGTTCCCAATATTGTGGACTGAGAGGGCTCATACTCAAGGATTGTATCCCAGGAACTGTACTGAAGGAGGCTTATCCACACCTGGACTTGACTTTTTTTCTTTCCAAATTTAATTTTAGGTGCAGGGGGTACATGTGCAGGTGTGTTACATGGGTAAACTGTGTGTTGCAGGGGTTTGGTGCAGGTTGTTCATCACCCGGGTAATAAGTGTACTACCCAAGAGGTAGTTTTTTGATTCTCACCCTTCCACCCTCTACCCTCAAGTAGTCCCTGGTATCTGTTGTTCCCTGCCTTGTGTCCATGTGTACTCAGTGTTTAGCTCCCACTTATAAGTGAGAATATGCTGGTTTTGGTTTTCTGTTCCTGTGTTAACTTGCTTAGAATAATGGCCTCCAGCTCCATCCATGTTGCTGCAAAGGGTATGGTTTTGTTCTTTTTTATAGCTGTGTAGTATTCCATGGTATATATACATACACATTTTCTTTATCTAGCTGGATGTGATTTAGATAAGGTCCTAGACTTCAAATTGATACTGTAACAGGATGAGACTTTGGAAGCCTGAGGGAAATGCATGAGTGTATTTTCATGGGGCAGGATGTGAATGGTGGCCAGGAGGCAAAATGTGGCAGACTGTATTTTTCAAAGATGGATACAATAATATTTCCCATCCCACGTGGTCTTCCACAGTATGGTCTTAGCACTTTTCCATCAAGAGGTGAATTCAAATTCCCCTTCCTTTGAATTTGGGCTGGATTTAAGTCTCACTAGTAACCATTGAAATGCAGAAGTGACGCAGTAATACTTCCAAAGCTAGGTCAGAAAAGGCCAGCTTCCACCTGGTTCTCTTAGAATGTTCACTCTTGGGATGTTCATCTTGGAATAAACATTCTGTGAAAAATCTGTGACCATGTAGGTATTCCTGCTGACAGTTCTGGCTAAGATTGGTATTCAGGTCCTCCAAGTCCAAAATTCAAGCATGAGAGAGAAGCCTGTAAGTGGATATTCTAGCCCTACCTGGACTAGTCATTCAACTAACCCCAGCTGAGACTCCAGACATCATGAAGCAGAGAAAAACCATCCCTGCTGTGTTCTGTCTGGATTTTTGACCCACAGAACCTATGAGCATAATAACATGGCTGTCTTATGGCATGAAGTTTTGGGTGGCTTGTTACACAGCAATCATCAGAGCACTTAAACCCTTCTCAAAAAAAAAAAAAACCACTGGAAAGTTAGACCGAAGAGTAATAAAATGGTTTTTTTAGAGGGAATTGATGGAACAGATTGTATGGGACACAAACTGACGCAAAATTTCTCTGAACACATTTTATGTTTTTAACTTTAAAATCATGAAAATGTTATAGTCTTTAAAAGTAAAATTAAATCGGAAATAAAAAATGGCAGTCCTTGAACACTGAAAATAAATAGAAACAAATGAATCTAGCTGCAAATCAGGTTGGTTACAACTAAGCATTTTCACTCTACATTCTTAGTGAATGATTATTTGAAGGACAGAGAGTGATGCCAAGAAATCTTCAACTTCATTCTGCATTCATTTTTGGTGGTAATGCTCGTATTCCGTTGTAAGTATTTTATACTGCTACTAGATCACAGCACGTACATTAGTTCATTGTTAAAATCCAACAAGATGTTCAGGGGAAAAGCAAAAGATGCAAGAATAAAATTAAAGTTAAAAATAATGTGGTATTAAATTTGAATTGGAAGTATCAATATGAACTTTTTATTTTCGTAAGTTAAAAAAACTTTGAGCTATAATAAACGTACAGAAAAGTATACAAATGTACAACTCAATGAATTTTCACAAACTGAATACATCAGAGTAATCAGCACCCAATCAAGCAACAAAACATTACTAGCATCTACAGAAACCTCCCATTGCTCTTTCCATCACTATCCCTCCTGCCATGTACCCCTACCCCCCTTACCCCCACCAGTATCCTGACTTTTTTTTGTTTTGAGACGGAGTGTCGCTCTGTCGCCCAGGCTAGAGTGCAGTGGCATGATCTCGGCTCACTGCAAGCTCTGCCTCCCGGGTTCACGCCATTCTCCTGCCTCAGCCTCCCGAGTAGCTGGGACTGCAGGCGCCCGCCGCCACGCCCGGCTAATTTAGTTTTTGTATTTTTAGTAGAGATGGCGTTTCACCGTGTTAGCCCGGATGGTCTCCACCTCCTGACATCGTGATCGTGATCCGCCCACCTCGGCCTCCCAAAGTACTGGGATTACAGGCGCCCGCCACCATGCCCGGCTAATTTTTTGTATTTTTAATATTTTTTTTTTTTTTTTTTTTTTTTTGAGATGGAGTCTCGCTCTGTTGCCCAGGCTGGAGTGCAGTGGCACAATCTCAGCTCACTGCAAGCTCCACCTCACAGGTTCATGCCATTCACCTGCCTCAGCTTCCCAAGTAACTGGGACTACAGGTGTCCGCCACCACGCCTGGCAAATTTTGTTTTTGTATTTTTAGTAGAGACGGGGTTTCACCGTGTTAGCCCGGATGGTCTCCATCTCCTGACGTCGTGATCCGCCCACCTCGGCCTCCCAAAGTGCTGGGATTACAGGCGCCCGCCACCACGCCTGGCTAATTTTTTGTATTTTTAGTTTTTTTTTTTTTTTTTTTTTTTTTTGAGACAGAGTCTGGCTCTGTCGACCAGGCTGGAGTGCAGTGGCGCAATCTCAACTCACTGCAAGCTCTGTCTCCCCGGTTCACGCCATTCTCCTGCCTCAGCCTCCCCAGCAGCTGGGACTACAGGCACCTGCTACCACGCCCGGCTAATTTTTTTGTATTTTTAGTAGAGAGGGGTTTTCATCGATCTCCTAACCTCATGATCCGCCTGTCTCGGCCTCCCAAAGTGCCGGGATTACAGGCGTGAGCTACCGCGCCCAGCCATATCCTGACTTCTAACTACATTAAAAAGTTCTCAATTTTTGTATTCCATATAATCATACAGTATGTGCTCTTTTATTTCTGGCTTCTTTTGCCCAGCATTATGCTTTTGAGATTTATCTGTATTGTTGTACATAGTCATAGGTTGTTCATTTTCATTGCAGTATAGTGTTGATTCAGAAATTTTATTTCTGCAGAAAAGCAACAGTTCAATATTCAGAAAGAACAGGTGACTTTAGAACATGATGCCACATCCAGGGAAACATACCTCACATCCACCTTTCAACACAACTAACCACCTGGCATGAGGTCTGAACTGTCCACCTTTGCCGTCACCTGTTTTGGTTACAGCTGTTAAAATGGGTTCATATCCCAAACATACAGGCATTGAGAGTGAAAGTTACATGGTAAAAGGTGCTTCAGATACATTAAGTTAAATAAAATCAATTAAACTCTCATTACTTCATTATTTGGAGAAGCTTATAGTTTTATTTTCTTAAAACAATTATTAATTTTAATATGCAATACTTAATATGCTCATTTAACCACAGAATGCTTTCTAAAAATACCATCAAGCACTAGCGTTTCCTGGGAAATGGTTTCAAATGCTATCAAGTTTCATATTCCATTTGAGAAATGGAATATAATGATGTAATACACTGAACATCATGGCTTCCCGATTACAGCAGCAGATACAGTTCATAATGGATGACCACGGTGAAATCACTGAAGTCCAACTGATGCAATCATTTATAAGAACTCTGTCTTTATTAATTTTGAGAAGGCAATTTTAAGGTGTTGGGTTATACTTTTACATACATAAAATTCATTCCATTCTTAATACATAGAAAGCTAAAAAAGAAGACAATAAGCATGAATTGAGATGATACTGGGCCAGAATCATATCTCTTTTACTATCATTATGATGTTCTGAAGGTAGAATGCCTAGAATCTAAATATATAATTAAAGCTGGATGGATCTGGTCCAAGATATTCCACATAAATGATTTTCTATTCTACACTTAAACTGTTGGATATAATTTGCCATAGAAATTAGAATTACCAGATTTCTCTTCATACGGAAAATGTCTAGATTTTGGTTTTGCCAGCCCTCCTCATCTAGTTCTTATAATCAGTTTTAGGTTTGTCTTGTAGAATAGTATGTTGGAAAAATTTAGCAACTACCAATTCTTCAAAGATTTTACTTGTAAAAAATTAGGTTATCGGAGTCTCTCTGAGACTACTGGGGCTCAGAAGAGTAGGATTTTTTTTTTTTTAAGTCAGATTCTAAATGTATTCTTTTAGAAAGCGTATCTTCTAACCGTCTTAATTTTCCATTTGTTTGTTGTTCTACTCAGGCTTTCTTCAGCATGTGAAGTCAATTTTAGTATATTTTTTCCATAAAATAATTCTGGATTTTCAATATTTAAAAATACATGTATAGTGTGTGTATAAATATAAATATATATACCTACACACTATACACACACACATTACATATATATAGTATAGCAACTTATAACTTTAAAAATCCATAGCTGCCACTTTTATCATTCATATGGCTATAGCTGTGTAATCTTTCATTTCTATTCTGTGATCAAAACTGCCAAGGTCTTGACTATATTGGTATCCTTTAAAGAAACACACACAAAAAAACCAAGTCTACTTTTTATTGTTTATACCATTGCTGATAATAGAAATATGTGAGCTGCATATATAAAATTTTCCTGTAACACATTTTTTAAAAACAAAAAATAGTGTTATTTATTTTAATGTATTTTATTTGAGCCAATATATCTAAAATATTATTTCAATATGTACTCAATATGAAAAATTGAGATACTTAACTTTTTTAAAATGACTAAGTCTTCAGAATCTTGTGTTTTACAAAAAAACACCATTTGAATTTGGACTAGACATATTTCAGTGCTCAATAACTCAATTTCAAGTACTCAACAGGTTGCTAGTGACTACCACATATTAGTACAGGGGTAGTCCATTATTTCCCACATTTAGCAGTAGTAATTGCTTTCTTTTACTCATTCTTTAAACGTATGAAGTGAGAGCCGGGCATGGTGGCTCACGCCTGTAATCCCAGCATTTTGGGAGGCCGAGGCAGGCAGATCACCTGAGGTCAGGAGTCGAGACCAGCTTGGCCAATGTGGTGAAACCCCATTTCTACTAAAAATACAAAAATCAACCTGGTGTGGTGGTGGGCGCCTGTAATCCCAGCTACTCGGAAGGCTGAGGGAAGAGAATGGCTTGAACCCGGGAGGCAAAGCTTGCAGTCAGCCAAGATTGTGACACTGCACGCCAGCCTGGGCAACAGAGCAAGACTCCGTCTCAAAAAAAAAAAAAAAAAAAGAGGTGCATACCATGGGTACTACAATACAGAGATACAGAGGCGAACTAAATATAATGTGGACCCACATTTTAACTTCATGAATACATTATTGTCATTATAGTGTAATTAATATTCCAATCCCAATGTGTAGAGCTTTGGCAACATCCACAAGTTTTAATATGTAGAAATTTTTTTTTTCTTTGAGATAGAGTTTTGCTCTTGTTGCCCAGGCTGGAGTGCAATGGCATGATCTCGGCTCACTGCAACCTCTGCCTCCTGGGTTCAAGTGATTCTCCTGTGTCAGCCTCCTGAGTAGCTGGGAAGCTGGGATTACAGGCACATGCCACCATGCCCAGCTAATTTTTGTATTTTTAGTGGAGATGAGGTTTCATCATGATGGTCAGGCTGGTCTCAAACTCCTGACCTCATGATCTGCCCACCGGCTTCCCAAAGTGCTGGGATTACAGGCATGAGCCACCGTGTCCAGCCAGAATTTTTTTTTTAAATAATTCATTTTAAACTGGTTATAATTTCGTGGATAATTTGATCTTTAAAAGAACATCATGGAAAATTTTAAATACACAAAAGTAGAGGGAATAGCAAAAAAACAAATAAAAACCATGTATCCAAGACTTAGGTTACCATCATTTTGCCAAACTTGTTACTCATCCTCATTTTTCTTTTGCATGAAAAGGACATTCCAGATATATCATCTCCTGTGTATAAACTTCAGAAATTATCTCTAACAAATATACTTTTACGTAACCACAATGCTATTATCATACATAACAAAGTTTTTGAATATTATCTAATATTGTCAATATTCCATTCTCCCAATTATTGTATGTCTTCTTTTACATGTTTGTTCAACTCATGATCTAAGTAAAAACCACTCTTTCATTGCATTTGATTGATGTCTCAAGTCTGTCAATACCTAAGAGTTCCACCTTATTTCTTAAAATGCCATTTTATTGGTTGGGAAACCAGGTGATTCCTCTTGCAGAATTACCCTTATTTTAGATTTAATTGCTCCTTTTTGTGTCACGTAATTTACTCTTCCATTCCTTGAATTTTCTCTAAACTGAGAGTTGGCTCTTGAGGCTTATATTCAGGTTCAATATTTTTGGCAAGATGTGTTTATCTTACTGTATCACATTAGGAGGCACGTAATTTTTACTCTCTTGCTTTTTGTGAAGTTGAGACGATCAGTGGGTTCAGAGGTTGTCCGTCTCATCTATTCACTGTAAAGTTCACAACCTTTCACTGAATGGTCTCAATCTCTACAGAGAATCGTGCCTACATCCATTATTTCATTATGTGTTACACAATAGCTTTTCTAATATAATTTTCTATTATTCTTTCTGCCTTCATTAGCCTGGAATTTTCTAATAAAGAAGAACTTTACCTCATTAACTTCTGGTTGCCTTGAAATACAGTTCCTACAGGAAATGCAGACTAAATGACTTTCCTTTCATTTACACATTTTCAGAATGAGGTGGTTCCCTGGCAACCTTCGTGTGTACACTACACAGATGGAAAAATATGGAGATAATAATAGGTAAGATCAAAAGCTTTTCCACATTCAGTCCTTTAATAAAGTTCCTTTCTAGGATGAGTTTCCTAAAGTTTAACATGGTTTCAAAGGTGATGAAAGGCTTCTATATGTTCATTAACATATTCTTTCCTTTAAATAAAACTTCCTATGCTTAGTTGTGAGCATGAAGCAAAAGGGATTCCCACGTTCAAAAACCTTTCCTCTAGAATGTACTTCCTATGCTTAACATAAAATTCGCAATGCAAGAGTTCTAATAATTATTAAGTTACATTATGAATTCGCTGATGGTAAGTAAGATGTGAATGTTGTCTAAATGCCTTTTTACATTCCTTACATTTGTATGGCTTCTCACCAGAATGAATTCTCTGATGTTGAATCAGTGATGAATGAAGTCTAAAGGCCTTTCCACATTCCTTACAGTCATAGGGCTTTTCACCAGTATGAATACTTTGATGTTGAGTAAGTTGTGAAAGCAGTCTAAAAGTCTTCTCACATTCCTTACACTTATAGGGTTTCTCACCAAAATGAATACTCTGATGTTGAGTAAGCTGTGAGAACAGTCTAAATGCCTTCCCACATTCCTTACATTCATAAGGTTTCTCTCCAATGTGAATACCCTGATGTGAAATAAGTTCTGAGTAACGACGAAAGAACTTCTGACATTCCTTACATTCATAGGGCTTTTCACCAGTATGTATTCTCTGATGGAGAGTTAGATGATAGCCACGACTGAAAGTCTTCCCACATTCCTTACAATCATAAGGCTTCTCACCAGTGTGAATTCTCTGATGGAGAGTAAGTTGCTGCCGCACTCTAAAGGCCTTTCCACACTCCTTACATTCATAGGGTTTTTCTCCAGTATGAAGTTTGTGATGTAATCGAAGGCCTGTACTACACAGAAAGGCCTGACCACATTCCTTACACTCATAGCACTTCTCAGCAATGTTAAGTCTCTGATGTCGAGTGAGGTGTGCATACTGCCTAAAGGCCTTCCCACATTCCTTACATTCATAGGGTTTCTCACCTGTGTGAATCCTTTGATGGAGATTAAGTTGTCCTCTAACTCTAAAGGCTTTCCCACATTCTTTACATTCATATGGCTTCTCACCAATATGAATTCTCTGATGTACTCGAAGGTCTGAGCCACACGTGAAGATCTTTCCACATTTTTTACACTCATAGAGTTTGTCAGAAGTATGAATTCTCTGATGTCGACTGAGGTGGGCACACTGTCTAAAGGCCTTTCCACATTCTTTACATTCATAGGGTTTCTCACCAGTATGAATTCTTTGATGGAAAGTAAGTTGTTGTCGTACTCTAAAAGCCTTCCCACATTCCCCACATTCGTAGGGTTTTTCTCTGTTACGACTTTTCTGATACAGAGGAAGAGATGTGAGTTTTCTGTAAGTAGGCGTTTTTGCAGAGGTGGTTTTTGTCACTTGCCTGAAACACACTTCATGAGGACTTTCTTGTCCTTCAAGTCCACAGCTTTTAATTCTTTCCATTACCTTCCACTGAGATAAGTTCATTTCATAAAAATCCTTTTCTTGAAATAACTTTTTAGTGTCATATCTGGATTCCAAATCTGAAAGAAAACAAGACCAAAACATATTTCCCATTCTACACAAAATAAAAACTTTGTAATAGAAATCAATGACAAAAAAAAAAAGAAAGCCCAATTGAAGTAAATGGGCTCAAAATCTCTAAAATAGGTAATTTAAAAGAAGCTAAAAGGAAACAAGAAAATGATGAGTTAAGACCAGATTATTTGGGTGCAGATCAAAGTTTGAGACTCGCCACTTAAATTTTTTAATTTCTCTTTTCAATTAGAATACAGAGCAAATACTTTATCAGGAGTAACATGGACTCTGTTAAACACAAGGTATCAACTCAAGCCACTGTCCCCTTTGCTGTCCATGTCCCTGTGACGCTTGCCTCCTTTCTGCTCCTAGAATGTGTCGCAATCTTTCTTTTTTTGAGATGGAGTCTCTGTCGCCCAGGTTGGAGTGCAGTGGCTCAATCTCAGCTCACTGTAACCTCTGCCTCCCAGGTTCAAGCAATTCTCCTGCCTCAGCCTCCCTAGTAGCTGGAATTACAGGACTGCGCCACCATGCTTGGCTAACTTTTGTATTTTTAGTAGAGACAGGGTTTCAGCCTTTCACCATGTTGGCCAGGCTGGTCTCAAACTCCTGACCTCAAGTGACCCGCCCGCCTCGGCTTCCCAAAGTGCTGGGATTACAGGTGTGAGCCACCACATCTGGCCCAATCTTTCCACTTTTTGGAGCTTTTCACTGGCTATTAAATCTCCCAGGAATCCTGACTTGGGTTTGCATGGTTGGGTTTCTTTCATCCATCAGGTTTCATTTTAAAAATCAGAAAAACGATCCCTGCTGACTTCATGTAATATATATCCTTTGTTTTCTATCCCAGTCACTTCTTTCTTTTTTTTCTTTCTTTCTTTTTTTAAGACAGAGTTTCACTCTTGTTGCCCAGGCTGGAGTGGAATGGTGCAATCTCAGCTCACTGCAACCTCTGCCTTCTGGGTTCAAGTGATTCTCCTGCCTCAGCCTCCCAAGTAGGTAGGATTACAGGCATGTGCCACCACTGTATTTTTAGTAGAGACAGGGTTTCACCATCTTGGCCAAGCTGGTCTTGAACTCCTGACCTTGTGATCCACCTGCCTTGGCCTCCCAAAGTGCCGGAATTACAGGTGTCAGCCACCGCACCCAGCCTACTTCTTTCCTTTTTTTTTTTTTTTTTGAGACAGAGTCTCACTGTGTTGCCCAAGCTGAGGTGCAGTGGCATGATCTTGGTTCACTGCAATCTCTACCCCAGGGTTCAAGCAATTCTCGTGTCTCAGCCTCCCAAGTAACCGGGATTACAAGCACCCGCCACAACACCTGGCTAATTTTTGTATTTTTAGTAGAGACAGAGTTTCACAATGTTGGCCAGGCTGATCTCGAACTCCTGTCCTCAAGAGCTCTGCCCGCCTCAGCCTCCCAAAGTGCTGAGATTACAGGTGTGAGCCACCATGCTTGGCTACTTATTTCTTGCTTAACACTTTTCTCAATTGTGTTGTTATTCATTAATTTCTCCACTTATTATTCTCTTTATTTGCTTACCTTAAACTTCCCCAAGGGCAGAAACAATTTTTCACTCACCAGTGAATAGCAAATCCACAGTACATATTAACTGTGAATTAAATTCTCATAATTAGTCAACAATTATGGCATATGATGTCCTGCCTCCAATCTTAAACCTTACTACACTGATTAAATATTCTTTTTATCACTTCCTACAGAGATGGGAAACAAGCACATCTAAGCTATCTCAGTAAAATATATAAATGGAAAATAGTGATTTCTTTACACCTGATCATCCTTCCAATTGCCTGTTCATGTACACTTGCAGATACCTCCACTGCAGTTCTATCCTACTTTGCATAATCATAAGTGAACTTTGCCCCCTTTCACGACCAAGGTAATGAGAGGCTCTAAATATTTATCTTTACTCGAGTTTACATAACTTGCACATCTATGTTACAGGTTTCCCGTATCTTCCTGAAAGTCCCCATAATGCCATTTGGATACTTCCTAGAGAATATTTCAGTGATATTCCAGGCGTAACAACAGGTTTATACTATGGTAAAAGGCTAGTAAAATTCTGAGCAAAGAGATGTTTTTTGCAAATGCGCATATTCTCAAAATCTTTGCAATAGGAATTCAATACTCTTTAAAAAGGAAAAGGTATTTTAAATAATGGTGCTTTAGGGTTAGGGTTAGAGTTCGGATCAAAGCAAAGTTATTTGTAATATACCCAAACTGGAAAGAATCCAAGTGGAAGAACAGCTAATAAATGATGGCATATTAATACATCACAATATTATACAGCAACGAGAATTAACAAACTACAACTACATGCAGCAAGGGCTAATCTCACAAACATAATGGTGAGTAAACAAAACTAGACATAGAACAATATATACCGTACAATTCCATTTTCTTAAAGTTAAAAAATGATAATTAATAATCTATGGTGGTGTCAGGACAGTGGTTAGTCTTGGTGGGGAGGAATGACTGAAAGAAATCAAGAGGGGTTTCTGGTATCCTAGTAAAGCTCTATTTCTGAATCTATGTACTAATTAGATGAGTGTGGTCACTGTGACAATTCACTAATTATCTGTATATTTTTGTATGTATTTATATTTCAATAAGTTTACTTTTAAAAAGTATACACTAAAAAGATACTAAAAGGCAATAATAATTTAAATGCTGTGGGTAAAATGTGACCAGGGACAGATAAATGAATGGAACAGAAAATACTGCTATATAATCGTGTTTCTCTCACTCTCTCTGTCTCTCTCTTTCTCTGTCTCCCCACCCAAAAAAAGCAATACAAAACTATGTCAATTGTCTAGAATTTTGGGGATAAAGTCCATTTATGGCCTCAATAAGACAAATAAGATACGTGATATTAATAAAAGCATAATTAGCTAAATAATGGTAGTAAATAAATAGTTATGAAGGTAATAAAAAGGTTAAGAAAAGCTCATTTCAAAGGATTTACCTGCAAATTAAAAAATAAAACCAGTAATCTAAAAGGAAAGCCAGTCAAAAATCAAATTAAAGGCTAAAACATTCATAGGAAAGTGAGAAAGTGTTACTGTTCATAGCATTAAAGTCCACGCAAACTGGGCACCATGGCTCGCACCTGTAATCCCCAACCACTTGGGGAGGCTGCGGTGGGAGGATCACTTGGGGTGGAAGGATTATTTGAGGCCAGGAAGTCAAGACCAGCCTGGCCAATGTAATGAGACCCCAATCTCGAAAAACTAAAAATTAAAAAAAAGAAATTTAAGCCCATACAAATTGGCATAAGAAACAACAAATAATGGAAAAGGTAATGGAATAAAGGAAGTGAGAAGACAATGCAAAAGTAAATATAAGCATAAACAAATTAGGACAAAATGTCTGTATTCACTAATAATCAAATTAGAACAGGTTGTAAAATTTATCCTGTAAAATTTGAAGGTTTTCATTAAAAAAAAAACAAAAAACAAAACATTGCCAGTGTTGATAAGGTGAACTTGAGATTGTCATATATGGCTCCCTATTTAAGTGACAAGCCAGATCAAGATCTTGGTATTTTGAACATTCTCAGTTAGGAGGCTGTTCTATAATATACACAGCTGAGCTGTATGCTACCAAATAGCCATATTTGTTCCCAAATTTGCCTATTCCAGTTCTTACTGCTGCAAGCAACTAAAATTATTAATGTTTAAAGACAATTATTTCTATGAAAACTAAGTTGGATGTTTTGGAAGTATTGGCTATACATGCACATTGCATTTTTGTCAATGAAGGCATGGGTGAGAAAACAGTAAAAGACAGAAAACATACAAATTCAAGAATTCTACCCTCAGATTGCTTCACAAGTATCTTTACATTCCTGTTCTAATTCAAAGAAGTTGAAACGGGAAAGAACAGCTGATGCTTCGTATGTACGTTAATCAAGACAGAATGGGCTAGACCTACACTGAAACAAAATGCTGGGCCAAACATCAAAAGATTGGGCTATGACAGACAACTGTAATGTTCCACCTCCTAAAACATGTATCTAAAATATTTATATATTTTAATTTTAAAATTAATTATTATTTATTAATTATATAATACTATATAATTTATTAATATTAATAAATTAATAAGCCAAATACTAGTTTGGATTCTACTGAATCAAAGAGTTTATTCTAGTAAACACTGCTAATGTGAAAACAAAATATTAGTCCATCTTAGATCAAAATGAAAGAAGTGTTATTTCCATTTGCAGGACATCAGCTTTAATTAAAAATAAAATAGGGGCAGGGTGTGGTGGCTCACACCTGTAATACAAGCACTTTGGCAGGCCAAGGCAGACAGATTGCACGAACCCAGGAGTCTGAGACCGGTCTGGGCAACATGGAGAAACCCCGTCTCAAAATAAAATAAAATAAAATAAAGTAAAATAATAAAATAAAATAAAATAGGGAGCAAATTATCTTGTCATCCCCAGAGGTATGCTGTTTCCTGAGGTATAATGTCTCCCCCACCCTTTTTTTTTTCTGGCTGATACAAGATTATACAGGATATATAATATTTATGACCAAGACAATTCTAATTATATTAACATCAGAGATCTGAAAATGTTAAAACCCTATGACCACAAAATTGTACTTCTGAAAATTAACACTGATCTAATACTGCATAATCCATGCTGAATTCCAACGAAATACTGAATGATCCTCAGGTTCAGATGATAATCTTACTGCCATTTCACCAAGGAACCAGAAACAACTGAAAGAAAAATAGGTATTCTCCTCTTCACCACATTCTCCAATCAATCTGTGTCTGAATTCTTACCATATATGTGGTTTTCCTTCATCCATTGGTTCCACTCCTTCACATCTACTGAAGGTCGGTGCCTACAAAACTACCCTCTCTCTCTACTTCATCAATGTTTCTCTCTTTGAAATCATTCTCGTAGCCTATAAACATGTTCTAATATTTCACATCGTAAAATATATTCCCTGTACTCTATGTATCTGCTTTCCTTCTACAGCAAAATTCATCCAAACAACAGTTTAACCTCATTTTCACCACTGCCTCACCACCATTTTCTTTTTATCTCTCAATAACTCTAAAACAAACAAACGAAAAACCTTTATAACAGAGCATTTCTAACATATCAAAAAGTAGACAGAAGAACATAAAAAATCTCCATGTATCCAGCACCAACGATTAACCCCGTGCCCAATCTTGGCCTATGCACCTCCCAATCTACTTCCTTCATATTATTTGAAGCAAATCTTGGATATTACATCGTTTCATGTGTACAAAGTTTGTATCTCAAAAAGCACTTTTACATATAACCACAATACCATTATCCAAACCTAAAAAATGAATTATTAAATATCATCAAAAATCAGTGTCCACACTTCCATCTGATAAAATTTTAAACAACCTAAAAAGAATAACTCATCCAAACAAAGTTCACAGAATACAACTGTTGATGTGTCTTTTACATCTCTTTTAATCTATAGGTTTTCCTATCATTTTTTTATTTCCCTTGTAATTTATTTGTTGAAGAACCTGTTTTTGGCCCTGTAGTTTCCCATATTCTGAATTTTGCTCACTACATTCCCAAGGTGTAGAACATAGTCCTCTATCTTCTTCCCATAAGTTGGGAATTGGCTTTAGAAGCTTGATAAGACTTAGGACCTTTTGTTGGCAAAGTTACCTCATAGGCGATATCGTGCTCTTTCATTAGGAGAAGCAACGTCTGATTGTCTCTATTTCTTTGATGCTATCAGCACTGATATTCAATATCTAAATCCAACAGTTCTTATGGGTTCCACAATGGTAATGTTCTATCATTTCTTCTTCATTTATTCACTGAATACTTTTATTAAGAAAAACATACCTCCATCTACTACCTATTCATGTAATTCTTATAAGAAAGGCAGGATAAATGCTTCTTTTCCTTTAAATTTATGCTTTTTAAATGTTAGTTTTCTAGTAACTTCCAATGATGAATAATTTGCTGTTAGTATCAAGAATTTATAAAATTAAGTGTATTTTATGCATTGCAATACATTGCAGTCATTATATGTAATGATGCTCATATAGTCCCATCTTTGGCCAACTGGAGCCTCTTCAAATTGGCTCCTCTTCCCTGAGCACCCCATCTAAAATTACTCTATTCACTCATTATAATTCTCCATATCCTTACCTTACTCACTTTTCTTCATAATACCTAATTACTTCAGGATATTTTAGTGATCTATTTACTGATTTATTTACTTGTTTACTGTGTGACTCCCCACTACAATTTAAACTCCATGAACAGAAGGCAATGAAAAAATGTATACATAACAGTCAAAATATAAAAGATGAGCTAGAAAGAGATTAGATTCAAAATACAGGTAAAATGGAATCACTAGGGAAGAAAGCTTTCCCCTATTGAAATAGGGGAAAGAAAAGGGAGGGAAACAACACAGAAAAGAAACAAGTGATAAGTGGAAGTATGGATGAAATGTCTTTGGTGGCTCATGCTGAGAAGATCTAAATTTTCTTCCCAAGTTTCAGGTCTCTTCTTCACAACTGAAATCTAAGGGGTGTGTCTCCTCCTCAACCAGCAGGTGTGGCCATGCCATAATGGCTGACCTCTGCCTGATCAGCACTTACCTAGAGTCCATCTTCTTTTCTCATCCCTCACAACCATCCAGGGCTCTTTCCCTTGTTCCAATAGGGTGATCACATCTGGCTTAGAAATGGAACATCCTGCTTAAAAATAAATAATAGAATATAATAAAGATTTTATTTAAGGCTTCAAAACAAAGATGACTATCAGGATTGAAGAACATTCATAGCATAGAGTTACTTTAGGATCACAAGGAAAAACAAGAACAGAGAAGTAGGGACCTGGTCTTATTTAAATTTAAACTTACACAGGCTTTGTCTCTTGAGAGAAAAGAACAGTTTAAAGCACTGGTTTCAAATCCTGCTCTCTTTCCCATGTCAGTAGAGCAACTAATTCAATATCTCTGCACCTCAGTTTTCTCAGATGTGAAAAAGGGATAACAGTAATGTGTATACATAGCATTGTTGTGAGATTTGATTTAATATAAGTGTTTAGATGAGTACCTGGTACATGTTAACCATTATATATGTTCTTGAGGTACTACATTTGCTATTTTTTGATATTATTTTGTTAAAAGAAAAATAAGTTTCTTGCCAGGATATGCATACAATATTAAATGCAAATTCATGTATTTTAAACTTAATCACAAAGCAGTTAAAATATGTCTGTTGTAGGAAACTGAATACTGTCCACTTGAGTTTTAACACACTGTCGATTCAACCCAGCATCACACACACTGTAAAAGCTCTTTTAATAGCTATGTAGAGCCAGACACTTCTGTCTTCCTATTCTCGCTGTAAATGAGTTACAAATAACATGGACCATCCATAGCAGTATGAAATCAGATGGTTTTGACAATGGTTTTGCCATGAGTGTCTAAGAATTTATATCCAGCTGTCATTAAAGACTGGTAATAACAGAAAAGTCAAAGAAAAATGTAAAGGTCACTGAATTATACCGAAAGATGAAGGTGTTTAATAGTGGTACTTACTGTCAAAGCACAAAGCAGACATTTAGCTAGTTTTTAGAAAGACAGCCCATATGCGGTGGCTCACGCCTGTAATCCCAGCACTTTGGGAGGCTGAGGCGGGCAGATAATGAGGTCAAGAGATCAAGACCATCCTGGCCAACCTGGTGAAACCCCATCTCTACTTAAAATACAAAAATTAGCTGGGTGTGGTAGCATGCGCCTGTAGTCCCAGCTACTCGGGAGGCTGAGGCAGTAGAATCGCTTGAACCCAGGAGGTAGAGGTTGCAGTGAGCCAAGATTGCGCTACTGCACTCCAGCCTGGTGACCCAGCGAGACTTTATCTTTGAAAAAAAAAAGAAAGCCCAGAAATTCAGTCCTGTGAATTTCTAAATTATCTGACACAGATATGCTATGCTTACCCAGTGACACCAAGTTGCTATAGTTCTCTAATATCACATCTCTGTACAAATTCCTCTGATATGAGTTCAGGCATTCCCATTCTTCCTGAGAAAAGTCTACAGCCACATCTCTGAACATTACCAAATCCTGAAATGATAAACACATGTATTATTTGTAAGACAAATGAAAATATTCTGAAGATGGAAGAAGGTGGCTGGGTGTAGTGGCTCAATGCTTATAATTCTAGCTTTGGGAGCCTGAAGCAGGAGGATTGCTTGAGGCCAGGAGTTCGAGACCAGCCTAGACAACATACCAAGAACTTGTCTCTTAAAAAAAAAGGCTGGGCGCGGTGGCTCACACCTGAAATCCAGCACTTTGGGAGGCCGAGGCAGGTGGATCACGAGGTCAGGAGATCAAGACCATCCTGGCCAACATAGTGAAACCCTGTCTCTACTAAAAATATAAAAAATTAGCTAGGCATGGTGGCAGGCGCCTGTAGTCCCAGCTATTCAGGTTGAGGCAGGAGAATGGTGTGAACCTCGGAAACGGAGCTTGCAGTGGGCCAAGATCGCACCACTGCACTCCAGCCTGGGCGACAGAGCGACAGAGCAAGACTCTGTCTCAAAAAAAAGAAAAAAAAGTGGAAGAAGGGTTTTGATGATATATGTTCACTTCACACATCAAATGAATAGATTGGGGCTGGAAGCCTGTGATGTGGGAAGGTGGCTATTTAAAGATGTGAGTGTGACTGAAGCAGAATATATGTTCTTGAAGATTTCTATAAACAAAAGACCAGGGTTTGGCAACATTTTCTGTAAAGGGCCAATATTTTAGGCTTTGTATACCACATATGGTCTCTGTTCCACATTCTTTTTTTTTTTTGTAACAATTATTTCAAAATGTAATTAGCTTGCAGGCCGTTCCAAACAAGCTACAGCTTGTGGGCCAAATTTGTAGTATATCTAGTTTGCCCACCACTGCTATGGCCAAAACTTCCTATGTACTGTGGAATAGGAGCTAATTTTATTTATTTCCAGACATAGTCAGGTAATTATCAGAATTTCTCAATTAACTGAAATAGGTTCATAGGAACAGTGCTTGCAAAGGACCTAAAAAATTCTCAATAAATGGGATTTACTCTATCTTCTTTTCCTTTAAAGATTTAAAAAAAATAGTAATAATTGATGGTATTCTCCCCAAAAAATGAACTGTAAAATGTCTATTTTTAAAAAGTATAGTTTGCATAAAACTTAAAAATTTCTTCTAGATATAACTTTATCATAATGTATCATTAGCATTTTTATAACAGATCCTTTATTTAATATTTACAGTTTACTGCATGATACAGTAGTTCCCCCTTACTCATGGTTTTGCTTTCCTCAACTTCAGTTACCCACACTCAACCATGGTCCAAAAATATAAAATGGAAAAATTCCAGAAATAAACATAAGTTTTCAACTCCATGCCATTCTGAGTAGCATGATGAAATCTCACACTAACCACTCCGCCCCACCTGGGATGTGACATGCTTTGTCCAGCATATCAACATTGTATATACTACCTGATTATCAGATCAAAACAACATTGTACATATAGGGTTCCATACTATCTGAGGTTTTGAGGCATCCACTGGGGGTCTTGGAATGTATCCCCCTTGGGTAAGGAGGGACTGCTGTACTCCATCTGATGGACATGTTACACTTAATAGTGATTATATTTAGATATAGCTATACTCTTAAATATATTATATTTAGAATTTACATTACAAAAAAATCTCTAAAGCTGCTTCAATGTCCAATATTCTAGTTTAGCAATATGTGGATATTGAGCACTTGAACTGGGACTAGTCCAAATTCACATGTGCTGTAAATGTAAAGTATATACCAGATACCAGATAGTGAAGACTTTAGAAGGAAAAAAAACAAGGTAAAACATATTGATGATTTATATATATTCTTTATTTTATCTTGGTTTTGAGGCAGGGTCTCACTCTGTCACCTAGGTTTGAATGGCGTGGCACAATCATAGCCCATTTATTGATTACAGCTCATTGCAGCCTCGAACTCCTGGGTTCAAGCAATTCTCCCACCTCAGTTTCCCAAATTGCTGAGACCACAGGCATATGCCACCACATCTGGCTAGTTTTGTTTTGTTTTTTTAAGAGATGGGATCTCATTAAGCTGCTCAGGCTTATCTCGAACTCCTGTGCTCAAGTAGTCCTCCTGCCTCAGCCTTCCAATTCCAAAGTACTGAGATTACAGGCATGAGCCACCACTGTCAGGGCCTGACCATGACTTTTATATTGATTACACTGTGAAATAATATTTTGGCCATATTGAGTTAAATAAAAGACATTAAAATTAACTACATGTGTTCTTTTTACTTTTTTTAATGTGACTACTAAAGTATTTAAAATATTTGGCCTTGCATACTAGTCTATACTTTTAAAATTTGACTACTAGAAAATTTTAAATTACATATGTAGCTTGAATTACAATTATTTTGGACAGTGCTATTTTAATCCTGAGAATTTCAGATAAAATGCCCACTTCTAGGAACTTCATTTCTGCCCCATCTCTGCTCTAGACAGATAAGGAGCACATAGGAGATGCTGAATGATTTGGTCAATGCACACATGGATACTGATACAATTTGGCTGTGTCCCCACCCAAATCTCATCTTGAATTGTAGCTCCCATAATTCCCATGTGTTGTAGGAGGGACCCGGCGGGAGATAATTGAATCATGGTGGTGGTTGCCCATATACTGTTTTCATGGCAGTGAGTAAGTCTCACGGGATCTAATGATTTTATAAGGGGTTTCCCCTTTCTCTTGGCATTCATTCACTCTTTGCCTGCCACCATGTAAGACGTGCCTTTCACCTTCCACCATGATTGTGAGGCCTCCCCAGCTATGTGGAACTGTGAGTCCATTAAACCTCTTTTTCCTTATAAATTACCCAGTATCGGGAATGTCTTTATCAGCACCGTGAAAACAGACTAATACAGATACGGATGGAGAAGACAGGAGCACTTAGGAATCTGGCTGGCTCCATCCCTTGCTGGAATGGGGAAGACTGGGGAGCAGCTGTTGAATGGGGCTCTGTTAGAAAGTTGCATAATAACAAATGAGAATGTTCACATAATCTGAAGAAAATGACAGAATTCCAAGTAGAGAGAAATTCCAACTTACACGAGCCATGATTTTAGAATTGCTAGAACTGGTCAATTTTCCTCAAGGTTCATGTACTTCAGAAGCAGGGTCCACAGACGCCAGAGCTGCAGAAAGAACGTGTAAAACCATGAGGAGAATTGCCTCAGAGTTTCCAAATTTTAAAAACCGATACTACTTCTCCATTTCTATGTGCAACTCCCACCCCCAACACACAGACAAGTTTTGATAGGTAAGTAGTTTAGACAAAGATGACCTCCCCAAAACCACAGCGAAATCAGCTCAGCTGCACAAGGAATTGAAGAGCAGAGACTCTGCGGCATCAAAGCATATGTCTAGACACTTCGGCAGGAGAGCTGCCAGTTGGTCCCCAGCTCCGACCCCAGGGCAAGCTGGTTTGGACCAAAGAATGGGTTGTGCAGACCTGTCCTGAATAGATCCTCCTCCCTCCATCCCCACCTTCCCAGCTGAAAAGGGACTACACTATCTAAACCAAAACTTCCTTCTTGGCCTTAGGAATCTGGCTAGCCTCCCCAAACATGAAGACAGAAAATAGCATAGACAAGAATTTCCCAAACTTTGCTCAAATTGGAATCACCTGGATATCTTTAAAAATATACTGTTGCCTGGCTCCCACCCTTAAACACAATGATTTAATTAGTGTGACGTGGGATTTAGGATTTTTTTTTTAACTACCTCCTCCTCCCATGGGCGTTTATAATGAGCAGCAAAGTTTGGTAGTCAAACTTTAGTATGTATCGGCATCACCCAGAGGGCTTGTTAAAACACAACTTGCTAGGTCTCACTTCTAGAGTTTGGCATTCAGTAGGTTTGGGATTGGACTTGAGAATTTGCATTTCTAAAAAGTTTCCAGGTGATGCTGATGCTGCTGGCCCAGATGCCACACTTTGAGAACCACAGGTATAAAACACCTGTACAAAGGCTATATAGCAGCCTTTATTATGGCAAAACTGCAGGTGCACATTGGGATCCCTTCCCCAAGGCTTAACTCTGAGCTCTCTGCTCCTTATTTTCCTATTCAGGATCATCAATATTGCCTGCATGATCTCAATTACCAAGCAATCTTTCTTGGTACTCAGACTTAAAGAAGTAAATTTATGAAACCTGAGCATGGATAATGTTCTAGAAGGTAGAAATAGGCTGGGTGCAGTGGCTCATGCCTGTAGTCCCAGCACTTTGGGAGGCCCAGATGGGAGGATTGCTTGATGCCAGGAATTGAAAACCAGCCTGGACAACATAGTAAGATCCTATCTCTAACAAAAAAAAAAATTTTGTAATTAGCTGGGTGTTTTGGCACCTGCCTGTATCCCTAACTACTTGGGAGGCTGAGGCAGGAGAACTGCTTGAGCCCAGGAGTTCAGGGCTGCAGTGAGCTATGATCTTTCCACTGCACTCCAGCCTGGGTGACACAGTAAGACCCTGTCTCTTAAAAAAAAAAAGAACAAAATAGGAAAAAGAACCTATCAGCTTATCAGTTAAACTCTATTAGTAACTAGAGAGCATATTGAAGGAACTGGATTGGCAGATTTCAAAAAGTTATGACACCTCATAGTCACTAAGCTGTTGGGGAAATGGATACTAATGATATGATGCAGAAAGAATGAAATAATATATGGATAGAAAGTGTTTAAAATGGGACCAAAAAAGCTGGAAAGAACCTAAATATCCTTCAGCAATGTTAAATAAATTATCACGCATTCACACAATGGAAAATTAAACAGCCGAGTGCAGTAGCTCACGCCTGTAATCCCAGCATTTTGGGAGGCCAAGGCAGGTGACCACTTAATAAGTCCAGGAGTTGAAGACCAGCCTGGCCAACATGGCAAAACTCCATCTCTACAAAAAGCCGGGCATGGTGGTGCACACCTGTTGTCCCAGCTCCCTGGGGGTCCAAGGTGGGAGGATTGCCTAAGCCCAGGAGGTCGAGGCTGCAGTGAGCCCTGTTCATGCTACTGAACTCCAGCCTGGGCAACAGAGCGATACCCTGTCGAAAAAGATAGATAAGATAAGATAAGATAAGATAAGATAAGATAGAAGGAAGGAAGGAAGGAAAGAAAGGAAAGAAAGGAAGGAAGGAAGGAAGGAAGGAAGGAAAGAAAGAAAGAAAGAAAGAAAGAAAGAAAGAGAGAAAGAGAGAGAGAAAAGAAAGAAAGAAAACCCTAAAATAGCTCTGTGAAGGATTACAAAAATGAAGATAAAATTCATATTTGATGTCATGGGAAGATAACCACCACATATTGTTGGGGGAAGAAGACAGGTTAGAAAATATGATTGTAATGTAATTGTATTTTGGCAGGTAAACTACATACACATGCATACATGTATACACATGTGTATAAAATGATCTGTGAATTAGAATTAGAATAAAATTTTATTGTTACCTCTACTTGATGGTATCCCAGTTCTGGGTGATCTTTATTTGTTCTTCCCTGGAGTCTTTACATTTTTTTTTTTTTTTTTTTTTTAAGGCAGGGTTTTGCTCTGTCACTCAGGCTAAAGTGCAATCTCGGATCTCAGCTCACTGCAACCTCCACTTCCAGGGCTCGAGCGATCCTCCTATCTCAGCCTCCTGAGTAGCTAGGACTAAAGGCACATGCCACCACCCTGGCTAATTTTTGTATTTTTTACAGCAATGCAGTCTATTTTGCCTAGCCTGCTCCCAAACTCCTGGACTCAAGTGATCCACCTGCCTCCACCTCCCAAAGTTCTGGGATTACAGGCTTGAGCCACTGCACCTGGCCTGAATTTTTTAATTAAAAATTTATATCACTTATACCTGAACAAAAATTCAAAACAACTATGTAAGGAATATCACAAAAGCTCCAACAGTTCCATCCCTGCTACTATGCCCCTATCTTCCAAATCTAGAGGCAAAAATTTTTACCTCTATTAGCTGTTCCTTTTGGTATTTAAAAAAACATGCTAATATTTCTACTTCTGAATTTTGAGTTGCAATCATTATATATTCGCTTACTACTATGGGAGGCATAGTTTCAGCTACTCAACTCCCACCCACATATGCATAGTTGCAGTCCCTTTGTCCTTTCAATATGATTTTCTTCTTCTTTTTTTTGAGAGAGTTTCACTCTGTCACCCAGGCTGGAGTGCAGTGGCACAATCTCAGCTCACTGCAACCAACCTCCACCTCCTGGGTTCCACTGATTCTCCGTCTGTCCCAGCCTCCCGAATAGCTGGGATTACAGGTGCACACCACCACGCCCAGCTAATTTTTGTGTTTTTTGTAGAGATGGGGTTTCGTCATGTTGGCCAGGCTGGTCTTGAACTCCTGGGCTCATGTGATCCACCAGCCTCGGCCTCCCATAGTGTTGGGATTATAGGCGTGAGCCACTGCACCCAGCCTCAATATGGTTTTATTCTATTTCAGAGTAAATCAGTTTTCAAATTCAGTCTATATTATTGTGACTAAACATTGTTACCAACTGAACTATGTAGTATACTCAGGTTATTTTGCCTTTTTTGCATATGACTTTTTCTTCTGAGATTAAAATGATCTTGTTTTTTTAAGTTTAGTTTTCTAAGAAATTATCATCAATTCATTTCCTTGAATCACGTAATTGAAGGATGAAGCTCCTGGTATAAAATAGCACAGCTGGCCAGGCACAGTGGCTCACGCCTGTAATCCCAGCACTTTGGGAGGCCAAGGCAGGTAGATCACGAGGTCAGGAGATCAAGACCATCCTGGCTAAAACGGTGAAACCCCGTCTCTACTAAAAATACAAAAAATTAGCCGAGCATGGTGGCACGTGCCTGTAGTCCCAGCTACTTGGGAGGCTGAGGCAGGAGAATCGCTTGAACCCAGGAGGCGGAGGTTGTAGTGAACTGAGATTGCAGCATTGCACTCCCACCTGGGCAACAAAAGCGAAAACTCCATCTCAAAAAAACAAAAAAGAAAGAAAATTGTGATTAAACAGGCCTTGCATCAATGGTGACAACAGGGAAATCAGTGTGACTGAAAAAATAATTTCTACCAGTTCCTGAGTATTGTATCTCATCAAGACCCTGAAATAGTTCTGTGAAGAATTACAATCCTGGTTCATGTCATTTCCAAAGTGATTAAGAGCCAGTAAGAACTGCAGACAAAAGCAAATGCTCATTTCACAGCAGCTACTTAATAACTTGCATTTACCCCTCCTCAGCTCCAATAAAGAACTAATCATTAAATACCTAGCAACTTAATATTTAAATATTACACTGTTGCACAATAACTTAAAAGCCTTTATTGTAGTATACAAGATTCATATGTAACAACAATTTCTTGACGATTCTTATTTACAACAATACTTCTCAATATTACATTATATTTTCTTATGACTAAATATAAACAAAATTATTATTGCATAACATTCCATCTCATGGATGGGGTGTGATTTAACCATTTCCATACTGCTAGATATTAATTTTATTAAAAAACATCCCAAAAGTCATTCCCAGTTATTTCATTTCTAGATAGATTTGAGAATCAATGTTTTGGAGCTTATACAACTCTGATAATACTATGAAACGACAGACTTCCTCGCTCCCCTGCAAAAATTAACCATTTACAAATACATACAACAATTCTGTATATAATCTTAAAATATCTTTGTTGCCCTGAAAGCTCATAAACAGACTCCAAGGACTTATGTTACCAATCCCTGTTCTGGTCCACTAGAGGGTCTGGCTCATTTTCCTGCTTGCAAGCATCCATCATAATTACCTTCACATTTGCATTGCTCTTGGGAATACACAAAGCTGATAGGGAATGATTGAGCATCATCATTTTAATACCAGTAGCTAGCATGAATTAAGGACTCACTAAGTGCCAGGCACTCTCCTAAGAGCTTCACAAATAATAATTCATGTAATCTACAAAACAACACCGTGAAGTATACACTATTACAATTCTGAGGAAACTGAAGCACACAGATTGCTTAAACTCGTTCAGATTTAAGTGGCAGTCAGGATTCAATTCCACTTAATCTAGGCTCGAAATTCTTAAACACTACACTACACCTCTCTCAGTCGATCCAAAGATATACCCAAAATAAACTCATGCTGCCAAACCTCAAACCACATCTGGCTGGTACCAAAAACTTCCACTCATGAATTTCCTGGAAAAAAAGAAATCTCCACTCCTACCCCGGAATCATTAAACATATCTAAACCCTAAAAAACTTAACAAATAAAATCAAAGTATGAACATTAATCTCCAGCATGGGTATTTCCATATCATCAAAATCCTTAGAAAAACAGCGCTTACAGAGTAATTGAATATGCAGCCTACAGTTAACTAACCATGTGTCTAACTATAGAACAGCATGAAGTGGGCACTAAAAAAGAGAAATCTATTAATTAGGTCCCCTGCCGTTAACTAGGTAGGGAAATCCTAAGGCCCAAATCAATGAATAAGTAGATCATTCTTAAGCAGGATTTTAAACGGAAGGAACTCGAATGCATTTCACAGAAACAAAGCAGCAGCACGAACTCACACGGAAGCGGCTGTTAGAAGAGCAGCAGCGATTCGTTTCTCCTTCTCAGGCGCCTTCTCTGGAAACTGGCAGGGCTGGGGAAGCAGGCAGAGTTCAGGACACCCCAGGCTTTTCTTGACCCGACTGGAACCCACCCTCCACGGTTCCCTGGCCCCAGCTAACCGCCACCTGCACGCACAAATGGAAAGGACAGGGCAGAAGGTCCGCAGTCACCCGCGTCTGGGTTCGTAGCTCCGGGTATGCTGTAGTTCCGCACCCGGCTGCCCACGTCCGGGACCACCTACCGTGTCTTTTCGGAACTGTCCAGCGTGTCCTCCCAGACCCCAGACACCCGCCCCAAATCTAGGTCCCAGCGTTTTGCAGGAGACCTTCATTCTGGGGCGTTCACCTCTGACTACCCTCTTGGGCCTTTTCGCTACGGCCGAGCCTAAGTGGCTGAAGCGCGGACGAGGATGCGCGGGGCCTCGGTCTCCAATTGCACCATAGGCCGCACCCACGAACCGGGCCCGGGACAGTTACCGCCGCCCTGGCCTCCAGGCCTCCAGGCCTCAGGGCTGCAGAAGCTCAGTCCCGGGAAAAAACGCACAGCGGCCTTAGGCTCCACAGGAACCTTTTCTCCACCTTCGGCCCGGCCTGCAAAACCTGGCCCACCCCACGCTCTTTTCCCTCAGAAAAGCGGCGGCCACAGCGGCGCCCGGCTCCCAGCTCCAGCCTCACCCGACTCCGAGGATCGTCCAGCCCTGGAGTCAGCGGCGCCAAAATACTGGAGAGCGCCTGTCTCGGTCGCGAATGCGCAAGCGCGCGGGGGGCGGAGGCAAGTCCCGCGGCTGCTCCGGGCCAGGAGGGGCGCGTGGGGCCGGGTCTCGGCGGGGATTGTCGGGCAGTGGAGACGGACCCAGGGGGGGCCGCAGTATCCCTTGCCTCAGGCCTCTACCTCTAATGGCGGCCCCGTGACTGACCAGTGCCATTAAAGATAATCCGGGCCTGCTCCCCTGTGGACACTGCAGTCCAAAATTTAAAAAAACAATATTCCGCCTTTTTATTTTTCATTTGGTTCTGGGCTCAGCGACAGGCGGAGGCTGCGAGCCCCGCCCCGCCCCGCCCCGCCCCGCCCCCAGAGACGCCTCAGCGGAACCTTTGGAAATCGGCTTCTGCCTGGAGTGCGCAAGCGCGCGGGGGTCGAATGAGGGGGCCCTTCAGGGAGCAAGGGAGACGTGTGGGGCCGCACCTGCCGAGGGGTCGGGAGGTTTGGAGGTGGGTGGAGGATGGCTACAGGATCCCGATGGGGATGGAGTGTTCAAATCTAGGCCTGTAGCCGTGACCCTGGCGGTGAGTTGGATGGAGGAAACCCCAGTGTCGCGAGCCTGGACCAAGGCACGGCGCGTGCTGCCTGCGGTGTTTGCTGAGTGACGGCCGCCGCGTCCCCCCGTACCTGGACCGAGTGCCTGGCCGCAGGCGGAGTAGTGTTTCCGTGCACGGGGCTGCTGCGTGCGCGTGTGCCGTTCTCTAGCTGGGGATTAATATGGTGCCGCAGAGGAGGCTGCGCGGTGGTGCCTGACTCTGACGCTGGCTGTAGGGAGTCTCTGGGGTCTGTGTGGTTTGTGTCTGCGTTTGTGACGTACCTGAGATCGGATCTGTGACTGTGTCTCTGCCTCATCCAGTGTTATTTCCAGAATCCTTTTGATAGGGCAGCGCTTCTGGTTCTGGTTTTCCATGGAGACGGTTTGTGGGTCCCTATGAAACTGAGTGTTGGGATTTTGATTATCTGCATCTGACCCTTGTGTGCCCTCAGGACTGTGGTGTTAGGCAAGTAAAATAATTGCAGAAAAAAAATTGGAAAGGAATAAGGTTGCTATTATTCCAAATGATGGAATTGTAGGACTGTGTCAGAAAATTGAATAGGACACCATGAAACGGGAGGGAGAGGCGTTTTATTTTCTTCCATACCTGGACTTGGAATATTCTAACAAATGAGATTTGTTTTTTCCCCTTTGTTCCTAGATGAACTCTTGGATAAATTCAATGCCTCCAAGCATTCTTGGATAGTAAGTTTCTTTGATCTTTAGTTAAAAGATCAGCCTCATTTTCGTAGCTAAAAATACCTTTAGTAATAAAAATGTTCATTGTAATACTTCATTTAAAATATTAAAAACTTTCTTCTTTCTCCTTGATCTCTTCCAGATATCTCAAGTTTTGGTTAAGTGAATATGTGGAGTATATGTACTAATTACGTCAATTATTTTCTCTTTAAAACCAAGTACATTTCTTACATGAGTTTTTATCAAGGATTTATTGGTTTTCTTTGTACTTGTTGCTATTTTTTAGAAATGTTCCAGCAGATATGCTAAATGTTCATCGATTTTTTTTCAGTGGTTCAAACATCGTAGTAGAATCTCTCTTCCATTCTGTGGCTCCAATTGGACTGTACAGTTGTCCTAAAATTTACCGTCATTGTTTTCCTGAGTTTGATTCTTGTTTCCTAGAATTCAGCTAATTTTTGCTAAAGTTCTTTTCCCATAAATTCCTTAAGATGCATGTATTAAAGATGTTTTTTAGTTCTTTCATGTTTGAAAATTTTTTTTTTTTTTGAGACGGAGTCTCACTCTGTTGTCCAGGCTGGAGTGCAGTGGCGCAATCTTAGCTCACTGCAACCTCTGCCTCCCCAGTTCAAGCGATTCTTCTGCCTCAGCCTCCCGAGTAGCTGGGATTAAAGACGTGCACCACTATGCCTGCCTAATTTTTTTTTTTTTTTTTTTGTAGTTTAAGTAGAGATGGGGTTTCACCATGTTGGCCAAGCTGATTTCGAACTCCTGACCCCGGGTGATTCTGAATCACCTAGATTCAGAATTTGGAGGCATCACTTCACAGTATTCTAGTAGCTAATGTTGTCAAGTCTAATACCAACTGTTTTCTGTTCCTTTTTAATTTCATGTCCCCCTCCCACCAGTGCCCAGATACTTACTGCCACCTGTAATCAACAAAGCACTTACGTTTCGTAATTTATGCACTTTGCGTGTATGTTTAAGCATTTTTTTCTGATAGTGACAGGTCAGCACTTTCAGTTTATAGGTTTGAACATTTTTGTTCCTCTTTTTCTTTTTTGACAGTCTTCTATCCTTCTGAATTTTTGTTCTCTTGTCCTGGAATTTGTATTTCATGGAAGGACTTTTCATGAGTTGTATGTTTTGTCTCCTATTTTTTCTCTTTTTCTCTTACTCTGGGAAATTTTTTTGACTTTACGGTACAATTGTATTTATTTTTAATTTGATAATCATTTCTAAGTTCCAAGAGCTCCTTTATATTCTGTAATTTTTCTTTCTTTATAGCCTTTTGTTTTTATTATGGATGCAATAAAACCTGTAATCTCTCAGAGGGTAATTATAGTAGTTTAAAGTTTTCTGGTGCTTTTTTTTTAATCTATTTTTGTCTTTTATATCCAAATCAAATTCCCCTTTACAAAAAGTTGGAATTGTTCTCTCCCTTTTTATACTGGATACTTCCCTGAAATGTGTGGTAATCCTTGCCTCTAGTCATGGAGTGAATCTTCTCAACCTGACTTCAGAGCCAGCCTTTTCATTGGGAGATGTGAGCTGTTCTTTAGTTCCTCCTTAGAGGACAGTGAGTTAGTGATGTCTGAGACCTCAAAGACCTCTCAGAGGCCCACAGTTTTGAGTGTGGTTTTTCGTTTAGTTTGCCTATGCCTCAGTTCTTTCTTTATGCAGGTATACATCCTCTCTGGGTCATTTTATCCACAGATCACCCCCTACCCCAGTTTAGTGTATTTGATTCCATAAGAGAGGAAAAGTAAAAAAGGTGAACAGCCAGTTTGTGTTCAAACTTTCAACCAATCTCCTGTTTCCAGATCCACATCTCTCCAGGGTCATGCTCTTTGGTGCCTGAGCTTCCAGGGGTTTATGCATTAATAGAAATCTGACTCCTAAGCCCTTTCATACCAGAATTCTTGAACAGTTCTCCTGTTTTTGTGTGTGCATGTTGTTTTTGTTTCGTTTTGTTTTTGCAGTCTCCCTCCTCATTTTCTTTGGTTCTTACATGTTAATACTTTTTATATTCCTTTACTTAATATATTCATTTTAATATTTTTTTTTGCAGAGGAGAAATGGGAAATCAATGCATCTACTTACTCTGTTTATGAGAAGCCTTTCATTACTCTTTTAAATAAAATATTTTAAATAAGATTTTGCTTTTACTGGACTTTTTTTCCTTACACCAGCTTATTTCTTTTAGTTACTGCTTTTGTTTTCTGTTTCATTAATTACCACTTTTATCTTTATCAGTTTCTTCTGACGACTTCTCAGGGTTTATTTTCTACCTTTTTATTTATAGTTTTCTATTCCTTTAAAATTCATCAGGTTGTATTCTAAAAAAAACCCTTGGTCTTAGCTTCCAACTTGCTGAGAGATGTTCTCTAGCTGTTTCAGTATTTTCATTCCTTTTTTAGCCCAATTATTATTTTTTAAAATTAATTCTGAAAAATTACATACACAGGAGAATATATGTTTACAGTTGAGTGAATGAAAATAATGAAACTAATTCTTGTACCATAACTTCATAAAATATGAAGGTCTCTTAATATGTTTTTGGCTAATATTTACATAGGAAAAAAATTACACTCCTAAAACTCAATGCGACATATTTTTTATTTTGAAATAATTTTGAACTTTCATTCTCTATAGCCTTCCCCCAGATTCACCAATTGTTCATGCTTTTCCACGTGCCTTATCATACTCTGTCCCATATTTATATTTTTAGTGGACCACATGAGAGTAAATTCCAAACATCATACCCTTTATATCTAATTACTTAAGTGAGTCTCTCCCAAGCTCAAGGACATTTAGTTACTTAACCATAATTATTAAAATCAGGAAATTTAATATTACAAATATCTAATGAATGCCCTTTATTAATATATGTTACCAATTGTACCTGCAGTATTCTTGAATAGCACTTTTTAATTTGTCTAGAATTCATTGTATTATCACTGATTGAATTTGGCTTATAAGTATATTTAGTCTTTCCTCTGGAGCAGTTCCTCAGTCTTTTTTGTCATTTATGACATATTTTTGGAAAATACTGGCCATTTGTTTTGTAAAATATCCTTCAATTTGAGTTTTTCTAATGTTTCCTAATTATTAGATTCAGATTATGTATGCTTTGGCACCCATATACTGTACTCTATGCCATACTGTGCTGTATACACAGTGCTTTTCCATTTTATTTTATTTTTGAGATGGAGTTTTGCTCTGTCACCCAGGCTGGAGTGCAGCAGTGCAATCTCGGCTCACTGCAACCTCCGCCTCCCGGGTTCAAGCGATTCTCCTGTCTCAGCTTCCCCAAGTAGCTGGGACTAAAGCTGCATGCTACCATGCCCAGCTAATTTTTGTATTTTTAGTAGACACGGGGTTTTGCCATGTTGGCCAGGCTGATCTCAAACTCTTGACCTCAGGTGATCCTGAGGCCATCCTGGCCAACATGGTGAAACCCTGTCTCTACTAAAAATAAAAAAATTAGCTGGGCGTGGTGGCACGTGTCGGTAATCCCAGCTACTCGGGAGACTGAGGCAGGAGAATAGCTTAAACCAGGGAGTTGGAGGTTGCAGTGAGCCAAGATCACACCACTGAACTTAAGCCTGGCAACAGAGGGACACTTTGTCAAAAAAAAAAAAAAAAAGCAAAAATTAGCTGGTCGTGGTGGCACATGCCTGTAATCTCAGCTACCCAGGAGGCTGAGAGAGGAGAATCGCTTGAACCCAGGAGGTGGAGGTTGCAGTGAGCCGAGATTGCACCACTGTACTCGAGCCTGGGTGACAGAGCAAGACTCCATCTCAAAAAAAAAAAGAATTGTTGACTCAGGAGTCATGGAAGTATGACCTGGCAGTCAGCATTTGGGGACTTGCAAGTGTTTGTGCATGGCCATAGTGTGGGGTGCATTTAGGGAGTTGGGAGGGGAACTATAGGGGTAAACAAGGGCTAGATTTTCAAAGACCCTGAATGCCAAGCACAGGAACTTGAAGTTCATTCTGTAAGTAATGGAGAGCAGGAATTAAACAGGGGAGGGGTGGGTTCATATTTATGCTTCAGAAAGATCACAATGGTCTTGATAGAGTGCGAAGTAGAGACAGGACCACTGGGCATCTAGATCATGGTTAGCTTGAGCATGGCTATCCCTGAGAACTTACAGGCTCTTGTCAGCCTCTTTAAATAAGCATGATGCGTCACAGTCTTTGATCTGCAGATCTCTGAGGCTGCAGCATTTCTACTGGCATGAGGCTGGAACTTTAGTATATGGTCCACAGTTCAAGGTCCTCCAGCTGTATCTGTCTTTTCTTACTAAGTCCAGATGGACTCATCAGGATTGGTGATGTAAGAATTGGTCTGGCCGCTTGATTTCTTCAAAGAAGTGATGTTTTCAGCACTTGAATGCACCCATAGAGAAGATCCCATTGTCCACCAGGTTCTGTTGGCTGCTGACCCTTCGCTGTTCCACTTGGCTCCTAAAGGAGAGAGAGACATGGCTGCCCACTGCCCCCTTGATGGACAGATGGGACTGGAGGTGTTCACTGATAGTGTCTGGGCTGCTTCTGTAGTCTGTCTCACCCTCACTGGGATGTTCCTTGCTCACTGGAAGGGAGAGAAGAGCTGGTGAGATTATTTGGATGGCTTTCCATAGCTGGCTGTTGTCTCCAGAGCCTCACCGTCCTGGTAATTGACCATTTAATTTATTGCCTACTGAGATACCCTTAAAAGTCAAAGGAGGCCGGGCACGGTGACTCATGCCTGTAATCCCAACACTTTGGGTGGATCCCTTGAGGTCAGGAGTTCAAGACCAGCCTGGCCAACATGGTGAAACCACATCTCTACTAAAAATACAAAAATTAGCCAGGTGTGATGGTGCATGCCTGTAATCCCAGCTACTCAGGAAGCTGAGGCACAAGAATCGCTTGAGCCCAGGAGGTGGAGGTTGCAGTGAGCCAAGATCGTGCCATTGCACTCCAGCCTGGGTGTCAGAGGGAAACTCTTGTCTAAAAAAAAAAAGTCAAAGGAGATGCTGTCAATAACATGTGGGCAACAGGCATGGGCCGGACTGTCACAGGCAAAGCAGGACATCAGGTCATCCTAGGCTTTCAGGACCATCACATCTTCCCTCTTCCCCCGACTCACCCTAAACACCATCACAGCCAGAAACATTTCCGCAAACAACCACTCTTCCTATTTGGAAATATTCAGAGACCTGACCTGTCACGTGGAGATAATATTAGTGCCTATTGCATGGGTACATCATGGGGCTGTTGTGAGGTTAAATTACTTAACATATGTCAGGCATTGGGAACAGTGTGCAAAGACACACATAGTGTACATTCAAGGATACTCATTGCAATAGCAGAAGTCTGAAAGCATCCTACAACTATCAATGGGTCACTGGTTATAAAAATTAGGATACCTTTGTGCATTGGATTATAATTATCTAGGATAACTGTATGTTTGTATTTGTTGAGGATAGTCCTGGTTTATGTCCTTGTCCTGGAGTAAATGATATCACCCATTTTCACTCTCAAAAGCATACTGCTTTGAATGTTATATAATCTGGTTACTCTTTAGGTCTATACATGTAGATATAAAATTGTCTCTAAGAGGCCAGGTGCGGTGGCTCACACCTGTAATTCCAGCACTTTGGAAGGCTGAGGCAGGCAGATCACTTGAGGTCAAGAGTTCGAGACCAGCCTGGCCAACATGGTGAAACCCCATCTCTACTAAAAACACAAAAATTAGCCAGATGTGGTGGTACACATCTGTAATCTCAGCTACTCAGGAGGCCGAGGCAGGAGAATTGCTTGAACCTGGGAGGTGGAGGTTGCAGTGAGCTGAGATCACGCCACTGCACTCCAGCCTGGGCGATAGAGTGAGACCCTTTCTCTCTCAAAAAAAAAAAAAAGTCTCTAAGAGGCTGGGAGTGGTGGCTCATGCCTGTAATCCTAGCACTTTGGGAGGCCTAGGCTGGGGGATTGCTTGAGCTCAGGAGTTGGAGACCAGGCTGGGTAACATAATGAGATCCCATCTCTACAAAAAATTTTAAAAATTAGCTATGCATGGTGGCATGCACCTGTAGTCCCAGCTACTCAGGAGGCTGAAGTGGGAGAATGGCTTGAGCCTAGGAAATTGAGGCTGCAGTGAGCTGTAGTCATGCCACTGCACTCTAGTCTGGGTAATAGAGTGAGACCCTGTCTCAGAAATAGAAAAATAAAAATAAAATAGTCTCTAAGAAAGTTTAATATGGGAATTGAATAAAAATTATTTAAGTAAAAAAAAAACTAGAAATGTGCAAAAAATAGAAAGTACACTTAGATGCATATATGTGCTTCTGTGAGGATGGGGTATCTGGAATGAGATGCAAGAAAATCATTAAGTGGATTTCTGGGACTGGGGTAGAACTGAGGGACTGGTCAGAACAGGAGAGAAACTTACCTTTAATGGGACACGCTTTTTAACGATTTGCTTTTGAAAAGAACTATGAACATGTGTTACCTTTTCACCAATTATAAAATTATTATTATTATTATTACTATTATTATTATTATTAAGTATATGGAGAGGGATCTTGACAGGAATCTGATGTACTGTCCTGTTCCATGAATTTTCCATCCCAGAAGCCCCATGGTCAGCTGGGCATTGCCAATCAATGGGGTGCGGCCTGGTACGGGGTCACTCTGATGCATCAGACATCTGCTTTTGCTTCAATTACCGCAGAGTTGCCTTTGAAGACAGAATTTCCATGCAAGGTACAAGATGCAGGACCAATGATAAGCCTTCTCTTGGAGGAGGAGATTGGGGCAGTTAGATCTCTGAGTGAGCTCATAAACAGAGTCCTGGTCTGTGAGTGCTAGTTTCTTCTACAGTGATCCATCACAGGACTGCTGTGACCCCTGTGGGGAAGGAGCCCACACAGCTGGTGTTGCTGTCTGGAGTAGAATCCTGTGCCCCACTCTTCTCATGGTTGGATACATCTACTAAACCTCTTGTTTTAATAGCAAGACATTGAGCTGCTGACAACCCATAAAAGGTACAGCCTTGGCCGGGCACAGTGGCTCACGGCTGTAATCCCAGCACTTTGGGAGACCAAGGCAGGTGGGTCACCTGAGGTTAGGAGTTTGAGACCAGCCTGGCCATTATGGTGAAACCCCGTCTCTACTAAAAATACACAAATTAACCAGGCATAGTGGCAGGCACCTGTAATTCCAGCTACTCAGGAGGCTGAGGCAGAAGAATCATTTGAACCCGGGTGGCGGAGGTTGCAGTGAGCCAAGAGAGCACCACTGCACTCCAGCCTGGACGACAGAGTAAGACTCCATCTCAAAAAAAAGAAAAAAAAAAGGTACAGCCTTACCTTGCAGGATGTCACTATGTGAGTAAATTCTTTGACTTGATTTCTCAAGTGGCTACAGAGTATGGCAGAAATTGCCCTGCCTGTTTCACAGAACTGAGGCCCAGACATTTTCAGGGCAGAATTGCGGGTAGAATGGCAGAGCTTGTTGGCTGGGACTTCTCTAGGGGAGGTGTTGCCTGTGCTGGGGACTTTGTGCTGTGGAAGCAGTTTGGAATTTCACTATGAGATCGAAGTGAAGTCATTATTGAGTCATGAATGGAGTGTAAGTGTGGCTTGTACCTGTACACGCCAGCCCTGGCAAGAGTCTCCAGTCCAGTTGCAGGGGTGCCGTAAGCAGTGAACAGCCTCTTTGGCCATAAGGTCCCGTTTTTTCCCTTTCCCAGGTTGTTGTTGATGGGGTTAACTGGACCCAAGATGATGAGAGAAGGGAAGCAGGTCCGAGCCACACTCAGAGCTTTGACCTCTGAAGCTCAAAAGATGGGGGACTGTGTGTGCCTCCGTGTAGGGAGGGATCCCTGCAAGCTGAAGCTCTTGGTTTACGATTGGGCATATCAATTAACTTGACCCAATCAAGGTGAATCTAAGAGGTTTATTTTGGAATGCTAGGCAAAGGTGCTGTCCCTCTTGTACTGGAGGGGATATGTCCAGATAGGAGGCCTGGAACTGATGCAGTCATGAGGAAATTAGCCTCAAGTCAAAGTTGAAACATTAGCAAAGGGAGAGCTGAGTGTTCACAGTGTTGAAACCTGATGACATAGTGAACATCTTGATCATGCCATACCTGAAGCTCCATTTATCTTTGGATTTTTGGTTACAAAAGCCAAAAGAAAGTCATTAATTTTTTTTTCTAAATGAACTAGTTTTTACAATGGTTTTAGGTTTATATAAGATACAAAGATATGACAATTTCATACACCCACACCCAGTTTCCCCTAGTAGTAACATTTACCTTAATATATTTGTTACAATTAACCAATACTGTCAGGAAACAGGGCTCATGTCTGTAATTCCATTGCTTTGGGAAGCTGAAGCAGGACGATAACTTGAGGCCAGGAGTTTGAGACCAGCCTGGGCAACATAGCAAGACCCTGTCACTACAAAAAAATTTTTTTTAATTAGCCAGTCATGGCTGGTCCTGTGGCTCATGCCTGTAATCCCATGACTTTGGGAGTCTGAGGTGGGCAGATCGTCTGAGCCCAGAAGTTTGAGATGAGCCTGGACAACATAGCAAGACCTTGTCTCTACTAAAAATACAAAAACAACACCTGGGCATGGTGACATGCACCTGTGGTCTCTGCTACTTTGGAGGCTGAGGCAGGAGGACTGCTTGAGCCCAGAAGGTGGAGGTTGCAGTGAGCCGAGATTGTGCTACTGCACTCCAGCCTGGGTGATACAGCAAGACTCCGTCTCTAAAAAAAAAAAAAAAAAAATTAGGCATGGTGGCATGTACATGTACTTGTAATCCCAACACTTTGGGAGGCTGAGGCAGGCAGATCACAAGGTCAGGAGTTTGAGTGCAGCCTGGCCAATATGGTGAAACACATCTCTACTAAAAATACAAAAATTAGCCAGGTATGGTGGCGGGTGCCTGTAGTCCTAGCTACTGGGGAGGCTGAGGCAGGAAAATTGCTTGAACCCAGGGGAGCGGAGGTTGCAGTGAGCCAAGATTGCACCACTGCACTCCAGCCTGGGTGACAGAGTGAGAGTCTGTCTCAAAAAAAAAAAAAATTAAGTATGACATAGTGTTTACCAAGCAACTTTGGAAGGAACAGATAATCACCATTAAATGTTTATCAATTTTCTATAAGATTAAATTACCTTTTCCAAAAATTGACAATGGTAGCATCCCAAAATTTTTTGATATACTTTTATGTCTTTTGTGTCTTTTTGTGAAGGTATCTATAAAAATTACCAGTAATCTATTAAAATTAGAAGGAAAGAAAAATGAATATAGAATAGGCAACTTAAATGAAAATTACATAAAAGCATTGATAGACAGTAATTCCAAAAGTTAGTGGACACACTATTGAAACTTTTTTAATTAGGAAATACTAATCTGGGCCAGGCGCAGTGGCTCATGCCTGTAATCCCAGCACTTTGGGAGGCCGAGGCGGGCAGATCATGAGGTCAGGAGTTTGAGACCAGCCTGGCCAACATGGTGCAACCCCATCTCTACTAAAAATAATTAGTGGTTTTGATAATTTACATAGTTTTAAAGTATCTTTCCACAAAACACTTAGTAATTAAAAAGGGGAATATAATTTTTAAATGGACAAACCTGGTCAACAATACTTTAATCAAGAGATGCATGTTAGCATGACTGACGCCCTAATGTGATGTGATGCACTATTAATAAAAAGGGAAAGGCTGGGGTGTGGTGGCTCATGCCTGTAATCCCAGCACTTTGGGAAGCCGAGGCAGGCAGATTACCTGAGGTCAGGAGTTTGAGACCAGCCTGGCCACTATGGCGAAACCCCATCTCTACTAAAAAGAAAAAAATTAGCTGGGCATGGTGGTGTGCACCTGTAGTCCCAGATACTTGGGAGGCTGAGGCAGGAGCATTGCTTGAACTGGGAGGCAGAGGTTGCAGTGAGCCAAGATAGCACCACTGCACTGCAGCCTGGGCGACAGAGCAAAACTCCGTCTCAAAAGTAAAATGAAATGAAATGAAATGAAATAAAATAATAAAATAAAATAAAAAGCACTGTGTATATAGTACAGTATGGTATAATGTAGTACAGTATATGGGTGCCAAAGCATACATAATCTGAATCTAATAATTAGGAAACATTAGAAAAGCTCAAATTGAAGGATATTTTATAAAACAAATGGCCAGTATTTTCCAAAAATGTCAATGTCATAAACGACAAAAAAGACTGAGGAACTCCTCCACCATGCCCGGCCAAAAAATTTTTTTTAATGAGTCGAGGTCTCACTATCTTGCCCAGGCTGGTATCAAGCTCCTGCCCTCAAACAATACACCAGCCATGGCCTCCTAAAGCACTAGGATTACAGGTGTGAGCTACCACGCCTGGCCTAAGTAATAGTTTTTAAAGGTAACTATCTTTGATTAATTTTTCAATGTTTTTGAAGGGATAATTTTTTTTGAAAGACCTTTCTAAAGTCTTTCCCCATATCTAACATTCATAGGGTTTCTGAGTAGTATGACTTATTTGATATGAGTTAACTGAAAGTTATGACCAGAGTCTCTGCCACATTCCTTATATTCTCTGCATTTCTTTACAGTGAAATTTCTGTGATGTTTCATATGATTTGTGCAAAATATAAAGGTGTTCCCACACATTTCATTAAGCTTATCACTGGCATGAATTCTTCCTAGAGGAGTAAAGTGTTCACATTTTGTCTTCATTCAAATTTTCTATACCTCAGTGAACCAACTAGAAATATTTACATATTCCTGTAAAGTGAAGTTTACCATAGATACTTTAAATTTAATTCAAATACTAAACAAAATATTTCATACTATTAAAAATGCCATAAAATGTCCATGTTCCCATTTGCACTGATGCATTTATGTCATTTCTCTTACTCATCTCAATCATAACTGGCAAATCTAGTCTATATTACTGGTTGTTTCAAGCCACTTTTAGATAAAGTCTACTTTCTGTTTAGCTCATTAATTTTTCTTTTTAAGTAATTCATTCAAATTCATTGAATAAACAAATTGATTTATGTAATACGTTTCCAGTGTCAATTTTGGATTTGTTACTTTTCTGCTTGAATATTTATTCAAATGGGCCACATACCTCAGATTTCATTATGTAACACTATCTTTCTTATCTAAACAGCCTGTTATTTCAGATTGCATTTTTCACTTAATCCAAGAACTATATGTGGTGGTGTTTATAAACTGCAAATTTTTAAAATTCACCTTTTGTATCTACTTGTCTTGTTTTTTTGAGATAAATTCTTACTCTGTCACCCAGGCTGGAGTGCAGTGGTGAGATCTCGGCTCACTGCTACCTCCATCTCCCAGGCTGAAGCAATTCTCCTGCCTCAGCCTCCCGAATAGCTGGGACTACAAGTGCACACCACCATACTCGCTTAATTTTTGTATTTTTAGTAGAGATGGGGTTTTGCCATGTTGGCCAGGCTGGTCTCGAACTCCTGACCTAAAGTGATCCACCTGCCTCGGCCTCCCAAAGTGCTAAGATTAGAGGCGTGAGCCACCACACCCAGCCTGTCTTGAGTTATTGTCAGAAAATGTACACTGCTTTTTGAAACTTGCTTCAGATATATCACTTCTCGTATCAACTTTACTCTAAAAAAATTTACTTACTATATCCATTCAGTGTTTCCAGAGTGAATTTTCTGATTCAACTAAAATAAATTTAAATAAATGTTTCCTCATACTCACTATATTCTAATAATTTTCATTCCAGAATAAATTATCATAGATTTGCAATCAGAGAAATTGTGATGGTAGATTTCATTATATTAATAAAATCTGCATAATTAAATGTTCTTATATAAATATTCCAAGAGTACTAATGAAGGTGATAATCATGACAGCCAATATTTGCTGAATACTTTCTATTTGCCAATAATTATTCCAAAAGTCTTTGGATAAACTCATTTGATCTTCACAATAACTTTATCACAATGTAAGAAATTTGTAATCTGAAGTATACAAATTACTTGGTAATAAAACAGACGTGGAAACTGGTGAAAGTATAATGATGCTGAAAAAGATTTGTATTATAGATAAACGCTCTTCTACATTCACAAAGTCGACATAATTATTCTCTATATGCTATTCTCTATGATAAGTCAAATATAATTTTAGTGGTAATAATGTTTTTATTAATAATTGATATCTTATTTTTCCCATATAAATTCTGATGCTTAATAAATTGTGAATTATGAGGCAAAAAAATTTACAGTCACTGGACTTTCTTCACTTACAAACTGTTTGCTATTCCATAACTGATAATTTCAAAATCAAGGGTTTCCTGTATTAATCACAATATACATTATATAATGTTGAGTATATTGTGAGAGTAGACTTTACACATATCTGGCTTTCATAAGGCTTCTCACCAGTACAAATTCTATTATGAAAAAGGATAGCTGAGGGACAGGTAAAAGTGTTTCCCACATTTCTTATATTTCTGAAGTTTCTCTGCAATGTGAATTTGGTGATATTAGGTACGGATTGTTAAATAAAAAGACGCTATTCAAATACATAAGATTTATCCCTTCATGTATGTATTCTCTGGTGCTTTTTCACCTGTGAAAGACAAGAAGAGGCCTTCTCACATTCGTTACATTCATAGGATTTCTCACCAGCATGAATTCTTTGATGTTTAGTAAGATGCGCCCTCTGCCTAAAGGCCTTCCTACATTCCTGACATTCAAAGGGTTTCTCACCAGTGTGAATTCTCTGGTGTTGAATAAGAGTTGAACAATCAATAAAGGATTTTCTACATTCTTTACACTGATATCAGGTTTCTCAACCAGTGTGAATTCTCTGATATCTATTAAAGTAGGAAACAAGCAAAGGCCTTCCCACATTCCTTAAACTCATAGGGTTTCTCACCAGTATGAATTATTTGATGTTGAGTAAGATGGGCTCTTCTGCCTAAAGGCCTTGCTGCATTCCTGACATTCATAGGGTTTCTCATTAGTATGAGTCCTATAGTGTCGAATAAACGTTGAATAACAAAAGCTTTTTTACAATCTTTACATTCATAGGGTTTGTCACCAGTGTGAATTCTCTGATGTTTTTTCAAGTTTGACAGCCAAGTAAAGGTCTTTCCACATTCCTTACATTCATAGGGTTTGACACTGGTATGAATTATTTGATGTTGAGTAAGAGTTGGATAATTATTAAAAACCTTCCCACATTCTTTACACTGATAGGGTTTCTCTCCTTTGTGAATTCTCTGATGTCTATTAAAATCAGAAAAACAAATGAAGGCATTCCCACATTCATTACATTCATAGGGTTTCTCCCCACTGTGAATTCTTTGATGTCTCATTACATGTGCACTCTGCTTGAAGGCCTTCTTGCATTCCTGACATTCATAAGGTTTTTCATTAGTATGTGTTCTCTGATGTTGAACAAGTGTTGGACAGGAGACAAACGCCTTCCCACACTGCTTACATTCATAAGGCTTCTCACCAGTGTGAATTCTCTGGTGCTGAATAAGAGCTGAACAATTGTTAAAGGCTTTACCATATTCTTTACATCATAGGGCTTTTCACCAGTGTGAATTCTCTGATGTCTGTTAAAATCAGAAACACAAGTGAAAGCCTTCCCACATTCCTTACCCTCATATGGTTTCTCACCAGTATGAATTCTTTGATGTTGAGTAAGATGTGCACTTTGCCTAAAAGCCTTTTTACATTCCTGACATTCATAAGATTTCTCATTAGTATGAGTTCTCTGGTGTTGAGTGAGTGTTCAGCAATTATTAAATGCTTTGCCACATTCCTTACATTCAAAGGACTTCTTACCAGTGTGAATTCTCTGATGCTGAATACGAGTTGAGCGATTGTTAAATGCCTTCCCACTTTTACATTCGTTAAGTCTCTCACCAGTGTGAATTTTCCGATGTCTATTAAAATCAGAAACAGAAGCAAAGGCCTTCCAACACTGCTTACATTTATAAGGTTTCTCACAAGTATGAAGTCTTTGATGTCGAATAAGATGTGCACTCTGCCTAAACGTCTTCCTACATTCCAGACATTCATAGGGTTTCTCATTAGTGTGAGTTCTCTTAATGTGTAATCAATGATGAACAACAGATAAACACTTTCCCACATTCTTTGCATTCATATGGTTTCCCACCAGTGCGAATTCAATTATGTTGGGTAAGGTGGGCACACTTTCTAAAGGGCTTTCCACATATCTGACATTCATAGGGTTTCTGATTAGCATGACTTATTTGATATTGAGTTAGTTGAAAGTTACAAGCAGTCTCTGCCACATTCTTTAAATACATTGCATTTCTTTGCATTAAAATTTGTCTGATGTTTCATATGATTTGTATAAAATACAGAGGTGTTCCCACACATTTCATCAAGCTTGTCACTGATATGAATTCTTCCCTGTTGAGTAACATTTTCACATTTTTTTTGTTCATAGAGTTTCTTTCCAGTATGAATTATTTGATTTAGAAGAAAATATGTAGGCTGGATGAATTCAGATAATATTTTTTCAAATGGCACAGTTATAAGCCTGAAATATCCTCTGTAGTTTCCTGTTGTCTCTCAAAGAGTCCTTTGCATTTCCAATCATTTCCCAAACAAGATTCCTCAAGGCAAGAACTTCTGACTCTTTCTATTATTTTCCATTTTAATGATTCCTTTTCAAAAGTGCCATTCTTAAGAGGTAACTCCTTGGTCTCATACCTAAACAGCATATCTGAAAGAAAAGAAACATCATGTTTTCCTCTTTTATGAGAAATAAAACTGTATAGAAGCAGTGAAACAGATAATAATGCCCTTAAGGAAGAAATGGCTTAGATAACTTTCAAATCTTGGCATTTAATTTGCAGAAAAAAAAAATTGTTGGAATGGCTATATTAATATCAGATAAAACAGACTTCAAGTTACTCTACATTATCAAAGATAATTTTCTCATAATGAGAAAAGAGATAATAACTCATCAGGAAGACTTGGCAATCAGAAATGTGTAAGTGCAGAATAACAGAGCCTGAAAATATATGAAGCAAAAATTGACAAAAGTAAAGCAGGAAATAGATAATTCTACAATCATAGTGGAGACTTTACAACCATCTCTCGATAACTGATAGAATGACTGGAACATCCCCCTCTCCCGGAAAATTAGTAAAGAAATAGAGGATATTACACTGTCCACACCTTCAACTAGTTGATATATACAAAACACAATATCAAAAACTGCAGAATGTACATTCTCTTCAAATACCTATACACATTCACAATAGACCATATGCTGGGCCATTAAACAAGTCTCAATACACTAAAAAGGATCAATGTCACACAGAATATTTTCTTTGATCACAATGGAACTCAATTTGAAATTACTAAAATATCTGGAACCTGTCCTCCAATACTTGAAAACTAAACAACACACATAGAAATTAGAAAATACTTAGAAATGAACAATATAAAAGTATAGCACACCAAAACGTATGTTATATAGCTAAGGTAACATTTACAGTGAAACCTATAGCTTTAAATGCTTGTATTAGAAAAGAAAAAGGTATAAAATAAACAACCTAAGGTTTTACTGCAAGACAGTAGATGAAGAAGAGCAAAGTAGGCCAGGTGAGGTGGCTCATGCCTGTAATCTTAGCACTTTGGGAGGCTGAGGCAGGTGGATCACGAGGTCACGAGTTCGAGACCAGCCTGGCCAACATGGTAAAACCCCGTCTCTACTAAAAATACAAAAATTAGCCAGGCATGGTGGTGGGTGCCTGTAATCTCAGCTACTCGGGAGGCTGAGGCAGGAGAATCACTTGAACCCTGGAGGTGGAGGTTGCAGTGAGCCGAGATCGTGTCATTGCACTCCAGCCTGGGCAACAAGAGCAAAACTCCGTCTCAAAAAAAAAAAAAAGAGCAAAGTAAATCTACAATTAGTAGAAGTAAAGAAATAATAAGGATAAGAGCAGAAATCAATGAATGAGAAAACTGACCATAACAGAGATAATTAATAGTTAAAAACTGGTTTATGGAATAGATCAGCAAGCTTGATAAATCTTGAAGCCAAACTACCAATAAAAAACAAGAAGAAAAACACAAATATCAGGAATAAAAAGGGGTTTCTAATTATAAATCCTACATAAATAATAAAAGTAATAAACAGATAATTACATAAGAAAATATTATGAACCATTTAATATCCAGAAGTATAAAACGTTAGAGAAAATGGACACATTTCTTGAAAGACACAAACTACCAAGGATCAGTCAAGAAGAAAGAAGTAAAACAAGCCAGGTGCAGTGGCTCACATCTGTCATCCCAGCACTTTGGGAAGCCAAGAAAGATGGATCACTTGAGCCCAGGACTTTGACACCAGGCTGGCCAACATGGCGAAACCCCATCTTTACAAAAAATACAAAAATTAGCCCGGCATGGTGGTGTATGCCTGTAGTCCCAGCTACATGGGAGGCTGAGCACTCCCCAGATGAAGCAGCTGATATGCTGCATATTCAGGATACATCAAGTTGGCTTCATGATCATCAGATGTTTGTGCACTTACCCCAGTTCGAGGCAAATACCATGATTAAGGGGACTCCTTTCGCATGGGCACTCCTTGTAAACTTTACTACTGCAAAATCAAGCAATGGTCCAACAAGCTGTATGAGATTTGTTGTCTCAGCTTCCCCGTTATGGGCATTATAGAAGCTAAGAAAGTTAGAGTAATTTACAAGACAATGGGGAAGATGAAGGAGGTATCAAGGGACTCTCATCCTAGTAGTGAGTAAACCTTAACGCCTGTAATCCCAGCACTTTGGGAGGCCAAGGCGGGTGGATCACCTGAGGTCAGGAGTTCAAGATTAGCCTGGCCAAACTGGTGAAACCCCGTCTCTACTAAAAATACAAAAATTAGCTGGGCATGGTGGCAGGCGCCTGTAATCCCAGCTACTCGGGAGGCTGAGGCAGGAGAATCGCTTGAACCCGGGAGGCAGAGGTTGCAGTGAGCTGAGATTGCGCTATTGCACTCCAGCTTGGGTGACAGAGCGAGACTCTGTCTCAAATAAAATAAAATAAAAAAAAAAAAAGAACCCTGGACACCAAGGCTTGGGTAAGTTTCCCTGGCTGGCAAACCTTCACACATGTTGTCACACACCATGGCTAGAAAAATTAAGGACATCCCCATCAACTCCACCCTGATGGGACACCTGGAATTTTATGACTTGTTTCTCCTCAACTTTGTGGCACCTTTCCCTTTCATGATTTTAATCTGCATCCTTTTAATGTAATAAACTCCAACTGTGGGTATAACACCTTTTCTGAACCCTGCGAGTCCAATCAAGGAATCACTGAGTCTCACAGCAGTCTTGAAGACCCTCAGATCTGAAGTGGGATTTGCTAGAATGATCCTGACTCACTGAAGCATAGCAAAAACATTGTTTGGAAAAAAAAAAAAAAAAAAAGAACTATGTGGGAATAGGATTGATGAACCTTTGATACTTGGATGGTTACGCAGTTACCCTTGGTATGAGACAGGAGCTGCACTGCAATCACTTACTAGAAGTAAAATTCACCAATCGAATTGATTTATTTGGTTTTTGTTTGTTTGTTTGGAGACGGGGGTTCGCTATATTGCGCAGGCTGGTCTCAAACTCCTGGGCTCAAGCGATCTTCCTGCCTGAACCTCCCGGTAGCTGCGACTATAGGCATGTACAACTGTGCGCAGCACCAGTGGAACTTAGAAATGATAGACCCGACCTCCAAGGGGTTGGCTCATTAGATACATATGGAAAATAAGGCAAAATAATAAGAAACAAGCTAAAAATAGAATCCTTTATGTGTCACTTGCAATAGCTAAAATTAAAGTAAAGGAGAGTCAGAGTGGGGCCTGGTGTTGCACCAAGGTCAGACTTTGGCTGGCCTGAGCTATGGCTTCTACCTTGACAGTTATTACCAAAGGGAACATATGTGCTGGAACAACAGACAGCACTCTACAACCACTGATCACTAAAAAGGTAGTGCAGGTGGCAGAGGAGATGGTGAAACCAAGAAACTATTGAAACCAGGGGTACAACGTCAAAGAGTGGTCTCGTTTTGTAGACTGGTATCATGAGCTTCCTGAAGAACCATTACTAAAATGGACTGTGAGAGTGACTAACTTAGGAGCAACTTCCTCAGCTTTGAATACTGCAGAAGGGAGAAGTATGTTTGCTTTGAGGCAGACCCATGGCTTACTACTGAACAATCACAGATGGCTATATATGATCCAGATACAATGCGATTGTTGTTGAGGGGACAGTTAGCCTAGTCAACTAGATCAAAGCTGCCATAACGGCCAGGTGCGGTGGCTCACGCCTGTAACCCAGCACTTTGGGAGGCTGAGGCAGGTGGATCACTTGAAGTCAGGAGTTCGAGACCAGCCTGCCCAACATGGCAAAAACCCATGTCTACTAAAAATACAAAAGTTAGCCAGGTGTGGTGGTGGGCACTTGTAATCCCAGCTACTTGGAGGCTGGTGCATGATAATCGCTTAAACCCGGGAGGCAGAGGTTGCAGTGAGCCAAGATCAAGCCACTGCACTGCAGCCTGGGTGACAGAGCGAGATTCATCTCAAAACAAAAACAAAAGCAGAAAAACCTGCCATAACATTAATTTACCCTGAGATGGAGAACTGTCCTTCTTTAAATGCCAAGTGGCACTCCCCAGATGAAGCAGCTGATATGCTGCATATTCAGGATACATCAAGTTGGCTTCATGATCATCAGATGTTTGTGCACTTACCCCAGTTCGAGGCAAATACCATGATTAAGGGGACTCCTTTCGCATGGGCACTCCTTGTAAACTTTACTACTGCAAAATCAAGCAATGGTCCAACAAGCTGTATGAGATTTGTTGTCTCAGCTTCCCCGTTATGGGCATTATAGAAGCTAAGAAAGTTAGAGTAATTTACAAGACAATGGGGAAGATGAAGGAGGTATCAAGGGACTCTCATCCTAGTAGTGAGTAAACCTTAAAATGGTTATTAAGAAATGGGATTGGTCAAGCGCAGTGGCTCACGCCTATAATCCCAGCACTTTGGAGGGCCGAGGCGGGTGGATTGCCTGAAGTCAGGAGTTCAAGATCAGCCTGGCCAACATGGCAAAACCCCATCTCTACTAAAATACACACACACAAAAAAAATTAGCTGGGCTTGGTGGCAGGTGCCTGTAATCCCAACTACTCAGGAGGCTGAGGCAGGAGAATTGCTTGAACCTGGGAGGTGGAAGTTGCAATGAGCCAAGATCTCGCCACTGCACTCCAGACTGGGCAACAGAGCAAGACTCTATCTTAGCTGGGCACGGTGGCTGACGCCTGTAATCCCAGCACTTTGGGAGGCTGAGGTGGGTGGATCACTTGAGGTCAGGAGTTTGAAACCAGCCTGGCCAACATGGTGAAACTCTGTCTATATTAAAAATGCAAAAATTAGCCAGGCATTGTCGTGGGCGCCTCTAATCCCAGCTACTCAGGAGGCTAAGGCAGGAGAATCATTTGAGCCCAGAAGGCAAAGGTTGCAGTGAGCAGAGATTGTGCCACTGCACCCCAGCCTCGGTGAAAGAGCAAGACTGCATCTCAAAAAAAAACAAACAAAAAAAAGAACGGTCTTAACACCACTATTAGATGTTGGGTGGATCAACGGGAGCCCTTGCTGATCACCTAACACTGAAGGGCTCTAAACAAATCTGTTTTACTTCTCTTAATTTGAAGGAATTTAAAACACTGAAATGCAAAGATGACACTGAGAAACCTGATCTTGAATCACTAACGCAACAGCCTGACAAATTAATCGGGATGATGAACCAAGCTGCGACCAAGGCTATATGCATGTGTGTGAGTTAAGACCAGGATGGAAAAGAAACATTTCTAGGACTCCTTGACATGGAGCCCAGTGCACTGTGATTCCAAAATCTGTTGGTGACACCCTAATAGGGACTACAGTTAGATTGGGAGGATATGGGGATGCAATGGTTGATCGTTATTAAGGTGAAAGTTTAAATGAAAACTAGAAGGTCTGAATGGACCTTATGTGAAGTGGTTGCGTCTCCTTGCTTGAATACATAATGGGGAAGGGTATTATGTCTGACTGAGGAACACTTCCCCTACCTAGTATTTTAAAGCTAAAGGCATGTAAGTTTGTCCTTCAATCAATGTTACTAGACAGGCCAAACAGGAACCTATAGAATTGCTGAAGCCCACATAGGTTGTTAATTTTTTTTTTTTTTTTTTGAGATGGAGTCTTGCTTTGTCACCCAGGCTGGAGTGCAGTGGTGCAATCTCAGCTCACTGCAACCTCCACCTCCTGGGTTCAAGCAATTACTGTGCCTCAGCCTCCCAAGTAGCTGGGATTACAGATATGCGCCACCATGCCTGGCTAATTTTTGTATTTTTAGTAGAGACGGGGTTTCACCATGTTGGCCAGGCTGGTCTTGAACTCCTGACCTCAGGTGATCCACCTGCCTTGGCCTCTCAAAGTGCTGGGATTACAGGCATGAGCCACCACGCCCGGCCAACATAGGTTGTTAATTTGAAGCTGTATAGAATACCTGGTAGATACAAGAGATTACCACTTTATTAATAACATGTTAGAAGCTAGAGTGCTGGTACCAACAAATTCCCTATACAATAACCCTGTTAGGTGTGCGCCAAAGGGGGAGACTAACAGTAGGTTGTTGAGGCTTGAATGAAGTAGTACCACCGAATTAAAGGACACCAGTACTCTGACTGATCTTGCAAATGCTTTTTTCATTATCCCAATCTTGGGAAGGAGACAACCATAGTTTGCCTTCATGAGGGGAAGATCCCAATTTATATCTACTGTATTTTCACAGGTTATTTGAATTCACTAGCTTACTATTACAATTTGATTAGGAAAGTGTGGGCTTGAGACTGGTCCTAAGTGTAACAATATACTACATTGATGATAATGATAACATCAGAACCTGAAAAACAAATTAGGACTGATTCCCAGCAGGGAAGGCCCACACAGAGAGGTAGCATAGCATGTAGACTCTATCCGTTGGCCACTGGTAGCCCTGGGATCCTACAAAAGGATCCTGGCAGTGGATAGACACACTTCCCCTGTGGTAGATGTAAAGGCTCAAAATACTATAAAACACCTTGAATAGAAACGTGCCAATTGACATTATCGTGTTATATTTCTTCAGACCAAGGGAAACACTTTACACCCCACAGTGTCCAACAATGTCCAAAGAGTTCTCACATCAATTGGATATACCATGTTGCATATCATCCTCAAAGTAGTGGTTTGCTAGACAATTAGGAGAGCGATAGAGTTGGTGGCTAAAGTAAGGGAAAGTAAAGTATGGGCTGGCTTGCATTCATGAGGGTGTGCTTACTCTCAAGATGGGGAGAGCCAAGGACAGTCTCCACTAGACAGATGCCTCTACTGTCCTGGGCGATTAGGAGGAGAGGGTGCATGGCCGAATGCTGGCACAGTTACACAAACCTTCCCCAAATAACCTCAAATTTCTTTTTTCCTACCTGATGCAGTGGTCCTGGGACTATGACTGTAACTTCAAGTGACAGAAGCAGGGATGATCCCTAAACAAGAAACTGGAACTTTAACTTTCAATCTTTTTAAAAATGTTGTTTATTTATTTTTAGAGATGGGGTCTTGATATGTTGTCCAGGCTGGACTTGACCTCCTGGGCTCAAATGGATCCTCCCACCTCAGCCTCCCGAGTAGCTGGGACTACAGGCACACTACCACCATACCTGGCTAATGAAGAAACAGTGAAAAAGACTGGCTTGAGGGAGAATTTAGCCAACTACCAGCTAATTTCTACGCTCAATAGTTCTGTACAAGTTTATCATGTGGCACATAACAGTAGATTCAAGGAGGGAAATGAGTAATCAAATTAATACAAAAATATGAGAATGCATGTAATGGCTTTATCAGATAGGTTAGTTGTTTCTTTAAATCCATTGCTACTCCATACTGGCTCTTTGAAATGATAGCCATCTACATCCTGATACTATTGCTGTTTCTGTCATATAAATGTCATATCAAATGTAGATGCTCAGATAGTTTTGCTGTAAGAGAGCCTAAGCCAAGGCCTGGGTGAGTGGACAGGTAACTCAGTACACCTGGAATGCGCAAATCCTGCACGTTCCAAAGAAAGAACTGGCCCTTGACTGGCTCTTGGGAGATAACCTCTGAGCCCTTAAAATATCCTACCTGATAAGAGTGTTTTTGTATGCCACAGGCCTTGGAGCATGCTGTATCAGTTTGACATCTGGGGAACTGGAGACTGAGTAACTAAAGTCAGGCATTGAGTGATATATCCCTGTAAGACTGACTCCCCAATAAAAACCCTGGAAACTAAGGCTCAAGTGAGCTTCCCTGACTGGCAATAGTTCACACACTGTTGTGACATGTCATTGTTAGGAGAATTAAGTGTGTCCCTGTACAGCTCCTCTGGAAGCAGCCACCTGAAAGCTTGTACCTGTACAAGCTAACCTTTGTCCTAACCTTTGTCCATGTACCTTTTCTTTCTGGTGACTTTAGTATGTATCCTTTTACTAGAATAAACCATAACTGTAAGAATAACAGCTTTTCTGCATCTTAGCAAATATTTGAGGCTGATAGTGTCTAAAGTTCTTAATACAGTTTCTCCTTTTACAAAATTAAATTGAACATTTGAGGGAATCTTCTCAAAATATCTTATTAAAACCTCTATCTTGTAATAAATATGTTAATTAGCTTGATAGTGGCAATGACTTCACAATGTGCATTTCTATCAAAAGATTAAATTGTACACCTTAAATATATAAAATTTTTATGTGTCAATTATACCTCAGTAAAGATGGGCAGGGAGTACCTCCATCTCAGTGGTCCCCAGCATTTTTGGCATCAGGGACTGGTTTCATGGAAGACAATTTTTCCACAGACCGGGGACAAGGTGGTTTCAGGATGATTCAAGTGCATTACATTTATTGTACACTTCGTTTCTATTATTATTACATTGTAATATATAATGGAATAATTATACAACTCACCATAATGTAGAATCAGTGGGAACCCCAAGCTTGTTTTCTGCAACTAGATGGTCCCATCTGGGGGTGATGAGAGACAGTAACAGATCATCTGGCCGGGCGCGGTGGCTCACGCTTGTAATCCCAGCACTTTGGGAGGCCGAGGCGGGCGGATCACGAGGTCAGGAGATCGAGACCATCCTGGCTAACACGGTGAAACCCCGTCTCTACTAAAAATACAAAAAATTAGCCGGGCGTGGTGGCGGGCGCCTGTAGTCCCAGCTACTCAGAGAGGCTGAGGCAGGAGAATGGCGTGAACCCGGGAGGCGGAGCTTGCAGTGAGCCGAGATCGCGCCACTGCACTCCAGCCGGGGTGACAGAGCGAGACTGTGTCTCAAAAAAAAAAAAAAAAAAAAAAAAAAAACAGATCATCAGGCATTAGATTCTCATAAGGAGCCCACAACCTAGATCCCTCACATGCACAGTTCACAATAGGGTTCACGCTCCTATGAGAATCTAATGCCGCCACTGATCTGACAGGAGGTGAAGCTCAGGCAGTAATGTGAGTGATAGGGGGCGGTTGTAAATACAGAGAAAGCTTTGCTCACTTGCCTGCCACTCACCTCCTGCTGTGTGGCCTGGTTCATAACAGGCCAAAGACCAGTACTGGTCTGTGGCCCAGGTTTTGGGGACCCCTGCTCTATCTTATTAAAGAGGATACAAATAAATTTGAAGATTTCCTTGCAGAAGATGCAAATAAATTTCAAGAATTATAAAACAACAACTACTAAAGAAATTTCAATAGAGAGGTAAGATGCTACTTAAAATCAAGGATTTGAATGGTAGAGCAACAAAGAAATATCATTTCCCAGTTATGAGATTAGCAAAATGAGACAACTGGTTACACCCCATATGATTACATGAGAAATAATCTCAGGGCATCCTGCACATAAGATTATATTTAGAAAAATGTACGAGCATGTACAGGCATGCCTTAAACTCAGCAATTATGTATCTTAGATTCTATTCAAATGAAGACTTAAATGTGTACAAAGAGGAAACAGTTTAACAAACCATTATTGTATTCATGTAATGAAAAACAAGGTAGTCATAAAAATGATAGCTTTGCCAGGCACGGTGGCTCATGCCTGTAATCCCAGCACTTTGGGAGGCTGAGGCAGGTGGATCATGAGGTCAGGAGATCAAGACCATCCTGGACAACATGGTGAAACCCCATCTCTACCAAAAATTACCAAAAAAATTAGCCGGGTGTGGTAGCATGCACCTGTAGTCCCAGCTACTCAGGAGGCTGAGGCAGAAGAATTGCTTGAACTCGGGAGGGGGAGGTTGCAGTGAGCTGAGATCATGCCATTGCACTCCAGCCTGGGCGACAGAGTGAGGCTCCATCTCAAAAAAAAAAAAAAAAAAAAAAAAAAAGATAGCTTTGGGGTGGGGTGCAGTGGCTCACAACTGTAATTCCAGCACTTTGGGAGGCCAAGGTGGGAGGATCACTTGAAACCAGGAATTCATGACCAGCCTGGGCAATGTAGAGAGACCCTGTCTCTAAAATATATGTGTGTGTGTGTGTATATATATATATATATATATAAACTAGCCGGGTGTGGTAGCACACACCTATAGTCCTAACTACTTGGGAGGCTGAAGCAGGAGAATCCTTGAGCCCAGGACACTGAGGCTGCAGTGAGCTATGATTGTACCACTGCACTCCAGCCTGGGTGACAAAGGGAGACCCCATCTCGAATCTCAAAAAAAAAAAAAAAAAAGTTTCCCCTTAATTTGTAACATGAAAAATCTTTTACAATTTTCTAGTGAACAGAGAGCATTATTAAACAGAATAGTCATTGTCATCCTAGAGTTATCAAACAGAATAGTGATTGTCAACCACTTTTAGCAGAAAACCCACACATGTGTGGATATATATAAGATCTGGAAAGATTTTTCACTGTTGTTGTACTATAGCTAATCTTTACTTTGTGATTTTCCATATTTTCTGAGTTTTTGCATTGAGGATATACTATCTTTTACCATCATAAAAAACACCACTAAGCCCAGGCAACATGGTAAAACCCCATCTCTACTAAAAATACAAAAATTAGCTAGGCATGATGGTGCATGCCTATAGTCCCAGCTACTCAGGAGGCTGTGGCGGGAGGATGGCTTAAGCCCAGCAGGTCAAGGCTGCAGTGAGCCATAATTGCACCACTGCATTCCAGCCTGGGAGGCAGAGTGAGACCCCATTTCCAAAAAAAAAAAAGAGTCAAAAAATTTTAAAAAATTAAGAAGTTCATAAAGTAAAAAAAGTTACAGTAAGCTAAAGTTAATTTATTATTGAAGAAAAACATTTTCGCTTATTTAGTGTAGCCTAAGTATACAGTGTTTATGGTCTATAGTGGGGTACGGTACTGTCCTAGCCCTCAGATTCACTCACCATTCACTCACTGACTCACCTAGAGCAACTTCCAGTCCTGCAAGCTCCATTCGTGGTAAATGCCCTGTACCATTTTTTACTTTTTATACCCCCCCCCCCTTTTTTTTTTTTTTGAGACAGAGTCTTGCTCTTGTCACCCAGGCTGGACTGCAATGGCACAATCTCAGCTCACTGCAACCTCCGCCACCCAGGTTCAAGCGATTCTCCTGCCTCAGCCTCCCGAGTAGCTGGGATTACAGGCACCTGCCACCACACCTAGCTAATTTTTGTATTTTTAGTAGAGAAAGGTTTTCGCCACATTGGCCAGGCTGGTCTCGAATTCCTGACCTCGTGATCCGCCTGCCTTGGCCTCCCAAAGTGCTGGGATTGCAGGGGTGAGCCACTGCGCTTGGCCTGTACCATATGTTTACTGTACCTTTTCTGTATTTAGATATATTTAGATACATAAAATCACTGTGTTGCAATTATCTACAGTATTCAGTACAGTAAAATTCTATACAGGCTGGTGGCCTAGGAGCTCTAGGCTATACCATATAGCCTGGGTGTGTAGTAAGCTATCCCATCTAGGTGTATGTAAGTCCACCCTCTGATGTTCACACAATGATGACATCACCTAACAACAACATTACCTAACAACAGAAGAATGTATCCCTGTTCTTAAGTGATGTCTGACTGTATATCTAACATTAAAAGTTTATTTACAAAAATAAACTTTATTTACAAAAGAAGTTTATTTAAAAATTACATGGCATAAGGCCGGGTGCAGTGGCTCACGTCTGTAATCCCAGCACTTTGGGAGGCCAAGGTGGGCGGATCACCTGAGGTTAGGAGTTTAAGACCAGCCTGGCCAATATGGTGAAACTCTGTCTCTACTAAAAATAGAAAAAAAAAAATTAGCCAGGCATGGTGACGGGTGCCTGTAATCCCAGCTATTCGGGAGGCTGAGGCAGGGGAATTGCTTGAATCCAGCAGGCGGACGTTGCAGTGGGCCGAGATTGCGCCACTGTACTCCAGCCTGGACGACAGAGAAAGACCTAGTCTCAAAAAAAAAAAAAAAAAAAAATTACATGGCATAATGCTTACGACACAAAATCTCATTATCTCCAGAGAGTTTCTATGTATTCAAGATGGTTTTCTCATAAAACGGCAGTGGTTACTGTGGTCGGAATATCACCTTCTCACAAGCCCACAAGGAAAAGCATCTGTGTTTCTCTAGTTCCTGTCACACCTTAATCTATTTCTGTATAGATTATATGTCCCTTGCTAGATTGAGAGAAACTTAACTAGGGCTTTGTAATCACTTCATTTCTCCCAAGTATTAGCACAGAGTCATTGATATCTCTGGCATTAATAAATGCTTAATATTTTACCTAAAAATTCTATACTTAGGAAGTTATCAATAAACGAAACTTAGAAAAGTGCAAAATTTAGTGAACACAAGAATATATCACAGAACAGTTACATGACAGATGACTGCGTTACCACTAACAGCTATGAGCAAACATTTTAAGTAAAAAGGAAAGATATACATGACGAATTACTACGTAAGGGGGCAGGTCTTTAAAAGAACCTAAAATTTGGCTGAGAGCGGTGGCTCATGCCTGTAATCCCAGCACTCTGGGAGGCTGAGGTGGGTGGATCACGAGCTCAGGAGATCGAGACCATCCTGGATAACATGGTGAAACCCCATCTCTACTAAAAATACAAAAAAATTAGCTGGGTGTGGTGGCGGGCACCTGTAGTCCCAGCCACTCGGGAGGCTGAGGCAGGAGAATGGCGTGAACACAGGAGGCAGAGGTTGCAATGAGCTGAGATAGCACCACTGCACTCCAGCCTGGGTGACAGAGCGAGACTCTATCTCAAAAAAAAGAAAAAAAAAAAAGAGATTGAGACCATCTTGGCCAACATGGTGAAACCCCGTCTCTACTAAAAATACAAAAATTAGCTGGGTGTGGTGGCATGTGCCTGTAGCCCCAGCTACTCTGGAGGCTGAGGCAGGAGAATCACTTGAACCCGGGAGGTGGAGGTTGCAGTGAGATCGTGCCATTACACTCCAGCCTGATGACAGAGCGAGACTCCATCTCAAAAAAAAAAACAAACAAAAAAAAACTATAATTTTAGAAGAGCATATAACACAATAATTTAAAATGCAGCTTGGAGGCCAGATGCGTTGGCTCATGCCTGTAATCCCAGAACTTTGGGAGGCCAAGGGGGGCAGATCGTTTGAGCCCAAGAGTTCAAGACCAGCCTGGGCAACATAGTGAGACCCTGTCTCTACAAAAAAAAAATACAAAAATCAGCCATGTGCAGTGGTGCACACCTGTAGTCTTAGCTACTCGGGAGGCTGAGGTAGGAGTATCACTTGAACACAGGAGGTCAAGGCTGCAGTGAGCTGAGATTGTACCACTGCATTCTAGCCTGGGTAACAGAGCAAGACCCTGTCTCAAAAAAATAAAATATAATAAAAAAAAGAATAGAATAGAATAAATAAAATAAAATATAAAATAAAACAAAATAAAATGCAGCTATGCTTATAGATGCCTGTGATGTAACTCTTGATATGTGGATTTTCAGAAAGTCACCAAATGAAGAAACAGAGAGCACACTGGGGAAGAGCTCAAGTGAAGCCAGACTGTCGGAGTTTGCACTCCAGATCTGCTGTGCACCAGCTTAGGCAAGTTACTTCACATCTTTGTGTTATATATTCTAGCACATGAATGGAGACAAATTTTTCTAATTCTTTCCATTTGGGAGGCACAAATTTTTTCTAAGTTCACATCTATGGTTAAACCAGGCATTCTAGTCTTCGATTCTAGAATAGTGGAACTAAATCTTTTTAGGCCACAGATGTATACCTTTGAAGTCAGAATAAATTCTGCACCTCTTTCAGGAAAAAAATTTTCAAGGGATTTGTGGCTAATATATGAAGTAAATGACCTGCAGATTAAAAACTCCTGTTCTATACTACTTGAGCGTCTAGCTCTGTTTCTTATTTGCAAGTATCTATCACAATTAATTTTGTATTTTTGTTTTTCCTGATCCATAGATAACTTAGCACAAAATATAATCATAACAGTTCATGTATTAATAAATTGAATATATTTTATGTGCCAATATACTTAAGGGCTTTACATGTATCAATTTAGTCATTCTAACAAACCTACAGGTGAGTGCTATCATTCCCTCCATTTTACAGATGAGGAAAGGTAGATGCAGAGAATTACATTTCCCTAGAACACACAGATATTAAGGTCCCCACATGGCCTAGGAGGTGCTTGAGTAAAAAAAGAAAAGCATACCACCTCTTATGGTCTAGGTAGATATATGGCCTAAAACAAATCATGCTGGCAAATCTCAAGCCAAACTTGATCATTATAACAAAGTGGAAAGTGCATTTCAGAGAAAAAACAAACAAGAGAGTAATTAACAGAAGAATCTCCCCTCACCTTGAACATGGCTTTTACATACACAGTAGCCATGCTTCCCTGCTCCTCAGGGCACTTCTGGAAAAACACAGACTGGAGAAGGAGAATGGAATTAGGAGAAACCAGTTTTGTGTCAACATAAACTGAGGCCTGCTCTCCAGGTCCTCTGCCTGTGTACACAGATAGAAGTCAGAGAGAGACCAGCATCTTTTACTCATCTTTGTGTCAAAAAGAAAAGTCAGGATGGAAGCTACCTGGAGCTGCCACTTCTCAGAGGTCTCAGATACCTAACTGAGATAGTCCAGGCATGGTAGGGCTTCTAGGAAGTGTAATTTTCTCCACAGCGCTTCCAGAAGGATTCATGACAAGGGAATTCCGATTTCTGGTGACTCTCAGGTGTCTCCCCTTTTTTTTTTTTTTTTTGAGATAAGAGTCTTGCTCTGTCACCCAGGCTGGAGTGCAATGCACGATCTCAGCTCACTGCAACCTCTGCCTCCTGGGTTCAAGTGATTCTTCTGCCTCAGCCTCCCCAGTAGCTGGGACTACAGGCGCCTGCCACCATGCCCGGCTGTTTTTTGTATTTTAGTAGAAATGGGGTTTCACCATGTTGGCCAGCCTGGTCTTGAACTCCTGACCTCAGGTGATCCACCTGCCTCAGCCTCGCAAAGTGCTGGAATTACAGGTGTGAGCCACCGCTCCCAGCGTTCTCCCCGAATCTCCTCCAGCTCTAAAATTCTAGCCCAAGACCAGAGCTGTGGGTCAGGGTTAATTAATCACTATTAGCTGTTTACTTTCACCCTGTAGATCAATGATCTTGAGAGTCTCCCCTACCCCACAGCATCACCCTACCCGATATTAATCTATCCCCCAACCCTAACCACACCCACACACCCATATCTCATCCCATGCCCCCCACCCCTACAGAGACAGTAATCTCAGGGTGCCACTGACTGTAGGGAGCTTCCAACATTACCCTGAAAGGCTTCTCTCTGGATTTGTCCACCTCATAGAAATAAAAAGGAGGACTGGATCTCCCTGCTGATTTTAGGTCCTATGGCCTCTGTAAACTATAAACTCACACACATAGCACATAACAACTCTATCCAAACCCCTATGCTAAGAGACTTGCCCAAATTCTAGAATAGCTTCCAGCAGTTTAAGACCATGTTTCTAGGCTGACCCCAGTCTTCCTTAAAATGCCTGCCTGACAAAGTTTAATGCTGCCTGGAGAATTTACTATTTGTTCCAGCTAAAAACCTAGTGGTAGGCAGACAGGCCCCTAAACTCCCTTTTAAAAGTAACTATTTTTGGTCTGGCGTGGTGGCTCACGCCTATAATCCCAGCACTTTGGGAGGCTGAGGTGGGTGGATCACTTAAGGCCAGGAGTTCATGACCAGGCTGGCCAGCATGGTGAAACACCATCTCTACTAAAAATACAAAAATTAGCCAGGCGTGGTGGCGTGTGCCTGCAGTCCCAGCTACTCTGGAGGCTGAGGAAGGAGAATTGCTTGAACCCAGGAGGCCAAGGTTGCCGTGAGCCAAGATTGTGCCACTGCATTCTTGTCTGGTTAACAGGGTGAGACTCTGTCTAAAAAAAAAAACTAACTGGTTAAAGAGGGAGTTCAGGGTCCTGTCTTCCTACCACTAGGAAAGCTTATAATTATAAATGCTTTCTGTGCCCTTTGAGATGTATATCTACCATGTGTCACTCAGAACTATTTCCTCAAGGACCTGAGAGTCTTCCAAATGCAAACATTCAGGGGCATAACTCCCAGCCCCTCTGGAAGAATAAGGGCCTAACTTTGGTGGGTGCAGTGCTCCAAGCTGCACCACTTGGCCTTCTGTCATAAAGATTTGAGAACTTTGCTTGATACTTAATTATGAAAAAACAAACAAATAAATAAAAAATTAAAAAGATCTGGGAACTGACTGGCGTGGTAGCTCATGCCTGTAATCCCAACAATTTGGGGAAGCCGAGGCGGGAGAGTCGCTTGAGCTCAGGAGTTTGAGACCAGCCTGGGCAATATAGTGAGATCACCTCTACAAAAAAAATTTTTTAAATTACCAGTTTAGTCACACTTACCTGTAGTCCTAGCTACTAGGGGGCTGACACGGGAGTATCGCTTCAGCCCAGGGTGTCGAGGCTACCGGAAACCACAATCGCACCACCGCACCCCAGCCTAGACAACACAGCCAGACCCTGTCTTTAAAAAAAAAAAAAAAACAAAAAAACGGGGGCGGGGAGGCTAGGTGCGGTGGCTCACGCCTGTAATCCCAGCACTTTGGGAGGCCGAGGCAGGCAGATCACAAGGTCAGGAGATCAAGACCACAGTGAAACCCCGTCTCTACTAAAAATATAAACAATTAGCTGGGCGTGGTGGCTGGCAGCTGTAGTCCCAGCTGCTCTGGAGGCTGAGGCGGGAGAATGGCGTGAACCCGGGAGGTGGAGCTTGCAGTGAGCAAAGATCACGCCACTGCACTCCAGCCTGGGCGACAGAGCGAGACTCTGTCTCAAATAAAATAAAATAAAATATGTTTTAGTGTCTGTTTATCTTTGAATCATATAAACAGAATAATATACTATGTAGTATTTTGTATCTAGCTTCTTTCACTTAGAATTTTTAAGGTGCATCCATGTTGTAACATGCACAATTGCTAAGTAAAATTCTTTATTAATATTTTTAATGTTTTTAGAGACAGAGTCTCACTCTGTCACCCAAGTTGGAGTGCAGTGAGCTGGGACTACAGATGCATGCCACTGCACCTGGCTAAATTTTTTTTTTTTTTTAATTATTTTCTGTAGAGACAGGCTCTCGCCATGTTGCCCAGGCTGGTCTCAAACTCCTGGGCTCAAGCGATCCTCCCATCTCGGCCTCCCAAAGTGTTGGGATTACATGCGTGAGCCACCGCATCTGGCCAAATAGTTTCTTTCATTACCTCTTTTAGTTGGCTTTAAAAAATATATAAAGACTACAAATTTCCAGATCTTAATTTTGTACTCAATTTCTTAATAATTTTATCATTAGGCTGGGCAAGGTGGCTCATGCCTGTAATCCCAGCACGTTGGGAGGCCGAGGCAGATGGATCACGAGGTCAGGAGTTCAAAACCAGCCTGGCCAATATGGTGAAACCCCGTCTCTACTAAAAATACAAAAAATTAGCCGGGCATGGTGGCGCGCGCCTGTAGTCCCAGCTTATTCAGGAGGCTGAGGCAGCAGAATCGCTTGAGCCCGTGAGGCCGAGGTTGCAGTGAGCCGACCTCATGCCACTGCACTCTAGCCTGGGCAACAGAGTGAGACTCCACCTCAAAAAAAATTAATAATAATTTTATCATTTAAATGTATGTGCAAAGTCAATGTTTTGAAATACTCGGAGGATCTTTGAGAGAAGCACAGGCTTTTTTACATCCCAAAGACACTGTGGCCTGGGGAAACTGGAACAAATTAGCCGAATGAATCTGGTACTAGGCTCACTGAGGAACGGTACAGCCTTAACAGGCTCCAGGACTTCTCTGAGCCAAGGTTTGCTTTTCAGAAAGTGGAGTTATAGCGCCTCACCTAGAATCTTGAACCCCAAATTATGATCTCTCCACGGTAGTCAACGGGGCTTCATAAATTATTCCTTAATCCGAGGCTTCTCAAATCTGTTGTGTTCCCTAAACAACAGAATAAATGCCTACTCTGAGGGTCTGACACAAAAGCAGGAGTCTCACAAAATGAGTTCCTTTAAAATATTTCTTCCTGTATTTAAAATTCACACTGATTTGGTATTCTATACAACAATAAATTTATCTTTTATACAGAAATCCTGTTTTATAGTATTTATGAGATCAATTATTTAGCCTTTTCTTTTCCAAATTTTCGAGTAAACTGACGTCCTGGAAGAAGCACCCTTATTTTCACCATTTTACAGTCGAAGAAGGGAAGATTAGAGGCGGTGAATCCGAGACTTTCATTCAAGTGACGATTCCTCGCGGGCACTCACTCTCGCTCGCACTACAATCAGATCCTCCATGCGGCTTTCACACACTCTGTCACACTCGCAGCCAGAATCCCTTCGGATGGACTCTTGCAAACCTCCAGCCCCATCCCCGGGATCCGTCGCGTCTTCTACAGCCACCAGGCGGGCCAGCGTCCAGGACGCCCAAGCATTCTAGACCGTTAGGAATCAGTGGCTGGACTCACCGCGTCACAAAAGCATAAACTGTAACCCGATGAGTCTGCGCACTCGGAAAACAAGAGAACGCTCCCACGTCTCCGGGCGCAGCTTGTGCCAGCGACTATTAGGTCAGGGGGGCAGCTGAGAGAATTCAACCAACCTCTCCGCAACCGATTCCGCCATGTTTGTGGGCTCGTAGCCCGGAATACATTTCCCAGAGGCCTTCGCGGCCGACGTGCTTCGCGCAGGAACGCGCCGCCTCCCGACCGGAGAACGCAGTAGTAGAGCTGCTCAAAGCGCGGTGCTCAGCCCTAGGAGGCTCAGGGCTGCCCGAGGGGCTTAGTCCCAGAGCCTGTGGTCAGGCGCTGAGCATGTGAATAGGGCAGTCGGAAGACGGTGTGTGTCCGTGGCTTTTAAATACACCCCGAACGTCTATCTCTTTTAACTGGAGTATTTAATTTATTTACATTTAATATAGCCACTGATAGATTTAACGCTGCCGTTTTATTATATTTTCTTTTTTTTTTTAGTGCTAAATACACAGCCTTTTATTTATTTTCTTCATATTCAATCTTTTTGTGAATTTAAAGATGAGGAGGCCGGGGGCAATGGCTCACACCTGTAATCCTAGCACTTTGGGAGGCCAAGGCGGGCGGATTGCCCGAGCTCAGGAGTTCGAGACCAGCATGGGCAAAACGGTGAAACCCCGTCTCTACTAAAATACAAAAAATTAGCTGGACGTGGCGGCGTGCGCCTGTAGTCCCAGCTACTCGGGAGGCTGAGGCAGGAGAATCGCTTGAACCCGGGAGGCGGAGGTTGCGGTGAGCCGAGATCGCACCACTGCACTCGCCAGGGCAACAGAGTGAGACTGTCTCAAAACCACAACAAGAACAACAACAAAAACTATATTAATACTTTAATAAACTATACTCAAAAGATAATGAGACAAACGTGCATTTGTGGAACTGCATGTCAGTCAGGCCAGTTCCCTGCAGAAGGAATTCCCAGCATGACCTCATTCATCTGTGAGGACACAGAGCAGTCCTTGTTTAGACACACACTTTCATCTACTGCTCCAGCATGGTCAGCACTCCACTTCTTGATGGTTTCCTTCTGCTATGAATATGCGTGTCCAGTTGCTTCTTAGAGCAGACATTTACCTTCCTCATATCCACCAGCCATTGGAGGAGGACTGGGGCCACCCACATGACTGATTGGACCCATTCTTCCGGGAGGGTTTCCCAGTGGCCCTCTTCCATCATCATCGTATCTGGAATCAGACGAGTTTCCATAGCTTCTTCTCTTTTTCAAATCTTGCTGAAGCAGAGTTTTCAAAAACAAAACCACAAACTCAGCTATTCCCCAGAAGAAATCTGTTATCAAAGATAATCTCCATGGAGACTGACTCCAGCTGTCCAACACTTGTGCGTTTGAGATGTAAACCATCTTGCCCCCATTCCCCGCTTCGGAGCCTTATTTATTACTTTTTAAAAACCGGGTCTCCCTATGTTGCCCAGGCTGGCCTTGAACTCCTGGGTTCAAACGATCCTCCTGCCTATGCCTCCCAAAGTTCTGGGATTACAGGCGTTACCTCCTGGCATTGTATTTTCTTTTTGTGGCATGTTTCCTTTTTCTCTCCTTTCTTTATGTTGGATTGATGTATTACTATTCCAATTTTCTCTTTAATAGTTTGTAGGTTCTTTTAGTCATTACTCCAGGAATTTTAATAAATCCAAATTTATCAATACTCTGACTCTCCTCTCACAGAATGCATTCAATTTCATATGCCCTCTTAGATTTAAAATACAAGATATCAGTTACATATTTGTTTTGTTTAAAAAACCTCTCTGGGCGGGGCGTGGTGGCTCACGCCTGTAATCTCAGCACTTTGGGAGGCCGAGGTGGGCGGGTCACAAGGTCAGGAGATCAAGACTATCCTGGCCAACATGGTGAAACCCTGTCTCTACTAAAAATACAAAAATTAGCTGGGTGTGGTGGCGCATGCCTCCACACCCAGCTAATACCAGTAGAATACCAGCTACACAGGAGGCTGAGGCAGGAGAATCGCTTGAACCAGGGAGTCAGAGGTTGCGGTGAGCTGAGATTGTGCCACTGCATTCCAGCCTAGTGACAGAGACTCCTTCTCAACAAACAAAAACCTCTCTGATGTTATACTATTATTTTGTCAGTATTCATTTACATTTACTCAGAACATTAACATAAATATAAGTGGTGTTCAAATAAACAGAATGTTTAGGTTTTGTCAGAGAAATAAAGTGGCGCTGGGTGCAGTGGCTCATGCCTGTAATCCAGTGCTTTGGGAGGTTAAGGCAGCTGGATTGCTTGAGGCCAGAAGTTTAAGAGCAGCCTGGGCAAAACAGTGAGACCCCATGCCTACAAAAGAAAATTTTTTTTTTTTAATTAGCTGGGCCTGGTGGTCTACACCCGTAATCCCAGCTACTCCAGAGGCTGAGGCCAGAGGATCACTTGAGCCCAAGAGCTATGATGGCATGACTACACTGCAGCCTGGGCCACAGACCTAGACCCTGTCATAAAAAAGAAAGAAAAAGGCCAGACGCAGTGGCTAACACCTGTAATCCCAGCACTTTGGGAGGCCGAGGCGGGCAGATCACCTGACGTCAGCAGTTCAAGATCAGCCTGGCCAACATGGTGAAACCCTGTCTAAACTAAAAATACAAAAATTAGCTAGGCGTGGTGGTGTGCACCTGTAATCCCAGCTACTCAGGAGGCTGAGGCAGGAGAATGGCTTGAACCTGGGAGGCGGAGATTGCAATGAGCCGAGATTGCACCATTGCACTCCAGCCTGGGTGACAAGAGCGAGACTCCGTCTCAAAGAAAAGAGTCCAGGCATGGTGGCTCACGCCTGTAATCCCAGCACTTTGGGAGGCCGAGGTGGGTGGATTACCTGAGGTTATGAGTTCAAGCCTGGCCAACATACTGAAACCCCATCTCTACTAAAAACACAAAAATTGGCAGGTGTGGTGGCACTTGCCTGTAATCCCAGCTACTTGGGAGGCTGAGGCAGGAGCATCACTTGAACCCAGGAGGCAGAAGTTGCAGTGAGCCGAGACATGGCCACTGTACTCCAGCCCAGGCCACAGAGCCAGACTGCATCTCAAAAAAAAAAAAGAGAGAGAAAAGAAAAAGAAACAAAGTGAGACAATAATAAAAGGCAGTAAAGACAGATTTTATTCAGTAATAACTACGGCATTAGGGAACAGAATCCAGTGTGAACTGAGCTCCACTTTGGGAAACAAAAATCAGGAGTTGTTGAAAATGCTGGGGTGTACTAAAGAAGACACTGAAAGGTGTTAAGGGGGAGTTTGGTCTATATGACTAAGGCATCAGGGTTTTTTGTTGTTGTTGTTGTTTTTTAACTAATTGATATTTATACAGAGTAGAAACAAACTTCTTGTATCTTTATGACTGAGGTAGTTGTGAAAGTTGGAGCAAGACAGCCACCAAAGTTAGGCCCTTACACTCCCACAGGAACTGAGGGACTGGAGCAAGAGCTGGCTCCCTGAATGTTGCATTTCTAACTCAGCTCTCCGAGGAGACAGCTCTTGGTGGTAGACTTACATCTCAAAGGGGCAGAGAAATGGTTTATAATTGCAAGCTTTCTAAAGTAACTGCTTTAAGAGGGGGCTTAAGGACCTATCACTATTTTCAGGTTTTGGCTGGAACAGTATGTTTTCAGGACAGCATTGAGCTTTCTCAGGCAGGTTTGGTTTTTTTTTTTGAGATGGAGTCTTGCTCTGTCACCCAAGCTGGAGTGCAGTGGCATGATCTCGGCTCACTGCAATCGCCGCCTCCCAGGTTCAAACAATCCTCCTGCCTCAGCTTCCTGAGTAGCTGGAATTACAGGCACCTGCCACCACGCCCAGCTAATTTTTGCATTTTTGGTAGAGATGGGGTTTATTTTTTATTTTTATTTATTTATTTATTTTTTTTTTAAGAGACGGAGTCTGGCTCTGTCACCCAGGCTGGAGTGCGGTGGCGCAATCTCGGCTCACTGCAAGCTCCGTCTCCCAGGTTCACGCCATTCTCCTGCCTCAGCCTCTCCGAGTAGCTGGGACTACAGGCGCCCGCCACCACGCCCAGCTAATTTTTTTGTATTTTTAATAGAGACGGGGTTTCACCGTGGTCTCGATCTCCTGACCTCGTGATCTGCCCGCCTCAGCCTCCCAAAGTTCTGGGATTACAAGCGTGAGCCACCGTGCCCGGCCGAGATGGGGTTTCACCATGTTGGTCAGGCTGGTCTTGGAACTCCTGACCTCCAGTGATTCACCTGCCTTGGCCTCCCAAAGTGCTGGGATTACAGGTGTGAGCCACACTGCCCAGCTTACATCTGAATTTCATTTCAGGATTAAGTGTCTAATTCACCTAAACAGATTGAAATCCCAAAGTGCTGGGATTACAGGCGTGAGCCACACTGCCCAGCTTACATCTGAATTTCATTTTAGGATTAAGTGTCTGATTCACCTAACAGAATGAAAGCCCTCTTATGGTTTATTACTTATTATCTGTTAACCCAGAATGAATTCAAATTTAAAAAGCATAAAACTTTTTTGAATTCATTAAACTTGAATGGTTAATGGTTTTCATTTCATCAAATTGCACTAAAAATAACACAAGTAATGATATTATCATATACAGAAGCTAATGTTTATTGAACATAACAGTATATTTCATGTAGCTTCCCATAATTTTTTCATGTACTAACACATGTAATTCTTTTTTTTAGAGATCTGAAGTGATTTTACCTTTATTTCCTTCACTGTAAGCCAATCATGAAATTTCAGTGATTTCTGGGGTGAGGGGGAATGAAGGTGGTGTTACAAATCATCAAGGCTGTGGCCCAGTTGCAGGTAGGCTGGACCCTCACTAGGGCAGCTGGAGGAGCACGGACTGCCCCGCGGCAGGCAGGTGATGTTCCGAGAGCGTGAGAGCTGATATGCGATGTCTTCTGCAGCTTCCAACTTGCACAGCTCACTCAGGCTGTCCCCTGCAGTGGACAGTGAGTTGGCGATCAGCTCAGCTGCCTTGGAGTCACCCTCAGCAGAGATGATGGCCGCCTTTTTCTGCTGCTCAGCCTTTTCCACCACAAATTTGGCCCTCTCTGCTTCCTGGGGGGCCACCTGTTTGGCTTCCACCGCTTCTGTTAACTCCTTCATGAAGGTCAGATGTGTCAAAGACACGTCATCCAGAATAAGCCCAAAGGTGGCTGCTCACTCCATAAGGTCGTTGCTCACCTGGCTGGAGACCAGCTCCCTCTGGGTGATTAGTTCTCCAGCATCAAAGCGAGCCATCAGTGACTTGAGGATCTCAGTGGTGATGAACGGCAGCACACGCTCATCATAGTCCTCTCCGACGCTGGGGAAGATGCGAGGAAGCTGGCTAGTGACGGGCTGGAAGAGGATGCACAGTGTGATGTTGACATTCTGTAAATCTTTGCTACCAGTGATGACTGGCACATTACGTGGTTGAAAACAGCAGTCAAATATAATTGGTTTTTGTACCCATAGGATGAGAAAGTGAGTCCCTTCCCGTACAATGTTCTGTACTCCATGGAATCGGTCACAGATGACAGCTCTGTGCCCAGCATCCACATTATGTAAGGCAGAGTTCACCATGCCTCCTGCAACAGCTAAAGCCAGGCCAAACTTGCCGACGGACTCAAACACTTTGGCATGTTTTCTTCTGTGGGACCCTCTCACACCTGCTTCCACTCTGACCTCCACATCTAACTCATGTAATTCTAACAGTACTACACTGTAGGTACGACTATCATCATTTATATATGATCCCCAGAAGGGATAAATATCTTCCCCCATATCATCCCAGCTATAAGAAGCAGATGTTGATCATGAGCATTAAATATGCAGAATGGCTAAATAGCCTTTTTCATCATCGCTTATATCGACAGAGGTTTCCTGTGTAATGGCTTTTCCCAGGTTTAACAATAAATGATTGTTGCTGGAAGCTGTTTACATGCAAGTATAAAGAATGGTTTCCTACGTTCTCTCAGTTTTCCTCTACTATGAATATTTGGCAATCCAAAACTAGAAGAATATCAGAAAAGTTTTCTGTATTAAAAAAATACATTATAAATTCTCTGAATCTGAGTTAACACAGGTCATACCAAAGAAACTGCATATATTATTTACATTTTGAAAAGTTCACACCAATACAAATTGATGCCTAATAAAAACTGAATTGTGGCCGGGCACGGTGGCTCACGCTTGTAATCCTAGCACTTTGGGAGGCCAAGGCGGGCAGATCACAAGGTCAGGAGATCGAGACCACGGTGAAACCCCGTCTCTACTAAAAATACAAAAAAATTAGCCGGGCGTGGTGGCGGGCGCCTGTAGTCCCAGCTACTCGGAGAGGCTGAGGCAGGAGAATGGCGTGAACCCGGGAGAGGCGGAGCTTGCAGTGAGCCGAGATCGCGCCACTGCACTCCAGCCTGGGCGACATGTCGAGCGAGACTCTGTCTCAAAAAGAAAAAAAAAAAACTGAACTGTATATCAAAGCCATTCCACATTGTCTTCATTCAAATTGTTCAGTGGGATAAATCCATTGACACAATGTGCTTTCTTTACTACCTGTATATGCTACAATTTCTCTATCAAATATGAATTCTCTGATGTACTTCAAGGATGGCTCTAAGCCTAAAGGACCTTCTGCATTTGTTACATTTAAAGGGCTTCTCACCAGTATGAACTCTATGATGTATACTAAGTTCATGGCTACTATTAAAAGCTTTCCCACACTCTTCACACATATAGGGATTTCCATCAGCATGAACCCTTTCATGTCTAACAAGATATGAGGCACAGCGAAATGCCTTCCCACATCTTTTACATTCATAGGGCTTATCACTGGTATGAATTCTCTCATGTATAATAAGATGTGAAGCCTGACTAAAAGTTTCCCCACATTCTTTACATTCATAGGACTTTTCACCAGCATGAGTTTGGTCATGATATATGAGGCTTGTGGCATGACGAAAGGCCTTGCCACATTCCTTACATTCGTAGGGTTTCTCAGCGCTATGAATATTCTGATGGGCTTTAAGTACAGAAATGAACCTAAAAGACTTCCCACATTTGTTGCATTCAAAGGGTTTCTTACCACTGTGAATACTCAGATGCTGAGTAAGTTGTCCAGATACACTAAAGGCCTTCCCACATTCCTTACATTCATAAGGTTTCTCACCAGTATGAACTCTGTGGTGTATAGTGAGTTTATGGCTATAACTAAAACCCTTCCCACACTCTTGACATACATACGGTTTCTCTCCCGTATGAATTCTCTCATGTATAACAAGATATGAGGCACAACGAAAGGACTTCCCGCATTCTTTACATTCAAAGGGTTTGTAACCAGTATGAATTCTGTTATGATGGGCAAGGTGTGCACGCTGACTGAAGGCCTTCCCACACTCCTTACATTTGTAGGGTTTCTCACCGGTATGAATATTTTGATGTATTTTAAGGGATGAATTGAGCCTAAAGGACTTCCCACATTTGTTACATTCATAGGGTTTCTTACCACTATGAATACCCTGATGTCGAGTAAGTCGTCCATGCACACTAAAGGCTTTCCCACATTCCTCACACTTATAAGGTTTCTCAACACTTTCAAATGTATGAGGTGCAGAAAGTTGATGACCACTACTAAAAGCCTCCCCATTTTCTTTACATTCATAAGGTTTCTCCCCCGAATAAATTCTCTGATGCATGGTAAGTTGATACCTACATGTAAAGCCCTTCCCACATTCCTTGCATTCATAGGGTTTTTCTCCAGTATGAATTCTTTTATGACCCACAAGGTGGGAAAACTGACGAAAGGCCTTTCCACATTCCTTACATTCATGTGGCTTCTTTCCAGTATGAATACTCTGATGTACTTTAAGGCCTGCTTTGAGCCTAAAGGACTTCCCACATTTGTTACATTCAAAGGGCTTCTCACCAGTGTGAATACTCTGATGTCGACTAAGTCGTCCATACACACTAAAGGCCTTGCCACATTCCTTACATTCATAGGGTTTCTCACCATAATGAAATCTATGATGTACAGTAAGTTGACGGCTAGTCCTAAAAGCTTCCCCACACTCTGTACATTCATAGGGTTTCTCAACATGAACCTTCCCATGTTGAGCAAGGTTTGCAGGGTAACTGAAGACCTTCCCACATTCTTCACATTCATAAGGTTTCTCACGAGCATGAATTTTCTGATGCTCTCTAAGGTCTGTAAGATGGCTAAATGCCTTCCCAAACTCTTCACGTTGATCAGGTTCCTCACTAGTATGAATTGTTTGATGTACCATGAGTTCTGTAAGATGACTAAAGGCCTTCTGACATTCCTTACACTCATATGGTTTCTGTCCATTATGAATTCTCTGATGGAGAGTAACAGATGAGTGTTTCCTATAAAGCTTCATTTTCCCATCGCTGATTATTTCACATCTTGAATCCAAATCTAGAAGACATAAAATAAAAACATTTTGTTTATTGGATGAGAAAATGTCAATGTATTGTAGACTTAAGAGAAATTCTCACCTATTACAGATGCTGAGAACTCGAAAATACAGTTATAAAATATAAAAAATGAAAGGAGAGCTCAAAAAATGAGTTTGTGCAGTGGAGTGCAGCCTTACACACACATGCACACATACACATAAGAAACAGATTTTATTTAAATTATAAGAGTATATATACATATTTTGAAAGTATTAAAAACAATGAATGATTTTGCAGGAATATTCTTCAAAGGTGACCCTAAAAGTGAAAAGTCCAAACAGTCAATTGTCATGGATGAAATACAAAAAGCTGCTAAAAAGACAGTTATAATGGGCACATTTTACCACCTATCTTGTAATTTCTCAATATCTAAATTTTAAAAATATGCACATAAGATATTCCAGAGAAACAAACAATTCAGGAAGGGAATAGGTAACATGAACCTGAAAATATTATAAAAAAAAGAAAGGAAGTCTTCAAAGACTTAGAGTTGTGAGTAAACAAAACAATAAAAATAGTAGTGTTGCATATGAATTCTAAAATTCTCTTCAAAGAATTAATATATCAGTATGTTCAATTCTTTGCCTTCTACATTTAAACTTAACTTCCTTTAAAGCAACCTTTTTCGATTACCTACTCCACCCTAACTCATTCCAGTTACCAGCTACCTGCTCTGCCCTGACTCCCGCCAAAGCGCTCACCCAGTCATTCTCTTTAAATTAGCCAATCAGAATTAGTTTAGCCTGTGCGGTCTAACCCTAACCAATAGGGGAACACCACAGCAGCAGGGGACACGTGCTTCAGGGATAAGAACCCCTTCCCGTCCCTTGTCCAAATGTGTGCCCACCATTGCTCCATCGGTGAGAGTGCACCCTTCTATGCAAGTACTTTGCCTTGTTGAGAATTAAAAAAAAGAAAATTTTATATTCGAGTGCTATTTCTTTTGCAGCATCAAAACTTTATTTATAACAGTAGCATATAAAGGTTTGGAGCCAGGCTCAATGGCTGATGCCTGTCATGCTAGCTAATATGATTGCAACATCAGAACATTAAGACAAAGCTTAGAAAAACAAACTGGAAATGATGGACAACATAGGAGATATAACCATCGGGGGGAGACAGAAAAGGATGAAAATGCAAATTATACAACTGAAACATATAATCACTAAGAGTCAGTAAACTTGATTGATCAATAAAAATTATTCAACTTGAAATGGAGAGAAAAAAATGGTTTAAAAAATTTTAGCCAGGCGCGATGGCTCATGCCTGTAATCCCAGCACTTTGTGAGGCTGAGGCAGGTGGATCACCTGATGTCAGGAGTTCAAGACCAGCCTGGCCAACATAGTGAAATCCTGTCTCTACTAAAAATACAAAAAAGTAGCTGGGTGTGGGGGGCAGGCACCTGTAATCCCAGCTACTCGGGAGGCTGAGGCAAGGAAATCACTTGAACCTGGGAGGTGGAGGTTGCAGTGAGCCGAGATTGTGCCACTGCACTCCAGCCTGGGCAACAAGAGCAAAACTCCATCTCAAAAAAAAAAAAAAAAAAAAAGAAGAAAAAATTTGTAAAGAGCTGTGGGAATAAATCAAAAGATATGATTGAAATTATAAACTAAAAAACAAAGATTTTGGCAGAAAAAATATCTCGGAAATAGCAAATGAAAACATCTCAAATTTAGTGAAAGAAATAAATTTGTAGAATTTGGCCGGGCGCGGTGGCTCACGCTTGTAATCCCAGCACTTTGGGAGGCCGAGGCGGGCGGATCACGAGGTCAGGAGATCGAGACCACGGTGAAACCCTGTCTCTACTAAAAATACAAAAAATTAGCTGGGTGTGGTGGCACGCATCTGTAGTCCCAGCTACTCGGAGGCTGAAGCAGGAGAATCGCTTGAGCCCCAAAGCAGGAGAATCGCTTGAACCCCGGAGGCGGAGGTTGCAGTGAGCCGAGACCACGCCATTGCACTCCAGCCTGGGTGACAGAGTGAGACTCTGTCTCAAAAAAAAAAAAAAAAGAAAAAAGAAAAAAATATATAGCTGGAAATGGAAATATTTTTCTAGAAACAATTCCCAGAACAAGTACACAAAAATACGGTAAAAATATACAAGATTTGCACAGTATCAACCAAGAAACTACATGAGATATTCACAGAACATTCCACCCAACTCCAACATATACAATATTCTCAAGCACATATGGAATATTTGCCAAGAGGGCCCATACAGTACCTAAAACAAATCTCAATTATTATTTAAAATAATTCAAGTCATAAAAAGCATGTTCTCTGATCACAATGGCACTAATTATAAATCACTAACCAACACTGAAACATCCTTAACTGTTTGGAAAACAAACCAACACACTTCTAAATAAACCATAGGTCAAAGAAGAAATCAAGAAGGTAATTAGCAATCTGAACTGAATCAAAATGGAAACACAATGTATCAAATTTTATGGAATACTAACGAATAAAGAACTACCTACGGGAAATTTACAACACTAACACCTATGTTAGCATAAAAAGACAACAAAAAAAGGACAAGAAAAAAAGATCTCAGCTGGCCGGGCGAGGTGGCTCATGCCTATAATCCCAGCATTTTGGGAGGCCGAGGTGGGTGGATCATGAGGTCAGAAGATCGAGACCATCCTAGCTAACACGGTGAAACCCTGTCTCTATTAAAAATACAAAAAATTAGCCGGGCTTGGTGGCGGGCACCTGTAGTCCCAGCTATTCAAGAGGCTGAGGCAGGAGAATGGTGTGAACCCGGGAGGCGGAGCTTGCAGTGAGCCAAGATCACGCCACTGCATTCCAGCCTGGGCAACAGAGCAAGACCCTGTCTCAAAACAAAAAAAAAAAAACAAAAAAAAAAACACTCAGTCTTCACCTTAATAGAAAAAGAGGAACAAATCAAACCCAAAGCAAAAAGAATAAAAATAATAATCATCAGAAAAAATAATAAAATAGAAAATTGAAAATCAATAGAGAAAAAAATCAATGAAACCAAAACCCAATTCTTTGAGAAGATCAATGAAATTGATAAACCTCCACCTAAAGGGGAGAAAAGGGAGAGAAGGCATAAAAGACCCATTTCAGGAATAAAAAACGGATTATCACTATAAATCATAAAGTATTATGAACAACCCCATGCCAACAAATTTGACAACTTAGATGAAATGAACAAATTCCTTGAAAGACGCAGACCACCAAAGCTTGACCAAGAAGTAGATAAAGCAATGAACACTACCATCCAGTAAATAATTTAAGCTGGTCGGGCCCTTCAGAAAAGTTTGCCAGGGCTGGGCATGGTGGCTCACGTCCCAGCACTTTGGGCGGCTGAGGCAGGCAGATCATCTGAGGTAAGGAGTTTGAAACCAGCCTGGCCAACATGGTGAGACCCCGTCTCTACTAAAAATACAAAAACTAGCCAGGCGTGGTGGCGGGCACTTATAGTCTCAGCTGCTCAGGAGGCTGAGGCGGGAGAATCACTTGAACTTGGGAGGCAGAGGTTGCAGTGAGCTGAGATCGCGCCACTGCACTCCAGCCTGGGCAAGAGAGCAAGACTCTGTCTCCAAATAAAAAAAAAAACTTAGATGAATGTTCAACTTCCAAGAAAAATACAAACCACCAATTTTTACTTAAGAAGAAATTGAAAATCTGAAAAAGAAAAAAATCTGTATTTCTTTCTCTTCCTCTCTTTCTCTCCCCCACCCCTGCTCCCTTCTCTCTCTTTCTCTCTCTTTTGTTCTCACAAAGTGATTAAATCAATAACCCAAACACTTCCTATAAAAACAGGTTGATGCCAGGCATGGTGGCTTACATCTGTAATCCCAGCACTTTGGGGGGCCGAGGTGGGCGGATCACCTGAGGTCAGGAATTTGAGACCAGCCTGGCCAACATGGTGAAAGCCCATCTCTACTAAAAATACAATAATTAGCTGGGCAGCACACCCACAGTTCCAGCTACTCGGGAGGCTGAGGCAGGAGAATTGCTTGAACCCAGGAGGCAGAGGTTGCAGTGAGCCAAGATCATGCCACTGCTCTCCAGCCTGGGCAACAGAGTGAGACTCTGTCTCTAAATAAATAAATAAGTTAATTATTAATTCACACTTCAGTGATTCCAAAATCTCTGCCTTACCTGGGTCTGGTTTCAATGCTTTTTTTTTTTTATGATTTTTTTACTTATTTTCAGCATGCCTTGTAATTTTTGTTAGAAAAAGCTGGACATGGCTGGGTGCAGTGGCTCATGCCTGTAATCCCAGCACTTTGGGAGGCTGAGGCGGGTGGATCACTTGAGGTCAGGAGTTTGAGACCAGCCTGACCAATATGGTGGAACTCCGTCTCTACAAAAAAAAAAAAAAAAAAAATATATATATATATATATATAAATTAGCCAGGTGTGTTGGCAGGCGCCTGTAATCCCAGCTGCTTGAGAGGCTGAGGCAGGAGAACTGCTTGAACCCAGAAGGTGGAGGTTGCAGTGAGCCAAAATCCCACCGCTACTTTTCTCCAGCCTGGGCGACAGAGCAAGACTCCGTCTCAAAAGACAGAAAGGAGAAAGGGGGAAGGGGAAAGGGGTAAGGGAGAAGGGAGAAGGGAAGGGAAAAAGAAAAGAAAGAGAAATAGCTGGACATGATGTGTCCCGTAATAGTAACTGAGGTGAATACACCTTCAGTGTAAAGTTTGAGGTTCGTCTGCATAGGAGTTAGGCTGTGTTCACCGTGCTATAGCTGTTTGTGATGCAGCTTCAATTCTTCCAGTCTTTATTTATGTCTTCTCTTTTGTCTTTGGGTTTCCCTAGCAATTCTTTCTTAAATGGAGACTGTCTTGCAGGTCTCTCAGTTGGAATCCACAATTTTTATTCTGTAGCTCTGCTGATAAGGAGGTAAGGTATTGCAGAGGGGACGCTTTCTGTAATCTTACGATTAGCACTCTCTTCCCCACTGTGGCCAGACGGCTCGGGTAGTAACCTTGGCAAGCAATTCTTAATTTTTTTTTTTTTGAGACAGGGTCCCACTCTGTCACCCAGGTTGGAGTGTGGTATTGTGATCTCAGCTCACTGCAACCTCTGCCTCCAAGGCTCAAGCGATCCTCCCACCTTAGCCTCCCAAGTAACTGGAATTATAGGCAGTGCCACCACACCTAGCTAATTTTTCATATTTAGGTTGGAGTATGGTGTTGTGATCTCAGCTCACTGCAACCTCTGCCCAAGCCTCAAGTGATCCTCCCACATTAGCATCCCAAGTAACTGGGATTATAGGCAGTGCCACCACACCTAGCTAATTTTTCATATTTTTTGTAGAGACAGGGTTTCGCCATGTTGGCCAGGGTGGTCTTGAACTCACGTCTTCAAGTGATCTGCCCGCCTCGGCCTACCAAAGTGCTGGGATTACAGGTGTGAGCCACTGAGCACGGCCAAAATTCACTTTTCTTGATATACAGTTCTACGAGATTTGGAAAATGCATATGGTTGTTCATAACCACAATGAGGATATAGAACAGGCCGGGCGAGATGGCTCACACTTGTAATCCTGGCACTTTGGGAGGCTGAGACGGGTGGATCGCTTGAGCCCAGAAGTTCAAGACCAGCCTGGGCAACATAGTGAGACCCTGTCTCTACAAAAATACAAAAATTAGCTGGGTGTGGTGGCACACACCTGTGGTCCCAGATACTTCAGAGGATAAGACTGTGCCACTACATTCCTGCTCTGGGTGACAGAGTGAGACCTTATCTCAAAAACAAAAAAAAGGTTGGGTAGGGGGATATAGAACAATTCTGGGCCAGGCACGGTGGTTCACACCTATAATCCCAGCATTTTGGGAGTCTGAGGCAAGGGGAACAATTGAGCCCAGGAGTTTGACAACAGCCTGGGCAATGTAGGGAGACTTCATCTCTAAAGAAAAAAAAATTAGCCAGGTGTGGTGGTATGCACTTGTGGTCCCAGCTACTGTGGGGGATTACCTCAGGTGATCTGCCCGCCTCGGCCTCCCAGAGTGGTGGGATTACAAGCGTGAGCCACCGCGCTGGGCCTTTGTTGGCTATTTCATGCTGAGATATCCATTTGTTCTCCACATCAGAAGCCTCCTCGCTGAGAAGGGAACTTTATGACCAATGTTTCAAGGATGCGTTTACCAAATGAGATGACCACTTCCACGAGGGCTATTTACATACAAAAATGGCTGCCCCTGCCTGACTTGCTCTTACCTGTACACTCTCCTCTTGTTTCTTCCCTCACAATCATCCATGGCTCTTTTCCTTGCTCCAATAAGGTGATTAAATCTGGCTTAGATATGGAATGTCCTGCTTACAAAGAAAAGAAGTGCCACAAAATACGGAAATCAACTTTGAAGGTCAAATTTAAAATTACAATTGCAATAAATGAAAGGTCAAAGTGATACTGAATAAGATTTTAGAGAAGAGTGAGGGAAATAAAGAAAAAGATCACCCAGGGAGAGTCAATGTTTTTGTTTACTGGTTTTCAAAAAAAAAACTTTTTTTTTTTTTTGCGACGGAGTCTCGCTGTGTCACCCAGGCTGGAGTGCAATGGCACCATCTTGGCACACCGCACCCTCCGCCTCCCGGGTTAAAGTGATTCTCCTGCCTCAGTCTCCTGAGTAGCTGGGATTACAGGCGTGCACCACCATGCCTGGCTAAATTTTGTATTTTTAGTAGAAATGAGGTTTCACCATGTTGGCCAGGCTGGTCTCGAACTCCTGACCTTGTGATCTGCTCATCTGGGCCTCCTAAAGCACTGGGATTAGAGGCGTGAGCCACCGTGCCCAGTCTCAAAAGAAATTTAAACTTATATGTCCTCTAACTGTAGGAAGCAAGCATAAAGTGGTTGAAAACACACACTCTAAAGTTCTGGGATTGGCTGGGTGTGGTGGCTCACGCCTGTAACCCCAGCACTTTGGGAGGCCGATGTGGACGGATCACCTGAGGTCAGGAGTTGGAGACCAGCCTGGCCAATATGGTGAAACCCCGCCTCTATTAAAAATATAAAAATTATCTGTAGATGTGGTGGTAGTGCCTGTAATCCCAGCTACTAAGGAGCGTGAGGCAGGAGAATCACTTTAACCTGGGAGGCGGAGGTTGCAGTGAGCTAAGATCGCACCACAGCACTCCAGCCTGGGTGACAGAAGACTCCGTCTCAAAAAAAAAAAAAAAAGCCTGGGATCAATTCCTGACTCTGTCACCTTCCAGCTGTGTGTGACCTTGGGCAAGTTACTTACACTGCTGCTCAGTATTCTCACTTATAAAATTGGGAAAATAATAAAGCTGTTGGGAGTATTAAATTACTTGATATATGAGTAATTAGAAAAATGTCGGTGTGGAAATCACAATGCTAGCTGTTCACATTATGCTACTGCAATTATTTTACAAAGAGTATACAAGAAGAGATATCTATAGCATATTCATCCCATTTGACATGTGACTTTCATGGATTATAAGCTTCAACCATAAATCAAATGAATTCTGTCTCAGGAAATGGACTGCTTCCTCCTCAATTTTAAGTAAGTTTCATTTATCCAATCCACCACTCTATGCCTATATGAACAGTCTATCTCTTTCGATAATAATGGCAATTCAGCACCCTCTTTCAAACTAATATCGCTGCAAATGGATCAGATAATAAAATGGAGCACTACAGCAATTCCGTGCACAAAATAAATAAGAAACCTGAACGCCCTGACAATGGTTCTACAATGAACACCAGAAAATTCTAAGCTTAAACCACTGGTTCAACCCACATACTGGGTTAAAGAGACAAAAAAAAGAAGTATCAGAGGGAAGTGTGAATGTCACTGAAAGAGAAGATGAAAGTGTTGAAAGGACCTGCCATTGCTGACTCAAAGCTGAAACCACCTCAATAGAAATAGAGAAAATAAATTTAGTTTCTTAAAAGGCAGCCCTGAAAATCACAACAGAAAAAGAATGTATCCTACAAAACAGATGATTCTAAATTATTGTAAATCATTCCAGGTCGATAAACATACCCAATGAGACTAAGTTATCGTAGTTCTCCATCATCACCTCCTGGTACAAGGTCTTCTGAACCAGGTTGAGATATTCCCACTCCTGATGAGAGAAGTCTATGGCCACATCCCCAAATGTTATTGATCCCTGAAACAGCAAACCCATGTATTACTGGGGAAATTACAAAATGTAGTGGAGGGGCCGGGCACGGCGGCTCACGCCTATAATCCCAGCACTTTAGGAGACCGAGGCGGGCGGATCATGAGGTCAAGAGATCAAGACCATCATGGCCAGCATGGTGAAACCCCGTCTCTACTAAAATACAAAAAATTAGCTGTGTGTGGTAGCGCATGCCTGCACTCTCAGCTACTCGGGAGGCTGAGATAGGGGAATCACTTAAACCTGGGAGGCGGAGGTTGTAGTGAGCCGAGATCGCGCCACTGCACTCCAGCCTGGCAACAGAGCGAGATTCCGTCTCAAAAAAATTAAAAGAAAATGGAGTGGATGGCCGGGCGCGGTGGCTCATGCCTGTAATTCCAGAACTTTGGGAGGCCGAGGCGGGCAGATTACCTGAGGTCGGGAGTTCAAGACCAGCCTGACCAAGATGGAAAAACCCTGTCTCTACTAAAAAAACCACAAAATTAGCCAGTGTGGTGGCACATGCCTGTAATCTCAGCTACTCAGGAGGCTGAGGCAGGAGAATCGCTTGAGCCTGGGAGGCAGAGGTTGCGGTGACCTGAGAATGCTCCATTGCACTCCAGCCTGGGCAACAAGAGCGAAACTCCATCTCAAAAAAAAAGAAAAGAAAAGAAAAAAACGAAAATGGAGTGGAGGAGATGAAGGACTGCATTGCAGCTGAAGAGCAATATAAATAGCACACAGACCAGAAATCTATGCTATCAGGGAGGGGAATGAAGCAGAATTTATACATATTTTTGAAGAAGCTTGAAACACAAACAAAACTTTCTGCATGTTCTGGGACATTTCTTAGGTATCTGACCTTTTTGAAAATGACAAAATAATAATGTTTTTCTGTTAAACTAAATCATTATTATGCACATACCTGGTGGTATCTGCCTCCTAACTTCTTAATCAATGTGTGTTAACTGAGGAATATTTTGACTTGGAAGAGAATTTAAACTTTTAATCAAGAGATGTTTTATGCAAAATATGGTACAGATTCTCAATTTTAGAAAACTAGGTTTCCTGTGACCTCGTGGTGCAACAATAGCGCATCTGACTCACGCATCTGACTCCAGAAAACTAGGTTTCCTTAAAATTAATTTCTTCAAGCATCAAGTACTTCATTACATTAAATCTTACCATGAGCATTTTTGTTTGTTTTGACAAAGGATTTTATCATGACATCATTATTTTATGGTATTTGTTTTTCAGGACTTTCTATCCAAATCCACGACTTCTGTGTTTACAAGTTCCAATCCAATAGACTAATTCACACGAAACATGAGATTTTACCCTACCTGATGATTTAGATCCTTCAATGCCAATTTCCACCTCATCTAGCTGAAAAATTCAGATGCCTGGAAAATTTCAAAGACTTCCCATGGATAGTCAAATGGAACTGTTGTCTCAATCGCAACAAATGACAAAACCAACCTGAAATACGTATTATCTGTACTCAAAGAACTTGACTCCTTTCCTCTGTATCACTGCCCAAAATAGAAGAATGGGCACCTAGAGGACATTGAGTAATTTGGTCAATAACAACATGAATGCTAGTGAATTTGCAGTGGCCCACCTAGCGAGGATGCTGGGTGATGTGGTACATATTTTACAGGAAGAATGAGAACTGGAGATTAGGTTAACTGAGCACCGTCTCACGAAGGTGACTTCAGGAAAAATGATGAAAAGACATACATGACCTAAAAAATCACACATAAACCTCAACATGGTGAGAAATATCAACTTACACAGGCCATGGTTTGAGACAGGCAAGAGTTGATCAGTCCTCAGGGTTTCTCTAAGAAGAGCAAAGTCAAAGAACCAAGATCTGAAAGAAGAGAAGACCTTGAGACCAGCTGTGCTTTAGTGGTCCCCATAGGACTCAAGGTAATAGTAATGTTTTCCTCTTCCATTCCAAGTTACAAACTACCTCCTCTCACATACAATTTGGGAAGATTAAGATGCTGGATAAACCCATTTCCTCCCCCACTACCCAAGGATCTCACCTACACAGAGTCATACATTAGAAACATACTGTCATGGAAACCAGACCCAGATAATTCAGTAGGAAATTTTCTGGCCAATGTACGATGTTGGTGAGGCAGATGGGGACCTCAGATTAGGCAGCCCTGTCCTGCTTTGAGCAGAACTCCCTCTTTCCATTCCCTCCTTTAAGGGTAAAAACAGGGAACATCATCCATACCAGAACCTCTTTTTAGTCTTGAAATTGGGAAAATTGGTCAAGATATTGGAGTGTTCAGCATTCTAAGCCTAGCAAAGCTTCCTAGTTAAATATGTAACAGACTATCACTGTCCTAGAATACAAAGTAGTCATTAAATGTGAAATTGAAAAAAATTCAAGGACATGAAAAATATCAGAAACAATGTCAACAGAAAGATCAGACTGACCAATACATTTATTTTTGTAAAATATATAAATACATATCCATCAATACAGAGAGAAAGGCTGGCAGAGAGATAATCATAAAATAGGCAAGGTGGCATGCACCTGTAGTCCCAGCTACCCAGGAGGCTGAGGCAAGAGGATCATTTGAGCCCAGGAGTTCAAGGTTGCAGTGAGCCATGATTGTGCTACTGAACTCTAGCCTGGGTGACAGAGCAAGACTCTGTCTCCAACAAACAAAAAAGTGCTTATAGTCATAGTGCTTATATCTCACTATGTATTCCATTTTGGCTGAATACATGAAACAACTAAAGAAAACTAAAGGAAAAGTAAGTAAACCTTTGCTTAGCAACTTACCATAATCAGAGTTTGATAAATAGCATTCCCTATACTTTTGTGTGGCTCTTGATTTTTTCATTATTAATACTTCCTTCATGATTATTGTAAGCACGGACATATTAACTTGAAACGTGTATGTGTTTCCAATTTGTTAAGGTGGGAATTTCAACAAAATTATTTTTTCTCTAAATTTAAAATCATTTTACTGAATGGCTTATCTTCTGTGGGTTCCTTTGGGTCCCCAAACCTAAACTCACTTCATCACTGGTTCTCAGATATGTTAGAATTGTGTCTCCAACAACATGGGGAACTGTCCCTGAGTAATCTCCTCTGTGAATGGATGATGGTCTCAATACATCTTTATTTCAGGTCTTCTTAACAGAAGGGTTTATTTTGTTCCTAAATCTGGCAGGTAGGTCAGGATATCCTCTAGATAGTGCTGAATTTCCTCATGCAATTAATTTTGCTTTCTATCTAGTATCATTACAGTGAAAACTACAAGGTTTAAAAGACGTAGTATAAAACCTGTTTATCACCATACATAGCCCATAGACTTAGTGTAATTTGTTCATAGCCTGACTATTGCTATAGTTAGACTGATGTCTCTGTTATATGACATCACCAAGTACTTCACCTAAATCTCTCCAGACTCTATCACACACTGCCTTAAACTTCCTCCTATTCAGATTTGACTTTCCTTCATAGATTGTAAAAGTATTTCAAAGGAAGCAACTCATCTTTTCAGTGATTGTCCCATTTCAAATACTGCAATTTTCAGGTGTGGCATAGTAGAAGCACTTAATAAAAGTCTGATTTTTTTTTTTTTTTTTTTTTGAGACAAAGTTTTACTCTTTTGCCCAGGCTGGAGTGCAGTGGCACGATCTCGGCTCACTGCAACTTCCGCCTTCTGGTTTCAAGCGGTTCTCCTGCCTCAGCCTCCCGAGTAGCTAGCTGGGATTACAGGCACCTGCCACCATACCCACCTAATTTTTGCATTTTTAGTAGAGATGGGGTTATCACCATGTTGGCCAGGCTAGTCTCAAACTCCTGACCTTGTGATCTGCCAGCCTCAGCCTCCCACAGTGCTGGGATTACAGGCGTGAGCCACCATGCCCGGCCCAAAAGTCTGATTTTTTTACCACAAAATTCACAGGTACACTTGTAGGAATTTTTTAAAAGGAAATAACTATAGAAGTACACAACCAATATGTACAATACATTCATCAAAGATAATTTTTGATTATTGAAATTAAAAATACAAACATTAAAAGCACAATAGGGAGTAGGTTAAACATATTATTCTCCGGACTATGGTAACATCCCATGCCATGATTATTAAGATTGATCTTAAATCATATAATCAAAGGAAAATAGTACCAAGGATGAGTTAGTAAATAAGACAGGTTTAAAAATGTATGCACCTGGTGGGGTGCAGTGGCTCATGCCTGTAATCCCAGCACTTTGGGAGGCCGAGGTGGGCGGATCACGAGGTCAGGAGATCCAGACCATCCTGGCTAACACAGTGAAACCCCGTCTCTACTAAAAATACAAAAAAATTAGCCGGGCGTGGTGGCGGGCAACCACTCAGGAGGCTGAGGCAGGAGAATGGCGTGAACCCGGGAGGCGGGGCTTGCAGTGAGCCAAGATCGCGCCACTGCACTCCAGAGACAGACTCCGTCTCAAAACAACAACAACAACAGCAGCAGCAACAACAAACATATGCACCCCATCTCTAGTAAAAATAATTTAAAAAAAATTAGCTGGGCATGGTGGCGGGTGCCTGTAATCCCAGCTACTTAGGAGGCTGAGGCACAAGATTCACTTGAACCAGGACATCGAGGTTGCAGTGAGCCAAGATCATGCCACTGTACTCCAGCCTGGACGGCAGAGTGAGACCCCTCCAGCCTGGACGGCAGAGTGAGACCCCCATCTCAAAAAAAAAAAAAAAGTATGCAAAAATTAGTTATGTGGTATCCTGGTGAAATTAAGAAGACAGGCTGTCTTCTCACTCTCAAGAATGATACTGAGTTTTGCCTTGAGAGATGCTAACCCATCAGTGCCTGTTTCCCTATCAGCGAATAAGGGATAGGAATATATCCTACTTAACGAGACAGTTCTGAAGATTAATCAAGATGATCTATAGAAACACTAAAAAAGTAAAATATGATAGCTACTGTAATAAAATTATCAACAAATGTTAAAAGATAAAAAACACCACATGCTCAATAATCCATTATTATAAAAGGAACTTAATTCTGTTGCTTCCTGTTTTGCTTTCTTTCTTTTTTTGAAACGGAGTCGCGCTCTGTCGTCCAGGATGGAGTGCAGTGGCACAATCTTGGCTCACTGCAACCTCCACCTCCCAGGTTCAAGCTATTCTCCTGCCTCAGCAATCCGAGTAGCTGGAACTACAGGCGTGTGCCACCATGCCCGGCTAATTTTTTGTACTTTTAGAAGAGATGGGGTTTCATTATGTTGACCAGGCTGGTCTAGAACTCCAGACTTAGTGATGTGCCCACCTCAGCCTCCCAAAGTGCTGGGATTACAGGCATGAGCCACTGCGCCCAGCCGCTTCCTGTTTCTTAAAGTTTGTGCTTCATGGGCTTTCTCCTACTCATAATTCCGAATTTATAAATTTCATGGTCCACCTTTAAGAAAATACAAGTCTTCTTTAAAAAAAAAATTAGGCTTTTTTGGCTGGGTGCGGTGGCTCACGCCTGTAATCCCAGCACTACGGGAGGCTGAGACGGGCGGATCATCTGAGGTCAGGAGTTCAAGACCAGCCTGACCAATATGGTAAAACCCCATCTCTACTAAAAATACAAAATTAGCTGGGCATGGTGATGCATGCCTGTAATCCCAGCTACTCAGGAGGCTGAGGCATGAGAATCACTGAACCCAGGAGGCGGATGTTGCAGTGAGCTGAGATCGTGCCACTGCACTCCAGCTTGGGCCACAGAATGAAACTCCATCTAAAAAAAAAAAAAAAGAAAAAAAGATGATCAGATAAGTAAGGAGAAAATGCCCCTTTCCTTACTCCCCAGCAGGTACATAAAACAAGGGAGATACCACTCAGCCTCACATACATTCAAAGAACTGGATCTAATAAAGTGCTAGGTCAAGAATATTAAGGAGGGTGAATCTTATTTTCCTGCCAAATACAAACATTTATGTGAGTATTTGTAAATATTACAATACCTATTTGTTATTATTACTGAACTATCTTTGGAAATATAACCATACTTGCAAGACATCTGGAAATCATAGATTACCACGCTTGTCTCTGCAGTAACTTTGTATTTCTAAATTACTAATTCTGAGAGGATGTCTTCATCATTTGTGCCCTGTTAAGTTTTAAATCGCATTTTTAATACCTAAAAGGTATAAAAACTTGGATTGTTTTTCACCTCTGAAGGAGGTCCCTGGTAGCTCCCTCTCCTCCTAAAATGCAGATATATATGAAAGCCCATGTCAAAAGACCCAGTTACAACACGTTGACTTACAGATCTAATGGGCTTTATTTGTGATTCATGAAAGGGGTAGCCTCCATTGTACAAAATAGCATAAGAGCTCCTACTGAGCAATGGAGAAACAGTGGATTTTGTAAGGTGGGAACAAATAAGAGAACTATAGAAAAAAAAATTGATTGGTGACCATCAGGCTACTTCAGTTTACTTTTGTCTGCAAGGGTTAAGCGGAGGTCATTTCCTTATTATGCTGACTCAGGTAGACTGGAATCTCCTGTTTTCAGGAAAAACTGATCTTTTTGGCACTCTACCTGCTCCCTTAAAGTTTCAGTTTTGTAATGTGGCTTTTAGCATGAGTGACTTCATTTTGGTTTAGTCTGGTCTGTTGGAGCCTAGTGCAGAAGCTCAGTCCAAAGTAATGGTGTCTCATCATACTGGTTTTTTATGCATGGTTGGGTTAGATTCCTTTTTCTAACTAAAAGCTGGAGTCTTTGTCTATTTCATTAATTCTCTTCTGTAAAGACAAAACCACACACAAGCACTCACGCATGAAAACTGAAAACATATACACCCAAATTCGTAAAGTGATTATTTCTGGGCAGGGAGGTTTGGGTTATTCTAAATTTCTTCTTTGAAACTATCTTAGGGGATGAAATTTTTGTGACAAAACTGCCTTAATTCCATCATCATAAATATAACTTCAAGATATTTCAAAGTAGTAATAAACTATTTCTAAAAGTATCCTTATGGGGAGAGGGTACATGTGTCATTAAAAGAAATCTAAATATTAGGCCTAGAATGAAAAATCAGCGTGACTAAAACATGTAACTGTTTGTCTTCTTGAGCAGCCTTTAGCTGTGTTTCTTCTACATAACTAGAAACAATTCACTATAAAGATTCTTTCCTTAATGGACAGGGAAATGGCTTCTGCACATTTAATGGGAACAGGTACACAAAATAGGTCCAATAATTTGGGGCACACATCATATGCTCAGTAAATGTGGCCACAACCCTTTCATTCTTCTCTGAAAAACCAATTAAATAATCATTTTGGATACAATCCTTGCAAAAGTTTTTGCAAAATTCCATTTGCTTAATTTTTATTTTAATTTTTATTTTTTTGAGACGGAGTCTCGCTCTGTCGCCCAGGCTGGCGTGCAATGACTCGATCTCAGCTCACTGCAAGCTCCGCCTCCCAGGTTCACGCCATTCTCCTGCCTCAGTCTCCCAAGTAGCTGGGACTACAGGCGCCCACCACCACGCCCGGCTAATTTTTTGTATTTTTAGTAGAGCCGGGGTTTCACCGTGTTATCCAGGATGGTCTCGATCTCCTGACCTCATGATCTGCCTGCCTCGGCCTCCCAAAGTGCTGGGATTATAGGCGTAAGCCACTGTGCCAGGCCCAAAATTCCATTTTTAAAAAATAAGCTGCGGTCGGGCGTGGTGGCTCACGCCTGTAATCTCAACACTTTGGGAGGCCGAAGTGGGTGGATCACCTAAGGTTGGGAGTTCAAGACCAGCCTGACCCACATGGAGAAACCCCGTCTCTACTAAAAATACAAAAAAAAATAGCCGGGCATGGTGGCCCATGCTTGTAATCTCAGCTACTCAGGAGGCTGAGGCAGGAGAATCGCTTGAACCCGGGAGGCGGAGGTTGCAGTGAGCAGAGATCGCACCATTGCACTCCAGCCTGGGCAACAAGAGCGAAACTCCGTCTCAAAACAAACAAACAAAAAAAGAGCTGCATATATAGTTTGAGAACTGTGATCCACCACTGTAACTCTAAATAGTGTTAAGCATTAGATCACAGCTATTTATCCTGTGACAGATTCTTTACAAACATAAATCTTATTATCTGTATAATATCCAATCCCTTGGATGTTGTATAATTTTCTTAACCATTCCCATAATCTCGATCATTAGTTTTCTGCAAAACCATTCAAAGGTATAAAACTCTTCGATTCCAGATCTAAAACCTGAGTCTAAATAATTTGGATTATGGACATCCTAGAAAAATGCAAATTAACAAACATGTACAGGAATTCTTTATAGAATTTCAGGGGGTTTGTGATGTCCCTTATGCCCACAAGGGCATTGGTCTACAGACAGTATACCAATGACCGAGAATTCCTATTTTGGAAAACTAAAATTCTGGCTCACTTCCTTCACATCAAGGCTAAGTTCATATTCTTGTTGCTTTTGATCTACAGAAATCCAAAACGGAATATCCAAAATTGCCTCATAATACTTAGCGCTTATGTTTCCCCCCTCCAAGGCTACAGGCGCGTAATTTCATACACACAACCAGAAGGAAGTATGTTGGATGGAACCTGCAATCATCCTTCACTGCAGGTTCTTGGGGTCAGAATTCAAAGCCGTGTTTCTTAAACATGTAAATGAAACGCCAAGAAGCGGGAGGTGGGGGCGGAGTTAACAACCCTTTTCAGGAGGGAATCCTGCACTGACAAACCCTGCCAGACCAAACTTTAGTCAGGCTATTATACCTTCAGCTAGGCCCATCTATACACTTAAATGTAAAATCTGGCTATAGCAAAGAACTATTCTAAGTCAGTTTAGCAAGACCCTTTCGCCTCCGTATCTTCATCCTCCACCGTCCCCCAGGTGATAAAGTCTTATCACCCAGGTCGGTCTCTCCAGAAATAATCCTGTTAGGTGCGTTTAGTCAGAATCTTCCTTAACTCAGACATTTCCTCTTAGTAATTTCTCATCCAGTGATCCCTAACCTTCTTGGCTATAAATTCCCACTTGTTCATGCTGAATTCGGAGTTGACCCCAATGTCTGTTACCCACTGCAAAATCCCACAGCCGGGATCCCAATACCTACCACGATGGTCCTGAATAAAGGCTTCTTTGCATGCTTTAACAAGTGTCACTGAATACTTTTTTATTTAACAGAATCTATCACACCTGTCTTAAGGGCAATTATTCTTCTAAGCTTCCCATCCTATCTGTTTCTTCTCACTGGAAATCTTCATCTAAGACTCAGTATCTGATTTCCCACTGGGACCATTTCTCTCTTGTAGTCGTACTGGGCTGAGGAAGACACAGGAAGCAGCAGGGAACCTGGAGCCGAGGGTCAATAGACCCCACAGAGCCCAGCGAAGCACGCTTTGCAAAGGACACACACGGCATGTCCAGGTCACACAAGGTCGACTACGCACCCCTCACAGTCCCACAACTGCACCCACGTCACACAGGCAAGCCGGTCCTGTCGCCGCTGCGCGGTCTCTCACGCTCCCCGCCTGTCTCCTAGAGACGGGCCCCTCCTCCGCCGCTCCAGCACCCTAGGGCCTGAGGAGGCGGAAGACTTGCCCGGCCCGCCTGGGGCCTCCGCGCTCTGAGCGCCTCCTGCAGCCCCAATCTCACCGCCACGCAGGGTCCCACGCGGGCGGCGGGCTGGGGCTGCAAAGGCTCCCGCAGTGACCTGCGCCGCCTTCTTCAGGTGGAACCAAAAGGTCCCAGAACCGGAGCCAGGGATCCAAGTTTTCTCCGTTGCCTGTGGAATATGTAGTCCAAGCCAGAACAGTCAGGATCGCAGGTACCGGTGAGAAATGGAGTCCAGAATCCTAAAAACCTACAAGAAATACGGCGGCGACCACTGGGACCGCGCGTCCCACCCACCGCCCGAACCCCGGAGACTTCTGGGAGTGGCCGCCTTGCCTATGAGTGCGCATGCGCAGATCGGCCTCAACTGGGCCCCTGGCCTGAGGCTTAGGGTGGAGTTAGTGCGTTCTCAGGGCCAGTAGGAGGCGAGTCTGAGTAGAAACTGATCCAGGTAGCCTCGGAAGGGATCACCTGCTGGATGGGTGTGAGCCTCTCAGGATGGGGCGCCGAAACCTTCATGGCCCCTGAGGTAGCGCCGGCCTCCTTGGTAACACATGGGACCGGGACTTTTAATACCACCCGACAGGCCCAGCTTGTCTCGTCAAGCGCTAGGTAAATGGACTCACGTCCTATACGAGGGTTTGAAGTTCCATCACGTTCTTACATGACATTAAATTTGACTAAAAAATCATCTGAAGAAATAACTGCTAAATAGTTTTATTATTTTTGTTCTGGAATAGGCTTCTTAAAATAAGAAATTAAAAAAATGTTTTTGATCCTTCATGTAATACTTTATAAATCTTGATAGTTATTTATAAGCATCCAAAATTTCCAAATGGTAAAAAATGAATAAGAAAAATTTTTAGGTAAGTAAATTTGGGGGAAATATTTACAACAGCTAAAATGGACAAATATTTAATAGTCCGAATTTCCTGTTTCTTTGGCTTAATAAAATATTGATGAATACAGGCTGGGCACGGTGGCTCATGCCCTTAATCCCAGCATTTTCGGAGGCCAAGGCAGGAGGATCATTTGAGGCCAGAAGTTCAAGACCAGCCTAAGAAACATAGTGAGACACCCCTTTCCTCCCAAACTCTACCAAAAACGAAAGTTAGCCTGGCGTGGTGGCACACGCCTGTGGGCCCAGCTATTCCAAAGACAAAGGTAGGAGGATCAGTTGAGCCCGGGAGTTCAGGCTTCAGTGAGGTATGATGGTGTCACCGCACTCTAGCCTGAGCAACAGAGCAAGACCTTGTCTCAAAAAATAAATAAGTAAAATTAATTTTAAAATAAAAAGTATTTGTCTATACTCTAAGAGGAAAAGGAACAAAAACTAAAAATTCACCATTCAAAAATACAAATAGTCAAGGAAAAAAACTATTAAAGTTACAATCTAAGAACTTATTGATCACTTATTTCTTCTCTTAATTAGTTCTTGGATTTGTTGCTCCTGAATCTCCTGAGAAATCCCTCAGAAATACCACACATAGATCAATAGATTAAATTGACTCCACATATTATTTTCTTTTTCTTTTTTCTTTTTTTGAGACGGAGTTTTGCTCTGGTTGCCCAGGCTGGAGTGCAATGGCACGATCTTGGCTCACTGCAACCTCCACCTCCCAGGTTCAAGCGATTTTCCTGCCTCAGCCTCCTGAGTAGCTGGAATTACAGGCAGGCACCACCACGCCCAGCTAATTTTGTATTTTTAGTAGAGACAGGGTTTTACCATGTTGGTCAGGCTGGTCTCGAACTCCCGACCTCAGATGATTCGCCCGCCTCGTCCTCCCAAAGCGCTGGGATTATAGGCATAAGCTACTGCGCCCAGCTGCAAATATTATTTTCAACAAGGATACCAAGGCATTTTAAGGAAGGGAAGAGTAGTCTTTTCAACAAAGACTGGAACTAGAGATGCACATAGAAAAGAATGAATTGAGTTCCCTGCCTCTCACCATATACAAAATCAACTCAAAATGGACCAAACACCTAAGTGTAAGACTTAAAGCAGTAGAACATTTAGAAGGAAATGTAGGCATAAATCTTCTGGATTCTATAGTCAGCAATTGTTTCTTAACTGTGACATCAGAATCACAAGCAACAACATCAAAAAAGGAAATTGGACATAAATTGTAAAACATCGTCCTTCAAAACTCACCAAGAATGTGAGAAGCTACCCAAAGAATGAGAAAAATTGTTTGTAAACTATGTATCCAATAAGGGATTTGTATCTAGAATATATAAAGAAGCCTTGCAACTGAATAATAAAAAGCCTAACAAAAATGGGCAAAGTAACTGAATAAGTATTTCTCAAAAAAAAGTATACACATGGCTACTAAATACTTGAAAACATGTTCTATATTAATCATTAAGAATATGCAAATCAGCCCGGAGCAGTGGCTCATGCCTGTAATCTCAGCAGTTTGGGAGGTCGAGGCAGGAGGATTGCTTGAGCCTAGGAGTTCGAAACTAGCCTGGGAAACAAAGAAAAAGACTATGTGAATCAAAACCCCAAAACCCCAGTGAGATAACAACTCATACTACTTAGGATGACTAAAATCAAATAAATATACAATAACAAATTTTGGATAGGATTTGGAGAAATAGAACCCTATATACATTGATGGTGGCACCGGAAAATGGTAGAACTACTGTATAAACAGTCTGGCAGTTCCTCAGAAGAATGTAGAGTTACCATACGATGTAACAATTTTAGTCCTAGGTATATTCTCAAGACAAAACCGTATGTTCTCACAAAGCTTGTACGCAAATATTTATAGTAGCATGATTCATGATAGCCAAAAACTGGAAAGAAAACCCAATTGTTCTTCATTTCATAAGTAGGTAAGTAAAATGTGGCATATCTACACAACGGACTATTACTTGGTAATATCAGGAAATGAAGATCTGATACAAGCTACAACATAGATCAACCTTGAACGCTGTGCTAAGTGAATGAAGCTGGTACAAAAGACCACGTATTTATGATTCCTTCTGTGTGAAATTTCTTCTCATATAAAATTTCCAATGTGGGCTAATTTATAGAGACTGAAAATAAATTGTTTCCTAAATTGGGATGATGGCTAAAGGCTTTCATGCTGGTGTGATGAAAATGTTCTAAAACTGTGTTGAAAGTTTCACAACTTTGTGACTACATTAAAAACTACTGGATTTTACACTTTAAATCAGTGAATTGGATGGAATGTGAATTATATACAAAGTTGTTACCAAAAGAAATACAGACATTTCAACAGGTAAAAACTGAGAGCATTTGTTGTTAGCATATCTTCTTTATAAGAAATGTTAAAGAAAATTCTTGAGAGAGAGAAAGAATAGGACAGAATCAGAAATTTGTATCTAAACAAGAAATGAAGAGTCAGAATTAAAGTTAATGGAAGTAAAATCATTTTTTTCTCATATTTAGTTTCTCTGAAAGATAGTAATAATGTTATTATTATTATTCTTAAAATTTTTTGAGATACAGTCTCGCTTTGTCGCCCAGGCTGGAGTGCACTGGTGCGATCTCAGCTCACTGCAACCTCAGCCTCCCAGATTCAAGCAATTCTCCTGCTTCAGTCTCCCAAGTAGCTGGGATTACAGGCACACGCCACCAGGCCCGGCTTATTTTGTATTTTTAGTAGAGACAGGGTTTTACCATGTTGATCAGGCTGGTCTTGAACTCTTGACTTCAAGTGATCCACCAACCTTGGCTTCCCAAAGTGTTGGGATTACAGGTGTGGGCCACTGCGCCCAGACTATCTTATTGTTTTTTAAAGACAGGGTCTTGCTCCGTTGCCCAGGCAGGAGTGCAGTGGTGCAATCACAGCTCACAGCAGCCTCGACTGGTGCAATCCCTGCTTACAGTGGCCTCAACCTCCCAGGCTCAAGAAATCCTCCTACCTCAGCCTCCTGAGTAGCTGGGATTATAGGTGTGCACCACCACACCTGGCTAATTTTTAAATTTTTTTGCAGAGACAGGGCATCACTATGTTGTCCAGGTTGGTTTCAAACTCCGGGGCTCAAGTGATCCTCCCACCTCAGCCTCTCAAAGTGTTGAGATTACAGGTGTGAGCCACTACACCCAGCTCAATCATCTTTTAAGCAATTTAAATAATAAGATTATTTACCCACATATTAGCCATTTCCTGTGTAGGTCCAAATTTCCATCTGATACCACTTTCCATTTGTCTGAAGAACCTTAACATTTCTTAGAGTGTAGGAAAGCATCAATCAATTCTCTCATCTTTTAGATGCCTAAAAAATCAGACATCCACAAATTTTCACCTTCGTACAAAAGTGTTTTCACATTGTATAGAATTCAAGGTAACATTTTTCATTTCTGCACTATATAAGAATTTTGCTCAACTGTCTTCTAGGTTATGTTGGTTTCAACAAGAAATACTTTTATTCTTGCATTTGTTCCTCTCTATATAGTCTCCTTTCTCTGCTGACTTATTCCTTAACACTATTTTAAAGCAATTAGATTATAATCAGTCTTTGTTTAGAGTTCTACATTTCTTGTGATTAGAATTCATTGAGTTGCTTCAATTTGTAAGTCTACAGTTTTCACCAATTGGGAAAATTTTTAAGCTTACTAATGCTTTTCCTGCAATGTCTAATCATTTCTCCAGAGTATTTTACATCTCAGACATTGTAGTTTTCATTTGTAGATGTTTAATGTGGTTTTAAAAAACATCTCCCATGATTCTCCTAAAAGTGCTTATATTTTGACCAGGTGCAGTGGCTTACACATGTAATCCCAGCAGTTTGAGACGCTAAGGCAAGACCCTGTCTCTACTAGAAAATACAAAAAATTAGCCGGGCATGGTGGTGCATGCCTGCAGTACCAGCTACTAGGGAGGCTGAGGTGGGAAGATCAACTGAACTCAAGAGGTCGACGCTGCAGTGAGCCATGACTGGGCCACTGCACTCCAGTCTGGGCCAAAGAGTAATACCCTGTCTTTAAAAAAAAAAAAAAAGTGCTTATATTTTGGTCTACCTTTGTCAACATATGAAATATCATTATAGTTATTCTGATAACCTATCAATGCTAATACATGAGACAATTTTGATTAATCAATTTTGCTCCTCATTGTGTATCATGTTTCCTGGTCCTTTGCATGTCTTGCAACCTTTTTTTTTTTTTTCTTTTTTTGAGACAGTCTCGATCTTGTTGCCCAGGCTGGACTGCAGTGGTGCGATCTCTGCTCACTGCAACTTCCACCTCCCGGGTTCAAGTGATTCTCCTGCCTCAGCCTCCCGAGTAGCTGGGATTACAGGCATGCACCACCACGCCCGACTAGTTTTTTGTATTTTTAGTAGAAATGGGGTTTCTTCATTTTGGTCAGGCTGGTCTGGAACTCCCGAACTCAGGTGATCTGCCCACCTCGGCCTCCCAAAGTGCTGGGATTACAGGCATGAGCCACTGCACCCACCTGTCTTGTAACTTTTGATTGGATGCTAAACATTGAAATGTTACCTTGCCAGGTGTTCTGGTATATTTTTCAGTATTTTTGAGCTTTGTTTTGAAATATAATTCACGTACTTGAAAACAGTTGGATCTTTTTAATGGGTTCTTTTTCAGCTTTGATAAGGCAGGACCAGAGCAAGACTAATTAGTCCAAAGCTGATTTTTCCTCTCTGTTAAGACAGTATCCTTCTGAGTACCCAAGGTCTTGTGAATTATGAGGGTTTTTCCACTTTGGCTATTGGTAACACCTGCTATTCCTGGACTTGTTTGAGCTATGAGAATTATTCCCTCTATTCATTTCAAGTGGGTTTTTCCACAGCTGCAGGTGTTTTCACATATGAGCTAACTGGTCAGTACTCTCAGCTGAAGATTCAAAGGAACTCCCTGGCAGCTCTCCAGAGATCTCTTCGTGGAGGTTGTTCCTGTCTAGTACTTTGTTCCACATACCCTGGCTTCTGCAAATCCTCAAGTTTGTGTCTCAATTCGGGAAGAACACTGGGCTCTGCTTCTGTTAACTCTCCCTGAGCAATGGACTGAAAATACTCCAGATGTTAAGTTGGGAGAAATAATAGAGCTCACCTTGGTGGTTTCAGCAATTGGGGATCGTGGTCTGCTTGTTGTTCAGTGTCTGAAAACTGTCATTCTATATATTTTTAAAAATTATTGAGATGGGAGGGTACATCCTACCCTGTTATTATATCTTAAAAGTAAGCAAAGCTTTAATTTTTTTTTTTGAGATAGGGTCTTGCTTTGTAGTCCAGGCTAACATGCTGCGGTGCCCTCATGGCAGCCTCGAACTGCTGGCTCAAGTGATCCTCTTGCCTCAGCTTCCCCAGTAACTGGGACTATAGGTGCGTGCCACCATGCCTGGCAAATTTTTTTTTTTTACTTTTTGTAGAGATGAGTCTTGCTTTGTTACCCAGGCTGGTCTCAAACTCCTGGGCTCAAAGGATCCTCCCACCTTGGCTTCCCAAAGTGTGGGGATTACAGGAGTGAGCCACTGTGTTCAGCCTAAAATTATATCTTGCTTTATCTCAATAATGCTTATTTAAGAATAAAAAGCTAAAAGAAAAACACTTAATGATCTCTCCATAAGATCACCAAGACCAAGGCCCTGATGAAGAAATATGTGGTTGATAATCCACATGGTAAAGCTTTTGCTTTTTGTGATTATATCTTTGCATGTGTGTGTCTCAGTGAAGACCATTGAAACTAGAGGAGTATCTAAAAATTGCTCAATTACCATTAACTGTAGAGAGAAAAATGGGAAGGAATAAGAACATAAGTGCATAAAAACAGTAAGAATAGCCAGGTGCAGTGGCTCATGCCTGTACCCCAGCACTTTGGGAGGCCGAGGCGGGTGGATCACAAGGCCAGGAGTTCAAGACCAGCCTGGCCAAGATGGTGAAACCCTGTCTCTACTAAAAATACAAAAAACTAGCCAGGTGTGGTGGCAGGCGCCTGTAATCCAGCTACTTGGGAGGCTGAGGCAGAGAATTGCTTGAACCCGGGAGGCGGAGGTTGCAGTGAGCCAAGATTGTGCCACTGCACTCCAGCCTGGGCAACAGAGTGAGGCTCCGTCTCATAAAAATAAAATAGTAAGAATAAAATATAAATCAATATTACAACTTTTTTGCATATTATTTCCACTTTAAAATATTTAAGATGCTTTCAAGTATCTGCTAAAAATTACTGACTTTTTTTTCTTTTTTAGAGACAGAGTCTCACTCTATTGCCCAGGATAGAGTGCAGTGGTGCCATCATAGCTCACTGCAATCTCAAACTCCTAGGATCAAGCAATCCTCCTGCCTCGGCCTCCAGAGTAGCTGGGACTACAGGCATGCACCAGTACGCCTAATTTAAAAAACAAATTTTTTTTGTAGACACAGGGTCTCACTATGTTGCCAGGGCTGTTCTTGAACTCCTGACTTCAAGTAATCCTCTCTCTTTGGCCTCCCAAAGTGCTGGAATTAAAGGCGTGAGCCACCACACCCTGCCTATGATTTTTAATATATATCTAAAATTGCTCAATTAATTTTGCAAATGATAATTAAGTGCTTGGCAATATTTCATTTGTTAAATCCATAAGATTATTTTTTATGTGAATAGAATGTAAGTATTCAGAATATTCCTATCTAATAGAAAGTTTTCTAATAATGGAAACATTATATATAGTAGTCTCCCTCTTATCTGCAGGGGTTATGTTCCAAGAAGCCTGAAACCAAGGATGGCACCAAACCATCCTATTTTTTTTACTAAACATATGTACTTATGATAAAGTTTAATTTATAAATTAGGCACAGCAAGAGATTAATAACAAGGAAACATTAGATAAAGAGAGGACTACTGTATCTGTAAAGTCGAATACACATGGTTATTGAACACTTAATTGTGACTAGTCCTACTGGTGAACTCAACTTTATGCCTTACTAAATTTAAATTAATTTAAAATGGCCACATGTAGCTGGTGGCTAGTGTATCTACCTGACAGTGCAGATCTAGAGGAAAGTCAATTGCTTAATATTTAATGCAATCAATGCTAATTATGTGACAAATTATAACTTTAACATGAGGCAATAAAACTACTAGTGGATATTTGTGGATATTTACTCACCCTGCATTAAAATTTTTCACACATTAAAGAATCTATCATTCTCATGAGGGCTGCTGGTAAGTATCCAAACATGTCTAAGCAGCAATGCATTTTATATATTTTTTATTTTTGAGATGAAGTTTCGTTCTTGTTGCCCAGGCTAGAGTGCAATGGCCCGATCTTGGTTCACTGCAACCTCTGCCTCCCGGGTTCAAGCAATTCTCCTGCCTCAGTCTCCCGAGTAGCTGGGATTACAGGCATGTGTTACCACACCCCACTAATTTTTTTTTTTTTTTTTTTTTAGTAGAGATGGGGTTTCTCCATGTTGGTCAGGCTGGTCTCAAATTCCCGACCTCAGGTGATCCACACGCCTTGGCCTCCCAAAGTGCTGGGATTACAGGCATGAGCCACCGCGCCTGGCCCGCATCTTATATTCTTGCTAAAGAGTTCTGAGCTCCTAGCATCGTATTGCCAAGAACACATAATGCTTGATTTTTATTGAGGGGTTCATGTGGAGATGCTTCTTTTATGTGGAACCCAGTGGTAATACCACAGTGTGCAGGGCTCAAAGGCATTGTGCCTGGGGCAGGTACTCAGTACTCAGTTCAGTTAATCTGTTGCTTTCATATAAAGTAGAAATTCAAATAGAATATCAGGTGATTTTGGAAGTGTTTAACAATCCAATATTAAAACTGTAAGAAGGAAAACAAAATAAAGAAAAAACAGGACCATATGGGTTTAAAGCCAAATTTTATCTAACCTTTAATAAACAAATAATGGCAATAACAAAAATTTAAAAATAGTCTTAATTTTGAATGTTAATATATGAATGCTAATAATATTAATATCAATTTTGAATATTTGGACAAAAATCCCAAACAAAATATTCATAAGATAAATTAAGCAGCTTATCAAAACAATAATATATCACAGCTAAGCATATTATATTTCAGAAATGGTTTAAAACAAGAAATCAGTATGAATTATAACATTAAAATAGCAGAGGAGATGATATATGAACAAAGCAAAAGAAGTGATGGGATTTGAAAAAAATAAGAAGTTAGCCCTAATTATAGAGCATACTAGCATACAACAAAGTAAATATTAGTTGAATGGTAAAATGTTGTACTGATTTCCAGTACAATTAAGTTAAACAACTAAGACACTGGCTATTATCCCAATACTTGACATAATCATATTTATTTTAATAAAAGTAAAGAAATAATAATGATTTTAAAAGAAAATTCATTTCCATTCATAGATAATCTGACTGAATACATAGAAATTTCACATACTATTAAAAATATAAATAGATTACCAGTTTATGGTTAGACTGATAATGGCGACGTCCAAATATAATATGACAGTATGTGGGAAAACTATCAGTATCAGAAAAATCATGAATGCACTTTAAAAAGTTACTCTCCAGGAAAAGGATATTATATATAAAATAACAAAAGAATCAAGATCTAGAGTATGTGTGTGTATTCATAAATCAGCAGGTTGAGAAAATGAGCAAAAGAAACAAACAGGAAAGTCACAGTAAATAACATGATTGGCCAATAAATACATATAAAAAATACTTAATGGGTTAGTTAAAATATATATATATTTTTAGGTGGACAAGTGGAGTTACTGGATACTTTTACTTCCAGCTGATCAAACTAGAAATTACAAGAGTAGGCCGGGCGCGGTGGCTCACGCTTGTAATCCCAGCACTTTGGGAGGCCGAGGCGGGTGGATCACGAGGTCAGGAGATCGAGACCACGGTGAAACCCCGTCTCTACTAAAAATACAAAAAAAAAATTAGCCGGGCGTGGTGGTGGGCGCCTGTAGTCCCAGCTACTCGGAGAGGCTGAGGCAGGAGAATGGCGTGAACCCGGGAGGCGGAGCTTGCAGTGAGCCGAGATTGCGCCACTGCACTCCAGCCTGGGTGACAGAGCGAGACTCCGTCTCAAAAAAAAAAAAAAAAAAAAAAAAAAAAAAAAAAAAGAAATTACAAGAGTAGAAGAACATTTGGAAAAGATCCAAGTATATACATCAGCTATGACTGCAATTATAGAGTTTTGTTACTTACAGACTCCTCTGAAACAATGTTCTAAGTAGAGTTTTAAAAAATTACCTATAACCTAAATACTGATCAGGATGAGAGTTTAAAAACATTTAGGCATAGCATGGTGGCTCACGCCTGTAATCCCAACACTTTGGGAGGCTGAGGCAGGCGGATCACCTGAGGTCGGGAGTTCGAGACCAGCCTGACCAACATGGAGAAACCCCGTCTCTACTAAAAATACAAAAAAAATTAGCCAGGCATGGTGATGCATGCCTGTAATACCAGCTACTCGGGAGGCTGAGGCAGGAGAATCGCTTGAACCTGGGAGGCAGAGGTTGCGGTGAGTCAAGATCGGACCATTGCACTCCAGCCTGGGCAACAAGAGTGAAACTCCGTCTCAAAAAAAAAAAAAAAAAAACCCAAAAAACAAAACAAAACAAAAAACCACATTTAGGTTTTTCATTTTGTAGAAAAGTAACAGTAGTATGAGTACAGAAAAAGTGGTTACTTGCCTATCATCATGTGAGCTAACTGCATTCTCCCAGGGATTAATCACGTGACAGAATGCGGAAATTCCAGTTTAAGGGTCATTCCTTTTTTTTTTTTTTTTTTTTTTTTTTGAGACGGAGTCTCACTCTGTCGCCCAGGCTGAAGTGCAGTGGCGCAATCTCGGCTCACTGCAAGCTCCGCCTCCCGGGTTCACGCCATTCTCCTGCCTCAGCCTCTCCGAGTAGCTAGGACTACAGGCGCCTGCCACCACGCCCGGCTAATTTTTTGTATTTTTAGTAGAGACGGGGTTTCACCGTGGTCTCGATCTCCTGACCTCGTGATCCGCCCGCCTCGGCCTCCCAAAGTGCTGGGATTACAAGCGTGAGCCACCGCGACCGGCAAGGGTCATTCCTTTAGGTCTTGGCAGCATTTCAGCTTATGGTTTCATGTCCTAATTTTTTTTTTTTTTTTTTTTTTTTTGAGACAGAGTCTCACTCTGTCACCCAGGCTGGAATGCAGTGGCACAATCTCGGCTCACTGCAGCCTACGCCTCTGGGTTCAAGTGATTCTCCTACCTCAGGCTTCAGAGCAGCTGGGATTACAGGTATGCGCCACCATACCTGGCTCATTTTTGTATTTTTAGTAGAGATGGGGTTTCACCATGTTGGCCAGGCTGGTCTTGAAACTCCTGACCTCAGGTGATCCGACCACCTCAGCCTTACCCAAAGTGCTGGGATTACAGGCATGAGCCACCACACTCAGACTTAAGTGTTAGTAGGTAATATTAATAGAAATGGAAGTTCTGAGGTAATTCTTAGATACACTGGTTTATGGAAAGACAAACTTTCTACACCACAGTGCATGCCAATCCCTTGAGACGCTAATCATGTGGTTTTTGTTTAGAGCAGAAGATTGCTTCATTGGCTTGTCTAAGAACACAAACCATGTTTCAATTATCAAGTACAGTGGTCATATAACCTATAGCAAAATCATTCTGCATTGTGTTTTATTTCATTATCAAAACTTAAAATTGCATAGGGGAAATGATGTTAATATTTAATAGTGAATTATTCCCTTTGTGGACAAAAGGGATATGAGCATGCGGATCACAATGAATGATCACGCTGATACTACAGACACAACGAATGATCACGGTGACACTACAGACACAACGAATGATCACGCTGACACTACAGACACAACAAATGATCACGCTGACACTACAGACCTTTGTCTGACAATGCATAATGCATGATGCTCCTTAATTCGGAAAAGTAATTTTTATAGGGCTGGAAGTGAGTTTAGGTAGTTATCATCTGCAATCCTGATTTCCAAAAGGTTTTTAAAACGTAGTTTTTAGAATTGATGGCATCATGTGCACATAATTCATCCCATTTGCAAAACTGTATATAAAGCTTAGAAAAATTACAAGCATAAACATAGATCAACATTCCTTTTCTTTCATTTGTCTAGAATATAGTGAACCAGAAGAATGAATTGACTCTGCCAGAAAAATGACTATTGCACAATTATTTTAAAAGAATCTTAGAGTTTGCTGATATACTCAGAAATTTTCCATTTACCCTAATGAGTGAAACTCATCTTGTTTTCAATCATCTTTTAAAAATTCTGATTCCCTACAATATCTATGTCATTTTGAAAAACTATATTCTTTTACAAATACAATTCCTTCTCAAAATACATTAGAGATTGCTAAATATTTTGGTATAAACATCAAAAATTAACTCTTTTTTTTTTGAGACTGGGTCTCACTCTATTGCCCAGGCTGGAGTGCAATGGCATGATCTCGGCTCACTGCAATCTCCGCCTCCCGGGTTCATGAGATTCTCCCGTTTCAGCCTCCCAAGTAGCTAGGATTACAGGCGCATGCCACCATGCCCAGCTAATTTTTGTATCTGTAGTAGAGATGAGGTTTCACCATGCTGGCCAGGCTGGTTTCGAGCTCCTGACCGCAAATGATCCACCTGTCTCGGCCTCTCAAAGTGCTGGGATTACAGGCGTGAGCCACTGTGCCCGGCAAAAATTAACTTTTAATTTAAAACATTTTCTTCGTATCTCTCTTTTAAAATTTTTCTTGATATCTAGAGATTTCGCTCATGTTCCACAAAATGGGAGGGAGTAGGATCTGAATAAAAACTAGTTTTATTTCCTAATCATTAATCTCTTTATCTAGTTTTATTACTTTTCTCTTAATATTGGTATATTTGTTTTCCTTTCTTCTAGCCTCATATATTAACATTGTTTCTATCCACAGACTTATAGTCTAGCCTTTAACAGGCACTTCATATGTGCTATACAGAGATGAATACAATGACATCTTTTTGTTTCAATCCTTGTTTCCTGAATTAAAGGGATTATATTTTCAAATTAATGGATCAATGTAGCACCCATCAAATTACTAATGCAAAATGGAATTGTTCAATGGAGAGCTGACAGTTACCTCTTTAAGCAAGCTTTACAGTGTAGCATAATCATGTAAAAACCTGATATGCTTTCAGAAGTCTGCAGCATCATTCATGAGATGTTCTTGACAAAAATCTCAACCTAATCTCAACCTAATGAATTTTCTAGACATAATTTCCAATTTATAGGAAACACGAGGGACACAGCAACAAGTTAAATCATACTGTGAAGCAGAAATCAAGAATGTGGGACACTCTTTGGGTACTTAAAAAAGAAAAATTCAGGCTGGGTGCGGTGGCTCACGCCCGTAATCCCAGCACTTTGGGAGGCCAAGGCGGGTGGATCACAAGGCCAAGAGATCCAGACCATCTTGGCCAACATGATGAAATCCTGTCTCTACTAAAAATACAAAAACTAGCTGGGTGTGGTGGCATGCGCCTGTAGTCCCAGCTACTCGGAGAGGCTGAGGCAGAATTGCTTGAATCCGGGAGGCAGAGCTTGCAGTAAGCCAAGATCGCACCACTGCACTCCAGCCTAGTGACAGAGCAAGATTCTGTCTCAAAAAAAAAAAAAAAGAAAAAGAAAAATTCAAAAGCATGAAAAAGTGGGGATATTATCCTAGAGAAAAAGAATAAATTAAAAAAAAAAATCCCAAATGTAATGAATTAACCAAGAGTGGATACTGATTAGAAAATAAGTAGTTATAAAAAATCTTTGGGCACATATTTGAAGACACTATAGAAATTCTTAAGTTTTTCCAGTATGATTATAGTATCACAGTTATCCAGGAAATTTGCATATATTTAAAGGCAAAGTGCCATGATATCTATAACTTACTCTCAAATGATACAGAAATAACCCATACATAAGCAGATAAAAAGAGCTGACGTAAGATAAAGCAAATAACATGAATGTAAACATATATGGTGGGTTACTAAACAATTCTTTCAATTTTTCTGTATGTTAAATTAAAATGTACATTTCAAATTTAGGGAAAACCTCCAAGAGAACAATTTACTTCTTGATAGCCCATTATTAATTCCTACTTTAATTGTGAACAGAGAATATGAATTGTTGGGTATTATCAAAATCTTGGCCAGCCACAGTTGCTCACGCCTATAATCCCAGCAATTTGAGAAGCCAAGGCAGGAGGATTGCTTGAGGCCAGGGGTTTGAGACCAGCCTAGGCAACATAGTGAGACCCCATCTCCACAAAAAATGAAAAAAGCAAAACAAAACAAGATATGCAAAATCTCTCTCTTTTTTTTTTTTTGAGACGGAGTCTTGCTCTGTCACTCAAGCTGGAGTGTAACAGTGTGATCTCGGCTCACTGCAACCTCCGCCTCCTGGGTTCAAGCCATTCTCGTGTCTCAGCCCTCCGAGTAGCTGGGATTACAGGTGTGTGCCACCACGCCTGGCTAATTTTTGTATTTTTAGTAGAGATGGGTTTTTGCCATGTTGCCCAGGATGGTCTTGAACTCCTGACCTCAGGTGATCTGCCCGCCTTGGCTTCCTAAAGTGCTGGGATTAGAGGTGTGAGCCACTGCCCCTGACCAAAATCTTTAGACACACTAAAATCATATTCTTAATTTCCAAAATTATGTAAAATTTAGTAATAGATGAGTGGCTTTAAGAAGCTGTTCTAATTATGCTATTAGAATCTTTCATAAAAATTATCAGCAACACAAATAATGACGATATCTATAATAGCTCATATTTATTTATTTATTTATTTTAAGACGGAGTCTTGCTCTGTCACCCAGGCTGGAGTGCAGTGGCACGATCTCGGCTCACTGCAACCTCCGCCTCCCAGGTTCAAGTGATTCTCCTGCCTCCGCCTTTCTGAGTAGCTGGGACCACAGGTGCGTGTCACCATGCCCGGCTAATTTTTTGTATTTTTTGTAGAGATGGGGTTTCACCATGTTAGCCAGATGGTCTTGATCTCCTGACATATGATCCACCCTCCTCGGCCTCCCAAACTGCTGAGATTACAGGCGTAAGCCACTGTGCCCGGCCAAAAGCTCATATTTATTGAGCATAACGCTATATGCCAAACAGTCTTCCCAGGTTTTGACAAGTATAATTTGGGCCACATCTGCATAATAGGACTCTTATGTACCTTTTTTCTTTTTAGACGGGGCCTAAAAAAGCCAGGCTGGTGTGCAGTGGCTATTCATAGGCACCATCACAGAGCACTGCAGCCTTACACTCTAGCCTCAAGTGATCCTCCCGCCTCAGTCTCCCGAGTAGCTGGGACTACAGGTGTGCGCCACCATGCCTGGGTTTCATGTAGGCTCTTGATTATACTTTGCAAATAATTCCCATAGATGATAAATATCTTGGCCAATGACACACAGGGAGTTATGTGGCAGTGATGACAGGTAAGGCATGTGCTGTGGCTAAAAGCACTATTGCGTATGTGACATTAACAAGTTAGTTTATTAGTACTAATTTTTGAGACTTCAACAATTATTGAGTGGTGTTAGGTGTGGTGATTTAAAAATAAAAATATGTCTGCAAATGTTTTGACATTTCTCTCTTTAAAAGGTGAAAGTGGGCTGGGCACAGTGGTTCACGCCTACAATCTCAGCACTTTGGGAACACTGTGGGAAGACTGCTTGAGCCTAGGAGTTTGAGACAAGCCTGGGCAAGTTGGTGAGACCCCCATCTCTACAAAAGATTTAAAAATTAGCTGGGCATGACGACGCACACCTGTAGTCCCAGCTACTCGGGAAGCTGAAGCAGGAGGATCACTGAAGCCCAGGAGGTTGAGGCTGAAGTGAGCCATATGCACTCCACTAGATGACAGTGAAAGATCCTGCCTTCAAAAAAAAAAAAAAAGAGGTGAAACTTAATTCCTCTCTTATTGAATGTAGGCCAGACTTAGTGATTTTCTGGGAACAAATAGAATGTGGCAGAACTAACTTCCAAAGAGAGATTATAAAAAGGATCACATCTGACTGTCACATCGCAAGCACACTCATGCAGCTTATGGACAAGGCCCCTTGGGAGAAGAAGCAACTTGCCAGTATAAACTTATCAGCCACAGAACTAAGCCATTTGAAAGCATATCCTCCAGCTGAGTCAAGCCTTTAGATAAGCACAACCTCTTGAGACACTTGGAGCTAGAACTGCCTAGCTTAGCTGCTCCCAAATTTCTGACTCACAGAAACTGTGAGAAAAATACACATTTATTGGCATTTTAAGCCACTAATTCTTCGGGTTCTTTGGAATGTGGCATGAGATAACAGATTTTGGTACCTAGACAAGGCATGCTATTGAAACAAAAAGGTACAAATGTCAGAGGGGCATTGGGACCACAGATTAGGTGGAAATTGGAAGGGCCTGGACAATATTATTAGCAGAAACCTGGATTTTTTTTTTTTTTTTTTTTGAGACGGAGTCTCGCTCTGTCGCCTAGGCTGGAGTGCAGTGGCGCAATCTCGGCTCACTGCAAGCTCCGCCTCCCGGGTTCACACCATTCTCCTGCCTCAGCCTCTCCGAGTAGCTGGGACTACAGGCGACCACCACCACGCCCAGCTAATTTTTTTGTATTTTTAGTAGAGACGGGGTTTCACCATGGTCTCGATCTCCTGACCTCGTGATCCGCCCGCCTCAGCCTCCCAAAGTGCTGGGATTACAAGCGTGAGCCACCACGCCCGGCCATGAAACCTGGATATTTTTGAAGAGGCTCCAAGTGAGGGCTTAAAGAAAACTGAAAAATGTTACTGGAGACTGGAGAAAGGGATTCTTGTTATGTAATAGCAGAAAGCAACATTGCTGCAGGTGGTAACTGTGAAAAGTACAAAATAATACCTACAGAACTGTGTAACAGGGCCAGGCTCCCGCTATAATCCCAGCACTTTGGGAGGTCAAGGTAGGAGGATCAAGAGTTTGAGACCAGCTCAGGCAACATAGGGAGACCTCATCTCTACCAGAAAAAAAAAAAAAAAAAAAAAAAAAGAATTAGCTAGGTGTAGTTGTGCATACACTTGTAGTCCTAGCTACTCCTGAGGCTGAGACGGGCGGATCACTTGAGCCCAGGAGGTCAAGGTTGTAGTGAGCTATGATCACACCACTGCACTCCAACTTGGGTGACAAAGCAAGATTGTGTCTTTAAGAAACAAAAACAAACAACCAACAGCAACAAAAAAAGTGGGTAATTTAGCTTAGGAGACTTCCAAGCAGAATGTTGAAGGTGTCTTGCTTCTTGTTGCTTAAGCGCAAGAAGTGACATAAGCTAGAACAAGATTGTTAAACAGAACTGAACCAGGACTTGCTTTTGGAAACTCCCAGCCTCTCCAGAAAGCAAATGATGCTAAACTTCAGAAATGGTCTCTGGACAAAGATAATCCAGAGCGCTGTTAGGGAAACATAGTATGTAGGTAACCTTAGGGTATGTGTTCATCTTAATCCTCTGAAAAGCAAAAAACAAGATCAGATCAGAAGGAAGGAGGGGCTATGAATGAAAAAGAGGTCCAGGAAAGGCAGTGAAAGCCTTCAGGCCATGGTACAAGACGGATGACTCTGAAGGAGAGGGATGAAGCAAGATTGGTAGAAAAACTATGAAAACGCAGGGCAGTATGCAGACAGATTAAGCCTGGCTGATTCACAGTTCCCCAGCTGAAGGGTCTGGGTTTCATAAGAATTGACTAGCATGAATACTTCTGTTATGCTCAGAAAAGGGGCTGGGGGCAGCCCATGGGAAGCATGGCCTCAACATTAACACAATGATTATTTCAGAGAGGGAGCACAGTGGGCACTTCACAGCAGGTTATCTGTTCTCCAAAGAACAGATAGAGCATGACTACTGAAAACCCTTGGTTAAGACTCCAGCAATATCTAATGTGACAATTATGAGAATCACCATTCAATGAAACTTCTATAAAAGGTTCTGTCAGCAGCCTCTGCAGAAGCCCTAGGTAGAGGAGGCCGGATTTGCACGAGAGTGAATGAATAAGTGAGCATGAGCACCAGGGAAAGGCAATCCTGAAGATTCTGTTCATTAGAAGCAAGTGACTAGGTTCAGCTCACATGCAAAGGGAGGGGAATTGGACTTCAGGTTTTTTTACTTGTTGTTTTTGTTTTTGAGACGGAGTCTCATGCTATTGCCCAGGCTGGAGTGCAGAGGCACGATCTCAGCTCACTGCAGCCTCCGCCTCCCAAGTTCAAGCGATTCTCCTGCCTCAGCCTCCCTAGTAGCTGGGACTACAGGCATGAGCCATCATGCCTGACTAGGTCTCGGTCTCCCAAAGTGCTGGGATTACAGGCGTGAGTCACCGTGCCTGGCCAGACTTCAAGTTTGAAGGGTAGAGTTTCAAAGAATTTGAGGGCATATTTTTAAAACACCATGACTGGCACTCTGAGTACAAATTGCTTATATTTCTACATTATGCAAAATATGCTCAAGAAGCCACCCAAATTGCTTGAGCCCAGAAGTTGAAAGCTGCAGTGAGATATGATCATGCCTCTGCACTCCAGCCTGGGTGATACAGCAAGACCCTGTCTCAAAAAACAAAAACAAACAAACAAACAAACAAAAACAGCTCCAAAGTCACAGCTTTCTCCTGGCACTCTCACTGTCTAAGCCAGCAAGCCAGTGTGAGCGAGCCACCTGGAAAACAGATCCTTCAGCCCCAACAAGCCTTCGGAAGACCGCAAGCTCATGGAAAAACCAATTCAAAAGCACTCAGTTAAGCCTCTTCCGAATTTCTGACCCTCAGAACCTATGAGTGATAGTTATTGTTGTGGTAAGACATTAAGACTTGGGGTAATTTGTAATACAGCCACTGAAATCTAGTATGAAAGGCTTTTGGTCACCCTTTTAATTAATAAGTTTTTTTTTTTTTTTTTTTGAGACGGAGTCTCGCTCTGTTGCCCAGGCTGGAGTGCAGTGGCGCCATCTCTGCTCACTGCAAGCTCTGCCTCCTGGGTTCACGCTATTCTCCTGCCTCAGCCTCCCAAGTAGCTGGGATTATAGGCGCCTGCCACCACACCTAGCTAATTTTTTGTATTTTTAATAGAGATGGGGTTTCATTGTGTTAGCCAGGATGGTCTCGATTTCCTGACCTTGTGATCCACCCGCCTCGGCTTCCCAAAGTGCTGGGATTACAGGCCTGAGCGACCGCGCCCGGCCTTAATTACTAAGTCTTTTTTAAAAAAATCCATGCTATGGATGCTGCAGGCGTGAAGAAACTGGGATTCCTTTTTTTTTTTTTTTTCTTAATTTACCATTGAATAGTCAGATATTCCATTAAAACAGGACTGACATTGAATGCTTTCTAATGTGGCAAGAACTGCATTTTGAACTCTCTCAATTGCTAAAGCCATACCTATAAGACTAACATTCCATCATTTCTCACCAGCGTGGACTGTCTGATGATGAATGGCACACTCGCACTCTTTACGGTCTTACACTTTTATGCTCCTATGAATTCCCTGATGGGCTTTAAGGGCTGAACCATATCTGAAGGTTTTCCCACACTGCTTACACACATAGGGTTTCTCACCAGTATGAATTCTCTCATGTTGAACAAGGTTTGAAGCACGACTGAAGGCCTTCCCACATTCTTTACATTCATAAGGTTTTCCACCAGTATGAATTTTCTGATGTTGGGTAAGGTAGCCATACATTTTAAAAGCCTTTCCACATTCTTTACATTCATAGGGTTTTTTATCAGCATGAATGCTCTGATGTGCAGTAAGGTGTGAACTACGTCTAAAGGTCTTCCCACATTCCTTACATTCAAAAGGTTTCTCATCAGTATGAATACTTTGATGTAGAGTAAGATTTCTATAGAAAGTAAAGGTTTTTCTACATACCTTACATTCATAGGGTTTCACACCAGTATGAATTTTCTGATGTTGATTAAGATATCCATGCAAGCTAAAAGTCTTTCCGCATTCCTTACATTTATAGGGTTTCTCACCAGTATGAGTTTTCTGATGTTGAATAAGGTTTGAGCCAGTACTATAGGCCTTCCCACATTCCTGACATTCAAAAAGTTTCTTACCAGTGTGAATATTCTGATGTCGAGTAAGATTTCTATACAAAGTAAAGGTTTTTTTACACTCCTTACATTCAAAGCGTTTCATGCCAGTATGAATTTTCTGATGTTGTTTAAGGTAGCCATACAAGCTAAAGGCCTTTCCGCATTCCTTGCATTCATAGGGTTTCTCGCCAGTATGAGTTTTCTGATGTTGAAAGAGTTTTGAACCAGTAGTATAGGTCTTCCCACATTGCTTGCATTCAAAAAGTTTCTCACCGGTATGAATATTCTGATGCCGAGTAAGATTTCTATACAAAGTAAAGGTTTTCTTACACTCCTTACACTTATAGGGTTTTCCACCTTTATGAATTCTCTGATGTAGAAGAAAGTACGAGGCAGTGGTATAGCCCTTCCCACATTCTTTACACTCATATGGCTTTTTACCAGTGTGAACACTCTGATGTATGGTAAGTTGGTGACCTCTTCTAAAGGCTTTTCCACATTTCTCACACACGTATGGCTTCTCATCAGTATGAATCTGCCCATGTTCAACAAGATTTGAGCGCCTACTAAAAGTCTTCCCACATTCCTTACATTTATATGGTTTTTCGCCAGTATGAACTCTCTGATGAATTCTAAGGTGTCCACCTTGACTAAAGGCCTTCCCACACTCCTGACATTCATAAGGCTTCCCACCAGTGTGAATTCTCTCATGTTGAGCAATGTGTGAGGCATATATAAAGGCCTTCCCACACCGCCTACATTCATAGGTTTTCTCACCAGTATGAAATCTCTGATGCACAGTCAGCTGATAACCACTTCTAAAGTTCTTCCCACATTCTGTACATTCATAGGGTTTCTCACCAGTATGAAATCTTTGATGTAGAGTAAGTTGATAGCCACTACGAAAGTTCTTCCCACACTCTTTGCATTCATAGGGTCTCTCAATAATATGAAACCTGTGATGTAGAATAAGTTGATAACCACTACTAAATTTCTTCTGACATTTCTTACATTCATAGAGTTTCTCTCTCTTATATATGCTCTGAAGTTGTGTAGAGGATATATCTGTTTCATAAGTGGGTACTTCTATGTAGCTGATTATCTCACACTGTAAATCCAAATCTGAAACAAAAGAGGACAACAAAAAAATTTGTATTTCTATACCAGAGAACAAGAAACTTTATGCAACAAAGAAAAACCAACATTCATAATAAGTGAATGGCATACAGAATTCAAAAATATGGTTACAAAATTTGAAAAAGGCCAAGAAGAGTTCAGAGATGTATGAGAGTTTACGTAAGATAGTGAAATTACTGATTGAGGACATAGGTAACATTTAGGTGGGGCCAGAATCTTTGACAAGCTTGTTCCAAATCTGCTATATTGGCACCGTCAAAGACCAAGTGAATTAAAACTGAGAGGAGAAAAACCTTGACTTCTTCATTTTGAACCTACCACTGATTTAGATGCAGATCAGTGTTTAAGAATACATCCTTTAAGTTCCTCGAGTGATTTTTCATTGTTCTTAGAATAAAATACAAATCCCTTTCCAAGGACTGCTGCTTACCTAGGAGGCCTCATGTCAAAACATCAACTCTTTGCTTCCTATTCTCTATCATAGTCCCTCTCTTCAACACCTAGAATATTGTACAGTTGCCCCTTGGTATCCGTGGAGGATCAGTTCCAGGACTTCCTGCAGATACCAAAACCCAACCCAGATACCGACGCCTTAAGTCCCTGATATAAAATGGCATAGTATTTGCACATAACCTATACACATCTTCCTGTATACTTTAAATCATCTCTGGATTACTTACGATACCCAATACAATGTAAATGCTAGGTGAATAGCTGTTCTACAGTTGCTTTGAAAATAATGACAAGAAAAAAGTCTGTATGTGGTCAGTACACTCACAATTTAAAAATATATGTTTGATCTGAAGATGGTTGAATCCATGAGTGCAGAACCCATAGATACAAAGGGCCAACTGTACAACTTCCCCCAACACTTAATGCTTTCCACAGACTGTTTAACTGCTCAAGAGTCCTTGGACTTAGACATTTTGTAGGCTGAATCCTTCTCATCCTTTATGTTTCAGGGTAAATGTTCTTTCTTTAGAAAGGCAGTACCTGCTAACTCTGTCTGTCTCTCTATATCTGTCTGTCTGTCTATCTATCTATCCATCCATCTAGCTATCAATCAACCATCAAGACAGAGTCTTGCTCTGTCACTCAGGCTGAAGTACAATAGCCCAATCATAGTTCACTGCAGCCTTGTACTCTTCCGGCTCAAGCAATTTTCCCACCTCAGCCTCTCAAGTAACTGGGACTACAGATGCACAACACCACACCTGGCTAATTTTAAAATTATGTGTAGAGACAGGGTCTCATTGTGTTGCTTATCCACCATGATCAAGTTGGCTTCATCCCTGGGATGCGAGGCTGGTTCAACATATGCAAATCGATAAATGTAATCTATTACATAAACTGAACCAAAGACAAAAACCACATGATTATCTCAATAGAAACAGAAAAGGCCTTTGATAAAATTCAACATCCCTTCATGTTAAAAACTCTCAAAAAACTAGGTATTGATGGAATATATCTCAAAATAATAAGAGCTATTTATGACAAACCCACAGCCAATATCATATTGAATGGGCAAAAGCTGGAAGCATTCCCTTTGAAAACCAGTACAAGACAAGGATGCCCTCTCTCACCACTCCTATTCAACACGGTATTGGAAGTTCTGGCCAGGGCAATCAAGCAAGAGAAAGAAATAAAAGTATTCAAATAGGAAGAGAGGAAGTCAAGTTGTCTCTGTTTGCAGATGACATGATTTTATATTTAGAAAACCCCATCATCTCAGGCCAAAAACTCCTTAAACTGATAAGCAACTTCAGCCAAGTCTCAGGGTACAAAATCAATGTGAAAAAATCACAAGCATTCCTTTACACCAACAATAGACAAGCAGAGAGCCAAATCATGAATGAACTCCCATTCACAATCACTACAAAGAGAATGAAATACGTAGGAATACAGCTAACAAGGGATGTGAAGGACCTCTTCAAGGAGAACTATAAACCACTGCTCAAGGAAATAAGAGAGGACACAAATAAATGGAAAAAGATTCCATCCTCATGGATAGGAAGAATCAATATCATGAAAATGGCCATACTACCCAAAGTAAATTATAGATTCAATGCTATTCTCATCAAATTACCATTGACATTCTTCACAGAATTAGAAAAAAACTGTTTTAAATTTTATATGGAATCAAAGAAGATCCCGTACAGCCAAGACAATCCTAAGCAAAAAGAACAAAGATGGAGGCATCATGCTACCTGACTTCAAACTATACTACAAGGCTACAGTGACCAAAACAGCATGGTACTGGTACCAAAACAGACATATAGACCAATGGAGCAGAAAAGAGACCCCAGAAATAACACCACACATCTACAACCATCTGATCTTCAACAAACCTGCCACAAACAAGCAATGGGGAATGGATCTCCTACTCAGTAAATGGTGCTGGGAAAACTGGGTAGCCTTATGCAGAAAACTAAAACTAGACCCCTTCCTTACACCTTATGCAACAATCAACTCAAGATGGATTAAAGACTTCACTGTAAAACCCCAAACCATAAAAACCCTAGAAGAAAACCTAGGCAATGCCATTCAGGACATAGGCATGGGCAAAGACTTCATGACAAAAATGACAAAAGCCATTTCAACAAAAGCCAAAATTGACAAATGGGATCTAATTAAACCAAAGACCTTCTGCACAGGAAAAGAAACTATCATCAGAGTGAACAGGCAACCTACAGAATGGGAGAAACCTACCCATCTGACAAAGGTCTAACATCCAGAATTTACAAGGAACTTAAACAAATTTACAAGTAAAAACCAAACAACACATCAAAAAGTGGGCAAGGGGTATGAACAGACACTTCTCAAAAGAAGACATTTGGCTGGGTGCGGTGGCTCATGCCTGTAATCCCAGCACTTTAGGAGGCCAAGGTGGGTGGATCATGAGGTCAGGAGTTCAAGACCAGCCTGGCCAACATGGTGAAACCCCGTCTCTACTAAAAATACAAAAAAAATTAGCCAGGGATGGTGGCAGGTGCCTGTAATCCCAGCTACTCGGGAGGCTGAGGCAGGAGAATCACTTGAACCCAGGAGGCAGAGGTTGCAGTGAGCCGAGATCAAGCCACTGCAACCTCTGCCTCCTGGGTGACAGAGTGAGAATCCATCTCAAAAAAAAAAAAAAAAAAAAAAGAAGAAGACATTTATGAGGCCAACAAACATATGAAGAAAAGCTCAACAACATCATCGGAGGTCATCAGAGAAATGCAAACCAAAACCACAATGAAATACCATCTCACACCAGTTAGAATGGTGATTATTAAAAAGTCAGGAAACAATAGACGCTGGTGAGGCTGTGGAGAAATAGGAATACTTTTATACTGCTGATGGGAATGTAAATTAGTTCAACCACTGTGGAAGACAGTATGGCAATTCCTCAAGGATCTAGAACCAGAAATACATTTGACCCAGCAATCCCATTACTGGGTATATACCCAAAAAAATATACTACTATCATTCTACTAGAAAGACACATGTGCATGTATGTTTACTGCAGCACTATTTACAATAGCAAAGACTTGGAGCCAACCCAAATGCCCATCGATGATAGACTGGATAAAGAAAATGTGGTACATATACACCATGGAATACTATGCAGCCATAAAAAGAAATGAGATCATGTCCTTTGCAGGGACATGCATGAAGCTGGAGGCCATCATTCTCAGCAAACTAACACAGGAACAGAAAACCAAATACTGCATGTTCTCACTTATAAGTGGGAGTTGAACAATGAGAACACACGGACACAGAGAGGGGAATAACATACACCAGGGCCTGTTGGGGGCTGGGAGGTGAGGGGAGGGAACTTGGAGGACAGGTCAAAAGATGCAGCAAACCACCATGGCACACGTATACCTATGTAACAAACCTGCATGTTCTGCACATGTATCCATGTATCCCATTTTTTTTTTAGAAGAAAGGAAAAAAAAAAGACTAGTGATGTCACACAGATATACCAAAAAGGTATGAAAAGGTTTATAACTCTCATCATGAGGCTTTCTAGAGAGCAGAGCAGCTCCCAAGCAGGTCATAAAACAACTTGAGAGATTAAGAAAAGGAGGCTGGCTTGGAGTTTGCATGGTGGTTAGGGCGTGGTGCTGGGCTGGGTGTTCCTGCTCATGGCATGGGGTTCACATGGTTTGATTGCAAAGGAGGGAGCACCTAGGTTTTTTATCAGCTGGCCCAGAAGTAGACAGAAGGGGAAAAAAAAGAGGAGTCATCAGCAGTTAAACATCAAAAACAGAGTCAGAGACTGGAGTCGTGGCTCACGCCTATAATCCCAGCACTTTGGGAAGCCGAGGCAGGAGGATCACTCAAGCCCAGGAGTTCAAGACCAGCCTGGGCAACACAATAAGACTTCTTCTTTACAAAAAAAAAAAAAAAAAATTAAAAACTTGGCTGGGCATGGTGGCATGCACTTGTGGTCCCAGATATTCGGGAGGGCAAGGTGGGAGAATTGCTAGAGCCCAGGCGACCAAAGCTGCAGTGAGCTGTGTTCACGCCACTGCACTCCAGCCCAGGCAACAGAGCAAGACCCTATCTCAAAAAAAAAAAAAGAAAAAAAAAAAAAAAAAAAAAAAAAAAAGAAAACACTTTTTTTTTTTTTTTTTGAGATGGTGTCTCGCTCTGTCTCCTAGGCTGGAGTGCAGTGGCGCGATCTCGGCTCACTCCAAGCTCCGCCTCCCAGGTTCATGCCATTCTCCTGCCTCAGCCTCCCGAGTAGCTGGGACTATAGGCACCTGCCACCACGCCTGGCTAATTTTTTGTATTTTTAGTAGAGACGGGGTTCACCATGTTACCCAGGATGGTCTTGATCTCCTGACCTCGTGATGTGCCCGCCTTGGCCTCCCAAAGTGCTGGGATTACAGGTGTGAGCCACCGTGCCCGGCCAGGAAATACTTAAAGAAAAAAAATGCTCTGTCACTCAGGCTGGAGTGCAGTGGCATGATCTTGGCTCACCTGCAACCTTTGCCTCTCAGGTTCAAGCGATTCTTGTGCCTCAGCTTCCCGAGTAGCTGGGGCCACAGGCGCCCATTACCATGCCTGGCTAATTTTTTTGTATTTTTGGTAGAGATGAGGTTTCACCATGTTGGCCAGGCTGGTCTCGAACTCCTGGCGCCAAGTGTTCGCCTCTGTCTGCCTCAGCCTCCCAAAGTGTTAGGATTACAGACATGAGCCACTGCATCCAGCCACGACTTTAATTTTTTTGGGGGGTGGGGGTGGTAGGATGGAGTCTGGCTCTGTTGCCCAGGCTGGAGTGCAATGACACGATCTCAGCTCTGCAACCTCTGCCTCCTGGGTTCAAGGGATTCTACTGCCTCAGCCTCTGGAGTAGCTGGGATTATAAGTGCTTGCCACTACGCCCAGCTAATTTTTGTATTTTTAGTAGAGACAGGGTTTCACCATGTTGGACAGGCTTATCTCAAACTCCTGAACTCAAATGATCTGCCCACCTCAGCCTCCCAAAGTGCTGGGATTACAGGCATGAGCCACCACACTCTGCAAGATTTTAATGTTTTGAAAGCAGTTTTAACCATCTCTATTTTCTAATGAACTACAATGTACATAGAGGATTTCTTAATGTTATAAATAATTTATTTATAAGGGTTATAAATAATTCTGTATTTCTCTATTAACATGGTATGAAATAGAGAAAGAAATTATCCAAAGTCTGATTAAGCAAAGACAATCCAAAGTCTGAGTGGAACATATAATCAATAAAGATCCAGAACTTCATAGATACAATTCAAATACTGCAGAGCTCAGTTATCTTCCAGTCACAGATTGTTCCTAAAAACTGACCATATACTGGGCTATAAAGCAAGTTTCAATGTATTTCAAAGGATCAAGATCATATAGAGTATGTAGTCTGACCACAAAAAAAAGTTATGCTAGAAATCAATACTGCAAAGATAACTAGACAACATATATTTGGTAATTATATACTGCTTATAGGTAATTTATATACTGAACAAACAGTGCACTGTGATATGATAAAATAACAAACTTTGGAAAATGATATTTTGACTGAAAATTATAAGGCCAGACACTAAAGGAAGTATATACAAACACTACTCAAGTGAGTAAACTTGATGCTCATGGGGGTACAGGTTAACAACTCAGAAATGTGTTACACGTACACTGGAGTTGAACAGGTACATAAATAAATGGTGGATGGGGAGAGCCAGTTTTCTTGCTGTCAGGGTAAAAAGTTACAGATAAACAAGACAGGAAGATTAGAATACATTTTGTAGTACTGGATGAGAGTCAGAGACATTAGTATGAACTCATGTTTAGCTTCAGATGCATACAAATGGATAGACAGAAAGACAGAAAGACAGAGATATTAAACTCTATGGATAGACAGAAAGACAATTATTAATGTAAGCATACATCGGCGAATGTGCATATATCCATTACCCAGACCTTGTTTTTTTTTGGGGGGGATGGAGTCTTGCTCTGTCACCCAGGCTGGAGTGCAGTGGTGTGATTTCGGCTCACTGCAACCTCTGCCTCCCGAGTTCAAGCGATTATCCTGCCTCAGCCTCCCAAGTATCTGGCATTACGGAAGACCCGCGCCTCCATGCCCAGCTAATTTTTGTATTTTTAGTAGAGACGGGGTTTCACCATATTGGCCAGGCTGGTCTTAAAAACTCCTGACCCTGTGATCCGCCCACCTTGGCCTCCCAAAGTGCTGGGATTACAGGCGTGAGCCACCGTGCCCAGCTGACCTTGGTTTTTAAATCCCATTCTCCACTAAAAGGAACCACACTCCTGGGAGAAACAGCTGATTCCAGGATCACGGGAGGGAGAATACAAAATGAACCTGAAGGTATTACCAGGAAAGAACTCCTCAAAAAACAGAAGGATCAGGGTATTAAATGAACATAGGAACCAACCTAAAAGAGCTATTGATGTCTGAAGTTGAAACGGTATGGGTGGCAAAAGAAATAATGTAATATTTGATTCTACCTTGAAGTATAAAACAAATATACATGAGTCTACACTGATATAAATGAGAAGAAACAAATATGTCTTACAGAAGAATTCTAGATATTAGATATTAAACTCTATGGAATGTAAAGCTTAATTTCCACTCCTATGTACCTGCTCCCAGGGTGGGCTAGACTTAACACGTTGTTTCTAAAGAATAGAGAATGGAAAAGGAAAAATAGTACACTTGGACTGAAGAAACCTGGCAGACACTACTTTAGCCAAATGATAAAGGTTAATATCACCAGTGATGTCATATGGATGTCATGTACCCCTGATGTAATGTGATGAAAAGCATACTTCACCTCTGTTACAGTCTTTCTTTTTTTTTTTTGAGACAGAGTCTCGCTCTGTTGCCCAAGCTGGTCGGCTCACTGCAAACTCTGCCTTCCAGATTCACGCCATTCTCCTGCCTCAGCCTCCCGAGTAGCTGGGACTACAGGCGCCTGACACCACACCCGGCTATTTTTTTGTATTTTTAGTAGAGACAGGGTTTCACCACGTTATCCAGGATGGTCTCGATCTCCTGACCTTGTGATCCACCCGCCTCGGCCTCCCAAAGTGCTGGGATTACAGGCATGAGCCACCACACCTGGCTGTTACAGTCTTTCTAAAAACTACTACTTCCAGCCTAATTACAAAAACAGACTTGGATTGGGAGAACACTACTGGCATGGTCTGTCAAGACAGTCAAAGTCATGAAAAACAAAGAAAAGCAGAAAAAACTGTCACAGAACAGAAGAGACTGGAAGATAAGACAAATACATACAATGTGATACCCCTAACTGGATGCATCTTGGAACAGAAATATGAGCTATATGGAAAAACTGGTGAAATCGCAATAGAGAGTCTCATGTCAGTTTCCTAGTTTTGACAAAGATACTTTATGTAAGATGTTAACAATGGTGGAAAGTGGGAGAGATGTATACAGGAAATCTCTGTATTATCTTTGTAAATCTGTAAATTTTGTAAATCTAAAATTATTCTAAAATTAAAAAGTTATTTAAAAAAAAAGATAATTACCAGTGGTCTTTGCTTGGTTGGTGGAGAAAAGAAAACAAACAAAAACGATCATTACACACTACTTCTGCAATATTCTTGGCAAAAAAATTTTAATCTTACTCTAATCATGAGGGGAAACCATCAAACCTATAAATCTGACATTCCACAAGAAAACTGGAGTAGACACTTCAAAAAAGCCAAACTCAAAGGGGAAAATGTAGTACAGTAACACCAATATAAAAAGCCTAAGACCTGGCTGGGCATGGTGGCTCATGCCTTAATCCCAGCACTTTGGGAGGCCAAGGCGGGCGGATCACAAGGTCAGGAGTTCGAGACCAGCCTGGCCAATATGGTAAAACCCCTTTTCTACTAAAAATACAAAAATTAGCCAGGCGTGGTGGCGGGTGCCTGTAGTCCCAGCTAACTCGGAGGCTGAGGCAGGAGAATCGCTTGAACCCAGGAGGCGGAGGTTGCAGTGAGCCGAGATCACACCACTGCATTCCAGCCTGGGCGACACAGCGAGACTCGGTCTCAAAAAAAAAAAAAAAGCCTAAGACCTAAATGCAATGTATGAATACACAATGAATCCTGGAAACATTTTATAAATGACATTTTTAGAAACAGCATAACAAATGTAAGTATAGACTCTATAGTAGATAAGACTACATTACTATTATAATAATATTGTGACTTTGAAGGAGAATGTCTTTATTCTTAGGAGATGCACATAGTTAAGAGGTGAAATTTAATGACAACTGCTACTTACCATCAAGTGAGTCAAGAAGAAAGGTGCATATATACAGAGAAAAAGTAAGGCAAAATGTTAATAACCAAAGATGAATCTATGTGAAGGGTAATTAACTGTATATATATTATATATTATACATTATACACATACACACACATACGTAGATACACAAATATATATTTTTAAAATATTCACTTGGCTTGATGATTTTTAAAATAAAAAGCTGGGGAAAGGAAGGAAAAAGCAACCCAGAATTTAAGGAGATATTACCTAAATTCCCATATAAAATTATTTTGAACCAAATAACAGTATGTTTGTATCCATTTATATTTGATAGCATGAAAGAAGTAGAAAAAACAATTTATAAAGCAGATGTAAATACATACGAGAAAAGGAGAAAACTTGAAAATTGGTGACCTATATATTCATCACAAGAAGCTGGAAAATGCAACAAAATAAACAAAAATACGATAAAAGTCCAGTAATTTTAAAAAATAGAGTTCACGAATAGCACAGAAGAGCCACAATGGCAAGTACTTTATATCAAACTAATGTTACTGATGCAGTTCTCTCAACACCGATGAAGAAAAAAGTAAATGCTACAACATCCAACCTAGGAGTGCTACCAGGTACCTGAGCTATAGCTCTCCACACTGCACAAACACAATAAGATGGCATTAGGATAAAAACATGTTACTAACTTGCTTGAAATGCATAAAACTCTAAAAAGTAGCCACTGCAAAATCAGCACATAGAAAACTTGGACAATTCTATAAGCATTATGTAATTTGCATAAGTTTTTAAAAAGCACAATGGAAACTGAAGGTTCAAATGTTTTTTTCTGGAGTGTTTCTTCAGACATTCTAAGAGGGGGTAAAAGGGTACATTCCCTCAACACATGTATGAAGTTAATGAAACACTTACATCCAACATTATTTTTTATTTTATTTTATTTTTTTGAGATGGAGTCTCCCTTTGTTGCCCAGGCTGGGGTGCAGTGGCATGATCTCGGCTCACTGCAACCTCCGCCTCCTGGGTTCAAGCAATTCTCCTGCCTCAATCTCCCGAGTAGCTGAGGCTACAGGCCTGCACCACCATGCCTCACTAATTTTTGTACTTTTAGTAGAGACAGGGTTTCACCACGTTAGCCAGGCTGGGTCACAAACTCCTGACCACAAGTGATCCACCTGCCTCGGCCTCCCAAAGTGCTGGGATTACAGGCATGAGCCACTGCGCCCAGCCATCCAACGTTAGGAAGGAAAATGAAAAAAAAAATTGCAATCCAATCCCACTCATGAAACCTAAAGAAAACATTAAAAGTTCAGATATAATTGATAAGAGATAAAATATCAACACATGATGACCAAATTGGAGTCCAGCATGCAAGGTTAGTCAAGTAATAGAATTCAACACAGTGCGGAATAATGGAGGAAAAAAATCGTATGAATTATGTTAATACATGCAGAAGGAATGCTTCCTAAGAACAATTTTAGCAATTGTATAAAAATGCAAACCTCCTCCATGTGAAAGATTATTTATATAAAGTTTTAAAAAACATACCTTAGCCAGATGCGGAGGCTCATGCTTGTAATCCCAGCACTTTGGGACTCTGAGGCAGGTGAATTACAGCAGTGAGCCGAGATCACACTACCGTACTCCAACCCCAGATGACAGAGCAAGACCCAGTCTCAAAAAAAAAAAAAAAGTCAACTGCCTTTTTCTTGTGGAAAATGACAAGCTGAACTAAAATTCATATGTGAATATAGAAGACTCAGAATAGCCAAAACAATCTTGAAAGACAAGAATTCAAGTATCAGTACTCATACTTTGTGACTTCAAAACTTTTTATAATGCTACAGTAAATCAAGCAGTATATAGTACTGTATATAGATAGTATATATACTGTCTATAGTAGTATAGTACAGTATATAGATAGTATACTGTCTATAGTAGTATAGTACAGTATATATACTGTTTATAGTAGTATAGACAGTATATACACTGTATATAGTATATAGTACAGTATAGACACTGTATATAGTATATAGTACAGTATAGACACTGTATATAGTATATAGTACAGCATAGACACTGTATATAGTATATAGTACAGCATAGACACTGTATATAGTATTTAGTACAGCATAGACACTGTATATAGTATATAGTACAGCATAGACACTGTATATAGTATATAGTACAGCATAGACACTGTATATAGTATATAGTACAGCATAGACACTGTATATAGTATATAGTACAGCATAGACACTGTATATAGTATATAGTACAGCATAGACACTGTATATAGTATATAGTACAGCATAGACACTGTATATAGTATATAGTACAGCATAGACACTGTATATAGTATATAGTACAGCATAGACACTGTATATAGTATATAGTACAGCATAGACACTGTATATAGTATATAGTACAGCATAGACACTGTATATAGTATATAGTACAGTATATAAACAGAAAGACTGTGTGTGTATATATATATACATACACTTACATATATCTCAAATTTATGATTAATTCATTATCAAAAAGGGTGCCAACAAAATTCAAAGGAGTCTCTTTAGCAATAGTGCTAGCACAACTGGATATTCACATGCAAAAGAATGAAGCTGGGCATTTACCCTTTATATCACATATGAAAATTAACTCAACGTGGATCAAAGACCTAAATGTAAGAGCTAAAACTACCAACTTAGAGGATAACATAGAAGTAAATCATCATGACCTTGGATTACAAAAGTTTCCTAGATAGTAATATCAAAAGCACAGCAACAAAAGAAATAATAGGATGGAACAGAATATTATTCAGCCATAAAAAAAGAATGAGTATTGATGCCTCCTATTATACTGATGAAACTCAAAAACATTATGCTAAGTGAAAGAAAGTCATTCGCAAAAGGCCACATGTTGCTTGATTCCTTTTTTATATGCAGAATAAGCAAATCTATAGATATCAAAGGAGATTAATGGTTGCCAGAGGCTGAGAGTGAGAAGACACGGAATGACTGGCAATGTGTATGAGGTTTCTTTTCTCTTTTTTTTTTTTTTTTTTTGAGACGGAGTCTTGCTCTGTCCCCCAGGCTGGAGTGCAGTGGCGCATCTCGGCTCACTGCAAGCTCCGCCTCCCGGGTTCACGCCATTCTCCTGCCTCAGCCTCCCGAGTAGCTGGGACTACAGGCGCCCGCCAACACGCCTGGCTAATTTTTTTCAGAGATGGGGATTTTGCTCTGTTCCCTAGGCTGGAGTATAGCGGCATGATCATGGCTCACTGCAGCCTCAACCTTCAGGGCTCAAGCCATCCTCCCATCTCAGCCTCCTGAGTAGCTGGGACAACAGGCACATGCCACCATGCCTGGCTAATTTTTGTACTTTTTGTAGAGATAGGGTCCCACTATGTTGCCCAAGCTGGTCTCAAACCCCTGGGCTCAAGCAATTCTCCTGTCTCAGCATTCCAAAATGCTGGGATTACAAGTATGAGCCATGGCATTTGAACTGTATAATTTTTGTAACTTTTGTCTAAATCTAAAATTATTTCAGGCTGGGTGTGGTAACTCATGTCTGTAATCCTAACACTTTGGGACACTGAAGCGGGAGGATTGCTTGAGCCCAGGAGTTCAAGATCAGCTTGTGCCAAAATGCAAGACCCTGTCTCTACAAAAAATTTTTTAAAAAATCAGCTGGGGTTGGGGCAGGGGGTGTGGCACACACCTGTAGTATATATTTTAGTTATATATTAGTGTACATCTATTCGTGCAAAATTGTTATATTTCACAGTAAAATTTTATGATTATTTTAATTTTTGTGGGTACAATGTAGGTGTATATATTTATGGGGTATATGAGATATTTTGATACAGGCATACAATGTGTAATAATCACTTCAGGGTAAATGGAACATCCATCACCTCAAGTATTTATCCTTTGTGCTACAAAAAATCCAATTATATTCTTTTAGTTATTTTAAAATATATAATTAAATTATCATTGACTATAGTCACTTTGTCGTGCTATCAAATACTAGATCTTATTTATCACAGTAATTTTTTTTAAAGAGAAAACAGTAGCTATAAAAGACAGGCAGAAGAAGTATATTTTTAAATGGAAATATATGGTATTCAAAATAAAAACAAAAAGAACTGGAGATTATTAACATTTTAAGACATTACTCCAGAAAAGTTTCTGGACATTATCGGCACATGAATTATATATTAAAAAGCCACTATGTATACCAAGGAAAACTAACTAGAATGGTCCATTTAAAGCACATACTATTAGAGTTCTATGACTTCAAAAAACAAAAAAATTTTTATAGTTGCCAGGCAAACAGATCAAGTCACTTTGAAGGGAGGAAATACCCAGTGGGCATTAGAGTTACACTTAGCGTTATTTAAACTCAGAAAGTAAAGGAGCAATAGGTATGAATTTCTCAAGAAAAGTAAGATGAATTAAGAATTTGATATCCAAAGTATCTTTCAACTACAAAAATAGCCAATAGTTTAAATATACAAGAACTCTCACAATATATTTCTCATGATCTCATCATGGCAGGCTCTTTGGTCATTATCCACAGCTGGGAAATGGAGAACTGGGAACATACAGTGACCACAATGTCAGATACATAAAAGGGAGTAAAAGATAAAAGTCATGTTCCTAGAAAAGTTGGGAGAATGTCTAAAGAAGTAATTCATGTAAAAATGCTGATTTGGGGACAAACATTCATGAATGTTGTATGGTCAATTTGTATAGTATTCCATGGAAAAGAGTGCCATTTAAAGCTAGCATATCAAATAATTGAAAAGAATGGCCGGGCATGGTGGCTCACGCCTGTAATCCCAGCACTTTGGGAGGCCGAGGTGGGTGGACGAGGTCAGGAATTCAAGACCAGCCTGGCCAATATGGTAAAACTCTGTCTCTACTAAAAATACAAAAATTAGCCGGGTGCAGTGGCAGGTGCCTATAATCCCAGCTACTACGGAGGCTGAGGCAGGAGAATCGCTTGAACCCGGCGGGTAGAGGTTGCAGTGAGCCGAGATCATGCCACTGCACTCCAGCCTGGGTGATAAAGTGAGACTCCATCTCAACAACAACAACAACAAAAAAGATGAAACCAGAAAGCATAATACAAAAAGAATCAAAAATTGTCATACAATAAATGTAAAAATGTGAAAGTCTCTATTAAATGGCTTTTGCTTGCATTCCAGAAAAAAAATCCATTTCTAGATTTCATTAAAAAAAATGACTCTAAAATAGAATGATGAGAAAGGGTACAGAACGCAAAGGTTAAAAAAAGGTATCTTGGCTGGGCACGGTGGCTTACGCCTGTAATCCCAGCACTTTGGGAGGCCGAGGCGGGCGGATCACGAGGTCAGGAGATCGAGACCATCCTGGCTAACATGGTGAAACCCTGTCTCTACTAAAAATACAAAAAAAAAATTAGCCGGGCATGGTGGCGGGCACCTGTAGTCCCAGCTACTCGGGAGGCTGAGGCAGGAGAATGGCATGAACCCAGGAGGCGGAGCTTGCAGTGAGCCGAGATTGCGCCATTGCATTCCAGGCTGGGCGACAGAGCGAGACTCTGTCTCGAAAAAAAAAAAAAAAAGGTATCTTAATCTTGATATCAAAAAATTTGGAATTAGGGGCACAAATTACAAAATAGACCAAATGGCACTCCATAATATTAAACAATGAAATAACAATGAATTTAAAAGTTAGGAACAGCCACACAACATAACACCTACTATCAAATCAATTTTCAAAGAAAAAGAACTAAAAGATTTCTAAAAATAAAAACTAACTAATTAGAGGTAAAGAATGACAGTCTCAAATCAATAGAATAAATCTATTTTATTTATTTTTTTTGAGACGGAGTCTTGCTCTGTCTCCCAGGCTGGAGTGCAGTGGCTCCATCTCAGCTCACTGCAAGCTCTGCCTCCTGGGTTCACGCCATTCCTCTGCCTCAGCCTCCCGAGTAGCTGGGACTACAGGCCCCTGCCACCACGCCCGGATAATTTTTGTATTTTTAGAGGAGACAGGGTTTCACTGTGTTAGCCGGGATGGTCTTGATCTCCTGACCTCGTGATCCACCCGCCTCGGACTCCCAAAGTGCTGGGATTACAGGCGTGAGCCACCGCGCCTGGCCCAATGGAATAAATCTAAATAAGCACTGATGAAATCTAATTACAATGCTTATCTCTGATAATAAAGTTTATTTCAAGTGGACAAAGAATACTTAAAACATTGACCTCAGAGCATTCATGGAAATCTGACCACATAGAGCGCCAACAATTTGGTGAGCTGACATTTCAACAAGTGCGTGAAGAATTAAGAACACAGACTTCAATCTCTAACAAGAACATAGTACCATTGGAAATGTATAGAAGTATCAGAGAAAAATTTCTATTACATGAAGTAAAATAACTATTTTAATTGACCTGAAGCAAGGGGCCAAAATAAACTAAAATTATAACTGTGTAAGCATTATATAACTAGACAGAACAGCAAAATCTGTGCTCAAAGCAAAATCTATGGCCTTAAATACTGAAGAGATCAAAAAAGAATGAAAATGAGTAATTATGACTCACAAATTTCAAAATCAGAAAGAAAATAAATTGATGCAACAGAAGAGGCATTGGTAAAATCAGAGCAAAAATGATTTACTGTATTTAGAAAAATATAAAACAACTGCAAAATGGTTCTTTGCAAAAAAAAAAAGTTAAATGAGGCAATGCAGTAAGAATAAAAGGCAAATTTCCTAATACATGAAATAAAGAATAACATGGGGAAATTAATCACTTTTATAAACCTTGTAAGAAAAGCCCACTACTTGGGCTCAACCCTGTGCTCTTTCCCTCAGGTTAACACACTAACCTATATTATCCCACCACTGACCCTTCAGGGAAGCCTGCAGGGGAAACAGATGTTTGGCTGTCTCCTAATGACTGATACTGTGAAAAGGCTGTTGGCTCCTATCTGCGAAGTGGGAACAGAGTTGTTATATCTCAGTAAACTGATCCTTATTTTACCTAGGATTGATGTTGGCCTACCAACTTCCTTTCTCAGAATAAGAGATCTTTAGATCACTTAATTCAAGGAGAGAAAGTGGGCCTGATGCCACTTAAAGAACTTTAACTGTTGAAGGGGAATTCTGCCATCTCCTTCTTCCCCCAAACCTCTTCATGTTATGCTTTATGAGGCCTGAAAAATATTAAGAATTGTACATACAGTTTCAGAAATAGTAGATTAAGATCATGGGATTAAAGCACAGAACTCCTCAACGGAGGTGCGTAACATTGCAGGCATGGTCACTCAAAAGAGAGCTGCTTTAGATGCAATGCTGATCTAAGGGGGCAGGCTTATGTGCTGTCTTATGGGAAGAATGTTATATCACTAGAGGCCTCTGTGGAATCTTTAATATTACTAATATTAATGACTCAAAAAACAGAGTCACAATACCATTAGGAAACTTGCAGAATGCCCCCACTTATCTAGTTATAATGGCTCTTTGCATTCGGTAAGGAATCTGTTCTTTTGTTTTAATTTGGCCTCTGTTGGCTCCTGATTTAGGAGACTATGAACTGTGATAGCAATTCTTCCCTAAATACGTTTGTTCAAAGGTGTGATCTCCAGAATAATAAAATGCTACTATATCATTTTATATATATATGTATACAATATATAATCTCGTATTATGATAAAATAATAAAATGCTACTATATAGTCATATATATAGCAATGCTACTATATATGTTCCATCGAATGAACCAACAAATTATCTTCCAACAAAACGAATACAAAAATATGAAATGTATGGAGATTAGAATAACCATGAGGGAAAACTTTTAAAAACACAATGATACATCAAACAGTACTGTACATCTGAACTAGTGTTCCCACATAAGTTTATCTTCCATCTCAAGCAGAAGGATGATCAAAAATGGAAAAATGGGGGTTACTAAGAACTGAAACCAACACAATCCCCTCTTAAGGCCAACTGCTTACTCATCAAGGCTCCAAGTATCTCACCTCTCACTGCCTACCACACTAAAGTTAGTATTGTTTTATTATTATTATTATTATTTTTTTTTTTTCTTTTGAGACAGAGTCTCGCTTTGTCACCCAGGCTAGAGTACAGTGGCGTGATCTTGGCTCACTGCAACCTCCACCTCCTGGGTTCAAGCGATTCTCCTGCCTTAACCTCCCGAGTAGCTGGGACTACAGGCACCCGCCACCACGCCCGGCTAATTTTTTGTATTTTGTAGAGATGGGGTTTGACCGTGTTAGCCATGATGGTCTCGATCTCCTAACCTCGTGATCTGCCTGCCTCGGCCTCCCAAAGTGCTGGGATTACAGGCATAAGCCACCGTGCCCAGCCCACACTAAAATTATGTCATAAACTCAGCCCCATCCCAATTAGTTCACTCTGTTTTGCAAAACCAGCCTTAAAAATTACTTTTACACTGTTGGTGGGACTGTAAACTAGTTCAAACATTGTGGAAGACAGTGTGGCGATTCCTCAGGGATCTAGAACTAGAAATACCATTTGACCCAGCCATCCCATTACTGGGTATATACCCAAAGGAATATAAATCATGCTGCTCTAAAGACATATGCACACGTATGTTTACTGCGACACTACTCACAATAGCAAAGACTTGGAACCAACCCAAATGTCCAACAATGATAGACTGGATTAAGAAAATGTGGCACATATACACCATGGAATACTATGCAGCCATAAAAAATGAGGAGTTCATGTCCTTTGTAGGGACATGGATGAAGCTGGAAACCATCATTCTCAGCAAACTATCGCAAGGACAAAAAAACCAAACACCGCATATTCTCACTCATAGGTGGGAATTGAACAATGAGAACACTTGGACACAGGAAGGGGAACATCACACACCACACACCGGGGCCTGTTGTGGGGTGGGGGGAGTGGGGAGGGATAGCATTAGGAGATATATCTAATGTAAATGACGAGTTAATGGGTGTAGCACACCAACATGGCACATGTATACATATGTAACAAACCTGCATGTTGTGCACATGTACCCTAGAACTTAAAGTATAATAAAATATATATATATAAATTACCCAGGCGCTACTTTTCTGGGGAGCACGTTTTTAAAAAAAGAAAGAGGCTGGACACGGTGGCTCACACCTGTAATCCCAGCACTTTGGGAGGCAGGGGCGGGTGGATCACCTGAGGTCAGGTGTTCCAGACCAGCCTGGCCAACATGGTGAAACCCCGTCTCTATTAAAAATACAAAAATTAGGCAGGTGTGGTGGCACACACCTGTAATCCCAGCTACTCGGAGGCTGTGGCAGGAGAATTGCTTGAACCTGGGAGGCGGAGGTTGCAGTGAGCTGAGATCGGGCCACTGCACTCCAGCTTGTGCGACAGAGCAAGACTCCGTCTAAACAAAAGAAAAACAAAAAAGGAAAAAAAAATTACCCAGTCTGGTTCTAAAACCTGGTAAGTAAGTTTCCCGGTTTCTTATTTTAAGATACTACTGTTACTCTTTCAAGAGGTTGTTCTTCCTTTTTTGCAATAAATCTAATAAGCTTAGCTTTGCTAGATGAACAGAAATGTCTGGTAATTCTTGGAAGTCAACAGTATATAGACACCCTAGGAAATAACTTATGAAAAATATTGTTAAATATAAAAAAAAATTTTGAAACATCATAAACATATAACAAGTAAGTCCAACTCAAAATAATACAAAGTACCAGAATAATGAAGATATATCAGGAAGGCTGCTATTTTCAGACAAAAATCAGTTGCTTTCTAATATATCAATAATAACTAATTATAGGCTGATCTATCAATATATCTAATATATCAATAATAACTAATTATAGGCTCACACCTGTATTTTCAGCACTTTGGGAAGCCAAGGCAGGAGGACTGCTTAAGCTCAGGAGTTAGAGACCAGCTGAGCAACCCAGTGAGACCCCCATCTCTAATAAACAAACAAACAAACAAAATAATGAGTCACACAATATATAAGCATACAATTACATATTATAGAATTATATGTTATACAAGTTCTTAATCTCTGACAAGAACATAGCACCATTAGAAATTTATAGCAATACCAGAGAACAATTTCTTTTACATCAAGTAAAAGAACTCTATTTTAATTGACCTGAAGTTTAACTGTAACTCAAAAGTTTATAAACATTTAATAAAATATAAACATAGAGTTAGTTTTAAGGGTTTTTAAAAACTATCATTTTTCAAATGTCTTTTTAAAAATTATAGTTTAGGCCAGGCGCAGTGGCTCATGCCTGTAATCCCAGCACTTTGGGAGGCCGAGGCGGGTGGATCACGAGGTCAGGAGATTGAGACCATCCTAGCTAACCCAGTGAAACCCCGTTTCTACTAAAAATACAAAAAAATTAGCTGGGCGTGGTGGTGGGCGCCTGTAGTCCCAGCTACTTGGGAGGCTGAGGCAGGAGAATGGCGTGAACCCAGGAGGCAGAGCTTGCAGTGAGCCAAGACCGCGCCACTGCACTCCAGCCTGGGCAACACAGCAAGACTCCGTCTCAATAAATAAATAAATAAAAATAAAAATTATAGTTTAAGTTAGAGTGTAAAACTTACATTGTTGGTTTCTTTATCCTAATTTAATAATGGCATATCAACCTTCACTGGTCTTTGTTCATTTTCACTGCAACTGGATAAATGATTATATATTACTGCCACTGTGGCAATTCCTTTAGTATATGTAAAATTTGGACAAGATGAAATGTAGAAAATTACTTTTCTCAGCTTCAGTGATAAGAAATGCAAACTATAAAGACTGACATTGTTCACACACATGATTTGGAGTTTTAAGACTTGTATAAAGCATGTTCTGGTGTTGCAGCTTCAAAAGAACAGGAAAATACTCCAGTGATTGGCCACATTGCCACACATACGTACATACCTGCCAGTTCAATGAGTGAAGAGGGCCTAGCACTAAGAGGGTCCAGGAGCAATTAGCATACCTAAGCCTAGATCTGGATTTCTAAATGGCGTTCCCAGTAAAAGGAACTGGTGCTCCTTACAGAAGTGGCTGGTTCCAGGGCTATGGCAAAGAAAATATAAGATAATCCTAGATTAACAACTTGTAGTGCCAGAAAATAAGAAATGCTCACTAAAGGTGAGCAGGTTGAAGAGGCACAGATGCCAACTTGAAAGAGTTCCCAATGGCCAAAGCAGAAGAAAAATAACTAAGGATAGTATTGTATTATAACTCATGGAATAAAATAAACATCTATGAGTCCATATTGATATAAATAATTGAATAAACAGAGGAAAAAGGGAGTATTCCTTCTTACAGAAGAATTCCAGCTAATGGGCCAGGTGCGGTGGCTCAAGCCTGTAATCCCAGCACTTTGGGAGGCCGTGGTGGGCGGATAACAAGGTAAGGAGTTCGAGACCAGCCTGACCAACATGGTGAAACCCCGTCTCTACTAAAAATACAAAAATTAGCCAGGCGTGGTGGTGCATGCCTGTAATTCCAGCTACTCAGGAGGCTGAGGCAGAAGAATCACTTGAACCTGGGAGGTGGAGTTTGTAGTGAGCTGAGATTGCGCCATTGCACTCCAGCCTGGGCAACAGAGTGAGATTCTGTCTCAAAAAAAAAAAAAAAAAAGTTTCCAGCTAATAAATGTAGGAGGTTAATGCAAAATCATCAGTAGGCAAATGTTGCATTAAAGATGGGTACAAGCAGGCTGGGCGCAGTGGCTCACGCCTGTAATCCCAGCACTTTGGGAGGCTGAGGCAGTTAGATGACCTGAGGTCAGGGGCTCAAGACCAGCCTGGCCAACATGGTGAAAACCCATCTCTACTAAAACTACAAAAATTAGCTGGGGGTGGTGGCACAAGCCTGTAATCCTAGCTACAGCGCCTGTAATCCCAGCTACAGCGCCTGTAATCCCAGCCTGAGCCTGGGAGGCAGAGGTGGCAGTGAGCCAAGATAGCACCACTGAACCTGCACTCTAGCCTGGGTGACAAAGTGAGGCTCTGTCTCAAAAAGAAAAAAAAAAGAACTGGTATAAGCAAAATCTACTGTTGGAAGCTAAAATCTGTGGCGGGGATGGGGGAGTGTAAAAGTTGGAGGAGAAATAGGATATCTGTATTGTTTTCCTGGGACTCACAAAATAATACCACAAAATGAAGTCCGCAAAAGCAACCTCAGAAGCAAAAGTTTTTTCTCAGACCTTCTCTTGCCCTCCTGCCTCGCAGTCCCTTTCTCCTCCTAGGCTAACCATAAAGACTAGAATCCCTCTTCCCCAAGGCAAGTCATGGAAACCAGAACCCCTTGTCCCCAGAGCTACTCATAAAACCTAAAAATATTACTCTAACTTTCCCCTCTCTTTTTGGGTAAAAACTGGCCATAAAAAATTCCCTGGCCTACTTTGACTGTTGGTCATAAGACCCCCATTCCAGAGACAGTCCCCCATTCCAGAAGGAAGGAATACGTGTTCTGAGGCCAAGAAGAACCTAGACAAACAGGCCTCGCTGGGTTTCCCTACTCAGGCTATTAGCATTACATCACACCCTTTTTGTCCAATCCTGTTTCTACATAGCTGTCCATACTTTGTTAAACCTAAGCATAAAAATAGGTAATTTCCCCTGTACCTTTGGATCTTCTTTTTTTTTTTTTTTTTTTTTGAGATGGGGTCTCGCTCTGTCGCCCAGGCTGGAGTGCAGTGGCACAATCTTGGCTCACTGCAAGCTCCGCCTTCCGGGTTCACGCCATTCTCCTGCCTCAGCCTCTCCGAGTAGCTGTGACTACTGGGACTACAGGCGCCCGCCACCACGCCCGGCTAATTTTTTTGTATTTTTAGTAGAGACGGGGTTTCACCGTGGTCTCGATCTCCTGACCTCGTGATCCGCCCGCCTCGGCCTCCCAAAGTGCTGGGATTACAAGCATGAGCCACCGCGCCCGGCCTGGATCTTCTTTCTAAAGCCTCCTGTGTCATGAAAAAGTATGATTAGATCAATTTGTATGCCTTTTCTCCTCAATCTGCCTTTTGTCAGTGATTTTCAGTGAAACTTCAGAAGGTGAAAAAGAAGTTTTTCCTTGGCCCGGACAGATACAAGTATGGACAGCATCTCAAACAGGTTATATCATATTAGCATTGCCTAAGGCACAAATTCTTATTTCACCAAATTATCATATTAGCATTGCCAGCGGAACAAACTATTATTGTCTCCTCATGTGATACAATGGGAAGAATAGAACATCACCTGGGGGCAATTTTTCAAAATATGTTTGGCTTGAATTTAATCATAAGGAAGTGATAATACATTGCAGACTGTAGGACATTCTAAAAAGAAATCAAGTGGACTGGACTTTGCAAAGATGTCAATTTCATGAAGGAAGATGCTCTGAATTTAAAGATATTAAATAGATTTGGTGAGTAAGTATGACAGATGTTCCTTCAGTTGATCCTAGATTTTAAAATTTATAAAAGGACATTATTGGGATAATTGGGAGAAATTTGGATGTGGACTGTGTATTTGATAATATTCTTAGAGTATTGTGAAATCACTTGGGTAATGTGGGCAAAGGGTTAACAATACATTTTTTTTTTTTTTTTTTTTTTTTTTTTTTTTGAGACGGAGTCTCGCTCTTTCACCCAGGCTGGAGTGCAGTGGCGCGATCTCGGCTCACTGCAGGCTCCGCCCCCCGGGGTTCATGCCATTCTCCTGCCTCAGCCTCCCTTGTAGCTGGGACTACAGGCACCTGCCACCTCGCCCGGCTAATTTTTTGTATTTTTAGTAGAGACGGGGTTTCACCGTGTTAGCCAGGATGGTCTCGATCTCCTGACCTCGTGATCCGCCCGCCTCGGCCTCCCAAAGTGCTGGGATTACAGGCATGAGCCACCGCGCCCGGCCCAACAATACATTTTTTAATGTTCTGTTATTAAACATTAAACAGAATGGGAATCCCATTCTGCATGAGGATGTACTCTTAGGCTAACTCTCTAAGGCTGCTTCCCTAAAAATAGAATGTGTCAACTATGTTAATAAGTTTCATTATTTATGATAACAATGACCCTGATTGGCAAGTTGCACCTCAGAGTGTGGACTAGGGGTTAGATGAAGAGAACACCGTATTTAGGGTTTCTTTGACTACATTTCTTTTTAAATGGGCATGTCCTTGAAAGACCCTGGAAACGATGACTAAAGAATCCTCACACCAGATACTGTACCAACCTATGGAGCCAGTCTTTTTTTTTTTTTTTTTTTGAGACCATTCGCATTCTGTTACCAAGGCTGGAGTGCAGTGGCGCAATCTCGGCTCACCGCAACCTCCAACTCCCTGGTTCAAGTGATTCTCCTGCCTCAGCCTCCTGAGTAGCTGGGATTACAGGCATGCACCACCACACCCAGCTAATTTTTTATATTTTTGCTAGAGACGGGGTTTCACCATGTTGGCCAGGCTGGTCTCGAACTCCTGACCTCAAGCGATCCACCTGCCTTGGCCTCCCAAAGTGCTGGGATTACAGGCATGAGCCACCGCGCCCGGCCAAACCAGTCTTCTTAAGTCAGGGGAGGCCCACACTCGTGCTGTGTGGATCTCATTTCCTAGCACTTGAGCTCTAGCACCTGTGGAAAAGAGAGCTCCTGGAAGGCTGAGTCTCATGTGCATGAATCACTGCAGCCATGCCACAGGGTGCTGAGCACCAAATATCCAACAACAACTATATTTATATATATATTAAAAATATATATTTAGGCTAAGAGTAAATATCAGGGCTGGGTACCAGGGCTCAAGACTGTAATCCCAGCACTTTGGGAGGCCGTGGTGGGCAGATCACTTGAGGTCAGGAGTTCGAGACCACCCTTTGTATTTTGTGAAAATACAAAAATTAGCCAGGCATGGTGGCACACACTTGTAATCCCAGCTACTTGGGAGGCTGAGGCAGGAAGATCGCTTGAAATCAGAAGGCAGAGGTTGCAGTGAGCCAAGATCCGCCACTGTACTCCAGCCTGGGTGACAGAGTGAGATGGTCTCAAAAAAAAAACAAACAAACAAACAAACAAAAAAAACAGAGTAAGTATCAGTCATAAGGGAGAAAGCATATGATGCAATGACTATATATTTCATATGATTATGGTAAAACTAAAAATTGGGAGGAGACTGGGCATACTAAAAAACAACTGTTTTCAGTAATCATTTAGGTAGTAAAGCTGTTATTAATGTTCTAAGAATGTTTTATGTATCATAAAGAATAAAGGAAATGACTGGGCATGGTGGCTCATGCCTGTAATCCCAACACTTTGGGAGGCCAAGGTGGGCAGGTCACCTGAGGTTGGGAGTTCAAGACAAGCCTGACCAACATGGAGAAACCCCATCTCTACTAAAAATACAAAATTAGCCGGGCATGGTATCGCATGCCTGTAATCTTAGCTACTCTGGAGGCTGAGGCAGGAGACTCACTTGAACCCAGGAGGCAGAGGTTGCGATGAGCCGAGATTGCACCATTTCACTCCAGCCAGGGCGACAAGAGTGAAACTGTCTCAAAAAAAAAAAAAAAAATAGAATAAAGGAAATGAATACTTGTGTGGTATTTTAATTTTATCATCACTGGAGTATTGGAGAATTGGTACTGAGGAAAAGAGATACAGATCAAAGACAGAAAATTTCAATTAAACACCATTTAGTTCTAAGTTTGGCCAGAAAGTTGCCATATAAACTCATTAGGTAATTTATTTTTATGTAAATATGTAAACACATACATATATGTATACTTAGTTTTTTTTTTTTTTCTTAAGACAGAGTGCCACTCTGTCACCAGGCTGGAGTGCAGTGGCCCGATCTCAGCTCACTGCAACCTCCACCTCCCGGATTCAAGCAATTCTCCTGCCTCAGCCTCCCGAGTTGCTGGGACTACAGACCAGTGGCCACCACGCCCAGCTAATTTTTGTACTTTTAGTAGAGATGGGGTTTCACCATGTTGGTCAGAATGGTCTCGATCTCTTGACCTCGTGATCTGCCCGCCTTGGCCTCCTAAAGTGCTGGGATTACAGGTGTGAGTCATTTTTTTTTTCTTTTGAGACGGAGTCTCGCTCTTTCGCCCAGGCTGGACTGCAGTGGCGCTATCTCGGCTCACTGCAAGCTCCACCTCCTGGGTTCACGCCATTCTCCTGCCTCCGCCTCCCCAGTAGCTGGGACTACAGGTGCCTGCCACCACACCCGACTAATTTTTTGTATTTTTTGTGGAGATGGGGTTTCACTGTGTTAGCCAGGATGGTCTCGATCTACTGACCTCGTGATCCGCCCATCTCGGCCTCCCAAAATACTGGGATTACAGGCGTGAGCCACCGCTCCTGGCCTATTTTATTTTATTTTTGAGACAGAGTCTCACTCTGTCACCCAGGCTGGAGTGCAACGGTGTGATCTCGGCTCACTGCAACCTCTGCCGCCCAGGTTCAAGCAATTCTCCTGCCTCAGCCTCCCAAATAGCTGGGATTACAGGCACCTGCCACCATGCCTGGCTAATTTTTGTATTTTTAGCAGAAATGGGGTTTCACCATTCAAGATCGGCCAGGCTGGTCTTGAACTCCTGACCTCCTGATCCACCTGCCTCGGCCTCTCAAAGTGTTGGGATTACAGGCGTGAGCCACTGTGCCCAGCTGTTTATTTTATTTTTATGTGTTCTTTAGTACAATGTAAATTTCCATGAGGATAAGGACCTTATGGTTTATTTTTATGTGTTCTTTAGTACAATGTAAATTTCCATGAGGATAAGGACCTTACATGTCTTCCTCATGATCACTACATTGATATGTGTGTTGTGTGTGTGTGCAAAAGGGGAGCTGGAAAAACAGTTGAATCCAAAATACAGGTAAAATATTGCATTAAAGAAAAAAGAGGCTGAGTGTAGTGGCTCACACCTGTAATCCCAGCATTTTGGGAGGCCGAGGCGGGCAGATCACGAGGTCAGGAGTTCGAGACCAGCCTGGCCAACATGGTGAAACCATGTCTCTACTAAAAATACAAAAATTAGCTGGGCATGGTGGCACACACCTGTAATCCCAGCTACTTGGGAGGCTGAGGCAGGAGAATCACTTGAACCCAGGAGGTGGAGGTTGCAATGAGTGGAGATCAAGCCACTGCACTCCAGCCCGGGCGACAGAGCAAGACTCTGTCTCAGAAAAAAAAAAAAAAAAAGAAAAAAAGAAAAGAAAAAAGAAAGCCCTCATCACTGAAAATGGGTTTGAAATATAAAAGAAGGTGATTGGTAAATGGGGTAAAGTTGAAGCTTCTTCCATAGCTTACGCTGCAATCTTTATTCCCAACCAGGTTGTAGGCCTTTGCTCCACAAGTCTGGGTGCCTTGGAGGAAGGCTTCACAAACAACACAAAAGTGTCTCCTTTCTCTTACCCCATGGACTGTGGCCGGCCCTGATGGGGTGCCCTGCCTTCCTTACCTGTGAACTCTGTTTCTTCCCTCAAAATCATCCAGGGCTCTTTTCCTCGCTCCAGTAAATCAACCACAACTGGTTTAGAAATGGAATGTCCTCCTTATAAGAAAAGAAATGCCACATGGTATAAAAATAAAAACAAAAGTAACAGAAACCTTTGAGCTTTGGTTAAATTTACAATGAACTAAGGACTTCAAATAAAAGAGGGGCGAGATGATTGAAGAAATGAAGCAGGTACAGTAAAACCTTATTTTAATGTAAACTCATACATACACGGTCTCTTAGGAGAAAGTTTAACCTGTGATCTTATAAAATGTCTCTTTCCAAATATTACCACCTCAAAGTAGCTGTGAAGTTCTCTGGAGCCAGAAGGCTGGGGCACAAATTATTCCTCTTAAATCTACCAACCTTGTGACTTTGGCCATGTGACTTCAACTCATTATTCCAATTTGGCAAATAAACTGGGCATAATACTACTACTATTGGCTAGGTGCGGTGGCTCACGCCTGTAATCCCAGCATTTTGGAAGGTCGAGGTAGGAGGATCACTTGAGACCAGGAGTTTGAGACCAACCTGGGCAACACAGCGAGACCTCATCTCTACAAAAAAAAAAAAAAAAAGTTAGTCAGGCATGGTGGTATATCTATAGTCCCAGCTACTAAGGAGGCTGAGGCGGGAGGATCCCTTGAGCCCAGGAGGTCAAGGCCACAGTGAGCTATGACTGCACTCCAGCCTAGGCAACAGAGCAAGATCCAGTCTCGAAAAAATAAATAAATAAATAAGATAATAACAATAATACTATCACATAGTTCTTTGAGGATTGTTATTATATATATATATTCCCCTTCCCTTCCAAAGAGTGGCTGGGGACATAATGAGCACAATTGTACCAATTATAATTATTTTATTATTTCTGTATGAAAGAAAAAATAGCATCCCGACTGATATATAAAATCTTCATTCAAACTCAACGCAAAGCTCATGAATTATAACTTTCAACAATAAATCATACAGATTGGCTACAGGAAATGAAATGTGGACTCTTCAGTTTTCAATAAATATTGTTCATCTAATCCAGCACTATATAAGTCACAGGGGTTCTTATACTCAGAGTAAATCATGAATCTGCATCTTTTGTCCCTGCAGGTGGATCAGATGATGGCACAGCATATCTATAGGAATTCTGGAAATATGCACAATGGGAAACCAGGATTCCTGGACAATGGTTATTCATGGACTAATAATATATAATTTAATAATAATAATATGTAATTTTAATCCAGCCCCTTGGATATTAAGGAAAGGAGGCAATCATAAGGGGCAGGAGAATATGTGACTATCTCTAAAGGATGAAGAAAATGATGGTGCTTGGTGGCACAGCCATTGTCAAACAGGCGGAGCTGAAATATTCCTCTAAGAACAGGAAGGAGAAATTCAACTATGTCTTGAAATACGGCCTTGAAATTCACTGTGTTGAAAGGTAACATATCATAGATCACATTTTAAATTACTTGAGGCAAATAAACTTACCCAGTGAGAGCAGGTTTCTATAGTTCTCCAACATCACATCCCTGTATAAGTCCCTCTGATTAGGGTCCAGGTATTCCCACTCCTGTCGAGAGAAGTCTATGGCCACATCCCTGAATGTCACTAATTCCTGAAACTGCAAACCCATGCATTACAAAATTTTAAAAACATTTTAAAGATGGAAAGACAGGAGATTAGAAGAGCACATTAGAGAAATGGAGTGATATAGCATACGTGGCTAATGACTGGTAGCAGACTAAAGCAACATGTCTACATATTCGTAAAGGATCCTATTGCCACAGACAAATGTTTCTGCATGTTGGAGGTTACCACAATAGTTCAGAACTTCTGAGGAATGGATAAAATAAAATTCAATAAAGTATTAAGGACACAACTACATAGTCTGCTAGTCATGTGATCTGTAAATTCCCAATAAACATGAGTTTCTAAACTATTTTTCCTTTAAAGTTAGAAAAATGAGATGTCCTTGCCAAATTTAATAATCTCCAATATTTTATTGTTTTGTGCTATTTTTTTTTTTTTTTTTGAGATGGGGTCTCACTCCTGCCCAGGCTGGAGTGCAGTGACTCAAACATGGCTCATTGTATCCTTGACCTCCCAGGCCCAGGTTGATTCTCCCATCTCAGCCTTTCAAGTAGTTGGTACTACAGGTGTGCAGGACCTGCCCAGCTAATTTTTGTATTTTTTGTAGGGACAGAGTTTCACCATGTTGCCCAGGCTGGTCTCAAACTCCTGGGCTCAAGCAATCCGCCTGCCTCAGCCTCCCAAAGTGCTGGGATTACAGGCGTGAGCCACTGCACCTGGCCAAGCTCCATATTAAAAAAAAAAAAAAAAAAAAAAGCTTCTGCAGAACATTTAGACATTTCCACAAGCCTCAAGTTACATCATTATGTCGGAGCACATAATAAGCATTTTTCTTTATTTTGACAAATATATTTTTTACTGACTGTGCAACAATCAATTTTATTATGAATATTTCAGACTTACTCCATCGTTAATCCATGTTTTACCTTCATGTACATTTTTTAAATCTTTTTTTTTTTTTGAGACAGGCTCACTCTGTTGCCCAGGCTGGAGTGCAGTGACACAATCACAGCTCCCTGCAGCCTTGACCTCCCATGCTCAAGCAATCCTCCTGCCATAGCCTCCTGAGTAACTGGGACTACAGGTGCAAGCCACCACGCCCAGCTGATTTTTGTACTTTTTTTGTAGAGATGGGGGTCTCACTTTTTTTGCAAGGGGTCTCAAACTCCTGGCCTCAAGTGATCCTCCTGCCTTGGCCTCCCAAAGTAGTGGGATTACAGGTATGAGCCACCACAGCTAGCCTACCTTCATATACTTTGTTGGACAAAACTTCAAAGGTCTTCCCCAGTTCTGGAAATCAACATATTTACTCCTTAGGATAATATTCTCATTCATCACCATTTTCCATCACTTAATACTTTTCTTGTTCCAGAATGGATACTGATATAGGATGACTCATAATCAAAAAGATGTCTCCCAAGTTCAGCAGAACATATTCAACCACAAAATAAAAACTTGTCTCTCAGTAATTCCTTGGCAAGATCCATGGTTTATCTCCAATAATTCTAAAATTCTCAAAGAATATGAGATCTCATCACATACTAAGACAGACCAATTGATAACCAAATCCCATCTTATTTGCCCAAAAAACTCAGGTCTGTGGAGAATGTCAAGGCCTACCTGTGGTATCCAAATAGGACCAACATCTCTAATTCACCAAACTAAGGACCTATAAAGGAAGCTCAAATAGTTCCCTGTTGAGACTTCACTCCTTTACTACTCTATCATAGGCTTTGGTTGAAGAATAAGCACATGAGTATTAAATACATTTGACAATAAATATGAAAGTGGACAGAAAATACTCATAGGGAGAAAACTGAGTTATTTGCTATCACTATTCACTATATTAGAAGAAAGTGGGGACAGATAACTGAAGGAGGCCTTCTTAAATAGGAAGGCTTAGGTTAATGAAAAAATCCACATAACCTATGATCATGATATTGCAAGGAAACAGAATAATCAACTTACACAGGTCATGGTTTTAGAATTGTAAGACCTGATCAGTCCTACTCGGTGGGGTTCCAATACTGGAAACATTCAAACTCCAGAGAATCCAGAGCTGAGAGAAGAAAAGAGATGTTAGTGTTCCCAATATGACTTAATTTAATAAAATCTTTCTGCTCCTCCATTTCTCCTTCCAAATTAATCCCTCACAACTGAACACATAACTTAGGGAAAAACAGACAATGAATCTAAGCACTCCCTCACACCCCAGGAAACCCAGCTATACAAAGGTAGTTTTAGAGTAAGTCACCGGCTCACTAAAGCCAGATCCAGACAAGATAGCAAGAGGTTTTCTAGACAAGCCTCCAATTTGGGAAGGCTGATCTAGACTTGAGATTAGGCTGCTCAGTTTCTCCATGAGAAAATTTACTTGCCTTCATTCCCACCTTCCAAGGCTGAGGGAGGACTTATCGTTTAAACTAGAAGCTTTTTTTTTTTTTTTTTTTCTGAGATGAAGTCTCGCTCTGTTGCCCAGGCTGGAGTGCAGTGGTGAGATCTCGGCTCACTGCAACATCTGCCTCCCAGGCAAGCGATTCTCCTGCCTCAGCCACCCAAGCTGGGACTACAGGTGTGCACCACCACACCTAGCTAATTTTTTTGGTATTTTTAGTAGAGACGGGGTTTCATTATGTTGGCGGGGCTGGTCTTGAACTCCTGGCCTCAGGTGATTTATCCGCCTTGGCCTCCCAAACTATTCAGATTACAGGCATGTGCTACCACGCCTGGCCTCAAACTAGAACCTCTTCTATGGCATCAGAATCAGTTGAAATTGGTCAAAATATGAGTGAGAACACAGCACAGGAGGAAATGCTTAGGCCTGGTTCTGTGTTGAGTACAAACTGCCTTGCTAAAGACAAAATATACATGTAATAGAATACCAAGAAGCTATCAGATGCTAAGTAGGGAAATGTATTTAATAAAATTTAAAAATTTTAGATATACTGTCCACAGAAAATTAAGATGAAAAAAACAGAATGTGCAATATCATTGGATCATTAAAAAGACAGACAAGCATTGAGGCACAGGCTGTAGGACATCAATACATTGAGAAAGTCTGGTAATTTATTTATTCTGTTACATTATAACATGATCATATGTTACCATTACTTTTCTTTTAGTTGCTATCTTGATTTTCTTTTTTGAATATATTTCATAATCATTTTAACATTGTTCATACATTAACTTAAAAAATACATGTGTACACACACACATACAGTGTCATCCAGACTACTGCTAAACTCTCTTTTTTTTTTTTTTTTTTAAAGGGCAGGGGTCTTGCTCTGTCACCCAGGCTGGAGTACAGTGGTGTAATCATAGCTCACTGCAAACTCAAGCTTCTAGGTTCAAGTAAGCCTACTGCCTCAGCCTCCTGAGTGGCTGGGACTAAAGGTGTGCACCACCATGCCTGGCTAATTAAAAAAATTTTTTTTGGAGACAGAGTCTTACTATGTTACCTAGGCTGGTCTCAAACTCCTAGGCTCAAGAGATCTTCCCTCCTAGACCTCCCAAAGTGTTGGGATTACAGGCATGAGCTACCACGCCTGGCCTGGTTTCACTTTTTATCTAACATCACTTGAAGAAAAAATTAGATAGTAAAAGCTTACAGAATATATTCAATAACTTCCACATAGATTCCATGGGCTTAGTTACAATGATGACCAGAATCTAATCAATGCCACCTCCACATGAATTCCCAAGGCACACCACCTGAATCTCTCTAGTGGTCTTCACTATACACTGACTTACCCGTTCCTATTTACAGCTTATGGTCCTTGCTGAATTATTGGCATTTTAAAGTAGTGACTAGTCCTAGACACAGCAATCAGACAAGAGAAAGAAATAAAGGACATCCAAACTGGTAAAGAGGAAGTCAAACTTGCTGTTTGCCGATGATATAATCATATACCTAGAAAACCCTAAAGACTCATCCAAAAAGCCCCTAGATCTGATAAATACAGTAAAGTTTCAAGATACAAAATTAATGTACACAAATCAGTAGCATTGCTATATACCAACATCAGCTAAGCTGAGAATCAAATCAAGAACTCAATCTCTTTTACAACAGCTGCAAAAACAAACAAAACAAAACAAAACAAAAACAAACAAACTTAGGAATATACCTAATCAAGGAGGTGAAAGATCTCTACAAGGAAAACTACAAAACACTGCTGAAAGAAATCATAGATGACACAAACAGATGGAAGCATATCCAATGCTCATGGATGGGTAGAATCAGCATGGCGAAAATGACCATATTGCCAAAAGCGATCTATAAATTCAATGCAATTTCCATCAAAATACAATCACCATTCTTCACAGAACTAGAAAAAACAATCCTAAAATGCAAACGGAACAAAAAAAGAGCCCGCATAGTCAATGCAAGACTAAGCAAAAAGAACAAATCTGGAGACATAACATTCCCTGACTTCAAACTATACTACAAGGCAATCGTTACCAAAACAGCATGGTACTGGTATAAAAACAGGCATGTAGACCAATGGGAGAGAATAGAGAACCCAGAATAAAGCCAAATACTTACAGCCAACTGATCTTCAACAAAGTAAACAAAAACATAAAGTGGGGAAAGGACACACTATTCAAAAAATGGTGCGGGATAATTGGCAAGCCACGTGTAGAAGAATGAAACTGGAGCTTCATCTCTCACCTTAGAGAAAAATCAACTCAAGATGGATCAAAGACTTAAATCTAAGACCTGAAACCATAAAAATTCTACAAGATAACATTGGAAAAACTCTTCTAGGCATTGGCTTAGGCAGAGTTCATGACCAAGAAAGAACCCAAAAGCAAATGCAACACAACCAAAGATAAATAGATGGGACTTGATTAAACTAAAAAGCTTCTGCACAGCAAAAGAAATAATCAGCAGAGTAAACAGACAACCCACGGGATACGAAAAAGTATTCACAAACTGTACATCCAACAGAGGACTGACATCCAGAATCTACAAGGAACTCAAACAAATCAGCAAGAAAAAAAACAAATAATCCCATCAAAAAGTAGGCTAAGGATATGACTAGACAATTCTCAAAAGAAGATATACAAATGGCCAACAAACATATGAAAAAATGCTCAACATGACTAATGATCAGGAAAATGCCAATAAAAATCACAATGTGATACCATCTTACTGCTCTAAGAATGACCATAATTTAAAAAATCAAAAGAGAATAGATGTTGCCATGGTTGTGGTGAAGAGAGAACACTTCTACACTACTAGTGGGAATGAAAACTAGTATAACCACTATGAAAAACAGTATGAAGATTCCTTAAAAAACTAGAAGTAGAAGTACCATTTGATCCAGCAGTCCCATTAATGGGCATCTACCCAGAGGAAAAGAAGTCATTATATAAAATTATTTTATTTTATTTTTCAATGATAGAGACAGGAGTCTCACCATGTTGGCCAGGCTGGTCTGGAACTCCTGGCCTTAAGTGATCCGCTGGCCTCAGCCTCCCAAAATGCTGGGATTACAGGTGTGAGCCACTGCACCCAGCCAGAAGTAATTATATGAAAAAGACACTTGCACACACATGTTTATAGCAGCACAACTGCAAAAATATGGAACCAGCCTAAATGCTCATTGACAAGTGGATAAAGAAAATTTGGTGTGTGTACACATATATATACACTATGGAATACTACTCAGCCATAAAAAGGAATGAAATAACAGCATTGGATGCAACCTGAATGGAGTTGGAGACCATTATTCTAAGTGAAGTAACTCAGGAATGGAAAACCAAACATTACATGTTCTCATTTATGAGTGGAAGCTAAGCTATGAGGATGCAAAGACATAATAATGATATAATGGACCTCAGGAGGCTGAGGCAGGGGAATCGCTTGAACTTGGGAGGCAGAGGTTGCAGTGAGCCGAGACTGCGCCGCTGCACTCCAGCCTGGCCATAGAGCAAGCCTCTGTCTCAAAAAAAAAAAAAAAAAAAAAAAAAGCCGGTCGTGGTGGCTCACGCTTGTAATCCCAGCACTTTGGGAGGCCGAGGCGGGCGGATCACGAGGTCAGGGGATGGAGACCACGGTGAAACCCAGGCTCTACTAAAAATACAAAAAATTAGCTGGGCGTGGTGGTGGGCACCTGTAGTCCCAGCTACTTGGAGAGGCTGAGGCAGGAGAATGGCGTGAACCCAGGAGGCAGAGCTTGCAGTGAGCCGAGATCGCGCTACTGCACTCTAGCCTGGGCGACAGAGCGAGACTCCGTCTCAAAAAATTAAAAAAAAAAGTAATATTTAAGAGGTGGTCTCTTGAAGTAACTAATACAAACTCTGTTGTTAGTCTTTTAGGATATGACTTTCAGATTTAAGCTCTGATACTTAATAAAATGTGTCTTAAAGTCTCATTGGTAAATTGGGAGAGAATGTCATTTAGCATATAAAATAGTCTGAAGATGAAGTAAAATAATCCACATAAGGCTGGGCACGGTGGCTCACGCCTGTAATCCCAGCACTTTGGGAGGCCGAGGTGGGTGGATCATGAGGTCAGGAGTTCGAGACCAGCCTGGCCAAGATGGTGGGATTACAAGCATGCACCATCACGCCAGACTAATTTTTGTATTTTTAGTAGTGATGGGGTTTCGTCATGTTGGCCAGGCTGGTCTCGAACTCCTGACCTCAAGTGATCCGCCCGCCTTGGCCTCCCAAAATGCTGGGATTACAGGCGTGAGCCACCACACCTGGACAAATATGAGAATGTTAATGAGATTCAGCTCAATGGCTCCCAACATCTACTGGAAAGAAAGCAGATTAGTATTAGGACATTCAGACACATTTCAGATGAAGTAAAGCATACTCTAAAACCAGTAATCTTAGGAGGGAAAAAAGCCAACTAGCCTAAACATTGATTTTTAGATGTGAAAGAATTTTTTTCCTCCTCATCACAGTCCTTTTGAGGAATAGCAGGACCAGGGAGGGAGAAAAGAATCATGAGTTATCAGGCCTTTCCTTGAAACACGGAATGCCTCCTTACACAATATCCTCCACGCCTTCTCTGTTGTTAAAACACATGGAGGTAGGAGAGAGGCTGGAATCTGGGTATAAGTTCACAGCAAGTTCCTGGGGTCAGAGCTCTGGGAAAGACGAGGTTCTCAGACAGGTAGCTCGCTCTCAGAGCTCACAACGAAATAACCTCCCAGGCGTTTCCAATCTCACAGCAAGTCAATGTCTTCTTGCTGGAAAACTTGATGTAGAGTTCAGTATCCAACTTCCCTCTTGCAGACATTTTTTGTGTGTGTCAGCCGCAAGCAGCTGTGAGGAGGGAGAAGAAGCAGCCGGGAACCTACAGCCACGACTCAAAGTGACAGCGCAGTGCCACCGCAATCAACGTACACGAAAAGGACAAGCACCTCATATCCCCGTCACGCAAGCACAGCCACTCACTCACCTGTCACAGCCTCACAACAGCACCCACCGTCAAGGAGGCACATCCCAGCCTCTCACACGCAGTTTCTCTGTCACACACTCTCAAACATTCCCCATCTGACATATACAACATTCTCTCACGTGCGCACTCAAATACCCTCCTCTGCTGTTCATGCACCCACGGGCCTGAGATTCCGATAACAACTGGCCATCCACACTACAGGCTTCCACGGTTTAAGGGCTTCCTCCACCACCCCGGCTGGTTTAAGTTGGGCTCCAACGTAACTTGATTGCCCAGAGCCCTGCCTGCGAATACTCTGTGCCCATTATATCCTGAAATGAGTTCAACCCACCTTGCAAAAGAACCACGCGAAAACGGAAGGGAAGCCATAGATTGGGTGTTCCCGTTGCCCTCTGGGAAATGTAGTTTAAGCCTAAAGCTCCATGACCGCGGAGGCTTGTGGGAAAAGTGGCTCGGAACCCCAAATCCCGGTGAGACTGCAGGCACCGCCGGACGCTGGCTCCCGGAGGTTTTAGTTTTCCCTCTACCAGGAGTGTGCAGACACAGAGACTTACTGCGCTGGCGAAGATGGCTGAGGCGAAGGCGTGTCCAACTTGTCCTCGGAGTTCTGAGGGTTTCAGTGACCCCAGAAGGCTGAGAAGGGGAATCCAAACTCGAGGCTGCCCGAAGCCTCGGGCTGTTTGAGTGTAGAGTCGGTCGGGGAGGGCGTTCAAGGTGTGGCCGCAAGGGCGAGCGTGGGGGATCGGGTGTGAGCTCCCGAGGGGCGGGGACTCTGCTCTGTGTCCCCTGAGGAAGTCCAGCCTTGTTATAAGGTATGAGAAAAGTAACTTTTTAAAAATGGACAAATAATAATTGTATGTCTTATAAACTGATAGAGTACAATATGCTGTTTTGATCTATGTTTACAATGTGAAATGATTAAATCAAGCTAATTAAATCCATCACCTCACTTTTTTGTGGTGAAAACATTTAAAATCTACTTTTAGCAATTTTGAAACATACAACACATTATTTATGTAGTTGCTGTTCTATGCAATCGATTACTAAAGTTTATTTCTCCTGACTAACTGAAATTTTGTACTGTTTTAATTAACGTCTCCCTTTTCCCCATTTTTCAGTCTCTGGTAAACACCATTCTCTGCCTCTTAAGAGTTAGACTGTTTTAGATTCCACAAATACCACTTATGTGGTATTTGGTATTTATCTTTCTGTTTCTGGCCTCTCTCACTTAGCATAATGTCCTCCCGGTTTGTCCATGTTGTCACAGATGACAGAATTTTCCTTGTTTTATTTTTATTTTTTATTTATTTTTTAAAAATCTATTTACTTATTATTATTTTTTTTGAAACGGAGTTTCACTCTTGTCACCCAGGCTGGAGTGCAGTGGCACAGTCTCAGCTCACTGCAACCTCTGCCTCCCCGGTTCAAGCGATTCTTGTGTCTCAGCCTCCCAAGTAGCTGGGATTATAGGCATGCGCCACCACGTCGGCTAATTTTTGTATTTTTAGTAGAGACAGGGTTTCACCATGTTGATCTGGCTGATCTCGAACTCCTGACCTCAGGTGATCCACCCACCTTGGCCTCTCAAAAGTGCTGCATTTACAGGCGTGAGCCAGTTTGCCCGGCCGATTTTCCTCTTTTTAAAAAGTGAATAGTATTCCTTTATATATACATATATATGTATATAACGTTATATACATAATATATATAATATGTAACATTTTCTTTTTTTTTTTTTTTTTTTTTTTTTTGAGACGGAGTCTCGCTCTGTCGCCCAGGCTGGAGTGCAGTGGCGCAATCTCGGCTCACTGCAAGCTCCGCCTCCCGGGTTCACGCCATTCTCCTGCCTCAGCCTCTCCGAGTAGCTGGGACTACAGGCGCCCGCCACCACGCCCGGCTAGCTTTTTGTATTTTTAGTAGAGACGGGGTTTCACCGTGGTCTCGATCTCCTGACCTCGTGATCCGCCCGCCTCGGCCTCCCAAAGTGCTGGGATTACAAGCGTGAGCCACCGCGCCCGGCAATATGTAACATTTTCTTTATCCACTTATAACATGCTGGACACCTAGGTTGCTTCTGTATCCAATGCAGAATAATGCTGCAGTGAATGGTAGTGCAGTTGTCTCTTCAGCATGCTGATTTCAATTCCTTTAGCTATACACCCACAGGTGGGGTTGCTGGAACATATAGTAATTCTATTTTTAGTTTCTGATGAATCTCCATATTATTTTCCATCATGGCTGTATTAATTTACATTGGGAAATGTACTTACTTTTGATGTTGTTGGGAATGGACTGGTTTATTCAATAAATTGTGTTAGGTACATTGACTAATAGTGTGTAGAAGTGAAGTTATATTTACTTAATTCTTAAAGGTATAGTCAAAACAGACTGAATAATTAAATGTAAAAATGATCTGGAGAAAACCTTTTTTTTTTTTTGAGATGGAGTCTCGCTCTGTCGCCCAGGCTGGAGTGCAGTGGCACGATCTTGGTTCACTGCAACCTCTGTCTCCCGGGTTCAAGTGCTTCTCCTGCCTCAGCCTCCCAAGTAGCTGGGATTACAGGCATGTGCCACCATACCTGGCTAATTGTATATGTTTTAAAATATTAACTTAGGAATAGATTTTCTAAGCTAAATTGAAGGGAAATGCTAAGGAAATAGTGAGATTTTACTTGATAATTATGTGTCTGGATGAATCAGCCAATTAATAAAATTAAAACAGGCCTGGGGCCATGGTGCATGCCTGTCATCCCAGTACTTTGTGAGGCCAAGACAGAGATCGCTTGAGTCCAGGAGTTTGAGCCCAGCCTGAGCAACACATCAAAACGCTGTCTCTACAAAAAATACAAAAATTAGCCAGGCGGGGTGGCTCATGCCTGTAGTCCCCACTACTTGGGAGGCTGAGGCAGGAGGATCACCTGAGCCTGGAGAAGTCGAGGCTGCAGTGAGCTGTGATCGTGTCACTGCTCTTCTAGCCTGGGCGACAGAGTGAGACCCTGTTCCAAAGAAACTAAAATAAAGTGAAATGAAAACAAATACAAGACAAAAATTGATCGACTTATTTTAACACATAGTATGTTGAACAGACATAGATAACAGTACTAATCCAGTGTGTTTCTGTTGATCAGACTCGTGGTCACTAGTCTAAAGGAAATAGGAATAGTGACTATAAATTCACAACCATTTACAACATTAGAAATACTAATTATCATCAGATATATCAAACTCACAATTACTTGCCCCTTTAAGAATTCATCCTGTTCTCCATAAGGAAGAAAGTATCGATAACTCTTTTTTCCCTTAACTTAGCCCTTTGTGCTTCTGAATCTCTGAATTTGTGTTCACATCTTAACACTTTTTTTTTTTGCAATTATTTTGTGTAGCTTTTTGTCTTCAGTTGAGACATCTCCTATATTCTCTTTACACTTTTCCACAAATGACCTAATTTTTTTGTAAGCATCATTGATGAGTTCCATGTATGTGATGACAGTGTAATGATAAATTATCAATGTGGTTTCCCTCCAGTCTTGTTCCTTATTCAAGTGACTCTCCTTGGTTGAGCAACAGGCCAGGAGGTATCTATGACATTTTGTTCAGATTAAGCAGTAAGAATAAAACAAAATCTACATTATCTTTTTCATATTTTAAACACAAGCCAACAAATAATTTGGAAGGACCCATGATTAGACAGTGAGGATTTTATGCTCCCTCAAGAGTAATTGAGATTGTTTAATTGTATGGAGGAACGAACATATCTTAAAGGGAAGCAAGAAGATATAATATTTAGATCACAGAATCATTAGGAAGTGGCTTTGCACCCTGGCTACACCACTGTACACAGGAAATATCAGGGCATCGTGGCGCACACCTGTAATCCCAGCACTTTGGGAGACTGAGGCAAGTGGATCACCTGAGGTCAGGAGTTTAAGACCAGCCTGACTAACATGGTGAAACCCCATCTCTACTAAATACAAAAAATTAGCTGGGTGTGTTGGCGCACGCCTGTAATTCCAGCTACTTGGGAGGCTGAGGCAGGAGAATTGCTTGAACCTGGGAGGCAGAGGTTGCAGTGAGCTGAGATGGCGCTATTGCACTCCAGCCTGGGCAACAAGAGCGAAACTCTGTCTCAAAAAAAAAAAAAAAAAAAAATCACTGCCACAAACTTTTTCACATAGGATGATGAAGGATTCCAGAGCCCCTGCTACCTCTAGGGGCTCCTACCCCTGCCACCCTACCCTTGCCATACCACACATATATCTTGACAGGGCCTGTTACAGAGAAGGAAAGGTCCAGTAAATTAATACTACAATCGTTGACACGTACCCACCAAAAAACTCAAAATTTTGACAAAATTAAGTGTCAGCAAGAATGCAAAGATTTGGGAATTATCAGACATTGTAAGACTGTCGGTGTATTAACATTGGGATGAAACCAATAATACCTAGTAAAACTGAAGATATGTTTACCATGTAACCTATGGTTTTACCTCTTGCTTTATACTGTACATAAATACACACTAATGGTAACCAAATAGAAATACAAAAATGTTCACAACGGCATCATTTGTAACTGAAAAAATGAACACAACCCACACGTCCACCAATCATGAAGGGATACACACTGGTGTACTGTTTTTTGTTTGTTTGTTTGTTTTTTGAGACACAGTTTCACTCTGTTGCCCAGGCTGGAGTGCAGTGGCGCGATCTGGGCTCACTGCAACCTCCACCTCCCAGGTTCAAGTGATTTTCCTGCCTCAGCCTCCAGAGTAGCTGGGATTACAGGGGTGCACCACCACTCCCCGCTAACTTTTGGTTTTTTGTTTCTTTGTTTGCTTTGAGACGCAGTCTCACTGTGTCGCCCAGGCTGGAGTGCAGTGGCCTGATCTTGGCTTGCTGCAACCTCCACCTCCCGGGTTCAAGTGATTCTCCTGCCTCAGCCTCCTGAGTAGCTGGGACTATAGGTGCGTGCCACCACACCCGGCTAATTTTTTGTATTTTTAGTAGAGATGGGGTTTCACCATGTTAGCCAGGATGGTCTCAATCTCCTGACCTCATGATCCGCCAGCCTTAGCCTCCCAAAGTGCTGGAATTACAGGCATGAGCCACCACACCTAGCTGGTGTACTGTTTTAATAGAATGCAGAATCGATGCTAAATGTGAATATTAAATACTTAATACTGAGTAATAGAAGCCAGATGCAGCAGGATACAGACTATTACTCCAATTATGTAAGAGAGAGAAACCAGGCAAAATCAGACTATACTTTAGGCATATAAAAAATACATAATAAGTCCGGGATTCATGCTAAATGAGTAGATTTTAGCTTCCCTTGCCACACACAAACAATGTGGGTATCTGTGAGATGATAGAGATGTTAATTTGCTTCACTGTAGTAAGCCCTTTATACTATGTATATGTATCCTATAACATCATGTTGTGTACCTTAAATATACAGAATAAAATACATTTAAAAAAAGAAAAAGTTTTGGCTGGGTGTGGTGGCCCATGCCTGTAATCCCAGCACTTTGGGAGGCTGAGGCATGAGGATTGCTTGAGCCCAGGAGTTCAAGAACAGCCTGGGCAACATAGTGAGACCCTGTCGCTATCAAAAAAGAAAAAGAGGCCAGGCGTGGTGGCTCACGCCTATAATCCCAGCACTTTGAGAGGCCGAGGCAGGCGGATCACGAGGTCAGGTGTTCAAGACCAGCCTGGCCAACATGGTGAAACCTCATCTTTACTGAAGACACAAAAAATTACCCAGGTGTGGTGGTGCGCATCGGTAATCCCAGGTATTCGGGAGGCTAAGGCAGGAGAACTGCTTGAACCCAGGAGGCAGTGGTTGCAGTGAGCCGAGATAGTGCCATTGCACATTGCACCCCAGCCTGGGCGACAGGGCAAGACTCCATCTCAAAAAAAGAAAAAAAAGAAAAAAAAAAGAAAAAGAAAACAAAATTATGAAAGGTTGCACAACAAAATTAAAATGTTGACTCTAAATGACGGGGGTGCATGAGAGAAAAGGTTACTTAACATTTTTATAGCTATTGAATTGAATCCTATGTATGCATTATAAATTTAAATGTGCAATAATGCAGATAACTGAAATGTGGGTATGCTTTGATTAGGACTTTGCATTTCCCATTTGCTCAACTTCCTTATGATTGTAGATGCATATGAATAGAAATACAAAATTTAAGGAGACACAGGACTTCTGATAGCCCTTTCTTCTTTCCACATTTTGTGTCTCTGGCTGTAGTTTGCCATATGTGTCCCTATGGCTAATGAGCAAAATATTTTTCAGTTGGATACCTGTGACCAGGCATTCCAAGTTAAAGATATTTCTGAATCTTGGACCTCTTAGTTACAGTGAAGCCCGGCCATGCATAATAAAGCAGAAAGGAATGTAAAAGGTTGCTGCATCGATAACCAATTTCTGGTGAGCAATAATTATAGGTAATGTAAGATGAGACAATTATTGCTTTTCATCATATCTTGAAAGAACTCCTACAGTCATTGATTTTGAACAAAACACCTAAGTTCACTCTCCTCTTTTCTATAATGAAAAGACATTATCCAGTAGAAGTTCAAGAGTAAAATCTGAAGGCAGCTTATCCGACCTGGCTACATGGCCTTGCCACTTATTCAACATAACTTTCTACACACTAACCTCTCCAGACCTCAGATCTTCAACTCTCGAAAATGGAAACATAGTAGTATTTACCTCTACAACTGCAGCTGAACTGTGCATTTTAGGGAAGGAACGAACACACATGATATAGATAGTCAGATTATGAACCCAGCGTAGCGCAGAATACAGAAATTTCTCAGTAATAGAGACCCTCAGGAGAAAAATCAGATGTAGCCTATCTCAGTGGCCTTTCATGTGGCAAATAAACACTGAAAGTCCATAATGAGAAAGACATGGGCAGCCAGTGACACCATCCATTCAGTGTAGACTCTCAACATCTCTGACAGTCATTGCCTGTTGTACCCCAACCCGTTTATATATTGGGTTTATATCACCTTTCAGTTAAAACATACATAAACCTGAAGCCTCAGTCAGAAATATTTATGGACAACCAGGTATTATTCTGTGTTTCCAGTCAAAACTCAGGTAGACCACATTTTATGTGACAGGAGAAGGCACAGTTGATGCCCAGTTAACCCTGAGATCATCCCTACCTGCAGCTTCCTATCATCACAGCAAGCTCTTTCCCTGCAGTCCATCATCTGTATCTGCCCTTTGCTATATAGGTAGCAAAAATAAGCATCTGAAAAGATGCTCAACACCATATGTCACTAGAGAATTCAAATTAAAACAACGATGAGATACCACTACACATCTATTAGACTGGCTCAAATCCAAACGCTGACACCACCAAATCCTGGTGAGGATATGGAGCAACAGTGACTCTCATTGATTGCTGCTGGGAATGCAAGATGGTACAGTCACTGTGGAAGGCAGTTTTGCAAATTCCTGCAAAACTAAACATATGCTTACCCTACGATCTGGCAATTGCATTCTTTGGTACATACCCAAATGAGTTGAAAACTTAGATCCACTCAAATCCTGCACATGAATGATTATAGCAGCTTATACATAACTGACAAAGATTGGAAGTAACCAAGATATCCTACAATAGGGAAATGCATAAACTAACTCTGAAACAATCATACAATGGAATATTCTTCAGGAATAAAAAGAAATGAACCACCAAGGCATGGAAAGACATGGAGGAATCTTAAACACGTATTTCTAAGTGAAAGAAGCCAATGTGAAAAAGCCACATAGTGTATAGTTCCAATTATATAAAATACTAGAAAAGGCAAAACTAGGCAGATGGTATTATAAGAAGTTCGGTGGTTGCCAGAGGCTTGAGCAGAGGGAAGGATGAATAGGTGGAGCACAGAGGATTTTCAGGGCAATGAAACTTTTCTCTGTGACCCTATAATGGTGGATATATGTCCTTATGCAATTGTCAAAGCCCATAAATGGTAGAACACAAAGAGTGAATCTTAATATAAGCCATGAACTTAATAATATTAATGTTGGCTCATCACGCATAACAAATGTACCACACTAACAAGATGATAATAGAGGAAGTGTGTGTACTATGGTGTGAGGGGGATATTAGATCTCAATTTGCCTTCTACTTTATTTTTCTGTACACCTACAACTGTTCTAAAAATTAAGTCAATTATTTATTTATCTTTTGGAGACAGGGTCTCGCTCTGTCACTCAGGCTGGCGTGCAGTGGTGCAATCACAGCTCACTGCAATCCCAACCTCCAGGGCTGAAGCAATCCTCCCACCTCAGCCTCCCGAGTAGCTGGGACCACAGGCATGTGCCACCATGCTCAGCACATTTCGTAGGCATCTGAAAAGATGCTCAACACCATATGTCACTAGGGAATTCAAATTAAAACAACGATGAGATACCATTACACATCTATTAGACTGGCTTGAATCCAGACAATGACAACACCAAATGCTGGTGAAGATATGGAGCAACAGGAACTCTCATCTATTGCTGCTGGGAATGCAAAATGGTACAGCCAATGTGGAAGGTAGTTTTGCAAGTTCTTGCCAGACTAAACATACGCTTACCCTACAATCCAGCAAAAAAATAAAAAACAAATTTAAAATATATTTTATATACTTAAAATACATATGTTTAAAGAAATATATATTTTATATATTTAAAATTTTTTTTATTTCTTGTAGAGGGTCTCGCTATGTTGCCCAGCCTGCAGAATCTATTAATTTTAAAAATGTTTTAAGCTCTTGAAAAAGGAATTATTTGAAGAGTGAAAAATAAAATGAAAGAGGATTGATTGGTAAATTCCAAATGTTGAATATTAAATAATTTGGATTAATTTTAAATTCCAAAAAGTGAAACTTTAAAAAATATTTTTAAAATTTCCTAATCTGAAGTCAATGCATGTTCAATAAATTCAAGAGCCAATTTCAGAGAAATAAGTGCTCAATAAGTTCTTAGGTTTTAACTTTGTTGACTATTTGTATTTGTGAATGGCGAATTTTTAGATTTTGTTCCTTTCTTCTTAGGGTATTGACTAATATTTTATTAAGCCAGAGAGACAGTAAATTAGAATTATTATCTGTTTGTCCATTTTATCTGTTATAAATATTTCCTCCAAATTCACTTATCTAAAGTTTTTGGTTTCTTTAGCTAGGCGCAGTGGCTCACGCCTGTAATCCCAGTACTTTGGGAGGCTGAGGCAGGAGGATCACTTGAGGTCAGGAGTTCAAGACCAGCCTGGCCAACATGGCAAAATCCCATACCTACTAAACATACAAAAATTAGGTGGGCTGCCAGGCCTGGTGGCTCACAACTGTAATCCCAGCACTTTGGGAGGCCAAGGTGGGCAGATCACCTGAAGTCGGGAGTTTGAGACCAGCCTGACCAAGATGGAGAAACCCCATCTCTACTAAAAATACAAAACTAGCAGGGTGTGGTGGCACATGCCTGTAATCCCAGCTACTTGGGAGGCTAAGGCAGGAGAATCGCTTGAACCCGGGAGGCGGAGGTTGCAGTGAGCCCAGATCACCCCATTGCACTCCAGCCTGGGCAACAAGAGTGAAACTCCATCTCAAAAAAAAAAAAAAAAAAGAGAGCTGGGCATGGTGGCACATGCCTGTAGTCCCAGCTACTCGGGAGGCTGAGGCAGGAGAATCCCTTGAGCCCAGGAGGCGGAGGTTGCAGTGAGCCGAGATGGTGCCACTGCATTCCAGCCTGGAATGTGTCACCCCCACCCCCCCGGCTAATTTTGTGTTTTAGTAGAGATGGGGTTTCTCCGTGTTGATCAGGCTGCGCTTGAACTCCCGACCTCAGGTCATCCGCCTGCCTCGGCCTCCCAAAATGCTGGGATTACAGGCATGAGCCACTGCACCCAGCCTTATGCCATTATTAATAAGATTGATGTTAAATTATATAATCGATGGGTAAATAGTATCAAGGATGAATTACTCAGTAAAGAAGACAGGCTTAGGCCAGGTGTGGTGGTTCAGGTTTGTAATCCCAACACTTTGGAAGGCTGAGGCAGGAGGATTGCTGAGCCCAGAAGGTCGAGGCTGCAGTGAGCAGTGTTCACACCACTGTACTCCAGCCTAGGCAACAGAGCGAGACCTTGTCTCTTAAAAAAAAAAAAAAGACAGGTTTAAAAATCTATGCATAAATTAAGTGATATCCTGGTAAAATTAAGGAGACAGTCTGTCTTCTCGGCCTCTAAGAAAGTGATACTGAGCTCTGCATTGTGAGATGTCAACATCTTGGTGCCTCTGTTTCCCCATCTCACTACACGATAGGTCTGAAGATGAATCAAGATAATCCATAGAAACAAGTACATGATAGCTAGTGTAATAACGTATCATCACAGAAGATAAAAAAGGCCACCTGTCCATTAGTCTACTATTATAAAAGGATCTTAATTCCGTGCTTCCTGGTTTTCTTAATGTTTGTGCTTTGTAGGTTTCTCTTTCTTATAATTCCAATTTTACAAATTTCAAGGCTCACCTTTGAGAAAACATCAATCTTACTTAAAAAAAAAAAACAACAGTTAGCTTTAAAAAAACAAGATTTTGGCCGGGCGCGGTGGCTCACGCTTGTAATCCCAGCACTTTGGGAGGCCAAGGCGGGCGGATCACGAGGTCAGGAGATCGAGACCACGATGAAACCCCGTCTCTACTAAAAATACAAAAAAATTAGCCAGGCATGGTGGCGGGCGCCTGTAGTCCCAGCTACTTGGAGAGGCTGAGGCAGGAGAATGGCGTGAACCCGGGAGGCAGAGCTTGCAGTGAGCCGAGATTGCGCCACTGCACTCCAGCCTGGGCGACAGAGCGAGACTCCGTCTCAAAAAAAAAAACAAAAAACAAGATTTTCAGACAGGTAAGAAGAAAATGCCCCTTTCCTTACTCCTTGGACATTACAGAAAACAAGGAAAACACCCTTCAGCCTCATATACATGTTCAATGAACGGGAGATTATGCTGAGAAAACCTATGAATGTAAAGAGTGTGGGGAAGCTTTTAGGACTAGCCGCCAACTTTCTGTACATCATATATTTCATTCTGGTGAGAAACGCTATGAATGTTTGGAATGTGACAAGGCCTTTAGTGTGTATGGATGACTTAGTCAACATCAATATTCACACTGGTGAGAAACCCTTTTAATGTAACAAATGTGAGATGTCCTTTAGGCTCAACTCAGGCCTTAAAGCACGTCAGAGTATTCATACTGGAGAGAAGCCCTATGAATGTGACAAGTGTGGGAAGGCCTTTAGTGTGTTTGGGCAACTTGCTCAATATCAGAGTACTCACAGTGGTAAGAAACCCTTTACGGCAGGGTGTGGTGGCTCGTGCCTGTCATCCCAGCACTTTGCAAGGCCAAAGCCAGAGGATAGCTTGAACTCAGGAGTTCGAGAGCAGCCTGGGCAACATAGTGAGACCCCATCTCTATTTTTAAAAATTAAGGCCAGGTGTGGTAGCTCACGCTTGTCATTCCAGCACTTTGGGAGGCCAAGGTAGGTGGATCACCTGAGGTCAGGAGTTCGAGACCAGCCTAGCCAACATAGTGAAACCCCGTCTCTACTAAAAATACAAAAAATTAGCCAGGTGTGGTGACAGCACCTTTAATCCCAGCTACTTGAGAGGCTGAGGCAGGAGAATCGCTTGAACCTGGGAGGTGGAGGTTGCAGTGAGCTGAGATGGCACCACTGCACTCCAGCCTGGGTGACAGAGCGAGACTCTGTCTCAAAAAAAAAAAAAAAACACAACCCTTTGTGAATCCAAAATATCTGAGACGGGTCTCAGTCAATTTAGAAAGTTGATTTTGCCAAGGTTAAGGATGCCCTGTGACCCAGCCTCAGGAGGTCCTGACAACATGTGCCCAACCAAGGTGGCTTGGGTACAGCTTGCTTTACACATTTTAGGGAGGCATGAGATCAATCAATACATGGCAGAGTTACATTAGTTCAATCTGGAAGGGTGGGACAACTAGAAGGAGGTGCCTCCAGGTCATAGGTAGATTTAAAAATTTTCTGATGGGCATTCAGTTGAAAGAGTTATCAGTAGGTTATGTCTGGGTTATAAAAGGGGTTGTGGAGACGTAGGTTTTATTCTGCAGATAAAGCCTCCAAGTAGCAGGCTTGAGAGAGGACACAAATGTTTCTTATCAGATTTAAGGTCTGTGTCGATGTTCATGCTGGAGGGTTATCATGAGGCATATGCAAACCCCTCTTCCATCATGGCCTGAACTAGATTTTCAGGTAACTCTGGAATGTCCTTGGCCAAGAGGAGGGGCCCACATATATGTATATGTATATATGTACAGTGTGTCAATGTATTTATACCACTGAGAAACAATTTGGATAAAGACTACATGGGAAGGCTTTTAGATATGGTTAAGCTCTTATTAGGTATCAATTTGTTTGTACTGGTGTGAACTTTTCAAAATGTCAGTAATGTATCATTTTTTAGCTCTGAACCCAAATGTTACTCAGATTCAGATAGTTTATAATGTATTTTTATAACAACACAAGAAAACCTCTTTTGGGCTGGGCACAGTGGCTCACGCCTGTAATCCCAGCACTTTGGGAGGCCGAGGGGGGCGGATCGCCTGAGGTCAGTAGTTGGAGACCAGCGTGGCCAACATGGCGAAACCCTGTCTCTACTAAAAATACAAATATTAGCTGGGCATGGTGACGTGCACCTGTAATCCCAGCTACCCAGGAGGCTGAGGCAAGAGAATCGCTGGAACCCAGGAGGCAGAGGCTGCAGTGAGCCAAGACTGAGCCACTGCACTCCAGCGTGGGCGACAGAGCAAGACTCCATCTCAAAAAGAAAAAAAAAAGAAAGAAAAGAAAACCTCTTCTGGCATTCTTCTATTTTTGCATTATCAAACCATTCATAATAGAGGAAAATTGAGAGGATATAGGAAAGCATTGCTCTTTACACTTTGTATATAAAAGTCTTCCAGCACCAATTACTGTTAAATTGATGAAAAGTCATCAAACAGAGCTGTGTGATGTGGGAAAGGCTTTAGGCATTCTACATATCTTTTTTTCTTTTTCTTTTTCTTTGAGACGGAGTCTCGCTCTGTCGCCCAGGCTGGAGTGCTGTGGTGCAATCTTGGCTCACTGCAACCTCTGCCTCCTGGGTTTAAGTGTTTCTCCTGCCTTAGTCTCCTAGGTAGCTGAGATTACAGGTGTGCACCACCATGCCTGGCTAATTTTTGTATTTTTTTAGTAGAGATTGGGTTTTGCCATGTTGGTCAGGCTCATCTCGAACGCCTGACCTTGTGATCCGCTTGCTTCGGCCTCCCAAAGTGCTGGGATTACAGGCGTGAGCCACCGCGCCTTCCCCCATGCTACATATCTTAATGATGGTCATCAGCGTTCAACTCCTTACAGCCAATATGATATTGGGGATGATACTTATCCCCCCTGGGTATGTAAATGGCGATAGTAGTACCTACAGTATATTGCTGTATTACATGAGTTAGTACATGAAAAACCTGGAACACTATCTAGAATGTACTGTTATGTTCAATAAATATTAGCTTCCATTTGTGATAGCATTATGGGTGCTATTTTTTGTTAATTTTTTTCATTTCTGTGGAATTGTTAGTGGATTTTGATGAGGTAAAGAATTCAGAAGAATGACAGAATTCAGAAGCATTTCATGTAATTTCTCATCCCTTTTTGAATTTGAATTCATTCTGGATAAACTCAAACAAGTAAAAACCATGAGAGGGTCTCATTCGAATTTCAAGGTGAATCACACACTTAATCCTAGAATGAAATTCAGATGTACAAATTTTTAAAATGTCAAAAGTGTGAAAATAATAATTTATATTCCTTTTGCACAATTCAAAATGCATTAGAAATTAACCAAATATTATCTAGTTTGCAATTTTTACACTTTTATTACACATTTAATTATATATTTAAGTTTAAATATATAGTTTTTAAAATTGCAGCAAATAAAATATATATTAATATATTGCCACATTAGATTTTTTGCCCCTATACATTTGATATATAATTTGACAGTGTTATGGACAGTATAATTTTCTACTTCTAAATACATGAATCTAGCTCCCTGAAAACAATTTCCTGTTTACTCAAAGTGTCATATAATCACACATAAGAAAATTAGTAATAATTTCCTATTCTAAAATTGCATCCATATTCAGATTTTTTCCATTTTCTCAGTAATGTACAACTATTCATTTTCTCTTCTTTTCTTTCTTTCTTTTTTTTTTGAGACGGACTGTCATTCTGTTGCCCAGGCTGGAGTGCAGTGGCACGATCTCGGCACACCACAGTCTTCACCTCCTGGGTTCAAGCGATTCTCCTGCCTCAGCCTCCCGAGTAGCTGGGACTACAGGTGTACGCCACCATGCCAGGCTAATTTTTGTATTTTTAGTAGAGATGGGGTTTCACCATGTTGGTCAGGCTGGTCTCCAACTCCTGACCTCGTGATCCCCATGCCTTGGCCTCCCAAAGTGCTGAAATTACAGGCGTGAGCCACTGCTCCTGGCCTACAACTACTCATTTTCAAAGTGGTAACCAGCTTATGCATTTGATTGGGAAACTCTGACCAGTAACCAAATGCAACTCACCACTTTTTAAATGTTTCGGCCCAGTATGGTGGCTCATGCCTATAATCAAAGCACTTTGGGATGCTGAGGCAGGTGGATTACCTGAGGTCAAGAGTTCCAGACCAGCCTGACCAACATGGAGACACCCCATCTCTACTAAAAATACAAAATTAGCTGGGTATGGTGGCATATGCCTGTAATCCTAGCTATTTGGAAGGCTGAGGCAGAAGAATCACTTGAGCCCAGGAGGCAGAGGTTGTGGTGAGCAGAGAGAGTGCCATTGCACTCCAGCCTGGACAACAAGAGTGAAATTTCGTTTCATAAAAAATAAAAAAATGTTTCATTGCAAGATTGGCACACTCATTGTCTAGTTTTTGTCTATGGCTGCTTTCTTCCTATTATAATAGAGTTGAATAGTCAGTACAGAGACTCTGTGGAACAGGAAAGCACTCTTGACCTTTTCAGAAAGAGTTTCTCAACTCCTGGTTTACATGTCTTTTGTTCATGATTTTGGCTGGGTTATTTTCCTCCTAATTTTTAAAAATTGTGAAATACACATAAAATTTGGTGTTATAACCATTTAAAGCATACACTTCTGTTCAGAGTTATTAAGGACATTCATATTGTTGAGCAAACACCACCACCATTTATTTCCAGAACTCTTCATTTTGCAAAACTGAAACTCTATACCCATTAAACAATGACTCCCCATTCCCCCAACCCCTGCCAACCACCATTCTACTGTTTCTATAATTTTGACTGTTGTAAGTACTTCATATAAGTGGAATAATACAGTATTTATTTTATAACAGGCTTATTTCCTTAGTATAATATTCTTAACATCCATGTTGCAGCACATGTCAGAATTTCCTTCTATTTAAAGGCTGAATAATGTGCACTGTGTGTATTTACCGCATTTTGCTTATGTATCTATTGACTAAGGGACATTTGGGGTGCCTCTACTTTAGCTATTGTGCATAATGCTGCTATGAACATGGTGTAAGGGTTAAAGAAAGAAGAAACAAACACGAAAAGCAGCTTGACCATCAAAGACAGGTTTATTTGGGAAAATAAACCTGAGAGGGGCTTCTGGCTGATTTAGGCCAGGCATGTTCTCTTTTACAGAATAAGGATATTTAAGGGTTTAGGGAGTGAGAGCTTATCGCAGCTTCGGAATATTTTTGGGTAGAGGAGAGTTTTGTTGCGGGATCGCAATGTTTCTGTTCAGAGGGGGTTTTATCTTGGGGTTGGAATGTTTCTGGTCAGAAGTGTCATTTGTCATTTATGGTCAAGCTGACATTAGCGATTAGGTTGTGTTTTTTGGGCCGGATGTAGGCAGTTTTTAATCAACAGAAATTTTTTTTTTTTTTTTTTGAGATGGAGTCTCGCTCTGTTGCCCAGGTTGGAGTGCAGTGGCGCGATCTCGGCTCACTGCAAGCCCCGCCTGCCGGGTTTGTGCCATTCTCCTGCCTCAGCCTCCCAAGTAGCTGGGACTACAGGCGCCCACCACCATGCCCAGCTAATTTTGTTTTTGTATTTTTAGTAGAGACAGGGTTTCACTGTGTTAGCCAGGATGGTCTCGATCTCCTGACCTCCTGATCCGCCCGCCTCAGCCTCCCAAAGTACTGGGATTACAGGCGTGAGCCACCGCGCCCAGCCAAGGGGAATTTAAAATGGTGGAGTTTGTCCAAGATGGCGATGCTCCTGCTCTGTTGCATGGGTGTACAAATATCTCTTTGAAACTGCTTTCAGTTTCCCAGTGTCTACCTAGATGTGGAATTGCTGGATCATATGGTAATCCTATTTTTAATTTTGTGTGTGTGTGTGTGTGTGTGTGTGTGTGTGATAGATGAGTCTTTCTCTGTCGCCCAGTTGGGAGTGCAGTGGTCAAATCTTGGCTCACTGCAACCTCTGCCTTCTGGGTTCAAGCGATTTTCCTGTCTCAGCCCTCTGGCATTACAGGCACATGCCACCACGCCTGGCTAATTTTTGTATTTTCAGTAGAGATGGGGTTTCACCATGTTGGCCAGGCTGGTCTCGAACTCCTGACTTCAATTGATCTGCCCATCTCAGCCTCCCGAAGTGTTGGGATTAGAGGCTTGAGCCACCATGCCTGGCCTCCATTTTCAATTTTTTAAGGAATTGCCATGCTGTTTTTCACAGTGGGTGTACCTTTTTCTATTCCCTGCAACAGTGCCTCAGGGTTCTCATTTCTCTATACCATTACCAACAGCTCTTATTTTCTATTTTTTAATGGCAGCCTTTCTAATGGAGGTAAAGTAGTATCTCCTTATAGATTTGATTAGCATTTCCCTAATAATTAGTGTGGTGAGCAACTTTTTACATGCTTATTGGCCATCTGTATGTCTTTGGAGAAATAATTTTTGTATTTTTAGTAGAGACATGAAGTCTCTAAAGTCTCTAAAGCTCAGAGATGTGAAGTCTCTGAAGTCTGTGGCAGATTTGTGGACCCTTTTAAATGTTGGATTTTACAGATTATATATTTAGCATATTAATCCCTTATCAGGTTTATGATTGCAAATATTTTCTTTCATTCTGTGGGTTTCCCTTTAAATCTATTGATGTCTTTTGATTCACACTTCTTTTTTACTTTTCATGAATTTCAACTTGTCTGTTTTTTCTCTTGATGCCTGTACATTTGGTATCCTCCAAAAAAAATTACCAAATGCAGTGCTGTGAAAGCATTTGATCTCACAATTAGTTTATGGATCCATTTTAAGTTAATTTTGTATATGGCATTAAGAGTTCAACTTTGGCTGGGCACAGTGACTTGTGCCTGTAATCCCACCATTTTGGGAGGCTGAGGTGGGTGGGTCAATTGAGGCCAGGAGTTCGAGACCAGCCTGGCCAACATGGTGAAACCCCGCCTCTACTAAAAATACAAAAAAATCACTGGGCGTGGTGGCGCACACCTGTAATCCCAGCTACTCAGGAGGCTGGTGCAGGAGAATTACTTAAACCCAGGAGGCAGAAGTTGCAGTGAGCTAAGATCGTGCCACTGCACTCTAGCCTGGGCGACACAGATTCTGTCTCAAAAAACAAACAAACAAACAAACAACAACAACAACAACAAAAAACAAAAAAAAGAGTTCAATTTTATTCTTTTTTATGTAGATACCCAGTTTTCCCAGCACAGTTCAGAGCCCTGTCATATCCCCATTGACTGATCTTGGCATCCTTGTTGATAAGCATCTGGCTATATGTGCATTGATTAATATTGGACTCTTTGATTACTCTCATTTTGCAGTAAGTTCCAAAATCAGAAAGTGTGATTTTTCCAGCTTTATTCCTAGTTTTTAGGGTTGTTTTGCCTACTTGGAATCCCATGAGGTTTCATATGAATTTCAGGATAGATTTTTCTGTTTATACAAAAAATGTCATTAGAATTTCAGAAGGATTATATTAAATCTGTAGATGGCTTTAGATAGTATTGACATATTAACAATATTAAATTTTCCAATCCATGAACATGGGGATGCCTTTCAGTTTATGTCTTTAATTTTTTTTCAGGAATGATATGTAGTTTTCATTGGACAAGTCTTTCAATTTGTTGGTTAACTTTGAAGAAGTTTATTCTTTTTGATGCTATTGTGAATGGCTTGGTTTTCTCTTTTCTTGTGTTCTTCAGTGTAATTGTATAGAAGTGAAACTTTTTTTGTCTGTGTGTTGACCATCCTGGCATTCTGCTGAATTCATTTTATTAGTTGTTTTTTGTTTGTGGAATCTTTTGGGTTTTTTACACATTAGATCATATCATCTGCAAACACAGAAAATTCATTTCATTGTCTTCAATTTGGATGCCGGTGGTTGTTTTTTTTGCCACATTTCTGTGGCTAGTACTTTTAGTTCTCTGCTGAATGAAAATGGTGACAGCAGGCCTTCTTCCTTTGTTCCTGATCTTGGAGAAAAAGCTCTCGGTCTTTCACCGGGTGTGCTGTCCACTGTGAGTTTTTCACATAAAACTTTTATTATGTTGAGGTAGTTTCCTTCAATTCCTAATTTGTTGCATGACTTTTTAAAAAATCATGAATGGTTTTTGAAATTGGTCAAAACTTTTTTGCGTGAATCGAGATAATCAACTGGGGTTTTTCCTTCATTCTTAATGTGATATATTACACTGTTAGGATTTCAAATATTTAACCATTGTTTCATTCCAAGAATAAATTCTACTTGGTCATGGTGTATAGCCCTGGTTATACAAAAGGATTGTATGTATGCCACTGTATCTGGAAAAGCAGGTTTTCCTTGTATACTCATACCACTCTCAGTACTTCTCATACTACTTGTGTGGGGCTTTTCCTTGTGGACACCAATTGGGCATCCTGCACTTCAGTTCTGACACAAATCAGATTTAGGGTCAGATCCCACAGGCCAGGGGCTCAGTCCCACAAGACTACTCTCACTTCAGACACCAATCACAAGTCCAGCTGTCACCTGTACGTCTTACTGAATGACTGAATCAGAAGTTCCCGTGATCCTCTCCATTAGTTGCATCATTTGCTAGAATGGCTACAGATCTGTGGAAAACACTTAGGTTTACTAGTTTTTATACAATAAAGGAAACAGATGGTGATGATGTTAGCAAGATGGTGAAATATGTGGTCACCTGCTCATATCCCCCCCACAACAGTAAGAATTCTGCACTTATCCATTGGCAAAAGTCTCTCTCTGGGAGCCTTGGGATTCATGTAGGAGGTTATGAAACCCTCATGGATCCCAAGACCTAAGAGTGTTGTTTTGAAAGCAGTGACCCACATCTAGGTTATAGACCCAGCAGTCATCTTGCTTCAGACTTGGAAACAACCCAAGTCCCATAGAGCTTGGCTACTAACCTGTTTGGCCTTGACCCTACTACCAAAATCATCATCCAAGGGGTCTCAGTAGCATCATGCAAACTAGTGCCTCAGCAAACATGCCTGTCTGGCTGCCAGAAGCTCCTGCTTCTCCTCAGCACTGCTGTCCAGTAGTGACGGGAACGAGGACAAAGCCAAGCCGAAAGTGGAGCCGAGGTGGCCACACCTGGAACTGGCAATCCATGGGGACAGATAAGGTTGAGAGTGTGTCTCAAAGGCCGTCTGGGGCAAATCCAAGCCTCAGAAGGATGTCCAGGCATGCTCCCAATGGGCACTGAGGATCCCCAAGAAAGGGAAGGACAAGCAAAGCACAACTGGGACCACAGGAGGGGCCTGTGCTGGAGTCCAAGCCCCGTTCAGGGATTCCAGCCAGAGGAGCCAAGAGGTGCAAAGTACAAAACACCCCAAACCCCACACCGGATCACTACCCACCACCTGGCCTGCACCTAGCCAACTGCCAGTCCCTTTTGCTCTGTGAAATTCCTAACAGCCAGTGGTTCAGTGCTGAGAGGCAGTTCCAGTCAGGAATAGAGAAATGAGAGATCCCTCCACAATGAGAAAGCATGTGCAGAGGAAATGAAACACAGCCTAGATTAGAAGGCAAAGGCCAGCCATGGCTGACTACCTCTCATCCTACAGGAGTCATGCAGCCATCTGATGGAATAGGAGGATCAAGAGTTTCCCTGCTGGTGGGAGCTACGAGCACCCACGGTTCAAGAATTATCCCAGCTACCCAGTCATTCGGAAACGTGGGTGTTGAGGAGGAAACACTCAAGACATGGGTCTTCAGAAAGGTCATCCTCGACTAACTGGGAAACGTTTGTTGTAGAGAATGTAGAGCCAGACCAAGGAAACCTTAGGCCCATGAGAAACACGGAAGGCAGGAAAAGAGAAGAGGCCAGAGCCCGGGCAGGATCAATCCATCCCACTCGCATGTGGCTCTGGGAATGAGGACCCAACCTGGGAGGTGGCCAGAAAGGCCACAGTTTGCAGTCCAAATATTCTCCTCACATTCATGTCTTCTTCCACCAGCACCAGGCCATAGTGTGGACAGGTTATGCAGTGAAGAGGAAGGGGAGAATGAGTTGGAACCGGCTTCTTTGACATTTATCTGCACCTCTCCTGCTGGTGTAGTTGTGGGACCTCCTCCCCACCTCATCAGACTGTATCCTCACCCCTGTCTCACCTTATTTCTGCACACATCATTTCTTTTTGACCCGGAATGGAACTGAAAGAAGACTGAGTGCCCACCTGACATCCTTAAGCTCCTGCCCTGCCAGCAACAGAATTTGAAGTGGGCTCAAGGGGATCCTGAGGACAGGACGGCTAGGGTCCAGCCCTGAATGTGCTGCAGGACCATGGGCCCCTGGGAGGCGTCTGTTCTTGGGTGTGTTGTGCTCATCTTCTTCCTAGAAGAGTGGTTCCTCGGGGTGGGGAGATGATTTGGACCCCCGTGGGTTGCAGCCAGCCCCCCACTTCTCCGAGGCTTCAGGAACTACAAGCAAAAGAAAGGACATGGGGCCCCGCAGCCCAAGCGGAGCCACAGAGTGAGGAGCATCAGAAAGTAGGTGGACTTGAGAGAAACCGCACTCCAGCGCACGAGTCCTATTTGTTTCACAAGAAACCACACACACACACACACACACACAGAAAGAAACACACACAGAGATATCCAGCACCCGCACAGAAACACACAGCCAGGCAACTCCTGGGGCTACGTGGTTCTGCTCACTTCCAGGAAGCCCCTCCGGGGAGAGAGCAGCCCTCGGGCACATAGGCCGTACCTCCAAATTCCGGGGGGACGACTTTCAAGGAGATTCACCCCTAAACCATCTAGGCAGGCCTGATGCATCGTAGGGATCCTTAGGGATCCTGTGGTGCATTCTTGGGGCCCTGCTTGACGTTTCTTCAGCCTAGTTCGGCCCTGCCAGTCTCCTAGGATTGTGGGATCATCGCGTTGATCCCCCAGAGAGGAGAGACATCAGCCCAACTCTACACACTGCTACAGAGGGCTCCTGATATGCCAAGCCTCTAAGACCCGTCCCCAGGCAATGGTGGTAGTCCCTGGGAGGCGAGCCCTGGCTCAGAGCTTGCCCTGGTGCCTCGCGTTTGGTGCATGCGCATTCTCGTGGTTGGCGCGCGCGCTACAATGTCAGGGCTGTCAGGCAGCAGCCCCAGGAAAATGCTAGAGATGGACCTGGCGGCGGCTTGGGGAAGGGGGCTGCTTGCGACAAGCAGCGCAGGACCCTAAGAGTCCTGACCTCAGGACTTCCTTGAGCCGACTTCGTGTTCGGATCCCGAAGGAGGAGGAGGCGCTTCAGACCGTGAGGTGGGAACTCGGGACTGCTCTTCTGCTCCGATTCCGGATTGGAAGATATGGGCAGAAATCGGGTCCCATGGGGCTGGTTATTCAGTCTGATGAGGTGTGAAGGGGGTCGCTGGGGCACAGAAACAGCTGAGACCCCCAGGGGAGGGAGTCAGCTGAAAATTCTCCGTTTCATGAGCTCACTGCCTCCCTTCGACCTGGGCCTCCCAGGGCACTGTCCTGGTCTCAAAGCTCAGGGAATCCTGCTGCTCAGCACTGCTGTCCTAAAAAGGCAGGAACGATTTTCCGTTTTGGCTGGGTGAAGGAAAGATACTTTGAGAAGTACCTACTCAATGGAGGGGTGGGGGTGAAGGGTACTTTGCAGAAACCTCTCGCCTCCTCCAGTAGGCCTCCCTGAATGGGCTTGTTCTCCGGCACAGGCCCCCTCCTGGTTCCCAGGTGTGATTTGCTTCTCCTTGGCTTTCTTTGGAAGGTCCCCACAGCCCCCTGAGCGCATGCCAGGACATCACTGTCAATCTCCACATCATCCCAAACGACCTTGGAGATACATGCTCACTACATCTGCTTATAGGGGACACCAGTGCCACGTGTGGTCGCATTTGCTCCACCTCAAACTCACCCCTGGCCCTGTTGGCACTGGTCCCGGAAAGCAGTGTCGGGATACAGGAGCCCCTGGATTTTGGAAACCAGAGAAGGTCATTGCTCTCTCCAAGGAGAAGGGAGGCAGTGGGCTGATGAGTCAATGAACTTTCAGCTGACACCACGGCTTGAGGCCCGTGGGACCGTTCTGTGCCCCAGAGAGGCCCTCCCCGCCTCACCAGATTGTAACCCCATTCCTGCTCAACGGGTGGGATCCGAAATCAGATCCAAATGGGAGTCCGGAGATTCCATCCGTCCCCTGAAGCTGGGATCCCGCGCTGCTTCTCCGTGACTCCGCATGAGGTTTCTTCATCCTGGTCGGCGACCTCCTCAAATCCGGGCATCCGGAGACAATCATGTCGACCACGTTGAGAGGTCAGGCAAAAGCTCTGACACGGATGCACTGCCACGGAGTGATTGTGATCGGCAAGCCTCAGGGACCCATTCCCCGGACGATGGAGGGGGTCATTAAGACGTGAGAACCTGCTCACGCCACGAGCATGCACGTTGGCAAGGCCGACAGGCGCTTGGTTCCTGTAATCCTGTCAGTGGCCCCTTTAAAAAATAGTGAGCGGGGGCTGCTGTGGACAAAGTGACAGGCAGTGAGAGGCGAGTAGGGCGCATTAGCCAGGTCTACATGGGCCCGGATCCTAAACGTCAGGCTGCGACCCCTTTAAAAAATGTGCTTAAGTGTGGTGTGGTCGTCTTGATCTTGGACAAGAGGCCTATCAGGATGGGGAGGAGAATTCAACTCCTGCGGGACCCACGATGCTCCCCACGTTGCCGAGGCTTTCACAAAACGCATAGTGGAACCACAGGGAAAACTGACAACGGGCCACAAGACCCAGGAAAAGACGCAAAAAGAGGCTCAACAAAGACAGCCTTACAAGAAAGAAACAGCATTCCGGTGCACAAGACATTTTCGTCCCAACACACACACACGCAAACGGGCGCACAGACAAGGAAAGTAAGAAAGAGACAGAAACAGAGAGAGACAGAAATGGAAGAGAGAATGGGAGAGACACACATACACAGACATACAGCAGCAGCACAGAAGCACACATCCCCAGGCAACCCCTGAGGCTGCGGGGTCCTGCTCTCCAGGAGAACGACTCTCGGGTGAGAGAGCAGCCCACAGGCACACAGGCAGACCTGTCCTGGAGGTCGGGGGATGGGGTGCACGACTTTTTGGGAGACTCACTGGAACGCCTTCCCTGCAGGCCTGAAGCTGGGATGTCGAGCTGCTTCCCCCAGACTCCGCCTGTGGCTTCATCATCCTGGTTGGACCTCCACCACTCCTGGCATCCGGAGACCATCCTGTTGACACCCTGGAGAGGTCAGGCCGGAGCCTCAGGACCCCGACACCCAAGCACTGCAACGGAGGGCTCCTGCTTTGCCAAGCCTCAGGGACTGGTTTCTTAGGCAACGATGGGAATCACTGTGACGGGAGAATCCGCTCGCGCATGCGCATTGGCTAGGCCGACTCGCGCTCCGCTCCTGAAGTCAGGCTGCGGCCCCTTTAAATAATGGCAGCGGCGCGGCGGCAGCAGGGCAGCTGGATCCAAGGTCGAGGAGGGGGCTTCGTGAGAAAGGCGGCTGTGGGCGCCCCAAGGCTGGACCCCCAGGAGTCCTGTCCTCAGGATCTCCTTGAGCCGACTTCTACCGGGGGAGGAGAAGCTTCAGGGCGCCTGCTAGGGTCTCAGGACTCCTCTTCAGATCCGATTTTGGATCTCACCAAGTAAACAGGGATGGGCTCACCTCATCTGGTGAGGCGGGCAGGGCCTCGCTGGGGCACAGAAAGATCCATGAGCCTCAAGGCGTGGTGTCAGCTGAAAATTCACTGACACATGAGCCCTCTGCCTCCCTCGCCCCTGGGAGGAGCAGTGGCCTGTTCCGCTTCCAAAGTCCTGGGGCTCCTGCAAGAAGACACCGCTTTCTAGTACACCTGCAAACAGGAACAGGGGCGACTCCGAGGTGGAGCCAATGCGACCACACGTGGCACTGGCGCCCCCCAGAGCAGATGGGGTGAGTGTGTGTCACTGAGACCATATGGGGCGATGGCGAGACGAACAGTGGTGTCCAGGCATGTGCCCGGTGGAAGGGGGGCACAGGTGACCTCCCCAACAACGTCAAGGAAAAGCAAAGCACACCTGGGAACCAGGAGAGGGCCTGTGCGTGAATCCAAGCCATATTTTGCTATGCCTGCTGGAAGAACCGAGAGGTTTCTGCAAAGTTCACTTCACTCCCACCCCTCCAATGACTAGGTAGCCCCGGCACAACCTCCCATGCACCCAGCCCCAGCCCAATCCCTTTGGCTCCCTGACATTCATGGCAGCCAAAATATTCAGTTCTGGGAGGCAGTCCACCCAGGCGCTCAGAAGAGGATGTCCCTCAAGAATGAAACATGAAGTGAAGAGGAAATGCGACACTGCCTTTCCTAGAAGCCAAGGCCAGCCATGGTTGCCTACCACTCATTCTAGGCCAACCACGCAGCCATCCCATGAAACGTGGAGACCAAGGGAGCTTCCCTGTCTGAGACAGGTATGGAAGCCCAGAGCTCCAGGATCATCAAACCTGCCCAATCCACCAGAAACGGGTTTGGAGAGAGAAACAATCATGACACGGATCACCACTTTCTCCCTGTTGGACTGGGAAGTGATCTTTATTGAAGACATTGAACCAGACCAAGAAGCATCTAGGCCCCTCAGAAACAGGGCAGACAGAGCAAGAGGGAGGACAGAGCAGAGGCCAGAGCCCAGGCAGAATACAGCACAGTGCCACCGCCACGGGCTGAGGGGAGGAGTGCCAAATGGGTGACTTGTCCAGAGAGGCCAGGAGTTTTTGCCATGTCCCGTTCCCAGCTTCTTCTTGAAGATTGTGTCGTGGTGTGGCTTCATTTTTCAGAGAAGAGCCCTGAGGAGATAGAACTATCTTCTTTGATGTTTATCTGCTCCCCTCCTGCAGGACAGTGAGCTCCTGTGAGGCTTCTGTCCTTGGCTGGAGTGTGGTCGTCTGGATCCTAGAAAAGAGGCCGCTCAGGATGGAGATGAGATTTCAGTTCCTCCAGGACCGACGCCTCTCCTCACGTCGTCGAGGCCTTTAGAAACCCAAAGTGGAACTGCCGCGAAACCAATTGACAACCGGCAACATGTCCCAGGCAGAGACGCAGCAAGAGGAGCACCAAAGACAGGCCGACATGCAAGAAATCGCTTTTTGACGCACAGGGCAGATTCATTCAACACACACACGCACACCGGCACACACACAGACAGAGAGAGAGAGAGAGAAACAGAGTGACAGAGAGAGAAGAGAGAATGGGAGACACACACACACAGACATAGAGCAGTGGCACAGAAACACATAGCCCCAGGCAACCCCTGAGGCTGCGGGGTTCTGCTCTTTTCGAGAACGATTCTCGAGTGAGAGAGCAGCCCACGGGCACACAAGCAGACATGTCGTCGAGATCACGGAGGGCACGACTTCTGGGGAGACTCACTTGAACACCGTCCGGGCAGGTTAGAGGCTGGGATGCCGCGCTGCTTCTCCCGGACTCCGCCTATGGTTTCCTCATTCTGGTCGGCCCTCCGAGACTCCTGGCATCCAGAGACGGTCCTGTCGACCCCATGGAGAGGTCAGGCCGGAGTCTCGGAGCCCAGACACCCAAGCACTGCCGCGGAGGGCTCCTGCTTTGCCAAGCCTCAGGGACTGGTTTCTCAGGCAACTGTGGGAATCACTGTGATGGGATAATCCGCTCGCGCCTCGGGCATGCACATTGCCTAGGCCAACTCGCGCTTCGCTCCTGGAACTCAGGCTGAGGCCCCCCTTAAACAGTGGCGGCGGCAGTAGGGGCTCCTGCTGCAGCGCGGTGGCGGCTGGATCCGGGATCAAGTAGGGGGCTGCGAGGGAGTGGGGGCTGCGGGCGCCCTAGGGCCGGACTCGCAGGAGTCCTGTACTCAGGGCCTCCTTAAGCCGACTTCCACCAGTGGAAGAGGAGGTTCAGGGCGCCTGCTGGGGTCTCAGTACTCCTCTTCAGATCCGATTTTGGATCCCACCAGGTGACCAGGGATGGGCTCACCTCATCTAGTGAGGCAAGCAGGGCCTCGCTGGAGCACAGAAAGATCCCATGGGCCTCAAGGCATGGTGTCAGCTGAAAATTCACTGAAACATGAGCCCTCTGCCTCCCTCCTCCCTGGGAGGTGCAGTGGCCTGCCCCGCTTGCCAGAGCCCTGGGGCTGCTGGGTGCCGCCACTGCTTTCCAGGACACATGCAAACAGGAACGGGGCGAGTCCGAGGTGGAGCCAATGTGACCAAACGTGGCACTGACGTCCCCCAGAGCAGATGGGGTGAGTGTGTGTCACCGAGGCCATATGGGGCGATGGCGAGACGAACACTGGTGTCCAGGCATGTGCCCGGTGGAAGGGGGGCACAGGTTACCTCCCCAACAATGACAAGGAAAAGCAAAGCACAGCTGGGAACCAGAAGAGGCCCTGTGCGTGAGTCCAAGCCACATTTTGGTGAGCCTGCTGGAGGAGCCGAGAGGTTTCTGTAAAGTTCACCCCACCCCCATCTCTCCACCGCCCAGGTAGCCCTAACGCAACCTCCCATGCACCCAGCCCCAGCCCAGTCCCTTTGGCTCCCTGACATTCGTGGCAGCCAAAAGATTCAGTTCCGGGAGGCAGTCCACCCAGGAGCAGAGGAAGCAGATGTCCCTTAAGAATGAGACAGGAAGTGCAGAGGAAATGTGACACCGCCTTTCCTAGAAGCCAAGGCCAGCCACGGTCGCCTACCGTTCATTCTAGGGAAACTACGCAGCCATCAGGTGAAACATGGAGACCAAGGGAGCTTCCCTGTCTGAGACAGGTATGGACGCCCAGAGCTCCAGGATCTTCACATTTGCCCAATCCACCAGAAACAGGTTTGCAGAGGGAAACAGTCATGACGGATCTCCTTGAAGTTTATCCGTGATGGACTGGAAAGTGTTCTTTGTTGAAGACATTGAGCCAGACCAAGAAGCATCTACGCCCCTCAGAAACGGGAGACACAGCAAGAGGGAGGACAGAGCAGAGGCCAGAGCCCAAGCAGGATACAGCACAGTGCCACCGCAACGAGCACCCGGGGAGGAGTGCCAAACGGGTGACTTGTCCAGAAAGGCCAGTGTTCCAGTGACAGGGATCCTTGCCATGTCCTGTTCCGGCTTCTTCTTTAAGCCTGTGTCGTGGTGTGGCTTCATTTGTCAGAGAAGAGTCTCGCGGACTTACAACCGTCGTCTTTGACGTTGGTCTGCTCCCCTCCCGCAGGACAGTGAGCTCTTGTGATGCTTTTGTCCTTGGCTGGGGTGTGGTCTTGATCCTAGAAAAGCTGCCGCTCAGGCTGGGGATGAGATTTCAATTCCTCTGGGTCCGAAGCATCTCCTCATGTCCCCGAGGTCTTCACAAACCCAAAGTGGAACCACCGGGAAAACGATTGACAACGCGCCACGTGACCCAGGCAGAGACGCAGAAAGAGGCTCACCAAAGACAGGCCAACATGCGAGAATTGCCCTTTGGCGCACAGGGCACATTCGTCACAACACACTCACACGGGCACACACACACAGAGAAAGAGAGAAGGAGAGAGAGAGAGAGAGGAGAAAGTGAGACACACACACACACTACACACACACAGCAGTGGCACAGAAACACACACCCCCAGGCAACTCCTGAGGCTGCGGGGTTCTGCTCTCCGCGAGAACGACCCTCGGGTGAGAGAGTAGCCTACGGGCACACAGGCAGACCTGTCGTCGAGTTGACGGGGGCACGACTTTTGGGGAGACTCACCCGCACACCGTCTGGGCAGGCCTGAGGCAGGGATGCCCTGCTGCTTCCCCCAGACTCGGCCTGTGGTTTCTTCATCCTGCTCTGCCTTCTGCGACTCCTGGCATTCGGAGAACGTCTTGTCGTCCTGTCAACCTCCTGGAGAGGTGAGGCCGGAGTCTCGGAGCCTCGAAGCCTCGACACCGACGCACTGCCGCGGAGGGCTCCTGCTTTCTCAAGCCTCAGGGACTGGTTTCTCAGGCAACCGTGGGGGTCATTGTGACCGGGGAAACAGCTGGCGCCTCGCGCATGCGCATTGGCTTGCCCGGCCAGGGCTCTGCTCCCGGAAGTCAGGCAGAGGCTTCTTTAAACAATGGTGGCGCTCGGCGGCCTCGGGGTTGGGAGAGGGGGTGTACTTGCTGCAGCCAGGGCGGCGGCTATAGCGGGAGTCGAGTAGGAGGGCGCCGTGGAAGAGAAGGCTGCGGGCACCCCAGAGCCGGACCCCCAGGAGTCCTGTCCTCACGACCTCCTTGAGTCGACTTCTGCCGGTGGAGAAGGAGCTTCAAGGCGCAGGCTCGGGTCTCCGCCAGGGGTAAAAGCAACTCCATCTTGGATGCTAATCCACCATGTTGACTCTTGATTAGCCCCAGTTCCAGGAACACCTTAAATGTACTTTCATGTACTTACCTTAAATTCTTCCCCTTAGGTCAAACAACATTGATGTTTGCTCACGAACCATACTTATTATAGTCCTGCCCTTAGGCAAATTCCCTATGGTATATAAAGCCAGGAACTTTGGGGTAATGGTGCAGGGATCCACCATCTTGCAGCTGCATGGGACATGACTTCTGTTCCTAGTCTTTATTAAATGGTTCTAAGATGCTGGATGTGGTGGCTCACGCTCATCCCAGCACTTTGGGAGGCCGAGGTGGGCGGATCACCTGAGAGCAGGAGTTGGAGACCAGCCTGGCCAACATGGTGAAAACCCATCTCTACTAAAAATTCAAAAATTAGCCAGGCATGGTGGCACATGCCTATAATCCCAGCGGCTCGAGAGGCTGAATTCAGCAGGAGAATCACTTACCCGAGATGGCACCACTGCACTCCAGCCTGGGCGACAGAGTGAGACTATCTCAAACAAATAACAACAACAACAAAAACCCAAACCAAACAAAAAAAGTTTCCGAGAAACTAGATTTTTCAGCCTCTTTCTTTGGCCCCTCAGCTTCCTCGGCCTTTGGGGTTTGCTTAGAACTGCTCACTGTGGAAGTTTGCAGCATCCAGGCCCTCAAACACTAGGTGATGAGCAGTGGGTAGCAGTAGCCCTGACACTTTTCCTTGAACAGTACCGTGGTGGATCTAAGCCTCTCTGCTTACAACTTTTTTTTAGGTTGTAAAGCCCACAAGCTTTCTTGGCTCTACTGAACATTCTTCAAATTACAAAAATCCTTTATTAAATCCTGAGTGCTTAAAATATATAGTTTTTTTATTTACAACTGTTTTTCTCTAATAAAGGGACTTCAGTGAATAAATTGTATAAAAACGCAACACAGGCCGGGGGTGATGTCTCATGCCTGTAATCCCAGTGCTTTGGGAGGCCGAGGCGAGTGGTTTATGAAGTCAGGAGATCAAGAACATCCTGGCTAACACGGTGAAACCCTGTCTCTACTAAAAATACAAAAAGTTAGCCGGGCGTGGTGGCGGGCGCCTGTAGTCCCCACTACTCAGGAGGCTGAGGCAGAAGAATGGCGTGAACCCAGGAGGCGGAGCTTGCAGTGAGCCGAGATCGTGCAACTGCACTCCAGCCTGGGTGACAGAGCGAGACTCCATCTCATAAAAAATAAAAAATTAAAAAAAAAAGGGAAAACATGAGAGGCCAAGAAACAACGTTGTTGAATGAGCAGTGGCAACCCAGATGTATTGTAATCGGATGCTAGAAGGAAATTATAGATGGAATGATGGAGAAGTAAGCAAAACGTTAGCATTTGAGAATTTTCTTCTTCTTCTTTTTTTTTTTTTTTTTAAGAGACGGAGTCTCACTGTGTTGCCCAGACTGGAGTGCAGTGGCGCGATCTCGGCTCACTGAAACCTCCACCTTCCAGGTTCAAGCAATTCTCCTGCCTCCCAAGTAGCTGGGAATACAGGCCCACGCCACCAGGCCTGGCTAATTTTTTTTGTATTTTAGTAGAGATAGGGTTTCACCGTGTTGTCCAGGCTGGTTTCGAACTCCTGGGCTCAGGCAATCCACCCGCTTCAGCCTCCAAAGTGCTAGGATTATAGGCATGAGCCACCGCACCCATTCGAGAATTTTCTAGTATTGAAGAAAGGCATGACTTCCCAGGTGGCACAATAAAAACCAATTATATTCTGGACTGACTTCTGGAATGGTTAAGTGAGGAGTTTATGAAATCCTCTCCCCTAAAAGCAATGATAAAAGTGTACAAAATTGTCAAAAACCACTATTCAAAAACGCTGGAAGCTGATCAAGAGCATGGACATAATTAAGAAGCATTTGTTGAAAGCAAGTCTACTGACTCTTGGAAAGAACAGGGGGATCTATGGTATTTTAGCCAGGTGCTGTTCCCATCCTGCCCACCCCTCCCCTCAAGTCTACCTTCAGGACTGGCAGTTCGACGGTACTATCAGAGGGGGCAGAATGGAGTTAGTAGCAGACATGAAAAAAATGCATGCCCTGAGTACTGCTGAAAACAATGGAGAGCTCAGTGACAAACAATCAGGGAATTCTAATAATAGCCTGAGCTCCATACCGGTTAGGGTAATTAACAAAATGGCAGACCAGACAGTTACAGGAAGAACCATGGAATGAGACAGCAATAGAGGGCCTTGCTAAGATCCCACAGGTTCCTAGAGGTCTGGAAGGCTGTGCACATACATGCACACAGCTGTGGCTGCTCAGGAGAAAACCAAAAGAGGCCTGGCGTGGTGGCTCACACCTGTAATTCTAGCACTTTGGGAAGCCGAGGCAGGAGGATTGTTTGAGCCCAGGAGTTGGAGATCAGCCTGCACAACATGATGAAACCCTATCTCTACAAAAAAATTAATTAGGCATGGTGGTGTCTGCTTGTAGTTCCAGCTACTCATGAGGCTGAGGTGGGAGGATCGCTTGAGCCTGGGAGGTCGAGGCTGCAGTGAGCTGTGATTGCACCACTGCACTCCAACCTGGATGACAGAGTGAGACCCTGTCTCAAAAAAGTCCCCAAAACAAAAATTAACAAACAGAAAACACGGGATACTTAACTTTTACTTAGGGGCTCCTATAAAAATACTTATATACATATACATATAATCACCTTTAAGGTGATTAAAAATCTAACATGAACAAAACAAATCAACAGATATAAAAAGCTCCAGCCAGGCACGGTGGCTCACGCCTGTAATCCCAGCACTTTGGGAGGCCGAGGTGGGCGGATCATGAGGTCAGGAGATCGAGACCATCCTGGCTAACACGGTGAAACCCCGTCTCTACTAAAAATACAAAAAATTAGCCGGGTGAGGTAGCGGGCACCTGTAGTCCCAGCTACTCGGGAGGCTGAGGCAGGAGAATGGCGTGAACCCCGGGAGGCGGAGCCTGCAGTGAGCCGAGATCGCGCCACTGCACTCCAGCCTGGGTGAAAGAGCGAGACTCCTTCTCAAAAAAAAAAAAAAAAAAAAAAGCTCCATATGTTTTCAAAGACAAGTTCTATCTCTTTTTTAAGGAACTGATATGACATATCAAATCTGGAAAATATAATACAGAAGGAAATTAGAATATAATCTCATATATAAATATAGATGCAAACTTTTTTTTTGAGAAGGAGTCTTGCTCTGTTGCCCAGGCTGGAGTGCAGTGGCACAATCTGGGCTCACTGTTACCTCCGCCTCCTGGGTTCAAGCGATTCTCTTGCCTCCCAAGTAGCTGGGACTACAGGCGCCCGCCATGACGCCCAGCTGATTTTTATATTTTTAGTAGAGACAGGGTTTCGCCATGTTGGCCAGGCTGGTCTTGAACTCCTGACCTCAGGTAATCTGCCTGCCTCGGCCTCCCAAAGTGCTGGGATTACATAGGCATGAGCCACCGTGCCCAGCCAGATGCCTCTAAGACCTTCTAAGGAAAGGAATAGTAGCCAAAGAGAAAGTGCCAGGGCAGACTTTTCTACGAAAAAGTGATCAAATACTGGCCCTTGCCCTCTAAAGGATATACTGCACTGACCGAAAAAGTGTCCCCTTTAGGACAAAGGGCATCTGTTTTCTCTGGCCACTTTCCAAGGGATTCTAGGCTTGAGGAAGAAGAGACGCTAGAATATTTGTTACAGCTGAGAAATGTCACTTTATTCAGTACACAGTAGCAGGTTTCCGGAGCTGAATGAAGACGAGTCTTCATCTAGCCCCACCTCAAAGTGGGGAACAAGTAAAGAGGCTTAAAATCTGTGGCCCAGGCTCATTTTCCCATAGGATCCCAAAGTCCTAATATTAAGCCCAATCAAAGTAAGAGTAGGAATACTGGGCAGCCTCTCAATACGGTGAGGACTGAGTTGCGGTAGGCTTTTCCAGGCAAGTTCTAGGAAGCCATACTGGGCAATGCCCTCAGATTGGATAGTATGGACTTTGTTCTGCCCAGGGAGGGGTACCACATCCTGGAACTTGAGGGGACCCGCAGGGTCACGGGAATGACCACAAAACAGGTGGTAGAACAAGCGCTCACCATGTGCCAGCTCCTTGGTCTTCAGGGCATTTTTGTAGATGGTCTCTTGGTGTTGAAGTTTGTCTCTCTGCAGTAACTCTAGTAGAAGCCTCTGGATTCTGGGGGACTTAAGTTGGTACAAGTCCATGAGCTGATAGAACTGTTCCATCCAAGTGGCACTGTCTTTTGCATATCGCTGCTGCAGCATCTGCAAAACATGGTACAGTGCCACAAACGTCTCCCACAAAGGCATGTCTTCCTTCTTTTTAGAAATTGGTTGTGCCTTCTTCTCCAATTTGGGTAATTTGGGTGGCCTGCCCTTACCCTTAAAAGCCCCAAGATCCTTCTGGAACATTAGTGCTAGAGTTTGTTTGTCCACAGAGGCATGGGCACCTGTGAAAACGTCTCTTGTGGCAGGATAAAAATGTTGCATCTCCATCTCTTTGAGGGCATCAGATAACTGTTGTACCCGCGCGCTCCTGTGAGGCTCTCCCAAAAGATGCCAGTTTATAGCTTTGGGGACTTGAATCCTCTTGGTAGTTGATGGTATCACTGGAGCAGGGATGGGCAGTGCTTCCTTCTTTGCCGTTGGAAATTTGGAGCTCTCACCCTTCCTCATCAAGGCTGGGAAGTCCTTCTCAAATACCAAGGCTAGAGATTTCTTAACCACAGAGGGACAAACAGCTGCAGGAACATCCCTTGTGACTGGACAAAGGTGCTTTATCTCCTTGAGAGCAGTGGATAACTGTTTTGCCTGCTTCTTCCTGTAGGACTCAGCTAAGAGATGCCAGCTGAGAGCCTGTGGGGTCTGAGTCCTCTTGATGGCTGATGGTAATACTGGTTTGGGCATAGAGGATGGCCCCAACCACTTCTGTGTTTCTTTTCTTCTAATTGGAGGGATCTCTTTTAAGGGCACTGGACTCAAAACCTCCTTGCAAGGTTGTGATATATCAGTGTGACTTAACTCTAGGTTCTGCCTGAGATGTTTAGCAATGACCTTAAGATTGGACATACGCATCCATTTCAAGTATCTCTTTGAAGTAAAGTCTCTGAGGATCTGACTCAGTCGATGAAAACTGTCCCTGGAAAGTTGCTTTCCTGCTTCCAGCCTTTTTAAGGCATTGTTAATCCAGTCCTCATCTGAGAAGCTTGCTTCTGAGAAGGCCGGCCTTCGATATCTCCTACCTGGCATTTCAGGTGAAAAGGCTGGGGCTACAGCTGGAGCCTGACCCTCAGTTTCCCCCATCAGAGAATCCTGATACCCCAAGAACCACTTCCATCTTTCACCTTTGGGTCTGTGTTTAGGTTTCTGTGGTTCCATGAAAGTATCAGATAATTGAAACTCTGGCCTATGGAGACCTTCTTGGACCTGGGTCTCTAAGCCTGTTTCCATGGCTTGTAAAAACATACCCCTGGCTTTCTCCAAGAGTTCATTCTCTTCTCTTCCCAATGAACTTGTCACGGGGTGTACTCCAAGAAGTTGACTGCCCTCTCTGTCTTCAAAATCCAAGTGATCCTCTAACACTTTCAGGGGAATTCCCTCTTTTTCCTCCAGGGTTACCTGGAATGGTATTTTGGAGGGGCTCTTCAGAACTGTTGGCCACATAGCCTTGTCCATAAGTCTGGAGTATTTCCTTACATCAAGCAAGCCCTCTTTCTTAAAATGCATTTCTCCTTTAGCTGTACCCTCCCATTCCTCAGCAAGATCCTCACCTTCAGTCACCAGCCTAGATAATCTCACTTCTTCCTTTGAGAACTTTGTTTTCAATACTCTCTCCTCTTCTGAGAACATTGTCTCCATAAGTCTGCTCTCCTTTTCCTTCTCTTCACTCAGGCTTTCCACATCCTTCTGTCTTTCCTCCTCCTCCTTCTCTTTTTCCTCCATTTCCTCTTCCTCCTCTTCTTCACTCAAGCTGTCTTCTTCCTCACTCAAGCTCTCCTCCTCCTCACTCAGGCTCTCCTCCTCCTCCTCCTCATTCCAGTGCCCCCACTCCTCTTTGCTAAGGCTCTTCTCTTCCTCTTGTAGGCCCTCTTTTTTCTTACTCAGCCTCTCTTTCTCCTTAGTCAACCTCTTTTCCATTTTCCTTTTTTGAGTCGAACCCTTTTCCTTTAGCTTCTTAGCCAAGTTATCCTCCGATTCCTCTTCACTTGTACTTGTTTTCTTCTTCTTCAGACGTTTCCTTTTCTCTTTCTTGGGCAGAATCTCCTCCTCTTTCCCCTTCTTAATTAGACCTTCCTCTATTTCCTTCTCCGTCAAGCTCTTATATAAGTCCTCAAATAGTATACCTCTGAGATTATCTAATAACCACTTCATCTGAGTCTTCTCTAGTTTATGCTCCTCAACTCTCTTCAGAAGCTCCTCTATCTGCCTTTTTTCTAACAAATTTGTCTTCTGAAACTCCTTTAACATAGTCTGTACCTGGATTTTATTGAATAGTATATTTTCCTGGACCTCCTCTAATAACTTTCGGTCCTCCTCCGAGCTCTCTTTATCAGTTACCATTCTCTCTTTGGTGGCCAGTCTATCTTCTAGTTTCCTATCTTTCTGAGCCTGTTCCTTCTCTTCTTCAATTATTTCCTCCTGTTCCTTAAAAAATTGCCAACTGCGGCCATCAATTTCACTCTTTTCTATAAGGGATGATGTCTCTCCCTCAGTTATTTTTCTTTCTTCTGAAGGAACTGTAATCAATTCTCTAACGATTCCTGCCAGGATCCCAAACAGTTGATTCTCTTTCATTCTTATATTTTCTTCCCTGGAGCAAGCCTCTTTCTCTTCAGAAGCAAGCCCTTTTTCCATATCCAGTTTTCTCATTGCCTGTTTTCTTTCCTCTTTGGTCTTCTTTTTTTTCTTGGCAACATCCCTCTCCTTGGTTGTAAGGTCATAGGCCAGTTGCCTGTCTTCCTGGGACAATTTGCCCTCTTCTTTCATAATTTCTTTCTCTTCTTGGGTTATTTTTTCCTTTTTCTCAGTTATGCCAATTCCTTCCCTGGCCATTGCCTTTTCTTTCTCAGCAATATGACTCTTTTTCTTGGCCAGTTTACTGTCTTTTGGGGCCTGTCTCTTTGCCAATGCCCTTTTCTCTATTTCCTTAGCCTCTTTCTCTTTTTCCTGGAACTTTTGTTCCTCCATTTCACCAGCCTGTTCCTTCTCTTCTAGGGACAATTTCTCTTTTTTCCAGACTCGTTGTTTTTTTGGCTCTACCTCTTTCTCCTCTTTCCAGGACCGTTTCTTGTCTTTCTGACTCCATACTCTCTCTTCGTGGGCCAGTTTCTCCTTTTGTAAGGCTAGTTTTTCCTGAATCCATTGTTCTTCCTCAATTGCTTTCTCATCTTTCTCAATCTGTTTCTTCTTTTCCTTAGCTTTTTTCTCTTTTCTTATGGCCTGTTTCTCTTCTTTTGGGGACCCTTTCTCGATTTCCTCTGTGATTTTTTCCTTTTCGGAGACCCGTTTTATTTTTTCTCTGGCCCATTGTTTTCTTTTCTCAGCTTCTTGCTCCATTTTTTGAGCTAATTTCTCTTCTTCTTTTGACAATTTCTCCAGTTCTCCAAACTTTTCATTGTCTTCTAGGTACAGTTTCTTTCTTTCCCAGGCTAACTGTTTGCTCTCCTCTTTTTGAGCCTGCCTCTCTGTCTGGTCTTGTTCTTCCTGTTCCCCATAAAGCACCTCTTTGCCAAACCATTTCTCTTTTTGGATTAATTTACTCTCTTGCTCTGCCATCCTCTCCGTTTCTAATGTCTGTTCTCTCTCTTTCCCAGACAGTCCTTCCTCTTCTCTAGACCAATGATCCTGAACCAGTTTCCCCAGTTCCCAGGCCTCTTTCTTCTCTTCCTCAACATATTTCTCCTTTTCCCAGATGTGTTTCTTCCTTTCTCCAACTTGTTTCTCTATGTCTAGGATTAGTGCTTCCTTTTCCTCAGCCACTTCCTCCTCTTCTTCAGCCAGTTCCTCCTCTTCCCAAACCAGTTCCTTCTCTTCCCAGGCCAGCTCCTCCTCTTCCCCAGCCACCTCCTCCTCTTCCTTAGCCAGCTTCTCCTCTTCCCCAGCCAGCTCCTCCTCTTCCCCAGCCAGCTCCTCCTCTTCCTCAGCCAGTTCCTCCTCTTCCTCAGCCAGCTCTTTCTCTTCCTGGGCCCTCATGCTTTCCTCCTGGGCCTGCATCTTTTCCCATTCCAACCTTTCCCTTTTCAGGATTGGCTTCTTCTTTTTCCTGATCACTTCCTTTCCTTTCCCTAGTAGTCGTCTCCTTTTTCCAGTTAGTCTTTTTTCTTCTAGGACTAACTTCTGATCTTCCATAATTAATTCCTTTTGTGGGGAAGCAGGTGTTTCTTCTTCCTGGGCCATTTTTTCTTCTGAATGGGTCAGTTTCTTTTTATCTTTGGTTGGTTTCTCCTTTCTCTGCATTTTTTCCTCTGGCTCTGTCAGTTTCCTTTCTTCGTTAGCTATTTTCCCTTCTTGCTTGGCTAGTTTCCTCATTTTTCTTTTAAATTTCCTTTTCTCTAAGACTAAGCGATCTGCTGGGAAAACAGCTTTCTTTTTCTTTTCTTCTTGAGAAAATTCCTCATCTTCCTTTAACACTTTTTTATCCTCTCGTTCTGTCAATACTGCTGTCCTTTTGTCTTTGACAGGCCCTTTAATGACTTTTTTTGTTATGGTGGGCGTTTCTTCCAATACTCTGCCATCTAATTCTAATGAGACTGAGCTTGAATCCTTTAAAAGGGGGCATATCTCTTGGAAGAGAGTCCAGCTGGGCTGTTGGTCAGCAAGTATCACCCTAGCCAGTCCTACCAATTCTTTGCCCAGATCCCTTAACATTCCTGGATGGGAACTTGCTATCCTTGAAGTGACAAGAGAACAAATGCCATCCCTCCAAGATCTGGTGTCTGGTCTACCTGCACGTCCAGGAGTCCCAGCCAAACCCCGGCTCTTCTTCTTTTCACTTTTCTTCCTTTTACCTTCTTCTTGCTCATCAATTTTTATAATGTCTTCCCTAGGTTCTTCTGTAGTCACCTCTGAAATATCCTTCAAATCTTTTTTCTCTTTCCACTGCACATCTGCTATTCTGCCTTTTCTCATTGCTTTTTTCCAAAGCCTTTTAATGTGTTCTTTTCTTTCCAGCTTAGAGATCACGTCTCCATAATCTTTCATGCTACCTTGATCTATGGCTTCCATGGTGTCTGTGGCCTCCAGGGTTTCTGTGGCCTCCATGGCCTCTATAGCTTGTAAAATGACCTCCTCCTCTGTTTCAGCATAATCCTGGGATTTGACTGTGCTTAAAGAACCCAGTGGTAGCTCTGGCTCTAAGGTAACATGTTGGGTTTCAACTTGCTCTGATTTCCCGGCCTCTCTTTGTTCACCTGCATCTTCTGAAGGCATCAACACAGAACTAGACTTTTCCAATTTTGTCTTTCTTTGCTTCCTGGCAACTCTCAGGTCCTTTTTAACTGCAGAGATATTGGGAGAAAAACAGTTAACAGAAACACAGAGGTCTTGAGTAAGATCCTTTGTAAAATCTAATTCATTGAGCTATCATAAGAGACACAAAGCAGGGGGACTAAGGCTTTATCATATGGAAATGCTCGGTTTCATCCCACCATCCATATTCTAATGAAATAAGAGCTTGGTATTTGCTGTGGGGTAGATCTTTCTCAGGAATGTCTCTTTCTGTGAATAAGATTCTCCCACTGAACTCCATTCTCACTAGTATCCTTTTATATACCTTGGCCTTACCCACCCTGCCTTTTGGGGCCCTGAGATTGGCCCCAAACATGCCCCATATATCACCCTATACATACTAAGCTTTCTGCTCCTTGCTTGAAAATGTCTCTTTCTTTTCTTTGGTTTGGTGATCTTTACAGGTTCTGACAAAGGTATGAACATGTCTTCAGAAAAGACCTTAAGTTCTTCAGACCATGGTATATCAAAAGAAAAAGTAAATGACTTTTCTCTTTGTAACAAGGTCAAGTTTTCATTTAGCTGCTGCTCCACATGAATAAGCAGGGACTGTATATCTTCAGCTTGAATATTCAGCAGTTGGCCCAGAGTGATTTCTCCGATAATTTCTTGCCTATATAAGTCAAGGGAAAAGAAGGACAGTACTAAGCTAATGACAGAAGAAAATTCAAAAAAGAAAAAGTTACAATGGAAGAGAGGGATAAGGCTGAAGTAAAGTCTGGTTAAAGAAGAAAGAATGTGGCTGGATGCAGTGGCTAACGCCTGTAATCCCAGCGCTTTGGGAGGACAAAGCAGGTGGATCACTTGAGGTCAAGAGTTCAAGACCAGCCTGGCCAATATGGCGAAACCTCATCTCTACTAAAAATACAAAAATTAGCTGGGCATGGTGGTGGGTGCCTGTAATCCCAGCTACTCGGGAGGCTGAGGCAGGAGAATCACTGGAACCCGGCAGGCAGAGTCCGCAGTGAGCCAAGATAACATCTCTGCACTCCAGCCTGGGCGACGGAACGAGATTCCGTCTCAAAAAAGAAAGACTGAGGGATGGCAAGGAATGTAGTGACACATAACTCGTTCTATTGTGCTTTGCTTTATTGTGCTTCACAGACACTGTGTTTTTTACAAATGGAAGGTCTGTGGCAACCCTGCCTAAAGCGAGCCTCTCAGCGTCATTTTTCCAACAGCGTGTGCTTGCTTCTTGTCTCTGTCACATTTTGCTAATTTTGATAGTATTTCAAACTTTTTCATCATTATTATTGTATCCATTTTGGTGATGTGTTATCATTGATCTTCGAAGTGACTATTGTAATTGTTTCAAGGCACCCATGTGAGCTGCACCCATGTAAGATGGTGAACTTAATCAATAAATGTTGTGTGTATTCTGACTGCTCTATTAACCAGCCATTCCCCCATCTCTTCTCCTCAGGCCTCGCTATTCCCTGGGACACAACAATATTGAACGTAGGACAGTTAATCGCCCTACAATCTCCTCTAAGTGTTCGAGTGAAAGGAAGAGTCACATGTGTCTCACTTTAAATCAAAAGCTAGAAATGATTAAACTTAGTGAGGAGAGCATGTTGAAAGTCCAGACAGGCTGGAAGCGAGGTCTCCTGTGCCAAACAGTAGGCCAAGTTGCAAATGCAAAGGAAATGTTCTTGAAGCGAATTAAAAGTACTACTCCAGTGAACACTCAATGATAAGAAAGTGAAACAGTTTTATTGCTGATGTGGAGAAAGTTTTAGTGGTCTGGATAGAAGATCAAACCAGCCACAACGTTCTGTTAAGCCTAAACCCAATCCAGAGCAAGGCCCTAATGCTCTTCAATTCTATGGAGGCTGAGAGTTGAGGAAGCTGTGGAAGAGAAGTTTGAAGCTAGCAGAGAATAATTCATGAGGTTGAAGGAAAGACGCTGTCTCCAGAACATAAAAGTGCAAGGTGAAGCAGCAAGTGCTGATGGAGAACCTCCAGCATGTGATCCAGAAGACCTAGCTGAAATAACTGATGAGGGTGACTGCATTAAATAACAAATTTTCATTGTAGGCAAAACAGCCTTCTATCCAAAGAAGATGCCATCTAGGACTTTCATGGCTAGAGAGGAGTCAATGGCCGGCTTCAAAGCTTCAAAGGACATGCCAGATCTCCTGTTAGGGGCTAATGCACCTGGTGACTTTAAGTCAAAGCCCATGTGTATTTACCATAATGAAAGTCCTAGGATCCTAAAGAATGGTGCTAAATCTACTCTGCTTGTGCTCTATAAGTAGAAGAATAAAGCCTAGATGACAGCACATCTCTTTATAGCATAGTTTACTGAAGATTTTAAGCCCAATATTGAGACCCACTGCCAAGAAAGATAGATCATTTTCAAAATATTACTGCTCACTGACAATGTGCCTCATCACCCAATAGGTGTGATGGAGATGTACAAGGAGATTAATGTGGTTTTCATGCCTATTAACACAACATCCATTCTTCAGCCAATGAATCATGGATGACTTTCAGAGGTTCAAGACTTCGGTGGAGGAAGTAACTGCTGCAGTTACTTGTGGTGGAAATAGCAAGAGAAATAGAAGTAGAGCTTGATGATGTGACTGAATTGCTGCAACCTCATGATCAAACTTGAATGGATTAAGAATCTACTCCTGTTGAAGATGCTTTGAACATTGCTGAAAAGACAAGGACATTAAAATATTACATTAATTTAGTTGATACACCAGTGGCAGGGTTTGAGAAGATTGACTCTAGTTTTGAAAGAAGTTCTATTTGAGTAAAATGCTATCAAACAGCACCACATGCTACAGAGACATCTTTCATGAAAGGGAGAGTCAACTGATGCAGCAAACTTCTTTGTCTTATTTTAATAAGATGTCATACCCACCTCAACCTTTAGCACCCACCAGTCAGCAGCCATCAATATCAAGGCAAGACCATTCATCAACAAAAAAAAATGACAACTCGCTGAAGGCTCAGATGATCATTAGCAATTTTTAGCAATAAAGTATTTTTAATTAAGGTATGTGCATTGATTTTTTTTTAAGATGAAATTTTGCTCTCGTCACCCAGGCTGGAGTGCAGTGCTGCGATCTCAGCTCACTGCAGCCTCTGCCTCCCAGGTTCAAGTGATTCTCCTGCCTCAGCTTCCTTAGTGGCTGGGATTACAGGTGCCCAGCACCACGCCCAGCTAATTTTTATATTTTTGGTAGAGACGGGGTTTCACCATGTTGGCCAGGCTGGTCTCGAACTCCTGACCTCAGGTGATACGCCCGCCTCAGCCTCCCAAAGTGCTGGGATTACAAGTGTGAGCCACTGTGCCCGGCCTGTGCATTGATTTTTTAGATATAATGCTACTGCACACTTAATAGACTACAGTCTAGGGTAAATATAACTTTTATATGCACTGGGAAACTAAAAAATCCATGTAACTTGCTTTACTGCAGCATTCACTTTATTGCAGTGGTCCGGACCCAAACCCACAATATCTCCAAGGTATGCCTGTAGTCAGTGGGACACATGATGCTTCTTTGGTTGGGAGATTTGCAGACATGAGTCTTGAGGAATCTTGAGAAATTGAAGAAATGATGGAAAGACAGGCTAGTCAGTGGTCAGAAGGAAAGGGGTAGGTGCTGGGTAAAAGAGAAAATTGAAACAAAGAACAAAGGGGGAGGAAGAGAATTTATTTATTTTTATTTTTATTTTTTTGAGACTGAGTCTCACTCTGTTGCCCAGGTTAGAGTGCAGTGGCACGCTTGCCGCAACATCCGCCTCCCGGGTTCAAGCAATTCTTGTGCCTCAGCCTCCCAAGTAGCTGGGACTACAGGCATGCACCACCACACCCGGCTAATTTTTGTATTTTTAATAAAGACAGGGTTTCACCACGTTGGCCAGGCTTGTCTCAAACTCCTGACCTCGGGTGATCTGCCTGCCTTGGCCTCCCAAAGTGCTGGGATTACAGGCATGAGCCACCATGCCTCGCAGGAATAGAATTTAAAAAGCGTTTTTGAAATGGGAAGAAACAGTCAGATTTTGGAGGATAGGAGATGGAAGGAACCAGAAGAGGAGAAGGTCACCATCCAACTTACTGCATTTTCTGGAGAGTTTCTTGTTTCTTCAGCAGGTGTACCAGCCTGGTCTTGGTTTGGATGCCTGTGACTCTTACCATAAGGTATAAGGCCTTAGCCCGCACATTCTCATCACTGTCCATCAATCCCATAGCCAGTGGAATAGCAAAATGATGGTTCATGAGGCCTAGCCTATCCAGTGCCTCCCAGGCTAGCTCACGGATACGTGGATTGGAATGGGTTGTATCTTGTAGGAGGCGATGGGCAGTCTTAGAAACCAACTCTGAAGATATCTGGCAAGTGGCAAAAATACGTTTAAGTACCCTAAAATATCTCTGGTATTCCTCTACAGAGCAGTAAATTGTGAGGTTGAGGATGGCCTCTATTAAATCATCCATAAGTCTTTCACTATATTTTCTTCTCATCCAATTTTGGTTTGCCATGCTTTCAAGAATATCAAGGGAAGTTCCTTTTCGCACCTTGGATTTATCCTTTTGTTGACTCCTTGAAATTTTCTCTTCTACTAGAGTCATAGATGACAAGTCCCAATTCTTAACTTGGTAGGATGAATACAGATCACAGCATAGGAAGACTGGGGTACCCTCAGGCCAAAGGCGGGCACGGATCACTGAGTTGGGGATGTAGCCATCAGGAGCAAAGGGCCATTGCTGCCCTTGACCAAAGAAGCACTGTAGCATTTGGTAGGCACTGAATCCATCCCAGCTAGCCAGCTGCAACGGAGCAGGAACCTCATGTCGGGGATGATTATACTTGGAATCAAGAGTAGAGAAATCAATATCCTTATCCTCCAAAAGAGGAAATTTGGTCTTTTGAATCACAAGGGACATGCTTCTCTCTTCTTCTACAACATGAGGCACAGTATTGTCAAAAGCAATGAACCGTTTGTTGACAAGGGTCTCTAGCCCCTGTAATTCCTGCCGCCCTTTTCCAAGGTAGACAAATCTGGGTACAAATACTGTTTCAAACATAAAGAAGAAGCTAGGAAGGAAGGGTTTAGGGACTTCTTGTATTTCATCTGCATTTTTTAGGATACGCAGGTGAACCAGCTGAGCTGGAGGGAGCAGCTTTAAGCAAGATACTATGTAGATACTCTGGTTGAAAGTCAACAACAGGTCACCTCGATTATTGGCAAAGCAGAGTGGGCCAAAATGCAGGGCTGAGTCGAACTCGGTTACAAGTCTACCGTAGAAGTCCCAGATCCGGACTGAGCTGTCAATGCCACCTGTGACAAAAAGTTTCAGGGGAAGGCAGACATCAAATGAAGTGATGTCACACTCATGCAGGCATTTTGTCTCTCTCCACACAAAGCTCTGTTTTGATTCTGAAGATGTCAGAAAGCCTTCATAGTGCCAGAGACACCAGCAGTAGCTTTCAGTGATGGCACCCACAGAACCTGGCAAGAGTATCACACGTTTTAGGGGGCAGCCACAGAGGATTTTGCCGACAGGCTGAAGGACTACCTTGTTCACCTGAAGCACGGCCTCTGTCAAGTGTATGATGTTATCCGTGCCATAGGAACAGAGCAAGGCATTTTCCTGAGGGCCTTCCAGGGTAGACAATGCCAATACTGCCCCAGAGTGAACAGTCTTCTCTATTCGGGCACAACTATAGTGGGAAAGGATTCTCACAACACCACTCTCATGCCCACAGAACATCAATCCTCCTAGGCCTTTTTGCAGATGGGACCTCCCATAGGCCAAGCATCTTACTCTATCCTTATGGTCTGCTGAAGTGCACACAAGATACTTGGCTGTACAAGGAGAGCGTGTTGCATCAAACACCAGCACCTCTGAACTGCCTATTGCCACAAAGAGCTCCTCTCTCTCTGAGTCATAGGCCCAAGCCAAAGCCTTATCCATAACAAGTAGAGGCCAGGTGATAACCAGGAGATCCCCTGTTACTGGAGACAAGAAGCGTAATAAGCCATCCTCAGTGGCACATAGAATCCGAGTCCAGTTATGGCCGCAGCAGACCCGCTGCACCTGCTGGGGAGCAGAACCACAGACATTGAAGAGGCTATAAAAGTAGGGCAGGTGATGCAATGAAAAACTGTAGGTGGTCTGGCAGAAAAAAGTGGTATTATCAATAAACTGCAGCCTCTGAAGATCCTCGTCAATATTTAGCTGCCGCAGCAAGTTCCCATAAGTGAGATTCCATTCCCTCACTATGCCTTCACTGCCTGCTGTTAGTAAGGTGTGGATCTCTGGCCGGCTATGGATACATATCACTGATGAGGAATGGGCTTGAAAGCTGTGGAGGAAGTTACCTTGGTCTAAACCCCAAGCGTGGATCTCTCCAGCCCTGTTTCCAGCGTAGAAATTGCCCTGAGAGACACAAGTAAAGGAGCAAGTGATGGAAGAGCCACTGGCGACAGGAGTGAACTTCTTCACTTCTTCCAGCTGACCCTGACCCCGGTGAATGAAGACCCTTACTGTATCCTCACACAGAGCCAACAGGGATCCCTGGGGGCCATTCGGGGAAAATCCCTGTACAAGCTCATGATCAGCCATAGGTACTATTTGAGCCATCTCGATGCCCCTGCCATTTGGTAAGATAAACCAGGTAACCACAGCCCCCAGGGTACCAGATAGCAGCAACTCAGCTTCTGGATCATAGAAGAGGCAGCTGGTGGAGAAATGACAGGGCACTGTACCCAGAAATCTGAACGCTCGATGGTGATCTCCAAAAAGCCTCAGGCGCATGTCACCACAGTAAGCAATTAACATGTGGTAGGAACCTGTGTGGACCATTGCTTGGATGGGCAGCAGCTGATCCATCATGCGAAGCCTCATCTTCTCTACCGTTCCTTTCATTTCTGTACCCTTTTTCTGTATCCAAAGTACTGCCTAGAAGAGGATGAGAGATGAAAGCCTGACTGTGGAGGCAGATCCCAAAGTGTGGGGTAGGGAAGGCTGAATATTCAGATCCCTGTTCCCTCTGGTGTGACTAAGGAAAGTCTAGACAGCTTGACTTTAGGAGTCTCCTAGTACAGCAGCCCCCACTTACCCATGGTTTCCCTTTCTGTGGTTTCAATTACCTGTGTGGTCAACTGCAGTCCAAAAATATCAAATGAAAAACTCCAGAAATAAACAATTCATAAGTTTTAAATTGCATGCTGTTCTGAGTAGCAGGATGAAATGTCAGGCAGTCCCATTCCATCCTGCCTGGGACTTGAATTATCCCTCTGTTCAGCCTATCTACACTACATACCCTATCTGCCTGTTAAGTCACTTAGTAGCCATCGCAGTTATCAGATTAACTGTCACAGTATCGCTGTGCCTGTGTTCAAGAAACCCTTATTTTATTTAATAATGGTCCCAAAGCACAAGAATAGTAATACTGGCAATTCAGATATGCCACAGAGATGCCACAAAATGCTTCCTTTAAGTGAAAAGGTGAAGGTTCTTGACTTAATAAGGGAGCATGCAGTGAGCCGAGATCGCGCCACTGCACTCCAGCCTGGGCGACAGAGCGAGACTCCGTCTCAAAAAAAAAAAAAAAAAGGAAAGCAATTGTATGCTGAGGTTGCTACAATCTATAGTAAGAATGAATCTTCTTGGGCCGTGTGCAGTGGCTCACGCCTGTAATCCCAACACTTTGGGAGGCCAAGGCGGGCGGATCACAAGGTCAGGAGTTTGAGACCAGCCTGAATAACATGGTGAAACCCCGTGTCTACTAAAAATACAAAAATTAGCCAGGCATGGTGGTGCGCGCCTGTAATCCCAGCTACTCAGGAGGCTGAGGCAGGCGAATCACTGGAACCCGGGAGGCGGAGGTTGCAGTGAGCCGAGATCGTGCCACTGCACTCCAGCCTGGGCAGCAGAGTGAGACTCTCTCTTTCTGTCTCAAAAAAAAAAAGAAGAAGAATGAATCTTCTGTGAAATTGTGAAGGTGGAAAGAGAAATTCATGCTAGTTTTGCTGTTGCACCCCAAGTACACGCATTATGGCCATAGTGCATGATAGCACTTAGTTATGATGGAAAAAGCATTAAATTTGTAGGTGAGCCACATGAACAGAAACATGTTCCAATTGATGGCAGTCAGATTTGGTACTATCTGCAATTTCAGATGTCCACTGGGGGCTTGGAATGTATCCCCCATGAATACGTGGGGACTATTATACTAGGAATTGGGTATGTGATAGAAGCACCATGTTCAAGGCCCTTTTCTTGGCCTTCAGTCTACTTTATGGAGAATATGAATTCTGAGGGCCTGATAACATGAGGTGAGGAAGGATCACTGCATCCAGTCAAACTGGGATATGGAGATGGGTGCTAAAATGAGCTAATTCACAGTCACTACCATCATTCTAAAATGAGGGCTGTTCAGGTGTGATGCATGTAAATTGAATTAAGAAGGAGAGGGGGAAGAATGAGGTGGCTTTACCTGCATTTTTCCACAGGGTTCCATCCAGTTTAAGGAGACAAAACAGTTGACCTTGATGGAGTAGTAGAAGCAGACAAAAGGCTTGTTCTGGGGATGGTGAGACTCCCGGTATAGAGTCTCAGGCCAGTCACTCAGTAGAACCACATCACTTTGGTTCTTCATCAACCTGAGAGAGAAGAATGACCTGAGTTAAGAGTTCTGAGTCCCCACTCATTCATTCATTTAAGAAATATTTACTGGCCAGGTGTGGTGGCTTGCACCTGTAATCTCAACACTTTGGGAGGCCAAGGCAAGCAGATAGCTTGAGCCTAGGAGTTCGAGACCAATCTGGGCAACACAGCAAAGCCCCATCTCTACAAAAAATACAAAAATTAGCTGGGCATGGTGGTGCATGACTGTAGTCCCAGCTACTCGGAAGGCTAAGTAAGACAGGAGGATCACTTGAGCCCAGGAGGTCAGGCCACAGTGAGCCATGATTGTACCACTGCACTCCAGCATCAGTGACACAGTGAGACCCTGTCTCAATAAGTTAAATAAATAAATAAATATTTAATGAGAGATGAGTGGTTATTTGTTGTTTTTGAGCTAACCAACATTTACCCTACTACTGGAAAGCAGCATTGAAGGAGTCAATCCTACCTCGCCCTCAGTTTGCAACAGAATACATCTGTATCAACCGGTCTCTTCTACGCTTTCTCAACCAAATTTCCATAAAAAAAGTAAGCCCTCATGTCCTAAAGTATCGAATCTACATAATGAATTAATTTCTCTCCTAGTCATCTAGAATGCTACTAGTTATGAGGCATTGAGAGGAATGAGAAAATAGCCCCTCAAATCATGTTCTGTGTTCCATGGTTCGGATGAAGAGCCACAGTTGAGAAAGGCTGACAGGTTCTATGAAAGGCTCTGAGGGTACAGTGCTGAGCAAAACAGACATGGCTCTGGCTCTTAAGAAGATGAGTCAGAGGGGAAACAGACGTTAAACAAATAACTAACAACTGAGTATACAAAACAAGTAAGTGCATACAAAGAAAGGAATACACGGTGGCTCACCCCTGTAATCCCAGCACTTTGGGAGGCCGAGGCGGGTGGATCACGAGGTCAGGAGATCGAGACCATCCTGGCTAACACGGTGAAACCCCATCTCTACTAAAAATACAAAAAATTAGGTGGGTGTGGTGGCGGGCACCTGTAGTCCCAGCTGCTCGGGAGGTTGAGGCAGGAGAATGGCGTGAACCCCGGGGAGCGGAGCCTGCAGTGAGCCGAGGTCGCGCCACTGCACTCCAGCCTGGGTGACTGCGAGACTCCATCTCAAAAAAAAAAAAAAAAAAAAAAAGAGAAAGGAATACAATTCTGTATGAGTATGACAGATGACAGAGGAACCCAACCATGGCAAATATTTATACCTGTCACAGTTGGAACAACTTTTTTAAGTTCCAGCCTACACCAAAAGGACCACTCTTGTTAGAATCGCACACACAATACACCGCCTTTAGGAAACTCATACTTCACAGTATGTAATAGAATGACCACCATGTGTGGCAGAACTTGTGGCATGCACTTCTGTCACTATTCTTTCTTTCTTTCTTTCTTTATTTAGATGGAGTCTCGCTCTGCCACCCAGGTTGGACTGCAGTGGCGCAATCTTGGCTCACTGCAACTTCTGCCTCCTGGGTTCAAGTGATTCTCCTGCCTCAGCCTCCCAAGTAGCTGGGATTACAGGCGCCTGCCACCATGCCCGGATAATTTTTGAATTTTTAGTAGAGACAGGGTTTTGCCATGTTTGTCAGGCTGGTCTTGAACTCCTGACCTCAAGTGATCTGCCCACCTCAGCCTCCCAGAGTGCTGGGATTACAGGCATGAGCCACCATGCTCAGCATTCTGTGACTATTCTTATGTGTACCCAAGGGGAATGTGTGCTATTTACAACATGGAGTTAGCTGTGTGTCAGCTCTTCTGGCCATGTGGGGTGTGTGTATATATATATATATGTACCTATCAAGGGAGTTACATACCTTGTAATAGGTTACACAGTAGAACATATACAATACATACCACCTTCCAGTGATGTAGCAGATGTCTGTAATATACGTACATGAACTCCCCATGCTGATCAGCCAAAACTGAGTTCATGAAGTTTACTTTTGGGGTCACTCTTCTCAGTAGCTACTTGAACTATACCCGCTTCCTGAACAATGCCCCGTGGATCTAACTCTCTAAGTTTCTCTGCATCAGAATTTGTGCTCTGACTACCTAAGTTGGAAGGTATAATACTAAATCAACTGAAGTATTAAAACAACTTTACTTATAATGTCCATCATACCTGCTTCCTGCATCCACAAAGGATTTGAGACTATACTGAGGCCAATATCTATCTACAACTTAGAATCTCTCTTCTTTCTGTATGTCTTTTTTTTTTCTTTCTCTCTCTCTTCTTTTTTTTTTTTCTTTAGAGACAGAGTCTTGCTCTGTTGCTGTTGACCTGACTAGAGTGCCATGGTGTGATCATAGCTCACTGTGACATCAAAATGCTGGGCTCAAGCAATCTTTCCACCTTAGCCTCTTGAGTAGCTGGGACTATAGTCACGCACCACTACACTTGGATTTTTTTTTATTTTTGTAGAGATGGGGTCTCGCTATGCTGCCCAGGCTACTCTTGAACTCCTGGGCTCAAGTGATCCTCCTGCCTTGGCCTCCCAAAGTCCTGGGATTGCAGGCGTGAGCCACCATGCCCAGCCCTATCTGTATTTCTTATTTTCAGATCTCAAGAGCTTAGAGCACCATTGTCATTGCTGATTTGGTAGCAGTAGCAGAGTTGAGTGAAAGGACCCTGGTGTCTGAGCTCCCAATCCCTCATCTCTCTTAATCAGAAAGCTCATTTACATACCTCTTATTCCATTAGTTAATCATCATTCCTTTTCTCCTTTCCAGCCTTTATGTACAAACAATTCATTCACTCATTAAACAATATCAATGCTTTGCTATGGAAAAAAACTAAGAATATCTTAAATGAATGCAATGTATCTGCCTGATATTACTGCTACCTACTCTACATCAAACCCTTCTCCTTTCTCTTCCCCCTCCTTCCATCCGAATAAAATTCTGATTTGGTTTAGGGTGATCATGGACCCAGAAACTCTAGCAACATAGAGTACTACTATGGTACTCCAAGGCTGGCATGGCCCTGTGGCTCTCTGACCTTCCCTCTTCTGTCTTCTATCTACTTGCAGTTTGAGGCTGATACCTGGAAGTGCAACAACTATCTTGTAACCCTAGGATAATAAGCTAACATAATAGAAATGGTGGAAAAGAAAGCAAAAGACAACACGTAAGACAAAGATGCCTCCTACTTGTTTAATCCATATAAATCCATTTTCTGTTATTGCAGCAGAAAATGTTCTAACTTACCTAATGTGATCATCTTAATTTAGCAGGGGAAGTTATTGGGGGATGTGGAAGGGCCTTTCCTAAGTTGCCTATGTCTTGCCCATGCCACAGCCTGCCTTGGCAGGAATAATTAGTCCAGGGCCCCCATGTGCACAGCTCTCATACACATCACCTTTATGTCCTTCAGGATCTTATTTATGAGGAACTTCAAGTTCTTCCACTCAGGAATAAGTCTGTATGAAGATGATTTCCTAGTGATATCCCAGCTCTTTATAGACATCTTGGATTACAGAACCTGTGGAAGGTAAAGGTCTCTTAATCAACAACATCTGATGTTAAATGGGAACTTAAGGGAATTGGGAAAGAGGGAAGGGCAGCAAGATAAATTAGAGAAGTACTCCTTTAGAGGCCAGGCATGGTGGCCCATGCCTGTAATCCCAGCACTTTGGGAGGCCAAGGCAGGTGGATCACTTGAGCCCAGGAATTTGAGACCAGCCTGGCCAACATGGTGAAACCCCATTTCTACTAAAAACACAAAAATCAGCTTGGCATGGTGGCAGGTGCCTGTAATCCCAGCTACTCGGGAGGCTGAGGCAGAAGAATCACTTGAACCTGGGAGGAGGAGGTTGCAGTGGGCCGAGATTGCGCCACTGCACTCCAGCCTTGGCGACAGAGCGAGACTCCATCTCAAAAAAAAAAAAAAAAAAAAAGGAAGTGCTCCTTTAGAAACAGGAGAAACTCCTTTGTTTTAAAAAAGATAGGAATGAAAATGAACTACTAGTATTTGCAACAACATAGATGAAACTCAAAAACTTAATACTGAGTACAAGAAGGCAGACACAAAACAGCACGTATTGTATGATTCCATCTGTATGAAATTCTAGAAAAGAGTCATCTAGGCCGGGCGCAGTGGCTCATGTCTATAATCCCAGCACTTTGGGGGGCCGAGGCGGGTGGATCACGAGGTCAGGAGTTGGAGACAATCCTGGCCAACATGGTGAAACCTCATCTCTACTAAAAATAGAAAAATTAGCCAGGCATGATGGCGTGTGCCTGTGGTCCCAGCTACTCAGGAGGCTGAGGCAAGAGAATCGCTTGAACCTGGGAGATGGAGGTTGCAGTGAGCCAAAATCATGCCACTGCACTCCAGCCTGGGCGACAGAGTGAGACTCCGTCTCAAAAAAAAAAAAAAAAGTAATCTAGCCAACGGGGGCAGAAAGTAGATCAGTGGTTACATGGGGCCAAGATTTAGGAGGACTGAGTGGGAAGGGATGAAAGGGAACTTTTTGTAGTCTTGCAATGTTCTGTATCTTGACTGTGGTAGTGGTTACATGGGTATAGAAATTGGTCAAAACTCATCAAAAAAAATATGGTATACTTATTACATGAAAATTATACCTAAATAAATTTGATTTGATTTGTTTGTTTAGAAAGTCTTGCTCTGACACTCAGGCTGGAATGCACTGGAGTAATCAAAGTTCACTGTAACCTGCAACTCCTGGGCTCAAGGGATCCTTCTGCCTTAGCCTCCCAAGTAGCTTGGACTACAGGCACATGCCATCATGCTCAGCTAATGTTTTATTTTTTGTAGAGATGGGGTCTTGCTATGTTGCCCAGGCTGGTCTCAAACTCCTGCCCTCAAGCAGTTCTCCTGCCTCAGCCTCCCAAATTGCTGGGATTACAGATGTGAGCCACCACACTCGGCCTTAATTTCATTTTTAAAAGGGAATAGAGTGACCTGGCATAATGGCTCATGCCTGTAATCCTAACACTTTGGGAGGCTGAAATGGAAGGATCACTTCAGCTCAGAAGTTTGAGACCAGCCTGGGCAACATAATGAGGCCTTGTCTCTAAAAAAATTTTCAAAAATTAGCCGGGTGTGGTGGCAACTACCTGTAGCCCCAGCTACTCGAGTACCTGAGGCAGGAGGATTGCTTGAGCCTGGGAGGTCAAGGCTGCAGTGAGTTGTGATCATGGCACCGCACTCCAGCCTGGATGATAAAGCAAGACCCTGTCCTAAAAAAAAGAAAAAAGCCAGGCGTGGTGGCTCATGCCTGTAATCCCAGCACTTTGGGAGGCCGAGGCGGGTGGATCACGAGGTCAGGAGTTCAAGACCAACCTGGCCAAGATGGTGAAGCCCCATCTCTACTAAAAATACAAAAATTAGCTGGGTGTGGTGGTGCATGCCTGTAATCCCAGCTACTAGGGAGGCTGAGGCAGGAGAATCGCTTGAACTTGGGAGGTGGAGGTTTCAGTGAGCCAAGATTGCACCACAGCACTCCAGCCTGGGCAACAGAGCAAGACTCCATCTCAAAAAAAAAAAGAAACAGAAAAAGAAAAAAAGGCCGAGTGCAGTGGCTCACGCCCGTAATCCCAGCACTTTGGGAGACCGAGGCGGGCGAATCACGAGGTCAGGGTCAAGAGATCGAGACCATCCTGGCCAACATGGTGAAACCCCGTCTCTACTAAAAATACAAAAAATTAGCTGGTCATGGTGGTGCATGCCTGTAATCCCAGCTACTCGAGAGGCTGAGGCAGGAGGATCGCTTGAACCTGAGAGGCAGAGGTTGCAGTGAGCCAAGATTGCACCACTGCACTCCAGCCTGGCGACAGAGCGAGACTCCGTCTCGAAAAACAAAAAGAAAAAAAGAAAAAGAATAGAGTGAAGTGGGTGCTTTATATAGTCTAGAAACAGAACAAAAAATACATTAAGTAAAGCTTTTAGGTGAGTTTAGGTGAGCCAGCTGTAGCTTAGCTGAAATAATGCAGGGGCCTAACCCTCCCTTAGCTCTTTATTAGGAATCTAATATTTGTGGACATAATTATATTTATTAACCATCATCCTTCTTTCCTACTGAAGTCCTCATATATGTAAAAGTCTTACCCACTTTCCACAAATATTTCCTCACGGCTCATTATATGCCGACTGTGCTGAGAGCTGGAGATGAAGCAGGGAAGAAGAATGAGTAACTGCCTGGATGGGGTTTACTGTCTAGCATAGAAGGCAGGCACTGAACAAGTTCATATAGATATCCAGTTATGACAAGATGCCAGGCTAAAATAACCTGAAAGCCTCACACTACAGAATCCGAGAAATTCTGGGTAAAACAACAAGTACCTGAGCTTCAGGAACCAGAAACTAGAGAAGTAGAGGGTAACCCACAGCAACAAGTGCTGACTACTGTTGTGCTGGTCCTGAGAAAGTGTAGTTAGCAGAGCCCATAAAGACCACAAATATCAATGACCATAATGGCTAGTGGCTTGGATAGTATTGTCCTGGTAAAGAGAAGACCCAGGACTCAGGCCAATGATAGGAAGTTGGAATTAAAACCCTTCCATGAAGCACTGGAATGCTTGACAAAAACAAACCTTAGAGAAACAGACTTCCACAGACAGAGCTGACTGATGACCAGCTTCCTGAAAGCTTACACTTCTTTAAACTTTTATCCAGGCATACCCCAAATTCACAGGGGTACCTATCACGTTCTCCAAATGATTCTCTGACATGTCCCTCACTTGGACTGACAAGGGAAAAAAGCAAGAGAGAAGGAGAAATACCACAGAGCACATCAACAGTTCCCTCTGGAGAAATCATCATTTTAATTTTTATACCCAAGAGGATAATAATTTAAGAGTCACAAAAAAATATCCTTCACGCCAGGCGCGGTGGCTCACGCCTGTAATCCCAGCACTTTGGGAGGCCGAGGAGGGCGGATCACGAGGTCAGGAGATCGAGACCATCCTGGCTAACACAGTGAAACCCCGTCTCTACTAAAAATACAAAAAATTAGCCAGGCGAGGTGGCGGGCGCCTGTAGTCCCAGCTACTCGGGAGGCTGAGGCAGGAGAATGGCGTGAACCCCAGGGGACAGAGCCTGCAGTGAGCCAAGATCACGCCATTGCACTCCAGCCTGGGCCACAGCGAGACTCTGTCTCAAAAAAAAAAAAAAAAAAAAAAAATATATATATATATATATATCCTTCACAATCTCTTAGCATGCACTTCATATGTTATCAAACACCTACTGATCTCAAATAAAACTCCCAGAACACGGAAAGTCAGATTTAACATTCTGTTATATGTGTATATTAAAAATCTTAAGGAAACTACCATAAAGAAAAAAACAAAAATAGAGGCCGGGCATGGTGGCTCATGCTTGTAATCCCAGCACTTTGGGAGGCCAAGGTGGGCAGATCACCTGAGGTCAGGAGTTCTACACCAGCCTGGCCAACATGGCAAAACCCCATTTCTACTAAAAATACAAAACTCGGCCGGGCGCGGTGGCTCATGCTTGTAATCCCAGCACTTTGGGAGGCCGAGGCGGGCGGATCACGAGGTCAGGAGATCGACACCACGGTGAAACCCCGTCTCTACTAAAAAATACAAAAAAAATTAGCCGGGCGTGGTGGCAGGCACCTGTAGTCCCAGCTACTCGGAGAGGCTGAGGCAGGAGAATGGCGTGAACCCGGGAGGCGGAGCTTGCAGTGAGCCGAGATTGCACCACTGCACTCCAGCCTGGGCGACAGAGCGAGACTCCGTCTCAAAAAAAAAAAAAAAAAAAAAAAAAAAAATACAAAACTTAGCCAGGCGTGGTAGCATGCACCTGTAGTCCCAGCTACTCAGGAGGTTGAGTCAGGAGAATCACTTGAACCCAGGAGGTGGAGGTTGCAGTGAGCTGAGATCGCTCCAATGAACTCCAGCCTGGGTGACACAGCGAGACTCCATCTCAAAAAAAAAAAAAAAAAAAAAAGAGAGAGAGATAGAAAGAAAGAAAGAAAAAAAAACGAATAGAATGCATGATTTTACCAGTTGAGGAAAAGGGGTACGAAATAAAGAAAACATTAGAAAACATTAACCAATCCAATATTAGAAATAAAATAAGAACGAAAAAAGAGGTATGATATATAGAAATGAGGTGATAGAAACAAATCTTTCATTATCCTAATAAATATAGATTAAACTCATCAGATAAAAGAGAGACCAAACTGAATATTTAAATGAATTAAGTATGTGCTGTTTATAAGATAAAAATCTAAAATGTAGGACATAGAAACTTTACAGTATCATGGGCTTCTGTTCCTTAAAATTATCTGAAAGCAATAAGGAGAATGAAAAAAATCTTTGCAAGCTCAACATTCAGCAAAACAAGGATAAGCATAATCTGTAGACAACAAATTACATGTAAAAGCTGGGAAAAGCAGCTCAAATGAGGAACAACTATAGGGAGGAAGTGGAGACAAGAAACTATGGAAAGAAATTTGAGCAGAAAGAAAGACAAACAGAAGCAGATATAAGAAAACACTTGTGGTGGCTCACGCCTGTAATCCCAGCACTTTGGGAGGCCGAGGGGGGTGGATCACGAGGTCAGGAGATCAAGACCATCCTGGCCAACATGGTGAAACTTTGTCTCTACTAAAAATACCCAAAAATTAGCCAGGTGTGGCAGCGTGTGCCTGTAGTCCTAGCTATTCAAGAGGCTGAGGCAGGAAAATCGCTTGAACCCGGGAGGTGGTGGTTGCAGTGAGCCAAGATCTCGCCACTGCACTCCAGCCTGGGTGACAAAGCAAGACTTCATCTCAACAACAACAAAAAAAAAGAAAAAAAAAGAAAAGGAAAAGAAAATACCTGGAAAATTAAATGTCCTACATGCAAGGAGTTCACCGTCAGGTAGGGATCTATACCTCTTGTTTGCAACTACATTGTAAGAAACTGGAAAGCAAAAACAGAGGAGACAGAGTTATCAGTCTCCTACAAAAGCCGTATGTGAGGGAGAAGGAACCTCTTACAAGAAAAACTCATCCAGGAAAACCCAACTTAGGCAATGTTCTGCAAGAAAAAAGGGACTAGCTACATTAACCCAAAACTACAAAACGAACTCTGAAGGAAAGAGTAACAAAATAAACTAACATATGAAGAGCTTTCACTGGAAAACTGCCTCAATGGATGAGATAAAAATTATAACGAGGCCAGGTGTGGTGGCTCTTGCTTGTAATCTCAGCACTTCAGAAGGCTGAGGTGAGAAGATTGCTTGAGCCCAGGAGTTCAAGACCAGCCTGGGCAACATAGCGAGACCCCGTCTCTACAAAAAATAAAAAATTAGCCAGGAGTGGTGGTACACTACTGTAGTCTCAGCTACTCAGGAGGTTGAGGTGGGAAGATTGCTTGAGCCCTGGAGGTTGAGGCTGCAGTGAGCTATGATCTCACCACTGCACTCCAGCCCTGACAACAGAGTGAGATGCTGTCTCAAAAACAAAAAAAAAATTATAACCAAATATTTTGCCATGAATGAAAAAAAAAACTTGATGCAATTGCCTCTATGATGGAAGACCACAAAGCAAAAATACAAAAATCCAGGGAAGAGATGCTGAAAGAACAGGGTAAGAACAAATGGAGAGCAGGCAGAAATCAAAGAAAAATCAAGTATCGCAAGCATAAGGACAAGCTGAAAGAACACAAGGGAGAAAAACCCAGTGAAGAACCTAGAGGATGAAAATGGGAAAAGCAGGCCAGGCGTGGTGGCTCACACCTGTAATCCCAGCACTTTGGGAGGCCGAAGCGAGAGGATCAGTTGAGGTCAGGAGTTGGAGACCAGCCTGGCCAGCACGGAAAAACCCCATCTCTACTAAGAGATACAAAAATTAGCTGGGTGTGGTGGTGTGTGCCTGTAATCTCAGCTACTTGGGAGGCTGAGGCAGGAGAATCGCTTGAACCCAGGAGGCAGAGGTTGCAGTGAGCCAAGATGGGACCACTGCACTCCAACCTGGGCGACAGAACAAGATTCAGTCTCAAAATGAAAAAACTAACAAACAAACAAAAACCAGAAAGATTACTTAGAAAATACGTAGTTTCAACAAATGTTGCTGGGACAACTGAGTATCTACATGCAACATAATGAATTTGGACTTCTACCTCAAACCATTAAAAAAATTAGCACAAAATAGATCAACTACCTAAATATAAGAACTAAAACCAGGAATCTTTGTCACTTTGGACTAGGCAACGGTTTCGTAGACACGACAAACCATAAGCAACTAAAAAAAAACGGGACTTCATCAAAATTAAAAACTTTTGTGCACTAAAGGACACTATTAAAAAAACTGAAAGATTTCACACAGGTCCAAGATTTGCTGAAAAAGGTAAAAAAAAAAGAAAGTGAAAAGACAACCCACAGAATGAGAGAAAATATTTGCAAATCATGTATCTAATATGGGCCTAGTATTCTGAATATATAAAGAACTGTTACAACTGAACTACAAAAAGGCAAATAACCCAATTAAAAATTGGACAAAGGATTTGAATAGAAATTACTACAAATAAGATATATACAGGCTAGGTGAGGTGGCTCATGCCTGTAATCCCAGCACTTTAGGAGGCCAAGGCAGGCAGATCACCTGAGGTCAGGAGTTCGAGATCAGCCTGGTCAACATGGCAAAACCCTGTCTCTACTAAAAATACAAAAATGAACCAGGCATGGTGGCATGCGCCTGCACTCCCAGCTATTCGGGAGGCTGAGGCAGGAGAATCCCTTGAACCTGGGAGGCAGAGGTTGCAGTGAGCTGAAATCGTGCCACTGCACTCCAGCTTGGGTGACAGAGCCAGACTTCGTCTCCAAATATGTGTGTGTGTGTGTGTGTGTGTGTGTGTGTACAAATGGCTAAGAGCCACATGAAAAGATGTTCAACATCACTGGTTATTAGGCAAATGCAAATCAAAACCTCAATAAGATACTTCACATCTACCAAGATGGCTTTAATTTTTTTAATGGAAAATAACAAGTGTTGGCAAGGAAATGGGGAAATTGGTACCCTCTGACATTGCTTGTGGGAATGTCAGATGGTGCAGTGGCTGTGGAAAACAGTGTAGTCAATTGTTTTAATTTAATGTTGTCTTGGTATCAATTTTAAATACAAGTTTAACTTTCTCATACAAGAAACAGGAATCAGTCACCCTTGACACAGTTTTCAGTTCCATACCACACCCAAAGGACTCAGGACAGTGGCCAGAGATAAGAACTTAGAGGCATCTCTCCCACCTAGAAGAGTGGGCTCCCTGCTTTTCCACAGCTTCCTTTAAAAGAATTTGTCAGCTGGGAGGAGTGACTCACACCTGTAATCCCAGCACGTTGGGTGGCTGAGGCGGGTGGATCATTTGAGGTCAGGAGTTCGAGACCAACCTGGCCAACACGGTGAAACCCTGTCTCTACTAAAATACAAAAAATTAGCTGGATATGGTGGCGGGCACCTGTAATCCCAGCTACTTGGGAAGCTGAGGTAGGAGAATCTCTTGAACCTAGGAGGCGGGGGTTGCAGTTAGCCAAGATTGTGCCACTGCAATCCAGCCTGGGCGACAGAGTGAGACTCTGTCTCAAAAAAATAAATAATATGAAATAAGGCCGGGCGTGGTGGCTCAAGCCTGTAATCCTAGCACTTTGGGAGGCCCAGGTGGGCGGATCATGAGGTCAGGAGTTCGAGACCATCCTGGCCAACATAGTGAAACCCGGTCTCTACTAAAATACAAAAAAATTAGCAGGGCGTGGTGGCGGGCGCCTGTAGTCCCAGCTACTCGGGAGGCTGAGGCAGGAGAATGGCGTGAACCTGGGAGGCAGAGCTTGCAGTGAGCCGAGATGGTGCCACTGCACTCCAGCCTGGGGGACAGAGCCAGACTCTGTCTCAAAAAAAAATATATATATATGAAATAAAAGAATTTGCCTATGGGCCAGGCACGATGGCTCATGCCTGTAATCCCAGCACTTTGGGAGGCCAAGGTGGGTGGATCACTTGAGGTCAGGAGTTCAAGACCAGCCTGGCCAACATGGTGAAAGCCCGGCTTTACTAAAAATACAAAAATTAGCCAGGCGTGTTGGTGCACACCTGTAGTCTCAGCTACTTGGGAGGCTGAGGCCGCAGAATTGCTTGAACGCGGGAGACAGAGGTTGCAGTGAGCCAGGATCAGACAGAACAAAACTCCATCTCTAAATAAATAAATAAATAAGCCTGTGAACTTAAAGTGATCCACTCCCTATTCCCTTATATATACTGCCAGTTTCTTCTCTCTTTCTCTCTGGCCACCTGACTCTTCATTCCTGCCTTGCATGTTCCGGGAACATCTGGACTGCCTTCCAGACTCATTGTGCCTTCCCTGCCCAGGATCTGTAAGTAAAAAAATCTTTGAACCTGTTTTCTATTGTGGTAGTGTGTTGGATTTGCGCCTTCCATCTAAAAAACTAGGGGCTGCCTCAGGCCGGGTTTCTCCAAGGATGTGAGAGGGAACATAATGCTGGGCTTCTGGTGTCAGAGCTGGGGCATGGGTCAGACAAAAGCCACAAGGACATCTGCCAGTATAAACAAGTTTCCTGCACAAAGTTTCCCCTGGCCGTGGGTGGGACAACTGAGTGTCAGGATGTCTGCTAGGTAAAAGAAGTATTCCAGGCCAAGTGTGGTGGCTCACACCTGTAATCCCAGCACTTTGGGAGACCGAGGTGGGATGATCTCCTGAGTCTGGGAATTTGAGACCAGCCTAGGCAATATAGTGAGACATCATCTCAAAAAAAAAAAAAAAAAAAAAAGTATTCTGTGAAAGTCACACTGTAAACACCCATATCCAGCTCCCCTTCATTTCCCATTAGGTTTAGGATTGCTAGCTGCTCTGGTACCGGAACCCCCCTCTTTTTTTTTTCTTTGAGATAGAGTCTTGCTCTGTCGCCCAGGCTGGAGTGCAGTGGTAGTATCTCAGCTCACTGCAACCTCTGCCTCCCAGGTTCAAGTGATTCTCCTGGCTCAGCCTCCAGAGTAGCTGGGACTACAGGGGTGTGCCATCACGTCCAGCTAATTTTTGAATTTTCAGTAGAGATGGGGTTTCACCATGTTGGCCAGGCTGGTCTCAAACTTCTGACCTCAAGTGATCCAACCACCTCAGCCTCGCAAAGTGCTGGGATTACAGGCGTGAGCCACCTTGATTTTTTATTATTAAGTTCAACAGACATTAGATTACTCTGTAAAACTGCTATAAAAGTTCCTAAATGCTTACTCTGAATTTCTGTACTTATCTTGTGGGGGAGAAGGACAAATAGCTCCCGGCTGACACCAGTGTGCTAATGGAGGACCTCCTTTGGGATTCCTATCCCTAGCTGAACAATTCCAGCCCTTTCTTTTCCACCTAGCAAGAGTCACTACCTCTTTTTCTTCTTCTATCTCACTAAATTCCTACCATAAGTAAAGCGTATTTATTTTATTATTATTTTTAGATGGATTCTCACTCTGTCACCCAGGCTGGAGTGCAGTGGTACAATCTCGGCTCACTGCAACCTCTGCCTCCTGGGTTCAAGCAATTCTCCTGCCTCGGATTCCTGAGTAGCTGGGATTACAGGTGTGCACCACCATGGCTGGCTAATTTTTGTATTTTTAGTAGAGACAGGGTTTCACCATGTTGGCCAGGCTGGTCTGGAACTCCTGACCTCAGGTGATCCGCCCGCCTCGGCTTCCCAAAGTGCTGGGATTACAGCTGTGAGCCACCACACCCAGCCTACCATAAGTAAAGTTTAAACTTTCCAAAATCCTGCATACAACTCTCAAGTACATGCAAGGGAAGACCAAGTGACCCCTGCAAAGAAGGATTTTTTAAAATGAGAAAATTAAACATATTTAAAAGTCAAGGGGAATAAGCCACTAAGAAGGGAGAGTGAAAGTACAGGAAAGAGAGAGTGGGCTGCTACAGCAAGCTGATACGTGAAGAGAAATAAGAGTTAGATCCCACAGTCTCAGAGCCTTCCCAAAGTTTCCTCTGGTAATTCACGACTAGGAGCTCTAACTGGGAAAATGGGGGTTTCCTGACACTTCTAAATCTTTTTTTTTTTTAATTTTAATTTTAATTTTTATTTATTTATTTATTCATTTTTTTGAGACGGAGTCTCGCTCTGTTGCCCAGGCTGGAGTGCAGTGGTGCAATCTCGGCTTACTGCAAGCTCCGCCTCCCGGGTTCACGCCATTCTCCTGCCTCAGCCTCTCCGAGTAGCTGGGACTACAGGCGCCCGCCACCACGCCCGGCTAGCTTTTTGTATTTTTAGTAGAGACGGGGTTTCACCGTGGTCTCGATCTCCTGACCTCGTGATCCGCCCCCCTCGGCCTCCCAAAGTGCTGGGATTACAAGCGTGAGCCACCGCACCCGGCCTAACACTTCTAAATCTTAGACTAAGACTTCATTCCATTAAGTTTTTGGTGAGAGTCAGATATTTCACTTTAACCCTTCTTGACCTCAGAGAAATTCCCTTTTCTTTTTCCCTACTAAAGCATTTAGAAAAAGAAAGTGAGGCTAGGTGCAGTGGCTCATGCCTGTAATCCCAGCGCTTTTGGAGGCCAAGGCAGATGGATCATCTGAGGTCAGGAGTTCATGACCAGCCTGGCCAACATGGCGAAACCCCATCTCTTCTAAAAGTACAAAAATTAGCATTCACCTGTAATCCCAGCTATTTGAGAGGCTGAGGCAGGAGAATCGCTTGAACCTTGGAGGTGGAGGTTGCCGTGAGCCGAGATCGCGCCACTGCACTCCAGCCTGGGCGACAGTGAGACTTTGTCTAAAAAAAAAAAAGAAAAAGTGAGATAATGAAATAAAAGTGCATTATAATTTTAAAATGCAGTATTAATGCAGGGTGCTATTAAGTATGAGAGAAGTGAGGGGGGCACTTAAATCAAGGGAGAATAAGAGAGATGGAACAGAAACTTTAGAGTCAAATAGACTTACGTTTAAAAAGCTAAATTCTCCCCTTCAACTTTTTTTTCCTTTGGACTTCTCAGATTGAAGAAAGTTTTATCTCATCTATGGCAGACGTCTTCATGAGCTCAGTGGGACCAATGCCACTCAATGTACATTCTCCCCATGGGGAAAACCTGTTACTAACATCATACAAACATCATAGGCTTCCCCTCTGAATCTCCATTGCCTCCTGGCTCACACACAGAGGATTACCTGCCCCTAGTTCTAGAAGAGACAGACTCCAGCTACAATTTCCCCTAGAAAGAGTGTCACTAGCTTCAACATCATAATGCCTTTGACTCCCCCATCCCCTCCCCCATATGTCCAGTGAAAGCAGCAACATGAAGAACATGAAAATCCCCACATGAATGTGCCAAGCGCTGGGAGGCAGGGGAAATCTGGTATTTGTGATAGTGGAAAGGGGTCACTACATTGTGGTGGGATGGCGAGATTTAAACTGTCCTTTTATGACAGAGTGACTTTCTGAGGGCTGGCCATTTGAGATCCTACAGCCGGATGAGTAGAGACACTAATATATTGTGAGGGAGGGCAGGGAGTGTGACCCTTTTATCTAAATAAACTTTATTGTGTGCTTACATGTGCCATACACTGCTCTAGGAACTGTTCATGCCTTGTCTCCAAACAATGCCTTAAAGCAGGGCTGCCAGATAAAATACAGTTAAATTTGAACTTGATGCCCGGTTACATTTGAATTTCAGTGAACAATATTTGGGAGATACATGCTAAAAAATTCTGTTTTCTTTCTTTTTTTTTTTTTTGTTTTGTTTGGTTTTTTGAGATGGAGTTTCACTTTTGTTGCCCAGACTGGAATGCAATGGCGCAATCGCAGCTCACCGCAACTTCTGCCTTCCGGGTTCAAACGATTCTCCTGCCTCAGCCTCCCGAGTATCTGGGATTACATGCGCCGGCCACTACGCCCAGCTAATTTTTGTATTTTCAGTAAAGACGGGGTTTCTCCATGTTGGTCAGGCTGGTCCCGTACTCCTGATCTCAGGTGATCCACCCGCCTCCGCCTCCCAAAGTGCTGGGATTATAGGCGGGAGCCACCTCGCCCTGCCCTTGTTTTCTTTTTTAACTGACATCCAAACTTAATTGGGTGTCCTCCATTCTAATTTGCTAAATAAAATGTGGCAACACTACTTAAAGCTACTATCATTCTCCTTCCTCCAGGTGAGGAAATGCCCCACCACACAGCCAGAATGTGGCAGGGCCAAGAGTCAGACTCCAGACATGTTCTGAGCCATTATGCCATTGTCCCGCCTGGCCGTGCTGGGATGTGCGTGGGACGCTCTGGCCTTTGTGACAGAGGCCCTGCATCAGCGGTTTGCAAGCACGGCCGGCTCTTTATGGTTCTACGGGATCCCCATGCAGCCCTTCATAAAGGCAACGCTTGAGTTCCACCAGGCCGGAAGAAGCCATGAAACAAAAGCTATGAGAAGGCCGGGCGCGGTGGCTCACGCCTGTAATCCCAGCACTTTGGGAGGCCGAGGCGGGCGGATCACCTGAGGTCAGGGGTTCAAGACTAGCCTGGCCAACATGGCGAAACCCCGTCTCTACTACAAAAATTAGCCGGGCATGGTGGCGCATGCCTGTCATCCAAGCTACAAAGTAGGCTGAGGCAGGAGAATCGCTTGAATCCGGGAGGCGGAGGCTGCAGTAAGCCGAGATCCCGCCACTGCACTCCAGCCTGGGCAACAGAGGCGACTCTGTCTCAAAAATAAAACACACACACATACAGACACACACACACACGGAAAACACGGCCGTGGACTCCGTGTATAGAACCTGGTGTCTCAGGGCGTTGGACAGGAGCAGGGGCAGGTGTCTAAGCCGGACCATGGGCTCCCTTCCGCGCCAGTCCGGTGCGCTACGAGAACCTTGTTGCCGCCTAGCTGAAGCTGGGAAAAGCAGCCGCCGCATTTTGGCGAGAAAGCACGCGGGACCCACCGAACGAGCGTGCGTGCAAGCTAGGGCGGGGCTAGGGCGCGCGCGCAGAGGAGGGGCTCTACCATCCGCGGAGCCACGCCCCCCGCCACATCTCACCTCCCGTCCCGAGAGCTTCCGCGAGGCTCGCCCGGCAGCTCTTGCTCCACAGCAGACTTCCTACCTTGACGCCTCACGCGCTCTTCAGCCCTCTTTTTCTGTGGGTCTCGCGGCTCTCCCCCTCTCGAATTCCGAGTAGTGCCTTGCGCCGGGCGTTCGGAGACCGACACGAGAGGGACAGGAGGGGGAGAGCGGTATTAAAGGGTGGTGACTCAGGAGTTCAAGACCAGCCTGGCCAACATGACGAAACCCCGTCTCTACCCAAAATACAAAAATTAGCCAGGCATGATTTTTTTTGCATTTTTAGTAGAAACGGGGTTTCACCATGTTAGCCAGGATGGTCTCGATCTCCTGAACTCGTGATCCGCCCGCCTCGGCCTCCCAAAGTGCTGGGATTACAGGCGTGAGCCACCGCGCCCGGCCATGTTCTTATCTAAAGTCCATTCAGCAATTAGGCACTAGATTCCATCCCCTTTTATCTGTGCAGTGTTTGTTTGTTTGTTTGTTTGTTTGTTTGTTTGTTTCGATGGAGTCTTGCTCGGTCGCCCAGGCTGGAGTGCAGTGGTGCGATCTCATCTCACTGCAACCTCCGCTTTCCAGGCTCAAGTGATCCTCCCACCTCAGCCTCCCGAGTAGCTGGGACTACAGGCATGTGCCACCACACCCAGCTAACTTTTGTTTAGTAGAAACGTGGTTCACCATGTTGGCCAGACTGGTCTCAAACTCCTGACCTCAAGTGGTCCACCTGCCTCGGCCTCCCAAATGCTGGGATTACAGCATGAGCCAGCGTGCCCAGCCAAAAGCAGGAGCTCTGTCCAGTTCTTGACTCCAGCAATTCCCTCACCTTGAAAACAAATACACACATGCACACACACATGCACACACACACACACACACACACTATAAAAAATTCCCCTACTCCCATCAACCACTGCTCCATTCCAGGCAGAACTCAGAAAGTGTTGTCTATATTTCCTGCCTCTAATTTCTCTTTTCTTGCCCTCTATTGAACCCATTCCAATTACACTTCAGCATCTATCACTACTAGAACTGTCCTTGTCAAGGTTTCCAACAATCATCTTGCTAAATTTAATGGTTGACTTTCGATTGTTATTCTACCTGACCTGTTGGCAGCACTTAACACAAATAATTACCCCCTCCTCCTTAATACACTTTCTTCACTTAGTTTCCTTGACATCACGCATTCTTGGTTTTCTTTCTACCTCATTAGCCTCTCCTTCTCCATCTCCTGTGCTGATTCTTCCACTTTTCTTTAACCTCAATATCAATGCTCCTCCAAACTCCATCTTTGTTCCTCTTCCTTATCCACACTCCCTTGGTCATCTCGTCCAGTCTCATGGCTTTAGGTATCTTCTCATCCGGAGTTCATAATATGGGCCCTTGTTACTTTTTTTTTTTTTTTTTTTGAGACACAGTCTTCGCTCTGTCACCCAGGCTGGAGTTCAGTGGTGCAATCTCAGCTCAAGGCAACCTCCTCCTCCCAGGTTCAAGCAAGGTTCCAGGCGCCCATCACCATGCCTGGCTAATTTTTGTATTTTCAGTAGAGAAGGGGGTTTCACAATGTTGGCCACACTGGTCTCGAACTCCTGACCTTCAGTGACCCGCCCACCTCGGCCTCCCAAAGTGCTGGGATTATAGGTGTGAGCCACCGCGCCCGGCCTACTTTCTGACCTCATTTTCTGTTACTCTCCCCTTCACTCAATTTGCTCCAGGTATACTGGCTTTTTTGCTGTTCTTCAAACCTGCCAGGCACCTCATTGGTATCAATGTTTGCCACATTTATAACTCCAGCTCATACCTTTCCCTTCAACTCCAGAGTCATATATCCAATTGCCTATTAGACAAATTCACTTAAACATCTAATAGGCATCTTAATCTCCATTTGTCCAAACCTGAATTTATGAGTTCCTAATCTTCCTTCAAGTATCCACTTCCTTGTTAATCTTCCCCAACTCGATTGTACCTCCAACCTTCCAACTGTTCAAGCCAAAAAACCCTGAAGTCATCATTAACTCTTCCTTTTCGCTCATATCCATACCCAGTCTTATCAGTAAATCCTTATGGCTCATCCTCCAAATAGATCCGGATCTGCCCAATATTCCTCTTTCCCCTAGATTACTGTAGCAGACTCTTCATTCATTCCCCTGCTTCCACTCCCCTTCCCTGCACTTCTGACTACCTCACTGCAACCTATTCTCTACATAGCAATCAAGGTGCTTTTTAAAAATAGAAGACTGCAACACTCCTCAGCTGAAACTCTCCCATTGTTTCCATCTCATGCAGAGTAAAAGCCAAGACCTTAAAATGGTTCCAAAGTCCCAATATAATCCGGCCCCATTACTCCAGGAACACTGGCCTTTTTGCTGTTTTCCAAACCTGCCAGGTACCTTATTGCCATGGTTTTGCCATTGTGTAGATAAGTTTATTTATTTATTTATTATATATTTTGAGATGGAGTTTCATTCTTGTTGCCCAGGCTGGAGTGCAATGGCGCAATCTCAGCTCATTGCAACCTCTGCCTCTGGGGTTCAAGTGATTCTCCTGCCTCAGCCTCCCAAGTAGCTGGGATTACAGGCATGTGCCACCACGCCCGGCTAACTTTGTATTTTTAGTAGAGACGGGGTTTCTCCATGTTAGTCAAGCTGGTCTCGAACTCCCAACCTCATGTGATCTGCCTGCCTCGGCCTCCCAAAGTGCTGGGATTACAGGCATGAGCCACGGCGCCCCGCCATAGATAAGCTTTTGATTTGCTTGTAACCAATAAAAAATATTTTTTAAAAAAATTAGCCAGGCACAATGGTGTACACCTGTAATCCCAGCATTGAACCCAGGAGCTTGAGGTGGCAGTGAGCATGATTGACTGTGCCACTGCACTCCAGCACAGATGACAGAGCAAGACCCTGTCTCAAAACAAAACAAAACAAAAAAAATGTCTAACTTGTAAGGAGCAGGAAACAGAATTTTTAAAATGTATGTGGTATATATTTATTGGTATTAAAGTTTTATAAGTAGCTAAAGGTTGAAGCTATTGATATTAAAGGTTCAGTGCCTTTATATGCTATCTACTTATTGTATATGCCATTTATTGGAATTAAGGTTCTATAATTAACTAAAGGTTGATAGTATTGTTTAGATCCTTGGGATCTTTTCTTTCTCTGATTAAATCTCTCAACCATTTATTTCTCTCCGCTTTCTGTTAAAATATCCAAAAGCAGGCTGGGTGCAGTGGCTCACACCTGTAATCCCAGTACTTTTGAGAGGCCGAGGCAAGTGGATCACTTGAGGTCAGGAGTTTGAGACCAGCCTGGCCAACATGGTGAAACCCTGTCTCTACTGAAAATACATAAATTAGATGGATGTGTCTGGGCACGGTGGCTCACGCCTGTAATCCCAGCACTTTGAGAGGCCAAGGTGGGTGGATCACGAGGTTAGGAGTTTGAGACCAGCCTAGCCAACATAGTGAAACCCCATCTCTACTAAAAATACAAAAATTAGCCAGGCAGTATAGCAAGTGCCTATAATCTCAGCCACTTGGGAGGCTGAGGCAGGAGAATTGCTTGAACCTGTGAGGCAGAGATTGCAGTGAGCTAAGATCACGCCACTGCACCACTCCAGTCTGGATGACAGAGAGAGACTCCATCTTAGGAAAAAAAAAAGCGTGTTACAGTTTCGTATTGAGTATTCAAATTTCCAACAATCTGTTTCTCCTTATGGTTTTGTCACTTTGCTGTATTTTAGGCAGGATTGTTAGCTGCCTGTTTAAGATTAACATATTTCCTTCTGTTGTACTTTTTATTAGTATATTTTTCTTTGTCCTTTATTATTTTTTATATTTGTATGCATATGTCCTAGTTGTACATATTTGGGGGGTACGTGTGCTATTTTGATACCTGTAAACAATGTGGAACTATCAAGTCAGGGTAATTGGGATACCCATCACCTCAAACATCTGTCTTTTCTTTTCTTTTTTTTTTTTTTTGAGATGGAGTCTCACTCTGTTGCCCAAGCTGGAGTGCAGTGGTGCAATCTCGGCTCACTGCAACCTCCACCTCCAGGGTTCAAGCAATTCTGCATCTGCCCCCACCTAGTACCTGGGATTACAGGCGCATGTGCCACCATGCTCAGCTTATTTTTGTATTTTTAGTAGAGATGGGGTTTCACCATGTTGGCCAGGCTGGTCTTGAACTCCTGACCTCAGGTGATCCACCCACCTCAGCCTCCCAAAGTGCTGGGATTATAGGCGTGAGTCACCTTGCCAGGCCAATTTGTCTTTTGTGTTGAAAACATTACAGTCCTTCTCTTCTATTTTGAAATATATACTAATTGTTCACTATAATTTCCCTACTGTGCTATCAAATATTAGAATTTATTCCTTCTATATAACTATAGTTTTGTACACATTAACCAGCCAACTTCTCTTTATGTACCCTCTCTCCCCTTCCCTTCCCAGTCTCTGGTAACCACCATTTTACTCTGTTTTATCTTGACTTTAAATTTTATTTTGTGAGCTAGTAAGACTGCTACTTTAGGTGTCTTTTAATTCGTATTTATGTAGCATATAATTTTACTTCCTTTTATTTTCAAGCTTTCTTTTTATTTTAAATGTATTCCTCCTTGACAACATATTATTTGGACCTTTATTTTTTTTAATCCAGTCTGAAAGTCTCTGCCTTTTAAAGGGTGAGTTTGGCTGGATGTGCTGGCTCATGGTGGCTAGCCAGCATGGTGAAACCCCGTTTCTACCAAAAATATACAAAAATTAGCCAGGTGTGGTGGTGCATGCCTGCAGTCCCAGCTACTTGGGAGACTGAGGTGGGAGAATTGCTTGAACCTGGAAGGCGGAAGTTGCAGTGAGCTAAGATCATGCCACTGCACTCCAGGCTGGATGATGCCCGGCCCCCTATTTATATCTTAAATTTATCACTATTTATACCTTCTGTGTCAGTCTCGATCCATTTAAGAAATATAAAACACACAGTGGGCTAAACGAAAGAAGTTTACTATAAAGAGTTTTTAAATTCTGATCAAATAATGATTACAGGCCGGGCACGGTGGCTCACGGCTGTAATCCCTACACTTTGGGAGGCTGAGGCAGACAGATCACCTGAGGTCAGGAGTTCAAGACCAGCCTGGCCAACATGGTGAAACCCCGTCTCTACTAAAAATACAAAAAGTAGTTGGGCATGGTGGCGGACACCTGTAATCCCAGTTTCTTGGGAAGCTGAGGCAGGAGAATCACTTGAACCTGGGAGGCGGAGGTTGCAGTGAGCCGAGATGGTGCCATTGCACTCTAGCCTGAGTGACAGAGCGAGACTCTGTCTCAAAAAAAAAAAAAAAAAAAAAAATTACAAGTTTAAGGAAACTCCATATGGCAACCTAGGACTAAGGGAGAATACTCAAAGAAGGACAAACTTGGAAAAGGGCTCCCTCCCCAAAGCTGGAGTTCAGATGTAACTGGAGAAGACAAAGCCCATTAGTCAAGCACAGTGGCTCACGCCTGTAGTTGCAGGTACTCAGGAGGCTGAGGCTGAGGCTGAGGCTGCAGTGAGCCATGATCATGCCACAGCACTCCAGCCTGGACAACAGAGCAAGACTATGTCTCCCAATAATAATAATAATAAGGAAGAAGAAGAAAAAGAAGAAGGAGGAGGGGGAAGGAGGAAGGAAGAGAAGGAGGAGAAAAGAAGAAAAAGAAAGAAGAAGAAGAAAAGAAGGAGGAGGAGGAGGAGAAGGAGGAGGAAAGAAGAAAGAAGAAAGAAGAAGAAGGAGGAGGAGGAGAAGGAGAAGAAGGAGGAGGAGGACGAGGAGGGGTGGCGGGAGGAGGAAGAGGGAAGCAGAAGGAAGCAGGAAAAGTTTGCCAGTTTTCCCCGGCTGGAGCTGGTCTGCAGTTTCTGAGCAAACAGAAAGCAACCATCCAGAGTGCAGGCAAAGCACAGACAATCAGCGACCTGTGGCATGGGTGTGCAGAAGAAGCAGAGACATCTGGGGCACTGGTTTTCCATATTAATACAGGAAGGTAATTGTAAGGCCAGACCAAAGCTGCAAAGTCACCAAGAGACCACACATTCTGAGAACATGGCTGTGGCAGAGCTCTATTGGATGTTCTCTCCCCAACACCCACCATGCAGCAGCCAGGAACAGCAGGAGAGCCCCTTCCTCTGTAGTGTCCTTCCAGAGCCCCCAGTGACTCTCACAAGCATCTCTCACTGTAGAGATGCTTAAAGGAATTCTGTCCATTATGGCACAGCATATGTTAAAGGGTGAATTTGGAGCTGAGAGACGATAAATTTTTTTATTTTATGTATTTCTTTATTTTTATTTTTTGGAGACAAGAGTTTTACATTGTCACCCAGGCTGGAGTGCAGTGGCATGATCTCAGCTCACTGCAACCTCTGCTTCCCAGGTCCAAGTGATTCTCGTGCCTCAGCCTCCTTTGTAGCTGAGATTACACGTGCCCACCACCCACCTGGCTAACTTTTGTATTTTTAGTAGAGACGGGGTTTCGCCATGTTGGCCAGGCTGGTCTCAAACTCCTGACCTCAAGTGATCCACCCACCTCGACCTCCCAAAGTGCTGGGATTACAGGTGTGAGCCACTGCGCCCAGTCTGAGAGGCAGTAAATTGACAACATCAGCTCTAACAGGACAAGTACTTTACCATGATCCTCATGTCCCTCTGATCTTCTCCCATCCCTCTATTCATACTGATATTGTCCAGAATCTTATTTTAGAGTTATGAATGTTCTCTTTATTTCATTAGATCCTAGCCTTATTAGTATAGCAATAACAAGGAACAGTTATCAAAATAATTACCAAAATAAATCACCCTTTCTTTCCATTTTTCGTTTTTTTGTTGTTACTGTTGTTGACACGGAGTCTCACTCTGTCACCCAGGCTGGAGTGCAGTGGTGTGATCTAGGCTCACTGCAACCTTGGCCTCCCAGGTTCAAGCGATTCTCATGCCTCAGCCTCCCGAGTAGCTGGGATTATATGTGCTCATCACCACACCCATCTAATTTTTGTCTTTTTAGTAGAGACAGGGTTTCACCGTGTTAGCCGAGCTGGTCTTGAACTCCTGACCTCAAGAAATCAGCCTGCCTTGGCCTCCCAAAGTGCTGGGATTACAGGCGTGAGTCACCGCGTCCGGCCTCTTTCCATTTTTCTTGCAGCATCTGTAGGATTTCTCTCTCTGTCTCTCTCTCTTTTTTTGGCCTTTCTTCCAAAACTTTTTCAAAATGGGCCTCTATGTGGCAATCTTTGTGAGGCCTTGTGAGCTTGAAGTTATTTTTTTTCAGGTTTTAAAAATAACTTTTATTGGCCAGGCACGGTGGCTCACGCCTGTAATCCCAGCACTTTGGGAGGGCCGAGGCGGGTGGATCATGAGGTCAGGAGCTCGAGACCAGCCTGGTCAACATGGTGAAACCCCATCTCTCCTAAAAATACAAAAAATTAGCTGGATGTGGTGGCCAGCGCCTGTAGTCCCAGCTACTCAGGAGGCTGAGGCAAAAGAATCATTTGAACCTGGGAGGCGGAGGTTGCAGTGAGCCGAGATCATGCCACTGTACTCCAGCCTGGGCGACAGATCTAGCTAGACTTCGTCTCAAAATAAATAAATATAACTTTTATTTTTTTTTAAGTTAATGTGTGCATTATAGGAAACTGAAAAACACAAGAAGCAAAGAACAAAATCATCCACAATCACAAGCACTTTACAGTTTGACGTGTCCTTCTAGGCCCTGTGTGTGTATAGACACATTTCATTTTATGGGATTGAGATCGTTCAGTGTGTATCATGCTTTTTCACACATCATGAATATTTATCAATTCAAAATCCCCAAGCTATTTGAGTATTTTGATAACCAAGAATACACTACACCAGCTCAATCTGTTAGAAAAAAATGTAATCCTGTCTTTCTTGGGACAAAAATTTCATAGAAGACAAAAACGGCAACAAGCCTGTAGATGAAAGCATTGGCAGAGTTCGATTAAAATACTGCATTCCCTTAACGCTCAATTTAAATGAAGTTATTTTTTGTAAAGTCTTCATTGATTGACAATTCAGTTGTAAATTTCTTGGTTCACAATTCTTCCCCTTCAATATTTTACTCCCTGGTCTATTTGCATCCAGGGTTGCTACAAAGAAATTTGATGTCAGTTTGAACCTTGTTCCTTTGTAGATAATCTGATCTTTCTCTCTAGAAGCTTCTCTCTTTCATTCCCTCTCCTTCCCTTTCTATATATCTATATATCCATGTATCAGCTTTCTCAGCCTATTTGCATGCACATGGCCAAATATGGCTATTCCAGCCCAATATTACAGTTCCTCAGTTCAAGCAGCCAGCAGGGTTTGACCAGGTGCTCTCAGTTTTAGTTCCAAATTCCTTGAAAGGAGAAGCTGATTGGCTTAGCTTGGATCTGGTATACACTCTGGGTCTAATTAAACATGACCAAAAGGAGGGTCATGGCTGCTAGGCTCACTCCTCTGGGGGAAGGGATAAATCTTATAGAAGAGAGAATGGCGTGGTATTGATGATTCTCTCCCTTGTCCAGAGGCCAGATTTATACCTGGCTCCTGTGCTTCCTCTCCAGCTACTGGTATGCAGTTGTCCTGAGTGATAGCTCCTCTGAACATGAGTTTCTGTTCCCTGGACTCACTAACTTACCTGTCTTTTCTTATTCCCCCATGAACCCTGAAAATTTGAGACAGGTCTCAGTTAATTTAGAAAGTTGCCAGCGTTGAGGACATGTGCCCGTGACACAGCCTCAGGAAGTCCTGACGACATGTGCCCACGGTGTCGAGGCACAGCTTGGTTTTATACGTTTTAGGGAGAAGAAACATCAATCAATATACGTAAGAAGTACATTGGTTCTGGCTGGGCGCGGTGGCTCACACCTGTAATCCCAGCACTTTGGGAGGCTAAGGCGGGTGGATCACCTGAGGTCAGGAGTTCAAGACCAGCCTGGCCAAGATGGTGAAACCCTGTCTCTACTAAAAATACAAAAATTAGCCGGGTGTGGTGGCAGGTGCCTGTGATCTACTCGGGAGGCTAAGACAGGAGAACCGCTTGAACCTGGGAGGTGGAGGTTGCAGTGAGCCGAGATGGTGCCATGGCACTCCAGCCTGGGTGACAGAGTGAGACTCCTTCTCAAAAAAAAAAAAAAAAAAAGGACATTGGTTCCCTCCAGAAAGACAGGAACAACTCAAGCAGGGAGGGGACTTCCAGGTCACAGGTTGGGGAAAGACAAATGGTGGCATTCTTTTGAGTTTCTGATAAGCCTTTTCAAAGAAGGCAATCAGAATATGCATCTATCTCAGTAAGCAAAGGGATGACTTTGAATAGAATGGGAGGCAGGTTTGCCCTGAGCAGTTCCCACCTTGAATTTTCCCTTTAGCTTAGTGATTTTGGGGGCCCAAGATTTTTTCCTTTCACACCCCTCGCTATGCTGGAAAGATACATCCCTGTCCCCTTGTCTAAAGCTAATTCTTCCACCTGGACTCTCGACCCCATTCTCTTTTGCTTTATCAGGGACCTGGCTTATCCCAGTATTCCCCTGTCCATCCTACGCCTTCAAGCTTACCATCTCCATGATTTGGCCACGTCAGCATGACAAACATGACAGAGCAGGAGTATCACCACCTTGGACAAGCACTGTCGTTTTAAGTTCACCTTGATCAAAAACTGCCTAAATCCAAAGGGCATCAGCCTAATGGCTAAGGTCAGCATGACCATAAACCACAAATAACATCTCCGACCAGACACATTCCAGACTCCTCCCCGACCAGAGACATGCCAGCCCCGAGATAACCTCCCTGCCGGCTGGAGAGATGTCAGCCCCAAGATAACCTCCCCTCCAATTAGAGACATTCCAACCCCACCATAAACTTCTCCCCGACACAGAAACATTCCAAGCTCTCTCACCAATAAATACTTAGTCTGTAATAGAGCGCACTCCTGACTGAAATCAGCCAGAAGCCCCTCTCAGGTTTATTGCTCCAAAATAAACCTGTCTTGACTGTTGAGCCGCTTTTCATGTTTCTTCCCTCTTTCTTTAACTCTTTGCAGAGTTAAAGAAAGTGTTTTAACTTTCTTTGCTTAAGTGCTTGAGTGTCTCCTGTTGACAAAAAGAGTTAAACTCTGTAAAATATTTGCAGAGATTTATTCTGAGCCAGATACAGTGACTATGGCCAGTGTTACAGCCTCAAGAGGTCCTGACAACATGCACCCAAGGTGCCCAGGCTGCAGCTTGATTTTATACATTTTAGGGAGACATAAGGCATCAATCAATACTTACAAGATGTAGATTGGTTTGATCTGGGAAGATTGGACAACTGGAAGTGGGGTGTGTCCAGGTCATAGGTGGATTCAAAATTTTCTAAATGGAAGTTGGTTGACTTTATCTAGGCTGGGCATGGTGGCTCATGCCTGTAATCCCAGCACTTTGGAAGGCTGAGGTGGGTGAATCACCTGAGGTCAGGAGTTCAAGACCAGCCTGATCAGTATGGTGAAACCCTATCTCTACTAAAAATACAAACATTAGCTGGGTGTGGTGGTAAGTGCCTATAACCCCACCTACTTGGGACGCTGAGGCTAGAGAATTGCTTGAACCCGGGAAGTGGAGGTTGCAGTGAGCCGAGATTACGCCCCTGCACTCCAGCCTGGGTGATACAGGGAGACTCTATCTCAAAAAAAAAAAAAAAAAAAAAAAAGACCTGGAATCAATAGAAGGAGTGTCTGGGTTAAGATAAGGGGTTGTGGAGACCAAGGTTCTTACTACACAGATGAAGTGTCCAGGTAGCAGGTTTCTGAGATAATAGATAATACATGTTTATTATGAGACTTATAAAAGTGCCAGACTCTTAGTTAATTCTCTCATTCTCCCCTGGATCAGGAAAAAGACGTGGAAAGGGAAGGGGATTCTCTACAAATGTTGATTTTCCCCACAAGAGTCAGCTTTGCAGGGCCATTTCAAAATGTGTCAAAGACATATATTTTGGAACAAAATACTTCCATTTCTTTCGGGGCCTCCTATCTGTCATGTTGGTATCTTATTGCTACAAAAAATATGTTTTCTTAGTCTTAAGGTCTCTGTTTCACTGTTCATGCTGGTCTGCTGTGCCTGAATTCCAAAGGGAAGAAGGTATAAGGAGACATGTCTGACCACCCATTCCCATCATTGCCGGAACTAGTGTTTCAGGTTTACCTTAGAATACCCTTGGCCAAGAGGAGGGGTCCATTCAGTTGTTTGGGGGGCTTAGAGTTTTATTTTTGGTTTCCACTCTCATATTGAAATCTTCTCACCTGGCCGGGCATGGTGGCTCACATCTATAATCCCAACACTTTGGGAGGCTGAGGAGGGCAGATCACCTGAGATCAGGAGTTTGAGACCAGTCTGACCAACATGGTAAAATCCTGTCTCTACTAAAAATACAAAAATTAGCCCAGCATGGTGGTGCATGCCTGTAATCCCAGGTACTCGGTAGGCTGAGGCAGGAGAATCGCTTGAACCTGGGAGGTAGAGGTTGCAGTGAGCCAAGATCACACCACTGGACTCCAGCCTGGGTGACAGAGTGAGAGTCCGTCTCAAAAAAAAAAAAAAAATTCTCCCCACCTGAATTTATGGGCTGCTGCTTTCTCTCCTCCCTTCACTTCCTGGTCAATTCTATCGAGTTTACGTTGTCTTTTCTTCTTACCATCCATGGTGAGAAGGTGTGTTAGTGAGGCAGCCTTGTAGTCTGGAGTAACACCCAAGGTTCGTTGTCTCACAGCCACAGAGAACAAGGATGCAGACACACCAAGAGTGAGGTTGAGAGTGGAAGTTTACTAAGCAAAAGAAAGAGAATAGCTCTCTGCTGCAGAGAGGGGTCCTGGAAAAATGGGTTGCCAGATCCATGGTGAAATGCAGGGGTTTTATAGGTGATCTGGCGAGGAGACAGTGTCTGATTTACATAAGGCATGGAAAACTGATTGGATCAGGTGTGCCATTGGCATAGGCATGAATCTCTGGTAACCCCAGCCTGATCTTTTATCATGCAGGTGGGTTCTCTGCCTGGCCTGTGCTATGTTGCCCATTTTTTTATTGCTGTACAGGTGGTAACAAAAAAAGGGAAGATGGAGCCTCCATGTTGGACATGCCTGGCCCCAGATAGCCCTTTTCTGTTGGCACTGCTGCTGATATTCCCCCATGCAAGCTTCTAGCTTCCTTATTTATGTTTGCAGCTCGATTTTTCAAGCTGTTCTTTGTTTAGAAAAGAAATGATTTGGGGGCTGCTTTTTGTTAGAAAAGAAATTCTGCCGAGGACTCTTTTGCCCTCACTACCTCCCTAGATAATTTCTTTCTACCTCCTGTATCTTTAGGACTTGGGGAGTGTATCTGAGTTGGGGGGGCACTCTTCCACCCATTACAGTCTAGCTTCAACCCTCATTACTCACTGAATTGGCTTTGGTCAAGGTCGTCACAATCTCCTTGTTGCTAAATCCAGTGTAGCCCCATCAGTCCTTTTCTTTGCAGTAGCTGACCCTACTGGCCACTCTCTCCTTGAAGCACTCCTCTTCCTTTGGCTTCTCTGCTCCTACACTTTCTGATTGTTCTTCAGCCTCTCTAGCCTTTCCCTCAAAGTCTCTGTCAATGCTCCATGATTATTTTTGTGTTTCTGCATGGTTTGGTTTCCTGAGCAAAGGAGAACTTGCTTAGATGTGCTAGAAAATGTCTCCTTTTCTCCAGACCCGTTTGCTCGTCACATGCCAATGATGTTAAACTTGGAGCCGTCTGCTCCTGTTCAAAGCATAATAAAACTGGCCAGGCGCAGTGGCTCACGCCTGTAATTCCAACACTTTGGGAGGCTGAGGCAGGTGGATCACTGGGTCAGGAGATCGAGACCATCCTGGCTAACACAGTGAAACCCCATCTCTACTAAAAAAATACAAAAAAATTAGCAGGGCGTGGTGGCGGGTGCCTGTAGTCCCAGCTACTCGGGAGGCTGAGGCAGGAGAATGGCATGAACCTGGGAGGTGGAGCTTGCAGTGAGCCAATCGTGCCACTGCACTTCAGCCTGGGCGACAGAGCGAGGATAATAAAACTTATCTTGGCTGAGTGTGGTAGCTCTTGCCTATAATCTCGGCACTTTGGGAGGCCAAGGCAGTCAGACTGCTTGAGTCCAGCAGTTCAAGAGCGACTGGGCAACATGCTGAAAACCCGTCTCTACAAAAAAATGCAAAAATTAGCCAGGCATGGTGGTGCATGCCTGTAGTCCCAGCTACTTGGGAGGCTGAAGTAGGTGTTAGCACTTTAAGGAATGTATCTGAGACACGCAGCAACAAAATATGTTAGTGGTGGTGAATCCATAGGGTCTGTAGCAACCTCAATTCTTGCCTCCTCAGAAGAATTCGACCAAGGGGCATAAGGCAGGGTGAGAGACTGAGGCACATTGTAAAGGAGAAGTGAAAATTAATTAAAAAGCTTTAAAGGCTGGGTGTGGTGGCTCACACCTGTAATCCCAGCACTTTGGGAGGCTGAGGAGGGCAGATCACGAGATCAAGAGATTGAGACCAGCCTGGCCAACATGGTGAAACCCTGTCTCTACTAAAAATAAAAAAATTAGCCGGGCATGGTGGCATGTGCCTGTAGTCCCAGCTACTCAGGAGGCTGAGGCAGGAGAACCACTTGAACTCAGGAGGCGGAGGTTGCAGTGAGCCAAGATCGTGCCACTGCGCTCCAGCCTGGGCAACAGAGTGAGACTCCATCTCAAAAAAAAAAAGCTTTAGAGCCGGAAGGAAATAAAATACACTTGGAGGAGGTCCAAGCGGGTGGAGATCAGGTGTGTGGTTTAACCCTGGACTTGGGGTTTTATACGGACTTGGCGTTGTATCCAATTGGTATGCTTCTGGGGGGTGGCATTCCTTCCCTGATTCTTTCCTTGGGGTGGGCTGTCTACTTGTGGCCAGCACTTGGTAGGGGATGCATGCACAGTGTGTTTACCGAAGATGTACACATGCCCACTTGAAGCATTTTTCCCTTTACTAGTCAAGTGTTCTTAGAAGAAGGTCAAACACCAGTTAAACACTGCCATTTTGCCTCTTAGTGCACATGCTTGAGCCCACTTGCCCAAGTCCTAAGATCTTATAGGGAAGCTGCTGATCAGCAGTTCCAGGAGTTTTCTATCTATTGGGATACTGCCTTTCCCTGGTGCCGACTGTGACCAATTATTATTTTAGAGAGATGTTTGGGGCAGGGCACGGGGGACATGGACTAGCAACCTACTTAACAGGTGGATCCCTTGAGCCCAGGGAGGTTGAGTCTGCAGTGAGCTGCGACTGCACCACTGAAATCCAGCCTAGGTGGCAGAGTGAGACCCTGTCTCAAAAGACAACAGCAACAGGCCGGGCGTGATGGCTCATGCCTGTAATCCCAGCACTTTGGGAGGCTGTGGTGGGTGGATCACAAGATCAAGAGATTGAGACCATCCTGGTCAACATGGTGAAACCCTGTCTCTACTAAAAATACAAAAATTAGCCTGGTGTGGTGGCACGTGCCTGTAGTCCTAGCTATTCGGGAGGCTGAGGCAGGAGAATTGCTTCAACCCGGGAGGTGGAGGTTTCAGTGAGCCGAGATCGCGCCACTGTGTTCCAGCCTAGCGACAGAGTGAGACTCCCTCTCAAAAAACAACAACAACAAACAAACAAAAACTTATTTCAGGGAGAAATGCTTGCATTCCAAGGTAGGGACTCTCCCTTCTCTTCCTGAGAGAATTTATTCACATTCCAAAGCACTTGTTTACACTAGGGAGATCAGTTTTCTCTCCCTCTCTCAGGAGGGCCGCGAAGCATGCGAGCAGCACGTAGTCTACATAAACTGTCAGGTTCACACTTTCAGGGTTTGTCCCCTGTGAGACAAGAAACTCTGTTGCATGGTCATGGTCCAACTGGCTCCTGCCATGTCACCTGTAGGGTACTGGACCTGGGAAACTGATGCAGTTCTTGCTGTGTGTAATAATACTGTCTGATTTCTGAGCTAGAAACCCCATGTTTGTTTTGTAACAGGAAAAAATTTAATTGGGAGGTTATTGGGCTGAGACAGATCCAGTGATTTGGGTTCCTACATAAGCAACCAGAAGCCCAGTGTAAACAGTAAAACAAAACTAGAGACTTAACCAGTCAGAAACTGCTAACTGTAAACCAAAAATAAAAACCTAAGCTCCCCCACCAACCAACTGAAAGGAACTCCTCCAGGCCAAGGAGACCCCAGAGAAACCTGAAAACCTGAATTCCCTGCCATGACAGGAAAGGAGATCGGACACGCCTGATCCTATGCCCCGCCCCCACTTTTTTGGAGTTTAGGCACAATTGACCAGACTTAAGGTTAAAATAGAGATCCTAAGACTGAAAAAAACAGACTCTTTGTGACAATAAGATACAAAATTCCAACCTAACTCTGGTATAGCATCACATGACAGCCGACCCTGAAGGAAATCAAAATATTTTACCCCAAAATATATTTCTTTTATATATTTTAAATGGTCCTGGCCAGGTGCAGTGGCTCACGCCTGTAATCCCAATACTTTGGGAGGCCGAGGCGGGTGGATCACCTGAGATCAGGAGTTTGAGACCAGTCTGGCCAACATGTGAAACCCCGTCTCTACTAAAAATACAAAAATTAGCTGGGCGTGGTGGCGGGCTCCTGTAATCCCACTCCAGCCTGGGTGACAGAGCGAGACTCTTGTCTCAAAAAAGACAAAAAACAAACAACCCCCCCCCCCAAAAAAACTGATTTTCTTCATAGAGTTGACATTCTGGTGGGGAGAGATGAGCATTAAATAAATATATGTCAATTGCTAAGTACTACAGAGAAAAATAGAGCCAAGTAAGGAGAATGCAGAATGCCGGGGGGCGGGGAAGGGAAGGCCTCTCTGATAAAGCAATATTTCAGTAGCGATCTGGAGGAAGTGAAGAGTGAACCATATGTTTATTTTGGGGAAGAACATTCCAGGAAAAGGAACAGCAAGTGCCAAGGCCTTGAGGGGGGATTGCACTTGACATATTTGAGCATGGTTGCTGGAGCTGGGTGAGAGGAAAAGTGATAAGACATGTACTCAGAGAGGTGAGGGGAGGGGCTCGGCTGCAAATCATGTCAGCCTTTTAAGCCATTGTAAGGACTTTGGCCTTTCCTCTTAGTGAAGAGCCACTGGAGGATTTTGAACAAAGGGAATGGCATGATCCAAAGTTTGTTTTTTATTTTTTTAATTTTCATTTTTTACAAACAGGCTCTCAGTCTGTTGCCCAGGCTGGAGTGCAGTGGTTTATTTTTTGTTTTTTTTTTTTTTTTTGAGACGGAGTCTCGCTGTCGCCCAGGCTGGAGTGCAGTGGCGCCATCTCTGCTCACTGCAAGCTCCGCCTCCCGGGTTCACGCCATTCTCCTGCCTCAGCCTCTCCGAGTAGCTGGGACTACAGGCGCCCGCCACCACGCCCGGCTAATTTTTTGTATTTTTAGTAGAGACGGGGTTTCACCATGGTCTCGATCTCCTGACCTCGTGATCCGCCCGCCTCGGCCTCCCAAAGTGCTGGGATTACAGGCGTGAGCCACCGCGCCTGGCCGAGTGCAGTGGTTTAATCATAGGTCACTGCAGCCTCGACCTCCTGGGCTCAAGCGATCCTCCCATCTCAGCCTCCCAAATAGCTGGGACCACAGGCGATGCCACCATACCCAACTAATCTTTTTCTTTTTTTGTAGAGACAGTATCTCACTATGTTGCCCAGGCTGGTCTCAAACTCCTGGCCTCAAGCAATCTTCCCACCTCAGCCTCTCAAAGTCTGGGATTACAGCTGTGAGCAGGGAAAGTGCTGGGATTACAGGTGTGAGCCACTGGGCCTGGCCTGATGTTTGTTTTCAAAGGATCCTTCTGGTTGTTGTGTGGAGAACAGAATATGGGAGGTCTAGGGCAGGAGCAGTGAGATGAATGAGTTAATTATAATAATCCAAATCAGAGATGGTAGCTTGGCCGGTAAAGCCAGATAGGACCTCCTGTGGGGTATAAGTGAAAGGGAGGAATCGAGAATGATTTCAAGTGGCTTGAGTAAATGGAAGAACATAAATTGCCATTTGTTGAGAATGGGAAGAACTGAAGGAGTAATAGTTTTGGAAAGATGAAATGAGGATGTTACTGGACACAGTGGCCCACGCATGTAATCCTAGAACTTTGGGAGGCCAAGGTGGGATGATCACTTGAGTGAAAGAATTTGAGACCAGCCTGAGCTACATAGAGAGACCCTGTCTCTAAAAAAATGTTTAAAGCTTAGCCAGGTGTGAAGGCCTGTGCCTGTAGTCCCAGCTACTTGGGAGGCTGAGGCAGGAGAATTGATTGAACCTGGGAGACGGAGGTGGCAGTGAGCTGAGATTACGTCATTGCATCCAGCCTGGGCGACAGAGTGAGACTCCCTCTCAAAAAAAAAAAAAAAAAGTTACAGTTGTCAATTTTATGTTTTATATATTTTACCATAATTTAAAATGGCAATATTATACAAGGCAAATAAAGGTTGCAGAAATGTTCCAGATTAAAGGACATAAAATAGACATGACAACTAAATGCAATCAATACCTGACTCTAGATTAGTTCTTTGTTTGGTTAGAGATGGGGTCTCATTATATTGACCAGGCTGGTTTTGAACTCCTGGCCTCAAGCAATCCTCCTGTCTCAGTATCACAAAGTGCTAGGATTATAGGCATGAGCCACTGTGCCTAGCCTAGGTTTGCTCTTACAATGGAAGGGAAGGAATGCTTTAGACTGGACGTGGTGGCTCACGCCTGTAATCCCAGCACTTTCGGAGGCCAAAGTAGGTGGATCACCTGAGGTCAGGAGTTCGAGACCAGCCTGGCCAACATGGTGAAACGCTGTCTCTATTAAAAATACAAAAAGTAGGCCGGGCGCAGTGGCTCAAGCCTGTAATCCCAGCACTTTGGGAGGCCGAGGCGGGCGGATCACGAGGTCAGGAGATCGAGACCACGGTGAAACCCCGTCTCTACTAAAAATACAAAAAATTAGCTGGGCGCAGTGGCGGGTGCCTGTAGTCCCAGTTACTCAGGAGGCTGAGGCAGGAGAATGGCGTGAACCTGGGAGGCGGAGCTTGCAGTGAGCCGAGATCGCGCCACTGCACTCCAGCCTGGGCGACAGAGTGAGACTCTGTCTCAAAAAAAAAAAAAAAAAAAAATACAAAAAGTAGCCGGGCGTGGTGGTGGGCACCTGTAATCCCAGCTACTTGGGAGGCTGAGGCAGGAAAATTGCTTGAACCCGGGAGGCAGAGGTTACAGTGAGCTGAGATCACGTCACTGCACTCCAGCCTGGATGACAAGAGCGAAACTCCATCTCAAAAAAAAAAAAAAGAATGATTTAAAGGACATTATTAGGACAACTGACAGAATGGGATTATGGATGTAAAGTATTGCAAATGTATGAAGTTGATAACTGTACAACAATTATATAAGAGAATATCCCTATCCTTAGGAAATACATACTGAAGTGTTCTATGTAACTTACCCTCAAATATTCCAGATAAATGTTAAATTGTTTATGTGTACGTGTGTGGAGAGACAGAATAAGCAAATGGCCGGGCGCGGTGGCTCACGCCTGTAATCCCAGCACTTTGGGAGGCTGAGGCAGGTGGATCACGAGGTCAGGAGATCGAGACCATCCTGGCTAACACAGTGAAACCCGGTCTCTACTAAAAATACAAAAAATTAGCCGGGCGCGGTGTCGGGCGCCTGTAGTCCCAGCTACTCGGGAGGCTGAGGCAGGAGAATGGCGTGAACCCGGGAGGCGGAGCTTGCAGTGAGCCGAGATCCCGCCACTGCACTCCAGCCTGGGCGACAGAGCGAAACTCCGTCTCAAAAAAAAAAAAAAAAACAAAAAAAAAACAAAAAAAAAACAAAAACAGAATAAGCAAATGAGGCAATATTTTAACAATAATTTAATCTGAATAAAGGGCATAGGGGTTTATTGCATTATTTTATTTTTTCGATTTTTTGGGAATGTGAAATAATTTTTTTTTATTATTATACTTTAGGTTTTAGGGTACATGTGCACAATGTGCAGATTGAAATAATTTCTAAATAATGTTCTAAAGTTCAAGCTGGGCATGGTGGCACACACCTGTAGCCCCAGCTACTCAGGAGGCTGAAGTGGAAGGATCACCTGAGCAGAGGAGGTTGAGGCTGCAGTGGGCCGTGATCATATCACTGCACTTCAGCCAGGGAGAGAGAGAGACTCTGTCTCAAAATAAAATAAGTTCAAAAACAAACAAAAACCCCAGTGAGCCTGTTCCTTTTGTTCCATTCTCTTTTTTTCTTTTGAGACAGAGTCTTGCTCTGTTGTCAGACTAGAGTGCTGTGGCGTGATCTCCACTCACTGCAACCTCCAACTCCCTGGTTCAAGTGATTCTCCTGCCTCAGCCTCCCAAGTAGCTGGGATTGCAGGCACGTGCCATCATGCCCAGATAATTTTTGTATTTTTAGTACAGACGGGGTTTCACCATGTTGGCCAGGATAGTCTCGATCTCCTGACCTCGTGATCCGCCCGCCTTGGCCTCCCAAAGTGCTGGGATTATAGGCATGAGCCACCACGCCCGGCCCCATTCTCTCTTAAACCCACTCTAATCAAACCACCTGTCCCACAACTCCACTGAAATGTATTTGTCAAGGTTACCAAATATACCCATTTGCCAACTCCAGTGGTGACTTCTCTCACTCTTTCTCTTACTTGACCCATCAGCAGTATTTGACATAGTTTACCACTCCCTCCTTCTTGAAATGTGTGCATCTTTTCACTTCTGGACACCACTTTTTTGGTTTTTCTCTTACATTCCTGGCCACTCCTTCTAAATATCCTTGACAGTTCCCCTTCCAAACACTGGAGTGCCCAGGGCTCAGTCCTCAGAGCCAACCCATCTAGGAGTTTCTGTATGCCCTCAGGGTCATTTCCCAATCTCAATCTAGTGTCTTTCTTTTTTTTTTTTTTTGAGATGGAGTCTTGCTCTGTTGCCTAGGCTGGAGTGCAGTGGCATGATCTCGGCTCACCGCAACCTCTGCCTACTGGGTTGAAGCAATTCCCCTGCCTCAGCCTCCTGAGTAGCTGGGATTACAGACACACACCACCATGCCCAACTAAGTTTTTTGTATTTTTGTAAGAGATGGGTTTTCACCATGATGGTCAGGCTGATCCTGAACTCCTGGCCTCAAGTGATCCACCCACTTTGACCTCCCAAAGTGCTGGGATTACAGGCATGAGCCACAGCACCCAGCCTACTCCTTTTGCTTTAACTCTTGTCTCCTTAATTGCTAGAAGGAAGGTTCATAAGTCCCTAAGTAACTGGGGGGGCCTAATTGAGCCTACACCTAGTTTTCCAAATTCTTATCCTATCACCCTACCCAAATTCCATGTCTGGGTAGTAGTAAAGGGAATGAAAGACATAGGGACATCAGCTTACTTCCTGTTTGTTTGTTTGTGTGTTTTTTTGAGACAGGGTCTTGCTCTTGCCCAGGCTGGAGTGTAGTGGCACAACCATGGCTCACTGCAGTTTCAACCTCCCAGGCTCAAGTGATCTTCCAACTTCAGCCTCCTGAGTAGCTGGGACTACAGCAGGCACACATCACTGCACCTAGCTAATTAAAAAACAGGCCAGGCACAGTGGCTCGTGCCTGTAATCCTGGCACCTTGGGAGGCCGAGACAGGCGGATCACAAAGTCAGGAGTTAGAGACCAGCCTGACCAACATGGTGAAACCCCTGTCTCCACTAAAAACACAAAAATTAGCCGGGCATGGTGGTGTGCGCCTGTAATCCCAGCTACTCAGGAGGCTGAGGCAGGAGAACTGCTTGAACTGAGAGACGGAGGTTGCAGTGAGCCAAGATTGTGCTCCACTGCACTCCAGCCTGAGCGACAGAGTGAGACTCCAACCCCCACCAAAAAAAAAAAAAATTTTATAGAGATGGGGTTTCACCATGTTGCCCAGGCTGGTCTCAAACTCCTGGGCTCAAACGATCCTCCCACCTTGGCCTCCCAAAGTGCTGCGATTACAGGCGTCAGTCACCGTGCCTAGCCTAAACTCTTTTTTTTTTTTTTTTTTTGCTTTAACTTCAGATGGCCTCACCTCTTAGTGCCATCCAGTGATGAAGTCACCAGGTGGAGGTGGTACTGGCTAAAACTTGAAGATTATTCCTTCACTCTGAGAATCTCCTCAACATCCACCATTCCTGCTATCTGGAACTCAAGTCATCAGCATGCAGAACTACAATCAGAAAAATAGAGTCAGCCCCACTGTAGGCCCCTAAATACTAAGGGACAAAATGTTGCATCTTCTGATTCTAAAGCCCATTCTTTTTCCACTATATCAATACCTCTCAAATTCATGCCAAATGTACATTAGTTTTTGTGTCTGGTACTTTCCTTCTTAGAGTGCTTGGGGAGGATGGTGGGAAGGAATGAAGAGGACAAGGACAGACTCGTCTGCCTCAATACATCCACACAGTGGGCACCACTGTCTTTTGGGAAGCTTCCCCCTCTCTCAGGAGTACGTGAGCAAGTTGTTTCCCTGGCTACCTTCCTGGGGAACCAAAGTTTGAGGGGAAAGAACACATAGAAGTGCTTGTTGCAAACAAGAACCTCCTCTTTATTCCACATATAGAAGCTGTGTTTCCAGAGCTAGGAAAGGGCTTCGACCTGGCCCTACTTCTGTGTGGGCCTAGAGATGAAGGTCTAGGGCCGGGCGTGGTGGCTCACGCCTGTAATCCCAGCTACTTGGGAGGCTGAGGCATGAGATTTGCTTGAACCCGGGAGCGGAGGTTGCGGTGAGCTGAGATCACCTCATTGCACTCCAGCCTGGGCAACAAGAGTGAAACACCATCTAAAAAGAGAGAGAGAGAGAGAGAGAGAGAGAGAGAGATGAAGGTCTAGATCCTGGTAACCAGGGCCTTTCTCCAGTTGGCAATGAAAAGTCCCAACCTCCAGTCAGTCCCAAATTAGAGAGTGGGAGCAACGGTGTGTGTCAGTGCCTTGGTGAGATGAAGATCAGCTTCAGGCAGGCTCTTCCAGGCAAGTTCTAAGATCCCGTACCGAGCAATGCCCACGGGAAGAATGGTGCGCACACAATTCTGCCACGGGAGGGGTACTACACCCTGGAACTCCTGAGGACTTCTAGGAGTATGAGAACCGCCACAAAACAGGCAGCAGAACAGCCGTTCCCCGGGAACTAGCTCTGTGGCTTTTAGGGCCTTTTCGTAGATGATCTCTTGGGGTTGAGGTTCCTCTCTCATTAGCAGCTCCTGAAGCAGCTTCTGGATTCTGGGGGACTTAAGTTGGTACAGGTCCATGAGCTGGGAGAACTGTTCCATCCAAGCAGTGCTGTCGTTTGGATATCGTTGCTGCAGCATCCGCAAAACATGGTACAGTGCCACAAATGTCTCCCACAAAGGCAACTCTTCCTTTTTTTTAGAAATGGACGGTGTCTTCTTCTCTAACTTGGGCAATTTGGGAAACCTGCATTTATCTTTAAAATCCCAGAAGTCCTTTTGAAACATCAGTGCCAGGGTTTGTTTTTCCACAGAGGCATGAGCACTTGGAAAAATGTCTCTTGTGGCAGGATAAAAGTATTGCATTTCCATCTCCTTGTGAGCAATGGATATCTGCTGTGCCCTCTCACTTCTGTAAGGTTCTCCTAGAAGATGCCAATTTTTAGCCCTTGGGTCTGGAATCCTCTTGGTAGCTAATGGGGACTTTTGTGTGGGGACAGCCAAAGGTTTTGGCCAGCTCTCCTTTTCCTTTGCTTTTATAGGAGGAATCACTTTCAGGTATTTTGGACTCATGGACTTTCTACTGGGTTTTGAGATCCTTGTGCCTTGTGACTCTAGGGCCTGTCTGTGATGGTACACGATGGCTTCAAGTTTGGCCAGATGCAGCCATTCTAAGTTTCCCTTTGAGGCGAGGTCTTTGAGCAGCTGGCACAGTCTATGGAAACCATCCCTAGAAAGCTGTTCTCCCGCTTCCATTCGTTCTAGGACATGGCGGATCCACTCTACATCTGAGAGGCTTACGTCTGCATGTCGTTCCTTAGCTGGGATTTGGGAGAGAGGTAACTGCACCTCAGTCTGTCCCATCACAGGTGGATGCTGCAAAAACCACTTCCACCAGGCACCTAGTGGTTTGTGTTGGAGTTCCTCAGCTTCCACGGTCCTCCTTAATATGTGGGACATAAATGGGGTCTTTAAGTCCTGTGCTTGGGACTCCAAAACTGTACCCAAAACATGTGGAGGTATGGGTTCATATTTTCCCATCACTTCTCTTTCTTTATCCATTGTCCCTGAGAATTTCCTGGGTATTTCAACTACGGTGGCCTTTTTATCTTCCCAGGATATTTGTTTCTCCGGCACTGGCACTGGTGTTTTCTCTTTCATCTCCAGAGCTGTTGACATCAGTTTCTTCAAAGGGCTTTTTAGAACTCCTAGTCTTATAGCCCTGCCTTTGACATGAGGAACTCCTCTTAAAATGGAAAGGACTCTTTCCCTTCCTCTTAGGCTCTTTCTTCTTTGTTCTTGTAACTTAAATTGTTTTTCTTTTTTTACGATCTCTTTTTCCCTGTCCACCTCTTCTTCCAATGAGCAGCTCTCCTCTTCCTCTTCCTCATCACTCAAACTTTCTGTCTCTTCCTCACTCATAATTTCTTCTTTCTCCTCAAACACTTCTTCCTTCTCCTGAACTTCCTCCTTCTTCTTTTCCTTTTTTTCCTTCTTCTTCTCCTCTTCCTCTTCTTTCTCCACTTGCTTCTCCTCCCCTTCCTCCTCCTCCTTCCTTTCCTCCTCCTCCTCCCTTTCCTCCGCTTCCTCCCTTTCCTCCTCCTCCTCAGAAGACAAACTCTCTTGCTTTTCTAGTTCATCTAACAGGCTTTCCATTTCTTCAGAAAAATGCTCTTCACTTTCCACTTCATCCACTTGACTGGAAAACTTTTCCTTTGGTTTGTCAACTCTCTTGGCCTCTTTCCTCTTTCTCCACCTTCGTTTAAGGAATGGGATTACCTCTTCTTCTTCTGTTCCTCCTTCCTCTTCATCATCCAGTATGACTTCTGAATGCTCTCTGGCCAATTTGCTCTCTTCCTCAGTCATTTTTTCTTCTTTGTTTATCATTCTTCTCATTTCCTTGGCCAGTCTTATCTGCTTCCGAGCCAGTTTCTTCTCATCTATAGTCAGTTCTGATGGTTTTCCAGAAAAATCCCACTCTTTGATGCCCAGCTTACTCTGTTCTATACTCAATCTACTCTCCTTAACAAAGAGTGCCCTCTTTATCTTTGTCATTTTTATTTCTTCCTGTGTTAGTTTCCTTTCATCCCTCGTTAGTTTTTGAAGTGCCTTTAAGATTTTGTTCAGTTTTGCTGGTTCCTTGGAAAGGCTCTCCTTTTTTTTAATCAACTTCCTTGAAGCCTTGGCTAACTTTCTTTGCCCCTGGACAAATATTCTCTGTCCTCTAGTAAATTCCAGTTTTGCTTTGGCAATTTCGCTTTCCTCCATGGCCAATATCCTGTCTTCATGTAGCAGTATCTTCTCCTCTAGTGACAATTTTCTCTCAAATAGTTCTTGTTCAACTTTAGTCATTTTCCTTTGTCTAGAAGTTTCTGGAGTCTCTCCCTTAGACAGTGTTTCCTTTCCCTCAACCAGTCTCATCTTCTCCTTGGCCAGTCTTTTCATTTCCAGGTTCAATGCCTTTTCTTCCTTAGCAATATCCAACTCTCCTCTGAGCCATTTCTTTCCTTGGACCATTGCCTTCTCCAGAGCTAATTTCATTTTTTCCTGGGCCAATTTCTCCTGTTTCTCGGCCAGACTATCCTCTACTTGGACCAATTTTTTCTCTGTTTCAGCCAGTTTCTCCTTCTTCTTGATCACGGTCTCCTTTTCCTGTGTCAGCTTCTCCTCTACCTGAGCCAGTATCTTCTTGAACATTCCCAATTTGTTCTTTACTTGCACTAATTGCTTTCTGCTGTGGGTAAGTCTTTCTCTGTTATAGAGTAGGTTCTCTTTCCTCTGAGCCAATTTTTCCTTCTCCTGGGCCAGATTCTTCTTTTCCTGAGCCAGATTCTTCTGGTACACTATCATCTTGTTCTTTGTGAGTTCTTCCATGCTGTTGGTCCATCTTTCCCTTTTCTGGGCCAGTTTCCTCTTCTTCTCAATCAATTGCTCCCTTTTCTGTCCCAGTCTTTCCTCTTCCTCAGGCATTTTTTCCTTGTGCTGGGCCAGTTTCTCCTCTTCCTGGATCAGCAACTCTTCTTCCTGGGCCAGTTTTGTCTCTTCTTCAGACAGTTTCTCCCTTTGCCAGGCCAATGCCTCCTCTTCCTCAGCCAGTTTCTTCTTTTCCTCAACGAGTTTCTCCTCTTCCTGATTCAGTTCCTCTTCTTTCCAAGACAGTTCTTCCATGTCCCATTCCAGTTCCTCCATTTCCTGGGCCAGCTCCTTTTCTTGCCAGTCCAGATTTTGTTCCCTCTGGGCCAGTTCTTCCACTTTCTGGACCAATATGTTTTTCACCTCAGCCAGTTTCCCTCCTTTCTTTGCTAGTTTCTCTTCTTCTCTAGCCACTTTCTCCCATTTCTTGGCCAGTTTCTTCCTTTTCTGGGCCAATTTCTCCGCCTCCTGGCTTAGCTTCTCCCCTCTTTGGGCCAGTGTTTCCTCTTTCTGGGCAAACTTACCCTCTGCCTGGGCCATTTCCCTGTCATCCTGGGTTATTTTCACATACGCCTGGGCCAGTTTTCTCTCTTCCTGGGCCAACTGTCTCTCTTCTTGTGCAAGTTTCTCTTCTTCTTGTGCTAATTTCCTCTCTTCTTGCGCTCGCTTTTTTTCAGCTCGGGCTCGTTTCCTGTGTATTCTGGCCCGTTTGTGTTCTTCTTGGATCTGTCTCTGCTCTTCTGTGACCTGCTGTTCTTTTTCTTCCCCCTCCCGAGACACTTCTTCCTCCAAAGTCACTTCTTCCTCCAAAGTCACTTCTTCCTCATCCTTGTACTGTTGCTCCTTGGACTTAGATGATAACATATTTTCCCAGACTTGTTTCCACTCCTCCCATTTCAGCTTCTTGTCCTCCTGAAGCATTTCCTCCTCTGGGGATAGCTTCTCTCCAGCCTGATGTAGTTTCTCCTCTTCCTGAAGAAGCCTCTTCTCCCATTCTTCCTTCCATGCCTTCCAGGATTTCCTTGTCTCACCATGGACCTGTTTCCACTCATCCCAGGACTTTTTCCAGTCCTGGCAAGATGGTGTCCTCTCAGTCATAACCGGTTTTCCTTCTTGTTTGACCACTTTCTCCTCTAGTGTGGCCATTTCCTCCACTTCCTCACTCATATCCCTCTCTTCTTTGGTCATTTCCCTCTTTATTTTTCCTACTTTTCTTTCCTTCTGGACAGCTTTCCTCTCTCGCTTAGGTGAGGTTTTCTTCTCTTCTTTCTTTGATATTTCTTTTCCCTTGGTTACATTACCTGGTTCTAAAAAAATAACTTTCTTTTTCATGCGCTTTTTCAAAATCACTTGGCTTTCCTCCGAGCCTGGCATGTCTCTTGCTTTTTTTTGTGCTTGTTCTTCTTCCCTTGGCATCACTTCCTTGTGTCTCATCACCTCTTGGGTCACACCTTGTATCATGTCCTCTCTAATTGCTCCTTCCTGGATAAAAATTGGTTTCTCCTCTGGCGGGACTACATCCCAATCAAGGTCCTCAAGCAGAACCTTACTTTCTTTCTTCAATAGGGGGCAGATCTCCTGAAAGAGTTCCCAGCTGGGGTGCCTATCTACCAGCGTCTCCTGAGCAAATGTCACTAGCTCAGCGTTTAGATTTTCTGACATTTTTGTTTGGGAACCAGATATCCTCAGGGTCATAAGACGACATAGATCGTCCCTCCATGATGAGCCATCTCCAGCGGTTGACCCGCGGCCAGATATTCCAGAGGCTCCCCGCCCTTGGATTTTAACCTTTTTAGTAACTGGCTGTTCCATTACAGGAGGTGTAGTTTCCTCAGTTATAACTTTGGCTTCTTTTCCCTTCTTCTTGTGCTTCTTTTTGAGTTTCTGAGCTGTTACTTTCTTGTCTCTTTTGTCACGTATTTTCCGCAGCCTCTTCAGGGTCAATGCAATGTGATCCTTCGAGATATCTTTCTCTTGAGAATCAACATCTTTTGAGAGCTTTATTACACTGGTGCTTGAAGACCATTTGGAATGGACGGATGCTTCCTCCATCTCAACTGGTGCAGCTTCAGTCCCACCTTCATCCTCTAAGAGGCCTGGCTCTGTGCTCATCTGTTTAGAGTCTCTCTCTTTCGTCTTCTTGAGACCTCGCAACCATTTTCGGCCTGCAGGAAAAATCGAGAGATGGAGGTAAGCAAAGTATGGGAAGCTAAATGAAACCCTTCCCAATATTAGGTGTGAGCTAAGAAGAACTGTCATAAAAGAAGTAGCAACAGAGAGAGCTGAGGCCTTAAAAAAAAAAAAGCATTCTCTTTGCTTTATTCCTAGCCCCCTACTCCTGCCAAATCCTAGAGAGCTAGGCCTTAGAGTCTTCCCGAGTTTGAGTAGATCCTTCCTTAGAAAGTCTTTTTTTTTTCATTGCTTTCATAAAAATCAATTTTATTGAGGTATAATTTACATAGGATATACCTATTTTAAGCAAACAGTTTGATGAATTTGAAAAATGTATACACTTTTGTAACTACTGCAATCACAATCAGGATATAAGGCATTTCTATTATCCCCCTAAATTCCCTCCTATATAGTGGCCCAGCCAACATCTATCTACCCTTAACCCCTGGCCCTAGGCAACCGCTGATCTGCTTTCTGTGACTGTAGATTCATTTGCCTTTTTTAGGATTCCAAATAAATAGAATCATTAAAAAGTGTGCTCTTTTGTGTCTGCTTTCTTTCAACAGTTTTTGAGATTCTTCCACGTTGTTGCATGTATCACTCTTTTTTATCACAGTAGTATTTCATTTTATGAATACACTATAATTTCCTTATCTATACACTTTAAAAAAAATTATACTTTAAGTTCTGGGATACATGTGCAAAACGTGCAGGTTTGTTACACAGGTATATAGGTGCCATGGTGGTTTGCTGCACCCATCAACCCATCATCTACATTAGGTATTTCTCCTAATGCTAGCCCTCCCTTAGTCCCTCACCTGAGAGTGTCTTTTCTATGATGAGATCTTTCCACTTATCTCTCTTCCCACCTGGTATCTCTCTCTCTCTCTCTTTTTTTTTTTGAGATGAAGTTCACTCTGTCACCCAGGCTGGAGTGCAGTGGCACCATCTTGGCTCACTGCAACCTCCACCTCCTGGGTTCAAGTGATTCTCCCACCTCAGCCTCCCGAATAGTTAGGATTACAGGCACCCACCATCATGCCTGGCTAATTTTCGTGTTTTTAGTAGAGACAGGGTTTCACCATATTGGCCGGGCTGGTCTTGAGCTCCTGACCTCAAGTGATCCGCCCACCTCAGCATCCCAAAGTGCTGGGATTACAGGCATGAGCCATCATGTCCCGCCAGCCCACCTAGTATCTCTTGATCCACTTTAACCCTAACTACCCTGCCTCTTGGGGACCCTGAGGCACGGACCAGATTACCCCTTACATACTATGCTTTTTGACCCCTGCTCGGCCTCGTCTTTGGCCTTTGCTGGGCTTGATGGCCACTTCAGATTCTTCAGAAACTGTAGGAGGTTTCAGGGAGGATTTAAGTTCAGAAGGCTTTGAGACATCTAAAGAAAAAACTGGCTTTTCATCTCTATGTGACAGGGTCAGGTTTTCATTCAATCTCTGCTCCACTTGAGTGGAAAGGATTTGGAGATCTGTGGCCCGCATCCCCAGCAGATGGTCCAGGGGTTCCTCCCCGATCATCTCCTGCCTATGAAAGTCAAAGGAGAAGAAGGACTACGTTGAGTCAGGAACAAAAGGGAGAATGGGAAGCAAAAAACTGTTGTGGAACAGGCAGGAGGCTTGGCAAAGTGGCCAAGAGAGATGGCATATGCAGAGGAAAATAATGGCTGAGACAAAAGAAACTATCTAGGAAGCCAAGATGGCAATGAATGGAGTGATCTGTATTGGAGGCTGTAGAAGCAGGAGAAAAGGATGAAAATGGAACTTGAAGAGGTAGCAGACACATAGGAAAAGCAATGGAGAAAGGGGTGAGCAGGCCAGATATGGTGGCTCATGCCTGTACTCCTAGCACTTTGGGAGGCCAAGGTGACAGGAAGATTGCTTGAGCCCAGGAGTTCGAGACCAGCCTGGGCAATATAGTGAGACTCTGTCTCTACAAACAATTAGCCAGTGTGGTGGTGTATGCTTGTAGCCCCAGCTACTCAGAAGGCTATGGCAGGAGGGTTCCTTGAGCCTGGGAAGCAGAGGTTGTAGTGAGCCAAGATCGCACCACTACACTCCAGCCTGGGCAACAGAGTAAGACCCTGTCTCAAAAAAAGAAGGAAGAGGAGGAGGAAGAGGAGTGAACAGTCAGGGGATTGTCAAGGATAGTCATCTAGGAGTGAGCAAAGGCTATGAGAAAGAAGAAACATCAGGGAGAATTAGTGAACAGGGATGAAGCAATAGCAAAGGAAAGGAGGGGGGAAATGGGGAATGGGGTGAAGCATTGAGGGAAGCACAAACTTACTGCATCTCCCGAAAAGTCTCTTGTTTCTGGATCAGCTGTAAGAGTGAGGTCCTAGAGTGGATTCCAATCTCAGCCATGAGGCTTAGGGTCTTGATCCTCACTCTTTCATCCTTGTCCATTAATCCTTGAGCCAGAGGCATGGCAAAAAGATGAGTAATCATTCCTAGACGCTTCAGCCCTTCCCAAGCTAGTTCTCGGATCAGCGGGTTGGAATTGGTTGTATCATCCAGTAGCCGATGGGCTGTCTCAGAGCATAGGGCTGGAGACACCTGATAAGAGGCAAAGATTTGCCCTAGTGCACCAACACAGCACTGGTACTTCAGCAAGGAAGCATGGACCATAATATTGAGCATTGTCTCAATCATGCTATTGATGGTTATTTCACTCATCTTTCTTCCCAGCCAACTTCGGTTTGCTCCATCTGTAAGGACACTGTAGGTTACATCCTTGGAAAGTCTCATTTCTAGGAAGTCTTTATCCTCCTCCTTCTTCTTTGGATATTCTATATTACTTATAGCTCTTACCCTGCTGTGCCAGAAAAAGAATTCTTGAGACTTGTCCCATTCCAGCTCCCGCTGGGGTGCATGCAGGTTGCACTGTAGGTATACTGGGGTGCCCTCTGGCCAAAGACGGGCACGAATCACCGAATTGGGGATATAGCAATCAGGGGCAAAAAGCCATTCCCGCCCATGACCAAAGTAGTATCGCAATATCTGATAGGGGTTGAGTCCATCCCAGCTAGTCAGTTGTAGCTGGGGAGGAAGCACATAATGGCGTTGGTAACGTTTGCTCATCTGCATCCAATCTTCCATGTCCTGCAAAGAATAATGCATGGAGGAACGCAGTAACACTGGGCTCCCTTCCTCATCTTCTTCTATCACATGTGGCACAGAATGGTCAAAGGCAATGCCCCGGTTGTTGACAAGGTTCTCCAGACCCACTAATTTCTGTTGCGCTTGTCCGAGGTAGATGTACTTGGGCACAAACATGGTCTCAAAGGAGAAGAAGAAGCTTGGTATGAAAGGCTTAGGGACTTCCAGTACTTCATCTGATATGCTCATAAAGGCAAGGTGAGTCAACAGGGCTGGGGGAAGCAATTTTAAACAGGACACTAGGTAAAGACTCTGGTTAAAAGTCACAAGCAGGTCACCCCGGTCATTTGCAAAACAGAGTGGGCCAAAGTGCAGTGATGAGTCCAGAATGGCTATGAGTCTGCCGCGGAAGTCCCAGATCCGAACAGAGCCATCGGCAGAGCCTGTGACGAAAAGACTCAAGGAGAGGCAGACATCAAAGGATGTGATGGCACACAGGTGCAGAGGCAGTGTTTCTATGAATTTCAAGCCATTCTGTGACCCAGAGGACAGAAAATCATGGAACTTCCAGAGACGCAGGCAGTTTGTCTCTGTGATGGCACCCACAGACGTGGGCAAGAGTATCAGATGTGTTAGGTGACAGCTGCTGAGAATGCTGGCGAGAGGCCGCAGTTGTACTTTGACCCCATCAAGCACAGCTTCTGACAGGTGCACATAGTCATCCATTCCATAGGAACAGAGCAGAGAGTTTCCTTGACCACCAAAAATCCCTCCAGACAGCGTGGAGAGTGCCAGTACGGCGCCAAAGTGCATGAATTTCTCTAATCGAGCACAGCTGTGCTGGGAGAGCACTCTTATCACACCACTCTGGTGCCCAGAGAATATCAGTCCCTCTAGACCCCGCCCCAAGTTGAAATGCCCATAAGCCAGGCATTGTACAAAGTCCTGAGAATTTGGTGAGGTGCCTAAGAGATACTTGGCTGGGCAAGGGCAGCGGGTTGTGTCAAATACCAGAACCTCTGAGCTGCCTGTTGCTACAAAGAGCTCCTCTTTACCTGGGTCGTAGGCCCAATCCACAGCCCGGTCCAGGATTGAGAAGGGCCAGGTGATAACAAGAAGGTCCCCTGTTATTGGGGACACAAAGCGCAACAAGCCATCCTCGGTGGTACACAGGATCCGGAACCAGTTATTTCCACAGTAGACCCGACGCAACTGCTGGGGAGCAGAGCCACAGACATTGAAGAGGCTGTAGAAGCAGGGCAGGCGGCGCAAGGAAAAACTATGGGCAGTTTGGCAGAAGAAAGTAATGCTGTCAATAAACTGGAGCCGGTACAGCTCCTCGCCAAGCTCCAGCCACCGAAGCAGGCTCCCTGAAGTCAGGTTCCACTCCTTGATTAGGCTGTCACTACCAGCTGTTAGCAGGGTGTGGGCCTCTGGTCGGCTGCGGATACAGATCACTCCTGATTGATGGGCCTGGAAACTGTGGAGTGGATGGCCCTGCTGGAGACTCCAAACTTGAATTTCCCCAGCTTGGTTTCCAGCATAGAGAAAGCCCTGATCAAAACAGGTGAAGCAGCAGGTGATGGAGGAGCCGCTGCTGGCGAACGTGAACCTCTTTACCTCTCCCAGCTGGCCCTTGCCCTGGCGCATAAGGACCCTCACCACCGTCTCACACAGGGCCAGGAGGGAGCCACTGGGACCATTCAGCACGATATCCTGGACAAGCTCATCACCTGGCATGGAGACCATGTGAGCTATTTGGAGGCCCGTGCCACCTCGCTCAATGACCCAGGTCACCACTGCCCCCAGGATGCCAGACAGAAGCATCTTCATTTCCGGGTCATAGCAGAGGCAGCTGATGTTGAAGCGGCAGGGCACTTTACCCAGGGGTTTGAATGCCTGAAAGTGGTCCCCAAAGAGTCGCAGGATCAGGTCACCACAGTAGACCACGAGGATATGAAAGGAAACTGTATGGACCATGGACTGGATGGGTGGCAGTCGTTCAGTCATGGAGAATGTTCTTTTCTCAACCAGGTCCTCAGTTTTGCTCTTCATCCATACTACAGCCTAGAAGAGAATAAGAAGGAAACTGCCTAGGCCGGGCGAGGTGGTTCATGCCTGTAATCCCAGCACTTTGGGAGGCCGAGGCGGGTGGATCACCTGAGGTCAGGAGTTTGAGACCAGCCTGGCCAACATGGTGAAACCCCATCTCTACTAAAAATACAAAAAATTAGCTGGGGGTGGTGGCAGCACCTGTAATCCCAGCTACTCGGGAGGCTGAGGCAGGAGAATCGCTTGAATTCGGGAGGCAAAGGCTGCAGTGAGCCAAGATTGGGCCACTGCACTCCAGCCTGGGTGACAGAGCGAGACTCCATCTCAAAAAAAAAAAAAAAGATGAAACTGCCTAGAGCTGATGGTAGGGCAGAATATTCCCTTATTTCCCCATCTTTTGTGTTAAGGAGGAATTGGAGGACTCCAGAGTGATTTTATCCCTTGGTGATGGGAATTGGAAATACGGTAGAGGCAGGAATCCTAGGACCCTTTTCCTAACCTTGGTTTACTTCGGGGGAACCATACAACCTACTCAACATGGGGACTATAATTGGAGAAAGGATGAGGAGAGATTTCTGGTTCCAGACTACATTCATTCAGGGGGAATATCTTCCTTTGTCAATCCGGGCTAACAGCTATATGGGCATGGCTCTTGGAGAATGGACCAAGAAGGGGAAGAAAGGCAGTCTTACTTGTGTTTCTTTTGTGCTTGATGTCACCCAAGAGAGGGAGGCGAAGAAGTGGGCATCACTGAAGTAATAGCATACACACGGCATATTTTGAGGATAGCGAGACTCTTTGAAGAGTATCTGGGACCGGTCGCTCAGCACAACTAGGGAATTCTTTGGGTCTTCTGAAGGTTCCTGGAGAGAGGCGTGGCATAAACTAAGAGGCCAGGGCACAGAGGCACTAAATATATTCTCGCACAAGTCACAATTGGAGCAGTTCACAAAGTCATGCCTCCCACCCGAAGGACCTACTCCTGTTAAACTCACACGTGCATAACTTATCACATGTGGCACAGCTATACTTCACAAGCATGTAACGAATCCCCCAATGCATGAGGGAACACAACCCTGCAGAGCCTCTGTGTGCAAATTTTATAGTGTGAACACAGGGAAAAATGATGTTCTTTTCAACATGAAGTTAGCCACGCCTGCCCTCTAACATTCTTTTTTTTTTTTTGGATGGAGTCTTGCTGTGTTGCCCAGGCTGGAATGCAGTAGCGTGATCTCAGCTCACTGCAACCTCCACCTCCCAGGTTCAAGCGATTCTCCTGCTTTAGCCTCTCAAGTAGCTGGGACTACAGGCACATGCCAGCAGGCCCTGCTAATTTTTTGTATTTTTAGTAGAGATGGAGTTTCACCATGTTGGCCATGCTGGTCTCGAACTCCAGACCTCAGGTGATCCGCCCGCCTCGGCCTCCCAAAGTACTGGGATTACAGGCATGAGCTACTGCGTCTGGCCCCCTCTAACATTCTTGCTTGTGTCTAGAAGGTACATGTACCATAAAAGACACAATATTTAACAGAATAGTCAGGCAAGTACATCACCTTACACCCGCATGGAATATGACAGAGTCTCCCAAAGTCAGTGCAGCTCTAGGTTACTGAAGCTTAAAGCTGCACTAAGTGAGACTCTTGGAACACCCTATCTGGCCTTTAAATTTGACAGAGGACAAGCATTTATACAACATATATATTATCCCACGGTGATAGAGCCCGTGCTATGAAACGTGCATCTGGGATCCTGTTTTTTGTTTTGTTTTGTTTTTTTGAGACAGGATCTCGCTGTGTGGCCCCAGGCTGGAGTGCAGTGGCCTGATTTCGGCTCATTGCAACCTTTGCCTCCCGGGTTCCAAGTGATTCTCCTGCCTCAGCCTCCCAAGTAGCTGAAACTACAGGCACGGGCTACCACACCCGGCTAATACTTCGTATTTTTAGTAGAGACGAGATTTCACCATGTTGCCCAGCGTGGTCTTGAACTCCTGAGCTCAGGTGACCTGCCTACCTCGGCCTCGCAAAGTGCTGAGATTACAGGCATGAGCCACCACGCCTGGCCCAGGGATCCTTGTATGCAGAGCCAACCATAGCAAAACTGAGCTTGGCAACTGTTCTCTCTGGTGCCTCCTCCCCTGTTTTGTTTTTTTTGGTAGCTAATTATGGATTTTATCTCTCAGCCAGGTACGGTGGCTCATGCCTGTGATCCCAGCACTTTAGGAGGCCGAGGCAGGCAGATTGCCTGAGCTCAGGAGTTCACGACCAGCTTGGGCAACATGGTGAAACCCCATCTCTACTAAAAATACAAAAAATTAGCTGGGCTTGGTGGCATATGCCTGTAGTCTCAGCTACTTGGGAGGCTAAGGCAGGAGAATTGCTTGAACCTGGGAGGCTGAGGTTGCAGTGAGCTGAGATCATGCCACTGCACTCCAGCCTGGGCGACAGAACGAGACTGTGTCTCAAAATAAATAAAATAAAATAATAGAAAAACTCTCCAGAAGGTCAGTTCCTCTTACAATCCTCCAGAGTGTCCACTTTCCACTATCAAAATGTCCTTGCGAGAAGTCTGTGACTCATGGAAATTGATGGCCTACCTCCTGCTAAGGTGGTGACTATCTTTATAGTATACCCTGTTTGCTTCCTGTTCTCAAGGACAATCTGTGGCTCTTCTGAAATGCTCATGACTGTAAGACAGGTAGCAGCCAACCTATAATATGTTTATGTCCTACATATACATTACCTTGCTTTTATTTATGGTGTCATTTAGAAGGAGTTTTAAATCTTTCCACAGGGGAATGAGCCTGGGGGAAGACATCACCATCAGACTCCCTTGGCCCTCCTGAGGACTGTTGCTTAAAAATCTGTGGGAATCCAAAAGAGCCCGGCTTAGTCACTGCCATTTTCCGAGGAGCTAGGAATCAGGAAGCAAGAACAATGAACTCATGTTTATTGAACACCTTCTGAAAGTCAGGAACTGTGCACAAGACATACCTTCTCATTTCATCCACTCTACAGCCCAGTAAGGTAAGCATCATCTCATTTTATAGATGAGAAAACTGAGGCTTGGAGAGAGCAAATGGGGAGTGAATCTTAGCGTGCTCCTATCATAACCCAGTAACATATATGGGTGAGAGAACCAGAGAAACCAAGAGAGGGGCTGGGAAAGAATACTCTCACAGGCAAATAACAGTCCTTCACATTTTGTGGTGTGTCCGGAGAGCATTTTGTGAAGAGTGTGGGTTCTCAAAGTATGGTCCCTGGACCTCCTGAACCAGGATTCCTGGGGGTAAGTTTTATTTTATTTTATTTATTTATTTATCTATCTATTTTTGAGACAGAGTCTCGCTCTGTCACCCAGGCTGGAGTACAGTGGCCCAATCTTGGCTCACTGCAACCTCTGCCTCCCAGGTTCAAGCGATTCTCCTGCCTCAGCCTCTCGAGTAGCTGGGATTATAGGCACGTGCCACCACGCCCACCTAACTTTTGTATTTTTAGTAGAGATGCGGTTTCACCATGTTGGCCAGGCTGGTCTTGAACTCCTGACTTCAGGTGATCCACATGCCTCAGCCTCCCTAAGTGCTGGGATGACAGGCGTGAGCCACTGCGCCTGGCCACCTGGGGGTAAGTTTAAAAAAAAAAATAAAGCTGGGCACAGTGGCTCACGCCTGTCATCCCAGCACTTTGGGAGGCGGAGGCGGGTGGATCACGAGGTCAGGAGATCAAGACCATCCTGGCTAACACGGTGAAACCCCGTCTCTACTAAAAAACACAAAAAATGAGCCGGATGTGGTGGTGGGCGCCTGTAGTCCCAGCTACTCAGGAGGCTGAGGCAGGAGAATGGCATCAACCGGGCAGGCAGAGTTTGCAGTGAGCCGAGATCGCGCCACTGCACTCCAGCCTGGGTGACAGAGTGAGACTCCATCTCAAATAAATAAATAAATAAAAATTTAAAAATCAGGTGATCCTCCTGCCTCAGCCTTCCAAGTAGCTGGGACCACAGGCATGCACCACCATGCCTGGCTAACTTTTCAAACTTTTTTTTTTTGTAGAGATGGGGTTTTGCTTTGTTGCCCAGGCTGGTCTTGAACTCCTGGGTTCCAGCTGTAGCTTCTCAAAGTGCTGGGAATACAGGTGTGAGCCACAACACCGACCTGTAGGTGTTAAAATGCATATTCCTGGGCTCCCCCCCAGACCTACTGAATCAGAACCGTGGAAGTGGGACCCAGGAACCTCCACTTCTAATTAACTCCCTGGGTGATTCTACTGACATTTCCTCCTGAAAAAGGAACTGGAGCTACGGGGCACCCAGGACTAAGAGTCAGCCCCAGCTAGCATGTATGGAGAGAAGATCCAGCCATTTGGCCTTGCAGGCTTCCCTGGCTGTGTAGAATCAGGTAGCTCCTTTTTTTTTTTTTTGAGACAGAGTTTCGCTCTTGTTGCCCAGCCTGGAGTGCAATGGCACAATCTTGGCTCACTGTAACCTCCGCCTCCTGGGTTCAAGTGATTCTCCTGCCTCAGCCTCCTGTGTAGCTGGGATCACAGGTATGCACCACCACGCCCAGCTAATTTTGTATTTTTAGTACAGACGGGGTTTCACCATGTTGGCCAGGCTGGTGTCAAACTCCTGACCTCAGGTGATCCACCCACCTTGGCCTCCCAAAGTGCTGGGATTACAGGCGTGAGCCACCAAGCCCGGCCTCAGGTAGCTTTCTTACGGGAGGTACATCTGCTGTTCATTGTCCTCCTCCCCGTTCCCTTTTCTTTGGCCTTCATGAGGACAAACCTCTACTTTTCCTGGTTGTACAGTGAATTACTTTTAACATACCCCCTCTGTCAGGGAGTCTGTCACTACTGGTGGAACAATTGGCTAGTTTTTCCTCACTTGTAAAATGAAAATGCCACTGTTGCTTATGTTACAGGATTGTTGCAAAGATTAAATAGGATCATTTATGTGAAAACCCTTTTAAGCATACTCTGAAGTTACAGACACTTACGACTGCTGTTTGTAGGCTGGCCTAGTTCTCAGACCGGTGACCACTCTATTTCCTTCCAACTCATACTTTGTGCTTTTCAGCTGCTCTGGAAACATGACAGTTAAATTTACAGTCTGGCCAGCAGAGGGCAACGGAGGCCAACATTGCCTGCCAGATGTAGAAGAACTTCATCCCTTTAGAGAAATGGTGGGAACTTGCTAGAAATGCAAATTATTGGGCCCCACCCCAGACCTACTCAATTGGAAATTCTGAGATTAAGGCCCATCAATGAGTTGTTGTTGTTGTTGTTGTTGTTGTTGTTGTTGTTGTTTTGTTTTTAAGAGATAGGGTTTTGGCTCCTCGGCACCGTGGCTCACGCCTGTAATCCCAGCACTTTGGGAGGTGGAGGAGGATAGATCACCTGAGGTCAAGAGTTCGAGACTAGCCTGGCTAATATGGTGAAACCCCATCTCTACTAAAAATACAAAAATTAGCTGGGCGTTGTGGCAGGCGCCTGTAATCCCAGCTACTCTGGAGGCTGAGGCAGGAGAATCACTTGAACCCAGGAGGCAGAGGCTGCAGCAAGCCGAGATTGTACCACTACCCTCCAGCCTGGGAAAGAGCGAGACTCAGTCTCAGAAAAAAAAAGAAAAGAAAAGAAAAAAAGAGACGAGGCTTTGCTCTGTTGCCCAGGCTGTAGTGCAGTGGCACCATCATAGCTCACTGCAGCTTTGAACTCCAGAGCTCAAGTGATCCTCCCACTTCAGCCTCCCACATGCTAGGACTACAGGCATGTGCCACCACACCTGGCTAGTTTTTGTTTCTTTGTTTTGTTTTTATAGGGACAGGGTCTCACTATGTTGCCCAGGCTGGCCTTGAGCTCCTGGTCACAAGTGATTCTCCTACCTTGGCCTCCTAAAATGCTGGGATTTCAGGCATGAGCCACCACGCCTGGCCTATTTTGTTTTTTTGTTTCAATTTTTGTAGAGATGGGAGTGGGGGTGGGGTAGGGATGAGGGGGTGTCACTATGCTGTCCAGGCTGGTCTCTAACTCCTGGCCTCAAGCTTCAGCTTCCCAAAGCCTCAGCTTCCCAAAGTGCTGGCATTACAGGCATGAACCGTTGCACCTTGCTTCAACAATAACCAAAATGTGAAAAACACTGGTTTAGAGAACTGTTGGAGTCCCAATTCATTTGGCCTGGGCTTCCTGAAGCAAGGTCAGCAGAACACACCTTCTGGTATGGCTAAGCCGAGGCTCTGTGTTGCCACAGAGACTTGCTCACTGGATTTGGGATGGGGGAAAGCAGCAGGCAAAACTTACCATCATCATCTCACATGCATACAGTGGGTGAGAGCCCAGAGAAAAGCTTTCAACATCAATCATTTCGTTAGTTCTTGAAAGAATCCTGAGAGGCAGATATCATCATCTCCATTGTACAAAAGAGGAACATGAACTCAAAGAGGAAAAGGGATGTGTTTGAGTCTACAAAGGGCAGATCAAGACTAAGATCCACCAGGTACAGTGGCTCATGCCTGTAATCCCAGCACTTTAAGAGGCTGAGGTGGGTGGATCACGAGGTCAGGAGTTCAAGAACCAGCCTGGCCAACATTGTGAAACCCTGTCTCTACTAAAAATACAAAAATTAGCCGGGCACGGTGATGGGCGCCTGTAAACTCCAGCTACTCAGGAGGCTGAGGCAGGAGAATTGCTTGAACACGGGAGGCAGAGGTTGTAGTGAGCCGCGATCACGCCACTGCACTCTAGCCTCGGTGACAGAGCAAGACTCCGTCTCAAAAAAAAAAAAAAAAAAAGACTAAGATCCAATCCACAGTTCAAGATTTTTCTACTATATCAGAGGAGGAAGAGGTTTTGCTGGCTGATGCTAAGAAGGCTCTCTGATCCACAAATCCACTCACAATGGGAACTTGGGACTGGCTGGCAGCACACACCATCCTGTCTCTTTCCACGCTCCCCAGACTGCATGCTGCCCTCCTGCGATAGCTGTCTCCATTCTGTTCCACTCAACCCTGCACTTGCTGCTCATTCTGAATGCCTTTCAGGCTCTAGTTGATCTGCTTCAGATCCTGCACAGCAGTGGAGGCCCCTGTGGGAGTTACCCCAGACCAAAGTGGGAGGCTCACTCGCTTGCGGCCAGAAGTTCAAGGCCAGCCTGGGCAACATAGTGAGACCCTGTCTCTACAAAAAAAAAAAAAAAAAATTAGCCAAGCATGATGGCATGTGCCTGTGGTCCTAGCTATTTGGGAGGCTGAGGTGGGAGGATCACTTGAGCTCAGGAGGTTGAGGCTGCAGTCAGCTATGATGGCCCCACTGCTTGCCAGCCTGGGTGACAGAGCAAAATCCTGTCTTAAAAAAAAAAAAAAAAAGGCCAGGTGCAGTGGCTCACGCCTGTAATCCCAGCAATTTTGGAGGCTGAGGTGGGTGGATCATGAGGTCAGGAGTTCAAAACCAGCTTGGCCAACATGGTAAAACCCTGTCTCTACTAAAAATACAAAAAATAGCCAGGCATGGTGGCAGGTGCCTGTAATCCCAGCTACTTGGGAGCCTGAGGCAGAGAATTGCTTGAACCCAAGAGGCGGAAGTTGCAGTGAGCCGAGATTGCAGCACTGCATTCCAGCCTGGGTGATAGGGCGAGACTCCCTCCCAAAAACAAAACAAAACAAAAAACACCAAAACAAAAAACACCAAAACAAAACAAAAACACCAAACAACAACCACAACTCAGAGTTACCGCACTGGCCCCTTCTTGCGGCCCCGGAGCTGCTGAGAGAGTAGTCATTTGTAACAAATTTGCAGTCACTGCCATCACTTCCCATATTCCAAATAGCTCCACTGGGTCCCACTTCTCTTGTCCCGCCTACAAAGAGCAAGTGGTTGGGACTATTTGGGGGAATATTTCTAGGTGATGAGTGAGAAGGAGGACTTTCAAACCCCAAATCTCTATGTTTATTTAATTTTATGTGTTGTTGTTGTTGTTGTTTTGAGACAGGGTCTTGCTCTGTTGCCCAGGCTGGAGTGCAGTGGTGCAGTCACAGTTCACTGCAGCCTCAAACTCCTAGGCTCAACCAATCCTCCTGCCTCAGCCTACCGAGTAGCTGGGACCACAGGCACATAGCCCCATGCCTGGCTAATTTTTAAAAAACTTTTTGTAGATACAGGGTCTCCCTATGTTGCTTAGGTGGTCTCCAACTCCTGGGCTCAAGCGATCCACCTGCCTCAGCCTCCCAAAGTGCTGGGATTACAGGTATGAGCCACTGCACCTGGCCCTCTATGTTTATTTCCTTATTTATTTATTTGCCACTTTTTCCCACACCATAGACCAGTCCCCTTGGGTTAGCCTCAGAGGATGACATTCAACTCCCTAATCCCAGTACCTGTCCTTAAAAGCAAGTTTGTAGTGAGCTCCAGATGCTTTAATTCTAACAGTCTTGTTTAATATCTTTTATTTCTTTTTTCTTTTTTATTTTTTTTGAGACGGAGTCTCACTCTGTCGCCGAGGCTGGAGTGCCGTGGCACTATCTTGGCTCACTGCAACCCCCACCTCCGGAGTTCAAGCGATTCTCCTGCCTCAGCCTCCTGAGTAGCTGGGATTACAGGCATGCACCACCATGCCCAGCTAATTTTGTATTTTTTTTTTTTTTAGTAGAGACGAGGTTTTACCATGTTGGCCAGGCTGGTCTCGAACTTCTGACCTCAGGTCATCCGCCCGCCTCAATCTCCCAAAGTGCTGGGATTACAGGCGTAAGCCACCATGCCCGGCTGACTTGTTTAATATCCTAACGCAAAGATAATCTAATGAGAGAATTCAAGCTCTGTGGCTAATTTAGCGTGAGGGGTATTTGGGACCAACGAATGTTATTCCTGCTGACTGTGGAGACAAACCAGGTCCATGACCGGGTGTTGACACTGGAACTATACTCCTTTTCTTAGCACCAGTCCACTGTAAATTACCGTGTTAGTACCTGAGGAAAGGCAAACCTCCCACGAGTTTTGTCTTGTTAAAGAGAGTTGACTCTAGGGGGCGCTGCACTCCACGACACGGTCAGGCCCCTGGGCTCCCTTTGGCTCACTTGTTGGCTCCAATGAGCTCTGTTACAGGTGTGTGTGAGGGGATCCAGGCAGGTTTCTTGCTCCCTAGAGCTTACAGTCATCAAAGAAGAGATATAAAATGGATTACACTGGGAAATTCTAGGTGATGGGTTATATTATCCTTTAGAACTTTTCTGCAACTTTTAATTTTCTCAAATTAAATTGCAAATTAAATTCAGTTTTAAGAAGGAAAAGTATGAAGTGCTTTGAGTACATACAATGAGGAGACCTGGCCACCCAAAAGGAAAGTGATGAGTGCGCCACACTGTGAGACAGGGCCCTGCATGGATTATATAACCTTGAAGGTGGTCTCACATTTGGGCACAGGGGTGCAGAAAGTCCAGCTGGTATCAGAAGGGCCTAATTAGTTGACTGTAAAGTCAGAGGGGCAACCTAGGCTTACTTGGTTCTTTGAATGACAATACTGATAAGGAGCCCAAGTTTGTCCCCAGGGCCTGGGAGTGCTACTCTGGCCTTCAGGTGGCTGCATAGCTAGGGCTGGGGGTGGAATGCATTTAACTTTCTTAATGGGAAGAAATAATTTTCCAGGCTGACAAACATACATTAACAGGGTGGGCTAGTTTCTGTTGGATGGAAGAGTTACGCTGGATCTCTGAGAAGTAATGACAGTATCCAGGATTAATTAGGTTGTAAAGTAGTAACCAGGCGTTTTACATATCTTTTAATTCTTATTTATTTATTTTGAGACAGGGCCTCACTCTGTCACCCAGGCTGGAGTGCAGTGGCACGATCATGGCTCACCGCAGCCTCAACCTCTCTGGCTCAAGTGATCCTCCTGCCTTAGCCTCCTGAGTAGTTGGAACTACAGGCTAGTGCTACCACACCTGGCTAATTTTTGTACTTTTTGTAGAGATGGGGTTTCACCATGTTGCCCAGGCTGGTCTCAAACTCCTGGCCTCAAAGAATCCACTTGCCTCAGCCTCCCAAAGTGTTGGGATTACAGGTGTCAGCCACGGCACCCAGCCAATTTGGTTTAATTCTTACAGTTATTCTAACGACTTAGCTATTATACTCCCTGTAATTAAACAACTTTTGTTTGTTTTGTTTTGTTTTGTTTTGAGTTGGAGTCTCACTCTGTCGACCAGGCTGGAGTGCAGTGGCGCCATCTCGGCTCACTGCAAGCTCTGCCTCCCAGGTTGACACCATTCTCCTGCCTCAGCCTCCCGAGTAGCTGGGACTACAGGCGCCCGCCACCATGCCCGGCTAATCTTTTGTATTTTTAGTAGAGACCGTGTTTCACCATGTTAGCCAGGATGCTCTCGATCTCCTGACCTCGTGATCCACCCGCCTCGGCCTCCCAAAGTGGTGGATTACAGGCATGAGCCACTGCGCCCAACCATTAAACAACTTTTAAAAATGGACATGTTTAGCCGGGCGCCTGTAGTCCCAGCTGCACGGAGAGGCTGAGGCAGGAGAATGGCGTGAACCCGGGAGGCGGAGCTTGCAATGAGCCGAGATTGCGCCATTGCACTCCAGCCTGGGCGACAGAGCGAGACTCCGTCTCAAAAAAAAAAAAAAAAAAAAAATGGACATGGTAAAATATGAAAATGTACTAAGGAGCAGATAAGGGAAAAAAAGTCACCTTTTCACACCTGACCATCTGTCCTTCTGCTTCCCCTTCCCAGAAGTAACTCTGGTTGTGTCTTTCTTTTGTGTGTGTGTGTGTGTGCTTTTTTTTTTTTTTGAGGTGGCATCTCTGTCTGTCGCCAGGCTGGAGTGCAGTGGCGCGATCTCGGCTCACTGCAACTTCTGCCTCCTGAGTTCAAGTGATTCTTGAGCCTCAGCCTCCCTAGTAGCTGGGATTACAGGCGTGTGCCACCACACCCAGCTAATTTTTTTGTATTTTTAACAGAGATGTCCTTTCGCCATTTTGGCCAGGCTGGTCTCAAACTCCTGACCTCAAGTGATCCACCCACCTCCCAAAGTGCTGGGATTACAGGTGTGAGCCACTGCGCCTGTCCTTTCTTGTGTGTTTCTAAAGGTGTTCTGTACATACGCAAGCACATATATAAAAATATTTTTCTTTTTTTTTTTTTTGAGACGAAGTCTTGCTGTGTTGCCCAGGCTGGAGTGCAGTGGCGCCATCTTAGCTCACTGCAAGCTCCGCCTCCCAGGTTCATGCCATTCTCCTGCCTCAGTCTCCCGAGTAGCTGGGACTACAGGGGCCCGCCACCATGCCCGGCTAATTTTTTCTATTTTTTAGCAGAGACGGGGTTTCACCCTGTTAGCCAGGATGGTCTCAATCTCCTGATCTCATGATCCACCCGCTTTGGCCTCCCAAAGGGCTTGGGATTACAGGCGTGAGCCACTGTGCCCGGCCAAAAATATTTTTCTTATGCAAGTGATAATATACTATATATGTTGCCCATACTATATATGTTATTCACCTTTTTTTCTCTTAATGTACCTTTAAGATTAATTCATATTAATACATATAACTCTGTTTCATTTCCCAACAGTTACTAGCTGCAGGGTATTCCACTGTGTGGCTGAACTATCATTTATTTATCCAAATTTCTATTAATGGACATTTGGTAGTTTCCAACCTTTTGCTACTGCAGCTAATGCCGCAAATGAATATCTTTGTTAGTGCCTCATAACATTTTAATTTTATTTGATTTTAATTAACTTAAATTGTAGAACTGAGGCCAGGCATGGTGGCTCACGCCTGTAATCCCAGCACTTTGGGAGGCCGAGGCTGGTGGATCACATCAGGAGATCGAGACCATCCTGGCCAACATGGTGAAACCCAGTCTCTACTAAAAATACAAAAATTAGCTGGGTGTGATGGCATGTGCCTGTAATCCCAGCTACTCGGGAGGCTGAGGCAGGAGAATCACTTGAACCAGGAAGTCGGAGGTTGCAGGGAGCCGAGGTGGCACCACTGCACTCCAGCCTGGCGACAGAGTGGGACTCTGTCTCAAAAAAAAAAAAAAAAATGTAGAACTGAAGCAATGAAAACATTTTTCCATTAACCTAACTTGGAATAATATTTTGGATATATTTGGGTTAAATAAAGTATTAAAATTAATTTCATAGCTGGGTGAGATGGCTCATGCCTATAATCCCAGCACTTTGGGAGGCTGAGGTAGGAAGATGTCTTGAGGCCAGGAGTTCAATACCAGCCTGGGCAACATAGCAAGAAAAAAAAAGTAAGTAAATAATAATGATAAATAAAATGAATTTTACCTGTTTATGTAAAATTTAAAATTGCATATGTGGCTTGCATTACACATAAAAACACACACATATATAATTTTCTTTTTTTTTAAAGAGGGTTCTGCTCTGTCGCCCAAGCTGGAGGGCAGTGGTGCAATCATGGTTCTCTGCAGTCTCAAACTCCTGGGCTTAAGCAATACTCAGCCTCTTGAATAGCTGGGACTATGGCCACGTGCCACCACGCCTAGCTAGTTTTTTAGGTTTAGTAGAGATAAGGTCTTGCTATGTTACCTGGCCAACTCCTGGCCTTAAGTAATCCTCCTGCCTCGGTGGCTCAAAGTGCAGGGTATATTTCTCTTAGCGAGTATTGCTCTACATTGTCGTAGTCTGGTGGTGGCCTGATATCCCTACTGGACTGAAAGCTCCCTGAAGGTAGGACTCCAGTCTGTCTGGATTTCTCTTGTGTCTCCATAATCACCCAACCTGACATGCAATAGGTGCTTAATCCATTTTTGTCGAATGAGTGGAAAAATGTGCTCTCCCAGGAAGAAACATATGCTTCCCTGCTTCAGTTGTTAGTGAACATCTTCCTAGAAGGCAGGCTGAGGCGGAAAGGGTATTGACTCCGGCTTCTCCACCAGAGGACCTTGCAATTCTAGTCAATTCCCTCGGTAACTCTTATGGAGGAGTGGCAATATACATTAAAAAAAGGAGTGTGTGTTGCGGGGTATTCCGCTGCTTGGTTATGTCACCAGGTGGATTAAATTTGGACAAAATTTCCCAAGGTGTAGTTACTCTACAAACACTAGTTACCCTCAGGAATGTGCGATCAACAAAAGAATGCAAGATAACAACGCCCCTAGGCAGCCCCTGGGTCTTGTGGTTCCCGTCGAAGGCAGAGCTCTGGAGCCGCCTACGCCCGGCAGAGGCGACTACACTTGGGGCCCCTCACCCTCGGGCCTCCTGCCCGGCGGGGGGAAGGCAGGGCGTCTCCGTCTCAAAGCATGGGCTGCGCCTGTTACCTGCGACAGGACTCCCGACAAGGGACGGGTACGGCGTGTGCACTCAGCAGCTCCTAGAGCTAGGGGCAGCGACTAAGAAGCTACCTGGCGGATGCTGCGAGAGGACTCCGCCCACAGAACGGTTGGTCCCCAACCCCGCAGCCGGCGGACTCCCCGAGGCCAGGGGTCTGAACGCGCGTGCGCATGGGCGCGAGCCCGGCGCGAGAACGCGCGCGCGCGCGCTCGAAAGAAAAAAAAAAAAATCCTCTCCGCGGGGGCCCGCGGCAATTTAGGCCGGGGTCTGCCGGTGACCGCGCGTGCGCGAGCGTGCATCGACGCCCTCCTCCACCGCCCCCACCGCTGGGGTTCTAGCGCACTGCTCCGCTTTCCCCGCTTCTGCCGGGCTAGCGTCCTAGGGGTAAGTGACTCGAGCCTGGCAGAGAGTGAGGGAGAGGTTCCGCCGAATGAAGGGAGGAGGTAGATGGGGCTAGGAGAAAGGAGAAACCGCCCCGGCGGAGCGAAGAGCGCGGCTCTCGAGCTGGAGTCTGCAGGAGACACACCTCCCTCCCTCACGCCCCTCGGGGCTGCGGAAGTGCTCTAGAGACTGGAGCTGCACGAAGGCGACCAGTGGACTACGGTTCCTAGGAGGCAGCGCGGCGGTGCGCCTACGGCTCCCGGCAGCCCTCGCGCGCCAGGCTCTTTTCAGTTCGCGGCCGGCTAGGGCGAAACTACAGTTCCCAGGAGGACTCGCGCGAAGCGGCTTGGAAGTGGGCAGCCTGGAAGTCACTCGGGCCACCGGAGCTGGCGGCGTCTCCAGCGAGCGGCGCGGAGCCGGACGCCGCGGTCTTGGGGCCCGCGAGGCGGGCAGCCGGCACGCCCAGGTATGTGGCTCCGGGTGCAGGATCGGCCTCGCGCAAGGGTGGCGGGGAATCGGTGGCTGCCCGGACCCCGAGGGTCAGCGCGGGCGGACGGCCGGGTGTGGGTACTGGCCGTGGGGGGCGGCGGCGCCGGGACTCGCGCCCTCCGGACCCAGCCGGACTCGTGCCCGCATGGCTCAACTTTCCAGGCGTGCACCCCGGCGCTGTGGGGAAGAGCTTGGAGGCGGGGAGCGGTGGATTCGCGTCCCGGCTGTGCCACTCGGGAGCTGCGTTCTGGGGAAACCGCGCCGAACCTCAATTTCTCCTGCAGTAAAAGGGAGTAGGAGAGTGTCTTGGCGGAGATTCTGTTGAGATAATATAATAAAACATTTGGCACATAGCAGGCACTTACTACGTGTTTGGGTTATTGTTAGTTCTCCGAAAAATGAGGTGAAGATGTTATCAATTGCATAGGGTGAGGATTAGTTGAGCGTGTGCATGTAAAGTGGTGAGTCCTTAGTTAGCACCCAGTGCCGGCTAGCTGCTGCTAACCGAGATTATTTTGTTAAGAGCGTTGGTTTGGAAGGCAGAGAGACCCCAGGTTCAAATTTGAACATTTACCAGCTGTGTGACTTTGGGCAACTGGCTTCGCCTCTCTGTGCCTTGGTTTCCCTATCTATAAAATGGGGATTTAAATAGCAGCTACTTCGTCGAGTTGTTTTCAGGATGCAGTGAGAATACCATGTGTAAAGTGCTTAGCACAGCAGCTGGCACATAACGCTCAGTAAACGGTACCATTTATTCAGCGTTTTCCTAGTGGCCCAGAGACCCTCTGAGGGTGGGGCTCTGGCCGTAGTATTGGTCTCTCCCGAGGGCCAGATTCAGAACTGGTCCAGTTGACTCCCCCTCCTACTACCTCAGGTTCCTCATTTACAAAATGGGATAATAACAAGATCACTCTCAAAGGGTTGTAAGGATTTGCTGAGATTGTATTTCTAGTCCAGCGCCATCTCTCACTAAGTAGCAGCTCTTATGTATTATAATTGTTCTTCAATATTCTCCATCTGGCCCAGAGACTGCCTGACTGTGGGCTGTGACATGACAGCCCTGAGCTCCCCCACACGTTTGCTCCCAGCCTCAGTGTCCCATCTGTGGAATGGTAGTCATAGGACTTTTGTGCCAGGATTGTTTGGATGGTTCCAGGACATAATTCATGTTTAGTGCTTTGCACAAGGCCCGGCACACATTAAGTGCTTATTAAATGATTAAATGTATCTTGCTGTTTTTTTTTTTTTTTTAATAGGCCCTTTTTGCTTCTGTTTGTACCTACATGGCAGAGTGGGCACAAGGTTAGTGTTTTTTTATCTTCCCCCTCCCTCCCAAATTTTACTCACCAAAGATTAAATTATGGAGCACACTATAGTAGAAAGGCCTAAGAAGAAATGGGTCTGACCTGCCATCAGCAGTCCCCTGCTCACACACCTCTCCTCATAGAGCCAGCATGTTCACTCCAGTGCTTTAAATATTGTCCCGGTGCTGCCAGCTCTTGCCTCTGTGTCCCAAAGCCCCTGAGTCCCCTGCACTCTAGCTCCAGATGTGGAGCCTGTGCTTCTTTGATGCTGTGGCTCAAATAAGTGGCTGTTTCTTGGGCACCATAAACTCAGCATGTCCAACCTGAACTCCTTCTCCTCCTGGAACCAGTAGTCACCATCTTGGCAAATGTGCCAGCATTGACCTGGTTGCCTAAGCCAGAAACCTGGGAGTTGCTCTTCTTCCCCAGCCTTCCCATATCCAGTCGATGAGCAAGAAGGACAAAGCTGCCATTTCACAGAAGCACCATTTCATTGGCCCATATTGGTCTCCCATCTGATGGGCACTGAAAGTTCCCCCCAGCTCCTGGAGGTTGTGGCCTTTTCTCACAAGGTTGAGTTTTTTGTTTGTTTGTTTGTTTGTTTTGAGACGGAGTCTTGCTGCGTAGCCCAGGCTGGAGTGCAGTGGCACAATCTCAGCTCACTGCAGCCTCCATCTCCCGGGTTCAAGCGATTCTCCTGCCTCAGCCTCCTGAGTAGCTGGGATTACAGGTGCCCGCCACCACATGCGGCTAGTTTTTGTATTTTTAGGAGAGACAGGGTTTTCACCATGTTGGCCAGGCTGGTCTTGAACTCCTGACCTCAGGTGATCTACCATTTTGGCCTCCCAAAGTGCTGGGATTATAAGGCATGAGCCACCACGCCTGGCCATGACAAGGTTAAGTCAAGTCATTAGGGATTAACATACGTAAACCTGTGTAACATATGTATTAATAAGGGCAAGAAGACATTATAGACTTGGCTAGACAGCAGTGGCTGTGGATGTGGCACGAAAGCCTGGCTTTCAGGGGACCCAGTTCTGTGATTGTAGCCTGGTAAAGATCGGCTGAGTTGTTAATTTCTTTCAGAAAAGTTAGATGGTGTCAGCGGCTTAGAATATCCTGTGTGGGAGGGTGGCCATCCTGGGCATTTCAGGAGGCAGCACACATACCACACACCCAAGAAGAGGCTGGGAAGGGCATTTATTAGCAGTCCCTTTAGGTTGAGTTTATTGTCAGAAACCTGTCATTGTGATTTCATTTGATGATAGAAACCGGTGGTCTCAATCACATTTGTGATGGCCACCAAATTTACCTAAGCGTTTTGTTAACCTGAAGAAATAAAGCAGTGGCTTAAAAAAAAAAAATCTTGGTTGTTCTCCATGACTAGTGACAGCAGCACGTGGCTTTTTAGCAGTCGGTGTAGAATGAATGATCTAAGAGTTAAATGTGAGTCTGTGTTTCAGACATTGCAGTTGTTAGGTGGTAAATCAAAAGTGGAATTTAGAATGTGCAGTGATTGGTGCCTTTTTTTTTTTGCTGTAAAATATATTTTACTGATATATTTCAAACATAGGTTTAGTAACTTGTAAAATGTAAATTAAATGTATTTACATTTTAATAAAAGAATTCATTAATCATTTCCTTTAAAATAAAGTGCTTGTTTTTAGCTATTAGAATGAGAGGCTATTTGGCGGGGTGCAGTGGCTCATGCCTGTAATCCCAGTACTTTGGAGGCTGAGGCGGGTGGATCACTTGAGCCCAGGAGTTTGAGAGCAGCCTGGGCAACATGGCGAAACCCCATCTCTACAAAAAATTAGTCAGGTGTGGTGGCACACATCTCTAGTCTCAGCTACCCGGGATGTTGAGGCTGTAGTGAGCTGTGATTGCAGTATTGCACTCCAGCCTGTGTGACGGAGTGAGATCCTGTCTCAGAAAAAAAAAAAAAAAAAAAAAAGAATGACAGGTTGTTGGACCAGTTTGTGCATTTGTGTATTCTTCAAGACCGATATTGCTTCCTTTTTTTTTTTTTTTTTTAGACAGAGTCTTGCTTTGTGGCCCAGGCTGGAGTGCAGTGGCATGATCCTGGCTCACTGCAACTTCCACCTCCCAGGTTCAAGCGATTCTCCTGCCTCAGCCTCCTCAGTAGCTGGGATTATAGGCATGTGCCACCATGCCCGGCTAATTTTTGTATTTTTAGTAGAGATGGGGTTTCGCCATATTGGCCTCGAACTCTTGACCTCAGGTGATCCACCCACCTTGGCCTCCCAAAGTGTTGAGATTACAGGCGTGAGCCACCGTGCCCGGCCTATTGCTTCCTTTTTTTAAGGACTGTTTTGGTCATGACCTTTTGTGCATGTGTGTATGTATGTGATTGGGTTGAATTTAGCTTAAAAACAGTTATGCAAGAAATTCATGCTTGTTGTAACCTGTCAAACAATACAGAGATGTAGGGAAAATACCTAGTGCTACCCTCCACTCCAAAATCCCATGTCCCCAGAGATAACCATTTATTCAGACAGTGAGTATCTATTAAGTATCTATTGCTAGGTTTTGGAGATAGCATAATGAACAAAATGGATGTGCTCTCAGCCCTTGTGATTTGTACAGATGCTTCAGTTATCTTTTTCTGTGTTTATATTGATTATGTTTGTATGTATGTGCATGTGTATGTGTGTGTATTGACTGTTTTCTTCCTCCTCCCATACCATTCCCCAAAAAAGGAGGGGGTAGGGTTCAAGCTACACCTATTTGTAACCCAGTTTTTTCAATTAATGGCTGGGCATGTCCTTCCAAGTCATTACATATAGATCTGGCTTAACCTTTTCAACAGCTGTAACCACATTCTTCAGCGTAGAGAGACAACGCTTTATTCCAGCATTCTCCCACTGCTGGACCTTTAGGTTGTTCCTCTGAGATTTCTTTACCTCAGCAAACACACATCTAATAAGTATCCTTGGCGGTGGCTCATGCCTGTAATCCCAGCACTTTGGGAGGCCGAGGCAGGCGGATCATCTGAGGTCAGGAGATCAAGACCATCCTGGCTAACACAGTGAAACCCCGTCTCTACTAAAAAATACAAAAAAATTAGCCAGGCGTGGTGGCGGGTGCCTGTAGTCCCAGCTGCTCAGGAGGCTGAGGCAGGAGAATGGCGTGAACCTGGGAGGCGGAGCTTGCAGTGAGCCGAGATTGTGCCACTGCACTCCAGCCTGGGTGACAGAACGAGACTCTCTAAAAAAAAATAAAAAAAATAAAAAAAATTAGCGGGGTGTGATGATGAGAGCCTGTAATCCCAGCTACTTGGGAGGCTGAGGCAGGAGAATTGCTTGAACCAGGGAGGCAGAGGGTGCAGTGAGCCGAGATTGTACCACTGCACTCCAGCCTGAGTGACAAGAGTGACACTCTGTCTCAAAAAAAAAAAAAAAAATATAAAAAGTATCCTTTCATATAGGCAGCACGGCCTAGTGGCTGAAGCACAAACTCTGGGGGCACATGGTCTGGGTTCACACTGTGACTCTATCCTATACTAGTTGCGATATCTTGGGCAAATCATGTGTCCTTCTGGGCCTTAGTGTCCTCATCTGAAAATGGGGATGATACCAATATCTTCCTTATAGGGTGGTTGTTGAGAGGTTCCAGGTTCCATAAGATCATCTATGTCAAGCCTTCAGGGCAGGGCCAGCTGTGATCTTTTTTTTTAGAGACAGGGTCACTCTGTTGCCCACGCTGGAGTGCAGTGGCGTCATCATAGCTCACTGTAACCTCGAACTCCTGGGCTCAAGTGATCCTCCCAACTCAGCCTCCCTAGTAGCTGGGGCTACAGGTGTGCACCACCAAACCCAGCTAATTTTTTAGTTTTTGTAGAGATAGGGTCTCACACTATGTTGCCTAGACTGGTCTCGAACTCCTGGCCTCAAATGATCCTCCCGCCTCAGCCTACATGTGTTCTTTCAAACCCAGAGAAATTCACAGGAAGAGCCAACTCAATCATTTGAAACACCAGGTAGAAATAAGAAAAAGTTACATGGCAGGGATCCTGCTTGGAGATGTTGGGGTCCTAGGGTGAGGGACCCAGCTGCCCCTGAAAGAAGGGAGGAGATTTGCCCAGGAAGATAGGAGCCAGTAAAGTGGCCTGACCACAGTGGGTGGTGGGAGTGAGGGGCTGGTGGTGGAGCATCAGTGGGAAATATCACCCCTCATATTTGCGAGAAGTGTGCCATGGTTGGAAGGTGGCTTAGGTGGCGGGCAGACCAAATTCAAATCACAATATAGCCACTAACTTGTAAGATGTGCACTGAGCTTTTTTCTTCATTGGCAAAACGGGTATGATAGTAGTCTTTATCTTGGGGGTCGCTGTAGACTGAATGAAATGTCTGCAAGACTTTCAGCACGTTGGGCTGTCATTAGCCCTGTGCAGTTAGCTACTATTCTTATTTTATTGAGTTGACAGATGTGTTGAGACCCTGCTGTGTGCCGGGGTCCTATTCTAGGCACTGAGGATTCAGCAGTCAACAAGACAGACAAGATCCTTGCTGTCCTAGGGTTTACATTCTAGCCATTCTAGCCCGGGAAGACACACAATAAACAGGATCATTTCACTTTGTGTTTTTGAGATGGAGTCTTGCTGTCACCCAGGCTGGCACAATCTCGGCTCACTGCAACCACTGCCTCCCAAGTTCAAGCCCATCTCCTGCCTCAGGCTCCCGAATAACTGGGATTACAGGCATGCGCCACTATGCCCCGCTGATTTTTGTATTTTTGGTAGAGGAGGGGTTTTGCCATGTTAGCCAGGCTGGTCTTGAACTCCTGACCTCAGGTGATCCGCCTACCTTGGCCTTGTACAGTGCTGGGATTACAGGCGTGAGCCACTGTGCCCAGCCTTTTCTTTCTTTCTTTTTTTAATTAAAGAAAATCCTAGCCGGGCACAGCGGCTCACGCCTGTAATCACAGCACTTTAGGAGGCCGAGGCGGGCAGATCACGAGGTCAGGAGATCGAGACCATCCTGGCTAACAAGATGAAACCCCGTCCTACTAAAAATACAAAAATTAGCCGGGTGTGGTGACAGGCGCCTGTAGTCCCAGCTACTCGGGAGGCTGAGGCAGGAGAATGGCGTCAACCTAGGCGGCAGGTGGAGGCGGAGCTTGCAGTGAGCCGAGATCGCACCACTGCAGTCCAGCCTGGGCGGCAGAGTGAGACTCTGTCTCAAAAAAAAAAAAAAAAAAATCCTGATCCTGCCTCTTCAGATAGTTTTAACTGTGATGGAGAAAATTTAACAGGGTTAAGTGGAGAGAAAATGGCTGATGGGGCAAGATGGCGGTGGTTACTTTAGCTTGGATGGTCAGGGAAGGCCTCCCAGGCCTCTTTGAGGAGTCATGTGAACTGATATCTTAATGAGCAGTGGCACTGGCTATGCCGAAAGTTGGAGAAAGAACGTTCCAGGCAGGGGGAACAGCAAGTGTTAAGGCCCGGAGGTGGGAGTAAGTTTGCTATAAAGAGTATCAGTGTGACTGGAGAAGGGTGAATTTCTAGTTTTCAAATTTATACAAGTTTAATTTTTTTTTGTGGCAGGGTCTGCTCTGTCGCCCAGGCTGGAGTGCAGTGGCATGATCTCAGCTCATTGCAACCTCCGCTTCCTGGGCTCAAGTGATCCTCCTGCCTCAGCCTCCCAAGGAGCTGGGATTACAGGAATGTGCCACCACACCTGGCTAATTTTTTTTGGTACTTTTAGTAGAGGAGACAGGTTTCACCATGTTGGCAAGGCTGGTCTCAAATGCCTGACCTCAGGTGATCTGCCTGCTTCGGCCTCCCAAAGTGCTGGGATTACAGGTGTGAGCCACCGTACCCAGCCACATTTTTTCTATTTTTTGTAGAGACCTGTTTTGCCCAGGGTGATCTTGAACTTCTGGGCTCAAGTGATCCTCCACCCTCAGCCTTCTAAAGTGCTGAGATTACAGGCATGAGCCACCATACCTGGCCTACTTTTTTATAAAATAATAATAATGATAGCAGCTTACCTGGTGCTTACTCTGTGCTAGATGCTTTTCTAAGCATTTCACACATTCCTCAGTTAATCCTGACAGTAGTCCAATGAAGTAATTAACTTGATCGAACTCATTTTACGGATGAGGAAACTGATTCTACCCTCCATGCTCTTCACCTGCATTCTAAACTCTTCCCGGGCCCTCCTTACTAGGCAGAGGCAAATTGAGGAAGCGGACACAGCATTTTCCTTTCCTTGTTGTTTGACATGCAAAGCACTTTAGACTATATTTAGTACCTAATTCATGTGGCCGCAGGGGCAGCCTGGGATGCTGTGGCATCATTTTTGCTCTCAATGAGACATGATAGGGATGGTTTGGTGGTGGTTTCAAAACTAAAGACCCTCCAGCAGAGCCTGTCAAGTAAAACAAGGTTGACTGCTTGGTTGCCATACCAGGCACAAGTTAGCATGAAACAAAGTGTAGTGTCTAAGGAGAGGGAGCAGGGTGTCTCCTTTGGGTGAGCTTTGCAAGGGGACTTGGGACTTGGCTGGAAAAGGTGTTTTTTTGTTTGTTTTTGGTTTTTTTTTTGAGTCGGAGGCTCGCTGTGTCGCCCACGCTGAAGTGCAGTGGTGTGATCTGGGCCCACTGCAACCCCCGTTTCCTGGGTTCAAGCGATTCTCCTGCCTCAGCCTCCTGAGTACCTGGAGTTACAGGCGCCCACCGCTACTCCCAGCTAATTTTTGTGTTTTTAGTAGAGACGGGGTTTCACCATGTTGGCCGGGCTGGTCTCCAACTCCTCACCTCAAGTGATCTGACGGCCTCGGCCTCCCAAAATGTTGATATTACAGATGTGAGCCACGCACCCAGCTGGAAATGGTGTTTTAAGCACACTAGCTGTGTGGGCTGTTAAAGTATCACACTATAGCCCAGCAACTAAGACAGTGATTCTTGGACCTGTAAAGGCCCCAGGTCCCTGCTCCGGCACCATGACCTGTGTGCACTTTGATTTGCTGCAGCCTGGGCATATTTTGAAAGAAGGGTAGCCCTGGTTAGATGTGAGGACAGTAGTGGGTGCTTTTAAGACTAAAAATATTGGGTGGGCATGGTGGCTCACGCTTGTAATCCCAGCACTTTGGGAGGCCGAGGTGGGAGGATTACTTCAGGCCAGAAGTTGAAGACCAGTCTGGGCAACATAGACCCCATCGATGCAAAAAAAAAAAAAAAAAAAAAAAAAGTTTTTGTTTTTGAGACAGATCCTCACTCTATTGCCCAGGCTGGAGTATAGTGGTATGATCATAGCTCACTGCAACCTCTGCCTCCTGGATTCAAATGACTCTCCTGCCTTAGCCTCCCCAGTAGCTGGGATTACAGGCGCCCGCCACCACACACGGCTAATTTTTGTATTTTTAGTAGAGATGTGGTTTTATTGTGTTGGCCAGGCTGGTCTCGAACTCCTGACCTCAGGTGGTCCTCCCGCCTCGGCCTCCCAAAGTGCTGGGATTACAGACGTGAGCCACTGCATTTGACCTCATCTCTGCAAAAAATTTTTAAATTAGCCAGGCCTGGTGATGTGCACCTATAATCCCAGCTACTCAGGAGGCTGAGGTGAGAGGATCACTTGAGCCCGGGCACTACCACACCTTGAGCCCAGGAGATCAAGGCTACAGTGAACTATGATCACACCACTCTGTCTCTAAAAGAAAGAAAAAAGACTGAAAGTATGGAGAGCATCTTTCATCTGTCCATCTGTGAAACATTTCTTCACCTACCCTGTGTGTCAGGCTCCATGCTTGACACTGACAGTATAAAGTTGAATAAGACACTGGTTCTCAAAAGCCCACAACAGTGCTGTCCATTGGAAATACACTTGATCTTAGCCAAAAGGTCGAGAAGCGATTGTCCATTGGAAATACAATGTGGGGCCGAGCGCGGTGACTCATGCCTGTAATCCCAGCAGTTTGGGAGGCCGACGCGGGTGGATCACTTGAGTTCAGGAGTTTGAGACCAGCCCAGCCAACATGGTGAAACCCCATCTCTACTTAAAATACAAAAATTAGCTGAGTCCGGTAGCACGCGCCTGTAATCCCAACTACTCGGGAGACTGAGGCAGAGAATCACTTGAACCCTGAAGGTGACAGTTGTAGGGAGCCAAGATTGCGCCAGCCTGGGCAACAGAGCGAGACTCCTTCTCAAAAAAAGAAAAAAAATATATAATGTGGGTCACTGATGAGGCTTATGTAGGTAATTAAAAATTTTCCAGTAGCCATATTTTAAAAAGTAAAAGGAAGCAGAAAAGTAATTTTAATGATATATTTTATTTCATCTAAAACATCGTTTCAACATGTAATCAATATAGAAATTATTAGTGAGCTATTTTGCTTCCTTTTTTCCACATTAAGCGTTTGACATACAATATGTATTTTGCACTTTCAGCGTATCTCAGTTGGTACCAGCCATGTTTCAAGTGCTCGGTGGCTAATGGCTACCACATTGGACAGCACTGGCCGAGGGTATGAGATTCATGTGTAAATCAAAGGTGGGGGTTCAGTGATAGATCAGACATGCCACTCCTGTTTTATCTTGGTGGAGAAGGGCAGATGTATGATGAAAAGCAGGTTTGTCACAAGCAATTATAGCTAACCAAAGAGCTACTGTCCATCAAACTTGCCGTATGTGCCTGGCAGTGTGCTTAGTGTTGGTGGGTGTTGCCTGTGTTCGGAGGTGCCAGGGACTGTGGTTATTCCCATTTCACAAATGAGGAAGCTGAGATAAGGCAATGAGAAGTCACTTGCTCAAAGTTGGGATGTGGCGGAGGCAGCATTTGAGCTCAGGTGCAGAGTGTATACTTTTAAACCTGTTTTGTATGCTGTATTGGAGGGTATTTAAGGGGGATAGGGTCTGAGTTTTGAGCAATGAAAACCATAGGAGGCACTTGTTGCACAAAATCGATTCTCAGGCTGGTCGTAGAAGATCACACCTGTAATCCTAGCATTTTGGGAGGCCCAGGCAGGAGGATCGCTTAAGCCCAGGAGTTTAAGACCAGCCTGGACAACAAAGCGAGACTCCATCTCTACAAAAATTTAAAAAATTAGCTGGGTGTGGTGGCTTGTGCCTGTGATCCCAGCTACATGGGTGGCTGAGGTGGGAGGATTGCTTTAGGCCAGGAGATCAAGGCCGCAGTGAGCTGTGATTGTGCTACTACACTCCAGCCTGGGTGACGGAGCAAGACCCTGTCTCAAAAAAAAAAAAAAGAAGTTCCAGTTTGTCAGCATTGATCTCTGGGTTTATATCGGTGTCGGGTACTGGTTTGAGACCTGAATGATTGAGAGGTCCACTCCTTAAATTGACCTCTAGGTTTGCTGGAACCTGGAACCTTACCTCCCAGGAAAGAGAAGGGTCTTTGGGGAGTTGGGAGGAGGGTGGGCAGGGGGACTAAGGAAGGCAAGGAAAGGTCTTGGCCTGTTTGAAAGCTCATTTCTTTGTTTTTTGTTTGTTTGATTGTTTGTTTTTGAGATGGAGTCTTGCTCTGTCACCAGGCTGGAGTGCAGTGGCGCGATCTTGGCTCACTGCAACCTCCACCTCCCGGGTTCAAGTGATTCTCCTGCCTCAGCCTCCCGATTAGCTGGGACTACAGATGCACGCCACCACACCCAGCTAATTTTTGTATTTTTAGTAGAGATGGGGTTTCATCATGTTGGCCAGGATGGTCTCGATCTCTTGACCTCGTGATTCGCCTGCCTTGGCCTCCCAAAGTGCTGGGATTATAGGCATGAGCCAGCATGCCCAGCCTGAAAGCTCATTTCTAAACTGCTGCTTTGGGGCCAGGCATGGTGGCTCATGCCTGTAATCCCAGCACTTTGGGAGGATGAGGAGGGTGGATCACCTGAGGTCAGGAGTTCAAGACCAGACTGGTCAACATGGTGAAACCCCATCTCTACTAAAAGTAGAAAAAATTAGCCGGGCATGGTGGTGGACACCTGTAATCCCAGCCACTTGGGAGGCTGAGGCAGGAGAATCAATCGAACCCAGGAGGCGGAGGTTGCAGTGAGCCAAGATCACACCACTGCACTCCTTCCTGGGCGACAGAGCGAGACTTGGTCTCAAAATAAGTAAATAAATAAATAAACAAACTGCTGCTTTGGACGTGAAGCCTGTTGTGTTACTGACTCTGGCCTTCATTGCTGTGTATTCTGGTGGGTGCTGTGGGTTCTGGTGGAAGCAACAGCAGAGCTTAGCGTGTGAATGCATTTTATCCTTGCTGTGCTCCAAAGACATTGCCAGTGGATGGGGTGTGGGGAAGGGACATCACAGTGGTTTCCTCTGTCAACTCTATGAGGGTCGTGGTTCTAGACTTTTTGGTGGTCTCAGGTACAGGTTGAATCCTGGCCTCCTACCCAAACAGGGCAGGTGCTGGAGATTCTCAGCTTGTTCCTGTCCCCAGGTGGTGCTCACCACACTTATCTCCAACTGCTGGACAGTGCCTGGCATGTGAGAGAGGCTCAGTAAGTATCTGTTGAATTAATGATACAAGCCAGCATTCATTGAGCTCTTACTATGTAGGAGGCACTGTTCTGAGTGCTTCTCAGCTAATACCCCATTGAATCCTTAGAACCACTCCTCGGGGTAGGTACTGTTGTTATTCCCGTGTCTCGTAAGAGGAAACCGAGTTACAGAGACGTTCAAGTCACAGAGCTGGTGAGTCTCAAATTCAGGATTCTTATGCAAGCCACTGGCTCCAGAGTCTAGGCTCTTAAACACTCACTGTGTGGTCTTTCGATGAACGGACAGACGAACAGATGGGGCGGACAAGCAGGACCATTCTCACTAGTTCCGGCCTCCTCACTCCACACGTGGTCTCCCCCTGTTTTGGGGGAGCCCCACAACAGATCCCAGGCCCCTTTGGGCCCTGAGGCTTTTTTTTTTTGAGATGGGAGTTTCACTCTTGTTGCCCAGGCTGGAGTGCAATGGCGCGATCTCGGCTCACCGCAACCTCTTCCTCCCAGGTTCAAGCGATTCTCCTGCCTCAGCCTCCCAAGTAGCTGGGATTATAGGCATGCGCCACCACACCTGGCTAATTTTGTATTTTTAGTAGAGACGGGGTTTCTCCATGTTGGTCGGGCTGGTCTCGAACTCCCGACCTCAGGTGATCTGCCCACCTCAGTCTCCCAAAGTGCTGGGATTACAGGCATGAGCGACTGCGCCTGGCTGGGCTCTGAGGCTTTAATACCCCTCTGGCCAGTGCTTCTTGCTTTGTAATTTTTTTTTTTTTTTTTTTTTTTTGAGATAGGGTCTCAGTCTATCACCCAGGCTGAAGTACAGTGGCACGATCATAGCTCCCTGCAGCCTCTACCTCCTGGGCTCAAGCGATCCCCCATCTCAGCCTTCTGAATAGTTGGGACTACAGGTGTGCACAACCATGCCCAGCTAATTTTTAATTTTTTTGTAGAGATGGGATCTCTCTATGTTGCCCAGGCTGGTCTTGAACTCTTGGACTCAAGTCATCTTCCCTTTTTCCTCCCAAAGTGTTGAGATTACAGGCATGAGCCCACCATGCCCAACCTAAAAAGTCCTTATCTATAAGATGCTCATGCTGAAATATCTATGATTAAACTGTTAAGATGTCTCGGATTTCCTTCAAAATAATACAGACAGGCGGAGAGTGCAGGCGCTCAAGTGTGCATGGGTGAATAAGAGATGAAATAAGATTGTCTGTGAGTGGAACTATTGAAGCCAGACAATGAGGGCTTATTGTACTCTTTTTTTGCCTTGATGTGTTTGAAATGTATCATCATGAAAAGTTAAAAACAAGTACAACAAATTTCACCCAGCATTTGTGTATTTCAAGCTCAAGTGTACATACAGGGGGAATTCCCTGCCTCTGCTCAGTCCACTTATATAATACAAATGTTTGCTTTTTTTAAATATCTATTATATGAGCCAATACTTGGCCCAAGGTTTTGGAAGCCCCTTTGATAAAGCCGTGTCTGGCAGCAGCGGTAACACCTGGCCAGGCCCCAGCAGCACCGGCTTCTCTGAGCAGCGAGCACCGTGGCACTAGCCTTCGAGTCGGTTTACTGAGGTCCCTTTTCCCTGAGATCTGTTTCCCTCTAGCACCTGCCTGTGGGGCCCCTCCCACATTTTTTCCAAGGACTTGTTTCAACAAAAAGCCTCAGACCCTCCCCTCAGGACAGACGTACACAGATCTTCTGACATCCGGCCTTCCTCTGGTGGGTATTTGTTGAGGCCCCACACGAACCGGAATCCAGCCTTTGGTGTGCCCACAGCACCGCGGCAGGAGGCAGGAAACTTGCCCCTTTCCAGTTCTGACTCTGGACAAAAGAAGAAAAAGGGCAAGATGCAGCTTGTGACAGTGCCTGGGACCTGATGATATTTCTAATCAAGCTAGCAGCTACAACGCCTTTACGGCCGGCGTACGCTCCCCGCTCCCATCACTGCATTTGTGCTTTGAGAGTCTGGAACAACAGCACATGAGTATGTGGTGAAATTCTTATGCAGAAGTGGCAGGAAAAGAGGGGAACGTTTGGGGGCTTCTCCTGATGGTGTGCTGCCTGGTGGGTAGAGATGGTTGATGGGAACAGGAGTGCTGGCTGGTCAGATCCTGCCAGTGCTGGTGCAGTTTGTTGCATCTGATGGTGAGCTCTTTTCTCTGGTGCCCCGTTTTTCTATGCTGTGCTATTGGTTTGCAGGGAGGAAGGCAGGGAAGTCCTGCATCCCCTCAAGCTTCCATAAACTTCCACCCCCAACATCATCTTCATCTCTGTCCTTTCTTTCTTTTTTTTTTTTTCTCGAGACAAGGTCTTGCTCTTTCACCCAGCCTGGAGTACAGTGGCACGATCACAACTCACTGCAGCCTCGAACTCCTGGGCTCAAGTGATCCTCCCACCTCAGCCTCCCAAGTAGCCGGGACCACAGGCACACGCCACCACGCCTGGATAATTTTTTTATATTTTTGTAGAAACAAGTTCTTGCTATGTTGTCGTGGCTGTTCTCGAGCTCCTGGCCTCAAGCAGTCCTCCTGCCTAAGTCTCCCAAAGTGCTGGGATCAGAGGTGTGAGCCACCATGCCTGGCCTGTTTTTCTTTCCAAGCCACTTTTTGCAGCTCTTTCAGTAGAGAGGCTTTCAGGTGAGTCTAGTGTGGAGGGAATGTCGGGAGCTCTGTCTTCAGTATAGGTGGCTTGATTTGTGTGTATTTCCCAGTGTGGACTGCACGCTGGATCTGAGGGCAGCAAACCCCAAATGCTGATGCCGTGAGTCTGATTTGTTTTTTTTTTTTTTTTTTGAGATTGAGTTTCGCTGTTTCGCCCAGGCTGGAGTGAACTGGTACAATCTCAGCTCACTGCAACCTCGGCCCCACCGGGTTCAAGCAATTCTCCTGCCTCAGCCTCCCTAGTAGCTGTGATTATAGTTGCCCGCCACCATGCCCGGCTAATTTTTGTATTTTTTTAGTACAGATGGGGTTTTGCCATGTTAACAAGGCTGGTCTTGAACTCCTGACCTCAGGTGATCCACCCACCTCAGCCTCCCAAGGTGCTAGGATTACAGGCGTGAGTCACTGAGCCCGGCCTTGATTTTTATTTTATTTTATTTTGAGACGGAGTCTCGCTCTGTCACCCAGGCTAGAGTGCAGTGGTGCGATCTTGGCTCACTGCAATCTCCATCTCCCAGGTTCAAGCGATTCTCCTGCCTCAGCCTCCCGAGTAGCTGGGACTACAGGTACCCGCCACCACGCCTGGCTAATTTTTTGTGTTTGTAGTAGAGATGGGGTTTCACCGTGTTAGCCAGGATGGTCTCGATCTCCTGACCTTGTGATCCGCCTGCCTCGGCCTCCCAGAGTGCTGGGATTGCAGGCGTGAGCCACTGAGCCAGGCCTTGACTTTTAAACTTATCAAGTCCTCAGTGAGGGGAGCACTGTTCTAGATACCACGGTGCAGCCATGAGCAAAACAGACAAGGGTTCTCACCCTTCTGGGGCTCACCTTCAAGTGGAAGAGTCAGTCAACAAACAAGATAAAGAAGTAAAATGGCTGGGCGCGGTGGCTCACGCCTGTAATCCCAGCACTTTGGGAGGCCGAAGCGGGAGGATCAGGAGGTCAGGAGATTGAGACCATCCTGGCTAACACAGTGAAACCCCATCTCTACTAAAAATACAACAACAACAACAAAAATTAGCTGGGCGTGGTGGCGGGTGCCTGTAGTCCCAGCTACTCGGGAGGCTGAGACAGGAGAATGGCGTGAACCCAGGAGGTGGAGCTTGCAGTGAGCCGAGATCGCGCCACTGCACTCCAGCCTGGGCGATAGAGCAAGACTCCATCTCAAAAAAAAAGAAGTACAACACGCACCATGTCAGTTGGTGTTAAGTGCGAGGGAGCAGAAATTAAACAGGGAAAGGGCCTAGGAAGCAGTCATGCATGGCTTCACAACGGGGCTATGTTCTGAGAAATGTGTTGTTAGGCTGTTTTGTTGCGTGAACCTCATGGAGTGTACTTGCTGCAAACCTAGATGGCACAGCCTTCTCCACACCTAGGCGCTATGGAGTAGGCTATTGGTTCTAGGCCACAAACCTACACGCATGTGACTGCCCTGAGTTCTGTGGGCAGTTGTAACACAATGGCAAGTACTTGTGTATCTAAACATAGAAAAGGTACAGTAAAAATATGATATAAAAGATTTTTTAAAAAGCGCACCTGTACAGGGCACTTACCGTGGATGGAGCTTGCAGGACTGGAAGTTGCTCTGGGTGAGTCAGTGAGTGAGTGGTGAGTGGATGGGAAAGCTAGGACAGTACTGTAGACTTAACAGACACTGTACATTTAGGCTACACTAAATTTATTTTAAAAAATGTTTCCTCAATAATAAATTAACCGTAGCTTACTGTAACTTGTTTACTTTGTAAACTTCTAAATTTCTTAACTGTTTAGATTTTTTTTTTTCTGTTTTTTGAGACAGAGTCTTTCTCTGTTACCCAGGCTGGAGTGCAGTGGCACGATCTCAGCTCATTGCAACCTCTGCCTCTCGGGTTCAAGCGATTCTCCTGCCTCAGCCTCCCCAGTAGCTGGGATTACAGGCACCTGCCAACTGTAATCTAGTTTGTTTGTTATTGTTGTTTTTGTATTTTTAGTGGAGACGGGGTTTCCCCATGTTGGCCAGGCTGGTCTCGAACTCCTACCCTCAGGTGATCTGCCTGCCTCGGCCTCCCAAAGTACTGGGATTATAGGCATGAGCCACCGCGCCTGGCCTTGACTCTTTGGTAATACCACTTAGCTTAAAACACACCTTATTCAGTTGTACAAAAATATTTTCTTTATATTCTTATTCTGTAAGCTTTTTTTCTATTTTTAAATTTAAAATGTTCCGTTTTATTTTTTTGCTTTCTGAGCTGCTTTTAGTAAAAACTAAGACACAAACACATGAGCCTAGGCCTCCACAGGATCATTAGTGTCACTGTTCCTCCTCCACATCCTGTCCCGCTGGAAGGTCTTCGGGGGCAGTAACACACGTGGAGCTGTCACTTCCTATGATAACAGCGCCTTCTTCTGGAATATCTCCTGAAGGGCCTGCCTGAGGCTGTTTTACAGCTTTTTTTTTTTTTTGTATATAAGTAGAAGGAGCACACTCTAAAATAACAATAAAAAGTATATATACAGCCTGGCCAACATGGTGAAACCCCATCTCTACTAAAAATACAAAAATTAGCCGGGCATAGTGGCAGGCGCCTGTAATCCCAGCTGCTCGGGAGGCTGAGGCAGGAGAATAGCTTGAACCTGGGAGGCAGAGGTTGCAGTGAGCCGAGATTGCACCACTGCACTCCAGCCTGGGTGATAGGGCTAGACTCTGTCTCAAAAAAAAAAAAAAAAAAGTATATATAGTAAATATGTAAACCAGTAACATCATCATTTATTATCCTTATCAAGTGTTATATACTGTACGTGGGCCGGGTGTGGTGGCTCACGCCTGTAATCCCAGCACTTTTGGAGCCTGAAGTGGGCGGATCACCTGAGGTCAGGAGTTCTAGACCAGCCTGGCCAACATAGTGAAACCCTCTCTCTACTAAAAATACAAAAATTAGCTGGGCAATGTGGCGTGCACCTGTAATCTGAGCTACTCAGGAGGCTGAGGTAGGAGAATTGCTTGAACCCAGGAGGCAGAGGTTGCAGTGAGCCGAGATCACACCACCGCACTCCAGCCTGGGCAATAGAGGGAGACTCTGTCTCAAAAAAAAAAAAAAAGATTATGTACTGTACACGATTGTGTGTGTTACATTGTCTTTTACATGACTGGAAGCACAGTAGGTTTGTTTACACCAACATCATGACAAAGGTGAATAATGCATGGTGCTCCGACCTCCCCGTGGCTCCAGTGTCATTAGGCAATAGGAATTTTTCAGCTCCATTGTCGTCTTATGGGACCACCCTTGTAGATGTGGTCCATTGTTGACTGAAACAGTGTTACGCAACACATGACTGCATTAAGGTGGAGGGTGTTGAAATTTTGAGAAGGGTGGCCAGGGATGGCCTCCTTGGAAAAGTGGCCAGACCTGAAGGAGGTGAGGGAGTGGGAACAGCCAGTGCAAAGGCCCTGAGGCGAGGGGCCTGGTAAGATTGAGGCCCACATGGCAGGAGCAGAATGAGCCTGGTAGAGTGGGACGGATGAGGATAGAGAGGAGATATTTGCAGATCTCTTAGGGTCCTGCACAGGTTTGTCTTTTCTCTGATTGAGAAGGTAAGATTTTTCAGGGTTAATTGATTTATTACTTTTTTTTTTTGAGACGGAGTCTCGTTCTGTTGCCAGGCTGGAGTGCAGTGGCGCAATCTCGCGATCTCGGCTCACTGCAAGCTCCGCCTCCCGGGTTCACGCCATTCTCCTGCCTCAGCCTCTCCGAGTAGCTGGGACTACAGGCGCCCGCCACCAAGCCCGGCTAATTTTTTGTATTTTTAGTAGAGACGGGGTTTCACCGTGGTCTCGATCTCCTGACCTCATGATCCGCCCGCCTCGGCCTCCCAAAGTGCTGGGATTACAAGCGTGAGCCACCGCGCCCGGCCTTTTTTTTTTTTTTGAGACGGAGTCTTGCTCTGTTGCCAGGCTGGAGTGCAACGGCCCAATCTTGGCTCGCTGCAAGCTCCGCCTCCCAGGTTCAAGCAATTCTTCTGCCTCAGCCTCCTGAGTAGGTGGGACTACAGGCACGTACCACCACGCCCAGCTGATTTTTGTATTTTTAGTAGAGACGGGGTTTCACCATGATGGCCAGGATGGTCTCAAACTCTTGACCTCGTGATCCACCCGCCTCGGCCTCCCAAAGTGCTGGGATTACAGGCGTGAGCCACTGCGCCCGGCCGATTTATTACATTTTTGAAAAGTTTGACTAGTGACCACACGTACAAGGAACCAAAGCAACAAAAATAGGGCACCCAGTTCCCTTCCCAAGAGACCACCACCATTCCAGTTTCCTGATGGTGACCAGTTAGTTCCTTGACACTACAGTATCTGAGTGAGTTTCCTGTCTTGTATTAGGTTGAACTGCCTGACATTATGCTTTTGTGGGTCAGGAAGGATTGAATATTGGCAATTTTATGAGGTTCAGCCTAACAGCTTCCTTTCAGGAACATGAGGAATTTGGCCAATCCTTTCTTGCTGTGAGGGTTGGTAGTCCTCCCCCGATTCCTCCTGCATCTCACCGTCCTCTTTCAGTGACAGGCCCAACAGTGCCTGTAACACCAGGGCGTGAAAACCCCTGCCCCACTTGTAGCCTCAAACCAGGGCTTGCTATTAAGCCCAGCAAGAGGCTGCCGCTTCTCACGGGGACCTCACCTGGCTTACGATGTTTGTCACTTTGGCTTTCTGCATCTTGGTTCCACCAGTTTTGAAATCACAGCTCCCAGACGTAGGGGCACCCGCAGACTCTTGCTGGGTGTTTGGTGTGACTCACATGGTGGGGGTGCTCTCTGGAACTCGTGGGCATTCTGGATCGGTCACCGAGCAGAGTAGCTGGCAGAGCACCCAGCTTGAGATGTCTGTGGCAATCTCTACTGGGACCAGGTGGCTCAGGCTTGGGGAGGGGGCCTGAGGAGCCGTGCACCTCCCTGTAGCGATGGGAGACTTGCAAGTCATTGTGGAACCAGGGCACTGGCCTGGGTCCTGTGGGAGGAGGTAGGGGTGAAATAACCTTAAAGGAGATATGGTGCCAACTTTGGAAGAGCTCAGTCGGGAAGTTGTGCCATTTGGTAAGCCTTTGGCTGTGAACAGTAATAACAGCATCAGCAGCAACAACTGCAGCAGCAAGTAGGCAATGTCGGTAGCGTCTGCTGCATGCAAGACACTGTGCTGGGTCCTTCACATGAAGCCACTCCTTTAAGCCTCCCGACAACCCTGGGAGATACTATTCTCCCTTTGCAGATGAGGTAACTAAATTTGAATAACTTGTTCAAGGTCAGGCAGCTAGAAAAAGGTGGTGACATGATTTTTTTTTTTAGATTCAGAGGGTACATGTGAAGGTTTGTTACATGAGTATATTGTGTGATGCTGAGGCTTGGGGTATAGATCCTGTCACTCAAATAGTGAACAGAGAACCCAATAGGTAGATTTTCTTCTCCTTTTTTTTTTTTTTTTTGAGGTGGAGTCTTGCTCTGTCACCCAGGGTGGAGTGCACTGGTGCAATTTCAGCTCAATGCAACCTCCGCTTCCTGGGTTCAAGCACTTCTCCCTACCTCAGCCTCCCGAGTAGCTGGGATTACAGGTGCCCCCACCAACCATGCCCGGCTAAATTTTTTTGTATTTTTTAGTAGAGATGGGGTTTTGCCTTGTTGGCCAGGCTGGTCTTGAACTCCTGACCTCAGGTGATCCACCCACCTTGGCCTCCCAAAGTGCTGGGATTACAGGTGTGAGCCACCGCACCCAGTCCCTAGTAGGTAGATTTTCAACCCTTGCCCCATTCCCTGTTGGCTTTTGGAATTCTCAGTGTCTGTTGTTCGTGTGTGTGTGTGTGTGTGTGTGTGTGTTTGTGTGTGTGTATGTACTCAATGTTTAGCTCCCACTTAGAAGTAAGAACATGGGGTGTGTGTGTGTGTGTGTGTGTGTGTGTGTGTGTATGCAATGTTTAGCTCCCACTTAGAAGAACATGGGGTGTGTGTGTGTGTGTGTGTGTGTATGCAATGTTTAGCTCCCACTTAGAAGTAAGAACATGGGTGTGTGTGTGTGTGTGTGTGTGTGTGTGTTTGTACGCAATGTTTAGCTCCCACTTAGAAGTAAGAACATGGGCGGTGTGTGTGTGTGTATGCAATGTTTAGCTCCCAGTTGTAAGAACATGGTGTGTGTGTGTGTGTGTGTGTGTGTGTGTGTATGCAATGTTTAGCATCCCTCTTAGAAGTAAGAACATTGGATATTTGGTTTTCTGTTTGTGCATTCATTCACTTAGGATAATGTCCTGTAGCTACATCCATGTTGCTGCAATAGACATGATTTCATTCTTGTTTAATGGCTGTGTAGTATTCCATGGTATATATGTACCACATTATCTTTATCCAGTCCACTGTTGACGGGTATCTGGGTTGATTCCCTGGTTTTGTGGGTTGATTCACATGCTATCATGAATAGTGCTGTGATGAGCATAGGAGCGCAGGTGTCGTTTGGTAGACTGGTTCCTTTTCCTTTGGGTAGATACCCAGAAATGGGATTGCTGGGTCGAACGGTAATTCTATTTTTAGTTCTTTGAGGAATCTTCAAACTGCTTTCCCCAGTGGCTGAGCTAATTTACATTCCCACCAACAGTGTATCAGCATGGTGACGTGATTTGGATTCAGGCAGTCTGACTCCAGAGCTGTATCTTAACTCTAAAGCTCAGTGTGCTACTGCAGTGGTTTTCAAACCCGAGCAAGACCAGGCGCGGTGGCTCACACCTATAATCCCAGCACTCTGGGAGGCCGAGGCAGGTGGATCATTTGAGGCCAGGAGTTCAAGGCCAGCCTGGGCAATGTGTTGAAACCCCATCTCTACTAAAAATACAAAAATTAGCAGGGTGTGGTGGCGCATACCTGTGGTCCCAGCTATTCGGGAGGCTGAGACAGGAGAATCGCTTGAACCTAGGAGGCTCTGAGAGGTTGCAGTGAGCCAAGATCGCACCACTGCACTCCAGCCTGCGCAACAGAATGAGTGAGACTCCGTCTCAAAAAAACAAAAACCCTAGCAAGGATGAGAATCCTCTGAGGGCTAAGTAAAACACAGATTGCTGGCCCCCACCCTAATTCTGTAAGTCTAGCTTGAGAATTTGCATTTTGTGGTGACACTGGTGCCCCTGGTACAGGAAGCATGTTTTGAGAACCATGAGCTACTCTAATAGGAAGCCCAAATGAAATTGGCCTGAAATAACGAGATTTATGATCTCATATATAACAAAGAAGCCTGTAGGTAGGCAGCACAAGAGTTGACTAAGTAGTTCCACAATGCCTGCAGGGACCCCATCCCTCTCCTTCAAGCCACCCTGTCATCCATGGTGTGTCTCCTGTGTCCCTAGGCTCCCTGCGTGGCCACAAGATGACTGCCAAGGCTCCAGTTGGCACACACTGTCAGGGCCACATCCAGCAGCAGAAAGAGGGCATCTCTCACTCGCTGTGTATCTCTTTAAGAGTGAGGAAACCTTTCATTGATTCCCTGCCTCCCAGATTTCCCTCATATCTCATTGGCCAGCATTGTGATATGTGACCCTGCCCAGAGAAACCAGCCAAGGGCCAATTAGGATTGACCCTCTGGGGCTGGGGCTGGGGCTGGGGCTGGAGCCGGGGCCAGCCTTACCTGAAGTAGGTAGCACAGGGAGGAGAGTGGCTACAGGAATAAAATCAGAGTGCCATTTAGGAAAGGACTGGGAAAGGGGGAGGGATATTGGGTAGGCAGACAATTGGATTTGCTGCAGAAATAAGTGGAACACAGTGAAAGCATAATGCCCATGCATTTTTGTCATCGTGCTTACCAACTTTGTTTTGTAATTACCTGAATCAGGACTTAGCTTTTTGTTCTCTAATCATGCCCACCTTTAAAACTGTGTGCACAGGGTCCTTGTACCACAAGAACTCTGAATCTTGTTGGAATACCAAGTATTTTGTCTGACAATTCAGGGAAACCTGAGTTGGGTGATGACGCAGCTGTCTGAAGGTTAGAGTGCGCGGTCTTTGAGAGCACTCACTCACTCTGCCCAGAAACACCTGGGTGTCACCCCTCTCTCTGCTCCTGACTCGCTCCCCCCTTCTCCTACCCCTCCGTGCAAAGGCTGAGTTTCCCCCTCTGAGGGCTGTCCTTGGATGAAAGGAGAGGATGCTGGTCAAGTACTTACCCCCCAGGGGCCAGCGCATGGTAAGTGCTTAAGAATGTGGCCTCTGCTATTAACATATTAAATGTGACTTTTTATGTATGTATGTGTTTGTTGTTTTTAGAGACAGTCTTGTTCTGTCACCCAGGCTAGAGTGCAGTGGTGTGATCATGGCTCACTGCAGCCTCGACCTCCTGGGCTCAAGCAATCCTCCCGCCTCAGCCTCCCGTGTAGCTGGGACCACAGGTGCATGCCACCATGCCTGGCTAATTTTTTTTTTTTTTTTTTTTTGAGATGGAGTCTCACTCTTTTGCCCAGGCTGGAGTGCAGTGGCACGATCTTGGCTCACTGCAACCTCTGACCCCCCGGTTCAAGTAATTCTCCTGCCTCAGCCTCCCAAGTAGCTGGGACTACAAGCGCCTGCCACCGCACCCGGCTAATTTTTTGTATTTTTAGTAGAGACAGGGTTTCACTGTGTTAGTCTCGATCTCCTGACCTTGTGATCCACCCGCCTCGGCCTCCCAAATTGCTGGGATTACAGGCATGAGCCACCGTGCCCGGCCCATGCCTGGCTAATTTTTTAATCATTCATAGAGACGAGGTCTCACTTTGTTGCCCAGGCTGGTCTCGAACTCCTGGGGCTCAAGCAATCCTCCCACCTCAGCCTCCCAAAGTGCAGGGATTACAGGTGTGAGCCACTATGCCCAGCATAAATGTGACATAATAAATATTTTATAATCCTGCACCCCCTCACCAAAAAAAAAAAAAAAAAAAAAAAATCTATGAAGAGTGGCCATCCCTTTTGCAGACTGAAATTTCCTGAGGATACCTGTTGCTACTGCTCGTGGCCACACTGTAAAGCCACTGCCCTTTGAGACTGCAAAGGGCTGAGGAATGCAGTGTGAGCTCTGAGCCAGACTGCTGAGTGCATGTTCTGGATCCATCTTGGGCTCCCTGTTTTACTTTGGGCAAGCCACTTAGCCTTGCATGTCTTAGTTTCTGTATCTATAAGGTGGAGCTGGTAATGGTACTGTCCTCCTAGGTTGTTGGGAGGATTCAAATGCATCAAAGCACGTGACATGCTTAGACCCCCTTACAGCACCCGACCCAAAGCAGCACTCAGTACAATATGTATCAGCTAATCTTTGAATATTCTGTGCCAGTTCATTCACAGGGGACTATAAGCTCCCTGTGGGCAGGGTTTATGTGGTTTTTGTTTACTACTGTGTCCCAGTGCCTGACTCAGAATAGACATTCTGTTTATATTTGTGTGTGTGGTTGTAAAGAAGGATGATGGTAAGAGCCTTTCTTAATTTCTTTTCCTTCAGCTGCCTGGAATTTAAACTCTGACCATGAGCTGATTACTCAGTATTTTGAAGGAATAAAGTGGACCTGACTGACTCTGAGGGCAGCATGTGATAAGTGCAGCTGATAGTTGTTGAGCATTTTTGTGAGCCACCAGCACAGTGCTCACCATAAAGATCTCACTTGGCCAGGCACAGTGGCTCATGCCTGTAATCCCAGCGCTTTGGGAGGCTGAGGAGGGAGGATCACTTGAAGCTAGGAGTTCAAGACCAGTCTGGACAACACAGTGAGACCCTTGTCTCTACAAAAATAATAATAAAGCTCTCACTGACTCCTCATCCCATTTCATAGATAAGGAAACTGAGGCCCAGTGGGAGCACCTGCTTCTCCTTACAAGAGGAGATCTAAAGTAGTGGTTAAGGCCGGCCACGGTGGCTCATGCCTGTAATCCCAGCACTTTGGGAGACCAAGTCAGGTGGACCTCCTGAGGTTGGGAGTTCAAGACCAGCGTGGCTAACATGCTGAAACCCCGTCTTTACTAAAAATACAAAAAAAAAAAAAGTACCTGGGTGTGGTGGCGCATGCCTGTAATCCCAGCTACTTGGGAGGCTGAGGCAGGAGAATCGCTTGAATCCAGAAGGCGGAGGTTGCAGTGAGCTGAGATTGCATCACTGCACTCCATCCAGCCTGGGTGACAGAGCAAGACTCTGTCTCAAAATAAAATAAAATAAATAAAGTAGTGGGTAAAAACTGGAACCTTGGAGCTCCTCTGCTTGGATTAGATCCCCACCCCAGCACTTTCTTCCTGTGTGACCTCCAGCCTGCGACTTATTTGTTCAACTTCTCTTTTTTTTTTTTTTTTTTTTTTTTTTTTTTTTTTTTTGAGACGGAGTCTTTCTCTGTCCCCCAGGCTGGAGTGCAGTGGCGCGATCTCGGCTCACCACAACCTCCACCTCCTGGGTTCACGCCATTCTCCTGCCTCAGCCTCCCGAGTAGCTGGGACCACAGGCGCCCGCCAACACGCCTGGCTAATTTTTTGTATTTTTTAGTAGAGACGGAGTTTCACTGTGTTAGCCAGGATGGTCTCGATCTCCTGACCTCGTGATCCACCCGCCTCGGCCTCCCAAAGTGCTGGGATTACAGGCTTGAGCCACCGCGCCCGGCCTCTTTTTTTTTTTTTGAGACGGAGTCCCGCTCTGTTGCCCAGGCTGGAGTGCAGCGGCACAATCTCGGCTCACTGCAAGCTCCGCCTCCCAGGTTCACGCCATTCTCCTGCCTCAGCCTCTCTGAGTAGCTGGGACTACAGGCGCCTGCCACCACGCCCGGCTAATTTTTTTTGTATTTTTAGTACAGACGGGGTTTCACCGTGGTCTCTCGATCTCCTGACCTCGTGATCTGCCTGCCTCGGCCTCCCAAAGTGCTGGGATTACAAGCGTGAGCCACCGCGCCCGGCTCAACTTCTCATCTGTAAAATAAGAATGCCGATATTCCTCCTTAGAGGGTCGCTGTGAGGGTTAGGAGAGAGAATTCATATGCAGCACTTAGAACAGCGCCTTGTGCAGTGAGCATTCCGATTGTGGTTGTTATTATTAGCCAACTAAAGCCGTTCGGTTGTGTTTCCAAAGCTGGCTGGAAGAGTCCAGCGGCCGCGTTTAATCATTAAGCTGCATTGCCTCTGTGAGCTAGCGCCTCCTCTGCACGGGCCAAGGAGCCCGCCTTTGGATTGTACGGTTCTGAATGAAGCATCCAGGCGCAAGCTCAGGGCAGGGGATGGTGTGGGCACAAGTCCAGCCCTGGCTCTGTCAGTGAACAGGTGGCCTGTGCCTGAATCCGAGGTAATAGGCGAGCCGCCTTTGTTACCTTTGAGCTTTCCTTCAAGCCCATTCAGACTCCTCAGACCACGTGTCTGATGAGTAAGGAGGCCTTTTTTTTCCCTCCCCCAAAGGGACTGTTGGCAAAACAGCTTTCTTTGGGAACGCGCCTGTTCACGACGACCAGCCATCTCCTGGGGAACTCCAGTGGCTGGCGTGTTTCTGCGGCTGTTGAATAAGTCGCTGTTAGGAGCTGGCACGGCAGGTTCCCGTTTCCGCATTCCAGACACCCACAGCGGGCTGGGGGCGGGCACCACCGAGGTCGGCCTGGAGAGCCCAGGCAGGTGGCCTCGCCCTGGGAGGACCCGGGACAGGAGGAGCCCACCTGGGGCTCCCCTGACAGCCACCTGCCCACTTTGTGATCAGAGCCGTGTTCGGGGAGTCTTTCAGGTGAGCGATATTCATTAAATGTGGCAGTGACTTGCAGAGAAAGTTAATCATGTTTCTTCCTTTCCGGAGTTAGTTGGCTTTTTTTTTTCTTCCCCCCCTCTTCTCCCTGAAATGTTTACCTGTCTGCTCCTAACTGCGAAGAAAGAGTGGGCCGGGTGTTGAGGGACTGAGAAAAATAAAAATGGAGGACATTTCTCCCAAGGGAAGGAATCGGTGACTCTTTTAGTGAGTTGAGCTCCTGCTGGATGCAGACTTCTGTTCCGGGGCTGGGGCCAATCCCAGCCTGGTGTAGACGAGCTCTGTGGTCTCACCTGAGTCCCCTTTCCTCTTTGGGCCTCAATTTCCTCTTCTTGTGAAATGGGAACTATCAGCAGTGCCCAATGAGTCACCTGTGTAAAGTGCTTCAAGCCTGGGCACTGAGCGGTGCTCAAGTCCTCCCTCCTCAACCCCAGGCCCCCATTTTCCATGTGTGACCTTATCTCTGACCTCTCAGCTGCTTGCTTGCTGTACCCCAGCTGCACTGGCCTCCTGCTGTTCCTCCCTCAGAGACTTTGCCATGGCTGTTCCCTGTGCCTGGAACACTTCCCCTAGAATCCCCAGCACCGCCTCCCTCCCTCCCTCCCTCCCTCAAGTCTCTGTTCAGATGTCACTTTCTCCATGAGGCCTCTCTCCTTATTAAATTACACCTTCTCCCTCACCCTCGCCCTTACTCTTTGCTTTATTTTTCTTCATAGCATTTATTTCCACTTGACATATTTTGTCTGTGCTCTGCTTCCCAGCTCTAGGCTCCATAGAAGCACAGGCACTTTTGTGTCCATCCTTGTAGAACCGTTGCTGGCACGTGGTAGATGCGGGCTAAATTATGATATGAATGAATTTATATCAGGTGCAACATGATCCAAGGACGGGTGGCCAGCTCCGTTTGGGGTTTGAGGAGGGTGTCAGCTTTTCCAGGAACCTGTGGCCGTGGGTGAGGCGGCATGCGCAGATGCATCCCCCTGGTCACCCAGTGGCTCTCTGGCACCTGCCTGCAGCATCCAGCCCTCTCTGCCTTCCTGTCCCGCAACTCCTGCAGTCTGTGCAACCCAGGCCTGGTAGTGACTCATCCGGGCAGCCTGGGTGCCCGTGGCATGGAACAGGAAAGCTTGGCCTAGTAAGTGGAGAGGATGTCAGGTTCATTTAGGTGGAGAAGGCTGTGTGGAATACACCACCCATATACACACATCTCATGTATATCTCCAGCCCCTGCTTGCTGTTCCTGCAGGGGGAGGCCAGGGAATGTCTGAGAAGTAGCAATTAACCAGCCAGGCACAGTTGAGCCATCTCCCCTGCTTTAATGGGTAATAATTCTTGCTCTGGGGCTGAGCAAGTTTTAATTAAATGGTGAGCTCGAAGAATCTGACCGTGTAATAGCTGACACATCCTCATCTGTTTTCTAGCTTCTGGTATCAGCAATTGATTCTGTAAAAATATCCTGGGCAGGGCTTCCCCGAGCTCTGTGAGTGAGGTCAGTGGCCCTCTTAGATTTCTCCCAGCGTGAGGCACCAGGGGACCGAGGTGCTGATGGACTTCGCGCCGCTGTAGCATACATCATCTCACGTCAGGACCTGCTGCTATTTTAAGAATGTGTAGAGCAGGAGGGAAGCTCTTCTACAACATTTAACACATGTGTCCCTTGAGCTCCCAGTGTGGGAGTTTGGGGTTGAGTTGGGGACCCTTCTATTACACTTATTTCATATAATGCCTGAGCCCCAACACTGTGGGCACAGTACTTCTCTGGGCCACAAGTTCCTTATCAGGAAAATGGGGATAATTAATAGATGATTAAACGAGAAGTCAAAGTGAGATCAGGTGACTCAGCGCTGTGTCTAGTGCATAGATAGCAAATTAGATTTAAAAAAGATAATTCTTTTTATGAATTCTTTTAAAGCCCGTTTTTAATATTTTCGGTCTGTCCTTTTTTGTGCTCACCCCCCACCCGGCTCCACCCCTATGTCAGCATCCTCCCGCAATCCTTCACCCATGGTAACAATGAAGGACTGTATGTATCTTTCCACATTTTTGTCCATGGTTATATAATCCTATAGGAGATAATATTACACTTATTTTCTTGCATTTTGCTCTTCTCACATAGCAGTGCCATGTGGTAATGCCTCTGAGTCCTTGCATAGTGCTTAGATTTGCTCTTTTTAGTGGCTGCGTAACACACAGTGGTGTGGATGCACCATAATTGATTTGGCCAAGACATCACTGATGGGCATTCCCTTTGCTTCTAGAGTTTTTTTCCCCTCAAATTATTATTTTTATTGATAGCCTTCTTTAATTAGATTGCAGGTGTCCAACCTGTTTGGCCACCTTGTTAAGCTCTAGGCCTTTGAGAATGAATATGAAGTAACAGTAGTATAATGATGCCTCTCATCCAGATAGAAGATGTACTTTTGGAGGGTTCTCACCAGGTCCAGCACTGTGTTGAACCAAAAAGCATTTTTTAAATGCTTTTTCATTATTAGACTAATTAATAGATTCATCACACTTATCCAGATTAGTTGTGTTTAATGTTCTTATTAAGAAATAAGAGTGAAAGGACAGTTCATATTTTTTCATATTAACAATCTTGGTTGGAAATCAGAATGTGCAAGAGATTTTTGTTGGAATTTGTGATCGATTGTATGTTTCTTTTTCAGGTGGCACTTTAGTTAGGGACTGTGCTTGTGTTCAGGAAACTTGTACAGTGTTGTACCCAGATAGAGGTTTGTTCTAGTTATCTGTTGCTGCACCACAAGCCACCCCCAAACTTAAGACCTTAAAATGACAGCAGTTTCTTATTTCTTGTGAACCTGTGGTTGACTGGGGCTCAGCAGGATGGTTCTTCTGCTGGTCTTCCTTGGGGTCTGTTATGTGGCTGCAGTCAGAGGGTGGATGGGGTTGGAGCATTCAAGATGGCTTTACTGAAATGGCACCTTGGGAATGGCTGGGTCCATGTCTGTCCATAGTCTTGGGACCTCTCCTTTCATGCGGCCTGGCCAGCCTGTAGGTGGACTTATAACATGGCAGCCGAGGGCTTTTGTGAGCCTTCTTAAGGCATAGATTTAGAACTGGCCCCACATCACTTCTACTTCATTCTGTTAGTTAATGTGAGTTGAAGAGTCAGCCCAGATTCAGTATGGGAGGGATATCACAAAACAAGTTCCGGGAATTGTGGTCCACTGGGGGCACCTTTCTATCCTGGCTACCACGGGGTTCATTTTCTCATGTAAGAAGTGCAGAGCTCAGCAGGCTAAGGTGGTGCTCACCTTACTCTCTCTCTGCTGCTCCAGGTCTCTCCTTATCTGTGTCACCATCCTTAGCCTCATATTCATAAAACGGTTGCACCACCTCCAGCCTGATTTCCTTGTGATGGGCAGGCAGAAGCAGGTTCTAAGGAAAGGAGACAGCACCTGTATCAAGAAGCCAAAGCCTTCCCTGAAATCCTTAGCAGACTTCTGCTTGTGACTGTTTGGCTAGAACTTTGTGACATGGCCACTCCTTGCTGCAAGGACATCTACAGTTTTTCAGTTGGGCTCATTGCCACCCTGAGCAAAGGGTCAATAAGGAAGAAGACGGAGAGTCGACATGTTGGGCATGCACCTGCCAACGCTCCGTCCAGACAGCCACAGAAGTGTTGGGTAAACAGAGGCAGCATACATTCATTTATCAACTGTTTAGTAAATTCCTGGCATGGGCAGGGCACTGGGCTTCTCCCAAAGACTGTAAGAGTGTGCAGGATTATTTGCAGACCTTTACCAGATCATTGCTGAGCTCACCTCTCTCATATCAGTGTTCAAAGTTAGTCTAATGATAAGAATAGTAGCCAGTCTCATTAAGGGCTTACCCTGTGTACAGGAACTGTTATGAATACTTTCCATAAGCCAACTCAGTGAATCTTCACAGTGGCCCTATGAAATGGGCATTATTATCACCCTCTCTTCTCAGAGGCAGAAACAGGCACAGAGAGGTTCAGTAACTTGCCATATTTCCTCTGACGAGGGCATGGTGGAGTTGAGATGCAGTCTCTCCTGGTCTGGCTCTGGAGGTGTGTACTGAACCGTTTGGCTATATTGCTTTGGTTAATTACAGGAAACATTTCTTGTTGAAATGAATACGTAATTGACAGCAGAATAAAACATGAAACAAAAACCACTTACTACTCCATCCCCTCCACTCCTGCTTCCTGCCTCATTGGTCTCATCTGTCAGTAACCTAGTATATATTCTTCCTCACCTCTTTCTAAATGCATTAATTTTTAAAATCTTTTTAGAGTCTGGGTCTCACTGTGACACTTAGGCTGGAATAGAATGGTTGTTTGGCTACTTTTTTTCATTTATTTGTAGAGATGGGATCTTGCCATGTTGCCCAGGCTGGTTTCAGACTCCTGGGCTCAAGTGATCCTCCTGCCTTGGCCTCCCAAAGCATTGGCATTACAGGCGTGAGCCACCACACCTGGCCTGTATTCACTTTTTAAAGATGGCCTTTGGACACACAGAATTGGATTAATCATAATGCGTGGTGCATGATACACTGGCATTTTTGGTCCATGAAGAAAATATTTGTCTGTCGTAATGAACAGCCATTAGCCCACTGTTTGCCTAAGAATTTGAATATTACCAGTAACTTACATGTACCTATGTGGTACTTCCCATTCACTTTCCTGCCTGCTCTCTCAGAATTGACCACCATCTTGAATTTTTTGTTTATTATTCTTTGCTTTAAAAGAATGATTTTTGAACTTTATCAAAATATGGCTGAGTGTGGTGTCTCATGCGTGTAATCCCAGCACTTTGGGAGGCTGAGGCAGCAGGATTTCTTGAGCCCAGGAGTTTGAGACCAGCCTGGGCAACATGGCAAGACCTCATCTCTACAAAAAAATTTTTAAAAATTAGCCAGGTGTGGTGGCATGCACTCGTGGTCCCAGCTACTTGGGAGGCTTAGGAGGAAGGATTGCTTGAGCTCAGGAGGTTGAGGCTGCAGTGAGCCTTGTTCGTGCCACTGCACTGTAGCCAGGGCGACAGAGTGAAACCCTGTCTCAAAAATAAATAAATAAATAAATAAAAGACCAGGCACCGTGGCTCACACCTGTAACCTCAGCACTTTGGGAGGCCAAGGTGGGCGGATCACGAGGTGAAGAGATTGAGACCATCCTGGCCAACATGGTGAAACCCCATCTCTACTAAAAATAACAAAAAAATTAGCTGGGCGTGGTGGTGTGCACCTGTAGTCCCAGCTACTCAGGAGGCTGAGGCAGGAGAATTGCTTTAACCCAGGAGGCGGAGGTTGCAGTGAGCTGAGATCGTGCCACTGCACTCCAGCCTGGGCGACAGAGCAAGACTCCACCTCAAAAAAAAAAAAAGATATACTGTACATAGTCTTCTGAGACTTGCATTTTTCACCTAATATTATGATTCTAACATTGATTTAGACTGGTACCACTGGGACTCATGCATTTTTATTTACTGCCATGTGAATATTCCACTGGCTGAATATACCACATTTTTGTTTTAGGCATTTCCATGCCAATGGACATTTTGTTTTCAGATTTTTTGCTGTTCACAGGCTGCTGTGAATATTGTTACACTTACTTCTTGGTGCACATGGACAAGCATTTCTTTTAGGTATGTACTGGACATGAGATTTCTGGATTGTAGGTCGTGATAATCTTTCACTTTGCCAGATAACTCCTGAGCTGCCTGTTAAGCATCACACCAAGGATCAATTTCTTTTATTCTGTATCCTTGTCACATTTGGTTTTGTAAAACTTTTTTACTTTTGCCAGCCTAGTGGATAGGAAATGAAATCTCATTGTGGTTAATTTACCCCTGAAGACTAGTAAGGCAGAATATCTTTTCATTCATGTTATTGCTTGTTCATCATGTCTGCTTCTTTTTCTTTCTTTTTTCTTTTTTTTTTTTTTTAGGTGGAGTTTTACTCTTGTCGCCCAGGCTGGAGTGCAGTGGTGTGATTTTGGCTTACTGCAACCTGCACCTGCTGGATTCAAGCAATTCTCCTGCCTCAGCCTCACGAGTAGTTGGAATTACAGGCACCTGCCACCACACCCAGCTAATTTTTGTATTTTTAGTAGAGATGGGATTTAATCATGTTGGCCAGGCTGGTCTCAAACTCCTGAGCTCAGGTGATCCGCCTGCCTCAGCCTTCCAAAGTTCTGGGATAACAGGCGTGAGCCACAGTGCCCAGCCACTTTTGCTTCTTTTTCCTATTGAATTGTAGGTGTTCTTTATATACTGTGGCTACTAATCCTGGGGTGGCAGCCTATTTAACCTAATGAAAGTTTATGATCCTCAGGTCATCCTTTCTGTGGTTGTTTTCTCTCCCCTGCTATTCTCCCCCCAATTCCATGATACCTTTTTGTGTACCCCCAGCTCACAGTGATTCACTCTTTGAAACAGTCCTCAACTTCTAGGCATTTGTGCATGTTAGTACAGATATATGACTATACCTGTTCTACCCACTGTGCCATTGCATTTTGGTCTCAGATATATCTGTTAGGATTAGTTTCAACTGCAGGCTGGCCGTGGTGGCACACACTTGTAATTCCAGCTACTCAAGAGGCTGAGGTAGGAGAATTGCTTGAATCCAGGAGGCGGAGGCTGCAGTGAGCCGAGATTAGTTCAACTGCATATAATTTAGTTTCAACAAAGTGACAGTGGCCTAAGCAAGAGAGCTGATTTCTCTCTCACATAAAGGAGCCCCATCATAGACAGGCGAGCCTGTGTTCTCATCAGGGACCCAGGCTGCTTCCACCTTCTGGCTCCACCACCCTTATCCTGCCACCTCATGGTATGAGACGGCTGCCCAAGCTCCAGCCAGTACGTCCTAGGAGGCAAGTAAGAAGAAGGGAGACTTAAGTTGTAGCAGCAAGTCTCCTTACACCTTTGCCCAGAATTTAATCTCAGTACTATATGTAACTGCAGGGGAACCTGGGAAATGTAGTTTTATTTCCCATGGCCTTATTCTTAGCTAAAATTTAGATTTGATTGCTAAGTTAAAAGGGGAGACTCAATATTGGAGTAGGCAGCCGGTAATGTCACTAGTTATGAGGTGTTCCCTAATAGTGGAGCTGAAAGGAGTCATCAGACACCAGAATGGTAGCTGTAGATGATGCCCTCCCCACTTTTGGTTCTTTGATTAATTACACAGATATTTATGGACCACCTGTTTTGTACAGGCACTATTCTGGGAACTGGGAAGAGAGTAATGGAAAAGCAAACGAGGTCTCCACCCTCGCAGAGCTTGTATTTTAAAAGAGCAGCTAGATAGTAAGAAAGTCAGTTACGTAGTGAGTCAGAGATAAGGGGTGTGAAGAAAAATAAAGGAGGGCTGGGCATAGAGGCTCTCAACTGCAATCCCAGCACTTTGGGAGGCTGAGGCAGGAGGATTACTTGAGCCCAGGAGGTCAAGGCTGCAGTGAGCCGAGATTGCACCGCTGCATTCCAGCCTGGGTGACAGGGCAAGACCCTGCCTAAAAAAAAAAAAAATTGCTTTACCTCTTACTAACTCATGACCACTCTGTTTTCTTCTATATCCACCACCATCCACCCCCTACTGTATTATTTTAAAGCTAAATAGTTCAGTATCTACAAGATAAGGATTCTTTAAAGACATAATGACAAGACCATTTTAATCATGAAAATAATTAACATTAATTGCTTACATCATCTGGTATCCACATAGTGTTAACATCTCAGATCATCTCATAAATATCTTTCTAGAATTGGTTTGTTCTAATCAGGACCCAACAGGGTTCACCATTGGAGTTGGTTCATCTGCTTGTGAAGCCTCATTTAATCTATGGCTTCTCCTTCCCTCCAGCTCACTGCAACCTCTGTCTCCCGGGTTCAGGCGATTCTCCACCTCTGCCTCCTTAGCGGCTGGGATTATAGGCATGTACCACCATGCCCAGCTAATTTTTTTGTATTTTCAGTAGAGACGGGGTTTCACCATGTTGGCCAGGCTGGTCTCAAACTCCTGACCTCAAATGGTCCCCCCACTTCGGCTTCCTAAAGTGCTGGGATTGCAGGAGTGAGCCACCACACCTGGCTTGTTTTTTCTTTCTTCTTCTCTTGCAGTTTATATGTTGAGAAAAGCCATGTCATTTGTCCTGTATATGATCAGGCCTGGATCTGACCGATCATAGTGTTTAACTTACTCTTCTATCTCTGTGTTTCCTATAAATGAATCATTGGATTTGCAGAGTAGGTGAGTTTCAGTTTTGAGATGTACACACACACACACACACTCTTTCTTTTTTGGTGGGGAGTGCTAGCTGTCCTCCTAGGTGTTACTGTGTATGTCCATTAGGTATGTAAAGCTGGAGGCCCCTTTCTGTATTCTTGGCGTTAGTGGCCGTGGATGACCATTGTTCAGAGCCATTATTTCATTTGGGGCGTACAAATTCTGTCCACCTTTTCATTTATTAGTGGGACTATTCCTCTAGAGAGAGCCTGCCCCTCATCTATTATTCAGTTATCCCCAGGGTACTGGCTCTTTTGAACTTTTGTTTGCCTTAGAAATGACTGTTGAACAATTGGGCTGGTTTCTAATCTGTTTTTTTTTTTTCCTGCAGAGATTCAAATCTTCTTTGTTTTTATGTTCATTCATTTGACATTTGCCGGTCTCCACCACTGCTCATACCCTGTCCTGAGCTTGCCAATAAACAGGTGAACCAGTCCAGTCATCTCATTGTGAGGGCACGGCTGCTCCAGGCCTTACCTTTGACCGGGTGGGGCCTTGTGGGTGTTTGTCAGAGTAATGAGACTGTTGACATTCCCATCTTTCTCTCTCTTTCCCCTGTCATGCATTGTCAGACCTTATAGTCTTTGGTGAGTTCCTGCTCTACGCCAAGGAATTAGTCTTTTATGCTTGGGGCAAGAGGTTTTTGAGTATTTGGATTTCTTCTGATCTGAAACTCCATTCCTAGACAAAAGAGCAATAAAGGGCTCTGCTCCATTGCAGAGGCAAGCCCTGGTAACCTGGCCAGGGGCGAGCTCTGACCCCAGCCACTGTTGTCTGGGTCATAAATTCTTGAGAGCAGTAGCACGCTTGAAATCATTTAGATGCTTTGGGATCAGTTATTCATTATATTGCACAATATCTAAGGGCCTCTTTGCTGCTAGAGATTATAACACATTCCTTCTGGGGGCAGAAGATTTATTGTGCAGTGATGTGCAAACTCATTCATTCATTCCATTGTTAACTTCAGCAAATATTTACTGAACATCACATATGCTTCCAGTGCCAGGGACGGAGCCCGAGAAGGTCTGTCCTCCTAGAGTTTATTGTTTAGGTTGGGGGACACAGTCAAGGAAGAAGTAAACAGATTAATAAGGTAATTTCAGATGGAGATGAATAATGCTGTGGAATCAGAAAAGCAGAATGGTGAGAGAGACGCACCTGGAAGTGGAAGGGATTGTGGGAGGCTGGACAACTGGGGTGGTTGGGGGAGAGCCTCCCTGGGGTGGTGACATGCCAGCCGAAAGTGGAGTGGTATGCAAAGGTGCCAGCCTTGTGAAAGATCAGGGAAGAGCTTTCCCAGCAGAGGGAACAGCAGGTGCAAAGGCGCTGAGGCTGAAATGAGTTTGACGTGTGAAGGAGTGCGGGATGGGGGTGGGGAGGAGGGGGAGGGCGGGCGACGGGGGGAGCCTGGTGAGGGTGTGGGTTTGATTCAGAGTGTCCTCCCATGCCCTCTGGCTACTACGAGAAGCATAGATTGAAGGTGGGAGTGGAAGTAGGGCAATGAGGGGCAGCCTGTACTGCAGTGAGGAGAGAAGTAAAGTCACAGATGAGAGTGGTGGCACTGGGGACAAGAAGGGGGTGGCCCAACAGAACTTGTTTAGGGATTGGTCATGGTGGGTGGTGAGTGGGCTGAAAGGTTTACCAGTGGGTTCAGGCTTTGGTCTGCAGGATTTTGTGGTAGTAAGGATAGCCCCAGTCCCCTCTAAGATGGACTGAGGTTCCTCCCCCACTCCCTTTTTTTTTTTTTGAGATAGTCTTTCTCTGTTGCCCAGGCTGGAGTGCAGTGGCAGTGATCTCGACTCACTGCAATCTCTGCTTCCCAGGTTCAAGCGATTCTGGTGCCTCAGCCGCCTGAGTAGCTGGGACTGCAGGTGTATGCCACTACACCTGGCTAATTTTTGTATTTTTAGTAGAGACAGGTTTTGCTATGTTGGACAGGCTGGTCTGGAACTCCTGGCCTCAAGTGATCCTTCTGCCTTGGCCTCCCAAAGTGCTGGGATTAGACGCGTGAGCCACTGCACCCAGTGTCTTTCTCTCTCTCTCTCTGTCTCTTTTTTTTGTAGAGACAGGGTCTTGCTGCATTGCCCAAGCTGGTATCAAACTCCTGGCCCCAGGTGATCCTTCTGCCTTGGCCTCCCAAAGTTGCTGGGATTCTAGATGTGAGTCACTGTGCCTGGCCAAGAGCTGAGGTTTTCTACTACACACATCTTGTCTAGCCCTCATATGGTAGACTCTTAATTTCCATTTCACCCCTGAAGAAACTGAGGTCCAGAGAAGTGAAGTCCTTGATCCTTGTCACATAGGCTGTTGGGGCTGGATTGGAATGTGGGTGGCCCCACCCACAGTCTGACCATGCTCCCTTCTTCTCCCTCACTCCAACCACAGCTGTTAATTTATGATATTGACACAGCCTGTGTCCAGGAGGAGCCAAATGTCAGTGTCATACATATCTGAAGTCAGGAGGGGATCAAGTCCATATCGGTGGCCTTTCCACCATTCCCACTAACCTGGATTCCAATACGCCTTTTATGACAGTAATTATTACAGGGCAGAAAACGGGGACTTTCAATTGCTGACAGCTTTACACGTGGCCCAGATAAGGTGTGCATCTAGGCCCTGGACTTTGAGCACTGAGCCTGCTTAACTGATTGGGCTGAAAGTGTTCTCACCCATCAAATCCTCCTTATCACCTTCTCCAGAACTCCACCTGTAAAGGGAGCTCACCACCCACAGGGTGTGTGTTGTATGTGACGCCTTAGCCAGCCAAATGGCTTTACTTGGTGTCCTCTCAGAAGAGGTGTGACCTCCTTCTCTTAGCATGGTCTCCTGTGGAAAGTCGTGTTGAGTTTGATGCTGCCTCTGCTTGCGTTTAGGCCTCATGACAAGGATTGTATGTTGATCGATTTTTTAAAAGTGTTTTTAAAAAATCTTTACTGCTTTAAAATGTACAGAAGCCACACGCTGACTGTAAGCCGTTCCAACAGCAGAGCAGTATGTAGAGAAAGCATAGGCCGGACACGCCTGTAATCCCAGCACTTTGGGAAGCCGAGGTGGGCGCATCACCTGAGGTCAGGAGTTCCGAGACCAGCCTGACCAACATGGTGAAACCGCATCTCTCCTAAAAATAAAAAAATTAACGAGCTGCAGAGGTGTGCACCTGTAATACCAGCTACTTGGGAGGCTGAGACAGGAGAATCGCTTGAACCCCGGAGGTGGAGGTTGCAGTGAGCTGAGATCGCGCCACTGCACTCCAGCCTAGGTGACAGTGAGACTCCATCTCAAAAAAAAAAAAAAAAAAAACCATGAAGATCTGCTTCATTGTCTTGACCCAATGGCCTAGCTTTGCCCCCAGGTCCTGCCCAGATGCATATTAAGTGCACACTTCCAGGTCTTGGTCTGTGCACTGGATTGTTTGTTAAGAGCCAGAGTGCCTGGGTTCAAGTCCTAGTATTGCTATGTACTGACTATGTGAACTTGGGCCTTTACTTAATCTCTCTGTGCCTAGATTTCTCCATCTTTAAAATGATGGTGATGGTCCCAACCTCATAGGCTTTTAAGGATTTATCCTGTTAATGTATTAATATGTAAAAGTTAGAGTAGTGCCTGGCATGTTTGATAAGCACAGGTGATCCTCGATGGGGTTATGTTCTGATGTACCCATTATACGCTGAAATTACCCTTAAGTCAAAAGCACATTCACACCTGTCATCCCAGCACTTTGGGAGGCTGAGGCGGGCAGATCACTTGAGGTCAGGAGTTCGAGACCAGCCTGGCCAACATGGTGAAACCCCATCTCTACTAAAAGTACAAAATTAGCCGGGCGTGGTGGCAGGTCCCTCTAATCCCATCTACTTGGGAGGCTGAGCCAGGAGAATCACTTGAGCCTGGGAGGCGGAGGTTGGAGTGAGCTGAGATTGTTGCCACTGCATTCCAGCCTGGGTGATAGAGCGAGACTCCATCTCATAAATAAATAAATAAATAAATAAATGCATTCAATACACCTCACCTTCCAAACATCATAGCTTAGCCTAGCCTTCCTTAAATGTGCTCAGAACACCTGCATTAGCCTATAGTTGGGGAAAAATCATCTAACACAAAGCCTATTTTATAGTAAAGTGCTGAGTGTCTCACGTACTGCTTATTGCTGGCCTGGAAAAAGTTCAAAATGCAAAGTACATTGAAATTGCAGCCATTTGCGCCATGGTAAAGTCAAAAAATTGCAAGTCAGAGACTGTCTGTACTCATGTCTTGGGGTTTTTTTTTTTTTTTTTTTGAGACAGAGTCTTGCTCTGTCATCCAGGCTGGAGTGCAGTGGTGCGATCTTGGCTCACTGCAACCTCCACCTCCCAGGTTCAAGTGATTCTCCTGCTTCAGCCTCCCGGTAGCTGGGACTACAGGCGTGTACCACCACACCTGGCTGATATTTTTTTGTATTTTTAGTAGAGACGGGGTTTCACCATTTTGCCTAGACTGGTCTCGAATTCCTGAGCTCAGCAATCTGCCCACTTCAGCCTCCCAAAGTGCTAGAATTACAGGTATGAGCCACCGAGCCTGGCCAGCTATTTTTTTTATTACACATCTCTGTGAGTACTGCGGTTTGTTTTATAGACGTACTCTAGGTATGCCGTCCTGCAGATTACACTTGAGTAGTCTGGCTTAAGAGATCCCCCCCATGTCTGTGGGTCAAGGTCTGTGGCATTCTTTTTAATGGCTACACAGCATTCCACTCTATTTGTTCCCTGTTGTTGAATATACTGGCTGTTCCCATCTTTCATTATTGGAACTCTGAACATCTCACACACAAAAATCATTTGTTTGCTTCTGAAGTTTTTCTTGGGACAAAGTCCTAGAGTTGCAATTCCTGAAACAAAGTGTCTATTTTTAAAGATTTGTGGCTGGGCGTGGTGGCTCATGCCTGTAATCCCAGCACTTAGGGAGGCCAAGGCAGGAGGACCACCTGAGGTCCGGAGTTCGAGACCAGCCTGGCCAACATGCTGAAACCTCGTCTCTACTAAAAATACAAAAATTAGCTGGGCATGGTGGCAAGCGCCTGTAATCCCAGCTACCCGGGAGGCTGAGGCAGGAGAATTGCTTGAACCCGGGAGGCAGAGGTTGCAGTGAACCGAGATTGCGCCATTGCACTCCAGACTGGGGGACAAGAGCGAGACTTCATCTCAAAAATAATAATAATAATAATAATAATAATAATAATAATAATAAAGACTTGTGATATTTTTTGCTGACTTATATTCCAGAAAGGTCCAGTACAGGAGTCCTGGTTTCCTGGATCCTCACCAACACTGGGCTCACACTGATTCTTTCCCTCCCCACACTTTTTTGTGTGTGTGTGTTTGTGTGTGGAGATGGGATCTTGCTCTGTTGCCCAGGCTGGTCTTGAACTCCTGGCCTCAAGCGATCCTCCCCCATCGGCCTCCCAAAGTGTTGGGATTACAGGCATCAGCCACCATCCACGCCCAGAATGCTTTTTAATCTTTGCTATTTGGGTAACCAAAAGTTACTAAAGTAACTAATAATTTCCATTTATTTGATTTCTGGTGAAGTTTATTGTATATGTGTCTGTTTATTAATTATGTTATTTCCTTGTTAATTACCTATTTCTCTGGGGAGTATTTTTATTTCTTGTTGATTTGTGGAAGATTTCTTTACATGTTGAAGATATGAATCATTTTGTTATGTTGCAAATTTATATTCCTAAATTGTTTATCTTTTAGTTTTTTTTTTGTTAAACATTCAGAGGCTTCTTAATTTTTGTGTTGTTAGAGCTATTTTTCCTTTGTGTTTTTTGTTTTGTTTGTTTTATGTATGCTTTGGCATTCATTTTAGGATGAGATAAATATTTTCTTCCTAGTTATTTTATGGCTTTGTTTTTACATCTAGCATCTGATATTTATTTTGGCATTGGTTGTGAGATAAAGATCTAACTCCTAGGCCAGGCACAGTGGCTCACACCTATAATCCCAGCACTTTGGGAGGCAGAGGCAGGAGGATCACTTGAGGCCAAGAGGCCAGGAGTTTGACACCAGCCTTGGCAACATAGTGAGACCCCACCTCTACACAAAATAAAAAACCTAGCTGGGTGTGGTGGCACACACCTGTGGTCTCAGCTACTGGCAAGACTGAGGTGGGAGGATTGCTTGAGCCCTGGAGCTCAAGATTATAGTGAGCTGGGATTGCGCCACTGCACTCCAGCCTGGGCAACAGAGTGAGACCTTGTCTCTTAAACAAATCCGTCCAGGCGGGCGGATCACAAGGTCAGGAGATTGAGACCATCCTGGCTAACATGGTGAAACTTCGTCTCTACTAAAAATACAAAAAATTAGCCTGGTGTGGTGGCAGGCGCCTGTAGTCCCAGCTACTCGGGAGGCTGAGACAGGAGAATCGCTTGAACCCAGGAGGCAGAGGTTGCAGTGAGCCAAGATCGCACCACTGCACTCCAGCCTGGGCGACAGAGTGAGACTCCGTCTCAAAAAAAAAAAAAAAATCCAACTCCCCCACCTCGATAGTCAACGAGTTGTCCCTATCCTACTGACTAACTAATCCATTCTTTCCCACTAATATGAAACTCAAGTTTACTGTGAGCCAGGCCCTGGTCTGTCAAGTTTAACTTTCAGTCTCCTGCCGTAACTCAATGAAGCAGATTGATAATATTTCCATTCACAGCAAGAAAACCGAAGCACAAAGAGGTGTCATTTCTTGCATGATATTTCACATCTGGGGCAGAGCCTGGTTGGAAATATTGCAGATTTATTTAATAACCAGCCCCCTTATTTGTAATATGTTTTCAGCAGTTTTTCCTGCAGTTTCTTGCCAAATCTCCCTTTTGTCCACCTGTAATGGCCTGCAGCATTTGCCCTGTGCTAGAGTTCTATGATTTAGGCCTGTTCTCTGCCTCTGCCCTGGCCAGGACTTCTGTGGCAATGTTAGATGCCAGTGGAGGCTGCTGGCAGGCGTGGACGTCTCAGATGTCTGATCCTGCAGGAGCCCCCTCCACAGGGCCCTGGCTAGGCAGGGACAAGGATGTTTCCGAATCCCCTTAAGTTAATGGTGGCCACTTAGGCAGCGGAAGTGTCATGAAAGACTCCTCTGTCCCCATGGCTGGGCCAAATCAGGGAAGATGCTGACATCAAGCACAATTGAGAACAAGCAGCAGTAGGCAATGTTCTGGGGCTATTAATTCATCCTGGGGGAGAAAACCTCACAGTGGATTAAATTGGTTTATGTAAAGTGCTGAGAAGAGCCCAGCCTGGGCGACATAATGAAACCTTGTATCTACAAAAAATACAAAAATTGGCTGGGCATGGTGGCATGCAACTGTGGTCCCAGTTACTCGGGAGGCTGAGGTGGGAGGATCACCTGAGCCTGGGAAGGTCAAGGCTGCAGTGAGCTGTGATTGTGCCACTGCACTCCAGCCTGGGCAGCAGAGTGAGACCTGGTCTTAAAAAAAAGAAAAAAAAAAAAAGAAGAGTGGTTGGCACATAGTAAACACTCACATACATGTTAGTCATTGTTCCTCTGTTTCCAAAGGCAGGAATAAAGTTCCCAGGAGGTGTGTTTAGAATGTGGGTGGGCAGATACCACTCGGGTATTTCCTGAGCACCTACGCCGCGGCACACAAGTGCTGGGGCCATGGTTAGGGCTCAGGACAGGCACGGCCCCCACACTCTTTGAGCCGACATTCTAGAAGGCAGGTGGATCCTAGATACAACAGATACATGATGTAATGTTACGTAGTGAGAAGTGCTAGAGATTGAGGGAGGCTACTGTTTTATCAGAAGTGACCAAGGCAGGCCTCTAAAGAGGTCGCCTTTGAGTCAAGGCCTGAAAGATAAGGAGCCAGCCGTGGAAGGCACATTGCAGACAGAACCACAGATGCAAACCCCGAGGCTGGAGCTTGCAGAGCTTGTTCCCAGCAATTCACAGACACCACTGTGGCAGGAGGGCAGTGGGGGAGAATGGCAGGAGATGGCATCAGAGAGGGGGCCAGATGGAGCCTAGGTTCTTTTGGTTAAAAATAACAGAAACCCACCTTAGACCCACCTAAGCCTCAAAGAATTGTGAGATGCCTCCTGAAGCCTAGGACTGGCACTGTCTCCTGGCGTCAGGATCGATAGGCCCGAGGCCTGGGCAGTTTTCTGTCTCCATCTCCCATCTCTGCCTCTTCTTTATCTCTGCTTTCTTCCCTCTTTGGGTTTCTCCAGGCATTTGGCCACCTCTTTGCTCCTTCTTTTATGGGGTTTCCAGGTCGTCACCACAGATGGTCACCTCTCATCCAGTGAGCTGTGGCTGGAGAATAAGCATGGCCATCCCACCCGTGCCTGGTACATGCACAGTTTTCATTCAAAGGGGACTGTAAGGCCAGGTGCAGTGACTCACACCTGTAATTTCAGCACTTTGGGAGGCTGAGGTGGGTGGATCACCTGAGGTCAGGAGTTCAAGACCAGCCTGGCCAACATGGTGAAACCCCATCTCTACTAAAAATACAAAATTAGCCAGGTGTGGTGGCGCACGCCTGTAATCCCAGCTATTCGGGAGACTGAGGCAGGAGAATCGCTTGAACCTGGGAAGTGGAGGTTGCAGTGAGCTGAGATCCCGTCATTGCACTCCAGCCTGGGAGACGAGAGAAACTCTGTCTCAAAAAAAAAAAAAAAAAAAAAGTTGGAGAGGGGACTCTAGGAAGCCTGGAAGACCCACTCCCCTGCTGTCCTGGCCTAGGGTACATTTCCCTTTTCTCATATGAAGCAACATCATGTCATGGTTAAGAACATGGCCACATTGGCCGGGTGCAGTGGCTCATGCCTGTAATCCCAGCACTTTGGGAGGCCAAGGCAGGAGGATCACGAGGTCAAGAGATTGAAACCATCCTGGCCAAAATGTTGAAACCCTGTCTCTACTAAAAATACAAAAATTACCTGGGCGTGGTGGTGCATGCCTGTAGTCCCAACTACTTGACAGGCTGAGGCAGGAGAATCACTTGAACCCGGGAGGCGGAGGTTGCAGTGAGCCGAGATCGCGCCACTGCACTCCAGCCTGGGCGATGGAGCCAGACTCTGTCTCAAAAAAAAAAAAAAAAAAAAAAGAACATGACCACACTGTCTGGGTTCAGAGCTCTGCCGCCTGCTAGCTGTGTGACTTTGGACTCATCACCTCACTCTCGGGGCTGCAGTTTTCTCACCTGTAAAATGAGGATGCTAAAGGCTTTTGCTTCAGGGTGTGGTTCAGAGCATTAGACAAACTTAGATAAAGGACTTAGTCTGAGCCTGATACACAGTAAGCACTCAAAGTATTAGTTTTCATCATCATCGTTGTCATCCTTATTTTTCCTTCCTGAGGCCGGATAGTGCTCTATAGTTCAAGATAGGACTTGGGAATAAAGAGCCTAGGATTGATCCCAGCTCTACTACCAGCTAGCTCTGTGACCTTGGCCAAGTGAGTAACAGCTTTGGTTTCTTCATCTGCGTAGTAAGGAGAAGAAAGAGCTTACAGGGCTCGATCATTGGATGTATATTTGTCGTCTGAGATTTGGGGTGACTGGAAATTCAAGAGATCCCAAGTTCCCTGCTTAGTGCAGCCCCAGCTCCTGATCACACTTGAATGTGAGCTGATGGCGGGCTTGATGCTAGGGCCTGCCTCACCTCTGTCATGAAGGCTTGCGCAGGGCCTTTCTGTGCTGAGCCTGGCGCTTGCTCCCCATAAGCCTGTCTGCTGCTCCCTCCACTGCGAGCCCTCCCAGGTCTGATCTGCCTGTCCCCAGTACCCCGGCATGCGGCACTTTTCCTTCTTCTCTTGTGAAAGACAGATCTGGAAGAAGCTTCTGGGGAAATGCTGTGTTTGTGTCTGGTTATATCTATTCCCCAGACGGTGATTCTTAAACCTGGCTGTGAGTTGGCATCACCTGGGGAATCTTGGTAACAGTTGGGATTCTCTGGCTTCACTCCTGGAGCGTCTGCTCCCGCAGGTGGAGAGGAAGATCATCTGCTGGTTTGGCCGTCCTACAACCATTCACCATTCTTTTGGGGTTTTCCTTTTGGGAACTGCTCTTCCTCCATCCCGTCCGTTCACTTACTGAGACCGCTGTGTGGAATTTGTTACTTACCCCAGGCACTGGGGATATGGCAGGGAATCTGGAATATGCCCTTGAAACTGGAATTGTGTCTGTTCACAGTACCGTAAGGCTGTCACTTTCTGATTTTTATAATTGTACTGTGATCCAGAGATTCTTCTTAGGAAATACCCACATCTTTAGGGGTTACAAACAAGAGCAAATTAACTGGAAAAGGGAAGCAAACCAGTGTTGGCTGAACAAACATGAAAATGACTACAATTTTTATCTTCAGTTTTGGGAGAATTGTCATGAAGACTCGACCACAGTGTCATCCTTTGTACAGAATAGGGTTCTAATCAGGAGACCAGTGCTCATGTGCACAGCTTTGAGTGTGAAGATCTAAAAATTTTAGTTGGTAGGATGATTATAGATTATTTTCATTTTCTTCTTTAAACTTTTGTATATTTTTCACATTTTCTAGAAGGGAATTTTAGAAAGAGAAGTGGGGAAAGAAACAAAAAAAGCCCCAGGCCAGGCACAGTGGCTCACACCTGTAATCCCAGCACTTTGGGAGGCCGAGGCGGGCAGATCACGAGGTCAGGAAATGGAGACTATCCTGGCCAACATGGTGAAACCTCATCTCTACTAAAATGCAAAATATTAGCCAGGCGTGGTGGCGGGCGCCTGTAGTCCCAGATACTCGGGAGGCTGAGGCAGGGGAATCACTTGAACCCAGGAGGTGGAGGTTGCAGTGAGCCGTGATCACACCACTGCACTCCAGCCTGGCGACAGAGCAAGACTGTTTAAAAAAAAAAAAAAAAAAAAAAAAAACCCCACTGTTGTGGAATGTCCTGGTCTACCTGGTTTGGACTTAGAAATGCCTTAGGAGCATCCTGGGCCATTCAGGTCATTCCTTATCTTCCTGCTACAGGAACTGTTTCAAGGAAGGGAGGAGTTGAGTCAGTCCAATCAGAATTAAGACGGGTCTTTCTCTGGAGCTCCCAGGAAAGAAGAGGAGCTTTCTTCCTACGGAGGTGCCAAGTTGTGGAGTGTAAACTTAATGCTGCTGGGGGCCTGGGGACCATCTTTGCTCAAAGGGTCGGGTGTAAAGGAGATGGAAATGATTCATTACAGACAAATTCTTTGGGTAACAACTTTTCAGTAATGGGAGCCAAAACATTGGCCCTTTTTTCCCCCTCAAGTCAGTTTGAATTGGGTCTCTGCCACTTGCAACCAAAAGAGTCCTAAGTAATACAGTAATTTTAGTGGGCCCTATAATCTATATTTAAATTTAAAAAATTCTCTGCCGGGCGCAGTGGTTCACGCCTGTAATCCTAGCACTTTGGGATGCCGAGGCGGTTAGATCACTTGAGGCCAGGAGTTCAAAACCAGCCTGGCCAACATGGTGAAACCCTGTCTCTACTAAAAATGCAAAAACTAGCCAGGTGTGGTGGCAGGCGCCTGTAATCCCAGCTACTCAGGGGGCTGAGGCAGGAGAATTCCTTGAACCTGGGCGGTGAAGGTTGCAGTGAGCCAAGATCGCGCCATTGCACTCCAGCCTGAGGAACAGAGTGAGACTTTGTCTCAAAAATAAAATAAAATATAAAAATAAATAAATAATTCTCCACAAATGATTTGTATGAATCAGATATTTGGGAACCACTTTGCTAGACTTTCCTGAGTGGCGGTTCTTAGCTTTATGTGATCAACAGACTGGCCTGGGGAACTTGTTAAAATACAGCAGCTCTGTTCCACATTGCTGGAGATTCTGGTTTGGGGCCTGGGGCCTGGGTATCTGCATTTTGAACACCACCCTGGGTGATTGCATACACATCAAGAGTATGTGTATGCACAGAGCATTCTCGGCCGGGCGCGGTGGCTCACGCCTGTAATCCCAGCACTTTGGGAGGCCGAGGTGGGTGGATTACAAGGTCGGGAGATCGACACCATCCTGGCTAACGTGGTGAAACTCCGTCTCTACTAAAAATACAAAAAAAATTAGCTGGGTGTGGTGGCGGATAACTGTAGTCCCAGCTACTCAGGAGGCTGAGGCAGGAGAATGGCGTGAACCCGCATTCTCAGCTTATACAATCCTATTCATAGAGGGGGCCCAGGATCTTTCTCAAATGAATAAAAGTAGAGTTTAAGTCTGGAATTTTTTTCCTCTTTGGAAAAAAACATTCCTTTCCTGCCCGTGACCCAGCCTTGCACACTGGCCGCTAAACCTGGCGTATCGCATCGTGTTTCAGGAGGAATTTGGTTAGATCTGTGCACTTTATTAGGATAATGGTTGAACCAGTGTGTACCTCCCCAGGTAACTTTGGAAAGAGCTGGATAGAGTTCATGACCAATTCAGAACAAAGTCTGCTCTTAGGAGGAATTTTGCTAATAGTGGGAAATATTCAAGAGGGTAATTACTGACTTAGTTCAAGGTAATTTAAGGTGAATGCATTCCTCATGTGTGTGTATGTGTGTGCGTGCGTGTGTGTTGTGTGTGTGTGTGCGTGCCATACTTAGTTGAGGTGAAGGAGGAGTGAAAGCCCTTTTACTCGAATGAAAGGAAATCTTTTGAATTGACCTATCGGTTCAGAAAATCCCTTTTCAAATCTTCCCTTGAGCAGCTTTGCTTTTGAGGCCCCTGAAAGCTGGGAAGAAGGGGCTGTGAGGCCTGACTCACTCCACGCTGCTGGCTGTACCCCCAGGCACGTGTGATTTTGCCATTGTCTGAAGTCTTGCTTTCCCCAGAATTTGTGCCCCATGCTGAGTTCCTACAGCTCAGCCACCAGGAATTAGGGCATGGGTTAGCCAGGATTATTCAAATTTAATCTGATCATCGTTAAACATTTTTGTTTGCATCCCCCCCCAAAAGAATTTTGATAAGCCCCTATATACCTCCTTGTACACTGTAAAGCTAACATCTAAAATAATCTTATGGTAACTTTAAATTTGTCTTATTTGTGGGAGAGGAAAATAGTACACATTTTGAAGGTCGAATGTAATTGAAAAATTTTATGATGTGGTTAGATAAAAAAAAGTTTTGACTACCTTATTGAGTAAAGTACACAGAGGCTGAAAGCAATCATGCAAATTTTTCCCTGGGAATTTTTTCCTGGTGGATCTAGAAAAATTTGGTGGTCCTGAAAAATGTTCCCTTTGAACAAATCAGAGCCACTAACCTATATTGCTTTGACATTCATGATCCTACTATGGTTCAGAAAATCCTATTTTTGAAGCCAAATTTCATGTTTGGCAGAAAGATACTCAAGTCAGGGAAAGACAAGCAAGTCTGGGGGTTTAAGTAGCTTTTTATTGTTCACTAAAGGCTACTTCCCGGAAACCAATATTGATGTTGTGTGTTTGGAGTCCTGGAGGTTTACACATCTCTCAGTAGTGCTCCTTGGGAAAATGGGGGAGTGCACAACAGCAGGTGGGTAGTGGGGAAGGAGACAGGCTGGTTTGCAGCCAGACCAGCAGACAGGCTGGTTTGCAGCCAGATCAGTTTTAGGAAGAGGAACTTGTGGATGTTGAGGATCTGAACATTGCTTCCCTTGAAAACACTGTTTTCAAGATACTCCTGTATCTGTTAAGTTTCTGTAAACCCCTAGTGATAAGCGCATCCAAGTGTGAAGCCTCTCGGCTTTAAGAACCAGACGGTTTCTTATGGAGCAGGAAGTCCAGAGGTGATTAGGTTACAGAAGTTGTCACCACCACCGCCTGTATGTGTGTATATATACACACGTGCCATAAAAGTCACCCATTCGGAACATGCAATTCAGGCTGGGCGCAGTGGCTTGTGCCTGTAATCCCAGTACTTTGGGAGGCCAAGGCAGGCAGATCTCTTGAGGCCAGGAGTTCGAGACCAGCCAGGGCAACATGGCGAAACCCTGTCTCTACTAAAAATACAAAAATTAGCCAGGCATTGTGGCACATGCCTGTAGTCGCAGGTACTTGTGTAGCTGAAGCACGAGGATTGCTTGAACACAGGAGGTGGGGGTTGCAGTGAGCCGGGATCACACCACTGCACTCCAGCCTGGGTGACAGAGTGAGATGCTGTCTCTTAAAAAAAAAAAAAGGCCGGGCGTTGTGGCTCACGCCTGTAATCCTAGCACCTTGGCAGGCCGAGGTGAGTGGATCACCTGAGGTCGAGAGTTTGAGACCAGCCTGACCAACATGGAGAAACCCCGTCTCTACTAAAAATACAAAATTAGTGTGGTGTGTTGGCACATGCCTGTAATCCCTGCTACTTAGGAGGTTGAGGCAGGAGAATCGCTTGAACCTAGGAGGCGGAGGTTGCCGTGAGCCGAGATCGCACCATTGCACTCCAGCCTGGGCAACAAGAGCAAAACTCTGTCTCAAAAAAAAAAGAATATGCAATTCAGCTGTTTTTGGTAAATTTGTAAAGCTGTATAACTATCACCACAATCCAGTTTTAGAATATTACCACCACCGCAAAAGATATCCATCTTGTACCTCTTTGCAGGCAGTCCTTGCTTCCACGCCTAGGCCCAGGCTACCACTAACCTGCTCTTTGTCTTTGTAGATTTGCGTTTCCTGAACATTTCAAATACATGCAGTCATATAGTATGTAGTCTTTTCTGTACCAGGCTTCCGTCACTTAGCATAACGTTTCTGCGCTTCCTCCAGGTGATAGCTCGTATCAGTCGTTCATTTGTTCTTATTGCTGAATAACATTCTATTGTATGGGTAAACCACATTTTGTTTATTCGTTAACCATGAATGGATAATTTCATTACCATTATTCATTAATGGATACTTGGATTGTTTCCAGTTTGGGCTATTATGAGTAGTGCTGTTATAGACATTTATGTTCAGGTCTTTGTGTGGACATGTTTTCATTTCTGCTCAGGAGTGGAATTACTGGGTTATTTAGTAACTCTGTTTAACTTTTTAAGAAACTGCCAGATTGTTTTCCAAAGTGGCTGCGCCATTTTCATAGATAGGGTCTCATGATGTTGTCCAGGCTGGAGTACAATGGCTATTCACAGGCGTGATCATAGAGCACTACAGTGTCAAACTCTAGGGCTCAAGCTGTTTTCCCGCTTCAGCCTCTTGAGTAGTTGGGACCACAGGTACATGCCACCGCCCCTGGCTGGGGTCCAGTATTTCTTTATCCTCACCAACGCTTATTGTTACACCATCCTGGTGGGTGTGCAGTGGTATCTCATTGTAGTTTTGATTTGCGTGTCTCTGATGACTAATGCTGTTGATCATCCTTTTATGTGCTTATTGGCCATTCCTGTATCTTTTTTGGTGAAATATATATTTGAATTGTTTGCCTATTTCTTAATCTTGTTATTTCATTGAGTTGTAAGAGTTCTTGATATGTCCTGGATAACACTCATCAGAATGTGATTTGCAAATATTTTCTCCCAGAAAATATCTTTATTTTTTTAGTCATGCCTTTTGAAGTATAAAAGTTTTTTTTTTTTTTTTTTGAGACTGAGTCTCACTCTTGTCACCCAGGTTGGAGCAGTGGCACAATCTCAGCTCACTGCAATCTCTGCCTCCCGGGTTCAAGCAATTCTCCTGCCTCAGCCTCCTGAGTAGCCGGGATTACATGCACATGCCACCATGCCCAGCTAATTTTTGTATTTTTAGTAGAGATGGGTTTTCGCCATGTTGGCCAGGCTGGTCTTGAACTCCTCAAGTGATCCACCCACCTTGGCCTCCCAAAGTGTTGAGATTACAGGTGTGAGCCACCGTGCCCACCCTAATATAAAAGTTTTTAATTTTGGAAATTCTGTTTATCAATTAGTCTTTTATGCATTGTGCTTTTGGTATTATATTTAAGAACTCTTTAACCCAGTATCATAAAGTTCTTCTTTCACGTTTTCTCCTAGAAGTTGCATACTTTTAACTCTTGCCTTTGAATCTATCATTAATTTTGATATCATTTTTGTGTATTACGTAAGGGGCCTAAATTTATCTTTTTGCATATTAATATCCAATTGTCCCAGTTCCATTTGTTGAAAAAAAGACCATTTTCCTCCATTGAATTAGGTAGCACTATGGTAAAAGTCATTTGATTATTAATATAAGGGTTTGTTTCTTCTGATCTATTGGTCTAAATGTCTATCCTACTGCTAGTGCCACAGTCTTCATTACTGTAGCTTTAAAGTTACTTTAGAAATTGGGAAGTGTTAAGTCCTCACCTTATTGTTCTTTTCCAAAATTGTTTTGGCTTGTGTGGGTCCTTTGCATACTGACAAGTTTTCAGATCACCTTGTCAATATCTGTACAAAAGCCTGCTGGGATTTGATAGACTCTGTGTTGACTCTACATGTCAATATGGTGAGAATTGCCATATTAATATTTAGTCTTCCAGTTTGTGTACAAAGAATGCTTCTCTGTTTATTCAGATTGTCTTTAATTTCTTTCAGCTTTTCAGTGCTTGTAGCTTTCAGTGTACAAGTCTACACTTCTGTTAAATTTATTCTTATGTATTTTTTTTGATGCTTTGTGAATGGAATTTTTTTCTTTTTTTTTTTTTTTTTTTTTGAGACAGGGTCTCGCTGTTACCCAGTCAGGAGTGCAGTGGCACGATCATGGCCTTTGGGCTCAAGCAGCCCTCCCATCTCAACCTCCTGAGTAGCTAGGACTACAGGTACATGTTACCACATCCAGCTAATTTTTAATTTAATTTAATTTATTTTTTGAGACAGAGTCTTCTGTTGCCCAGACTGGTATACAGTGGCATAATCACAGCTCACTGCAGCCTCGACTTCTGAGCTCAAGTGATCCTCTCACCTTAGCTTCTGGAGGAGCCGTGACTATAGGCATGCATCACCATGCCTGGCTAATTTTTTTTTATTTTTATGGAGGCAGGGTTTTGCCGTGTTGCCCAGGCTGGTCTTGAACTCCCAGGCCCAAACAATCCTCCTGCCTCAGCCTCCAAAAGTGCTGGGATTACAGGCATGAGCCACCATATCTGGCCTAAAAAGTATCTTATTTAGTGGAGATATTTGGAGATAGGATGCCACACTTTGTATGATTTCAGTCCTTTAAAGTTTTTTACCTTTTCTTTGGAAATAATTTCAGTCTCACAAGAAGTTGCAAAAATACTACAAATAGGCCGGGCATGGTGGCTCATGCCTGTAATCCCAGCCCTTTGGGAGGCCAGGGTAGTTGGATCGCTTCAGCCCAGGAGTTTGAGACCAGCCCAGGCAACATGGCAAAACCCTGCTCTATAAAAAATTAGCTGGGTATGGTGGTGTGCACCTGTAATTTGAGCTACCAGGGAGGCTGAGGTGGGAGGATCACCTGAGCCCAGGGGGATCAAGGCTGCAGTGAGCCGTGATTGTGCCACCGCACTCCAGCCTGGGCAACAGAGTGAGTCCCTGTCTGAAAACAAAAAACAAAAACTACAAATGTATATCTACATGTGAAAGAATGAAGTTGGACCCTTAAAATTAACTCAAAGTAGATCATAGATCTAAATGTAAGAGTTAAAATTATAAAATTCTTAGAAGAAAACATAAGATTATATATTTGTGACCTTGAGTTAGGCAGTAGTTTCTTAGGTGAGAACAAAAACACAAACAACAGAAGAAAGAACAAAAGTACAAACAACAGAAGAAAAAAATAGACACATTGAACTTCATGAAAATTTAAAACTTTTTTTTGTGATGCAAAGGATGCCATCAAGAACATAAAAAGACAAACCATAGAATGGGAGAAGATAATTGCAAATCATGTCTATAAAGGACTTATGTGCTGAATATACAAAGAACTCTCACAACTTGACAATATAAAAACAACCCAATGTAGAACATGGGCAAAGGAATTTGAATGGCTCTTTCTCCAAAACATCCAAATGGCCTATAAGCACATGAAAATGGCTCAGTATAATTATCATTAGGCGAATGCTAATCAAAACCACAAGATTCTATTTCACACCAACTAGGATGGCTAGAGCCAAAATGATGGGCAATAACAAGTGTTGGCCAGGATGTGGAGAAATTGGAGCCCTCATACATGGCTGGTGGGATTGTAAAATGGTGTAGCCATTTTGGAAAACAATTTGGCAGTTACTCAAAAAAATATATAGAGTTACCATATGATCCAGCAATTCCACTCCTAGGTATATACTCAAATACTAACATATGTTCACATAATTACTTGTACATACATTTTCAGAGTAGCGTTATTCGTAACCCCAGAAGTGAAAATGACCCGGTGTCCGTCCCTCCCTCCCTCCCTCCCTTCCTTCCTTCCTTCCTTCCTTCTTTCTCTCTCTCTCTCTCTCTGTCCCTCCCTCCCTCCCTCCCTCCCTTCCTTCCTTCCTTTTTCTTTTCCTTCCTTCCTTCCTTCCTTCCTTCCTTCGTTCCTCCCTCCCTTCCTTCGTTCCTCCCTCCCTCCCTCCCTCTTTCCTTCTTTCCTTTCTTTTCTTTCTTTCTTCCGCACGGTCTCCCTCTGTTGCCCAGGCTGGAGTGAAGCGGCATGGTCTTGGCTCGCTGTAGACTCCCTGCCTCGGGCTCCCGTGATTCTCCTGCCTCGGGCTCCCGTGATTCTCCTGCCTCGGCCTGCCGGGTGGCTGGGATTGCGGGCGCGCGCCACCATGCCTGGCTGGTTTTGGTATTTTTGGTGGAGGCGGGGTTTCGCCACGTTGGCCAGGCTGGTCTCCAACTCCTGGCCTCGAGTGGTCTACCCGCCTCGGCCTCCCGAGGTGCTGGGACTGCAGATGGAGTCTCGCTCACTCGGTGCTCGGTGTTGCCCCGGCTGGAGTGCGGTGGCGTGGTCTCGGCTCGCTGCAGCCTCCACCTCCCAGCCGCCTGCATTGGCCTTCCAGGGTGCTAGGATTGCAGCCTCTGCCCGGCCGCCCCGTCTGGGAAGTGAGGAGCGTCTCTGCCCGCCCGCCCCGTCTGGGAAGTGAGGAGCGCATCTGCCCGGCTGCCCATTGTCTGGGATGTGAGGAGCGCCTCTGCCCGGCTGCCCATTGTCTGGGATGTGAGGAGCGCCTCTGCCCAGCCGCCCCGTCTGGGATGTGAGGAGCGCCTCTGCCCAGCTGCCCCGTCTGGGATGTGGGGAGCGCCTCTGCCCGGCCGCCCCGTCTGGGAGGTCTACCACGGAGGCCAGATGCAGTGTGGGGGCTGGACGCGGTGGCTCATGCCTGTAGTCCCAGCACTCTGGGAGGCCGAGGCAGGTTGATCACTTGAGGCTAGGAGTTCGAGACCAGCTTGGCCAACATGGCGAAACATATGAAAAATACAACAAACCAACCAACCAACCAACCCAGCAACAAAACAGGTCTACCCTGGAGTCATACACTAATTTTTTCTATTTTCCTCCCTTTCTGATCCTTTATCCCACTTTCTTTTTCTTCCTCTTCCTTCTCCTTCTTCTTTGTCAAAGACAGAGGATTGAGTTATTATCATTGATCCATACAAAGTCTCTCTCTCATTTATTTTCTTTCATTCCTACCCCCATTTCTATTCCCGGTCTTCCCATGTGCAACCTTCCTAATATGTTTGATATGCATCTTTTTGTTTGTATGTATTTTTAGAAAATGTTTATTGTTTTGTGTGCAAAAAAAGAAAAAAATTAATAAAAAAAAGAAAAAAATACAAAAAAAAAAAAAAAAAAGAAAATGACCCGATGTCTATCAACTGATAATTGGCTAAACAGAATGCGATATAGACCCACAATGGTATATTATTCTGTCATAGAAAGGAATGAAGTACTGATACAGACTACAACATGGATGAACCCTGAAACACACATGAATGAAAGAAACCAGACCCAAAAGAGCACATATTGCTTCATCCCATTTATATGAAATGTTCAGAGTAAGCAAATCTACAGAGACAGAAAATAGATTAGTGTTTGCCGAGGGCTGGGGATGCTGTGAACAGGAAATGGAAAGTGATTGCTAGGGGTACAGAGTTTATTTTGGGGATGATAAAAATTTTCTAAGCTTAGGTTGTAGTGATGGTGAATTACACACTTTTAAAGGGTAAATTTCATTCATTCACGTTTGATGTGATGGTGTGTTTGGATTAACATCTGTCGTTTCTGCTGTTTTCTGTATGTCTCACATCTTTTTTCCTCCTTTTATTCTCCCTTTATTGCCGTCTTTCTGATAAGCAGATATTTTCTAGTGTCTCATTTTTATTTTGTTGGGTTTTAAAAAACACTTTTTTTTTTTAAGTGGGTCTCTAGGGATTACAGCATGCATTTAAATTTATCACAGTCTACTTCAGATTAATATTAAAACAGTTCTAGTTAAATATAGACATTTTGCTCTAATATAGTTTCATTTTCTTTTCCTTCTTTTGTGTTATTATTGTCACATGTTACAAGCCCCACAGTATGGTTTTATAATTATTTTATGATATCTTACAACTTTTAAATCAGTCGAGAAGAAAAGAAAAAATGTATTTATGCCATCTTTTATATTTGCCCATGTATTTACCTTTTCTCATGTTCTTTCTTTCTTATTGTAAATTGGAGTTATATGGCCTCTTTTCCTTTCAGCCTAAAGGATTTATGTAATATTTCTTACAGATCAAATCTTCTAGCAGTGAATTCTCTCAGTCTTTGTCTGGGAATGCCTTTATTTTGCCTTGATTGATTGATTTTGATGCAGGGTCTTGCTCTGTAGCACAGGCTGGAGTGCACTGAACTGCAACCTCAACCTACTGCGTTCAAGCGATCCCACACCTCAGCCTTCTGAGTAGCTGGGACTATAGGTGCTCGCCACCACACTCAGCTGATTTTTAAATTTTTTGTAGAGATGAGGTTTTGCCATATTGCTCAGGCTGGTCTTGAACTCCTGGACCCTAGCAATCCTCCCACCTTGACCTCCTAAAGTGCTGGGATTACAGGCATGAGCCACTGCACCCAGCCAATTAAAAAAAAAAAATTTTTTTTGTTTTGAGACAGAGTCTTGCTCTGTCGCCCAGGCTGGAGTGCAGTGGTGTGACCTTGGCTCAATGCAACCTCCACCTCCTGGGTTCAAGTGATCCTCCCGCCTCATCCTCCTGAGTAGCTGGGCTTACAGGCACCCGCCACCACGCTTGGCTAATTTTTATATTTTTAGTAGAGATGGGATTTCACCATCTTGGCCAGGGTGATCTTGAACTCCTGACCTCAAGTGATTCACCCGCTTCGGCTTCCCAGAGTGCTGGAATTACAGGTGTGAGCCACTGTGCCCAACCCTTTTTTTTTTTTTTTTTTTAGTTTTTAATTTTTCTTTAGAGATGGGGATCTCACTGTGTTGCCCAGGCTGGTCTCAAACTCCTGGCCTGAAGTTATCTTCCTGCCTGGGCCTCTCAAAGTGCTGGGATTACAGGCATGAGTTACTGTGCCCTTCTCCACCTTGATTTTTGAAGGACAGTTTTGCTGGCTATAGAATTCTTATTTGACAATTTTTTTTTCTTCGGCATTTTGAAAATGCTATCCTCATGTCTTCTGGCCTCCATTGTTTGTGGTGGGAAATGAGCTGTCATTTGTACTGATGCTCCCTGTGTGTAGACTTTTTCTTTTCCTACTTTGAAGCTTTTCTCCTTGTCTTTGTCTTTCAACAATTTGACTATGTTTAAAAACAAAACAGCCGGGCGCAGTGGCTCACGCTTGTAATCCCAGCACTTTGGGAGGCTGAGGTGGGCGGATCACGAGGTCAGGAGATCGAGACCACGGTGAAACCCCGTCTCTACTAAAAATACAAAAAATTAGCCGGGCGTGGTGGCGGGCGCCTGTAGTCCCAGCTACTCGGAGAGGCTGAGGCAGGAGAATGGCGTGAACCCGGGAGGCGGAGCTTGCAGTGAGCCGAGATTGCGCCACTGCACTCCTGCCTGGGAGACAGAGCAAGACTACGTCTCAAAAAAAAAAATAAAAAAAATAAAAATAAAATAAAAACAAAACAACACGGCCGGGCGTGGTGGCTCATGCTTGTAATCCCAGCACTTTGGGAGGCTGAGGCAGGTGGATGACGAGGTCAGAAGATCGAGACCACGGTGAAACCCCGTCTCTACTAAAAATACAAAAAAAATTAGCCGGGCATGGTGGCGGGCGCCTGTAGTACCAGCTACTTGGAGAGGCTGAGGCAGGAGAATGGCATGGACCCGGGAGGCGGAGCTTGCAGTGAGCCGAGATTGCGCCACTGCACTCCAGCCTGGGTGAAAGAGCGAGACTCTGTCTCAAAAAAAAAAACAAAACACAAAAACCAATTTGACTACGTTGTGTCCAGTGTGGCTCTCTTTTTATTTATTGTATATGGAGTTTCTTGGCCTTCTTGGATGTGTAAACTAATGCGTTCCATCAGATTTGGGATGTTTTGGGCTATTACTTGTTCAGATTTTTTTTTCTGGCACTTTGTCTCTCCTCTCATAGGACTCCCATTATGATTGTCTTGATGCCTTTGATGATGTCCCTCATGTCTCTGAAGGCCTGTTTATTCGTATTCAGTCTTTCTTACAGATTATATAAATTCTGTACAGAGTATATACTTTTTTTGATCTATCTTTAAGCCCACTGGTTCTTCTCAAATCTGCTGTTGAGCCCCTCTAGTGAATTTTTCATTTTAGTTATCAGAATTTCCATTGCTTTTTTTCTAATTTCTATTTATTATTTCTACTTTCCTTTAATTCTTTAAACGTTATTTTATTTAGTCTTTGAACATACTTATAATAGCTGTTTGAGATGTAACTTGTAAGCTCTCTAGAAGGCAATTTCTATTAACTGATTCTTTTCCTGAGTATGGGTCACATTTTATTGTTTGTGTGTCTCACAATTTTTCTTTTATTCTTTTTTTTTTTTTTTGAGACAGGGTCTCACTCCGTTGCCCAGGCTGGAGTGCAGTGGCACGATTTTGGCTCACTGCAACCTCCATCTCCAGAGTTCAAGCAATTCTCCTGCCTCAGCCTCCCGAGTAGCTGGGATTACAGGCCTGCGCCACCACGCCCGGCTAATTTTTGTATTTTTACTAGAGATGGGTTTTCCCCATGTTGGCCAGGCTGGTCTCAAACTCCTGACCTCAGCTGATCTGCCCGCCTCGGCCTCCCAAAGTACTGGGGTTACAGGAGTGAGCCCCCGTGCTTGGCCATGAGCCACTGCAGCTGGCTTTTTTTTTTTTTTTTTTTTTTTTTGAGATAGGGTTCCACTCTGTTGCCCAGGCCAGAGTGCAGTGGCAGGATCATGGCTCTTCTCAGCCTTGACTTCGTGGGCTCAAATGATTCTCTTGCCTCAGCCTCCCGAGTTGCTGGGACTGTAGGCACACAACACCATGCCCAGCTTTGTGTGTTTGGCGGGGGTATGCACACACATGCATACATGTAGGGATGGGGACTTCCTGTCTTGTCCAGGCTGGTCTCAAACTCCTGGGCTCAAGCGATTTTCTTGCCTTGGCCTTGCAGAGTGTTGGGATTACAGGCGTGAGCCACCTCACCCAGCCTCAGTTTGTTTGGTTGTTGAACACTGAACATTTTAGATCATACACTGTAGCAACTGTGGATTCTGATTTCTACCTTCCAGGCCACGTTTGCTGTTGCCATTTTTCTCGTTTTGTTTTGTTTGCTGAGTATCCTGGGCTAATTCTTTGGAGTTTGTCTCGTTGTGATGTAGAGACTCTCTCTTCTCTCTTTTAAAAAAATTCTTTTAATTTTAAGCATAACTTACTAGGGGTTGCCTTTGGTTCAGCGTGGTTTAGTGGTCAGATTAAAGGTTGTGCTGAAACACCTTGAGCCAATAAAGCTTCCATCCTTTGCCAATGGATCTATGTCTGTGGGTTGGGGAATATTTTCAAAGTTCAAACAGTTTCTTCCTTTTTTTTTTTCCAAGCAGTTCCTGAGTCGGCCCCAGCCATTACTTTCTGCCTGGCCATCTGGTGTCTCCCTTGCACACTCTCAAGGCCTCATGTTGGGCTGGGGATGTGTGGACAGCAAGGGCCCCCTCTAGTCTCTCTGGAGCTTGTGTGCAACCTTGTGTATATGCACATTGTTGCAGACCAGCAGGGCTGCATGGGACCTTACCAAGGCCTTGTGTGGCTATCTCATTCCCTGGATCTTCCTGCTAAATTTCTGGCTGGTCTACAGGCCTGCTGCTGACTCCAGCCAGATCGTAACCACAGTCTAGCTGTGATGTTGGTCTTCCCCATTTGTTTGGCACTAGGCCCCCCCTCCAGCCACAAAGTTTTCATGGCTTTCTCTGCCTTGGTCAAACTGATAGAGCTGGTGCGTGTGATGGGAGGAACCCCAAATTAAATGCCACATGTTCCCACTGTTCTTACTTGAAGTTCAGCGTTTATTTACTTAGTTTTTGAGTAACTGCTTCTTGGGTAGTTATATGCCTTTGGTTGATTTCTAGAATCCTCAAATGGTTGTGTTTGGCAATTCTGTCTACTTTCATTGTTGATTTTGGTGGGGAATACTTTTCTGAGCTCCTCCTCACTTCCCCATTCCAGAAGTCTGGTTAGCAGTTTTGACTTTTGATTTTCTCTTTAATTTAAGACATACCCAGAAGTCCTTCCAAATTTCCAAACTTTAAATATGTAGCTCTAGCTACATATTTCAGTCAATTTGGAACCTTTTTGAGTTGTTTGGTTTGGTTTTTGTTTTTTAATTTTACTTTTTAGTACGAACAATTGCAAACATATAAGAAGTGGAGTTTATATTATCCAGGTGTGACTAAGCTTATTTCGTTTATATTCTGACTTTGCCCACTCCTCAGCCCATTGTTTTGAGGCAAGTACCATATATCATATTTCCCTTCACCCATAAATATTTCAGTAAATAGTTCTAAAGGGAGAAGAGGCTGAATGCAGTAGTTCATACCTGTAATTTCAACACTTTGGGAGGTGGAGACAGGATGGAGTTTGAGACTAGCCTGGGTAACATGGCGAGACCCCATCTCTACAGAAAATTTTTTAAAAAATTAGGCATGGTGGTGCATGCCTGTGGTCTGAGGCTAAAGCAGGAGGATTGCTTGAGCCCGGGAGGTCAAGACTGCAGTGAGCCATGTTTGTGACACTGTACTCCAGCCTGGGTGGTAGAGCAAGATCCTGTCTCAAAAAAATAAGATAAAAGGAGAAAATTTCTCTTTAAAAACACAACAGTGATACAATTATCACAGCTTAAGCATTTAATAGTAATTTCTGTCTTTCTTTTCGTTTGTTTGTTTTGAGACAGAGTCTCACTCTTGTCATCCAGGCTGGAGTGCAGTGGCCCGATCTCAGCTCACTGCAACCTCCGCCTCCCAGGTTCAAGCTATTCTCCTGCCTCAGCCTCCCAAGTAGCTAGGATTACAGGCATGTGCCACCACCACGCCTGGCTAATTTTTGTATTTTTAGTAGAGACAGGGTTTCGTCATGTTGGCCAGGTTGGTCTTGAACTCTAGACCTCAAGTGATCCACCTGCCTCAGCCTCCCAAAGTGCTGGGACTACAGTTGTGAGCTACCGTGCCCGACCAGCATTTAATAGTAATTTCTTAATATCATAAAATAGACTCAGGGAACCTTGAAAAGTAAGATGCCCAGTCAAGTGAAATCAGATTCTCTGAGAGTGAGGCCTGGACATCAGCATATATTAGACTCCCTCGGTAATTGTGACATGCAGCTGAGGTTGAGAACCATTGAGTTTGATAGAATTCTCTTTACCCTTTTCCAGAATTGTTCATTTCTCGTGTAAATGCATTAGCATGAATGTATTGTGATAGAAAGTTATCTCTTTTGGGGAATTCAAGAAAATCTCTTTCCTAATATAGGATCAATTTTTATGGCCATCCCATGGATAGTTTATAAAGAATTAATCTCATCTGTTTTCTGGCAAAGAGTTTTATATAAACTTTTAAAATCAAATTTGCTAGTTCGTATTATTCAGATTCTCTCTAGCCATAATTTTGGTGAATTTTATCTGCTACTGTCCTGAAAAGAAGTATGTTTGCTTCCCACAGGGATTATGATTTTATCAGTTCTTTTTATATTTATATATATATATATATTTTTTTTTTGAGAAGGAGTCTCGCTCTGTCGGCAGGCTGGAGTGCAGTGGTGCAATCTTGGCTCACTGTGACCTCCGACTCCCTGCTTCAAGCGATTCTCCTGCCTCGGCCTCCTGAGTAGTTGGGATTACAGGTCCGCGCCGCCACGCCTGGCTAATTTTTGTATTTTTAGTTAAGATGGAGGTTTCACCATGTTGGCCGGGATGGTCTCAATCTCCTAACCTCGTGATCTGCCCGCGTCGTTCTCCCAAAGTGCTGGGATTACAGGCGTGAGCCACTGCGCCGGGCCTGGTTTTTGTTTTAAACTTCTAGATTCACATTTTCTTTGTAACTTTTTGTCATGAAATGTTGAGGAAAAGAATAGCAGACTGTCTTCTACCCACCTCCCCGCCCCCACCCCTAGTTCCTGCATTCTAGAATCCTTAATTGTATCTGGAATTTTTCTGATGTCAGTATTGTCAAATGGTGTTGGGTGACATTAAATTCCACATCAGCCCTCCTGAAACATGCCCCTGTCTCTGCAGGTTCATGTCTGGGACCCAGCGTTCTGTGTTTGGGCATTGCCACCTCCTGCCCACCTCAGAAGCACCTGCCACCTTCCTGATCTTTGTGTGCAGTGGGCACTTGGGGGAAATGTGTATGTTAGAATCGGCAGTCTGTGATCTGTCACATTATTTTGCATGGCCAAAGTGTGTTCCGGGCTTAGTTCTCCACCCCCTCTGCCAGTACCATTTGGTTAGACACAGACAGAATCCCCCCGCTCCTCTGCCGTGTGATCCACGGCTTACTGTTTTTTTCTGAAATAAGTGCTAATTGGTTTTTAATTCCACTTGGATTTTAATGCTGCCCACTGCAGCCTTGGTCCAGAAACACTGATGTGTTTGAAGAAATGTTCCTCAGGAGGAGGAATCGCCACTGCAGGGAGCTGGCAGGCTCCGTCCTTCCCAGCTCGCCACAGTGGCCTCGGGCCCCTGCCAGCCACACGTGTTCCCTTGCCTCGGGCTCAGCGAGGGATGCTTTGCAGTGACTTGCTCATGATGGCAAGGACAGGTTTGGACAGAGCTCCCTTTCCTCCATATGTTGGAGAGCTACTGGGCCTCGGTTCATGGAAGCTGGAGGAATGTTACGAGACCAGCGTGGAGTGGTGGGTCTCAGAGTCCTGATCTGGGATCCAGGAGCATTCCTGTGGCTTCTGGATGACTCCTGCCATGCCCACCTCCCTCTGCACCGTCCATCTGGAGCAGGCTCTGTTCTGTAGTCTGTTATGGGAGAGGCTGGATCCTGTCCTGCCAGCCATCTGGGATGGGGACGTGATTTTGATCTGCCTCCACCCTCCTCCCCAGTGTTTTCTTCTGTCTAGAACAATGTTCAGAACTGTCCCACTCCAGGGCTACCTCCAAAGGCCCACACTCATTCATGCCCACTTATTCTCAGCGTCTGCCCAGGCACTGGGGGAGGGGAAAGACAGATGTCAGTCCGGCAGGTGGAAAACAGGAGTGCGTGGAGGCGTGGGGGTGGAGCACCTCCTGCAAGGGCAGAACAACAGTGAAGCGGTTGGGAACATAGACTTCTGGGGTGGACAGGCCCAGTTTCCACTGCTGGCTGGGGAATTCAGTGCAGGTGACCTCACCTGTCTGGACCTCAGTTTCATTAGGACTGCCATCACAAAGTACCACACACCGGTAGCCTAAACAACAGAAACTTATTATCTCAGAGTTTAGGGGGCCAGAAGTCTGAGATCAAGGTCTGGGCTGGGGCTGGGTTGGTTCCTTCTGAGGTCTATCAAGAAGACTTTGTCCTGTACCCCTCCCTCAGCTGCTGGTGGTTTGTGGGCATTGTTGGCATTCCATGGCCTCTGCTGCAGCACCCTGATCTCTGCCCTCATCTTCATGTAGCGTTCTCCCTGTGTGTGTCCATGTGGAAGTTGTTTCCCCTTCTTTTTTTTTTTTTTTTTTTTTTTTTGAGATAGAGTCTTGTTCTGTCGCCCAGGCTGGAGTGTAGTGGTGTGATCTCGGCTCACTGCAATCTCTGCCTCCCCGGGTTCAAGCAGTTCTCCTGCCTCAGCCTCCCGAGTAGCTGGGATTACAGGCACCCACCACCATGCCCGACTAATTTTTGTATTTTTAGTAGAGACGGGGTTTCACCATGTTGGCCAGGCTGGTCTTGAACTCTTGACCTCGTGATCCACCTGCCTCGTGCTCCCAAAGTGCTGGGATTACAGGCGTGAGTCACCACACCCAGCCGGAAATTTCCCCTTCTTATAAGGACACTAGTCATACTGGATTAGGGGCTCACCCTACTTGATCCCAACTTTACTTCTGCAACAGTCCTATCTCCAAATGAGGCCACATTCCGAAACACCAAAGGTTAGGACTTCGACACGTGAATTTTAGGAGGACACAGTTCAACTCATAATGGAAAAAATAGCAATGATAATTACCCATGTACTAGGTTGTTAAACTTTAAAAAAAAAAAGTTATTTATTTAGAGACCAGGTTATGCGACTGGCTAATTTTTGTATTTTTGGTAGAGATGGGGTTTCGCCATGTTGCCAAGGCTGGTCTCAAACTCCTGAGCTAAAGCAATCCACCTGCCTCAGCCTCCCAAAGTGTTGGGATTACAGGAGTGAGCCCTGGTGCCCAGCCACTTACGTTATTGATTCATACAAGTAAAGCCCTTAGCTCAGTTCCTGTCACATAGTAAGTGCTCAGTAAATGTTAGTCTCATTAACGGGTTCTGATGGCCTCATCTCTTTCTTTTTTTTTTTTTTTTGTTCTTTTTTTGAGACAGAGTCTAGCTTTGTCTCCAGGCTAGGGCGCAGTGGCGCGATCTCAGCTCATTGCAACCTCCATCTCCCGGCTTCAAGCGATTCTCCTGCCTCAGCCTCCTGAGTAGCGGGGATTACAGGCACGCGCTGCCACGCCCAGCTAATTTTTGTAGTTTTAGTAGAGACAAGGTTTCACCATACTGGCCAGGATGGTCTCGATTTCCTGACCTCAAGTGATCGGACCACCTCGGCCTCCCAAAGTGCTGGGATTACAGGCGTGAACCACCGCGCCCGGCCAGCCTCATCTCTTAATGGGACAACTGCAGTCCTAATTAGCTCACTGCTTCTATTCTTGCCTCCTCTATTCTATTTGTGGTTTTCATTCCAAAGCCAGAAATGAAATCATGTGATATACCCCACGTGCAAAGCCTTCAGTGGTTTCCCATTTCTAGCATTCAGGGTCTTTGAGTCTCAGGTAAAAGAAAACCAAACCCAAACTGTCTGAAGGAAATGGAGATAACATGATCGAAGTCCACGGGTAACCTGCAGCTTGAGCCAGAGCTCAAATAATGTTATTACCAATGCTGGGTTTTTCTCCTTGATCTCCCAAGTTGGTTCCAGTCTCAAATTGGTTGTCCTCTGATGGTTATGATTGCAACAACTCTAGCCTGACATCAGGTCCAGTGGAAAAAGAGAGAGTGAGTTTTTTTTTCTTGTGGAAACTTCTGCAGAAGTTCTGAAACTCACTGTGAGCTGGCTTGGGTCATGTGTCCAGCTGTTAACCATTGCTATGACCACGGAGGGGGAAGGTGGTCGATTGGCTTAGTTAGACCTGGGTCAGGTGTGGAACCCCACTGACACATCATGTCCTGAAAGTAGGGATCATTTGGACTGCAAATGAAAATAGGGTTCTTTTTAGGAACAGAGACAATGGCTGCTAGTGGGGAACAAATCGGTTACTCTCTAATATGCTCCAGTGCTTAAAATAACTTTCCAAAATCCTGACCAGGAATGGTGGCACATGCCTGTAGTTTCAGCTACTAGGGAGGCTGTGGTGAGAGGATCACTTGAGCCTAGGAGTTCAAGGCTGCAGTAAGCCATGATCATGCCACTGCACTCCAGCCTGGGCAATAAGGAGAGACCCCATCTCTGTTAAAAACAAAAAAAGAAAAGAAAAAACCCTTATGGGCCAGGTGTGGTGGCTCACGTCTGTAATCCCAGCGCTTTGGGAGGCCAAGGCGGGCAGATCACCTGAGGTCAGGAATTTGAGACCAGCCTGGCCAACGTGATGAAACCCTGTCTTTACTAAGAATACAGAAATTAGGTGGGCATGGTGGCAGATGCCTGTAATCCCAGCTACTTGGGAGGCTGAGGCATGAGAATTGCTTCAACCCGGGAGGTGGAGGTTGCAGTGAGCTGAGATCGTGCCACTGCACTCCAGCCTGGGCGTCAGAGTTAGACTGTGTCTAAAAAATAATAATAATACAAATAAATAAAAAACAAAACCAAAAATCCTTATCGTGGCTTATAAGGTCCCCCGTGATGCAGCCGTGCTGGCCTTGCTTACTTCTCACCAGCCAGTCTTTCAGATTCATTTCTCAAATATGCCACACTTTCCTCTGGCCTTTGTGTGTGCCCTTCCCTATGCCTGAAATGCTTTTCCTGACTGCTTGTCTTCTAGCCTTCTCCTTCTTATCCCTCAGATCTTAGCCTAAATGTCAAGTCCTCAAAGAGGCCCTTCTGGACTGTCCTGAATGTAAACTAGGCCGCTTGTTATTCCTGCCTGGCAAAGCTTCATAGCAGTTATCATAATATTGAATTATACGTTATGTTTGTCTTTACATGTTTAATGCCCGTCTTCCTCACTGGGCTGGCTGTGAGTCCCAGGAGGTCAAGCCCGGACCTGTTATTTATTTTTTTTTGCTTTGCGTTGCATCCCCAGTACATACTAGGTGTGCAAAACAAAACAAAAAACCTTTATTAAATGAATGTGGTTGAAATAGAATTGTTACTCATTTAAAATTTTGGTTAGTTTGTCATTGGACTAGAGCAGGGAACAAAGTCTGGCCAGAAGTTTTTAAAACCCTGGCGGTGAAATTTCAGAGTGAAAATGTTACTCGTAAGTTAAATGAATCCATACTGCAGCCATATTTTTCCAGGCTGGTTGGTATTAGTGATGCCCAAAGTGACTTTCCTTTTGGAGTCTTGGGGCCAGTGGAGATGGTGTATCTCCCAACAGTAAAAACTTCACCACGTTAAGTGGAGTACTATGATTAACACACATTTTTAATTAGCCTCTTAGTCATCTCCTATCTGAAGAGGCCAGGACAGGCATTTTAATACTTGGTTATTGGACTACCTCTAAGGAACTCTACCATGCTGCAGATACCGTTCTGAATCTCTGCAGTTTGTCAAAGTTCCTGCAGCTGGAAGCCGTTTTCCAGGCCGCTCTCTTCTCACTAAAGCCACAGTTCTTTCTTCTTACTAAAGCCATCTGTTCAGCCTTTGTGCAGAGGGAAGAGGTTCCTGAACTGGCACGACTGCAAAGGCAGTCGAACCCTCCTCTCCTGCAGGATGTGGAGGGCATGGAGGCTGTGCCGTGGATGGGCAGTGCATCTCAGAAGAGTTAGCTTCAGCAGTCATTGGGTAAAGCAAACATGCTAGAGAGTCACAACTACCTTCATGTTCTAAAGATGTTGGGTATTAGTCAGGTATAGATTTGGCTGCTGTAACAGACCCAGGATAGTAGTGGCTTAAATGCAAGGGCAGTTTATTTCCCTCCTGTGAAACAGTTTGAGAGTGAGCAGCCCAGGCCCCTGCCATCTTGTTGCTCCCTGTTCCTCGGGCGTTGCTTTCGTCTGCATGGTCCAGAATGATTCTCCATTATTGCCATGTGTGCAGCCTGGCCCGTGGTGGGGAGGATGTAAGAGGAGGGGTTATACCTCCTCTTTTTCAGGCAGTTGTTTTTTTTTTTTTTGAGATATAATTTATATGTGTTAAAATTTGCCCTTTTTTAAAATTTTTTCCTCCCCCACCTCCCCCGCTTTTTTTGTTGTTGTTTGTTTGTTTGTTTTTGGAGAATGGGGTCTCACTCTGTTGCCCAGGCAGGTCTCAATCTCCTAGGTTCAAGTGATCCTCCTATCTCTGCCTCCCTAAGTGCTCGGAGTACAGGCGTGAGCCACTGCACCTGGCATATTTGCCCTTTTAAAACATTTGATGGTTTTCAGTGTATTTTCCAGGCTCTTTAACCATCATAACAATCTATTTGCAGAACATTTTTACCACCTCAAAAAGAAACCCTGAGCCCATTCCTCCTTCCCTGATTCTGCCCTGTGATTTCCCCGTCCCTTCAGCCCCTGGCACCACTAATCTTTCTGTCGCTATGGATTTGCCTGTTCTGGACATTTCATGTAATTGGAATAATGCAGTGTTCATTTCTGTCTGGCTTCTTTCATTGACTGTCATGTTTTTTGTTTTTTGGGTTTTTTTTTTTTTGCAGAGACAGAGTCTTGCTCTGTCGCCCAGGCTGGAGTACAGTGGCACAATCTCAGCTCACTGCAACTCCGCTTCCTGGGTTCAAGCAGTTCTTCTGCCTCAGCCTCCCGAGTACCTGGGATTACAGGCATGTGCCACCATGCCTAGCTAATTTCTTTTGTGTTTTATTAGAGACGGGGTTTCACTGTGTTGCCCAGGCTGGTCTCGAACTCCTGAGCTCAGGCAATCCGCCCACCTCAGCCTCCCAAACTGCTGGGATTACAGGCGTGAGCCATCACGCCTGGCCTGAGTGTCATGTTTTTAAGGTTCACCCATGTTGTGCACGAATCAGTACTTCATTCCTTTTTGGGTTGGATAATATTCTATTGTACAGATAGACCACATTTTGCTTATCCAGGCATCAGCTGATGGACCTTTGGGTTGTTTCCATGTTTTAGCTATTATGAATAATGCTATAAACATTCATATATAAGTTTTTGTGTAAAGATATTTTTCAGTTCTCTTGGATATCTACATACTTAAGAGTGGTGTTACTAAGTCACGTGGTAACTATGTTTAGCTTTTTTAGGAATAAGGCAGAGATACCTAGTGTGTGTGTGTGGTCATGGACCCTTTGACATCTTTTTCTCACAGTTGTGTTTTTAAGTTCATAAAATGTAGGATGACAAAGGAAACTAATTGTCTTAAAATGTAGTTTTTGAAATACGAAGATAAATTTGTGATATAGTGTGGCAAAATCCATTGGCGGATCTAACTACCATAATTCCAAAGTAACAAAGGGCATAAGTGCTATTTTGAGACGTTTGTAAGAACTGTGGGCTGGGTGTGGTGGCTCATGCCTGTAATCCCTGTGCTTTGAGAGGCCAAGGTGGGAGGATCACTTGAGGCTAGGAATTTGAGACCAGCTTGGGCAGCATAGTGAAACCCCATCTCTACAAAAAATTTAAAAACTTAGCTGGGCATGGTGGTGTGCACCTGTAGTCCCAGCTACTTGGGAGACTGAGGCAAGAGGATCCCTTGAGCCCAGGATATTGAGGCTGCAGTGAGCTATGATTGTGCCACTGCACTCCAGCCCGAGCAACAGAGTGAGACCCTGCCTCAACAAAATAAACCAACAAAACTGCAATGTGATAATAATACCTGTGGTTTCTGTTGGTGACAAATTTGTAAGCATGAAAACTATAGTTTGCCTATATTCCTAGTTGAAGAAAATGCTGAATTTCTGTTAGAGATTAGTGAAAATAAAGAGGTAATTCTGCCCCCTTCCCCCCAAATTAGTGGAGCTCCTGAATTCTATCCTGCTTCAAAGAGCATGACCCAGAAGTTGCACACATTTCCTTCACTCCTTCCCTGTGATCCTGATTAGTTACATGGCGACAGCTAGCTGCAAGGGAGGCTGGGAAATGTAGTCCTCATTCAAGTCAATCAGGTGCCTGACTAAAATGTAGGGGTTCCGTTATTAAAGGAAAGGGGGGAGAATAGGTATTGGGGGACAAGAAGTCAATACTGTACTGCACTACACACTGTGCAGCCACTTTCTCACCCAGGTCAGAACATGTGTTCTTCTGATAAGCACCTGCCAGAGGAGTTAGTTTGGCTTTGGGGACCATGGTGTATGAAAAAAAAGTGCATCTTTTTTTTTTTTTTTTTTTGAGTTAGAGTATTGCTCTGTCACCCAGGCTGGAGTGCAGTGGCGAGATCTCAGCTCACTGCAACCTCCGCTTCCCGGGTTCAAGCAATTCTCCTGCCTCAGTCTCCCAAGTAGCTGGGGTTACAGGCATCTGCCACCATGCCCAGCTGATTTTTTGTATTAGTAGAGACGGGGTTTCACCATATTGGCCAGGCTGGTCTCGAACTCCCGACCTCAGGTGATCCACCCACCTCGGCCTCCCAAAGTGCTGGGATTACAGGCGTGAGCCACCGTGCCTGGCCAAAAAAAAAAGGAGGGGGGGCATCTTGAAGCACTAGAATGCCTCTCAGAGTGGTGAGCTGCTCGCATGACGAAGAACCGAGCCTGCCTGAGGGAGTAGCATATGCCTGTCCCCCATCCCACACTCACCCCAGAGCAAATGCTCAGGAAGTGGAATGCTGGGTATCTGTTCTGCTTAAATTATTTGTCCTTCAGTGAGGGGTAAGGGGATCCTAGTTGAATTTATGAGAGGTAAATATTTGATACAACCTCTCTGTGCCTTTTTACTGTGCAGTAAGATGCGTGGTTTGGCTTCTCAGATGACTGGATGGTGATGCTATATTGGAACTCTTGATTCTATGTGTCAGAATCCACCCTCGATCACCTAAGGCAGAAGAGGGATTGATGTGTTGGCCTGGAGTCCCAGGAAGATCAGCAACAGAAAGTGGGCAGCTCAGGCCTCCGGCAGCAAATTAACAGGACATGGGCAGCCCAGAGGCAAAGTGACTTCCCCATTGTCCTGGTTTTAGAGGCTGAAGGGTCATGATGCTGATCTAACATTGGTAACAGCTGGACTTTATTGAGCATTTCCTGGGTGCCTGGCAGTATTCGTTTTCAACAACCTTATGAGATGGGTCCTGCCACACCCCACTTTCCTGATGTGTAGGGACTCATCGACCTCCTCAAGATCATATAGTTACTTATTTGTAGCCGGGCATGATGGCTTGCACCTGTAATGCCAACACTTTGGGAGGCCGAGGCAGGAGGATTGCTTGAGCCAGGAGTTCAAGGTCAGCCTAGGCAACATGGTGAGATCCCATCTCTACAAAAAAAATTAACCAGGTGCAATGGTATGTGCCTATAGTCCCAGCTACTCAGGAGGCTGAGATGGGAGGATCACTTGAGCCTGGGAGGTTGAGGCTGCAACAGCAAGTCATGATTGTGCCACTACACTCCAGCCGGAACAACAGCGTGAGACCCTGTCTCAAAAAAAAAAAAAAAAAAAAAGTATTGATTCATGGCAGAGGTAGGGTTTGAACAGAGTCTGGTTCTAGCCAGTACTGTCGTGAGGACAGAGGGTGAGATGCAGGAGCAGAAGGCTTGAAAGCCTGGACAGAGGAGTTTGTGTTTACCTTTATGCTTTCATTTCATGAGTCTTTGTTATTGATGATGACTTTTCAATTGACGTGATTGTGCCATCCCAGCCTCCCCTCCCTCTGTTCTAACACCCAGTGGTACATCCCCTTCCCCAACAGCACCATCAGACACACAGGTGGCTCTCGTGGAATCTCTCCATTCCCCATTATTCTAGGCCAGCCGTTCTCCCTTGTCCTAGTTTTAAACATGAATTTATAAAGGGTAGTTAATTTGTGGCCAGGTGTGGTGGCTCACGCCTTTAATCCCAGCACTTTGGGAGGCTGAGGCGGGCAGATCACGAGGTCAGGAGATCAAGACCATCCTGGCTAACATAGTGAAACCCCACCGCTACAAAAAATACAAAAAAAGTAGTTAATTTGTTACTCAGCAAATCTATACGGTGCCTACCAGACTCCAGATCTGGGCTGCTGGACACAGGAACATCATTAAGCAAATCCCTGCCATCGTGGAGCTGACAGCCTGGAGGGGACGCAAGAGACTTGGGCATTCAACAGATAACTTCAGAGTCCCAACTGCAGCTGTGATACATACCAAACAGGAAACATAGAGGGAGCCAGGAGAGCGTATTAATGTGCAGAACCCAGGGCCTGACCCGGGGGCCAGGAGGGAGGATGGCAAGGAGGGCTTCCCGAGGAGGCACCGTGTAGGCTGAGCCTAGAGCTGAATGGTGGCAGAGAGGGAACAGAGCACCTCCAGGGGGAACTAGAAAGCCCTAGACACATCGCCCCAGTCCTCACTCCCACTGAACTCTGAGGAGATGGCCGCAAGTCGAGGTTTCCCACCCACCAGCACGTCACAGTGTGTCCAGGCTCAGGGTCCCCGTCTGTAAGATGGGAGTGATATTGGTCATGGTGCCCATTTCATTGGTGGATGTCACCGGTGGATTAAATGAGTTACTACATGTAAAACTTTAGAACAGCTCCTGGCCTGTGGCAAGGGTTCTATAGGTTTAATTAGTCATTAAAATTTGTATGTTGTAGGTCTAAGAGCAGCTAATAAAAAATCACCCCACCCAGGCCAGAATCCAAGTTAGAGGACTGCTTGACAGGGACTGCCAGACACAGAGACTTGGTTGTGGGAGTCAGGGATGCAGCCTCTGGCTACCACCCCGAGGAGGCATTCAGAAATAGGGGGTTGGCCGGGTGCGGTGGCTCACGCCCGTAATCCCAGCACTTTGGGCGGCCGAGGCGGGCGGATCACTTGAGGTCAGGAGTTCAAGACCAGCAGCAGGCCAACATGGTGAAAACCCATCTCTACTAAAAATACAAAAATTAGCCATGCGTGGTGGCAGGCACCAGTAATCCCAGCTACTTGGGAGGCTGAGGCATGAGAATCACTTGAACCCAGGAGGCGGAAATTGCAGTGAGCTGAGATCGCACCAGTGCACTCCAGCCTGGGCGACAGCGAGACTGTCTCAAAAAAAAAAAAAAAAAAAAAAAGAAATGGGGAGTTGGTCTCACAATGAGTGGTGGGGGCCAGGGATGCTGACTGACCTATGCACAGGATTGTTCCACCAAACATGCCCGTGGCGCCCCAGGGGAGGGTTGTCCTGGAGGGGATTTCCTTGGGTCTTCGTCTTGCTGTACGTCTCTTATTGGGTTTCTCTCCCTGGGGTGGAAAGATGGCTGCTCTTGGAGATGCAGGCTGCCCCTGAATGCCCTGATCACTGACTCCAACTTGTAAAATATTTGTAAGATGCCACTGCACTGCAGCTCTGGGAAGCAGTGCCAGCCAGTCTGGCAGAAAGTGTGAAACCCAGTAAGTGATCTGCTTTATCAATCTGGGTTCTTGGGTTGCAAGCAACAGAAATCAACTCAGGCCACCTGAGGCCCTGAAAGGGTTGAGCAGCTCTGGGGTGTCTCTCAGTGGGTATTCTTGGGCACTCTTTTAGGGCCCTGCGTTGAAGAGCTTAGAAACTGCAGCCGGCCTCCTCGGTGAGAATCCCAACCTCACTCCTTATTCATAAGCATGTCAAGCTTTCTGTGCATCAGTTTGTCTGCTGTAAGATGGGAATGAGAACCGGAGGGTTGCTGTGAGGATTCAGTAAGTTGATACTTGAGACGTGTTTAGAACACTGCCTAGAGTATGTGGCTAGATATATACTAGCTGCTATTATTTTTATTAAGTGCTGTGGTTATTACTATTAGTATTATTTTTTTGAGATGGGGTCTCACTCTGTCACCCAGGCTAGAGTTCAGTGGCACAAACACGGCTCACTGCAGCCTCAACCTCTTGGGTTCAGGTGATCCTCCCATCTCAGCCGCCTGAGTAGCTGGGACTATAGGCATGTGCCACCATCCCTGGCTAATTTTTTGTATGTTTTTATAGAGACAGGGTCTTGCCATGTTACCCAGGCTGGTCTTGAACTCCTGGGCTCAAGCAGTCCACCCACCTGAGCCTTCCAAAGTGCTGGGAGTACAGGCATGAGCCACCTCACCCACCTAGCCTACCATTATTATTTTTATTTTATTAAAAAAAAATTTTTTTTTTTTTTTGAGATGGAGGCTTGCTCTGTCGCCCAGGCTGGAGTGCAGTGGTGTGATCTCGGCACATTGTAACCTCTGCCTCCTGGGTTCAGGTGATTCTTTTGCCTCAGCCACCCAAGTAGCTGGGACTACAGGCATGCACCACCACGCCTGGCTAATTTTTGTGTTTTTAGCAGAGACAGGGTTTTGCCATGTTAGCCAGGCTGGTCTTGAACTCCTGACCTCAGGTGATCCTGAGGTCCTGCCTTGGCCTCCCAAAGTGCTGGGATTACAGGCATGGGCCACTTCGCCCAACCTCATTATTGTTTTTATCGGCAGCTTGAAATTGAAATCCCTGAGCAAGAGGAAGCCATTGGCCCAGTTTGGATCAGGTGGGTGGGCAGGTCCCATGATTGGCAATCCCCCCCCACCCCGCCGCCCCGCCCCACAGAAGTAGGAGGAATGAGGGAGAAACAGTTGTCCCCAGGAAAAGTGGGTTGCTATCACCAGAAGTTGGGGCAGAGACTCCAGGATCCAGGCAGGCCCAGAGCACCCATGTCCTCCATGCTCAGTAAAGGGACTCAGCAAATGTTGGTTACTTCCCTGCTTTGTGCCATGGCCTCTGCTGAGCACAGAAGACACAGAAGGGACAGTGATTTGCACAGTCTCCTCCTCACAGGTCCTGTAGTCCAGAAATTGAGGGTCCTGGTTAAAACTAAATGCCTAGAACAGTGCCTGGCCTTTAGGAGGTCCTTCGTAAATGTTTCCTGAATGAATAAACACACAGGGAAGAGCGAGAGTTTTATGGAACACACAACCAAAGCATCCTACTAGTTATTTTAAAGAAACCCATGTTTGTACCTTTAGTATCCAGGATGAGGTTCAGAGGGGTGTCCATGCACACAGTAGGTGTTTAATAAATGGGGACTAAGTTATCTCATAGGTGCATGGTCCTGCAGCCTGCCCAGTGTGACAGTTGAGGGCAGACCCAGAGTTGGGGAGCTGGCTGCCTTCTCTGTTGAACAGGATGTGCAGACGTGGCTCCAGGATGCATCTCTGTGGAATGCAGTTGCTAATACAAATGAGCTTCCTCACGTCACAAGGCATCTATTATGTGGACAGTTGGGTGATGGGCCGTGGGACTGGGCGGGCTCTCTAGGGGAGTTTCAGAGCCACAGTTATGTTTAGGGCCTTCCTTTGGAGAGGGACTTTTCCCCATGAATGACTCTTAATAACAAAGATAATAATAGGCACCACTTTCCAGGTGCCTGAACTGTGCAAAAGGATTAACCCATGGAATCCTCACAATGGCCCATGAAGCCAGTATATGATCCCCATTGTGCTGAGGCTCAGAGAGGGAAAATAACTTGCCTGTTGGGTGCACAGCAAGTGAGAAATTGAGGTGGGATTCTGGCCATGGTCTCTTGCTCCAAAGCTTGGGTTCGCCCTTCTATACCATGCACAGCCTGTTTTCTCTCTCTAGTACTAAGTTGAAAACAATATTATTTTTATTAATTTGCAATAGTACAATATTTAAAAATAAAAAGGCCAGGCACGGTGGCTCACACGTATAATCCCAACACTTTGGGAGGCTGAGGCGGGAGGATCACTGGAGTCCAGGAGTTCCAGACTAGCCTGGACAACATAGTGAGACCCTGTCTCTACAAAAAATTTAAAAATTAGCTGGGCGCGGTGGCTCAGGGCTATAGTCCCAGTCACTTGGGAGGCTGAGGTGGGAGGATCTGCTTGAGTCCGGGCGGTTGAGGCTGCAGTGAGCTGTGATCGCACCACTGCACTCCAGCCTGGGTGACAGAGACCCCGTCTCAAAAACAAAACCAGAAAAAAAGGCAGTTTCCCTTCCACACCCAAACCCTCCACAGAAGCAGCCACTGTGACCTGTTTCTCACATCTCCTTTCGGAAGTCATGAGTACAGGCAAATCTATAAACATGGCAGCCGGGCTCAACATTAAGGGTGGCCAGCTGTAGCCTGCGGGCCAGATCCAACTCACTGCTGGTTTTTGTATGGCCAGGGAGCTAAAAATGGGTTTTACATTTTTAAAAGGTTAAAAAAAAATTAACACTATTTCATGCCATGTAAACTTATATGAAATTTAGGTTTCGCCGGGCGCAGTGGCTCACGCCTGTAATCCCAGCACTTTGGGAGGCCGAGGCGGGTGGATTACCTGAGGTCAGGAGTTTGAGACCAACCTGGCCAACATGGTGAAACACTATCTCTACTAAAAAAAAAAATACAAAAATTAGCCAAGCGTGGTGGCACACACCTGTAATCCCAGCTACTCAGGAGGCTGAGGCAGGAGAATTGCTTGAGCCCAGGAGGCGGAGGTTGCAGTGAGCCGAGATCGTGCCACTACACTCCAGCCTTACCAACAGAGCAAGACTGTCTCAAAAAAAAAAAAAAAAAAAATTTAGGTTTCAATGTGTATAAATATTTATTGGAACACAGCCTGCCCATTTGGTTGTATATTGTCTGTGGCTGTTCTTACACTATAATGGCAGAATTGAGCGGTTGCAACAGAGACAAGTGTGACCCACGCCCCCAAACCTACAATATTTGTTCTTTGGCCCTTTACAGAAGAAGTTTGCTGATCCCTGCACTACACACTTTCCTTTAGCAATGTGTATTAGAGACAGTTGGCTCTCAGCACTTTTCTTGCGTGCTAACTGTGCTCCCCAAAAGCAGAGCCCAGCTGCAAGCCATGGGCATACCCAGATGTGGCTGGCGTTGGGTCTGTTGGTGCCTCCATGTACACACTCACTCTGAGCATTTCTTGGGCCCTGGCTGCGTGGCAGGCCACTGGCTGGGAGCCAGAGCAGGTCTAGGCCTGCCCTCAGGAATCCACAGGCCGGCAGGTCGGGAGAGTCAGACAGTATCGGGCAGTCCTGTGGAGGGATGTATTCAGGCCTGCTCTCACAGGCCTTCCTTGACCCTCTCCCCCTCACTCCCACTTTGTTTTTATTTGTGGCACTTAAATAAAAAATAGGTCGTGCATTTATATGCTTCAAAATCAGTTCTATGTGGATGTGTGAGCAGTCTCTGTCCTCCACTCCTCTCCCTGCCCACCTTGTTCCTTCTCCCCTTACATAATGATTTGTATTTTCCCTTGGGTATCCGTCTAAGGTATCATTATATCAATACAAGCAAATATGAATATATATATATATATATATATTTTTTTTTTTTTTTTTTTTTTTTTTTTTTTTTGAGATGGAGTCTTTCTCTGTCCCCCAGGCTGGAGTGCAGTGGCGCAATCTCGGCTCACTGCAAGCTCCGCCTCCCGGGTTCACGCCATTCTCCTGCCTCAGCCTCTCCGAGTAGCTGGGACTACAGGCGCCCGCCACCACGCCCGACTAATTTTTTGTATTTTTAGTAGAGACGGGGTTTCACCATGGTCTCGATCTCCTGACCTCGTGATCCACCCGCCTCGGCCTCCCAAAGTGCTGGGATTACAGGCTTGAGCCACCGCGCCCGGCCGAATATATATTTTTGTCTTCTCCTTCCTTCTTTGACAAAAGGTAGCCTGCTCAGTACTCTGTTCTGCACTTGGCAAATGTTTACTGAACAGCATGCCCTGGAGATCCTCTTATTTTAGTGTTCTGGTGGAAACTGAGGGATGGGTAGGAGTTAATAAGGCAAAAAAGAAAGGTGGATCTTAGGGTGGGGGGAGCATGAGGAAGAGCATTCTAGGCAGAGGGAACAGTGTGAACAGCATGCTTCCAGGTTCCGGGGAGTGTGGCTCCCTCTAGAGCAGGGGGAAGACCTGGGAGGCTGAGGCCGGGGAGCAGGGGGCCGGTCAAGGCATGAAGGTTCAGCAAGGCCTGATGGTCAATGGAGGAACCGTGCCTTTAATTCTGAGCTCACCCGGGTGTGGGGTTCTGCTCTGTTTCCTTCCGTGCCCTGATTTCTCTGTGGCCAAGTACACTTGGCTGTCATCACATGTGACCAAGGAGAGGCCAAGAATGTCCTCGAGAGAGGGTTATTGGGACTCTGGTTAATGATGGAAGAATTTCTCCTGTGAGCTGCACTCAAGAAGTGTGACCTGGTGTCTGGGAGGTTTCAGGCCTGTTCCTCCTGCCTCCTCAGTTCTTTCTAATCATGGGACACGGGACACATCCCATCAGTTCTCATCTTTTCAGTAGACACAGTTGTGGTGCCCAATACAGGCATTGTTTGGAGGGTAATGCATACATCGTGCTCAGTTCCAAGTTGGCCATATAGTGAGTGCTCAAGATGTGATAGAGATGGCTTTGGTTCTTTTTATAGGGCTGGTTTGGGATCATACTTTGTTAGTATAGCTCATGATTAAAGGTTTGGGGATTCAGTGCAGGGGCTCATGCCTGTAATCCCAGCATTTTGGGAGGCTGAAGCAGAAGGATTGCTTGAGACCAGGAGTTCGAGACCAGCCTGGAGAATACAGCAAGACTTCCACCTCTACAAAAAATGAGCCAGGTGGTGGCATGTGACTGTAGTCTCAGCTACTCAGGAGGTTGAAGTGGGAGGATCACTTGAACCCAGGAGGTCGAGGCTGCAGTGAACTATGCTTGTGCCACTGTACTCCAGTCTGGCGACAGAGGGAGACCCTGTCTCAAAAAAAAAAAAAAAAAAAAAAATGAGTTTTGGTTTGATCACTTGAGTTCTAATACCTGCTCTGCCACTTCTTGTCCGTGTTGAGCAGGTTACTTAACCTCTCTGTAGTTGATTTTTGTCCCTTGCAAATGAAAATGATAATACTTGCCTCTTGGTCCCATAGATGCCGGCAATTATTATTCCTATTATTTCACAGCCTCTGCTGTACAGTATTGTCAGATGACTCAGTGCCAGTGGTAGCAGCGTCGCCATCATTTCAACAGCAGTGCCCTTCATTAGCTGTAACACCTCACCTTTTCTGCAGGACACCTTCGCGTAAATCCTTTCCTGTCAAAGAGTTAGGGTAGAGTTGCTCCGTGAGTATTTAGGAAAGGAGGCCCTGGAGGAGAGGATTGTCTCTTAGTCCCTTTATGAGTCATTGGCTATAGAAAGTTACGTGACCACCCGTAACTGCAGGAAAGGGTGAGAGATGGAGAATTTTCCTAATCGCCTCCTGCACAGACAGCTGTGTGCAGTACGTATCTGTGAGCATGTTAATCTATCTTGCCATCAGAGAGGCTGGCTCCAGCATCTTACGCGCGTCCACGTTGTGGTCAGTTTGCAAGAAATCACCCGTGGTATGTGGCAAAACAGCTGGACTCCCAACATAAAGTGCTGGAAGGAAGACTGTGAGGGACACAGTTGTAAAGGCTCTCGAATTGTATCTTGTCTGATCAGAGAAACAATTTAATGTCCCAGATCAAAGTCGAGAGGCAGGCTCTGAGAACTGGGCTTTGAGCAGCCAGAGAAAGGCGGCAGAACCGGTTTCTTCAGGGCAGGTCTCTTTACCTGCTTGTCTGATTGCCTAGTGGACACTCCATTGGCTCCCAGAGGCCTTCCTGGTCATCTCCTCCCTCTGGCTGGGTCCTTGATCTTTGCAGATGGCTGCGTCTCCTGGGGCCAGGGAGTACCTACTGTGTGCCTAGTGCTGTCCAAGGTACTGGAGATATGTTCTTCCAGTGCTCACCATGTGCTTGGCGTTGCGGTTACTTGAGTGAACTCTTGTAATCCTCACAGTAGCCCTGTGAGGTGGGACAGTGTTAGGTCCATTACAGACATGGAGACAAGCCTAGGGCTGCTATGTCACTTGCTCGAGGTCACAAAGCTAGTTAGGGGCAGCCTCTACCGTCTGGATCAAAGCCCACCATGTAAATGGCTCCAGCTTTTGCAGGCCACATGCACGTCTTCAGAGCTTTCTCCATAATGGACTCTTTCGGAAGACCCTGGCCTCCAAGGGCTGTATAGTGGCTTATGGTTCTCCCAGTTAACGGTGCTTATGAATGTGGCTGTGGAGGGAGAGAGGCTGGGGCTGGACAACCTGGGCTTTCCCAGTGTGATCTGTGGCAGCCAGAAAGAGAGACGGGGTCAAGCAGGGGCATCTTTGTCCACCCTTAGCTCCTCCTGGCTATTCAGGACCCACCTTACAGGTTCCTGTGGCCCCCCGGGGTGTCTTCCTGGGGTCGAGGGTTCTCTGGCAGGCATACCATGGTGCCCTTGCCCCTCTACCCCAACATCCCGGCCAGGCCATGTTGAAATTGCCTTTTCATTTGTTAGTTCCTCTTTGCAAAATGTTGGGAGGGCAGGGGCCTTGCATCTACCTCCCTCGGCCCAATCCTAGCTGTGCAGTACGTTTTAAAAACACGTCTGAACAAATGAGTAAATAAATGACTCATGTGATGGAACTAACATCTAAATACAACTTAACTTGCAGTATCTTCTGGGCAAGTGCCACATCTGGGCTAGAGAGGCAGTGGAGGGTGGCAGTTGAAAGCCGACCCTGGAGCCATGTGCTAGGAGTTCAAATCCAGTTCTGTTGCTTACTTGCTGGGTGACCTCGGACAAGGGACTGCACCTCTCAGGACCTCAGTTTTCTCATCTGTGAAGTGGGATAATAGTAGGACCTGCCCCACGGAGCAGTTGTGAAGGTTACATGAGTTGAAATGTTAAAGCATCTGGCACAGGCACCAGCTTAAGAGTTAGCTGCTGCTCCTAGGCACCGTGCGGTAGCGTTGACCATGAAGAGTAATCGAGTCTTAGCCTCAGGTATGCGGAGAGACCAGCTCAGTTCCAGGGGAGATGATGTTCACCTTGTGAACCTAAGAAACAGTGGTTTCATCCAAAAAAGATTGCTCAGACCTGGCATGGTGGCTCACACCTGTAATCCCAGCACTCTTGGGAGGCTGAAGTGGGTGGATCGCCTGAGCTTAGGAGTTCGAGACCAGCCTGGGCAACATGGTGAAACCCCGTCTGTACAAAAACCACAAACATTAGCTGGGCATGGTGGCATGCATCTGAGGTCTCAGCTACTCAGGAGGCTGAGGTGGGAGGATAACTTGAGCCTGGGAAGCAGAGGTTGCAGTGAGCCAAGGTTACACCACTGCCCTCCAGCCTGGGTGACTGAGCGAGACCCCATCTCAAAAAAAAAAAAAAAAAAAGATTGCTCAGCACTGATGAGGAATTGTTGTAACTGTAACCCTGATCAGTAAGCTTGCTTCATACAGGCGTGATTTGAGTGGGGATTTTTGGAGTTGCCCGAAACTATGTGTTATTTGTGGGAGAAGTTGGGAGAAAGACCCAGCCCGGCTGAATCTCCTGAGAACAATGAGGCACTTTTTGCAGATGCACTGTCCTTCCAGTCTCAGGGAGCGCTGTGTGAGCCCTGCACAGGGCGGAGCAGTGAGGCGGTTAAGGGCTGGATTCCATCCTTACTAATGTGTGACCTTGGGCAAGTAACACCAAGCACAGTTAAAGAGAAAATTAGTAAATGAAATTCACTCTGAGTATAGAATAGAGATAAAATACATAGAAGTAACATAACAGGTGGAGTGAGAAGAAGCATACATCTAGTAGGATTTCCAGAAATAAAGCTAGGAGTGGTGGGGAGGCAATATTAGAACTAATGCTAAAAATGTGCCATAATTGAAGACTTGAATCTCAATGCTGAAAGCTCGCAATAAGTGCCAAGCAGAGACTGGATAAAAAGAAATCCCCTAGATAGATTATTGTGAGGCTGCAAAACATTTAAGGATAAAGAGAAAACCTTGGAAACTAGCAGACTAGGTGAGCGAGGGCAAGTAACAAACCATCTCTAAGCCTCGGTGTTCATTTCTGCAAAGTGAGGAAAAGAACAAGTTACTATGTGACCAGCTTACTAATGAGCTTGGAACTAGTAAAGATCTTTTTGCATAGGTCCTGACACGTAGCAAGTGTGCATTAAATATTAGCAGCCTTACTGTTGGTGTCATAAATTTAATGACAACAATAGTGATTGTTCTGTAGGCTGCTATGGAATATGGCTGGTACTCCACAGATGCCTCTCATGCAGGCAACTCTGTAGCAAACTAGAGCATGTCATTGTGGTGATCCCTGAAGAAGAGAATAGTCATTTCATGAACCTGACTGGAAGTCAAGATTTGTGGATTTCTTCAACAAATATTTCTAGGGCCTCTTGTCTGTGCCAAACACTGTTTGAAGGCCCAGGTACACAGCAGACAAGACAGACCTAGTCCTTGGTGTCCTGGAGTACAAGGTCTGGTGGGGGAGACAGACTAGAAATAAACAGTATTTGTCAGAAGTGATTGGTAGTGCTATTAAGACGTTCAACTATTGTAGCATCTTGGGAGGCCAAGGCAGGAGGATCAGTTGAGGCCAGTTTGAGACCAGCCTGGGCGACAGAACAAGATTCTATCTCTTAAAAAAATTTTTTTTTCGAGTCTGGGTCTCTCTCTGTTGTTGCCCAGGCTGGAGTGCAGTGGTGCAATCTCGGCTATCTGCAGCCTCAACCTCTCTAGCTCAAGCAATCCTCCCACCTCAGCCTCCTGATTGGGACTAGAGGCACGTGCCACCGTGCCCGGCCAATTTTACAAAGAAAATTGTTTTAGTGAAGTGTGATGGCACATGCCTCTAGTCCCAGCTACTGGGGAGGCTGAGACAGGAGGATCACTTGAGGCCAGGAGTTCAAAACCAGCCTAGATAAGAGAGAGAGAGAAAGAAAAGAACGGAAAGGAAGGAAAGAAACTAAACCAGGATAAGGTGAAGTGAGTGGTAGTGGTGGGAGGGGTCTTAGAGGGATGAGGAAGGGGCCTGCCTGAGGAGGTGACATTTAATCTGAGACTTGAAAGATGAAAAGGAGCCAGTCATGCACACAGGTGGGTGAACAAGGGTGAGAATGTGTTGGGAGGGATTTGTAGTTTGTTCCCCAAAGCTTCCATTTGCTTCCATCCTAGGGGTGTTTGGAGAGGATGACTGTGGGGAGCTGACTTTGGCATCTAGGAAGAGAGGTGGTGGGCCCAGAGGCCGGGCCCCTCCCTGGCTCCTCCCAGCCTTCCCAGGGCCCTTACCCAGGGACAGGGGGCCACAGGGAAGAGACCCTTCGCCCCTTGGGTGGGCTCCCTGACTTCCCAGCCAAGAACGTGGTTGTCCTTTTTGTTCCAAAGGTGACCCAGCCGCGCCGTCATACAAGCAAAGCAGTGGTGCTCTGTGCCTGAAGCCCACTTTCTCCTTCCCCAGAGTAGATCAGCTCAAAGCTGGCTGACCTGGAGAAGCTCCAGAAAGCAGCCAAGCCGGACTGGGCATGCTGCTTGGGGCTGTGGGGAATTAACCATCTCTTTTCTTTGTGTCAAAGGTGGGGAAGGTATTAAAGCAACAGGGCTTCCTGGATAGAGCCATAGTTAGGAGCCCAGATTCAGGGCTTAAACTCCGGCTTCCCCACTTATACCTTGGGCAAATGCCTTCCATGTGCGTCACCTTAGCTTTCCCATCTGTAGAATGGGACAGTAATTCCTGGGCTTAGAAAAGTGCACACAGGATGTGCTACATAAGTGTTATCACCTTCCAATTTTAACTCGAGGTGAGACGGCTTTCTCTTTCCTTTAGTTTCTTGTCAACAGTTAAGACACTTGCATTCGACTTCTGTTTCTCCACACCAGCCCGGTTCTTGCCCAGGAGCTTGGCGTCTGGCAGTCAGCCAGGCTTCAGGTGCCAAAAGCAGCCCCTTTGCTGGGGGGAGCAGGTTATTTGATGCCAGGAAGCTGAGAATTGTCAGAATGTTTGTCGCCAGCGTTGGAGGCCTGTGTGGTGCCTCTACAAAAGGGACTGCTCTTGCTTGCCAGGGAGAGAAGACTGCTTCCTCCAGGGCAGCTTCTTCTTTTCTTAACCCTGGCTGCACGAACCCTGTTAGAATCAGGTGGGGACTGTTTACAACGTGCCGGTGCCTGCCTTCCCCTTTCCCCTCTTCCTGTGTAAAGGGCCTGAGGCCTGGGCATGGAGACTTTTTTTTCTTAGCTGCCTGATGTGCCTTCAGGGACACTCTCTGTATTCAGGGGCATTCACAATCACTGAATGTAGCTGAGAACCACCTGGGGGTCATGATAAAATTCAGATTCTGATTCATCTGGTCTGAGGAGGAGCTGAGCATTTTCTTCTTCTTCTTTTTTTTTTTTTTTTTTGCTTTTGAGATAGAGTCTCGCTGTGTCGCCCGGGCTGGAGTGCAGTGGCACGATCTCCGCTCACTGCAACCTTTGCCTCCCGGGTTCAAGTGATTCTTGTGCCTCAACCTCCCGAATAGCTGGGATTACAGACTTGTGCCACCATGCCTGGCTAATTTTCGAATTTTTAGTAGAGATGGGGTTTCACCATGTTGGCCAGGCTGATCTCAAACTCCCGACCTCAGGTGATTCACCCGCCTCAGCCTCCCAAAGCACTGGGATTACAGATGTGAGCCACCACGCCTGGACGCATCTGCTTTTTCAGTGAGCTCCCAGGTGATGTAGATGATGCTGTTTCCTGGACCACAGCTGTCAGAATCAAGGGCCTAGAAGTCTGCTTTTCAGATGTGTAGAATCTGGGACACGCACTTTGAATCCTTAGCTGCATTTTTACCAAACCCCTTGGTGATTGACTGCCCATTAGGTTTTGGGAGCCTAGACCAGGGTTTGTGAACCCCGACACTGTTGACCTGTGGGGCTAGATCACTCTTTGATGTCAGGATTGTCCTGTGCATTATGGGATGTTTAGCAGCATCCCTGGCCTCTACCCGCTAGCTGCCAGTAACAGCACCCCCAGTGGGGATCATCGAAAGTGTCTCCAAATGTCCCCTGGAATAGAGGTGGGGCAGTGTTGTCCCTAGTTGGTTACCAGCGGCCTCGCACCCTCAAATTTCACCATGCCTGGGACCCCCTGGGCCAGCTGGTCACTCCCATTGATGCTCAGGTCCCACAGCAGCAGTCATGGCCACTTTAGTTTGGGGCAGGCCCCAGTGGGAATACAAGCTCTTGGTGCATCTCCCGTCTGCTGCACTTTGACAGCCACTGTCCTGGCGCCTTTACTGCTCAGTAAATGGTGGGTGTGGCTGGACTAGCAAGTGGGGAAAGGATAATAAACCGAGCTTGGTATTTGTGTTGGGAGAGTGGGAATCAGAATGAAGTCACCATAAAGTCCCTTTTAATAACAGTAGAGAAAATTCTAGGCTTGGTGGTATTATCTCCTTTGGAAATTGTCCCAAATTCACTCTCTGTTCCCCTCCTCCTACAGTCCCCATGCTGGTCCTGTCCGTCCTTGGCTCCCACTGGCCTAAGGCAGCAGTCTCTCATTATCCCCCTGGCTCCTGCCCTACCCCTCCTAGTCTGTCCTCCGCACTCAGCCAGATGGGGCCTGTGAACACCTGAGGTCACGGCCCTCCCCTGCTCAGAACCTCCCCTGCTGCATCTCACTCAAGAGAAAAGTCAAGGCCAGGTGCGGTGGCTCATGCCTATAATCCCAGCACTTTGGGAGGCCGAGGCGGGTGGATCACCTGAGGTCAAGAGTTTGAGACCAGCCTGGCCAACGTGGTGAAACCCTGTCTCTAGTAAAAATACAGAAATGAGCCAGGCATGGTGGTGGGCACCTGTAATCCCAGCTACTCGGGAGGCTGAGGCAGGAGAATCGTTTGAACCTCGGAGGCAGAGGTTGCAGTGGGCCGAGATCGTGCCACTTCACTCCAGCCTGACGACAGAGTGAGACTCCGTCTCAAAAAAAAAAAAAGAGAGAGAGAGAGAGAGTGCTCTTTGGAACCTAGAGCACTGGTCTCTCAATTGGTAGAAGGCCCCAAATGGCACCTTGCCAGGACCTGTTGTTGCCATTTAAACTTTTTAAACTTGGGCTGCTTGGATTCAAATCCCAGCCCTGGCTGGTAAGAGCTAGATAACCCTGGGCAAGTGGCTTTACCTCTCTGTGCCTTAGTTTCCACATCTGTACCAGAGAGAAGAATGCTTAGGGCGCTGCCAGGCACATGGTAGACGTCAGTAAATATTCTTTTGATGAGTGCATGAATGGAAAATCTAAGTCAGCAGCGACTCACGGCTTGTTAAACCTTTTTGGATTTGTATTGCCTAGAGTCCCTCCAGAAGAGCATTACTCTGTTACTGCAGGCTGAAGTGACCCATTTCCCTGTTCCTCAGCCAGCCCTGTGTCTTATCTTCTAGGAAAGAATACATAGTAATTTTTTCCAGGAATATGTGGTAGGACATAATAATTTTGATCGGTAATGGAACCAGCCTAATATTCTGGACATGTAAGAAAATGTCCATGTTTTTCAGAGCTGCAAACGGAAATGCATAAAGTTGAAATGACATGATATCCGGCATTTGCTTTAAAATACTTCAGGCTGGGTGCGGTGCCACACATGTGTATTCCCAGCACTTTGGGAGACCAAGGTGGGAGGATTGCTTGAGCTCAGGAGTTGGAGATCAGCCTGCGCAACATAGCAAGACCTTGTCTCTACTAAGAGTAACAATAAATTAATTAACCAGACATGGTGGGATATGCCTGTGGTCCCAGCTACTCAGGAGGCTGAGGCAGGAGGATCACTTGAGCCTGGGAGGTTGAGGCTGCAGTGAGCCAAGATCACACCACTGTTCCAGCCTCGGAGACAGAACGAGACCCTGTCTAAAAGTAAATAAATACCATAAAATACTTTGGTAAGAAGGAAAAGGGGGAAAAAGGAAGAAATAAAGAATAGATGAAGCTAATATGGCAGAATCTTGACAATTTTTGAATCTAGGTTTGGGTACATGGGAGTTCATTGTACCTTGCTCCCTACTTTTTTTTTTTAGCATGTTAACAGAACAAAAACCAGCCCTGTCTGTCACACACACACACACACACACACACACACACAGACTAAAAATTGTGTGATCGTGAAAAGCACTGCGATCCTGCTGCCCACAAGCAGTTGGGAAGGCCGTGAGCCAGGGTGGTGATGGGTAAATGACCACCTTGCAGTTCTTTGTTCATCCATTTTGTGAGGAGACCTTTTCTGGTTCAGCAGCTGGATGGATAGTGGATTTCAGGCCAAAGCATCAATTTCTCATCTCTTTCCTGCTCCGGAGGAGGAGACCAAACCCCCCAGTGATTGACTCCTGGGATCCCTTTCACTGTTGGGCCCGGTTTTACCATGGGGTGGAGGGAGCCACAAGCTGCCCTTCTCCAGGGACCTGTGTGATGACGGCAAAAACGTAACTGGCCAATCTTCCACAGTGACTAAATATTAACTCCAGCCCCACTCCTGGATGCACATGAGCAGTCTTGCCCATCCTTATTAAACAGGCGACCGCCCCCAGCCTTCTCTCTAGTTGCACATGAAAGTGAGTGGTGGGCTGGGTTTTCCAGCGCTCAACGTGCTCTTCATTCTGCTGCCTGTGGACGTCAGGGAGGGGCTTCCGCAGTCCATCTGGCACTGGGTGGGTCTCAGTCCGGGCGGGCGATCCACCCAGGAACTGACCCCTGCTTGCTCCAGAAAGGTCATTGCTTAAGAATGTCCCTTGGGTAGCCCAGTGGGAGACCCACGTGTGCGTGTGGTCAGCTGTAGCTTCCGGCTGTCTCACTTCTGCTGAATTCCAGCAATTTCTCATTTCCTTTAAGGAAACAGGATGAGTCTGGAGAGGAGTATGAAAAATCATGACAAACCTGGCGATAGGGACACTGGGAACCTAGCCCTGAATGAAGCTTATAGTTGGTCATGATTGCCAGGGTCTTGAACAGTGTGGACCAGGGGAAAGAAGGTACCTGGGGCCAGATGCCCTGGATTCAAACCCCACCACCCCCACTTAACACTTGTGACCTTGAGAAAGTTGCGTAACCTCTCTGTGCCTCAGTTTGCTCATCTGTAAAATGATAGTACCTGCCTCATAGGATTTAAGGATTAAATTAGATACTGTTTTTTAGGTGTTTGAAACTGCCTCTTCTGTAGTAGTTCCTCAATTAATAGTGGCTATAACAGTATTATCATATCCTGTTGTAATGGGCATGCACAGTTAGGATTAAGAACCTTTGGTCAGCCAGGCGTGGTGGCTCGCACCTGTAATCCTAGCACTTTGGGAGGCCGAGACGGGTGGATCACCTGAGGTCAGGAGTTCGAGACCAGCCTGGCCAACATGGTGAAACCCTGTCCCTACTAAAAATTTAAAAAATTAGCTGGGCATGGTGGTGGATGCCTGTAATCCCAGCTACTCTGGAGGCTGAGGCAGGAGAATCGCTTGAACCCGGGAGGCAGAGGTTTCAGTGAGCCTAGATCACGCTACTGCATTCCAGCCTGGGCAACAGAGTGAGCAGAGTGAGACTCTGTCTCAAAAAAAAAAAAAAAAAAAAGAAGAAGAAGAACCCTTGGTCTATAAATAGTGGTTCAGATGGAAGCAGAAATTAGAGGAGAGGGAGAGGGAAGCACTTTTCTCCCCAGCAGTCCATGGTTTGAGGAAATAGGCTTAATTTCACCATTGAAAAATGTTACTTTTCACTCGATGTTCAAAATCTCCTAGGAAAGTAGAGGCAAAAGAGTTTTTTTTCCCCCCCTCATGCTTGGGCATGCAAAAGACTTTAAAGGGAGAAAATGTCTCTTCCCCACTTCTCTATATGCATGCTGGGAAAAAAAAGACTGGAAGGAAATGAACCAATGTCTTAACAGTGGTTGCCCTTTGGTGGGGAGAGAATGAGTAACTCTATAATCTTCTTTATACATTTATGTTCCAAGTTTTTTATATATATATATATATATACATATATATATATATATATGTAACATATATATATATCTACATATATATACTACATATATATAACATATATCTACATATATACTACATATATATAACATATATATATCTACATATATATATACTACTTTCATAAACAGGAAAAATGTGAAAAAGTTAAGGAATCATGTGAGCTTGGCTTCTGGGGAGGTTGGGTGGAGTTATTTCAGAATAAAGCTCTCTGCTTAATGTTTGAGTATCCAGAGAAGTTTGCACCCCACCCTTCCTTAAGGTGTACTTGAGGCCTATGAAATTTCTACTTAGAAAGTTCTTGATATCAAAGATGATCCCTCAAACTCCATTCCTCCACCTGCCCAACCTTGTTCTAGATATTTATGTTCTCTCCCATCTTTCTCTTGAGATGAAAGAACTCTAATTCTTTTGTGGTTCTTCTGATCTTGAGAAAGAACCACATTTTTTAAAACTTAAAAAAAATTTTCTGAGACAGGGTCTTGCCCTGTTGCCCAGGCTGGAGTGCAGTGGGACAATCATAGCTCACTTCAGCCTCAGCCTCTTAGCTCAGGTGATCCTCCTGCCTCAGCCTCCCAAATGGCTATGACCACAGGCATGTGCCACCATGCCTGGCTAATGGTTTTTGTTATTCGTAGAGACTGGGTCTTGCTGTGTTTTGCCCAGGCTGGTCTCAAACTCCTGGGCTCAAAGCAATCCTGCCGCCTCGGCCTCCCTAAGTGCTGGGATCACAGGCATGAGCCACCGTGCCTGGCCCTGCAGTTTTTTAGTACTTTTTTTATTATGATAAAATATGATAAAATGTACATAACACAAAATTAACCATTTAAAAGTTTTATTGTGGCACAATATACATAACAAATTTTTTTATATTTTATAATTAGCTTTAGCTTGATTGTGGTGATTTTGTCACAATGTATACGTATATATAAGTTGTCCACCTTAAGTATAAACAGTTTTTATTTGTCAGTTATACCTTTAAGGAAACTGTAAAAAAGAAAATATGCACAACTCATTTAGTAACCTAGAAGTCAAGTGTTTACTTTTCTGGTATTTTATTATGCCCAGTTACATTACTGATAAATATAGTTACCAAAAAAATGTACCTTACGTGTGCAGTTCAGTGGCATTCAGTACATTCACATGGTTGTGCATCCATCAACATCCATCCACAGAACATTTTTCATCTTGTAAACTGAAACTCTGTCTCTGAAAAACAGTATTCTCTATCCCCAAGCCCCCAGTCCCTGGAAGCCACCTTTCTATTTTCTGTCTCTATGAGATTGACGAACGTAAGTGCCTCCTATGAGTGGAATCATCTGGTATTTGTCCTTTTGTGACTGGCGTATTTTATTTAGTATCATGTCTTTAAGGTTCATTCATGTTGTATATATCAGAATTTCCTTTCTTTATAAGGCTAAATAATATTCCAATTCGTATTTAAGGCTAAATAATAATGATATGTATATATCGTATTTTGTGGCCAGGTGCAATGGCTCATACCTGTAATCCCAGCACTTGGGGAATCTGAGGCAGGTGGATCACAAGGTCAACAGATCGAGACCATCCTGGCCAACATGGTGAAACCCTGTCGGTACTAAAAATACAAAAATTAGCTGGGAGTGGTGGCGTGCGCCTGTAATCCCACCTACTCGGGAGGCTGAGGCAGGAGAATCACTTGAACCTGGGAGGCGGAGATTGCAGTGAGCTGAGATCACGCCACTGCACTCCAGCCTGGTGACAGAGCGAGACTCCATCTCAAAAAAAAAAAAAAAAATATATATATATACATATATATATATATCTGTCTATCTCACATTTTGCTTATCTGTTTATGTTGATGGACACTTACGATGCTTCCACCTCTTGGCTATAGTGAATAATGCTGCTGTTAACATTGGTGTACTGGCAGGGCACAGTGGCTCAGCCACTTTGGGAAGCCAAGACAGGTGGATCACTTGAAGCCAGGAGTTCGAGACCAGCCTGGCCAACGTGGTGAAACCCAATCTCTACTAAAAATACAAAAAAATTAGCCAGGCATAGTGGCATGCCCCTGTAGTCTCAGCTACTTGGGAAGCTGAGGCATGAGAATTGCTTGAACCCAGGAGGTGGAGGTTGCAGTGAGCCGAGTTCACACACTCCAGCCTGGGCAACAGAGTGAGACTCCATCTCAAAAGATAAAATAAAAATAAGACTGAAAACTGGAGAGTTTATTCAATAAACATCGACTGAAGACGCTACTTTGGGCCAGGCACCAATGAGCAAGGCAGGCACAGCTCCTCCCTGGTGGAGTCCACAGCCAGGGAGAAAACACAAGAACCGCAGAGCCATATGGATAAGTACTGTGTTCTGCGTGCTCTGAAGAAGAATGGGATTTTTCAAGCTGTAGTACAGGGAGATTCACAGAGGCTCCCCAAGGAAGTATAGTTTAAGTGTCATTTTCTGGGTGCAAATGGAAAACGTGAATTTGGTGTACATCTCTAGATAAGCCCCACTTCTGAATGATTCCAGCTGTGGGCAGGGATCCCCAGATGGGCGTTGCTATGGAAGCAGCTTGCACCTCTCACTTCCTGACTTGAGTTTATTTCCGAGTTTCCCGTGCCACCGCCAGTTCCCAGCTGTAAATACAGACGTGGCAGGGTCCCTTTTTCCTGCTGCCTCGTAGCTGCCCAGAGAACGGATGTGGCTGGAATCCAGCCCGGGAGCCTCCTCCCGACAGAGCTCGTTGTGGAACCTGCCATGTCGCGGTTTCTCTTCCATCCCGGCTGTTTCCTTTGTCCTCTCTCGGGACTGTGCCAGCGTGCCCCAGCCTGTGTTTTGAAACTTTAGACCCCAGCTTGTATTTGATAGAGAAATGAGCTCATGAGGGCTTCCTCCACCACCCAGCAACCGGGGAAGTTGAGTCAAATCTCTTTCATTTCAAATCCATCCCCCACCCCCACCCCCACCCCCACCCCCAGGCCAGATTTGCCACCCTTCTGACAGAAACTGGGTTAGCTGTTCTCTGGGACTGTTTGTGAGGAAGGGACTTGTTGACCTGAACAAAGGAACTACAAACAAGACGGGGGAGGGGTGTGGCTGATTGCTCACTGGGATTGGGACTTTTCAGCTACCCTTCAGTGCTTTCCAATAGTAATTGCTAATGTGTTGAGAATTTACAGTGTGCTAGACAGTCTTTAAATCACTTTTAATCCATTTAACAGCTCAATCAAGTGTATATAATTATCCCCATTCTAGAGCTGGGGAGGCGGTGGGCAAGTTCGGCAAGTTGAGTCATTGGCCAAATTCCTGTACTGCAGCAATTTAGGCAAAAAGTGGGCATTTAACCAGAGGCTCCTGGGGCGGCCCAGAGACCTGAAGAAAGCCTCAGCACCAGTCAGTTACTTGGTTGCAAGTAACAAAAACACCAACTCAAACAGACATAAATTTTAGGGGAAAGGATTGGCTCATTCAACTGGAAAGCCCAGAGGTGGGGCAGATGTCTGGGCTGGCTGGTCCCAGAGCCTGGGGCTATTGCCAGTGACCCATTTTCTTTCCGTCTCTTTATTGTTCCCTCTGATGTCAGTGTCATCCTCAAACCTGGCTCCCCTGAAAGTTGCACACTAGCTGCCAGCACCCTCTCAGGCTTGTGTCCTTATCCCTGTCCTGAAAGAAAAAGAAGGTATCTGTCCCCCAACTATCATGCAAAACCTCAGAGCTCCTCTCTGATTGGACTAGCACTGGTCATGTGATCTTCCCCGAACCAATCACTAATAAGAGGGGTGAGCTCACACTAGCAGGCTGGTTGCAAAACTTCCCATAGGGGAAGGGCGGGGCTGGGTGCTGGGATTGGAACCAGGACACACATGCCACTGTATCTGCATTCTCTTCCTCACTTGTTCATTCCCCACCTCTAGATCTGCGTTATGCATTCTCTTATATTCAGTCTCTCTTTCTGCTTTGTCTTCTACTGGACAGGAAGCCTGGCCATCACAGACTGCTGAGCAATACACCTTGCAGTACAGGCCCCCAAAGAGAGTCACCACATGTTCTCTCAGCCCGAGTCCAAAACAACCCGAGGAGGGGAGGATGTCTCCCTCCGGACTAACTGGGGCTGAGGAAGGGGTTCTTGTGACAGGCTCAGCTGAGTCAGGTGTCCCCCACCCACCCCCGGCCAATCAGCTACAGGCAGGGATGAGGTTATTGCTCCCTCTGTCCCCTGCCACGTGCCTACTATAACATCTTCATAGGACCTCTAAGCTGGAATCATTTAAGCAGGATGCCAAAGGACAGCAATTGGGCCACACTTCTTGACTGTAGTGACACTAAAACCTCATTGCAGCTCTCTACAGGAAGGCCAGCTCTTCAGTGTGGCCCCCCAGACCCTGCGTGCTCTGGCCTCTGCCTGCGGCCCGCCCCCACCCCCGCCTCATCTTGCAAATCCCTGTGCACCGCGCTCCAGCTGCCGGGTCTGCCTTCCTTGAATGCACCATGTCTGCACCTTGCTCCTGGGCTGCTTTCTTGGCTCTCCCACCATGCTGTCCACTACCCCTGCCCTTCTGGCCTGGCTGATGCCGACTCCTCCTTCAGATGTCTCCTTCAACACACTCCCAGGGGGCTGCTCCGAAGCCCACCCCATCTTCCCTGAGCTACTCATCTGACCTGATCAGGGCTTCCCCCTCCCCTTAATGTCAGCTCCATAAAGGCAGGAACCAAGTCTCTTTTGTTAAAGGTATGATGCTTTCCACCAAATATGCTCCTTACTAAACTTTGCTAAGGGAATGAATGAAGTGATAATAGGTGACATAAGGAAAAAGGGAAAACGGAGCACAGTCACTCAGCTAGGAATCCTGGCACTGTGGGAGGCTGAGGTGGGCAGACTGCTGCAGGCCAGGAGTTCGAGACCAGCCTGGACAACATGCTGAAACCCCATCTCTACAAACAATACAAAAATTAGCTGGGCATTGTAGTGTACACTTGTGGTCCCAGCTACTTGGGAGGCTGAGCGGGTAAGATTGCTTAAGCCCGGGAGGTTGAGCTGTGATCCTGCCACTGCACTCCAAGCCTGGGCGACAGAGTGAGATGCTGTCTCAAAGAAAAATAAAAGCACCCAGATAAACAGGCAGTGAATGGTGGAGGAAAAAAACTGGGTGCCAAGACATCATGTAACTAGTTGGGGAGGTGATGCTTGGGCTGAGAGCATCAGTCAAAGTTTGCCGGTCTAGGGGAGTGGTGGTAGCAGGGGTGAGTCCAGGGTAGGGGTTGGGGACTGTATACAAAAAGAGCCTGAGGTGGGGTAGAGCCAGTCTGGAAGAACTGAAAGGCCTGAACATAGAAGCAGCATGAGTGAGGTGGGGATGGAGCAGTAGAAGGTGCAAGAAGCAGACAGGGCCAGTCATGCTTGACCTTGCAGGCTTTGCAGGGTGTGGGGCATCACGCCTTTTACCTTCTAGGGAACGGGGCACATTAAGAGAGGGGAGAGGGCAAGAAAGGTAGGAGGGCTTTGAATATTGGCATGAGAATACTCTCCAGGGAGATGACCGTCCCCCACACTGACATGGGCAGCATCTGTAGAAACAGGAAATGCATCTCAGACACATGGAAAGATACCTGACTCTGGGCATAATAAGAGAAATGCCAATTAAAATCATGCTGAGATACTACTTCGCACCTCTCAGAAGGGCAAGAGCACAAGGCGTGCACACACGCTGTGGGCAGTGGTACGGGGGCAGCCAGGCTTCTCCGGAGCTAGTGGGAGGGAAAGCAGAACTGTCGCTTTGGAGGGGACTCTGGCCATTCCTGTGAGTATGACCCGGCACACACCCACCCTTCACCCCGGCAGCTCCACTTCTAGGAAGCTTCACTTACACATGTTCCCAAGTGTGAGGAGTGATCTTTGTCCAAGGTTATTCATTACAGCAGTGTTTGTCAGAGCAGAAAAGGGGAAATGGCTTGTGTGTGCCTTAATAAGGCAATAGAGGAATCAGTCGGGTTTGTCTGTGCAGTGGAATACCGTGTGGCCAGGAAGGTAGAGTAAGGCCCTGATAGGAGGGGCCTTCCGTGTCTGTGGTGTGCTGCTAAGCAGGAAAACGAAAAGAACGTGGTGGCTCTCGCCTATATATAATTCCAGCACTTTGGGAGACCAAGGCAGATGGATCATTTGAGGTCAGGAGTTCAAGACCAGCCTGGCCAATGTGGTGAAACCCTGTCTCTACTAAAAATACAAAAGTTAGCTGGGCATGGTGGCTGACGCCTGTAATCTCAGCACTTTGGGAGACCAAGGCAGGCAGATCATTTGAGGTCAGGAGTTCGAGACCAGCCTGGCCAACATGGTGAAACCCTGTCTCTACTAAAAATACAAAAATTAGCCAGGCATGGTGGCGCACACCTGTAATCCCAGCTACTCTGGAGGCTGAGGCAGGAGAATCGCTTGAACCTGGGAGGCAGAGGTTGCAGTGAGCCGAGATCACGCCATTGCACTCCAGTGCAGTGCGAAAGTGAATCTCTGTCTCAAAAAACAAAAAAAAAAGAAAAGAAAAAAACAAAATCTTGTATTTGTAATTGCCTGGGGGAGGGAGGATTTTGGAAAATGTGAGGAGAATATAAGTTTTGTGAAGATTCCAATGCCAGTCAGCCCTGGAGCACTCTTTATTATTTATTATTATTATGATTAATTCTTCTTCTACCTTTTTTTGCTTAACTTAAGCACACCCTGAGAGAGCACTCTTAACTGTCAAATTACATCCCCTTCATTTTCCATACCAGGCACTGTGTTCTTGGCTACATGTGTGTAAGTATCTTGGTGTGTGTGTGCATGTGTGTGCATGTATGATTTAGTTACTTTATTGAGATCTCTGAGACACCACCTCTGAGCGGCCTTCCTCAGCACCCTGTCTAAAATGGCCCTCCCTGTCGCTGTCGCCTGCTTTATTTTTCTTCATGGCGTTTATCACGGTCTGATGTTCTATATTTGCTTTCTGCACCATCCTCCTTGGAATGTGAGCTCCGCGAAGGCAGGGATCTTTGTCTGTTTTGTTCCTTTCTGTATCCCCAGCGTCTAGAGCAGTGCCTGGCCCATAGCAGTTGCTTCATGAGTGCATGCTGAATGAATGTGAGTGCGTCTGAAGACTGAATGTTATCCTCCTGTTACAGATGTGGACTCAGGCCCCCAGAGGCCTTGCCCTCTTTTCATGGACTCTAAGAAATGAAGAACAAACTGCAAAGCCCACTGGTGTTCTGACTGGGGAAGAGTTGAGAAATCACCCTAAGCTGCTTTTTTTTTTTTTTTTTTTTTTTTTTTTTTTTTTTGAGATGGAGTCTTGCTCTGTCACCCAGGCTGGAGTGCAGTGGCGCAATCTCGGCTCACTGCAACCTCTACCTCCTGGGTTCAAGCAATTCTCTTGTCTCAGCCTCCTGAGTAGCTAGGATTACAGGCGCCCACCACCATGCCTGGCTAATTTTTGTATTTTTAGTAGAGATGGGGTTTCACCATGTTAGTCAGGCTGGTCTCCAACTCCGGACCTCAGGTGATCCACCCACCTCGGCCTCCCAAAGTGCTGGGATTGCAGATGTGAGCCACCGCTCCTGGCTAGGCTGCCTTTTAAGCTGTTAAAATTCTCCCTTTACCCCCATTTCTTTTTCTTTCTTTTTTTCCCCCTTAGAGACAGAAGTACAGTGAAGGGATCATAGCTCGCTGCAGCCTTGAACTCCTGGGCCCAAGAAATCCTCCTGCCTCAGCCTCTTGAGTAGCTGTGACTACAGGTGCATGCCACCAGGCCTAGCTAATTTTTAAAATTTTTTTGGTAGAGACAGGGTCTCCCTATGTTGCCCAGGCTGATCTTGAACTCTTGGCCTCAAGCAATCTCCCCAGCTCAGCCTCCCAAAGTGCTGAGATTACAAGCATGAGCCACCATGCCTGGCCACATTCCTTTTTCAAAGTCACCTTGAGAGCTAGGAATACTAGCTGGGTCTCTTCTGCTGGGTCCTGCCTGTGAAGCACTGAGGAGCTTGCCTGCACCACAAAATTTCTCCAGCTGTCTGGGGTCCATCTCTCCTTCTAGCTTGAGTGACCCTTGTTCTGGACTGTTTTTTTGTTTTGTTTTGTTTATGTTTGTTTGTTTTTGAGACGGAGTCTCGCTCTGTCACCCAGGCTGGAGTACAGTGGCGTGATCTCGGCTCACTGCAACCTCCGCCTCCCGGGTTCAAGTGATTCTCCTGCCTCAGTCTCCTGAGTAGCTGGGATTACAGGTGCCTGCCACCACGCCCGGCTAATTTTTGTATTTTTAGTAGAGACGGGGTTTCACCGTGTTGGTCAGGCTAGTCTCGAACTCCTGACCTTGTGATCTACCCGCCTTGGCCTCCCAAAGTGCTGGGATTACAGGCATGAGCCACCGCACCCAGCCCTGTTCTGGGCTGTTATTCCATGGAGAATAGGTAGAGAGAGAAGGAAACTTCCAACGTGAAGGCACTCTCCTCTGGAGGGACCCCTCTCTTAGGCTGTGTGCTTAATCTTATCAGGGTCCAGTTTGCCCAAGAGACCTCCTCAGACACGAGGAGTCGAGAATATCGTTTATTTCTTCAGTATTTCCATTGTAATAATAGCTTTGCCAGTGTGCCTTTGAGGGTCCTTCTGTGCCAGTCACTTTGCCAACCGTTCGATTGCTGTTACCTCATTTAACCCTCTCAACAGCCCTATTGAGGGTGGATATTACTCCTCCCACCATGTTACTGATGAGGAAGCTTGGGATTCAGAATGAGCTGGTAACCAGCCACACGTCCACAGGATGCTAAGCCGCAGACCTGCGATTTGATTCTGGCTCTAGCTGACCACCAAGATGGTGCTCCCTGGCCTCGTTGCCACACTGCTTCCCCATCTGCTTTGGGGATTTTACCAGTGACCAGGAGGACAGGGTCTGGTTTTCTATGGCGGCGTGATATGGATGGTTAATCATGTCGCAAAGCCCTGCTGTCCAGCGTGAGGCTTTGGTGGGTTGGAGGAAGGCGGGTGGAGAGCCTTCTGCTTGTTTATTTCTCATAGTTGTTTGCCACACAAGAGATCAAACTTCTGTTTCCTGTTGAGATTGGTTTCCATCTCTCTCCATTCATCTCTGACACTCCCTGTCTCTCTTAATTATGTCTTATACTAACGTCTATAAGCCTGCTCAGCCCTCTCCCTCCAGACCCCTCCCAGCAGCAACTGCTGTTAGTAGAGCTATTAAGAACACAGGCCTGTAATCTCAGCACTTGAGGAAGCCGAGGCAGGAGGATTGCTTGAGCCCAGGAGTTTGAGACCAGCCTGGGCAATATAATGAGACTCTGTCTCTACTGAACATAAAAATTTTTTAAATGAGCTGGGCATGTTGGCTCACGCTTATAACCCCAGCACTTTAGGAGGCTGAAGTGGGAGGATCACTGTAGCCCAGGAGTTTGAGGCTACAGTAAGCTAAAATCAAGTCACTGCACTCCAACCAAGGTGACAGAGAACCTGTCTTTCAAAATAAAAAAAAAAAAAAAAGAGTCTAGGCACGGTGGCTCGCTCTTGTAATCCCAGCACTTTGGGAGGCTGAGGCAGGTGGATCACCTGAGGTCAGGAGTTCAAGACCAGCCTGGCCAACATGGCGAAACCCTGTCTCTACTAAAAATAACAAAATCGGCTGGGCGTGGTGGCAGGCACCTGTAATCCCAGCAACTCGGGAGGCTGAGGCAGGAGAATCGCTTGAATCCAGGAGGCAGAGGTTGCAGTGAGCCAAGATTGCACTATTGCACTCCAGCCTGGGCAACAAGAACGAAACTCTGTCTAAAAAACAAAACAAAACAAAACAAAAAAGAACGTACACACTCTGGAGTCAGGCTGCCTGGATGGAGCCCCGGCTCTACAGTTACCCACTGTGTGACCTTGGGTAAGTGACTCTGAGCCTCATGTTCTCCCCTGTAATATAGGGGTAATAATAACACAGCCTTCTTCCAAGGATGGTTGTGAGTATTCATCAAGATTGTGCTGAACCCAGGGTACAACTCATGGCAGTGACCAGCAAACAGGGTCTCTTTCTATGCACATAGAAACGTCTCTCCTTACACAGTTTGTTTCTTTCTTCACTGAGAAGACATGGATGTGTGCAGGTATATCTTATTTTTTCTTAGAGCTGCTAGAACATTTATTTAGCAGATACTCTCTTGTGAGTGGCAGCACTCTTCCACAGTCTAGGTATCTATTGTGAACAAGGTGAGAGCCCTGTACCCATAGAGTTCATATATTCATCAGCAAGACATAATAAAGCAATCAGTGGGCTGGGCCTAGTGGCTCACACCTGTAATGCCAACACTTTGGGAGGCCGAGGTGGGAGGATCACTTCAGCCCAGGAATTCAAGACCAGCCTGGGCAACATGGTGAAACCCCCTCTCTACAAAAAATAACAAAAATTAACCAGGCATGGTGATGTGCGCCTGTAGTCCCAGCTACCTGGGAAGCTAAGGTGGGAGAATCACTTGAGCCCAGGAGGTCCAGGCTGCAGTGAGCCATGATTGCACCAGTTCACTCCAGCCTGAACAGTGGAGTGAGACCCTGTCTTGAAAAAAGAAAAACAGCGGTCATGCTTACTGCTCTGTAAGGAATAAAAATAGATTGAAGTAGGGGCCCCCTGATCTGGGTGGTCAGGGAAGGCCTCCCTGAGGAAGCCTGCCTTGAGAATAGCTAGAGCCACACGTGCAAAGGCCCCAGGGCAGGAGCAAAATTGGAAGGTCAAGGCAGCCAGTGTGGCGGGAACATCTGGGTGATGGAGGAAGATGATGAGGCCCAAGATATGTTGAAGAACTTTAAGCTGGAAAGCAGCTGGAGGTGATCCCTGTTTGATGTAATCCCTCTGGCTGTGGGTGGAGAATAGAATGTAGGAAGGCAAACGTGGCCTGGGGAGGCCAGAGAGGGATCTCATGAAGCTGTTAGGATGAAAGATGATGGTGGTGGCTTGGCCTGGGAGGGAGAAAGAAAGGAAATGAATTCAGGATGTATTTTGGAGGTAGTGGCAACAGGGTTTGCTGATGGACTTGCTGTGGAGGATGAGGGAAGGAGGGACAGGAAGGATTCTCCCATGTGTCTGCATTGTTGCTGGATCCCTGCTGACAGACACACAGGTTGTCTCCCGTGTCTTCCAACATGCATGAATGCACATCCTTGCTGGGCTGTGTCTTTTTTTTTTTTTTTTGAGACAGGGTCTTGCTCTGTCACCCAGGCTGGAGTGCAGTGATGTGATCTCGGCTCGCTGCAGCCTCGACCTTCCTGGCTCCTGGCTCAAGCAACCTCAGCCTCCCGGATAGCTGGGACCACAGGTGCACGCCCCCATGTCCAGCTGATTTTTTTAATTTTTTAGAGATGGGGGGTCTCACTATGATGCCCAAGCTGATTTCGAACTCCTGACCTCAAGTGTTCCTCCCACCTCAGTGTCCCAAAGCCCTGGGATTACAGGTGTGAGCTACCATGAGTCTTAAGGAATGAAGGGCAAGGGCATTTCAGGTGGAGGGGAAGCATCTGATTAAAGGCTGGGGCCCTGCTCTGGTGCGGTACAGGGAGCCTTCCCTGCTCCCAGCCCAGCTCAGGCCAGAGTGTGGGGTGAGGGGCAGAGTTGTCTCCTGGGCTGTGGAACAGCAGCATCCAACCTCAATCCACTACCTGAAGCATGTGGAGTTGCTGCCCATTTTGAGATTCTTTCATGTCCTCCATCCCCCGTCTTCTCCAGAGCTGCTTTTTCATCTGGCCAAGTCCATTCACCACCACCCCCCACCCCCCACCCCCCACCCCCCTCTGGTCGTCTCTCCTCCCCAGGTGAGTCCAGAGTTTCAGCTAATGTTGCAGCGGCAGATGCATCACAGTGGATATCCTGCCTTTCTCGGGCCCTTGCGGTCTGCATTTAGGTCAGCTTTGTTTTCCTGGGGATTGAAAGCAGTGCCTGGCGTGGCCTTTGGTTCTGGGCCAGCCTCACAAGGAGGCTGGACCTGCAGGAAGTAAACGAGAGGCCTCTTGTTTGTATGAACTTGATTCTTCCACCTTCTTTGTCCCCTGTTCCCTTCTGTGTCTTGTTTCTGGCCTTGTTCTTGAGAGTGCAGGTCCCACAGGCAGTGGCCAGTGCTGCAGGCCTCCTTTGCCCTTTCTGAGGGGCTTTGGGCATCTGGGGGACTCTAGTCCACTCAGCCAGTGAGGGCAGCTCGGTCAGTGTGAGTTTAAAACAGCATGACCTCCGAGCTCCCGTTGCCTCCTGCTCCGACCCTGGCCTGGGTTTCTCTCTGGTGCTGCTGGCAGGTGCTGGGCCAGCCCACTTGTCCAAATTAGCATCTCTGGGAGTTTGTCTTCTGCCTACCCAAGGGCTGTAGAATAGGTGTCACAGATTACAAGAAGGTAAAAGTTGACACATTTCAGCTCATACCAGGTCCAAAAAAAAAAAAAGAACGACCCGAAGGAGAAAAATATAGAGCATTAATGAGCTCAACTCAGTACCCTCCCAAGTTGCTGGAGGACATGTGAATCACTGCAGCCTTTTTAGAGCATGGGCTGAAAAAAAAATGTTTTTTATGAGCCAGTACATGCATGTGATAAAACATTCAAATGGTACAAAAAAGGTATACAATAGTCTTCTTCCCCTACTCACGATCTCCCAGTCCCCTCCTGTGAGGACACCCATGTCACATATGTTCTTCCAGAGATGAGATGCTCAATACAAAAACAAGCATGTATTATACGTGCAGTTCTGCACCTTCACCTGGAAACCATTCCGAAATATAACCATGTAATTTTTCATAAACAGCCTTTGGCCCAGCACTGCAACTCCTGAGAATCTACCATGCAGAAGAAAAAAACAAATAGCCTGAGTAGAAAAGGACATTTATTGCAGCATTGTTTGCAGTGGCAAAACAAAAAACCAACCCTGGAAATAAATGCCCATTTTTCAGGGAATGATTGAATAAAATATGGCACATCTGTACTCTTGGCCTATGAGCCGCTAAAGAGAGTGGGTAGGAGCACTGCTTGCTGGCCTGGAGGCATTTCTGCGATGTATTTAAGGGAAAGCAAGATTCAGAGAAGTAAATTTGATAAGATCCTGTTGATGTAAAATATAGCGACAAAAGTCATTGTCATTTTGTTGGGGACAGTGGGTATCTACTTCATTCTGTTCCACGTCACATGGCCTGCTCAGCCCAGCATTCTGCCTGGGAGACCTTGCCAGGATCCTTACTTGTGGTCAGAGTAAACTTCACCCACTGTTCATTATTAGCGGCCTATCTGGGAGCATCCTCCACCCAGCCCATAGGTCGAGAGCCCATGGCATTCGTGCTGGTAAATGCTCACCTGGGCTTCTGTTAGGCTAGGAGAGGCCAGCCTGTTCCTGGGTGCCAGGTGCCATGGTGAGAATCACTTCTCGCTGACCATGACAGGCAATCTGACCGATTTCCCAGTCACTTGGTAGGATGAACTAAGCGGAGTTTGGTGAGCTGTGAAGCGTGCAGCACCACCAAATCTGCCACTCGCGAGACCAGCACAGAGGAATTACAGAAATGCTGAAGTCAGGACATCAGATCTCGGGCTGTGTTCCAGATGAAGGTTCTGGGGGCAGAAAGCACAGGCAACAACTTAAGTCACGTCTACCCCGAGCTCAGCACTCAGAGCCACCCGATGGAATGCTTCTCCTGCCACATTTTTTTTTTTTTTTTTTTTTAAATAAGAGGGTCTTGCTATGTTGCCTAGGCTGGAGTGCAGTGGTACAATCATAGCTTACTTCAGCTTCAACCTCCTGGGCTCAAGCGATCCTCCCCCAGCTAATTTTTTTTCTGTTTTTTTGAGACGGAGTCTCGCTCTGTCGCCCAGGCTGGAGTGCAGTGGCGCAATCTCGGCTCACTGCAAGCTCCGCCTCCCGGGTTCACGCCATTCTCCTGCCTCAGCCTCCCGAGTAGCTGGGACTACAGGTGCCTACCACCACACCCGGCAAATTTTTTGTATTTGTAGTAGAGAAGGGGTTTCACTGTGTTAGCCAGGATGGTCTTGATCTCCTGATCTCGTGATCCGCCTGCCTCAGCCTCCCAAAGTGCTGGGATTATAGGCGTGAGCCACCATGCCTGGTGGCCAGCTAATTTTTAAAGATTTTTGGTTGAGATATGATCTCACTGTGTTGCCCAGTCTGGTCTCAAAACTCCTGGCCTCAAGCAATCCTTCTGCCTCAGCTTCCCAAAGTGCTGGGATTACAGGTGTGAGCCACCATGCCCAGCTCCATTCCAGGTTTAAATGCAAGTATCAGATCATTTCACTCATTGGAATCACTAAATGACACAGCTTGCATTTCCTGGCTTATATGTATATATGTCATTCATTCTTACCAGAACAGTGGAAGCGCTGCACAAAACCAGCTTAAACTGTTTTCATTTCATACCTTGACATGTGCACATTCTACCAATATTCTACCTTTGACTTACTGATGACTAAGGAAGGAATGATAGGAAAAGGAACTGTGGGTTGCCGTATCTTTCTCTTTCCTTCCACATCATCGTTCTGCATACCTAGTTGGCTAATTCAGGGAAGCGTGGCAAGTAAAAAAGAATGTGGCCAGGTACGGTGGCACATGCCTGTAATTCCAGCACTTTGGAAGGCTGAGGCAGGCAGACTGCTTGACCCCAGGAGTTTGAGACCAGCCTGGGAAACATGGCGAAACTCTGTCACTACAAAAAATACAAAAACTAGCCGGGGATGGTGGTGTGCACCTGTGGTCCCAGGTACACAGGTAGCTGTGGTGGGAGGACCACTTGAGCCTGGGAGGTCAAGGTTGCAGTGAGCTGTGATCAGGTCACAACTCTCCAGCCTGGGTGACAGGGCAAGATCCTGTTTAAAAAAAAAAAAAAGAATGTGAGAGGTCTCCATGGTCTTCATGTTTCTTTCTGCATTTCATGCTTCATCGCCTTCTTTCTGCTGTGTTCGAAGCAACTCCTGGCTCTAACGGAGGGGCCTCTGGGGACTGTCAGTGTCCCCGCTTACTCCCTTGTAGCTGTGATAATGTGCTTACTTTATACTTTTTGCTTTCAATCTTGCTGAACTTGCATGCATCGTTGGTCCGCCGGAATCCTGCGCTCACAGGGGATCAGGAATACTGTATGAGGATGCCATGACAAGGAGTGACAGGCACACACATGGCTTGGATCTCTTCTGCTCACATGCATGCTCCATTGGCCCTGGACTTCACTTACAAAATACAAGTTCAAAGATAAAATGATTTAGAATTTCAAGATGGCAACAGAGCATTAGACCAAGGGAAGGGCTCATAGCTGCTGGGGTCACACACCCATAAAGCTAGCCCCATCTGGGTTTGTTGCATGAAGTAACAAATACTCAGTTGGAGATAGGGTTCTGTTACCACTCCAATTTTAACTTACCTGACTTGGAGTAATAGCGTTTCATGCTAGGACTTAAAACACTTTTTCACATTGCTTCCTTCTGCTTTTTCTTTAGTTCTGGGCTTAAATTCATTCTGGTTCTCACCACTGAACTTATATATGTACCTGTTTGCCTTCTTCTTTACTCTGGTCCCCTAGTGTGGACGGTACATTTTGTGAGGGCAGGGATTGTGTCTGCTTTTGTTCACTGTACCTAGCATCCTACCCCACACAGTGTCCAGAGTGAGGTAGTGCCCATTGTTGAATGAATGACTCAACATCTCATATATTTCTCACTTTACCTCTCCCTAAGGCAAAGTGATCATAACCCCACTCTTTATCTGGGAAGTTCTAGCGTTCTCCCTGGTGTTGAGAAGAGCAAGGCATCCTAAAGCATGAGGATACTTTAAATGGTGGCAGGTTACTAGAAGGATTTCTTTGGTGTAAAATACTGTCCCATCACTCATCTGCTATGCAAGACTACCGGCTCATTTGGAAAGCCCATTTGGCTGCCAGTAACAGACACCAGAAATAACAGTGGTGTAAACTCAGTGGAAGGCAGTTTCTCTCCTAAGTAAGACATCCAGAGATAGGCAGTCCGTGCCTGGTGTGGCAGCTTCACAGTCATCAAGAAAAGCAGAGTCCTTTGATGCAGGGTGCTTCTGCTCACCATCCCTAGCACAGGGCCTTCGTCCTTAAGGTGGCTTCATGGCCCAGTGTGACTGCTGGAGTCAAGCTAGTGAGTCTGGAGTCCAGGTGGGAATAGGGTGAGGGAGAGGCACAAAAGCATAGTCCAGCTTTGCGTTTCTGCTGAGGAATTTTCCTCAAAGTCCCACAGCTTGTATTTACCTTGCATTGGCCATGCTGGCTGCAAGGGAGGCTGGGAAATGTAGTCTTGGCTGAGCATCCTAAGAAGGAAGAGAAGAATGGCTGCTGGGTGGGCACTTAGCCACTGGAGTTGGTTCATTTCCTGCCCACAGTACCCAGGTCCATCACAGCCAGCTTCTGCCCATCAGCCTCGACCTTCAAGCCTTAAGTGACCAGAATCAGAGCACAGACTTTCCCTGTGTGTCTGGTTGACCAGAGGGTGGGGTTTTGAGGCTTATTAAGGAGCATCAGTTCAAGAAACCTACCATATCAGCAGCAATAAGAATAATGGTAGCTCTGGCCAGGTGCAGTGGCCCACACCTGTAATCTCAGCATTTTGTGAGGCTGAGGTAGGAGGATTCCCTGAGGTCACGAGGTTGAGACCAGTCTGGGCCACTTAGCAAGACCCTATCTGCACAAAATTTTTTTTAAAAAACATTACCCAGGTGTGGTGATGCACACCTGTAGTCCCAGCTACTCAGGAGGCTGAGGTGAGAGGATCATCTGAGCCCAGACTGCAGTGAGCTATGACTGCACCACTGCACTCCACCCTGGGCAACAGAGTGAGACCCTGTCTCTCTCTCTATATATATAAATAAATAGAATCATGGTAGCTCACACTTAATGCATACTTAGTGCATAATAAGTCTTGTTCTAAACAATTTTTGTGGAGTAATTTTTTTACTTAATCCTCACAACACCCCCTATTATTATCCCCATTTTAGAGATGAGGAAACTGAGGCACAGACAGGGTAAGTAACCATAGACTTTCTCACTGTTAGTAATTTTTTTCCCTTCATTCTTCCCTTTCAATGTGTTATGAATAAGAGGATTAAAAAATAAAGCCTGACCTATTTTGGTAGATTGACCACTGTTCTGTCTTCCATCTGATTAGCTGGGGTCTGGAGAGTGCTTTGTGGAAAAGCACCCAACAGTCGAAACCACATTGATAGGCTGTTTTCATAGGAGTGCAGGAAGGGGCTTAACTGTTGGCACATCCAGAAAATGGCTGGTGACAGGAAGAAAAAGGATCCACAGCTATGCAGGATTTCCGCAGCCCATGAGCCTGGGGCCAGCCGACCACAGTGCCTGTGTGCCAGCGGGCTGGGCCTGGCCTTTAAAATGACAGTCACCCCGGCTGCCCTTAGTAGTGTGTTAAGGAGAAAGAAGCTGTTCTCTCTTCAGGTCCCCAAGAATTAATTCAGGCACCAGGTCATCTTTCTAGCTGCCTCTGATCAGCCATGCTCAGTGGAAGTCTTTGAGTCCCACAATTTATCTCTGAGTTGAGTCTTTTTTTTTTTTTTTTTTTTTTTTGAGATGGAGTCTCACTCTGTCGCCCAGGCTGGAGTGCAGTGGCGCTATCTTGGCTCACTGCAACCTCTGCCTCCAAGCAGTTCTTCTGTCTCAGCCTCCCGAGTAGCTGGAACTACAGGCGTGTGCCACCACACCCAGCTAATTTTTGTATTTTTAGTAGAGACAGGGTTTCGCCATGTTGGCCAGGCTGGTCTCAAACTCTTGACCTCAGGTGATCTGCCCGCCTCAGCCTCTCAAAGTGCTGGGATTACAGGCATGAGCCACTGCGCCCAGCTTTTAGCTGAGTCTTTTTGAGACCCCTTCAGGTCCATGTCGGTGGCTCTCTGCAGACTCTCCAGGGTGGTGGCATAGCACGTGGCCCCCGGTTGCAGCAGGTGTTTCAGTTAGGAATGATTCAGCTGCAGCTAGCAGAATTCACTAGTGGCACTGTCACCTCAACACATAGGCAGTCCTTCGTGTCATATAACAATGTCTAGAGAGAGGGGCTGGCAGGTTCAGTGGCTGACAGGTCAACACCAGCACTTCTCTGACCCTCTTGCTGCCATGGCCTTAAGATGGCTGTTGGACCCAGAGAACTCAGCCCTTCTAGTCTGGGCAGGGTAGTTCTGGGGACAAGGGGACTCTCAAATCCAGCTATCACATCTGCATATCTTCATTCCAAGCTGGAGAAAAGGCAGACTGGTGAAAGGGAAAATGACTGTGTAGATGAGTCTGATCCTTTTTTAGGTTTTTTTTTTTTTTTTTTTTTTTTTTTTTGAGACAGAATCTTGCTCTGTCGCCCAGGCTGCAATGCAGTGTTGCAATCATGGGTAGCTGGGACTACAGGTGCATGCCTCCACGCCTGGGTGATTTTTCTATTTTTTTTTTTTTTTTATAGAGATGGGGTCTTGCTGTGTTGCCCAGGCTGGTCTCTAACTCCTGGGCTCAAGCAATCTGCCTACCTCAGCCTCCCAAAGTACCAGGATTATAGGCGTGAGCCACCACACCCCGCATATGAATCCGATCCTTTTTGTGAGGAGAGGGGAAATGCTTCTCTAGAATTCCTGAATGAGAAACCTTTGCCTTCCCCAAGGTTCTGAAGATACGCACCTGTGCTGTATTCTAGACATGTTCATATTTTTCCTATTGCATTTAGGTCTTTGACCCATCTGACATTGATGTCTGTATATGTGGAAGGAGACAGAGTTCAAGGCTAAGCTCATACTCTTCGCTGTTGCATTTAGTAGGCACCGTTGTTGGTGGTTCTAGAGCCAGATCCACTGGGTTCAAATCCCTCCTGGCTGTGCCATCTACTTGGTCTGTACTTGAGTTTTCTGGTCTATTAAAAATGGAGATCATAGTACAACCTACTTAACGGGTTATTAAGAGGTTTAAATGCATTGGTAGTTAAAGAACAGAAAACAGAGCCGGCAATGGTGGCATGCACCAGTAGTCCCAGCTACTCGGGAGGCTGAGGCGGGAGGATCGCTTGAGCTCAGGAGGTCAAGGCTGCAGTGAGCTATGACTGTGCCACTGCACTCCAGCCTGGGTGACAGAGTGAGACCCCATCTTTAAGAAGAAAAACTGTAATCCCAGCACTTTGGGAGGCCAAGGTGGGCGGATCACGAGGTCGGGAGATCGAGACCATCCTGGCTAACACGGTGAAACCCCTGTCTCTACTAAAAATACAAAAAGAAAAAAAAAAAAAGTCGGGTGTGGTGGCGGGCGCCTCTAGTCCCAGCTACTTGGGAGGCTGAGGCAGGAGAATTGCATGATCCTGGGAGGCGGAGCCTGCAGTGAGCCGAGATCGCACCACTGCACTCCAGCCTGGGTGACAGAGCGAGACTCCATCTCAAGAAAAAAAAAAAGAAAAAACAAAACACAACTGAAAACAGTGCCTGGCATGTAGTAAAGTCAAAATGAAAACCTTGTGCTTCAACCCAGAAAGAATTTGCACAGCCGCACATGGGTCTGGGGGCTCAGCAGGGAGCCCTGGGCCTGTCAGTAGGTGAAGTGAAGTTTGTTACTGAGGTTACCCTCTCTTCATCTTTATAAGAAGTTGCCAAATTGCTCTCCCAAAATGTTTGTTCCCATTTCCACCCCCACCCGCAGTGACTGAGTGTTCCCCTTACTCCACAACTTCAGCACATTTGGTGTTGTCAGCCTGGCATTTTGGCCAATCTGCTGTGTGTGGAATGGCCACACAGCGTTTTTTCCCAGAGCAGCTTATCTGTAGAGGTCTGTCTGTGAGCCCACTCTACCACGGAGTTACTTAGGCTGGGCTAGAGGCAGGACCACTGTGGGCCCCCCAGCACAGTGAAATCCTCATAGCTGTGTGTTCAGAGCACCACACTAGCACGCTTATCTTCTGGAGAGGGTGAGGCAGTGGGTCCGGGGGTCGGGGGGACAGGCAATGAGAAAGAGACCCTCAAAGTCAGTGACCCAACCTTAGTCATGTTTGTAGACCGCATCAATCAGCAAAAGAACCAGCGCTAAATCGTTAGTGTGTGCTATTAATAGAATATAGGTCATAAGAGAAAACATGATTAATTGCAAGATGATCTCAGTGGCTGTTGAGGGCCTAGGTTTTCCCAAGGCAAAGTCCTTTCCTCACTTATCAGCTTTTCTTTGTTGGGATGTAGGCTAGAGGCAGCTGAATGAACAGATATTTCCCTAAGTCATTATTTCAAAGACAGGAAAGGGATGGGTATAATGGGAATCTTCTCTAAATGAAGGATGATTGAACCACTTTATTAGTAGGTGAGTAATCCCTGATGCCACAGTGATGCTCTGGCGGTCTAGAAAGAAGAGTGAAGCTTACAGCAAAGGCTCCAGTGGGTTTGGTTCTTCCAGACCAGCCACTTACACAGCAGCACAGAAGAGAAAGGCCTGGCTGTCCCCCATCACCACTCGGTCAAGAGAGAGCACCTGTGGCCAGGCCCTCCTAGAGACTGAGTAGACACTGCCCAGGGTGTTTATTCTGCTCCAAGATAGAAACAGAAGAGAACCTCCTGCCGTCTCAGGACACAGAGTAAAGAGCTGGTAGGCCTGGGCCCAGCAGGCTAATAATCTGCCCACTTGAAAGCAGATGCTGGCAACAGTTGCAATCTCTGGCCCGTTAGATTGCCCAGCCCTTCTTCCTCGGGGGGACGAGGTAAAGGGGAGTGAAGAGGTATGAGCAGATGATCCTTTCCATATAAATTGAGATGGAAATACGAGGGTGGGGTAGAAAATCCTGGCCCAGAAGTACAGGTCCAGGAACAAAAAAGGGCAGGTGCTCCAGCCAGCCTTGAGGTCAGGGGATAAGCCACCTGGCCAGCCCAGCAGAAACAGCTCACCTGGAGCCATGGTGATAATGCCTGCTTCATAGGGTTTCATGAGGGCCAAAATCAAGATCATTAACATGTAAGTGTTCTGAAATGTAATATAAAAGACTGGTTTTCAGTATGTTGATTATGGTGTTGTGGAACTTTCATCAGACACTTCCTTGTAGGCCCATTTTATAAAGCAGGAAAAAACGGAGCTGCCAGAGGTAAGATGAGGGTGTGGGGGCCTAGAGCCTCGCTTGAGGCCTTCCTTTACCCTCTGCAGTCTCCTCGGAGGACTGTACTCAGGGGAGTTCAAGGTGAAATGTCCTGGGGGTCTCGGAGAGCCCAGCACTGCCCCCAGCTGGCCCTGGCCCCCAGACAAGTCATTTACACATTTTGGACCCCAGTTTGCTTTTCCACCGAGTGGACAGAGAAGTCAGACAAGATCAAAGCATTCTTCACTTAGGTCCTATGAACAGGGGCTTCAGAAATCTTTGACATCTTTGAGACAGGCAGTATTTTGTGCTTTTTCTCCTGGAGAGACATGACATAGTTTTGTTTTGTAAGCTTCTTAGAAGGGTCATGTTCGCCCAAACATGAAGGAGTGCTGTATTGATTTCTCAGGTCCCTTCCTGTGCCGTTAGTTTGTTGTAAGCAACAGAACCTCCCCAACTCAAATTGACTTAAACTGCAAAGGGAAGTTAATGGTTCAGGGACCTGAAAAGTCCCAGAGCTGGCCCAACTGGAGTCAGTACTCAGGTATTCTCATCAGGAATGTACCCCTCTTTATTTCCAGACTCTGCCTTTCTCAGGTTTAACTTCATTCTCGGCCCCTTCCTCCTGCCCCACCTCTGCTCACCCTCAGGTGGCAAAGAAGCCCTCAGCAGTCCCCCTGCCTTACCACCCATCTGTTTCCCCCAGAAATTGCAGCAAAATGTGCAGGGCCCACTCTGATTGGCCGTGCTTGGATCACGTGTCTCTTCCAGAGCCAATCCCTATGGCTGAGGGGAGGAGACATTCAGGCCAGGACGCCTTTCCCCCTTACATTCTCTCATGGGATTCTGTTCTTGCTGTAAACCTGTAGGAAGTGAAGTGCTCAGCCTGTGTGTCACCTGTGTGACGAATGGGTCATGGCCATGGGTGTGCTGGGATTGTGGAGGCAAACCGAAGGTCATCGTCCCTTCCCAGGTGGTAGAAAGTGGGGCCCTGGGATAAGCAGGGTACTGACCGGATTCCCGGATCTGTAGCCCTCCTTTGCTGCCGTTTCCGCGGCTCTTTGGAATCTTCCTCTGTCCTGCATGAGGGACTGCAGGGCTATAGGCATCCGCAGCTCCCTGTAGTCGGCAGGAAGTAGGTTCCTGGCTGAGAGAGACTTGGCACTACGGCACATCGCTGCTGATCAGCCTTTATAGAGCCATATGCATCACTTTAGAGAAAGAAAGGAGAAAAATTAGAGTGGCGGGAAAGCAATTTCCGTTGCAATTTAAAAGGCGGCTATTAAAATTTTACAAGAGCTTTATTGCAGGGGTTTTCTGATCATCCCAGGAATTTTTAAAATGGGAAGTCTAGTGATAAAGGAAAATGTTCTGGGTGCGTCTGGTTCCCTCCTGCCCTGCCAAGCATCTTGAAAACCACCATTGTGAGGGCTTCCTAGACCAGCTTAGCAATAGCAACGGCCCAAGAGGCTATTTCTGAGTGTTTTAAAAGCGTGTTTTTCTGTATTTGCTGTTTCTATGTATAGTGACTGTTTCTAATTTTATTTTGTACTTTGCTAAATGGCCTGGTAGGGAGCTATGGGAATCGTCAAGAACAGCAGTTGCCTCTGCCCTTCTGTGTTAGTTGAGAGTCATTTGGTTGTATGAACAAATAGAAATTCAGGTCAGCATGTTGAAGTATAAAAGGAAGTGGATGGACACAGGGCCTGGGAGATTCGGCTTGGAATGGTTTCAGGCAAGGCTGGATCCAGGGCCTGGTGAGGTTGCCAGGATATGTTTCCTTTTACCTCCTGGCTCAGCATTCTTCTGTGCTGATTTTATTCTCAGGTAGGCTCTGAAGCAGCCCCTAGCAGCTCCACAAGTAGATTCAACCAACTTAGCAGCTCCAGGGGAAATAAACCATCTCTTTCCTCCATAGTCCCAGTATATATCATGGGGCTGGTATTTACTGGCTCTGATCATCCTGGCTTTGGTGGCAGGGTCACCCCGGGCCATCTCTGAAGCTGGGAACAGGGAAGGTGGTGCAGTGGCTTTTTGGCCAGACCTAGATCATATGACCAGTCCCACCTCCACCCACAACCCGTGGGTGGGGTCAGTCCCATAGGACTGAGTGGGAAAGGTGAGATTCAAGGGGCTGACTGAGGAAAAGAAATAGATGCAGGGTGGGTCAAAGCAGCTGATGCCTGGAACCCCTTCCCATAGTAACTTCACGGAGCTGAATCTGCCCCACACTCCCCAGTTGTTCTTTTCCCTTGGAAGCTGCTCCACCTTTACCTTCTCTCAGGTCTCGTTGAGGGGTTCTTAACCTCAGGTTCATGGACCTTTGAAGGATGGAAGTTTAGTGGGTCACGAGGTTGGCTGGGAAAAACATTACATCTCTATTTTCGCTACCCTCTAACTGAAATTAACATTTTTTTATGCACAGGACAATAAACCATAATTGGATTAGCAATATCTGTGACTTTGTCACTACTAGAAATCACGGATATTCTCATATCACATTACAGTGTTGCAAATATCACAAAATATTTAAACACCTGCCTGTTTCTAAATCACTATAGTTATTGGACTCACCACTAGATCTTGTAATATAAAAGCATTAATAGGCCAGACATGGTGTTTCACACCTGTAATCCCAGCACTTTGGGAGGCCAAGGTGGGTGGATTGCTTGAGGCCAGGAGTTTGAGACCAGCCTAGCCAATGTGGCGAAACCCCATCTCTACTAAAAATATAAAAATTACCTGGGGTGGTGGTGTGTACCTGTAAACCCAGCTACTCGGGAGGCTGAGGCAGAATTGCGTGAGTCTGGGAGGCAGAGGTTGCAGTGAGCCAAGATGGCGCCACTGTACTCCAGCCTGGGCAGTAGATCAAGACTCCATCTCAAAAAAAAAAGAAATTATTCTGAGGAGTCTACAACTAATTCACCAGGTTGCCAGTAGAGTCCCTGGCATGAGAAAGGTTAAGAACCCCCTTGGGCTTCTCCAGGAACCCCAGGGGAATGATCATTGAAGTTGTCCTGATTCCTGGACCCTGGGGTATTGGCTAGCTGCTTGCTAGGCTTCCTTCCTGGGAGATTCCTGGAGGAGCTGACCGGCCTTTGAGGTTGGCGGGGATATTTGGGTAGCATTTGGACATTATGATATTGGGGAAGTGGAGCAGGGAGATGTTGCCAGCCCACAGCTGGCCCTGCCTTCATTGACCATTGTGACAGAGTGTGGTCTAGCCAGGTGGTCAGAAACAGACTCTGGGACCAGGTTGCTGGGTTCACATCCTGGCTCTATATAGTATACTTTTTTTTTATTTTTTAAAGAGACAGCATCTTGCTATGTTGCCCAGGCTGGTCTTGAACTTCTGAGCTCAAATGATCCTCCCATCTTAGCCTCCTGAGTAGCTGGGACTATAGGTAGGTACCACTGAGCCTGGCTTAGTATACTTTTGACTGACTGGGCAACCTCAGCTAGTGGATCCCTTATGAATTCTGTGCCTCAGTTTCCTCATCTGTAACATGGAAGTAATAATAGTATCTTCTTCTTGGGTGATGGGGAGAGTGAAATGAGTCAGCGCATGTCTGCTAGGACAGAGCCGGCACATTGGAAGGGATTGTTATTAGTGAATGGCCATTGCATATAGGACAGCTCTAGACCCTCTCAGATCTCATCTCCTGACTTAGTGCCCAGCCTCTGCCGGTGCCCAGAATGTGATGCTGAATAACACAGACAGTGCCTTCTCCGCCTGGAGACATTCATTCATCCGTGGAATATTCACTTAAATATAAACAAGCATACTAAATATTCAAAGGCATAAATTCATAATATAAAGTTCCAAACCAGGACAAGTGTGATTTCTCTGTCATTCCTCTGCTCACAGTTGTCTGAGGAAATGTCCTTAGAATAGCCCTCCATCTGTCCCCCCTGCCACCGCTTGCCCCTCACTCACCCCGTGCCAGCTCCACGGGCCTCCTGGCTGCTCCTGAGATGCTCTGCATCTGTTCCTGCCTCTGGAAGGCTCTTTCCCAGGTAGTCACACAATCTGTGGTCTCATGTATTCACATCTCTGTCCCCTCATCTGGGAGGCCTTCCCCGAGCTCTCCGTGTAAGGTCGCAGTCCCATCACAACGGCGCTGCCCTGCTAGGTTTCATCAAGGTTCCACTCTGTGACTTTGTATTGGGTATTTGTTTATTGTCCTCTTCCCCTGCTAGAATGTCTGCTCCCTGAGGACAGCCACTTTGTCTTGGAGAACCCTGGTTGTATTCCCGGTGCCTGGCACATAGCAGGAGTTCAGTAAATACTTTTTTTTTGAGACAGAGTCTTGCTCCATCACCCAGGCTGGGGTGCAGTGGCACAATCTCGGCTCACTGCAACCTCTGCCTCCCGGGTTCAAGTGATTCTCCTGCCTTAGCCTCCCAAGTACCTGGGATGACAGGCGCCCACCACCACACCCAGCTAATTTTTTGTATTTTTAGTAGAGATGGAGTTTTGCCATGTTGGCCAGGCTGGTCTTGAACTCCTGGCCTCAAGTGATCCGCCCGCCTCGGCCTCCCAAAGTGCTGGGATTACACTCAGCCATGTTCAGTAAATACTTGTTGAAAGAGTGAATATGTGACTGACAGCTGGGTATTGCAGCAGGAAGGCTTAAGTTGGCCAGAGACTTAACCTCTTCTTTTTCCTCCATGTAGATGCACAGTCTCTGACATCAGCTCTCCTGGGACCCTCCAAGAGCACTAGTGTCTAGAAGGTACTAAGGGTGAGTAAGGCGTGGCTGCTGGTTTGCTTAGAATTTTACAACTCATACACATATTATTTTTTAAAAAATTACGAAGAAAAAAGAGTATCAAGGGAAAAATGAAAGTTTGCATCACTGTTCTTCCTGTCACCCGCAAGCCTAACGTCTACCCCAGAGGTAATTACTGTCAGTCACTGGCTGGGTGCCGTGCCAGACCTTTTCCGGTACACAAACATTCCTACGTGCACATATACACACTTATTTTGGTTCGTTGTGTGAGAAAAAGGAACCAGGCTATGCGGTGCTTCTTGGCTTGCTTCCACCATCCCCAATAATAGTATGTTTTGAAGATCTTTGCTCATGAGTATACTTCAGCATATCATACATTTCATATACTTTTATTTTTTTCTTTACTTTTTAATTCAATGTTTAAACCTTACATAGAGTAAAACTCTCTCTTTGGTATACAGTTCTTTGTTTTGTTTTGAGATGGAGTTTCACTTTTGTTGCCCAGGCTGGAGTGCAATGGCGTGATCTTGGCTCACTGCAACCTCCGCCTCCCGGGTTCAAGCGATTCTCCTGCTTCAGCCTCCCGAGTAGCTGGGATTACAGGCATGTGCCACCATGACCGGCTAATTTTGTATTTTTAGTAGAGACGGGGTTTCTCCATGTTGGTCAGGCTGGTTTCGAACTCCCGACCTCAGGTGATCCACCCACCTCGGCCCCCTTTTTTTTTTTTTTTTGAGGTGGAGTCTCACTCTGTCATCCAGGCTGGAGTGCAGTGGCACCATCTTGGCTCACTGCAACCTCCACCTCCCAGGTTCAAGTGATTCTCCCACCTCAGCCTCCCGAATAGCTGGGATTACAGGCCCCTGCCATCATGCCTGGCTGATTTTTGTATTTTTGTAGAGATGAGGTTTCACCATGTTGGCCAGGCTGGTCTTGAACTCCTGACTTCAGGTGATGCATCCGCCTCAGCCTCCCAAAATGCTGGGATTACAGGCATGAACCACCGCGCCTGGCTGGTATACAGTTCTTTGAATGCAGACAGATGTAGACAGTTGTGAAACTGCCCCCACGATCAAGATTCAGAGCAGTCCCACCGCCCCACTATGTGAATGTACTAGTTTCTCTGTTGGTTAAAAATATGAGCCAGGTGTGGTGGCTCACACCTGTAATCCCAGCACTTTGAGAGGCTGAGGCTCGAGGATCGATTGAGTCCAGGCGCTCGAGACCAGCCTGGGCAACAAAGTGAGACCCTGTCTCTACAAAAAATACAAAAATTAGCTGGGTGTGGTGGTGCACACTTGTAGTTCCGGCTACACTGGGGCTAAAGTGGAGGGTCGCCTGAACTGGTGGAGGTCAAGGCTGCTGTGAGGCCCTGTCTCAAAAAAAACTAAAAATTTAAATAAATACATACATACATACATACATACACATGTATGGCATGGGTAATGGATGTTTACACATATTTTTATATATATATATATATATGGCAAATACTTACCTGTGCTATATAGGTTTTGAATATGTTATGTTTAGGTTTCTGGGTTGGGTTTGGGTTGGTTTGCTAGTGAACATTCTCTCTTGTTTCTGTGGGTGGGTTCTAAGCAGTGGCATGGGCCCCCAGCTGCATGTCATTTCAGTTTGCAGTGAAGCCTTCCTGGACGATTCCCAGCTTTGTTGGGAGGGGCCATTATCTGATCCTAGAAGAACCAAGAGACCATAACAGTGTGGGAGGTGGAAGGGGGAGGATTGTGGCATTCAGACCCTGGACGCAGGTAGCCGTGTCGGCCGAGCTGCGGGAACTGAGTGGCTGTGGATGGAGTTTCTCTCTCCTGGATGTTTAGTGGTTCTCATCTCATTCCCTCATCCTGGCAGTCTTGCCTGGGTACCTGAAGCTTGTGTGTGGGACAGTCGCTAGGGGCCAGATTTCTGTCAAAGGATGCTTCCTAGCACAATTCTTGATTACTTTTATTTTGAAATGATTTTGGAGTTATAAAAAAGTTGTGAAAATGGTTACAAAGTTCACATGTCTACCCTACATCCAGCTTCCCCCATGTTACCATCTTATACAACCATAACACAGTGATCAAAACCAGGAAATTCACACAGCCCAGTACGATTAACTCAATGACAGACATTAATCACATTTCACCAGTTTTTCCACTGATGTCCTTTTTTCTTCCAAGAGTCTATTCTTGATCCCGCATTGCATTTGGTTTTCATGTCTCCTTAACCTCCTCCGATCTAGAACAATTCCTCCGTCTTTCCTAGCCTTTCATGACCCGGACGCTTTGTTAGAGGACTGCTCTGCTATTTTGTTGTGTGTTTCAACTTGGGTTTTTCTCATATTTTCTCATGACCTGATTGAGGTTATTCATTATTTGGAACAATGCCACATAGGCACCATGCCCTCCTCAGTGCGTCATTGTGAGGGTCTATGATATCAATGAGTCATATTTCCGGTAATGTTCACGTAGATCACTTGGTTCAGTTGCTGTGTGCCAGATTTCTCCACAGTAAAGTTACACTTTTCCCTTTGTAATTAACAACTATCTTGGGGCACTCCAGGCCAGGAGTTTGAAACCAGCTTGTGTGATGAAGTGAGACCCTAGCTCTAAAAAAAAACAAATTAGCCAGGTGTGGTGGTGCACACCTGTAGTCCCAGCTACTCAGGAGGTTGAGGCAGGAGGATCACTTGAGCCCAGGAGGCGGAGATTGCAGTGAGCTGAGATTGTGCCACTGCACTCCAGTGTGGGTGACAGAGTAAGACCCTGTCTCTTTAAAACAAAACAAAAATGCTACCTTTGGGGAGAAACTTTGAGGCTATGCTAATATCCCACATCCCACTTTTCCTCAAACTTCCGCTCACTAATTTTACAATCCATTGGTGGCCGGGTCTTGTCTACAGCAGTTACTGCTGTGCTGTTTCCCTGATGGCAGTTTTTGTGTGCCTCTCATTCCATCTACATTTATTAATTGGAATTCTTCTGTAAGGAAGACCTGTCCCTTCCCCCTTACTTATTTCTTTATTTAGTTACTAATTTATATCCTATGGGCTCATAGAAACTTGTTTTAATCTAGCACATTCCTTTTTAATGTGATAAAAGCTCCCAAGTTCCAAGTAAATTCCTAGCATTGCCTCTCACACAGCAGGAAGAACGGCATTTTTCCTACGTGGTAACCAGGGCCTTAGGGAACTCGGAAAGAACAAGAACAGGTTTCGTTTGTTCATTCATTTATTTTCCTTCACTCAGCAAATAATGCATTTGAGCACCTACTATCTGCTTCTAGGCACTAGGGATTCAGGAATGAACAAAACAAACTCCTTACCTTAAGGGAATGGACATCCTACTGGAGAATAAAACAGTAAACAGATAAAAAGTGAATATGGGGCTGGGCACGGTGGCTCACACCTGTAATCCCAACACCTTTTGGAAGGCCAAGGTGTGCGGGTCACTTGAGGTCAGGAGTTTGAGACCAGCCTGGCCAACATGGTGAAACCCCATCTCTTCTAAAAATACAAAAAAATTAGCCAGCTGTGGTGGCACACACCTGTAATCCCAGCTACTCGGGAGGCTGAGGTGGGAGGATCGCTTGAACTCAGAGGCAGAGGTAGCAGTGAGCTGAGGTTGCGTCACTGCACTCCAGCCTGGGCGACAGAGCGAGACTTGGTCTCAAAAAAAAAAAAATGAATATAGGATAAGTTGGATGTATATAGTGTACATAGGATGTATATAGACTATATAGTGATGAATAAAGCAGGGAAGGGGACTGGCCTCACAGGGCAATTTTCGGACAAGGTGGCCAAGGAAGGCCTCTCTGAGGAGGCCCTGAATAGAGGAGGGAGTGAGGCGGTCCCCAGCCTAATTCATCCACAGCCATCTGGGAGATCGCAGTCAAATCATCTCCCTTCTGAACACAGTTTCTGTGAATAGGAAATGTGTTCCCTCTCCAAGGGGCAGCCCTGCTCAGCTGGAGCCAGTCTTATCCCCGAGTATTGCCAGATCTGATGTTCCCCCCAATAGAAAAGGAAAGTGAAAAATTTTTTGCCAGTCCATTGAACCCAAATTATGCAACATCAGATAATGGATGACTGTGACTATATTTTGTTTTCATTGTGTTTATTTTTTAAGTTTGCTTTTCTTTGTAGCAAAAGATAACAATTTTCCATTTTTAGTGGTGATATAGATTCTTGTTAAATATATAAAGCTTGAACATCACTTGAGGGCTGGGTGCAGTGGCTCACCCTATAATCCCAGCTCTTTGGGAGGTCAAGGCAGGAGAATCACTTGAGGCCAAGAGTTTAAGACCAGCCTGGGCAGCAGAGTGAGACTCCATCTCTACAAAAAATGTTTTAAATAGCCGGGCTTGATGGCATGCACCTGTAGTTCCAGGAACTCGGACGGATATGGCAGGAGGATCACTTGCACCCAGGAGGTTGAGGCCACGCTACTGTACTCCAGCCCCGGGCAATAGAGCGAGATGTGTGTGTGTGTGTATGTGTATGTGTATGTAAATAATTGTACAGATGGGGAGCAGATACAGCTGAAACGGAAGGGTGGAACACAGCGACTGGGCTTGGTAAGCACTGTGTGGCTCAGCCACCCACTGTTTTTCCTCTGGGGCAGGGGTTCTCAGCAGCGGGCCTGAGCTGAAATTGGCAAACAGTTACCATGGGTGTGCGCCGTGAGCCATTTGCATCATGGTATGTGCATCGGCCAGGAATGTCTTCAAGTTTCAGGAACAGAAACCCCCGCTCACCACAGCTTGATTGAATGAGGGCTGATTTCTCGCTCACAACAGCACACCTGGAGGTGCTTGGCTGCCAGTGTTAGTTTGGTGGCTGGGCAGTGTCAGGGCAGAGCCACTTTGATTCTCTTGATCTTTCCCCTCATGGACGCATCGTTGCTGCTGCCACGTCACATAGCCTCCTCTAGCTCCAAGGAAGGTGGCAAATGTTATTTAACTTTTCAGCCTTTCCTGAGGAGGAAGCCAGAGAAAAAATGAATTGAGAGTAGCTGTTGGGGTGGCCAGCCAGCACTGCCTGGCACCATGCGGAAGGAAAAGCAGTAATAATGAACATTAATGGGTGCTGACTCTGTGCCAAGCCCTGCTGTAAGTGCCTCACGTGCATGATCTCATTCAGTTCTTGTAACTACCCTAAGACGTCACTGTTGTGATATCCCCATGGTAATGATGAGGAAACTGAGGCACGAGCGGTGAAGCTGCCTGCCAGGTAGAGGAGCTGGGGCAGGGGGGCATGCAGCCTAGGTCCAGGGTCCTGTTCTTAGCCACTACACTTCGTTGCTTCATAAGAGGTCCGGGGTGCGGGGGGGTGGGGTGCAGAGGACCAGGCTGCTCACTGTCTGGCCTGGGTTTAAATTCTAACAGCAAGGGTGGAGCCCAGCAGCGTGTTTTGCTTTGGGGAAGTTGTGATCATTAAAAAACTGTCTTGTGAATCACATCCGCCCCTGTGTAACTAACTACCTCCCACTGGTTCAGGTCCAGTCCTTGGGAGAGTACCAGCTGCACGTCTTATTCCTGGCAGCCCTGCAGGGACTTACAAGTGGCCAAGGGAACCCCTCTTGGCCTCCGTTTTTCCAAACTGTACCTGTGCTTTTAGTTATTCTTCCCAGGACGAGGCTTCTAGCCTTTTCTTTCTCTGGAGGTCTGCTGGTTGATTGCGCGCACATTTGATATGCGCCTCCCCTGCCCATCCCTGTAGAGTAGTGGGGATGCAGTGGTGGCTGGGCCAGCCTCACGGCTGGGTGGCTCTGCCCTCATGGGGCTCCCTGTCCGGTGAGAGGAGCAGACCCTCAGACCCCAGAGTGGTCAGGTCTGTGATCGGGGAAGCCCAGGGGAGTGGGAACCCAGCGGAGGTGCCCAACCCAGCCTAGGGGTCAAAGAGGGCTCCTGGAAGCAGCTTTTGGGCTTTGGAGGTGGAATAGAGATTCATCAAGGAGCAGTTTCTACCATCTTCTCCACCTGCCTTTCTTCAGTGAAACTCTCACGACAGCTCTCCTTTCTGAACTTCTGTTCCCCTCCTCAGTAAAATGAAAGATTCAGACTTGGGTCTCCATCCATCCTTCCAACCAACCATCATTGACTGGGCACCTCCCATGTTCCTGCTCCTCTGCTGGGCACGAGGCTTACCCTGATATGTAGTATGTTGGGAAGTTCTGCAGGTAAACAACCCAGAGTGATAAGAGTTCTAATAGGGGAAGCCACGGGGCTGTGGGAACCCCGAGGAGGCACCTAACGGTGACTTGGAGTTTGGGGACAGGCTTTTCCAGGGAGATGAAAGCAAAAATGGGTTGACACGGTGGCCAAGAGCACAGGTTTCCGGAGTCCAGCTGACCTGGGGTCTAGTCATAGCTGAGCCCCTGACTAGCCCTAAATGGGCAGCTTAACTCTGGGAGCTTCCATTTTCTCCCAAGGCGGTTGTAAGGATTAAGATGGGATTATGCATTTCAAGTACCTAGGACAGTACCTGGCACAAGAAGTCACATAATAGATGATAATGAGATGATGATGATGAGATGATGGTGGTGGCGGTGGTGGAGGTGGTGATGATGATAATGAGGAGGAGGAGGATGGTGGCAGCTTGCATTCATTAGCCCTTACTGCATGTTGGAGGTTAGGTGGCTTAGTAACAGCCTATAAGATAATAAGCGTGGCTGCTGCTGTTGTGATTATTCATTCACCAGACATGTGAGGGGTCGCCCTGCACCCAGTCCTGAGCTGGCACAGGCCTAGGTGTAGCAGGACTGTGTTCTGGGAGCAGGGCTCATACAGCGAAAGCCTGGGCCAGGAATTTCATGGGCCAAGTTGGGAGTTTCTTTGGTGTGTGTTGGAAACCCATGGCTCCTGGCCTCCTGGTCCCCTTTCTTGTTCATTCCTCAGACTTTTCAGCACTGGCTTCAAGAGTGTAGGCTGCCCTTGACCTCTGTGGCCAGAACGCATGGATGCTCTGCTCAGCCCATCAGCCAAGCCCCAATTAGACCTGACAGTGTGATTTATTCTCTAGGATGGAGCCGGGAGGGCACAGCCCCAGTGGGTGTTTCGGAGGGAAGGTTGTCAGCCCGAATTAGCCCAGACCTTTCATGCAGCCTTGCTGGTTCAGCTTCCCCTGGCTAAGAGGGTTTTCCAGGGTGTTGCTGGCTTCAGCACTGCCTCCTTCCCCATCCCCAGGGACAGACACTTGGCTGTGATCCCTAAGGAGCGTGTGTGCTGAGGGCTGCCCAGGCAAGCCCTGTCTGAAGGCAGTGGAGGCTCTGGGTCGTTTCATCTGCCCCATCAAGAGCCCAGAGTGGCAGCTCCCTGTGGAGTGCTTGGCCCATTCCCCACTTCTGTTCTTTAACTGAGTTCTGTGCGGGGTGGCTGGTGGCCGTTTGCCTGCTCCACACCTTCCGGTCGGTGATCACAGTGCCTCTGCTTTCTAGCTGCCTTCATTCATTCACAGGAATGCCTCTGATGGGCGAGTTTCTGCTGCAGTAACAAATTAACCCTGAAATCCTAGAGGTTGGACACAACAGATGTCCATTTCTTACTCGTGACATGGGTGGGTCAGGTGGGAGGGCTTAACCTTGTACCTCAGGGACCCAGGCTGACAGGATCTCCCCCCACCCCGGTCTGTCCCCGTCTTGAAGCCTCACAAGCTGCAGAGACACCACAGCAGGAGAAGGGGACGGAGAGGTGCACAGCAGCACTTAGATGCCGAGGCCCAGAAGCCACGTGTTCACTTCCACCTGCACCCAGAACTGTCACACGGTCCTGCCTAACTGCAAGGGGCTAGAAATACAATACTCAGTGAGCAGTAACTATCACAGCCACAGTGGACAGGTGGGGTATTTATGCAGCACGTACTGTGTGCCAGGCCTTCTCAGGGCTCTAGAAATGCAAAGGTCTCCGCCCGCTTTCCTGGAGCTCATAGTTTAGTGGTGGAAACAGAATCGAAGTAATTACAGCAACAGCTGTGTGATTATGTCTGCACTAAGTGCTCTGGCAGAGGAGCCCAGAGGGCCGTGACAGCATATCTGAGAGCCCAGACATGTCTGGAGAGGTCAGGGAACGTCTGTCATAAGGACTGACATTTGGGAGAAGGCCTGAAGGATAAGTAGACCTTCCCCCAGTGGGGGCGAGGAAAGAGGAGAGAGGCCCTGGTAGAGGGAACCGCATCGGCAGAGCTCCGGACGTGGGAAGGAGCTTGACTCTGCGAAGGAACTGGAAGAAGACCTGTGTAACTGCAGGGTCAAGAGCTGGGAGAGGTAGGTGGGGGCAGATGGTGCCGGGTCTGGCTGGCAGTGAGGAGGAGGCTGGGACTTGGAACACCTGCCTTTTGGAGCTGTTGAAAGAATCAAATGAGCTCAGTCATTCTCTTAACAAATGCTGAGTTCCCACTCTTTGGCAGGGGGTGTTCCAGCAGTGAACAAGACGACAAATATCCCTGTTCTCAGAGCTGGCATTCAAGGAGGGGGACACAGACAATGAACCAGGTAGATACATAGGATAATTTTTACCTGGTGAAAAAAACTGCTGACCAGTAAATAGAGTAAAACGATAAAGAGCGTATGGATTGGAGGCGTTTAGCTCCAGGTAACGGCAACCCCCATTCATGCAGACTTAAGCAGTCAGGCCCCCCACCTCCAAGTCTGAGGGTTCTTTGGACCCTGTGAGCTGGTGACACAGCAGCTCAACAATAGCCTGGAGGACTGTCTGTCCTGGTGCCTTCATCTTAAAGCAGGCCCCTTCCACAGTCAGAGGATGGCAGGTAGGGATGCCCTGGGCAGTGTCAGGGCAGGTAGCAGGAGATTTTTCAAACTCTGCATGTCCCAAGAATCTGCCACTAGCGTGCCTTGGTGACAGTGAATTATAGAAGCCAGTGTGAGAGTAAGGAGGAGGCTGTTGCTCTGGTCTAGGCTGGAGATGCCAGAGGATGGGGCCAGGGTAAGGAGCATGGAGGGAGAGGAGGGGGCAGGTTCTGGGTACAGTTTGGAGGTAGAGTGGACAGGGCTTGCTAATGGCATGGCTGCTGGAAAGGAGTTCTGAGCAGACACACACACAGATGTCCACTGTGTACTGTATCTTCCTCATGTAAAAGTCATGTACATGCCAGACGCGGTGGCTCATTCCTGTAATCCTAGCACTTTGGGAGGCCTAGGTGAGCAGATCACCTGTCAGGAGTTCGAGACCAGCCTGGCCAACATAGTGAAACCCCATCTCTACTAAAAACACAAAAATTAGCCAGGCGTGGTGGTGGGCGCCTGTAATCCCAGCTACTCGGGAGGCTGAGGCAGGGAGAATTGCTTGAACTCAGGAGGCAGAGGTTGTAGTGAGCCAAGATCACGTCACTGCACTGTAGCCTGGGCGACAGCGAGACTCCGTCTCAAAAAAAAAAAAAAAAAAAAAAAAAGTCATGTGCATGTTACAGTCTGAGAAATCCTACAGGAAAGAAACCTGCTTCTTTGACTATGGAACGCTTTTCTTTTTGAAAGACACCTAGGAACATCTTCTACAGTATCATTTGGAAAATGTTTAATAATGATTCCCATCCTTGCTGTACATTAGAATTAGGTTGACAACTTTAAGAAATCCCAAGGCCTGGGTCTCACCCTGGACCAATTCAGTTAGAGTTACTGAGCGACATTATAAAGCTGTATTATTTGTTTGCATTTCTTTAATTTTTTTATTTTTATTTTCATTTTTTGGAGACACAGTCTCACTTTGTCACCCAGGCTGGAGTGCAGTGGCACAATCTTGGCTCACCACAACCTCTGCCTCCCAGGTTCAAGCAATTCTCATACCTCAGCCTCCTGAGTAGCTGGACCACAGGTGTGCACCACCACGCCTGGCTAATTTTTTGTATTTTAGTAGAGACAAGCTTTCACCATGTTGCCCAGGGTTGTCTCGAACTCCGGAGCTCAGACAATCCACCTGCCTTGGCCTCCCTAAGTGCTAGGATTACAGGCATGAGCCACCTCGCCCAGCCTGCATTTCTGATTATCAAAGTAATACTTGTTTGTTGTTTAAAAAAAGAAATCAAAGGACCCATAATGCCCCAAGATAATAACTTTTACAAGCTGGTGTGTGTCTTCCAGATTTTTTTCAACGCTTGTACCTAAAAAATACCATATGTGCCCCAAAACAAAGTGGTTCGATAGCTTTCCAAAGAGATGAAAAAAAGTTTGCCGGGTGCGGGGGGGCGGGTGTGGTGGCTCACGCCTGTAATCCCAGCACTTTGGGAGGCTGAGGCAGGTGAATCACCTGATGCCAGGAGTTCGAGACCAGCCTGGCCAATATGGTGAAACCCCATCTCTACTAAAAATATAAAAAATTAGCCTGGCATGGTGGCACGCCCCTGTAATCTCAGCTACTCAGGAGGCTGAGGCAGGAGAAGTGCTTGAACCCGGGAGGTGGAGGTTGCAGTGAGCCGAGATTGGGCCACTCTGCTCCAGTCTGGGCGACAGAGCAAGACTCTGTCTCAAAAAAAAAAAAAGTTTGGAGGCCCACCTGAAACGTTAGGGATTTGGACAACATAATCAGCTGTCTTTCTGTATTTTCTGATTGATTAATTTTGTGACATGTTTGGAATCCAGATATCAAAAATGTTGAATTCAGCAGGGTACAGTGGCTCATGCCTGTAATCCTGTCCCTTTGGGAAGCATAGGAGGATGGCTTGAGGCCAGGAGTTAGAGACCAGCCAGGGCAACATAGCAAGACCGCATCTCTACAAAGAAAAAAATTAGCCAAGTGTGGTAGTATGTGCCTGTGGTTGCAGCTACTTGGGAGGCTGAGGTGGGAGGATCACTTGAACCTAGGAGGTAGAGGCTGCAATGAGTCATAATTGTAACACTGCACTGCAGCCTGGGCAGCAGAGGGAGACCCTGTCTCAAGGAAAAAAGAGAAAATTGGACTCAAAATGTTCCGTATATCTTCTCATATGTCATAAAACAATGTTAGTCACACTTTTCACAGACATCCTTATTACAAGAGTCACTTTCTGAGTCATCTACACATATTTCCAGAGTACACTGTCTCCACGTCCATCTGAAGCATTTGTGATGTGGCATCCCTTGAATTTGTGTATGTTGTCACTGGAAACTGTATCCCAACACTGAGGAAGCCATTCCTCTACCATTAGACAGGTTTTTTTTTAAATGCCCCTTTTAGGAATTGGTGATCTCTACAGCCACTCACTGTTAGGTTTTTTTAAAAAAACAACTCAGATGTTTAAGGACAGTTACTGAACATGGGTAAGTGGCTGAGTAAACGTGAAAATATAAAAGTGGTTATATAATCGCCTGTTTGTGAGTCAATCAGACTCATCATTCCAGTGCGAATAATAAACGACAACTTAGGAAAATTTCTCCATGTTCTTTCTTCCCCCACAGTGGCACTTTGCTTTAAGGCAGTTTTCAGTGCTATATTACGCATCCTTTTTAAAAAAAAATTTCAAAATTCTAGTTGAAATGCCCCATTTAAGACTTTCACCTGAAGTATTTTGTTTAAATTGGTTAAACGTGGCTTAAAACCATTTGTCCCTATCTTGCTTTTTTTTTTTTTTTTTTTTTTTTTTTTTTTTTTGAGACAGAGTCTCGCTCAGTTGCCCAGGCTGCTCCACCTCCTGGGTTCACGCCATTCTCCTGTCTCAGCCTCCCGAGTAGCTGGGACTATAGACGCCCGCCACCATGCCCAGCTAATTTTTTTGTATTTTTTTAGTAGAGACGGGGTTTTACCGTGTTAGCCAGGATGGTCTCGATCTCCTGACCTCGTGATCCACCCACTTCTGCCTCCCAAAGTGCTAGGATTACAGGCATGAGCCACTGCGCCCAGCCCCTATCTTGCTTTTTAAAGGAATCTTTATTTTATTATTATTACTTTTTTTTTGTTTTTGAGATGGAGTCTCACTCTGTCCCCAGGCTAGAGTGCAGTGGCTCGATTTTGGCTCACTGCAACCTCCATCTCCAAAGTTCAAGCAATTCTCCTGCCTCAGCCTTCTCAGTAGCTGGGATTACAGGGACCCGCCAACACGCCCAGCTAATTTTTTTTTTTTTTTTTTTTTTGAGATGGAGTCTATGTCGTGATCACCCAGGCTGGAGTGCTATGTTGTGATCTGACCTCACTGCAACCTCCGCCTCCCAGGTTCAAGCGATTCTCCTGCCTCAGCCTCCAGAGTAGCTGGGATTACAGGTGCGTGCTACCATGCCCGGCTAATTTTTGTATTTTTAGTAGAGATGTGGTTTCACCATGTCAGCCAGGCAGGCTGATCTCAAACTCCTGACCTTGTGATCCGCCCGCCTCAGCCTCCCAAAGTGCTGGGATTACAGGCATGAGCCACCGCACCAGGCCCCAGCTGATTTTTGTATTTTTGTTTTGTTTTGTTTTTAGTAGAGACGGGGTTTTGCTATGTTGGGCAGGCTGGTCTCGAACTCCTAACCTCAAGTGATCCACCTGCCTCAGCCTGGCAAGTAGCTGGGACTACAGCTACAAGCCACCACACCCAGCTAAGTTTTAAATTTTTTATAGAGACAGGTCTCACTGTGTTGCCCAGGCTGGTCTCAAAGTCTAGTCTCAAGTGATCCTCCTGTCTCAGCCTCCCAAAGTGCTGGGATTACAGGTGTAAGCCACCACACCCGGCCCTTTGCTAATTTCTTACTTGGTTATTTTTTTCTGATATTGAGTTGTAAGAGTTCTTCATAAATTTTGAATATTAATCCTTTGTCAGATACGTGGTTTGCAAATATTGTTTCCCAGTCTGTAGGTTGACTTTTCGTTTTGTTGATTGTTTCCTTTGCTGTGCAGAAGCTTTTTAGTTTGATGTAGTCCTGTTTATTTATTTTTGCTTTTGTAGCCTGAGCTTTTGGTGTGATGTCTAAAAAATCATTGCCAAAGCCAATGTTGAGGAGCTTTCCACCATGTTCTTTTCTGGGAGTTTTATGGTTTCAAATCTTACATTTAGGTCTTTTATCCACTTTGAGTTTATTTTTGTGTATGGTATAAGATTTCATTCTTTGAAAGGCTCAGTTTCATTCTTATTGCCCACTTACGTTTGGATTTATTTCTGGGCTCTCTATTCTATTCTGTTTTTATGCCAGCACCATACTGTTTTGATTACTATAGCTTTGTAATATAATTTTAAATCAGGAAGTGTGATGCCTCCAACTTTTTATTTCTCAGTGTTGCTTTGGCTAGTTGGGGTTTTTTTGTGGCTACATATAAATTTTAAGATTGCTTAAAGAGCATGTTTACAGTGACTTTTCACACTTGGAATTGTGGGGTCAAGCCCTTGGGAATACTTACCAAGTCTTCTATAATATATGCCTCTCTTTTTATTATTGCCCAAACTGGCATCATTTAAGTTTTTAAAAGCTAATATGTCTTTCCCAAAGAGCACTTGTTCCAAAATAAAATAAAGTGAAAGACCCTGAAATACAGCTACATTTTCTAAGGGTGATATTTTGGGCATATCTTGCTTTATCTTTGGTTACATCTTGTATCCAAAATAAATGAAGTTAACCACTCACAAATAGCTAGCTCAGTAGTGCTTGACCTTCCTGTGTGAGCTGTAACTAGTTCTCTCACATCCCCAGCTTGACCTCATTCATTCATTCATTTGACGTTGATTTATTTCCTATCAGCTACCCTGAAAGCCAGTAGTAAAGATGGCCTTTGGAATGTGTTGGAATCCCAGCCATCCCCTTCTACCTCTATGACCAGGGCCAAAGCACTTACCTTCCTGTGCCTCAGTTTCTCTATCTGTAAAACGGAAGAGATAATGCTGCCTACATCATAATGTGGTTGTGGGCATTCAAGGATTTAAAACAGATCCATGGGCCAGGCACAGTGGCTCACACCTGAAATCCCAGCAGTTTGGGAGGCTGAGGCGGGTGGATCACTTGAGGTCAGGAGTTCGAGACCAGCCTGGCCAATATAGGGAAACCCCATCTCTACTAAAAATACAAAAATTAGCCAGGCATAGTGGAGCATACCTGTAATCCCAGCTACTGGGGAGGCTGAGGCAGGAGAATCGCTTGAACCCGGGAGGCGAAGGTTGCAGTGAGCTGAGATCACGCCACTGCACTCCAGCCTGGGCGACAGAGCGAGACTTCATCTCAAAATAAATAAATAGATAGATGTAAAGAGAGCGAAAGAAAGAAATAGAGAAAAAGAGAGAGAAAGAAAAAAACAGATCCATGGTCCTAGGTGGAATGTGATCCAAGCTGATGTCTTGTTATCACTGCAGAAATATTGATGTGATAGACTACCACTGTTCGCTCAGAACCTTCTAGGGTTGCCTTTCTGAAATCTGAATTATTCAGAATTCCGAAACACATCAGGCCCAAGAGGTTTAGGAAGGGATCATGCCACCGTATATATAAAGAAAGCACTTAGCATAGCACCTGGCACATAGTAGCATAGCACCTGGCACATAGTAGCATAGCACCTGGCACATAGTAAATGCCGTGTCAGTGTTAACCATTTACTGTTGCTACTATTACTAGTTAAAATGCATACCTTACCATCCCTAATCATCATCATGGAAAAGCAAATGATAATCACAGTGAAATACTGTGACACACCTGCTTCAGTGGCTACGATAAAAAGAGGGCACGGAGGAGCTGAGGTCGGAGAGTTCCACAGGAGGCCTGCTAGGGACTGGGCCTTTTCCTTAAATGGATAGGGGGAGGGTTCTGAGCAGAGGAAGGACATGATCTGACCCATAGATTAATAGAGTCCCTCTGGCTGTGTGTGGCAGCAGGAGCGGGAGCCAGGAAATTGGAGCAGAAGCTCCTGATGTGGTCCTTGGTCCTGCCTGTGGGGGTGTGAGGGAGGGGTGAGCCCATTTATATCTTGAAGGTGGAGCTGACAGTGAGTAGTGATGGCCTGGATGTGGGGGTGAGAGAAAGAGAGGAGGCTAGGATGACCCTGAGGTTTGGGCCTAGACACCAGCTGAGGGGTGAAGATATTGCATTGAGGGACTCCAGGGTCTGGGTTTGCAGGGAGTGGCAGAAGGCCTTGTGAAGAATCAGAGACGTGGCTGTGAGTTTGTTCGGTGCTGGGTGCCCGTCAGACAGCTGCGTGAGACGGCAAGGAGACAGTTGGATACGCATACCTGAAGTTGAGAGAGGTCCAGGTGGGAGAAGGAAAATTAGGGATCCCCAGCACAGAGGTGTTGAAATCACGGGGAGAGCCATGTGGATGGGGAAGAGCGAAGCTGTGCGGAGAGATGGCGAGGAATCAGTGAAGGAGGCTGGGGATGGAGCGCCAGTGAGGAGGGAGGAGACCTGGAGAGTATGCACCCCTGCGGTGAGGCAGGAGGTTGATGAGGGCCCCAGGTGATTGCTACCTCCAGCGACGGGAGGCACTAAAGGCTGGCGGGAGCAGGTTCAAGAGAGATGGGGCTTTGTTGAGGCCTGTGAAGGTGTGACTACACGTGTTGTTTGTTGCTTTCTCTCTGTTCAGGCCACACCTGGCACACAATAGCTGCACAATAAAACTGTGTTAAATTAATGTCTTCATGGATTGGGGAGAGGTTAGAACCCAGAGGAGCCCTTGGAATTGGGGTCGTCACTGTGGAGTATGGCAGAAGTGTGTTCCATGGACCTGGGCTCCTGTCCCCAGATGATGATGGGGATGGAGAATCGGAAACGTAACCCAGACACCTGGGCGCCCCCCAGACCATTTACTGAGTGCCTGGTGCCACCAACAGGACTGACGTGGCGTCCCCATCTAGAGAATGAGTATAATAATAATATGGACTCATGGAGCTGTTGTCAGGAATCAGTGAGATAATGCTGTAAAACATCATCAGTGTTTGATAGGCTTGAGCTGTTACAAGTAAAAGCCTATCGTTACCATTCTGGCTTCATGGCCCTCACCATCTAGTGGGGGAGATAGATATCAAATAATCAGGCTGGGCGCAGTGGCTCACACCTGTAATCCCAGCGCTTTGGGAAGCCAAGGTGGGCAGATCACTTGAGGTCAGGAGTTCGAGACCAGCCTGGCCAACATGGTGAAACCCCATCTCTGCAAAAAATACAAAAAGTAGCCAGTGTGGTGGGGCGTGCCTGTAATCCCAGCTACTCGGGAGGGTGAGGCACAAGAATCACTTGAACCCGGGAGGCAGAAGGTTGCAGTGAGCTGAGATGGCGCCACTGCACTCCAGCCTGGGTGACAGAGTGAGCCTCTGTCTCAAAAAAAAAAAAAAAAAAGATATCAAATAATCACTCAGATAGCCACATAATTTAACTGTGGCAATGAAACTATAAAGAAAAAGTACACAGCCACTCAGGAGGCTAAGGTGGGAGGATCGCTTGAGCCCGGGGGGTCGAGGCTGCAGTGAGCCATGATCACGCCACTGCACTCCAGCCTGGGTGACAGAACAAGACCTTGTCTCAGAAAAAAAAGAAAGGAAAAGTGCAGAGGGCCTTGAGAGAGAATAACAGGCAGGAAGGAGGTAGGGGTCTTATTCCAGGCTGGGGTGGGCGTGGGAGTGTCAGAGGAGGCTTTTCTGAAGAAGCGACCTGTGAGGCTAGACTGGGAGGATGAACAGGAACTAGCCTGGGGTGGGCTGGAGGCTGGGGCATTTTGGCTGGGAGAATAGTCTGTGCGCAGGTCCTAGGTGTCGCAGGTGGGGAGGAGCTGGGTGTGTTGGAGGAGCAGAGTGCGGGGAGGAAAACTTGGGTCAGCTGGTCTGGTGAGCCACGGTGGGAGATTTGAACTTTCTTCCCACAGCCCCTGGGAGCCACAGAAGGGTTTTCAGGGGAGAAGTGATACAACTTCATTTAATTCTTTTTAAACTTCTATGTGCACTTTCAAGGCTTGATGTCCTGAAACCCTTCCTCCCCCAGGACAGTTTGTACCGCTCCAGGGTCACGTCAGAGACTCCAGAGCCACCCCCACCACTGTGGTTCCTTGAAGCTTTCTGCTGTCATCTGGCCAGCCACTCAGTCAGCGGGGCTGAGAGGAGCTTTCTATAGAGGAGAAGGTTCCCTGGTTCTCGACTCATCAGCCTCTAGGAAAGAAGCAGCTTGCTGGCCCATCCTAGGCTGCTGGGAGGCCCCATAAACAGGTCACAGCAGCCCCGCCTCCTCCTCCATAGACCTCCAGGCCTCTCAAAAGGGACCCCCACCCGCTCCCCGCAAAGATGGCCTCATTTCCTCTCAGTCCCAGAGCTGCCAGCAGCCTGTCCCCCCTCCTCATTTCCCTATTTCTTTTGGCCAGATGACAGCACAAAGCTTCAAGGAGCCACGTGGGTTGGGGGCCACGGGGTGGTGGTGGAGTCTTTGACCTCATGCCGAGCAATGTGCTTCTCTTGGTTCCCTCCTGTGGGCCCTGCCCTGGAAAGAGGCAGGGTGGTGGGGAGGGGAGTTTCCAGGTTACCTGTGACTCCTGGGCATGGCACAGGAGATGACTCCTTCATGGGCTGAGAGTTTTGGGAGGCCCTGTGCCGCAACCCCCCAGCAAGAGCCCACATGAATAGGCCATCTCGCCTGCAGCCTGGGGACAGTGCTGGATTTTCAGGGTGTGGAGGGGCCTAGGTCCCCTGAGCAGCTCCTCTGACCCCACAACCCGGCATCTCCTGTGCCCGAGTGGCGTCCGTCAGTTGCTGAGTAAGTAGAGGGCTTTGCTGTCCCTTCTGCTGTGCCTGCGGCTGCCCGCTCAAAGCAGGGTGGCTCTGACCCTGCAGGAGGGGGCTCTCTTTGAGAGCACTTGGGTGTGTCGTGTCTCAGAAAATCCGCATGGCTTGTAGCTGTGGCTGCGTAACAGCACCACCTGGGTGTTTGAGCGGCTCTTCCAGAGACCCTTAAGTGGATGGGCTCCCCAGCCAGATGTGGTCCCCACTGCTGAGTGTGTTATAGGTATTGACCCACATAGTCCTCCCAAAAACCCTGTGAGGTGGGCACTATCCAGTTTTACACATGAGGAAACTGAAGCACGGATAAGTCGGGTTGTTTGCGTGAGCCACACAGGTAGGAAGTGGCAGAACCAGGATTCGAACCCAGACCATCTGGCTTCATAATCACTCTGCTATACTTCCCGCCAGCCTGCTCCCTCCCACCGACAGACACATGCATGCACGCACACACGCACTCACACACACTCCTACACATTCCTCTCTCTGTCATATCACCTGGTTTATTTTCTTCATGGCACATATCACAGTGGATTTGTGGACTTGTGTATTGCCTGTCTACACCCTAGAGTATAGCCTGTGAGCTCCTGTTTGACCATAGGAATTCTGTGTCTCGTGCACTGCCGTATCCCCAGCATCTGGAACAGGACCTGGCCCAAAAGGGCTGCTCAATAAATACTTGTTGAATGAATGAACTGACGTGGCCAGTGACACGATGTCTCACTGGGTAGGTTTGTGTTATTTTTTCCTCCTTCAACCTCGATCCCTCCTGCCACTCACTTTATAGTAGAGGCAGTCACAGGCAATCTATGGGTAGAGCGATGATTGAACCCGGGCCGGGCTGACCCCAGAGCGCACGCTCCTTTGCCCGCCCCTGCCATACTGGTATCTTTCCCTTGATGCTGACTGAGGGATGCGACGCCGCAGCCAGCCAGGTCTCCTCGTGGAGGGCCTCGGATCACGTGTCATTTTAGAGACCCCAGCGGCAGTCCAGATCCCGAAGTCCGACCTTTGATTCAGGAACAGAGCAGCTGCAGGAGTGCCAGGCCGGGCTTTCTGGTCCTGTCTCTCATCCTCAGCTCCAGTCAGCTGGGGATTAACCCCCTGCTGTCATCAGGAGAAATACAACACGGGAAACTGGCAGTTACTCCACTGTGGTAAAGGATGTGAGGGAAACAGTGACCCACTGCAGAGGGTTTCCTGAGCTCTCGTGCACAGAGAATCATGCGTGTGCCTGTGGGTGGGCAGGGGAATGCAGCCTGGGTGAACATTTCCCATACACTAGGATGAATTGGCCCTTCCTGTTCATGCCTCTAATGCCCCATTTCCCTCCTACAGAGATTTTCTCTTGTTTAACAATTAAAAGATAGCAGGCTACTTTGTGGTTCTCAGTCAGGATGCTTTTTAGTTGCAAGTAACAACCCTGGCACCATCTGGCCAATGGTTAAGACAGGTGATGTGTTCTAGAAGCCCGGGGGTGGATGGGCACCAGGTGTGTAGGATCAGCAGCTCAAGCGTGTCTGTCAGGGACTCAGGTTCTCAGCCTCCAAAGGCCTCTGTGTATGCCTCTTGGTTCCAGAATGGCTTCCAGTGATAATCAGGGCCACTTGCCCTTGTCCACAGGCATCAGGAGAGAGAGAACACCCCCCACTGATGGTTGTAAGTGGTTCCCCTCGGTCTACGGCTGGTCCAGCTGAGGTCACGTGCCCCTCAACCAGGCCGGTCAAGTTACCAGAGGAATGCCACATCCTGATCACTCTTGACCAACTGGGTTCCATTGTCTAGGAGCTGAAAAAAGCAGAAGTGGAAATTGAGTAGACAACCAAATGCCTGCCAAGCTCAGTCCCTGACCAAGTCCCCTCCCTAAGTTAGCAAATCGTGTCAGGCCCAACAGATTTTGTGGCATTTGAGAACAAAGAAGTGTGGTTTTCTTTTGAAGAAGTTTAGTGACTTGTGTCCAATTTCTGCCTCCTGCGTCATCCACTCTCAGTTAACACCCAAAAAAAGGGGCAGGCTGGGCACGGCGGCCCACGCCTGTAATCCCAGCACTTTGGGAGGCTGAGGCGGGCAGATCATGAGGTCAAGAGATCGAGACCATCTTGGCCAACATGGTGAAACCCCGTCTCTACTAAAAATACAAAAATTAGCTGGGCATGGTGACGGGCGCCTGTAGTCCCAGCTATCGGGAGGCTGAGGCAGGAGAATCGCTTGAACTCAGGAGGTGGAGGTTGCAGCAAGCTGAGATCATGCCACTGCACTCCAGCCTGGGCGACAGAGCAAGACTCCATCTCAAAAAAAAAAAAAAAAAGGCCGGGCACGGTGGCTCACGCTTGTAATCCCAGCACTTTGGGAGGCCGAGGCAGGCGGATCACGAGGTCAGGAGATCGAGACCACGGTGAAACCCCATCTCTACTAAAAATACAAAAAAAATTAGCTGGGTGTGGTGGCAGGCGCCTGTAGTACCAGCTACTCGGAGAGGCTGAGGCAGGAGAATGGCGTGAACCCAGGAGGCGGAGCTTGCAGTGAGCTGAGATCGCGTCACTGCACTCCAGCCTGGGCGACAGAGCGAGACTCCGTCTCAAAAAAAAAAAAAAATACAGGGGGAACAGGGGGCAAGTGGAATGTGGCTGCCAAAGACTACTTGTCTGCTGGTGGGAAAAAAAAAATGGGTGTCTCCTCCCTTGTCACTGGGAGGGTTTTGGTTACTCTTTCCATCTTCATCCTCTATAGGTGCTTTCATTCCTTCCCCCAGTCTGAAATGTTTGTGGTGTGTCTGTAGCTGTGCACACATCCTTGCAAAATATATATTGAGGTTTGAGTAAAGAGTCAGCTTCCAGAAATGGTTTGGAGCTCCGTATCTCATTCTTTCAGTTTCTTCTGGTTTTCACCAAATAGCATGTGTTTGCCATCTAGCCACGTTGCTGTATGTGTGTCCAGTGTGTGGCGCATGCCTGTAATCCCAGCTACTCAGGAGGCTGAGGCAGGAGAATCCCTTGAACCCAGGAGGCAGCTGAACAGTTGTACGTGTTGTACATCTGCCACACCTCACGTGTCTGGTCCCCTGGTGTTGGGCATCCAGGCTGCCCCCAGCTCCATCCCACTTCAAACTGTGCTTCAAGTGAGCATCCACTTACCTTCGCCTTAGGAACCCATGGGGCTTACACCCAGGAGTCAGTTGCAGCTGGAGATGGGCATTCTCTCTCCCCACAGATGGGATTACAGGTGCCTGCCACAACACCTGGCTAATTTTTGTACTTTTGGTAGAAATGAGGTTTTGCTCTGTTGGCCAGGCTGATCTTGAACTCCTGAGCTCTCTATGAGGCTGCTCTGACCGACGCTACCCCCAGAGCACAGGAGGGTCCCGCTTCCCCATTTACCTCTCGCCACTTTGCTGTTGTCCTTCTTCCCAATTTCACCAATCCGAAGGGTGTCAAGTGGGGTCTCCGGGGTTTTAATGCTCTGATGGTGAGTCTGGCTGAGTGCCTCTTCATGCCCCTGTTAACCTAATTCAGGCTTCCCTTTCCAAGAGAGGCCCAGTCAGCACAGGTGTTGGAAGGCAAATTCTGGAGCCGGTGGCCTGCGTTTGAATCCTGACCCTGCCATGTAACCCAGCAAGTTAGTTCACCTCTCTGAGCCTCAGAGCTGCCATAAATATAAAATGGAAATGATAGTAGTATCTATATTGTAAGGTATTTTGAGGATTAAATGAGATAATATATGTAAAGCATTTAAGACAGTGCTGGCTGGGCGTGGTGGCTCACGCCTGTAATCCCAACACTTTGGGAGGTGGAGGCAGGTGGATCACTTGACGTCATGAGTTCGAGACCAGCCCGGCCAACATGATGAAACCCCGTCTCCACTAAAAATGCAAAAATTAGCCCTACGTAGTGGCGCATGCCTGTAATCCCAGCTACTCAGGAGGCTGAGGCAGGAGAATCCCTTGAACCCAGGAGGCAAAGGTTGCAGTGAGCCAACAGAGTGAGACTGTCTCAACAATAACAACAACAACAAAAAGCAGTGCCTAATACATATGTGATCTGAAAGCATTAGCAATTATTATCACTATCACCGTCATTATTATTGTTTTAAAGTTTCTAAACTTTCAGATGTTGTATCCTTTCACTTTCAATGCATGTCAGAATGGCTCTGCCTGTGGAGGAATTTCTGGCTTCTCCTGGGTCGTCCAAGAGACAATATAGTCAAAGTTGTCTGAAAAGCAGGCTTGGAGCTACTCCTTTCTTTCACATTTGAGTCGAGTGCTGTATATTCATTTCCATGTGTGTAGTTTTTAATTTTTAAAAGTATGATGTGTGCGCTGGGCATGGTGGCTCATGCTTGTAATCTCAGCACTTTGGGAGGCTGAGGCTGATGGATCACTTGAGGCCAAAAGTTCAAGACCAGCCTGGGCAACATGGCAAAACCCCATCTCTACAAAAAATACAAAAGTTAGCCCGGCGTGGTGGCACACACCTGTAATTCCAGCTACGCCGGAGGCTGAGGCAGGAGAATCACTTGAACCTGGGAAGCGGAGGTTGCAGTGAGCCAAGATCATGCCACTGCACTCCAGCGTGGGTGACAGAGCTAGACTCTGTCTTAAAAAGAAAAGAAAATATATGTAAAGTGTTTAGAGCAGTGCCTGGCACATGGTAAGTGCTATATTCATGTTTGTGGATATCACTACATTTACCAGAGTTTTCTCCTCTGGGTAGCACATAGGTTTTAATGTGATGTGATAAATACTTTTTCTTCACAGCTAGCTTTTGTCTCTGATGAATATCTCTAGCCATGTTGTCACGTTAGCATGTTAAATGTACCCTCTTTCTTTTTAATGGCTGCCTGTGTCATATGGACATATCAAAATGTATTTACTGATTCTTTAATGAGAGACTCGGGTTTCTTCTTTTCGTCTTTCTCAAGTAGTGCTGCAGTGGGGAGCCTCGTCCAAGCAGCTCTGGGTCCTTAAGCCAGTGTTTTTACTGGAGCCGGAATTGCTGGTTCCAGAGATATGCGTGGTTTTGATGTAATGAACTGACAAGTTGCCCTCAAAGATGATTCTGCCACTAGAACCTGGTGTACCCCCACCAACAGAATAGGGACCTGTTGGTTTTGATTTGTTTCTTAGTTTGGTTTGGTTTTTTTGTTTGCTTGTTTGAGACAGGGTCTCTCTGTGGCCCAGGCTGGAGTGCAGTGGCTCGATCTTAACTCATTGCAGACTCGAACTCCTGGACTCAAGTGATCCTCCCACCTCAGCCTCGTGAGTAGCTGGGACCACAGGCACACACCACCACACCTGCTAACTGTTTAATTTTTTTGTAGAGACAGGGTCTTGCTATGTTGCCCAGGCTGGTCTTGAACTCCTGGTCTCAAGTAATGTTCCCGTCTTGGCCTCCCAAAACGCTGGGATTGCAGGTGTGAGCTACCATGCCCCGCTTGAGTTGTTTTAGTAATGGGGAATTTCAGGCATTTACAGGGGTAGAAAGAGCATATATTGCCTGCATGTACACAGTTGTCACCAGATTCTTTGGTGACCAACACATGGCCAGTCTTGTTTCATCCATTCCTCTGCCTTTGGATCATTTTGAAACAAATCTCAAACATTGTATCATTTCATTTGGGGGGCTTTAAACTGCATGCCCACAGCGTGCCTGTATATCACGGAAGAGAGGACATTTCTATAAAATTATCCTGTGGTGCTTTTCATTTTCCGTGGTGTGTCTTCTCCCTTGATTCTCAGATGTCCCTAAGACATAGACAAGGCAGGTGTATCTGTTGGGAAGACAGAATCCACTCTAGGTATTTTAGCGGAAGGAATTCAATACAGGGAATTTGATTAAAAAAGTTGGGGAGGAACAGAGAAACCAAAAAGGGGCAGAGGCCAGTCCCTAGATGAGCAACCAGAGCTGAAGGGCGCAAGGAGGAGGGCACCTTAGCAGAGCCCAGGGCAGTGTTGGGTGGGGGCCTCTTCCGCCTGAGATGCTGTCCACAGTGGAGGGAGGACCACCCGGCTTCTCACCACCTCTACCTTCCAGGCTTCTGCCACTGCCCCTGTTGGCTGAGCCTCACCAGCAGTCCTGGGAAATGTAGTTCCCTGTATTTCAGAGCAGGCTAGGAAAAGGGCAGGCAATGGATCAAAGAGGGAACTCAATCCCCATTTGATAGATAAGAAAGCCAGAGGGTCTAATGGCCTGTCAGGGGCACCTCATTTAGTGACAGGTACCATCCCTGGCACTAAGTCCCTTGGTTGCCAGGGTAACCTGAGGCAGCTCTTTGGGCATTGCCTGCCACCAGCCGGTCACTGCTGCCTGGGATGGGCCTTCATGGTTCCGAGTTCCTCCTCTGCCGGAGGAGCCCCCTCCAAGCTCCCCCCTCCCACACTCAGAGTGGACACTGCCTTTTGTCCCTGCCCATCGCACTGGGCTGTGCCCTAACCCTAAGGAAAGCCCTCCTGAGGACACTGTGCCAGAGAGTTCTGGGTGCTGGAGTATTCTCAGGGAGCCCTCTGCATGAGGTACCAGCATCCTGGGCCACACGAGAGGCCAGAGGAATGTGCCACTGAGCAGCCCAAGCTGGCATTGAGCGGGCAGCTCCGTACTCAGCTGGCATCAGGCAAGTGTGGGTGGGAGCTGTGTTTTGTGCCGTCCTGGAGCTGGTGGCTTCACGGAGGTGTGGGGAGCCCAGGGGAGACGGATGGTGCCCAGATACACAAACAGGGAAGCTCAACACCAACGTGAGAGTTTAAAGGACACAGAGAAGCCCAGTTACACAAGAAAGCCTCTGTCAGAAGCGATGTGATTGCTAAGGTGACCTGGGCCCTTCTTGTAAAGCAGGCCTTGTTTCAAGTACTTTACACTTATTCACTTAGTTAATTCTCATAATCCTGTGAGGTAGGTATGGACTGTTAACCCCAGAGAGTTATGTACCTTGGCCAAGGCCACACATCTAGGGAGTGGCACACCAGGAATCCATATAATAGTGGTAGTAATAGCCACGGACACTTCCTGGTGGTCACCTATGCCAGGCTGCCCTCAGAGCTCTATATATTAACTTGTTTAATCTTCACAGTCGCCCTATAAAGGAGGTACTTTTTTTTTTTGGAGATGGGGGTCTCGCTGTGTCACTCAGGCTGGAGTGTAGTGGTGCAATCACAGCTCACTGCAGCTTCAAAGTCCTGGGCTCAAGCGATCCTCCCACCTCAGCCTCCCAAGTAGCTGGGATCACAGGTGTGTGCCACCACGCCCAGCTAATTTTTATAATTTTTTATTTTTTTGTAGAGACAGGGTCTCACTTTCTTGCCCAGGCTGGTCTCGAACTCCTGGGCTCAGGTGATCCTCTCGCCATGGCCTCCCGCAGTGCTGGGATTACAGGCGTGAGCCATCGCGCCCAGTCTTCTTACTTCCATTTTGTGAGGTTGGTGCAAAAGTAATTGTGATTTTTGCCATCGAAAGCAATGGCAAAAACCACAATTACTTTTGCACCAACCGAATACAAATGAGGCAACTGAGGCACAAAGAGATTTAAGGGACCTGTCCAAGGTCACACAGCAGAGCTGAGTTCAAACCCAGGCAGCCTGAGTTAAGAATTTGTGCTCTTAATGGTGGCTCATGCCTGTAATCCCAGCACTTTGGGAGACCGAGGTGGGCGGATCACCTGAGGTTGGGAGTTCAAGACCAGCCTGACCAACATGGAGAAACCCCTTCTCTACTAAAAATACAAAACTAGCTAGGCGTAGTGGCACATGCCACAGGAAGGCCACTCCCATGCACAGCAGTTAGGAATTGGTTGGAAGTCCTCGGAGGTGATTGGCCTGTGAGTTATGGCTAGTTTGTGTTGAGAAAGTGTCTTCGAGGCCAGGTGTGGTGGCTCACGCCTGTAATCTCAGCACTTTGGGAGGCCAAGGCAGGCGGATCACTTGAGGTCAGGAGTTTGAGACTAGCCTGGCCAACATGGTGAAACCCTGCCTCCACTAAAAATACAAAAATTAGTGGATGTGGTGGTGGGTGCCAGTAATCCCAGCTACTCAGCAGGCAGAGGCAGGAGAATCGCTTGAACCTGATCTTGGCAGTGAGCCGAGATCACGCCACCTCACTCCAGCATGGGCGACAGAGCTACTCCATCTCAAAAAAAAAAAAAAAAAAAAAAAAAGGAAATTGTCTTTGAATCCAAGTTTAGGGGGAAAAAAAATCATCCAGAGTTGTTACACTCTCTTGGTCACGAGGAGAGGCCTTTGGAAGACGAGCTCCACAGCTTCAGTGATGGTGATAATAGAACCTTTTGTTTGGCGCTAACTGGACAGCATGCCCTCCCACACAGCCTCCTGTGAAGCCACTGTTGTTGTCCCCACTTTCCAGGGGCATCACACGACCTTCCTGGCCTGTGGTCGCTGCTCAGGCCACGGGGATGGCTGCACTCCTGCCGTGGGTCCTTGGTGATAGCAGGTGAACGGTGAAGAGTCCATGTTCCCGGGAGCCCCTGCTGCTGGTGGAGGAATGGACAAGTAAACGACTGAATAGAGAAGCACGTTGGAACCAAGGCTTCTCCAAAGCCAGTGCTTGTAACTGATTCGGGGTGCTGCTGTGACGTGGTTAGGCATAGAGGCTCACATTCCAGCCTTGTCGCTTCCTGACTCTGTGACCTTGGCCTGGTGACCTCCCCTGCTGACCTTCAGTTTCCTTAGCTGTAAAATGAGGATTTGGTAAGACCTCCATCAGTCAGGATTGCAATCGGCTACATATAACAAAAAACCAGTAAGCAGTGGCTTCAGTAAGGCAACAGGTGGTCTCTTACACATGAGAAGAAAAGGAAGGGAGGGCAGCTGGGGGTGGTGCCACTGTTGGGGGGTACAGGGACGGGGAGCAGGCTCGTTCTGACTCCTCACCTTGCTGTCCCCAGCATGTCACTCTCAGCCTCACGCTCCCGAGATGACGGTTGCACCCCCTGATGTGACATTTATATTCCAGGTACAACAAAGAGAAGGGTAGAAGAGGTATGTCCCATTTATTAGGAAAACAATAGCTTCACCAGAAGGTCCCATCCCCTACCCCCTGCAAACTTCCTCTTGCCTCTCACTGGCCATAATCAGACACATCCTTAGCCTCAGCTGTGTGGGAATCCAGGCGAGTAAGCTTTTTGGATTAGTATCCTGACACCCCAACAAATGTGGGCCTCTCTCAAGGAATCAGAAGAGGATGGGTTTGGATTTGACAACCAGCAGTGGAGCCCGAGGTGCCCGGCCCTGGAGTAGCCCAGAGCAGGGGTGCGGGATTCTCCCACTGCAGGCCTGACTTCTGGTTTGTGATGTCCAGGAACGCCACTGCTTTGTGCCCTGTTTCTTCATCCACCTGTTGAGAGTGATGCCCCCTGCTGAGGAACACTTGGGAGAAGCTTTAAAACCTGGCTGGGAAGGACTTTGAAATACATCCCACCCCATAGGAGAGCTGAGGCTGGCTTTTGTTTGGAAAATTGTCAGGTTTTCTTCAAGTGGAACCCTGCCGAACTAGCCAGTTGACTGTCAGAGCCCAAACATACTGCCCGAGACGGCTCATTTATTCACCTCTCTCCCACTTGAGTCTGAACAGCGTTGGGGCTGAGAGTGGGGGTGATGGCTGCGGCCAGCATCTGGCACAGCGCCCAGCACCCACCAGGTACCTGGCTGAGGATTGACTGCCTTGCTTCTGAGCACCTCTTGATCTGAGGAGCAGTCAGATCTTCCCGAGTCGGTCCCTTCTCTGCACCAGCACCACCCTCCTTCTGGGCTAGGCCACTCTTGCCCCCATGTGGTTGGCTACCCTGGCCTCCTGATGAGCCTCTCTACCCTTGGCAGGTCACGATCTCCATGACAGCCAGTTGGGCCACTGCCCCCCTAAACCTGCTGTGGAGGTCAACTCCAGATTCCTGAACACTGTGGCATCCTTGCACCTGTTTTCCCTCCTTCCCCCTCCCCCACTCACACCCCTTTCCATGGCCAACTTCTTATCCTTCAGGGCTTAAACACCACCCCTTCCATGACGTCTTCCTTGGCCACCCACTCTCCAGCACCCTGCTGCCATCCTTTGTCAGTTTACCCCTTTCTTCTCTTGCTTTAGACTGATTTGTGTGCTTGCTTAAGTGCATTTAATTAATGTTCGTTTCCCCCTCTAGTCAGTGGACAGAGAAGGGGGCTATTGTGGTTACTGCTTTGTTACTTATCACATAGTAGGATCTCAGGAAATACTCACCTAGTGAATGGAAGTAAATCAAATGAATGAAAACTTGTTTGGTTTTTTTTTCCCTGATTTTGAAAACATTCACTGAAAGTAATTTGAAAAAATATGGAAAGGGGCCAGGTGTGGTGGCTCACACCTGTAACTCCAACACTTTGGGAGGCAGGTGGATCGCTTGAGGTCAGGAGCTGGAGACCACCTGGAGCAACATAGCCAGACCTCCTCTCTATAAAAAATTTAAAAATTTAGTCAGGCGTGGTGGTACACACCTGTATTCTCAGAGTGAGACCCCGTCGTTAAAAAATATATATGGAAGGCCGGGCGCGGTGGCTCACGCTTGTAATCCCAGCACTTTGGGAGGCCGAGGCAGGCGGATCACGAGGTCAGGAGATCGAGACCACGGTGAAACCCCGTCTCTACTAAAAATACAAAAAATTAGCCGGGCGTGGTGGCGGGCGCCTGTAGTCCCAGCTACTCGGAGAGGCTGAGGCAGGAGAATGGCGTGAATCCGGGAGGCGGAGCTTGCAGTGAGCCGAGATCGCGCCACTGCACTCCAGCCTGGGTGACAGAGCGAGACTCCGTCTCAAAAAAAAAAATATATATATATATATATATATATATGGGGACTGGGCGCCGTGGCTCACGCCTGTAATTCCAGCACTCTGGGAAGCCAAGGCGGTGGATCACTTGAGGTCAGAAGTTCAAGACCAGTCTGGCCAACATGGTGAAACCCCGTCTCTACTACAAATACAAAAATTAGCCAGGCATGGTAGTGGGTGCCTGTAATCCCAGCTACTCAGGAGGCTGAGGCAGGAGAATTGCTTGAACCCAGGACGTTGCAGTGAGCCGAGATCACGCCACTGCACTCCAGCCTGGAGTGCACTCCAGCAAGGCTCTATCTCAAATATACACACACACACACACACACACACACACACACACATATATAAGGAAGGTATAAGGAACAGATTTTCAAAAACCACTAGTAGCCCCAGCATCAAATTATCGAGTCTTTCCTGTCTTTTTTCTGTGAATGCATCTGCCTAGCCTATAGATGTTTACTATCCTAGGGGTGCACAATAATTTCTTTAATGGTACTCCTGGTGTTGGTCATTGAGGTTGGGTTTTTTTCCTGTTATGAAGGATACTATGAATTTTTCTTCATCTCTAATTATTTATTTAGGATTAATTTACAGAAGTAGCATTCTTGGTTCAGAGGGCGAGAACTTTTTTTTTTTTTTGAGACAGAGTCTCACTCTGTCGCCCAGGCTGGAGTGCAGTGGCGCAGTCTCAGCTCACTGCAAGCTCCGCCTCCCGGGTTCACGCCATTCTCCTGCCTCAGCCTCCCGAGTAGCTGGGACTACAGGCACCCGCCACCATGCCTGGCTAATTTTTTTTTTCTTTTTGTATTTTTTAGTAGAGATGGGGTTTCACCATGTTAGCCAGGATGGTCTTGATCTCCTGACCTCGTGATCCACCCGCCTCAGCCTCCCAAAGTGCTGGTATTACAGGCGTGAGCCACCTTGCCCGGCCTGAGAACATTTTTTAAAGCTATTGCCAAATTGCCCCTATCAAGGGTCCACCAATTGGGAACATTAAAAAAAAAGAAGTCTGTTGTCCCGGGGAGTGGCTGGTTTCCTAGTGTCCTGGGTTCATCGGGCTCCTGGAGAGCCATTTTCCTGGTCTCCTGAGGGCCTGGTGTCCCCTTCCAGCCTGCTGTCCTCTGCCTGGCCTGGGTTGCAGTCCCGGAGCAGGATGTTTGATTATGGTGTTGAGCAAACAGAACAGCAGGCCCTCGCCATCTGCCAGCTGGTCCCTCGGGCTTGAGAAGAGCTTCACACCCAGTGAGGGTCATAACTGGAGCCTTTCTAGAGCCTTCTGTGGTGCTGCTGAAGGGCGGGACTGGAGTGCTCATTCCTAACAGTAGCCTGGCCCCACAACCCCCATTCCCACACACATCTCCCCACTGGGAAGGAAGACAGGTACCCCCCTGCATGTCTCAGGTGGGTAGAGGTGCCTCCCCTTTGAACCCAGCTGTCACATATGGAGAGTTGTCTTGAAACTGCCTCTGTGAGGGTGCCCCACTCTCCCTGACTCCCTCTGGGCTCAGAGGGAGTGCACATTCCCCCAGGCTGCCCGCGATGTTTGTGTTCATCCAGGCAAAGTGGCCCTGCCGGTTCTGGGAGTGGAAATCTTACAGGAGAGAGAAAGTGAATCTCAAGCTGTGGCATGAGAGTGACTGGGGTGGCACAGAGGGTGATCAAACAGCTGGGTTTTTTTTGTTGTTGTTTTGTTTTTTAAGACAGAGTCTCGGCCAGGCGTGGTGGCTCACTCCTGTAATCCCAGCACTTTGGGTGGCTGAGGCAGGTGGATCACTTGAGGTCAAGAGTTCTAGAGCAGCCTGGCTAACATGATGAAACCCTGTCTTTACTAAAAATAGAAAATTAGCCAGGCGTGGTGGTGCGTGCCTGTAAACCCACCTACTGGGGAGGCTGAGGCAGGAGAATCACTTGAAACCGGGAGGCGGAGGTTACAGTGAGCTGAGATCCCGCCACCCGCACTCTAGCCTGGGTAACGAGCAAAATTCTGTCTCAAAAAAAAAAGTCTTGCCCTGTCACCCAGGTTGAAGTGCAGTGGCACCATCATAGCTCAAGCGATCCCCCGGCCTCAGCCTCCTGAGTAGCTGAGTCTGCAGGTGCATGTCACCATATCAGCTCATTTTCTTTTCTTTTTGTTTTGGTAGAGATGGGGTCTCACTGTTGCCCAGGCTGGTTTGAAACTCGTGGGCTCAAACTATCCTCACTGCCTCAGCCTCCCAAAGGGCTTGTATTACAGGTGTGAGCCACCATGCCCAGCAAACAGCGGAGTTTTTTTTTTTTTTTTTTTTTTTTTTTGAGACAGAGTCTCTCTCTGTTGCCCAGGCTGCACTATCTCGGCTCACTGCAGCCTCCACCTCCCAGGTTCAAGTATTCTCCTGCCTCAGCCTCCTGAGTAGCTGGGACTACAGGTGCCTGCCACCACACCTAGCTAATTTTTGTATTTTTCATAGAGATGGGGTTTCACCATGTTAGCTGGATTTTAAAATACATTTGTATACATTTTAAAGTTGTTTATGTCATACAAGAGTAAAATCCCACTGTTTAAAAATAACTCATGCAATACAAAAGACTTTAAAATTCTGTTATTGTGAAATGGAACATGCATGCAGACAAGCATGTAAAATGTGAATACACAGTTTACCGAAGAATTCCAAAGCAAGCACTAACCCGGCTCCAGAAAGAGAACCTGCTAGCAGCCTGGAACCCCCATGGGCTCTGACCACCAGAACCCTTTTTTTTTTGAGACAGAGTCTCACTCTGTCGCCCAAGCTGGAGTGCAGTAGTGCAGTCTCGGGTCACTGCAGCCTCCGCCTCCCGGGTTCAAGCAGTTCTCCTGCCTCACGTCCCAAGTAGCTGGGATTACAGGCACCCGCCACAACACCTGGCTAATTTTTGTACTTTTAGTAGAGACGAGGTTTTGCCATGTTGGCCAGGCTGGTCTCGAACTTCTGAGCTCACGTAACCCGCCCATCTGAGCCTCTCAAAGTGCTGGGATTACAGGCATGAGCCAGTAATCCAGCACCTGACCAGAACCCTCTTTCTAAAAGCGACTGCTCTCTGCACTTCACAGTCACCATTTCCTGGCATTGTGGAAGCTGTGTTCCCTAGATGAGCAACTCTAAATAATGTGGTTCCAGTTTTCCTAGTTTTGAACTTTATATAAAAAAAGTCATGAACTGTGTATGTTGTTCTGTGTCTGACTTTTTCACTTAGTATCATGTTCGAGAGGTGCATCTGGTTTGGAGTTAATGCATTTCTGGTCCTAAAGCCCATTTTCCTTGATAAACAGACAAAGCTGTATGAGTTCTAATATTTGTGCATTTTGTTTAATGAGTATTAGAAAAAAAATACAACGAATCCAACATGGATATTCTTAAGGGTTTAGGCAGTGAGTTGGTTGAAAGGATCACGTTCGGTAAATAATAGTACAGATGGGCTGCGGCTATGCCTGAGCAGAGGTGCGTGACTTTGGACAGTTTGGGAGCCCCAGTGGTGAGGACAGAATGAGCGCACACATGGCACACACCGTCGCTCCCCTCCCTGAGAAACCACTGTTGCTTCTGGGCCTCTGCCTCCCAGATCTTCGCTCTGCAATGAGCTTGGTAGATAGATAAAAGTATAAAATACGTCGCTTGAAAGATTTTTAAGTGCTTTTTTTTTTTTTTTTTTTTTGAGACGGAGTTTCACTCTTGTTGCCCAGGCTAGAGTGCAATGGCCTGATCTTGGCTCACCACAACCTCCGCCTCCTGGGTTCAAGCGATTCTCCTGCCTCAGCCTCCCGAGTAGCTGGGACTACAGGAGCGTGCCACCACACCCGGCTAATTTTTGTATTTTTAGTAGAGACGGGATTTCATCAAGTCGGCCAGGCTGGTCTCAAACTCCTAACCTCAGGTGATCTGCCCGCCTCAGCCTCTCAGAGTGCTGGGATTACAGGCGTGAGACACTGCACCCAGCCTTAAGTACTAACTTCTTAAATGTGGGAGTATGCCTTTCTTCCGAATTAGTACTTCTTGGGGTTTCTGGGTTTGTTCTCTGATTAAAGTAACCAAATCCCTTGTAATATTGCACTTCAGGGTGGGGTAAGAATGGGCCAGGCAGACCCTGCTTGGAATACAGGGAACTCAGGGGCCAGGACAATGCTGCACACGCCAGTGACTCTTTTATTTAGCAGATGGTTTGGTATCTGCCTCCTGATTTTTTTTTTTTTCTTTTTAGAGATGGGGTCTCGCTATGTTGCCTAGGCTGGTCTCGAATTCCTGGCCTCAAGTCATCCACCTGCCTCAACCTCCCAGCGTGCTGGGATTACAGGTGTGAGCCACCGTGCCCAGCCTTTCTTTTTCTTTCTTTCTTTTTTTTCTGTAATAATGTTGGCCAATTCCTTAGCTTCCCTCCCTCCCTGCAGATGTTGGAAACTTGAAATCTGGGAGGAGGTGACCAGAGGGGCCAGGCAGAAGCTGCCTGGGACACATCCTTAGTGGTGAGTTGACGTGGGGTTGTGACTCAGAGGCCAGAAATGTGCAGGGCCTTGGCCATCTGTGTGCACACGTGTGCAAGAGACACAGAAACAGAGTGAGAGACAGACAAGGACAGGGCCGTGGAGAGACAGGTACAGGGACGCAGAGGGGTCGGGGGGCAGGAGTGCAGAGAGATGGAGCAGGGACAAGAAAACATGGGACAGAGATGGGGTAGAGATGAAGAGAGATGGGAACAGGCCCCTGAGACATGAGACCTGTTGGCTGGTTAACTAGCTGGTTGGCTGTTTGGGTAATTGATTGGTTAACTGGTCAGTTGGTTATCTAGTTGGCTGGCTAATTGGTTATCTGGTTGGTTTTGGATTTTTGAGTTTTGTTTTTTTTTGTTTTTTTTTTCATGGATTCAGAAAATACTAGTGGAAGATTCACCCTGATGATGGCCCTGTTTTGGGTGCTGGAGATAGACCAGTGAACGGTGGCTTGCAGGCATTTGGGTGTTGGATTGCTGCTCCCCACCCCTCACCCCGATGAGTGCACTGTGAGTGCAGGTGCTGTTGAAAGGATGTATCGCATGCTTGCCACGTGCCCCTTAGCATGGGAGCGCCCTGTGGGGATCATCTTGCTGGATCTACCAGCAGTCTCACGAGGTGGCACTTACCCTCTGTGGTACATATTAGGGCCAGAATTTGATGCTAGGCAATCTGGCTCCAAAGCATAAGCCTAATTTCTGCCTTAAGTCACCCAGGAGTGGAGCGCAGGCATTTATTAAGTGCCCCCAGTGTTCATGGCTCTATCCCCAATCTTTAGAGATGACTGGTTTTAATGGCCGTAGATTTGACCTGCCTTGGTTCAAGTCCCTCTTCTGCTTTCCCTCACTGGGTGCTCTTCAACAGGAACGTGCTGCTCTGAGCCTCCCTGTTCCCTTCTGCAAAGTGGGGAGAACATCCTCCTCAGGATGCTGTGTGGGCTCAGTTTGAGGTCAGTCCTGACTGGGGGCTGCCATTGCTATGTGCAGCTTAGGGAGCTTGACCACAGGGCAGGATGCCCACCTGGGCTCATGATTCTGTAAATGCCAGTTTTTGCTCTCATTTTATTTATTTATTTATTTATTTTTTGAGAAAGAGTCTCACTCTGTTGCCCAGGCTGTAGTGCAGTGGCGCGATCTCAGCTCACTGTAACTGCTGCCTCACAGGCTCAAGCGGTTCTCCTGCCTCAGCCTCCCGAGTAGCTAGGATTACAGGTGTGCATCACCATGCCTGGCTAATTTTTGTATTTTTAGTAGAGACAGAGTTTCACCATGTTGGTCAGGCTGATCTTGAACTCCTGACCTCAGGTGATCCGCCCGCTGTGGCCTCCCAAAGTGCTGGGATTACAGCTTGGTCTCGTTTTTGACAACAGATGTTCTCAAATGGCGTGGCCCCATGAGTTGTCACGAGGGCAGACTCGAGTCAGCCATCCCAGGTTCAGATCCCGGCTCCTCCTCCCCTTCTCTTTGTGGGCCTCTCTGAACCCCATTGTGAAGCGAGGGTGACAGTAGCGGGTGATTAGAAGCTTCAGTGCAGTGGTTTGTGTTATGGTGTCATGTGCTCTGCACAGGGCCTGGCTCCCTGACAGCCCTGGGTCAGGGGCCAGTTAGAATGATGGATGATTACTGCCAGCCGCTGGGTTTCCCCTCCACCCCCCACCCCAACCTGGATAATAAGGCCCAGCTGTGTGTGTCCAGCACCGGCACCCCCGCTCCCATCTCCGCCAGCCCTCCCACAGCGGGGAGCCTTCCTGACCATGGTGTTCCGGGTGGGCCCCACTGCCACCCCCCATCCTCTCAGCCTAGAGCCATCCTCAGGTTAGGACAAGCAGAGCCGGAGCCACCCTCGGCCTGGCCCCCAGCAGCAGGATGGAAAGAATGGGACTTTAACAGATGTTCTTTTACAAGGATTCCCTGGCTCTATTTAATCAAGATTGTCAAATATTGATTTAATCTCCAGGCCCAACAGATGTGATCTTAGCAGGTTTCAGTGGCAATTAGCTGGGATTAGTTTGCAGGTCCGGCTCCATGCTGACAAGACACTGTCTTCTAAAGGAGGCTTGGCCTGGCCACAGGAGTGAGCCTTGGAGGAGGGGGCATACTAAATATTTAACCATCAGTCTAGCCCGGGCAGTGGCCCACGGGAGCAGACCCGGAGGCTGGGTCATAGCAGCCCCTGTGGGGCCCCAGTGTTCCCCCCATGATGATAGTGGGGACACTCAGCACGTTTAGGGCAGCAGCTGTTCACTGAGAAAAAAAAAATAATAACACTAAAAGAAGCAGCACAGCCACGCCAGGGCCTGCGGCTTGATCATGAGCCTGGCTGGAGCCGGGCAGATCCCTGCAGGGCAGCCTGGAGCCTTGATGATGCCCCCAATTAAGTACCCAGAAGGGGCCACACCAACAACAGAGGCCTCTCACCCGCCCTTTCAGGCCCCTCGCCTGACTGCATCACATCATCCCCACTCTACAGACATGGCTGTAACTCCTGGGTGGGCCTGGCATTTGCGCCCATACTCCAAGAAGCATCCCATTCCAGTTCTGCATTTCAAAGGCTCATTAGAGCAAATAGGACTGTGCCCAGAGTTGGAACAAGCTGCTCCATCCACATGTGCTTCAGGGGAGGTCACGACAGCTTCCCTTAACCCAGCCAACCCCACAGAGACTCAGAGGGGCGCCTCCCCGTGGCCCTGGCACTGGGGCTGCCAGAAAGGAGCGTTTGCTTAAGGTGAGCCACCCTGGGCTGTCTGGCCCCTGAGCCCAGAGGAACAAGAGTTCCTTGCCAGGTCACATTTGGTTTGCTTGAGATTTTTTAAAAAGTATTATAAGAAAAAATGAAGGCCGGGCACAGTGGCTCACGCCTGTAATCCTAGCAATTTGGGAGGACGAGGCAGGCAGATCACCTGAGATCAGGAGATCGAGACCAGCCTGGCCAACATGGCAAAACCCCATATCTACTAAAAATACAAAAATTAGCCAGGCGTGGTGGTGTGGGTGCCTGCAATCCCAGCTACTTGGGAGGCTGAGGCAGGAGAATTGCTTGAACCCGGGAGGTAGAGGTTGCAGTGAGCCAAGATCATGCCACTGCACTCCAGCCTGGGGAACAGAGCCAGACTCTGTCTCAAAAAAAAAAAAAAAAAAAAAAAGAAGAAAAAATGATAATAGCCAATACTTGTTTATCACTGCAGGCCAGCGATATTCTAAGCTGGCCACATCTTTCCTAAGAGTTAAGCTGTATTATTATCTCCATTTTACAGATGGGAAAACTGAGGCATAGAGAGACTAGGTCACCTGCCCAGGGTCTAGCTAGTTAAGTGTTGGAGTTGGGAATAGAACCAAGATAAACTTTGCTTCTATCCACTCTGCTACAGCCACCACACCAGGGAAGACCTCCAGCATCTGGTGATAAGTGAGGGAGGCAGCTGTGAAGGTATTCACCCATTTATTTTTTTTGAAATTTCGTCTCTCTACACAAGCATGTAATCATGTGAACATTTAACCTATAAATAAAGTTCAGTTATACCAGGTAGCAAAATTAAAATTGGACATTTCAGTTTAAGCATTGGGGGTGATTACAGCCTCCATTTCCCTGGGGAATATGTGAACACAAGGTGGGTACACTGTTCTTCCCTCATTGGCTCTGCGTGGGAGCCTGTCGCCAGGCCATGGAGGACTCTGCCTTAGGAAAGATGCAAATTGTTCAGACTCCATGGGCCCTCAAGCAGAGAGCTCTAACTGTGCAGCTTGGAAGTCTCTCCCCATTCTGACTTCTAGAAGGTAAGGGCCTTGCAAGGGGTGACTCTCACTCTGCTCGTGTTTTCCCTCACATGCTGACTTATTTATTATTATTTTTTTTTAAGATGGACTTTCGCTCTTATTGCCCAGGCTGGAGTGCAGTGGTGCGATCGCGGCTCGTTACAACCTCCACCTCCTGGGTTCAAGCAGTTCCTCCTGTCTCAGCCTCCCGAGTAGCTGGGATTACAGGCGCCCACCACCACACCTCGCTAATTTTTTTTTGTATGTTTAGTGGAGACGGGATTTCACCCTGTTGGCCAGGCTGGTCTCGAACTCCCGACCTCAGGTGATCCACCCGCCTTGGCCTCCCAAAGTGCTGGGATTACAGGCGTGATGAGTTACTGCACTAAAAGCACTTCACACCATGCTTGGCATGCAGTGAGCACACGCTAAGTATAAGCTGTGCTCGTTCACTTGGGGCTGCGTGGGCATCTTGCATGCATTACACATAGCTCTACCTTGCTCTTTATTTATTTTATTTATTTATTTATTTTTGAGGCAACATCTTGCTCTGTTGCCCAGGCTTGATCTCTTGAGGAGATCCTAGCTAACTGCAGACTTGAACTCCTGGGCTCAGGTGATCCTCCCGCCTCAGCCTCTTGAGTAGCTGGTACTATAGGCATGCACCACCACACCTGGCGAATTTTTTAAAAAAATTTTTTGTAGAGATGGGGTCTCACTATGTTATCCAGGCTGGTCTTGAACTACCACCCTCAAGGGATCCTCTTGCCTCAGCCTCCCAAAGGGTTGAAATTGATTACAGGCCTGAGCCACTGGCCCGGCCTCGCTCTTTTTGTACAGATACATTGTATTCCTTGGAATAGAGGCACCCGGATTCACTTAACCCTTCTTGTGTTTGTGGGCATTTGGGCTGTTCTCAGTTCTTCTGTATTACAGCAATGTAATACAGTCAAACCATCATGTACCTTTTTTTTTTTTTTTTTTTTTTTTTGAGACAGAGTCTCGCTCTGTCGCCCGGGCTGGAGTGCAGTGGCGCAATCTCCGCCTCCCGGGTTCACGCCATTCTCCTGCCTCAGCCTCCCAGTAGCTGGGACTACAGGCGCCCGCCACCGCGCCCGGCTAATTTTTTGTATTTTTTAGTAGAGACGGGGTTTCACCGTGGTCTTGATCTCCTGACCTCGTGATCCGCCCGCCTCGGCCTCCCAAAGTGCTGGGATTACAAGCGTGAGCCACCGCGCCCGGCCCATCATGTACCTTTCTTGATGTAGACTGGTGTTATTATCAGAGAGACAGATTTCTGGAGGTGGAATTGACGGATTAAAATAAATAGAATGAGGCCAGGCGTGGTGGCTCACGCCTGTAATCCCAGCACTTTGGGAGGCCAAGACGGGCGGATCACTTGAGGTCAGGAGTTCGAGACCAGCCTGGCCAACGTGGTGAAACCCCCATCTCTACTAAAAATACGATAATTAGCTGGGCATGGTGATACATGCCTGTGATCCCAGCTACTCAGGAGGCTGAGGCAGGAGAATTGCTTGACCCGGGAGGCAGAGGTTGCATAGAGCCAAGATCACGCCACTGCACTCCAGCCTGGGTGACAGAGCAAGACTCCATCTCAAAAAAGTAAAAATAAAAGTAATAAAATAAATAGAATGTACACCTAAAATGTTGATGCATAATTCCAACTCTCTCTCTTGACTTTCCCTAGTTGGGAAAAACTGTACTGATTTAACACCCTTAAAAGCAGAATGGGCGTGGTGGCTCACAACTGTAATCCCAGCAGTTTGGGAGGCCAAGATGAGAGGATCGCTTAAGCGCAGGAGTTCAAGACCAGCCTGGGCAACGTAGCAAGACCCTGTCTCTACAAAAAAAAATTAAAAATTAGCCAGGTGTGCTGGCACACACCTATAGTCCCAGTTCCTCGGGCGGCTGAGGCAGGAGAATCACTTGAGCCCAGGAGGCTGAGGATGCAGTGAGCCATAATCACACCACTGCACTCCAGCCCAGGCGACGGAGTAACTTAAAATTTTGATGCACAATTCTAACTTATTCTTTCTATTCCCCCACAAGGAGAAAACTCTACTGATTTAACACCCTTAAAAGTAGAACAGTTCATGCAGGAACCCTGACCTGTGTGGGAGCCTTGCCAATTTGAATGTAACAGCTGGACGCGGCCTCCCTCTCTCCTGTGGGGACTGCCCTTGGTCTTTGGGTAGGAATTTGGGCTCCTCCTGGATGCTGAAGGAGATTTGTTTTAGAAACACCAATCCTCAGCCGGGCACGGTGGCTCAAGCCTGTAATCCCAGCACTTTGGGAGGCTGAGGCGGGTGGATCACCTGAGGTCAGGAGTTCAAGACCAGCCTGGCCAACGTGGCGAAACCCATCTCTACTAAAAATACAAAAATTAGCTGGGTGTGGTGGTGTGCGCCTGTAATCCCAGCTACTCGGGAGGCTGAGGCAGGAGAATTGCTTGAACCCCGGAGGTGGAGGTTGCAGTGAGCCGAGATCATGCCACTGCCCTCCAGCCTGGGTGACAGAGCAAGACTCAGTCTGGAGAAAAAAAAAGAAAGAAAGAAAAGGAAGGAAGGAAGGAAGAGAAAGGAAAGGAAAGAAAGAGAGAGAGAGAAAGAGAAATAAAAAGAAAGAAAAGGAAAGAAAGAAAGAGAAAGAAAGGAAAGAAAGACGAGTCCTCTGGGCTCTTTGATGTTAACTGTGGAAGTGCTGGCTTTCACGGCAATGGCCGAGACTCCACTCGTTACTCTTCCAGCCAGTGGAGCAGAGTCTCTGCCATGGCACTAGCTAATGAGATTTCTGAGATTTTCATCCGTCTTATTTCCTGAAGGAGCTCTGTAGCGGTCCCATGTATGCTCAAACTCCCAGTAAGGTGGGGGAAGACATAGAGGGGAAAAATCAGATTCTTTTTTTTTTGAGGCAGAGTCTTGCTCTTTTGCCCAGGCTGGAGTGTAGTGGCGCTATCTCGGCTCACTGCAAGCTCTGCCTCCCGGGTTCGTGCCATTCTCCTGCCTCAGCCTCCCGATAGCTGAGACTGCAGGCGCCCGCCACTACGCCTGGCTAATTTTTTTCTTTGTATTTTTTAGTAGAGACGGGGTTTCACTGTGTTAGCCAGGGTGGTCTCGATCTTCTGACCTCGTGATCTGCCCGCCTTGGCCCCCCAAAGTGCTGGGATTACAGACGTGAGCCACTGCGCCCAGCTGAAAAATCAGATTCCTAACAATTTGCTGAGCTGTTGCTGACTTGCTAGAATTTTGTCCTTATGAATGGATTTTAAAGACACTCGGCGTCATTCACATATTCCCACAGCACACTCATTTGAACGATTTCATCTTATTTGGAGCATAGGGCAAAGGGGTGGCAGGCAGACTGTTGAGGTTTGAATCCCACCTGCCCCTCGTAACCTTTGCCTCATCTGTAAGATGGGCATGATGAAAGTCCCTACTTGGCGAGGCATGGTGGTTCACACCTGTAACCCCAGCATTTTGGGAGGCCAAGGCAGGAGGATCACTTGAGGCCAGGAGTTTGAGGTTTTGTGAGACCTCATCTCTACAGAAAAATTTTAAAGTAAAAAATTAGCCAGGTGTGGTGGCACACAGCTGTAGTCCCAGCTACTCAAGAGGCTGAAGTGGGAGGATTGCTTGTGCCCAGGAATTTAAGGGCTGCAGTGAGCTATGATTGTACCACCACACTCCAGCCTGGGTGGCAAAGACCCTGTCTCAAAAAAGAGAAGAGAAATCTATTTAAAAAGGAAAAGAAGCCCCTACTTGATAGAGTTGTTATAACACACCAGTTAATACACGCCAGTGTGTAGCCCTGAATCTGGCGCGTCAGGAGAGCTCATCAGTGTTGACCTTATGTTTAATACCGTCATCACCGTATTATCCCTCTCCACTGCCCCGCCCACATGTGAGAACAAATATGTTAGATCCCAGTCCACCCCAGACATGCATCTGTTCACAGTCTAGGGAAGACAAAAGATACTCAGAGGCTTAAAAATCCAGTGGGCTAAATCCCATAGTCAAGGGTGCGTGTACACCCCTGGGAGCTCAGTGAGGGAGGAAAGGGGGAATTCCGACTGGCCTGTAGAGGGACAGACAGCATGGGGGGACAATGAGAGGGAAGCGAGGACAAGGCTCTCTGAATAAGTGGACCCCTGAAATATCTCCTGCAAAGGTCACCAGTGCCCTTCATACCTATAACTGCCACCATACGTGACTCTTTCAGCAGCGTCCACCCCTGTTGACAATTGGTCCTCTCCAACCACACCTGCACTCCAGCCTCCCTGCTGGGCCTGCTGTAGCTCGTGTCCTGGCTCCCATCACCCGCCTGCCCACTTGGATGTACAGCCTCTCCAGGCTCGGAGGCAGACCCTCTTCTCTCTGATCTCCTTGTTCCTTCTGTCCTCAGCTAAGACTGCACAGTAGAATCAGCTGCCGAGCTTTTAAGAGGCACTCAGGCCCGGGCCCCACCCCAACCAGCTGATTCAGAATCTCTGGGAGTGGGGTGTGGACAGGTACTATATTTTTATTTTTTATTTTTGTGAGACGGAGTCTTGCTCTGTTTCACAAAAGTGAAACAGAGTGCAGTGGTGCGATCTCGGCTCACTGCAACCTCCACCTCCTGGGTTCAAGCAATTCTCCTGCCTCAGCCTCCCAAGTAGCTGGGACTACAGGCACACGCCACTATACTTGGTTATTATTATTATTATTATTTGTATTTTTAGTAGAGATGGGGTTTTACCATGTTGGCTGGTCTTAAACTCCCGACCTCAAGTGATCTGCCTGCCTTGGCCTCCCAAAGTGCTGGGATTACAGGCATGAGCCACCATGTCTGGCCCAGACACCTGTATTTTTATAAAGCTCCTCTGATGCCTCTGTTGTATGGCTGGCAGGGAGAACCAGTCCCCCGAGCATCCCCATCTGGTCTTGGACACTGGCTGTTTCCAGTTTCCCTGCTCATCCATGGCAGGTACCCTCTCTTCATGCAGATCCTGGTTTAGACACCACCCTTCAAGGAGTCTTCCTGACCCTCTCCCAACTAGAGTGATCTTCAGTCCTATTTATTTATTTATTTATTTATTTTTGAGACAGGGTCTTGCTCTGTCACCCAGGCTGGAGTGCAGTGGCGTGATCACAGCTCACTGCAGCCTTGACCTCCTGGGCTCAAGTGATCCTCCCACCGCAGCCTCCCAAAGTGCTGTGATTACATGCATGAGCCACTGCACCCAGCCATTTTATAACCTTTACAATGCTGGCCACCCTTGGAAATTATATCTTATTTCTCTGGCGTTTCTCTACTGGAGGTCCATTCATGAGAGCAGGGGCACAGTCTGTCCTGCTCAGAGATTTTCTTTAGCACCCACAGCAGTGGCGTGTAGTAGAAATAGATTGAGTAAATGAATGGATTTTGCGTGTTTGGTGCTTGTAGAATGAATGAATGAGTTATACATGGCTGGGAAATGGTGAATAAATGAATATGTTTTTAGGGCTTTGTTGGCTGGAAGAACTTTTTTGAGGGATTTATAAGAACATGGTAGGTGTTTGTTGTGTGAGTGAATGGATGAATGGATGCATTTTAAGGACTAACTAGTTCTTCCTGGATAAATAAATGACTTGTACGTGCCCAGAAACTGCTGAGTCACTGGATGCATGCCTGGAGAGTCCTCATTCCACCTGGGCCTTAGAGAGGAACGCTCAGACTCGATGCCACATCCCTGAGCCCTCCAGAGTGCTTGAGCCCCACTGAGCCTCCATGGCTATGACTGGATCATGTTTCCATGAAAGGGAGATGCTTGGAGCACATCAGGGCAGCCCTGGACACCCAGGGGGTCCCTCCACCTCTAATCAAAGGCCTGTGAAAGGACAGCCCATCCCACCCCTACACGCTATCTCCGGGCATTGCTTTCAGCTTCCTGGGCGTGCTGCTTCCCAGGGAAGGACACACTCGGGCACCAAGCAGGCCCTGTTTGCCTTGGGTCACAGACCCCGACTGAGCGAGTGCTCCCTGGTCTTGAGTGAGGTTGTCATCCATCCAGTCATTCAATAGTTATGCTATTTTTATCTATCTATCTATCTATCTATCTATCTATCTATCTATCTATCTGCCTGCCTACCTACCCACCTACCTACCTATCTGTCTATCTAGTGACAGAGTCTCACTTTATTGCCCAGGCTGGAGTACAGGGGCATGATCTCGGCTCACTGCCACCTCCACCTCCCAGGTTCAAGCGATTCTGTTGCCTCAGCCTCCCAAGTAGCTGGGACTACAGGCATGCACCACCATGCCTAGCTAATTTTTTCATATTTTTAGTGGACACGGGGTTTTACCATGTTGGCCAGGCTGATCTCAAACTTCTGACCTCAGGTGATTCACCCACCTCAGTCTCCCAAAGTGCTGGGATTACTGGCATGAGCCACCGTGCCCGATCAGATATTTATTTAGAAAAGAATTTTTTTAGAGACAGGGTCTCACTGTGCTACCAGGCTGGAGTGTGTGGTTCATCCCTGTCTCCTTCCTTTGTGATCAGCAGGGTCCCAGGTAAGGGCTGCTTTGTCTACTGGGAGTGAGGTTGGCATGAGCAGGGCTCTCAGCCAGTCTGTGATGGACAGGCAGTGTGAACAAGAACCAAGCCTCAGTTGTGAAAGCCCCTGAGCATCTGAGGTCATTTGTTACTGCAGCATAGCTTAGCTCATCCTGACTGTCCCAAGAAGGAACACATTTTGTGGATGGGGAGCAATCAAGAGTTCAGGTTGGGAATGTTCAGTTGCAATGCATGTGAGATGTGTAAGTGGTGATGTCAGGTAATCAGGTGGGTAGGTGAGTTTGGAACTCAGAAGAGCAATGGGAGCTGGAGATGTTTCCCGCGTTGGTGACACACATTTAAATGAGAATCGCAGAGGTCCAGACGCTGCCTGTGATTGCAGGGAAGGCTGGTGCTTGAACTCAGGACTATCTGACTTGAGGTATGAAGGGGCTGGGGTTGAGTCCCCACTGTGTCAACTCATAGCCATGTGGCCTTGGGCACATTACTTCCTCTGTCTGCTCCTCAGTTTCCTCATCTGTAAAATGGAGGTAATAATGATACCCACTTCATGGGGCTGTCGAAAGGGTTAACACATTGCAATTGACAGGCGTGAAGCGCTCAGGAAAGGACCTGGGCCATAGAAGGATTCTATTCATGGTAGTTGCTGTTGTAGATACCAGCTTTTGTGTATGTTTTCATTGTTGTTGTGTTTTATAACTAAAATGTCCAGTGGTGGGAAATGGAATAGGGCTGACTTTGTGTCCAACTTGATGCAGAGACTCAAATGATGACTACAGCCCCAGATTCTAACTCTCAGTCCCCTTCACAGATAGTTCTTCTCCCATGGTTACGAGATGGCTGCAGCGACTCCATCCCTCACATCTTCTCAGGCTTAGGGTTAAAGGGAAAAGCACAGCCTTCAGCTCCAGCACTCCTGGTAAAGATATCACGGTCTCACTGGTTCTGATCAGGCCACATGGGTTGCTTCAGAGCTGGGGAAGGAGCCCCACCTCTAGCCCATTGGGTGGCCAGTGGAGAGGGGAGGCTCCCAAAGGGAAGTCTGGACTGTTGGAAAAAGGAGTCCTGGCAACAGGGAAAGTAAACCACAAATGTCCACACTGGAGGGCTCTTGTGTTTCCCTATGCTGTGTCCTGTGAGCTTCTGGCAGGCATTGCAGCCCTCACACAGTTGGGCCTTTTGGAGCCAAGACACCAAGGCCATGGTGCTTGCCTGCTTGTCGCAAGGGCAGTCTGGGAGCGTTTACACCCACAGATACACCATTGGTTGCCTACTCTTCTAACAGACCCTGATAAGTCCCCACTGGCCCGGAGGCAATCAGGATGGCTACAGATTCTGGCTCTCCCAGCTTCCCTTGCAACTGGAGTGGCCACATTCTAGCCAGGGGCACATAAAAGAAAGGATTGCAGCAAGGGGAATGTTCTGGGAAAGATTCTCCTTCCTGATTGGGGTCAGACCGGTGCCCTCACCATCCCTATCTTTCCCCTTTGCCCATGATTCAGTGGGAAGTGTGGCTGTGGCCACCAGCCTGTGCCCATGACACAGCAAGCCAGAAGACTTGCTCAATCCTGCAGCACATGAGGGAGGCAGAGGGAATGGGGGGGATGTGCTTCACATCACTGTCCAGCTTTCCCACCAGGCCTGGAGCCACCATATCTGGCCTCCTGGTGACATGAGATGACTAAATGTCTTCACTGTGCAAACCACCGTTGGATAGTCTTCCGTTACTTGCAGCCAAATGCATCCCAACTGACTCTCTCCCACTGCCACTCACTCCTCATTTTGCTGCCATCTCCCAAGCTGCTCTAGTTTTTCCCATATACAGTTTCCCAGCTGCCCTCCTTCACACAGCACCAGGTGTCACTCGGGGTCCTCTGATGCCAGCAGCAGAAGCCACGCTTGGCAGTCTGTGGCCGAATCACAATTCATTGAGGATGTACAGAATGAACAGGAGGCCAGAGGAGCAACCTTAGAAAACAGGGAGGAGCCAAGGAAGCCCTGGAGGGAAGAAACCAGGGGTCCCCAGCAAAAGTCACTGCACAGGAGAAGCCAGGTCCACTGTCCCTGCCCCTGCAAGGACACTTTCCAGCCTGATATGCTCTTAGAAACCTCACACGGAGTCCTAGGAGAGGACCCTGGGCCGACCAAGCCCACGTCCTGCACCCACCCCAACTGTGCTTCTCTAATTAGGGGGAAAGGGGAAGCACTCCTGCCAAAGATACACAACAGAACTGTAGTAAAAGCAGGTGGTGTTACACCCATTTTACAGATTGAAACCGAGTCACTATTTCCATAACCCGTCCATGGCACACCAGGATTGAGCCCAGGAGGCAGTCTGGTTCCTGCCTATGCTGTGCTTCTCTCATCACGGGGGTTCCCCATCGGGAAGGTCCAGGTGCTTTTAGGAAGGAGGAGCTCAGTAGAAGACAGCTGGAAAGAAACCAGTGTGCACCCTCTGAGTCCCAGAGGCTGTGGGTGCCACTCAGCCTCTGAATGTCACAGGAAGACTCGGCTGCAGCTGCTAGGAGAAGGGATTTGTGCAGAGAGACCAAGGCCTGCAAGAACATCTGTGTGTGTGCACAGAAGGGAGCAGAATGGATTGAGGGTTTCTGACTGAGCTGGAAACAAATGCCATCAGCAAAGCCCATCTGTCGGGAGGTGCTTGCATAAGCAAGTCAGGGTCGCATCTGGGCCACTGGTTTTCCCAGCCAGCCTAAGTGTGGCCTTAAAGGACTAATCCTCCCTCCGCACTCTGCACTCCGAAGGCAGAGCCACAACACAAGCTGGGCTGCAGAGGACAGGCAGCGCCCTCAAGCGGGCCGGTGCCCAGCACAGTGGAGTGTGGAGCAGGGTTCAGGCTCTCAAGCAAACTGTAACTGACAGTTTAGAGTGGAGACAATAAACACCATAGATAAAATAACTGCACTTTTCTCTGGCAAACCAGCAACCCCTGCCGAAGTGTGACCCACACATACTTATTTTGTGTACCTTCATTGTGTGTGTGTATATGTGGTGTTTTGTTGTTGTTGTTTGTTTTTTGAGAGTCTTGCTCTATCACTTGGGCTGGAGTGCAGTGGCACAATCACAGCTCACTGCAGCCTTGGCCTCCCAAATAGCTGGAACTACAGGCGTACACCACCACGCCTGGCTAAGTTTTAAAATTTTTGGTAGAGATGGGGTTTCGCTGTAATGCCCAGGCTGGTGTCAAACTCCTGGGCTCAAACAGTCCTCCCGCCTCAGCCTCCCAAAGTGCAGGTATTACAGACATGAGCCACTGTGCCCAGCTTCACTGAGGTTTTCATTGTTAATGTTCTTAGGAAGTGCATTTTACCCTTGAACAACATGGGCTGGAACTGCGTGGATCTATGTATACATGAATTTTTTTTCAATAAATGTATTGGAAATTTTTTTAGAAATTTGCAACTATTTACTGGGTGCGGTGGCTCATGCCTGTAATCCTAGCACTTTGGGAGGCCAAGGCAGGCAGATCACCTGAGGTTGGGAGTTCGAGACCAGCCTGCCCAACGTGGAGAAACCCCGTCTCTACAAAAGATACAAAATTAGCTGGGCGTGGTGGCACATGCCTGTAATCCCAGCTACTCAGGAGGCTGAGGCAGGAGAATCACTTGAACCCGGGAGGTGGAGGTTGCAGTGAGCTGAGATGGAGCCACTGCACTCCAGCCTGGGTGACAGAGCGACACTCCATCTCAGAAAAAAAAAAGAGATTTGCAACTATTTGAAAAGAACTTGCAGGGGTGGGTACAGTGGTTCACGCCTGTAATCCCAGCACTTTGGGAGGCCGAGGCTGGCGGATCCCTTGAGGCCAGGAGTTTGAGCCAGCCTTGCCAACATGGTAAAACTCTGTCTCTACTAAAAATACAAAAATTGGCCGGGCATGGTGGTGTACACCTGTAATCCCAGCTACTCAGGAGGCTGAGGCAGGAGAATCACTTGATCCTGGGAAGCAGAGATTGCAGTGAGCCGAGATTGTGCCACTGTACTCCAGCCTGGGTGACAGCAAAACTGTCTCAAAAAAAAGAAAAAAAAAAGAAAAAAGCAGAAAAGAAAAGATCTTGCAGGTGAACCACATAGCCTAAAAATATTTTTTAAAAAATAAAATGTTAAGGCCGGGCATGGTGTCTCATGCCTGTAACCCCAGCAATTTGGGAAGCCGAGGCAGGCGGATCATGAGGTCAGGAGATCGAGACCATCCTAACATGGTGAAACGCCGTCTCTACTGAAAATATAAAAAATATTAGCCGGGCGTGGTGGCGGGCACCTGTAGTCCCAGCTACTCCAGAGGCTGAGGCAGGAGAATGGCGTGAGCCCTGGAGGCGGAGCTTGCAGTGAGCTGAGATCGCACCACTGCACTCCAGCCTGGGCGACAGAGCAAGACTCTGTCTCAAAAAAATAAATAAATAATAAATAAGTAAATAAATAAATAAAAAGAAAATGTTACGTATGTCATGAATACATAAAATATATGTGCATTAGTCTATTTTATCATTTACTACCATAAAATATACACGAATGCATTCTGAAAAGTTAAAATTAATCAAAACTTACACACAAACACATTGCCAAGCCGAGAGAAATGTAAACAGACCTAAACATGCAGAATTAAATCATAACTGCATGAAATTAACTGCAGTACACACTGCACTACCGTCATAGTTTCGCGACCACCTCCTGTTGCTACTACAGTGAGCTCAAGTGTTGTGAGTATCCGTTTGAAACACCGTGTGACACTCATCATCTCCGCATGAGCAGTTTGTCTCTCCAGCAAATTGCAAATCGCAGTAAAAAATGATCCCTAGAGGTTCTCACCTAGTTTTCATCGTGTTTAGTGCAATACCGTAAGCCCTGAATAACCTCAGGGGACCCGTACAAAATGCCACTAGTGATGCTGGAAGTTGTCCCAAGAAGCAGAGAAAAGTCATAACATTACAAGAAAATATGCAATTGCTTGATATGTGCCATCGATGGAGGTCTGCAGCTGCAGTTGCCCGCCATTTCCAGATAAATGAATCCAGTGTGAGGACCATCGTAAAAAACGAAAAGGAAATTCATGAAGCTGTCGCTGCATCTATGCCAGTAGTCACAAAAACCTTGCACTGTTTACAAAATATATTTTTATCTCGTGTTGCAAATGCAGCTTCTATATGGGTACAGGATTGCTGTAAGGCATACCTATAGATTGTAATTTGCTTCGAGAGAAAGTGAAGTCATTACATGGCAACCTAAAGCAAAAGGAAGGAGGAGGATCTCAAGCTGAGGAATTTAATGCCAGCAAAGGATGGTTTAATAATTTTAGAAAGAGGATGGCTTAAAAAATGTCAAGATGGCAGGAGAAGCAGCTTCTGCCAACCAGAGACAGCAGATGAGTTCCCAGATGCCAGTGAGAAAATCATTGAGGAGGCTGGGCATGGTGCCTCACACCTGTAATCCCAGTACATTGGGAGGCTGAGGTGGGAAGATCACTTGAGCCCAGGAGTTTGAGACCAGCCTGGGCAACATAGTGAGACCCCACCTCTACCAAAAATTTAAAAATTAGCTGGGCGTGGTGACATGCATCTGTAGTCCTAGCTACTCAGAAGGCTGAGGCAGGAGGATCACTTGAGCCCTGAAGTTTGAGGCTATAGTGAGCTATGATTGTACCACTGCACTCCAGCCTTGACAACAGAGAAAGAACCTGTCTCTAAAAAAAAAAATAATAAAAATGAGTAAGAAAAAGAAGTAAGCCTGTTCATAAGTGCTAAGGAGAAAAATGGAGCAGAGGAAGGGCCTGGGAGTGGTGGGGATAGACACACAGAGGGAAGTGCTATTAGTTTTTTGAAAATTCTTCTGATCATCTCTGCATGATAGTTTGTTGTTGTCTCTGTTGTTTTTTCTTTTTTCTTTTTTTTTTTTGAGATGGAGTCTCACTCTGTCGCCTAGGCTGGAGTGCAGTGGCGCAATCTCGGCTCACTGCAACCTCCACCTCCCGTGTTCAAGCAATTCTCCTGCCTCAGCCTTCTGAGTAGCTGGGATTACAGGTGTGCACCACCACGCCCAGCTAACTTTTGTATTTTTAGTAGAGACGGGGTTTCACCATGTTAGCCAGGCTGGTCTCGAACTCCTGACCTCAGGCAATCCACCTGCCTCGGCCTCCCAAAGTGCTGGGGTTATAGGCATGAGCCACCGCGCCTGGCCAATATTTTTGCTTTTCCAATTGGGAAATGTTGCATGCAACTCTAGATTTCTGACTTCTCTTGGAAAATCAGATGATCTGACATCCATACTCCCGCAAGCCTCGGTTGTCAGAAGATGCCCTGCCATCCAGGTCAGTGCGGGCTCCTCTTGACCTCTCTCCTGTTTCCCTTAGGCAACTCGACCCTGCGGGCTTTCCAGCTTCCTCTGTCTTCTTTAGCCCATCCCTGTGCTGCCTCCCAGCAAAGTCTTCAGGATCCTTTGTGTTCTCGTGGGGCACCAGGAAGAGGGGCTCCCCCTTGCTCCCCACTCCCCACCTGCCCTCTTCTGGTGCTCACTTTTTCAGAGGCTTCAGGCTCCCCTTGCTATTTGCTCCTTGAATCTGCTTGAGCTTCCCTTGTGATCTCTGCCAGTTCGCTCCATAACTCTGGGCATAAATTAGGAAAAGCCCCCCTACACATGCACATACATGCACACACACACACACAGACGCACACACACAGGCACACAGACATGCACACACACAGACACACACAGACGCACACACGCACACACATACACAGAGACACGCACACACACACACACATACACACAGAAGAGGCCTGCTACTTTCTCACACAGGAAGCTCCAATAGCTGTTGATCAAGAATGGCTGCATCCAGCTATAGATTTCCAGGGAAAGAAAAGTTAGAGGTCACCTTGAGCCAAGTGCGTGGCCCAAAGCAGCACTCTACTACCCTGAGCAAAATCAGTTCCGTTGGCAGGAGGGAGCGGGCACGGCTGCTGGGCAGTCAACAGTTTCCATCACAGACGGCGACCCACTTTTCCCTTCCTCTCCAACAGGATTTTCATCTTCTAGAAGTTCAAGGTGGAGACAAAGGGAAGTGACCCCGCAGGGTGTTTTATGTGCTGGACAGAAGCACAGACTCCCTTCCCCAGGGGCCTGCAAATCAGGAGGTACTTACACCTCCAATTAGGCAGAGGCCATCTGTTCACTCATATGTATAATACTGAACGAACGTCCTGGACGTTCTAGGTGGCTCACGCCTGTAATCCCAGCACTTTGGGAGGCTGAGGCAGGCGGATCACAAGGTTAGGAGATCGAGACCATCCTGGCTAACACTGTGAAACCCTGTCTCTACTAAAAATACAAAAAAATTAACTAGGTGTGGTGGCAGGCACCTGTAGTCCCAGGTACTCGGGAGGCTGAGGCAGGAGAATGGCGTGAACCCAGGAGGCGGAGCTTGCAGTGAGCCGAGATCGCGCCACTGCACTCCAGCCTGGGCAACAGAGCGAGACTCCATCTCAACCGTTCTAGGCACTGGGGATGCATCGGTGAACAACACAGACATCCCTGCCGTTCTGGAGCCAACATTTGAGTGGTGGACCTAGCCAGTAGACAGAATGAACAACTGCTAAGAAAAATTGGAAGTAGAGTGGGGAATTAAGAAAGGCTTCCAGAAGACCGGGCTTCTCTGTCTCTGTAAGGTGATTTGGGAAGGTTTTTGTTTTTTGGGATTTTTTTTTTTTTTTTTTTTTTTGAAACAGGATCTCGCTTTGTTGCCCAGGCTGGAGTGCAGTGGCGTGATCATGGCTCATGCAAGCTCAACCTCCCGGGTTCAAGCGATCCTTTTACCTCATCCCCCTGAGTAGCTGGGACTACAGGCACATGCCACCATGCCTGGCTAATTTTTGTATTTTTAGTAGAGATGGGGTTTCGCCATGTTGGCCAGGCTGGTCTTGAGCTGTTGGGCTCAAGTGATCCACCCGCCTTGGCCTCCCAAAGTGCTGGGATTACAGGTGTGAGCCACCGTGTCCAGCTGGAAGTCTCCATGGAAGAACTGACATCATGGGAAGGAACCAGCCCCAAGAAGGACTGAGGAAGGACATCAGATGTCCTGGATAAGGTTTGGTGCATCAGAACAGAAAAGAAGGCCAGTATGATCAGAGCTTAGTCGGGGATGGGGAGAGACATCGAAGCTAGATCCTGTGGGGCTTGTGGAGCAGGGGAAGGAGTTTGGATGGTGTTTTAATGCAGTAAAAGTAGTCACTGGGGAGATCTCAGTGAAACAGTGATGGGCTCTGATTTACCCAGTCATAGTCTGCAGTAACCACATGGATTTCTAGAGACATTCCTTCTGCGGCTTTCCTCCCCAAACTCCACTGGTGCTCATGTTGACTCATCTGTCATTTTCACTTCCTTTCTGGCAGAGTAGCTGAGCTGAGCAAACAACAGAGCAGATGGACAATAGTCTGGCCTCTGCATGAAGCCAACAGTTCACAGGAAATACAGGGGGCAGAGGAACATGTTAAGTGGCACCACAGGGATCCTGAAAGTGGGGAAATCCACAGGACAGGTGATCCCTTTCCTTCAACAAGTAAAGAGCATCAAAATAAAGGAAGGTGGCCATTGTAGAGTAGAGGAGACCTAAGAAAATACCTGCATGAGCAGAGGATGATTTCGAACAAACCAGCTCACAAAAGACACCTGCGAGACAATGACGGGAAATGTAATGCAGGCAGGGTAGTGCATGACATTAAAGAATTCTTGTTAATTTAGATGAGTATGATAATGTTATTGTAGTGATTTTTTTTAAAAACCTTATCTACTAGAGATACAAGCTAAACTATTTATGGGTGAAATGACCTGATGTCTGGCCAGGAATGGTGGCTCATGCCTGTAATCCCAGCACTTTGGGAGGCTGAGGCGGGCGGGGATTGCCTGAGGCCAGGAGTTCAAGACCAGTCTGGCCAATATGACGAAACCCCGTCTCTACTAAAAATACAAAAAATTAGCCAGACATGGTAGCGCATGCTGGAATTCCAGCTACTTGGGAGGCTGAGGCAGGAGAATCATTTGAACCCTCGAGGTGGATGTTGCAATGAGCCAAGCACGTGCCACTGCACTCCAGCCTGGGTGACAGAGTGAGACTCTGTCTCAAAAAAAAAAAAAAAAAAAAAAAATGACCTGATGTCTGGGGTTTACTCTAAAACATTCTATCAGAAACAAAGAAGGTCACAAGGCTGGGTGAATAGATGAAATGGGAATGAGAAATAGTTAGTGGTTGTTGGAGCTGATGGGTGACTCAGTCTCCTCTCTGCTTTTGAGTATGTTTGCAAATTTCCATAATAAAAAGGTTTTTTTAATCAGTAAGGCTGTCAAGAAAAGTCACATGTCCCACTTTCTGGGAGCAATAACACGGCCATCGCAGCTCACATTTTCCTTTTCTTCCATTTCAGCATGGCGAGGACAACATCCTTGCTGCCTCCAGCTGGCCGGCGACCACAGCTACTGCCTGCTCTGTGCTACTGAGCCACTCTGTCTGGAGCCCCCAGGACAGCACCTGCCTCCTGAGGTTGTCCTGGCTCAGCTGTGCACAGCGATGGTGGAGAACTGGACTCCACAGGCTCACAACCTTCCTGTCAGGTTTCAGGGCCCAGCATCATTCATCCTGGGCCTGGCAGCCCTGAACAATGGCTGAGGGCTGGGGGACCCCATAGAGTGACACCACAGCGTACGGGGCCAGCAGCACTCCAGTGCCCGTGGACTATGACCACCTATCGGGCCATCCCCAGCGATGGTGTGGACCTGGCAGCCAGCTGTGGCGCCAGGGCAGGCGATGTCCTCCCTGGGCCACACACAGGGGACTATGCTCCCTTGGGATTCTGGGCCCAGAATGGCAGCATGTCCCAGCCTCTTGGCGAGAGCCCGGCCATCGCCACCGCCACCACCCGCCCCAGCCCCACCACTCCTGCAATGCCCAAGATGGGCGTGCGCGCAAGGGTGGCCGACTGGCCGCCCAAGCGGGAGGCCCTGAGAGAGCACAGCAACCCAAGCCCCTCCCAGGACACAGATGGCACAAAGGCCACCAAGATGGCCCATTCCATGAGGAGCATACAGAACGGACAGCCCCCCACCGGCACCCCGGCTTCCTCAGGGTCCAAAGCCTTCCACCGACTCTCCAGGAGAAGGTCCAAAGACGTGGAGTTCCAGGACGGGTGGCCCCGGTCCCCCGGCAGGGCCTTCGTCCCCCTTCGGCACCGCAGCAGCAGCGAGATCACCCTCAGCGAGTGTGACGCGGAGGACGCGGGGGAGCCGCGGGGGTCTCGGCACACGGGGGCGCTACCCCTCTTCCGCGAGTATGGGAGCACCTCATCCATCGACGTGCAGGGCATGCCCGCGCAGAGCTTCTTCGACATCCTCAACGAGTTCCGCAGCGAGCAGCCCGACGCCCGGGGCTGCCAGGCCCTCACCGAGCTCCTCCGGGCAGATCCTGGCCCACACCTCATGGAGGGCGGTGGCGGAGCCAAGGGGGATTCCCACAACGGGCAGCCAGCCAAGGACAGCCTCCTGCCGCTGCAGCCCACGAAGGAGAAAGAGAAGGCCCGGAAGAAACCTGCGCGGGGCCTCGGCGGCGGGGACACGATGGACTCGTCAATCTTTCGGAAGCTAAGGAGCAGCAAACCCGAGGGGGAGGCTGGGCGTTCCCCGGGGGAGGCCGACGAGGGCCGGAGCCCCCCGGAAGCCAGCAGGCCGTGGGTGTGTCAGAAGAGCTTCGCCCACTTCGACGTGCAGAGCATGCTGTTCGACCTCAACGAGGCGGCTGCCAACAGGGTGTCGGTGTCGCAGCGGAGGAACACCACCACCGGTGCTTCAGCCGCTTCCGCGGCCTCCGCCATGGCTTCCCTCACGGCCTCGCGGGCCCACAGCCTCGGAGGCCTGGACCCGGCCTTCACCAGCACGGAGGACCTAAACTGCAAGGAGAACTTGGAGCAGGACCTCGGCGATGACAACAGCAACGACCTGCTGCTCAGCTGCCCGCACTTCCGCAATGAGATCGGGGGCGAGTGTGAGCGCAATGTGAGCTTCTCCCGGGCTTCCGTGGGCTCCCCGAGCAGCGGCGAGGGCCACCTGGCAGAGCCTGCCCTGAGCGCCTGCCGCACCAACGCCAGCATCTCGGTGCTGGAAGTGTCCAAGGAGCAGCAGAGGACGCAGAGTCGGCCCCGGCAGTACAGCATTGAGCATGTGGACCTGGGCGCCCGCTACTACCAGGATTACTTCGTGGGCAAAGGTGACGGATGGCGTGTGGGTGGGAAGGTTGGGTGGGCCGAGGCTTGCCTCCGAGACCCCCACTATTCATTCATTCACTCCATGCCAGGCCCTGCTCTGGCACTGAGAATGTGGCAGGAACAGAGACCTCCCTTCTGGAGGGCTGTGAGGATCCAGTGAGCAGAGCCACCTGGGCCTCAGCCCTGTGTCTGACAAAGCAGCACTCCATAAACCTTGAGCTACAGGACACAGCTCTGCATTTACTCAGCACATATGGGCTTGGGACAGCTCAGTGCCAGGCATTCTCTAGAGCCTGGGGATGTAGTATCAACCAGCTTAAAACAAATATTCTGTCTTCCTAGCACTTTTAATGTTTTCATGGGTAACACAAACATAGAACAGGATAAATACGAAAAATACACAAGGGATTATAGGGTGCTAAATGCAGTGGAAAAGAGTAAAGCGGGGAAGAAGGAAATGGAGTGTCGGGGGTGGGGGCAGATCTCAGTGGGGGACGGTCAGAGAGGGCCTCCGAGGCAGGTGCGGTTTGAGTACCAAAATGAACGCACCATGTGCAAATTGCAGACACTATTCCCAGAACAGAGCAGCGAATACAAAAGTCTTGGAACTGCCAGGCGCGGTGGCTCACGCCTGTAATCCCAGCACTTTGGGAGGCTGAGGCAGGCGGATCACTTGAGGTCAGGAGTTCAAGACCAGCTTGTCCAACATGGTGAAACCGCATCTCTACTAAAAATACAAAAAAATTAACCAGGCGTGATGACGTGTGGCTGTAATCTCAGCTACTTGGGAGGCCGAGGTAGGAGAATGAACCCAGGAGGCAGATGTTGCAGTGGGCCGAGATCATACCACTGCACTCCAGCCTGGGTGACAGAGTGAGACTCTGTCTCAAAAAAAAAAAAAAAAAAAAAAAAAAAAAAAAATTCAGAATTGCTTGTAACTGCTAGTAACAGGCTTAAACAATATAGAAGGGACTCTCCTGTGAAGAAATCCAGAGTTCAGCAGCCCAGGGCTGGTATGGTCAGTCTTCAGCGTCAGTGGAATGTCAGCCTTGGTGCATGGCATGATCCCCCACTGCCCCACACCAAGATGGCTGCTGGAGTGCCAGGCATCACGTCTGTGTTTCCAGGCAGAGAAAAAGAGGAAAGGGTAAGGACAAAAAGGCAGGCCTCTTGTCAAGTCGACCCCCTTATGCCCTTATGCCTAGTGTTTCATTATTGGAACACTAAGCATGTCGGAGTTATAGCCTACTGCTCAAGAACATTGCCAGGGTCTGAATTTTTACTCATGGAAAAATTCAAAAAATTGCAGCCTCCAGCATAAATGCGTTAAAGAGCTTTCTCAGAAGCCTGGTCCAACTACTTCCACTTAGTGGCCACACCTGTGTGCAAAAGAGGCTGGGAAACGTAGGTTTTTAGCTAGACAAAGTTTTTCTTTTCCAAGAATAGAGGGTTTTTCTTAAAAAAAAAAAAAAAAAAAAAAAAAGAAGAAGTACTAGCAGCTAGTACTCCACAGCAACTAGATTTTTTTTGTTGTTTATTTTATTTTATTTTATTTTTTTGAGGCAGTCTCGCTCTCGCCTCGCCCAGGCTGGAGTGCAGTGGCACAATCTCAGCTCACTGCAGCCTCTGCCTCCTGGGTTCATGCGATTCTCCTGCCTCAGCCTCCTGAGTAGCTGGGATTACAGGTGCTCGCTATCATGCCCAGCTAATTTTTGTAGTTTTAGTAGAGACAGAGTTTATCCATGTTGGCCAGGCTGGTCTCGAACTCCTGACCTCAGGTGATCCACCCACCTTGACCTCCCAAAGTGTTGGGATTACAGGCGTGAGCCACCGCGCCCGGCTCACAGCAACTAGTTTTTAAAAATATTTAAAGTAATGTCCTTATCAAACATAACAAATGTCAGTTAAGTCATCCCACAGGACACTAGAGCTCCAACTTGGAGTCAGACAGCCCTCGGTTTGGGGTATCTGTTCCATAGCTGATCCATGTGATACGTTTTACCCTTCAGACTGCATGACAAATGAAGATGATTATGTCAATATCACATGCACAAACAAAATGACACAGAGATTGAAAAGAAAGGGATAAAAAAGAAGTTCCAGGCCGGGCGCGGTGGCTCACGCTTGTAATCCCAGCACTTTGGGAGGCTGAGGCGGGTGGATAACAAGGTCAGGAGATCGAGACCATCCTGGCTAACACGGTGAAACCCCGTCTCTACTAAAAATACAAAAAATTAGCTGGGCGTGGTGGTGGACGCCTGTAGTCCCAGCTACTCGGGAGGCTGAGGCAGGAGAATGGCGTGACCCCGGGAGGCAGAGCTTGCAGTGAGCCGAGATCGTGCCACTGCTCTCCAGCTTGGGCAACAGAGCGAGACTCCATCTCAAAAAAAGAAAAAAAAAAAGTTCCAGACAGTTGCTTACAAGGAAAAAGCCAATGAGCCAATGTCATTATCACATGAAATAGATTTAAAGGCTGAAAGCACCTTTTAGAGGAACTAAGAAGGCCATTTCATGTTTCTTGAAGTTCGCCAAGAAATTCTGGTAGTTGTGAACCTTTGTATACCTGGCAACTTGGTTTAGGGGTACATAGATTTAAAAAATGGATCAGGCTGGCTGAGCGCATTGGCTCACGCCTGTAATCCCAGCACTTTGGGAGGCCCGAGGCGGGCAGATCATGTGAGGTCAGGAGTTCAAGACCAGCCTGGCCAGCATGGTGAGACCCTGTCTCCACTAAAAAATACAAAAATTAGCTGGGCATGGTGGCGGGTGCCTGTAATCCCAGCTACTTGGGAGGCTGAGGCAGGAGAATCACTTGAAGCTGGGAGGCAGAGGTTGCAGTGAGCCAAGATCGCACCATCGCAGTCCAGCCTGGGCGACAGAGTGAGACTTTGTCCCCTCAACCAGAACAAAACAAAAAAAAACGCTACAAGGAGAAGTGGAAAAATTCACAACCATAGCGGGAGAAGTGCAAGATTATCTCTCTGAAGTTGACAGAATCTAGTAGCTGAAAAATAAGGATTTAGAGGATTTAGATAACCTAATGAAAACTTGATTTTACACTGTATATGTATTAACTTTGTACCTAACCAACAAAGAACACATTCTTTTCAACCTACACGTACAAATATGTACATGAAAGGAATGTGGATTGAATAAAGATCAAATAAGATTATACATTAAAATACTTAGTTCTTTGTTAGGCAGGTAGGAAGTACTCATCATGGAGCTTTAAAAAAAAGAAAAAAAGCCATTTTCTTTTTAAAAATTTCTTTGTAGCCCTGAAAGCTGTTAAAGAAAAAAATGTTATGGCCAAGCACAAGGGCTCCCTGAAAGTGTAATTCCAGCACTTTCGGAGGCCGAGGTAGGATGATTACTTGCCCCCAGGAGTTAGAGACCAGCCTGGGCAACATAGGGAGACCTCAGAAAAAGGTTAAAAATTTAGCCAGGTGTGGTGGTGCGTGTCTGTAGTCCCAACTGTTGTGGAGACTGAGATGGGAGGATCGCTTCAGCCCTAGAGGCAGAGGTTGCAGTGAGCCATGATTGCACCACTGCACTCCAGCCTGAGTGACAGAGCAATACCCTGTCTCAAAAAAACAAAAACTGTTCAATAATGTTTGTTAAAGCACAGTAAAGAATTTATTCAGAACCATCACAGTAGGCTTAGGGACCACGGTAGTGGAGTCTGGCAGTAGGGAAGAGAGATTGGGCTTAACTCTGAATACAGCATAGTCAAGTGGGAATTTATAGCCAAGAAGCAGGGTGGGGCTCAGTGCATGGAAGAGACTACTAAGAAGAAATGTCAGAGGTAAGGAAGATTCTGGCTAAACCAACCTAATCTTGCTGATGACACGCCAGGATGATCAGACATCACCTTTGGATGGTGGAAGATGAAGAGCTTGATCAGATGTTGAAGATGTCCAGATACTGAGGATAAGGTTGGGGGGCAGGGTTCTTGCTAAACTGACTTAGCACAGGGTTCTTTGTTAAAACTGGATTTTACAAGGAGGTGCACAGATGGGCCTAGGAGAAGATTCCAAAGCCTGACTAAAGTTTGGCCAAGCAAAGAATCTTTGTCAAAGCTAGTAAATAAATTAGTCATTGGTCAGTGTTTATTGAGTGCCTGCTATATGCTAGGATTTGCAAGGAGCTAGATATGCATTGATGGGAAAAGCAACAACCCCTGTAGCTGCTTCAGGAATAAGCTGGTATCTGTGATCTGTAGCGTACAATGTTTATTCCATTCTCTGATCAGCTGGAGATTGTTGAAGCCCCTTGCAGATGCTATTCTGATCGGGGCCATTAATTAACACACAGTATTTTGCCCTTAGATTAGCCTTTGATTTGCCAAGAGCATCTCATGAGAACAAGAACCATCAGTTAAACATTCAGTGTACCAATACAATTTCCAGTGGTGGATAGATGCTAACTTTGTGGACTTGGATCAAGACAGACTGCTGGCGGATACCCACACAAGCATGAGATACTTGGGTTATACATCGGGAAGAACTATTTGCCTGGAAGGGTTATAAGATAGCAGCATGTTTTAGAAAAAAAGAGGAGGCAGCTGTCAGGTAGAGGAGGGAGCAGGAGGCGTGCCCCATGACTGGCTAAAGCCTCTGTTACCCTAAGGGAAAAAAGAGCAGTGTTGGCCGGGCACGGTGGCTCACGCCTGTAATCCCAGCTGTTTGGGAGGCCGAGGCGGGCAGATCACAAGGTCAGGAGATCGAGACTGTCATGGCTAACACGGTGAAACCCCGTCTCTACTAAAAATATAAAAAATTAGCCGGGCGCGGTGGCGGGCGCCTGTAGTCCCAGCTACTTGGGAGGCTGAGGCAGGAGAATGGCATGAACCCGGGAGGCAGAGGTTGCAATGAGCCAAGATCGCGCCAGTGCCCTCCAGCCTGGGCCACAGTCTCAAAAAAAAAAAAGCAGTGTTGAAGTTACCTAGGTAAAGAAACATGGTGAGATAAAGGCGATGACTAGGGGCCCCTATCATGGTCCCTGGCAGGCGCCAACAACTGGGGCTGGTCATTGCCAGCACTCATCATGTGCGTACTATGTGCCTGGCACGGTGCTGAAGGCTGGGTCCACCTTGAACTTTACTTTACGGCTGAAAATGCTATCTAGCAACTTGGCTGGGGCCAGACATCTATTAAGGGGCAGAGCCCAGACGTGAGGAGGCTCTCTAGACTAGAATCTTACTCAACAGTTTCACAAGGGCTAATCAGTAGTTAAACCAAGTGAACCATTTGCAAACAAGGGATTAATCACAGTGATGCTGGGTTGATAGCATGCCATGCACTGTACTGTTTCATATTTGTAGCTTCATTTTGCCTTCACATCAGCTCTCTGAATTGTGGGTGGCATCAAGGTCCCGTTTTCTCAGATGAGAGCGCTGAGGCTCAGAAAAGTTCTGTGGCTTGGCAGAGGTGGTATAGTAAGGTAGGCTTTTGCCTCTTACAGTTTCTCTACTGGGGGTGTCTGTGACCAGGCATGAGGTTTGCGTGACCAGCATCCCACAGATTGCACAGGACACTGCCTGGGGTCACCCTATCTGCAGGCCTGCTGGGCATCAGGGCCCCTCCTTCCCAGACAGCTGAGCCTGAACTCGCCTGCTCTTCCTTCTTAGAACATGCCAATTACTTCGGCGTGGATGACAAGCTGGGGCCAGTGGCTGTGAGCATTAAGCGGGAGAAGCTGGAAGACCACAAGGAGCACGGACCTCAGTACCAGTACAGGATCATCTTCCGGACCCGCGAGGTAGGTCCCATCACTCTCGTTCTTATTAAAGATATCATAGCCACTCGCATCTCGAGCCAGGTTCTTGGGGCAAACGCTTCCCCAGCTTTATCTCATGGAATCCTCCCAACAACTCCGGGAGAGCAATCCTGTTAGTCTCTCCATCTCACAGAGGAGGAAACTAAGACTCAGAGTTTAAATGACTTCTGGCCAGGCACGGTGGCTCACGCCAGTAATCCCAGCACTTTGGGAAGCTTGGCAGTTGGCTCACTTGAGGTCAGGAGTTCAAGACCAGCCTGACCAACATGGCGGAACCCCATCTCTACCAAAAAAAACAAATTAGCCGGGCATGGTAGCACATGCCTGTAATCCCAGCACTTTGGGAAGCTTGGCGGGTGTCTCACTTGAGGTCAGGAGTTCAAGACCAGCCTGACCAACATGGCAAAACCCCATCTCTACCAAAAATACAAATTAGCTGGGTGTGGTAGCACGCGCCTGTAATCCCAGCTATTGGGGAGACTGAGCCAGGTGAATTGCTTGAACCTGGGAGGCAGAGGCTGCAGTCAGCTGAGATTATGCCACTGCACTCCAGCCTGCCAGCCTGGGTGACAGAGTGAGACTCTGTCTCAAAAAAAAAAAGAGAAATTAAATGATTTCTATAGATCAATGAATCAGTGGCCAGACCAAGATTTCAGTCCAGGGTGTCTGACTTCAGAGCCCAACATTACAAAACCTGTTTGCAAGAGATTAACTCTAATAAGCATAAGAAATAAAAGGGAAGGTAAGGGATCATTTTAGGATCATGAGGTGTCCTACATAATGGAAAGAATTAAGGCAACAAGCCTCAGGCAGGACAGGAACTGGGGACTCTCAACCACAGGCACTGCTGTTAAGCCAATCAGCTCAAGGTACTCCCAATGTGTCACTTTCCATTCTGAGTAGAGAAGCCCATGGTCCTGGCTGGAGGCCTTCCCCTGGATTAAATGTCAGCTGTGGCTAGTGGGGAAGGCCTGTTGGGGCACCCATGCTCTATTAGGACTCTAAATTGTAAGTGACAGAAATCTATTTCTAACTTGCTTAAGTCAGAAATAACATTCATTGGTTCATGCAACTGCAAATCTACGGGTAGGGCAAGCTTCAGGCATAGCTGGACTTAGAGACTCAAATGCAGTCGCCAGAACTCTGCTTCTTTAGCTCTCTGCTTGGTTCTGCTTTTCGCATCGCGAATGTCATTTTCTTCTGCCACTAACAAGCTCTCACCATGTCATGGGAAAATGGAGATGGGCTGCTCAAATCTACATCTTTGCACCTTCTCATCCAAAAGGCTCAGACTGGCCAGGTGCGGTGGCTCACACCTGTAATCCCAGCGCTTTGGGAGGCCGAGGTAGGCAGATCACCTGAGGTCAGGAGTTCGAGACCAGCCTAGCCAACATGGTAAAACCCTGTCTCTACTAAAAATACAAAAATTAGCTGGGCGTGGTGACAGGTGCCTGTAATCTCAGCTACTCAGGAGGCTGAGACAGGAGAATTGCTTGAACCCGGGAGGCGGAGGTTGCAGTGAGCTGAGATCGCGCCATTGTACTGCAGCCTAGGTGAGAAACGCAAAACTCTATCTCAAAAAAAAAAAAAAAAAAAAAAAAAAAAGGCTTACACTGATTTATCTGGGAGGAACTCTGGCTCTGCTTTAGATCACAAGCCCAAGTCCTGAGCCAGTCGCTGTGATCAGGGGTGGTAGAGGAAACTGCCAGGTCTAGCATGTGTTACCCACCCTGGGTCCAGGGGCAGGGCCAGGCACTGTGATTGACAGTTCCACTAGAGCTCCCTGGAGGAGGAGGCAGGGCAGATCCTCAGCAAAAAGAGGGGACCCAGGCAAGCAGAAATGACAGAGAGGTCCAGAAGACCCAAATAAGGAAGACTTTTCAGAAAACGGGCATTCGACAGCTAGGCAGGCCCTCCAGAATGGGTCTCCCTCAGCCTGCATTGCCCCAGCCCCTTGGGCCTGGCCTTTGCCCAGACATGGAAGCCTAGCAGGCTGAGGCTGCCAAGGACTTTGATTGTGGGGCCAGCCAAGTCCTGGACCTCATCCAGGCTGGCAGATGCAGCTCGGAGTGCCCTTGCCCCATCCCCTGACCAAGACCTTCCCACTGTGTTGGGGGAATGGGATGGCGCGGAGGCATTGCAGTAGCCAGGAAGAGGCAGCCCTAAAACCATGTGCCCCAAACCACAGGTGGTCACCAGCCTCTGTCTCCCCAGCCCTCTCCTCCCTCTACCCATGTTTCTGGCCAGATGAGCACCAGAGCAGAATGAGAGGTGACAGCTCACACTGCATCTGGCTGTTTTAGGACATATGGGCAACTGCTGGGTGAAATGGCGCCTACAGTCATATACTTATAAATAGGCCGGGTGCAGCGGCTCACACCTGTAATCCCAGCACTTTGGGAGGCCAAGGCAGGTGGGTCCCTTGAGCCCTGGAGTTCGAGACCAGCCTGGCCAATATGGTAAAACCCTGTCTCTACTAAAAACACAAAAATTAGCTGGGTATATTAGCGCACACTTATAGTCTTAGCTGCTTGGGAGGCTGAGGCATGAGAATCTTTTGAACCCAGGAGGTAGAGGTTGTAGTGAGCCAAGATCGCACCACTGCACTCCAGCCTGGGTGACGGAGTGAGACTCGGTCTCAAAAATATATACATACACACATATATACATAAAATATTTATTATGAAGGCTGTTATTACTGCAAATCTCCTTTATACTGTGTGTCAGGCAATATTCTATACCTTTTATATATATTAACTCACTTAAATCTCATCACGATTCTAGGATGAAGACACTGTTGTCCTCATTTACAGATGACAGAACAGGCACAGAGAGGTTAAGAGACTTGCCCAAAGCACCCTCCAGGGAGTGGCAGGGCAGGGTGCCTGCCTGTGTTCTGGCCGCCGCACTCGCTGCCTCTGGGGTTTGACTAAGTCAGCTTAGACTGCACACTGGACCCACTCATGAGTTAGGAGCTCAACCAACTCAGTGCTAGCGTTTGTGTTTTTGTTCATAATGAAAATATAATAGGCCAGGCGTGGAGGCTCACGTCTGTAATCCCAGCACTTTGGGAGGCTGAGGCGGGTGGATCACCCGAGGTCAGGAGTTCGAGACCAGACTGGCCAACATGGCGAAACCCTCTCTCTACTACAAATACAAAAAAAATTACCTAGGCATGGTAGCAGGTGCCTGTAATCCCAGCTTCTCAGGAGGCTGAGGCAGGAGAATCGCTTGAACCTGAGAGGTGGAGGTTGCAGTGAGCCAAGATCACTCCATTGCACTCCAGGCTGGGTGACACAGTGAGACTCCGTCTCAAAAAAAAAAAAAGAAAATACAATATATAGGCAGGCATGGTGGCTCACACCTGTAATCCCAGCATTTTGGGGCGGGAGGTTAAGACGGAAGGATTGCTTGAAGCCTGGAGTTCAAGACCAGCCTAGGCACCATACTGAGACCTGTGTCTCTAAAAAATAAAAAATACCAGACTATAGCATTAGGAGAAATACCTAATGTAAATGACAAGTTAATGGGTGCAGCAAACCAACATGGCACATGTAATACCTATGGAACAAACCTGCACGTTGTGCACATGTATCCTAGAACTTAAAGTATAATATTTAAGTCACACATACTGAGAGTCATGAGACTTTAGTGCATGGATACTGGGTTATATAATTTTTTGCTGTGATTTCCTGTTCACTAAGTTTGAAACTGGCTTGATGCCATTCCCAGTGTGTACCTGCTCCCGTCCACTTCCGACCCCCAGCACCTACAAAACTAGCCATGGGGGACTCTGATCCATCCCTGATGACAGCACAGGGACCCTTTGAGTCTCACAGCCACAGGCCTGGGATCCATCCATTCCACAGACATTTGCTCAGTGTTCCCCTGTCCCAGCTCTATGCTGGGCATGGAGGGTACCATAGCAAACAAGGCAGCAAAGATGCTCGTGAGACTGGGTCTTTGAGGGGGAGACAGCAGGACGCAGAACACATTAGCAAATTACGCTGTAGGTGCTTCCCATGGTGACAAGGTGGGGAACAAAGCAAGGAGGAATGATGAGTGTGGCAGGTGCTTAGATTTTTTTTTTTTTTTTTTTTTTTTTTTTTTTTTTGAGACAGAGTCTAGCTTTGTTCCCCAGGCTGGAGTGCAGTGGCACGATCTCTGCTCACTGCAAGCTCCGCCTCCCAGGTTCACGCCATTCTCCTGCCTCAGCCTCCCGAGTAGCTGGGACTACAGGCGCCCGCCACCACGCCCGGCTAATTTTTTGTATTTTTAGTAGAGACGGGGTTTCACTGTGTTAGCCAGGATGGTCTCGATCTCCTGACCTCATGATCTACCTGCCTCGGCCTCCCAAAGTGCTGGGATTACAGGCATGAGCCACTGCGCCCGGCCCAGGTGCTTAGATTTTTAACAGGAAGGTCAAGGGAGGCATCACTGGGAAGGTAACATTGGAGTAAACCTAGAGGAGGGTAGAGGGAGCTGTGTGGACAACTGGAAGAAGAGCATTCCAGGCAGAGCGAACAGCCAGTGCAGAGGTCCTGAGGCAGAGCCATGCTCCGTGGGTTGGAGACCTCCTGTGAGTCCTAGTTTGACCACTCAGCAGTTCTAGAACCTTGGGCACATGGCTCCTTTCCTCTCGGAGCCTCAGTTTCCCCCTTGGAAATTCTCAGCTTACAGAACTGTGTTGTGGACTTGGTGAGGTTGCACCTATCAAGCAGGCAGTGCTGGGCCTGACACTTGACGGGAAGTGATTATGATCGGCACCACTGTTGCAGCCGATGTTCTTTCCCGGGAGGTCAGAGCCCCATCCTGGGAAGCATGGGTTGAGCTCATGGATGGGGTTCTGTCCTTCTCATATCCACACACACATGCCTTGGGGTCCTGTAAACCAGGGCATAGGGGCCAGAGCGAGAGGTCTGGGCTGCCTTCCAAGCCAGCCGGCCTGCCCCAGATGGCCGCCCCCGGGCTGCCAAGCAGACAGTCTCGAGTGGACCCGCATCTCCCAGCAGATGGGATATGAGCATTGGCAGTGCCAGGCTCCCCACTGAGGCAGGAACAGACTTGGAGCTGGGCTTTGGCACCGCTCGTCCAAACCCCAGAGAGCCTGGACAGGACGAGCGCCAGGCCAGGGCTGCCCTGTCTCAAGTCCCTTCTCTGGCACTGTCTCACCCAGGACACTGGGGAGGGAGTGGGGACGGCAACCAGCCAGGAACTGTGTGGCGCCCCCCCAGCCCCAGTGGTTCTCATTGGCCTAGAACACGTGAGTTTTTGACAGACTTTAGTTCTGATAGGGTTAGAGATTTGGATTTTTATTTTATTGGTTTTTCTTTGTTATTTACAAAGTACCAAACGTTTATTGTTAAGAACTTAGACAATACATAAGTATGCAAAGTAGAAAAAGGAGAGTTTCATTAAGTGAAAAAAGCAAGTGTGACCCCGTTTTTGTTCAATAGGTACATCTGATTGTGTGTGTGTCTGTGTGTGTTTGCTTATTTATTTTTGAGACAGGGTCTCACTCTGTCCCCCGGGCTGAAGTGCAATGGTGCAGTCATAGCTCACTGCAGCCTCGAATTCCTGGGCTCAAGCCATCCTCCTGCCTCAGCCTCCCAAGTAGCTGAGACCACAGGCATGCACCGTGCCTGATTAATAATTTTGTTTTATTTTTAGAGACAGAATCTCACTATGTTGCCCCGGCTGGTCTTGAACTCCTGGGCTCAGGTGGCCCTCCTCCTTTGGCCTCCCAAAATTCCGAGATTACAGGCATGAGCCACTGCGCCTGGCCATGTGTATGTTTAAATGAACAATCTCCAAAACATATTGTTAAGTAGGGGGAAAAGCAAAAAATGTAGCTTCCTGCTTAAGGTTAAAAAAATTTAAAACTCAGCTAGGTGCAGTGGCTCACACCTGTAATCCCAGCACTTTGGGACGCTGAGGTGGGAAGATTGCTTGAGCCCAGGAGTTTGAGACCAACCTGGACAACATAGCGAGACCCCATCTCTATTAAAAATAAATTAATTGCCAGGCATGGTAGCTCACGCCTGTAATCCCAGCACTTTGGGAGGCCTACGCAGGTCAGGGATTCGAGACCAGCCTGGGCAACATGACAAAACTCCATCTCTACTAAAAATACAAAAATTAGCTGGGCATGGTGGCACACACCTGTAATCCCAGCTATCCAGGAGGCTGAGGCAGGAGAATCACTTGAACGCAGGAGGCAGAGGCTGCAGTGAGCCAAGATCACACCATTGCATTCCAGCCTGAGCGACAAGAGTGAAACTTCATCTCCAAAAACAAAATAAATAAAAAAGAAACAGAATTTTTAAAACTATTAACTATGCATGTGGCTTTGTACATAAACATTTAACACACATCTACAGATAATAATGGTTAACACACATTGAGCTCTCACTCTATGCCCAAGATACAGCGCTAAGCATTATACATGGATCTTTTTGAATCCTTTCAATGCCTTGAGGCAGGCATTTTTATCCCCACTTTATCAATGAGGAAATAGGGAAATTAAGTGACTTGCCCAGAGTCACACAGCTAGGGAGGAGCTAAGCTAGAATTCGAACCCAGGCAGACCACCTCCTAAGTAACCTCCTAGGAAATGTTCTTCAAGGGTACACCTGCTGCCCAGCACAGAGTGCATCTGAGTCAGGAGTGAGTGGGGATAACCTGTACCAGCTGGAACTCCTTGCTCGTGTGGCACTGTGTGCCTTTCACAGCTCACTTGATTTGTTGCCCTCAACGAGCTGATGCCAGATGTTTTCAGGCTCTGAGCAGAGGAGGGCTGTGATCTGACTCAGGCAGCTGTAGAAAGAATGGACTGGGGACAGGGCAAGGGCAGGGAGACCTGGAGGAGGCTGCTGTCCAGGTGGGAGGTGATGGTGGGGGTGACCAGGTGGAGAGTGAGGTGGCCACTCGTGACCTGCCAGTGTCCCACTTACTGTCCCCAGTGCAGAAGGAGCATTTCAAGTAGTGCGCACCGATGAAGTGGTCAGAGCCAAAATGTGACTGTAAGCCACCGGTCTCCAGGGAGGAAGAATGAAGATTTCTGGTCCGTGCTGTCCCTCGTTCCCAGCAGAGGGCACTGTGGGACAGTGTCAATAGGATATAAAGACACTGATGCTGTTGGTGCCTTAACTGAAACCCACAACCCCAGGGCCACCCAGATTGACAGGGCAAAGCCCCTGCCATCATTGCTTTTTATGATCCGTTTGGACACTAGCCTGCTTGTGATCAGAGAGATTTGTTTGTTTATTACCGGGGCCAGAAGTGGGATCGTTCTATTCCTTCCACACATGCCTCTCGCCCAGGTGCTGGTTGGCGAGGGTGGACTGAGTGCTTAGAGGCGAAGTTATGACATGTTATTTTTGCGACCTCCTGTGTTTGTCGACTTAGGCGAGCATGTTTTTGCAGTTAATACTTATCCTCCTTAGTCTTTTTGTTGTTGTTGTTGTTGTTGTTGTTGAGATGGAGTCTCACTCTGTTGCCTAGGCTGGAATGCAGTGGGAACCCAGTGCAAGCTCCGCCTCCTGGGTTCAAGTGATTCTGCTGCCTCAGCCTCCCGAGTAACTGGGATTAGAGACATGAGCCATCATGCCCAGCTAATTTTTCTATTTTAGTAGAGACAGGGTTTCACCACGTTGGCCAGGCTGGTCTCGAACTCCTGACCTCAGGTGATCCGCCCGCCCCAACCTCTCAAAGTGCTGGGATTAGAGGTGTGAGCCACCACACCTGGCCTCCTCCTTAGTCTTTAAACCACAGCCCCAAGTGTACTTTGGGTGCTTGTAACAAGCCCCCTGGGGAGGGATTTTTCTTTGTGCGTTCTTGGTGTGGCGCTGGTCCAGTGCACGGCAAGACCTGGTGGCCAGCAGCATGCTGTGGCTACAAGCATGAGCTGGTATTAGTGAGGATGTGGAGCAGCAGGAGCTCTCAGACAGGGCTTGTGGGGTGTAAATTGGTACAGCCACTTGGAAAACTATTTGGCAGTTCAGTAAAATTGAAGATTAGCATGCCTAGTGATTTAGCAATTTCTATCCTAGGTATAAACCCAAAAGAAAACGTGTTCGTGTGCACTGAGGTGCTTGTGTGAGGGTTCCTAACAGCACTATTCACAGTTGGCAAATACTGGAAGCAGTTCTGGTGCTCATCAACAGTGAAAAGGAGTAAAACGCCAGCCTCTCGCAACAGCATAGCTGCGTCTCACATATGTAGCATTCAGAGAAAGAAGCCAGATAACAAAAGAATACAAACTGCCTGGCTGGGCGCAGTGGCTCACACCTGTAATCCTGGCACTTCACGAGGCCGAGGCAGGAGGATCACTTGAGCCTAGAAGTTGCAGACCAGCCTGGGCAACATAATGGGACTCTGTCTCTACAAAAAATATACAAAATTAGCCAGGCATGGTGGCACATGCCTATAGTCCCAGCTACTCAGGAGGCTGAGGCAGGGGATTTCTTGCGCCCAGGAGGTCGAGGCTGCAGTGAATTGTGCCACACCATTCCAGCCTGAGCGACAGAGTTAGACCCTGTCTTCAAAAGAAAAAAAGAATAAAAGAATACAAACTGCCTGAAGTTCAAAAATAGACAGAAATAAATAAATGATGGTGTTGAAAGTCAGGATAGAGTTAATTTTGGGGAAAAAGAAAGGGGTACAAATGGGCTGTGGGTGCTGGAAATATCTTGATTTGGATAGTGATTACCCTGGTATTTGCTTTGTGATACTTTCTTTGGCCTCACATCGATGTGTTATGTACTTTTTTTTTTAGACGGAGTTTCACTCTTGTTGCCCAGGCTGGAGTGCAATGGCACGATCTCAGCTCATTGCAACCCCTCCGCCTCCTGGGTTCAAGCGATTCTCCTGCCTCAGCCTCCCAAGTAGCTGGGATTACAGGCATGCGCCATCACGCCCGGCTAATTTTTGTATTTTTAGTGGAGACGGGGTTTCACCCATGTTGGTCAGGCTGGTCTCAAACTCCTGACCTCAGGTGATCTGCCCACCTCGGCCTCCCAAAGTGCTGGGATTACAAGTGCGAGCCACTGTGTCTGGTCTATATACTTTATATATTTGGATTATACCTCACCGTACACATACCAAATATATATATCTCAAAACAAACCACGAGCTTTGGAGAAGTCAGGGCTCGGTTGGAATCTTGGTTGCCATTTTGTCAGCTGTGGTGACCTTGGATAAGGCATGTAATATCTTGGAACTTCAATTTCCTTCTCTAAATCAGAGATAAAACCTCCCTTGAGCAGACCTATACATACAGTTATTACTGTAGTACCTGGAGCACAGCACAGTGAACTGCACCTTCATAAATGTGACTTGTTATTAAGGTATATAAGTTAGACATTTCTTTGGCTGCAAAGCAGTAGAAAACCTGACTACCAATAGCTAAAACAAAGGAAGGTTATTTTAATCATCTAATAAGTCTGGACATAGGCAGCTGCAAGGATTAACTTCTGTGACTTTTTGTTGTCTCTTTCCTCATGATTGCAATCTGGCTGCCACAGCTCCAAACATTTCATTCTCATACCACTGCCCATCACACAAAGAAATGGGCAGGTGGAAAGGGGCTTTCCTTTTTTTTTTTTTTTTTTTTTTTTTGAGACAGTCCTGCTCTGTCACCGGGGCTGGAGTGCAATGGCACAATCTTGGCTTACTGCAACCTCCGCCTCCCAGGTTCAAGCAATTCTCCTGCCGCAGCCTCCTGAGTAGCTGGGATTACAGGCATGCACCACCAGGCCCAAGTAATTTTTGTATTTTTAATGGAGACAGGGTTTTGCCATGTTGGCCAGGCTGGTCTCAAACTCCTGGCCTCAAGTGGTCCACCTGCCTTGGCCTCCCAAAGGGGGCTTTCCTTTTATTAGAGGCAAATCTTCCCCAGAAGTCTTCGCCAAGCACAATTGTCCTCACATCTCATTGCCTGGAATTGGTCACATGGTTGTCTATAGGAAAAACTTGGGAAGCAACATCTGGGGAATGGGAATGAGATGGCTGCGATTGGCATTGACTAAACGTTTTCATCCCTGACTGCACATCAGAAGCACCTGAGAAGGATTAAAAATATGCCATGTATACAAACATGCATGTCTGGCCCCATCCCAGACCAACCAAATTAGAATCACTGGTGATGTCTTGTCTTTTTTTTCTTTTCTTTCCTTTCCTTTTCTTTTCTTTTCTCTTCTCTTCTCTTCTCTCTTTTCTCCTCTTTTCTCTTTCCTTCCCTCCCTCCCTCCCTCCTTTGTTTCTTTTCTTTTATTTCTTTCTCTGACTGAGTCTTGCTCTGTCGCCCAGGCTGGAGTGCAGTGGTGAGATCTTGGCTCACTGTAACCTCCGCCTCCTGGGTTCAAATGATTCTCCTGCCTCAGCCTCCCAAGTAGCTGGGATTACAGGTGCATGCCACCATGCCTGGCTAATTTTTATATTTTTAGTAGAAATGGGGTTTCACCATGTTGGCCAGGGTGGTCTCGAACTCCTGACCTCAAGTGATCCGCCCACCTTGGCCTCCCCAAAGTGCTGGGGTTACAGGTGTGAGCCACCATGCCTGGCTTTTTTTTTTTTTTTTTTTTTTTTTTAATGAAACTGGTCTGAAACCAGTGCCACAGTTCAAGCTCCAAGATGATGCCAGTATTCAAGGCAGGCGGGTGTTTTACATGAGCATTTACAGTAATGTGTACGTAATACAGTGTTACTGTAATAATGACAAGAGCCCACCCCCTGGTAGGACCTGTTTTATTCATTATACTCCCTACTGCCTTACGTAATTCATCTCCCCCATTCCAGTGTCAGCTCCACAAGGACAAGGGTCTTTGTTCATTGCACCTAGAATAGGACTCAGTGCCTCAGAGGAGGCACTCAGCCACTATATGTTGAACAAATAAAGGTAGCTTATGTTATTGTCTCATTTAATTTTCCCAACACCCTTCAAGGTTACGATACCATCCTATACCCATTTCACAAAAGAGCAAGCTGAGGCTCAGAGATACGAAGTCACTTGGTCAAGACCACACAGCTAGGAGGCAGCAAGTTCAAGTTCTGGCTCAGACTTAGGACTTTCTGACCTTAGAGCACAAACTTCCAATCATCACACATGTCTCTTTCAAAACAAGATATCTCTCATATGCTCTCATCCCTTTTTAGGTCTCAAGAGCCCGCTAACCTTCCCTTCTCTCCCTTGAGTAGCTCATCACCCTGCGGGGCTCCATCCTGGAAGATGCTACGCCCACAGCCACCAAGCATGGGACCGGGCGGGGCCTGCCCTTGAAGGATGCCCTGGAGTACGTCATCCCCGAGCTCAACATCCACTGCCTGCGGCTGGCCCTCAACACCCCCAAGGTGACGGAGCAACTGCTGAAGCTCGATGAGCAAGGGGTGAGTCAGGAGCTGGAGGTGGGGGGGCTGCTGGGGCAGTACCTTGCAACCCCACTCCTGGTAGCTTTTTCTATCTTGGTCACTTTCTTTTTTCTTTGCAAGTAACAGAAATCTACTTAAGCTGGTTTCAGCAAAAGGAGGGATTCGAATCAAATTCTAGTGGGCCAAGAGCAGTAATGTAACTGGGTCTCCTAAAGGAGGGAGATCGTCTGGGGGTGAGATAGCTGCTAGGTCCCGATGTGTGCATGCGTATATGTGTCTGTAGTGGGGGGTTAGTATGTCTTTCCTCCCCGCTCCGCACACTGGCTCCCTCTGCTTCTCTCGCCTCTCCCACAGCTCCCAGTCTGTTAGAATTACAGCCACGTGCAGACCCCAGAAAGCTGACCCTGGTCACAGGAGAGCCATCAATTGGGCTATGCATAGGTCAGGTGGCTGCCCAGTCACCAGTGACCAGGGGGATCCGGGATACCTAAAGCTAACATGGTTATTGGGAGCCCACTCCCTAAAAAAGGTATTGACTATAAGCCTTGAGCCCTCCAGAATTTGCTTTTGCAGAATCTCAGCCCATCCCAGTCCACCTACTGTGGGAAGCCAGCCAAGGCAACAGTCTCTTTCATGCAAGCGTGGCATCACCAGCCATCCTCCACCCGCCATAGCGAGAAGAGGCGGCCTGGACACCTTGCTGTGCTTCTCTGGAGTGGAAGGGAGGGGGAGGGACAACTGGGACATGCCGCCATGCCCCAGCACTGTTTTCCCCCCTGTCTGGCTGTGGCTCTGGGTTCCGGAGTGGTCCCAGCAGCTCCCAGGGCTGAAGGCCTCAAACATACCCCTTGCTCCCTTCCCTCTGCCGTCTCTGCCTGGCCTGCCTCCACAAAGCCACTCTTGCCTCTGCAGCTCTGCCGGAAGCACAAGGTGGGCATCCTCTATTGCAAGGCCGGCCAGAGCTCTGAAGAGGAGATGTACAACAACGAGGAGGCCGGCCCCGCCTTCGAGGAGTTCCTCTCCCTCATCGGCGAGAAGGTCTGCCTGAAGGGCTTCACCAAGTACGCTGCCCAGCTGGACGTCAAGAGTAAGTAGGGGGCCAGTTAGATCACAGTGAGCCACCACTGCACTCCTACTCAACGGGCAAAGCTTAAAAGGCCTGGGGATGCCAAGGTGGGGACATGGAGCAGTGGGAGCTCTCAGACTTCACTTGTAGGAGCACAAATAAGTGCAGCCACTTTATTTTTTCATGTTGTTGTACTTGTTGTTGTTGTTGTTGTTTTTGAGACAGAGTTTCACTCTGTGGCCCAGGCTGGAGTGCAATGGTGTGATCCCATCTCACTGCAACCTCCACCTCCCAGGTTCAAGCAAGATTCTCCTTCCTCGGCCTCCCAAGTAGCTGTGACTACAGGTGTGCACCACCACTCTTGGCTAATGTTTGTATTTTTAGTAGAGACAGGCTTTCACCATGTTGGCCGGACTGGTCTCGAACTCCTGACCTCAAGTGATCCACCCACCTCAGCCTCTCAAAGTGTTGGGATTACAGGGGTGAGCCACCATGCCTGGCCATGTGCAGCCACTTTGGAAAACAGTACAGCACATTCAAGTCCAGTTTGAAGAGACCCTGCTCTGTGACTCAGCTCCTGCACTCCTAGGTATGCACTCTGTGTAATGTGCACGTGCATGGCAGGAGAGGACTGAATATCCCTAACCACCAGCACCTCGGTGCACCCGGTGCACACTGGCAGAGTTGCGCTGTGTTCACCCAGAGGAGATGAACTGGCACCACAGGCATCAGCGTGGAAAAGAGCCACATGCTTCGTGCTGTGCAAAGACAGCAAGCCTCATAAGAGTGGGACCTGAATGATGCCTTTTACATAACAATTTTTTTTTCTTTTTTCTTTTCTTTTTTTTTTTTTTTTTTTTGAGACAGTCTCCCTCTATTGCCCAGGTGGAGTGCAGTAGCGCAATCTCGGCTCACTGCAATCTCCGCCTCCTGGGTTCAAGGAATTCTCCTGCCTCAGCCTCCCAAGTAGCTGGGATTACAGGCATGAGCCACCACTCCCTGCTAGTTTTTGTATTTTTAGTAGAGATGGAGATTTACCATATTGGCCAGGTTGGTCTTGAACTGCTGACCTCGTGATCTGCCTGCCTCGGCCTCCCAAAGTGCTGGGATTACAGGCATGAGCCACCACACCTGGCCAATTATTATTTTTTATAGAGACAAGGTCTCGCTGTGTTACCCAGACTGGTCTCAAACACAGGGCCTCCAGGGATCCTTGGCCTCCCAAAGTGCTGGAACTACACACATGAGCCACTACACCTGGCAAAAAGGTCCAGCAGGATGACTCACACCTGTAATCCTATCACTTTGGGAGGCCAAGGCGGGAGGATTGCTTGAGGCCAGGTGTTCAAGACCAGCCTGGGAAATAAAGCAAGACCCTGTCTCTGAAGAAAAAAAAAAAAAGCAAAAACAAAAACCCAGCAATATATTGTTGGTGGATATGCTCTTACACAGTGGAACTCTAAAGAAAAACAGAGCCAAGAGTGGTGGCTCATGCCTGTAATCCCAGCACTTTGGGAAAGTGAGGCAGGAGGATTGCTTGAGCCTGGGAGTTTGAGACTGCAGTGAGCTATGATCATGCCACTATACTCCAGCCCGGATGACAGAGCAAGACCCCATCTCAAGAGTAAATAGGCCAGGCACGGTGGCTCATGCCTGTAATCCCAACACTTTGGGAGGCTGAGGCGGGCAGATCACGAGGTCAGGAGTTTGAGACCGGCCTGGCCAATACGGTGAAACCCTGTCTCTACTAAAAAACACAAAAATTAGCCAGGTGTGGTGGTAGGCGCCTGTAGTCCCAGCTGCTCAGGAGGCTAAGGCGGGAGAATTGCTTGAACCCGGGAGGCGGAGGTTGCAGTGAGCCGAGATCACGCCACTGCACTCTAGCCTGGGTGACACAGCAGCACTCCATCTCAAAAAAATAAATAAAATAAAATAAATAGGCCAGGAGCTGTGGGTCACACCTGTAATCCCAGCACTTTGGGAGGCCAAGGTGGGTGGATCACCTGAGGTCAGGAGTTCGAGACCAGCCTGGCCAAAATGGTGAAACCCCATCTCTACTAAAAATACAAAAAAATTAGCTGGGCGTGGTGGTTCATGCCTATAATCCCAGCTACTTGGGAGGCTGAGGCAAACTGCTTGAACCCGGAAGGCAGAGGTTGCAGTGAGCCAAGACTGCACCACTGAACTCCAGCCTGGGCGACAGAACAAGACTTCATCTCAATCAATCAGTAGAAAAAAAAAAACAAGGGAACACTGGAGACAATACACAGGATAGTGGTTGGCTGTCTGGGGAGAGGTGGGTGTGTCTAGGAAACGGTGCTCACATTAGAGTGTGGGTGGTGGTCTCTTTCTTAAGGTGGTATCACATAGGACGTATTTGTTGCAGCAGTCTCTGTGCTTATCATGTGTATGTGTACATAAATATATATGATATATGGGGCTGGGCGCAGTGGCCCATGCCTATAATCTCAACACTTTGGGAGGCTGAGGCAGGTGGATCACCTGAGGGCAGGAGTTCGAGACCAGCCTGGCCAATGTGGTGAAAACCCATCTCTACTAAAAATACAAAAATGTAGCCAGGTGTGGTGGCACACGCCTGTAATCTCAGCTACTTGGGAAGCTGAGGCAGAATTGCTTGAGCCTGGGAGGCAGAGGTTGCAGTGAGCTGAGATCACACCACTGTACTCCAGCCTGGGTGACAAGAGCAAAACTTCATCTCAAAACAAAAAAAAGGGGCTGGGCACGGTGGTTCACGCCTGTAATCTCAGCACTTGGGAGGCCGAGGCGGGCGGATCATGAGGTCAGGTGATCGAGACCAGCCTGGCTAAGAGGGTGAAACACCGTCTCTACTAAAATACAGGGGAGTGCCTGTAGTCCCAGCTACTCTGGAGGCTGAGGCAGGAGAATGGCGTGAACCCGCGAGGCGGAGCTTGCAGTGAGCCGAGATCGCACCACCGCACTCCAGCCTGGGCAACAGAGCAAGGCTTCGTCTCAAAAAAAAAGAAAGAAAGAAAAAAAATATATATATATGTATACGTATATGATATATAGGATTGAAATGTTCCATGAGTGGAACATAGGTGGGTGGATGGGTGATGTTCACAGGTGTCACAGCTCCCTGGGGAATGGACTGCCACTGTCCTTGGGAGTGGATTTTCATTGTCTGAGAGTGAGAAGGCCCCAAGATGGCTCAGTCAGACATTGCTCTTCCCCACACCACACCAAGACTCGGTTTGCTCTTCTAGAAAACAAAACAGAAGCCCAGATCAGGAAACAAATCTTAGAGAGAGAAGTGAAATGTTGGGCAGGTGTCTGGGGCCATCATCACCTTCCCCTCCTCCCCCGCTGAAGGAGGCTGTAGGAGGAACGAGCATGTTATTATGCCATTTGCTAGTTTCGTGATCTTGGACAGCTGGCTTTGCCTCTCTCGACCTCAGTTTCCTCATCTGTAGAGTGAAGGTAATAATTGCACTTAACTTGGAAGCATGGTGAGGGTTCCGTGGGTCAGCTTTGCCCCAAACATCCTGAGCCCTCCCTCTGTGCCGAGTGCTTCCCAGAGCTCCGCCAGCGTGGGTGTCCCCCTAGGTGGGTGGGGAGGCAGCAGGCCTCCCTGGGCTCGCCTGGCGTGGAGGAAGCCGGCAGGTGTGAGTGTTAGCATTGGTTTTTTGGTTTTTTTGTTTTTTTCAGACAGAGTCTCGCTCTGTCACCCAGGCTGGAGTGTATTAGAACGATCTTGGCTCACTGCAGCCTTCACCTCCTGGTTTCAAGGGACTCTCCCACCTCAGCCTCCTGAATAGTTGGGATTACAGGCACGTGCCACCAGACCTAGCTAATTTTGTATTTTTAGTAGAGACGGGGTTTCACCATGTTGGCCAATCTGGTCTTGAACTCCTGACCTCAGGTGATCCACCCACCTTGGCCTCCCAAAGTGCTAGAATTACAAGCATGAGCCACCGCGCCTGGCCAGGAAGTGGGTTCTCTTAGAGGACCCCAGGAAGCATAGTGCTCCTGGAAGGAGTTTCCCCAGATTACAGGCAAGGATGGCCCTGGCTTGAGCAGATACCTGGATGTTCCTGGCCCTGGCACTGGCAGCTGTGGCCTCAGTGTCCCCGTCGGACACTGAGGCAGCATTGAATATTGTTAAGAACAGATCTGGAGGCCAGGCACAGTGGCTCACGCCTGTAATCCCAGCACTTTGGGAGGCTGAGGCAGGTGGATCACCTGAGGTAAGGGGTTCAACCAGCCTGGGCAACATGGTGAAACCCTGTCTCTACTAAAAATACTAAAATTATCCAGGCATGGTGGCAGGCACCTGTAATCCCAGCTACTCGGTAGGCTGAGGCAGGAGAATTGCTTGAACCCAGGAGGCAGAGGTTGCAGTGAGCCCACATTGCGCCATTGCTCTGCAGCCTAGGTGACAGAGCGAAACTCCATCTCAAAAAAAAAAAAAAAAAAAAAAAAAGAACAGATCCGGAATCCAACAGCCTGAGTACTGGTCCAGACTGTGCAGCGTGACCTTGGGAAGGCACTCCCTCTCCGTGCCTCATTTTCCCCCTCTGAAACATGGGCTCAGTAAGCAGGTTTGCCCCTTCCTGGCCATAACCCTCCCTCCTATTAGAGAGAACTCATATCCTGATTCTCAGTGTTAACCATTTCTTTGCTTTTCTTCATAGTTTTGCTACTTACGTACACATCCCTGACCGGTATAACCTGACCTGCTTTTGCATGTCACATGAATGGGATCACACTCTGTGTGCTGCTTTGTGTCAGCATCTTTTACTCAACATTTAGAGGCTTTCCCCATGCTGCAGCCACGACTCATTCCTTTTCCTGGCTGTATATTTTTCCACAGTGTGAATTGACCAGTGTGTTCACCCATTCTTTTGACTGACGCTTGAAGATTCTTGTACCCATATCCCAGGACACTTGTGCATGATTTCTCTGGGCTGTGGTCCAAGGAGAGGAAGTGCTAGGTTATCAATTAAGCCTATCTTTAGATATAAGAGAGATTGCTAAAAAGTTTTCCAAAGTGCTTGTACCAAGTTATACACCTAACCAGCCACCTCAAGGGTTCCGTTTACGTCACATCCTCACCAACCATTGGTGCTGTCAGACTTTTTAATTTTTACCAGTCTGGTGGGTACATAGCAATGGGGTTTCCTTTTTATCTAAATATATTTAAATTTTTTTTTTTTTTTGAGACAGAGTCTCACCCTGTCTCCTGGGCTGGAGTGCAGTGGCACGATCTCAGCTCGCTGCAACCTCCACCTCCCAGGTTCAAGCGATTCTCCTGCCTCGGCCTCCTGAGTAGCTGGGACTACAGGCACCCGCCACCACGCCTGGCTAAGTTTTGTGTTTTTAGTAGAGACGGGGTTTCACCATGTTGGCCAGGCTGGTCACGAACTCCTGACCTCAGATGATCCACCTGCCTTGGCCTCCCAAAGTGCTGGGATTACAGGTGTGAACCAGCAGGCCTGGCCAATGTATTTAATTTTTAAGAGTGGATTGAAGTGAAAGCACCAAGTTAAAAACCAGCACAGATGGTACGTGGGATATGGCAAAAACGCAGAGGTTTTGGAAACATGGTCCTAACTGGCGTTTCTGTTTCAGCCGACTCCACGGGAACCCACTCCCTCTACACGACGTACCAGGACTACGAGATCATGTTCCATGTCTCCACCCTGCTCCCTTACACCCCCAACAACAGGCAGCAGGTCAGTGATTTTCAGCAGAGGCACGGCTGCTGGATGTTGGCTACCCACCTGCCAGCATTGGCCTTCCCAATACCGTCCTGTGGATCATATGGAGGCCCTTGGCCTTGGAGGCCATCTTTACTATGGTCACTTTCCCTGGGGGTTAGAGACCAGCCCAGGTGTGGTTCGAGATGTCACTTTGGCCCCAGTCTTTCCTGCTGCTTCTTGGGCACCCTGCCTCGCCCCAGCTAGCCCAATGCCCCTCCAGGGCCTCTTGAGTCATCACTGGTCTTAAGAAGAAGAGTGAATCAGTCAACATTATTTTGACTGCAAGTAAGAGAAACTCACACCAAACTGGCTTAACTAGAAAAAGAGATTTACTGGGTTATATAACTCCAAGATTCTAGAGAGGGCTGGCCTCAGGTCTGATTGGATCCAGGGACTCCAACAATATTAGGAATCCTTCCCCATTTCTCACCTCCACTTTTCTTTACAGCAGCTTTATTCACAGATGCAAGGCAAAGATACCTCCTAGCAGCCCTAGGCTGACATCCACCAGCTTAGCCACCTCAGCAGAAAGAGTGCTGTTTTTTCCAGTTGTCCCAGAAGTGTTTCAGAGCTGAGTCTCATTGGACTATTCACATGCCAGTCTCGGGGCCTGGGGTGAGGGTGGAAGGGGCAGACTGGCCAAGCCCGAGGCTCATGCCCAACCCTAGAGAGGGTGAGTGGTGCCAGCTCAACTTGAAACATGGACGGAGGTTGAGGAGGTGCTTTCCCAAACTGAGTGGGTATGGCTGCCAGGAGGAGGCAGGGATACCGGGTGGGCAGCGCCACCAAACACCCATTACCAAGAGGCTGCAGCTGTGACCCCGCTCCTCTCTTGGACCCACCTTGCAGGCTGGGCCCATGGAGCAATTCTTCCAGTTCCTAATGAATGGAAGCCTCAGAGTGTTGACAGTTCAGGAAGTAAGTGTACGTATTTTCCCAGTTGGCACAAGTGACTTTGTAGGCCAAAAATGCTCAAATATTGATTTCCTATGGTTCATCTAAAAACATGCTATTAAGAGCTTTGGTCTTAGGCCAGGCTTGGTGGCTCATGCCTGTGATCCCAGCACTTTGGGAGGCTGAGGCAGGCGGATCACCTGAGGTCGGGAGTTTGAGACCAGCCTGGCCAATATGGTGAAACCCCATCTTTACTAAAAATACAAAAATTAGCTAGGCATGGTGGTGTGTGCCTATAGTCCCAGCTACTCAGGAAGCTGAGGCATGAGAATTGCTTGAACCCAAGAGGCAGTGGTTGCAGTGAGCCGAGATCATGCCACTGCACTCCAGCCTGGGCAACAGAGCAAGACTCTGTCTCAAAAGAAAAAAAAAAAAAAAGCGCTTTGATCTCAGAATTAGACCTGAATTTGAGTTCTTTCTTTGCTACTTCCTAGCTGTGTGATCTCAGGTAAGTGATCTCACCTCTCTGGGCCTTGAGTTCCTGCTGTGTGAAATGGGTAGAATCGTAGTGCCCCTGAATCAGGGTCATTGAGAAAGGTGCATACACTCCTGCGGCAACCGGAGCGTGACAGGGCCCGACACACAGGAGGGGCGCAGGGAGCAGTGCCTGTTCCTGAGTATGTGGGAGGCGTGCTGGGGAAAAGCTTGAGTCATAGAGTTAAGAAGTGGGTTAGAATCCAGGCTCTTTCCCTCCATCACTACATGACTTAGGGAAAATTTCTTAACCTCTGTGAGCCTACGTTTTCTCATCTGTAAAACGGGGCAAAATGAGTTAACGCCTCTTGGGGTTGTTAAGAGATTCACTGAGATGATGAATTGAAGATAAGGCTGTACAGTGTTTAGTACAGGACCAGCCACAGTCAATAGCTACTTTATTTTTTATTTTTATTTTTATTTATTTTTTTTTTTTGAGATGGAGTCTCGCTCTGTCGCCCAGGCTGGAGTGCAGTGGCGCAATCTCGGCTCACTGCAAGCTCTGCCTCCCGGGTTCACGCCATTCTCCTGCCTCAGCCTCTCCGAGTAGCTGGGACTACAGGCGCCCGCCACCACGCCCGGCTAATTTTTTGTATTTTTTAGTAGAGACGTGGTTTCACCCTGGTCTCGATCTCCTGACCTCGTGATCGGCCCGCCTCGGCCTCCCAAAGTGCTGGGATTACAAGCGTGAGCCACCGTGCCCGGCCTAATAGCTACTTTAGCAATTTGATTTAATGCCACTTAAAACACACATAAAGAACTAACCATTCAACAGTAGGAGTTGAGCTGCAAAGCGTGTCTGGAGTTCACACTGTGAGCCACGTCACTTAGAGCTCCATGGGACTCCTGTCCATGGATCTCCTGTACTGGCAGATTCCTTAACAGTTACATGAATGCTAGAACTGTGTAAATAAAAACAATATAATAGGCTGGGCACGGTGGCTCACACCTAATCCCAGCACTTTGGGAGGCTGAGGCGGAGAGGTCACCTGAGGTCAGGAGTTCGAGGCCATCCTGACCAACATGGAGGAACCCCATCTCTACTAAAAATACAAAATTAACTGGGTGTGGTGGCGCATGCCTGTAATCCCAGCTACTCAGGAGGCTGAGGCAGGAGAATCACTTGAACCCGGGAGGTGGAGGTTGCAGTGAGCCGAGATCGCACCATTGCACTCCAGCCTGGGCAACGAGAGTGAAACTCCGTCCCAAAAAGAAAAAAAAAGAAAAAAGAAAAAGAACGAGGCCGGGCGCAGTGGCTCAAGCTTGTAATCCCAGCACTTTGGGAGGCCGAGGCGGGCGGATCACGAGGTCAGGAGATCGAGACCACGGTGAAACCCCGTCTCTACTAAAAAATACAAAAAATTAGCCGGGCGTGGTGGCGGGCGCCTGTAGTCCCAGCTACTCGGAGAGGCTGAGGCAGGAGAATGGCGTGAACCCGGGAGGCGGAGCTTGCAGTGAGCCGAGATTGCGCCACTGCACTCCAGCCTGGGCGACAGAGCGAGACTCCGTCTCAAAAAAAAAAAAAAAGAAAGAAAGAAAAAAACGATATAATCTCAGCAAATAAGCTAAACACCGTGAATACGGCATCACCTGTGAAGATAACAGAGTCTTCTTCGGAGACTGACTAGCGGGGGAGAGAAGGTGTATTAGTCCATTTTCACACTGCTAATGAAGATTTACCCAAGACTGGGTAGTTTATAAAGAAAAAGAGGTTTAATGGACTCACAGCTCCACATGGCTGAGGAGGCCTCACAGTCATGGCAGAAGGCAAAGAACCACCAAAATCACGTCTTCCATGGTGGCAGGCAAGAGAGCTTGTGCAGGGGAACTACCCTTTTATAAAACCATCAGATCTCGTGAAACTTATTTACTATCACGAGAACATCATGGAAAAGACCCACCCCTATGATTCAGTTACCTCCCACCGGGTCCCTCCCATGACATGTGGGAATTATGGGAGCTGCAATTCAAGATGAATTGTAGGGTGTGGACACAGCCAAACCATATCAGAGGGTGAGGGTGCCATAGGGCACTTGGAAGCCGCAGCCATCCTGACCTCAGTCAGGGTCCGGGGAAGGGGTGGCGCCTATAACTGGCCCTGCCAGTGACCTGGGATCTGACTCTGCCATTGTCCATGGGTGTGGCTTTGAGCAAGTTGAAGACCACCAGCCTGTGCTCTCTGGATCTTTTTTATTGAGCACCTCCTGTATGCCGGGCACTGTGCTGGGTACTGAGGATACAGCAGTGGGCAGTGAACAAAATCCCTGTTCTCATGGAGCTGCCACTTCAATGGGAAGAGACAAGAAACAAAATGAAGGAGGGAAAGCCATCTGTGCTGAGTGTCAATAAGTGTTAAGTAATGGGGACAGAAAAGCAAAGATCAGGGAGTGTTGTGGTGGAGTGGATCTTGAATAACATAGTCAGCAAAGGCAGGCCTCCCTGGGAGGGTGACGTTTATGCAAGACCAGAAGAGGTGAGGAAGGAAGCCATGTGGGGACTCGGGAATAATGTTGCTAGCAGAGGGAACAGCGGTGCAGAGGCCTCGAGGAAGTGTTTCTGGCCATGGCGAGGCCTTTGTCCTTTATCCTGAATGAGAGGGAACCACAGGAAGGTTTGTCACCTGACTCGGGCATTCCTTGGGCTGTGTGTGAGCAGGGAGTGGGAATGGGGGTGGGTGAGGGGAGCTGTGGCAGTGGTCCAGGCAGGACCCCTCAGGCCGACCTGTGACAGGTTCCTGTCCCCCTCTGTTGCCCTTTCCCAGCTGCTGCGGAAGAGGCACATAGGAAATGACATCGTGACGATCATCTTCCAGGAGCCTGGGGCACTACCGTTCACCCCCAAGAACATCCGGTCCCACTTCCAGCACGTCTTCATCATTGTCCGAGTCCACAACCCCTGCACTGATAACGTCTGCTACAGGTATGTCCCCCACACCCGGCCCCCAGCAGCGTACAGAGAGAGGGGCAGGCAGCTGGCCCAAGTGGGTCCCAGTACAGGGCTCCCCACACCATCTCAGAGAGTGGTTTTTAGCCAGAAAGGGGCATGGCTCCCCAGTTTTGCTAAGGAAACCATCAGGGATTTGTATTTGCTTGTAATCTTTTGTTTCAAGTGACAGAAAACCCATCTCAATGTGGCTTAAGACAAAAAAACAGTTGTGTATATAGGCTCTCAGAAACGGCACGTTTAGTTCTGGCTGGATCTGTTCCCCCTCTCCTGGGGGTCACCTTTCCAGCAGGTCTGAGATGAACATCCTAACAGCTGCAAATCCCCCAAAATGAGAGCTTTTCTTTCCCAAGAGTTGCATCAGAAGCCCCAGAATTGGGGCTCACTGGCCCAGTTGGAGTCGTGTGCCTGTCCTAGAGCAAAAATCACCAGCCAGGCCTGGACACTGGGCTTCAAGGACTGAGAGGCACAAGTGATGGCTCAGAGGAAAGTCGGAGGGAAGCAGGGCCTACCTGTGGAGGTGGGCCCCACTTTGGAGGTAGAATTGAGGAGGTTTTTGTTGTTTTGTGTTTTTTTGTTTTTTTTTTTTTAAGACAGGGTCTCACTGTCACCCAGGCTGGAATGCAATGGTGCAATCATAGCTCACTGCAGCCTTGACCCCCCGGGCTCAAACGATCCTCCTGCCTCAGCCCCCTGAGTAGCTGGAACTACAGGTGCACACCCCCATGCCTGGCTAATTAAAAAAAATTTTTTTTTTAGTAGAGATAAGGTCTCTCTATTTTACCTAGGCTGGTCTTGAACTCTTGGCCTCAAGCGATCTTCCAGCCTCAGCCTCCCAAAGTGCTGGGATTGTAAGTGTGAGCCACCGCACACAACTGAGATTTTTTCGTACCTGTACATGAAGTTCTTTTTGTTCTTTCTGATGCCTCATATTCCATTGTATGGATGCAGGGTCATCTCCTGTCCTCTACTGATGGGTATTACGGTTGTGATGCCTGCAATGAACAGTCTTATTTATACTCTGATTGCGCCTGAGTCCAAGCATACAGCTGTAAAAGAAATTCTAGAAGTGGAGGTGCTGGAGCAGAGGACGTGTGTGTGTGTGTGCACCAGTAGTCACCGCAAAATTACCGCAGGTCTACCAGCTGCCTCCCTCAGCTGGGTGAGGGAAGGGAGAGGCATCCCAGCCTGCAGCACTGGTTGTCTAGCACTGCTGTGCTGCACATGTTGCCCACTGGCTACTGGGAGCTAGCGCACTGCGTGGCAGGGCCTCCTTACAGGCATGTCCCCGGACCTGAGGCCCCCTCTCCCCCTGCCCATCGGTTCCTGGAACATGCAGCAACAGCTACAGAGTGCCTGCACCTCAGGCCCTTTGTGGGGTTGAGGACCCTTGGATGAGATGGGAGATATTTACACACATGCACATGCACACGTGCATGCACGCATCCACGCACACATGCACACACATACATGCACACACACACATGCACACACACATGCACCAGCACATGCATCCGTGTGCACATGCACACACATACATGCACTCACACGGGCACACATAAACACATGCACACACACATACACATGCACACACCTGCACTCACACAGGCACACACAAGCACATGCACATATGCACACATATATTCACACATACATGCACACACACACATACACACATTCACACGCTGGAAAAGGAGGCAGCCTTCTTATAATGCATCAGAGGTGGAGGGTTGAGCTGGTGGGGGGAGCTGCTTTCTCTTCTTCGTTCCCCTCTGACCTGCCCTCTCCTACTGGGGTCATCACATCAGCCTGCAGCTGACCCCCTGCCCTTCCGGACTCGCCTCTGCGTCGTCTCCAGAGTGATTTCTTCTCTCTCACACACAAACCTTTCTTGTTTTTTATAATTTAATTTAAAATATTTTTATTATGCAATATTTTAAACATTCCAAAAAGTGCAGAAAATCATTTAACAGACACCCATGTGCCCACCACCAGCTTTAACAGATGTTAACATTTTGCTTTGTTTGCTTCAGCTCTCCCTCTTTCCTTCATTTTTAAAGAAAGAAAATGTTAGTGATAAAACCAAAGCTGCTCCTCAGCCATCCCCTCCCTTCCCATCCCTCCTTCCCCACAGGCAGCTGCTCTCTGGACAGACCTGACCCTGCCTCTCCCCTGTGGAGGGAGCCCGGACACAGCTCTCCAGCTTACCATCTCCTGAAACCCCCAACTCAGTGAATTTCTAATTGTCCTTCAAGACAATTGGGAAAGGTGCAGTGGCTCACACTTGTAATCCCAGCACTTTGGGAGGCTGAGGTAGGCAGATCACCTGAGGTCAGGAGTTGGAGACCAGCCTGGCCAACATGGTGAAACCCCATCTCTACTAAAAATACAAAAATTAGCCAGGTGTGGTGGCAGGTGCCTGTAATTACAGCTATTTCTCTAGAGGTTGAGGCAAGAGAATCACTTGAACCCAGGAGGCAGAGGTTGCAGTGAGCCAAGATTGCACCACTGCACTCCAGCCTGGGCTACAGAGCGAGACTCCATCTCAAAAAAAAAAAAAAAAAAAAAAAGACTGAATTCAGATGAGCCTCTGACACCCTCCAGTGGTTCCTTACCTGCTCCATGTGCCATTGCCCAACATGTTTCTGTCATAGCACACATCACACCATAAAAATGATATGATGGGCCGGGCATAGTGGCTCACGCCTACAATCCCAGCACTTTGGGAGGCTGAGGCAGGAGGATCACTTGAGCCTGGGAGTTCAAGATCAGCCTGGACAACATAGGGAGACCCTATCTCTATAAAAGCAATTTACAAATTAGCCAGGCATGCTGGCATGCACCCATAATCCCAGCTGAGGTGGGCGGATCGCTTGAGCCCAGGAAGTCAAGGCTAGGGTGAGCCCCATTGCACTCCAGTCTGGGTGACAGAGCAAGACTCTCAAAAAAAAAAAAAAAAAAACAACAAAACAACAAAAAAAACCAGACATCACGTGGCTGTTGCCTCCTTTGACAGTAACCCCATTTCATGTTTAGCTTTTTGTATCTGTCACAGCACAAAGCTTGGCACATAGTGGGCCCTAAAGCCATCTTTGCTTGGCTGGAAAGACACCTGGCCCAAGTGTTGCAGGCACTGAAAAAATAATTGTTGAATAAATAATTCTGAGTGTTCTAGCAACGCTTATTGCCCTCCGGTGATCAGGTGACCACCAGGTCCCCTCATCTCCTGCTTGTTTCATGAGTTGTCATCCTTTCTGTTTCAAGCGTGCAATTTCCAAATGGCCACCCGCATCATCCCTGCAGCCTGTGGACTCTCAAAACCCAGTCCCTCTTGCTGGGAAGTAAGGGACCAGCTGTTCTGATGGCTCAAAAACCTTCAGCCGCCGGCCGGGCGCGGTGGCTCACGCTTGTAATCCCAGCACTTTGGGAGGCCAAGGCGGGCGGATCACGAGGTCAGGAGATCGAGACCACGGTGAAACCCCGTCTCTACTAAAAAATACAAAAAATTAGCCGGGCGTGGTGGCGGGCGCCTGTAGTCCCAGCTACTCGGAGAGGCTGAGGCAGGAGAATGGTGTGAACCCGGGAGGCGGAGCTTGCAGTGAGCCGAGATTGCGCCACTGCACTCCAGCCTGGGCGACAGAGCAAGACTCCGTCTCAAGAAAAAAAAAACAAAACCTTCAGCCGTTTGTAATTTTATGATTCGTGAAATCATGAATCAGGAATATAGGAAAAGCCAAAATCTGTCACTATAAGCAGCTAAGTGCTGAATAAAGAAGTTACAAAGCTCAGCTGGGCATGGTGGCTCATGCCTGTAATCCCAGCACTTTGGGAGGCCGAGGTAGGTGGATCACCTGAGGTCGGGAGTTCGAGACCAGCCTGACCAGCATGGAGAAACCCCATCTCTACTAAAAAATATATAAAATTAGCCGGTCATGGTGGCACATGCCCATAATCCCAGCTACTCAGGAGGCTGAGGCAGGAGAATCACTTGAACCCGGGAGGTAGAGGTTGCAGTGAGCCGAGATCACGCCATTGCACTCCAGCCTGGGCGACAAGAGCGAAACTCTGTCTCAAAAAAAAAAAAAAAAGAAAAGAAATTGCAAAGCTCTTCATCACTGTAAAGTGCAATCTGACTGCCCCATTCAGTAGAGAGAGGGACAGGGGAGGTCATCTCATCCATCCCCCTGCCTGGGGTAAGGCCATGCCCACAAGATTTCCCACAGAAGAAAATGTGCCTGGTGTGTGTGGCATTCTTTGAAGCACGTCTGCACTGGAAAATGCCTTTTTCTGTTAAAACTATGCCAACCATACTTTTGTAGAAACTGTTTCGTCTGTCCACATTTAAACCATTGCTTTAGTCAGCATTGAGCACCTGTGCTGGGGAATCCACTAAGCCTAGGGCGGCATCCTGCCACGTGGCACTCCTGGGGCATGAAGGATCACTAGCCAGTCAACACCAGAGATGGAGAGCGAGGGGTCTGGCCTGATCGGCCAGGGTCGCGCAGTAGCTCCCACACTGGTCTCCTGCACGTGCCCTGTCCTCTCGTCCATTCTTCATGAGGCAGCCACAGTGGTCTCCACAGATTGCCCATCTGTTGTCCCTCTGCCAGCACCTGCCTCCATTGGGAACCCAGCGAGAAGCAGATCTCCCTCAAGGATTTAACCAAAGGGAGTTGATGCCACTGACAGAGGTGTGGGGAGCTTGCGGGAACCATGTGGGAAGATGCTGCATCCAGGGACTAGCCAGGGCAGGAACCTTTATCCACCCTCAAGCCTTGATGGGCTCAGAGGGAGATGGGAGAAGTTTCTGAAAGCCGATGAGAGCTGTGGCCATCGGAGAGGGGCGGCCCAACAGGAGCAGTAGCTGTAAGGGACCAAAGATGACAGCCACTGACACTTTCATCACAGCCCCTCAGAGTGGAAGGGAAGAGAAATAAATACTCCAGCCTCTCTCCTCCCGCCTTCCCATCCCGTGCTGGTGCTTCCCATTGGCCAAACTCAGCTGGAAGCCCCAGGGCACAGGAACCAGGTGACAGAGCTGGAGAGATCTTCCTTCCTGAGCACAGAGCAGGGCAGAGAACGGCAGAGTGGATCAGAGGGGACAGACTGAATGGTTTCACCACCAGATCAGATCATTAAATGGTAGCCTGCTCCCATGGTAAGGATAGGAGTGCTAACCCACCAGGGCCCGTGTGGGCTTGCCCCTGGTGACCTCATGGCCTCCTGCTTCTTGCCTTCCGGGCCGTGCCCACCCTGGCCTTCGCTAGTCGGCTGCTACCTGTGCTGCACCCCCTGGCTGCAGCACTCTCCCCCAGCTCTTCCTCTGGGTCCACTCAGCCCTTAGATCCCAGTTTCATCGTCACTTGCTCAGAGAGGCCCTCCCAGATTCTCCCTGTCCAAATCAGGTCTTTCTCTAGTTCTGTCATAACACGCCCTGTTCCCTTTCCTCGTCTTTATGAGTTTATCTCTGCGTGTTGATTTGGTATGTCCCTCCTCCTGGACTAGAAGCTCTGGGAAGGCAGGGACCACGTTATCCCCAATGCCTAAGAGCATAGAGTCCAGGAAATGCTTGTCAAACAAATGGATGGGTGTTGCACTCTTGCCCTTGTCAAGAGTTAAGGGTAAGGGGAGGGAATCAACAAAACCTGGGCAAGCATGACTTTGGCTTGGAGTTTCATGGAGTGTTTTTAATCCATAATCTCTATTTTTTTAAATTATCCTACAGATGGAAGAGAAACAGTAGGAATTCTGTCTTGACACTGTACTGACAAATAGAGGTTTTAATCAAGGATGAAAATACCATACATTTTTAGGAAAGCATAGTTAACTTATTGCATCACCCTGTGCCATTAAGAAACATGAAGAGACCGGGCATGGTGGCTCACACTTGTAATCCCAGCACTTTGGAAGTCCGAGGCGGGCAGATCATGAGGTCAGGAGTTCAAGACCAGCCTGACCAACATGGTGAAACCCTGTCTCTACTAAAAATACAAAAATTAGCCAGGCGTGGGGATTACACACCTGCAATCCCAGCTACTCAGGAGGCTGAGGCAGGAGAATCGCTTGAGCCCAAGATGCTTGAACCCAGGAGGCGGAGGTTGCAGTGAGCCGAGATCGCCCCACTGCAATCTAGCCAGGGCAACAGAGCAGCAAGACTGTGTCTCAAAAAAAAAAAAAAAAAAAAAAATAGAAAAAAGAAAGAAACATAAAGAACAGGCTGGGTGCGGTGGCTCACACCTGTAATGCCAGCACTTTGGGAAGCCAAGGCGGGCAGATCACTTGAGGCCAGGAATTCAAGACCAGCCTGGCCAACATAGTGAAACCCCATCTCTACCAAAAATACAAAAATTAGCCAGGCATGGCAGTGCGCGCCTGTAATCCCAGTTACCCCAGAGACTGAGGCAGGAGAATTGATTGAACCCGAGAGGTGGAGGCTGCAGTGAGCTGAGATCACACCACTGCACTCCAGCCTGGGTGACAGAGCGAGGCTCCATCTCAAAAAATAATAATAATAAAAGAAACATGAAGAACATAACTCACCTGCCCTGGGTGAATATTCTGGCAGGTGCCTTGGCCTTTTTGTGCACTTTTAGCAATAATCTGCCCAAAGGCCACTGAGCCTCTATTTAATTTGGTCATCAGAGCATCACATCCAAGATACTCATCAAATCTCCAAATGTGACTCATCAACAGATCTTCTCCCTGTCCAGGCTCAGGGCTCCTTCCGCCCAGAAGCCTCGATGGGTGGAGAGCCTGATTACCTCTCCTGCTTCTGCACCTTGCACTTCTCCTCCTCCCAGCCCTGCTCACTGCCAGGTTCTGACCCATCCAGGGTTGGAGTGTAGGGAGGAAAAGGGAGGTAGGGAAGTGCCATGTGGACTGTGGCTGGAGCTGGCTGGCTGCTCGCCAGGCTCTTCAGGGGCTTCCTGCACAGGCAGGAGACAGATCCCAGTCCCCTTGCTGCTATAAGGATCACCCTGGGCGCGGTAGTTCATTCCTGTAATCCCAGCACTTTGAGAGGCCAGGGCGGGTAGATCACTTGAGATCAGTAGTTCAAGACCAGCCTGAGCAACATGGTGAAACCCTGTCTCTACTAAAAATACAAAATTAGCCAGGCGTGGTAGCAGGTGCCTGTAATCCCAGCTACTTGGGAGGATGAGGCAGGAGAATTGCTTGACCCTGGGAGGCAGAGGTTGTGGTGAGCCGAGATTGTGCCATTGTACTCCAGCCTGAGCTAGAGTGACACTCCATCTCAGAAAAAAAAAAAAAAAAAAAAAAGCATTACCTAGGGGATCCCTCCTGCTGGGGGTGGGGTAGGGAGAGAATGGGGCTCACCCACTAGCTTTCTCCACAAGTTCCTTTTCTCTCTCCATAGTTTAAACAGTGGGAAATGTGGTATAAAAGCTTGGGGGAACAGAGTTTTCAGATCATTTTCTCTTTTTTTTCTTTTTGACACAGTGTCTCTCTCTGTCGCCCAGCCTGGAGTGCAGTGGCGCATTCTTGGCTCACTGCAACCTCTGCCTCCTAGATTCAAGTGATTCTCCTGCCTCAGCCTCCCGAGTAGCTGGGACTACAGGCCTGTGCCACCACACCCAGCCTCATTTTCTCTTTACGCTCTCCTGAGTTGCTGTCAGATTTTGATAGCGCCTCCATCAAAACCGAAATAGGAAGAGTTCCATTCTAACTTCCTGTTACAATGAACTTCCTTTGTTTATTTTTTTTTCTTCTTTAAACCTCAGCATCTACCAGAGGAATGCAATGAATTTTCAAAATAACCTTTGTTAAGATGACTTACAAGGTATACACAAGTGTTCAAAAGAACTAAAACTCGTAAACATTCTACATCAGTCAGCTATTCCTGCAATAAAGCCGTATAACAAACCACCCCAGAGCTCAGCGATAGACATTAACGTTTCTTTCTGGCTCACACATCTGCGGGTCTGCTGGAGTCTGGCTGGACTTGGTTCCAGGTCTGCTCCAGAGGTCCCTCATCTTCTGGGACCAGTATACTACCTGGGGTCTGTTCATCCCACAGTGATGGCAGGTGCTTAGGAGGCAATCCCCCTACCCCAACACACACACACTTCAAGCCTTTAACTTGGAAGCCATTGGCCAAATCAAGTCACGTGACCAAGATCCGTGGGGTGTGCCTGCCTACGAAGGTGGAGAGGAGGCAGTGGATTTTTTTTTTTTAATGTCTTCCCCAATTTAAATCCTTTTTTTTTTTTTTTTTTTTTTTTTGAGACGGAGTCTTGCTCTGTCACCCAGGCTGGAGTGCAGTGGCACAATCTCGGCTCACTGCAAACTCCGCCTCCCGGGTTCATGCCATTCTCCTGCCTCAGCCTCTCCAAGTAGCTGGGACTACAGGCGCCCGCCACCACGCCCGGCTAATTTTTTGTATTTTTAGTAGAGACGGGGTTTCACCGTGGTCTCGATCTCCTGACCTCGTGATCCGCCCGCCTCGGCCTCCCAAAGTGCTGGGATTACAGGCGTGAGCCACCGCGCCCGGCCTAAATCTTTTAATTTAAAAGTAAACTTTAGGCCAGGTGCGATGGCTCACGCCTGTAATCCCAGTACTTTGGGAGGCCAAGGCGGGCATATCACCTGAGGTCGGGAGTTCGAGATCAACCTGACCAACATGGAGAAACTCTGTCTCTACTAAAAATACAAAATTAGCCAGGCGTGGTGGTGGGCACCTGTAATCCCAGCTACTCGGGAGGCTGAGATAGGAGAATTGCTTGAACCCAGGAGACGGAGGTTGCTGTGAGCCGAGATTGCGCCACTGCCCTGAGGGAGTAGGTTTTTGCCAAACTGTGAGATCTGCCGCATGGTCTATGTGTATTTAAAACGGGAATAAATGAACAGTCCTTGGGGAATTACCCTTTGATGTCAGAGGATGTTCAGACATCTGCTTTGTAGAAAATGTGTATGTGCCCTAACACTTTTTTTTTTTTTTTTTTGAGACATAGTCTGGATCTATCCCCCAGGCTGGAGTGCAATGGCGCCATCTTGGCTCACTGCAATCTCCGCCTCCCAGGTTCACGCTGTTCTCCTGTCTCAGCCTCCCAAGTAGCTGGGACTACAGGCACCCACCACTACGCCTAGCTAATTTTTGTATTTTTAGTAGAGACAGGGTTTTACCATATTGGTCAGGCTGGTCTCGAACTCCTGACCTCAGGTGATCTGCCCACCTCAGCCTCCCAAAGTGCTGGGATTACAGGTATGAGCCACTGTGCCCAGCCGACTTTTTATTAGATTTCGAATCTGGTTAGCCAACAACTTACTAATTAGACGTGGACTTTCATTCTTCAGAAGGAAACGGCGTTTGGCCGGGTGTGGGGTGTGATGGCTCATAACTGTAATCCCAACATTTTGGGAAGCCCAGGAGGTGGGATGGCTTGAGCCCAGGAGTTTGAGACTAGCCTGGGCAACATAGTGAGACCTCGTCTCTACAAAAAATAAACAAAATTGGCTGGGCCCATGGTGGTGTAAGCCTGTAGTCCCAGCTACTTGGGAGGCTGAGGCAGGAGGATTGCTTGAGGACAGGAGGTCAAAGCTGCAGTGCGCTATGATTGCACCATTGCACTCCAGCCTGGGTGACAGAGTGAGACCCGTCTCGATAAAACAAAACAAACAAAAAACCCTATTCCTCTTTTTTTATCAAACATTTTCTCTCTAAAGTGTCTTAGTGCCTTTCTTCCCACCATCTAAATAATCTCTCCCTCCACAGTATGGCTGTGACCCGATCCAAAGACGCTCCTCCTTTCGGCCCCCCCATCCCCAGTGGAACCACATTCCGCAAATCCGACGTCTTCAGAGACTTCTTGCTGGCCAAGGTGATTAACGCTGAGAATGCCGCGCACAAGTCCGACAAGTTCCACACCATGGCCACCAGGACCCGCCAGGAGTATCTCAAGGACCTCGCCGAAAACTGTGTCTCCAACACCCCCATCGACTCCACTGGCAAATTCAACCTCATCTCCCTGACCTCCAAGAAGAAGGAAAAGACAAAAGCACGGGCTGGCGCTGAGCAGCACAGCGCAGGGGCCATCGCCTGGAGGGTAGCAGCCCAGGACTACGCCCAAGGGGTGGAAATCGACTGCATCTTGGGAATTTCCAATGAGTTTGTGGTGCTCCTGGACTTACGCACCAAGGAGGTAGTGTTCAACTGCTACTGCGGGGATGTCATTGGCTGGACTCCAGACTCCTCCACACTCAAAATCTTCTATGGACGAGGGGACCACATCTTCCTACAGGCGACAGAGGGTTCTGTGGAGGACATAAGGGAGATCGTGCAGAGACTGAAGGTAAGGGAGAGAGCCTGGTGATAGGGCGGCAATTTGTATGGTTTCGGCCTCAGGAACCACTGAAATACTTCCCTAGCCCAGTCAGTTAGGCTAAGACACGCGCTGGCCCGGAGAGAATCACAGTTGTCACTGACAAACTAGACATCTTGGGGGTTCTGCAGCTAGGTTCTTCCTCTGGAAGGTTTGTGCCAGAGATCTAAGGATCTTCATGCTATTACCTTGGAAAGACAAGAGATACTTATTAACCTTGGACATTGATAGAAAGTATAAGTTTAAGCTTAAGGAAAAATGTAGGCCAGTCGCCATGGCTCATGCCTGTAATCTCAGCACTTTAGGAGGCTGAGGTGGTGGATCGCTTGAGCCTAGGAATTCCCAGACCAACCTGGGTAACCATAGTGAGACTCTGTCTGCAAAAAAAAACAAGAAAATTAGCGAAGCATGGTGATGCATGCCTGTGGTCCCAGCTACTCGGGAGGCTGAGGTGGGAGGATTGTTTGAGCCCAAGAGGTTGAGGCCACAGTGAGCTGAGGTCACGCCACTGCACTTCAGCCTGGGCAACAGTATGAGACCCTGTCTCAAAAAAAAAAAAGTATAAGAGTACTTTCTAAAATAATTAAAATAGAATGAAAAATGTCCCAACCATTAAAGGATAGGGAGAGGTGAGAGGAGGAAAAAATACAAGAAAGCACAAAGGAACATAAAATTATATGGCAGGAATGAGTTCCATGTTAGTAATTACAGTAAATGTGAAGGTTTAACTTGCCCTATTAAAAGACAAAGACTCACAGTCTAGGTAGAAATCTTCCCCTAAACCCCTCGTGGACAAACCAAGAGTGGCAGATTGGTGACAGCTTAGCTGCTGTCTGCCTGAAGCATTGTGCTGAGAAGTACTCAGGCCCAATCTAAGCTCCACAAGAAAAAACACTGTGGTCAGTGATTTGCCTCTGCAGTGGGTTTGGCAGAACGGCGTGCCATGTGTGCTAAATAGAGATAGCACATAACACGGCAGTTCAGAGCACAAGATCTAGTCAGAAGGCCTGGCTTCAAGTCCCAGCACTGCCACTTACCAGCTGCATGACCTTGAGCCAAGTTATTTAGCTTCTTTGTGATTCAGTTTCTTCATCTGAAAAGCAGGAACAAGAGGCCGGGCACGGTGGCTCACGCTTATAATCCCAGCACTTTGGGAGGCCGAGGCGGGCGGATCACGAGGTCAGGAGATCGAGACCACGGTGAAATCCCGTCTCTACTAAAAATACAAAAAAAATTAGCCGGGCGTGGTGGCGGGCACCTTGTAGTCCCAGCTACTCAGAGAGGCTGAGGCAGGAGAATTGCTTGAACCCGGGAGGCGGAGCTTGCAGTGAGCCGAGATTGTGCCACTGCACTCCAGCTTGGGCCACAGAGCGACACTCTGTCTCAAAAAAAAGAAAAGAAAAGCAGGAACAAGAATCATTCTGCATTGCTGGGTGCAGTGGCTCATGCCTATAATCCCAACACTTTGGGAGGCCTAGGAGAAAGGAATGCTTGAGCCCAGGAGTTTGAGACCAGCCTGGGCAATATAGTGAGATGCTGTTTCTAAAAAAAAATCAAAAAACAAATTAGCCGAGGCGGGTGGATCACGAGGTCAGGAGATCAAGACCATCCTGACTAATACGGTGAAACCCCGTCTCTACTAAAAATACAAAAAAATTAGCCGGGCGTTGTGGTGGGCGCCTGTAGTCCCAGCTACTCAGGAGGCTGAGGTAGGAGAATGGTGTGAACCGGGAAGGCAGAGCTTGCAGTGAGCTGAGATCATGCCATTGCGCTCCAGCCTGGGTGACAGTGCTAGACTCTGTCTCAAAAAATAAAAATAAAAAATAGGCTGGGCACGGTGGCTCACACCTGTAATCCCAGCACTTTGGGAGGCCGAGGTGGGCGGATCACAAGGTCAGGAGATTGAGACCATCCTGGCTAACACAGTGAAACCCCGTCTCTACTAAAAATACAAAAATTAGCCAGGCATGGTAGCGGGTGCCTGTAATCCCAGTTACTCGGGAGGCTGAGGCAGGAGAATGGCATGAACCCGGGAGGCGGAGTGCAGTGAGCCGAGACCGTGCCATTGCACTCCAGCCTGGGCGACAGAGAGAGACTCCGTCTCAAAATAAATAAATAAATAACGACAGGGCAAGACTCCGTCTCAAAATAAATAAATAAATAAAATAAAATAAAATAAAATAAAATAAAATAAAATAAAATAAATTAGCTGGGCATGGTGGTGCACACTTGTGGCCTCAACTATTCAGGAGGCTGAGTGGGATGATCACTTGAGCCCAGGAGTTTGAGGCTGCAGTGAGCTGTGATCGTGCCACTGCACTCCAACCTCGGCAACAGAGAGAGACCCAGACTCAAAAAAAAAATGAAAAAGTGGCCAGGCGTGGTGGCTCACACCTGTAATCCCAGCACTTGGGGAGGCCGAGGTGGATGGATTATTTAAGGTGAGGGGTTCAAGACCAGCCTGGCCAACATGATAAAACCCCATCTCTACTAAAAATACAAAAATTAGCCAGGCGTGGTGGCACACACCTGTAATCCCAGCTACTCGGGAGGCCGAGGGAAAAGAATTGCTTGAACCCGAGAGGCAGAGGTTGCAGTGAGCTGAGAGTGAGCCACTGCACTCCAACCTAGGTGACAGAGCAAAACTCTGTCTCAAAAAAAAACAAAAGCAAACTCCTGTGTTCCTCCCCACCCCTCTCAGAGGTTTCCTGACTTCGTAAAGTAGAAGTCGTCTACTCAAATAAGGTTTTAGGGAAAAAAAGGTCGACTCCATCCCTCCATTTGCGGATGTCAGAGCCTTGGCATCAGCCTGGGCTCCACTCTCTCTCATGCCCACATTCGTCAGCTCCACTTCCGTAGGCAGATGCCAGCCACCTCTCCCACAGCCCTCACCCTGGCGCGAGCCACCCTGGTCTCTCCCAGACACTTTTGGTGGTGTTCTTTCTGGTCCTTCTTGCCCCTGCCCTTGCTTCTCTGTGGCCTGTTCTCAATGTGGTAGTGAGAGCAATCACATCACCTCTCTGCTTAAACCCTCAGGTCACTCTAGGTTAAAGCCTCAGTCCTTACGGAAGCCCATGAGGCCGGGTGTGACCTGGCTCCCTGTTGACTTCTCTGACCTCATGTCACTGTTGCCCTCTCTGCCCCAGCCATGCAGACCTCTGGGGTTTCACGCGCATGCTAGGGCGGCATCCAGCCTCAGGGCCTTTGTACCGCCTGTGCCTCTCGCTGGAACACTTCTCTGATCACCACATGGCTCGCTGCCTTTCCTCCTACAGGCCTTTGGTCACATGTCGCCTTGTCAGTGAGGCCTCGTTATCTAAGATTGCACACCCCCTCCCCTGGCTTGGAGCACATTCCCCCGCTTTGCCTGCTTAACCACCGTCTGCCATGCACTGTGTGTTATCTGTTCACTGCCGTGTCCTCAGCATCTGGGCCAGCATCTGGTGCACAGTAGCCGCTGAGTGAGCAGGAACCGAGTGCGGGCACGAATGCATCGTACGCTATAGTGGCTGCAATAGCGAGCATCGAATGGTCGCCAGCTCTGCGTCAGACCCTGCTCAGCACCTTGGGTGGTTTTGCATCTCTTGCTCACAAAAGCCTGATGAAGTCCTCACTTCACAGATGAGGAAACTGAGGCCCAGAGATACCTTGACTTGCTCAGAGCCCAAAGAGCCTGGGTTTTGGGGTTTTTTGTTTTGTTTTGTTTTTTGAGATGGAGTCTTGCTCTGTCCCCAGGCTGGAGTGCAGCAGAGCGATCTTGGCTCACTGCAACCTCCACCTCCCAGGTTCAAGCATTTCTCCTGTCTCAGCCCCCCAAGTAGCTGAGACTACAGGTGCCCGCCACCATGCCCAGCTAATTTTTGCATTTTTAATAGAGATAGGGTTTTGCCATGTTGGCCAGGCTGGTCTCGAACTCCTGGCCTCAAGTGATCCACCCTCCCTGGTCTCCCAAAGTGCTAGGATTACAGGCCTGAGCCACCATGCCCAGCCAAGCCTGGGTTCTTAAACGCTAGGCTACTCCACCTCCCCTAATCTTGACAGCAGCTCACGTTTCTTGAGCAGGGACCATGCCAGGCACTGTGCCAGGTGACATGTTTTACCCACATCCTCACTGTGCCACTCTGTCCCACACCCACCCCCGTGCCTGTGGTTGGCGGAGTCCTTTTAGAGCACATTTCCACAGCCATACCCCCACCCCCACCCCCAGTCTCAATGCCCCAGAGCCTGCTGGGGAACCAGTGGGCCAGGGAATGGTGACATAAGCCATCTCCCATGGAGGGGCAGGCCCGTTTTGAATGACTCATGACAGTGAGTCTCTCTCTTTGTGAAGCACCCACAGGGTACAGATTCTACTCTCCCTGCAGGCTGACTCAACTGCCCCAGACATCCTGAACTAACGGTATCCCATCACTGGTTAATTGAATGAGTGTTATTATGCGCCTGGCCTTGGGCTGGCCAGTGCTGGGACATAGCGATGACCATAACAGACCCAGGCCTACTTTTATGGGGCTCCTCTCTGGGACAGATATTAAACACGCAATTCGGCCGAGCGCGGTGGCGCATGCCTGTAATCCCAGCACTTTGGAAGGCGGAGGCGGTTGGATCACGAGGTCAAGAGATCGAGACCATCCTGGCCAACATGGTGAAACCCCATCTCTACTAAAAATATGAAAAAATTAGCCAGGTGTGGTGGCGGGCGCCTGTAGTCCCAGCTACTCAGGAGGCTGAGGCAGGAGAATGGCACGAACCCAGGAGGCAGAGGTTGCAGTGAGCCGAGATTGCACCACTGCACTCCAGCACTCCAGCCTGGCGACAGAGTGAGACTCCGTCTCAAAAAAAAAAAAAAAAACCACGCAATTCAAGTGCCAAGAGCTTAAAAGGGGGGTGTGAGGATGCCAGGAGAACCTCTCAGACGGTGCCAAATCAGACAAGGAGAAGGTCTGAAATCCACAGGTTGGATACAGTCCCAGATGTATTTAGTTAGTTAACAAAGTTTAACATTTAGAGCAAGCTTGTCCAACCTGCAGCCCAAGATGGCTTTGAATGGCACCCAACACAGATTCATAAAGTTTCTGAAAACATTATGAGTTTTTTTGTGATTTTTTTTTTAAAGCTTATCAGCTATCATTAGTGTTAGTGTATTTCATGTGAGGCCCAAGACAATTCTTTTTTTTTTTCTTTAAGGCAGACTCTCGCTCTGTTGCCTGGGCTGGAGTACTGTGGTGCAATCTCAACTCACTGCAACCTCTGCCTCCCCGGTTCAAGCGATTCTCCTGCCTCAGCCTCCCAAGAAGCTGGGATTACAGATGTGCACCACCATGCCCAGCTAATTTTGTATTTTTTTAGTAGGGACGGGGTTTCACCATGTTGCCCAGGCTGGTCTTGAACTCCTGACCTCAGGTGATCTGCCCACCTCAGCCTCCCAAAGTGCTGGAACTGCAGGCATGAGCCACTGTTCCCAGCCCAATTTTACTTTTTAATTATAGAAAATTGCAAGCATACACTAAAGCAAAGGGAATCATATAAGAACCCCAGTCTTGGCCAGCTGCAGTGGCTCACACCTGTAATGCCAGCACTTTGGGAGGCCAAGGCAGTTGGATCACCAGAGGTCAGGAGTTCGAGACCAGCCTGACCAACATGGAGAAACCCTGTCTCTACTAAAAATACAAAATTTGCTGGGTGTGGTGGCATATGCCTGTAACCCCAGCTCCTCGGGAGGCTGAGGCAGGAGAATTGCTTGAACCCAGGAAGCGGAGGTTGCAGTGAGCCAAGATTGTGCCATTGCACTCCAGCCTGGGCAACAAGAGTGAAACTCCGTCTCAAAAAAAAAAAAAAAGAGAGAACCCAGTCTTCATTACCATCTCCAATAGTTACTGACCCATGGCTGATCTTGTTTCTTTCTTCCCTCCCTCTCTTTCCCAATTATTTTGAAGCAAATCCTAGACATCCTATCATTTCATCCATAAACTTTTCAATATTTATTTCTAAAAGATACAACTCTTAAAACATAACATAGCCATCATACATAAAATAAAAAATTAACGATAATTCCTTATTGTCAAATAAACACATTGTCACCCATGAATGGGCTATAAAATCAATCACAGAGATGTAAATTTTTTTATTTTTAATTTTAACTTTAATTTTTAAAGACAAGGTCTTGGTGTCATCCCGGCTGGAGTGCAGTGGCACAATCATCGCTCACTACAGTGTCACTCTCCTGGGCTCAAGCCTGCCTCCAACCTCAGCCTCCCAAGTAGCTGGGACTGCAAGCCTATGCCACCATGCTCAGCTAATTTTTTTTATTTAATTTTTAGTAGAGATGAAGTCTTGCTATATTGCCCAGGCTCATCTTGCACTCCTGGGCTCAAGCAGTCCTCCTGCCTTGGCCTCCGAAAAGTGCTGAGATTACAGGCGTGAGGCACTGCACTCAGCCTGAGTTGCAACAATGTTAAAGGTTAGATGTCTTAGTCCACTTAGCCTGAATATAACAGCATAGCTTAGATGGAGTAGCTTATAAGCAAGAGCAATTTATTTCGTCGCAGTTCCGGAGGCCAGGAAGTCCAAGATAAAGGCACCTGCAGGTTCTGTATCTGGTGAGGGCCCCTTTCAACTTCACGAATGGCACCTTCTTGCTGTCATGGTGGAAGAGGTGAACAAGTTCCTTGGGCCTCTTTTTTTTTTTGAGACAGTCTCGCTCTGTCGCCCAGGCTGGAGTGCAGTAGCATGATCTCGGCTCACTGCAACCTCTGCCTCCTGAGTTCAAGCGATTCTCCTGTGTCAGCCCCCCAAGCAGCTGGAATTACAGGCGTACACTACCACGTCAGGCCTCTTTTATATGGGCACTGATCCCCTTCATGAGGGTTCTGCCATAGTAATAGGATGGGAAAGAATAAAAAGTGTCACAGTGCACCTCAGTGAGTAAAGATAAGACTATTTTATGAAGCATTGTTTTGGTCATACATGTTTCCCCCACTTTCCAAATTCTCGCCGTCCAAATCAGGAACCAGACAGATTCAGTGACATTTTCAGGTAAGTACTTTACCATCCAAATGCTTATTTCTTACTATCCACACTCAAGAATCTGATGGATTTCAGCCGGGCGCGGTGGCTCACGCTTGTAATCCCAGCACTTTGGGAGGCCGAGGCGGGCGGATCACGAGGTCAGGAGATCGAGACCATGGTGCAACCCCGTCTCTACTGAAAATACAAAAAAAATTAGCCGGGCGTGGTGGCGGGCGCCTGTAGTCCCAGCTACTCGGAGAGGCTGAGGCAGGAGAATGGCGTGAACCCGGGAGGCGGAGCTTGCAGTGAGCCGAGATCGCGCCACTGCACTCCAGCCTGGGCGACAGAGCGAGACTCCGTCTCAAAAAAAAAAAAAAAAAGAATCTGATGGATTTGAATTGCAAGGAGTATTTGTGTCTGTGGGCGTGTGTGTAAAACACGAATGTGTAGAGTAGTTTGTGACATAAAATTATTCCTTTTCTTGGCTGGGCGCAGTGGCTCACGCCTGTAATCCCAGCACTTTGGGAGGCCGAGATGGGTGGATCACTTGAGGTCAGGAGTTCGAGACCAGCCTGGCCAACACAGGAAAACCCCATCTCTACTAAAAATACCAAAATTAGCTGGGTGTGGTGGCAAATGCCTATAATCCCACCTACTCGGGAGGCTGAGACAGGAGAATTGCTTGAACCTGGGAGGCGGAGGTGGCAGTGAGCTGAGATCGGGCCACTGCACTCCAGCCTGGGTGACAGCGAGACTCCGTCTCAAAAAAAAAAAAAAAAAAATTATTCCTTTCTTCCAGTGGTGGTGAGAAAAGTATGAAAGCCGGCATTCTGATAGGTATGTTACATAGCACCATTTCTAGCCAGGGGATGACTCCTCACAGGAAATGTAAGCCATTCCCTGTTACTTTTCCATAACCCAGTTTTAGGAAAGGGCAGGCATTCTTGACAACTTGCTTAATAGCCACAGCTGGTTACGTTCATCTTGTTTTTATCCCAAGAAGAGGAGGGGATCACCTAATAGCATGCTGGGGGGAGGGAGCAGGGTTCTATTCAGTGGGTCCTCGGATCTTATGGTAACATATTATCCAGGGGAATATCTCACCCAGTGAAGCAGGGAGTCCTGGAGGCCAGGCCCTGCATGGTATGGTCAGCTCCATGTTGGGGGAAGGTCTGAGGAGGAGATGGGGAAAGGGTTTCTTCCTCCAAGAATGGTGTCATGAGGCCGGGCGTGGTGGCTCATGCCTGTAATCCCAGCACTTTGGGAGGCCGAGGTGGGCAGATCACGAGGTCAGGAGTTCGAGACCAGCCTGACAAATATGGTGAAACTCCATCTCTACTAAAAATACAAAAAACTAGCCGGGCATGGTGACGCATGCCTGTAATCCCTGATAGTCGGGAGGCTGAGGCAGGATACTCTCTTGAACCCGGGAGGCGGAGGTTGCAGTGAGCCGAGATCACGCTACTGCACTCCAGTCTGGGCGACAGAACGAGACTCTGTCTCAGAAAAAAAAGAATGGTGTCATGAAGTAAAAGAATATAATGTGAGTTCCCAACCTAGAAAAGGTCCCAGTACTTCTGGTCTGCTGCTTCCTTGCGTATTTTGGTTAGAGTCATTGTGTCAGTCAGGATACAGTAATAGTGGCTTAAAGCAGGTTTGGCCGGGTGTGGTGGCTCTCGCCTGTAATTCCAGCACTTTGGGAGGCGGGTGGATCACCTGAGGTCAGGAGTTCGAGACCAGCCTGGCCAATATGGCAAAACCCCGTCTCTACTAAAAATACAAAAATTAGCCAGGCGTGGTAGCACACGCTTGTAATCCCCAGCTACTCAGGAGGCTGAGGCAGGAGAATCGCTTGAACCCAGGAGGCAGACATTGCTGTGAGCTGAGATCATGCCACTGCACTTCAGCCTGGGCGACAGAGCAAGTCTCCGTCTCAAAAATAAATAAATAATAAAATGATAAAATAAATACCACAGCCCAGAGGACATGCCAGGGCCACTCGAAACTCATTGGCCAAAACAAGTTCCAGGGCCCCACCCAACCACAAGGGAGCCAAGAAGTGCAATCCCACTGACCCCAGGAAGGAGGGAGGTCGGGGCCTTTGGAGCCATAGCTCATGACTGCCATGGTCTCTGCAAGGTTGGAAGCCACAGGGTCGCATATCCACATTACTCCTCCAGAAATCAGGAAGCCGGGCTGGGACCGGGTGCGTGTTCCCCCTGCGGGTCCCCTGCCATCGCCTGGGAAGGTATTAATAGATGGGAATAGGCAGGTTTTTGGCTTCAAAGCGGGGAACGTGACCAGGGGTCTTCCAGAGGAGCTGACCCAAGCAGCTTCTGAGGCTCGATCCTGCCTGTGGCCTGCAGGTGATGACCAATGGCTGGGAGACGGTGGACATGACTCTGCGGCGGAACGGGCTCGGGCAGCTGGGCTTCCATGTGAAGTACGACGGCACGGTGGCCGAGGTCGAGGACTACGGATTTGCCTGGCAGGCCGGCCTCCGGCAGGGCAGCCGACTGGTGGAGATCTGCAAGGTGGCTGTGGTCACATTGACCCACGACCAGATGATCGACCTGCTGCGCACCTCTGTCACTGTGAAGGTGGTCATCATCCCGCCTTTCGAGGACGGCACGCCCCGGAGGTAAGGGCCTCCGCCTTTCAGCCGGGTGGTGGGTGGCAGCTCCCAGATCGCTGGTATGAGACCTCCCTGGCACTGTCACTTGAGGTCCCAATAGAGGGGGGATAGGCAGGCTCTTCTAGGCAGGAATAGTGGCAACGGTGACAGGAGGGGGAGGGCACATCTACAGAGCGCAGAGCGCTTACTGTATGTCAGTTACTGGTTTAGCCCTTCCTATATGCATGATCGCATTTAATCTCCACAGTTGCCCTGTGAGGGGAGAGCCTCATTTTTCCCGTTTTCTACATGAAGCATACGATGTTAATAGTCGCTTGCCTGTGGGCCCCCCACACTTCATTCATTTGTTCAGAATGTGTTTATTGAGCCCCTACAGTGTGCAAGCTCTGTTCAAAGTGACGACAACAAAGTGCCTGCTCCCTTGCGGTTTGTGTTCCACAGGGAAAGACAGACCGTGAAGAAATAGGTGTGTCTTGCAGGATCAGGTAGTGCTAAGTCTCAGAAGGAAATTGAAGCAGAGTAACGAAGGGGCTGCAGCACGGTGGGAGAGCTGCTTACAAGGCAGGCAAAGAAGACTCTGGGAGGCTCCACAGGGAGGCAGCCATGTGGTTTTCTGGCCAGCAGGCTCCAGACAGGAGCTGGCCAGGGCACAGCCTCCCCAGTGTACATGGGTGGTGCGTTCCTGGAGTATGGGGAGGCCCGTGTGGCTGCAGCAGAGTGAGCAGGAGTGAGAGCTGAGAGCAAAGGACGGAGAGGTGACCAGGCAGGCGGCATGGGCTTCATGGGCCATGAGAGAAGCTTGGGTTTTATTCCATGCTCAGTGGGAAGCTGGTAGGTGACTTATTTATTTTGTTTTTTTTCTTTTGTTGTTTTTGTTTTTTTGTTTTTTTAGATGGAGTCTCGCTCTGTCACCCAGGCTGAAGTGCAGTGGCGTGATCTCAACTCACTGCAACCTCCATCTCCTGGGTTCAAGCGATTCTCCTACCTCAGCCTCCTGAGTAGCTGGGACTACAGGTGCGTGCCACCACACCCAGCTAATTTTTGTATTTTTAGTAGAGACGGGGTTTCACTATGTGGCCCAGACAGGTCTTGAATTCCTGACCTCAGTTGATCTACCCGCCTCAGCCTCCCAAAGGGCTGAGCCTCCCTAGGCTGTTTCATTTTTTAATGGAACATCTCAAACATAAAGTGTATTACAAGTATCAAAACATATCATATACCCCATAAATATATACGCCTACTATGTACCCACCAAAGTTAAAAAGAAATAAAAGGAAATATCCGACTGGGGGGAACAAAAGTATACTGAGCCCTCTGGGCACTTACCAACATGCGACCAGCTTTTTGTTTTTTGTTTTATTATCTCCATATCCTCTTTCTGCCTTGCCTGTCACCTTAGATTATCTAAAACAATTCCAGATCCTGGAATGTGCTTCTATACAATAAAGACCTTTTTTAAAAATTACACCTAACAAATTTAGCAGTAATTTCATGTATTTCTTGTTTTTGTTTGTTTGATTTTTATTTTTTATTTTTTTTGAGGTGGAATCTCACTCTGTTGCCCAGGCTGGAGTGCAGTAGCACCATCTCGGCTCACTGCAACCTCCACCTCCCAGTTCAAGCGATTCTCCTGCCTTAGCCTCAGCCTCCCGAGTAGCTGGAACTACAGACATGTGCCACCATGCCCAGTTAATTTTTGTATTTTTTGGTAGAAGACAGAGTTTCCCCATGTTGGCCAGGCTGGTCTCAAACTCCTGACCTCAAGTGATCCACCTGCCTTGGCCTCCCAAAGTGACAGGATTACAGGCTTGTGCCACCACACCTGGCCTTAACAGTATTTCTTTTTCTTTCCTTTTTTTTTTTGAGATGGAGTTTCGCTCTATTGCCAGGCTGGAGTGCATTGGCGCGATCTCGGCTCACTGCAACCTCTGCCTCCCAGGTTCAAGCGATTCTCCTGCCTCAGCCTCCCAGGTAGCTTGGACTACAGGCACATGCCACCACGCCCAGCTAATTTTTGTATTTTTAGTAGACACAGGGTTTCACCATGTTGTCCAGGACGGTCTCAATCTCTTGACCTCGTGATCCACGCACCTCAGCCTCCCAAAGTGCTGGAGTTAACAGGCATGAGCCACTGTGCCCAGCCAACAGCAATTTCTTAGTGTCAACTATCTAGACTGGGTTCACACCTATAATCGTAACACTTTGGGAGGCTGAGGTGGGAAGATCACTTGAGGCCAGGAGTTCAAGACCAGCCTGGCCAACACAGTGAGACCCCCATCTCTGCATCTCTGCCTAAAGGAGAAAAAAAAAATAATGCAGTTGTAGCCCCAGCTATTTTCAGGCTGAGGTGGGAAGATCACTTGAGCCCAGGAAGTTGAGGCTGCAGGGAGCCATGATTGTGCCACTGCATTCCAGACTGGGCAACGGAGGGAGACCTCATCTCTTTGTTTTTTTAAACAGTTGTTCATCAGAATTCTCCTATTGGCCGGGTGCGGTGGCTCACGCCTGTAACCTCAGCACTTTGGGAGGCCGAGGTGGGCAGATCACCAGGCAGGAGTTCAAGACCAGCCTGACCAATATGGAGAAACACTGTCTCTACTAAAAATACAAAATTAGCCGGGTGTGGTGGCGCATACCTGTAATCCCAGCTACTCGAGAGGCTGAGGCAGGAGAATTGCTTGAACCCAGGAGGCAGAGGTTGCGGTGAGCCGAGATCGTGCCATTGCACTCCAGTCTGGGCAACAAGAACGAAGCTACATCTCAAAAAAAAAAAAAAAAAATTCTCCTATTGCATTTGATTGATATATCTCTTGAGGCCCTTTTTTTTTTTTTTGCTTTGAGACAGAGTCTCGCTCTGTCACCCAGGCTGGAGTGCAGTGGCGCAATCTTGGCTCACTGCAACCTCCGCCTCCTGGGTTCCAGCGATTCTCCTGTGTCAGCCTCCTGAGTAGCTGGGATTACAGGTGTGTAGCACCACACCTGGCTAAATTTTGTATTTTTAGTAGAGATGGGGTTTCACCATGTTGGCCAGGCTGGTCTTGAACTCCTGACCTCAGGTGATCCACCCACCTCAGCCACCCAAAGTGCTGGGATTACAGACGTGAGCCACCGCGCCTGGCCTTTTCCTTGCAGTTTATTTTGGAAAGAAAACAGGTTACCTGTCCTTAGAGCTTCCCCCTTCCTGTCTTTAGCTGGCGGCCTCCCCATGGTGTCCTTTAGCCTATTGCTCCACCACTGGTATTTTCTGTAAACTAGGGTCAAAGATGGAAGCTTGCTCCGGCCCCAGTGGGATGTGTTTCGGCCGCAGCACTCCTAGGTATGCATCTGTGAAAAGGCACGGCGTGCCTGGTGTCCCCCTGCAAGTGACACTAAGGGCAAGCAGAGACTTCAGACAGCGGCACCTGGCCGTCACTACACGTCCCCATCAATCCTGTTTCACAGCCCAGCAGCCACTGCTAGGCGCTGCCTAGATCCGTCATTTCATGATGGTTTGCAGACGAGTGCCATCTTCATTCTGTCGTTCCTTCTTCATATATTGGCTGGAATGCTTCTAAAAAGAGCTTTCTTTCAGTAACCGTTTAGTTACCCTGAGGTATAATTTGTACAGAGAAGACAAGATAAATACAGTTTTCAGAATAATGAGTTGGTCCCTAGCAACCTCCAGAAGTGACCAATGAGAGAGACGCGCCATGTTCTTAGCTCTGGAAACAGTGCACAGAGGACAGCCGAGGGCTTGGCCTCATGGAGTGAGGCCCCAATGGGTCAGGGGAGACAAACAGTAAAGAAGTAAATGAATGAGATGATTTCAGATCACAGAGTGGGGAGGCAGGAGAGCACAGCAGGAGAGGCAGGCTGTCTAGGTTTGAATCCCAGCTCTTCCGCTTGTTACCTTTGACCCTAGGGAAGTGGCCTCACCACCCTGTGCCCGGCTTCCTCATTTGTAAAACAAGGACAATAACGTCCTTTCCACAAGAGCGTTTGTGAAGTTGAAGGAGATCCAACTTGTAAAGCACGTAGGACAGGCCAGACCCAGTGAATGACTTGTGACTGTGAGTGCTGGTGGCTCTCAGCACTTTTGGAGGCCGAGGCCAGAGGATCACCTGAGCCTAGCAGTTCAAGACCAGCCTAGGCAACATAGCAAGACCTCGCCACTACAACAAAATTTTTTTTTTTGAGACTGAGTTTCACTCTTGTTGCCCAGACTGCAGTGCAGTGGCATGATCTTAGCTCACTGCAAGCTCCGCCTCCTGTGTTCAAGCGATTCTTCTGCCTCATCCTCCCAAGTAGCTGGGACTACAGACATGCACCACCACACCCAGCTAATTTTTGTATTTTTAGCAGAGACAGGGTTTCACCGTGTTGGCCAGGCTGGTCTCAAACTCCTGACCTCATGTGATCCGCCCGCCTCGACCTCCCAAAGTGCTGGGATTACAGGCATGAGCCACTGCACCCAGCCCAAATTTTTAAAAATCAGCTAGGTGTGATGGCACATGCATGTAGTCTCAGCTACTCAGGGTGAGATAGGAGGTTGAGACTGCAGTGAGCTGTGATCACACCACTGCACTCAAGCTTTCAAAAAAAAAAAAAAAAAAAAAAAAAAAAAAAAAGCCAGGCTCGGTGGCTCATGCCTGTAATCCCAGTACTTTCGGAGGCCAAGGCAGGTGGATCATGAGGTCAGGAGTTTGAGACCAGCCTGGCCAATATGGTGAAACCCCGTCTCTACTAAAAATACAAAAATTAGCCGGGCTTGGTAACGTGCACATGTAGTTCCAGCTACTCAGAAGGCTGAGGCAGAAGAATCACTTGAACCCAGGAGGCAGAGGTTGCAGTGAGCCGATCGCACCACTGCACTCCAGCCTGGATGACAGAGCTAGACTCCGGTTCAGGAAAAAAAAAAACACGTGGGACAGTACTTGGCCTATAGGAGGCGCTCGAGAGACACTGGCGCAAAGATACTGGATGTGAGGACTGTAAAGGGCACATAACCCACATTGGACAGGGTGGTCCGGGAAGGCCCGAAGGTGAGGGCAAAGGCCCTCGGCTTGGACACAGACCAGAAAGAGGACCTGCGTGGCTGCAGCAGATTCATCTAAGAGGAGGGCACAAGATGAGGTGACGATGAGTGCCACATTCACATATGACCTTGCTGGGCTCACACCAGGGCTGGTGTGATCTCTGCTTTATAGACGAGAAAACCGAGGCCCAGGACGGACAAGTCACTTTGCAGAGTTGCACAGCTGGTAAGCAGCAAAGCAAAATGCAAATCCAGGTCGGCCTGTCTCCATTATACTCTACAGCCTCTGAAAGCCATCACAAGCTATTAATACACAGGCATGCGAGTGATGTCCCCACCCTCACCTTCCTGAGTCGTGCTTGCTCTCTCTCCACTTGGTGGGGGACAGTTCTGGGCAGCCCTAAACCCTGAACCTGAGGGTGTGGCCACCCCTACCCACATCCTGGATGGCTCAGCCTCAGGACTCCAGTCATGCCCCGGGTGTCTCCCGTTCCCAGCCCTCTTCTCCTGCCGCCTTCCTACTCTGCCCGGAGCCACAGCCCAGCCACACCTGCTTAGATCTCTGCAGGGGCAAGTCAAGGCCAGATAACCCCACAGGCAAGTGCCTTGGTGGCTATGCTCCTCGGGGAAGGACATGCACCCTTCTCCACACACTCCCACGGGTGCACACGATAAGCCAGCCTGCCCGTCGCATGACTCTCACCCCAAACATGCAGGTAGGGACAAACTGAAAGGCAAAGAAAAGTCTGCAGTTCTCTAGCTTTGGGGAGACAGGGCCAGGAAGAGTGCAACCAGACAGACGAGTTCTTCTCCCTGCCCTTTTCAGGATGAAGACATTCCCTCTTGCTCCCTTTATAAGGCAGCTGCTGGAAACAGGATCTCCCATTTGCAGGGGTGGGCGTGGGTCAGGACTTGGGTGGTTTTTGTTGTTCTTCAAATGCAGAGGTGTGTAGCTGACCTCATTTGCAGAGCTGATGACCCCGGCTCTGGGCTCTCCCCAGCCTGTTGATGCAACCCTGGCTCAAATTTCTGTTGTAGTGAGCTCTGAGGGGAGCAGTGAGGACGGGACAGAAGTGCCCTGGCTGCCACCGCCAGGCCGCATGGCTTGCACACCGACCCCATGCTCTCAGACACCGAGGAGAATGCACGGCGTCTTCCTCCTACCCCCAGGCCAGAGGCTGGAGTTTTGTTTGGGTTTTTTGTTTGTTTGTTTTTGCTTTGTTTTGTTTTTCTTCTTTTTTCAGGCGAAGTTTCACTCTCCTTGCCCAGGCTAGAGTGCAGTGGTGTGAGATCGCGCCACTGCATTCCAGCCTGGGCGACAGAGCAAGATTCTGTCTCAAAAAAAAAAAAAAAAAAAAAAAAAAAAAGCATAAGAAAGTGGGAGCAGTGGTTGCTTCTGGTAGTTGAAACTGGAGGATGGGATTGGGAGACAGGGATGCATGTTATGTCTTTTTAATCCTTAAAAACAATTCAAGGGCCAGACGCAGTGACTCATACCTGTAATCCCAGCACTTTGGGAGGCCGAGACAGGCAGATTACCTGAGGTCAGGAGTTCGAGACCAGCCTAGACAACATGGTGAAACCCCGTGTCTACTAAAAATACAAAATGTAGCCGGGTGTGGTGGCGGGCGCCTGTAATCCCAGCTACTCAGGAGGCTGAGGCAGGAGAATCACTTGAACCCGGGAGGTGGAAATTGCAGTGAGCTGAGACTGCGCCACTACACACCAACAAGGGTAACAGAGCAAGACTCCGTTTCAAAAAAAAATTATTTTTAATCAATAAATGAAGCAGGCCTTCTCAAATGTTATTGTGTATCAGCATCATCACAGGCAGCTCAGTCAAATGCAGATCCTTGGGCCCTGCCTCGGGCGATTCTGATGCGTGTAATCTGGGATGGGGCCCAGGAATCCTCATTATTTGCTGAGCTCTTGATGATCTAGATGATGATCATTTTCAGATCACTGGGGAAGGCAAGATCCAGGAGGAGCTGGGGTAGAATCTTTTCCAGAGCCCCAAGGTGGTTTGGTTAGATTTCAGAAAGTGGAAATGAGGCTTTTGCTTCGGTTTGTGGGAAAAGCAGGTAAACTGTCCTTAGAATCACCGGAGGGGGCAACTGCATCAGCTCTGATTTGTTAAGCACTTGTCATATGCAGACTCTGCTGACCCTCAGAGAATGCTCACAGCCAGCCCCATCTTACAGATTAGGAAACTGAGGCTCTGAGAAGAGAATTCCTCACCCACACCCATGTAGGTGATAACGGGGCTAGAATCTGAATCAGCCATCTGGCCCCGCAGCCCTGGCTCTGTACCGCTCCATGCTGCATGCTGCCTTCATTTTTATTGTTGTTGTTGTTGTTTTTGAGATGGAGTCTCGCTCTGTTGCCCAGGCTGGAGTGCAGTGGCATGATCTCAGCTCACTGCAACCTCCGCTTCCCAGGTTCAAGCAATCCTCCTGCCTCAGCCCCCCTAGTAGCTGGGATTATAGGCACGTGCCACCATGCCTGGCTAATTTTTGTATTTTTAGTAGAGATGAGGTTTCACCATGTTGGCCAGGCTGGTCTTGAACTCCTGACCTCAGGTGATCCACCCACCTCGGCCTCCCGAAGTGCTGGGATTACAGACGTGAGCCACTGCGCCCAGCCCATATTTTTTTTTTTTAAGAGACGGGATCTAGAACTCCTGGGTTCAAGTGATCCTCTCGTCTCTTCCTCCCAAGTGCTGGGATTATAGGTGTGAGCCACTGTGCCCAGCCCATGCTGCCTTCAAAGTGATTGAATAATATTTTCCTCTTTATATTTTAATTATTATTATTAATTAGTTATTATTTTTTTGGAGACAGGATCTTGCTGTGTTGTCCAGGCTGGCCTTGAACTCCTGGGATCAAGTGATCCTCCCATCTCAGACTGAGTTGTGTTTTTCTCTTTGAGGTCGTACCCAGGGGCTCTTAGCCCAAGATGAAGCCATCAGTACCTAAGGGAAAAGGCCAGGCACGGTGGTTCATGTCTGTAATCCCAACACTTTGGGAGGCCGAGGCAGATGCATCACTTGAGGTCAGGAGTTTGAGACCAGCCTGGCCAACATGGTGAAACCCCATCTCTACTAAAAACACAAAAATTAGCCAGGCGTGGTGGCAGGCACCTGTAGTCTCAGCTACTCAGGAGGCTGAGGCATGAGAATTGCTTGAACCCGATAGGCGAAGGTTGCAGTGAGCCAGGATCACGCCACTGCACTCCAGCCTGGGCAACAGAGTCAGACTCCATCTCAAATAAAAAAAAAAAGTAACTAAAGGAAAAGTCAAGGACATAAGAAATCTACCCACTGGCTCCCAAACCACTGTATGGTGGGGCCATTGTCCATGGTGGTTAAAGTTGTGGGCTTTGGAGTCAACGTTCTAAATATTTAAATCCAGCTTCTGCTTCTTACTGGCTGTTTGACCTTGGATGGGTTATTTAACTTCTCTGTGCCTCAGTCTACTTGTCTTTAAAAGGCGATGTACTGATCAGGACTCTGTACCAGCAACAGAACAGACTGAAACATGGCGCAGCAAAAGAGTCTTCACTGGCTCACATACCCGACAAGACTAGGAGATGGGACAGCATTTAGTCACGGCCATATCCAGGGACTCAGACACCCTCACCAGGAGTCTCTGTCCCTTGTTTACCTTTCCATGTTTGCTGTCATTCTCAGTCAGTCTCCTGCCTCCGCCTCCCCGAGCTCTGAACTTAGGTCCCCTCAACCCAGCATCCCCCGTGGAAATAGATCTTTTTCCCTAATGGCTTTCAAAACAGTTCCAGAATAGGACGCAGTGCCTCATGCCTCTAATCCTAGCACTTTGGGAGGCCAAGGTGGGCAGATCACCTGAGGTCAGGAGTTCGAGACCGGCCTGGCCGATGCAATGAAACCCCCATCTCTACTAAAAATACAAAAGTTAGCCAGGCATGGTGGCACATGCCTGTAATCCCAGCTACTCGGGAGGCTGAGGCAGGAGAATCACTTGAACCTGGGAAGCAGAGGTTGCAGTGAGCCGAGATCGCACCACTGCACTCCAGCCTGGGTGACAAAGCGAGACTCTATCTCAAAAAAAAAAAAAAAAAAAAGAAAAGAAAAGAAAAAAGAACTGAGTGTGGTGGCTCACGCCTGTAATCCCGACACTTTGGAGGCCAAGGAGGATGGATTACTTGAGGTCAGGCATTCGAGACCAGCCTGGGCAATATGGTGAAATGCCATCTCTACTAAAAATACAAAAATTAGCTGGGTGTGGTGGCGCACACCTGTAGTCCTGTGCTAGTCATTGTGTCAGGGTAGGGGCTTGGAGAAAGCTTCTAATTGGTCAGGCCTGGGTCACATGCTCATACCTGGAGCCAAGAAGTGGGATCAGCCCCACCCAGAGCCCATATTAACAAAGACCTGTTATCAGGAGAGTGGGTGTGGGGAGAGACACCAGGCAGACAGGAATGGCAGGTGTGCACTGCCTGGAGACAGTGATGGTACCTGTCCCCACCTCTGCCCGGGCGTGGCATGTCTACAAGCTCTGATAGACATTAATATTGTTATTGTTCCTCACCTGGTGCTTGGTGAGACATTGGCAGCTGCCAATCCAAAGGGACAGCCAGAAGACACTGCCAATGTCAGTTCCAGCCATGGCGCTACCGAGGGGTGCGGTGTGTCAGGCCCTGGGTGCCAGAGCGCATCCACCTCTGTCTTAGTCTGTTTTGTGCTGCTACAACAGAATACATGAGATCAGATAACGGATAAAGAACAGAAATACATTTCTCACAGTTGTGGGAGCTGCAGGTTCAAGATCCAGGCACCGGCAGGATAGGGCCTGGTCTTTCTGCTTCCGTGATGGTGCCTTGAGTGCTGTGACCTCTGGAGGACAGGAACGCCACGTCCAAATACGGCAGAAGAGCAGAAGAGAGAGAGTCCACTCCTGCAAGCCCTTTCTATAGCGGCATTCATCCATTCATGAGGGCTCTGCCCTAAGCTCCTCCCACTAGGCCCCACCTCCCAACAGTGGCATTGGGGATTTAGTTTCCAACACATGACTTTTGGGGGAACACATATCCAGACCACAGCAGCCTCTGAACCACCTTATCCACCAGATCTTTTGCTGGGTGGCCATGAACCGGGTGGCTCCAGGGAACTCAGAATGTTCAGCTCGATAGGGGCATGGGAGCTTCCAGGCTGAAGGCTCTTCTGAGCTCAGCTCTCACAGCTGCCAGGAGGTGGATTTCATGAGCACGGCTCGGGGACCCCTCCCATGCGGTGCTGCAGTGGCAGTGGAGAATGCCAGCCCAGCCGGCAGATCTCCCCACCTCAAGCCAGGAGCACCGTGGTGCATGTGCCAGCCTGGTCTAGGGGGAGTCACAGGTCTCTCTGCATCTATTTCAAGGTTGTGGATTTCATGGCTTTTTTTTTTTTTTAACCACCCTGCAAAGTAGGTCACCTGCTCCTCTTCCAGCTGCCTTTAAGTTTCTTTGGAACAAGGCAGTTACTGTCCTTTGATTCTGAGGACATCTGCCTTTCTGGCCCTGAGTACCGCTAAGGGCGGCCAGGCAGGTCCGTCGAGGACACTGGCAGCCGTGTGGCCTGGGTCAGGTAGAAGCGAGGGGAGGGAACAGAGAATTCGAGTGGGAGGAGGGAAGAGGAGATGAGGTGGAAAGGGCCAGGCAGTCGGAGTCCCTGTGTTGGGTCCTGTGCTGGTTGAAGACTCTGTGCTGGTAAGTTTCAGGCCATTTTAAGGAGTATTCACTCAACTTTTAAAATAGGCCATCCCCAGCCGGGCGCAGCGGCTCACTCCTATAATCCCAGCATTTTGGGAGGCCGAGGCAGGTGGATCACCTGAGGTCAGGAGTTCGAGACCAGCCTGGCCAACATGGTGAAACCCTTTCTCTACTAAAAATACAAAACTTAGCTGGGCGTAGTGGCGCTTGCCTGTAGTCCCAGCTACTCAGGAGGCTGAGGCACGAGAATCGCTTGAACCCAGGAGGCAGAGGTTGCAGTGAGCCAACATCGTGCCACTGTACTCCAGCCTGGGCGACAGAGCAAGACTCTGTCTCAAAAAAAAAAAAAAAAAAAAATAGGCCATCCCAGTTTATATTGGGCCAGGAAATCCCAGCCTAGACAGCAGGCCCGCGTGTTGGTGGGCTGGGGCCTTTCTGAGTAATGCAGTTTTTCTCCCCAGGGGTTGGCCGGAGACCTATGACATGAATACCTCGGAGCCCAAGACGGAACAGGAAAGCGTCACTCCTGGGGGCCGGCCCCCCTACCGCAGCAATGCTCCCTGGCAGTGGAGCGGGCCCGCATCCCATAACTCTCTACCAGCCTCCAAGTGGGCCACTCCAACCACTCCCGGCCATGCCCAGTCCCTCAGCCGGCCCCCAAAACAGACCCCCATAGTCCCCTCCCGGGAGTCCCAGCCACTGCACAGCAAGAGGTAAGCACCTGCTTGGGGGACGCACATTTCCCAACCCCCACCAGCCCACACCCATCCTCTGCCCCTCCCTCTCTGCACTATTTTCTCCATCCTCTTCCTCGCCTCAGGCTTTTGACCTTCCTTCTTATCCTTATGTCTCCCTTGTTCCTCCCTCCCTCCTTCCCTTCAGCTTTCACCGTGGGCCTCTTGTTTGGGGACCCAGTACTGGGGAGCTCTGGGTTAGAAATCCACTATACTAAGTAGACGATTAAAGCTCTGCTTTTTTGGCTGGGCACGGTGGCTCACGCCTGTAATCTTAACATTTTGGGAGGTCAAGGCAGGAGCATTGCTTGAGGCCCGGAGTTAGAGGGCCTGGGCAACATAGCAGAACCCTGGCTCTATAAAAAACATTTATTAAAAATTAGCCAGGCGTGATGCACACCTGTGGTCCCAGCTGCCCAAGAGGCTGAGGTGGGAGGATGGCTTGAGCCCAGGAGTTGGAGGCTGTGATTGCACCACTGCACTCCAGACTGAGCAATACCTTATTTCTGAAAATAAAATAAAATTCTGTTATTTTTAAGGTGAAGGGACTGATAAGCACAAAATTCAGGACAGTGATTTCTTCCTGGAGGAGGCAGGGAAATGGGAAGTGGGGAAGCCCACGGGTAGATGTTAGCACCACCGTTCTAGTCCTGGGGTTGGGTGGTAGCTTCAGGGAGTTCGTTTTATGATGATGACAAATATAACTTACAGATACTCTTTTGAAGATACTATATGTTAAAAGATAAAAAGAAAATTTTCCAAAAATTGAAGGAATCCAACTTGCAGAGAGACATCTTGTCCCTGGGGGGCAGAGGCGAGTACGGTCTTGAGCAGCCTGCAGAAGCTGTGGGTGGGGGGCAGCCGCAGTGGATCCGGGAAGAGGAGGCCCAGGGGCATCCCAGCTTCTCTTGCCCTGTGCTCAGCCTCCTCCCCTTCATTCTGAGCAATGAATAGCAGAAGGGATGTGGCTGGGCCGGGGAAAGGTTGGTCGGTCGGTCTGTCCGTCCGTCCGTCCGTCCATCCTCCCAGGGCAGAGGTACCCTCCCACTCACCCTCTGCCTCCTTCCTCCCCTTTCTCCTTCCAGGCCTGTCAGCTTCCCAGAAACCCCTTACACAGTATCACCAGCAGGGGCCGACAGAGTCCCTCCCTACCGACAGCCTTCTGGGAGCTTCTCCACCCCCGGCTCGGCCACCTACGTGAGATACAAGCCATCCCCAGAAAGGTCAGCCTCTCTCCATTCTTTTCATGTTAAGGGATCTGATGAAAGCTGTGGCTCCTTCTTCCCCAGCAAATGTACACCCCCACAATTCTATTTGCCATTTTATGGTGTTTCTGGACCCCTGAAGGTCCTCAGAGGAGCCCCATGGGGTGGTTATGTCTCATGTTTTGGAGCGAAACTGGGCCAGGCTGGACAGGACCCATTGTTGGTTTTCCTTGCAGCAGAATTTTGATTGCTGTTCTCTTGACACCTGTCGAGCAAGAGCATCCACCATCCAGCACAGCCATGCATCTGACTCTCTCCAGCCCTAAACCCCTAGGACCAGGCTGCCAGCATTACCCAGTTTTCGAGATCTTTCAAGCTTCAGTTCTGCCCACTTGCGTCCATCTGCAACCTGGCAGCCTGAGAGATCTCCCCAAACCCTCCATGGCTCCCCAGTGCCCTCAGGATAAACTTGGCATTCAAGGCCCTTCAGGTTCTGGCTCTGGCTGAGCTTATTCCCCAGCTGCCTTCAGCCCTCATGCCCTCTGTTCTTCCTCTGCCCCCAGGTCCCTGTCTCAGGGGCAGCCACATCAATCCCAGTCCTTGGGCCTGAGCCATGGGCCTCATCCTGTGAATGTCCCCTTCCTCCTTCTCCCTGCAGTGGTCCTCCTCCTGAGCATCTCTGTCACTCACCCCCTCCTCCTTTCCCTGCTCTCTTGCCCAGGCCACCACAGTGGGCTTCCAGCCTTCATCTCACCTCCTCTGGTCTACCTTCCACTCAACAGCCAGAGGGATCTTTTTTTTTTTTTTTTTTTTTTTTGAGACCACTCTGTCGCCAGACTGGAGTGCAGTGGCGCAATCTCAGCTCACTGCAACCTCCGCCTTCCGGGTTCAAGTGATTCTCCTGCCTCAGCCTCCCAAGTAGCTGGGACTACAGGCTCCTGCCACCACCCCCAGCTAATTTTTGTATTTTTAGTAGAGGCGGATCTTCACCATGTTGGCTAGACTCGTCTCAAACTCCTGGCCTCAAGTGATCCGCCCGCCTCAGCTTCCCAAAGTGCTGGGATTACAAGTGTGAGCCCCGCACCCGGCCAGATCTTTCTATATGTGAACATGCCTGTCCCCTGCTCCAAACCTCCCACCACTCCCAGAGCCCTCAGGACACAGCTTGGGCCCCTCCCTGTGGCCACCAAGGCCCCTGCGAGTCTCGTGCAGTGCCACACTTCAGCCACACTGGCCACTCCCAGCTTCCTAGGGGGACTGTCTGTATTTCAGAGCCTTGATGGTGTTCCTTCCTTGGCCTGAATATGCTTCACACTCCTCGCCCACACTCCCCCCATCCTATCAACTCGAGCTTCTGTGACCCTCTCCAGAACCCTTCTCTGGAGCTCCCTCTTGAGGCAAGGCACTGCCCCCCAATTCCCTGTGTATTTCCTGACCGTGGCCTTGAGACTCTCCATCCTTATTAGCCAGCTAAGAGTGTGTGTGCTTGCACACGTGCATGTATGTGCACCTGTAAGAGAGCGAGAGAGAGACAGAGAGCGTAAGCGTGCTCTTCAAGACCTCCCATCACATAGTACAGAGTCCGACACATGGCTGATCTTTGGTATATATTGGGTGAAAAGATGGAGTGAGTGGGTTTGTTAAAATGAAACCACCTGCCTTAAGACCAGGGATCAGGCCACCAAACCAGTGGTTCTCAATCTTTAGCAGGCATTGGAATCACCCAGAGGAGGACTTGTTAAAATACAGATTACTGGTCCTGGGCCCCAAATTTCTGACCTGGTAGGTTCGGGGTGCTGCACCAGGGACCATTCTCTGAGAGTCGCCACAGTCATCCATTGTTAGATTCTAAGCCTCTTGTTCAATTGGAGAAACATGCCTACTCTTTCTTCTTCTAGTAGCCACCATTCAGCTTTCATTCAGCTTTCATTCAGCAAAGGGTCTCAAGAGCTTTCTGGCATGTCAGGAGGAGTATTTGAGATACTCAATTACGAGGGGGTTCTGTAGTCAGCCCTTGCTGACTGTGTTGGAGAGGATCGTAAAAACCACGTGCACTCTGATGAGCACTCTAATAGAGGAAGAGGGAACACAGCCCAGCCCTGGAGGTCTAGGCTGGCTGCCTGGAGGAGGTGACATCTGAACAGAACTTTGAGGGACTAACAGGAGTCTGCCACAGAGAGGAGAGAAAAAGTCATTCCAAACAGAGCAAAGGCCACAGACATGAACAAGCAGGATGCTGTGAAACACAGGAGAATCAGAGACGAATCGGGTGTGTGCGGGACATGGGGTGTGGGGGCACCCAGGTGACAGCAGGGGCTGAGGTTGGAAATGGCAGTCAGAGTGACTCACCAGTAACAAAGATGGTGGCAGTGGTGTTACCGAAAGTTCTTGGGAACTGTTGTTGTTGTTTTTTTCCCCTAAAGTTTTGGTATCGCCCCTTATTATTTTCTTTTAACTTTTTATTTTGTAATAATTATTGAGTCACAGGAAGTTGCCAAAAAAAAATACAGGTGGCCGGGCACAGTGGTTCACGCCTGTAATCCCTGCATTTTGGGAGGCTGAGACAGGTGGATCATCTGAGGTTAGGAGTTCGAGATCAGCCTGGCCAACATGATGAAACCCCCTCTCTACTAAAAATACAAAAAATTAGCTGGGTGTGGTGGCACGCGCCTGTAATCCCAGCTACTCAGGAGGCTGAAGCGAGAGAATCGTTTGAACCTGGTAGGTGCAGGCTGCAGTGAGCCAAGACTGTGGCACTGCACTCCAGCCTGGGCAACAAGAGCAAAAACTCCGTCTCAAAAAAAAAAAAAAAAAAAACATACAGGGAGGTCTTGCGAACCTGAACCCCTCACGCAGCCTCCCCTATTGTTAACATCTTGTATGGTTATAACGCAATATCAAAGCAAGAGGTTGACATGGGTACAGGCCTACAGCTTATTCAGAATTCACCAGTTATACATGCACTCATTTGTGTGTGTGTGTCTGTAGCTCTGTGCAATTTTATCACATGTGAAGTGTTGTGTAACCATCACGAGGTGCCTCATGCTACCCTTTTATAGCCACACCCATCTCTTCCCCCCATGCCTAACCCCTGGCAACCATTCACCATTCATCTGTTCTGAGGCTCTTTTTTTTTTTTTTTGGAGACAAAGTCTCACTCTGTCAGCCAGGCTGGAGTGCAATGGCACGATCATGTAGCTCACTGAAGCCTCACTCTCCTGGGCCCAAGCAGTCCTCCCATCTCAGCTTTGCAATTAGCTAGGACTGCAGGCATGCACCACCACACCCAGCCAATTTTTCTTTCACAGAGACAAGGTCTCGCTGTGTTGCCAAGACTGATCTTGAAGTCCTTGCCTCAAGCCATCCTCCCACCTGGACATCCCAAAGTGCTAGGATTACAGGCGTGAGCCACCACACCCAACCTGTCTTTTAATTATTCTTATTTCATGATGAGTGTTAGATAAAAGGAATCGTATGTACGTATGCTTCAGAGGTTGTCTTTTTCACTCAGCAGAATATCCTTAAGGTTCATCCGCGTTGTCGCGAGTCTCTAGTTCATTCATTATGCTGTTTATTCCGTGGTCTAGATATATCACAGTTTAACCACTCACCCATCAAAAGACATTTGGGGGAGTGCATATTCAGGGCACTTTGAATCTGTGATACTGGGTTGAAATAAAGTTTTTTAAAATATTAAAAATATATTTAAAAAAAATTTAAAAAGACATTTGGGTAGTTTCCGAGTTTTGGCTATTATAAATATTCATGCGGTGAACATGTACATTCAGGCATACAGGTTTCTGCATGAAAATACGTTTTCATTTCTCTGGGATAAATGCCCAGGAGTACAATTGCTTACCGTATGGTAAGTCCATTTTTAGTTTGAAAAGGAACTGCCAAACTGTTTTCCAGAGTGTCTGTATCATTTTACATTCCCACCAGCAGAGCGTGAGTGATCCGGGTCTCCACATCCTCACCATTTGGCGTTGTCACTGTTTTTCATTTGAGCTATTTTGATAGGTGTGCAGTGATATCTCACTGTGATTTTAATTTGCATGTTCCTAATGGCTAACGATATTGAACACCTTTTCATGTCTTATTTGCCAACCCTGTATCCTCTTCAGTGAAGTGCCTGTGCGTGTCTTTTGTGCATCTTCTAATTGGATGTGATGGTGTTCAGTGTCTGAGAGTTGTTTGGACGTTCTAAATACAAGTCCTTTGTCAGATATGCGATTTGCAAATATTTCCTCCCAGCCTTTAGCTTGTCTTTTTTACAGGGTCTTTCATAGAACAAAAGTTTTTTATTTTTTATTTTTATGTATTTATTTATTTATTTATTTTGAGACGGAGTCTTGCTCTGTTGCCCAGGCTGGAGTGCAGTGGTGCCATCCCGGCTCCCTGCAATTTCTGCCTCCCAGGTTCAAGCGATTCTCATGCCTCAACCTCCCATGAAGCTGGGATTACAGGTACACACAACCCTCCCAGCTAATTTTTGTATTTTTAGTAGAGACAGGGTTTCGCCATGTTGGCCAGGCTGGTCTCAAACTCGTGGGCTAAAGTGATTCTCCTGCCTTGGCCTCCCAAAGTGCTGGGATTATAGGCATGAGCCACCACACCCAGCCTAAGTTTTTTATTTTGATAAGGCCCAAATTATCTTTTTTTTTAATTTTATTTTATGGATCAGGTTTTTGGTGTTGTCTAAGAACTCTGCTTAGTGCTGGGTCCTGAAGATTTTCTCGTGTTTTTTTCTGGAAATTTTACTTTTACATTTAAGTCCATGATCCATTTTGAGTTTTGTTTGTTTTAATTTTTGTGTAAGGTGAGAGGTTTAGGTTGAGGTTCCTTTATTGCCTATGGTTGTCTGATTTACTCCAGCGCTATTTATTGAAAAGGTTACCCCCACTCCACTGTACTGCTTTTGTTCCTTAAGGCAAAAATGAGGGAGTGCAGAATTAATTGGATATCCTTGTGTGGATCTGTTTCTGGGTTCCATTGATCTATACACATGATCTCAGTGAGTCCTCCCAGCAACTCCTTGAGGTGGGTAGTTTAATTACCCTCATTTTACAGAGGGAAACTACAGCTCAGTGAGGTGAATTTGCTTGGCTAAGGTCACTCTGCCAGGACGTAACAGAGCCAAGATGAGAACCCAGGACTATGGTTCCAGAGGGCTGACCCTGACACAGCACTTTGGGAGGCTGAGGTGGGAGGATTGCTTGGGCCCGGGCTGTCAAGGCTTCAGTGAGCCAGGTATGTGACATTGCACTCCAGCCTGGGTGACAGAGTGAGACTCTGTCCCAAAATAATTAATTAAGAGGGAAGGGGCCGGGCTCGGTGGCTCAAGCCCGTAATCCTAGCACTTTGGGAGGCTGAGGCGGGTGGATCATGAGGTCAGGAGTTCGAGACCAGCCTGGCCAAGATGGTGAAACCCCGTCTCTACTAAAAATACAAAAGTTAGCCGGGCACGGTGGCAGGCGCCTGTAGTCCCAGCTACTTGGGAGGCTGAGGCAGGAGAATCACTTGAACCCGGGAGGCAGAGGTTGCAGTGAGCTGAGATCACACCACTGCACTCTAGCCTGGGTGACAGAACAAGACTCCATCTCAAAAAAAAAAAAAAAGGGGGAAGGAACTGGATCACTTGCCCACCCCTCAACCCCTGGCAAGGTCACATTGCACCTCTGTGGCTGTGTTAACTGTGAGGATTTACTCAAGTCACGTGACAGAAGGCTGGCTGCCAGAGTGGAATCTGGGCAAGCAGGAACGGAGGTGATGGCTGCTGGGGTGGCAGCCAACAAGGCTACATCATCTGACCATCATTTTGCCCAGGCATCCTGTCATTCACCTGTCTATTGTTCCATCGGCTGATGTAGGAGATTGACAGAGCAGGCTGGAGCTCTCCTCCCGGTGAGGCTGCTGCCCACAGTCCTGTCTGTCTTGGTGCTTTCCTCTGTGGCCAAGAGGGAAGCTCAAGCCAGCGTCCCATAGCCCAACCCTGCTCCCTGTAAGGTACCTCCCCAGAGTCAGTACCTCCAGCTTCTGCCTGGAGACACCTGAAACCATAGCTAGTCAGCTCATCCCAAAACACCAAACCCTTTATAAAGTGAGTTATCTTCCAAGAAGAGATAAGTACTTTAAAATTACTCAGATGAAGTTAAAGACAGCAGTTTGATCTTCTCTTCTGCCAGGGATGTTTCCCCAGAGCTGTGTGTGATGAGATGCTGGAATGTCCCGATTTCCAATCAGTTTGACCAAAATTGGACAGTGATAGACATGGTCCCAAATGGAATATATTCAGCATCCCAATGAATGGTCAACATAGGTCAGTTTACATTGGGATAATAAAAAGTCTTGTTAGTTGGGTGGGGCACAGTGGCTCACACCTGTAATCCCAGCACTTTGGGAGGTCGAGGTGGGCAGGTGCAAGCAGATCACTTGAGGCCAGGAGTTTGAGACCAGCCTGGCCAATATGGTGAAACCCCATCTCTAATAAAAATACAAAAATTAGCTTGGCATCTTGGCGCATGCCTGTCTTCCCTTGGGAGGCTGAGGCAAGAGAATATCGATTGAACCCTGGAAGCGGAAGTTCTCGTCACTGCTGCACTCCAGCCTAAGCAATAGGGCAAGACTCCGTCCCAAAAAAACAAAAAAAGTCTTGTTAGCAAGAGAAGTACATGGTTGGATAAAGTACAGGTTGTCTGATTGGGGAAAGTAGCTGAGAGATGAAACAAGGTAAACTAAAGAGGAGGGTCTATGTATTATGATTAGGTTTGGCTGCATAGTACACAAAATAGTGGTTCTGACAAGATTGTGCCTTTCCCCACATTGACGGGAAACCAGGCCCCCCCTCCTTGATGTGTTGCTGTCCTTGGCCTTTTGCCTCCTGGTTCAAAGTGGCTGTTCAAGCTGTAGCCTTGAGGAGGCGGTGAGGCAAAGGCACCCACAGCACACTCAGGAGGAAGCTTCGAGGCTGGAAGTCACGTGTGGCGCCTCCACTTTTATCTCATTGGCCAGAGCTGCAAGGGATCCTGGGACATGTAGTCTGGTGATCCAGTCTCATTGCTGCCCCAGATACAGTTGGGATTCTGTTACCAAGGAGGAAGGAGAGGCTAGTTATGGGGAGCAGCCTGCAGCATCCGCCACTCAGACTTTCCGCTCTCCCCGGGCTCATCCTGTCCATTTTTCCTGAGTGCTGAGGATTTCACAGCGACTTTTTGGGAAAACTGAGTAAGTGCATCAACACTCCGATCTCCAGCAAGGATGGAGCCACATTTTACCAGGCAGCTAGCCAGGTGTGAAGTCAGCTAGTAAGGTGAAGATTGCTTATAGTCAGAGTTGCTTTTGTAAAATCCCTTTGATTGCTGGAAACTGGGCCCTCAGACATTGAGAAAAGTAAGAATTCACGTTTCGTACTACCTGTGTTTGGGCTCTGTCTTCCTTTCCTGGAGGTGTCAGAGGTCAAGGTCTGGTTGAGGGCAGGGAGGATGGTGTGTTTTTTCCTGGCAAGTGAGTAGAGTTGAGTTTTCAGAGAGTGCAGTGCCCCTTGAAACACCCCTCTACTGTGCTCAGGGCGTTGAAGCCAGGGGGTTAGAGCAGGGTCCCTGTAAAGACAGTCCTGGCTTTGAGCTGGCAGAGTGACCCTGGATAAGTCAGTTACTTCCTCTTTGGCATCTTGGGGGGTCCCAGTTTATCACTTCACCTCCCCCCACCAGATCCTCCCAAGTTGAAAGTACAGATGCCAGGAGCCAGCCAGGGAATTGCAATATCAACACTTTTTTTCTTTTTTTTGAAATGGAGTCTTGTTCTGTCGTCCAGGCTGGAGTGCAGTGGCACAATCTTGGCTCACTGCAACCTGCAATCTCCGCCTCCCGGGTTCAATTGATTCTTCTGCCTCAGCCTCCCAAGTAGCTGGGATGTCACAGGCACACACCACCACACCTGGCTAATTTTTGTATTTTTAGTAGAGACGGGGTTTTGCCGTGTTGGCCAGGCTGGTCTCGAACTCCTGAGCTCGAGTGATCTGCCTGCCTCGGCCTCCCAAAGTGCTGGGATTACAGGCGTGAGCCACCACACCTGGCTAATATCAACATTATTAATGGAGGCTCAGTAACTCCCTCAGAGCACAGGGCCTGTGTCAGTGAGGTGCTTCTGGCTGAAGTAACCAAAATTTGGCTCAAACATTGTAGGAATTTGTTGTCTCACAGAAAAGGAAGCTCAGGAGCAGGGCAGGTTCCAGGGAGGGTGAACCCAGCGTCTTGACCACATTATCAAGGGCCAGATTCCTTCTGCCTCCTCTCTTCCACCATCAGAGTGGGTCTCACCTGCAGACTGGTAGCAAGAGGGCAGCAGCAGCTTATGATGTTAAATCTGGACCCAGCAGCATCTGGAGGGCGAAGAGAGGCCATCTTTTCTTTTTTTTTTTTTTTTTTTTTTTTTTTTGAGACGGAATCTTTCTCTGTCCCCCAGGCTGGAGTGCGGTGGCGCGATCTCGGCTCACCGCAACCTCCACCTCCTGGGTTCACGCCATTCTCCTGCCTCAGCCTCCCGAGTAGCTGGGACCACAGGCGCCCGCCAGCATGCCCGGCTAATTTTTTTTTTTGTATTTTTTAGTAGAGACGGGGTTTCACCGTGTTAGCCAGGATGGTCTCGATCTCCTGACCTCGTGATCCACCCGCCTCGGCCTCCCAAAGTGCTGGGATTACAGGCTTGAGCCACCGCGCCCGGCCAAGGGGCCATCTTTTCTTGTCATCCCTCTTAGGAGCAAGGAGATTTCCCAGAAGCCTCTGGGCAGACTTACCCGATTTCAGTCAGACGGTGCTGGGTAACAGACACCTGAAAGTCTCCGTGGCTTAAATCAGCAACGTTTATTTCTCAGCTCCTCCGCAGTTCCACTGCTGGTTGGCAGGGACCTCTCAGGACCCAGGCTCCCCAGGCAGCCAGCAACTCCAGGTTACTTCCCTGACAGCTCAGCTACGAGCGCTGGTCACATGACTCCAGCCAGTCTCAAGAGACTTGGAAGTGTGTCCTGCCATCTATTTGGAAGTGGAGAACTGGAATGTTTTGTGGGCATCTTAATAACTCTCACCTCCCTTCGTGTCTCATCAGCCAAAATTGTGTCACAGGCCTGTCTCTGAACCAGCCTCAGACAGAGAGAAGACTTTGTACCACGACCGGCTGTGATCCAAGGAGGACTGAACATTAGGAAGTGTCTACAAGATTCACCCCATGGTGGGCCGGGCGTGGTGGCTCACATCTGTAGTCCCAGCGCTTTGGGAAGCTGAAGTAGGCAGATCGCTTGGGCCCGGGAGTTCAAGACCAGCCTGGGCAACATGGTGAAACCCATCTCTACAAAAAATACTAAAAATTAGCTGGGCATGGTAACATGCAGCTATAGTACCAGTTACTCAGGAGGCTGAAGTGGGAGGATCACTTGAGCCAGGAGGTGGAGGTTGCAGTGAGCTGAGATTGTGCCACTGCACTCCAGCCTGGTTGACAGAGCAAGACCCCATCTCAAAAAAAAAAAAAAAAATAGAGAATGCCACTGGGACAGGAGGGCACAGTGAGAGCCTTCTACCACCAAATCCTAGCCTTGCCTGTGGGTGTGTGAAGCTGGCCTCCAGGAGGACCTCTGTCTAGGGGATAACTTTATTCCATCCACTCCCCAACTCTGTGAGGTAGAAAATGTTACCTCGTGCCGGGCGCGGTGGCTCACGCTTGTAATCCCAGCACTTTGGGAGGCCGAGGCGGGCAGATCACGAGGTCAGGAGATCGAGACCACGGTGAAACCCCGTCTCTACTAAAAATACAAAAAAAAATTAGCCGGGCGTGGTGGCGGGCGCCTGTAGTCCCAGCTACTCGGAGAGGCTGAGGCAGGAGAATGGCGTGAACCCGGGAGGTAGAGCTTGCAGTGAGCCGAGATTGCGCCACTGCACTCCAGCCTGGGCGACAGAGCGAGACTCCGTCTCAAAAAAAAAAAAAAGAAAATGTTACCTCGTGAGCTGGGCGTGGTAGAACACACAGAGTTCTAGCCCATTAGCCTGGTGTCCCAAGTGACCATGTGTCAGGAGTCAGCCCCTGCCTAAACACTGGGCATGATGGGGCATCCTTCAGTCCTCAGAAGAAGGACCTACTGTTATCGCCTCTTGACAGCTAAGGAAACTGAGGCTGTGGGCTAGGAAGTGGCTGCATCTGTCTAGGCAAGAAGCCATGGTGAGGTTTGAAGCCCCAGTTGCCCAACTCAGGGCCTGCTACACCCATGAATGCTTCCCAACCTGCTGTCTCCAGCAGAGCAAGGCAGCCCGAGAGAGGCCTGGGGCAGTAGCTGCTGGGGACATTCACCCCATGTCACAGCCAGAAAACAGGACCCCTGAGAGGAGCCCAGGGGTAGGGCTGTCGGCCCAAGCGGCCTCTGCCCCCTCCTTCCCTTAGGAACCCGCCTTGCTCCGCCGCCACCAGCTGCCTGGCAGTCTTCCCAGGCGAGACTCTCATCCCGGACCCGCAGCTAATAGCGCGTTTCCGGGCTTACTCATCCAGCCTTCCTAACTGCTTTCTCTCTCTCATCCACAGCGGAGCCTCCCGTGTGTCTAAAATCCACTGGTGAGCAAGGCTTAGGCTCAGGCTCAGGTGGTTTTCGATACAGGCTAGTCTTTCACCCTGGGCACGTCTCTTCTCGTCCCCTGCAGGTACACGGCTGCCCCACACCCCCTGCTATCTCTTGATCCCCACTTCAGCCACGATGGGACGTCCAGCGGTGACTCCTCTTCCGGCGGCCTGACCAGCCAGGAGAGCACCATGGAACGCCAGAAGCCAGGTAGGGCGCCCACCAGCTGCTGCACCCACCCGCCCACCTCACTCCGCAGGACCTCTTACTTAGAGCTTGACAGGCGACACTCCCCCTCCTGTGAGTGACAGATAAAACACAAAAGAAAGCTGTAAGCGCCACGTGTAAGACTAGAGAGGGCACCCAGGAGAGCAGCGGAACCAGCGAGCAAGATCCTTATCCGTCCAGACAGGGCATCGGCAGGTGGCGTCTGCTCCCGCTGATAAGGCCGGAGCTGGCGTGCAGCTGTGTGATACGGAGCTGGGAGCCATCAGGGAAGGTAGCTGAAAAAGATTAAGCATTGTGCTCTCGGGAGCAGGACTGGCTGCGTCCTGTGGCTTTTCATTACATAAACCCTCCTGTTTTGTTTTCAACTTTTATAGACATACAGCACGTGTTAAGAGCCCACATGGCCGGGCGCAGTGGCTCACGCCTATAATCTCAGCACTTTAAGAGGCGGAGGTGGGAGTTCGAGACCAGCCTGGCCAACATGGTGAAACCCCATCTCTACTAAAAATACAAAAATTAGCCGGGCATGGTGGCGTGCACCTGTAATCCCAGCTACTTGGGAGGCTGAGGCAGGAGAATCACTTGAACTTGGGAGGCGGAGGTTGCAGTGAGCCGAGATGGTGCCACTGCACTCCAGCCTGCCTGGGTGACAGAGCGAGACTCCGTCTCAAAAAAAAAAAAAAAAAAATGGCCAGGCCAAGATGGGTGGATAATAATTTGAGGTCAGGAGTTTGAGACCAGCCTGGCCAACGTGGGGAAACCCTGTCTCTACTAAAAATACAAAAATTAGCCAGGCGTGGTGGTACATGCCTGTAATCCCAGCTACTCAGGAGGCTGAGGCAGGAGAATTGCTTGAACCTGGGAGGCAGAGGTTGCAGTGAGCTGAGATCGAGTCACTACACTCCAGCCTGAGCGACAGAGCAAGACTCTGTCTCAAAAAAAAAGAAAAGAGCCTACATGATGAGGACACAGCCTGATAACCTATCGAAGAGTGGACACACCCAGGCAGGAAACAGAACCTGGCTAGCCTCTCCAAACCCCCATTCCCCTCCCAGTTAGTACCCCCAAAGGAACCCTGTCCTACTTCTCACAGCCTGAGCTCTGCCTGGTTTTGAATTTCATAGACTACAGCATCACACTGTGTCTATTTTGTGTATGTGTGTCTGGTTTCTGTCACTCAGTGTTACATTTGTGACAGCCAGCCAGTGAATGTACATGGTATCACAGTATCTGAGTGGTATCCACCGTTGTCTGAGCCACAATTTATTGCCACATCTTGGTGTTGATAGACATTTGGGTTGTTTGCAGTTGGGCTGCCTAGAGCAGTGTTGCTAGGAACATTCTTGTGCCTGTCTTTTGATGAACATATGCTCACATTTCTGTAGGGTATACACCTGGGAGTGAAATTTCTAGGTCATATGTTTAACTTTATTTTATTTTATTATTATTATTTTTTTTTGAGACAGAGTCTTACTCTGTTGCCCCAGCTGGGGTGCAGTGGCGTAATCTCAGCTCACTGCAACCTCCGCCTCCCAGGCTCAAGCGATTCTCCTGCCTCAGCCTCCCAAGTAGCTGGGACCACAGGCATGCGCCACCACTCCTAGCTAATTTTGTATTTTTAATAGAGACAGGGTTTCAACATGTTGCCCAGGCTGGTCTTGAACTCCTGACCTCAAGTGATCCACCCGCCTCGGCCTCCCAAAGTGCTGAGATTACAGGTGTGAGCCACCACACAGGGCCAGTATGTTTAACTTTATAAGAAGGTGCCAAACTGTTTCCCAAAATGACAAAGCATCTTATATCCTGTCCAGCAACATGTGAGAGTTCTAGTCGCTGCATGCCCTCACCAGCCTCTGTGTTTCATTCATTACATGGGCAAGTGATGCTACCACATTGTAGTTTTATTTTATTTATTATTTTTTAAAAACATTTTTTATAGAGACAAGGTCTTGCTATGTTGCCCAGGCTGGTCTCGAACTCCTGGGCTCAGGTGATCCTCCTATCTCGGCCTCCCAAAGTGCTGGGATTACAGGCGCGAGCCACCGCACCCAGCTGACATTGTGTTTGTAATTTGCATTTTTCTGAAGACTGCTAAGATTTGAGCATCTTCTCAATGTGTCTTCCCCATTATTAATCATGTTGTGAACTACTCAGATGAATATTTTAAACATAATTCCATAGAACAAACTTGTAGCCCCTTTGAAGTCTGCGAACCAGCAGATGAATGGGCAAGATGGATTCAGAAGGAAGCAAACAAATGAGCAATGTTAGAAAGCAGTGACGTCAGAGTGGGAGGGGTGGAGATGTCCTCTTAGGGAGTGTCTGAGAATTTCCAGGCAGCTGGGAGAGCTGACCCCATCAGCACACCAGCTCCCCCAGGTGCTGTGGGGTACGGAAGGGGCTGCATGCCCCAAGATTCGTGGCCTGGAGAATTCCTCAGTATCTCAGCCCATGGTTCTCTTAAACCAGAGACAGTGTCACGCCTATAATCCCAGCATTTTGGGAGGCTGAGACGGGCGGATCTCCTGAGGTCAGGAGTTCGAGACCAGCCTGGCCAACTTGGCGAAACCCCGTCTCTACTAAAAATAAAAAAATTAGCTAGGCGTGATGGTGCATGCCTGTAATCCCAGCTACCCAGGAGGCTGAGGCAGGAGAATCGCTTGAACCCGGGAGGCAGAGGTTGCAGTGAGCTGAGATCACGCCATTCCACTCCAGCCTGGGTAATGAGAGAGAAACTCTGTCTCAAAAAAAAACAAAAACCAGAGACAGTGGTTGGGCTTCAGGGAAGCAGGTCGAACTGCTGGGGCCTCAGCCTCTTTGCTGCCTCCAGGGCGTGCATGGTTTGCTCCTGTCCTAAGCACATTTGATCATGTCACTGCCTGCAATTCTGTCTTCTTTGCTCCAAGACAGATAGATTTGGATCCCTTTTTTCCTTTTTCCTCACCAAGTTCAGAAAAAGAGAAAAGTGTTGCTTGGCTATTTCATTACACACCAAAGTACAAAATGGGGAGGAAATGTTTCCTGCATATACCGTGGGCCCCAAATAAGAAACTCACCGTTGCCCTTCCCTTCCCTCTTCTGTCCCCTGGAACTTGGCTCCCCTCTCACTTCCTTGGGACCTTGTTATAGTTGACTCCTAAAATTGCCGCTGCCACACACACACACCCACACGGATCAGGGGAATCTGTGTTTAGAAATCATCATGAGGATGGGCACGGTGGCTCACGCCTGTAATCCCAGCACTTTGGGAGGCCAAGGCGGGTGGATCACTTGAGGTCAGGAGCTCAAGACCAGCCTGACCAACATGATGAAACCCCATCTCTACCAAAAATACAAAAATTAGCTGGGCGTGGTGGCATGCACCTGTAATCCCAGCTACTCAGGACGCTGAGGCAGGAGAATCGCTTGAACCTGGGAGACAGAGGTTGCAGTGAGCTGAGATCACGCATTGCACTCCTGCCTCCGAGACAGAGTGGGACTCCGTCTAAAAAATAAAAAAAGAAATCATCGCGAGGTCTAGAATGTATTCAAGACCCAGAAAAAAGGCCAGGGACAGTGGCTCACACCTATAATTCTAGCACTGTGGGAGGCTGAGGTGGGAGGTTTACTTGAGGCTAGGAGTTCGAAACCAGCCTGGGCAACCTAGTGAGACTCAGCCTCTACAAAAAATAAAAAAAATAGCTAGGTGTGGCAGTGCGCACCTATGGTCCCAGCTGCTCAAGAGGCTGAGGTGGAAGGATGGCTTGAACCCAAGAGTTTGAGGCTGCAGTGAGCCATGATCCACTATACTCCAGCCTGGGCGACAGAGCAACACCTGTCTCAATAAAATAAAAAAAATTTAAAAAAAGGTGGTTCACTAAAGATGGCAAGGATCAGGCTTCACAGCAGATATGGGGGTTTGCCCAGCCCCGATAGAGTGAGCGATCCTAATAACAGCCGCACAGTTTTGTGGATTGTCCAGTGTGCACGCTGCACATGCCTTTGTGTTTAGTCGTCTCAGGAACGCGACAGGGTGGGCACTGCAACTGTCCCCGGTTAGAGAGGAGGACAATGAGGCACAGAAAGGTTGTCACTTGTCCCAGGTCACTGCTGGTGAGCAGCATAATCAGGATATGAACGGAGCCCTGTTGGGTCCCAGAAGCCCTCTGTAAGCTCCACCCACAACCCCTCACCCACAGAGTGTGAGCGCTTCCCAGGCCTCAGAGCACCCAGGTTGGGAGGGTGCCTCCACGGTCGCCGGCCGCCCAGAGACTGTGCCTGGCCCAGGGTTTTAGCACATCTCTCACGCTGTCCCCTGCCCAGCATGTCAAGTTTGGGGTAGGAAGGCCAGCAGGTCACTGAGGGCTGATCCAGAGAACTAGGGGACAGGATCAGGGCCTTTTGAGGGCAGAGCTGGGGCAGGAGAATGCAGGGGCAGCCAGGATGGGGAGGAAGCTGCCCTTTGACCTGTGCATGCATTCAACTGATGACGCCACCAGGCTGGGCGCCAGGGATACCGGGTGAGCCAGGCAGGCATGTTTTCTGCCTTATTGGAGCTGAAAGTTTGGTGAGAGAATTGGACAATAACAGGGACACGATGATGATAAAACATTAACAGTAATGCCGAGTATAAAGTGGAAACTAGGCCAGGCACGGTGGCTCACATCTGTAATCCCAGCACTTTGGGAGGCCGAGGCAGGCGGATCACTTGAGGTCAGGAGCTCGAGAGCAGCCTGGCCAACATGGTGAAACCCCATCTCTACTAAAAATTAGCCAGGCATAGTGGCGGGCGCCTGTAATCCTAGCTGCTCGGGAGGCTGAGGCAGGAGAATCACTTGAACCCGGGAGGCAGAGGTTGCAGTGAGCCGAGATTGTGCCACTGCACTCCAGCCTGGGCAACAGAGCAGTCTCTGTCTGAAAAAAAAAAAAAGTGGAAACTGTCACAGTGTGCAGAAAGAGATTTGTAGGGTTTGGGGAGCATCTCTGAGCAAATCACATTTCAGGTGAGGTTGGAATAATGCAAAGAAGTCAGTGGGGATGAGAACATTCCAGGGAAAGTGAACAGCTAGTTGGAGACCCTGAGGTGGTGGCGACGAGGCCCATGTGGTGAGAACTGAGATCAGGGAGGGGACAGGGGCAGAGTATGTGGAGCCTTGTGGGCCATGGGGAGGCCATTGTCCTGTACTGAGAGTGGGACAGGAGCCGCAGGTCTCAGTCTCCTGCGCAGAGGAGGGGCGGGATCTGACTTGGGTGTTCCCAGGAGCCCCTGGCTACAGATTACTGTCAGGTGACGTGGGAGCAGGACCAGGTGGGGACAGAGGTAGGCAGAGATGCACGATTCTGGATATAGTATTTTAAAGGCAGCGTTAACCACATTTCCTGATGATGCCTAGTTGTGGGCATGAGAGAAGTCAAGGATGCCACAGGGGTTTTGGCCATAGCAGCTGAAAGGAGAAGCCATGAACTGAGCAGGAAAACCGTGGGAGATGCAGGTTTGGGGGAAGGTACAGCCCTTGGCCTTGGCCTTGGCCATGTTCGGTGAGAGGTGCCCGATAGATACCCAAGTGGAGGTGCTGCAGGGCAGCCGAGTTCAAGTCTCAAGTCAGGGGCAGAGGTCAGCCCAGAGGCAGAGCGCTGGAGTTGTCCGTTATCTGTGGTTTTTGAGGCCGGATGTGACTGCCATGGGCTTCGCTCTGTAGAAATGTGGTTTCCCAGCATGACTGCCCGCCTCCCGGGGAACCGGCCCCTTCTGGGCATATAAGGATGCCCCAAAGAGGAAAACCATCAATGGAGGCAGAGCAGGTGGACAGAGAGGCCGGCCTCCCCACTTTCTCACATCCATGGTTCCCCAGTGAAAGCCACACAGGCAGTGACACCCTCAACTGAGACTAGACCACGTCCAGCCAGGCCATTCTCTGCGGTGGCCTTGAGTGCTCTGCGCGGTCACCCAGGCCACCTTCCCCAGCAGGAACGTGGGCCCGAGAGTACCCTGGGCTTGCACCGGAGGTGGCAGTGTGATTGCGAGCTCGGGGTCCCACAGGCCTGGTGGGCAGTTCTGAGTCGGGCGTGTGCTTGGTGTGTGGCCTCAGCAGTGACCTCCTCCCCCTCAGTCTCAGGTTCCACTCCTGTAGTGGACATCCTAGGTGTCTCTCTTTCCAGGGCAGTTTGTGGGAGGTCCAGTGAGATAATGCCAGCCAAGCCCACGGCCCATCATTAGGAGAACAAGACCTCCTGCCCATTGGGCACTCACTGTCCACCACTGCCAGCATCGCCGTTGTTGGTGAAGCCGAGGGAGGAGGCAGGGCTTGACAGCACAGGTGCTAAACCAGGCCAGCCTGAGCCCCACGTTCTGCCTGGCTCTTTCCCACTGTGCGACCTTGGACCAGCTGCTTAACCTCTCCGAGTCTTGTTCCACATCTATCGGAGATGCTCCTGATACCCACTTCACAGTGGTACTGGGAGGACGCAGCAGGGTAATGTACACAGAGCGCTTATGAATAGCGCCTGACACAGAACACACGCTTAATGGGAATTATCATTATGTTAATGATCTTGAATACCATAGTGATCAAAAGTCAGCTTTGGGGTTAAACCACCAGCATTCAGCTCCTCAGTTAGTGCATTTGTAATTTCCATAGATAATATCTAAATGCTCTCCACTAGGGTTGGTCAATTTTTATTTATTTATTTATTTTATTTTATTTATTTTTTTTTTGAGACGGAGTCTCGCTCTGTTGCCCAGACTGGAGTGTGATGGCATGATCTCGGAGCACTGCAACCTCAACCTCCCAGGTTCAAGCAATTCTCCTACCTCAGCCTCCCGAGTAGCTGGGGCTACAGGCATGTGCCATCACACCCAGCTAATTTTTTTTTATTTTTAGGAGAGACAGGGTTTCACCATGTTGGTCAGGCTGGTCCTGAACTCCTGACCTCAGATGATCCCCCCACCTTGGCCTCCCAAAGTGCTGGGATTACAGGCATGAGCCACCGCGCCTGGTCAATTTTTTTTTTTAAGGTCAACAAGATACTTGGTTCAGGCATACTGACTAGGCTGGAGAGGTTAAACCAGTTGACATCCACAGCAGCTGCTACTCTTTTTTTTTGAGACGGAGTCTCACTCAGTCGCCAGGCTGGAGTGCAGGGGTGCAATCTCGGCTCACTGTAGCCTCCTCCTCCCAGGTTCAAGAGATTCTTCTGCCTCAGCCTCCCGAGTAGCTGGGACTACAGGTGCACACCACCACATCCCACTATTTTTTGTATTTTTTTTAGTAGAGACGGCGTTTCACCATGTTGGACAGGATGGTCTCAAACTCTTGACCTCGTGATCTGCCCGCCTCGGCCTCCCAAAGTGCTGGGATTACAGGCGTGAGCCACCGCGCCAGGTCTAACATCCACAGCAGCCGCTACTCTTAAACCTGCTTCACCTTTGGACCAGCAGTTCCACCAGTAGAACTCTCTGTCCCACACACAATCCCATGCTTGCTCAAAGTCACATGTAGAGGGAAGGCCATTGCAAGACTGTTGAAGATAACCTAAATATCCATCAGTAGGAAACTGGCAGGTCATTGATGTACATTCACTTAGTGCAATACTATTAGGGTAACATCACGTTCAATTATGTGAAGACCTATTGTGAAGATATAAAGAGAAAAGCAAGTATAGACATATTACAAAGTGAAAAATTAAATTGTAGGACAGTGTTTATCATGATTCCATTTTTGTTTTTTTAAAAACGTTATGGGCCAGGCACAGTGGCTCAGATCTGTAATCCCAGCACTTTGGGAGGCTGAGATGGGTGGATCATGAGGTCAGGAGTTCGAGACCAGCCTGGCCAAGATGGTGAAACCCCGTCTCTACTAAAAATACAAAAATTAGCCGGGTGTGGTGGCCAGTGCCTGTAATCCCAGCTACTCGGGAGGCTGAGGCAGGAGAATCACTTGACTCGGGAGGCAGAGGTTGCAGTGAGCCGAGATCACACCACTGTGCTCTAGCCTGGGTGACAGAGCAAGACTCATCTCAAAAAAAAAAAAAAAAAACTATGTACATAAAACCAACAAAGGATTGCTACCTTGCATATGTAAAGAACTCTACTAACCAATAAGATAAAAGATAGTCTGGGCCAGGTGTGGTAGCTCACACCTGTAATCCCAGCACTTTGGGAGGCCCAGGCAGGTAGATCACGAGGTCAGGAGTTCGAGACCAGCCTGGCCAATATGGTGAAACCCTGTCTCTACTAAAAATACAAAACAATTAGCTGGGCGTGGTGGTGCCACGCCTGTAATCCCAGCTACTTGGGAGGCTGAGACAGGAGAATCACTTGAACCCTGGGCGGTGGAGGTTGCAGTGAGCTGAGATCACACCACTGCACAGCCTGAGCGACAGAGCGAGACCCCATCTCAAAAAAAAAAAAGACAGTCAAGCTCATAGATAAATGGGTAAAGGAGGCTAGGCATGGTGGCTCACACCTATCATCCCAGGACTTTGGGAGGCTGAGGCAGGAGGATCACTTGAGGCCAGGAGTTCAAGACCACCCTGGATGCCGTAGCAAGACCTCAAAAAAAAAAAAACTAGCCAAGCATGGTGATGCACACCTGTAGTCCTAGCTACTTGGGAGGCTGAGGCAGGAGGATGGCTTCAACCCAGGAGTTCGAGGTTACAGTGAGCTATGATCATGCCATTGCACTTTAGCCTGGGTGACAGGGAGAGAGGGAAATGGGATATTGTATGGCTTCACTGAGGCTCTCAGAACGGTGTCTGGCACATAGTATGTGCTGAGATGTATTCTCTGTTACTGAGTGTTGCACTCCAAGGCATAAACTGATGGGATCATGCCGTGGGTGAGCAGACAGGCTGGCAGAGGGGCCAGATTCTTCAGGCCCTGGCCTGAGTCACTCCTAACCACTGGTGTGTCTCCTGTTTTCCTACAGAGCCTTTGTGGCATGTGCCTGCCCAGGCCAGGCTGTCAGCCATAGCTGGAAGCAGTGGGAACAAGCACCCATCCAGGCAGGATGCAGCAGGCAAAGATTCCCCCAACAGGCATTCCAAAGTGAGTCTGGGCCCCACCCTGCCCCACCAGGGAAGCCAGGCCTACCTGGGTGTGGCCTCTGAGCTTCACACTTGAGCACATCCTCCACCTCTGCCACCTTCCACTCAGCAGAAGGGTTGAATACTTGGTCTGAGTTGGAACCAAGCAGGTTCACATTCTGGCTCCAGCCCTCATCAGCCGGGTCATCTTGGGCAAATCCCTTTACCTCCTCGAGCCGCAGTTTCCTCATTGTTCCATCAGTCATGGTAAATCAGCTGCTGTAACAGACAGCCCCGAATCTCAGTGACTTCATACAGTGCAAGTGGATTTCCCTCTCCTGTAACAGCGCAGTGCAGGTATTCAGTGAGCATCTACCCACCATTCACGTGGTGATTCAGAGCCCGGGCTCCCTCCCTCTTGTGGCTCTGCTGTCCCTCAGAGGTTCCAAACCCTCTGCTGGGTCCCTGCATCTTCCAGCAGTGGAGGTGAGTGGGAGAAAAGATCACATGGGAGGTGTTTTTTAGCCCAGGCCTGGAAATGGCACGAATCACTTCCATTCCATCACGTGGCCACACCTGACTGCAAGGGAGACTGGGAAATGTAGTCTTGCATGTCCCAGGAAGGCTGGGAAATGTAGTCCTGTGTGTCCAGGAGGAGGAGATGGTTTGCGGGGGCTCTTGGCAATCTCTTTGTATCCATGCATTCAGTGGGTGTTTGACAAGCGCTTACAACACTCCAGGCATTGGGACCATGATGATGAAGAGGACAGACCAGCCCTGTCCTCAGGAAGCTGACTTCCCAGTGGAGGCAGCAAGCAGTAAGCAGATAAACAGATCTGTTGTATAAGAAAAAGCGCGGGCTGGGCACAGTGGTTCACGCCTATAATCCCAGCACTTTGGGAGGCCAAGGCGGATGGATCACCTGCAGTCAGGAGTTTGAGACCAGCCTGGGCAACCTAGTAAAACCGCGTCTTGTATTTTGTAAAAATATAAAAATTAGCCGGGCGTGGTGGCAGGCACCTATAATCCCAGCCCCTTGGGAGGCTGAGGCACAAGAATCTCTTGAACCCAGGAGGCAAAGGCTGCAGTAAGCCGAGATTGCACCACTGCACTCTAGCCTGAGCGACAGCAGAGCGAGACTCCATCTCAAAAAAAAAAAAAAAAGAAAAGAAAAGAAAAGAAAAAGCACAGTCCAGGGGAGAGAGTGACAAGCACTGCAGCTCGAGGATGACGTGGTCAGAGAGGGCCTTTGAGGGGGTGACCTTTGAGCAGAAACCTTGAGTGAAGGAAGGGGGGGCCCACGAAGATCTCTCAGGGGAGAGCATTGCAGGCAGAGGGAGCAGCAGGCGCAGAGGCCCTGAGCGGGGGTGCTCAGTGTGTTCAAAGAACAGCAAGGGGGCCACCATGGCCGCAGCAACATGATCGGGAGGGAGGGGAGTTGGGGAGATGAAGTTGGAGACCAGGACCCAAGCATCAAAGCCCCGTGGGCCATGCTGGGAACTCTCACTTGTGCCTGGAGTAAGATGGAGCCACAGGTGGGGGACATCATCTAACTCAGGTGTTCCCAGCCTCCTGCTGGCTGCGTGTGGGGAATAAACAGGGGGATGAGGGTGCAGAGAGACCAGGGAGGAGGCTGCTGCCCTGGCCCCGGGGGGAGGACAGGACAGGCATGGACAGGACCAGGCGGAGCCATGGAGCAGGAAATGACAGGTCCCAGATCTGTGTTGAGGACGCGGGCAGCAGGGTTTGCTGTTGGGCTGGACGTGAGTGAGAGCAAAAGCGGGGTCAAGGTGAGTCCACGGCTCTTGGCAAGGGCAGCTGAAAGCACGGCCGGCGTCACTGAGACAGGGAAGACGCTGCCGAGGTCAGTCTTAGATTCGCTGAGATGTGGGAAGCACGTTCTGTGTGTGATGTCATTTGTTCCTCTGAGGAGCCCCACGAGACAGGCTTACTATCACCCTCCATTTTACAGATGTGGAAACTGAGGCTAAGGGAAGGTAAACCACTTGCCCAGGGTAGCACGGCCAGTAGATGAGAAGCCAGGATTTGAAGCTGTCTGGTCCCAGGGTTCAGGCCCAGGCGGAGGGAGGACCCAGCAAGGGAAGATGCGCCCCTTCCCTGGAGTCTGGGAATGACACGCTTCTCTTGCCTCTCAGGGAGAACCTCAATACTCAAGTCATTCCAGCAGCAACACCCTCTCCAGCAACGCATCCAGCAGCCACAGCGACGACCGCTGGTTCGACCCCCTGGACCCCCTGGAGCCAGAGCAAGACCCCCTCTCCAAGGGTGGCTCTAGTGACAGCGGCATCGACACCACCCTCTACACCTCCAGCCCCAGCTGCATGTCCCTGGCCAAGGCTCCACGGCCCACCAAGCCACACAAGCCCCCTGGAAGTATGGGCCTTTGTGGCGGGGGTCGCGAGGCCGCTGGGAGGTCCCACCACACAGACAGGCGGCGGGAGGTCTCCCCTGCCCCCGCAATTGCCGGCCAAAGCAAGGGCTACCGACCGAAGCTGTACTCCTCCGGCTCCAGCACCCCCACGGGACTGGCGGGGGGCAGCCGAGACCCACCAAGGCAGCCCAGGTAAGCTATTGCACCTAGTCTGGGTTCTGACCACCTTCCACTTCGCCAGTTCTACTTCTGCGGTCCTGATGGTGGGGTTCTCCTCCCTAGAAACACACTCACGGATGAATGCGCCTAGTCATTGGTTTGCTGACAGAATTGGGGGGCTCATGGACCTCTGCCTTATTGCCCATCCATCAGCCTTCAGGGACCCCAGGTGGAGGGAAAGAAACCCCTGGCCTTCTGTCTCTCTGTTTTCATCTGTCTCTGGTTCTCTCTGACCCTCTGTCTCTTTTTTCTTTGCTCTCTTCTGAGACCAAAAGTTTTTATGCTTTCTAAAGGGTCACAGACTGCATCTGTTAGAGTGCACTTGGCTGAAGGCAATAGGAAACCTGACCCACTGTGGCTTAACAAATAAAGCTGTAACAAAGAGTCCCCTGACATGAAGTCCAGAGAGGGCGGAGCCAGGCTAGTGCTGTGGCTCGTGGAGAGCCTCAAGGATCGGCGCTCTGTGTCTCCCTGCTTGGCATCTTTACCATGCTGGCTTGTGTCTCACGGGCCTTGAGATGGAGCTGTGGTGCCTGGCGAGTGGCAGTTGGGGACAGAGAACGGGAAAGTTGGCAGCCTCTGAGCACCTTTCCCTTCCTATGGAGAAAGCCTTTCAGCATAGAACCCCTTTCAGCAGCTGGCATCACGGGGCCATCCCAGCTACAAGGAGGTCTGGAAAGTTGTAGTTTGGTCTTCCAGGCTCTACAGTATAGGGTGATGGTCCCCACAGAAGCCCTCGAAGGCTTGTTCAGCCCAGCTGCTGGGCCCCACCCAGAGTTTCTGATTCAATAGGTCGGAGCAGGAGACCTGAGAACATGCATTGGTGTTTTTTGTTTGTTTGTTTGTTTTTTAGACGGAGTTTCGTTCTATTCACCAGGCCGGAGTGCAGTGGTGCGGTCTCGGGCGCACTGCACCCTCCACCTCCCAGGTTCAAGCGATTCTCCTGCCTCGGCCTCCGGAGTAGCTGAGATTACAGGTGCCCACCACCATGCCCAACTAATTTTTGTATTTTTAGTAAAGACAGGGTTTCACCATGTTGGCCAGGCTGGTCTCAAACTCCTGACCTAAAGGGATCCGCCCACCTCAGCCTCCCAAAGTGCTGGGATCACAGGTGTGAGCCACCGTGCCCGGCTGAGAATATGCATTAAGTTCTCAGTAGATACTGATGCTGCTGGTCCCAGGACCACACTTTGAGAGCCACTTGTAGAGAGGCAGATGGGAGTAAGAGAGAAAGAGCAGGCATTGGCCGGCACAGTCCGCAGTAGAATTATGTCCACTTATACAGAAATATCTATGTTAAAAAAAAAAAAAGTGGCTTTGAGCAGTGGCTCACACCTGTAATCCCAGCACTTTGGGAGGCCAAGGCAGGCAGATCACAAGGTCAAGAGATCGAGACCATCCTGGCCAACATGGTGAAACCCCATCTCTACTAAAAATACAAAAATTAGCTGGGTGTGGTGGTGCGCACTTGTAGTCCCAGCTACTCGGGAGGCTGAGGCAGGAGAATGGCTTGAATCCAGGAGGCGGAGGTTGCAGTGAGCCAAGATCACGCCACTGCACTCCAGCCTAGGCAACAGAGCAAGACTCCGTCTCAAAAAAAAAAAAAAAAAAAAAAGGTGAGGCAGTGGTTTCCAAAATCTTAACCTGTGTGTGTGATACACTTTGATCCAGTCTACTCTATTTAAAAACGTTTAATGCTGATCAGTCCCCACTCAAATGATTTCATGGCTTACGGTGTTCTCTGGCAGATTTGAAAACCGCTGTGTTTGAGTGACTGTAGTGTCAGCACTTCCCCGGGCACACCGTGATCCAAGGGTCTCCTTAAGTCAAAGAGCCAGGAGAAGGGCTGAAGGAGGAAAGAGGAGACAGACAGAGAGAGAGACTGTCTGAATGTTTTAGATCTCTCAGTCCATCTCCCTAGACAAGTGGCTGTTTGTTTTTCAGGAACAGGGTCCTGCTCTATCGCCCAGGCTGGGGTGCAGTAGTACGACCATAGCTCACTACAGCCTCGAATTCCTCAGCTCAAGTGTTCCTCCCACCTCAGCCCCCCAAGTAGCTGAGACTACAGGTGTGTGCCCCCATGCCCAGCTAATTTTTTAAGTTTGTTAATAGAGAAGGGGTCTCACTATGTTGCCCAGGCTGGTCTCAAACTCCTGGGCTCAAGCGATCCTCCTACCTCGACCTCTCAAAGTGCTGGGATTACAGGCATGAGCAACCACACCTGGTGACAAGTACCTCTTAATCTTTTGAACACATGGATTCTTTTGAATGGCTCCTTCATTCATTTATTCATTCACTCCATTCATAAGTATTTCTTGGGGATTTGCTCAGTCCCAGACACTGCTGGGAGCTGAGAGAAATCACGAGCACATTTGGATGAGGCCCCCAGACCTCACCACCGCCCACTGTCAAATGAGGGAAGCAGATGAGAATCAGATAATCACCGAGACAAATGAATAACTGTGCCTACCAGGGCCGGGCACGGTGGCTCACGCCTATAAACCCAGCACTTTGGGAGGCCGAGGTGGGCGGATCACCTGAGGTGAGGAGTTCGAGACCAGCCTGGCCCACATGGTGAAACTCCGTCTCTACTAAAAATACAAAAATTAGCCGGGTGGTGGCGGGCGCCTGTAATCCCAGCTACTCGGAAGGCTGAGGCAGGAGAATCCCTTGAACCTGGGAGGTGGAGGGTGCAGTGAGCCAAGACTGCGCCACTGCACTCCAGCCTGGGGAATAGAATGAGACTCCATCTTAAAAAACAAACAAAAAAACACCAATACATTGCACTCCATGGAGCCACGAGAATCTATACCAGGGGTCTCAGGTCTCAGTTGCAGTAGCCCCCATTCCAGGCACAGGACCACCACCTTAGCGAACCTGAACAACTGGGAGCATTTGAAATCCAAGACATAAAGACAGCCAGGCCTGGAGTAGACTGTGTCTGAGATGGGAGGGTGGGTATGAAATAACCCTCTGTCTAAGGAAAGGATCTGCTGAACCCAGAAATGCAGGGAATGAAATGGGAGAGGAGCCCTGCTGCAAAAGAGGGCCCTGCGGTTGGGAGCTTTAATTTACATACAGACAATTGATGCTAATTGCAAATCATTCTTATCTGCTCATTAAAGCTGCTTCCTGAAGTTTTCTCCTAGGCAACCAGGCTTGAGTGTGGCACAGCATTTCCCAAAATGGGGTGCTTGAGGTGATTTGGGTAGTGCGGGGAGGAAAATGTTTTATTTTAAATGGATATATGCTTGCTTTCATGAGTATTAGGAAAAAGAGTTTGCAACCCACCCCCTGATTTTACGGATACCACCTTGGACAAGTTAAGGAGAAAATAAAATGAGTTGATTTAAAAAAACATGTCCAGGCCTGTCGCAGTGGCTCACGCCTGTAATCCCAGCACTCTGGGAGGCCAAGGCAGGTGGATCACTTGAGGCCAGGAGTTCGAGACCAGCCTGACCAACACGGTGAAACCCCATCTCTACTGAAAATACAAAAATTAGCCAGGTGTGGTGGCGCATGCCTGTGGTCCCAGCTATTCTGGAGGCTGAGGCGGAAGAATTGCTTGAATCTGGGAGGCAGAGGTTGCAGTGAGCCGAGATCACGCCATTGCACCACTTCAGCCTCAGCAACAGAGTGAGACTAAGTCTCAAAAAGAAAAAAAAAAAAAGAAAAAGAAACATGTCCATGTGGATAAGGTGGATAAGAGTGTGGCCTTCAGTGTTAGCCCACTTGTATTCAATCCTTCCCTTGGCCACTTCTTGGCTGTGTATCCCCAGGCAAGTGACTGAACCTCTCTGGGCCACAGTTTCCTCATCTGTAAAACTAGGGATAAACCACATGCCTACCTCATAGGGATGTGGTGAAGATTGAATGTACCCTTAGAACAGTGCTTTGACTTGAAGACTGCCTGTCAGAATCATGGGGTATGAAGGTGTATTTGAAAAACACATAGAAATGAGGCTTTGCCTCAGATTCACGAAATCAGAATATCTCCCCTGGTCCAAGACCTGTTACAGGCAGTGCTGGGGACACAGCGGTGACTGGGGGAGCCCCAGTCCTGCCTGACAGACGCATTCCCAAACAGAGATAGCCCAGAGGGGTCAGGTCAAGATGGGCAAGGCCCAGGCAGAGGGGTCAGGGTCAGGGTAGGGGACCCAGGGTGAAGGGTCAGGGCTGGGATACAAGGGAGCCGGGAAGAGGGGTCAGGGTAAGATGAGGGGGCACAGGTAGAGGGCTCAGGGTGGGATGGAGGGGACCAAGCAGAGGGGTTGGGGCCATGATGGAGGGGTACAGGGAATGTGGGATCCCAAAGGGGGCCCCCCCAACCCAGTTGTGAGAGCGGCCAGCTTAGTTGTGGGAGGGGCTTTCCTGGAGAAAGAGTCTGAGCTGGCCAGGGGAGTCAGGAGGGAAAAGCAGTCCAGACAGAGAATGTGGCGACTCCTACCATCCGTCTCACCCCACCTCACTCCATTGGCCTCCCACAGTCTTCCCATTTCAATAGGCACAAGTTCCCTGGATGGTCACAGAGCCACCTGCTTGGGGCCAGACCTTGGTTCGAGTGGCCACACGTGCCTCTGCCTCCCATGGCAGCCACACTGCACTATGCACCGGGCAGCCCAGCAGCCCCCCGCATGTGCTGTCATCAGAACATGCCCCTGGGCTGGAGTGACAGCCTGCTCCCCAGCCTCTGCTCCTGGAAGGCAGGCACCTTTGAACAGGCCCAGCACGAGCACTCATTGACTGCCCTGTGTCTACCTCCACAGCACTCTGTGGCATAGAACTTGGTATTTATTCATGCAGTGAGTGCCTGCTGTGCACCGGGGCCTCTGCAGGGAGCTGGAACAGGCAGACCAGACCCCCGCTGTCCTGGCATGGACGGAGGCCCATGGGAAATAGCTAGTGAATAATGCCAAAAGTCGTGAATGAATTGTGCCAGGGGACAGCCTGCAGAGACCTGTGGGGTCTGAGGGTGGATGGGATGCAGGGCTGGAGGAGGTGTCTAATCTAGCCTAGGGCCAGGGATAATGTTCCTGAACGAGGGTCACATCTGCCAAGGATGAGGGGGACAGGGAGGAGGGAGCGGTTGAAGGAGGAGGGGGCTTCAGTGGGGCTGGAGAGACATTCATCTGGGATGCAGTTATACAGGTGTTTGCTCTGTTTTTTAAATTGTGTGTATATATGCAACATATGTATAGACACACACATTCTGGGCCTCAATGTATGTTGTGAACCTCAGTATGTATATATACAACTATGTATATACATGTATATATATACAACTATGTATATATACACACATATGTTTTTTTTAAGTCTGTTGAATTTCTCATTCAGATGAATGTATATATGACTATTTACCATTAAAAAAAAAACAGAAGGGAAAGATGAGGCATGGAGAAAGTATATCTATGAATTAGAGTTGCATGTGCAAAGTCCCTGTGGTGGGGAGGAGGGTGGTATCGTCAGGCCACTGAACATAGGCCCCTTGGCTCAAGTATAGAAATTGTGGCTGGGCACAGTGGCTCATTCCTGTAATACCAGCACTTTGGGAGGCCAAGGCAGGAGCATCACTTGAGGCCAGGAGTTTGAGACCAGCCTGGGCAACATAGACCCATCTCTACCCCCCTACCAAACTTTTTTTTTTTTTTTTGAGATGGAGTTTTGCTCTTATTGCCCAGGCTGGAGTACAATGGCATAGTCTCAGCTCACTGCAACCTCTGCCTCCCAGGTTCAAGTGATTCTCCTGCCTCAACTTCCCAAGTAGCTGGGATTACAGGCACCTGCCACCACGCCCGGCTAATTTTTGTATTTATAGTAGAGACAGGGTTTCACCATGTTGGCCAGGCTGGTCTCGAGCTCCTGACTTCGGGTGACCCGCCCACCTTGGCCTCCCAAAGTGCTGGGATTACAGGCATGAGCCACCATGCCTGGCCAAAAATTTTTTTAAATTAGCTGGGTAGGGCCGTAGGCTCCTGCAGTCCCAGCTACTCGAGAGGCTGAGGTGAGAGGATCACTTGAGCCTGGAAGTTCGAGACAGCAGTGTGCTGTGATTGCACCACTGCACTCTATCCTGGGTAACTGATTGACACCCTGTTGATCTATCGATCACTCCATCCTGGGTAACAGAGCAAGGCCCTGTAGGTAGGTAGGTAGGTAGGTGGGGCAGCCAACGGGAGGTTGGGGAAGTCAGCAGTGGCCAGAACATTCAGGGCTCTACCAGCTCCATTATGGAGTGTGGATCTCATCTTAAGAGCAGCCAGGGTAATGCGGGTGGATTTGTGTTCCAAAATATGGTGCTGGCAGTGAGACAGGAGGCAAAGTCTCTGAGGGGGCTGAGGCTTGGATCTGCATAGGAGGACGTGGGCCTGAGCTGGAGGGCAGAGCAACTGTGGATGTGGCAGCAGGCGGCATTGCCAGGAAGTAAGCCGGGAGGGAGATGCAGGCCCAGGGCAGAGCCAGCAAGCCATGTGAGAGTCCAGGGTGACTGCTGCGTGTCTGGAGGCTGCAGTGGCCTGGGAGCACCTGAGGCGCTTGTGAGAGGAGGAGGCAGGGTGGGGCAGCCAGGGGGACTGATTCTTCCAGTCACTGACCTTTGTAGCCCCCACTCTGTGCCAGGTGTCGTTCCAGACACAGCGGTGCAGCAGCATCCCTCCCTTATGGAGCTGTCATTCTGGAGACAGGACAAGACAGACAGACAGCCGACCACCATGGAGTGTGCCATGAGGTGATAAATGCTGGAGAGGAAAGGCAAAAACAGAGCGGGTCTCTGGGAAGGCTTCTCAGGAGGTGATGCGTTGTAGGAAGCCAGGGTGAGATCCAGGCAGTGGAAACAGTAGATGTCTAGACCCTGAGGCTGACCTTATTCTCAGTGCTCCAGAAATGGTCAGGTGGCCAGAGGGGCTGAAGCAGGTGGGACAGCGGGGAGAGTGGCAGGAGGTCAGCAGAGTGAGGTGGCAGGAGCCTGCTTCTGGCGGGCATATTGACCAAAAGTCAGATGCTGGGATTTGGTTCCAAGGGACATGGGAGCCGTGGGAGGCATTTGAGCACATCATCTGACTTAATGTTTTTAAAAAGATTACTGTGGGCTGGGCGTGGTGGCTCACACCTGTAATCCCAGCACTTGGGGAGGCTAAGGCAGGTGGATCACTTGAGCTCAGGAGTTCAAGGCCAGCCTGGGCAACATGGAAAAACCCCATGTCTACAAAAAATTAGCTGGATGTGGTGGCACACGCATGTTGTCCCAGTTACTTGGGAGGCTGAGGTTGGAGGATTGCTTGACCCCGGGAAGTGGAGGCTGCAGTGAGCCGAGATCACATCACTGCACTCAGCCTGGGTGACAAAGTAAGACCTTGTCTCAAAAAATGATAATAATAATAAAATGTAAAAATAAAAAAATAGAAAAGATCACTGTGGGGTACTCTGGAGAGGACAGACTATGTTGGGCAGGGGGAAGATGGTGGGCAACATTCAGAGGCTGCCAGGAGAGGGATGGGTCCTGACATGCCCAAGCGGGGACCCACCCACTCCCTTCCCCAGGCTGTGGCACTCGCCGTGGAAGCCGCTGCAGCCTGTAGCAGCTTGTGCCCATCGATGACCTCACGGATGCTTCCCTCCAGACATTCGTCATGGGAGCCCAGCTGCCAGGCAAGCTGCCAGGCGCCAGCGCCTGCCGTGGGCACCGCGGTGGGCTGAGTGATCCTGGGCGGGCAGCCACCTGGCCCTCACCCTCTCCTGAGGCAGCACACACTCCAGAGCTTTCTGAGCTTCCAGAGCAATTTGTCAGAGCTGTTAGCAGCAGTCAGAGGTTCTCGGCTCCACGTGGAGCTGACGCAGCCGGGCGTTCCCAGGCAGGCAGGAAGCACGTGGCCTTGCTTCCCCGGGCTGTGCCAGGAGTCCCTGGGATGCCCTTCTTGGGGCACAGCCCTGAAAGGTAATCTGAGGGCCTGAAGACCCACCGGGGCCCACCCTGCCTGTGAGTGTTAGGAGGCTGGGGTCACCCGAGACAGAGACCTCCTCGGAGAGTCACAGTCAGCTTGGGAAGAGGAAGCCAGGCTGTCTCCTGAGACTCAAGGGAGTGCGGGAGCCAGGCAGAGATCTGCGGGGCGGGGAGCAGTGCAAAGGTCCCGAGGTAGAAGCGTTTCTGGTGTGTTTGAACAACAGCTTCCACATGGCTGGAGCAGAGTGAAGGAGAGGGAGTGTGGAGGAGCTGGGGGCAGAGAAGAGAGGGGGGCAGATGGGGGGCCCTGTGGGGAGGGCTCTGGGTCTTACCCAGAGTGAGGTGGAACCCCGAGAGTCCTGATCTGTTTCACGTGTTCCCAGGATCTCTCTGGCTGTGTGTTGAGGCTGGGGAAAGACGCAGGAGGAAGAGGGAGCCGGGAGGAGGCCACTCGGACGATACAGGTGGCAGTGGTTGGTGGAGGTAGCAAGCAGTGGCTGGATTGGGATCTCTGTTGAATCTCTCGCATAGACCCTCTCTCTGTCCACTTCCTGAAGACCCATCGCTTCTGTCCCGCAGGCCACAGGGGCGATGTGGCCACTCACGGCTCCTACACTGGAGCCCAATTCCAGCCACATGCAGGGATGGATTGCTTCTCCAGCCCACGACATATATCAGGGAGAGAAAGCAAGATTGGTCCAGAGTGAAGGCCAAGCGGCTAGGGGCCCTCAGGGTGTGTGGGTGACTTCAGTGTGACTTCAGGGCTCTTCCTGTGGCTGCCTATGTCTACATCACAGCTCCACTTCTTACCCCAACTGTGTGATCTCTATCAGGCCTCTTAGGTGCTCTGAGGCTCAATGTCCTCATCTGTAAAATGGGGATAATAATAGGATCTTCGGCCAGGCACAGTGGCTTGCCTGTTGTCCCAGCACTTTGTGAGGCCGAGGCGGGCAGATCACCTGAGGTCAGGAGTTTGAGACCAGCCTGGCCAACATGATGAAACCCTACCTCTACTAAAAATACAAAAATTAGCCAGGTGTGGTGGCGGCAGCCGGTAGTCCCAGATACTCGAGAGGCTGAGGCGAGAGAGTCACTTGATTGCAGTGAGCCGAGATGGCACCACTGCCCTCCAGCCTGGGTGACAGAGCTAGACTCTGTCTCAAAAAAAGAAAAAAAAAAAAAATAGGATCCATCATCTAAGGTTATGAGGGCGAACTGAGACCATGAGTTTAAAGCACTTATCACAGGGCCAGAGACATAGCTGGGCTCAGGTGTGTCAGCTGCTGCTGTGTTTTATTCTCATGTATTATGTATTGATATTTATCGTTAACAATTGTTGTCACTGGGAGTACAGAATGGTGGTTAAAATATCATCTCTCAAACCAGACTACCTATGTCTACGTCCTGGCTCTTATCCCCCACTAGCTACATCATTTGGGGCAAGTTATTTCATCTCCCTGGGCCTCAGTTTCCCCCACCTGGAACATGAGAGTGGTGGTAGTTCCTGTCTCGGGGTTGCTATGGCGGCTAAGTGAGGTGACGCCTATAAGATGCTTAGAACAAGGCCAGGCAGCTTCCACAGGCTCAGAGTGATCACTGTCTGCCTATGTCACTGTCACTGTCTGCCTGTGGCACTGTCACTGCCACCTACTGTGCGACTGCTCCTCCTCCTGGAGGCAGGGACCACAGCTCCCTCCCTGAGAGCCTGTCACCCACCCAGGACCACCCATTGGTCCCCTTCAGAGTCCCCAGGCTGAACAGACCAAAAGCATTGCACACACTTATGCAGCTGGTATGATTTCTCTACCCAGCCTCTGGTTTTTCAGCTTTTTTTGGAAGCATAAATCCTTTGACTCCAACAAAATGTTAAATGCTCCCCTAAGATGTCAAGCAGGTAAATGCATAGCCTCTCTGGTTGAAGGTGAGGATGGAAGCACAGAGCAGGTTGCCTGCCCCTCCCCCGTTACCACCAGTGCTGTCTGAGCCCAGATCCCAGGGACCCACCACCTCCCTGGCACCTGCAGCTCCCCGGTTCCTCCTCAGGACTCAGTGCTGAGCACTTAGCACATAGGATCTCGTGAGGCAGGTGCTGTCATTGCCTCAGATCTCAGAGGAGGAAACTGAGGCTCACTGAGGGGAATAGACCCCACCCAAGTTGGCCAGTGTGTTGATGGGAGCCAGGATTGGAACTGGGTCAGATGGACAGCAAAGCCCACACCATGCTGCCCCAGTTTTCAAGCTGATCCTGAGGCTTCAGGAGGACGCATGGGCACACTGGCGCTCCAGAAAGAAAGAACGTTCAGGCCGGGAGCTGTGGCTCACGCCTGTAATCCCAGCACTTCGGGAGGCTGAGGCGGGCGGATCATGAGGTCAGAAGTTCCAGACCAGCCTGACCAACATGATGAAACCCTGTCTCGGCCGGGCGCGGTGGCTCACGCTTGTAATCCCAGCACTTTGGGAGGCCGAGGCGGGTGGATCACGAGGTCAGGAGATCGAGACCACAGTGAAACCCCGTCTCTACCAAAAATACAAAAAATTAGCCGGGCGTGGTGGCGGGCGCCTGTAGTCCCAGCTACTCGGAGAGGCTGAGGCAGGAGAATGGCGTGAACCCGGGAGGCGGAGGTTGCAGTGAGCCGAGATCGCGCCACTGCTCTCCAGCCTGGGCGACAGAGCAAGACTCCGTCTCAAAAAAAAAAAAAAAAAAAAGAAACCCTGTCTCTACTAAAAATACAAAAATTAGCCAGGCATAGTGGTGGGCACTTGTAATCCCATCTACTTATGAGGTTGAGGCAGGAGAATCACTTGAGCCTGGGAGCCTCCTGAGTAGCTGGGATTACAGGCGCACACTGTCACACTTGGCTAATTTTTTTTTTTTTTTTTTTAAGTACAGATGGGGTTTCACCATGTTGGCCAGGCTGGTCTTGAACTCCAGACCTCAGGTGGTCAATTCGCCTCAGCCTCCCAAACTACTGGGATTACAGGCGTGAGCCACCACACCTGGCTGGCCACTTACGTTTTACCCTGTGCCATTTATATAGTTTAATTAGACTTTTTTTAGGGTTGTTTTTGTTTTGTTTTGTTTTGTTTTGTTTTTTGGATTGATGGGGACTCTCTGTCACCCAAACCGGAATCCAATGGCAAAGTCATACCTCGCTGCAGCCTCAAACTCCTGGGTTCAAGCGATTCTCCTACCTCAGCATCCCAAGTAGCTGGGACTACAGGCATGTGCCACTATGCCCAGCTTAATTTGACTTTTATTCCGTACATGTTCCCCATCATTACTACTTTCAGAGAGAATCCATTAGTGTACACTCCTCCAGAGATTTTTCTCTAAACCTTTACCAACCCAGTTCTTTCAAACATACCACTTAGGCCGGGCATGGTGGCTCACGCCTGTAATCCCAGCACTTTGGGAGGTCGAGGCAGGTGGATCACCTGAGGTCAGGAGTTCAAGACCAGCCTGACCAATATGGAGAAACCCTGTCTCTACTAAAAATACAAAATTAGCTGGGTGTGGTGGCACATGCCTGTAATCCCAGCGACTTGGGAGGCTGAGGCAGGAGAATAGCTTGAACCTGGGAGGCGGAGGTTGCAGTGAGCCAAGATCATGCCATTGCACTCCAGCCTGGGCGAAAAGAGTGAAACTCCTTCTCAAAAAACAAACAAACAACAAAAAACCAAAACAAACAAAAAAACATACCACTTAACCCTTACCTTGCACGAAATACAGTGACTTTTTAAAAATTCTAGTTTAGCTGGGCTGGGCACAGTGGCTCACGCCTGTAATCCCAGCACTTTGGGAGGCCAAGGTGGGTGGATCATGAGGTCAGGAGATGGAGACCATCCTGGCTAACACGGTGAAACCCCGTCTCTACCAAAAATAGAAAAAACTAGCCGGGTGTGGTGGCACGCGCCTGTAGTCCCAGCTACTCAGGAGGCTGAGGCAGGAGAATGGCTTGAACCCGGGAAGCGGAGGTTGCAGTGAGCTGAGACCATGCCACTGCACTCCAGCCTGGGTGACAGAGCAAGACTCCATCTCAAAAAAAAAAAAAAAAAAAAAAAAAAAATCTAGTTTATTTTGCCAGGTGCAGTGACTCATGCCTATAATCCTAGCTCTCAGAGAGGCAGAGGCAGGAGGATAGCTTGAGCACAGGAGTTCAAGACCTGCCTGGGTAATTTAGCAAGACCCCATTCCCCACAAAAAGGGGGGAAGAAAGACAAAAACAAGTGTAAAATTCTACTTTATTTCTTTTTTTCTCTATACATATGTGTGTATATCTATCTATCTATATATATTTTTTTCCCTTAAGAACACAGAATCATGTTTTATACCATGCATCGTTTCCATTTACTATAGCTCAGACCATCTGTCCTCATACATAAACAGAGATTGACCTTCTTTGCACTGGCTGCATAGTTTTTGGTCATAAGGATATGTTTGCGGCAGGGCACAGTGGCTCATGCCTGTGATCCCAGCACCTTGGGAGGTCGAGGCAGGTGGATCACTTGAGGCCAGAAGTTCAAGAACAGCCTAGCCAACATGGTGAAACCCCGTCTCTACTAAAAATACAAAAATTATCCAGGCATGGTGGTGCATGCCTATAATCCCAGCTACTCGGGAGGCTGAGGCACAAGAATCGCTTGAACCCCGGAGGCGCGGAGGTTGCAGTGAGCCGAGATCACACCACTGTACTCCAGCCTGGCCATTTCCAACTTTTCCTGATTATAAACAGTACTACAGAGACCATCCTCATACCTGCCTGTGTGTGCTTGTGCAGGCTTTTGGGTGTGTGTGTGTGTGTGTGTGTGTGTGTGTGTGTGTGTGTTTTGTAGCTGAGACTATGGGCATGTGCTACTATTCCCGGCTATTTTTATTTTTTTGTGGAGATGGGGTCTCTAGGGCTGGGCATGGTGCCTCACAACTGTAATCCTAGCACTTTGGGAGGCTGGGGTGGGAGGATCATTTGAGCCCCAGAGTTCAAGACCAGCCTGGGCAACATAGCAAGACCCCGTCCCTAGATAGGGTCTCTACAACAACTCCTGGGCTCCAGCAGTTCTCCCACCTAAGCCTCCCAGAGCGCTGGGATTACAGCATGAGCCACCATGCCTGGCCTTGTGCAGGCTTTTCTATTGCATGGATTTCTGGGAGGCCAAATGTTTTGTTTTTGTTTTTGAGACGGAGTCTCACTCTGTCACCCAGGCTGGAGTGCAGTGGCGCAATCTCGGCTCACTGCAACCTCCGCCTCCCAGATTCATGCCATTCTCCTGCCTCAGGCTCCCAAGTAGCTGGGACTACAGGCGCCCACCACCATGCCCAGCTAATTTTTTTGTATTTTTTAGTAGAGACAGGGTTTCACTGTGTTAGCCAGGATGGTCTCAATCTCCTGACCTCGTGATCTGCCCACCTTGGCCTCCCAAAGTGCTGGGATTACAGGCATGAGCCACCGCACCCAGCCAGGCCAAATGTTAAGCTGAGGCTAGTCATCCTTCAGTTCTCAGTTCTGATGCTTTTGTCTCCTGGGGAAAGCATTCCTGACCATTCTTGGTGTTACATGCTTCAATAGTTCCCAGGACATCTCCTCACCAATGCATACTCTTTGCCGCATTGGTAGATGTTGCTACATTGTGGAAAGCATTACATAGTCGCCATTTCAATCCAGTCGGACAGTCCCTGCCTTTTGATGGGAGTGTTTAGACCATTCACGTTAAATGTAATTATTACTGCTAATGGTTGGATTTGCATTAGACACTTTGCTATTGTTTCTGTATGTCTACTATCTTTCTTGCTCCTCTGTTCTTCCTTACTGCCTTATACTGTAGTAAATAAATATAATTTCAGGCCGGATGTGGTGGCTTACACCTGTAAAATCCCAGCACTTTGGGAGGCCCAGGTGGGCGGATCACCTGAGGTCAGGAGTTCGAGACCAGCCTGGCCAGCATGGCAAAACCCGTCTCTACTAAAAATACAAAAGTTAGCTGGGCGCTGTGGCATGCACTTGTAATCCGAGCTACTCAGGAGGCTGAGGCAGGAGAATCGCTTGAGCCAGGGAGGTGGAGGTTGCAGTGGGCCAAGGTTGCACCACTGCCCTCCAGCCTAAGTGACAGAGTAAGACTCTGTCTCAAAAGTTAAAAATAAAAAAATATATAATTTAGTTTAACATTTGGATTCTACTCTTGTGTAACTATCTTTTTAGTTGTTATAATGTGCTTCTATCAGTGCAATTCAGGTTAATACTAAATTCCAATAAAACATAAAACTTTTCTCCAATATTGTCCTATTGTCTTCTCCCTTTTTTGTGCTCTGTTTATCATAAACATCCATATGTGTTTTAACCCAGCAGTATAGTATGTCTTTAAGGAAGTTAAGAGAAGAAATAAGAAAGCATATACTTTTATAGAATCTTATTTTAAACCACAGTTTGCCATCTTGGGCTATTCATTTCTGTCTGCTGACTCAGGTCATTATCTAGAGTCATTTCTTTCAGCCTGAGGACTTTTTTTTTTCTTTTTTTTATACGGAGTCTCACTCTGTCACCCACGCTAGAGTGCAGTGGCGCGATCTCAGCTCACTGCGACCTCTGCCTCCTGGGTTCAAGCAGTTCTCCTGCCTCAGCCTCCTGAGTAGCTGAGATTACAGGCGCCCGCCACCACTCGGTTAATTTTTGTATTTTTAGTAGAGATGGGGTTTCACCATGTTGCCCAGGCTGACAGGTGATCCACCTGCCTTGGCTTCCCAAAGTGCTGGGATAAACCCGAGAAGTTTTAAAATTATTTTGTATCAGGCAGATGTGCTAGCAACAAATTCTCTCCATCTCTGTTTATATAGGAACATCTTTCTGTTGCCTTCATTTTTCAAGGGTGGTTTTGCTGGATATAGAATTCCTGGTTAACAGTTGTTTTCTTTCAGCACTTTAAAAGTTACTTTTTATTTCATTCTTTTAAATGAGAAGTCAGCAATTAATTGTATTTTTTTTTCTTTCTTATAGAAGTGGGGTCTCACTATGTTTCCCAGGCTGGTTTCCAACTCCTGGGCTTGAGTGATCTTCCCGTCTTGGCCTCCCAAAGTGCTGGGATTATAGACCTGTTAATTGTAATGATGCGCCTCTATATGTCATGCATCATCTTTTTCTTGATGCTTTCAAGATATTTATCTTAGCATTTAACTATTTTTTTTTTTTTTTTTTGAGACAGAGTTTCACTCTTGTTGCCCAGGCTGGAGTGTAATGGCGTAATGGTGTGGTCTTGGCTCACCGTGACATCTGCCTCCCGGGTTCAAGCAATTCTCCTGCCTCAGCCTCCCAACTAGCTGAGATTACAGGCATGCACCACCACGCCCAGCTAATTTTTTTGTATTTTAGTAGAGATGGGGTTTCTCCATGTTGGTCAGGCTGGTCTTGAACTTCTGACCTCAGGTGATCCGCCCGCCTCAGCCTCCCAAAGTGCTGGAATTACAGGCGTGAGCCACTGCGCCTGGCCAGCATTTAACTTTCAACTCTTTTTCTAGGTGTGAATCTCTTTGTATTTTTCCTACTTGGTGTTTGTTGAGCTTCTTAGATGTGTAATGTTTTCATCAGATTTAAGAAGTTTCCAACCATTATTTCTTCAGATATTTCTTCTGCCCCTTCTCTCCTCTCCTTCCAAAGTTCCTGAGGCACGTATGTTGGTACCCTTGATGCCGTCCCAAAGGTTCTGCTCTGGAAGAACTTCTTCTTTCACTGAGCTGGGAAGGGGTCGGGGGAGGACAAAATGCAATGAATTTCCTCTATTCTTGTCTAAAGTTCAGTTTTTCAAGCATAAATGCTTCTCAAATTGTCGTTATGTGTTTGGTCAATTTTCAGAGTACTGAAATGGTTGTTTGCGGTCAATTTTGTCATCTCTGGGGGAGAAGGTTTGCCAGTCTTCTCATTTGACTATAGTCAAAAGTACCATCCTGTGATACTGCTAAATTGACCCTCAAAAGGGATTTATTAACTTATATATATAATCCTAGCTGGGTGTGGTGGCACACATCCGTGTTCCCAGCTACTTAGGAAGCTGAGGTGGGAGGATCACCTGAGCCCAGGAGTTCGAGGACAGCCTGGGCAACATAGCAAAATCTTGTCTCTTTAAATAAACAAAAAAAAACAATAATCCTCCCACCCATCCCCCCCCAAAATGCCCCCTTTTATATACACATGTGTATATTTTTGCATAGAAAAAGGTTGACTGGGCGCGGTGGCTCACGCCTGGAATCCGAACACTTTGGGAGGCTGAGGTGGGCAGATCATCTGAGGTTAGGAGTTTGAGACCAGCCTGGCCAACATGGTGAAACGCCGTCTCTACTAAAAATACAAAAAATTTAGCTGGGCATGGTGGCACACATCTGTAATCCCAGCTACTGGGGAGGTTGAGGCAGGGGAATCGCTTGAACCTGAGAGACTGAGGATGGAGTGAGCTGAGATTGTGCCACTGCACTCCAGCCTGGGCAACAGAGTGAGACTCTGTCTCAAAAAAAAAAGAAAAAGGTTAAGGGCCAGGCCCAGTGGCTCATGCCTGTAATCCCAACACTTTGGGAGGGCAAGGCAGGCAGATTGCTTGAGCCTAGGAGCTCAAGACCAGCCTGGGAACATAGTGAAACCCCATCTCTACAAAAATTAGCTAGGCATAGTGGTGCATGCCTGTAGTCCCAGCTACTCGGAGGCTGAGGTGGGATGATCACTTGAGGCTGGGAGGTCGAGACTGCAGTGAGCTGAGATAGCGCCACTGCTTTCCAGCCTGGGTGACAGAGTGAGACCCTGTCTCAAAAAAAAAAAAAAAAAGAGAGAAAGGTTAGGAAGGAAATAGAGCAAACTGTAAGCCATAGTTCCCTCTCGAGATGGGCAGGAGGTAGGCTCCCCACCTTTAGCTGCGTAGGTTGTACCAAGGAGACGGGAGTGAATTTTTCAGATTCCCATAGAGGAACCAAACGTGCTAGAAGGCCATCCTCAGGTGGGATTAGGCGCTGTGCAGGCAACCTTCCCTTTTCTACAGATAGGCGTCTATATTGTTGGAATTTTCCACAGAGGTAATATATTTGTGTCTCTCTTGTGCAAATGAACTTTTCTGATTCCCAAGAGTAAACTTCAATAGCTCTGTCTTGCCAAATGTGGAATGGATTTGGTTTTTTTTTATCTCTTTCATTTTTGCTTTGCAGTGACATGGGCTCGAGGGTTGGCTACCCCGCTCAGGTTTACAAAACTGCCAGTGCAGAGACTCCTCGGCCCTCCCAGCTGGCCCAGCCCAGCCCCTTCCAGCTCTCCGCCTCCGTCCCCAAGTCCTTCTTCTCCAAGCAGCCTGTACGCAATAAGCATCCAACAGGGTGGAAGAGAACGGAGGAGCCCCCACCACGGCCACTCCCCTTCAGTGACCCAAAGAAGTAAGTGCCTGGACGTCCAGCGAGGCGCCCACCTGATCCACGCCAGGGCCTCTCCGGGGCGGAAAGAGGGTGATGCCACATGCTGTCATTGCACAGACGACTGTGGGCCAGTGTACCAGTGTACACACTGGGGCTGCAGCTGCAAACAGGACAGGCGAGAACCGCTCTTGGGGAGCTGGCATTCCAATTAGGGTGACCAACAATAAGTAGAATGAGTAAGAGAAGCACGCAATAGGTCGATGGTGGTTATCCCTGTGCCGTATCCGGGTGTGGAACATTCCAGGGAGAAGGCGTAGCAGCTGCAGAGGTCCTGAGGCAGTGAGTGACACGGTTGCCTCTGGGTAGGCCGGGGTGGCTAGAACAGTTTGGGCCAGGGGAGGGTGTGGGAACATGAGGTCAGGGAGGGATGGGGACGGACCATGGAGGGTCTTGAGGGCCACGTGGAAGGGACTTGGCATCTGCCCTGAGTGAGATGGAGCCACGGGAGGGCATGGAGCAGAGTGGGGGCAGGATCTAAATTGGGCATTCCAGGGTCGCTGTGGCTGCGTGTGGGGAACAGCCTGCGAGGAGCAGGGAGGAGCTGCTGTCGTGGTCCAGGCGGAGACGAAGGGGCGGGAGCAGGGTGGGGGCGGAGAGGGTGAGAAGGGGGCGGTTCCGGATAGATTATCTGAAATGGAGCAGACCGGGCTTGCTGGCAGGGTGGATGTGGTGTGAGAGAAAGAGAGGGGTTGAGGATGGTGCGTCGTCTTGAAGCCCGGAGGACAGACTTGCCTTGAGTAGGGAGCAGGCTTGGGGAAGGCACAGTAGCTCAATCCTGGATGCTTCGGTGCGAGATTCGCAGGAGACATCCAGACGGAGGCGTGGGGGAGGCCCTTGAGTAAGAAATCCCGAATTCAGTGGAGAGGTCAGGCTGGAGGGAGAACTTTGGGTGTTATCAGCCTAGAGCTGCGAGGCTGGAAGAGCCCCTACGGCAGGGTGTGGATAGAGGAGAAATGTGGGACTGAGACTGAAACCCCTTGATGTTGAGCCAAAGTGAGAAGCCAGGGAAGGAGGCGGGGCGGGGAAGGCGGGGAGCTGCAGAGGCGGGGCCAGGGCCAGGGGAGGCGGAGCTCGGGCGAGGAGGCGGGGCCCAGGCTAGGGTGATGAGCCTGAGAACTGATTATATAGGGTTAAGCCTCCCAGAGGTCGCCACAGGGTTCAGGAGAAAAGGGTGAGGCAGAGTTGAGGAGCCGCGCGAGCAGTTCATTTGGGGCATTTTGCTTTAAAGTGAAAGAGGAGAGGGGTGTGCAGTTGAGAAAGGGTTTTGTTTTTCAGTTGGAGGATACAGGAGCTAACATTTCCTGAGCACTCACCACATCGAGGTTCAGTTCTAAGTGGTTTGATGCGAATGAATTTACTGGATCCCACAACAGCTCCATGGGGGTGGACCTGGAGATGGGGTTGCACCATGTTAGTCAGGCTGGTCTCGAACTCCTGGTCTCAAGTGATCTGCCCGCCTGAGCCTCCCAAAGTGCTGGGATTACAGGCGTGGGCCGCTGCGCCCGGCCCGTCCTCCCCCTTTTACAGATGAGGCAGCTGAGGCCCAGAGTCACACAGCTAGTGAGGGACACAGCCTGGATCAGAGCCCAGGAAGGCTGGGTCAAGGCTCACGTGTCTTGAGTGAGGGGCTCTGCTCTCCTCCATCATGTTCTTTGTAGTGTCATCTTTCATGACCTAGATGGAGACATTCAAATCTGGGGATGACACAGAGCTTGGAGGGAGAGACGTGTCAGGAGACAGAAACAGTGTCCCTGGAGATATCGGCAGGCAAGTGTGCTGAGCTCACGCTGAGAGCCAGAGGGGATTCTGAAAACTAGACTGATGATTAAAACTGCTTAAAAACTCAGCAGCCTCCCCATGCTCCCGGGATTAATGATACAGGCTCACATTGACTACACACGTTTTATACCAGGCACCGTGTTCTTTGCCCAAACTCCCACTCAGACCCTGGATGATCTGCCCTTCACCTCAGCCCTCGTTCCCATCCACTCTTCCCTCCTTGCTCTGTTCCAGCCACACTGGTCTCTTGCTGTTCCTCACACTCTCCATGTCCAGGCACACCCCAGGGCCTTTGCACTGGCTCTCACCGCTGCCTCCAGTGAGCTCCCTCCAGATCTTCTCGGGTGCAGCTCACGAGGACTCACTCTAATGCCTTCCCCTCAAACAGGTCCTCCTGGCCTTCATTAGCCCAGGCTGTCATTCTGTGTCACTGTACTCTTTTCCACATCATGTGTCCCCCATGGGAAACAGGTGCCACTGTCTTAGTCACAAGGCACTTGTAACGTGCCTGGCACACAGGGCATGCTCCATCCTGAACATAAGACATGTGGATCTTGTTTGATTCCACGTGACCCCAATAAGTAGATACTATAAGGCCCCCACTTTTCAGTGTGGCCCAAGTTGGGCCCTGCCGAACCCTATTACCCTCCTCAACAATCACCCGTACACACTGCTTCCTCTGCCTGGAACCCCCCTCCGACCCGCACCCCTACTCTAGGCCCACTCCTGCCTACCCATGTTAATTTGCCGGGGCAGCCGCAACAAAGTACCACACACTGAGTGGCTTAAACTACAGAAATGTATCGTCTCACAGTTGTGGAGGCCAGAAGTCCAAGTTCCAGGCATGGACAGGGTGGTTCCCTCCAAGGGCGGTGAGGGAGAACCTGCTCCTGGCCTCCCTCCTAGCAGCTGGTGGGTGTCGGCACGTAGATTCATCACCCCCACCTCTACCTCCTCTTCGCATGACGTTCTCCCTGCATCTGTGCCCACATTTCCTCTTTCTGCAAGGACACCAATCTAATGGGATTAGGGGTCTACCCTAATGACCTCATTTTCACTTGATTGCCTCTGTAAAGACTCTGCCTCCAAATGAGGTCACATTTGGAGATGCTGGGGCTTAGGACTTCAATATAGCTTTTTGTAGGGCCCCAGTTCAACCCATAACACCACTCCTTGGGTATCAGCGCAGACACACCTTTCTTTTTTTTTTTTTTTTTTTTTTTTTTTTTGAGACGGAGTCTCGCTCTGTCGCCCAGGCTAGAGTGCAGTGGCGCGATCTCGGCTCACTGCAAGCTCCGCCTCCCGGGTTCACGCCATTCTCCTGCCTCAGCCTCTCCGAGTAGCTGGGACTACAGGCGCCCGCCACCGCGCCCGGCTAATTTTTTGTATTTTTAGTAGAGACGGGGTTTCACCGTGGTCTCGATCTCCTGACCTCGTGATCCGCCCACCTCGGCCTCCCAAAGTGCTGGGATTACAAGCGTGAGCCACCGCGCCCGGCCAGACACACCTTTCTTGCAGAAGTTCTCTGAACCCCCACACCAGCCTCAGCCCACCCCCAGCACCTGTCCCAGGGCACAGCGACCGCCACTCCCCTGGCAACTTGCTTCCTCTCTGTCACCCCCACGGGGCCCAGAACAGAGACATACTGAACCGCACCCAGACCACACACTTAGTAGGTGCTCAGAAGGTGTACCCGGAGAGACAACAACCCTATCCAACAACAGCTTTCCCAGTGATGAAATCCAGAGATGGCTTGTATATGTGTGTGTTGGTGTAAACATATGTAAACTAAGCATATAAAATATCGGCTGGAGACACAAATGAAATCGCTTCGTAGTTCCTTTTAATATTTATTTATTTATTTATCTATTTATTTTATTTATTTATTTTTGAGGCGGACTGTCGCTCTGTTGCCCAGGCTGGAGTGCAGTGGCGTGATCTCGGCTCACTGCAACCTCCACCTCCTGGGTTCAAGCACTTCTTCTGCCTCAGCCTACCAAGTAGCTGGGACTACATGCACACGCCACCACGTCTGGCTAATTTTTGTTTTGTTTTATTCTTCTTAATATTCGTATTTTTAATAGAGACGGGGTTTCACCATGTTGGTCAGGCTGGTCTCGAACTCCTGACCTCAGGCGATCCGCCCCCCTTGGCCTCCCAAAGTGCTGGGATTACAGTTGTGAGCCACCGCACCCGGCCCCTTTTAATATGTATTTAGTTGCAGATACATTTTTAAAATCACAACCAAGGCCGAGTGCGGCGCAGTGGCTCATGCCTGTAATCCCAGCACTTTGGGAGGCCGAGGCGGGCGGATCACAAGGTCAGGAGATCGAGACCATCCTGGCTAACATGGTGAAACCCCGTCTCTACAAAAAATAAAAAAAAATTAGCCGGGTGAGGTGGCGGGCACCTGTAGTCCCAGCGACTTGGGAGGCTGAGGCAGGAGAATGGCGTGAACCCGGGAGGCGGAGCTTGCAGTGAGCCAAGATTGCACCACTGCACTCCAGCCTGGGAGACAGCGAGACTCTGTCTCAAAAAAAAAAAAAAAAAAGAAAGTAAGCCTCTCTCCCTTCCCTGGCCCTCAGCCATCCTGCTCCCTCCCCAGAAGCAACCATTGTTTCATTTCTACATCCTTCCAGAAATGTTCCAAACGTGACTGCACACACATGATTATGTGGGCTTCCCTTGCACCCGTTTTATTAATGTGGTCACCTCCTGCATATGAACTACTTCCTCACTTGCTCTTTCTCTTCAAGTCTTTTTTTTTTTTTTTTTTTTGAGACAGGCTCTCACTGTCACCCAGGCTGGAGTGCAGTGGCGCCATCATAGCTCACTGCAGCCTCAACCTCCCGAGCTCAAGCAGTCTCCTATCTCAGTAGCTGGGCCCATAGGAGTACACCACCACACCTACCTAGTTTTTCACTTTTTGTAGAGGTGAGATCTCACTGTGTTACCCAGGCCGGTCTCACACTCCACACTCCTGGGCTCAGGTGATCCTCCCACTTACACCTCCCAAAGTGCTGGGATTACAGGCATGAGCCACCGTGCCTGACCTAAGTTTCTTGGCAACAGTTCCGTATCAGTGTGTAGAAAGTGATGTCATTCTTGGCCGGGCGCGGTGGCCCATGCCTGTAATCCCAGCACTTTGGGAGGCCGAGATGGGTGGACCACCTGAGGTCAGGAGTTCAAGACCAGCCTGGCCAACGTGGTGAAACCCTGTCTCTACTAAAAATACAAAAATTAGCCAGGCGTGGTGGCGGGCGCCTGTAATACCAGCTACTCGGGAAGCTGAGGCAGGGGAATTGCTTGAACCTGGGAGGCGGAGGTTGCAGTGAGGCAAGATCGTGCCATTGGGCTCCAGTCGGGGCAACAGAGCAAGACCCTGTCTCAAAAAAATAGAAAAAGAAAGTGAATCCCTCACGTGTCCAGTATTAGAAACGAGAGTTTGGTAAACTCCAGTATACCAAGCTGAGCTGTGTGTGAATTTTCTAAAAATGGTTTCGCGCTATACATGCTTCTTTTTTCACATGACGTTGTATCTGGGAGTGCCTCTGCATGCCATGTGGATCTGCCATGCTCTCTGGAGGGTGTGATTCTGTGTGGTAGGCCTGGCCCTTTCCCGGCTGGAGGCTGCTGTCTGCTTCACAGACAGGACCCTGGGAGTGTCCGTGTACATGTGGCACTGTGGACTCATGTGAGCCTTTCTGAAGTTTCCAGAAGTAGGACTGCTAGTGCAGAGAGCAAGCACATTTTATTCGTGCTTCCAGGAGGTCTTGGCACACCCCTCTTGAGGGGAGCCTGTGGGCAGTGCACTGGCTGGGGGCGTGCTGAAGGCCAGGCCTGCTTCCTCACTGCTGGGAGATGGGCACCATCAGCCCTGCACTGAGTCACACTCCCCTGTGCAGGGCATTCTGGGAAATGTTGAAATCAAAAGGGGTGGGGGAGTCCCCTTTTGATTTGTGTCTGTCTCTCTAGCTCTCTTTCTATTTCTCTCTTTTGAATCTAAAGCTTTTAATTTGCCCAAAGAATACACATCCCTGATAATTGACAGACCCAGCATTACCCTAGACCTAGAATTCCAATTTGGGAAGGAATATGAACTGACAGGGAAAAAATCTGGCCCTGCTCTCGCCCTTCCTTTGTTAAAATCCCAAGGCTGGCAGCTGAGAAAGAGAAAAAGGAAATCTAGCCTTTAAAACCCTCAGGAACCCAAGACATCTTATTTCTTCCCCAGGTTCAAAGACTCTTTTTCCTTCTCACATTACAGAATGAAGAAGTCCAGGCATCAGCTTTTATTAAGCTGGTTTTTATTATTTTTATTGTTATAACCATGATTATGGTTAAGTAAATTCAGACACTTCAGAAAAATATCAGTTGAAAAGTAAAAGTCCAATTTTTCCACCTCCTAATTAGATTCCTACCTCCCAGAGGTTATCATGGTTCATAATTTCTTCCAGAAATTGTTATCTGCAGACAGAAGCATATTTTTAAATCCAATGTGGCTGTTCCCCACACCATACGTGTTTTTTCCTGCCATCTCTGATATACACGTGACAGTCAAGCTTAGCAGTGGCGTGGGTAGGCACTGCAGCTTGGCGGCCTTGATTTGAAACCTGACTCCTTCACTCACAGGCTGTGTGACTTGGGACAAGTGGCTAAACTCCTCTGTACCTGAACAGCCTCATCCATGAGATGGGATACTAGTAGTCCTTAACATATATGGCTGTGGTGGGGATCAAATGAATTTATAAGCTGGGCACGGTGGCTCATACCTGTAATCCCAGCACTTTGGGAGGCTAAGGTGGAAGGATCGCTTGAGCTCAGGAGTTTGGGACCAGCCTGGGCAAAATAGTGGGACCCCATCTTTACAAAAAAATTAGCTGGGTGTAGTGGCATGCGCCTGTAGTCCTAGCTACTTGGGAGGCCGGGGTAGGAGGGTCACTTGAGCCCAGGAGGTTGAGGCTGCAGTGAGCTGTGATCACACCGCTGCATTCCAGCCTGGGCGACAGAGGAGACTCTGTCTCAAAAAAAAAAAAAAAAACCACACACACAAATGACTACTTATATGTTCCAAGGGAAACCCAGGCCTTGCTCTGGTATGGTTCACGTTCTGCTGGGTAGACTGACAATAGGCAAAGATACAGGTCAGGCACAGTGGCTCACACCTGTAATCCCAGCACTTTGGGAGGCTGAGGTGGGTGGATCACCTGAGGTCAGGAGTTCAAGACCAGCCTGGCCAACGTGGAGGAACCCCGTCTCTACTAAAAGTACAAAAATTAGCTGGGAGTGGTGGCGGGTGCCTGTAATCCCTGCTACTCCGGAGGCTGAGGCAGGAGAATAGCTTGAATCCAGGAGGCAGAGGTTCCAGCGAGCTGAGATCACACCACTGCACTCCAGCCTGGGCGACAGGGCAAGACTCCATCTCAAACAACAAAAAAAAGCCTCTCCCCTCACACAGGGGGTCTGTCTCTGTGCATGTGTTCAGCGTGGGCCTCCCCCACTGGCTGCCAGCTTGGTGCTCACGGCTGTGTCCCCAGCACCTGGGACAAGACAGCACAGCCAGCTCTGTGGTTCCCGGGAAACGTTTGTGGAAGGAGGGAATGGAGCCAAGCCCTGCTCTGCCACGCGTTCTCTGGGTGAAGGAGAGAGGGCTGTGACCATGCGTCCCATGGTGGCCGGCCCTCTTGAATCCAAACAGCTTTGAAAAGTAGCTTGAGCCTCCCTGACACCCCTCTGACCCTGACGCTGTCGTTCCAGGCAGGTGGACACGAACACCAAAAACGTCTTTGGGCAACCGAGGTTGAGGGCATCCCTCCGAGACCTCCGGTCGCCACGGAAGAACTACAAATCCACCATCGAGGATGACCTGAAGAAGCTCATCATCATGGACAACCTGGGGCCAGAGCAGGAGAGAGACGCGGGAGTATGTAGCGCCCCGTCCCTGGCTCCTGACCCCCAGCTCCCAAGGGGATCCCAGATCTGGGTGGGCGGGGAGAAGGGCTGTGCACCCCACGGTCACGCCAGCTCCTTCCTGTCGTGTCCCCAGCCTTTGGCATCTGCCAGTCCTGTTGCGGGGTGTGGGCTCATGGCTGGGAGTGAGGGCAGCGCATTGGTCTGGGATGGAATCACAGGATAAGCGCAGGCAGGCACACGGGAATCTACCCCGTACTGAGAACCTCGCACAACTGGAAGGCCTCGTGCCCTCCTCCTCCAGCCTGCGACAGAAACAGCCACATCCGCCCAGACCACGGGGACTGAGAGTGGAGCAGGGGCTCCCAGGGGAAGTTCAGGTTCTTGTTACTCAGGGACATGGGTGGAAAGAACAGTGGGCGCCAGGGAACCTCCACAGCATCCGCTTCCCTTCCCCTCCCAGCCAGGCCTGCCCTACTCGTCCTCACTGCCAGGCAGGAGCTGTTTTGTGGGGACCGAGGTGGACCCCAGCTTCTCCAGGGTTGGGTCCCACCAGCCCACAGCTGGGGGAAGAGAGCACATCAGCCCAGCGCTACCCACTGGGGTCCCAGCACTGACTCTCGTGGGTCCAGCTTGGCTCACACCACCTTCCCCAACCCATCAGGCTTTGATCGCCAGCCCTTACCCAGAGCTGGAGGGTGGGGTTGGGGAGTGGGAGTCCCCAGGGGGAAACTGGAGCGCTTTGATCAGAAAGGAGGCAGAAGGCCAGGGGTGGTGGCTCACACCTGTAATCCCAGCACTTTGGGTGGCTAAGGTGAGAGGATCACTTGAGCCCAAGAGTTCAAGACCATCCTGGGCAATATAATGAGACCCCTATCTCTATAAAAAAATCTAAAAATTAGCCAAGGGTGGTGGCACGCACCTGTGGTCCCAGCTACCTACCTGGGAAGCTGAGATAGGAGGATCACTTAAGCCCAGGAGGTCAAGGTTGTAATAAGCTGAGATCGCCCCTTTATACTCCAGCTTGGGCAACAGACTGAGACCCTGTCTCAAAAAAGGAAGGAGGGAAGGTGGGGGGGGGAGGAAGGGAGGAACGGAGGGAGGGAGGGAGGGAGGAAGGAAGGAAATGGGGCAGAAATGGATGCTGGGTAGGTAAGGACTTGCCACCAATGTCCTGGAGGGGAAGATGCCTCTGAGGACCCTGGCTATGAGCCAGTCCATGACCTCCCCCAACATCCCACCCACACCCCACAGCAGTCACCACAGAAGGGCCTGCAGCGGACGCTGTCAGACGAGAGCCTGTGCAGCGGGCGCCGGGAGCCCAGCTTCGCCAGCCCCGCTGGCCTAGAGCCAGGGCTGCCCAGCGATGTGCTCTTCACCAGCACCTGCGCCTTCCCATCCAGCACGCTGCCTGCACGCCGCCAGCACCAGCACCCCCACCCGCCTGTCGGCCCTGGCGCCACCCCTGCCGCCGGCAGCGGTTTTCCCGAGAAGAAATGTGAGCCTGGGCCCCCGGGACTGGCGCGGTAGTTACCCCAAGGTTGGGAGGTGGGGACGCCCAAGCAGGGGCTCACCTGGAGGTCAAAGGCTAGAGGTCATCGGTGCCGGGGCCATCTCAGGGAGGAATGGGGTTCACAGGAGCTTCGGGGGGCCTGATGGTGGGGCACTGGGTGTCACCCAAGGAGCAAGGGATCATTGGCCAAATATCAGAGGGTCACCTAGGAGTCAGAAGCACCCAAGGATTGGAGTCACCTGAGACCAGAGGAAGTCCACCCTCAGGGTACAGGCCTAGGGAATAGGGCTACCCAGCAGCTGCCCCAGCACCCCCCAACCCTCCCACCCATTCCAGCTCCAAGCGGTTTGCTTCATGAGCATTTTATTTGCTTCCCTGACTCCCCCTATGTTTGCCACACTTGGGGGTGGTGCATGGTGTGACTTGTCCACTGCTTAATCACCCAGCAAATATTTACTGAGCACTCCCCTTAAACAGGTACTGCACACACCACCCGCATCAAAAGCCACGAGCTAGCTGGAGTTGGCCATGCCCCAAATGCACCCTGTAACCCCCTTATCCACCTCCTAAACCCCCCACAACTGAAAGACAGTACGTAAGTTTGCACCATGCTCACTGGGTGGCGAAACCTGGCCTGGAGGGGCGTGAGGCTGTTTCGGGTCGGTAGTCCCCCTACTTAGTGCTAGCAATGAGGAGCTTGGGGCAGAGCGTTGGCGTGCCACTGCATGTGGGGTGCCCCTGACCTTTTTGGGTTTGTTACATAATACACAGTGTCTGCACACTTGCTCTCTCAAATCCAAGCACATCTCAAATTCAGAGGCATGTTCTACTCCAAGGGTCTCAGCTGAGGGGCTGTGCCTGCCTGTGCCATCTGTACAGAGCCTCTTCTTGTGAGCTGTGGGGGATGGGGTGGAGGAGACTCTGGGACCTCTATGAAGGGCAGTCTGTCTCCCCCATTAAAATTCCCCCACGGGCCGGGCACGGTGCCTCACGCCTGTAATCCCAGCACCTTGGGAGGCCGAGGCAGGCAGATCACGTGAGGTCAGGAGTTCGAGACCAGCCTGGCCAACGTGATGAAACCCCGCCTCTACTAAAAATACAAAAATTAGCTGGGTGTGGTGGCAGGCGCTGTAATCCCAGCTACTCCAGAGGCTGAGGCAGGGGAATCAACTTGAACCCAGGAGGCAGAGGTTGCAGTGAGCTGAGATCGCACCACTGCACTTCAGCCTGGGTGACAGAGCCAGACTCCATCTCAAAAAAAAAAAAATTCCCCTGCAGCTCCCTGTTGCCTTGGCATTTGCATCTGCACTCCTTGCCCTGGTGGTGTGGGGTGCCCACCTCTGCTCCTCCACCTCACAGAGCCTTCCTTTTGATCACTTAGCACACCACACCCTCCCTGCTCAGGGCATCCTGCACGGCTGTTCTCTCCGCCCGCCATGCTCTTCCCTCAATCCTCTTCTGGGTCACTCTTGTCCTTCAGGGCTGGCTCCATTCCTGCTCTTTCCTAGAAGGCTCCTCTAAGCCCTGGACCAGGTCCCAGCCCCCATCTCAACTCCAGAGCTTCTGGGCCCTCCCCTGCGCTCCCTTCCTGTTCCTGCAGTGCCTGCTGTGGGTGGGGCTCTGCCCTAGGTGCCAGGATGCTGCCCTGAGCAAGGCAGAGCACACCCCTGCCCTCAAGGGGCTGCCACTTCAGTGGAAATTTCCCTGCTCCCCAGGCTTCCCTCCACATCTCCTTCCTCGGCCTCTCCTCCTTGCTGCTCTGTCTCTCTGCCCAAGGCGGGGCTGGTCACGAAGTAGATGTTCAGTCACTGCAAAGGACCAGGACAGCGGCCACCGCAGAGAGGTGGTGACAGAGGACACAGGCATAGACTCCACAGGCCGATCTGAATTCCTCCAGCTTGCTGTACCTCATTCTTTCAGTCTTGGCTCAGATGCCCCCTCCTCCAGGAAGCCCTCCCTTCCCCTACCAGGCTGAGTCAGGCACCTCCACAGGCCCCGTCGCCCCCCTGGGTTTCTCTCACCCCCTCCATCCCCCCTCACCGCCTTGTATCCCCATCACCATCCTGAGCTGTCACTAGATGAGAATGTGTCTGTCTCCACCACCATACCGGGGCCTGGGGTTGTCTCCGTCACTGCTGTGACCCCAGCTCAGGGCCCTCTGCCTCACACAGCACACATACACCCTTCTCTGTCCACCTGACTCCCCCACACCCCTGAGCTGGGGAGAGTCCCGTCTGGCCTCAGTGTGGCCAGGGACCCTGGGCGTCTCCATTTCTCCTGTGCCTGCTCCAGAGCCCTTCCTGGGCCCCATCCCAGATGAAGAGACATGGTCATCCTTGGCCTGGGCTTCACTAACCAAGTGCCCCCCACACCAAGGAGCCTGTCACATGGTGTTGCTGATGCCCTGCTCAGCAATGACAGCCACCCCCATGGCTCCCATCAGCTGAGCAGTGAGACGCCAGCAGGCTGGAGGCACAGAACAAGGAGGTCAGGGGAAGAGCAAGGAGGCCCAGGGTGGAGTCTGGAGGTCAAGGGTGGAGCAAGGAGGTCAAGGGCGGAGTCTGGAGGTCAAGGGCGGAGCAAGGAGGTCAAGGGCGGAGCGTGGAGGTCAAGGGTGGAGCATGGAGGTCTGGGGTGGAGCATGGAGGTCTGGGGTGGAGCATGGAGGTCTGGGGTGGAGCAAGGAGGCCGAGGACAGAGCATGGAGGCTGAGGGAGGAGCCAGGAGGCCAAGGACTCGTTCATTCACCCAGCACTTACTGCACACCACACATCACAGAGCTGAACGGCCTGAGTTTATGTCCCACGTCTTCCACTCACAGATATAACCTCTCTGTGCCTTAGTTTCTTTGACTGTAAAATGTAAAAAATAGTGCCCACATCCCTGGGTTGAAAGAATCAAACAAGTGAATATGTGGAAAGCACATAGCGTACACCTCAGACGTGGTCAGCACTGAGTAGTACTGGCTGGAAGCCACGTGAGCCCAGGCAAGGCAGCGCCTCGCTCGGGTCTTCCTCCTCCATGCGTGGAGATCATGTCACCCCCCGCCCCCGCCAGGCTCACGGTGAGGCTGTGAGATGATCTCCCCCGGCCCTGCACAGAGGAGGTGCCGGGAACACAGAGCGGGCTGGGCCCACGGTCAGGCTCTGCCGATTCCCAGCTAAGGGCCCTCAGGCGTGTCTCCTGGTCTCTGTGTACCTGGCTGTCCTCTGTCCCCTTCCCTTAGGGGCTTCAAGGAGTCACGGAGCCCCAGGCCACGGCCTGAGCCTAGTGCCCGGGACTCTCGATAGCCGCAGCAGGTGCAAGTGCAGTGCTGGCGCCATTGCTTCTGACTTCCAACCCCTGAGATGTCACAGGCCTCTCCTCTGCCCAGCGTGTCATACCTGAACCTGCCCCCCACGGCAACCCCACCCTGTCTAAACACTGTCCATACACTGGCGATTCCAATCACAGGTGCAGCTTGGACTCTTCTCGTCGCCAGCTCCTGTGGCCAGCCTCCGTCCCACCGTCTCCTTGGGGTGTCCAGGGCCCACAGAGCACCTCCAGAAACAGATTTCTGATCCCCCACCCCAGCCTTCCCGATCAGAGCCACAGTCCTGGCCCTTCTCTTTGTTTCACAGCCATATCCAACCCTCAGGAAACCCTATTGGCTGCCCCTGAAAAGTAGGCCCAGAAGCTGCCCCTGTGTCCTACCACCGCCCTACCCTAGTCCTGCCCAGCGTCACTGTTTCCATTGTGGGTTATGGTTACAGCTCCTACCTGCTCCCTGTCTCCCCCAAATCCCCCCTCCCCCCACACACACACAGTCCGTCCCCTACATGCACCCAGCGGGAGCCATCCAGGGCACTCAGGGTGAGAACACAGTCGCCATTGGGACCCACGGGCCCCACACGGTCAAGCCGTGTTGCCTCTCTCCTCGCCTCCTGCTGCTTCCTCCCTTGCTCACCCTCTCCCAGCCATAGGGGCTGCCTCCGTGTTCCTTAAACCTTCCAGGCACACTCCTGCCTCAGGGATTTAGCACTGGCTGTTCCATCTGCCTGGAATGTTCCTCCCCCAGGTGTCTGCCTGGCGCACTCCCTCCTCCCCTTCAGAGTTTTGTCCAGGTGGCATCAGCCAGGCCTGGCCCAGCACCCTGTTTGAAGTCAGGCCTCCGTAGGCTCCAGCACTCCCAGACCCCTTACCCTGCTGGAGGTTTTCCCGGGCATGTAGCATCTCTGCATAAGCAGTGGGATGTCTTCATGTATTTGTGTCTCCCACATTGTCACGCTCAACCACTGCCATGTCCACCCTCCCCATCCAGCCACCATCTCAGCCTCGGAGCTCTCGCTGGCTGATGGGCGGGACCGCCCCCTGCGGCGCCTGGACCCTGGGATGATGCCCCTGCCTGACACAGCTGCTGGCCTCGAGTGGTCCAGCCTGGTGAACGCAGCCAAGGCATACGAAGGTAGGCGCCTTCCACCCAGTCCCGCCAGGCCCCCACGCCCTCCTCTCTTCTAGAGGGATTCATGGAGGGCCTCATGGCTTTGCAGGGATACCCACTCAGTTTCCAGAATCAGGGAGTGGGGTTCAAATCCTGCCCCGTCACTTGCTTACCATGCAGCCCTGGGCAAGTGTCATCATCTCTTTGATGCCAGTTACCACGTTGACCATCAAGTGAAAGTGACCATGCCTGAGGCTGCCATGACGATTACACAAAACACCGCATGTAAAACATGTGAGGCCAAGCACAGTGGTTCACACCTGTAATCCCAGCACTCTGAGAGTCCAAAGCAGGAGGATCGCTTGAGGCCAGGAGTTTGAGACCAGCCTGGGCCACAGAGTAAGACCCAGTCTCTACAAAAGAAAAAAAAAAGTGAGACATGGCAGTGCACACCTGTAGTCCCAGCCACACCAGAGGCTGAGGCAGGAGGATCGCTTGAACCTGGGAGGTGGAGGCTGTGTGGTGAGCTGCGATCACACCACTGCACTCCAGCCTGGGCGATAGTGCAAGACTCCGTGTCTGGGGGGGGGCGGGGGGGTGGGATAATCTGTCCCTGAGGACATTTGTTGGGTTTTCAGCCCCAGATCTGGGAGCCAGGGAGAGGAAGACTTTTCGTGCCCTGAGGGTCCTGCCAAGACCTTGGATCCTGGGTGGAGGGTTCCCCATACCAGGCCTGCAGGGATCCTCACTCCGTGGGTTCCCTGGAGCAGTGGACAGGGTTTGCTCTGCCACCCAGGGCCCTTTATGTGCTGGAAGTCTGTGGGGACAGGGGGCCAGGCAGCTGTGGCATCTCCTCTCTCATGTGGGTCTCCAAGCATCCTGGAGCCAGGATAGCCGGTTCCAGGACAGTGGAAAGTGAGGAAGGCCTCAGGCCTCTCCCTGGAGACCCAGGTGCCATCAGCGGTTGTAGTGCTGTTTGCGGAAGACAGAGCTGCCCAGACACTGACCACCCCCCTGGCAACTGTGGGCCACAGGAAAGGGCTAGGGTAGCCAGAGCCCCTTACCCACTCCCAGCCGCTCCATGTACCTGGCATGCCTGGGAGCTGTGCGCCCTATGTGAGAAAGCTGAGGGAGCCTGGCTGGTGGCACTGATTTCTCCCCCAGGCTGTGCGTCACAGTTGCCTAGGGAGCTTTTTGCTTCCTTATAAAATTAATAGATGAAACACAGAAGGTTACAGGGGAGGGCTGGGAGTAGCAGAAAGACCTGGGAGGAAGCACACTAGCACCACCACGGAGGTGCCTCCCCAGGAGCCGGAAAGGGGCTGGCAGTGAGTGCAGGTCAGGGTGGCTTCAGCTTGCCTGGAGCTGTGGTTTTTAATGAAGATACATGTGGGTTTTCCCATGCAATTCACATAAGTGGAAAAGACTAAAGGAATTCTCATTAACTTTGGTAGGTGTGTTCATAGCATAGTAGTTTTCTTAAAAAAAAATATATATATATATATATATTTTTTTTTTTTTTTTTTATCCACTAGAGCTACTTACTGAAGTTTCTACAGATGAAATACAAAGATACCTAGAATTTGACTTGAAATATTCCAGGTTGGATGCAGTGGTTCACACCTGTAACCCCAACACTTTGGGAGGTCAAGGTGGGAGGATGGCTTGAGGCCAGGAATTTGAGACCAGCCTGGGCAACGTAGCGAGACCCTGTCAGTACAAAAAATTTTATTTCACCTATTTATTTTTTAGAGTCTCACTCTTTCAACCAGGCTGGAGTTCAGTGGTGTGATCTTAGCTTACTGCAGCCTCCACCTCTCAGGTTCAAGTGATTCTCCTGCCTCAGCTTCCTGAGTAGCTGGGATTATAGGTACTAATTTTAAAATTAGCCAGGCGTGGTGTCACACACCTGTAGTCCAAGCTCCTCGGGAGGATGAAGCAGGAGGATCGCTGGAGCCCAGTAGTTCTAGGCTGGAGTATGCTGTTCTGATCCAGTGTCTTCACTAAACTCAACATCAATATGGCCGACCTCCAGGGAGCCAGGGACCACCAGATTTCCTAAGGACAGGTATACTGGCCCAGGTCAGAACTCCCATGCTGATCAGTAATGGACTCGGGCCTGTGAATAGCCACTGCACTCCAGCATGGGCAACACAGCAAGACCCTGTCTCTTAAAAAACAGATGTCATTATACATTAAATCCAAGATAGAAAAAAATAGCTATAAAGGGTATTATTCAGAGAATTGGAGAACATTTGCAGATGACTGTATATTAGATAATATCATGGCCGAGTGCAGTGGTGCATGCCTGTAATCCAGCACTTTGGGAGGCTGAGCCAGGCGGATCACCTGAGGTCGGAAGTTCGAGACCAGCCTGACCAACATGGAAAAACCCCGTCTCTACTAAAAATACAAAATTAGCTGGGCGTGGTGGTGCATGCCTATAATCCCAGCTACTCAGGAGGCTGAGGCAGGAGAATCACTTGAACCCGGGAGGCGGAAGTTGCAGTGAGCCGAGATGGCGCCATCGCACTCCAGCCTGGGCAACAAGAGCGAAACTCCATCTCAAAAAAAAAAAAAAAAAAGTAAATGGGCAAAATGTTCACAATGGGTGATGCCAGGGAAAGAGTGCTGGGGTTTTTACTGTGCTATTCTTGAGGCACAGAAATGAAAGTTGGACCCAAGGAGCTGCTTGCCTCTGGGGCTCGCCCTCTGCCCTGCCCTGCCCCTGACGTTGCCGCCCTCAACACACGGCACACAGGGTCACCTTCGTGTTTTTAACACCCTGAGGATTCCACTGTCTGGCTGTTCATAGCTCACTGAACCAGCCACTGTTGGAGGGCACTATTGTTGCCATTACAGGAAGAAAATCTAACAGTCACGTTTGAAAACGCAGACAGCCCAGGTGCCCCCAGTGCCAGTCATGTGTCCAAGGCGGGACCCAGGAATCTTCACTTTCACTGGCAGCCCCGTGCGATTTCTTTTCTCTCTTCAATATGCATGATGTGATCTGTCTCACTTCTCTTTTTGCTTTTGAAATCTTCCCAGCTTCCTCCTAAGGACAGCAAATCGTATAACGAATCCCCATGGACCTGGCGCCAGCCCGTCCACTTTATAACCCTTTTTTCCTACCTTTTACTTGTAGACCAAATCAAGTCATTTATGTTGAGAGCATGCCAGATTCAGAATCCTATCGGTTGCTACCTCGCACTCTCGTCTAACTGGCTTCTTCAGCCCTTGTATTTTGTATGAACTGGTCGTTGGATCGAAAGCCTTGACTGGAATCAGGATGGGACTTTGTGTTCTTGTTTTGTGTGTTCATTTGGTTGGTTTTTTGGCAAGAATCTATCCAAGTGTCCATGCAATCTGTCCCAAGTGTGATAGGAAGTGTCATGGAGGTTTGCAGGGAGAGGCGTGGTCTGTCAGTTTCGGGAGAAGCTGGGAGCCTTGCTGACCCCTCTCTTCCTCCTCCCTCCCTGGCAGTGCAAAGAGCCGTCTCACTCTTCTCTCTGAACGACCCGGCCCTGAGCCCGGACATCCCACCTGCACACAGTCCTGTCCACAGCCACCTGAGCCTGGAGAGGGGACCGCCGACCCCCAGGACCACCCCCACCATGAGGTGAGGTTTCCCTGGGAACACCCGGGTTCATACCAGCGGCAGGCCTGTGCAGCGGAAGAGGCTCACCCAGAGAGAGGCAGCCACTGCGGGTCACACCCACCACTCTCCGGGCGGAAGCTGATATAGCAGCTACTCCCCTCTCCTAACAGACTTGGAAGTCATTACACTGCACCTGTCTGTGCACTGGGGATCCACAGTGACCAAGACAGATTCTGCCCAGTCCCAGCAGATCTCCCGGTCCAGCGGAGATGACACTGGAATCAATACACACACAGTTGTTTCGCTTCCAACTTTGAACACTGCTAAGCAGGCGGGGCGCGGTGGCTCACTCCTGTAAACCCAGCACTTTGGGATGCCAAGGTGGGTGGATCGCTTGAGGTCAGGAGTTCAAGACCAGCCTGACCAACATGGTGAAACCCCATCTCTACTAAAAATACAAAAATTAGCCAGGCGTGGTGGCACGTGCCTGTAATCCCAGCTACTCGAGAGGCTAAGGCAGGAGAATTGCCTGAACCCAGGAGGCGGAGCTTGCAGTGAGCCAAGATCGAGCCATTCTACTCCAGCCTGGGCCACAGAGCGAGACTCCATCTCAAAAAAAGAAAAAAAGAAAGGAAAGCTGCTAGGCAGTGTCTCCCAATCCCCCAGCCCTGTGCCTCTCGTCAGCCCCGTCGCTGCCAATCTCCCGCCTGTCTGCTCCTTCGTCTCCTCCTCTGCAGATTCCTAAACCTCACAGACTTCTGCCTCACGCTCCCCCTTCCCAGCCTCCCTGCCAGGTGCCGTGCTGGGCTGTCTGAGGACCTAGTGGCAACTGAGGCCAGGCCTGGCCCTCAGGAAGCTTCACGGGGGAAGGAAGAGGACGGGGACAGATCTCTCACATTTGTCATCTCACGCGTGGCTTCTCACATTCAGCGCAGCATATTTGACTGCACTCACTTGGCAGAAAACAAAATTAAAAAGAGGCAGAGAGAATGTAAATGGCACATTCTGCCTGTACATGGATTTAAATAGTGCATTTCACACTCGTCTGCACACCTCACGGTTCAGAGTTCTATATACAACCATCCGTGCACTGTACTTCATGGGCAGTGGGAGCAATTTTTGAGGGTAATTTTGACTTCTTGCTTTTCACACTCTGGCTTCAGAACTCAACCTCCACCACGAACGTAGGCCCCACTGTAATCACAAGAAATTGGCAGTTCCAGATGGTGCTGCCAGGCTGAAGGGCAGGAGCAGCATGGGCTGTGGGAAGCAGCGGGACCTGTGGCCCCTGGGCGGTGCTCCTGGAGTCCATTTGTCCCCATCTCCCTCTGCAGCTGCAGATCCCCAGGACTCAGCAGCAAGGTTGTAGGCAAGGGTGGGCGAGGCAGGAGGGCCAGCCCCCGACCGCCACCGCCACTGTGCCTGTGCATGCACGGCATCCAGCGGAGCCTCCGTCAGCCCCAACTCCAAGCAGGAAGGGGCTGCGCGTTCTCTGCAGCGGCCAGGCAGGCCCAGGGCTGGGAGGATCTGCAGAGGGGCAGCTACTGGCCATGGGCCCCTGATTCAAATCCTAGCACCAGCACGTGGGAGGGTGATATTGCCTGCACATCCTTTGCTGTCCAGTGGGTAACCATGCAGCACCTCCGAAGGCCGCAGTGGGCAGAGGAGCTCTGTGAGATGAGCCGGGCAGCCTGGGGCCTGGTGCGGGGTGGCTCTCAGTGACAGCCACATGGTCAGCATCACTGCCAGGACCGTTGTTGGTCCTGCCCACAAGGGCGGGTCCTTTTGACCATCTGTCCATTCTGGTGCTTCCTGTGCCTGGAACTGTGCCTGGACCCGCCAGGTGCTCAGCAGGTGTCTGTGGAGTGGGCTCTTTGTATCCTGGAGGTACGAAGAAGGGGTCCTCCCTGAAATCACATGCACGGCCCAGCCTCAGGGAAAACGCACACTTCAGGGTGGGCACCCACCCTTCCCCTGGCCTCGTGCTCCTAACACCCTGTCCACATCCACAAAGGTGCCCTTGGTGGGTGCAGTGTGCTGGGTGGAGGGCTGGCTTCCTGCTTCCCCTCAGACCTTCTCCTCGGGCTTTGCCAGAATGTCAGGGATAAGGGGGCCCGTACTCCCGGGCTCCTCAGCTGTGGGCCAGAAGCCTTCCCCAGGGGCTTTAGGGCCTCAGGCTGACCTTGTCCCTGGTCTTTCCAGTGAGGAGCCGCCCCTGGATCTGACAGGCAAGGTGTACCAGCTGGAGGTGATGCTGAAACAGCTGCACACTGACCTGCAGAAGGTAAGGCCAGGGGCCACGCCCTCTCTATCCCACTTCCCAGACACTGGGCAGGGCGGTCAGCAGGGATCAGGCACCTGCCCCTGCCATGCAGCAACCACCCCACCCCCACACCTCCTGTGCTTGAGTGTAGTCATGGGTGAAGAGTAAACAGTGATAACACCCAAGGCTAGCAAGCGCTGAGAAACTCATCCATTCTTGGGGGGGGAAATAATCAGCCCATGCTTTTCGGAAGGCAATTGGATAACATTTATCAAAAAAACACAAAAAAATTGTGGCTGGGCACAGTGGCTCATGCCTGTAATCCCAGCACTTTGGGAGGCCAAGGTGGTGAGTCACCTGAGGTCAAGAGTTCGAGACCAGCCTGGTCAACATGGTGAAACCCCATCTCTATTAAAAAGTACAATAATTAGCCGGGCGTGGTGGTGGGCGCCTGTAATCCCAGCTACTCAGGAGGCTGAGGCAAGAGAATCGCTTGAACCCGGGAAGGTGGAGGTTGCAGTGATCCGAGATCACGCCACTGGACTCCAGCCTGGGCAACAGAGCGAGACTCCGTCTCAAAAAAAAAGAAAAATGTTGATCCAGTAATTCCACTTGTGGGAATTTATCCATGACAGCGTGGGTACAAAGAGATTGTGAACAAGGACGTTCGTTGCCACACTATTGGCGATAAAAAATTAGAGCCAGCGTGGCTGTCACTCAACATGAGAACGGCTGTGTAAATTATAGGGCATCCATGCAGCGGAACAGCTTGCAGCCAATTAAATTAATAACAAATCTATGTATTTACTAACACGCAAAAAAAGTCCAGTAACTTACATAAAAACCAAAGCGAGCTGCAGCACTGTTGTCTAGAACATCATCATACTTATTTATTTATTGTTTAACCACCACGGTTGAGAGAGCCGTCTAGGCCGGGCGCGGTGGCTCACGCTTGTAATCCCAGCACTTTGGGAGGCCGAGGCGGGCGGATCACGAGGTCAGGAGATCGAGACCACGGTGAAACCCCGTCTCTACTAAAAAAATACAAAAAATTAGCCGGGCGTGGTGGCGGGCGCCTGTAGTCCCAGCTACTCGGAGAGGCTGAGGCAGGAGAATGGCGTGAACCCGGGAGGCGGAGCTTGCAGTGAGCCGAGATTGCGCCACTGCACTCCAGCCTGGACAACAGAGCGAGACTCCGTCTCAAAAAAAAAAAAAAAAAGAGAGGGCCATCTAGAAGGTGACAGTCAATTTGTTCTTTGGACTTGTCTCCATGGGGCGGAAGGATAAGGAGGAGACTGGCCAGGTACGTTGGCTCATACCTGTAATCTCAGCACTTTAGGAGGCCGAGGTGGGTGGATCACCTGAGGTCAGGAGTTCAAGACCAGCCTGGCCAATATGGTGAAACCCCGTCTCTACTAAAAATACAAAATTAGCTGGGTGTGGTGGCGCACACCTGTAATCCCAGTTACTTGGGAAGCTGAGGGAGGAGAATTGCTTGAACCCAGGAGGCGGAGGTTGCAGTGAGCTGGGATCATGCCACTGCACTCCAGCTCGGGCGACAAGAGCGAAACCCAGTCTCAGAAAAAAAAATGAGGAAGAGACTTTTATCTATTGTTTCTGTACTTCTGGGTAAAAGCCAGAAAGGTGGCAGAGTATATAATGTGTGAGTCCTCGAGCTGTGGAATCAAAGGGGCTCAGGTTCTGACCCCCACCCCACTGCATAATGCTGCACGACCTGAAACAGGTCCCTGCCTTCGGGGGCTACGTCCTCCTGGAAGAATGGGGTCTGCTCAGGCCACCCTGCGTCCATGTCCCAGCTCCCCACTTGCTGTGTGAGGCTGGGGTCCTCTTCCAGGAAACTAGGGACAGCGACAGTCCCCAAGTCCTCAGGTAGTGTGAGGGTGGGATGCGGTGACCACAATAGTGATGTTAAGCGATGACTCCACATCGGGCTGCATTCCAGGAGCTCTACATAGATGAGCTCCAGGCACCCCTTAGCCTCCTGGTAGAGTTGCGGGAACCGAGTGACTTGCCCAGGGTCCCTCGGTTGTGGAGAGGCAGAGTGGGATGTGCGCCCCGGCCTGGCCTGGCTCTAGTGGTCGGCTCCAAAGCACAGCCAGGCCAGGGCTCGCAGGCCTCAGGGAGCCATCGGCTGTTCCAGGAGCAGCCAAGCCCACCCGCTTGATGCCAGCTTCCCACCCCGTGCAGGAGAAGCAGGACAAGGTGGTGCTCCAGTCAGAGGTGGCCAGCCTGCGGCAGAACAACCAGCGGCTGCAGGAGGAGTCACAGGCCGCCAGCGAGCAGCTGCGCAAGTTTGCAGAGATCTTCTGCAGAGAGAAGAAGGAGCTCTGAGGTGGGAGGCCGCCGCCCGGGCTTCGCTCCTTCCCCACAGGCCGTGGCCCTGCTCGCCTCTCTCCCTCCACTTGGCTCCCAGCTGCCGGTGTGACCAAGATGACCCATCCAGGGCCCTCCCCATGGACACGGAAACCCCAATGGCCTCACTAGGGCTGTGAGTCAGGGTCAGCGCACGGCCCTCATGCCCCAGAGGGCGACGTGGTCTCAGGCCTCAGGCCTCCCTCCAAGCTGCCCAGCTGTGGTCCCGGTGAGCTGGGCTGTGCTTACACCGCTCCCGGGCCTGTCCCGCTGTCCCCATCTAGCTTCTTTCTGGGACCAGCCCTCCGAAGCTGATGGGGACAGAGAGAGGAGCCAGTCTCCAGACCCCTCGGCTCCAGGAGGTCATACAGCAGGTTTCTGCACCATGCACAACAAAGTTGCGGCTTGTGGGGCCAAGGCCCCTGCATGAAAAGTACAGCGTGAAAGCAACCCTTTCTTCCCTTTACCCAGAGAGGTGAGGCCCGTGTGGACACAGACCAGGGCGCCTCGGTCCCTAGCACGCGAGCTCCAAAAAGCACGAACATGATCCCCTCCCTAACTCCCTCCTCCCAAAAGGCAGCCAGGAGCACTTTCTTAGAGTTTAAATTATTTTCTTGGGGGCCTGAGGATAGAGAGAGGCAAGGCTAGCCTCCAGAGCCGATTTATTTGAGAGAGAAACTCTATTTGTACCTCTGGGACGGTTTGTACGATCTTTTTCTATCAGCTCTTCCGCCAGAGGCCACTGCACCTGGGCTAGGGGTCCACAGGCCCCTCCACCTTCCAGCTAACCAGGCCAGGCCTGGGCGGTGGAGCCACCACACAGCTGACTCTCTCCTCCTCCTCCCGGCACGACCTGGCCCTGACCAGCAGCCTCGGCCTCTTCTGGGTTCCAGGAGGGGCTCCCGAAGCCCTCAGGACAGGGCTGGAGGAGAACAGCCTTCATCTCCTCCTCTGGTTTTTTTTCCTTTGCAAGTCTCCCAGCCCATCTCTCCGAGCAGCGACCACCAGACCCCCTCACCGTGCTCCCCGGGGAGCACTGCACCCCGCGAACCCCACTGGACGCTGGTTCTCTAAAGGCAATAAGGGGCGGCCACGCCGGTGTGGTACCACGCTGTTCACCCAGGAAACCGTTTCTTTTTTTCCTTCTTTAAAAGCAAACAGAAAAAGATATATATATATATATATATATATTTATTTTTTCATGTAGAGTTGGCGCCAGAACAAGCCTGTATGGCCACAGTCTGTGGATTCACCCCCCCAACCTCAAGCTGAGGACCAAGGCGTGTCCCCCGTGGGCTGGGGGTCAGTGGGAGGACCAGAGGGATGAAGTCAGGGCAGGCGGGCAGGCTGGTGCCCTTTTTGGGAGGCACCAGGCGGGGAGGAGTTGGTGGAGCAGGTCTGGCCGTGAGCCAGCACCAGGCAACCCGGCCCTTGTCCAGGGACCTCTGCTGCCTTCTCTCTGGGGTCAGGAACCTGAAGGGAGGGGGCTCTGGGGACTGCATAGGACGCAGGCACTCAGGGAGGTGCCGGTGTGGATGGGTGGGGGTGACAGAAGAGGGTTCTCATCGCGTATCCTGTGATCTGCCTCTGGCCCCCTGGAGGAGGAAACCTCAGTGCTGCCCCTGCCCCCACCCTCACCCCCCACACCGAGAGTGAGGTGGGCGTGCCCCAGGCAGCGTCCTCAGCCCTGGCCAGCTACTGTGATGCCATCTTCTCCCCCATCCCCCACCCCCACCCCTTAGGCCCTCATCGGGTCCCTTTTTTTTTTCAGTTGTCTCCTCCCATCTTCAGATCATTCACATCATTTTGGGACTTAATCATGTACATGGACAAGTGTAAATTATGATTTTTGGTTTTGTTTTCTGTTATTTTTTAAGGATGTCTGCAAAAACAGATCTATTTAATTTGAGGTTGGTGTTCTATCCGACGGCTGAAGACAGCAGCAGGGTTTTTTTTTCATATGTTGATTTGTTTCATTTGGATTTTTTTTTATTATTCTTTATTGTCTTTTTTTTTTTTTCCCCATCCCTGTCTTGAGATTTTCTGGCATGTTTCTGGAGGTTTCAAAGGAAATAAATGTTTCATAGAAATGGCTTGTGTGTTCACTTTTGGGGCAGCTGCCTGGAGTTGCTGACGAGAGGGTGTGGTCCAGCATCAGCCCCTCCTCCTGCTCCTGTCCCCAAGTCCCCCACACCATGACCACCACACACATGTCCTAAGAACCAGGGGCACCTGCCTTGCTAACTTCTTTTCCTTGGAATCCAAAGGACAGAAATCCAACTCAGAATGTGAAATGTGCTTAAGTTCAAAAGAGTGAGATTCTGCCTCAGAGGTCATATACTGGAGGCCTGAAGGCCAGACCCAGCCCAGAGGGTTGTGTTGGGTCTTAGAAATAGTGGCCAACTTTTAATCTGGACATTCAGCCAGGTGCAGTGGTTCATGCCTGTAATCCCAGCACTTTCTGAGAGGCTGAGGCAGGAGGATTGCTTGAGCCTAGGAATTCAAAACCAGCCCGGACAACATAGTAAGATCCTGCCTCTAAAAAAACCTTTTTTTAACTTTTTTTTGAAACAGAGACTCTGTCACCCAGGCTGGCGTGCAGTGGTGCAATCTCAGCTCACTGCAACCTCCACGTCCTAGGTTCAAGCAATTCTCCTGCCTTAGCCTCTCAAGTAGCTGGAATTACGGGGACCCGGCTAATTTTTGTATTTTTGTAGAGACAAGAGTTCACCTTGTTGGCCAGGCTGGTCTCGAACTCCTGACCTCAAGTGATCTGCCCAGCTTAACTTTTTTTTTTTTTTTTTTTTTTTTTTTTTAAAATGGAGATTGCACATGAAGAAGGCCAGGTTTCCAGCTTGGTTGATCTGTCCCTTGCTGCAAGACTCACAAGGGGCCCCTGCCTCCTTTGGCCCCGGCCACATGGCTGCATTTGGGACACTCTCCCCCTTCTGTCTGTAGAGGTGGGAGCAGACCCATGCTGCCAGTTGCCAAGTGAATGCTTTGGGGGTAGAAAGCAGCCCCTCATCGCCTCAGATCTGCATCTGGCCTGATGAACATTTGCATTTTGGGAATCCGGATCAAACTGATTTCTGAATTAGGAAATTCCTCCTGAAAATCCCGAAGTCCAGCCCCTTGAGGGAAGCCTAGCCTCCTGATGGGGCTGGCCAGGTGGGGTCTTTCTGCCTCCCTTACCCATGTACCTGTCGTGGAGTTTCACATCTCTGAGCTAAAACCCAGTGCTTCTCTGACTCAGACCCTGCCCCCTCCAAAAAATGTCTTTTTCCAAAAGGCGTGGGGCAGGACCAGCCATTCCCAAGTCTCCTAAAAATTCTGGAGTTCTCCAGACACCCTCCCTGTCTCCGCCCTCCTCCTCCTCGACGCCCCGTCCTCAACCCGCACTGCCCTCCCCCCGCCACCGGGCGAAGGGGGCGGGAAGCCTGGGAACAGGCTGTTCTCACACCCTCTCCTGGCGCCGGAGCCACGCCAGCTGCTTCCAGCACCCCACGACTCGCGCGCACGCCAGCCCCTGGTCGCGCCCAAACTGTGCTTTGAGGCCCGGCCCTTCCCTTCGTGTCCCAGTTTCCAGCTTCCTCTGCCCGTCTCGGACCTCCCTGTCTCTCCTCCCCGATCTTTCTGGGTCCCTCATACCTCCGGCTCTCTCTGCAGATTGTTCTGCTGTTCCCCTAAAGTCTGTCTCCTCTCCCCTGCCGCCCGCGTCTCTCCCCATCTCTGCCTCTTGTCCTGGGACTTTGCCTGTCCCTGATCCCAAGTCTCTCTCTCTCTCCACCCGCAATGTGGCTCCTTCTCACTCTCTTCCCTCTCCTGATCGATGTTACCTCCTTCTCTGCCTCCCCTCCTGGAGGACCTCTCCCTAAATCTGCTGCTGCTCTTCCCCAATCATCGTCCTCCTCCTCCTCCTCCTCCCGTCTCTCCCAGCATGTCAGCTATTTTTTATTACTGTTATTCCCTCTCTCCCATTAAACCTCCTTCTCACCCCTGCTCCCTTCCTCTCTCCCGGTCCTTCCTCCTGTCTCTCTCCCTTCTGCACCCTCCTGCTCTTTTTCTGATTCTCTCAATAACTGTGTGACTGTCCTCGTCTCTTTCTCTCTACTGATCTGTGTCCTAGTTCCCTCACTCCTCACTCTCGCTCCCCACCCGTCGCCCACATCTCAGTCTCTCTCCCAGTGCCCGTGTCTAGATACCCTCCTGCCCTCCCTTAGCGCCTCTCTTTCCACCTTATCCCCACCGCTGATTTGACCCACATCCAGGACACGGAGCCCCCTGGAGATGTCTGGGTCTGGGATGACACCTCCTGACACCCCCGTTCCCCACCCCAGCCTCAGGAGGGGCCAACCCACCGTCCTCTTCCCAGCCCTTCCCTTCCCCCCGACCCGGCTCCCGCCTCCCTCCCGGCTGCGCCCGCTGCAGCTGCAGCAGCCCGTTGCCAGGGCAACCACAGCTGGCTGGGCGGGAGCCCCTCCACCCCATCCCCCTTCTCCTCCTTTCTGGCAAAGCAGGGCGGAGCTGGGACAAAGCCGGGGAGAGGCAGGGTGCAGGCAGGGGGAGAAGGAGGTGGATGGAGGTAGGGGCTGGCTGGTCGCCTCACCCCCAACAAGGCCCCCCGACCCCCGGCCCTCCTTCTTAGTGATGCCCCAAACCAGACGGGAGAACGAGGCAGTCGTGGGCAGAGGGGTCAGGCCCAGTTTAATACACAGAACAAGTTAATTCACAGCAGAGGCAGGCAATAGAGGAGACTCGGTGACAAGTGGGGGGGCACTCCTGGATTGGGGGACATCCCCCCAAAACCCACCACCTCCCCCACCTGCAGTCTCAGTTTCCCTTTTTTAAAACCCGAACAACAAACACACACAACCACAAGAAACAACCACGCCCCCTCACTCCCCCAAAATGGCCAGCGAGGGAGGCGGGGGCCGCCAGGCCTGGCGGGGCGGGAGGAGGGCGGAGGAGGGAGGGAAAAGGAGTCCGTGGCGGAGTCTGTGCTTCTCATTCCAGCAGGCGCTGGGCGGGGGCCCACCCGGCCCCACCACCGCCACCCACCAGCCACGGCAGGCACGGGGCGGGCACAGGCTGGGGCGGTCGGGGAGGGGCAGGAACAGAGTTCAAAACCAAGGTTCACATCATGCAGTATCCACCGTGGGCACCGGGAGGGGCGGGTGGACACCACGCCCACCGCCCTGGGCACAAGAGGGGAAGGCGCCCACCTTGGGTGGGGCGTGGGACGGCTGCAGCTCCAGAAATTGGGGTTGGGGCGCCCAGCGGGGGGCCGGCAGAGGCGGGTGCCCAGTGGACACTCTCAGCAGCGCCCCTCCACCCAGCCAGGCCTTGGAGGACTCTTTGTATATATTAACTTCTTTTCTTTTTTTTTTTTTTTAACTTTTTGTCTTTTTCTTTAGAAAAAGGCTCTGTCCATGCCCCTGGCTGGCACCCACCACCCCCTATGCCCGCCCAGAGGCGGGGTATGGCTTTGAGGGGAGAAGCCCCTGGTGTCCATTTGCCAAGGGACAGAGAGGGAGGAAGGGAGGGAGAGGCCCTGGCCGGGCCCACCCACCCACAGGGCAGACATTCCACTTGCACAGAGGGGAGGGGGTGGCCCAGCCCCTTCTCGGCTTCCCCCTCTCCCCCTCCCCCTGCGGGGCGTTCAGGGTGGGGGAGAATTGAGGAGCTCGGAGAAGCAGGTAGGCGAGCACCACCCCAGAGTCGCGGCGAGCCGAGCCGGCCTAGGTGAGGGTGATGTAAGCAGAAGCCTTTTCTTTCAGGTGCCGGAGACAGAGGTGACAGCTCCAGCTCCCTGCGGGGGCGGCCGAAGCTGGAGTCAGGCCCGGGTCCGGGAGGGCTGCCCCAGCCCCTTCCCACCCAGAGGACACAGTCTTCCACAACCAGGAGACGGCGTTCCCACCCACCCGCCCCACAGGTGCCCACCTCTCCTCTCACCTTCCGGGGGCTCCGCCATGGGGGGGCTCAGGCAGTACATGTGGTAACCCCGATCGCAGTCATCACAAAACAGCAGCTGGTCCTGGGGGGTGAGACCCGCCCAGCTGGCACCCTGGGGGCACGGGCACCAGAAACGGGGGTGGGGGGCTGGGGCAGGGGCTAGGTCAAGGGGGCTGGGGGAGGTGAGGCCTTCCGAAAAAGGCTCTGAGAAGGTCCTCGCAGCAGGAAATGTGTACGCAACACTGCTTAGCCAAGCACATCTCCCTCAGGACAGTCTCTTTGCGATTTATAGTGGGGGTTTATAAGGCTCTGTGGAAGCCTTATTATTATTATTATTTTATATTTTTAGAGACAGGGTCCTACCCTGTTGCCCAGGCTGGAAGTGCAGTGGTGCAGTCACAGCTCACTGCAGCCTCACACTCTTGGGGGCTCAAGTGATTCTCCTGCCTCAGTCTCCTGAGATTGGGACTACAGGTGTGCGCCACCATGCCCCACTTTTTTTTTTTTTTTTTTTGTAGAGACGGCGGTCTCACTATGTTGCCCAGGCTGGTCTAGAACTCCTGGGCTCAAAACTCCTCGGCCTCCCAAAGTGCTGGGATTACACAGGTGGGCCACTGCTCCCGGTCTGTGGAAGGTTTAAATGACACCAAGATGATCTGATAGTAGCTCTGCCAGAAATGGTCATGACTTGTTTTTGTTTTTGTTTTTGTTTTGAGACGGAATCTCGCTCTGTCACCCAGGCTGGAGTGCAGTGGCTCCATCTCGGCTCACTGCAATCTCCACCTCCTAGGCTCAAGCCATTCTGCTGCCTCAGCCTCCCGAGTAGCTGGGATTACAGGCACCCAGCTAATTTCTGTATTTTTGTAGAGATGGGGTTTCACCATGTTGGCCAGGCTGGTCTCGAACTCCTGATCTCAGGTGACCCACCCACCTCAGCCTCTCCCAAAGTGCTGGGATTACAGGCCTGAGCCACCGCGCCTGGCCTGTGGAAGGCTTTAAACAACCCTAAGATGATCTGATACCAGCTCTGCCAGCAGTGATCATGGCTTTAAATCTCAGCTCTACCATTTCCCTAGCTGGCTGACCCTGGGCAGGTCTCTTTCCCTCTCTGAGCTCAGTTTCTTCCCTGTGAAGTGGAAACAAGACCACCTGCTTCAGAGGGTGGTTGGGAGGAGCCAGAGAGATGAAGAGGAAAAAGGGCCGGGTTCGATTTATGGACACCAGCATAATGATAACACAGAGGACTGGTGTTCACCAGGGAGGGCTCAGGCACAGGCTTTAGGCTCAAGGGGCAGAGGTGGATGTGCCAGGGGGAGCGGGCAGCAGGGCACGCGGGGGGTGGGCAGCACTCACGTCGTTCTCGGAGGTTCCGCACAGGCTGCAGGATTTGCACTCGATGCACTGCCAACGGTAGGTCCGCACGGCTGCCGTCATGTTCACCGTGAATTGTAAACATGAGGGGTGTCCTGGGGGCCAAGGGGCAGGGGTGCAGTTAGGAGGTCACCGTGCCCCTGGTGAGCACTGACTGCCAGGAGAGCCATAGCTCAGCCCCTACCCCTGGCTCATGATGCCAGGATGAGCTGCCAGGATCCGCAGCCTGACCCCACACCTGCCCAGCAACCACGTGGCCAGCAGCAGTCCCCCGGCCACCACAGTCTCCTACCACAACCACCATGGCAACCACACTCTGCTCCCCAGAACGCCATGGCAACCGCATTCCATTATCCACAGTGCTGTGGCAACCACTTTCTACCACCCACAACACCGTGGCAACCACATTCTGTTAACCACCATGCTGAGACAGCCACATTCCATTACCCACAGCAGAACGGCCAGGGGTCCTGTTAACCACAGCAACGTGGCAACCACACTCTCCCAGCCACAATGCCATGGCAACCGCCTTCCACAACGGGGTCCCCACACCTCGGTTTCATGCAACTAAAGTCCATTCCACATGATGCCCCAGCAACCAAACTGTTACTCACATCACAACACTGTGTAGCCAGGCTGTTAGTCATTGCACAGCCCGCTGCAGAGACACCCGCAGCTGCTACCTGCAGCCTCGACCTATGGTGCCCTCACCCCGCAACCACAGTCCCGGTGCCATCACAACTACATTCCATTATACCGAGTTGCCATGACAACCATATTTCACTACCCATGATGCCATGACAACCACAATTCATGACCTGCTGTGCTGAGGCAACCACAGTCTATATTGCCCACAAGTCCACCACGGGAAACCACATTCTGTTAACCACAATTCTACGGCAAGCTCATCCTGCTACCAGTGCCCAGGTGGTGGCGTCCATCAATCACACCGCACAGCCCACTACCTGCCATGCCTCGGCCCCTGTCTCTTGCTACTCCTTTTGTCTTGTTTTGGTTTTTGAAACAAGGTCTCACTCTGTTGCCCAGGCTGGAGCATAGTGGTGCCATCACAGCCCACTCTGCAGCCTTGACCTCCCAGGCTCCAGTGATCCTCCCACCTCAGCCTCCCGAGTAGCTGGGACTTATGGGGTGCGAAACCATGCCCAGCTTTTTTTTTTTTTTTTTTTTTTTGAGATGGCATCTTGCTCTGACACCCAGGCTGGAGTGCAGTGGCGCAATCTCGGCTCATGGCAACCTCTGAGTCCCGGGTTCAAGTGATTCTCCTGCCTCAGCCTCCGGAATAGCTGGGACTACAGGCACACGCCACCGCACCCAGCTAATTTTTGTATTTTTAGTAGAGACAGGGTTTCACCATGTTGGCCAGGATGGTCTCGATCTCTTGACCTCGTGATCTGCTCGCCTCAGCCTCCCAAAGTGCTGGGAATACAGATGTGAGCCACAACACCTGGCCTCGCCTATTTTTTTTTAATAGATGGGCTCTCATTGTGTTGCCCAGGCTAGTCAAAAACTCCCAGGTTCGGCCGGGCGCGGTGGCTCACGCTTGTAATCCCAGCACTTTGGGAGGCCGAGGCGGGTGGATCACGAGGTCAGGAGATCGAGACCACGGTGAAACTCTGTCTCTACTAAAAATACAAAAAATTAGCCGGGCGTGGTGGCGGGCGCCTGTAGTCCCAGCTACTCGGAGAGGCTGAGGCAGGAGAATGGCGTGAACCCGGGAGGCGGAGCTTGCAGTGAGCCGAGATTGCGCCACTGCACTCCAGCCTGGGTGAGAGAGCGAGACTCCGTCTAAAAAAAAAAAAAACAACTCCTGGGTTCAAGGGGCTGGGTGCTGCCATGGCTCATGCCTTTAATCCCAGCACTTTGGGAGGCCAAGGCAGGCAGATCACCTGAGGTCAGGAGTTCGAGACCAGCCTGGCCAACATGGTGAAACCCCCGTCTCTACTAAAAATACAAAAATTAGCCAGGCATGGTGGCGGGCGCCTGTAATCCCAGCTACTCGGGAGGCTGAGGCACAAGAATCACTTGAACCCAGGAGGCGGAGGTTGCAATGAGCCAAGATCATGCCAGTGCACTCCAGCCTGGGTGACAGAGGGAGACTCCGTCTCAAAAAAAAAAAAAAAAAAAAAAAAAACCTTCTGGGCTCAAGCGAGCCTCCCACCTCAGCCTCCCGAGTAGCTGGGACTAATGGGGTGCAACACCATGCCCAGCTGATTTTTTTTATATAGATGGGATCTCACTATGTTGCCCAGGCTGGTCTCAAACTCCTGGGCTCAAGGGAGCCTCCAGCCTCAGCCTCCTGAGTTGCTGGGATTACAGGTGTGCAACAACACACCTGGATAATTTTTAAATTTTTTGTAGAGATGGGGGTCTTGATATGTTGCTCAGGCTGGTCTCAAATTCCTGGCCTCAAGTGATCCTCCCACCTCTGCCTCCCAAAGTGCTGGGATTACAGGCGTGAGCCACCCCACCGCGCCTGGCCTCTCACTACTCTTGATGCCATGCTAAGCACAGGCCATGAGAGCCACATCCCATTATCCCTGAAGCCTCACTGATCCGACCCCGTTCCCACAATCCTCAGCAGTTGCATCAGCCTCGCTAGCTCTGGTTATCCACAGTATCCCCTACATGCTCGGGGTCCCCTCAGTCCTCACCGCCTTGCCTCCCTCCCTCCAGGTCTGCACTCCTGAATGTCCTCTGCACCCAGCCCCAAGAAACCTCAGGTGGGGAGCGTCACCTGATCGCCCACAGTCTGCACAGGAGATGAGGTCCTCGGGACACCCCGTCTTCTTGGAGCCCCCCAGGCAGAAGTCACAGTAGCCGTTGGGGATGACAGTGCCGTCGGGCGCCTTCTTGGCTGCAAGACAGCAGACAGGCATTGGCACGGGGCAGGCAAGGGCACCCCAAAAAGGTGGCTGCAGACTTTAGGAGCAGAAGGAGGTGTCCGTACCTGTGTGTTTCCTTTGTGCCTCAGGGACCCAGGCCAATTCTTTGTAAAACTCTGGGGTAGGGGGGACAGAGAGAGGGACTCTCACTACAGGCAAGGCTCCACCCTGCCCCCAGCATCAGCCCCAGGGATGGACCTCTTAGTCCAGGCGTGGGGAGGTGCGAAGAGTGAGTAGCTACCCTAAGCTGTGGGGAGAGGCGAAAACAATTCTCACAGGGACTCCCAACTCTGCCTTTTTAAATTTTTTTTTCAAGTAAAAATAAAGGCAGGGTCTTGGTATGCTGCCCAGGCTGGTCTCCAACTCCTGGCCTCCAGTGATCCTCCCACCCCGGTCTCCCAAAGTGGTGGGATTATAAGTGTGAGCCACTGCACCCAGCCAGGATTCCCAACTCCTTGAGACAACTGACATGTCCTCTTTATTGGGTCAAAACTTGGTAAAGACAGCTTGAGGAAGGGCTCCCTGCCTCCCTTCTCACATACATGTCTCCCAGCCAGCCACTCCCAACTGCACCCTCAGTAATTTGTATCTAACAAATTGAGCGAGTACCCCTAGCCAAGATCTGGTACAGAAACAGACACTCAGAAGAAAAACTCTGAACACTGAGGTGCCTGGGTGTGTAGTGGCCAGGGGTGAAGACACTCAGCCTCTACCTCTGAGAAATAGGTGGGAAGACGGTGTCTCCCTGCTGCCTCTCCGAAACCCTCCTCCCCTCCCCCATCCCTCAGCTGTCAGAATTGGCATGGGATTGGCACGGGCGGACGCCAAGGGCTCCCAGGCCACAGACCCTTCCCCTTGAGCAAAGCTTAGCAGATACAGGAGAAAGGGAAGGCAGGGCGGGAGGGGAGCCATCTATCACCCCCCCTCCCCAAGCTCTAATTGAAACAATAAATCAGACCCAGAAATATTACGCCCGGCCAGGAGCGAAGGAGCGATGGTTGGTTGCCATGGCAACCCCAGAGCCAGCATCCCCATGGTCGGTGGGGGGAGGGAACGGCTAAGCTGGAGATTTTCCAGAAATGTCTAATGCCCCCCCCCCACCCCCACCCCCAGCTGGGCTCCTCTTCCCCACTCCCAGGGCCCCTCGCCACCCCCACCTGGCCTGCCAGCTCACGTTTATGGTTGTTTTTCCGGTGGAAGGGCAGGGCGTGGCGTTCGGCGTTCTCCTCCCCCTCCTCCTCGGCCAGGTGGGTGTGGGTGTAGTGGTAGCTGAGCCCCGGCCGGTTCTTATACCGTTTCCCACAGACTGGGGAGCGAGCGAGCCAGGAGGGCCTGTCAGCCCCTCTGGGCCCATGCCGCCTCCACCCTGGCCTCCAGGATCACACCTCCCCCCTCAGCCAGAGACCTGAGCAGCCTCCCAACCCGGGTGTGGAACAGGAGGGAGAGGGCCACAAGGTGGGGAGTCTCTGGGCCCCCCTCTCTCTGCCTTTCCCCCTCTTCAGAAGGACTCACTATCACAGACATACGGCTTGTCTCGATCCTCCAGGGAAGCGGTGTCCTGGCGTTTCCGGAGACCCCCGATGCCATATGCCTGTGGGGAGAGTCAGGAGTGAGGGGCCAAGAAAGTGAGAAAACAGGCCGGGCGTGGTGGCTCACACCTGTAATCCCAGCACTTTGGGAGGCCGAGACGGGCGGATCACAAGGTCAAGAGATTGAGACCACCTCAGCCAACATTGTGAAACCCCGTCTCTACTAAAAATACAAAAATTAGCTGGGCATGGTGGCGCATGCCTGTAGTCCCAGCTACTCGGGAGGCTGAGGCAGGAGAATCGCTTGAACCTGGGAGGCGGAGGTTACAGTGAGAGGAGATCGCGCCACTGCACTCTAGCCTGCGACAGAGCAAGACTCCGTCTCAAAAAAAAAAAGAAAAGAAAGAAAGAAAAAAGAAAGTGAGAAAACAGTGTCTTTTGCAAATTCAAATTGCAGCTGTACAAATGTCCTAGCTGTGGGGGCCTCGAACCTCTCCAAGGTTCAGCTTCTTCCTCTGTGGCACAGGGATGAAGGTAGCTCTAACCCACTGCATAATCTCTGCTTTGCAAATGGCTTAATACAGATGAGCCTCAGTTTCCTCATCTGTAAAACGGGTATAAAATCCCCCACCCCTGCAGGACGCTCTGGGGATTCAATGAGGTCAGACTGAGGTCAGACTGTGGCAGGGGCGGACCACTGCGCCTGCTCCATGAATGAGACCTGTCATTGAGGGGAGCGGGGAAGAGGAGAAGCTTGGGGTGATACCTTTCCTTTGGCCCTGTTCTTCCTCCTGGGAATGTCATCCTCCAAGTCTTCCACCTCGAGATCATGCGGAAACTCCAGCAACTGCTGTTTCTGGGCAATAGAGAAAGGAGACAGGTCAAGAAAGTAGGGGCCACTGACCTGTTTTGAGGGGCTCTGGGCAGAGGTGGAGATTGGGGGTGAGAGTATAAGTCAGGAGTTGTTCCAAACAGAGATGAAGTCTGGGAGGATGGAGACTGGGATGCCCAACGGCCAGAGGAAACCAGGGGGGTTTCAGAGCAGGAATGTGAGGGCCCGGGCTGGTGGCAGGCAGGTGTGAGAGGAAGCCATGCAGCGGGGGTCCCCCAGGGGTGGGCCTACCTGACAGTCCATAATGGTCTCCTCCTCCTTCAGCTCAATCTTCTTCTCCCCCGTCTCTGCACACAGTAGAGCCTCGAGGACTGGCCCTTCCGGGAGGCCACCCTCCTTCTTCAGGGGTGCTTCACAGTCTGGGGACAGGGCCATGGGGGGGTCAGATGGGGAAGTTGACCCCGGAGGACTCCTCAAACCATGCAGGTGGGGGGACCGTGCTCTTTGCGGGAGGAAAGAGGCTTTCCCACACTCAGCCGGCAGCAGAGGCAGGGATTTAACCACATGCCCTAGGAGGGAGGCCCAGACTCTGGGGAGAAACAGCCACGCCCTCAGATGCCCTGGGACGCACAGCAGGAGACATGGTCAGAACTTCGGATACACCGGAAAGCCACAGAAAAAGACACAGTTAGGCCATCAGGCACACCCAGACCTACTCAGGGAAGACACAGCAACTCTCAAACATACCCAGACAAATATGGACAGATCCAGGCACTCGCAGAGGAGACACACGGACTCCTGCAGGGGACATCCAGACAGATCGTCTGAGACAGATGCGGAAAGGAAGAGGCCCAGCCATGCTGTCTTTTTCTCTTTTTTTTTTTTTTTTTTGAGATAGGGTCTCACTCTGTCACCCAGGTTAGAGTGCAGTGGTGCAGTCTCAGCTCACTGCAACTCCCAGGCTCAAGTGATCCTCCCACCTCAGCCTCCTGAGTAACTGGGACTACAGGCAGAGTAGCTGGCATGCCACCACACTGGGCTAATTTTTGTATTTTTGGTAAAGACGGGGTTTCACCACGTTAATCAGGCTGGTCTCAAACTCCTGAGTTCAAGCGATCCTCTGCCTCGGCCTCCCAAAGTGCTGGAATTACAGGCATAAGCCACACTCTCAGATACAGCCTAGAGACTCAAAGAGGTATAGCCAGATCCTTGGAGACACTGAGACACATGGAGGAGACATAGCCGGACCCATGGGTACACTCAGAGATGCTCAGAGACAATTAGCTGGCCAGGCGCTGTGGCTCACACCTGTAATCCCAGCACTTTAGGAGGCCGAGGTGGGTGGATCCCTTGAGATCAGGAGTTTGAGACCAGCCTGGCCAATATGGTAAAACCTCATCTCTACTTAAAAAAAAAAATACAAAAATTAGCCGAGTGTAATGGCACAGACCTGTAATCCCAGCTACTCAGGAGGTTGAGGCAGAGAATCACTTGAATGCAGGAGGCAGAGGTCGCAGTGAGCCAAGATCGTGCCACTGCACTCCAAATTGGGTGTAAAAAAAAAAGGAAGAAAGAAAGGCTGGGCGCGGTGGCTCACGCCTGTAATCCCAGCACTTTCGGAGGCTGAGGCGGGTGGATCACGAGGTCAGGAGATCGAGACCATCCTGGCTAACACAGTGAAACCCTGTCTCTACTAAAAAATACAAAAAAATTAGCTGGGCATGGTGGTGGGCGCCTGTAGTCCCAGCTACTTGGGAGGCTGAGGCAGGAGAATGGCTTGAACCCGGGAGGCGGAGCTTGCAGTGAGCCGAGATCGTGCCACTGCACTCCAGCCTGGGTGACAGAGCGAGACTCCATCTCAAAAAAAAAATAAATAAAAAATAAAGAAAGAAACAATTAGCCCTCCGGATACACCTAGACCCTGGGGAAGACACAGCCAGATGAGATGCCTGGACACATAGCGGGGACACACTGACATACCCAGGGAGAATCACTCAGCTAGATACACACAAACACACACAGGAGACAGACCGGAAGAGACACAGCCGGCTGGGCACTGCCACGCTCCTGGGTACACACAGACCCTCGGACTCAGGAAGAGGAACTGACCCCGAGGACCCCGATATTCCTAAACACATTCAAGGGTAAGTCCAGATCCTCTGATGGACTGGCACACACGTGCAGAAATACACCTGATATGCCAGACACCATCAGGAAGGGATTCTCCCAGACACTCCGAGGCACCTACACACCTACAGAAAGAGACGGCCGCACTGCCTAACACACCCAGACACACTCGGGAGGAGCCGGACGCCCTGACAGACCAGACCAGACATACACAAGACACAAGCCTTCTAAGACACTTGGAGACACCTGGGAAGATACACCTAAGAGAGGGAAAGAGCTCCAACCAGACACTGAGACATCCAGACGCCCTTGGGGAGATACAGAGGCAGACATCCTCAGGCACCCACAGAAAAAAATACAGGCAGATGGCTGGGCATGGTGGCTGAAGCCTGTAATCCCAGCACTCTGGGAGGCTGAGGAGGGTGGATCACCTGAGGCCAGGAGTTCAAGACCAGCCTGGCCAACATGGTGAAACCCCATCTCTACTAAAAATACAAAAAAAAAATTAGCCGGGCATGTCAGTGTGCGTCTGTAATCCCAGCTACTCAGGAGGCTGAGACAGGAGAATCGCTTGAACCCACTAGGCAGAGGTTGCAGTGAGCTGAGATCGCGCCACTGTACTCCAGCCTGAGTGACAGAGCCAGACTCCATCTCAAAAAAAAAAAAAAAATACAGGCAGACACTGATCCATCCCAGCTCCCAGGGGAAGGGACACAGTCAGAAACTCCATACACCCACATACACCTAACAGGTATCACTATGCCCTCCAATACCACTGGGCCCCTTGGTGGGACATGGTGGCTCACGCCTATAATCCCCGCACTTTGGAGGGCTGAGACGGGAGGATCCCTTGAGCTCAGGAGTTCAAGACCAGACTGGGCAACATAGTAACACCCTGCCTCTATTTAAAAAACAACAGGCCAGGTGCGGTGGCTCACGCCTGTAATCCCAGCACTTTCGGAGGCCGAGATGGCCAGATCACCTGAGGTCAGGAGTTCCAGACCAGCCTGACCAACATGGTGAAACCCCGTTTCTACTAAAAATACAAAACCAGCCGGGCGTGGTGGCGCATGCCTGTCATCCCAGCTACTCAGAAGGCTGAGGCAGGAGAATCGCTTGAACCCGCTAGGCAGAAGTTGCGGGTTTAAGGTTCAACTCCCCGCTAGGTGGAGGTTGCGAGATCGCGCCATTGCACTCCAGCCTGAGTGAAACTCTGTCTCAAAAATAAATAAATACATACATACATACATACATACATACATACATACATACAACTGGGCACCTGGGCCCATGTAGGAGGAGATGCAGTCGCCACTCAATGACTCAGAGAAACTGTGGAATCTCTGGGAAATACCCGGGACGCACATGGGCAGACAGACACACAGCCAGCCAGGCAGACACTTGCTAGAAGGCGATAAAGGTGATGGACACGTGCTAGGACACACAGCAGGCGCTGGGACACCGACGGGGGCCCCAGCAGCTGCACCCACCGATCTTGTACTCGCAGGGCCTGAGTCTGGGGTCCTCCAGGATGTTGAGTCTCCGTTTCTTCCTCCAACAGCGGGCGGGGTACGTGTAAATCTGTCCCGGGGCCAAACCTGGAGAGAGATGGGGGTGAGAGGGCGCGGCGGTGGGGCGGCCCGGCCCCGCCCCGCCCAGCGCCAGCCCTCCCGACGGTACCCGGCCCGCGGTGGGTCTTCTCCATCCAGATGTAGCAGTTGTTCTGGGCCACGCCGGTCTGCGAGTCGAGGAAGGGCAGTCGCAGGCTGCGCTCGGCGCACAGGCGCGCGTTGTAGCTGCGGCAGTGCTCGATGGCCTCGCGGTAGAAGTCCTCGCCTAGGCTAGAGGGGCGGCGAACGGGCGGGCGGCTGTCAGCAAGGGCAGGCGCACAGGGTCGCCCAGAACCCCTCCCCCGGCTGCCAGACCGCCCAGGCTCGGGAGGGGTGGGCCGACCCCTCCAGCCTCACCTCTCCCCCTCCTCCCACTCCGGGACCCAGGCTGGGGGAAGGGGACAGGGCCCAGGGGCCCCCAAACTGGGACTCAAACAGGCCTCCAGCTCATGAGTAGAAACACCATACAGAAACAAACAAAAACACACCGGGATGTATCCCTACATGAACACATGCAGACACACAACACAAATCACACACAGTCACACGGGATTCACACACAAAGAGAGACAAATCCCAATACTCACAAAGGAGAAACAGACAAACCTCACACACGTGCACACATAAATGTCTACTGAAAAAGACAAATATCCCAACTTCCATAGTGTGGAGACAAATCACACAAATAACCATGCATAAAGACACATCACATATCCACAGACATACACCAGAAACACGTCACCCACACAAAGGCACACAACATGGAAACATCACACCACACACACATACACCCCTCATGCATCCAAAGACACACAGACACACGCATGTCAAAAGACAGGAACTACAGAAACCACTTGCCCCCCCATGCACTTACCCATGTATCCAAAGACACAACACAAACCACACACACAATATCCAGACACACAACACAAAGAAATCACACAGATTCACACAGGTACACACACACATTTACAAAGATGCACGATGTGGAACCAGTATCTAAAATATCACACTTCCACACAGACACACACACATATAAAACACAGAAACAGCCAAATCCACCCATAGTCACACAAAAATTTACACACAAATACATGCTTCCCTACATACTCAAAAACACAGAACACAAGACAAATGACATATAGTTCCAAAGGATACGAACACACACTTGGAGACCCAAATATCCAAAGATATCTAGTGCAGAATAAAAGGAAACAGACACATGTCCACACACCTATGCCCCAAAAATTCTTTAAAAAACCAGAACACAAATAAGTGATACATACACACACTCCACATCCCAAGACAAAGGTAGTGTGGACTTCACTCCAGTTGCCAAGGCCCCCGCACCCCCGGGTCATTTCACCCTCTCCCAGACCCGAGGGTTGCAGGGAGGGGAAGATATCTCCCTTCCCCAAAAAGAATCTGGAGGCCCCTCACGCCCTCCACCCCGCCAGGGAGCGGTGCATCCGACACCATTCTTGTCAGAGACCCACAGTCACACACTCTCGCACCCCCGCACTCGGTGACAGCCCCCCAGACACCCCTTCGGCCCCACCCCCGGTCGCCACACACACACAGGCCCGCGTAGACCCGCCCGCGCTCCCTCTCCGCCTCCCGCCGGGCCGCACCACCTCAGGGGGCCAGGGATGACCGTGGCCATCTTGCTCCCCGGGTCCTGCCCCCAGCAGGTCCCCGCCGGGTCGGTCCTCCCAGCGGTCGGGCGGGCGCTGAGGCCGCCCATCCATTCATTCCCGGGGGGCGGGAGCACGAGGGCCACGGCCAATCGCGGCGACGGGGCGGGTCCGCCCGGGCCATGCTGGGAGTGGTAGTCCCAGGCCAGGGGGCCCCCGGGACCCCGCGGGGACCGGGACGGGGACGGCGCGGAGGAGGGGCCCGGGTCACGCACCGTCACTCACCCGCCCTCACTCGTCCACATATCCTGCTCTCGCGTGCACACAACCACATGCACACCTGGACTCGCACACGCCCACGCATGGCAGTTTACACACACATTCACGCGGATACTCACAGCCTCCCGCACACTCCTACTCACACACCTTCGCACGGACTCATACAGCCACACGCACACACACTGCAATACTAAGAGACGCAGAGACACCTCCCAGGTGCCCACACAGACTTCTCATCAACATGCTTCCAGCAGACACCTCCTCAGCCACCCCCCCCTCCCCCGGACCCAAGTCCCTCCTGGCTCCAGAGACCCCACCCGGAGCTGTCTCTCCCAGCAGCCACGCTCACGGTCACCCCGCCCTGCTCAACGCCTTCTGCAGGCCTGACAGCAGCAGTGCAGGTTAGAAACAGTAGTCACACCTCCAGGGTTCAAATCCTAGCTCTGCCACTTGGTGGCCATGTGACCTTGGCAAATGACTTAACCTTTCTGGGCCTCAGTTTCCTCATCTGTAAAAAGAGGATGATGCCTCACTGGAGTGTTGTGAGGATTAAATGAGTAAATATACGTAAAGCATTTTAAGATGTGACTGGCAGGCCAGGCACAGTGGCTCACACCTGTAATCCCGGCACTTTAGGAGGCCCAGGCAGATGGATGACCTGAGGTCAGGAGCTGGAGACCAGCCTGGCCAACAGTCTCTACTAAAAATACAAAAATTAGCCAGGTGTGGTGGTGCATGCCTGTACTCCCAGCTATTTGGGAGACTGAGGCAGGAGAATCATTTGAGCACAGGAGGCCGAGGTTGCACTGAGTTGACATTGCGCCACTGCACTCTAGCCTGGGCGAAAGAGCAAGACTCCGCCTCAATAGTATTTGCTCAATAAATCCATTTATTCTACAAAGGAGCTGATATATACTTTACTAAGATGTCAATGGTAATACCTAAATGCTATCAGAAAGAATAATGCGGGCCAGGCACAGTGGCTCACGCCTGTAATCCTAGCACTTTGGGAGGCGGAGGCGGGTGGATCACCTGAGGTTGGGAGTTCGAGACCAGCCTGACCAACATGGTAGTAGTCTCTACTAAAAATACAAAATTAGCCGGGCATGGTGGTGCATGCCTATAATCCCAGCCACTAGGGAGGCTGAGGCAGGAGAATCACTTGAACTCAGGAGGCAGAGGTTGCAGTGAGCCAAGATGGTGCCATTGCACTCCAGCCTGGGCAACAAGAGTGAGACTCCCTCTCAAAAATAAATAAATAAATAATAAGAAAGAAAGAATAATGCTGGCCAGGTGCAATGGCTCCAGTCTGCAATCCCAGTACTTTGGGAGGCCTAGATGAGAGGACTGCTTGAGCCCAGGAGTTTGAGACCAACCTGGGCAACATATCCAGACCCCTGTCTCTACAAAAAAAAAATTAAAATTAGCTGGGCATGATGGCGCATCAGTGTAGTCCCAGCTACTCGCAAGGCTAAAGTAGGAGGATAGCTTGAACCTGGGAGTCTGAGGCTGCAGTGAGCTGTGGTCTCACCACTGCACTCCATCCTGCGTGGCAGAGCCAGACTCTGTCTCTAAAAGCAAGCAAACAAACAAACAAACAAACAAACAAAAACTAAGTAAGCAGGACGCCGTGATTCATGCCTGTAATCCCAGCAATTTGGGAGGCTGAGATGAGAGGACCGCTTGAGCTCAGGAGACCAGCCTGGGCAACATAGGGAGACCTGGTCTCTACTAAAAAAAATAAATAAATAGCTGGTCATGGTGGCACATGCCTGTGGTCCCAGCTACTCAGGAGGCTGAGTCAGGAGGATTGGTTGAACCCAGGAGATCGAAGCTGCAATGAGCTATGATCACACCACTACACTCCAGCCTAGACAACTGAGCAAGACCCTGTCTCCAGAAAAAAAAAAAAAAAAAAAAAAAAAATAGATGCTCAGTAGATATTTGTTGAATGAGTAAATGCACCTATCACGTGCTGGGCACAGTTCACCCCGTGATGCTATTATCTGCATTTTCCAGGTGAGGAATCTGAGGCACAGGAAGGTGACCTCACATGCCCGCATCCCCTGGCGGCTCTTTGAAGGTGAGACTGAAGGAAGGAGGCAGGCACCCCTGGCGGCCCTCCTCAAGTAGTCCTGACCTCCTTCTCTCTCCCACTGTCACCCACACTGACTCCACCCGAAAAGATCCCCAGGGAGTGAGCGGATCCACTGAGTCACAAACTGACCCAGTTTCTCCGCAACACCACCACCCCGTCCCTCCTCCCGTCTCACCCCTCCTCCCCCTTTCCCCTTCCCCTCTTCCACCCCGACCCCTGTAGAGCCAGCATTCAAGTTTGGGCGGCTGCTGTAATTAACACGCCCACAAACGCCCTCATCCACCAGGGGGCGCCCCAGCCGACAGAAGTGGCCCGCTAGCCTTCACCATTTTTGTCACATGAAATCCCCCCATGAAATCCAGTCAAGGCCTCCTACACTCCCGGTCACTTCTACACACACACACACACACACACACACACACACACCCCTCCAGTCTTAGACCCTTTCCACAAACTCGCCCATCTAAGCCACGTAAGGCCTTGGCCGGCCCCTCTTCTGGAACAGGAGGAGGTGGGTCTCTGATTCACATATGGCCTGGAGTGGTGACAAGGGGATTAAGTGAGGGACACTGACACCCCTACGATCACTCTGGCCTCCAGGGCCCCGTAGTGGCCACCTCACACCTTGCCCACGGTGAGCCGTGACCCCACCTTCCTCTCTCACCTCCCATTCGCTCACAGGTCCCCAACACACCCTCTTACACTTGATTCCCACACCGCTAGCCTCAGACACGCAAACTCACCCCTGCCCCACCCCAAACTCTTTTGTCGATTTGATTAAGAGAAGCCCGAGTGTAGACACTCTGAGTGTAGACACTTCCTAACAGTCCTCCTCTACCAGCAGAATTTCTGTTTTTCTTTCTTTTTTTTTCGTTTCTTTCTGTTTCTTTTTTTTTTTCGTTTCTTTCTGTTTCTTTTTTTCTTTCTTTCTTTCTTTCTTTCTTTTCTTCTCTTTCTTTCCTCTTTCTTTCTCTTTTTTTTTTTTTTGGACACGGTCTCACTCGATGGCCCAGGCTGGAGTGCTGTGGCATGAACACAGCTCGTTGCAGCCTCCACCTCCCAGGCTCAAGCGATCCTCCCGCCTCAAACCCCCAAGTAGCTGGGACTACAGGCGTGCGCCACCACACCCGGCTAATTTTTGTATTTTTGTAAAAAGAGGGTGTCCCTATGTTGGCCAGGCTAGTCTCAAACTCCTAAGCTCAAGTGATCTGCCCACCCTGGCCTCCCAAAGTGCTGGGATTACAGGCATGAGCCACCATGCCCAGCCCACCAGCAGGATCTCTACCCATAAACCCAGGCTGACACTTGCAGCAGGCTCTCCTTTCTTTCCTTCTGCACACACCACTCCCACACACTCTCCTACAAACTTGAACTCCCAGTCCTCTCCCTGACCCAAACATCCTCCTGCCCCATCCCCCAGTGCCCTGTGTGGGAGCTGGCCCACAGTAGAAATCAATATCATAAATCAATATTGATACTACTACTAATAATCACTACATTTGGTCAGTGTCAGTCTCTGTGCTAACTGCTTTACAAAGATGGCCTTAGCCCCACGGCAGCCCCATGGGGTGGTAAGGGCTGTTAGAAGCCCCCATACACAGATGGCAAAACTGAGGCTCAGGGCAGGGAACATTCATGGCTGAAGCTGGTTTTGGAACTCAGGCAGTCGGAACTTCCGAGGGCGGCACCCTCCAGCTCCTTCTCCCCAGGGGATTTGACTCACATTCTTTCAGGAGCCAGGGAGTCCCCACCCTCACCCCTGCAGAGACCTTTTGGAAAGGGGAGGGCACAGAGGGGTAGGGCCCTCCCAGTCCAGGCTTACTCTGGCTGGGCCCCTGCTCAGGGCTGCAGCACACCTCCTCCCAGGGGTCTGGGCCAGGGTCAGGGTGAGGGGCCCCATCGCCTGTAGATCCACGAACCTGCACAAGAGCCCCGTTCCCGGCCATTTTGCGGATGTCTCTCACAGGAGAGACAGCTGTCTGTGTGTGCCACTTAGGGTGAGAGGGCAGCAGAGGGATGTCACCATCATACACCACCTCACACGGACCCGAGCCCCACACACCCGCTTCCGGCACCCTGCTCACGGCGAAGCCACACGTGTAGGCGCTTGCCTCTAAGTCCCTGCCCCCCTTCCTCTCCCAACTCCCACCCTCCACCTCCCACCCCCATTCCCGCCAGAAACCAGAAGCAACTGGCGGCCTCTGGTCCAGCCAGCAGGCGCATCCCTTCTCGTGGGTGGGGTGGGGGGGCGCTCCCTCTCTCCCTCTCTCCCCCCACCCCCGCCCCCAGCCCTCGATGTTCAAGGTCAAGGCAGCCAGCGCATGGGGTTGGGGGAAGGGTGGGGGAGGTCGCCCCGGCCCCTTTGTGCGACGCCGCGGGCGCTCGCCCTCCGCCTCCTCCACCAGGCCCGGGAGGAGGGGGAGGGTGGCGCCGCGCTCGCCTGTGGGGAGGGAGGGCGGGAGCGGCCGAGCGCCTGTCACTTGGAGCCCGCTGTCACCGCCTGGGAACGGGGGGATGGGGAGCGCTGGGACCCGGGAGTCCGGGATCCCGAAGAAGAAGCAAGAGCGAGATGGAGAGGGGGAAGGGGAGGGGTGGAGAGCGCGAGGGATGGCAAGGAGAGGAGAGGGTCAGGAGGGGCCAGGCTCGGACCCAGGCGTCCGGATTCCCAGCCACCGGGCCCGGGAAGAGGCGAACGCTCGAAGGGCCGCGGCCGGGGAGAAAGGGAGGGAATCCCCGGAGACCGAGGGGGCTCCCGGCACCCCCTCCTGGGCAGCCGGTCCCCAAGGGGATCAGAGATGCTCCCGTTTGATGTGTATGCGCGGGGAGAGGGACGGATGCCGCGGTCCAGGCTGACCGCGGGTTCGGGGCTTCTAGTTCCCGGAGATCCCGGGAGGAAAAAGGGGAGGCAGCGGGGATGGAACTGGGGACCCCCGACGTCTCAGCTCCCACCCTGCGGCCGCGAGGGCCGGGGTCTCCAGGGAAAGAAGGGGAAAGAGAGAAAGGCGCTTTGATGAGCGGAGAACGGGTGATGGAAACCCTGGAGACCGAGGTCCGGACCTAAGTTCGAGCTTTCAGCCCCGGCCGGGGCAGGCCCGGCACCTCCGGAGACCCTGAGGGAGAGATGGAGGAGAGGGAAACCCCTACCCCCACTCTGGGTGGGGAAACGGCCTCCGCCACCCCCAGCCCGCGCCGCATTCCTTCACTGACAGCGACAAAGAAGAGGCGCCCCCGCGACCCTGGAGGGGCTCCCGCTCCCAACCCCAGGGGGCGACAGGGGGTGGGGGCCCCCGGGGCAAGGGTTCGCGCTGGGGGCCCCCATTCAACTACGGTCCGCGGGCTGCGTCCCCCTCCTCAGCCCCAGGGCGGGCGGGGGAAGGGCTCCTGGTGGGGGTGTCTGGACAGGGGGCGGGGACGGCAGGGACACTCACGACTTGAGCGGGTTCTGAATGGCGGTAGCCATGGCCCGCTCGGCTGGGCCGCCTCCGGCCCGGGGCGCCGCTGCCGCCGCGCGCGGGCCCAGCCCGGCCTGCGCCGCCCGCTCTGCCGCCCAGCGCGCTACGATTTCATTCATTCTTGGGGCTGCGGCGCGAGCGGAGCGGGGCGGGCTGGGGGCGGGGCTCAGCCAATCCCCGCGCCTCCCGGCGCACGACGGGACGTGGAGTCTAGGGGCGCGCGGCGGCGCCCGAGGGCGCCCCTGCCCGGACTACACGTCCCAGGGGGCGTCAGGAGGACCGCGCTCCCATTGGTTGCTGGGGATACAGGGAGGGGCGGGGATCCCCCAGAGCATCTTTCCTCCCTCCCTGGGAGTGCTCGGTCTCCAGCTCCGGATCTCCACCCTCCAGGCACCGCAGGCACGGAAGCAGGTAGTCCCTAGCTTCTAGATGTCCCCAGGGTATGCAGATGACCCTAGGGTCTGTCGTGTATTCTTGTCTAGGCCTATTTGGGTGTCTCTTCTATGTCGGACAGCCTGTGAACAAGCACAGGGATTAATCAGTGCCTTTGTTCATTTACTGAGTGCCTGCTGTGTTCCAGAAACTCTTCTAGGCACTGGGGATACAGCAATGACCAAAGCAAAGTTGCCGCTCTCAAGGAGCTGATATTCTAGTGGAGAAAGACAGATAATAAGAAAATAAATAGATAAAATCATTTCAGACAGTGAAAGGTGCTATAAAGAAAAGAAAATGGGGCCAGTCGTGGTTGCTCATGCCTATAATCCCATCACTTTGGGAGGCCGAGGCGGGTGGATCATCTGAGCTCAGGAGTTCAAGACCAATGTGGGCAACATGGCGAAACCCCGTCTCTACCCAAAATACAAAAAAATTAGCTGGATGTGGTGGCGCATGCCTGTAGTCCCAGCTACTCAGGAAGCTGAGGTGGGAGGATCACTTGAGCCTGAGAGGCAGAGATTGCAGTGAGCCGACATTGTACCACTGCATTCCAGCCTGGGTGACAGAGTGAGACCCTGTCTCAAAAAAAAAAAAAAAAGAGAGAGAAAGAGAGAAAGAAAAAGAGTCCAGGCACACACCTATAATCCCAGCACTTTGGGAGGCTGAGGCAGGAGGACTGCTTGAGCCCCAGAGCACAAGACCAGCCTGGGCAACATAGTGAGATCCCATCTCTACAAAAAGTTTAAAAATTATCTGAGTGTGGTGATGCATGTCTGGAGTCTCAGCTACTCAGGAGGCTGAGGCAAGAAGATCACTTGAGCCTGAAAGTTGGAGGCAGTAGTGAGCTCCAGCCTGGACAACAGAGAGAGTCTCCGTCAAAAGAAAGTAAGCAAGCAAGCAAGCAAGAGAAAGAAAGAAAGAGAAAGAAAAGAAGAAAATAAAATAGATTCAGCAGAACACAGATTCTAGAAAGAAAAAAGAAGCAAATAAAAAATAATTTTTAAAAAAGAAAACAGATTGATTTGAAGGAATGAAGTGGCTTCTCTGAGGAGATGACATTTGAGCTAAGATCTAGAAGTTGCCAGCATGCACTAAGAAGCATGTCTAGGCACAGGATCACCAAGTGCAAATGCCCTGGGCTGGGAACAAGTGTGGCATGTTCAAAGATCAGGAAGCAATTGAGTGTGACTGGAGCAGAGTGAGCAGGGAGAGGCAGCCTGGGGAGAGAGCAAGGACCTGGCTCATGTAGGACCTTGTAGGTCATTATAAAGAAAATGGATTTTGTTCTAAGTACAATCAATCATCCTGAACTCTCCTTCTCCTCTTCTTTTTCACACACACACCCCAAGCCCATCAGCAAATCCTGTTGTCTCTATATTCAAAACATATCCAGATTCCACCCACTCTCTGCCCTTCATGGCCTGCACCCCAGTCCTGTCCATCATCGTCTGCTGCCTGGACTATGGTAGCAGCTTCATCACTGGGCTCCTGCCCCCCAAGTCTGCTCTCCCCACACAGCCAGGGCAGGCTATCTGAAGCATATCTCTGGGCTGAGCACAGTGGCTCACGCCTGTAATCCCAACACTTTGGGAGGCCAAGGTGGGTGGATCACTTGAGGTCAGGAGTTTGAGACCAGCCTGGCCAACATAGTGAAACCCCATGTCTACTAAAAATACAAAAATTAGCCAGCTGTGGTGGCGCATGCCTGTAATCCCAGCTACTCGGAAGGCTGAGGCAAGAGAATCGCTTGAACCCGAGAGACAGAGGTTGCAGTGAGCCAAGATCGCACTGCTGCACTCCAGCCTGGGCAAAAGAGAGAGATTCCACCTCAACTAATAATAATAATGATTAACTAATTAAGCATATATCTGCATCCAACCACTCTCTGGCTCAAACCTCCAGCGGCTTCTTTCATAATTTGAATAAAATGCAAAGCCCTCGTTACGCCCTCCTCCATCCCTCCTCAACCCTCATCACATTTCTGGCCTCTTTCACCTCCTTCCTTCCCTTGGCTAACTTCACTCCAGCCCCACCAGCCTCCTCCCTGTTCCTGGAACATTCCAATCCCGCTCCAGCCACAGGACCTTTGCACCTCTGCCTAGAGTGCTCCTCCCACAGACACCTGCCTCACTCCATCCCTCACTTCATTCAGGTCTCTGGTTAAATGCCACCTCTTCAGAGACAACCCTAGCTAAAATTGCAGCCCCTGGCCTCCTGCCTCAGCCTCCCAAAGTAGCTGGGGTTACAGGCACGAGCCACAACACCCAGCCAAAATTATGAATAAATAAATGTGTTGGCCAGGTGCAATGGCTCACGTTTGTAATCCTAGCACTTTGGGAGGCCAAGGCAGGTGGATCACCTGAAGTCAAGAGTTCGGGACCAGCTGGCCAACACAGTGAAACCCAGGCTCTACTAAAAATACAAAAATAAGCCAGGCATGGTGGCACGTGCCTGTAATCCCAGCCACTCGAGAGGCTGAGGCAAGAGAATCACTTGAACCCAGGGGGCGGAGGTTGCAGTGAGTCGAGATTCTGCCACTTCACTCCAGCCTGGGCAAAAGAGCAAAAAACTCCGTCTCAAAATAAAATAATAAAATAAAATAAATGTGTCAATTACTCATGCTCCGTGCCTCTCCCCAGTGACCAAAAGCATGCACCCAGCATGAAGAGAATCAGGTGGGATCCAGGCTGTGCCCTACCCCATATGGACACTTGGACAACCTGAAGTGAGGGGCAAATTTGGGGCCTTTATTAAGCAAAAGTGCCCAGCACAGCATCTGGACCTAAAGCTTCAAGGCAGAGAGAAGGGATACACTAAAAGGCACACTTGGCCAGGCGCGATGCCTCACGCCTATAATCCCAATGCTTTGGGAGGCCGAGGAGGGTGGATCACCTGAGGTCAGGAGTTCGAGACCAGCCTGGCCAACATGGTGTAACCCCATCTCTAGTAAAAATACAAAAATTAGCTGGGCATGGTGGCGGGCGCCTGTAGTCCCAGCTATTCGGGAGGCTGAGGTAGGAGAATCACTTGAACTCGGGAAGTGGAGGCTGCAGTGAGCTGAGATGGCACCACTGCACTCTAGTCTGAGCAACAGAGCAAGACTCCATCCCTAAATAAATAAATAAATAAATGTCACATCCACTCATTTCTAGAGAACGATGATGCTCTCCATCCCTGTGTGGACGTGCTGGGGACACAGCAGCGAATAAGATGGCCCCAGACTTTGCCTTAAGCTTGGAGTCCAGAAGAGTAACAGACTCATCAGACAATGATGTCCAGAGGCGTCCAGGTGGGGTTGGGGGACACAGGCAGAGAGGTTGGGGCCGGGACAAGGGGGACACAAGCAGAGGGGTCCAGGTGGGATGGGGAGCACAGGCGGAGGGGTCGGAGCTGGGACAAGGGGGACTCAGGCAGAGGGGTCCGGGCCGGGATTGTGGGGCACAGGCAGAGGGGTCGGGGCTGGGACAAGGGGGACACAGGCAGAGGGGTCCAGGCAGGGACTGGGGGGCACAGGCGGAGGGGTCAGGGCTGGAGCAGGGGAGGCACAGGGCACTGTGGGAGCCCAGAGGCGGCTGTCTCCTGGCCTAGCCTGACAGTCAGGAATGCCTTCCTGGAGGAGAGGACACCCGGCCTGCATGTGAATCCTTTTGAGTCCTGACCCCCTGATCTACCCAGACACAGGGCAAGGTTCCTGCTCTGATCTCTTGGGGCCTTAATGCCTGATCTTCCCATCACTCAAGTTTTGGGGAACAAACCCTAAAAGTCTCAACCTGTGGTCACTTCTCCTAACCCTGGAACCCAAGGGTTTGCCCACCAGAGGGCGCTGTGGCCCCAGTCTTTGTCCAGCAGAGGCTGCTTCGGAAGCCTCAGATCCGGGAGGCATCGTGCAGGCCATGGGGCTGCCCGCAGAGACACTGCACCCCCAACCCTGAGCCTCAGACCCTGCCCAGGACCTGGTCACCAGGGTATCTCCCTCTCCTCTCTCTCACACACACATGCACACATACAGGCCTCTAATCCAAGGTTCCGGTGGACCTGGAATCACAGAAAACTCTGCCCCATACCCACTGGGTCCAGCTTCGGCCTCTGAAGGAGATACAACTGCTAACAGCCACTTCTCCCCTCTCCTCCCCGCTACAATTCAGAGGAAGCCTTCCCTAAGTGGCCCTTGGGATGTTCAGATGTGCCCTTCAGAAGTTTCCTGCCCAGACCCAGCACGGTGGCTCATGCCTGTAACTCCAGCACTTTGGGAGGCGGAAGCAGGAGGATCACCTGAGGTCAGGAGTTCAAGACCAGCCTGGCCAAACTGGTGAAACCCTGTCTCTACTAAAAGTACAAAAAATAACTGGCTGAGCGTGGTGGCAGGTGCCTGTAATCCCAGCTACTCAGGAGGTTGAGGTAGGATAATCACTTGAACCCAGGAGGCAGACACTGCAGTGAGCTGAGATCATGCCACCTGCACTCCAGCCTGGGCAACAAGAGCCAGATCCTGTATCAAAAAAAAAAAATAAATAAAAGTTTCCTGCCCAGATGGGGATGCTGAGGCACAGAAGAGGTGGGGCTGGTGGGGCCATGCAGTATCAGGGCAACAACAGTAATAATCACAACAGCAAATAAGGATCCATTGGTTTAGCTCCTCCTCAGTCAGGACCTGTACTGAGCTTTAACAAGCTACACATATCACTGAATCATACAGACCACACTTGGGAAGCAGGCACCCAAACGTCAGCAATGAGCTGAGGCAGGAAGCCCTCATCCTTCATGGCAGGGAGAAGTGGGATTCAAACCCAGGTCTGGCTGGGTGTGGTGGCTCAAGCCTATAATCCCAGCATCCCAGCACTTTGGGAGGCCAAGGTGGGAGGATTTTTTTTTTTTTTTTTTTTTTTTTTTGCTTTATTTTGAAACAGAGTCTCACTCCGTCGCCCAGGCTGGAGTTCAGGGGCACCATCTCAGCTCACTTCAACCTCCTTCTCCTTGGTTCAAGTGATTCTCCTGCCTCAGCCTCCCAAGTAGCTGAGACTACAGGCATGCGCCACCACATCTGACTAATTTTTGTATTTTTAGTAGAGATGGGGGTCTCACCATGTTGGGCAAGCTGATCTCGAACTCCTGATCTCAAATGATCCACCCACCTCGGCCTCCCAAAGGGCTGGGATTATAGGCGTGACCCACCGCGCCTGGCCAGGAGGATCGTTTGAGACCAGACAAGGCAACATAGTGAGACCCCATCTCTACAAAAGATTAAAAATAAATTAGCCAAGTGTGGTGGGGGGCACTTATACTCCCAGCTATTCAGGAGGCTGAGGCAGGAGGATCACTTGAGCCCAGCTTGGGCTTCTGAAGGAGACATGATTGCTAAGGTCGAGGCAGTAGTGGGCTATGATTGTGCCACTGCATTCCAGCCTGGGGTGCTGAGGGAGACTTGACACAGACAGGAGAGTGAGACTCTGACTCAAAAAAAAAGAAGAAAGAAAGATATATCAGGCTGGGAGCAGTGGCTCAGGCTGGGAGCGGTGGCTCAGGCCGGGCACAGTGGCTCACGCCTGAAATCCCAGCACTTTGGGAGGCCAAGGCAGGCAGACCACGAGGTGAAAAGATTGAGACCATCCTGGCCAACATGGTGAAACCCTGTGTCTACTAAAACTACAAAAATTAGCTGGGCATGGTGGCACGCACCTATAGTCCCAGCTACTCGGGAGGCTGAGGCAGGAGAGTCGCTTGAACCCAGGAGGCAGAGGTTGCAGTGAGCTGACATTGTGCCAAGGCACTCCAGCCTGGCGACAAAGCGAGACTCCATCTCAAAAAAAAAAAAAAGAAAGAAAGAAAGGAAAGAAGAAAGAGGAAGGAAGGAAGGAAGGAAGGAAGGAAGGAAGGAAGGAAGGAAGGGGAAAGGAAAGGAAAGGAAAGGAAAGGAAAGGAAAGGAAAGGAAAGGAAAGGAAAGGAAAGGAAAGGCAAGAAAGGAAAGGAAAGGAAAGGAAAGGAAAGGAAAGGAAAGGAAAGGAAAGGAAAGGAAAGCAAAGGAAAGGAAAGGTCTCTGTGATTACTGGTGGGGGCGCAGACTGTGGAGGCAAAGGGGAGAGCAGAGACCAGGGAAGTGGTGCCAAGATGGGTCAGAGGGGAGGGGGAGCAACAGTGTGGGTATGGGAAAGGGATGGGAAGTAAGAGAATGTGGCTGTTATACGACCACCAACGTGGTGGCCTAAAACAACAGAAATGGGCGGGCAAGGGTCATGCCTGGAATCCCAGCACTTTGGGAGGCCGAGGAGGGCAGATCACTTGAGGTCAGGAGTTCAAGACCAGCCTGGCCAACATGGTGAAACCCCGTCTGTACTAAAAATACAAAAATTAGCTGGGTGTGGTAATGCATGTCTGCAGTCTCAGCTACTCAGGAGGCTGAGGCAAGAAGATCACTTGAGCCTGAAAGTTGGAAGCAGTAGTGAGCTATGATCACATCACTGCACTCCAGCCTGGACAACAGAGAGAGTCTCTCTCTAAAAAAAAAAAAAAAAGAAAGAAAGAAAAGAAAAAGAAAGAAGAAATAGATTCAGCAGAATACAGATTCTAGAAAGAAAAAAGAAGCAAATAAAAAATAATTTTAAAAAAAGAAAACAGATTGATTTGAAGGAGTGAAGAAGTGCGGTGGCGGGTTCCTGTAATCCCAGCTACTCGGGAGGCTGAGGCAGGAGAACTGCTTGAACCCAGGAGGCGGAGGTTGCAGTGAGTCGTGATGGAGCCATTGCACTCCAGCCTAGGTGAGAAATGAGAGAGCAATACTTTGTCTCAAAAAAAAAAAAACAAAAACAAAAACAGAAATGTATTCTCTCACAGCTTAGAGGCCAGAAGTCCAAGTCAGTGTTACTGGACTGAAAGCAAGGTGTGGGCCGGGCTGTGTTCCTTTGGGAGGCTCTGGGGGAAAATCCATTCCTCTCCAATTCCAGCTTATGGGGGCTGCTGGTAGTCCTGGGCTTGGCCACATCACGCCAGTCTTCAAGGCCAGCATCTCCACATCTCTGCTCTGCCTTCACAGCACCTTCTCCTGTCTATGTCAAGTCTCCCTCTGACTCCCTCTTAAAGGGCACATGTGATCGTTTTTGGAATCCACCTAGATAATTCAGGAGAATCTATCTCCCCTCAGGTCCTCCTTCTTTTTTTGAGACACAGTCTCACTCTGTCACCCAGGCTGGAATGCTGTGGCACCATCATAGGTCACTGCAGGCCTGACGTCCTGGTCTCAAGCAATCCTCCCACCTCAGCCTCTCAAATAGGTGGGACCGCAGGTGCACACCACCATGCCCAGCTTTTTTTTTTTTTTTTTTTTTTTTTTGAGACGGAGTCTCACTGTTGCCAGGCTGGAGTGCAGTGGCTGCATCTCGGCTTACTGCAACCTCCACCTCCCAGGTTCAAGCGATTCTCCTGCCTCAGCCTCCCTAGTAGCTGGGATTACAGGCACATGCCACCACGCCCAGCTAATTTTTGTAATTTTAGTAGAAACGGGGTTTCACCATGTTGGCCAGGATCGTCTCAATCTCGACCTCGTGATCTGCCCACCTCAGCCTCCCAAAGTGCTGGGATTGCAGGCGTGAGCCACCACACCCGGCTTTTTTTTTTTTTTTTTTTTTTTTTTTGAGAGAGAGTGTCTCACTTTGTTGCCCAGGCTGGTTCAAACTCCTGGGCTCAGGTGATCCTCCCACCTCAGCCTCCCAACACCCTGCGACTACAGGCATGAGCTACCACACCCAGCCAGATTCCCCTGTTAAGATGCTTACCTCAATCTGCAAAGACTCTTTTTCCTTCTACGGAGCTAGGATCTCTTTGTGGAGGCATGATTCTGCCTCCCTCAGCAGAGTGGACAGAATCTGAGGGTGGATAATTTACAAATCTGACTGTGGAGTGTCAAGAATGAGGATGACGCCAGGGTCTGTAACCTGAGCAATCAGAGGCCCCTGAGATGGGGCCTCATGAGAAAGGGGCAGGTTAGGCAGAGGCCAGGAGATCCAGAGGTGTTGGGTCTGAGATGCACATCAGACATCCAAGTGTCGTTGCTGGGTGAATCTGAAGGTCAGAGAAGAGGTCAGGCTGGAGAGAATTTGGAAGACTGTTGACGGTTCCTAAAGTCATCTTCTCCATGCAGGCATTCTCCCCAGGGGAACTCACTCAGCCTTCTCACTTCAGGTAAGGTAAACAGTCTTCCAAAAGTTGGAGAGCCCGGCTGGCCAGCATTGACAGGTGAGAGAGTGAGGAGGAACCAGGTGAGAACAAGGACGGAGACAGAGGAGGCGGAGGCAAGAGGAGGCCAGAGACAGCGGCCCTGTAAAGAAAACATTCAGGCTGTTGGCCGGGCGCGGTGGCTCACGCCTGTAATCCCAACACTTTGGGAGGCTAAGGTGGATGGTTCAACTGAGGTCAGGAGTTCTAGACCAGCCTGGCCAACATGGTGAAACCCCATCTCTACTAAAAATACAAAAAATTATCTGGGCGTTGTGGCAGACGCTTGTAATTCCAGCTACTTGGGAGGCTGAGGCAGGAAAATCACTTGATCCTGGGAGGTGGAGGTTGCAGTAAGCCACTATCATGCCACTGCACTCCAGCCTGGGAGACAGAGCAAGGCTCCGTCTCAAAAATAAATAAAATAAATAAACATTTTATAAAAAGAAAGCAGACGGGCGCGGTGGCTGGCTGGGCGCTGTGGCTCACGCCTGTAATCCCACCACTTTGGGAGGCCAAGGCAGGTGGATCACAAGGTCAGGAGTTCGAGACTAGCCTGGCCAATATGGTGAAACCCCTTCTCTACTAAAAATACAAAAATTAGCTGGGCATGGTTGTGTGTGCCTGTAATCCCAGCTACTCGGAAGGCTGAGGCAGGAGAATTGCTTGAACCAGGGAGGTGGAGGTTGCAGTGAGCCGAGATCGAGCCACTGCACTCCAGCCTGGGTGACAGAGTAAGACTCTGTCTCAAAAAAAATAAAAAAATAAAAATAAAAAAAGAAAAGAAAAGAAAGAAAATATTCAGTGGGCACGGTGGCTCATGCCTGTAATCCCAGCACTTTGGGAGGCCTAGGCGGGCAGATCACCTGAGGTTGGGAGTTTGAGACCATCCTGACCAACATGGAGAAACCCAATCTCTACTAAAATTACAAAATTAGCCGGGCATGGTGGCATGCGCCTATGATCACAGCTACTCCAGAGGCTGAGGCAGGAGAATCACTTGAACCCAGGAGGCAGAGGTTGCAATGAGCCGAGATCACGCCATTGCACTCTAGCCTGGGCAACAAGAGCAAAACTCCGTCTCAAAAAAAAAAAAACAAAAGAAAGCATTCAGGGGAGTGGGAGCCAGTGGTGCACCGGATGCAGCTGAGAGGTCAAGACAAGCAGGAGGTGTGATGTTGGACCCAACACCATGGGGACCCCGACAAGAGCATTTCCAGAGTAGGAACAGCAAGATGTGAACATTTGACTGGAAATGGTGTAAGAGAGAACGGAGAACGTCTCTTGTGAGAAATTTTGCTGTAAAGGGAAACGGAGAAATGGGGCTGGAGCTGGAGGAAGTCCAGAGAGTTTTTGTTGTGATTTTGTTTTAATATGGACGAAGTGATGATGTGTCTGTGTGCCTGTGGGAATGAGTACGTGGGGGCTGGGGACCTGCTGGAGCAATGACCTTCAGGAAGCAAGAGAAAATGGGGAAAATAGGCCAGGCACAGTGGCTCAATTTGGGAGGCTGAGGTGGGCAGATCACTTCAGCCCAGGAGTTCGAGACCAGCCTGGGCAACATGGCAAAACCCCGTCTCTACAAAAAAAAAAAAAAAAAAGGTAGCCGGGCATAGTGGCACATGCCTGTAATCCCAGCTACTTGGGAGGTTAAGGTGGGAGGATCGTCTGAGCCCGAGGAGGTTGAGGTTTCAGGGAGCCGTGATGGTGCCACTGCACTCCAGCCTGGGTGACAGAGACCCCATCTCAAAAAAGAAAAAAAAAAAGCAAAGAAAATGGGGAAAGTCCCCAAGGGGGGAGGGGTCACGTTAGAGACAGCTGATCCATCCCAACAGGACCCAGAAGCACCTACCAGCACAGAAGCCAGGAGGTGGGGCAGTCGGCAGGAGAGGAGGGAATTAGGGTGTTCTCTTCTAGTGGCTTCCACAAAATAAGAAGCTTGTGAGCAAAGACGGGGAAAGGAGAGAGATACACTTGGAACCCTCACTATGAGCAAGGGAGGCATGGAGCATGGCTCCCACCCCAGTGGACACCTGGAGGGGAGGGTCAGGAACTTAAAGTGAAAACTTGTGTTTCCTCCAACCATGCTAACCAATGAGGGCACACACTTGCAGAAGGCAGAGAGTTGCCAGCACTTTGGGAGGCCTAGGAGGGCAGATCACCTGAGGTCAGGAGTTCGAGACCAGCCAGGCCAACATGGTAAAACCCCATCTCTACTAAAAATACAAAAATTAGCCGGGCATGGTGGCACACGCTTGTAATCCAGCTACTTAGGAGGCTGAGGCACAAGAATCACTTGAACCCGGGAAGCAGAGATTATAGCGAGTCAAGATCGCGCCACTGCACTCCAGCCTGGGCAAAAAGAGTGAGACTCTGTCTCAAAGAAAAAAAATACAAGGGGAAGGGAACGAGACACCACCTTTTGATGGGAGAGTGAGAAATAATTTGGCATGTCACGGTGAAATTCTCTTCCATTTTCCATAATCAACTTCGTTGGTGGTTTTTTTTGTTTTGTGTGTGTGTGTGTTTTTTGAGACGGAGTCTCCATCTGTCACCCAGGCTGGAGTGCAGTGGTGTGATGCCGGCTCACTGCAACCTCTGCCTCCCGGGTTCAAGCAATTCTCCTGCCTCAGCCTCCCAAGTAGCTGGGACTACAGGCGCCCGCCACCATGCCTGGCTAATTTTTTTGTATTTTTAATAGAGACGGAGTTTCAATGTATTAGCCAGGATGGTCTCCATCTCCTGACTTTGTAATCCACCCACCTCGGCCTCCCAAAGTGCTAGGATTACAGGCATGAGCCACCGCGCCCGGCATGGATAAGTTCTTTAGTGGTGATTTCTGAGATTTTAGTGCACTTGTCGCTGGCGCAGTGTACACTGTATCCAGTATGTAGTCTTTATCCCTCACCACCTCCCAACCTTCCCTGCCCCAAGTCCCAGAGTCCATTATATCATTCTTATGCCATTGTGTCCTCATACCTTAGCTCCCGCTTACAAGTGAGAACATACGGTTTTTGGTTTTCCATTCCTCAATTACTTTACTTAGAATAATGGGACGGGCACGGTGGCTCACGCCTGTAATCCCGGCACTTTGGGAGGCCGAGGTGGGCGGATCATGAGGTCAGGCGATCGAGTCCATCCTGCCTAACACGGTGAAACCCCGTCTCTACTAAAAATACAAAAAATTAGCCGGGCTTGGTGGCGGGCACCTGTAGTCCCAGCTACTCGGGAGGCTGAGGCAGGAGAATGGCGTGAACCCAGGAGGCGGGGCTTGTTGTGAGCTGAGATCGCGCCACTGCACTCCAGCCTGGGCAACAGACCAAGACTCCATCTAAAAAAAAAAAAAAAAAAAAAGAATAATGGCCTCCAAGGCTGGGCGCGGTGGCTCACGCCTGTAATCCCAGCACTTTGGGAGGCCAAGGCGGGTGGATCACATGAGGTCACGAGTTTGAGACAAGCCTGGCCAATATGATGAAACCCCTTCTCTACTAAAAATACAAAAAAAGTTAGCCGGGCGTGGTGGTGCATGCCTGTAATCCCAACTACTCAACAGGCTGAGGCAGGAGAATTGCTTGAACCCAAGCAGCACAATCTCGGCTCACTGCAACCTCCGCCTCCCAGGTTCAAGCAATTCTCCTGCCTCAGCCTCCCAAGTAGCTGTGATTACAGGCATGCACCACCACACCCTGCTAATTTTTGTATTTTTACTAAAGATGGGGGTTTCACCATGTTGGTTAGGCTAGTCTCGAACACCTGCCCTCAGGTGATCCACCCACCTCAGCCTCCCAAAGTTCATCTGGAATTTTGATGAAGATTGCTGTGGGCAGGCGCAGTGGGCAGCAGCGAGACTTCGTCTAAGGAAAAAAAAATTAGGTGTGATGGCACGTGCCTGTAGTCCTAGTTACTCGGGAGGCTGAGGCGAGAGGATCACCTGATCTCAGGAGTTTGAGGGTGCAGTGAGCTATGATGGTTCCGCTGCACTCCAGCCTGGGCAACACAGTGAGACCGTGTCTCAAAAAAAAGTTCTGCCCGTCAACCAATGAGTGCATAAAGGAAATGTGGTACATATACAGCCATTAAAAGGAATGAAATTATGTATTTTGCGGCCACTTGGATGGCGCTGGAGACATTATTCTTTTGTTTGTTTGTTTGTTTGTTTGTTTGTTTGAGATGAAGGTCTCACTCTGTGGCCCAGGCCGGAGTGTAATGGTAGGATCTCTGCTCACTGCAAACTCTTGGGCAGATCATGAGGTCAGGAGTTCGAGACCAGCCTGGCCAACATGTCGAAACCCCGTCTCTACTAAAAATACAAAAGTTAGCCGGGCGTGGTGGTGCGCGCCTGTAATACCAGCTACTGAGGAGGCTGAGACAGGAGAATCGCTTGAACCCGGGAGGCGGAGGTTGCATTGAGCCGAGATCATGCCACTTCACTCCAGCCTCAGTGACAGGGCGATTCTTGGTCTCAAAACAAACAAACAAACAAAAACCACTTCAAGCCGGGCATGGTGTGGGTGCCTGTAGTCCCAGGTACTCAGGAGGCTGAAGCAGGTAGGATCGCTTGAACTCAGGATTTCCAGGCCGCAATGAGCTATCATAGTGCTGCTGTGCTCCAGCCTGGGTGACAGAGCAAGACCCCTTATCTAAAAAAAAAAAAAAAAAAAAAAAAAAGATAAGAAAACAAAACAGCCGGGCGCGGTGGCTCAGGCCTGTAATCCCAGCACTTTGGGAGGCCGAGGTGAGTGGATTACCTGACGTCAGGAGTTCGAGACCAGCTTGACTAATATGGTGAAATCCCGTCTCTACTAAAAATACAAAAATTAGCCGGGCACGGTGGTGCATGTGTAATCCCAGCTACTCAGGGGGCTGAGGCAGGAGAATCGCTTGAACCTGGGAGTTGGAGGTTGCAGTGAGCCGAGATCGCGCCATTGCACTCCAGCATGGGCGACAAGAGCAAAAACTCCATCTCAAAAAACAAAGAAACAAAACAAAACAAGAAAAGTAAAAAGGAGAAACGAAAATAAAAACAAAACAAAAAAATAAATAAAATAAAAATAAAACCAATTCACATAGCCACGAGGGGGCGCTGAGGCCTCACGTCCACACGTAGAGGGCGGCGGTGCTTGGAGACAACGTGGCCACCTGGGAGTACGGTTCTTGGGCAAGCGCCTACTGTGCGCCCGGCGCCGTTCTACACAGAAACACAGCGCTACTCAAGGTAGGCGAGGAGCTAATATTCCGAAGATGGTGGTGGGGGGCGGTGAACAGACAATAGAATAGACAGACCAGAGTGTAATAACTTTTTTTTGGGATAGGGTGTTGCTCTGTTTCCCAGGCTGGAGTGCAGTGGCGCAATCATAGCTCACTGCAGCCTCAAACTCCTGGGCTCAAGCAATACTCCCACCTCAGCCTCCAGAGTAACTAAGAACACAGGCGCGCACCACCACGTCCAGCTAATTTTATTTTTTGTAGAGACAGGGTCTCCCCTGGGTTGGTCTGGAACTCCTGGCCTCAAGTGATCCTTCTACCTCGGCCACTCAACGTGCTAGGATTACAGGCATGAGCCACCACGCCTGGCCAATAAATTCTATAAAAAATAAATAAATCAGCAGGGCACGGTGGCTCACGCCTGTAATCCCAGCACTTTGGGAGGCCGAGACAGGTGGATCATGAGGTCAGGAGTTCAAGACCAGGTTGGCCAGGATGGTGAAACCCCCGTCTCTACTAAAAATACAAAGAAATTAGCTGGGCGTGGCGGCAGGCGCCTGTAATCCCAGCTACTCGTGAGGCTGAAGCAGAGAATTGCTTGAACCCAGGAGATGGAGGTTGATTGAGTCGGGATCACGCCACTGCACTCCAGCTTGGGCAACAGAGTGAGACTCCGTCTCCAAAAAAATTAAAATCAATCAATCAAGTGACAGGATAGTGACTGAGGGTGCTCCTTAGATTAGGTGCTGCAGAACACCTCTCTGAGATGACATCTACATGACGGTGAGGATGAGAGAAACCTGGGGAGAACTGCAGGCAGAGGCAATGTGGCCATGGATCAAGGAGGGGGCAGCAGGTGGGTCTGAGGACGGGAGAGAAGCTGGTGTGGGTGAGGGTCAGACAGCAGAGGGCTGAAGGCAGGAAGGTGACAGGGCGCAGTGTGGCCAGGAGGACTACCAAGGAAAGGCTGTGAAAAGTGGTGACATGAAATGTCTTCAGGATGGGTTTTTTTATTTTTTATTTATTTAGTTTTTTTGAGACGGAGTCTCGCTCTGTCGCCCAGGCTGGAGTGCAGTGGCGCGATCTCCGCTCACAGCAAGCTCCGCCTCCCAGGTTCATGCCATTCTCCTGCCTCAGCCTCCTGAGTAGCTGGGACTACAGGCACCTGTCACCACGCCCGGCTAATTGTTTTGTATTTTTAGTATAGACGGGGTTTCACCTTGTTAGCAGGATGGTCTCGATCACCTGACCTCGTGATCGCCCGCCTCAGCCTCCCAGTGTTGGGATTACAGGCGTAAGCCACTGCGCCCTGCCTTTTTTTTTTTTTTTTCCGAGATGGAGTCTCACTCTGTCACCCAGACTGGAGTGCAGTGGCATGATCTCGGCTCACTTCAACCTCCGCCTCCTGGATTCAAGCAATTCTCCTGCCTCAGCCTCTGGGGTGGTTGGGACTACAGGCATGCACCACCACATCCGGCTATTTTTTTTTTTTTTTTGTATTTTTAGTGGACACGGGGTTCCACCACATTGGCCAGGCTGGTCTCGAACTCCTGACCTCAGGTGATCCTCCTGCCTCGGCTTCCCAAATTGCTGGGATGACAGGCATGAGCCAGCACGCCTGGCCCAGGGTGAGTTGTTAAATGGCCGGCAAGGCGTCTCACGCCTGTCATCCCTGCACTTTGAGAGACTGAGGCGGGAGGATCACTTGAGCTCAGGAGTTTGAGAACAGCTTGACCAACATAGTGAGACCTCATCTCTACAAAATATTTAAAAATTATCTGGGCATAGTGTTGCACACCTGTAGTCCCAGCTATGTGGGAGGCTAAGGCAGGTGGCTTGCTTGAGCCCAGGAATTAGAGGCTGCAGTGAGTTATGACTGCACCATTGCATTCCAGCCGGGGTGACAGAGTGAGACTCTGTCTCTAAAAAAAATAAAATAAAATAAAAAAAGCAAAGAGTAATGTTAGGAATGTCTGCCTTGTTGGTACAAAAGGGGTGACTAGAACATAGCTTCACACTTGTTTGTATTTGCAGAAAAAAATATTGCAGTAATACTAAGAAATTGATTTTCTTTTTAAAATGGTGACCTTTGGAGGAAAGAGGAAGAGAGAACAGGGTGGATGGAGCTTAGGGTGAGAGTGAGAAAAGGCGTTGTCTGGCTGCTGAGTGGGAAACGGACCACAGACGGTGGGAGGCAAGGAGCCAGACAGGTGGGGAAGTGAGTGTGGCTACAACGGAGGCGGTGGGGGGGGGCATGGTGGGTCAAGTACACTGCGTCTTTTGGGGCTTTTTTTTTTGGTGGGGGGGTGGAGTTCCACTCTTGTTGCCCAGGCTAGAGTGCAATGGCGTGATCTTGGCTCACTGCAACCTCTGCCTCCCAGGTTCAAGCTATTCTGCCTCAGTCTCCTGACTAGCTGGAATTACAGGCAAGTGCCACCACGCCCAGTTATTATTATTTTTTGTATTTTTAGTAGAGATGAGGTTTCACCATATTGGCCAGGCTGGTCTCGAACTCGTGACCTCAGGTGATCCACCTGCCTCAGCCTCCCAAAATGCTGGGATCACAGGTGTGAGCCACTACTCGTGGCCCCTTTGGGGCTTTTCTGTATCTGAAGGCCTGTGGTTCAGTGTTCCCAAGGGACTTCCTGCTGGCCAGAAATGGTGACCATAGGAGCTAATGATTAGTCCCCTCCTCACAATGACAGGGTTGATAACAATGCTTACCATGTGCCTGGTCCTAGCCTATTCTCTGCATTTAAACCTCACAACAGGCTGGGCGCGGTGTCTCCCACCTGTAATCCCAGCACTTTGGGAGGCTGAGGCGGGTGGATCGCTTGAGCCCAGGAGTTCGAGGCCAGCCTGGGCAACATGGTGAAATCCCGTTTCTACAAAACATACCAAAATCAGCTGGGCTTGGTGGTGCATGCCTGTAATCCCAGATGCTTCGGAGGCTGAGGTAGGAGGATCATTTGAGCCCCTGAGGCAGAGGTAGCAGTGAGCCAAGATCACACCACTGTACCCCAGTGTGGGTGGCAGAGTGAAACCCTGTCTCAAAAAACAAAATAAAGCAAAACCTTGCAATAATCTCTGGAGGTAGGTACTATTAAAATCACCTTCATTTTATAGATGTGGACACAGACACAGAGAGGTTAGGTTACTTTCTCAAGATCACACAGCTAGGAAGTGGCACTTGAATGTTGGCAGTACCCCAAAGTCCACGCTCTTAACCACTAACCACTGTGGTGTTTCCCGATTCTTTTCCTTTTTTTTTTTTTTTTTTTTTTTTGAGACGGAGTTTTGCTCTGTTGCCCAGGCTGTAGTGCAATGGCCTGATCTCGGCTCACTGCAACCTCCGCCTCCTGGGTTCAAGCGATTCTCCTGCCTCAGCCTCCCCAGTAGCTGGGATTATAGGCAAGCGCCACCACACCCGGTTAATTTTGTATTTTTAGTAGAGATGGGGTTTCTCCATGTTGGTCAGGCTGGTCTCAAACTCCTGACCTCAGATGATCCACCTGCCTTGGCCTCCCAAAGTGCTGGGATTGCAGGCCTGAGCCACCGCATCCGGCCCTTTTTTTTTTCTTTTTTTTTTTGAGACACTGCTATGTTACCCAGGCTGAATGCAGTGGTGTGATCGACCTCCTGGGCTCAATCCTCTGACCTTGGCTGGGATTACAGACTTAAGTCACTCCGCCTGGCCTCCCAGTCCTTCACTGTAGCATTGTTCTCAGTTAATTGTATTGCCCTTTAGATTGGTTATCTCCAAGGATTGCGAGCAATCAGTAAGACCTTAGTATGAATTAGCCAATATTTTCCCATCACTGAACAATAGCAATTGTTGCTGTGGTTTAAAGGGATCCTGTAGAGCAGGAGTTAAATAGTTGGGCTCTGGAGTCATAATGCCTGGGACTGAAGCCCAGCGCCACCATTTCCCAGCCATGTGACTTTGAACAAGTGACATCCCTAATCTGGGCCTCTGTTTCCTCATCTGCAAAATACCCATTTTCCAGATGAGGATACTGAGGCCTAACACATGGCACACCTGGGTTTTGAGAACATACCGCCTCCACCAGGACGAGGAACTCAAACGAGGTTCTGTGAGAGGGAAGTAGAAGGGGTTCTGCAGGCCCAAGTGTGGTGTTCTAGGACACAGGCCCAGGAGCTGGGATGTCAGCAGGAGGGACTTGCCCATTCTCTATACAGTGTGGAGGAAAGGGAGCACTGGAAGCCTGGGGTCCATCTGCACAGAGACAGCAAGGTCACCTGAACGGCTGGACAGGCCAGGGTGCTCCTGGATGCTCCTCCTCAGGGGGCTCTTCTCTTCCTACCAGACTGGAGCTCAGACACCCGGGATAAGTGCTTAATCCTGGCGGGGCCACTTGATGGCACAGGTGGGGACAGGGCCCTGGGGCCCCAACTTCAGTCAGTGGAGGCCAGGTGGGAGATATACTTTGTCCTTGGTGAGACAGCCCAGCTCTGACCCTGCCCTGGTCCTAAGCACGGCCACAGCCCCACCCCAGCTCCTGATATACACACCTGGGACCACTGGTCCAACCAGAACCATTAAAGTGTTGGAATAGGCCAGGCACGGTGGCTCACACCTGTAATCCCAGCACTTTGGGAGGCCGAGGCAGGTGGATCACGAGGTCAGGAGTTCAAGACCAGCCTGGCCAAGGTGGTGAAACCCTGTCTCTACTAAAAATACAAAAATTAGCCAGGTGTGGTGGTTCATGCCTGTAATCCCAGCTATTCGGGAGGCTGAGGCAGAAGAATCACTTGAACCCAGGAGGCAGAGGTTTCAGTGAACTGAGATCGCGCCACTGCACTCCAGCCTGGGTGACAGAGCAAGACTCAATCTCAAAAAATGAAATAAAATAAAATAAAACAAAATGTTGAAATATAGGCCAGGCCTAGTGGCTCACGCCTGTAATCCCAGCACTTTGAGAGGCCGAGGCGGTCAGATCACCTGAGGTCAGGAGTTCAAGACCAGGCTGACCAACATGGTAAAACCCTGTCTCTACTAAAAATACTAAAAATTAGCCGGGCATGGTGGCATATGTCTGTAATCTCAGCTACTCGGGAGGCTGAGGCAGGAGAATCGCTTGAACCCAGGAGGTGGAGGTTACAGTGAGCCGAGATCGCACCATTGCACTCCAGCCTGGGCAACAAGAGCAAAACTTCATCTTTAAAAAAGAAAGAAAAAAAAAAGACAATGTTGAAATAGAGGGGCTGGGCGTGGTGGGTGAATTGCTTGAGCCCAGAAGTCCAAGGCCAGTCTGGACAACATAAGGAGACCTCATCTCTACAAAAAAGTAAAAAAATAGCCAGCCATGATGGCTCACACCTGTAATCCCAGCACTTTGGGATGCCAAGTTGGGAGGATTTATTGAGCCCAGGAGGTCAAGGCTACAGTGAGCTATGATTGCACCACTGCACTCCAGCCTGGGTGACAAAGTGAGGCTCTGTCTCTAAAATAAAATTAGGTCAGGCACAGTGGCTCACCCCTGTAATTACAGCACTTTGGGAGGCCGAGACAGGCTGATAATTTGAGCCCAAGAGTTTAAGACCAGACTGGGCAATACAGCAAGATCCCGTTCCTTAAAAAAAAAAAAAAAAAAAAAGCCGGGCATGGTGATGTATGCCTGTAGTCCCAGCTACTTGGGAGGCTGAACTGAGAGGATCACCTGAGCCTGGGGAGGTCAAGGCTGCAGTGAGCCAAGATTGCACCACTGGACTCCAGCCTGGGTGACAGAATGAGACCCTGTCTCAAAAAACAAAATCATTTTTTTAAAATAATAAAATTAAAAAACATAAAATACAATTTTTTTAAAAAGCCACTACCCACTTTTTGATGGCCCAGCTGCTCCCTTGGGACCCTCCAGGCCTCTCCATGCCCCAGCATGAAAGGATTAACCTGGGTTCAATAGGGGGCTTCCCTGACCCAGCTCTGGGGGCCATTGTCCTTCCTGACTGGTGGATGGCCCTGGGAATATTTGGTGTTTTCCCTGGCTCTGCCCCAATATCAATCCCTCCACCCATAAGTTCAGAGTCTTCAGAGAGGAGTATCCATTTCACAGAACTCCTATGCATCCTTCAAAGCCTACCTTAATGTCACTTCCTTCAGGAGGCCCTCCCAGATTTCTTCACCACCCCCAGAGTGAATAGCTCCCTCCCCTCTGCCAAGCTCCCAGGTATCTTGAGCCATTCAGCACATCTTGCTCTGATCCTCACACTCAGGCCCTTCTCCCCGCATAGTGTGTGAGCACCTTGATGCCAGAGACCATCTTCCTCTCATCTTTGCAGCCTCAGTACCAAGGGCCATTATAAGCACAGTGCAGATTTCATGGAGTGGCTGAATGATTTGTTTGCTGTGTGATCACCTGTACTGAGTCAATATCGGTCACCTTTGGTCATGAGCGTGCCCTTGACCCAGATTCCTGCAGGAGCCCGAATATAGGGGCCCTGCTTGCTGGGACTGGGGATGGGGGTGGGGTGGGGAATTCAAGGGAAGGCGAGGTCTAGGATATAAGTCCCAAGGGCATGGGCTCAGCAGGGCCCGTTCTCATGCTCTCTAGCCCAGGAGGAGTGATTCTCCATCTGGCAGGCCCAGCTGCAGCGCTGGGACAGGGACATGAGCAGAGGCCACAGGAGGAGAGAGGGAGGTTATGGGGGGAGCTAGGGGAAGTCCATGGTAACCCGGGGGGAGGAAAAACAGCCACACAGTGTTATTGTTACAGAACCATTAAATACAACTTATACACAAGCCGGGCGGCGTCCAGCGGGGCAGGAGAGTGCGAGAGGGTCAGGGGTGACCAGTCCGGGCCCGGTCCTGGAGGGGGCTGAGGCTGCCGTCGTGGGAGGGGCTGGGCTGGCGGAGGCCGGGCTGCCTGTGGAGGCCTTGAAGCTTTGCCAGCAGCTCCTGGATGAAGTCCTGAGACAGGGCGGGGGAGCTGAGAACATGGGAACAGCGCGGGGGCACCCCCTGCTCCTGTCCAGCCCAGTCCCTGACCTGGGTGCCTCCTCCTGTTCTCTGATTGTGGGGTTGGGGGAGTTAGGGGCGGAGGCTATAGACATAGAGAGAAAAGTGAGACGGGAGAAAGACAGAGATGGGGAAAGAGCAATGGGAGGGATGGAAAGAAAGAGCTAGGAAGAGAGAGAGAGATCCAAGGAGACAGACACGAAGTGGGGGAGGGGGAGAAACAGATAGACATGTAGAGATAGAGACAGACAGAGACATAAGGACAGAGAAAGAAACAGAGACATGTGGAGACAGGTCCCCAGAGATAGATCCAGGGCGAACAGAAACGCAATGACGTTTGTCCCTAGAGCTAGTTGGAGAAACATGAATAGTTTTCCCTTTTAAAGCAGGGAAGGAAGTGGGAGGGGTTGGGCCGCTCAGCTTCAGGGTCTGGGAGGAGGGAGGGCCCCCAGAGGTGGGGAAGGGAGTCCGGGTGGCGGAGGCAGTGACAGGGGAGGACAGAGGGAGACTGAGCCCAAAGGCTGGTGGCCAAAGGGCAGGCACAGGAGAGGCAGAAACAGGGCAGATGGGGGAGGACAGAATGGAGCCCCCTCAGCAGATGCGGGAGAGAGGGAGAGAGACAAGAAGGACAAAAGACACCCCTGGAGACCAGAAGGAGCTGGGGAGGGCAGGTCAGGGCCGGAGGTGGGGGGGCTGGGTAGTGTTCCCCAGAGACCCTTCTGCCAGCTTCTTCCCCCTCCCCCATCAGAGTACTTGGGGCCCGAACAGGGAGAGAATGAGGGAGAGAAAACTCACTTCCACGGGTTTCCCACACGACTTCAGGAGTCCCTAAAACCCCCAACCAAAGAAAAACAAAAAACAAAAAAAACAAAACAGTAAATGACTAACACCTACTCCTCTCCAGCCCCTTTCCTTCCCCAGCAGCAAGACAAATGGAAGTCAGACTCCAGGGTGGACTGCCCACCAAGCTTTAAGAGAGGAACAGAGCACAAGGTGCATGTGGATAGACTCAGGGCAGGGGTGAGTCACTAGATCCAGAGAGGGTGAGAGGGTCACACAGCACTTCCCTCCTCTAAAAAGGCATAAGCCATAAGCAAGGACATGGCTGCCAAACTGCCTGGGTTCGACGTCCAGCTCTGCTCCTTCTGAGCTGTGTGACGCTGGGCAAGGGATTCAACCTCTCTGGGCCTCATTTTCCTCATGGGGAAAATGGAGCTCACACTAGCGCCTGCTTCGGAGGGTTTTGTGAGGGTTAAGTGAGTGAATACGTGTAAAGCCATCACACCAGTGCCCGGCAGCTAGTGAGCGCTCAGGAAACATGTGAACTATTGCTATTATTTTTAGGGAGGTGCAAAGTAGGGGGCTGGGGGACACTTCCCCCCCACCTACCTGGATTTTCCGGCTTCTCTCCTCTTCACTCTCTAACTCCAACAATTCGTCAATGTTGATCTCATCGGGCATGTCTGCCTCCTAGGGCCAGGGAGGCAGGGGTGCTTAGGATCCCCTTCCCTCCCTCCCTCGCCTTTGTCCAGGGCTCTGCAGGAGCCCCACCGGCCCCAGGGCCCAGCTGGCGGGTTCTGGAGCATTAATGTGGCAGTCAGGGACAGCACTGCCAAGGCGGGACATCTGGGTGTTGGGGGTGGGGGTGACAGATGGGCTGAGAGAGCCCCGGGGCCCTGTACCAGCCCGATGCCTGGACCCATGGGCCCCGGCAGCCTCGGGGCTGGCACGGGTCTCTCGCCTTGGCTCTAGTTCCCACAGAGGAAAACAGGCCTAGTGGAGTCCTGGAATGTCAGATTCTGGGATTCGGGAGAGGGGCTGGCTTCTGCCCTTTCAAGGAAAAGTCTTAGCACTAGGTGCGGGGGAGGAGAGGCTGGCAGCCAGCAGCCAGCTGGGGCGGCCCCTTCCCCCAGGGGACAGGAAGGGAGGGGACAGCTTGGGCCAGCCCCCAGGGGGCCAAAATGCAGCCTGGTGAGACCGGAGGGAGGGCCACCGAGGCCCCTCGAGGTGGGTGGGTGGGATGAGTCATGGCTCAACTCAGCTGCTAAGAGCGGGGCACTGAGTATGGCCTCTACAGGCAGTGGCCCAAGCACAGGCTGGCTCAGTACCCCTGCTGGGAACAGGACCCAGCTGTCCCCAGCTGTCGAGGGAGCAAGAGAGCCTTGGGGTTATGAATCCTTTCCTCCCCAACCCAAAGTCCGGCTGTTGGCTTCAGGCCTGGGGCTTCAGGGCTGGATGGTCCTGGTTCATGTGTGGTGAAGGGGCTTCAGCAAGGACACAGGTATGCGAGTCTCTGCCAGGGCCACAGCCTGATGCCAAGGGCCTGGGGCTGGCTGAGCTGCAGAGGGACCAGGCATCGTGCAGTGGCTTCGTATAGTGGCCTGTGGTCCTGCAGGTGTGAGGTGTGTGGCTCTGGCTTGGGTGTGGGACACATCAGCATGTGGGGCCCACCACCCAAAAATGGCCTCATAGATGCCACCTGCCACTAGCAACCAGATTGGTTCACCCGTATGGGCCCAGGTGTGAGTCTGAGAACAGAGGGACTGCATGTCACTGTGGGAGAAGGGCTGTGCCTTCCACCATTGTCGCACCATGAAGAGGAGGACTCATAGGTCCTGTGTACACTGTAGCATACAGAAGTCACAGAAGACCAGGCGCAGTGGCTCACGCCTGCAATCCTGACATTTTGGGAGGCCAACAAGAGAGAATTGCTTGAGCCTAGGAGTTCAAGATCAGCCTGGGCAACATAGCGAGGCCCAGTCTCTTTTTCTTTTTTCTTTCTTTCTTTCTTTTTTTTTTTTTTTGAGAGAGAGTCTCCTTCTGTCACCCAGGGTGGAGTGCAATGATGTGATCGTGGCTCACTGCAACCTCCGCCTCCCCGGTTCAAGTGATTCTCCTGCCTCAGCCTCCCAAGTAGCTGGGATTACAGGTGCCTGCCACCATGCCCGGCTAATTTTTGTAATTTTAGTAGAGACGGGGTTTCACCATGTTGGCCAGGCTAGTCTCAAACTCCTGACCTCAAGTGATCTGCCCACCTCGGCCTCCTAAAGTTCTGGGATTACAGGCGTGAGCCACCGTGCTCAGCCAGTGAGGCCCCACCTCTAAGGAAAAGAAAAAAGAAGTCACTGAAAGTGTGACTTCAAGCAGAAACTCAAGTGATGAAATACCTGTGTCTGTCAATACATGTAGCTGTGGCTTAGGCTCTTGTGTGCCTGTGAGCAGCAGTGGGTTCTGCGGTTGGATGTCCACCTGTTCCTATAGCTTACAGTTTGTTTGTTTGTTTGTTTGTTTGTTTGTTTGTTTGTTTGTTTTGAGATGGAGTTTCGCTCTTGTTGCCCAGGCTGGAGGGCAATGGCGGGATCTCGGCTCACCGCAACCTCTGCCTCCCGGGTTCAAGTGATTCTCCTGCCTCAGCCTCCCGAGTAGCTGGGATTACAGGCATGCGCCACCACACCCGGCTAATTTTGTATTTTTTAGTAGAGACGGGGTTTCTCCATGTTGGTCAGGCTGGTCTCAAACTCCTGACCTCAGGTGATCCGCCCGCCTTGGCCTCTCAAAGTGCAGGGATTACAGGCGTGAGCCACCGCGCCCGGCACTTACACAGTTTTATGTCTGGGTGTAGTTATAAATTCTGTTGGGTTTTGTTTGTTTTTGAGACACGGTCTCGCTCTGTTGCCCAGGCTGGAGTGCAGTGGCGCAATCTTGGCTCACTGCAACCTTGGCCTCCCAGGCTCAAGCAATCCTCCCACCTCAGCCTCCTGAGGAGCTGAGATTACAAGTGCGTGCATGCCACCACGCCCAGCTAAGTTTTAAGATTTCTGGTAGAGACAGGTTTTCCCCATGTTGCCCAGGCTGGTCTTGAACTCCTGACATCAAGCAATCCTCCTGCCCCGGCCTCACAAAGCGCGTGAGCCACTGTGCTGGGCCAATTTCTGTTGTTTTATGTCTTTGAGTGGCTGTGGATCAGCGCTTGTGCTTGAAGGTGGTCATAGTTTTTTCTTTAGGAGATAAGGAAGGGCCATAACTTGAGTCATTTTGTGTTCCAGTGGGGTTGTGCTGTGTCTGCCTACGGCTGTGGCCCACGCCGCTGTGTCTGCGGGTGGCTGTGGCTGTAGCATATGTTGAACTGTAGGTGACCCCCCCACCCGCCCCCGCTTGTGTCTTTGTGGGTTTGTACATGGCTGTTACTTCTGGGCTGTGTCCTTGAGTAGCTATAGCTTCCTTCACTGTGCACATCTGTGTCTGCTTTTGCTTCCTTTGCCGTGGGTCTCTGTGTGGCTGTATCTCCCCTGTCACCATGTCTATGTTTGGCTTTATGACACCCCCCTTCCCCCACTCTTTCTCCAGACGTGGCGATTTCAGCTCAACTTAGCTTCCTCCCTCCTCATATGCTAAACCCCTGGCCCTCCCCAGGCGTTTGGACGTATCTCTGGAGACCCAGGTGTTTGTGTGTCGCTCTCGGTGTGTCCACAAGCACGATGCCATAGGGCACGGACGGTCAGGCCAGTGAGTGCTCGGCCCTGGGACCCTCATCCTCTTGTGCAGACCAGGCTGGCCGTGCACCAGCGAGTGTGCACCGAGACCCCAAGGGCTGGGGTCTCCGCGCCCGGGCTCTATCTGTCCCCGACCACCCCCGAGCCCTCCCTGGGCTCACCATGCCGCGGTACAGCTCCTCTAGGCGCCCGTCGATCCACTTCTCCACGTCCAGCCGCCGCTGCAGCTCCCGCCGGTCATACTTGACGGTAACGCGCGCGTGCCGCTTCTGCAGCCCCCCGGGACTGCCTCCTGGCCCGCGGGCCCGCGATGGAGACTGCAGCTTGCTCAGCACGCGCTTGCCCAGCCGCTGAGCTGCCATCGCGCTGCTGGACCCAGCCTGGCCCGGCGCTGTGCGCCTTCGCCTCGGGCCCCGGGTGCTTCTTACGGGCCGGGGCGGGGCTAGCTGGGGGCGGGGGCTCGGGCTCGTCGGGAGGTCTGCCCCGCCCCGGCCACCCCGGCCTCAGTTTCCCCATCTGCAGTGCGAGAGTAGGCCGCTGCGTCGGCTTGAGGCACGCAGTCGCTCGGGGTTCAGGTATGCGCGGGGACCCAGAGCCCCGGGCGGGTCCCTGCATTGGGGGCTCCCGGGCCGGGATCCCGTGGGGCGGGGGCCCAGGACAGACACACGGGACCCGGCCTGTCTGCGCCCTCTGGCGGTGGCGGGGGGGTGGTGCGGGAGCGCCTGCGCCGCCGTCGCTGTAGGAGGTCGAGCGGTCACTTGTTCCTTCGTTCATTCATTCACTCATCCATTCATTTGTGTTTTTTTGTTTGTTTTTTTTTTTTGTTTTTTTTTTTTTTGAGATGGAGTCTCGCTCTGTCGCCCGGGCTGGATGCAGTGGCACGATCTCGGCTCACTGCAAGCTCCGCCTCCTGGGTTCACGCCATTCTCCTGCCTCAGCCTCTCCGAGTAGCTGGGACTACAGGCGCCCGCCACCACGCCCGGCTAATTTTTTGTATTTTTAGTAGAGACGGGGTTTCACCGTGGTCTCGATCTCCTGACCTCGTGATCCGCCCGCCTCGGCCTCCCAAAGTGCTGGGATTACAAGCGTGAGCCACCGCGCCTGGCCCCATTTGTTTGTTCACTCATTCCGTTCAACTAATTTTTTTTTGAGTCGGTGTCTCTCTGTCGCCCAGGCTGGAGTGCAATGGCGCGATCTCGGCTCACCGCAACGTCCGCCTCCCAGGTTCAAGCGATTCTCCTGCCTCAGCCTCTGAAGTAGCTGGGATTACAGGGATGCACCACAACACCCGGCTAATTTTTGTATTTTTAGTAGAGACGGGGTTTCGCCATGTTGCCCAGGCTGGTCTCGAACTCCTGACCTCTAGTGATCTGCCTGCCTCCGCCTCCCAAAGTGCTGGGATTACAGGCGTGAACCACCGCCCCTGGCCCCATTCAACGAATATCTATTAAGTATCCACGCTATACCAGACACTGCTTTACCCTCCAGGGATAGAGCAGGGAACAAAACAAGCCCAGTCCCACGCATTTGACAGTTGTAGCCGGGACACACGAGAAACACAGTAAGTACGGTATTATACAGCTTATTATCATATAAGTGCTTTGTAGAAATATAAAGCAGAAAAGGAGAAATGGAGTGAGGGTAGGGTTGCAACTTTAGCGAGGGTGGCCAGGGAAGTCCCTTACTTCAAAACAGTCTTCCCACTTCTAATTATAAGCAGCAAGAATTATACTTTAAAATTTAAATGTGGCTGGGTGCAGTGGCTCACGCCTGTAATCCCAGAACTTTGGGAGGCCAAGGCGGGTGGATCACGAGGTCAGGAGTTCAAGACCAGCCTGGCCAACATGGTGAAACCCTGTCTCTACTAAAAATACAAAAATTAGCTGGGCATGGTGGCACATGCCTGTAATCCCAGCTACTCAGGAGGCTGAGGCAGGAGAATCGCTTGAACCCGGGAGGCGGAGGTTGCGGTGAGCCAAGATAGCGCCATTGCACTCTAGCCTGGGCAACAAGAGCAAGACTCTCTCTCAAAATAAATAAATAAATAAAATAATAATAAATAATTTTTTTTTAAAAAGGCCAGGCACAGTGGCTCATGCCTGTAATCCCAGCACTTTGAGAGGCCAAGGTGGGCAGATCATGAGGTCTGGAATTCGAGACCAGCCAGGTCAACATGGTGAAACCCCATCTCTACTAAAAATACAAAAAAAAAAAAAAAAGTTAGCCAGGCGTGGTGGTGTGCACCTGTAATTGCAGCTACTGGGGACGCTGAGGCAGGAAAATTGCTTGAACCCAGGAGGCAGAGGTTGTGGTGAGCCAAGATCGCACCACTGCACTCCAGCCTGGGTGACAGAGCAAGACTCCATCTCAAAAAAAAAAAAAAAAAAAAAATTGTAGAGACATGGTCTCCCTGTGTTGCCTAGGCTGTTCTCTAATTCCTGGGCTCAAGTGATCCTCCCACCTTGGCCTCCCAAGATGCTGGGATTATAGGCATGAGCCACCTCACCCCACCAACCAGCCATAATGTAAAACTTTTGAGTTTCAAAGAACATCATCAAGAAAGTGAAGAGACAACCCATAGAATGGGAGAAAAAAAATTGCAATCATGTCACTCATAAGGTGCTGGGATGAGCCACCACACCTGGCCGAACCGTATACTTTAAAAAGTGAGTTGGGCCAGGCACGGTGACTCACGCCTGTAATCCCAGCACTTTGGGAAGGCAAGGCGGGTGGATCACCGGAGGTCAAGAGTTAGAGACCAGCCTGGCCAACATGGTGAAACCCCGTCTCCACTAAAAATACAAAAATTAGCTGGGCATGGGGGCACATGCCTGTAATCCCAGCTACTCAGGAGGCTGAGGCAGGAGAATCGCTTGAACCTGGGAAGGGCATGTTGCAGTGAGCTGAGATCGCACCATCACACTCCATCCTGGGCAACAAGAGTGAAACTCCATCTCTAAATAAATAAATAAATAAATAAGGGTGAGTTGTATGGTATGTGAGTTATATCTCAATAAGGCTGTTTTTTTGTTTTTGTTTTGGGGCAGAGTCTCACTCTGTCTGCCAGGCTGGAGTACAGTGGCACGATCTCAGCTCACTGCAACCTCTGCCTCCCCGCTCAAGCAATTCTCCTGCTTCAGCCTGCCGAGTAGCTGGGATTACAGGGGTGTGCCACCACGCCTGGCTAATTTTTGTATTTTTAATAGAGACGGGGTTTCACCAGGGGCTGTTCTTGAACTCCTGACCTCAGGTAATCCACCCGCCTCGGCCTCCCAAAGTGCTGGGATTACAGGCGTGAGCCACCCTGCCCGGCATCAATAAACCTGTTTTATTTCAAAATTAAAAACAGGCCAGGTGCCATGGCTCATGTCTGTAATCCCAGCACTTTGGGAGGCTGAGGTGAGTGGATCATCTGAGGTCAGGAGTTTGAGACCAGCCTGACCAACATGGCGAACCCCTGTCTCTACTAAAAATGCAAAAAAATTAGCCAAGCATGGTGGGGCACCCCTGTAATCCCAGCTACTCGGGAGGCTGAGGTGGGAGAATTGCTTGAACCTGGGAGGCGGAGGCTGCAGTGAGCTGAGATCGCGCCATCACACTCCAGCCTGGGCGACAGAGCAAGACCCCATCTCTAAAAAAACAAAAATAAAAAACAACTATCGGCCAGGCGCGGTGGCTCACGCTTGTAATCCCAGCACTTTGGGAGGCTGAGGCGGGCGGATAACGAGGTCAGGAGATCGAGACCACGGTGAAACCCTGTCTCTACTAAAAATACAAAAAATTAGCCGGGCGTGGTGGCGGGCGCTTGTAGTCCCAGCTACTCGGAGAGGCTGAGGCAGGAGAATGGCGTGAACCCGGGAGGCGGAGCTTGCAGTGAGCCGAGATCACGCCACTGCACTCCAGCCTGGGTGACAGAGCGAGACTCCGTCTCAAAAAAAAAAAAAAAAAAAAAACAACTATCCATAGCTCCCCATGGCCTTCAGTCTAAAGGCCAAACTCCTTGGTTTAGCAGTCCCAGCTCTGCTAGGGACAGTCCCATTTCAGCACCTTTCACTCGCAGTTCCCTCTGCCAGGAAGGTTCTTCCCTAGAATATCAGCAGGGCTCACTCCTTCACCTCCCTCCAATGTCACTGTTCAGTGAGGTCTTCCCTGGCCACGATATTTCACACTGCAACTCTCGTGCCCCTCACCCAGCTCTGTTTGATACATAACACTTACCACTTTCTAACATTTGAGATATATATATATATATTCTTTTTTTGAGATGGAGTCTTGCTCTGTTGCCCCAGGCTGGAGTACAGTATTGTGATCTCGGCTCACTGCAACCTCTGCCTCCCGGGTTCAAGAGAGTCCCCTGCTTCAGCCTCCTGAGTAGCTGGGACTACAGTTGTACACCACTGTGTCTGCTTACTTTTTATATTTTCAGTAGAGATGGGGTTTTACCATGTTGGTCAGGCTGGTCTCGAACTCCTGACCTCAGATGATCTGCCCGTCTTGGCCTCCCAAAGTGCTGGAATTACAGGCATCAGCCACCGTGCCTGGCCTCTAACATTATATATAATGTACTCATTTAATATATTGTCCATGCCAGGCATGGTGGCTCACGCCTGTAATCTCAGCACTATAGGAGGCTGAGGCAGGAGGAGCAATTACAGCAAAGATCAGCTTGGGCAACATAGTGAGACCCTGTCTCTACAAAAAAAAAAAAAAAAAAGCCGGGAGCAATGGTACGTGCTTGTAGTCCCAGTTACTCTGGAGGCTGAGTTGGGAGAATCACTTGAGCCCAGGAGATGGAGGACGCAGTGAACTGTGATTGCACCACTGCACTCCAGCCTGGGTGATGGAGTGAGACCCTGTCTCAAAAAGAAAAATGTCATATTTTCTGTTCTGTGCAGTGACAGAAAAAAAAATATTGTCTGTTTCCCAACTAGTAGCATACTAAAGGCAGTGGGACAGGACTGGTCCACTTTGGGTACAAGCAAAAAGAGGGTGCACTGTCTGTAGAGAATTTAAAAATAAAAAGCTGGCTGGGCGCGGTGGCTCACACCTGTAATCCCAGCACTTTGAGAGGCCAAGGTGGGCAGATCACCTGAGGTCAGGAGTTCGAGATCAACCTGGCCAACATGGTGAAACCCCGTCTCCATAAAAATACAAAAATTAGCCGGGTGTGGTGGTACACGCCTGTAATCCCAGCTACTTGGGAGACTGAGGCAGGAGAATCGCTTGAACGCGGGAGGTGGAGGTTGCGGTGAGCCAAGATCGTGCCATTGCACTGCAGCCTGGGCAACAAACAGAGTTGAGACTCCATTTCAAAAAAAAAAAAAAACTGACCAAAAGTTGGTCTAATTTTTATTTTACTTTGCACTGACATTTCTAAACAGTGTCAATGATAAAATAGTCCTCCCCAGAGAAGAAACAGCAACAAAAACCTTCTGGTGGTCTGCTTTCTAAACAATTGATGCAATATAAAAAAGGGGAAAAAAAACAATTGATGCAATTACTGTCAAGTTTTTTGTTTTGTTTTGTTTTTGTTTCATTTTTTGAGACGGAGTTTTGCTCTTGTTGCCCAAGCTGGAGTACAATGGCGCTATCTCAGCTCACTGCAACCTCCACCTCCCAGGTTCAAGCGATTCTCCTGCCTCAGCCTCCTGAGTAGCGTGGATTACAGGCATCCGCCACCACGCCAGACTAATTTTGTATTTTTAATAGAGACAGGATTTCTCCATGTTGGTCAGGCTGGTCTTGAACTCCCGACCTCAGGTGATCCACCCGCCTCGGCCTCCCAAAGTGCTGGGATTACAGGGGTGAGCCACCATGCCTGGCCTACTGTCAAGTTTTGGTTTTTTTTTTTAAGACAGAGTCTTGCTCTGTCACCTAGGCTGGAGGGCAGTGGCGCAGTCTCGGCTCACTGCAACCTCCGCCTCCCGGGTTCAAGCTATTCTCCTGCCTCAGCCTCCCGAGTAGCTGGGACTACAGGAACCTGCCACCACACCCGGCTAATTTTTTTTGTATTTTTAGTAGAGACGGGGTTTCACCATCTTACAGGATGGTCTTGACCTCCTGACCTCGTGATCCACCCGCCTCAGGCTCTCAAAGTGCTGGGATTACAGGCGTGAGCCACCGCACCCGGCCCACGCCCGGCTAATCTTTTGTATTTTTTTTTTAGTAGAGACTGGGTTTCACCGTGTTAGCCCGCATGGGTGTTAGCCCAGATGGTCTCCATCTGCTGACCTCGTGATCCGCCTGCCTTGGCCTCCCAAAGTGCTGGGATTACATGGGATTACAGGCATAAACCATCGCGCCCAGCCCTTTTTTTTTCTTTTCCTTCTTTTTTTTTTTTTTTTTTTGAGACTAAGTCTCACACTGTCGCCTGGGCTGGTGTGCAGTGGGGCGATCTCAGCTTGCTGCAGCCTCCACCTCCCGGGATCAAGCGATTCTCCTGCCTCAGCCTCCTGAGGGGCTGGGACTACAGGTGCGCGCGCTACCACGCCCGGCTAATTTTTGTATTTTTAGTAGAGACAGGGTTTCACTATGTTGGCCAGGCTGGTCTCGAACTCCTGACTTCGTGATCCACCCACCTCGGCCTCCCAAAGTGCTGGGATTACAGGCATGAGCCACCGCGCCTGGCCCCCTTTTTTTTTTTTTTTTTTTTTTGAGAACGAGTCTCGTGTTGTTGCTCAGGCTGGAGTGCAGTGGCACAATATTGGCTCACTGCAAACTCCGCCTCCCGGGTTCAAGCGATTCTCCTGCCTCAGCCTCCCGAGTAGCTGGGACTACATGCTCCCGCCACCACATCTGGCTAATCTTTTTTATTTTTTTTTAGTAGAGACGGGTTTTCACTGTGTTAGCCAGGATGGTCTCGATCCGCTGAACTCGTGATCAGCCCGCCTTGGCCTCCCAAAGTGCTGGGATTACAGGCATGAGCCACTGCGCCTGGCCCTCCTTTTGAGTTTTTGTGTTTAAAGTTCAAAACTGGACAGATGCCGTGGCTCACCCCTGTAATCCCAACACTTTGGGAGGTCAAGGTGGGTGGATCATGAGGTCAGAAGTTCGAGACCAGCCTGGCTAACATGGTGAAACTCCATCTCTACAAAAAATACAAAAATTAGCTGGGCGTGGTGGTGGGTGCCTGTAATCCCAGCTACTCAGGAGGCTGAGGCAGGAGAATCGCTTGAACCCGGGAGGTGGAGGTTGCAGTGAGCTGAGATCGCGGCACTACACTCCAGCCTGGGCAACAAGCGAAACTCTGTCTCAAAATAAAATAAAATAAAATAAAGAAAGAAGAGGCCTATGCCTTCTTCCAAGCCCCGACAGCTCAGCACATACTTCTCTGTTTTCATGCTCAAGCCTGGGTTTAGTGGGCCTGAGTGGCAGTGGGTGATTCAAGTGCTGGGGGAGACCTTTGGCCTCACATTCAGACTCCACCTTGAGTCCCATGACCTCACTGCAAGGTTAGACTTCCATTGTTTATGGTAAACACCATTTCAATAACTCAGTTACAACTCTTTGACTCTTCATGTATTATTATGCTGGGAGGAAGGCTGAAGAGTGGGAGTGGCCCTTGCTTCTGAACACACTATTCTCTTTCCTGCCTGAAGACCTCTGCATTTGCGGTTCCTGATGCTTGGAATGTTTGTCCCTTGGCCCTTATCATCCTTCAGAGCTCATTATCAAAGCCACCCCTCACAGAGCCCTTCCTCCGCCACCCCATTCAAAAGATCTCTTGTTATTTTCCATCCCAGCCCCCGATTCATTTTCTTTCTTTCTTTTTTTTTTTTTGAGGCGGAGTCTCGCTCTGTCGCCTAGGCTGGAGTGCAGTGGCGCAATCTCAGCTCACTGCAAGCTCCACCTCCCGGGTTCACGCCATTCTCCTGCCTCAGCCTCCGGAGTAGCTGGGACCACAGGTGCCCGCCACCAGGCCTGGCTAAGTTTTTGTATTTTTAGTAGAGACGGGGTTTCACCGCATTAGCCAGGATGGCCTCGATCTCCTGACCTCGTGATCCGCCCGCCTCGGCCTCCCAAAGTGCTGGGATTACAGGCGTGAGCCACCGCGCCCGGCCTAATTTTCTGTATAGCACTGTCAAAGTGTTTTCAGGCCAGGTGTGGTGGTTCAGGCCTGTAATACAACACTTTTGGAAGGATGAGACAGGAGGATCCCTTGAAGCCAAGAGTTTGAGACCAGCCTAGGCAACACAGCAAGACCCCTGTCTCCACAAAAAATTTAAAAATTAGCTGGATGTGGTGGCTTACATCTGTAGTCCCAGCTACTTGGGAGGCTGAGGTGGGAGGATCCCTTGAGCCCAGGAGGTCAAGGCTGCAGTGAGCCAAGATCACACCATTGTACTCCAGCCTGGGCAACAAGAGCAAAAACTCCATTTCAAAAAAATAAATAAATAAATAAATAATCTAAAAAAGTGTTTTCAATAATAATGCATTTATTTTGATTACCTTGTTGGCTGTCCTCTACTCGTGTGCCTGCCCCACTCCATTCCCCTTTCTAGAGTCAGTTCACATAACTCCTCTTCCAGGAAGCCCTCTTTGACTCCCAGGCTTGGTCAGGTGTCTTCTCTGGGTTTCCCCAGGGGCTTCCTTCCTCTCAATTCTGATGCTGCCTGTGCTAAGTATTTGTCTCCATATCTGTCCTGAGAACCTTGGAGCCAGGGCCCGGGGCTGTTTTTGCATGGGCCTATCACCTCCTCCAGGAAGCCCTCCTTGGCCCTCTCTCAGGCTGGATGGGAAAGCTATCTGGGATCCCATCATGCCCAGGTTTTCTAGCGATCCAGCCTCTGATCCCTCAGCTTGGCCTTCCCCATCACAGCTTTCATCACTTTGTGCTAAACTTCCGCTATCACTACTCTGGGCCGTTCCTGTTTGGTGACTCAGGGACCAGTCTGGCATGGCCACCGCTGGGTCCCCAGCATTAAGCCCTGGAGCATGAGCCCAGTGAACTTTGAATTCAGGAAGGAATTCACAGGAAAGCTGCGGCGAGGCGGGCAGAAAACCACAGGCTTCCAAGAAACGCGTGTCTGCCGCCCCCTCCTCCCACCCTGAGGCCAGTCCAAGAGCGAAGGCCCTCCTCGGATGTCGTCACCAAGCCCAAGGGAAGGGTGGCAGGTGCTCAGCGGGCAGGCGCCCCGCCCCGCCAGGTTCTGTTGGGGGCGGGGCCCGCACAAGCCCCGCCTCTTCCCCGGCACCAGGGGCGGGCCCAGGTGCGCCCAGGGCGGGGGAGCGGCCGCGCAGGTACCTGCCCTTTGCGCCTGCGCCCAGCTCGCCCTGCCTAGCTAGGTGCGCCCCGCCCCCTGTCTGCTCGGCCACCTTCGGGAGCCGCTTCCAATAGGCGTTGGCCATTGGCTCTGGCGACCTCCGCGCGTTGGGAGGTGTAGCGGGGCTCTGAACGCGCGGAGGGCCGTTGAGTGTCGCAGGCGGCGAGGGCGCGAGTGAGGAGCAGACCCAGGCATCGCGTGCCGAGAAGGCCGGGCGTCCCCACACCGAAGGTCCGGAAAGGCGACTTCCGGGGGCTTGGGCACCTGGCGTACCCTCCCCGAGCGTCCGCACCTGAACGCGAGGCGCTCCAGTGCGCGTGCGCGGCGAGGGGCTTCCCGCACCTGATCGCGAGACCCCAACGGCTGGTGGCTGGTGGCGTCGCCTGCGCGTCTCGGCGGAGCTGGCCATGGCGCAGCTGTGCGGGCTGAGGCGGAGTCGGGCGATTCTCGCCCTGCTGGGATCGCTGCTCCTCTCTGGGGTCCTGGCGGCCGACCGAGAACGCAGCATCCACGGTGAGGGCCGGGCGGGGAGGCAGGAGGCGGGGCGCAGGGGGCAGAGGCTCGGGGGTCAACGGGGGTCTGAGCAGGGAGAACTGGCGGGGGAGGAAACGGGGTTACTTGATGGCGTTCAGCGGGTGTGGTGGAACCAGCCCTGGAGGATTGAGCCTTGAGATTAGGTTTGGGAGCCCTCGAGAGCGAAGACGGGCGGAGGAGCGACGGTTAGGAGAGTTTCCTTCGGGTGGAGGAAGAGTCTAGGGGTATTGACCAAGAAGGCGTGGCACTGCCCCTTCCTGTGGCAAGAACGGGGTGAGGAGCCGAATTGAAGACCAACCTCCTCCTGGCGGTGGAAAGTTCCATGGCCAAAGCCCAGGGAGAGGCCAGGCCTGTGAGATGGTGGGGGTTGGACTGGGTGACCTGGTGGCCGTTTTAGACTCAGGGAAGAAGCCCATCTCACCCCTGCCTCTTTGGAGATTGGACAAGAGCCCCCCCCGAAGTTTTTGTAGTTGAGTTGCAGTAAAGTAGGTGCCCGAGAAGGAGGGAGCAAGAAAGGAAACAAGCGTTGGGGAAGAGGAAGCTCTGCTAAGGTGCGAGAGAGTGTTGGCGTTGAGCAGCTGGTGTTGGGGTCTTTGAATTGGTCCTTAGAAGTCAGTGGTGAATAAAGTGATTTAAACTTCTACACTCTTAAGGAAGTGTGGCCTGAAAGGTCTGTTTGAACAAGTGTTGTTTTAAGCTTAACTGCTTCAGACAAGCACCAGCGGGTTTTGAAAAGAGCTCTCTTGAAAGCAAGAATTCATTGATTCAGCAAAACTTACTGAGGCCCTGCTACGTGTCAGGCACTGGCGCTGGTGATAACAGTTAACTCAGACTAGCTGGGTTCCTGCATTCACAGAGTGGGAGAGGCAGAGCTAGTGAAGGTTTAAAAAGCACTTGCCATGAGATTAAGTTACTGAGAATTAAATGAACCAGGTGAAGTACACCAACAGGGTGATGTAAGATGTTGGGGCGGCTTTGGCTCAGGTAGTCGGGGGAGGTCTCCGTGAGAAGGGTGACATCTGAGCTCTAACATGAAGAAGGAGGAGGCGGTAGCTACACGGAGACCTGGGGGACCAGCGTCCAGTTGCAGGCAATAGAGTACAAAGGCCTTGAAGCTGGAACAAGCTTGGTTGGGTTCAGGGAAAAGACAGAGCCAGCCTGGCTGGCGCTGGCATGAAGGAGGGGAGGACTGGAGGAGGATGGGAGGTGGGAGAGGTAGGCTGCAGCCAGATGGCCTAGGGCGTTATAGACAGGTACTGGTGCTTGAACCCGGGAGGCGGATGTTGCAGTGAGCCAAGATCACGCCACTGCATTCCAGCTTGAGCAACAAGAGTGAAACTCCCATCTCAAAAAAAAAAAAAGAAAAAAAGGCCAGGCAATGTGGCTCATGCCTGTAATCCCAGAACTTTGGGAGGCCAAGGCGGGCAGATCACTGGAGGCCAGGAGTTCAACACCACCCTAGGCAACATGATGAAACCCCATCTCTACCAAAAATACAAAAATTAGCTGGGCATGGTGGTGCGCGCCTGTAGTCCCGGCTACTCGGGAGGCTGAGGCAGGAGAATGGTTTGAAGCCCAGAGGCAGAGGCTGTAGTGAGCTGAGATCAAGCCACTGCACAGCAGCCTGGGCGACACAGCAAGACTCCGTCTCAAAAAAAAAAAAAAAAAAAAAAAGAGCAGGATAGGTGTGCACCAAGTCATCACCTGTGGTAACTTCTGGGGACTGGTTAATTTTTCTATGCCCCAGGCAGGGGAAAAAAGAATTGGTGGGGAGAGGCTCAGCTGTAGGTGACTGGGAGTCAGGAATGCAGACGTTGACCATTCTTGCAATCAGAACCAGAATTTGGCAGCTCTGCTGGACTTTTTCAGGTGAAGTAATTATGTTAGGATGTACCTCCCAGTTACCTGGCCTCTTGCTACCTCTGGTGCTTACTCTGAGCTGGGATGTGCCGTTTAACCTTTGAAACAGCCGGGTGCGGTGGTGAAGTTACGTGCCTTGCCCGAGGTCACTCGGTAGTAGTAATTGACAAAGCCAGGTCTCACTGCTCACTGCAGAGGCCTTCTCTGTTCAGAGTGGCCTCCCTGACTGCTGCTGCCAGCTGGACCTACTGACCTTTCAGAAGTACTAGTGTCTGACTGGGTGAACTCATGCCCTCACTCATCTTAAGTTCTGTTTGTTTGAAAGCTTGAACAGCTTAATCGGAGGCAGGAGGCAGTTTTGATTTTTTTTTTCCTCGCTCCTTCCTGATTGCTTCTGTTTTCTCTGGAAGCAAGTCATCCACTGGGAGTGTCGTGTTGCTGAAGCTTCATGCAGTGGCTCAGGTGCTGCCGGATGAGCGTGATGGTGAGGGAGAAGTGAACAGAGAATGTGTGAGGGAGGGAGGATGGGGGCTGGTCAAGGAATTTATTCTGTATGAAGACATGAGGGGGTGGAGGGCCGAGATGGTAGGGCCAGCAGATTGTTGGAGTTGAGGTTCTGAAGGGAATGAACCAGACAGATAGGATGCAGTGGATATTGAGTGAGATGCATGAGAGGGAGGTTCTGAAGAGGTGGCAGTTATTGAGACAGGTCTAGGTGTGACCCTGAGAGGAAGCGGGGCACGAGGGTGGGATGAGATCAGCTGGAGGTCTTGGAACCTAGAGGTCAGAAGACCATCTACCTAGATATATAAATCTCCAAGAATGATCATAAGAGCAGCGGGAGAGGTGGCAGGCCCGGAGCTAAAGTTGGGATGAAAGGAGTAGTTGTCTGGCTTGGCAGATCACATGCCAGGCGGGGTAGTGAATGATTTACTCTAACAATGGGAGTCTCCCAGCTGGGGGTTTTGGGGAGGGGGGGGGAGAATAGTCCAGAAGCAGCTCCCAGGAGCAAGGAGACCTCCCCACTTGGAAGGGCCCCAGGAAGTGTGCCCTCAGGGGGAGATTCCAATTAGGTAAGAGGGTGGCAACAATGTTCAGAGGAGATTGAGGACTTGGAAGATTTGCTCAAAACCGGTCCTGAGTACCAGAGGGCCTGGGAGTTGGGGGAGGGGAGATGGGGACAAAGCAGGCCCCGCCGTGTGAGAGTGAGGGTTAACTCAGGGGTCAGGGCTTCTTGTGAGAAGCATCAGGTGGTCTATGATTGATGTGTTGGTGATGCTCTGAGTAGTGAGGGCAGGTAGGAAGGGACAGGTGGACTGGCCAGACAAAGAGGGTCCTGACTCCAACCTCTGCAGAGAGAGGTGGGGGGAAAGCTGAGCTTATGCCAGGTGAGGAAGCTCCCCGATCTAGCGTTAGGGACAGTTACAGTCTGGAGTGGAAAGCACGCAGGGATTATAAACTGGCCACTCCCAGGAAGCTTCACACAGCCTTTATGTGACTTGCACATTTTCCAGAATTGGGATTTTTCAAACGTAAAAATGTAGTTTTTGGCTTTGCCTGAAAAACATGAAGATGTAATGGAACCAAACCAGAACACAGGGCTGTTTTCCTGCCCAGCACTCCACGGCAGGAGCCGAGTGCCTCTTTCAGGCAGGAGATATACCACTCCCCAGCCTGTAGATCTTATTCAGCCTGCCTCACCTCAGCTACTGCCTGCCCTCTATCTCTGTAGGCCTTTGGTTTCTGACCCCTACCTTAAACATATACTCCATTTAGTAAAAGGTAACACATAACAGTTCTTTATAAATTGCACGTTACAGTGTGAGACAGGGAGAGCACACGCGTGCGCACGTGTGTGTGTGTATGTATGTATGTTACAGCTGTTAAGGGAAATCCTTTTATCAGGTACTGCAAATATGCAGGATTTTTCTCTTTTCCTTTTCCCCACCCAGGTGGTAAATCCTGGTATTTGGAGGGTCCTGAAATGTGTAATGTTGCTCAACACCAGGCCAGATCATATATTTCCTCCGCAGAATAGAAACTTGAAAGGTCCTTTAGGAGTGGCCGATTAGGTGTAGTTCTTGCTGCCAATAACTTTGTGCCTGGCCCTGGGCATCAGAACTTGTGTTAATGGTTACTTGGCTTAAGGTCCTTTGTTTTTGTTTTTGTTTTTTTTTGGTTTTTTTTTTTTTGAGACAGAGTCTCTCTCGTCTCCCAGGCTGGAGTGCAGTAGCGCAATCTCAGCTCACTGCAAGCTCCACCTTCCGGGTTCACATCATTCTCCTGCTTCAGCCTCCTGAGTAGCTGGGACTATAGGCGCCTGCCACCACGCCCGGCTAATTTTTTGTATTTTTGGTAGAGACAGGGTCTCACTACCATGTTAGCCAGGATGGTTCAAGGTCTTTTGTTGATTCTTCTTGGGAATTTCCACTGGAGGCAAGCAGGGCAACACTCATTTGAGAACCTCTCCTGCACCTTTTTTTTTTTTTTTTGAGACAGTCTTGCTCTGTTACCCAGACTGGAGTGCAGTGGCGCCATCTTGGCTCATTGCAACCTCTGCCTCCTGGGTTCAAGCTATTCTCCTGCCTCATCCTCCTGCGTAGCTGGGGTTACAGGTGTGCACCGCCATGCCCAGCTAATTTTTGTATTTTTAGTTGGGATAGGATTTCAACATGTTGGCCCGGCTGGTCTCGAACTCCCGACCTCAGGTGATCTGCCCACCTCAGCCTCTCAAAGTGCTGGGATTACAGGCTCGAGCCATGTGGCCCGGCCCTCTCCTGCACTTCCAAGGGATTTTCGAAATCTGTGGACCTCTCAGGTTAATTACAGTGTCTGTAGAACCTTAACTAAAAGGTAAGCTTTCCAGCAGACTCCGCAGACATGTTATTAGTTGCCACCCTTTCTTTACTTCCTCCTCACCCCTATGGGTAGTTGTGACCCTGCTGGTCAAAGATAAGATGACAGAAGGCTAAAGTAAAGCTGGTGTTGGCGATCAGCTGGGAATTCTCTAAAGCAGCTTCTCACATTATTCTTATCCTCCATAGGAGTGCTCGTCCTACTTGCAGGCAAGGCAGTTTGGTTCCAGGGTAGTTCGAAATCTTATTCACTGATACAGTCAGCAAATGATTATTTAGCACCCACAAATTGCCAGGCACTGACTCACTCAAAATAGAGCACTGAACAAAATAGACCCCCTCCCCCATCCATGGCAGATGTGTCATAATGAGAGGAAGACAGTACAATAAATGAACAGATGAGTGTATGTCTGGTGATGAGTGTCAGGGTTGGTGTGCTTAGCACTGAAAATGGGGGCTTTTAAGGTTCAAATGGTTGCAGTTCCTAAAGAAGGTTGAGGGCCTTGCCTTCAGGTCTCCGTGGGAGACTGGCCCCTTTCCACTGGAAACATTGCTTTGCCCAGTCAGTATTTGAGAGCTCAGCCTGTGATGGAGAAAGCACACTTCTCCTCTTTCACCCTGCTCCCCTGCCTGTTTCTCATTTTACCCATCCCAAGCCATTTGCAGAATGCATGCAGAGCTTCTGTTTGCCATGTCTGGAGGCTACAGGGGAGGCTGAATGAAGGGTGATAAGCCTGTGGCTCATGTGAGGTGGGAGAGACCCCAGCAGGAGTCACACTGAAATGACTCCATTAGCCCCAGGAGGCCTTGGCCCACTGGCCATGACTAATGTGGACGTTAGAGTGTGGATTCCGATGTCCTGCAAGATCCTCCTCACAAGTGTCATTTCACGGTTGTTTCTGGCAACATCTTTTTGAAAACTCCCTGTAAAGAAGTGCTGATGTTGATGCTGAGGCCCAGGAACTTTGGAGTTTATTTACTTTTTTTTTTTTGTTTTATTTTCCTTGGCAGGTGAAGTAGGAGCTAGAGTTTAGTTATTTTGAAGTTTATTTGAAATATGCTTTTTATGATTAGAAGCCATTTTAGAAATGAGGGCGAGGCCAGGCGCGGTGGCTCGTGCCTGTAATCCCAGCACTTTGGGAGGCTGAGGCAGGCGGGTCACGAGGTCAGGAGATAGAGACCATCCCGGCTAACACGGTGAAACCCCATCTCTACAAAAATACAAAAAAAAAATTAGCTGGGCGCGGTGGTAGGCGCCTGGAGGCTCAGGCAGGAGAATCGCTTGAACTCGGAGGGTGGAGGTTGCAGTGAGCCAAGATCACGCCACTGCACTCCAGCCTGGGAGACAGAGTGAGACTCCGTCTCAAAAAAAAAAAAAAAGGGCAAGAATTCACATGTTGTTTTACTCACACGTGTTGGAGATGGAGCTCAGGGTGATTCCTGACTCGGCCCAGGGTCCATGGCCTCAGAAGTCCCTTAATCTGAAGTCCTTCACTTTTATGTGATACTGCTGGGCACAATGGCTCATGCCTGTAATCCCAGCACTTTGGGAGGCCGAGGCGGGTGGATTGCTTGACTCAGGAGTTTCAACATGGTGAAACAAAAAATACAAAAAACTACTCAGCCTGTAGTCCCAGCTACGTGGGAGGCTGAGGTGGGAGAATTGCTTGAGCCTGAGAAGTGGAGGTTGCAGTGAGCCGAGATTGCACCATTGCACTCCAGCCTGGGCGACAGAGCGAGACCCCATCTCAAAACAATTTTATATGTGATAGTTTGTCCATGTGTATCCCAGGGTCTGTCATTTAGAGTGTATGGCATGTTCTTAAAGGGGTGGGGGAACAAAAAGATACTATAATAGTTTGTGACCTTTTGAAGGGCCGCTCTACATGAATAGATATATAGTATGTCTGTGTATTAAAATTTCATGGGGCGATTAGGAAAAACATTTCCAAAAAGTCTTCTTAGGGGGAAGGTAGTAATGAAAAAAGGTTGAGAAACACCATTCCAGAGAGAGGGTTCAAGAGCTTTCCTCAGTTCTGAAAATGGTCCCGTGATTTCCACAAGGTAAAGAATGGCTGAATGTGAATTAACAGCAGACAGTTCCTTGGAAGATTTGAAACTATATGTTTCCTTCCCAGCTATTCAGATGGGCTGCTCGGGTTCTTGTTATGGATTGAGGCGAGGGTAGACTTAATAGTCCTGTTTCAGAGTGGAATATGGAGTGACGGTAGGCATGAGTAGTGATGAGTTGCATTGTGCTGATAGGCTATGAAATGTAAATTTTTTATTTTTTGATACGGAGTCTCGCTCTGTCGCCTAGACTCTGGAGTGCAGTGGTGCGATCTCAGCTCACTGCAACCTCCACCTTCCGGGTTCAAGCGATTCTCCTGCCTCAGCCTCTTGAGTAGCTGGGATTACAAGCATGCGCCACCACGCCTGGCTCATTTTTTTGTAGTTTTAGGAGAGACGGGGTTTCACCATGTTGGCCAGGCTGGTCTTGAACTCCTGACCTCGGGTGATCCGTCTGCCTCAGCCTCCCAAAGTGCTGGGGTTACAGGCGTGAGCCACTGTGTCCGGCCTGAAATGTAAACTTTTATATCTAAATATTTTATATAGAAAATACCAAGATTTTATATCTGAAACACCAAGATTTTATGAGCCTCATAACTTAAGTTGGATTTGTAATTGTAAATGTTCTTTCCTCATAAATACCTGAGGTTTTTTTTTTTTTTGGAAAGGTTCTGAATTGTCTCAGTAATGAAAACTTCCAGACACCCAAGCCTAAAGGAGATGGGTAGTTAGTTGGTAGCTTTCTGTACTGGAAACAGAAACACTCAAATATGTAGAACCTAGCCAGCTAACCAAAGTAGGTAGATTTATAGATCACCTTAAAATAAGGCTGATTGCACAGTAAATGTCACCTTTGGAATCTGGCTTGGTAGAATTGAAATAGGTTTCAGTACCTCCTGTCATTCAGTACCTGTTTTCTTGAACTCCTGACTTCAGATGATCTGCCTCGGCCTCCCAGAGTGCTGGGCTTACAGGCATGAGCCACTGCGCCTGGCCTCAGTACCTCTTTTTAAGATGCTCTCATTCATTCCCTGGCGAAAAGATACTTAAAATGCAAGTGCAGGTGGGTGTGGAAAGCATGGAGGGTTTGTGTTGCTTCATTTGTTTTGGTGTTTGTTTTTTCCACCAGTCCTTCCCTCTGGCTTTCTGCCTCCCAGCCCAGCATATCCTGATCTTGTAGCCATGCAGGACTTTGACCCATGTGGTGGTTTGCCATTGTCTTCCTCCAGGTTTGGCTTGAGGTTGTACTTTTGGCTTTCCCTGTATATCCTCTTCCTCCTTATCCTCTCTGTCAGCATGCTTGGTTGGACTGTGTAGTGAAATGTGTCATTCTCTTTATTCTGACTGTCCCTATATTAGTCCTGTCTTCATAAAAAATACAATCATAAAGATACAATATCTACTATTTGTTAAAAGTTTTGTGCCAGGCCAGGTGCAGTGGCTCATGCCTGTAATGCCAGCACTTTGCGAGGCCGAGGCAGGCGGATCACCGGGTTAGGAGATCAACACCATCCTGGCTAACACGGTGAAACCCCGTCTCTACTAAAAATACAAAAAATTAGCCAGGTGTGGTGGCGGGCGCCTGTAGTCCCAGCTGCTCGAGAGGCTGAGGCAGGAGAATGGCATGAACCCAGGAGGCGGAGCTTGCAGTAAGCCAAGATCCTGCCACTGCACTCAGGCCTGGGCGACAGAGCAAGACTCCATCTCTAAAAAAAAAAAAAAAAATAACTGTGTGCCAAATACTATTTTAAGTACTTATAATGGATTAAAAACTCCTTTAATCTTCACAACACTTTTTTTTCTTTTTTTTGAGATGGAGTTCTTTGAAACTCTTGGATTAAATGACTCTTCAGAGCTTTCTTTGCTTTTTGATACTAAGGAGTGGCATGTCTGGGAATTTTTATAGCAAATAATTTCTCCTTGGCTACTATCCTTAGAATTCCAAGTGTCTTTAATGAAAAGAGGAGACTCGTTTTTAGTGATGTTAGTTGTTTTTAGGAAAGGTGTCCTGCAGTGTTTTTCGCTAAGGTGGCTCAATCCTGTAATCCCAGCACTTTGGGAGGACGAGGTAGGCAGATCACTTGAGGTCAGGAGTTTGAGGCCAGCCTGGCTAACACAGCGAAACCCTATCTACTGAAAATACACAAAGTAGCCAGGTGTGGTGGTACACTCCTGGAGTCCAGCTACTTGGGAGGCTGAGGCAGGAGATCACTTGAACCCGGGAGGCAGAGGTTGCAGTGAGCCGAGATCGTGCTATTGCATTCCATCCTGGACGACAGAGTGAGACTGTCTAAAAAAAAAAAAAAAAAAACATAAAATGGAGAGGTAGACCAGCTTACGGGAGGTGTTGCACTTCCCTCTGCCATTGGAGAGACTCTGGATCTGCAGCCAGGGAGCTTGTGAAGGCTTCTTGTCCACAGAAATGAGGGTGGCAGTTGTGACTTTCTGGATGGTGGCCCAGAGGAAGCAACACTGGCAAAGCCTCTTCTGTGAAGCAGCTCTCAGAGCAATTTTGTGACACTGAAAGAGCAAAGGATAAAACATTGAAAGCTGATCCAGATCTAGAAAAGTGTTTGGCAATTGCTAGAAAAGGTGTAGAAATGATGCTTGCTCTGTGTCGTAAGTTATATGGTGATACCACAAGCACGGTTCAAACTCCCCTTAGAAATTCTTTTGCAAAGAAATTAACACTTTAATCCTAAATGTTTCTAATGTTTTAACTTACAGTATGCTAAATAAATACTCTTTCTGTTTGTTTTGTTTTGTTACTCTGTGCATTTATAGCTAATAGAGTTTTTCTTTCCTTATTTTTTGAGACAGGGTCTTGCTCTGTCGCCCAGGCTAGAGTGCAGTGGCACAATCTCAGCTCACTGCAACCTCCACCTCCCGAGTTCAAGTGATTGTCCCGCCTCAGCCTCCTGAGTAGCTGGGACTATAGGCGCGCACCACCATGCCTGGCTAAGTTTTATATTTTTAGTAGAGATGGGGTTTCACCATGTTGGCCAGGGTGATCTTGAAATCCTGACCACAGGTGTGAGCCACTGCATCTGGCCAAAAAAATTTTTTTATTTTTTGTAGAGACAGGGTCTCACTATGTTGCCCAGGCTGGTCTTGAACTCGTGACCTCAAATGATCCTCCTGCCTCGGCCTCCCGAAGTGCTGGGATTATACGTATGAGCCGCCATGCCCAGCTTGACAAAAAAAATTTTTTTTTTTTTTTTTTTGAGAGATGAAGTTTCACTCTTATTGCCCACGCTGGAGTGCAATGGATCAGCTCACTGCAACCTGCACCTCCTGGGTTCAAACAATTCTCCTGCCTCAGCCTCCCGAATAGCTGGGATTACAGGCATGCACTACCACGCCCAGCTAATTTTGTATTTTTAGTACAGACGGGGTTTCTCCATGTTGGTCAGGCTGGTCTCGAACTCTTGACCTCAGGTGATCCACCTGCCTCGGCCTCCCAAAGTGCTGGGATTACAGGTGTGAGCCACCACGCCCAGCTGACAAAAACTTTTTTTTGTTTTTTTTGAGATGGAGTCTCGCTCTGTGGCCCAGGCTGGAGTGCAGTGGCGCAATCTTGGCTCACTGCAAGCTCCGCCTCCCAGGTTCACGCCATTCTCCTGCCTCAGCCTCCCGAGTAGCTGGGACTACAGGCGCCCGCCACCACGCCCGGCTAATTTTTTGTATTTTTAGTAGAGACGGGGTTTCACCGTTTTAGCCAGGATGGTCTCGATCTCCTGACCTCGTGATCCGCCCGCCTCAGCCTCCCAAAGTGCTGGGATTACAGGCGTGAGCCACCGCGCCCGGCCCTGACAAAAACTTTTAAATGTCATTGAGCGGTATCATTTTTCCCACTGATCATGAGATTGCTTTGTGTGATTACACACTGACGGGCAGGCCAATTGCTGCTTGTGTTCAGTATTTGGCCCCTTATAGAAAACATTTGCAGACCCTTGTTCTAGAAAAAACAGATGGGTGAGAGGAGGAGGAGGAGAAGCATTTCAGGAGTGTCTTTGGATTTTCCTGTCCCGCACGTGGTGAGGCAAGAAGCTCTTGTGCTTCAGCTCATGGCACTCATGGGAGTGTGTCAATAACTAGAACCCTAGGAAAGTTATTTTTGCTTGTTTTAAAAATAAGCTTGTTTTGGGGCTGGGCATGGTGGCTCACGCCTGTAATCCCAGCACTTTGGGAGGCTGAGGCGGGTGGACAACAAGGTCAGGAGATCGAGACCATCGTGGCTAACATGGTGAAACCCCATCTCTACTAAAAATACAAAAATTAGCCAGGCGTGGTGGCAGGCGCCTGTAGTCTCAGCTACTCGGGAGGCTGAGGCAGGAGAATGGTGTGAACCCGGGAGGCGGAGCTTGCAGTGAGCCAAGATCGCACCACTGCACTCCAGCCTGGGAGCAAGACTCCATCTCAAAAAAACAAACAAAGCTTATTTTAATGGATATAAAAACATGAATAAAAGAAAACACCAAGTTCAGGGTGGTAGGGGGTTAATTTGGAAGAGGCAGAGCAAATGTGATTGAATGAGGGTTATGCAAAGGGTTTCTGCTCTTTCCATATGTTTTATTTATTAATTTATTTTTGGAGAACAAAGTCTCGCTTTGTTGCCCAGGCTGGAGTGCAGTGGCGCAATCTCGGCTCACTGCAACCTCCACCTCTTGGGTTCAAGCGATTCTCCTGCCTCAGCCTCCCGCGTAGCTGAGACTACAGGCATGTGCTACCACGCCCGGCTAATTTTTGCATTTTTCAGTAGAGACGGGGTTTCACCATATTGGCCAAGCTGGTCTCGAACTCCTAACCCCAGGTGATCTGCCCAGCCGGCCTACTCTATGTTTTAGTCCTTGAGAATGTTAGAATTTGATGACACTGAGATGTGGATATACCAGACATGGGGTATTTTCTGTACTCGTCAGCATATTTGAAATATTTCATTAAAGTACTTACTTTGCAAAGTAGACACAGCTGCAATTATGCATTTTTGGAAAATGATTAGGTACTATTTCATCTGTTTTTTTTTTTTTTTTTTTTTTTTGAGACGGGGTCTCTGTCACCCAGGCCTGAGTGCAGTGGCACAATCTCAGCTCACTGCATCCTCTGCCTCCCAGCACAGGTGAGCCTCCTACCTCAGCCTCTCAAGTATCTGGGACCGCAGGTGCACACCACCACACCTGGCTCATTTTTTTTGTATTTTTGAGCTCAAGCAATTTGTTCGTCTCAGCCTCCCAAAGTGCTGGGATTACAGATGTGAGCTACTGGCCCAGTACTATCTTCTTAAGTCTATAAAATAAGATTAGATTGGTAGTACTTGGGACCCCTCAGAATTCTATAATGTCCTTCTTAGAAGGTGACAGCAGATCTATCCAGCAGACTGTAGATTGTTGTCTTAGTCACCGGCTGATTGTCTTGGTTAAAGCTCTAGTGACTTCAGAACCAGAGAAACCTGTTTTCCAAGATATTCAAAGACCAGTTTGTTTTGCAATTTTGCAATAGCTGACATTCAGAATGCCTGCCAGGATTTTGTAAGTGAGGTTCATATTTTGGATAATGTGTGACTTTAGCCATTTCTGATGCTTTTCCGAAAGAAAGTTACTCTTCTCTAAAGGCAGGAATTCTACTTTTGCTTAGATATTCTGAAGCTTATGAGTTCATCCAAATTTGGTTCCTTTCAGCATTTTCCTGTTGGTCCGTCTCCCTCTTGAAAACATACAGAATGTACTTAATTTTGCCCTAGCATTTGTGAGCATACAAAATAGCACTTGAGTCATGTTTTTCATGATGGCTTCCCAATATTATTCTAAGACCAACATAGCATTTTGTCATTTCCTAATAATAGAATTCCTCATTAAGGAATAACTTTCTAAAAATGTGCCCAGCCCATTTCCCCCCAGCCTTGGCCGTTTCCTTTGGTATGTTGGTGTCTGTGACCCTGTCATTGAGTGTGACTGAAAACAGAGGCCTGGCAGAAGGCCTGGCCTTGATAAGCCCTCAGATTGTGATAAAGACCCTGAGGAATGTTTTGGCTTTTAGGCAACCTCAGTTCTGTTTTCCTACTGCCTGTTGATGCAGTGGCTTTATCTTCCCATCAGTCTGAAGGGTCGTGTTAGTGCCTGGGCTCTCATCAGACCACGGGGAACTCATCTTGGCACTGCTGCCTGCCTCACTTTAACCACCTCAAGTCTCAGCATTCTCGTTTGTAAAGCGGGGATATTATTACGTGATTCATAGTTTTATTGTGACCATTAGAGGTAGGGCACGTGATATGCCAGGCATCATGCTTGGCGAAGGCAGTAAGTAATGCAGCCAGGTGCTGTGGCTCACACCTATGATCCCAGCACTTTCAGAGGTGGAGGCAGGAGGATCACTTGAGACCAGCCTGGGCAACATGGTGAGAACTCCATCTTTACAAAAAATTAAAGTTAGGCAAGCATGGTGGTGCGTGCCTGTAGTTCCAGCTACTCAGGAGGCTGAAGTGGGAGGATTGCTTGAGCTCAGGAGGTCGAGGCTGCAGTGAGCTGTGATCATGCCACTGCACTCCAGCCTGGGTGACAGAGTAAGACTCAGTCTCAAAATAAATACAAGGTTTTTGCAGAACAATGAATGAGAAAATGCACTGTTGTTATTTGTGATGGAAGTGAATACTATATGGCCTGTGTTTCCTGAAGGAACACTGCCTCCATTAAAACAAATGAGCAAACAAAATCCCTTTTCATGACTTCAGTTCTCAGGCCTGAGAGTAAAGTTTACATCATAGATGCTTAAAAACAATTCAGTTAGTAAAAGCATGTGACAAGATGAGATGATTTGTCTTCAACGAGGAGCTTCCTTCCATACTCACAAAAAGATGTGTGTCTTAACATAGTAAGGACATGGTTAAATTTAGTCTTATTTGGACCTAACTTCAGCCAGTTAATCTGCTACTTAGAACTCTTTTAGTCAAGGCCGGGCGCGGTGGCTCATGCTTGTAATCCCAGCACTTTGGGAGGCCGAGGCGGGCGGATTACGAGGTCAGGAGATCGAGACCACGGTGAAACCCCGTCTCTACTAAAAATACAAAAAATTAGCTGGGTGTGGTGGCGGGCGCCTGTAGTCCCAGCTACTCGGAGAGGCTGAGGCAGGAGAATGGCGTGAACCCGGGAGGCGGAGCTTGCAGTGAGCCGAGATCGCGCCACTGCACTCCAGCCTGGGGGACAGAGCGAGACTCCGTCTCAAAAAAAAAAAAAAAGAACTCTTTTACTCAAATTTCATTTGAGTAAAAAAAAAATAAAGATTTTTTTTGGCCAGGTGCGGTGGCTCATGCCTGTAATCCCAGCACTTTGGGAACCTGAGGCGGGTGGATCACCTGAGGTCGGGAGTTCGAGACCAGCCTCACCAACATTGAGAAACCGCTTCTCTCCTAAAAATACAAAATTAGCTGGCGTGATGGTGCATGCCTATAATCCCAGCTACTCAGGAGGCTGAGGCAGGAGAATCACTTGAACCTGGGAGGTGGAGGTTGCAGTGAGCCGAGATCGCACCATTGCATTCCAGTCTGGGCAACAAGAGCAAAACTCCATCTTAAAAAAAAAATTATTATAAGAATTTTCAAGTATATACAAAGCAGTGACACATTTTATAAACCCCCATGTACCATCACCCAGCTTCAACAACTACCAATATCTGTCTTTCAGACATGTTTTTAGTCCAAGTTTTCTCTTAATAAAGAGACTTTTCCTTTTTCTTTCTTTTCTTTTTTTTTGTTTGTTTGTTTGTTTGAGATAGAGCCTTGCTCTGTCGCCCAGGCTGGAGTGCGATGGCAAGATCTTGGCTCACTGCAACCTCCGCCTTGCAGGCTCAAGTGATTCTCCTGCCTCAGCTTCCTGAGTAGCTGGGACTACAGGTGCCCACCACCATGCCCAGCTAATTTTTGTATTTTTAGTAGAGATGGAGTTTCGCCATGTTGGCCAGGCTGGTCTCAAACTCCTGACCTCAGGTGATCCGCGCACCTCAGCCTCCCAAAATGCTGGGATTACAGGCATGAGCCACCGTGCGTGGCCATAAACAGATGTTTCTAAATTCTCCTGGGACAACAGTGAAGTTCTACCTTTCCTTCCTACTTTACCCAAGGAACCTGAAAATAAGGCTGCTTTCTGAAACTTAAACTACTAAGTCAATGATATTTAGAGCAGATGTAAGCAGCTGTCTAGACACAGAATGACTTCCCAGGCTCGCAAGACTTGTCATGAAGGCCCCAGCACGTCGACAGAAAGCGTCCAAGCTAGAAGAGGCACTGGCTCACAGCAGCAGCCCAGAAAGGAAGCATCTCAGGGACAGATCGTGACCGTGCTCCGGAGGAGCTGTCCTGAGCCACTACTGTGAGCATTTGGTCTGCCTGACAGATTCCAATGGTGAGGATGTTCTTAGGAATCATACAGTAAACTAACTTTATTCTGACTCCAAGCATCGTGTTCCACTGATGCTTGCTTTCCAAGGTGTTTTGCTGATTCACATCAACATGCAACCTGCTTGACAGAATACAGTGATGTTCTCACTGTAAATTCATCATCTGCTGCTGTGGTCTCATGTATCATCCCGTGTGCTGTTAGCTGAGGCCAGTGCTCCTGTGTCTCCTCAGTACCAGGGCACTGGCAAGGGTGCATGTCTGTGCCTATAAAGATGATGGCCAGGTTCTGGGCAGGGTTGAATTCACCAAGGTAACTGCCATCCATCCCTTGATAGGCATTTTTTCTCCTTCTACACACCCTCAGGCGTCTGCACATGCCACGTGTACCTGGCACCCTTGCTTACGAAGTTACCGAATTCCTGCCATGATACTGTGGGTCACCCTGCTTCATTCTCAGGTGTGGTGTCGGGTGGTTCCTGCCTGGGCGCCCGGTGTTGTTGGGCCCTCCCTCAGGTTATTGGTTTTTGTTTTGAGATGTAATTCACATGCCATATGATTCACCCATTTAAGGTGTACAATATTCCCTTCAAGTTTATTGTGGAAAAAGGCTGTATCTGACACTGCTCAGGAAGCTAAGACGCAAAGCAGCCAGAGTGGCTGCCAGGGCTCAGTGTGGCAGGGCAGCAGAGAAGCTGCTGGCACCTCTGTAGCTGTTGGGCACTCTTGCCTTGATGCTGTTTTCAGCTTTGGATTGTAATTGGGTCCCACGTGGGTCCTCTTCATCTCGTCTTGTTGGTGGCAGTGTTGCTCCCAGTGTTGGGGTGGGCAGAGTCACTCCTCCTGCTGTTTCCTCTGGACCTTGTTGATTATGTGTTTTGTGACCTTTGGCATATTGTACCTGTTCCAGGTGTACAGCCAGCTGGTTCTGATTGACGTGTAATGGACAAAAGGTGCCCCTATTTAAAAAAAATTTTTTTCCGCTTGTAGTCCCAGCTACTCAGGAGGCTGAGGTGGGAGGATCACTTGAGCCTAGGAGCCAAGGCTTCAGTGAGCCATGGTCCTGCCACTGCACTTCAGCTTGGGTGACAGAGGAAGACCTTATCTCAAAAACAATTATATAGGCCGGGCGTGGTGGCTCATACCTGTAATCCCAGCACTTTGGGAGGCCAAGATGGGCAGATCACCTGAGGTCAGGAGTTCGAGACCAGCCTGGCCAACATGGTGAAACCCCATCTCTACTAAAAATGCAAAATTAGCCAGGTGTGGTGGCGCATGCCTGTAATCTCAGCTACTTGGGAGGCTGAGGCAGGAGAACAGCTTGAACCTGGGAGGTGGAGGTTGCAGTTAGCCGAGATCGTGCCTCTGCACTCCAGCCTGGGCAGCAAGAGTGAAACTCTGTCTCAAAAAAAAAAAAAAATTATCATAAAATCACTCGTTTTAAGTATATCATCCAAGGATTTTTAGCACCTTCTACAGAGCTGTGCAGCTATCACCATAATCCAATTTTAGAACATTTTCATCATCCCCTAAAGATCCCTTTACCCATCACTCCCCATTCCCACCCCCAGTACCAAGCAGCCCTCATCTACTTCCTGTGTCTATTGATTTGCCTTTTATGGACATACTGTATACTTCCATTCATATGAAGTGTCTAGATAAGGTACATTCTAACGGGTGACTTTTCATAGTTAGCTTTTTTCAAATGATAGGGAATTTCCTGCTTCAGAAGATGCTTCTTCTGCTGTGCCACTTACCTGTGATCTATTGTGTGGGTGGGATTTCCTTGGATATGCCCATCTTGGTGTGCCCAAATAGGAGCTGTAACAAGCCCTGGCGCAGGGTTAGGACCTGTGTTTTCTTTGGAGCCATGGGCTGGGCTGCAGGCACTCGAGTTCAGAAGCTTCCTTCTGAGGCTCTTGCAGTAATTTGAGTGTCCTGTGGCCTGCCTGGGCAGAGAGTGGCCGGGAAAGGTCAGGAAAAGTGCGTGTGAGGACTACCGAGGGCACTGATAGCGCCTCTCCTTCCCAACCTCACTCCTCTGGCTCTGACCTTTCAGCCCTAAGCTCCCCTTGGCCCTGTGGGATGGGGCAGCATCCAGAAGGGTCTTGGAGTCAGGTTTTTTTTTTTTTTAAAGTCATGTTTCCGTTAGGCGTGGTGGCTCGTGCCTGTGATCCCAGCACTTTGGGAGGCCGAGGCAGGCGGATTGCCTGAGCTCGGGAGTTGAAGATCCGCCTGGGCAACATGGTGAAACTCCATCTGTACTAAAAGTATCAAAAAAAAAAAAAAAACCCAGCATGGTGGCGCACGCCTGTAGTTCCAGTTGCTTGGGAGGGTGAGGCAAAAGAATCTTTTGAACCCAGGAGGCGGAGGTTGCAGTGAGCTGAGATCGAGTCACTGCACTCCATCCTGGCGATGGAGTGAGAGTCTCTCTCCAAAATAAATAAATAAAGTCATGTTTCTACACTGGATGTGCATGTCTTCAATAATGGGGACAGGGGACAAAACACACAACTGAAATACAGTTCAGTGGGTAGGTCGGTGTCTTTATTGTTGGGCGACGTGTTTATACAAGGAAGGAAGCACTGAGTGGGCCTGTTGACCATCTGGGCTTGGGAAACAGCTCACAGAGGAACTTAAGGCTCTGGTTCTCCTGGGGGATCCGTGTACAGGTCTGTGCGTGTCCTTCGTTGCCGGGATTGCCTTGCCGAGCTAATGGGGTTGTGCTTCGCGTTTCAGACTTCTGTCTGGTGTCGAAGGTGGTGGGCAGATGCCGGGCCTCCATGCCTAGGTGGTGGTACAATGTCACTGATGGATCCTGCCAGCTGTTTGTGTATGGGGGCTGTGACGGAAACAGCAATAATTACCTGACCAAGGAGGAGTGCCTCAAGAAATGTGCCACTGTCACAGGTGAGATGGTAGTAGTTGGAGCTTTGTTTTTTTCTTTCTTTCTTTCTTTCTTTTTTTTGAGACGGAGTCTCGCTCTGTCGCCCAGGCTGGAGTGCAGTGGCGCGATCTCGGCTCACTGCAAGCTCCGCCTCCCTGGTTCACGCCATTCTCCTGCCTCAGCCTCCTGAGTAGCTGGGACTACAGGCGCCCGCCACCATGCCCAACTAATTTTTTGTGTTTTTAGTAGAGACGTGGTTTCACCGTGTTAGCCAGGATGGTCTTGATCTCCTGACCTCGTGATCCGCCTGCCTCAGCCTCCCAGAGTGCTGGGATTACAGGCATGAGCCACTATGCCCAGCCCCTGCTTTTTTTTTAGACAGGGTCTCACTGCAGCCGCCACCTCCTGGGCTCAAGCAGATCCTCCCACCTCAGCCTCCTGAGTAGTTGGGACTACAGGCACACCCCACCACACCTTGCTCATTTTGAAATTTTTTATAGAGATGGGGTCTCCCTATGTTACCCAGGCTGGTCTTGAACTCTTGGCCTCAAGTGATCCTCCCACCTGGGCCTTCTAAAGGGTTGGGATTACAGGTGTGAGCCACTGTGCCCAGCCAGATTTTGCTCTTTAGAGACAATTTGTTAACTGGAATGTGGATACTTTCTTTATTAGTTCTTGACAGTGGAATCTGTGTGATGTTTTAAAAAGCAGAAGAAACAGGCACCATATGAGTGTCCTGGTGGCCGTACAGTGGTTTCACAGCAGACCCTCACTCCTCCTGTTCCCAGAAAGGCAGCAAAACAACAGGGCAGAGCTGGGGCCAGCGTGACCCAGCTTCCTTTCTCCCACTTTACTAAGTACAAGTTTCAGAGCAGACGATGAGGAAGTAGCCTTGCCTTCTTGAGCAGAGCATTTTTGATCCACTCCAACAGGGCTGCCCCTCTTGTTCCCTGGGTATTTGGGTTATTTTATTTTATTTTGAGACAGAGTCTTGCTCTGTTGCCCAAGCTGGAGTGCAGTGGAGCAATCTCGGCTCACTGCAACCTCAGCCTCCCGAGTAGCTGGGATTCCAGGTGTCCACCACCACGCCTGGCTGATTTTTGTGTTTTTAGTAGAGATGGGGTTTTGCCATGCTGGCCAAGCTGGTCTCGAACTCCTGGCCTCAGGTGATCTGCCTGCCTTAGCCTTGCAAAGTGCTGGGATTACAGGTGTAAGCCACCACGTCTGGCCGCTATTTGGGTTATTTTTAATTGTGGGACAAATGACTTGAATAGCTCACTCAGCCAAGTTATGGGTCAAGTTAAAACAAACATACGTCCTGGAATCCATCCTCTTTGCGGCCCCCACCTGTGAGGGGTTCTGTGGGATCAAGGTAATTTTGACCATGACAACCTCACAGTTTAAATTAAAACCTAAACCTCCCAGCAGCGTGCCCTGGCTCTCAGCTGAGTGAGAAGGACTTCCTGAGAGCTGGTGGTGATAAGATGTTGGCCCTTTGGGGCTGCTCCATCCTGAGTGTTCCAGAGACCCGAGGGTTTGGCCATCCAAATCCTATGTTAAAGATTTTCACTTTTTTCTTTTTTTTTCGCTCAGTCGCCTACCAGGCTGGAGTGCAGTGGTGTGATCTTGGCTCACTGCAACCTCCGCCTCCTGGGTTCAAGTGATTCTCGCGCCTCAGCCTCTCAAGTAGCTGGGACTACAGGTGCACGCCTCCACACCTGGCTAATTTTTGTATATTTTGTAAAGATGGAGTTTCACCATGTTACCCAGGCTGGTCTCAAACTCCTGAGCTGAAGCAATCTGCCTGCCTCCCAAAGTGCTAGGATTACAGGCGTGAGCCACTGTGCCCAGCTAAACATTTCACTTTAACTGAAAAAACAAAAAAAAATTACACTGGCCTTTATTTTTAATTTTTAATTTTTTTTTTTTGAGACAGAGTCTCGCTCTTTCACCCAGGCTGGAGTGCAGTGGCGCGATCTCGGCTCACTGCAGGCTCCGCCCCCCGGGGTTCACGCCATTCTCCTGCCTCGGCCTCCCTTGTAGCTGGGACTACAGGCGCCTGCCACCTCGCCCGGCTAATTTTTTGTATTTTTAGTAGAGACGGGGTTTCACCGTGTTAGCCAGGATGGTCTCGATCTCCTGACCTCGTGATCCACCCGCCTTGGCCTCCCAAAGTGCTGGGATTACAGGCGTGAGCCACCACGCCCGGCCTACACTGGCCTTTAAGTAAAAAATAAATAAAAATATTTTCAGTGGTACTCTCCCTAACATGTTTTTTTGATGACTTGGCGTTGTCTCTGTGAGCCACCATTGACCCAGTTACTATATTTCTGTCATCAGCTGTGATTCATTATGAAGGAGGACTTGGGAGAAATATCTTTTGCTACCTTTTCTGAGCTATCCCAGTCAAGAGTTGCCTTTAGCAAATGTATCTGCCATCCTGGCTGTTCCTTGTCTCCTGAGGAAGGGAGTTGAAGTGTTGAGAACTCAGGCAGTGGACAGCGAGCATAGCCAGGGGACGTGAGTGGCTGTGTGTTCCTGGGAGCAGGCAGGTTAGCTGTCTCCCTAGAGTCTGGCCCCGCCTTGCAGGTCCAGAAAGCACATAGTGGCATCTGACTGGACGCGATGCGTGTCTCTCGAGGCGCTCCCATGTGAGTCTGTAAAGAGCTAAACACCTCCAGGGCTGCTAGTGCCTAGGGTCCTTTGCCGGCATATTCTCTCCCAGGCAGGCAGGCTCTGTGGGAAGGCAAGTGAGAATGAGAATGGCAGTGTATTAATTCATCATGAGAACCAGGACCGCCCCGGGGAGCAGGCACTCGTGTCCCTGGGCCCACGCCTTTAGTCCACATAGGCAAGTCTCTAGTCCAGTTGCCAGAAGACTGCCTGATGGAGAGAGAGGCAGAACGAGGGGAGCTGGTTTGCACGGTGACCATTTAATAGCATCAGGCTAGGCCAGGCCTGAGGATGCGGAGGAGCCAGGGTTCCCTCCGTCTTGGACAAGGTGTAGGAGACAAAATAAATGCTGTGTAAAATTTATCATGTCGGCCAGGCGCGGTGGCTCATGCCTGTAATCCCAGCACTTTGGGAGGCCGAGGCAGGCAGATCAAGAGGTCAGGAGATCAAGACCATCCTGGCTAACACGGTGAAACTCCGTCTCTACTCAAAATACAAAAAAAAAAAAAAAAAATTAGCTGGGCGTGGTGGCTGGTGCCTGCAGTCCCAGCTACTCCAGAGGCTGAGGCAGGAGAATGGTGTTGAACCTGGGAGGTGGAGCTTGCAGTGAGCCGAGATCGCGCCACTGCACTCCAGCCTGGGCAACAGAGCGAGACTTCGTTTCAAAAAAAAAATTTATCATGTTAACCTTTAAAAAAAATGTTGTGTTTTGTTTTTTTTTTCTCCCCCCAAAGAGATGAGGTCTTTTTATATTGCCCAAGCTGGTCTCAAACTCCTGGCCTCAAGTGATGCCCCCGACCCTTTACCCAGTGGGTATTACAGTTGAATTAGATGAGTTGATACAGTTAAGCAGATTATTTGGCCCTGGAAGTCATTTTGTTTTGATTATTTGTTTCTTTGTTTGAGACAGAGTTTTGCTCTTGTTGCCCAGGCTGGAGTGCAATGGTCAATGGTGCGATCTCGGCTCACCACAACCTCTGCCTCCCGGGTTCCAGTGATTCTCCTGCCTCAGCCGCCCGAGTAGCTGGGATTACAGGCATCTGCCATCACGCCTGGCTAACTATTTGGGTTTTTTTGTTTGTTTTTTGAGACGGAGTCTCACTTTGTTGTCCAGGCTGGAGTGCAGTGGCACGATCTTGGCTCATTGCAAGCTCTGCCTCCCGAGTTCAAGCAATTCTCCTGCCTCAGCCTCCCAAGTAGCTGGGACTACAGGCGCGTGCCCCCACACCTGGCTAATTTTTTGTATTTTTAGTAGAGACAGGGTTTTGCAGTGTTGGCCAGGATGGTCTCAATCCCTGACCTCGTGATCCACCTGCCTCGGCCTCCCAAAGTGCTGGGATTACAGGCGTGAGCCACCACACCCGGCCCTAACTTTTGTATTTTTAATAGGTTTTGCCATGTTGGCCAGGCTGGTCTCAAACTCCTGACCTCAGGTGATCCACCCGCCTTGGCCTTCCAAAGTACTGGAATTACAGGCATGAGCCACCACACCTGGCCAAGTCACTGTCTTTTTAAGGTCACTTTGCACATCTCTGCTCTGATTCCATGCAAGTTAATATTAAATTTCCTCTTTGGGAGGCAGTCTTGGTTCCTTATTTCCAAGTTGTGGTCTGGCATGCACATTGAAGGTCCCACATAAAGGAGAAATGGATGCTGTGGTGAGAGGCACACAGGCCAGCTCATTCTTTGTCCCCAGCAGTCTTGGAAGCACTCTCTCACTGTGCTGTTTCTTTGTCCCCTTGCAGAGAATGCCACGGGTGACCTGGCCACCAATAGGAATGCAGCAGATTCCTCTGTCCCAAGTGGTAGGTTCTTAAAGAGACCCGCGATGGAGTGAGGCCACCGGATGGGTCATTGTGAAAGGACACTTGTCATTTGGGAACTGTCACAGGCTTCTGTCTCATGGTTCTGTTTACTCAAAATTGGCAAACCGGGGGCTCTGTCTGGGCTGCTGGCTTCTGGCTCCAGCGTCCTTACATGGGGGAGTTTATACCGTCCAGCTGACACAGGGGCCTGGGATCCTGCAGCACTTCCTGGCTGGCCCCACCTCCTCCTGTAGGATGGGATGGAGGTGGCTGCTACCGGTGAGGCTCGGGCCCCTCCTTGGCTGTGCAGGCCTCCAGCTGTTCCGCTGGCCCTACTCCCTGCCCACCCTCCTGTCTGCCTGTTCTGTCTCCTCTGCTTCCTTTGCTCCCTGTTGCCATCGCTGTCCCCTGCCCTGTGGGCATCCTCTGTACTCTGCCACCCCCGCCTCCCCGCCACTGCAGTGCGTGATCTCAAGATGTGTGTTAGCTTGCTTTGTAGTGCTGGCGGCTGCTGCCCCATTCCTCCTTTATGGTTTAAGGACTCTGCATCGGGTGCCTGGGGTGAGTGGTCCCAATGCACTACCAGGTAGCAAATGCACCCTCGGGGCAGGCCTCAGGCTGTGGGCTCTGGGAGGCTGCTGTGGAGGGGGGACTGCACCGCACCCCAGCTGGAGGATGGGACTCCGCCGGCAGCTGCTACCCACCGAGTGCACCGTAGCTCAGCAGCTGTTGGGCTGGCTGGCTTGCAGAATGCTGGGGCGTTAGGATGGTCACTTTCCAGCTTTGCTAGGCCAGGAGTCCCATGCCTGTCCTGGTGTTGCTCTGCCTGGCTCCCTGTTTATCCTCTGCTAGCCCCCCGACACGCCAGCTCTGGTTTCCATCCTGTTGGGAGAGGAACATGTCCCCCTCACTGTATTAGAAAGTGTGAACAAGACCGTGTTCCCTATAACATTAGGAGCTGTGGTGGGCTTGGTTTCTATAGGAACCCTGAGGTGGCGGCAGGGCCGCCTCATCCAACACTCTCAGTGTGTGCCTAGAGCCCATTAGGGCTGGGGAGACGTGGCAGAGCCAGCCATGGAAGGGGCTGCACACCCCTTCTTAAAGGCGTGGTGTCCACATTCCTCAGTGGGCCCTTCCAGACCCAGCCCCAGCTAGGCCTGTGTCCGGTCCAGCCTCCCTAACACAGATGTTTGTGTTTCAGCTCCCAGAAGGCAGGATTCTGAAGACCACTCCAGCGATATGTTCAACTATGAAGGTAAAACTCCAAAGAGGCCAGGCACGGTGGCTGACACCTGTAATCCCAGCACTTTGGGAGGCTGAGGTGGGCGGATCACAAGGTCAGGATATCGAGACCATCCTAACATGGTGAAACCCCTTCTCTATTAAAAATACAAAAAATTAGCTGGGCGTAGTGGCACGCACCTGTAGTCCTAGCTACTCGGGAGGCTGAGGCAGGAGAATCGCTTGAACCTGGGAGGCGGAGGTTGCAATGAGTCAAGATCGCGCCACTGCACTCCAGCCTGGGCAACAGAGTGAGACTCCGTCTCAAAAAAAAAAAAAAAAAAAAACTCTGAAGAAACTGATATGTGGGGCAAAACGTGTATTCTTAGTTGGGTATTGAGAGACACTTGTGGATTTCCACTGAGGAAGTTGTAGAGCAGGGCTCCCCCCTCCCCAGGTGGTGGCAGCCCCCTGGGATTGGGGTCAAGGTGACAGGCCCCACATGGATGCCGCCACCAGTGGGAAGGAGGCTGAGCCTGTGGAGACGTGCTTTAGAGGCGCAGCATGGCACGTGGCTCTGGAATTTACATTGTCCCTGCACCTCTCACCAGCGGCTTGGCTGTGGGCAAGTGACTGTCGCCCCGCCTCAGAGTTCCCATGTCTAAAATGAAGGGTCCCAGACAGGTCTCATAGAGACTCAGCCACTGCGTGTAAAAGGCCTAGAACAGGGCTTGGCAGAGAGCAGTCTTCAAAGCTCCGAAGCCGTCACCTGGACCCGTGGAGCAGCGTGTCAGAGCCGCTGCACTGGCCTTGGGTGTAATTTACAGGCTTCTCTACCAGAGAGACGTTTCTCCGTCTGCTGGAGCCGCGAGCCTCCTCAGTCATGTTCTGGCTTGCTTCCCCTCCTTGCGGGCCCTACTAATTTGTATTCCTTGGGCTGTCTTACTCCTAGAATACTGTGCTGCCAAGGCAGTCACTGGGCCTTGCCGTGCATCCTTCCCACGCTGGTACTTTGATGTGGAGAGGAACTCCTGCAATAACTTCATCTATGGAGGCTGCCGGGGCAATAAGAACAGCTACCGCTCCGAGGAGGCCTGCATGCTCCGCTGCTTCCGTGAGTCTGCGGCCCCTCAGCCCAGGAAGCCCCGCCCTTGAGGACCCCGGTCCATCTCCCCATCCCTAAAATATGAAGGCCTTGGAAATGCCGTTCTTGGGCCCACCAGGGCAGCAGGGCCTCTAAGCCCCAGAGAAGCTGGAAGAAAGTCCCTCAGAGCTCCCCATGGAGGCCCTGGCTGAGGGGATCCCCTGCGGCAGCTCTGTGGAATGGGGGCTGTGAGGTGACCTCAGGCCATGTGTTCTCTTCCAGGCCAGCAGGAGAATCCTCCTCTGCCCCTTGGCTCAAAGGGTAAGTGGCCCCTTACCCTCCTCCTGCCATCAGCCTGCCTCCTCCCTTCCTTGACTGCGCTCAGCCCCGCCCAGCTGTGGTTTACATTATCCGTTGTGAACATCATCTTGGCAGAAAGTCATGTTTCTGCTTGAGAATGGCGAGGTGGTGGTTTGTCCCACCGTTCAGTGTGCATAGTTGGGGCTGGAGTGAGTCAGTCACAAGGCAGGCACTGCCCAGGCGGCGTGGGTGACTGGGGATGAGGTCTTCCTGTTGGGCATTTGAGGACTGCTGCACACGGGCCTGAGGCTGGCCTGAGGTGTGGAGGGAGCGCTGCAGTGTGGGGCATAAGAGTTGGTCACGGCTGACAGGACGGAGGGCCACAGGCCAGGGTGTTTCCCAGCAAAGTCTGGTCTGAGCAGGAGGCCAGGCCTCTGGCCTGTGTTTCTGAGCCTGAGTTGCAGGTGATAATGTTGGCACAAAAGACCTGCCATGCCAGTCTGGCCTCTCTCTCCACCTGTTTCCCTGTGAAGGAGCCAGGACCTGGCCTGCGAGTCTGTCCTGTTCTAGCAGTGAAGCCTGGTTTCCAGGCACGGGGCTGGGAAGCAAGCAGTCCGGGTCTGGAGGGTGACCCCAAAAAGGCCAACTCCGCAGCTCCACAGCCACATGGGGGAGGCTGCCACAGGTCACACTCCTTAGCTGGATCCCCTCCTGAAGAAAAGCATCTGAGCTGACCAGCGAGACTGCAGTGGGGCAGACACTATTAAATTTGCTGGCACAGCTCTGAGTACCCCCTCGCTTCCACCCTGACTTCATCGCGCAGCAGCTCTCAGCCCTCCCAGCCCCTGCAGGGCCACGTCTTTCTCTATTGCCGGTCAGCGTGTGTGTGCACAAAGCCCCTAAGGTTTCATGTGTACACACCGGTGCTAAGTGTTTTTTACATCCTTGTGCATCTCTCGGCCTGGGGCTCCTGTGCAGGTTGCCCCGAGAGTTGGGTTTTTAGTTCAAAAAGAAGAAACACAGATGACCACTCTGCTGGCGACACAGCCACTGTGCTGGCACGCACATAGCATGGCGCCTCCTTTTTTGGGGGAATTTCCTTGGTGGCATCTCTGGCGGGCTGTGTCCTTTCCAGCTGCAGTTGTGTACCCTTTCTTGGTTGGGAGGGGCATTTGGTCAGCCTGAGTCCACCTGGATTCCCCAGGCCCTTGGTGAGCCCCACTCTGGCTGCAGCTCCCCTTGCCTGCCCCGTCCTGAGGCCCCTCTCTCGTCCTCAGTGGTGGTTCTGGCGGGGCTGTTCGTGATGGTGTTGATCCTCTTCCTGGGAGCCTCCATGGTCTACCTGATCCGGGTGGCACGGAGGAACCAGGAGCGTGCCCTGCGCACCATCTGGAGCTCCGGAGACGACAAGGAGCAGCTGGTGAAGAACACATATGTCCTGTGACTGCCCTGTCGCCAAGAGGACTGGGGAAGGGAGGGGAGACTATGTGCGAGCTTTTTTTAAATACAGCGATTGACTTGGATTTGTGTGATCATTAGGGCTGAGGTCTGTTTCTCTGGGAGGTAGGACGGCTGCTTCCTGGTCTGGCGGGGGTGGGTTTGCTTTGGAAATCCTCTAGGAGGCTCCTCCTGGCATGGCCCGCGGTCTGGCAGCAGCGCCGAGTGTCCTTGCTGATCGATTTATTTTCTCCAGGTAGAGTTGTCTTTGCTTATGTTGAATTCCATTGCCTCTTTCCTCATCACAAGTGATGTTAGAATCGTTTCTTTTGTTAGTCTGATTTATGGGTTTTTTTTTTTTTTAAGTATAAACAAAACTTTTGTATTAGCATTCTGAAAGAAGGAAAGTAAAATGTACAAGTTTAATAAAAAGGGGCCTTCCCCTTTAAAATTTCAGCATGTGCTTTCTTTATGGGAGTCCTAATTTCAACCCTACCAAAATGATCACAGGACACTATCTGGGGTGTCCCATTCTAGAAATAGACCCCTCAAAATAGCGTCTCTCAGATCTTTTTGAATGAACGCACAAGATGAGATAACTGTCCTATTACTGAGTGCCCGTGAACTTTCGCCAGACCGCACTTAGCCTCACCACCTGTGAACGCTGATATTTTATTACTCTATTTCACTTTTTAAAACTTGTGGCTACAACCCTCTGAACTGATCTTGATGTCCCACTATAGACTGTAGCCCACACCTTGAAGCACTGCCTTCGAGGGCCCAGGAGGGGCGCGTGCTGTTCAGGGAGGACTAAGACCTGGGGTTGGAGGGGCTTAACTGAGTCCTTGTGGCATCCATGACGCTTCTCCTCTCGTGGTGCTGCGCTCTCTATATCTTGAAGGGGTGGTGGGAGGGTGCTCTGGGTCAGGCCTTGCACTGCCTGCACTGGGCTTTTCTGTCAAGTCTCCCACACGCCCCTGTGTGGGAACCGGGACAGCGAACTGCCCGGCTGAATTTGGCCTCCAGGCCCAATCCTGCTGCCTCCTGTGGGTGTTCCTGACACTAGACTCTAGAAGCCCCTTTCCTCCCTCCTCCATTCCAACAAGGAGGTCCTGGGGTACAGGCATCTGGGTGCCCCATGAGGTCAGGCAAGCGGCTGGACTCTACCTGCCTCGGAGACACAGAAGGAGCGGCCAGGTGCAGTGCCACAGGCCAGACAGTGCTTTCGACTGCTTGGAACTAAAGAACTTCCATGTCTTTCCCTTGGCCCTTCCTAGAAATCCGTTAGGGCTTAAAAATCTCTTCCAGAGGCAAATTGGGCAAATAGCTCATCTGCTCCTGCCCCGCTTCCCTCACCCACAGCAGATGCTGCAAAGGGATCCTGGTGTCCTCCCAGCTGATCTCTGCATGCCTCAGCCTGCTCTCCAGTGGTCATTGCAGCTGGCTCGGGGTTGGTGAACAAGTGGACTATACTTACCACGTCCCAGACAAATCAGACACACAGGGGTCCGAGCGAGCCTGTGGTCCAGGGAAAGAGGGGCTGGGAGTTGGGCAGAGCCTCTCCACCTGCAGCGCTCTGGGTGCGGCAGTGGGCGCAGCCCCTAACCCCTGCAAGCCTGCAGAGTCCGCACATGCGCCTCTGCCCAGCAGGAGCCTTTCTCCACCAACTCCTATATGGACTGTCTCCTATCTCGGTCATGTTAAAAAAAAATTGTGCCTTTGGGACTTTTTTAAAACCTTGAGAATTGGCCGGGCACAGTGGCTTATGCCTGTAATCCCAGCACTTTGGGAGGCTGAGGCGGGCGGATCACCTGAGGTCAGGAGTTCCAGACCATCCTGGCTAACACGGTGAAACCCCGTCTCTACTAAAAATACAAAAAATTAGCCGGGTGTGGTGGCAGGTGCCTGTAATCCCAGCTACTCAGGAGGCTGAGGCAGGAGAATCACTTGAACCTGGGAGGCAGAGGTTGCAGTGAGCCAAGATTGTGCCACTGCACTCTAGCCTGGGTGACAGAGCGAGACTCTGTTTCAAAACAAAAAACAAAAATTGAGAATCACTTAATTCCACCATAATAGGAAGTTAGATGAAGGGAATTCTCTGAAGCCCAGTTGAGCTTCTGTAGGTTTCTAATTCAATGAGCCTTTATATGTTTCTAGTGCAGAAGCTGCTGCTCTGTGACCCACTTCTCCTGCCTAAACCTGCCCCTTTCTTCTCATGGCAAGGGAGGCCCCAGCCCCACCGCTCCTGGCAGCTCGACTCCATCTGGGCCTCTGGACTCTCCAGGGCGACTGGTGGGCCTCACCGCAGCAGACACTCTTCGGGCTGCTGCCACCGTGGCCCTTGAAGCTCAGCTGTGTCATGTGTTCAATTCTTGGGGCCTTTTACAGCCTGACAAAGGCCCTCTTTTTGTTGCAAAGGCTGCCCAACAGTGGGTCAGTGGCCTAGGCATTCAGTGGCCACTTCACATCCCTGTCTCCCTCAGGCTGCTGGCACCGTTGAGAGGTGGAATGGGCTTTATAAAAAATCAACTAATTGCTGGTCTGAGTGCAGTGGTGTGACAAGTAATTGATCACAGCCAGTTACAGAGTTCTTTGTTCCTTCTGCTGCTTTACTTGACCAGCCTGAAAAAAAATCAGCTCACCAAAAATCAGCTCAGAGCTTCTCACTCTCCCTTCTCCTGGTCCACACACTTGAGGAAGGCAGACAGAGTGGCTGTCCCTAGGAAGGGTTCCCCTAGGCCATCTCCTGGGTAAACATCAGGACAAAGGGATTGGGGGTTATACAGACTCATAAACATTAGGGACCGGTGCAGTGGCTCATGCCTGTAATCCCAGCACTTTAGGAGGCTGAGGCAGGTTTATCACTTGAATCCAGAAGTTCGAGGCTAGCCTGGGCAACGTGGCAAAACCCCATCTCTACAAAAAAAAAAAAAAAAAAACAAGCCAGGCGTGGTGATGCATGGCAGCTACTCAGGAGGCTGAGGTGGGAGGATCGCTTGAGCCCAGGAGATTAAGGCTGCAGTGAGACATGATTGCATCACTGCACTCCAGCCAGGGCAACGGAGCAAGACCCTGTCTCAAAAAAAATACAAATTGGGCACAGTGGCTCACACCTATAATCCCAGCACTTTGGGAGGCCAAGGCGGGCTGATCACTTGATGTTAGGAGTTCGAGACCAGCTTGGCCAACATGGTGAAACCCCATCTCTACTAAAAATACAAAAATTAGCCAGGCATGGTGGCACATGCCTATAGTCCCAGCTACTTGGGAGGCTGAGGCAGAATTGCTGGAACCCAGGAGGCAGAGGTTGCAGTGGGCCGAGATCACGCCATTACACTCCAGCCTGAGTGACAGAATGAGACTCTGTCTCAAAAAAGTAAATAAAAAACAGGCCGGGCGCAGTGGCTCACGCCTGTAGTCCCAGCACTTTGGGAGGCCGAGGCGGGTGGATCACGAGGTCAGGAGATCGAGACCATCCTGGCTAACACGGTGAAACCCCGTCTCTACTAAAAATACAAAAAATTAGCCGGGTGTGGTGGTGGGCGCCTGTAGTCCCAGCTACTCAGGAGGCTGAGACAGGAGAATGGCGTGAACCCAGGAGGCAGAGCTTGCAGTGAGCCGAGATCGCGCCACTGTACTCCAGCCTGGGCGACTGAGCAAGACTCTGTCTCAGAAATAAAATAAATAACAAATAAATAACAAATAAATAAAAATTAGGAATTCTACCCTTATCATTCCTGGGTATGTATGCCTCTTTCTTCCCCCAACATCAAGCCCAGGCCTGCCTGATGGGTGCGGCCTCCAGGGGGCAGGCCCACCGGAACGGGACCTATGGGGCTTGGCCTTAGCTCAGGTTCTGCCCTTGGGACTCTCCTGGACTCACTCGTCCTAGGTCCAGAAGACAGTGGCCACTTGGTCGAGTGTCCTTTTTGCCAAGTCTCCCTACAGTGTCCCACATCAGACAACGTGAGAGAAATCATAAGTCTCTCAATTTGTAAAAATGCCCACGTTCCATTCACATCTGACTCTTCCAAAAACAAGTCTGGGTGTGAGTAGATGTTGAAAGAAGTAGTGAAGCAGTACTTCCTGGGGTGGGATACAGACTGATTTCATGTCCTTGGAGGGAGACCAACAACCTGGCACCTGGGGAGGGAATGTGTCCAGAATTGGGGGGTTCTTGGTCTCACTGACTTCAAGAATGAAGCCGCGGACCCTCACGGTGAGTGTTACAGCTCTTAAGGTGGCGCGTCTGGAGTTGTTCGTTCCTTCTGATGTTCAGATGTGTTCGGAGTTTCTTCCTTTTGGTGGGTTCGTGGTCTCGCTGGCTCAGGAGTGAAGCTGCAGACCTTGGCGGTGAGTGTTACAGCTCTTAAGGTGGCGCGTCTGGAGTTGTTGGTTCCTCCCGGTGGGCTCGTGGTCTCGCTGACTTCAGGAGTGAAGCTGCAGACCTTTACGGTGACTGTTACAGCTCATAAAAGCAGTGTGGACCCAAAGAGTGAGCAATAGCAAGATTTATTGCAAAGAGCAAAAGAACAAAGCTTTCACGATATGGAAAGGGACCCGAGTGGGTTGCCGCTGCTGGCTCGGGCAGCCTTCTTTTATTCTCTTATCTGGCCCCACCCACGTCCTGCTGATTGGTAGAGCCGAGTGGTCTGTTTTGACAGGGCGCTGATTGGTGCATTTACAATCCCTGAGCTAGACATAAAGGTTCTCCACGTCCCCATCAGATCAGTTAGATACAGAGTATCGACACAAAGGTTCTATAAGGCCCCGCCAGAGCAGCTAGATACAGAGTGTCGATTGGTGCACTCACAAACCTCGAGCTAGACACAGGGTGCTGATTGGTGTGTTTACAAACCCTGAGCTAGATACAGAGTGCCGATTGGTGTATTTACAATCGCTGAGCTAGACATAAAGGTTTTCCAAGGCCCTACCAGAGTAGCTAGATACAGAGTGTTGATTGGTGCATTCACAGACCCTGAGCTAGACACAGGGTACTGATTGGTGTATTTACAATCCCTGAGCTAGACATAAAGGTTCTCCACGTCTCCACCAGACTCAGGAGCCCAGCTGGCTTCACCCAGTGGATCCTGCACCGGGGCTGCAGGTGGAGCTGCCTGCCAGTCCCGCGCCGTGCGCTCGCACTCCTCAGACCTTGGGTGGTCGATGGGACTGGGCGCTGTGAAGCAGGGGGTGGCGCTTGTCTGGGAGGCTCGGGCCACACAGGAGCCCATGGAGGGGGTGGGAGGCTCAGGCATGGCAGGCTGCAGGTCCCGAGCCCTGCCCCGCGAGAAGGCAGCTAAGGCCTGGTGAGAAATCGAGCGCAGTGCCGGTAGGCTGGCACTGCTGGGGAACCCAGTACACCCTCCGCAGCCGCTGACCCGGGTGCTAAGCCCCTCATTGTCCGGGACCGGCAGGGCCGGCCAGCTGCTCCGAGTGCGGGGCCCGCAAAGCCCATGCCCACCCGGAATTCCAGCTGGCCCGCAAGCACCGCACGCAGCCCCAGTTCCCACTCGTGCCTCTCCCTCCACACCTCCCTGCAAGCTGAGGGAGCCAGCTCTGGCCTTGGCCAGCCTAGAAAGGGGCTCCCACAGTGCAGCGGTGGGCTGAAGGGCTCCTCAAGTGCCGCCAAAGTGGGAGCCCAGGCAGAGGAGGCGCCGAGAGAGAGCGAGCGCTGTGAGGACTGCCAGCACGCTGTCACCTCTCAGGAACACCTTAGACCCCAGGAGGTGGGGAGAGAGGGGTGGGGAGGGTGCAATCAGTCCTCCCTCTGGCCTCCAGACCCAGCACCGCTGCTTGGCCAGACCGTCACCTGGTCCTCCCAAGTCCAGCAGCATCTGCAGCTGCTATTCTGACCCACTATAAAAACACACTTGTAAACCGGGTGCAGTGGCTCACACTTGTAATCCCAGCATTTTGGGAAGCCCAGCACTTTGGGAAGCCAAGGCGGGCAGATCACTTGAAGTCGGGAGTTCCAGACCAGCCTGGGCAACATAGTGAAACCCCATCTCTACTAAAAATAAAAAAATTAGCCGGGTGTGGTGGCGCATGCCTGTTGTCCCAGCTACTCGGGAGGCGGAGGCACGACCATCACTTGAACCTGGGAAGCGGAGGTTGCAGCGAGCCAAGATTGTACCACTGGCACTCCAGCCTGGGCGACAGAGTGAGACTCTGTCTCGAAAAAAGAAAAAGAAAAACCCCACACTTGTAGACATGGCCAGTCTAGAGCCATTCTGCACCTGAAGCCATCAATGGCAGCTCCTGAATGTGGGGCCCCCCCCCAACATTCAAGATGTTCCTAAACGTAGGGACAGGCCCAGCCTTGTTCCAGTCTGGCTGGTACAAAATCATAGGCTTCTGATGCCTCAGGAGCTCTGAGCTCTACCCCATGTAGTAATTGAGCCTGCAGCTCAGTAGCACTGCCCATGGGGCTCAACCGAACCAATGCTGTGGTGTTCCAAGTGACGCTTCCCAATTCCTGCCCGGGTGCAGTACTCACGCCTGTAATCCCAGCACTTTGGGAGGCTGAGATGGAAAAATCGTTTGAGCCTGGGAGGTCAAGACTGCAGTGAACCATGCTCACAATGCTACCACTGCACTCCAGCCTGGGCAACAGAGCAAGACCAGACCCCATCTCTAAAACCAAAAACAAAAAAATTCCTGAGCTGGGCACCCTGGACCCCGCAGGTTGTGTGTTTGCATGTGGGAAGGTGGCCCACAGAATGTCTCTCCTCTGGGGAGGAGGTTGATTTTTGGGTTTGTAATGACAGGCAATGACACAAAAGATCAGCAGGTCAGACTTGACTCCCTTGTGTGAGTCCTAGTGAAGTGCTCCCAAACCTTTCTGGCACCAAGGACTGGTTTTGTGGAAGACAGTTTTTCTGCAGACCAGGGTGGTGGGGGGTGGTGGGTGGTTTCATGATGAAACTTCCACCTCAGATCATCAGGCATTAGATTCTCATAAGGAAGCTGGGCACATTGGCTCACACCTGTAATCCCAGCACTTTGGGAGGCTGAGGTGGGTGGATCACTTGAGGTCAGGAGTTGGAGACTAGCCCGGCCAACATGGCAAAACCCCGTCTCTACCAAAATTACAAAAATTAGTTGGGTGTGGTGATGCACGCCTGTAATCTCAGCTACTCGGGAGGCTGAGGCATGAGAATCCTTGAACCCAGGAGGTGGAGGTTGCAGTGAGCCGAGATTATACCACTGCACTCCAGCCTGGGCAATAGAGTGAGACTGTGTCTCAAAAAAAAAAAAAAAAGATTCTCATAAGGAGCACACAACCTAGATCCCTCGCGTGCACAGTTCACTATAGGGTTTGCACTCCTATGAGAATCTGATGCCGCTGCTGATCTGACGGGAGGCGGAGCTCAGGCAGTGATGGTCACTCGCCTGCTGTTCATCTGGGTTCCTAACAGGCTGCGGACTGGTACTGGTCTGTGGCCTGGGGGTTGGGGACCCCTGTCCTAGTGAATAGGAGACTGTGTCCGGGATTAAGACCTGCTGGTCCCCTCGCCCCTGGAACCCGGCAGCATGGTTGAGGTTAATGCTGCAGATTGGAGTCCAGTTGATCATAGATGCTTAATGAGATGCTGTATGAAACAACACATTTGGCCCCAGCCTCTGTTGGTCAGATTCATCAGGGTGGAAGCAGAATGACACATTCGTTTGATTTATCAGCAGCTAAGGCGGTAGAGGGGAGTCTCTTGCTCCTACAGGTCTTGCTGAATGTACCAGGAATGCATAACCATGATAGCTCTCTCCCTTGGTTTTATTTATTTTCTTTCTTTCTTTCTTTCTTTTGAGACAGAGTTTCACTGTGTTGCCTAGGCTGGAGTACAGTGGCACAATCTGAGCTCACTGCAACCTCTGCCTCCGGGGTTCAAGTGATTCTCTTGCCTCAGCCTCCTAAGTAGCTGGGATTATAAGGGACACACCACCAGGCTCGGCTAATTTTCGTATTTTTAGTAGAGATGGGGTTTCGCCATGTTGGCCAAACTGGTCTCAAACTCCTGACCTCAAGTGATTGACCTGACTCGGCCTCCCAAAGTGCTGGGATTACAGACGTGAGCCACTGTGCCTGGCCTCCCTTGGTCATTTCTTAGGGTTGTGTTTGCAGCAAGCACCTTGAGGGGTGAGGGCAGGCTGGGTATAGCCAGGCAGGTCCCCAAGCTTAGCATGCCTCTTTCGTAACAACCCACTCCCTGTGCAGGTGTCCATCTGGGTCCCCAGCTCTGCCTCCACAGCCCAGGGGAATCCCACACGTGGTGGCGTCTATGCTGCTTTGTGCGAGCAGGAAAGCCTTTGTCTCTGACCCTGGAGTCTCGAGGCTTCTCCCAGCATTTTTGAAACAGTAAGAGGCTCACATACTAGCCTGTTAAGTGGAATCATATCAAATCCCAGACCCAGCAGTCAGCTGGGTGGAGGCCAAGCCTGGGCCTTTCTAGTTGGGTTGTCAGCCCCTTGGCACTTCCCAGGGACGGTCCGTCGAGATTTCCTGACGATCAGGATCCCAGAACATCAAGGACCAGAGCAAGACTGGCTGTGGTCACAGGTTCCAGTCTAGAGCTTTCGTCTTCTGGGAAAGGAAACTGGGTCCCTGCATACTGTGTGCTTAAGGTCATCTGTCTCCCAAGATGTGGTTGATTTCAAAGAAAACATTCAGGAACAGGGATTATGGTGTTTACAGAACCAAGGCACTCTCTTCCTGTAAGCTTCAGGAAAGAAACCAAACCAGCCTTGCTGCAGCTGCTTTTCCAGTCCACCCATTAGCCCTTGGGCGTGCAGGAGCGTGAGACCTGCCGGGAGGGCTAGACAGTGACCTCCTTGGTCCCACACCGTCTTGCCTTCCCAACGTACTTAAATTGACATCCAGAAATCTTCCTAAATTGCAGAGATTAAGTAAAAGCTTTCAGGGTTAGAGTGTCCCTCGGAAGGATGGCTGCTGGTGAAATGTTAGAGAAGGGGTAAGCTGACCTAGCAGTGGATGACGTCAATACCGCTGCCAGCTGAGAGAACAGGTCCCCTTTTCCTACAGGGGAGAAGGCACTGTTTATACCCTCAAGGCATTTTAGGCAGAGATCATCAGGGAATAAACAGGGAAGGACAGGCTGGGTGCAGTGGCTCATGCCTGCAATCACAGCACTTTGGGAGACCGAGGCGGGTGGATCACCTGAGGTCAGGAGTTCAACACCAGCCTGGGCAACATGAGGAAACCTTGTCTCTACTACAAATACAAAAATTAGCCAGGTGGGGTGGCACATGCCTGTAATCCCAGCTACTTGGTAGGCTGAGGCTGGAGAATCACTTAAACCTGGGAGGTGGAGGTTGCAGTGAGCCAAGATCGTGCCACTGCGTTCCAGTCTGGGCGACACAGCGAGACTCCGTCAAAGAAAATTAAAAAACAGGGCAGGTCAGAGCCATAAATGCCAAGGCAAGAACAACAGGGAAGTTCCACACATGCCACCTGTGCCTGTTGCTACGTGAGGTGTGACCAGGGACTGGGGAGGGCAAACATAAGCTACGGTCCCTGCGCCTGTTAGTCACGGTGGATGAGAACCAAATGGCAAGGCTGGATGCAGTGGCTCATGCCTGTAACCCCAGCATTTTGGGAGGCCAAGGAGGATCAATTGAGCCCAAGAATTCAAGACCAGCCTAGGCAACATAGTGAGACCCCATCTGTAAAAAATATATATATATATTTTTTTGAGATGGGGTCTCACCCTGTCACCCAGACTGGAGTGCAGTGGCGCAATCTTGGCTCACTACAACCTCCACCTCCCAGGCTCAAGCAATTCTCCTGCCTCAGCCTCCCAAGTAACTGGATTACAGGCGCCCACCACTACGGCCTGGCTAATTTTTGTATTTTTAGTAGAGACGGGGTTTCACCGTGCTGGTCAGGCTGGTCTCAAACTCCTGACCTCAGGTGATCCACCCGCCTCAGCCTCCCAAAGTGCTGGGATTACAGGTGTGAGCCACTGCGCCCAGCCCCCAAAAAATTTTTTGTATGAGCCAAGCATAATGGTGCATGGCTGTAGTCCCAGCTACTCAGGAGGCTGAGGTAGGAGGATCCCTTGATAGTCCCAGCTACTCAGGAGGCTGAGGTAGGAGGATCCCTTGAGCCCAGGAGGTTGAGGCTGCATTGAGCTATGATCATACCACTGCACTCCAGCCTGAGTGACAGAGCAAGACCCTGCCTCAAAAAAAAAAAAAAAAAAAAAAAAACAACCTGGGCACGGTGGCTCATGCCTGTAATCCCAGCACTTTGGGAGGCCAGGGTGGGCAGATCATGAGGTCAGGAGATTGAGACCATCCTGGTTAACGCGGTGAAACGCCGTCTCTACTAAAAATACAAAAAATTAGCTGGACGTTGGCCGGGCGTGGTGGCTCACGCTTGTAATCCCAGCACTTTGGGAGGCCGAGGCAGGCGGATCACGAGGTCAGGAGATCGAGACCACGGTGAAACCCCGTCTCTACTAAAAATACAAAAAAAAAAAAAAAAAATTAGCTGGACGTGGTGGCGTGTGCCTGTAATCCCAGCTACTTGGGAGCCTGAGGCAGGAGAATCGCTTGAACCAGGGAGTTGGAGGTTGCATTGCAGTGAGCTGAGATCAGGCCACTGCACTCCAGCCTGGCGACAGAGCAAGACTCCGTCTCAAAAAAAAAAAAAATTGAAGAAGAAAACAAAAACTAACATTGATTGAGCATCAGTTTAACTTGTGCCAGGCAGGTTCTGTGCAAAACCATTTCCTACATGAGATAAGTTTTCCTTTTTACATAGGAGGAAACAGTAGTCCAGAGTGGCTAGCTGATTTCTCCACAAAGCAGTAAGCGGTAGAGCGACTGACCTCCAGGACCCAAACTTGCAGCCCCTCTGTGTCGGTGGTGACTCGCCCTTAGTACAGTACCTGGCAGCAGGAGATGCCACCTGTTCACTAAGGCATGGCGAGCAGCACCTCTGAGTCACACCGTTCTGGGTGGTGCACAAAGCAGATGAGTTCTCACTCTCATGGAATGCGCACTCTGCCTCGAGAGACGGACACTTTCTCTCATATCCTGCGTCCAGTTGCAGGCAAAGCCACAATCATTGCTCATCTCCCAGTCACACTCAGGGTAAAGAGCAAAGGTCTTTGATTTACAAGTCCACGCCCGCCACCTGCCTCTCCTCCCCTCTCCCTCATCTGCCTCTCTCCTTCCACTCTCTCTGCCACTCTGACCTCAGCGCAGCTCCTCAGACACAGGCACATTCCTGCCTCAGGGACCTTTGCATTTGCACTTCCCTCTTCCTCTATATGCTTGCGTTGCTTGCCTGCTTGTCTTCAGGTCTTTTTTTTTTTTTTTTTTTTTTTTTGAGTCTTGCCCTGTTGCCCAGGCTGGAGTGCAATGGCATGATCTCAGTTCACTGCAACCTCCGCCTCCCACGTTCAAATGATTCTCCTGCCTCAGCCTCCTCCCGAGTAGCTGGGATTATAGGCGCCCACCACCATGCCCAGCTAATTTTTGTATTTTTAGTAGAGACAGGGTTTCACCATGTTGGCCAGGTTGGTCTTGAACTCTTGACTGCCTGCCTTGGTCTCCCAAAGTGCTGAGATTACAGGCATGAGCCACTGCACCTGGCCTGTCTTCAGGTCTTTTTAATTTTTTTACTTTATTATTTATTTATTTATTTATTTTGAGACAGAATCTCGCTCTGTCGCCCAGGCCGGAGTGCCGTGGCGCGATCTCCGCTCACTGCAAGCTCCACCTCCCGGGTTCACGCCATTCTCCTGCCTCAGCCTCCCGAGTAGCTGGGACTACAGGCGCCTGCCACCAAGCCCGGCTAATTTTTTGTATTTTTAGTAGAGATGGGGTTTCACTGTGTTAGCCAGGATGGTCTCGATCTCCTGACCTCGTGATCCACCCATCTCGGCCTCCCAAAGTGCTGGGATTACAGGTGTGAGCCACCGTGCCCAGCCTTATTTTTTATAGGGACAGTGTGTCTCACTCTGTCACCCATGCTGGAGTGCAGTGATGCAATCTCAGCTCACTGCTGCCTAGATCTCCTGGGCTCAAGCGATTCTCCTGCCTCAGCCTCCCGAGTAGCTGAGACTACAGGCATGGGCCACCACACCTGGCTAATTTTTAAATTTTTGTAGAGATGGCATCTCACTATGTTGCCTAGGCTGGTCTCAAACTCCTGGGATTAAGCAGTCCTCCCACCTTGGCCTCCCAAAGTACTGGGATTACAGGCTTTTATTGTGGTATAAGTTGTACAAAACTCACCCATTTCAAATATACAACTAGGTGATTTTTAAAATTTATTTTTTTGAGGCAGGGTCTTGCTCCATTGCCCAGTCTGGAGTGCAGTGGCACGATCATAGCTCACTGCAGCCTTGAACTTCTGGGCTCAAGCAGTCCTTCTGCCTCAGCTTCCCAAGTAGCTGGGACCAAAGGCAGGTGCCACTACGCCCAGCTAATTTTTTTTTTTTTTTTTTTAGAGATGAGGTCTCACTATGTTGGCTAGGCTGGTCTCAAACTCTGGTCTGAAGTGATCCTCCCACCTCGGCCTCCCACAGTGCTGGGATTACAGGCATGAGCCATCGTGTCCAGCCCTCAGAGATTTTAAATAACTTTACCAAATAGTGCAATTATTACCATAAATCAGTTCTAAAACATCTAAAACACTTTCCTGTCTTCAATAAGACCCCTCCCTGTTCCTACCCTCAGCTCCCAGCAACCACTAATCCACCCTGTCTCTATAATTGCCTTTCCTGAAAATTTCATATAAAGGGTGTCATACAATATACATTGCCTCTTGTGTCTGGCGTGTTTCACCTAGCACATGATTAAAGTCCGTGGCATAGCCTATGTCAGGAGTTTGCTGCTTGCTGTTGCTGAACACTATTCCATTGTATAGACGTGCTACATTTTCTTTTTTCTTTCTTTTTCAGACAGAGTCTCACTATGTTGCCCAGGCTGGAGTATAGTGGTGCGATCTCAGCTCACTGCAACCTCCACCTCCTGGGTTCAAGTGATCCTCCTGCCTCATCCTCCCAAGTAGCTAGGATTACAAGTATGTGCCACCACACCTAGCTAATTTTTGTATTTGTATTTTGTATTTTTATTTTTTGAGATGGAGTCTCACTCTGTCGCCCAGGCTGGAGTGCAGCGGCGTGATCTCGGCTCACTGCAACCTCTGCCCCCACAGGTTCAAGCAATTCTCCTGCCTCAGCCTCCCAAGTAGCTGTGACTACAGGCACACACCACCACGCCCAGCTAATTTTTGTATTTTTAGTAGAGAAGAGGTTTCACCATGCTGGCCAGACTGGTCTCGAACTCCATACCTCGTGATCTGCCCGCCTTGGCCTCCCAAAGTGCTGGGATTACAGGCGTGGACCACTGCGCCTGACCATTTTTGTGTTTTTAGTAGAGATGGAGTTTCACCATGTTGGCCAGGCTGGTCTGGAACTCCTGACCTCAAGTGATCCACCTGCCTTGGCCTCCCAAAGTGCTGAGAATACAGGTGTGAGCCACCGTGCCCGGCCACATATTACATTTTCTCTTTTTTTTTCTTTTTTTTTTTTTTTGAGACGGAGTCTCGCTCATCACCCAGGCTGGAGTGCAGTGGCGTGATCTTGGCTCACTGCAAGCCCCACCTCCTGGGTTAACGCCATTCTCCTGCCTCAGTCTCCCGAGTAGCTGGGACTACAGGCGCCTTGCCACCACGCCCGGCTAATTTTTTTGTATTTTTAGTAGAGACAGGGTTTCACTAAGTTGGCCAGGATGGTCTCGATCTCCTGACCTCGTGACCCGCCCGCCTCGGCCTCCTAAAGTGCTGGGATTACAGGCGTGAGCCACTGCACCCGGCCCACATACTACATTTTCTATCCACTCACCAGTTGATGAAGACTTAATTTGTTTCCAGTTTTCTTTTTTCTTGAGACAGGATCTCCCTGTATTGCCCAGGTTGGTCTTGAACTACTGGGCTCAAGTGATCCTCCCACCTAAGCCTCCCAAAGTGCTGGGATTTGTTTCCAGTTTTTTTTCTACCATGCTATACATTTGACTTTGTTTCCCTGACTAGGATGTCAATTCTATGAGGCTAGATTTTTGCTGATTTTTTTTTTTTTTTAACCTCTGTACCCCTAGCTTTTTTTTTTTTTTTTTTTTTTTTTTTTTGAGATGGATTCTTGCTCTGCTGCCCAGGCTGGAGTACAGCAGTGCGATCTTGGCTCACTGCAACCTCCGCCTCCTGGGTTCAAGCAATTCTCCTGCCTCAGCCTCCCAAGTGAAGGGGTGGGTTGCCCCTCCACACCTGTGGGTGTTTTTCGTTAGGTGGAACGAGAGACTTGGAAAAGAAAGAGACACAGAGGCAAAGTATAGAGAAAGAAAAAGGGGCCCAAGGGACCAGCGTTCAGCACACGGAGGATCCCACTGGCCTCTGAGTTCCCTTAGTATTTATTGATCATTCTTGGGTGTTTCTCGGAGAGGCGGATGTGGCAGGGTCGTAGGATAATAGTGGAGAGAAGGTCAGCAGGTAAACACGTGAACAAAGGTCTCTGCATCATAGACAAGGTAAAGAATCAAGTGCTGTGCTTTAGATATGCATACACATAAACATCTCAATGCCTTACAGAGCAGTATTGCTGCCCGCATGTCCCACCTCCAGCCCTAAGGCGGTTTTCCCCTATCTCAGTAGATGGAACATACAATCCGGTTTTATACTGAGACATTCCATTGCCCAGGGATGGGCAGGAGACAGATGCCTTCCTCTTGTCTCAACTGCAAAGAGGCGTTCCTTCCTCTTATACTAATCCTCCTCAGCACAGATCCTTTACGGGTGTCGGGCTGGGGGACGGTCAGGTCTTTCCCTTCCCACGAGGCCATATTTCAGACTATCACATGGGGAGAAACCTTGGACAATACCTGGCTTTCCTAGGCAGAGGTCCCTGCGGCCTTCCGCAGTGTTTGTGTCCCTGGGTACTTGAGATTAGGGAGTGGTGATGACTCTTAACGAGCATGCTGCCTTCAAGCATCTGTTTAACAAAGCACATCTTGCACAGCCCTTAATCCATTTAACCCTGAGTTGACACAGCACATGTTTCAGAGAGCACAGGGTTGGGGGTAAGGTTATAGATTAACAGCATCTCAAGGCAGAAGAATTTTTCTTAGTACAGAACAAAATGGAGTCTCCTATGTCTACTTCTTTCTACACAGACACAGTAACAATCTGATCTCTCCTTCTTTTCCCCACACCAAGTAGCTGGGATTACAGGTGCACGCCACCATGCCCGGCTAATTTTTGTATTTTTTTTTAGTAGAGACGGGGTTTGACCATGTTGGCCAGGCTGGTCTCGAACTCCTAACCTCAGGTGATCCGCCTGCCTTAGCCTCCCAAAGTGCTGGGATTACAGGCGTGAGCCACTGCACCTGGCCACTTTTTTAAAAAATTAATTTGTATTTATTTATTTTCAGCTCCTCCTTTAACAATTTTTTTCTTTTTTTTTTAAATAGAGACAGGGTTTTGCCATGTTGCCCAGGCTGGTCTCAAACTCCTGAGCTCAAGCCATCCACCCACCTCGGCCTCCCAAAGTGCTGGGATTACAGGCATGAGCCACTATGCCTGGCCATCCCCAGGTCTTGAAGTGTGCTGGAGACATAGTAGGTGCTCAATAAATACATGCTGAATAAGTGAATGTGAAGAAAGGTAACTGCAGATGGTGGCAGGCACAGGCTATGCTGGACGTCAAGCCGGGGAAAGGGGATGGAGCAATGCCGCTGAGTTGCTGGCAGCCGAGCCAGGCGCCTCTGAGGAATGGACATGTGAGCAGACACCTGAGTGTACAAGGGCATGAGCTGCATGCTCATTACCATGCCCAGGCCTCAGCCACCTGCTCCTAGATGCCCACTCCCTGCAGGTGCAGGCAGCCCAGTTGCTGGGGGCAGGGCTGGGCTGGAGAGGGATGCCAAAGACATCTCGCCTCACAGAGGTAGGAGCAGATGACTCAGGCTCCAGTTTCTACCCTAGCCCGACCTGAACCCAGCCCAGGGGAGAGAAAGCTGGGCCCAGCTGGTTGCTTATTCCTCTGAGAGCTCCCAAGAGGGTGAGACAGAGGGGCCAGGCCAAGCCTTGGAATCAAGCTACACTGCCTGGGTTTGAACTACATATATAGAATGAACAGACTAGAACTAGACTACGTGTGTGTGTGTGTGTGTGTGTGTGTGTGTGTATGATGGTGTCTCGCTCTGTCACGCAGGCTGGAGTGCAGTGGCACAATCTCAGCTCACTGCAACCTCTGCCTCCTGGGTTCAAGTAATTCTCAACCCTCAATCTCCCGAGTAGCTGGGATTATAGGCACATGCCACCGTGATCAGTGAATTTTTGTATTTTTCACCATGTTGGCCAGGCTGGTCTCGAACTCCTGACCTCAAGTGACCCTCCCGCCTCAGCCTCCCAAAATGCTGGGAATTACAGGTGTGAGCCACTGTGCTCGGCCCGTTTGTGTGTTTTGAGACAAGGTCTTGCTCTGTCACCCAGGCTGGAGTGCAGTGGCTCAGTCACAGCTTACTGCAGCCTGGACTTCCCAGGCTCAAGTGATCCTCCTGCCTCAGCCTCTCAAGTAGCTGGAACTACAGGCGAGAGCCACCATGCCTGGCTAAGTTTTAATTTTACGTAGAGATGGTCTCAGTATGTTGCCCAGGCTGATCTCAAACTCTTAGGCTCAAGTGATCCTCCTGCCTTGCTTCCCTCCCAAAGTGCTAGGATTACAGGCATGAACCACTGCACCTGGCCCATGCTATATGTTTGCCCCTCGTCTTCTTACCTACTTCCTCAGTTTTCTCGTCTGTGAAGTAGGGGTTGGAACAGTAGGGGTTGAATGTTTGTGTCTTCCCCAAACTCCTGTGCTGAAGCCGAGTGATGGTATTTGGAGGTAGGACCTCTGGGAGGTCATCAGGTGATGCCGGTGGAGCCCTTATTAATGGGATTTGTGCCCTTATAGAAAGGGACACAATATGAAATGATCTTGCTCTGGGCCATGCGGGGAGGCAGAGAGAAGGTGGCTGTCAACGAGCCAGGAAGCGGCGCTCCTGACACCAGATCTACCAACACCCGCATCTCAGACTTCCAGCCTCCAGGACCGTGAGAACTGTGTTTCCTGTTGAAGCCACCCTCTCTATATCTGTTACAGCAGCCCACACTGATTAAGACACTTGTCTTTTTTTTGTTTGTTTGTTTGTTTGAGATGGAGCCTCGCTCTATCACCCAGGCTAGAGTGCAATGGCGCAATCTTGGCTCACTGCAACCTCTTCCTCCCGGGTTCAAGTGATTATCCTGGCTCAGCCTCCCAAGTAGCTGGGACTACAGGCACCTGCCACCATGCCTGGCTAAATTTTGTATTTTTAGCAGAGACAGGGTTTCACCATGTTGGCCAGGCTGGTCTCCAACTCCTGACCTCAGGTGATCCACCTGCCTTGGCCTCCCAAAGTGCTGGGCGTGAGCCACCATGCCTGGCCTGACACTTATCTTTTATATCTATATATTTTTTTCTTTGTTGAGACGGAGTCTCACTGTGTCGCCCAGGCTGGAGTGCAGTGGTGCGATCTTGGCTCACTGAAACCTCTGCCTCCCGGGTTCAAGTGATTCTCGTGCCTCAGCCTCCAGAGCAGCCGGGATTACAGGCGTGCGCCACCACGCCCAGCTAATTTTTGTATTTTTAGTACAGACGGGGTTTCACCATGTTGGCCAGGCTGGTCTTGAACTCCTGACCTCAGGTGATCTACTTGCCTCGGCCTCCCAAAGTGCTGGGATTACAAGCGTGAGCCACCACGACTGGCCCAAAACACCTACCTTTTATTTTTTAAAAAACCAACACATTATCAGTACTTCATGCCAGACACCATTCTAGGAAATTAACTCATCTGACTCTCACATCAATCCCATGGGTAGCTGTTATTTACAGATGAGGAAACTGAGGCACAGAGGTAAAGCAACTTTGCTGAGGTCACCCTGCTGCTAAGTGACTCAGCTGGCATCTAGTGCAGCAGGCTGGCTCCAAGTCTATGCCCTTCACCCCTCGGACGCTGCTCACCAAGCCGGAGGGGCTGTGGGAGCGAGTTAGAACACGGGACGCCCCTGGCAGCAGCGCCCTGCGTGTTAAAGCGCCGCGGAGGAGGCTGTATTGTCGCGGTATGCAGGAAGGCAGGGGCAGCACCTCCCTTTTCAAGAACCAGCATCTGAGCTTTTGGGGGAAACCTGTAGCTCCCTGAATGCCATCCACAGAGCCCCCCTCAGTCGGCCTCCCCTCAGGCACCAAGGCTGGCAGAGGCAGTCACCTGTCCGTCTCCCCCCACTTTTCACAGAGGAAATGCTGGGTGGTGCCGGGCAGTGAGTCAGGGCTGAGGACCAGGACAGAGGTTGGGTGGGGCGTCTCAGCATTCCTCCAACGGGCAGGTCTCAGCGCTCCTCCTCCTGCTCGGCTCCTCTGCAGGGCCCAGGTGCCCTTGGCCTTGGGACACTTCTCTCACCGCTATGGAGTTCGACCTCGGAGCAGGTGAGTTCCTGGGGAGTTTGGATTGGAGGTGCGGGGGGCCGGACCCAAGCCCAGAAGCTGCCTGCACCAACCACCCAACTTCTCTCCACAGCCCTGGAGCCCACCTCCCAGAAGCCCGGTGTGGGGGCGGGCCATGGGGGAGACCCCAAGCTCAGTCCCCACAAAGTTCAGGGCCGGTCGGAGGCAGGGGCAGGTCCGGGTCCAAAGGTAAGTCGCCTCATCACCGGCTGCGGAGGGGCGGGAACGGTGGGGTTGCCCCTGACCCCAGGGTCCTGCCTTGGTCTTCCAACTTCGGGGGCTGAATAAGGGGCGCCGCCTCACTGCCGCACCTCCATCCAGCAAGGACACCACAGCTCTTCCGATTCCAGCAGCAGCTCCAGCGACTCGGACACGGATGTGAAGGTAAGGGGCTCTCGCCAGCGTCCCCAAGCACGTGCCCTGCACCCCAGAGAGGCGTCCCAGCGCTGGGGCTGGCGGGGAGGGTGCGCGGAGCGGTCCCCCTGTCTCGCTTCCAGCCCAGAACCATCTCTTCTCTCCCATCCCTGCCCTCGGCCCCACAGCCCCACGCTGCTGGCTCCAAGCAGCACGAGAGCACCCCGGGCAAGGCCAAGAAGCCCAAAGTGAAGAAGGAGAAGGGCAAGAAGAAGGAGGCTTCCCACTGAAGGGCCCTGGACAGGGCTCATTAAACCTTCCTCTCTGCCTTCTGCGACTGCTGCTTTGGCCCGTCCCCAGCTCCCTGCCCCCTGCCCAGGACTGGGCCCGCCCGTTCGTGCGCGCGGCCAAGGAGAGGCTGCCCACGCCATGCCCATCAGGGTTTATTGTTTCTGTAACAGTGGCCACGCCCTGGGGCGGTGGCCTGTGCAGCTGGAGATCATTCAGCACCTTGGGTTGGGGGCGGGGCTGGGCGGGACATGGGATGGAGGCGGTGCCTGTGGCCAGACAGGGTGGACCCTGGGGCCTGCAGGCAGGAGATGAGTCCGGCGGCCACAGTGGCCCCCAGCAGCAGCAGCAGCAGCAGCAGCAGCGGGAGGTTCAGCGGGCGCGCTCACCGCACCAGGTGGAAGGTGAGCCAGTACATGAGCAGAGGCTGTGCCGCCGCCACCGCCATGGTCAGGTACATGCGCAGCTGGTTCCGGGCCCCACGCACCGGGACCCCCTCAGCTGCTGCCTCTGCCAAGATCTTCAGCCGCAGGGTCCGGATCTGGGTGGGAAAGGGAGAGAGGAACCAACGGGTTTACCCTTGAGCCCTCTGGGCCAGAGTGAGAGCCTGGACATACTTCCAGCCTCTGCCTGGAAGCCCCAGGCAGCCGGGGGACTAGTCCCTGGCCCTCTGCAGCCTCAGGTTTCTGCTCCCGGGGCCTCAGTTTCCCCAAACCTCCTAACATGGTGAGGATTTGCTTCTCCCCAGGCCCTGTGGGCAAAATATAAGAAGGTTCCACACTCAAATGCCAGGCAAGGTCCGGGAGCGGGTGAAGGGGGACTTCCCGGTGGACACCCGGCCTGAGGGGGTGGGAGACGTGGTCCAGGCTGCTGCCCCCCCTTATGCTGGCGACATGGCAATTTCTGAAGACATGCCAGAAATGCTATCTTTATTTTTATTAAAGGACAGGGTCTCTGGCCTGGCGCGTTGGCTCACACCTGTAATCCCAGCACTTTGGGAGGCCAAGGCGGGCGGATCACGAGGTCAGGAGATCGAGACCATCCTGGCCAACACGGTGAAACCCCGTATCTACTAAAAATACAAAAATCAGCTGGGCGTGGTAGTGCGTGCCTGTAATCCCGCTACTCAGGAGGCTGAGGCAGGAGAATTGCTCCTGAACCCAGGAGGCGGAGGTTGCAGTGAGCCGAGATCCCACCACTGCACTCCAGCCTCGTGACAGAGCGAGACTCTGTCTCACAAAAAGAAAAAGAAAGAAAAAAAAAAAAAGGTCAGGGTCTCACCCTGTCTGCCAGGCTTGACTGCAGTGGCGTGATCTCAGCTCACTGCAGCCTCAACCTCCCAGACTCAAGTGATCCTCCCACCTCAGCCTCCCAAGTAGCTGGGACTACAGGTGCACACTGCTATGCCTGGCTAATTTTTATATTTTTTTAGAGATGGGATCTTGCTATGTTGTCCAGGCTGGTACCAAGCTCCTGGCCTCCAGTGATCCTCCTGCCTCAGCCTGCCAAAGTGCTGGGATCACAGATGTGAGTCACGTGCTTGGCCTAAACTTTTAAATGATGAGACCTAAGTCAAAGTTTATCTGAGGCTCTGCCCTGGCCCACCAGCCACCACGGTCTGCCCTCTGCTTCTCACATGCCCACAGTGAATCCTCCCAGCACCTTGAGGTGCAAGTATCATCATCCTATTTTACAAAAGGGGAAACTGAGTTTATTTTTTATTTTTATTTTTTGAGACGGAGTCTTGCTCTGTCACCCAGTCTGGAGCGCAGGTGTGCGATCTCGGCTCACTGCAACCTCCACCTCCTGGGTTCAAGTGATTCTCCTGCCTCAGCCTCCTGAGTAGCTGGGACTACAGGCACACACCACCATGCCCAGCTAATTTTTTGTATTTTTAGTAGAGACGGGGTTTCACCGTGTTAGCCAGGATGGTCTCAATCTCCTGACCTTGTGATCTGCCCGCCTCGGCCTCCCAAAGTGCTGGGATTACAGGCATGAGCCTCTGCGCCCAGCAAAAGGGGAAAGTGAGTTTAAAGAAAGGAAGTGATTTGCCCAGGATCCAACTAAGCTTGGGGTCCACTCAGCCTGCAGACCCAAGTGCTCTTCACCAGCACGCCTGACTCCACCGGGAAGGGCTCTAGAGAATCTCCTTCCAGGGAAATTCTGGCAGGAAGGCCCCCATGTAAGGAGAGTGGAATGAGGATGAGAGTCCAGCCTGGAGCCTGTGTGCTGGGGATCCCCAGTCTCTAGCAGCCTGGCTGGCGTCTCCTCTTCCAGGAAGCCCTCCTGACCCCCCCAGGCCAGACAGCCACTCCAGGGCTCCTCAGTTCAGCAATGTGTCTCTGGTCTGAACCCCACACCAGACATCCTTTGCTTGGATGCCTCCGGGGCACCTGTGCCCTCAGCCTCACCAGCCCTGAGCCCCAGCTCACCATGAACACAAAGATGGCCACGCAGCACCAGCCCAGCACCAGGTAGTAGCCAATCTTCCCGAAGAGTAGGCCCATGAGGACCCCACCAATCATCCTGGGGGAGGGAGAGAAGGCTGCGTGAGGACAAGGCCCAAGGGCTGGTGCTGGCGTGAAGGGCGGGGGTACTCACCCGACATATTTGTAGCCCAAGAAGGCCACCAGGTCGATGGTGGTGAGGTCGGTGTTGACAGTGACCAGATAGAGGCTGAGCAGGATGGCCAGCACCTCCAGGGTAAGCCAGGCCAGGGCTGAGCTCGCTTGCAGCCCCAGGAGGTCTGGGGAGAACCTGCAGGCATAAAGCCCCACCACTTGGTTGGCTGGGTCAGACCCCCCACCCCCAGCACCCGTCTGGGGACAGCTCTGTGTTGGGTAGGGCTGGACACCCGGCAGTGACCAAGATGGATCTGTGCGCTATCCTATTCCCACAGAAATCCCATCCAGAGAGGATGGCAGACCCATCCCTAGACAGTGACACCCAGAGCGGGCAGGGCTGGAGTCACAGGGGGCTGTGCTGACAGTCAGGAGGCAGGTGTCAGAGAGGGCTTCCCAAGAGAGGGGATACCGAGCTGAGGCCTGCAGGAAGGAGCTGGTCTCCGCCACATCCCCAGGGCCTCACCAGTTAGTTAATGACAGATGTGTTCAGTGCCACAAAGGAAAAGAACAGGGCAATGTGAGCAAGAGGAGGGGCCTGACCTAGCCTGGGGGGCAGGAAGGCTTCCCAGAGGAGGTGATACTAGAATGCAGCCAGCGGGAATGCGCAGGTACTCAGCAGTAGTGGAGGGGAACACGCTCCCGGGCAGAGGGGAGTTGATGTGACAAGGCCCCAGGAGACAGCGCCAGCCCTCCCGAGGAAAGGAATGGACTGGAGCGTGCAGCGGGAGGGGCAGCGCCAGGCTGAGGAGCTGGGGCTTGATTGGGAGCCATAGATAGCAGGGCGGGGCAGGGTGAGCCAGGCCTGCACCTCAGAAAAGACCATCCTGGCTGCTGCTGGAGTAGGGGTGCAGTGGGGAGCTGGTGAGGACACAGCGAGGATGATGATGGGTCTGGTAGTAGAGGCCAAGAGGAAGGGTGGATGGAGAAGGGTCACCCAGCACAGGGGGTGGTGACGCAATGCACATGGGTAGGAAGGAGAGGGAAGAGGCGAGGGTGATGCTGACGGTGACCCTGAGGGCTGTATCTTGGGCCAACTGGGAGCAAAGTGGGGCTGTCCTGAAAGGGGAACTGAGACCTTCCTGACCAACCATGGGCCTCCCAAACCCCACCCTATTCGGCCTGCCCCAGGCCTCCCTTACCTATCCTGGGTCCCCAGCGCAAGACCAGCCACCAAAACGTAGGTGATGAAAGCCATCGCTGTGGGAGGCAGACACACAGACCCTGGTCACCAGAGGAAGAACTGCCCTGGGCCTCCAGGCACCCACACACCCGCCCCATACAGGCCCGGAAGAGAGGAGGGTGTGGGGTAGGGGGAGGGTGAAACCTGGAATGTAGAGGTCCGGGGCATTGACGTCAAAGCGGGGGGCCACCGGGGTGTCCTGTTGGTACTGCACCTCCCAGTCCTGCGGGGATGGGGAGACAGGCAGGACCCTCAGAGCCAGGCCCCTCCCACCCTGCTACAGGCCTTCCTCCCTCGAGGTGAATCTCCCGGCTCCACCATGCACGTACCCCCACCCCTGAGCCCACATTCCCCTGGGGGTGCTGACCTGGTGTAGGTAGGGGAAGAACAGCAGGCCCAGCTTTCTGCCCACATACATTGTGTCCACAGCAAAGTAATACTTGAGCTTGGTGATGGGGATGAAGCGGTCGATCTGGGGAGGCAGAGCTCAAGTCTGAAGCCCTGTGGCCCCGTGCATCCCCCCACTCCCGCCAGCCCCGGCCACTCACGTTCTTATCCACCAGCTCCTTGCCCTGTGCGGCCAGGCTGCTCCCATAGGCCATGGCCATGTTGGACACCGGGTCAGCCAGGAAGGCTGCCTGGGGCGTGGGAGAGGCTGCAGGATAGCCTAGGCCACCAGGTGCCCGCTGGGCCCCATAGCCCCGGCTCTGGGCTGAACTTGTGTCATCGAAAAGCTGGTGGGGGTCGGCCATGCCCGGCTGGGACACAGGGATCCTCCGCTTTGAGGCTGCAAGGGAAGAGGGTGGGAAGGCACTGGGGACCCAGGATAGGTAAGGGAGACCTGGCGAGCCTCATTCATCCCGCAGCTCTGCCTCCTGCTGCAGAGGAGGGTGGTGTCACCATTAGAGACACTGGCTTTGATGTCAGATGGACTGGCAGGTGCAGGCTCTGCCATTCATCCACCAACCCACCCATCTAGCCAACTATCCATCCACTGATACATTCATCTGTGCATCCATTCATCTACCCACCCATCCATCTACCCACCCACCCACTCACCCACCCATGCATCCATCTGTCCATCCAACCATCCATCCATTCATCCATCCACCCATCCATCCATCCACCCTCCCACCCATCAATCCATCCATTCATCCATCTACCCACCCATCCATCTATCCATCCACCCACCCACCCATCAATCCATCCATTCATCTATCCACCCATCCATCCATCCATCCACCTATCCAACCATCCATCCACCACCTATCTAGCCAACTATCCATCTACTGATGCATCCACCTGCCCACCCACCCACCCATCCATCCACCTACCCATTCATCCATCCATCTATCCATCCACCCACCCACCCACCTATCTAGCCAACTATCCATCCACTGATTCATTTATCTTTCCATCCATCCATCCATCCATCCATGCATCCACTCACCAAGCTATCTATCCATCCACCAACTCATTCATCTATCCACCCATCCATCCATCCATCCACCCACCTATTCATCCACCCATCCATCATCATCCATCCATCTAACCATCCATTCACCCACCCACCCATCCACTTATCATCCGTACGAGAGGGAGTGGGGGCTATTGGGCACAAATCCTGTACCAAGCCTTTCACACAAGGCCGCTGTCCATATCTCCCATGCTCCCCCTCAATGACTTGGCTCCAGCCACCTGCGCCTCCCAATGCTCACTGAATGCACCAGGAAGGTGCCTGCCTCAAGGCCGCTGCACCAACTGTGCCTCTGCTTGGAATGCTCTTCCCCCAACATCCTCAGGGCTCCCTCCTCTCCTCCTCAAGGGCTTTGCTCAGTGAGGCCTTCCCCAGCCATCCTGTCTACAACCGTACCTCCCTTGGTGGCACTCCCCACCCCCTGCCCTGCTTCACTGATATCCATAGAACTCAGCACTAGCTGACATGCTGGCTGTCTTATTTTGTTCACTGTCTCCCCCACTCGACTATGAGTCCCCCAAGGTGGGGATCTTGATCTCGTTCACAGCTGAGTCCCCAGCCCCTTGCACAAGGTTAGAGTAGGCGCTTGATAAAAACCTGATCAATGAATAAAGGTAGCCTGGGCAACATGGCGAAACCCCATCTCTACAAAATATAGAAAGATTAGCTAGGCGTGGTGGCTCACGCCTGTGGTCCCAGCTACTCGGGAGGCCAAGGTGGGAGGATCGCTTAAACCTGGGAGACAAAGGTTGCAGTGAGCTGAGACTGCACCACTGCACTCCAGCCTGGGCAACACAGTGAGACCCTGTCTCCAAAAAAAAAAAAAAGAGAGAGAGAGAATAAATGACCACTCCCAATTTACAGGTGTGGAAACCAAGGCCCAGACAGCTAAAATGCCTTGTGCAAAGGGCCAAACTGAGTGAGTGGCAGAGCAGGAGCCCAGCCCTGCTGTGCCTGATAAATATTACAATAATCCTGTGGATAAACTCATTTCATCTTCACAACCACCCTGTTTCTGCCAATTGCCAATGCTATCATCATCCCCATTTTACATATGAGAAAAGCAAGCCCTAAAGAGACTCAGGCCCTTGCCCAAAGTCATAGTATGAGAACCAGGTTTCAAAAGTTTTTAAAAGGTCCCTATGGCCTCATGTGGGGAACAGATGAGGGGTGGGCAGGGAAGGGAGAGAGGAGGCTGCTGAGGCGGTCCAGGTGGGAGACCACGGCAGACAGGACGAGGGGTGTAAAAGGGGAATGGGTTATTTCTGGATCAGTTTCAGAGCTAGGAAGGACAGGACTTGCTGAGGCGTGCTCAGAGGAGGTGTGTTAAGAAGTGGGAAGAGGCCGGGCGCAGTGGCTCATGCCTGTAATCCCAGCACTTTGGGAGGCCAAAGCGGGCGAATCACCAGGTCAGGAGTTCAAGACCAGCCTGGCCAACATGGCGAAAGCCCGTCTCTACTAAACATACAGAAATGAGGTGGGCATGGTGGTGTGTGCCTGTAATCCCAGCTTCTCCGGAGGCTGAGGCAGGAGAACTGCTTAAACCGGGATCGGGGAGGCGGAGGTTGCAGTGAGCCAAGGTTGGGCCACTGCACTCCAGCCTGGGTTACAGAGCGAGACTCAAAAAAAAAAAAAAAAGTGGGAAGAGGCTGGGCATGGTGGCTCACACCTATAATCCCAGCACTTTGGGAGGCCAAGACAGGCAGATCACTTGAACTCAGTTCGAGACCCGCCTGGCCAATATAGTGAAACCCCATCTCTACAAAATATAAAATAGCAGGCCATGGTGGCACGCACCTTGTAGTCCCAGCTCTTCAGAAGGCTGAGGTGAGAGGACTGCTTGAACCTGGGATGTCAAGGCTGCAGTGAGCCAAGATCGCGCCACTGCACTCCAGCCTGGGTGACACAGCGAGGCCCTCTTAAAAAAAAAAAAAAAAAAAAGTGGGAAGAGCCAACACTCTGTATAGGTCCTGGTTTGAGTAATGGGGCAAGTGGGAGTGCTCTGTACTGAGATGGAGAAAATGGGGAGGATGGCATTTGAACCCAGCACTATGCCTACAGGGCCTTTGCTCCTAATCAATAACCAATGCTACCCTGCAAATATCTGCTGAGATCCTACTATGTGCCAGGCACTATTGCAGGCACAGGGAATGGGTGATCAGATGACAGTGGGAATGGGGAGAGGAATTGAATTAACCACGTCATGACTTTCTCTGCACCTGGATGTTCTCGTCTACACAACGGAGTTAACTGTCCCACCTTGCAAAGCTGTTGTGACACTCATAAACTCCTTGGCCCCACAGAAAGCAGTCCATCCTGTCACTCCTGATCAGCTACTAGCCTGGAACTCTTCCTCTCAATTATTCGAAGCCTGAAGACAGACCCAGGTCTCCTCAATTCCAAGGCAAGCAGCACTGGCCCCAGCCTCTCCACAAGCCCCACTTCCCTTTTCTTTCCCCTACTTCTTCTTTTTTTTTTTTTTAGACAGATTCTCGCTCTTGTCGCCCAGGCTGGAGTGCGATGGTGCGATCTCGGCTCACTGCAACCTCCACCTCCTGGGTTCAAGCAATTCTCCTGCCTCAGCCTCCTGTGTAACTGGGATTACAGGCGCACGCCACCAAGCCCAGGTAATTTTTGTATTTTAGGTAGAGACGGGGTTTCACCATTTTGGGCAGGCTGGTCTTGAACTCCTGAGCTCAAGTGATCTGCCCGCCTCGGCCTCCCAAAGTGCTGGGATTACAGGCGTGAGCCACCAGTGCCTGACCCAGAGTGATCTTTTTTTTTTTTGAGACGTTGTCTCACTGTCACCCAGGCTGGAGTGCAGTGGCGTGATCTCAGCTTACTGCAAGCTCTGCCTCCCGGGTTCACGCCATTCTGCCTCAGCCTCCCGAGTAGCTGGGACTACAGACGCCCACCACCAAGCCCGGCTAATTTTTTTGTATTTTTAGTAGAGACGGGGTTTCACCATGTTAGCCAGGATGGTCTTGATCTCCTGACCTCATGATCCGCCTGCCTCGGCCTCCCAAAGTGCTGGGATTACAGGCGTGAGCCACCTGACTTGGCCCAGAGTGATCTTTTTAAATGCAAATGAGACCATGTCAACCTCTGCCTAAGATCACTATTCACTGTGCTCTGAAAAAAACCCAAAGGCCTGCCAGGCCCTGCATGACCCAGTCCTGCCAACCACCATGGTTTGCAACCTCTCCTGGGGATCCCATGCACCAGCCAGCCACATGGCCTTTCAGGCCCCAACTCTGCCAAACTCCTTGCCCCCACTGGCTTTTGAATATGCAGAGCTTTCATCCTGGAACAACCTCCCTCCATCAGCACCTCCCAATATCGCACAGAGGCCCCTGCCTTTGCAGAGACCTTCCTCACTCCTCACTGTAATGCACTAACCTCACCTGGTTCCTTCTCATAACATGCGGTGCTTTCTTTTTCTCTTCTGAGCGCTCATAATAATTTCTGAATATATATTCATTTGTCTACTTGTTCACTTGGCACAGGCCTCCAATGCCTTTCCTTCTCTCTCTTTTTTTTTTCTTTTCTTGAGGCGTTGTTTCGCTCGTTGCCTAGGCTGAAGTGCAATGGTGCAATCTTGGCTCACTGCAACCTCCACCTCCTGGGTTCAAATGATTCTCCTGTCTCAGCCGCCCAAGTAGCTGGAATTACAGGTGCGCGCCACCTCACCCAGCTAATTTTTTTTTTTTTTTTTTTTTTTTGAGATGGAGTCTCATTCTGTCACCCAGGCTGGAGTGCAATGGTGAAATCTCAGCTCACTGCACCCTCCGCCTCCCAGGTTCAAGCAGTTCTTCTGCCTCAGCCTCCCGAGTAGCTGGGACTACAGGCGCACACCACCACACCCGGCTAAATTTTGTATTTTTAGTAGAGACAGGGTCTCACCATATTGGCCAGGCTGGTCTGCAACTCCTGACCTCATGATCCGTCCACCTTGGCCTCCCAAAATCCTGGGATTATAGGTGTGAGCCACCGTGCCCAACCTAATTTTTTTGTATTTTTAGTAGAGATGGGGTTTCACCATGTTAGCCAGGCTGGTTGGCTGGGCACCGTGACTCATGCCTGTAATCCCAGCACTTTGGGAGGCCAAGGCAGGTGGATCACTCTCTCTCTCTCTTTTTTTTTTTGAGGCGAAGTCTTGCTCTGTTGCCCAGGCTGGCGCAATCTCACCTCAGTGCAACCTCCGCCTCCTGGGTTCAAGCGATTCTCAAGCCTCAGCCTCCCAAGTAGCCAGGATTACAGGCGCTCGCTGCCACACCCGGCTGATTTTTTGTACTTTTATTAGAGATAGGATTTTGCTATGTTACCCAAGCTGGTCTCCAACTCCTGGCCCCAAGCGATTCGTCCACCTCGACCTCCCAAAGTGCTGGGATTATAGGTGTAAGCCAGCACGCCCAGCCTGCCCTCTCACCACAAATCTCCTTCTCCTGGGTAACTTTTCATGATCAGAATTATCCTCTTCCATGCCGGGCGCGGTGGCTCACGCCTGTAATCCCAGCACTTTGGGAGGCCTAGGCGGGCAGATCACCTGAGGTCGGGAGTTCGAGACCAGCTTGACCAACATGGAGAAACCCCGTCTATACTAAAAATACAAAATTGGCCGGGCGTGGTGGCCTGCGCCTGTAATCCCAGCTACTTGCGAGGCTGAGGCAGGAGAATCGCTTGAACCCGGCAGGCGGAGGTTGTGGTGACCTGAGATCGCGCCATTGGACTCCAGCCTTGGCAACAAGAACAAAACTAGGTCTCAAAAACAAAAGAAAAAGAAGTATCCTCTTCCAGGAAGCTTCACTGACATCCCTAGGCTGGGTCACGTGCCTCCTCAGGGCTCCCACAACATCTCCATCCCAGCACAGGGTCTGACACATGGGAGTTGAGACAAGTTAGGTTGAATGAATAAATGAAACACACAGCACACTCACGGAGATGAAGAGACAGGAAAAGGGGGCCAACAGCACAATACAGGTTCGCTTCTTAAATGAGCGGTAGGCATGGCCCTCTGCGCTCACGGGGGGCCACGAACCTGTCCTAAGGGTGTGGGCGACAGCAGGCGGGTACTGGGGAGCCACGGAAGGGTGGGGGTCAGGGTAGGGCGGATCGCTAACTGCAAATGAATGAAGGTTGCATTTCTCTGCATATCTCACGCTATCCTGTCCCAAGTTGTTTTCTTCTAAAGGAATTTCCTAAAGAATCGCCCCCCAAGGCGCCTCCTACCCGAACCTGGCATCCCAGCGCTGTGCACACCTCGGGGTTCCAGATCCTTGATCTCGTGACCTCTGATCTGCCGTGACCTCGCCAACCGACGCGGCCGCCCCGCCACGCCCCCGCCCGCCCGATCTCCTCCGCCGGCCACGTACGCCACTTACGCAGCCGGGGCGTCCCCGCCGCCGCCGCCGCCGCCAAGCCTGCCGGGTGCATCCTTAGCTGTCGCCACCTAAGCCGCGGTTCGGAACGTGCCCGCCCGGCTCCCGTACCCACGCCCCGCCGGTGAAGAGACAGCCAATGGACGTCAGGATTGAGGGAAGGCTACGCCCCCCACGGAGGCCTGGACGAGTGGGCGGTTGCCTTACGTAAGAGGCGGAGACTGGGCTACTGGGCTCCTGTTGTAAAGCGAGTCGGCCTGAGTGGCAGGAGGGCGGGGCGGGGAACAATCCCAGGAGGAGGCGGTGTCTGCCACGATAGAAAATGAGTGTCTGCCCCTTGCCGGGGCTCACGCCCCTAACTCCAGCACTTTGGGAGGCCGAGGCGGGAGGATTGCTTCAGCCCAGGGGTTCCAGACTAGCCTGAGCAACATAGTGACCTCGCCCCGCCCCATCCTTACAATTTTTTTTTTTTTTTTAATTTAGCCAGGCGCAGTGGCTTACACCTGTAATCTCAGCACTTTGGAAGGCTGAGGATCGCTTGAGCCCAGGAGTTCGAGACCAGCCTGGGCAACAGCGAGATCTCCATCGCTACAAAACATTTTTAAAATGTAAATATCGAGCGAAAAGGTCGATGGGAAATGCAGTTCTCTACAGACATTTGGGTCGTTGAGAGCACTGGAGAGCCAGAAAAGGCTGTGGAGCAGGGAAAAGAGAAACATTTGTGTTCCTGAGGGGCTAATTGGAGTTGTAGGGGCTTATACAATTTTTGACATCCCTTAGGTATGAAAGTAAATATTTATTTATTTTGAGACAGGGTCTTGCTCTGTTTTCCAGGCTGCCTTGGACCCCCTGAGCTCAAGTGATCCTCCTGCCTCAGCCTCCCCAGTAACTGGGACCACAGGCATGCACCACCATACCCAGTTAAGTTTTAAAATTTTTGTCAAAACAGGATCTTGCTATGTTGACCAGGCTGGTCTCGAATTCCTGGGCTCAAGCCATCCTCCTGCTTCAGCCTCCTAAAGCATTAGGACTACAGACATGAGCCACAGTGCCCGGCCTTAAAGTGAATATTTAGGATGAGAAAAGGAAAGCTAACAAGTTAGGTGAGAAGAACCAGGTGTCTCCTTGGAAGAGATCTTAAGGCAGTTTCCCAGAAATTCATAAAAATGTTCTCACATTGCAACCTGGTTCCCTCTGTCCACCAAAAGCATTCTACAACCCCCAGCAACTCACAGCACACAGGTGCACCTGCAAGTGAAGAGCCCTGCCGACCTAGCGTCCTTAGTCTCTCCTCTCTCTGACCCTCAGTCTCCCCCTTTCTCTCCCTCTCAGACTCCCCGACTTATCTCAGGAAAACATAGTGGTGGAAGTTACTTCTGCGCAGCGATAGCACATCCGGAAGGATGTCAGCAAGTGACCGTATCGCTGTGGCTTCCCCTTCCTCCTCTGAGACGTTGTCTTTTTGGAGACCTTAAGGGCTGCTCCTGGTTTCTCAGTGATGAGTCCTGGCTCCACTGTGGTTCATTTTTGTGAGTGAAATGCCCGCATTCTTCTTCACCTCTGATTTAGCCTCTGTCCCCTGGGCTTCAGCACCATTTTCTCCTCATCCTCAGCCCTCTCTTGCTCTGGTTGCTCCAGATACATCTCTTCTGTAAATGTTTTTTTTTTTTCTTATTGCTTTTTTGTTTGTTTGTTTGTTTGTTTTTTGAGATGGAGTCTTGCTCTGTCGCGCAGGCTGGAGTGCAGTGATGTGATCTCGGCTCACTGCAACCTTTGCCTCCTGGGTTCAAGCGATTCTCTTGCTTCATCCTCCCGATGGCTGGGATTACAGGTGCGTGCCACCACACCTGGCTAATTTTTTTGTATTTTTAGTAGAGACGGGGTTTTGCCATGTTGGCCAGGCTGGTCTCGAACTCCTGACCTCAGGTGATCCACCTGCCTTGGCCTCCCAAAGCACTGAGATTACAAGCATGAGCCACCGCGCCCAGCCTTATATATATATATTTAATTAATAAAACAAGCAAGTACTGACAGGTGTGGGGGATCACGCCTGTAATCCCAGCACTTTGGGAGGCCAAGGCGGGCAGATCACCTGAGGTCAGTTCAAGACCATCCTGGCCAACGTGGCGAAACTGTGTCTCTACTTAAAATACAAAAATTAGCTGGGTGTTGTGGCAGGCACCTATAATTCTAGCTACTTGGGAGGCTGAGGCAGGAGAATTGCTTGAACCCAGGAGACAGAGGTTGCAGCGAGCCGAGATTGTGCCATTGCACTCCAGCCTGGGAGACAGAGCGAGACTCTTGTCTCAAAAAAAAAAAAAAAAAAAGCAAGCTCGTTGGCTTCCTGCTGGCCTCATGTTCACCCCTTACCAGTTGTGTGACTACTACTTTTTATTTTTTTGAGGCAGGGTCTACTCTATCACCCATACTGGAGTGCAGCAGTGCGATCATAACTCATTGCAGCCTCTAATTCCTGGGCTCAGTCGATCCTCCTGCCTCAGCCTCCCGAGTAGCTGGGACTACAGACGCATGCCACCACGCTTGGCTAATTTTTGTATTTTTTGTCGAGATGGGGTTTTGCCATGTTGCCCAAGCTGGTCTCAAATGACTAGTTCATTTTTAAGCCTAAATTTTCTCATCTGTTTCGTGGGAATGATACTGGGGCAGGGGGTTGAGAATTCAGTGCAAGTTCAGGTGTCCACAGGGCCTGGCAGAATGTAAGCCTTCAATCGCTGGCACCTACTGTGTTACTGATTCTATTATCAGGTGCCTCTACTTCTGGATTGTCAATCCCAAATTGGGCTCTGCCCCGTGATCTGCCAGCTCTTTAATAGAACCAGCTGGGGCATGTCTGAGCTGAGCCCCAAGCCCCGCTCCTCTGCCAGTCGGATGGGGTTAGGACTCTGGGCTGCCCTCCAAAAGGCTGTCAGGAAGGCGCTGAGTTCTGGCTGGAGACAAAGTGGAGAGACTTGCAGGAGCGGTGCAGAAGGAAAATTTTTCTCTTAAATAGAGGCGTGTATTTGTGATTCTGCCTGGCTTGTTTCCAATCATCCTTCATGCTTGAGCTCAGCTAGCCCCTTCCTCAGGAAGCTCTCTTGACCTCCTTAGGCAGAGTTGGTTGCTTCCTCTGGACTCCCAGGGCCCTCTAGGGCTCCCTGATTCCAGGTTTGATCACTGTACCCTTGCTTCCCTCATCATGGCCCTGACCACTCTGGGCTGTCTTTTTTCTTTTTTTAGAGATAGGGTCTCACTCTCTCCCAGGCATAGCTCACTGCAGCCTCGAACTCCTGGGCTCAAGCAATCCTCCGACCTCAGCCTCCCGAGTAGCTGGAACAACAGGCGTGGGTCACTCTTGTGTCAGTCTCCCAGTTAGACTGGGAGCCTCATGAATGCATGGCGCAGGACGGTCTCATCATTACTGAGTCTCCAGGATCATCCAGCGAGGGGTCGGCACAAAGTGGGCATTGAACAAAGCTTTGGTAAGTAGCTAAGGATCCCCACTCTGTCCACACGGGCACAGGGGACACCTGACCCTGTGGTGTCTGCTGTTCCCACTCCAAGGCTCACAACTTGGTGAATGGAGCGAGAATTACATTTCAGTTTGCCCCTTGCTCCGTCAGCCGCGCGCCCTAATGCAGTGCACAACCTTAGCTGCTGTGCGCGATGGGGGGCGACACCTCGGCCTGCGAGCAGAGAGGAAAGTTCACACACATCTAACATAGGGAACCAGCCTTCCAGGAGGACGAGAAGGAAGGAATAAGGGGAAGAGAGGACTACCTCCACCCTTTCCATCCCTTTGGTCTCCTGGGTCTGGAGCACTGGGCTCCACCCTCTCTGAACTAACACCTGGCGGTTGGGCGTGCCTCAGTTTCCCGGAGGCGGGGCATTCCTCCGTCGCCGCCCCCCACCTCCCCTTTTTCCTCTTCCTCTTGGGGCATCTGCTGCCGCGCCTCTAGCACTCCCGGAACTAAAACTAGGTGCCAGACGGTCCGGAGGCGGGGGCCACGTCAGCGGGGCCACCCAGGGCTCGCGGGGTCCCGGCGGGCGCCATGCGGAGGGGCGCGCTCCTGGCGGGCGCCGTGGCGGCGTACGCCGCGTACCTGGTGCTGGGCGCGCTGTTGGTGGCGCGGCTGGAGGGGCCGCACGAAGCCCGGCTCCGAGCCGAGCTGGAGACGCTGCGGGCGCAGCTGCTTCAGCGCAGCCCGTGTGTGGCTGCTCCCGCCCTGGACGCCTTCGTGGAGCGAGTGCTGGCGGCCGGACGGCTGGGGCGCGTCGTGCTTGCTAACGCTTCGGGGTCCGCCAATGCCTCGGACCCCGCCTGGGACTTCGCCTCTGCTCTCTTCTTCGCCAGCACGCTGGTCACCACCGTGGGTACGTAAGCGCCGCACCGCAAGGCGGCGAGGTCCCGGGATCCCCACTTCATCCTTACCCCCTGGGGACCCCAGGGCCCTCAAGAATACCCTTATCCCAATCCCCTCTGGGCTTCGGATCCCCCGAAAACACCCCAGTGAGGACCCGGGACCCAGGCTCATGATATCCGCTCTGCTCTGGGAGCCCAAGTCCTCCTAAGTAGGAAACACTCAGCTCCCCTCAGAGCACCCTTGCAGAGACCAGCTGGGACCCCGTTCCTTGGTCTTTTTTCTTTTTCTTTTTTTGAGACAGGGCTCACTCTGTCGCCCAGGCTGGAGTGCAGTGGCACGATCTCGGATCACTGCAGCCTCCGCCGCCTCCCGGTTTCAAGCTATTCTCCTGCTTCAGCCTGCCGAGTAGTTGGGATTACAGGCACATACCACCATGCCTGGCTAATTTTTGTATTTTTAGTGGATACAGTGTTTCACCATGTTGGCCAGGCAGGTCCCAAACTCCAGACCTCAGGTGATCAGCCCGCCTCGCCCTCCCAAAGTGCTGGCATTACAGGCGCGAGCCACTGCACTGGGACTCCATTCCCCGGTCTTAATCCTCCTGGTGACCCGGGTCTGTCCAGCCTCCTCTAAGCCTAGGACTGTCCTCAGAGACCTCCAGCAAGGACCCAGGACCCGCCACCCTCCAAGGGAGATCCTTGCCCCCTCTGGACCCAGACCTCAACCATGCCAGGACCCCTGATTTTATCTCTAGTCTGGGCCTGCCACCCTTGCCATATCTCCTGACCCTCCAGATATGTCCTTCTGGGAAACCCCCCTGGAGAAACCCCATCTCAACCTCCTCCTGACCCTGGCGCCTTAGCGAGGACCCTAAATCTCCAGACCTCTCAGGGTGTCTTCACTAAAGACCTCCCTCCCAACAGAGATTCCTCAGCAAGGACCTGGCACCCCCATCTGGGACTTCTGGCCCTCTGGACCTAGGCCTCTGCTCCAGACCCTCGTCCCTCTCCTGGCCCCATACTCCCCAGCAAGCAACGCTGACCCCAGACACAAAACCCGTCCCTAGGTACCCCACCCCATCTTGACATCTCCCCTATATGGTGTCACTCTCAGTGCAGGATTTTCCTCCCAATAGGGACACCACCTGTTCCCTCTGGACCTGGGACTCCCAATTCAGCAGCCCCAGCTAGGGATGTGTCAAAAGGACCCACCGTGGAGGGATCCCAAGTTTTGGGAAACTCTGAGAAGCCAGACTTGGGAAATCTCTTTGTTGCCAGGCTCTGCTGCTCCCCCAGCCTCTTCTCAGCTCCCTGACTTCCTCTTTGTTTCTTTGTTGGGGATTTGTTGAGGAGAGGAGGCTGGTGCAGGGTTAGCCCAGACTCCTAACTCCCCCTCCCGGCCAGCAATAGGGGGCAGCTTTTGCTTTAGGTCCCCTGGCAGCAGAGCTGGGTGACTTCTCGTTAGCTGACCTCCCCTCGGTCTGCCCACGCTGCCAGGGCGGCCTGACCTGCTTCTGAGCTTCCCTGGGTCACGTGTGCGCCTCCTGCCTCTTCCCAGATCCTGACTTCTAAGAAGTCATTCCTGGCAGGGCAGATGAGGGAAGCCAGACACACGTCAGGCACAGCCTGGCTACATCCCTGCTCAGCTGCGGCTCATTGCCAGGTCTCAGTGTCCTCCCTCATTGCTAAAATGGAGATAATAACACTCCCCATTTCCCTGTAATAGCAATAGCCTGACAGAGGACTTGCCAATGCATGCTTGAACTCACTCAGTCATCACAACAGCCTTGTGAGGCAGGCACCTTTATAGGCTCTATATTTTTAGCCATGGAAACAGAAGCCTAGAGAAGTTGGGTAACTTTCCCAAGGTCACACAGAAAAGACAGCATAGAGTGGAGATTTAGTCAAGGCCATCAGGCTCTAAAGTCCCATGCTGCTAGCCAACACACCACACTACTTAGAAGAAGGGTGCTGTGTGTGTTGTAAAAGAAAAAATATGCTAACACTTGTTAAAAACGGAAAGTTATTGTGGTAGAGGAGAGACCATTGCAAAGGCCAGAGAGACTGAACTCGACTGTGAATATAGCAAACAGCTGGAGATTTATGGCTAACAAATAGAATAAGGGAGTCAGTGGATGGAAGAATATTAAGAGGAGAGACATTCGGGTGGGGGATTCTTGCTAAACTCAGCTTAACAAGATTCTTGCTAAAGACAGGCCAAAGACTTAGATATCGAGACGGGGTGGATGAGGGCCGGGCGCAGTGGCTTACGCCTGTAATCCCAGCACTTTGGAGGGCCAAGGTGGGCAGATCACCTGAGGTTAGGAGTTCGAGACCAGCCTGACCAACATGGTGAAACCCTGTCTACTAAAAATACAAAAATCAACCGAGCGTTGTGGCAGACGCCTGTAATTCCAGCTACTCGGGAGGCTGAGGCAGGAGAATCACTTGAACCTGGGAGGCGGAGGTTGCAATAAGCTGAGATTGTGCCACTGCACTCCAGCCAGTGCAACAGAGTGAGACTCCATCTCAAAAAAAGAAAAAACAGGCCGGGTGAGGTGGCTCACGCCTGTACTCCCAAGCACTTTGGGAGGCTGAGGCGGGCAGATCACCTGAGGTTCGAGACCAGCCTGGCCAACATGGTGAAACCCCATCTCTACTAAAAATACAAAAATTAGCCAGGCATGGTAGTGCGTGGCTGTAATCCCAGCTACTTGGGAGGCTGAGGCAGGAGGATCACTTGAACCCGGGCGGCGGAGGTTGCAGTGAGCCGAGATCTCACGCCTGTACTCCAGCCTGGGCGTTAGAGCAAGACTGTCTCAAAACAAACAAACAAAAAAGAGTGGTGGATGAGGAATTTGATCAGATATTGGGGCAGGTGGCTTGTAGGATTCTTGCTAAAACTGGGCCTACTTAAGGACTCAGGAGTCAGACTGAAGTGCGGTGAAGGAGGGAGTCTTTGTGCGAAGCGCTGGTAATAACTGATGTTTATTGAGTTAATGTTGACTGTTTTCTTTTCTTTTTTTCTTTTTTTTTTTTTTTTGAGATGGAATCTCGCTCTGTCACCCAGGCTGGAGTGCAGTGGCGTGATCTCGGCTCACTGCAAGTTCCGCCTCCCGGGTTCACGCCATTCTCCTGCCTCAGCCTCCCGAGTAGCTGGGACTACAGGCGCCCGCCAACACGCCCGGCTAATTTTTTGTATTTTTAGTAGAGACGGGGTTTCACCGTGTTAGCCAGGATGGCCTCGATCTCCTGACCTCGTGATCTGCCCGCCTCGGCCTCCCAAAATGCTGGGATTACAGGCTTGAGCCACCGCGCCCGGCCTGTTGACTGTTTTCATTGTGGGCGAAGCCTTGAATGCATCTGGAGAAATGGAAAACCAATTAGACGTGATTCAGAGAGACCTCTTCCCACAATGCCCCTCGTTTGGTCATAGGCCCAAATCTTGGCCCTGGAATTGCTCCGGGCAGCCTTGCTGCACTTGAGGCAGGAGGAAGCGGGTAGTCCTACCCGGAACTGGGAATCGGAGAGAGGAAGTGAGCATCACAATTCTTGTAACTCTTTCCACGCTCTTGCTAGCCGCTATGCCCTATCCCAGCCTAGTAGGATTACTACCACATTTGAGGAAGGGATTGTTTGTTGTTTTTGAGACAGGGTCTTGCTCTGTCACCCAGGCTAGAGTGCAGTGGCGCAGCCATACTCACTGCAGCCTTGACCTCCTGGGCTTAAGTGATCCTCCCACCTCAGCCTCCTGAGTAGTTGGAACCACAGGTGCACACCACTGTGCCCAGCTAATTTTTTTATTTTTTATTTTTTGTAGAAGGTGGTCTCCCCATGTTGCCCAGGCTCGTCTTGAACTCCTCCTAGGCTCAAGCGATTCTCCTGCCTTGGCCTCCCAAAGTGCTGGAATTACAGGTGTGAGCCACCTTGTCCGGCCAGGAAGGGATTGCTTACGAGCCCATTTTTGCAGAGAGGGAACTGAGACTCAGAGGGGAGAGGTCATTTGGCCAAAGTCATGCAGGGAGTAAATGGCAAAACGCTGTTTTGGACTCTTCTCTTTGAAATAGTAACTTGAGGCTCACAGGCCCCATGCTTTTCAAACTCTATGTTGTGTCTATTTATGAGGATTTCTCTTTTATTATTATTTTTTTTTATAGAGATGGGGTCTTGCTATGTTACCCAGGCTGGTGTCGAACCCCTGGGCTCAAGTAATCTTCCCACCTCGGCCTCGCAAAGTGCTGGGATTATAGGAATGAGCCACCTCACCCAGCCTCTAAAACTTTTTTTTTTTCTCCTGAGACAGGGTCTCACTCTGTCGTCCAGGCTGGAGTGCAGTGGTGCCATCACGGCTCCCTGTAGCCTCAACCTTCCCAGGCTCAGGTGATTCTCCACCTCAGCCTCCCGAGTAGGTGGGACTACAGGTGCACACCACCATGCCTGGCTAATTTTTTTATTTTTCGTAGAGACAGGGTTTCACCATGTTGCCCCGGCTGGTCTTGAATTCCTAGGCTCAAGGAATCCCCACACCTCGGCCTCCCGAAGTGTTGGGATTACAGGCTTGAGCCCTGGTGCCCAGCCTCCGGAACTCTTCTCATCTTGCAGAACTGAAATTCTATACCCATTAAACTGTAACTCCCCATTCGCCCCTTCTCCTAGCCCCTGGCAACCACCATTTTACTTTGTCTCTGAAGTTGACTAACTACTTTGTATAGAATAATACAGTGTCTGCCCTTTCACGACTGGCTTGTTTCACTGAGCATAATGTCATTAAGGTTCATCCATGTTGTACCATGTGTCAGAAGTTCCTTCCTTTTTAAGGCTACATAACATCCCACTGTATGTATAAACCACATTTTACTTATTCATTAATCTGTAGATGGAAATGTGTTGCTTCCGAGGTTTAGTTATTGTGAATAATGCTGTTATGAACATGGGTATACAGATACAGATATCCCTTTGACACTCTGCTTTAGGTTCTTTTGAGTACATAAAAAAATGGGGCCGGGCGTGGTGGCTCACACCTGTAATCCTAGCACTTTGGGAGGCCGAGGCAGGTGGATCACCTGGTCAGGAGTTTGAGACCAGCCTGGCCAACACTAAAATATTAAAAATACAAAATTAGCCGGGCGTAGTGGCGCATGCCTGTAATCCCAGCTAGTCGGGAGGCTGAGGCAGGAGAATTGCTGGAACCTGGGAGGCAGAGGCTGCAGTGAGCTCAGATTGCACCACTGCACTCCAGCCTAGGCAACAGAGTGAGACTCCATCTCAAAAAATGAAAACAAAAAAACCAAGATCTTTTCACGTGGAAAACAGGCACAGGTGACACTTGCTCGAGTGTGCCACGTATCCATGCTTCATAATGATCGAGGGCCGCATCTGTCGTCTTTGGACAAGATAAACCAGGCCCCTCACCACCCTAGTCAGATCTCTGAACTTTGGTTTGATTTAATTGGAAAATAAAAAGATTTTAAATTACGCTTTGCTGGCTGGGTGAGGTGGCTCACGCCTGTAATCTCACCACTTTGGGAGGCCGAGGCGGGCAGATCACCTGAGGTCAGGAGTTCAAGACCAGCCTGACCAACATGGAGAAACCCTGTCTCTACTAAAAATACAAAAATTAGCCAGGCGTGGTGGCCCATGCCTGTAATCCCAGCTACTCGGGAGGCTGAGGCAGGAGAATCACTTGAACCTGGGAGACGGAGGTTGCGTTAAGCCGAGATCGTGCCATTGCACTCCAGCCTGAGCAGCAAGAGCGAAACTCTGTCTCAAAAAAAAAAAAAAATTAATAAATTACACTTTGCCAAAGTGAGTCAGTCCTACCAACATCTGAATTCCCCTTGATCATATTTCTGTTTACAGAATTCATACCCACACCGAGCTTATTGTGTTCCCATGGTCCTTTGGGAGCCCACGGGGGCTTGTCACACCCATTTTACTTTTTTATTTTTATTTTTTTGAGACAGGATCTCACTCTGTCACCCAGGCTGGGGCACAGTGGTGCAATCTCGGCTCACTGCCACCTCTGCCTCCTGGCTTCAAGCGATTCTCCCACCTCAGCCCCCAAGTAGCTGGGATTACAGGTATACACCACCATGCCCGGCTAATTTTTGTACTTTTTGGTAGAGACAGTTTCACCATGTTGGCCAAGCTGGTCTCAAACTCCTGATCTCAGGTGACCTGCTCTCTCCGCTTCCCAAATTGCTGGGATTACAGACATGAGCCACCACGCCTGGCCCATTGTCTCACCCATTTTAGAATAGGGCAAACTGAGGCTCAGAGCCAGGCAAGAGCCTGCACCCTTCATTCTTTGTTTTGAGAAGTATTGATCGAGTGCCCACAGCAGTGATGAAACACGCAGAACCTCCTGCTTTGCTGAACTGGCAGCCTATGAGAAGACGGTAAACCACAGAGCATGCTAGAAAGTGTTAAAGTGCTATGGGAAAAAAAAGCGTTGGGTAAGAGGATGTTACCTTTTAGGGTAGTCAAGGGAAGACCTCACTGAGAAGGTGACATTTGGATGAAGAAGACCTGGAGAGGAGAGAGGGGAGCATTCTTTGGGGAAGGAACAACCAGTGCAATGGCCCTGGTGGACCCTGTGGGGCTTCGTGGGTCATGATGAGGACTCTTTCCTTTTATCTGAGTGAGATGGGGCCACAGAGGGGCTCTGGGCAGGGGAGGGGCATGACTGAACTCAGGTGTTGGCAGGCTATGTTGGCTGAACAGATTGTAGGGGCTGGGGTTGGGGAAGGGGAGATCCAGGAGGAGGCTGCTGTGGTGGACAGGACCAGGGTGGGGGCCATGGGACTGGGTGGGAGAGAAGTAAGTGGGTTTTGGGCCTATTTGAAGGTTGAGATAATAGGCTTCACTGACAGATGGAGTGTGGCATGAGTGACGAGGGCATCAGGGATGAAGGCAAGGCTCTTGGCCTGAGCGTCGGAGGACAGAGGTGCCATCGCCTGGGACAGGAGGGAATGTGGGGAGAGGCAGGTTTGGGATGAAATCAGGTCTAGGTGTGGGTGTCCACAGATATCTCGGTGGAGGTGTTGAGTGGGCAGAAGAATTTTCCCGGGCTGGGTCCTGGGGGTCAGATCTGTAATTCCGACACCTTGGAAGGCAAAGGTGGGAGGATCACTAGAGCCCAGGAGCTCAAGACTAGCCTGGGCAACATAGTAGGACCCCATCTCTACAAAAAAATTTAAAATCAACTGGGTGTGCTGGACAGTGCCTGTAGTCCCAGCTACTTGGGAGGCTGAGGTGGGAGGATCACTTGGGTCCAGGAGTTCAAGACTGCAGTAAGCTATGATGGCACCACTGCACTCCAGCCTGGGTGACAAAGTGACCCCCCATCTCTAAAAAGAAAAAGATTTCCCCTTTACTCTCTTTACTCCTCTAGGCTATGGGTACACAACGCCACTGACTGATGCCGGCAAGGCCTTCTCCATCGCCTTTGCGCTCCTGGGCGTGCCGACCACCATGCTGCTGCTGACCGCCTCAGCCCAGCGCCTATCACTGCTGCTGACTCACGCGCCCCTGTCTTGGCTGAGCATGCGTTGGGGCTGGGACCCCCGGCGGGCAGCCTGCTGGCACTTGGTGGCCCTGCTGGGAGTCGTAGTGACCGTCTGCTTTCTGGTGCCGGCTGTGATCTTCGCCCACCTCGAGGAGGCCTGGAGCTTCTTGGATGCCTTCTACTTCTGCTTTATCTCTCTGTCCACCATCGGCCTGGGCGACTACGTGCCCGGGGAGGCCCCTGGCCAACCCTACCGGGCCCTCTACAAGGTGCTGGTCACAGGTGAGCTGGGCAGCTAGGGCAGGGCTTTGAGGAGGACCTAGCCCTGTCCCTGGGGGAGTTAAAGGCACACAGTCCCACTCTGGGACTTCCAAAAGGGATCCAACCCCACCCCGCAGGGTCCAGTAGTACTGCGGCCCCGCCGGGAAGATCTGAGCCCCAGGATGACCAATGCCCCTCCTCCGCCTCTGCAGTCTACCTCTTCCTGGGCCTGGTGGCCATGGTGCTGGTGCTGCAGACCTTCCGCCACGTGTCCGACCTCCATGGCCTGACGGAGCTCATCCTGCTGCCCCCTCCGTGCCCTGCCAGCTTCAATGAGGATGAAGACGATCGGGTGGACATCCTGGGCCCCCAGCCTGTATCGCACCAGCAACTCTCTGCCAGCTCCCACACCAACTACGCTTCCATCCCCAGGTAGCTGGGGCAGGCTCTGCCAGGCTTGGGTGTGCCTGGCCTGGGACCAAGGGGCCCAGGCGACCAGAGCTGGCTGTACAGGAATGTCCACAAGCACAGCAGGCGATCTTGAGGCCTTGCCACCCACCGTCTCTCCTTTGTTTCCCAGCATCTGGCTGGGATGTGAGGGGCGGCACTCCCTGTCCCCATGTCCCAGGCTCCACTGGGCACCAACATAACATTGTTCTCTGTCCTTGCTCTCATCCTCTTTACACTGTGTCTCTCTGGCTCTCCGGCATTCTTGCTGTCTCTGTCTTTCCCTCTTGCTGTCTCTGTTTCTCATTCTCTTTCATGTTCCGTCTGTGTCTCTCAATTAACCACTCATCAATTGCTGATTCTACCAGGCTGTGGGCTCAGACCTCATTTCAGGCACCAGATTGGTCGCTACACCCTGGACAAGTGACTGCTCCTCTCTGAGCCTTGATTTCCTCAGCTGCCAAATGGGAAGAACAGACGAATTTGCCCCTAAACCCCTCCTGTGTGCTGGCCCTGTGCTAGACAGTGCTGGAGACATAGTTGGGGGTGGGGAACTGCCCTCATGGAGCTTGCAGTCCAGTGAGGTGGACAGACCTGTCCCCAGACAGTGATGGCTCAAAATGGTCAGGACTTTAATGGAGGAGGTGAGGTGATGAAAGCACAGGCAGAGTGGTCAGGGCTGAAGTCGGAGAAGCACAGGGACTAGGCCCAATCCCGCCTGGAAAGTCAGGGAGGACTTCCTGGAGGAAGAGACATCGAACTAAGACCTGAACTATGAGAAATAGGCAGGAAGAAGTTGTACCTGACTCATTTTTCTCAGGTGTCTCCAGGGAGCAGGACCCATGGAGGGAGCCCTGGTGTAGGCCTGGGCGGTAGACTCTTCCTCAGCAGCCTGGCAGGCAGGAAACGGACATAGGACCCCAGCCCAGATCTGAATGGCATGGGAGGTGCTGCCCTTAGCCGTGACACCATTGTAAGAGCTGTCCCCATTTGTATGTTGTGCTAATTGTATGTTGTGCCCTGGAATCAGCCTGGTTGAGCTCAAATCCCAACTTAGCCGCGTCTGGCCTTTGTCCTTGGGCAGTCACCCTACCTCTCTGATTTTGTTTCCTTATCTGTAAAATGGTGATCATCATATACGACTTCAAAAGATGATTTCAGGCTGAGTGTGGGGGCTCACGCCTGTACGCCCAGCACTTTGGCAGGCTGAGGAAGGAGGATCGCTTGAGGCCAGGAGTTTGAGACTAGCCTGGGCAACACAGTGAGACCTTATCTCAACAACCACAAAATCTAAAAATTAGCTGGGTGTGGTGGTGCACATCTGTGATCCTGGCTACTCCAGAGGCTGAGGTGGAAGGATCACTTGAGGCCAGGAGTTTGAGGCTGCAGTGAGTTATGATGGTACTGCTGCACTCCAGCCTGGGGGACAGAGTGAGACCCTGTCTGAAAGAAAGAAAGAAAGAGAGAGAGAGAGAGGAAGGAAGGAAGGAAGGAGAAAGAGAAAGAGAGAGAAAGAGAGAGAGAAAGAAAAAGAAAGAAAAAGAGAAAGAGAGAAAGAAAAGAAGGAAAGAAGCCGGGCACAGTGGCTCAGTCCTGTAATCCCAGCACCTTGGGAGGGCCAAGGTGGGAAGATCGCTTGAGTCCAGGGGTTTGAGACCAGCCTGGCCAACATAACAAGACCCCATCTCTACAAAAATAAAAATTTTAAACAGGGCCGGGGCATTTGAGCCGGGTCTCAACAGTAGACAAGTAGAAAAGGCATGGAGAGGGCATGCCAGGTGGGAGGAGCTGTGTACAAAGGCCTGGAGATGGAAAAGCATGCTGGCCACCAGCTTCTGACAAGCAGTTTACTATGAACGGTATGGAAGGAAAGAGGGAAGGAGGGCAGAGTGGTCGGCACGAGCACCTCTTAGTGTCCTTAAATGACAAGCATGGGAACCTGGTCTCTTTCCTGAGGGCCCTAGAGAGCTATGGAAGGGTTTAGAGTAGGAGAGGGTCATGGTTAGGTTTGGGTTTTAGGATGATCCCCCTAGTTGCTTTGGAGAGGTGGAGCAGAGGGGGTACTGAGGCTGGGTGCCTGTGGGAGGCTGGGGCAGGAACGAAGAGGGAGACGATGGGCCTGGGCTGAACCATGGAAGGGAGGAGGGGTGGGTGCGGGGACACTCAGGAGCCAAGTGGACAGGCCATAGCCCTCACAGACTGGAGGGACGCGGCTAGGGAAGGTCCCACGGAGTGGCCAATTATCCCTCAGATGGGGACCTGGGAGAAAGAGCAAGTTTTAGTGGAGACGCTGAGGCTGCTTTAGAATATGGTGGGTGTGTGGGGCAAAAGGGACACCCAGGGGTGTATCAAGAGGTCATAGTGGGGGCAGGCCAGATGGCTCATGCCTGTAATCCTAGCACTTTGTGAGGCCAAGGCAGGTGGATCACCTGAGGTCAAGAGTTCAAGACCAGCCTGGCCAACATGGTGAAACCCCGTCTCTACTAAAAATACAAAAATTAGCTGGGTGTGGTGGCACACGCCTGTAGTCCCAGCTACTTGGGAGGCTGAGACAGAATTGCTTGAACCTGGGAGGTGGAGGCTGCAATGGGCCAAGATCGCACCACTGTACTCCAGCCTGGGCGAGACAAAGACTCTGTCTCAAAAAAAAAAAAAAAGAGGTCATAGGGGCTGGGCGTAGTGGCTCTCACCTATAAGCCTAGCAAATCCTAGCACTTTGGGAGGCTGAGGCAGGAGGATTGCCTGAGCCCAGGGGTTCAAGACCAGCCTGAGCAACATAAAATACAAAAAATACAAAAGTTAGCTGGGTGTGGTGGTGTGCACCTGTGGTCCCAGCTATGCAGGAGGCTGAAGTGGGAGGATCACTTGAGCCTGGGAGGTCAAGGCTGCAGTGAGCTGTGATTGCATCACTGTACTCCAGCTTGGGTGACAGAGCAAGACCCTGTCTCAAAAAAAAGAAAAAAAGAAAAAGAAAATACGTATATTGGATATACTATGTGCCAGGCACGATTCCAAGCCCCCGATACATTCTCTACATTTTACAGATGAGGGAGGAGGTCCAGAGATGTTAAATACTTGCCCAAGGTCGCACAGAAAGTGGAACACTGGGATTTGAACAAGGTTTTGGTTGGGCATCTTTTCCTATGGGAGCTCAGAAATATCTGTTGTCTAGCCCTTTCTCAGCCTCCCAACCTTCTCGGTTCCTTACCTATGTCACAGTTGACTTTGAGCTAAAGTCATCTTGGGGCAGCTAGGTGCCTATGTGAGCTGGCATTCATTTCTCACTGTTTTTCCTTCCAAATACCTCCAGGAAGAAAAGCAAGTCCTTTTCGGTCCAAGACATTAAAAAAGCCAGGCTCAGTGGCTCATGCCTGTAATCCCAACACTTGGGGAGGCTGAGGCAGGAGGATCGCTTGAGCCTGGGAGTTGGAGACCAGCCTGGTCATGTTAACATAGCAAGACCCCTCTACAGAAAATGTTAAAAATGAGCTGGGTGTGGTGGTGCACACCTGTAGTCCCAGTTACTCGGGAGGCTGAGGCAGGAGGATCACTTGAGCCTAGGAGGTTGAGGCTGCAATGAGCCATGATCACACCACTGGACTCCAGCCTGGGCTACAGAGCAAGACCCTGTCCTACGACAGAAAAAAGGGCCAGGCACAGTGGCTCACGCCTCTAATTCCAGTACTTTGGGAGGCCGAGGCGGGCGGATCACGAGGTCAGGAGATCAAGACCATCCTGGCTAACATGGTGAAACCTGTCTCTACTAAAAATACAAAAAATTAGCTAGGTGTGGTGGCACGTGCCTGTGATCCCAGCTACTCAGGAGGCTGAGGCAGGAGAATCACTTGAACCCGGGAGGCGGAGGTTGCAGTGAGCCAAGATCCCACCATTGCGCTCCAGCCTGGGAGACAGCGAGACTCCGTCTCAGAAAAAAAAAGTGTATGCTAAAAAATGCATCAGGTACTAAAGAGTGTACGGTGGAAAGTAAGTCTTTCTCCTACACTCAGACCATGGATGGATGTCGCAGGTCTTCCCAGGCACATTCAATGTATGTACCAGCCATATGCATGTGTGTCATTTATTTTTCACTCTACACAGAAAATTAATAAATTACACTTTGCCAAAGTGAGTCAGTCCTACCAACATCTGAATTCCCCTTGATCATATTTCTGTTTACAGAATTCATACCCACACCGAGCTTATTGTGTTCCCATGGTCCTTTGGGAGCCCACGGGGGCTTGTCACACCCATTTTACTTTTTTATTTTTATTTTTTTGAGACAGGATCTCACTCTGTCACCCAGGCCGGGGCACAGTGGTGCAATCTCGGCTCACTGCCACCTCTGCCTCCTGGCTTCAAGCGATTCTCCCACCTCAGCCCCCAAGTAGCTGGGATTACAGGTATACACCACCATGCCCGGCTAATCCTCCAGATTCATATAACCTATGGGCTACTTGACATCTCCACTTAGATGCATCTCACCCTTTAAATGCCCAAATTTCTGGTTCTGGACTTCTTTCCCACGCTTGGTCCTAATGCACTGTTCTCCAGCTCAGTAAAGGCCAATTCCATTTCTCTACTTGCTCAAGTCCCAAACCCAAGCATTCTTGGCTCTTTCTCTCACACCTAACATGGTGAGGTTGTTATGATTACAGACTCTAGAGGCAAAGTTCCTGGGTATAAATCTGAACTCTGTCACTCCCAAGCTAAGTGGCTTTGGGCAAATGATTTCACCTCCATGTGCCTCAGTTTGCTAGTCTGTACAATGGGATGGTAATAGCACCTACCTCATGGACTTGAGAAGTCAGCAACTTCATACCTGTAAAGCCCTTAGAGCTAGCAGTGTGTGGCACTCAATAAAATGTTGACTAATGGTGATTCTCACTTCTGTACTATGCTTTTTTGTACCAATTATAAATATTAATATTTTAATGTCACTTTTCTATTATTCTTGTTTCTGTACCTTGCTTTTGTCACCAACACAGTGTAATTCAGAGATAATTTCAGAGATATACAATAGGTCTTTTTTCTTTTTTTTCTTTTTTGAGACTAAGCCTCGCTCTTGTTGCCCAGGCTGGAGTGCAGTAGTGGCATGATCTCGGCTCACTGCAACCTCCACCTCCTGGGTTCAAGCAATTCTCCTGCCTCAGCTTCCCGAGTAGCTGGGATTACAGGCACCTGCCACTATGCCCGGCTTATTTTTGTGTTTTTAGTAGAGACAGGGTTTCACCATGTTGGCCAGGCTGGTCTCGAACTCCAGATCTCAAGTGATCCACCCGCCTCGGCCTCCCAAAGTGCTGGGATTACAGGTGTGAGCCACCACACCTGGCCACAATAGGTCTTATATTTTATGGTGTCTCCTCTAGGACACATGTCCCATAAATAATTTCAACATCCCCTGTTGGTGATATGTGGGTGTTTTCCAGTCTTTTGCTGGTACAACAATGCTACAGCAAACATCTTGCGGTTTAAGATCTAATGAAAGGATCGAGTGAGGCAGGAGTTCAAGACCACCCTGGGCAACATAGCAAGACCCTCCCTGTACAAAAAATTTAGAAATTAGCCGGGTGTGGTGGAACACCAGCTAGTCAGGAGGCTGCGGCAGGAGGATCACTTGAACCCAGGTGTTTGGGACTAGCTTGGACAACATGTGAGACCTCATCTGTACTGGGCATGGTGGCTCATGTCTGTAATTCCAGCACTTTGGGAGGCCAAGATGGGAAGATGGCTTGAGGCCAGGAGTTTTAGACCAGACTGGTCAAAATGGTGAGACCCCATTCTGTATTTATTTATTTTTTTTTAAAGATGAAAAAAGGTCAGGTGCAATGATGCACATCTGTAATCCCAGCACTTTGGGAGGCTGAAGCGGGTGGATCGCTTGAGGTCAGGAGTTCGAGACCAGCCTGGCCAACATGGTGAAACTTCGTCTCTACTAAAAATACAAAAATTAGTCAGGTATGGTGGCAGATGCCTGTAATCCCAGCTACTCCGGAGGCTGAGGCAGGAGAATTGCTCGAAAGGGGGAGGTGGAGGTTGCAGTGAGCTGTGATGGCACCATTGCACTCCAGCCTGGGCGACAGAGTGAGACTCTGTCTCAAAAAAAAAGAAAAGAAAAAAAAAAGAAGATGAAAAAGAAACCCCCATCTCTAAAAAAAATTAAAAATTAAACAAATTAACTGGATGTGATGACTCACATCTGTAGTTCCACCTACTTGGGAGGCTGAGATGGGAAGATCACTTGAGCCTGGGAGTTCGAGGCTGCAGTGAGCAATGATTGCGCCACTCCACTCCAGCCTGGGTGAGAGAGTGAGACCCTGTTTCTAAAAAAACAAAATAAAATAAAAAATTAAAGGGCTCTGGTACATGGCTACTGAGTTTCTTCCCCTAGAAGATATCACCGTTCCCTGGCCTGCGGGGGTGGGCTGGGGTGGGAAGGATAGACCGCCATCATCGGTTCATTTACATAAAACAACTATTATGTGCGGTGCCTGGCAGGGCTGGGGGACAACAGAGGCAGAGAAAGCCATACACCCTGCCCTCACGGAGCTTGTGATCCAGTGGAAAAGAAACACCCATTTCCAGCCATGAGTGGCCTAGAGGGGCCAAGAGGTAGGATGAGGGCTGATCATGTGTATCAGGGAGAAGAGCTAAAGGGAGGAAAGTGGTGGACCCTGTTAAAAAGCATGGAATGGTATTCCAGAGGGCATTACTGAGCCTGCACAGGTCTGGAGCGTGCATGGGTCACACCTGATCAAGGATATTCAAGTCGCTCCATGTGACCAGACTGTGGACCACAGAGGTCTAACGGGGAGAGGGCAGATGAGCCAGATAGAATGACAGGGAGGAGAGTATGAGGGGCTCTGGAAGTTTTTCTGAGGGCCTAGAGGGTCATGGAAGGTTCTAGAGCACTGGTTCTCAAGGTGTGGTCTCTAGTGTCAGCATCACCTAGGAACTTGCCAGAAATACAAATTATCAGGCCCCACTCCAGATCTACTGAATCAAAAATTCTGGAAGTAGCCAGGTAGTTACTCAGGAGGCTAAGGTGGGAGGATCACGAGGCCTGAAATTCAAGGCTAACCTGAGATAGGGTATTGTTGTTTGCCCAGCTGAAGTGCAGTGGTGTGATCACAGCTCACTGCATTTCCATGTATTTCAGAGCTCACTGCAGCCTCAAAGTCCTGGGCTCAAGTGATCTTCCTGCCTCAACCTCCCAGGTAGCTGGGATCACAGGGATGGGCCACCATACTGGGCTAATTTAAAAAAAATTTTTAAGGCCGGGCGCGGTGGCTCACGCTTGTAATCCCAGCACTTTGGGAGGCCGAGGCGGGCGGATCACGAGGTCAGGAGATCGAGACCACGGTGAAACCCCGTCTCTACTAAAAATACAAAAAATTAGCCGGGCGTGGTGGCGGGCGCCTGTAGTCCCAGCTACTCGGAGAGGCTGAGGCAGGAGAATGGCGTGAACCCGGGAGGCGGAGCTTGCAGTGAGCCGAGATTGCGCCACTGCACTCCAGCCTGGGTGACAGAGCGAGACTCCGTCTCAAAAAAAAAAAAAAAAAAAAAAAAAAATTTTTAGCAACAGGGTCTTATCCATATTGCCCAGGCTGGTCTCAAGTGATCCTCCTACCTCAGCCTCCCAAAGTACTGGGATTACAGGTGTGCACCACCACATCTGGCTTAATTTTTTTTTTTTTTTTTGAGACAGGGTCTCATTCTGTCGCCCAGGCTGGAGTGCAGTGGAGGGATCTCGGCTCACTGCAACCTCTGCCTCCTGGGTTCAAGCAACTCCTGCCTCAGCCTCCCGAGTAGCTGGGATTACAGGTGCCCGCCACCATGCCCGGCTAATTTTTGTATTTTTTGGTAGACACAAGGTTTTATCATGTTGGCCAGGCTGGTATCGAACTGCAAAGCTCAAGTGATCCGCCTGCCTCAGCTTTCCAAAGTGCTGGGATTACAGACATGAGCCACTATGCCCAGCCAGAGACTCCACCTTTCAAACAAAAACTCAGGATGTGGTGCCCACCAACCTGGCTTACCCAGCCTTTTAGGTGAGTCTAATGCATGCTCAAATTTGAAAGCCACTGGGTTATGTAGGGAAAAGAAAGACATAAGAGACTCCATTTTGAAAAAGACCTGTACTTTAAACAATTGCTTTGCTGGGGCAATAGCTTTGCCCCAGCCACTTTGCCCCAGCCACTTTGACCCAACCTGGAGCTCACAAAAACATGTGTTGTATGAAACCAAGGTTTAAGGGATCTAGGGCTGTGCAGGACGTGCCTTGTTAACAATATGTTTACAAGTAGGATACTTGGTAAAAGTCATCGCTATTCTCTAGTCTCACTAAACCAGGGCACAATGCACCGCGGAAAGCCGCAGGGACCTCTGCCCTGGAAAGCGGGATATTGTCCAAGGTTTCTCCCCATGTGATAGTCTGAAATATGGCCTCGTGGGATGAGAAAGACCTGACCGTCCCCCAGCCCGACACCCGTAAACAGTCTGTGCTGAGGTGGATTAGTAAAAGAGGAAAGCCTCTTGCAGTTGAGATAGAGGAAGGCCACCGTCTCCTGCCTGCCCCTGGGAACTAAATGTCTTGGTATAAAACCCAATTGTACATTTGTTCAATTCTGAGATGAGAGAAAAACCGCCCTGTGGTGGGAGGCGAGACATGTTTGCAGCAATGCTGCCTTGTTATTCTTTACTCCGCTGAGATGTTTGGGTGGAGGGAAACACAAATCTGGCCTACGTGCACATCCAGGCATAGTACCTTCCCTTGAACTTAATTATGACATAGATTCTTTTGCTCACGTTTTTTGCTGACATTCTCCTTATTATCACTCTGCTCTCCTACTACATTCCTTTTTGCTGAAATAATGAAAATAATAATCAATAAAAACTGAGGGAATTCAGAGGCCGGTGCCGGTGCAGGTCCTTGGTATTCTGAGCGCCGGTCCCCTGGGCCCACTATTGTTTCTCTATACTTTGTGTCTTATTTCTTTTCTCAGTCTCTCGTCCCACCCGACTAGAAATACCCACAGGTGTGGAGGGGCAGGCCACCCCTTCAGGGTTAAACGTCTGGTCTGACGTTTTTGATGAATGAACTCCATTCATCAAAAAGTCATAGCCTGAATCCTTACCTGTAAGGCATCAGAATGCAAATGAAAATTAACTTAATGAATATTTTACTTGAGCCGGGCACACTTCCCACAACAGTGTGGGATGGCTGTCCTTGTCCTGTTTTGTAAAGGACAGTGCTAAGCAGCCGATTCATTTTCACAAGGTATCTAGGAAACCACACTTTTTTAAGGAGTAGAATTTTGGGGTAGGGCCGGGCGCGGTGGCTCACGCCTGTAATCCCAGCATTTTGGGAGGCCAAGGCGGGTGGATCGCCTGAGGTCAGGAGTCGAGACCAGCCTGACCAACAAGGCGAAAACCCGTTTCTACTAAAAATGCAAAAAATAAATTAGCCAGGCGTGGTGGCGGGAGCCTATAATCCCAGCTACTCGGGAGGCTGAGGCAAGAGAATCCTTTGAATCCGGGGCGGGGGCGCGGAGGTTGCAGTGAGCCGAAATCGCGCCACTTCACACTTCACTCCAGCCTGGGAGAAAGAGCGAAACTCCGTCTCAAAAAAAAAAAAAAAAAAAAAAAAAAAAGTTTTGGGTAGGAAGGACAAGTAGGGACGGTGCTTGCTGCCAGAACAACCAATAGAAACTCCTTGAAGGCCTTCCTGGCACAAACGTAGTCTCCAGCACCCTCTGCCGACCAGGCCCCGCGCTCTGAGTGCTGAGACAGCCCTCAGCCCTCGGTGCCTTAAGTGTTGCGCGTTACCTTGGAGACAGCGTGAGAGGAGGGCGTGCCTCTGTAAAGGCGGAAGTCGGCTGTGGAAGTGTGGGCGGCCATTTTGGGACCGGGCAAGAGGGGCGGGACTGTTGCGGCCAAGTGACAGTTGACCGGTTTTAACCAAGTGACTGGTATCACGGGGCCGGGGAGAAAGCTGTGCCATCCGGGGCGGGGGGATGCCGGGGACGGGGAGGAACTAGGAAGGGGAGGGGAGGGGGAAGGCGAGAAGGGGAGAGGCAGGGGAAAGAGGGGAGAGTCGTGGGAGCTGGCAGAGGAGGGAAAGGGGGAGCCGAACGTGAAGGGCGAAGGGCGGGGCGGGGTAGGAGAGTCAGGGTATAGAGCAGGCAGGTGTTAATGGCATGGGAAGGAAAAGTAAGAAGTGGGGCAAGAAGGTGTCGCGGTACGAGGGGAAGGTGAGACTGAAGAAGGTGCCGGCTAAGAAGCTGGTGCTGGCGTGAAAGGAGAAGGTATAGGGAGAGGAAACAACGAAGGGCGAGGAAAGATCCCAAGGCGAAGAGACAGTCTCCATCAGGAACGGGGAGGGCGAGGTGGAGGGGCGTTGCCGGAGGGCGGGACGGAGCGAGGGGCCGGCGCGGGAAGAACCAATCGCCGAGAACCCGGGGAAGGGACGGGTCCATAAAGACCAGGTGAAGGAGCAGGGGCGGGGCCAGGAGCGGAAGCAGAGTGAGGAGCAAGCCCCGGGCAAGAAACAGGGGCCCTGCTGGGAGCAAGAGCAGGGGCGGGGCCGGGAACAGGGGCAGGGGAGGGGCCGGGAGAGGGGCGAGACGAGGTACAGTACCCAGGCCCTGGGCAGACCCGAGCGAGGAGAGAGGGGCGAGACGAGGTACAGTACCCAGGCCCTGGGCAGACCCGAGCGAGGAGAGAGGGGCGAGACGAGGTACAGTACCCAGGCCCTGGGCAGACCCGAGCGAGGAGAAAGGGGCGATACCAAGAGAAGTGCGAGGGTGGGGCAAGAGGTTGGGGCAGAGCCGGATGGAAGTACACGGGTGCGATCGCAGGCAGGAGCAGGACGGGGAAACACAAGAGGGGGACTGTCAAAGCGAGAAATAGAAACCAAGACCAGGTGAAGAGCAGGAGTGAAATACAGAGTGGGGGCGGAATAAGGAGCAAGGTGGGGATAAAGTTAAAGGAAGAGACGTGGAGGCGGGGCGGAACGAGGCGCAGGAGCAGGGGTGTGGCCAGAGACATTAGTAGGGCTGGGGCCCGGAGCAATAGCAAAGGTGCGATCCCCACGAGGGTCAGGGGCAGGGCCAGGAGCAAGAGCAGCGGCGGGACCAGGAGCAAGTGCAGAGGCGGAGCCAGGAACAAGAGCAGAGGCGGGGCTAGAAGTCCGTGCGGGGGCAGGGCCAGGAGCAAGAGCAGGGGCGGGACCAAGAGCAAGTGCAGGGGCGGGGCCAGGAGCAAGAGCCGGGGCGGGGCCAGGAGCAAGAGCCGGGTCGTGGCTGGCAAGGGCTGTGAGAGGCGCAGAAGCGAGGTAGAATCTTAGAAGTGGGCTCCAGAGAGCTGTCCTGCGCGTGGGTGTTGACGCCTGCGTTCTCCAGGTTCTAGCCACGTTATGTGCGGCCCAGCCATGTTCCCTGCCGGTCCTCCGTGGCCCAGAGTCCGAGTCCTGCAGGTGCTGTGGGCCCTGCTGGCAGTGCTCCTGACGTCGTGGAAGCTGTGGGCGATCAAGGATTTCCAGGAATGCACCTGGCAGGTTGTCCTGAACGAGTTTAAGAGGGTAGGCGAGAGTGGTGTGAGCGACAGCTTCTTTGAGCAAGAGCCCGTGGACACAGTGAGCAGCTTGTTTCACATGCTGGTGGACTCACCCGTCGACCCGAGCCAGGTGAGGGGACCAGGGTCAAGTGAACCAAAGGGATTTTGAACCCGCACTCCACTCATTTCTGGACATGTGGCCTAACCTCTCTTTGCAGAAATACCTGGGCTTCCCTTACTACCTGAAGATCAACTACTCCTGCGAGGAAAAGGTCAGTGGGTGCAGCACGGATAGGCTCATTCTATGAGCCTTGGTTTTCCCATCTCTAACATTTTTATTTATTTATTTATTTTATTTTTTTGAGACGGAGTCTTCCTCTATTGCCCAGACTGGAGTGCAGTGGCGCGATCTCGGCTCACTGCAACCTCCGCCTCCCGTGTTCAAGCGATTCTCCTGCCTCGGCCTCCCAAGTAGCTGGCACTACAGGCGTGTGCCACCACGCCCGGCTAATTTTTGTGTTTGGTGGAGACAGGGTTTCACCACGTTGCCCAGGCTGGTCTCAAACTCCTGACCTCATGTGATCCACCTGCCTCAGCCTCCCAAAGTGCTGGGATTACAGGTGTGAGCCACCGTGCCTGGCCCCCATCTCAATATTTTAATAGTGGTAGCACCATCCAACCCTCGTGGCTTTAAGGATTCAAGAAGGCTGTCTGTGTACAGTTCCCAGTAACCCACCAATCACCTAGTAGGTGCTCAAGTAAGCTTTTTTGTTCCATGTTTTTTCTTTGTTGTTGTTGTTTTTTTGAGACGGAGTCTGGCTCCGTCGCCCAGGCTGGAGTGCAGTGGCGCGATCTCCGCTCACTGCAAGCTCCGCCTCCTGGGTTCACACCATTCTCCTGCCTTAGCCTCCCAAGTAGCTGGGACTACAGGCGCCTGCCACCATGCCCGGCTGATTTTTTGTATTTTTAGTAGAGATGGTGTTTCACCGGGTTATCCAGGATGGTCTCGATCTCCTGACCTCGTGATCCGCCTGCCTCAGCCTCCTAAAGTGCTGGGATTACAGGCGTGAGCCACCTCGCCCGGCCTTGTTCCAGGTTTTTAAAGCTATGAGTAGGAGTTTACCATATATATAATTCACACACCATAAAATTCACCATTGTTATTTTTGTTATTTTTCTGAGGCAGGGTCTCACTCTGTTACCCAGGCTGGAGTGCAATGGTGAAATCACAGCTCATTGCAGCCTTGACCTCCTGGGCTCAAGTGAACCTTCTGCATCAGCCTCTTGAATAGCTGGGACTAGTTGTACGCCACCACACCAGCACGGGAGGATCACTTGCATCCAGAAGTTCAAGACTAGCCTAGGTGAATTTGGCTGGGCATGGTGGCTCACACCTGTAGAAATGCTAAAGCAGGATCGTCATAATGAGCCTAGGAGGGTGAGGCTGCAGGGAACTGTGATCATGCCACTACACTCTGGCCTGGGTGACAGAGTGAGACCCTGTCTTTATTTTCGTTAATTAATTAATTTATTTATTTTTGAGATGCAGTCTCACTCTGTTGTTGGGGTGATCAGACCCAGCACCAGGTCAGGGCGCGGGATGAGGGGGTGGGCAATGAAGTCCGGTGGAGTCAAAGGATTGAGAAAAAGACAGTTTGAGAGAGAGAAGTAAAGTGGGACCAGGGGGCCATTGCTAGTGTATGGAGGCTGCTAAGGCCCCGAGCTCTGGGAGCCCACCCTATTTATTGGTAATCCAACAAAGAAACAGGTGGTGAGAATGTGGAGGTCAAAAGGATGCGATGCATTAAGCACATGATTTAAAGCTGTGATGGTTTAGCATTTGCTCTGCTACTTGAGATAATGGAGAGCAGGTTCTTTTAACTCAAGATACAATCAATCCTGGGAGCGCAAGGAGCCAGCAAGTCTAGACACATTCCAGAGCCACGGGCCCTGGATTCTATCCAAGCCACGAGGGATTTTATGCCCTGAGCTTAGATTATGGTGCATCAGGGTAGCCTGACCGCCCTTTAGCACAGAGCTTGGTGTTCCAAAGGCCACAAGGGGTTTTAGACCCTGGACCCCGGACATGTTCCAAGACTCTTTTACATTATGTCAGACATGCAAGCCGTGCTTCCGCTTCTCCTAACACTCTGTCGCCCAGGCTGGAGTGCATTGGCGCGATCTCGGCACACTGCAGTCTCTGCCTCCTGGGTCCTAAGTGATTCTCCTGCCTCAGCCTCCTGAGTAGCAGGAATTAAAGTTTTTAATTTTGGTGAAGCCCAGTTTATAAATTTTTTCTTTTTTTTTGCTTGTGTTTTTTGTGTCATTTACAAAGGCCTTGCCTAACTAAAGATCATGAAGACTTACTCATATTTTCTTCTAAGAGATTTTTAGTTTTAGTTCTTACATTTAGGTCTTTCATCCATTTTGAGTTAATTTCTGTATATGGTGTGAGGTCCAAGCTTTTACATGTGCATATCCAGTTGTCTCAGTACCATTTGGTGAGATTATTCTTTTTTTTTTTTTTTGAGACAGAATCTCGTTCTGCCATCCAGGCTGGAGTGCAGTGGCGTGATCTCAGCTCACTACAGCCTGCACATTCTGAGTTCAAGCGATTCTCCTGCCTCAGATGCCCAAGTAGCTGGGACTACAGATGTGCACCACCACGCCCAGCTAATTTTTGTATTTTTAATAGAGACAGGGTTTCACCACGTTGGCCAGGCTGGTCTCAAACTGCTGATCTCAAGTGATCCACTGGCCTCGGCCTCCCAAAGTACTGGGATTACAGGCGTGAGCCACCGTGCCCGGCCTACACCTCAATTACTGTAGCTTTGTAGTAAGTTTTCAAATGGGGAAGTTTGAGTCCTCCAACTTTGTTCCTCTTTTTCTGGATTGTTTTGGCTATAGTTAATTGGTTGGGCTCTGAAGCCAAGCACATAATAGCTGTGTGTTCTCAGGCAAGTTACTTAACCTGTCTGTGCCAAAGTTTTCTCATCGTTAACAAGGGTATGGTAACAATCATATAGTGATTAAATATGTGTAAAGTATGCACAGTACCTGGCTCATAGAAAAGGCTCCATGTGGGAATAATACCTTTTCCTATTCACTCAACACCCACTGTGAATTAGGCCCCCCTTTTACTGAAGGTGATACAATGGTGAATAAAATGGTCAGGTTTTCTTGTGGATTCAGTTGTCTGGGGAGGCAGATAATCAGCAAGTAAATGCATTAAAAATGAAATAATAGGCCGGGCGCGGTGGCTCACGCCTGTAATCCCAGCACTTTGGGAGGCCGAGGCGGGCGGATCACAAGGTCAGGAGATCAAGACCATCCTGGCTAACACAGTGAAACCCCATCTCTACTAAAAATACAAAAAATTACCTGGGCGTGGTGGCAGGCACCTGTAGTCCTGGCTACTCGGGAGGCTGAGGGAGGAGAATGGCGTGAACCCAGGAGGCGGAGCTTGCAGTGAGCTGAGATCGTGCCACTGCACTCCAGCCTGGGCGACAGAGCAAGACTCCTTGTTAAAAAAAAAAAAGAAATAAATAAATAAATAATAATTTTGTTTTTGTTTTATTTTTTTTGAGATGGAATTTTGCTCTTGTTGTCCAGGCTGGAGTGCAATGGCGCGATCTCGGCTCACCGCAACCTCTGCCTCCTGGGTTCAAGCGATTCTTCTGCCTCAGCCTCCCAAGTAGCTGGGATTACAGGCATGTACCACCCTGCCCGGCTAATTTTGTATTTTTAGTAGAGACGGGGTTTCTCCATGTTGGTCAGGCTGGTCTTGAACTCCCGACCTCAGGTGATCCACCTGCCTCAGCCTCCCAAAGTGCTGGGATTATAGGTGTGAGCCACCGCGCCCGGCCAATAATTTTTTTGTTTTAGAGACAGGGTCTTTCGCTGTCACCCAGGCTGAAGTGCAGTGGCTTGATCATAGCTCATTGCAGCCTCGACCTCCTGGGCCCAAGTGATCCTCCTGCCTCAGCCTCCCAAGTAGCAGGGACTACAGGCTCGGGCCATCACACCAGTGGACTTTCAATTAGACAGGGTCTCAGTATGTTGCCTAAGGCTGGCATGAAAGAATTTCTGAGAGTAGTATTAATAAATGCAAAGAATAAAATGAGGTAATATGTTAGAAAGGAGGGGCACTGTTTTAGTGGGGGTGGTTGGAGAAGGTCACTCTGGAGAGGCCTGAGCAGAGACTCAAATGATAAAAAGTGGGGACTATTAGGAGAGCCAGGCAAAGCTTTCCAGGCTGAGGGAAGAGCCAGCACGATGGCCCAGAGGTAGGAAAGAGGTCAGCATGTGTGAGAAACTATGAAGAGGCCTTCGTGGCTGGAGCAGAGTGAGTGAGAGGGAGTGGAGGAGGAGAGGTCAGGGAGGTGAGGGGGGAAGGTTTTTTGGGCTTGATGGGCCATGGTGAGGACTTGGCTTTTACTCTGAGACAGAGCCTGAGAGGGCCCTATGCAGAGGAGGGATGCGATCTGATTCCAGGCTTCACTGGCTCCCTCCTGTTGTTGGGGGAGCAGGGCAGGAGCAGTGAGACAAGGAGGAGGCTGCTGCATTGCCCAGGCAGGAGATGACTGGGACAGGACCAGGGTGTTAGTGGCTACTGTCATCCTCACAGGAAGGAGGTCCCTGCCCCACTAGTACCTCCTCCTCTGCAATGGGAACTCAGGCAGGGCCAGGGACAGGTGTAGTTGACAGGATTGAAAGGAGCCTGGCGCTGGGTGTGGTGGCTCATACCTATAATCCCAGCACTTTGGGAGGCCGGGGAGAGATTGCTTGAGCCCAAGAATTCAAGACCAGCCTGGACAACATAGGGAGACCCTATCTCTACAAAAAAAAATTTAAAAATTGGGCTGGGCTTGGTGGCTTATGCCTGTAATCCCAGCACTTTGGGAGGCCAGGGTGAGCGGATCACGTGAGGTCAGGAGTTCCAGACCAGCCTGCCCAACATGGTGAAACCCCATGTCTACTAAAAATGCAAAAATTAGCCGGGCGTAGTGGTGCATGCCTATAATCCCAGCTACTCGGGAGGCTGAGGCAGGAGAATCGCCTGAACCTGGGAGGCGAAGGGTGCAATGAACTGGGATGGCGCCCTTGTACTCCAGTCTGGGCAACAAATGCGAAACTCCACCTCGGGAAAAAAATAAAAATAACAAAATTAGCCAGGCATGGTAGCGGTACCTGTAGTCCCAGCTATTTCGGAGGCTGAGGCAAGAGGATTGCTGAAGTCTGGGAGAGGTGGAGGTCACAGTGAGCTGTGATGGCACCACTGCACTCCAGGCTGGGCAACAGAACAAGACCTTATCTTAAAAAAAAAAAAAAAAAAAAAAAAAAAGAAAGGCCAGATTCAGTGGCTTACACCTGTAATCCTAGCACTTTAGGAGGCTAAGGCTGGAGGACTGCTTGAGGCCAAGAGTTCAAGACCAACCTGGCCAACATAGCAAGACCCTGTCCCATGTAAAAAATAAATAAATAAATAAATTACAGAAATAGCCAGCCTGGGCAACAGAGTAGACTCTGTCTCTACAAAAATTAAACAATTTTCAAAGAAAGAAAGGCATGGTGGCTTAGGCCTGTGATCCCAGCAGTTTGGGAGGCCGAAGCGGGCAGATCAGTTGAGGTCAGGAGTTTGAGACCAGCCTGGACAACATGGTGAAACCTTGTCTTTACTAAAAATACAAAAATTAGCTGGGCATGGTGGTGCACGCGTGTAGTCCCAGCTACTCAGGAGGCTGAGGCAGGAAAATCACTTGAACCCAGGAGACAGAGGCTGCAGTGAGCCGAGATCATGCCACTGCACTGTAGCCTGGGCAACAGAGTGAGACTCCTTCTTAAAAAAAAAAGGGAAAAGAAAGGAGCCTGGCAAAGAAAGGCAGCCCTCTCGATGAAGGGCTGTGCACAGGTGGCTGGATCTGGTAAATCCCTTGCCCTGGTCCCACAGCAACCAGGGCCTCCCCTTGGTGGCCTGAGTGCCGCCTTCTCTCGGGAATGCCTCTTGGCCTTCACTGGTGCTGGTCCACATGCCTGAAACATCCTTCTCCTCTTCTCCCATTTCCACTCTAAGCGCTCCCCACCCTTTTCTATCCAGCCAGGATCCCACATCCCTGGGAGGTTGTCCAGGCATGCCCTGTCACCCTCGTCCTCAGTCCCTTCCTGTGTAACCGCCCCATCCTACCCTCACCCCAAGCTCCAGGCCCAGAACCTGGCTGTCCTCTGACTTGCATAGGTGGCAGAAAGTCTGCTGCAGAGAGGGTGGAAGCCCACCTCAAGAGTGAGACTGGGGGCTGGATGAGATGGCTCACGCCTTTAATGCCAGCACTTGGGAGGCCAAGGTGGGAGGCTCACTTGAGACCAGGAGTTCAAGGACAGCCTGGGCAATGTAGTGAGACCTCATCTCTCTAATTTTTTTTTTTTTTTTTTTAAGCCTGGAACTGGGAATCCCTGGAGTGGAAAGCAGCACCCTGGGTGCCACATCCCTCCCACCTTCCCAGCATCCTTCCCACCTGCACAGTTTTGTTCATCCCATGCGGCCCTTCCCTGTGTATTCCCTACATGCACATTCTGTCTGCAGACACTGGCTCTGGAGTCATCTCCTCCAGGAAGGCCTCTGACTCCCTCCACAGCCCCTTGCCCCTCTGCCGCCTCCTAGGCTGGCCCATCCCCCATCCAAGCCCCAAACCTAGACCATGTCCTCTGACCATCACATGGTGGACAGTGTGCTGCCCCTGGACAGTCCAGGAGACAGACTGTTAGAGGCGGGCTCAAGGCAGGGGGCACCCAGAGGCTACCATAAGGACACACTTGTGGGGCCATCTCACCCTCAGCCCTCTGAGGACCTGGTGCGCATGGGCCACCTGACGGGGCTAAAGCCCCTGGTGCTGGTCACCTTCCAGTCCCCAGTCAACTTCTACCGCTGGAAGATGGAGCAGCTGCAGATCCAGATGGAGGCTGCCCCCTTCCGCAGCAAAGGTGGGCCTGGGTGAGGCGGGAGGGGTCACAGCCTGGCAGGGGTGTGGGGTTTGCTGGGGGCCTCTGCGGGGCCATGATCTGAGGAGGGTATGTGAAGGGCAGGAGCTCAGCACATTCCATGGCCTAGAGGGGCCACACAAAAGCCCCAGTGGGACCCATGGCGTGGAGGCAGGTATGGGGAGTTGTGGGGAGATCCCAGTGTGGTCTGGGGCCTGGAACCAGCCATTGGGAGGCCCCAGCAGTTTCAGTGCCCAGGGCCTCCCTGCAGAGCCGTGCGTGGCAGAGGAAGTGTGTAGCATGAGCTGGTACACGCCCATGCCCATCAAGAATGGCAGTGTGGTCATGCGTGTGGACGTCAGCAGCAATGGCCTGGGGACCTTCATTCCAGATAAAAGGTACCCTTTCCCAAGACGGGGGCCGGGGTGGACTCCGGGGGAATTCCTCACCCCAGGGTTCCCAGAGGAGCCAGTGGGAGATCCAAGGGAGAGAATGGGGAGAGGAGAGGCAGCTACAAGCTGTGGAACCCCTGACACTGGGACCTCACCTGCGCATGTCCTGCACCTGCTGCTAGGTTCCAGGTGAATATCAATGGCTTCCTGAAGAGAGACCAGGACAATAACATCCAATTCACTGTGGGAGATGAGGTGAGGGAATCTGGGCAGGGGAAAAAGACAATGGTCTGGGCCTTAGGCTGATGCCCTGGTTACTTCCCAGACAAGCAGCAGATCCCATTTAGGGAGCACCAACTTCATGCCAGGCCCCACGTGAAGATCCCATTAATCTCCCCAGTGACCCGTCAAGGGGACGTACTCTCACATACTCCATTATAAAGAGGAGAAAACTGAGGTCCCAAAGGGATGGAACCATTTTCCCATAGTCCCTCAGCATGGAAGGAGTCTTGAAGTTATCTGTCTGACTCCTATACATACCTGTACATATATATATGTACACACCCGTACATATATATGTGTACACACCCGTACATATATGTGTACACACCCGTACATATATATGTGTACACACCCGTACATATATATGTGTACACACCCGTACATATATGTGTGCATACCCGTACATATATATATGTGCATACCCGTACATATATATATAGGTGCATACCCGTACATATATATATAGGTGCATACCCGTACACATATATATAGGTGCATACCCGTACACATATATATAGGTGCATACCCGTACATATATATATAGGTGCATACCCGTACATATATATATAGGTGCATACCTGTACATATATATATATAGGTGCATACCTGTACATACATACACACACACACACACACACATACACACACACACATATATATATTTTTTTGAGACAGGGCCTCACTCTGTCATCCAGGCTGGAGTGCAGTGGTGCAATCATGGCTCACTGCAGACTTGACCTTCTGGGCTCAAGCAATACTCCCACCTCAGCCTCCCTAGTAGCTGGGACCACAGGCATGTACCACCATATCCAGCTAATTTTTAAATTAATTATCATTATTATTATTATTATTATTATTGTTATTATTTTTGAGACAGAGTCTCGCTGTGTCACCCAGGCTAGAGTGCAGTATGATCTTGCCTCATTGTAACCTCCGCCTCCCGGGTTCAAGCAATTCTCCTGCCTCAGCCTCCCAAGTAGCTGGGATTACAGGTGCCCATCACCACGCCCAGCTAATAATTTTTTTATTTTTTGTAGAGACAAGGCCTCACTCTGTCACCCAGGCTGGAGTGCAGGGGAATGACCTTGTCAGGCTCAGGTGATACTCTCAATTCAGTTTTTGTATTTTTAGTAGAGGCAGGGTTTTACCATGTTGCCAGGGTGGTCTCAAACTCCGGGGCTCAAGTGAACCGCCTACCTTGGTCTCCCAAAGTGCCAGGATTACAGGCGTGAGCCACTGTGCCCAGCCCATGCCCATATTCAATTTTTTTTTTTTTTTGAGACCGAGTTTCACTCTTGTTGCCCAGGCTGGAGTGCAGTGGTGTGATCTCGGCTCACTGCAACCTCTGCCTCCTGGATTCAAACAATTCTCCTACCTCAGCCTCCTGAGTAGCTGGGATTATAGGCATGTGCCACCACACCCAGCTAATTTTTTTTTTCGTATTTTTATTAGAGATGGGGTTTCTCCATGTTGGCAGGCTGGTCTTGAACTCCCAACCTCAGGTGATCCACCTGCCTCAGCCTCCCAAAGTGCTGGGATTACAGGCATGAGCCACCACGCCTGGCCTCATACCCATATTCTTAATCCCGATGCGTTCACCCATTCATTCATGCAGTCACTCAGCAGGCACTTACTGAGCACGTGTTGTTGCATCATGGGGACACAGCAGTGAACACACAGACCCAAATCTCTGCCCTCCTGGAGTTGACACTCTAGTGGGGTAGACAGATGGCAAACCAGCAAACTGTGAAAATCAAGTGAATTCCGTAGTAGGGTAAAGGGTGGTAAGTGCTCTGGAGAGAAACGGAACAGGGCAACGGGAGTTGGGTCTGTGCAGAAGGAGAGTGCAATATTTAATAGGATGGTCAAGAAAGGCCTCATTGAGAAGGTTAAGCTTCCAAGGAGAGAATCGCATGGATACTAAGGGAAGAGCAGTTCATCAGGATAAACAGCATTTCATCAGGAGAAACAGAGGCCCTGAGGTGGGCGTGTTCCTGGGAGGTCTGAGAAGCAGAGAAGAGGCCGTGTGGCTGGGAGAGAGGGAGCGAGGGGGAGAATGGTAAGGATTGAAGTCAAGGAAGTGAGAAGGACAAATCGCGTGGGGCCTTGTAGGTCCAGGTCAGGCCTTGGACCTAAATGAGATGGAGCCTCAGGAGAGTGGCGGGAGTGTTGGCGTCCCTCCTGTCTCTCCTTGGCAGCTCTTCGACCTGATGCCCCGGTACTTTGTGGGTGTCTCATCAAGGCCCTTGTGGCACACTGTGGACCAGTCACCTGTGCTCATCCTGGGAGGCATTCCCAATGAGAAGTACATCCTGATGACCGACACCAGCTTCAAGGACTTCTCTCTCGTGGAGGTGAACGGTGTGGGGCAGATGGTGGGTGGGGCGTCTTGGAGGGAGCTGGGCCTCAGCCCCTGAAATAGGGTGGGGGCCTGGGGCTCTAGAAGAAGTCCCCAAAGACACATCAGTCCCCATGAGAGGCAGATAGCATGAAGAAAAAACACAAGATTCTACAGCCAGAGGGCCTAGGTTCAAACCCTGGTTCTGCCACCTCCTGGCTGCCTGACCCTGGACCTGGCAGTTCAATGACCTGGTCTTCAGATTCCCATTTGTAACATGGGAGTAATATTTATATTTACTTCATAGGATTGTTGTGAGGATGATATAAGTTAATAGTTTCTGGCCAGGTGCAGAGGCTCATGCCTATAATCCCAGCACTTTGGGAGGCTGAGGTAGGAGAATCGCTTGAGAGCAGAAGTTCGAGACCAGCCTGGACAACATAGTGAGACTCCATCTCTACCAAAAATACAAAACTTAGCCAGGGGTGGTGGCATGAGTCTGTAGTCTCAGCTGCTCAGAAGGCTGAAGCGGGAGGATTGCTTGAGCCTGGGACTTCGAGGCTGCAGTGAGCTATGATCACACCGCTGCACTCTAGCCTGGGAGAGAGATCGAGACCCTGTCTCAAAAAAAAAAAAAAAAAAAACAAAAAAAGAGGCGTGATAGCGGGCACCTGTAATCCCAGCTACTCAGGAGGCTGAGGCAGGAGAATGGTGTGAAGCCGTGAGGCAGAGCTTGCAGTGAGCTGAGATCGTGCCACTGCACTCTAGCCTGGGCAACAGAGCCAGACTCCATCTCAAAAAAAAAAAAAAAGTTAATAGCTTCCATAATCAATGATATATATGTGCCATTACCTTCTACACTCTGGAAAATTCTGCATTGCAATATACATCTCTGCCCAAGGGTTTCTTATTAGGCATTGAGAGCCTATATTATCCCAGAGTAGGGAGGGAGTGTCTGAAGTAAGGATCTTTTGGCTTCAGCGACAGAACTATGTTGGAATTAGTGCAGCTACAGGAGAACGCCAAGCCAGGTTGGTTTACCCAGAGAACTGGCTTTAAGAAGTGCACCCACAGCCGGGTGCAGTGGCTCACACCTGTAATCCCAGCACTTTGGGAGGCCGAGGCGGGTGGATCACCTGAGGTCAGGAGTTCAGACCAGCCTAGGCAACATGGTGAAACCCCGTCTCTACTAAAAGTACAAAAATTAGCCAGGCATGGTGGCAGGCACCTGTAATCCCAGCTACTCAGGAGGCTGAGGCTGGAGAATCGCTTGAATCTGGGAGGCGGAAGTTGCAGTGAGCCAAGATCATACCACTGTATCCAGCCTGGGCGATAGAGCAAGACTCTGTCTCAAAAAAAAAAAAAAAAAAAAAAGATTGCCTTAACCTCCTCCCATCAAGGTCAAAAGTCCTACTCACAATTTCTGAGGATCCCACGTGGATTAGTATTCTCCTGACCCCCTCTGGTTCTGAATTCCTGCTTATGTGGAATTTGTTCAGTTTGTGGACCATATTCCTGTCCTGTGTCAGCTTTCTCTGTTCTGAGCCAAGTCTATTCAGACATTGTTTAATTTACACACACTTTAAAAAAAAAAAAAGGGACAGGGTTTTGCTCTGTCACCGAGGCTGGAGTGCACTGGTGTGATCATAGCTCACTGCAGCCTCCAACTCCTGGACTTAAACGAGCCTCCTGCCTCAGCCTACCAAGTAGGTGGTATTACAGGCATGCGCCACCTTACCTGGCTAATTTTTAAAAATTGTTTGTAGAGACACGGTCTCACTATGTTGCCCAGGCTGGTCTCAAACTCCTGCCCTTAAGCAATTCTCCCATCTAGGCCCCCCAAAGTGCTGGGATCACCGTGCCTGGCCAATTTCCACAGACTTTTTTTTTTTTTTTTTTCGAGATGGAATTTCACTCTTGTTGCCCAGGCTGGAGTGCAATGGTGTGATCTCAGCTCACTGCAACCTCCACCCCCTGGGTTCAAGTGATTCTCCTGCCTCAGCCTCCCAAGTAGCTAGGATTATAGGCACGCACCACCACACCCAGCTAATTTTGTATTTTTAATACAGATGGGGTTTCACCATGTTGGCCAGGCTGGTCTCGAGCTCCTGACCTCAAGTGATCCACCCACCTCAGCCTCCCAAAGTGCTGGGATTACAGGCATGAGCCATCGCGCCTGGTCATAGAGAAGGTGTTTATATTCATAGGAATGAAAACAAGTTCAATTTAAATTCAGGCATCCAAATTCTTGTTCCTTATTTTTTTTTAACTTATTGAAGTGAAATCCATAAATTTAACCATTTTAAAGTGAACATCAGTGGCATCTAGTTCATTCACAATATTATGCAACCACCACCACTATCTACTTCCAAAAAATTTCCATCACTCCAAAATAAGCCCTGGGTTTGTTTTTATTTCATGTCAGACAGGTAATGGGCCGACACCATAACAAGGCTTGAGGGAGACACATCTCAGATGACGGTGAAAACCCAATCACCACACTTAGAAACTACAAGAAGATCCTATGATCCTGTTTTAGTTCTTTTTTTTTTTCTTTTTGTCATGGTCTCACTTTGTTACCCAGGCTGGAGTTCAGTGGTGCAATCTTGACCCATTGCAGCCTCCACCTCCTGGGTTCAAGCCATCCTCCTACCTGAGCCTGCCTAGTAGCTGGGACTGCAGGCACATATCACCATGCCTAGCTAATTTTTGTATTTTTGGTAAAGATGAGGTTTTGCCATGTTGCCCAGCTTGGTCTTGAACTCCTGACCTCAAGCCATCCTCCTGCGTTGGCCTCCCAAAGTGCTGTGATTACAGGCATGAGCCACCGTGCCCGGCCTTATTCTTGTTCTCTAACCAAGGAGATTTCTCCCTGATGGCCTCATCTCTTTGTCTCCTCTCTTCCCTGCTCCTGTCTCTCTCCACCACTCCCTTCCACACTGCCCGCAGGAAACAGATCCTCCCCTGGCCCGTGGTTGGGGTCCAGGTATAGATCCTGTAACAAAGAGACCCTGGAAGGGAATTACTTAAATAGAGACTGTTGCTCATTCTTTTTTTTTTTTTTTCTTTCTTTCTTCCTTTTTTTCTTTTTTTTTTTTTTTTTTTTTTGAGACGGAGTCTTGCTCTGTCCCCCAGGCTGGGGTGCAGTGGCGCGATCTCGGCTCACTGCAAGCTCCGCCTCCCGGGTTCACGCCATTCTCCTGCCTCAGCCTCCCGAGTAGCTGGGACTACAGGCGCCTGCCACCATGCCCGGCTAATTTTTTGTATTTTTAGTAGAGGCGGGGTTTCACCGTGTTAGCCAGGATGGTCTCGATCTCCTGACCTCGTGATCCGCCCGCCTCGGCCTCCCAAAGTGCTGGGATTACAGGCTTGAGCCACCGCGCCCGCCTCTTTTTTTTCTTTTGAGACAGAGTCTCGCTCTGCTGCCCAGGCTGGAGTGCAGTGGCGCAATCTCGGCTTACTGCAACCTCCGCCTCCTAGGTTCAAGTGATTCTTCTGCCTCAGCCTCCCGAGTAGCTGGGATTACAGGCACCCACCACCACACCTGGCTGATTTTTGTATTTTTAGTAGAGATGGGGTTTTGCCATGTTGGCCAGGCTGGTCTCAAACTCCTGACCTCAAATGATCTGCCTGCCTTGGCCTCCCAAAGTGTTGGGATTACAGGTGTGAGCCACCGCACCCGGCCATTGCTCATTCTCATAACAGTCCAGAGATGAAGAACCTTGTTCCTTCCATTTTCTCTCTTCACCATCCCCTGGGCTCAAGGTGTTGGCCTCTGTATGATGGCAGCCACTGGGAAAGGGGAGGAGCAGAAGTAGAGGGCAAGCCATTTTCTTTTAAACAAACTTCATTTCCACTGACATTCCACTAGTGAGAAGGGGTCACCTGGCTACATCCAACTGCAAGGGACACTGGGTGGTACATGCCCAGCTAAACTCAATCACCAAAAAATATGGGGAAATGGATTTGAGAGCTTCACTAGCCATCTCCTGAAAGTGGAGAAGAAAATTTATTGGTTCATGAGACAAAAAAATTCAGGACTTCAGGCTCTGCTTGGCCCAGGATTTCAAACAGTATCACTGAGATGGGGTTTCTCGCCTCATCTCTTGGACCACATTCCTCTGTTTTTTGTTTGTTTGTTTTTTGAGATGGAGTTTCACTCTTGTCACCCAGGCTGGAGTACAGTGGTGCAATCTTGGTTCACTACAACCTCTGCCTCCTGGGTTCAAGCGATTCTCTTGCCTCAGCCTCCCAAGTAGCTAGGATTACAGGCACGTGTCACCATGTCCAGCCAATATTTTGTATTTTTAGTAGAGATGGGATTTCACCATGTTAGCCAGGCTGGTTTTGAACTCCTGGCCTCAAGCAATCCACCTGTCTCAGCCTCCAAAGTGCTAGGATTTCAGGCACTTGGCCACATTCCTCTGTATTGACTTGATGCTCAAAACAGTCCTGTTGGCTGGGTGCGGTGGCTCAGGCCTGTAATCCCAACATTTTGGGAAGCCAAGGTGAGCAGATCACGTGAGCCTGTGAATTCGAGACCAGCCTGGCCAACATGGTGAAACCCCGTCTCTACTAAAAATACAAAAATTAGCCAGGCATGGTGATGGGCACCTGTAATCCGAGCTACTCGGGAGGCTGAGGCAAGATAATTGCTTGAACCCGGGAGGCAGAGGTTGCAGTGAGCCAGGATTGTGCCACTGCACTCCAACCTGGGTGACAGAGTGAGATCCTATCTCAAAAAACAAACAAAAAATGGTTCTGTTTTCTGGAACTGAAGACTACAGAGGCTGCATCTTCTCAAGCCCACATTCAGTGGGAAAGATCTTTCCCAAGAATCCCCACATCCCCAAAGTCACAAGATTCCTTCCACTTGGTACAGCTCAGGTCCCTTCCACCCCAACAAAACCAACACAATCACCATGCCCAACATGATGCCTAGTGAATTAAATGAGTTAGAACTTTCCAATGAGGCTGAGGTGGGAGGACTGATTGAAGCCAGGAGTTCAAGACCAGGGCAACATAGCGAGACTCCCATCTACACAGTTATTTATTTATTTTAATTAGCTGGGAGGCCGGGTGCAGTGGCTCACGCCTGTAATCCCAGCACTTTAGGAGGCTGAGGCGGGTGGATCACGAGGTCAGGAGATCGAGACCATCCTGGCTAACACGGTGAAACCCCCGTCTGTACTAAAAATACAAAAAATTAGCTGGGTTTGGTGGTAGGCGCCTGTAGTGCCAGATACTCGGGAGGCTGAGGCAGGAGAATGGCGTGAACCTGGGAGGCAGAGCTTGCAGTGAGCCGAAATCACGCCACTGCACTCTAGCCTGGGCGACAGAGCAAGACTCCGCCTCAAAAAAAAAAAAAAAAAATTAGCTGGGAATGGTGGCAAGCACCTGTAGTCCCAGCTACTCGAGAGGCTGAGGTGGGAGGATTGCTTGAGCCCAGGAGTTCAAGACCAGCCTGGGTAACATAGCGAGACCTCACCTCTACAAAAATAAAAATAAAAAAATTAGCTAGGCATGGTGGTGAGCACCTGTCATGCCAGCTACTCAGGAGACTGAGGTGAGAGGATCGTTCGAGCCCAGGAATTTGAAACTGCAGTGAGCTATGATCATATCACTCCAGCCTGGGTGACAGAGCCAGATCCAGCCTTTAAAAAAAATGTCGCTTGGGGCGAGCATGGGGTGTTGTATCCATGTAGGTATAACCCTGACTGTAGCCAAGGGCACAAGGACCGCTAAGGACCGTTGAGCATGCTGTGCACTGCCCAACTCCAGGGGGCACAGGAAGCCTGAACTGGCTCAGGCCTGGGTCACCTGCTTCTCTGGTCCATATGGGGGAGGTTTGGCTACCAAGGTGCTGCTGCGGGGTGAGCAGGGAGAGCGCCCTGGGGCAGCTACGTGTGTCCCTCCCAAGCAGCTGTCAGAGCAGGAGCTTCCCCCCAAGGCAGGACATGGGGGCTGAGGCCAAGGCCACCTGCTCACCACTAGCCTCTGCTCCCCTGCAGCTAAGCATTGACAGTTGCTGGGTGGGCTCCTTCTACTGCCCCCATTCTGGCTTCACGGCCACCATCTATGACACTATTGCCACCGAGAGCACCCTCTTCATTCGGCAGAACCAGCTGGTCTACTATTTTACAGGCACCTATACAACACTCTATGAGAGAAACCGCGGCAGTGGTGAGTGTGCTGTGGCTGGACCCACACCTGGGGAGGGCACCCTGGTGAACCTCTCCACTGAAGGTACCTGGGGGCTGGAATTGCTGTGGGTGAGGCAGTGGGGAAGGAGCTTGCCAAGGCCCCAAATCACCCTTGCCCACCCCTAATGGGCCTTGCCTTGCCTTTTTTTTTTTTTTTTTTTTTTGCCGGGATGAGGTTTCCACCCAGACCCTCCTGGGAATTGTGAGCAGCTGTGAGAAGAGAGGGTGTGAGAGTAAAGGGAGGTAGAGGCAGACACACGCGTGTGCCCACACACAGTGGCAGAAGGACATACCAAGACAGACCAGACGGGGAGAGAGAAAGTCAGAGGGAGAGGGGCATGGCAAGTCAGAAAGACAGAGCGGGAGGAGAGGGAGAAACAGATGGGCAAAGCCTCACGGGAAACTCATTGGAGAGGAAAAAAGAGAGTCTAGGCACAGTGGCTCAGGAGGCCAGACTACTCAAGAGGCTGACAGGAGGGGGCATCGCATGAACCCAGGGGTTTGAGGCTGCAGTGAGCTATGATCACACCACTGCACTCCAGCCTAGGCAACAGAGCAAGACCCTGTTTCAAAAAAAAAAAAAAAAAAAAAAAGCTGGGCGCGATGGCTCATGCCTATAATCCTAGCACTTTGGGAGGCCGAGGTGGGTGGATCACTTGAAGTCAGGAGTTCAAGGCCAGCCTGACCAACCTGGTGAAACCCCATCTCTACTAAAAATACAAAAATTAGCCGGGCGTGGTGGTGGGCACCTGTTATTCCAGCTACTCAGGAGGCTGAGAAAGGAGAATTGCTTGAACCCAGGAAGCAGAGGTTGCAGTGAGCTGAGTTCACACCACTGCACTCCAGCCTGGCCAACAGAGCGAGACTCAGTTTTAAAAAAAGAGAGAGGAAAAAGCGAGAGAGATGAAAAAGACTATTCAACTTAATCCTTAAATGATACCGTGGCTGGGCGCGGTAGCTCACACCTGTAATCCCAGCACTTTGGGAGACTGAGGCAGGTGGATCACGAGGTCAGGAGTTCGAGACCAGCCTGGCTAACACGGTGAAACCCCATCTCTACTAAAAATACAAAAAATTAGCAAAATTAGCTGGGCGTGGTGGCACATGCCTGTAGTCCCAGCTACTCGGGAGGCTGAGGCAGGAGAATCGCTTGAACCCGGGAGGCGGAGCTTGCAGTGAGCTGAGATCCTGCCACTGCACTCCAGCCTGGGCGACAGAGCAAGATGCCATCTCAAAAAAAAAAAAGAAAGAAAGAAAGAAAGAAAGAAAGAAAGAAAGAAAAGAAAGAAAGAAAGAAAGAAGGAGAAAGAAAAAAGCCAGGCGTGGTGGCTCACGCCTGTAATCCTAGCACTTTGGGAGGGCAGATCACGAGGTCAGGAGTTCGAGACCAGCCTGGCCAATATGGTGAAACCCCGTCTCTACTAAAAATGCAAAAATTAGCTGGGTGTGGTGGCGTGTGCCTGTACTCCCAGCTTCTCGGAAGGCTGAGGCAGAAGAATTGCTTGAACCCAGGAGGCGGGGCTGCAGTGAGCCAAGATTGTGCCACTTCACTCCAGCCTGGGCAACAGAATGAGACTCTGTCTCAAAAAAAAAAAAAAGACACCAAAACTCTCCTATTTCTTCTGGTTTTTCCCGCCATCTCAGTGAGAACTGTCAGCTTACGGAGTCACTGGAATTGGACTATAACTTACATTTCATAAGTGAATGCATGTCCCCAGCAGCTTTGCTTTATCTCTTTCTTAGGGCACTTTGACAGTGGGAGGAACCAAATTCAAATTGGCTTAAGCCAAAGAAAAGGGGTGTTTATTGGCTTCCGTGGCTGAAAAGCCCAGGAGCATGTTGGTTTCAGGGATGGCTGCACCAGGGGGTCACTGTCACGGTTAGACAGTCACCTCCTTGTGCATGCCACAGTGATTCAGGCCCCTGCCCAGTAACTGTAGACTTTTATGCCCCTCAGTAGCCCCAGAAAAGAGCATCTTGTTGCTGATTGCAACCTGATATTGCCTCTGATTTGGCCAGCTTGGTCACATGCTAATCACTGTGGCCAAGGGAGTGCAAGGGAGGTGTCAGCCCAATCTGACCCTCATGGACAGAGTGTGAGCAAGGAGGATTTTCTCAAAGGCAGCGGGTGCCCTCTGCCAGGTGCTCCCTGACACCACACTGAACATGAGGACAGATAACAGGCTCACTAAAGCCAGGGAGATGTGGGCGGGGGTGGAGGCCCCAGATCCAACCACCTGGGTCTGAGGCCCCATGCTGACTTCCCTAGGCAGTTGGGTTCGTGTCCTGGCCAGCGAGTGCATCAAGAAGCTGTGCCCTGTGTATTTCCATAGCAACGGCTCTGAGTACATAATGGCCCTCACCACGGGCAAGCATGAGGGTTATGTACACTTCGGGACCATCAGAGGTAAGGGTGTGGGCCTCTGTCAGCCCCAGGGACTCCTCTATACCCTCTCACCCCTCCGAGGATTCTAACCTTGAGCCCTCACTCATCACCATGTGCCCTGAGGAGGGCCCCCAGGCTGAGGGTGGTGGTGGTGGTGGTGGTGGTGGAGGGATGCCTTTGTAGGGGTAGGGCTTGGGGGTATGTTATGTATCTTTCATGATGTACTTGGTTTTAAAGGGCAGAAGAGCTGGGCACAGTGGCTCATGCCTGTAATCCCAGCACTTTGGGAGGCTGAGGCAGGTGGATCACTTGAGGTCAGGAGTTCAAGAACATCCTGGCCAACATGGTGAAACCCCATCTCTACTAAAAATACAAAAATTAGATGGGCGTGGTGGCAGGCACCTGTAATCCCAGCTATTCAGGAGGCTGAGGCAGGAGAGTCACTTGAACCCAGGAGATGAAGGTTGCAGTGAGCCGAGATTGCGCCACTGCACTCCAGCGTGGGCAACAGAGTGAGACCCTGTCTCAAAACAAACAAACAAATCCCCTCCCCCAAAAAAAAATCGCAGAAGCACAATTCAAAAATAATTTAAGTACAGCTGGGCACAGTGGCTCATGCCTGTAATCCCAGCACTTTGGGAAGCTGAGGTGTGTGGATCACCTGAGGTCAGGAATTCGAGACCAGCCTGGCCAACATGGCGAAACCCTATCTCTACTAAAAATACAAAAATCAGTTGAGCATGGTGGCACGCACCTGTAGTCCCAGCTACCTGGGAGGCTGAGGCATGAGAATTGCTTGAACCTGGGAAGCGGAGGTTGCAGTAAGCCGAGATCATGCCACTGCACTCCAGCCTGGGCAACAGAGTGAGACTGTCTTAATAATAATGATAGTAATAATAATAATAATAACTTAAGCACAAAGAATTTGTGGACTTACATAAATGAAAAGACTACGGTTCAACTTCAGGTATGGCTGGATCCAGGGGCTCACAGGGTAGGTCATCAGGACTCCATCTCTTGGTAAGGTAGTGCAGCATAGTAATTAATTATAGCACAGATTCCGGAGAGAGACTGCTCCATCACACCTTTGCTGTGTGCCTTTCGATATGTAACTTGACCTCTCTGATCTCGTTTTCTTCACCTACAAAATGTGGCTAAGGGTAGTACTAGTATCTAGGTCACTGGGTTGATATAAAGATTAAATAAGTTGGTTTTTATAAAGGTCTTAGTGCTAGTGATGTGGTGAGTGTTACAAACGGTTTATTATCATTGGTCCTATAATTTGGGTCCATTTTCAGGTAGCTATTCCTGCATGGAGGCTAAAGGTGGCCCCTTAAAGCTTGAGACTCAAGTCACCTACTAGTCTGAGTCACACCAAGCGAATGAAGACAGCATCTTTCCCATTAATTCTAACACAAATCCCAGAGTAAACTCTGATCGGCCCACTGTGGGTCACATGGCCAGACCTGAGCCATGAGACCCACAGTCTCATGACTGTGACCAAAGACAGACATGCTCTGATGGGCCAGATGTGAGTGACAAAAGGCCAGAGAATGAGATCCCAAGGACTGAGGGGCTGGTGGGCATGAGGAGGGCAATCAGAGTTGGCTTGATGGGCTGCCAGACAGGAGGGAGAGGGCCTGAACATGAACCCCACCTTGCTTTGCAGATGGCCAGGTGTCCTTTGAGATGCTGCCCAGGCAGTGGTCTGTGTGTGAGCAGATAGGAGGTACTCATTCCCCCGATGGGTCTGCAGTGGGAGGCTAGGGGAACTGAGGATGTAGAAGAGCAGGGGAGGGTGGCAGGGGTCATGGGAAAGAATGGGCAGTGTCTTAGGGAGGGGTGAGAGTTATGGGGAGGGGCACAGCTGGCACAGGACCAAGGCTATTGAGCCCTGGGGCGGCTCTGGACTGCCCCTTTCCCTCTCAGTTACCACCTGCTCCATAATTTGGTCTGAATACATCGTGGGTGAGTATACCCTACTGCTGCTGGTGGAGAGTGGATATGGTAATGCCAGTAAACGTTTCCAGGTGGTCAGCTACAACACAGGTAATGAGGGCGATGCAAGGGGCTGGGCGCAAAGGGGCAGGAGCCCAGACTGTGGACTGCATGCCCATCCTGAGGGATCTGTGCCCAGCAGACAGAGGGAAGGAGACATTACCTGTGTCACTCCTGGTTGAGGGGTAGCAGTGGAGAACAGGATATAGGCTTGGTGATCTGAAAGGGCCCTGTGGCTCACAATAAAGAGATTTTATTTTACCTGCAGTGAGAATAGGGCCCCTATGTAGAGTTGTACAGGCTGTGCACTGCACAAAACCCCCAACTGAGGGGTCAGAGGAGACAGGTCCTGTGCCTTAACAGGACTGTTTCCTCTCAGAGGCAGTGCCTTTTTGTAATTCACATGAAGAAATTCTAAAGGGCTAGGCACGGGGCTCACACCTGTAAACCCAGCACTTTGGGAGGCCGAGGCCAGGAGTTCAAGACCAGCCTGGGGCAATATGGCAAGAGGCTGTCTCTACAAATTTAAAAAAAAAAAAAAAAAGTAGCTGAGTATGGAGGCGCGCCTGTAGTCCCAGCTACTTGGAATATACCCAAGGTAGGAGGATGGCATAAGCCCAGGAGATTGAGGCTACAGTGAGCTATGATCATGCCACTACCTGGGTGACAGAGCAAGACCCTGTCTCAAAAAAAAAAAAAAAAAAAGAGCAGAGCCGGGCGTGGTGGCTCATGCTTGTACTCCTAGCACTTTGGGACGCCAAGGTGAGTGGAGTGCTTGAGCTCAGGAGTTTAAGACCAGCCTAGGCAACATAGCGAAACCTCATCTCTACTAAAAATACAAAAATTGGCCGGGCACGGCGGCTCATGCCTGTAATCCCAGCACTCTGGGAGGCCGAGGCAGGGGGATCACCTAAGGTCAGGAGTTCAAGACCAGCCTGACTAACATGGTGAAACCCTGTCTCTACTCAAAATACAAAAATTAGTCAGGCATGATGGTGGGTGCCTGTAAACCCAGCAACTCAGGAGGCTGAGGCTGAAGAATCGCTTGAACCTGGGAGGCAGAGGTTGCAGTGAGCCGAGATCATGCCATTGCACTGCAGCCTGGGCAACAGAGCGAGACTCCATCTCGAAAAGAAAAAAAATTTAGCTGGGCATGGTGGTGGTGTACACCTATAATCCCAGCTACTCCATAGGCTGAGGTTGGGAGGATCACTTGAACCCAGGAGGCAGAGGTTGCAGTGAGCCGAGATCACACCACTGCACTCCAGCCTAGGCAACAGAGAGATCCCGTCTCAGGGGGAAAAAAAAAAAAGAAAAGAAACTCTAAGGACTAGCAAGCCTGAGTGGGAAGCTCTTTGGAGGGTTTTACAGGAGGCTGAGAAGCAAACAACTTGCTCCAGCTCCAGGTTTTGAAAGCACAGGGCCTTAGGAGATTTTGCCGTGTTCTCCCCACCTGTAGCTAGTGATGACCTGGAACTTCTCTACCACATCCCAGAATTCATCCCTGAAGGTAGGAGGGGAAGGCAGAGGTGGCCTCAAGGGCGGCTGTGGGCCAGGAGGGGCCCAGGTGACTCCACCTTACCGCTGTGTCCTCTCTTCCTCTGCCCTGGTTAGCTCGAGGATTGGAATTCCTGATGATCCTAGGGACAGAGTCCTACACTAGCACTGCAATGGTCCCCAAGGGCATCTTCTGTAACCCATACAACAACCTGATCTTCATCTGGGGCAACTTCCTCCTGCAGAGGTGGGCCTCTACCACTCCCGGGTGGGCCAGGCATACTCTGTCTCCTCAGCACCTTTAGGGTGGGGACCCTTTCAAGACCAGGCTAGGCAAGTCTCACCAAGCCTTCAGAGGATGCACAAATCCAGAAGTTAACCAGGACTGTGATGGGGGAACACACCATTAGAGTAGTCAGCGCTGGGACGGGGGAAGCTAATGTTTTAAAGCTGTGGGAGCCCTTTTCTTAAAATGAAACCTTATATAAAGACCCAGCCTGGGCCGGGCGCGGTGGCTCACGCTTGTAGTCCCAGCACTTTGGGAGGCCGAGGCAGGCGGATCATGAGGTCAGGAGATCGAGACCACAGTGAAACCCCGTCTCTACTAAAAATACAAAAAAAAATTAGCCGGGCGTGGTGGCGGGCGCCTGTAGTCCCAGCTACTCGGAGAGGCTGAGGCAAGAGAATGGCATGAACCCGGGAGGCGGAGCTTGCAGTGAGCCGAGATTGTGCCACTGCACTCCAGCCTGGGTGACAGAGCGAGACTCCGTCTCAAAAAAAAAAAAAAAAAAAAAAAAAAAGACCCAGCCTGTGTGAGCAATAGATGAGCAGTTTCTAGGGGTTTTTTTGTTTTTGTTTTTCTTTTGGGACAGAGTCTCGCTCTGTCACCCAGGCTACACGGCAGTGGCACAATCTCAGCTCACTGCAGCCCCCGCCTCCCGGATTCAAGCGATTCTCCTGCATCAGCCTCCCGAGTAGCTGGGATTACAGCTGCATGCCACCACGCCTGGCTAATTTTTGTATTTTTAGTAGAGACGGGGTTTCACCATGTTGGGCAGGCTGGTCTCAAACTCCTGACCTCAGGTGATCCTCCCGCCTCAGCCTCCGAGAGTGCTGGGATTACAGGCGTGAGCCACCGCGCCTAATTGACAAGCATTTTCTAGGGACAGTTGAGGATCCTCCCCACCCCAGCCACCCTCTCGACCGTCAGGAACCTAGGGGCCCCTGAGCCACCTTCTTGGGTGGCTGGCAAACTGCCGGGTTGGCTCGATGCTCCTGTTTTACAGATGGGGAGCTGGAGACTCTCAAAGGGTTTGGGGTGGGGGGTGGGAGCTAGGATTTCAAGCTTCCTTTGCATGTTCTTACAAGTGGAGAAACAGTAAGTGGCTCCCGTGTTATTAGGCCTGGGATTGGGGGAAGCAGCTGTCCAGGATGCGCCTAGCTTTCCATCTCTGTCCCTGCAGCTCTAACAAGGAAAACTTCATCTACCTGGCAGACTTCCCCAAGGAATTGTCCATCAAATACATGGCCAGATCGTTCCGTGGGGCCGTGGCTATTGTCACGGAGACGGAGGAGGTGGGCTGCCCTGCCCCTCTCCCCATTCCCTGTCTGCTCACTCCCAAACCCCAGGGGCCTCTGTTTCCCCCTGTCACAGTAAAGGAGCCAAGGGAAGGGGGCACCCTCGGGGACCCTGAGAAAGGGCGGTGAAGCTCCATTTATAGCTGAAACCCCTGGAACTCAGGGTAAGTGTCAGCTCCAAAGTCATGCAGACCGGAGCTATGATCTGATGTTCAGAGGTGGCCCTCTTTCATCCCACGGTGTGGTCGTTCGCTTCATAAATATTGAGCATTTACTGTGTGCCTGCCCCCGTGCTGGAGAACACAGAGCAGTCAGGGCTGCAATGGGGAAAATATTACCTATGGAAGTAGGGGGACCTGGCCCAGTCTGGGGGGTTGTGCACATCAGGGAGGGCTTCATGGGGGAGACCACATGGAGGGGGACATCTTGGAGGCTGGAGGGGATCCCCCAGGTTGTGGCTCAGGAAGGGGAGTGAAGGTTCCCTTCAGATGTGTATGGGGGTGGGCATCAGTGCAGAGATGGGAAACTGAGGCCAAGGAAATGGTGAGACCCTGGAAGCTGCAAAGAGTGAGAAGAAAAAAGAGGTCTCGGCTCTAGGAACCGTGGCTGTTAGGCAGTGTGCATGTTAGGGATGCTTAGGTCGCAAGTGCCAGAAACCCAAACAGACCGAAAACATTGAAAAAAGTGATCATAGTGTGTGAGGGCTGGAACCAGAGGTGATTGGGCTCAGGGAAGTAGAGCCATGGCACCACAGAGAAAAGGAAGGGGAGCGCCCTTGGTCCCAGTGGAGGTGAGTTTCCAAACTTCATCCCTCAAACAATGGGGCCACCACACTGGGCAGAGGGTGAGGTGGGATCAGAGGACCCCATGGTCCTGACACACACACATCCGGCTGTCATACCCGCAGATCTGGTACCTCCTGGAGGGCAGCTACCGGGTGTACCAGCTGTTCCCTTCCAAGGGCTGGCAGGTGCACATCAGCTTACAGCTGATGCAACAGTCCTCTCTCTACGCATCCAATGAGACCATGCTGACCCTCTTCTACGAAGACAGCAAACTGTACCAGGTGCCCGGCGGGCCTATGCGGGGACATTGGGGCACCCCAGGAGGGCTGACCCCAGCTCACCTGGCCCTGCCTTCCCCCTGCAGCTGGTGTACCTTATGAACAACCAGAAGAGCCAGCTGGTCAAGAGGCTCGTGCCTGTGGAGCAGCTTCTGATGTATCAACAGCACACCAGCCACTATGACTTGGAGCGGAAAGGGTGAGAAGACACCGGACCATGACAGGGGTCTGAAGGCTCCCGGCACTGCCCTCCTGAAGCTACCATTCTTGAGAGAGGGGAGACTGAGCTAACCCCAGTGACAACCTCAGGGCTATGATGGCAGGAGTTCAGCACTTATGGAAGCTCAGAGGAGGCCAACCTAGCGGGGGGGAAGGTGCATCAGGGAGGGCTTCAAGGAGGAGGAGGTGTATGCACTGTGGCAAGAAGGGTGAGGAAGGATTAGCCAAGTGATAAGGTGGGGAAGGGTGTTCCAGAAAGGGGGAACCACCTGTGCAGAGGCCCTGATGGGAAGGGGGACAAAGTGAGCCTGGTGGTCATGGACTTCATCTTGAGGGTCTTGGGAGAGCCACGAATGGGACTAAGGGAAAGGACTGCAGGATCGGATTTTACCGCGTGCCATAATGAAGCCTCCGGTCGTCGTCCTGCGGAGGGTGGATCAGAGCAACCCAGGGAGGCAGCTGGAGTCGGGACAGGGACTGGGCGCCGGGGTGGAAGGAGGAAGCAGGAGATGGAATAAAGATAAGAGGTCAAGTGGACAGGCAGATGGCGACTGCCCGTTGAGTAGGGAGGACTCTGGTCTCTGGGATCGAGGGACGTCCGAGGGGATGTGTGCAGAGGCCTCTGGGCAGCAGGGGCTGACGCGGAGGAGGAAGATCCGGGCTGGATTCGATACGGGAAGTGGGTGAGTTGGGAAAGAGGCCTGCGGAAGCTTCCAGTGCGCGGGGTGCCTTACAGCCAGCAGCCGTTCCCCCTTGCCACTGCCCAGGGGCTACTTGATGCTCTCCTTCATCGACTTCTGCCCCTTCTCGGTGATGCGTCTGCGGAGCCTGCCCCGTCCGCAGAGATACACGCGCCAGGAGCGCTACCGGGCGCGGCCGCCGCGCGTCCTGGAGCGCTCGGGCTTCCACAACGAGAACTCGCTCGCCATCTACCAGGGCCTGGTCTACTACCTGCTGTGGCTGCACTCCGTGTACGACAAGGTGGGCGTCCGGCGGCGGGCGGGCAGGCCTGAGAGGGGACTGGGGCAGCGGGGAGCGGGCTTAGAAGGCGAGGCCTGTGGAGCGGAGCGCAGCGGGATTGGAGAACAGGAGGACTGGGGGTGGGTAGGTGGGGGACCTGGGGGCGGGGCTTGGCTTGAGCGGGACTTCCAGGGGAAGGCGTTGGGGGTGTGGCCGGGTTGAAAGCAGAGTTTGGGGATGGGCTGGGGTGTGTATCTTCTGCTTTGGGTTGGGGGCTGGCATTGAGGCTAGGAGGTGGTCTGGGGATGCCGCTTGCCTGGAGGCTCTCGCCCCGCTGCCCAATCCCTTCACGGTGCCGGGCGATCCCTGCAGCCGTACGCGGACCCGGTGCACGACCCCACCTGGCGCTGGTGGGAGAACAACAAACAAGACCAGGTAGGCGGAGCGGATTGGGAGCCGGGAAAGGGGCGGCGCCCGGACACCCCTCACAGTGCCCCCACCCCCGGCGCTGACTCTGCCCCGCGCATCCGGTACCCCAGGATTACTACTTCTTCCTGGCGAGCAACTGGCGAAGCGCGGGCGGCGTGTCCATAGAAATGGACAGCTACGAAAAGATCTACAACCTCGAGTCCGCGTACGAGCTGCCGGAGCGCATTTTCCTGGACAAGGGCACTGAGTACAGCTTCGCCATCTTCCTGTCGGCGCAGGGCCACTCGTTCCGGACGCAGGCAGAACTCGGTCTGCGCGGGACCAGAGTGGAGCCCGAAGGGCGGGGCGAGGGCTGCCGGAATCTGGGAGCCTGGGGGGCGGGGACACCATCGGAGGGGCGGGGCCTGTCTGTGAGGGAGGCCTTAACCCCGTTTACTGCCCGAGACAGGCAGCGCCTTCCAGCTGCGTAGCCAGGTGGACGTGGGCGTGGTGCTGGCCGACCCCGGCTGCATCGAGGCCTCGGTGAAGCAGGAGGTCCTGATTAATCGCAACTCGGTGCTATTTTCGGTGAGGCCGCCCGGGGAGTTGGGATCAAGGGAGTTTTTTTTTTTTTTTTTTTTTTTTGAGACAGGGTCTTGCTCTGTCGCTCAGGCTGGAGTGCCAGTGGAGCGATCACTGCATTCTTGCCCTCCTGGGCTCAAACGATCCTCCTCCGTCAACCTCCTGAGTAGCTGGGACTGCAGGCATGCGCCACAGTGCCCAGCGAACTTTTTTTTTCTTTTGAGACGGAGTCTTGCTCTGTCGCCCAGGCTGGAGTGCAATGGCACGATCTCGGCTCACTGCAACCTCTGCCTCCCAGATTCAACCGAGTCTCCTGCCTCAGCCTCCCTAGTAGCTGAGATTACAGGTGCACGCCACTACACCCAGCTAATTTTTTGTATTTTTAGTAGCGATGAGGTTTTACCATGTTGGCCAGGCTAGTCTTGAACTCCTGACCTCAAATGATCTGCCCACTTCGGCCGCCCAAAGTGCTGGGATTACAGGCGTGAGCCACTGCACCCAGCCGTAACTTTTTATTTTTTGTAGAGACGGGGGTCTCCATATGTTGCCCAGGCTGGTCTCGAATTCCTGGGCTCAAGAGATCCTCATGCCTCGGCGTGAGGTGTGAGGTGTGAGGCATGAACCACCCCGTGCTTGGCCCCGTTAGCCTATTCCTGAGTAGAAAATTGAAGCCTTCCGTTCTCCTACCAGCCGCCACCTCGCCCCAGCTATGGGTTATTTGAACTGTTTGTTGGACTTTGGGGAGATCTGTTCAACCCTTCATTTCTGCCTCTCCCCTCCTTCAACCCCAGATTACTCTCAAGGATAAAAAGCTTTGCTATGACCAGGGCATTAGTGGACATCACCTTATGAAGACTTCCATGACGGTCAATGTGAGGTCCAAGCCTGGAAGGGAGGGTGCAGGATGGTGGGAAAGCCTGGGCTGGCGGGGATCACCATCTTCACCTGCTCCTACCCGCAGGTGGTGGGTTCATCCGGGCTCTGCTTCCAGGAAACGCACCTGGGGCCCCGTATGCAAGTATTGGAGCTTGGGATACTGGGCCCTGGGAGGGGAAGGTTGGGGTTGGGTCTCAACAGGGCTAATCCCCCTGAGAATCCCACTAATGCATTCATAATTTCCTTTCTTCTCATTCTTTCTCAACATTCAACCCACTGCCACCCACTAACTCCTTTCATTCTTTTTTCTTTGAGACGGAGTTTCACTCTTGTTGCCCATGCTGGAGTGCGGCGGCGCCGTCTTGGCTCACTGCAACCTCCGCCTCCTTCGCTCAAGTGATTATCCTGCCTCAGCCTCCTGAGGAACTGGGATTATAGGTGCCCGCCACCACGGCTGGCCAATTTTTTGTATTTTTAGTGGAGACAGAGTTTCTCCATGTTGGCCAGGCTGGTCACAAACTCCTGAACTCAAATGATCCACCTGCCTCAGCCTCCCAAAGTGCTGGGATTCCAGGCGTGAGCCACCATGCCCGGCCTAACTCCTTTCATTCATTCATGTTTTCAGAAAGGGCCACCTTCTCAGTTGTGCAGGTTGCACACAAGCTGGTATGTTCCCTCTGATAACTTTTCTGCAGAGGGAGAATAGAGTGAGCAACAGGGCCTTTTTTTTTTTTTTTTTTTTTTTTAAACGAACTCTCGCTCTTGTCCCCCAGGCTGGAGTGCAATGGCGCAATCTTGACTCACTGCAACCTCCACCTCCCGGGTTCAAGTGACTCTCCTGCCTCAGCCTCCCAAGTAGCTGGGATTACAGGTGCATACCACCATGCCCAGCTAATCTTTTGTATTTTAAGTACAGACGGAGTGTCACCGTGTTGGCCAGGCTGGTCTCGAACTCCTAACCTCAGGTGATCTGCCAGCCTCGGCCTCCCAAAGTGCTGGGATTACGGGCATGAGCCACCGCGCCCGGCCTAGGGCCACTTTTTGCAGTTGGCACAAAGGTGGCACAAGGGCTGGCCTGGCCCTGCTTTCACATCTCTCTCTTCTTCTGCCCACTCACACATTCCTCATTCAGTTCTTTGGGTTCTTGGTTCTTCACTTGCTTATACATGTGATGTCGCCTTTGCCCGGGGCAGACACTGAGGCTCAGAGAGGTGCAGAGTAACCCAGAAAGCTAATAAGTGGTAGAGGAGGGGCGTGCCCCAGAGTTCTTGTTCTCACCCACTTCCCTACCCACTCCCTGGCATGTAGATCCTGGTGTTCCTCCCTCCTGGCTTAGAATGACCTTGGGCAGTCAAAAGGGGTTGTAACAGCCCCCACCTCCTTAGAGTACGTGAGATTTCATGTGCTAGACTGAATAAACAAGGAGGAAGTGTGACTGCATCAGGGTGGGCAAGGGGGAATGTGGCGGGATGAGCTCAGAGCAGTGATGGGGCAGAGTAAGTGGAGCCTCATGGGCCATGGTAGGTGAGCTGGCTCCTCAGGAGGGCTCCAAGCAGAGGAGGGACTCGGGTGTCCCCAGGGCCCATCTGGCTGCATGGGGTGGGGGGACATCAATGAGGGGACTGGAAGCAGGGAGACTCTGGAGGAGACAAGGTTGGACAAAACAAGGTGGGGGCAAAGGAGTTGGAGGTTTAGGGGAGAGAACAGGGAGGCTCTCGGTCTTTTTTTTTTAATTTTTTGAGACAGAGTCCTGCTCTGTCACCCAGGCTGGAGTGCAGTGGTGCAGTCTTCGCCTCTACCTCCCTGGTTCAAGCGATTCTCCTGCCTCTGCCTCCTGAGTAGCTGGGATTACAGGCATGCACCACCACACCCAGCTAATTTTTTGTATTTTTAGTAGAGACAGGGTTTTGCTATGCTGGCCAGGCTAGTCTCGAACTCCTGGACTCAAGTGATCGGCCTCCTGAAGTTCTGGGATTACAGGCATGAGCCACTGCACCAGGCCGTTTTAATGATATTAATGACCATATTGCCCTTGGCGGTGAGGGAGAGCCAGGCAGCTGGTGGTGGTGTTTGTGGGAGGGGGACTGTCCTTCCTGCCCCTCACCCCTCCAGGGGACTGAGGAGACCCTGGCCACCCCCGTGAGCCTTTTTTCCTCCCACCGAGGGCAACCTGATGGTGCCAGTGTTCATTGGCTGCCCCCCAGGCAAGCGCCTGGCCTTCGACATCACCTACACGCTGGAATACAGCCGCCTGAAGAACAAACACTACTTTGACTGCGTTCACGTGAACCCCGAGATGCCCTGCTTTCTCTTCCGGGACAGTGTGTATCCAGTCCCTTCCCCTGCACAGTTCACTGCCCTCTTGCCCCCACCACTTTGCATTCTCCCTCCCCACTCCTCTCCCCGCAGGCTACCCACCCTTTTTCCTGTGGCATCTCACATTCCCCCCTCTCTGTTCTCAGCTTCTCGGGCCAAGCTAATTTCTTCTTCTGGTCTCAACCCCCTCCAACCCCATAGTTTTCTACCCCTTCTTCTTGATTCAAGATTTGGTGACAGGAGACTCCGGCAGTTTCCAGGGCAGGTAAAGGCGTGGCCAGCTTGCAGCTAGGCAGGTGGAGGGAGTGGAAGGGGATGGGTGCAGGTCTGGAGACCCAGAGGCCAGTCCGTGTGCACTTCTGTCCCTGGTAGCTACGTGCTGCTGGTGGTGGGTGGCGGGCCCACAATGGACAGCCTCAAGGACTACAGCGAGGATGAAATCTACCGCTTCAACAGCCCCCTGGACAAGTAATCCCCGCGGGGCCCCACGTGTAATCGGCCTTGCTTCCCCTGGAGGCCTTTCCCACTTCCAAGCCAAGCCCACCTCACAAGCCCCCGCCTCCGCATCTCAGGCCCTGCCCACAGTGGGGCTCTTAGGATCCCACAGGCAAGCTCCTGCCCGCCCCCTAATACCACGCTCCCTGCACATAAGACCCCGCCCCCTGCACCCACCTCTGGCCTCCCGCCACACTGACCACTGAGGCCATACCTCCCCCACACCGCCCCCAACCCCTGGCTGAGATGACCCGGGCCTGCACAGGACCAACAGCCTTATCTGGACCACGAGGACCACAAGGACCACCAAAGACTCGGCCTTCCACATCATGTCCCACGAGAGCCCGGGCATCGAGTGAGCGCGTAGCCTGGCCCTCTTGGCCCCCATCTGTCAGTAGTCCATTGGGCCCACCTATCCTTTCTGCGCCTAGGAGGCCTCTTGATCCCCAAGTCACACTGACTGCCTTTGTGTTACTTAAATGGGGCTGAACTTTGCACAAGTTGAAGTCTCTGCCTGGAATGCTGCTCCCTCCGACTCTCTTCAGGCCTTAGGAAGATGCCCCTTCAGCCAGGAGGACTTTCTGTTTCAGGATGGGACAATTGTCCCTTCATGGCCCCCATGGCCTCCTGGGGCTCTCCCATCCCAGCCCTGAGCCCCCTACCTATGCGTCCCCGTCTAAGAGTGGACAGCTCTGGGCAGTCACTGTCTGGTGTGGGGTCTGTCTCTCCTCCAGAACTGGGTCCTGAATAGACTCATAAATTTGTTTTTATTTTTATTTTTGAGATGGAGTTTCCCTCTTTGTTGCCCAGGCTGGAATGCAGTGGCACGATTTCAGCTCACTGCAACCTCCACCTTCTGGGTTCAAGCGATTCTCCTGTCTCAGCCTCCTGTTTGTTTATTTTTTGAGACAGGCTCCCTCTGTGGCCCACCAGGCTGGAGTGCAGTGGCGCAATCTCAGCTCACTGCAACCTCTCCCTCCCAGGTTCAAGCAATTCTCCTGCCTCAGCCTCCCAAGTAGCTGGAATTACAGGCACCCGCCACCATGCCTGGTTAATTTTTGTATTTTTAGTAGGGATGGGGTTTCACCATGTTGGTCAGGCTGGTCTTGAACTCCTGACCTCAGGTGATCCACCTGCCTCAGCCTCCCAAAGTACTGGGATTACAGGCGTATGCCACCATGCCCGTTTCATTTTTGTATTTTTTTTTTCTAGTAGAGACAGGGTTTCACCATGTTGGCCAGGCTGGTTAACATAGCATTTATTGAATGAAAGAATGAACAAATGAATAAATCAATTCGTGGCAGGCATTTATTGATATTTGAATGGGAATATTAATGAATGAATAAAACAATGGAGAAACAAATTCATATATAGGGGCTCAATAAGTTTCATTCAATGAAAGGAAAAAAATGAAGCCATGAGCAAATGAAGGCAGTGAATGAATGAACAACTTGCGCCTAGTCAGAATTTAACCTGCTTTATTTTTTATTTTTATTTATTTTTTTGAGAAGAGTCTTGCTCTGTCACCCAGGCTGGAGTGCAATAGTGCAATCTCAGCTCACTGCAACCTCTGCCTCTTGGGTTCAAGTGATTCTCCCAACTCGGCCTCCTGTGTAGCTGGGATTACAGGTGCATGCCACCATGCCCCACTAATTTTTGTATTTTTTGTAAAGACAGGGTTTCACCATGTTGGTCAGGCTGGTCTTGAACTCCTGACCTCAAGTGATCCACCTGCCTCGGCCTCCCAAAGTGCTGGGATTATAGGTGTGAACCACCATGCCCGGCCTAACCTGCATTTATTGGATAATGAATAAAGAAGGGAATAAAGGAAAGATGTGACTTTGTACCTAGTAAGTGCTCAAGCTATATCTATGGGATAAAGGAATGAAGGGAGCAAAGAATGAATAAGGAGTTGGCACATGATAGGTACACAGCCTGTAATCTAGATGGATGCACAGTGACAGAGGAATTGACAGATGGAGGCGTGAAGGCAGGAGGAAATGAATGAGTGGACAACCTGTGGCACAGTAGGCGTTCAGTCAGCATGACTGAATGAGTGAATGAAGGAATGAATGAGGGAAGGCATGAGATTGCACGCATTTGGTCCTCACTGAGAACGTTGGGGTGGAGGAAGAAATTGGGAGTTGGCACAGACTAGGCATGGTTGGTAGTGCAACTGCCTGATCTTTGGCTCGCAGGTGGCTCTGTCTGGAGAACGCCCCATGCTATGACAATGTTCCCCAAGGCATCTTCGCCCCTGAATTCTTCTTCAAGGTGTTGGTGAGCAATAGGTGAGCCAGGCAAGTGGCCCAGGTGCGGGTCAGGGGCTGCCCATGGAATGCCTGGTTTCTCCTCTAATCCTGAATCCCCTCCCAACCCCCGCAGAGGAGTGGACACGAGCACCTACTGCAACTACCAGCTCACCTTCCTGCTGCACATCCACGGGCTACCACTCAGTCCCAAGCGGGCCCTTTTCATCGTCATGGTGAGTAGCTGTCCGGGAGCTGCCCTACTGGGTGGGCAGGGGTCCACGCCTCCACACCTATGCTTGTTATACCTTCGCTCATTCATTCCTTCATTCACTCATCTAGTCATGCTGACTGAACGCCTGCCATGCCACAGGCTGTCTACTCATTCATTTCCTCCTGCCGTCACGCCTCCATCTGTCAATTTCCCTGTCACTGTGGACCCAGATTGTGGACTGTGTACCTTATCATGTGCCAACTCCTCATTCATTCTTTGCTCCCTGCAGGTGTCGGCCAGCGTGTGTGTGGGCCTGGTGATCTTCTACATCGCCTTCTGCCTCCTGTGGCCCCTTGTGGTGAAGGGCTGCACGATGATCCGGTGGAAGATAAACGACATCATTGCCTCAGAATCCTACTACACCTACGCCTCCATTTCCAGAATCTCGAGCATGCCGTCTCTGAGACATTCTAGGATGGGCTCCATGTTCAGCTCCAGGATGACAGAGGACAGGGCTGAACCCAAGGAAGCCGTGGAGAGACAGTTGATGACCTGAGTGTCCCGCCCGCCCCAGCGCCCAGTCACTGTCACGCCTCCCCTACGAGGCCCATCTTGAAGATGCAGCCTGTCACCCAGTCCAGGCCTCTCTGTTTTGCTTGATGTTTACTTCTCGTTCAGACTCAAATAAAGCCTTTTTTCAGGACCAGCAGTGGGCTCTCTTAAGAGCTCGAGTTCAGAAGGTTTGTACCAGCATAGCTGCACATTAAAATATCATAAACCTGGCTGGGCACGGTGGCTCATGCCTGTAATCCCAGCACTTCGGGAGGCCGAAGCAGGCAGATCACTTGAGGTCAGGAGTTTGAGACCAGCCTGGCCCACATGGTGAAAACCTGTAACCCTGTCTCTACTAAAAATACAAAAAATTAGCTGGGCATGATGGTGCGTACCTGTAATTCCAGCTACTTGGGAAGCCGAGACAGGATAATCCCTTGAACCTGGGAGGCAGAAGTTGCAGTGAGCCAAGATTGCGCCACTGCACTCCAGCCTGGGCAATAGACCAAGACTCCGACTGAACAAAACAATAAATAAAACATCAAAAACCTTCTAGGCCACCTGTTCAATAGTGGCTTCTCTGTGTGCCTGTTGGCTGAGCCTCTCCCCAGGGTGCCCCAGACCTCCCTGTGGTCCAGCAGTATCCTCCACAATCCAGGCCCATTGCTATGGCCGACCATCTGTTCTGATTGTTCAGTGTTAAATATTTTGAATGTCAACACCTATCTAATGTCTTAAGGAGGGGACCCTGGAGACGTCAGGATTCTTATTTTAGTTGCAAGTAGCAAATATTTCCCTCAATATGGTCTACATGAAAATGGTAATTTACAGGCTTCAGGTACAGTTTGATCCAGAAGTCCCAAGGTCCACATGATTCAGCCTTTATTTCTCTGTAGTTTTTTCTTCTCTGTCCTCCTCTGAGTGCAGTCTCTGACCTCAGGACAACTCCCCTCACCATCTGAGGCTAGTTATACAGTCCATAATCTGGATGCATGGGTAGTGACCAATGAATTGACAGATGGAGGCATGAAGGCAGGAGGAAATAAATGAGTAAAAAAATAAAAAAAAAATACCCTGTTGCATGGTAGGCATTCGGTCAGCATTAATAGATGAATGAATGAAGGAGCGAATGAGGAAAGGTATGAGATTGCACCTAGTTGGTGCTCACCCAGAGTGTTGGGTTGGAGGAATAAATCGGGGTTGGCATCGACTAGGCATGGTTGGTAGCACAAAAACCTGATGAAATTTGACAGTAACAAGAGTTGGCAACACTCGTGTGTAAGGACTGCTGGCTAAGGTTGTTTCCACCACCAAGATTCTATTGAGTCACCTCATGGTCCAGGTGAACACATCATAATCCTGTTATCAGTCAAGTCAACATGTTATTTAAATATCACCATCTGCATTTCCAGCCAAGATAGAGTGACAGAGACTGGATTTCCCCTCATACTTGAAACTATTTATTTTTTTTTGAGATGGAGTCTCGCTCTGTTACCCAGGCTGGAGTGCAGTGGTGTGATCTCGGCTCACTGCAACCTCCGCCTCCTGGGTTCAAGCGATTCTCCTGCCTCAGCCTCCTGAGTAGCTGGGACTACAGATGCATGCCACCATGCCTGGCTAATTTTTTGTATTTTTAGGGTAACACGGTTTTTGTAACACGGATTTCACCGTGTTAGCCAGACTGGTCTCCATCTCCTGACCTCGTGATCTGCCCGCCTCAACCTCCCGAAGTGCTGGGTTTACAGGCATGAGCCACCTGGCCTGGCCGTATCATCATGGTATTTTGTTTATTTGTGTCTTTTTTTTTTTTGAGACGGAGTTTTGCTCTTGTTGCCTAGGCTGGAGTGCAATGGTGCGATCTTGGTTCACTGCAACCTCCGCCTCCCAAGTTCAAGTGATTCTCCTGCCTCAGCCTCCCGAGTGAGTAACTGGGATTGCAGGCACCCACCATGCCTGGATAGGTAATTTTTTGTATAGTAGAGACGGAGTTTCACCATGTTGGCTAGGCTGGTCTCAAACTCCTGACCTCAGGTGATCCACACACTTCAGCCTCCCAAAGTGCTGAGATTACAGGCATGAGCCACCGCACCCGGCGATCATTTTTGTTTAAAACATTGTTTAACGCCACAACTTCTTTCACATATTAATTTACTCATTAATTCAACACATATATAATTTCTTTCCTTTTTTTTTTTTTTTTTTTTGAGACGGAGTCTCGCTCTGTCACCCAGGCTAGAGTGCAGTGGCGCAATCTCGGCTCACTGCAAGCTCCGCCTCCGGGGTTCATGCCATTCTCCTGCCTCAGCCTCTCCGAGTAGCTGGGACTACAGGCGCCCGCCACCACGCCCGGCTAATTTTTTGTATTTTTTTTTTTTAGTGGAGACAGGGTTTCATTGTGGTCTCGATCTCCTGACCTCGTGATCCGCCCGCCTCGGCCTCCCAAAGTGCTGGGATTACAAGCGTGAGCCACCGCGCCCAGCCTCCTTTTTTTTTTTTTTTTGAGCACAGTCTCGCTCTGTCACCCAGGCTGGAGTGCAATGGCGATCTCAGTTCACTGCAACCTCTGCCTCCCGGGTTCAAGTGCTTCTACTGCCTCAGCCTCCCAAGTAGCTGGGAATACAGACGTGCACCACCACGCCCAGCTAATTTTTGGTATTTTTACATTTATTTATTTATTTATTTATTGTCTCTGAGATGGAGTCTCACTCTGTCACCCAGGCTGGAGTGCAGCGGCACAATCTCAGCTCACTACAAGCTGGTCTCCTGGGTTCAAGCGATTCTCCTGCCTCAGGCTCCTGAGTATCTGGGATTACAGGTGCGTGCCACCACGCACAGCTGATTTTTTTTTTTTTTTTTGTATTTTCAGTAGAGATGGGGTTTCGCCATGTTGGCCAGGTTGGTCTCGAACTCCTGACCTCAAGTGATCTACCTGCCTCGGCTTCCCAAAGTGCTGGGATTACAGGCATGAGCCACCGTGCCCGGCCAACAAATATTTATTGACTGTCTACTAATATTTGCCAAGCACTGAGATATTGGGAATTCAGTAGTGAAGGAAATCGTCCTGCCTTCATGGAGATGACATTCTAAATGGTGGAGATGGAGAGTGAGAGTCGGGTTTGAGAAAAACGTGCTGTCCAGGTGCAGTGGCTCACATCTGTAATCCCAACACTTTGAGACGTCAAGGCAGGATGATCGCTTGAGCTCAGGAGTTCGAGACCAGCCTGGTCAGTATAATGAGACTCTGTCTCTACAAAAAATTTAATTTTTTTTTAAAAAGAGAGAAAAAGTGATGTTGAATGTGCAGGTGTAATTATCAATAAATGGAGGAAGGAGAAGTTGGTATAAGAAGTTGTGAATACTGGCCAGGCAAGGTGGCTCATGCCTGTAATCCCAGCACTTTGGAAGGCCAGGGCCTGGGGAATCACCTGAGATCAGGAGTTGGAGACCAGCCTGACCAACATGGTGAAACCCCGTCTCTACTAAAAATACGAAAATTAGCCAGGCGTGGTGGCACGTGCTTGTAATCCCAGCTACTTGGGAGACTGGGGCAGGAGAATCACTTGAACCCAGGAGGCGGAGGATGCAGTGAGCCAAGATCGCTCCATTGCACTCCAGCCTGGGCAACAAGAGCTTAACTCCGTCTCAAAAAAAAAAAAAAAAAAAAAAAAAAAAAAAAAAAATTGTGAATCCTCCACTTACATATGACATTTAAAGCCATAGAGCTGGATGAGTTTTGTAATTAGTTAGTTCATACAAGCTTGGGAAAAATGTGGAAGGATGCATTGAAAAAGAGACTGGGGAGGGAGTCCCAGGTACACATCCTAGCTGTTAGTCCTTTGGAAGGTTACCCAGCCTCTCAGTCTGTCTATAAAATGAGAATAACACAGCTCTCCAAATGGCATGACATCGCTATCTTTTGGCTTGGAGACGCTGCCCCGAAGGCGGAACCTCCAGGACAGCTACGTAGCGTCCCGAGCACTCAGACTGAAGCCAGGCAGCCATGTTCATTACTGGAACCGTGAGGTGGGTGGGGGTTGCGCTGAGATAGCTGTCATTTTCAGTTAGGGCCAAAGCCAACTTCCGGTCACCATCTTGAGTGACGACAGAGGCGGAGCTCCAACTGACATGTTCATTAAGGGCAGGGCTCCGAGGGCGCCACCTCGAGAGCGACGGCGGGCTATCAGGGGCGGGCTGAGGCAGGTTGTAGCCCCGCCCCGGGCCTTGGGCTCCACCTCTCGGCCCCACTTCCGCCGGGCGAGCATTTGTAGGCGGCGCTGCCGTAAATCAGGCGGTCGGCTTGCCGCATCACGCAAGATGGCGGCCACGGCGGTGAACGGGGCGGCAGGCTTCTCGAGCTCCGGGCCCGCGGCGACTTCGGGCGCTGTCCTGCAGGCCGCGACCGGCATGTACGAGCAACTCAAGGGCGAGTGGAACCGTAAAAGCCCGAATCTTAGCAAGTGCGGGGAAGAGCTGGGCCGACTCAAGGTAAGGTCGGCAGGCCCAGGAAACCGAGTGTTGCGGGCGTGGGGGGCGCTACGAGGTGTCTGGACCCAACCAAGTACCGGGCCGCGGAAGCCACCTCGGTGCCAGCGAGACTGAGGCGGGCTGGGGGATCCGATGGGGCGAAAGATTTGGAACAGCCAAAGTGGGGACTCGGAGGGCGTCAAGAAGCGAGAGAGGGACAGGGCGCGGTGGTGGTCACGCCTATAATCGCAGCACTTTGGGAGGCCGAGGCGGGGGAGCATGGCTTGAGCCCAGGAGTTCAAGATCAGCCTGAGCAACATAGGGAGACTCTGTCTCTACTTTTTTTTTTTTTTTAAGTGAGAGATGACTGGAATGGACCCACACGGGGGTGGTGGGGGAATGATTGAAAGACTCGTGACGGCAGAACTGAGTGAAGAGTTAGATTTTTGGTGCTTGGAGGCTTAACTGGTCGGAGTGGCAGGATTGGGGTTCGGGCTTTTCTAATGGTGGATTCCAGGCAAGACCAAGTGGGAAATGAGGACGGCCCAGAGTGATAAAAGAATGAGGCTGAAAAGGTGGGCTGTGTAGAGGGTGTGTGGTTAAGACCAGGCTAGGTTAGGATCTGAGAGATCTGGGGCTTAGGCTCGCATCTGTGGGGAGAGGGGGCAGCCTAGTTGTGAAGGCAGGACTGAACCTAGAAGAAATATTCTTACAAGTAGAGAACAAGAATACGGGGCTCAGAGTGCTTCAGACCAAACGTGTTGGGAGGGAGTGTAAATCCAGTGGCTTGGAACAAGCTGCTGAGCCTGCTAAGGAAAGATGTATGGGCTGAACTGTGGGGGGAGATTTGGACCACCCCCTCCCAGATATAGATTTTGGGGATAGCCCAGCTACCCCTTCCCCAATAGATTGTGGGGAAGATCGGCCAAGAATGGAATGTACTTCTGTCCCCACCGCCGCGTGATTCCACTGGGTCAGGCACTGATTGTCCCTTCTTGTTTCCCCAGTGGGGCTATTAATAATTGTAATGTGATGTAATCTTAAATGGGCATGTGTTGCGTGCTCAGGCCCTGTTCTGAGTGCTTTATGAGAAAGGATTCCTCATGAGTCAGGATGATGGTTAGCTCCATTTTCCACGTGGGAAGACCAAAGCGTAGAGCAGGTAAGTCATCTGTATTTGAATTCCCTTCTTTTCTTTCTTCCCTTCTTCCCTTCCCCATCAGCTAGTTCTTCTGGAGCTCAACTTCTTGCCAACCACAGGGACCAAGCTCACCAAACAGCAGCTAATTCTGGCCCGTGAGTGTCACTGGGGTTGGTGGGGGTGATGATCTGGGGGTCATGGCAGGAATGGTAGCACTGGTGGTTGGGGAAGAGACCTCAGTCACCTCCTGAGAGCTCACTCTGTCACCCACAGGTGACATACTGGAGATCGGGGCCCAGTGGAGCATCCTACGCAAGGACATCCCCTCCTTCGAGCGCTACATGGCCCAGCTCAAATGCTACTACTTTGATTACAAGTGAGAATGGGCCCTGCCCCTGATCGGGGGGTGGTTGTATGGCAGCTCTTTTATTTATGGAGCTCTGGCCACTTGGGTCCTCTTCCTTCATCTGGGAGCTCCTCCTGGCTTAGTTCTGTCCTCTGGCTGCAGGGTCAGGGGTTGGCTTGGAGGTCCTGAGACTTGGCTTGACTAGTCAGTCTCCCCCTACCCATTCCCACATTGCACCCCCTCTGCCCAGTGGGGCTGCCATCACCTTTCACTTGTCCTGGCCCCAGCATTGCCCCTCTGACTCAAACCCCTGTGGCAGCCAGTAGGATCATGTGACACTAAAATTTGACACTGTCCATACCCTGCTCAGAACCTGCCATGGCTCTTCATGGTCCTCAGGCACAAGATCAAGTTCTTTCCTGTGGCTTCCAGTGCAGTTCCAGCTCCCACCCCTCTGCCTGTGCCTGCCCATCCCAGCCCTTGCTCTCACTGGACTGTGAGCTTTCTAAAGGCAGAGCCTGGAACTGTCTCGGTTACTGCTGTGTCCCTAGCATGGCCTACCACAGGGCCAGGCCCAGAACAGGGACTCACTGGATGTGTGTTGAATATAAAACTGAATGACACCTGCACAGATTAATGATTGGGAATTTGACATCAGACAAACCTGGCTTTGAAATGTCTAGCTGCTTCCTGATTATGAGGTTTGGGCAAATGACTTTACCTCTCTCAGTTTCCCTGTTAAAGTAGGGAGTGGTGATTCTTTTATCTATTTATTTTTGGAGACAGGGTCTTGCTGTGTTGCCCAGGCTGGAGTGCAGTGGTGCAGTCATGCCTCACCACAGCCTTGACCTCCTGCGCTCAAGCGGTACTCCTACCTTAGCCTCTCAAGTAGCTAAGGCTACAGGTGCACACCACCACTCCTGGCTCTTTTATTTTAATTTTTTGTAGAGATGGGGGTCTTACTTTGTTGCCCAGGCTGGTCTCGAACTCCTGGCCACAAGTGATCCTCCTGCCTTGGGCTCCCAGAGTGTTGGGATTACAGGTGTTGAGTCATTGCATCTGACTCCAATAACTTTTTTTTTTGAGACGGAGTTTCACTCTTGTTGCCCAGCCTGGAGTGCAGTGGTGCAATCTCGGCTCACCACAACCTCTGCCTCCCGGGTTCAAGCGATTCTCCTGTCTCAGTCTCCCAAGTAGCTGGGATTACAGGCATGCGCCACCACGCCCGACTAATTTTTGTATTTTTAGTAGAGACAGGGTTTCTTCATGTTGGTCAGGCTGGTCTCGAACTCCTGACCTCAGGTGATCCGCCCACCTCAGCCTCCCAAAGTGCTGGGATTACAGGCGTGAGCCACCATGCCCGGCCAATAACTCTTTTTTTTTTAGACGGAGTCTCACTCCGTCACCCAGGCTAGAGTGCAACAGCGGGATCTCGGCGCACTGCAACCTCCGCCTCCCAGGTTCAAGTGATTCTCCTGCCTCAGCCTCCCTCAGCCTCCTGAGTAGCTGGGATTACAGGTGCCCACCACCACGCCCAGCTAAGTTTTGTATTTTTAGTAGAGATGGGGTTTTGCCAGGTTGGCCAGGCTGGTCTTGAACTCCTGACCTCAGGTGATCCACCTGCCTCCGCCTCCCAAAGTGCTCGGATTATAGGTGTGAGCCACTGCGCCTGGCCAGTAACTCTTAATGTAATTATAGCTAACACTTCGTGTTTATTTGGGCCAGGTATTGTTCTAATCACCTTACCTGGGTTGAATCGTTTAATTCACTTAACGCTTGTTCATTCAACCCATCTCTACAAAATGGATACCGTGAGGCCGGGCATGATGGCACATGCCTGAAATCCCAGCACTTTGGGAGGCTGAGACAGGAGGATCGCTTGAGCCTAGGATTTCCAGACCTGCCTGGCCAACATGGCGAAATCCTGTCTCTACAAGAAATATTAAAAAATTAGCTGGGCAGGGTGGGCATGGTGGCTTTCACCTGTAGTCCCAGCACTTTGGGAGGCCAAGGCGGGCAGATCATGAGTTCAGGAGATTGAGACCATCCTGGCTAACACAGTGAAACCCTGTCTCTAAAAAAAAATACAAAAATTAGCCGGGTGTGGTGGTAGGCGCCTGTAGTCCCAGCTACTCGGGAGGCTGAGGCAGGAGAATGGCGTGAACCCGGGAGGCAGAGCTTGCAGTGAGCCGAGATCGTGCCACTGCACTCCAGCCTGGGCGACAGAGCAAGACTCCGTCTCAAAAAAAAAAAAAAAAAAAAAAATTAGCTGGGCATGGTGGTGTGCACTTGTATTCCCAGCTACTTTGGAGTCTGAGGTGGGAGGATGGCTTGAGCGTGGGAAGTTGAGGCTGCAGTGAGCCTGGATGACAGAGCGAGACCCTGCCTTGGAATTGGAAAAAAAAAAAAAAAAGGGCCAGGCGCAGTGGCTCATACCTGTAATCCCAGCACTTTCGGAGGCCGAGGTGGGTGGATCATGAGATCAGGAGTTCAAGACCAGCCTGGCCAGCATAGTGAAACCCCGTCTCTACTAAAAATACAAAAAATTAGCCAGGCATGGTGGCGTATGCCTGTAGTCCTAGCTACTTGGGAGGCTAAGTCAGGAGAATCACTTGAACCCGGCAAGCGGAGGTTGCAGTGAGCCAAGAACGCACCATTGCACTCCAGCCTGGGCAACAGAGAGAGACTCCTTCTCAAAAAATAAATAAATAAAAGGATACTGTGGTGATACCCAGTTTACACTTTGGGAAACCGAGTTTGTCATTTCACTGAAGTGAGGTCACTCTCTTGGGTCAATATGACTCTTGTAAGTGACTTATTCATGCATCTTTGGGGCACAGTTTCCTCATATGAAAACCCAGGACCTGATACCTCTTCAGGAAGATGCATGGGGCAGTTGTGAGGATTCCTGGAGTCTGGGGTAGAGGGCTCACTAGGCCCCTAAATCCTCCTTAACCTGCTTCCCCGTCCCACGTCCACAGGGAGCAGCTCCCCGAGTCAGCCTATATGCACCAGCTCTTGGGCCTCAACCTCCTCTTCCTGCTGTCCCAGAACCGGGTGGCTGAGTTCCACACGGAGTTGGAGCGGCTGCCTGCCAAGGACATCCAGACCAATGTCTACATTAAGCACCCTGTGTCCCTGGAGCAAGTGAGATGGCAAGCGGGGGGGAGGACCTGGCCAAAGTGGGTGGTGCAGGGGTGGCCTTAGGAGGGCTTTCCTGAAGGAGTGGCCAGGGTTCACCCATCTTTCCACCCACGGACCCATCCTCTTGTTTTTCCAACAAATACTGTGTGCCCAGTGGTTGTCAGACTGTGCAGTGAGCCAAGCAGGTGAAATTCATGATCTTGTGGTGATGGCACTGGGGTGCAGAAGCAGATAGTAAGCCCGAAGAGTGAGTGGCCTGCGCGGTCTGTCAGATGCCAAGTGCTGTGGAGAAAAGGCAGGAAGGAGAGTGGAGAGGCAGGGACGGGTGATATTTATCTTGGGGAGTCAGAAGGCCTCACTGAAAAGGTGAAATTGGAGAAAGACTTGAAAAGGGTGAGGAACTGGCTCATGCCTGTAATCTCAGCACTTTGGGAGGCTGAGGCAGGAGGACTGCTTGAGCCCAGGAGTTCAAGGCTGCAGTGTGCTATGATCACACCACTTTATTCTAGCCTGGGTGACAGTGAGATTCTGTCTCTACTTAGAAAATAAATAAATAAAAACAAATTTTTTAAAGAAAAGGGTGGCCGTGCACAGTGGCTCACGCCTGTAATCCCAGCACATTGGGAGGCCGAGGCGGGTGGATCACCTGAGGTTAGGAGTTCGAAACCAGCCTGGCCAACATGGTGAAACCCCATCTCTATAAAAATACAAAAATCAGCCGGGCGAGTGGTGGGTGCCTGTAATCCCAGCTACTCGGGAGGCTGAGGCAGGAGAATCACTTGAACCCAGGAAGTGGAGGTTGCAGTGAGCCAAGATTGTGCCATTGCACTCCAGCCTGGGCAACAGGCTCAAAAAAGAAAAGCAAAGAAAAGGGTAAGGAACTGAACCCTGTGGACAGCCAGGCAGAGGGACCAGCCAGTCCAAGTGTCCTGAGGCAGTACTGTGTCTGCTGTGTTTGAAGGACAGCCAAGAAGACAGTGTTTTTGGAACAAAGTGAGCAGGGCCAGGGAAAAGCCTTAGGACCTAAGGTTAGGAAGTTGTTCCTGGGGCTGACATCTTGTGGGAGGATTTGGTCAGTGGGGAGAGGATGGGAGAGAGGGCAGTTGGGGCGGGCAGCACAGTTCGGGCAAAGGTGTACAGGGATGAGCCTGTGGTGGAGCCAGCACTGTCTCCCTCCTGGAAAATAGATGGATAATTGGACAGTAGATGAGATAATGAGATGCCAGCCCAGAGCAGGCTTGGGGAGAGGGAGGGAGGGAGGAAGAGGGGGTGAGAGTGTGTCTGTGTGTGTGTGTGTGTGTGTGCGCGCGCGCATAAACCAGCAAGGGCTTTCTGGAAGAGGGGTTACCCAGGGTAGGGGTGTGGCTGTGTGGCAAAGGGTGTTCTGGCAGGGTAGGGATTACAGGGGCACTAGGAGTGATGAGGCCCACACAGGTAGGCCCCTTTGCAGCCTCCTCTTCATTCTCTCTTTTTCCCCCTTCCCGGCTTCTGCAGTACCTGATGGAGGGCAGCTACAACAAAGTGTTCCTGGCCAAGGGTAACATCCCCGCTGAGAGCTACACCTTCTTCATTGACATCCTGCTGGATACTATCAGGTGCGTAGCAGGGCCGGGCCCTGTGGAGTTTGGAAAGAACTTGGGCTTGAGTCGGACAGCTCCGAGTCTGAATCTCCTTCCAGCCATTGGTTGTCTGGGTAGGCTAGGTGTGTTTCTCATCCTCCTAGCACCTCAGCTCTCCTTTTCAGTGAATTGGGCCTGGTCATGGGATTGTGGATAATGGCCCTCATCTCACCACCCTTGGCTGTTGACATGTGTGGCCACGTGTGTCAAACCTGAGCATGGAATTGGTTCAGCAGGCAGGGATTGTGCGGCCTGTCTTAGCCCATCTTCCGTCCTAGATACCCAACCAGTGAGTCATGAGACTTCACCTCCGGCCACCAAAACTGTGGAACCCTCAGTTTCCCCTTCTCTAGAATGGGTTGACCAAATCCCAACAGCCCCTTGGGTTACCGTGTTTACAAGTGACATCCCATGGGCAGATGGATGTGACATACAAATCCCTTGAGGAGTAAAAGGGTGTCGAAGTGGTGGCTGAGCTGATGCACTCGGGCAGAGCACCAGATCAGAATGAGTTTCCATGCCTTAGGTGCAAAGGCAAGCCCAGAGGCATTTGAGTGAGGAGTGGTAGCCAGTACCCACTACCCACCGCATGACCTAATTGATGTCGGAGGCGCTCCTCCCCGTCACTGGCTTTTCCCCAGAGCTTACCCCCGCCCTCACTACAGTGACTTAATGCCTTGTTCTTTTTCTACCTCGGTGTTGTTCATGGTGCCTCTTGATGGGTACAAGGAACCCCCCAGGATCTATGAAGTGGGGTGTAGCACCCTGGTGATGGGTGTTATGAGAAGAGATGCCCTCATGTGAATCCCAAGCTGGGTTTCAGACCTGAAATCCTGTGGCTGGGAGTGGGATTCAGAGTGTGGGCCCAGGAGTCGGAGATTTCAGTGGGTATCTCCCGTGGCCCTTGCTTGCTTTGCATCTCCCGTGGCCCTTGCTTGCTTTGCGAGTCTGGTCAAGTTTCTCCCCCTCTGAGCCTTGATGAATAAAACAGGGCCCCTCACATATTCCTGCCATCAGTGCTGAACTCCAGGGTCAGAGCTGACACATGTCAGGTCTGGGGGAACACGTCCTGGGAGGTTGTCGATGCTCAGTAATGAAGAGCTTCTCATCTTCCCCCAGGGATGAGATCGCTGGGTGCATCGAGAAGGCCTATGAGAAAATCCTTTTCACTGAGGCCACCCGGATCCTCTTCTTCAACACACCCAAAAAGATGACAGACTACGCCAAGAAGGTGGCTGGGGTACAGGGCAAGGGGCCGTGGGACCAAGGGGTGAAGTCACTAACAACAGTGTGGGGTGGCTTAGAGGGACACTGGAACAAGACTGCCCAGGTTTAAGTTCAACTGTGTGACTCTAGGCAAGCTGCCAAAGCTCTCTGAGCATCAGTTTCTCTATCCACAGAATGGGGCTAGATACATGGGTTGAGCTTAGTACCTGGCACCAGCTGGAGGTGGGCGGAGGTGGGCGCTGCACGCATGTTGGCTGCTGTCTTTCTCAAAATTTCTTAGAGGTGGCAGCTTTTTCTGCAAGACTTTGCTTCATTTGGTCTCAGGCGTTTGAGCACGAGCAACGCTTGGTGTTGCAGGAGGAGGGCTGGGACCAGGCTATGGAAGGTGAAATTGGGCTGGGTGCAGTGGCTCACGCACACCAAGGTGGATCCTCCCACCTAGGCTCACTCTGGGAGGCTGAGGTGGGAGGATCACCTGAGGTCAGGAGTTCAAGACCAGCCTGGTCAACATGGTGAAACCCCATCTCTACTAAAAAATACAAAAACAATTAGCCAGATGTGGTGGCGGGTGCCTGTAATCCCAGCTACTCGGGAGGCTGAGGCAGGAGAATTGCGTGAACCCAGGAGGTGGAGGTTGCAGTGAGCCGAGATCACGCCATTGCACTCCAGCCTGGGTGACAGAGCGAGACTCCGTCTGGAAAAAAAAAAAAAAAAAAAAGGTGAAATCGAATTTTAGTGATAGTGACAGCTGGTAACTGATCTGTCACTCAGGCCAAACACTATCCTCGGTGCTTTAAAGGTGTTGATTCACCACATCCTCACAGTTGACCCAGAGAGGTGTGTAATTAGGGTCCCAGTCTCAACACAGAGAAACTGAGGCACAGAGAGGTGAAGTTACTTGTCAAGGGTCGTTGGGGTAGAGTACGGTTGGTGAGAAAAGAGAGCATAGGACACTTGGGCAACTGCTGGCCCCATAGTGTGGGGCCTTTGTGATCACTCTACCCATCTCTAATCCCTCCTTTCCTGCAGCGAGGGTGGGTCCTGGGCCCCAACAACTACTACAGTTTTGCCAGCCAGCAGCAGAAGCCGGAAGACACCACCATTCCCTCCACAGAACTGGCCAAACAGGTCATCGAGTATGCCCGGCAGCTGGAGATGATCGTCTGAGCCCCCCGGGCACTGGGTGGGGCAGGGCACGAGTTATTTAAAACAGTTACACTGCAGGGTTTCGCCCAATAAAGGTGGATGGACATTCCCTCTTCCAGGCCCTTGTCTCCCCAGTTTGGATGGCAGAGAGACAAGTTCTTATTTCTGAAGAACTTGGAGGTTTTGGGGCGCTCAGGAGTTGGAGATAACAGCCTCCAACTGGGTCAGCCTCTGTCTGGTGGGCATTGCTCAGGGTCTCAAACACGGACGCCCACTGTAGGGCCCCAGCAGCACTGTGGCCTGCAGGAGGGCATCGCCCCAGGTAGGGGGACTGTTCTAGCCAGCTGTGGACACACAGGAATGCTGGGCTAGGGTACCAGATTTTTTCAACAAAGGGGGTGAAGTGTCCTATTAAAAAGAATAAATGTTGGCAATGAATTAAACAATTTTTCAAATGACATGTGAAATGGAACCCATCTGTAGGCTGCCAGTTTGGGCCCTTTGTGGAACAAAAGGTGTGGGTCCTGGTGTGGGCTTGTGGGTCCCCCCCTCCCTGAGCCAGCACATGATTGAGGACCTCCCCGCACACCCCCCAGCCTAGGTTTCCTGCCTTGAAATTCTTGGGAAAGTGTTCAAGGCGCAGGGTCCAAATCTGGCTGAATCCCTTGTGGGATGTGGAAATTTCACAAGTCTTCCAGAGTTAGTTTTCCCAACTGTAAGATGGGAATGATCAGTCCTTTGCAAAGTGGTTTGTGCTGAGCCTGTGAGCTTGGTACCAGGTCAGCTCAGAATTGGGGCTTATGGATTAAGGGGAATCAGATCCCCCCCGCCCTGGGCCCATCAGTCTGGGTGCTGGGTGAATGGAACCTCAGTTACTGCTGCTCTGGTCCAGCCTCGCGATTGTTTCCAAGATGTGCTTTAATGGCGAGCCTGCCCTGCTGCACCCTACCCACTGCCTTGGTGAGTGATTGACAGGCTGCTGGCATCTGGATTGGTTATTTTATTGGCATGGAGGGGAAGGTGGAGGGTGTTGAGCCGACTACACTCAGTTGGAATGGGTGGCCTGCAAGTTGTAGTGCTCCAGCCCGGCCACCAGAGAGCCGGCCAGCTTGATGGTGGCAACCCAAGGTGGCTCGCCTAGGTGGTTGGTGGATGTACTCAGCCTAGGGGGGGAGGGTAGAGTCAGCAAAGCCCGGCAATGTGACCAGGCCTCTAGCCCTTCTAGGGCCTCCCTGTCCCCATATGAATAAGGACGCTTCTGAAGGCCATATTGGAATATCCCAAAGGCAGTTTAGGGCAGGGCTGTGGCCACTTAATAGGAAAGGGAGCTGAGGGCTGGCGAGTGTCCCAGCTAAGCTTCAAGAGGTCCAGGGCAGTCTCCCAGTGGTTCAGCACTCCCAGGGGTCAGGATCAGACCCCAGTGGCCAGATCTGGTGATTCAGTGTGGGTAGGGGGTGGCTGGAGGATGCAGTGTACCCCCTGGATGTGGGACTCAGGAGGAGCCTCCCCAGCACAAAGGCTGGGACATCAGTGCCCTCTGGTGGCCGAAGCCTTGAGTCCCGGAGTCAGGAGAAGTTGCCAGAGGCTAGAGGGGTCAGGACTCCAGGGCTGCCTCTGTGCCCAGTAAAGTTGGAGGCGTGCATCTACCCCCATTTAGTTCCAGGAAGACAGTCATCCCCTCACCCCCATCCCTCAGTGGCCTGGGTCGTGGTCCTCTTTGATACCCTCAGGGACAGGGTCAAGGCAGTGTATAGGGTCAGGCCAGCTGGGACCAGCCTCCCTCTCTGATGGCTCCAAGAGAGGTACAGGAGGGCCAAGAGTCCACTTAGGGATCGGATGCCATAGGGCTGGGCCAGGGTGTCCCCCTTTCCCGTCAAAGGTCAGCATGGGATCAAGGGTCCTCTTGGTCCTGAAGGGTGGGACTAGGTTTGAGATGTGGTGGAGAGGAAGGCCACGGGTCATTCTAGGGTCAGGAAGCCAAAGGGCTGAGTAGGACTCTACCCAGCAGTCTGGGGTTCGGCACCCTCCTGTCCCTTCTCCCCTCCTCTCACCAGGCAGAGATGTTGCATGGCAGGCGGCGATGGCGTGGCTGGTGACGGCAGTAACACTTGCAGGGACAGGAGTTAAGCACCTGGAAGGGCGGCCAGTGGCGCGCAGCGCGGGCGTTAGCTGCCCCAGTCTGAGAGGCCCCGCTGCCACCACCCCCTCCACTGCTGCTGTCAGGCATGGTAGCTGTAGCTCCTTCACGAGGACCATCTCCATGCAAGCCATCCTCACGGGTCGCGCCCCGGGCTGCACGGGAACCCTTGTTCCTGCGCGTGCGGATCTTGATGGGCGCGGCCGCGGGTGCGGGCGCGGACACAGGCGGCGAGGGCTCAGCCACGGTGGGAGCTGGAGCCGGGTATGGGGCCGGGGCCGGGGCCTGGTCGGCGGCTAAGGCTGGGGGCAGAGCAGGCGCTGGGGTGGGAGCCAGGGCTGACTCCTCTTGGCCCAGGCCCGGGGTGAGCGGGGGAGCCACCGGCAGCGGTGTTGGCTGGAGGGCTGGTGGCTGCAGTGTGGGCGGCGGTGTGGGCGGTGGCGCGGGCGGCGGCGGCGTGGGCGGCGGCGTGGGCGGTGGCAGAGGTGGTAACTCCTGCAGGCCTGGAGGCCCCGGGCGCATGGGCTCGCCATTGGTGGGTGCCGGGAAGATGAACACAGGCGGCGCCAGCAGGGCAGGTGCGGGCCTCCGGGGCCCAGGAGCTGAGTGCATCTGCCCTGGTGGTGGCGGAGGGGAGCCCCAAGGCCCAGAGAGTGCGGCCGCACGCCGTCGCGGCGCCCCGATGCCTCCGCCAGCCCCGTTGAAGCGGAAGTGGCGTTCAGTGCCGTCGGGAGCGCTAACCCAGTCGAATTTGGGCTTCGAGCCTGGGACGGTGGTGTAGGGTGGCGGCGGTAGGGCCCGGGCTTGGGACGCAGGCGCCGAGGGAGGACCAGAGTACCCTTCGCCGTCTCCATCACCTCCCTCGGCTTCCTGTGCCCCTGGAGAAACCTCTCCCAAGGGGCGAGCAGCTCCAGGAGGCAGGGGCCCTTGCTTCAGGACCTCGGCGTAAGAGATGGCACCTGAGGCAGCAAAGAGGCCGCCGCCCCCCAGCGAAGCTTTGGCTGCTAAGGAACTCGAGGCTGCCGGAGGGGCCAAAGAGGGCCCCGACTTGAAGGTGATTTTACACAGCAGGCTCAGACCGGACTCGGAATCCGCAGGCTGGGCCATTTCGCCTTCGCCCGCCTGGGGAGGCGACCCTCCGCGAGCCCTGCCGGCCGTCTGGCCCTGGTTGCGGGGCCCAGCCTGACTTTCTGTGGGGGTTGAGGCAGGTGTGGCCAGAGCAGGAGTGATTCTGCGGTCCGCCGGCTGCCGTTCAGAAGGTAACGGTGGTGGCGGCTTCCAAGGCTCCAGGGGCGGCGGAAATTGGGATGGGGCCCTCGGGGCAGTTTCCTTCACGGATAGCTGCCGGGGCGGGGGCGGGGGCGGCGGCGGCGGCGGCGGGCGGCGGCTCGGAGGGTCGCCCTGGCCGCGATGGCTTGTCCCCAGCAGGCCGCGGATCCGGGGAACTGGAGTGCCCGCGGGCTTTTGCCATTTAGACGGGCCGGGCAGCAGAGTCCCCGCGGGGGCCGGGGGTGGTGCAGAGACCGCGGCCGCCTCTTCAGGAGGGGGCATCACTGGAGAGGGCCGTTCTAAGGTGAGGGGCAGGGTCGAGGGTGAGGCCTGGGGCTCCCGGGGTACCATGAGTCCCGGAGGTGTGGCGCTGCCAGGGAACCAGACACCCAGCCCACGAGTCAGGCGCATGGCCTGGGAGGTCATCTCGGGCTCCACCAGGGACGTCCGGCGGGAGTCGGGGTCGCGGTCCGAGGCTTGCTCTTTTCGGGAGCCCCCGCCCGCGGATGGCTCCGACTGCACGTTCCCCATTTCTGACGGAGCTCGGAGACTGGTCAGAAAAATTTACTCCAGTCAGCCTGCCAGGGCCGTGGGGACCCTACGAGGCTGGCTGTACTTGATCTAATGTGTCCGCACCGGCCCCGCCCCTGTTCTCCAAGATCCGATCAGGCCCAAGTCCTTAGGTCGCACTCCTGTTCCCCGACCTTCGACACTCACGCCTTCTTTCCCATGTCCCCAACACAGCTGCTGTTCAGATACTTCAGTACCAGCCCCATTATGTACTAAGGTTCCATGCCTGTCCCCTTGGCTGGTCATGCTGATCCCTCAGTCCTCTCCTCTAACTCTCCGACTCCCCGCCTCTCTCTAGAGCACCTGGGTCCCGCCCTCTTCCCAGGCAGCGGCAGATCCTCAGGCCTCACCCCTAAACCTCTTCCCGCTCCAGGTCTATCTACTAGCTGGCATCCACACTCAAGCTCCACCCCTGTCCCCAAGCTCCGCCCTGGCCCCGCCTCCCCCCAGAGGAGCCAACTCACAGAGTCCTCCAGCCGACTAGAGTTCAGACCGCGGCCCCCTGGGCCCGGGGCAGGGCAGGGAACTGCCGTAGCAGAAAATAACCGAAAAGAACGGGGGTGCGGGTGAAGGCAAGTGGGCGCGACAACTAGGGCAGACCCCGAGATCTAGGCCCCGCCCCGGGAGCTCGAGGCCCCGCCCTCCTGCGAGCTCGCGGGAGCCCAGCACCTTACGAACCTGGGTCTCTCCTTGAAATACTCCGAGGTCTTCTTCCTCGCCCCCAGGCTTTCTGGTTCTAAGCTCCACCCCTTTGGGTTGTTCTCCTTAGCCCCTCCCCTTTAGAATGCTCCGCCCCTCTCCTTATTCCCTCCCGAGGCCCCGCCCACGCAAACACCAATGCGTCGCTCCTCCCCTTTGGACCTCTCATCTGCCCCGCCCCTAAGGCAATTTACCTCTAAGCTCCGCCTTTTTAAGACCGGGCAACAACGCTTCCCAAGACCCTCTCCTTCCCCCGGGGCGCCGAGAAGGCCCATCCACCGTGGGCCCGCCCCTTCGTGACGCACGCACTAGTCCTCGCCTGCAGCATCCAAACCTCCTTATACCCAGGCCCTCCAACCCCACCCACTTGGGAAGGCTCCCCTCTCGCCCCACCCCTTATCGAACCCTGCCAGGCACCCAGCCCCTCCTATTTCGAAGCCACAGCGTAGACCACCGCCTCTTTAGAACTTTGAGACCAGTCCCTGTCCCTGCCCCTGTCCCCTCCTCATAGCATTAGAGACCAATGGCGCAGATGGGTGGAAAAGTGGGGGATCCCCTCTGGATCTTAAGAAAATGGGGGCTGGGGGGTTGCTCTCTGGAGCTAGTGCCGGGCTCTAGGACCCAGCAGGCAAGTAAGCCCGCCTCGCTCTTACCCCTCCCCCAAGCCGCCCCTTCCCCCCCCACCCATCTTCCAGGTTCCCCCTCCCTCCCCCCTCGCCCCGGCTCCCGGTGCCCGTCTCCAGCGCCGCCGGAGCCAGCCAGGGAGCCGGAACGAAAAGGAGGAGGAGGAGGCCGCGTCGCCGCCGCTCGGAGCCCGGCCGGAGCCTCGCAGGCAGGTGCCGAGGGGGGCGAGGGGGCGGGGGCTGACAGACTGCCTGCCCCGATGAGGGGGCGGCCAGGACCGCGCTGCGCCTTCTGCCCACCCAGGCGCCCCCAAGGCCCCGGCTGGTTGGACTAAGGAGTGGGGACCCCCCAAACTGCGCGGCAGCCATTCGGGGTACCAGTCTTCATTTGTGGGGTCTGGACTTTCTCCGAGGATGCCCCATTCACAAAATTCCATCCTGGACCCTCACCATTGAGGAACGCTGAGGACCACTCCCCCCGAGGGACACAGGATGTGTGGGGAGCGTAGGCCACCCTGAAATCCCAGTGCCCCGTTCCAGCTAGGCCCTGGGGGGACCCCTGCCCTCATTCCCTGCTTCACCTGTTGTCGGGGGAGGCGGGCGGACAAAGGAAGCAGCGTCACGTGACTACTCATTCACAAAATCCCATCCCATTGAGAAAAGGGGGCTGGGGGCGCTGTGGCCGCCCCTTCCCCTCCCAAAGGGCCGGGGAAACCCAGCAGCCTGCAGGTGGGGGAGGGGGCTAGAGCTCGTCCGGGTCCCTAAGGTTGGGACGCCAGGGTCCCTGTGCTGGATGGCAGTGAGGGGCTGGACACTGATCCCGATTACTGGGCGGAGGGCTACGTCCCCTGAGCTGGGGGGCGGGGTAAAATGGTTCTGAAGGATGCTGGGGCTGGGGGGCGGGAAGGGAAGAGGGAGGAAGGATCAATCTGCCCCCCCATCCCATCTTTCCCCCCTGGCTTCCCTCGGCTGGGGCCTGAGGGAGCAGCCTTGATTCTTGTGAATGAAATGCTCTCTGGATGTGTCTTCGGTCGCCCGTTTCTGACTTCCTCTGCCTCCATCTCCCTCTGAGCCTCTCTTTCTGGCCATTTCTGGTTCTCTCCCTGTTCCCTGCCTGTCTCCCGTTGCTGGGTGACTCAGTGAGCTTTGCATCCGGTCTCATTCATAAATCCGGGAAGGGGTGGGGGGGGGGGGAAAGAGCCTGGGTTTCTCACCCAGCCTGTGGCCTGGACGACAGGGTGCGGAGGCAGGGTTGGGAGAACAGGAGCTGAGTTGATGGGCCCAGAGAAAATATATATGCGCAGGCACCCAGCTGTGAGGGGGAGCACTGGGTGGGGCTGTGGGTATGTGCTGAGGGAGGAGAAGGGGGTGATAGGGATGAGCAGGAGGGGGAGGGGAGGGCAACACCAGGGCTATGGGGGTGGGGACGGAGAGATGGGGGAAAGGTGGGTACAGAGAGAAAGGGCAGACATGGAGAAGATAGAGGTGAGAGAGAAGAATGGCATGAGGAAGAAAGGAGCCATGTGGAAGAAGGTGGCAATGGGGTTGAAGGTGGGTATTGCTAGCTTAGGGTGCAGTGGACCTGGACGCGAGAGATGAAGTTGGAGGGGAGATGAGGGTTGAGGGAACATTCCATGGGAGAGCAGGATTTGAGCTCATGATTGTGTTGTCCCTGTCCTTCCCCCCACCTCCTGCAGGTACATGGTGCGGGTCCGAGCTGTGGTGATGGCCCGAGATGACTCCAGTGGGGGCTGGCTGCCTGTGGGGGGCGGGGGCCTCAGCCAGGTGAGCGTGTGTCGGGTCCGAGGGGCCAGGCCCGAGGGGGGGGCCCGCCAGGGGCACTACGTCATCCACGGGGAGCGCCTCCGGGACCAGAAAGTGAGCCACCCTGGGGCATGCGGGGAGGGTAGGGACCTGGGGAGGGAGGGGAGAGGGGCTGAGGTCAGGTTGCCTCCCAGCCTAGGAATCAAGCTGGGGTGTGAAGTTTGGGAGTGAATATCTGTCCTGTAGATAAGAGTTGGGAATTGCAGGATACATGGGGTGTTAGGAGGGTCCTGTCCACTTCCACTTCCAGCCAGACTATCACAGCGGCCTCCTCGCTGTCTCCCTGTACTGCTCCTGCTCCCCGCTCCAACCCCAGCCTGTTCCACAGGGGGCACTGCCTCCCCCCCCCCCCGCCCCGACTCACACCATGTCCCTCCTCTGCTCAAAACCCTTCATCTTGCTCAGAGATCCTCGCCACGAGGCCCTACACCACCTGGCCTCTGTCTGCCCTAAGTATAGGGAAGCATTTGCTGGGGTCCATTTGAAAGTGTCAGAGATGGTTGGCAATTCTATACATGGGTTCATCAGGAATAACTGGGCTGTCGGGCACAATGTGCAGGGACAGTGTTGAATCAGTTTCAGCTAGGGATGTAGTAGAAAGATATGGATTGTGCGAAAGACTTGGGGGAAAGGTTTTGTTTCAGAGCAGGAGTCAGTGGGGGGATTTGAAATGGAGTGAAGGAATATGGTGATACTAGGCAAGGATTTGAGGGAACATCAATAGGGTGTTGGCTAGCATCTGAAGGGGAATCTGTGGAAGTTTAATAAGACTATTTTGGAGTAAGCGCTGGATACAGTGCCTATAATCCCAGCCACTCATGAGGCTGAGGCAGGAGGATTGCTTGAGTCCAGAGTTTGAGACCAGCCTGATCAACATAGAGAGAGCTCATCTGGAAAAAAAAAAGAGAGAGAGAGAGAGAACATTTTTTGGGTAAAGTTTCCATAGATTATTATTAGAAGAGGATTAACAATAATATTGTGAGATGTTCAGTAAAGTCTGGGAAGTATTGTTGAGCCAGAGGGGGGATGTTGGGTTATCAGAAAGGGGTTAACAATGTTTTGGGCCATTCAGTAAGATTCGGGGTTTCTACAGGGGCATCAGAGGGAGGTATTAGGAAAATGTAGGGATCAAGGGGTTGGAAAAATATTTGAGCATCAGAGGTGTGTTCAGTAAAATTGGGCATAGCTGGGTGTGGGGGTTCATGCCTGTAATCCCAGCACTTTGGGAGGCGGAGGTGGGAGGATCGCTTGAGACTGGGAGGTTGATTCCATAGTGAGCCCTGATCACACCACTGCACTCCAGCCTGGGTGACAGAGTAAGACTGTTTCAAAAAACAAAACAAGTAAAATTGGGGAGTCATATCAGTGTTGATCAGGGTTCAGGGTTACACTTAGGGTAGGGAAATGAGGTTTGTGAGAAGACACTAGGGTATGCATGGGGGCTGGTGATGGAGGAGATGTCACAGGCATGTCTGGGTTGGGGTATCTGACCCTGCTCTCCTTCTGCCCCTCAGACGACCTTGGAGTGTACCCTGAAGCCAGGCTTGGTTTACAACAAGGTGAATCCCATCTTTCACCACTGGAGCCTGGGTGACTGCAAGTTTGGACTGACGTTTCAGAGCCCTGCAGAGGCTGATGAGTTCCAGAAGAGCCTGCTGGCTGCGCTGGCCGCGCTGGGTCGAGGTGAGCAGCCCAGGTGATATGCACTGGGGGCTGGCCTGGGAGCGGGAGGGGAAGCTGGGCTCAAGGAACTCACTCTCTGCCTCTCTCCCTGCCCCAGGCTCACTCACCCCCTCCTCCTCCTCCTCCTCCTCCTCTCCTTCCCAGGATACTGCAGAGACCCCCTGCCCTCTGACGGTGAGTGTCCAGGATGCCTCTCTGCTGGGAGGGCAGGGGTTTTGTTTTTATTCTATGAACATTCTTGAGCACCTACTGTGTAGCAGGCACCATGCCACACGCCGGGTACACAAAATTGGGCCCGAACTATGAGTGTCAATTCAATCCCAGTTATTCTAGTCTTTCCGCCCTGTCATGATTCACACATTCATTCAAGGGTCCTTATTGTGTACCTTCTGTATACCAGGCAGTGCTTTAGGCACTGGGTTACATCAGTGAACAAAAAGTTCCTTTCCTCCTGGAGCTTCTATTCTAGTGTGGAAAGGTAGAAAATTAAAATATATATATATATAAACAATAAAAATGAATAAATATTGAAAGCAAATGGATGAACAAATTAATGACAACCCCATGCTTCCAGTCACTCAGGCTCTAAATCTTGGAGTCATCCCTGACTCCTTATCTTTTATGCGTCTCATCTCATCTGTCAGCAAATACTGGTTCCACTTTCCAAACCATCACAATCTGCCTCCAACCTGGTACCGTCCAAACTCATCTCCCAACTGGGCCATCTCAATAGCTTCTCACTGTCAACTCCTTCCCTCCTGCCCCCACACATAGCCAGAGGATCCCTATCAACGGCTGAGTCAGATCATGCCCCTCCCACACTCAGAACCCTCCCAGGGCTCCAACTCAGGTAAAGGACAAAGTCCTTACAGTGGCATATGAGATCCCATGCCACGTGGCCCTGTGTGTCCGGCCCCCTCGCTTACTCGGCTTCAGCCACACGGCCTCTTCACTCTTATTCTAACATGGCAGGCACAGCCCTGCCCCAGCGCCTTTGCACTGGCTGTTGCTTGGAACACTCTTTCCCAGATTTCCTCGTGGCTCATTCCCTTGTTTCTTTCAGGGCTTTACACAAATGACATCTTCTCACAGAGGGCCTGAGTATTTAAATTTAAGTATTCCATTTAAAATTGCAATCTGCCAATGCCCCTTGTCTAGTGCTAATTTTTTCCCATGTTCTAAGGCATTTTCCTTATTTCCTTTCTGAAAATACTATTATCTTTTTTTTTTTTTTGAGACGGAGTCTTGCACTGTTGCCCAGGCTGGAGTGCAGGGGTGCGATCTTGGCTCACTGCGACCTCACCTCCCAGGTTCAAGGGATTCTTCTGCCTCAGTCTCCCAAGCAGCTGGGATTACAGGCACCCAGCTATTTTTTGTATTTTTAGTAGAGACGGGGTTTCACTATGTTGGCCAGGCTGATCTCAAACTCCTGACCTTGTGATCCGCCCGCTTTGGCCTCCCAAATTGCTGGGATTACAGGTGTATTTCCCGGCCTATTTTCTTATCTGTTAGTTTACAGTCTATCTCCTATGCTAGAATGTCAGCTCCAGGCCGGCAAGGATCTTTTGTTCGTTTCTTGCTGTGTCTCCAATGCCTGAAACAGTGCCTGGCACACAGTAAGTGTTTAGTAAATATGTGTTGAATAAACAGAATGAATGAATGCACATAATATCGGGTGCAATTTGGCACTTGCTGGAAACGGTGAGAGTTGCCTAAAACACCTGGAGGAACAAAACTGATTCCCTGGGCAGAAAAGGGGAGGATTCCAGGATCATGGGAGATGAAGTGGGGCCACAACAGTTGCAGACAGTTCTCATCCATCGAGCGCTTACCCGGGAAAGATGCTCTGCTGTCCAGGCCCCCTCTGGAATCTGCACAGTGTTCTTTGTGAGTCTGGCACGTCGTGGGTGCTCAATGAATGTCTACTGAAGGCAGTGTGCAGATGAGGTAGGAGTTATGTCCAAGTGGCAGAAAGGAAGCTAAGGGTCTGAGAAGTCATGTTTCAGCTAGTTTCAGAACAGAGGCTGGTTTGCATGGGAAGGGGAGCACTCAGAGTGGGCGGGACTGCCCCAATAACAGTGTGGGGCTGGGAGTGAGAGAGGAAGGCAGCTGGCTGCCCAGGGGAGAGGGGTTCTGAGAAGCGGGAAGACGATTAGATGTTCCACAGGTTTGGCAAGCTGATTAGATCGGGAGAAGAGTCCCACAAAAATAACAATAACCATTTCCAGCCCTCCCAGTACTTCAGGCATATGCTGTGCCCTTGACAGTGGCCCTAACTGCATCCTTATGAATAGGTACTCTTAGGATCCCCGTTTTACAGAGGAGGAAACTGAGGCTCAAAGAGATGAGCTCACTTGCCGGAGGTCACAGAACCAGTCAGTGACAGAGCCGGTGTTTGAACCCAGGCCTTCCTGGCCGCAGAGCCCTCGCTCTCAAAGGGAGGGGGTCTATGTGAGGGCATCGGCTGTGCGGGGGCGTGTCCCTGCGCTGAGGCCGCCAATCTCCTCCAGTCCCACGTGGACAGCGACTCCTCCTCCAGTCACAGCCGCCAGGAGACGCCTCCCAGCGCCGCTGCGGCCCCCATCATCACGATGGAGTCAGCTTCAGGCTTCGGGCCGACCACGCCCCCCCAGCGCCGCCGCTCCTCCGCTCAGGTGCGACCTGAGAGCCTGGGGCTCCTGGGGGAATGGGGCGGAGCACTCGGGGCCCGAAAGGAGCGGGAGCCATGGCCCGGGGTGGCGGGGGGGACACAGATTCCAGGGGATGGCTGACCTGATAACTGGGCCGGACTGGGAGAAAGCGGCGGGGAAATAGGGAGAGGCTTGGAGGCCTGGGTTTCTAGGAGGCTTGGGTGCGGGCTTCCCGAGTCTCCTTGCGCTCCTGGAGATTTTGAGGGGTTTCGAAGTCCAGAGAGGTTTAGGACCATTTTCAGAGTGTATATTTGGGGAACTCCTGGAAGAGGACTGTTAAATTCACGAGGAGGGTGGGAGAGTCGGTACCCAGAAGGGTAAAAGAGGCCCAGGAACCAAACTCCTGAGCCTTTAAGGAGGAGGTGGCTGGGTCCAGAACCCCTGGATCTCAAAGTAGAGGGGGCTGGGAGCTGGGGCTCTTGGATCTTAAGAGAGGACAGGACTGGGAACCTTCGGCCTCTGCGTCCTTAAAGGTGTGGGGTTGGTGCGTGGATTCCTTTGTCTGCCCCTGGAGAAAAGTGGGGATTGAGGGACCTTGGGAGAGAAGCAAGCTGGGGTCTTGAAAATCTGAATCCCAGACCCAAGAGTGCGCTAGGGAACTGGATCCTTGAGGCTAAGACTGGGATGGATTCTGATCTCTTTGTCCCTTCGTCCCGCAGAGCTACCCTCCGCTTCTACCGTTCACGGGGATTCCGGAGCCCTCAGAGCCCCTGGCAGGGGCAGGGGGCCTGGGGTGGGGCGGCCGCGGCTACGAGGATTACCGGCGCTCCGGGCCACCCGCGCCCCTCGCCCTGTCCACCTGCGTCGTGCGCTTCGCCAAGACTGGCGCGTTGAGGGGCGCTGCCCTGGGGCCCCCAGCGGCACTACCTGCCCCTTTGACCGAGGCTGCGCCCCCAGCGCCCCCCGCTCGCCCACCCCCCGGCCCGGGCCCAGCCTCTGCGCCTGCCAAGGCCTCCCCGGAGGCGGAGGAGGCAGCGCGCTGCGTGCACTGCCGCGCGCTCTTCCGTCGCAGAGCAGACGGGCGTGGCGGCCGCTGCGCAGAGGCTCCGGACCCGGGTCGCCTCCTGGTGCGCCGTCTGAGCTGCCTGTGGTGCGCCGAGAGCTTGCTCTACCACTGCCTGTCGGACGCCGAGGGCGACTTCTCGGACCCGTGCGCCTGCGAGCCGGGCCACCCGCGCCCCGCCGCGCGCTGGGCCGCGCTGGCCGCGCTCTCCCTGGCAGTGCCCTGCCTCTGCTGCTACGCGCCCCTGCGCGCGTGCCACTGGGTCGCAGCGCGATGCGGCTGCGCCGGCTGCGGGGGTCGCCACGAGGAGGCTGCGCGGTGAGGATGGCCTGGTGGGTCCCATAGCCGGCCCGAGGACCCAAAATTGAGGGTCCAGGACCCCGGACTCCGTTCGGACCTAAAACCCAAACCTAGGCACATCCGGAACTTGGAGCTTGAGTTTGGATTGAGAGATCTCAGACCTGGAACCTGGAACCCAAACCTAGGACTGAGAGACCCCAGCCCCAGCTTCACTGGGATGTCTGTCTAAGAGGTCCCAGGCGTCCTGAGTTCTGGCGTTCCCCCACCCCCACACCCCACGAGGAGGCTCCAGGCGTCCCCATACTTTGCATCTCAGAAGAGCCAGGGAGCGCATAGATCCCGGAAAGGGCAGGTCCCTGTTGAAATGAACAACCTAGACCCCGGTCACGCCTGGCACCATGTCCCTCAGAGTACAGCCCCACAATTAGTCAGGACTTGCCCATACCTGGCTCTGCCTTTATTCAACTCCCAGATCAGATCTTGAGACCATAGGACCTAGAGTCACCCACAAACAGTTCCTGAATGTTCACCTAAGACCTGGTGCCCCCACATCTGAGACATTCTCATAGTCCCAGGACCGCTGAGACAGCAGGACCCCCGAGACAGTTTCGAACAGAGTTTGAAACCGTTATGCTCTGGTATCTCCAGATGCTGCCTCCCAAATCTACCCAGGACTGAGTGCCCACAGACCTGGCCTCCAGTCCGGGAACACTGAAGTCTAAGATGTCCAGGAAACTCCTAGACACCCTGGGACCCCAGACTCTTAAGATGCTCTGAGTGCTCGGATATACTCAAACACGAGATGTTCTCTTACCAAAATGACTTGGGAGACCCATCCCAGAGCCCCCAAGATCCAGATATCAGACACCAAGATCCTCCATAGGTCCACCCACCCCCAAGCCAGGGTTCTCAGGAGCTTTGGATATCATTTGTAGGACTCAGAGGTGCCTGGGGTCCTCAGATGTGTGACTGAAGGCCACCAACACCTCAGGACCCGAGATACTGGTCTCAAGATCTCAAATAGCCCTCTCTTGCAGTCCCTCCTGGACCTGGATTTTGAGACCCCAAATGTCCTGGAATCTTCAGCTTCTTTCTACCCACAGATTCCCAACCCCTTAAAGGCTGGGAGTCCAGCTCCCAGAAGAGGGGATGCTCATGGTGACCCAGACCTCTGACCCCCTTGGCCCTCAGCCCTTGAGTGACCCCAAGGTATTTTAGGAGCACTGGATCCAATACCCCAAAGGTGCCACTGACCCCTGAATGCAAGGCTCAAGACCCTACAACATTGGGATTATTCCTGATCCAAGACCTTCGTCCCTCCATGCCAGACGCATTCAGATTCCAGGTGCCCCAAGACCCCAGCACTCTCAGACCCCAGATTTCTTTGGATTCAAACCTCTCTAGCCTGATGAACCCCAAGTTGCCTCTACACCTGATTCCCCCAACCCCACTTGTCCAACCTCGGAGACCTACTGCCCCTTGAATCCTGCCATCCAAGCCCCCAAAACCCCAAGGTTCCAGACTCTGGAATTCTGGTCCCAAGGATCCCAGCCCAAGCCCCCAGCAATCCTCAGAATTACCCCTTTATCTTAGGGTGGGATCCCTACCATTTGGAACTCACTGTAGTACCACCCAGGGTGGGGCGCAGTGGCTCATGCCTTGTAATCCCAGCACTTTGGGAGGCCAAGGAAGGAGGATTGCTTAAGGCCAGGAGTTTGAGACCAGCCTGGGCAATATAGTGAGACCCTGTCTCTAAAAAAAAAAAAAAGGACCAAATAGGAGCTCCCTCACTGTCACGTCTAGGACCCAGCATTGTCACAGATGATTATGCAGGGTCTTCATTAAGTGAAGGCACACAGCCCAGCGTTTCCAGGAGCTGGAAGTCACACCAGTCTGCTGGTCACTCTGTGCTCTCAGAAGAAGTGTGTGCAATGGAACCTTTCAGACTAGTTATGGCTCTGCTGTCCCACAGCCCCCAGCCTTGTAGACCTTCCTTCAAGCCCAACCTTAATTCCTAGTCCAGGTTCAAGTCCCACCTTTTATGTTCTCCCCCTCCATTAACCCTTTCTCTTCCTATTTATTTATTTTGAGACAGAGTCTCGCTGTATCACCTAGGCTGGAGTGCAGTGGCACAATCTCGGCTCACCACAGCCTCCCCCTCCTGGGTTCAAGCCATTCGTCTGCCTCAGCCTCCCGAGTAGCTGGGATAGCAGGCATGTGCCACCACACCCGGCTAATTTTTTGTATTTTGAGTAGAGACAGAGTTTCACCATGTTGGCCAGGATGATCTCAAACTCCTGACCTCGTAATCCACCTGCCTCAGCCTCCCAAAGTGCTGGGATTGCAGGCATGAGCCACTGCACCTGGCTCTCTTCCACTTTAGAGTTAGAAGTTGCTTCAGGAAGTTTGAAAGCCTGTTTCGTGGCCCACTGAGTCTCTTCTTCTGTGCAAGGGGGGGTGCCACAGGCTTTTTTTCCCCCAAGTGAAATGGGGCTTCCAGCAGATTGAAGATCTGCTGTGCTGTATGGGGGCCTCAAGGTCTTGGAGCAAGACAGTCTCAGTGTTGTATGGGCTTGGGACCTTCATCTGGCCCCAAGCATCTGGAGCTGTGCACTTAACCTTTCTTCATTACCCAGACTTGGATGGCCTTGTTGGGGTTCAAGGGATAGGTCCTCTGTCTCTTCCTTTAAATTATTAACTATTTATTACATCCGGAACCTGTGAGATTCAGCACTCCCAACCAGACACTGGGATGGGTGAGAGAAAAGCAGGGGTGTCTCTCCCCTCCCCACTCTGCCCAGCTCTCATCACTGTCAGACCCACCAGAGCTGAGGGTGGAGGGATTGGGGGCTGGGGCAGCCGGGTCCCCATGCCCCTCTCTGTGCCTCGGTCTCCCCCCTTCCATGGTGGGCGGGGGGGAAGCTCCATTCTTAACCTACCTCGTTTTGGGGAGGGGTGGGACGGGGGACCAGAGTGCTGTACGGTGCTGTGGGATCTGCAGATGAGGCGGTGGGGGCTGGGGAGAGGTCCCCTGGCCACCACTTCCCAGCAGCGCCTCTCCCAGGTCCCCCAGTCCTGCTCCCTGCTGAGACCCACCTCTGATCCATGATTCGCCTTCATTGCCCCCAAATCAGGGGTGCATGGAGGGCCTCCCTGGGAGCCGGGCAGACCTCAGACCCTGGAGCCCCCAGGCCCAATTTCCCAGCCGCTTGCCCCTCAGATCGGATGCTTGGCCCCCAGATTTGGGGGAGGCACCCCAACATATATCTTCCTGATCTTGATTCTAAGCCAGTCTGTGACCTCAATATTGTTAGTGTCAGTGCAGGCTGAAGTGGTGGGGGAGGATGGGGGCCAAAGACCCAGCCTTGTCATCGGGGGAGGGGGCACGAGATCTGCTCCAAGAAATGTCTGTGACAAAGTCTCAGCCTGTGTTATTTATTTGCCTCTGTGCACCCCACCCACTCACCTTCCTGAACTGCTAAACCAGTCTCCTACTTAAATTCTCCCTTCTCCCATCAGACCCTCAAGCTGAGTTTTATAAGACACTCAACAAGTACATTTATTGAGCACCTAATTATGTGCCAAGCCCTGTTGAAAGCACTGGAGATAAAGCAGTGGGCAGAACAGACACAAGTCCCTCCTGCAAAGAGCTTATGAGCTTTATAGTAGGGGAGACAATAAGTAAATGACTTAATATGTTAGAAATGATAGAAAGCAGAAAGAAAAAAAAAGTGGGAATGGGGGATACATGCCATTTTAGCTAGAGTGGCCGAGTGAGACCCTCCTCAGGAGCTGGCATTTGTTGTTGCTGTTTTGAGACGGAATCTGACTCTGTCACCCAAGCTGGAGTGCAGTGGCACAATCTCCGCTCACTGCAGCCTCTGCCTCCTGGGTTCAAGCAATTCTTCTGCCTCAGGCTCCTGAGTAGCTGGGACTACAGGTGGGTGCCACAAGGCCCAGCTAATTTTTGTATTTTTAGTGGAGTCAGGGTTTCACCATTTTGGCCAGGCTGGTCTCGAACTCCTGACCTCAAGTGATCCGCCCGCCTTGGTCTCCCAAGTGATTCCAGGTGGAAATCTCCCAACTGATTACAGGTGTGAGCCACTGCGCCTAGCCAGGAGCTGGCATTTGAACAGAGCCCTGACGGAGGTGAGGGAGTTCTGGGGATATCTGTAGGGAAGGGTATTTTAAGTAAAGGGAACAGCCAGTGCAAGGCCCTGAGACAGGAGTGTGTCCGGTAAGTCTGAGGAGCTTCAGGGAGCTAGAGTGTTGAGAGGGGAGGAAGTAGAGAAGAGGGCGCTGGGAGATGAGGGCAGAGAGGCGATGGGGCAGATCTGTCAGGCCTTGAAGGGCATTGAATGGACTTAGGTTTTTACCCTGAGTGAGACGGAGCCACAGGAAATTTCAAACATGGGAGGGATGTGACCTGACTCAGTTCACAGGCTCTCTCTGCTGCATGTGGTCAGCAGAGTAGGAGTGGGGTGGGGGACAGCTTGACAGAGAGGAGGCTGCTGTGATGGTTCAGGACAAGACAGTGGCAGACAGGCCCAGGGTGAGGGCCCTGAAGGGTGGAGAAGTGGGCAGGTGCTGGGCCTACTTTGTAAATAGAACCCACAGATTTATGTATGGGGTTTGAGATAAAGAGAGGAGTCAAGATTGTAAGCCCAGGTTTTTGGCTGGAGCAATTTTTTTTTTTTAATTGAGTTCATCACCCAGGCTGGAGTGCAGTGGCATGATCACAGCTCATTGCAGCCTCAAACTCATGAGCTCAAGTGATCCCCCCACCTCAGCCTCCCGAGTAGCTGGGATTACAGGTGCACACCACCAAGCCTGGCTAATTTTAAAAATGTTTTTGTAGGCCGGGCGCGGTTGCTCACGCTTGTAATCCCAGCACTTTGGGAGGCCGAGGCGGGTGGATCAGGAGGTCAGGAGATCGAGACCATGGTGAAACCCCGTCTCTACTAAAAATACAAAAAATTAGCCGGGCGTGGTGGCGGGCGCCTGTAGTCCCAGCTACTCAGAGAGGCTGAGGCAGGAGAATGGCGTGAACCCGGGAGGCGGAGCTTGCAGTGAGCCGAGATCGCGCCACTGCACTCCAGCCTGGGTGACAGAGCGAGACTCCGTCTCAAAAAAAAAAAAAAAAAAAAAATGTTTTTGTAGAGACATGGTCTCACTATGTTGCCTGGTCTGGTCTTAAACTCCTGGGCTCAAGCGATCCTTCCACCTCAGCCTCCTGAAGGGCGGGGATTACAGGTGTGAGCCACTGTGGCCCACCTCTGGGTAATTTTTAACATTTGATTTATGTCAAAAAATAGCCCCCCAAGTGTCCTGCCTTGGGGTAAACAGGGTTATGGGGTTACTCATATCTGCCCTTAAGGAACAAGTTCTATCCCTGTTCTTCCCTCCAGGCTCCTGGTCCACCCCCAGCTTCCAGCAGAATTGTCTAGGAACTACTGGATACCAGGATACAGTAAAGAAGAGATTAGATCTGACACAATGTTTACTTAGCAACAGCAGCAAAACAACAGTAGTGGTAACAGTAGAAATAGGTTCCGTGGTTTAAGAGCATAGAGTCTGCAATTTCATCTTCAAGCCTTGGCATCACCATGAATTCACTCTGTGACTTATCTTCTCTCAACCTTAGTTTTCTCCTCTGTAAAAGAGATAAGATACTTTGCCCAATAGTACACATTAAATGCTATATATATATTAGTTATTCCTTATTAAGTACTCCCTATATATCTGCTAAGCACTTTTTACATATGCAACTCTAATTAATCCTCAGCAACAACTCTAAGAGGTAGGTACTATTATCCCCATTATACAGATGGGAAGCAATTTGGCAGGAACATGGAGCTGGTGAGTAATAGAATCAAGCCCTAACCCTTGTCTGCCTGACTCCTAGGGTGTAATCTCTTAACCACTATAGTGCATTGCACCTGCTCACTCCAAGGCCTAAGAGGGAGAGGAGTGAAGGCCTAACAGGCACATTGTGATCGATGAGGAGGGCCTGGTGTGTGAGGGGTGTGCTGGGATTCCTGGGTCCCTTATGTAATTCAAACCCTGAGGTGGAAAGGAGGGAGGAAGTTTTGGATTTTACACAGAGTTGGGTGAACACCACTCTGTCTGGGCTGCTTTAAGAGCAGAGGTCAGGGCCAGGAACACTGGCTCAAGCCTGTAATCCCAAGACTTTGGGAGGCCAAGGGGGAAGGATTGCTTGAACCCTGGAGTTAGAGGCAAACCTGGGCGACATAGCTAGACCCCTCTCTACAAAACTTTATTTCTTTTTTGACACGGAGTCTTGCTCTGTCGCCCAGGCTGGAGTGCAGTGGCTTGATCTTGGCTCACTGCAGCCTCTGCCTCCCGGGTTCAAGTGATTCTCCTTCCTCAGCCTCCTGGGCAGCTGGGACCACAAGTGCCTGCCACCACGCCCGGCTAATTTTTGTATTTTTATTAGAGATGGAGTTTCGCCATGTTGCCCAGGCTGGTCTCGAACTCCTGACCTCAAGTGATCCACCCACCTCAACCTCCCAAAGTGCTGGGATTACATGCGTGAGCCACCGCGCCCGGCCTCTACAAAACTCAAAAAAAAAAAAAAAAAAAAAGGCCGGTTGCAGTGGCTTACGCCTGTAATTCCAGCACTTCGGGAGGCCGAGGCAGGTGGATCGCTTGAACCCAGGAGTTGGAAACCAGGCTGGGCAACATGAGGAAACCTTGTCTCTACAAAATAATTAAAAACAAATCAGCCAGGCGTGGTGGTCTGCGCCTGTGGTCCCAGCTACTAGGTATAAGCCACCAAGCCTGACTGATTTTTAAAAATTTAGCTGGGAGGCTGAGGCGGGAGGATCTCTTGAGCCCAGAAGGTCGAGACTGCAGTGAGCCGCAATGGCGCCACTGCAGTCCAGCCTGAACGATAGAGCGAAATCGGCCTCAAAAACAAACCAACAAAACACCAGCAGAGGACAACTGAGGGAGGAAAAGGAAAAAGACACCGAAGTTGTTTTTATGTCGCCGCAACAGTGACATCCGCCGCCAGCTTGTCTTGACCGCGGAGATCCCGAATGCAATTTACAGCTCCAGGGGGCGTTCCTAGAACCCCGACAGGTTACCCGGGGGGCGGGGCCGGCGGAGCGGGCGGGCCCCGGGGCTTGTTCGGCGTCCTCCTGCGCCAATGGGAGCACCCAGGCCCCTGCGCGGGAAGATGCCGATTGGTCAGTGCCGCCGGACGCTGCGGGGAGCTCGTGCGCGCGGCGCTTCTGGGGCGGAGCCTGCCACCGGCTGCCGGGGACGCGCCGTGGCGACACTTTCATGGAGGCGGTGAAGGCGGAAGCGTGGGAGGGGGCCGCGGTGGCCCAGGACCTGCTGGCTCTGGGGTAAAAGGTTGTGCGGTGAGGCTGGTGGGTGCAGGAAGGCCAGGTCTGCCTCCTGGACGCAGACAGAAAGGGATTCTCAGTGACATCCCCGCCCCCTCCCGCTGCTTCGGTCACCACAGGTATGGAGGTGTCCCGGGGGCGGCGTCGCGGGGCGCCTCATGCCCAGACTTCAGGGGGCTGTGCGTGCGGCTGGCGGCGGAGCTGGCGACGCTGGGCGCCCTCGAGCAGCAGCGAGAGGCGGGCGCGGAGGTGCTGAGCGCCGGCGACGGTAAACACGGAGCGGGAGGGTGGCAGGGGGGCCGCCACGGGGCCACCGAGCCCTAACACCCCTGTCCTCGCAGGCCCTGGCGCGGAGGAGGACTTTCTGCTGCAGCTTGGCAGCCTGCTGCGGGAGCTGCACTGCCCGGATCGCGCGCTCTGCGGCGGGGATGGCGCGGCTGCGCTTCGGGAACCCGGTGCCGGACTGCGCCTGTTGCGTGAGTCCCGGGATGCGGAAGTGGCAAGGCCATGGCCTCGGGAGCGGCGGGCTCCGACTTTTTAGGGGAAATCGAGGTTCCCAAGGGGTGTGGTCAGAACTTTGGGGCGGCCTAGAGGGTACGAGGTGAGTGGGGTGAGCATGTTGGGGCGAGCAGAGCGCTCTGAAATGGGCGGGGGTAGAATTTTATTTTATATTAATTTTATTTTATTATTATTATTTTTGAGATGGAGTTCCACTCTTGTTACCCAAGCTGGAGTGCAGTGGCATGATCTCGGCTCACTGCAACCTCCACCTCCCAGGTTCAAGTGATTCTCTTGCCTCAGCCTCCCGAGTAGCTGGGATTACAGGCGCGCGACACCACACCCGGCTATTTTTGGTAGAAACGGGGTTTCACCATGTTAGCCAGGCCGGTCTCGAACTCCTGACCCCAGATGATCTGTCCACCTCGGCCTCCCAAAGTGTTGGGATTACAGGCGTGAGCCCACCACGCCCGGCCCGGGGGTAGAATTTTAATTGGAGGGCCTGGGAGCTCAAGTGGGTTGGATTAGAAGGAAGGCTTGAGGTTTCAAAGTGGGCGGGAGTGGAATTCGTAGGAGGGGACAGGGTCTCAAGGTGGGGCTTACTCTGGAAGGCTTTAGGTGGGCGGGACTAGAAAGTGGAGGATTTGTTTTGTTTTGTTTTTAAGTGGAGGTGGGGTCTCCCTATGTTGCCCTGTCTGGTCTTCAACTCCTGGCTTCAAGCGATCCTCCCACCTCAGCCTCCCAATGTTGGGATTACAGGCTACAGGCATGAGCCACTGTGCCTGGGCAAACGTGGAGGTTTTAAAGCCGGTGGAGCCTTTTTTTTTTTTTTTGAAATGGAGTCTCACCCTGTTGCCAGGCTGGAGTACAGTGGCATGATCTCAGCTCACTGCAACCTCCAACTCCCTGGTTCAAGTGATTTTCCTGCCTCAGCCTCCCGAGTAGCTGGGATTACACGCACTCACCACTATGTTCTGCTGATTTTTGTATTTTTAGTAGAGACAGCGTTTCACCATGTTGGCCATGCTGGTCTCCATCTCCTGACCTCATGATCTGCCCGCCTCTGCCTCCCAAAGTGCTGGGATTACAGGCGTGAGCCACCGCACCCGGTCATCAGTGGAGCTTTTTGACCAAGATGGATGAATGGGGGGTAGCAGCCTCCCTGATTGCACAGCACCCATTTATTACTTTCAGGCTTTCTCTGCTCAGAGCTCCAAGCCACCCGCCTCCTGTGTCTGCGCCCTCTGCTGGATCCCAGTCCTAGGCCACCCCTTGGTGAAGGGGTGGTGGAGGGAGCTGGCATGGTCCAAGAACTGTACCTTACCCTCCAAGCTCTGGGACTGCCCAGACCTGCACCAGGGACCCCCGCCAGCCAGCTGCTGCAGGAGTTGCATGCTAAGGTAGAGAGTCAGAGTCCCCTCCCGACCTGGGCTACCCCACTTTCCTTATGGGGGTGGAGGTCTTCTCTCCAAAACACCTCTGGAAGGAGTATTCCAACCACTGGCCTGTTTTTTCTGGAGCTGTGACTGGCATTCTCACATCTGTGGCCTAGGTCCTCAGGGGTGTGGGGAGCTGGGTTTACAGAGGGGCCCATCCTCTCTGCCCCAGTTGGCCTCTGACTTCTTCTCTCATCAGATCTCAGAGCTGCAGCCTTCTCTGCCCCCAGGGTCCCTGCAGCCCCTCCTCAGCTACTCGCTAGATGCACCCAGATGGGTAAGACTGTGTGTGACTGACTGAATGTGAACTGTGTCCTCATCAGAGGTGGCAGTGAGAAGGACCCCTAGCCTGACCTTGAGACCTTTTCTCCCAGGAAACGTTGGAGTCTCTGTCCCAAAGCCTCAGAGATCAGTACCGCTGCCGCCGCTGCCTCCTCCTCAAGCGCCTTGACCTCACTACATCTGCTTTCCACTGGAGTGACCGGGCAGAGGTATGGTGGGCAGGGGACCGTGCAGAATTGGAGAGGCCCAGTTGTGGGAGCTGCAGTTGCAGGGAGGAGGAATGAGGGCCAGGAGTATCACCCTCTTGCAGGTTCTCAGGCCGTGGACAATTTTTTGAGGTTTGGGGCTCCTGGAATCTCAGGGTCCCAGGGTACTGTTGAATTCCCAGCTCTGAGCTAGGAGTATATTCAGAGGCATACCCCATCTTTTTTTTTTTTTTTTTTTTTGCGACGCGGTCTCTCTCTGTTGCCAGGCTGGAGTGCCATGGTGCGATCTCAGCTCACTGCAACCTCCAACTCCCGGGTTCAAGTGATTCTCCTGCCTCAGCCTCGTGAGTAGCTGGGATTACAGGCACATGCCACCATGCCCAGCTAATTTTTGTATTTTTAGTAGAGACAGGGTTTCACCATGTTGGCTAGGATGGTCTGGATCTCCTGACCTTGTGATCTGCCTGCCTCGGCCTCCCAAAGTGCTGAGATTACAGGTATGAGCCACTGCGCCCAGCCCCTTTTTTTTTTTTTTTTTGAGATGGAGTTTTCCGCTTTTTGGCCAGGCTGGAGTGCAACGGTGCGATCTCGGCTCACTGCAACCTCCACCTCCTGGGTTCAAGTGATTTTCTTGCCTCAGCCTCCCGAGTAGCTGGGATTACAGGCATGCGCCACCATGCCGGGCTAATTTTGTATTTTTTAGTAGAGACAGGGTTTCTCCATGTTGGTTAGGCTGGTCTCAAACTCCCAACCTCAGGTGATCTGCCTGCCTTGGCCTTCCAAGGTGCTGGGATTGCAGGCATGAGCCACCACGCCTGGCCAAGTGTACCCCATCTTTAAGAGATACGAGCAGAGCCAGGCACAGTGGCTCATGCCTGTTATCCCAGCACTTTGGGAGGCCAAGGCAAGAGGATCACTTGAGCTCAGAAATTTGAGACCACCTTGGGCAACATAGCAAGACCCCATGTCTACTAAAAATTAAAGAAAAAATTAGCTGGGCATGGCGGCGCATGCTTGTCATCTCAGTTACTCAGGAGGCTGAGGTAGGAGGATCACTTGAGCCCAGGAGATTGAGGCTGCAGTGAGCCACCATCACGCCACTGTACTCCAGGCTGGGTCACAGCGAGACCCTGTCTCAAAAAATAAATATTTATTTGAGCTGTGGGCAGTAAGGTCTTGAATGGTAAAGTGATGCTTCCAAGACCACAAGTCCCACTTGGGGAGGGCTCCAGGCTACCTTCTTACCTCCTCCCCACTCCAGGCGCAAGGAGAGGCCATGAGGGCAGTGCTGATCCCAATTCGAGAGGTTCTGACCCCAGAATCGGACATCTCCATTGCACACGTCCTGGCTGCCCGAGCTGACCTGTCTCGTCTCGTCCCAGCCACCAGCGTGGCTGTCCGCAGAGGGACCTGCTGTGCCATCAACAAGGTGGGCATCTGGGGTAGGGAAGGGCCCTGGCACCTTGGCCTTCAGATTGGCCTTTCAGCCTCTGCTCCGGTCCAAGTTTCAGACTCACCACCTCTAATCCACCCACTAGACATGGCAACTAGAAGGACCTCGCTCACATAAAAACTGACCGTGGACTCCCCAGCTCAGAATGCTTCCATGGCTCCCTAATGATCTGAAAACAAAGTCTAGCTATTTACTGAGCCCCTGGCTACTTCTCCAGCTTGGGCTTAAAATCCTTCCCCATCACCAAACATTATCTATTTGTTGTTTTTTAACCTTTTTTTTTTTTTCAAGACAGAGTCTTGCTCTGTCACCCAGGCTGCAATGCAGTGGCTTGATCTTGGCTCACTGCAACCTCCGCCTCCCAGGTTCAAGCGATTCTCCTGCCTAAGCCTACCGAGTAGCTGGGATTACAGGCACCCACCACCATGTCTGGCTAATTTTTGTATTTTTAGTAGTGACGGGGTTTCACCATATTGGTCAGGCTGGTCTTGAACTCCTGACCTTGTGATCTACCCACCTTGGCCTCCTAAAGTGCTGGGATTACAGGCATGAGCCACTGCACCCTTTTAACCATTTGAAACAAACAAACAAACAAACAAAAAAAACAGAAATAGGCCGGGCACAGTGGCTCACGCCTGTAATCCCAGCACTTTGGGAGGCCGAGGTGGGCGGATCACGAGGTCAGGAGATCGAGACCATCCTGGCCAACACGGTAAAACCCCATCTCTACTAAAAATACGAAAAAAAATTAGCCGGGCGTGGTGGCAGACGCCTGTAGTCCCAGCTACTCAGGAGGCCGAGGCAGGAGAATGGCGTGAACCCAGGAGGCGGAGCTTGCAGTGAGCCGAGAAGGCGCCACTGCACTCCAGCCTGGGCAACAGAGCAAGACTCTGTCTCAAAAAACAAACAAAAAACAAATACCCTCTGTTTTAGTGATTAGGTATCTAGCCGTATGCCTCTGTAAGTAGTCTTATGTAAAATGAGTATTAGGGAATAAAGTCTAACACAGCAACTATTGAAGCAAAATTTAAGTTAAGAAAAAAAATGAGCCCGAGATGGGTGGATCACATGAGCCCAGGAGCAGAGGTTGCAGTGAGCCGTGTTCTCGCCACTGAGATCCAGCCTGGGCGACAGAGCCTAGGCGACTCTGTCTCAAAAAAAGAAAAGAAAAGTAGGCCGGGCGCGGTGGCTCACGCCTGTAATCCCAGCACTTTGGGAGGCCAAGGTGGGCGGATCACAAGGTTAAGAGATCGAAACCATCCTGGCTAACACGGTGAAACCCTGTCTCTACTAAAAATACAAAAAATTAGCCAGGCGTGGTGGTGGGCACCTGTAGTCTCAGCTACTCGGGAGGCTGAGGCAGGAGAATCGCTTGAACCCGGGCGGTGGAGGTTGCAGTGAGCCAAGATCACGCTACTGCACTCCAGCCTGGGCGACACAGTGAGACTCCATCTCAAAAATAAAAAGAAAAGAAAAAAGAAAGCTCATGCTTGTATCTTCCACCAGTTCAGTCCCCCCTCCCGCAGCCACTGTACTCAAATAGTCAACATCTGCCGTTTCTTCTTCAGCCTCATGCTGTTCCCTTTGCTCTCTGGCCCTCTTGTCCAAGATACTTTTTTTCAAGATAATTTTCAAATCTCATAAACTCTCAGGTGCTTATGGGCAACGTTCCAGACCGGGGGGGCCGCCCAAATGAGCTGGAGCCTCCCATGCCCACCTGGAGGAGCCGAAGAGAGGATGGAGGCCCCCAGTGTTGGGGCCGCAAGAAGAAGAAGAAGAAGAAGTAAAGAGGGACTGGTGGTCGGGGGCGGGGGGTCCTCCATGAGATGCTAATGCCATCGGTAATCTCTGGGAGTCCTTTTAAGGCTTTCCTTGGTATTTGGCACCCAAGCCCCCCATCTCCTATTCTTGAGGCCCCAAATGCCCTACTCCCATTCACCAGTCAATACCAAGAACCATGTTTTCCAGAGAATAAATTTAATTTATGACAGCTGTAGGATCTCTCGCTGTGGGGGCCAAGTCAGGGGTGTTGGGGTTTGTGAAGGGGGGGGTGGGGGGTCTCTGCTCCCTGGGACTGAATGGGCCCCTGCTGCTGGACCCTGAAAGTTCTTTGCCCTACAGCACATCTATCCTGTGCTGTGGGCATGGGTAAGGAGACATTTAGGCATCAGACAAGCATCTGTCAGCCGCCTACCACCTGCCAGCCCTGTTCTAGGCACTGGGGATGCAGCAGTGAATGACACTGATAGAAATCCCTGTTCTCCTGGAGTTGATGTTCCTGTTGAGGAAAGACAGACGTTCAACGAGGTAAAGAGGGCAAAAGTATAGGCTGTCAGAGGAAGAACGTTCTATGCAGAAAAAAGCAGGAGCTGGGCGTGGTGGCTTACACCTGTAATCCCAGCACTTTGGGAGGCCGAGGCTGGTGGATCATGAGGTCAGGAGTTTGAGACCATCTTGGCCAACATGGGGAAACCCTGTCTCTACTAAAAATACAAAAGTTAGCCGGGCGTGGTGGTGCATGCCTGTAATCCTCCCTTGGGAGGCTGAGGCAGAAGAATCGCTTGAACCCGGGAGGCGGAGGTTGCAGTGAGCTGAGATTGCATCACTGCACTCCAGCCTGGGTGACAGAGCGAGACTCTGTCTCAAAAAAAAAAAAAAAATGGAGATTTAGGGAGTTGGTAAAATGAGGCCTGAGTCTAAATGTATCCAACACAGAGCTGCACAGATACTAAGTGCAGGGAAAGGGAGCCGGATTAGCATCCACCAGGATGCAAAAGAGGAAAGTCACTTCCAGAGAAAAAGATGATGGACGTACCACCAAAGGCAGTGTGGATGGGAAGGCGGATGCCTCTGGGGGCCTACTTCTGGGAGCCCTGTCAGAGTCTGACGACAGGACTCAGGACTGACTGGGGGAAGGGAGTGAGGGAGAGAGACCAAGAGATGTCTAGGAATCCAGCTTGGAGGATGCAGTTGATGGTGGGTCCATTACCGGGCAGGGGACCTGGAAGGAGGAAGGGAGGAAGAAAGATGACAGATGATGTGGGGAGCACATGATGTCTAGGAGACGCTTCACTGCCAGGAACACTTCCCTGCCCAGACTGGTAAGTGGATGAATGAATGCCCCTGTGGAATCCTTTTTGTAACCCAATCTGAGAGTCTCTGCCCTCGAATAGTGGCGTTTACTCCATTAACACTTACAGTAACTCCTGATATATTTGGCCTTATTCTTGCTATCTTATTGGCTAGAATCCTTTTTTCTGTTCTCCTAGTGGTTATCATCCCCACCCTACCCCCAACATGTTGAAACTTCTATTTTTCTTTCCTTTTCTTTTTTTTTTTTTTTTTTTGAGACGGGGTCTTGCTCTGTCACCTAGACTGGAGTGCAGTGGCACAATCTCAACTCACTACAGCCTCTGCCTCCCAGGCTGAAGTGATTCTCCTGCCTCAGCCTCCCATGTAGCTGGGACTACAGGCACCCATCATCACACTTGGCTAATTTTTGTATTTTTAGTAGAGATAGAGTCTTATCACGTTGGCCAGGCTGATCTCGAACTTCTGACCTCAAGTGATCCTCCCACCTCGGCCTCCCAAAGTCCTGGGATTACAAGCATGAGCCACCGCACCCAGCCTATTTTTCTATCAGTATTAAAAAGTAACCAGTATCCATACCCTCCCACCCCAGCAGTCAAGGACTTCTGCATATTTGTACTTTCCTATGGGTCTCCAAATCTGTCCAGTCTTCCCCAGGCCAATGGCCTGTGTCCCCTGTATCCACTTGGGGGTAGGGGCGGTTTCTCCTCACCGTATCTGTTTCCCAGGAAGTGTGTGGGGATTCAGTCTGGGTCCAGGCATGGCGAAGCTGGCACCCAGTCTCAGGTTCCAGGGATAGCGTGTAGGAGGGATTTTCCTCGGAGCCTGTTTGTGGGTGGATGGAAGGGATGTGGGTCTGATGGGAAGGACGTCTTGACCTTGGACTCAACCCCCTTCCCCCAAGCCCCTTCCCAGCACCGGCGTGCTCTAGATCTTACCACAGCTGGCATGGGGAGCTGGTGTGGATGGGACAGGAGCTCCGGGGGGTCCTGCGTCACCCTTGGCCCCTGGCCTCTTCTTACATTCTACCTTCACTTGGTCTCTGCAGTGTTTGTGGCAACACAGCCCGCATTCTGGGGGAAGGCAGCAGTTAATGGCCAGGGGTCCGATCTGTGTCGTCCATTCTTCCAGCCTGCGGGCCAAAGCTTCCCTCCCACTCGCTGACACCCCACTCACCCCGACAGCGGTAGCCTTGCTTGGTGACACCCCAGAGCTGGGAAGAGAAAGAAAAGTTTACCCATCCTAGGAGAGGGAGGGCTGTGGATTGGCAGAGCAGCTGGGGAGCGGAAGTGTGGAAGCTACCCAGGTTTTAAAATTCTCAAGGCTAGAGATTTAATTGGAATTAAAGGAATGTGGGTGGGGTGCAGTGGCTCATGCCAGTAATCCCAGCACTTTGAGATGCCAAGGTGGGAGATTGGGAGGCCAAGGTGGGAGGATCGCTTGAGCTCAGGAGTTGGAGGCTGCGATGAGCCATGATTGTACCACTGCACTCCAGCCTGGGTGACAGAGCAAGACCCATCTCTTAACAAAATAAAGGAAACTTGGAGATTATCTCAAGTTTAGATAATCACCTCAGATATTAGATTTAGGTAAAATTTAGAGTTACTAAAATGCAAATTCTATGGGCAAGAATTGTCTGCTGTATTCCTGCTATATCCCCAGGGCCTAGGATTACCTGGCACACAGGAGGTGCTCAGTAAATATTTCATGAATGAATAAATGAATGTGGGAAGTAATCCAAGGTTTGTGAATTAGTCTCGGGTTATAGGTTGAGAGACTGATCCACTAGCCAGAGTTTGAGGATATCTTGAATTTGGAAATTATTCAGAGTTTGAATGATCTGGAGTCTAGAGATTTGGAAGATGATTCTGTTTGAACATAATCTACCCAGTTTGGAGATTATCCAGGTTTTTTTTTTTTTTTTTGAGACAGAATCTAGCTCTATCACCCAAGCTGGAGTGCAGTGCTTCGATCTTGGCTCACTGCAACCTCCACCTCCTGGGTTCAAGTGATTCTCGTGCCTCAGCCTCCTGAGTAGCTGAGATCACAGGTATGCACCACCACATGCAGCTAATTTTTGTATTTTTAGTAGAGACAGGGTCTCTCTCGCTATGTTGCCTAGGCTGGTCTTGAACTCTTGAGCTCAAGCAATCCGCCCACCTCAGCCTCCCAAAGTGCTGGGATTATAGGCATGAGCCACCACTCCTGGCCTCCTATCCAGAGTTTTAGATATCCATGGTTCACCGATTGTCTGGAGTGGAGATTATCTGGGATTTGGGGATCATCTGGCATTTGGAGATTATCCAGGATATAGGAAATGTCTGGTGTTTAGGGTTTATATGAAACAGGATGATTTGAAGCTGGAAGATTTCTGGAATTTGGGGGTTATCTGGGGTTTGCGGACCGCTGGCTTCAGGACAGATGGAACCTAAGGGTGGTGATGGGGTGGAGTGCTCACGAAGCCACTGCAGCTGTCGCAGAAGGTAGGCTTTCGGAAGGTGACCTCATGGAAGGTGTGCAGGAAGGCCAGGCCCAGCTTGGAGCAGATGGCGCTGGCCCGGAGCAGGTACCCTGTCAGCTCCTCTCTGCTGAAGGAGCCTCTCCTGGGGGCAGAAACTGAGCCTCAGTATGACCCGCCCCGACGTCCTCCAGACCCAGGAGTCCAGGCAACCCCAGTGTCCTCATCTTCAGGGGATCCAGGAGTCAGAACCACTTACCCCTGGCGTGGGGGCGGATGGAGCCCGTGGCAGGCGAAGGGAAAATTGCCTGAGAGTCGCTCAAAGTCCTCCTGAGAGATGGTTCCTCGGCCTTCAGGGTCATAATTCTTGAACACAGACTTCAGAGGAGTGTGGGGAAGCAGATAAGGCCCAGTTGTCGAAATGTGATCCCCACGGCCATAGGTCCCCACCTCCAGGCTCAGGGTTCTACAGATGTCTTCCCTCCTGGCTGCCGGCGGCCAGGCCACCCTCCCCTCCTTACCTCCACCAGCTGCTCCACGTGCCGACCCAGCGTGACTCTGTCCGGCTTGGGTGTCACACCAGGGGCCCACTCCACCACCAGAGGTGCGTTGAAGGGGGAGGGTGGCTGGGGCGGGAACAGAGGAGCACAGTTAGTCACTGCATAGGCTTAGGGGGGTTCGAGGTAATTGGAGGGGTCTGAGGTCAGGGGTCAGGTCTCACCAGACTCTTAGGACAACGCGGCTCCCGGGCATAAGAAAGCTCATAGATCTCATCTTCCGTGTAGAAGAGGTCCAGGGAGAGCTGGAGCAGACAGGGGTGTTACAGATCCTCCCATCTACAGCCCTGCCCCAGACCCCCACACCCACTCACAGGCTCTTCCCAAAGCCCCTCCTGGGTTCAAATCCTGGCATTACTGCTGTGGGACAATGGGCAAGTGACCTCACCTCTCCGGGCCTCAGTTTCCCATTCTACAGAATGGGCACAGTAAGGGTCCTGACCTCATAGGGTTGTAAGGTGGAATGAGGTGCCTGGCACATAGTCAATGCTCAATAACTGTTAGTAGCCTTTTGCTTAGATTCTTGGATATGTCAAAGCGTGAGATTTTGGGCTATCAGCATGAGAAGCTCAGAACCTTGGAGCTTAAGAATGTGAACCCCAAAGCAATTCCAGAGCTCAGATCAATGGATACTTGAGTCACTGGGGGAAGTGGGGAAAAAACATGTTCCTTATAAAGAATATAGAGCTCACTCTGCTCCATATACTGTTGTTTTTTGAGACAGAGTCTCGCTGTCACCCAGGCTGGAGTGTAGTGGCGTGATCTTGGCTCACTGCAACCTCCACCTCCCAGGTTCAAGTGATTCTCATGCATCAGCCTCCCAAGTAGCTGGGACTACAGGCGTGCACCACCATGCCCAGCTAATTTTTTTGTATTTTTAGTAGAGATGGGGTTTCACCATGTTGCCTAGGCTGGTCTCAAACTCCTCAGGCAATCTGCCTACCTCAGCCTCCCAAAGTGCTAGGATTACAGGCATGAGCCACTGCGCCTGGCTAGACACTGTCTTAAGGACATACTTTGAATGACGTCATTGGCTGTCTCCCCTCAACCACCCTCTGAAGTGGGTCCTTTTATTTTATTTTATTTTTATTTATTTATTTATTTTGAGAAGGAGTTTCGCTCTTCTTGCCCAGGCTGGAGTGCAATGGTGCGATCTCAGCTCACTGCAACCTCCACCTCCAGGGTTCAAGCAATTCTCCTGCCTCAGCCTCCCGAGTAGCTGGGATTACAGGCACGCACCACCACTCCTGGCTAATTTTGTATTTTTAGTAGAGACGGGGTTTCTCCATGTTGGTCAGGCTGGTCTCCAACTCCCAACCTCAGGTGATCTGCCCACGTTAGTCTCCCAAAGTGTTGGGATTACAGGTGTGAGCCACCGCGCCCAGCTGGGTCTTTTTATTATTCCCATTTTGTGGATAAGGAAACTGAGGCCTAAGGGTTCAGCGACTTGCCCAAGATCACGCAGCTAGAACAAAGCCTAGAAGCTCTGGCTTCAAAGCCCATGCACTCCAGCACTTTTCTACCCTAGTCCTGGAGACCCTCACACATCCAGGACCCTACATCTCAGTACCCTCGGAAGCCCAGCCTGGGCGGGGCCGGGGGCTCACCGTGAGCAGGTGCAGCAGATCCTCATTGGCGCTGCAGGGCGGATGCTGCCCTTGGAGGGCCACCAGCTCCTGCAGCCGCAGGTAGAGGTTGTTCAGCTTGGGTAGGTGCAGGCGGCCGTCAGGCAACCTGTCAGGCTGTGCCTCATGCAGGGACACCAGGTCCTTGAGGTGCACGCCCAGTACAGGCAGCCGGAAGCCCGTGCAGCCAGCCCAGGTGCGGCGGTAGCAGGCGTAGTTGTTGTGGGAGGCAAGGAGCTCAGTGAGCTCCAGGAGGGCCTGGGGAGGAGGGACATGGGATGGGGGCGTTATCAGGGGCAGTCCCATCCTCTGAGCAGCCTCCTGTGTGGGCTCTAGGCCTTCAGGGACCCAGTGGCATTGTGGACACCTCTGGAGCCCTTCCATATCCCATGCTGGTCTCAGCATCTCCCCCAAACTGCTCTTCCTCTTGGGTCCCCATCTCAGAGAAGTTCCACAGTCCCCCATTCTTTGGCTAAAATGATTTCTTTCTTTTTTCTTTTTGAGATGGAGTTTCGCTGTCTTGCCCAGGCTAGAGTGCAGTGGCGTGATCTCAGCTTATTGCCACCTCCACCTCCTGGGTTCAAGCGATTCTCCTGCCTCGGCCTCCCAAGAAACTGGGATTACAGGCATGAGCCACCACACCAGGCTAATTTTGTATTTTTAGTAGAGACAGGGTTTTATCATGTTGGCCAGGCTGGTCTCAAACTCCTCACCTCAGGTGATCCGCCCGCCTCGGCCTCCAAAGTGTTGGGATTACAGGCGTGAGCCATCAAGACCAGCCTTTTTATTTATTTATTTATTTATTTATTTATTTATTTATTTATTTATTTACTTTATAGGCTAGGGTCTCACTCTGTCACCCAGGCTGGAGTGCAGTGTCATGATCACAGCTCATTGCAGCCTTAAACTCCTGGGCTTGATGGCTGGGCGCGGTGGCTCACGTCTGTAATCCCAGCATTTTGAGAGGCCGAGGCAGGCGGATCATCTGAGGTCAGGAGTTCGAGACCAGCCTGGGCAACATGGTAAAACCCTGTCTCTACTAAAAATACAAAAATTAACTGGGCCTGGCGGTGCAGGCCTGTAATCCCAGCTACTCGGGAGGCTGAAGCAGGCGAATCGCTTGAACCTGGGAAGTGGAGGCTGCAGTGAGCCAAGATTGCGCCACTGGACTCCAGCCTGGGAGACAGGGTGAGACTCTGTCTCAAAAAACAACAACAACAACGAAAAACTCCTGGGCTCCAGCAGTCCTCCCCCTCAGCCTCCCAAGTAGCTGGGACTACAGGCATGGGCCACCATCCCTGGCTAATTTATTTTTAAAATTTTTTTCGGCTAGGCGCGGAGGCTCACGCCTGTAATCCCAGCAGGGATTTGAGAGGCCAAGGGTCAGGAGTTTGAGACCAGCCTGGCCAACACGGTAAAACCCTGTCTCCACTAAAAATACAAAATTAGCAGGGCGTGGTGGTGCACCCCTGTAATCCCAGCTACTCGGGAGGCTAGGGCAGGAGAATTACTCGAATCCGGGAGGCAGAGGTTGCAGTGAGCCGAGATTGCGCCACTGCACTCCAGCCTGGACGACAAGAGCAAGACTCTGTCTCAAAAAAAAAAAAAATTTCTAGAGATGGGGTCTCACTATGTTGCCCAGGCTGGTCTCAAACACCTGGGCTAAAGTGATCCTCCCGTCTTGGCCTCCCAAAACGCTGGGATTACAGGTGTGAGCCACTGTACCCAGCCTATAATTATTTCTTAAAAACCCAGATCTTATCAAGGGTGTGCCATCACTCTCAAAACTTCCCTAGCTTAGCCCATCTTGCAAGGCACTATAGGATCTTCCCAGGGCATTTTCGACCTAATTTCCTGCCACTTTCTGACCTCAGCCAGTCCTCCCCATGGCGACTGCAAAGTTGTCTGCTATCCTGTCTCCCATCTGTCTCCCTCACAGTCCAGCTCCGGACCAGACACACTGAGAGCAGAGAGGGGTCAGCACCATGAGTGGATGGATGACAGGGAGGAGGAATGCTGGCAGAGCCTGGGGGTCTGGGATTTGGAGGAGCAAGGACTTCAGGTGGTTCCAGGACCCCTGGGCAGGAATGGGCAGGGCTTGGGGAATTAGGTGTGGGAGCTCAAGACAGCTGACCACTTGGAGCTTTGGGGAGGGTAGTAGGATTCACCTTGGTGCTGTCAGGGCTCAGGTGGGCATGGGAGTCCTTGAGTCTGGAGATGGCACTGTGACACAGGCCCCCTGTGACTGCCATCAGCGTGTTGAAATTCTGCAGCTGGCGGAGCCTCTAGGAAGAGAAGCATGCGCACAGGGCCATCACGGGAGGGAGGGCAAGTCGGGAGTTCAGATGACAGCATCCCAGTTGAGGTGGGGTCCCAGGCATGTGTGGACAAATGTGGGGATCAGACAGGTGAGACAAGGTGGGTGTGTGCGGCAAGAGTGGGACATGCCATGTGTGGGCCTCACAGGGGTGTCAGATGGTTATCTGAGCCGGGAGGGTCAAGCAGGTGATTGATACAAGGTTAGAAAATCTGGGGAGACAGGGCCGGGCGCGGTGGCTCATGCCTGTAATCCCAGCACTTTGGGAGGCCAAGGCGGGTGGATCACGAGGTCAGGAGATCGAGACCATCCTGGCTACGGTGAAACCCCGTCTCTACTAAAAATACAAAAAAGTAGCTGGGCGTGGTGGTGGGCGCCTGTAGTCCCAGCTGCTCGGAGGCTGAGGCAGGAGAATGGCATGAACCTGGGAGGCGGAGGTTGCAGTGAGCCGAGATCGCACCACTGCACTCCAGCCTGGGGGACAGAGCAAGACTCCATCTCAAAAAAAAAAAAAGAAAAGAAAATCTGGGGAGACAGGAAGTACGGGAAGTTGGGCAGATTTGGGGAATAGACAGGTGTGTGTCAGACAGGTAGGGGAGGCTTCAGACGTGTCAGTGTGTCAGCCATCTGGGAGTCCGACTGCTCTGAGAGTCACACAGGTGCCGGGAGGCAAGAAAGCGCAGGCTCTGGGCAGGAGCTGGGAGCCAGGCAGAGGTGATCAGGGCCAGAGAGATATGGAGTCAAACGGCTGCTAGACAGGCGTGGGGCCACCAGGGCAGCTGGGGAATTCCCTTGCCCTCCTTTTGACAAATTTCGGCAGAGGTTGCTGTGGAGAGAGCGGGGCCAGGGAGGAATGGAAAATGCTCAGACCAAGGAGACCCCAGGCAGACGTCGAGACTCCCAGGTCTCAGGGGCCCTGCAGGAGTAAGCAAGCCAGGGAAGACACCAGAGGAAGGGCGTGAACTGCGTGGAAATACGCAAGGGGGCGCGGCCACAGCGTGCCGTAGGGCTTCCCTTTTCCCCAGAAGGGCGAGAAGGTGTTCGGAAAGGAGGGGGAAGGGAGGGGAAGAGAAGGGCGTAACACAATGGGGCGGGGCGGGGAGAGCCCGGACGCAATGGGGAGCGATGCACAGTCCCGAAGCGACCGCTGGGGCCCGGGGACTGGGGATCGAAGCCTCGGGCTTCCATGCCCCCACAAAGGTGGGGGCATGGAAGGGACACTCTCACTGACCTGGGGATAGAATATTCGGGCATAGGGCTTGGGAGCCTGTCACATCTAGGGCCAAGGGGTGGGGCCACGGTGGGTGGGACGCGGTGACATCAAGGCCAAAGAAGAAGTTACGGTCCTTGGTTGAAATGCCCAGACTGTAGCCTCGGGGGCGGGGCCGGGAGATGCGTGACGTCACCGCCAGGATGACCCTGTGGGGTCGAGGGTCTGGAAGGGGAAGGGCCAGGTAGCTGCGTGCAGTAGAGTTCGCAGCCCCAAGGGGTGGGCCTCACCTGTGCCACGTGAATGAACTTGTCCAGCACCTGTGCACGCTGTAGGGGCCCGGGACGGCTCAGCACCATCACCTGCACCCAGCGGGACACGCTGTTGCTGAGAGCTACGGAGCCCTCCAGGGCCGGGCAGCCTCGTACTGAGCCCTGCAAAACGTAGCTCCGCAGGTCCTGGGGCTGGGAGTGAGGTGGGTGTCAAGGTGGGCCACGGCACTCAGGCCCTGCCCTTCCATGGCATCCAACTAGCAGTCACGATCTCTGATGTCCTAGCCTGGTCTAGCTGGAGTGACCTTTGTCATCTGTCCCCCCACCCTCAGGCTGCTACATGTCCTTGACGTCACCATGCTCCTCTCCCATCTGAGGAGGCATGTTTCAATATAGCCAGGCACTATATTTAACAAGTGATCATATTAACTAATTTAATCCTCATAACTCTGTGAGGTGAGTATAGAATGCCTCATAGAGTTGGAATAGTATGGAATGCCATTTTAGAGGTGAGACAGTTGAGGCACAGAGAGGATAGGTAATTTGCCCAGGGTCACACAGGTGTGAGTCAGGATGGGAGTCTATATGCTCTTAACTGTATGTATACCTGACTGGGATACAGTCAGCAAAGGGAAGGATGGGGAAGATGAATTGAAATCAACCTCTATCTGTTCTGCCCAAGGAGTGTTCATTTCATACCCACATCCACTACACTGAGTATATTTGCATACACACAAACGCACACAACACACACACACACAATCGGGACAGTGTCACATGAAGGAAACAGGTCCCCACCTTCCCTTGAAATGATGATGTCCAGATGGCAAAAGCTAATGCATGTATATGTTGAAACACATGAAACTGATCCTTGGGTAGGTAATATATGACAATTTCAAATGGTTCAAGCAGATAGCATTTACCCTGGCCTAGGCACTGTTTATGCACGGCAGGAACTGTGCATATCCCCTTTTTACAGATGAGGAAATTGAGGTACCATGAATTTAAATGCTTGTTGAATAAATGATAAAATATTTTGAGCACTTCCTAAGTGCCAGTCACTGCAATAAGCATTTTATTTATTTATTTTACTTTTTTGTTGTTATTTTTTGAGACAGAGTCTTGCTCTGTCACCCAGGCTGGAGTGCAGTGGTGTGATCTCAGCTCACTGCAACCTCCGCCTCCTGAGGTTCAAGTGATTCTCCTGCCTCACCCTCCCAAGTAGCTGGGATTACAGGCGTGCGCTACCATGCCTGGATAATTTTTGTATTTTTAGTAGAGATAGGGTTTCACCATGTTGGCCAGGCTGGTCTCAAACTCCTGACCTCAGGCGATCTGCCTGCCTCTGCCTCCTTTACTCATTTTCCTGGACCTTCTAGCACACAGGTTTGAGTTTAAGACTTTGAGATCTCTGCTGAATGACCATGCAGGTGTCCTCTCAGTCCTGCCTTCCCCCAGCCAATCCCTCCCCTACCCCAGTCTCTCCCCTGCTTGGGATGGGGACAGGAGGGGGTCCTCACCGTGATAGCCTGGAAGGACCGGAACTCCAGGTAGGTGAGGTGCTGAGCCAGCTCCCCCGTCTCCAGGTGGTCGAAAAGCAAGGACACTTTGCGCTTTTTGCCCAGGCCTGGGCTGCTCATGGGGAGTGGGGGGCCAGGGCCACCAGGGCTCAGGCTGGGGGCCAAGAGGGGCAGCGTATTGGAGTGGCTCACAGTTGAGGGCTTGGGGATGTAGAGGGAGATGGCAGAATGGGGATGGAGCAGGGAAGAGGGGAGCACAGGGTTGACTCACAGGTTAGAAGAATCTCCCAGTCTTCTCTGGGCCGAGTTGCCCTCCTGGGCCACGGTGGCCCAGAAACGACCTATGACTTCTTCCAGCTGGGGATCCTGGTGCATCACCTCAGGGTGTTGTGTCAGCCAGTACCTGAGAGTGGTTTGGAGATGGTGAGATGAGGCTGGGGGTGGCGAAGGTCTCTACAAGGGGTATTTTGGGCTGAGGAATTTCTAGGTGCTGAGCTAGGGGTCTCTAAATGTGTGTGGGGGTCCCTGGAGGGTTGGGGTTTGGAGGGGCACCAGACTTGGAGAATCTCTGGAGTAGGATGGGGATCTCTTAACACAGATCGGGGGGATCTGTGGGAAACAGACTGGGGAGTCACTTGGAAGTAGGATTATTGGGAAGCAAGATCGTGAGGGTCCTAGGAACTAGACTGGGGGCTTCCGGGGGTGAAATTTTTGGAGGGACAGAATGAGGGGGTCTTATGGGCTAGGCTGAGGTCTGTGAGAGGTAGAGATTTTGGGGATCAGAGCTGGAGGTCTCTGGGCATGAGCTAGGAGGGTCTATGGGATCTGGTTGGTGAGGGGGTCTCTAGGAAGTGGGGGTTCTAAGGAAGGGAACTGGGAGCGTCTTAGGAACCAAGCTACGGGTGTCTCAGAACGGGGATTTTGGCCTGTGGGGCTGGTCGGGTCTGTGGGAACTGGCCTGGGGAGTCTCTGAGGAATGTTTTTTGGGGGCAGCAGGGTGGAAGTCGTGGGTCCTGTGAGTGGGGATCTTGGCCCAGCCCTACCTGACCAGGTGACAGATCTGCAGCTGTCTCAGCTCCTGGGTGTCCTCTGTGGCCTTCTGGTACTTGAGTTCTGGTCAAGGCTCTGTTCTCCAGGATCCGTGACCTGCCTGCTCCCCATTCCCATTGCCCAGGTTCTCACGACTCTGCCCTCCGCCCTCCACCCGTAGCTCACAGTCCTGGAGGATATGAGGTCAGCAGGCGGGCAGCCAGGTCAGCGGACGGCAGCACCCAGCTGTGCATGGCCAGCACCATGTTGAGCATGTGGTCCCCGCGGCACAGGCTGCCAGCTGAATCTGGGGTGGAAGAAGGGGTGCTCTGTGACAGAATGGCCCTCAGGCAATGCACGGCACAGCTCCAGATCCTGCCAGACCACCTGGTTCAAAGACCAGCTCTAACAGTGATCCCCGGCATGACCTTGGACAGGCAACCTAACCTCCTGTGCCTCAGTTTCCTTATCTGTATTGTGCATGGGGCAGCATCACCCCTGGCAAGTCTTGCTGAAGATTGAAATAGCACCAGACTGTCCGGGCACAGTGGCTCAATCCCAGCACTTTGGGAGGCTGAATCGGGCGAATCACATGAGGCCAGGGGTTCGAGACAAGCCTGGCCAACATGGTGAAACCCCGTTTCTACTAAAAACACAAAAATTAGCCGGGCTTGTGCCTGTGGCTAACATGCCACATGGTGGCATGTGCCTGTAATCCTAGCTACTCGGGAGGCTGAGGCAGGAGAATCTCTTGAACCCAGGAGGTGGGGGTTGCAGTGAGCTGAGATTGCACCACTGTACTCCAGCCTGGGTGACACAGTGAGACTCTGTCTCAAAAGAAAAAGAAAAGAAAAAAAGATTTATATAAATATATATATTTTAAAAAGTATATATTTCCATTTCAGGAAAGAAGAAATGCAGGTGTTTCTCTTCTCTCTAATGTAATGATTGAGTTTCATTCCACCCAGCCCTGCTCTCATCTTACCTCCAAAAACTGAGGTGGAGAGAAGCGGGTGCTGAGCCCGGGGTTAGGGCAGGGGAGGTTGCTGGGAAGAGGACACTCACCGAAGGACTGGATGCATTTCTCCAGCAGCTCGTCTTCGCTGCAGCCGCCCTCACTCAGCAGGCCCAGGTTCATGGAAGCCATGACCTTGCTGATTTCCCCGGGGCTGGGGCATGTCTTGTGGCGGCGCGCTTGGTGGGGCCGGCCCCGCCCTCCTGTCTTTCCGGTGCATTCCTGGTGGGACTTCCTGTGGGCACAGCCCCCAAGGAGTCATAGGAGCCCCTTCTTTCAGACAGACCCTAGAATTCCTCTTGACCCTAACACCCCAAGGCACCACGGGAGAGGCTTCCTAAAGGCAAAGCCCCAGGGTTACCCCTGACCTACCAGGGAGTCTAGGGAGAATCCCCAGGAATATTCCAGATCCCTGGGGGAATCATGGGAGCCCTCTCCCACAAGCAAACTCCCAGGGATATTCCTGCTCTCTTCAGGGAATCAGAGAGGAAGATCCTCAAGACCAGGGGCCCCCAGCCCCTGGGACACAGACCGGTACCAGTCCGTAGCCTGTTAGGAACCAGCGGGCAAGCGAGCACCCCCACCTGAGTTCCACCTCCTGTCAGATCAGCTGGGGCATTAGACTCTCTTAGGAGCATGAACCCTATTGTGAAGTTCGCATGCGAGGGATCTAGGCTGCGTGCTGTTTATGAGAATCTAATGCCTGATGATCTGTCACTGTCTCTTATCACCCCCAGATGGGAGCATCCAGTTGCAGGAAAACAAGCTCAGGGCTCCCACTGATTCTACATTATGGTGAGCTGTGTAACTATTTCATTATATATTACAATGTAATAATAATAAAAATAAAGCACACGATACATGTAATTAACTTGAATCATCCCCAAACCATCCCCACCCCCTTCCACAAAACCGGTCCCTGTGCCAAAAAGCCTGGGGACCGCTGCTCAGGACTACTCTGAATCCCCCAGGGAATCACAGCAGAAGACCCCTGGTGCTATTTCAATCTTCAGCAAGACTTGCCAGGGGTGATGCTGCCCCATGCACAATACAGATAAGGAAACTGAGGCACAGGGGGTTAGGTTGCCTGTCCAAGGTCATGCCGGGGATCACCGTTAGAGCTGGTCTTTGAACCAGGTGGTCCGGCAGGATCTGGAGCTGCGCTGTGCATTGCCTGAGGGCCATTCTGTCACTTAAGACCCCTCAGGGAATCGTAAGAACTCCTTCCCCAGGCATTGCCCCCAACTTCCTCTTGACTGCTTCCAAGGCATCCTGGAAGAGACTTCCTGTTGGCAGATCCCGGGATTATTCCTGGCCTCCTAGGGACTCGGGAGACGACCCCTGGGATCTCTCCTGTCCTCCCCAGGCAGAGGCATGGGAGGACCTGCCTTCAGGAATTGTCTCCTCAGGGCTCCCCTTTGGTCTCTAACATCCGCCCCTCCTTCCTCCCACAGCCCTCAAAGAGAGCAAGGCTCCTGGGCCAGTGTGATGGCTCACACCTGTAATCCCAACACTTTGGGAGGCCAAGTTGGATGGATCACTTGAGGCCAGGAGTTCGAGACCATCCCGGCCAACATGGTGAAACCCCCGTCTCTACTAAAAATGCAGAAATTGGTCAGGCCTGATGGCGGACGCCTGTAATCCCAGCTACTCAGGAGGCTGAGGCAGGAAGGTCGCTTGAACCCAGGAGGTGGAGGCTGCAGTGAGCTGGAACTGCATCACTGTGCTCCAACCTGGGTGACAGAGCGAGTTCTGTTTCAAAAATAATAATAAAAAAAAGCAAAAAGAGAGGCCAGGCACAGTGGCTCACGCCTGTAGTCCCAGCACTTTGGGAGGCTGAGGTGGGTGGATCACTTGAGGTCAGGAGTTCAAGACCAGCCTGGCCAACATGGTGAAACCCCATCTCTACTAAAAATACAAAAATTAGCCGGGCATGGTGGTGCATGCCTGTAATCCCAGCTACTCAGGAGGCTGAGGCAGGAGAATCACTTGAACTTGGGAGGTGGAGGTTACAGTGAGCCGAGGTTGTGCCATTGCACTCCAGCCTGGGTGAGAGTGAGACTCTGTCTCAAAAAATAAATAAACAAATTAATTAATTAATTAAAATAAAAATAAAAAAAGAGAGCAAGCCTCCTACAAGGAAACCCCCGGGGTTTCATCTCTGCCCTTCTCCCACCCCTTCGCCCCACTAAGGTAACAGACCCCACTCCCAACTTAGCCTTCCAGCAGGACCTGCAGTTTTAGCCTTCAGCCTGGGTCCTTAGATTTGGGACTGGAGAGGAAATACCAGTGCTAAATGGCCTTCTCTGGGGCTCCTTAGAGTTAGGTGAGAGGTCCCTGGGGCTGAGGCAGCTTCAAGGAAGGTGTGAAAATAATCCTCCCATCATGAGGTCAGGAGTTCGAGACCAGCCTGACCAACATGGTGAAACCCCATCTCTACTAAAAATACAAAAATTTGCCAGGTGTGGTGGTGCGCACCTGTAATCCCAGCTACTCAGGAGGCTGAGGCAGAAGACTTGCTTGAACCCAGGAGGCGGAGGTTGCAGTGAGCCGAGATCGTGCCACTGCACTCCAGCCTGGGCAACAGAGCGAGTCTTAGTCTCAAAATAATAATAATAATAGTAATAATAATAATAATTCTCCCTCTGCCTGGTGCCTCCCAGAGGCTGCTGTTCCTGATAGGGAAAGAGGGTAATGGAGAGACAGGGATGGTGGGAGGAGGGAGGGAGCTGAATCCAGGCTTCAGAAGAAAGTAGAATCCAGAAATTTTTGCCAGCTGTTGTGACTTTGTGTTAGTCAATTTCTCTGGGGCTCAGTTTCCTCAAAGGAAAAATGAGGATAGTCCTTGGGCCTTCCCCAGGGATTTCTTTTTTTTTTTTTTTTCTTTCTTTCTTTCTTTTTTTAGAGACAGGGTCTCGCTCTGTCACCCAGGCTGGAGTGCAGTGGTGCGATCTCAGCTCACTGCAACCTCCACCTCCCGGGTTCAAGCAATTCTCCTGCCTCAGCCTCCCAAGTAGTTGAGACTACAGGCACGTGCCACCACGCCCAGCTAAGTTTTGTATTTTTAGTAGAAATGGGGTTTCACCATGTTGGCCAGGCTGGTTTCAAACTCCTGGGCCCAATTGATCCTCCCACCTTTGCCTCCAAAAGTGCTGGGATTATAGGTGTGAGCCATCACGCCAGGCTCCCACCTCTATGCTTTTTTAGACAGGGTCTTGCTCTGTCTCCCAGGCTGGAGTGCAGCTGTGCAATCAAAGCTCACTGTAACCTTGAACTCCTGGACTCGAGTGATCCTCCTGCCTTAGTCTCCCAGGTAGCTGGGACTACAGGTGTGCACGACCATACCCAGCTAATTTTGTGTGTGTGTTTGTGTGTGTGTCAGTGGGGGTCTCACTATATTGCCGAGGCTGGTCTAGAACTCCTGGCTTCAAGTTCTCCTTGCCTTATCCTCCCAAAGTGCTGGGATTAGAGGCATGAGCCACTGTTACTAGAAGAGACATTTTAAAGTATTACATCTGTCCTAGGCCAAGGAGGGAGCATTCTAACTAAATCAGCATTTCCCTAAGTGTGGGCACCCAGCTAGTACCAAAAGCATGACCTGGGAACTGGGTATCAATACAGATTCTCAGGTCCCAACCCAGACCTACAAAATCGAACACTTTAAGGCTGAGGGCGGTGGCTCACGCCTCTAATCCCAGCACTTTGGGAGGCTGAGGTGGGTGGATAACGAGGTCAAGAGATCGAGACCATCCTGCCCAACATGGTGAAACCCCGTCTCTACTAAAAATACAAAAAAGTAGCTGGGTGTGGTGGTGCACATCTCTAGTCCCAGCTACTTGGGAGGCTGAGGCAGGATGATCGCTTGAACCCGGGAGGCAGAGGTTGTGGTGAGCCGAGATTGCACCACTGCACTCCAGCCTGGCGGCAGAGCGAGACTACGTCTCAAAAAAAAAAAAAAAAAAAAAAAATCAAACACTTCAAAGGTAAGCCCAGCAACCTGTATTTTACAAGCCCTCCAGACAGTTCTGAGGCTCACTCCAGTTTGAGAACCACTGGTCTAGAGTGTCTCATTGAGTACCTACAGGCCTCTCCGAGGTGGAGGATATTGACAGAAGAAACACCCGAGACACGGAGCAGTTAAGTGACTTGCCTAAGGTCACACAGCTAGGAAATGAGGCAGCCAGGAGTCTACCATTAAACTGCTGGGTGGGGAGGAAAGCCCTTTGCCCATCAGAGTGGTGCTGGGGGTGGCAGGAGGAGCTACCCAGGCTAGGGAGCCACCCACCATCTGCCTCGGTGGGGACAGAAGGGTCAGCTTGCCCAGGAGATGAAGCCCATTCCAGACCCAGCCGCACAGCCAGCCACTAGGCCCTGTCCTGCAGCCCCCTGTAGGGGTCTGGAACGGCCAGGAGTGGTTTAAGAGGCAGGGGAGCCACCTTGCCCTGTGCCACACTCCCCTCTCCTGGGCCAGGGCCCTGCAGGAGCCTGGAGTTTCCAGTCCAGGGGGATGGGGAACCAGGAAGCCCCCAGGGAGGGCAGAGACACTCAGCCCAGGCCAGGGATGGAGGTGGGGTGACGAGGAGTGGGAAAGGGGCACGGAGCAGCTCAAACTCTAGGGACAACACGGTACAGATGCCACATACAAGCGACTGCAGCCGTAGCTGGCTCCAGACTCCCTGAAGCATCCACCTGGCCCCCCTGCGCCCGATCCCAAAGAAGTCAGGAATCCTGCCACTCTGGCGAGTGATCTCCCCAGCCCTCCCATGCAGGAGGAGGCCTCAGGGTGCTGCCGGGCTCCCTGGGGAGGGTCCTCTCACCTCTTGCTGTCTTTTCTGTTCATGCTTCCTGCGGGGGGAGGAGGGCAGGGGTCTTGGCAAGAGTAGGGCTCAGCTCCTCCCCTTCCCCAGGACTCCAGCTTCTCAGCCCCTAGGGAGCTGGGGCCTCCTCGGTGCTTGGGAAGGAAAGAGGAACTGCCCCTCCCCACCCACCCTCAGGCCAGGGGGAAGGAAGAAGCTGGGGAGAGACCGAAGGCCCCCCTCCCCCACACGGGGATCCCTTCTGCTGAGGTTTCCGGCACTGCTGGCTCTCCCACCCTCAAGCGCCCCGGCGGGCTGTCTATCTCCCCCATCTTTCGGTCTCGAGACTCGTCACTGTCATACTTCAATCAAAGCAGGGGCTTTTCTTTTTAAAGCATGGCTGATATTTATGTAAAAACACACACACACTCAAAAAGATAAGTCTGTCTTTCTAGAAGGACATATTCATATATATAATTCATGAAGGTTTGAATGGAAACTCACAAGACATAGTATTTTGTGTATTTCTTCGTAGGCTTCTCTTATTCCTAGTTTAAGTCATACCATTTGTACCCTGGAAAACATTTTCACTTTCTGACTTTACTGTAACAAACCTCCACATAGCACCTACTGTGTACCACACACTGCTCTAAGGACTTTAAAAATATTAACTCATTTAATCCTCACACAATCCACTGTTACCTTAAAAAAACATTACATACTGGACCAGGCAGGGGGCCTCACGGGGGCTCACACCTATCATCCAGCACTTTGGGAGGCCAAGGCAGGCAGATCACTTGAGTCCAGGAGTTTGAGACCAGCTTGAACAACATGACAAAACCCTGTCTCTACAAAAAATGTAAAAAGTTAGGCTGGCGTGGTGGCTCACTCCTGCAATCCCAGCACTTTGGGAGGCCGAGGCGGGTGGATCACCTGAGGTTGGGAGTTTAAGACCAGCCTGACCAACATGGAGAAACCCCGTCTCTACTAAAAATACAAAATTAGCCAGGCGTGGTGGCACATGCCTGTAATCCCAGCTACTCGGCAGGCTGAGGCAGGAGAATTGATTGAACCCAGGAGGCGGAGGTTGCGGTCAGCAGAGATCGCACCAGTGCACTCCAGCCTGGGCAGCAGGAGCGAAACTCTGTCTCAAAAAAAAAAAAAAATTTAGCTGAGTGTAGTGATGCACACTTGTAGTCCCAGCTACTCAGGAGGCTGAGGCAAGAGGATTGCTTGAGCCCAAGAAGGTCGAGGCTGCAGTGAGCCATGATGGTGCCACTGCACTTCAGTCTGGGTGGCAGAGCCAGACTCTGTCTCAAAAAACAAAAAAACAAAAAAAAAACCACACACACATCAAAAACCATTAGAGATGGAGGTAAAGCCTTTGGGAAGCCCCTCCCCATCCCCTGTCTTTCTTAAGCAGGGTGTGACCAATATGACATGTTGTCGAGTTTCGTCCAAACTGCTGTCTGTGCGTTTAAGCACATCACATAAACATGTGCTCCTAGAAGCAGACTTTTCTTATGAGTGTGCATTTTTTTCTTTTTACCTAAATGTGTCACGCTCGACACTTTTTTTAAAATTGAAGTATAAAAAAGATCACGAATCATTAAGTATTTAGGTTGATGAAATGTCACCAACTGAGCAAACCTGTGTGACATTCATACAAATCCAGACACAGAACATTCTCACCCTCCACAAGCCCCCTGTCTTTCTTCCCGGCACGAATTCCCACAGATCCCCACTCGCCCAAAGTCTGGCGCAGTAGTTTTGTCTCGTTTTGAGCTGGATAAAAATGGACTCCTGTATTGAATCTGGGTTCTTTCTCTCCATGTCTTGTCTTTGCAGTTCTTCCATATTATCATATTTGGTTATAATTTATTCCTTTTTTTGGCCGGGCACGGTGGCTCACGCCTGTAATCCCAGCACTTTGGGAGGCTGAGGCAGGAGAATCACTTGAACCCGGGAGGAGGAGGTTGTAGTGAGCCGAGATCACACCACTGCACTTCAGCTTGGGCAACAGAATGAGACTCTGTCTCAAAATAATAATAATAATAATAATAATAATCATTCCATGTAGTCTTTCATTATGTGACAATTCCATGACTTATACATATATATTTCTATTTACTTAGAGATAGGTGCTCTGGATAGTGACTAAGTGAGCTGGTGGCATGCTAACTTCTTTTCTTTTTTTTGAGACAGTCTTGCTCTGTCGCCCAGGCTGGAGTGCAGTGGCACAATCTCAGCTCACTGCAACCTCCTCGATTGAAGGGATTCTCCTGCCTCAGCCTCCCCAGTATCTGGGATCACAGGTGTGTGCCACCACGCCCAGCTAATTTTTGTATTTTTTGTAGAGACGGGGTTTTGCCATATTGGCCAGGCTGGTCTTGAACTCCCGGTCTCAACTAATCCACCCGCCTCAGACTCCCAAAGTGCTGGGGTTATAGGCGTGAGTCACTGCACTAAGTTCTATTTTTAATCAGTCTAGAGTCTGGTAATAACTAGACACTAAAACATTTTAAGTTAAGTGAGTTATCTATACAAGAGGACTATATGTCCTAGACCATAAAAAAAGACAAACTTATAGCTTATCTGTTGTTTTTTTTTTTAATTTTTCTTTGGTCCTGCCAACCTGACTCTTGTTTCTTAATTAAGACTCCACAGCAGGGTCTCGCTCTTTCACCAAGGTTGGAGTGCAGTGGCGAGATCCTAGCTCACTGCAGCCTCGGACACCTGGACTTAAGCAATCTTCCCACCTTAGCCTCCTGAGTGGGTAGGACTACAAGTGCACACCACTGTGCCCTGCTAATTTTTTTTTTTATTGTTATTTTCCTGTAGAAATAGGGTCTCACTTTGTTGCCGAGGCTGATCTCAAACTCCTAGGCTCAAGCGATCGGCCCTCTTATGCCTCCAAACTGCTGACTCTCCAGGCGTGAACCACTGTCCCCGGCCTCCATGATTTATTGATCAATTTTCCTGTGATGGACATCTGAGTTGTTTCCAGGTTGGGGCTGCTGTGACTATTTGAGCATCTGACTTTTGGTGAACACAGAGTGTACCACATGGTAGGGCAGTACCCAGGCGTGGAATAAATGGGTCATAGTAGTTACCGTGATTCTGCCAAACATAGCATGTTAGCCAATTCATTGAAACCGTTCTCTCAGAAGTATATTTTTCCACTTTTCTTTTTTCACTAGAAGAAGGCACCGTGGATGTATATTTTTTCCATGCCAGAACATTTAGACAGTCACTGAACCCGCTGTCTTTAGTTTTTCCATAACGCGACGTTACCATAGCTTCAGACTCTCTCTTCCTGCCCGTTTCACCCTCTCTCCCCCCGGCCCCATGATGTGCTGTCTGACTCTCTCTCAGCCCATCTCCTGTAGCACCTGCATCTTGAATGTGACTTAACAATCCTGGCTGAGCAGAGACTTTGTAGTGTGGCAGTGTCTCCAGGCCCTGGGGACCCAGAAAAGCCTCAGGGAGGAGGTCAGGAATCCTGGCACTTGTTTCTACTGTACACAGGCAGCCTTAGTCCTCGGGCTGGCCAAGAATACCCACAATACCAGTGCTGATGACCACAAAGGAAGGGACTGCTGAATCAAACCACAGAAACTCATAAGGCAGAAAAATGATGCACATGATAACATGCAAATACAGATTTTCTTCTTTTGTTGTTGTTCTTCTTTCTTTCTCTTTTAAATTTTAAAGATGGGGTCTTGCTATGTTGCCCAGGCTGGTCTCAAACTCCTGGGCTCAAGGGATCCTTTCACCTAGACCTCCCAAAGTGCTGAGATTACAGGCAGATTTTCTTTTAACGAAGATACCATGGGACCAATGTCAGAAGGGGAAAAGGTGTTTGCAATATTTAAAAATCAATGAGAAATTAATGTCTAGAATATAGGCTGGGTGCGGTAGCTCATGCCTGTAATCCCAGCACTTTGAGAGGCTGAGGTGGGCGGATCACTTGAGATCAGGAGTTCGAGGCTAACCTGGCCAACATGGCAAAACCCCGTCTCTATTAAAAATATAAAAATCAGCATGGTGGGTATTGCTCTGTCATCCCAGCTACTTGAGAAGCTGAGGCATGAGAATCAGTTGAACCCAGGAGGTGGAGGTTGCAGTGAGCTGGGATTGAGCCACTGCACGCCAGCCTGGGAGACAGAATGGGACTCCATCTAAAAAAAAAAAAAAAAAAAAGAATATAGAAGGAACAGCTGCAAATTAGCAAGTGAAAAAGACAGCAACCATAATAGAAAAATGGCCGGGCTCAGTGGCTCCTTCGCCTGTAATGTAAGATTACATGCCTGTAATCTCAGCACTTTGGGAGACCAAGGTGGGTAGATTACCTGAGGTCAGGAGTTTGAGACCACCCTGGCCAACATGGCGAAACCCCATCTCTACCAAAAATACAAAAATTAGGCTGGTCATGGTGGCTCACGCCTGCAGTCCTAGCACTTTGGGAGGCCAAGGCAGGCGGATTGGCTGAGCTCGGGAGTTGGAGACCAGCCTGGGCAACACAGTGAAACCCCATCCTACTAAAATACAAAAGAAATTAGCTGGGTGTGGCAACATGCGCCTGTAGTCCCAGGGGTGCTGAGGCAGGAGAATTGCTTGAACCCGGGAGGCGGAGGTTGCAGTGAGCCAAGATGGCGCCAGTGAACTCCAGCCTGGGCGACAGAGCGAGACTCTGTTTCAAAAAAAAAAAAAAAAAAGTGAGCAGGGATCGCAATGAGCAGATAACAAAGAAACCCAAAACTCTGATAGGCACCTGAGAAGATGCTAGAAATTGCTGGTAACTCATCAGGGAAGTAGAAATTAAAATGACAGTGAGGCCAGGCGCGGTGGCTCTTGCCTGTAATCCTAACACTGTGGGAAGCCAAGGTAGGAGGATCACTTGAGCCCAGCAGTTCAATACCAGCCTGGGCAATATAGCAAGACCCCATCTCTATAAAAAATGTAAAAGTTAGTTGGGCGTCGTGGCGCAAGCCTGTTGTCCCAGCTGCTCGGGAGGTTGAGGTGGGAGGATCCCTTGAGCCCAGGAGTTCTGGGCAGCAGTGAACCATAATTGTTCCACTGCACCCCAGCCTGGGCAACAAAGTGAGATCTCATCTCTAAAAATAAGATAGAGAAAATAAATTAAAAAACAGCGAGTCATCTTATATAAATCTGGCAAAAATTAGTTAAGTTGGAAATGCCACATGGGGGTTAGGGATATGGGGACCCAGGGACCCTCATGCACTGATAGTGAGTAGCCATTCCGAGGGCTACCTGGCACTACTTACACAAACTGTGCGCATGGATCTGTCACCCAGCAATTAGCTTCTGGGTGTGCACGAAAAAACATTCTCCCTCAGCTTCCTGGGGGACCAATACACAGATGTTCACTCCAGCATTATTTCGGGGGAGCTGGAGGCAGCCTGGGTGTCCGCTCCCAGTAGGGGTAGGTGGATAAACAGAAGGAATCAGTCACCAGAGAATCCTGCAAAGCCACCACTGTCACAAACCAGGTGTCCACAGAGCAACAGGGGTAGGTCTTAAAACACATAATGACAACTGACAAAAATAAGAAACACTATTAATATCTTATGATATAATGCTCAATGACATAGAATCATTTTACATTTACATAAAGTTTTAGGGAAAAACAATATTTAATATACAACTATGTGTTAGGTAATGTATAATAGATACAACATAGAATTGTATTGTACTGTATAATTATATTAGCCTAAATATATAATTATATAATTATACATTATATAACGTCAAATTATATAATTCCGTAATATGACACAAACTTTTGTGCTATTTATTGCAGTTGTATTAACATCAGTATTTAATTACGGAACACCTAGACCTGCTATACCTTGAAAAACGGTTTCTATGTAATTTTGTTTAACTATGGGATATTGTTTTATATAACTTACTGTATACCACTACATGTTAATAAAAATAATTTTTTTTTTTTTTTTGAGATGGAGCCTTGCTCTGTCACCTGGGCTGGAGTGTAGTGGTACGATCTTGGCTCACTACAACCTCTGCCTCCTGGGCTCAAATGATTCTTGTGCCTCAGCCTCCCGAGTAGCTGGGATTACAGTTGTGTGACACCACGCCCAGCTAATTTCTGTGTTTTTAGTAGAGTCAGGGTTTCACCATATTGGCCAAGCTGGTCTCAGATTCCTGGCTTCACGTGATCTGTCTGCCTTGGCCTCCCAACGTGCTGGGATTACAGGCATGAGCCACCGTGTCTGGCCTAATAATAATTTTAATAGGGCTGGACGTGGTGGTTTACACCTGTAATCCCAGCACTTTGGGAGGCTGAGGCAGGCGAATCTTGAGGTCAGGAGTTCGAGACCAGCCTGGCCAACATGGTGAAACCCTGTCTGTACCAAAAATACAAAAATTAGCCGGGTGTGTTGGCAGGTGCCTGTAATCCCAGCTACTTAGGAGGCTGAGCAGGAGAATCGTTTGAACCTGGGAGGTGGAGGTTGCAGTGAGCCAAGATCTTGCCACTGCACTCCAGTCTGGGCAACAAGAGCGAGACTCCGTCTCAAAATAAATAAATAAATAAATAAATAAATAAATAAATAAATAAATAAAATAATAATAGCAACACTTACATTACATTAACCAGGCACTAGCACTGTTTTCAGTTTTATCTCATTTAATTAATTATATCATTTAACTCTCCCAACAACCACGTGAGGTCGGTACTATTAATATTCCCCTTACTGGATGGGGAAACCGAGTCACAGAGAAGCTAAGTGGCTTATCCATGTAACTCAATGGAGTGAGTGGCAAGGCTGGATGGGATTCAGATTATCTGGCTCGGAGTCGGAGTCTTTGTTCTTTTTTTTTTTTTTTTTTAAGACGAAGTCTCGCCCAGGCTGGAGTGCGGTGGCTCAATCTCGGCTCACTGCAGCTTCTGCCTCCAGAGTTCAAGCAATTCTCCTGCCTCAGTTTCCCAAGTGGCTGGGATTACAAGCGTGTGTCACCACGCCTGGCTAACTTTTATACTTTTAGTAGAGACGGGGTTTCACCATGTTGGCCAGGTTGGTCTCGAACTCCTGACCTCAAGTGATCCACCCACCTCGCCGTCCCAAAGTGCTGAGATTACAGGGGTGAGCCACCACGCCTGGCCGGAGTCCTTGTTCTTAATCACTGTGTTTGGTGCTTTTTAAAGTCAGGCGATCTGGTGCACATCCTTGCTCTGCTGCGTGATATCTTGCAAGGGCTTCCCTACTCAGAGCCTCAGTCTGCCCTCTGTGAAATGGGAGAATGATGGCACGTTACTTACCGTGGTGGGGAGAGAGCGCAGGTACCTTTTAGATACTCCCTCTCCCACCCCACCTCCCGCGGCCAAGCAAACCTCCAGCCAAGATTTGGGGCGTATGGGCAGGGCTCCGGCGAAGGGGCGTGGCCGGGGAGTCCTGGTCCAATGGGGCCCGGGGGCGGGGCCTTCCTCCTATCTCTGTCCAGCACGCGTGTACTCCTCGCAGTTCCATCTACCTCGCGGGTGCCTCTGGCGTCCCCAGAGGTCTCCGACCCCAGCCCGCCCCCAGCCCTCCCGCCCAGCCCTCAGCCCTCTCCCTGTGTTCCCTGACCTCAGACCCTGGCCCTCGGACCTCGACATCATGGGTGACGCAGAAGGCGAAGACGAGGTCCAGTTCCTGCGGACGGTGCGTATCTCTGGGTTTGGGGTCTGTGGGGCTATCTCTTGGGGCTCTCTGAGGGTCTGTCTGTCTCTGAATGTCCCTGTCCGGCTTGCTGGTGGTCTCTGAGACTCGAGGTCTCTTCCTGTGTCACTTTGAGTGACTGTCACTCTGTCTTTTAGTCTCCTTCACCTTTCTCATTACAGAGAATTAGTGGGATTGGGGACTCCAGAATGGGAGAGGGATCTTCGGTTGCCCTCTCTTCTGACTTTAGCGATTTGTCTCCCACAAGAAGGACCCCTGAGGGAGCACACCCTCACACCATCCTGGAAGCAGGCACTTGGGGAAGGTGGTTCTAATTCCTGGGCCTGATTTAGCCGTACCCCCACCCCCACCTTAGCCCTAATTCTCTTTTTGCTCCAGACTCTGACCTATTTAAATTCTTGAGAAGGGAGCTGGGGTGGGCTGGAGGACACAGCTGCTTCCAACTCCTAGCCCTTGAGGGTCTCCTCGGGGAGGGATCTCTTGGGTTCTGGGTCTTTCTTTCCTTCTTCGTTTTGGGCAGGAGGGCTGCTCCCAATGGCTGCTAATGGTCTTGCAGGGTCTCTGGGTGGTGTCTCTCCCCATCTGTCTCTTTGAGGGTCTCCATGTCTCTGTCTCTTCCTCCATCTCAGTCTCCCTGTCTCTGTTTCTTAGCTTAAGGCCCTCTGATTTTCGCTGTCTCTCTAGCTGGGTCACTCCCTGCATGTGAGCCCTAGCTGGGGGCAGGGATGGGAATTGGAACAACAGGTGTCCCTCCCAGAATAGCCTGCTTTTCTGGGGCCTGGGCAGGGGATGGGGAGGGGACGAGAGGGAGGAGGGGCTGCCATCTCCCTGTCCTTCCCACCTTCCCCTCCCAGTGGCTCCGAAGGGTGTGGGGTCGTAAATATGGGAGGGGACGTCCTCTCCTCTGGGTTAGGTCTGCTGACCAGACGCTAGCCCCGCCCCTCCCCCGGGGCCCTGCAGCCACGCAGGAAATGCTGACACAGCGTTCCTGCCCCAGAATAGGACCCTGGCGAGCCGGGTCCGGTTTCCTGGGAGAAAGGAACAGACAGCTGGGGCTGGTAGTGAAGGATGGGGACAGCTGGGAAGGGGCCTAGCTTCAGCCAAGACTCTCTCCCCAGCCGCAGCCCCTCAGCAGACACCATGGGTTGGGCCCTGCCCAGCCCTAATAAGACCATGGCCATGGCCACTGGCCTTGATCTGTCGCTCTAAACCAGGCCCTGTGCCCTGGGCCTCTGCCTCCTGAGACATCTAATTATATCCTCGCTGCCCTGTCTTCTGAGGTAGGGTCCTATCTTTATCTCCCTGAGAGATTTGAGGGAAACCAAGGCCCGAATGGTAGAATCATTCACCCAAGGCCAGGAAGTGGCATCTCTGGATGCCCCTAGTGCCCAGCCCCATTGCCTTCACCAGAGAAAAACTGGGCCCAGACTTGCCAAAGTAGTCAGTGTTAGGGTTCTGGAGGCTTGGCCATGGAATCTCTCCACCCCAGACTGGGTCAGTTTTTTTGATTGTTACTGAGGTCGTGGTGGATTTCTCAAAACGTTCTGGAGGCTGGGCTCAGTGGCTCACGCGTGTAATCCCAGCACTTTGGGAGGCCAAGGTGGGCGGATCACTTGAGGTCAGGAGTTTGAGACCAGCCTGGCCAACATGGTGAAACCCCGTCTCTACTAAAAATACAAAAAAATATTAGCCAGGCGTGGTGGTGCATGCCCGTAATCCTAGCTACTCGGGAGGCTGAAGTGGGAGGATTGCTTGAACCTGGGAGGCAGAGGTTGCAGTGAGCCGAGATTGTGCCACTGCCCACTCCAGCCTGGGCGACAGGGCGAGACTCCAACTCAGAACAATAAACCTTTTGGACCACATCCCGCCCATAAGAAACATTCTGTCTTACAACTCAGTACATGCACACATGCATAGACATGATTAAAAACCAACTTTATTGAGGTGTAATTGACCTGCAATAAATTTTACCCATTTTATGTGTTGAATGAGTTGTTTTGTTTTTGTTTTGGTTTGGTTTTTTTTTTTTTTTTTTTTGAGATGGAGTTTCACTCTTGTTGCCCAGACTGGAGTGCAATGGCATGATCACAGCTCACTGCAACTTCTGCCTCCTGCGTTCAAGCGATTCTCCTGCCTCAGCCTCCTGAGTAGCTGGGATTACAGGTGCCTGCCACCAAGCCCAGCTAATTTTTTGTATTTTTAGTAGAGATGGGGTTTCACCTTGTTGGCCAGGCTGGTCTTGAACTCCTGACCTCAGGTGATCCACCCATCTTGGCCTCCCAAGGTGCTGGGATTACAGGCATGAGCCACACGCCCGGCCTTTTTTTTTTTTTTTTTTTCTTTTTGAGACAAAGTCTCAATCTGTTGCCCAGGCTGGAGTACAGTTGTTCAATGGTTGGTTCAATGCAACCTCCACTTCCCAGGCTCCAGTGATCCTCCCACCTCAGCCTCCCGAGTAGCTGGGACTACATGTGCATAGCACCATACTTGGCTAATTTGTAAAATTTTTTGTAGAGGTGAGGTCTCACTATATTGCCCAGGCTGGTCTCGAACTCCTGGGCTCAAGAAATCCTCCAGCCTTGGCCTCCCAAAGTTTGGGGATTACAGGCATGAGCCACCATACCTGGCCTTTCTTCTTTCACTCAGCGTAATATTTTTGACATTCATCCATGTAGCATGTATTGAGTTCGTTGCTTTTTGTTGCCGAATATTATTCCATTGTGTGACTACACTGTGGTGTGTTTATCAGTTCACCTGCTGATGGACATTTGAGTTGTCTCCAATTTTTACTATTATGGACAACATAGGGCCTGTGACCATTCACTTGTACCTTTTTTTTCTTTTTTTTTTGAGACGGAGTCTCGCTCTTTCACCCACGCCGGACTGCAGTGGCACGCTCTCGGCTCACTGCAAGCTCCGCCTCCCGGGTTCATGCCATTCTCCTGCCTCAGCCTCTCCAAGTAGCTGGGACTACAGGCGCCCGCCACCACGCCCAGCTAATTTTTTGTATTTTTAGTAGAGACGGGGTTTCACCGTGGTCTCGATCTCCTGACCTCGTGATCCGCCCGCCGCGGCCTCCCAAAGTGCTGGGATTACAAGCGTGAGCCACCGCGCCCGGCCACTTGTACCTATTTTTAACTGAAACAAGTCTCATACAATGTAGATGGCCCCTGAAGCATGATGGGCATGCTGTTATTTTCTATTCTTGCTCCATTTTGCTTCATTTGGTTAAGCGTGATGGCCACAGCACCCCCCAAACTGATTTCACTTCCCTTTGGTGGGTGGTGACCTCTACCCTTACCCAGGCTGGGGTTTCTCAAACCCTGGCCCAAGTTAGAAGCTCCTGGGGTCTGATAAACAGTACGCATTCCCTGCTGACCCCAAATCAGGCTCTTGACGGTGGGGGGGGCACTGGGCCAGCAGGGAAGCTACATTTTTAACCAGAACCCTCCGCTTCCTTTTTTTTTTTTTTTTTTTTTTTTTAAGATGGAGTCTTCCTCTGTAGCCCAGGCTGGAGTGCAATGGCACAATCTCGGCTTACTGCAACCTCTGCCTCCTGGGTTCAAGTGATTCTCCTGTCTCAGCCTCCCAAGTAGCTGGGATTACAGGCATGCACCACTATGCCTGGCCAATTTTTGTACTTTTAATAGAGATGGGGTTTCACCATGTTGGCCAGGCTGGTCTTGAACTCCTGACCTCAAGTGATCCACCCACCTTGGCCTCCCAAAGTGCTGGGATTACAGGAATGAGCCACCTCTCCCAGCCTGCCTTCATTCTAATTCAGGAAAAGTTTGAGAATCAATGCGGTAATGATTGGGCTGTCTGTCTCTGCTTTGCATTCTGGCTTTGCCATTTGCCTGCTTCCTAATTTGGGGCAAGTGATTTTTATTTTTCTCTCTGAGCCTCAGTGTTCTCATCTGGGAAATGGGGACAAGATTATATACAATAGCCAGACCCCATGGCTCACACCTGTAATCCCTTCGCTTTGGGAGGCTGAAGCAGGAGGATTGCTTGAGGCCGGGAGTTCAAAAACAGCTTGGGCAACATAGGGAGACCTTGTCTTTACAAAAAATGTTAAACTTTAGCTGGGCATGGCAGTGTGCACCTGTAGTCCCAGCTACTCAGGAGGCTGAAGTGGGAAGATCACTTGAAACCAGGAGTTGGAAGCTGCAGTGAGCTGTGATCTCGCCACTGCACTCCAGTCTGGGCAACAGAGCAAGACCCCGTGTCTACAAAAATATATATATCTTAAATTAGCTGGGCGTGGTGGCATGAGCCTGCAGTCATAGCTTCTCAGGAGGCTGAATGGAGAGGATCACTCAGCCTAGGAGTCCAAGGCTGCAGTGAGCTATGATCGTACCACTGCACTCCACCCCGGGAGACAGAGTGAGATCCAGTCTCTTAAAAAAAAATTTTTTTTTCAAGGGGCCCATGCAAGTATCTCTCTGACCTCATCTCCTCCCTGTTTGCCCCTCCCCTCTGCGGCCACCATCCTGCTTCATCTCCTGTGTTGTTCCTCAACATCCCCAGCACCCACCAGCCAGAGGCCTTGGCCCAGACTCCCTCCTCTTCCCCCAGAGATGAGCAGGCCTGATTCCTTCTTGTTATTTGGACAAGGCTCAACTCAAATGTCACCTCCTTGGAGAGGCTGTCGCTTCACTCCCTCACTGATCTCATCCCCATCCTAAAAGCCACTCTCTTACATCAGCCTGAGTTATTTTTTCCATAACACCTATCACTGACATTAACATTGCTTATTAATTCACCTGTTTATTCCCTGTCTCCATCATGAGGATTTAAGCTCCCTGAGGGCCGTGATTTTTTTTTTTCTTTCCTTCTGAGACATGGTCTCAATCTGTCCAGGGGCGCCAGGGAGATGGGGCTTGATCATGACTCACTGCAGCCTCGATATCCTGGGCTTGGCAGTCCTCCCACCTCAGCCTCCCGAGTAGCAGGGACTACAGGAGTATACCACCATGCCCGGCTAATTTTTAATCTTTAACTTTTGTAGAGATGGGGGTCTCATTATGTTGCCCAGGTTGGTCTTAAACTCCTGGGCTCAAGTAATCCTTCTACCTCAGCATCCCAAACTGTTGAGATTTACAGGTGTGAACCACTGCGTCCAGCCAAGGCAGGGATCTTGATCTTCATTGACTTTATTCACTGCTCTATATTCAGTGCCTAGAACAGCACCTGGCCCATGGCAGATGCTCAACCAGGGTCTGTTAAATGAGTGTAAGGCACAGAGCATAAGGCCTGGGAGCCAGTAAAGTGCTTAATAAATACAGGCTATACCATTGCTATGTTTTTTTTTTTTTTTTTTGAGATGGAGTTTTGCCCAGGCTGGAGTTTCACTCTTGTTGCCCAGGCTGGAGTGCAATGGCGTGATCTTGGCTCACCGCAGCCTCCACCTCCCAGGCTCAAGTGATTCTCCTGCCTCAGCCTCCCAAGTAGCTGGGATTACAGGCATACGCCACCACGCCCGGGTAATTTTGTATTTTTAGTAGAGACAGGGTTTCTCCATGTTGTTCAGGCTGGTCTCGAACTTCTGACCTCAGGTGATCCACCCGCCTCGGCCTCCCAAAGTGCTGGGATTACAGGCATGAGCCACCGCGCCCGGCTATTTTTGGTTTTGTTTGTTTTTGAGATGGAGTCTCACTCTGTCGCCCAAGCTGGAGTGCAGTGGCTCGATCTCAGCTCCCTGCAACCTCTGCCTCCTGGATTCAAGTGATTCTCCTGGCTGAGACTCCCGAGTAGCTGGAACTACAGGCATGCACCACCACACCCCGCTAATTTTTGTATTTTTTAATAGAGACGGGGTTTCACCATGTTGGCCAGGCTGGTCTTGAACTCCTGACCTCAAGTGATCCACCTCCTCGACCTCCCAGAGTGCTGGGATTACAGGTGGGAACTACTGCGCACGGACTCAATACTGTCCTTTATGGTACTTCCAGGATCCAGCCCGGGCTATCACGTTGCATTCAGGTGCCATTAGAAAGCAGTCTATAAATAAAGATAAAATAGCAGTCTATTATTAAAACAACATGCAAAAGAGAGAATTTAGAGAAAGATGAGCTTAAAAAGCAATTTAAGTTGAGCATTTTTCCACCTTCCAGTGGATCACTTTGCAGACCCCACTTGGGAGGCCTCTGGAGCCAGTTGGACTCAGGTTCAAATCCCAGCTCCTCCTGTTACCAACTATGTGGCCTTGGTCCGTCTGTGACCCACTTTGAGCCTCAGTTTCCCCATTTTAAAATGGGGATAGGCCAGGCACAACAACTCATGCCTGTAGTCCCAGCTACTCAGGAGGCTGAGGCAACAGGATTGCTTGAGCCCAGGAGGTCAAGGTTGCAGTGAGCTATAATTTACACCACTTCACTCCAGCCTGGGTGACACAGCAAGACCCTGTCTCTAAAAATAAAAATAAATGGGATGATTACTTGAGGTCAGGAGTTCAAGAGCAGCCTGGCCAACATGGCGAAACCTTGTCTCTACTAAAAATATACAAATTAGCCAGGGGTGGTAGTGCACGCATGTAATTTCAGCTATTTGGGAGGCTGAGGAAGGAGCATCACTTGAACCCAGGAGGTGGAGGCTGCAGTGAGCTGAGATTGCAACACTGCGCTCCAGCCTGGGCAATGGAGACTGTTTCAAATAAATAAATAAATAATAAATAATAAAATAAATGAGATGACACTGGCTTGTATCTCAAGGAGTTGTCGGGAGCAAGTAGAGGGCTTGGGCAGGTGGATCTTGTCAGTCACTGTCTTTTTCATAAGGGCCAGGGTGGGAGGAGGGGCCCGTGGTCTGCAGTGTCTGTGGTATCCGGGCCAGGCCCCCCTGGAGACCCTGCCCCTCGGTTCCGCAGGATGATGAGGTGGTCCTGCAGTGCAGCGCCACCGTGCTCAAGGAGCAGCTCAAGCTCTGCCTGGCCGCCGAGGGCTTCGGCAACCGCCTGTGCTTCCTGGAGCCCACCAGCAATGCCCAGGTCTGTGCAGGAGGGAGAGGGGCCTGGGGACACGGGGGTCTGAAGGAGCAGAGAATCTTGGGTCCAAAGAAGAGGGTTCTGGGAGTCTGAAAGGAGGTGATGACAGGAGAGAAAGTGAGGAGGGGGGCTAAGGCTAAGAGGGGGCCACCTGAGGTGGGGGAGGGGTGGAGGTCTGAGAAGGGAGGGGCAGGGGGTCTGGGGTGTTGGAGGGAATCCCTGTGTGCACAGAGGTGTGATAGGCCAGGGCGGGGGCTGCTGATCCAGAACGTTCCTTGGCAGGTGGCTGAGTGGGCAGAAAGCCTCAGGTTTAAGGGGAGGTGGCCTGAGAGTCCAGAAGAAGGGCTGGTTGGGGAACAGGGGTCTCAGGAGGAAGGAGCAGGGAAACTGAGGGACGGGCGGGGGATGGGGAGGGGGGTGGGGAGGGACGAGGCAAAGGACCTGGAGCACAAGGAGGAGGGGTCTGCAGTGTTTTATTTTTTATTTTTAAAATTTTTTCAAGTAACAAGACTGAATCATTATGGGGTGTTTTAGGGGGAAGGAGGCCCTCGGCGGGGGCGGGGGAGGATGGGACACGGCATCTGACGGGGGTGGGCGCTTGAGGGTTTAGATAGTGGAGTCTGAGGGAAGGTGATCCCCGAGTCCTATCGCTGACAAGCCCGGGAATTCTGAGGGTGGGGGCAGCTGGAGTCTGAGAGGGCAGGGGATCGAGGGGCCGAGGGCCTTGGATCCAAGGCAAAGGGGCCTGGAGGGTCAGGGGACACCGGCAGGGGGCTGAATGGGGAGATCGGGGGCTGAGAGGTGGAAGGAGCCTGGGGTCTGAAAGGAGGAGACCTGGGGGAGGGGCAGGGGCTGGCAGACAGGGGGATGTGGAATCTGATGTGGGGGAAGTTTCAGAGTCTGAGCGAGTGGGGTCTGAGGAGCAGAGTCTTGAGTTTAGGAGCTGGATGGTGGGGGACTGAGGACGGAGTATAAGGTTGGGCGCCCTCCTGTGTCTGTGAAGCAGAGTTCAGAGGTGTTTGAGGGAAAAGGCAGGAGCGAGGACTGTCTGATGGTGGAGGCAGGAGGAGGGGCTTCCTTTGGTGTTGGAGGGATGTGGGGTCATCTGCAGAGGAGGACACAGAACAGGAGATTCCTGTCCTTGGAGCGGGGTCAGTGTGTCTCAGTGGGGAGGCATGGGGCTGAGGCTTCTTATGAGATTAGGTGGGACGCTGGTTAGTGGGGAGGGTTAGGGTTAGGGAAGCTTCTATGGAGTCTGGGTGGGTCTGAGGTGTTTGAGGGAGGAGGCACAGAAGAGGTGTTTTCGTGATGTTGGTCTAGATTCAGTGAGTCTGAGGGGGATGGCAGAGGGCAGGACCTTCCTGTGGGGTGGGGGTGGTGTCTGGTGTCTCAGGAGTGTGGGCATCCAGACTAGGGGAGGGAGTGTGGCAGGGAATGGTGCTTGGGGGGGTCTTCCGGCCCCTCACTCACATCCCCCTCCCACCCCAGAATGTGCCCCCCGATCTGGCCATCTGTTGCTTCGTCCTGGAGCAGTCCCTGTCCGTGCGAGCCCTGCAGGAGATGCTGGCCAACACGGTGGAGGCTGGCGTGGAGGTAAGGACCCCACCTGGGGGCGGGCGGGATGGCAGGAATGGGCGAGAGGACCTGGGGGGTCGTTTAGGGCACGGTGGCAAGGATGGGTGAGAGGACCCGGGGGTCGCTTACCATCTGCTCTTCTTCCTCTCTCTGCCCTGCCCCCCACAGGCCCTCAATTTGGATAAGTGGGTAGGTCTGGCCTTGGATGTCACCTGTCCTTCCACCCCTCCTGACCCCAGGCAGGCCCGTCTCTCGGGCCCACGCCCTGCACACAGGGGCTGGAGGGTCCTCCCCGGCCCCAGTTGTCAGGGGCTGTGGAGCCCAGAACAGGCCAGGCAGGCAGGAAGGAAGGAAGGGGATGGGGGCTCCTGAGCCCCTGTCCCCAACTCCTCCTCCTTTCTCCTCTTTCCAGTCCTTTCCCCCAACCCTGATCCCAGCTCCTCTCCGCATGGGACCTCCCTCTCCCCCACCTCCCCCATCCCAAGTGTGAGTCCCTCTGGTCCAGGAGCGGGTCCACCATGTGATCACCTGGCCCCATCACATGGTGCCCCCATGGCGCCCTCGGAGCATGGGCATGTAACAGCCATGATGGGAGGCATGGTGACATCGAGCAGTCAGATGTCTGCCCCAAGGTCCGGGTTGGGGACCTTGTGCTGGGGAGGGGCGGCTGTCTTACCACTGCGGGTGATGTTCACCTATGGAACAACTGCTAGGCGTGTCCCGGAGCACACGGGCTGCAGCGCAGCATGATGGGGGAGGTCAGAGCAGAGGGGCCAGAGTCCACGGAACACGAGATCTTGGGGCCGTCCTCAGGGTCCCCAGGAAACTAGAAGACGGGTTCGTTCTCCTGAGTGATTTCCAGCCAAGGTGAAGGCAGCAGAGAGGACAGAGTGGGCTTTGGGGAATGTAAAATGCTCCATCCATAGGCATCTCAGAGACATAGTCCCTGCTTCCGTGAATGGGGAAACTGAGGCAGAGTCCTGTGGGAGTCTGAGCTGAGGCTGTTTTACCTCTAGGCCTGAGCATGGTATTTTGCAGGGAGCATCTTGTCACCTGTGACTAGGCCAGACCTCTTGGGGATCTGGAGAGTCCGGGGATCTGTGCTTATTCTGTTCCCTCCCTCCCCCTGCAGTCATCCCAGGGCGGGGGACACAGGACGCTCCTGTATGGCCATGCCATCCTGCTCCGGCACGCACACAGCCGCATGGTGAGTGCAACCTCGGTGGGCGTGGGCAGGGGCCAGGGCATGTGGGGCCTGCTAGAAGGCTGACCTCCCTCTACAACCCTAGTATCTGAGCTGCCTCACCACCTCCCGGTCCATGACTGACAAGCTGGCCTTCGATGTGGGACTGCAGGAGGACGCAACAGGTGCAGTGGCTGGAGGGGATGGGGGTGTGAAGGGGCCCTGCAGCAGGGATTCAGGGGGTAGAAGTTCTGCAGAACGCAGAGGCAAGCATGAGACTACCCTGGGGACATGAATGGGGGCTTCGTAGCAGAGAGTCTGTGACACAGTCCGGACAGGGAGACTTAAACACACATTGGGGAGTGCTAGGCAGAGAGTCTGAAGTCAGGAACGGGGAACTGTTAGGCAGAGAGTTGGTGGCAGTGATACGAGAGTTGTGGGTCAAGGGCCTGGGAGGCTTGGTGGAGGGAGAGCCCTGGGGAAGAGCATTCTGGGAAGCCATCACCTGACAGCCACCCCCATTCCATCCCCACCCATAGGAGAGGCTTGCTGGTGGACCATGCACCCAGCCTCCAAGCAGAGGTCTGAAGGAGAAAAGGTCCGTGTTGGGGATGACATCATCCTTGTCAGTGTCTCCTCCGAGCGCTACCTGGTGAGCCATTGCGGTTCCTCCTGCTCCCAGGTCTGGGGGCGCATGGGATGGTCCCCCATCTTCTCACCATGGGTTTGCCTGGCTGATCTCCCACTCCCAAGGTCCTGACTCCCGATTTCCCGTTTCCTGACCCCTGACATCCAGTTTTCTGATTTCTGACCTCCCATTGCCCGACTTGATCATTTCCTGATCTGTGATCTCTGATGACTCTGTCTCCCATCTGCCGGTTTCTGGGTGACCACCCTTGATTTCTGGCCTCTTACGCTGGGACTCTCGCCCACCCCTGCCATCGCCTCTGACTGCTGCATCCTGGTGGCCCCCAGCACCTGTCCACTGCCAGTGGGGAGCTCCAGGTTGACGCTTCCTTCATGCAGACACTGTGGAACATGAACCCCATCTGCTCCCGCTGTGAAGAGGGTGAGAGCCCCAGACCTCCCCCTAAACAGAGACCCCCCCCAAAAGCAGACCCTTAATGTTGCCCTTCAGGCATACCCAAATGGAGCCTTGGAACCTCAGACCTCAAACCTAGATCTCCAAATTATGGCTCTCTCACTTAGATCTCCAACTGACCCCAAATCCAGACCCCCAGAGCTCAGACCCCCCCAAACCCCAAACTAAATATCAGGCTCCCAAACTTAGACCCTAAAGTATTAGCCCCCAAGGCTACTAAACTCAGATTCAAATCTTAAAACATCAAGTTTAAAGCTTGTGGCTGGCCATGGTGGCTCACACCTGTAATCTCAGCACTTTGGGAGGCTGAGGCAGGTGGATCACCTGAGTTCAGGAGTCTGAGACCAGCCTGGCCAACACGGCAAAACCCCATCTTTATTAAAAACACAAAAATTAGCTGAGTGTGGTGGTATGTGCCTGTAATCCCACCTACTCAGGAGGGTGAGGCAGGAGAATTGCTTGAACCCGGGTGGGGGAGGAGCCTGGGTGACAGAGCCAGACTCTGTCTCAAAAAAAAAAAAAAAAAAACTCCTTGGACAATAAGCATAGACTATGATCTCAGCCCCTCAAACCCAGACCCCCAAATTAAAATCTCAGATCCCTAAACCAAGACTCCAATCTTCAGCCCTCCAACCTCAGACTTCCAAACTTCAATTTCAAATCTCAAAAACCAAAATCCACCAAAGCAAACTCCCAATTCAGATTCCCATGCTAAGACTGCAGGCATGGCCCAATACTTTGACCCCAAGTCGCATACCCCAGACTTCAGAGTCCTAAACCAGACTCACACTGGGACTCAAACCACAGATAGTTTTTGACCCTCAGACACAGACCCTGAAACTCAGACCCATCAGCTTCTAACTACAAAGCTCAGATCACTCCTACGTCATACCCCAAAGCTCAGACTTCCAAATCTTAGATTGTAACCTCAGATCCCTAACTTCACTTTCCAGCTTCTGGCCTCCAAAATCAATACTAAAGACTGAGCGCGGTGGCTCATGCCTGTAATCACAGCACTTTGAGGGGCCGAGGCGGGTGGATCACTTGAGATCAGGAGTTCGAGACCAGCCTGGGCCAATATGGCAAAACCCCATCTCTACTAAAAATACAAAAATTGGCTGGGCATGGTAGCGGGTGGCTGTAGTCCCAGCTACTTGGGAGGCTGAGGCAGGAGAAGTGCTTGACCCTGGGAGGCAGAGGTTGCAGTGAGCCAAGATTGCGCCACTGCACTGCAGCCTGGGCAACAGAGTAAAACTGTCTTAAAAACAAAACTAAACAAAATGAAACAAAAAACCCTCAAAATTCAGGCCCTAACTCCAGAACCCAGCCTTAGACCCAACCATCACCCTTCTAAACCCAGGGGCCAAACTTCAACCCTAGAACTCAGACCCCAACACCAGTGAACATTAGACCTCCACCTTTGACCACACACACACTCTGACCCCAACCTCAAAAGTCCAAACTCAGAACCTTAAATCACAGACTAACAATTCCCCCAGCCTCAGCTCTTCAGACCCAGGCCCCCCAAATTAGGTGCCCAGCTTCAGACCCCAAGTCTCATATCCCCACTTCAGGCCTCAACCTTGGCCTGAAAATACCCTGAAACTCGGACCTCCAACTGCAAAACCCCAAACTCAGCCCTCAGGTTCCCCCAGGGGAGGAGCAGGGCCCCTGACTTCATCTTGGCTCTTGGGTCTTCCTGGGGCTCCAGTCTCCCATTGACCACCTTCCCTTGCTCCTCTCCAGGCTTCGTGACGGGAGGTCACGTCCTCCGCCTCTTTCATGGACATATGGATGAGTGTCTGACCATTTCCCCTGCTGACAGTGATGACCAGCGCAGGTCTGGGCTGTGGACAAGAGGGCCTGGGGTCTAGGGGTGGATGTGGAGGGCTGGGACCCTATGAGTAGGATTAGGGACCAGATTCCGGGGAACTGAACCCTTGACTTCACTCTCTCCTGTGTCCCCAGACTTGTCTACTATGAGGGGGGAGCTGTGTGCACCCACGCCCGCTCCCTCTGGAGGCTGGAGCCACTAAGAATCAGGTAGGGCGGGGAAGGTGGGGAGAGGCCAGGGAGAGGCTGGGGTCATCTGGCAGCCTGGGAGGAGAGAAAAGGTCTTGAGGGAAGATCTGATAGAGACTGAAGGGTCTTGAGGGAAAATCAGAGCAGCCTGAGAGAGAGATGAAAATCTCCGCCAGGTGTGGTGACTTCATGCCTGTAGTCCCGGCACTTTGGGGAGGCTGAGGCGAGAGGATCACTGGAGGCCAGAAGTTCAAAACCAGCCTGGGCAACATCATGAGACCCCCGTCTCTGCAAAAATATAAAGAATTAGCAGGGTGTGGTGGTGTGCGCCTTTAGTCTCAGCTACTTTGTGGGGCTGAGGTGGGAGGATCACTTGAGCCCAGGGGGTCAAGGCTGCAGTGAGCTGAGATCCTGCCACTGTACTCCAGCCTGGGTGACACAGCAAGATCCTGTCTCAAAAAAACAAACAAAACTAAAACAAAAAGAGGCCAAGCGCGGTGGCTCACGCCTGTAATGTCAGCACTTTGGGAGGCCGAGGCAGGTGGATCACTTGAGGTCAGGAGTTCCAGACCAGGCTGGCTAACGTGGTGAAACGCTGTCTCTACTAAAAATACAAAAATTAGCTTGGTGTGGTGGTGGGCACCTGTAATCCTTGCTACTGGAGAGGCTCAGGCAGGAGAATCCCTTGAACCCAGGAGGTGGCGGTTGCAATGAACTGAGACTGCACCATTGCATTCCGGCCTGGGCGACAGAGCGAGACTCTATCTCAAAAAAATACAAAAACAAAGGCCAGGTGTGGTGGCTGACACCTGTAATCCCAGCACTTTGGGAAGCCAAGGCGGGTGGATCATTTGAGGTCAGGAGTTCAAGACCAGCCTGGCCAACATGGTGAAACCCTGTCTCCACTAAAAATACAAAATTAGCCAGGCGGTAGTGGCATGCACCTGTAGTCCCAGCTTCTTGGGAGGCTGAGGCAGGAGAATCACTTGAGCCTGGGAGGTAGAGGTTGCAGTGAGGTGAGATCGTGCCACTGCACTCCAGCCTGGGCAACAGAGTGAGGCCCTGCCTTAAAAACAAAACAAAACAAAACAAAAAACAACAAGCAAAACAAAAACAAAAAATGAAGTCTCTCTGGAGTCCTGTGGGAAAAGGAGGTTTGGGGGGTTTTCGAGGGAGAGATTAGGGGCCCTGAGTAAAATGATGGGGGAATTTAGGGGTCTGGAAAAATGAGAGTACTGGAGACATTTGGGAAGCCCTGAGGAAGCTGTGAGGGCCTGAGAGAGGATTGGGGTTCCTAAGGGAGGACTAGGGGTCCTAATTAAGATTTAGGGGCCCTATGAAAGGTTCGAGGAACACTGGAAGAGGGTTCGGGGCTTGAGGTGGTTTGGACCAAGACTATAGTGTCCAGGCTGGGTGCAGTGGCTCATGCCTGTAATCCCAGCACTTTGGGAGGCCGAGGCGGGAGGACTGCTTGAGCCCTGGAGTTCGAGATCAGCTTGGGCGACATAGCAAGACCTGGTTTCTGTAAAAAAAAGAAAAAGAAGAAAAGACTGTAATGTCCATGGGAGAACTGGGGGGTCCTCTGACTCCTCTGGCCCTCACCCTCCACAGCTGGAGTGGGAGCCACCTGCGCTGGGGCCAGCCACTCCGAGTCCGGCATGTCACCACCGGGCGGTACCTGGCGCTCACCGAGGACCAGGGCCTGGTGGTGGTTGACGCCAGCAAGGCCCACACCAAGGCTACCTCCTTCTGCTTCCGCATCTCCAAGGTCAGTGGGGTTTGTGGCGCCCTCCCTCACCTGGAGCCCCCAGTCCCAGCCCAGCCTGCACTCTGCAGTCCCTCAGGGGGGCTCCCCTGCTAAACACACAGGCACAGGAGGCTGACCTATGTCCCCTGCCCCTGCAGGAGAAGCTGGATATGGCCCCCAAGCGGGATGTGGAGGGCATGGGCCCCCCTGAGATCAAGTACGGGGAGTCACTGTGCTTTGTGCAGCACGTGGCCTCAGGACTGTGGCTCACCTATGCTGCTCCAGACCCCAAGGCCCTGCGGCTCGGCGTGCTCAAGAAGAAGGTGGGTCTAATCCCAGCTACTCAGGAGGCTGAGGTGGTAGAATTGCTTGAGCCCAGGAGGTCAAGGCTGCAGTGAGCTGTGATCATGCCACTGCACTCCAGCCTGGGTGACAGAGTGAGGTGGGGTGCAGGGAGGGTGCTGAGGGGTGGTGCTTGAGACTTTGGGAGTTTGAGGATGAGACTGAGAGAAAGACAAACTGGGAGAGAAACTGAGACTGAGAGAAACAGCAAAAAAGACAAAGGGATATATCTACATGGAGAGAGAGAGAGAGAGGGAGAACAGAAATCTATAGACAGAGACAGGGAAAGGCAGAGATAAAGAGGCATGGAAACAGAGAAATAGAGAAAGATAGAGACAGAGAAACAGAGACACGGCCGGGCGTGGTGGTTCACACCTGTAATCCTAGCACTTTGGGAGGCCCAGGCGGGTGGATCACCTAAGGTCAGGAGTTTGAGACCAGCCTGGCCAACATGGTGAAACCCTGTCTCTACTAAAAATACAAAAATTAGCCAGGCGTGGTGGCAGCTGCCTGTAATCCTAGCTACTCAGGAGGCTGAGGCAGAAGAATTGCTTGAACCTGGGAGGTGGAGGTTGGGAGTGAGCCAAGATCGTGCCATTGCACTCCGTCCGGCCTGGCTGACAAGAGTGAAACTCCATCTCAGAAAAGCAAAAACAAAACAAAAACAAAAAAAACAGAGACAGAGTGAGAAAAAGATGGATAATGACCGACTGAGAATAACGTTCAACAAACAATTACTGAGTTCCCAAGTTGTTCTGGTTGTGTGAAAGTAGATGAGCTGTACCGACCTGTTCCCTGCCCTCCCAGTGCTCAGAAATCGTGAACAAACTGCCTTTAGCGAAGTACATAGTTTTACAATTAAGGAGTGGGAAAACTATTTTTGGCAGAGGGAACAGCATGTGCAAAGGTCCTGAGGTTAACATGAGCTTGACTTGTTGCAGTAGCAGAAAGAAGCCATAGTGTGGCTGGAGCAGGGTGAGCGACGGGTGAGTAGTGGTTGATGAGGGAAGAGGGGATGGGAACGGCTCGTGTGAGGCCTTGTGGGCCATGGGAGAGGTCTATTATTGTTTGTTTCTTGTAGAGACGAGGTCTCACTATATTACACAGGCTGGTCTCAAACTCCTGGGGTTCAAATGATCCTCCTGCCTCAGCCTCCCAAAGTGCTGAGATTAAAGTGTGAGCCACTGCTCCTGGCCAGGTTCTAGTTTTTATCCTGAGATGGGCTCATGGGAGAATTTTAGCAGGGTAGAGAGGTGACCTGATAGAAGATCACAGAATTCTTAGGCTGTCTCTGGGAACAGACTACAGTCGGGGGACAGAGCCAGAGCAGGGAGACCAGAGAAGAGACTGCCATGATGTTACAAATGGGAGATGACAGTGGACAGGACCAGAATGGGGACTGTGGAGTTGGGAAAAGTCGTAGATTCTGGTGGGGTTCTGAGGGTAGAGCCAATAGGATTTGCTGGCAGATTGGCTGTGGGGTGAGAGAGGGGGAGGGGTTGAGGATAATGCCATGATTTTTGCCCCAAGCAACTGGAAGGATGGAAGTGCTGAAATAGCCTCATTGTCTGGAGTATCACCCCAGGTTTGTCAGGCTGCTCTTTGTTAGAAAAGAAATGATTTTGGGGGCTGCATTCCGTTAGAAAGGAAACTCTGCCGAGGACTCTGTTGCCCTTACTCTCTGCCTAAATAATTTCTTTCTACCTCTTGTATCAGTGCCATCAACCAAGTTAGGGGACAGTCAGTGTTGGCTCAGAAAGACAGGGATCTAAGGCTTTACTGCCAGTGCCTAGACCAGAACCACTTACTACAGCCTTGCTGAATGCACAAGTAGGAAGCCTTGGGGAGGCACCCGTTTGCAAAAACAGGCCTGTCGTTGAATATGTGAGCCAAAAGCGTAGAGACGGGGCCTCGGCCACGTCCAAAGTGGGGACACGTGAGCATCATCAGCAGGTGGATGGTATTTACAGCCGCAGACCGGATGAGTTCTGGGGAGGTCAGCTCGGGGTGAAGCTGGCAGCCGTGATGTTCTCACCTTGTGGAAAGGTGGTCCGGCATTCTGTCTGGGACAGGTTCAATTTGGGGGTTGTTAGAGCTTTCTGGTCAGGGGGAATGTTAAGTCAGCAATAGGTACAGGTGGAAAGGGTCTGGCCTGGAGACAGAGACAGGAAGGAGATAGGGATAGAGAGAGAGGGAGAGGCAGGGACAGAGGTGAGAGAGATAGAGAGACAAAGACAGACAAAACTAAAAACAGAGGCAGAGAGAGACAGAGAGGAGAGAGAGAATCAAAGACATGGAGGAGACAGATGACCGGGGACAGAAAAATGAGGAGGAATTTGCAGTGAGATTCTGCAGAGCAGGGAGGAGGGGGCAAGTGCAGAACTCAAGTCTGGACAGAGGTCTTGGGGGCATGGCCCTGGGTGGCTGGGCCCACTCCAGACCTCTGTCTTCCCACTCCTAGGCCATGCTGCACCAGGAGGGCCACATGGACGACGCACTGTCGCTGACCCGCTGCCAGCAGGAGGAGTCCCAGGCCGCCCGCATGATCCACAGCACCAATGGCCTATACAACCAGTTCATCAAGTGAGCGACCTGCCCTCCCTGCTGGGGTGACTCCTGTGCTCTCCCATGCTCCGGGCATCCATGCACCTGGCCTCTTTCATCTCTACCTCTGTTGCCCACACCCTTGTCTAACATATACATGGGCCAAGTGCAGTGGCTCACACCTGTAATCCCAAGACTTTGGGAGGGCAAGGCAAGAGGATTGCTTGAGCCCAGGAGCTTGAGACCAGCCTGGGCAGCATAGGGAGACCCTGCCTCTACCAAAAAAAAAAAAAATTAGGCTGGGCACAGTGGCTCATGCCTGTAATCCTAGCACTTTGAGAGGCTGAGGCTGGCAGATCGCTTGAGCCCAGGAGTTTGAGACCAGCCTGAGCAACATAGTGAAACCCTGTCTCTATAAAAAAATTACAAAATATTGGCCAGGTGTGGTGGCACGTCCCTGTAGTCCCAGCTGCATGGGAGGCTGAGGAGGGAGGATTGCTTGAGCCAAGGGGGCAGAGGCTGCAGTGAGCCACTATACTCCAGCTTCAATGACAGAGCGAGACCCTTCTCAAAAAATAATAACAATAATATACACATGACCCCTAACCTCTAAACTCCTGACCTCTGTACACTTGACCCCTAATCTGACCTTGACAACCATGATCACATTCCTGATCATCACCCAACTTTTACATCCCAGACACCCAGAGCCTGGACCCTGGACCTCTCCATCCCTGAATTCCGGGACCCCCCTGTACCTACACAGGAGCGAGTCCCAGTCCCAGCTCTGCCCTTGGCCATTGTGTGACCTCGGACAAATGCCTTTCCCTCTCTGCGTCTCAGTCTCCCCCTCTGTAAAACGGGTGGGTCTGGGGGAGTCTTGCGGGAGTGAGGTTGCGGCAGTTAGCGCTCCCGGCCCTGGCTGACAGCTGCGAGGTCCCTGTAGGAGCCTGGACAGCTTCAGCGGGAAGCCACGGGGCTCGGGGCCGCCGGCTGGCACGGCGCTGCCCATCGAGGGCGTCATCCTGAGCCTGCAGGACCTCATCATCTACTTCGAGCCGCCCTCCGAGGACTTGCAGCACGAGGAGAAGCAGAGCAAGCTGCGAAGCCTGCGCAACCGCCAGAGCCTCTTCCAGGAGGAGGTGAGGACGCGGCGAGGGCGGAGCGGGGCCTGTGGGCCCAGGGGGCGGGACCACTGAGGGGCGGGGCCAGGGCGCTGGGCGGGGCAGGGCCTGAGGGACCTGGGGAAGTAGGGTCTGAGAAGGGGGCGGGGCAGGAGGAGGAGCCGGACAGGAACCCCAGCCAGTGAGAACACAAGGGGGCGGGGCCTGCTGCATTGGTGAGCAGGACCTATGGGAAAGGGCAGGGCGTATGGCCGAGCAGGGGGCAGGGCCTGGAGAGCAGGATGGAACAAAAGAACTGAGGGGCGGGGCCTGTGTGAAGCTCAGGGATAGGGTGAGGCCCGGAGAGGTGAGGCCAGGGGTGGGGCCAGAGGTCAGAGGTAGGGCTGCCGACTCAGCGGGCGGGGTCTGCTGGCCCGGGGTCTGCAGGGTGGGCGGACAGAACCAGGGTGGGGTATGGGAGGTGCCGGGCCAGAAATAGATCTTTGGGCATTAGGGAGGGGAGGCCAACTGTGAACAAAACAGAAAAAAATCTCTGTCCTTATGGAGTTGACACGGCACGAGAGACAGGAGATCAATAAAATAAATAAGTAAATTGTATGGCATATTAGATGGTAATAGCTGTTAAAGAGAAAAATTCAGCAGGTAAGGGGTAGGGAGTGTTGGGGTTTTTTTTTTTTTTTTTTTTTTTTTTTTTTTGAGACGGAGTCTGGCTCTGTCGCCCAGGCTGGAGTGCAGTGGCACGATCTCGGCTCACTGCAAGCTCCACCTCCCGGATTCACGCCATTCTCCTGCCTCAGACTCCCGAGTAGCTGGGACTACAGGCGCCCGCCACCTCGCCCGGCTAATTTTTTGTATTTTTAGTAGAGACGGGGTTTCACCATGTTAGCCAGGATGGTCTCGATCTCCTGACCTCGTGATCCGCCCGCCTCGGCCTCCCAAAGTGCTGGGATTACAGGCGTGAGCCACAGCGCCCGGCCTGAGTGTTGGGGTTTTGCAGTTTAAGACAGAGCCGTCAGGCAGGGTGACCTGGAGGAAGAGAGGAAGCCATGTGCAAAGGCCATGAGATGGGCGGGTGTTTGGCACGTTCCAGAAACAGTCAGGTGGTGATTGGAGCAGGGAGGCTTGGGTGGGGTAGTGGGAGGAGATGAGGGCAGAGAGGTGACGAGGGCCAGGCCTTGGGAGGACTTTGGCTTTGGGAGCCACAGGAGGTTTCGGTCCTCTTCAGTCACAGCTAGTTAGTGGCAGAGCCGGTCAGTGTGATGCCACTTTGGTTGTGCTCTCCACTTGGAGGCACTGCTCCTCTCACTACTGATCTGGGCCCCAGGATGCAGATACAACAATTGTTTTGTTTTGTCTTGTTTTTTGAGACAGAGTCTCTCTGTGTCACCCAGGCTGGAGTGCAGTGGTGTGATCTTGGCTCACTGCAACCTCCACCTCCAGGGTTCAAATGATTCTCCTGCCTCAGCCTCCCAAGTAGCTGAGACTACAGGTGTCAGCCACCATGCCTGGCTAACTTTTGTATTTTTAGTAGAGGTGGGGTTTCGCCATGTTGGCCAGGCTCGTCTCAAACTCCTGACCTCAGGTGATCCGCCCACCTCTGCCTCCCAAAAGGCTGGAATTACAGGCATGAGCCACTGCACCCAGACAGTTTTGTCCTTTTTGTTGATTTCACTGTTTATAATGTTTCCCAAGTGTAGTGCTGAAGTGCTGTCTAGCTTTCCTAAGTGCAAGAAAGCTATGATGTGCCTTACTGAGAAAATATGTGTTAGATAAGTTTAATTAAGGCATGAGTTATAGTACTATTGGCTGTGAATTTAATGTTAATGACTCAACAATATATATTAAATAACTGTCTTTAAACAGGAACATAAAAAACAAGGTTATGTAATAAGTGGTTGATGAAAATACTGTCACAGACTCATAGGGACTCCCTGTATTTCCCCTAGAAGCAGTGGTTCAGTATTTGATAATTCAGTGTTCATAATGACTTTATAGAACATAACTACGAATAATGAGAATTGATTGTATATGTTTTATGTACTTTTCTGTATGTATATTATGATTCACAATAAAATAAGAAAAAAATATTAAAATGTAAAAAAAAAAAAAGAAAAGATAAGGTGAGAAAAATCTTTCTGATGGTTGGTGTGGAGAGTGAACTGTGCCAATTAGGACCAGGAGTGGGGTTCCTGGAAATGAGTAGAATGGAGAGAAAAGTGCAGGAAGGGGAAGTATAAACTCAGTTCTGGTGTTAATAAGGACTGAATTATCATGGACTGAATCAGTCAGAGAGGACAAGAACAGATATGGGGAGCCGAGGAGGAGAGGAGAGCAATGGGACTGATTGGGAATATGAAACCAAAAGGGCTGGTTTAGATCTGGGAACACACCATCACTAGTTGTTGAAGGAATATGAATTAGTGAATCCAAGAAAGACAAGGAAGGGAGGGCCTGGGTCTCCTATTGTGACCCCTCTTATTTTCCTCATCCTAGGGGATGCTCTCCCTGGTCCTGAATTGCATTGACCGCCTAAATGTCTACACCACCGCTGCCCACTTTGCCGAATTTGCAGGGGAGGAGGCAGCCGAGTCCTGGAAAGAGATTGTGAATCTTCTCTATGAACTCCTAGGTAGGGGTCCCAGTCCTGACTCCCCCAAGAACACCCCAGATCCCCAGTCCTATTGGATCTGACACCTCTTCCCCCCTCAGCTTCTCTGATCCGTGGCAATCGTAGCAACTGTGCCCTCTTCTCCACAAACTTGGACTGGCTGGTCAGCAAGCTGGATCGGCTGGAGGCCTCGTCTGGTAGGAGAACCCGGGGGAGTGGGACAGAGGCTTGTGGGAGGGGATAGCCATGGCTGCTTCACTTCTCATTCTGGGCACCCTGGCAGGCATCCTGGAGGTCCTGTACTGTGTCCTCATTGAGAGTCCGGAGGTTCTGAACATTATCCAGGAGAATCACATCAAGTCCGTCATCTCCCTCCTGGACAAGCACGGGAGGAACCACAAGGTCGGCCCCTCACCACTGACCTCTCATCCCCTGAACTCTGAATGCTGACCTCTCCCCAGGGCCCCAGAACTCTGCTCACTTCCCTCCTCCATCTCATCTCTCACCTGTACGTCACTCCCACTGGCTTTCATCTCAACACAGGGGTCTCAAGCAATGGCTCTTAAGTTGATTCTGGGCCACAGATGTGCTTGGTTAGAGCTCTCAAATTTTTTTTTTTTTTTTTTTTTGAGACAGAGTCTCACACTGTCACTCAGACTGGAGTGCAGTAGCGCTATCTTGGCTCACTGCAACCTCCGCCTCCTGGGTTCAAGCGATTCTCCTGCCTCAGCCTCCCGAGTAGCTGGAACTACAGGTACACGCCACCACACCCAGCTAATTTTTGTATTTTTTTTAGTAGAGACGGGGTTTCACAATGTTGGCCAGGATGGTCTCGATCTCTTGGCTTTGTGATCCGCCCACCTCAGCCTCTTGAAGTGCTGGAATTACAGGCGTGAACCACCGGCACCCGGCCTTTTTTTTTTTTTTTTTTTTTTTTTGAGATGGAGTCTTGCTCTGTTACCCAGACTAGAGTGGAAGTGCAGTGGCATGATCTCGGCTCACTGCAACCTCTGCCTCCCAGATTCGAGCAATTCTCCTGTCTCAGCCTCCTGAGTAGCTGGGATTACAGGTGCCTGCCAACATGCCCAGCTAATTTTTGTAATTTTAGTAGAGACAGGGTTTCACCATGTTGGCCAGGCTGGTCTCGAACTCCTGAGCTCAGGTGATCCACCCACCTTGGCCTCCCAAAGTGCTGGGATTACAGGGGTGAGCCACCATGCCCCGCCGGTGGTGCTGAAATGTTTTTAAAATTTTCAAATATTGCAGCCTCTAGGTGGACTGTATATATATATGTGTATATATACTCTGTAGTTTGCCACAGCCCTACAAGTTCCTATTGCATTATTTCTAACCACTTCACACATTTATTCAGTCGGTGCAGAAGTAATTGCAGTTTTGCTATTAAAAGGAATGACAAAAACCAGAATTACTTTTGCACCAACCTAATACATTTTCCATTTGGCCCCTAGAGACACAAGTTTGCAACCCCTGCTGATTTAAAATTTCGTCTTGATTCCTGTGTCTCTCACTGGTCCTTTCACTCTGCCCTCTGACCTCTTACCTCACTGCTCCAGTATCCTTCCTTACATTGCTGATACCTTATCCCAACCCATGTGACCCTCCCTCAGCCTCTTGCCAGATCTTCCTCTTTGACCCCTAACCTTTCTCTGATCCCTGACCTTCCACTTTCACCACCTCCTCTCAAAATTGCCACGTCTTATCCCGATGCGCTGTCCTTTCCTCCTGGCTTCCCTCCCTCCCAGGGTTCTTCCGTAGACCCTGTCCTGGTGCCTGCACACCCTTTGAACTCTGACCTTGACCTCCGACCTTGACCTCCAGGTCCTGGACGTGCTGTGCTCCCTGTGTGTGTGTAATGGTGTGGCTGTACGCTCCAACCAAGATCTTATTACTGAGAACTTGCTGCCTGGCCGTGAGCTTTTGCTGCAGACAAACCTCATCAACTATGTCACCAGGTCTGGCTCTTAACATCTGACCCCAGAACTCAGAACCTCTCAACCCTCTCCCTGACTTAGGGACTCCACACCCAGGTGGATGTCCCTTCCTTAATCTCCCACCCCAGGGTTAACAACCAGTCCTCACAGATGTCCACTGTGGCCCCACTCTCCCTTGGCATCCACTCCTCTTGTTCTGTCTTCCTGGCTCCATTTCTGCCTCTATCTGTTTCTCTTTCTCTCTCTCTCTCTCTGTTTTCTCTTTTTGTCTTTGCCTGTTTCTGTCTCGATTCTTCCTCCATGTCTTTCTCCCTGTCTCTCTCCCATCTCTCTCTCTCTGTCTTTGGATGTCTGTCTGTCTGTCTCCCGCTTCCCACCACTTGGCTCTCCTCTCTGCCTCTCCCTCATCCCCCTCTCCTGTTGCATGTCTCCTGCAGCATCCGCCCCAACATCTTCGTGGGCCGAGCGGAAGGCACCACGCAGTACAGCAAATGGTACTTTGAGGTGATGGTGGACGAGGTGACTCCATTTCTGACAGCTCAGGCCACCCACTTGCGGGTGGGCTGGGCCCTCACCGAGGGCTACAGCCCCTACCCTGGGGGCGGCGAGGGCTGGGGCGGCAACGGGGTCGGCGATGACCTCTATTCCTACGGCTTTGATGGACTGCATCTCTGGACAGGTACCTGAACCCTTCCAGGGGACCCTCACCCCTGACCATTGACCCCAGCGATTCTAAGGCTCTGACCATACACCTTGGGGTTCTCAGGATCCTGACTCCCAGAAAAGGTCAACTTTTGACCTTTTAGTCCTCATTTCCCAAGACCCTAACCCCAGAGCTTCCAGATTCCCGGCTCTGACTTGTATCCTCGTTACTTACAGAACTCCGATCCCAGAGTAGGTGTGACCTCTGACCCTAAATATCCCAGAAGACCACTCAGATTACTGTGATCTCTGATCTTTGACTTCTGACCCCAGGAGAATTTATTTATTTATTTATTTATTTTGTTTGTTTGTTTATTCATTTTGAAACCGAGTCTCACTCTGTCTCCTAGGCTGGAGTACAGTAGCGTGATCTCAGCTCACTGCAACCTCTGCCTCTAGGGTTCAAGTGATTCTCCTGCCTCAGCCTCCCGAGTAGCTGGGATTACAGGTGCCCGCCACCACGCCTGGCTCATTTTTGTATTTTTAGTAGAGACAAGGTTTCACCATATTGGCCAGGCTGGTCTCCTGACCTCAAGTGATCCATCCGCCTTGGCCTTCCAAAGTGCTGGGATTACAGATGTGAGCCACTGCATCCGGCCCCCAGGAGGATTTAATCTCTGGCCCTACAGCTCAGAATCCTAATTTCGGGGGAACCCTGACCTCTGCCCTTCATTTCAGAGCTACGGGAGCATCCAAGGGAGCACTTTCCATTAGGGTTTCCAGGATGCAGTCCCCACATGAGCCTCCAATATCTGTCCCTTTTCTCTTGGTATCATTGGTTCTGTGGGACCTGTGACCTCTGACCCGTCTCTGGTGACTGATGCAGGACATGTGGCACGCCCGGTGACTTCCCCAGGGCAGCACCTCCTGGCCCCTGAAGACGTGGTCAGCTGCTGCCTGGACCTCAGCGTGCCGTCCATCTCCTTCCGCATCAACGGCTGCCCTGTGCAGGGCGTCTTTGAGTCCTTCAACCTGGATGGGCTCTTCTTCCCTGTTGTCAGCTTCTCGGCTGGTGTCAAGTGAGAACTTGCCCCCGCCCCACAGCCAGTCCTCAGACCTAGGACTGACCTGAGACAGCTTTCCCAGTCACTCCATGGCCTCCCAGGAGGCCAGGACACTGCAGCCTACCATCAAGACTGACCAGTGGCCAGAACCCTTACTTGAAGATCCCAGGGACCTCCACGTGACCCCAGACTCTTTCCAATGACCTCAGATTCTCCCTAACCCCATGTCCTTCCAGTAACCTCTGAGATAATGGTCTCAGACTCTCCTAGTGGTCTCTCAACAACCCAAGATTTTTCCGGTGACCTCCCAACAACCTCAGACTTTCCCAGTGACTCCAGAATCTGATGATCTCATGACTCCAGACCCTCCTTAACCCCCAATGACTTCAGACTCTTCCAATGACACCATACTCTCTCAATAATCTCTTAATAATGCCAGCATCTCCTGATGACCTTTCAATAGACCCAGACTTGCCCAGTAACCCTGCTCCCAGATAACCCCAGTTATTCCAAAGACCCCTGCAATGATCCAGTCCTTTCCCAATCACCCCAAACTCTCCGAATGTCCATTCAGTGGTGGTTATGTTTATCTCATAATTGTAACAGATGCTCAGTGACTTCTCAAATGACCTTCTTCTTGGTCTCCCCAAACCTTCCAATGTAATCCGAATGCTCTGTTGACCTGGGGTCTCCTCTGAAGGACTGTTCCATGACCTTGCAGTCATCTGAACTCTTCTAGATTAACCGCAGACCCTCCTGCTCTCAACTCCCTGGCTCTTAATTCCCTTATGATATTCCTTTGACTCTAGACTTTCTTTTATGACTTCTAAATGACCTCCAGGACACTATGACTGCCCGGTGACCTTGGGTCTCCCCAGAACTTTCCATTGATCCCAGGACTGCTTCCATGTCCCCCACTGACCACAGACTGTCCCCCATAACCTCCCCTCAATGATCTCCATTGTCCTTCCCCAGGGTGCGGTTCCTCCTTGGTGGCCGCCATGGTGAATTCAAGTTCCTGCCCCCACCTGGCTATGCCCCATGCCATGAGGCTGTGCTCCCTCGAGAGCGACTCCATCTTGAACCCATCAAGGAGTATCGACGGGAGGGGCCCCGGGGGCCTCACCTGGTGGGCCCCAGTCGCTGCCTCTCACACATCGACTTCGTGCCCTGCCCTGTGGACACTGTCCAGGTACTGCCTGCCCTGCAAAGGTTTTCTGGTGAGGCAGGGTCTCTTAGGAGTCAGAGAGGGGGCGGGGTGCCATCATTCATGCCTGTAATCCCAGCACTGTGGATGGCCAGGCGTGGTGGCTCACGCCTGTAAGCCCAGCACTTTGGGAGGCCGAGCCGGGTGGATCACCTGAGGTCAGGAGTTAAAGACCAGCCTGGCCAACAAGGTGAAAGTGAAACCCTGTCTCTACTAAAAATACAAAAAGTTAGCTGGGCATGGTGGCGGGCACCTGTAATCCCAGCTACTCGGGAGACTGAGGGAGGAGAATCGCTTGAACCTGGGAGGTGGAGGTTGCAGTGAGCTGAGGTGGCGCCATTGCACTCCAGCTTGGGCAACAAGAGTGAAACTCCATCTCAAAACAAAACAAAACAAAACAATAAACAAAAATTAGCATGGTGGCAGGTGCCTGTAATCCCAGCTACTTGGGAGGCTGAGGCAGGAGAATTGCTTGAACACGGGAGGCAGAGGTTGCAATGAGCCAAGATTGCGCCACTACACTCCAGCCTGGGCAACAGAGTGAGACTCCATCTCAAAACAAACAAACAAACAAACAAAAACAACCAACATTTTGGGAAGCTGAAGTGGGGGCCTCGCACTTGAGCCCAAATGTTCGAGATTAGTCTGGGTAATATAGTGAAACCCTGTATTTACAGAAAAAAAATTTTTAATATTTACAAATTTAGACAATTTTTTAAAAGGAGTGAGAGAAGTGGGGAGCTGCCCTAGAAGCTGGGAACCTCGTTGTTTAACAGATGGAGGAACCAAGCACAGAGAAGCAAAGGATTCTGTCAGGGCAGAATCGCAGTCTCAGGGAGTCCTCACCACTGCCCCACAAAGAGAGGGTGGTTCACACCTGTGATCCTAGAACTTTGAGAGGCCGAGGCAGGAGGATCGCTTGAGTCCACGAGTTTGAGACCAGCCTAGGCAGCATAGCAAGACCCCATCTCTACTAAAAATTAAAAGTTAACTGAGGTGGTGGTCCACGACTGTAGTCCCAGCTACTTGGGAGGCTGAAATGGGAGGGTCACTTGAGCCCAGGGATGCGAGGCTGCAGTGAGTTATGATTGTACCACTGCACTCTATCCTGGGTGACAGAGCAAAACCCTGAAAAAAAAAAAAAAAAAGAGAGAGAAAGAAAGAAACAAAAAGGCTGGGTGTTGTGGCTCACGCCTGTAATCTCAGCACTTTGGAAGGCTGAGGTGGGCAGATCACCTGAAGTCAGGAGTTCAAGACCAGCCTGGCCAACATGGCGAAACCCCATCTCTACTGAAAATACAAAAATGAGCCAGGCGTGGTGGCGGACACCTGTAATCCCAGCTACTCAGGAGGCTGAGGCAGGAGAATCACTTGAACTCGGGAGGTGGAGGTTTCAGTGAGCCGAGATTGCACCACTGCACTCTAGCCTGGGCGACAGAGCAAGACTCCATCTCAAAAGAAGAAAGAAAGGACTGTTTTTGCCTTCCCTCCAAGCATGTCCCTATAGGAGGGAATATAGGTTACATTTAAAAGCCTGACAGCAAGGGTTTGGTTTTCAGTCACGTGATCTTGGGCATGTGACCTACCCTCCCTGAGCCTCAGATTCCTCCTCCGTGAGGAAAAGGGGATAACACAAGGACCTATCTGATAGCATTGTTCATTGTTGTGAAGGTGAGATGAATGGATATAGGCAAGATGCTTAGTCCAGTCCTGATTCAACAGTAAGCACTCAAGACAGTCACTCATTATTAGTACCAGTGATATCATCTGCAGTGGTGACCTCACCATCCCCCTGTCCCCAGACCAGTGCCCTGGGCCTCACCCTGGATGCCTCTGTCTGTCCCCATCCCCCAGCCTGTCAGCCTCATAGGCTGTCTACTCGGCCTCCCAGACATCCCCCCGACCCCGCTTTCCTTCTCCCCATGTCCCGCCCAAGTCCAAACCATCATCGCCTCTTGCCTTCGGAACACCAACCAACACCGCTACTGTCTAGCCCAGGCTCTTACCTCTGCCAGGCATCGATATTAACTATGTAACATTTAGTAATTTACATTAATGATCTCACTGAGTCCTTATTAGGTATCGCTATGATCCTCATACAGAGAAGGAAGGAGACTCCTCCATTCTTTTCATTCAGCAAACATTTCCTGAGCCTCTCTTCTGGGTCTGAGTGTGGTTCTGGGCTGGATAGGGCTGGGGACTTGGTGGATACTAGGGCAGCCCCAGGCCCTGCCCTCATGGAGCTCCCAGTCCACAGGGGAGACAGACCCATCCCAGATAATTCCTTAATTCTCTCTCTCTCTCTTTTTTTTTTTTTTTTTTTTTTGGAGACAGAGTTTTGCTCTGTTGCCCAGGCTGAAGTGCTGTGGCACAATCTTGACTCGCTGCAACCTCTGCCTCCAGAGTTCAAGTGATTCTCCTGCCTTAGCCTCCCAAGTAACTGGGACTACAGGTGTGCACCACCACATCTGGCTAATTTTTTGTATTTTTAGAAGAGAGGGGGTTTCACCATGTTGCCTAGGCTGGTCTTGAATTCCTGAGCTCAGGCAATCCGCCCCCCGACCCCCGGCCCTTAGCCTCCCAAAGTGCTGGGATTACAGGTGTGAGCCACCACGGCTGGCCCTGGATAATTCCTTAATTCTGAGGATGCTTAGCCCTCACCCATCTGAGTGTCAACCCTGGAGTCAAGGCGAGGGATGGGGAGCAGGGCTGCCGGACAGTGGGAAGGGAGGTGCTGGAGGAGCCTTCTCAGGCTCACAGGTGTCCTTGGGAAGAGGGGTCATGATGGAGGAGGGTAGAGGGACCTTGGGGATCTCAAGAACGTCCCTCTGCCCCTAGATCGTCCTGCCGCCCCATCTGGAGCGCATTCGGGAGAAGCTGGCGGAAAACATCCACGAGCTCTGGGCGCTAACCCGCATCGAGCAGGGCTGGACCTATGGCCCGGTGAGGGGCTGCCTGCAGCCTGCGGGAGGCCGGCTACACTTGCGGTGCCAGGAGGGAGAGCGGCTCACCGGCGGAGAGGAGGGAGGGACCACAGGGCACCAGGGGGTCCTTGGACTGAGGGTGGCAGAACTAGAGTTGGAGGTCAGGGGTCACAGTCTGGGCATGTGGGGAGTGGGGAGGAAAGGGGAACACAGGAGTTGACCCTGGGTTTTCTTCAGGTTCGGGATGACAACAAGAGGCTGCACCCATGTCTTGTGGACTTCCACAGTCTTCCAGAGCCTGAGAGGAACTACAACCTGCAGATGTCCGGGGAGACGCTCAAGTGAGGGCCCGGTGGAGCCAGGGTCTGGGGCTGGCTGCTGGTGCGGTGGGGGAGGGAGGCATGGAGAGATGGGGCAGGAGGTAGAGACTGAGACAGAGAAGGATGGAGGGGACAGGGATTGTGAGACAGAAACAAACGGAGTGGCCGGGCACGGTGGCTCATACCTGTAATCCTAGCACTTTGGGAGGCTGAGGCGGGTAGATCACTTGAGGTCAGGAGTTCGAGACCAGCCTGGCCAACATGGCAAAACCCCGTCTCTACTAAAAATACAAAACTTAGCCGAGCATGGTGATGCATCCCTGTAATCCCAGCTACTTGGGAGGCTGAGGCAGGAGAATCATTTGAACCTGGGAGGCAGAGGTTGCAGCAAGCCGAGATCATGCTACTGCACTCGTGCCCGGGCGACAGAGCGAGATGCTGTTTCAGAAGAAAAAAAAGCAAACAGGGAGCAAGAAAGGGACAGAGGCAGAAAGAGAGAGAAAGAAAAGGCAGGGATGGAAAGAGAGAGAGATGCAGAAAGAGACAGGGAGACAGGAGAAAGCGGCAGACAGGAAAAGACAGACATAGTCAGTTATACAAAGATGTAGGGAAAGCCAGAAGTCATGAAGCCTGAGGCCAGGATCAAGAGAGACAGGGCCAGAGCGCCCCAGACACTGAAGCAGCAGAGGTAGAGGGAGCTGGAGACCCTGAGGCCGTGGGGGGAGACGAGGCAGGGAGCTCCGAGGGGTGTGACCTGTCGCCTCCGCTCCCCCACCCCCAGGACTCTGCTGGCTCTGGGCTGCCATGTGGGCATGGCAGATGAGAAGGCGGAGGACAACCTGAAGAAGACAAAACTCCCCAAGACGTGAGTGTGGGCGGCCAGGTCCTGTCTGGGGATGGACTGGGGGCTGGGGATGCTGTGCTAAGGGCTAGGGAGGTCGAGGGGTCTTGTGGGGAGGCTGAGGTTAGAGAGGAAGGAGCCTTGGGTTAGGGTGAAGGTCATAGGGTCAGGGCTCTGGGGTCAGAGGTGAATGTCCAGGATTGAGGAGTTAGGAGTTTCAGAGAGAGAGAGAGAGAGAGAGAGAGAGAGAGAGAGAGAGAGAGAATGAGTCCAGAATCCAGGGTGAGGGTCTGCCTAGAGTCAGGGAAAATGAGAGCAGAGGTCACATGTCCACGTAAGGGGTAAGGGGCCAATGGTAAGAGGTGAGCATCTGGAGGTTGTTGGAGTCGTATAAGTAAGGGATCCTGAAATTACAGGTGAGCAGTTACAGGTCCTGGGTTCAGAGGTCAAGGACTGCAGACCCAGGAGTTTGGGGGCGATGAGGCCTGGGATCAGAGTAAGAAACCTCAAAGTGGGCTGGGTGAGGTGGCTCACACCTGTAATCCCAGCACTTTGGGAGGTTGAGGCAGGAAGATCACTTGAGCCCAGTTCAAGACCAGCCTGGGCAACATGGCAAGACCCCTCTACAAAAAATTTAAAAATTAGCAGGACATGGTGGTGGGACGTGCCTGTAGTTCCAGCAACTTGGGAGGTTGAGATGGGAGAATTGCTTGAGCCCAGGAGTTTGAGGCTGCAGTGAGCCATGATTGCACCACCGCTCTCCAGCCTGGGTGACAGAACGAGACAACAACCTCAAGAAAACAAAAAGAGCCGGGCTCAGTCGCTCACACCTGTAATCCCAGCACTTTGGGAGGCAGAGGCGGGTGGATCACCTGAGGTCGGGAGTTCAAGACCAGCCTGACCAACATGGTGAAACCCACTCTCTACTAAAAATACAAAATTAGCCAGGGTGGTGGCACATGCCTGTAATCCCTGCTACTCCGGAGGGTGAGGCAGGAGAATCGCTTGAACCCAGGAGGTGGAGGTTGCAGTGAGCCGAGATCATGCCATTGCACTCCAGCCTGGGCAACAAGAGTGAAACTCCGTATCAAAAAAAAAAAAAAAAAAAAAAAAAAAAGAGAGAAAAACCTCAAAGTTAGTGGTGAGAGGTCCGAGAGAGTTCCGGGGTTAGAGATAGGGGTCCCAAAGTCAAGACAAAGGGGGCTAGAGGTCATTGATGTCAAAGACCTTGCTAGGGTCCAAGGATGCTAGGGTCAGAAGCCGGGGATCTCAAAGCTTATTCTAAAATTTCATAGAACTGCAACATTATCAAAGGTCAGAAACGCCGAAGCTGGGACAAGGGTCAGCAGTCAGGGATCCCACATAGTGCAGAGCCTGGAAGTGGAGGTGAGGGCCTCGTCCCACGGAGCCCTACCATGCCCGCAGGTATATGATGAGCAATGGGTACAAGCCGGCTCCGCTAGACCTGAGCCACGTGCGGCTGACGCCGGCGCAGACGACACTGGTGGACCGTCTGGCAGAAAATGGGCACAATGTATGGGCCCGAGACCGTGTGGGGCAGGGCTGGAGCTACAGCGCGGTGCAGGACATCCCAGCGCGCCGAAACCCTCGGCTCGTGCCGTACCGCCTGCTGGATGAGGCCACCAAGCGCAGCAACCGGGACAGCCTCTGCCAGGCTGTGCGCACCCTCCTGGGCTATGGCTACAACATCGAGCCTCCTGACCAGGAGCCCAGTGAGTGCTCACCCCCGGCCCCGGCCCCGACTCCCACGCCAACTCTGACCCCAGCCCCGACCCCTGATCTCTGACCTGACTCAGCCCCCAAATGAGCTATATATATATATATTTTTTTGGGGGGCGGTGGGGGGACGGAGTCTTGCTCTGTCGCCAGGCTGGAGTTCAGTGGCGTGATCTCTGCTTACTGCAAGCTCCGCCTCCTGGGTTCACACCATTCTCCTGCCTCAGCCTTCTGAGTAGCTGGGACTACAGGCACCTACCACCACGCTCGGCTAATTTTTTGTATTTTTAGTAGAGACGGGGTTTCACCATGTTAGTCAGGATGGTCTCGATCTCCTGACCTCGTGATCCACCCGCCTCGGCCTCCCAAAGTGCTGGGATTACAGGCGTGAGCCACCGTGCCCGGCCCAAATGGGCTGTATCTATCACATTGAGCAGACTGACCAGGAGGTCAGAAAGGAATGACCCCTCCCCGAAACTCTGACCCTTACCCCAGTTCCAACTCGGAACCTGATGGAACCACTTCCCTTGACCTGACTCCAGCCCTGCCTGGGCTATGACTGCAACCCAGAGCCATCAGCCTAGGACCCAATGAGTGCCAACCCCACCTTTGACTCTGATTCCTGACCTCTAGCTTTGACCCCTAATCACTAATCTCTGAACTGTAGCTACCACATGAAGGCACCCAACCAAGGGCTTAGAGAGCCTGTCACCCCTACCCCTAACCTGACCCCTGACCTATCACTGGCTTCCAATCTCAGCCTTGACCCCAAACCCTGGCCGTGGTCCCCAACCTTCAGTTTCTCAACTCTTGGCCCCAACCTAAATTTCCATCCCTTCCATAGCCCTGGCTCTGACCCTCCAATCCTGGTCTCAATTCTTGATTCTAATCAACCCTAATCTTGACCCTTAACCATAACTGTGACCAGCTCACTGACCTGGCTTTTTCCTTCTGTGTCTCTGCCAATATCCCTGTTTTCTGAGAACTCTGACTGCTACAGAGATAGGGGTTTCTCTCAACAGGTCCCTACCTCTCTCTGACTTTTCTGAAGTTCCCCAATTCTCCTCTAACTCCAAGAAATTGACCCTCTTCTAACAGTTCCCCAAAGCCCTTACTGTCCCCCAAAGCCCGTCTTCTACCAACTTCTCGATGTCTTGGGATCCACTTCTTCCCCAGCCTCTCTGACTGCCTGGCCTCATTTATAGGTCAGGTGGAGAACCAGTCTCGTTGCGACCGGGTGCGCATCTTCCGGGCAGAGAAATCCTATGCAGTGCAAAGTGGCCGCTGGTACTTCGAGTTTGAAGCAGTCACCACAGGCGAGATGCGAGTGGGCTGGGCGAGGCCCGAGCTGAGGCCTGATGTAGAGCTGGGAGCTGATGAGCTGGCCTATGTCTTCAATGGGCACCGCGTGGGTACCTCCCTGGGCAATATTCTGCCAGGTCCTGTGGTCTCTCCCACAGCTTGTCTACTCTGGCTCTGCCTCTGTCTGTGCCTCACTCTGTCCCCACTTCATGCATCTACTGTACCACTCATCCACCCGTATATCCATCCATTCAACCAATGATTCATCCATCCATCCATCCATCCATCCATCCATCCATCCATCCATCCAACCATCCATCTATCCAACCATCCATCCAGCTAACCAACCATCCATTCATCCAGCCGACATAGGGAGGCTCCATCTCTACAAAAAATAAAAAAATTAGCCAGGCAAGGTAGCATGCACATATAGTCCCATCATCCATCCATCCATCCATCCATCCATCCATCCATCCATCATCTATCCATCTGACCAGCCAACCATGCATCCATCCATGCATTCAGCCATCCATCCATCATCCATTCATCCCTCATCCATCCAACAACCATCCATCCATTCTTCCAGCCAACTGTCCATCCATCCATCCAATAACCATCTGCCCATCCAACAACCATTTATACAACCATCCTTCCCTTCCTCCCTCTATCTGTCATCCATTTTTCTATCCTTGCACCTACTTACACTTTCTTCTTTCTCTGTATCAACCCAGGTAGACTCTCAACTTTCCAATCATTCTTCTGTCCAGACATGTACCCAATTTCTCAGCCATCCATCTGTCTCATCAGCCACTCATCTATTTTGTGCATGTATATAAGCATATATGGATCTGTATGGGGGACACTGATAGGTTCATTTTTCCTTTCCATCCCTCTACTTACTGCTGCTTCCAGCCCCCCACTACCACTTTGGTTGTCTGCATAACGCTAGCCATGGCAACAGCAGAGAACCCAGGCAGAAGGGAGACACAGAGATTAGTGGGGAGAAAAATTCCTGTGATCATGGATGCAAATGTGAGGAAAGATGGAGACACTGTGGGGTGACTCCTCTTCCATACCACCTGCCCTGAACCTGACACTTCGAATGTCTGTCTTCATTTATCTCTCCCTCCCTGCTTCCTTATCTCTCCATTTCTCTGTGTGTCTCCCCACACCATGTCTTCTCTGGCTGTCCTCACAGGGCCAGCGCTGGCACTTGGGCAGTGAACCATTTGGGCGCCCCTGGCAGCCGGGCGATGTCGTTGGCTGTATGATCGACCTCACAGAGAACACCATTATCTTCACCCTCAATGGCGAGGTCCTCATGTCTGACTCAGGCTCCGAAACAGCCTTCCGGGAGATTGAGATTGGGGACGGTGAGGGCTGAGACCCCTTCACATGCCCTTTCTTGTTTTCCTCTGTCTCTCCCGACCCTGCACTGCCCTTCTGCCTCCAGCTCTCCCATCCCTACCTCCTCCCCTTGGGTCCCCCTGCCCTGCCCACCTGCCCTCACCCCTGCCCATCTATCCCCTCCCACCAGGCTTCCTGCCCGTCTGCAGCTTGGGACCTGGCCAGGTGGGTCATCTGAACCTGGGCCAGGACGTGAGCTCTCTGAGGTTCTTTGCCATCTGTGGCCTCCAGGAAGGCTTCGAGCCATTTGCCATCAACATGCAGCGCCCAGTCACCACCTGGTTCAGCAAAGGCCTGCCCCAGTTTGAGCCAGTGCCCCTTGAACACCCTCACTATGAGGTAAGGACTGAGCCCCCTCAATGCCTTCTCGTCTGCCTCCAAAGCTCCTTCCTTCCACAGTGCTCTTCCTTGAGTTTCTCTTTTCCCTCCATGTTAGCACACAAACCACATGGAAGCAAGTGTCAGGGTGATGGGCTCACGGGCTATACGACTCGGGGCGTAAATTTGGCAAACCACAGCTTCCTGAGGCCCAGGTGCCTCACCTATAAAATAAGGGAAACCCTGCCTGGGCAACAAGCAAAACTCCATCTCTAAAAATAAAAATAAATTAAGTCTAGGCATGGTAGCTCATGCCTGTAATCCCAGCACTTAGGGAGGCTGAGGCAGGAGGATCCCTTGAGCCCAGGAGTTCAAGACCAGCCTTGGCAACACAGGGAGACCCTATCTCTACAAAAAATAAAAAAAATTAGCCAGGTGTGTAGTATGCACATATAGCCCTAGCTACTCAGGAGGTTGAGACTGGAGGATTGCTTGATTCCAAGAGGTCAAGGCTGCAGTGAATTAGCCAGATGTGGCACATGCCTGTAATTCCAGCTACTTAGGGGGCTGAGGCAGGAGACTCGCTTGAATACGGGAGATGGAGGTTGCAGTGAGCCAAGATCGCGCCATTGCACTCCAGCCTGGGCAAGGAGAGCGAAACTCCATCTCAAAAAAAAAAAAAAAAAGTTAAAGGCTGCAGTGAGCTGTGTTCACACCACTGCACTCCAGCCTAAGAGACAGAGCAAGACCCTATCTCAAAAAAAAATTTTTTTTTAATAAATAATTTTTAAAACTTAGCTGGGTGCTGTGGCACACACCTGGTGTCCCAGCTACTTGGCAAACTGAGGCAGGAGGATCCTCTGAGCTCAGGAGGTCGAGGCTGCAGTAAGCTGATTACACGACTACACTCCAGCCTGAGTGACAGAGAGGACCCTGTCTCACTGAAAAAAAAAAAAAAAAAAAGCTGGGCATGGTGGCTCATGCCTGTAATCCCAGCACTTTGGGAGGCCAAGGCGGGCAGATCACTTGAGCCCAGAAGTTCAAGACGAGCCTGGCCAATATGGCAAAAACCCATCTCTACTAAAAATACCGCCCCCCCCAAATTAACTGGGCATGGTGGCAGGTGCCTGTAGTCCCAGCTACTCAAGAGGCTGAGGCAGGAGAATCACTTGAACCCAGGAGGTGGAGGTTGCAGTAAGCTGAGATTGCATCACTGCACTCCAGCCTGGGTGACAGAGTGAGACCCTATCTCAACAAAACAAAACAAAACAAAACAAAACAAAACAAAAGGACTCTGCAAAAGGAGTTTTAAGTATGGGAACGTCCAGCTGAGGTCTGAGTTTTGGAAAGGTCCCTATTGGCAGTGGATTGTAGGAGGCGATAGTGGAGTCAGAAGGATCCTAGAGGTGGCTGGGAAGGGGCAGTACTGCGGAGTGGACGCAGAGTTCCTGACACCTGCCACTACCAGATGTCCCCAACCCAAGGCACAGCGTGCTACACGGCAGTGAGAATGAATACATGGAAATACACACAGCCATGTGGACGAATCTCAGACATAACATTGAGTAGAAGAAGCCAGAGACGAGAGAGCACAGGCTGTGGGATTCCATTCACAGAAAGTTCAAGAACAGGCAGAGCAGATCTGTGGTGTGCTAAGTTGGGAAATTGGTTACTATGAAAGAATAACTCAGAGACATTGTTAGTTACTTTGAATGCAAATCACAGGAGGGAGATCAGTCAGTAGACTATTGCCAAAGAGCAAAGGCTGGTTGGATGCGGTGGCTCATGCCTGTAATCTCAGCACTTTGGGAAGCCAAGGTGGGAGGATCACTTGAGCCTAGGAATTCAAGACCAGCCTGGGCAACATAGCAAAACCCTGTCTCTACACAGAATAAACAAAATTATCCGGGCATGGTGGTATGTGGCTGTGGTCCCAGCCACTTGGGAGGCTGAAGTGGGACGATTGTTTGAGCCCAAGATTTTGAGGCTGCAGTGAGCCATGGTTGCACCACTGCACTCCAGCCCAGGTGACAGAGCAAGACCTGTCTCTAAGAAAAAAAGAGTGAAGGCAGAAACCAGATTTATAAGACAGAGGGGGGAAAGAGGAGAGAAAAAAGACCCCTAAAGAGTCTGAGAACAGGCTGGGCTCTGTGGCTCACGCCTGTAATCCCAGCATTTTGGGAGGCCGATGTTGGTGGCTCACCTGAGGTCAGGAGTTTGAGACCAGCCTGGCCAACATAGTGAAACCCTGTCTCTACTAAAAATACAAAAAATTAGCCAGGCATGGTGCCGGGCGCCTGTAATCCCAGTTACTTGGGAGGCTGAGGCAGGAGAATCGCTTGAACCCAGGAGGCAAAAGTTGCAGTCAGCCAAGATTGCACCATTGCACTCCAGCCTGGGTGACAGCAAGACTCCATCTCAAAAAAAAAAAAAAAAAAAAAAGATTCTGAGAACAAAGAATCTTGTATGTACAGTTTTGGGGCAAATTCACTGGCTGGCAAGGAGTACCTAGGTTCATCTTGGCAACTGGTCCTTGGAGAGGCCAACGTGAGGAGGGGCATGAAAGAGAACAACTTTCATTGTTTACCGAGTCTCTAGAAGACTTTTGAGAGTCCATTGTTTTCGGTTTTTGTTTTTCGAGACAGGGTCTCACTCTGTCACCGAGGCTGGAGTCCAGTGGCAAGATCTCAGCTCCCAGCAACCTCTGCCTCCCAGGTTCAAGCGATTCTTTTGCCTCAGTCTCTTTAGTAGCTGGAATTACAGGCACGTGCCACCATGCCTGGCTAATTTTTTGTATTTTTAGTAGAGACGAGGTTTCACCATGTTGGCCAGGCTGGTCTCAAACTCCTGACCTCAGGTGATCAGCCCGCCTCAGCCTCCCAAAGTGCTGGGATTACAGGCATGAGCCACCGCGCCCGGTCGCTATTTGTGGAATTGTAACTGAACACAGGTTCAGTTGCTCATCAGTTACAGAGTTCAATTAACAAGAGCGAGGTCTGGTAGAAAGAAAATGACTTTATTCACCAAAACTAGTCATGGAGAAGTGACCGGATTCCCATCCAAAGCAACCACTTCAAATTTGGGGGGGAAAGCAAGGGTTTAAAAAGGGGGAACTTGGCTGGGGGCGGTGGCTCACGCCTGTAATCCTAGCACTTTGGGAGACTGAGGCAGGCGGATCACATGAACTCAGGAGGTCGAGACCAGCCTGGGCAACATGGTGAAACCCCGTCTCTACCAAAAATACAAAAATTAGCCAGACATGTTGCTCATGCTTGAACCCAGGAGGCAGAGGTTGCAGTGAGCCAAGATCACACCATTGCACTCCAGCCTGGGTGACAGAGTGAGACTCTTGTCTGGAAAAAAAAAAAAAAAGTCTGAGAACAAAGAATCTTGTAGGCACAGTTTTGGGGCAAATTTTCAGGAGGCTGAGACACAAGAATCATTTGAACCCTGTAGGCAGAGGTTGCAGTGAGCCGAGATCCTGCTACTGCACTCCAGCCTGGGCGACAGAGCAAGACTGTGTCTCAGAAACAAAAAAGCATTGAAGTTGAGCTGCCTGGTTACTGGTTACAGAATGACAGAATAGATGGTTGGATGGATGTAGGTAGGTTTTGGAAGTTACCCCAAGTGATTCCAGTATGTGTCCGGGGCTGCTACTATACACGACGCTCAGAGAAATGTTGCAGAGGGCTGCAAGCACCCCAGGGCCCAGCGGTGTACCCGGCCGGGAGCTTCATCCGCCTGCAGGAGGGGGCGCCCTTGACTAATTCCCACACAGGTGCACTATGGCCTAATGGTGGCTCCGTGTGTGACCAGGTGTGGAACCAATGGGCCTGGCCTAGCCTGCTGCCCAGCTCAGTGCTGTATTCCCTGCCACCCCAGGTATCCCGAGTGGACGGCACTGTGGACACGCCCCCTTGCCTGCGCCTGACCCACCGCACCTGGGGCTCGCAGAACAGCCTGGTGGAGATGGTCTTCCTGCGGCTGAGCCTCCCAGTCCAGTTCCACCAGCACTTCCGCTGCACCGCAGGGGCCACCCCGCTGGCACCTCCCGGCCTGCAGCCCCCCGCCGAGGACGAGGCCCGGGCGGCGGAACCCGACCCTGACTACGAAAACCTGCGCCGCTCAGCTGGGGGCTGGGGCGAGGCTGAGAACGGCAAAGAAGGGACTGCAAAGGAGGGCGCCCCCGGGGGCACTCCGCAGGCGGGGGGAGAGGTGCAGCCCGTCAGGGCGGAGAATGAGAAGGACGCCACCACCGAGAAGAACAAGAAGAGAGGGTGAGTTGAGAGGGACCCAGAGTGGGGATTGGGGGCTGCCTTGGGACCCCCAAGTAGGCAACCACAGTAACCTGAGAAACCCCCATTGTACCCCAAAGTAGCCCCATATATGCTAAGTGGAGTAAGAATATCGAGAGATCCTATCATGTGTCCAATGAACCCCATTATTTTCCTGGGATGCCCTAATGTCCCCAAAAATACATAATTGGGTACCCTAGTATCTATATGGAGAACTCTATTATCCTTGAGTACCTGGAGGGCCCCAAAGGGCTTCGCCCAATGGACCTTACCATCCGTGGACACTAAAAGGGACTTCAGTATCTTCCTAGGAGACTTTACTGCACCCTAAGGTTTCCCAGTGAACACCCAGTGGTCTAAATGGGGACCCTTTCTGTGTCACAAATGTACCCCCCGAAATCTAACTTGAAGGGAGATTCTGAGAAGGTACTAAATCTGCTTTTTCCCTACAATGGCAGTGGTTTCCTTTTTTTCTTTCTATCTTTTTTTTTGAGGAGGAGTCTCTGTCGCCCAGGCTGGAGTGCAATGGCGCAATCAGCTCACTGCCACCTCCGCCTCCCGGGTTCAAGCGATTCTTCTGCCTCAGCCTCCTGAGTAGCTGGGATTACAGCTACGCGCCGCCATGCCCAGCTAATTTTTGTGTTTTTAGTAGAGATGGGGTTTTGCCATGTTGGCCAGGCTGGTCTCAAACTCCTGACCTCAGGTTATCCACCCACCTCAGCCTCCCAAAGTGCTGGGATTACAGGCATGAGCTACCACGCCCGGCTCCTTTTTATTTTTTTGAGGTGGAGTCTCGCTCTGTTGCCTAGGCTGAAGTGCAATGGCATGATCTCGGCTCTCTGCAATCTCCGCCTCCCGGGTTCAAGCAATTCTACTGCCTCAGCCTCCTGAGTATCTGGGACTACAGGTGTGCACCACCACACCCAGCTAATTTTTGTATTTTTGGTAGATACAGGGTTTCACCATGTTGGCCAGGCTGGTCTTGAACTCCTGACCTCAGGTGATCCATACGATGGCAGTGGTTTTCAATGGGATTGAAAACCCATTGTGTCTCTTGGTGGATGTTTGGAAATGATGGAGTCTTTGTGGTCATTACAGTTTAGGAGGGGCTGCTGCTGCTGAGCGGGGGCCCCAGGGTTCCACCTGCCTTGCAGTATACAAAACAGTGCCACACAATGAAGAATTGTCCTTTTCCAAGTGCATTTAGCACCTATATGAGAAATGCATGTGGGAAATGCTGACTTAGGGGGACCCCCATATACCCCAGTGGGGACCTCCGTATTCCCAGAAGGCGCCTTTAATTTGGGTAACTCAGCATCCACAAACGCAGAGCATGGCACTTCTAGAATGGATTAGGCTGGGGTGGGTGGGAATCCCGCCTTCTAGAGGCAAGACCTGGGGTATTAGAAGCAGAGTGTATCCAAGCTGGATGTGGGGGGGCATGAATATTGTGGTGATAAGGCTGGGCTTAAAAGCTGGTTCTCATGGCGCCTCTCCTCCCACCACCAGCTTCTTATTCAAGGCCAAAAAGGTCGCCATGATGACCCAGCCACCGGCCACCCCCACGCTGCCCCGACTCCCTCATGACGTGGTGCCTGCAGACAACCGCGATGACCCCGAGATCATCCTCAACACCACCACGGTGTGGACCAGGAACCCTCAATTTTGGGGTCCCCCCTCATAGCATAGGCACTCCTGAATTTCCAAGTTTAGTGTGACAGTCCCCAGTAACTGCCCACCTTACACTGGAGACTCCCCAGTACACACTAGAAACTCACAAAATATGGCACACACAGATTTAATCCTTTGAACCCCTAAATCCATATAGCTAGTGGCCCACAAACGGCAGGGGGTACAGTAGAGCTGTACGGCACACTGATATAACTCCCGGGGATCCCCAAAGCCATGATATAAGCCAATATAGACTACAACATTTGGGCTCACTCATATAAACACAATACCCTCAATGTAATACCTACTCTAATATATTACTGGGAACAAAAATTCATAATTGTCTTAATATAGTTTTGGGGTTCCCCAAATCCAAAATATTTCATAGACAGACAGCCTAGTACAGTGCTCCCCAACTATTTTGGCACCAGGGATCAATTTTGTGGAAGACAATTTTTCCATGGACCAGGGATGCGGGGAGGGATGGTTTTAGGATGAAATGTTCCATCTTGGATCATCAGGCAGAGATTCCTTTTTTTTTTTTTTTTTTTTTGAGATAGAGTCTTGTTCTGTTGCCCAGTCTGGAGTGCAGTGGTGTGATCTCGGCTCATTGCAACCTCTCTGTCTCCTGGGTTCAGACGAGATTCTCCTGCCTCAGCCTCTTGAGCAGCTGGGATAACAGGCTCCTGCCACCATGCCCAGCTAATTTTTGTTTTTTGTTTTTTTGAGGCAGAGTCTCAGTCTGTCGCCCAGGCTGGAGTGCAGTAGTGCAATCTCAGCTTACTGCAACCTCTGCCTCCCGGGTTCAAGCAATTCTTCTGCCTCAGCCTCCCGAGTAGCTGGGACTATAGGCACACGCCACCATGCCTGGCTAATTTTTGTATTTTTAGTAGAAACAGGGTTTCACCATATTGGCCAGGCTGGTCTTGAACTCCTGACCTCGTGATCTGCCTGCCTCGGTCTCCCAAAGTCCTGGGATTACAGTCATGAGCCACCGTGCCTGGCCTAATTTTTGTATTTTTGGTAGAAATGGGGTTTCACCATGTTGGCCAGGTTGGTCTCAAATCCCCAACCTCAAATGATCCTCCTGCTTCAGACTTCCAAAGTACTGGGATTACAGGAGTGAGCCACCGCGCCCGGCTGTAGATTCTTACAGGGAGTACTCACCCTAGGTGGCTTGGATCCCGGTACCAGCCCACAGCCTGGGGTTGGGGATCCCTGGCCTGGAGGTTAGGATCGTGGGCCGACTGAGTGCCACTTGGGCAAAAGTCATTTCACCGCTCTATGCCTTCTCTCCTATGGAGGTGCTATGGTTTTCCATCAGTAAATTGGGGGTAAAAATTATACCTACCTGATATGGAGGATGAAGTGAGTTCATCTGCATAGAGACCTTAGAACAGGCCTGGCGTGGTGGCTCACACCCATAGTCCCAGAACGTTGGGAGGCCAAGGTGAGAGGATCACTTCAATCCAGGAATTTGAGGTTGCAGTGAGCTATTATGGTGCCTCTGCACTCCAGCCTGGATGACAGAGGGAGACCGCAACTCAAAATAAATAAATAAATAAATAAATAAAATGAAGAAGAAGGAAAGAAGAAAAAGACCTTAGCACAGTCAGTGCTATTTGTGAGCAATTATTTACTTATTTTTTGTATTTATTTATTTTGAGATGGAGTCTCACTCTGTCACCCAGGCTGGAGTGCAGTGGCGCAGTCTCAGCTCACTGCAACCTCTGCCTCCCAGCTTCAATTGATTCTCCTGCCTCAGCCTCCCGAGTACCTGGTACTACAAAAATTAGCTGCGCCCACCACCACGCCCGGCTAATTTTTGCACTTTTAGTACAGATAGAGTTTCACCATATTGGTCAGGCTGGTCTCAAACTCCTGACCTCAGGTGATTTACCTGCCTCTGCCTCCCAAAGTGCTGGGATTACAGGCGTGAGCCACCATGCCTGGCCTGCAATTATTTATTTGTCAGTCTACTATAACCTGGGAGGAACCCAAATATGGCGCTGTCACACAATATTCCCAAGGGACTCCTAAATCTAGAATTGCACAAATTGACACAGAAACAGACATAACCGGGGGGTGGGGGACTCAGATCCAACAAGTTCCTGTTAAACTCCCAGAGGACCCGACAGTCCAGGGAAACCAATTTCGCGTCCCAGGGAGCCTGAGTCCCCAGACTTCCAGACTGACCACTGGTTCCCCTCCTTGTGTCGCCAGTACTATTACTCCGTGAGGGTCTTTGCCGGACAGGAGCCCAGCTGCGTGTGGGTGGGCTGGGTCACCCCTGACTACCATCAGCATGACATGAGCTTCGACCTCAGCAAGGTCCGGGTCGTGACGGTGACCATGGGGGATGAACAAGGCAACGTCCACAGCAGGTGCCGGGGCTGTGGGGAGGTGGGAGGTGGAGGGTGGGGAGGGCAGGAGGCAGTGGGAGCTCCCAACACCAGCTCTGTGGCTGCCTGGTTGTGGGACCTGGGAGCCTTCTGGAGTGGGAGGATGCTCTAGGGCACTAGGCATCCAGCTTGGAAGCTTCCCTCCTTCTCTTTTTTCCCCCTCTCTTCCTGCCCTGGTATTTTTCTTCTACTCGTCCTCCTCTTTATGCATTTCTCCTATTCCATTTTCTCCTTTTCCTTCTCATCCTGTTTCACCTCACCCTTCTCCTTCTCTGTCATCTCATTCTCTCTCCTCCTGCTTCCCTTCCTTTCCCTCCTTTCAGACCCCCACCCCCATCCTGACTCCCCACTGCACCAGCCGCTAGGAATCCCAGCTCCGAAGAGCTCAGTGTCTGGGGCGAGGGGTTCAGTGCTCAGGTCTGCAGGGGGTGGGCGTTTGGAGATGGGACTCAGAGGTCGTGTGTTTCCGGGAGCTTGGGGAAGGGGGTGTCCAGGGTCCAGAGCTACTTACATGAGGAGTGCAGTGACCGCTTCTGTCTCCTGCAGCCTCAAGTGCAGCAACTGCTACATGGTGTGGGGCGGGGACTTTGTGAGTCCTGGGCAGCAGGGCCGGATCAGCCACACGGACCTTGTCATTGGGTGCTTGGTGGACTTGGCCACTGGCTTAATGACCTTTACAGCCAATGGCAAAGAGAGCAACACCTTTTTCCAGGTGAGTCCAGGCCACAGCAACTTAGTGAGAGCATCCTCATGTCCCAGCATCCCAAGACAGCCCTTATAGATGTCCCCTGAGGCCAGACCTCAGAGATGGAACAAAAACAGCTCCTAGGCTGTCCTCAAGAGGTCGCTGGGAGACCACCTTGTTGAAACTTCCATGAAACTAAGGCCCAGACTGGAGGAGATACAGAATCTCACTCTGTTGCCCAGACTGGAGTGCAATGACACGATCTTGGCTCACTGCAACCTTCGCCTCCTGGGTTAGAGGGATTCTCCTGCCTCAGCCTCCTGAGTAGCTGGGATTACAGGCGTGCGCCACAACAGCCAGCTAAGTTTTATGTTTTTAGTAGAGAAGAGGTTTCGCTATGTTGGCCAGGCTGGTCTCAAACTGCTGACCTCAAGTGGTCCACCCACCTTGGCCTCCCAAAGTGCTGGGATTACAGGCGTGAGCCACCGCACCCAGCCAGAGTCCAGCCTTGACCTTGGAAAGAGGTCTCTGTTCCTTCTTGAGCTGGGTGATACTAGTCACCAACTTCTCTCCAACCAGGGAACGTGCTAGGATGGGCCAGAATCCTAAGGTGGCCTTTTCCTTTTCAACATTTTATTCTGAAAAATTTCAATCATAAAGCAAAATTGAAGGAGCTACATAGATAACACCCTGTACCCCCCACCCAGAATCTACTATCAATATTGTAGATGTTGGCTTTATCACATATTAACCTACCTATCCATTAATCTATCTAAGGTGGGTTTGTACAACTTTATTTTAATTTTTTGGCATCCATTGTTGGCTATGAAATTTTATTGCATTTTATTTTATTTATTTTGAGACAGGGCCTCACTCTGTCCCCCAGGCTGGAGTGCAGTGGTGTGATCACAGCTGACTGCAGCCTCAACTTCCCAGGCTCAAGCAATCCTTCTATCTCAGCTTCCTAAGTAGCTGGGACTATAGGCATGCACCACTTTGACTAGCTGATTTTTTGTGTGTATTTTTTGTAGAGACGGGTTTTCTCCATATTGCCCAGGCTGGTCTCTCACTCCCGGGCTCAAGCGATCTCCCCACCTTGGCCTCCCAAAATGCTGGGATTACAGGCGTGAGTCACTGTGCCCAGCTTATTTTTAATTTTTATTTTTTGAGACAGGGTTTCGCTCTGTTACCCAGGCTGGAGTGCCATGGTGAGATCACAGCTCACTGCAGCCATGACCTTCCTGGGCTCAAGCGATCATCCCACTTCAGCCTCTTGAATAGCTGGGAACACAGGCACGTACCACCAGGCCCAGCTAATTTTTGTTGTATTTATTGTATAGACGGGGTCTCACTATGTTGCCCAGGCTGGTCTCAGACTCCTGGTCTCAAGCAATCCTTCTGCCTCAGCCTCCAAAAGTGCTGGGATTGCAGGCGTGAGCCACTGCTCCTGGCTAAAGCTTTATGTTAAATGGAGAATTAAAAACATATACAAGAATGGAATAGTATAATGAACTGCCATGCCCCTGTCACACAGCTTCAACTGTCACCCACTCACAGCCAGTCTTGTTTCATCTTTTTTATTTGTTTTTTGAGAGAGGGTCTCCCTCTGTCACCCAGGCTGGAGTGCAGTGGCACAATCTCAACTCACTGCAACCTCTGCCTCCCAGGCTCAAGTGATCCTCCTGCCTCAGCCTCCTGAGTAGCTGGGACTACAGGTGTGCACCACCATGCCTGGCTAACTTTTTTTAAGTTTTAGTGGAGACAGGATCTTGCTATGTTGCCCAGGCTGGTCTCAAACTCTTGGGCTCAAGCAATCCTCCTGCCTCAGCCTCCCAAAGTGCTGGGATGACAGGTATAAGCCACTGCACCTGGCTTGTTTCATCTTTTTATATCTACTTCCCTTCCACACCCACTGGATAATTTTGAAGGAAATTGCAAACATCAGATAGTTTCCTCTGTTTTCAGTATGTAGCTTTAAAAGATAAGGATGGTCTTAAAGAGCATAACCACAATACCACTATCACCTAAAAGAAAAAAAAATAGTTTCTAAATATCGTCAAATATCCAGTTTGTGTTCAGATTTCTCTGGTTGTCCCCAAAATGTCATTTTACCATTTCTTTGTTTGAATCAGAATCTAAGTAGGGTCATATATTTTATTTTATTTATTATTTATTTATTTATTTATTTTTTTTTTGAGACAATGTCTCACGCTGTTACCCAGTCTGGAGTGCAGTGGCACGGTCTTGGCTCATTGCAACCTTCACCTCCCAGGCTCAAGCCTCCTAAGTAGGTGGGATTACAGGCATGCGCCACCACACCCAGCTAATTTTTGTATTTTTAGTAGAGACGGGGTCTAGCTATATTGCCCAGCCTGGTCTTGAACTCCTGGACTCAAGTGACCCTCCCGCCTTGGCCTCCCAAAGTGGTGGGATTACAGTGTGAGCCAGCGTGCTCAACCTTATTTATTTAATTATTTATTTTAATTTATTAAGACAGAGTCTTGCTCCGTCACCCAGGCTGGTGCACAGTGGTGCCAACCGCACTCAGCCTTATTTATTTATTTATTTATTTATTTATTTATTTATTTTAATTTATTAAGACAGGGTCTCATTCTGTCACCCAGGCTGGTGCACAGTGGTACAATCTTGGCTTACTGTAGCCTCAACCTCCTGGGATCAAATCATCCTCCCACCTCAGCCTCCCGAGTAGCTGAGACCACAGACACGCACTACCACACCTGGCTAATTTTTGTGTTTTTTGTAGAGAGGGTGTTTTGCCATGTTGCCCAGGCCGGTCTTGAACTCCTGACCTCAAACAATTCACCCACCTCCACCTCCCATGTAATCCCAGAATATAAAACATGCTGGGATTACAGGCGTGCACCACCACGCTCGACCCAGGGTCATATATTTTAGCTGGTTGCTCTGTACCTTGAGTTTCATTTCATATGTAGATTTCCACCTCCATTTCTTCTTCTTCCCGCCCCCCCCTCGCCCCCCGACAAATGTATTTGTTGAAGGAACCAGGCTATTTGTCCTGTAGCACTTTGCTCCTCAAAGTGTGGTCCCTGGACCAACCAGCAGGATCAGCATCACCTGGGAGCTTGTCAGAGCTGCAGGATCTTTAGCTGGGTCTAGTCGTGGGCACCTGCAGTTCCAGCTACTCTGGAGGCTGAGGCAGGAGGATCACCTGAGTCTGGGAGGCAGAGGTTGTAGTGAGCTATGATAGCGCCACTGCACTCCAGCCTGGGTGACAGAGCGAGACCCTGCTTCTTTTTAAAAATATTAAAATGGGCCAGGCATGGTGGCTCACACCTGTAATCCCAGCACTTTGGGAGGCCGAGGTGGGTGGATCGCTTAAGGTCAGGAGTTCGAGACCAGCCTGGCCAACATGGTGAAACCCCATCTCTACTAAAAATACAAAAATTAGCCTGGCATGGTGGTGGGCGCCTGGAATCCCAGCTACTTGGGAGGCTGAGGCAGGAGAATCGCTTGAGCATGGGAGGTGGAGGTTGCAGTAAGCCGAGATTGCGCCACTGCACTCTCTAGCCTGGGTGACAGAGCCAGACTTCATCTCAAAAAAATAAATAAAAACAAATAAAATTAAATAAATGCAGAGTCTTAGACCCCTTCCCATGCCTGCCACATCAGAATCTGCATTTTGACAGGATCCCAGGGGCTTCCTGTGCATATTAAATCTGGAGAGGGCTGGCCTGGTTTCCCATAGCCTGGATCTGGCTGGTGCATTCCTGTGGTAGCGTTTTAACATTTTCCTTTGTCCCTCATATTTCCTGTAAACTGGGAGTTGGGTCCCGGGGTGCAATTAGATCAGGTTTGGTGTGGGCGGGATGGATTCGGAGACAGTGTTGTTTGTGGAGGCAGAGGCTGGCTGGGTGGGCTCCACTGGGAAGATGGGAGAGGGGCAAGACAATCTGAGGACACTTCCTGGAATTTTTTGTTTTTATTTTTGTTTTGAGATAGGGTCTTGTTCTGTCACCCAGGCTGAAGTGCGGTGGTGCGATCATGACTCACTGCAGCCCCGACCTCCCAGGATCAAGCGATTCTCTCATCTTAGCCTCCTGAGTAGCTGCAACTACAGATATAGACCACCACGCCTGGCTAATTTTTTATGTTTTGTAGAAATGGAGTCTCACTATGTTGCCCAGGCTGCTCTTGAACTCTTAGGCTCAAGTGACCCTCCCACTTCAGCCTCCCAAAGTTCTAGGATTACAGGTGTGAGCTACTGCACTCTCTGGGTTTTGAAGAATGAGTATGCTTGGGAGAGAAATGGGAAAGGCTTTCTCAGTGCGGGGTGTGATGTGTGCAGAGACAGATGACAGGTGGCTCTGGGAGAGTTGGAGGAGGTTGGCCTGTGGATCAGAGGTAGGGCAGTCTCAGGGTGACCTCTGAGCCATTTTGGAGCCTCTAACGCCCAGATGAAGACCTGCAAATTGGCCCCAGAGTTTGAAGTCCGAATCAACCCTCCCTCCAGCCCACCCGATTCCTTACCTCGTCCTCTTCTCCTCTGCCAGGTGGAACCCAACACAAAGCTATTTCCTGCCGTCTTCGTCCTGCCCACCCACCAGAACGTCATCCAGTTTGAGCTGGGGAAGCAGAAGGTACAAGTGCAGTGATGGGGCCAGGCTGAGGCAGGAGGTGTGGGGAGGCCAGGCAGGCAGAGCCACTGAAGGGGAGGGACAATCCAAGAGGTCTCCCTGGAAGTGGCGTGGTGGGACAGAGGGGGCTGGCCATCTTGACCCATGCGTGTCACTCTGCCCTCAGAACATCATGCCGTTGTCAGCCGCCATGTTCCAAAGCGAGCGCAAGAACCCGGCCCCACAGTGCCCACCGCGGCTGGAGATGCAGATGCTGATGCCAGTGTCCTGGAGCCGCATGCCCAACCACTACCTGCAGGTGGAGACGAGGCGTGCCGGCGAGCGGCTGGGCTGGGCCGTGCAGTGCCAGGAGCCGCTGACCATGATGGCGCTGCACATCCCCGAGGAGAAGCGGTCAGGGCCAGCCCGGCTATGCGGGGGGCGGCTGGTGTTGCAAGCCCTCTGGGGTCTGGGTCCCACTCAGGGCCCCTCCTCAACACAACCCTGGAATTCCAGACAACACCCCGGGAATCTCCAGACCTACCTCAGGGAACTTGGGCTCAGCTCAGACATCCCCGGATTACACCCCAGGGGGATTCAGACTCAACGCAGGAGCCTCTAGGCCATCCCGGTGGACCGCAGGCCCACCCTAAGAGAACCCAGATAATACCCCAGGGACCCAGACCCACTCCACAGGGCCCCAAACCCATCTCAGGGAGCCAGACCCACATCAACACCCCAGGGGGCCCCAAGTACATCCCAGGATCCCTGGACATGATTCAGGGAGGCTTGGATGCACCCTAGAGTCTCTTGGGCATACGCAGGGAGACTTTAAGAAGAATCCCATGGAGATCTCAAACCCAACCCAAGGGACCCGGACACAGCTAGGGCCACAGATGCATTCACATGGATGGCAGGGTTACTCTTAAGAACTGAACGTGGCCAGGCACAGTGGCTCACCCCTGTAATCCCAGCACTTTGGGAGGCTGAGGCAGGCAGATCACCTGAGGTCAGGAGTCTCTACTAAAAATACAAAAATTAGCCAGCTGTGGTGGTGTGCACCTGTCGTCCCAGCTACTCGGGAGGCTGAGGCATGAGAATTGCTTAAACCCAGGAGGCGGAGGTTGCATTGAGCTAGGATCGCGCCACTGCACTCCAGCCTGGGCAACAGAGCAAGAGGCCATCTCAAAAAATGGAACTCTGAACGTGGAAGGGATCCCAGACTCACCCAGGAGGCTTCTGACATGCCTCTTTCTTTCTTTCCTTCCTTCCTCCCTCCCTCCCTCCCTTCCTCCCTCCCTTCCTTCCTCCCTCTGTCCCTCCCTCCTTCCCTTCCTTCCTTCCTTTATTCATTCATCCTTTCAACAAATAGCTCTGGGTCCCCCCTATGTGCTAGGTAGTATTCCAGGCTGGAGACACCAAGCCCCTGTGAAGTGACATTCTAGTAAAGCTTGTACATAACTCAGGATGCTCAGACATGCCCAAAGGGACCCAACGTCATTCCCAGGGCCCCAGACACACCCATTTATTAATTTATTTATTCAACAAATATTTATGGGTACAGTGGCTCACGTTTGTAATCTAAGCACTTCAGGAGGCTGAGGAGGAGGGAGGGTTGCTTGAGGCCAGGGGTTTGAAACCACCAGGAAGCATAGTGAGAACCCATCTCCACATTTTTTTTTTCTTTTTAATTAGCTTGGCTTGGTGGCACACACATGTAGTCTCAGCTACTTGGGAGGCTGAGGCAGGAGGATTGCTTAAGCCCAGGAGTTCAAGGCTGCAGAGCTAGGATCGCACCACTGCACTCTAGCCTGGGCAACAGAGCAAGACCCCATCACTAAAAAACAACAACAACAAATGCTGAGCACTTTACTATGTGCTAGGTGCGGTTTTAGGTGCTGGGAATATAAAAGCAAAAACGAAACAGGCAGAAATGTCCTGCCCTTGGAATTTATTTATTTATTTATTTATTTTTTTGAGACAGAGTCTCGCTCTGTCGCCCGGGCTGGAGTGCAGTGGCGCAATCTCGGCTCACCGCAAGTTCCGCCTCCCGGGTTCACGCCATTCTCCTGCCTCAGCCTCCGAGTAGCTGGGACTACAGGCGCCCGCCACCGCGCCCGGCTAATTTTTTGTATTTTTTAGTAGAGACGGGGTTTCACCGTGGTCTCGATCTCCTGACCTCGTGATCCGCCCGCCTCGGCCTCCCAAAGTGCTGGGATTACAAGCGTGAGCCACCGCGCCCGGCCCTGCCCTTGGAATTTACATTCTAATGACACTGAAACACAATAGTGTACTAAGACCTGCCAGAGGGGATTCAAACCCAATCTGGGGGCCCAAACACATCTTGGGAACATCAGATGTTCTATGTGGACTCTCAGACTCTTACAAAGTCCCAGACCATCCCAGGGACCCCAGAGGTGTCCCAGGGGCCCCCAGATCCCTTAGGGACTTCCAGAACCATTGAAAGACTCCTAGACCCAGCTCCACTGCCCTCACAGAACCCTAAGCTAGGAGGCCACTGGAACTCCCTGCTGCAGCCTTCGACACTCATCTAAGCACCTCTGCCTTTCTGGGATCTGTGTCTCTGTCTCCCATCTTCTCCCAGGATGGGTGAATTGATAGATGGAATGGTAGGGGTTTGAAGGAAAGACGAATGAAGAAATGGGTGGGTAATGATGAAGGAAATGGAGGAAGAGATGGTGGCTGGACGGATGCTGGAGGCGCATTCATCTGTCCCTGTCTGTTTCCCACCTCTGCTGCAGGTGCATGGACATCCTAGAGCTGTCGGAGCGCCTGGACCTGCAGCGCTTCCACTCGCACACCCTGCGCCTCTACCGCGCTGTGTGCGCCCTGGGCAACAACCGCGTGGCGCACGCTCTGTGCAGCCACGTAGACCAGGCTCAGCTGCTGCACGCCCTGGAGGACGCGCACCTGCCAGGCCCACTGCGCGCAGGCTACTATGACCTCCTCATCAGCATCCACCTCGAAAGTGCCTGCCGCAGCCGCCGCTCCATGCTCTCTGAATACATCGTGCCCCTCACGCCTGAGACCCGCGCCATCACGCTCTTCCCTCCTGGAAGGAGCACAGAAAATGGTCACCCCCGGCATGGCCTGCCGGGAGTTGGAGTCACCACTTCGCTGAGGCCCCCGCATCATTTCTCGCCCCCCTGTTTCGTGGCCGCTCTGCCAGCTGCTGGGGCAACAGAGGCCCCAGCCCGCCTCAGCCCCGCCATCCCACTGGAGGCCCTGCGGGACAAGGCACTGAGGATGCTGGGGGAGGCGGTGCGCGACGGTGGGCAGCACGCTCGCGACCCCGTCGGGGGCTCCGTGGAGTTCCAGTTTGTGCCTGTGCTCAAGCTCGTGTCCACTCTGCTGGTAATGGCTTCCTCCTGCTTCCGTCTGTCCCATTGTTCTCCCACATTCCCAAAACTCCAGAGATACATGCATCAATCCTCCTCTATTTATGTACCCAACCACCCATTCATTCCCTTCTCTATACCTCCATCCACCTTTCTTTTTATTATTATTATTTTTTTTTTTCGAGGCGGAGTCTCACTCTGTCACCCAGGCTGGAGTGCAGTGGCGCAATCTCAGCTCACTGCAACCTCCGCCTCCCGGGTTCAAGCAATTCTCCTGCCTCAGCCCCCCGAGTAGAGGGGACTACAGGCATGTGACACCACACCCAGCTAATATTTGTATTTTCAGTAGAGACTGCTTTCACCATGTTGGCCAGGCTGGTCTCAAACTCCTGGTGATCTGCCCCTCGTGATCTGCCCACCTTGGCCTCCCAAAGTGCTGGAATTACAGGCGTGAGCCACCGCGTCTGGCCTCCATCCACCTTTCTATGTATCCTTCCACCATCTCCCTATCCTTCATTCACCTTTCCCTCCATCTGTTCACCTGTCATCTCTTTATGTTTATTCATCTCTTCTTTCTTCCTATTCATCTATCCAACCAACCATCATTCATCCATCCATCAATCCATCAGTCCTCCACCCGCCTTTCCATCCACCCATTCGTCCTATCCATTCATGTGTATAGATCATCTTTCCATCAACAAGTCCATCTGCCTTTCTATCCTTTTGTTCTCCACCCACTCCATTCATTCATTCATGTACCCATCTATCCAAGTTTCAATCTATTTGCCTATCCATCTTTTCATTCATTCATACAGCAGTCTACCCACCATTCCATCTGTTCATCTATCTGCCTACCCATTAATGTATTAATCTATCTTTCCTTCCGGTCCAATAATCATCTCCTCCCACCTATGCGTCCATCCATACCTACATCCACAGATCCATCTGTTTCTCCATTTCCCACCTACCCTTCATCCATCCATCCATCTCTCCATTCATATGTAGTACACCCATCCACCTACCCACAAATCCATTTAGCCATCCACACCCATCCATCTACCCATTCCCTATCCTTCTATCTATCCCGTGTATCACATACCCTTTTATTCATAGACCCATCTAACTATTCATTTACATACGCATCTTTTTGGTTTTGTTTGTGTGTGTGTTTGTTTTGAGACGAAGTCTTGCTCTGTCACCCAGGCCGAAGAGTGCAGTGAAGCAATCTTGGCTCACTACAACCTCTGCTTCCCATGTTCAAGTGATTCTCCTGCCTCAGCCTCCCAAGTAACTGGGATTACAGGCGCCCGCCACCATGCCCGGCTAATTTTTGTATTTTTAATAGAGATGGGGTTTCACCATGTTGACCAGGCTGATCTTGAACTCCTGACCTCGTGATCCTCCCAAAGTGCTGTCCTCATCCTCCCAAAGTGCTGGAACTATAGGCGTGAGCCACCATGTCCAGGCAAGACAGGGTCTCGCTCTGTCACCCAGGCTGGAGTGCAATGGCACAATAATGGCTTACTGTAGCCTCAACCTCCTGGGCTTAAGCAATCCTTCTACCTCAGCCTCCTGAATAGCCGGGACTACAGGTGTACACTACCATGCCCAGCTAAATTTTAAATTTTTTGTAGAGGTGGAGTCTCGCTAGTTTGCCCAAGCTGGTCTTGAACTCCTGGGCTCAAGCAATTCTCCCACCTTGGCCTCCCAGTGTTGGGATTACAGGCATGAGACACTCTGCTCAACCTAATTTTGTTTTTATTTATTATTTATTTTATTTTATTTTGTAAGAGACAGGGTCATGCCCAGGCTAGAATGCGGTGGCATGACTGTAGCCTACTGCAGTTTCAAACTCCTGGGTTCAAGTGGTCATCTTGCCTCAGCCTCCCGAAGTACTGTGATTACAGGTGTAAGCCACCACACCTGGCCCCAACTTTTCGTACACAAACCTATCCAGCCATGTGTCCAACCATCCCCCCTACCCTCATGGCTATTCACTAATTTATCTATTTATCCACATATTCATTTACTTCCTCATGCATCTATCAACCCATCCATCACCTACCCACCTACCTATACATCATTTATCCTTCTCTCCATCCACCCATCATCTTTTCCTCCATCATTTCCTTCATCTCCCCATCATCATCCACTTATTCATCTTTCCTTCAAACCTCTACCATTCCAACTCTCGATTCATCCAGCCAGCCATCCAGTCCTCCCTCCATTCATCCATCTCTCTTTCTCCCCTGCACTCTTCTTCCCTTTCGTCTACTCCCTCTTCCATATGTTAGCATCTTTTAAACTTTAATTTAATTTTTTTTTTTTTGAGACAGACTCTCCCTCTGTCATGCAGGCTGGAGTGCAGTGGCATAATATCAGCTCCCTGCAACCTCTGCCTTCCCGGTTCAAGTGATTCTCTTGCCTCAGCCTCCTGAGTAGCTGGGAATACAGGCGTGTACCACCACACCCAGCTAATTTTTTTTGTATTTTTGTAGAGACGGGGTTTTGCCATGTTGGCCAGGCTGGTCTTGAACTCCTGGCCTCAAGTGATCCACCCGCCTTGGTCTCCCAAAGTGCTGGGATTACAGGTGTGAGCCTCGCCTCATGTGTTAGCATCTTCATTATGTTCACTGAGAGCTGGTGTATACTGGGAGCTATGCAGGCGTAGGGTGTGTCCTGGGCCAGAGGACACAGCACATGCTTAGGCTTGGGAGAAAGGACACTCACCTGTGATAGGAGAGGCACTCATATTTGGCTCTGTGGTCTGGGCTGTGTGGGTGGTATACAGGGTGTGGACCTGGGTGGATCTTAAGGAGGGTGGATGGCAAGGTGGGGGATGCCATTCCTGCTGTGGGAGAAATTAGATCAGCCAATAGAGAACTGATTGGCATGTGCATGAGGGGTAGGTCTGGAAAGTGAGGCCAGGGCCTGATGATGGAGGCCTTGCAGGCCACAGTGAAGAACCGAGACTTTGTCCTGTAGGTGATGGGCATCTTTGGCGATGAGGATGTGAAACAGATCTTGAAGATGATTGAGCCTGAAGTCTTCGCTGAGGAAGAAGAGGAGGAGGAGGAGGAAGAGGATGAAGAGGAAGATGAGGAGGAGAAAGAGGAGGATGAGGAGGAAACAGCACAGGAAAAGGAAGATGAGGAAAAAGAGGAAGAGGAGGCAGCAGAAGGGGAGAAAGAAGAAGGCTTGGAGGAAGGGCTGCTCCAGATGAAGTTGCCAGAGTCTGTGAAGTTACAGGTGGGCTGCTGCTTCCTGCTTTTCGGCCTCTGTCCATCTGGGCTGGGAGACACAGGGTAGGTGGGATGTGAGCCTGGACTTCATCCTCAGGCAGTGGGGAGCTGTGGAAATGCATATGGCAGTGAGCAATGTCGACTTGGAAAGATCTCTGTTTTCCATGGAGATGAGACCATGGAGAAGGCAGTCCTTTTTGTTTGTTTCTTGAGACAGAATTTTGCTCTGTCGCCCAGGCTAGAATACAGTGATGTGATCTCAGCTCACTGTAACCTCCGCCTCCTGGGTTCAAGCAATTCCCCTGCCTCAGCCTCCTGAGTAGCTGGGATCACAGGCATGCACCACGACGCCCAGCTAATTTTTTGTATTTTTAGTAGAGATGGGGTTTCGCCATGTTGACCAGGCTGGTCTCGAACTCCTGACCTCAGGTGATCCACCCGCCTCGGCCTCCCAAAGTGCTGGGATTACAGGCGTGAGCCACCGTGCCTGGTGAAGTCAGGCTTAAGGTTCCAGGCAGGAAATGATTTTGGCTGGACCTGGGCAGGGCCACGCAGAGGGGAGAGGAAGCAAGAGAAGTTTCAAGGAAGTCCTGATGGTCTCACCTCCATCTCTCCTCCCACATGGCTGTCCTTCCACAGATGTGCCACCTGCTGGAGTATTTCTGTGACCAAGAGCTGCAGCACCGTGTGGAGTCCTTGGCAGCCTTTGCGGAGCGCTATGTGGACAAGCTCCAGGCCAACCAGCGGAGCCGCTATGGCCTCCTCATAAAAGCCTTCAGCATGACCGCAGCGGAGACTGCAAGACGAACCCGCGAGTTCCGCTCCCCACCCCAGGAACAGGTCACCTGACCCCTGACGCTGGCCGCTTTTACTGTCTAAACCCCAACCTCAGCATCTCCTGACTCTGATCACTGAGGACGCTCAACCTCTAAACCCGTGCTTGACCCCTGACCCTAGTGATACATTTATCTCCTACTCGGAACCAACCTGACCTCTGAGTCACCTCAGACTGATGCTCTTTTCAAACCTCTGGCCCTAGTCTCCCAAATAGTCTTCATTAACTCACACTTCGACTCATGACCTTAGACACAGACTAACAATTGCATCTTCTATCTCTGATCTCAGAGTTCCTGCTTTGGGATCTCAGACCCTCATTCTAACCTTTGACCTTTCCCTAGATCAATATGCTATTGCAATTCAAAGATGGTACAGATGAGGAAGACTGTCCTCTCCCTGAAGAGATTCGACAGGATTTACTTGACTTTCATCAAGACCTGCTGGCACACTGTGGTAAGGAGTAGGGATCAGAGAGTCCTCCCCATGCCGACTTTCTCTCGAGATCTCTCCAGAAGTTTCCCTAAGATTTCCTGACCTTAACCCTCTACAGTATTGGTGCTATGTAACTATTGGTTGAACGAATGAATGAGTGAGTGAATGAATGTGTTAGTGAACAGTTAGATAACGTGTGGAAGGATATGTTTATATGGGCATTTGGGTGGATGGCTATAAGCCAGATAAATGAATGGGTATGTGAATTGATGGATAGAAGAAGTGGGTAAAAAATGGCTGGCTGGGTAGATGGATGGATGAAGAGAAGGATGGATGGATGGTTGAGAATTGGGTGGAGAGATGGCTGGCTGGGTGGAAGGACAGATGGATGGCCTCCATAGTTTCTGATGAGAAGTCTGCTGATAGTCTTATTGATATTCCCTTACACATGATGAATTATTTTTCCTTGGCTGACTTTGAAGATTTTCTCTTTGTCTTTGCCTTTCAACAATTTAGTATGACATGTCTAGGTGTAGAGCTCTTTGAATTTATCCTATTGGAAGTTTGTTGAGTTGCTTGGCTATATAATTACTTTTTATCAAAGTTGGAATATTTTTGACAATTATTTATTCAAATACTTTTCTGCCCCTTTCCTCTTCCTCTGGGACTCTCATTATGCATATATTGGTACACTTGATGGCATCCCACAGGTCTCTAAGGCCTTCTTTCATTTTGCTTTGTTTTGTTTTGTTTTGTTTTGCTTTGAGACGGTCTCACTCTGTCACCCAGCAGGAGTGCAGGGGCACAATCTTAGCTCACTGCATCCTCTGCCTCCTGGGCTCAAGCCATCCTCCTACCTCAGTCTCCCAAGTAGCTGGGAGAACAGGTGTGTGCTACCATGCCTGACTAATTTTTTAATTTTTTTATAGAGTCGGGGTTTTGCCATATTGCCCAGGCTGGTCTTGAACTCCTGGGCTCAAGCAATTTGCATGCCTGGGCCTCCCAAAGTGCTGGATTACAGGTGTGAGCCACTGTACCTGGCCCATTTTTCTTCATTCTTTTACTTTTCTGTTCTTCAGGCTAGACAATCTCTATGTCCTACCTTCAAGTTCACTGACTGTTTCTCCTATCAGCTCAAATATGCTGTTGAACCCCTTCTAGTAATTTTTTATTTCAGTTATTTTATTTTTCAATTCCAGAATTTCTATATTTTAACAGTCTGCCTTTTTATTAGTATTCACTACTGGATAAGTCACTATTATCATATTTCCTTTTAATTCTTCAGACATGGTTTCCTTTAGTTCTTTGAACATATTTGCAAAATTGATTTAAAAGATAAATGTTTCATAGAATGAATAAATGAACAAATACATGAACACACAAAGAAGTAAATGAGGCCAGGGGTGGTGGCTCATGCCTGTAATCCTGGCATTTTGGGAGGCTGAGGTGGGTGGATTGCTTGAGCTCAGGAGTTCAAAACCAGCCTGGGCAACATGGCAAGACCCCCATCTCTACAGAAAAAGATACAAAATTAACAGGGCATGGTGGCATACACCTGTAGTCCCAGCTACTCAGGAGGCTGAGGTGGGAGGATGGCTTGAGCCTGGGAGGCAGAGGTTGCAGTGAGTTGAGATCGTGCCACTGCTCTCCACTGCAACAGAGCAAGACACTGTCTAAAAAAAAAAAAAGGAAATGAGAAACTCCATGCATGCACGCACAAATGCACAAATGAATAAGTGAGTGTGTGAGCAGGTGAGTAAGCAAACCGATGAATGACATTTCCCCCCTTCTTGACCACTTCCAGGAATTCAGCTGGATGGAGAGGAGGAGGAACCAGAGGAAGAGACCACCCTGGGCAGCCGCCTCATGAGCCTGTTGGAGAAAGTGCGGCTGGTAAAAAAGAAGGAAGAGAAACCTGAGGAGGAGCGGCCAGCAGAGGAGAGCAAACCCCGTGAGGACTGGGGTCACCGGGGAGAGGACAGGGGTGGGGTGGGCAGCCCTATGCCTGGGGAGCCTCTGTGTCCCAAAGAGGGCATGGGGACGGATGCAAGGGAGGGGTAGATAGGCAGGAGTGAGAGGGGAAGAGTGGCGGGCAAACTGGAAGCAGGCGTGGTGGCTCACGCCTGTAATCCCAGCACTTTGGGAGGCTGAGGCGGGTGGATCACTTGAGGTCAGGCATTCGAGACCAGCCTGGCCAACATGGTGAAACCCCCTTCTCCACTAAAAATACAAAAATTAGCTGGGCGTGGTGGTGCATGCCTGTAATCCCAGCTACTTGGAGACTGAGGCACGAGAATTGCTTGAACGCAGGAGGTGGGGGTTGCAGTGAGCCCAGATTGCGCCATTGCACTCCAGCCTGGGTGACAGAGCGAGACTCTGTCTCAAAAAAAAAAAAAAAAAACAAAGATGCATGCTGGAGGTTTGCCTCCAGAGATGGGGGCTGTAGAACGTGTGTGTTGGACTAGGGTGACACAGCCTACCAGCTTAGTGGCAAACCTCTCACCAAGGGATGGCGGCAACCCTGAACCACTGTGGCTTCCGTGGCCTTGCGGCTTCTCTTTTCTTTCTTGATGAGATGATTACCATGCTGAGGGATTAGACAAGCAGCTATCATTAATGTTGGGCCAATGTGTTATTTTGCAAACTGTATATTAGCCACATCTAACAAGGACGGATTTCCTGACGTTGGTACAGGTTTTATCCCGCAACATTCAGGAAACTTTTATGGGGCCAACTATGGGGCAGGCACTGTTACCAGGGCTGGGAAATACAGCCAAGCGGGGAAAGTCAAAGCCCTTGCCCACCAGTTTAGATTTTGTCTTTTCTTTTTTTTTTTTTTTTGAGGCAGGGTCTCGCTGTGTTGCCCAGGCTAGAGTGCAGTGGCGTGATCTTGGCTCACTGCAACCTCCGCCTCCTGGGTTCAAGCGATTCTCCTGCTTCAGCCTCCGGAGTAGCTGGGATTACAGGTGTGCAGCACCATGCCTGGCTAATTTTTGTATTTTTAGTAGAGACGGGGTTTCACCATGTTGGCCAGGCTGGTCTCAAACTCCTGACCTCAGGTGATCCACCTGCCTCGGCCTCCCAAAGTGCAGGGATTACGGATGTGAGCCACCGCGCCCAGCCAAATCCACAGTATTTTTATAGAACAAATGGGATTGTGACATATGCCTTCAAAGGTGCATGGCGAAGTGCTTCTTGTCGGCTCTGGTATCTTGCAGTTGTACAGTTTATTATTCCTGTTGAAATTTTTAGGAAGCCCTTGTGGACTGGATATTAGGGCGAACAGAACAGAGAGATTCTTGGGGGAATAGAAAAAAGTTTGCCAGGCTGGGCACAGTGGCTCACACCTATAACCCTAGCCTTTTGGGAGGCCACAGTAGGAGGATCACTTGAGCCCGGGAGTTCGAGGCTGAAGTGAGCTGTGATCGCACCACTGCACCCTAGCCTGCGCAACAGAGCAAGACACTGTCTCTAAAAGAAAAAAAGGAAAACAATCTGCTAGAATCTGCCTGCTCCCAGCAGGTGGAGGGCGGGGGTGGTAGTAACTGGGAAAACTTCTGGAACAGGGGGCCCCTTCCATATTGTTCTGGTCCAAGGCCCTGTGTGCCGACCTGCCCTGTGTGGTGCTCCAAGCCTTGCGTTGTCTCCTTCCCAGGGTCCTTGCAGGAGCTGGTGTCCCACATGGTGGTGCGCTGGGCCCAAGAGGACTTCGTGCAGAGCCCAGAGCTGGTGCGGGCCATGTTCAGCCTCCTGCACCGGCAGTACGACGGGCTGGGTGAGCTGCTGCGTGCCCTGCCGCGGGCGTACACCATCTCACCGTCCTCCGTGGAAGACACCATGAGCCTGCTCGAGTGCCTCGGCCAGATCCGCTCCCTGCTCATCGTGCAGATGGGCCCCCAGGAGGAGAACCTCATGATCCAGAGCATCGGGTGAGACACCGCCCTGCCCCCTTACTTTGCATATCCCCTTGGGTAATGAATGCCCTCAGGATACAATAACATTCCCTTCCCCAACTTCTGGCCCATCCTCTGGGTGATCTCAGTCTCTCGGTGGCTAGCTCACCTCCTGGGTAATGTCTCCTTCCCTTACCTCTCCACCTTCAGTGGTAGCAGCTCCGCTTGCTGTGTGACTCTCAGCAGGACATTCCCCACCCCACCCCCCACCTTTTTTTTTTTTTTTTGTGAGACTGAGTCTCACTCTGTCACCCAGGCTGGAGTGCAATGGCGCAATCTCGGCTCACTGCAACCTCCGCCTCCCAGGTTCAAGCAATTCTCCTGTCTCAGCCTCCCAAGTAGCTGGGATTACAGGCACGCACCACCATGCCTGGCTAATTTTTTATATTTAGTAGAGACAGGGTTTCACCATGTTGATCAGACTAGTCTCGAACTCCTAACCTCAGGTGATCCACCCGCCTCGGCCTCCCAAAGTGCTGGGATTAGAGACGTGAGCCACCACGCCTGGCTGAGGTTTACCCTTTTTGAGCTTCAGTTTCCTCATCTGTAAAACCGGGGAGAGCCAAGCCTACTCTGAAGGGTTGTGCTGTGGCTTCAGTGAGCTCATGAGAATAATAATAATTATGGTAGCAGTATTGAGCACTCAGTGTCAAATATCTCATTCCCACAGTAAACATTTATTAAGCATCTACTTCATGCCAGGCATTTCTAGGTGTTTTTGAGACAGGGCGTCACTCTGTTGCCCAGGCTAGAGTGCAGTGGCGCAATCATAGCTCACTGCAGCCTCAACTTCCTGGGCTCAAGCTATCCTTCTGCCTCAGCCTCCTGAGTAGCTGGGACTACAGACACATACCACCATGCCCAGCTAATTTGTAAACTTTTTTGTAGAGGCAGGGTCTTGCTATGTTGCCCAGGCTGGTCTTGGACTCAAGTGATCCTCCTGCCTCGGCCTCCCAAAGGGCTGGAATTACAAGGCGTAAGCCACCATGCTGGGACAACATTTGACAAAGGGCAACATGGCAAAGATCTCTGCCCTAGAGGAGCCTGCCTTGGGTGCATGCCTCAGTCTCCTTATGAGGGAAACAGGGACCCTTCCTCCCACAGTGGCTGTAGGAATTTTTATTTTTTTATTTTTTGAGATGGAGTCTTGCTCTGTTGCCAAGCCTGGAGTGCGCAATGTCTGCTCACTGCAACCTCCGCCTACCGGGTTCAAGCGATTCTCCCACCTCAGCCTCCTGCGTAGCTGGGATTATGGGTATGCGCCACCACGCCTGCTAATTTTTGTATTTTTAGTAGAAATGGGGTTTCACCATGTTGGCCAGGATGATCTCGAACTCCTGACCTCAAGTGATCCTCCAGCTTCGGCCTCCCAAAGTGCTGGGATTACACGCGTGAGCCACTGCGCCTGGCCGGCTGTAGGAATTGAGTGAGTTCAGATCTGTAAAGGGGGTGGTGCTAGGCACAGAGTGAGAGGGTCAAGAATGCCAACTGCTGTCAGAGTGGTGGCTATGGCCCTCTCCGGACTTGGGTCCTTGGTGACCCCGCACACTCTGCCCATGCACAGGAACATCATGAACAACAAAGTCTTCTACCAACACCCGAACCTGATGAGGGCGCTGGGCATGCACGAGACGGTCATGGAGGTCATGGTCAACGTCCTCGGGGGTGGCGAGTCCAAGGTGAGGGCCCAGGCCTGCCCTGGGGAGCTCAGGGGAGGCAGCCACAGAGGGCAGGCCCTGACCACCAGCCCACCCTGCCTGTCCCAGGAGATCCGCTTCCCCAAGATGGTGACAAGCTGCTGCCGCTTTCTCTGCTATTTCTGCCGCATCAGCCGGCAGAACCAGCGCTCCATGTTTGACCACCTGAGCTACCTGCTGGAGAACAGTGGCATCGGCCTGGGTGAGAACCCCCGAGCCCAGGGGCTGTCCCCCAGAACCCACTCCTGGCACCCCGTCCAGGCCTGCCCAACTTTCCACCAGCTCACTGTCATTCAACAAACACTCCCTCTCAACTGTGGCTCTGACCCTGTAATGAGTAATGCTGGGGACACAATAGTGACCCCAATAGTGATAGCCCAGAGTGGTCAGAGCTTGGATGAGGGAAGTACAGACCAGAGGAGGCACCTGATCCAGGCTGGAAAAAGGGTGGTCAGGGAGGGCTTCCCAGAGGAGGTGAGACAAGCAGGAGTGAGATGTTCTCCCCACCTCTCGCCCCTGCAGGCATGCAGGGCTCCACGCCCCTGGACGTGGCTGCAGCCTCCGTCATTGACAACAATGAGCTGGCCTTGGCATTGCAGGAGCAGGACCTGGAAAAGGTGTGGAGGGCAGGGCTGGGCCCCAGGCCTAAGAGAGGAAATCGGGCCGCTACCCGGCTGCTTGGGACACCTGCTGATTCCGAACTCATTCTGGGGGGCGATTCTGGATGGTCCAGTGCGCAACCAGAAGGAGACTAATTTGCAGGGAGAGAACCGCACCCAGTTGCTCATTCATGGGATGCTTCCTGGCTGTGGGCAGGTCCACACTCCATGCTTCCTGCCTGGGGGCAGGTCTGCAGTCTACGCTTCCGGGCTGGGGGCGGATCTGCACGCTAGCTTCCCGGCTGGGGGTGGATCCGCAGTCTACACTTCCGGGCTGGGGGCGGATCCACATGCTTCTCTTCCGGGTTGGGGGCAGATCCACAGTCTAGGCTTCCAGCTAGGTGGCCTTGGCACATTTCTTGGCTCTCTGAGCTTCCACTTCTGTGTACAGTGGTGAAATGCGTGGGCTCCAGAGTTCAGCAACTTTGCTTCTGCTCCCCTGGCTCCCTGGCTATGTGGCCTTGGATAAGTGACTTAGACTCTCCAGACTCCTGTTGCCTCATCTGTACAATGAATGTAGTCATAGAAACGACTTCATGGAATCATTCTGAGGATTAAATGAGTTAATCCAGAAAAGTGTTTGTAAAGGGGCCGTTAGTAACGTTAGCTGCTGTTATATTATCATTCAACAAATATGTAGTGTTCACTTACCATATGCCAAGCAGTAGCAATATGACAGTCAAAAATCCCTGTCCAGCCAGGCAAAGTGGCTTACGTCTGCAGTCCCAGCACTTTGGGAGGCCGAGGCAGGAGGATCACTTAAGCTCAGGAGTTTAAGACCAGCCTGGACAATATAGGGAGACCTTGTCTCTACAAAAAATACAAAAATTAGGTGGGTGTAGTGGCACGTAACTGTAGTCCCAGCTACTCAGGAGGCTAAGGTGGGAGGATTTGATAGCACCTGCGAGGCTGAGGCTGCAGTGAGCTATGATCGTACCACTGCACTTCACCTGAGGGACAGAGCGAGACCCCTTAAAAAAAAAAAAGGGGCCAGAGAAAACCTCATTGAGAAAGTGACATTTGTGTAAAGCTCTGAAGGAAGGTGACAGGTCAGGTGGCCATCATGGGGAAGAGCATTCTAGGCAGTGGGAACAGCCAGTGCAAAGGCCCTGAGGCAGGAGCAAACCTCATAAGTTGGAGAAACAGCAGAGAGACAGCTGTGGCTGGAGCAGAGGCAGTGAGGGTGAGGGCAGGAGGTGACAGATGGGTCATATGGCATCTTATCGGTCACAACAAGGGCTCTGGCTTTTACCCTGAATGAGAGGAGGCCAGGATTCTGGGCAGAGGAGGGACGTGACCTGACTCGGGTGTTCATAGGGTCCCTCTGGCTGTGTGTGGGGAACAGATCGAGGAGAAGGCAGAAGGACAGGAGCACAGGGAAGAGGCTCGTGTCGTGGTCCAGGTGGGAGATGAGGGTGGACAGAACCGCTACAGGAAAGGGGTCTGGATCCAGGCCCAAAGAGAAGATTCTTGGATCTCATGCAAGAAAGAATTCAGGGCGACTCCACAGAGTAAAGTGAAAGCAAGTTTATTAGGAAAGTAAAGGAATAAAAGAATAGCTCATCCATAGAGCAGCCCCAAGGGCTGCTGGTTGCTCATTTTTATGTTATTTCTTGATGATATGCTAAACAAGGGGTGGATTATTCATGCCTCCGCTTTCTAGACCATGTAGGGTAACTTCCTGACGTTGCCATGACATTTGTAAACTGTCATGGCGCTGGTGGGTGTGCAGCAGTGAGGACGACCAGAGGTCACTCTCGTTGCCATCTTGGTTTTGGTGGGTTTTGGCCAGCTTCTTTACTGCAACCTGTTTTATCAGCAAGGACTTTATGACCTGTATCTTGTGCCAACCTTCTATCTCATTCTGTGACTTAGAATGCCTTAACCATCTGGGAATGCAGCCCAGTAGGTCTCAAGCTCTTGTTCAAGACGGAGTTGCTCTAGTTTACGGGCCTCTGATAGGACCAGAGCTAATTGGCCAAGGGATCAGAGCTGAACCGGACTGAGGAGCCACAGGGAAGTGCAGGGTGGGGCGGAGGGCTGAGCCCCAGGAGGAAGGTGACATGGGTCTGGTCTCTGACTGAGCCCCTTCTGCCCCCAGGTTGTGTCCTACCTGGCAGGCTGTGGCCTCCAGAGCTGCCCCATGCTTGTGGCCAAAGGGTACCCAGACATTGGCTGGAACCCCTGTGGTGGAGAGCGCTACCTGGACTTCCTGCGCTTCGCTGTCTTCGTCAACGGTGAGGAGGGGGTGGCAGTGGCTGAGCGGGAAGTATGGAGTCACTGGTCACACACCTCCCTCGAGATGACTGCTCGCACCCTGAGCCACAGTTGGGGTCCAGGCAGGAATCCCTTCCAGCGGGCCTGGGGCTGGCAGGGGCCTGTGTTACCCCTGGAGGTGTTGGGTCCTGTGGCTGGCAGCGTTGGATCCTGGGGCTGGCGGGAGCCTGGTGTTACCCCCAGAGGTGTTGGGTCCTGGGGCTGGCAGGGGCCTGGCGTTACCTCTGGAGGTGTTGGGTCCTGGGGCTGCATGGGGAGGTCTCTGATGGTGGCTCATGAGACCCGCTTTCCCCACGTGGGTGGCCAGGCGAGAGCGTGGAGGAGAATGCCAATGTGGTGGTGCGGCTGCTCATCCGGAAGCCTGAGTGCTTCGGACCCGCCCTGCGGGGTGAGGGTGGCTCAGGGCTGCTGGCTGCCATCGAAGAGGCCATCCGCATCTCCGAGGACCCTGCGAGGGATGGCCCAGGCATCCGCAGGGACCGGCGGCGCGAGCAGTGAGTCTCCCGGCCCCCTCCTCAATAGGGCAACGCGCCCTCCCTGGCCCCTGGCTGCCTCCCCCACCCCGGCCCCTGGCTGCCTCCCCAACCCACCCACCTTCCCTGCAGCTTCGGTGAAGAACCGCCTGAAGAAAACCGGGTGCACCTGGGACACGCCATCATGTCCTTCTATGCCGCCTTGATCGACCTGCTCGGACGCTGTGCGCCAGAGATGCATGTGAGACCCTGAGCCAGGGCAGGATGGGAAGGGAGGGCAGGCATAGCCGCCTTGAACGCCCCATGCAGGCACTTGGTGACGCGGAGTGAGCTCGCATACGTGGGTAGTCCTGGACTAGCAATGTTGGGGACACAACAGTGACGAAGACAGCCCCAGGGCCTGGTCTCACAGAGCTCCCAGTCCAGTGGGGGAGACAGACAGTGACACCCAGAGTGGTCAGAGCTGGGATGGAGGAGCACAGGAAGAGGGGTCGGGGCTGGGATGGCGGGGCACATGGAGAGGACTCAGGATGGGGATGGGGGACACAGAGGGGTCAGGATGGGGATGGGGTCACAGGGGTAGGGGTCAGGGCCAGGATGAGGGGTCGCAGGGAGAGGGGTCAGGATGAGGTTGGGGAGAACAAGGAGAAAGGTTGGGACTGGAGTGGGGGGCACAGGCAGAGGAACGAGGGCTGGAAACTCTAGACAGCCTCCTGAGAAAGAGGCCTGCTCTACCCTACTGTGTGGTAAGGGAGGGAGCAGAGCAGTCACTGAGTGGGGCACCAGCGCCTGATGAGTGCCCCTCTCCCTCCCTCCATTCCCCAGCTAATCCAAGCCGGCAAGGGTGAGGCCCTGCGGATCCGCGCCATCCTCCGCTCCCTTGTGCCCTTGGAGGACCTCGTGGGCATCATCAGCCTCCCACTGCAGATTCCCACCCTGGGCAAAGGTGCGGAGGGGATGGAACTTGGCAAAGGAGTGATGCTGGGGAGGGAGCCGCAGGGTCCGCAGAGCATCCCTGAACCTGCCCTCCTTGCCTGCAGACGGGGCTCTGGTGCAGCCAAAGATGTCCGCATCCTTCGTGCCGGACCACAAGGCATCCATGGTGCTCTTCCTGGACCGTGTGTATGGCATCGAGAACCAGGACTTCTTGCTGCACGTGCTGGACGTGGGGTTCCTGCCCGACATGAGGGCAGCCGCCTCGCTGGACACGGTGAGCAGCCCCGCCCAGCCTGGCCACCCTCCCCACCTCCACAGAGGGACAGGAGATGGGTCACGGTAGAGCAGCAGCAGCTGCTTTTGTTTTTCTTGGGATTGTGGACATATCATAATCCCCAATACCATCATCAAGATAGAAAATGAAAACCAAGAAACATTGAATTCTGATGAAGGGTGAGTAGGAATTTCCACGACCTCTAGTTATAAGAAATCATCATTTGAGGCCAGGCGCGGTGACTCGCGCCTGTAATGCCAGCACTCTGGGGGGCCGAGGCGAGCGGATCACAAGGTCAGGAGTTCGAGACCAGCCTGACCAACATGGTGAAACCACGTCTCTACTAAAAATACAAAAATTAGCCAGGTGTGCTGGCGCACACTTGTAATCCCAGCTACTCAGGAGGCTGAGGCAGGAGAATCACTTGAACCGGGGAGGCAGAGGTTGCAGTGAGCCGAGATCATGCCACTGCACTCCAGCCTGGCAACGGAGCGAGACTCCATCTCAAAAAAAAAGAATTTTATTCGCAGTGTTGGTTTGGCACCGTGGACACACAGAACTCTGTGCAGGAACAGCAATAACAGAAGGGTGATAGGGCAAGGAAGATGAGCACTGAGAAGTGACCACCGATTTAGCAAAGTCAAGGTCACTGGAAACGGGGATGAGCAGTTTCAGCGGCGGACAGAAGCCTTCCGAGAAAGGGTTTAAGAGAGCCTGGGGCTGCGCATGGTGGCTCACCCCTGTAATAACTTTGGGAGGCCGAGGTGGGCGGGTCACTTGAAGCCAGGATTTCGAGACCAGCCTGGGCAACATGGAGAGATCCTGTCTCTACAAAAAAAATTAAATATGAGCTGGGCATGGTGGTGCACACCTGTAGTCCCCTTTACTAGAGAGGCTGAGGTGGGAGAATCACTTGAGGGACAGACATTGAGGCTGCAGTGAACCGTGATTACACCGCTGCATTCCAGCCTGGGCGACAGAGCGAGACCTTATCTCAAAAAAAAGAAAAATAAATTAGCCAGGCATGGAGGTGCGTCCCTGGAGTCCTACCTACTAGGGAGGCTGAGGCAGGAGGATCACTTGAGCCCAGGAATTCGAGGCTGCAGGGAGCTATGATTGCACCACTGCACTCCAGCCTGGGCGACAGAGACCCCTGTCTCTAACAGATGAAAAAGAATGTATTACAGGAAGAAAAGTGAGGGTTAGAGAGGAGATAAGCGTGCAGACCATCGATATTTACAGAAGAGCCAAATCTGTAATGGGGTTCATTAATTTCATCGACCAGTTGTGTGTGTTTGAAATTTTGCATAATCCAAAGTAGTAAGTGGTGGGGTGGGGGCTGTGGGCGTAGGGGTGTGGGCAAAGGGTGGGAGGAGGGTGGTAGAAAGTGGGAAGAGCAGGTTTTGGGGGAGTGATCAGAAGCTTGGATCCTTTGGCCAGAGTCGCTCAGGACAGGTGCCAGAGCAGCCCCAGGGGTGTGCAGCGGGCCTGATGTCCTCACCCTGCGCCCTAGGCCACTTTCAGCACCACCGAGATGGCGCTGGCGCTGAACCGCTACCTGTGCCTGGCCGTGCTGCCGCTCATCACCAAGTGTGCGCCGCTCTTCGCGGGCACAGAACACCGCGCCATCATGGTGGACTCTATGCTGCATACTGTGTACCGCCTGTCTCGGGGTCGTTCGCTGACCAAGGCGCAACGCGACGTCATCGAGGACTGCCTCATGGCGCTTTGCAGGTGGGGCGGGGCGGGCCTCAGGGCGGGGCGGGAGTAGACGCGGGGGTGGAGCCGCAGAGCGGGTCTGGACGGGGTGGAGGGGAAGTCCCACCATCCTGTGCACGCTCCCGCAGGTATATTCGCCCGTCGATGCTGCAGCACCTGCTGCGGCGCCTGGTGTTCGACGTGCCCATCCTCAACGAGTTCGCCAAGATGCCACTCAAGGTGAGGGCAAGCGCTCTTTAGCATCTCGTTTCCAGGCCGCACCCACTGGTTTGCTCTTCCCTCCAACTGCGGGGCTCATTTGTATCGGCACTGCCCAGCCCAATTAACCTGCACTAGTTAGGGCGGCATCCCCATAGAAATCTCTTAGCATCCTTATTTGCACACTAGGATTCCCAGAACATTCACTTTGCTTCATTGATGCCTCTAACATTCCCTAATTAGCATTTAATTTGCTTAACAGTGAGCCAGCCCCCACTTCAATTAGCATATATTTGCATGGAGCACACCACTTTCCCTAATTAGCATGTTTATTTGCATGCCTGGACCACCAGACTTCCACTATTCAAATGAGTGCATTTATTTGAATAAACATTACCACAGCTATTCTGAATATTTGCACACTGTCTTTCTTATTTTTTTAATTTGCATGCTAATTTGCATAAAGAGATACCCCAACTCAGATATCTTGACTATTTTGCATAATACATCAAAATCAGCTCCTATTTCAAATTTGCATTTTAGCCAGGGGCGGTGGCTCACGCCTGTAATCCCGGCACTTTGGGAGGCCGAGGTGGGCAGATCACTTGAGGTCAGGAGTTCGAGACCAGCCTGGCCAACATGGCGAAACCCCATCTCTACTAAAAATACAAAAATGAGCAAGGCATAGTGGAGCACGCCTGTAACCCCAGCTACTCTGGAGGCTGAGGCTGGAGAATTGCTTGAACCTGGGAGGCAGAGGTTGCAGTGAGCCGAGATCGTGCCACTGCACTCCAGCCTGGTCGACAGAGTGAGACTCCACCTCAAAAAAAAAAAAAAAAAAATTTGCATTTTGGATAGTGGAGACCCTCTTCCCAATTACCATATATTTGCATGGGGTGCAGCCTTTGTTTCTACTTGGTATGTTAATTTGCATAAGCACAGATTGCTGCATCCATATGCCCATTTACTCACTACATACCCATGGATTAATATTAGCACGCTTATTTGTGTAAAGCAATACCAGACACAACCAGCTCTAGTTTAACGCCCATTTTAACTCTAAATTAAGAATGCTAAATTTGCATACTAAGCTGTCTAGGACCACTCTTCAATAAACATACCATTTCTTCCCTTATTAGCATATCATTTGCATAACCCACACCTCCTTTATAATTTAAAAGCACTGGCATGCCTGTGTCTCTCTGCGCCTTCATCTGCCTGCCATTCGCTGGTGCCCCCCTCATTTGTGTGTCCCCCTCTTGTTCCCACCCAGCTCCTCACCAACCACTATGAGCGCTGTTGGAAGTACTACTGCCTACCCACAGGCTGGGCCAACTTCGGGATCACCTCGGAGGAGGAGCTGCACCTCACGCGGAAACTCTTCTGGGGCATCTTTGACTCTCTGGCCCATAAGGTCCGGGCAGCAGGGAGCCCCAAAATGGCCTATGTGGAGGGTTTGGGGCCCAAAATTGGGGGTCCAGAGTGAAATCCCCCAATTTTGAGGGGTTCAAGGAGGAGAAGCTTCTGCATGTTTGGATCTAGGAGGATCTATGGGTTGAGGCTTCAATTTGGAGGTTATGAAAGAGGGGGTGGACCTCTAGTTTGGGAGCTTGGAGAGGGCAATATGGGGATGATCTGAGCGTACAGTTGGGACTGAGATTTGGGTTTCAAGGAGAGGAACCATAATTCAGGTTTGGGGGTTCAGGGAGGAGGGCTGATGATTGCAATGTGTGAATTTGAGGTCCTGGGGGTCAGTAAGGCTTATAGTGACCTCCTACCCCTGCTCCACCTGGCTTTCCCAGAAATACGACCCGGAGCTTTACCGCATGGCCATGCCTTGTCTGTGCGCCATCGCCGGGGCTCTGCCCCCCGACTATGTGGATGCCTCATACTCATCTAAGGCAGAGAAAAAGGCCACAGTGGATGCTGAAGGCAACTTTGATCCCCGGCCTGTGGAGACCCTCAAGTGAGGCCTGGGGGCTGGGAGACAGGAAGATTTCAGGGGTGGAGGGAACCCCAGCTCCAACATCTGCTAACCCTGTGCCCCCAACAGTGTGATCATCCCGGAGAAGCTGGACTCCTTCATTAACAAGTTTGCGGAGTACACACACGAGAAGTGGGCCTTCGACAAGGTTGGCCTCAGGGTCCTCCTATCCAAGAAACCCTCAAGACCCCAGCTTTCCCCCCAACCCGGTTCTTCCCTGAGGCCCCAGATCTCCCTGAGACCCCCCAGCCTTCCCTAAGACCCTTAACTTGTTCTGGGACCCCCTAGGATTCTCTGTCCTCAGCTCCTCCAGGGTCCCCCCCGTGTGTCCCCAACTGCTGCCTCCCCCTCACCCTGCCTCCCCTCCATCTCTAGATCCAGAACAACTGGTCCTATGGAGAGAACATAGACGAGGAGCTGAAGACCCACCCCATGCTCAGGCCCTACAAGACCTTTTCAGAGAAGGTGACCAGGCCTTGGGGCCCAGCATTGGGGGTCAAAATGAAACCCCCAAATTTGAGGATTCGGGGAGGAGTGAGGCAGGTTCACATGTTTGCATCTAGGTGGATCTGTGGGTTAGGTCTCCCCATTCATGGACTTTGCCTTCTCTCAAACTTGGTAGAGTGGGTAGAGACTCTGAGAGAGTGGGTTTGATTCCTTGGCTGTAGTAAGACTTCTCGGAGACTCGAGTGTCTAATGGGATAAGGAGATTGGGCTTGGGACGCTCTATTACAGAGCAGGTAAGAGACTTGAGTTGGAATCCAGACTGGACCATTGCCTAGCCACATGGTCAGGGTTTTCTCCTGTGGGGTCCTTCCTCTACCCCTCTCTCATCCCATTCCACCAACTCCCCACCCTCCTGTCCACCCCAGGACAAAGAGATTTACCGCTGGCCCATCAAGGAGTCCCTGAAGGCCATGATTGCCTGGGAATGGACGATAGAGAAGGCCAGGGAGGGTGAGGAGGAGAAGACGGAAAAGAAAAAAACGCGGAAGATATCACAAAGTGCCCAGGTGAAGGCGGGGCCTGGGTGGAGGGCAGAGGCATTGGGTGGGGGGAGGGTCTAGAACAAGGGGCATGGCCAGACAGGGAAGGAATGGAGGGGAGAGGGGCCCAGGGAGGTAGGTGGGGCAAGAAGGGTGCAGAAACCTGAGATCTGGGAAAGGAGAGGGCAGGGGTCTGAAGAACTGCAAAGGGCAGAGGAGAGAAGGATGGGGTGGTTTAGAGATAGGGCCTTAAGGACAGGACACGGGGTCTTGAGCCAGGGGAGGGTGGAGGGGGTAGAATGGACTAGTGGGGCCTGGGAAGGGGCTGGCCTAGGCTTCCTGCTAGCCCATCAGCCCACCTCCCATCTTCCCCTTGTCCTCTCAGACCTACGATCCTCGAGAAGGCTACAACCCTCAGCCCCCCGATCTTAGCGCTGTTACCCTGTCCCGGGAGCTGCAGGTGAGAGCCCTGATCCTTTTGGGGGGGCATGGGGTATCTTTGGGGGGGCTGGCATCCTCTGAATCTAGCCCTTGACTCTGCATCCACTCCCAGGCCATGGCAGAACAACTGGCAGAAAATTACCACAACACGTGGGGACGGAAGAAGAAGCAGGAGCTGGAAGCCAAAGGTGAGGGCGCCCATGCCGCCCCCACGCGACCCCCGTGGATTCACTGTGTGGTTTTGCTGATTGCCTTCATGCCCCTGAAACTCGGTTTTTCCATCTGTAGATGGGAATAAACAGCGTTTACCACCGTGGGGTAATGAGATGAGCACCAGCAAGCAATGTTTCCGTTATTCGTATCTTCATCTTTATTACCATAATTACGCATGCCGGGCACTGCAGGAACCACTTCAGTGAGAGTGGCCCCGGTCTTCCCCAGATCCCTGATTTCTGGTCTTTGCCTCCCCAGGCGGTGGGACCCACCCCCTGCTGGTCCCCTACGACACGCTCACGGCCAAGGAGAAGGCACGAGATCGAGAGAAGGCCCAGGAGCTGCTGAAATTCCTGCAGATGAATGGCTACGCGGTTACAAGGCACGCGGGTTGGGGCACCCTTGGAAAAGCAGCAGGCGGAACCCACCCGGCAAAGGCTGGGAGGGGCGGGGCCGGAGAGGGGTGGAACCGACAGGAGCAGGGCCTGGGGAGCAAAGATGGAACCAGAGGGGAGGAGCTAAGGGAGTGGGGCCTGGACACAGAGGCGGGGCCAGATGGGGAGGAGTTCGAAATGGGCGGGGCTTAAGAAGCACAGGCGGGACCGGAGAGGAGGAAGGGAAGGGCGGGGCCCAGGGTGCAGAGGCGGGGCCAGAGAGTGGAGGAGACTGAGAGGGGCGGGGACCGGTGATTGGAGGAGGGACCAAAGAGGAGAGAAGGCTGAAAAGGGTGGGGCCCAGGGAACAGAGGTAGGGCCAAAGAGGAAGAGGCTGAGAGGGGCGGGGGCTGGAGAGCACAGGCGGGGCCGGGGCGGGGGCAGGTACAGAGGGGCGGGGACTGGTGAGTGGAGGCGGGACCAAAGAGGAGAGAAGGGCTGAGATGGGCAGGGCCCGGGGAACAGAGGTGGGGCCAAAGGGGAGGAAGCTGAGAGGGGCGGGACCTGGGGAACAGAAGCGCGGCCAGAGAGGGGAGAAGGTTGAGTGGGGTGGGGCATGGGGGACTCAGAGTGGAGCTCCAACCTGGGATGAAGCCAAAGCTGACAGAGACGGGGCCAGCAGGAGCAGAGGCGGACCTGAGAAGGATGGGAAACTGTAGGGCCAGCGTCTGGGCTGATCCTTCTCTCCACATCTCCATGCAGAGGCCTTAAGGACATGGAACTGGACTCGTCTTCCATTGAAAAGCGGTTTGCCTTTGGCTTCCTGCAGCAGCTGCTGCGCTGGATGGACATTTCTCAGGAGTTCATTGCCCACCTGGGTACGGAGAAATCCCCCCGTTTATGCCCGCCCCACCTGCAGACACCAGTTATGCAGACCAGACTTACCTAGGACACCTGTTCACGCACTCAATCCGTCCTCCCCTTATTTGATGTTTATTGAGCTTCTACTATGTGCCAGACACTGTTCTAGATGCTGGGGTGCAGCACTGAAGAAGACAAATGACCCCTGCTCCCCTGCAACTACTCCTGTGTTGGATTCAGGCAATTAGTATCATAAATAACTAAATCGTTTAGTGTTAGAAGGTGATCAGTGTTATGGGAAGAAGAAAACAATAGAGCCAGGTAGAGGGGATTGGGAGTGTGGAGCCAGTTGTAATTTTATTTCATTTCATTTTATTTTTATTTTTTATTTAATTTATTTATTTTTGAGACGGAGGTTTGCTCTTGTTGCCCAGGCTGGAGTGCAGTGGCACGGTTTCGGCTCACTGCAACCTCTGCTTTCCGGTTTCAAGCGATTCTCCTGCCTCGGCCTCCTGAGTAGCAGGGACCACAGGCACAGGCGCCACCACACCCAGCTAATTTTTTGTATTTTTTAGTAGAGACGGGGTTTCACCATGTTGGCCAGGATGGTCTCGATCTCTTGCCCTCGTGATCTGCCCGCCTCAGCCTCCCAAAGTGCTGGGATTAAAGGTGTGAGCCACCGTGCCCGGCTTGCCAGTTGTAATTTTAAATAGAGTGTTCCAGAAAGACTTTGATGAGAATGTGATATCTGGGGCAAGCCATGAAGGAGGTAAGAGAGGAGCTGTGTGGACCACTGGGGGACATCTGTTCCTTGAAGGCAAAGGAACAGCGAGTGCAAAGGCCCTGAGAGGTCCCTGGTGTGAGTGTCAGGATGCCCTGTAGCTGAAGCAGAGTCATCGAGGGGGACAGTGAGATAAACGAGGTCACAGAGGTGACTGGGGCAGATCATGCAGGGCTTTGCAAGCTGTGATGAGGACTTTGACCTTTACCTGCAGTGAGATGGAGTTGGGGGTTGGGGGCTGAGCCGAGGAGGGACGTGATCCATGATTGTGGTGTTCACAGGGTCCCTGTGGCTTGACTGGGATGGGGACAGGAGCCGAAAAGGGTGAGAACTGGGCAGATTTCTGGATCTATTTTGAAGGCTGAGGCTATTGGGGTGCCCCTAATGCCTCTTATAGGCCACTAAGAATTACAGCTAGGCCCTACAATCGCCTCCGGTTTCCGCTAGAGAACCCCCAGCATTCCCCTTGAGAGCTACCCTCAGGAGCCCCCAGATTCCCTCCAGGTGAGTGGCAGAGCAGGATTCGCTGTCACATCTCACCTCAAAGCCTGCCTGCTGAGCTTCAGTGCTGCACATCCTCTTGACAATTCCCTTCCCTCTCTAGACCTCAGTTTCCTCACCTGTGATATGGGCATATGTTCACCGTAACTAGCCATGGTTCTGTCACTGGGTGACCTGGGGTTAGTTACTTCACTTGAGTTTCCTCATCTGAAAAATGGGGGCTGGGAACCAACTGCACAGACCTCCAAGTTGTAAGGGGACTGTGTGAGGATGACATGTCTCACAGTGCCAAGGACATAGCAAGTGTTTAATAATTGGAGCCAGTATTATTATTATTATTATTATTATTATTATTATTTTGAGACGGAGTCTTGCTCTGTCACCCAGGCTGGAGTGTAGTGGCACGATCTTGGCTCACTGCAAGCTCCGCCTCCCAGGTTCACACCATTCTTCTGCCTCAGCCTCCCGAGTAGCTGGGACTACAGGCACCCGCCACCACGCCCAGCTAATTTTTTGTGTTTGTATTTTTAGTAGAGATGGGGTTTCACCATGTTGGCCAGGATGGTCTCGATCTCCTGACCTTGTGATCCACCTGCCTCAGCCTCCCAAAGTGCTGGGATTACAGGTGTGAGCCACCGCGCCTGGCCCAGTATTATTACTTTAATAGTATCAGTTATGACTATCACCATTATTATTGTTTGAAATTTATTTCCATTTTAAAATTAACTCTAATTTTTTATATTGACTTCTTGTTTCATTTGGTTCATTCATTCATTTATTGCAGATTAACTCAGTGCCATGTGTATTCAAGTTCAGAATGAAAAACACTTATGGTGGGTGAGGAAGGGCATGTTCCATGACCTTAACCCATTCTAGTTTGTTTTCCCCATTGTCAGCTTCAGAAAGGGTTTACTGTCAGCTTCAGAAAGGGCTTGATAAAGGAGTTGTCAGCTTCAAGAAGGGCTTGATCAAGAAGTTGGGGGAAAGAACTTTGGGAGGTTGAGGCAGGTGGATCACCTGAGGTCAGAAGTTTGAGACCAGCCTGGACAACATGGTGAAACCTTGGCTGTACTAAAAATACAAAAATTAGCTGGGTGTGTGGGAGCGTGTCTATAATCCCAGCTACTTGGAAGGCTGAGTCAGGAGAATCACTTGAACTCAGGAGGCAGAGAGTGCAGTGAGCCGAGATCGTGCCATTGCACTCCAGTCTGGGCGACAAGAAAAAAAAAAAGGAGTTGGGGGAATCAGATGAAAGGTAGGAGAAAGGTTTATCTCAAAGCCAACACAAATGACTTCATACCAATACTTTATCCCCCATCATTTCCCAACTCTGCTCCCAGCATCCTTCCCATCAGACCACCCTGGGTTCCCCAGCCTTGAACCCACTGTGAACCCTATTTGCCCTCCCTACAGAGGCTGTGGTCAGCAGTGGGCGAGTGGAAAAGTCCCCACATGAACAGGAGATTAAATTCTTTGCCAAGGTGAGAGGTGGGCTTAGAAGCTGGAGGGGACCGGGGACTCATAGGCTCTCCCCACCCCTCACTGGACGCTTTATCTCCCTCCCCCGCCATCTCCAGATCCTGCTCCCTTTGATCAACCAGTACTTCACCAACCACTGCCTCTATTTCTTGTCCACTCCGGCTAAAGTGCTGGGCAGTGGCGGCCACGCCTCCAACAAGGAGAAGGAAATGATCACCAGGTGGGCTGCCTGTGACCCTAGACCCAGCCCCCTGACCTCACAGGACTGTAATCGTTTGCCCATGGAGGCTCTGTCCTGGGTGCTGGGTGTTGGGTACTGACCGTCTCCTGCAAAGGCGATTGAAGGGTAACCAGCCATCCTAGTGTACCCGGGACTGAAGGGTTTCCCAGGATGTGGGACTCTCAGGCAACTTGGGACAAATCGATCACCCTGTCCAGGAAGGCCAACTCAAGGCCGGGCGTGGTGGCTCACGCCTGTAATTCCAACACTTTGGGAAGCTGAGGTGGGAAGATCACTTGAAGCCAGGGGTTTGAGGCCAGCCTGGGCAACATACTGAGACCCCATTTCTACAAAAAATACAAAAATTAGCCGGGCTTGGTGGCGCATGCCTGTAGTCCCAGCTACTAAGGAGGCTGAAGCGGGAGGATCGCTTGAACCCAGGAGCTGGAGGCCACAGGGAGCTGGGATCGCGCCACTGCACTCCAGCCTGGGTGACAGCAAGACCCTGTCTCAAAAAAAATAAAGAATAATAAGAAAGGCCGACTCGCCCCTCACCTCCCCAGCATCCCAGTTACTGCCTGTGACTTTCCAGCTTGCCCATCTGTCTGTCCCTTCCCATCCCTCCTGTCTCCATCATTCAGCCCCATCCTGGTTCCTCTCCTTGTCTTCTCTGTCCCTGTCTCCTCTAATTGGGTCACGCTGTCCTCGTCTCCTTGGCCTCCTCACTCGCTGTTTCTCCTGCCTTCTGTCCCTTTCTCTTTCTTCAGCCTCTTCTGCAAACTTGCTGCCCTTGTCCGCCACCGAGTCTCTCTCTTTGGTAAGTGGCTCTGCACCTTCGTCTTCCTCCCTAATCTCTCTCTTCCCCACCCTGAGGAAATAGCTCCCAGCTTCTGCCTTAATTTGAACAACCTTTGTTGTGTTCTTCCTCTGGACTCAGAGACATGGACGAGGTATCTTGGGGGCAGGGCAGTGACTGAGACGCCCTGGGCCTGCCCTCATGGAGCTCCCAGGCCAGTGGGAGAGACAGACCCATCTCCAGACAAGGACAGCCCAGTGGGGTCAGGGCTGGGCAGGAGGAAGGCCAGGAGAGTGGTCAGGCTGGGAAGGAGGGAAGTTTGGAGGTGCTGTAGGAGTCCGGGGGGGTGGGGGTGCAGTAGCATTCCAACTTAGCCTGCAGGTAGCCTCAGGAAGAGAGGGGTTGGGGTGGATGTAGAGGGAGGCACTGTCCTCTGTCCTCTTAGCCATGGCATCCCCCCGGCCCATCTTCCTCTCCCAGGGACGGACGCCCCGGCTGTGGTCAACTGTCTTCACATCCTGGCCCGCTCCCTGGATGCCAGGTAAGGCCATGGGCAGTGGCGCCCACTCCCACCATCTTCGGGCCCCCACCCCAACCCCTGGTCTCCTAGACTCTCCGATTCCAGAGCTGGTGTTGCCCCACTGCCCTTCTAGGACAGTGATGAAGTCAGGCCCTGAGATCGTGAAGGCTGGCCTCCGCTCCTTCTTCGAGAGTGCCTCGGAGGACATCGAGAAGATGGTGGAGAACCTGCGGCTGGGCAAGGTGTCGCAGGCGCGCACCCAGGTGAAAGGCGTGGGCCAGAACCTCACCTACACCACCGTGGCGCTGCTGCCGGTCCTCACCACCCTCTTCCAGCACATCGCCCAGCACCAGTTCGGAGACGACGTCATCCGTAAGGGCGCCTGACCCAAGGGCAGGTTGCGGGGAGTCAGTGTGGCCAACACCACCCATCCGGGTGCCTGTGAGAGTCCCTGAGTGTTTGAGTGTGTGGATTTCTTGCTGTAAGCAAAGCATGCAGTCAGTACCTTGGCAGGTGGCAAATGAGTTAATGAGGACGTGAACTCAGCAGCTCTAACAAAAGACCCTAAGTGGACTGGCACAGCGACTCACGCCTGTAATCCCAGCACATTGGGAGGCTGAGACAGGAGGACCGCTTGAGCTCAGGAGTTCAAGACCAGCCTGGGCAACATAGCGAGACCCTGTCTCTACTAAAAAAAAAAAAAAAAAAAAATTAAAGATTAGCCAGGCATGGAGGCACATGCCTGTAATCCCAGCTACTGGGGAGGCTGATGAGGGAGAATCACTTGAGTCCAAGAGTTGGAGGCTGCAGTGAGCTATGATCATACCACTGCACTCCAGCCTGGACAGCAGAGCAAAATTCTGTGTCTAAAATAAAGAAAGAATAAAATAGGGTCCTTGATGTTAAAAAAGAGAGTCTATTGATAAAGCTTAGGAAAAGTAGCACTTGGCCAAGCGCAGTGTCTCACGCCTGTAATCCCAGCACTTTGGGAGGCCAAGGCGGACAGATCACCTGAGCTCAGGAGTTCAAGACCAGCCTGGCCAACATAATGAAACCTTGTCTCTACTAAAATACAAAAATTAGCCGGGCATGGTGGTGGTCGCCTATAATCCCAGTTACTTGGGAGGCTGAGGCAGGAGAATTGCTTGAACCCAGGAGGCGAAGGTTGCAGTGTGCCGAGATCGTGCCATTGCACGCCAGCCTGGGCAACAGAGCGAGACTCCATCTCAAAAGAAAAGAAAAGAGAAAAGAAAAGAAAAGTAGCAGTTGGTGGCCAGCCACAGTGACTCACACCTGTAATTGCAGCACTTTGGGAGGCCAGGGTAGGAAGATCTCTTGAGCCCAGGATTTCGAGACCAACCTGGGCAACACAGCAAAACCCCATCTTAAAAAAAGAAGAAAAGAAAAGTAGCACCTGGATAGGGTTCTTCTCCCATCCAACTTTGTATTTTGAAATTTTCAAAACATACAGAAAGGTGGAAAGAAGAAAATTGCTGGCTGGGCATGGTGGCTCACACCTGTAGTCCCAGCTACTCAGGAGGCTGAGGCGCAAGAACTGCTTGAATCTGGGAGGTGGAGGTTGCAGTGAGCTGAGATTGCACCACTGCACTCCAGCTTGGGCGACAGAGCAAGACTCCATCTCAAAAAAAGAAAAAAAAAAGAAAATTATTAACAATTTGCCCAGTGTGCTTACCCTTCACTGTATGGTTGAAAGTATTTACAGTTTTTTTGTTGAACTTTTGGGTGTAAGTTGCACACACCAGGGTAACCTCATCCCTTAATGTTCATCAGCTGGCTTTCCTAGAATAGAAACCTTCTCTTGTGTAACCACCATATCATTATCACACCTAACCTAGCCATATTTAAATTTCCCTCATTACCCACAAAATGTCTTTGATTTTTAAAAAAAAAAAATTCAGAATCCAGTCAAGTTTCTCCTGCTGCATTTGGTGGTTGTGTCTCTGTAGCGTCTTTAAAATCTAGAATAGCCCCGCCCTCTTTTTGCCTCATGATGAGCTTCTTAACTTGGCCTTCCGGAGGGCATGTGGTTAACCTAAAATTGGTCTGGGCGCAGTGGCTCGCACCTGTAATCCCAGCACTTTGGGAGGCCAAGGTGGGCAAATCACTTGAGACCAGGAGTTTGAGATCAGCCTGGGCAACATACTGAGACCCCATATCTAAAAAATTTTTTTTTAAATTTTTATTTATTTTATTTTTATTTTTTGAGACAGAGTCTCGCTCTGTCACCCAGGCTGGAGTGCAGTGGCACAATCTCGGCTCACTGCAACCTCTGCCTCCTGGGTTCAAGCGATTCTCCTGCCTCAGCCTCCCGAGTAGCTGAGATTACAGGCATTCACCACCACACTCACATAATTTTTGTATTTTTAGTAGAGACGGGGTTTCACCATGTTGCCCAGGCTGGTCTCGAACTCCTGACCTCAGGTGATCCGCCCACCTCAGCCTCCAAAGTGCTGGGATTACAGGCGTGAGCCGCTGTGCCAACCCTAAAAATATATACATTTTAAATAAAATGAAAAAGATAGCCTAAAATTGCAGCAGTATTGCAGGTCTGTTTGCATTTTTCTGGAGGAAGTACCCCTCACTTTCATTATAGAGGGCCATGAGTCCTCTCCACGGAAGAAACAACATCTAGCCTTTATTGAGTGCCTACTGTGTGCCCCGTTCTAGTGGCTTTCCAAGTAGTAACTCATTTGATACAACCACCCCGTGAGGAAGGTACTGTAACTAATCCCATGTTATAGGTAGGGAAGCTGAGGCTGAGAGAGTTGGTAACTTGCTCAAGTCACAAGACTCGTACATGGAAGGCTGGCCGTACAGCTGCTTGCTCTTCCCCACTGCATGGGCCGATTTGGAGACAAGGGAGGTGGAGTGGGGAGGGCTTGTCTTGTGGGCGCATCCCGCAGCCTCGCCCCCTGTCTCCCTCAGTGGACGACGTCCAGGTCTCTTGCTACCGAACGCTGTGCAGTATCTACTCCCTGGGAACCACCAAGAACACTTATGTGGAAAAGTAAGGAGAGAGAGCCATCGTTTGGGACTGGGTGGGGCTGGAGGTAGCAGGGGAAGAAGATGGGGTGGGTGAAAAGCAGGGTAAATGTTAAGAATTTTCCCGCTCACGGCGGCAGCCGCAGTTCCCCACGGCGGCCGCGTGAGGGCGCTCAGGGACAGGTCAGCCACGGAGGTAGAGCCGCCAGGTCTGGGGCCGTGAAGCAGGCGGGCCTCGCTGGGGAAGACGGGGAGGCGCAGGCCACGGGGTGCAGCCCCTGCACACAGGAGCCACGCAACACTGGGATCCCTGGGGAGGGCCCCTGGCAGTGGCCACGTGACCGCTTCTGAGCTGAGATTACTGATACAGCAAGAGCGGGGCCGAGGCTGTTTCCACCAGCTCTGAAGTTATTCAGATTTCAAGTGACACCAGCGGTGCGCGGTGTCTCACACCTGTGAGCACTTTGGGAGGCTGAGGCAGGAGGATCATTTGAGCTCAGGAGTTTGAGACCAGCCTGGGCAACATAGTGAGACTCCATCTCTACAAAAAAAATTTTTTTTAATTAGCCTGGTGTGGAGTGGTGTGGTGGCGCTGGTGCCTGTAAATCCAGCTACTCCTAAGGCTGAGATGGGGGGATCGCTTGAGCTCAGGAATTTGAGACCAGCCTGAGCAGCATAGTGAGACTCCATCTCTACAAAAACGACTTTTTTTTTAAACTAGCTAGGCATGGTATGGTGTGTGCCTGTAATCCCAGCGACTCAGAAGGCTGAGGTGGGAGGATCACTTGAGCCCAGAAATTTGAGGTTGCAGTGAGCCGAGATCAGGCCACTGCACTGCAGCCTGAGTGACAGAGCAAGACCCTGTCTTAAAAAACAAAATAAGTGGCACACATGGATGAATGGCAGCTCTGTCCCAAAGGGTTCTGGGAGGAGCCGTTTCTATGGAGATGGGGCTGGGACCCAGGACCCCAAAGAGGGGGACACGTGGCAGCTAAACGCAGCCCCCTCTTCCAGGCTTCGGCCAGCCCTCGGGGAGTGCTTGGCCCGTCTGGCAGCAGCCATGCCGGTGGCGTTCCTGGAGCCGCAGCTGAACGAGTACAATGCCTTCTCCGTGTACACCACCAAGTCTCCCCGGGAGCGGGCCAGTAAGCTGTGTGGGGCGGGAGCAGTGCTGGGAGTCCGGATCTCCCCAGCACAGGGCCTTGGGGAGAGCCTAATTTGGGGGTAGTGTGGCTGGGCTGGGCTGTGAGCGGCTGAGGATTCCCCAGGTTGAGAGTGCCGCACATTCAGGAACCCCAGAGTTTATGGTTTGGGGGCATTTCAAGGCCGTTACATGGGGAGAATTAGGAGATTAATTTGATTTTTAAAAACAGAATCTATTGATAAAAGTTAAGAAAAGTAGCACTTGGTGGCCAGGCGCAGTGGGTCACGCCTGTAATCCCAGCACTTTGGGAGGCCAAGGTAGGAGGATTGCTTGAGTCCAGGAGTTCAAGACCAACCTGGGCAACATAGCAAAACCCCATCCATGGAATTTGGAGCTATGGAATTTATTTTAGTGATGGTGACATTTGAGGGCATCATCAAGCTTGGAGACATAGGGTGAGGGGTATTTGAGCGTGAGAGGATTGAGGGAAGGCATGGGTTCATTCATTCAGCAAATATGTATTGAGCAGTTACTATGTATGAGGTGCTGTCCTAGTCACCTGAGGTTCAGCAGTGAACAGATAAAACAGACAAAAATCCCCTGAGTTCTGGGTTCAGAGGCTAGAATGAGGCGTGGACCTGGGGGGAATATATGCTCCAAGGCAGGAAGCTTGTCTTCTTGGTCAGCTGTGCTCCCAGAATGGCACCTGGCCCACAGTCAGCAAATGAGCAAGTGATAGGTTGTCTGTTTCAAGGGACTGAACCAGGTGTGGGATTCAGAGAGACAAGGTGGGGAAGACAGGGTGGGGTTGGAAAAGGTCTCTTTTGGAGTATGCTGTATAGCAGGGGTGAGGGGAATGGGTTCGGGATGTGGGAGATTTTAGGAGGGAAGGTTTCTAGGGGTGAGATTTTAGGGAGCAGACAGGCTCAGGGGTGTGAAGTGTTTGTGGGGCCACTGAGTTTCAATGTGAGGGTTGGGAGAGGTAGTTGGGTTGGAGGGTGAGATGGGACGAATAGGGTTTGGGAGACTGTTTTAGGGGGGTGGCAATTCAATGGTGTCTGATGTATTGCGGGGGAGGCCAGGGCACTGAGGTCTGGGGGTGATGGCTTGACATTCCCTGCCCCCGTCCTTGTACCCCAGTCCTGGGGCTCCCCAACAGCGTGGAGGAGATGTGTCCCGACATCCCGGTGCTGGAGCGGCTCATGGCAGACATCGGGGGGCTGGCCGAGTCAGGGGCCCGCTACACAGAGATGCCGCACGTCATCGAGATCACGCTGCCCATGCTATGCAGCTACCTGCCCCGATGGTGGGAGCGCGGGCCCGAGGCACCCCCTCCCGCCCTGCCCGCCGGCGCCCCCCCACCCTGCACAGCTGTCACCTCTGACCACCTCAACTCCCTGCTGGGGAATATCCTGAGAATCATCGTCAACAACCTGGGCATTGACGAGGCCTCCTGGATGAAGCGGCTGGCTGGTGGGTTGGGGGCACTGGGCCTCTGAGGGGTGGGTCAGCGGCCTGGGCTCCCTTGGCCAGATGGTCTGAAAGGGACACCCATGGTCCCCTCGGAGTTAGGAGGAGTCAGAGTGTAGGTTTTTTCAGCGTCAAAATGCCAGGGGTCAGCTGGGCACAGTGGCTCACAACTGTAACACCAACACTTTAGGAGACCAAGGTGGGAAGATTAGTTGAGGCCAGCCATGTGAGACCAGCCTAGGTAACATAACACGACCCCATCTCTTTAAAAAAAAAAAACAAACAAACAAACAAAAAAAAAAAACTTTTTTTAATTAGCCAGGTGTGGTGGCACATACAGTTATAGTCCCAGCTACTTGGGAGGCTGAGGCAGAAGGATCTCTTGAGCCCGGGAGTTGGAGGCAGCAGTGAGCTGTGATTATACCACTGCACTCCAGCCTGGGTGACAGAGTGAGATACTCTCTCAAAACAAACAAAAGGAAAGAAAGAGACAGAAAGAAAAGAAAAAGAAAGGAAGAAAGGAAGAAAGAAAGAAAGACAGGAAGGAAGGAAAGAAGGAAAAGAAAAAGGGAGGGAGGGAGAGAGGGAAAAAAAGGGAAGGAAAGAAGGAAGGAAAGAAGGAATGAAGGAAGGAAGAAAGAAAGAAAGGAAGAAAGAAAGAAATGGGTCCTCAAAGCGTTAGGTTTCCTGATTCAGAAGTTTCATGTCAGGGCCAGGCACAATGGCTCATGCCTGTAATCCCAGCACTTTGAGAGGCCGAGGTAGGTGGATCACTTGAGACCAGGAGTTCAAGACTAGCCTGGGCAACATGGTGAAACCTTGTCTCTATTATTTAAAAAAAAAAAAAAAAAAGTTTTGTGTAAGGAAGCAGGTTGTAGATCAGGGTGAAGCTAGAAATCAGGAGCTGGGATCAAAGGCCAGGGTCAGGGGCCAGAGGCTGGGGTAAGAAGCCCACTCACGACCTTGGGGTCATAGCCAGAAATCACATAGTGAGGTAAGAGTCTGGGTATGGGCCAGGTCAGAGGTTAAAGATTGGGGTCAGGGGTCATGCTAGTTAAGGGTGAGGTAACAGGCAGGTGCAGTGGCTCACGCCTGTAATCCCAGCACTTTGGGAGGCCGAGGTGGGTGGATCTCCTGAGGTCAGGAGTTCGAGACCAGCCTGGCTAACATGGTGAAACCCCTTCTCTACTAAAAAATACAAAAGTTAGCTGGGTGTGGTGGCAGATGCCTGTAATCCCAGCTACTCAGGGGGCTGAGGCAGGAGAATCGCTTGAACTCGGGAGGTGGAGGTTGCAGTGAGCCGAGATTGCACCATCGCACTCCAGCCTGGGCGACAAGAGCAAAACTCTGTCTCAAAAAAAAAAAAAAAAAAAAAAGTGAGGTAACAGGTGAAGCTTCAGTTGTTGGGGGTCAGAGGTCAGAGATTCGTGCCAGGCTGGGGTCACAGGATAGGGACTGGGTCTTAGGTTCAGGTTTGGGGCTATGGCTGGGATCAGTGTTCGGGGACTATATCCAAGGTTAGGGTCAGGCTGGGGTCAAATGGCAGTTGCTAGGTTGGAGGTGCCTTTCGGGAGTCGGGCTGGAAACGGAGGTTGGGGCCTGTGTCAGAGGCCGGAGGTGGCATCGGAGCCCCCCGCACCCCTGCAGTGTTCGCACAGCCCATCGTGAGCCGTGCGCGGCCGGAGCTCCTGCAGTCCCACTTCATCCCCACCATCGGGCGGCTGCGCAAGAGGGCAGGGAAGGTGGTGTCCGAGGAGGAGCAGCTGCGCCTGGAGGCCAAGGCCGAGGCCCAGGAGGGCGAGCTGCTGGTGCGGGACGAGTTCTCTGTGCTCTGCCGGGACCTGTATGCTCTGTATCCGCTGCTCATCCGCTACGTGGACAACAACAGGTCAGCAGCGCCCCGCCGTCCCCATGCCCTCCGCCCCGACCTCCCACGTCTTCCAGCCCCATCTGATCTCCGCCTCCTGACTGACTAGAAACTTCTTCCAATGCTCTGGCCCCACCAACCTTCTGACTCTTCCTCCTGGTTTCTTCTGGCTTTGAGCACATTGGCCCAACGACACGCAGCCCACTTGTTTCTTTTTGTTTTTGGTTTTTGGGTTTTTTTTGTTGTTGTTGTTGTTTTGTTTTTTTTGAGACAGAGCCTCCCTTCATTGCCCAGGCTGGAATGCAGTGGTGTGATCTCAGCTCACTGCAACCTCCACCTCCCGGGTTCAAGTGATTCTCCTGCCTCAGCCTCCCCAGCAGCTAGGATTACAGGTGCCTGCCAACACGCCTGGCTAAGTTTTGTATTTTTAGTAGAGACAGATTTTCACCATGTTGGCCAGGCTGGTCTTGAACTCTTGACCTCATGATCTGCCTGCCTCAGCCTCCCAAAGTGCTGGGATTACAGCTGTGAGCCAACGCACCTGGCCAGTGTGATTTTTTTTTTAATCATTTTCCTAATGCTGGACATTTAGATTGTGTCGATTTCTTTGTCATTATGCACAACAATGTAAGGAACAGTTTGCTTTTTTTTTTTTTTTAATTGAGACAGGGTCTTCCTCTGTTGCCCAGGCTGGAGTGCTATGGCATGATCATGGCTTACTGCAGCCTCGGTTCCCGGGCTCAAGCGATCCTCTGCTTCTGCCCCCAGTAGCTGGGATTATAGGTTCACACCAACATGCTCGGCTAATTCTTGTATTTTTATGAGGTCTCACTATGTTGCCCAGGTTGGTCTGGAATTCCTGGGGTCAAGTGATCCTCCCACCTCAGCCTCCCAAAGTGTTGGGATTACAGAAGTGAGCCACCACACTTAGCTGCTTTTTTTTTTTTTTTTTTTTTTAACATAACAGTACACCATGAAAGACATATAGGCCAGGTATGGTGGCTCACGCTTGTAATCCCAGCACTTCGGGAGGCCGAGGCTGGCGGATCACCTGAGGTCAGGCGCTTGAGACCAGCCTGGCCAACATGGCGAAACCCTGTCTCTATTATGAATACGAAAATTATCCAGGCATAGTGACGCGGGCTTGTAATCCCAGCTACTCCAGAGGCTGAGGCAGGAGAATCAGCTGAGCCTGGGAGGCGGAGGTTGCACTGAGCTGAGATCGTGTCACTGCATTCCAGCCTAGGAACAGAGCGAGGCTCCACCTCAAAAAAAAAAAACCAAGACATATAGATTCACCTCTTTTGTCTTGGTGGTCGTGTGACATTCTCTGCTGTTGGATATAGTTCAATTTTTAAATCAGTAAATATGAACAAATTGTGGTTTATTCATACAACAGAAGACTCTATGGCAGTGGGAGTGAACAAGTTGTTTCTACGCACGATGTGATTGGCTTTCACAAATATTAGGTGGAATGAAAGAAGCCAGAAAACCAAGAAATAAACTACATATTATACCATCTCTTTAATGTTCATGAGCAGATAATAAGTTTGGGGCCGGGTGCAGTGGCTTACAACTGTAATCCCAGCACTTTGAGAGACTGAGGCAGGAGGATCACTTGAACTCAGGAATTTTGAGACCAGCCTAGGCAACATGGCTAGACCCTGTCTCTACAAAAAAAGAAAACGAATACAAAAATTAGCCAGGCATGGTGACACACACCTGTAGTCCTGGCCTCAGGCTGGGACTGGGAGGCTGAGGTGGGAGGATCATTTGAACCCAGGAGGTCAAAGCTGCAGTGAACTATGATCACATCGCTGCACTCCAACCTGGGCAACAGAGATAGACCCTGTCTCAATAAGTTTTTTTTTTTTTTTTAATACAAGTAAATGAATAAAATAAAATATGTGAACCTACTTAGAATTCTGACCCTGTCTCAAAAAAAAGAAATTTTATGCTGGGTGCAGTGGCTCATGCCTGTAATCCCAGCACTTTGGGTGGCCAAAGAGAGTGGAACACTTGAGCTCAGAAGTTTGAGACCAGCCTGGGCAACATGGAAAAGCCCTGTCTCTACTAAAAATACAAAAATTAGCCGGGCGTGGTGGCACATACCTGTAGTCCCAGCTAAGTACTCCTGAGTGGGAGGCTGAGGCAGGAGAATGACGTGAACCCGGGAGGCGGAGGTTGCAGTGAGCTGAGATCGCACCACTGCACTCCAGCCTGGGCGACAGAGTGAGACCCTGTCTCAAAAAAGAAAAAAAGAAATTTTTTTTTTTTTTTGAGATGGAGTCTCACTCTGTCGCCCAGGCTGGAGTGCAGTGGTGCGATCTCTGCTCACTGCAAGCTCCACCTCCCGGGTTCATGTCATTCTCCTGCCTCAGCCTCCTGAGTAGCTGGGACCACAGGCACCTGCCACCACACCCGGCTAATTTTTTTGTATTTTTTGGTAGAGACGAGGTTTCACCGTGTTAGCCAGGATGGTCTCGATCTCCTGACCTCGTGATCCGCCTGCCTCGGCCTCCCAAGTGCTGGGATTACAGGCATGAGCCACTGCGCCCGGCTGAAAGAAATTTTTTTAAAAAGTTTTTAGCCTATAAGTTAGAATAAGGATGATTTTTCAGGAGGAGGAAGGGGGAGTGGCTGGGAAGGGCCATGATAGTACTTCCAGGGACCAGAAATGTCCTATTTCTTGACTTCGGTGGTGGCTACACAAGTGTGTTCACTTTGTGATAATTCACCAGGTTGATACTTCTTAATATGTAGGTTATATAATACATATGTATGTATCATGTGTGTGTATGTATTGCGTGTATGTATTATATTTATGTATTTCGATGAAAAGGTTAGACAAAGAGAAAGTATTTTAAAAAAGGAATAGTCAGGCCAGGGAAGGTGGCTCACACCTGTAATCCCAGCACTTTGAGAGGTCAGGGAAAGAGGATCTCTCAAGCCCAGGAGTTCAAGACCAGCCTGGACAACCTAGGGAGACCCTCTTGCTACAAAAAATAAAATAAAAAATTAGCCAGGCATGGGCATGGTGACGTGCACCTGTAGTCCCAGCTACTCAGGGAGGCTGAAGTGGGAGGATCACTTAAGCCTGGGAGGTCGAGGTTGCAGTGAGTGGAGATCGCATCACTGTACTCCAGCCTGACAGATCGAGACCCTATCTCAGAAAGAGAGAGAGAGAGAATGGATCGTTAAAAATTTTTATATGTTAGGCTGGGCACAGTGGCTCACACCTGTAATCCCAGCACTTTGGGAGGCCAAGGTGGGTGGATCACCTAAGGTCAGGAGTTCAAGACCAGCCTGGCCAACATGGTGAAACCCTGTCTCTACTAAAAATACAAAAATTAGCCGGGTGTGGTGTCCGGCACCTGTAGTCCCAGCTACTCGGGAGGCTGAGACAGAGAAAAAAAATTTTTTTAATGTTCATCTGAATGGCCAGATGACCCTAGAAACCCCATCCCTCTGACTGGATGTCTCCTGGTCCCCATCTCCTCCTCTAAGATCTCTCTCTGGGCAGCCCCCTCCCTGGGATCCCCACCCCCTTCCTCACCTCCCCTCCACTGACCCCAGGGCGCAGTGGCTGACGGAGCCGAATCCCAGCGCGGAGGAGCTGTTCAGGATGGTGGGCGAGATCTTCATCTACTGGTCCAAGTCCCACGTGAGTGCCCACCCCGACCGCCCTCCCCACAACCAGAGGAGCCGCAGCCCACAGGCGCCTGCCTTCACCTGTCCGGTCTCCAACACTGCTTCCCCCACCAGAACTTCAAGCGCGAGGAGCAGAACTTTGTGGTCCAGAACGAGATCAACAACATGTCCTTCCTGACTGCTGACAACAAGAGCAAAATGGCTAAGGTTGGGGCTTGGTTCTGGGAGGAGCACTTGGCAGACAGGGCGGGAGCACCCTCTAGGGCTTCCTACCTGGCCTGTCCTCACCCAGCCAGCCCGCCCTGGGCGCATTCCCCGCAGCCCTCAGAGCAGCCCCTCTTACCTCCTCTCCCTCTCCCTTCCTCCCCAGCTCCTTCCTCCTCCTATATCTTCTCCCTCCTCCCATCTCCCTCCTCCTCTCCATCTCCCTTTTCTCTCATCCCTGTCTCCTTCCTCCTCCTGTATCTTCTCCCTCCTCCCATCTCCCTCCTCTCCATTTTCCTCTTCTCCAAGCCTCTCCTCCCATCTCCCTCCTCCTCCTCCTCCCCATTTTCCCCCTCTTCCATTTCTTTCTTCCTCTCCCCATTACCCCATCTCCTGCTTTCCTTCCCATCCTTCTCAGAACTGCCCTCCTCAGGTCCCAGAGAATGACCCCCCCCACCCCAAGCCAAGGCCTGGAAATGCCTAGCTAGAGAATGCATGGCGGGTGGGGCAGAGGAGGTGGGGTGCTGGCAACTTGGAGTTGGGCCTGGGCTTCTCTGCGGGGCTGGGGTAACCCTTCTTGTCTCTGTCTGCGGTCCGGTGAAGCAGGCGGGAGATATACAGGTCAGCCCCACATCTGGGACCTTCCGCATGTCTCTTGGCTAATGCCCTCTTCCCCCAGCCTCTGCACCCCCCGGCCCCGAGAAAAACCCCTGCTTCTGTTCCCCACCCCTGTCCTCCCCTCCCAGCCCCCACCCATTCTCCTTCCTTTCCCTTCCCTCCCCACCACCCCCATCTGTTCCCATCCCAACCCTCAGCTTTTGGCAATTTGACTTCTTTTCTTTTTCTTCTTTTCTTTTTTTTTTCTGGACTTTTTTTCCCAAAAAAAAAAAAAGAAAAAAAGAGCAACTCTCAGCTTTTACCAAAGCATCGTGGGCTGAGGTCGAGGGTAATGGGGGTGGGAGAGGCATGCAGAGCATGGTTGGGGAGGGGGCAGCACCCTCGCCGTGCGGTGGTTTAAAGCTTGGGCTCTGGACTATATGGACTGGGGTTAGAATCCTGTCTTGATAGTTAGCCGTGTGACCTTGGTTGGGGTCACCGTTTTGAGCCTCTGAGGGCATCCAGCCAGCGGCCCCCACCCCAGGGCTCTGCGAGGACTCAGGGAGAAGCTGCATGTGTGGCCTGCAGCAGTGCCTGGCACAGGGGTCATGCTCAAAGTTGCCAGCCAGCGTGGATGTGGCTCTGCCCAAAAGCTTGTCATCGGGGCTTCTCGTTGGCATGACTGGGGTGACCCTGGCCCCGGGTCTGCACCCAAGGCTCCAGAACACGGCTGTGGGACTCTGTGCCCCGTGTCTCTGCTTCCAGATCTTTCTGGATGTCTCTTGCATCTTTGGTCTTCCTGTCTCCTTGTCTTTTTCAGTCTCTCAGTGTCTTTTTCTTGCAACTTCTTTTGTCTCTTGAACTCTCTGTGGACCTGCATCTTTGTTTCATTCTTGAGAACTCGGTCTTGGGATGTGAAGTGTGGGGTTGTGCATGCTGTGGAGGGGGTACTGTACTGGGGTTCCTAGGGGATTCTGGAAGAGGACTGCTAGAAGCTGAGACAGGCCCAGAACTGGGGAAAATCTGGATGGGCCTGGGTTAGAAATTGGCAAGCATGGTGGTATGTGCCTGTAGTCCCAGCTACTTGGAGGCTAAGGCAGGAGGATCACTTGAAGCCAGGAGTTCAAGTCCAGCCTGGGCAACATGGCAGGACACCATCTCTAAAAATAAATTTGTTTAAAAAACAAGAAACTGGGAATTTGGGTTGTGGGCTTGGGTCTGGAGGGTCTCCGGTCACGGCTGCAGGCCTGAAGTGTAGAGTCAGCAAGTCTGGGGTGGAAATTGAGGTATCGTCGGCGGTTGGGGAGGGAGTGCCTGGTGTCCAGACTGGGGCCTGGGGTGTGGATGATGGCCACAGGTTGGGGCTGAGGCATGGGATTGGGGCTTGGGCTGGTACTGAGCCCTGTGTCCCCACAGTCCGGTGGCTCGGACCAGGAACGCACCAAGAAGAAGCGCCGGGGGGACCGGTACTCTGTGCAGACATCACTGATCGTGGCCACACTGAAGAAGATGCTGCCCATCGGCCTGAATATGTGTGCGCCCACCGACCAAGACCTCATCATGCTGGCCAAGACCCGCTACGCCCTGGTGCCTGCCCAGCCCCATCCTCGGAACCTTCCAAGATGCCACCCAGCACCCACTGAATCCCTGGGACCCTAGGGAACAACCAGAATCCCACTGAGCCCCCCAGGTCCCTGGGAGCCTTCCCTTCAGACCCCACTGAGTTCTTTTCCAGGACGCTGAGGACTCACTGGGCCCCGGGATGCCCTGAGGACCCTGTTCAAGATATTGCCAGGGCACCACAGACCTAAGAGCCCTCACTGAAACCTAGAAAAGCTCTAGGACCCCTGGGACCTGCATGAGGACTGCAGGACCCCACTGGCCCCCTACTGGACCATGCCAAACCTGCTGAGACCCTGAGAGTCCCCCCAACAAGATGAGCCCCTGAGATCCTCTGAACCGTCCACCAAGGCCCCTTCAAGCCCCTTGGGACCTACTGAGACCCTCATGACCCTTCCCTCCCCGCCAAGACTGAACCTCTGGGTTCCCACTGAGCCCTCAGCTCACCATCCCTTTCCTTCAGGACGCTGCTGACACCTGGGCCCTGTTGATGCCCAGCTAAGCCCCCAAGACTCTCAGGGGCTCAGGGAGCCCTGTGACCCTAACTCCCCAGGATCCATGAACCCCAACCCCAGGACTGTACCCAAACCTCTGAGGTCTCAACTGTCCTGAAGACTAAAATACCCGGGCCCTAGAACCTCTTAAGCTCGCTGGGATATCAAGGAGGCCTCCCGGGACCCCACTTACCCCTTGTGTGGGACAACAAGGATAATCTCCCTCCTCTCCCATCCTTTCCAGTTTTAGGGGATCTAAGGAACCCTCCCAGGATTCTGCCCCAAGACCCCTATAGCCCTCCCCCCAGGACCACACCAACACCCTGACAACCTACTAACCCCCTGGACCCCTAAAGACCACTGACTTCTCCCCTGCCACCACCAGGATACCCCTTCCCTCAGAACCTCAGGCACCTCCCAGGACTGCTGAGTCCTGCCAGGACCCCAGAGAGCCCTCCAGGGCTCCACGGACCCCTCACCTTGGTCCGTGAGGGCTCCCCGTCCTGGAACCCCAGTGAACCCCCACCCTGCTGATGCCCCCTTTGGCCCCTGTGTAACCAGTGACTCAGTTGACCTACCTGATCCCCCATGACCTCTGCTGACCCCTTCTGATCTTCAAAGACTCCCTGCCCCACTCTGACCCCCAGTCATCCCTCTTTGGCCATATTTGGCCTTTGATGAAATCCTCTTGTCACCCTCTGCCTCTTCCCAGACCCCCACGAGGCCCCTCGAATCCTTACAGTATCTTCAAGGTGACTCTGCGACCCTCTGGCCCCTCTAGGACCCCTTCTGACCCGTCAACCTCTGCATCCTTTTGTTTCTCTCAGACCCCCCCCCCACACCCCAGAAAAACCTCTTCAGTTCCTGGGGTGCTGGGCCTGGAAGGAAAGGGTTCTGGGTCAGGAAGGAGGATGGGACCTCCAGAGTGACCCAGCCTGGCCCTGTCTCCCCAGAAAGACACAGATGAGGAGGTCCGGGAATTTCTGCACAACAACCTTCACCTTCAGGGAAAGGTATGCCTCCTTCCTCTGCAAGCAAGAGAAGCAAGTCAGAAAGTAACCACAATATTAGCGAAGGTTTGAGCATTTACCAAAGACCAGGCATCGAAGAAAGACCTCAAAGGTCAGGAGTTTTGAGACCAGCCTGGCCAACGTGGCGAAACCATGTTTCTACTAAAAATACAACAATTAGGCCGGGCACAATGGCTCATGCCTCATGCCTGTAATCCCAACACTTTGGAAGGCCAAGGCGGGCAGATCACCTGAGGTTAGGAGTTCGAGACCAGCCTGGCCAACATGGTGAAACCCCGTCTACTAAAAGTACAAAATTAGACGGGTGTGATGGCGGGCGCCTGTAGTCCCCGCTACTCGGGAGGCTGAAGCAGGAGAATCGCTTGAGCCCAGGAGGCAGAGGTTGCAGTGAGCTGAGATCGCACCACTGCACTCCAGCCTGGGTGATGGGGCGAGGCTCCGTCTCAAAACAAAAAGATGAAGAAGAAGAAAGCCCTCAACATGCACTCACCCATTGAGTCCTCCCAAAAACGGAAAGGGGACATCCGGCGGACACTGTGGGAAGGGTCCCTCACGCCGGCTACTTCTCCTTCCTCCCCTCAGGTCGAAGGCTCCCCGTCTCTGCGCTGGCAGATGGCCCTGTACCGGGGCGTCCCGGGTCGCGAGGAAGACGCCGATGACCCCGAGAAAATCGTGCGCAGAGTCCAGGAAGTGTCAGCCGTGCTCTACCACCTGGACCAGGTGGGTGGGGCCGGAGGGGTCTTTCTACTGGGTCTCTGGGCGGAGCCTGGCGGGGGGAGGGGCTTCAAGAATGTGGGTGGGGCCTGGAGATGACTATTAAGTTTTGGGGCAGGGCAGGAGGTGGAGCCTCGAGTTTAAGGCGAGGCTTAGAATGGATCAGGGGGAGGGGTCTGCTGCTTAATCTTGCATCTGGGGGCGGGACGGGGAAGGGGCAGATCTTTAGGTCTAGGGGTGGGGCCTACAGGAGATGCGTTGAGTTCGTGGGCAGGGCCTTGGGTGGGTCGTAGAATTGGTCGTGGCCTGGGGTCGTGGTCCTGGCTCTGTGGGACCAGGCCTAGGATGGAAACTTAGGTCTGGAGGCGGAGTCAGGACCCTGACTCTGTTGGTGGAGACAAGGTTTTCCTTCTGCCGTGTGAGTCTTATCTGAACATGGACTTCGGCACAGCTGGGCAGTTTCATCCAGGGCTGGGAGTGAGAGGGGCAGGGTCTGGGGATATGACTGTCCCGCTATCCCCTCCCCAGACCGAGCACCCTTACAAGTCTAAGAAGGCCGTGTGGCACAAGCTTTTGTCCAAGCAGCGCCGGCGGGCAGTCGTGGCCTGTTTCCGTATGACGCCCCTGTACAACCTGCCCACGTAAGGCCCCCAGGGACAAGGGAAGCGTGAAGGGCTGCGGAGAAAGAGTGGCTGGAGAGTCTGGAGAATGGAGGGCCAACGTGATGGGGCCTTGCGGGTGGTTGGGGGCTGCAGGCGCATCGGAGGTCGGGAGGCACGGAGGAGGGCGCGTCCCAGTGACGTCACACCTCTCCCCTGCAGGCACCGGGCATGTAACATGTTCCTGGAGAGCTACAAGGCTGCATGGATCCTGACTGAAGACCACAGTTTTGAGGACCGCATGATAGATGACCTTTCAGTGAGCTGGGGCCCGCCTGGGGGAGTGGGGGGCGAGCTGGATAGGGCTGGCGCAGAGGCCACCCTTGGCACACCTCCAGGAGTCGCCCTCCATATCAAGGGGTATAGAAATGCCAGCCCCTGGCTTGAGTAGAACCAAAGTAGGGCGCAGGATGTGGGAAAAGAGAAAAAAAATCCAGACCAACAGGGACATGGGGGCGGTGATAGGAGGGGACTCTAGAAACACTCTCCCCAAGTCTCCCCTCTCTCGCCAGAAAGCTGGGGAGCAGGAGGAGGAGGAGGAAGAGGTGGAAGAGAAGAAGCCAGACCCCCTGCACCAGTTGGTCCTGCACTTCAGCCGCACTGCCCTGACGGAAAAGAGGTGAAGACTCTTCCCAGGGCCCCAGAAATGCCCCCAAGGTCCTGGGGCCACCCCCAGCCCAGCAGCTTCCCTGTGCCTCAGTAGAGGCCCTCCAGGTCCTGGGGGAGCCCAGGACAGACGAATCTTTAAATGTCACTTTGCTGGTCAGGCATGGTGGCTCACGCCTGTAGTCCCAGCAATCTGGGAGGCCGAGGCAGGCAATCACTTGAGCCCAGGAGTTCAAGACCAGCCTGGCCAATATGGCAAAACCCCGTTTCTACAAAAATATAATAAATAGCCAGGCTTGGTGGTGGGCATTTGTAATCCCGTCTACTCAGAAGGCTGAGGCAGAAGAATCGCTTGAACCGGGAGGCGGAGGTTGCAGTGAGCCAAGATCATACCACTGAACTCCAGCCTAGGAGACAGAGCGAGACTCTGTCTCAAAAAAAAAAGAAAAGAAACGTAAATGTCACTTTGCTAGGACAGGCACAGCCAACATACACCGTTGCATGGCTGAACACTTCACAAGGGCATCTCTGAGGGGTTCATATCACAGACAATGTAGATTAACTAGGCTTTTCTAGAAGAAAGTGTCTTGCTCAAATAAAATCAGTATATTATGAAAAAAAATCCATATGTATGACAAATTTCCAACCGACAGAAGTAGTGGGGAGGTTTCCTCTAATTCCCTCAAAAGCTTCATGTGGGCTAATGACAGGCTTAGTAATAAATAATTGTGATGCAGATGGCGCAGCTGCTGCCGCTGCTGCTGGCAATAGCAGGCAGCCATTCATCAAATGCTCATTATGTGCCAGGCACCAAGCTAAGCGGTGATATCTATATCCTCTCACTTAACCGCCACACTGTGAGACAGATTATTGCAGCTCCTTTGTGTGGATAAGGGAATGAACGCACAGGGATTTATTTTTCATTTTGTTTCTTTTATTTATTTATTTATTTATTTATTTATTTATTTTTGAGATGGAGTCTCGCTCTGTCACCCAGGCTGGAGTGTAGTGACACAATCTCAGCTCACTGCAACCTCCGCCTCCCAGGTTCAAGCAGGTGGGATTACAGGCGCCCACCACCACACCCAGCTAATTTTTGTATTTTTAGTAGAGACGGGCTTTCACCATGTTGGCCATGCTTGTCTCAAACTCCTGACCTCAAGTGATCCCGCCTCGGCCCCTCAAAGTGCTGGGACTACCGGCGTGAGCCCCTGCACCTGGCCTATTTTTTTATTTTTTGAGAAAGTCTTGCTCTCTTGCCCAGGCTGGAATGCAGTGTCATATCATAGCTCACTGCAGCTCAGAACCCCCACTCCACATCACCCCAGGCTCAAGAGATCCTCCTGCCTCAGCCTCCTGAGTAGCTGGGACTACAGGCACGTGCCTCCATGCCTGGCTATTTTTTTTTTTTTTTTTTTGGTAGAGATGGCGGTCTCACTATGTTGCCCAGGCCAGTCTCAAACTCCTGAACTCAAGCAATCCTCCCCACTCAGCCTCCCAAAGTGTTGGGGTTACTGGAGTGAGCCACCGCGCCTGGCAGGGATTTATTTTTCTTACATAACGTGAAGTCAAGAGCTAAAGACTTCAGGACTGGGCAGTGGCACAGGGACACTGACGGGCCCAGGGTCTTTCTAGCTTTCTGCTCTGCCCTTCTTAGCTTTTGTCTGTAGTCCTGGGTGGATGCTGCACTTCTAGGCATCACGGCCACATGCCAGGCACAAAGAAGGAGAAAGGCTCCCCACTCTTCACCCTTAGCAAGATCTTTGATCTCTGTCTCTCTCTCTCTCTCTTTTTTTTTTTTTTTTTTTTTTTGAGACGGAGTTTTGCTCTTGTTGCCCAGGCTGGAGTGCAATGGCGCGATCTTGGCTCACTGCAATCTCCACCTCCTGGGTTCAAGCAATTCTTCTGCCTCAGCCTTCCGAGTAGCTGGGATTACAGGCGCATGCCACCATGCCCAGCTATTTTTCTTTTTTCTTTCTCTTTTTTTTTTTTTTTTTGTATTTTTAGTAGAGACAGGGTTTTGCCATGTTGTCCAGGCTGGTCTCAAACTCCTGACCTCAGGTGATCTGCCCGCCTCAGCCTCCCAAAGTGCTGGGATTACAGGCGTGGGCCACCGCACCCAGCCTTCTTTGGTCTCTTTATCTCTCTGGTGAGCTTCCACACAGATCTCATCGGCCAGAAATTCTGACATGAGGCCATCTCGGGCTGCAAGGTGATGAAGAATTTGAGCATCCCATTTTGCATCCTGTGGGAGAGCAATGGTTCTGGAGTTTGGCCATCCAAGTTGAGTCCCAGCACAAGCTGTGCGATCCCAGCCAAGAAGGGTCTTTGTATCTTAGTTCCCCCACCTATAAAATAGGGCTAGTAACATACCCACCCAACTGGATGACTGTGAGGGTCAGTTTGTTAATATATACAAGGCACCTAGAACAGACACTGACATGGTGTTAGTGTAAACACTCAGCAGGTGTTGGCCATTGTAGAGGAGACCCAAGCAGAAAGGGATTGGCCATACTTGTTATTGGGCTGACAGGTGGCAAGATGGTCCTGGGAGCTCCAGCCTCCCATCACTCCATTTTAGCATCCCCAGCGGAAAGGGAGTGCCTCCACCATTAGCCCCAGCAAACCTCGCTGAATGGGCCAGGTGCGGTGGCTCACACCTGTAATCCCAGTACTTTGGGATGCCAGGAGTTCGAGACCAGCCTGGGCAACATAGCAAGACCCTGTCTCTACAAAAAAAAATGGAAAAATTAGCCAGGTGTGGTGGTATGTGCCTGTAGTCCCAACTACTCAGGAGGCTGATGTGGGAGAATCACTTGAGTCTGGGAGGTTGAGGCTGCAGTAAGCCTTGATTGCACCACTGCACTCCAGCCTGGCCAACAGAGCAAGACCCTGTCTCAAAAACAAAATAAACAAAACAACAACTCCCAGAATGGATTTTACTGGACAGCATGGACAACATGACCATTTCTTATCTGTCATCATGGCCACACAGATAAAAGTCCTCATCAGCCATGCATTTGTCACAAGCCACCCTGGCAATGGCCACTCCAGCCACCTGAGCCACACAGCCTGAGCATGGGGAGGGTTGGCCCTCCAAAGGAAACCAGAAGCTCTTTTTTTTTTTTTTTTTGAGATGGAGTCTTGCTCTGTCACCAAGGCTGGAGTGCGGTGGCGCAATGTCAGCTCACTGCAACCTCTGCCTCCTGGGTTCAAGCAATTATCCTGCCTCAGACTCCCGAGTAGCTGGGATTACAGGCAAGCACCATCACGCCCGGCTAATTTTTTGTACTTTTAGTAGAGACGGGGTTTCACCATGTTGGCTAGGTTGGTTTCGAACTCCTGACCTCAAGTGATCTGCCTGCCTCAGCCTCCCAGAGTGTTGGGATTACAGGCATGAGCCACCGTGCCCTGCCCAGAAGCTCTTATAAGATGGGGGTCCTCTCCACCGGGTCCTGACCACTCCCCTGCTTACTTCCCCAGCAAACTGGACGAGGATTACCTGTACATAGCCTACGCCGATATCATGGCAAAGGTGAGGCCCCACCCCCCTCATCTGGGGCAGATTTCCCTCTCCCCACCTGCAGTGCTTGTCCACAAAAAGGGCTGGGCGGGGATGGAGGGGTCTGCTTTGTTCATGCCTTAACTGATGCCCCCTCCCCAGAGCTGCCACCTGGAGGAGGGAGGGGAGAACGGCGAAGGTGAAGAGGAGGTTGAGGTCTCCTTTGAGGTAGGTGGGCTCAGGAGGTCCTGGAGGGAAGGGATGGGGGACCCTGACTGCAGTCATCTCCCATTCATTCAGCATGTGTTCACAGAGCAAAGCTCTGGGGACACAGCAGTGACCAAGTCGGTCCACTGGGGAGAAAGATACACCCGCCAAACTAACACCACGGAGTGTGCACCATGGTCATGGGGGAAGCTCAGGCAGAGGGGTCAGGGCTGGAATTGGGGAGGCTCAGGCAGAGGGGTCAGGGCTGGGATTGGGGAGGCTCAGGCAGAGGGGTCAGGGCTGGGATTAGGGAGGCTCAGGCAGAGGGGTCAGGGCTGAGATGATGAGGATACAGGCAGAGGGGTCAGGGCCAAAATATGGGAACCTTGGGGGGATAAAGCAGCCCAAACAAGGTGCCTGACCCAGCCTGCAGGAAAATGTATCAGGGAGGGCTTCTCGGAGGAGGGGACTTCTGAGCAGAAGGATAAAAGGAGCCTGCCAGTTGAAGAAAAAGAGAAAAATGTTCTACATTGGGAGAATAGTATATGCCAAGGCCAGGCAGCAAGAAAGAGCTAGTAAACGTGCAATTCACCGATCCATTCATTCATTGAGACAGTCAGCAAGCATTTACTTCATAGTTTTCTTCACTGTTTCTGTGCCAGAGTCCCTTCTGGCATCTGGTGAAGACTTTCTCAGGATCATGTTTTTAAGTGTATAAAATGAATTCATAGCAGAGGAAACAAGTATTGAATAGCTATCAAAATATTTTAAAAATGAATTTGTGATCCAGTAATACTTGTACGTTGTTAATCTATCAAATAAGGTCTAAGGCTGGGCGCAGTGGCTCACACCTGTAATCCCAGCACTTTGGGAGGCAAGGCAGGTAGATCACCTGAGGCCAGGAGTTCAAGACCAGCCTGGCCAACATGGTGAAACCGCATCTCTACTAAAAATACAAAAATTAGCTGAGCATGGTAGTGCATGCCTGTAATCCCAGCTACTCAGGAGGTTGAGGCAGGAGAATCGCTTGAAAGATTCCACTGCAGGTGGAAGTTGCAGTGAGCCGAGATCACGCCATTGCACTCCAGCCTGGGCGAGACTCCATCTCAAAAAAAAAAAAAAAAAAAAAAGATCTAGCAGTAGATCCAACAGCTACTATAATTGAGAAGTAGTGATGAACATAACTGATATTTAAAGACATCTTTGAGCCATTGTGAGTGGGTCTCTCTTCCTGGACCAAAAGAGCAGAATTTGAATACGAAATAGTTCTAATTCTACAACAATAATGTGATATGGAATATACAGCAATAATAATGTGATATGGAAACATCTGTAATTTTTTTTTTTTGAGACAGAGTCTCACTGTGTCGCCCAGGCTGGAGTGCAGTGGCGTGATCTCGGCTCACTGCAACCTCCACCTCCTGGGTTCAAGCAATTCTCCTGCCTCAGCCTCCCAAGTAGCTAGGACTACAGGCTCATGCCACCACGCCCAGCTAATTTTTTGTATTTTTAATAGAGGCAGAGTTTCACTGTGTTAGCCAGGATAGTCTTGACCTATTGACCCCATGATCTCCCCGCCTCGGCCTCCCAAAGTGCTGGGATTACAGACATGAGCCACCTTGCCCAGCCACATCTGTGATTTTTATTGGTGACAAAACCACAGGTTCTGCTAATATTGCTGTGATTTATGGCTTCATCCATAAAGGAAGGAAATGCTACATTTCTGTTAGAGGGCGGAAAACATAAAAATGTAACTTTTCATCATCCAAGTTCACAGATGGCCTGGAGGCCCATGGGCCCAGGTTAAGACTGCTGCATGCCCAGCTCTGATTTATGTAGATCTTGCCTAATGCCTAGCCCCGTGCTAGGTACAGGAGATACATCGAGGGTGTGAGCCCCAGGGGATGGAGGGAGCTCATGATTGAAGGAATGAGTTGTGGATGTGGCTGGAACAGAGAGGGCAGAAGTGAGAATGTGAGGGGGAAAGGCTGGGCTGGAAAGCCTGGACTTGCCCCCATGGGTCTGCCTCCCTTCCCAGGAGAAAGAGATGGAGAAGCAGCGGCTCTTGTACCAGCAAGCACGGCTGCACACCCGGGGGGCGGCCGAGATGGTGCTGCAGATGATCAGTGCCTGCAAAGGTGCCCCTCACATGTGCACTGGACTCTTCCGAGTGCACTCATCCTGACCTCACTCTTCCCGGCTCACCCATTCCCTGTGGACCCATTTGCCACCCCTCGATGCCTGTGGTTTGCACGCAAACCCCAGCCCTTGCAGCTTCCCCTTGCATACCTGCCTTGCAATTTCTCACTTATCCTTCAATCACATTCACCCCTGCATGAGCACCTTGGCACACTCTTAAATCCCCTTCTCTCACATCCCTTGGCATGGCTGTTTTCTGGTGGGTGGAACACACTGCCTTCCAACTGGGTGGACCATCTTTTTTCTCCCACTCCCTCCAGGAGAGACAGGTGCCATGGTGTCCTCCACCCTGAAGCTGGGCATCTCCATCCTCAATGGAGGCAATGCTGAGGTCCAGCAGGTAACAGAGGCAAAGGGACTTCAGAAGAAGGCAAGGAGGGGTGAGAGGTTCCTGTGTGACTCCCAGTTCCTCCTCCCCTGCCTCCCCCTCTGCAGAAAATGCTGGATTATCTCAAGGACAAGAAGGAAGTTGGCTTCTTCCAGAGTATCCAGGCACTGATGCAAACATGCAGGTAGGTTCAAGTGGACCTCTTCTTTTTAAGCTCTGTTTGGTGCCACTGCCACCCCACTCCTGGTACCATTTCCGGTTCTGATTCTGCTCTTTCAGTCCCGGAAAAGAGACTCACTCAGAATCGCTCAAATAACAGGGAATTTATTATAAGAATTAATGTAGAACAATAAGGGAGGCAAAATGTCATAGACTTGAAGAATGAGTTGCATTATGGATTCCAGACAGTGGAACCAAAAACTTGAGAATTCAAGGGGAACTTGGCAGTGGGAGATTTAGGAGCTCTCTGATGATCCCGATTAATATGCCTCCACTGTTGTCTGCCTTTGTTCGCCTCTTGCTGCCAGCTGACTTTTCCTACCCTCTGCAGCTTTTGCTAAATGGGTGGTTTCTGGTTCCTCATTATTTCAGCTTGTGCATGGTTCATCCTGGTCCTACCTTATGTCCTAGCTTCTGCCAACTCTTCATTTCTGCTTCCTCTTTATTTCAGCACATACATGGTTTACTGTGGCTCTCCAGGCTACCATGGTGGGGAGCTGCCAGGCCCTGGAAGAGAGGAGAGCAGAGGCTTCATCACATCTCCCCTATCTTTCCTTTCTTTTCCTCAGCGTCCTGGATCTCAATGCCTTTGAGAGACAGAACAAGGCTGAGGGGCTGGGCATGGTGAACGAGGATGGCACTGGTGAGGCCCTCCCTTGGGCTTCCCTCTCCCTGGGACATCTTCCTTTGGGATTCCCACCACCCCACTCCCACCTGCCATTGCCCAGAGCTCCCTTCCTCCAAGACACTGGTTCCCAAGGGCTCCCTCGGGTCCCTCCCTCTGCTGTGGTCCCCTGGTCCCACCCCCTGCATACCCCCGGGGTGTCCCTCCCCATGTCCACCACCCACCTCTGCCCCCCCCCCCACCAGAAGTCATTCTGTCTTGTGTTCTCACCCATCACTACATGGACTCCACCCTCCACGTGCCCCAAATGTCACGCCCTGGTTGCTGTTCTCTTATTAATGTCCCTAATCCGGGTTAATCGCGTCTCCTCTTTGCCGTGTTGTGATGTGTCTAACCTTTCTACCTGGATCCTCGCTCCTGCCTTTCTACCTCTATGTCTTCATCTCTCTCTCTCTCCCTCTCCATCCTCTTCTTTCATTCCCTCTGCTTTTACCCTCATTTCCTACCCTCTTCCCTGCTAATCCACTTCCTTCTGTCTCCTTATCACTCTGCCTTTCTCTCTGTGGGTTGCTCCTCTCTCTCTGTGTGTCTTTCTGTGTCTTTGTCCCTGACTGTCATTGTGTGTGTTTGCGGTCTGTCTCCCTCTCTCTTTTTCTCTCTTTTCTCCTGCTTCCTCCTCCCATCCTGTTGGCTGCCCCAGTCATCAATCGCCAGAACGGTAATTCCCCCAGCCCACCCCCGTGCTGTGCTGCTGTCACCCACCCCTCCTAACCCTGTCCGCCCCTCCACCTAGGGGCTGAGGATCTGGAACGTGGAGGGGAGGGAGGGACCCTTTGGCAGGTGCCCTGCCAGTGCAAAACCTGGAGATCAGGAGTCTGGGGAGCATGATTCAGGTCCCAGATCAGCCACTGAGAATACATGGGCCTGTGAACAAGTCTCTTACCTTCCCTAAGCTTCACTTTCCCCATGTGTGAAGCAGAAGCTAGAGAACACAGCAAAGATCTCTTTCCAGCTGGATATTGTCGGACTTCCAGACCCAGATTCGCAGTCCCGGTGTGGAGTGATCCCCACTCCCACCTACTCTGCTCTCTGCACCCCGACCTCAGATTGGTCGGTCAGCGTTTCCCATCCACCAACCGAATTGGTTGCCTCCGGCATCCACTCTGATTGGTGTGCACCTGCCTCCTCTGCGCCTGCTCTGGTTGGCCCATCTGCGGTCTAGCCTCCTCCCCTACCGCCCATCATGATTTGCTTCTTTCAGATGCCCATTCTGATTGGCCCTTGTTTACACACCTCCCCTGTGCTACTCCTGGATTGGCTGCTTTCAAGGCATCTGGGCCAATTGGCTGGCTTTCAATCCCCATCCCTTATTCCTCCCAGCCCAATCTTCCCCTGCCCAGAGTCTTTGTGTGAAGGTGACCCAAACCCCCATAATCCATTAACCTCCACGGTCTGAAGGGGGGCTGAGGGCATTACCAGCTGCCTGAATGTCTGCTAGGTCAGCAGACACTCCCGAATGTAACACAAGTGGTGACATCAGAGGGCACTGATGTAGAAAGACACTTGAGGCCCCGGCTTCATGACCCAGGGCCCCTCAGGTCTCCGTCTGCTGATGTCATGGGCTCTGAGATCAAGACCGCCTGGCGTCATGGATGCCCATGGCCCTCACAGTGTCTTTGGAGTGGCAGCTGCTCCTCCCAGCACCCCCATGCTTTGTGCATGCGTGTGCAGTGTGCATGGGCCTTGTGCATGTGTGCGCTGTGTCTTGGCGCATCTGACCCCTCCTGGGCCCTGTCCCCTCCCTTCCACCCAGGAGAGAAGGTCATGGCGGATGATGAATTCACACAAGACCTGTTCCGATTCCTACAATTGCTCTGTGAGGGGCACAATAATGGTGAGGAGGAGGGGTGTGGGGTGGAGGGGAAGCCAAGGTTTGGGGCTGGTACGGAAGGGTTGCCTGAGTTAGTTTCCAACCCTCCTCCTCCCCCTGTCAATGATGGCCACTCTCCAGCCAGTGTCAATCCACCTAGCTTTCAAAATCTCTCTGGAGGACGGGCGCAGTGACTCAGGCCTATAATCCCAGCACTTTGGGAGGCAAAGGCTCGTGGATCTCCTGAGGTCAGGAGTTCGAGACAAGCCTGGCCAACATGGTGAAACCCCGTCTCTACTAAAAATATTAAAAAAATAGCAGAGCGTGGTGGCACATGCTTGTTATCCCAGCTACTCAGGAGGCTGAGGCAGGAGAATCGCTTGAACCCATGAGATGGAGGTTGCAGTGAGCCAAGATCGCACCATTGCACTCCAGCCTGGGCAACAGAGTGAAACTCCATCTCAAAAAAAAACCTCTCTGGAATTTCTGGAATCTAGCCACTTTGCTTCCCCTTCATCTCCTCTGGCCAGTCCAATTCCCCAAAAGCAATCTGCCAAAAACCAATTTGGCCAAAAATCAATTTGCCCAAATGGACAATTTGTCACACGCCATTTTCCCACAGGCGTTCTGCAGTGGCTGCCAAAGTTCAGTACACGTGGTGGATTTCTGTACTTTAGGTCCAGAAAAGACCTAAAGGACAAAACTGCCTGGCATTTAAAAATAAATCTATTAGAATCACTTGTTTATTTTGCTTATAAAAACTTTGCAGAGGAAAGATCTGTACAAAGGCCTACAGATTCTTTCCTATCTTAAGCAAGAGTTTTGTTTTGTTGTGGTTCAGCCAATTTAACAAGATTGAGGATGACAGCAAATTAATTACACAACATCAATGATGAGAAATACAGTCTCATGCAGCAAACCTAGTTTACAGCTTTACAGAACAGTCAAAATTCTGCACAAAAAACATTCTACCTGATGCCATTTCCTATAACAAACATGTACAGTCTCAAGATTGTGGTTATAACTTTTAGCAGATGATTAGGAAACCGCAGACTACCCGGAAATTAACTTTCATGACAAGAATTGGAGTAATTAGTAATCTAACTTCCATAGAACCTTCACCCACTTGGTTAGTGCTCTTTAAGGTAACTGATTTGTAAATATCTTTAATCTTCATTCTTTTTTTTTCAACGAAGGATAAAGCATGATCCCTTTGTCTTGAATTTTCAAAAGGTCTTGTGTCCACAACCAGTTTTTCAAGGTTTATTAAATACCTTTGTGCCATGGGACTAAGATTTTCTTTTTCTTTTTTTCTTTTTTTTTTTTTTAGACAGAGTCTCACTCTTGTGGCCCAGACTGGAGTGCAGTGGTGTGATCACAGCTCATTGCAACCTCTGCCTCCCGGGCTCAAGTGATCCACCCCTCAGCCTCCCAAGTATCCAGGACTACAGGCATGCATCACCATGTCTGGCTAAGTTTTTTATTTTTTTGTAGAGATGAGATCTCACTATGTTGCCCAGGAGATCTCGAACTCCTGGATTCAAGCAATCCTCCTGCCTTGGCCTCCTAAAATGCTGGGATTACAGGTGTGAGTCACCACACCCAGCCGAGGCTGAGATTTTCATTCTTTAATTTTAACTAAGATGGAATCAGTCTTTGGGTTTAAAGTAAATTTTATTCCTCGGGAATATGAAGTTTTGAAAATGAGAATGTTGTTATGAGAGGGATTGCTGTCTCCCAACATATTTGCAACCCAGTCCTCTGCCTAAATTCATGGCCTAATCAAATAGATATTTGAAATATCTTTCAAATCTCAGACCCCTTGCATGTCTTGAGGAGTCAGTGCTATTCAAAGCAGACAAAAGGTTTGTCTCTCACTTATTTGCACATGTCTATAACAGGTGTTGTCAGTTGCCAGAATTTTTTTTACAGGAGATGTGTATCTTTTATTTTTGCATATAGTCCAATTTAAATTAACACAATTTAATTTAACAATTTAAATTAACACAAATAAAGGAGTTAGAAAGCAGGGTTGAGGCCGGGCGCGGTGGCTCACGCTTGTAATCCCAGCACTTTGGGAGGCCGAGGCGGGCGGATCACGAGGTCAGGAGATCGAGACCACGGTGAAACTCCGTCTCTACTAAAAATACAAAAAAAAATTAGCCGGGCGTGGTGGCGGGCGCCTGTAGTCCCAGCTACTCGGAGAGGCTGAGGCAGGAGAATGGTGTGAACCCGGGAGGCGGAGCTTGCAGTGAGCCGAGATTACGCCACTGCACTCCAGCCTGGGAGACAGAGCAAGACTCTGTCTCAAAAAAAAAAGCAGGGTTGAGGGGAAAGCCTGTACCTTTGCTTACAAAATTTTGAATATTTGAGTATGCTTTGTCTATATCATGAAACTAGGCGAAATGGGCCTTCTGTTTAGCCAACCTGATAGAGCAATTGTGAACTGACTGTAAAAAAGTTAGGGGGAAAGAAAAACTGCGGGCGAAAATACTTTCAGGGGCTGTTAAAACCTTCCCGTGCAACATGATGTTGCTATAAACATTTGAAAGGACTTGGCTGTACACTGTGGCTCATGCCTGTAATGCCAGCACTTTAGGAGGCTGAGGCAGGAGGATCACTTGAGCCCAGGAGTTCAAGACAAGCCTGGGCAACATAGGGAGACCCTGTCTCTACCAAAAAAAAAATCATATACTACAGTATAATAAACCTCCAATCATATACTACAGTATAATAAACCTCCAATCATATACTGCAGTATAATAAACTCCAACTACTCATCACTCAGCTTTAACAGTTTGCTCTCACAGAACAATGTTTTTTAAATAGTGGGAACCAACCCATCAGACAGACATTCATGAATTAGTTTCACGCAGAGGTTCTCATCGTACTTGTACACTGGCATGCCTGGGGAGCTTTAAAAGAGACTTAAGCCTAGGTTTTGCCTCTACAGGTTCTAATTTAATTGATCTGGGGTTGGGCCTGAGCACGGGGATTTTTAAAAGCCTCCTGGTTGTTCTGATGTGCAGCCAAGGTTGAGAGGATGAGAAGCACACATTTCTTCTTTTGTAGTTAACTAGAGCAGTACAGGACAGAAAAGAACAGAATGCATGGCACAGAGTAAGGCAATGTGAAACTTCTCTTTCAGGAATAGGTGAATGTAATTTCAGATTGAACATATGTATCAGGTCTCAATGTAAAAAGGATTTCCTCGGCCGGGTGTGGTGGCTTATGCCTGTAATCCCAGCACTTTGGGAGGCCGTGGCAGGTGGATCACAAGGTCAGGGGTTGGAGACCAGCCTGTCCAATATGGTGAAACCCTGTCTCTACTAAAAATACAAAAAAATTAGCCGGGCGTGGTGGCACATGCCTGTAATCCCAGCTACTCAGGAGGCTGAAGCAGGAGAATTGCTTGAACCTGGGAGGTAGAGGTTGCAGTGAACTGAGATCATGCCACTGCACTCCAGCCTGGGCGACAGAGCAAGACTCCGTCTCAAAAAAAAAAGGATTTCCTACCATAGATTGCAGTCAGAAAAGATTTAAAAACTACTGCACAAGAATATAAACTTCACAAGGGCAGGGGCTGGACATACAGCTCATGTCTGTAATCCCAGCACTATGGGAGGTCGAGGTGGGAGGGTTGCTTGAGGCCAGGAGTTCGAGACCAGCCTGGGCTGGTCTCAACAAAAAAATTAAAAATTGGCCGGACGTGGTGGCTCACACTTATCGTTCCAGCTACCCGGGAGGCTGAGGTGGGAGGATCACTTGAACCCAGGAGGTCAAGGCTGCAGTGAGCTATGATCATGCCACAGTACTCCAACCTGGGCAACAGAGGGAGACCTTGTCAAAAAAAATAAAAATCCCCCCCAAGGCCAGGGACTGTTTTTTTTTTACTACTGTATCCCCAGAGCCTAGAATACCGCATGACACAGTAAGAACGCAACAAATTTGTTGTAGCAAAGAGGATGTGACAATCTTAATCTTGTGAGGATGTAGTATACACTCAATAAAATATGTTGAATAAATGAACAAGTGACCAATCCATAGGTTCCCTGGCCTTTAGTAGGTGCTCAATAAATATTTGTTGGATAAATGCATGAATATCCCCAGCACATAGTAGGAATTCGATAAAATTGTTTGGAAACTAACGAGGGACTGAATCTATTTCTCCCTGCTACATAGTTGGTGCTCAATATACATATTTGTTGGAAAAAACTGAATGAATAAATGACCACCACATTTGACGCATAGTAAGCCCTTAATAATATTTATATTATATTTTATTTTTTATATTTATTTTTTGAGACGGAGTTTCACTCTTGTTGCCCAAGCTGGGGTGCAGTGGCATGATCTAGGCTCACTGCAACCTCTGCCTCCCGGGTTCAAGCAATTCTCCTGCCTCAGCCTCCCAGGTAGCCGGGATTACAGGCACATGCCACCACACCTGGCTAATTTTGTATTTTCTTTTTAGTAGAGACGGGATTTCACTATGGTGGCCAGGCTGGTCTCAAACTCCTGACCTCGAGTGATCCACCCACCTGGGCCTCCCAAAGTGCTGGGATTACAGGCGTGAGCCACTGCTCCTGGCCTATTTTTAAATTATTTATTGTTTGTTTATTTATTTATTTTTGAGACGGGTTTTCGATCTTGTTGCCCAGGCTGGACTGCAATGGCAAGATCTCCGCTCACTGCAACCTCTGCCTCTGGGGTTGAAGCGATTTTCCTGCCTCAGCCTTCCAAGTAGTTGGGATTACAGGTGCCCACCACCACACCCAGCTAAGTTTTGTATTTTTAGTAGAGACGGAGTTTCACCATGTTGGTCAGGCTGGTTTCAAACTCCTGACCTCAGGTGATCTGCCCGCCTTGGCCTCCCAAAGTGCTGGGATTACAGGCATGAGCCACCCGGCCAGTATTTTTAGATAAATGAATAAGTGACCATCCATCTTTCTCTGTCATATAGTAAGTACTTGATAGTTATTACATAAATTGATGATGATATGCCTTCTGTCATACAATAGGCACCCGACACATGCGTATTGCATAAATGAATAAATGACCCACTGTTCATCTCCCCTAGCACATGGGAGGTGCTGGATAAATGACTTTTCATCTCCCCAGATTTCCAGAACTACCTACGGACACAGACAGGGAACACAACCACTATTAACATCATCATTTGCACTGTGGACTACCTCCTGCGGCTGCAGGTGAGGACGTGAGACGGTTCAGGTGTGACTTGGGTGGGGGGCTGCAGGGCCATGATCGGCCCCAGCACCCCCTCACACCCTGCCCGCCCCCACCAGGAATCCATCAGCGACTTCTACTGGTACTACTCGGGCAAGGATGTCATTGAAGAGCAGGGCAAGAGGAACTTCTCCAAAGCCATGTCGGTGGCTAAGCAGGTGTTCAACAGCCTCACTGAGTACATCCAGGTAGGGCGCTCCCCCTGGGGCGGGAGTGGGAAGGGAGGGGGTCCCGCATCGCGATCCCTGATCCCTTCTCGGGGATTCCCTTCCCGCTCACACGGCGCTCTGCCTCCCAGGGTCCCTGCACCGGGAACCAGCAGAGCCTGGCGCACAGCCGCCTATGGGATGCAGTGGTGGGGTTCCTGCACGTGTTCGCCCACATGATGATGAAGCTCGCTCAGGTTCGAGCCCCTCTGGTCTCCATCCACCTGCTTCCGGGCGTCCCCTAAGTGGTCCATTTCCAAGTCTTGCCCCATTGATCGGTTTGTCACCCAAGTGCTCCCGGCATGTTCCTGACTGGTTCCCTCTCAGTGGCCAAATCCATCCTCTTTCTGGATTGGCTCTCTGCATGACCCCGCCTTCTCCTCTGCCCCTCCCGCCCCACCAATCAGCTGGTTTTCCATCCACGCTTCCATTGGTCTGATGTGTTGGCCCCACCCCAATGGCCAGAGCTCCTCTATGATTGGTTGCTGTTTTTCTCTCTGATGAGGTCATCTCAGATGTGGACAGTCCTTGGGCTAGGATGGGGCTGATTTCTAGATTAGAGCCTGGGGCTGAGGAAATGTTTTGCTTCTTTATCTTGCTTGCGGCAGATGACACCCATATCAGGCATTCATGATGTAAGGTCCCTGTTGAGCACCATCTCCCATTTCCATAATCCTTGTGTTCCTCTTTCCCTCACCCCTTTGCAGCCTTGCCAATGTCTCACGAACACTTAATCCATTTGTTCTGCTTCTGTCTGGTAACTATATTCAAGGCTGCCATATACTGTTCCGCAGGTTGTGCACTGCACAAAGGCATGACCTCTGAAGGCATTCACATCCTACACATAATGGTATATTTATTACAATAGTTTAGTTTTCCAGCAGATGGCAGTAAAGCATCCAGCATGTTATAACTTCCCTACAGGAAGTGTTTTAGGGGGCGCCTTTTTTTCTAATTTGCTCAAAGGTGCCCCAGGGGCTGGCAGAAACCCTAATTCGTTGCCATCTGACTTTTTAAAAGGAGTTAAACTTAGGATGCAATTCCTCCGTGTCACAGCAGCTGAAGTTGTGCTGTTGGTATCATCCTAAAATTCTAGAGAATGTTGGTATCATCATGTAGAATTCCAAATCCTGCAGGACTAATTCATCCGCCACCATCTAGTCTAGGTTGCAAAAGCTAGAAATCCAGTGCAAAGTGGTGGCTTAAGAAAAATAAAGAATTTATCAGTTCATATTACAGATCCAGGGCTTAGAGTGATGTCAGCAGAACTGTCTCCTCTTTGACTGCATTTGCAAGCAGGCTTTTCTCCTGGGCTGGAAAAAATGGTGCCTCAGGCTCCTATCCACCCTACTTCTTAACAGCCCCAGAGGGAAGAGATCTCCTCTTTCCTGAAAGCTCCAAGAAAAAAAAAAAAAACCTGAGATTCTCTCTGACTAGCCTATTGGGTCACATGTCCATCCCCGAACCAATCATCATAGGCTTAGGAAAGAAAGCCCTGACTGGCCAGGCCTGGTCATATACTCACCTATAGAACCAGGAGGTAGGGTTAGCCCCATATGCTCTGACTGTGGGATGGGGGACACCGCAGGTGAAAATTGAGGGATTGTAAAGAGAGGAGGGGGACTGAATCATGGGTAGGTGCAAACCACAAGCACCCACCCACTGTAAGATCTTGAGATTAGGAGTGTCGGAACCTTAGACCCAGAATGCAGAGCTTTGGAACTGTGGAAATACATTAGGATTGGAATCAACAACTGGTAGAACTAGCATGGGAGCCAAAGACCTTTACATCCCATTTATCTGGTATCGTCTCCTCCCTTCTCCATTTTATTTGATGCAACCATATGAAATTATCACTTTGGACCTGGCACGGTGGCTCATGCCTGTATTCCCAGCACTCTGGGAGGCCAAGGTGGGCGGATCACCTGAGGTCAGGAGTTTGAGACCAGCCTCACCAACATGGAGAAACCTCATCTCTGTTAAAAATAAAAAATTAGCCGGGTATGGTGGCGCATGCCTGTAATCCCAGCTACTCAGGAGACTGAGGCAGGGGAATCGCTTGAACCTGGGAGGCAGAGGTTGCGATGAGCCGAGATTGCACCATTACATTCCAGCCTGGGCAACAAGAGCAAAACTCTGTCTCAAAAAGAAAGAAATTACCACTTTGTGAGCCAAAAGTGATCACATATTGGCAATTTTATGTGACTCAACCTAACATAAATAGGGGCCATAAGGCAAAACTTTGTGTTGGAGGTTTCTATGGGCCCTACACTGTGGCCCTGTGCTCCCCGCAGATGGCTTACCAGAAAGCATATGGCTGTCTCTGCAGCCTTCCTCTCGAACCCAGAGTCCCACTCTCGCCATCACACATTATCTTCAACATACATCTGTCAAGCCCACCGTAGGCCGGGCACAGTGCTGGGCTCACATCCCTTCCTAGACCTGGGTCTCTGTCCCCAGTGTTTGTCTCTGTCTGTCTCTGTCTCTCTCTGCCCCAAATGTCTGCCCTGCAAGCCTCCCAGTCCTCCTTGTCTGCCAGCCTTCCCACTACCCATCACCTATCGGGCCCTTCCCCCAAGTGCCAACCCCACCCCCACAATCTTGTCTCTCTGCCCCTTTCCCTGCTTCCGAGGAACATGTCTGGACTCGGGTCCCCTCGGAGGTAAGAGGGGAGAAAACAGGGGTCTAGGCCCTGCTGGGTAGGTGAGGAGGGGGAGAAGCAACAGAGGTGGGGGAGGTGTCTGCAGAGACCAGCCCTCACCGAGCTGGGATGTGGGGTCTCTAGGACTCAAGCCAGATCGAGCTGCTGAAGGAGCTGCTGGATCTGCAGAAGGACATGGTGGTGATGTTGCTGTCGCTGCTAGAAGGTAAACACCCAGGAGTGAGGGTGAGGGGACAGTAAAGAGGTTCAGAGAAGCCTCCCTTTAAACATCAAGATTTCCAGCTTTTCTTGAAAAACTGTAAGCTTCAGTTTTTCTGTAAGCTTTCAGTTTTTCTCACATGGCAAAACTTAGCTGGATTAGATGAAATAACTTAATTATATCAATGTTAGATCTCTAGATGTTCACGATAGCGTGGTGATTATATTAAACAATGTCCTTGTCTTTTAGGATATAGACACCTAAATGTTTAAGGGTAAAAGGACCACATGTCTGCAATTTACTCTCAAATTGTTCAGAAAAAAAATATACAGAGAGAAAGAGAATTTTTTTTTTTTTTTTTTTTGAGACGGAGTCTCGCTCTGTCGCCCAGGCTGGAGTGCAGTGGCGCAATCTCGGCTCACTGCAAGCTCCGCCTCCCGGGTTCACGCCATTCTCCTGCCTCAGCCTCCGAGTAGCTGGGACTACAGACGCCCGCCACCGCGCCCGGCTAATTTTTTGTATTTTTTAGTAGAGACGGGGTTTCACCGTGGTCTCGATCTCCTGACCTCGTGATCCGCCCGCCTCGGCCTCCCAAAGTGCTGGGATTACAAGCGTGAGCCACCGCGCCTGGCCGAGAATTTTTTTTTTTTGAGACGGAGTCTCGCTCTGTCACCCAGGCTGGAGTGCAGTGGCGCAATCTCGGCTCATTGCAAGCTCCGCCTCCCAGGTTCACGCCATTCTCCTGCCTCAGCCTCCTGAGTAGCTGGGACTACAGGCGCCCACCACCACACCTGGCTAATTTTTTGTATTTTTAGTAGAGACGGGGTTTCACCGTGTTAGCCAGGATGGTCCCGATCTCCTGACCTCGTGATCCACCCGCCTCAGCCTCCCAAAGTGCTGAGATTACAGGCATGAGCCACCGCGCCCGGCCGAGAAAGAGAATTATAAAACAAATGTGATGCAGGGTGTGGCACGTACCTGTAATCCCAGCACTTTGGGAGGCCGAGGCCAGAGGATCGCTTGAGCCCAACAGTTTGAGACCAGCCTGGGCAACATGGTGAGACCCTGTCTCTACAAAAAATACAAAAATTAGCCTAGTGTGGTGGTGTGTGCCAGCTACTCGGGAGGCGGAGTTGAGAGGATCACCAGAGCCCGAGAGGTCCAGGCTGCAGTGAGCTGTGATCGCACCACTGCCCTCCAGCCTGGGTGACAGAGCAAGACCCTGTCTCAAGAAAACAAACCCCAAAAACAAACCAAATGTGGCAAAAGATAAACAATTGATGAATGTGGATATCTGAGGATCCTTTACACTATTCTTGCAGCTTTTATATAAATGTGAAATTACAATAAATTTTTTTTTTTGAGATGGAGTCTCGCTCTGTTGCCCAGGCTGGAGAGCAGTGGCATGATCTCGGCTCACTGCACGCTCTGCCTCCCACATTCAAGCGATTCTCCTGCCTCAGCCTCCTGAGTAGCTGGGATTGCAGGCATGTGACACCACGTCCGGCTAATTTTTGTATTTTTAGTAGAGACGGGGATTTCACCATGTTCGTCAGGCTGGTCCCAAACTCCTGACCTCGTGATCCACCTGCCTTGGCCTCCCAAAGTTCTGGGATTACAGACGTGAGCCACTGCGCCCAACCTACATTAAAATTTAAAAAATACAAAAATAAACTGGAGCCAAGCTTCAGCTGCTGCCTTTAGAGGGAGTGTGGGATCGCAGTTTGCCAATCTCCACCTCTCCTTGCTGCTTACCACTGGCTAGTCTCAGTCTTCTGTGGACCCTCCTGACTGTGTGGACTCGTGGAAGTTTTAGCTGTGTAAGCCCTGAGGTCATGCAGCTCTGAGTTCAAATCCATTCTCCCCATTTTACTGGCTATGTAACTTTGAGTGCATGACTTTCTCTATGTCTCAGTTTCTTCCTAAAAATAGAGTCACACATTTCCCTTTTTGTGTGATTGTGCCAGGGTAGCATTTGGCACCTACCTTTAGCATACGTCATCATTATCTTTTTTTTTTTTTTTTTTTGAGACAGAGTCTCACTCCATCACCCAGGCTGGAGTGCAGTGGCACGATTTCGGCTCTGCAACCTCCGCCTCCCAGGTTCAAGCAATTCTCATGCCTTAGCCTCCCAAGTAGCTGGAATTACAAGCACCTGCCACCACGCCCAGCTGATTTTGTATTTTTAGTAGAGATGGGGTTTCACCATGTTGGCCAGGCTGGTCTCAAACTCCTGGCCTCAAGTGATCCACCCACCTCGGTCTCCCAAAGTGCTGGGATTACAGGCATGAGCCACCACCCCCGACCTGACATCATTAGCTTTACTGGGGGAGGTGGGCAAAGGCAGGATCAGCCAGGTTGGCACAGGAGGCTGACGCAGGTCAGGAAGGGACCTGTGGAGGGGAGGCTGTGGCTGGCCAGAAACACTCCAGCAGCGTGGTGGCTTCTGGGCTGGAAAGAGAGGCAAGCCTGGTGGAGTCCCAGAAGGGAGTGTTCACCGGCCACACTGACGTCGGGGCTGCCTGCAGGGAACGTGGTGAACGGCATGATCGCCCGGCAGATGGTGGACATGCTCGTGGAATCCTCATCCAATGTGGAGATGATCCTCAAGTTCTTCGACATGTTCCTGAAACTCAAGGACATTGTGGGCTCTGAAGCCTTCCAGGACTATGTAACGGATCCCCGTGGCCTCATCTCCAAGAAGGACTTCCAGAAGGTGGGTTCGGGCCCAGGACTTGCGTGGGGTTGCCAAGGGCCAGCCATACCCTTCTGGCTGCCTGCCTCAGGCAAGAGACATCTCTGCAAGCCTCACTTTCCTTATTTGTAAAATGAGGATAAAACAGTCCTTGGGTTATATGTATTCTGTTTTATTCTAATTTAGAGACAAGGTCTTTCTCTGTTGCCTAGGCTGGAGTGCAGTGGCGTGATCATAGCTCACTGCAGCCTTGACCTCCTGGGCTTAAGCAATTCTCCCGCCTCAGCCTCCTGAGTAGTTGAGACTACAGGTGTGTGACATCATGCCTGGCTAATTTTTAAGTTTATTTTTTGTAGAGATGTGGTCTCACTACATTGCCCAGGCTCCTCTTGAACTCTTGGGCTCCAACAATTCTCCTACTTCGGCCTCCCAAAGTGCCGGGATTATAGGCATGAGCCACCTCACTCAGCCCCTTGGGTTATTTTGAGGATGAAATGCATTAACACAAATGAGAACCGTTATTGCTGTTATCTTTATTGATAGTCATAACATTATCATTATTGTGAATAGACATCAGTTATTCCATCGATAAACATTTGCTGACTTTCTTCTCTGTGTGGGGCCTGTGGTGACGCTTTCAACGCATCAATGACCAAGATAGACTCAGCCCGTGCTTTCATGGGTTTATAGTCTAATGGGGGAGGCAGTCACTAACTAGACCATTCCAAGTCTAAATAATGAGGCTGCTAGGAGGGAAGTGCTGGAACATCCTTATTCAAGAACCCACTCCTCCTCCTCTAGCCACCTCTCCCATCCTAACTCTCCATCTTTTCTTCTGAACCTCAGTTTCCTCCTCTGTAAAATGGGGATAGGATAATCACATTAACCACTAACTATTGGCAGGGTGCAGTGGTTCATGCCTATAATCCCAGCAATTTGGGAGGCCAAGGTGGGAGGATCGCTTGAGCCCAAGAGTTCGAGATCAGCCTGGGCGACCTAGTGAAACCCTGTATCTATAAAAATAAAAATAAAACAACTATTAACTATTGTGAGGATGGGCAGTGTGGGCAGTACCTGGAATATGGTGAGTGCTCAAGAGATGTTAGCTACTATTACTACTCCCTGATCTTCATTGTTACCATTTTGTTAACTTTTTATTTTGAAATCTCACTTCAGGTTTATAGAGAAGTTGCAAGAATTTCAGCACATAGAATTTCTGAATACCCTTCACCCACATTGCCCAAATGTTTTCTATTTACTCCATCATGATGATTTCCCTTTCCTTTCCTTTTTTGTTCTTTTTTTTTTTTTTTTTTTTTGAGACAGACTTTTGCTCTTGTTGCCCAGGCTGGTGTGCAGTGGCACCATCTCAGCTCAGTGCAGCCTCCACCTCCTGGGTTCATGCGATTCTCCTGCCTCAGCCTCCTGAGTAGCTGGGATTACAGGCACGCACCACCACGTCCGGCTAAGTGTGTGTGTGTGTGTGTGTGTGTGTGTTTTATATTTTTAATAGAGACAGGATTTCACCATGTTGGCCAGGCTGGTTTTGAACTCCTGGCCTCAAGTGATCTGCCCGCCTCAGCCTCCCAAAGTGCTGGGATTACAAGCCTGAGCCACCTCGCCGAGCCAATTTCCCTTTACTTTTGAACACTTCAGCGTGTATCTCCTGAGAACAAATTCATTCTCCTACCTAACCACAGGACAATTATGCTAATCAGGAAATTAACACTGGCACAATGCTGCTATCTAATCCTAGACCTTATTCAATTTCTCTTGTTGAAGAAATTTCTTTTGTCAATGTATTTTCTTTGCCAACCCAGAACCAGGGATTGCATTTAGGTATTCTGTCTGTTTTCCTCCTTCAGTCTGGAACTGTGCCTGGGTCTGTCTTTATCTTTCCTGACATGTTTGAAGAACACAGGCAAACTGTTTTGTAAAATGTCGTTCAGTGTGGGTTTGTCTGAGTTTTCATCATTATTAGACTAGGGTTATGCATCATTTGCGGGAATATCAGAGAAGTGATGTGTCCTCAGTGTAATGTATTAGGAGGCACATGTGGTTTCATCCCATTACTGTTTATTTACTTATTTATTTGTTTTTAGAGTCAGAGTCTTGCTCTATTGCCCAGGCTGGAGAGCAAACAATCCTAGCTCACTGCAGCCTTGACCCCCTGGGCTCAGGCGATCCTCCTGCCTCAGCCATCCAAAGTGCTGGGATTACAGGTGTGAGTCACTGCACCCGGCCAATGTCTCTTCCCATTACTGTTGTTAACCTGGATGGCTTAACTCGGTGTTCACCAGGGGCTCCACAGTGAAGTTACTGTTATTCCCTTTGGAATCAATAAGTGTCTTGTGAGGATATACTTTGAGGCTATGTAAATATTCTGCTAACTCTAGGGTCAGCATCCATTGATGATTCTTGCCTGAAACAACTATTCCTCTAGTAGCTGACAAATGGTGGTTTTCTCATTTCGCCGTATGCTTTACCATCACTAGGCACCATTTTACTGTAAGAAAGCGTGTTTCCTTCTTGTCCGTTTCATTTTCTCATTCATCCATTCATTTATATCAGTGTGGATTCATGGCTTTTTATTTTTTTGAGACAGAGTTTTGCTCTTGTTGCCCAGGCTGGAATGCAATGGTGTGATCTTGGCTCACTGCAACCTCCGCCTCCTGGGTTCAGTGATTCTCCTGCCTCAGCCTCCCAAGTTGCTGGGATTACAGGCATGCACCACCACGCCCAGCTAATTTTGTATTTTTAGTAGAGATGGGGTTTCACCACGCTGGTCAGGCTGGTCTCGAACTCCCGACCTCAAGTGATGGTCAGGCTGGTTTCAAATTCCCAACCTCAAGTGATCCGCCTGCCTCAGCCTCCCAAAGTGCTGGGATTACAGGCGTGAGCCACTGCATCTGGCCCATGGCTTCTTAGTCTATGGGTTGCAGCTGTGACTTGCCATCTGCACTTAGGTAAGCTCAGGGTTCCCTGAGTTAAAATCAAAGTGCCCCATGCCTTCCAGTTGACCCCCAAGAGCCTCGCTGTGTCTCTCTGCTTCTCAGCCACGCCTTGCAAGAGTCATCTGCCCTTGATCCTCCGTTCTCACCTCCCACTCCTTCCCTGATTCGGGGCTTGCCTGCTTCCGTCCCTGTCAGGCTCCTGAAACTCCTCTGACCAAGATCATCAGTGACCTCTTTACCTCTGACTGTCCCCTCTGACTTGTCATCTTGGCAGCCTTTGTCACAGCTGGCCTTTTCCTTTCCTTCCCCAACCCTGAGGGGCAATGCCTGCTTCCCTGAGCCTAAGCCTCACATCCTTGGGACCCTGCCTCCCAGCCGATCCCTCGTAGCCTCTTACCCGTCACTGTGCCTGAGCCCTTCACCTTCATGAAGAGCTCATAGTTACCATATTCTCACTCTGTGCCCTGCGTATAAATGAATTCGCTCATTTAGTCCTTACAGCAACCCCACATGGTAAGGACTGCATTTTTGTTTTGTTTTGCTTCTTTGAGACAAGGTCTTGCTCTATCAGTCAGTCTGGAGTACGGTGGCGTGATCACAACTCACTGTAGCCGCTGCCTCCCAGGCTCAGGTGATCCTCCTACCTTAGCCTCCCAAGTAACTGGGACTCCAGGTGTGTGCCACCACACCTGGCTAATTTTATTTATTTATTTTAGAGATGGGGTTTGACATGTTGCCCTAGCTGGTCTTGAACTCCAGGACTGAAGCAGTCAGCCCACCTCAGGCTCCCAAAGTGCTGGGATTACCAGCATAAGCTACCACGCCCAGCAGGACTGCTTTTTTTTTTTTTTTTTTTTGAGATGGAGAGGAGTCTCACTCTGTCACCAGGCTGGAGTGCAGTGGTGTGATCTCAGCTCACTGCAAACTCCGCTTCCCAGGTTCAAGCAATTCTCCTGCCTTAGCCTCCCGAGTAGCTGGACTACAGGTATGCGCCACCACGCCCAGCTAATTTTTGTATTTTTAGTAGAGACGGGTTTCACCATGTTGGCCAAGGTGGTCTCGATCTCTTGACCTCGTGATCCACCTGCCTCGGCCTCCCAAAGTGCTGGATTACAGGCGTGAGCCACCATGCCTGGCCAGGATTGCTTTTTATTCCCATTTTATGGATGTGGAAACTGAGGCACAGGGAGATAACAGACATGCTTAAGGTCACCCAGCTAATAAGTGACAAGGTTAGGGTTAGACCTCAGGCGATCTGGCCCCAGAGTACACTGCCTTCAGATTCATCTGTTAGTCTGGTCTAGTCGATAGTCAGTGAGCACTTTCTGGGGGCTGGGCCCTGGCTGGGGGTCTCAGCCCTACTCTCGAGCCTGGCAGGTTTAGGGAGAGAGTCTGGGGTGGCTGCAACAGAAGCAAAAAGCATTTGCAGGAATGAAGGTACACATGATTCACAACTGAAAATGAGTAATGATCTCTCCTGACTGGGGCTGCACAGATCACAGGGTTTAATGTCACCTACCTGACATTTTACAGCTCAACATCTGTTACACAAAGTTATAATCTGCAACTGGGAAAAGTGTATTCATTTTATTTTTTGAATATATAATTACTCACGATTTTAAAAATCAAAATATAGGCTGGGCACAGTGGCTCACGCCTGTAATCTCAACACTTTGGGAGGCCAAGGCAGGCAGATCACTTGAGGTCAGGAGTTCAAGACCAGCCTGGGCAACATGGCGAACCCCCCCCCCATCTCTACTAAAAATACAGAAATTAGCCAAGCATGGTGGCAGGTGCCTGTAATCCCGGCTACTCAGGAGGCTAAGGCAGGAGAATCCCTTGAGCCTGGGAGGCAGAGATTCCAGTCAGCTGAGATCGTGCCACTGCACTCCAGCCTGGGTGGCAGAGTATGACTCTGTATCAAAAAAAAAAAAAAAAAAATCAAAATATAGCCAGGTGCTGTGGCTCACACCAGTAATTCCAGCACTTTAGGAGGCCAAGGCAGGAGGATTGCTTGAGGCCAGGAGTTCAAGACCAGCCTGGACAATATAGAAAGACCCCATTGCTACAAAAAAATATCAAAAAATTAGCTGGATGTGGAGGTGTGCACCTGTAGTCCCAGCTCCTCTGGAGGCTGACTGAGCTGGGAGGATCCTTTGAGCCCAGAAGGTCAAGGCTGCAGTGAGCCATGATTGTGCCACTGCACTCCAGCCTGGGCAACAGAGCACAAGACTTTGTCTCAAAAAAATGTATATCAAAATATAGCAAGGCGTGAAGTGAGAAGTCTTACTCCTGCTCTTTTCCAATCCACTCTTCCCCACATCTACCATGGTAAAGCCCTTTCGTTAGTTTCTTTTGTATCCTTCCATCATTTTTTAAATGAAAATACAAACAGGTATTCTTGTTTTTCTCATTTTGTACATAATAGGTATAACATCACTGGTCTGCATTATTTAACAACATATTCTGGAGATATAGGAAGCTTCCTCATTCTTTTACAGGTGTCCAATATTCCACACTATGTGTATATTATGGTTTATTTGCTATTCTTCGTTGATGAACACTGGCTTTATTCCCAATGTTTTGCTGTACAACCCATGTAGCAGTCAGGGCTGTCATGGACAGTTGCACACATTGTGCACTGCACAAGGGTGTCATTTATACCACAGACATTTTACATTTATACATGTATTACTGCGGAGTTCCAGCAGATGGAGGGAAATGTGCTGAGGAAGGCTGTAGTATTTGGGCCTAAAGCAATGCTGGCTATAACAATTACTCTTGCTACACTTTGAGAGGCTGAGGCAGGTGGATCACCTGAGGTCAGGAGTTCGAGACCAGCCTGGCCAACATGGTGAAACCCCATCTCTACTAAAAATACAAAAAATTAGCAGGCATGGTGGCATGCGCCTGTAATCTGAGCTGCTTGGGAGGCTGAGGCAGGAGAATCACTTGAACCTGGGAGGTAGAGGTTGCAGTGAGCTGAGATTGCGCCATTGCACTCCATCCTGGACAACAAAAGTGAAAGTCCATCTCAAAAAACAAACAAACAAAAACAATTACTCTTGTTATACAACATTCTGTAAATCATGTGCGGTTCATCTCAGAGGATAAACTTCCAGAAGTGGGATAGCTGGGTTAAAAGGTAAATGCATTTGTCATTTGGACAGACATTGCCCTCCATTTTTCTTTCTCATTAATATCATATGAGAGTGTGCCTGTCTCCCCACAGCCTCGCCACCAGACCGCACTGTCAAATCTTTGGATTTTTGCCAATCTGATAGGTGAAAAACGGTATTGCAGTGTAGTTTAAATTTTTAAATTTTTTTTTTTTACACTTGATCTTAGCCAAAAGGCCGAGAAGCGATTAAATTTTTTTTTTTTGAGACGGAGTCTTGCTCTGTTGCCCTAAGTGGAGTGCAGTGGTGTAATCTCAGCTCATTGCAACCTCTGCCTCACGGGTTGAAGCGATTCTCATGCCTAAGCCTCCCGAGTAGCTGGGATTACAGGCATGTGCCACCACACCCAGCTAATTTTTTGTATTTTTAGTAGAGACGGGGTTTCACCATGTTGGCCAGGCTGGTCTCAAACTCCTGACCTCAAGTGATCCACCTGCCTTGGCCTCCCAAAATCCAGATGCTTTTTCTGCATTTCCATTCATATGAAAATCTGCATTAAAAAAATGTAGCATTGTGGCCGGGCTCAGTGGCTCATGCCTGTAATCCCAGCACTCTGGGAGGCCGAGGTGGGCAGATCACTTGAGGTCAGGAGTTCGAGACCAGCCTGGCCAACATGGTGAAACCCGTTCCTACTACAAAATACAAAAATTACTTGGGCATGGTGGCATGCGCCTGTAATCCCAGCTACTCGGGAGGCTGAGGCAGAGAATTGCTTGAACCTGGGAGGTGGAGGTTGCAGTGAGCCGAGATTGTGCCACTGCCCTCCTGCCTGGGCAACAGAACAAGACTCTGTCTCAAAAGAAAAAAAAAATAAGTAGCATTGTTCTATAATTTCCCAAGTTCTTCATGGTTGCCAGAGTTCTTGACAGTTTACAAATCACATCTTCATTGATGAAGTACTTTGTAGATTTCAAAACATCTACTATAGCTTGGAAGGCCCTTTCTGGTGTTTGAAATCACATTTTATTTATTTATTTATTTAAATGTTTAATTATATTAACAGAGATGAGGTCTCCCTATGTTGCCCAGGCTGGTCTTGAACTGCTGGGTTCAAGGGATCCTCCTGCCTCAGCCTCCCAAAGCGCTGGGATTACAGGAATGAGTCACCTCACCCAACAGAAACCACATTTTGGTTACTGATTTATTCCTAGTCAGTAAACAGTCTTGAGGTTATCTTCATTGTTTTCCTATCTGCAAATTTTATTTGTCTCTTAATTAAAACACTTCCTTTTTAAAGTGTCTTTATTGAAATAGAATGTACATACCATAAAATCCACCCATTTAAAATGTACAGTTCAGTGGTTTATAGCATGTTCACAGAATTATGAAGCCATCCCTGCAATCTAATTTTAGAACATTTTAATCATCCTTTGAAAACGAACCCCATACCCGTTAGCAGTCATTTCCCACTTCCCCCACCCCAGCCCCCGGTAACCACTGATCTTTCTGCCTCTATAGATTTGCCTATTCTGAACACTGCATATAAATGGTATCATAAAATATATATGGTCTTGGCCAGACACGGTGGCTCACGCCTGTAATCCCAGTACTTTGGGAGGTCCAAGAGAGTGGATTGCTTGAGCCCAGGTGTTTGAGAAGAGCCTGGGCAACATGGCGAAACCCCGTCTCTACTAAAAATACAAAAAATTAGCCGAGTGTGGTGGCACATGCCTGTAGTCCTAGCTCCTTGCGAGGCTGAGGTGGGAGGACCGAGAAGTTGAGGTTGCAGTGAGTCCTGAACACACCACTGCACTCCACTCCAGCCTGAGCAACAGAGTGAGACCCTGCCTCAAAAAAAAAAAAAAAAAAAGCGTGTGTTTGTGTGTGCGCGCGCGCGTGTGTGTATGTGTGTGTGGCCTTAAAAGACGTTCCTTTTATTTAACAAACCACAATGTCATCATCACTCCTAACCAAAAATAAAACAGTACAAATAAAAAAGTAGTCACAGTCCTTTAAATCATCAAATATCTAGTGAGTGTGCAGATTTCCAAATCTCATAACTTTCATGTAACTATCAGGATTTTTTGTAGCTTTAAATCAGAATCCAAACAAGGGCCACCCATTGCAATTGGCTGATACTTTCTAAAATCATCTTTCATCTCTTGCTTCTCCTCTATTATCTTTTCTTTTTCTTTGCAATTTATCTCCTGGAGATCCAGTCCTGCAGATCTTTACTGTCCAACAGAAATACATTATGAGCAATATGTATATTTTGAAATTTTCTTCCTTTTTTTGAGACAGTGTCTCACTCTGTTGTCCAGGCTGGAGTGCAGTGGGGTGATCTCAGCTCACTGTAACCTCCACCTGTCAGGTTCAAGTGATTCTTCTGCCTCAGCCTCCTGAGTAGCTGGGATTACAGGCATGTGCCACCACACCTGGCTAATTTTTGTATTTTTAGTAGAGACAAGGTTTCGCCATGTTGGCCAGGGTAGTCTCAAACTCCTGGCCTAAAGTGATCTGCCCTCCTCAGCCTCCGAAAGTGCTGGGATTACAGGCGTGAGTCACCATAATTTTAGATTTTCTAATAGCCATGTTTTTTAAAAAGTAAAAAGAGGACCAGGCATGGTGGCTTGGGCCTATAATCCCAGCATTTGGGAGGCCAAAGCAGGAGGATCACTTGAGGCCAGGAGTTTGAGCCAGCCTGGGTAACATAGCAAAACCCTGTCTCTATAAAAACTTTAAAAAATAACCAGGTGTAGTAGTGCATATCTGTAGTCCCAGTTACTGGGGAGGCTGAGGCAAGAGGATCTCTTGAACCTCAGAGGTTAATGCTGCAGTGAGCCATGTTCATGGCACTGTACTTCAACCTGGGCAACAGAGCAAGACCCTGTTAAAAAAAAAAGTAAGATGAAACACTACACATAATCTAGTACACTCAGGATATTATTTCAACATGGAATCAATCCTGTTTATTTATTTATAAAGACGGGGTCTTGGGCCGGGCGCAGTGGCTCACGCTTGTAATCCCAGCACTTTGGGAGGCCGAGGCGGGCGGATCACGAGGTCAGGAGATCGAGACCATGGTGAAACCCCGTCTCTACTAAAAATACAAAAAATTAGCCGGGCGTGGTGGCGGGTGCCTGTAGTCCCAGCTACTCGGAGAGGCTGAGGCAGGAGAATGGCGTGAACCCGGGAGGCGGAGCTTACAGTGAGCCGAGATTGCGCCACTGCACTCCAGCCTGGGCGACAGAGCGAGACTCCGTCTCAAAAAAAAAAAAAAGACGGGGTCTTGCCATGTTGCCCAGGCTGGTCTCAAACTCCTGTGCTCAAGCAATCCACCCTCCTCAGCCAGCCAAGGTGCTGGGATTACAGGCAAGAGCCACCGTGCCTGGCCATAATCAATCTAAAAAATGATTAGCTCGACATTTTTCATTCTTTTTTCACACTAAGTCTATCAATGGATAGCGCTGTCCTAGTTGTAGAGTTTCCCATAGTCTGGACCTGACTGATGCATCCTTGTGGTGTCATTTCATGTGTTCCTGTGTCCCCTGGGTTTCCTCCAAAGTGGGACTTAGCCGAAGTTTGAGCAGATTCAGATTTGGGTGTAAGGAGTTTTTTAGCCAGAACCTTCCTATGTGGGGCTGCTGCGTACCTCCACCAGGAGGCACCTCCTTTCCAGATGCCAGCAGCTGTTTCTGCTCAACACTCAGACACATTCATTCATTAGAGATTGCAAAATGGCGATAGTCTCATTTCTTTTTTTTTTTTTTTTTTGTGATGGACAGAGTCTCGTTCTGTCACCCAGGCTGGAGTGCAGTGGCATGCTCTCGGCTCACTGCAACCTCCACCTCCCAGGTTCAAGTGATTCTCCTGCCTCAGCCTCCCAAATAGCTGGGATTACAGGCACCCACCATCACCCTGGCTAATTTTTGTATTTTTACTAGAGATGGGGTTTCACCATGTTGGCCAGGCCGGTCTTGAACTCCTGGCCTCAAGTGATCCACCTGCCTCAGCCTCCCAAAGTGCTGGGATTATAGGCATGAGTCACGGCACCCAGCCTCTTGGTTTTCATGATGCTTCCTTCATTTGACAAATGAGTATGAGTGCCTACTGTGTGTCAGGCACTGCCCTAGTCTTGAAGGTACAGCAGTGAATAAAACAGAGAGCCCACTGTGGGGGCCGATAGTCCAGTGGGAAGGGGCAGATGCAAATAACGAAATACACAAAGTAATTGCAGGTTATAATCTGTGGTCTGAAGGGTGTGGGAGCGAGCAGGGTGTGGTAAGCCCTATAAACTGGCTGGTGGAGGAAGGCCTTCTGCAGGAGGGGACAGCGAAGCTGAGAGTTGAAAGGTACCATATGAATCAGCGAGGCTGTGGTGTCCCAGGCAAAGGGGACAGTAAATGGAAAAGCTGAAAGATGGGAACAAGAGGGACCGAGAGCACCCTGGGCAACATGGTGAAACCCTGTCCCTACAAAAAATACAAAAATTAGCCAGGCGTGGTGGCCTATGCCTGAAGTCCCAGCTACTTGGGAGGCTGAGGCAAGAGAATCACTTGAACCCAGGACGGGGAGGTTGCTGTGAGCCAAGATCACGCCACTGCACTCCAGCCTGGGTGACAAGAGCGAAATTCTGTCTCAAAAAAAAAAAGAAATAAAAATACAAAAATTAGCTAGGCATGGTGGTACATGCCTGTATTCCCAGCTACTCGGGAGGCTGAGGCAGGAGAATCGCTTGAATCCGGGAGGCGGAGGTTGCAGTGAGCCGAGATTGCACCACTGCACTCCAGCATGAGCAACAGAGTGAGACTCTCTCAAAAATAAAATAAAAAAAAATTAAAATAAAATAAAATACTAGCCAGGCACGATGACTCATGCCTGTAATCTCAGCACTTTGGGAGGCTGAGGTGGGAGGATCGCTTGAGCCCAGGAGTTCAAGACCAGCCTAGAAAACATAATGAGACCTTGTCTCTACAAAAAAACTGTTTAAAAAATTAGCTGGGTATGGTGGTGCATGCCTGTGGTCCCAACTTGGAAGGCTAAGACGGGAGGATCACTTGAGCCCAGGAGGTCGAGGCTATGGCAAGCCATGATCACTCCATTATACTCCAGCCTAGGTAGTAGAGATAGACTTTGTCTCAAAAAATTAATAATAAAGTAAAACAACTAAAAGACTGTAAGTAGACTGTAACACAAACAAAGGATAAATGTCGGAGGGAATGGATACCCCATTAACCCTGATGTGAGTACGTATTGCATGCCTATATCAAAATAGTTCCTCTACCCCATAAATATATACAACTACTATGTACCCACAAAAATTTAAAATAAAAAGGCCTGGCTCATGCCTGTAATCCCAACACTTTGGGAGGCCAAGGTGGGCAGATCACTTGAGATCAGGAATTCAAGACCAGCCTGGCCAACATGGTGAAACCCCATCTCTAATAAAAATACAAAAATTAGCTTGGCATGGTAGCACATGCCCGTAATCTCAGCTACTCAGAAGACTGAGGCAGGAGAACTGCTTGAACCCTGGAGGCAGAGGTTTCAGTGAGCCAAGATCACGCCACTGCACTCCAGCCTGGGTGACAGAGCAAGACTCTTGTCTCAAAAAATAAAAATAATTTTTTTTTTAAATAGGCCAGGTGTGGTGGCTCGCGCCTGTAATCCCAGCACTTTGGGAGGCCCAGACGGGCAGATCACCTGACATCAGGAGTTCGAGGCCAGCCTGGCCAACATGGCAAAACCCTGTCTCTACTAAAAATACAGAATTAGCCAGTGTGGTGGCACACGCCTGTAGTCCCAGCTACTCAGGAGGCTGAGACAGGAGAATCACTTGAACCCAGGAGGTGGAGGCTGCAGTGAGCCAAGATCATGCCACTGCACTCTAGCCTGGGCAAGACAGAGCAAGACTCTGTCTCAATAAGTAAGTAAGTAAATAAATAAATAAAGGGATGGGCAATGAATGATGACAAAGAGAGATCAGCAAATCACAAGAGCAGAGTCTAGGAGTGAATGGAGGTGATAGTGTCCCAGGCCCCTGTGGAGAAGTGGGCTTCTTTTTTTTTTTTTTTTTTGAGACAGGGTCTTGCTCTTATTGCCCAGGCTAGGTGCAATGGCACAATCTTGGCTCACTGCAACATCCGCCTCCCAGGTTCAAGCCATTCTCCTGCCTCAGCCTCCCAAGTAGCTGGGATTACAGGCATGCACCACCATGCCTAACTAATTTTTGTATTTTTAGTAGAGACGGGGTTTCACCATGTTGTCCAGGCTGGTCTCAAACTCCTGACCTCAGGTGATCCACCCGCCTCGGCCTCTCAAAGACCTGGGATTACAGGCATGAGCCACCACGCCTGGCCAGAGGTGGATTTCTGAGACAGTGTCACACTGCTCATGATAGAGGGGAGGCAGGCAGACGAGGTGAAGGCAGGTGAGGGGTTCCGGTGTGATTATGTCTCCATGCTCTGTGGTTTCTAGAGCCCTTCATGATTTGCAAAGCATGTTACTCATTTAGAAAGCATTTTGCAAAGTTCTGGGGTTTTTACAAAGCACTTTTGAGAGCCAGAAAATTTTGCTTCTGTTCATACCCCAGAGCAACATTTCTCACACTGCATATTGCTACCCATCTGTAGGTAATGAAATTAATTTAGCAACGCATAACTCGTGACCAGCATCTTTAGAAATAAAATAGAACACTGCAGAGTGTGCTACACAGCAAAGGTCAGAATTGTGTCATGAAACTTTTTTTTTTTTTTTGAGTCACATTGTAAAATGTATTCTTATGGTGAGTGCGGTCAAGAACATTTTATGCTGCTCTGGAGAACCTCCTGCAAAAATGCATGGGCAATCAGCACAAGAACGTTCAAGAAAAGTGTTGTCTGTAAAAAAATCTTGGGTGAACTTGGTGATTTATGCTTGTAATCTCAACACTTTGGGAGGTGGAGGAGGGCAAATCACCTGAGTTCAGGAGTTTGGGACAAGCCTGGGCAACATGGCAAAACCCCATCCACAAAAAAATACAAAAATTCACCAGGCGCAATGGCATGCACCTGTAGTCCTAGCTACTCAGGAGGCTGAAGCACGAGACTCATTTGACCCTGGGAGGTGGAGGCTGCAATGAGCTGAGATCGTGCCACTGCACCACTCCAGCCTGGGTGAAAGAGTGAGACCCTGTCTCAGGAAAAAAAAAAAAAAAAAAACAAATCTGGAAGCAACCTACATTTCCATTAGCAGGATAACAGAAAAAGAGTGTTATGGCTGGGCACGGTGGCTCACACCTGTCACCCCTGCACTTTGGGAGGCCGAGGTGGGTGGATCACCTGAGGACAGGAGTTCAAGACCAGCCTGGCCAACATGATGAAACCCTATCTCACTAAAAATACAAAAAATTAGCCAAGTGTGGTGGCGGGCACCTGTAATCCCACCTACTCAGGAGGCTGAGGCAGGAGAATCACTTGACCCTGGGAGGTGGAGGTTGCAGTGAGCTGAGATCACACCACTGCACTGCAGCCTGGGCGACAAGAGCGAAACTCCGCCTCAAAAAAAAAAAAAAAAGAAAAAAAAAAAAAAAAGAGAAAAAAAAGCAAATTTCAGCTGAGGTGGGAGGATCCCTTGAGCCCAGGAGTTTGAGACCAGGCTTGGCTACATAGGGAGATCTTATCTCTACAAAAAAAATTAAAATTAAAATTAGCCAGGTGTAGCGGTGTGTGCCTGTAGTCCCAGCTGCTCTGGAGGCTGGGTACTTGAGCCTGGGGGTGGGGATGGGGACGGGGACGAGAGGGGATGTGTTGAGGCTGTGGTGAGCTGTGATTGCACCACTGCACTCCAGCCTGGGCGACACAGCGTGACCCTGTCTTAAAAAAAAAAAGAAAAGAATTGAGGCTCTCCAGGTCACCCCACTGACCTCCCTGCCCACCCCCAGGCCATGGACAGCCAGAAGCAGTTCAGCGGTCCAGAAATCCAGTTCCTGCTTTCGTGCTCCGAAGCGGATGAGAACGAAATGATCAACTGCGAGGAGTTCGCCAACCGCTTCCAGGAGCCAGCACGCGACATCGGCTTCAATGTGGCGGTGCTGCTGACCAACCTGTCGGAGCATGTGCCGCATGACCCTCGCCTGCACAACTTCCTGGAGCTGGCCGAGAGCATTCTTGAGTACTTCCGCCCCTACCTGGGCCGCATCGAGATCATGGGCGCCTCGCGCCGCATCGAGCGCATCTACTTCGAGATCTCAGAGACCAACCGCGCCCAGTGGGAGATGCCCCAGGTCAGGGGACCCGCGCGCGTGCAAGCTCGCCTCCTGGGGCTTCGGGCATGCGGGTGCTCACTTCCTGCACCCTCAGACCCCACAGTGGGCTGTGCGTGCCTCGCATATCTGCCCTGCTCCAGCAAGCCCACGCCCACCCTTTTGTACACATTTTTCCCGGCTGCGCCCTTGCACATCCCTGGCTCGCCCTTGGCCACTTCTTGCGGACCTGGCCCACACAAGGATGCACACCCCTTGGGCATGAAGCAGGGTCAGTGTGTCCTGTGGCTGCTCACACGCCATGCTTTCCCCTTACACGCACACCCTGGGAGCTCTGGCAGGCCCTTATAGCCCTGATGCAGCCCTACCCACACTCACCTCCTCGACCCCGCATGGCGACACACCCCTTGCTCACCTTCCCAGCAGCCCCCGGTGTGCCGTCTCTTGGTCCTGGCCCGCTCATGCTCACTCTTGTACACCCTCGCCTTGGGGGCTCTGGGGTGCCCTGGCATGCTGACCCACCCTTCACCAGTCATCACGTGTGCCCCCAGATGCCTTCTGAAGTCCTAGCACATGATGTGTACCCCAACTTATTCTGGGCCCACACGTGGGTGCACACCTCTTGCACACACACCCTGAGGATGCCAATGAGCCCTCCCAGAACCCTGGCATGCTTCATTCACTGCCCACTTGCCCTCACTGTAGCCCTGGCACAACCATGCTCACCCATGCACACTTGGGCCACGGTCTCAGGCTCACCCACAAGAGCCCTCAGACCTACTCTCTAATCTGACGTGCCCTATCTCAGCTCCTCCTATGCCCAGCCCACAAATGCTTGAATGCCCCTCACACACTCACTTGCCCCAAGGGTACGCTCACGTGGTCCCGGCGTGTTCCCAGCACAGCTGGCACACCTGGCTGACATATGGTTCCCCTCCCCATTCCCTCGCACTCCCCACACGGCCCTGACACACCCTCACCTCATTCTCTTGCACACACACTTGCTTGTTTCTCAGATGCCGCCAGGTACTTGCACACCCCTCCTTGTCTCACACTCATAGCCCAGGAGGCTTGCGCACCCGTCACCTCCTTCATGACTGGGCCCTTCATATGTCTCCTCAGGGGACACCAGCTCATGCACGCGGGCTCATGTCCCACACGGAGCCCTGTCCTCATGTTCTGGGAGCCAGTACACGCACTCTTGGCTCCCCTTCCCACATTCATGCCTGCCTCATGCACACTGCATAACTGCAGGCCCCTCTCACACTCATACTCCTCCTGTCCCCCCATAGAGTCCCAGGCCCTTGCACGCCTGCCCCGTGTGCCCACGTCCACCGTGCACACTGAGCCTCTCGTGGTTGCACACTTCTGGCATCCTCCCATGCCGCCACACCCTCCTTACTCCTGATCCCTCCCTTGCCCCCGGTGTCTCCTCACATACTCCGAAGGAACCCTTGAGATCTTGCACACTGATCTATGCCCCTCGGGGCCCCACTGCATACACACCCCCATCTGGCACACTAGTGGTTGCAGCATCCTGGCACCCAGGATGTCCGCACATCCCTGCCTCTGCAGGAAGCCCCTGTTCACCACGGCCCTTCCCACTCACTCTTTGCACGTGCTGGGGGAGCTCTGTCCTCCCCTCTTCCTCTGACCCTGCGTGCTCCCCACACAAACACTCTTTCCCTTAGTGCTATTCCTCCAAACACCTGCTTCCTTCTGCTCACCCCTTCCCATTCCACTTTCCCCTGCTTCTCAGGCATCCACGTATGCCCATGTGGCCTCGGAGCACCTGTGGGGCAGTATAATAATAGGGAACACTGTACGGCGTTGTTGTTGTCGTTTGAGACGGAGTTTCGCTGTTGTTGCCCAGGCTGGAGTGCAATGGCACGATCTCAGCTCACTCAACCTCCACCTCCCAGGTTCAAGCGGTTTTCCTGTCTCAGCCTCCTGAGTAGCTTACAGCCATGTGCAACCACGCCCACCTAATTTTTATATTTTCAGTAGAGGCGGGGTTTTGCCATGTTGGCAAGGCTGGTCTTGAACTCCTGACCTCAGGTGATCCGCCCGCCTCGGCCTCCCAAAGTGTTGGGATTACAGGTGTGAGCCACCATGGCCTGCCCACTATACAGCATTTATCAGGCACCAGGTGCTGTTCTAATCATGCAGCATCTATTAACTCATTGAAGCCTCACACCAACCCTATAATGTAGGTCCTATTATGCCCATTTTACAGAGGGGAAAACCGAGGTCCAGAGAGTTAATTCAAAATCACCCAGCTACTCAGTGGCAGAATCAGGATTTGAACCCAGGCAGGCTGGCTGCAGAGCCCTTGCCTTTAAGCACTATGCTCCTCCTCTCAAGGAAGCTAAACACATCCATTCTGGAGCCAGCTCTCTGGGGGTTCAAATCCTGTATGTGCAACCTTGTCTGTCTCACTTGGGCATGTAACTTTCTGGGCCTCCCTGTCCTCATCTGTAAAATGGGAAGAAAACCCGCTAGCCCTAGGCTTGTTGGTGAGAATTAAGTGAGTTTTATGGAAACTGCTTGTATGGGGCCTGGCCTTATTGAAGCATTCACAGGAGTACCCGCAATGAGTGCTCTCTGAAGCTCTCTCTATAGGTTTGCTATTGATAACCAAAACAACAACGTGGCCAGGCGCTGTGGCTCCTGCCTGTAATCCCAGCACTTTGGGAGGCCAAGGCCAGAGGATTGCTTGAGGCCAGGAGTTGGACACCAGCCTGACCAACACAGCCAGACCCTGTCTCTGCAAAAAAAATTTTTTTTTAGAAATTACCAGTCATGGTGGCTCATGCCTGTAATCCCAGCACTTTGGGAGGCTGAGGCGGGCAGATCACTTGAGGCCAGGAGTTCGAGACCAGCCTGGCCAACATGGCAAAACCCTGTCTCTAATGAAAATTCAAAAACTCAGCCCAGCATGGTGGCGGGCACCTGTAATCCCACCTACTCGGGAGGCCGAGGCATGGGGATCACGTGAACCCTGGGGGCGAAGGTTGCAGTGAGCCGAGCCGAGAGCATCACTTCATTCCAGCCTGGGAAACAGAGCTAGATCCTTTTTTTGTTTGTTTGTTTGTTTTTTTGAGACAGACAGACTTTCACTCTGTTGCCCAGGCCAGAGTGCAGTGGCATGATCACAGCTCACGGCAACCTCCGCCTCCCGGGTTCAAGTAATTCTCCTACCTCAGCCTCCCGAGTAACTGGGATTACAGGGGTGCGCCACCACGCCGGCTAATTTTTGCATTTTTAGTAGAGTCGGGGGTTTCACCATGTTGGCCAGGCTGGTCTCGAACTCCTGACCTCAAGTGATCTGCCCGCCTCGGTTTCCCAAAGTGCTATGATTACAGGCGGAGCCACCGCGCCGGGCCTGACCCCGTGACAAAAACAAAACAAAATACCAACAATGCATTTAGAACAGCGCCTGCCGCGGTGACCCCTTGTAGCTGCCACTGCGCTGTCGCTGCTGTCCGAGCCCCCGCTGACGGCGCCCCTATCCTGTCTGCCGCCCCGCGCTTCAGGTGAAGGAGTCCAAGCGCCAGTTCATCTTCGACGTGGTGAACGAGGGCGGCGAGGCTGAGAAGATGGAGCTCTTCGTGAGTTTCTGCGAGGACACCATCTTCGAGATGCAGATCGCCGCGCAGATCTCGGAGCCCGAGGGCGAGCCGGAGACCGACGAGGACGAGGGCGCGGCGGAGGCGGGCGCGGAGGGCGCGGAGGAGGGCGCGGAAGGGCCCGAGGGCACAGCGGCCACGGCGGCAGCTGGGGCGACGGCGCGGGTGGTGGCGGCCGCAGGCCGGGCCCTGCGCGGCCTCAGCTACCGCAGCCTGCGGCGGCGCGTGCGGCGGCTGCGGCGGCTCACGGCCCGCGAGGCGGCCACCGCGGTGGCGGCGCTGCTCTGGGCAGCAGTGACGCGCGCTGGGGCCGCTGGCGCGGGGGCGGCAGCGGGCGCGCTGAGCCTGCTCTGGGGCTCGCTGTTCGGCGGCGGCCTGGTGGAGGGCGCCAAGAAGGTGACGGTGACCGAGCTCCTGGCGGGCATGCCCGACCCCACCAGCGACGAGGTTCACGGCGAGCAGCCGGCCGGGCCGGGCGGAGACGCAGACGGCGAGGGTGCCAGCGAGGGCGCAGGAGACGCCGCGGAGGGCGCTGGAGACGAGGAGGAGGCGGTGCACGAGGCCGGGCCGGGCGGCGCCGACGGGGCGGTGGCCGTGACCGATGGGGGCCCCTTCCGGCCTGAAGGGGCTGGCGGTCTCGGGGACATGGGGGACACGACGCCTGCGGAACCGCCCACGCCCGAGGGCTCTCCCATCCTCAAGAGGAAGTTGGGGGTGAGAGAGCAGGCGGGGACTTTGGGATTTTGGAAAGATGCGGGATTGGAGGGAGGAAGAGAGCCCGGCTGGGTGGAGACACACACACAGGAGAGAACTGGCTAGGGGGATATAGGCACACGCAGGGCGCACGCACCCACGGAGGACGCACCCATGGAGGACGCACACGGAGACAGAGCGGGCGCCAGTCAAGAGAGACGCTCAGAGACAGAGGAATACACAGAGGCACAGAGAAAGCGGCTCAGAGATGGAGACCTGGAGAAAGGGCCGGGGAGAGAGAGTGCAGGGCCGGGCAGAGTGCAGGGCCCGGGAGAGGTAGAGAAAATGATACCTGGAGAGCCAGAGAGAGTAAGAAACCCAGAGACCAAATTAGAGGGCAAGAAAGACCAAAACTAAGCCGGGCGCGGTGGCTCACACCTGTGATCCCAGCACTTTGGGAGACCGAGGCGGGCCGATCACCTGAGGTCAGGAGTTTGAGACCATCCTGGCCACCGTGGTGGAACCCCGTCTCTACTAAAAATACAAAAATTAGCCGGGCATGGTGGTGTGCACCTGTAATCCCAGCTACTCGGGAGGCCGAGGCAGGAGAATCGCTTGAACCCGGGAGGCGGAGGTTGCAGTGAGCCAAGATGGTGCCACTGCACTCCAGCCTGGGTGACAGAGTGAGACTACGTCTCAAAAAAAAAAAAAAAAAAAGGAAAGGAAAAGAAAGACCAAGACAAAAAAAGTCCCGAGACAGAGTCAGGGCCACTAGGAAAAGACCCTTGGAGATACTCGTTGTGGGAATGAAGTACACCAGGGAGGAAGGGACCCCAAACACCTTCAGGCCCTTGGTGCTGGGAATGCCACGGGAATGCGGAGGTCAAGGTGGTGGGAAGCCCTGGGGACACGCAGAGCTGTACTTGGAGTCAGCCCGACCCTGCGCAGTGCTTTGGGCAAAGGGCTTCACCTCGATGAGCCTCAGTTTCCCCTCTGTAAAATGGGAATCATCATCTGCCTCTTTCTGGTGGGGGGAAGTGTAAAACTTAGATTACCCAGGGGAAATAAGAGAGAAAGGAGATGAGAGGAGCAGGCAGGCAGCCCTGGGAAGCGCTTAGGGTGGGGACTCAGCCCTGATGCTTGCCCTGCTCCTAGGTGGATGGAGAGGAGGAGGAGCTTCCACCAGAGCCAGAGCCGGAACCAGAGCTGGAGCCGGAGAAAGCTGAGTAAGTGGCCTTGGGGCTGAAGGGCCTAACCCCTATCACTGCCTCCCTCCTAGACTAGGAGCCTCCAGAGGTCAGGCCCCGAGGCTGTCCTGGCCACCCTGTGTCCTCGGCATCACCCAGCCCAGACTCAAGCACGGAGGAGGGGCTCTGAGTAAAAGAATCAAGAAATAAATGCTCCAACCTGGGCAACATAAAAAAAATTTAAAATTAGCCAAGCATGGTGCTGTGTGGGGAGGCTGAGGTGGGAGGATCACTTGACCCCCGGAGGCGGAGCTGCAGTGAGCCCTGATCGCAGCATTCCCCTCCAGCCTGGGTGACAGAGCAAGACCCTGTCTCAAAAAAAAAAAAAAAGGACGGAGAGATAGAAAAATGAAAACTCCCATCTAACCGCCAGGCCTTCGCATGTGCCTTCCCTCTGCCTGGAACACAGGCCCCCTGCCTACTCTGAGTCTTTCTCATCCTTTCCAATTCTCCAGGACACCTGACCCCCTCCTAAGTTGAGGAGGTGTCTCTTCCAGATTCCCACAACCCCCTGAGCTTCCTGCATCCCAGCCCCAACCACTCTGGGCTGTCACTGCCTGGTGTCAGTGTCACTGCCTGACTCCCACATTGGACTGGAGCCTCATAAGGGCAAGTCCTGATTATCTCATCATCCCATGTACCTAGTACCATCCAAACCTGGGCCAGGCACAGGGCAGGCCCTTGGTGAATGGTTTTGAATGAATGAACTCATGCATTGCCTGCCCAGGCACCTCCTGACCTCTGTCTGTCCTGCCCTGCAGTGCCGAGAATGGGGAGAAGGAAGAAATTCCTGAGCCCCCACCAGAGCCCCCCAAGAAGCAAGCACCTCCCTCACCCCCTCCAAAGAAGGAAGAAGCTGGGGGTGAATTCTGGGGAGAACTGGAGGTGCAGAGGGTGAAGTTCCTGGTGAGGATCCAGCCAGGTCACCTGAACCTTCTTCTCCCTGGGAGCCCCACCTCTGGTGCCCACCTCTCCTGCTCACCCTGTTCTTGAGTTCATCTGTTCAAGCTCATCTCCAAGAAGAACCCTAGCTGGGGAGAGGGCAGAGGCATCCCCAGACCTGGGGACAGGGTAGCATTTTCAGATGGCCCTCACTTGGTTCCTTGTTCCTTCCCCGCTCACAATCCTTATTCCAACCTCCATACCTCTGTTTATCGGGGCCACCCACCCACACTTCCACCTCCATCCTCTGTCCAGACCTACATTCAATGAGGCCACCGCTCTGGCCTTCCCACTGTGGCCTGTTCTTGGCTGTCAGCCCCTAGAGTCTCAGTCCCTCCACCACTCCCACTGCTGCTGTGGAGGTCTGAGCTCTCCCAGTTCTTGGGGAAGCGCTTATCTCATCCAGGCCAGGAAGAAGGGTGGGTGTTGGGAGGCAGGTCCCAGGGTTCCCTCCATCCTGTCTCCTCTCCAGGCCTGGCCTGATAGGAGGGGGTGAGGGAGGCTGGGCACGGTGGCTCACACCTGTAATCCCAGCACCTCGGGAGGCCGAGGCAGGCGGATCGCCTGAGGTCAGGAGTTCAAGGCCAGACTGGCCAACATGGTGAAACCCCATCTCTACTAAAAATACAAAAAAAAAAAAAAAAAAATTAGCCGGGCATAGTGGTGCATGCCTGCAATTCCAGCTACTCAGGAGGCTGAGGCATGAGAATCGCTTGAACCCAAGAGGCAGAAGTTTCAGTGAGCCGAGATCGTGCCACTGCACTCCAGCCTGGGTGACAGAGCAAGACTCTGCCTCAAAAAAAGTGGCGGTGGGGGGCAGGGGGTCAGTAAGGGAATCATGTGGAACGAAGATGGTTCCGTCAGAATTTGTGGGAAGAATGAGGGATGGAGGGAAAGGCGGAGAGAAAGAGGGAGAGATGGAAGATGTTCCTGGCCATGCGAGGGGGCTCATGCCTGTAATTCCAGTACTTTGGAAGTCCAAGGTAGGAGGATCACTTGAGCCCAGGAGTTTGAGACAAGCCAGGGCAACATAGGGAGATCCCTGTCTCTGCAAAAGAATTTTTTTTTTTTGAGATGGAGTCTTGCTCTGTTGCCCAGGCTGGAGTGCAGTGGCACAATCTCGGCTCACTGCAAGCTCTAACTCCTGGGTTCATGCAATTCTCCCTCAGCCTCCCGAGTAGCTAGGACTACAGGCGCCCGCCACCACGCCTGGCTAATTTTTTGTATTTTTAGTAGAGACAGGGTTTCACCGTGTTAGCCAGGATGGTCTCAATCTCCTGACCTCATGATCCACCCGCCTCGGCCTCCCAAAGTGCTGGGATTACAGGCGTGAGCCACCACACCTGGCCGAATTTCTTTCTTTTTTTTTTTTGAGACGGAGTCTCACTCTGTCGCCCACACTGGAGTGCAGTGGCGCGATCTCGGCTCACTGCAAGCTCCACCTCCCGGGTTCAGGCCATTCTCCTGCCTCAGCCTCCCGAGTAGCTGGGAATACAGGCACTTGCAACCACACCCAGCTAATTTTTTGTATTTTTAGTAGAGACGGGGTTTCACCACGTTAGCCAGGATGGTCTCGATCTGCTGACCTCGTGATCCGCCCGCCTTGGCCTCCCAAAGTGCTGGGATTATAGGCGTGAGCCACCGCGCCTGGCCTGGCCGAATTTTTTTTAATCTTTTTTTTTTTTTAATTACTGCTCCTTGCAGAGCAGGGCTACCCTATAGGCAGTGCACCCAGAGTAGCCAAAAATGTTTTTTTAATTAGCTGGGTGAGGTGACACATGCCTGTAGCCCCAGCTATTCAGGAGGCTGAGGCGGGAGTATCACTTAAGCACAGGAGGTTGAGGCAGCAGTGAGCTATGATTGCGTCACTTCACTCCCACCTGGGTGAGAGTAAGACCTTGACTCAAAAAAAAAGTTCACTTTCATCTTCTGTAAAGCAGGCAGAGTGACAGGTGGGGTAACCTCACTCAGGAAGCAGCATGGCCAAGTGGCTTGGAGCTTGGACTCTGGAGACTGACTGCCTGGGTTCAAATCTCAGCTCTGCCACTCATTGGTTATGTTACCTTGAGCAAGACACCACTTCCCCTGAGCCTCAGTTTCCTCATCTGTAAAGTGCGCATAACAGTAGTACCCACTTCACAGGGGTATACTGAGAATTAAACAAGTTCATGCAAATAAAGCTCTTAGCCCAGATGTTGGTATAAGCAAGACTCAATAAATAGGAGGTTGAGGCCAGGCGAGGTGGCTCACACCTATAATCCCAGCACTTTGGGAGGCCAAGGTGGGTGGATCACCTGAGGTCAGGAGTTTGAGACCAGCCTGACCAACATGGTGAGACCCCGTCTCCACTGAAAATACAAAGATTAACTGAATGTGGTGGTGCACACCTGTAATCCCAGCTACTTAGGAGGCTGAGTCATGAGAATTTGAACCCGGTAGGCGGAGGTTGCAGTGAGTTGAGATGGCACCACTGCATTCCAGCCTGGGTGACAGAGTGAGACCTTGTCTGAAAAATAAATAGGCTGGGCACAGTGGCTCAAGCCTGTAATCCCAGCACTTAGGGAGGCCGAGGAGGGCGGATCACGAGGTCAGGAGTTTGAGACCAGCCTGGCCAATATGGTGAAACCCTGTCTCTACTAAAAATACACAAATTAGCTGGGCGTGGTGGCGCACGCCTGTAATCCTAGCTACTCAGGAGGCTGCTGCAGAGGAATTGCTTGAACCCAGGAGGCAGAGGTTGCAGTGAGCCAAGATCGTGCCACTGCACTCCAGCCTGGACGACAGAGCAAGACTCCATCTCAAAAATAATAATAATAATAATAATAATAAATAAATAGGAGGTTGTAGGAAAGATATTGAGAGCCCAGGTACTTTGATTGCGGGTAAATGATGGGATGAATTCTCCAGGGAAGAGGCTGATCTGTGAGCGCTTTCTCTCTTTTTTTCTTCTCTCTCAGAACTACCTGTCCCGGAACTTTTACACCCTGCGGTTCCTTGCCCTCTTCTTGGCATTTGCCATCAACTTCATCTTGCTGTTTTATAAGGTGCTGGTCCTGAAGGGCTGGAAGGGTGGGGCCCTTATCCATGCTGTGGGATGGGAGGCTCAGCCCCTATCAGAATTTCAGGGTTCCTCCACTGAAGGGACGAGGTATTGGGCTCAGGGTCCTTAGGAGGGTTCAGGCTGGACACCTGGATCCTGGGACCCCCCTCCATGGGGGTGAGTAGGGGATACCTGGATCCATCTAGGACAGAAGCCTGAGTGTCTGTGGGAGTTAGAGCAGGAGCAGGAGCTGAGTTCTCTGCTCAGCTCGGCCACATGCCAGTCCTGTGCGCCTGGGTGCAGGCCCTCAGCTCTCAGCAACACCCGCTGATTCCGTTAAGCATCTTTGCTTTCACATAAGCTAAACAGAAGTTTGCAGGGAGGAAGAAACGGGCCGCTCACAGAATGGAAGGAATGGGCTAAGAACCAGGCCTCCTGAAGGACAAAGGGACCCTTGGGGTCTTGCCAGGGGTCTAGATAACAGGACAGTAAGGTAGACTAGAGAGATCGAAGCATGGCTTCTGTGGGACCCAGTCCTGCTCCACTGCCCACTGGCGCATGACGTTAGGCAAGGTGCTTACCATCCCTGTGCCTCAACTCCCTCATCTGTAAAATGGGAATACCTCATAGAGCTGTGGGGATTGAAAGATGATAAGGCACCAGGCACAGTGGCTCACACCTGTAATCCCAGCACTTTGGGAGGCCGAGGTAGGTGGATCACCTGAAGTCCGGAATTCAAGACCAGCCTGGCCACGTGGTGAAACCCCGTCTCTACTAAAAATACAAAAAAAATTAGCCAGGCATGGTGGCGGGCACCTGTAATCCAAGCTATGCAGGAGGCTGAGGCAGTAGAATCCCTTGAACCTGGGAGGCAAAGGTTGCAGTGAGCCGAGATTGCACCACTGCACTCCAGCCTAGGCGACAAGAGTGAAACTCCATCCACCCCACCAAAACAAAGAGGATGAGTATGTGTAAGGCACTTAGAGCAACAGTACCTGGCATATGAAAAGCACTGTGTAAATGTTTAGCTGCTAATAATTTTCATGTTAGTGTTAATATTAGTGGGCAGTCTCTTTAGGGCTCCACTATCAAGATGAACCAACTCTGTCTTCAGTTCTGTGCCGCTCAGTTCAATAGGCTAATTCCCAGGTCAGAGTCTGATTTGCTAGCTAGGGCCCTAGGCCTACCCCTTGATCTTGATTGACAGCCACACCAAGACTGTATCTGGTATGGTCCCAGTCCAGTCTCGGGAATGGAGGCTCAATTTTGTGAGTGGGCTCTGCATGTGGCAGACCCACAGATGGATCTCTGTCCCCATTTCAGGTCTCAGACTCTCCACCAGGGGAGGAAGACATGGAAGGCTCAGCTGCTGGGGATGTGTCAGGTGCAGGCTCTGGTGGCGGCTCTGGCTGGGGCTTGGGGGCCGGAGAGGAGGCAGAGGGCGATGAGGATGAGAACATGGTGTACTACTTCCTGGAGGAGAGCACAGGCTACATGGAGCCCGCCCTGCGGTGTCTGAGCCTCCTGCATACACTGGTGGCCTTTCTCTGCATCATTGGCTATAACTGTCTCAAGGTGGGCACATGGCCATGGTTCTGCTCAAGGGCTTATTGCTGGGTGGGGGTGGGGGCAGTGCTGGAGCACTGGCTGGGGTTGGGGGCCCTGAAAGTGGTTGGGACAGAGGGGTCCTGGGGTTGGGGTGAGGGCTGGGGAACTGGGTACAGGATTGGGGTCTCCAGCAAGGATGATAGGGGTCTCCAGCAAGGACAACATCAAATTGGGAACAGACACAGCTTATAGCTGAGGAACCGGGTTCTGGACCACTGTCTTGATACTTTACTATTGAACTAGAGTTCTTTGGGCTTAAAACTTTCGTACAAGCTGTTCCCTCTGCCTGCAATACTTTGCCCTGCTTCCACCTCCTTGCACCTGCCTCTGTTTTATTCATCCTTCAGTTCTGAGTTCAGACCTCCCTCCCTTGGGAAGCCCCAGGTGGCATCAGGCACCACTCCTGGGCTCCCACAGCTCCCCTGTTCTCACATCCTGGCCCAATCCCTCTGCCTGTGCCCCACCTCCATTCCAGTCCTGACCCCTCTATGCCCCTACATCCCAGCCCTGACACCCCTGCCTGTGCCTCTCCATGGCCAGCCCCGACTGCTCTGCCTGTGTCCCCCAATTCCAGCCCTGACCCTTCTACCTATGCCCCCCATCCCGGCCCTGAACCCTCTATCTATGCCCCCCTATCCTGGCCCTGAGCCCTCTATCTATGCACTACATTCCAGCCCTGACCCCCCTGCCTGTGCCTCCCCCATCCCTGCCCTGACCCCTCTGCCCATGTCCCCACATCCCTGCCCTGACCCCTCTGCCCATGTCCCCCACATCCCTGCCCTGACCCCTCTGCCCATGTCCCCCACATCCCAGCCCTGAGCCCTCTTCCCATGTCCCCCACATCCCAGCCCTGAGCCCTCTGCCCACATCCCCCACATCCCAGCCCTGAGCCCTCTTCCCATGTCCCCCACATCCCAGCCGTGAGCCCTCTGCCCATGTCCCCTGCATCCCAGCCCTGACCCCTCTGCCTGGACCTCCTCATTTCTACCCTTATCACGGGGAAAGCACTTCTGATGTGGGGTCACACACAGACTCCAGCAAGATCTCATGGCTTCTGCTGAGACTATGGTCCAGCCAAGGTGCCTGATGCCCACCCTTGGCCTCCTCCCACTATCCAGGTGCCCCTGGTAATCTTTAAGCGGGAGAAGGAGCTGGCCCGAAAGCTGGAGTTTGACGGCCTATACATCACGGAGCAGCCTGAGGACGATGACGTGAAGGGGCAGTGGGACCGACTGGTGCTCAACACGCCGTAAGGACCTAGCCCCCACCTCAGGGTGGCAGCAGGAGACCTCGGTTTCCACCCAGTCCAGGCTGGGACCCCAAAAAACTAGGGTTTCGGGCTGGGCACAGTGGCTCACACCTGTAATCCCAGCACTTTGGGAGGCTAAGGCAGGCGGATCATGAGGTCAGGAGTTTGAGACCAGCCTGGACAACGTGGTGAAATCCCGTCTCTACTAAAAGTACAAAAATTAGCTTGGCGTGGTGGCGGACGCCTGTAATCCCAGCTACTGGGAAGGCTGAATCAGGAGAATCACTTGAACCCGGGAGGTGGAGGATGCAGTGAGCCGAGATCGCACCATCACACTCCAGCCTGGGCAACAAGAGCGAAATTCCATCCCCCTTCCCCCCAACAAAAACAAAAACAAAAACAAAAACAAAAAAAAACCTAGGGTTTCAGTCCCTGCAGGCCCTGCCTCATTCTCCCCAAGTCTTACTCTTCATTTCCGTAAAAGAGGCACATTTCCCGTGCATTACAGCATCTGTGTGGGTGAGGTTGGCACACGGAGATTCCTAGACTTGAGGCCTGGAGGTTCCTGTTCGTTGACTCTGGGGTGTGAGCCCAGGAACCCATATTTTAAACCCTGTCTCCAGGTGTGATTCTTACTCAGGTGCAATGAGTGCAAAATAAAAAAACATGGCTGGGCACGGTGGCTCACGCCTGTAGTCCCAACATTTGGAAGGCCAAGGTGGCAGATCACTTGAGGTCAGGAGTTCGAGACCAGCTTGACAAACATGGTGAAACCCCATCTCTACTAAAAATACAAAAATTAGTCTCTGCACTCCAGCCTGGGCAACAGAGTGAGACTCCATCTGAAAAAAAAAAAAAAAGAAAGAAAAAAAGGAAAAGAAATCATTAGGGGCCCTAGGGGCCACACTCAGTGGCTCATGCCTGTAATCTCAGCACTTTGGGAGGCTGAGGCAGGAGGATCCCTTGTGCCCAGGAGTTCAAGACCAGCCTGGACAACATAGAAAGACCTCTATCTTTAGAAAAAAAAACAAAAGAAAAACCTAAAAAGTTAGCCAGACATGCTAGCCTGGCTAGCGCATGCCTGTAGTCTTAGCTGTTTGGGAGGCTGAGGCTGGAGGATGACGTGAGCCCAGGAGTTCCAGGCTGCAGTGAGCTATGATTATGCCACTGTCCTTCAGCCTGAGTGACAGAGCAAGACCCTATGTCTGGGGGCAAAAAAAAAAAACGAATAGGAATTGGAAGTGCAATGAATTGAAGCACTTCAAATAATTGCAAATCCGTGAATTCATAATCAGTCATCGCTCCACTCTCTCAAAAAACAAAACTCGTGGCCGGGCGCAGTGGCTGACACCTGTAATCCCAGCACTTTGGGAGGCCAAGGCGGGCGGATCATGAGGTCAGGAGATCGAGACCATCCTGGCTAACACAGTGAAACCCCGTCTCTACTAAAAATACAAAAAAATTAGCCGGGCGTGGTGGCGGGTGCCTGTAGTCCCAGCTACTCAGGAGGCTGAGGCAGGAGAATGGCGTGAACCCAGGAGGCGGAGCTTGCAGTGAGCCGAGATCTCATCACTGCACTCCAGCCTGGGTGACAGAGCAAGACTCCATCTCAAAACAAAACAAAACAAAACAAAACAAAACTCAGCCAGATTTGAGGATGTTAGAGCATCAATTTGTCACTTGGAAAACTGGTAAATAAAGGGCCAGAATCATGAAATTAAATGAAATCAACCAGGATGAGGAAGCAGGCAGTTCCACTGGAGTTGGTGCCAAGTCAGGCTGCTGGTTTGGACTCCTCCCTGCCTGTCACCACGCCAGAGCCTCTTTATCAGAGTGCCATTCTGAGGTCTTTTTTGCACATCTGACTCTGAATGAAAGTTCTCTGCCTCATCTGGGGTCCAGCAAAGATGGCAGTGGGGTCCCCACTGTTCAAGGTTTCTACAAGAAAAGCAGTGGAGCCAGGCGCGGTGGCTCACGCCTGTAATCCCAGCACTTTGGGAGGCCAAGGTGGGTGGGGGGGGGATCACCTGAGGTCAGAAGTTCGAGACCAGCCTGGCCAACATGGCAAAACCCCGTCTCTACTAAAAATTCAAAAATTAGCCGGGTATAGTGGTGGGTGCCTGTAATCCCAGCTACTCGGGAGGCTGAGGCAGGAGAATCGCTTGAACCTGGGAGGCAAAGTTTGCAGTGAGCCGATATCACACCACTGCACTCCAGCCTGGGCGACAGAGTGAGACTCCATCTCAAAAAAAGAAAAGAAAAACAGTGGAGTTTCAGCCAACCCTGGTGTGGCTGACAGCTCTGATCCCTCTGGCCGTAACATCTTACACTCACACTTTCTCTCTCTCTCTCTCTCTCTCTGCAGGTCTTTCCCCAGCAACTACTGGGACAAGTTTGTCAAGCGCAAGGTGAGAGGACATGGATGCACTGGGTCCTGGATTGGGTCCCTGCCTGCCACCAGGCCATCACAGGCCTGCCAAGCACTTGCTTGGTGTGTGACCTTGGGCAAGAGGTTTTTTTACCTCTCTGAGTAGCACCTCAGTTTCCTCATGAGGAGGTGGGCATAGTAAACTTGCTTCCCTTTCTTGAATGGGCACATGGAAAGAGCAGAGCATCAAGGCTGAGCGCGGTGGCTCACGCCTGTAATCCCAGAACTTTGGGAGGCTGAGATGGACGTAACACTTGAGCTCAGGAGTTTCACAGCAGCCTGGGCAACATGGCAAACTGCCATCTCTACCAAAAATACAAAAAATTAATGTGGTGCCGCATGCCTGTAGTCCCAGATACTCAGGAGGCTGAGGTGGGAGGATCGCTTAACCTAGGAGGCAGAGGTTGCAGTGAGCCAAGATTGCGCCACTGCACTACAGCCTGGGTAAGAGAATGAGACCTCATCTCAAACAAAATAATAATAACAAAAAATAAAAAAAATAAAAAAGCATAGCATAGTGCCTGGCACAGAGTGAATACTCAAGAAATACTGGTTGAGGCCGGGCGTGGTGGCTCACGCCTGTAATCCCAGCACTTTGGGAGGCCGAGGTGGGCAGATCACTTGAGGTCAGGAGTTTGAGACCAGTCTGGACAACATGGCAAAACTGCATCTCTACTAAAAATACAAAAATTAGCCGGGCGTGGTGGTGGGCGCCTGTAATCCCAGCTACTTGAGAGGCTGAGGCAGGAGAATCACTTGAACCCGGGTGGCAGAGGCTGCAGTGAGCCGAGATCGCGCCATTGCACTCCAGCCTGGGTGACAGAGCGAGACTCCATCTCAAAAAAATAGAGAAATACTAGTTGAAAGAGAGGAAGTTAGCAATATGTCTTAAGCACACACACTCTGGAACCAGATTGCCTGCTTTTCTTTTTTTTTTTTTCTTTGAAACAGAGTCTCGCTCTGTTACCCAGGCTGGAGTGCAGTGGCACAATCTCAGCTCACTGCAACCTCCACCTCCTGGGTTCAAGTGATTCTCCTGCCTCAGCCTCCCAAGTAGCTGGGATTACAGGCACCCACCACCACGCCCGGCTAATTTTTGTATTTTTAGTAGAGACGGGGTTTTGCCATGTGGGCCAGGCTGATCTCCAACTCCTGACCTCAGGTGATCCACCCGCCTCGGCCTCCAAAAGTTCTGGGATTACAGGCACGAGCCACCGCGCCCAGCCGATTGCCTGCTTTTCTACTTCTGGCTTATTGACCTTTCTGTACCTCATACTCAAAATGGGGTAATAATACGGCCAACCCTACAGGGTTGTTGTATTATATACTACATGAGCAGTATCTGGCATATAGGAAAACACTAGATATGTTGGCTGTTACTATAATTCGTTCACTCATATTTACAGAGCGCCTATTATGTGCCAGGAACAGTTTCAGAAACCTGGGATCCCGTGGTAAACAAAACAGTGATTCTGATGTTCAAGTTGGAAAGATAGATGATGAACACAAGTACAGTATGTCAGTGGTGATAAATGCTGTAGAAAAAAACGAAGTGGGCTGGGCGCGGTGGCTCATGCCTGTAATCCCAGCACTTTGGGAGGCCAAGGCGGGCAGATCACTTGAGGTTAGGAGCTTGAGACCAGCCTGGCCAACATGGTGAGACCCCGTCTCTACTTAAAATATAAAAAATTAGCCAGGTGTGGTGGCGGGCACCTGTAATCCCAGCTACTCGGGTGGCCGAGGTGGGAGAATTGCTTGAACCCGGGAGGCGGAGGTTGCAGTGAGCTGAGATCGTGCCACTGCACTCCAGCCTGGGCGACAGAGTGAGACTCCGTCTCAAAAAAAAAAAAAAAAAAGAAAAAAGAAAAAAAGTGGTAGCCGAGTGTGGTGGCTCATGCCTATAGTTCTAGCCACTGGGGAGGATCACTGGAGTCCAGGAGTTCAAGATCAGCTTGGGCGATACAGTGAGACCCCATCTCAAATAAATAAGGCAGTGAAGAGGGGTGGGGAGGGTGCGTGTGTTCGCCAGGAGAGGTTGCTGTTGTATATCAGGAGCCCAGAAAAGGTCATACTCATGAATAGGGAGGTGAGGAAATAAGCCAGTGGAAATGTGAGGGAGGTGTCCTAGACTGGGGAAACGGGCAGTGCAAAGGCCCTGAGGCAGGAATGTGCCTGGTGCATTTGCAGAACTGTGAGGAGGCCAGTGTGGTTGAAGGGGTGACAGGGAGGAGATAAGTTTATAGGTGACAGGGGCCCAATTATATAGGATTCCTGGCCTTCCTACCTAAAAGTAATAAATTATTTCAATTAATTTGGCTAATGAATTAGCTGGACCTTTATTGCTTTTGGATCCTACCCCTGAGGATCTGAAGAAAGCTGTGGCACCTTCTTCCCAGAAAAAAATGCACCCACCCCCGGCCAGCCATGGTGCCTCACACCTGTAATCCCAGCACTTTGGGTGGCCGAGGCAGGCGGATCACCTGAGGTTGGGAGTTCGAGACCAGCCTGACCAACACGGAGAAACCCTGTCCCTACTAAAAATACAAAATTAGCTGGGCATGGTGGCACATGCCTGTAATCCCAGCTACTCAGGTGGCTGAGGCAGGAGAATCGCTTGAACCCAGGAGGCACAGGTTGCAGTGAGCAGAGATGGCGCCACTATACTCCAGCCTGGGCGACAGAGGGAGACTCTGTCTCAAAAAAAAAAAAAAAATGCACCTCCCATTTCTCATTCAGAGTATGGAGTGTCCCCAGAACCCCCTTGCAGGCCACGACACACACCCGCACTCCAGCTGTGTCTACACAGCCTGACACTCTCTTGTGCAGGTCCTGGATAAACATGGGGACATCTACGGGCGGGAGCGGATTGCTGAGCTACTGGGCATGGACCTGGCCACACTAGAGATCACCGCCCACAATGAGCGCAAGCCCGACCCGCCGCCAGGGCTGCTGACCTGGTGAGCCCAGGACACCCCTGCACAGGCCTGGGGCACGCAGGGGAAGTGACTGGGGTCTGACACTCAAGCATCTCCTCTCACCCCTGCCCCCACAGGCTCATGTCCATCGATGTCAAGTACCAGATCTGGAAGTTCGGGGTCATCTTCACAGACAACGTGAGCAGGGGCCCGCAGATTGGGGAGGGACTCTGCAGGGTTGGGGCATTAGGAGGGTTCCCAACGTCGGGTGTTCCTGACCAGAGAATGACTCCTGGGACCCTGAGTGGCTGTGACCCTAGGGTATCTTCTTATCCACACAAGGCTGCTTATCCCCCCAGACATCTTATTATTATTACCATTTTTTTTTTAAATAGCTGGGATTGGGTGTGGTGGCTCACGCCTGTACTCCCAACACTTTGAGAGGCCAAGGCTGGTGGATCACTGGAGCCCAGAGTTTGAGACCAGCCTGGGCAACGTAGTGAGATCCTCTCTCTACAGAAAATTTAAAAATTAGCTGGGGCTGGGCGTGGTGGCTCACGCCTGTAGTCCCAGCACTTTGGGAGGCCGAGGCAGGCAGATCACTTGAGGTTAGGAGTTCATGACAAACCTGGCGGCCGGGCGCGGTGGCTCACGCCTGTAATCCTAGCACTTTGGGAGGCCGAGGTGGGCGGATCACAAGGTCAGGAGATCAAGACCATCCTGGCTAACATGGTGAAACCCCGTTTCTACTAAAAATACAAAAAATTAGCCGGGCGAGGTGGCGGGTGCCTGCAGTCCCAGCTACGCGGGAGGCTGAGGCAGGAGAATGGCATGAACCCCAGGGGGCAGAGCCAGCAGTGAGCCAAGATCGCGCCACTGCACTCCAGCCTGGGCAACAGCGAGACTCCGTCTCAAAAAACAAAAACAAACAAAACAAGACAAACCTGGCACTGGGCATGGCAGCAGGTGCCTGTAATCCCAGCTACTCAGGAGGCTGAGGCAGGAGAATGGCTTGAATCCAGGAGGTGGAGGCTGCAGTGAGCCAAGATCGCACCACTGCACTCCAGCCTGGGCGACAGAATGAGAATCCATCTCAAAAAAAAATAAAATAAAATAAAAAGAAAACAAAAAATTAGCCAGGCAGCCAGGCACAGTGGCTCAGGCCTGTAATCCCAGCACTTTGGGAGGTGGAGGCAGAGGACTGCTTGAACTCAAACGTTTAAGACCAGCTTGGGCAACTTTTGTAGAGACAGTGAAACCCTGTCTCTACAAAAAATACAAAAATTAGCCAGGCGTGGTGGTGCACACCTGTAGTCCCAGCCACTCAACAAGCTGCGGTGGGAGGATGGCTTGAGCCCAGGAAGCAGAGGTTTCAGTGAGCTGCATGTGCACCACTTCACTTCAGCCTGGATAACAGAGCAAGACCCTGTCTCTAACAAAATACAGAGAGTGGCCAGGTGCAGTGGCTCAGGCCTGTAATCTCAGCATTTTGGGTTGGGAGGCCGAGGTGGGTGGATAACTTGAGGCCAGGAGTTCGAGACCAGCCTGGCCATCATGGTGAAACCCCATCTCTACTAAAAATACAAAAATTAGCTGGGTGTGGTGACCCACGCCTGTGGTCCCAGCTACTTTGGAGGCTAAGGCAGGAGAATCGCATGAACCCGGGAGGTGGAGGTTGCAGTGAGCTGAGATTGCACCACTGCACTCCAGCCTGGGTGACGAGTGAAACTCCATCTCAAAAAAAAAAAAAAAAAAAAAAGACAGAGGAAGAGACGGTGGAGTCTTGCTATGTTGCCCAGACTGGTCTTGAACTCCTGACCTCAAGTGATCCTCCTGCCTCAGCTCCCCAAAGTTCTGGGATTACAGGCATGAGCCACCACACCCGGCCCAGAGCATCCTTTGGTCCCTCAGTGTGCCCTTAGATTCCCAGATTATTCCTTCTGCAGGGCGCTCTCATCTGCCTGCAGGACGCTTTCTCACCCAGAATGCCCCGATCCTCCATGTATTCCCCAAACGGAGATGGCACCCGACCCCCAGGGCACAGCTGACTCTCCCAAGTGGCCCCTACCCTCCAGAGTGCTCCTCGTGTGTCCCTGCCTTCCCCCTGACCCCTGGCCCTGTGTGCCCACAGTCCTTCCTGTACCTGGGCTGGTATATGGTGATGTCCCTCTTGGGACACTACAACAACTTCTTCTTTGCTGCCCATCTCCTGGACATCGCCATGGGGGTCAAGACGCTGCGCACCATCCTCTCCTCCGTCACCCACAATGGGAAACAGGTGTGGGGAGGACCTGGCTGTGGGGTGTGGGCCAGCAGGGACCAGCGTGGCAGTGGGTGGTGAAGGGGTGAGGGCCAGGCAGCTGGGCTGAGGAGGGGCAAGGCCAGGTGGGCTGAGCCAGGGGTGTGTGGGGCTGCAAGGTAGAGCCACAGGGACTGAACCAGGGCCAGGACCCAGAATGGGCAGGGCGGGGGGAGGGCAAGCCCAGGGCAGAGCTGACCTGGCCCCGTCCTGCCCCCAGCTGGTGATGACCGTGGGCCTTCTGGCGGTGGTCGTCTACTTGTACACCGTGGTGGCCTTCAACTTCTTCCGCAAGTTCTACAACAAGAGCGAGGATGAGGATGAACCTGACATGAAGTGTGATGACATGATGACGGTGAGCCCCTCCCCCAGCACTCTAGGACCCTTCCTTCTCGCATCTGTTGAAGGAGTTAATAATGGTACCTCCAGGCCGGGCATGGTGCCTCCAGCCTGCAATCCCAGTGCGTTGGGAGGCCAAGGGGGGAGGATTACTTGAGTCCAGGAGTTGGAAACCAGCCTGGGCAACAAGGCAAAAATCCTCTCTATAAAAAAAATTTGGCCGGGCGCAGTGGCTCACCCCTGTAATCCCAGCACTTTGGGAGGCCGAGGCGGGTGGATCACGAGGTCAGGAGATTGAGACCATCCTGGCTAACACAGTGAAACCCCGTCTCTACTAAAAATACAAAAAATTAGCCGGGCGTGGTGGCAGGCGCCTGTAGTCCCAGCTGCTCAGGAGGCTGAGGCAGGAGAATGGCGTGAACCTGGGAGGCGGAGCTTGCAGTGAGCCGAGATCGCGCCACTGCACTCCAGCCTGGGCGACAGAGCGAGACTCCATCTCAAAAAAAAAAAAAAAAATTTAAACATTAGCTGGGTGTTGTGTGCCTGGAGGCTAAGGCAAGAGGATCACTTGGGCCCAGCAGTTGGAGGCTTCAGTGAGCTACGAACGGGCCACTACACTCCATCCTGGTAGACAGAGGGAGACCCTGTCTCTAAAAACTGAAAATAGTACCTACAGTTTGGTGAGCTGATGCATGCCAGGCACGTTATTTTTTTTTTTTTTGAGATGGAGTCTCACTGTGTCGCCAGGCTGGAGTGCAGTGGTGCAATCTCGGCTCACTGCAAGCTCCACCTCCCGGGTTCAAGTGATTCTTCTGCCTCAGCCTCCCAAGTAGCTGGGACTACAGGTGCGTGCCACCACACCCAGATAATTTTTGTATTTTTAGTAGAGACAGAGTTTCACCTTGTTGGCCAGGATGGTCTCCATCTCTGCCTGTGCCCTCGTGATCTGCCCACCTCGGCCTCCCAAAGTGCTGGGATTACAGACGTGGGCAACCACACCCAGCCTCATTTGAGCTTTTCAAACTGTTATTATTGGAAAGGCACTCAGGGAGCGCGCCCCTGCTGCTTATGAGCCGTGTGAATTTTGGGCAGGCTACTCGACCTCCTGCCTATGCCCTGGGGGCCTCACCTGTAAAATGAGTGCGTAATAGTAGTTCCTTTTAGGACTAATAGGTGCTCCCTGGCTATCGAAGACTTAAAATACTTAGACCAGTGCCTTGCACAGTGACTCGCGCCTGTAATCCCAGCACTTTGGGGGGCCGAGGCGGGCGGATCACCTGAGGTTGGGAGTTCGAGACCGGCCTGACCAACATGGAGAAACCCCATCTCTACTAAAAATACAAAATTAGCCGGGCATGGTGGCACATGCCTGTAATCCCAGCTACTCGGGAAGCTGAGACAGGAGAATCACTTGAACCCGGGAGGTGGAGGCTGCCATGAGCCGAGATTGTGCCACTGCACTCCAGCCTGGGCAACAAGAGTGAAACTCCATCTCAAAAAAAAAGACTTAGACTAGTACCTGGCACATCCTCAGGATTATATAGATGTTAGCTTCTATCATCATTATCCACAGTTAAAAGTTTCGCCCAGGCCGGGCGCAGTGACTCATGCCTGTAATCCCAACACTTTGGAAGGCTGAGGCAAGAGGATTGCTTGAGCTTAGGAGTTTGGGGTTGCAGTGCGCTATGATTGCGCCACTGCACTCAAGCCTGGGTAACAGATTGAGACTCTGTCTCAAGTTTAAAAAAAAGTTTCACCCAAGGTATACCCAGCGTTCAGTGCATATTTATATTTTCTCTTCTATTCTAATAATGGTGATCATAACTCAAATTGATGTGAACTTACTGGAGACACAGGCCACAATTAAAAGAATCATTTCTGGGGTTTATCTCCAAAGATGTCCTGCAATCTGGCTCCCTGGGTTCCTCCCTGCTCTCAGGACAAAGTCCAGCTCCTCAACCTGACATCTGAGGCTCTTCCAGACACGGCCTCGCTGCCCACAGCCTTGTTCTCATTATAGTCACTTATCTTAGTTTTTACTCTAGGCTGACTGTTCTCTCACATCCTGGGGACACAAAAAGAACAAGTGTATGCCGGGCGCTGTGGCTCACGCTTTTAATCCCAGCACTTTGGGAGGCCAAGGCAGGTGGATCATCTGAGGTCAAGAGTTTGAGATCAGTCTGGCCAACATGATGAAACTCCGTCTCCACTAAAAATACAAAAATTAGCAGGATGTGGTGGTGTGTGCCTATGATCCCAGCTACTTGGGAGGCCGAGGCAGGAGAATCTCTTGAACCCCGGAGGCGGAGGTTGCAGTGAGCCGAGATCGTGCCATTGCACTCCAGGCTGGGCAACAAGAGCAAAAATCCGTCTCAAAAAAAAAAAAAAAGTACAAAAATTAGCTGGGTGGGGTGGCACGCACCTGTAATCCCAACTACTCAGGAGGCTGAGGCAGGATAATCTCTTGAACTCAGAGGTGGAGGTCGCAGTGAGCCAAGATTGCACCACTGCACTCCAGCCTGGGCAACAGAGCAAGACTCTGTCTCAAAAAAAAAAAAAAAACCAAGTGTAAAGTTGTTCCCAAATGCCAGGTAGACCATGCTCCTACCCCACCCCCACTCAGACCCTTCTTGTGGCTCCCCAGCCCGCTGTAGATAAAGTCGAATCACCCTGCCATGGCTTACAAAGCCTGGGAAGAGCTGGCCCTGCCTGGGTCTAACCGCAAACCCTCTTGCTTTTTGCTTTCTAGCCGCCTGGTCCTCTTTCAGTTCCCCTAGGACTGCGTGTTTCCTCCCAGCTCAAGCCCTTTGCACCTGATGTTCTCTCTGTCCCCTACCCCAGGCCCAACATACACACACAGCCCATTCGCTTGATACCTCACCTTTCCACTTAAATGCCATGTCCTACAGGAAGCCTCTTGACCGTGGGCTGGGCCAGGGCCTACAGAGCCACGTGCCCAGGCCCTGCCTCATCTCTCTCCCTGCTCTCCTGCACAGGAGCTCTATTTTCCAGCCTCACCCAACCATTTTCAGTTCCTCACAGCAGCGAGATGTATTCTTTCCTCACGGTGGTGAGGCAGCATGTGGCTTTCTCTGCCGGGAACACTCTCTCCCACCACCCCTCCACCTAACGCCTCCTTTAGGTTTCAGCTCACACCTGCCTCCTCTTCCAGGAAGCCTCACCTGATCACCTCAGCTGGATCAGATGCCTCCAGTGGGCTGTTAAAGCTTCCAGTGCTTCCCCCAGCTCATCCCTGGTCACACTGTGCCTCCCCACCCCAGCCTCGACCCTCTGCCTGTGTCCCCCCACCCCAGCCCAGACCCCTCTTCCTGTGCCCTCCCATCCCGGCCCTCACCCCTCTTCCTGTGCCCTCCCATCCCAGCCCTCACCCCACTGCCTGTGCCCTCCCATCCTCGTTCTCACCCCTCTGCCTGTGCCCCCCTATCCTGGCCCTGACCCCTCCGCCTGTGCCCCCCACCTATCCCGGCCCTCATCCCTCCATCTGTGCCCCCCATCCATCCCGGCCCTGACCCTTCTGCCTGTGACCCCTATCCTGGCCCTAACCTCTCGGCCTGTATCCTCCATCCTGGCCCTGACCCCTCTGCCTGTGCCCCCCACCCAACCTGGCCCTGACCCTTCTGCCTGTACCCCCGCATCCCAGCCCTGACCCCTCTGCCTGTGCCCCCCTATCCCGGCCCTGACCCCTCTGCCTGTGCCCCCCTATCCCGGCCCTGACCCCTCTGCCTGTGCCCCCCTATCCCGGCCCTGACTCCTCTGCCTGTGTACCCCCTATCCTGGCCCTGACCTCCCTGCTTGTGCCCCCTATCCCAGCCCTGACCCCTCTGCCTGTGCCCCCCCCATCCTGGCCCTGACCCCTCTGCCTGTGCCCCCCTATTCCGGCCCTGACCCCTCTGCATGTGCCCCCCATCCCAGCCCTGACCCCTCTGCCTGTGCCCCCCTATTCCGGCCCTGACCCCTCTCCCTGTGCCCCCTATCCCGGCCCTGACCCCTCAGCCTGTGCCCCCCCATCCCAGCCCTGACCCCTCTGCCTGTGCCCCCCCATCCTGGCCCTGACCCCTCTGCCTGTGCCCCCCTATTCTGGCCCTGACCCCTCTGCCTGTGCCCCCCTATTCCGGCCCTGACCCCTCTGCCTGTGCCCCCTACCTGACCTGGCCCTGACCCTTCTGCCTGTATCCCCCAATCCCAGCCCTGACCCCTCTGCCTGTGCCCCCCTATTCTGGCCCTGACCCCTCTGCCTGTGACCCCCCTCATCCTGGCCCTCACCCCTCTGCCTTTGCCCCCTGATCCTGGCCCTGACCCCTCTGCCTGTGCCCCCCTATTCCGGCCCTGACCCCTCTGCCTGTGCCCCCCTATTGCGGCCCTGACCCCTCTGCCTGTGCCCCCTACCCAACCTGGCCCTGACCCTTCTGCCTGTATCCCCCAATCCCAGCCCGACCCCTCTGCCTGTGCCCCCCTATTCTGGCCCTGACCCCTCTGCCTGTGTGCCCCTATCCCAGCCCTGACCCCTCTGCCTGTGCCCCCCCCATCCTGGCCCTCACCCCTCTGCCTTTGCCCCCTGATCCTGGCCCTGACCCCTCTGCCTGTGCCCCACACCCAACCTGGCCCTCACCTCCCTGCCCGTGCCCTTCCTGTCACAGCCCTGACCATTTCTGGCTGTTGGTCCCTGTCTGATGCCGTATCTGTTAGCCCTTTGAGGGCAGGGCCCAGGGCTGTCTCAGTCGTTACCATGTCTTCAGCCCTGCCTTTCCCGGGGCCCTGGCTGGTACTCAGTGAATGTCGAATGAATGAGTGACCAGTGTGCCCCTCTCCTTCAGTGTTACCTGTTTCACATGTACGTGGGTGTCCGGGCTGGCGGAGGCATTGGGGACGAGATCGAGGACCCCGCGGGTGACGAATACGAGCTCTACAGGGTGGTCTTCGACATCACCTTCTTCTTCTTCGTCATCGTCATCCTGTTGGCCATCATCCAGGGTCAGTGCTGGGCGTGGGCGCTCAGGGCCCGGAGGCAGGCTGGCTCCATGGCTAAGAATGCGGCCCAGGGTCCAGTCAGCCTGGATTCACACCCCATCTCTACCTCTCGCTACTGTGAGACCTTGGGCAAGTCGCCTCTTGGGGCCTCAGTTTCTCCATCTGCAAAACGAGGGTGTCAATGGTACTAACCTGTTGTGATGAGGATTAAGTCAATTCATAGATGCTCAGTGTCTGGCTCATATGAGTGCTCAATAAAGGCCTGATATATATATATGTTTATTTATATATATGTATTTATATATATGTATTTATATATGTGTGTGTGTGTATATATATATATATATAATTTTTTTTTTTGAGAGGGAGTCTCGCTCTGTTGCCCGGGCCAGAGTTCAGTGGTTCAGTGGTGCAATCTTGGCTCACTGCAACCTCTACCTCCCAGATTCAAGCGATTCTCCTGCCTCAGCCTCCCGAGTAGCTGGGACTACAGGCACACGCCACCACACCCAGCTAATCTTTTTTTATTTTTTTATTTTTAGTAGCGAGGGGGGTTCACCATGTTGGCCAGGCTGCTCTTGAACTCCTGACCTCAGATGATCTGCCTGCCTCAGCCTCCCAAAGTAGTGGGATTACAGGCGTGAGCCACCGCACTTGGCCGATAAAGGCCTAATATTATCTTCTTAGGAAGCAAAATTAGGGGTGAGATTAGGGAAATGGGGGATGGAGGGCAAGCCCTGGAGGTAGGTAGCTAGAGAGGGAGGATTCTGAACCAGGTCAGAGGTCGGGCACTGACTTGCGTCCTGCCACCCCAGGTCTGATCATCGACGCTTTTGGTGAGCTCCGAGACCAACAAGAGCAAGTGAAGGAGGATATGGAGGTGGGTCATGTCAGGGGGTGACCCAGAGGGATTACGGGATTCAGGGGGTCAATTGGGCCTCCACTCTGATGTCTCTTGCCACTCGCAGACCAAGTGCTTCATCTGCGGAATCGGCAGCGACTACTTTGATACGACACCGCATGGCTTCGAGACTCACACGCTGGAGGAGCACAACCTGGCCAATTACATGTGAGCACGGACACACTGGCCAATCAGGAGGGTGGGGGGCATGGCTGCCAATAGCCAGGGGTGGGGTACTTAGCTTTGGCCAGTTAGGAAAGGGGGTGTAGTGTCCATGTGGGCAGATTCCCTGCCAGCCAATCAGAAGGTAAGGGTGGGGCCCCACAAGATGGTTCACACCTGCAAGCCCAGCACTTTGGGAGGCCAAGTGGGGAGGATTACTTGAGGCCAGGAGTTCGAGACCAGCTTGGGCAACGTAGCAAGACTTCCTCTCTACTATAAATAAAAAATAAAATAAAGTAAGTTAAGGGTGGTTCTGACGTGTCTCCTGTGGTCCCCTCACCCTCAGGTTTTTCCTGATGTACCTGATAAACAAGGATGAGACAGAACACACGGGTCAGGTAAGGGGGGTGTTAATGGGAGGACAGTGGGCAGGACATGGAGCCCTTTAACATAAGGCCAGTCAGTAGGTGGCAGTAAAAAGCTCCTATCAATATCAAGGGTTAGGGCTGGGGCTGGGCACAGTGGCTCACACCTGTAATCCCAAGACTTTGGGAGGCCAAGGCGGGTGGATTACTTGAGGCCAGGAGTTCAAGACCAGCCTGGCCAACATGGTGAACTTCTATCTCTACTAAAAATACGAAAATTAGCAGGGCATGGTTGTGCATGCCTGTAATCCCAGCTACTTGGAAAGCTGAGATGGGAGAATCGCTTGAACCCAGGAGGCAGAAGTTGCAGTGAGCCAAGATCATGCCACTGCACTCCAGCCTAGGTGACAGAGCGATACTCCATCTCAAAAAAATGGGTTTGGGGCCGGGCGCCGTGGCTCACACTTGTAATCCCAGCACTTTGGGAGGCCGAGGCGGGCGGATCACGAGGTCAGGAGATGGAGACCACGGTGAAACCCCGTCTCTACTAAAAATACAAAAAATTAGCCGGGCGTGGTGGCGGGCGCCTGTAGTCCCAGCTACTCGGAGAGGCTGAGGCAGGAGAATGGCGTGAACCCGGGAGGCGGAGCTTGCAGTGAGCTGAGATTGCGCCACTGCACTCTAGCCTGGGCGACAGAGCGAGACTCTGTCTCAAAAAAAAAAAAAAAATGGGTTTGGGCTGGGCGTGCTGGCTCACGCCTGCAATCCTAGCACTTCAGGAGGCCACAGTGGGAGAATTGCTTGAGACCGGACGTTCAAGACAGCCTAGGAACACGGCAAGACCCTTTCTCTATTAAAAAATTAGCCAGGGGTGGTGGTGTGCACCTGTAGTCCCAGCTACTCTGGAGACTGAGGCGGAGAATCGCTTGAGCCAGGAGGCTGCAGTGAGCTGTGATTGTCGCCACTGCACTTCAGCCTGGGCAACAGAGCAACACTGTCTAAAAATATATATATATGTCTCAAGGGTTTGAAGATGTGACCAATGAACTCTTTCTATCCCCAATCCTAGGAGTCTTATGTCTGGAAGATGTACCAAGAGAGATGTTGGGACTTCTTCCCAGCTGGCGATTGTTTCCGCAAGCAGTACGAGGACCAGCTTAGCTGACACACCCCCAGCTGGCCCTCCACCCCCACCTCAAGTGCCTTATTCTCACAGCAAGCCCCTTAGTCCCCAAGCCCCTCCCCCTAAGGCAGCTGGAGGAGAAGTGACCTAGTACTGGAAAATAAATCTGTGCTACGCCCCCCAGCATCACTGATTTGGCCTGTTGAAATTGTGGAGGAATGGACATCCAGAAATTGTTTCCCCCAAGAAAAACAAGATGACAGCAGAGGCTAAAGTCACGTTTATTGGGAGATGAGGACATGCCGTGACCACTAGTGTGTCTATGGGGGAGGGGATGCAAGGATTAGTTCCTGACACCCCCCTAGGGACTCATTCCTGGATGTAGAGGTTGCTGGGAGCAGTAGGATCATCCACTGGGCGTGTCTCCACCACTACAGGCCTGTGGAAGGAAGAGATAAGTCACTTCATTTATATATTCATATGTTCATTGATTCATTAATTCACAAAGTAGTTAATAGAGACTGTGCCAGCCCCATGCTGAACTATAGCAGTGAATGGGCAGACATGGTCCCTGCCCTTGGGAAGCTCACATTCTAGAGAAGGAGGTCAGCATGAATCAATGAATTACGTGAGTGCAAAAAAGCATGGCATGCCTGGCAGGGAAACCTAACCCAGGAGGTCAGCCCAGACTCCCCAGAGAATGGATGGTGCAGCCTGAAGGAGGGTTAGGAGGGAACTTGGTGAAAGGGCAAGGAAGAGTGTTCTGGCTGGGGAGAACAGCCTGTGCAAAGGATTCGAGGTGGGAGAAAGGCTGGGACTTGGCTGGAGATGTCATGGCCTTGTGGGCTGTGGCCAGGATTGAGTCTTTATCTTGAGGCCACGGGAGGATTTTAAGCAGGGAGAGAGTGACACGATCAGATTTGGATTTTAAAATGACCCTTCTGGCATGACAAAAGGACACAGGGGCTCCTTAAAGTGGTTCCCACTGGCTAAATTTGAGACGCTTTGTGCCTCAAAATAAATAATGACTGGCCGGGCGCGGTGGCTCACGCTTGTAATCCCAGCACTTTGGGAGGCCGAGGCGGGCGGATCACGAGGTCAGGAGATCGAGACCATGGTGAAACCCCGTCTCTACTAAAAATACAAAAAAGTTAGCCGGGCGTGTTGGCGGGCGCCTGTAGTCCCAGCTACTTGGAGAGGCTGAGGCAGGAGAATGGCGTGAACCCAGGAGGCGGAGTTTGCAGTGAGCCGAGACTGCGCCACTGCACTCCAGTCTGGGTGACGGAGCGAGACTCTGTCTCAAAAAAATAAATAAATAAATAAATAATGACAAGGCCGGGCATGGTGGCTCATGCTTGTAATCCCAGCACTTTGGGAGGCCGAGGCGGGCGGATCATTTGAGGTCAGGAGGTCAAGACCAGCCTGGCCAATATGGTGAACCCCATCTCTACTAAAACTACAAAAATTATCCAGGCATGGTGGTGCATGCCTGTAATCCCAGCTACTTGGGAGGTTGAGGCAGGAGGATCGCTTGAACCTGGAAGGCGGAGGTTGCAGTGAGCTGAGATCACGCCACTGCACTCCAGCCTGGGTGACAGAGCAGACTCTGTCTCATAAATAAATAAATAAATAAATAATGACAGTAATAGACTATAACCCACAGAATAAAAATCCATGAGACCATGCTGGTATAAAGAAAGAAGAATGGCGAAGACACAGCTCTTCTTTAGAGTAGAATGCCAACTAAGACACAGAAGGAAACATAGAATCAGAAACTCACCATTTATTGTTAGTAACCACCTAACAATAATAGATTCAGGGAAAAATCAATTGATTCTAAAACTAGTGGGCAGGCCAGGCGCGTTGGCTCACACCTGTAATCCCAGCTACTTGGGAGGCTGAGGCAGGAGAATTGCTTGAACCTGGGAGGAGGTTGCAGTGAGGCGAGATTGTGCCACTGCACTCCAGCCTGGGGGAGAGAGTGAGACTCTGACTCAAAACAACAACAAAAACAAACAAAAAACAATAAAACTAGTGGGTGAAAATCTGATGAGAAACAACATATTTACAGACTATTTACCTAGTCTCAATGAATCTCCCCCAAAAGATACTTATTACAAAGAAAAACAGAGGCTGGGTGCGGTGGCCCCTGCCTATAAGCCCAGCACTTTGGGAAGCCTACACAGGTGAATCTCTTGAGTCCAGGAGTTCCAGACCAGGCTGAGTAACATGGCGAAACCCTGTCTCTACAAAAAATACGAAAATAAGCCAGGTATGGTGGTATGCGCCTTTCGTCCCAGCTACCCGGGAGGTTGAGGTGGGAGGATTGATTGAGCCCAGGAGGTCGAGGTTGCAGTGAGCCATTATCGCGTCACTGCACTCCAGCCGGGGTGACAGAGACCCTATCTTTAAAAAAAAAAAGCAGGGGGTGGCGGGTGGAAAAGCAACTTCACAGTGGAGAGAACTGGCTGATTCTACCTTAACCAAATGATCAAAGTTAATATCACCAGTAACGGGACAAACTAGCATCGTGTACTTCCTGAAATGATGCACTGAGAAAGACATCTTTCTGCGGTATTCCTGCCCAAAATGCAGAACCTGGAAACCTCAAACACAGTCAAAGAACATTCTAGAAAACAACTTTCCTTTACTCTTGAAAAAGGTCAAAGCTCATTAAAGACAAAAGTCTAAATAATTGTTCCAGGCTAAATAATAAAGAAACATGACTCCTAAGTGCAACCTATGATCTTGGACCAGAAAAAAAAAAAAAAAAATATATATATATATATATAATATCACGGGCATCACTAGGACAACGTGTGAAATTTTTTGTTGTTGTTGTTTTTTCCTGAGACAGAGTCTCGCTCTGTCACCCAGGCTGGAGTGCAGTGGCGTGATCTCGGCTCACTGCAACCTCCACCTCCCGGATTCAAGTGATTCTCATGCCTCAGCCTCCCAGCTGGGATTACAGGTACGTGCCACCACACCCAGCTACTTTTTGTATTTTTAGTAGAGGTGGGGTTTCTCCATGTGGGCCAGGCCGATCTCCAACTCCTGACCTCAGGTATCTGCCGGCTTCAGCCTCCCAAAGTGCTGGGATGACAGGTGTGAGCCACCACACCTGGCCAACTGGTGAAATTGAGTAGGGGTATGAATTAGAAGGTTGCGATGTTTCAGTGTTGTTTTCTTGATTTTGGCAGCTGTGCTGTGGTTTGTAACATTATGTCCTTGCTTTGATTCAGGAAACACACTGAAGTATTTTAGGGGTAAACGGGCATCACGCCTGCAATTCATTCCCAAATATTCATTAAAAAATTACACACACACACATATATACTTGTGTGTGTGGTTGTGTGCGCATAAGAAAAAGAAGAGGCAAGCCGGGCGCAGTCACTCACGCCTGTAATCCCAGCACTTTGGGAGGCCGAGGCGGGCGGATCACGAGGTCAGGAGATCCAGACCATCCTGGCTAACACAGTGAAACCCCATCTCTACTAAAAATACAAAAAAAAAAAAAAAAAAAAAAAAAAAGAGGCTGGGCATGGTGGCGCATGCCTGTAATCCCAGCTACTCAGGAGGCTGAGGCAGGAGGAGTGCTTGAACCCAGGAGGGGGAGGTTGTGGTGAGCCGAGATTGTGCCATTGCACTCCAGCCTGGGCAACAAGAGCGAAACTCTGTCTCAAAAAAAGAAAAAAAAGAGAGAGAGAAGAATAAGGCAAATGCGGTTAAAAGGATTAACATCTGGCCAGGTGCAGTGGCTCACGCCTGTAATCCCAGCACTTTGGGAGGCAGAGGTGGGTGGATCACCTGAGGTCAAGAGTTTGAGACCAACCTAACCACCATGATGAAAGCCCATGTCTACCAAAAAAACACAAAAATTAGCTGGGCGTGGTGGTGTGCAATTGTAGTCCCAGCTACTCAGGAGGTTGAGACAGGAGAATTGCCTGAACCCGGGAGGCAGAGGTTGCAGTGAGTGGAGATCCACTGCACTCCAGCCCGGGCCACAGAGCAAGACTCCATCTCAAAAAAAAAAAAAAAAAAAAAAAAAAGATTAACATCTGGTTAATCTGGATAAAAGGGAATTTTTTTGTTTTATTTTTGCAACTTCTCTGGGAGTGTGAGTTTTAAATTATGTCAAAATAGTTAAAATCGTTATTTTTAATAGTTAAAAATTTTTAATAAGATAAAAATCTAAAGGCCGGTCGCGGTGGCTCAAGCCTGTAATCCCAGCACTTTGGGAGGCCGAGGCGGGTGGATCACGAGGTCAGGAGATCGAGACCATCCTGGCTAACACGGTGAAACCCCGTCTCTACTAAAAAATACAAAAAAATTAGCCAGGCGTGTTGGCGGGCGCCTGTGGTCCCAGCTACTCGGGAGGCTGAGGCAGGAGAATGGCGTGAACCCAGGAGGTGGAGGTTGCGGTAAGCCGAGATCGCGCCACTGCACTCCAGCCTGGGGGACAGAGAAAGACTCTGTCTCAAAAAAAAAAAAAAAAAAAAAAAAAGATTAACATTTGGTTAATCTGGATAAAAGGGAATTTTTTTGTTTTATTTTTGCAACTTCTCTGGGAGTGTGAGTTTTAAATTATGTCAAAATAGTTAAAATCGTTATTTTTAATAGTTAAAAATTTTTAATAAGATAAAAATCTAAAATAAAAATGTAGCCAGGGCTGGGCATGGTGACTCATGCCTGTAGTCCCAGCACTTTGGGAGGCCGAGGCGGGCAGATCACCTGAGGTCAGGAGTTCAAGAGCAGCCTGGACAACATGGCGAAAGACTGTCTCTACTAAAAATACAAAAATTAGCTGGGCACAGGGGCACGTGCCTGTAATCCTAGTTACTTGGGAGGCTGAGGCAGGAGAATCGCATGAACCCGGTAGGTGGAGGTTGTGGTGAGCTGAAATCACGCCACTGCATTCCAGCCTGGGCAACAGAGCAAGACTCCATCTCAAAAAAAAAATGCAGCTGGGTGTGGTGGCGTATGCCAGTAATCTTAACATTTTGGGAGGCCAAGGTAGGAAGACTGCTTGAGGCCAGGAGTTCAAGGGCAGCCAGGGCAACATGGCAAGACCCTGTCTCTACAAAAAAATAAAAAAATTAGCCAGTTGTGGTGGTGTACGCCTGTGGTCCTAGCTACTCGGGAGGCTGAGGTGGGAGGATCGCTTGAGCTCAGAAGGTCAAGACTGCAGTGAGCTGTGTGTGTAACACTGCACTTCAGCCTGCGCAACAGAATGAGACCTTGTCTCAAAAATGAAATAAAATTAAGGCTAGGTGTAGTGGCTCACTCCTGTAATCCCAGCACTTTGGGAGGCCAAGGCAGCTGGATCACCTGAGGTCAATAGTTTGAGACCAGCCTGGCTAACAAGGTGAAACCCTGTCTCTACTAAAAATACAAAAAAATAGCCAAACGTTGTGGTACACGCCTGTAAACCCAGCTACTTGGGAGGCTGAAGCATGAGAAATCACTTGAACCTGGGAGGCAGAGGTTGCGGTGAGCTGAGATTGTGCCACTGCACTCCAGCCTGGGCAACAGAGCGAAACTCTGTGTCAAAAATAAATTTTAAAAAATTATAAATAAAAGAATTAAAATTAAAAAATAAAGGAATTGGCTAGGTGCAGTGGCTCATGCCTGTAACCCCAGCACTTTGGGAGGCCGAGGCAGGTGGGTCACCTGAGGTCAGGAGTTCGAGACCAGCCTGGCCAACATGGTGAAATGCCGTCTCTACTAAAAAATATAGTATTAGCCGGGTGTGGTGGCACATGCCTGTAATCCCAGCTACTTGGGAGGCTGAGGCAGGAGAATTGCTTGAACCTGGGAGGCAGAGGTTGCAGTGAACCAAGATCACGCTATTGCACTCCAGCCTGGGCAACAAGAGCAAAACTCCATTTCAATAAATAAATAAATAAAAGAATTGCTGGGCATGGTGGCACATGCCTGTAGTTCCAGATACTCAGGAAGCTGAGGTGGGGGGATCACTTGAGACTGGGAGGTCAAGGCTGCAGTGAGCCGTGGTTGTGCCATTGCACTCCAGCCTTTGAGTACAGTGAGAAACACAACAGAAAGAAAATGCCCCCGTGGCTGCAGTGCAGGGAACAGACTCTAAGGAGCAGGGATGGAAGCAGGGTGACCAGGTGAGACACTGTCCAGGCTAGAGATACCTTGCTGGGGACACCTCAGAATGCTCTCTTCACATCAGAAGCCCCCTCCCAGGTCCTTCTGCACCCCACCCCACAACATACCTGGGGGAGCCAAGCAGACGGAAAGTGAGCGTAGGGTCTCTCAGCTCCTGTAGCAGCTAGGGAAAAAAAAGTGTGTGTCTCAGTGCCTGGAAGATACCTCCACTGTCACTACAAACATGGCTCCCTTAAAGAGAGCAAGGAGCTGGGCACGGTGGCCCACGCCTATAATCCCAGCAGTTTGGGAGGCCAAAGTGGGTGGATCACCTGAGGTCAGGGGTTTGAGACTAGCCTGGCCAACATGGCAAAACCTCGTCTCTACTAAAAATACAAAAATTAGCTAGGCGTGGTGGTGTGCGCCTATAGTCCCAGCTACTCAGGATCTGAGGCAGAAGAATCACTTGAACCCAGGAGGCAGAAATTGCATTGAGCTGAGATCGCGCCACTGGGCATGCCACCGGAGCCGAGATCTCCAGCTGAGATAATTTTTGTATTTCTACTGAAAATACAAAAATTAGCCAGCTGTGGTGGCGCATGCCTGTAATCCCAGCTACTTGTGAGGCTGAGGCAGGAGAATCGCTTGAACCCGGGTGGCAGAGGTTGCAATGAGCCGAGATTGTGCCACTACACTCCAGTCTGGGGAACAGAGCGAGACTCAGTTTCAACAAGAGGGAGGGAACTGAGTGAGCAAAAATAAATAAATAAATAAAAATACTAAAGTGTAAGGGCAAAGTCTGACACAGTATTCTGTGAGATAAACATCATTTTCCAAATGAGGACAGTGAGGCACAGGAAGGTTAAGTCATCTGCCTAAGGTCACTCAGCTGAATTCCAACCCGTCTGGTCTTAACTATCCATAAATCTCTATGGTGGTCCCCATTTTACAGTTGGGGAACAGAAGCTTAAAGAGAAGCAAAGTTGCCAGCCCAAGGCTACAGTAGTGGCCCAGGATGAGATTAGGACTCAAGAAATCCAAGAGCAACCAGGTGCAGTGGCTCACGCCTGTAATCCAAGCCACTTGAGAGGCTGGGGAGGGAGGATTGCTTGAGCCCAGAAAGTCAAGGCTACAGCTAGCTATGGTTGCACCACTGCACTCCAGCCTGGACAACAGAGAGAGACCCTATCTCCAAAACAAACAGTCCGGGTGAAGTAGCTCACGCCTGTACTCCCAGCACTTTCGGAGGCTGAGGTGGGCAGATCACTTGAGGTCAGGAGTTCGAGACCAGTCTGGCCAACATGACGAAACCCCGTCTCTACTAAAAATACAAAAATTACCTGGGCATGATGGAGTGTACCTGTAATCCCAGCTACTCAGGAGGCTGAGGCAGGAGAATCACTTGGACCCAGGAGGCAGAGGTTGCAGTGAGCTTGGATCGTGCCACTGCACTCCTCCCTGGGTGACAGAGCGAGACTCTGTCTCAAAAAATATATAAAAATGGCCAGGAGTGGTGGCTCACACCTGTAATCCTAGCACTTTGCCAGGCCGAGGAAGGCGGATTGGCTGAGCTCAGGAGTTCGAGACTAGCCTGGGCAACATGGTGAAACCCTGTCTCTACTAAAAATACAAAAAAAATTAGCCAGGCATGGCTGTAGTCCCAGCTACTCAGGAGGCTGAGGCAGGAGAATTCCTTGAACCTGGGAGGTGGAGGCTGCAGTAAGCCGAGATGGCGCCACTACACTCCAGCCTGGGTGACAGAGCAAGAATCCATCTCCAAAAATAAATAAATTTTATCTATCTATCTATCTATCTATAAAATAGGCCGGGTGTGGTGGCTCATGGCTGTAATCCCAGCAGTTTGGGAGGCCAAGGCGGGTGAATCACCCCAGGTCAAGAGTTCAAGATCATCCAGCCTGATGAACGTGGTGAAACCCTGTCTCTACTGAAAATACAAAAATTAGCTAGCTGTGGTGGCGCATGCCTGTAATCCCAGCTACTTGGGAGGCCAAGGCAGGAGAATCACTTGAACCCAGGAGGTGGAGGTTGCAGTGAGCCGGGACCGCACCACTGCACTCCAGCCTGGGCAACAAGAGCGAAACTCCGTCTTAAAAAAATAAATAAATAAAAATAAAATAAAAAATAAATCCTGGGGCAAAGAAAGGGATCTATCTGAACTGAAATTGGAAGATGTTTCCCCTCCAGGACTTCACACTGACTCAGGAGTTCTCAGAGCCCATCTGATGAATGTGATGACGGAGGCCGGAGGACAGCGATGTTGAGTTTGGATGGAGGGGCTTACCTGATCTGAGCCTAGAGCCCACACCTGAACTCCATGCTTCCAGAAGGCCTGAAGCTGACCTCCAACCATAGCTGGGGAGAAAGCAATGCCTGTTACCCTTGGGGATCACTTGAGTCTCCACCCCTGATCCTGGGCTCTCCCATCCCTGCACAGACCCACGGCCTCCACCGCTTCGGTCATGGGGATCTCAGGCGTGCGAAGTCCCCGGACTGGGGACCCCTCCGGGGTCACCAGCTTCACAGAGCCTGGAAGGAGATAGAGAGACGGTTTTAAGAACTGTGAGCAAGGCTTAGAGGGTTACTAAGGGACCAATCCATAAATTCAGTGTGAAAGCTATGTAGGACAGGGGCAAGGCCCAGAGGGGCTCAGGGGGTTCTGAGAAGCACAAGTTCGGAGGCAGAGATCTAGGGACTGCAGCTGGAGGGGTGGGGAGGAAGAGGAGAAAGGAGGGTTCTTACCGTCCATCAACACCATCACCATATCCTCCTCTACCTGGGTCACCTGCACTGGTCCCTTGTGCTCTGTTTGAGGGGAGTGGGTTAAGGACTGACCCCACCCCATTCCCCTTTCCCCACACCACCCCCAGAAGGCCAGTACCTGTGCTTTAGCCACCGCCTCAGTTCCCAAGCAAGTAGGCTAAACCCCGCCCACCATCCCGGTCCCACCTCATCATCAATCTCCCCAGTTAACTAAAACCTGCCATTCTCCCTTCCCCGCCCTTCCAGCCCTTTCTCAGTCCGGTAGTGCCTCAGGCTAAGCGAAGCCCCGCCTCCAGCCCCGCCCCTCCGGATCAGATAAGCCCCGCCCTCAGAAAGACTCCGCCCCACTCACCGGTGCTCATCTCGCCCAGCCAGCAAGAGAGCGCGCCAAAGCGCACCGTGTGGAAGAGCACCGACTTCCCTGGTCGCCCGGGGCTCACGCCGATGCACACAGCGGGCAGCTCAGAGCCTGGCCCGGTCAGCAGAGCGAACACAGACAGAGGCGTCGGCAGTGGGAACAGCACCTGCTGCGGGCCGCACAGGGAGGGGCGGGCTAGGGGGTGGTTCAGGACCAGGCCTCAGGGGCGGTGGCTTGGAGGTGGCCTGGGACTTCCGAACCAGGGCCCTAAGTCTTGGGAGACGCCGTCTAGAAATGTCAGGGGATAAGGCCTGGTGCCTCTGCGGGAACGGGGCTGTGGCCTCCGAGTGGGTGTGGCTTCCATGTGGGGGCATGCCACCTTGGCGGCAGACGGGCAGGGCCCCAAAGATAGCAAAACCTGCTTAGACACTCAAAGAGACAGGCTCTAAATGGACTCTACTAGGACACCCAGGGAGCGGCAGCACTGAGCCTGAGGAATAATTAGGCCCAGGTGTGAGGGGCGGTGCTTAAGGATCAGGATGGCTTCAGAAGGGCGAGGCTCCAAGCGCAGACCGCGAGTGGGCGGGGCCTCGACGGAGGTGGGGCTTCATGGAGCTCTTGATAGAAGCGCAAAGAGTGCAAGGCCTTAGCCACTCACTCCTCAGAGTTCCCAGCACCCTCCCAAGCCCCTTACCCGGACGAGCAGGAATTTGTTCATGGGCTGGTACCACTGAAGCAGGACAACGGACGTCTCCAATGCCCCGCACAGGAACGGGCCCCCAGAGCTCGCACCCTCCGCTGTGGCATGGGCAAGGATGAGTCAAGATCAATGCCCTCTTTCCTCCTCGCCACCCTCCCACAAGACCCACACTACCACCCATCTTCTGGGTTCTGGACACATTGCCTTAACTCTGTAACCTTCTCAGGTGGATGCAGCTCAAGCCCCTCCTCTGGCCCGGCCCCGCCCACTCTCTGCACACCCGTGAAGCTCTCTCTCACCCACACAGCACGCCCGGCAGCCTTTGGTGTCCTGGATCTTGGTGGAAACCATGTTCTTCCTGGAGAATAGGTAGGTGTGAAGGGGGGTAGGACAGCAGGAGGCAGAGGGGCATGGGAGGAATTATAAGGCTCTGTGGTGCCATTCATTAGGAGCTGGTACCTTGCCAGTAGGCGGTGGGGGCTAATGTGAGCGATGGGGTTTCCTGCTCTGGTCTCTTTCCGTTCCAGCAGGCCCAGGATGCTATGAGAATACAGGTGGGGGGTCTTTCCTGCAGGGTGTGTGTATGTAGGGGGAAGCAGGAAGTTATAGGATCCCATATACCACTTCCTTTCCTCCATCCCTTCCCTCAGCCCCATCCCTTTGTCTGAAACTCCCAAGCCTGCAAGTCTCAAGTACTTTTCATTCATTCATTCATTCATTTCTCACTCCACATAGATTGAACGCCCACTGTAGGCCAGGCCTGCTGTGCTTGGCTCTGGTGAACAGTGATGAGCACAATAAATATGTTCCCTACCCTCGTGGTATTTGTAGCCGTATCAGAAACTCTGGACACGTAACCAGTCAGATGAAGTTACACATATTACAAAGTTTTAGAAGACACACATCTAGAAAATCTTCTAGTTTGTCATCACAGATGTGGCTTTCACTAACTTATGAATCCCATTTGGCTTGGTGTTTCCCCCAAAACTAGAAATTATTTCATTTATTTATTATTATTATTATTATTATTTTAGACAGTCTCACACTGTCACCCAGGCTGGAGTGCAGTGGTACAATCTTGGCTCACTGCAACCTCTGCCTCCCAGGTTCAAGCAATTCTCATGCCTCAGCCTCCCAAGTAGCTGCGAGTAGAGGCATGCGCCACCATGCCTGGATAATTTTTGTATTTTTAGTAGAGACGGGGTTTTACCATGTTGGCAAGTCTGGTCTCGAACTACTGACCTCAGGTGATCTACCCGCCTCGGCCTCCCAAAGTGTTGGGATTACAGGTGTGAACCACTGCACCCGGCCTATTTATTGTTATGTTTGAGACACAGGGTCTCATTCTGTCTTCCAGGCTGGAGTGCAGTGGCGTGATCATGACTCACTGCAGCCTCTAACTTATGGGCTCAAGTGATCCTCCCACCTCAGCCTTCCGAGTAGCTGGAAGCATAGGTGTGTGCCACCACACCCAGCTAATTTTTTTTTAATTTTTAGTAGAGACGAGGTCTCACTATGTTGCTCAGGCTGATCTAGAACTCCTGGGCTCAAGCAGTACTACTGCCTTGGCCTCTCAAAGTGCTGGGATCACAGGCATGAGCCACTGCACCCGGTCCAGATTTTTAAATCTATAACTTGCTCACTCTATCTTAGTAAAGTGTAGAATAAGTTCTGATTGTTATCTGAACATGAAAGCTATTTAAAGTCTAATTTAGGGCTGGGCATGGTGGCTTACACCTGTAATTCCAGGACTTTGGGGGGCTGAGACGAGTGGATCACGAAGTCAGGAGTTCGAGACCAGCCTGGCCAACATGGTGAAACCCTGTCTCTACTAAAAATACAAAAAATTAGCCGGGTCTGGTGGCAGGTGCCTGTAATCCCAGCTACTCGGGAGGGTGAGGCAGGAGAATCGCTTGAACCTGGGAAACGGAGGTTGCAGTGAGCCAAGACTTCACCACTGCACTCCAGTCTGGGCAACAGAGTGGGATTCTATCTCAAAAAAAAAACAAAAAACAAAAAAAAGGACTAATTTAGGCCAGATGCGGTGGCCCACACCTGTAATCCCAACACTTTGGGAGGCCGAGGCAGGTGGATCACCTGAGGTCAGGAGTTTGAGACCAGCCTGGCCAACATGGTAAAACCCCATCTCTACTAAAAATAACAAATATTAAAAAAAATTAAAAAAACATAGCCAGTCATGATGGCTCACATCTGTAGTCCCAGCTACTCGGGAGGCTGAGGCACGAGAATTGCTTGAACCCAGGAGGTAGAGGTTGTAGTTAGCCAAGATCATGCCACTGCACTCCAGCCTGGGCAACTGAGTGAGACTCGGTCTCAAAAAAAAAAAAAAAAAAAAAAGACTAATTTAAGGCCAGGTGTGGTGGCTCATGCCTGTAATCCCAGCATTTTGGGAGGCGAAGGCAGGTGGATCACCTGAGGTCAGGAGTTTGAGACCAGCCTGGCCAACAGAGTAAAACTCTGTCTCTACTAAAAATACAAAACTTAGCCAGGTGTGGTGGTGCACACCTGTAATTCCAGCTACTCAGGAGGCTAAGGCATGAGAATCACTTGAACCTGGGAGGCGGAGGTTGCAGTGAGCTGAGATTGTACCACGGCACTCCAGCCTGAGCGACAGAGCGAGACTCTGTCTCAAAAAAAAGAAAAAAAAAGACTAATTTATTGTAGAAACTCCCTCAAAATTGACTTGAGAGGTGAGGACTATTGTGAACCCCATTTTACAAATGGAGAAACTGAGGCTTGGGGAGCACAGTGAAAAAGTGGCTGGGATTTGAACCTAGGACTTCGTGACCAAGCAGTCTAAGTTTTTTTCAGCTGTGCCCATCTACTTCCCAGCCCCCAAACCCTTGACCCCTTAACCTCCGACCCCATCCCATCTGCTACCCACAGCCAGACCTGAGAGAGACATGAGAACATTGTTGATGGAGTACACCCACGTAGTCCGGCTAGGAAAGAGCTGCAGGGAATGGGAGAGATAGCTCTGGTGACACCCCAGCAACTCGCGACTCCCGCCCTTGCCCTTGCCCTAGCCTGGTATGGTTCCTCACCATCTCCAGCGTGGCCTCCTGGTCATTCCGGTTCAGGATGAAGATGCCTTCCTCTGCCCCCAGGAGCAGGTGCTGGTCTGGAGGCACAGACAAGGACGCTGGGACCGACTTCATCCTCAGGGACCTCCCAGATCCCCACCTGTCTGACCTCAAACACTGACACTCTGTCCCCAGCTCTGACCCTCTATTCTTTCTCCAAACCAATACTCCCAGCCTCTGTTTCCCCAAACAAAGCCAGAGCGGACGGTCCCTCAAGCCAGTCTCATTCTCCCTCCTTTTGACTACCCATATTCTGGTGGTTCTTTCATCTCTGCCCAACTGTCTTCTGAACCAAACTGACCCCAACCTTAGACCTGCCCCCCAAAATAGTCCTCTGATTTCCTCTCCAATTCTGATACCCTAATGCCAATCCTAACATTGATCTTCAAACTCAGACACCCCCAAATAGGACTTTTTCTGTCCAGTGTGACCTGTTCCTTTAACACTGACCTTGTCTTCATCTCTTTGAACTCTAGATTCTGTCCCTTTCCGGCTGCATCCTAATCTCTAAAATTCCTCACCCCAAAATGCTACTCGCAGTCTCCCTATCATTAACCTCCAGCTGTCCATCTTTCCTGTGCTCCAAACTCTAACCTTTTTGTTATATTCTGACACTCCTGGCCCTTGAATTCCAATATTCCTAGTTTCACTCTCCAACTAACAACTAATCCCTCTACCCATCTTTTTTTTTTTTTTTTTTTTGAGACTGACTCTTGCTTGGTTGCCCAGGCTGGAGTGCAGTGGCATGATCTCGGCTCACTGCAACCTCCACCCGCTGGATTCAAGCAATTATCCTGCCTCAGCCTCCTGAGTAGCTGGGATTACAGGCACGTGCTACCACGCCTGGCTAATTTTTCTATTTTTAGTAGAGATGAGGTTTCACCACGTTGGCCAGGCTGGTCTCAAACTCCTGACCTCAAATGATCCGCCTGCCTCCACCTCCCAAAGTGCTGGGATTACAGGTGTGAGCCACCATGCCCGGCCTACCCAGCTTCTTTTGTATTTTTAGTAGAGATGAGGTTTCACCATGTTGGCCAGGCTGGTCTTGAACTCCTGACCTCAAGTGATTCACCCGCCTCAGCCTCCCAAAGTGCTGAGATTACAGGCGTGAGCCACCGCACCTGGCTCCCCTCTATGCATCTTTGATCACCAAATCCTGAGTGTAAGGACAAGCTCCGCCCCTGTTTCAGCCTGGCCACACCCCAACTCCATTAAGCTCCTCCCTGTCCCTGCCTTTGTGCCTTCCTTAGGCTCCTCCCCATCCCTACTTTTGCTCCCCCATTCCCTGCGGGATCTCCTTGGCCCTCCAGAATGCCCACCCTTGGTGGAGGGATGTGTCCAGGCGGCTGTGCTGTGGATCCGGAGGGGGCAGCCATTGAATAACTTTACCAGAAGGGCGCATCCCTGGGCAGGTCGCCGCGGGGCCAGGCAGCAGATCCGGCAAAGAGAGCAGGGAACAGGAAGGGGCAGTGGTTACGACTCTGGAGCGAGAGTGCCAAGGTTCAAATCCTGCCTCTTACCTTGGTGCAATTTCCCATAATCTATCCCTGTAATACACTTTTTCATATATTGAGTTTTCTTTTCAGTTTGTTTTTGGGTTTTTTTTGTTATATATTTCTTTTTTTAGTTTTTCCTCCACTATCCTAAATCATCAGCATTTGTTTTTTTTTAAGATGGAGTCTCGCTCTGTTGCCCAGGCTGGAATGCAATGACATGATCTAAGCTCACTACAACCTCTGCTTCCCAAGTTCAACTGATTCTCGTGCCAAAGCCTTCTGAGTAGCTGGGACCAAAGGCATGTGCCACCACACCCAGCTAATTTTTGTATTTTTAGTAGAGATGGAGTTTCGCCATGTTGCCCAGGCTGGTCTTGAACTCTTGGCCTCATGTAATTCACCTGCCTCAGCCTCCCAAAGTGCTGGGATTACAGGCGTGAGGCACCACTCCCAGCTATCAGTTTTGTTTTTGGAGATGGAGTCTCACTCTGTTGCCCAGGCTGGAGTGCAGTGGTGCAGTCTCAGCTCACTGCAACCTCCACTTCCTGGGCTCAAGCAATTCTTCTGCCTCAGCCTCTTGAGTAGCTGGGATTACTGGCACACAACACCACACCTGGCTAATTTTTGTATTTTAGTAGAGACAGAGTTTTGCCATGTTGGCCAGGCTGGTCTCGAACTCCTGACCTCAGGTGATCCGCCTGCCTTGGTCTCCCAAAGTGCTGGGATTACAAGCACGAGCCACTGTGCCTGACCAGCATATATATATATATATATATATGTATATGTATGTGTGTATATATATATATGTATATATATGTGTGTATATATATGTATATGTATGTGTGTATATATATATGTATATGTATGTGTGTATATATGTATATGCATGTGTGTATATATGTATATGTATGTGTGTATATATGTATATGTATGTGTGTATATATGTATATATATGTGTATATATGTATATGTATGTGTGTATATATGTATATGTATGTGTGTGTATATGTATATGTATGTGTGTATATATATGTATATGTATATGTATGTGTGTATATATGTATATGTATGTGTGTATATATGTATATGTATGTGTGTATATATATGTATATGTATGTGTATGTATATATGTATATGTATATATATATATATATATGATTCACTATGCTATGTATTTCATCTTTGAATCATTTCCAGTACTGGAGGTATAAATTATACATACTTTTAGCCAGTAGCCAGCCAGGCACGGCTGTAATCCCACCAGTTTGGGAGGCCGAGGTGGGAGGATCACTTAAGCCCAGGAGTTCAGGACCAGCCTGCGCAACATAGTGAGACCCCGCCTCTATAAAACATTTTTTTAAAAATTAGCCAAGCTGGGCCGGACACAGTGGCTCACGCCTGTAATGCCAGCACTTTGGGAGGCCGAGGCTGGCAGATAACTTGATGTCAGGAGTTCGAGACCAGCCTGGCCAACATTGCAAAACTCCATCTCTACTAAAAATACAAAAATTAGCTGGGCATGGTGGTGGGTGCCTGTAGTCCTAGCTATCTGGAAGGCTGAGGCAGGAGAATTGCTTAGACTGCAGTGAGCCCAGACAGCACCGCTGCACTCCAGCCTGGATGACAGAGCAAGACTCCATCTCAGAAAAAAAAAAAATTGGCCAAATGCTACTAGGGAGGCTGAGGTGCAAGGATTGCTTGAGTCTCCAAGGTCAAGGCTGCAGTGAGCCATGATCGCGCCACTGCACTCCAGCAGCCTGGGCGACAGAGTGAGATACTATCTCAAAAAAAAAAAAAAAAAAAAAAAAGACTTTAGAGAGTTCTCATTCATTTTATGCATTTTTTGGCAAATTTGATCCCACAAAGGTGCATTATCACAACACTGACTATGTGTGTAGGCATTATGCGTGTACGTAAAAACAGTGAAACTTCCTGAATAAAGAGATGTTCTTTTTGTACATCTCCCTTTATGAGAGGTAAAATTTTTTGAGATCTTGGCTCTTTGGGCAACTGCATATGTGGTAGTGACTCATGGAGGTTTTGATGGATCTCGTCAAAAGACTCTAACTTCTGGGCTCAAGCAATCCTCCCACCTCAGCCTCCCCAGTAGCTGGGACCATAGGTGTGTGCCACCACACCCAGCTAATTTTTTAAATTTTTAGTAGCCGGGCACCGTGGCTCACGCCCGTAATCCCAGCACTTTGGGAGGCCAAGGCAGGCAGATCACAAGGTCAGGAGATCGAGACCATCCTGGCTAACACGGTGAAACCCCATCTCGGCTGGGCGCGGTGGCTCACGCCTGTAATCCCAGCGCTTTGGGAGGCCGAGGCGGGTGGATCACGAGGTCAGGAGATCGAGACCATCCTGGCTAACACAGTGAAACCCCGTCTCTACTAAAAATACAAAAAATTAGCCGGGCGAGGTGGCGGGCGCCTGTAGTCCCAGCTACTCGGGAGGCTGAGGCAGGAGAATGGCGTGAACCCGGGAGGCGGAGCTTGCAGTGAGCCGAGATCGCGCCACTGCACTCCAGCCTGGGCGACAGAGCAAGACTCCATCTCAAAAAAAAAAAAAAAAAAAAAAAAAAAAGAAACCCCGTCTCTACTAAAAATACAAAAAATTAGCCGGGCTTGGTGGCGGGCGCCTGTAGTCCCAGCTACTGGGGAAGCTGAGGCAGGAGAATGGCGTGAACCCGGGAGGCAGAGCTTGTAGTGAGCAGAGATTGCACCACTGCACTCCAGCCTGGGCGACACAGCGAGACTCCGTCTCAAAAAAAAAAAAAAAAAAAAGCAGGCCAGGCGCAGTGGCTCATGCCTGTAATCCCAGCACTTAGGGAGGCCGAGGCAGGTGGATCACCTGAGGTCAGGAGTTCAAGACCAGCCTGACCAACATGGTGAAACCCCGCCTCTACTAAAACTACAAAATTAGCCGGGCATGGTGGTGCATTGCCTGTAATCTCAGCTACTCCGGAGGCTGAGGCAGGAGAATCACTTGAACCAGGGTGGCAGAAGTTGTAGTGAGCTGAGATCGCGCCACTGTACTCTAGCCTGGGCAGCAAGCAAAACTCCGTCTTTAAAAAAAAAAAAAAAAAAAGCAGAAACAACAATCCTGCCTCAGCCTCCTCAAAGGTATTTATATGACCTTGGGTAAGCCACTTACCCTCTCTGTGCCTCAATTTCCCCATTTGTGAAATGGGGGATAATATCTCTGTGATATCTTCTTCACTCAATGAAGCTTTATGCCATGTAATGACAGGAGATCAGTGTAGGGCACAGAGAAGCACTCAACAAATGTCACCTGTTGTTACTGTCAGTCCTGCCACCCCCTCCCCACCCCACCAGGCATCCCCAGCCCCGTCCAGAGGTGCAAGTCCTCAGCAGACCTGAACCTCACCTTTCTCTTCATCTTTTCCTTCTTGGGGGGCAGAAGTGGGGGCTTGTCGAGCTCCCGGGAGGGTGGGTTCCAGAGTGAGGGTTCTGAGAGGGGTTAGGAGAAAATCAGCCCCCAAGACCCCCCAACCCTCCCACCCTCCACCCTAGCCTGTCCCATTACCTGAATGGGCGGTGAGGTGGGGGCTGCTGGTGGATGGGGGAGGCCCAGGACGGGGGCTGTGTGGTGGGGGCCCACTGGCACACCGGACCAGCACCCCCGGGCTCAGCTGCCCATCATCCCCCATACTGCCAGGACCCTCGTCTGATGGAGAACGGAACTTGGGCTTTGGAGACAGGAACGGAGCGTGGGGAAATACATCAGATGATCTCAGAGAGGGCACCCTTTTGCAACTCAAGTCCCTGCCTCCACCAGAATTAACAGCCGTGGCTCTGACCCTCCCCTATAACATCTTGTGCCCCCTCCAGCCTTCCCCTGACATCCCCAGCCCGGACATCAACACACTTCAGAAACGAATGGGCTAATGCTGGATATAGCAGGGGCTTCCTAGGACCAGCTACTGACCAGTGTCCAAGAGGCTAAATATTTTGAATCCCACCCTGAGGGTGAGGGATGCCACTTCCAGATCCCAATGTAGCCATCATCCTGGTCTCCCCATTTCCCTGCCCTGGAGAGCCCAGTAGCCCAGCATCTAAGGACCTGGCCTCCTGGCCCCCCGTGGCCCTGAGGCCCCAGCCTCCCAGCTCTGGTCCAGGGCCTTACCTTGGGGGGAAGTGGAGGAGGTGTGTCCTCTGCAGGGGTGGGGCTGAAACACAAAGATGGGTTAAATAGCTGGGGGGCTGGGGAACAAGGACTTGGGGAAGATGGCATCGTTCTGGGCTGGAGGCCTGGGACTGGGGTCTGAGGTGAGGAGGATTAAGGGATGACTGGTTCTGCCTGGAGCTGAGGATTAAAGGATTAATAACCAGGCTGGACATGGTGGCTCATGCCTGTAATCACAGTGCTTTGGGAGGCCAGGGCAGGAGGATGGCTTGAGCCCAGGAGTTCGAGACCAGCCTGGGCAGTATAGCAAGACCTTGTCTCTAGAAAAAAAATTAAAAATTAGCCAGGCGTGGCAGGTGCGCCTGTGGCTCCAGCTACTCAGGAAGCTGAGGTGGGAGGATTGCTTGAGCCTGGGAGGTGGAGGCTGCAGTGAGCCATCACCACACTCCTGCACTTAGCCTTGGTGCCAAAACAAATCATGAGTTTGAGACCAGCCTGGACAACATGGCAAGACCCCATCTCTACAAAAAATGATTAGCCTGTTTCCAAAAAAAAGACTAATAACAGTAACAGCAACTCTTGGAGGTGGAGTGCTGACAGTGCACTACAGCTTTGCACCTTTACACCACCTAGTAACACAGGTGACATCAGCGCCGTGGCCCTGCTCTCCCTGTGCTGGCACACAGGCTGTCGCACATGATGAGTGGAGCGAGTGCGCGCACCTGGAGCCTGCTCGGCCTGTGGGCTGGGGAATATGGGGGCCTGGGCTGACTGTTGGGTCTGGATCTGGGGCTCAGCATCTGGCCTTTGGGAGATTTCCAGGTGCCAAGGTTCAGCCTGAGGGCAGGCAAAAAGGCAGGAAAAGCCGAGGGCTGGGGCTGAAGGCTGGCCGAGGGCTGGGGCTGAAGGCTGGCCGAGGGCTGGGGCTGAAGGCTGGAGGGTGGGTCTGGGGTGAGAGTGACATTCGGGAGGAGTTTGAGACTGGGATGTGGCTGAGGGTCCAGGGTCATGGAGGACAGGTGGGGTCAAGTCAGAGATTGGAGCAGCAGCACATTCTAGAAGGAACTGGGGTCAGCTCTGGGGTGGAGAGCAGGTGGGGGGCTGACGTTGAGGGTCAAGTCAAAGATTATATAAGAAGATGGAAGGAGGCCAAGTGCAGTGGCTCACGCCTGTAATCCCAGCACTTTGGGAGGCTGAGGTGGGCGGATCATGAGGTCAGAAGTTTGAAACCAGCCTGGCCAACATGGTGAAACCCCATCTCTACTAAAAATACAAAAAATTAGCCGGGCGTGGTGGCAGGCGCCTGTAATCCCAGCTACTCAGGAGGCTGAGACAAGAGAATCGCTTGAACCCGGGGGGCCGAGGTTGTAGTGAGCTGAGACTACGTCACTGCACTCCAGCCTGGGCCACAGAGCGAGACTCCGTCTCAAAAAAAAAAAAAAAGTGGAAGGAAAGTGGGAGCTGGAACTGGGATCAGGTTGGGGATCAGGGGTTGGAGGTGAAGGGTTAAGGGAGGTGGGGTTAGGGAACAAGGCCTAGGTAGCAGAGGGGCTGCATCGAGGGTCTAATCAGGGCTTAGGGCTCGGGACTAGAAGAAAGGCAGGGGTGCAGCGGGGTCAGGAGTGGAGGAAAGGTCACATCAGGGGCTTGTAGGAAGGTGGGGGCTGAGGTGGGGCCTGTGGAGCTGCAGGCAGGGCCTCACTTACATGTCCACGTCGTCATAGTCATCGTCAGACGACTCTGACAGTTGCTTCCTGAAGGGTGACAGGTATGAGCCTTGGGGCCTTGTCCACATTCCAGCCCCCTCCCCATCCTCCCTGGGGTCCCTGACCTGGGGCTGCTGCTCCTGAGGTCTCGGGGGGGCTGTAGGCGAGCCTGTGAGGTAGGAAAAGGGTCAGCAGTGGCCTCAGGGAAGCAGGCAGTGTGGTGGGGAGTGGGGGGACAGCATCTCACGGTGTTGGCTGGGGGTCTGGTCTCCATTCCTCGGAGCTTCCTGAACTCCATGTGCCGCCCTAGGGTGGGTGGGGGAAGATAACCCGCTGTGAGCTGGGGGCAAGGGGTACTGAGATGGGTTTAAGAACAGAAAGAGTAGAATTGGCAGGGGGGTTGCAGTCAGGATCGTAGGGACTGCAAATGATCTCAGGGAACTGTCCCTTGGGGAAAGGGGTCTTGGATTACAGGGACTTCATTTGGGGGTCAAGTTTGGGATCAAGACGGGGTGCAGTGGCTCATGCCTATAATCCCAGTACTTCGGAAGGCTGAGGTGGGCAGATCGCTGGAACCCAGAGTTTGAGACCTGCCTGGACAACTTGGCGAGAACCCATCTCTACAAAAAATGATTAAAAATTAGCCAAGTGGCTGGGCGCGGTGGCTCACGCCTGTAATCCCAGCACTTGGGGAGGCTGAGGCGGGCAGATCACCTGAGGTCAGGAGTTCATGATCAGCCTGGCCAACATGGTGAAGCCCCGTATCTACTGAAAAAAATACAAAAATTAGCCAGGCATGGTAGTGCGTGCCTGTAATCCCAATTACTAGGGAGGCTGAGGCAGGACAATTGCTTGAACCCAGCCAGGAGGCAGAGGTTTCAGTGAGCCAAGATCGCACCATTGCACTCCAGCCTGGGCGACAGAGTGAGACTCCGTCTCAAAAAAAAAAAAAAAAAAAAATTAGCCACGTGTGGTGAATAAGCCTGTAGTCCCAGCTACTCAGGAAGCCGAGGTGGGAGGATTCCTTGAGCCCAAGAAGTTTGAGGCTTAAGTGAGCTGTGATCACGCCACCGCACTCCAGCCTGGGTGACAGAGCAAGATCCTGTCACAAAAAAATAAATAAATAAGCTTTGGGATCAGGAAGTTGGAGGCTCAATGTAGTTACAGGGTGTTTTCAGGATCCGTTTGAGTGTTGAGGTTCTGATGAGATTTCTGAGGTCTCCCTGGGAACTCTATGGTCATTTTGCTTTTGCTTTTGTTTTGTTTTGTTTTGTTTTGTTTTTTGAGACGGTCTCGCTCTTGTCACCCGGACTGGAGTGCAGTGGCGCAATCTTGGCTCACTGCAACCTCCACCTCCCAGGTTCAAGCGATCCTCCCACCTCAGCCTCCCAAGTAGCTGGGACTACAGGCGTGCACTACCACGCCCGGCTAATTTTTGTATTTTTAGCAGAGACAGGGTTTCACCATGTTACCCAGGCTCGTCTTGACATCCTGACCTCAGATGATCCGCCCACCTTGGCCTCCCAAAGTGCTGGGATTACAAGCATGAGCCACTGTGCCTGGCCTCTATGGTCATTTTGTAGGTCAGGTGCTGATGAGATTGTCTGAGGTCTCTTATAGGATCAGATGATGCTGAGGGTCTCTGGAGGCCTGAGGGTAGGGGAAGGGGGTCTCTTAGGTCTATTATAGGGCCAGGTGTCCCCAAACATAAGGATTCTCTACTCACGACAGCAGTCCGCATCTGGGATCCCCAGAGAGCTGGAGCGGTGGGTGGATCTGATCCGCCGAGGGACAGCAGGGGGTAGCTGGGCAGAGGGGCAGCCACGTCAGGGTTCAGGACCCCCAGGCAGCCTCCTACCCTGCCCGGGGTCCATCTGCTCTCTCCTGTAACCCTCTGGGCACACAGCCTTTTACCAAGCTCCCCATCCTCCCTCCCTGTTTTCCCCCCAAGAGAGGCAGCAGGAAGGGACTGCTGGCAGCGGGCACAGCCTGAGAAAGACCGATAGGTCCCCAGTGCTCTTGTCAGCCAATGCTCTCACCTCGGGCTCCTCATCCTCAATGTCCCCAATGGAGGGTCCTTTCCCAGGATTCTTCAGTTTGTCAAGAAGATCCAGGATCAGGCTTCGATTCAGCCCAGGCTGGGATACCAGTTGATGCTGGGGGAGGGAAGAGGTGTCCGTATCCAGAGGGATGGTGTGGACAGAGAGGGCTGGTACAGGGCCTTGGGGACCGGACTAAAGGAATCTAGCTGGGGAGAAGGTGCCAGTGGAGGGAGAGGGCGGGGAAATCCAGGGAACTCAGAGGCCTGGGGTATTCTTTTTTGTTTTGTTTTGTTTTGTTTTAAGACAGAGTCTCATTCTGTCACCCAGGCTGGAGTGCAGTGGCACAATCTAGGCTCACTGCAACCTCCATCTCCTGGGCTTAATTGATTCTCCTGCCTCAGCCTCCCGAGTGGCTGTGATTACAGGCTCGTGCCACCACACCCAGCTAATTTTTTTTTTTTTTTTTTTTTTTTTTTTGAGACAGGGTCTCGCCCTGTCACTCAGGCTGGAGTGCAGTGGCACGATCCTGGCCCATTATAGCCTCCGCCTCCCAGGTTTAAGCGATTCTCCCACCTCAGCCTCCCAAGTAGCTGGGATTACAGGTGTGCGCCACTATGCTCAGCTAATTTTTGTATTTTTAGTAGAGACGGGGTTTCACCGTGTTGGCCAGGCTGGTCTCAAACTCCTGACCTCAAGTGATCCATCTGCCTCAGCCTCCCAAAGTGCTGGGATTACAGGTGTGAGCCACCATGCTCAGCCGACCTGGGGTAGTCTAAGAAATTTTTAGGAATTAGAAGAATTTAGGTTTCTCAGAGCGGGGCTGGGAGAATTCCGGAGTTGTCTGGGAAGAGACTGTGGTTCCCTGGGTATTCAAGAGGACACTCAGGAACAGGTCTTGAGTCGTTTGGGAATTTGTCAGTTTCGGCAACTCAGGGTATTTGGGAAAGGTCTGGGGTATAACCCAGAGGGTCTCTGGTGGTGGGGGGTGGTCCTGGGAAATTCTGAGGCACTAGGGACTTTGGAAAGCCCACGGGGACTCCATGGAACAAAGTTATCCATGTCCTCGGGAGTTGTGGAAGGCCCCAGGGAATCCTGGGCTGAGGGTCTTGAGGAAGGGAGGGTTACACTGAGCATCTTGGTGGCGCTGGGTCGTTTCTTGGGACTCTTAGTCAGGGTGACTTTGATGAAGTTGTGGAAGGCAGCCGACCTTGGGAAGAAGAAGCCAGGTTCTGGGTGAGGGGACCAGAGACCCTCCCATCAGGCCACCCAGCCCTAGCCCTGCCCTCGCTCACCCTCCCTCCTGTCACTGTCTCCTACCATTTGCCTTTTTCCTTCAGTCGGGGAGGCTGGTAGCCACTCTTGGTCATGAGGAAGAGAACTCTAGAATGGTAGGGAAAGGACATGGGGTTCAGACCCTCAAGGGGGCCAGACCTCATGGCTTGAGGGGTTCCTAGTAGCATTGCAGTCAGCAGAGGGCAAAGTGAGAAACAGCATGGAAGTGAGGTTCAGGTTTTACAGTGCACCAGGGTGCCTCTCCTAAGGGAAGCCATTTATGGCATGATAGAGCTATGGCAAGGCCAGGTGCGGTGGCTCATGCCCGTAATCCCAACACTTTGGGAGGCCAAGGCGGGAGGATAGCTTGAGCCCAGGAGTTGGAGACCAGCTGCGGCAACACAGTGAGACAAAAAAAAAATTTTTTTTTAAATAGCTAGGTGTGGCAATGTGGGTCTGTAGGACCAGCTATGTGAGAGGCTAAGGCAGGAGGATCATCTGAGCCCCAGCATTCAAGGCTGAAGTGAACTACGATCGTGCCGCTGCACTCCAGCCTGGGTGACAGAGCAAGATCCTGTCTCTAAAAATAATAATAATTAATTAATTAATTTTAAAAATGTCTGGGCGTGGTGGCTCACACCTGTAATCCCAGCATTTTGGGAGGCCAAGGCAAGTGGATCATCTGAGGTCAGGAGATCAAGACCAGCCTGGTCAACATAGTGAAACCCCGTCTCTACCAAAACATACAAAAATTAGCCAGGCATGGTGGCGTGCACCTGTAATCCCACACTTGGGAGGTTGAGGCGGGAGAATCACTTGAACCCCAGTGGCAGAAGTTGCAGTGAGCTGAGATCGTGCCACTGCACTCTAGCCTGGGCAACAAGAGTGAGACTCCATCTCGAAAATAAATAAATAAATAAAAATAAAAATAAAAAAATAGGCTGGGTGCGGTGGTTCACACTTGTAATCCCAGCACCTCCGGAAGCCGAGGTGGGCAGATCACCTGAGGTCAGGAGTTCGAGACTACCCTGGCCAACATGGTGAAACCCCGTCTCTACTAAAAATACAAAAATTAGCCGGGCGTGGTGGTGCACACCTGTAGTCCCAGCTACTCGGGAGGCTGATGCAGGAAAATAGCTTGAACCCGGGAGATGGAGGTTGCAGTGAGCTGAGATTGCACCACTGCACTCCAGCCTGGGCGACAGAGCAAGATTCTGTCTTTAAAAATAAAAAATAAAAAATAATAAAATATTAAATTAAATTTAAAAAATAGAGCTGCAGCACGTGCCAAGGTAGGCTCAAGTGGTGATCCCTGAATTGGAGGTTCCTGGGATGGAAGGCGGAAGCTGAGGGTGGGCTTCGGGCCAGGGCTGGACAGGATCTCTGGGCCTAGGGACCCCATGCCTGCCTACCTGAGAGGGTGCACATCAAAGAGCGGTGGCTGTAGCTCGGCCAGTTCGATGGCCGTGATGCCCAGGGACCAGATGTCACACAGCTCATTGTATCCTCCCTTCAGGGCCACGGCTGCCACTTCTGGAGCCATCCTGGGGGCAGACATGCTCAGAGAGCCAGAGGTGGCATGGGGACAGGAAAGGAAGGAGGGGCAGAGAAGGAGAAAGAGTTGAGGGGAGACGCAGCACACAGAGAGTCAGACAGAGAGACAGAGGGACAGGAGTAAAGACAGACACGGGCAGATGAAGACGGAGATGCAGACCGGGCGTGATGGCTCACGCCTATAATCCCAGCACTTTGGGAGGCTGAGCGAGGAGGATGGCCTAGGCCCAGGAGTTTGAGACCAGCCTGGGCAACTTATCAAGACCCCATCTTGACTGGGCACGGTGTCTCTTGCCTGTAATTCCAGCACTTTGGGAGGTCAAGGCGGACATATCACCTTAGGTGAAGAGTTCGAGACCAGCCTGGCCAACATGGTGAAAGCCCATCTCTACTAAAAGTACAAAAATCAGCCGGGCATGGTGGCAGGCATCTGTAATCCCAGCTACTTGGAGGCTGAGGCAGAAGAATTGCTTGAGCCTGGGAGGTGGAGGTTGCAGTGAGCCGAGACCATGCCACTGCACTCCAGCCTGGGCAACAGAGCAAAACTCTGTCTCAAGGAAAAAAAAAAAGAATGAAAAACAAAAACAAAAAAAAACACCATCTCTACACAAATTTTAAAAATTAGCCAGGTGTCATGGTGCACACTTGTGATCCCAGCTACTTGGGAGGCTGAGGTGGGAGGATCTCCTGAGCCCAGGAGTTCTAGGCTGCAGTGAGCCGTGACTATGCCACTGCAATCCAGCCTGGGCCACAGAGTGAGACCCTGTCTCTAAAAACAAAACAAAATGAAAAGACAGAGAGGCAGAGACGGAGAGTGAGAGAGACAGAAACAAAGAGACAGAGAGCGATGCAAACTGAGCTAGAGGAAAAAGACAGAAATGGATATGGAGGGACAGAGAGATCAGGATAAAAATCTACACAAACAGCGAGAGCACCGGGCAGAAAAGGGCACAGAGAGAGAGAGAGAAATGGAAAACTCGAGAGACACCCAGAGAGAACGAAAGAATCTTCCAAGGAGAAAGGAAGAGGCAGGGGAATGGAGCCAGGAAGGAGGATCTCAGGAAACCAGGGTGGGAAAAACTACTGACCCCCACTCCACCCGTAGCTGCCCGCTGGGCGCCACTCACCAGTAGGGTGTCCCAATGAAAGAGAGGCGTCTGGCCAGCGTTGCCCCAATCTGGGCCGAGATGCCAAAGTCAGCTGGAAGCAGAGGGAGACATAGTGATCTGGGGTCCACTGCACTTCTGGACCCCCATCAGCCCCCCTGCTCAACCCCCAGCCTTACTCACCCAATCTGACCTCCCCAGCATCATTGATGAGGATGTTAGCTCCCTGGGAATGATAGGGGGTATGGGAGGCTGCAGAGACTCTCCCCAGCCCAGTGCTACCCCACTCCACCCCACAGCTCAGACTACCCTGATCCCTGAGCCCCCGAAATGCCACTCCCATCTCCTGGGCCCCACCCCCCAACAGCACCCCTGCACCCCCACACCACCTTGATGTCCCTGTGTATCTTCTTCTGTGAGTGCAGATAGGCCAGTCCCTGGGGAGAAGGGTGGACAAGGGGACTGTGAGTGTTTGGGGGCTGGAGTGGGGCCCCCCTCCCCTCCCATCGCCAGAATCCCCAGGCCTCTCCTTACCTGGAGCACTTCCCGGCAGACATAGCTAATCTGGAGCTCTGACAGGGAGCCTGTCACTGCAAAGGTCACCCCGGCCAGGCCAGGCGTTGGATGGGAGCCAGGGAACCTGGGCTGGGGAGTCCTGCCCCCCCTACACCAGCTAAGAGGGTGCCATAGGGAGAGGGGAAACAGGATGGGACCAGTGGGAGGGGGAGATGGTGGGGTGGTCAGTGACAGAAAGAGGCAGCAATGCAAATAAAAGAGGCCAATAGGCCTGGCGCAGTGGCTCATGCCTATAATCCCAGCACTTTGGGAGGCCGAGGCGGGTGGATCACTTGAGGCCAGGAGTCCGAGACCAGCCTGGCCAACATGGTGAAACCTCATCTCTACTAAAAATACAAAAATTAGCCAGGCGTAGTGGTGCATGCCTGTAATCCCAAGTACTCAGGAGGCTGAGGCAGGAGAATCGCTTGAACCCAGGAGGTGGAGGTTGCAATGAACCAAGATCGTACCACTGCACTCCAGCCTGGGCAATAGAAGGAGGCTGTGTCTCAAAAAAAAAAAAAAAAAAAGAAAAGAAAGAAAGAAAGAAAGAAGGAAAGAAAGAAAGTAAGCAAGATAAATAAGTAGAATATGATATAGTTCCTCAGACGCCGATAGACAACAAGAAGAAACCTAAAGCAAGAAAGGTGCGCGTAGGAGGGGCTACGACATTTCACAGAGGTGGTCAGTCAGGGCTGCTCTCTGAAGGTGACAGCGGGTGAAGACATGAGGGCTCCCACTCTGAATGGGACCAGCCACAGCAAGTGCAGGGCCCCAGGTGGGACAGTCCCTGGTGGGTCTGGAAAGCAGCAAAGGGGGTGGGGTGGAGTGGAGGGGGAGGAGGAAAGTGGGAGGAGGTGAGATCAGCCAGCCTGGGGTGGACCCTGATGAGGAGTCTGGGCTTCTCCTCCGAGAGAAATGGAAGCTGTAGGAGGGCTCTGAGCAGGGGCGTGATGTGACTTTGCAAAATAAGGAAAGGCACAGAGACAGAGACAGAGAAACGGGGGCAGATCACACATGAGACATATAGAAGAAACAGGATTGAAAACAACAAAAAAATGAGACAAAGACAGAGGTCAGAGGCCAAAATGTGGGGAGACAGACAGATTTAGAGAGAGACCCAGAGGGTGACGAGGGAAGAACAACACCCAGAGGGTGACGAGGCAGAGAGACAGACAGAGGCCGCCAGACATCAGGTCTGACAGACCAGCTGTGGGATTCACTTCCTCTCTGTGGGCCTCAGTTTCCCTCCTGAGGACTTCTCAATGAAGTTCTTCCTTTTCTAACATTTGAGGTCTAGGGCTGGAAGGAATCAGACGTTTTCCGCCTCCCAGGTTCAAACGATTCTCCTGCCTCAGCCTCCCGAGTAGCTGGGATTACAGGCGTCTGCCACCACACCCGGCTAATTTTTTGTATTTTTAGTAGAGACAGGGTTTCACCATGTTGGCCAAGCTGGTCTTGAACTCCCGACCTCAGGCGATCTGCCCACTTCGGCTTCCCAAAGTGCTGGGATTACAGGCATGAGCCACCGCACCAGGCCCAGCAGTTATAGTTAAAAAAAAAAAAAAAAAAAAAAAAAAAGCCAGGCATAGTAGCTCAAGCCTGTAATCTCAGCATTTCGGCAGCTGAAGGCAAGAGGATCAGCTCAGCTCAGGAGTTTGAAATATGGCCCAGAAAGACAGTTGCCATGAGATACACACACAGAGACGGAAGAGGTGAATTTGGGTCGGGTGGGGGTGTGGGGGTGGGAGGGGTGCTTGGGTCCCCTTGTCCTTTCTCTAACCTTGGTAGATGTCCTGGAGAGAACCAGCACCACAGAATTCCATGCAGATCCAGAGTTTCTGCAACCTGCAGTGGTTCAAGAGTAAGAATAATAATAGCAGTAATACATTATAATTTGCAGGAAAGCCCCTAGTTTGCTTCTGTCTTGTTCTAGTTCAGTAAGAACTTTAATGTAATGGCTCTCATCACTCCATCTCTCCTTGTCGACCAGAGTGAGGTTGTTTCATTCCCATTTTACAGACAAGGAAGTTAAGGCTCAGAGAGGAAATGTGAGTTCCGGGGCAAGTCAACTCAAATCTAGGCCTTTGGGCGGGACCCCACTGCCGTCCCACGCCAACCTAGGAGATCTCACGGGTTGTGGGGGTTTGGAGAGGACAGAGGGGCCCAGGGCACCTGTTCTGAGGAGCAGAGGTCATTATTGGGGCATCTGGAATATTAATTTGGGGATCAGGGAATTTATGAGTTTATATTAAAGGAGGAGAGAGTGAAACTGGGTGAGCCAAAGGGCAGAATGATGAGAGCTTCGTTTCAAGGGAGTTGATTTCAAATTCAGTTACTATGAAGAGATCAGTTTGGGGTACTCTTGGTCAGAAATGGGAATTCTAGACTGGAGATTAGATTAGAGGCTGCTCTGGTCAGAAAAGTGGGACTTAGGAGTGAGGATCAGGGTAGGGTTAGCCCAGTCAAAAATGGGGGTCCAGGATGGGAGGTCGGGTTATGGTGAGAAATGGAAGTTCAAGGTTAGAACTGGGGGTGCCAAGGCCAGGCGCGGTGGCTCACACCTGTAATCCCAGCACTTTCGGAGGCTGAGGCCAGTGGATCACAAGGTCAGGAGTTCAAGACCAGCCTGGCCAAGATGGTGAAACCCCATCTCTACCAAAAATACAAAAATTAGCCAGGCGGGGTGGTGAGCGCCTGTAATCCCAGCTACTCGGGAGTCTGAGGCAGAGAATTGCTTGAACCCAAGAGGCAGAGGTTGCAGTGAGCTGAGATCATGCCACTGCGCTCCAGCCTGGCAACAGAACAAGACTCTATCTCAAAAAAAAAAAAGGAAAGAAAAGAAAAGAACTGAGGGTACCCCGTCAAGAAATGGGGGCTCTGGGTTAGGGGCTGGGCTGGGTGCCAGGGTGGGTCTGAGGTTCATCACCAGAGATAACTCCCATGGTAGGCCACGATGTTGGCGTGCCGGCAAGTTTTCAATATGAGGATTTCCTTCTGAAGGGTGGAGACATCATCATCTGTGAGGAGGGCAGGAGAGAAGAGGCAGCTCGCACGGGGAGAGAGCTACAGGGGAGGTGACCCCACTGTCCCAGGAGGCGAAGGTGGGGATGTGGGGAAGGAGCTCCATGTTCCCTCCTCACCAGGCTCCATCTTCACCATCTTCAGTGCCACCAGGTCCCCTGACACCTTGTCTCGAGCCTTGCAAAGGGGAAGTTGGCAGTCAGGCAGGCTCCATTTGCCAGAGTCCGTCCACAGCATCCCTGAGTCAAGGTCAAGGACTGGGACCCCCTCTTGCAGCCTCCTCCCTACCGAGGCCTCGCCTTAAAGGTCACCGGTTTGAGGGTGTTGGGGACAGAGGGGCTTCCTCACCTTAAAGACTTCCCCATACGTGCCGCCACCCAGTCGCTGTAGCAGGTCATAGTGGTCCCGGGGGTCTCTATTGAAAATGTCAGGGTCCACGAGGTCCATCCCTGGGGGCCGGAGCTGGGCCTGCGCCCAGGGGCCAGCAGGGCCTCAGGGCTCAAGTTCTGGCACCTCCCTCCGTCCCCAGAAGCCCTGCACCCGCCTTCCCTCCGCGGGCTGTGGCCTCCCCCCTCCCCACTCTCGCTTCCTGCCCCAGCTGCACTGCACGGCTGTGCAACGGGCTCCACCTCCCTCCCCCCGCGCCGTCCCCTGGGCTCTGAGAGCCTCTGAGGGGCAGCTTGTCTTGGGACCCAAGGGACCATCCTCAACCTCCAAGGCTCAGGGCTGGATGTAAATGTGATGCAAATGATCTTAATCGTAACTGGGTTGGAGGGGGGTGCCTTAGAACCCCCGCCCCGGTCTCCTAGGTAGTGTCTAAACCTCTGCTGGGTGCTTGAAGGTTTGGCCACAACCCGAAGGCGGCAGGTCTGCACAGGGATGGCTATGCAGTGTACATGCGTGTTCACCTGTCACATACATGCACTTGGGTTACCTCCTCTGCACTGCGCAGGCGTGTAGACGTGCATCTGCCTGGATACCTGTGTGCACAGTACACACGTGGATGTACCCAGGGCATATACCTCCACATACATGGCACATAACTGCATTTTGTAGGCCTGCAGTGTACAAAACCTATACATAATATATAATTCATGGCAGTACACATGGGACGCTCGCCCTCAGCTCCAAAACCGGAACCTAATGGAGACGGGGCGCGATCCGGCGAAGTCCAGGAGCCCTCACCCCAGCCCCTGCCCGGCAGAGCACAATAGCTTTGTGGGACCCTCCTTCTGGAGCTGGGGACCAAGGGCAGAGACTTGAAACTGGAGAGCTCAGGATCCTGCACCAGGCGCCCAGGCCTGTGGCAAGAGGGACTTCATAGAACACCTCCCTCGGAACTTGGCCATGGCCTAAACAGAAGGCTGCTGCGTGCATTCCCGCAGAGCTCCGTGGCCTCATGGCCGCGCGCAATACAACGCGCGCGCACGCCGCCAGAGCTCCGGCTGCTTCCCGGTGAGTTCGCGCGCGCACGCTCCCGCGCCACCGGCACTGGAACTGGGTCTGTGAGGCGGGGGAAAAGCTTAGCCCCGCCCCCTCGCCACGAGAGGCGCCTGCGCAGTGGGATACAGTAAGCTTTTTCTCACGCTGTCTGTCCGGCTTGAGTGGAGCGAATGCGCACGCGCCAATTGCGCCTGCGAGGAAGAAGTCACGTGGCAGCCGGAAAGCGTGGCGGCTGCTACTAGAGCCTTTCCTTTTACCGCCCCCAAGAAGCTGAGCGACAACAACGACGTCGTTTCCGTTTTCACCACCTCTTCCTTTTCCCGTCCTCGAGGACGCCGTGCCGGGCCAGTGTTAGCCTCCAGCCCTGGTTGTGGAAGGCGACAGAAGTCATGGCGATGTTTGAGCAGATGAGAGCCAACGTGGGCAAGTTGCTCAAGGGTATCGACAGGTCTGAGCCCGGTCGGAGGGAGCGATCTGGCCAAGCGGGGCGGAGGAGAGGGTTTTCCGGAGACAGCAAGGGGTGGTCAGGGTCCTGGGCTTGCCGCGGGGTGGGGTTTCTCTATCCTCCTGGAGGAGGAGATGCTTAAAGAAACGGCACTGAGCTGGGGGTAGTGGCTCACGCCTGTGATCCCAGCACTTTGGGAGGCCGAGGTAGGTGGGTCGCCTGAGCCCAGGAGTTAGAGACCAGCCTGGTCAACAGCCATACCCCGTCGCTAAAAGAAAGAAACAAAAGCACTGCAAAGGCCTAGAAGCGAGAGAATCTTGGTACCACTCAGTCTCTTCGTGAATTGCCTTAAGGTTTCCTTCTCTGCTCTGCCTCCTTTGAGTGCCTCTTAATTAATCTCTCCCTTCTCTGCTCCTTACGTCATTCATTCTCCACACGTTTACTGAAATAAACTGTCAGTGCTAGGCAATGCTGGGAACCACAGGCGAATCAGACAGCGGCAGATCATGCCTTCACGGTCTGAGTTCCCTTTCCATAAGGGAGACAAACCTGACTACAGACAGCGATAGCCGGGAGAGGTTAGAACTGAAATGGGGGAAGCAAAGGCCAGAGTGTTCAGGTGGACACGGAGGAAGTAGGCAGCGAGGTGGGCAGGAGAGGATGGGGCTGGATCAGGGTTGGAGGCCTGAGCAGGGGAGGAAGGGGTGAGTAGCAGAGACATTCAGGAGGCCAGGTGTACAAGCTGCAGTGACTGACTGGCTCAGAGGTTGAGGAGGCATCCTAGGCAAGACCCAGGGCTCCAATGGAGTTTAGAGCTTAGGCGAGAGGTCTGGGATATGAATAAGTTTTACTAGAGATTATACTGGACATAATTCACTACCTGGATAGAGCAAGTGGCCAGTGCCAGATTTACAGGGGAAGGGTGGGTGGAGCAGGTTACAGTGGCCCCTTGCTCCATAAGGTGGCTGGCCTCAGCTTCTGTCTCCTCTGTGCTCACCTATCTTGATTCTCCTTTAGGTACAATCCTGAGAACCTGGCCACCCTGGAGCGCTATGTAGAGACACAGGCCAAGGAAAATGCCTATGATCTGGAAGCCAACCTGGCTGTCCTGAAGCTGTAAGTGTCCAGCTCTCTGTCTACATTCCCATTTCAGCAACTAGCAGGGTGCCACTCCCAGTACAGGGCAAGGGGGTGGCTGGTAGTATCCTGCACGATGCAGCATCTCTTGGTGTGCAAGACTAGGAAGCCAAGGAAGTTGGGACAGGAGGAGGGATGAGGAATGGTTTTTGAAAAATCACTTGCCGGGCGCGGTGGCTCACGCCTGTAATCCCAGCACTTTGGGAGGATGAGGCGGGTGGATCACCTGAGGTAAGGAGTTTGAGACCAGCCTGGCCAACATGGAGAAACCCCATCTTTACTAAAAAATATAAAATTAGCCGGGCATGGTGGCACATGCCTGTAATCCCAGCTACTCGGGAGGCTGAGGCAGGAGAATTGCTTGAACCCAGGAGGCGGAGATTGTGGTGAGCCGAGATCACGCCGTTGCACTCCAGCCTGGGCAACAAGAGCAAAACTCTGTCTCAAAAATAATAATAAAAAATCAATTAGGGTGGCCACAGGGGCTCATGCCTGTAATCCCAGCACTTTGGGAGGCTGAGGCAAGAGACTCACTTGAGCCAAAGAGTTCGAGACCATCCATGACAACATAGCGAGACCCGACTCTATAAAAAAATTTAAAAATTAATGTAGTGGTGTGTGGCTGTAGTTCCAGCTACTTGAGAGGCTGAGGTGGAAGGATCGCTTAAGCCTGGAAGATCGAGGTGCAGTGAGCCATGATAGTACCACTGCAGTCCAGCCTAGGGGACAGAGTGAGACCCCTCTTTTTAAAAAAAAAAAAAAAGAATTACCAATTTGGGTGACATGGCACAACCCTGTCTCTACAAAAAATAAGCGGGGCACAGTGGCTCACGGCTGTAGTCCCAGCTACTTGGGAGGCTGAGGCAGGAGAATTGCCTGAGCCTGGGAGGCAGAGGTTGCAGTGAGCCAAGATCATGCCACTGCACTCCAGCTTGGGTGACAGAGTGAGACCCTGTCTCAAAAATAAATAGCGATTAATTACAGAACACATATACGGCTAATACATTAAGCAAACATGTAGTTAAACAAATTATAAATGAGAGCCTACATAATCGCCATTTATGTTGCAAAGTTATTGCTAGCACCACAGGCTCTTTGCCCCATATGCTCTATGACAACCAATTCCCCTACTCCCCCATGCTTTCACGGCCTGGCTTTATGTGATGGTTTACTATGCATGCATACATCTGGCTCAGCTCAGCTCAGGTTTCCCTGCTTTGAACTTGATACAGATGGAGTGCATATAGCACAAATGCTTCTGCATTTGCCATTTGCTACTCAGCACTGGGTTTGTGAGATCCAACCAGTTTTTTGTTTTTGTTTTTGTTTTTGTTTTTTTATATGGCTGCAGTTTGTTGTCATGGATGTATAGCTCTCCACTGTGTCACTTGTGTGGCCGTCCTAATGATCTCTTCTGGCTGTTGATGGACATGTGTGTTCTTCCTGCCCTTTTTTTTTTTTTTTTTTTTTTTTTTTTTGAGACAGGATCTTCTGTTGCCCAGGCTGGAGTACAGTGGCACAGTCATGGCTCAGTGTAGCCTCAGCCTTCTGGACTCAACTGATCCTCCCGCCTCAGCCTCCTGAATAGCTGGGACTACAGGAATGCACCACCATGCCTGGCTAATTTTACTTGAGTGCTTCTTTCTTGCTTTCTTTCTTTTTCTTTTTCTCTTTTTTCTTTTTTTTTTTTTTTTTTTGAGACAGGGTCTCTCCTTCTTGCCCAGGCTAGAGTGCCTTGGCGTGATCTCATGATCTCAACTCAGTGCATCCTTTGCCTCCCAGGTTCATGTGATCCTCCTGCCTCAGCCTCCTAAGTAGCTGTGACTAGAGGTACGCACCACCATACCCAGCTAATTTTTGTATTTTTAGTAAAGACGGGGTTTTGCCATGTTAGCCAGGCTGGTCTCGAACTCCTGACCTCAAGTGATCCACCAACCTTGGCCTCCGAAATTGCTGGGATTACAGGCGTGAGCCACTGCACCCAGCCTAATTTTTGTACTTTTAGTAGAGACAGGGCTTTGCCATGTTGGCCAAGCTGGTCTCGGAACTCCTGATCTCAGGTGATCCACCCATCTCGGCCTCCCAAAGTGCTGGGATTACAGGCTTGAGCCACCCACCGACCCACCCCCCAACCTTCTGTTGTCCTCTTTTGCAAGGGAGGAAATTGTCAGCCCCTCAGTTTCCTTTCTCTGCTCCTCAGCCTTTCAGTGCCTCTTAATCTCTCTCTTCTCTGCTCCTGGTGTCATAAATAAGCAGTCCAAGGTCACTCCGCAGGGAAGTTTAAACCGAGGCAGTCTGGCTGTGGTTCCTTAGCCACTACTCCAGACTGCTGCTGCTGTTCTCATTTGTTTATAAATCACTTAGCAGTGTCTGCCCCATTGGGTGGTTGTGAGCATTAACTGTCCCTGTTCACAGAGGAGAAAAGTAGGCTCAGGGAGGTGAAGGTTACACAGCCGGGAAGCGCTGGGATTAGGATTGGAACCCAGGCATGTCCAGTTCCCAAACTCCAGAATAAAGCAGTGGACAGCCTGCCTGGCACCTGGTGAGGATTGGGGACTTGGAGGTGCCACTGTGTCCACGTCTCTTGTTATTTTTCTTAGGTACCAGTTCAACCCAGCCTTCTTTCAGACCACGGTCACCGCCCAGATCCTGCTGAAGGCCCTCACCAACCTGCCGCACACAGACTTCACTCTGTGCAAGTGCATGATCGACCAGGCACATGTATCCGGGGGGGGTGTGGGAAGGGGCCAGAGTCAAGGCACATGAATTCCTGGGGAGACGGTCTGTGGGTGCATCCACAAACAACAAGGGCCTGCTCTGGTCCAGCGTGGCAGGGTGCTGGACCGTGCGGGGACACTGTGGTGACTGAGACAGGCCTGGGCCCTGTCTTCACAAAGTTGTCGCAGTTCAGTGAGGAGACAGACAGTGATAGACTGGAGTGGTCAGGGTTGGGTTACAAGAGTCACAGCAGCCGGGCACGGTGACTCACGCCTCTAATCCCAGCACTTTGAGAGGCCAAGGTGGGTGGATCACCTGAGGTCAGGAGTTCGAGACCAGCCTGGCCAACATGGCGAAACCCTATCTCTATTAAAATACAAAAAATTAGCCAGGCACAGTGTCACACACCTATAGTCCCAGCTACTCTGGAGGCTGAGGCAGGAGGATCACTTGAACCTGGGAGGTGGAGGTTGCAGTGAGCCGAGATCGTGCCACTCCACTCCACCCTGGGTGACACAGTGAGACTCTGTCTCAAAAAAAAAAAAAGAAGAGCCAGAGCAGGCACCTGACCATTTGGGTGGGGGAATATGTGGTCATGAACACAGCCATCTGTATTTACATTCTGTAGAACAATGTCTGGAAAGGTGGAAAGGTACCCAAGAATTGCAAATGACTGTTACCTCCCAGCAAGGATGGCTGTCAGACAGGGGAGGGAAGACCTATTTTGCCACTGTTCACTCTTCAATATTTTTAACTAGAAACTGTATAAACCAGGGCCTCCTGGAGGAGGGAACATCTAAAACATAAGGAGTTAGGTGAAGGGGTAGGCAAAGGTGATCCAGGCAGAGAGGACACTCATGGGCTAAACGAAGCAGAGCTCGGTGCTGTTTTTCAGGAATAGTAGAGGAAGCTTGACATAGGAATGATTTAAGGTGGGGTTTTTTGTTTGTTTGTTTTATTTTATTTATTTATTTATTTATTTATTTATTTTTTGAGACAGAGCCTTGCTCTGTCACCCAGTCTGGAAGGCAGTGGTGTGATCTCGGCTTACTGCAACCTCCACCTCCCAGGTTCAAGCTATTCGCCTGTCTCAGCCTTCTGAGCAGCTGGGACCACAGGTGCATGCATGCCACCACGCCCAGCTCATTTTTGTATTTTTAGTAGAGACGGGGTTTTGCTATGTTGGCCAGGCTGCTCTCGAACTCCTGACCTCAGGTGATCCGCCCACCTCAGCCTCCCAAAGTGATAGGATTACAGATGTGAGCCACCGTGCCCAGCCTATAGATTTTATTTTATTAGTAATAATAGTAGATTTTTTTTTGTTAATTTTTTGTTGTTGTTTTTTTTTTTTTTGAGACGGAGTCTTGCTCTGTCACCCAGGCTGGAGTGCAAAGGCATGATCTTGGCTCACTGCAACCTCTCCCTCCCGGGTTCAAGTGATTCTCCTGCCTCAGCCTCCCAAGTAGCTGAGACTATAGGCATGTGCCACCATGCCCAGCTGTTTTTTATATGTTTAGTAGAGATGGGGTTTCGCTATGTTGGCCAGGCTGGTGTCGAACTCCTCACCTCAGGTGATCCACCCGCCTTGGCCTCCCAAAGTGTCAGGATTACAGGTGTGAGCCACCAGGACTGGCATGTCATTTCTCATCTTTTGCCATTACAAACAGTCCTGCAGCCAACATCCTTTCTCCTGCATACATTTGCAGGAGAAATAAGCTGGCTTCCTTTTCCAGCTCTTTTTCTGAGCTGAAGCTTTGGAAGAAAGCAGCCAGAAGAAGGTAGGTGGGGAGGGGTGATCTGGGGCCCAACCTTAGGCTCCGAGGCCAGTTTTCCTTAATGCTTCCTCCCAGCAAGAAGAACGGCCAATCCGACAGATTTTGTACCTCGGGGACCTGCTGGAGACCTGCCACTTCCAGGCCTTCTGGGTAACTTCCCTGGGGTCCAGGGGCAGGGGAGATGGCAGGGCCTTGTGGAGCTGAGTGCTAAAAGTAACAACGGTACACACTGACTGGCTTCCTGCTTTGGCGGTGGGCCCAGTGCTCTGCCTGTGTGTGTTTGTGGAATTATCATCCTCTCGCGGAGCGGGTACTCACAGGTCATCCCTGTGCCCACAGGCTGAGCCGACCCTTTCCCCTCTCCCCCGTCTTTCCACTGAGCCCTCTAGTACACACCGTTGATCAAAAGTCCTCCAGTGGCTGGGTGTAGTGACTCACCCCCGTGATTCCAGCACTTGTGGAGGCCAAGGTGGGAGGATTGCTTGAGGCCAGGAGTTCCAGACCAGCCTGAGCAACACAGTGAAACCTCATCTCTACAAAATTGAAAATTAATTGGGTGTGGTGGCATGTGCCTGTACTCCCAGCTACCCCGGAGGCTAAGGTGGGAGGATCGCTTGAGCCTGCGAGTGAGCCGTGATCACACCACTGCACTCCAGCCTGGGCAACAGAGCAAGACCCTGTCTCAAGAAAGAGAAATTCTCTGTCTCTTCTGCCTGTCTGACACGCTCTGCCCTTCTTGCTCTAACTGGAACCTGGCCCCCCACTTCTGCAGCCCCCTGAGTGGCAGGCTAGATCACCTCCTGGCTCCTATCTCTTCTGATACCCTCAGTCTTTTTTGTTGTTTTTGTTTGTTTTTTGGTTTTCTTGAAATGGAGTCTCACGCTGTTGCCTAGGCTGGAGTACAGTGGCACGATCTTGGCTCACTGCAACCTCCGCCTCCCGGGTTCAAGTGATTCTCCTGTCTCCCGAGTAGCTAGTACTACAGGCACGCGCCATCACGCCCAACTAAATTTTATATGTATTTTTTATTTTATTTTATTTTATTTTATTTGAGACAGAGTCTCAGTCTTGCCTAGGCTGGAGTGCAATGGCGCGATCTTGGCTCACTGCAACTGCTGCCTCCCGAGTTCAACCAATTCTCGTGCCTCAGCCTCCTAAGTGGCTGGGGTTACAGGCATGTGCCATCACACTGGCTAATTTTTGTATTTTTAGTAGAGACGGGGTTTTGCCGTGTTGTCCAGGCCGGTCTTGAATTCCTGACCTCAGGTGCTCTGCCTGCCTCAGCCTCCCAAAGTGCTGGGATTATAGGCGTGAGCCACCACGCCGGGCCGGAAACCCGCAGTCTTAAAGTGTGTGTGTCATCACTTCCTGCCCGGTATCAGTCCCTCTGGTGACTGCTCTTTGTTTCTTGAAGAATTCAGCCCCTGGCCAGGCGCAGTGGCTCAACGCCTGTAATCTCAGCACTTTGGGAGGCTGAGGCAGGTGGATCACCTGAGTTTGGGAGTTCGAGAGCAGCCTGACCAACGTGGAGAAATACTGTCTCAACTAAAAATACAAAATTAGCTGGGTGAGGTGGCACGTGCCTGTAATCCTAGCTACTTGGGAGGTTGAGGCAGGAGAATCACTTGAACCCGGTGGGTTCAACCTCACCTAGAGGTTGCGGTGAGCTGAGATCACGCCATTGCACTCCAGCCTGGGTGACAGAGTGAGACTCCGTCTCAAAAAAAAAAAAAATTCAGCCCCTTCTCACCGGTGCTCTCTACCACTCCTGCCGTAATTCTTAGATGGTTAGAAAGTAACACAGAGGATCCTTTGACCACCCAGACCTCTGGGTCCCTTGCTGTCTTGGCCAGCTGTCTTGTACTAAACCTGACCTCAGCCCTTCTCTTCCAATCATATTAGACCTCTGAGGCATTTATTTTCTTTATTATTTTTTTCTTTTTTCTTTTTCTTTTTTTTTTTTTTTTTTTGTTTGAGACAGTGTCTCGCTGTGTCACCCAGGCTGGAATGCAGTGGCACAATCTCAACTCACTGCAACCTCTGCCTGCTGGGTTCAAGCAATTTTTCTGTCTCAGCCCCCCAGGTAGCTGGGACTACAGGCATGCACCACCACGCCTAGCTAATTTTTGTATTTTTAGTAGAGACGGGGTTTCACCATGTTGGCCAGGCTGGTCTCGAACTACTGATCTCAAGTGATCTGCCCGCCTTGGCCTCCCAAAGTGCTGGGACTACAGGTGTCAGCCACCATGCCCAGCCCTCTGAGGAATTTTTAAAAATTGATACTGATACTTGGGTCCTGCCCTCACAGAGTCTGATGTAATTGATTCAGTGTAGCCTAGGCCTTGGGATTTTAAAAAGTTACCGTGGGTGATTTGGACATCTGTCCAATGTTGGGAACCACTGCCGTTACCAATAATGGCTCCCCCCTCCCCCTGTGAGTTTCCAGCATCTCCACTCTCTGACCACTTCCTCCTAGCTTCTCAGCTCACTCCCACAGGGTCTCCATCCCCACATTCTTGGGCCTGACCATTAGCTCCATCCCTCTTTCTCTGCAGGCTTCTCTGTTCCGCTTCCTTCTCTTAAATCACATGTGCTGGCTGGGCGTGGTGGCTCACGCCTGTAATCCCAGCACTTTGGGAGGCCGAGGGGGATGGATTGCCTGAGGTCAGGAGTTCGAGACCAGCCTGACCAACATGGAGAAACCCCATCTCTACTAAAAATACAAAGTTGGCCGGGCGTGGTGGCGCATGCCTGTAATCCCAGCTACTCGGGAGGCTGAGGCAGGAGAATTGCTTGAACCCGGGAGGCGGAGGTTGCGGTGAGCCGAGATCACGCCATTGTACTCCAGTCTGAACAACAACAGCAAAACTCCATATCAAAAAAAAAAAAAAAATCGTGCCGGGCGCAGTGGCTCACGCCTGTAATCCCAGCACTTTGGGAGGCCAAGGCGGGCGGATCACGAGGTCAGGAGATCGAGACCATCCTGGCTAACATGGTGAAACCCCGTCTCTACTAAAAATACAAAAAATTAGCCGGGCGTGGTTGCAGGCACCTGTAGTCCCAGCTATTTGGGAGGCTGAGGCAGGAGAATGGCCTGAACCCGGGAGGCGGAGCTTGCAGTGAGCAGAGATCGTGCCACTGCACTCCAGCCTGGGCGACAGAGCGAGACTCCGTCTCAAAAAAAAAAAAAAAAATCGCATGTACCTCCCCTGTCCCTAGCTGCAGCTAGGGTCTTGCTTCCTTCCCCAAGTCCTGGACGTTTCCTCATGCTTTATCTGTCTCCCTTTCTTCTCACCTCAACTTATGATCTGGCTTCTTGTCTCGGGAGAAAATAGAAGCAGCCACTGTAGAAATTGCACCTGTTCCTATCCCAGACCCTGACATTTTATGTGCAGCTGACTGCATACTTTTTTTTTTAAATTCTTAAACATTTTATTTTTTTATTCAAGTAAGAAATTATTGATTAGCTTCAGTTAATCCCACAAAGAAAATGATCAAATGCTTAAAATAATAGAGTTTACTAGTTCTACAACTGTTCTCACTAGCAGACTAGCAAATGAGATGTGTTGGAGATCTTAGACCTATTCCATGTAACAGACAGGTTTTTTTTGTTTGTTTTGTTTTGTTTTTTGAGACAGAGTCTCACCCTGTCGCCCAGGCCGCAGTGCAGTGATGCAAACACAGCTCACTGCAGCTTCGACCTCCCAGGCTCAAGTGATCTTCCCACTTCAGCCTCCTGAGTAGCTGGGACTACAGGCCCGCGCCACCATGCCTGGCTAATTTTTGTATTTGTAGTAGAGGTTGGATTTCGCCATGTTGACCAGGCTGGTCTTGAACTTCTGGCCTCAAGTGATCCTCCTGCCTTGCCTCCCAAAGTGCTGGGATTACAGGTTGAGCCACCACGCCCAGCCACAAATCTGGATTTCTGCCCACCTCACTGGCTACACGTTCCTGGCATCCATGTGGGGGATTCCCTCCCTTCTGTTGGAGGGAACTTGTACCACAGAGCTGACCTTTGAGCAGAAATCTGAAGGAGATGAGGGTGGTAGCCATGGAGGAGGAGAATTCCACACACAGGCCCTGAGGTGGGTAGGTGTCTGGTGGGTTTGGGGAGCAGCAGGGAAGCCCCTGTGGCTGGAGCAGGGTGAGTGAGGAGCAAGTAGGTGGAGGTGAGGGCACAGAGGTGACAGGCGGATTCTGTGTGGCCTCATGGGCTATGGTAGGAAAATTGGCCTTTTCTTTGAATGAGACAGAAGCAAAGGGAGGTGGCTGAATACACTTAGCCAATATGTGTCTGCCACCTTTCTCAGGGCTCTGGTTTCTGCCTGCCAGGTTCAAGCCTCACCTCCAGGATTTTGGACAAATCATTTAGCTGCCCTGGTCTCCTCATCTCTAAAATGGATATAACTTACATCACAGGGCTGCACTTAGAAGAATGGCTGTAGCATGTGGGGTCAGTGCTCAAAATGGTAGCTGCTTTTTTTTTTTTCTCCTGAGACGGAGTATGGCTCTCTCGCCCAGGCTAAAGTACAGTGATATGATCTTGGCTCGCTGCAGCCTCTGCCTCCCAGGTTCAAGTGATTCTTCTGCCTCATCCTCCCAAGTGGCTGGGATTACAGATTTCGGGCATCCACCACCACACCGGGTTTATTTATTTATTTATTTATTTAATTTATTATTTTTTTTTTTTGAGACGGAGTCTCGCTCTTGTCACCCAGGCTGGAGTTCAGTGGCACAATCTCAGCTCACCACAACCTCCATCTCCTGGGTTCAAGTGATTCTCCTGCCTCAGCCTCCTGAGTAGTTGGGATTACAGGAATGTGCCACCACGCCCTGCTAATTTTGTAATTTTAGTAGAGTCAGGGTTTCTCCATGTTGGTCAGGCTGGTCTCAAACTCCGACCTCAGGTGATCCGCCCGCCTCAGCCTCCCAAAGTGCTGGGATTACAGGCATGAGCCACTGTGCCTGGCTAATTTCTTTATTTTTAGTAGAGACAGGGTTTCACCTTGTTGGCCAGGGTAGTCTCGAACTCCTGACCTCAAGTGATCCACCCACCTCAGCCTCCCAAAGTGCTGGGATTCTAGGTGTGAGCCACCACACAGGGCCTGGTAGCTGCTATTCTTGTTAACATTACTGAAGAGGTGGGTTGCCCCTCCACACCTGTGGGTGTTTCTCGTTCGGTGAACGAGAGACTTGGAAAAGAAAGAGACAGAGACAAAGTATAGAGAAAGAAAAAGGGGGGCCCAGGGGACCGGCGTTCAGCACACGGAGGATCCCACCGGCCTCTGAGTTCCCTTAGTATTTATTGACCATTATTGGGTGTTTCTCGGAGAGGCGGATGTGGCAGGGTCGTAGGATAATAGTGGAGAGAAGGTCAGCAGGTAAACACGTGAACAAAGGTCTCTGCATCATAGACAAGGTAAAGAATCAAGTGCTGTGCTTTAGATATGCATACACATAAACATCTCAATGCCTTGAAGAGCAGTATTGCTGCCCCTATGTCCCACCTGCAGCCCTAAGGCGGTTTTCCCGTATCTCAGTAGATGGAACAAGCAGTCGGGTTTTATCCTGAGACATTCCATTGCCCAGGGACAGGCAGGAGACAGATGCCTTCCTCTTGTCTCAACTGCAAAGAGGCGTTCCTTCCTCTTACACTAATCCTCCTCAGCACAGACCCTTTACAGGTGTCGGGCTGGGGGATGGTCAGGGCTTTCCCTTCCCACAGGCCATATTTCAGACTATCACAAGGGGAGAAACCTTGGACAATACCTGGCTTTCGTAGGCAGATCCGCAGTGTTTTGTGTCCCTGGGTACTTGAGATTAGGGAGTGGTGATGACTCTTAAGGGGCATGCTGCCTTCAAGCATTAGTTTAACAAAGCACATCTTGCACGGCCCTTAATCCATTTTTGACACAGCACATGTCTCAGGGAGCACAGGGTTGGGGGTGGGGTTACAGATTAACAGCATCTCAAGGCAGAAGAATTTTTCTTAGTACAGAACAAAATGGAGTCTCTTCTTTCTACACAGACACAATAACAATCTGATGTGTCTTTCTTTTCCCCACACATTACTGATATGAACATTGTTGATACGTAAGATTACCAGTGTAGGCTGGGAGTGGTGGCTCACACCTGTAATTCCAACGCTTTGGGAGGCCAATGTGGGCAGATCACTTGAGCCCAGGAGTTTGAGATCAGCCTGGGCAATATAGTGAGACCTCATCTACGTAACAACAGCAGCAACAAAATCTCAGCACTTTGGGAGGCTGAGGCAGGAAGATCACTTGAGCCCAGAAATTCAAGACCAGCCTGGGCAAGGTAGTGAGATCCCATCTCTATAAATAAATAAAAATAAAAGCAAAGAATTTAAACATTGTGAACATCAATTCCCATCACAGCAAGCCCTGGATGAAAACATGGACCTCTTGGAAGGTATAACTGGCTTTGAAGACTCTGTCCGAAAGTGTAAGTCCCTCTCTGAGGCTGGGCTCCCCAAGGGGAAGGGGTAGGGAGTGGCAGCCAGGTCCAGGGGGACAGCTCCTCACCAGTTTTGTCTCTGACCTTCACAGTTATCTGCCATGTTGTGGGTATCACTTACCAGCACATCGACCGCTGGCTGCTGGCCGAGATGCTCGGGGATCTGTCGGGTAACGCCCTTTGGGTCCTGGTGCACATCTGGGAGCTTGGGGGTGGCTAGGGCAGTGGACCTCAGTCAGCTCCTCCAACGGGCCTGCCCGGGTCTCATCAGGTCAGCATGGAAGGCCCAGCCCAGGGAGGAAATAAGAACTTGGGATAAGACAGTCTCTGCCTTGAGGGAGATCCTATGCCATTTGCTCATTTATTTTGCATTAATTGAGTGCCTACCAAGTATCAGGCAGTGTGCTAAACTGGGCGCGCAGCAGTAAACAAAGTGGGATGGCTCCAATTCATTCTCATGGAGGTAGCAAAGCACATGGCGACATGTAGATGTCCAGTGGTGATTCATGTCATGAAGGAAAGCAAGACAGCTCACAGACCAGCGGCATCTGAGCCCTTACCTCTGTAGAGTGAGGCCCGTGGCCTGAGGTAGATAGAGCAGAGGAGGATAGTAGAGCAGGGCCCTGACTTGTAACGTTCATGGGCGGGGTAGCCAGGGTGTATGTGGCCACAGCGAGAGTAGAGAGGTGGGGGTTGGAGGGGCATCTCCAGGTCATGCAGGGCCTCGGGAGGACCTTGTCCTTTCCCCTGACTGAAAAGGAGCCACCGGAGGGCTCTGAGCGGGGAGGGCTCTGATCAGACAGATATTTTTTAAAGATCCCCCCAAAAACAAGAAAAGAAAAAAAACTTACTTGCTTACTTTTGCAAAAAGAAACATAGAAAAGGAAGTCAAGAAACTAAGGAAGGCTGGGCGCGGTGGCTTACACCTGTAATCCAGCACTTTGGGAGGCCGAGATGGGTGGATCATCTGTGGTCAGGAGTCTGAGACCAGCCTGCCCAACATGGTAAAACCCCCTCTCTACTAAAAATACAAAAAATTGCTGGGTGTGGTGGTATGCACCTGTAATCCCAGCTACTTGGGAGGCTGAGGCAGGAGAATTGCTTCAACGCAGGAGGTGGAGGTTGCGGTGAGCTGAGATCGCACCATTGCACTGGTGATAAGATTGAAACTCCACCTAAAAAAAAAAAAAAAAAAAACTAAGGAAGGCCACGTGCGATGGCTCATACCAGTGAGGGAGGCAGATCACGTGAGGTCAGGAGTTCGAGACCAGCCTGGCCAACGTGGTGAAACCCCACCTCTACTAAAAATACAAAAATTAGCTGGACATGTTGGCATGTGCCTGTAATCCCAGCTATTCAGGAGGCTGAGGCAGGAGAATCGCTTGAACCCAGGAGCAGAGGTTGCAGTGAGCCAAGATCACACCACTGCATTCCAGTCTGGGCACTTTTAGTAGAGATGGAGTTTCACCATGTTGGCCAGGCTGGTCTTGAACTCCTGACCTCAAGTGATCTGCCCACCTTGGCCTCCCAAAGTGCTGGGATTACAGGCGTGAGCCACTGCATCCAGCCAAGTGAAAGCTAACTTTTTTTTTTTTTTTTTTTTTTTTGAGACGGAATCTGGCTCTGTCACCCAGGCTGGAGTGCAGTGGCATAATCTCAGCTCACTGCAACCTCCTCCTCCCAGTTTCAAACAATTCTCCTGCCTCAGCCTTCCAAATAGCTGAGACTATAGGCCCCCGCCACCTTGCCCAGCTAATTTTTTTTTTTTTTTTTTTTTTTTTTTTTTTTAGCAGAGACGGGGTTTCACCACCTTGGCCAGGCTGGTCTTGAACTCATGAACTCAAGTGATCTGCCCGCCTTGGCCTCCCAAAGTGCTGAGATTACAGGTGTGAGCCACCGCGCCTGGCCAAGTGGAAGCTAACTTTCATTGGACATTTTATGTCATGCATTATACTAAGTGCTTTATATCAGATAGATGTTTTACATATTTAACAGTGAAAGGAAATTAAAGGATGTGAACATGCCTTAGAATTGAATATAAAAAGAATTACATGAACCTGTATCAAAATGATAATAGTCGCACAGAAAATTATTTCAGGTAACTGAACACTATTCTGGCCATACATCCTTACAGGCAGTTTTTTTTTCCTTTTAGAGATGGGGGTCTTATTTTGTTTCACAGGCTGATCTCAAACTCCTGTGCTCAAGCGATCCTCCCACCTCAGCCTCCCAAAGTGCTGGGATTACTGATGTGAGCCACCGCAACTGGCCCTGGCCAGCATATTTTCTAAGGGCAAAACAAGTGTATTGTGGCGGGGCGCGGTGGCTCACACCTGTAATCCCAGCACTTTGGGAGGCCAAGGTGGGCAGATAACCTGAGGTCGGGAGTTCGAGACCAGCCTGACTAACATGGAGAAACCCTGTCTCTACTAAAAATACAAAATTAGCCAGGCGTGGTGGCGCATGCCTGTAATCCCAGCTACTCGGGAGGCTGAGGCAGGAGAATTGCTTGAACCCGGTAGGCGGAGGTTGCGGTGAGCCGAGATTGCGCCATTGCACTCCAGCCTGAGCAAAACAAGAGCAAAAACTCCATCTCAAAAAAAAAAGTGTATTGTTTCTGGTAATGGTCATGTCATAATTTTGCAACCGTTTCATATAGGTTGTGGGAAAAGGTAGATAAATACGCTGCTCTTGTTAGGAACCAAGATTTGCCCAGGGAGAGAAAAGAGACGAATAGAAAAGAAATTAAGGCAGAAGCCCCAAGATAAGGCTGAAAGAGCTCACAGGCTCCCTCTGGCGGGTATTCAGAGAATGACCCGTGGAAGGGCAGGGGCGGAAGCAAGGAGACCAGGCCAGCTGCTGCTGTCCATGAGATGCCAGTGGGCAAGGGGGGCTTCCCTGGCTTCCTGAGCCATGACTCTATTGCCTCTCAGTCCCCTGGAACTGTGGGATCAGGCTGACCGAAGCCCCTCGCTGCCCCTGTCACCTGCAGACAGCCAGCTAAAGGTGTGGATGAGCAAATACGGCTGGAGTGCCGACGAGTCGGGGCAGATCTTCATCTGTAGCCAAGAAGAGAGCATTAAACCCAAGAACATTGTGGAGAAGATTGACTTTGACAGTAAGTGGTGGCCCACGGTCTCGGGCCTTGGGGCTAAGGGGGTGCCCCTCAAGGGAGGCCGAGGCAGGGGCCCAGAGGACCTGGGTAGATCTGCTCATGTTCTAGGCTGGGAAGTCTGCACCTGCCAGATTCCGTTCACCTTGTGTGTCGGGGCTGCCGCCCAGGGAGGAATAGCGGGGAGCTGGGTGATCCCTGGAATTTCTAGGCCTTGTGTCCTGCCCCATAGCACTCAGCAAGACTTCCTGGGGCCCAGCAGGGCCTCGCAGGGGGTCTCTGCACCCTTATTTGTTCCTGAGGACTGTCTGGCCATCTCTTTTATCCTTGGGGTGCCCAGGCCTCATGTGCAGACTTGGAGTCCAGTGAACAGTAAGAATCTTGATTCTCTAGTTTGGGTGATTCCACACCTTTGTGCCTCAGTTTTCTCATCTAAAAAATGGGGACGACTGCAACAGTAACGATGATGAACACTGTAGGTCCTTACCTCATTCGATCCTCAGTTGCTAAATGATATAAATAGTATCATACCTACCTCATGGAATCATAAGTGTGAATGCATGTATAACACTTAGTAAAGAGCTAAGTGGCCACACAGTTCATTAAATGTTCATTATGACCATCGTCTACACACATGTAACTAACACAGGCTCAACTGCTTGCTCAACTAAAAAGAGTGCAGTGGCTACTCCGGCAGCGGGGGCTGCTTCACTGCCGCTCATCATGGCACAGAATGTCCTGGAGCCAGGGAGAAAGGCACGGGCGGGCTGCTCCCTTCATCCCCGGTCTCCCCCACCCTGAGTGACTCAGGTGTTTTAAAGATGTGTTTGGTACAGCGTGGTTTCTTAACACAAACCAGCTAATTTTGTACTTAACTGGGGAACAGCATTGAGCAGGCAGCCATCTGCGCACTTGCGGCCCGTGGTATCTCACTTCTAAACGCCGCGTGACTGCTGTGTCAGGGTTCTCGGTGAGAACTCCAGCAAAAGATTCTGTAGTGAGGAAAGGGCCTCCTTTCTTTTCCCCTTTGGCTTCTGTCGCCCCACCCCACCTTCCTGACCTTTTAGGTCACAGGTGGAGAGGGCACTGCTGAGTCAACAAGGAAGAGGAGGAGGAAGGTATGAATCTCAGGGAAGCAGGAGCCCAGCCCTGCCGGGCGAGTACACGGGAGGGTTCTCTCTGTCTCAGTCTTGGCTCCATTGCTCTGTGTCCTGGGTCCAACAGGATAGGTTCAAAATACTCAGGAGGCTGAGGCAGGAGAATCACTTGAACCCGGCAGATGTGGAAGTTGCAGTGAGCCGAGATCACTCCGCTGCACTCCAGCCTGGGCAACAGAATGAGACTCTGTCTCAAAAAAAAACTTAAGAGTATCCTGCAAATAGTACATAGTAAATATTATTACCATGTAGGTAATTACAAACTACACTTCCCTGGCACTTTGTTCTAAGCACCTCGTTTGGTCCTACAATCCTATAAGGTAGGTGCTTCTTAACGATAGGAAGGTGATGCTCAGAGATGTTCAGTAACTTGTCCAAGTGACTCAGCTGTTAATTGGCAGAGCTGGGATTCGAACCTAGTCCTCCTTGCTTCAGAGTCCATCTTTTTAAAATACTGCACCAAACTGCCTTTGTGATGGTAACCGGGGCCTGGAAGGAGTTTGTGATCTCCCCCTAAAGAATTGTGGGTGCTGTAGCAGGTGGTTGGAGGTTTGTCTCCCGCCCTTCTCACCTTCAATCTGGTCTCTCCTTCCCACAGGTGTGTCCAGCATCATGGCCTCCTCCCAGTAACTTCAGGTGTTTAATAAAGATGTGTTGACTCAGCCCTACTGTCTCCTCCCTGGCTTCCTGCCTCTGCCCCTTGCCCACCAGAGGGAGCCCAGGAGCAGGCCTCTGCTCTGGGTGGGCCCCCCACCCTACCCCCAGCCCCCACCACACCACACCCCATGGCGGGGTTTCCGCCTCCTTTTTCCCCACTTTGACTTCCTCCCTTGCCCCACCCTACCTTCCTGATCTTTTAGGTCTTGGGTGGGGAGGGCAACATTGAGTCAGCAAGGAGGAGGGAGTATGAATGAATGTAGCAGCCCAGCCCTGCGGTGGAGGCTGAGCACCTCTGGGAGGAGTGAAGGTGAAGGTTCCCTCTGAAGGTGAAGGTTCTGGCTCTGTTGCTTTGTGACCTAGGTCAAGGGACCGTGCCTCTCTCTCTTTTTTTTTTTTTTTTTTTTTTTTAGACGAAGTCACGCTCTGTCTCCCAGCCTGGAGTGCAGTCGCCCGATCTTGGCTCACTGCACACTCCGCCTCCTGGGTTTATGCTATTCTCCTGCCTCAGCCTCCATAGTAGCTGGGACTACAGGTGCCCGCCACCACGCTCTGCCAATTTTTTGTATTTTTAGTAGAGACAGGGTTTCACCGTGTTAGCCAGGATGGTCTTGATCTCCTGACCTTGTAATCCGTCCACCTCGGCCTCCCAAAGTGCTGGGATTACAGGCGTGAGCTGCTGCGCCCGGCCAGGACTGCGCCTCTGTAATTCTCAGTTGCTTCATCTGCAGAAGGGGAAGAATAATGCACCCTTATTAAACCTATGAGGGTTCCTCCAGCCCTTGCCAGTAAAGGCCTGAGATCGGGGCCTGTCCTGTCCTGTCCATGCTCTTAGAAAATGTGAGCCACAGGCCGGGTGCAGTAGTTCACGCCTGTAATCCCAACACTTTGGGAGGCCAAAGCAGGAGGATTGCTTGAGCCCCAGAGTTTGAGACCAACCTGGGTGACAGAGGGAGACAGAGCCTTCCTTTGTCGCCCAGGCTGGTATGCAGTGGCACAATCTCAGCTCACTGCAACCTCTGCCTCCCAGGTTCAAGCAATTCTTCTGCCTCAGCCTCCCAAGTAACTGGGACTACAGGCACACACCACCACGCCCGGCTAATTTTTTTGTGTTTTAGTAGAGATGGGGTTTCATTGTGTTGCCCAGGCTGGTCTCGAACTCCAGGGCTCAGGCAGTCCGCCTGCTTCAGCTTCCCAAAGTGCTAGGAATACACGTGTGAGCCACCGCGCCTGACCAAAAAGTTTATTTTAAATAGCTAGGCATGGTGGCGCGTGCTTGTAGTCCCAGCTATTTAGGAGGCTGAGGTCGGCAAATCACCTGAGCCCAGGAGGTCGAGGCTGCAGTGAGCTGTGATCACTGCACTCCAGCCTGGGTGACAGACCCTGTCTCAGAAAATATAAGCCACTGTTAATTTCAGGCTCAGAAGTGTTTGTCACCAAGGTTGCAAGCTAGTCCTCAGTACTATTCCGAATGGAGAGGCTTCATGAGAAAATTAGTATATATATTTTTTCCTCTCAAGGTGTCATAGGTAGACAGCGCCTTCAGCCACACCATTCTTTCCAAGTCGCCTCCCGCTCCCCTGGTTAGTGTTACCTGATAGGAGACCTGACTCACCTCACATGTTCATTTCCATCTTACCTGAGGAATTTGGGGCACTCCCAGTGGCCCTTAGGCAGTGCTTTTCCCCTGTGAGCATATTGCCTGGAGGGGTAGGGGGTTGGGGAAATGCAGGAATTAAAAAGATCCAGTAGAGGCTGGCTTATGCCTGTAATTCCAGCACTTTGGGAGGCTAAGGGAGGAGGATGGCTGGAAATCCCCTCTATGCAAAAGTAAAAATTAGCTCAGGTTGGGCACAGCGGTCCATGCATGTAATTCCAACAGTGGGAAGCTGCAGCAGGAGGATTGCTGAAAGCCAGGAGTTCGAGACTAGGGCAACAAAGCGAGACCTTGTTCCTGTAAAAGTTTTAAAATTAACTGGGCCTGGCCAGGCACGGTGGCTCACGCCTGTAATGCCAACACTTTGGGAGGCCAAGGCAGATGGATTGCTTGACCTCAGGAGTTCGAGGCGAGCCTGGGCAACATGGTGAAACCCCGTCTCTACAAAAAACTACAAAAAAAATTAACCAGGCATGGTGGTACACACCTGTAATCCCAGCTACTCTGGAGGCTAAAGTGGGAGGATCACTTGAGCCTCAGAGGCAGAGGTTGCAGTGAGCCAGGATGGCGTCACTGCACTCCAGCCTGGGTAACAGAGTGAGACCCTGTCTCAAAAATAAGTTGGCCGGGCGTGGTGGCTCACGCCTGTAATCCCAGCACTTTGGGAGGCCGAAGCGGGCGGATCACGAGGTCAGGAGATCTAGACCATCCTGGCTAACACGGTGAAACCCTGTCTCTACTAAAAATACAAAGATTAGCCGGGCGTGGTGGTGGGCGCCTTTTGAGACTCTGTCCCAAAAAAATAAATAAGCCAGGCGTGGTGTCTCAATCCTATAATCCCAGCACTTTGGGAGGCCGAAGTGGGCAGGTCATGAGGTCAGGAGTTTAAGACCAGCCTGTCCAATATAGTGAAACCCTGTCTCTGCTAAAAAACACAAAAATTAGCCATGTGTGGTGGCGCATGCCTGTAGTCCCAGCTACTTGGGAGCCTGAAGCAAGAGAATTGCTTGAACCGGGAGCAGAGGTTGCAGTGAGCCAAGATCATGCCATTGCACTCCAGCCTGGGTAACAGAGTGAGACTCCATCTCAAAAAATAATAATAATAAAAAAATAGCCGGGCGCAGTGGCTCATGTCCATAATCCCAGCACTTTGGGAGGCCAAGGAGGACGGATCAACTGAGGTCAGGAGTTCGAGACCAGCCTAACCAACATGGAGAAACCCCGTCTCTACTAAAAATACAAAATTAGCCAGCCGTGGTGGCGCACACCTGTAATCTCGACTACTCGGGAGGCTGAGGCAGGAGAATCACTTGAGCCTGGGAGGTGGAGGTTGCGGTGAGCCGAGATAGCACCATTGCACTCCAGCCTGGGCAACAAGAGCAAAACTCTGTCTTAAAAAAAAAAAAAAAATAGCCAGGCATGGTGGCGCATGCCTGTAATCCCAGCTACTCAGGAGACTTGAGGTGGGAGAATCGCTTGAACCCGGGAGGCAGAGGTTGCAGTGTGCCAAGATTGTGCCACTGCACTCCAGCCTGGGTGACAGAGCGAGACTCCATCTCAAAATAAGTAAATAAATAAAAACAAAAGAAACTCAAATCGGTTCTGTCTCCAAATTCCATCCTGGTGGGTTCCTGTCATGCTCACTTGGGGTTCAGGGCTGCTGCTCCAGCTGCTTCCTGAGACATCTCTAGACATTGCAGTATTCATGTCCCCGCCCTGTGAGGACACACCCTCTCTAGTCGCCTTCCCCGAAGTAGTGTTAACAATGGGATACAGCATTTAATAAATTCTGACTGAGGTCTCACGGGTTCAATGGTAAACCTAAAAACGCCTGTAGGGCCCACTGGCCACACCCCTTCTCTCAGAGCCCCTCCTGGCCCCTTGGACATCAATAGACACATCAGCTATTATTACTACACTGCCCATAGATGGCTGCCAGGAAGTAGCCTCAAGGCTGACAATTAAAGGGAGCCTTTAATTTAAACTTCAATGGTTGGGGCTGTCGCCTCCACTTGGGAGCACTTGGTCTGGACATTTTCTCAGAGTCTACGAGGGGCCGATGGCCCATCCCCTGAGGACTTTTTCCCCCCAGGCCAGACCAAGCATAAGAGTCTTGAGCTAGTTCTTCAAGTCAGGCTGGAGGAGGCCGCCCTGTCCTGCCCCACTCCAGCCCAGCTCTGGAAACAGCCAACACGCCTGGGAGTCTTTGGCCAGGTCCTGGCATCTCCTAGGAAATCGGGCTGCTGCCTGGGCCTCGTTCCCTTCTTCTGCTGTCACTGGATCCATCCCTTCATGTGCCTTTGGTAGAGGCAGAGCAGCAGAGAAGGATCCTTGCAGTTCCCATAGCTGGAGAAACCATAAACCATGGTGGTTTTTTTTTGTTTGTTTGTTTTTTGAGACAGAGTCTCCCTCTGTTGCCCAGGCTGGAGTGCAGTGGTGCGATCTCAGCTCACCGCAACTTCTGACCCCCGGGTTCAAGCGATTCTCCTGCCTCAGCCTCCCCAGTAGCTGGGACTACAGGCGCGTGACACCACACCCAGCTAATTTTTTGTATTTTTACTAGAAATGGGGTTTTACCATGTTAGCTAGGATGGTCTCGATCTTCTGACCACGTGATCCACCTGCCTCGGCCTCCCGAAGTGCTGGGATTACAGGCGTGAGCCACCGCGCCCAACAATATTTTATTTTATTTATATTTTTGAGACAAGGTCTCACTTTGTCACCCAGGCTGAAGTGCAGTGGTGCAATCTCAGCTCACTGCAATCTCGACCTCCTGGGCTCAAGGGATCCTCCTGCCTCAGCCCTCCAGGTAGCTGGGACCACTGGCATGCACCACCACACTTAGCTAATCTTTTGTATTTTTTGTAGAGACAGGGTTTCACCATGTTTACCAGGCTGGCCTTGAACATCCCGCGCCGACAGGATGATATTTTAAATAAGGTGATCTGGGAAAGTCTCACTGAGGATGTGGTATTTCCACAGAGACCTACAGGAGATGGGGCTGTGAGCCCTAGGGACTCAGTGTCTGGGGAAAGTGTTCCTGGGAGTCGTGACTCCACCTCACAAGTACAAAGCCCTCATCAGAGGCTGAGTTTGGCACCTGGTGTGCTTGAGGGACAGCAAGGTGGGGGGTACTCGAAAGCTTTTTTTTTTTTTTTTGAGACAGCGTCTTGCCCTGTCACCCAGGCTGGAGTGCAGTGCTGTGATCTCAGCTCATTGTAATCTCCACCTCCCGGGTTCAAGCAATTCTCCTGTCTCAGCCACCCGAGTAGTTGGGATTATAGGCGTGCACCTCCACGCCCAGCTAGTTTTTGTATTTTTAGTAAAGACAGGATTTCATTATGTTGCCCAGGCTGTTCTCAAACTCCTGGTGTGAAGTGATCTGCCCGCCTCAGCCTCCCAAAGTGCTGGGATTATAGGTGTGAGCCACTATGCTAGCTGACTCTAAACTCTTTCAAAAACTAGGCTGAGGGAGGGCTTGGGTGGCTCACACTTATAATCCCAGCCTGTAATCCCAGCATTCCCTGAGGTAGGAAGATCACTTGAGGCCAGGGGTTCGAGGCCAGCCTAAGCAACCTAGCGAGACCACCCCCACACACTCCCCTCACCCCCACCACTTATCTCTACAAAAAATTTAGCAATTGCTGGGCGCAGTGGCCCGCACCTGTAATCCCAGCACTTTAGGAGGCCGAGGCGGGCGGATCACAAGGTCAGGAGATCAAGACCATCCTGGCTAAGACGGTGAAACCCCATCTCTACTAACAATACAAAAAAAATTAGCCGGGCGTGGTAGCAGGCACCTGTAGTCCCAGCTACTCGGGAGGCTGAGGCAGGAGAATGGCGTGAACCCAGTAGGCGGAGCTTGCAGTGAGCTGAGATCATGCCACTGCACTCCAGCCTGGGCGACAGAGCCATACTCTGTCTCAAAAAAAAAAAAAAAAGAAATTAGCCAGGCGTGGGCTGGGCACGGTGGCTCATGCCTGTAATCCCAGCACTTTGAGAGGCTGAGGCGGGCGGATCATGAGGTCAGGAGATCGAGACCATGCTGGCTAACACGGTGAAACCCCGTCTCTACTAAATATACAAAAAATTAGCCGGGCATGGTGGCAGGCACCTGTAGTCCCAGCTACTTGGGAGGCTGAGGCAGGAGAATGGCGTGAACCCAGGAGGCGGAGCTTGCAGTGAGCCAAGATCGTGCCACTGCACTCCAGCCTGGGCGACAGAGCGAGACTCCATCTCAAAAAAAATAGAAATTAGCCAGGCATGGTGGGGTGCACCTGCAGTCCCAGCTACTTGGGAGGCTAAAGCAGGAGGATCATTTGGGCCCAGGAATTTGAGGCTACAGTGAACTGGAACCGTGTCACTGTACTCCAGCCTGGGTGACATAGCGAGTTGCTGTGTCAAACACCATCACCACCACCAGCACCAACAATATCAACAAAGCTTGGCTGAGCTGGATGTGGTAGTGCGTGTTCACAGTCGCAGCTACTCAGAAGGCCGAGGCAGGAGAATCAAGGGTCTGAGCTCAACTTGGGCAAAATATTGAGAACCCTGTCTCCAAAAACAAAAAACTAAAACACCAGGCTGGCCGGGTAGAGTGGTTCATGCCTGTAATCCCTGCACTTTGGGAGGCCGAGGGAGGCAGATCACCTGAGCTCAGGAGTTCAAGACCAGCCTGGCCAACGTGGCAAAACCCCTCTCTACTAAAAATACAAAAATTAGCTGGGCATGGTGGCATATACCTGTAATCCCAGCTACTCTGGAGGCTGAGACAAGAGAATCGCTTGAACTTGGGAGGCGGAGGTTGCAGTGAGCCGAGATTATGCCACTACACTCTGGTCTGGGTGACAGGGTGAGACTCCACCTCCAAAAAAAAAAAAAGGGAAAAAAACACTGGGCTGGGCTGGGCTGGGCTGGGCTGGGCTGGGCTGGGCTGGGGGGGGCGGGGCGGGGCGGGGCGGGGCGGGGCAGGGCAGGGCAGGGCAGGGCAGACTCCTCTGCAGCCTTTCTTCCTTTCCTTGACTTTGTTACCCTGAGCGTGGAGCCACAGGAGGGTTTGAACAGTGGAGGGAGGAATGTGATCTGACTCAGTCGTTCATTCACAGGCTCCCTCCAGCTTCTCCTGGGAAAGAGAAGGGGCTGGGAGGGGGAGCTGGGAGACAGTGGGGAACTGCTGCAATGGCCTGAGGGAAGGTGAGGCGAGGGTAGACAGAACCTGGGTGGCGCAGTGGGGCAGGGGGAAGTGGGTGGGTTCTGTGTATTCTTTCAAGATGGAATGACAGAATTTCCTGAAGAACTGGATGGGATTGTGAAGACAAAGAGGCGTTAAGGATGACCGCAAGGTCTGTAGCCTCAGCACCTGCAAGGCTGGAGGTGCACGAATTGAAGAGGAATGACTGTGGGATGGGATGACCAAGCTTGGGGGGAAGATCAGGAACTCTATTTTGGATATTTATTATTATTATTATTTGAGATGAAGTTCTCTCTTGTTGCCCAAGCTGGAGTACAATGATGCGATCTTGGCTCACCACAAACTCCGCCTCCCAGGTTCAAGCTATTCTCCTGCCTCAGCCTCCTGAGTAGCTGGGATTACAGGCATGTGCCACTATGCCCGGCGAATTTTGTATTTTTAGTAGAGACGGGGTCGTTGGCCTGACTGGTCTCGAACTCCTGACCTCGGGTGATCCACCCACTTCAGCCTCCCAAAGTTCTGGGATTACAGGCACGAGCCACCACGCCTGGCCGGATATTTATTTATTTATTTTTATTTTTATTTTAGACGGAGTCTTGCTCTGACACCCAGGCTGGAGTACAGTGGCGCAATCTCGGCTCACTGCAGCCTCTGCCTCCCGAGTTCCAGTGATTCCCCTACTGGATAGCTGGGATTACAGGTGCACGCCACCACGCCCGGCTAATTTTTGTATTTTTAGTAGAGACGGGGTTTCACCAAGTTGGCCAGGCTGGTCTCTAACTCTTGACCTCATGATTTGCCTGCCTCGGCCTCCCAAAGTGCTGGGATTACAGGCATGAGCCACCGCGCCCAGCCATTTATTTTATTTATTTATTTTTTTTGAGACGGAGTCTCGCTCTGCCACCCAGGCTGGAGTGCAGTGTTGCGATCTCCGCTTGCTGCAAGCTCCGCCTCCCAGGCTCACGCCATTCTCCTGCCTCAGCCTCCGGAGTAGCTGGGACTGCAGGCACCCGCCACCACACCTGGAGAATTTTTTGTATTTTTAGTAGAGACAGGGTTTCACTGTGTTAGCCAGGATGGTCTGGATCTCCTGACCTCGTGATCCACCCGCCTTGGCCTTCCAAAGTGCTGGGTTTACAGGCGTGAGCCACAGCGCCCGGCCCCGGCCATTTATTTTTAATGTAAACATTTTTTTGTAGAGATGAGATCTTGTTATGTTACCCAGTCTGGCCTCAAACTCTTGGACTCAAGGACTCTTCTAGCCTTGACTCCCCAAAGTGCTGGGATTGCAAGAGTAAGCCACCAGTGCCTGGCTGAATATTTAAATTTAAGATGCTTCCTGATGCAGTGGCTCGCACCTTTGTTCAAATGTCTGCCTTCTCCATGAAGCCTACCTGAATAGTTTATTTGCATTCCAGCCCATGCTTGATTTTTCTCCAAATACTCAACACCTTGGAATTTACAATACTACCTATTTTTTACTTTTATGTATATTTTTGAGACAAGATGTCGCTTCTAGAGTGCATTGATGTGATCACAGCTCACTGCAGACTGGAACTCCTGGGCTCAAGTGATCTCCCTTCCTTAGCCTCCTGAGTAGCTGGGACTACAGGTGCACACAACCATGCCCAGTGAATTTTTAAATTTCTTGTAGAGACAGGTTCTTGTTATGTTGCCCAGGCTGGCCTTGAACTCTTGGGCTCAAGCCATCCTCCCACCTCAGCCTCCCAAAGTGCTGGGATTACAGGTGTGAGCCACTGTGCCTGGCCTGTCTACATATTTTTTTAAATTTTGAGTGTTGAGGTCAGGCGCAGTGGCTCATGCCTGTAATTCCAGCACTGTGGGAGGCCAAGGTGGGCGGATCACCTGGGGTCGGGAGTTTGAGACCAGCCTGACCAACATGGAGAAACCCCATCTCTACTAAAAATACAAAATTAGCCAGGAGTGGTGGCACATGCCTGTAATCCCAGCTACTCAGGAGGCTGAGGCAGGAGAATCGCTTGAACCTGGGAGGCGGAGGTTGCAGTGAGCCCAAATCATGCCATTGCACTCCAGCCTGGGCAACAAGAGCGAAACTCCGTCTCAAAAAAAAAAAAAAAAAATTGTGTGTTGGCTGGGTGCGGTGGCTCACGTCTGTAATTCCAGCACTTTAGGAGGCTGAGGCGGGAGGATCGCTTGAGCTCAAGAGTTCAAGGCCAGCCTGGCCAACATGGTGAAACCCCGTCTCTACTAAAAAAATACAAAAATTAGCCGGGCGTGGTGGAGCATGCCTGTGTTCCCAGCTACTCGGGAGGCTGAGGCAGGAGAATTGCTTGAATCCGGGAGGCGGAGGTTGCAGTGAGCCGAGATCGTGCCACTGCACTCCAGCCTGGGAGACAGAGCGAGACTCCGTCTCAAAAAATAATAAAAATAAAAGTAGATTTGAGGCCGGGCGCGGTGGCTCACGCTTGTAATCCCAGCACTTTGGGAGGCCGAGGCAGGCGGATCACGAGGTCAGGAGATCGAGACCACGGTGAAACCCCGTCTCTACTAAAAATACAAAAAAATTAGCCGGGCGTGGTGGCGGGCGCCTGTAGTCCCAGCTACTCGGAGAGGCTGAGGCAGGAGAATGGCGTGAACCCAGGAGGCGGAGCTTGCAAGTGAGCCGAGATCGCGCCACTGCACTCCAGCCTGGGCGACAGAGCGAGACTCCGTCTCAAAAAAAAAAAAAAAAAAAGAGTAGATTTGTGTGTATGTGGCTCCCTTCACTAGAAGGTAGTTTCATGAAGGTCGGGATTTTTTTCTGTTTTTAGTGCCTGCGTAAAACATAGTCTGGCACAGAGTAGGTGTTCAATAAATATTTGTTGAATTGTGTCGCTGAATGGGAACCCGGTGCAGTGCATTCCAAGCCTGAGCTGGTTCAGGTCCGATGGCGGGGCCTGCCCTTATGAATCATTCATGACTCTGGCCCCGCCCACACGCGAACGACGCGCGCATTCTCGCGGTAGAGGGGGCGCGGCTCGCCCCCGGGCTGAATCGGGCGGCGGGGAAACGGGACTCTGCGCAGGCGCCAAGCTCCCGAGCGCGGCCTTGGTGCCTTTTCTGGTTTGGCAGGCGCGCGCGCGCGGGAGGGCGGCAACCTCGGCGTTGTGCGCAGGCGCGGCGGGTAGTGCGCAGGCGCGGGCGGAGGGCGGGCTGAAGCGGCTGAAGCGGCGGCAGCGGCGGCGGCTCGGGCAGAGGGGCGGGAGCTGAGGCAGGAGCGGACAGGCTGGTGGGCGAGCGAGAGGCGGCGGAATGGTGGACTACCACGCGGCGAACCAGTCGTACCAGTACGGCCCCAGCAGCGCGGGCAATGGCGCTGGCGGCGGGGGCAGCATGGGCGACTACATGGCCCAGGAGGACGACTGGGACCGGGACCTGCTGCTGGACCCGGCCTGGGAGAAGCAGCAGCGCAAGGTGCGCGGCCCGCGGGCCGGACGGGCTGGAGGGGCTTTTCTGAGGGGGCTCGGGGAGGGGTGGGAGGTCCTGAAAGGTAACTGGAGCGTCTGTGATGGGAACGGGGGGGTCCCGAGAAGGAATTGGCGGGTCCGGGAAGGGAATTGCCGAGGAGGAATCGCCGAACTAGAGGAAGGAATTGGGAATCTGAAAAGAGAATTGGCGGCTGGGTGGGAAATATGGGAGTCAAAAAAAAAGGAATCGGGAAGGCTGATGAAGGATTTGGTGGGTCTGGGCGTGCCATTAGGGGAAACCGAGGAGATGACTGGGCAGGCTGAAATGGAACTGGGATCCGAGGCGGGCTTGAAGGGTCGGAGCATGGGTTGGGGTTGCTGGGAGGAGAATCAGGGGAGGCTGGGAAGGGAATTTCTGGGTCTGGGAAGTGTGAGGAGGAGCTTGAGTGTGGAGGGGTTGGTTATTTGGAGAGCAGAAAGATCTGAAGGAAATTGGAATTGGGGGAGCCTCAGGTTGGGGGAGTTCTAAAGGGGATGAAGAATCAAGTGTGAGGATGGAGTGGAGATTGTGGGGTCTGAAGACGGGTGGGAAGACTAGGGAGGCTGGGAAGATGAAAACGGGCTAAGGGTAGAATTGGGCATGAAAAGACATGGGCTTAGGGTGTGAGGAGGGTAGAGGTGCCAGGACTGGGGGTCTGAGGAGGGTGGGGTGCGGAAGGAAAAAGTTGAGGGGCCCGTGAATCAGACGTTTTTGAAGGGGGTGAGATTTATTTGGGGTGCCCTGTTCCAAAGGGAAGAAGAGAAGATTGGGAGATAGGAGGAATAATAAGAGGAATTGATGAGGAATAGAGAAGCCGAAGTAGGGGGGATACGGAGAGTGGGGATAATTTGGGGAGGGGTTTCTAAAGAATTGATGGGAAGCTGAAAAGCTAAAGCGTTGGAGAGAATGAGGAAGTGTAGAGAGGGAGAAGGTGGGATCTGTGGGAGGGAGTGTGAGCTGGAATGGTGGATAATGGGAGGGAGGTTCGTTTAGGAAAATGAAAATTTCATTAGAAAGGGAATGCGTAGTGGATAGACTGAGAAAGGAATTAGAGGAGGGGGTGCTGGCTCCTGGAGGTGCAGTCCCGGGACTGGAGAGCGTGTGTGTGTCGGGCAGGCAGAATAAGGAGTTTGGGGAGGAAGCGTTGAGAGTGTCCAGGAAGAATTGTGTCTTTTTTGGAGAGATCCGAGGCAGGTGAAGGGATCCTGAAGCAGAGACTGTTTTCAGGTGGCACTATTTTGGGGGGGGCGGGGGGGCAACTTGGGAGGGCCCCACAGCAGTGAAAAGGTGATCAGAAGTGGTGTGGGATCCCCGAGCGAGGTGTCAGTGTCTGTGGGTGGCGGGGGGGGGGGATAAATCCACTGTGGTTGAGGGGGGAACTTTGAGTGTGTGTAGGAAGAGCTAAAGAAAGGAGCGTGGTGAGTGGGTGTGTGTGTGGGGAAGGGGTTGTTCAGAAGTTTTGTGCGCGAAATGGGTGGGAGGTACTTGAAGTTGGAAGCATTTCGTGGGATCTGGAGATCTGGATTTTCTTTCCAGATTTGTTACTGATTCGCTCTGTGGCCTTGGACAAGACCCTTGAACTCTCCGTGCAGTTTTGTTATCTGCAAAATGCGAAGGGATCTGAGGGGTCCCTGCAGTGATTCTGTTAATAAAGAGGGATGTGTGTAGAGTTGGGACTTTGGACAGGGCTCTGAAGGTTTGGGAGAGTGGGTTTGGTGGAGATTTTTCAGGAACAGACTACAGGGCTTTGAGTGGTGACCTGGCAGAGTGGGGAGTGACTGGAAGCCTCTCGAGGGCGTGAGTTGGTGGCCAGGAGCTTAGCACAGGCAGCCTAGCCCAGGCTGGAGGGGAAAGGGTGGGAAGGGTGGAAGGAGCAGCTGTTCCAAGGCAGCCTGAGGTGGGGCCGGGCATAACCTTGGGTCCATTACCAGCGTTGCTTGAATTTCCTCATCCGTAGTAACTGAGGGGGTGGCAATGGCTTGGTGGAGGGGTGTCCTTATCCGTGGCCCCACCTACTGCAGGGTGGACATGTTGTGATAGTTGGCATAAATTCACTTTTTGAGGGGAAGGTGAGATCTGTTCTGGAGTCTCAACAATAGTTTATTGCCCGAGGCAGTGCCAGGTTGGAAAAGGTTGCCAAGAGTCCTGGAAAGTTGGGAGGGAGCAGGGGCCACAGTGGTCGTTTTGAGAATGTCTAGGCTTTGTCTTCTGCAGCTGAAGGTGCTGGAGAAAATAAACCCCTCCCCCTTTTTTCTCAGGTGATAGGGATGGGGGACCTTCCTTTTCTCTCCCTTCCTGTCTTCCGCCACTCCCCAAGTGACTCCTTTTGCAAGCTGGGTTTCACTCCCTCCCGAGAGTTAGGGTGTGGGCTTTGTTCGTAGTTATAGTGTCCCTTGCCCACAGAGTGAGGCTGGGGCACCATTCAGGCCCTGGGTGGAAACCAGGACTCCCTGGAACCTCCAGGCCTTGCTGTCATGTGTCATTCTCTTACCTCCCAGCTCCCTTCCTCTGGGGCCAGGCAGGGTTGAGGGAAAAGGGTGGCTCACAGCGTCCGCTAATACCATCTGCTTTTGTGTCTCAGCCAGGGCCAGATTCTAGTACCTCCTGCTTTACACCTCCTCCAGCAAATATTTACCCTTAGCTGCTCTGTGGGGGAAAATACTGCTTCACCTCTGTGCCCTTTCCCGTTATGGGGTAGGGATCCTTTACGAAATGGGGGAAGGAGTAATGGAAAGGAATATACCAATCTGTGTGGCTCTCTACCTTCCTACTAAGAAACATCCCCGCGCTCCCGGGCTCGCTGGGTTGTTTGTTTGTTTTTGGAGACGGAGTTTTGCTCTTGTTGCCCAGGCATGATCTTGGCTCACCGCAACCTCCGTCTCTCAGGTTGAAGCCATTCTCCTGCCTCAGCCTCCCGAGTAGCTGGGATTACAGGCATGCACCGCCATGGCTGGCTAATTTTGTATTTTTAGTAGAGACGGGGTTTCTCCATGTTGGTCAGGCTGGTCTCAAACTCCCGACCCCAGGTGATCCGCCCACCTCGGCCTCCCAAAGTGCTGGCATTACAGGAGTGAGCCACTGCACCTGGACTGGCTGGGTTTTTTCTACATTGCAGTGTTGCTTTAGTGAATGACAGATTGCCCTTCTTGCCTCTCCAAGGCTGAGCCACTGGGCACAGGAAGAATGACAGTCCTGGGGGTTCTGTACGTGCATACTCCAAAAAAATATGCATCCAGAACAGCTGTGGGCCCTCAAAGTTTGTAGAATTGAATTCTTCTAGGAATTAAGCAAGAGTTGGCCCAAATCAGAAGGGACGTGTGTCTCACTTCTGCTTGGAAGCCCTTTGCTCTGACTTCTAGGGACCCCTGTAACCCATAAGTAGGTTATGCAACAGTTTTTACATGAGAGGGCCATGAGTGTTCTCCTGGCGGGATGGGGAAGCATTGTTCTGGTCTGTGAGCAAATTCTTGAGCAATTACAGTTCTGGGCCACAGTTCCCTCTCCCAATTTCTGAAAGTGGCCTGGGTAACCTCATCACCCTCTGTTGTCCTGGAAGGGTGAGATCTCTTGAAGGTTATGCCAAATCTCATTACAGCAAGAAGAAATGCCTCACTTGCTAAGTTTTTGTGTTCATTGAAACATCACTATTTCAGGGGCCTCAGTGTTTCAACCCTGACCTTTGGCTTTTTTTTTGGAGATGGAGTTTTGCTCTTGTAGCCCATGTGGCTGTTATTAGGTATGAGTTAATTATTTGAAAGTTTTTGTTTGCTTTTTGTATTTGTTTTTTGTTTGTTTGTTTTTTTGAGATAGAGCCTCACTCTGTTACTCAGGCTGGAGTGCAATGATGTGATCTTGGCTCACCGCAACCTCTTCCTTCCAGGTTCAAGCAATTCTCCTGCCTCAGCCTCCCGAGTAGCTGGGACTACAGGCATGTGCCACCGCGCCTGGCTAATTTTTGTGTTTTTAGTAGAGACAGAGTTTCACCATGTTGGTCAGGCTGGTCTCGAACTCCTGACCCCAAGTGATCCGCCTGCCTCTGCCTCCCAAAGTGCTGGGATTACAGGCGTGAGCCACTGTGCCCTGCCTTGTTTTTCTTAAAGTAGATCGTTTTTTCTTTTTAAAGGGTGATAATGGAGGCCCCAAAGTAGCCATCTGTTACTTTGTTCCATTACTCTAATTGCTTGCCTCTTAGGATCTGGCTAGGACTAACAGTTTTCAAAATTGAGTAACACACTTACCCCCCCCAAAAAAAAGAAAAAAAAAAAGGAACCAAACTCAAACTCTACTGTTATCTAGAAAAAAGACTGTGTAAATATGTGTGAGTGGCAGGTATACTCTGTTTGCCCTCTTGTAAGAGGGATAGGGGAGGCCACTCAGCTGCTAGCACTCTGTTCTCTCTCCTCATCCTCTCCAGGATGTATTTTAGAACTTGACTCTTCTAATGACTGAGGAAAAGGTGGGGTATGGGAAGATGGCCTGGGACTGCAGGGTCACTCACACTCACCTGGCTAAGAGTTGAGATCTGGCTGGTGCCCTGGAGTGGCACCTGCCCCTTACCTAATCCTAGGCAATCCAGGGTGTGGGCCCAGGATTGCCCTCTGCCTTTTGAAACACCCTCCCTGGTTCCGGCTTCTAAGACCAACAGGGAGGCTACTTTGGCGGCAGGGAGCTGACTCACCCTCCAGTTGGAACTGGTGCTAAAAGCTTCCATTTAATGGCAGCTGACTACTTGGCCCCAAGTGGGCTGCCTTGTGGGGAAAGTTCAGGGGAAAGTGTTGGAGGAAGCAGGGTGGTGTGTGAATATCCAAGTAGTGCTGGTGCTATTAAGCTGTGACACAGTCAGGGAGGTCAGTTAAAATGTAGTCTTATGGCCAGGCGCAGTGACTCAAGCCTGTAATCCCAGCACTTTGAGAGGCTGAGGTGGGCAGATCACCTGAAGTCAGGAGTTCGAGACCAGCCTGGCCAACATGGTGAAACCCCGTCTCTGCCAATAATACAAAAATTAACTGGGCATGGTGGCAGGCGCTTGTAATCTCAGCTACTTGAGAGGCTGAGGCAGGAGAATCGCTTGAACCCGGGAGGCGGAGGTTGCAGTGAACCGAGATCACGCTACTGCACTCTAGCCTGAGTGACAGAACAAGACTCCATCTCAAAAAAAAAAAAAAAAAAAAAAGTCTTGTAGTCTCAAAATGTCCTAATCAGATGACAGAGGGGAGCGGGGACGAGTTTTAAGTCTAAGCCTCTGGGGTGGGGAGTTCTGCCATTTCAACATATGCTCCAGTCATGGCAGACTTTGGCCAGACAGCACCCTTTTTCAGAGTGAACTGAGTGTGTAGCACAAGTTATCTGCTAGTGCTATTTAGCAAACAGAATGGAGCCAAAAAAGAATTGATTTGGGAAGGCCCAAGGAATGTGAAACTGTTGAGATGAACACTTTCCGCTTTTGCTACACTGATTTATGTTGTGCTGGGAATTGTACAAGCCTTGGACCAGATCTTAGGGTTGTTCTTTAAAAAAAAAAAATGATTCCCTTGCTGCTGCTTTTACTTTTTTGAAGGGCAGAAGGGAAGGGCAAATATAATTAGTGAACAGCTGTTTGCTCTAGTATCACTTGCTCATTCAGGTTTTCTGAATAGCTGAAATATCAACATGTTTATCTCTTCCCTGGCCTTAGTAGATCCTAGAGCAGTGTTTCCCCCAGCTTTTTTTTTTTTTTTTTTTTTTTTTTGAGACGGAGTCTTGCTCTTTCACCCAGGCTGGAGTGCAGTGGCGCGATCTCGGCTCACTGCAGGCTCCGCCCCCCGGGGTTCACGCCATTCTCCTGCCTCAGCCTCCCTTGTAGCTGGGACTACAGGCGCCTGCCACCTCGCCCGGCTAATTTTTTGTATTTTTAGTAGAGACGGGGTTTCACCGTGTTAGCCAGGATGGTCTCGATCTCCGGACCTTGTGATCCGCCCGCCTCGGCCTCCCAAAGTGCTGGGATTACAGGCGTGAGCCACTGCGCCCGGCCCTCCCCCAGCTTTATCTTTATTCCTTCATTTAGTGAACTCTGTGTTTTCATCGGTCACATTTTGTTCCCTTCCCTCAGTTTCCTTCCTTTGCCTTCATTTATGTATTTAGTTTACAGAATAACAAAAGCACTCCTGTTACCTTTAAACAAGGTAAAACTTAAACAGTTTTTTCCTCCTTTTCTTTTTTCATGGAAATAAGAGGCAAGTGATAGCAAGTGGGTAATTCAATGGCAGTGGTAACTGAAGCACTGACCTGTTACAAGAGAGAGGGAAGCTTCTACTTGAGCAGATACAAATACTGTCATCCGTGGAGATTTGAAAGAATCACTGGGTAGTTTGAGAGCTCATTAGTCTTCTTTAGAATGGGTTTAAACTTGGAAACATCAAAGCAAGTTACAAAGAAACTTAGTTTTACAGTGTTGGCAGAGTAGTCAGCCAGAATTTGTTATAAAGTGTCTGAAAGTGGCACAAGTATCACTTAACTTTTCTTCAAGAAGGTCTGTGAGTTACATTTTACTCAGTATCCCAGGTATCAAGGAGTGTAACTTTCAGTGAATCGAAGAGAAACAATCATTTTAAATTCCAGCCTCTGTTTAAAGAAAGATCTTATGTAGGGGAGAAATTAACCACCTGACCCAGAGAAGGATCCCGCCTCCTCCGGAAAGTGAAATCACCGGGTGTGGTGGCTCCTGCCTGTAATCCCAGCACTTTGGGAGGTCGAGGTAGGTGGATCACATGAGGTCAGGAGTTCAAGACCAGCCTGGCCAACATGGTGAAACCCCATCTCTACTAAAATACAAAAAATTAGCCGGGCACGGTGGTGCACCCCTGTAATCCCAGCTACTGGGGAGGCTGAGACAGGATAATCACTCAAACCTGGAAGGTGGAGGTTGCAGTCAGCTGAGATCATGCCACTGCACTCCAGCCTGGATGACAGAGTGAGACTCCATCTCAAAAAAGAAAAGAAAAGAAAAGGAGTGAAATCTTTGCATGTATTTATCTGGCAAGAGCATCCTTACATCAGTGCATGGGAAGTTTTATCCAAGTAGCGGTCTCCCTGGGATTATAAAAATCCCCGAGACATTTGTCTTGGTGTTGTGCCTTTTTTTGGTTGTGTTTTTTCACGTCCCTCCCCTTCCCGTTCTCCATAAACAACAGAGGCATTAACTTGGAATGTCCGTGGAAAGTCTTAGAAGCTGATTGGTGTAACTTGCCTGCCTTCCCTTTAGTTTGAACAGCGTTTACTCTGGAAGAGGTCAGTGCCCTTTTTCTTGGTTGTGATTTATGCAAGTGTTATCTGAAGGCGAGTGGAGTGAGTTTACGTGGGATTTGCTGTTTGCCACCTGTTGTTGTGCTGGCTTCTGCCTTCCTGGGATGAGTTCCATTCTCTCCCTCTCCCCCAGGAGTGAGGCTCCCCAGCCAGAGCAGTCCCCCTGTGCTTATCCCCTTCCTTCCTAAACTGCAGCCATTTGTGATTTTCCATAACCACTTTTATAGACACATAATAATTTCCTTTGAATCAGTTTGCATTTTAAGTTAAGTTTTGAAACGAAAACTGACGAGTATGGCAACTGGAAAACCCAGCTTCCCTGGCCATAAATATAATAGAAGGAAACTGCAAAAATAAACACATTGAAAACAAAACAGTGTTGTTTCCAGGTGGTTACCACTCGGGCTGAAGGCCCCCCAGGCCTGAGGCCTGCTCCCTTTGTTAGAAAGGGATTGGCAAGTGTTGGTGAGGTGTTAAAGACCCACCAGCACCAAGCAGAGACTTTCTCTTTGAAGTCATCAGGTTTACAATAGAATCAAAGGAAATAACTTTCTCAATGTGATTCAAGGTTTAGTGTAAGGTGTAGATAATCCTTAAAATTTTCCATGTGTGTATGTCACACTTGGGAAAAAAACTTGATCTCATCTGGTCGAGGTGGGCAGGGCAGCGCCTTGCCCAGGAACACACAGCCCCTCTTGGCTCTGTGTGTCATCTGGCCATACTAGACTCGAACATATGGCTCATGACTGGATGATGCTTGATTCATCTTCAGTTTCAAGTGTTAGTGCTTTTGAGGTTTTGTAAGGAACCAGGACACACTGAAAATACAGTCATTTCTCAGTATCTGTGGGGGATTGGTTCCAGGAACCCCCTTATATACCAAAATCCACAGATGCTCAAGTTCCTTATATAAGATAAAACGATGTGTAATTTGCATTTTAACTATGCACATCCTCCTGAATACTTTACCTCGTCTCTAGATTACTTATAACCTAATGCTAAATACTACGTAAATGGTTGTTACACTGTATTGTTTAGGGAATAATGACAAAAATATGTACATGTTCAGTGCAGATGGAACCATTCATTTTTTTCTTCCAGTATTTTCTTTTTTTTTTTTGAGACGGAGTCTTGCTCTGTCCCCCAGGCTGGAGTGCAGTGGCGTGATCTCGGCTCACTGCAAGCTCCGCCTCCTGGGTTCACGCCATTCTCCTGCCTCAGCCTCCCGAGTAGCTGGGACTACAGGCGCCCGCCAACACGCCCGGCTAATTTTTTGTATTTTTAGTAGAGACGGGGTTTCACCATGTTAGCCAGGATGGTCTCGATCTCCTGACCTCATGATCCGCCCGTCTCGGCCTCCCAAAGTGCTGGGATTACAGGCTTGAGCCACCACACCCGGCCTCTTCCAGTATTTTCGATCCATCGTTGGTTGAATTCACAGATAGAGAACCCATGGATACAGAGGGCTAACTATAAGAAATTTGGGTTTATCATTTGTTCCTCCCACAACTTTTTTCTTTCTTCCTTTTTCTTTCCTTCATTCCTTTTTTTTTGAGACAGGGTGTCACTCTTTTTACCGAGGCTGGAGTGCAGTGGAACAATCTTGGCTCACTGCAGCTTTGACCTCTGGGGCTCAAGCCATCCCCCAACCTCAGCCTCCCAAGTAGCTGGGACTAGAGGTGCACACCACCACACCTGACTGATTTTTGTGTTTTTGTAGAGATGGGGTTTTGCCGTGTTGCCCAGTCTGGTCTCGGCCTCCCAAAGTCTTGAGATTACAGGTGTGAGTCACCGCGCCCAGCCAACTTTTTCTCTTAAGGCTCCAGTTTTCTTCTTAGAGTTGGGCCCCTCCCACGAAGAAAGCACACTGCCACTCCTTCAGCGGATTTGAACCCTACGTAAGGAAAGCAGTGCCCTCCTGCTGAGTTAACAAGGCTTATTTAAATGTTTTTCTTCTAAATATCAGAGCAGAACAGATTCTTTGTCTTCCAGTGGAACTATCCACATGGGGCAGAAGTAGTTGGAAGCGGCAGTTACTACCCTGCAGAACACAATGAAGTCATCTTGGGAAATATCGTGGATGGTGTTGCAATGATTGAATGGGGTGCTAGAACACCAGCAATACAATAGCATTTGTGTCTTCAGCTTCAGGCAGGAATAAAGAAGACTTTGTGGTTTGTTTTATGTTTTTTAAAGTTTCCCCCCCAAAGGTGTGGGGCTGAGTGATGTCTGTCACTAGCTTTCTAGTGGGTTTTTCTTTTCATCTTTTCCCCTCCCTGATGTCTTTTGAGAGTGGGTAGAAGCCACAGTCTAGGTGGATCAGAGGAAGTACAGAAGGCAGGCAGTACACCCCACTTTGTGTTCTCCATGTCTGAAGGGAACACATTTGGTTTTTGTTCTGTTTTGATTTTTTAGAGACAGGGTCTCACTGTCACCCAGGCTGGAGTGCAGTGGCCTGATCATAGCTCACTGCAGCCTTGAACTCTTGGGCTCAAGGGATCTTTCAGCCTCAGCCTCCCTAGTAGCTGGGATTATGACCACCATGGCCAGCTAATTTTAATTTTTTTTTTTTTTTTTTTTTTTTTTGAGATGGAGTCTCGCTGTGTCACCCAGGATGGAGTGCAGTAGCACGATCTCAGCTCACTGCAACCTCTGCCTCCCCGGTTCAAGTGATTCTCCTGCCTCAGCTTCCCAAGTAGCTGGGATTACAGGCGCACGCCACGACGCCCAGCTAATTTTTGTATTTTCAGTAGAGACAGGGTTTCACCATGTTGGCCAGGCTGATCTTGAGCTCCTGACCTTAAGTGATCCACCCACCTTGGCCCCACAAAGTGCTGGGGTTACAGGCATGAGCCACTGTGCCCAAACTAATTTTTAAATTTTTTGTAGAGAGTCTCACTATGTTGCCCAGGCTTTTAATCTGCAAAAAGCCCAAGATAAAGAGTTTTAATATCTTACCTCCTGAGTGGTAATGACTGATTGCAGTTCTAATAATGTCTTAATTACAGCCATCCAAATTGAGAGGACTGCAGGAAGTGAAATAGATACATTTCTTTTTTCTTTCTTTTCCTTTTTTAAATACACACTTCGTTTTGGTAGTGAAGGCCAGTTTGAGGTTAGGAGAGGCATCATGGAAGGAAGCTCGCAGGTGATTCAGCATCTGGGCATGCTGGGAAGTTGCCTGAGGGGGACGTCACAGTAAGAGGACTGTGGGTCTACAGCCTGCCTTAGCAAAATGACAGGCCTTCTTTTACCAAGGCCAAGGGCAGTGGTGGAAGCTGACTTCAGTTAGTGTCATCAAGGCCTCAGTATGTGTAACAGTTAACAAATTACTATTCTATGATCAATCTCCATCTGGGTGTGAGTAAAAGGTATTTAGTTGCTATCACCATGGAAACCGAGTTGCTTACTTACTGTTTTGGGGAGTGCCTTCATACCAGAGGCAGTGCTAATGGTGGAGTGTTAGGCCCCTGGGCAGAAAAAAAGATCCTGCCACTTGGTATCACAGGAAAATACCTACAGGCACAGCAGCAGCCTTGCCAGGTAGGGGATGAAGGCCCTCTGTCCTCGGGGCAGGAGTTGGGCCGTTGATTTTGTTGATGAGGAGTGTGCATTTGTGCATGAGAGAGGGAGAAGAAAAAGGAGAGCACTCCATGAAAGCCGCTGCTGGCTTTGTAGCCTAGAAGAGTGTGCTTTTTTTCTCTAGGAGTTTGGAGTTGGAATCTCAGCTATGTGACTTCTTAATAATAGGACAAAATATGCCTGTATCTTTTGCCTACTTCCACAAACACTGATAAATTAAAAAGAACTCTAAAGTTTCCCGCAAATCCCAAGCACAAGTAACTTTTTTTTTTTTTTTTTTTTTTTTTTTTTATTATACTTTAGGGTTTTAGGGTACATGTGCACAATGTGCAGGTTTGTTACATATGTATCCATGTGCCATGTTGATTTCCTGCACCCATTAATTCGTCATTTAGCATTAGGTGTATCTCCTAATGCTGTCCCTCCCCCCTCCCCCCACCCCACAACAGTCCCCGGAGCGTTTTTTAAATCCACATCCTCCCTGCTCCAAATCTAACAGCAAATCCTTTTCTCCCTGTCACTCCCTGCTTTTCTCTAAGAAAATGAGTACCTTGCCTTAAACTATATATTGGATGAAAATATTAAACGCTTTCACAAAGTGCTTCTTTGGCTGTTACTGGTATGCCTTGCATTTGGAAGGGTTAGAGATTTGAAGACTTCTGTGATCTTCCAGTTCTGGCCTATGAAATACAGTTTCAAAATTCAAAATGTCTGGAAGAGCCAACTTGCCAGGCCAGTTCAAGGGCAGTCAGATGAATCGACCCTTCTTACAGGCTGTCTACGAACCAGTCATGATTCAGATAGTCAAGTCCTGGAAGGTATCCAGACGGTAAACATCACCAGGATTGTGAGGCAGTTACTTTTTTTTTTTTTTTTTTTTTTTTTTGGATCGTTTGAGCTACACTGCCAAGACACTGGTAGGACTTGTCTGTGTAAAACAGAAAGGGCTGTCTCTAGATGTCTTTTTCAAGGATGTCGGCTATAGTCACCCAACACTGTCTCGTGGTGGGGTGAGATGAAATACCTAGACCAGTTAGGGGACAGCCTTCTTGGCCATTTTTTGAACTAATTTTCCCTTTCCCTTTGTAACTTTTTTTTCTTCTTTTCTTTTTCTTTTCTTTTCTTTTTTTTTTTTTTGAGACAGCGTCTTACTCTGTCACCCAGGCTGGAGTGTAGTGGCGCGATCTCGGCTCATTGCAACCTCCGCATCCTGGGTTCAAGTGATTCTCCTGCCTTAGGCTCCCGAGTAGCTGGGACTACAGGCATGCACTCCACGCCCAGCTAATTTTTGTATTTTTTAGTAGAGATGGAGTTTGACCATGTTGGCCAGGCTGGTCTCGAACCAGCCTGGTTCAGATGCCCACCTAGGCCTCCCAAAGTGCTGGGATTACAGGTGTGAGCCACCTCGCCCAGCCCCTTTGTAACTTTCATTAACACTGATGAGGCACAAGCCATAGGATAGAATTGAATCGATTGAGAGCTGTGAGCCAATTGAGGGATGATTGGTTAATAGATTGTGGCTTGAAGCTGTGGAAGGTAAGGGGTGACACTTGACTCCTACCAGCCTTGTAGAAACACCTCAGATTCACAGGAAACAAACTTTGACCATAAAAATATAAGACTCACAGCGCACCGAGTTCTCTTAGCAGCTACCTTAGAGTTGAGAAAGTTTTGGGCCTCTTTAATAAACAAGCACAAAGCAGTTCTTGCCAAATACGGCCTGCTCTGGGGCCACAGGGTTAGCTTAGGAGACAACTTTCTTGCCTAAAAATAAATGCATGTTCCTATCAGACATTCCAAGCATAGTTTAAACATGAGACTTCTGAGCAGCAGCTCAGGCTCTGTGGGTTCAATTATGTCAGAATATGGGCAGTGAGGGTCTTTGGGGAGTGTGCCCCCTGATTTGGGATTGGTTGTGGCCACCAAGGAAATCAGATGACCAAATGCAAAACTTCCTCCATCTTATTTCTATATAATCTTTTTTTTTTTTTTTTGAGTTGGAGTCTCGCTCTGTTGCCCAGGCTGGAGTGCAGTGGCACGATCTCAGCTCACTGCAGCCTCTGTCTCCCAGGTTCAAGCCATTATTCTCCTGCCTCAGCCTTCCAAATAGCTGGGACTACAAGCGTGGCCATCATGTCCAGCTAATTTTGTATTTTTAGTAGAGACGGGGTTTTGCCATGTTGGCCAGGCTGGTCTCTAACTCCTGATCTCAGGTAATCCACCCGCTTTGGCCTCCCAAAGTGCTGGGATTACAGGCATGGGCCACTGCCCCCAGCCTTATTTCTGTATGTTCTTGATCTATCACAGGCTGGTGGGGGAGACAGCATGCACGTAAATAATGAACAAGGTAACTTCAGATAGGATTGTGTGTTATAAATTAAATAACAGCTAGCATTTTACCTTGTGCTAGACACTATTCTAAGTGCTTCCCATGGACTGACTGGTTTTTTGTTTTTTGTTTTTTCCTTTGAGACTGAGTTTCGCTCTTGTTGCCCAGGCTGGAGTGCAATGGCATGTTCTCGGCTCACTGCAACCTCTGTCTCCTGGGTTCAAGCAATTCTGCCTCAGCCTTCCGAGTAGCTGGGATTACAGGCACGCGCCACCATGCCCGGCTAATTTTTGTATTTTTAGTAGAGATGGGGTTTCTCCGTGTTGGTCAGGCTGGCCTCGAACTCCCAACCTCAGGTGATCCACCCGCCTCTGCCTCCCCAGGTGCTGGGATTACAAGTGTGAGCCACCATGCCTGGCCCACGGACTGACTTGTATAATCTTGTGAAGCAGGTGTTGTTACCCTTACATGCAGAAATGGATCCATGGGCCTTTAAGCCACTTGCCCATGTGACAGTGCTAGGATTTGAATGTAGAAGTTGAGGCTTTCAAGTTTGTGCTGTTATTTCTACACTACACTGAAGTCTAGTGATTGGGAATGGCTTTGCGAGAGGGTGGTGAGGGGAGGAATGCGCAGTGCAGGTACTTTAGATGGAGAGGAAGGTCTCGAAGAGGTGGCATTTCAGCTGTTCCTTAACGGATGAGAGAGAGGGAACCAACACAGCACCAGAGGAACGCGCTTCCAACAGAGAAAACCAAGCAAGGGGACCCCCAAGGAGCAGAAAGGCCCAAGTGGTCAGAGCAGGGCCCGTGGAAGAGATGGGCACAGCCAGATTGCTTAGAGCTGTATTGTTAGAAAGTGCTGATGAGTCTATGTTCAACTTCCGCCTGCAAACTCAGTCCCTCTTAGATGCCAGTAGGTCAGGAACCTCATGCTTCCAGGGCTCTGGCACTCCTACCCTTTCCTCCCAGGCCTGCTGGACAGGCCAAACCAGAACTGACTTCTAAAGTGGGAACCCCAAGATGGCAGAACATGAAGCGAAACAAAAGCTGCAGTTATCTCTGTGATGATTTCGGCAGTCGGCACCTGTATTTGATTAGCGTTGGTAACTTTGAATCTGGAGTTTTATGGCACTGTGTACTCATAATGGCTTTGTAGTGTGGCTCTCTTAGGGAGCTTAACTTTTACAAAACATGAACAAGTTCCAGCCCCCTTTGGTCCCATCAAAAGGCCATTTCTACCTGGTGGGATACCACTTGCTTTACAAAGCATCTTTTGTAAAATGTTGAGTCTCCTTCTTTGAAGTTGGAAGCCAGGAAGCCTGATTTTTTTTCATACAATAAATATTGTAGAAGATGGCAGCCTGATTTTTAAACTGGCTTTTCTCCTAGGTCCTTTCCTTCTCTATAAATCCCTCTTTCACTTAGTATTTCCTCCTTGTTTCCTTTGGTCAGTTGGAGTGAGGGTGGTTCTAGTTCAGAGAAGGAGACAGGCATACAGGCTGATTCAGTCTGAGATGCTCAGCTTTCTGTACCTCACTGGAAGCCAGTCCAGGAACACGATAGGTTTCAGTAGGTTGCATTGGACCAACAACTCCCCATTTGAAGGCAGAGCTTGTCAAACGAGTTATGTGGCTTTTACTCAACGAGGGAGGAACAGCAACAGAGAGCCCCGGGCTATTGATAGACACTCCTGCCTCTGTACACACAGCAGCCGGCAAGAAGTTACCTTCATGGGTTGTCTAGAGTGAACATGGGCTGGGATTCTCTCAGCCTTACCACTGATGATTCGACAACAAAAATCACCCCGTGGGTGGAGTATAAGGGAGCAAATGAGTATGGTGGCCTGTGATGGTGCAGCCAGCGCAGCTGCTTCAGCTGGAAAGAAGATGGCGAGGTTTCCATTCTCCTGGCAGCATACCCATGTGAACTCATTAAATCTTTTAAGTAGCTGTATAGGAGGGGAGATAAGTGTGTGTGTGTGTGTTTATTCTTATCCCCTTAAATACAAAAACAAAACTTCCCCTTTATAAAATCAATTCAGAGTGGGAAGAGGTGCATGGCACATGGAAAATGTGTCGGATTAGATTGAGTCCTACCCCACGTTTGGGACACAGCTGTAAGTTTCCATGGTGGGTGGCTTATTATGCATTTATGCTGAGCTGAACCTGCTCCAAGCTGCTGCAGATAGGAAAGTCTGTCTTGGAGGGGAAGCTGCCTCTTTCTATCACACTATAAAGACATAAAAGGTCCTTTGAAAGACTCCAGCAGTCACCACTTGGGTAACAGAATTAGGGGCTGCTGAGCAAAGTGGGTCTTTTTTTTTTTTTTTAAGACAGAGTTTCCCTCTTGTTGTCCAGGAGTGGAGTGCAGTGTCACAATCTCGGCTCACTGCAACCTCCACCTCTTGGGTTCAAGTGATTCTTCTGCTTCAGCCTCCCAAGTAGCTGGGATTACAGGCGCCCACCACCACGCCCAGCTAGTTTTTTGTATTTTTAGTAGAGATGGGGTTTCATCATGTTGGCCAGGCTTGTCGCAAACTGCTGACCTGAGGTGATCCACCTGCCTCAGCCTCCCAAAGTGCTGGGATTACGAGTGTGAGCCACCGTGCCCGGCCACATTTTATAGCCAACCGGCTTCTTGTGTAACATGAGTTGGGGCTTCTTGGGCCCCAGAGTCCGGCACTCAGGTGGAAATATGACCTCCATGGCCAGACAGCAGCCCTCGCTGGGCCCCTCTGCAGAGCAGAGCTCTGTGCGGAGCCTTTAGGGGTATGAGAGAAACCGGAGACCCAGCCCGTGCTCTCAAGGAGCTCATGGTGTAGTTGGGGAGAGAGCAAGGCCACATGAGACCTCAGAAGGACACTAAGCGGCACACCGACAAGTCCACAGCACTCTAGCCGTGTCCCGGGAGAGGAAAGGGGTGAATCAGGGCAGGTGGGGTCAGTCATGGAAACTTTCATAAAGGAGGTGAGTGTGCAGGAGGGGCGGGCCTTTGCCCCTGCAGCGGGCAGGTTGCCAGGGACAAATATTGGGGGGTCCCGCGTGCAATCGAACATTTCTTAGCTGCCTCTTTCGAGTAGCCCTACCAGTTCCTATCCCCATGAGCATCGTCTTCGGGGAGCTGCTGGTTTGAAGGATGAGGTACCATGCTCATCTTGGCCATATCTTAGAACCTGTGATAGCCAGACCTGGGGTTCTGGGTCCGTATCCATTCACGCATCCTGTCACTTTCACAGATACCGTGAGTGGGCCGGACTCTTCTCCCCAGGTGGGAGGGGGTGCCTTCTGAGGCATATGTTTTCGGCCCACTGATGGCCTCTTCAGAATTAGCACAGGTTTCAACAAAAAGAATGGAGAGACTCCCTTCCCATGTCCAAGGGTCTCCCCAAGCCCTGTGTCTCAGCCCCTCAGGGCGTGTGGTGCTGCACGCTGCTGCCCAGATGACCACGCACAGCCAGAACGGCAGCCCTGTATTGAGAAGTGGGATCGGCTCCCAGTCTGCTGGTGGGGCTGGGTTGCCACAGCTCCTCTGTTGCCCTGCAACGCGGGTGGCCTAGGAGTGTGCTGCCTTCAGTTTATTCTTGCCTGCCAAGCTACGCTTCCAGGTGCTGTTCTTTTATTTTTATTTTTATTTTTTTTATTTTTTCAGACAGACACTCTGTCTCCCAGGCTGGAGTGCAGTGGCGCGATCTCCGCTCACTGCAAGCTCTGCCTCCCAGGTTTTTTCACGCCATTCTCCTGCCTCAGTCTCCCGAGTAGCTGGGACTACAGGCGCCCGCCATCACGCCCGGCTAAATTTTTGTATTTTTAGTAGAGACGGGGTTTCACCATGTTCACCAGGATGATCTCGATCTCCTGACCTCGTGATCCGCCTGCCTCGGCCTCCCAAAGTGCTGGGATTATAGGAGTGAGCCACCGCGCCTGGCCCTTTTCTTTAAATAACTGCCTTAGTGCTGCTTGTGGAACTTAGCGTTCCCATCCCAGGAAATACTCCAGTTTTTTTTTTTTTTTTTTTTTTTTAAACTCATTCAGATGCTCATGGCCAAATGTGTGACTTAAATACTGCAGTGCCCTTGATATTGCCTTCCCCACACCGACAAACCGAGTTGCATTCTGGTCCCACTGTGGGATAAGGTTAGGGTAGTGGCGCTTGCCTCTTTGTGTGGTTTCAGATGTGTTTCTCCCCACTTCAGATAACGCATGACAGCTGTAATATAGCTCAGCTCGTGCAAGTAAGGTAGGGGCAGAAATCATCCAGGAGAACTCCAGCCTCCATCCTAAAGGATTAGACTGCCTGGCATCAGTAGGTTTGCCATAGAAGGATTCAGTGGAGATGGCAAGGGTGGTGAGTGTTGCTGGATTGAGCCCGTCCCTGCAGCCTGGGCATGGGAGCACTGCAGTGCCATGAAGGAGAGGGCCGGGGGATATTAGCACAGCCGGTTCCTATTTCCTTTTCCACCTGGTTAAGACTTCCGGGGAGGCCCTGCCCAGCAGTCCTTATGAGATGCTGCCTTCCTCTTTTTTGAAAGGCATAGATGATAAGGAGGTGGACGTGTTTTGTTTGAGAAGAGAACCTGGAGCTCCTTACTTGTAGTTGAGGCATGTATTGCTTCACTCCCACTTTGGGAGAGTTTTTTCTGGGGAAGTTAAAGGCTATTCAGGATCAGAGAGTTTCCTGCACGGTCCCAGGGGCTGGGAGGAGCCGCCTGCTGAGCTGGTGGTTAGCTGATAGCACCCAGCTTACCCACCAAGATAGGAGGCAGCTCAGATGTCACTGGGATTCCCAGTACCACAGGCTGTCCCTGGGCCCAAGCAGTTAGCTAGCTGCACCCCGGGAGGGGGTGTTGAGAGCACTGAAGCTCCTGTGGGAGAGTGCCTTTGACATCCCCCACTCCCCACTCCCCAGAACTAGGAGGTAGTGAAAGCTGTCAGTGGGAAGAAGCCTGGGCCAGAGCATGGAGGGAGGCCGACCTGGGCTCCACATCCACCTCCTCCACCACCAGCTGGCTGTGCCACTCTGGGCAGGTGGTGGGGGTTAAGCCTCAGTGTCCTCCTTTGAAAAGGGGCATCATCCTATCCTCAGTTTGATTCTGAGGATTAGATGTGATAGTGTGTAGGAAGCACTCTGGTGCCTGGTACACTGTAAGTGCTCAATAAATGCAGCTTCTCAAAATGATTTCAATGGCACATGGTCCTGCATCCGGGTGGGGTCTGCTACTTGAATCTCCTCAAAGGGGCCTGCTGAAATATGCAGCTCAGTGGGAAACCAAAACATACACCCCTTTCCTCCAGTGCTCCCCAGGAAGTGCCAGCTCCTGAGTCCAGCCAGCAACTTCAAAGAAGCGCCCTCCAACAAGTGGCAGTGGGCACTTGAGTAAGTGACTTAACGCAGCCCTCTCCCCAGCCCCTGCATCCATCTGGGCCTCATTATCTGAGAGGGGGCTTCTTGTTTCAGAGTTACAGGCCCCGAACAATTTTGTGTTGGGATGTGCCATAGGCAGTGCCAGGAAGGTTCTTTCATGAATAATTTAACTTGTTACTAAGTTTGCTATCAGCCGGGGGGCTCTCTCCCTGGGTCCCCTTCTTTCCCTGGGCCCCCTTCCCCCCAAAGCAAAGTCTAACTCAAGTTAGAAACATCCCACAGCCTAGAGTCAGGCTGCCCTCTCTTCAGTTGGTTTGTGATGTAGAAGCAGGAAGGGCTCCCCACTGATAACCCTAAAAATAACTGCCCAGAAATGCTGTCAGATGGGGCCAAGAGGTGCGCAGGAGCCTGTGCCCAGCTGCCGACCTGGAACGTGGGACTTTCTAGAGGGCTTGGAGGAGCCCTGCCCCTTCCAGGTCTCTTCCCAACAGTGCTTCTCACGCCTGCTGCTCCATCCCCTTTTCCTCCTTCCTCCCGTGCCCCCCCCTTTCCTGGGGTCACTTCCTGATGCCATTCTTCAGCTTCGCCCCTGTCCCCCCCAAAAGCAATCAAATCCACAACCTAATAAGGCAAAAGAATGAGGAGAATGTACGCCTCCCAGCCTCTCCCCTAACAGGGCGCAGGCCTGAAGCAAATTTGGAAAATGTTACAACGGAGTGACAACCGATGGGGGCTGGGGGTGGGGCGGTGCAGCTTTGTTCAGGAGCTGCCCATTGTTGGCCTGAGGCAGGACCCTAAGGGAGGGCCACAGCACAAAAAAATGTATGGAAAGTAACTGCCTGAGTCAGCTGCATCTCCAGTTGTGGGATCCACGTGCCAGGAGAACACGAAGTACACACAGGTCCGCAGTGGGAGCCCGCTTGGAGACACCTCCCTGCCATCACGGCTGGGACTGTGCATATCCAAACACTTCTTGCCTCTGAGATGAGCAGTTTTCTTCCCCTTGACTGTGCCGGGGTTAAATTAGCCTGGGCGTTAATTAAAACTTGTCAACACTTAGAGTGGGGCCCCCAGAAATCTGTCACCCCTCCTAGATCATTATCCCAGGCTAATCAACCCTCTCTAAGGCAGTTTCCATTCTTGACTTAGTGGGAGGGAGGAACAAGCCCCTCGGTGCTGGGGAGCCCTGGGGGAGGTAGGGACTGACTGGGCCCAACCCACTTTGTTTTGGAAGGTCAAGCTTAGTAATTAACCTGAATGCTTGGGGGAGGGGGTGAAGGAGAAAGAACTGAGTCTAGGGATGTGCCAGGTCTTTCAAATTGCTAATTATCAGCGAGCATGAGGTCATCCGTAAATATATCTAAATCTTTAGCTTGTAATTAAGGTGCTCATTAAAAGTGCAGGGAAGTCTTGTTTTCCTAAAAGGGGAAAAAAACAACACAAAAAGCCTTTGTTTTGACCTGACAGGATGGCTCAGAACAGGGGGAGGACTCAAGGCACAGGACTAGTTTCCTGCCTTAAAGAGCCTTTACAGGAAATTCACTGCAAACAGTATTGGTGACCCTGCCAAGGAGGCAAACCTAGGGTGATGTCATTGTTCAAAGCTGTCACCGCCAAGCCTCTGGCCTTGGGGTGAGGAGAGTTGGTGGGATTAAATGTGTGTGCGTGTGTGTGTGTGTGTGTGTGTGTGTGTGTGTGTGTGTGTGTTTAGCAGTCTTTAAAGAGGCGATTCAAGGGAAAAGCCTACGGGAGAAAAATCACAAGGCGGGGGGTCTCAGAAATATTCTTAGCTGGGTTCAACTTTCCTCGTTTTTCTAAGTTTAAAAAATCCTCTTTTACTATTTTTGCTCATCAAAATGCTGCTGCTTTTTCAGAGACAGCCTTTTTTGAGCCATTCCCTATTTAGTATTTTGGGTAATTGGCTGTTATAGTATGGAATTTGTGGCCCAAAGGCAGCGTGGTAAGTTAGACACTAGGTGCATGGTGCCCCACCGTTATGAAGTGTGGAAACTGAGATGCTGGACTAGTCTGATGTATCTGTTTCTTCCACCAAAAAAAAAAAAAAACATTTTGGAAAACTACCCAATGCCAGTGACTTGGCATCTTTAAGTCGCTAATCTTCCCATGTGCCTCCAGGAACCGTCTGGAGCGTCCCTGAAAAAAGGACAAGCTTTGTATCTTGTCATTTTTCCTCTGGCTGGAAGTCTAAGAGGCATAAACACAGTCTTAAAATGAAAGCAACAAAAATAAACTCAAAGCAGCCCTGCGTGAAGGCATTAATGCAAAATATGCAAGCCGGCTTCCTATTTATATGGCAGAAGGCAGTCAGAAGAGTCAGGCCTGGTTAAGGAAGGAGTTATGTCTCTGGAGGTGCCTGTTCCTTAGAATTACAAATAAACCCTGGGTGATTACTCAGATGAGGTTGTAATGCGGTGTCTCATTTCATGCTTTGCACAGTCCAGTTTCTTGATGGAACCAACGGCCTCTGAAATGCTAATGCAGGATCAGGATACAGTTAGAGTGCCCCCCTTCCTGTGCCCCTCCTAACATCCTAACAGCTTTAGAAGGAAGTTTGAAGATTAAACAGGAGAGCCATGTAAGTTTCCTGTGATCCTGGATCCTGTGATTTGTTAATATTCTTTCTCTTCAATCCACCTGACATTTACCCAGATACCATGTTAGGCTTGGAGATACAACAAGAAAGAAAACCAACCCAACCCTGTCCTTAAAGAAAAGATGAAAGGCCAGGTGCAGTGGCTCACGCTTGTAATCCCAGCACTTTGGGAGGCCGAGGCGCACAGATCACGAGGTCAGGAGTTTGAGACCATCCTGGCCAACATGGTGAAAACCCATCTCTACTAAAATACAAAACATTAGCTGGGTGTGGTGGTGCGCGCCTGTAGTCCCAGCTACTCGGGAGGCTGAGGCAGGGGAATTGCTTGAACCTGAGAGGCGGAGGTTGCACTGAGCTGAGATTGTGCCACTGTACTCCAGCCTGGCAACAGAGTGAGACTCCGTCATGAAAAAAAGAAAAAAAGAAAAGATGGACAATGAATTGCATGATGGAAGTGAACAGAGTGTTAGGGAGATATGCAGATGTAAATGTGGTTTTGTTTTACCGCTCACTGACTTACTGAAGTAAACCCATTGACTTTGCCTTCATGGGTTTGGAAAGGGTCTTTCCAATGTGCTCTGTGTGTCTTGGAGCTCAGGTGTTCAGAGCTGCCTCCCTTATAAATCGACCTCCAGGTGAGTCGTGTGTTTGCTTCTTGGCGTGTGGTTTCGTAGGCTCCCAGGGCTGAGGAGTCACCATGGGATCCAGCTTTTTCTTTTTCTTTTTTTGAGACAGTCTCTCCCTGTTGCCCAGGCTGAAATGCAGTGGTATGCACTTGGCTCACTGCAACCTCTGTCTCCCGGGTTCAAGCGATTCTCCTGCCTCAGCCTCCTGAGTAGCTGGGATTACAGATGCCTGCCACCACGCCCAGCTAATTTTTGTATTTTTAGTAAAGGCGGGGTTTCACCATGTTGGCCAGATTGGTCTCGAATTCCTGACCTCAGGTGATCCACTGCCTTGGCCTCCCAAAGTGCTGAGATTACAGGCGTGAGTCACTGTGCCCAGCCAAAATCCAGCTTTTTCTTAGTTCCTGGCTTGGGACATGTTGCTGGAAAGGAATGACAGATTGAGGCAAGAAAGATGCATCTCCTGGCCAAGGAAACTAGAGTTTGGAGGTGTCCCCCGTCAATGGCATCTCTAGAATTTCTACATTGGAAAGGCATAGATGACCCAGTCTGGTTTGAAGTAGATGGGACTGGGTAGGGGACTAGTCTTGAAGCTACAAGTGTGCTGTTTTTACTTAGAGCGTAGGTAGCTGGGGAGGAGATCACTGGGGTGTGGGTGGCAGAAGCCATCCCTAGCCATCACCTAGGAAGATGGTGGCCCTTGGGTTGCCTGAGCTGCTGCTTGTTTTAGTAGCTGCATTCGGTGCCACATTTTTGTGGTAACTGCCAGGAAGCGGAGCCCAGTGTGGCCTCAGGAAGTTGGTGAGGTTTGCATCACTTTTTAACAGGCTGGTAACAGTGCCGGAGCTGACACCCTCATGGTTGCAGCCCTGGGATTTTGTTATTTGGGGACACTTTGGAATGTGTCACTCAGAATGCTGGCTCACTAGCTCCACAAGCGAAAGACTCCTTGGGTAGCTGGAAGCAAGCGTTGGGGGAAGGAGGGAGAGGCAATTGCAGCCCAGCCAAGAATCTCAAGGCTCAGTCTTCAATGTATGGAAACTTCAGTCCTTTTCTGATCTTCAGTGGAAATAGCTGTTCACTCTTAGCGCCAATTGGAAAGTGTTGGCAGCTGAAGGGGGTCGTTCCTCAGGGGTCCCCAGAGCCAATGTATCTGGTATTTCTAACATTTTCCTAGCCACCCCTTTCTCCTCCATTTGCCCCTCCCAGCCCCACCATTCAGATAGGGTGGCTGGAAGGAACATCTCCTAGGTCCTCTAGGAAACTTGGTGTTTCCACTCAAGGGAGTTGGAGATAACACAACGCCCTCCACTTCCACCTGGGATTTCAGACCATCTGTGGGAGCGCAAGAGCATGGTGGGGTGGAGGTCAAAGGAGGGTGGAAGCCAAGCCAGGGCAGCTCCACCTGCAGCAAGGTCAGGCCGGCCTGTATCTTGTTGCTCAGAGCAGGTGATCCTGTCATTTGGACCATTGTGAGGAGAATGGATGTGAGTGTGCACCTGGTTCTCTTTTCCTGGGGCTGAGGGACTGTGGTCTTGGATTATCACAGGGTAGGTGAGGTGACAAAATGGAGGGAAGTAGCCTGGGTGGGGACTGGGGCGGCCACTGCAGAGCTCCAGCTGATGGTGGCCAGGTGGGAATGGGGGCCTGGGACTTCACAAAGCTGGAAATGGAGAGTTTTATGGGGCACTTCATTCAACTTAAAAACCTGGCCGGGTACAGTGGCTCACGCCTGTAATCCCAGCACTTTCGGAGGCTGAGGAGGGCGGATCACGAGGTCAGGAGATCGAGACCATCCTGTCCAACATGGTGAAACCCCATCTCTACTAAAAATACAAAAATTAGCTGAGCGTGGTGGCTCGTGCCTGTAATTCCAGCTACTTGGGAGGCTAAGGCAGGAGAATCCCTTGAACTAGGGCGTCGGAGGTTGCAGTGAGCTGAGATGTCGCCACTGCACTCCAGTCTGGCGACAGAGCGATACTCCAACTAAAAAAAAAAAACAACAAAACCTGCAGGCCATACAAAATAAGGCCTATTGGGTGTCAAGAGCTACCGATTTGTGACCCCTGACCTTGCATGGTCTTGACCCTGTCTCTGCCTCTCCTCTAGCCTCCCCTTTCCTCTTGTCTGAATTGCTGCTGCTTAATCCTCTCACTGGGAGCGAGAAAATTGTATTTTGCCCCTTAGTGACAGCTCTGATAAAAGGTGGTTGAAGTGGATGGTAGTAAAAAGGGTTTGCTTTAGCTGTGGTTTTCCGGCCTCTGGACTCCTCCCCCTTTCCCATCACCATAGATAATTAAGAGTTGACTCCTCAAAATTCCTCCCACCATATTGCATATTTTTAGGCTTCAGGTCTCTGTGAACCAAAATAGTGGAAAGTTTTTTTGTTTGTTTGTTTGTTTTGGGTAGCCCAAAGCAACACTTTTCTACAGAGGCAGCCATTCTGCACGCACAATAATCTGGTGAACAATGCCAGCTTTCTATTAATAAATGAACTGCCAGTTCAGAATTTGTACCCATGTGGCACATGGACAGAAATAGTTTCTTTAGGATTGATCCCTTAAATTTGACTTCTGGAAGATATTGGCAGTCCAGGTTTTGTGACAGAGATCCATCCTGAGATCTTTGTAAATGGAAAAGCCTGAATACAGCGTTTCTCCTTGCTAGGAGAGTTGATGGATTTCAGGAAAATGGGATATAGTAGATGTGCAATGAATTTGTTGACTTGAAAACAAATCTGGACACTTATCCCTGAAAACTTCAGGCCATTTTTTCCTAAACTCTAATTGAGTCCCTGTGATTGGATTACTCGTCCTTATGAAACTTCGCATTTGGAGCAGGCAGTCTGTCTGGGAAAAGCCAGGAAGCTTGCCATGAAGGCATCGCCCTCTGCTTTTAACTTTTTTAGGCTCTGTTGCCTCTGCACTGGTTTGAGTATTTCCTGGCTCGATTGTTTTCTCAGGCTGGCCTTGAGTCCTTAGATGTTATTTGTGTGCCTAGAAATAGCTGGAAGAAAAATGGTTGTAATGCTTTGCATTGCTCACTGCTCTCCATGGATGGAAATTCTGTGAGGGAAAGAGGGCTTTCCACCCAGAAAAAGAGCTGGGCAGCGTAGACTTCATTGTCCTGCTGGCCTGTCATGTTATTCTACTATACTACAGCGATTAGGATGAGAGAGTTTCTCGCTCTCCCTGGGTGTGCCACCTAAGGTACATTACGGTAGGGATGAACGTGGCGGGAGTTCTCATAGTGGGCTTTCCTCCAGATGTATGGTCCACACAGCAGTATTTCTTACATGCGGTTCTTTTTTTTTTTTTGAGATGGAGTCTTGCTCTGTCGCCCAGGCTGGAGTACAGTGGCATGATATCGGCTCACTGCAACCTCCACCTCCCAGGTTCAAGCGATTCTCCTGCCTCAGCCTCCCAAGTAGCTGGGACCACATATGCATGCCACCACACCTGGCTAATTTTTGTATTTTTAGTAGAGACGTGGTTTCTCCGTGTTGGCCAGGCTGGTCTTGAACTCCTGACCTCAAGTGATCCACTCGCCTTGGCCTCCCAAAGTGTTGGGATTACAGGTGTGAGCTACCATGCCCTGCTGAGGTTCTATCATTTGATTTTTTTTTTTTTTTTTTTTTTTGAGACAGTCTCACTCTATCTCCAAGGCTGGAGTGCAGTGGCACAATCTTGGCTCACTACAACCTCTGCCTCCTGGGTTCAAGCGATTCTCCTGCCTCAGCTTCCCAAATAGCTGAGATTACATGCATGCGCCACCATGCCTGGCCAGTTTTTGTGTTTTTAGTAGAGACAGGGTTTTGTCATGTTGGCCAGGCTGGTCTCAAGCTCCTGACCTCAGGTGATCCCCCCGCCTCAGCCTCCCAAAGTGCTAGGATTACAGGCATGAGCCACCACGCCCAGCCTATTCATCATTTATTGAGCATTTATTTATACCCACTATGTGCCGTAAACAAGGTGCTGAGTAATGAGATGTGAACAGAACAGTCCTTCTTCTTGTCCTCATGGAGCTTACAGCCTAGTCGGGGACAACAGGCATTAAAAATAACAACAATGAAAACCCAAGACATACATAAAGTGTCCCAAATTATGATTTTATATATATATATATATATATATATATTTTTTTTTTTTTTTTTTTTTTTTTTTTTTTTTTTTTGAGATGGTGTCTCTGTTGCCCAGGCTGGAGTGCAGTAGTGTGATTTCAGCTCACTGCAACCTCCGCCTCCCAGGTTCAAGCAATTCTCTGCCTCAGCCTCCCAAGTAGCTGGGATTACAGGTGCCTGCCAGCACGCCCGGCTAATTTTTGTATTTTTAGTAGAGATGGGATTTCACCGTCTTGGCCAGGTTGATCTTGAACTCCTGACCTTGTGATCTGCCTGCCTTGGCCTCCCAAAGTGCTGGGATTACAGGCGTGAGCCACTGCGCCCGGCGTGATTATTTTTATGAAGGAAAAGACCAGAGTCTTTTAAGAGGGGACAGTGGAGGACTTGCAATAGATTTTGTGGGAGTTGTCAGGGGAGACTTTCCGAGATGATGACAGTGAAGTGAGGCCTGGAGGGAGAGTTAGAGCCAACCTCAGAGAGGGGAACACTGTTCTAGGCAGGAGGACCCAGGGTTGTGGGAAGAGAGAAATAAAATGAGACCAAGACAGTGGGGAGGGCAGTGTGAGTTGAGGTCAGAGGGGTGACAGCAGCCAGAATGTGCTGGTAGTGAGGATCTTGGATTTTATTCTAGCTGCAATGAGAGCTTTGATTCTACAAATATTTATTGCATGCTAGTCACTGTTTTAGGTACTGGGTGTACAACAGTGAAAAAAGAACTTCCCAGCCAAGAGGAATGCTGTGGAGCATATCTGTTTCGATGCTGGGACAGATCCCTAACACAGCTCATTAAAGCAGATAGCACCGTTCCGTCTCTTTCTTCAGCTTCACTTTACGTCAGTCTCAGCATTTTTATCCCTACCCTTACAGATGAGAGAACTAAAGTTCAGAGAGGTGATGTGACTTGCCCCAGGCCCCTCAGTCAGTAAAGGACAGAACCGAGAATCCAACCAGACTCTTCCCTTTTTAGGTTATTTCTCTCACATTAGGGCCAAGTATCGATTCTCTTTACCTCTGACTTCGTGTCCCTGGTATTAAGACTCAGGGCTCACAGTGCCTCTTGGAATTCAGGCATATGGTGACATTAGAGCACCTACCATTCAGGTCTTGGAGGATAGGGTATGGAGAAAGGAGAGAACTTGTGATATGGCTGATTCAGTAGCCCAGAGTTGTATGAGTCCTTGGGTGTTTCACCTTCACCCAGGCATCTGAGATTGGAGACAAGCATGTGGCTGAATGACGTATCTGAGGGAAGCTGTCTAAACAGCCGTGTGGAGTTGGAGAGTTGGATTAGCTCTGTGGCCAAACCTCTGGGTTCAGTCTGCCTATATATGGCTTGATCTCAAATAATAGGTGATAGTAGTAGGAGTTGTTTTCTGTGTTGCTGGTGGGAGGTGCCCAGGCACATTCCTTTGTAGACAAGCACAAACTAGATATTTTTGAAATCGAAGGTCTGAAACCAGCTGAAGAGTTAATCCTGGCCTGGAAAGCATATGGGAGAGTACAGCCAACCTGGCTTGGGTGTTGCTTTCTTGGTTTCGTTGCATTTTTGAGGCAGGGTCTTGCTCTGTCGCCCAAGTGGGATCGCAGTTGTGCAATCATGGCTCATTGCAGCCTTAACCTCCTGGGCTCAAGTGATCCTCCTGCCTTATTTTTTGATTTTTTTGTAGAGGTGAGGTCTCACCGTGTTGCCCAGGCTGGTCTTGAACTCCTGGGCTCAAGTGATCCTCCTGCCTTGGTCTCCCAAAGTGTTAGGATTACAGGTGTGAGCCACTGCCCCTGGTGACTTTGTTGCTTTTTAATAAGTCCAGAAATTTCTTTCAAGAGGGAGGATCTTTGTGAACATCTTGAGCCGTGTTCTTGATTGCTGGCCGTGGAGGGTCCCACTTATCAGGCTCAAGTCCATGTTGCTATCATGTGCACTTTGGCTGGTGAGGTGCTGAGCAGAGGTTTCAGCATCTACCACAAGGTTTCCTGATGAAAGGTCAGCTGGGTGGGCCCAGCTTCTCCTTACCCAACCAAGAGGCCTCATAGAGCACAAGGCCTGGGTACAGGGGTTCCTGGGGCTCCTGCCATACCCAGCCAGGCCAAGCAGAGGGCCCCGGTGTGTTGTTGGGTGCTGAGAGGCTGCCCGCAGCTCTTGCCTGTGTTGGAAGGCTGTAGGCTTGGCTTCTCCCAAACGCAGGCTGTGAAGCCATGGACTCAGATTCTCAGCCTGGCCCTGCTACTTACTGTGGGACCTTGGGCAAGGAAGTCTCCATTTTCTCTTTTACAAAATGGGGCCAATAATCTGACTACCACAGGGCTGTCAGGATGCAGTGGGATGGAGCCTTTATAGGGTCTTGTTCTGTGGGATCTGGAGTCCCATATAGGAGTTATTAGAGGGATGAGGCATCTGGGAATCTTTATTCAACTGGGAAACTTCAGCCAAAGAACTAATGCCATAGAGATGTCTTATGGTGTCTGCATTTGAAGCCAGTGGTTCTTTGAAGATTTATCCTGAGTTCCAGAAAGCCAACTGCTAGATAAGTAAGCATTGAGCATTTAAGGGGTCCTGGAAGTAAGATTCCTGGAAAGAAGCAGCAATCTCTTACTCATCCCCGATTATCTCAGACACAGAGTGGTGGATGGAACCTTTGTGGTTTAGGGGCTGACTCTTGGTATTGCTGGACAAGGAACATGAGCCAGTAGAGATGAGTGTGTTGTATAGCAGTGTCCTGCGAGTGGGCTGGAGACATGGTTGAGGGAGGCCAGGGGGTCTCAGAGTGCACGGGAGGAGGCTTGCAGAGGTCTTTTGCATCCTGCAGAACACCACATGTGTCCTTCCTTCTGGGAAACCTTCCACCCAGGCAGGGCCTCTGGGGCCGGATGTGGAAGGTAAACAGGCTGCCTTTCTGCTCTCTACCTTGGAGACAGGCCCGGAAAGGCCTGAGTAGGAGCTTTTCATCTCAGGAAGCCCTGAGGTCCCACTGCTTCTCCTGAAGCAGCCTCATTGTCCCTTTGTAAGAGCATGACCAGGTGCTCTAGCTCCTGGGGCACCAGTGGAGAACTAGAGTGGCCCAAGTGCTGATGCTAAGTTCAAGCAACAGCTCCTGGCGGGTTTCCCTGCATCCCCCCACCCACTCCCATCTATTCTCCACATAGGGGCCAAAGAGCATCCTGCTTGACATCTTAATCAGTATCCCTTGCCCTCAGGATCAAACCAAGTCCCCAAGGCCCTGCAGGATCTGTTTTCTCCTCTCTGTGCTCCGGGCGCATGCCAGCTGCCTCTCTGCTCCATGCTCATTCCTGCCTCCTGAGGGCCTTCACACAGGGCCCTAGCCTCTGCCCCTTTCCCCTCAGCTCCCCACCTACCTCTTCCTCATTATTCAGATGGCAGTTTATGCTTCACTATTTGTAGGGCCATCGCACCTGACGCCTCCAGCCTAGGTTAGGAACATGTCCATCACCTCTACTTCTCCTTTTAACTCCAACCATCCTTGGCTTTCCCTGTCGAGGGTCACGAGAGCAGAGAGAGAATCTATTTTGTTCACCGCTGTGTCCCTACCATGTGGGACATTGTCAAGGCAAATGTAAGTGTGCACTAAATAAATATGTATTGAATAAATAGATAGCCAAGCAGACAGAATGGATCTGGCACAACACAAACAGGATGCTTTTCAAGTGGACAGAAGATGGAGACATCACTTGTCGAGACACTCACATGAGTGGCTGGACAGATGAGTGGCAGATCCCTTCTGTCTTTCTGCTTGGCTTTAGGAGTAGAGGGATCACCCATGGTCCGTCCTCTGAGGATGAGGGTATCATGACTGTCCAGGCCCCACTCACCCCTGCCAGGCTCATTGCATCCCATCTAAAAGCTGACCCTACACTAAGCTGTGTGCTCTGGAAGGTCATAAGAAGTCCTCACCTGGGACACTTCTAGGCCCAGTGTTCAGCCAGCTGTCCTGAGTTCTGGATCAGTCCCTGCTAGATATGAAACACAAACAGGATGTGATGCTTTTCTTTTTTTTTTTCTTTTTCTTTTTTGAGACAGAGTCTCGCTCTGTTGCACAGGCTGGAATGCAGTGGGTGCAACCCCTACTTCCCGGGTTGAAGTGATTCTCCTGCCTCAGCCTCCCAAGTAGCTGGGATTACAGGTGCGCACCACCATACCCGGCTAATTTTTGTATTTTTAGTAGAGACAAGGTTTCACCATGTTGGCCAGGCTGGTCTTAAACTCCTGGCCTCAAGTCATCTGCCTGTCTCAGCCTCCCAAAGTGCTGGGATTACAGGTGTGAGCCACCACTCCTGGCCAAACAGGATGCTTTGCAGGTAGGCAGAAGAGGGAGACATCACTGTTCCATGGAGAGGTGGGAAAATCATCGTTAGTACAGAATAATTCATCCTATTTTGTGCTCATGTTTACTGAGCTAAGATTGACCTGTGTTCGGGCAGCAGGGACACAGAGGTGAGCAAGGCAAAGAGAAGGCCCTTGCCCTTAGAAATGATATGTGTGGCTAAAACGCTGTAGACCTTTTTGTTTTTTCCTTTTTGAGACTTCCTTTTTATACAAAAATTGCTACCTGCAGGTAAAATTAACTTACGTTGTGAAAGCGACAGTAAAGTGTTTTGTTTCTAGGGATAGCTAAAGACCTAAGAACACAGCCCTGTGGTTTGGCTGGCTGGCCACCTTCCTGCAGCTGGGTTTACTATGGTGTCATGTTCTGGGACAGCCCACTTATCTCCATTTATTGGGCTGAGCCTCAAGACCTGCAATACCAGGGAAGGAAGGGTAGTCCGGGCTGTCTTTGGTGGCCATTGTTATTTATGGGGCATCAGCAGAGAAGTCAGTACCATGGAAAATCTAGAGAAAGATAGAGGATACGCGGTGTGGTTGAGCAGAATCTGATCGCTCCCTGGCTGTCTCCGGGCCATGGGACCCAGGGCGACACAGCCACCCTTTTTCTCTCTGCTGTCTGGCTTGGGCTTGGGCTTTGTCTCCTGTGTCCCTCCACACCTTCTTCGCTGTCAGTGGTGACCAATCCCGTGGAATCAGCCACTGTGTGTTCCCCCGAGTCCTTGCCCCTGGGACCTTTGCTCTGTTCGGAGACAAAACCCGGGACTGTTTCTCCTTTTAAATGCAACCTTGTTCCGCAGGAGAGGAGAAAAGCAAGAAAGAGGTGGCTTGTTTATCTGATGGTAGTGGGGTGTGCTCCGATATGCCTTTGAAAAGGGCCCAGCTTTGCTTTGCCCAGCGGCCTTTGCAGGATAATGAGAGAAGGAAAACACAGGGAACTTAGTGGGAATTTGAAACTGGAGTGTGGGAGTGGGAAAGTTCAGCTTTTACCTTGGAGCAATCAAGTCTTTCTCCTGTAGGAAAACAGGATGGTGCTGTATGGCCTCCAAGCTGGGTTACATCCTGGGAAAAAGACACGTGCTTGGCTATTGGCCTGGGCGCAGTTTATGTGTAAGCCTTTCCTTGTGGATTCCATTTTCTTATTTCCCGAATACTTCTCAGCCTCACAAGTCCACTGAGTCTTCTGTCTCCAGAGACTGCCTGGTCTCCATCCCCGAGGGCATCTGCGCAGCATCACTTACCATGGTGTACCATGCACCTCCAGTGTGCCCAGCACTGTGTCAGGAGCTGGGGATACAGGTGCTGGTCCCCACCTCACTCCTCTCAACCTCTGCAATATATGATACATAACCCACACGCACAGACCATATGCAAAAGTGGTGGGACTCCTTTGTACCTGTCACCTGCATCAGTGATTATCAGCATTTTGCCAGACTTGTTTCATCAGTGTCTCCCAACACACTTCCCCCCGACATCACCCATATGTGCTCAAATAGATATAGGTGTGCGTGTGTGTGTGTGTGTGTATTTTTTTTAGAGACAGGATCTTGCTCTGTCACCCAGGCTGGAGTACAGTGGCGAGATCATAGCGCACTGCGGCCTCTGAACTCCCGGGCTTGCTTTGTTGCCCAGGCTGGTCTCAAAACTCCTGGCCTGAAGCGATTCTGCCACCTTAGCCTCCCAAAATGCTGGGATTACAAGCGTGAGCCACAGCACCCGGCCAATGTATGTATTTTTAAACATAACCACATACTGTTATATTTAATGCTTCTGACCATGTCTTAAGAAAAAAACAAAAACTCCTCCCTTTGGCTTCCTTGACATCACGGTCTCTCTGTTTCTCTGACTCTTCTTCCTTATCTCCTATGGCTAAATTCTCTCCCTCTGTCCACTGCTTACACATGGGCATTTCACAATGTCCTTTTGCCCTGAAGGAACTTACCCCCTCCCCTCAGCCTTAAGTACCCTGTCTGTGGGGATGATGCCCATGCCTGTAGTCCTGGCTCACTCACCACGCCCTATCGCAGTTATTTACTGATGCATCTCTCTCCCCTATCAGACGTTGAGGTCTTTGATGGAGCAACCTTGTCATATTTGTCCCTGTATCCCCAGCATGACGCCTGTCCATAGTTGGAGCTCAGGAAGTTTTTTTTTTTTTTTTTAAGACAGAGTCTCACTCAGTTGCCCAGCCTAGAGTGCAGTGGCACAATCTTGGCTCACTGCAACCTCCACCTCCTGGGTTCAAGCAAGCACGTCTGGGTAATTTTTGTATTTTTTTTTTTTTTTTTGAGACGGAGTCTGGCTCTATCACCCAGGCTGGAGTGCAGTGGCGCAATCTCGGCTCACTGCAAGCTCTGCCTCCCGGGTTCACGCCATTCTCCTGCTTCAGCCTCTCGAGTAGCTGGGACTACAGGTGCCCGCTACTACGCCCGGCTAATTTTTTATATTTTTAGTAGAGACGGGGTTTCACCATGTTGGCCAGGCTGGTCTCGAAGTCGTGACTGCAAGTGATCTGGCCGCCTCGGGTTCCCAGGTTGCTGGGATTACAGACAGGCATGAGCCACTGCGCCCGGCCTCAGGAAGTAGTTGAATGAGTGACTGAATGAATGCCCATGTGAGCAAATGACCTCTTTGCTGAACTTTAGACTGACGTTGCCTAATGCCCACTGGTTGTGCAGTATGTACTTCAGTCTCGGCGTGTCTAGACCAAACTCATTCCCGAGTCCCACTTCCTGGGATTGGCATTGCCCATTCTTCAGCCATCCGAGTCAGAAACCTTGGAGTCAGCTTTTGACTTCTCATCCTGTAACAGGCACCAAGTTTGATTTCTTTCCCTTGAATATCTCTTAGAACCCTCACTTTCCTCCTTCTCTTTATTCCTACCATTGTCCTTACTCAGGACCATATAGTGAGGGTTTAAAAGTGCAGAGTCTTGGCCGGGCACGGTGGCTCACACCTGTAATCCCAGCACTTTGGGAGGCCAAGGTATCACCTGAGGTCAGGAGTTCGAGACCAGCCTGGCCAACATGGTGAAACCCCGTCTCTACTAAAAATACAAAACTTAGCTGGATGTGGTGGTACGTGCCTGTAATCCTAGCTACTCAGGAGGCTGAGGCAGGAGAATCACTTGAACCCAGGAGGCAGAGGTTGCAGTGAGCTGAGATTGCGCCACTGTTCTCCAGCCTGGGTGACAGAGTAAGACTCCATATCTAAAAAAAAAAATGGAGATTCTAAACTCGCAGTGCTGCTGCTGGCTGCCTGAGCTGTGTGGCTTTGGGCAGATGACTTAGCCACTCTGCGAAGATGGTATCTGATGCACAGGAAATGCTCCGACGTTGGCTCTCATCATCTGTGCCCATGTCTCCCTCAGCAGCCTCTTGACTGGCCTTCTCCACTCTCCCGGTTTGGATTGAGGCTCCCTAGACCCCACCTTTCTAAGACTGGTATCTAGTCAGGTCACTCTGGGAGATCTCCACCCCCCACTGCCCAGAGAGCAGGTTCTGAGCTCTTCAGTCTCTCCACCTTCTGGCCCCAGCTGACACCATCCCTGCCACTTCTCCTGGGGTCCCCAAACATCTCTGGTACTTTTGTCTTTCTTGCCCTTGGTGTTCCCACTCTGCAGAACGACCTTCTCTCCAGGTCACCACTGATCGCAATCGCACTCTCCTTTCAAGGCCCAGATCAGGTGTCACCTGACTTCTGCTGTCCTCAGATCACACCTCCCTGCAGTGACTGGCTTGCCAGTGTCCGTCTCTGACGGAGCTGTGCACTCTTCCAGGGCAGCACTGTCAGGGTCTCCCCCAGACCCTTGGTTGCGATTCTCTCTCCTTGTCCTGAATCTCAGTTCTCCTGATAGATGGGATGCTACCTGAAGGCAGGTTTCAACTTTCAATCTTTTTTTGGGGGGCGGGGGGGTGAGATGGCGTCTTGCTGTTGCTCAGGCTGGAGTGCAGTAGCGCCATCTTGGCTTACTGCAGCCTCCGCCTCCTGGGTTCAAGGGATTCTCGTGCTTCAGCCTCCTGAGTAGCTGGGACCACAGGGGCCCACCATCACACCTGGCTAATTTTTGTATTTTTAGTAGAGATGGGGTTTTGCCATGTTGACCAGGCTGGTATCAAACTCCTGGCCTCAAGTGATCCGCCCACCTCAGCCTCCCAAAGTATTGGGATTCCAGGCGTGAGCCACCACTCCCGGCCTGGAGGATTTTAGATTTAAAGCAAAGAGGATATTTTCCAACAAAGCAACTGCTTTTCTTTTTTCTTTTTAAATTTTGTTTATTTATTTTTAATAAAGGTGGGATCTTGCATGTTGCCCATGCTGATCTCAAACTTCTGACCTCAAATGATCCTCCTGCCTCAGCCTGCCAAAGTGCTGGGATTAGAGGCGTGAGCTACCATGCCCTGTCTCTTTTTTTGTTTGTTTTTTTTTCCAAATTGAAACAGGGTCTCACTATGTTGCCCAGGCTGGATTGAACTCCTGGCCTCAAGCAGTCCTCTCGCCTTGGCCTCCCAAAGTGTTGAGATAAGAGGTGTGAGCCACTGTACCTGGCCCTGTAGAGGGGAGGCATTGATGAAAGTCAAGAAGTCCTGTTAGCTCTGCCTTCAGAATCTACCCCAGGTCCTTCTAGTTCTCTCCAGCCTCACTGCTGGAACCCTCACCCAAGCCCACCTTGCAGTCCACACACGGCCACTGGGATTGGGGTGGTGTTCTCCTCGCAAAATCTGGCTGTGCTCCTCCCCCATGAGGCCCTCCAAAAGCTTCCTGTTGTTCTTCGGATGAAACCCACACTGCCAGCTGAAGCTCCTCAGGCTCCCACCCTCTACAGACTCCTTCTGCTCCAGCCACACCCACCAGGCCTGAGTTCCCACCTAGCGCCTTCCCTGGGAATGATCTCCCCCTGGTTGGCTCTTTCTACTTATTCAGGCTCAAATGTCACCCCCACTGAGAGGCCTTTCCTGACCTGCTGAGCTTGATTCCCTCTCCTCCCCAGTCACATTACTCCATGTTATGGTACCCATCCCTGTCTCCTTAGCTTGTTTTTGTCTGTATTGGCTCTTCCACTAGACTGTAAGTTGCATGAGGGCAGGGATGTCTGTTTAATACCAGTGCTCAGGATAGTGTATGGCTCGTGATAGATGCCCAATACATTTTAAAATGAGAATGAATGAAGTTTGGGAGAGGCTCAGAGCAGTGAGTCTCCCCCTTGTGGGGGGACGGGGGAGTGCCTGGGAGGGGCTATCTGGTGCCAGCGGTTTGGAGTGGCTGGGATGACTCTGGAATCCTGTGAGGCCCAGTCAGTTTCTTTGGTTCTCATGCAGTGCAGTGCCCTCAGACCTAACCATTTTGTTCCATGCTGGCTTGAAAGGGTCTGCCTCCCTCCCAGGGCATCCCCTGCCTCTCCTCTTTCCCGCCGCCCCCCCACCCCCCGCCCTCTCCCAGAGAAAGCAGGTGGTGAGGGCTCTCTAACCCAGACAGGACTTGCTGTTCAGCCCCAGCTTGAAATTGATTTCCTCCAGCCCTCCTTGAGCCAGGCCCCGCGAACAGAGTAGGGGTCTGAGCCAGGCCTCCTAGGCCACTGGTGGGAGGGAGAATGAGACAGCCGTTTGGCCCACAAGCCACCAACTTTTTCCCCCCCTTCTCTAAAAGACACACAATGGCAGTTGGGCTGCACCTTTGTGAGTCACCGGTGATAGCCCGTCATAAATTGTTATTTCCTATATTTCCAGAGCAGCTTTATCGGGCGTTGCCTGTGCAGTCCGGGAACCGATTTGATACGGGGTCAGTTAACACGCTGTCTTGTTGAAATCTGTCATCATGCCCATATAAGGCAAACTCCTTGGGTTACTTTTTACCTTGGCAGAATCACAGGAATGTCAAGGTAACCAGGCCACCTCAGCATAGCTCTGATTCTCACCCGGTCACCTGACTTGCCCGCCCTCCCCCATGACTCACCCAGTGGCTCAGCACGGGGCCTGCTGCACTGTGGCTGCTGGAATCTGCCAAGGGCCTCCTGGGACTGCCCTTGGTTTTATGTCTTCCTTAGAGTAGATCAAATGAGAGGAACCATGTGAAGTAGCTCACACAGGGCCTAACAGAGCAAACACAAGAAGTGGAAAGCAGCCTTGCTGTGGCTTGAGGTTAGTTTGGGGGTCGCGGGGGTCCCAGCTCTGCTGCTTAACAGCTGTGTGGCTGTGGGTATATCCCCCAGCATTCGGAGCCTTATCTGTAAAATTAGAGCACGCAGAAGAAACCCTGGTACACACTAAGTGCTCAATAAATGTGAGTCATTTGTGTAATTATAGTAGGGTAGGCCTTATGCCCCACCCAATCATAAAAATGCCTCTTGCTGTCGTTGGTTCAGGCTCAGCCCCTTTGTAGTTTTCATGGGGCAGGTTGACATGGTACCCAGAGTCCTCCTCGGTCCTCTTCCTATGGCGTAGTGAGAGCACTCAGGACCACCTAGGCCTTTCCTGGAAAACTGAACCCACACCTTCCCGGTGCTGCCCCATCCTGGTCCCCCACCCCCTGCAGGACAAACCACTCCTCCCTTGTTCTGGGACCAGGAGTCAGATCTGCCCCTGAGAGCAGCAGGGGCCCCTTTGTCCTTTGACGTCATACCCACACCGCTCCTGGAGACAGCCACCCCTTCATGCCAGCCCCAGGAAGGCTTGTAGGTGGGGCGAGCCAGGGTGAGAGTGTAGCCCTGTTCCTCGGCCAGGGCAGATGTTTCACCATTTTTAATGGAGCAATTATGAGTCAGAGGTTTCAGTCTCTACTGGTTCCTCCCGATCCTATAATTACTGTTTGGCTATAGAATCCTATTTTGGTCTCTTCTTTTCTTTTCTTTTCTCTTGTCTTTTCTCTTCTTTCCATCTCTGTGGTCATGGTCAGGTTTTTCTTTTTTTAAATCCTTCTAAGACACTGTTAATGTTGTCTGTTTCATTCATCCAAGGAATCTGAGATGGACTGAATATTGTCAAGGGAAAAAAAAGAGACCCCAAGTCCAGAGTGATTCCTTAACCCACCCAAGTTGCCTTTTTTTTTTTTTTTTGAGACGGAGTCTTGCTCTGTAGCCAGGATGGAAGGCAGTGGCATGATCTCAGCTCACTGCAACCTCTGCCTCCCGGGTTCAAGCGATTCTCCTGCCTCAGACTCCCAAGTAGCTGGGATTACAGGCACATGCCACCACGCCCAGCTAATTTTTGTATTTTTAGTAGAGACGGGGTTTCACCATGTTGACCAGGATGGTCTCGAACTCCTGACCTCGTGATCCACCCGCCTCGGCCTCCCAAAGTGCTAGGATTACAGGTGTGAGCCACTCTGCTCAGCCAACCCACCCAAATTGTGTACCCCACACCATCCTAGTGCTTGGGAGCCAACACCCACTCACAGAAGGCTAAGGGCAAGTTTAGATAACTCTTAACACCACCAGTTAGTTGCCTTCTGGCAAACTTCAAACTCCAAGCCTGAAATTTCTGGTTGGAGTCACCTCCCAGGTGGACTCAGGGATTCATTCACCTCCTCATCCAGTGCTCATGGAGCCTCTGTGAGGTGCAGGCCTGGAGAGGAGCCCTGTGGCCTCGGCAAAGGGCAGGCAGGCTGGTGAGCACCCAACCTCTGGAGCAAGGGGACTCAATTATGCAGATAAAGGCCCCAAATCCTCTCAGTGCTCCAAACTCACCCTGCTTCTGAAAGGGATCTTCTTACCCTGGGTTCAGAGAGTAGGAAGCCCGCGGGGACTGACTATGCATGAAACAAGCCCAAGTCTGTAGGGCTGTACATGGTCAAGATCACAGATTTCCAGACCAAGCCGGCTCCACCCTAGCCGGGATGCCCATCCCGAGACGTCCCTCTCTGCTTTCAAAGGTATAGGAGAATGGCCCTGACTTGGCCGGGTGGACTGTTGAATCAGAGCCTCTCAAAACAGGAAAAAGGAAAAGATCACCAAGTAGGCATTTCAGTTGTCAAAGACAAAACCCTTACCACCATTAAAGATTATTCCAGGGCCTGGCATATTCACCCTTCCACCAGCAGGGCCCAGTTTATGGATCATTTGAATACTAGCAAAAAAACAAGCCACCTACTGGAGAGATGAACAGAGGGAGAAACAGGAGTGTTTGCCCTGCTTCCAGACACCCCTTTCCTGTGGCATTTCCTGCACCTGGCAAGATCTACTGGGGAATTCCCAGGGTCCCACTAGCTCAGGACGAGTGTGTAGCACTTGCCTAAATAACAATCCCATCAGTGCCCTGTTTGACCTTTTCTCCCCAAATGCCAAAGCCCTCCTGTCTGGATGAACAAATCCCTGGGCGGATTTGTCCAGACTAAAACATTAATTCTAAAGACTGGGCCCCTTAGGCACTCGCTAGGATTCCAGGCCATACGGTCTCAAGGCCAGAATTGGCTTACTTGGCTATCTTTTTGAAAGATCAAAGTTTAAACCAGACGATCTTTAGTCCCCCACCCCCCACCCTGAAACCTGAGCTCAGCTGTAAGCATTGAAAGTAAATGGGGTGTTTGTAGCTCACCCTCCCTGTCCTCCAGGTGAAGGGCCCCGTGTCCCTGATCATTTAATAGCAAAATGCTAGATGGGGCCAGAGGAGGCGGAGGGCAAGGCCCCAGCCTCTGCTGCTGCCCTGATTTTAAAACTGCCTTTTGGGAGTGGAAGTTTCCTCTGTTAAAGGTAGTTATTTCAAGGTAGGCCTCACCATCTCCTCCTCCTGGTGAGAAGCTCTGCCTGGAGGGCTGAGCACTGCTTCCTGCTCTGCTCTGTGGGCTCCACCTGCTTTGGGTTTAGACCTATCTCTTCCTGTGCAAGTGGACTCTGCTTAGGGAGTGCAGGCTCTTCCCCTTGGGGAGAACCCAGTTCTTTGACGTATAATCTGAGTGGTTTGGGTTGGTTCATTGGTTTCCCGTGTGTGGGATGGCTCCGGAAGTCTGTTTGAGAACAGAGGCAGGCTCAGATGGGGGCAGCTCCTACCCTGGGCCGCCTATCCCCCTTTCCCCTGGGGTTTCTTTTAGCTCCAAGCGTCCATTCCAGTCTAACAAATCTGGTAGCAGTCTCTTTTTTTTTTTTTTTTTTGAGACGGAGTCTCACTGTGTTGCCCAGGCTGGAGTACAATGGTACAATCTCGGCTCACTGCAGCCTCCACCTCCCGGGCTCAAGCGATTCTCTTGCCTCAGCCTCCTGAGTAGCTGGGATTACAGGCATGTGCCACCACGTCTGGCTAATTTTTCTGTATTATTAGTAGAGATGGAGTTTCACCATGTTGGCCAGGCTGGTCTTGAACTCCTGACCGCAAATGATCCGCCTGCCTCGGCCCCCTCAAAGTGCTGGGATTACAGGCATGAGCCCCTGCACCCAGCCCCTCTGGTTCTACTGAGACCTCAGATCTTTCATTTATGGAACGAGGGGGTTGGATTAGATTGGTGGCTCTCAGCCCTCACTTCATGTTAGACTCATTAGGTAGACTTTGTCAAATGTCATTGCCCAGGGCCCACCTTGAGGGAATCTGTCTCATTTTGCCTGTGGTGAAATTCAGGTATTTTTAAAAAGCTCCCAGGTCCCATACCTCTGTTGTCAATTGATTTTCAACAAGGGTGCAAGACCATTCAATGGGGGAAAGAATAGTGTTTTCAACAAATAGTGCAGGAACAACTATTAATAGATACCCATCTGCAAAGAATGAAGTTGGACCTTTACCTCACACCATATAAAAAAATTAACTCCAAACGGATCAGATACCTAAATGTAAGAGCTAAAACTGTAAAACTCTTAGAAGAAAACACAAGTGTAAATCTCATGACCTTGGGTTAGGCAATGGTTATTAGATATGACAGCAGAAACACAACTGAAGAAAAATAGATAAATCAGACTGTTTCAAAACTGGAAACTTTTTGCTTCAAAGGACACTATTAAAGTAAAAGGACAACCCACAGAATATTTACAAATTGTATATCTGATAAGGGTCTACTGTCCAGAATGTATAAAGGACTCTGAAACTCAACAGTAAAAAGACAAGCCAGTTAAAAACGGGCAAAGGATTCAAATAGACACTTCTCCAAAGAAGATCTACAAATGGTCAATAAGCACGTGAAAAGGTGTTCAATGTCATTACTTATTAGGGCAAATCAAAACCATAACGTGGTTGGGCCTGGTGGCTCATGTCTGTAATTCCAACATTTTTGGAGGTAGAAGTGGGAGGATGGCTTGAGGCCACGAATTGGAGACCAGCCTGGGCATCATAGTGAGACCCTGTCTCTACAGAGAATTAAAATAAAAAATTAGGCCCAGCACTGTGGCTCGTGCCTGTAATCCCAGCACTTTGGGAGGCCGAGGTGAGTGGATCACCTGAGGTCAGGAGTTTGAGATCAGCCTGGCAAACATGGTGAAACCCTGTCTCTACCAAAAACAAAAACAAAAAAACCCACAAAAATTAGCTGGACATGGTGGCGGGTGCCTGTTGTCCCAGCTAGTGGGGAGGCTGAGGTGGGAGAATCGCTTGAACCTTGGTGGGAGAGGTTGCATTGAGCCAAGATCACGCCATTGCACTCCAGCCTGGGCAACAGAGTGAGACCCTGTCTCAGAATAATAATAATAAAAATAAGAAATTGGCCAGGTGTAGTAGCATACTCCTGGGAGGCTGAGGTGGGCGGATTGCTTGAGCCCAGGAGTTCAAGGGTGCAGTGAGCTATGATGACACCACTGTACTCCAGCCTGGGCAACAGAGTGAGACCCCAACCCTAAAACAAAAAAACCAAAAAACCACAATGAAATACCACTGCACACCCACCATGATGGCTATAATCAGAAAGTCAGATAATAAGTATTGGCTAGGATGGGAGAAATCAGAACCCTCACATTGCTGGTCAAAGTGTAACGTGGTGCAGCTTCTTGGGAAAACTGTCTGGTGGTTCCTCAAAATTTAAACATGTTTTGTATTTTTAGTAGAGACGGGGTTTCACCATGTCACCCAGGCTGGTCTTGGCTCTGCCTCCCAAAGTGCTGGGATTACGGGCATGAGCCACCACGCCCAGCCAAGTTCCTCAAATTTTTAAATATAAGCGGTATCATATGATTCAGCAATTTTACTCCTAGGTATATGCCCAAGGCAATTGAAAACATGTCCACATAAAACTTGTACATGAATATTCATGGTGACGCTAATATCCAAAAGATAGAAGCAACCTAAATGCCCATCAGCCAATGAATGGATAAATAAAATGTGGTATATCGATACAATGGAACGTTATTCAGACAGGAATGAAGTACTGATACGTGCTACAACATGGCTGAACCTTGAAAACATGCTAAGGAGAAGCCAAACTCAAAGATCGTATACCATATGGTTCCACTTGTATGAAATGCCCAGAATAGGCAAATTGCAAGAGACGAAAAGTAGGTTAGTGGTTGCCAGGGGCTGGGAGCTGGGTAGGAGGCAGGTGGGGTTGGGGAGTGACTGTACCAGTTTTGCGGTGGTAGACATGTTCCTTGTATTTTTGGTTTTTTGTTTTGTTTTTTGTTTTGAGATAAGGTCTCACTGTTGCCCAGGCTAGAGTGCAGTGGCACTGTCATAGCTCACTGTAGCCTCGAATTCCCAGGCTTAAGTGTTCCTCCCACCTCAGCCTTCTGAGTAGCTGGGACTACAGGCAAGAGTCACCATACCCAGTTAATTTTTAATTTTTTTTTTCTTTTTCTTTGAGGTGGAGTCTCACTCTGTTGCCCAGGCTGGAGTGCAGTGGCGCGATCTCAGCTCATTGCAACCTTTGCCTCACGGATTCAAGCAATTCTCCTGCCTCAGTCTCCTGAGTAGCTGGAACTACAGGCGTGCGCCACCACGCCCGGCTACTTTTTGTATTATTAGTTAGAGATGAGGTTTCACCATGTTGGCCATGAGAGACAGGACTAGCTGGATTTCCTAGGCCGACTAAGAATTCCTAAGCCTAGCTGGGGAAGGTGATTGCACCCACCTTTAAACACGGGGCTTGTAACTCAGCTCACACCTGACCAATCAGGCAGTAAAGAGGGCTCACTAAAATACCAGTTAGGTTAAAGGCAGGAGGTAAAGAAATAGTCAAATCATCTATCATCTGAGAGCACAGGAGGAGGGACAGTGATTGGGATATAAACCCCAGGCATTTGAGCCGGGAGTGGGCAACCCCCTTTGGTTCCCCTCCCGCTGTATGGGAGCTCTGTTCTCCCTCTATTAAATCTTGCAACCGCACACTCTTCTGGTCAACGTTTGTTCCGGCTTGAGCTGAGCTTTCGCTTACCGTCCTTCACTGCTGTTCACTGCCGTCACAGACCCACTGTTGACTTCCACCCCTCCAGATATGGCAGGGTGTCTGCTGCATTTCTGATCCAGCGAGGCGCCCATTGCTGCTCATTCGGGCTAGAGGCTTGCCATTGTTCCTGCCCGGCTAAGTGCTTGAGTTTGTCCTAATCGAGCTAAACACTAGTCGCTGGGTTCCACGGTTCTCTTCCATGACCCACAGCTTCTAATAGAGCTGTAACACTCACTGCATGGCCCAAGGTTCAATTCCATGGAATCCGTGAGGCCAAGAACGTCAGGTCAGAGAACAAAAGGCTTGCTGCCATCTTGGGAGCAGCCACCATCATCTTGGGAGCTCTAAGAACAAAGACCCACCGGTAACAGCCAGGCTGGTCTTGAACTCCTGACCTCGTGATCTGCCCGCCTTGGCCTCCCAAAGTGCTGGGATTACAGGTGTGAGCCACCTTGCCCAGCCTTGTTCTGGAATTAGATAGTGGTGATTGTTGCACAATCTTGTGAATATACTAAAACTCCCTGAATTTTATGTAAAAGGGTGAATTTTTTGGTATGTTATGTGAATTACATTTCCATTTTTAAAAGTTGATTCTCCAAATTATGTACATATTTAAAGAGTACATGAAAGAGAGGGAGAGAAAGAAAAGCTGGATGCAAGATGCTGCAACCTGATTCCACTCACTCCTAGATTTATTGAGTACCTGCTATGTGAAAGGCACCAGTCCAGGCAGTGGGTTCCCACAGCGAACAGAACCCTCCTCTGGGGAGCTTATGCTGCACTTGGGAGGGAGACTGGTTATGAACAAAGAACATAGTTTTCGATGGTGATAGGTGCAGTGAGTAAAACAATGCAGTGTGAGGCCGGGTATGTTGGCTCACGCCTGTAATTCCAGCACTTTGGGAGGCTGAGGTGGGCGGATCACCTGAGGTTCGGAGTTCGAGACCAGCCTGACCAACATGGAGAAACTCCGTCTCTACTAAAAATACAAAATTAGCTGGGCCTGTAATCCCAGCTATTTGGGACGCTGAGGCCGGAGAATAGCTTGAACTTGGGAGGCAGAAGTTGCATTGAGCCAAGATCACGCCATTGCACTCCAGCCTGGGCAACAAAAGCGAAACTCCGTCTGAAAAAAAAAAAAAAAAAAAAAAAACCAAAACAGCAATGCAGAGTGGAGTGATAGCCCAGAGGAGATGGCAGAGTCCAGGAAGGCCTCCTGGGATGCTGACATTTGAGGCATGTCCTGAGTGATGAGACAAAACCAGCTCTATAAAGAGCTAGATGAAAGTCTTAGACCAGTATTTCTCATGAGGAGGAGACAGCACTCCAAAATCCATCCTTTGGTCTGGCGCGATGGCTCACACCTGTAATCCCAGCAGTTTGGGAGGCCGAGGCGGGTGGATTACCTGGGATCAGGAGTTCAAGATCAGCCTGGCCAACATGGCAGAAATCCATCTCTACTGAAAATATAAAAATTAGCCGGGTGTGATGGTGGGTGTCTGTAATGCCAGCTACTCGGGAGGCTGAGGCAGGAGAATCACTTGAACCCGGGAGGTGGAGGCTGCAGTGAGCCAAGATCATGCCACTGCACTCCAACCTGGCGACAGAGCGAGACTCTGTCTCAAAAAACAAACAAACAAAATCCGTCCTTTGCAGCAGCAACACACACGCTTTCTGGCACCTCATAGTGGGTTGTCCAAGACTGGAACACTGGCTGCAGGGAGGGGGCCGGGTGCAAAGAGCTGGTTTCTGGGTGGACACGCAGGACCTTTGGAATGCTCACTACCCCACTCAGCAGTATTTATACCTCTCCTACAACTGCGAAGTCAGAGCTTTTTCATGTAGGCTGAGAAAACTCCGAATAAGGCAACTTCAGGCCAGGACATAAGATGCATTCCATATTTCACTGTAATTGCTTTCAAATTAGGTTATGTCGTCATGTAACAGGCACACACAGTGCACTTGCTTTGCCCCGAGTCGGGGTTGGGTCCTGGACAGGCAGCCCTGTGTGTCGCTGAACTGCCGCAGCGCCAGCCCTGATTGCCTGGGCAGCGGGGCTGTCTGCGTCCCACGTTGCTGCACCCATCTAATTTGTGGCTGTGTTATCGTGACCTGCTCATTTTCTGTTCTTTCAACCTGCTCCCTGGCTTTTATCTCCTTCAGAATCTGGTGGCAGTGGATCTTCAAAAAGTGCTCAGGTGTGCAGTCTCACAGACGCTCCACAGGCCCCCTTGCCAGGGCGAGCACCTCTGCCTGTGCCACTGGTAACCCAGATTCTAGAAGGCTTAGCCGTCTGGCCCTGAAAGCGCCTTTATAGTTGGTGATGAAGCCCATGGGCTGGGGAGCCGTTTCTGCTTTCAGGAACTGAAAAGATGCCCCAGTGGGGCTAGGCCTTGCCTGAGGTCTGGCAATAGCCTGCCAGATGGGTGATAAGAAGGCCTACCCAGGTGATAAGCCTACCCAGGAATAAATAGCTGTACCTCCCCTGTGTCCAAGCCCTGGACATCCTTCCCTAGGACCTGTGGAAGCAGGAACCATGGGCAGCGTCAGAGGCCACAGCAGGCAAGGTGGGAGTTCAGGAGGTGGGACGGCACCCTCCGCCTCAAAGCAACTGATGCCCCAGCAGAGCGACAAACCCTACACGGTATTTCAGAGCCAAGGTTTGAAAACTCCCAGGGTGCTAGGGAGCTCCTTCTGGCCTCTGGGTACCTGGGGGTGGGGCTGGCTGTGGCCAGTTGCAGTCAACCCTGAGCCTGGGCAAAATGTATGCAGGCTGGTCCTCCTAGGTGATATTCTCCTAGGCGGGTGGGCAGTGTACACCATAGAAAAGGGTTGCGGCATGAGGCAGCAAACGGTTTTTTCAAAAATCTTGTCAAGCGCGGGGTCTGTGGAATCCACATGTGAGCATCAGCCTGGTGAGTGGGGAGAGTGAAGCCCGCGATCCAGTCTGGATCCTGTGCTACACAGGGCAGAGCCGGCATACTCACCCCTCCTGAGGGATCGCTCGAGCCTATTTCTAGGCCTAAAGCGACTTTGCAGGAGACTCCCTTTATTCTGGGCTTAGTGGAATTCCAGCTTCCAACAGCCATTTCCCTCCACCCCCTTCAGTTCTGAGAACATGTTTTGTAACAGGAAGGCAGGAAGAAAAGAGAAGGCGAGTTTGTTCAGCTGGGTCAGCCGCATCCCACCAGGGCCCTTTCTTCCCTCCAGCTCACCATCTCTCTGTCCACGGGAACCACTCGGTTGCCCTGTGTCTGCTGAATGTTTGTTTCTTAATCAGTGCCCCAGAGTAGAGAGGGCTTTGCCTCTTCGGGTTGAGGCAGGGAGTCATTGATGAATGGCTCATTAAAGCCCACTGCTGCCACATTCCTGGGTGCTTAGGTCACCTCCTGAACAATATCCATCATTCATTCACCTACCACCCCACATCCTGGCGGCTAGGAGGGGTCCCTGTGACGCAGGAAGGACTTTATGACCAGAAATGCTAGGTCTCCGTCTCCCTCCTGCAGCCCACAGTGACAAAGCAGAAACTGCTCTTGGGGACCCCTGAAGCCTGCCTTAGCTGGGTCACCATGGGCCTTGGCACACGGAGAGGTGACAGTGGATCCCAACTCAACCGACAAGCTCGCTTTTCTCTGTTCTTCCACCCCCCTTCCCCCCACTCACACCCTGTGCTATTTTAGCAACCAGAGAAGCCTCTTTAATAGGCTGCCCGTGTGCAGGGGCAAGCTCTGAAGCCTCCTCTCTGTGGTTTGGTTCACATGTGTTCTCAAAGACAGATGAGTCCACATCCTTCCTTCCTCCCTAGATAGGTCAAGGGCTGGGTGCAGGCTGCCTTCACAAGAGGGCCAGGGACAGACTGGGAGCAGCTGGGCCCACCTTTTGAGAAGCGGGCGAGCTGCTGGGGCGTTGCTCTGCCTGCCTGCCTTGCTCTCTGAGTTCACCTCTAGCTTGGGAACCAAGGGTGGGCTGGGGCCTTCTTTTTTTTTTTTTTTTTTTTTTTTTTGAAACGGAGTCTTACTCTGTCTCCCAGGCTGGAGTGCGGTGGCGCGATCTTGGCTCACTGCAACCTCTACCTCCCGGGTTCAAGAGATTCTCCTGTCTCAGCTCCCCGAGTAGCTGGGATTACAGGAGCCCGCCACCACGCCCAGCTAATTTTTGTATTTTCAGTAGAGACGAGGTTTCACTATGTTGGCCAGGCTGGTCTCGAACCCCTGACCTCAAGTGATCCACCCGCCTTGGCCTCCCAAAGTGCTGGGATTACAGGTGCGAGCCACCGTGCCCGGCCCTGGCTGGGGGCTTCTTGACCTGACTCTGCTGTCTCTCCCTCACTGGCCAGCACCTCCCATTCTACTCAGACATAGTGGAATGAATGCCCACCCCATGTTTGTATGTATCATCTGTGTCTGTGTGACATTAAGCAAGTCACTGAACCTCTCCCTGCCTCAGTTTCCTCATCAAATGGAGATAATATCTCTCGTGATCATGGGGTTGGAGGTTTTAAAGAGTTGCTAATGTGTAAATAGTAAGAACTAGCAATTAGCCATTATAGCATAATTACCTTTAATATGTCATGCCCCCCGCACCCCAATACTGAATGTAATTTTGGGGGGGTGCGGGTTGAGACAGGGTCTGACTCTGTCACCCAGGCTGGAGTGCACTGACACAATCTCAGCTCACTGCAACCTCTGCCTCCCAGGCACAAGCTGTCTTCTCAACTCAGCCTCTTGAGTAGCTGGGACTACAGGCGCTCAGTACCATGCCTGGCTAATTTTTGTAGTTTTTGTAGAGATGGGGTTTTGCCATGTTGCCTAGGCTGGTCTCGAACTCCCGGGCTAAAGCAATCCTCTCGCCTCGGCCTCCTAAAGTGCTGGGATTACAGGTGTGTGCCACCATGTCTGGCTGGCCAGAATGTAAATGATAACTGTTTTGCTTCCTCTTGTGTCCAGTACATAATAGGGCTCCAAGTCAGTATTTGTGAGGCAGGTGCATGCCTCTTAGGTGCAGTCCTGAGGGCATGGCCACTGCCATGTTCTGGATGGTCAGAGTCGCTGCTGCCCCTGGAAGATGACCACGATCATGAAGCCCAGGAGAGCTCGATGCTTTTTGCCTTTCCCTCCTCCCACAGAGGGCTGGCAGCCCTGGTTCCTCCCGAATGAAATAGAAACCTTGAGTTTGCATTTCTTCTTCGGCGTGCCAGCAGGGCACCTCTGCCTTCCTCTTCCTGCCAGGGGCAGGGAGTTTCTCTCAGGGGCTCTTCACCCTGCTTTATTCCTGGCCATCACACATTGACCCTTGTCCCTTTCGGCTCTTTCCCCACATGGCAGGGACAGCATGACCGTTTAATGGCTTTGTGAGGCCAGCATGCCAGCCTCACTCCTTTACTCCCTCCCTTCTCAGAGCGGGCTCTGTCCCTTCTGCAGGAGGGCCTTGGCACGTGCTCTTCCCAGTATCTGGAAGGTCTCCCTCATTTTTGTCTTATTAACTCCTCATCCTTCAGCTCCGAGTTTGAGAATGACCTCTTCAGGGACACCTTTCTGTGTCTGCCTCGCCACTCACTTGGTGCCCCCCTCCCCCGGCCACCATGCTGACCGCACTCTTCTGCTCCCATCACGGGAGGGGACACAAACTCGGCCCCAGGAGCCCAGCACCTGGCTTTAAACCCAGCTCTGTAACTTTCTAGGTGTGTGACTGATGGGAGCAAGCCACTTCACCTCTCAGGCCCTCCGTTTCCTCATCTGTAAAATGGAGGCAGTACTAGCACCTCCCTCCAGAGATGATTACGAGGGTGAGAGAATTAGTAAGTGACCAAGTGCCTCGAGCAGTGCCCGCCCCTAGTAGACTCTATGGAAGTGTCTGCTGCAGTTATTGCTGTTATTATTACCACTTCTCCTAAGGGCATTATTTCTGGAGTGGACTGATTGCTTGATTAATGAGATCAGACCTGGAGCCTCATGAGAGTGTCTGCTTTTGCTCACTGTTATGGATTCGGCACAGGGCCTGGCCCTCTGCTGACCCCCAGCACATGCTTGTCCAGGGAATGAATATGTACGGACCCATGGTGGCCTGGGGCATCATGAGGTCGGCTGCCCACATTCTGAGAATTCTGCATGGTGGAGGGCGGCGTGGTGGGCGCATAGGGCCTCCATCTATAGAAACCACCTCTCCACACCATCCACCCCACGCAGCGTAGTCTAAACCGGGTAGGGAGAGGAAGGATGGAAGCATAGTGTTATTTTTGTAACCAAGTAGAAAAAGCAATGAATTTTTAATGTCCCATTTGAACTCCAGCTCCTACCCACCAGTCTCTCCGCATGGAGAAGTGGCCGTCATGGTTGACCTGTTACCAAGGGTGGCCTTGTGAGTACAGGCTCTCCTCACCAGAGCTGAGGGCTTTGTGAACCTCTGATGTCAATAGATGCCCCTCATCTTCCAGGAGGACAAAACAGGGCAAAGCAAGACATGGGGTGAGGACAGGAGCACATCAGTGGGGTTCCCCAAGCCTGTGTCAGGTCTGGATCTGGGTGGGAGTTCCCTTCTGCGTCATCCAGGCCAGGCGAGTGGGCGTCCTCCCCGAGCACCTGTGCTTGGGGCTTTGCCTGCGTCAGTCAGGAAGACAGAGCACACGGAAGAGTTACCATTGATTTCAGAGCAGACCTTCCTTTGACACGCATTTAACACAGCACAGAGTGATTGACATGCATCCTTGTGTTTAATCCCTATCTTAACCTCTCAGTTACGGTCCTGTTTATCAGTGAGGAAACTGAGGCTTATTGCTTGCCTGAGGCCTCAGTGGCAGAGGCAAGATGTGAATCCGCACCTGTGTGATGCCCAAGCCAGAGCTCTTGTTTACTACCCAGAGAAGATGAGCACAGGTGGGATGTATGTATGGAGGGCAGGTAGTGCAGCAGCCCCTCTGAGGACAGGTGGCCAGAACCCAAGCGGCGAGGTTTGTTCACAGCCTCCACAAGGTGGGGTGGGGCCATCCACAGAGGGTCTCCTGCCGTCCCATTTTCCCTGCATACCAGTGGGTGGTCTGAGGGCCTTTGCAGAGAAGAGACTGGATGTCAGCGCATGCTGGTGTGTGTGTGTACATGCACATACATGCGTGTGATTCATCTGGCTCTTTCTTTATGCCAAGGAGCCTGTCAGATGCTTTAAATGTATTTTCCCCAGTTTAGTTCTTAGAACACACTGCAGGAGGTAGATTCTGATAAATCAATCTTACAGGGAAGGAAACAGACTTAAGTAGGTAAAGTCACTTGATTGAAAACATGGAATGAGTAAGCCAAGGGGCTGGCATTCAAACCCAAACCCAGGTCTGTGCCCCTGCAGAGCCTGCAGGAGCAGCCCACACAGGCTGAGGCTGTGAGGGGTGCTGTTTGCACGCGTGTCCGGCCTTCCCTGCAGCCCAGGTGCCTAGGTCTGGGCCTGGCAACACCAGAGCACGGGGCCTTGCCCTCGGGGAACAGCGCTCTTGTGTCCTCAGGCTGTGGGATGTGTCTCGGCTACTTTGCTGCCCAGCAGTGCCTGCTGTCAGGCACATGGGAGAGTAGAGGCCTAGCATCCGTGGCCACTTCCTTCCCAGCCCATTTGCTGCTGCCCTCTGCTCCGCAGGACTGCTGGGCTCCACAACGCTTGCTGCCTGCCATCAAGGCTGACAGTGCTCTGGGGCTGTAAAGGTGCAGGCGCCGTACTTCCCACCTCCTGGAGCTCGCACATGGTAGGAGAGAAAGCTCATGTGCATGAAACATCCAATGAGACTAAAAGTAACTGAGGGATGCTACGGGAGAGGTGCTGAGGGTGGGCCAGGGACAGAGCAGGCACACTGTGGAAGGGGTGGGCAAGACTCCTGAGACCAGGGCAGGGAGGGAGGAGACGCTGGGAGGCACAGGGCCATCCAGAGAGCTGCCACTTCCTGAGCATTGCCATGCACGCTGCAGGCATGGCCATCTTGAGTCCTCACACTGCCCGTGGCCTAGGTGGGGTCTTCATCCCCATGTTGCAGAGGAGGAAATGGAAGTTAGGAAGGTTGGGTGACGTGCCCGCATGAGTGGTGTAAGCAGGGTTCCCACACTGGGCTCTCTGAATTCAGCATTGTATGGGGGAGGCTGGGAAGGTGAGTTAGTACTCTCCATAATGAGAACCTGCTTTGGGTCCCCTCCCCTCAAGGAACTCATAGCCATGGGAGGGTGGGAGACAAGAACTGTTAGAGACCAGAGAGCAAGGGCGTGATGCGGTCTGCAGGCCGTCCGAGGCAGAACCGGGTCAGGGAGGCCATGGTGCGGGTACCCTCCAGGCATGGCATTTGGCCTGACTTTTGAGGGGTGCCCAGGGCTGGCTACATGGCGGGGCAGAGGTATCTTTAGTGGGGGAACAGCGTCGTGCCACCAGGAGGGGTCTCTGTCTCCCAGGTAGAGGAATTCTCCATGGCGAGAGGTGGTGGTGGCGGGGGTGGTCTAGCTCTCCACGCTTGCCCCCTTTCGGATTTGGAAGGAAGTCCCATGCTGGGTCCACGGTGTGGTATGGCGTATTAGGCAGCTGCTTTGTCTGGGAGGGGGCTTTGTGTCGAGTCTCCCTGAATGAGCAGGGCTGGCGACAGTTGTCAAAACACATGGTGCCTGGCCAGAGCCTCCGTAGAAGCCCCTTGTCCTCCGCGTGGTCTCCGCCTGCACCCGGGCCGTGGAATGTGCTCTTGTGTGTCCCTGGCTGTCTGCCCGCTTCTACACTGGCCCCTGCAGATGGAGGGGGTGGGGTACAGGGGTTCCTATAAGAAGCAGTCACTTGGGGTTTTTCCCAGGCCCTGTTACAGGAGGGTGCGTGGGCTGGTTTCCCTGAAGGCGCCTGGGCGTGTTGGCATTAACTGATCTGAGATCTTCTGTGGCCCTGATGTCTATGAGCATGCCCCAGCTTGCGGGGGGCTGAGTAGCTGGGCACCACCAGGAGGCTGTGTGCCCTGTGCTTGGGTGTACCCATGCCCTGTCAGCATCGTTGGTCTGTTAGGGTCAGGGACTTAGGCTTCTTGTTTAGTACCCTCCTTCCCTTCCAATTGATCCTCAGAAACATTTTCCTTAGATGCGACTGCCTAACCTTGGTGAGGGGGCCTGCCTCCCACTTGACTTCCAGCCTCCTCTAAGCTGCACTGAGTCTTAAAAATAGGAAGGATAGGGCCGGGTGTGGTGGCTCACACCTGTAATCCCAGCACTTTGGGAGGCTGAGGCGGGCAGATCACTTGAAGCCAGGAGTTCAAGACCAGCCTGGCTAACATGGTAAAACACCATCTCTACTAAAAAGACAAAAATTAGCTGGGCATGTTGGCATACACCTGTAGTCCCAGCTACTCAGGAGGCTGAGGCATGAGAATCGCTTGAACCCAGGAGGTGGAGGTTGCAGTGAGCTGAGATTGCGCCACAGCACTCCAGCCTGGGTGTCAGAGCGAGACTCCTTCTCAAAAAAAAAAAGAAAAAGAAAAAAAGAAAAAAGAATGGGAAGGATGGGGCATGGCATGTTCTCCAGGAGAGAGAGGGGCGGGGGCATCTTGCTCACAGGAAGCCAGGCAACACAGGCGTGTGCGCAGGGCTCAGAGGGTCTGTGTTCCTGGCCTTTCCTGGGAGGGCTTGCTGTTGGGCTGCCCAAAGCTCAAAGAGAGACTCGAGGAAATCCTGCATTTATGGGAGCTTTTCTTTTCCTGCCACTTTCCTGTTCTGGCTTGTATCTGTGCACATGATTAGAACGTGGCAGCCTGAGCTCCTGCCTCAGAAGGGCAGCCGCGGGTCACGGAAGCCAGGGTCCAGCTAGGGCCTTTGGGTCTGGCTGGCAGATGAAGGGCTGACCTTCATCAAGAAAATAAGCCCCATGAGGGCAGGAGCCCGACCTGTTGATTCCACACCACAGAGCCTGGTGCTCAGTCGTGTTTGTGTGACCAAGTAAGCCGGCGGTGGGCTGAGGCACTTTTATCTGATGTGTGTACTGGTCTCCCTTGAGGCAGCTTGGGGGTGTGGAAAAAGCACATGTTGCCAAAATTGACAGACTTGGGTTCAAATCCAAGCTCTGCCACTTACCACCTGGATGGTCTCGTGGTGGGTCATTAACCACCCCTAGCCTCAGTTTCCTCACATCTGCCTCCCGGGGTCACTGTGAGGATCAGAAACAATGTGTGTATCAGCCATGTACGGTGTGTGTCAGCGAGTGCTCTGTGGCAGCTGCAGTTCTCCTGAGGTCAGGGCTGCGGCCTGGCAGGTGTGTGGAGAGAGCCCCGACGGCCAGGCTGACTCTGCGCACTGTCCTTTATTCTGCTTCCCCAGACCTTCACAGCGTGGTGCAACTCCCACCTGCGGAAGGCAGGCACGCAGATCGAGAACATCGATGAGGACTTCCGAGACGGGCTCAAGCTCATGCTGCTCCTGGAGGTCATATCAGGTGAGGCTCCCAGCCATGCAGTGCAGCCCAGCCCTGGCACAGGTGCTCTGCCACAGCAGTCCCCAGAGACCCTGCCCACCCAGCTGTCCCATTGCTCCTGGGGAGGAGAGGGCACCCCTTAATAGCTGCATGGCGGTCTGGTGGGTGGGGCCAGAGTGGCCTGATGGGCCAACAGAGGAACCTGGTTTTGAAGAACAGAGGAGACTCTAAAGCCTCTCTCCCTTTCTTTCTCTCTGTCTCACCCCCTCTTCTTTTCTCTTTGTGCATTTCTCAGGGGAGCGGTTACCTAAGCCAGAGCGGGGGAAGATGAGAGTGCACAAAATCAACAATGTGAACAAAGCGCTGGACTTTATTGCCAGCAAAGGCGTCAAGCTGGTCTCCATCGGGGCAGAAGGTGAGCTGGAGATGGGGCAGTGAGGGTCCTGCTCAGTTTCTAACCTTTAGGCTCTGAAGCACAACATCTGCATTCTGAAGAGAAGTTTTGTTGGTGGCAGGGTGCTTGGGGCACTCAGAGCCCCAGTACATAGTCAGCAGTGATCACAACAACTGTTCTTTTTTTTTTTTCTTTTTTTTTTTTTTTTTTTTTTTTTTTTTTTTTTTTTTTTTTTTTTGAGACAGAGTCTCGCTCTGTCACCCAGGCTGGAGTGCAGTGGCGCAATCTCGGCTCACTGCAAGCTCCGCCTCCCGGGTTCACGCCATTCTCCTGCCTCAGCCTCTCCGAGTAGCTGGGACTACAGGCGCCCGCCACCACGCCCGGCTAATTTTTTTGTATTTTTAGTAGAGACGGGGTTTCGCCGTGGTCTCGATCTCCTGACCTCGTGATCCGCCTGCCTCGGCCTCCCAAAGTGCTGGGATTACAAGCGTGAGCCACCGCGCCCGGCCACAACAACTGTTCTTGATACGATGCTGGGCCCACAAGCTCCCCCAACCCCTTGGAAAAATCCGGTGGGCGCAGTCCAAATCTAGGAAGTGCAACCCACCCAACCACGGGGGCGGCGGCTTCTGCAGGGGGAGGGATGGTTTGACTCAGGTAGCCCTCACTGGTTCTCCTTGTGCCAGGCACAGCAGACAGTGACAAACACGTGCCATGGTCTCTCTCTGTACCAGGAACACCTTTCTCATTATGCCCTGCCCGGTATCAAAGAAGGGGACTGGAGGCCCCGTGTCAGGCATTGGGACAGGGAGTGCATGGCCAAAGGTCAGTGCCCAGACTTTGCCCTGTGTGCATGGGCTTGAAGAATTTCGCCTCTGACCACCCCAGGATCCTCCTGGGCCCCATGTAGATAACCAGGACCACAGTCCACTACCTGCAGGCCCTCACTAGAGCAGCAGGCCCTCAGCAGGGGCCCCTGGGTTGAGCTCCCAGGCGCTTTTAGAGGCAGGCGAGGCCTGATGGAGCCCAGAAGCTCCCCAGCAGTGTGGGCTCGCAGTCTGCTCATTAGTCAGAGTAAGGTTTCTTCACCCTGACATCCATGTTGTCCCAGCTTCTAGAAAAACAAAGTAAACTAATTGCCGTTAATGACAGGGCTCTGAGAGTTTGGCCAAGACTCCGGGCCAGAATGTGTGTACTGAGTTTCAAGGCTCTGCCCCGGCCCAGGACCTCTGCGATGAGGGGTGCCAAGCCTTGCATGCCACAGTCGAGGTGGTTGGTGTTTGTTTAAAAAAATCACAACCCAAAAATTCAGTCAGGCCCTGAGATTTTCTGTCCTTGCATGGATCTTTCCTCCAGGCTCTGTTCCAGCCTTCTGCTTCTCACAGCTGCATTTATTTTGCTCAAATGCTAGTCTGTAAATACAGAAGGGGTTAGAGGAGAGACCCATGGCAGTCATCAGTTTTCATTGGAGAAAAACTTGGTCTAAAAATGTTCTCTGTTCATGCCCAAATTGGTTTACTCCCAATCCCTGCGACCGTGGGGCCCCAGAACAAAGCCTAATGGAGGCGATCCTGGGACTCAAGGCACCTGAGAACCCCGCCCCACCCTGTCCCCCTGTCCTTCCACATGATCGGGCATTCGCGGGAGTACTGGCTTCCCGTGGGGGTGATGAGAGGGGCTGGAGGCACAGCTGTAGGTCAGAGAAGCAGCTGGTGGATGTGTCATGAGAAACGCCATCCTCTTCTCCTCACTGGAACTCCATAAGCCCTCGGTGACCAGCTGCACCTGTACCCGCTGAGCCGGGGAGCTGCGGCCTTGCCCATCTCTGCAGGCCTGGCCCTCGGGGTGCATAGAATAGATTTCCTGAGGCTCGAGCTGCCTCACTGCACTAAGGGGCAGGTGGTGCTGCTCAGTTTCTGGGTCTGGGGCTCTGAACCCTAGGACAGGGTGGACACTGGGTCCCTCTCCTGTCTCTCGGCAGCAGAATGAGCATATTTCCTCCTCCCAAAACCCGAAAGCTGTGGCTCATGGACACCCCCTTCCTCTGGGTGTGTTCCCGGGGGAAGGTGGGCCCCATCTTCTCTGTGACCTCTCCACCTGCTTCCAAGCAAGCCTGCCCTGGAGTGTTCTGCTCAGAGGTCAGTGAGCAGGGTCTCCTGTGGTGTCCAGGGCCTCCAGCTCTGCAGTTAGCTTTGGAACTCACCCCTGTGCCCAGCCCTTCCCCGAGAGTGGTTGCAGCAGTGGAGCCCCTCTGTCTTCTTTGGAAGCCACTTCACCATGCCCCTTGCATATGGCATGTTGACAAGTCGGGAGGACTGCCCTAGGCATGGCTGGTTGGTGGACTCTGGGATGAGGCACTGCCTTCTCTCACCCATCCACAGACACACAGCTGCCCTGGGCCTTGCAGAGATGGTTTTTCTCTGAAGAGGGTGTGGTCCAAGCCCTTCTTTTGAGAAGTTTCAGCGATTTTTTTTTTTTTTTTTTTTTTTGAGATGGAGTCTCACTCTTGTCACCTAGGCTGGAGTGCAATGGTGCAGTCTCGGCTCACTGCAACCTCCGCCTCCCAGGCTCAAGCAATTCTCCTGCCTCAGCCTCCCGAGTAGCTGGGATTATAGGCACCCACCACCACACCAGGCTAATTTTTATATTTTTAGTAGAGACGGTGTTTCACCATCTTGGCCAGGCTGGTCTCGAACTCCTGACCTCAGGCGATCCACACCTGCGTTGGATCCCCAATTGCTGGGATTACAGGTGTGAGCCACCACACCCGGCCGCAAATGTTTGTTTTTAGGTTAGTTCAGAAAGCGTGCAGCCTGGCCACCTGGCCTCGGGCCCGTGCTCTCCCCTTCCTGACAACACAGCAGCCATGCTTGTTCCTCACCGGCCTTCCAGGCACTGGATCCAGTGGTGGTCAGAGCAGCCCCGCCCTCATGAGGGCAGGCAGACGGTGAACAAGTAAACAGCCCGACCAACACGTGATTTCACGTAGTGATGCCTTGGGGGCAGCACAGGGGCCAGGGAGAGGAACTGGGTTGGGGAGCTCCTTGGGACGGGCAGTCAGGGAAGCCACCGTGAGAGGTGACACAAGCAGTAGCTTGCACGATGAGAAGGACCAGCCAGTTGAGGGTTGCAGGCTAGGTGCGTGCTTTGTGAGTGGACAGAGCGCATCAAAGCAAGAAAGAGCCTGGCTTGCCCAGAGGATGCAGCTAGAGAATTCCGGGAGGATGGCAGGGCCTGGGCCTTCAGGGCAACAAGCCCTTTCCCTGTGGGCCAGGCATGGTGGCTCACACCTGCAATCCCAGCACTTTGGGAGGCCAAGGCGGGAAGATCACTTGAGCAGGAGTTTGAGACCAGCTTGGGTAACATAATAAGACCCAGCCTCTACAAAAAGTTTAAAAACTAGCCAGGTGTTGTGGCATGTGTCTGTGGTCCCAGCTACTCGGGAGACTGAGGCAAAAGGATTGCTTGAGCCCAGGCAGTCAAGGCTGCAGTGAGCTATGACTACTCCATTGCACTCCACCCAGCCAGACCCTGTCTCAAAAGAAGGAAACCAACCATGCTCGCTGCTGTGTCCATGTGGATTATGGGGGGGAAGGGTACATAGGAGGCAGCCGCATTGAGCTCTGGAGATGACAGTGGCTTGGTGGAGAGTGTCGGCAGTAGGATTGGAAGGAAGTGGACAGATTCACAATAAACAATAATGTAGTGCACATTTGCTGACTGTGAGATGAAAAAGACCACCTTTGCCCTGAGAGCGGGGGCCCGGGGTGCCCCCCCTGTAGTCAGGAGGTATGCAGATGAAGGCAGAAATGTACAGAGCACTGAGAGTTGAGAGAGGTGTGAACAGAGGCCACACGCCTGGGACTGGCCTCTTGGAGGAGCGGTTTTTTTAGTTGGGTCAGGAGAAGTTGCTGGCTGCAGGGCCAGAGACCCTTGTGGCCAGAAGCCTGCAGGCACTCAGCAGCAGGAGGCTCTGGGACAGCGCTGCCTAAAGACTGTTCCCTGTGTTTTCTCCTGAGGGAGGAGGAGGACGACGGGCCTGGGAGATGCAACCGGCATGGGGGTGGTTTGGAGCCTTTCTCTAGATGGGGCTGGAAGGCTACCTTCAGGTTGGGTGGAGGAGCCTCACTCTGGTTTTAACGACCTTCTGCCCTCTGCCCCCTTCCCTGTGTGCAGAGATTGTGGACGGCAACGCAAAGATGACCCTGGGAATGATCTGGACCATCATCCTTAGGTTCGCCATCCAGGACATCTCCGTGGAAGGTGAGAGCCACCTGTACTGCCCCCGCTTCCCACCTGAGTCAGGGCCGGTTAGAGGAGAGCTGAAGTGTGGTCTTCGTGCCTCAAGCCTCTTCCTGTTTCCTTGGGGTCACTCACAGGGCCTGGTCCTCACAGGAGTAGTCAGTGGGTGGCAGGTGAAGGGAGGCTCCTCCCAGCTGCCCACCTTTTGGCACCAGTGCCTTCCGAGTGCCTTTGCTCTCGCAGCCTCATCTCAGTGGACCCTCATGCCACCCTCATGAGATGGGCTAGGATGGCTGGGCCCGTTTTGCAGTCCAGGAACCCAAGTCCCAGAACAGACTAGTGAGAGAGTTGGGCCTGGGCCTGGTTCTCTGTCTGCTCAACATCCCCATCCTTGAAACTTGGCCCCCATGGACCCGTTATGAGCTCAGGCCGTCCAGGAATGGACGATTTCGCTTCCCTGCAAGCACCTGTGTGCACACAGGATGGGCAGAGCCACCTGGGCCAGCGTGCAGGGGCTCCCAGGTGCTGGGTCGCAGTGATGACCGGGAGAGATGTGCTTCCTGCCCTCGAAGGGCTCCCGGTCTGTGAGGACAGCCGAGCTATCCACGGGGAACAGAAGGGTCCCCTAGGCCTCTCCACAGCTGGTATTTCACCTTGTTCAAAAGAGGCCAAGGCCGGTATCAAGGGCTTGTCTGCAGTGTGTTCTGGTGGTGAAAGGCACAGGCTTGGTGGCCAGGCACATGGCACAGATTCAGGCCCTGACACCACCACCTCCTGGGGCAGCCCTGGTCAAGCGACTCTCCTCGGGGCCGTGAGGATTAAGCAGGGCCGTGTGTCCTGGCAGTTGGGCCTGGCACATCCGTCTGCATCCGGAATGGGAGTGGCTCTCCCGCTGCTATCACTGCTGCTGTTGTTAGGACTGATGCCTTCTCCCCTTGGGTTTTGTTTGACCCCCCAGGCCTGAGCCGAAAGTCCCATCCAACTTGGGCTGAGTTCTGAGGTTTTATTTTTGAGCCAGTGCTCACCGTCTTTGTGTGTTTTGCAGAGACCTCGGCCAAGGAAGGGCTCCTTCTCTGGTGCCAGAGAAAGACGGCCCCGTATAAGAACGTCAATGTGCAGAACTTCCACATCAGGTAAGCGTCAGTCCTGGTCATCCTCTCCCTTTCTCTGGGAACCTGAGATCCTTCCTCCCACCTGCCCTGTTTCCTGTGTTTTTGTCGTGGTCTGTGAGATGCCAGCCCTCAGTCAGCCCCTCCCTGGCCATAGGCCCTACAAGCCCATGGGAAGGTCACCTGGTCCTCTCTGAGGAAGAGGAGGCAGTTTCCCAGCCATCCTGGCTGAAGGCAGTAAGGTCAGCCCTCTCGCCAGCCTAATAGAATCTTCTTCGTCCCCAGGCAAGGTGACTCTCAGAAGCAACAATAAAGCTCTTCATTTTTTGAGACAGGGTCTTGTGCTGTCACCCAGGCTGGAGGGCAGTGATGCGATCACTCATCCCTGCTGCCTTGGCCTAGGCTCAAGTGATTCTCCTGTCTAAACCTCCCAAGTAGTAGCCACACCTGGCTAATTTTTAATTTTTATTTTTAGTAGTAACAGGGTCTCCCTATGTTGCCCAAGCTGGACTTCAACTCCTGAGCTCAAGCAGTCCTCCTACCCCGGCCTCCCAAAGTACTGGGACTACAGATGTGAGCCACTGCCTGCCTCTGGCCTCTTCCTTTATTTTGACAGCTCAAGAGTGAATTGTTTTTAGAGTTGCTTTTAGAGTTGCTAGTAAATTTAGTGTTGGGGAAAAATGTACTCTCTGGCTGCTAAGATGAACAAGCCTCCGCTCCGCCATGAACCTGCTTCCCTCAGGGTGAGTGGAAGATGAGACATGTCCACCATCGCCATAGCTGAGGCGAGCATGGGCAGTGCTGCATGAGGTCCAGGGGGCGGCAAGAGGCGGGCCTGCCTGGTGGTTGGGAGCACTGGCTCTGGGGGCGGTCCTGAGGTCAGATCCGGTTTGCCCTGTGGCTCCACCCTCTGAGTCTCCTGGACTGCCCGCACAGGAATGAAGAGCAGGGCCTCATGGGATTTGCAGCGGCCTCAGGCTCTCCGGGATCCTTGCTGGGTGCTTTTCCCATCGTGCTCACCCTGATAGCATGTGGTCCCTCCCTTGGTCACTCTTCTTTGTGTGTCTCCTTTTTTTTCCTGCCACTAACTGACTGAATCTTTCTATAGTTTCCATTCATTTTCTTCAAGTAGTAAGTATCTAGCATGCCCGCTGCATGCCGCTAGTGGAGATACAGTGGCACCCAAACAAAGTCCCCATTTGTGGGAAGTTTACGCCACAGCGTGGGGACCAGCTGTGAGCACAGCGCCCAATAATCCTGCAGCATAACTTCAGTGAGAAGTGCTGCACAAAAACAGGGAAGTCAGATGAAGAAAGTTCCCTGGGTGGCCTTTCTGAGGAGGTGACATCGAGCTTGACCTCAGAGGGAACCAACCCTTAAAGGGTCTCAGGGAGGAGAATGTGACCCATCTAGCTTGTAACTGACCAACTTGTGGCCTTGGGGAATGTCCCTTTCTTCCAGAGACCCGCATGCCAAGTGAAATCCTGGCATTTAGCCAGCCCACGGACTGGCCTTCCTGTAAGTCAGGTCCGCCAGGGTGTGGAGGCCACACAGCACAAGCACCAGCCTCCTGCATTGGCCACCTCCCACGAAGTGGCCTGTCCGGTTCAGGGCGGCCTCCCATGGAAGGTGCTAGAAGTTATAAAGCAGTTGTCAGGAGTCAGGCACTGATCCAAGCATTTACTCATTTAATCCGCACAACAGCCCTATGTAGCAGGTATGTCACTATCCCCATCGTACAGATGTGGAAACCGAGATAGCCTGGCTTACCTGAGGTCACGCTGTCAGTAGGCAGAAGAGTCAGGATTTGATCGCAGACTGCCTGGCCCTAGAGGTCATGCTCGCAGCCTCTCTGCCACACTGTCTCCCTGCAGTGCCTGGCACAGGCCAGACCTCAGTGAATGGGAATTAGTCACTGCTGTGGGCGCGCAGGACCATACAGCATTCTCGTGACAGTAAGCGGGCCCTCCTATAATAACCTTTGCCTTTCCTTCCCCAGCTGGAAGGATGGTCTTGCCTTCAATGCCCTGATCCACCGGCACAGACCAGAGCTGATTGAGTATGACAAGCTGAGGAAGGTGAGTGTCTCCAGCTCCCTTGATGGCCCACAGACGTGCCCTGTCTGACCCCCTAACTCCGGGTCACCATCCCCATACCCTTCCATCGCCAGCCTCCAGATCTGGGTTCTGCATGCAGATAGGTGGCCTGGGAGAACCTTGTGCAGGCTCTCCGCAACCCCTGGCTCGGTGGCTGACTCTCACCTCCCTTATTCCCCTCGGGGACTGTCCAGTCTCCCTCCATGGCACTGCAACCCACCCGGGGTTATTTAAGGGCCTGGCCAGCCATGCTTTATAACTCCCCTTCCTCAACCTTCTGGATTCTAGAACCTCCTCTGCCTAAAGGGGCAGAGGGCAAGGAATTCCAAACCATCACCACCAGCCCATGTTGCCCATGCAGGGTCCTGCTGTCATTTGCTTGTACAAAGCCTGTATGGATCCAGGCCCTGCCCACCAGAAGCTGCCAGCCTCATGGGGGAAGGCAGGACAAAAATTTGTCCAAAGCAAAGCACCACACCAGGCCGTGTACATGTGCTCAGGCTGAATGGGGTGGCAGGGCAAATGGGGTCAGAGCAGTGCTGCGGAGGAGGCTAGTGTACCCCAAGCCAGCAGGAGCCAGGAAGGGTCCGGGAAGAAGAGGCAGCTTAGAGCCAGAGGAGGGCTTCCTGCGGGAGGCACGAAATTGCACCCAGCCAGTTCCAGCCACAGCGAGCAAGAGAGCTGGGCCCCGGCCAGGGAGAGTTGGGGTGCAGTGGGCTTTAGTCCTGTAAGCAGTGGGGAGCCCGTGAGGGGGCTGGGGGACACTTCAGGGTGGTTGGGACCTGGGACCTCTCGGTTTGCTCACCTTACCCAGTCTCCAGTGCTCTCTCAGGCCTGGCCCACATCTCCCAGTCAATGTGAAAACTAGGGTTTAGGGCAGGGGGCTTAATCTAGGGTCTGTAGGTGGCTGGAAATTGTATGAAAAGAGTACACCTGCATTTTTCTGGAGAAAAAGCCCATGGTTTGCCCCACAAAGATTTCATGAGGCACTCCTGTGAGTGGGAATTGAATTTATCCAGGCGGTGCCCTCCCGCTCACACATCACACGTGGCTGAGAACTGCCTGAAGAAATCCCCAACCCTAGCCCTCCTGGGTCTCTCCCTCTGGGCCAGCCCTGCCTCCCTCCTGCTCCTGCACCCTGCCCTGATGGAGTTCTTGTTGTCCCCACTTGCCTCCTTCTAGGACGACCCTGTCACCAACCTGAACAATGCCTTCGAAGTGGCTGAGAAATACCTTGACATCCCCAAGATGTTGGATGCAGAGGGTAAGTCATCTCTTCTGTTCAGCCAGCACTGTACTTCCTGATGGCCTTTTCTGTCCAGGGCTGGCCTCGGGCAAGGGCCTGTGGGCACATCAGAGCTTTGGGTCACCTCGGGGAGCTGGCAGAGCCAGTGAGAAGGGCTGAGTGATTCGGGTGAACTGGGGACAGCCATGTCGCCCTGGGAGACGGAGCCAGGGCAGCCTGGGCTGGCCAGATGCCTTCAGGGATGAAGAAGAGTATGGGGAGGGGGAGCTGAAGGATCAACTCTCCTGAGGCTGCATCTCCGCAGGGCCCAGGAAGGACAAGGTGGCTGAGGAGGGGTGCTCCAGGCTTCCTGTGAGCAACCCTGGCCTCTCCCTCCCTACCTGCAGCAGGCATGGAGTATGGAGCCCGCCAAAGTGGAGTGTTTTGTTTTTTCCTTTTCCAGCTTTGCTCCATTTCCCAGCCATGCACTGCCCCAGCTGGGACCTGTGTCTCTGGCCTCTGGTGGCCCTTGGAGTTGATTGTCCTGCTGCTCCTTGAGGCCATTTTCAGAGAGAGGAAGTGACCTCATTTTAATCCGCTTTCCACAGTCTTGTCCTTTCCAGAGCCATGGGAGAGGGAGGGGCTGAGGGTGTGGCTGAGCCCACCCAAGTCACCAGTCACTCTGCGGGTCCCTCTCCCCCAAGGCCGTGGCTTTGGGAGCCCATGGATCCCAATGAGTGACGCCTCCACCCCCCGCCCCACTCGGGCAGTTTAACCCTTGTTGTTCACTTGCAGACATCGTGAACACGGCCCGGCCCGACGAGAAGGCCATAATGACCTATGTGTCCAGCTTCTACCATGCCTTTTCGGGAGCGCAGAAGGTACCGAGCAGGGCCAGGCAGGCCCTCCTCGCCGCCATCGCGCAATGCCGCCGCTGCCTCTCGCCTCCCGTGCTCACCTCATTTCTCTTGCAGACGGCAGTGGCCTCTCTCCGACTGGAAGCCACCCCCAGCTCCCTGGTGTTGCTGCCCCCTCAGCCTTAGCTCACACACCTTTTGGGTACCTCATCTGTGCCAGATTTTTCCAGGCATTGAGGATGCCCTGGTGACTGGGTCAGACAAGGTCCCTGTTCTCAGGGCACTTCCATGCTAGTGGGAGAGACACACAGCAGGCCTGTCACAGGAGTAGAATAGAGAAAATGGGGCCAGATGGGACAGAGATGGCCGGGGTGACCTTCAGCTGGTGCTGTCAATGTGGAGGGGTGACGTGAGCAGGTACTTGCAGCAGGAGCTACTAGATGCAGACTGGGGCATAGGTGTTCCAGGCAGAGGGTGAAGCACTACAAAGGCCCTGAGACAGGAAGAAGCTTGGCTTATTCAAGGACCAGCTAGAGAGGAGTGAGTGACAAGCAGTGACGGGCCAGGCCCAACAAGACCCTTGTGGTGTGGGATAAGAAATTCGTGTTTCACTCTGAGGGCCACGGGAGACCCTTAGGGTCTTACTCCGTGGTGGTAGGTGCTCACTCACATTTTCAGACAGATCATTTAGCAACTGACTCCTCCAGCCCAAAACAAAGCTGCCTTTATAGGGCCCACAGCTAGTCTGTCTCCAGTCCAGGCCTGGTTAGAAAAGGAATGCACCCCATTTGGACTCCACAAAACCCTGCAAGGCATGTCCACGCAGGCCTGGGGCTGGCTTCCAGTCCAGAGCAAGCGCTCTTCCTCCCGCATGAGCCTCAGGCCGGCCCGGCCGCCCTCCCTGCATCTTTCACTCTCTCCTGCCTCTCTCTCTCTTTCTCTCTCTCTCTGTGCAGATATTGTGGGCACTCTGAGGCCAGATGAGAAGGCCATCATGACTTACGTGTCCTGCTTCTACCACGCTTTCTCGGGGGCTCAGAAGGTGAGCTGGGCTGGGCACACCTTGCTGCTGGGGCTGCAGACCTGCCTTCACCACCGCCCTTGCGTCACTCCCGGCCATCTGTGGTTGGAGCCCTGGCCAGGCTGTGGGCTGCCACACCACACAGACTGACCCTGCCAGACTCTGACTCGGAAGGGTCCCCTGGGGCAGGTTTCCTGCCTGGCCGGTGCTGGGCCTGTGCTGAGGACTCACAGACCTTCTCTGTTTGAACACAGCCCACCCAGGTTCTCAGGCGGGGAAACTGAAGCCCTGTGTTACAGTCAGTGGCAGAGCTGGGATTTGACTGCCCGGCGTTCCCACTCGCCCTGTCCATCATCTGCACCAGGGCTGCCTGCCTGCCCCTGCCAGCCCCTTTCGTGGGGAGCACTGGGCTTTACCCCAGTTTTGCAGCTCCTTCCTGCCAGGAAAGGCTCAGCGTGTGCAGCCCGACCTGCACTCACGGTCCCGGCCCTCCAGAGGCCAGGCAGAGCCCGCAGAGCGTGCGTACCAGTGGCCGCCCTCCTGGGCCCAGCTGACCTCATGCCGCCTCACAGCTCCTGCCGGGCCCTCAGCGTTCACGCAGAGGCCCAAGCACTGGTCCCCCTGCTTGCCCTGTGGTCTCTGAAGTACCTCAGGCAGCATTCTCGATGCCTGCTTTGAAGTGTCAGCAGTTGGCACAGGTTCAGAGGAAGAGGCAGAATCGATTGTTGTTTACTGAACATGTACTACACGCTAGGCATCCTCCAAGGCCTTCACATGCACAGGCTTCCAGAGGGTCCCTGTGCACACCCCCAGGAGGGCTAGGCGCAGTTATCCCCATTTGAGAGAGGAGGAATTGAAGTTTAGGGAAACAGAGAGCTGTTCCTAAAACTAAAGGGCGGGGGCCGTACCTTTTGTGGACCCCCTGCTTTGAGCCCCCCATCTAGCAGGTGCATTACCTACCGTCAGTCTGGCCTGGCCCCACTCTGCCACCTCTTGATACTGTGACCTTGGGTGGATTACTTGACCTCAGCTTCCCCACCTGTGAAATGGGCATCACTGTAGTTCGGTCTCACAGGATTGTTCTGGGTGTGAAATGAGCTCCTGCAGGCAAAGGGCTTAGCACAGTGCCTGGCACGGCAGGTGCCATGTAGGCAGTTGCCGGGGAGCCACAGTGGTGGGGAGTGTGGTTCTTCCCAGCCTCAGGCCAGAAAGGCCTCTTCATCTCCTCAGCATGCGATTGGAGCTTGTGTTTGGAGTGTTCTGCTAGAGGGCACGGGCCAGGAGGGTGGAGGGAGGACCCCTGACCCACACTCCCATGGGAAGGTGGGCAGGGACCAGCAGCAATGGACGATTCGTCACCACAGACCCCAACTAACAGCATGTTTGCCATTGCACTCACCCCTACGGGCTCCGAACCAGCCCCCTGCCCACCACATGGCCTCACCAGATTGCTTTTCTTTCTACCCACACTGCTCCCCTGTGCTTAGGGCTGAACTCCAGTCTGGAGGCTCTGAGGGATTTGGGGGGGAGCAGGGACTGGCAGGCGAGCCCAGGACAGCATGGGTGGCTGCTGAGGCGCTGGGCCTGGAGGCTTGTCACTGGCCCCTCTCCTGAGGGAGTAGTGGAGGCCCGGCTGCAGGGCGCTGGCCGGTTGGAAAGGAAAGTGCTGGGTCCCTGTGTGCTCCTCAGGACAGCTCCGTGGTGCTGCTCCTGCGGCCTCATTTCCCTAGAAACCCAGTCCAAGCTCTTGCAAGAGTGCTTTCTGGGGTTCATGTTTTATAAACGCAGAGTGAACCCCAGGCCTAGCGCCGGTGTGCCCATTCTGTCCTGATCGTTTATTTCTAGTCACCGAAGCATTCCCACCTCCTTCCTTTATTCACTCACTCATTCAGCAACCCTGAGCACCGCCAGTGCACCAAGCCCCAAGCTGGATGCGGGAACTCAGCAGTGAAACATGATTCCCCTGCCCTGCGGCAGCCCCGTGCTCACAGAGGACTTGAGTTTCGGGTGCCAGTTGTCTCTGCCAAGTTAGGAGTCAGGGACTGACCTCTGTGACCCCCACAAGCTGCAGCCCTGGCTATGTTTTCCACACTGGTCTGGGGCCCATGTTCATTGGCCGAGGAACCTCCTGGACCTCATCTCTGAGGAGCACTGCCTGGGGCCCTGGGTGTGTGTCCCGCAGCATGGCGTGGGGTGTGCACGTGCGTGTGTGCGCTCACACGAGCCCCGGCTGCCACCTCCCCGCCTGTCTCCAGGTGCCATGTGTGGAGGGGAAAGGCTGGGCGTCGCTGCCTGCAGCACTGGCTCTGAGCCATTGGCCAAGCCTCTCCATTTTCCTTCCCCATCACTCTGTAGACCCTCCTCACTCTTTCTGTTCCTGTTAAGTTGCCGTTTCAACTCCTCCTCTTGGACCCTTTCTGTGCTTCCTGAAAGGTACCTGGTCTCTCTCTCCCCGTGTGCACCCCCTGCCTCCTCTACACTGTTCACTGCCCCCTAGCAGGACAGGGCAGGACGCTCTCCTGTAGTTCAGGCCCAGGGACTATGTCCACCACTCTCACCCTCCAAAGCCCCAGCACTTTTCTGCCCCACGGATGGTGACTTCTGCCCTCTGGAGCTCCTATTAACACTGCTTCCAAGGCAGGAGAGAGGACAGGCCTGAGTGTGCTCCTGTGCATGGACCACTAGGCTCCTCTGGGGCCTGGGCGCCCCTGCTCTGTTGCCCCCAGCTCTCCAGCTCTCGGCTCCCCATCCGTTCACCTTCCCACCGGGAGAGACTCCTCCGCGGTCTTAGGTCCAACGCAGCCAACCCGTCCACCCTCACCCTCCTCTGTGTGGGGCACTAGAGGGTTTGCGAGCAGCAGTGGGAGGGCTCCCCAACCCTCCTCGGTGCCTCCAGGGTCTGGGCTTTCTGGACCCAGGGGCATTTTGCAGTCAGCAGTGAGGATGCCAACAAGGCCTATTGGGACAGGGCACCATCTCACTGGAGCTGTGCTTCCTCTCCTTCCCCTCTGTGAGGAGTTCCGTGGGCCATGGACCAGCTGCTTTCAAGGGACATGCCCGTCAGGAGGGAGGGTGGCCAGCCCCCAGGCAGCCCTGACCGTGTGCTCCCCTCCAGGCTGAAACTGCCGCCAACCGGATCTGCAAGGTGCTGGCTGTCAACCAAGAGAACGAGCACCTGATGGAGGACTACGAGAAGCTGGCCAGCGACGTGAGTGTTCCCCCAGTGAAAGTCAGGGCCACCTCGTTGCCCTCAGCCAGAGGTCACTGTGACTCTTGCAGGGGGAAAGCAGGTGTGGCAGCGAGATGACCTAGAAAAGGCTGCGTGGTCACAGACCGTGGCATTTAGCCAGCTAGTGTGCGACCGCTCCGTTTGCTTCCACAAGGCTAAGGGTCGAACTGGCAGCCACCTTGCCAGCCAGCCCCTGGGCTCCCGAGCTTGGGTTCCTACAGAGATGCTCAGGGACAGTGCTTCCTGGGCACCTCAGTGCTTTAGAATCACCCGGGGAGCTTTGTGAAAGCCCCTCTTCCCGTGCCCTGGCCCTGGAGAGAGTGATTCAGAAGGATGGAGAGGGGCCTGGGAACCAATAGGATAGCAGGCCCTGTGCAGGCACTTCACGAGCCGCGCAGCAAGACGGGAACTCTGATTATCCTCCTTTCCAAGTGAGGAAACTGAGGCCCAGGGAAGGTCAGGCATGTGCCTGCTGTTACATGACTGGTGGGACAGAGAGCTGGGCTTCAACCCCAGGCAGCCCTGCTCGAGAGTCCAAACCCAATGCTTCAGCTGGAAATAAGGGTGGTTAGTGCAGCTCTTCTGGAGGCTCTTCATTTTTGAAATCTCCATATTTAAAAAATAAAAGTAGGCTGGGCGCAGTGGCTCACACCTGTAATCACAGCATTTTGGGAGGCCAAGGCAGGCGGATCACTTGAGGTCTGGAGTTCAAAACCAGCCTGGCCAACATGGTGAATCCTCGTCTCTACTGAAAATACAAAAATTAGCCGGGCATTGTGGCACACACCTGTAGTCCCATCTACTCGGGAGGCTGAGGCTGGAGGATCGCTTGAGCCTGGGAGGCAGAGGTTGCAGTGAGCTGAGACCCTTGCGCCACTGCACTCTAGCCTAGCGACAGAGTAAGACTCCATTAAAATAAAAATTAAATAAAATAAAATTTCCCAAAGAGCAGTGGTTTGACTGCTCATCTAGAACCAGTGGTTCCCAGATTTTGCGATCTCATAGACCAGGAAAATTTGAAAAACTATTTGATGTCCAACCTAAGATGGCCAGCTTTTTATTTTGCCAAGTTACGGATGTTTTAAAAAGAAACACTACCATCTGTTACCACCAGCACTTCTAACACCAAGATAAGGTAAAAAGGTTATTCTTAGAACCCCAGCCATTGCCAAGAAAGGGCAGCTGGCAGCACGCCTCACAATGTATCCACACAGGGGTATTTCTGTCCTTGAATTTCTCACTTTGCCAGAAGTTGGCATTTGGGAACCACTTCTCCAGCTTGTCCATGTTGGCAGATAACTGATTTTATACTTCTAGAATTGTTTTATTATTTTTTTGAGATGGAGTTTCACTCTTGTCACCCAGGCTGGAGTGCAATGGCACAATCTTGGCTCACTGCAACCTCTGCCTCCCAGGTTCAAGCAATTCTCCTGCCTTAGCCTCCCAAGTAGCTGGGATTACAGGCGCGCACCACCACGCCCAGCTAATTCTTGTATATTTTTTAGTAGAGATGGGGTTTCACCATGTTGGTCAGGCTGATCTTGAACTCCTGACCTCAGGTGATCCACTCACCTCAACCTCCCAAAGTGGTGGGATTACAGGTGTGAACCAGCGTGCCTGGCCTAGAATTGTTTCAGAATGTCCAATTGTTTGTTACCCTTCCTCACTCCATCAAAGATCTGAGTAGCTCCTAAAAGAATATGTTTGTTTCTTCTTCAATTTTATTTTCTAAGTTATGTCCCAGGCCCAGTGCACGCACTGGCCTAGCCAGACTGAGCCAGGTGGGCTTGTCGGCCTTGCCCTTGAGGCACTTAGTGAGCCCGGAAGCAGTGAGGCTCTCAGCATGGAGCTCAGTGAAGACAGCGGCAGTGGGGCATGTGACAGCATGGAAGGGGACCTTTTTGGTGGGGGCATGGGAGTGGAGTTTTCCCCTCTTAGACCTGAGGGAAAAGACTAAGAGCAAAGGCATGGGCCAGGCATGGTGCCTCACCCCTGTCATCCCACCACTTTGGGAGGCTAAAGTGGGATTGCTTGAAGTTCAGGAGCTCCAGACCAGCCTGGGCAGTATACTGAGACCCCCTTCTCTATAAAAACTTAAAGTCAGCCAGGCTCGGAGGTAGGCACCTGTAGTCCCAACTACTTGGGAGACTGAGGCAGAAGGATGGCTTGAGCCCGGGAGGTTGCTATGATCGTGCCACTTCACTCCAGCCTGGATGACAAAGCATGAACCTGTCTTTAAAAAGAAAAGCACAGGCAGGAACAGGAAGTAACAAGAGAACAGTACAGTGATGCAGGGACAGGGAGGGGGCCCACGCTCCCAGAGTTCCGGGTTGGGGGTTCCAGCAGGAATGGTGGAGAAGTTGGGCTGGGGAGCAGGGGTAAGCCCCTAAGTTGGGACCCTCAAAGATCCAGATCCCATGTGCCCATAAGCTGGGGGGGGGCAGCCCATCAGCACTCTGAGGGCCCCCCACAAAGGCCACCCTGGCTTCTGTGGCCCACAGCTCCTGGAGTGGATCCGGCGCACCATCCCCTGGCTGGAGGACCGTGTGCCCCAAAAGACTATCCAGGAGATGCAGCAGAAGCTGGAGGACTTCCGCGACTACCGGCGCGTACACAAGCCGCCCAAGGTGCAGGAGAAGTGCCAGCTGGAGATCAACTTCAACACGCTGCAGACCAAGCTGCGCCTCAGCAACCGGCCCGCCTTCATGCCCTCCGAGGGCAAGATGGTCTCGGTGAGCGCCAGGATTCACAGGGGAGCAGCTGTGAGGGGCAGAGGCAGCCCTAGAACTGCCTGTGGGCTCACCGTTTGGCCAGCGTAATCCTTCCTAAGTTGTTGATGTCCTGTGGGACATGGCATGGCCTTTCAGATGCAGGGGTCGGGGAGGGGTGCACTTCACTCAGCACTGTGCTCCCCTTTGGCCCTCACTCACTGTATTTTACACCCAGGGTTTTATACGCACCCCAAATCCTTGCCACACCTTGTGTGGGTGTGGAGTGGTGTCAGTTTGGAGCCCCGGTCTGCCATGATGGCAGGACCGCCATGTGCTTGAGGCCCTTCATCAGCGGAGGGGCAGTGCGCCCTGGACAGTTACCACCTCCCCATCTATGATATTCATCCATTGATTCATGCACTCACCCGTTCACGCATTCATTTTGTTAATCCAGAATTGATTGTACCTGCTGAGTGCTGGGGGGCCCTGTGTAGGCATCCAGATATAATAGCAAAGCATGGCACAGACATGACCCCAGCCAAGTTCTGCCAGCTTTCCATCAGCATCCCTTGGAGACATCCCCCTGGGTGCCCCCGCTTCCTTTTGATAGCCCTGCCTGCTCCTGCCCTGCCCCAGGACATCAACAACGGCTGGCAGCACTTGGAGCAGGCTGAGAAGGGCTACGAGGAGTGGCTGCTGAATGAGATCCGCAGGCTGGAGCGGCTCGACCACCTGGCAGAGAAGTTCCGGCAGAAGGCCTCCATCCACGAGGCCTGGACTGACGGTACGGCCCAGCTCTGCCCCACTCTGCCCAGCCCCGCTCCCGCGCTCCCCTCCTGTCTCTCAGGCACGCATGAGTGTGCACACACAGCCCCCTGCCGTGTTGGGTCTGTTTCTCAGGTGCCCTTTCTTGCTGCTTGGGAGCATGTGTGTGTGTCAGAAATGTTGCTTTAGAGACAAGTTCAGTGGCTCATACCTGTAATCCCAGCACTTTGGCAGGCCAAGGCAGGAGGATCACTTGAGCCCAGGAGTTTGGGACCAGCCTGGGCAACATAGCGAGACCCTGCCTATACAAAAAGATTTTAGAATAAAATTAGCCAGGCATAGTGGTGCACACCTGTGGTCCCAGCTACTTTGGAGGCTGAGGTGGGAGGATCCATTGAGCCAGGGAGATCAAGGCTGCAGTGAGCCATGATTGTACCACTGTACTCCAGCCTGGGTGACAGAGTAAGACCCTGTCTCAAAAGAAAAAAAAGGAAACAAATGCTGCTCTGGGTTCCTTTAGCCCCAGAAAGCAGGGACCATTCAGGGGCCAGGTTGCCAGGGTCTTTGTTGCCCTGTCTGCCCTCGCCTCATAGGTGGGCCGCTGTCAGTCATCCAGGAACACAGCCGAGCACCCTCCAGCACTTCAGGGAAGTGACCTTACACCCATCCGTTTGTCCCCTCTGCATCCCCTCTGTGTGTCTTCTCCATCCGGGGCGAGTGTGTGGGGCAGGCCTCTTCCATCCCCTGCACCCTGTGTTCAGAGTTGGCTTCCCTCTCCCACACCTCTGTGAGCATGGACAGCAGGCTGGGGAGCCCGTGTTCACTGGCACATCCCTCAGGCTAGAGGAGGGCCTGCCTCCTGGGCCTGCTGCCGGACCGCAGACAGTGCTCACCCTCAGACAGTGCTCACCCACTGCCTTTGGCCCACCCTTCAGCATGGCCCACCTGCGAGCTCCTCCCACCTCCCATCCCTTCCCAGAGCCTCCTTCCCGGGCCTGGCTCCCCCTGCAGGAGCGCTGCCGTGCTGTGCTTTCTGTTCTCGGCAGCCCTGCAGCTGCCTGGCCGTTGGCTCCGGATATGGGATTCCATCACGTCCCTCGTCCTCCTTTGGGTCACGCCAAGGTTGAGATTCCAGATCCCAGGAGTCTGGAAGCCTTCAGAAAGCTGCCAGTGCCTGGGAGAGCTGCAAGAGCCACCCATAGGACTCCTCTCCCATTCTGGCCACCTCCTTCCCAACGCTGTCTCCCTGGCCCTCCAGCCGCCACTCCGCCCAGCTGAGCCCTTCCTTGCATTCCTGAGTGCAGTTTCTCACCCCTCCCCACCCTGGCCCGCATGCGAGTGTGCAGCTCCACACAGCCCACAGCCCTGGCCACGGCCCAGCTTGTGCCCTACTCACATGAGCTCAGCTCACCATTCCCGTGGCAGCTGCCAGCCTCAGAGCAGCCCAGCCCCTTTGCTGCCAGGAAAGAGTGCGAGAGTGAATGGTGAGGGAGGAAGGGCCTGGCCAGGCCGGGTGCCGCACTTCCCTCTTGCCTGGCAGAAAGGCATCCATGTGAGGAGAGCATGTTGGCACTGATGCCATCTTGTGTGGGTTGGTGGCCTCCATCCATTCCCAGATTCACTCATTCATTCAACAGACAGCTCAGGTGGCTCCAGCCGTCCTTATCCATGGAGGCCTGGGCGTTGCCCTGTGGGTGAACCTTCTGGGGGTCCCTCTGCAGGGCTCCGTGAGGCCCTGCAGATGATTTCCTGAGGCCTAGGGGCTGGGTGTGGTGGCCCCAGTGGCATTCCTCCCCTGGGAAGGGCTCTGGGGCCGCCTTCACCTGAGGTGTTTAGAAGCCAGCTCAGTCTCCGGCCAGGGCCCAACTGGTTCAGCGGCCTCCACACGTCCCTGCCCCACCCCTGCCTGACTGGGCATCCACCCAGGTCTGCCCATGGCGTCTGCCAGAGCCCCCAGGCAGGCTGGCCTACTAATTCCCGAGACTCAGAGCCTCTGTCCTCTCAAGCAGCAGTTACGTGAAACAGGACAGGCAGGCCCTCTACACCCCAGGGTCTGGTCGCAGCGGCCTCCTCCGCCCTGGGGTGGGTGGGCCACCTTCACTCCACGCCCCTCACCATCCCCCACAGCCTGCAGCAGAAGGGTCGTCGTGGATGCTTCTCTGAGGGACTTCATTTCCTGGGAATACGACCAGCCCCCAACGACCCCTTGTCCCCACTCCGGCTGTCCCTTGGCCTGGATCCCAGATAGCTGTGGCCATGGCCCGCTGCCCACATCCTCTCGGTGCACCCTTGTTGGGACTCTGCTGAGGCAGAGGGAGATGTCACCTACTGTTTCTGGTTCCCACCCCTGGGAGAAAGCAGTTGGAGAAGGGAATTGCAAGGCCGCCTTGTGGCTGAGCCTCCTGCCCCAGGGCTACGCAGCAGGGCCAGTAGAGCCAGAGTGTCCCAGGCCTCCCACTTCTTGGCCGTCAGCACCACAGCCGATCCTGTGGGGAGTCTGGTAGGTGCCTGACAGACAGATGAGACCAGGAGAGGCTGAGGTGAGGCTGGTACTGGCTCCATGCCTGCTGTGCTTGAACACCACCTCACTGAAACTTGAGAATAGTTCCAGGCCACCCAGGTGCTGGGGCTGGCCCCATTTTACAGATGAAGGCACAGGCCCAGAGAGGCCCCGGTGGCTGCACTGGGCAGGCAGCTGTCAGGTGCTGGGACAGAGCTGAGGGGATCTCCGCTACCACTCGGGGGAAGCCCAAGGTGGTGTACCTGAGGCAGGGCCCCTATAGGAGCTGGGGTGTAGCCACCTTCCCAGGCTGGCATTTTCCCTGCGGTTCCCTAAAGACCTTCACTTGCTTGCAGGGCTTCCTTGAGCCTTGGTTCTGGGATGTGTAATTAGCCAGGATCCGGGACTAATAATAGTGTTCCTCCTTTCCTTCAAAGGGCCTGACGGTGGGCCCACCCCACTGCACACAGGACACTTTAGGACAGCATGGGGTACTTAGACATGGGAGAGGACCACCATCTGTGCGGGTGCAGGGTCAGGCTCCTAGAAGAAGCTGGCTCCGATGCTTCCCCTTCCCCAAGCCTGCTGGGACATGGGCTTTGACCCCGGGTGCTTCTCCAGATCAAAGCCCTCCAGAAACAGGTGCTACCTTTTTTTTTTTTGAGAGGAGTCTCACTCTGTCCCCGACGCTGGAGTGCAGTGGCGTGATCTCGGCTCACTGCAAGCTCTGCCTCCCGGGTTCATGCCATTCTCCTGCCTCAGCCTCCTGAGTAGCTGGGACTACAGATGCCCGCCACCATGCTTGGCTAATTTTTTGTGTTAGCCAGGATGGTCTCGATCTCTTGACCTCGTGATCCGCCCGCCTCGGCCTCCCAAAGTGCTGGGATTACAGGCATGAGCCACCGTGCCCGGCCAGGTGCTACCTTTTCAAGCTGTGCTACCACAGCCCGATTTGTATGGTTTGCTACTAACAAAAGTTGCTAAGTTTAGGACACACGGGTTGAGATGGAATCCCTCTCTCAGGCTCACCAACCCTGAAGTGTCCATCCAGGTCCATCCAGGTTACAGTTGGGCTTAGAGATCCCTGGAGGGTACGGAAGAAGGTTCTGGAAGTTTCCATGCCACCGTCATTGGCGTGGAAGGATGTGGGGTCCACAGTCTCTCTTTCCCTCCCTCTGCTTGGACAGCCCCTCCAGACTGCTGCCCCACAGCTGCCATGCTGTGGTCTAAGTGCCTCTCTGCTCCCACCAGGGAAGGAAGCCATGCTGAAGCACCGGGACTACGAGACGGCCACACTATCGGACATCAAAGCCCTCATTCGCAAGCACGAGGCCTTCGAGAGCGACCTAGCCGCGCACCAGGACCGTGTGGAACAGATCGCCGCCATTGCCCAGGAGCTCAAGTACGTGCGGGCTCAGGACACTCCCATCACCTGGCTCCCACCACAGCCTGCCCAGACTGGTGGCGGCAGCACGCCGAGGCCCAGCCTGCCTCAAGGCCCGGAATAGGGTCCCCAATGCCCCAACTGCACCTCCTTCCAGAAGCCAGGGAAGGGCCTTATGGGATGAGGCCTTTTGCCCATCCTGTCTCAGCCCCAGATGGGACACCTGAAGGATTTGGATTCTCTAGCAGGAGGGAGGTGTCTGGCCCCTTGTCTTGATTCTTCAGGCTTCAGGGGTCCCTGGGGGTGCCACTTCTCCTGGCCACCCCAAGTAGGCCCTGGCCCCCTGATGGGCTGGGCCCCGGCCTCCGTTGCTCCCAGCCATAGGTCCCTGAGGGAACCAGGCTGCACAGTGAGCCTATTGTTCTGCTCGGCCCCTTCCCTTTCTTGCTCAGAATACACTTATTGTAAGAGCTTCCAGGCAGCCCGGCTCCTTCCCCTCCCCACCCAGTCAGATAAACTTTTGTACACAATTAGTACGCTGAGGCTCGCGCTGGTGAATGGGGCCTTATTCCACCAGCGCGGCGGCCAGCAGCAGGGCAGGCCCAGGCAGCAGGAGGCCCAGGCCATTACTTCATGGAAAATCCACAGGCCCTCGAGGGCATCAGGGCTCCCAAAATAGCTGTCTGCTCAAAAATAGGATCCTTGGCTATAACTGCTTTTTCCACCGACACCCCCACCCCACCACAGTCACCCCCAAAGGTCTGCTTATTCCTACGAGTCCAAGGCCCAGCCCTGCTGCCCAGTGGAGCCCCGTGCTGGGCAGAGCTGGTTTCCTCCCCGACTCACTACCCTCCACTGCCCGGCTGCTTTGAGCTTTCCCCATTGGCTCAGCCAGAGGCAAGAGTCCCGTGGGGCCATCACAGCATTGGGAACCACAGCTGCTTATTTGGCCCAGTTGGAGCACCCCAGGGGTCCTGCCACCACCACGTCCATGCCAAGGAGAACAAGGTCACAGACACAGCACCCTCGGGGGTGTGGGGGTGGGACACAGGCAGCTTCCCCAGTGACGGAGGAGCCCCTGGAAGCTGGTAGGAAACAGACTTGAAATAAACCCTAGGCTTGCCCCCTTCTCAGGCCCTGGGCAACGCTATGTGAAACCCATTACTCTGCTAGGAACAAGTGGTCCCCGAAGCAGCTTCCTGGACAGTAGCCCTGGAGGAATGGAAGGGAGGGCTGTCCGGGTCCTGTCTGTTCCGCTGAGGGGGAATTACAGAGGCCTGTGGACCGTCCAGGATGAGCCGGATGGGCAGCCCTGCTGAGCACTGATTAATGGTGACAGCAAAAACTCACTGAGCTCTCAGGGCTTTATGTGTACCAGCTCATTTAATCCCCACATCAACTGTGTTACTGAGGGAACTGAGGCACAGAGAGGCCAAGAAGTTTGCCCAGGGTCACACAGCAAGGGAGTGGTTGAGATGGGAATAGAGCCCAGGCCCCCAGCCCTACTGTGGAGCACGGCCTCAGTCCCTGTCCGCTGTCTGTGGCTGGCTCGCCTGGTCCCCGTGTCCTGTTCCTCCCCGGAGTCGTTCCCTGCCCCCTACCCCTCCTCAGGCCCCAAGGCCTGGTTGAAGGGCCACACTCTTAGCTGATAGTGGCAGAATGAGTCAGGGATGGGTGAACAGGAGGAAGCCCCTTCCCTGCTCACCCCTGGTTATCACCTGTTAACCAGCCCTGTTATCTCCCTTCCCTTCTACCCTGGGGGTCCCACGGGCCAGAACCAAGCTGTGATTTGATTGACCAATTAGTGATTGGTTGTTGATATCCTGGAATGTTGACTGCCCCGACACCCCGGCCTGGGAACCTTGGGGGTAGATGGGTCCAAGCCACCTCGCCACTCGCCCCTGCTGGGTCTCATTGCTCTCTGCCCGGCCTGCAGTGAGCTGGATTACTACGACTCCCACAATGTCAACACTCGGTGCCAGAAGATCTGCGACCAGTGGGACGCCCTCGGCTCTCTGACCCACAGTCGCAGGGAAGCCCTGGAGGTGAGGAGGGGGTGACATCACCCACGGAGCTCTGTGCCCCTGCTGCCCCGGGGCTGGTGGTGTGGATAGTGTCCAGACCCATGAGCTCCCCCCACCTCCCACGGAGAGGATGTTCTCTGACTCCTCAGGGCCCTCCGGGCCCCTCCCCGCCCCTCCTGCTCACATATTGACCTGCCTTCCCTCTGTCCCTGCCCCCTTCCCTCCCACACACCAGAAAACAGAGAAGCAGCTGGAGGCCATCGACCAGCTGCACCTGGAGTACGCCAAGCGCGCGGCCCCCTTCAACAACTGGATGGAGAGCGCCATGGAGGACCTCCAGGACATGTTCATCGTCCACACCATCGAGGAGATTGAGGTCCGTACCCCCTGGCCCCCCATCTTCCCAAGAGCCTCTGTGGGGCTGGGCCGCCCCCTCACTCCAGCTCCTCCCCCAGGGCCTGATCTCAGCCCACGACCAGTTCAAGTCCACCCTGCCAGACGCCGATAGGGAGCGCGAGGCCATCCTGGCCATCCACAAGGAGGCCCAGAGGATCGCTGAAAGCAACCACATCAAGCTGTCAGGCAGCAACCCCTACACCACCGTCACCCCACAGATCATCAACTCCAAGTGGGAGAAGGTGGGCCAGGGCCATCGGGAGGGGCTGGGGCAGGATGGCGGGGCTGGGGGCCGCCTCCCTGACTGCTCCCGCACCACGTCTCCTCTGCCAGGTGCAGCAGCTGGTGCCAAAACGGGACCATGCCCTCCTGGAGGAGCAGAGCAAGCAGCAGTCCAACGAGCACCTGCGCCGCCAGTTCGCCAGCCAGGCCAACGTCGTGGGGCCCTGGATCCAGACCAAGATGGAGGTGAGGCGCGGCCGAGCCCCACAGAGCTGAGAAGGTTCCAAGGGAGCTCCCGTAGTGAGGGGGTCCCCAGCCAGCCCAGGGCCTGCAGACTGAGGCGCCTGGCAGAGCAGGTCCCAATTCTCACCACCCAGGGGCCGTGATCACCCGGCGGGGGTTAGGAGAGTCCACAGAGCTTGTACCTGGAATCCTGGCACCTGGGGAGGCTGAGGCGGGCAGATCGCTTGAGCCCAGGAGTTCGAGACCAGCCTGGGCAACATAGTGAGACCCCAACTCTACAAAATACAAAAATTAGCTGGGCGTGATGGTGCGCAGCCCAAGGAGGTCGAGGCTGCTGTGAGCTATGATCATGCCATTGCACTTCAGCCTGACAGACCCTGTGGTCTCCAGTGGGCTACCCATGGGAGGTGGGTTTAATCCCCGAATGCCCTGGTCTGATGATTGTGAGACTCAGGCACTATTGAACCTCTGATCCTGTCCTCCCAGCTCTAAAATGGGGATGAAAACAGTTACTTTATTACTTCAGCAAATGCTTTTTGCACCGACTAACCAGCCACATGAGTGCTGTCATTCTTACAGCAGTTCTGGCCACCACTCACTGAGCGCTCACTACGTGCCAGGCAACCAGGCTGGCAGCAGGCAACCTCATTTAAACCCAGCAAGCCTGAGAGGGGGTCCGGGTGCCAGGCAGGTCAGCCCTGAGGTTCATGCCAGCCATGCAGCATGTGGATTTGTGGGTGCCGAGAAATGGAGTGCCCGAGGTCAGGAGCCACAGCCAGGCTGGGGTTGAGATCCCAACTCTCCCTCTAACAGCACTGATCTGTCCTCCATGAGTCTCAGTTTCTACCTCTGCAGTCAGGGCCTGCCGCAGCCCTGGCCTCACAGAAAGGTCAAGGGTAAAATGAAGTTGGGCACGGGGAACACTTGGCAGAGAAAGCCTCCCTGTCATTGTCATAGCTGCTTTAACATGAGAGGGCAGGACCAGAGGGGACAGTCGTGAGCAGTGGGCCTTCCCTCCCAGGGACCCATGGGCCAAGGCCCCAGGCCAGAGAGGCCCCGGGGAAGATGCAGGCCAGCAGCGCGAGTGGGCTCCTCCAGGTGGTCAGTGGTGGCAGGCCCACCAGCCTCACTTCACCACATGCACCCACCCCCGTAGGAGATCGGGCGCATCTCCATTGAGATGAACGGGACCCTGGAGGACCAGCTGAGCCACCTGAAGCAGTATGAACGCAGCATCGTGGACTACAAGCCTAACCTGGACCTGCTGGAGCAGCAGCACCAGCTCATCCAGGAGGCCCTCATCTTCGACAACAAGCACACCAACTATACCATGGAGGTGCGCAGCTGCCCTGCCCACTGGCCCTTCCACCAGCACGGCCGGCTTCCTCACTGGAAATGGTTCGGGCCAGTGAGAAGATAGCTGTCTGCTGTCTGTTGTTTTTCACTCTGTTTAAAAATTATTGAAGAGACCAGCACTTTAGGAGGCCAAGGTGGGAGGATGGCTTGAGCCCAGGAGTTCAAGACCAGCCTGGGCAACATAGCAAGACCCTGTCTCTACAAAAAATGAAAATATTAGCCAGGCATGGTGGTGCATGCCTATAGTCCCAGCTCCCCAGGAGGCTGAGGTGGGCAGATTGCTTGAGCCAGGGAGGCAGAGGTTGAGGTGAGCCGAGGTCATGCCACCACACTTCAGTCTGGGTGACAGAGCCAGACTCTGTCTCAAAAAAAAAAAAAAAAGAGATTGAAAAGACTAGATCAAAATGTTTAGACGGTTTTAAAAATTACACTTTCCCTAGCACTGCTCTCATCACCATGACAATGCCCCTCACAGGACAAGCTGGTCTAGGGGCCCACAGAGGGCACCGTTTGCCCTGTGGCCTCAGCAGTTATCAGCCTTGCTTGGGGCCAGAGCCAGCCAGCGGGTGCCGGGTCAGGGCAGTAGCTCCCACTGGCTAACACTCCGGGGATGTTACAAGCTGGTCGCCATCATATTGGTAGCTTGAGAAACCAAAAGACTGGACACTCTTGATCCACCCCATACAGGTCCACAGATGCTTCAAACCAGAGTTGGCTTTTTTGTTTTTTCCCCCTGAGAGCCAGTGGTGAGACACTGACCAGAGTATGTCCAAACGGTCTCTACGGGGATCCCAGCACAAGATTCATGGGTCCTTGCCCTTCTGCTGCCCCTGTAGCTGGGAAACACACTTACTGTGGAGACATAAGCCCCGTGATTGGCAGAGGCAGCAGGGAGGCACCATGGCCCGTGTCCCCCGTGAGGTGTACAGGAGAGCAGGGGCTTTCCCCAAGGCGGGGCAGGCTCCCGAGGACATCCCCACCACGGTGAGGACAGTTCACAGCACCGGGGCCACGGTCACGCCCCCGTCTTCCCGCAGCACATCCGCGTGGGCTGGGAGCAGCTGCTCACCACCATTGCCCGCACCATCAACGAGGTGGAGAACCAGATCCTCACCCGCGACGCCAAGGGCATCAGCCAGGAGCAGATGCAGGAGTTCCGGGCGTCCTTCAACCACTTTGACAAGGTGAGCAGCCTGCCACCTCCTCAGCCTCTCCCCTCCCACTGTTGCTGTCCCAGCCCACACCTTCGTCTCTGCATCTGTTCATCCGTTCCCATCACAGTTGCTGAGCATCAGCTGCCACTCCCAGGGCCAGCAGGGCCCTGCCACTGTCAGGGTGTGGGCGTGCGGCACCAAGACCCCAGCCCAGGCCACTTCACACACACAGGCAGGGGGCCGGAGGCCCCAATTCCTGCCCTCTGGGGTGGCATCCTCACCACCCCCGGGGCAGATGAAGTCTCAGCACACTGGGAAACTGGACACAGACACCCCACACGGTGCTTTTAGAATTTAGATTTGGTCCGGCAGCCTCATCAGAGGGGCCCTGAGCGCCAGAGTTTGCTGCCATCCTCAGCCCACGCTGCCGGGCTGACAGACTGAGAAGTGTGCAGCCTCAGCTCTGCATCTGGCGCCCCCAGGACAGGGTACAGTCCCCTCTGTCCCACTCCAAATCCCAAAGGCAAGGAGAACCTCCGCCTACCTCCCACCAGTCCTGGGACTTGTCCTCAGTTCTGTAGCATCCAGCTGCTACCCCTGCTGTGGGCAGAGAGGTCGGGGGGGCCTCTGCCTGCCTTTGAGCTTCCGAGGTTGGGGGCAGGATGAAAGGGGCCCGCGCCGCCCCCAACCCCACGCGTCCCTGGCCACATCTCCTTGTCCATGTCGCCTCTAACTCTGTGTTTCCCTCCCCTACGTGTCCCTTCCCCCTGCCCTCTGCATGTGGCCCCGATCCCTCATCCTGGTCTCCACGCCGCCCCTCCCGCACACCTGCCTTCGGATGGCCCGGCAGGATCATGGCGGGGCACTGGGGCCCGAGGAGTTCAAGGCCTGCCTCATCAGCCTGGGCTACGACGTGGAGAACGACCGGCAGGTACTGCACCCTGGGCCCCAGCAGACCGTGGCATTAACTGCTCTCTCTCTCTCTCTCTCCTTCTCTCTTTCTCCCCTCGCCATCCCACCCCTGCCATCCTGTGTGCCATCTCACGGCTCTCTTGCCTCCCTGCCCACATCTCCCTGGACACCTTCCCTGTTACCTGGTCTCTTGGGGCCGCTGTCTCCCTGCTCCCCGCCACTGTCCTGTCTGCCCGCTGTGCACATGGGGCGGCCCCTCTTGCCTACTCTGGGCGCGGCCTCCTCTGCTATGCCTGCGTCCTCGGAGCAGAAGCAGACAGGCAGCATGGACTCCGATGACTTCAGGGCTCTGCTTATCTCCACAGGATACAGCCTGGTATGCAGCTCTGTCTCCCCAGCCACCCGCTCCTCCTCCTCCTCCTCCCCCGACCTCTCCCCCTCACCGCCTCCAGAGCTTCCTCGTCCTCGGGGACACTCCTCCGCCCGAGCAGTGCAGCCGTGCCTGCCTCTTCCTCTGCTGCACCTGCCGGGGTGGGGTCCCTCCGATGACTTCCCAAGCCCCCCTTCTTCCCTAGAAGTCTCCAGAGAGAGGGAGCAGCTCTCCCACTCTCTCCCCTTTTTCTTTCTCTTTCTCTCTCTCTTTCTTCCCCATCCTCCAGAGCTAACTCGTGAGCCTGGGCTGAGGGCAGTAGACCCCAGTTCCCTGCTGTCGGAGACCATGGGAGGGGAGGGTGCAGAGAGGCCCTGCTTCCCGGCCTGGGGCACTAGGGGCTTGGAGGCCTGGGGCAGCCAGAGCAGTGGCAGGCTCTGCCCGGGGCCAAGGCTGCTGGAGCAGGTGGGGAACAGGGCGCACGCACACCTGGGTTGGGCCCTACTCTCTTGGCTGTTTCCCTGGAGACCCCACCAGTGTGGGCCTGGGTGCCCCTGCCCCACTAAATGTCGGGTGTCCCCCGCCCCACCCCCTCCTTGCAGGGTGAGGCCGAGTTCAACCGAATCATGAGCCTGGTCGACCCCAACCATAGCGGCCTTGTGACCTTCCAAGCCTTCATTGACTTCATGTCGCGGGAGACCACCGACACGGACACAGCCGACCAGGTCATCGCTTCCTTCAAGGTCCTGGCAGGGGACAAGGTGAGCGAGACCCCTACGAGGTGCATGGGGGCTGAGGGGGCCAGTGTGTGGGTGGGGATGGCTCAGAGTCCCATCCTGCCTGCCCCAGAACTTCATCACAGCTGAGGAGCTGCGGAGAGAGCTGCCCCCCGACCAGGCTGAGTACTGCATCGCCCGCATGGCGCCATACCAGGGTCCTGACGCCGTACCTGGCGCCCTCGACTACAAGTCCTTCTCCACGGCCCTGTATGGCGAGAGCGACCTGTGAGGCCCCAGAGACCCGACCCAACACCCCCTACGGCCTCCAGGAGGGGCCGGGGCAGCCCCCTAGTCCCGTTCCTCCACTCTGTATCTATGCAAAGCACTCTCTGCAGTCCTCCAGGGTGGGCGGGTGGGCAGGGAGGGGCTGGGGCAGGCTCTCTCCTCTCTGTGGGTTGACCAGGAGGTTCCCCCGACCAGGTTGGGGAGACTTGGGGCCAGTGCTTCTAGTCTGGTAAATATGTATGATGTGTTGTGCTTTTTTAATCAAGGAGGGGCCAGTGGATTCCCACAGCACAACCGGTCCCTTCCATGCCCTGGGGATGCCTCACCACACCCAGGTCTCTTCAAGGCCTCCCCCATCCAGGCCAAAGCCCCATGTGCCTTGTCCAGGAACCGCCTGGGCCATGCGAGGGGCCAGCAGAGGGCACCACCGCCACCTGACGGCTGGGGACCCACCCAGCCCCTCTCCCCTCCCTGCTCCAGACTCACTTGCCATTGCCAGGAGATGGGGGCCCCAGCGAGCACCCCGCTTTCACAGCAGAGCTGAGTTGGCAGACCAGGTCCCCCTGAGCCCTACTCCATCCCACCAACCCCGGCCTTGCTTTGTCTGGCCTCACGTGTCTCAGATTTTCTAAGAACCAAAAAAAAAAAAAAAAGGAAAAAAAACACAACAACAAAAAAAAAAAAAACAAAAAAACTATAAAAAAGAATTAAAAACTTTCAGAGAATTACTATTTACTTTATTAACTTACGGATTTATTATATAAATATATATTCACCTAGCAACGTATCTCTGCCGTCTCTCCTGCTCTCATAATGAAGACATAGCCGATTCTCTGCCCGGGCCCCTTGCTGATGCTCCTCTGGGTCTGCGTCGGGCATGGGTCTCTGGGGACCCTCCAGAGGTGGAGGTGGGCTGCTGGCCTGGCTGCCTGGTGGTTGATAGTTTTGCTCCCCCTACCCTTTTTTTTTTTTTTTTTTGAGTTTATTCTGATTTTTTTTTCTCGGTTTCTGGATAAACCACCCTCTGGGGACAGGACAATAAAACATGTAATATTTTTAAGAAGGATTCCTGCAGTGTCATCTTTTTTTCTCTCTCCCGTGTCTGTCCTCCACCTCCTAGGAGAGCCAGGGCAGAGCTAGCACTGTCTTAAGCTGTCAACATGGACTAGCTCGTGTCATCTGCTCAAGAGGGGCTGTCGCTGTTCTTGTTTCTGAGTGAGGAGTACACAGGCCAGAGTGGTCGCCTGGCCATGAGCAGTGAGGGCCAGAGACCAGCCCCAGGCAGGTGGACGCCAGAGAGAGCAGCACCCATGCCAGGCAAGGCCTAGGGAGGGGGGTCTTGCTCAGCAACCCTGCCCCGAGCAGCAGGTGCGCCCGTCCTGAGATCCTAGGAGAAGGTGGCCACCTCCATCCACTAAGGAAGAGAAGGAAGACAGTGGCTTGAGGCAGGGAGCTCCTGGGACAGAGCCTGAGCCGCCCTGTCCCTCCCACCTGGCTTACCTGTCTGTGGGTCAGGCAGATGACCCCCTCACCCCCATCCAGGTGCTGGCTGCAGTGGCCTGTGCAGAGAGGGGCAGGGTGAGTGCCCACCAGTCCCTGTACCCCTTCCCCCCATGCCCCACCGTGCCAGGGGTGGTACTCACGGAAGATGCAGGTGAGCTGGGCCACACAGGACACGAACCGCTCGAAGTCCACACGCAGACGGCTATCCCGGTAGCGGCTGGTGAGGGCCTGGGTCAGCTGGTTGTTCAGGTGGAAGCCTAGGGGGAGGCTGCTTCTGAGCCCAGCGGCTCAGGGAACCCACCTTGGCATTGCATCCTCATCCCACCTCCTCAGGGAGGACACGGATGCCACAGGGTGTCACACCCTAACTCTGCCCCATCCCAGCAGGGTGAGCAGGGGCTGATCCCTTCAATCCTCTGAGCCTGTTTCCTCATCCATCAAACGGGGACTAAGACAGCTCCGACCCATAGGGTGTGAAGACAGAGCGCTCAGGACAGCGTCTGACACGTGACTCGATGTGTGGGTACTGTTACTCCTTAAATCCTGTGGGGCTTTCTCCTTGCCAATGGGCACTGGAGGATATTTCTGTGCAGCAAAAAATACCGTCAATCCCATATGGAGTCAGTTTCTTTACAGTCCACCTCAGAGGCGATTTCTAAAGCTGAGAAACCATGTCTGCTGTGGAGTCTCATTGGAGGCTTCTAACAACCCAAAACAATGGGTTCTTAACCCCTTCTGAGATGCAAGGTCGTGCCTGATGACCTCCTTTGTTTCCCACACGGCCAAACGCAGTTCCGAGGACCGCTTCATGGGCTTCTGCTGCTTCCAAAGCCCATCTTCACCTCCACTCTGTGTGTTCATTCTCTTCACAAATATCTACCAAGTAAGTGCCATTCCCTGCTGTGCCCAGTGCCAGGTGCTGTTTAACAGGAGGTCAGGTGGCCTGCAGCCTCTTCCTGCCCGTGTGACCTGCCCGAGGTCACTCTCCCTCTGGCATTCATCTGCCCTTGGGCATAGGGGTAGAGGCTGCTGTGCCCAGGGCTATGGGGAAACCCAGCCAGATGGGGTGGAAGGACCCGAGAAGGAGCTGGAGCCCCTCAGCTGCCCCTGCAGGAGTTCTCGTTTGAGAAATTCTCAAGGGCACTTTATCAGTTTCCTTCTTCCTGGAATAACTCCTGGCACGTAACAGGCACTCAGTGGTGCCAGATACATGAACACAAGCCTGCCACCTGCCCCCTGCTGTGAGTCCTTGCTCCCTCACCTCCACTCCTATCTCCAGCCCAGCCTCTTCCTCTCTGCCCCACGTCTCCCAATCCTTGGCTGTCTCTGACCCCATTTCCCCCCCCTTTGACTTGGGCTGTTTTTTTTTTGTTTTGTTTTTGAGACATAGTCTTGCTCTGTTGCCCAGGCTGGAGTAATGGCATGATCTTGGCTCACTGCAACCTCCGCCTCCCGGGTTCAAGAGATTCTCCTGTCTCAGCCTCCCAAGTAGCTGGGATTACAGGCATGCACCACCACACCCGGCTAATTTTCATAGTTTTAGTAGAGATGGGGGTTTTGCCATGTTGGCCAGGCTGGTCTTGAACTCCTGACCTCAGGTGATCCACCTGCCTCGGCCTCCCAAAGTGCTGAGATTACAGGCATGAGCCACGGTGGCCGGCCTTTTTTTTTTTTTTTTTTTTTTTTGAGACAGAGTCTCACTCTGTCACCCAGGCTGGAGTGCAGTGGCACCATCTCGGCTCACTGCAAGCTCCGCCTCCCGGGTTCACGCCATTCTCCGGCCTCAGCCACCCGAGTAGCTGGGACTACAGGCGCCTGCCACCACACCCGGCTAATTTCGTTTTTGTATTTTTAGTAGAGATGGGGTGTCACCATGTTAGCCAGGATGGTCTCGATCTCCTGACTTCGTGATCCACCCGCCTCGGCCTCCCAAAGTGCTGGGATTACAGGCGTGAGCCACCGCGCCCGGCCTTTTTTTTTTTTTTTTTAAATAGAGATGAGGTCTCACTATGTTGCTGAGGCTGGTCCTGGACTCCTGGGCTCAAGCAGATGACTCCCTTGCCCCCATCCAGGTACTGGCTGCAGTGACCTGTGCAGAGGGGCAGGGTGAGTGCGATCCTCTCAAGTAGCTGGGGTTACAGGTGAGCGCCACCAGGCTGGTCTTGAACTCCTAGGCTCAAGCAATCTGCCTGCCTCAGCCTCCCAAAGTGCTGGCATTACAGGCGTGAGCCACCACGCCCGGCTGGCTCTTTTCTTCCACATCCTTGGACACTTGACCACCTTCTCTGGGTCTCACACTCACAGCCACACCCAAACCCTCTCCCTCTGGCTCTCAGACTCCCGTCAGTCACCCCAGCCCCCATCTCCCTGTGGCTCCCTCTGCTGTGTGGTGGCAGACAGGCCCAGAGTGGGGTTGGGGATCTGGAAACTCCAAGTTCTGACCGCAGCCCACTCTCCAAATCCCCTCCACGTGAGGGTCACCGTCCTGTACTGTCTCATCTGCCTTGGAGCCCATGGAAAGCCTTTCTCTCTGGCTCCGTTTCTTGGTTAGGATGTTGTGCTGGGCTTGTTCCAGCTCATCAAGAGGAACTCAGCCTAGTAGCAGAGGCCATTGGCCGGCTCTCTTTGGGGCTTTTGGTAATGAAAGCTGCGTTCTCCGATCACTAAGTGCTATGCCCTGCAGTGCGTGGACGACTCCTCACCACCCTGTGTACTGGCTTTTTTTTTTTTTTTTTTTGAGAGGCAGACTCTTGCTCTGTCGCCCAGGCACAGTCACGGCTCACTGCAGCCTCAGCCTCCCGGGCTCAAGCCATCCTTAAGCCTCAGCCTCCTGAGTAGCTGGGACCATAGGTGTGAGCCACTACACCAGGCCCTGACCATTTTAGAGGAAAACAGAGGCTCAAAGAGATGAAGTCAAGTGCCCAGGGCCCCTCCTGGAGTCAGTAGAGTGAGGATTCCAACCCCGGTGCACCAGAATCCAGAACATTCTACCATGCTGCCCTAGGGGCCAGAGCCTCTCAGACACCAGCTCCTAAATATTCCCCTTCCTGGAGGGGCCTCTCTCTCCCCTAGCACCCTACACCAGGCACATCCCCCTTTCATGTCCTCCCCACCCCACACACACCCCTTGCCCTCCTTCTTCCTTATTTGGCCTCTTTCAGGGTCACCCAACCCCTGCCAGGGACTGGCAACAAGCTAAGGTGTGGGCTTGTGGATGGCCGAGGTGCAGACGGCCACAGCTGAGCAAGGGGGACTTGGAAACGATGGGATGGGAGAGAACAGGTCCTGTCCCCACGACCACCCCAGGACCCTGTTCACACCTGCTGCATTCAGCGCCAGCCTCAGTTCGTAGGAGTTCATGGTTCCAGAGGCATCCTCATCGAACTTGTCGAATATGGCCTGGGCAGGAAGGATGAGTCAGGGCTACCCCCAGGCCCTGAAGAGGGCTGCCAATGGGGCCTCCCAGGCAAGACAGCCTGGTGCCCATCCCAACTCCCTCTTCTGGTGTGGACCCCCAGCAAGCAGCCTAACCACTTTGAACTTGTTTCCCAATCTGTAAAATCGGAATTAAGGGCAATGACCCAGAGGACAAGCTGAGGCTGGGCGGGGGCAGGGATATCCCAGCCCGATCTCTCCAAGCCAGCATAGTCCAATACCCCCTCGTTCCCTAGGGCTCTGATAGCCCACAGGGTGCCTATGTCTCTGTTAGTAAAGGTTTCTCTCTTTCTGGGAAGAGGCCCAGTCTCCCACCTCACCTGCCACTCCATGAGGTAGCCCCAGAGCTGCTGGAAGTGGTGTAAGGCCAGGCTTTGCCCATGCTGTGTTGGGGGTGGGGGGCATCTGGTTAAGGTCAATCTCTCCAGAAGGGGAGAGACCCCAACGTCCCCTTCCCCACTCCCTCCCTCACCCAGGCACTGCCCCCCATGTACCCCGAAACACTGCAGCAGCTGCTCACAGGTCCTGAGCCCAATCTCTCTGGGGGTGCGGGTGTGGGCCCTGGCTACAGGAAAAACAAAATCAAACCACAGCGCTTCCTGCATTCTGGCCACCACTTTAAGGGCTGTGTGGATGTGACTCCCTTAAGCAGGTAATGTTGTCAGTCCCATATTATAGAAGCCGAGGCACAGGGAGCCAGTGACTGCTGCGCCTAGCAGAGCTGGGATTCAAATCCAGGCAGGGAGTGCCCAGTGTGTGCTCAAGGCAGCCTTGCCTTTCAGCGGAAGGGGAGCTTGTGAGCAGCCGTGGCCCAGGTCACGGGGTCCACACAAGATCCCCTACAGGGAGATGCTGCCAGGCTGAGCCCTGGTTTCCTGAGCCCAACTCCCAGCAGCACGGTGGGTTCATAGACATAGGGTGGCACTGGCTCTGGTTGCAGGACCCCTGGCTAAGACCCCTCCTCCTGCCCCCATCCCAGCCAACTCACCAGGCTCCAGGGCAATGCTTAGTAAGGCCTGGAGCTGAGAGGCATTGAGTTCTTCCTCCTAGTCCAGGAAAGAGGGCTTGTGAGGCCACTTATCCAGCTACTCTGGGCCAAGCCCTGTGCTAGGGACACGGCAGGGGCTTGCTAGGGACACGGCAGGGGCTCACAGAGCCACAGAGCCTCAGAGCCCTAGCTCCAGGAGTGGGGGAGACAGACCTGTCCCCACGGGGCCAGGGCTGTGACGGGGGAAGCACTGGGCTGTGACAGCTGGTGGGAGGCCAGCAGACCGGCCTGGGGGAGGGTCAGGGAGAGCTTCCAGGGCTGGGCACCTTAGATGAGGCCTGAGCCTGGCCAGAGGTGTCAGGAGGGAGAGGGTGGTCCTGGGAGAGGGTATGGACTGAGCCCAAGGCCCTGAGGCAGGGAGGAGCTGTGAGCATTTCAAGAAAAGGTCATGAGATTTAAGCCCAGAAGGAGGAAAAAGCAAGCAAAATGAGACACCTGAGATGCTGGGGGTGGGGGAAGAGGGGTCCCCAAGGGGAGGCCGCAGCAGGATGCTCCCTCAGCCCAATTCCCCTCCTCACCTCTCCAGCCAGCTCCTGAAACAGCTGCTCCAACCCCAGCTCCAGGGGCAAGTAGGGGCCCTGCGGCATAGGGGAAGTTTAGTGCTGGCCAAGACCCCCGCCCCATCCCGCCCCTCGCGGAACAGTCCCCACCTGGAGAGCCTGCAGGTCTGCGCTGATCACGTCGTCGATCTCCCTGCAAATTACAGATGGGAAGTTGGGAGGGGGCTGTTTGCCCCAGATGGGAAGTTGGGAGGGGGCTGTTTGCCCCAGATGGGAAGTTGGGAGGGGGCTGTTTGCCCCAGATGGGAAGTTGGGAGGGGGCTGTTTGCCCCAGCTGGGGCTGTGTGGGACGGGGTCTCAGGTGAGGAATCGCGTGGGGTCTCAGGTGAGGAATCGCGTGGGGTCTCAGGTGAGGAATCGCGTGGGGTCTCAGGTGAGGAATCGCGTGAGGAATCGCGTGAGGAATCGCGTGAGGAATCGCGTGAGGAATCGCGTGAGGAATCGCGTGAGGAATCGCGTGAGGTCTAGGTGGGGACCGTGGAGCCCTGGCCTCATTCTCGCCGGGCGGGGGGTTCTGGGGGCGGGGCGGGGCGGGGCGGGGCGGTTCTGGGGGCGGGGCGGGGCGGGGCGGGGCGGGGGGTTCTGGGGGCGGGGCGGGGCAGGTGTCAGGGGTCGCGGGGCAGGTGTCAGGGGTCTCGGGGCAGGGCGGGGCAGGTGTCAGGGGTCTCGGGGCGGGGCGGGGCGGGGCGGGTCTCAGGGGTCTCGGGGCAGGTCTCAGGGGTCTCGGGGCAGGTCTCAGGGGTCTCGGGGCAGGTCTCAGGGGTCTCGGGGCAGGTCTCAGGGGTCTCGGGGCAGGTCTCAGGGGTCTCGGGGCAGGTCTCAGGGGTCTCGGGGCAGGTCTCAGGGGTCTCGGGGCAGGTCTCAGGGGTCTCGGGGCAGGTCTCAGGGGTCTCGGGGCAGGTCTCAGGGGTCTCGGGGCAGGTCTCAGGGGTCTCGGGGCAGGTCTCAGGGGTCTCGGGGCAGGTCTCAGGGGTCTCGGGGCAGGTCTCAGGGGTCTCGGGGCCTGTCTAGGCAGGGATGGGGTCAGATTTGGGTGCCCGGGGCTCACACGGCCGTGTGGCGGCGCTCGGAGAAGACACGCAGAGTGAAGTCGGCCTCGTCGCCGGCGTGGGCGGCGCTAGGCACCACCAGGTAGTGGCCAGGGCGCAGACGGCAGCGGCGGCTCACGTCGCGGCGGGCGCTGAGGGGCGAGCGGTCGGCGCGCAGCAGCCGGGGCAGGAGCGCGCGGCTGCGCGGGGAGTCCCAGAGGCCCAGCAGCTGGGGACCGGGCGGCGTGACCATGGACCAGGCTCACCCCCGGCCCTTCAGCCCCGCATCTTCCAGCCCGCCCCGTCCACCCTGCACAACCCCCGTCCACACCTCCCCTGCCCCTGGACCCCGGCTCTGCCCCCCATCCTCAGCACAGGCTGACCAAGCCCCAGGGCCGGTTGACCCTATCCCAGACTCACCTCCTCTGGAATCTGAAAGAAGCAAGAGCAAGGGGGGCGTCGGGGCAGGGGAGAGGGGGGCGTCGGGGCAGGGGAGAGGGGGGCGTCGGGGCAGGGGAGAGGGGGGCGTCGGGGCAGGGGCGAGGGGGGCGTCGGGGCAGGGGCGAGGGGGGCGTCGGGGCAGGGGCGAGGGGGGCGTCGGGGCAGGGGCGAGGGGGGCGTCGGGGCAGGGGCGAGGGGGGCGTCGGGGCAGGGGCGAGGGGGGCGTCGGGGCAGGGGCGAGGGGGGCGTCGGGGCAGGGGCGAGGGGGGCGTCGGGGCAGGGGCGAAGTGGCCACCGCTCAGGGTCCCCTCCCTGCCTCTCCTCACCTCTCTGCCCTCTCCCTCCTTCTTCGTCCTATTAGACCCTTATTGAACCTTTGCCCCGCAGTCCCCGACCCGGGCCCTCGCCGACCCCTCCCCCAACCCTTCCTTCCCCATCTGCGCTCTCAGCGCCTTCTCTGTCTCCTTGGTCCCCCCTCCGGCCCTTCTAACCCCCAGCCTCTGTCCTTAACCTCGGCCCCTCCTTCTCATTCCCTTAGCTCCCTCTTCCCTCTGAGACTTGGCCCCCAGCCCTACTCGCCCCCTACTCCCCTCCCGCGCCGTCCCCTCTTGGCCCCGCTCCTCCACACCTCCCCATCCCCCTCAGTCCCCCCGCTAGCACTCCCCTCCTCCCCCTTGGCCCCGCCCTCCACACCTCCCCTCTTACCACGCCCCTCCATGCCTCCCCTGCTCCTTGGCCCCGCCCTTCCACCCTCCGGGTTCCCTCAAGCCCCAGCTCTGCCCAGGACCTCACCTGGAATACGTGGAAGCCCACGGTGAGGTAAGTGAGGCCCTTGGCTCTCAGGCACCGCCGGTTGCGCTGGATGAGGGACAGAACGACCGTGCACTTGGGCGTGCGGCCCCCCCGCGCTAGGCCCCACGCTCCTGCAGCCCCCCAGCCCCCCCAGGGCCCTTCCTCATCCTCGTCCTCTTCCTCGTCGGGCTCCAGCAGCGTTAAACGGAACTGAGGATTGGTCCAGAAGGTTTCTAAGGGTGGAGGAAGAAAGGGGGTTTCCCAGCCGGCCACAGCACCCCCCACCCCGGCAACCTTTCAGGGCCCCTCAGGCCTCACCAGCATTAGGCTGGCTCCCGCCAGAGTTGAAGCCGCGCACCCAGCGGCCTTGGAAGGTGTGGATGTGCCAGCCGCCCCCCTCCGGTCTGGGGCCCAGCACCTCCGGGCTCAGCGAGCAGATCTGCACCGTGTCGAAATGGAGGAGGAAGTCCCGCAGCTCCATCCTGCACGGTGGCCCAGTCAGACCCTGCCCGGCCCCACCTTGAGGGGGTCCCAAGATCCCAGAAATGACTCCCAGGTCCCAAAGCCCCTCACATTTCTTAAATATTGCCAAATACCCTTCAGGCTCCAGAAATGACCCCCAAATGGCTGGGCCTCTAGCTCCCCCAAATTCCTCCAAGTCCTCAGACATGCCCCACAAATCGCCAAGATTCACAAGCTGCCCCCAAATATCGTTAAATTGCCACCAACCCCCAAATAGCAAGACCCTCAGACTGAATTACCAACAAGTATCCTTCAGCCCCTCAACATTGCCAAATCTCAAGAAATGCCCCAAATATCACCAAGCCTTCCTCCACTGCCCTAAATACTGCCCATCCCTTTCAACCCTCCACAGATAACTATGCCTTCAAATTCCCCTAATATTACTACTTTTTAAAACCCACTCCAATCAGAGGCTCTCTAATATTACTACCAATTCTTCCTTGACTTTCCCAAAATAGAACCTGGCCCCAAAATTACCACCGATGTACACAGTTTCTCCCCATTAGGACCCATCCTTCAATTGGGGCTCACCCTCCCTGAACCCCTTGGCACAGAGACCCTCCCAGAGGCAGAGCTGGGACCCTGACGAACTCACCAGAACTCGCCATCCTCCTTTTTCACCAGCAGGGCATCGCGGCACTCGGTGGGGAGTGTGTCCCAGTGTGGGCAGCTGGAGAGACTGTGGTGTGAGGGGCGGGCAGGTGGGGTCCAGCCCCACACCCACCCCAGACCCATCCCACCTGTCACTCCAGGCCCCGGTCCACTCCACGCGGCCCCATGGGTTCCGCAGCCGCAGCAGCCGCACCTTGGTGAAGCCCAGGAACACCTGGGGCAGCATCGTCAATGGCGGTGATGCCTGGACATGGCCTGCCACCCCACCCATGGGGGGACACTTACCTTGTATGTGCCCGTGACGGAATATGCGTGTCCCTTTACCAGGCCTTCTTCTGTGCGGTACTCACCCCGGTCACTCTGGGCAGGGGATGGGATGGTGAGGCCGAGGTAGGGGACAGGAGGGCAGCTGCTCCTCCCTGCCCCCAACCTCCTGCCACCAAGGCAGGAGCCAACCAGAGCACTGAACTGAATGGCACGCAGCTCAGAGACCATGTCAGGGTTAGTGACTGAAGGCGAGAGAGAAAGGGACAGGAAGGGAAATGGAAACGAGACAAAAGCAGACGGAGGTACAGGCTCACGCCTGGAATCCCAGCACTTAGGGAGGTCAAGGTGGAAGGACTGCTTGAGGCCAGGAGTGGTGCTTGGGCGTGGTGGTGGGCGCCTGTAGTCCCAGCTACTCGGGAGGCTGACACAGGAGAATTGCTTGAACTCGGGTGACAGAGGTTACAGTGAGCCAAGATCATGCCACTGCACTCCAGCCTGGGTGACAGAGCAAGATTCCGTCTCAAAAAATAGATGGAAAGAGGAGACAGACAGAGACATAGAGACAAAGAAAGATACAGAAGAAAGAGACACGAAAGAAAAAGAGAAGCAGTAACTCAGTAGAGGATTTAAGTGAATGAGTGAAGGAGTTAGACCAACTCAGTGAATGAATGAGTGTGTCATGGAGTCACAGATGAACACATGACCTAAGCTAAGCCCACGAGAATCAATCCTGGGACTTTTACTGAAATTATCAGAAAGAGGCACTTTTTTTTTTTTTTTTTTTTAATAACCCCTGGGGTGGTAGGAGATACCTGCAGCTATGGGGTATCTTTTATGCCCATGAGGGGAGAGCCTGGCTGAGAGTGACACTAATGCAGAATGAGAAATAAACATACCCTCATGCTGGATCCAGATGCAACACCCTCAGCATCTGGATCCAGCTGTGCCTGAAGCCCCTGATTCACGAGAGCAAATGAATTTATTTTTGACTAGTTAGATTTATGAGTGAGCCTAAGCCAGTAACAGAAGCAGAGAAGAACAGAGGAAGCACTCCACCCACGCCACCACACCCGACTGTGCTCTGGTCCTGGTGGGGGTTCCCCATGCGAGTCCAGGTCTCTTACCAGGGCAGTGGCGCCCACGAGGGACTCCTTGGCCAGGGCATGGCGCAGGGCAGAGAAGAGCCCCATGCTGTTTTGTCTCAGATAGAGCACCTCACCCACGCCGCCTGTGAAATCCACAAAAGCCTCATTCATGTGGCCGCCCCGCATCACCTCATAGGAACCGTGGAGCCTGTGGGGGGCAGATCTGGGGTGAGGGTTGAGGCAAGTACAAGCATCTCAGGCACCCCTGGCCCTGGGATCTGCAGGGACCTCTATCTCAGGGTGTGGAATCCCCAGGGGAAATTCCGCAAGTTTTGAGACTTTTTTCAGGGTCTCACCCTGTGGCCCAGGCTGGAGTGCAGTGGCGTGATCTCATCTCACTGTAGCCTCAAACTCCCAGGTTCAAGCAATCCTCCTCCCACCTCAGCCTCCCGAGGAGCTGGGCCCACAGGTGCACACCACCACACCCAGCTAAAACAATTTCAGACTCTTGGCCGGGCATGGTGGCTCATGCCTGTAATCCCAGCACTTTGGGAAGCCGAGGCAAGTGGATCACCTGAGGTCAGGAGTTCGAGACCAGCCTGGCCAACACAGTGAAACCCCATCTCTACTAAAAATACAAAAATTAGCCAGATGTGGTGGCGCATGCCTGTAACCCTAGCTACTCGGGAGGCTGAGACAGAAGAATCGCTTGAACTCGGGAGGTGAAGCTTGCAGTGAGCCAAGATCATGCCATTGCACTCCAGCCTGGGCAACAAGAGCGAAACTCCACCTTAAAAAAAAAAAAAATTCAGACTCTTGACGGAGAAACTGTGGCACACATAGAAGCCCTTGGAGATTGGGCCTGTGGTCCTTGGGGTGACCAGGACTTCAGTTTGGCAGGGGGCATGGGAGAGCTGTGTTAGAATTCTGAGAGTCCTGGTGTTGTGTCTGAAACCTTGAGCCTCTGGTAGATGTCCGCTTAGGGGGTCATCCGTATGGGGGCTTGTCAGGAATTTCAGAGCCTCAGAATGGGGAAAAGGCAAAGATTTGAGGGTCCCAGGATGACACCCGATATTTTGGGAGTACTTTAGATTTCTCAATGGACCAGGAGAGACAATCTAAGATTACAGCTCACCCAAGGGGATAAATCCCAGATTTGGCAAATCCAGGGCCTGATATATGAGATTTCAGGATCCTTAAGAATTATGGATGACTGGGGGTCTCCAAGAATGTTTTGTGTGAAATATTGATGGAGAGAGGGGTTTAAGATTTGCAGGTACAGTTGAGAACGGTGGCTCATGCCTGTAATCCCAGTACTTTGGGAGGCCGAGGAAGGTGGATCACCTGAGATCAGGAGTTGGAGACCAGCCTAACATGATGAAACCCCATCTCTACTAAAAACACAAAAATTAGCCAGGCATGGTGGTATGCACCTGTAATCCCAGCTATTTGGGAGGCTGAGACAGGAGAATCGCTGGAACCTGGGAGGCAGAGGTTGCAGTGAGCCAAGATCGCGCTACTGCACTCCAGCCTGGGTGACGGTGAGTGAAACTCCGTCTCAAAAGAAAAAAAAAAAAAAAAAAAAGACTGAAGTTGCTCAGGTGATGTTGTGATATGAGGGTTCTGGGGGTTGTCACTTGGTTTGGGATTCTTGGTGGGGTGTTTGGAGGATTGCAGAGCTTGGGAGACTGTGGGTCCCCCTGTGGCTTGATGCCTGCTGCGGGGACTTGGGGCTGCAGCTGGTTGGAACTGGGGTCCTCACTTGGCGTAGGCCTTCTCCAGGAGTGGGGCCCAGAACTCGTTCCGTTGTTCCGAGTGCACGAACATCAGCTTCCCCTCGCGCACGGGCAGCCTGTCATCCACCACCACGTCCATCCAGCAGCCAAACTGCCAGAGCTGGCGGGAGAAGATGCAGGGCCGGACTCGGCTTCCAACCCCCAACCCTGCTTGGGCCCTGCCTCTGGCCCTGACTCTGCTGTACCAGTCCCAGAGTCAGGAATTACAGCCCCAAATCAATGTTAACTATGAAATCCATATTGCCGGCCAGGTGTGGTGGCTCACACCTGTAATCCCAGCACTTTGGGAGACCGAGGCAATGGATCACGAGGTCAGGAGTTCGAGAACAGCCTGGCTAAGATGGTGAAACACCGTCTCTACTAAAAATACAAAAAAATTAGCTGGGCATGATGGTGGGTGCCTGTAATCCCAGCTACTCAGGGGGCTGAGGCAGAGAATTGCTTGAACCCGGGGGCGGGGCAAAGGTTGCAGTGAGCCGAGATTGTGCCACTGCACTCCAGCCTGGGTGACAGAGCGAGATTCCATCTCAAAAAAAAAAAGAAAAAAGAAAAATCCATATCACCAAGCCACCATGGGGGAAACTGAGGCATGGGCAGAGGAACTGAGCTGTACCTGGAAGTGGAAGACACCTGCATAGCCATGCTGGAAATCCTGTCCAGGAGGGACCACCCGGCGCAGGAGCCGGGGATACAGAGTAAGGGAGGCGGCGGCTGCAAGGAACCAGCAGTTACCTGGGAGGAGAGGCCAAGATTAGGTGAGGATGGAAGGAGGGAGGCCTGGCACAGTGGCTCACGCCTCTAATCCCAGCACTTCGGGAGGCCAAGGCAGGAAGATCACTTGAGCCTAGGAGTTCAAGACCAGCCTGGCCAACATGGCAAGACTCCACTACAAGAAAATTTAAAAATTAGCTGGGCATGGTGGCATGCACCTGTAGTCCCAGCTACTTGGGAGGCTGAGGCAGGAAGATTGCTTGAGTCCAGGAGGTTAAGGCTGCAGTGAGCTATGACGGTGCCACTGTATTCCAGAATGGGTGACATTCTGGAATAGAATGAAAAGAAAGAAAGAAGGAAGGAGGGAGAGAGAGGCCTAGGGAGAGAGGAGACTGAGGAAGGATCCAGGGGCCGGGAGTGGGGGGACCAAGGGATGGAGCTATCAGGATCCCAGCTGAAACTGGCTGGATCTGAGGACTCAAGGTGGGTTCAGGGTCTCACCCAGGCTCCCCTGACACACGTCTGTGCGGCTCATATCTTCACAGATGAACTTCGGCTCAGCACAGAACTCCTGTGGGTGGTGGGGGATTCCAGGCCTCAGCCCGAGAAAGCAAGGAAAGGTCACATCCAGAGGAGTGAGGGCCTCCAAGCCCATGAAAGGCCTGGAAGCCTGTGGGCAGGAGCATGGCTTCCCTGGGTCTCCAGAAGCTGTGCTGAGCCGGTCCCATGGTAGCCCCCTCCTCCCTCAGACCTGGGAGTCCAGGCCCCAGCCCCTCCTCCCTCAGACCCAGGAGTCCAGGTCCCCAGCCCCTCCTCCTCCCTCAGACCAGGGAGTCCAGGCCCCCAGCCCCTCCTCCCTGAGACCCAGGAGTCCATCCCTCCAGCCCCCCTCCTCCCTCAGACCCAGTCCATGCCTCCAGCCCCTCTTCCCTCAGACCCCGGAGCCCAGACCCCAGCCACACTTTACATGGGGCCTCATCCATTTCACGCCTTTGGCCTTCTCCGAGTCCGGCCCCAGCTGATCATAGCCAAGGGCATCAGGGCCAGCAGGGAAGTAAGGGTCGCGGAACAGGATCCCTGAATCCAGGCAGGCTGCCTGGATTGCCTCATAGCTCTGGCCCCGAAAGAGCTGTAGGCCCCCAGCTCCGACCCCAGCCTCCTCATCCACAAGCTGGATGGTGACCCTCCCACTGCTGGACGCCATCTGGACACTGGCCTCACAAGCCGGCACCAGGCCCTTTAACCTCCTGAGTCACAGGGGCGGGGCCTCCCCTCCATTGGAGCCCCAGTGGGGGTCTTTAGGCAATGAGGAGACTTCCCTCGTTAATATTAATTGATGGTTTGGGGTGCTGGGGAACAGGGACGCCTCTTAAGTGGTTTTCTCCCCAGGGCGTGGGGCCTTCAGTTGTGGCCAAGGTAGCAGCTTAATGGGCTTGGCCAGCAGCAGAAAAGGTGGACAGAGCTGAGGGAGGACCGGCTGCCGCTGTCAGAATACCAAGAAAGAGGTCAGTGTGGGGGTGAGCTTCTGCCTACTTATGCCTGTGGGGCTGGGGAAGGAGGCGGGTTTACCTCAGTGTCTCTATCTCTCAGACTGCCTCTCTCCCCCTCCCTCTGACAGACAGTTTCTCTCTCCCCGCCTTCATGTTTCTTCTCCATCAGTATCTGGAGTGCAGTGGCATGATCTCAGCTCACTGCAACCTCCGCCTTCTAGTTCAAGTGATTCTCCTGCCTCAGCCTCCCGAGTAGCTGGGATTACAGGCTTGTGTCACCATGCCGGGCTAATTTTTGTATTTTTTGGTAGAGAAGGGATTTTACCATGTTGACCAGGCTGGTCTTGAACTCCTGGCCTCAAGCAATCTGTCCACCTTGGCCTCCCAAAGTGCTGGGATTACAGACGTGAGCCACTGTGCCCGGTCAGGTTTTGTTAATTTAAAAAAATTTTTTTAAAGTAGAGACGGAGGGGTGGTGGGGGGTGGTCCCATATGTTCCCCAGGCTGGTCTTGAACTGCTGGCCTCAAGTGATCCTCCTGCTTCAGCCTCCCAGAGAGCTGGGATTACAGATGTGAGGTACTGCGCCTGGCCCTTTCTTGTTTTTTGTTTCTGGCAATATTTGTGTCTCTGTATTTCCCCATCTCCACCCCTCTCCCCTTCTCTTTTTTTTTTTTTTTTTGTAGAGATGGGGTGGGGATCTCACTTTGTTGCCCAGACTGGTCTCGAACTCCTGGGCTCCAGTGATCCTCCCCGCTTGGCCTCCCAAAGTGTTGGGATTACAGGCGTGAGCCACCACACCCGGCTCCTCTCTGTGTCTCTTTCAGCGTGTGTCTGTTCCTCTCTGTACCTGTCAGACCCAGGAGTCCAGGCCCCCAGCCCCTCCTCCCTCAGACCCTGTCAGTGTGCCTTGTGTCTGCCTCCCTGTCTCTTCCTCTCCATCCTTCTCTCTGTCCCTGTAACCCACATGTGGCTCCTCCATCATCCACCGAGGGACCCTGAGTTCCCCTCCGCTCACGCCCGCTAAGCCCTCAGGATGCGCCTCCTCCCTCCCTGACAAGGTAGACTCAGCCTGCTTGCCCAGGGAGGCTGACCCTGGAAGGATGGCCCTGTACCTCTCCTGTGCTGGGAGCCATCTGGTGACCATGATGCCCTGCCCTGGCCCACGCCACTCAGGGTCTGGGTGGAGCAGTATTTCCCCCAAAGGACTCTGGAGCCATTGGAGGAAATGGGAGAAACAGGTACAGAGACGCCAGAACCTCAGCAGTGCTGGTCCCAGCAGACCTTCCACCCTCGTTGAGGGTGTCTGCTGCCCTCCCAGAGCCTTGTCACTCAGGGAGTACCTGATTGACACTCCCTGAGGTCCATGCCACTCAGATGTCCCTCAAGCCTTCTGGTCTCCTTCCCTCCAAGTAGATCCACAGATACTGTCCAAGCTGCCCACGTACATGGCTACCAAAAGTGGGTTACAAAACAGGCTTTCTGGCTGGGCGTGGTGTCTCATGCCTGTAATCCCAGCACTTTGGGAGGCCGAGGCGGGCGGATCACCTGAGGTCGGGAGTTCAAGACCAGCCAGGCCAATATAGTGAAACTCCGTCTCTACTAAAATACAAAAATTAGCCGGGCATAGTCGCAGGCACCTGTAATCCCAGCTACTCAGAAGGCTGAGGCAGGAGAACCGCTTGAATCTGGGAGGCAGAGGTTGCAGTGAGCCGAGATTGTGCCACTGCACTCCAGCCTGGGCAACAGGGCAAGACTCCATCTCAAAAAACCCCCCAAAACAGGGCCGGGCGTGGTGGCTCATGCCCGTAATCCCAGCACTTTGGGAGGCTGAGGTGGGCAGAACACTTGAGGCCAGGAGTTCAAGACCAGCCTGGCCAACATGGTGAAACACCATCTCTATTAAAAATACAAAAATTAGGCTGGACACGGTGGTTTACTATGCCTGTAATCCCAGCACTTTGGGAGGCCAAGGCGGGTGGGTCAGGAGTTCCAGACCAGCCTGGTCAACATGTTGAAACCCCATCTCTACTAAAAAATACAAAAAAATTAGCCGGGTGTGGTGGCACGCACCTGTAATCCCAGCTACTCAGGAGGCTGAGGTAGGAGAATCGCTTGAACCCGAGAGGTGGAGGTTGCAGTGAGCCAAGACTGCACCACTGCACTCCAGCCTTGGCAACAGAGCGAAACTCCATCTCCAAAAAAAAAAAAAAAAAGGCTGTGCGTGGTGGCTCAAGCCTGTAAACCCAGCACTTTGGGAGGCCGAGGAGGGCAGATCACGAGGTCAGGAGATCAAGACCATCCTGGCTAACACAGTGAAACTCCATCTCTACTAAAAAAAAATACAAAAAATTAGCCAGGCGTGGTGGCGGGCGCCTGTAGTCCCAGCTACTCTGGAGGCTGAGGCAGGAGAATGGCGTGGACTCAGGAGGCGGAGCTTGCAGTGAGCCAAGATTATGCCACTGCACTCCAGCCTGGGTGACAGAGCAAGACTCCATCTCAAACAAAAAAAAAATTAGCTGGGCATGGTGGTACACACCTGTAATCCCAGCTGCTCAGGAGGGTGAGGCAGGAGAATCGCTTGAACCTGGGAGGCAGAGGTTGCACTGAACCAAGATCACACCACTGCACTCCAGCCTGGGCGAGAGAGTGAGACTCCATCTCAACAAAAGAAAACAAATCGTTTTCTTTGTGTAGGATTGCCAAGCCCACCCCAGCCCCACGGGAGTCATATGGGAGTGTTTCCGGCCTGCCAGGATTAGGAGCCAGAGCACTTGGGTTCCAATCCCAGCTCTGCCACCTACACCTGTGTGTCTTTGGGCACATCACTTAACTTCTCTGTGCTTCAGTTTCCTCATCTCTGCAATGTGGATGATGATAGGGCCTACCTCGGAGGGTTGCTGTGGGAAGCAAATGAGTTCACACGTGGGATGTGTTCAGAGAAGTGCCTGACACAGAGTCGCTGCTCACTGCACGAGGCATTGACCATGCCTTGGCGTTCAAGAGTGTCTGCTGCCCTCCCAGAGCCTTGTCACCTCCATGCCACTCAGATGTCCCTCAAGCCTTCTGGCCTCCTTCCCTCCAAGTGGACCCACAGATATTGTCCAAGCTGCCCACGTACATGGCTACCAAAAGTGGGTTACAAAATGGGCTTTCTGGCTGGGTGTAGTGGCTCACGCCTGTAATCCCAGCACTTTGGGGGGCCAAGACGGGCGGCCTCGGCCATCCACGGTCACATGTCTCCTTGGATCTGGGCCACTGTTTCTTTCATTTGTTTGTTTGTTGGTTTATTTTTTTGAGACAGTCTCGCTTTGTCACCCAGGCTGGAGTGCAATGGCATGATCTTGGCTCACTACAACCTCCGCCTCCCAGGTTCAAGTGATTCTCCTGCCTCAGCCTCCCAAGTAGCTGGGATTACAGGCATGTGCCACCACGGCTGGCTAATTTTTGTATTTTTAGGAGAGACGGGGTTTCACCATATTGGTCAGGCTGGTCTTGAAAGCCTCACTTCAGGTGATCCACCCGCCTTGGCCTCCAAAAGTGCTGGGATTACAGATGGGAGCCACCGCACCCTGTCTTGCTGTTTCTTTTTTTGTATTGTTTTGTTTTGTTTCTGAGACAGGGTCTGACTCTGTTGCCCAGGCTGGAGTGCAGTGGCACAATCTTGACTCACTGCAGCCTTGACCTCCCGGGCTCAAGCAATCCTCCTGCCTCAGCTTCCTGAGTAGCTGGGACCACAGGCCTGCGCCACCATACCCAGCTAATTTTTAGATTTTTTGGTGCAATGGAGTCTCACTTTGTTGCCAAGGCTGGTCTTGAATCCCTGTGCTCAAGCAATCTTCCCATCTCGGCCTCCCAAAGTGCTGGGATTATAGGCCTGAGCCACTGCACCTGGCCAGATGTACAACTTTCAAACCACTGAAGTAGCTCAAAATGAAAGGAAAAGAAAATGTAATCTATTTGGCAATGGTCAAAAAGCAAAGGAAAATGCAGCGAATCATAGAAAATAAAAGCAGAAAGCATCACACAATGACCTACATAAAACCAAGCATATCAGTTATAACAACATTATGCAAATGTGTGAAACGTACTTGGGTAAGTCAACAAACAAAATTCAGCTCTGTTTAGCTTTCAAAACACTTTCCAAAGATAACAACACCAAGTTTTAAAATAAAAGGATTAGAAATAGGTATCAGTCAAAAGCAGATACACAAAAATCAGGGCAAATTTGATATTAGAGAAAACTGGATTTAAAGCATATAGCATTACTTTGGACAAAAGGAGTTCTTTTTTTTTTTTTTTTTTTTGAGACGGAGTCTCGCTGTCGCCCAGGCTGGAGTGCAGTGGCTCAATCTCTGCTCACTGCAAGCTCCGCCTCCCGGGTTCACGCCATTCTCCTGCCTCAGCCTCTCCGAGTAGCTGGGACTACAGGTGCCTGCCACCACACCCGGCTAATTTTTTTGTATTTTTAGTAGAGACGGGATTTCACCGTGTTAGCCAGGATGGTCTGGATCTCCTGACCTCGTGATCCGCCCGCCTCGGCCTCCCAAAGTGCTGGGATTACAGGCGTGAGCCACCGCACCCGGCCTAAAAGGAGTTATTTTCCATTGATAAAGTGTATGATCCAGAATGAAAAGTGATTGGATGGGTGCAATGGCTCATGCCTGCAACCCCAGCACTTTGGAAGGCTGAGGCAGGTGGCTCACTTGAGGTCGGCAGTTCAAGACCAGCCTGGCCAACATGGTGAGACTGCGTCTCTATTAAAAATACAAAAATTAGCTGGGCATAGTGGTGCATGCCTGTAATCTCAGCTACTCGGGAGGCTAAGGCTCAAGAATCACTTGAACCCAGGAGGTGGAGGTTGCAGTGAGCCCAGATTGTGCCACTGCACTCCAGCCTGGGTGACAGGACAAGACTCTGTCTTAAAAAAAATAAAAAATAAAAACAACAAAAAAAGGCTGGGCGTAATGGCTCACGCCTGTAATCCCAGCACTTTGGGATGCTGAGGCGGGTGGACCACAAGGTCAGCAGATCGAGACAATCCTGGCCAACACAGTGAAACCCTGTCTCTACTAAAAATACAAAAATTAGCCGGGCGTGATGGCATGTACCTGTAGTCCCAGCTGCTGGGGAGGCTGAGGCAGGAGAACGGCGTGAACCCGGGAGGCAGAGCTTGCAGTGAGCCAAGATTGCACCACTGCACTCCAGCCTGGGCGACACAGCGAGACTCCATCTCAAAAAAAAGAAAAAAGAAAAGAGCCTCTGAGGCCAGCTGATTAACATCAAGCAAACAAACATATGTGTAATAGGACTCTGGGGAAAGGAGAGAAAGGAATAGAAAAATTTTTGAAGCATTAATGGCTGGAAACTTATCAAACTTGGTGTAAACGTTAATTTATGGATTCAAGAAACTCAACAAACTCCAAAAAGTATAAATACAAAGACAGCCATACCTAGATTCATCATAGTAAATGTCAGGCCGTTGAGCTTAAGCTAAGCTATCATATCACTTGTGACTTGCACGTACACATCTAGATGGCCGGTTCCTGCCTTAACTGATGACATTCCACCACAAAAAAAAAAGAACCCCTCAACCCCTTCTCCTTCACCCTTAGCAGCAAGTCCCACTCTTCTGGAGGAGGGGTAGGAACCCCCGAACTTTTTTTTTTTTTTTTTAGACAGAGTCTTGCTCTGTTGCCCAGGTTGGAGTGCAGTGGCACAATCTTGGCTCACTGCAAGCTCCACCTCCCAGGTTCACACCGTTGTCCTGCCTCAGCCTCCTGAGTAGCTGGGATTACAGGCGCCCGCCACCACGCCCGGCTAATTTTTTGTATTTTTAGTAGAGATGGGGTTTCACCATGTTAGCCAAGATGGTCTCGATCTCCTGACCTTGTGATCCGCCCGCCTCGGCCTCCCAAAGTGCTGGGATTACAGGCGTGAGCCATCGCACCCGGCCGCGACCTCTTATCTCTGCTCCGATCCCTTATTTCTGCACCTGGACCTCTTATCTCTGTGCCCCATCCCTTATTTCCGCGCCCAGACCTCTTATCTCTGGGCCCCATCCCTTATTTCCATGCCCCAACCTCTTATCTCTGCACCCCAACCCCTTACTTCCATGCCCCAACCCCTTCTCTGCTTTTCTGGAGGGCAAGAACCCCCTACCCCTTCTCCGTGTCTCTACTCTCTTTACTCTGGGCTTGCCTCCTTCACTATGGGCAAGCTTCCACCTTCCATTCCTCCTTCTTCTCCCTTAGCCTGTGTTCTTAAGAACTTAAAACCTCTTCAACTCTCACCTGACGTAAAATCTAAGCGTCTAATTTACTTCTGAAATGCCGCTTGACCCCAATACAAACTCGACAGTAGTTCCAAATAGCCAGAAAACAGCGTTTTCAATTTTCCCATCCTACAAGATCTAAATAATTCTTGTCGTAAAATAGGCAAGTGGTCTGAGGTGCCTGACATCCAGTCACTCTTTTTTTTTTTTTTTTTTTTTTTTTTTTTTTTGAGTCAGAGCCTGGCTCTGTCGCCCAGGCTGGAGTGCAGTGGCGCAATCTCGGCTCACTGCAAGCTCCGCCTCCCAGGTTCACGCCATTCTCTTGCCTCAGCCTCTCCGAGTAGCTGGGACTACAGGCGCCCGCCACCACGCCCGGCTAATTTTTTTGTATTTTTAGTAGAGGCGGGGTTTCACAGTGGTCTCGATCTCCTGACCTCGTGATCCGCCCGCCTCAGCCTCCCAAAGTGCTGGGATTACAAGCGTGAGCCACCACGCCAGGCCCAGTCACTCTTTTACACATGAGTCCCTCCCAAGTCTCTGTTCCCAATGCACCTCGTCCCAAATCTTCCTTCTTTCCCTCCCTCCTGTCCCCTCAGTCCCAACCCCAAGCGTTGCTGAGTCTTTCTAATCTTCCTTTTCTACAGACCCATCTGACCTCTCTCCCTCCTCGCCAGGCCGAGCTAGGTCCCAATTCTTCCTCAGTCTCCACTCCTCCACCCTATAATCCTTTTATCACCTCCCCTCCTCACACCCAGTACGGCTTACACTTTTTTGTTTTTTTTTTTGTTTTTTTTTGAGACAGAGTCTCGCTCTATCCCCCAGGCTGGAGTGCAGTGGCACGATCTCGGCTCACTGCAACCTCCTCCTCCCGGGTTCACGCCATTCTCCTGCCTCAGCCTCTCTGAGTAGCTGGGACTACAGGCGCCCGCCACCACGCCCGGCTAATTTTTTGTATTTTTGGTAGAGACGGGGTTTCACTGTGGTCTTGATCTCCTGACCTCGTGATCCACAGTTTTGTTCTGTGACTAGCCCTCCCCCACCTGCCCAGCAATTTCCTCTTAAAAAGGTGGCTGGAGCTAAAGGCATAGTCAAGGTTAATGCTCCTTTTTCTTTATCCCAAATCAGATAGCATTTAGGCTCTTTTTCATCAAATATAAAAATCCAGCCCAGTTCATGGCTTGTTTGGCAGCAACGCTGAGATGCTTTACAGCCCTAGACCCTAAAAGGTCAAAAGGCCGTCTTATTCTCAATATACATTTTATTACCCAATCTGCTCCGGACATTAAATAAAACTCCAAAAATTAAATTCCGGCCCTCAAACCCCACAACAGGACTTAATTAACCTCGCCTTCAAGGTATACAATAATAGAGTAGAGGCAGCCAAGTCGCAACATATTTCTGAGTTGCAATTCCTTGCCTCCACTGTGAGACAAACCCCAGCCACATCTCCAGCACACAAGAACTTCCAAACGCCTAAACCGCAGTGGCCAGGCGTTCCTCCAGAACCTCCTCCCCGAGGAGCCTGCTACAAGTGCCAGCAATCTGGCCACCAGGCCAAGGGAATGTGCACAGCCCAGGATTCCTCTTAAGCCGTGTCCCATCTGTGCAGGACCCCACTGGAAATCAGACTGTTCAACTCACCTGGCAGCCACTCCCAGAGCCCCTGGAACTCTGGCCCAAGGCTCTCTGACTCACTCCTTCCCAGATCTTCTCAGCTTAGTGGCTGAAGACTGACGCTGCCCGATCCCCTCAGAAGTCCCATAGACCATTACAGACGCTGAGCTTTAAGTAACACTCACAGTGGAAGGTAAGTCTGTCCCCTTCTTTATCAATACGGAGGTTACCCACTCCACATTACCTTCTTTTCAAAGGCCTGTTTCCCTTGCCTCCGTAACTGTTGTGGATATTGATGGCCAGGCTTCTAAACCTCTTAAAACTCCCCAACTCTGGTGCCAACTTAGACAATACTCAAGCACTCCTTTTTAGTCATCCCCACCTGCCCAGTTCCCTTATTAGGCCGAGACACTTCAAATTATCTGCTTCCGTGACTATTCCTGGACTACAGCTACATCTCATTGCCGCCCTTCTTCCGAATCCAAAGCCTCCTTCACATCCTCCTCTTGTATCCCCCCACCTTAACCCACAAGTATAAGATACCTCTACTCCCTCCTTGGCGACCGATCATGCACCCCTTACCATCTCATTAAAACCTAATCACCCTTACCTCGCTCAATGCCAATATCCCATCCCACAGCACGCTTTAAAAGGATTAAAGTCTGTTATCACTCGCCTATTACAGCATGGCCTTTTAAAGCCTATAAACTCTCCTTACAATTCCCCCATTTTACCTGTCCTAAAACCAGACAAGACTTACAGGTTAGTTCAGGATCTGCGCCTTATCAACCAAATTGTTTTGCCTATCCACCCCGTGGTGCCAAACCCATATACTCATATCCTCAATACCTCCCTCCACAATCCATTATTCTGTTCTAGATCTCAAACATGCTTTCTTTACTATTGCTTTGCACTCTTCATCCCAGCCTCTCTTCGCTTTCACTTGGACTGACCCTGACACCTGTCAGGCCTCTGAGCCCAAGCTAAGCCATCGTATCCCATGTGACCTGCACGTACACATCCAGATGGCTGGTTCCTGCCTTAACTGATAACATTCCACCACAAAAGAAGTGAAAATGGCCTGTTCCTGCCTTAACTGATGACATTGTCTTGTGAAATTCCTTCTCCTGGCTCATCCTGGCTCAAAAGCTCCCCCACTGAGCACCTTGTGACCCCCACTCCTGCCCGCCAGAGAACCCCCCTTTTTCCTTTACCTACCCAAATCCTATAAAACGGCCCCACCCCATCTCCCTTCGTTGACTCTCTTTTTGGACTCAGCCCACCTGCATCCAGGTGAAATAAACAGCTTTATTGCTCACAAAAAGCCTGTTTGGTGGTCTCTTCACATGGACGCGCATGAAATTTGGTGCCATGACTCGGATCGGGGGACCTCCCTTGGGAGTTCAATCCCCCATCCCCCTGCTCTTTGCTCCATGGAAAGATCCACTTACGACCTCAGGTCCTCAGACCCACCAGCCCAAGGAACATCTCACCAGTTTTAAATCAGGTAAGCGGCTTCTTCTTACTCTCTTCTCCAACCTCACTATCCCTCAACCACGTTCTCCTTTCCACTCTTCAATCTCTCCCTTCTCTTAATTTCAATTCCTTTCATTTTCTGATAGAGACAAAGGAGACACATTTTATCCATGGACCCAAAACTCCGGCGCCAGTCATGGACTGGGAAGGCAGCCTTCCCTTGGTGTTTAATCATTGCAGGGACGCCTCTCTGATTATTCACCCACGTTTCAGAGGTGTCAGACAATGCAGGGACGCCTGCCTTGGTCCTTCACCCTTAGGGGCAAGTCCCACTTTTCTAGGGGAGAGGCAAGTACCCCAACCCCTTCTGTGTCTCTACCCCTTCTCCACCTTTCTAAGGGGCAAGAAACCCCCAACCCCTTCTCCTTAACCCTTAGCGGCAAGTCCCGCTTTTCTGGGGGAGGGACAAGTACCTACCCCAACCTCTTATCTCCGCACCCCAACCTCATATCTCTGCGCCCTGATCCCTTATTTCTGTGCCCCGACCTCTTATCTCTGCACCCTGATCCCTTATTTCTGCACCCCAACCTCTTATCTCTGCGCCCCGACCCCTTTCCCGCTTTTCTGGAAGGTAAGAACCCCTGAACCGCTTCCCCTCCGTGTCTCTACTCTCCCTTTAAACTTGCCTCCTTCACTATGGGCAAGCTTCCACCCTGCATTCCTCCTTCTTCTCCCTTAGCCTGTGCTCTTAAGAACATAAAACCTCCTCAACTCTCGCCTGACCTAAAACCTAAATGCCTTGTTTTCTCCTGCAATGCCGCTTGACCCCAGTACAAACTCGACAGTGGTTCTAAATGGCCAGAAAACAGCACTTCCATTTTTTCCATCCTACAAGATCTAAATAATTCTTGTCGTAAAATGGGCAAATGGTCTGAGGTGCCTGACATCCAGTCACTCTTTTACACGAGTCCCTCCCAAGTCTCTGTTCCCAATGCAACTCGTCCCAAATCTTCCTTCTTTCCCTCCCTCCTGTCCCCTCAGTCCCAACCACAAGTGTCGCTGAGTCTTTCTAATCTTCCTTTTCTACAGACCTATCTGACCTCTCCCCTCCTCGCCAGGCCGAGCTAGGTCCCAATTCTTCCTCAGCCTCCACTCCTCCACCCTATAGTCCTTTTATCACCTCCCCTCCTCACACCGGGTCCAGCTTACAGTTTTGTTCCTCGACTAGCCCTCCCCCACCTGCCCAGCAATTTCGTCTTTAAAAGGTGGCTGGAGCTAAAGGCATAGTCAAAGTTAATGCTTCTTTTTCTTTATCCAACCTCTCCCAAATCAGTTAGCGTTTAGGCTCTTTTTCATCAAATATGAAAAACCCAGCCCAGTTCATGGCTTGTTTGGCAGCAACCCTGAGACGCTTTACAGCCCTAGACCCTAAAAGGTCAAAAGGCCTTCTTGTTCTCAATATACATTTTATTACCCAATCTGCTCCCGACTTTAAATAAAGCTCCCAGCACTTTGGGAGGCCGAGGCGGGCGGATCACGAGGTCAGGAGATCGAGACCACGGTGAAACCCCGTCTCTACTAAAAAATACAAAAAATTAGCCGGGCGCGGTGGCGGGCGCCTGTAGTCCCAGCTACTCGGAGAGGCTGAGGCAGGAGAATGGCGTGAACCCGGGAGGCGGAGCTTGCAGTGAGCCGAGATTGCGCCACTGCACTCCAGCCCGGGCGACAGAGCGAGACTCTGTCTCAAAAAAAAAAAAAAACAAAAAAAACAAAAAAAACAAAAAAAACAAATAAATAAAGCTCCAAAAATTAAATTCTGGCCCTCGAACCCCACAACAGGACTTAATTAGCCTTGCCTTCAAGGTGTAAAATAATAGAAAAAACTTGCAATTCCTCACCTCCACTGTGAGACAAACCCCAGCCACATCTCCAGCACACAAGAACTTCCAAACGCCTGAACCACAGCAGCCAGGCATTCCTCCAGAACCTCCTCCCCCAGGAGCCTGCTACAAGTGCCAGCAATCTGGCCACCGGGCCAAGGAATGCCCACAGCCCAGGATTCCTCCTAAGCCGTGTCCCATCTGTGCAGGACCCCACTGGAAATCAGACTGTTCAACTCACCTGGCAGCCACTCCCAGAGCCCCTGGAACTCTGGCCCAAGGCTGACTGACTCCTTCCCAGATCTTCTTGGCTTAGCGGCTGAAGACTGACACTGCCCGATCGCCTTGGAAGCCCCCTAAACCAGCAGGGACGCCAAGCTTCAGGTAACTCTCACAGTGGAAAGTAAGTCCGTCCACTTCTTAATCAATATGGAAGCTACCCAGTCCACATTACCTTCTTTTCAAGGGCCTGTTTCCCTTGCCTCCATAACTGTTGTAAGTATTGACGGCCAGGCTTCTAAACCTCTTAAAACTCCCCAACTCGGCCGGGCGCGGTGGCTCACACTTGTAATCCCAGCACTTTGGGAGGCCGAGGCGGGCGGATCACGAGGTCAGGAGATCGAGACCACAGTGAAACCCCGTCTCTACTAAAAATACAAAAAATTAGCCGGGCGTGGTGGCGGGCGCCTGTAGTCCCAGCTACTCGGAGAGGCTGAGGCAGGAGAATGGCGTGAACCCGGGAGGCGGAGCTTGCAGTGAGCCGAGATTGCGCCACTGCACTCCAGCCTGGGCGACAGAGCGAGACTCCGTCTCAAAAAAAAAAAAAAAAAAAAAAAAAAAAAAAAACTCCCCAACTCTGGTGCCAACTTAGACAATACTCTTTTAAGCACTCCTTTTTAGTTATCCCCACCTGCCCAGTTCCCTTATTAAGCCGAGATACTTTATCTGCTTCCCTGACTATTCCTAGGCTACAGCCACACCTCATTGCCACCTTTTCCCCCAGTTCAAAGCCTCCTTCACATCCTCCCCTTGTATCTCCCCACCTTAACCCACAAGTATAAGATACCTCTACTCCCTCCTTAGCGACCTATCATGCACCCCTTACCATCCTATTAAAACCTGATCATGCTTACCTCGCTCAATGCCAATATCCCATCCCACAGCACGCTTTAAAAAGATTAAAGCTGGCCGGGCATGGTGGCTCACGCCTGTACTCCTAGCACTTTGGGAGGCCGAGGCGGGTGGATCACCTGAGGTCAGGAGTTCGAGACCAGCCTGACCAACATGGAGAAACCCCATCTCTACTAAAAATACACAAAAATTAGCCAGACGTGGAGGCGCATGCCTGTAATCCCAGTTACTCGGGAGCCTGAGGCAGGAGAATCGCTTGAACCTAGGAGGCGGAGGTTGTGGTGAGCTGAGATCGCGCCATTGCACTCCAGCCTGGGCGACAAGAGGGAAAACTCCGTCTCAAAAAAAAAAAAAAAAATTAAAGCCTGTTATCACTCATCTGTTACAGCACGGCCTTTTAAAGCCTATAAACTCTCCTTACCATTCCCCCATTTTACCTGTCCTAAAACCAGACAAGGCTTACAGGTTAGTTCAGGATCTGCACCTTATCAACCAAATTGTTTTGCCTATCCACCCCATGGTGCCAAACCCATATACTCATATCCTCAGTACCTCCCACTACAACCCATTATTCTGTTCTAGATCTCAAACATGCTTTCTTTACTATTCCTTTGCACACTTCATCCCAGCCTCTCTTTGCTTTCACTTAGACTGACCCTGACACCCATCAGGCTCAGCAAATTACCTGGGCTGTACTGCCGCGAGGCTTCACAGATAGCCCCCATTACTTCAGTCAAGCCCAAATTTCATCCTCATCTGTTACCTATCTTGGCATGATTCTCATAAAAACACACGTGCTCTCCCTGCTGATTGTGTCTGATTAATCTCCGAAACCCCAATCCCTTACAAAACAACAACTCCTTTCCTTCCTAGGCATGGTTAGTGCAGTCAGAATTCTTACACAAGAGCCGGGCGCGGTGGCTCAAGCCTGTAATCCCAGCACTTTGGGAGGCCGAGGCGGGCGGATCACGAGGTCAGGAGATCGAGACCATCCTGGCTAACACGGTGAAACCCTGTCTCTACTAAAAATACAAAAAATTAGCCGGGCGTGTTGGCGAGCGCCTGTAGTCCCAACTCCTCGGGAGGCTGAGGCAGGAGAATGGCCTGAACCCGGGAGGTGGAGCTTGCAGTGAGCTGAGATCGCGCTACTGCACTCCAGCCTGGGTGACACAGCAAGACTCCGTCTCAAAAAAAAAAAAAAAAAAAAAAAAAAAAAAAAAAATTCTTACACAAGAGCCAGGACCGCACCCTGTAGACTTTCTGTCCAAACAACTTTCTGACCTTACTGTTTTAGCCTAGCCCTCATGTCTGCGTGCAGTGGCTGCCGCTGCTTTAATAATTTTAGAGGCCCTAAAAATCACAAACTATGCTCAACTCACTCTCTACATTTCTCATAACTTCCAAAATCTATTTTCTTCCTCATTTCTGACCCATATACTTTCTGCTCCCCGGCTCCTTCAGCTGTACTCACTCTTTGTTAAGTCCCACAATTACCATTGTTCCTGGCCCAGACTTCAATCTGGCCTCCCACATTATTCCTGATACCACACCTGACCCCCATGACTGTATCTCTCTGATCCACCTGACATTCACCACATTTCCCCATATTTCCTTCTTTCCTGTTCCTCACCCTGATCATGCTTGATTTATTGATGGCAGTTCCACCAGGCCTAATTGCCACACACCAGCAAAGGCAGGCTATGCTATAGTACAAGCCACTAGCCTGCCTCTTAGAACCTCTCATTTTCTTTCCATCGTGGAAATCTATCCTCAAGGAAATAACTTCTTGGTGTTCCATCTGCTATTCTACTACTCCTCAGGGATTATTCAGGCCCCCTCCCTTCCCTACACATCAACTCGAGGATTTGCGCCGCCCCCCCCCCCCCACCCCAGGACTGGCAAATTAGCTTTACTCAACATGCCCCGAGTCAGATAACTAAAATACCTCTTAGTCTAGGTAGACACTTTCACTGGATAGGTACAGGCCTTTCCTACAGGGTCTGAGAAGGCCACTGCAGTCATTTCTTCCCTTCTGCCAGACATAATTCCTCAGTTTAGCCTTCCCACCTCTACACAGTCTGATAACAGACCAGCCTTTATTAGTTAAATCAGACAAGCAGTTTTTCAGGCTCTTAGTATTCAGTGAAACCTTTATATCCCTTACGTCCTCCGTCTTCAGGAAAAGTAGAACGGACTAAAGGTCTTTTAAAAACACACCTCACCAAGCTCAGCCACCAACTTAAAAAGGACTGGACAATACTTTTACCACTTTCCCTTCTCAAAAGTCAGACCTGTCCTCAGAATGCTACAAGATACAGCCCATTTAAGCTCCTGTATAGATGCTCCTTTTTATTAGGTCCCAGTCTCACTCCAGACACCAGACCAACTTAGACTGTGCCCCCAAAAAACTTGTCATCCCTACTATTTTCTGTCTAGTCATACTCCTATTCACCGTTCTCAACTACTCATAAATGCCCTGCTCTTGTTTACTCTGCTGGTGTACACTGTTTCTCCAAGCCATCACAGCTGATATCTCCTGGTGCTATCCCCAAACTGCCATCCTTAACTCTTGAAGTAAATAAATAATCTTTGCGGACAGGACGATGCTGAATCTCCTTAGGCACTCTCTAATCAGATGTCCTGAGTCCCAATTCTTAGACCTTTTATACCTGTTTTTCTCCTTCTCTTATTCCACCTAGTTTTTCAATTCATACCAAACCGTATCCAGGCCATCACCAATAATTCTAAATGACAAATATTCCTTCTAACAACCCCACAATATCACCCCTTACCACAAAATCTTCCTTCAGCTTAATCTCTCCCACTCTAAGTTCCCACGCTGCCCCTAATCCCCCTCGAAGCAGCCCTGAGAAGCATCGCCCATTATCTCTCCATAACATCCCCCAAAATTTTCACCGTCCCAACACTTTACCACTATTTCATTTTATTTTTCTTATTAATGTAAGAAGACAGAAATGTCAGGCCTCTGAGCCCAAGCTAAGCCATCATATCCCCTGTGACCTGCACGTACACATCCAGATGGCAGGTTCCTGACTTAACTGATGACATTCCACCACAAAAGAAGTGAAAATGTCCTGTTCCTGCCTTAACTGATGACATTGTCTTGTGAAATTCCTTCTCCTGGCTAAAAAGCTCCCCCAACTGAGCACCTTGTGACCCCCACTCCCGCCCGCCAAAGAACAACCCCCCTTTTACTTACTCAAATCCTATAAAACGGCCCCACTCCATCTCCCTTCGCTCTCTTTTTGGACTCAGCCCACCTGCACCCAGGTGAAATAAACAGCTTTATTGCTCACACAAAGCCTGTTTGGTGGTCTCTTCACAGGGACGCGCACGAAAACACCCATCAGGCTAAGCAAATCACCTGGGCTGTACTGCCACAAAGCTTCACAGACAGCCCCTATTACTTCAATCAAGCCCAAATTTCTTCCTCATCTGTTACCTATCTCAGCATAATTCTTGCAAAAACACATGTGCTCTCCCCCTGCTGATCGTGTCCGACTAATCTCCCAAACCCCAATCCCTTCTACAAAACAACAACTCCTTTCCTTCCTGGGCATGGTTAGATACTTTCGCCTTTAGATACCTCGTTTTGCCATCCTAACAAAACCATTATATAAAGTCACAAAAAGAAACCTAGCTGACCCCATAGATCCTAAATCCTTTCCCCACTCCTCTTTCCGTTCCTTGAAGACAGCTTTAGAGACTGCCCCCACCCTAGCTCATCCCACCCCTTTTCATTACACACAGCCGAAGTGCAGGGCTGTGCAGTCAGAATACTTACACAAGGACCGGGATTGCGTCCTGTAGCGTTTGTCCAAACAACTTGACCTTACTGTTTTAGCCTAGCCCTCATGTCTGCGTGCAGCAGCTGCCGCTGCTTTAATACTTTTAGAGGCCCTAAAAATCACAAACTATGCTCAACTCACTCTCTACATTTCTCATAACTTCCAAAATCTATTTTCTTCCTTATATCTGATGCATACACTTTCTGCTCCCCGGCTCCTTCAGCTGTACTCACTTTTTGTTAAGTCTCACAATTACCATTGTTCCTGGCCCGGACTTCAATCTGGCCTCCCACATTATTCCTGATACCACACCTGACCCCCATGACTGTATCTCTCTGATCCACCTGACATTCACCCCATTTCCCCATATTTCCTTCTTTCCTGTTCCTCACCCTGATCAGGCTTGATTTATTGATGGCAGTTCCACCAGGCCTAATTGCCACTCACCAGCAAAGGCAGGCTATGCTATAGTACAAGCTACTAGCCCGCCTCTTAGAACCTCTCATTTTCTTTCCATCGTGGAAATCTATCCTCAAGGAAATAATTTCTTGGTGTTCCATCTGCTATTCTACTACTCCTCAGGGATTATTCAGGACCCCTCCCTTCCCTACACATCAACTCGAGGATTTGCCCCCGCCGCCCCAGGACTGGCAAATTACCTTTACTCAACATGCCCCGAGTCAGATAACTAAAATACCTCTTAGTCTAGGTAGACACTTTCACTGGATAGGTACAGGCCTTTCCTACAGGGTCTGAGAAGGCCACTGCAGTCATTTCTTCCCTTCTGTCAGACATAATTCCTCAGTTTAGCCTTCCCACCTCTACACAGTCTGATAACAGACCAGCCTTTATTAGTCAAATCAGACAAGCAGTTTTTCAGGCTCTTAGTATTCAGTGAAACCTTTATATCCCTTACGGTCCTCCGTCTTCAGGAAAAGTAGAACGGACTAAAAGTCTTTTAAAAACACACCTCACCAAGCTCAGCCACTAACTTAAAAAGGACTGGACAATACTTTTACCACTTTCCCTTCTCAAAAGTCAGACCTGTCCTCAGAATGCTACAAGATACAGCCCATTTAAGCTCCTGTATAGATGCTCCTTTTTATTAGGCCCCAGTCTCACTCCAGACACCAGACCAACTTAGACTGTGCCCCAAAAAAACTTGTCATCCCTACTATTTTCTGTCTAGTCATACTTCTATTCACCGTTCTCAACTACTCATACATGCCCTGCTCTTGTTTACACTGCCAGTTTACACTGTTTCTCCAAGCCATCACAGCTGATATCTCCTGGTGCTATCCCCAAACCGCCACTCTAAACTCTTGAAGTAAATAAATAATCTTTGCTGGCAGGACGATGCTGAATCTCCTTAGGCACTCTCTAATCAGATGTCCTGAGTCCCAATTCTTAGACCTTTTATACCTGTTTTTCTCCTTCTCTTATTCCACCTAGTTTTTCAATTCATATAAAACCGTATCCAGGCCATCACCAATAATTCTAAATGACAAATATTCCTTCTAACAACCCCACAATATCACCCCTTACCACAAAATCTTCCTTCAGCTTAATCTCTCCCACTCTAAGTTCCCACGCCGCCCCTAATCCCGCTCGAAGCAGCCCTGAGAAACACCGCCCATTATCTCTCCATAACATCCCCCAAAATTTTCGCCGTCCCAACACTTTACCACTATTTCATTTTATTTTTCTTATTAATGTAAGAAGACAGAAATGTCAGGCCTCTGAGCCCAAGCTAAGCCATCATATCCCCTGTGACCTACAAGTACACATCCAGATGGTGGGTTCCTGCCTTAACTGATGACATTGTCTTGTGAAATTCCTTCTCCTGGCTCAAAAGCTCCCCCACTGAGCACCTTGTGACCCCCACTCCTGCCCGCCAAAGAACAACCCCCCTTTTACTTACCCAAATCCTATAAAATGGCCCCACTCCATCTCCTTTCGCTGACTCTCGTTTTGGACTCAGCCCACCTGCACCCAGGTGAAATAAACAGCTTTATTGCTCACACAAAGCCTGTTTGGTGGTCTCTTCACACGGACCTGCACGAAAACACCCATCAGGCTAAGCAAATCACCTGGGCTGTACTGCCACGAAGCTTCACAGACAGCCCCCATTACTTCAATCAAGCCCAAATTTCTTCCTCATCTGTTACCTATCTCAGCATAATTATCGTAAAAACACATGTGCTCTCCCTGCTGATCGTGTCCGACTAATCTCCCAAACCCCAATCCCTTCTACAAAACAACAACTCCTTTCCTTCCTGGGCATGGAGTTAGATACTTTCGCCTTTAGATACCTCGTTTTGCCATCCTAACAAAACCATTATATAAAGTCACAAAAAGAAACCTAGCTGACCCCACAGATCCTAAATCCTTTCCCCACTCCTCTTTCCGTTCCTTGAAGACAGCTTTAGAGACTGCCCCCACCCTAGCTCATCCCACCCCTTTTCATTACACACAGCCGAAGTGCAGGGCTGTGCAGTCAGAATTCTTACACAAGGACCAGGATTGCGTCCTGTAGCGTTTGTCCAAACAACTTGACCTTACTGTTTTAGCCTAGCCCTCATGTCTGCGTGCAGCAGCTGCCGCTGCTTTAATACTTTTAGAAGCCCTAAAAATCACAAACTAGGCTGGGCGCGGTGGCTCACGCTTGTAATCCCAGCACTTTGGGAGGCCGAGGCGGGCGGATCACGAGGTCAGGAGATCGAGACCACAGTGAAACCCCGTCTCCACTAAAAAAATACAAAAAATTAGCCGGGCGTGGTGGCGGGCGCCTGTAGTCCCAGCTACTCGGAGAGGCTGAGGCAGGAGAATGGCGTGAACCCGGGAGGCGGAGCTTGCAGTGAGCCGAGATTGCGCCACTGCACTCCAGCCTGGGCGACAGAGCAAGACTCTGTCTCAAAAAAAAAAAAAAAAAAAAAAAAAAATCACAAACTATGCTCAACTCACTCTACATTTCTCATAACTTCCAAAATCTATTTTCTTCCTCGTTTCTGAGGCATACACTTTCTGCTCCCCGGCTCCTTCAGCTGTACTCACTCTTTGTTAAGTCTCACAATTACCATTGTTCCTGGCCCGGACTTCAATCCGGCCTCACACATTATTCCTGATACCACACCTGACCCCCATGACTGTATCTCTCTGATCCACCTGACATTCACCCCATTTCCCCATATTTCCTTCTTTCCTGTTCCTCACCCTGATCACGCTTGATTTATTGATGGCAGTTCCACCAGGCCTAATCGCCACACACCAGCAAAGGCAGGCTATGCTATAGTACAAGCCACTAGCCCGCCTCTTAGAACCTCTCATTTTCTTTCCATCGTGGAAATCTATCCTCAAGGAAATAACTTCTCAGTGTTCCATCTGCTATTCTACTACTCCTCAGGGATTATTCAGGCCCCCTCCCTTCCCTACACATCAACTCGAGGATTTGCCCCCACCCAGGACTGGCAAATTACCTTTACTCAACATGCCCCGAGTCAGATAACTAAAATACCTCTTAGTCTAGGTAGACACTTTCACTGGATAGGTACAGGCCTTTCCTACAGGGTCTGAGAAGGCCACCGCACTCATTTCTTCCCTTCTGTCAGACATAATTCCTCAGTTTAGCCTTCCCACCTCTACACAGTCTGATAACAGACCAGCCTTTATTAGTCAAATCAGACAAGCAGTTTTTCAGGCTCTTAGTATTCAGTGAAACCTTTATATCCCTTACGGTCCTCCATCTTCAGGAAAAGTAGAACGGACTAAAGGTCTTTTAAAAACACACCTCACCAAGCTCAGCCACCAACTTAAAAAGGACTGGACAATAATTTTACCACTTTCCCTTCTCAGAAGTCAGACCTGTCCTCAGAATGCTACAAGGTACAGCCCATTTGAGCTCCTGTATAGATGCTCCTTTTTATTAGGCCCCAGTCTCATTCCAGACACCAAACTTAGACTGTGCCCCAAAAAAACTTGTCATCCCTACTATTTTCTGTCTAGTCATACTCCTATTCACCGTTCTCAACTACTCATACATGCCCTGCTCTTGTTTACACTGCCAGTTTACACTGTTTCTCCAAGCCATCATAGCTGATATCTCCTGGTGCTATCCCCAAACTGCCACCCTTAACTCTTTTTTTTTTTTTTTTTTGAGACAGAGTCTCGCTCTGTCGCCCAGGCTGGAGTGCAGTGGCATGATCTCGGCTCACTGCAAGCTCCGCCTCCCGGGTTCACGCCATTCTCCTGCCTCAGCCTCTCCGAGTAGCTGGGACCACAGGCACCCACCACCACGCCTGGTTAATTTTTTGTGTTTTTAGTAGAGACAGGGTTTCACCGTGGTCTCGATCTCCTGACCTCATGATCCGCCCGCCTTGGCCTCCAAAAGTGCTGGGATTACAAGCGTGAGCCACCGCACCCGGCCACTCTTAACTCTTGAAGTAAATAAATAATCTTTGCTGGCAGGACTATGCTGAATCTCCTTAGGCACTCTCTAATCAGATGTCCTAGGTCCTCCCAATTCTTAGACCTTTTATACCTGTTTTTCTCCTTCTCTTATTCCATTTAGTTTTTCAATTCATACAAAACCGTATCCAGGCCATCACCAATAATTCTACACGACAAATGTTTCTTCTAACAGTCCCACAATATCACCCCTTACCACAAAATCTTCCTTCACCTTAATCTCTCCCACTCTAGGTTCCCACGCCGCCCCAATCCCGCTTGAAGCAGCCCTGAGAAACATCGCCCATTATCTCTCCATAGCACCCCCAAAAATTTTCACCATCCTAACACGTTACCACTATTTCGTTTTATTTTTCTTATTAATATAAGAAGACAGGAATGTCAGGCCTCTGAGCCCAAGCTAAGCCATCATATCCCCTGTGACCTGCACGTACACATCCAGATGGCTGGTTCCTGCCTTAACTGATGACATTCTACCACAAAAGAAGTGAAAATGGCCTGTTCCTGCCTTAACTGATGACATTGTCTTGTGAAATTCCTTCCCCTGGCTCATCCTGGCTCAAAAGCTCCCCCACTGAGCACCTTGTGACCCCCACTTTGCCTGCCAGAGAAAAACCCCTCTTTGACTATAATTTTCCTTTATCTACCCAAATCCATAAAAGGGCCCCACTCTTTTTTTTTTTGAGACGGAGTCTCGCTCTCTCACCCAGGCTGGAGTGCAGTGGCGCGATCTCGGCTCGCTGCAAGCTCCGCCTCCCGGGTTCACACCATTCTTCTGCCTCAGCCTCTCCCAGTAGCTGGGACTACAGGTGCCCGCCACCACGCCCAGCTAATTTTTGTATATTTAGTCCAAATGGGGTTTCACCACATTGGCCAGCTTGTCTTGAACTCCTGAACTCAGGTGATCCACCCGCCTCGGTGTCCTAAAGTGTTGGGATTACAGGCGTGAGCCACCGTGCCAGGAAAATGGATAATTTTAAAGGAGCAAGTGGAAAAACAGCTCATTATGTACAGGGGAACAATAGAACTAATGCCTAGATTCTCCTAGGAACAATGAGGCCGGAAGGCAGATGAATGATTTATTCAAAACACCGAAAGAAAAATAAAACTGTCAGGCCAGGTGCGGTGGCTCACGCTTGTAATCCCAGCACTTTGGGAGGCCGAGGTGGGCGGATCACGAGGTCAGGAGATCGAGACCACGGTGAAACCCCGTCTCTACTAAAAATACAAGAAATTAGCCAGGTGTGGTGGCGGGCGCCTGTAGTCCCAGCTACTCGGAGAGGCTGAGGCAGGAGAATGGCGTGAACCCGGGAGGCGGAGCTTGCAGTGAGCTGAGATCGCGCCACTGCACTCCAACCTGGGTGACAGAGCGAGACTCCGTCTCAAAAAAAAAAAAAGAAAGAAAAAAAAAGAAAAATAAAACTGTCAACTGGTGATTCTATATTCAACAAAACTATACTTCAAAACAAAAGGCAAAAGAAAACCATTCCCAGATAAACAAAAAGAAAGAGAATTCTGGGCTAGCATATACCTAAATACAGGGAATACTCAAGGAAACCCCTCACACTAAAAATGACAGCAGACAGAAACTCAAATCCACAGGAAGAAATGAAGAGCCCCAGAAATGTATTTTTCTTTTCTTCTTTTAATTTATTTTGAAACATATAAGGTCAGGCCGGGCATGGTGGGTCACGCCTATAATCCCAGCACTTTGGGAGGCTGAGGCAGGCGGATCATGAGGTCAAGAGATCGATACCATCCTGGCTAACGTGGTGAAACCCCGTATCTACTAAAAATACAAAACAAAATTAGCTGGGTGTGGTGGCGGGCGCCTGTAGTCCCAGCTACTCGGGAGGCTGAGGCAGGAGAATTGTGTGAACCTGGGAGGTGGAGCTTGCAGTGAGCTGAGATCGCACCACTGCACTCCAGGCTGGGCAACAGAGCAAGACTCCATTTCAAAAAAAACCAAAAAACAAACAAACAAACAAAAACCATACAAGGCCGGGTATGGTGGCTCAAACCTGTAATCCCAGCACTTTGAGAGGCCAAGGTGGGTGGATTGCTTGAGCTCAGGAATTCAAGACCAGCCTGGGCAACATGGTGAAACCCCATCTCTACCCAAAATACAAAAATTAGCCAGGCATGGTGGTGCAAACCTATAGTCTGGTCCCAGCTGTTCAGGAGGCTGAGGTAGGAGTATTGCTGGAGCCTGGGAGGTCGGAGCTGCAGTGAGCCGTGATTGTGCCACTGCATTCCGGCCGGTGTGACAGAGCAAGACTCTGTTTCAAAACAAATAAACAGACAAATACATAAAATTGTAAAAATATATATATATAGATAAAATTGTTTAAAGTAAAGGTTATGCCAGGCGTGGTGGCTCATGCCTGTAATCCCAGCACTTTGGGAGGCCAAGGACGGTGGATCAGCCGAGGTCAGGAGTTCAAGACCAGCCTGGCCAACATGGCAAGACCCTGTCTCTACTAAAAATACAAAAATTAGCTGGGCATGGTGGCAGGCGCCTGTAATCCCAGCCACTCAGGAGGCTGAGGCAGGAGAATCGCTTGAACCCGGGAGGTGGAGGTTGCGGTGAGCCAAGATCGTGCCATTGCACTCCAGCCTGGGCTACAAGAGTGAAACTCCGTCTCAAAAATAAGTAAATAAATAAATAAATAAACAAATAAATAAAGTAAAGGTGGCCGGGCGCGGTGGCTCACGCTTGTAATCCCAGCACTTTGGGAGGCCGAGGCGGGCGGATCATGAGGTCAGGAGATCGAGACCACGGTGAAACCACGTCTCTACTAAAAAATACAAAAAATTAGCCGGGCGCGGTAGCGGGCGCCTGTAGTCCCAGCTACTCGGAGGCTGAGGCAGGAGAATGGCGTGAACCCGGGAGGCGGAGCTTGCAGTGAGCCGAGATTGCGCCACTGCACTCCAGCCCGGGCGACAGAGCGAGACTCTGTCTCAAAAAAAAAAAAAAAAAAAAAAAAAAAAAAAAAAAAAAAAAAAATAAAGTAAAGGTTATAAGGCTGGGCATGATGGCTCACGCTTGTAATCTCAGCACTTTGGGAGGCCGAGGTGGGTGGATCACTTAAGGCCTGGAGTTCAAGACCAGTCTGGCCAACATGGTGAAATTCAGTCTTTACTAAAAATACAAAAAATGGCAGGGCATGGTGGCTCACACCTGTAATCTCAGCACTTTGGGAGGCCGAGGCGGCGGATCACGTGAGGTCAGGAATTTGAGACCAGCATGGTAAACATGGTGAAACCCCGTCTCTACAAAAATACAAACTTAACCAGGCATGATGGTGGGTGCCTGTAGTCTCAGCTACTCAGGAGGCTGAGGTAAGAGAATGGCTTGAATCCAGGTGGTGGAGGTTGCAGTGAGCCAAGATCACGCCATTGCACTCCAGCCTGGGTGACAGAGCAAGACTCTGTCTCAGATAAATAAATAAATATAAATAAATAAATAAAATACAAAAAATTAGCTGGGTGTGATGGTGCACGCGTTTAGTCCCAGCTACTCAGGAGGCTGAGACAGGAGAATGGCTTGAACCTGAAAGGTGGAGGTTGCAGTGAGCTGAGATCATGCCATTGCGCTCCAGAGCGAGACTCTGTCTCAAAAACAACAACAACAACAACAACAACAAAATGCCAGGCACAGTGGCTCACGCCTGTAATCCCAGCACCTTGGGAGGCTGAGGTGGGGGGGATCACCTGAGGTCAGTTCAAGACCAGCCTGGCCAACATGGAAACCCCGTCTCTACTAAAAATACAAAAATTAGCCGGGCATGGTGGCAGGTGCCTGTAATCCTAACTACTTGGGAGGCTAAGGCAGGAGAATCACTTTAACCCAGGAAGCGGAGGTTTCAGTGAGCCGAGGTCGCGCCACTGCACTCCAGCCTGGGTGGCAGACTGACTCCATCTCAAAAAAAAAACCCAGTTATATAGCGCTGTATTTTTTAGAGACATGATCTTGCTCTGTTACTCAGGTTGGAGTGCAGTGGCATGATCATAACCCATTGTAACCTCAGACTCCCAGTCTCAAGCAATCCCCCTGCCTCATCCTCCCTAATAGCTGGGACTACAGGTATACACCACCACACCTGGATACTTTTTGATTTTTTTTTTTTTTTTTTGTAGAGACACGGTCTCACTATGTTGCTCAGGCTGGTCTCAAACTCCTGGCCTCTAGCAGTCATCCCACCTCGGCCTCCCAAAATGCTGGGATTCCAGGCGTGAGCCAGCACACCTGGCCTGTGTCCCTGACTAGGTAACATACACAGTCAGGTGCTGCATCACCACGTTTCAGTCAGTGATGGACTGCACATGCGACAATGCCCCATAAAATTACAACGAAGCCAAACTCCTATCACCTAGTGATGCTGCAGCCATCACAATGTCGTAGCACAATTTATTTTTTTTTAATTTAGGGTAGCCTAAGAGTACAGTGCTTATAAAGTCTACAGGAGTGTACGGTACTGTCCTAGCCTTCACATTCACTCACTGCTCACTCACTGACACCTGGAGCAACTTCCGCTCCTACAAGCTCCATTCCTGGTAAGTGTCCCATACAGGTGTACCACTTGTCATCTTTGATTTATTTATTTTTCTGAGACGGAGTCTCACTCTCTCACCCAGGCTGGAGTGCAGCGGCATGATCTCCACTCACTGCAATCTCCACCTCCCAGGTTCAAGCAATCCTCTTGCCTCAACCTCCCAAATAGCTGGGATTACAGGCGTGCACCACCACATCTGGCTAGCTTCTTTGTTTTGTTTTTTTTTTGTTTGTTTTTTTGTTTGTTTTTTTAGCCAGAGTCTCTATCTGTTGTCCAGGCTGGAGTGCAGTGGCATGATCTTGGCTCACTGCAACCCCCGCCTCCCGGATTCAAGCGATTCTCCTGCCTCAGCCCCCGAGGTAGCTGGGATTACAGGCACGCACCACCATGCCAGGCTAATTTTTGTGTTTTTAGTAGAAACGGGGTTTCACCATGCTGGCCAGGCTGGTCTCAAACTTCTGACCTCATGATCCACCCACCTCAGCTCCCAGAGTGCTGGGATTACATGTGTGAGCCACCGTGCCTGGCCCAAACTTCTTTGTATTTTTAGCAGAGACGAGGTTTCACCATGTTGGCCAGGCTGGTTTCGAACTCCTGACCTCAAGTGATCTGCCCACCTCAGCTTCCCAAAGTGCTGGGATTACAGGCGTGAACTACTGCTCCCGACCCATTTGTCATCTTTTATACCATAGTTTTACTGTACCTTTTTTATGTTCAGATATGTTTATATACAGGAATACTTACCATTGTGTTACAATTGCCCACTGTGTTCAGTACAGTTAAATGCTGTCATGCTTGTAGCCTAGGAGCTGTAGACTACTTCATATAGCCTAGGTGTGGGGTAGGCTGTACCATTATGTTTGCATAAGTCACTCTATGATGTTCACACCCTGACAAAATTGCCTAACCATGCACTTCTTACAACTTAAGACCGTATAGATGACCATACAGAAAACCAGAGACTGAGCCAGGTGTGGTGGCTCACGCCTGTAATCCTAGCACTTTGGAGGCCGAGGTGGGTGGATCGCCTGAGGTCCGGAGTTGGAGACCAGCCTGGCCAACATGGTGAAACCCTCTCTCTACTAAAAATACAAAAAATTAGCTGGGACTGGTGGTGGGCGCCTATAATCCCAGATACTCAGGAGGCTGAGGCAGGAGAATGACTTGAACCCAGGAGGCAGAGATCGCACCATTGCACTCCAGCGCCTGGACCACAAGAGTGAAACTCCCTCTCAAAAAAAAAAAAAGGAACCGGGAAGGTCATGAAAGGAGGGCGCTTATGCACAAATGCCTGATAGCAACGATTGCGAAAGACTCCAAAAACCACAACCTCGCACAAAGTCCACTGCAACGTTATACAGAAAGTACTTTTGTCCAGTAACTTCCTGTCCAAACTTGGACTGATGCCACCCTTGTTTCAAGTCTCGTAGCCAAGGATAATTGATTCAAAACAATTTATGTAATCCTCCTCATTTTGCCTTTGAAAACTTCCCCTTGGCTGGGCATGGTAGCTCACACCTGTAATCCAAGCACTTTGGGAGGCTGACCCAGGCAGACCCCTAGAGTCCAGGAGTTTGAGATCGGCCTGGGCAATCTGGTGAAACTCTGTCTCTAGAAAAGATACAAAAATTAGCTGGGCGACTGTAGTCCCAGCTACTCAGGAGGCTGAGGTGGGAGGATGGCTTGAGGACGGGAAGCGGGGGTTGCAGTGAGCCTAGATCACACCACTGCACTCCAGCCTTTGGCGACAGAGTAAGACTCTGTCTCAAAAAAAAAAACAAACAAAAAAAATCAACAAAACTAGTATACTGGTTTTCAATGAAATCAGTTAGCTCATTAAAAAATTCAACAAAAGAGTAAGAAAAATAAAAAAGACAGAAGCCATCAATTACCAAAAGCAAGAATGAAGGAGGGAAAAACACTAACATGATACACGAATTTTAAAAAATCATAGGGGAATATTATGAACGGATTTAGGTCAACTAATTAGGCAATTTAGATGAAATGAACAAATCCCTAGAGAGACACAAATTACCAAAACTGACTCAAGAACAAAATAGAAACACAGATACAATTTTTGTACAAGTATCCATTAAAATGTATTGAAAAATGAAAATGACATAGAATAAACAAAACAATTTTGAGAAAAGAGAACAAAGTTGCAAGGCATATAATGTGACTTTAAGACTCACTATTCACTTTGGGAGGCCAAGATGGGTGGATAGCTTGAGCCCAGGAATTCCAGACCAGCCTGGGCAACATGGCAAGACCGTGTCTCTCCAAAAAATACAGAAATTAGCTGGGTGTGGTGGCATGTGCCTGTAGTCCCAGCTACTTAGAAGGGTGAGCCCAGGAGGTTGAAACCACAGTGAACCGTGATTGCATCACTGCACTCCAGCTTGGGAAACAGAGTGAGAATCTGCCTCAAAAAAAAAAAAAAAAAAAAAAAAAGAAGCCAGGCGCAGTGGCTCACGCTTGTAATGCCAGCACTTCGGGAGGCTGAGGTGGGCAGATCACCTGAGGTCAGGAGTTCGAGACCAGCCTGACCAACATGGTGAAACCCTGTCTCTACTAAAACTACAAAAATTAGCCGGGCATGGTGGCGGGCACCTGTAATCCCAGCTATTCGGGAGGCTGAGGCAGGAGAATGGTGTGAACCCGGGAGGCGGAGCTTGCAGTGAGCAGAGATCGCACCACTGCACTCCAGCCTGGGTGACAGTAAGACTCTGTCTCAAAAAACAAAAAAAAAAAGAGAGAGAGAGAGAAAGACTCACTATAAAGCTACAGTAATCAGGAATATGCTATCAGGATAAGGGTAGATACATAAATCAAGGAATCAGAAGAATGATTAAGTCCAGATTTAAAACAACAAAAGTGGTCAATTAATTTTTAACAAAATTGCCAATATAATTCAATGAGGAGAAAAGACAGTCACTTCAACAAATGGTGCTGAAATAACTGGACATCTATAGAGTGAGAAAAGAACCTTGACCCTTAACTCACACCACACACAAAAATTAACTAAAAATAACTAAAAGTTAACTAGAAATAATATATTAACTAACGAGACAAAAATTAACTAAAGTTAGGCCGGGTGCTATGACTCACACCTGTAATCCCAGCACTTTGGGAGACCAAGGCGGGTGGATCACCTAAAGTCAGGAATTCAAGAACAGCCTGGCCAACATGGTGAAACCCTGTCTCTACTAAAAATACAAAAATTAGCTGGGCGTGGTGGCGCGTGCCTGTAATCCCAGATACTCAGTAGACCGAGGCAAGAGAATCGTTTGAACCCGGGAGGTGGAGGTTGCAGTGAGCCGAGATCACGCCATTGCACTCCAGCCTGGGTGACAAGAGTGAATTTCCATCTCAAAAAAAAAAAAAATTAACTAAGGTTTAAAAACTAAACTTAAATGCTAAAACTATAAACCTTCTACAATAAAATGTAAAAAGAAATCTTTGTGACAAATGTTTCTCATGACGATTTCTTAAGCAAAGATTTAAGTAGGTCACAAAAGCACACTACATAACAGAAAAAAATAACTGATAAAATGAACGTCATCACAATTAGACTTTTGTTCGGAGGAAGACATCTTTAAGAAAATAAAAAGGCTCAGTCAGGCGTGGTGGCTCACGTCTGTAATCCCAGCACTTTGAGAGGCCGAGACAGGTGGATAACCTGAGGTCAGGAGTTCCAGACCAGCCTGGCCAACATGATGAAACCCCATTTCTACTAAAAATACAAAAATTAGCCAGGCATGGTGGCAGGTGCCTGTAATCCCAGCTACTCGGGAGGCTGAGGCAGGAGAATCACTTGAACCTGGGAGGAGGGGGTTGCAGTGAACAGAGATTGTGCCACTGCACGCCAGCCTGCGCGACAGAGAGAGACTCTGTCTCAAAAAATAAACTAAAAATAAAGAAAATGAAAAGGCTGGCTGGGCACGGTGGCTCACACCTGTAATCCCAGCACTTTGGGAGGCCAAGGTGGGTGGATCACCTGAGGTCAGGAGTTCGAGATCAGCCTGGCCAATGTGGTGAAACCCTGTCTTTACTAAAAATACAAAAACTGGCTAGGCGTAGTGGCGGGTGCCTGTAATCCCAGCTACTCTGGAGGTTGAGGCAGGAGAATTGCTTGAACCTGGGAGGCAGAGGTTGCAGTGAGCCGAGATCATGCCATTGTACTGAGTGTGGGCAACAAGAGCAAAACTCTGTCTCAAAAAAAAAAAAAAAAAAAGAAAAGAAAAGAAAAAGAAAAGGCTAACCACAGAAGGAGAGAAAATTTTCATATTACATATATTTGACAAAGGAAATATCCAGAAAATATGAAAAGCTCTTGCGACTCAATAAGAAGAAAATAAACATCCAACTGAAAATGAGCAAAAGACTTGAACAGACGATTCACAAGAGAGGATGTAGAATGGCCACAGGCATGTCAAATAATGGTCAAGAACATTAAAGGAAAATGCAAATGGAAACAGCAATGAAATATCAATAAACATCCACTAGAATGAATAAAATTAAAACAAACAAAAAAAAACCCCAAAACCTGACAATACCAAGTATTGATAAGGATAAAGCTTAGCTGAAATTTTCATATACTGAAGGGTGGGAGTGTAGAGTGGTTCAATCATACTGAAAAACAGTTTGGCCGTTTCTTTCTTTTTTTCCTGAGCAGATCACAAACTTGAAGTGTTTTTTGTTGTTGTTCATTTTGTGTTTTGTTTTGTTTTGTTTTGTTTTGTTTTGGAGACGGAGTCTTGCTCTGTCACCCAGGCTGGAGTGCAATGGCACGATCTTGGCTCACTGCCACCTCCGCCTCCCAGGTTCAAGCGATTCTCCTGCCAAAGCCTCCCGAGGAGCTGGGAATACAGGCACCTGCCACCACACCTGGCTAATTTTTGTATTTTTAGTAGAGACGAGGTTTCATCATGTTAGTCAGAGTGGTCTTAAACTCCTGACCTCAGATGATCCACCCACCTCAGCCTCCCAAAGTGCTGGGATTACAGGCGTGAGCCACTACACCTGGCCTGAAGTTTCTTATAAAGGTAAGCATATTGGGCAGGGCACAGGGGCTCATGCCTGTAATCACACCATCTTGGGAGGCTGAGGCAGGAGGATCGCTTGAGCTCAGGAGTTTGAGACCAGCCTGGAGAATACAGTGAGACCCTGCCTCTAAAAAGCATTTAAAAATTAGGCTGAGGCCGGGCGCGGTGGCTCACGCTTGTAATCCCAGCACTTTGGGAGGCCGAGGCGGGCGGATCACGAGGTCAGGAGATCGAGACCAAGGTGAAACCCCGTCGCTACTAAAAAAAATACAAAAAAATTAGCCGGGCGTGGTGGCGGGCGCCTGTAGTCCCAGCTACTCGGAGAGGCTGAGGCAGGAGAATGGCGTGAACCCCGGGAGGCGGAGCTTGCAGTGAGCCGAGATTGCGCCACTGCACTCCAGCCTGGGCGACAGAGCAAGACTCCGTCTCAAAAAAAAAAAAAAAAAAATTAGGCTGGGTGTGGTAGCTCATGCCTGTAATCCTAGCACTTTGGGAGGCCGAAGCAGGTGGATAACCTGAGGTCAGGAATTCAAGACCAGCCTGGCCAATATGGTGAAACCCTGCCTCTACTAAAAATACAAACAATTATCCAGGCATGGTGGCGCACGTCTGTAATCCCAGCTGCTCGGGAAGCTGAGGCACAAGAATCGCCTGAACTCAGGAAGTGGAGGTTGCAGTGAGCAGAGATCGTGCCATTGCACTCCAGCCTGGGTGACAGAGTGGAACTCCGTCTCAAAAATAAATAAATTAATAAATTAATAAATTAATTAATTAAAATAAAAATTAGATAGGCGTAGTGGCACACACGCATAGTCCCAGCTGCTCTAGAGGCTGAGGTAGGAGGATTGCTTGAGCCAAGTTGGAGGCTGCAGTGAGCTATGGTGGTGCCACTGCACTCCAGCCTCAGTGACAGAGAGAGACCCTGGCTCAAATAATAATAATAATAATAATAAATAAACTTAAACATACACTTATATGACACAGCAACTCAACTCCTGGGTATTTACCCAAAAGAAATCAAAATATCAGCCCACAAAAAGACCTTTCATACAATCTTTATTCATAAACATCCACACTGGAAACAACTCACGTGTACATCAACAGGTGAACAGATCAGCAAACTCAGGTTCACACGATGGATTACAACCCAGAGAAATGAACTGCATGAAGAAAACACATGAATGAACTTAAACATTATGTACGCTACGCAGAAGTAGCCAGACTTTTACAAAAAGAGTACTACACTTTTCTTTTTTTTTTTTTTTTTTTTTTTTGAGACGGAGTCTCGCTCTGTCACCCAGGCTGGAGTGCAGTGGCGCAATCTCGGCTCACTGCAAGCTCCGCCTCCCGGGTTCACGCCATTCTCCTGCCTCAGCCTCTCCGAGTAGCTGGGACTACAGGCGCCCGCCACCACGCCCGGCTAATTTTTTGTATTTTTTAGTAGAGACGGGGTTTCACTGTGTTAGCCAAGATGGCCTCGATCTCCTGACCTCGTGATCCGCCCGCCTCGGCCTTCCAAAGTGCTGGGATTACAAGCGTGAGCCACCGCGCCCGGCCGAGTACTACAATTTTCTACCCAAATTTATTGATTTATTTATTTAGAGATGGAGTCTCGCTATGTCCCCCAGGCTGGTCTTGGCTCACTGCAACCTCTGCCTCCCAGGTTCAAGCGATTCTCCTGCCTCAGCCTCCCAAGTAGCTGGGACTACAGGCATGCGCCACCATGCCCAAATAATTTTTGTATTTTCAGTAGAGACAGGTTTCACCATGTTGGCCAGGCTCATCTTGAACTCCTGACCTCAGGTGATCCACCCACCTCAGCCTCCCAAAGTACTGGAATTATAGATGAGGGCCACCGCGCCCAGCCTCCACCAAGTTTTAGAGCAGGAAAAACTAATTTATGAAGCTTGAGAGCGGATCAGTGGTCGCCACCCAGGCGCCAGGGGTGTGGCTGGGAGGGGTGATGGAAATCTCACAAGTAGACAGTACCTTGATCATGGTGGCCACACAATGGGATGTGTTTGTCTAAATTCATGGAAATGTACACTTTTTAAAAATTTTTTATTTACTTATTATTTTTTTGACATGGTGTCTTGCTCTGTTGCCCAGGCTGGAGTGCAGTGGCACCATCTTGGGTCGCTGCAACCTCTGCCTCCAGGTTCAAGCAATCCTCCTGCCTCAGCCCCCGTAGTAGCTGGAATTACAGGCATGCACCACCACACCCGGCTAATTTTTGTATTTTTAGTAGAGACGGGGTTTCACCATGTTGGCCAGGCTGGTCTCGAACTCCTGACCTCAGGTGATCCACCTGCTTCGGCATTCCAAAGTGCTGGGATTACAGGCGTGAGCCACCCCATCCAGCCAAAACTGTACATTTTAAAAGGAAGAATTTTACTGTGTGTAAATGACATCTCAATGAAGTTGATATTACAAACACCAAGTCTAGGTGAGGTGGCTCATGCCTCTGTTCCTAGCACTTTGGGAGGCTGAGGCAGGAGGATTGCTTGAGTCCAGGAGTTCCTACTGTGTCTAGCCGCTGTGCCAACCCTTCCTTGAGTTCCCAATTGGGAAACTTCCCAATGAGGAATTTGATGCCTACAAAGGTTGAGTGACCCCGTCCCTAAATTTTTTTTTTTTTTTTAATTAGCCAGGAATGGTGGTGCGTGCCTGTAGTCCCAGGTACTCTGGAGGCTGAGTCAGGAGGATCGCTTGAACCTTGGAGGTCGAGGCTTCAGTGAGCTGAGATCATGCCACTACACTCCAGCCTGGGTGAGACAGGGCAAGACATTGTCTTTGAAAATATATAAAAAGTGGCTGGTGCAGTGGCTCACATCTGTAATCCCTGCACTTTGGGAGGCTGAAGTGGGTGGATCACCTGAGGTCAGGAGTTCGAGACCAGCCTGACCAACATGGTGAAACCCCATTTCTACTAAAAATACAAAAATTAGCCGGGCATGGTGGCACACACCTGTAACCCCAACTACTCAGGAGGCTGAGACAGGAGAATTGCTTGAACCCAGGAAGTGGAGGTTGCAATGAGCCAAGATTGCACCACTGCATTCCAGCCTGGGCAACAGAGTGAGACTCTGTCTCAAAAAAAAAAAAAAAAAAAAAAAGATGTGTGTATATATATATATATATATATATACACACAAACACACACACACACACACACATATGTATAAAGTAATAAATGAAAGCAAACAAAATGTAATTTCCAGAGGCTAAGATCCCAAGGAGAGGAATCACATTCACTTCGGGCCACCATCTACTTGATGTGTGACCTTAAACCAATTCACTCAACCTTCATGGGCATCAAATTCCTCATTGGGAAACTATGCATAGAGGATCTCCTTCAGAAGGTCGTTTCGGGGATTGAAGGAATGGTTAGCGCAGTGGCTACACACAGCAGGAACTCCGGGAATGCTGCTGGGACTCATGTTCCTAAGCCATGAAACCGGTCTAGTGGGTGGAGGGTGCTACCACTTATGCATGGAGGGGAAGAAACTACTCGTGCGTATGTGCAGAGGTCTACAGGGGATTTTCTGAAAGACGCACATGAAATGAAGACCAGGGAAACAGCAGTATTCTCCCAGTAAAGAGGATAGATGTATGTGTACATATATATGCATATACATATATACAGGTATATTTATAAATGACAAACACACAAAAATAATACAGTATGAATCTCCATTTGTTATATATTTAAATTTTTTGTAGCGATCGGGCTGTTGCCATATGATCAAGGCTGGTCTCATACACCTGGCCTCAAGCCATGCTCTGACATCAGCCTTCCAAAGTGCTGGGATTACAGGCCTGAGGCATCGCGCCCAGCTCCAAATCTCCATTTTCGGTGAACCATTTGAGAATAAATCGCAAACATGCTGCACCTCCAAATACCTAACTATGTTTTCCACCAACAGGGACAGGTTCCCACATGTACACTGTCAGGCACGGTGAAAATCGGGACATTAACACGGCTGGATCGCTACCATCTAATCCGAAGGCCCAACCACATTCACCACTTGTGCCAATAATATGTTCATTTCACTGTATGTTTTGAAATGTGTACCACATGCGTATGTTATCTTTACGAAAAAAAATAGTATGTTGAAGCCACTCGTCACAGCCAAAGAAATAAGAGCGAACTCATTCAAGCAGGAGTCCCGGAGGACCAGGAGAATCCGGCCTCTCCCAGGCCTCCTCACCTGAGCGGGGCTCCCTCCTGACTGCCGCCCACCCACCCACTCCAGGGCCGGACGCGGGAAGGGACTGCCCAGCCCGAGGGTCGCAGGGGCAGAAAATCTCGGGTCCTGAACGCGCCTGGGCCCCGTGGCAAACCTGGCGTCCCCTCCCGACACCAGGATCAGATTCAGGCCAGGCCAGGAACCACCCCAGCTTCCTGCGTCCGCCGTGGTCCACGCGGCAACGCCGGCGGCGGCCGCCAGGGGGACGGAGGCTCAAGGGCGCGGATCAAGGCCCCAGCCTGGGCGCGCCCACCTAGGCATGGCTCCGAACACAGGTTCCGGAACAGCCGGCCCCGAGCACCCACGTGCAGCTTCCCATCGCAGCCCTGGCGTGGCTTCTCTGTCCCCGGCTGAGGCCCGCGGCCGCACCCAGCCTCTCCCACCCCAACCCCGCCTTTAAGGGGAGCCCCAGCGACGCCTTGAACCCTGAAAGTCACACTGGGGCCGGGGCTGCACTTGGCGTCCGCTTCCCCTCCCGTCACAGTGACCAGGGCTAGGGCCGCGGTCGAGGCCGTCGGAGAGAGCGGAGGGCGCGTGGGAATGGGGCTCGCTGCGCCACGGAAACCCCGCGCCGCCCTTCGAGTCCTCCCTCTGCTCCGCAGAGCTGGGGCCGCTGCCATCGCGTCTGCCCCGAGGGTGCACAGGCAGGTACCTGTCCCGACTCGGGGAACAGCGGGAGCCCGGAGACGCCCGTCGGGCTTCCCAGCCCCACCCGGGACGTCTCTGGGGGCGGGAGGCCAGGAGAGAAGAGGGTGGGAGAGATGAGCTGTAGGGGGATACGGGACCCAGGGACCCGGGGATATTATAACACGCTTTCCACGCGTAGGATTGGGGCCCACAAATGACCAGAAAGGTGGGACTCATTCGCCCCCTTTGCAGATGGACCCGTGTTGGCCCCCCTTAGATCTGCAGTGAGGGCACCAGGACCTGCGGTGAGCGCCTCCGCGCCCCAAACGCCAGTAGATCCGCCCGACCACATTCCCACCTGGCTTGCTTTGCACAAATGCTGCGTCAGGACATGCCCCAGACCCACTCCTTCCCAGATCGCGACCCTCATGCCTTCGCAGACAGAAAGTGTCCTAAGCACAGGCAGGCTCAGAGCCCGCCTCCGCCTCGGATTCGCTGTGTGGCCCGGAGCCAGTATCTTGGCCTCTCTGGGCCTCAGTTTGCTCATCTCAGTGAATGGGACACAGACACAGTCGCGCTGCGGCCTAACGCTTTATTTGCCATCCAAGACCCCGGGCCCGCCTGGGCTTCTGCTCAGAAGATCTTCACGGAGTCCAGCTGCACGTCCCCGCCCACCTCCACCAGGCGCACGCGCGCCAGCGGCAGGCGGTGGCGGAAGTGGTGGTACTGGGCGTCCCCAACCACGGCCTGCAGGGGAGGGTCGGTGGTGAGGATTCCAGAGGCCCATGATGGGTGGCCCTGGGGAAATCACTCATCCCCTCTGGGCCTCAGTTTCCCCACTGGGAAAATGGGGCTATTGTTCATTCTAACTCTTGCGTGAGAATCAAACGAGTTTACTGTGTGGCACAGTAAAAAACGGCTTTTTTAGTGCTGGTAATGGATATTCTTATTTCCGCGACCACTACCCGCTATTAAAGCACAGAGGAGAGGGGTGAATTCGCGTAAGGTGTGGGTAGTGGAGGATCTGCCGCCACCCCCGCCCGCCAATCCTTGCTAGCACGAGTTCCTGGTCGCTGTCTCCAACCCAACCCATCCCTCCCCATGCCTCTAACCCCGGACCTCAGGAAGGAATTAACTGGGAGTAGGGTCTGGGATGGCGAGTCTGGGCCACGCCTTCCCGCTAGGACGCCCACCCCTTGGACACTCGGCTGGTGCTCGCCTCGTCCTGACCCTGCTGTCTCTCTGCCCCTCGGACCCACATTGGAGTTGTTTAGGCGACAGAGGGTCGAAGGACACCCTTCTCCGCCGTGGCCACGCCTTCCCTACCCCCCTCACCTCGCCCCGAACCTCCCTGCCTTCCACCAATAGCCTGGCTATGCCTAACCCTCTGCTCCAGGGACCTAGGTCTTGGCGTCCACGCCCCTGTCCAGAGACGCACCTTGAAGCCGTCGTCGGACGCGATGATGAGCACCTCGAAGGGCTGCCCGCGCTGGAAAGGAACGCCCGGCCCGCGCTCCTCGCGGCCCCAGGAGCCTTGCTCCTTGCTGTTGAAGACCACCTCCGACGTGTCCAGCCGGGGGTTGAAATGCAGGGCTGCATCGGAGCCCTGCTCCTCCCCGCACAGCAGGTTTACATGGAACCTGGAAGAGGGGGATGGTGGCCGTCAGGGCTCAGAAACCACCCAGACCAAGAAATGTTGACGGTGAGGAATACCGGTGTCTACAATTTGCTTTGAATGAATAAATAAATGAAATGTTGGCTGGGTGCAGTGGCTGACCCTGTAATCCCAGCATTCTGGGAGGTGGAGAAGGGAGGATTGCTCGGGCCCAGAAGTTAAAGACCAGCCTGGGCAATATAGCAAGACCCCATCTTACAAAAAAACGGAAGAACAAACAAAAAATAAACCACCAAGACCAAAGTGAAGGGCTTATGGGCTGGGACTCCCCATTCCCAGAGTACCCCCAAATTAACAGGGACCTGAAGACAGGCACACACCGCAGGAGAGGTGGCCCACTAATGACCAGGGAGCTTAGATTCCCAAGGCAGCCAAAACATCATGAGGCCCTTGGCAGAAACCTACCCAGACCAAAGTCACTATGCTTAGGGCAGGGTGCCCTCATTTCCAAAGAGCCTGGGAGCTGCCCAAGAGGTCTGGGTGATGGCCAGGGTGCTCCTGATGCTCAGGGAACCCTCAGGTTCTACAGGACAAAGAATAGTACCAGGAACCCCAGTATTTCCAGGGTACCCCAGAATCCAGAATGCCCGAAGTTCCTTAGCCAGGAAGTCAAAGGATGGCTTGGCAAGGACTCCCAGGGTCCAGGGTGTCTCCAGGACTTGGAGCATTTCCAGAGTTCCCTGGGACTCAGACATGGAAGTCATAGGACTATATCTAGGAACGCTGAGATTACCCAGGAACCTCAAATTCTTAGGGAAACTCAGGGACCCCAGCCACAAAGGCATGGGGCAAATATGAATACATCAGATTTGAGGTCAGAAATGGCCTCGGACTCCTAGCCTGGTGGATACAGATGGCCTAGAGCCCCTATTTCTGGACTGCAAAAATTGGGGGTCAGCTGATCCTGGAGACCTGTACCCTTTACCCCTAGGGCCTGGGGCCTCACCTGCTGGCATTGGGAGGAACCAAGCCGCGAATTCTCAGCACCGTGCCAGGGCGGATGCCCTCGGGCAGCGAGGACTTGTGGGGGACGTTCTGCAAGAGTGGGGTGCAGGGGCCACTGTGAGCCGGTGAGACCGAGGGAGGAAGGCAGAAGGTGGGTCACCCCTCAGAGGAGCCGACCAGGGCTGAGACTGGCAGAAATCAGTGGAAGAGAAAAGGGTGGCAGAGAGGCAGGAAAGAGACCAGAAACAGACAGGGAAACGGGGACAGCAACAAAGAAAAACAGACAAATCCTCAAAGAGGGACCCAGAGGAAGCCACAAAGAGGTAGCGGGGACAGTCGGGATGGGGGGGTCACCTGGAGGCCACAGCCCAGGCCCTTCCATGGCGCACCCACTGCCCACCTGCTCCTTTGAAAGAGGAGCCCCCAGCCCCCTCCCTGCTTGGCCCCGCCCCGGGCCCCTGGAGCACTCACGGACATGGCTGGGACAGGGTCAGGCAGCCCTGGTGGTGGGGCCTGCTGGGGACCTTAAATAAAAGCAGGGCAGGGCTGGCCCTGATGACTCACCCCACCCCTTCCCACCCACCACCCACACCTGGCACAGACCCTGGCCCTGGGGCAAGCCCGGCGAAGTGGGAGTGGCGCCTCTTCTTGGGGGCCCTGATCCCCCCATCACCCAGGGCCCGGGTGCACTGCCCCTCTCCTAGGAGCTGATAATAAGAGCCACTGCCCCTCCAGCTCTGTCTTCCCACTGCCTGGCACACAGGAGAGTCTCTCATGCTCATTTTTTTTTTTTTTTTTTTTTTTTTTTGAGACAGAGTCTCGCTCTGTCGCCCAGGCTGGTGGCGCAATCTCGGCTCACTGCAAGCTCCGCCCCCCAGGTTCACGCCATTCTCCTGCCTCAGCCTCTCCGAGTAGCTGGGACTACAGGCGCCCGCCACCACGCCCGGCTAATTTTTTATATCTTTAGTAGAGACGGGGTTTCACCATGGTCTTGATCTCCTGACCTCGTGATCCGCCCGCCTCGGCCTCCCAAAGTGCTGGGATTACAAGCGTGAGCCACCGCGCCCGGCCTCTCATGCTCATTTTATACACAGACATGTTGGGTCCTGAGAAGCCAAGCCCGGCGGGAGCTCTAGACCATTCTCTCCAGCTGAGAACCTCCTGCCTGGACTGGCAATATCTGCGCTGAAATCCCTGCTTCTACGTCTCTAATGGAACAGCAGCCACAACAATGGCGATAGTGCCAGACAGGGCGACTTCACAGGGTCGGGGGGTGGCCTGGTTGGCTCAGTGCTGCACCCCTGTGTCCCGGACTGTGCCTGGTTCATGGAAGTCCTCAGTCAGGAGGGGTGAAAGGAGGGGATCCACTAGGACTACGCTTGTCATTTCCCAGGTCCCTGGTCTGCCCAGGATATGCAGGAAATCACTGACTGGGACCCCACCATTCCAACAGGGAGAAGCATGGGTCACCCCCATTGTACAGAGGAGGAGGCTGAGGCTGGGATGGGAAGTGATTTTCCACAAGCCAGGCAGGACCCATTGCCCCAACCTCTGCCTCTCCTCACCTCTGGGCGTGCCTCTCCTCACCTCTGGGCGTGCCTCTCCTGTGGGTTCTGTCTCTGGGGCTGGCTGTCTGGCTCTGTTTGTCTCTGTCTATAACTCTGTCTACCACGTATTCCTGTCCCACTTCTCTCCTTCAAGTCTCTCTTGTTCTTCCTTCCAGGACTGTTACCATCTTCCCACCAATTTTGCAGGTACAGATGAGGTGGGTTTTAGGGTGGTGGGTGGCCTAGCATTCCATCACCACCTATATCAAAAACAGAGCAAAGTGAGGACCCTCCTGCCAGGCCCAGTATAGCCCGCTTGGGCCCAAGACCCTAGAAGAGAATCCAGGGTTGGGGAAGTAGACTGGGGGAGGCAGGGAAGCAGGACTGAAATCTGTTTCTGAAAGGCAGGGAAGGTGTGGGAGCTGAACAGAAACCACTCCTGGCTTGGCGTGGTGGCTCATGCCTGTAATCCCAGTGCTTTGGGAGGCCAAGGTAGGTGGATCACTTGAGGTTAGGAGTTCAAGACCAGCCTGGCCAACATGGTGAAACCCCTTCTTTACAAAAAATACAAAAAATTGACCGGGAGTAGTGGCGGACACCTGTAATCCCAGCTACCTGGGAGGCTGAGGCAGGAGAGTTGCTTGAGCTGAGGAGGCAGAGGTTGCAGTGAGCTGAGATCACACCACTGCACTCCAGCCTGGGCGACAGAACTAGACTCTGTCTCAAAAAATAAAAATAAAGCCTGTAATCCCAGCACTTTGGGAGGCCGAGGTCGGCAGATCACGAGGTCAGGAGATCGAGACCATCCTGGCTAACATGGTGAAACCCCGTCTCTACTAAAAATACAAAACAAAATTAGCCGGGCGTGGTGGCAGGCGCCTGTAGTCCCAGCTACCCGAGGGGCTGAGGCAGGAGAATGGCGTGAACCCGGGAGGCGGAGCTTGCAGTGAGCCGAAATTTTGCCACTACACTCCAGCCTGGGCAACAGAGCAAGACTCCGTCTCCAAAATAAATAAACAAACAAACAAATAAAAATAAACCACTCCTAGCAATGCAGCAGCCCTCCTGGACCTTTTCCACTCCCCACCTGACTCCTGCACTCCTGCCCCACCCAGCAGGCTGCTGAGAGGCCTGGGCAGAGGCAGGCTGGCAGTGGAAAGTTTGGGTGGAGACACCAGACCCAGAAAAATCCTCCACCCTCTTTGTCCCAGGCCCCCAGCCTCTTGCCCCCTCCCCACACACTCCAAGGCACCAAGGTAGGGGACCAGTTCCTAGGGACATGAGTTCAGAGAGGGAGGCTGGCAGCTGCATTTCAGTGGGGGCTGCAAGCACCCCCATTCTGCAGAGGACAAAACTGAGGGACAGCTTCTCAGCCAAAGAAGCGGCCAGGCCCTGGGCTCCAGAGGGGTGTCTGTGCCAAGGACATGTCATGGGCACAGACAGAGAGGACAGCAGGGTGTCCGGTGATCACACCACCAGCCCAGCTCAGTTAGTTCCCGAGAATGTTCCCTTGAATGGTGGACTCCATCATTCTAACATTATTGATCATTCTAAAGAAGACACTCCTCACATTACTGACGCCTCATGCTGTGTACCGTGTTTCCCAGGAACTCAACTTTTTAGTGATTGCTTCACTGTTGCTGGATGTAACTTCACATGCAGCCAACATGCTGCGAGTCCCAGCGTGCCTTTGCTGACTAGCCAAAGGTTTGCATTCACTCTGTCATTAGCCTGAAGTCCTGACTCCTTTCTGGTAACAGATCTGCATCCTTAATTGCATCCTTGATGGGTTTTGTTGTTGTTTTTGTTTGTTTGTTTGTTTTTGAGACAGAGTTTTGCTCTGTCACCCAGGCTGGAGTGCAGTGGCACGATCTCCACTCACTGCAACCTCCGCTTCCCAGGTTCAAGTGATTCTCCTGCCTCAGCCTCCCGAGTAGCTGGGATTACAAGCATGTGCCACCACTCATGGCTAATTTTTGTATTTTTAGTAGAGACGGGGTTTCACCATGTTGGCCAGGCTGGTCTTGAACTCCTGCCCTCAAGGGATCCACCCACCTCAGCCTCCCAAAGTTCTGGGATTAGAGGCATGAGCCACTGCACCCAGCCCTTGATGGGTTCTTATTCTATTGTGTTACCTTTCTCGTTAGTTGTGCAATAATTTTTTTTTTTTTGAGACAGGGTCTGGCTCTGTCTGTCTGTGATCATGGCTCACTGCAGCCTTGGCCTCCTGGGCTTGGGAATCCTCCCGCCTCTGGAGTAGCTTGGATTACAGGTGCACGCCACCACACCCAGTTTTTTTTTGTTTTTGTTTTTTTTTTTTGTTTTTTCTAGAGAGGAGGTCTCACCATGTTGCCCAGGCTGGTCTCAAACTCCTGGGCTCAAGCGATCCTCCCACCTTGGTCTCCTAAAATGTTGGGATTATAGGCCTGGCCACGGTAATATTTGTGTGAGTCTTTTTTCAGTTTTAAATAACTAATGTATTAGTTATTCCCAATTGTTATTTCATTGAGGTATTTTTCCCATTAAATAAAAGGTTCAGATTTTGTTGTTGTTGTTTTGAGACAGGGTCTTGTTCTGTCACCCAGGCTGGAGTGCAGTGGTATGATCTCAACTTACTGCAACCTCTGCCTCCCGGATTCAAGTGATCCTCCCACCTCATCCTCCTGAGTAGCTGGGACTACAGGAGTGTGCCACCACACCTGCCTACTTTTTTATTATTTTGTACTGATGGGGTTTCGCCATGTTGCTCAGGCTGTTCTCAAACTCCTGGACTCAAGTGATCCACCTGCCTTGGCCTCCCAAAGTGCTGGGATTATAGGTGTGAGCCCCTGCTCACGGTTCAGATTTTAATGGAATAGTTCAATGAGTTTTAACACATATAGTCACCTGTGTAACCACCTCCCCAATCAAGTTTCCTGGTGCCCCGGGAAACAGTCACTGCTCCTTCTGCCACATGAAGCCACTGTCACTCCTGAGCAGTTAGTAGCCACAAAGTTTCCTTTGATCCATTGTGGTGGCATGTGCCTGTAGTCCCAGCTACTCGGGAGGCTAGGGCAGGAGGATCACCTGAGCCCTGGAGGTCAAGGCTGCAGTGAGCCAAGATCACACCACTGCACTCCAGCCTGGGAAACAGAGTGAGACCCGGTTTCAAAAAAAAAAAAAAAAAAAAAGGGTTAGGCCGGGTGCAGTGGCTCACACTTGTAATCCCAGCACTTTGAGAGGCCAAAGCGGGCGGATCACCTGAGGTCAAGAGTTCGAGACCAGCCTGGCCAATGCAACAGCCTGGCGCGTGCCTGTAGTCCCAGCTACTGGGGAGGATGAGGCAAGAGAATCACTTGAACCTGGGAGGCGCAAGCTGCAGTGAGTTAAGATCGCACCTCTGCACTCAAGCCTGGGTGACAGAGCGAGACTCAGTCTCAAAAAAAAAAAAAAAGGGTGGCCAAGGCAGACGGCTCACGAGGTCAGGAGATCGAGACCAACCTGGCTAACACGGTGAAACCCCATCTCTACTAAAAATACAAAAAATTAGCCAGGCGTGATGGCAGGCGCCTGTAGTCCCAGCTACTCGGGAGGCTGAGGCAGGAGAATGGCATGAACCCGGGAGGCGGAGCTTGCAGTGAGCCGAGATCGCGCCACTGCACTCCAGCAGCCTGGGCAACAGAGCAAGATTCCAAGATTCCATCTCAAAAAAAAAAAAAAAAAAGAAAAATAAGTTCATTTGCTGTGAAAATGAGAAAGTGGGTTGGGACAGACTGATTTTTCTGATTTTAGGCCTCTTTCAGGATATAATTTAGGTGAAAAGTAACTAATTGCACACTAAGTGTTTGTAGGGATTTAAAACCCCAGGTTCTGTCAATGCTATTTTGTTAGTGAAATTTTGGATTATTGTTTTTTGTTTTGTTTTTGAGTTTTTTTAGTGATTGCTTCACTGTGGCTGGATGTAACTTCACATGTAGCCAACATACTGCAAGTCCCAACATGCCTTTGCTGATTGGCCAAGGGTTTGCACATTAACTCTCTTATCAGCCTGAAGTCCTGACTCATTTCTGATAACAGATCTACGTCCTTGATGGGTTCTTTTTTTTTTTTTTTTTTTGAGACGGAGTCTCACTCTGTCACCCAGGCTGGAGTGCAGTGGCGCAATCTCAGCTCTGCCTCCTGGGTTCAAGCGATTCTCCTGCCTTGGCCTACTTAGTAGCTGGGATTGCATGTACAGCCACTCCTGGCTAATTTTTGTATTTTTGGTAGAGATGGGGTTTCACCATGTTGGCCAGGCTGGTCTCAAACTCCTGACCTCAAGTGATCCACCCACCTCAGCCTTCAAAAGTGCTGGGATTACAGATGTGAACCACTGCGCCTAGCCAAGGGTCTGGCTATGTTGCCCAGGCTAGTCTGGAACCTGGGCTCAAGTGATCCTCCAACCTCTGGCCTCCCAAAGTACTGGGATTACAGGCGTGAGCCACCATGCCCTATGGTTTTCGTTATTTTTTTATTTTTATTTTTATTTTTTGAGACAGAGTTTCACTCTTTTTGCCCAGGCTGGAGTGCAATGGCATGATCTCGGCTCACTGCAACCTCCGCCTCCCGGGTTCAAGTGATTCTCCTGCCTCAGCCTCCCAAGTAGCTGGGATTACAGGTGCCTGCCACCATGCCCGGCTTTTTTTGTATTTTTAGTAGAGATGGGGTTTCACCATGTTGGCCAGGGTGGTCTCGATCTCTCGACCTTGTGATCCACCCACCTCGGCCTCCCAAAGTGCTGGGATTACAGGCGTGAGCCACCGCGCCTGGCCCACGGTTTTGGTTATTTTTTAAACACAGTGAAGATACTTCAGGGACTCCTTTGGTTTTATATATCAACATTCCAGTGATGAAAATGATACATGTAAAAATCTTTTTAGTGAATTCTAACTGTTCCCACAGTTAAAGACATTTACCCACTATGTAACTAATTATATCTTTCCAAGTAATTTGGTAAACCACCACTGAAGATTGGCTTACTCAGCTTCTAACTCACTCCCCAGCGGGCCCACCTTTTTTTTATCTTTTTGAGACAGGTCCTTAATCTATTGCCCAGGCATGATCATCATGCACTGCAGCCTCAACCTCCTGGGCTGAAGCGATCCTCCTGCCTCAGCCCCCAGAGTGGCTGGGACTACAGGCATGTGCCACCACCCCCAGTTCATTTCTATTTTATTTTATTTTATTTTATTTTATTTTAGTAGAACTGATGTCTCACTATGTGGTCCAGGCTGGTCTCAAACTCTGGAACTCAAGGATCCTCCTGCCTTGGCCTCCCAAAGTGCTGGGATTACAGGTGTGAACCTCCGCACCCAGCCTGGCCTGCTTTCTTGCATTAGGAAGTTAAAAACTACATTTCCCAGAGTTGTTTGTAGCTAGATTCATATAGGACTGGGTTTCCCCAAGCTGAGTTTGCACCCCTGGAAAACTCTTTTTTTAAAGATATGCCCTCATGGCCAGGCACTGTGGCTCACACCTGTAATCCTAGCACTTTGGAGGCGGAGGTGGGCAGATTGCCTGAGCTCTGGAGTTTGAGACCAGCCTGGGCAACACGGCAAAACCCCGTCTTTACTAAAATACAAAAAATTAGCCTGGCATGGTGGCATGCACCTGTAATCCCAGCTACTTGGTAGGCCGAGGCCCAAGAATCACTTGAATCCAGAAGGTGGAGTTTGCAGTGAGCTGGATTTGTGCCACTGCACTCCAGGCTGGGTGACAGAGCAAGACTGTCCAAAAAAGAAAGAGAGAGATGGAAGGAAGGAAGGAAGGGAGGGAGGGAGGGAGGGAGGGAGGAGGGAAGAGAGAGAGATAGAAAGAAAGAAGAAGAAAGAAAAAGAAGAAAGAAAGAAAGAAAGAAAGAAAGAAAGAAAGAAAGAAAGAAAGAAAGAAAGAGCCAAGAAAGAAGTGGTCTCGCTCTGTGGTTTTGCCCTGTCACCCAGCCTGGAGTGCAGTGGCACCATCATAGCTCACTGCAGCCTAGAACTCCTAGGCTGAAGCAATTTTCCTCAGTCTCTGGAGTAGTAGGTAGGACAACGGTTGTGTGCTACCACACTTGGCTAATTTTTTCTTTTCTTTTCTTTTCTTTTTTTTTGAGACAGAGTCTCGCTCTGTCACCCAGGTTGGAGTGCATTGGCGTGATCTGGGCTCACTGCAAGCTCTGCCTCCCAGGTTCACGCCATTCTCCTGCTTCAGCCTCCCGATTAGCTGGGACTGCAGGCACCCGCCACAACGCCTGGCTAATTTTTTGTATTTTTTAGTAGAGACGGGGTTTCACCATATTAGCTAGGATGTTCTCGATCTCCTGACCTCGTGATCCGCCCGCGTCGGCCTCCCAAAGTGCAGGGGTTACAGGCATGAGCCACCGCACCAGGCTCTTTTTTTGAGACAGGATCTCACTCTGTCACCCAAGCTGGAGTGCAGTGGTGTGATCTCGCCTCACTGCAGCTTCCACAGCCCGAGTTCAAGCAATCCTCCTGCCTCAACTTCCTGAGTAGCTGGGATTACAGGCACGTGCCACTGTGCCCGGCTATTTTTTTTTTTTTAATTTTTTTGTTTTTTGTAGAGACGGGGTCTCACTATGTTGCTCAGGCTGGTCTTGAACTCCTGGGCTCAAGCGATCTACCAGCCTCAGTTGCCCAAAGTGCTGGGATTACAGGTGTGAGCCACCATGCCTGGCCAGCAACTGGCTCATTTTTAATTTTTTTTTTGTAGAGACAAGGTCTTCCTCTGCTGCCCAGGCTGATCTCAAACTCCTGGCCTCAAGCAGTCTTCCCAGTTCAGCTTTCCAAAGTGCTGGGATTACAGGTACGAGCCACTGCACTCCACCCCCTGCAAAACTTAGAAGGTGAAAATGAGGTAACACTTATGGGAGGGAGATGAGCCTTCTGGCTAGTTAGGTGACGGAGGTATTTATTTTTATCTAGAACAGCCTAGGAAGCTCTGGCCAGGGAATGCTCTCTGCATCGACCCTCTAGCTTTGCAGCATGGAAGCTTATTCCCTAGTCCTCTGAAAATTCTGTAAGCTATTGCCGGGCACGGTGGCTCACGTCTGTAATCCCAGCACTCTGGGAGGCCAAGGCAGGCGGATCACCTGAGGTTGGGAGTTCGAGACCAGCCTGACCAACATGAAGAAACTCCCTCTCTACTAAAAATACAAAATTATCTGGGTATGATGACTCATGCCCGTAATCTCAGGTACTCGGGAGGCTGAGGCAGGAGAATTTCTTGAACCCAGGAGGCGGAGGTTGCAGTGAGCCGAGATCGTGCCATTGCACTCCAGCCTGGGTAACAAGAGCAAAACTCCATCTCAAAAAAGAAAAAAAAAAAATTCTGTAAGCTGTCATAGCCGCTAATAATCTCTGTAAACTAGCTGAGGAGGGTTCTGTTGCCAGCAACCAGCAACCAACAACCCCAACATGACAGTGGGAGAACAGGCTGATACAGGCAGCAGAACTTAAAATGAGGGCGTGGCTGGAGGAGATAGAGGAGAGGCTGATAGGAAGGACTCCTGTATCGCAGGGTGGAAAGCCAGTGTCTCTTGCTACATGGTAACAAAATATCTACTCACACTGTCACCTGCTGTGACTGGAAAGGCAGATTGCGGGCTGGCCAAGGCTGCAGCCTCAGAAAAATAGTCAAGATGTTTCCGAATGACAACGTGTTCCTGTTTCTTCCACTTTTGGAGAAGTCCTAAGAGGAAATCAAGAGCCTATGGACAGAAACAGAAGGAATTAATCCTCTTTCTTAAACAGGGGATTTTTTTTTTTTTAAAACAAGGTCTCTTTCTGACGCCCAGGCTGGTTGGAGTGCAGGATCTCGGCTCACTGCAAACTTTGCCTCCCAGGTTCAAGTGATTCTCCTGCCTCAGTCTCCCGAGTAGCTGGGACTACAGGCGCCCACCACCATGCCTGGCTAATTTTTGTATTTTTAGTAGAGACAGGGTTTTGCCATGTTCTCAAACTTCTGACCTCAGGTGATCCACCCACCTCGCCTCCAAAATGCTGGCATTACAGGCATGAGCCCCCATGCCTGGTCATGTCCAGCTTTTTATTTCTTCTAGAGATGGGGGTCTTGCTATGTTGCCCAGGCTGGCCTTGAACTCCTGGTCTCAAACGATCCTCTTGCCTCAGCCTCTCATAGCGCTACAGGCGTGAGACACTGTTTCCTACTAGGGGGTTCTATCTTGCCGCAGACTGAATCTTAATTGAATGAAGGTCCCATGACTTCTTTTTTTTTTTTTTGACACAAGGTCTCGCTCTGTCACCCAGGCTGGATTGCAATGGCGCAATCTCGGCTCACTGCAACCTCCGCCTCCCGGGTTCAAGCGATTCTCCCGCGTTCAAGTGATTCTCCTGCCTCAGCCTCCATAGTAGCTGAGATTACAGGCGTGCGTCACCACACCTGCCTAATTTTTTGTATTTTTAGTGGAGGCAGGGTTTCCCTATGTTGGCCAGGCTGGTCTCGAATGCCTGACCTCAGGTGATCGGCCCACCTCAGCCTCCCAAAGTTCTGGGATTACAGATGTGAGCCACCACACCCGGCCATAGTTGGGAGTTTTGAAGAGTCAATGTCATATAAACCAAAAAGGGTGGATGATTGTTCCAAATTCAAAGAGAATGACAGGACAGCCAGATGAAACGTACCAGCCTTTATTGCCTGCTGAATAAGGGAGGAAACTATGGCATCAGTTACCCTTGGGACCCAGGCATTCTACTCCTAGGGATATGTCCAAGGGGAACAAAAACATGTTCACGCTAAATATTTAAACAAAATGTTCATAGAAGCATTCATTATTCATAACAGCCAAACAGTGGAAACAACTTGAATGTCCTTTGCAGGGGAAAGAAAACTTTACCTCTCCCTCCTACAGTCTCGAGTGAGCTTGAGTATAAAACTGCCATAAGAATGCTGGGCGCAGGGCTCACTCCTGTAATCCCAGCACTTTGGGAGGCCAAGGCGGGCGGATCACCTGAGGTCAGGAGTTTGAGACCAACCTGACCAACATGGAGAAACCTTGTCTCTACTAAAAATACAAAATTAGCCGAGCCTGGTGACGCATGTCTGTAATCCCAGCTACTTGGGAGGCTGAGGCAGGAGAATCCCTTGAACCCAGGAGGCAGCAGTTGCAATGAGCCGAGATCACGCCATTGCACTCTATCTAAAAAACAAACAAACAAAAAGCAAACAAACAAAAAAAAACTGGCATAAGAAGGCTCACGCCTGTAATCCCAGCACTTCGAGAGGCCGAGGCAGGTGGATCACCAGAGGTCAGGAGTTCAAGACCAGCCTGGCCAACATGGTGAAACCCCCATCTCTACTAAAAATACAAAAATTAGCCAGGCGCAGTGACACATGCCTGTAGTCCCAGCCACTAGGAGGCTGAGGTGGGAGAATTGCTTGAACCTGGGAGGCGGAGGTTGCAATGAGCCGAGATCACACCATTGCACTCCAGCCTGGGCGACAAGAGAGAAACTCTCTCTCTCTCTCTCTCTCTCTCTCTCGTATATATATATATATATATATATATATATATATATATATATACGAGAGAGAGAGACATAAGGTAGATTAACAGGAGAAAGGCACACATTGAATGTAAATTTTTCATGACCTGGGAGCCTTCCTAACAAAGTTAACACCCAGGCAAAACCTGAATGCTTTCATGTGAGGTTGAACAAAGAAAGACGATTGTGGAAAAGTAACCGAATTATGCGGGGAGGCTCAAGGAAGACAAGCATTATTTGAACAAGGTCTATTTGTACATAATTCTCATGGCTATCAGCCCCCTTTGAAGAATATTTCTTTTCTCCTGGTACTGGGAGGGCACCTTCCACATGGGTTTTTTTTTTTTTTTCTCTCTCTTTTTTTTTTTTTGAAAATATATACTTTTATTTTTCCGTGATTACAAACACAACTGAATATCAAATGCACAAAGTAAGAATTATACAGGGAAAGAAAATCAGATACGTTCATATATATATCACCTTTTCAAGGCTATTTCCATCCAGAATAACCTTGGTTTGCCAGGGCCAATAGAAAGAAGTCGCAAAATCACCTTTAGTCAAATTTGTGTGTTTGCTTTCTTCTATAATTCCAATACCTCCACCATCAACAACTTGAGATAGCTGCCAAGATGTTATATAATCAGTGCCAGTGTCTTCATTCATTCTACAACAAAGGCTGTCACTTCACACTTGGAAGGTTGCACAGCGGCCAGGCAGAGACGCTCCTCACTTCCCAGACGGGGCGGCCGGGCAGAGGAGCTCCTCACATCCCAGGCGATGGGCGGCCAGGCAGAGAGGCTCCTTACTTCCCAGACGGGGCGGCCAGGCAGAGGCGCTTCTCACATTCCAGACGATGGGCGGCCAGGCAGAGGCACTCCTCACTTCCTAGATGGGGTGGCGGCCGGGCAGGGGCGCTCCTCACTTCCTAGATGGGGTGGCGGCCGGGCAGAGACGCTCCTCACTTCCTAGATGGGGTGGCGGCCGGGCAGGGGCGCTCCTCACTTCCTAGACGAGGTGGCGGCCGGGCAGAGGCGCTCCTCACATCCCAGGCGATGGGCAGCCAGGCAGAGACGCTCTTCACTTTCTAGACGGGGTGGCGGCCGGGCAGAGGCTGTAATCTTAGCACTTTGGGAGGCCAAGGCAGGCGGCTGGGAGGTGGAGGTTGTAGCGAGCCGAGATCACGCCACTGCACTCCAGCCTGGGCAACATTGAGCATTGAGTGAGCGAGACTCCGTCTGTAATCCCAGCACTTCGGGAGGCTGAGGCGGGCAGATCACTCGAGGTCAGGAGCTGGATACCAGCCCGGCCAACAAGGCGAAACCCCGTCTCCACCAAAAACACGAAAACCAGCCAGGCGTGTTGGCGCGCGCCTGCAATCCCAGGTACTGGGCAGGCCGAGGCAGGAGAATCATGGGAGCCCAAGGCAGGGAGGTTGCAGTGAGCCGAGATCACGACGCTGCACTCCAGCCTGGGCAACAGAGGGAGACTGTCCCAAAAAAGAAAAAGAAAGAAAGAAAGAAAGAAAGAAAGAGAGAGAGAGAGAGAGAGAGAGAGAAAGAAAGAAAGAAAGAAGGAAAGAAAGGAAAGAAGGAAGATTTTTTGTTTTGTTGTTGTTGTTTTGAGACAAAGTCTCAGTCTGTTGCCCAAGCTAGAGTGCAATGGCGCGATCTTGGCTCACTGCAACCTCCACCTCCTGGGTTCAAGCGATTCTCCTGCCTCAGCTTCCCGGGTAGCTGGGACTATAGGCATGCGCCACCATGCCTGGCTAATTTTTGTATTTTTAGTAGAGACAGGGTTTCACTATGTTGGTCAGCATGGTCTCTATCTCTTCACCTTGTGGTCTGCTTGCCTTGGCCTCCCAAAGTGCTGGGATTACAGGCGTGAGTCACCGTGCCCAGCCAACTATTTTCTATTAAGTAGGACTAGCACCCATCGATATCAGGAAATCAGCACTGAGTCCCCACGCCATCATCAGGTCTTCAGACCCCATTCGAGCTCTGCCAGGTATTCCAATAATGTCCCTCTCAGTAGAGCACCCACTTCAGAAACCCACAGTGAGTTCGGTCGTCGCATCTCTTTCCCTCCGTTCCCTCAGTCTGGAATGGATACTGTGTCATCCTTTGTCTCTCAAGAGCTTGACACTTTTGGAGGCTACAGGTCAGTGTGATGTGTCCTCATCTGTAGATTAACCTCATCTGTAGGTTAACCATTTTTGACAGAAGAACCACAGAAGTGGCGCTGTGCACATCCTCTCATGGGGCACGCGGTTTCCCCTTGACTCCTTACTGGTGACGTTGAGATGGGTCACTTGATTAAGGTGGTACCTGCTGGGCTTCACCACAAAATTAACTTTTTTTTTTTTTTTTTTTTTGAGACAGAGTCTCGCTCTGTCGCCCAGGCTGGAGTGCAGTGGCGCAATCTCGGCTCACTGCAAGCTCCGCCTCCCAGGTTCATGCCATTCTCCTGCCTCAGCCTCTCCGAGTAGCTGAGACTAGAGGCGCCCGCCACCACGCCCGGCTAATTTTTTGTATTTTTAGTAGAGACAGGGTTTCACCATGGTCTCGATCTCCTGACCTCATGATCCGCCCGCCTCGGCCTCCCAAAGTGCTGGGATTACAAGCGTGAGCCACCGCGCCCGGCCTTTTTTTTTTTTTTTTTGAGACAGAGTCTCACTTTGTTGCCCACGCTGGTAGCTCACTGCAACCTCTGCCTCCCTGGTTCAAGCAATTCTCCTGCCTCAGCCTTCTGAGTACCTGGGATTACAGGTGTCTGCCACTATGCCTGGCTAATTTTTGTATTTTTAGTGAAGACAGGGTTTCACCATGTTGGCCAGACTGGTCTCAAACTCCCGACTTCATGATCCGCCCTCCCAGGCCTCTCAAAGTGCTGGGATTACAGGCGTGACCCATCACACCTGGCCCAAAATTCACTTTTTGTCCTTTTCTTTTCTCCTCTCTTTGCTTCTCTTCTTTTCTCTTTCTCTCTTTCTTTCTTTCTTTCTTTCCTTCTTCTTCTCTTTCTTTCTTTCTTTTTTTTTTTTTTTTTTTTTTTTTGAGACGGAGTCTCGCTCTGTCGCCCAGGCTGGAGTGCAGTGGCGCAATCTCGGCTCACTGCAAGCTCCGCCTCCCGGGTTCACGCCATTCTCCTGCCTCAGCCTCTCCGAGTAGCTGGGACTACAGGCGCCCGCCACCACGCCCGGCTAATTTTTTGTATTTTTAGTAGAGACGGGGTTTCACTGTGGTCTCGATCTCCTGACCTCATGATCCGCCCGCCTCGGCCTCCCAAAGTGCTGGGATTACAAGCGTGAGCCACCGCGCGCGGCCTTCTCTTTCTTTCTTTCTTTCTTTCTTTCTTTCTTTCTTTCTTTCTTTCTTTCTTTCTTTTCTTTCTTACACAGAGTCTCACTCTGTCACCCAGGCTGGAGTGCAGTGGCGCAGTCATGGCTCACTGCAGCCTCAGCCTCCTGGGATCAAGGGATCCTCCTGCCTCAGCCTCCCAAATAGCTGGAACCGTAGGCACATTCCACCACGCCCAGCTAATTTTTAATTTTTTGTAGAGATGGGGTCTTGTTACATTGCCCAGGCCGATCTCCAACTCCTAGGCTCAAGCAATCCACCTGCTTCAGCCTCCTAAAGTGTTGAGATTACAGGAGTGAGCCACCACACCCTGCTAGCCTTTTGTCCTTTGTGATTAGTAAGCACTTGGTGGGGAGATTCTTGGCAACTAAATACCTCGTTCTTTATCACACTTTGATCATTTCTATCAGTTCTTGGTTCATATCAGCATGGACTCACAGCTTCCTTTTTTTTTTTTTTTTTTTTTGAGATGGAGTCTCTCTGTGTCGCCCAGGCTGGAGGGGTGATCTCAGCTCACTGCAACCTCTGCCTCCCAGGTTCAAGCCATTCTCCTGCCTCAGCCTCTTGAGTAGCTGGGATTACAGGCATGCACCACCACGCCTGGCTAATTTGTTTGTATTTTTAGTAGAGACGGGTTTTGTGATGTTAGCCAGGCTGGGTCTTGAACTCCTGACCTCAGGTGACCCACTCGCCTTTGCCTACCAAAGTGCAGGTGTGAACCACTGTGCCTGGCCTCACTTTCCTATTTTGTTCACTGTGTCACCACCCATGGCTCTCCCTGTCACAGATTTCACCTGGGGGAGTCCTTGAAGCTGGATCTTGTATCTTTGCAATGTGCCCCAACATTCTGTGAACAATTTTGTGTTTTCTGACACTAGTCATTCCAGCACATCTTGTACTTTCCCTGTTCAAGCCTTGAAGCAGCCATTTCTACCAGGGTCCCTTAGTAGAGACAGGCACGGCCCTGAGGAACCAAATCTGGGCACAGCATGCTCACTGCTATTCATGTGTCTCTACTCCCAGCCACTCCAGCACACAGAGAGGGCATCTGCGAACACGTATGTGTGTCTTTACACACACAGATGCACACACAGCTATTGACATCTGTAGTTATATCTCTTTCGGACAGAGATAATAAGCATCGGCCACAGAAGGACAGATACCGTATGATTCCCTCCTATGATGCCTGGAGTGCAGTCAAATTCAAAGAGAGAGAGAAAGGAGCACAGTGGTTGCCAGGCTCTGGGGAGAGGGGATGAGGAGTTGGTGTTTAATGGTCATAGAGGTTCAGCTGGGTAAGATGAAGAAGGCCTGGAGCCGGATGGTGGTGATGGCTGTGCAACAGTGTGAATGCACTTAATCCCACAGAACGGCACATTTAAGAATAAGGAAAATGGCAAATTTTACATTCTATTTTATTTTATTTGAGACAGAATCTCACTCTGTCGCCAAGGCTAGAGTGCAGTGGTGCGATCTCGGCTCACTGCAACCTCCACATCCCGAGTTCAAGCATGAACTTGTGCTTGGACTTCTGGCCTCAATTGATTCGCCCGCCTTGGCCTCCCAAAGTGCTGAGATTACAGGCATGAGCCACTGTGCCAGGCCTCTATATATTTTATCTTTTTTTTCTTTTTCTTTTGAGACAGAGTCTCCCTCTGTCACCTAGGCTGGAGTGCAATGGTGTGATCTAGGCTCACTGCAACCTCCGCCTCCTGGGTTCAAGGGATTCTACTGCCTCAGCATCTTGAGTAGGTGGGGTTACAGGTGCCAGCCATCACACCCGGCTAATTTTGGTATTTGTAGTAGAGATGGAATTTCACCATGTTGGTCAGGCTGGTCTCGAACTCCTGACCTCGTGATCCGACTGCCTCGGCCTCCCAAAGTGCTGGGATTACAGGCGTGAGCTACCGAGCCCAACCATTTCATCATATTTTTAAAAAAAGAGGCGGGGTTGCCAGGCGCGGTGGCACACGCCTGTAATCCCAGCAGTTTGGGAGGCCGAGGCGGGCGGATCACGAGGTCAGGAGATTGAGACCATCCTGGCTAACAGGGTGAAACTCCGTCTCCACTAAAAATACAAACAAAATTGGCCGGGCGAGGTGGCAGGCGCCTGTAGTCCCAGCTACGCGGGAGGCTGAGGCAGGAGAATGGCGTGAACCCCGGGGGGCGGAGCCTGCAGTGAGCCGAGATCGCGCCACTGCACTCCAGCCTGGGTGAAAGAGCGAGACTCAGTCTCAAAAAAAAAAAAAAAAAAAAAAATTATAGCCGGGCGCAGTGGCTCACGCCTGTAATCCCAGCACTTTGGGAGGCCGAGGCGGGCGGATCATGAGGTCAGGAGATCGAGACCACAGTGAAACCCCGTCTCTACTAAAAATACAAAAAATTAGCCGGGCGTGGTGGCAGGCGCCTGTAATCCCATCTACTCGGGAAGCTGAGGCAGGAGAATGGCGTGAACCCAGAGGGCGGAGCTTGCAGTGAGCCGAGATCGCGCCACTGCACTCCAGTGTGGGTGACAGAGCGAGACTCCGTCTCAAAAAAAAAAAAAAAAAAAAAAAAAGAGGCGGGGTGTGGTGGCTCACGCCTTGTAATCCCAACACTTTGGGAAGATAAGGCAGGAGGAGTGCTTGAGCCCAGGAGTTAAAGACCAGCCTGGGCAACATAGTGAGACTCCGTCTCTACAAAATAACACTAAAAATTAGCCAGGCATTGTGGGGTGTGCCTGTAGTTCCAGCTACACAGATGGCTGAGGTGGGAAAATCGCTTGAACCTAGGAGTGTGAGACTGCAGTGAGCCACAATCACGCCACTGCATTGGGCAACAGAGTAAGACCCTGTTTCCAGATTTAAACAATGGTGAAAGTAGTACATTTTATGTTATGTATATTTTATCATATTTAAAAAGAGTTCAGGCTGGGTGCGGTAGCTCACAACTGTAATTCCAGCACTTTGGGAGGCCGAGGCAATGGATCACTTTGAGACCAGCCTGGCCAACATGGTGAAACCCTGTCTTTACTAAAAATACAAAAATTAGCCAGGTGTGGTGGCAAATGCCTGTAATCCCAGCTACTGGGGAGGCTGAGGCAGGAGAATCGCTTGAACCCGGGACACGGAGGTTGCAGTGAGCCAAGATTGCGCTACTGCACTCCAGCCTGGGCGACAGAGCGAGATTTCATCTCAATTAAAAAAAAAATACAAAAATTAGCCAGGTGTGGTAGCAGGTGCCTGTAATCCCAGCTACTGGGGAGGCTGAGGCAGGAGAATCGCTTGAACCCAGGAGGTGGAGGTTGCAGTGAGCCGAGATCACACCACTGCACTCCAGCCTGGTGGCAGAGCGAGACTCTGTCTAAATAAATAAATAAATAAATAAATAAATAAATAAATAAATAAATATGTTAAATTAAATAAAAATAAAAAGAGTCCAAACCTGCCCCACCAAATAACCCAATCCTCAAACCATTAGCTCACGCTAACGCTTCCACTTCCAGTCCAGCTCCACGGGGCTGGTGCCTGCCTCTCCCTTTCCATATCTGTAACTCCCTCCCGGAAAAAAAAAGCAGTTCCAGTCCTCATCTCCGACTCCCACACGGCACGTCCCCGCTAGGCTGGCTCCAATGCCCCTCGGTGGGCACCCACCCCACACAGGTGTCCTCCTCCCATGCTGGGAGCTCAGGCTCCCTCTCACGTGTCCTGCTGGCCCTCACTGGGCACTTACGCGCAGCCTCTGCTGAGCACTTCTGATCCTGCTCAGCCTTGACCCCCAAACACCTCCCCCAAGGACATCCCACCCCAATCAGCCCATTCAGGGGCCACCATGACCTTGCTCAGCCCCACATAATGGCTTTAGGGCCCAATTGTTCAGCAAAGGAAGGAAAGGAAGGAAGAAGAAAAAGCTATGCATTTATTTTACTGTTTAAGCATTGAAATATACAAGAATCACTAGGAAACTTACAAGAATTACTCAGATGAGTTTATAGAGCAATTGAAACACTGAAAAATGAATAACCTCTAAAATTATGCATTCAGTTTAAAATATTTAAGAGAGTTTAATTAAGTTTATAAATGGAACTGAACACTAGAGAATAGACTTTTTGTTAGCGGCAATTGGATTGTTCTATTAATATTTACTATATTTATAAAAATAGAGTTGTAAGATTTCCAATGGGCATAAAAGCTTAAGAACAAAGTGAGTTTCTGGGGTTTTTTTGTTTTTGTTTTTGTTTTGTTTTGTTTTGATGGAGTCTTGCTCTGTTGCCCAGGCTCAAGTGCAGTGGTGCGATCTTGGCTCACCACAACCTCCGTCTCCCGGGTTCAAGTGATTCTCCTGCTTCAGCCTCCCAAGTAGCTGGGATCACAGGTGTGTGCCACCACACCCAGCTAATATAGATATATATAATTTTTTGGTATTTTTAGTAGAAACAGGGTTTCACTATGTTGGCCAGGCTGGTCTCAAATTCCTGACCTCAGGTGATCCGCCCGCCTCGGCCTCCCAAAGTGCTGGGATTACAGGGTGAACCACCGTGCCTGGCCAAGAACAAACTGAGATTTCTTTTTTTTTTTTCTTTTTTTTTTTTGAGAGGAAGTCTCGCTCTTGTCTCCCAGGCTGGAGTGCAATGGCGCGATCTTGGCTCACTGCAACCTCTGCCTCCCGGGTTCAAGCGATGCTCCTGCCTCAGCCCCCCGAGTAGCTGGGATTACAGGTGCCTGCCACCATGCCTGACTAATTTTTTCTATTTTTAGTAGAGATGGGGTTTCACCCTACTGGCCAGGCTGGTCTCGAACTCCTGACCTCAGGTGATCCGCCCACCTCGGCCTCCCAAAGTGTTGGGATTATAGGCGTGAGCCACTGCGCCCAGCCAAAGTGAGATTTCTTTTTTTTTTTTTTTTTTTTTGAGACGGAGTCTCGCTCTGTCGCCCAGGCTGGAGTGCAGTGGCGCGATCTCGGCTCACTGCAAACTCCGTCTCCCGGGTTCACGCCATTCTCCTGCCTCAGCCTCTCCGAGTAGCTGGGACTACAGGCGCCCGCCACCACGCCCGGCTAATTTTTTGTATTTTTAGTAGAGACGGGGTTTCACCATGGTCTCGATCTCCTGACCTCGGGATCCGCCCGCCTCGGCCTCCCAAAGTGCTGGGATTACAGGCGTGAGCCACCGCGCCCGGCCCAAAGTGAGATTTCTAAGTGTCATTTTCATCATCAGAATGTTGATTTACAAAAAGCAGCCCCCGAATTACCTTCACTGGATACAAAAAATAACCAAAATGTGACCAACAAATGACATTCATGGAGGCTGAATTTTAAATCTCTACAACTACCTAGTGTGCAATTAGCTATTTTTCATCTAAATTATTTCCTAAAAGAGGCATAAAGTCAGAAAAATCAGTCTACTCCCTCTTCTTTATTTTGAGACAAATGAACTACTTGGTGGCTAATCAATGCTCAGGAGTGGCCAGGTCCAGTGGCTCATGCCTGTAATCCCAGCACTTTGGGAGGCTAAGGCAGGCATATCGCTTGACTCCAGGAGTTCAACACCAGCCTAGGCAACATCGTAAAACCCTCTGTCTACAAAAAATACACAAACAATTAGCCAGGCATGGTGGCGTGTGTCTGTAGGCCCGACTACTCGGGAGACTGAGGTGGTAGGATTGCTTGAGCCCAGGAGGTTTAAGCTTGGAAGGTTGAGGCTGCAGTGAGCGGAGACTGCACCACTGCACTCCAGCCTGGGTGACAGAGTGAGACCCCCATCTCAAAAACAAAACAAAACAAAACAAAAAAATGGTCAGGAATGACACTGGCCAGTGGCTTCCTGGAACAAGAAGAGAGGCCACTATTTCCTGGACACCAGGAAACTTAATTGAGGAGCTGGTTAGATAGGTCTCCACAGTTCTCAAAATCAGTGAACTATACCTTTAATATCTGCATCTTTTATGGGAAGGATACCTTGATAGAAAGACTATTGAGAAATACATACATTTATTATTATTATTATTATTATACATACTTTTGGAGACAGAGTCTTGTTCTTGTTGCCCAGGCTAAAGTGCAACGGCGCTATCTTGGCTCACTGCAATTTCCGCCTCCTGGGTTCAAGCGATTCTCCTGCCTCGGCCTCTCGAGTAGCTGGGACTACAGGTGTGCACCACCACACCCGGCCTACATTAACTAATTAAAATTGAAAAAAGGTGGCCAGGTGCGTTGGTTCACACCTGCAATCCCAGCACTTTGGGAGGCTGAGGCAGGTGGATCATCTGAGGTCAGGAGTTCAGGGCCACTCTGGCCAACATGGTGAAACCCCATCTCTACTAAAAATACAAAAAGTAGCTGGGCGTGGTGGCAGGCACCTGAAATCCCAGCTACTTGGGAGGCTGAGGCAGGAGAATCACTTGAACCTGGAAGGCAGAGGTTGCAGTGAGCCAATATCGAACCACTGCACTCCTGCCTGGGCAACAGAGCGAGACTCTGTCTCAAAAAAAAAAAAAAAAAAGAAAAGGCTCACGAAAATATTATTTCAGGCCAGGTGCAGTGGCTCACACCTGTAATCTCAACACTTTGGGAGGCTGAGGAGGGCAGATCACGAGGTCAGGAGTTCGAGACTAGCCTGACCAACATGGTGAAACCCTGTCTCTACTAAAAATACAAAAATTAGGCCAGGCGCCATGGCTTATGCCTGTAATCCCAGCACTTTGGGAGGCCGAGGCGGGCGGATCACAAGGTCAGGAGACCGAGGCCATCCTGGCTAATACGGTGAAACCCCGTCTCTACCAAAAATACAAAAAATTAGCTGGGCATGGTGGTGGGAGCCTGTAGTCCTAGCTACTCAGGAGGCTGAGGCAGGAGAATGGCATGAACCCAGGAGGCAGAGCTTGCAGTGAGCCGAAATGGCACCACTGCACTCCAGCCTGGGCAGCAGAGCAAGACTCCATCTCCAAAAAAAAACAAAAAACAAACAAACAAACAAAAAAATTAGCCAGGAGGCCGGGCGCGGTGGCTCACGCCTGTAATCCTAGCACTTTGCGAGGCCGAGGCGGGCGGATCACGAGGTCAGGAGATCGAGACCATCCTGGTTAACGTGGTGAAACCCCATCTCTACTAAAAATACAAAAAATTAGCCGGGCGCGGTGGCAGGCGCCTATAGTCCCAGCTACTCGGGAGGCTGAGGCAGGAGAATGGCATGAACCCGGGAGGCGGAGCTTGCAGTGAGCCGAGATCGCACCACTGCACTCCAGCCTGGGCGAAAGAGCGAGAATTCGTCTCAAAAAAAAAAAAAAAAATTAGCCAGGCATGGTGGTGGGTGCCTGTCATCCCAGCTACTCAGGGGGCTGAGGCAGGAGAGTCGCTTCAACCCGGGAGGTGGAGGTTGCAGCGAGCTGAGATCGCACCACTGCACTCCAGCCTGGGTGACAGAGCGAGACTCTGTCTCAAAAAAAAAAAAATATTGTTTCTCAACTGATGAGAAAGATAACCAACACTAATGAATAAGAGCCCATCAAGGATGCATATCTCAGTTACAGGAAAGGAGCCAGTCTTTTTTTTTTTTTTTTTTGAGACGGAGTCTTGCTCTGTTGCCCAGGCTGGAGTGCAGTGGCGCAGTCTCGGCTCACTGCAAGCTCCGCCTCCCGGGTTCACGTCATTCTCCTGCCTCAGCCTCTCTGAGTAGCTGGGACTACAGGTGCCCGCCACCACGCCTGGCTAATTTTTTGTATTTTTATTTTTATTTTATTTTATTTTTTTTTGAGACGGAGTCTCGCTCTGTTGCCCAGGCTGGAGTGCAGTGGCGCGATCTCGGCTCACTGCAAGCTCCGGCTCCCGGGTTCACGCCATTCTCCTGCCTCGGCCTCCCGAGTAGCTGGGACTACAGGCGCCCGCCAACACGCCCGGCTAATTTTTTGTATTTTTAGTAGAGACGGGGTTTCACCGTGTTAGCCAGGATGGTCTCGATCTCCTGACCTCGTGATCCGCCCGCCTCGGCCTCCCAAAGTGCTGGGATTACAAGCATGAGCCACGGCGCCCGGCTCAGGAGCCAGCCTTTTAGATTGATAACAGATTGACTGCAATCATTTGGCCAATCACTTAAGGCAAGTTGGGACTTGCACGTTGGTTGGGTGTGAAGTCATATCCAGCCACAGTGAAGAAATAGAAATAAATAAAAAGATGTTCTTGGGAAACAATAGCAAGGTACAGAATGATGCATCAAGTAATGTAAGGAGTGTCTTTTCTTTTTGTGGACTGAGGTCTCACTCTGTTGCCCAGGTTGGAGAGCTGTGGTGTGATCATAGCTCCCTGCAGCCTCTGACCTCCTGGGCTCAAGCGATTCTCCTGCCTCAGCCTCCCAAGTAGCTGGAATTACAGGCAGATGTGCACCAACCCACTGGGCTATTTTATTTTATTTTTATTTTTTGTAATGATGAGGTCTTGCTGTGTTGCCCAGGCGAGAGTGTCTTCTTTAGAATGGTCAATAATTTTAGAACGATGGAGTCCACCATTCAAGGGAACATTCTCGGGAACTAACTGAGCTGGGCTGGTGGTGTGATCACCGGACACCCTGCTATCCTCTCTGTCCATGCCCATGACGTGTCCTTGGCACAAAGACCTCTGGAGCTGAGGTCCTGGCCTCTTCCTTGGCTGAGAGGTGGTCCCTATCTAAGCTTCAGTTTTGTCCTCTGCAGAATGGGGGTGCTTGCAGCCCCTACTGAAATGCAGCTGCCAGCCTCCCTCTCTGAGCTCATGTTCCCGAGAACTGGTCCCTGAGCTTGGTGCCTTGGAGTGTGTGGGGAGGGGGCGAGAGGCTGGGGGCCTGGGACGCAGAGGGTGGAAGATGGTTCCGGGTCTGCTGTCTCCACCCAAACTTTCCACCGCCAGCCTGCCTCTGCCCAGGCCTCTCAGCAGCCTGCTGGGTGGGGCAGGAGCTGGAGTAGGGAGTGGAAAAGGTCCAGGAGGGCTGCTGGGCTGCTAGGAGTGGTTTCTGCTCAGCTCCCACACCATCCCTGCCTTTCAGAAGCATCTTTCAGCCCTACCCGCCCCTCCCCCAAGCCAATTCCCCAACCCTGAGTTCTCTTCCAGAGTCTTAGGCCCAAGGGGGCTGTTTCGGGCCTGGCGGGAGGGTCCCCACCTTGCTCTGCTTTTGATCTAGGTGGTGATGGAGTGCTAGGCCACCCACCACCTCCAAACCCGCCTCATCCTGACCTGCAAACTTGGTGGCATGATGGTAGCAGTCCTGGAAGGAGGAAGAAGAGAGACTTGAAGGAGAGAAGTGGGACAGGAATATGTGGTAGACAGAGTTAGAGGCAGAGGCGGACAGAGTGAGACAGCCAGCCCCAGAGACAACCCACAGGAGGGGCGCGAGCAGAGGTGAGGAGAGCCAGAGGTCGGGGCAGCAGGTGCTGCACACTCCTGCCTTTGGCAAATCCCTTCCCATCCCAGCCTCGGCCTCCTCCTCTGTACAATGAAGGTGACCCATACTCCTCCCTGTTGGAATGATGGGGTCCCAATCAGTGATTTCCTGCATATCCTGGGCAGCCCAGGGGCCTGGGAAATGACAGGCATAGTCCTAGTGGATCCCCTCTTTCACCCCTCCTGACTGAGGACTTCCATGAACTGCGCACACTCCAGGACCCAGGGGTGCAGCACTGAGGGGATCAGGCAGGCCCCCTGTTAACCCGTGAAGCCAACCTGTCTGTCACTACTGCTCCTGTTGTGGCCGCTGTTCCATTACAGAGGCAGAAGCTTAGATTTCAGCGCGGATCAGTCCAGGCAGGAGGTTCTCAGCTGGAGAGAAGGGTCTGGAGTTTCCACCCAGATTGGCCTCCCAGGACTTAATAAGTCTGTGTATAAAATAAGAGAAATTACTAACAAATAAATACATGAAATGAGATAGAGGCTCTCCGTGTGCCAGGCAGCGGGAAGACAGGGGCGGAGGGGCGGTGGCACAAGGAGCCTTCTCTGCTGTGAGTTTATTATTATTAAACGTTCCCTCTTATTATCAGCTCCTAGGAGAGGGGCAGTGCACCCGGGCCCTGGGTGATGGGGGGATCAGGGTCCCCAAGAAGAGGCGCCACTCCCACTTCGCCGGGCTTGCCCCAGGGCCAGGGTCTGTGCCAGGTGTGGGTGGTGGGTGGGAAGGGGTGGGGTGAGTCATCAGGGCCAGCCCCGCCCTGCTTTTATTTAAGGTCCCCAGCAGGCCCCACCACCAGGGCTGCCTGACCCTGTCCCAGCCATGTCCGTGAGTGCTCCAGGGGCCCGGGGCGGGGCCAAGCAGGGAGGGGGCTGGGGGCTCCTCTTTCAAAGGAGCAGGTGGGCAGTGGGTGCGCCATGGACAGGCCTGGGCTGTGGCCTCCAGGTGACCCCCCCCATCCTGACTGTCCCCTCTACCTCTTTGTGGCTTCCTCTGGGTCCCTCTTTGAGGATTTGTCTGTTTTTCTTTGTTGCTGTCCCCGTTTCCCTGTCTGTTTCTGGTCTCTTTCCTGCCTCTCTGCCACCCTTTTCTCTTCCACTGATTTCTGCCAGTCTCAGCCCTGGTCGGCTCCTCTGAGGGGTGACCCACCTTCTGCCTTCCTCCCTCGGTCTCACCGGCTCACAGTGGCCCCTGCACCCCACTCTTGCAGAACGTCCCCCACAAGTCCTCGCTGCCCGAGGGCATCCGCCCTGGCACGGTGCTGAGAATTCGCGGCTTGGTTCCTCCCAATGCCAGCAGGTGAGGCCCCAGGCCCTAGGGGTAAAGGGTACAGGTCTCCAGGATCAGCTGACCCCCAATTTTTGCAGTCCAGAAATAGGGGCTCTAGGCCATCTGTATCCACCAGGCTAGGAGTCCGAGGCCATTTCTGACCTCAAATCTGATGTATTCATATTTGCCCCATGTCTTTGTGGCTGGGGTCCCTGAGTTTCCCTAAGAATTTGAGGTTCCTGGGTAATCTCAGCGTTCCTAGATATAGTCCTATGACTTCCATGTCTGAGTCCCAGGGAACTCTGGAAGTGCTCCAAGTCCTGGAGACACCCTGGACCCTGGGAGTCCTTGCCAAGCCATCCTTTGACTTCCTGGCTAAGGAACTTCGGGCATTCTGGATTCTGGGGTACCCTGGAAATACTGGGGTTCTTGGTACTATTCTTTGTCCTGTAGAACCTGAGGGTTCCCTGAGCATCAGGAGCACCCTGGCCATCACCCAGACCTCCTGGGCAGCTCCCAGGCTCTTTGGAAATGAGGGCACCCTGCCCTAAGCATAGTGACTTTGGTCTGGGTAGGTTTCTGCCAAGGGCCTCATGATGTTTTGGCTGCCTTGGGAATCTAAGCTCCCTGGTCATTAGTGGGCCACCTCTCCTTCTGCGGTGTGTGCCTGTCTTCAGGTCCCTGTTAATTTGGGGGTACTCTGGGAATGGGGAGTCCCAGCCCATAAGCCCTTCACTTTGGTCTGGGTGGTTTATTTTTTGTTTGTTCTTTCATTTTTTTGTAAGATGGGGTCTTGCTATGTTGCCCAGGCTGGTCTTTAATTTCTGGGCCCGAGCAATCCTCCCTTCTCCACCTCCCAGAGTGCTGGGATTACAGGGTGAGCCACTGCACCCAGCCAACATTTCATTTATTTATTCATTCAAAGTAAATTGTAGACATCGGTATTCCTTACCCTCAACATTTCTTGGTCTGGGTGGTTTCTGAGCCCTGATGGCCGCCATCCCCGTCTTCCAGGTTCCATGTAAACCTGCTGTGCGGGGAGGAGCAGGGCTCCGATGCCGCCCTGCATTTCAACCCCCGGCTGGACACGTCGGAGGTGGTCTTCAACAGCAAGGAGCAAGGCTCCTGGGGCCGCGAGGAGCGCGGGCCGGGCGTTCCTTTCCAGCGCGGGCAGCCCTTCGAGGTGCTCATCATCGCGTCCGACGACGGCTTCAAGGTGCGTCTCTGGACAGGGGCGTGGACGCCAAGACCTAGGTCCCTGGAGCAGAGGGTTAGGCATAGCCAGGCTATTGGTGGAAGGCAGGGAGGTTTGGGGCGAGGTGAGGGGGGTAGGGAAGGCGTGGCCACGGCGGAGAAGGGTGTCCTTCGACCCTCTGTCGCCTAAACAACTCCAATGTGGGTCCGAGGGGCAGAGAGACAGCAGGGTCAGGACGAGGCGAGCACCAGCCGAGTGTCCAAGGGGTGGGCGTCCTAGCGGGAAGGCGTGGCCCAGACTCGCCATCCCAGACCCTACTCCCAGTTAATTCCTTCCTGAGGTCCGGGGTTTGAGGCATGGGGAGGGATGGGTTGGAGACAGCGACCAGGAACTCGTCCTAGCAAGGATTGGCCGGCGGGGGTGGCGGCAGATCCTCCACCATCCACACCTTACGCGAATTCACCCCTCTCCTCTGTGCTTTAATAGCGGGTAGTGGTCGCGGAAATAAGAATATCCATTACCAGCACTAAAAAAGCCGTTTTTTACTGTGCCACACAGTAAACTCGTTTGATTCTCACGCAAGAGTTAGAATGAACAATAGACCCATTTTCCCAGTGGGGAAACTGAGGCCCAGAGGGAATGAGTGATTTCCCCAGGGCCACCCGTCATGGGCCTCCGGAATCCTCACCACCGACCCTCCCCTGCAGGCCGTGGTTGGGGACGCCCAGTACCACCACTTCCGCCACCGCCTGCCGCTGGCGCGCGTGCGCCTGGTGGAGGTGGGCGGGGACGTGCAGCTGGACTCCGTGAAGATCTTCTGAGCAGAAGCGCAGGCGAGCCCGGGGCCTTGGATGGCAAATAAAGCGTTAGCCCGCAGCGCGACTGTGTCTGTGTCTGTGTCCCATTCACTGAGATGAGCAAACTGAGGCTCAGAGAGGCCAAGATACTGGCTCCGGGCCACACAGCGAATCCGAGGCGGAGGCGGGCTCTGAGCCTGCCTGTGCTTAGGATACTTTCTGTCTGCGAAGGCATGAAGGTCGCGATCTGGGAAGGAGTGGGTCCTGACGCAGCATTTGTGCAAAGCAACCCAAGCGGTAATGTGGTCGGGCGGACCTGCTGGGGTTTGGGGCGCAGAGGCGCTCGCCGCAGGTCCTGGTGCCCCTACTGCAGATCTAAGGGGCGCCAACATGGGTCCATCTGCAAAGGGGGCCAATGAGTCCCACCTTTCTGGTCACTTGTGCGCCCCAGTCCTACGCGTGGAAAGCGTGTTATAATATCCCCGGGTCCCTGGGTCCCGCATCCCCCTGCAGCTCATCTCTCCCACCCTCTTATCCCCTGGCCTCCCGCCCCCAGAGACGTCCTGGGTGGGACTGGGAAGCCCGACGGGCGTCTCCGGGCTCCCTGTTGGGAGTCGACGTGTCCTCGACTCGTCGAGGTACCCGCCTGCGCACCCTCGGGGCAGACGCGATGGCAGCGGCCCCGGCCCCGGCTCTGCGGAACAGCTGGGAGGACTCGAAGAGCGGCGCGGGGTTTCCGTGGCGCAGCGAGCCCCATTCCCACGCGCCCTCCGCTCTCCCCGACGGCCCCGACCCCGGTCCTAGCCCTGGTCAATGTGACGGGAGGGGAAGCGGACGCCAAGTGCAGCCCCGGCCCCAGTGTGACTTTCAGGGTTCCGGGCGTTGCTGGGGCTCCCCTTAATGGCGGGGTTGGGGTGGGAGAGGCTGGAAGCACTGTACGCCCCGAGCCCGCACCCTCGGCGACGCACCCTGGAGCGGTCGCGGGTCTCTCAACCGGGGACCGAGGAGCCAGGCCAGGGCTGCGATCGGAAGCTGCACGTGGGTGTTCAGGGTCGGCTGTTCCAGAACCTTCTTCCGGAGCCACAGCTTGGTGGGCGCGCCAGGGCTTGGGTCTCGATCCCCGCCCTTGAGCCTCCGAGCCCCTGGCGTCAGCCTTCCGCATTGCTGCCTGGACCAAGAGGATGCAGGAAGCTGGGGTGGTTCCTGGCCTGGCCTGAATCTGATTCTGGAGTCAGGTGGGGACGCCAGGGTCGCTGCAGGGCCCAAGCGCGTTCAGGACCCAGGGTTTTAGGCCCCTGCGACCTTTGGGCTGAGTGGTCCCTTCCCGTGTCCGGCCCTGGAGTGGGTGGGCGGTGGTCAGGAGGGAGCCCCGCTCAGGTGAGGAGGCCTGGGAGAGGCCGGATTCTCCTAGTCCTTCCCGGCTCCTGCTTGAATAAGTTCGCTCTTATTTCATTTGGCTGTGTCGAGTGGTTTTAAAATATCAGTTTTTTCATAAAGATAATATATGCATCTAGTATACATTTCAAAACATACAGTGAAATGAACACACATTATTGGCACAAGTGGTGAATGTGGTTGGGTCTTCGGATTAGACCGTAGCGATCCAGCCGTGTTAATGTCCTGAATTTCACCGTTGACTGACAGTGTACATATGGGAACCTGTCCCTGTTTGTGGAAAATATAGTTAGGTATTTGGAGGTGCAGCATGTTTGCGACTTATTCTCAAATGGTTCTGAGGCAGGAAAATAGGGTCTGGAGGCAGGGAACATAAGGCTGATTCACACTTCAGTTATGACAGGAAACATCCTCTCCATTTACATAGGGCGTACAGCAAGTAAGCAATGGAACCCTCTAGAGGGTATTTAAACGCCAAAAAATTATGTAACCTGGCCCTTGAGCTCCTATGCTCCCGCTGCATCCACACTGTGGGGTGTATTTTTATTTTCAATAAATCTCTGCCTTTGTTGCTTCATTATTTCCTTGCTTTGTGCGTTTTACCCAATTCTTCATTCAAGAGACCAAGCCCCTGGACACCCTCCATCGGTAACAGTTCATCAGAAATTTTTAAATAAAACATTTTTTTTGTTGAGGCAGGGTCTTGCTCTGTTGCCCAGGCTGAGTGGAGTTGTGGATAAGGGCTTACTGCAGCCTCCACGTCCCAGGCTGAAGCCATCCTCCCACCTCAGCCCCCCAAGTAGCTGAGACTACAGTCACGTGGCATGGTGCCAGGCTAATTTTTTTTTTTTTTTTTTTTTTTGAGACGGAGTCTCGCTCTGTCACCCAGGCTGGAGTGCAGTGACGCAATCTCGGCTCACTGCAAGCTCAGCTTCCCGGGTTCACGCCATTCTCCTGCCTCAGCCTCTCCGAGTAGCTGGGACTACAGGCGCCTGCCACCACGCCCAGCTAATTTTTTGTATTTTTAGTAGAGACGGGGTTTCACCGTGGTCTCGATCTTCTGACCTCGTGATCCGCCCGCCTCGGCCTCCCAAAGTGCTGGGATTACAAGTGTGAGCCACCGCGCCCGGCCAGGCTAATTTTTTTTCGGGGGGGGGCAGTGTTTGTAGAGCCAGGGTCTTGCTATGTTGCCCAAGCTGGTCTTGAACTCCTGGACTCAGGGGCTTCTCCTGCCCAAAGTCCTGGGATTTCAAGCGTGAGCCACTGCACCTGGCCTCGTTCATCAAAAATTGAGATTTGTACTGTAGTTACAACTTTCTTTATATTTGTTATTTCAAAGTAAACATATGTATTTTTATTTATTTATTTATTTTGAGATGGAGTCTCACTCTGTTGCCCAGGCTGGAGTGCAATGGCATGATCTCGACTCACTGCAACCTCCGCCTCCCAGGTTCAAGCAATTCTCCTGCCTCAGCCTCCCGAGTAGCTGGCATTACAGGAGTGCACCACCATGCCCGGCTAATATTTGTGTTTTTGTAGAGACAGAGTTTCACCATGTAGGCCAGGCTGATCTCGAACTCCTGACCTCAAGGAATCCACCCGCCTCGGCCTCCCAAAGTGCTGGGATTACAGGTGTGAGCCACTGAGCCCGGGCCACATATGTATTTTCTAAAGGCTTCCTTTTGGGAGGCCGAGAGGCAGGCGGATCACCTGAGGTCAGGAGTTTGAGACCAGCCTGGCCAACGTGGCAAAACTGTCTCTACTAAAAATACAAAAAAAAATTAGCCAGGCATGGTGGCACACACCTATAGTCTCAGCCACTTGGGAGGCTGAGGCACAAGCATCGCATGAACCCGGGTTGTGGGGGGAGGTTGCGGTGAGCCAAGATCGGGCCACTGCACTCCAGCCTGGGCGACAGAGACTCTGTCTCAATTTAAAAAAAAAAAAAGGCTTTCTTTTTGTTATGTTTATGAAAATGCTGTCATCCGTCTTCATTTCTTGCACATTTTTTCAAAAATCTATGCACATTTAAACACATGCACATGTGGTTTTACTTTTTTTCCTTCCTCACATAAAGGGTAGCACCCTCCACCCACTGGACCTTTTTGGGTGTTATCCATATTTGTGTTCTGCTTCATTCATTCTCCTGGCGCCTGAGTGCCCCATTGTGTGGAGTAACCAACAAGGAATGTCACTTGAACCCTTCTTGATGTCTGATGGTTTCATATCATTCAATACATCCAAACAGTGCTGCACAGAATGTTCTTGGACCTATGTTATCCAATACCTTTTTTATTTTCTTGAGATGGAGTCTTGCTCTGTTTCCCAGGTTGGAGTGCAGTGGCACGATCTTGACTCACTGCAACCTCCACCTCCCAGGTTCAAGCGATTCTCGTGCCTCAGCCTCCGGAGTAACTGGGATTACAGGCATGTGCCACCACGCCCAGATAATTTGTGTATTTTTAGTAGAGATGGGGTTTCACCATGTTGGCCAGGCTGGTCTCGAACTCCTGATCTCAAATGATCTGCCTGCCTTAGCCTCCCAAAGTTTTGGGATTATAGGTGTGAGCCACCACACCTGGCTATTTTTTCTTTTTTGTCATCTCCATTCTGATTATAAAATATATACCTGCTGTGGTGGCACAGGCTTGTAATCCCAGCTGCTTGGGCAGCTGAGACAGGAGAATCACTTAAACCCGGGAGGCAGAGGTTGCAGTGAGCTGAGATCGCGCCACTGCACTCCAGCCTGGGTGACAGAGCAAGACTTTGGCTTGAAAAAATAAAATAAAATAAAATAAAATAAATATATTAGTGTCTTTCTTTTCTTTCTTTCTTTCTCTCTTTCTTTCTTTCTTTCTTTCTTTCTTTCTTTCTTTCTTTCTTTCTTTCTTTCTTTCCTTTCTTTCTTTCTTTTTTTTTTTAGCGAGTCTTGCTATGTCGCCCAGGCTGGAGGGCAGTGGCGCAATCTCAGCTCATTGCAAGCTCCGCCTCCCGGGTTCATGCCATTCTCCTGCCTCAGCCTCCTGATTAGCTGGGACTACAGGCGTCCGCCACCATGCCCAGCTAATTTTTTGTATTTTTAGTAGAGACGGGGTTTCACCGTGTTAGCCAGGATAGTCTCAATCTCCTGACCTCGTGATCCGCCCGCCTCGGCCTCCCAAAGTGCTGGGATTACAGGCATGAGCCACTGCGCCCAGCTAGTGTGTTTCTTTCTTGTCTTTTTTCTGTAATAGTTTATGCAGACTTTTGGAGAAAGTCGAGATTCTGATACGTAGATCTATAACTAACATCCCCCAAGTCCCTTCTACATGTTAGCCACTGTGTGACCATTCCTTGAATCCCCCAAACAACCCTCTGAAGGAGATCCTTTTATTAGGCATAATTTGCCAATGAGGAATCTGATGCCCAAGGTTGAGTGACTTGTTCAAGGTCACACATCAAGTAGATGGTGGAGCATGAACCAGAACTAAGTGAAAGTGATTCCTCACCTTGGGGTCTAAGCCTTTGAGAAACCATGTTTTGATTTATGTTCGTTTTTTGAGACAATGTCTCACTGTGTTGCCCCAGCCGGAGTGCAGTGGCCCCTGCTTCACTGCAGCCTCCACCTCCTGGGCTCAAGGGATCCTTCCGCCTTACCAGCATGTTCCACCACACCCGACTAATTTTTTTTTTTTTTTTGGTAGAAACGGGGGTCTCCTCATGTGGCCCAGGCTGGTTTCGAACTCCTGAGCTCGAGCGATCTGCGTGCCTCAGCCTCCCAAAGTGCTGGAATTACAAGTGTCAGCCACCACATCCAGCCTTTTTTTTTTTTTTTTTTTTTTTTTTTTTGAGACAGGGTCTCACTCTGTCACCCAGGCTGGAGTGCAGTGGCACAATCTAAGCTCACTGCAACTTCCACCTTCTGGGTTCAAGCCATTCTCCTGCTTCAGCCTCCTGAGTAGCTGGGATTACAGGTGCCCGCCACCACGCCCGACTAATTTTTTGTATTTTTAGTAGAGACGGGGTTTCACCATATTAGCCAAGGTGGTCTCGATCTCCTGACCTCAGGTGATCCACCCTCCTCGGCCTCCCAAAGTGCTGGGATTACAGGCGTGAGCCACCCCGCCTGGCCTGTTTTGTTTTTTAATATCAAATTCATTGAGGTGTAATTTACACACAATAAAATTCTTCCTTTTTAGGTTACAGTTCCATGAATACATCCGGTTGTGTGGTCACCACCACGATCAAGGTACAGGATATTTCCACACCTCTCCCAACCACACCCTTGTCACCTGGGTGGCGGCCACTGATCTGCTCTTTAGCTTCATAAATTAGTTTTTCCTGCTATAAAACTTGGCATAAAAGTACAGCACTTTTTTTTTTAAATAAACGTCTGACTACTGTTGCTTAGTGTAATGTTTTTGAGGTTTATTCGTGTGGTTTTGCATTTCTTTTTGTCTGAGTTGCAACTGCTGGGTCTCAGAAAACAGTACCCCCAAATGAGCTGGGCACAGTGGCTCATGCTTATAATTCCAGCACTTTGGGAGGCCGAGGCGGGAGGAGCCCATGAAGACAGGCGTTGCAGAGAAGCAGCCTGGGCATCAAAATGAAACCACATCTTTTTTTTTTTTTTTTTTTTTTTTTGAGACGGAGTCTCGGCGTCTCGCTCTGTCACCCAGGCTGGAATGCAGTGGAGCAATCTCGGCTCACTGCAAGCTCCGCCTACCGGGTTCACGCCATTCTCCTGCCTCAGCCTCCAGAGTAGCTGGGACTACACCACGCCCAGCTAATTTTTTCTGTTTTTCAGTAGAGGTCGAGACCAGCCTGGCCAACATGGCGATACCCCATCTCTACTAAAAATAAAAAAAAATTAGCTGGGCCTAGTGGCACACACCTTAGTCCCAGCTACTCTGGAAGCTGAGGCAGGAGAATCGCTTGAATCCAGGAGGCAGAGGTTACAGTGAGCCGAGATCGCACCACTGCACTCCAGCCTGGGTGTTAGAGTAAGACTCCATCTCAAAAAAAAAAAAGAAAAAAGAAAAATAAAAAAAGAAAAGAAAATGAAAATAAACTCCAAAATGAAGGCCTCAGCAGCAGCTTCAGTAGCAAAAGTTTTTCTCGGACCTTTTCCTGCCCTCCTGTCGCTCAGTCCCATTGTCCCCAAGGCTAGCTATAAAAACTAGAATTTCTCTTCCCCAAAGGCAGGTCATCAAAACCAAAACCCTTTTGCCCAAAGCCAGCCATAAAACCTAAAAATATTACTTTAACTTTTCTTCCACTCTATCTGTATAAAAGCTGACCACAGGCCAGGCGTGGTGGCTCACGCCTGTAATCCCAGCACTTTGGGAGGCTGAGGCGGGAGGATCACTTGAGATCAGGAGTTCAGGACCAGCCTGACCAACATAGTGAAACCCCATCTCTACTAAAAATACAAAATTAAGGCCGGGCGCGGTGGCTCACGCCTGTAATCCCAGCACTTTGGGAGGCCGAGGCGGGCGGATCACGAGGTCAGGAGATCGAGACCACAGTGAAACCCCGTCTCTACTAAAAAATACAAAAAATTAGCCAGGCGCGGTGGCGGGCGCCTGTAATCCCAGTTACTCGGAGAGGCTGAGGCAGGAGAATGGCGTGAACCCGGGAGACAGAGCTTGCAGTGAGCCGAGATCGCGCCACTGCACTCCAGCCTGGGTGACAGAGCGAGACTCCGTCTCAAAAAAAAAAAAAAAAAAAAAAAAAAAAAAATACAAAATTAGCCAGGTGTGGTGGCATATGCCTGTAATCCCAGCTACTCAGGAGGCTGAGACAGGAGAATGGCTTGAACCCAGGAGGTGGAGGTTGCAGTGAGCTGAGATCTTGCCATTGCACTCCAGCCTGGGCATCAAGACGAAACTCTGTCTCAAAAAAAAAAAAAAAAAAAATTAGCTGGGTGTGGTGGTGCACACTGATAGTCCCAGCTACTTGGGAGGCTGAAATGGGAGGATTGTTGACCCAGGGATGTTGAGGCTGCAGTGAGCAGTGATCACGCCACTGCACTCCAACCTGGGGGACAAAGGGAGACCACGTCTCAAAATAATACTAATAATCTGTCCTACCTTATTTGACTGTGAGTCATAAGACTCCCATTCCAGAGAGGGTCCTGCCCCATACCTCCACCAAAAAAATACACACTCAAAGAGCCAAAAAAAAAAAAAAAAAATCTAGACAGAAAGTCCTTCCTGGTTCTCCCCACTCAGTGTACTCGCATTAGATCATACCCTTTTCCTCCAGTCATATTTCTTTTTTTTCTTTTTTTTTTTTGAGAAACAGTCTCGCTCTGTCACCCAGGCTGGAGTGCAGTGGCGCAATCTCAGCTCACTGCAAGCTCCACCTCCTGGGTTCACGCCATTTTCGTGCCTCAGCCTCCTGAGTAGCTGGGACTACAGGCGCCTGCCACCATGCCCGGCTAATTTTTTGTATTTTTAGTAAAGACAGGGTTTTACCACGTTGGCCAGGATGGTCTCGATCACCTGAACTTGTGATCCGCCTGCCTTGGACCCCCAAAGTGCTGGGATTACAGGCGTGAGCCACCACGCCCGGCCCCTCCAGTCATATTTCTATAGGGCTGTCCATACTTTATTAAACTAGACCAGGTGTGCTGGCTCACACCTGTAATCCCAGCACTTTGGGAGGCCAACGAGGGTGGATTACTTGAGGTCAAGGGTTCAAGACCAGCCTGGGCAACATGGTGAAACCCTGTCTCTACTGAAAGTACAAAAATTAGCTGGGCATTGTGGTGGGCTCCTGTAATTCCAGCTACTAGGGAGGCTGAGGCAGGAGAATCACTTGAACTAGAGAGACAGAGGTTTCAGTGAGCCAAGTTGGCGCCACTGCACTCTGGCCTGGATGATGGAGTGAGACTCCATCTCAAAACAACAAAAACAACAACAACGAAAACTTTATTAAACTATACATAGAAATAGACAATTTCCTCTGTATCTTTGGGTCATCATTCTAAAGGCTCTCATATACACGTTATATATGACAGTATAGAAATATAGATATATTTATATGCCTTGTCTTCTGTTAATCAACCAGCCTCATGTCAATAATTCTTCAACAAACCTTTAGGGGGTGAAGAGCCTTGGCCTTCTACATAATCCATTGTACGACCTTGGTTCGCTTATCCAGTCACTTGTTGATGGGCAAATTTGTTATATTCATTTCCCAATTGTTTTTATATTTTCTATTTCATTGATTTTCACTTAGATACTTATTTGAGTTCCTTCCTTTTGGTTCTTTTTTTTTTTTTTTTTTTTTGGAGACAGAGTCTTGCTCCATCTCCCAGGCTGAAGTGCAATGGTGTAATCTCGACTCACTGCAACCTCTGCCTCTTGTATTCAAGAGACTCTCCTGTCTCAGCCTCCCGTGTAGTTGGGACTACAGGCACCTGTGATCACGTCTGGCTAATTTTTGTATTTTTAGTAGAGACGGGGTTTTGCCATGTTGGTCAGGCTGGTCTTGAACTCCTGACCTCAGGTGATTCGCCTGCCCCAGCATCTCAAAGTGCCAGCATTACAGGCATGAGCCACCGCGCCTGGCCCATTTGAGGACTTTCTTTTCATTTTTTTTCTTTTTGTTTTCTTTCTTTTTTTAGAGACAGGAACTTGCTCTGTCCCCCAGACTGGAGGGCTGGAGTACAGTAATGCAATCATGGCTTACTGCAGCCTTGAAATCCTAGCCTGAAGCGATCATCCCTGCCTTGACCTCCCAAAGTGCGCATGCCACCATGCCTGGCCTTTCTTCCTTTCTGATACATAAAGCTATAAATTTCCCTCTAAGTACTATGGTTAGCTGGATCTTGTATATCCTTAGATCCTGTGTTTTTATTTTTTATTTTTATCTCAAAATCTTTCCTAAATTCCCTTTTGGGTTTTTCTTTGACACGTGTCATCTGGAAGTCTGTTTTTTATTTTTTATTTTATTATTGTTATTTTTTGATATGGAGTCTCGCTCTGTCACCCAAGCTGGAGTGCAGCGGCCTGATCTCAGTTCACTGCAGCCTCCACCTCTCGTGTCAAGCGCTTCTCTTGCCTCAGCCTCCTGAGTAGCTGGGATTACAGGCATGCACCACCATGCCCAGCTAATTTTTGTATTTTTAGTAGAGACGGGGTGTCATGTTGGTCAAGGTGGTCTTGAACTTCTGACCTCGTGATCCGCCCGCCTCGGCCTCCCAAAGTGCTGGGATTACAAGTGTGAGGCACCACCCCTGGCCGGAAGTCTGTTTTTAATTTCCACATACTTAGAGATTTACTAAATTTATGTATTTATTTATTTTATTTATTTTGAGACAGTCTCCCTCTGTGGCTTAATCTTGGCTCACTGCAACCTCCACCTTCTGGGCTCAAACGATCCTCCTGCCTCAGCCTCCCAAGTAGCTGGGACTACAGGCTCATGCCACTGCACCTGCCTAATTTTTGTAATTTTAATAGAGATGGGGTTTTGCCATTTAGGCCAGGCCGATCTCAAACTCCCAGGCTCAAGCAATCCACCCATCTTGGCTCCCAAAAGTGCTGGAATTATAGATGTAAACCACCGTGCCCGGCCAGTCCTTCTTTTGAATTTTTTTAATTTTTATTTTAGGCCAGGCATGGTGGCTCACACCTGTAATCTCAGCATTTTGGGAGGCTGAGGCAGGAGGATTGCTTGAGCCCAGGCATCCAAAACCAGCCTGGGCAACATAGTGAGACCCTGTCTCAATTTTTTTTTTTTTGAGTTGGAGTCTGGCTCTGTTGCCCAGGTTGGAGTGCAATGGTGTGATCTCAGCTCACTGCAACCTCCGTCTCCCTGGTTCAAGCAATTCTCCTGCCTCAGCCTCCCAAAGTAGCTGGGACTATAGGCACACACGCCACCACACCCAGCTAATTTTTTTGTATTTTTAGTAGAGACGGGGTTTCACTATGTTGGCCAGGCTGGTCTTAAACTCCTGACCTCAAATGATCCGCCTGCCTCAGCCTCCCAAAGTGCTGGGATTACAGATGTGAGCCACTATGCCTGGCCAATTTTTTTAAATTAAATTATTTTAAAAAAGAAAATGATTTTTAAATACATACAGAAACAGGGTCTCACTATGTTGCCCAGGCTGGTCTTAAACTCCTGAGCTAAAGCGATCCTCCCAGCTAGGCTTCCCAGAGTGCTGGGATTACAGGTCTGAGCCATGGTGCCCAACCTTAAACTTTCTTTATTAAGTTTGTTTTCAAAGAAATTTAGAATTTGTGATTCAGCTTCCCTTCTCTCCTCCCCATCCTCCTGGATCTTTCTGTAAATGCTATATTGACATATAACTCATATGCCATACAAGTCACCCATTCAAAGTATACAAGTCAATGTTTTTTAGTATATTCGCATGGTGCATCCATTGACACAATCTAATTTTAGAACATTTTTATCATCTCAAAAGGTAACCCCAGGCCTTGGCTCACAGATGTAATCCCAGCACTTTGGGAGCCTGAGGCAGAAGGATTGATTGAGCCCAGGAGTTCAAGACCAGCCTGGCCAATATGGTGAAACCCCATCTCTACTAAAAATACAAAAATTAGCTGGGTGTGGTAGCGGTGCCTATAATCCCAGCTACTCAGGAGGCTGAGGCAGGAGAATCACTTGAACCCAGGAGGAGATATGTCATGTAGTTTTGATTTGCATTTCCCTAATGACATGGGTTGCCGTTTATATATCTTCTTTGCAGAAATGTTTATTGAAACTTTCTGCCCATTTTAAATTGGATTTTTAAAAGGTGTTATATAATCTTATCCATAAATAAGTGTATAATTCTAAACGATATTTATTTTTTAATTTTTATTTTCAAGATGGAGTCTCACTATGCTGCCCAGGCTGGTCTCAAACTCCCGGGTTCAAACAGTCTTCCCACCTTAGCCTCCCAAGTAGCTAGGATTACAGGCATCTACCACCACGCCTGGCAGGCTCTCTTTTTAAACAAAACTTCATTACTATTATAACTCCTAAAAAATTTACAGTTCATGTCATTGTATGATACAATGTTTGCAAAGTTTGTATGCAAAGGTTTCCCCCAACATTTGAATTTTTTCAGACATGCAGAAAAGTTAAGAGAATTATTCTATGAGTACCTCATATACCCTAACCAGATTTTATATAACATTTTACCCAACTTGCTTCATCACACATAGATCCATCTATCCACCCTTCTATCCATCCATCACCATCTTCTTTTTTTCTTTTCTTCTTCTTTTTTTTTTTTTTTTTTTGAGACGGAGTCTCACTCTGTTGCCAGGCTGGAGTGCAGTGGCGCAATCTCGGCTCACTGCAACCTCTGCCTCCCGGATTCAAGCGATTCTCCTGCTCCAGCCTCCCGAGTAGCTGGGATTACAGGCGCCCGCCACTATGCCCGGCTAATTTTTTGTATTTTTGGTAGAGACAGAGTTTCACCACGTTGGCCGGGCTGGTCTCAAAAACTCCTGACCTTGTGATTCGCCTGCCTCGGCCTCCCAAAGTGTTGGGATTACATGCGTGAGCCACCACACCTGGCCAAAACATATGGAACACTTCACGAATTTGCCTGTCATCCTTGCACAGGGGCCATGTTAATCTTCTCTGCATCATTCCAGTTTTTAGTATATGTGCTGCCGAAGTGAGCACTATTTCTTTATTTTATTTTAATATTTTGTATTTTTTTAGAAACAGACAGAGTTTTGCTTGTTGTCCAGGCTAGAGTGCAGTGGCCTGATTATGGTTCATGGCAGCGTTGAACTCCTAGGCACAAGCCAACCTCCTGCCTCAGCCTCCCTAGCAGCTGGAACTACAGATGTTTCCTACCACATTTGGCTTACTTTTTTATTTTTTGTAGAGACAGGGTCTCGCCATGTTGCCCAGGCTGGTCTTGAACTCCTGGGCTCAAGCAATCTTCCCACCTCGTCTCCCAAAGTGCTGGGATTACAGGCTCATGCCATCGCACCCAGCCATCGTTTTATTTACTTATCCATTTGAAGTAAATTGTAAACACCAGTATTTGTCACCCCTAAACATTTCAGAAGTACATCATTAGCTAGAGTACAATATTTGTTTATGATTCTTTCCTTGTGGTAAGCTTTGTGGAAAGATTCTTTGTTTATATCGGTGAAATGCACAAATCTAAAATGTACAGTTGGCTGGGCACAGTGGCTCACACCAGTAATCCCGACATTTTGGGCGGCTAGGGCAGGAGCATTGCTTGAGCCCAGGGATTCGAGATCAGCCTGGGCAACATAAGGAGACCCCCGTCTTTACAAATATATATATTTTTAATTAGCTGGGCATGGTGGTGCACACCTGTGGTCCCAGCTACCTGGGAGGCTGGGGTGGGAGGATCACTTGAGTCCCAGAGGTTGAGCCTGCAATGAGCTGTGATCACACCACTGCACTCCAGCCTGGGCAATAGAGTGAGATCCTGTCTCAATAAAAACAAAAATAAAAAGAGAATTTAATAAAATAAAATAAAATATACAGCCAATGAGTTCTAACAAATGCACAGAGCTGTGTGACCTAGGGTATGCAACATATCCATCACTCCAGAAAGTTGCTTTAGACATGCAAACATTTAAACTTAGTTTGAGTCATGCTAATAACCGGTTTTACAGCATTTTATTCAATTAATAATATAGAGGGTTTAATTCATCACTTCATGGTTTGTCCTGAAGCTTGCTAACCTATTATATCAGAAAGCCAACCCAGCTAATTTGAAAGTGGATGAGTCAGGCCGGGCGTGGTGGCTCACGCCTGTAATCCCAGCACTTTGGGAGGCCGAGGCAGGTGGATCACGAGGTCAGGAGATCGAGACCATCCTGGCTAACACGGTGAAACCCTGTCTCTACTAAAAATACAAAAAAATTAGCCAGGCGAGGTGGCGGGTGCCTGTAGTCCCAGTTACTCGGGAGGCTGAGACAGGAGAATGGCGTGAACCCGGGAGGCGGAGTTTGCAGTGAGCTGAGATGGTGCCACTACACTCCAGCCTGGGCAACAGAGCAGGACTCCGTCTCAAAAAAAAAAAAAAAAAAAAAAAAGTTGATGAGTCAGTGTCTGGTGAATAAGTCAACACAAGAGTGAATAAAGAATAGATGGATGAATGAAAATGTAAAGAAATCAGCCAGGGGCAGTGGCTCACGCCTGTAATCCCAGCACTTTGGAAGGCCAAGGTGGGAGGATCACGAGTCAAGAAATCGAGACTACCCTGGCCAACATGGTGAAACCCTGTTTCTACTAAAAATACAAAAATTAGCTGGGTTTGGTGGCACACGCCTGTAGCCCCAGCTACTCAGGAGGCTGAGGCAGGAGAATCACTTGAACCCACAAGGCGGAGGTTGCAGTGAGCCGAGATCGCATCACTGCACTCCAGCCTGGCGACAGAGCAAGACTCCATCTCAAAAAAAAAAGAAGGAAAGAAAGAAAAAAAAGAAAGAAATCAATGAATGGGCCAGGCACGGTGGCCCACACCTGTAATCCCAGCACTTTGGGAGGTGGAGGCAGGTGCACCACCTGAGGTCAGGAGTTCAAGACCAGCCTGGCCAACATGGCAAAACCCTGTCTCTACTAAAAATACAAAAATTAGCTGGGTGTGTGGCGGGTGCTTATAATTCCAGCTACTTGGGAGGCTGAGGCAGGAGAATTGCTTGAACTGGGGAGGTGGAGGTTGCAGTGACCTGAGACCGCACCATTGCACTCCAGCCTGGGTGACAAGAGCAAAACTCTGTCTCAAAAAAATAAATAAACAAAAATAAAAACAAGAAATCAATGAATGATGAAATCAGCAAAAGAGTGATTTGATGACAGCATGGTTGGGTGGACAGATGGAGAGATGAAAAGATAAATGAATGGATAACTTTCCAGCTTGAGTTGGAAAAGGGTTGGAAAAAAATAGATAATGAAGAGATGAATGGATAATTGGATAGAAAGAGACGGAAAAGTGATGAATTGCTGAATGGAGGGATGAATGGGCATATGGAGGACAAATGGATGAGTGTGATGGAAAGCAGAGAATTACATGGACAAATGGAGGGATGAAGAAATGAATGGATGGACGAAAGTTAGACTTTGTAAGGATGGCTGAATGAATAGACAGATAGACTGGTATATGGTTAGATGTTTGGATGGATGGAGAAGATGATGGATGGTCAGATGCATGGGTGATGGATAAAAGGTTGAATGAAAGAATGGATGGACAAACAGCTGGATAGAGCTAGACAGACTGGTGAGTAGATGAACAGTTGCATGTTTGGATGAATGGGTGAACATATGGTTGATTGGATGTTTGGAGAGATTGACGATGAGATGATGGGTGCAGAGGTAAACGGATGGGTAGATGGATAAAGGGTTGGATGAAAGGATGGTTGAACAATCAGCTCAATGGATGGATTGATGAGGTCTAGATGGTTGGATGTTTGGTTGATGGATGGTTGGATGGACTTTTGGTTGGATACATGGAGAGATTGATGGATATTGGGATACATGAGTGGAGAGATGGATGCATGGATAGATGGAACGACAGGTTGTATAGTGGTTAAGTGTGCGGATCTTTGGGAGCCAAGCTGGATTTGAATCCTCCTTCTGCCTTTTATGCACTGTGTAATTTGGGCAATTTGTTTTATTTTCCTTTGTTTCCTCATCTGTTACAGAAGGATGGTAATAATTGTTTCTACCTCTTGGGGTTGCTGTGAGAAGTGAATGAGCCCTAAATCAGTGCTTGGGGCATAATCAGGTTTATGATGATGGGAGGATGGATGGTCAGATGACTGGAAGAATGAGGGATAGATGAAGTGCAGGACTGAACCAAGGAAGGGAAGAGTAGCGGGGAAGCAGATGGAGACACACACTCATGAGATGCCCTCAGACATTTTATTAGGGGCTTAGAAAGGAGTCCTAGGGGATCATTCTGTTTTCCCATGAGTTATGGCCCCAGGAATAGATTAGATCTGGACATAGGACAAGGTGACATCACCCTGGATTTCCACTGTGTCCACCCTCTGGAAGGCCGAGAGGCGATGGGCGAAGTCAAAGAGGTGCTGGCCATTGGCGTAAACCTTGAAGCGATCCAAGCCACAGCGAATGGACAGCTGCAGGGAGAGGGGCGGGCGTGAGGCCAGGGCCAGGACTGAGGCCCTGGAAGGAAGTGGGAAAAGAGAGCTCAGACTCACATCAAAGAACTGTCCGGGACCAAATGGGTTGTGGGTGATCTTCCTCTCCTCGGATCCCCACGAGCCATTCAGAAGGCTGTTCCGGACCACGGTACCGTCGCCCATGCGGGGATTAATGTGCAGAGCTATGTCCCCTGAGGAGCTGACTTTGAAGTTGATGGCAAAGCTGGGGACAGAGAGGGAGGGGGGAGTCAGATGGAGTCCAGTGGGGAGGGGCCTGTGGGCTGGACCTCTGAGTCCCTAAAGGAGGAGGGGACAGAGGGTCTAGACTGTTGGGTCTGAGGGAGGAGGGGGCTGGGGGTTCCCACCTAGTCTACGTTATACCTCTTGCCTGTGGGGGGCACATAGCCCTTGATGATGATGGTTCTTCGAGCTGTGAGCCCTCCTTGCAGCCTCCCGAAATATGGCACAGGCTGTGGGAAGAGAACGGGGGGTCCCATTCTCTCTCAGCTTAGCAGAGCCAGATGTGGGAAGAAATTGTATTTTTCTTTTCTTTTCTTTCCTTTCTTTTTTTCTTATAAGAGATGGGGTCTTACTCTGTCACCCAGGCTGGAATGCAGTGGCATGATCAAGCCTCACTGCAGCCTCAAACTGCTGGGCTCAAGCAATCCTCCCATCTCAGCCTCCCGAAGTGCTGGGATTACAGGCATGAGCCACCACGCCCAGACTTGCAGGAACAAAGGAATAAATTTTGGTTTTTTTAGGCAGAGTCTCCCTCTGTTGCCCAGGCTGGAGTTGCCCAGGCACAATCTCAGCTCACTGCAACCTCTGCGTCCCAGGTTCAAGCAATTCTGCCTCAGCCTCCCTAGCAGCTAGGATTACAGGTGTGCACCACCACACCTGGCTAACTTTTGTCATTTTAGTAGAGACAGGGATTCATCATGTTGACCAGGCTGGTCTGGACCTCCTGACCTCAAGTGATCCACCTGCCTTGGACTCCCAAAGGGCTGGGATTATAGGCATGAGCCACCGAGTCCAGCTAAGAACAAATTTTCTTTTTCTTTTTCTGTTTTTTTTTGAGACGGAGTCTCGCTCTGTCGCCAGGCTGGAGTGCCGTGGCGCTATCCCGGCTCACTGCAACCTCCGACTCCCTGGTTCAAGTGATTCTTCTGCCTCAGCTTCCTGAGTAGCTGGGATTACAGGCGCGCACCACCATGCCCGGCTAATTTTTGTATTTTTAGTAGAGGCAGAGTTTCACTATGCTGGACAGGATGGTCTCGATCTCCTGACCTCGTGATCCGTCCGCCTTGGCATCCCAAAGTGCTGGGATTACAGGGGTGAGCCACCACCTCCGGCCCAAGAACAAATTTTCTGAGAGGCCCCACTCCTGGAAAACATCCCCAACCCCTTCCGCTCCCTAAACCTGACCACGAACTCTATCTACCCTCCCCCTACCTCCCACTCCAAACACCCTCAGCCCACTCTCTTTCTGGCTGTCTCAGGTTCCCTGGGGATCCGTGCCCCCTCCCCACCCATCCATCTGTTTCCCCAAGCCATACCGGGTTGAAGGTTGGGGGTCCTTCCATGGTCTGTGAAGTGAGGAAGAAGCGATATTATTCTCCAAGAGTCAACAGATATCTATGACACACCCATTAGACTCTGGCGTTTCTCTAGGTGCTGGGTTAGTACACCTGGGGCTGCAACCCCTCTTAGCTCCCCGTACCCCAATTCTCACCATTCCCACTCCCCACCCGGGGGCCTCCCAGCCCTCCCACTCACGGGCAGGCTGCTCAGCTGTTGATGGCAATGTCCGGGACCCTGAATGATAGACAGAAGGCAGGAAGGGTGAGAGGGGCTGAGGGACCCCCACTAGGGGCGAAGACCCTTATCCATCAGCAAGTACTTACAGGGTAAGGTGGCATCATCGGGGGTCCCTGTGGGCACAGAAAGAGAAAGCGGTTATGAGAGGGTCCCCAGATTTGGGACTGAAAGATGTTGAGGGTCCCTGCCCTGGGGTGGCCCACCACCACCACCACCACTGTGCCAGGGAACTCTGGCATCAAAGGGTGGCACCCCAATCACAGATTCACGGAGAGGGGCACCCCATGTTCGGGGATTGCTGATGCCCAGTGAGTCACCCCAAAGCTTTAGGACAATGCTTGGTCCATTTCATTCTCTGTGCCCTTCCCCGTGCTGTCTTCCTGCTGTCCCGGGGCCCTCACTGGCTGATCTTGATCTCAGTTTCTGCCTGTCTCTGTGTCTCTGTCTCTCTCTCTGTCTTGGCCACACCTCAGTGCAGGGGCTTCCTTCTGCCAAACACCTTTATTTATTTTATTTTATTTATTTGAGACGGAATTTCGCTCTTGTTGCCCAGGCTGCCGTGCAGTGGCACGATCTCTGCTCACCTCAACCTCCGCCTCCCAGGTTCAAGCAATTCTCCTGCCTCAGCCAGCCGAGTAGCTGGGATTACAAGCATGTGCCACCATGCCCAGCTAATTTTGTATTTTTAGTAGAGACGGGGTTTCTCCATGTTGGTCAGGCTGGTCTCAAACTCCCGACCTCAGGTGATCTGCTCGCCTCAGCCTCCCAAGTCTAACACCTTTAACTTTTACTCTCTCTCTTTCTCTCTGTTACCTCGTCTTTTCTCCTCCTTGTAATTAACTCCTTTCTGCCTTGACTTCTATTCTCAGCCAGCTATTCCGAAGGCCTTTTAAAAGTAGCTTTATATAGCTGGGCGTGGTGGCAGGTGCCTGTAATCACAGCTACTTGGGAGGCTGAGGAAGGAGAATTGCTTAAACCTGGGAGGCAGAAGGTGCAGTGAGCTGAGATCACGCGACTGCACTCCAACCTGGGCCACAGAGCGAGACTCCATCTAAAAAACAAACAAACAAAACAAAAAACATAGCTTTATAAGCCAGGCGCTGTGGCTCACGCCTGTAATCTCAGGACTTTGGGAGGCTGAAGTGGGTGGATCACCTGAGGTCAGGACTTCAAGACCAGCCTGGACAACATAGGAAAATTCCTCCCCTCTGTCTTTACAAAAAATTTAAAAATTAGCTGGGGATGGTGGTGCATGCCTGTAGTCCCAGCTACTCAGGAGGCTGAGGTGGGAGGATCGCTTGAACCCAGGAAGTCAAGAATGCAGTAAGCTGTGATTGCACCACCACACTCCAGCCTGGGTGACAGAGCCAGACCCTGCCTCAATAATAATAATAATAATAATAATATTAAATAACATTGAGAAACTCAATTTAATTGTATGTTATTTATTTTTAATGATGGTGTTAAGCAACCTCTTGGGAATTCGTTCACTATCGTGTGTTCTTTGCCTTTCCTTATCCTCACTTCCTGACTCACCTTACACACTTCCTCCTACTCCAGGAAGCACTGCCTTCCTGACCCATGACTAGTCAAGCCCTTCCTTTAGGCTCCCAAACCTCCTGCATACTCCATATCCCAGCCCCGACCCCTCTGCCTGTGCCCTCCCTATCACAGCCCTGACCATTTCTGGGCTGTCACTCTCTGATGCCATGTCTGTGAGCCCAGTGAGGTGAGGGCCCAGAGATATCTCAGTCATTCCTGTCTCCAGCCCTGCCTAGCCCAGGGCCTGACCCCTCTGCCTGCCTCCACCCACCCCCTATCCTGGCCCTGATCCCTCTGCCTGGGCCCAAACCCAACTGCAACCCTTCAGCCTGGGCCTCCCCATCCTGGCCCTGATCCCTTGCAGTGATAGGTCTGTCTTCCCAGTGGGCTCCCTTGATCATCACGAGGCTCTTGGCATCACTCAGCAGAGGGAGATACTTGGGAAATAAATGAATGTGGAATGCAGCTGGGCACCATGGCTCACACCTGTAATCCCAGCACTCTGGGAGACTGTAGCCAGTGGATCACTTGAGGCCAGGAGTTCAAGACCAGCCTGGCCAACATGGGGGAAACCCTGTCTCTACTAAAAATACAAAAATTAGCCAGATGTGATGGTGGGTGCCTGTAATCCCAGCTACTTGGGAGGCTGAGGCAGGAGAATCGCTTAAAACTGGGAGGCGGAGGTTGCAGTGAGCCAGAATCACGCCACTGTACTCCAGCCTGGGCGACAGAGCAAGACTCCATCTCAAAAAGAAAAAATAGACCAGCTGCGGTGGCTCACGCCTGTAATCCCAGCACTTTGGGAAGTGGAGGCGGGTGGATCATGAGGTCAGGAGATCGAGACCATCCTGGCTAACACAGTGAAACCCCGTCTCTACTAAAAATACAAAAAAATTAGCCGGGCGCGGTGGCGGGCACCTGTGGTCCCAGCTACTCGGGAGGCTGAGGCAGGAGAATGGTGTGAACCTGGGAGGTGGAGCTTGCAGTGAGCTGAGATTGCGCCACTGCACTCCAGCCTGGGCAACAGAGCGAGACTCCATCTCAGAAAAAAAAAAAAGGAAAAGAAAAATAAAAAAAAAAAAGAATGTGGAACTGAATTTAGAAAGGAAGGACGCAAGAAGGGCTGGGACCCTCACACCTGGCGCTGGGTGGGCTGGCCTCCGATGAAGTTGATTGATTGAAGTTGCAGATCCCCATCCACCTGCAGGTGGGTGACCATCTGTAGGGGAAGCCGGTGCCCGTACTCATAGAAGGGATTTCCATTTACCACCACCTGGAGGGCAGAGATGGGGGGTCAGGAGTCAGCACCTATGATCCTGGGAAGGTACAAACAGGAAGTAAGGGCAGGGCGCCGTGGCTCATGCCTCTAATCCCAGCACTTTGGGAGGCTGAGGTGGGTGGATCATTTGAGATCAGAAGTTCGAGACCAGCCTGGCCAACATAGTGAAACCCCACCTCTACTAAAAATACAAAAATTAGCCAGGCATGGTGGCGGGTGCCTGTAATCCCAGATACTCGGGAGGCTGAGGCAGGAGAATCGCCTGAACCCGGGAGGTGGAGGTTGCAGTGAGCGGAGATCACGCTGCTGCACTCCAGCCTGGGTGACAGAGCAAGACTCCGTCTCAAGAAAAAAAAAAAAAAAAAAAGCGAGGAACAGGGATCTTTTTCACTGGGAGTTATTAGTCTTGGGGATGAGCTGGGACAGCCTCAGCATCAGGAACCTTGGAGTCCACAGCTCAGAGGTCAAGCTAAGGTCAAAAGTCAGCTCACTGGCCGGGCACAGTGGCTCATGCCTGTAATCCCAGCACTTTAGGAGGCCAAGGTTGGGGGATCATTTGAGATCAAGAGTTCGAGACCAGCTTGAGCAACATAGCAAGACCCCGTCTTTACAAAAATATACAAAAATTAGCCGGGCGTGGTGGTGTGCACCTAGAGTCCCAGCTACTCCGGAGGCTGATGTGAGAGGATCACCTGAGCCCGGGGAGGCTGAGGCCGTAGTGAGCTGTTTGCATCACTGCACTCCAGCCTCATTTGAGATCAGAAGTTCGAGACCAGCCTGGCCAACATAGTGAAACCCCACCTCTACTAAAAATACAAAAATTAGCCAGGCATGGTAGCGGGTGCCTGTAATCCCAGCTACTCGGGAGGCTGAGGCAGGAGAATCTCTTGAACCCAGCAGGCAGAGGTTGCAGTAAGCTGAGATCGTGCCACTGTACTCCAGCCTGGGCAACAGAGTGAAACTCCATCTCAAAAAAAAAAAAAAAAAAAAAGAGAAAGAAAGAAAGGAAGGAAGGAGGGAAGGAAAGAAGGAGCCAAGATGGCGCCACTGCACTCCAGCTCAGGAAACAAGAGAGAAAGCAGGCAGACCTTGTAGTGCTCAGCCAGGACTATGAAGACCAGCTCGAAGGCGGCGCCCTTTTTGAAGGGCATGCTCCTCTTCCTCTCCTCGCTGCCCCACTTCCCACCCTGCAACGTGTTGAAGACCACCTTGTCCCAGCCGTCAAACCGCGGATTGAAGTGAAAGGCGATGTCTGAGCCCGGGTCCTGCCCCACTACAAAGTTCACGAAGAACCTGGCGGGACATGAAGAGCTCGTTCCCCTGGTGCCACCTCCCAGTGCCTGGGGGCCCCCTCCAGGAAGCCCTCTCCCCGCCACCCTGTCCCAGGGCTCCCTGGCCCGTACCTCAGCACCAGCTCTGAGGGGCAACCTTGGCACTGTGGGCCACAGCGTGGAGGGGACCTGAGTTCTGAGGGGGGCAGACTCCCACCACCACACCTTCGCCTCACAGCCTTTCCTTCCTTTTTTTTTTTTTTTTTTTTTTGAGATAGAGTCTTGCTCTGTCGCCCAGGCTGGACTGGAGTTGGAGTGTCGCGATCTCAGCTCACTGCAACCTCCGCCTCCTGGATTCCAGTGATTCTCCTCCCTCAGCCTCCCGAGTAGCTGGGATTACAGGCGTGCACCACCATGTCCGGCTAATTTTTGTATTTTTAGTAGAGACAGGGTTTCACCATGTTGGCCAGGCTGATCTAAAACTCCTGACCTCAGATGATACACCTTCCTCGGCTTCCCAAAGTGCTGGGATTACAGGTGTAAGCCACCGTGCCTGACCTTTTTCTTTTTTTGAGACAGGGTCTCGCGTTCTTGCCCTGTCCCCCAGGCTGGAGTGCAGTGGCCACAATGGTGGCTCACTGCAGCCTCAACCTCCTGGGTCAACTGATTCTCCTGCCTCAACCTCCCTAGTAGCTGGGACTACAGGCACATGCCACTATGCCTGGCTTTTTTTTTTTTTTTTGTAGAGACAGGGTCTCACTATGTTGCCCAGGCTGGTCTCAAACTCCCGGGCTCAAGCAATCCTACCACCTCGGCCTCCCAAAGTGCTGGGATTATAGGCGTGAGCCACCACGCCCGGCCAGGCCGCCCTATTTAAAGGGACAATTTAAAGGGAAACTCTGTCCGCACACACACTCCCCAGCTCCCTTCCCTCCTCATTTTCTTCATAGCGCTTAATACCATGTGACATCTTACATATTCTACATTTTTTTTTTTTTTTTTTTGAGACAGAGTCTCACTCTTGTTGCCCAGGCTGGAGTGCAATGGCACGATCTCGGCTCACTGAAACCTCCACCTCCCAGGTTCAAGTGATTCTCCTGCCTCAGCCTCCTGAGTAGCTGGGATTACAGGCATGCACCACAGTGCCCTGGTAATTTTGTATTTTTAGTAGAGACGGGGTTTCTCCATTTTGGTCAGGCTGGTCTCGAACTCCCGATCTCAGGTGATCCACCTGCCTAGGCCTCCCAAAGTGCTGGGATTACAGGCCTGAGCCACCGTGCCTGGCCTGGACTTATTTTTTATGTTTCCCCTACTAGGACGTCAGCTCCACGAGGGCAGGGGTCTCTGTCCTGTTCACTCCTCCATCCCTAGTGCCAGGACACAGAGTGGGCACTCAATGAAGAAGTAAACAATAAATAAATAAACAACAGGCTGGGCAGAGTGGCTCACAACAATGCCTGATCCTCCCAGCACTTTAGGAGGCCAAGGCTAGAGGATCGCTTGAGCCCAGGAGTTCAAGACCAGCCTGGGCAACATAACAAGACTTTGTCGCTACAAAACAAATAATAATAATAAATAAAAAATAAAAATTAAATTAGTTGGGCATGGTGGCACATGCCTGTAGTCCCATCTGCTTGGAAAGATGAGGTAGGAGGATCACTTGAGCCCAGGAGTTGGAGGCCGAAGTGAGCTATAATATTGTGCCACTGCACTCCAGCTTGGGCAATAGAGCAAGACCCTATCTCTAAGGAAAAAAAAGTCCTATGAGGCCAATTATTATCAACGTGTTAAGGCCCTTTTTAAAAGCTAAGACTGGGCCAGGCGCAGTGGCTGTAATCCCAGCACTTTGGGAGGCCGAGATGGGCGGATCACTTGAGGTCAGGAGTTTGAGACCAGCCTGACCAACATGGTGAAACCCCATCTCTACTACAAATACAAAAATTAGCCAGTGTGCTGGCACATGCCTGTAATCCCAGCTACTCAAGAGGCTGAGACAGGAGAATCGCTTGAACCTGGGAGACAGAGGTTGCAGTGAGCCAAGATCATGCCACTGCACTCCAGCCTGGGCGACAAGAGCAAAACTCTATCTCAAAAACAAAAAGAAAAGAAAAGAAAAGAAAAGAAAAGAAAAGAAAAAAGAAAGCGAAGCACAGAGAGGTATAGTCACTTTCACCCTTTCACCAACACAGAGCTGGGGAGTGGCAGAGCTGGGATTTTAACTCGGGGACCCAGCTCTGAGCCTGTGATCTGAATTCCTGCCATCGCACTCATCAGCTTCAGTCTAATGTCCAACTCAGGGGCTGCCTCTCAAGGTGAGCCCTCCCTGAACCTTCTGGTCCCCACGTCCCCACTCCTGATCTGCCCCAGGCTCGCCTCTGGCTATTGGGTGGGGCAAAAAAAGAGTTCCCTCTCCACCAGGGTGGGGTAAGGGCAGAAAGCCCCCAACAGCCAGGCCCAGAGCACCCTGTTGGAAGTCCCCTGCCAGCCCGGCCTGGCTTGGGGAGGGTCTTACCGATTCATGTGCTCGCTGGCCACTCCTTGGATGTAAACAGACATTCCCACGTTGAGCCCACCCGGGATGGGCTTGTAGTAAGGCAGCGTCTGGAGAAGAGACCTGGTGAGGGGACTCACAAGCCATCTGCATCTGCCTGTTGCAGCCTTTACCCCTCCCAGAAAAGCCCCCCAGTCCCTTAAGCAGGGGAGAGGAAACCATGGGGGAGGACCAGGTTGAAGATGACGAGGGCCAACAGTTAGACGTGGACACGGAGGTGTCCTGAGGTCAGGGTAGGAGTAAATCGAGGGTCGGGGTCAGCTTTGGGTAAATCAGACCACAGAGTCAGATGGGGCCCCCCGGGATCAGAGTGGGGAAAATTGGTGTGAGGGCTTATGGACGGAGCTGCGGGCAGGGCAGGGCCTGAGCCGGCGTCTCACCGGGTTGTAGGTGGGCTGGTAGCCCGGTGCGGGGACATAGGCCATCGCTCGGGGCTGTGCTAGTGGCTGGTCCTGTGAGAAGAGCTGCAGGAGTGGGAGATGGTGGCAGATGGCAGGCGGTGGTGGCTCTTATACCCAGGGTAAGGGCGTGGCTGGCAGGGGAGGGTCCACAGGGCTCCTCTTCTGGGACTCTCAGGCTGTCGGCTTCTCCTAGAGCGCACCCTAGTCTCACTTCCCTTGCCAGCTTCCCTGGTGACCAGCCAGGACCCAAATCACCTGGGTCCCCTCCCCTAGGCCCTCCTGCAAAGAGGAAGGGCTCATGAACTTTGGCCCTGCCAGGGCCTTATCAGAGCCCATAAAACCCTGCCCAGACTTCTGTTGGCAGAGGGAGGGTGAGACCAGGCAGGGCAGGGCAGGGCTGCAGGAGTGATCCAGGACAGGTGGGCAGCGGAGGAGAACGCGGAGGAACTGTGAATTCCTGCCTCTCCCAGCAACTGTGAAGGGACCTACGTTGATTGCGTGCCCACTACACGTCTTTACCATGTACGTTGTATTGTAGAGAGAGCAGTTTAGATTACTAGTGCGTGGAGCCAGAGGTTCTGGGTTCAAATCCTGCCTTTGCCACTTCTCAGCTGTCTGATCATGGGTCAGTGAATTACCCTCAATTTGCCCATGTGCTCATCTGTAAAATGGGAATAGTAGTAGTATTGGCTGGATGCAGTGGCTCATGCCTGTAATCCCAGCACTTTGGTTGGCTGAGGTGGGTGGATCACCTGAGGGCAGGAGTTCGAGACCAGCCTAGCAAAATCTCAGTCTCTACTAAAAATACAAAAATTAGCCAGGCATGGTGGTGGGTGCCTATAATCCCAGCTACTTGGAGGCTGAGGCAGGAGAATCACTTGAACCTGAGCGGTGGAGAGTGCAGTGAGCCGAGGTCACGCCACTGTACTACAGCCTGGATGACAGAGGGAGACTTTGTTTAAAAAACAAAAAAATTCATAAGAGAGGAAACAAGTATTGAATAGCTATCAAAATATTTTTAAAATGATTTTGTGATCCAGTAATGCCTGTATGTTATTAATCTGCCAAATAAGAAGATCTAGCTGTGGGTCCAACAGCTACTCAGAAAAAACAAAAAACAAAAAACAGTAGTATCAACCTTGGGCTGGCTGTGGTGGCTCGTGCCTACAATCCCAGCAATTTGGGAAACTGAAGCAGGAGGACTGCTTGAGCCCAGGAGTTCAAGACCAGCCTGGGCAACATAGTGAAACCCCATCTCTACAAAAATAAAATAAAAATTAGCTGGGCATGGTAGCACACATCTGTATTCCTAGCTACTCGGAGGCTGAGGCAGGAGGATCGCTTGAACCCAGGAGTTCAAGGTTACAGCAAGCTATGATCATGCCACTGCACTCCAGCCTGGGTGACAGACTAAGACCCTGTCTCTAAAAATAACAATAGTCATAATAATAATCATAGTAGTATCAACTTCATAGAGTCCTTGATCATTAAGATAATAAATGCTCAGAACAGGACTTGGCATACAGAAGTCATCAACTTAATGCTTGGTCTCTTGCAGTTATTCCAGAGATAAATCCAAAAGATTGGAATGATATACGGATAAAAAAACCCAAAGTTTTTGTTGGTTTTGTTTGTTCATTTTTTTTTTTTTTTTTTTTTTTTTGAGACGGAGTCTTGCTCTGTGCCCCAGGCTGGAGTGCAGTGGCGCGATCTCGGCTCACTGCAAGCTCCGCCTCCCGGGTTCACGCCATTCTCCTGCCTCAGCCTCCCGAGTAGCTGGGACTACAGGTGCCCGCCAACACACCCGGCTAATTTTTTGTATTTTTAGTAGAGACGGGGTTTCACCGTGTTAGCCAGGATGGTCTCGATCTCCTGACCTCGTGATCCGCCCGCCTCGGCCTCCCAAAGTGCTGGGATTACAGGCTTGAGCCACCGCGCCCGGCCTGTTTGTTCATTTTTGAGACACAGTCTTGATCTATCACCCAGGCTGCAGTGCAGTGGCACCATCTCAACTCACTGCAACCTCCACCTCCCAGGTTCAAGGGATTCTCCTGCCTCAGACTTCTGAATAGCTGGGATTACAAGCGTGCCTGGCTAATTTTTGTATTTTTAGTAGAGACCAGGTTTTGCCATGTTGGCCAGGCTGGTCTCAAACTCCTGACCTCAAGTGATCCGCCTGCCTCAACCTCCTGAAGTGCTGGAATTACAGTCATGAGCCACTGCACCTGGCCAGAAACTCCGAAGTTTTTTGGTTTTGTTTTTTCTTTTTTTGAGACAGAGTCTCGCTCTGTCACCCAGGCTGGAATGCAGCAGCCTGATCTCAGCTCACTGCAACCTCGCCTCCTGGGTTCAAGGATTCTCCTGCCTCAGCCTCCCGAGTAGCTGGGACTAGAGGCACCTGCCACCACACCCAGCTAATTTTTGTATTTTTAGTAGAGACGGGGTTTCACCATGTTGACTAGGCTGGTCACGAACTCCTGAGCTCAGGCGATCCACCTGCCTCAGCCTCCTAAAGTGCTGGGATTGCAGGTGTGAGCAACCGTGCCTAGCACTCCAAAGTTTTAAAGAAATGAGGCTCAAGATTTGGTAACAAGGGAATCCCAGCCAGATGCCAACACCAGATCCCATGTGCTGTGCAGTGAGAGATGCCAGGCAGGGCACGAACACCACCCTCAGCCCCAGGGCAGGCAGGGAGACCGGGAAGCCTTACAACCCAGAGGGAGCCCAGCGACTTTTGGTCACTCCCTCCGCCCCTGGCTTCCTTGTGGCCCTCGCCTGCCCGCTGCCAGTCGGAATGGCCATCACCTCTATGCCACCCATTCCCATGCATCCAACCTGTAGCCCCAGCCTTCAGGACTGCGGTCTCTGGAGCCCCCAGGTGCATCCCAGCCCCTCCCACCTCTCCTCTTTCCAAGAAGCGCACCAGGTTCTTTACTGTGCTTTATTGTTTGTGGGGTGAAGATAAGGCCTTGGGCCTTGAGAAACTCATTGTCATAAAGTTATAAACTGGGAGACTGGGCGAGAAGGCATAGAGACAACTGTCATCGCCCATCCTCCCTTTCTGCGGATGAGGCGGGACAAGGCCAGCCCCCTGGCTGGGACCTGGGACGCGAGGGCTCTCAGAGCTTGGAGAAGGTGACGCTTTTCAGTTCCTTGTTCTCAGTCGTGGCCTGGACCGACTTCATGAGGTCCTGGGTCTGCAGCATGCTCATGTTCCAGGACGCCTGATACCCAGGGCGTTGGGAGGGAACGAGGAGAGAGATTAGCAGGGGCCAATCAGGATAAAGCATGCGAGCACCCTGCACCTTGGTTGGTCGCCTAGGGTTAGAGGAGGGCTGTGATTGGTCGGAGTGTGCGCCTTACCACGTAGTTGAGGCTCTCAGCCACCGAATGGTCACGGGAATAGAGCAGGTTGACCTTGGTGCTCTGCACCGCCACGGGGCTCTTGCTGGAAATCTCGGCTGCCAGCGCTAAGGCAGCATCGAGCATGACCTCCTTGTCTGGGAACACCCGGCTGCAGCGAAAGAGATCAGGGACCGGGTGGGCTGGGAAGGGCTCTCTCCTCCAGCCTCCTGCAGATGAAGAAGTGGCCACTCACAGAGGTAGGCCCAAGACCCAGAGAAACAGCCCAATCAGAGCAGGGGGCTGACCCCACAATAAAGAAATGACCTCACCAAGAAAGGGTGCCACTTGGAATTCTAGAGCGAGGAGACAAGGGGACCCGGAGAGGTCTCCAACCCTCCAGGCCTGGCTGCCCCCAGCACGGAGCTACCAGGGCCATGGCTCTACCTGACCAGCCCGCTGCCCAGGGCCTCGTCAGCCATCATCTTGCGGGCGGTGAAGGCCAGCTCATTGACCAGGCTGCAAGGAGAAGCGTGCATCAGGAGGCGGCTGCCACCCCGGGGCTGGGACATGCTCTGGGGTCCCCCGCCCACGCCCCCACACTCCCTGCACCCACCTCTGGTTCCCGATGACCTTGGGCAGGCGCTGCAGTGTTCCTACATCGGCAGCCAAACCCACGTCCACCTCCTGGGGGAGGAATCGGGTCAGTGTTTGGTTTCTGCCCAATACTGTGCCCCCCGCAACGTCAACGTCCATGAAATTTCATGTTTACTAGAGATTCCCTCCCCACCTTCACCCCAGTGACTTCCTCCAAAGTCCCATTCCATTGCCCAGGCAGCATCTTGACTCAGGCAAGTTCCTTCAACCTAGAATAGTGCCCACCTTCCCACTCACGCGCCCTCCCATTCCTTCAGGGCAGCTCCATCTATCATGAGACAGGCACCCTCCTCACCCTACCTGAGACCCCTTTACTGCATCCCCCGGCTCCATGCTGCCTCCCACCCTCACCAGTATGGCCCTAGGAGCAATCTCTGCCTCTGGCACCTGCCAGCCTCAACCCCACCCCATACTTTACCCACTCACAACTTCACCTCTTGACTTCCTCTATGGGCAAGGCTTTCTTTGTCAGGTTCAACTCCAACTCTTCCATGAAGCCCTCGAGGCTCACTCCAGGCCCCCCAACCCCACCTCACTGCCCAGCTCTAAGCAGGAGCTTGGGAGGATGACTCACCTTCACCTGGAAGAAGGCATCCTGGGCACAGTACCGGATGTCACAGGCGGTGACGAGGTCCACACCTAGGAGGTAGAGGCCAGGGATGCTGAAAGACCACCAGAGCCAACCCTGCCTCCCGGGACGTGGGACTGCCTCTTGGGACAGAGTCTGGCCCATGACAGAGCTGAGGCTGGATGCCAGTGGCCGCAGCATCGGAGCAGCAGCCCGGCCCGGGGAGCACCCTAGCAGGAGGACAGCTGCAGTCTCACCTCCACCAATGCAGCCCCCGTGGACGGCAGCAATCACGGGCTTGGGGCACTGAGAGGGAACAGGAAGAGTGGGGTCAGGGTTGGCCCAGGGGAGGCGGGCATGGAGAAGGATGCCCTCTAGCCCCCTAGAATCACCTTCTCGATGACGTTGAATGTCTCCTGGTATCGAGTGATGATATCACGGAGGTACCAGCTGATCCGGGCCACATCATCTCCTTCGGGCTGCAGGATGTCCGAAGCCATGTCCATCAGGTCAATACCTGGTGAGAAGGCGTGAGAGAGCTCACCCAGGCTCCCAGGCCCCACCCTTTGACTCAACCAGGCCCCACCCTTTGACTCAACCCACGCACAGCAGGTTCGAACCCCAAAACCACCAAGGCGGAAAAAAAAACTCGCACAGGACTTGGTGAGGGATTGCATGTTGGGTAGGAAGGAAATAAAAGCTGGTATTTGTGGCGTCATTACTCAGTGAATCCTCACAACAACCCTACCAGCTAGATCCTATTACTATTTGTGTTACCAATGGGTAAACTAAGGCACAGTGAGGTTAAGCACTTGCCCAAGGAGGTCACACTGGCTGGTAAGTAGTGAGTAGTGAACTATTTAAATTAACTCATTAATGTTTATAGAGACAGGGTTTCACTCTGTTATACCAGCTACAGTGCAGTGGCACGCTCATGGCTCACTGCAGCCTCGAACTCCCAGGTTCAAGCAATCCTCCCACCTCAGCCTCCTGGGTGGCTGGGACGGTGCCCAAGCTACTCTTGAACTCCTGGGCTCAAGCGATCCTCCCGCCTCGGCATCCCAAAGCACTGGGATTACAGGTGTGAGCCACCATGCCGCGCCAGAAGTGGGATTTTAAAATCTGGAACCATGCAGCTGGCTCCAGAGGCCATGCTTTTCCCTAAGATGCCAGACAGCCTGGGACTCAAGGTCTGCAGTGTGAGCAACGCAGTCAATGGTGGTGATGTTGCCTGAGATGAGAAACATCTCACGATGCAGCAATTTCCGTGGCTCCAACTTCAAGATGATCCCGAATCTGACCTCTCCTCCATCAGTTGTTCTCCATGAGCCCACCCTGCTCTCCCTGTTTCCACCTGTGTCCCCAGTCTGTTCCCTACACGCAGTCAGGGGGAGCCAGTGGACACCTTCTTGGGTCAGACCCTCTTTTTTTTTTTTTTTTTTTAAATTTTTTGTTTGAGACAGAGTCATGCTCTTGTCGCCCAGGCTGGAGTGCAGTGGCATGATCTCGGCTCAATGCAACCTCCCCCTCCAGGTTCAAGCGATTCTCCTACCTCAGCCTCCCGAGTAGCTGGGATTACAGGCGCCCGCCACCATGCCCGGCTAATTTTTGTATTTTTAGTAGAGACGGGGTTTTGCCATGTTGGCCAGGCTAGTCTCAAACTCCTGACCTTGTGATCCACCCATCTCAGCCTCCCAAAGTGCTGGGATTACAGGCGTGAGCCACTGTGTCTGGCTCAGACCCTCTTTTTCCCTCCTGTTGCTCTTAGAGCAAAATAGAACGTCCTTGTCATGACCACCCTGCATGAACACTGTTCCCAACCTGTTACCCTGGGCACACTGGCCTCCAACTGTGTGTGTGTGTGTGTGTGTGTGTGTGTGTGTGTGTGTGTGTGTGTGTGGGCGCGCACGCGTGGACAGGGCTGCTGCAGAGGAACAGAACCTTCTCACTGAGAAGGTGACCTTGAGTAAAGACCCGGAGAAGGAGAGGGAGGGAGCCAAGGACCTTTGGGCTGAGAACCATCCCTCCCTCTGCAACAGCCACAGACTGACTCCTTCACTTCCTTCAGCTATAGCTCAAAGGTCACCTCCTAGAGAGGCCCTCCCTGGCCAACCTGGCTCAACAGTGGCCCCATCCCCCGCATCCCGACCCCGCCTTACCTCTGGGCTGCATGGCTGCTATCCTATAATTATGTCCTTATCTGCTTGAGGGCCTGACTCCCTTTCTAGAATGTGAGCTCTGAGAACGCAGGAGTTTTTGTCTTTCTGTCCACTGCTGTATCCCCTGTGCCTAGCACAGGTCTTGGTGCACACGAGCTGCTCAATAAGTGATCAATACAGACAACAGTCCCCATCCTCATGGGGAGGCAAACAAATGAATAAAAAAGTATATTTTGGGGCTTGGCATAGTGGCTCACGCCTGTAATCCCAGCACTTTGGAAGGCACAGGCAGGAGGATCGCTTGAGGCTAGGATTTTGAGAACAACCTGGGCAACATTGCAAGACCTCTTCTCTACAATGAAAAAATTAGCTGCACATGAGGCTGGGTGTGGTCGCCTGTAATCCCAGCACTTTCAGAGGCTGAGGTGGGCGGATCGTTTGAGCCCAGGAGTTGGAGGCTGCCATGAGCTATGATCTCGCCAATGTGCTCCAGCCTGGGCGACAGAGCAAGACCCTGACTCAAAAATAAAAAATAAAAAGAAAAGAAAATCGCAGGACAGAGAGGTGAAAAGACAAGCGGAGACAGGATCCAGATCACTGCCTGAGGCCAAAGTCCCCCTTACTTTTAACCAGCATGCCAGCTACTGAGATGACAGACATTTAGCAGTTAAGAGCAAGGACTCTATAGCCAGGCAGCATGAGTTCCAAAATCCCAGCTCTGCCACTTACAAGCTGTGATTATTGGGTAAGTTTCTTGCTCTCTCTGGATCTGTTTCATCTTTAAATGGGGCTCATGGCAGAACCTGTCTTGTGGACTGTGATTAGAATTAATTAATATGTTTAAAGTGCTTAGAAAGGGGCGTGACACACCATGAGTGCTACATAATTGTGGCCAACTTTTTCTTTCTCTAATTAGTAGTTCTACTCTATCACTGGGTCATGGCGTGACCCGCAGTTTCTTCTTTCTGGCCTTCAGGGTCTTGCTGCTGAAAATAACATGAGATGGCCACATTCAGCTGGGAGCTGAAAGATGAAGGACCTGGGCCCGGCACAGCCACAAAGGAGCCCCATCTTTCTGTTCTCAGACATGAGCTCTATGAGAGCAAGGGGTCAGGAATGGGGGCTGCCTCCCGTTTCCACATCTCCAGCACCCAGGAGGGGGCTCTGGCACTGGACTGTGTCACTGAATGTTTGTCAAATGAATGAACAAATGAACAAGAGGAGGAACACAGGGAGATGCAGAAAGAAAGCAGGAGGCTGGGCGCGGTGGCTCATGCCTGTGATCGCAGCACTTTGGGAGGCTGAGGCGGGAAGATCACTTTAGATCAGGGGTTCAAGACCAGCCTGGGCAACAGAGCAAGCCCCACCTGTACAAAAATGAAAAAGCTAGCTGTGCGTGGTGGTGCAGACCTGTGGTCCCCGCTACTTGAGGGGTGAGGTGGGAGGATGGCTTGAGCCCAGGAGGCCGAGGCTGCAGTGAGCTGAGATTGCTCCACTGCATTCCAGCCTGGGTGACAGAGGGAGATCCTGTTTCAAAAAAGAAAGAATGAAGGAAAGAAAGAGAGAGGGAGGGAGGGAGGGAGAGAGGAAGGAAGGAAGGAAGGAAGGAAGGAAGGAAGGAAGGAAGGAAGAAAGGAAGAAAGAGAGGAAGGGAGGAAGAGAGGAAGAGAGGAGGGGAGGAAGGGAGGAGAAGAGCGAGGAGAGGGAGGAGAGGGAGGGGAAAGAGGGGAGGGAGGAAAGGAGGAGAGGGAGGAAGGGGAGGGAAAGAAAGAAAGGGACCTGGGAAGATGTTAATGGACAAAACAGAAAGAAATAGTTTACTGTCTGTCTTCCCCACTGAGTTGGGAACGCCATGACAACAGGGCCTGGGACTGTCCTAGTCACAACTGGGTTCCCAGCACTAGGCTCTGGGCCCTGTGCAGAAATCAGTGTATGAAATATTTTGCTTCTGGTTTAGTCCTAAAGGGCCAACCCTCCCAGGGACAACTACATACTCTGGCTGGACAAGAAACAAACAATTATCTGAAGGTACTGGGCAGATTCTGGAGGGAGTGACCACTTAGGAGAGTGGCAGAACACGCTCTCTGTGTTTTTGAAAATGGTTTTGAAAGCTTTCAGCCTGAGGGCAGACTGAAATTGTGCTTGAAGAGCCACAGGATAGAGTCCAAGCTGACCATAGGTGCCGGGAAGTGAGGGGGCATATTCCAAAAAGGGGAGAGCCAGAGTGAGGAGTCCCGAATTCTGTGTATTAACTCTGCCTAATTTCTTGCTGGCAGATTTATGTTTTTGTTGTTGTTGTTGTTGTTTTGAGATGGGCTCTTGCACTGTCACCCAGGCTGGAATGCGGTGGCACGATCACAGCTTACTGCAGTTTTGACCTCCCTGGTTCAAGCCATCCTCCCACCTCAGCCTCCAGAGTAGCCGGGAGTGTGGTCATGCATCACACCCAGCTAATTTTTGTTAGAGACGAGGTCTCAGTTTGTTGCCCAAGCTGAAGAATTAGTTTTTAAATATTTTGCTGGGGGTGCATGTATGGTCTGTAAATCAGCAAGAAGCCAGGCACAGTGGCTCACATTTGTAGTCCCAGCACATTGGGAGGCCGAGGCAGGAAGATCACTTGAGTTCAAGAATTGAAGACCAGGCCGGGCGCGGTGGCTCACGCTTCTAATCCCAGCACTTTGGGAGGCCGAGGCGGGCGGATCACGAGGTCAGGAGATCGAGACCACGGTGAAACCCCGTCTCTACTAAAAATACAAAAAAATTAGCCGGGCGTGGTGGCGGGTGCCTGCAGTCCCAGCTACTCGGAGAGGCTGAGGCAGGAGAATGGTGTGAACCCGGGAGGCGGAGCTTGCAGTGAGCCGAGATCGCGCCACTGCACTCCAGCCTGGGTGACAGAGCGAGACTCTGTCTCAAAAAAAAAAAAAAAAAAGAGTTGAAGACCAGACTGGGCAACATAGCAAGACCTCATCTCTACAAAAAAATAAAAATGAAAACAGAAAAACCAAAAAAACTAATTCCAACTAAGCTACCAAAACAGGAAACTCAACACTCTTTGGAATGATATGATAGAATCCAGAGTATCCACATCTTACTCCTATATCCCAATATCCAAGAAACAATCCAAACTAACTCAAAATACAAAGAAACAGGAAAGTGAAGCCATTTTCTTTTTTTTTGAGACAGAGTCTCGCTCTTGTCACCCAGGCTGGAGTGCAATGGAGTGATCTTGGCTCACTGCAACCTCCGCCTCCTGGGTTCAAGTGATTCTCCTGCCTCAGCCTCTCCAGTAGCTGGGATTATAGGCGTGCACCACCACACCCGGATAAGTTTTGTATTTTTAGTACAGACGGGGTTTCACCATGTTTGCCAGGCTAGTCTTGAACTCCTGACTTCAAGTGATCCACCCGCCTCAGCTTCCCAAAGTGCTGGGATTACAGGCGTGAGCCACCGAGCCCGGCCTGCCATTTTCAAGAGAAAAGATGATAAGGAGTCTGATCCCAAGATGACCCAGATGTTGAGATTAGAAGACAAGGATATTTTTTTTTTTTAGACGGAGTCTCGCTGTGTCGCCCAGGCTGGAGTGCAGTGGCGCCATCTCGGCTCACTGCAAGCTCCGCCTCCCAGGTTCACGCCATTCTCCTACCTCAGCCTCCCGAGTAGCTGGGACTACTACAGCTACTCGGCTAAATTTTTTTATTTTTATTTTTAGTTGAGACGGGATTTCACTGTGTTATCCAGGATGGTTCGATCTCTTTTTTTTTTTTTTTTTTTTTTGAGACGGAGTCTTGCTCTGTCGCCCAGGCTGGAGTGCAGTGGCACAATCTCGGCTCACTGCAAGTTCTGCCTCCTGGGTTCATGCCATTCTCCTGCCTCAGCCTCCCGCATAGCTGGGATTACAGGCGCCCGCCATCACGCCCGGCTAATTTTTTTTGTATTTTTTTAGTAGAGACGGGGTTTCACCATGTTAGCCAGGATGATCTCGATCTCCTGACCTTGTGATCCGCTCGCCTCGGCCTCCCAAAGTGCTGGGATTACAGGCTGGTTCGATCTCTTGACTTCAACATCTGCCTGCCTTGGCCTCCCAAAATGCTGGGATTACAGGCGTGAGCCAACACGCCCGGCCAGAAGACAAGGATTTTAAATCAGTCATTATAACTATGCTCAATGGCAGGAAGAAAAACATGCATGACAAAAAATATATAACTGACCAGGCACAGTGGCTCACGCCTGTAATCCCAGCACTTTGGGAGGACGAGGTGGGCGGATCACTTGTGGCCAGGAGTTCAAGACCTTCTTGGCCAAAATGGTGAGACCCCGTCACTACTAAAAATATAAAAATTAGCCGGGTGTGGTGCCAGGTGCCTGTAATCCCAGCTACTCGGGAGGCTGAGGCAGGAGAATGGCTTGAACCTGGGAGGCAGAGGTTGCAGTGAGCCGAGATTGTGCCACTGCACTCCAGCCTGGTCAACAGAATGAGACTCCTTCTCAAAAAAAAAAAAAAAAATTAACCAGGCCTGGTGGCGGGCACCTTTAATCTCAGCTACGCAGGAGGCTGAGGCAGGAGAATTGCTTGAACCCAGGAGGCAGATGTTGCAATGAGCCAAAATTGCATCACTGCACTCTAGCCTGGGTGACAAAGCGAGATTCTGTCTCAAAATAAATAAATAAATACATAAAATAAAATATGAACCAAATGGAAATTGGAGAATTGAAAACTACAATATCTGAAATTTAAAATTAGTGACTGGTAACTGGGCACGGTGGCTCACGCCTGTCATCCTAGCACTTTGGGAGGCCTAGGCGGGTGGATGACCTGAGGTCAGGAGTTTAAGACCAGCCTGGCCAACATGGTAAAACCCTGTCTCTACTAGAAACACAAAAAATTAGCCCGGCGTGGTGGCAGGCACCTGTAATCCCAGCTACTTGGGTGGCTGAGGCAGGAGAATCACTTGAACCCAGGAAGCGGAGGTTGCAATCAGCTGAGATTGCGCCATTGCAACAAAAGCAAAACTCCGCCTCAAACAAAACAAAACAAAACAAAAAATATCACTGGATGGGCTTTACAGGAGGATAGAGATGACGAAAGAGTCAGTAATTGTGATTAGTGGAAATTCACCAATCTGTAGAACAGGTCAGTGGGTCAATCCAAAGATCCAACTGACCAGTAACTGGAAATCACTTAGTGAGTTGAATAGTTGCACGAAAGCATGTTATTATATTATATGCTCACACAGCTATAGACTGAGAGGTTAAGCATGTTGTTCATGGATGGAAACCCAGAGTTCAGAGCCTATAATCCCATCGCGTTCTGTTGGACTAATTTTCATATTTGAATGTTTAAAGTAAGCCTTTTTTTAAAAAAAAATGATAGGGCTGGCCATGGTGGCACCTGCCTGTAATCCCCGCAGTTTGGGAGTCTGAGGTGGGAGGATCGCTTGAGCTCAGGTATTTGAGGTCACAGTGATTTATGATTAGGCAACTGTACTCCAGCCTGGGTGACAGAGAAAGATCTTGTCTCCAAAAAAAAAAAAAAAAACAGATAAAAGTGTAAGTTAGGGGCTGGGAGCGTTGGCTCATGCCTATAATCCCAGCACTTTGGGAGGCTGAGGCAGGCGGATCATAAGGTCAGGAGATCGAAACCATCCTGACCAACATGGTGAAACCCCATCTCTACTAAAAATATAAAAATTAGCTGGGCATGGTGGCCTGCACCTGTAGTCCCAGGTAGGACAATTGCTTGAACCCGGGAGGCGGAGGTTGCAGTGAGCTGAGATTGTGCCACTGCACTCCAGCCTGGCAACAGAGCAAGACCCCATCTCAAAACAAAACAAACAAAAAAGTGTAAGTTAGAAGCTGCTTAAAACCCTAATTGGCCGGGCGCGGTGGCTCACGCCTGTAATCCCAGCACTTTGGGAGGCCGAGGCGGGCGGATCACAAGGTCAGGAGATCAAGACCATCCTGGCTAACATGGTGAAACCCCGTGTCTACTAAAAATACAAAAAATTAGCTGGGCGTGGTGGCGGGCGCCTGTAGTCCCAGCTACTGGGGAGGCTGAGGCAGGAGAATGGCGTGAACCCGGGGGGCGGAGCTTGCAGTGAGTCGAGATTGCGCCACTGCACTCCAGCCTGGGCGACAGCTAGACTCCGTCTCAAAAAAAAAAAAACAAAAAACAAAAAACAAAACCCTAATTAAGAAGCACTGCTCCACTGTCTATTGCCAGGAGCTAGGAAGGCTGGTAGGGTGTGTGAAGAGCGTCTGGTACCTGCAGTGAACATTTTTCCTGCACCAGAGATCACCACCGCCCGACAGTCAGCGTCTCTCGAAATCTTGTTGAAGCACTCTACCATCTCTCTGTGAAGCAAGGAGTGAGGGGCTACAAATGGGGTGGGAATATCCTGCCCTCCTGTCCATCTTCCCACAACGTTCCACTTTCACCCAGTCTCGCAAGCCCCGCCTCCCCCCGCAGGCAGGCCTCCAGGATCTGCAGGTCAGACCTCCAGAAGACCTTGTTCATGGCATTCCTCTTGTTGGGCCGGTTGAGCTGGACATGCAGAACATGTTTCTGCGCCGACGTCACACGAAGGGACTCATAGCTGTGATCTGGGGCTTCACCGAGGGCTACTCCGGAAGCCTCCTCCTGTGCAGAGGAGCCAGTGAGGCGAAGGGTAATACTGAGTCCCGGGTAGTTGGAGGCTGTCAGTCCTGGGGAGAAAGGAAGAGCCTTTGATGAGCCCAGACTGCAAGACACAGGCCTATAGAATTAGGGAGTCCTTCAAAAGGGAGCACACGTACCCCTGAATTTAGGGGACTCGGGCCCTTCGTGACCCCGGATAGGCCTCCCCGTCCTACATCTGCTATAACAGCACGACAGCGCGACGCACCCCCCATAAGTCAAGAGGTGACTCACGTCGGGTCAGTAGGTCGCGGAGTCCGCGAGAAGCCACTATCCCCGCCGCCATCACCGCCGCCTTCGTCTACTGCGTTGGGACGGAGTAACCTGCCAGTTAGCGGAGGGGGCGGGCACAAAAGGTCGCCATGTTGAGCGAGGGCACCGATGCCGCAACCTGACAGGCAATGACGCCGTTCTCTCCGCCATCTTTCCTAAGGGCAGCCGAGTTCCGGTTGCCTTACCTAGTTAGAGCCAGGCTCAGAAACGGACCCTTTGCCCCAGTGGGAACCTGGCCAAAGAAAATAGCTCCTGCAATAGCGTGAACCCGGGAGGCGGAGCTTGCAGTGAGCCGAGATCGCGCGGTTGCTCTCCAGCCTGGCGACGGAGCGAGACTCCGTCTTAAAAAAAAAAAAAAAAAAAACGGGAAAGAAAACAGCTCGCGCTAAAGTTCATCACACAGCTGTTTCATAATGGTGGAATAATTGGCGACAGCTGAAATGTCCAAGGACATAATGGCAGCGGAGCTTGTAATCATGCATGTATATGTCATGTTAACTAAAAATAAAAGAAAACTTGCAGTACTGTGAGTTTACTCACGTAAAGGAATGAGTACAGACGGGTCAACATTAAGCGCTGACTGTATAATATGAACTCCCACCAGGAGGTCGTACTATTTCCTACTACATGCAGAGGAAACTGGCCCAGGCACGGGAAGACACTAGGTTCAAGGTCGGTGGGCTTCAGAAGGGCTAAAGCAGGATCACCTGGCTCCAGAGTTCCAGTTCTTAGCCCGGCGCGGTGGCTCACGCCTGTAATACAAGCACTTTGGGAGGCCGAGGCAGGCGGATCACCTGAGGTCAGTTCAAGACCAGCTTGGTCAACATGGCGAAACCCCATCTCTACTAAAAATACAAAAATTAGCCGGGTGCGGTGTCCGGCACCTGTATTCCTAGCGTGAAGAGAATGGCTTGAGCCCAGGAGGCGGAGGTTGGAATGAGCAGAGATGGCGCCACTGCACCCCAGCCTGGGCGACAGAGCAAGATCTCAAAAAAAAAAAAAAAGAAAAAAATGTTCGTGTCCTAAAAAAAAACAAAAACAAAAACCACACAACGAAATTCCCTTGGGAAAAGCCAGCTACCAAAAGGCATAAAAAGTACTGTAAAACTGCTGGCCGGGCGCGGTGGCTCACGCCTGTAATCTCAGCACTTTGGGAGGCCGTGGCGGGCAGATTACGAGGTCAGGAGATCGAGACCATCCTAGCTAACACAGTGAAACCCCGTCTCTACTAAAAAAAAAATACAAAAAATTAGCGGGGCATGGTGACAGGCGCCTGTAGTCCCAGCTACTCGGGAGGCTGAGGCTGGAGAATGGCGTGAACCCGGGAGGCAGAGCTCGCAGGGAGCCGAGATGGCGCCACTGCACTCCAGCCTGGGGACAGAGCGAAACTCCATCTCAAAAAAAAAAAAAAAGTACTGTAAAACTGCTTAAGTATGCTCTTTGGGGAGACATTGAGCAAAACGGTGAACAGATGTCTCTGGGCCAGTGGGATTGAAGGAAGTATCTTTCCTTAATGAACCTGTCTCCTGTGTGGTTTCACAGACTAGAAAACCAGGCTCTTCTGGAAGACAGAAACATTAACTACCCATCAACAGTAGACTGTTTATACCATAGAAAACTCTGAAACCTCTATGCAAAGATAAAAATGTGTGAGAAAAAAAATGTGAAGATGTAATAGAACATTTAGTAGGATCCTTTGTTCCTTTGGTGTAAGAAAGTATAGCTGGGCTGGGTGCGGTGGCTCACGTCTGTAATCCCAGCACTTTAGGAGGCCCAGGCAGGCAGATCACCTCAGGTCAGGAGTTTGAGACCAGCCTGGCTAACATGGTGAAACCCCATCTCTATTAAAAATATAAAAATTAGCTGGGCATGCTGGCTCATGCCTGTAATCCCAGCACTTTGGGAGGCTGAGGCGGGCGGATCACAAGGTGAGAAGATCGAGACCATCCTGGCTGACAAGGTGAAACCCTGTCTCTACTAAAAATACAAAAAATTAGCCGGGCGTGGCGGCAGGCGCCTGTAGTCCTAGGTATTCGGGAGGCTGAGGCAGGAGAATGGCGTGAACCCAGGAGGCGGAGCTTGCACTGATCCGAGATCACACCACTGCACTCCAGCCTGGGCCACAGAGCAAGACTCTGTCTAAAAAAAAAAAAAAAAATTAGCGGGGCGTGGTGTCAGGCACCTGTAATCCCAGCTACTTGGGAGGCTGAGGCAGGAGAATTGCTTCAACCCAGGAGGCAGAGGTTGCAGTGAGCCGACATCATGCCACTGCACTCCAGCACTTCAGCCTGGGTGACAGAGTGAGACAATGTATCAAAAAAAAAAAAAAAAAAAAAAAAAGTGTAGTTGGACCTGCACAGAATATGGCGTATGTATATAATATCTCTGGAAGGGGACTCAAACTGGTAACAGGAAAGGAAATTGGATGCTAGGAGACAAACTGGTAAAATTCACTTTTTATCAGCTTGACTGGCTTAAAAACAATAAACCCTAGTTGATTTTATTTATGGCTGCAAGATGACTGTAGTTTTTCCTTGTCTAGAGATTGTTTGAAACTTCCCATAGTGAAGCAAAACTTGTTCCTCTGCTAAATGATGCTTTTGTGACGTTATTAAATGTTAACAATGTAAGCCCGGGCGCAGTGGCTCATGCCTGTATCGTAGCACTTTGGGAGGCCAAGGCCAGTGGATCTCAGGAGTTCGAGACCAGCCTAGCCAATATGGTGAAACCCCATCTCTACTAAAAATACAAAAATCAGCCAGGCATGGTGGCATGAGCCTGTAATCCCAGCTACTTGGGAGGCTGAGGCAGGAAAATTGCTTGAACCGGGAGGCAGAGGTTGCAGTGAGCCAAGATCGTGCCACTGCACTCCAGCCTGGACGACAGAGCAAGACTCCTTCTGGGAAAAAAAAATCTGAGCTACTTGGGAGGCTAAGACAGGAGAATCACTTGAACCCGGGTGGCAGAGGTTGCAGTGAGCAGAGATTGTGCCATTGCACTCCAGCCTGGGTGACAGAGCAAGACTCCATCTCAAAAAAGAAAATTTTATTCACAGTAAATTCCCAGAGTGGGCTATTCTCAAGCACACATACATAAACTTCAAGGTTTGTGACCTGCTCCTCTGCAGGTCACCTCTTCCCTCCAGTAGGAGTCAAAATCCTTAAACCAGGATCCTTCTGGGTGGTACCCCCCACTGCAAGGCATCTTCACAGATTTGCATCTACAAGTGGGAAGCTATCTACCATATGTTGCAATTATATAGTTCCTTTATGTTTTGAGACATGATCTCGCCCTTTTGCCCAGGATGGAGTGTAGTGGTGCCATCACAGCTTACAGCTCAAGCGATCCTCCTGCCTCAGCCCCCACAAGAAGCTGGGACTATAGACACAGTGTGTGCCACCATGCCCACATCACTTTTATATTTTTTTGTTTTCTCGAGACAGAGTTTCTCTCTCATCACCCAGGCTGGAGTGCAGTGGCACAACCTCGGCTCACTGCAACCTCTGCCTCCTGGGTTCGAGTGATTCTCCTGCCTCAGCCTCCTGAGTAGCTGGGACTACAGGAACGTGCCACCATGCCTGGCTATTTTATTTTTAGTAGAGACAGGGTTTCACCATGTTGGCCAGGCTGGTCTTGAACTCCTGACCTTAAGTGATCCGCCCACCTCGGCCTCCCAAAGTGCTGGGATTACAGGCGTCAGCTACTGTGTCCGGCCCACTTTTTTTTTTCTGTAGACAGGGTTTTGCCATGTTGCCCAGGCTGGTCTCAAACTCCTGGCCTTAAGTGATCTGCCTGCCTTGGCTTCCCAAAGTGCTGGGATTACAGGCATGGGCCACTACATCCAGCTATATGTGTCCTTTAACCCAGCAATTCCACTGGCAGGAATTTACCTCCTGATCAGTATCAGGGAAGTTGGCCAAGATATTTCTGTAAAGACACGTGTTACAGTGCTGTTTGCAATAGCAAAAATAGACCTGGAAATTACCCTTTGGGATCAGGTTAAATCATGACACATCCACACAATGATACTGCAAGGGTAAAGACAAGTCACTCTGAAATGATACTGAACACAAAAGTTTTGGGATTTTTTGACACCCTGTTGCCCAGGCTAGGGTGCAATGACCCCATCACAGCTCACTGCAGCCTCACCCTCCAGGGTTGGGGTGATCCACCTCAGCCTGCTAGGTAGCTGGGAGTACTGGTATGCACCATGCCGGCTAATTTTTGTATTTTTAGTAAAGATGGGGTTTCACCATGATGGCAAGACTGGAAACCTTTTTTTCTGAGATAGGGTCTCACTCTGTCACCCAGGTTGGAGTGCAGTGATCTGCAGTGTTAAACCTCCCAGGCTCAACTGACCCACCTGCCTCAGCCTCCCGAGTAGCTGAGACTACAGGTGTTCCGCCAAACCCACCTCAACTTTTTTTGTAGTGATGTTTCACCATGCTGCCCAGGCTGGTCTTCAACTCCTGAGCTCAAAGTATCTGCCCCACCTTGGCCTCCCCAAAGTGCTGGAATTATAGGTGTGATGACCCACTGCGCCCAAAAGAGCTTGCTTGGGCAGGGCCCAGTAAGAATGCCACTAAGCCTGCTGGATGGTCCTCAAAGACTCAATTGCTAGCACCGTTCTCAGTCTGCAGCCTACCTTGCTCCTCTTGGGTCTCTGTAGGCCTCCAGAGGGCCTGTGACTGTGCTCAGGCCTGCCTGTGTCTTCAGGACAGAGAGGGAGGAAAGCAGACATCCTGGAATCCCAGCAAGTGCTGTGTTTATTTTCCAAACAATTTTATTGAAATGTGCCAAGAGTACATGGGCAGCACAAATGTATGAACAGGAAAAAAAAAAAAAATCACATGTACAATAATTTTTTAAAAGTGAAGGTTAATTGTGGGAGATATCAGTTCCCCTCTCCCTCCCCCTGCAGACTTCCAGCGTTTCCATTAAGGTTAAGCCTCTACGAACCTAGCATTTAAAAAAAAAAAAAAAAGAATACAAGATCTTTTGCAAATAACAAAAACAAAAAACAAAAAATGGCATAAAGGAAAGAGAAATGTCTTCCTGCTCAGATGGGACTCTTCCTAGGCACCTAATTAGGAGGCGTGCTGAGCGGTGGAGAAACACAACTTCAGAGTGTAAGGGTATGGACCATCTGCAAAGGAGAGAGAAGTTTGGTTGGGTCCTGTCTTTGGAGGCTCCCCAAACCGAGGTCCCCTCAATTTTGCACCCATCTCCCATTTTCTGCAGGTCAACTGCTAGGGTCTAAGGAGTGACTGCGCAATGTGAGGCTTCAAGATGAGCCAATTATCAATTACGCACGGCGTTTCTCCTTCTCTTCCTTCATTCCCATAGAGAATCCCATTCCTATCTCCTTCGCCAGCCCAAGGCAATGGGCCTCTCCCAGCAACTGGGTGGGGAAGTTTTACCTGCTGGATAGTGTTGCCTCTTTCCTAGGTAACAGAGTAGCTTTCCTACCTAAAACAGTCTCTGATGCAAAGAGAGAATGCCACCTCCCTGGAGGACAAGCCTGAGCAACTCCCAAGCTGGTAGAGTGAGTGGCAGCAGGTAGTCAGGCTGGCTCTCCCATGAGGAGCACAGGCTGCTCTCCTCGTGAGCAGGTCCCACCTGCCTGTGTCACCAACAGTGTGAAGATCCCCGGGGTCCTATCTCAAGGGCAGGAAGGACATCCCTGGCCTGAAGCCAGCCAACCCATTAGGTCACCAGGTTGATGCCTGCAGGACACACAGATACTCACTTGGGTTTTTCATCTGGTAATGGTTCAGGAAGCCCAGAGTCTCCAGGGCATCGCTCTTGGATTCCCACTCCAGCAGTCCAGAGGAGCTGCGCTCACCTGATTGCAAAGCAAGGGGAAAAGCAAAAGTTTTAGACTGACCCAATAGGAACTAGGCAACTGCCCACCAACCACCAAGCAACTAGGGGAAGGAGATGGGCACACTCCACTCACTTTTGCCTGAGAATACTTTCACAGAAGATGGCCGCTTCACTCCCAGCTCATCGCAGATCTGCAAAAGAAATAGGTAGTAAATGTAGGTAGTAAATGAACTCTGAAACAAAAGGGCCGCCACACAGGATTCAAGCAGACCAGGCCCTGCATGACTCAGTACTTGGAGTTTTCAGGAGAACAGGCTTGTAGATTTTATCACATACCCTAAGGCATCCCTGTGTCATAAAAAGGCCAGCAACAATGCTCTTTAATTATTAAGTTGCCTGAGACTGGGAAGCTGCTTTTTTGTTCCCAACTTCAACAGCTATCTAGATACCCGCACCCGGCTGTTTGCTGAATGCAAGGTCAACATTTCAGGCCACACCCAGATCCACTTGAGTTCCTCCTCCCTTCCGCTGCCTCAGTTCCCCGACTGAGCTTTACAGGGCCCCACCTTCTGATGGTACCAGGGTGATGGCACCCAAAGCTTATGCCAGTGCGGTTCTTGTGAAATTGGGCCCTCATCACTGGGCCTGTGAAGCAGCTTTCCCAGCAAACGAGCAGTTGCCCTGCTTGCCAAAAATGTAAAAGGAAGGCCGGGCGCAGTGGCTCACGCCTGTCATCTCAGCACTTTGGGAGGCCGAGGCGGGCGGATCACGAGGTCAGGAGATCAAGACCATCCTGGCTAACATAGTGAAACCCTGTCTCTACTAAAAATACAAAAAATTAGTCAGGCAAGATGGTGGGCGCCTGTAGTCCCAGCTACGCGGGAGGCCGAGGCAGGAGAACAGTGTGAACCCGAGGGCGGAGCCTGCAGTGAGCCGAGATCGTGCCACTGCACTCCAGCCTGGTTGACAGCGAGACTGTCTCAAAAAAAAAAAAAAAAAAAAAAAAAAGAAAGAAAAAAAGTGAAAGAAACGCAGCAAACGGTGTTGCTAGAAACTTGGTGCCATTCTCACCCCGTCTAGTTTGAGAGCACGGATCCCTATCTGTCCTGGCCTCTGCTGTGTCCCTAGCACTCAACCCAGGGCCAGGCAGGACAGAAGTTCAACAGCTATTTGCAGAAAAGACTGAAATGAATGGCCTACTCAGACGGCCGTGGCAAGGACCCGACTGCCTACGCAGCTCCACGGCACACACCTCAAAGAAGTTCTCCTCAGTCACCTCCAGCGGGGCGTTGAAGAAGTGCAGCACATTGCTGGGGTGCTGGATGCGGTTCTTGGCTGCCTGCTCTGGGGTGGAGAACCGATTGTTCCGGGATTCACTGAAGTCTTTGTAACTGCAAGACCCGTCTTCCAATCCGTATGACTGACCGGGCATGATGGCTGGCTGCTTGGAGACACTGCAGCAGGAAAGAAAGGGGAGCCTTTGTCATACCCAAAGTTGCCCCCCAAGCTTTCCCCTGTGGCCTCCAGAGGCTCAGTTTGCCCTGTGTGCCTTGAGGCATTGCTCTACAGCTGAGGCAAGGCTGACCCACTTTCTCCTGTGGTGTCAGAGACACGTCTGGGAACACACCTGCCACATCCCATTTCTGTGTGAGTCAACACCTCGGCCTCACTGTGCTCCTCTGCTGGGCCCCGTTCCCCCCCTTTTCTCTCCCCTGTACCTCTGCCACCCTCCCTAGCTTGAGCACTTACCAGACATTCAGCTTCTGTCCAAACATAAAGTTGTTGTTGAGGTGGGTAATGGCCCGGTCCACAGCGTAGCCATCAGCCATCTCCACCATGGCGGCCCCCGGCTTGCTTTTCATGAATTTCACCTTGGGGAGAGTAGCTGCAGTCAGCACCTCTGTCCAGCTGCCAGGGTCCCCTCTCCTGCCCCTCCCAAGTTAGTGATAATAACCCCTGCTCTGGCCTCCCATGTCCTCACAGTGAATCGGGACCACTAGAAAAACATGCCTGGCCCACACCAAGTGCTCAACCCAAGGTGAGAAGCAGAGTCTGGACAATGTTTTTAACTGTGGGACATAACATACCAGTAAGTCATTTAGTGAAGCATGACAGAAAACTGTGCAGGAATCAGAAATCAAATCAGCCATTTTCACCATTTTGGCAGTTACACACAGACATGTGTGATCTATGGATGGCTATGTCTACGGTCACAAGGTAAAATACTCCTTCAGCTGGGTTACAACAGAGCAGTGCCGGCTCTGGAGCCAGGAGGTCTGGCTCTGAGTCCTGCTTCACATAAAGGCTATGTGAACCCGGGCAGCTTATTTAAGCCCCCTGTCCTCCACTTCCCCCGTTCATCTCATTAAGGATTAATGTGAGAAATTACACAGGTCACTACATGTAAAACATCTTTAACAGTGCCTGGTAACTAACAACACTTCACCTGTGTTACGAACTACTCTAAGTAACGGGCCAAGTCTGGAGCTGCACAAAGGCCGCCAAGACCCAGACAGGTTTAATGTTAAGCAAAACGCCACCTGGTCTCTCAGCCACCACCAGTCCCAGTCAACCGTCCCGTGGGAAGGCAGAAGGCCCAGTGTTGCCAGGTCTCAAGTTTTCAGGAGGAAATCCTTAAACAATGGTGTTTCACTATAATGGATTCATTTTTATGTGTTATAAATCTCTATATTCATGTACTGGTAAGTATTAGTACTTTTATGTGATAAAGTCTTTTTTTTAAACATTGGTAATTCAAAAACAAAACAACCACATACAGTGAGGACCAAACAAAGCCCGTCTGCAAGCAGGATGCCTGAGCTCACTGAGTCACTCACTTGGGGCCTGCCCGCCCAGTGCCACACCAGGCTCCCCCCTGGTTCTTCCCCGTGCTGACTGGCAAGATACGAGGCTCAGTGAGGAACCCAGTGGGCCCGGTGGCAGCTCACCTTCTCCACATTGCCATACAAGCAGAAGACATTGAAGACTCGGTCACAGTTCATCTTAGATTGATCCAAGCCATAGACCATGAGCACAGGGCTGTCGGCGTGAGGGCCATACTCGGGTGGTGGGGGAGGGGGTGGGGGGTGCCCATACTGGGGGCCGTAGCGACTTGGGCCCCGACGGTGACCCCCCACTGGTGGACCCATCCTTCTCCCTTCGTAGTGAGGTGGGGGGGGCCCGTAGCCCTCATCATGGTAATGGCTGTGGTACCCACCGTGGGGCCCTCCTGGGGGGTGGGAAGGAAAGAGAGGGAGGACGGGTGAGAATTTGCACGGCGGGCGGCGGGCAGGGGCACATGAGCCACGGGAGTCCACGGAGGGGAACCCCCTGCCCTCACCATATTCTGCGGGGTGATCTCCCAGGAGAGGGGGCTGCCTCTGGCGTTTGTTGGGGTTGCTGCCAGGGTCACCTGTGGACAGAGAAAACAGTTAGGAGTCTCACTCAGAAATTGGGGTCTCTACCTCCCTCCTGACTGCACAGGCTGATCTGAGCCCCCAGCTCCTGCAAACTGTAAGACCTCCCTTCCTCAAGGGCTGTGGGGCCTCCTTTTGTGATCTGACCTACGGCGGGCATGAAGCCCAAGCCTCAAAGCTGGTGCCCACTCTCCTTCCCCTGCTCACACCAAAGGGCTGGTCTTGTTCTGTGAAGGACAAGGCCAGGTTCTGTGCTCTCACCTGCCCTGGCCCTGGGAGAAAGCCCAGCTCCCAGGCCCTCTGGGGAATGTGCAGCTGCTACAGAAGCTGATATATTATGGGGGGCCAAAACCAGCTTTCTCAACTGACTCCCAATGAAGGGAGAGTAGATTAAGAACAGGAAAATAACCCAGGAGGGAAGCAAGCAAGCCTGACCCCCAAAGCCCCCAAGGTTCTAGGAGCTCCAGACTGTCTCTGTTAGATCCCTTCTTTCTTAATCCCAGTCCCCCCTCCCTCCCAGTCCCGCCAGCCCAAGAGGGACTGACTGTAGGAGCTGACAAGCAGGGCAACAGCAGAATCAGTTCAAAGAAGCAACCATGTACAAGGCATCGACATTCCCACACCCAGCAATGGCGCAGATCCACCCCGACCCCAGTAGTTCGTAATCACTGCCGTTAACTTAGCGCTTAAGTGGCAGGCACTGGGCTAAGCGCTTTACAGACATCACAGCTTCTCAAATTCCTCACAACAACCCTATGAGGTAGGTTCTGATATTTCAGCCCCATTTTACAGATAAGAAGACTGAGTTGTTAACTTTTAACTGAGCAGTTAAAAGACACTTTGGCCCAAAGTCACAAAGCAAGTCAGTGGCTGAGCCATATGTGAACCCAGGTCTGGCTGACTCCAAAACCCAGGGCTCGAAACCACTGCCCTTTCCTGCCACCCGGCCTGGGTTTTGTTACCAGTCATTACAAAGATGGAAAAGGACTACTTACAGCAGAAGTACAGAGTACAATGTCCATTTGTCACAAAAAACAAATCTGTATTTTCTCTTACCATTGGACGCTTCAACAGTGAGTTAGCACAGTTCTGAAAGATGGCGTCCCATCAAACATACACTGCGACCCTGCATCACATGGTTTTACAGTCATAAATACAAGTCACGGTACACATCCGCTACAATTTTTTTAAAGAATTGTTTTAAAAGTCAATATTTTGATTAAATCAAAAATGGCTCACAGATGTTCTGTCCTCAGAAGATATCAGAAAAGTGGAAATAAAGGTGTATGAAGTGGGTAGTGTCCCTCCGTGTTGTCACCTCCTCACATATGTGCTGCAGTGCGGTGGTGCGGTGCTTCTGGCTGTGTAGCGCTCCGTGTGCGTGTCTCCTGGTATGAGGTGTGCCAGTGGCCCCACTACGCTCGCGCTTTTGGCCTTGGGAGCACGCCTGGTTACCCAGCAGCAGGTAACTGTGTGCCTCTGAGCTGTTTGGCTGTCTGGTTTTAGGTCTGTTTTGGTTTTTTTGATTTTTTTTGTTGTGGTTAAAATTTTTTTTTTTGGTTTCTGATCTCCAGTTGGTGCAGATTATGTTGGCAGCCGGTGACTGCAGAAAAAATAAAAATATCAAAACAGAAAAAAAAGAAGGCCCTCCCCAAACCAAATGACTTAAAAAACAAAACCCATATGGCGAGGAATGGAGAGAGGATCCTATTGTCTTGGAGGCCCATGGAATCTACTTCCGTCTATGAAACGTTCTCCGAAAAGAGCACCGCTCGCTGGCTGGCTGGGACAGCTCTGTTCTCTGTGTTTCCTACTTCTGTGTACATTCTCGGGTTCAAGTTTGCTTGGATTTTGACCTTTTTTTTAATGTTTAATAAAAAAAGCAGTGTCTGCTGCCATGTTGCGTCTCTTTCTTTGTCTCTGTATGCCTCTGTCTCTGTGCTTGTAGCTGTTCCTTGGAGCGCGGTGTGGTGTTCTTGATGTAGTGAGCTCAAGTCTGCGGCTGTTTCTGGGGACGTGGTGGAGGCTGCATGTTCTGTTTTCTCCAGGAAGAGCTAGTGGTTTTCTACCCTGTGTGTTGGTGAGCAATGTGCAGAGGCAGAGCCGCTGAAGTATGGTTCCTGAGGGGTGGCGAAGCACCGCCCTCACTCCAGGTCACCTCATCAGCCCTCGTTTTTTTTTTGGGCCCCAGCCTTGGGGCTGCCAAAGCTGAGAGGCATCAAAACCAATGCACAGCCAGCCCCCTGCTACTAGCCCCTGCCGGTCTGCACATCTTCTATTTATGTTCCTTGGAGAAGAAATGGTTGTTGCCATGTTTCTGTTAGCAGTCATGTAATGCCATTGCCCGCTCTGGTACATTCACTTGGTCACCAATTTGCCTCTGACCTTTGGAGGGAGCAGCCAGGCCCACAGGGCCCACTGTGAGGATCCTGGGGAGAGTCTAGCCCACCCTGCCCACTGCTTCCCAGATGCAAGGGCGAGCAAGACAGGCCTGCCTAGGAATGGGGGCTCTGGCCTCTCAGGGCCTGTGCGATGTCAGCATCGAGCCTCCTCCCTCAGCCCATGGCCTGGCCCGACGTATCAGACCAAGACAGACACAGAGATGGACGGTCTTGTTGGGGGGCTGCCGCTGTTTCTCATAGGCAATCCTCCACCTCTCCCTGCTACCAAAGGCAAACCATTCTTGACAGACACTAGGAAGGGAGTTGTCCATTTGGGCCACCTGCAGAGATGTTGCGTCCCCTCTACAAATGATGTGAGGCGTGTCCGCCCTGGTCCAATCCAGAGTGTCTCACCTCCACAGGGTCAGCTTGCTCAAAGGCTCACTGCAAGAGCCCGGGAGACCTCATCGCCCCCCACACTGCCACTTCCCCAAATCAGACCCTCTCAACAGCGCAGAACAAGAGGACAATTCCTGGCCCAGCAAGAATGGAGTCAGTGACCCTAACCAGACTCTCAAAGGAGCCACTGCTGGTTTCTAAGGCCGCCCCCATGCCTCATCCTCAGTGAGGCTCTGCTCCCCACCCATCCAGGCTTCTGCCTTGCCTCTGTATCCTGAGCAGCATCGGAGGGCCCCAAGCAGCAGTGAAGACCTGTGGAGGCCTCTCACTCCCCCATCCCACTAGGGTGTCCAAGAGCTGACCCCAAGGCCCTCCCATGTCCATGGGGAGCCCAATGGCATTACATAACCCTGAGCCCAGGCCTATGAAGTGCACTAGTCGAGTGAAGGCAAGGCGGGTATGTTTAGAACAAAGTGGCCGTCAAGATTACCTTGTCCACTGAGATTGGGGTTTGTGTAGTCCCAAGTATCCTGATCATTCTTGAACACATTCAAGCGTGTAGGCTGCAAGGACAAGACAAGACTTGAGGTCAGCCATGCCCCAGCTCACCTGGAAGCTGACAAGGGGCAGTCAATCACCTCCCAGACATACCTTTGCGTATTCGATCTTCAGAGTGCAACAGCCAGAATAGATATCAGCCCCATTGAGAGAGGCCTTGGCCCGCTGGGCACTTTGAACAGAGTCAAATGTGAGTCAAGTTAAGGAAAGTCCCATCACAGGAGATCTTTGAGAAGGGCGTCAAGTCACCCCAGAGAGGGATAAGGACAAGGTAGTACCCCAAGACTGTGGTACAGGCGGAGGCTTTGGGATTAACTCACTGCCCAGCCACTAGCCTCAGGTTAAGAGGCCAAAACGGCGTTGGACTCAACGCTGCCCTGGGTGAGCAGCTATTGGCCAGAGTTCTCTCATAATCTGCACCCCGACCCATGGCCACCAACAACCTCTTCTGCTACACCACTTTCTCCGTCTCAGCCCTCCCACGCCCTTCGACTAAATCTGAAACATCAACTCGATTACAGCTCTGCCCTGAAAGTCCATCAGTGGCTTTTTCCTGCCCCTGCCCCAGGCATCACATCGCTGTCTAGGATGCCCTAAAAGCTTCTTCCAATGTCTATTCCAAACCCGTCTGCTTGCCAGCTACCCTGCAATCCTCAGGTCTTTCAATTTCTCCATCCAACACAAGCTCCTTCTGACTTTACAACCTTTGTAGACGCGGTTTCCTCCACCTTAGAGTATACGCTCCTATTTGCTCAGAGAAATACGACGTCACCTCCTCAGAAACCTTCACACATGCCCCGCCTTTTTTTTTTTGGATATGGAGTCTCGCTGTGTTGCCCAGGATGGACTGCAGTGGCACAGTCTTGGCTCACTGCAATCTCCGCCTCCCAGGCTCAAGCGATTCTCCTGCCTCAGCCTCCAGAGCAGCTGGGATTACAGGCGTTCACCACCATGCCTAGCTAATTTCTGTATTATTTAGAGACAGGGTTTCACCACGTTGGCCAGGCTGGTCTCAAACTCCTGACCTCAGGTGATCCACCCGCCTCCGCCTCTGAAAGTGCTGGGATTGCAGGCATGAGCCACTGTGCCCGGCCCCACATCCCCTTTTAAATAAATTCCTTTTCCCAGGGGCACATTTTCTCAGGACCTCTTGAGACTATGTTCCCCAAACCTTTGTCACTCATATTTGGCTTAGAATAAACATCTTTAAAAATAAATTCCTACCCGGGGCGGTGGCTCACGCCTGTAATTTGGGAAGCTCAGGCAGGTGGATTGCCTGAGGTCAGGAGCTCCAAACAGCCTGGCCAACAAGGTGAAACCACATCTCTACTAAAAATACAAAAAATTAGCTAGGCGTGGTGGCGGGCGCCTATAATCCTACTAGGGCGGCTGAGGCAGAATTGCTTGAACCCAGGAGGCAGAGGTTGCAGTGAGCTGAGATCGCACCACTGCACTCCAGCCCAGGCAACAAGGGCTAAACTCCATCTCAATAAATAAATAAATAACAAAAATAAAACAAAAAGAAAAATAAATTTCTTTGTATCTCCTAACACACTGCTCTCTCCCCTAAGATCTGCACGTCCACATGATATCCCTGGCCCTTTAAATGCCTCCCGACTCAGACACTGGGCTCTGTGAAGGCATCTGGCACATGGCAGCCACTCCCGTGGTCAGTAGACACATGCCGGCTCAAAGAATGGCCGCTGTCAAGCCCTGTAAGAGTCCCTACCCTAAGAAACACCTGTTTTCCAGCAAAGGATATTCCACCATCGCCTGAACTCCATTCTTCCTGAAAATGACAATTCTCTGGACAGGGCCACAAGGATTACAGATAGTGTAAAGAACATCCTGCAAAAACAAACACAGGCAAGATGAAGGGGCACTGGCAGGTCAGGGCTTGGGGGAGGGAATAGAGGGAGAAAAGGAAGGGAGACCTCACAAGAAATGCCTGCTGGCACGCACCGTGGTGATCGAATAAATGGGGTTCAGGATGGTAAAGAGAAGCACACTGTTCACGCTCCGGGAGTCATCCGAGTCCCCGGGGCGAGAGATCTTCTGGCTGGTAGAGTAGTTGACAAAAGCTGGGTGACCAGCAATGTATATTTGGTTGTCGGCTGCGTAGTTCACTGCGTTGCAAGCCCCCAACACATCTTCAAACTCCACCAGTGCTTGTCTCTTTTTAGGCATTACCACCACATAGCTGGCAGAGAGAACACAGATTTCAATCCTCTCAGGAAAATGGAGACAGGAGGAGGGTATCATTTGATTTTTTGAGAACTGACTCCTCCATGGCCTCTGGACTCCTCTGCAACCATATCATGGTTCCCCGACCTGAACACCCCAGGCCACAAGTAGTACCAAAGGCCAAAGAGGTCTAGCTGAGCCATCACGTCCTCTGAGAAGCCTTCCTGACCTCTCCTCACCAGACTGTCAGATGCCGCCCACAGACGGCTTCTTGAGCTTACGCTATCACAGTGCAAATCACTCTAGGAGGGCAACTTTCTAAGAGAAGGAATTCAGATACAGCTCACTACTGTATTTGCAGTATATAGCAAGCACCAAATATTCAGTAACTACATGCTGAATGAAAGAACACTGGCCACAAGCAGTAGCTCATGCCTGTAACCCTAAAACTTGGGAGGGCTAGGTGGGCAGATTGCTTGGGCCCAGGAGTTTGAGACCAGCCTGGCCAACATGGCAAAACCTCACCTCTACAGAAAAATATAAAAATTAGGCCGGGCGTGGTGGCGCACGCCTGTAATCCTAGCACTTTGGGAGGTCAAGGCGGGCAGATCACGAGGTCAGGAGATCAAGACCATCCTGGCTAACACAGCGAAACCCTGTCTCTACTACAAATACAAAAAATTGGCTGGGCACGGTGGCTCATGCCTGTAATCCCAGCACTTTGGGAAGCTGAGGCGGGAGGATCACGAGGTCAGGAGTTCAAGACCAGCCTAACCAACATGGTGAAACCTTGTCTCTACTAAAAATACAAAAATTAGCCAGGCGTGGTGGCGGGTGCCTGTAGTCCCAGCTACTCAGGAGGCTGAGGCAGGAGAATCGCTTGAACCTGAGACATGGAGGTTGCAGTGAGCTGAGATCGTGCCACTGCAGTCCAGCCTGGGCGACAGAGCAAGACACTGTCTCAAAAAACAACAACAACAACAAAAATTAGCCGGGTGGGGTGGCCGGCGCCTGTGGTCCCAGCTACTCGGAAGGCTGAGGCGGGAGAATGGCGTGAACCCAGGAGACAGAGTTTGCAGTGAGCTGAGATTGCCACTGCACTCCAGCCTGGGCAACAGAGCGAGACTCTGTCTCAAAAAAATATATATATATACACACACATATATAAATTAGCTGGGCATAGTGGCTCATGCCTATAGTCCCAGCAAATCAGCAGGCTGAGGCAGAAAGACTGCCTGAGCCTGGGTGACACTGCACCACTACACTCCAGCCTGGGCCACAGAGCAAGCCCTTGCTGTGTCTGAAAAAGAGAACACGAATAGAAACTACAAGGCAGAGAAAAAATGAAGGAAGGAAAAAGGGTCGTGGAACTTGCTGTAATCTGACACAAAGTACAATGGCCAACCCAAAAGCAGAGGGGCCACAGAACCTAGACCAGGATGGCAACAAAATCACTATTTCCAACCAGAAATCGTGGACACACAAGGACACCAAGGAGTCAACTTTGGAAGCCCCAACACCTGGCCTCTGAGCCCAGTACCTGATGGGTCCAAACTCCTGCAAGGCCTCCACAAGGTCAGCTTCCACCACACCGTCAATCAGGCCCCTGATGTGGACAACTGGGGAGGCAGGGGTTTTGTGCGGGTCATCGTAGTTCTCCTGAGAAAGGAAGCAAAAACAAGAATTCTTTTCTTGCTGTACAAGATGATGGCCCACTGGCCTCTGTGCTGTTGCAGACCCAGTCAGATAAAACAGTTGGATGTCATCCATGAAGGATGCACAGGAAAGACTAGGGGCAGCAATCGAAGCTAATCAGCCCAGAAGGATTCTGGGTCAGCAGAACAGTGGTCCTGAGTGGGTGGTCACTTGCCCACTGGCTCTTGCTGTAGCTTCTGAGGAAGGCAGAATGGAGGGAGGACCACACAAGTCCCAAATCTTACGTTCTTCCAGGGAACTCCCTCTCTTCCCACTGGTCCACTCGACCAAGGAAACATGGGAAAAGAGTAGCTGGAAAAGGAGACACATTGGCAGCAAGGGCTGTAACAGCTATCTGCTAGTTTGAATGAGGACATCCCCTTTGCATGTGCCCCAAATTCCTTGCCCTTTAACTGGCTGAGCCACCGTCACCTAGCTAAGCACACCTGTTCCCCACCACTCACAACCAGGTTCAGTCAGGGCAAAAAACAACACGTGCCCCAGAAACTGGGGCAGCCAGGCCAGTCTTGACCCCTTCTAGTCTTGAATCACCCTCCCACTAAAATCTGCTTTGGAAATTACTGCCTAGGTCAGACTAAGAAAAACCAGACAAGAAAGGTCTTTTATTTATTTTTTGAGATGGAGTCTCACTCTGTCACCCAGGCTGGAGTGCTATGGCGTGATCTTAGTCCACTGCAACCTCTGCCTCCCAGGTTCAAGCGATTCTCCTGCCTCAGCCTCCCGAGTAGCTGGAATTACAGGCCCTCGCCACCACACCCGGCTAATTTTTTGTATTTTTAGTAGAAATGGAGTTTTGCCATTTTGGCCAGGCTGTTCTCGAACTCCCGACCTCAGGTGATCTGCCTGCCTCAGCCTCCCAAAGTGCTGGGATTACAGGCATGAGCCCCCACTCCCGGATGGAAGGTCTTTTAGAAAGACCAGAAACTCCAACCCATACCATTAAGAACTAACTGCTCCTTCCTAAGAGAAGCATCTTCACCCACCGACAAAAGCCTCTGGTCATCAGGAGAAAGATTAACTCTCTTCCACCTCTCCTGGGCTCTGGGGCCGGGCCCCTGTCTGAGAATCACTGGGCAGAAGTGCGTGGAACGGGGGGGTAGAATTGGATTCTATTTCAGGAACGATCCACCCGAACCACAGGGGGAGGCACTCCCGCCAGGTTAGCAGCTCCCACAAATGGGAGTTCTAACTCCAGCCCTGCCCCTCAACAGCTGTGCCACCTACAGTAATTCACCCCATCTCTCTCCTGGCCCATTTCCTCCTTTGTAAATCGGGAATCCCAGTATCTCCCCCAACCTCACAGAAGAGCGTTAAGGATTTTCAATTACGATGTTTTTAAAAAGTGTGGGACAAGGCCAAGATTAAAACGCTAGCAACTCGTAATCCCTAAACCCTGGAGAACCCTGCAAATAGGCGGCCCTGTAAGATTACTTCAAGATTTTGGAAAGAGTGGGGACTGGGCCCCACTCCAAAATCAACGACTGGTGTTTTCGGAGGGAATGATTACAAGGGGTCGAAACGCTTCCAAGCATGGCCAGGGATAATAGTTTGGTTTATCAAATCCTCGGTACCCAGTGCATCCCCGGAAAGTGTAAGCAAACTCGTGATGGTTTCAAAGCTTCGCTCAACTCCTAAAAGGCTAAAAGTGCATTTCACAAGTCCTCTTCCCATTTTCAATGTCTACAAAAATGAAGGAGATACTCTGTTCTAGCATTTCGGCTCAAACACATCCACTTCTGTATAGAGACGAGGCTGGGCCTTAGAGATTAAGCTGCCATCGGACGGAATTCCCCACTCCAGAGGACAAGGCCGCCGCCCACCCGTTCCCGCTCACGAGGCGCTCCCCCAACCGCCCACGAGGCCGGGCGGGAACACTGCGCCTGCGCATGGGGCCAGCGAAGAAAATGATAAAGGGGAAAAAAAACGGCCGGGCCGCGTGCCCGGCCCCCACACGCCAGCCCGCGGCGCCTGCGCCACTGGGCCGTTCGCCTCACGAGCTACTTCCTCTGCGCTCCCCCACACCCCGCTCCGGACCCCGCGCACGCGCAGGCGCCTGTCCTCGCGCAAACCCCGCCGTTTGCCCAACGGCCGCCCCTCCCCCACATCGTCAACGGCGCGATGGCCTGGGCGCGTGCGCAGAGGCCTCCCTCAAAAAATAAAATGCCCACAAGCTGGGAAATTGTCCCCCCTCTTCCCGGCACCTAGGGCCCTGGCCTCACCCCGCCGCCGCCGCCGCCGCCCGCCGCCCCGGCTCCTCCACCGCCACCGCCGCCGCCTCCGTGCTGGTCGCCGGCGTTGTCAGTCTTGAGCCGCTTAGGGGCCCGGCCGCCCTCACTGCCGCCGCCGTAGTAGCGGCCACCGCCGCCTCCGCCGCCCGCCGCCGCCATCTTCACCATCGCTCCCGACCGCCTCCGCTGCTCGTCCGGCTGCTGCCTCTGCTCCAGCCGCCGACGCCGCTTCTCCGCCCGGGGCAGCAGCCTCCGCGACATGGCGGCGCAGAACCCGCCTCCCCCCGCCTCTCATTGGGGGAGGGACACGCCCGTCACCCGCCGCCCCCACCCGATAGGGGGAGCCACTGGTCCCGCCGCGGGGGGAGGGTAGGCCGCCACACGCCTTGCGCGCTTATTGGACATTGCCCACGCCGTTCTGCAGGAGGGCCCGCCCTTGTTTGTCTGAGACACTCCTTATAGGTGGTCGCTTTCTGCCAGTCATTCCGTCGACCCCGCCGCCTTAAAATAAAATCCAATTTGATAGGTCGGATTTCTGGCGCTGCTGGCCTCCCTAAAAGCTCCTGATAGGAGCGGCGCTCTAAACCTCCCAAGAATCCCCGCCTCCCTCCCACTTTCATTGGTCTCCTCGCTAATCCGTCAGTACAAGTCACAATGGCTACCTTCCCGCGCCACTTCGCAAGGAGAGAAGGAAGCCCCGCCCTTTTTTGGTCTCTCTCCAGTGGTTACTACAGATGCCCATTCTTCTACGTCTCCACTGATTGGTCAATGGAGAGTGGAGCGCACCCTCTCACCAGATGGTAGGACTATTGATACGCTCTGATTGGATGAAATGGGGAGCCCCACCCCAGGGTAGGCGTTCTTTGGTGCAGTATACGAAACGAGCGAAGGCGAGAACGCATGCGCAACTACGCTTTCAGGCACCGCCCAGAGGCGGCCCCCCCCTCCCCAAGGGAGTGACAGCCTGGAATACCCGGAGCATTTATGGAGCGACCGCTGTGTGTGTGCGCCGGAAGGCTAGACCAAGATTGACAGGAACTCCCAGGGTATCTGTGTCGCCATCACTATACCGTGTTCATCTCTGCCTCTAGGAGGAATTCTTAAAATCCCAGATCTGAGCCTTTTCCTCAGTAGAAAACCACTCGCTGCTGCCGACTGTCTTCGGACCCTGTCCAGTTCTAAATTCAGCCGCAACCCCTTTCAGTTTCCCTTGGGAGAAGGCTCTTCCGCACACTCTGGATCTGTGCCCGTGCAGTCCCTTCCACCTGGAATAGTCCCTCCACTACCCCTCCTGCAGGAGCTGAGGGCCAAGTTACCTTGTCCGTGCGATCTAAATTCACAGGTCCCTGCCATCCCCAGACCTCCAGGATTCCCCTCAAAGCCATAACTCGGGCCAGTGGTTTTCACCTGACAGCTCGACCCCTCTGAGCACCACAGGAGGTCCTGGCCCCGACCTTGGAGAGGGTGGCCACCTACTAAGCGCCCAGTACAGCACCTGGCATAGTGCAAGCCCCCTGCACAGGGGAGGCGTTCTTGTGATCTGTGTTTGCATTGGGCCTTTCTGCCCCAAGGGCGGGGTAAGACCACCCGCAGTGCCCCCAAGAGAATGTCGGAGGGTATCTCCAGACTCCAGCGAAGCCCAATTGGCTGAGCCTGGGGGGTGGAAGAGAGGAGGGCGCCCCAGTTATCACGCGCAGGCGGCGGGGTCAAACGGGGATTAACCCGGGATCCCGTCCTACGGAATTTAACGTTATGCGGCTGCCCGCGCAGGGTGTGGGAGGGAACACCTTAGCGAAGCTATTGGCAAGTGACGATGTCGCCAAAGGGGGGGAAAAAAGCGAAGCTAGCGTCGTGAGAAACGCGACGGACGCCCCAAAAGTGCTCCAGGACCTTTCTGCCTGGCTGATGGGGGCTTTCGGGTTGAGGTCCGGGTGGAAACTAAGTTTGAAATGGAGGCCGTGTGTGGTGGCTCACACCTGTAATCCCAGCACTTGGGGAGGCCGAGGCGGAAGGCTCGCTTGAGCCCCGGAGTTCGAGGTTGCAGTGAGCCGTGATCGCGCCCCTGCACTCCAGCCTGGGCGACGGAGCGAGACCCTGTCAGAAAAAATGGGGTCTATGGCAATACAAGAGGGGGACAGGCTTGGTGGCTCTGCCGGTGAGGGGAAATAAAGTTGGGGGAGCGGGCCTTGCTGGGGACCTCTATCAGTTCCCCGGACACCGGGAAGATCCGAACACGCCGACGGAACGGAGACGGGGGCGGGGCCGCGTCTGAAGCACGTGACCCGCGTGACGGGAGGAGGCGGGGCCGGTCGCGACGAAGGGCGGGGTCGCTCGGTCCCAACGTCAGAGGAATGCGGTGGGGGGAGGGGGAGAGAGGGGGCCCCTCCCCTCCCCGCCCCCGCGCCCGGCCCGGACGCCCCTCGCGCCGGCGCGCACGGCCGGAGCGCGGCGGAACGGTCTCCCCGGCGCCGCACGTTCCAGGCCGCCGGCCCGGCCCGGTGACCCGCAGCCCCCGCGCTCCCGGCCACCGCCCCGCCCCCACCCCGCTGCTCGGACCCCGGCCCCTGGCCGCGCGCGGCGCCGCCCGCCAGTGCCCCGGTCACCCTCCCGCACCCCTCGCCCCCAGCCCCTACCAGCTCGGCGGCGAGCCTGACCGGCCGTCCCGGATCGAAAAGAGCAGACACTGGGAAGTTTTGGGAGAGGGAGGGGCGGGCCTTAAAGGGACCACGACCTCTTTTCAGCCCCGTGGGGGGAAGAAAAATTGGGGGCAGGGGGCGCGGGAGCGGGGACACGGCAGGAGACCGAGGGTCGCCCCGCGGAGGAATAGAGGAAACCAGGCGAGAAGGAACGGGAATACCTTGGAGCCGCGGTGTTCGGGCTCCGCGTCCCTTTTCCCCAAAAATCCACCCCGCCCCCCGCAGACAGAAAGTCACGCAGTTGTTTGAGACTCGCGCATCTTTCCTCCTGGTCAGGCAAGTGTTGTCTTGGTTGAGGCAAGTGTTTGGGGTGTACATTGCTCACATAAGGAAATGGGCTTAAGGGACGCAAGTGACTAACCCAGGATGCCACAGCTTGCAAGTAGCTTGGCGGGGCTGGTCTGACGCCTGAGCAGACGCATCACCACTGCACTGCAGGGCCTTTTAGGGTGATGGGGTAGGCTGTAGAGATGGGGGGTTCAGAGCAGGGGACTGGAGCCACCCTACCGGGGTTCCAACGTGGAAGCTGCATTTACTGTCTCTGTGGCCTTAGGAAAGTAACTTAGCCTTCCTCATCCGTTAGGGGGATGGCAGTAGCAGCTTCGTCTGGGTGGTCATGAGGAATGCAGAGAATGGAAACAGGGGACCTTAGAGGCCTACCCCCATTTCACAGTTGAAGTAAAACTGTCCCAGAGAGTGGAAGAACCGCGAAAAATTACCACAGCTGGGCAGCCTCTGAAAGAGCAGGTCGCTCCCGTTCTTAATCCACACAAAGCTTAATCTGACCCTTGCAGATCCTTGTAAACCCATGCCAGCCGGGCACGATGGCTTCCCCTGTAATCCCAGCACTTTGGGAGGCCGAGGTGGGCAGATTGTTTAAGTCCAGGAGCTCATGACCAGCCTGGGCAACATGGTGAAAACTTCTCCCTACGTAAAATACAAAAAATTAGCTGGGCATGGTGGCGTGCAACTCTAGTTCCAGCTACTGAGGAGGCTGAGGCGGAAGGATCACTTGAGCCCAAGAGGTGGAGGCTGACAAAGCGAGACCCTGTCTCAAAAACAAACAACACCCCCAAAAAATATGGCTGGGCACCGTGGCTCACGCCTGTAATCGTAGCACTTTGGGAGGCCGAGGCAGAAGAATCGCTTGAGGTCAGGGGTTCGAGACCAGCCTGGCTAACATCGCGAAACCCGGTCTCTCCTTAAAATACAAAAATTAGGCTGGCATGGTGGCAGGCACCTGTAATCCCAGCTACTCAGAAGGCTGAGGCAGGAGAATTGCTTGAACCCAGGAGGTGGAGTTTGCAGTCAGCCGAGATTGTGCCACTGCACTCCAACCTGGGCAACAGAGTGAGACTGTCTCAAAAAACTGAAATAAAATAGGCCGGGCGCAGTGGCTCACGCTTGTAATACTAGCACTTTGAGAGGCCGAGGTGGCTGGATCACGAGGTCAGGAGATCGAGACTATCCTGGCTAACACGGTGAAACCCCGTCTCTACTAAAAATACAAAAAAAAAAAAAAAAAAAAAAAAAATTAGCTGGACGTGGTGGTGGGCGCCTGTAGTCCCAGCTACTCGGGAGGCTGAGGCAGGAGAATGACGTGAACCCAGGAGGCGGAGCTTGCAGTGAGCCGAGATCGCACCACTGCACTCCAGCCTGGGCGACTGAGCGAGACTCCATCTCAATAAATAAATAAATAAATAAATAAATAAATAAATAAATAAATAAAAAAGAAAAAATAATAATGCTGCTGTGACCATTCCTAGTGATATCTTCTTGTGTCCATGTGTGAGAGTTTTAAGGGCATGTACGTAGGAGTGGGATTGCTGGGTCATGTAACATATTTTAACATTATTGGGTAGTAACAAATTGTTTTTCAATGTATCTGTACCATATATTCCCACCAGCAGTATATGAGAAGGTCTCATTCTTTTTTTTTTTCTTTTGAGACAAGAGTCAGTTTGTCCCCCAAGCTGGAGTGCAGTGATGCATACACAGCTCACTGCAGCCTCGACCTCCTGGGCTCAAGTGATCCTCCCACTTCAGCCTCTTGAGTAGCTGAGACCACAAGCACATGCCATCATGCCCTAATTTTTTTTTTTTTTTTTTTTTTTTTTTTTTTTTTTGAGATGGAGTCTCACGTTGTTGCCCAGGCTGGAGTGCAGGGGTGTGATCTCCACTCACTGCAACCTCTGCCTCCCAGGTTCAAGCGATTCTCGTGCCTCAACTTCCTGAGTAGCTGGAATTACAGGCACACGCCAGGCTAATTTTTATATTTTTAGTAGGGACGGAGTTTCACCATGTTGTCCAAGCTGGTCTCAACTCCTGGCCTCAAGTGATCTGCCCACCTCAGCCTCCTAAAGTGCTGGCATTACAGGCATGAGCCACAGCACCCAGCCACCCTAATTTTTTTATCTTTATTTTTTATTTTTTTATTGTTTTGTAGAGGCAGGGGTCTCACTATGTTGCCCAGGGTGATCTTGAACTCCTGGGCTCAAGCAATCCTCCCACCCCAACCTCCCAAAGTGTTAGGATTATAGGTGTGAGCCACGGCACCAAGCCTAGGTTTCTTCTGCTGTTCTTTTCCAAAACTTCTTAAATTTTGATACATCTTTCTCCTTTTCCAATATAAGCATCGAGGCTCTGAATTTCCCTCTCCATTTTAATTTGGCTGCATTTTACAGAAAGGTGTTTTGGAACTTCCATTCTAATTTCTCTCAGACAGATGGCGTTTTTAACTTATTTTGTTGTTGTGGATTGCTAAAATACTTGCAAGTTGGTACATTTTGCATTTTGAAAGATTTTGCCAAATTACCCTCCATTAGCACTGTAACAATTTGAGTTCTCAGCATTTCTGTGTAAAAAAGGAATTTTCCCCACTGTCTCAAAATACTGCACATTTTGTTTTACATTTGTCAATCTGAGGTAAAAACTGGTTTTAATTTTCATTTTCTTTATATTTACCTTATTGAATGAATCATGTGTGTGTATGTGAGTGTATACCATATGTGTTCACATGGGAATTGGAACAGCTAGAGAAAAAAACATCCCAGGGAGAAGAAACAGCAAATGCAAAAGCCCTGAAGTCGGCTGGGCGTGGTGGCTCACGCCTGTAATCCCAGCACTTTGGGAGGCCGAGGCGGGCAGTTCACGAGGTCAGGAGTTCAAGACCAGCCTGGCCAACATGGTGAAACCCCGTTTCTACTAAAAATACAAAAGTTAGCTGGGCATGGTGGTGGTTGCCTGTAATTCCAGCTACTCAGGAGGCTGAGGCAGGAAAATCACTTGAAACCGGAAGGCTGAGTTTACAGTGAGCCGAGATCACACGCCACTGCACTCTAGCCTGGGCAACAAGAGCGAAACTCCGTCACAACAACAACAACAAAAGCCCTGACGTGAGAACTGAAGACCTTTGTGGCTGGGCAGAGGGAGTGACAGGGTGAATCTGAGGAGACAAGGTCAGAGGGGTGATGGGGGCACGTTATGTGGGGCCTGCTGAGACAGGCTGAGGATGAGGACTTTGGTCCTATCACTAAGTGAGAAAAGAACCATGAGAGGGTTAAAAACCAGAATGACAATCTGAGCACAGTGGCTCAAGCCTGTAATCCCAGCACTCTGGGAACGTTAAGGCAGGAGGATCCCTTGAGGCCAGGAGTTTTAGATCAGCCTGGCTAACATAGTGAGACACCATCTCTACAAAAAAAAGTAAAAGGCCAGGTGCAGTGGCTCATACCTGTAATCCCAGCACTTTGTGAGGCCAAGGCGAGTGGATCGCCTGAGGTCAGGAGTTCAAGACCATCCTGGCCAACATGGTGAAACCCCATCCTACTAAAAATACAAAAATTAGCTGGGCATGGTGGTGGGTGCCTATAATCCCAGCTACTTGGGAGGCTGAGGCAGAAGAATCACTTGAACCTAGGAGGCAGAGGTTGTAGTGAGTCAAGACTATGCCATTGCACTCCAGCCTGGGCAACAAGAGTGAAACTCCATCTCAAAAAAAAAAAAAAGGAAAAAACTTAGCTGAGCATGGTGTAATGCCCCTAGTCCCAGGTCCTCAGGAGAATCAGGCAGGAGGATCACTTGAGCCCAGGAGTTTGAGGCTGCAGTGGGCTGTGATTGCACCACTGCACTTTATCCTGGGCAACAGAGTGATAACTTCTTTCCAAAAAGCTCCACAAAAAACAAAAAACAGGCCGGGCGCGGTGGCTCACGCTTGTAATCCCAGCACTTTGGGAGGCTGAGGCGGGCGAATCACGAGGTCAGGAGATCGAGACCACGGTGAAACTCCGTCTCTACTAAAAAAATACAAAAAATTAGCCGGGCGTGGTGGCGCGCACCTGTAGTCCCAGCTACTCAGAGAGGCTGAGGCAGGAGAATGGCGTGAACCCGGGAGGCGGAGCTTACAGTGAGCGGAGATCGCGCCACTGCACTCCAGCCTGGGCAGCAGAGCGAGACTCTGTCTCAAAAAAAAAAAAAAAAAAAAAAAAAAAAAAAACAAAGGAGTGATAAGATCAGGGTTTTTTTGGATTAAAAAAATAACATCTTTATTAAGCTATATTTCACATACCATAATATTAAGTCTTTATTTATTTATTTATTTATTTGAGACACAGTCTCGCTTTGTTGCCCAGGCTGGAGTGCAGTGACTCAATCTCAGCTCACTGCAACCTCTGCCTCCTGGGTTCAAACTATTCTCCTGCCTCAGCCTCCCAAGTAGCTGGGATTATAGGTACCCGCCACAATGCTCGGCTAATTTTTGTATTTTTAGTAGAGATGGGGTTTCTCCATGTTGGCCAGGCTGACCTCGAACTCCTGACCTCAGGTGATCCGCCCGCCTCAGCCTCCCAAAGTGCTGGGATTACAGGTGTGAGCCATTGCACCCAGTCAAATATTAACTCTTTTAAAGTGTATGATTGGCTGGGCTGGTGGCTCACATCTGTAATCCCAGCTATGTGGGAGGCTGAGGTGGGCAAATCACTTGAGGTCAGGAGTTTGAGACCAGCCTGGTCAACATGGCGAAACCACATCTCTACTAAAAATACAAAAATTAGCCAGGGGCACGCCTGTAGTCCCAGCCACTCTGGAGGCTGAGGCACCAGAGTCACTTGAACCTGGGAGGAGGAGGTTTTTTTTGTGTGTGTGTATGTTTGTGTGTATGTATGATTGAGTGTTGAGTGGTTTTTAGTATGCTCACATAGTCATGCAACCATCATCACTGTCTGATTCTGGAATATTACCCTCAAAAGGAACTCCATACCCTTTTTTTGTTTTTCGAGACAGAGTCTTGCTCTGTCGCCAAGGCTGGAGTGTAATGGCGTGATCTCGCCTCACTGCAACCTCCACCTCCTGGTTCAAGCGATTCTCCTGCCTCAGCCTCTGGAGTAGCTGGGATTACAGACGCCCACCACCACACCCTGCTAATGTTTTGAATTTTTAGTAGAGACGGGGTTTTGCCACGTTGCCCAGGCTGGTCTCGAATTCCTGAGCTAAGGCAATCTGCCCACCTCAGCCTCCAAAAGTGCTAGGATTACAGGCGTGAGCCACCGCGCCCGGCCTCCACACCCTTTAGCAGTCACTCCCCTCAGCCCCTGGCAGCCACCAATTTACTTTCTGTCTCTATGGATTTGTCTAGTCTGGACATTTCATATTGTAGGGTCCAGCCCTACGGGACTTAGCAGTTGTTCATCCCGTGTGCGGAGATGAGAGATTGTAATAAATGAAGACACAAGACAAAGAGATAAAGAGAAAACAGCTGGGCCCAGGGGACCACTACCATCAAGACGTGGAGACCGGTAGTGGCCCCGAATGGCTGGGTGCACTGATATTTATTGCATACAAGACAAAGAGGGCAGGGTAAGGAGGGTGAATCCTCTAAGTGATTGACAAGGTGAAGCAAGTCACGTGATCATAGGACAGGGGGGCCCTTCCATTTTAGGTAGCTGAAGCAGAGAGAGAAGGCAGCATAGGTCAGCGTTTTCTTCCATGCACTTATAAGAAAGATCAAAGACTTTAAGATTTTCACTATTTCTTCTACCGCTATCTACTACGAACTTCAAAGAGGATCCAGGAGTGCCGGAGGAGCATGAAAGTGGACAAGGAGCGTGACCATTGAAGCACAGCACCACAGGGAGGGGTTTAGGCCTCCAGATGACTGCGGGCAGGCCTGGATAATATCCAGCCTCCCACAAGAAGCTGGTGGAGCAGAGTGTTCCCTGACTCCTCCAAGGAAAGGAGACTCCCTCTCGTGGTCTGCTAAGTAATGGGCGTCTTCCCAGACACTGGCATTACCGCTTGACCAAGGAGCCCTCAAATGGCCCTTATGTGGGCGTGACAGAGGGCTCACCTCTTGCCTTCTAGGTCACTTCTCACAATGTCCCTTCAGCACCTGGCCCTATACCCGCCGGTTATTCCTAGGTTATATTAGTAATGCAACAAAGAGTAATATTAAAAGCTAATGATTAATAATGTTTATAATCATGATTGATAATTGTCCGTGATCATCTCTATATCTAATTTGTATCATGACTATTCTTATTCTATTTTCTTTATTATACTGAAACAGTTTGTGCCTTCAGTCTCTTGCCTCGGCACCTAGGTAATCTTTTGCCCACATCATATAAATGGAAAAATATAGTATGTAGCCTTTTGTGTCTGATTCTCTTAGCATGTTTTCAAGGTTCACCCATGTTTTTTAAATTAAATTAAATTTTTATTTTTGGGGGACGGAGTTTAGCTCTTGTCGCCCAGGCTGGAGTGCAATGATACAATCTCGGCTCACCGCAACCTCCTTCCCCCGGGTTCGAGCGATCCTCCTGCTTCAACCTCCCAAGTAGCTGGGATTACAGGCGTCTGCCACCACGCTCAGCTAATTTTTGTATTTTTAGTAGAGATGGGGTTTCACCATGTTGGCCACGCTGGTCTCGAACTCCTGACCTCAAGAGAGCCACCCGCCTCGGCCTCCCAAAGTGCTGGGATTACAGGCGTGAGCCACCACGCCCGGTCTCGCTATTGATTCTTTTTGCTTCCGCGGACAACTTTTCATTTCCTATCTTCCAGCTGTGAGGACATTCAGGGCTTTTGGGCCTTTGTGTGTAAACAGTCAACTCTGTGGAGCTGAGACCCTAGAGAATATGGCCAGAGAGAAATGTGAGCTGTACTCCATTTGCAGTTAGCAGAACTTCCCTGTCTTTGAGCTGTCTTTGGAGTGGTTCTAGATCTTGGGAGGACGGCTGTAGATGCCCTGCATCCTTGGTTAAGTCATAACCTTGGTTAAGGCTTACAGGTTTCACTTGGGAGAGTACCTATGGTGAAGAAGTTCAAAAGCCAGGAATACCAGCTGTTTGTCCCAGCTAAAAGCTGGTAATACGGCTGGGCGCTGTGGCTCATGCCTGTAGTCCCAGCACTTTGGGAGGCCGAGGCGGGTGGATCACCTGAGGTCTGGAGTTCGAGACCAGCCTGACCAATATGGTGAAACTCTGTCTCTACTAAAAATACAAAAATTAGCCGGGCATGGTGGTGTCTGCCTGTAGTCCCAGCTACTTGGGAGGTTGAGACAAAAGAATTGTTTGAACCTAGGAGGCGAAGGTTGCAGTGAACTGAGATTGTACCACTGCACTCCAGCCTGGGCAACAGACTGAGACTCCATCTCAAAAATAAAATAAATACATAAAATCTGGTAATAAGAAATTTAAGAGCCGGGCGCGGTGGCTCACGCCTGTAATCCCAGCACTTTGGGAGGCCGAGGTGGGCGGATCACGAGGTCAGGAGATCGAGACCATCCTGGCTAACAGGTGAAACCCCGTCTCTACTAAAAATACAGAAAAATTAGCCAGACGTAGTGTCAGGCGCCTGTAGTCCCAGCTACTTGGGAGGCTGAGGCAGGAGAATGGCGTGAACCTGGGAGGCGGAGCTTGCAGTGAGCCGAGATTGCGCCACTGCACTCCAGCCTGGGCGACAGAGCGAGACTCTGTCTCAAAAAAAAAAAAAAAAAAAAAAAAGAAATTTAAGAGTATTTTAAAGAGCTTTATAGTTAGAAGTCAGCTTAATCAAAAGCTGATATCCACGTTTTTTTTTGAGACTGAGTCTTGCTTGTCATCCAGGCTGGAGTGCAGTGACACGATATCGGCTCACTGCAACCTCTGCCTCCTGGGTTCAATGAAGCCATTCTCCTGCCTCAGCCTCCCCAGTAGCTGGGATTACAGGTGCGCACCACCACGCCCAGCTAATTTTTGTATTTTTAGTGGAGACGGGGTTTCACCATGTTGGCCAGGCTGGTTTCGAACTCCTGACCTTGTGAGCCACCACGCCCGGCCCCAAGTTATATATATATATATATTTAAAAGGGCTTTATGACTTTTCTCTTTGAATCTTTTTTCGTGGACTAGAACTTTTTTTTCAAAAACAAAAAAACCCTGTGTGCTTTGTATGACCATTTTCTTTGTTCACTTCCTCCCTTTTCCTTTTTTTCTTCTTTCTTGAGGTGGGGTCTTGCTCTGTTGCCCAGGCTAGAGTGCAGTGGTGTGATCACAGCTCTGCAGCTTTGACCTCCTGGGCTCAAGCAATCATTCCACGTTGACCTTCCAAAGTGCTGGGATTACAGACATGAGCTTCTATGCCCGGCCCACTTCCTTTATTAAAAATTATTTTTCCATGATGTGAGTGAGAGCCCAAGGGGAGACTTCTAGCATGAAGCCCAGAGCTCCACAGCAAACAGGAGCTTGAGTTTGACCCTAAGCCCTCAACCAGCGATACCCCAAACAGCTGCCATTTGAGTTTCACGTCCCATTTTTTTTTTTTTTTTTTTTGCCAAACATTCATGCATCACCTGCCCACTTCACTGCTTAAGAATTTTCTTTAAATCAACCCACTCTTTTGTTTTTAATTCAACACATTTATTTAAACAGGAAATGTCATTTCACTCCAGGAAGTGGAAAACCAGTGTCAGTTGGCACACATAGACTCTAATAGTACAAATAAATCCAATGATTCAGCAACAACAGAGAAGTGCTAAAAGCATTGGTTGAAAGGTGTTGGGGAACAGGTTGGTCACCAGGTCTCAAGGTGACACCCACAGATGATGCAAGAATTCAAAGGCTGACGCCTATAATCCCAGCACTTTGGGAGGCCGAGGTGGGTGGATCACTTGAGGTAGGGAGTTCAAAACCAGCCTGGGCAATATGATGAAACCCCATTTCTACAAAACATACAGAAAATTAGCCGGGCATGGTGGTGGTGTGCACCTGTAGTCCTAGTACTACTAAGCTGAGGCGGGAGGATCGTGGGAGGTGGAGATTGCAGTGAGCCTAGATCACACCACTGCACTCCAGCCTAGGCGACAGAGTGAGACCCTGTCTCAAAAACAAACCGACAAACAACAACAAAAAATAAAACAAAAAACAAGAAGAGAAGATGGCCATCTGCAAGTCAAGGAGAGAGGCCTCAGAAGGAAGTCTACTGTGCTGACACCTCCAACCGGAACTATTGTAACTGCCCAAGGAGTTCACGTTTCCTGCTGCCTAGACAGAGCCCATACATCAAAACAGGGGAATTGCAATAGAGAAAGAGTAATTCGCTGGGTGCGGTGGCTGATGCCTGTAATCCCAGCACTTTGGGAGGCCGAGGTGGGCGGATCATGAGGTCAGGAGATCGAGACCATTCTGGCTAACACAGTGAAACCCCATCTCTACTAAAAATACAAAAAATTAGCTGGGCGTGGCGGCAGGCGCCTGTAGTCCCAGCTACTTGGGAGGCTGAGGCAGGAGAATGGCATGAACCCGGGAGGCGGAGCTTGCAGTGATGCAATGAGCCGAGATCACGCCACTACACTCCAGCCTGGGCAACACAGTGAGACTCTGTCTCAAAAAAAGAGTAATTCATGCAGAGAAGCTAGAGCCTGTGTGGGAGACCGGAGTTGTATTATTACTCAAATCAGTCTCCCTGAGCATTCTAGGATCAGAGCTTTTAACAACTCGGTGAGTGGGGGGAAGCTAGTGAGCCAGGAGTGCTGATAGCTCAGGAATGAAATCATAGGGAGTCGAAGCTGTCTTCTTGAGCTGAGTCAGTTCCTGTATAGGGGGCCACAAGATCAGAAGAGCCAGTTTACTGATCTGGTGGTGCCCACTGATCCATCAAGTGCAGGGTCTGCAAAATATTCCAAGCAGATCTTAGGAGCAGTTTAGGGAGGGTCAGAATCTTGTAGCCTCCAGCTGCATGACTCCTAAACCATAATTTTCTTACGACTAATGTTAGTCCTACAAAGGCAATCTAGTTCCCAGACGAGAAGGAGGTCTGCTGTTGGGCGCAGTGGCTCACGCCTGTAATCCCAGCACTTTGGGAGGCCGAGGCGGGCTGATCACAAGGTCAAGAGATCAAGACCATCCTGGCCAACATGGTGAAACCTTGTCTCTACTAAAAATACAAAAATTAGCCAGGCGTGGTCGCACATACCTGTAGTCCCAGATACTCAGGAGGCTGAGGCAGGAGAATTGCTTGAACCCAGGAGGCGGAGGTTGCAGTGAGCCGAGATTGCGCCACTGTACTCCAGCTTGGGCGACACAGCCAGACTCTGTCTCACAAAAAAAAAAAAAAAAAAAAGAGAGGGAGATCTGCTTTGGGAAAGGGCTGTTTTAAACTTTGTTTAAACTATAAACTGTTTCTCTCAAAGTTAGTTCAGCCTATATCTAGGAATGAACAAGGACAGCTTGGAGATTAGAAGCAAGATGGAGTCAATTATGTTAGATCTCTTTCACTGTCTCAGTCATAATTTTGCAAATGCAGTTTCACTGTGAGGAAATAAATTTCTGTTGTTTAAGCCACGCAGTCTGTGAGCTTTCTTTTTTTTTTCTTTTTTGAGACAGAGTCTCGCTCTGTCACCCAGACTGGAGTGCAGTGGCATAATCTCAGCTTACTGCAACCTCCACCTCCCAGGTTCAAGCGATTCTCCTGCCCCAGCCTCCTGAGTAGCTGGGATTATGGGCGCGCGTCACCATGCCTCAGCCTCCCAAGTAGCTGGGATTACAGGCGCGTCACCATGCCCGGCTAATTTTTTTTTTTTTTTTTTTGTATTTTTAGTAGAGACGGGGTTTCACCATGTTGGCCAGGCTGGTCTCGAACTCCTGACCTCGTGACCCGCCCACCTCGGCCTCCCAAAGTGTTGGGATTACAAACGTGAGCCACCACACCCGGCCGTCGGTGGTCTTTTTGATGGCAGCCCCAGCCAACTAGCCTATCTCCTTAGCTCAATGGTCAAAGTTAGCATTACCAATCACGGCCCCTGATGGGATTCAGGTACCGAGAAGGACACAGCGTCCCTGCGCAGTATTCTTCCCCACAGCTGCAAGAACAGATTTTAATCATGAGGAAGCAGCAGACAAGGCCAGAAACTGGGACTGTCCACAGGACAACTGGCCAGGGCTCTTCAAACAGCCAGGGTCAATCCAGCTGCTACACATGCGAGGTAAGAAAAAAAAAAGCCAAGGCCGGGCGCGGTGGCTCGCGCTTGTAATCCCAGCACTTTGGGAGGCCGAGGCGGGTGGATCACGAGGTCAGGAGATCGAGACCACAGTGAAACCCCGTCTCTACTAAAAATACAAAAAATTAGCCGGGCGTGGTGGCGGGCGCCTGTAGTCCCAGCTACTCGGAGAGGCTGAGGCAGGAGAATGGCGTGAACCCGGGAGGCGGAGTTTGCAGTGAGCCGAGACTGCGCCACTGCACTCCAGCCTGGGAGACAGAGCAAGACTCCGACTCAAAAAAAAAAAAGAAAAAAAAAAGCCAATGTCAGGAGCCTCTCTGAACCTATTGTGGTTTGGAGGCTGTCCAGTTTATTTACAAATCGAAAAAAGTTACATACATATAAATTATTGTGTGATATTGTTTTATAATATTTATATTATTATTTTAGAAATATAATTATGATTATAAATTAAATATTTTAATTTATATATAAATTATTTATTTTTGTAAATGATATATAAATCTATCTACATATAGATATATCTATATGTATACAGATACGTATACAGATATAGATATCTAGATATATCTATACGTATAGATATAGATATCTCAAACGTCAGGCCAGGCATGTGCCACTGTGCTCAGCTTGAATTTTGTATCATTTTATTGTATTTTATTCTATTTTTTTGAGACAGGGTCTTGCTCTGTCACCCAGTCTGGAGTGTAGTGGCATGAACACAGCTCATTGCAGCCTCAACCTCCACCTCTTAGGCCCAAGAGATCCTTCTGTCTCCACCCCTTGAGTAGTTGGGACCACAGGTGCTCACCACCATGCCCGGCTAATTTTTTTTATTTTTGTAGAAACAAGGTCTTGCCATTTTACCCAGGCTGGTCTTGAACTCCTGGGTTCAAGAGATGCTCCCGCTATAGCCTCTCAAAGTGCTGAGATGATAGGCGAGAGCCACCACACACAGGCAGACAGCCTGGATTAGACTGGATTTTATTTTTTACTTATTTATTTTTTTGGATTAGATTTTAGATTGGGAAAAAACACAACAGCTATTTTGGGGAAACAATTGGAGATACTAGACTTTGGAGCATATATCAGATGACTGAAACAATGTTAAAAAGACATACATACATATAACCTAAGCCTATAAAATTCATTGACAAGGCCAGGCACGGCAGCTCACACCTGCAATCCTTGCACTATGGGAGGCCGAGGCGGGTGGATCACCTGAGGTCAGGAGTTCGAAATTAGCCTGGCCACCGCGATGAAACTCCGTCTCTACTAAAAATACAAAAAATTAGCCGAGCGAGGTGGCTCAAGCCTGTAATCCCAGCACTTTGGGAGGCTGAGGCGGGCGGATCACGAGGTCAGGAGATCGAGACCATCCTGGCTAACACGGTGAAACCCCGTCTCTACTAAAAACACAAAAAATTAGCCAGGCGTGTTGGCGGGCGCCTGTATTCCCAGCTACTCGGGAGGCTGAGGCAGGAGAATGGCGTGAACCCAGGAGGTGGAGGTTGCAGTGAGCCGAGATCGCGCCACTGCACTCCAGCCTGGGGGACAGAGAAAGACTCCGTCTCAAAAAAAAAAAAAAAAAATACAAAAAATTAGCTGGGCATGGTGGTGGGCGACAGAGCAAGACTCGGTCTCTAAAACAAAAACAAAAACCAAAAACCAAAAAGCAGGTATCAACAGGTATCTTTTGGGGATCTGTTTTCCAGCCTACTATAGAAACCTTGTTCATTGATTCATCCAGCAAGTTTGTTGTTGTTTTGTTGTTGTTGTTGTTGTTTTTGAGATGGAGTCTCACTCTGTGGCCCAGTGCAATCTCTGCTCACTGCAAGCTCCACCTCCTAGGTTCATGCCATTCTCCTGCCTCAGCCTCCCGAGTAGCTAGGACTACAGGCGCCCACCACCACACCCGGCTAATTTTTTTGTATTTTTAGTAGAGACGGGGTTTCACTATGTTAGCCAGGATGGTCTCCATCTCCTGACCTTGTGATCCGCCTGCCTTGGTCTCCCAAAGTGCAGGGATTATAGGCGTGAGCCACCACCCCTGGCCCATCCAGCAAATATTTATTGAACTGTGTACCAGGCACTGGTCTAGGCACTCAGGAAGATGCAGCTATAAACAAAAGAGATCCCCAACCTCCTCAAGCTGACATTCTAAGGCTGTGCTGTCCAAAATGGTAGCTAGAAACCTCATGTAGCTAGTGCATACTTGAAATGTGACTAGTCCGAACTGTGATGTGATTAAGTGTAAAATGCAGAGTAAATTTCAAAGCTTTAGCATGCGCACACACAAACATACAAAATTTTAAATATCTCAGTAACTTTTTAATATGGATACATGTTGAAGTGATAATATTTGGGATACATTGTGTTAAATCAAATATATTATTATTAACGTTAACTTCACTTGTTTCTTTTTACTTTTTCTTATTTTTTTTTTTTGAGATGGTGTTTCACTCTTGTTGCCCAGGCTGGAGTGCAATGGCGGGATCTCGGCTCACCACAATCTCCACCTCCCAGGTTCAAGCGATTCTCCTGCCTTAGCCTCCGGAGTAGCTGGGATTATAGGCATGCGCCACCACGCCCGGCTAAGTTTGTATTTTTAGTAGAGACGGGTTTCTCCGTGTTTGTCAGGCTGGTCTTGAACTCCCGACCTCAGGTGATCTGCCCACCTCGGCCTCCCAAAGTGCTGGGATTACAGGCGTGAGTGACCGCACCCGGCCTCGCTTGTTTCTTTTTAGTTTTTTAAATTGTAGTTACTATGAACAATGAAATAAATAAATATATGGTTTGTTAGCAAGTGATAACATTCTTTGGGAAAAATGATCACAACTGGGCACGGTGGCTCACGCCTATAATCTCAGCACTTTGGGAGGCCGAGGTGGGAGGATTGCTTGAGGTTAGGAGTTTCAGACCAGCCTGGGCAACGAAGAGAGACCTCATCTTTATAAAAAATTTTAAAAATTAGACAGGCATGGTGGTAGGTGCCTGTAGTCTCAGCTACCTGGTAGGCAGAGGCAGGGAGATTGCTTGAGCCAGGAGGTTAAGGCTGCAGTGAGCTGAGATCATGCCACTACACTCCAGCCTGGGCAACAGACAGAGACCTTCTTTCAAAACAAAACAAAACCCCCTTTTCCTCAAGCAAGATGCCAGACGTACCTGGGTCAGTCCAGACTCCTGACCCATGTGGTTTAGGAGCAGCAAGGAGGAGGGAGGGGTCCCAGGAAAAGGGAACAGCCTACCTCTGGGCCTTTGCACTGGCTCATCCTGCTTCCCGGAATGCTCTTCCTAATATCCACTCTGCTCCTCCCCTCCCCTCCCCTCCTTCAGGCCTCTCTGCAGATGTCACCTCAGTGAGGCTTTCTCTGATACCCCTGTCTAAAACTGCAAAGCCTCCTGAGTAGCTGGTACCACAGGAGTATGCCACCACGCCCGGCTAATTTTTGTTTATTATTTTTGGTAGAGTTGGGGGTCCCACTGTTTTGCCCAGGCTGGTCTCAAACTCCTGGGCTCAAGCAATCCTCCCACCTTGGCCTCCCAAAATGTTGGGATTACAGGCATGAACGGAGGGGTGTGCGGAGGGGTGTGAAACCCCTAGCTGTCACTGGTCCCTGGCACAGTCTCTTCTGCCCATGGCTCCTTAAAGGGCAGGTTGGCCTGTGGGGAGAGGTGGGAGCTGGGTCAGAAGGGCACCAGGTCTCACCCTCCCTTCTACCTGCAGCAAGATGGGCAGTCACCTGGGCTCGGGGATGATCCTTTCTGTGCAGCGTCCGCCTGCGGTGCCACTGGTGCAGGGAGGCGCGGGCCTCGGAGCTGAGCCCCCGGGGAGCGCGGTCAGTTTCGGGCTGGTAGTGGGCAATGTGGTGCAGCGCCCCAAACCACGTGGTCAGGTAGTATCCAGCTGGGGACAGAAAGGGAGGTCAGCTCCGCCCTCTCGGCTTCCCTGGTCGCCCCAAATCCCCCTGCAGTTTGCCCGCCGTCCCTCCTGCTGCAGGGCGAGGCTGTTTGGGATCCCGGAGGTACTGGATCGCTGGGTTCCAGCATTCTGGAGTTGGGGGCTCACCCTCTCCCCGCAGCTCATCTGGATCTAAGAGCTCCATAAGAAACTCCACGTCCAGCTGCGTCTCCCCAATGTCCGGGCTCCAGATGAGTTCCTCGGTCAGCGCAGGCAGGAAGGCGTCGGCCCCCAGGGGTTCTGGGAAAACCCGAGGAAAGGTCCTCAGATGGATGGGGGCGCGTAGACACCTTCCATCCGATCCCCAGGACCGCGAGGGCTGGCTGCCCCTCCGCCTTGTCGGGCATGACAGCGCCTCCTACCAGAATCCCCAGGACCGCATAGACTCCTCCCACCAGTGCTACCCTCTCCCTCGACGTGCACCTGCATACTCGCCTCCCGCCTCCTGCCTGGCTCCCCCAACCCTCAAGGCTCTCCCCACCACGCTAGACGTTGACCCCTCCCTTACCTTGGTTCTCGCCCTGAGCCAGGCCCGCATAGACATCTCTGCACACCTCCAAGAGGAGCGCCACCTTGCGGCGCGGGGCGCAGGCAGCGTGGAGGTGCGTAAGGCGCTCGTGGATGCGGCTCCGCAAGGCGGGGGCGGGGCTCTGCCCCTCCGGTACCGGCCCCTGTGCCCCCGGAGGCCCCGCCCCCGCCCGCAGGGCTGTTTGTCGCCGCCGCAGCCGCCGCAGCTCAGGTGCTCGGAGTGTGCGGAGTCGTGTCCATAGGGCCGGCTTCAGGGGCGCCAGCACCGCCTGGCACACCGCCGTCTCCAGCGCGGGGCCTGCGGGGGGTGGGGGACGGGTGAGCACAGGACCGCCAAGTTGTCCCACGCCTACCCACGCGCTCCAACAACCCACCCTGGCCCACAGCCACTCCTGCCTAGCTCTGGTCCCCCGTGAGTGTAGACATGGGTGTGAACATGTGTGGAAGAGTGAGCCTGGGTGTGAACTTGCACGCACACGTGGGCGATAGAACGCGTGGGATATGTAGGAAGGGCGTGTGGGTGCAGAAGGAAACGTGTGCGCGCCGATGGAGAGGACGAAGTTGCACACTTGAACCCGTGGGGGCTCCCTTCCCGTCCTCCCATTACCTGGATCCTCGCCCTTCTTGGGGACCCCAGGACCCCTGCTTCCAAAGACAGCCCTGATGTAGGAGTCCTTTGCCAGGTGATCCTGGAGGTCAGTAAGGAGGTGCCGCACATCCTGAAGCAGCTCCGTGGCCGGGTCCCCAGACCCGTGGGGACCCCCAGAATCTGAGGCGATGCGCACCCGAAGGCTTCGGTACTGCCTGGCCACGTAGCTGCTCCGGGCCCTGACCAGAGACTGGACGTGAATGGTGAGCACGTCCTCAGGGCCTTCCTCTTCAGGGTCGTCCTCCCTTCCTTCCTCCTTTCCTTCAAGATCTTCCTCCTCCTCTTCCAGGAGGCTGGTGAGAGCCGGCCCAGGATGGGCCACTTCCGGGCTGAGCGGGCCTTTCACCCAGGAGACCCCGTGAGGCGCAGGGTTCCTGGGGGCTGGAAGTGAGGAGGGCGTTCGGTCCCCTAGAACAGGGGCAGCAGCTCCCTCCTCCCTCAGAGGCCCAGGGCCCCTCCCAGCTAACCTGGATCATGTCTCTGCGCAGCCTCTGGCTCTGTTTCTTGAGGGGTCTGCTCCCTCCCCCAGCCTCTGTGGGTCTCCAGGTAGAGCTGGTTCACAATGGAAAGCACCTTCCCTGGGGTGTCCTGTTGGACCCTGCCGATCTGCAGAGGATCTGGGGCCAGCAGAAGTGAGAACGTGTCCTTGGTATCCAAGAGACCAACCCTGGTCCCCTCAAGGCACCAGGAGACTTACTTCCAAGCTTCATTGCTGGAGGTGCTGAGGCTTAGCTCCTGGCCCCTCCTCAGTCAGACCCAGGAGTCCAGGCCCCCAGTCCTCTTCTCACTTAGGCCCAGGAGTCCTCGACTCCCAGTTCCTTTCTCCTCCAATCCCCTCCTCTGTTAGGACCTAGGAATACAGGCCCCCATCCCCTCCTCCCTCTGGGACTACGAAGTCCAGGCCCCCAGCTCTCTCTACTCTCCAGTTCTATATTCCCCTCCAACCCAGTAGTCTGGGCCCCAAAGCCCCATTCATACCCTTGGAGCAAGGAAATTGGCAGGTTGGCTGTGCCCTCTTTAGAGAACCATGCCTCACCTGTGTGTTCATCTCTGGGCCCTAGAGTGGGAGGGGGCAAGAGCAGGGTTCTGGGCAGAACATCCCTGAGAATAAAGAGGTGGGAGCCGCAGTTTCAGTGGGGTGTCTTAGGGAATGGTCCCACTTAGTGCCTCAGATGGGTGACCTGTACCTGCTGGCTGATAGAAAGGCAAGGAGATGGGGCAGGTCTGGCATGCAGAGGTTGGAGGATTCCAGGGACACACCTGTGGTGGGGGGAGGAAGAAGGAGAAAGTAAACTTGAGTGGTGGCAGTCTTCTGTCCCTTGGGATGCTCTTGCTCCCCCATTCCTTCAGAATCCCCCCAGGGACCTTCAGAACAGGGAAGTTCCCACTCCTTGGAGTCTCCATCTTTAGTCTTGTGTACCACTTATGCCACCAACAAGGATTCATTCATTAGACAAACATTTACTGAGCCCTTAGTCATTTCTAGGCACTGGAGATACAGTTATCAAAAGGCAGACAAGTTCACTGCCTTCCGGTAGCTTACCTTTTAGTGGGGGGTGGAGGGGGAAAAGGCAGAATATAAATGAGTAAACAGTCAGGGTACCGTGGCTTACGCCTGTAATTCCAGCACTTTGGGAAGCCGAGGTGGGCGGATCACCTGAGGTCAGGAGTTCGAGACCAGCCTGGCCAACATGGCGAAACCCCATCTCTACTAAAAATACAAAAATTAGCTAGGCATGATGGTGGGCACCTGTAATCCCAGATACTTGGGAGCCTGAGGCAGGAGAATCACTTGAACTCGGGAAATGGAGGTTGAAGTGAGCTGAGATTGAGCCATTGCACTCCAGCCTGGGCAACAAAAGTGAGACTATCTCAATAAATAAATAAATAAATAAATAAATAAATAAATAAAAATTTTAAAAATGAGTGAACAAAGTGGATATCTTATTGAGTGCTACGAAGGAAATAGAGTGATTGAAAGTGACCAAGAGGCCAGGCATGGTGACTTAACGCCTGTAATCCCATCACTTTGGGAGGCTGAGGTGGGTGGATCACTTGAGGTCAGGAGTTCAAGCCAGCCTGGCCAACATGGCAAAACCCATCTCTACTAAAAATACAAAAAATTGGGAGGTGGGGGCCTAGGGGAGGGATAGCATTAGAAGAAATACCTAATGTAGATGATGGGTTGATGGGTGCAGCAAACCACCATGGCACCTGTATACCTATGTAACAAACCTGCACATCCTGGACATGTATCCCAGAACTTAAATTATGATAAAAAAATAAATAAATAAAAATAAAAATAAACCAAAAAGTTAGTCGTGTGTGGTGGTGTGCACCTGTAATCCCAGCTACTTGGGAGGCTGAGGCATGAGAATTGCTTGAACCTGGGAGGTAGAGGTGGCAGAGTCGAGATTGGGCCACTGCACTCCAGCCTGAGCGACAGAGTGAGACTCTGTCTAAAAAAAAAGAAAAAAGAAAAAGAAAGTGGCCAAGGTGCCATCTTTTAACTATGATGGTCAAGAAAGGTTATATTTCTGCAGAGGCCTGGAGGATGGAGACTAAACCAGCCCCTCCAGGAAAAGCATTCATACAGGACGAACCCAAGCAGAGGTCCTGAAGCTGGAACACACTTAGCATGCTAAAGACACACAGAGGGAAACAGTGTGTCTGGGGCAGAGTGAATGAGGGGCAACAGATAGAGAGAAAGGCAGGAACTACATCACACAGCACCTTATAGATCATGACAAGGAGTTTGCATTTTGCATCTAAGGATGTTGCATGTTCTTTCCAGGATTTGGGGCAGGGGCGTATAACATCTGATTGATATTGAAAAATATCTTGGGCTCAGAATGATTGCGGGAAGGAAAGGGAAACAGGATTGGAAATATTCATCAGATATTTTGGAAGCAAAGCTGACAGGTGTTTTTGTTTTGTTTTGTTTTGTTTTGTTTTGTTTTGGCAGGGTTTCCCTCTGTTGCCAAGGCTGGAGGGCAGTGGTGTGATCTTGGCTCACTGCAACCTCCGCCTCCTGGGTTCAAGCTATTCTCGTGCCTCGGCCTGCCAAGTAGCTGGGATTACAGTCGCGCGTCACCAAGCCCGGCTAATTTTTGTGTTTTTTGTAGAGACGGGGTTTTGCCATGTTGGCCAGGCTGGTCTCGAAATCCTGGCCTCAAGCGATCTACCCGCTTCGACCTACCAAAGTGCTAGGATTACAGGCGTGAGCCACCGCGCCGGTCCAGCTGACAGTTCTTAGTGATCAATTGACTGTGGGCTGGAAACTCAGGGGAGGTGCCTTACCTCTGGGAATCTTCTGGATCTGGTATGTGTTGACTTCTCCTGGTAAAGGTCCTGTCCTCAACACCAGTACCTGGCTGGGGTCACGTCCTGTGACCAAGAAACTCTGGGGGATAGAGACAAAGGCCAGCGTGACACAGGTGTGCGCAGATGTCTGTTACTTTTGCCTGACGAGCATCCATTTCCCTTATTTTGGGATCCACATCCCAAATTTCCTTTAGGGAAACCCTCTCCCTACTGGCAGTCCATGTGTGTTGGGCTGACTTCCCCCAAGCCCTGGGGGTGGGCCCAGGACCTGATCTAGCCAATAGGATGAGGGTGTTCTCGGCCCACTGTTTGGTTCAGGGAACGGACATGTGACTCAAGCTCAGCCAATGGACATCTTCCACAGGATTTTTTTTTTTCTTTTTTTTTTTGAGACGGAGTTTCCCCCTGTCGCCCAGGCTGGAGTGCAGTGGCACAATCTCTGCCCACTGCAACCTCCGCCTCCCGGGTTCAAGCGATTCTCCTGCCTCAGGCTCCCAAGTAGCTGGGATTACGGGCGACTGCCACCACGCCCGGCTAAGTTTTTGTATTTTTAGCAGGGGCAGAGTTTCACCACGTTGGCCAGGCTAGTCTTGAACTCCTGACCTCAAGTGATCCGCTCTTCTCGGCCTCTCATAGTGCTGGGATAATAGGCGTGAGCCACTGCGTGCTGGAGCTCTTTTGGAAAGACTTCATTTGTTACACTGGTGTTGCTGAACTGGTGGCATACAGCTCTGAGCTGGGAAGGACGATACCCTCCTGAGGAGGAAACTGTGGTAGCCCCCGTTTGCTGTCCTCTCCAGATCTATTCCACATTCTTTGCAGAATTCCTTGTTCACGGCATTAATATACTCAGCCATGAGTGTGATTGATACATGGATCATGATTGATATAGGTGGTGGTTCTTAGCTCTGGCTGTATACGTCCCAAGAGAGCTGTTAAAAATACTGCTACGGCCAGGCACGGTGGCTCACGCCTGTAATCCCAGCACTTTTTTTTTTTTTTTTTTTTTTTTTTTTTTTTTTTTTTTTGAGACGGAGTCTCGCTCTGTCACCCAGGCTGGAGTGCAGTGGCACAATCTCGGCTCACTGCAAGCTCCGCCTCCCGGGTTCACGCCATTCTCCTTCCTCAGCCTCTCCGAGTAGCTGGGACTACAGGCGCCCGCCACCACGCCCGGCTAATTTTTTTGTATTTTTAGTAGAGACGGGGTTTCACTGTGGTCTCGATCTCCTGACCTCGTGATCCGCCTGCCTCGGCCTCCCAAAGTGCTGGGACTACAAGCGTGAGCCACCGCGCCCGGCCAATCCCAGCACTTTGGGAGGCCGAGGCGGGTGGATCACCTGAGGTCAGGAGTTCGAGACCACCCTGGCCAACGTGGTAAATCCCAGTCTTTACTAAAAATACAAAAATTAGCCGGGTGTAATGGCGGGCCCCTATAATCCCAACTACTCGGGAGGCTGAGGCAGGAGAATCGCTTGAACCCGGGAGGCAGAGGTTGCAGTGAGCCAATATCGTGCCACTGCACTCCAGCCTGGGTGACAGAGGGAGACTCCATCTCAAAAAATAATAATAAAAATAAAAAATTAAAAAATTAAAAATATTGCTACCTGGGCCCCATCTTTTTTTTCTTTCTTTCTTTCTTTTCTTTTCTTTTTTTTTTTTTTAAAGAAACAGGGCCTTGCTCTGTTGCCCAGGCTGGTCTTGAACTCCTAGGCTTAAGCGATTGATCTTCCTACCTCAGCCTCCCAAAGTGCTGGGATTACAGGCGTGAGTCACCACACCCGGCCAGCCATCTATATTTTCTGAATCAGTTGTGAAAACCTTTATTTTGGCCGGGGACGGTGGCTCACACCTGTAATCCCAGCACTTTGGGAGGCCGAGGTGGGTGGATCACCTGACATCAGGAGTTCGAGACCAGCCTAGTCAACATGGTGAAACCCTATCACTACTAAAAATACAAAAAATTATGCCGGGTGCGGTGGCTCACGCCTGTAATCCCAGCACTTTGGGAGGCTGAGGCGGGCGGATCACAAGGTCAGGAGATTGAGACCATCCTGGCTAACATGCTGAAACCCTGTCTCTACTAAAAACACAAAAAATTAGCCAGGCGTGGTGGCGGGCACCTGTAGTCCCAGCTACTCGGGAGGCTGCGGCAAGAGAATGGCGTGAACCCGGGTGGTGGAGCTTGCAGTGAGCCAAGAGCGTGCCACTGCACTCCAGCCTGGCCAACTGAGCAAGACTCCATCTCAAAAAAAAACATTAGCCGGGCGTTGTGGCAGATACCTGTAATCCCAGCTACTCAGGAGGCTGAGGCAGGAGAATCGCCTGAACCTGGGAGGCGGAAGTTGCAGTGTGCCGAGATCATGCCATTGCACTCTGGCCTGGGCAACAAGAGTGAAACTCTCAAAATTAAAAGAAAAGAAAAGAAAACCTTTATTTTTCCTGTAAAATAAACAGATGCAAGTGGTGCCTCCGTTCTTCCTGCCTGGAATGCATACAGGTGCTTGGGCCTGGGGCAGCCCCCGGGCAGCTGTGAAGGAAGTCCAAGAGAATTATAGCTATGCTGGCCTTGATGTCACTGTGCTGCTGATCTAAAGCCAGCAGCCGCCTTTTTGGTTATGTTAGGAAGATAAATGCCTATTTGTTTAAGCCGCTGTAGGACAGGTGTTTGTTATATTCAGTCCCAAATATCCAAAATTCCCCACGGTTGAAAGCAAAGCCTCTTGGGATGAAGAGGAATTTATAAGTGTTCTGAAGTTCAGGATCCAGACCTTCTTGAAATTACATTTTTTTTTTTTTTTTTTTAGACAGGGTCTTGCTCCATCACCCAGGCTTGAGTGCAGTGGCGTGATCTCAGCTCACTGCAGCCTTGACCTCCTGAGCTCAAATGATCCTCCCACCTCAGCCTCCTGAGTAGATAGGACTGCAGGCATGAGCCATTGCACCCAGCAACAAATAGCCTTTTTGGTTTGCCCAATTTGTGTCGTGTTTGTCGCTAGTAACCAGCAGAGTCCTAATCTAGGGTGTCATGGGGGTCAGGATGGGCCCCCAGCTGTGAGTACTCACCCCTAGTGGCCACAGCCCCACAAGGGCCTCCGCATCCTGGGTATCCAGCTCTGGCACATGCCACACCCCCCATGTCCTCTGCAGGCGAATAAGTGGCTCTAGGGTGCTGAGGACCCCTAGAGGGGTCCTGTCTGCTTTGTTCACCTGTGGTGGGACCAGCCTGGGATGGACAGTGTCCAGGGAGTCAGGGGTCAGAGGTGGGCAGTGGGACATTGAGGTGAGGTCAAAGGTACAGCATGGGGCAGGCCCAGGGCAGAGGCTCAGAGATGTGATTCAGGATTCTGTAGTGAGGGAGGTATTGGATGGAAAGGGTTTCTGGATGTAGGGGAAGGAGGGCATAGCCTCAGCCCTAGTAGCCTCACCTCACCCCCTCTGTGGGGACTTCAGGTGCCTTGTCCTCTGTCTGGGCCATCCTCATGTTGCAGGAAGCCAGTGAGTCATGAGCTGGCCTCTGGCAGGGAGAAAGGTAAGACTCAAGGCTGCTCCAGCCCTCGGGTCATGTTCAAGATATTTACAGTCAATATGGCAGAGACCCTGACCAATCAGAATGGACCCCAGAGGTCGCTTGCCGTGGCAGGGGTTAATTCTTTATTTTATTTTTGAGACAGAGTCTCACTGTATTGCCCAGAGTGGAGTGCAGTGGCACGATCTCAGCTCACTGCAACCTCCGCCTCCTGGGTTCAAGCGATTCTTGTGCGTCAGCCTCCCGAGTAGTTGGGATTACAGGCATGCACCACCACGCCTAGGTAATTTTTGTATTTTTTAGTAGAGACAAGGTTTTGCCATGTTACCCAGGCTGGTCTCAAACTCCCGACCTCAAGTGATCCCCCTGCCTCAGCCTCCCAAAGTGCTGAGATTACAGGCATGAGCCACCACACCCGGCCAACCCGGCCGGCAGGGGTTAAATCTTTAGTACGGCAGGGGTTAAATCTTTAGTACCGGATGGTGGGGAATCTGGGGATCCCAGGAGAGAGGCCAGTGTGTCTTGCGGTGTGGGGAGAGGACTCAAAACAATAGCTCTTTACTAAGTGGTAGGAAACATTTTAAGATTTTTAACAGCCATGGCAGCTGTGTCAATGTGGGCCAGCCCTTGGCAAAACCCAGTCAGTGCCTGGAGAAGTTCTTGGCCCACAGTAGGCAGCCCATATATCATCCCCTCTTCCTCCCTTCCCACACCATGGAGGGGCCACTGAATCTCTTCCCCCAGCATTTTATTATGAAAAATTTCAGACATAGAGAAAAGCTGAAAGAATTGTACAGGAAACATCCATATGCCCACTACCGAGATTCTACCGTGAACGTTTTACTCATCTTGCGTTATCACACATCTGTTCCTCTCTCTCTCCATCCACCCATCAGGCCCCAGCTCCTAACCAGGTACAGAGTCCTATGTAGGTTATCACTTAGGGTGGCACTTCTCCCAGCAGCAGTCCCAGGAGCAGGAGACCTGGTCTGGGGAGGATCCATCCTCCCTCCCTTCCTTCCCTTTCCTTCCTTCCCTTTCCTTCCTTCCTTCCTTCCTTCCTTCCTTCCTTCCTTCCTTCCTCCTCCCTCCCTCCCTTCCTTCCATCCATCCATCCAGTATTTACTGAATACAGGCTGGAATTAGGTGCCTCTGTCCTGGAGAGAGGGTGATGAACAGGACAGGCTCCTCCCCTCAGGGCCTTCCATTCTTGTTTGGGGCAGGTGTAGCATATGGATAATAGGCAGCTAAACAAATACATTAGGCCATTGACCAGAAGCCCAGGGTGTTATTAGGAAGGAGGGAGGTGGGGAGGGAGGCGCAGGTGCCCTGCCCAGGCAAGAGCAGAAAGGAAGGGAGGGGAGGGTAGGGGAGAGGGAAGCAGATGCCTGCTTGGGTACCGTGGCAGAGGAGGAGGCTGTGGGCAGTGCATGGCAGGGGTGGGTCAGGGCAGCTGCCTCATACCAAAGGGAGGCAGCAGGGGCTGAAGATGCCAGATGCTCGGTCCCCGGGGGCCCTACCTGTTCTCGGAGGAGAGGCCTGCAGTAGCAGGAAGTAGAGAGAGGAAGCTGAGCAGGCAGGGGGAAGAGGCGGGGCTGGGGTATCTGAAGTCAACTTTCCTCCCTCTTTCTGGGGCCTCAGGCCTTCAATGACAGGGCTTAGAGGAAGGGACACTGGCAGGCTGGAAGTCCAGGGGTCAGAGCCACGAGGGGCCCCCATGAGGACCCTCTTGTTACCCCTCACTCTAGATCCCGGAGACTTTCTGGTCCCTTAGTGGCCCAAGATCTAACCCCCTCCCTTCAGAGATTTCCCTGGGTGCCCACAGAAAGAAAACAGGAGGCCAGACCAGATTGTTAGTTGTTTTTGTTTTTAATTTGTCTCCAGTAAGCAATGTCTTCTGCCCATCCAGCATGGGAAGTGGGTCCCACGTGAAGGGGGCCACCACCCACTTTGGGAGCTGAAGGCAGAGACTCGGGAGCCCTCCCGGCTCGACTCCCCCTCTGCTGGGTGTGGGTTATATTCAGAGGCCCACACCCACACCGGGGTAGGTTAGGTGTGGTTTACTTAGCCACAGGCCCCTGGGGGCAGGAGACAGAGTGGGGGCCCGAAGCTCCCTGTCCTGGAAGAGTTAAAAGTTCTGGGGTAGCCCTGGCCCCGTGGGGGCAGTTAGAGATGAGGGAGGTTACTCCTTAGCCCAGGAGTGGTTAGAGATAGCGGGGCTGGTAGAGATGCCTGTTCAAGCCTTGGCCTCTAGGAGGTGTTAGAGATTTGCTGGGGTTGGCGGGGGCAGGGTTGCTGGGACCCCAGTTTTGGGGAGGCAGTGGTAAGAGATTGGGGGATGTTCTGAGCTCCCCAGACAAGAACTGCTGGTTAAGAGGGGGCCAGGCCTGGTTGGGGCTCAGCTGTCCCTGAGGAGCTCGGCATCCCGCCTGGGAGATGCAGCTGTCACTGGGGTTTCTCCCTCTCTGTTGTCCTGGCCTCGTCCTTGGCAGGTGGCGGGGACTTCTTGGGGGAAGCTGAAGTGCTGGGGTTGGGGGCCCCCGCCCCCGACTGGGCATCTATGCTGGCGTGCTCCCTCCGGACAAGGTCCTCCAGCTCCTTCTGCAGGAGCAAAGGTCACAGAAATCAAAGGTCACTGTGCATCATGAGGTCAGAGGACCCATGGGGCAGGGAGAGGGTCCAGGGATGGGGCTCAGGACAGGCTAGGGTTGCCTGGCTCCTCACCTTCCATCCAAGGAGCTCAGCAAGGGCCAGGCAGCCCTGGTCGCAGTCACCCAGCCAGGCCACGTCCCTGCGGTGCAGCAGGAGATCAGAGTTCCCAGGCGGGCTCGCCCCTGCCTGCTCCTCTCATCTGCCTTCGTGCCCTCCCTCCCACCTCACCCTGTCCCTTCCAGGCTGCCCCCAACCCCAGGCGGGGCCTCACCTGTAGGCCTTCTTGGAGTCAAAGTCCATGCCTCCTCCAAGGCCCATAATCATCCCCAGGAAAGGGTCCGACTGTCAGGGAGGGGGTGGGGCAGGGGCAGGGGGCAGGGAAGGGAGAGCTAAGAGCACAGACCCTGGAGCCAGGTGGCCTGGGTTTGTATCCTAGCTCTGTGACTTTGTTTTTTTTTTTGTTGCTTGGTTTTTTTTTGAGACAAAGTTTCACTCTTGTTGCCCAGGCTGGAGTGCAATGATGCGATCTCAGCTCACTGCAACCTCCACCTCCCAGGTTCAAGCGATTCTCCTGCCTCAGCCTCCCGAGTAGCTTGGATTACCAGTGCCCGCCACCATGCCTGGCTAATTTTGTATTATTAGTAGAGATGGGGTTTCACCATGTTGGCCAGGCTGGTCTCGAACTCCTGACCTCAGGTGATCCACCCGCCTTGGCCCTCCAAATTGCTGGGATTACAGGCGTGAGCTGTTGGGCCCAGCCAGCTCTGTGACTTTGGTCAAGTGACTTGTCCTCTCTGTGTCTTAGTTTCCTTATCTGTAGAATAGGGGTGATCACGAAACCGCGATGGGGTTGTGGCGTCAGTGAGTTCACGCAGGCTAAGGCTTGGGACAGTGTCTGCCCACAGTGTGCGCTGCTTGCCCGGTGACCCTGCCTACTTCCCCTGAGGGGAACACCCAGGAGGGAGCAGCTGCCCTAGAGTGAGGCTGCCCGGGGAAAAAGAGACCTGAGAGACCCGGAGCATGGACCCGCCCCCCGCCCCCCGCACTGTCTCTCCTGACCCCCGCACCCCCTCCCACCTCCTCAGTCCCTGGAAGCCCGGCCTTCCTATCTGGCTTCAGCTGGTTTGAGTTGGAATTCCATCACTTGCTCAAAAGGGCAGGGAATGTCCCAGAGGCCTGGAACCCGACCCCTCTGGATTCTAGAGCCCCAGGTTCTGAGCTGAGGAATGCAAAGTGCTGGGGTTCCACCCTCTGAGGAAAAGGGTGAGAAGGAAGGAAGGGGGAGCCTGTAAGGAGGGGGGCATGAAGAAGGGCTCTTACCTGGCCAGCTTTCTCCTTGTTGATGAGCAGGCGAGGAGTGGAGAGGGGTGCCCTGTGGGGAGGGGGAGCCTAAGGGGTCAGGGTCTGTCCTGGCCCTGGGTGCCCAGCCGTCCTCCCAGCCACAGCCCCCAACCTACTTGCTGATGAGGGAGGCAAAGGGCTGCACCTGCAAGGAGGTGCCCATGACCAGGAGGAGGTCCACCTTCAGGAAGTCCTGCGGAGAGGGGCGTGAGCTTGGGAGCCCCTGCCCAGGCTGCGCCACCGCTCCCTCCCCCGCCCCCCAGCAGCAAACCTCCCTGCCGCCCCCCACAGCTGCGGAGGCGACCTTTCCTGAGGCAGGGCCGAGGCTGCCCCCATGGGGCCCAGCACAGGTGGAGGCGGCGGTTGGGGATTCGGGGAGGGCGGGAGGCCACTTACTGACTGCATACAGGAGAAGAAACGCGCTGGGAGGCTCTCACCAAAAAAGACAATATCTGAGGTGGAGACAGATGGACGGATAGAGACAGTGACATGGGGAGGCAGAGAGGACAGGTGGGAGCAATGGCAGACCCGGAGGCTGCGGTGGGAGTTGGGAGCAGCGGGGACCGGCCAGGGGCACACACCCCATTCTCCCCAGGATGGATCTGGGGCACTGTTCAGAGAGACAGAGGTGGCCAGATGTGTGGGGGTGTGGCCTTTGGGAAGGGGTCAGGGGGAGGAGGGGACCCCCACCCAAATCCACCTGGGCAGGTCCCTGACCCGAGGCTCACCAGGCTTCACCAGGCTCTGACAGTCCTCACACTTGGGCGTCACCTCAGAGAAGATCTTCTCTGGGTGTGGGGAAGGGGAAGAAAGAGAAAGCGGTAAGAGGATCTGGGCCCGAGTCTGGAGGTGCAGCACCCCCACCCCTCTTCCACTGTTAACATGAACACACCTCCGTCACTTGGAGTGTAACGGGTGTCTCCTGAGGTGTCCACTCTGCTCAGAAAAGACCTCTCTTCTTGTTGTTGCGTTTTTTTCTTTGTTTTTTTTTTTTTGTTTTGTTTTTTGAGATAAGGTCTCACTCTGTTGCCCAGGCTGGAGTGCAGTGGCACGATCATGGCTTACTGTAGCCTCAACCTCCCAGCTTCAAGTGATCCTCCTGCCTCAGCCTCCTGAGTAGCTGGGATTACAGGTGCATGCCAGCACGCCCGGCTAAATTTTGTATTTTTTGTAGAGACAGGGTTTCACCATGTTACCCAGGCTGGTCTCAAACTCCTGGGCTCAAGCAAATCTGCCCACCTTGGCCTCTCAAAGTGCTGCAATTACAGGTGTGAGCCACTGCGCCCGGCCTTATTGGTTTGTTTGTTTGTTTGAGACAGGGTCTCGCTCTGTTGCCCAGGCTGGAGTGTGGTGGTGCAATCATGGTTGAGTGCAGTGGTGTGATCATGGCTTACTGCACCACCGACCTCCCAGGCTCAAGGGATCCTCCTGCCTTAGCCTCCCGAGTAGCTGGGCTCACAGGCATGCACCATCACACCTGGCTACATTTTATTTTTTGTAGGGATGGGATCTCCCTATGTTGCCCAGGCTGTTCTCAAACTCCTGGGCTCAAGTGATCCACCCACCTCGACCTCCGAAAGTGTTGGGATTACAGGCATGAGCCACTGTGCCTGGCCTTACTGCTTATTGATTTAGGAAGCTTGAAAGCATTTCTGGCCAGGTGTGGTGGCTCACGCCTGTAATCCCAGCACTTTGGGAGGCTGAGGCCGGTGGATCATCTGAGGTCAGGAGTTTGAGACCAGCCTGGCCAACATGGTGAAATCCCGTCTCTACTAAAAATATAAAAATTAGCCAGAGGTTGTAGCACGTGCCTGTAATCCCAGCTACTCGGGAGGCCGAGGCAGGGAGAATTGCTTGAACCCGGGAGGCAGAGGTTGCAGTGAGCTGATATTGCGCCACTGCACTCCAGCCTGGGTGACAGAGCAAGACTCCATCTCAAAAAAAAAAAAACAAAAAAAAAAAAACAGAAAGCATTTCTGTCACTTGCAATCCACCGAATTCTAAGTCATTTGCTCAACTGTCCATTCATTCATTCAGCACACATTTATAGAGCATTGTTTCAATGTCAGTAGTCGGTAATTTTCTTTAAAATATTTCTGCATGGACAGCATGATACCGTGGGTGCTGCCTGTGACGCTGCTGTCAATGACACATAATGGGGGTAATGTGAATTGTACACTACCCCCAGCTGCTTGCAGTTGGGCTATTCAGGAATCCTCAGCCCAGGGGCACTCAGCTGGCATTTTATCAGAACAGCCACACTCCAGAGGCCCTTCTGCAAATGCTGCAGCTGTCCTTATCTCACAGGGACACCAGAGGCTTTGTTAAATCAGCATAAAGAATGTCAGAAATGGCTTTCCATGAGTGGAATAAGTGACTTCTTGTTTCTTTTTTTTTGAGACAGAGTTTTGCTCTTGTTGCCCAAGCTGGAGTGCAATGGTGCAAACTCAGCTCACTGCAACCTCTGCCTCCCAGGTTCAAGCAATTCTCCTGCCTCAGCCTCCCGAGTAGCTGGGATTACAGGCGCATGCCACCACACCAGGCAAATTTTATTTATTTTTTTTATATCTAGTAGAAACGGGGTTTCACCATGTTAGCCAGGCTGGTCTTAAACTCCTGACCACAGGTGATCCGCCTGCCTTGGCCTCCCAAAGTGCTGGGATTACAGGTGTGAGCCACCGCTCCTGGCCTACTATGATCTATTAAAAACAGCCAAAGACAGGAGATCAGTCAGGCAGTTGGGCTGCAGTGAGCCATGATCACCCCACTGAACTCCCTGCATGGGCGACAGAGTGAGACTCTGTCTCAAAAACAAACAAACAAACAAAACAAAACAAAAAACCAAAGACTTGCCAGGACAGAATGGGTGCCCACTGCATGGAGACACTGCTCCTGGTGCTGAGAGGAGGCCTGTCCCCAGGATGCCCTCCAGACTCACCTTTCATCCAGCTTAGCGGGTATTCATGCCGGCAGCTGGCGCTGACGCAGTGTGATGTGTAGAAGGTGCCGTGGGCCTCCACCAAGTCCTCATGTTCCAGCCCCGCTATTCGTTCCAGGGTATCTATGTTCTAGAGGGAGAGATGGAGGGGAGAGGGGTGAGGAGTGAGCCGCCCCTTGTAGGCCAGAAGGCACAGTAGGGAGTTGAGGCCACGAGAAGCAGTGAGGTGGTGGGGACAGGTGAAGGGAGGGAGGAGAAGCAAGTGGCAGGGTTTATCTGAAGACTCTTCTGTTCATCCCAATGGTGCCACTTAAAGGGTGACAGTCAAGGCTGCTTAAAGGCAGGGGCCAGGCTGGGCACGGCGGCTCACGCCTATAAGGCTGAGGTGGGAGGATCACTTGAGGCCAGGAGTTCAAGGCCTGCCTGAGCAACATAGCAAGACCCTGTTTCTACAAAAAATAAAAAAATGCAAAAAAAAAAAAAAAAAAAAGGGCGCAAACCTAAATATCTATGAGGCCAGGCCCACAGCCACTCCACAGCCTGTGTGGCTTTTATTCTGCAAATTCAGGCCATTTGCTTCCATTTTTCAGAAAAAAAAAAAAAAAAAAAAAAAAAAAAAAAAAAAAAAAAAGTTGTTTTATTAGAGCCAGATGCTTTATTGCCACCTGTCATTAATTATTGAAATTAACACACATTTACAATGTCTCTGTTATTAATGGAGCCCCCTCAGATGTGGCATCCTTGTGCAGTGCGCACCCTGCACAGCTGCATGTGGCAGCTCCAGGCAAGCATTAACATAAATGAATCAGGAGGGCTTACTAGGTGTTTTTTTTTTTTTTTTTTTTTTTTGTGAGATGGAGTCTTGCTCTGTCACCCAGGCTGGAGTGCAGTGGCACAGTCTCGGCTCACTGCAAGCTCTGCCTCCCAGGTTCAAGAGATTTTCCTGTCTCAGCCTCCCAAGTAGCTGGGATTACAGGCATGTGCCACCACGACTGGCTAATTTTTGTATTTTTATTTTTATTTTTTTTTTGAGACGGAGTCTAGTTCTGTCGCCCAGGCTGGAGTGAAGTGGCGCAATCTCGGCTCACTGCAAGCACCGTCTCCCGGGTTCATGCCATTCTCCTGCCTCAGCCTTTCCGAGTAGCTGGGACTACAGGTGCCCGCCACCACGCCCGGCTAATTTTTTGTATTTTTAGTAGAGATGGGATTTCATCGTGGTCTCGATCTCCTGACCTCGTGATCCGCCCGCCTCGGCCTTCCAAAGTGCTGGGATTACAAGCGTGAGCCACCGCGCCTGGCCTAATTTTTGTATTTTTAGTAGAGATGGGGTTTCACCATGTTGGCTAGGCTGGTCTCGAACTCCGGACCTCGTGTTTTGCTTGCCTCGGCCTCCCAAAGTGCTGGGATTATAGATATAAGCCACCGTGCCTGGCCATGTTTTTTTATGTATTTGAGACAAGGTCTCACTCTGTCGCCCAGGCTATAGTGCAGTGGTACAATCATAGCTCACTGCAGCCTCCAACTCCTGGGCTCAAGCAATCCTCCCACCTCAGCCTTCACATCTGGCTGATTTTTAAAATTTTCTGTAGAGATGGGGTCTCACTATGTTGCCCAGGCTGGTCTAGAGCTCCTGGGCTCAAGCAAGCCTCCTGCCTCGGCCTCCCAACGTGCTGGGATTACAGTATGAGCCATCATGCCTGGCCCTTCCTTGACTTTAATCACTATCTTCCCCTTTAGTAGCCAGGGTCCTTTCTTACTATGGCCTATTTCATAGATGGCATATTCACCTGTATTCTTTTTGTTTTTTTGGAGGCAGGGTCTTGCTCTGTCACTCAGGCTGGAGTGTAGTGGTCTGATCACGGCTCACTGTAGCCTTCACCTCCTGGGCTCAAGCCATCCTCCCACCTCAGCCCACTGAGTAGCTGGGACTACAAGCAAATGCCACCATGCCCGGCTAATTTTTTATCTTTTAAATTTTTTTTGTAGAGATGGGGGGCGGGGTGGTCTCCCTATGTTGCCCGGGCTGGTCTTGAATTCCTGGGCTCAAGTGATTCCCCCACCTCAGCCTCTCAAAGCGTTGGGATTATAGGTATGAGACACTGTGCCCGGCCACTGTTTTTTTTTTTTTTTTCCAGATGGAGTTTCACTCTTTTTTTTTTTTTTTTTTTGAGTCGGAGTCTCGCTCTGTCACCCAGGCTGGAGTGCAGTGACACGATCTCGGCTCACTGCAAGCTCCGCCTCCCGGGTTCACACCATTCTCCTGCCTCAGCCTCTCCGAGTAGCTGGGACTACAGGCGCCCGCCACCACGCCCGGCTAATTTTTTGTATTTTTAGTAGAGACGGGGTTTCACCGTGGTCTCGATCTCCTGACCTCGTGATCCGCCCACCTCGGCCTCCCAAAGTGCTGGGATTACAAGCGTGAGCCACGGCGCCCGGCCTGATGGAGTTTCACTCTTGTTGCCCAGGCTGGAGTACAATGGTGCGATCTTGGCTCACTGCAACCACTGCCTCCTGGGTTCAAGCAATTCTCCCTGCCTCCGCCTCTCAAGTAGCTGAGATTATAGGCACCCGCCACCATGCCTGGCTTTTTTTTTTTTTTTTCTTTTTTTGAGACGGAGCCTTGCTCTGTTGCCAGGCTGGAGTGCAGTGGCGCGATCTCAGCTCACTGCAAGTCCACCTCCCGGGTTCAAGTGATTCTCCCGCCTCAGCCTGCCAGGTAGCTGGGAACACAGGCGCGCGCCACCATGCCCAGCTAATTTTTGTATTTTCAGTAGAGACGGGTTTTCACCATGTTGGCCAAGATGGTCTGGATCTCCTGACCTCGTGATCCGCCCACCTCAGCCTTCCAAAGTGCTGGGATTATAGGTGTGAGCTACCACACCCGGCCACTGTTTTCTTTTGAGACTGATACTTTCCATATTAAAGAGGTGGGAATGTTCTTTTCTGCGTAGACATTTGTGCGCCCTCATTTTTCTTAAAACACCTAGCCCCTTTGGAGCAGCTGTTGTTTGCCTGTGAGGAATGTTGCTAAAGCAGGTGCCGACAGAGGACACCGGCAGAGGTTACACAGAGATGGCTCGTCACGTGTGGCCCAGGCCCAAACTGACAGCGTTTCCCAGAGACTCCATGAACAACGGGAAGGGTTTGTTTCCCTTCAAGGGCAGAATGAATGCTCTAACTGCCTTCTGGGCTCCCTACCAGCAACCACCTTATCTCCAAAGCCTACAGACAAGAGTCACTGTCACTGTTCCCACATGCCCTGTAACTTTCCTCCCTTGCCCGCTCTTCTAAATCTTGGTTTTGCCTTTGGTACTTGACTCAGTCTACCCACTGACTCCCTTACATGTGAGTGAGCAATTTGCAAATAACTGAACAGCGTGGAAAAGAACCACTGAAATATCTCTGCGTTCTGTGTTATTCTTTGACAACATGTTTTTTTTTTTTTTCCTTTTTTCTTTTGACAGGATTGCTCTACTGGTCCAGGCTGGAGTACAGTAGCTTGATCATAGCTCACTGTAGCCTTGAACTCCTGGGCTCAAGCAATCCTCCTCTCTCAGGCTCCCAAGTAGCTGGGACTACAGGTGTGCACTACCATGCCCGGCTGATTTTTTTTTTTTTTTTTGAGATGGAGTCTCGCTCTGTTGCCCAGGCTAGAGTGCAATGGTGCAATCTCGGCTCACTGCAACCTCTGCCTCCCAGGTTCAAGTGATTCTCCTGCCTCAGCCTCCTGAGTAACTGGGATTACAGGCACGCACCACCACACCCGGCTAATTTTTGTATTTTTAGTAGAGACAGGGTTTCACCATGTTGGCCAGGCTGGTCTTGAACTCCTGACTTCGTGATCTGCCCACCTCAGCCTTCCAAAGTGCTGGGATTATAGGCGTGAGCCACTGCACCCAGCCTCACTGAACTATCTTTAAGCTGAGAAGAGTAAAGTGGTGGTGAGGGGGGCTGGGGTACCCTACCCAGCTGTGACATTTACATTTAAACCTGAAAACAAAAGTGAAGTGCCTACAATACAGTCAGACTAAGCTTTTAAAAAGCATGAAGCAGACCAGGCGCGGTGGCTCAGGACTGTAATCCCAGTACTTTGGGAGGCTGAGGTGCGTGGATCACCTGAGGTCAGGAGTTCGAGACCAGCCTGGCCAATGTGGTGAAACCCCGTCTCTACTAAAAATACTAAAATTAGCCTGGCCTGGTGGCGGCACCTGTAACTACTTGAGAGGCTGAGGCAGGAGAATCGCTTGAACCTGGGAGGCAGAGGTTGCACTGAGTGGAGATTGCAGCATGAAGCTGCAATGTGGGTGTGGAGATGGAAAGCTCTTCCAGATAAGAGGTTAAGTTTAAAAAAAAAAAAAAGGCCAAATTCAGAACCTCTTGTATAGTATAAATATCATGAATATAATTTATTTATTTATTTATTTATTTATTTATTTATTTTGTGAGACAGGGTCTCACTCTGTCACCCAGGCTGGAGTGCAATGGCATGAGCTCAGTTCACAGCAACCTCTGCCTCCTGGGTTCAAGAGATTCTCATGTCTCAGCCTCCCAAGTAGCTGGGACCACAGGTGTGCACCACCACGCCCAGCTAATATTTGTATTTTTTTGTAGAGACAGGGTTTCACCATGTTGGCCAGGTTGGTCTCGAATTCCTGACCTCAAGTGATCCGCCTGCCTTGGCCTCCCAAAGTGCTGGGACCACAGGTGTGAGCCACTGTGCCGGCCTAAATATCATGTATATAATTTAAAAGAACTACAAGCCTTTTTGCTGTGGACATTACAGCAACTTGAGTGAACAAGACAACTATCCAAATGTTTGAATGGATACTTGTATCTTAAAAGAAAATAGCATCATACATAGCTTCAAAAAGTGCTGCATCCTCACAATTCAAAAAGGAGCAAAGACAGTGTGTTCCCCAAAACTGGGTCAGTAACAAAAAGTGGCTGAGGTTGAAGAACAGGGTGACATGTTTGAATAAAGTGCTTTCATGAGACATGAGAGTGCAACATTTTTTTCCACCTTTATATAACATATTGCATACAATATACCTTTCTTTTTTTTCTTTTTAGACTGAGTCTCACTCTGTTGCCCAGGCTAGAGGGCAGTGGCATGATCTCGGCTCACTGCAACCTCTGCCTCCCGGGTTCAAGTGATTCTCCTGCCCCAGCCTCCCGAGTAGCTGGGATTACAGGCGCCCGCCACTACGCCTGGCTAATTTTTTGTATTTTTGGTAGAGACAGAGTTTCACTACGTTGGCCAGGCTGGTCTCAAAAACTCCTGACCTTGTGATTCGCCTGCCTCTGCCTCCCAAAGTGTTGGGATTACATGCGTGAGCCACCACACCTGGCCAAAAAATATGGAACGCTTCACGAATTTGCCTGTCATCCTTGCGCAGGGGCCATGTTAATCTTCTCTGCATCATTCCAGTTTTTAGTATATGTGCTGCCGAAGCGAGCATTATTTCTTTATTTTATTTTAATATTTTGTATTTTTTTAGAAACAGTTTTGCTCTGTTGTCCAGGCTAGAGTGCAGTGGCCTGATTACGGTTCACGGCAGCATTGAACTCCTGGGCACAAGCCAACCGCCTGCCTCAGCCTCCCTAGCAGCTGGAACTACAGATGTTTGCTACCACATCTGGCTTACTTTCTTATTTTTTGTAGAGACAGGGTCTCACCATGTTGCCCAGGCTGGTCTTGAACTCCTGGGCTCGAGCAATCTTCCCACCTCACACCTGGCCCATTTTTTTGTTTTTTAAACAGGATCACTCTCTGTCACGCAGGCTGGAATGCAGTGGTGTGATAAGAGTTCACTGCAGCCTCGAACTCCCAGACTCAAGCAATCCTCCTACCTCAGCCTCCCAAGTAGCTGGAACTACAGGCGTATACCACCATGCCCAGCTAACTTTTGTATTTTTGGTAAAGACAGGATTTCACCATGTTGCCCAGGATAGTCTCAAACTCCTGAGCTCAAAAGATCTGTGTGCCTCGGCTTCCCAAAGTGCTGGGATTACAGACGTGAGCTACCTTGCCCAGCCAGCAATATGCCATTTTCAATACGTATGTGTAGTTAAATCTATACATTAAATATTGCAAGTAGCGGAGAGATGCCTGGGTATTTCATGTTGACCCTGGAACATACTTATGTTGGTTTTGTGTGACAATGGCTCACCACTGATGCACCATCACAGTTAAGGGCATGGGTTCTTGCCTCTGACGGACTTGCGCAGTGACCACGGTGAGCATCCTGACAGAGTACTTCATCCCAGGCCTCAGTTTGTCATCTTGTCTGGTGAGTTTAATCACCATATAACAAATTAGCCACAAACTAACACAAGAACAGAGCTGGGATCTTTCTGCTCACCAACTGGATGGTGACCCTGCACGAATGCACAACCTTTTTGTGCCCCAGTTTCATCCTCTGTCCAGACTCCCGAGTCCTGCTGGCTCTCTGGTCAATCAAGCCTTTCAGCTTCCACAAGCCAATTCCTCATGCAGCCCCAGCACAATTCCCTGCCCCCTTCCCCCCATCTCAGAAAAAAAGCAGCCGGCACCAGGCTGCAAGCTCTCAGGTGGTCCTGGGCTCTTTCTCTCACAGCCACAGCCCCTCTGTCAGGAAGTCCTGTTGCTGCATCTTCAAAACAGATCATAACCTGCCCACTTCTCCCCGCTGTGATGACTCCTGCCCTGGTCCAGCCTCCACCCTCTCCTGCTTGGACCATCGCGGCGGCCTCCTGTCTGGTCTCTGTAGCTCCTTCCTCACTGCCCCCACAGTCTGTCCCCAAGACCGCCAGAGGAGCCTGGGAACGCCTGAGTCAGGTCACGCCCCTCTCGTGCTCAGAACCCGCCCGTGGCCCCATCTCACTCAGGGTAAAGGCCAAGTCCCTCCCTGTGGCCCGCAAGGCCCTGTAGGAGCCATCCTCATCACTCACTCACATCCTGCTTCTCAGGACTCTCCGAACTGACCAAATACAGGCTTATAACTAGTGGCATACAGGCTCACCTCAGCACCTGTGCACTGGCCATCCCTTTCCCGGAGCACACTCTTTCCCCAAATAACCCCAGGCGCTCTCCCTCTCTTCCTACAGGTCTTGCTTAAATGTCACCTTCTTAGAAAGGCCTCCCCTGACCAAGACACCTGTCTGCATGAATACTTGTATCTTGAGAGAAAATAGCATCATACATAGCTTCAAAAGTACTGCATCCTCACAATTCAAAAAGGAGCAAAGATAGTGTGTTCCCAAAAATTGGATCAGTGACAAAAAGTGGCTGAGATTGAAGAACATGGTGACACGTTTGAGTAAAATGGTTTCACGAGACATGAGAGTGGAACATTTTTTTCCACCTTTATATATTGCATGTAATAAACCTTTTTTTTTTCTTTTGAGTCAGGGTCTCTCTCTGTTGCCCAGGCTAGAGTGCAGTGACGCAATCCCGGCTCACAGCAACCTCCACCTCTCAGGTTCAAGCGATTCTCCTGCCTCAGCCTTCTGAGTAGCTGGGACTGCAGGCGCCAGCCACAATGCCTGGCTAATTTTTGCATTTTTAGTAGAGATAGGGTTCTGCCACGTTGGCCAAGCTGGTCTGGAACTCCTGACCTCAAGTGATCTGCCCACCTTGGCATCCCAAAGTGCTGAGATTACAGGTGTGAGCCACTGTACCCAGCCCAGTTTTTTTTTAAGACAGGATCTATGTAATCCAGGCTGGAATGCAGTGGCATGATCACAGCTCACTGCAGCCTTGACCTCCTGGGCTCAAAAGATCCTCCCACCTCAGCCTCCCAAGTAGCTGGAACTAAGGGTGTATGCCATCCTCTCCCAACTAATGTTTGTATTTTTGGTAGAGACGGAATTGCACCACGTTGCCCAGGCTGGTCTCAAACTCCTGAGCTCAAGTGGTCTGCATGCCTCGGCCTCCCAAAGCACTGGGATTACAGCCGTGAGCCACTTTGTAATTTTCAATATGTAAATGCAGTTAAATCCATACATTAGGCTGGGCGCGGTGGCTCACGCCTGTAATCCTAGCACTTTGGGAGGCCGAGGCGTGTGGATCATTTGAGGTCAGGAGTTCGAGACCAGCCTGGCCAAGATGGTGAAACCCCGTCTCTACTGAAAATAAAAAAATTAGCCAGGCACGGTGGTAGGTGCCTGTAGTCCCAGCTACTCGGGAGGCTGAGGCAGGAGAATTGCTTGAACCTGGGAGGTGGAGGTTGCAGTGAGCAGAGATCGCGCCACTGCACTCTAGCCTAGGCGACAGAGTGAGACTCCATCTCAAAAAGAAAAAAAAAAAAAAAGAAAAAAAAAAAAGAAATCCATACATTAAATATCGCAAGTGGCAGAGAGATGCCTGCGTATTTCACATTGACCCCGGAAGGTGCTTATGCTGGCTTTCGTGTGGCAATGGCTCACTGTTGATGCACTATTACAACAGGTTTGTGGGCACAGGTTTTTGCTTCTGACGGACTTGGGCAGTGACCACGGTGAGCATGCTGACAGGGCACTCCATCCCAGGCCTCAGTTTCTCATCCTGTCTGCTGAGTTTAATCATCATCTAGATGCTGCTTCTCCAGCTGGGATCTTTCCACTCACCAAGCGGATGGTGACCCAGCACCAAGTCATAACCTTTTTGTTCCTCTGTCCAGACTCCCATGTCCAGCTGTCTCCCCGGTCTGTTGCATATCTCAACCTCCACAAGCCTCCAACCAACTCCTCATCTGATCCCGGCACCGTTCCCCGCCCCCTTCCCACCATCTCAGAAATAAGCCTGTGTTTGGGCTGCAAGCCGTCAGGTGGTCCTGGGCTCTTTCTCTCACGGCCACAGCCCCTCTATCAGCAAGACCTGTTCTCCATCTTCAAAATAGTCATAGGCCGGGCGTGGTGGCTCACTGCTGTAATCCCAGCACTTTGGGAGGCCAAGGTGGGTGCATCACTTAAAGCTAGGAGTTCAAGACCAGCCTGGCCAACATGGTGAAATCCCGTCTCTACTAAAAATACAAAAATTAGCCGGGCGTGGTGGCAGGAGCCTGTACTCCCAGCTACTCGGGAGGCTGAGATGGCAGGATCATTTGAGCCCTGGAGGTGGAGGCTGCAGTGAGCTGAGACTGCACCACTGCACTCCAGCCTGGGTAACAGAGTGAGACCCTGTCTCAAAAAAAAAAAAAAAAAGAAAAAGAAAAAAAAATAGTTGGGTGGTGGCCCCTGCCCTGGTCCAGCCTCCACCCTCTTCTGCTTGGACCATCATGGCCGCCTCCTGTCTAGTCTCTGTATCTCCCTCCTCACTGCCCCATAGTCTGTCCTCGACACTACCAGAGGAACCTGGGAACGCCTGAGTCAAGTCACGTCCCTCCCGTGCTCAGAACCCGCCCGTGGCTCCATCTCACTCAGGGTAAAGGCCAAGTCCCTCCCTGCGGCCCGCAAGGCCCTGTAGGATCCATCTTTGTCACCTCCCTGACCTTGGCTCCTCCACTCTCTCCTGCAATCTCTTCATCGCTCATTCACATCCCGCTTCTTGGGACTCTCTCTTTTTTTTTTTTTTTGAGATGGAGTTTCGCTCTTGTTGCCCAGGCTGGAGTGCAATGGTGCAATCTTGGCTCACTGCAACCTCCGCCTCCCAGGCTCAAGCGATTCTCCTGCCTCAGCCTCTTGAGTAGCTGAGATTACAGGCATGTGCCACCATGCCCACCTAATTTTGTATTTTTAGTAGAGATGGGGTTTCGCCATGTTGGTCAGGCTGTTCTCAAACTCCCGACCTCAGGTGATCTGCCCACCTTGGCCTCCTAAAGTGCTGGGATTACAGGCGTGAGCCACCATGCCCGGCCAGGACTCTCTTAACTAACCAAATACAGGCTCATAACTAGCGGAACACAGGCTCATCTCAGCACCTGTGCACTGACCATCCCTTTCCCGGAACACACTCTTCCCCCAGATAACCCTGAGGCGCTCTCCCTCTCTTCCTATAGGTCTTTGCTTAAATGTCACCTTCTCAGAAAGGCCTCCCCTGACCAAGACACCTGTTTAAATGTTTGAATGGATACTTGTGTCTTGAGAGAAAATAGCCTCATACATAGCTTCGAAAGTGCTGCGTTCTCACAATTCAAAAAGGAGCAAAGATAGTGTGTTCCCGAAAACTGGTCAGTGACAAAAGTGGCTGAGGTTGAAGAACAGGGTGACATGTTTGAATAAAATGGTTTCATGAGGCTGGGCGCGGTGGCTCATGCCTGTAATCCCAGCACTTTGGGAGGCTGAAGCGGGCGGATCACGAGGTCAAGAGATTGAGACCATCCTGGCCAACATGATGAAAGCCCGTCTCTACTAAAAATACAAAAAATTAGCCGGGCATGGTGGCAGGTGCCTGTAATCCCAGCTACATGGGAGGCTGAGGCAGGAGAATTGCTTGAACCCGGGAAGTGGAGGTTGCAGTGAGCCGAGATTGTGCCATTGCACTTCAGCCTGGGCAACAAGAGTGAAACTTTGTCTCAAAAAAAAAAAAAAAAAATGGTTTCATGAAATATGAGAGTGGAACATTTTTTTCCACCCTTATATAATATATTGGTTTTTGTTTTGTTTTGTTTTGTTTGAGCGTAGTCTTGCTCTGTCACCCAGGATGAAGTACTGGAGTACAGTGGTGCGATCTCGGCTCACTGCAGCCTCTGCCTCCCAGATTCAAGCGAACTTTGTGCCTCAGCCTCCTGAGTAGCTGGGATTACAGGCACCCACCACCACACCCGACTAATTTTTGTATTTTTAGTAGAGACAGGGTTTTGCCATGTTGTCCAGGCTGGTCTTGATCTCCTGATGTTGACTTCGGCCTCCCAAAGTGCTGGGATTACAGACGTGAGCCACCGCGCCTGGCCTTTATATAATAGTTTGTATGCGATATGTCATTTTTTTTCTTTTTTTGAGATGGAGTCTCTGTCACCCAGGCTGGAGTGCAGTGGCGCAATCTCGGCTCACTGCAACCTCCACCTCCCAGGTTCAAACAACTCTCATGCCTCAGCCTCCTGAGTAACTAGGACTACAGGCATGTGCCACCACGCCTGGCTAATTTTTGTATTTTTAGTAGAGATGGGGTTTACATCAGCACCCCCCTTCCCGAACACATACACTGTTTCTGACTCCCCTTCCGGCTTAACTGTGTTCCAGGGACCATGACCATCTTACATGCTCAGTATGTGGTGTCTCCATCTTGTCCATCATCTCCCTCCCTGCAGTAGGGAATCAACTCAGTGAACATTTACTTTGACAGAAGCTGACAAACAAGGGCCAGCAGGGTCTTGGGGTGAGTGTCATGACATCAACCACAGAAAGCACTTGGCTTCAAGCGAGCTGTTATCATATCTGAGCCACGTCCCGGAATAATGGTGACTCTCTGGGCAGAAGGTTTATTCTGAGCCTGGAGTCTCCCTGTGTTGCCCAGGCTGGTCTTGAACTCATGGGCTGAAGCGATCTCCCACTTTGGCCTCCCAAAGTGCGGGGATCACAGGGCTCTTCCTCTTGGAAGAAGGAGGCCTCCGCTGCCCTCTGCCTCCCACCAGCCCCAGGTGGGAACACCTGGCCCACCTGAGAAATCTGAACCTAAAGCCAGTTGTTCCTCCCCCTGGCGGTAGCTTTCGGGGCTGCAGGTGCCAAATTGCCAGGTGCAGGGAGAAAACACTAGAACACTTATTTATTTTCAATGTTAACGCTCTGTTTTTTGTTTTTTTTTTTTTGAGACGGAGTCTCGCTCTGTCACCCAGGCTGGAGTGCAATGGCACAATCTCGATTCACTACAACCTCCGCCTCCCAGGTTCAAGCGATTCTCCTGCCTCAGCCTCCCAAGTAGCTGGGGTTACAGGCACCACCACACTTGGCTAATTTTTGTATTTTTAGTAGAGACGAGATTTCATGATGTTGGACAGGCTGGTCTCGAACTCCTGACCTCGTGATCTGCCCACCTCGGCGTCCCAAAGTGCTGGGATTACAGGTGTAAGCCACCGCGTCCAGCCACCTGTTTTATAATTCGGGGTTCTGAGGTGTGATCTAGAGCTTGAATGAATACTGTTGTAGTGCATCATGTCATTTCTATACGTATTCATAAAACAGGTAGAGGCAGCAACATTTTGTTGTTGTTTTGATTTGTTTTTTGTTTCTTTGAAACCAGGTCTCCCAGGCTACAGTACAGTGGCACCATCACGGCTCACTGCAGTCTTGACTTCCTGAACTCAAGCAATCCCCCTACCTCAGCCTCCTGAGTAGCTGGGGCTACAGGCACACACCACCCTGCCCAGCTAATTTTTGTATTTCTTATAGAGACAGGGTCTCCCTATGTTGCCCAGGCTGGTCCCAAACTCCTGGGCTCAAGCGATCTCTCGCTTTGGCCTCCCAAAGTGCTGGGATTACAGGTGTGAGCCACTGTGCCCAGCCCATCAAGATTTTACTGTTAGGGGTGTGAGACTCTCCAAACCAGAAGCCAACAATGTGAGCCATCCTTGCCTGAATGCCCCAGGGAGAGGCCCTTGGCTAAGCATTTGACGTGTACGAGACATGTTTATAATTGGGCAAAGCATAAAAAAGTATAAAAAGATGCCCCTTCCTTAAGGCACAACATCTACTTGTTGGATGCCTGTCATAGTGTATGGATTTTGTTAGATGAAGTCACTTTGGAAACTCTCTCATAACCAATGCGAAATCTGGGGTACCTATCGTGCACACAGAGTCCCTTCAGCTCCTTCCACTTCACACATGGGATGGCCCTGAGAGGAGGTCACTGCCACCGCACTGCAGACCTGAGAGGGCAAACCTGTTCTGGCCCCTGTTTGACAGAAGGGGAAACTGAGGCAGAGAAGACGTGACTCACGGCAGGTCATGCAGTAAGGAGGCAGTAGGCCAAACTCTGGCCCTGCATTGCTGGAGTCCCCACCTGAGCTCTTGGGCACGCAGCTCTGCTCCTCCGCTGAGGACACCATGCCCATTCCACCCACCCGTCCTCTTCCCAGGATGCTCGCATCTGCCTACCTGGGTGTAGCAGCGCAGCAGTAGCCCTTTGTCCTTCAGCAGGCGCATGAAGTAGTGACAGATGGTCGGCTGCAGGGAAGAATGACAGCACTGCTGATGATTGTAGGGAACAGCCACAGGCCACTGCCATGTGCCAGGAACTGTTCTAGGCACTGCCACTGTTTTACCCCCAGGGAACCATCACAGCAGCTGTGTCGGGGAGAGACCACCGCTATCCCCAGATCACAGATGAGGAAACTGAAGGGCAGGGAGGGGGATTGTGTTGCCAAAGTCACATGGTGGGTAAGCTGCAAAGCTGAGATTCGCACCCAGGCAGCCTGCTGCAGGGTCCTGGGCTCTCAACAGCATCGTTAGTGCAGCTAAGCCTTGCAGCAGCCCTCTTCAGACAGTACCATCAGCTTCACTTCATAGGAGGCAAATCGGAGGCTCAAGGTCGTAAGATGAAGACATGAGGAACCAGGACTTGAACCGAGGCAGTCTAGGCCCAGCACCTATGTACTTAATGGCTACATAATATTTGTCTGCAGGGCCCTGGGGGGAGCTTCCCATGCGTGCCCTGCCCCAACCCTTCCTGTTTCGCCCCCTGCAAAAGAAAGATCTCACCTTGAACTGCCCAGGATAGAGTTCCTTGGCGAGGGCGAAGAAGGGTTCTGGATGTTTCTGTAGGAGAGATAGCCAGAGGGCCAGATGCCCCAGGCAGGATGAGGGTTGGAGCCAGGTGACCCCCATCCCCACCCCTCACAGACGCCCCTTCCTGGGGGAGCACAAACCTTGAAATAGCTGATCTCGAAGATGGCCTCTGGGTAGGGAAGACGGTACTTCTCTAGGTTGTCATAGAGGCCGGTGGATGGAGAGCGAAAGTCGGGGATGCCTGCGGCTAGGAAAGAGGGGGTCAGGGAGCAGTTGGTCTATACCATACTAACCCTCCCAGGACAGGGCTCAGATAGGGCTCCTCCCTGGCCCTTGGGAGGGACTCCCCAATTCTTGGGGGTGGCTGCTGGGGGAGTAGGGTTACTTACATGTGGAGATTCCAGCTCCCACCAAACAGATGACTCTGCGACCTGGAGGAGAGGAACTTATGCACCATATGACACTGTTTGCTCAGTCCCTACAATAGCACCACCCATCACAGCCCCTGACACCATTTACTCCACGCTAGGCCCTGGGGCAAGCATCTCAGATGCATGACGGGCCTTCCAATCATCTAGAGGGGGATGGTGTTAACATCCCCATTTTATAAATGAGAAAACTGGGGCTGAGATAGGGGAAGAAGTCACACAATCGACTGTGGAAGAGCCAGCCAGCGGATAAAGAATCCAATGTTGGGCTGGGTGCAGTGGCTCATGCCTGTAAGCCCAGAACTTTGGGAGGCTGAGGCAGGCGAGTCATCTGAGGTCAAGAGTTTGAGACCAGCCTGGCCAACATAGAGAAACCTCGTCTCTACTGAAAATACAAAATTAGCCAGGCGTGGTGGCACATGCCTGTAATCCCAGCTACTTGGAAGGCTGAGGCAGGAGAATCACTTGAACCCAGGAGGCGGAGGTTGCAGTGAGCCGAGATCATGCCATTGCACTCTAGCCTAGGTGACAGAGCAAGACTCCATCTCAAAAAAAGGAAAAAAAAAAAAAAGAGAGAGAGAATCCACTGTTGGAAATTACACCAACTTGGACTTGAGAAAAGGCCATTTGAGGATAAGGACCCTGGGCTGAGCAGAAATAGCTGGTGGCTGGTGAGTAGCCACCAGGCCATAGTACCCTGGCATCTGCCCATCAGCTGATAGACAGGCACAAGTGTGACATGCTGTGGATCAGGTGCCTCTGGGATACCTTGTCCAAGGGAGGACAGCAAAGGTGAACAGAGCACAAAGCCTGCCACAGCTTCAACCCTGAGCTTCAGCTCTGAGATGCCATCAGGCCAGGCCTGGTTGAATCCAGTGGTGGCTACATGTGGTCTGGATTCAGGGGACCTGGGGTCAAATCCTGGCTCTGCCACTTGGCAGCGGTTTGACCCTACACTGAGTCATGACCTTTTTGTGCCTCCTTTTCCCCCTCTGTCCAGATCACTTCCATAATGATCTTACAGGTATAATGTGAAGATCAAATAATAGGACACTTGTAAAGTGCTGAGCCCAGTGCCTGGCAAATAGTGAAGGCTCAATTAAGTGGTTAAAAAGAAATTTTTAGGGCCAGGCCCGGTGGCTCACTCCTGTAATCCCAGCACTTTGGGAGGCCAAGGGGGGCATATCACCTGAGGTCAGGAGTTCAAGACCAGCCTGGCCAACATAGTGAAACCCCATCTCTACTAAAAGTACAAAAATTAGCCGGGCGTGGTGGCAGGCACCTGCAGTCCCAGCTACTCGGGAGGCTGAGGCAGGAGAATCGCTTGAACCCGGGAGGCGGAGGTTGCAGTGAGCCAAGATAGCACCACTGCCCTCCAGCCTGGGCAACAGAGTGAGACTCTGTCTCAAAATAATAATAAGAAGAATAAATTTTTAGAGCAGTGAGGTGAGGGTTGGAGCCTCACCTTTAAATTTTTGCAGAGAGGGAGTCTCGCTTATTGCCCAGGCTGGTCTTGACCTCCTGGACTCAAGTGATCCTCCTGCTTTCAGCCTCCCAAAATGGTGGGATTATAGGCCTGAACCACCACGCCCGGCCTCAATTAGTTGTTATTATTCATTACTATCTCTTCCTGGGCACCCTCATGAGCCAATTACCCCAGAATCCAGGTGCAGGAGGACACAAGGAACAAATGCTTTGTAGCCACTGCCTGTGTTGTCTTTGGGGCCTGCCCAGGCTAAAAGATGGCTGCAGACAGCTGCTCGCCTGCCACAGGAGAGGGAGGCTTAGGGCAGCAGGCCTGGCTGCCCGAGGAGGGAGACAGTGGCAGCTGGAGGACAGGGACACGGGAGAAGACGTCCTCAACAAAAGGCTGCTCAGGAACCACAAAGGGTCGATTGTTCTAGTTGAGGACCGCTGAGGGCCTGGTTTCTCAGACTTTGGTGACCTCAACTCGTGGCAAGAAATATAAATTTCAGGCCTGGCGGGGTGGTTCATGCCTCTAATCCTAGCACTTTGGGAGGCCGAGGAGAGTGGATTGCCTGAGCTCAGGTGTTTGAGACCAGCCTGGGCAACATGGTGAAACCCTGTCTCTACTAAAATACAAAAAATTAGCCAGGCATGGTGGTGTGCATCTGTAATCCCAGCCACTCGGGAGGCTGAGGCAGGAGAATTGCTGGAACCCAGGAGGTGGAGGTTCCAGCCTGGGCAACAGAGCAAGACTCCATCTCAAAAAACAAAAAGAAAAAGAAATATAAATTTCATGGTGACTCAGTAAGTGGACACCTATCCCCACATCTGAAATAAGCCTCCTGTAGTAATAACCACGGCACACCCTGCCACAGCTCTCGCTATGTTCCAGGCCCTGCTCTAAGCATTTGCATTTTTATTTATTTTTAAAATTTTATTACTTTATTTATTTTTTAGTCAGGGTTTCACTGTGTTGCCCAGGCTGCAGTGCAGTGGTGCCATCATAACTCACTGCAGCCTCCAACTCCTGGGCTCAAACAATCCTCCCTTCTCAGCCTCCTGAGTAGCTGAAACTACAGGCAATGCCCCCACATCTGGCTATTTTTTTTTTTTCTTGTAGAGATGGTGGGGGGGGTCTCACTAGGTTGCCCAGGCTGGTCTTGAAAGCCTGGCATTGAGTGATCCGCCATGGCCTCCCAAAGTGCTGAAATTACATACATGAGCCACTGCACCTGGTCCTATATTAATTTATTTAGCCCCCCCCAATAACCTTATGAGTTAGATACTATAATCATTATCTTCATTTTATGAAACAGGCCTGGTCAATCAAAGTGCAGAAATTCACTCAGCAATGGAGAAGCGACCCAGGTCTGGCCAATCAGAGGCATGGGGGCAGGCATGTGACTCAACCTGGACCAATGGGAGCCAATCTCTGCTGTCTGGTTTGAACTACTGGGAAAAGGTGCTCTCTCGGTGGCAGCTCCTAGGCTAGTGGAACATGCATTTGCAGCTGCCAGGAGTTACCTTTACCCCAACACAAGAAAAGCAGCATCAGAGAGAGTTATGATTTTTAACAAAGTGGAAGCACCTGGACCCAGCCGTGCTTCCAGCTGGATTACAGCCAACACACTCCTTTTTGGCTTAAGCCAGTTCCAGTTGGGTTTCTTGCTACTTGTAAAGAAAAGGTTTCAATAAATGGTTCAAGTGGCTGGGGATGGGAGGTCACTTGGGGCCAGGAACCGGGCAAAGTGGCCCAATCCTGACAGGGGACTCACAGCGTTCGCTCTGCATGTACCGGGCCACCCCTTCCAAGGTCAGCTCGTCCAGCAGACGCTCCTTCTGGCTGCCCAGGCTGAGCGTCTGGGAGAATAAGTTCCGCAGGAAGTCCACTGACCGGAAAGAAGAGAGACAGCGGCAGGACGGGCATTCAGCCAGAGGGCATGGATGTCTCCAGCACCCTGGCCCCAGCCCTGGGGTCCCCGGCCTCCCCACATCTAAAGGCACGAGGCCTAGCCCAGCCAGGGGCCTCCAGGAGCCTGCTCTGGCACTGGTACCCAACCCATTGCTACATACTTCGAATGTCACTCCTGATGGAGTTGAGGAGGTATCACCCACACCCCTGCCCTGAAATCCCCCCGCCCCCCAGAACCCTGCTCCCTGTCCCTCCAGGAAGATACTCACTGTCGGCTTCTCCACCAGTGGCTCCTCCCTCAGAGTCTGAATCTGAGTCCTGGAAGGGGTGGGGTGGAGTGGCCAGGCCCGAGAGGTGGGATTAGGGAGGGAGGAGAGGGGGTGATACCAGGTTTGGGGAAAAGGCTCTGGCAGGAAGGTGGCCTGAGGAAGTGCGGGGTGGTGGAGAGACTGCACTGGGGCTAGCTGGAGGGCTCTGGGACAGGCTGCCCGGGTTGGAGTCCTGGCCATGCCAGTCCCCAGGAGCACGACCTCATGTGAGTGGCTTCGCTTTTCTTTTCTTTTTTGAGACAGTGTCTCGCTCTGTCGCCTAGGCTGGAGTACACTGGCGCAGTCACAGCTCGCTGCAGCCTCAACCTCCCAAGCTCAAGGGATCCTCCCACCTCAGCCTCCCAAGTAGCTGGGACCACAGGCGTGTGCCACCACGCCAGGCTAATCTTTTTGTTTGTTTGTTTTTTTGTAGAGACAAGGTCTCCCTGTGTTGCCCAGGGTGGCCTTGAACTCCTGGGCTCAAGCAAGTCTCCTGCCTCGGCCTCCCAAAGTGCTGGGATTACAGGCGTGAGCCACTGTGCCTGGCCGTGACTTTGATTTTCTAAGTCTGGGTGTCCCTCTCCTTGGAAAGGGAGCTCAGGTGCTGGGCGCGGCAGCAGCGGCGGGGGAAGTGCTCAGTAAGCGCTGGCAGTTGCTGTTAATATTATCACAGCCTGGGGTCTTCCCTTTGTTCCCGGGTCCCCTGGAGCGTGGGGCTGCTGTCCCTTCCCAGCAGCCCTGGGGGCCTCTGAATAATGTCCCAAGTCACTCTGGCAATGATTCCAATGCAAAGCCTCGGTGCTCACTGCAAGGACCTATGTGCCCCCTGCTCAAGGCCCCAGATGCTCTCTGCCCACTCTCCAGCGACCTCTGTCTCCTTCCTCAAAGCCTCCCCTCAGCCCAGCTCTGGACTGGCAGGTCTCTGGGACTCTGTCCAGGGCCTCTCTGCTTTCTCTTTCCACTTTCCTGGGGTTACCTGTCTCATCCATGCCAATGGCCTCTGCCTCAGCACTCATGATACCATCTCTCTGCCCCCAGATCCGGGGTTTCCTGGCTTCCTGGACACCTTGCCCTAGGTGCCCCCCAGCCTCTCACTCCTACTATGTCCCAAACGGACCCTGGCATCTCCCCCAAGCCCATCCTCCTCCCAGGCCTCATCTCAACGCGATCATACTGTCCCCGCCGTCAGCCAGATGTTTCCTGCCCCCGCCTCCCTCCTCGCCCTCCTGCCACAGCCCTTCAGCTCCAGAGCATGTACCCTTAGCCTCCTAAGGGTCTGTCCACCAACCCCCTTTCCCTCCCCTGGGTCCACCTGGTCCAGCCTGTCCTCTTCTCCAGGGGTCCTGCCCCAGCCTCCCCCCTCCCCACCAGCCTCCCAGCCTCAGTCTCCACCTCCCATCCACCCTGCTGCCCTGCATGTGAGGCTGTCTGGGTCAGCTCACTCCTCTCCACTTCAAAGCCCCTTCTCTCTGGTTTCTCCAGTGTTCCCAGACATCTATGGAATTGCCAGGATGTCCACAAGGGCAGGGGCTTTGTCTGGGTGCCCAGCCCTGAGAACAGGGACTGGCTCCTGGCAGGGGTTCCAGGAGCTCCTCCACCTCAGCATGAATGCCTGCTTCAGGCTGGACCACGGCTGGGCCCTGCAATGGATTTCACCAAAATGCAGTTCTGACCAAGCCACCACCTCAGACAACTCCCTTCCCCCGACACTCACTGCTCTGCGTCCGAGCCTTTTTGAATAAGACCCTCCCTTCCAAACATATGACAATTTAAAAAATTGCTTTTTAAGATTGCGCAACTCCGGCTGGGCGCGGTGGCTCACGCCTGTAATCCCAACACTTTGGGAGGCTGAGGCAGGAAGATTGCTTGAGGTCAGGAGTTCAAGACCAGCCTGGGCAACGCAGTGAGACTCTGTCTCTATTTAAAAAGAGAGAGAAAGGCTGAGCACGGGGGCTCATGCCTGTAATCCCAACACTTTGGGAGGGTGAGGTGGGTGGATCACGAGGTCAGGAGATCGAGACCATCCTGGCCAACACGATGAAACCCCGTCTCTAATAAAAATACAAAAAATTAGTCAGGCATGGTGGCACGTGTCTGTAGTCCCAGCTATTCAGGAGGCTGAGGCAGGAGAATTGCTTGAACCTGGGAGGTGGAGGTTGCAGTCAGTGAGATCACCCCACTGCACTCCAGCCTGGGTGACAGAGCGAGACTCCATCTCAAAGAAAAAGAGAGAGAGAGAAAGAGTGAGAATGAGAGAGAGAGAGAAAGAGAGAGTGGACAACCTCTGCAAAAACCTTGACTATACTCGCGTATACTTCAACAACATATAACTTGGGGCACTCGCCTTGTAATTGCCCAGGCCCACCCTTATAAAGATAACCACTGTTAGCTAAGCTTAATGGAAATTACTCCAGTTTTCTCTGCATAAAACTAATTATTTTTACAGAAATAGGTCATAGTACAATACAACATCTTGAGTTTTCAGCAGAACAATATACTACAGACCCACCTAATTTAAAAAATAATTTTTTAAAAAAAGAGACGGCATCTTGGTATGTTGCCCAGGCTGGTCGCAAACTCCTGGGCTCAAGTGATCCTCCTGCCTCCCAAAGTGCTGGGATTACAGGTGTGAGCCACTGTGCCCGGCCTCACCTCATTTTTCAGAGCAGCTACATAGTATTGGATTGTATGGATGAAACATAGTTCATTTAACCCATCCACTGACAGCCATTTGGACTGTTTCCAGTTTTACCCTGTGACGGACAATGCTGCATTTTATATCCTCGCATCTCTCTCTTTGGGACTGAGGATCCTTTTTAACATTCAACCTTTTTCTCTGACAGTGGTCGTGCTTTGGGGGCCAGGCGAGTGAGTTGCCACGGCCTAACAGGAGGCTCTTATATCCTTAGCAAGGCTCCACTGTGCATTCGTGAAGTATTCTGATGCCTGCTTCTGCACCACCCCATGTCTGAAAGGCAATCTTGGGGGTGTGGGTGGGCTGGCACTCTTTCAGGCTGTACACAGTGAGGCTATGTGGAAGGCCTGTGCCCAGCGTGTGTCTGCAGCTTGGCCTAAGGGAGAGCTGGAGGTGCTGACGGGGACCTTCAAGCTCCTATGAGACTGCCTGTCCACCTCTCCTGGCAGCCTCTGGCAGGCGGTGTGCCCAGTGCTGGAGGACTCAAACCCTTCCCTGCTCCTCTAGCCCAGGGACAGGGGATAAGTGACTTAACAGCTCTGCCTCAAATTCTGCATCTATAAAATGGCCATGATAGGCATTTCTCTTCACAGGGATGCCAGGAAGATGAAATGAGATGAGGCAAGTTTGGCGCTAAACAGTATGTCCAGCTGGAGTAAGCCATCAGTAAATGATAACCACGACTATAACGAGCTGACCACCACCAGCCACCCAGTTACGGAACACATCATACTCCTTCATGCCCCCCAGGTCTTCGCACAAGCGATACCTGTTGTGTGGATCACCATTTCTCACCTTGTCTAAGAAAATTCGAAGTCACTCTTCGTTTATGCTATGTCTGTATCTTGGTCGGACAGCTAGACCAGCCTGTGGATTCCTCCAGGGAATGGCCTGGCTGGAATCTTCTTTGACCCAGAAAGTTTTCTCTGTGCTCCCACAGTGCCCTGAGTTTCTTTACTTTTCTTCCTTTTTTTTTTTTTTTTTTGAGACTGTGTCTTGCTTTGTTGCCCCGGTTGGAGTGCAGTGGCACAATCATGGCACACTACGGCCTTAACCTCCTGGGCTTAAGCAATCCTCCCCCAACTCAGCCTCCCGAGTAGCTGGCACTGCAGGCATGCACCACTACACATGGCTAATTTTTAAATTTTTTGTAGAGGTGGGGGCCTCCCTATGTTGCCCGGACTGATCTGGAACTCCTGGGCTCAAGCGATCCTCCTACCTCAGCCTCCCAAAGTACTGGGATTACAAGCATGAGCCACTGTGTCCACTGGCCCTGAGTTACTTTCTTTGTTTTTTACTTTTTAGAGAAAGGGTCTTGCTCTTTCACCCCAGCTGGAGTGCAGTGACGCAATCATAGCTCACTGCAGCCTCAAACTCCTGGGCTCAAGCGATCCTCACGCCTCAGTCTCCTGAGTTATTGGAATTACAGGCATAAGCCACTGCATCTAGCCCCCTGAGTTACTTTCCTCATGCTGTGAGATCATTTTTTCCCATCACTCGTCCACGAGATCTGTGCGTTCCAAGACCAAATGGGACATCTGTCTCTTCCAGTCCCAGGACAAATGTGGTTCAGAAGGGATGGCAGGCAGTGGCAAGGAAGAAGGAAAGTTTGGGAGGACAGGCCTGGACTTGAGGCTGGAAACTCTTCTCTGACAATCCCTAGAATCTGCCTTTCCCCAGAAAGCTGCACTGGGTGGTGTGAGGGATTGGGGCGATGAGCCGAGGGCCCTGGGGTGACTGTCTCCCCTTTGCCACCTCCCCCCAGTGTGGGATGTGGAACAAGTCCGTCTCTCTCCTCCCCTCCACCCTTTCCCCCATCTCACCTGAGCCTCCTGCACCTTCCCTGCCTGGGTCTCCAGAGGGTGAGAGGCTGGGGGAGGGGAGCAGAGGTGGTTACAGTGGGGAGAACGATTAAGGGGGGAATAAAGGGGTTCAAATGGTCAGTGAGGGGGCAAGAACACCTACCAACCTAGTTACACTGGGATGGGATGGTGGTAAAAATGGAGCAGAGGGAGGGAGGGGATGGAGAAAAGATCTTATCCGCATTCAAAGTGATGCTGGGAGAGGTGATTAGTGAGGGGCAGAGAGGCTGGAGAGGAAGATTTAGGAGGAGAGGGAGAAAGTAGGGGCTTTTGCTCAGGCTGGTCTTGAACTCCCGGGCTCAAGCGATCCAACCACCTTGGCCTCCCAAAGTACTGGGATTACAAGCATGAGCCATTGTTTCTGGCCCTGACTTACTTTCTTTCTTTTTTACTTTTTAGAGAAAGGGTCTCGCTCATGTCACCCAGGTTGGAGTGCAATAGTGCGATCATAGCTCACTGCAGCCTCAAATTCCTGGGCTCAAGCGATCCTCCTCCTCCTACCTAGGGGATTCAGGGCATGAAGGAACACTCAGGAGGAGTTAGGAAGGACACGACAGTGTGTGAGTGTGTGTGCGGGGAGGGTTAGATTTACAAGGCAGAGGGAAGTTTAGGAAGGAAGAGAGAAGGGAAGAGACGCTTTGGCTGGGAGGCAGGTTTAGGAGGGAGGTGCAGTGGTGCAGTGGAGGCGGTAGGTTTAGGAGAGGCGCGGAACAAGGGGAAGCCATAGGAGGGGACAGCAGGGGTCCCTCAGCATCCTCTGGTTGCCTCTAACAATCAGGTACCCTTAGCAACCGGGACCGGGGCAACTTATGTTCTTTGCAGCGAGGGTCCTTAGCAACCAAGGTGCGAGAAACACGCTCATTGGCAACTTGGCAAGTGGATGTGGTAAACGAACCCTGAACACACTGCGACCCAGAAACCCACCAGCCTAGCGATACAGATCGCTTAGCAACAGCCCTCAGAATCCCACTCCCCGAAGCGCTCCCTACTTCCCGCCCCACCGCGGCCGCCCTTGGGCCCCGGGGCCTGCAGCATTCAGCCAGGCCCCGGCGCGGCCCAACCCTCCTACCCGGATCCCCGACTCACGGTCTGGCTCTGCCATGGGCGCGGTGCTGAGGCCCTTGAGGCTGTCACTGACCGCTCTGTCCCGTCACCAACCACTGTGTCCCGTCACCGACTGCTCTGTCCTGTCACCGACTGCTCTGTCCCGTGACGGCACCAGAAATGGGAGGGGCCGTGATAGGGCACACAACTACAACTCCCAGCAGAGATTGCGGCCGCAGAGGCGCTTTCGTACAACACCCAGAGCGCCCCAGTTAGGTAAGAAAGCGCGCGAGGACCAGACTACGAGTCCCAGAAGGAGTGGCGTCAGCAGCCATGTTGGTAAAGGGCGCCCGGAAAATGTGGGAACGGCTGGAGAGTCGTAGTCCTCTCGAATACTCTGATTGGTCAGGATGCAGTATGAGGGCGGGGTGTGAGCGATTCAGCATATTATCATTGGGTGAATCAGGGGGCGTGGTGGGGAATTTCCCGCAGGGCGGAAGCGCCAGAACTCCCGGCAAAGCCCAGCTACAGGCGGGCGACTGCGGAGGGCCCCTGAGGCGGCGGGGGCCATGGCTGGGGTCGCGTGCTTGGGAACAGCTGCCGACGCAGATGAATGGTGCGACAGCGGCCTGGGCTCCCTGGGTCCGGACGCAGCGGCCCCCGGAGGACCTGGGTTGGGCGCGGAGTTGGGCCCGGGGCTGTCGTGGGCTCCCCTCGTCTTCGGCTACGTCACTGAGGATGGGGACACGTGAGTGAACCTTAGGCTGCCAAACGGAGCCCTAGGACCCGGCGTCAGATTCCCCATTAATCTCTGATCCCTGAGGCTTCCTAACCTCATACTCCTAAATCTGACTTCCGATGCTGAACTTCCTGACCTCTAACCCCCGAGTCCTAACTTTTAACAAAACCAATCTTCTATCCAGCTATAATCCTAACCCAATCATTTCTTACCTTCTTTTCTTGAACTATGATTCTCAGCTCCTGGAATCCACATTGTATCCACTGATACCCAAACCTGACTCCAGTCCTGAGACTTTTGTTAGAACTGTGGCTTCTCCTGACTTCTAACCTCCAAATATGATCTTTGATTCTTAGTTCCCGATTTGAGCCTTAGAGTTTGATTTCCGAAATTAATACTTGGTCCCTGACTCTAAGATCTTGTCTTCTGAGCAGTGTTCTTCAAATCTTAAATTCAAAGAGAGAGAATGTAAGCTCCTCTATGTTGAATTCCTAATTAAAGTAAAAAAAAAATAGGAAAATAAAAAAAAAAGAATGTAAGCTCCATGAGACCAAGGATTCATCTGTTAAACAAATATTGTTTACACATTACCACGTTCCAGGCTCTGTTTAGGTGCTAGTGATAAAGGCAGTGAAGAAGACAGACAAAAACTTAAGCCCTTGTGGAGCATACATTTTAGTGGAGCTAAATAAGCAGATTGATAAGACCGCAAGGAAGGAAAGAAACAAAGACAGGAAGAAACAAAGAAAGACACGCAGAAAGAAAGAAACATAGAAAGTACGAGAAGGAAATAAAGTCAGAGGTAGTAAGTACTTTGGAGAAAAATAAAACAGGAAAATGAGACAATAGATAAACAAGATAAGAGCATTTCAAGGAGAAAGAACTGCAGTTGCAAAGGCCCAGATGAGGGACTGTACTGGGTTTTTTGTCTGTCGTGTTTACTGCTATATGCCCAGTGATGCAAGCAGTGCCTGACCCAGGAGGCACTGAATAAATATTGATCTCAACCAGCTTTATAGTCTCGTTAATTTTCATTAATTAATTTTGGTTTCATTAATTTTTTTTTACTTTAATTGGTCTCTGTTCTGACTCTTTTTTTTTGAAACGGAGTCTCACTCTGTCGCCCAGGCTGGAGTGCAGTGGCACCGTGTCGGCTCACTGCAACCTGTGTCTCCTGGGTTCAAGCAATTCTCCTGCCTCAGCCTCCCAAGTAGCTGGGATTACAGGGGAGTGCCACCACGCTCAGATAATTTTTGTAATTTTTTGATAGAGACAGGGTTTCACCATGTTGGCCAGGCTGGTCGCAAACTCCTGACCTCAAATGATCTGCCCACCTTGGCCTCCCAAAGTGCTGAGATTATAGGCGTGAGCCACCACACCCGGCCTAATTCAGTATTTTTTTTTTTCTTTTTTTTTGAGACTGGAGTCTTGCTCTGTCGCCGAAGCTGGAGTACAGTGGAATGATCTCAGCTTGCTGCAACCTCTGTCTCCCGGGTTCAAGCAATTATCATGTTTCAGCCTTCCGCGTAGCTGGGATTATAGGCATGCACCGCCACATCTGGCTAATTTTTGTATTTTTAGTAGAGATGGGATTTCACCATGTTGGCCAGGCTGGTCTCAAACTCCTGACTTCAAGTGATCCACCCACCTCGGCCTCCCAAAGTTCTGGGATTACAGGTGTGAGCCACCACACCCGGCCCAAAAATATTTGTATTTCTGTCTGTCTGTCTGTCTATCTATCTATCTATCTATCTATCTATCTAATCTATCTATCTAATCTCTGTCTATCTCTATCTATCTACCTGCCTGCCTGCCTGCCTGCCAGGCTACCTATGGACAGGGTCTTACTCTGTCACCCAGGCTGGATACAGTGTCTCAATCACGGCTCGCTGCAGTCTTGAGCTCCTACCAAGCCATCCACCTACCTCAGCCTCCAAAGTAGCAAGGACTAAAGGTTTGCTCCACCATGTCTGGGTAATTTATTTATATCTAAAGGGTGTTTCTCGTAGACAGTGTATGATTGGGTTTTGCTTTCTTTTTAATAGAGACGGGATCTTGCTATGTTGCCCAGGCTCATCTTGAATGCCTGGGCTCAAGCAATCCACCTGCCTCAGCTTCCTAAAGTGCTAGGATTATGGGCATGAGCCACCACCCCTGGCCTTTGCTTTTTAATTCAATCTAACAATCTCTGCCCTTTTTTTTTTTTTGAGGCAGCGTCTAGCTCTGTCACCCAGGCTGGAGTGCAGTGGCATGATCGTGGCTTACTGTAGCCACGACCTCCTGGCTCAAGTGATCCTTGCACCTCAGCTTCCTGAGTAGCTGGGACCACAGGCACATGCCACCATGCCTGGCAAACTTTTAAATTTTTTTGTAGAGACAGGGTCCCCCTATGTTCTTAAACTCTTTTTTTTTTTTTTTTTTGAGACAGTCTTGTTCTGTCACCCAGGCTGGAGTGTAGTGGCACTATCTCTGCTCGCTGAAACCTCTGACTCCTCCTGGGTTTAAGCAGTTCTACTGCCTCAGCCTCCCAAATTTGGGATTACAGGCGCATGCCCCCACACCTGGCTAATTTTTGTATTTTTAGTAGCAACAGCAGTTTCACCATTTTGGCCAGGCTGGTCTCGAACTCCTAACCTCGGGTGATCCACCTGCTGTGGCCTCTCAGAGTGCTGGGATTACAGGTGTGAGCCACTGTGTGCAGCCGTGGTCTCAAACTCTTGAGCTCAAGCAATCTTCCCACCTTGGCCTCCCAAAGTGCTGGATTACAGGGATGAACTGTGCCCAGCCAGTCTCTGTGCCCAGAGTCTCTGCCTTTTAATTAGTGTTTAGACCATTTACATTTAATTTGATATTGATATGATTGTGTAAATTTATCCCATGTCTATTATATATATTCTATTTATCTATGTTTTCTTTTTCTTCCTTTTTGCCTTTTATTGGGTATTGTTTTTGTTACTTTTTTTTCTTCAATCCTGCTCCTTCTGTATAGTGTTTTTCATTTTATTTCTTTTTTTTTTTTTTTTTTTTTTTTTTTTTTTTTTTTTTTTTTTTTTTGAGACGGAGTCTCGAGTCTCGCCCTGTCGCCCAGGCTGGAGCAATCTCGGCTCACTGCAAGCTCCGCCTCCCAGGTTCACGCCATTCTCCTGCCTCAGCCTCCCGAGTAGCTGGGACTACAGGCGCCTGCCACTGCGCCTGGCTAATTTTTTTTGTGTATTTTTAGTAGAAACGGGGTTTCACTGTGGTCTCGATCTCCTGACCTCGTGATCCGCCCGCCTGCCTGGGCCTCCCAAAGTGCTGGGATTATAGGCGTGAGCCACCAAGCCCGGCCTCATTTTATTTCTTTTGTTTGCTTTTTAGATATTCCTGTTTTTGTTATGTTAGTGGTTGCTTTAAGGTGGGGGTTGGCAAACTATGGCCTCCAGGCAAAATCTAGCTAGCCATCTGCTTTTGTATGGTTGTGAGCTAAGAATGGTCTCTACATTTTTAAACAGTTTCTAAAAATCAAAAGAATAATAATATTATATGGCAAGCGAAAATGTATGAAATTCGTATTTCAGGCTCCATAAATAAAGTTCTTTTGGAATGCAAGCAAGCTCATTCATTTACATATTGTCAGTGGCTGCTTTTGCACTGACACAGCAGAGTCGAGTAGTCAAAAGAAACCATAATCCCAGCACTTTGGGAGGCCGAGGTGGGTGGATCACGAGGTCAGGAGTTCGAGATCAGCTTGACCAACACGGTGAAACCCTGTCTCTACTAAAAACTACAAAAATTAGCCAGGCATGGTGGCATGCGCCTGTGGCTCCGGCTATTCGGGAGGCTGAGGCAGGAGAATCGCTTGAACCCAGGAGGTGGAGGTTGCAGTGAGCTGCGATCGTGTCACTGTGCTCCAGCCTGGGCGACAGGGCAAGACTGTGTCAAAAAATAAAAATTAAAATAAATAAATAAATAAATATTCTTGAATATTATTCTGGGATGGCGTTAAATTACTCGGAAGTAGTTTCAGTCTTTCCAGTTTTGCTTTTATGGTTTGTTCGGTGGGTGTTGAGCAGTGCCCCATCTACAGCTAATTATTCCCCACTATTGAGGCAAGACCTTCCTGAGTATCCCACCCAATAGCCTGTGATGATGTTTTTCCAGCCTGGCTGGTGGGAACACTCACTATTCCTGGCCCTGTGTGAGTAACGAGCACTTTTCTGAAATCCTTTTGGATGGTTTTCCCATCCCCACAGACTCACAGGCATGGCTGATCCGTATTCTCCGGAATACACAAGAGAACCTCCTGCAGTTCCCCAGCAATCTCTCCTTTGGCAACTCTCTTCGTTTTGTACTCTGTCCTGTGACTCTAGCCACCCTGGCCTCCACAGACTTCCTCCATATCCATCTCCTGACCTCAGACAACCTAATGGGCTCTGCTTGGATTCCCCTCTCTGCACCGTGGCTTTGAAACTCTCTCCAGACAATAAGCTGTGGCAGTCGAGTGTGGGGCCCACCTCGTGTTTCCTGTCTTTCAGGGGTCACTGTGATTCATTGCACGATGTCCAGTGTCTTCAACACTGTTGCTTCATATACCGTATTTCATCTGACTCTTGTTTGTTTCACGTGGGAGTGAATTCTGGTCCATGTTACTTCGTTTTGGGCAGAAGTGGAAATCCCACTGAATAAACATTGATTCCACGAATTTGCTGATGAAACTCTGACCTCTGACCTCCCAGATAGCTGACAGGGATTTCCAGAACTGTGGTCACAAGGCCTAGCATACAGTAGGCGCCCCATGTTTGTTGAATGAAGGAATGCAAGAGGACTTGAACTTTGCCCTCTGACCCCGGTCTTTGTCCCCAGGGCACTGCACTTGGCTGTGATTCATCAGCATGAACCCTTCCTGGATTTTCTTCTAGGCTTCTCGGCCGGCACTGAGTACATGGACCTGCAGAATGACCTAGGCCAGGTGAGCCACGAGGGATGGTGTAGGGCTTGGGGTCCAGGGTTCCCAGTGTGACTCCCTACCGCCTGTCCTCTGCTTCTGCAGACGGCCCTGCACCTGGCAGCCATCCTGGGGGAGGCATCCACGGTGGAGAAGCTGTATGCAGCAGGCGCCGGGCCATGCGTGGCGGAGCGTAGGGGCCACACGGCGCTGCACCTGGCCTGCCGTGTGGGGGCACACGCCTGTGCCCGTGCCCTGCTTCAGCCCCGCCCCCGGCGCCCCAGGGAAGCCCCCGAGACCTACCTCGCTCAGGGCCCTGACCATATTCCCGACACCAACCACACCCCTGTCGCCTTGTACCCCGATTCCGACTTGGAGAAGGAAGAAGAGGAGAGTGAGGAGGACTGGAAGCTGCAGCTGGAGGCTGAAAACTACGAGGGTGAGGGTCATCACCAGGGAAGGACTCAGCTCCCGGGCTAGGCGAGAGCACCTGGCCCTGGGCTCAGCTTCCCTGATTTGAGACCGAGCTCCTTGGGAAATCATGCCCAGGCTTCAGGAGCCCAGACATCGGGACCAGGGACCTCCACTCAGGGCCCAGATGATTGAGAATTGGATATATAGGACCCAGGACCCCCACCTGGAGGCCCCAGGTCACTTGGGATGCAGACCTGTCACCCACAGACCCAGAGCTGCCAGGATCCAGTTGTTGGGCCCCCAGGCTCCCCACCTGCAGAGTGTGTTGCAGCTGGGACCCCTACCCCACCCAGGACCAGGGAGTGCAGAGCCCAGGCCCTCTGTGAAACTCTGGCACCCCAGGTTCCCAGCGATGGGCAGCAGGGTTCAGAGACAGCCCTCCTCAGCCTCATGGGAAGAAGGGCTCATCTGCCCACAGCCCTGACATCCAAGTTTCTGTTCCCCTGCCTATAAGCCCAGCCACCTGAGACCAGACCCCTCCTCAGATGGACTGACATCATTCAGGACCCAGTGTTCAGGGCCTACCTCTAGCCTCTTGCCCCCAGGTCACAGGCTTTTCAGCTACTTGGTACCCTTTTTTTTTTTTGGGAGACAGAGTCTCACTCTATTGCCCAGGGTGGAGTTCAGTGGCGCGATCTTGGCTCACTGCAACCTCCACCTCCCAGGTTCAGGCAATTCTCCTGCCTCAGCCTCCCGAGTAGCCAGGATTACAGGGATTACAGGCACATGCTACCATGCCCAGCTTATTGTATTTTTAGTAGAGACGGGGTTTTACCATGTTGACCAGGCTGGCCTTGAATTCCTGGCCTCAGGTGATCTGCCCGCCATGGCCTTCCAAAGTGCTGGGATTATAGGTGTGAGCCACTGTGCCTGGGCAGGAACCTTAATTTAAGGGTTTTTTTTGTTTTGTTTTGTTTTGTTTTTTTTGACATGGAGTCTCACTCTGTTGCCCAGGCTGTAGGGCAGTGGCGCCATCTCGGCTCACTGCAAGCTCTGCCTCCTGGGTTCACGCCATTCTCCTGCCTCAGCCTCCCGAGTAGCTGGGACTACAGGCACCTGCCACCATGCCCAACTAATTTTTTGTATTTTTAGTAGAGACGGGGTTTCACCATGTTAGCCAGCATGGTCTCGATCTCCTGACTTTGTGATCCACCTGCCTCGGCCTCCCAAAGTGCTGGGATTACAGGCGTGAGCCACCACGCCTGGCCTATTCTTTTTTTTTTGAGACGGAGTTTTATTCTTGTCACCCAGGCTGGAGTGCAATGGCGTGCAATCTCGGCTCACTGCAACCTGTGCCTCCCAGGTTCAAGTGATTCTCCTGCCTCAGCCTCCTCGGTAGCTGGGATTATAGGCATGTGCCACCAGGCCCAGCTAATTTTTGTATTTTTAGTATTTCACCATGTTGGCCAGGTTGGTCTGGAACTCCTGACCTCAAATGATCTGCCTGCCTCAGCCTCCCGAAGTGCTGGGATTACAGGCGTGAGCCACTGTGCCTGGCCTTTACTTTTTATTTTTAGTAGAGACGAGGTCTTGCCATGTTGCCCAGGCTGCTTCTTGAACTCCTGGGCTCAAGTGATCCTCTTGCTTTGGCCTCCCAAAGTGCTGGGATTACAGGTGTGAACCAGCGTGCCAGCTCAGGTCCTTTGACGGATAAGAGCAGAGACTTGGGTCTCCTCCTGGCCCCAAAATCCAGGCCCCCTGTCCACAGACCCCAGGCTCTTTACCCACGGGCCCCAGGCTTCAAACAACTCAGGCACTAGCACTTGCCAGCAAGCTCAGGCCATCTGAGACAGGCATTTGGGACCCAGGTACCTCTTTGCCATACCCAAGAATTCAGGAACCAGCCCCCAAACCTGATCACCCTCAGGCCACATGACCCTCCCCCAGGATCAAAGCACGGCAGGGGGACCCCTCACCTCATCATCTGATGCCAATCACTCTGTCCCCAGGCCACACCCCACTCCACGTGGCCGTTATCCACAAAGATGTGGAGATGGTCCGGCTGCTCCAAGATGCTGGAGCTGACCTCGACAAACCGGTGAGCCCCAACCTCGGGGGAGGTGCCGTCGGCGGGAGGGGGCTTGTCCCCTCTTCGGGCCCTCTGACCTTTCTGTTGAACCCCCACAGGAGCCCACGTGCGGCCGGAGCCCCCTGCATTTGGCAGTGGAGGCCCAGGCGGCCGATGTGCTGGAGCTTCTCCTGAGGGCAGGCGCGAACCCTGCTGCCCGCATGTACGGCGGCCGCACCCCACTCGGCAGTGCCATGCTCCGGCCCAACCCCATCCTTGCCCGCCTCCTCCGTGCACACGGAGCCCCTGAGCCCGAGGGCGAGGACGAGAAATCCGGCCCCTGCAGCAGCAGTAGCGACAGCGACAGCGGAGATGAGGGCGTGAGTCAGGAGAGACAGGGCAGCCCAGCTGGGGGGTCAGGATAGACTGGCAGGCAAGAAGCCCAAGAAGATAATTAGGCACCGACCTTGGGCTGCTGTTAGAGAACTCAGGCAGCAGCGCCAGTGACACGGGGCACTAGTCAGGAGAGACCTGGACAGGGGTGGTGGGAAGAGCTTGGGCAGAAGTAGCTGAAAAACTAAGGCAGTGGCAAAGGTAGAACTCAGGCAGGGGTGGAGAAAAGACCTTGGTCGCAGTGACTGGTGAACACAGGCGGGGGTGGGCGGCAGCACCGGGGGTGATTTTAGGCAGCAAGAATTGGAGAACTCACACTGCGAAAAGAAAACCTTGGGTGGCAGTGATTTGAACACCGGCAGTGGTGGGGCAGGACCCGAGCCAGCGGTGGGGAGAGATATAGTCAAGAGAACCCAGCAATACAGATCCGCCCTTGGGCAAGGCGCGGTGCTAAATGATGGGTGTGGAGGAATTTGGGTAAAGGCAGAGAGAAGGGGTGGAGGAGGGCCAGCTCAGTTGCCGAAACTCTGGAGTGGCGGCTGGCTAGAAATTGGTCTGTAGAAGTGACCTTGAAACTGGAGTTCTGGCCAGGTGCGGTGGCTCACGACTGTAATCCCAGCACTCTGGGAGGCCGAGGCGGGCGGATCACGAGGTCAGGAGTTCAAAACCAGCCTGGCCAACATGGCAAGACCCTGTCTCTACTAAAAATACAAAAATTAGCTGGGCGTGGTGGCGCAGGCCTATAATCCTAGCTACTTGGGAGGCTGAGGTAGGAGAATTGCTTGAACCTGGGAGGTGCAGGTTGCAGTGAACCTAGATCACAGCACTGCACTCCAGCCTGGGCGACAGCGAGACTCCATCTAAAAAAAAAAAAAGAAAAGAAAAGAAAAGAAAATGGAGTTCTGAGAGCTAGGAACTGGGAGGTTGAGCCAGGAGCAGGGGAACTTGGGCTTTGAGGCGAGACCCAATTCTTAGGGTGCTCTATGAGGACATGGGTGGTGGGCAAAGTGACAGCCACCTGAGCCCCTCTGCCTGGTCCCCTTTGCCCCCAGGATGAATACGACGACATTGTGGTTCACAGCGGCCGCAGCCAAACCTGGCTGCCTCCCACCCCAGCCTCAAAACCTCTTCCTGACGACCCCGGCCCCATCTGATTCGTTTCATTGTTAATATAATTTCCAGTTTAATAAATAAAACCCTAGTTCTGACAACCAGAGACCAGACTGATCTTGTCTTCCCAGTCCTTCGGGTCCTTCTGGGGCTTGTCCCTGTCACATCAAGTGCTGTTCACAGAGGCAGGGTGCGTTTCTTTGTGCTTTATTCACTCAGAAGGGTTGGAGTGGGAGTACATAGGTGTGGGGGTGCTTCCTGTGTCAGGGCTGAGCCCAGCCCCTGGCCCAGCTCAGACTCGCCTCCTTGGGTGTGGTTCCAAGGCACGTCCGTCTCCTCCCCTGTTTGGGTAGCGTGGGGTGGTGTGGGGTGCCAGGTGAGATGGAGGCTTCGGGGTCAACAGTCCTAAGCCACAGGGTGTGTCGGGAGGAAGGAGGGCCTGAGGCAGGGGTCAGCCCTCCCTCCTGAGCTACTCCCCAAGCGTCTCTGTCACCTTCTTCAGTTCGTCTCTCAAGTGCTCCAGCCGCTCCACCTGTTCCTGGTGGGGTCAGAAACGGAGTGGTCAGCACCCACCTTCCAAGGCAGGCCACCTCGGTCACTGTGATTGTGGGCCATGTCGGTTCTCGTAGTGGCATCCAGCAGCGGTCGTTCTGATTGTCGTGGACCGCGATGGTGACCATGCTGACTGTCATAACCCCGGAAGAGTGGTGCTGGCTAATGCGACCACAGCCAACAGCAGTGGCTTGGCACTGGCAAAGGTGCCTGGGATGAGCACCTTGTGATGGCGCTTTATTTTTATTTTTAAGATGTAGTCTCGCTCTGTCACCCAGGCTGGAGTACAGTGGCACGATCTCAGCTCACTGTAACCTCCACCTCCCGGGTTCAAGTGATTCTCCTGCCTCAGCCTCCCGAGTAGCTGGGATTACAGGCACGCACCACCATGCCTGGCTGATTTTTTGTATTTTTAGTAGAGACGGGGTTTCACCATGTTGGCCAGGCTGGTCTCAAACTCCTGACCTCAGGTGATCCTCCCGCCTCAGCCTCCCAAAGTGCTGGGATTGCAGGCGTGAGCCACCGCGCCCAGCCATTTTTTTGTTGTTGTTGTTGTTAAAGACGGTTTTGCTCTGTTGCCCAGGCAGGAGTGGTGTAGCACAATCATGGCTCAATGCAGCCTCAACCTCCCGGGTTCAAGCAATCCTACCACCTCAGCCTCCTGAGAGCTGGGACCACAGGCGTGCGCCACCATGCCTGGCTAATTTTTTAAATTATTTGTAGAGTCAGGGTTTCACTATGTTGCCCAGGCTGGTCTCGAACTCCTGGCCTCACGGGATTCTCCCGCCTTGGCCTCTGAAAGGATTAACCCTCCCTAGGATTACAGGTGTGAGCCACCATGCCCAGCCTGTTACGGCACTTTTGGTGCCACCAATCATGGTGACACTTTGTTTTCCATGACCCAGCAATGGTGTCTATCTGTCACCTAGTGAAGTAGGCACAGCAGCCACTTTTCACAGTGGCCAACTTGCTAGTGATGGTGGCTTGCTTCTGTGCAATGGCGCCATCTTGGTTGCTGTAGTCCATACAGTAGTATGGAAGTATGAGGTAGAGGCCTTGCACGGAAGTTGTTACCCAGTCGTGGTGTCAGTCTTGGCCACTGTGATCCACTAGTGATGGATCTGGTGGTGTAGGGCCAACACCGGTGGCTGTTGAGTTGTAACTCCACTGACCATCCAACCCTGCCTCCAAACTGTTTTAGTGTTCCTCCTTCATCCCCCTACTCACCTCCCTCTCCGAAGCCGCCTCCTCCTTCTGCCTGCGCTCAGCCTCTGGCTGGTGGTGGTGGTGGTGGTGGGACGAGTCTTCGTGCCTCTCTCCTCCGCCTCTCTCGGCCCCCTGCCACAGGCTGCGGTCCCCGCCCAGCACCTGCACCCCGTTCTCCTCTGCCTGGAACTGGGCCGTCTCTTTGTCACTGGCCTTCTCTGCCACCCGCTTCTGGAGGTCCCCTCCATTCTCTAGATGCTGATGCCACAGGTCCTCAAAGGTCTCCATGGGCCCCCTCTTCCTCTCCTCCTCCTCCTCCTCCTGGTGGAGTTGACGGTGCCCTTGCGTGCGGACGGCTTGTTCCTGGACCTCGGACTTGTGGGTCCTCTCTGCCACCTCCTCCTCTTCCTCATCCCTCACCTCCTGGCTGGACCTCGTCTTCCCAGCCTCCTGCTTCTTGAAATCCCCAAGCAGCAGGCCTTTCTCCTCGGTGGACGCACAGCCGTGGGGCTCTGTCCCGCACAACTCTGGCAGAAAGGGAAAGGACACTCTCTAGGCATCCAACTGGGAAACTGAGGCCGGGCATGGAGGCTCACGCCTGTAATCTCAGCACTTTGGGAGGCTGTGGCGGCCGATCACCTGAGGTCAGGAGTTTGAATTGGGAAACTGAGGCCTTGAAGAGTTCTGGGCCCTGCCGAAGGTCTCACGAGGGGCTGCCCAGACTGCAAGGGGAGGGTCCTATTTCATCCCACCTGGGAGGGGATGTTCCCTGCCCCATCTGGTCCCTCTGCAGGGAGCCACAAGGGTGTTGCTGGTGGCCAAGCTCTGTCAGGTGTGAATGCTGGGCAGTGCCCCGCTGGTCCAGGCAACGGGGCTCTGGGAATGAGGACCTCTTCCTCCAGGTAGCCTGGGCGGGAGAGCATGTAGGCACCTGGGCAGGACCCTGGGTGGGGTGGGGTAGGGTCCCATGGTGCTCTGGAGGGCAAGTGGGGGCCGGGGCCTCCTTACCCTTGTGGAGAAGAGCAGTGCAGGGTCCTCTCTGGACCTGGCCCACGGTCAGCACCTCTGTGACCACCTCTGCCAGACAGCGGGTCAGCTGGGGGGCAGGGGTGCCGGGTCAGAGGGGAGGTTGAGGGCAGGGGAGATGGGGAGGAGAGCGGCTGGTTTGAGGGCAATAAGGATCGTGGGTCAGGCTGTGCAGGGAGGGCAGGGCCCCAGCTAGGTGAGGCAGGGCAAGGGCTCCACACTCCTCACCTCCTCCTTGGAGGGTCTCGGTGCCAGGGGAGCAGCGGTGGCTGTGGAGAAAGGAGATGGCACTGGGCTTCTGTCTCCGGTACCGACCCCAGCTCCATGGGTGTCCCGGTCCCCAAACATCCCCTCCCCATCCCACCTGGCAGGTGTACTGTCCCCAGCTGGAGGCTCGGCCCCTGAAGCCTCCACTGGGTGCACTGCCCGCCCACTCCCACTGGAGTCCCTGTTCCCCGGCCCCTGGAGGGTCCCGCACTCACCCGCCCCCAGCAGGAGCAGCCGCAGCAGCAGCAGCTCAGAGGCTGGCCCTCGGGGCGGCATGGTGGGCGTCCAACGGGTCCAAGGCGCTGTGCGGGCCAGGGTTGCAGCGCCTTATAACCCACACGGGGACCCCGCAGGGGAGGAAGTGATGTCACCGCCGCCCCCTCCCCGCCTGCGGCGGGGCGACATCTGCGGGACGGCCGCCTGCCTGAGACCCTCAATTATTCATGAGGCCTCCGCCCTGCACGCGCTCCCCTCGAGGCTTCCATCCAGGAGTGCGGCACAGAGTGGGGGCCTCTCTTCTTTTGTTTTTTTGAGACAGGGTCTGGCTCTGTCGCCCAGGCTGGAGTGCAGTGGCGCCATCACAGCTCACTGCAGGCTCCTGAACACAACTAATCCTCCCACCTCAGCCTCCTGAGTAGCTGGGACCACAGGCGTGCACCACCATATCTGGCTAATGTTTATTTTTTGTAGAGGCAGGGTCTCACTTTGTTGGCCAGGCTGGTCTCAGACTCCTGGGCTCAAGCAATCCTCTCGTCTGGGCCTCCCAAAGTGCTGGGATTACAGACCTGAGGTGACACACCTGGCCTGGGGGGATCTCTTCCCAGAGCAGCAGGGTCTGGTACACTCGCCTTCCACGCTGGCAGGTGGACCTGGGTGGGAACCCAGAGGCAGCCACTCACAGATGGACCTCAGGCAACTCCTTCCCTTCCTGGGCCTGTTTTCTCATCCAGACAGTAGGTCTTTTTCTTTAAGAGACAAGATCTTGTTAGTTGCCCAGGCTGGAGTGCAGTGGCGCAATCGACACTCACTGCAACCTCAAACTCTCACACTCAAGGGATCCTCCTGCCTCAGCCTCCAGATCAGTTGGGACTGCAGGCTTGCATTATCATGCCACAGTAATTTTTTTTCATTTTTTGTAGAGGGGTTCTTGCTATGTTGCCTAGACTGGTCTCAAACTCCTGACCTCAAATGATCTGCCCACCTGGGCCTCCCAAAGTGCTGGGATTACAGGCATGGGTGAGCCACTGTGCTTGGCTGAGAGTGGGTCTCATAAGCCTGCTTCCTCAGAGGCTGCAGTTGGCTTCTGGCCTAAGCCCCAGTTCCACCACATGCCAGCTGTGCAGCCCAGGACAACCGCTTAACTTCTCTAAGACCTGTTTCCTCACTGTAAGTAGGGTTGGTGACAACATACTGTACAGCTGGACAGTGAGGATTAAATAGTTGTGTGTACGGTGTTTAGGGAAGTGCCTGGTACTGGGAACTGCACACATCCAAGCATCTTCAGTCCAGTAATTTTTGTTGAGCATCTACTACATGCCAGGTCCTCTTTTACACCTGAGGCTACAGCAGTGAGCCAATGGGGGGATACCTCTGCCCTCCTGGAGCTGGTATTTGACACATGTCAATACATATTAAGTAAGGAAGACAGAAATGCATCAAAAATATAGTATCTCAGGCCAGGTGTGGTGGCTCATGCCTGTAATCCCAGCACTTTGGGAGGCCAATGCGGGTGCATTACCTGAGGTCAGGAGTTCAAGACCAGCCTGGCCAACATGGTGAAACCCTGTCTCTACTTAAAATACAAAAAATTAGCCGGGCATGGTGGCACTTGCCTGTAATCCCAGCTATGCGGGAGGCTGAGGCACAAGAATCTCTCAGAGTTTGCCGTGAGCCGAGATCACACCACTGCACTCCAGCCCGGGACAGTGAGACTCCATCTCAAAAAAAAAAAAAAAAATTATCTCAGATGTAGATACTGAGTGCTGGGGGCGTTTTACTGTGGTCACAGAAGACTTCTTGGAAAAGGTGACATTTGAGCTAAGGCCTGAGTGATAAGATGGAGGCCAGCACACACCATCTAAGGGAGAGACAGCCAGAGAGGGAGACTCACCGATGCAAATGCACGATGCAGGAAGGAGCTTGGAGAGTTTCAACATCAAGGCGGGTTGGGTGGACCAAGCAAGACAGAAAGATGGGCCGAAGAGGAAGGTGGAGAGGCTCAGGTGGGGTCTTAGGGGCCTCGATGACCACTTTACCCTTTTACTCTGAGATGAAGCCACAGGAGACCTCTGAGCAGGGGTGGGACACCCAGCTGAGGCACTCACAGGTCCCTCTGGCTGTGTGGCGAGGATGAAGAGCAGGGAGCCAGTGAAGAGGCTTCCAGGGTTAACCAAAGGGGAGGGATCGGGGAGCAGGGCCAAGGTAGGGTCAGGGAGAACAGTGGGCAGAGTCTGGAAATCTTTTTTGAGATGAAGTCTCGCTCCGTCGCCCAGGCTGGAGTGCAGTGGTGTGATCTCAGCTTACTGCAACCTCTGCCTGCCAGGCTCGAGAATTCTGCCTCAGCCTCCCAAGGAGCTAGGATTACAGGTGCCCGCCACCATGCCCAGCTTTTTTTTTTTTGAAACGGACTCTTGCACCGTAGCCCAGGCTGGAGTGCAATGGCGCAATCTCTGCTCACCACAACCCAACCTCCGCCTCCCAGGTTCAAGCGATTCTCCTGCCTCAGCCTCCCGAGTAGCTGGGATTACAGGTGCCTGCCACCATGTCCGGCTAATTTTTGTATTTTTAGTAGAGATGTGATTTCACTAGGTTGGCCAGGCTGGTCTTGAACTCCTGACCTCAGGTGATCTGCCTGCCTCGGCCTCCCAAAGTGCTGGGATTACAGGCGTGAGCCACTGCGCCTGGCCAGATTCTGTAAATATTCTGAAGGTGGTGTTGCCAGGGTTGCTAATGAAGTGGATGTGGATATGAGATGAAAGTCGAGGCTAACCCGAAGGGTTGTGGCCTGGGCAGCCAGGAAAATGTCCTGGGATGGGCATGCCTGTGGAGGAGCAGGTGCAGGCAAAGTGATCAGAGGCCCAGGTGGTTTCCCTGAGTTTGCGATGCCCACTGGGCCCCTACCAGGAGCTGCAGAAGGGACAGCTGCATGGGGAGCTGGGGACTGAGGGGTAAGGCTGGGGCCGGGGTCGGCTCGAAGGAACCCTTGGAGGGTGACTCTGTTCTGGCTTGTTCCAGAGGAAGGGGAGAGAATTCAGCATCCTCTCAGCTCCCCTGGTGGCCCCTAGGCCAGCCTCCATGTGCACTGGGGTGTGGCTAGGCACTTCCAGCCATGGTCTTTGCAGCCACAGACCCTTTGAGGACAGTGCCTCCGAGCGGTTGCTCAGCAGCTCCGGGAGAGCCGGGCATCTCCCTTGTTCACAGATCCACAGAGGCCTTTGTCCTGACCATTTATTGGGGACATTTAGCTTAGCACTGTGGGAGGGAAGAAGGAAGGAGGGATGGAAGCCTCTTCCTCTGCTTCTCCTGTCCCTAGAACCATAAAGCCCAGACGTCCTGCTTCCCACTGGGACCCTCAATGATAACGGTCAGTGACTGACTCTGAGGCAGCAAGAACAGAGGAGAGGTGGACCCTGGGGTCCAGGGGCCCGGGCGTGGAGCTGACAGGAAGAACACAGATGTCAGGATGGGCTCAGGAACACAGGTCCCAGGTGTCCGGGGTCTCCTGAGCTCCAGGAAGCAGTGACACCCCCAAGGGCTGCTGTGGGTGGGTTCTCAGCTTACAGCAGGCTGGCCAGGCAGCCCAGGCTTCCGGGGCTGGTTGGGGCCAATGTACTGGAGAGGCACGTGGGTGGGGGCTGTGATCCGATCGGTGCCAAGGTAGGGCTGGAGGGCAGGGGGCACGAGCACTGAGCCGTCCTGGGGACAGAGCAGACCTCAGGACACTGCAGATGCCCCAGCCCTCCCCCGCGCTGAGCTGCCTCTCTGGGTGGGCCGCTCGGCCCCTCACCTTTTGCTGGTTACTCTCCAGGAGCGCAATGAGGAGGCGGGGGACAGCACAGGCAGTGGCGTTCACCTGTGAGACAGCCATGCTTGGAACCAGGCGCCCACCCCAAGCCGAGCCCAGGGAGGAGCCAAGGTGGGTGGTCTAGGGTGGCGGAGGCTGCGGGCGAGGGCACGGGGGCAGGAGGCTGTGCGGGCCTCACCGTGTGGGCAAACTGCAGCTCCCCAGCCTCGGTCTGGAACATGATGTGGAGGCGGCGGCTCTGGAAGTCTGTGCAGTTGGAAGCACTGGTGACCTGGGGTGGAGCAGCGGCAGGCTGAGCAGATCAGCGATGGGGGGCAGGCCCGTCCTCCTGCCCACCCCGTCTCCAGCGGCACAGGGCTCACCTCTCCAAAGCGGCCTCGGCCTGGCATCCAGGCCTCAATGTCAAACTTGCGGTAGGCGGGGAGGCCCAGTTCCTGGGTGGGCATGTCCAGGACCCTGCGGTCAAGGACAAAGGTGTGGGGAAGGTCAGCAGGTGAGAGGAGGAGCAGGAGGAAGAAATGGAAACGATGGAAGAGAAGGCAGCCAAAAAGCAGGAAAAAGCCCAGGAGTTTGAGACCAGCCTGGGCAACATAGGGAGACCTCATCTACTCAAAACAAACAAACAAAAAAAAGGAGATGACAGTGCCAAAGGAGAGAGTTGTGAGGCCAGGGGTGGTGATGGAGAAGGTGGTACATGGAGGGGGAGGCACAAAAGAGGTTGATGGGAGGGGAAAAAGGCACATGGCAGGGTCCACCGGCTGTTCACAGTGGCCAATCGCACATTTGCACCTTCTAGGTACCCTTGGTTTTTTTTCCTTTTTTTTTTTTTTTCTGAGACGGAGTCTGGCTCTGTTGCCCAGGCTGGAGAGCAGTGGAGCGATCTCGGCTCACTGCAACCTCCACCTCCTGGGTTCAAGTGATTCTCCTGTCTCAGCCTCCTGAGTAGATGGGATTACAGGTGTGTGCCACCATGCCCGGCTAATTTTTATATTTTTAGTATAGATGGGGTTTCACCATGTTGGCCAGGCTGGTCTTGAACTCCTGACCTCAGGTGATCCGCCTGCCTCGGCCTCCCAAAGTGCTGGGATTATAGGTGTGAGCCACCGTGCATAGCCTTTATTTTTTTTTTTAGAGACAGGGTCTCACTCTGTTGCCCCAGGCTAGAGTGCAGTGGCATGATCACAGGTCATTGTAGCCTCCACCTCCTGGGTTCAAGCAATTCTCCTGCCTCAGTCTCCCGAGTAGCTGGGACCACAGGTGTGTGCCACCATACCCAGCTAATTTTTAAAAATGTAAAGACGAGGCCGGGCGCGGTGGCTCAGGCTTGTAATCCCAGCACTTTGGGAGGCTGAGGCGGGCGGATCACGAAGTCAGGAGATCGAGACCACGGTGAAACCCCGTCTCTACCAAAAATACAAAAAAATTAGCCAGGCATGGTGGCGGGCGCCTGTAGTCCCAGCTACTTGGAGAGGCTGAGGCAGGAGAATGGCGTGAACCTGGGAGGCGGAGCTTGCAGTGAGCCGAGATCGCGCCACTGCACTCCAGCCTGGGCGACAGAGCGAGACTCTGTCTCAAAAAAAAAAAGTAAAGACGAGCTCTTGCTGTGTTGCCCAGGCTGGTCTTGAACTCCTGGCCTCAAGCAATCCTCCTGCCATGGCCTCCCAAAAGTGCTGGAATTTACAGGAGTGAGCCACCACACCCGGCCTACGCTCCCAGTTTTTTACAATGGGTCACCCAGAAAAGAAGTCCACATTTCTCAGCCTCTCTTGAAAGCTGCGTGTGACTGACAGGGTGAGAGGAAGTGGGACTCGCAACCTCTGGCTCCCCCTTTTCCCACCCCCACTCCCCACTGGGAGGTGAAAAAGCATCTTGGGCTGCACAGATGAGGCAGCGGCCCAGAGAGACGGGGAGCAGCAGGAGGAAAGAGGCCTGGGTGTCCACTCTGGCACACTGTGTGCTGTTCATGCTTCTGTTACAGTCCTGTGAGGGGCCCCCGGCACACGGCAGACAGACTGGGATCCTGTATATGCTCCTGTAATCCTTGTACAGGAAGAGGGGGCAACGAGGGGGCTGGAGAGGTGGTTCCAGAGTGAAGAGCAGCTAGCCAGGCCCTCGTCCCTGCCCTACCCCACCCCTGCCATCCCTGGGCCCCCGGCCCCTCTCCGCACCGGAAGTGCAAGCCCAGCTCTGTCAAGATCTCCATCTGAAGGGACAGGAACTCCTCCAGCAGCTGTGAGCTCTCCTCCAGCCCAGGGCCTGTCACCCCAAACATCTCCACCTGGGACAGAGGGCACAGGAGTCAGGAGGCTCTGAGCTCTTGGGGTGACCCCCCACCCCAGCCCCGTTCAGTCCCAGTGACACCAGCCTTGGTGAAATGGTGTACTCGGTACAGCCCCCGGGGTTCCTGTCCCGTGTTTGTCTCCGCCCGGTAGCAGGTGCTGGAGCAAACCATCCTGGCAGAGAGCAGGGAAAGTCGGGTCAAGGAGGGAAGAGTGATTGTCACAGGTAGGGTCAAGGTCTAAGGAAACTAGGTGTCACCTGACTGGCAGGTCCCTGAAGGCCACGGTGTGGTCCATGAAGTAGCCTGGGAGGAGAGACCACAGGATGAGCCAGGGCTGCCAGTGCCCAGAGGAAGCCTTTGGGAGAATAAGAGGCCCTCCCTCTGGTGGATGCAACCCCAGGTCAAGGGCCGGGGCTGATTGTCACTATACTGCTGTGCAGTAAACAACCTACACAGCCGTACGTGTTGGCCCTGGGGCTGCTGAGCTGCTCTGGGCAGGTGGTCACCCCCAGTGCTCCCTGGATGCTCCCAGTTGTCCTTCCACATCCCTCCTGCTCCTCCCCACCACCCACACAGGTCCTCACCTGCAAGCCCCACCTCTGCTGTTCCAGCCAGGTTGAGATCTTTGAAGCGAGCAGGGTCGATATTGTAAATTTGGGATGGGTTGGCATTTGGTGTCATCCCACAGCCTTCCTGGGGGAGGAGGCCAGGCCACAGGGGTCAGGGGACAGGTAACCCTGGCCTCTCGTTTTACAGTCACAACCCCAGCTCCTCCCCTGAATACATCTGGAGCTGCCCTGGCCTCCTTGATATGGCCTGGCCCCCTCAACCCAGCCCCAGGGCGGTCTCCTCAGGTTTCCCTGCCTCGGGCACCCACGGCAGGGCCTGACACCCAGGTGGGCGAGGGAAGCGGAGAGGCCTCACTCACAAACACTGCTCCGCGGAGAAGGTCTGGCACCGTCATGGGGGTGAAGCCCTGTTCAGGGGAGAGGATGAGTGAGCAGAGCTGGAACCCCTACCAGACCCCAAGCTCGGCCCCAAAGAAGGGGTGCTGCAGAGTGAGCCAGCGGCTTCCAAAGCCCCTTCCTCCTCAGACGAAACTGAGGCAGGGGCTGGTGCAGTGGCTCACACCTGTAATCCCAGCACTTTGGGAGGCTGAGGTGGGCGGATCACTTGAGGCCAGGAGTTTGAGACCAGCCTGGCCAACATGGCAAAACCCCCTCTCCACTAAAAAGACAAAAATTAGCCGGCATGGAGATCGTGCTACTGCACTCCAGTCTGGGCGACAGAGCGAAACTCCGTCAAAAAGAAAAAAAAAAAAAATTAGCCAGTATGGTGGCATGTGCCTGTAATACCAGCTACTCAGGAGGCTGAGGCAGGAGAATTACTTGAACCCAGGAGGTGGAGGTTGCAGTGAGCCAAGATTGCGCCACTGTACTCCAGCCTGGTGACAGAGCGAGACTCCGTCTCAAAAAACAAAAAAGTACAGATTTGGCCACACCCTCCCCTGCTTAAAAGCCTCCCATGGCTCCCTAGTACCCTCTGGAAACGTCTGAGTCCCTCATCGTGACCAATGCTCCATGCAATCAGGCCCTGCCATGTTTCAATGGATGCTATGATTCCCAAATGCTCCCTTCATACCGCAAGCAGGCAGCGAGGTGCAATGATTACAAGCACAGGCTCTAGGCCCAGTTCCACACTGGCTGTGGGACCTTGGGCTACAGGTACCTTCCCTCTCTGGGCCTCAAGCCCTCTCTGTAAAGTGGGGATGATGACAGCACCCGCTTCATTAAGTTGTCATAAGGACTAAATGTGTCAATGATACACATGAAGCTCTGAGAGCAGTGACTAGGGCAGAACAGAGGTCACCCTCATCCCCGTTGGGCCCTCTGAGCTCAACTTCGATGCCACCCCCTCCAGGCAGCCCTCCTATCTTGGCCCATACCTGGCGGAGAAGCTTGTTGAATGTGAAGTTGACCAGGCCGTGCTGCAGGAGGGCTCCAGCCCCACGCAGGTAATAGGAGCGGTGGCCAGACACGTGGGACAGGCGCCTGGGAGACAGACAGACAGGCGGGTGCACATGGGCCGGGCTGGCAGGGAATGTGGGGACGCAAACACCCGGGGTAAGAGGCCCGGCTGCTGGGTGGGGCTGGGGCATCAAAGATTCATGGCATTTCCACATCTCACGCTGAGGCCAGTGAGGCAGGAGCCAGCTGTCGGGATGCAGGCGCCAGCTGTCGGGATGCAGGCAGCTGGGAGAGGGGCGCAGGGAGCCAGGGGAGGGACTCACTTCTGACGGATGATGTCGAGTTTCTCGCCAATTTCCAGGTGGCCCCGAGGTTGGAAGGAGAAAACTGGATGTGGGTGAAAAGCACGGGTGTAAGGCAGAGGGGAGAGAGGGACGGGGCCCAGATAGAAGCTTCCGGAGACAGCAGAGAGGAGGGATGGTGAGAGAAAGTAAAGGAGGGGCAGGGGGAGAGAAGGGAGAAGAAGACACGGAAAGAGAGGGAAAGGGAAGAAAAGAGAGACAGGGAGGGAGGGAGAGAAAAGCAGAGACAGGGAGAGGAAATGAGAGGAGGCAGACAGGGGAATAAGAGGGCGTCGGGTGGGGAAGGCAGAGTTAGAAACAGAGGAGAGAGGCCAGAGGAGAAGGAAACACCACGAGGAAGGGAGGAGGAGAATCAGAGAGAAGGAGGCACAGAGTTGGGGAGAAAAAGCCCCGGAGACAGGGACCAAAGCAGGGGGGTCAGAGAGAGAGACAGAGACAGAGACACACACACACTCACACACATACATACACACACAGAGGTACACACAGAGATACGCAGACATACACACAGATACAGACACATACAGACACACAGACAGACACATACACACACACAGATACACACAGATACAGACACATACAGATACACAGACACAGACACACAGATACAGACACACAAAGAGACACGCACACACAGATAAAAAGACACACACATACACAGACACAGATACAGACATACACACACAGAGATACACAGAGATATGCAGATACACACAGATACAGACACACAGACACACAGACACACACAGACACAAAGACACGCACAGATACATAGACACGCACACACAGACAACATATACACACACAGATACAGACACACACACATACACACAGACACACACACACAGACACAGATATAGACACAAACACAGACACACAGATACAGACACACGCAGATACAGACACACACGACACACACACACGTCACACAACACATACATACACAACACACACACACACATACGATACAATCACACAACATAGGGTGAGACTGCCCAGTGGTGAAGGGGGAGAGAATGAAAACCCAAGGACCACCTCTCAGAGACAGCTCGAGCGCGGCCAAGGTAGGAAGCTGGAGCCACCTCCTGTACCGCCAGGAGTTCTCCACGCTCCAGACATGTTCCCAGACCCCAGAACCCCCACACTGCAGAGCTTGTCAGCTCCCAGGCCTGGGGTGTGGCCCACCTGGCTTGTCTCCGACCACGTGGAGCACTCGAGCCTGGCTCTCATCCCCGACGGGCTGCAGGGAGACAGCAGGAGTCACGGGAAGGTGGCACTAGGCGGGCCCCTGGCCTCCCTGCCACCCAGCACAGTGCTCACCACGTCTGGGTGGGTCTGGTTGGGCAGCTTCAGCGCCTGCAGGTAGAACTGCTCCTCAAGCTGGGCCTCCCTGGAGTACAGGTGAACAAGCTCCTTCCGGATCTCCCGGCCACGTGCCCGCAGACCCTGGTACTTGGGGTCCTGGGGGCAGCACAGGTGGGGTCAGCCCGGGAGAGGGTCAGGACTCCCTCATCCAGTGTGACCTTGATCCTGACCGGCAGAGCCCCTGTGGTGGACATTCATGCCACTTCTCCAGGCCCAGCATCCTGAATGTCTTTGCAGAACTTCCCTTACCACCACATGGCAGGTTTGTGGGGAAAAGAATCAGGCCTGGCCAACTAGAACGTTCTATTGCCTTGGCCACAATGACTGGCTCAGAGACAGGCACCTGATGTCAGCTGAACTCATGAGAATCAGCTGCAGGACTTTAACTGGAGCTATCAGGAAAGTGTGCTTGACTTTGCCTCCCACTTACACAAGGAGAGAAAGCTGGCCTGGGAATGGGAGGAATGCAGGACCAAATATGGAGCCAGCACCTGGATCCAGCCACACCTGAAGCCAGTTTTAGTTTCATGCATCAATACAGCCTATTTTTTTTTTTTTTCCCCTTAAACCTGTTGGAATTGTTTTCTGTTACAATAGTAGAATTGTGACTGGCAGGGTATCCTCCCTGCCCACCCCCAACCCTGGATAGGACATCAACTCTCCACAGTACCTGCTGCACTTCACCACTGTCCTGGTTTGCCTGGTAGAAAAGAGACAGGGTGGGTGATTAGGTTGATAAAGTCGAGAGTGGAGAAGAGAAAAAATGGTGAAAGGTCAAACAAGGCCAGAGGATCTTAGTCTCCTGCTCTGTCAGTGCCTAGCTGGGTCCCTCTGCAACTCTGTGTTTCCGTTTCTCTATTGCTAATGCTACAAGGAGGCAAGATAATTAACAGTAATCACAGCCGCAGCTCCGTGTAGGAAGTGCTGCCTCCATGCCAGGATCTATGTACAGGGCTCTCCCATGCCACGATTTCTTCATAATCCACTTTAGGAGGTAGGCATTCGTGTAAACCCTGTAATATGGTTTGGCTGTGTCCCCACCCAAATAATATCTCAAATTGTAATTCCACCTGTTGAGGAAGGGACCTGGTGGGAGGTGATCGGGTCCTGGGGGCGGTTCCCCCATGCTGTTCTGGTGATAGTGAGTTCTCACGAGATCTGATGGTTTAAAACTGGCAATTACCCTCTCTAGCTGTCTCCAGCCACCATGTGGAAGGGAAAGTGCCTTGCTTCCCCTTCCACCATGATTGTAAGTTTCCTGAGGACTCCCAGCCATGTGGAACTGTGAGTCAATTACACCTCTTTTCTTTATAAATTACCCAGTCTCAGGTATTTTTTTTTTTTTTTTTTTGAGACAGAGTCTTGCTCTGTCGCCCAGGCTGGAGTGCAGTGGCACGATCTCGGCTCACTGCAAGCTCCGCTTCCCGGGTTCACGCCACTCTCCTGCCTCAGCCTCCAGAGTAGCTGGGACTACAGGTGCCCGCCACCACGACTGGCTAATGTTTTTTGTATTTTTAGTAGAGACGAGGTTTCACCGTGTTAGCCAGGATGGTCTCGATCTCCTGACCTCGTGATCCACCCGCCTTGGTCTCCCAAAGTGCTGGGATTACAGGCGTGAGCCACCACACCCAGCCCAGTCTCAGGTATTCTTTATAGCAGTGTGAAAATGGGGCCAGGTGTGGTGGCTCACAACTGTAATCCCAGCACTTTGGGAGGCTGAGGTGGGCAGATCACCTGAGGCCAGCAGTTGGAGACCAGCCTGGCCAACATGGAGAAACCTCGTCTCTAAAACCTTATACTAAAAATACAAAAATTAGGCTGGGCGCGGTCCCTTATGCCTGTAATCCCAGCACTTTGGGAGGCCGAGGCCGGCAGATCACGAGATCAGGAGATCGAGACCATCCTGGCTAACATGGTGAAACCCCGTCTCTACTAAAAATACAAAAAAAAAATTAGCTGGGTGTGGTGGCAGGCACCTGTAGTCTCATCTACTCGGAAGGCTGAGGCAGGAGAATGGCATGAACCCGGGAGGCGGAGCTTGCAGTGAGCTGAGATACCGCCACTGCAGTCCAGCCTAGGCAGAAGTGTGAGACTCCGTCTCAAAAAAAAAAAAAAAAATTAGATGGGTGCAGTGGCACATGCCTGTAATCCCAGCGACTCAGGAGGCTGAGGCACGAGAATCCCTTGAATCTGGGAGGTGGAGGTTGCAGTGAGCCGAGATCGTGCCACTGTACTCCGGTCTGGGTGACACAGTGAGACTCTGCCTCAAAAACAAAAAAGAAGAAAATGGACTAATATACCCTGTCTGTAGATTCGAAAATTGAGGCTTGGGCCGGGCGCGGTGGCTCACGCTTGTAATCTCAGCACTTTGGGAGGCCGAGGCGGACAGATCACAAGGTCAGGAGATCGAGACCATGGTGAAACCCCGTCTCTACTAAAAATACAAAAAAAAAAAAATTAGCTGGGCGTGGTGGCGGGCGCCTGTAGTCCCAGCTACTCGGAGAGGCTGAGGCAGGAGAATGGCGTGAACCCGGGAGGTGGAGCTTGCAGTGAGCTGAGATTGCACCACTGCACTCTAGCCTGGGTGACAGAGCGAGACTCCGTCTCAAAAAAAAAAAAAAAAAGAAAATGGAGGCTGGGAGAGGTAAAGTCTGTCAGTGTGCATTTGAGGGCCTGCAACCAAGGCCCCTTGACATTCTGAACCTTCCATGATCCTAAGCAGCTGAGGGAATCGAACAGCCTGGGTCTGCATGTTGGGCACCTATGTGCTATGAGCCCTTGGGCAAATCTCTGCTCCCCTCTGAGCCTCAGTATCCCCATCTGTGAAGTGGGTGATAAGAGGACCTCCCTCGGCAGGGCTGTTGTGCAGCTTCCCTGAGAAGATGAGTTAGCACTCAAAGAACATGAAATGATCCATGGTGTTGCTTTCATTGGTTGTCCATGATGTAGACAGCCCAGGGCTGGCCACTCAGTAGGTGCTGGGAGATGTGATTCTTGGTGGCAGAGGCCTCCAAACAGCGTGGTAAAAACCAACTGCCTGGGTGCGAACCTTGCCTCTCCCACTTCCTGGCTGTGAGACTTACGTACTTTTTCTGTTTTTTTTTTTTTCTCGGAGACAGGGTCTCGCTCTGTCGCCCAGGCTGCAGTGTGATGGTACGATCATAGCTAACTGCAGCCTCAAACTCTCAGACTCAAGCGATCTTCCTGCCTCAGCCCCAGAGTAGCTGGGACTACAGGCGCGTACTCCCATACCTGGCCACTTAGGCCCGTTTTAACCTCTTAGGGCCTCACTTTTTCCCAGCTGTAAAACTGGGTTTGTATTGTTCCTATGTCACAAATGGCTGTGAGGATTAAGAGTACGGAAAGCAGACGGGCGCGGTGGCTCAAGCTTGTAATCCCAGCACTTTGGGAGGCCGAGGTGGGCGGATCACGAGGTCAGGAGATCGAGACCACGGTGAAACCCCATCTCTACTAAAAATACAAAAAAAAAAAAAAATTAGCCGGGCGTGGTGGCGGGCGCCTGTAGTCCCAGCTACTCGGAGAGGCTGAGGCAGGAGAATGGTGTGAACCCGGGAGGCGGAGCTTGCAGTGAGCCGAGATTGCGCCACTGCACTCCAGCCTAGGCGACAGAGCGAGACTCCGTCTCAAAAAAAAAAAAAAAAAAAAAAAAAAGAGTACGGAAAGCGCCTGGTATGGTGCACAGTGATTTCTACATAAAGGTCTGCTGTTGTTTTGAGGATTGTTTTTAAGCCGTCTGTGGCAGACACTGTTGGTTGTCTAACCCAAGATCCCTCCTTCCAGGCCGGGTGCAGTGGCTCACACCTGTAATCCCAGCACTTTGGGAGGCCAAGGCGGGTGGATCACCTGAGGTCATGAGTTCGAGACCAGCCTGGCCAACATGGAAACCCCGTCTCTACTAAAAATACAAAATTAGCCGGGCGTGGTGGCACATGTCTGTAATTGCAGCTACTGGGGAGGCTGAGGCAGGAGAATCACTTGAACCCAGGAGGCAGAGGGTGCAGTGAGCCGAGATCATGCCACTGCACTCCAGCCTGGGTAACAGAGTGAGACTCGGTCTCAAAAAAATAAAAATAAAATAAAGATCCCTTCTTCCTCCTTCCCCACAGAACTCAGACTCCGTTCACCCTTCCCTGGTAGCCTGTAGTTCAGGGGAAGTGGGTCCAGGTGGAGGACGGCCTCTAATCAACCTATGCTGGCTGCCGGAACTCCATTCCTCTGGCTGACAACTGGAGTGGGGTGGGGGTCTGGGCCCAGGGGACACAAGGGACTCTGCTGGATGCTTCAGGAAAGGTGTACTTGCTCCTGAAAAAGGAACTCAAGCCAGAGAAGTCTCTGTCTCCTTCCCCCGGCAGAGTCATGTGAGGAGATGCTGGACTACAGCAGCCATCTGGAAACCCTGATGGGGAAACTGAGGAAAGATCAGTGCAGTGAAGTAGCCGGTGCAGAGAGAAGGAAAGGACCTGGGCTGGGGATGCTGGAAGAACCACTAATTAATCAGCCCTAGGGATGCCAGCGTCCTGGACAGCATGCTATGTGAGGTAATGCACGTCCACATTGTTCATGCTTGCTTATTTATTCATTTATTTATTTATGGAGTCTCGCTCTGTCACCCAGGCTGGAGTGCAGTGGCGCCATCTCAGCTCACTGCAACTTCCGACTCCTAGGTTCGAGCGATTCTCTTGCCTCAGCCTCCCAAGTACCTGGGATTACAGACGCCTGCCACCATGCCGGCTAATTTTTGTATTTTTAGTAGAGATGGGGTTTCACCATGTTGCCCAGGCTGGTCTCAAACTCCTGACCTCAGTTGATCCGCCAACCTAGGCCTCCCGAGTAGCTGGGATTACAGGCGTGAGCCACCATGCCAGCCTGCTCAAGCTCTTTAAATTCAGTTTCCTGTTACCTGTGTCTAGAGACACCCTCACGGCCACTCCCCACCTATTCAGGGCCCCATGCTCACCAGCAGGGCCCGTACTGCCTCAGTCACAGCTGCCTTCTCTTCCTCCAGGCTCCGGATCTGCTCCCGCAGCTGCCTCAGCTCCTGCCATGTCGAGATCTGGGGTGGATATGAGAGGAAAGGAGGTGAAGCAGCCATCGCCCCTACCCTTCTCTCTGGAGCCCACTGGCCACCTGGACCTGCGGCAGAGTGAGGCAGAGATCCCTACCTAGCCCTCAGTGGCCATCCTCCCCTCCTCCCCTTCAGTACTGGAATGCCCTGAGGTTCAGCTGGCCACACAGATGCCCAGAATTCAGACACACTGGCCGAGCATAGCGGCTCATAACTATAATCCCAGCACTTTGGGAGGCCAAGGTGGGTGGATCACTTGAGATCAGGAGTTCAAGACCAGCCTGGTCAACATGGTGAAACCCCATCTCTACTAAAAATATAAAAATCACCCAGGCGTGATGGCAGGCACCTGTACTCCCAGCTACTCAAGAGGCTGAGGGATAAGAATCGCTTGAAACCAGGAAGTGGAGGTTGTACTGAGCTGAGATTGTGCCACTACACACTCCAGCCTGGGCAACAGGAGTGAAACTCTGTCTCAAACAAACAAAAAAATCTCTAAACTAGCACTTTAAAAAATCATGGCTGGGTGCGGCACTTTGGGAGGCCTAGGTGGGAGGACTGCTTGAGTGAGCCCAGGAGTTCCAGACCAGCCTGGGTAACATAGGAAGACCTGCCTCTAAGATTTTTTTTTTTTTTTTTTTCCTGAGACAGAGTCTCACTCTGTCGCCCAGGCTGGAGTGTAGTGGCACGATCTTGGCTCACTACAGCGTCTGCCTCCCAGGTTCAGGTGATTCTCCTGCCTTAGCCTCCTGAGTAGCTGGGACCACAGGTACGCGCCACTGCACCTGGCTAAGTTTTGTATTTTTTAATAGAGGCAGGGTTTCACCATGTTGGCCAGGCTCGTCTGGAACTCCCAGCCTCAAGCAATCTGTCTGCCTTGGCCTCCCAAAGTGCTGGGATTACAGGTGTGAGCCACAGCACCCAGTCTCTACAAAAAAAAACTTAAAAAAAATTAGCTGGGTGACAGATTGACATCTTGTCTCAAAAACAAAAAAAATTGTTAAAATATATATAATACGGGAGGCTGAGGCAGGTGGATCATTTGAGCCCAGGAGTTCAAGACCAGCCTGGGCAACATGGAGAAACCCCGTCTCTACTAAAAATACAAAAATTAGTTGGGGGTGGAGGCGGGCGCCTGTAATCCCAGCTACTTGGGAGGCCAAGGCAGGAGAATTGCTTGAACCTGGGAGGCAGAGATTGCAGTGAGCCAAGACTGCGCCACTGTACTCTAGCCTGGGCGACAGAGCAAGACTCCGTCTCAAACAAACAAACAAACAGCTGCTCAAATGCACATCTAAACTACCACTTTGAAAATGAAGAGAATAGCCAGGCGCAGTGGCTCACGCCTGTAATCCCAGCACTTTGGGAGGCCGTGGCGAGTGGATCATTTGAAGTTAGGAGTTCGAGACCACCCTGGCCAACATGGTGAAACCCGTCTCTACTAAAAATACAAAACTTAGTCGGGTGTGGTGGTGCACAACTATAACCCTAGCTACTTGGGAGGCTGAGATGTGAGAATCACTTGAACCAAGGAGGCGGAGGTTGCAGTGACCTGAGATTGGGCAACTGCACTCAGGCCTGGGTGACACAGGAAGACTCAGTCTTAAAAAACAAACAAACAAACAACAAAAAAACACCCCTCCCCCCAAAAAAAAACAACAACTAGCACTTGACAAATGCAAGAGAATATAATTAAAGAACAAGAATGCATCACACATGGTGAGAGCAAGAACTGTTAATGAAACTGGTTTCAATTTTGGGTGTGTGTACTGGGTCAGGATGTGAAATGTATTTCTTACTCTTGGCCACAAAGTTTGAAAAAGCCTGCTAAAGGATGTGACGCTCTAAATTATCTACATGGCCATCAAATGGAATTTTCCATCCTACCTCCAGGCTTTTGTATATTCTGGTCCCCTACTTGGGATACTCTTCTTCCCTCTTCCCTGGTGATTTCTCAATCCACAGATCTTTGTTTAATGCCACCTCCTCTGAGAAATTCTCCCAGGCTGTCCTCCACTTTGCTTTCACAGCATTTACTACAGATTACCTTGAGTATATCTGTCTCTATGAATTCGATTACTCTAGGTAGTCAAATTTACCAGAGATTGTAATTAGTATATATGTATAGTTGTATATGTTAAATGTCTTTTAGTGGGATGTGGTGGCTCACGTCTGTACTCCTAGCACTTTGGGAGGCCGAGGTGGGCAGATCACTTGAGGTCAAGAGTTCGAGACCAGCCTGGCCAACATGGTGAAACCCCATCTCTACTAAAAATACAAAAATTAGGCAGGTGTGGTGGCACATGCCTGTAATCCCAGCTACTTGGGAGGCTGAGGCAGGAGAATCACTTCAACCTGGGAGGCAGAAGTCGCAGTGAGCTGACATCGCACCACTGCACTCCAGCCTGGGAGACAAGAGCAAAACTCTATCTCAAAAAAAAAAAAAAAATGTCTTTTACTAGACTGTGAATTCAGATCATGAGAGGGCACAGTAAGGTACTTAAGATTGTGGAGTCTGGGTGTGGTGGCTCATGCCTGTAATCTCAGCATTTTGGGAGGCCAGGGTGGGAGGATCACTTGGGCGCAGGAGTTCATAGTATGTCCCTGTCTCAACAAAAAATACAAAAGTTTAGCCAGGTGTGGTGGTGTCTGCCTGTAGTCCCAGCTACACGGGAGGCTGACTGGGAGGATTATTTGAGCCCAGGAGTTCAAGGTTCCAGTGAGCTGCAATTGTATCACTGTACTCCATCCTGGGCGACAGAACAAGACCCTACCTCAAAAAAAAAAAAAAAAAAAAAGTGGATTATAGGCCAGAAAGCACAGGTTAAAATTCCCACTCTGCCACTTCCCAGTTGCATGACCTAGCGCAAGTGAATTAGCTTCTCAAAGCCTTAGTTTCCCCTCTGATAAAATGGGAGAAATAATGGCACCTACTTCATAGAATTGTTGTTGTGAAAATTAAACGAGGCTAAAGTGAATAAAGCACTTCAAACAGGCTGGGAGGGGAGTCCAAGAGAGGAATGGGAAGACGTGGGGACCCCACTATCCTTAGCACCTCAACACAGAGATGTCGTGAACCCGGTCCTAATTCCTTTCTATAAGTGCTAGCAATTTTATTATTATTCACCACATATTTGCAACATTTAGAACACCAAAATATAGCAGTTGCACCTTAAGTATCAGTTTAATAGAACCATTCATTAATGGATTCATTCATTCATTAAGTAACTCTATTTAACTGCCTTTTATGTGTGGCGGAGGTGCAGAACTCTCCCTACCTCTCTCTCCAAAGGCAAGAGCTCCATCACACCCCAGCCCTGACCCTGTCCGATTCACACTTGGCTCCCCATTTTCCTTTGTGGTCTTATGGAAAGGCTGGCATGAGGTTGCAGCACGGAGGGCAGTGTCACTAGCAAGTTCCTAGAGGACAGTAGGTACCCAGCCAGCAATATGAAGCAAGCGCATAACGGGTGTCTAGGACACAGTAGGCATTCTTGGCACATAGTAGGGCCTCACCACTCACTGGACAACTGGCACATAAGTGGGTGCCATGCACAAGACGTTGGCTAACTTGGGAAAGAACTAAAATTCCTACTACAGGTTCGCCCCCTGCCGGAGGGCATCTTGCAAACCCAATTCTTCCATAAAGCAAACGCCTGCACCCCGCGGCCGGCGCAGGCGCACTCACGATCGCGGGCAAGTCCGCCGAGCGCAGCTCCCCCTTGCGGAGCTCCAGGGCGTGTGCGGCTTCTTCTGGGCATGCGCAGAACCGCTCGATGGCCAGCTGAGGGAGTGCGCTGTAGCCCTCGCGCGCATGCTCGTACAGGAGGTTCCGGTTTCGTTTTTCTGTAGCGAAACTTCTCCTTGGACTATCGTTGGAGATGCAGCCTCCCCGGGGCCGGAGCCCCCGACGAGTCAACAAAGGCCACAAGCGCCGCGCCATGGACGCAGCCATCTTGGACCGGGGACAAGGCAGCACTTTGTCCCGCCTATTCCGCGTTTAGACCAATTGCAAAGCAGCGAACCTGATCGTGACGAGCCAATCAGATCCTGAGGAAGGTTGACCGCGATAGAGTCGGTTGTCGCCCAATCGTCGTCTGTGTCCCGCCTCTTCAGTGACGCGAAGGCAGAACCAGCCAATCCCTGCACGGATGACGCCCGGAAGGGGCTAGAGGCAGGATTCAGCGTGTCCGCGACCTCACCGCTAGGGCTTGTGAGGTCGGTGGAATCATGGTGCCCGGAAGAGGCTAGAGGCAGGATTCAGCGTGTCCGCGACCTCACCGCTAGGGCCTGTGAGGTCGGTGGAATCCTGGGGTCCTCCAAATCTACCAAGCCATCTCCCCAGTTTCCCACTTCTTCCTTTGTGCGGACGAGAGTGGTTGGGCCCTTGGGAACCCACTCAGAGCGAGGCTAAATTTACGAAGGGACTTTCTGTTAGCAGCATGAGGGCCTGTGGTTAGACCTATAGAGGTATTTCCTTTGATTTAAGCCAGAAGATCCTGAGAGCGGATCGGGGAGCATTTGCGGATCGGCCACTTTTTCCTCCTTTCTGAGTCTCTTATCCCCTACCACAGGGACGGCCCAGACGGCAGGATGTCCTGGTCTGGCCTTCTCCGTGGCCTCAACACGTGCCTAACTTGTGGTGAGTGGGGGACTCGGGCTACAGGGACGAGGCTAGAGGAGGAGGGTTATTCGTTCTTGGACTTGTGTGCCTCCATCGGAGCCCCAAGGGAAACGGGGGTGGAAAAACACGGTGGGGTTTTGGCAGAGCTCGTGCTGCTAGAGCAAGAGGTGGGAAGCAGCTGCATGGAGGGCTACTGCGTGTCAAGCGGCGTTTGGGTCAATTTTATTATTTATTTAAGATCTCCCTCTGTCGCCCAGGCTGGAGTGCAGCGGTGTGATCACAGCTCACTACAGTCTCGACCTCCTGGGCTCAAGTGATCCTCCCGCCTCAGCCTCCCAAGTAGCTGGGACCACAGGCCTGCAGAACTACAACCAGCTAACTTTTTGATTCTTTGTAGAGACGGAGGTCTCCCTGTGTCGCCCAGTCTGGCCTTAACTCCTGAGATCAAGTGACCCTCCACAGCCTCCAAAAGTGCTAGATTACATGCATGAGCCACTGAGCCTACTATTATTTTAAACAGCATTAAAAATAATGCTTCCTGGCCAGGCGTGGTGGCTCACGCCTGTAGTCCCAGCACTTTGGGAGGCCGAGGTCAGGAGTTCGAGACCAGCCTGACCAACATGGTGAAACCCTGTCTCTACTTAAAAATACGAAGATTAGCCGAGCGTGGTGGTGGGTGCCTGTAGTCCCAGCTACTCAGGAGGCTGAGACAGGAGAATTGCTTGAACCCAGGGGGCAGAGGTTGCAGTGAGCCGAGATTGAGCTACTGCACTCCAGCCTGGGCGACAGAGCGAGACTCCGTCTCAAAAAAAAAAAAAAAAAAAAAAGTAATGCTTCCTTGAAGAATAAAGAGTTACTTTTGTCTGTAAATAACACTAGACGTGAACAAATGCATCCTTGTAAAGTGCTTTAAACAATGCCTAAAACACCAAAATTGAGTTGCTACTACACCTGGGATCTGTTCTCTGGGATAATAACCCCTTTCGGCCCTCTCCAGGCCCAGCTCTGGTTCCCCGGCTCTGGGCCACCTGCTCCATGGCTACCCTGAACCAGATGCACCGCCTGGGGCCCCCCAAGCGGCCGCCTCGGAAGCTGGGCCCCACGGAAGGCCGGCCGCAGCTGAAGGGTGTGGTCCTGTGCACCTTCACCCGCAAGCCGAAGAAGCCCAACTCGGCCAATCGCAAGTGCTGTCGAGTGCGGCTCAGCACGGGCCAGGAGGCCGTCTGCTTCATCCCTGGGGAGGGCCACACCCTGCAGGAGCACCACATTGTCCTCGTGGAGGGTGGCCGCACCCAGGACCTGCCAGGCGTCAAGCTCACCGTTGTGCGTGGCAAGTACGACTGTGGCCACGTGCAGAAGAAGTGACAGCTGGGGGCACAGTGGACTGGGCGCCCCTGCAGAACATGAACCTTCCCCTCCTGGCTGCTGCAGGGTCCTCCGATGCCGGCCTTTGCACCTCTAGAGGCCGCCACTCATGGATTCAAGTCCTGGCTCCGCCTCTTCCATCAGGACCACTGTTAAGCCACAGGAGTCCTGGGGGTGCAAAGGGTGCCCCTCTGTCAACACCCTTGGCTCCTGTGTTTAGAGGGGTGGCCTGAAGGACCTTTTCTGCTGGGACAAGACACTGTACTGCCCTTTGCTGGGAAGGGGTTTTAATAAACAGATCCTGGCGCTTGTGATGTGAATCCCCTTGTGGAGTATTTGCCCTCAGTGTGGCTGTAGCAATGGACATCTCTGAGCTTCACTTTCCTCCTCCAGAAAATAGCTGCATTGGTGGTATCTCTTGTTTGGTTTGGTGAAGATTAAATTCGATGCTCTATGTGCATAACACGCACGGAGGGCTACTCTTTTTTTTTTTTTTTTTTTTTTTTTAGACAAAGTCTCGCTCTGTTGCCCAGGCTGGAGTGCAGTGGCGCGATCTCAGCTCACTGCAACCTCTGCCCCCCGGGTTCAAGTGATTGTCCTGCCTCAGCCTCCCGAGTAGCTGGGATTATAGACGCCCGCCACCAGGCCTGGCTAATTTTTGTATTTTTAGTAGAGACAGGGTTTCACCATCTTGGCCAGGCTGGTCTCAAACTCCTGAGCTCAGGTGATCTGCCCACCTTGGCCTCCCAAAGTGCTGGGATTACAGGTGTGAGCCACCACGCCAGGCAGAGGGCTACTGTATTTTAAGCTTAGGAGTCAGGTAGGTGGCACGGAGGCCCAGGTCTCCTTCCTGCAGGCCATGGGTTCTGGGCACATAAACTCTGCCCTCAAGCATGGACATCTGGTGGCAGTAATTGTAATGTTGATGTGGAAGGGGTGTGGAAAGGATTAATTGGGGTGTGCTGCTCCACACATGGGAGCTGTTCTTTTATTTTATACGTGCGTGTGTTTGTGTAGAGAGAGAGAGAGAGAGACAGTCTCACTGTGTCGTCCAGGCTGGAGTGCGGTCGTATGATCAAAGCTTACTTCAGCCTTGACCCCCTGGGCTCAATAGAGCCTCCCGCCTCAGCCTCCTGAGTAGTCGAGACCACAGGTGTGTGCCACCACACCTGGCTAATTTTTCCACTTTTTTAGAGTGGGAATCTGGCTTTGTTGTCCAGGCGGGTCTCAAACTCTTGGCCTCAGGAGATCCTTCCACCTTGGCCTTCCAAAATGCTGGATTATAGGTGTGAGCCACCATTATATTGTATAATATAAAATTATTACTGGGCTCACCTGAGCTCAAATCCTGCTCCCCGTCATAATTGCTATGAGACCTGGCTATGTTGGTTCCCCCTATGAGCCTCGGTTTCCTCCCTTGGAAAATGGCACTGATGATAATACTGACTGCACCTGATCATGTTTTTGGCCACATAAGATTTAAGAAGTGGGGCCAGGTGCAGTGGCTCATGCCTGTAATCCCAACACTTTGGGAGGCTGAGGTGGGCCGACCACTTGAGGTCAGGAGTTTGAGACCAGCCTGGCCAACATGGCAAAACCCTGTCTCTACTAAAAATACAAAAATTACCTGAGCGTGGTGGCATGTGTCTGTAATCTCAGTTACTCAGGAGGCTGAGGCAGGAGACTCGCGTGAACCTGGGAGGTGGAGGTTGCAGTGAGCCGAGATCAGCACCACTGCACTGCAGCCCGGGTGACAGAGTGAGACTCTGTCTCAAGAAAAGAAACGATGTTGGAACTGTGTTTATATCACTGGGCTCGAGCCCAGCACTGCTGCAAGCCCTGCCTCCCCTACTTACTGGCTGGGTGACCTTGGGCAGGTGGTTTACACTCTGAGCCTGGACCAGATGGCGCTGATAAGGGTGCATGCCTGAGAGCTGTTTGGTGCATCATAGCTGTCTCCGAGTTCCTCACGGCGCTCAACACACAGCCTCCTGAGGGTCTCCTGATTGTAAACATGAGGCCACAAGGTCTTTTCGGATCAGAGCTGGTGGCAGATAAGTGCACTGATTACAGAAAGTCATTTAATGTTTTCAATTGATCCCTACATATGGTTACTTTCTGTGGCACAATGGTAGTGTCATTTACTAAGGTCCCCACGTAGGAGTAAGGAGTAGTAGTCTGAATTTTGTCAGGAGCTATAATTAAACCAGCGCGAGAAATCGAATTTTGCAAGTGATCATAACATTGGAGTAATATTTCTCGAGTGGGGGCAGCACAAAGTATATCGTCCATATAATGAATAATGTAACACTGTGAAAATTTTCAACGAGTAGGTTCAACTGCTTGTCCTACATAAGTCTGGCAAATTGTTGGACTGTTTAACATGCCTTGTGGCAATACTTTCCAGTGAAAATGCTTAGCAGGCTGCAGGTTGTTTACTGCAGGAATTGTAAATGCAAACCGTTCACAGTCTTTCTCAGCTAAGGGGATAGTAAAGAAACAGTCTTTTAAATCTATGACTATTAAAGGCCAATTTTTTGGAATCATAGCAGGAGAAGGCAATCCTGGCTGTGATGCTCCCATAGGTTGTATAACTGAATTAATGGCCCTTAAGTCAGTTAACATTCTCCATTTACCTGATTCTTTTCTTAATTACGAAAATTGGAGAATTCCAAGGGGAAAATGTCGGAGCTATGTGTCCATTTTCTAATTGTTCATTAACGAAGTCCTCTAAAGCCTTCAGTTTCTCTTTACTTAGGGGCCATTGTTCTATCCAAATTGGCTTATCTGTTAACCATTTTAAAGGTATAGGTTCTGGAGGCTTAACAATGGCCGCCATCAAAAATGATATCCTAAACCTTGGCGGGAACTTTGTATTTCCGCTTGAAGTGGTTCCTTCAAACATTGTAAATTTTTTCCTAGTCCCATACCAGGGACATACCCCGTTTCATGCATCATATGTTGACTTTGAGGGCTATATAATTGTTCTGGAATTAGAACTTGTGCTCCCCATTGTTGTATAAATATCTTCCCCATAAATTTATAGGTACAGAAGTTATAATTGGTTGAATACTCCCAGGTTGTCCATCGGGCCCCTCACAATGCAAAATATAACTACTTTGATACACTTCAGGGGCTTTACCAACTCCAACTATGTTAAATTGAGCGGGTCGAATTGGCCACATGGACAGCCAGTGCTGTAGAGAAATGATTTAAATGTCTGCTTCTATATCTACCAAACCTTTAAATTTCTTTCCCTGAATAGTTATTTCACAGGTAGGACGTTTATCAGTAATTTGATTCACCCAGTAAGCTGCTTTGCCGTGTTTATTTGTGCTTCCAAATCCTCCTGTTCGTTTAATTTCACTTTTCCCCATTTCCACATATGGCACAATCAGGAGCTGTGCCACGTGCTCTCCTGGCTCTGCTTTCCAGGGAACAGAAGGAGAGATAACAATTTGAATTTCCCCGTTGTAATCTGAATCAGTGACTCCTGTTTGTACTTGTACCCCTTTTAAATTTAAACTAGACCTCCCTAGAAGTAATCCTATCGTCCCCGCTGGTAAGGGTCCACAGACCCCTGTTGGAACTTTTTGTGGGGGTTCCCCAGGCAGAAGGCTCACAGCTTTTGTGCAGCATAAATCTACTGCGGCACTACTGGCTGTGGCGGGGGACAGACATTGTACAGGGGTGAAGGAGTGGCCTGAGCCGGAAATGCCCCTGGTTTCAAACGGGGCCCCGGATGGGCCCCTCATGGCATTTCCCGAAGTCGGGTTCCCATCTTTATCAAACTTAGAGTGACACTGATTAGCCCAATGTTTTCCTTCTTTTACATTTTGGACATATTTCAGGCTCAGCAGTTTTCTTTTTTCCCCTATCTGGCAACCTGACTCGCTGATTTTTTCTACATTCTTTCTTAGTGTGCCCATGCTTCCCACAGTTAAAACGAGCTCCAGGAAATGGGGTATTTCCTTTACCCACTTTCAGTCCTGCCATTGCCTGTGCCAACAAAGTAGCTTTATGCAGATTACCTCTGATACCGTCACAGGCCTTGATATAATCAACTAAATGTGCTTTCCCTCTAATAGGTTGCAGAGCAGTCTGGCAATCGAGATTAGCATTGTCAAAAGCTAATAACCGCAACACTATATCCTGAGCAGCCGAATCTGCAATCACCTTAAGATACTCCTGTATCCAGGCTATAAAATCTGCGTACGGTTCTTTTGGTCCCTGTTTTACGGCACCAAAGGAAGGGTATTGTTCTCCACCTGAAGCGATTTTTTCCCAAGCTCTGATGCACACTCCTCTAAGCTGCTCTATGGCATCATCCTGCATAACCACTTGTGCATCTAAACCAGCGCAGCCGCTGACCCCCAAAAGTTGGTCTGCAGTTATATCAATTTGAGGTTGGGCCTGGGCATTGTGAGGAGCCTGAATGGAAGCTTCATCTGCCCACCAAGTTTTAAATTGTAAGAACTGAGCAGGAGTTAGACAAGCTCAAGTAAGAGCATCCCAGTCAGGAGGAATCATCTGACTGGAAACAGCAACATTCTTTAAGAGTCCCATTACAAAAGGAGAACCTGGTCCATACTGATTAATAGCTTGTTTAAATTCTTTGAGTAATTTAAAAGGAAAAGGCTCAAGTGTAGCTATAATATTTCCCTGTTGATCTGGGGGGTGTATTCTAATAGGGAACTGCCAAGCCTCTAAATCACCCTCTCATCTAGCTTGCTGAATTCCTGCCTGAATGGAACTGAGAGCAGTCGCTCGAGGCGCTGCTCGAACAGTCACTGGGGCAACTACTTTCCGCCCAGTGTCCTCTGGAAAAGAAAGATCTGGAGGGTGAGGCCCCTCTTTTTCTTCACACTAAGGAGGGGGTGCAGAAGGGTAGGGATGAACCTCTTCCTCCTTTGCCGCTTTAGCTTTAACTGGCAAACAAATCTGCTCTGTTACCTCTTCTGTTATTTCATTTTACTCTCCTTCCTCCTCATCGTCAGTGTGAAAAGTTTCCAACGTGGAATGAACGACCCCACACTTGTCCCATTGTTACCCTGACACTTCCGAGCTCCCCTTCTTACTCACCACAGGGACTGCTTAAGAGTACTCGGGTGTCCTCCTCCTTAGTTCCACGTTCTCCAACCATCACTCCGGTGACTCTTTGACCTGCATGTATGGGCGCCACTTGCCGAGACCAGCTCGGTCGTGGAGACCCTAACCCAGCGGTGCTAGAGGAATTAAAGACACACACACACGCAGAAATATAGGGTGTGGAGTGGGAAATCAGGGGTCTCACAGCCTTCACAGCTGAGAGCCGCGAACAGAGATTTACCCACATATTTATTGACAGCAAGCCAGTGGTAAGCATTGTTTCTATAGATTATAGATTAACTAAAAGCATTTATTACAGGAAATAAAGGGATGGGCTGAAATAAAGGGATGGGTCTGGCTAGTTATCTGCAGCAGGAACATGTCCTTAAGGCACAGATTGCTCATGCTATTGTTTGTGGTTCAGGAACGCCTTTAAGCGGTTTTCTGCCCTGGGTGGGCCAGGTGTTCCTTGCCCTCATTCCAGTAAACCCGCAATCTTCAGCATGGCGGTTGTGACCATCACGAACATGTCACAGTGCTGCAGAGATTTTGTTTATGGCCAGTTTTGGGACCAGTTTATGGCCAGATTTGGGGGCCTGTTCCCAACACCAGAGATTCCCCAAATGGCAGATGACTTTGTTGGTCTCAAGGACTGCCTCAGCGGACCTCTGCTCCCTGCCCACGATCGTTACCCCCAAAACATGCTGGCAGGTCTCTGCTCCCTGCATCAGCGGCCTTCCCCCTCTCTTACAAATCCTGGTTTAGCCTTTGTTTTGTGACTGAGTCTACCGAGATCCTTGCAGGAGAAGACAATTTGCAGGCAAATGAACTAAATGTCTCTTTCCTGACACCCTTCTTCTGGGGGGGCTGAGGAAGCCTGTGAACAGCCTGATTTGTCACACAGCATGATGGCCACCAGCAGCAAGCGGGTTCATGGAAGGTGTGCTGAGAACCAGCCATGTGGGACCCCTACTGTCCCTGGGTATCCTCTGGCTTCTGGCTGCAAGGCTGGTCTTTTTTTTTTCTTGATACAGGGTCTTGCTTTCTCACCCAGGCTGGAGTGCAGTGGTGAAATCACGGCTCACTGCAGCGTCGACCTCCTGGTCTCAGGCAATCCTCCCACCCAAGCCTCCTGAGTAGCTGGCACTACAGGCGGCACCACCATGCCTGGCTAATTTTTTAAAAATTATTTGTGGAGACAGGGTCTCACTATGTTGCCCAGGCTGGTCTTGAACTCCCGAGCTCCAGTGATCCTCCTACCTCGGCCTCCTGAAGTGCTGGGATTCCACAGGTGTGAGCCACCGCACCCACTGCAAGGCTGGTCTTGACAACGTCAGGCGGTAGTCCAGTCGCTAGGACAGACGGATCCTGACCCTCACACTGGAGTGGGTCACAAGGGCGCCATAGTGCCCCACCCAGGAACTCACGTCTCTCCCGTACTGCTCAAAAGATACGTAGCGGATGCCCTTGCCAAAGTTGGTGAAGACGTGGGAGACCTGCAGGGGGAAGGGGAGTGAGAGGGTGAGGGCCTGTGGGCCCCTTCTCTTCCTCCACCTCAACAGATAGGCCCAAAGGACTGACGAGGTGCCAGTCCTGCACTAGGTGCTGGGGATGGAGCAGTGAATAAAGCCGGAAAAGGACCCAGCCCTTTTCCTAGAATGGAACTGCCATTCTAGCAGGGGGCCCGGACGCTGGAGATAGGTGGGGATGAGGGGCCAGGGGCATTCTGCCAGGAAGGTGGCAGGAATGTGAGTAGAGTGAGTTAGCAAAGGCCCCACAGAGGTGACACCTGAACGAGGGGAGGGAGCCAGGAGGGGCTCTGGAGGGAGGGTGTCCCAGGCAGCGGGAACGGCCCTGAGGTAGGAGAATGCCTGGAGCTGAGTGAGGGGAGAAGTAAGAGAGGGGTCAGGGAGGTCATGGGCAGATCATGGCCTTGTGGGCCACAGGAGGACTTTGGCTTTTTTTTTTTCAATTTAAAAAAGTCGAGATAAAGTTTTCCTAAAACAAAATTTTATTTATTTATTTATTTTTGAGATGGAGTCTCACTCTGTCACCCAGGCTGGAGTACAGTGGCATGATCTCGGCTCAATGCAACCTCCACCTCGCAGGTTCAAGCGATTCTCCTGTCTCAGCCTCCCGCGTAGCTGGGATTACAGGCACGCACAACCACGCCCGGCTAATTTTTGTATTTTTAGTAGAGATGGGGTTTCTCCATGTTGGTCAGGCTGGTCTTGAACTCCTGACCTCAGGTGATCCACCCGCCTTGGCCTTCCAAAGTGCTGGGATTACAGGTGTGAGCCACTGCGCCCAGCCAAAATTTACCATTTTATTTATTTATTTTGAGGCCAAGACTCGCTCCATTGCCCAGGCTGGAGTGCAGTGGCATGATCTCAGCTCACTGCAACCTCCACCTTCCCCGGTTCAATAAATTCTCCTGCCTCAGTCTCCCCAGAAGCTGGGATTACAGGCGCCCACCACCGTGCCTGGCTCATTTGTGTATTTTTAGTAGAGACGGGGTTTCACCATGTTGGCAGGCTGGTCTTGAACTCCTGGCCTCAAGTGATCCGTCCGCCTTGACCTCCCAAAGTGCTGGGATTATAGGCATGAGCCACCACACCCGGCCCAAAATTCACTTTTTAAAGTGTACAATTCAGTGGTTTTTAGTTGATTCATGATGTTATGTGGCCATCACCACTACCTAATTCCCATCACCCCAGGAAAAAACTCTGCATCCATGAGCTGTCACTTCCAAGTCCTCCCTCCCCCAGCCCCTGGCAGTCACCAATCTTCTTAGTGTACATTTCATATATGTGGAATCATACAGTATTTGTCATTTCATGTCTGGCCTCTTTCAGCATCATGTTTTCAAAGTTTATCCACGTTGCAGTGTGAATTGGTGCTTCATTTCTTTTCCGTGGCTGCATAACTTTGGCTTTTACTGTGAGATGTAGCCACAGGAGCATTACAAGCAGGGAGACTTGTGATCTGACTCATTATTATTATTATTTTTAGTTATGGTCTCAGTCTGTTGCCCTGGCTGGAGTGCAGTGGGACCAACTGGGCTCCAACCATCCTCCCACCTCAGCCTCCTGAGTAGCTGAGACTGCAGGTGCAAGTCACCATGCCCATCTAATATTTAATTTCTTTGTAGAGATGGAGGTCTCGCTATATTGCCCAGGCTGGCCTCAAACTCCTGCCCTCAAGCTGTCCTCCCATCTTGGCCTCCCAAAGTGGTGGGATTACAGGTATGAGCCACCGTGCCCAGCCGAAACATTTACTGTGGTAACTGAGGTATGAGGATCAAGACAGCATAGTCTTAGGGCCAGACTGGGCTTGAGTCCAGCTCTGCACTGGGCCATATAACCTCCCTGTGCCTCTGTTTCCTCAACTCTAGAATGGAGATAGGATTTTGCTTCACCGCTGCATTTCCAGCACATAGAGCAGTGCCCAGCACACAGTAGGTGCTCAATCAGTGTTTGTTGAACATTAAGGGGTTGTGCTCATGAAATGAATGTAAGCCTCTTGACACAGAGCTAGGGATGTAAGAAGGGCTCAATACTTCTTAGCTGTTATGATTATAGATATCCAGCGGAGACAGAAGGGAAACCGAGCAGACGAGTGCCTTTAGCAGGTCAGAGGGGAGCTGGAAGGTAGTCTGGACCCACCTGTCGGCAGCCCCTCTCAGTCCACTGAAGGACCGGGTCAGGTGAGGCTGAGAACTTGACCACTTCCTTTTCATACACGTCCAGAAGGCGGACCCGGAGCTGGTAGACGCAGCCGCAGTTCTCCCGAGCGCCCCACCTGCCAGGCAGCAGTCAGCCTCTATGCCCCTGTCACCCAGCCAGCTTTCTAGGTTTCGGGGCAGGAGGCTGAGGGCTGGCTGCATCTTGATGAGGGTCCTGCACATCTGGACCACATTTGGAGACGTCCTGGCCTGGGAACCTCTAGGGGAGGAGCCTTGGTGGTTCTGGGGTGGAGCCAGAACCTGGGGGAAGAGCCTGGGTGGTCCTGGGGTGGAGCCAGAGCCTGGGGGAGGGGCCTGGGTGGTCCTGGGGGAGGAGTCTGGGTGATCCTGGGGTGTAGCCAGAACCTGGGGGAGGAGCCTGCGTGGTCCTGGGGTGGGGCCTGGGTGGTCCTTGGGGAGGAGCCTAGATGGTCCTGGGGGAGAAGCCTGGGTGGTCCTGGGGTTGATTCTGGAAGCTTTTGGGTGGGTAGTTGGGGGACGGGAAAGGATGCTCTGGGGAAGAACCACAATGCAGGGCAGGTGCCTGATGACTTCAGGGAGGAGCCAGAGCCCCAGGGAAGAGACCAGATTTTCTGTGGAAGAGCCACAGCCTGAAGGAGGAGCTGGAATGCTTTGGGGCAGAACCTGGGTGTTTTGGGAAGAAGGCATTCATCCTAAGCCTGCAGGCTCTGAAGCCAGTCCTGTCCCAACTATGCTCCCTGAGCCTCAGCTCACAGGGCACCATGCTCCCACCCCTTCAGAGACCCTGGGCATCCACAAGGGGGTCAGGGGAGGTGTCTCGTTTCAGAGGGGTATCAAGCCGGTCAGTGGCCCCCTGTGGACCACCCCAGCCTGCTGGGATGAGGGTGGGCAGGAGTGCAGAGTGGGGGCTCTGGCTTCTCCAAAGCTCTACCCTCCCTGGCTCTGCATCACTTCCCCTCTCAGCCTCATCACAAAGGGTGCACAGTGACAGCCGCTACCTGTGGGGTTGATGGGGCAGGAAACGAGCCCCTGCCGCAGAGCCGCTGCCAAGCCTGCTGCCGCTCTGGGGCAGGGTGCCTCTCCTCACTCACCAGTCAGCCACACAGATCTCAATCTGGGCGCTGTCCAGCAGCTCCTGCCACACCCCTTCCATCACCAGGTCCACAAGCTGCCTCTTGGAGCACCATCTAGGAAGGAGAGATGGCAGGGGGCAGGGCAAACAGTCCTGGCATTCAAGTCACAGTCAGAAACCACCTTCTCCAAGAAGCCTCCCTTGATAACCCTCTCTAAAGCAGCCCTCAGGGTTTGCTCTAGCAGACCTGAAGATGTATGATGGGCTATACGTCTCTCCTTAGCCTCTTGGATTCCCTTTGCCATTCTCCACCCTGCTGTGGGCTCCAGGCAGCTGACCTCTCTGAAAGCCTGACCCTCATCTTTGTGGGGCAGGACATGACTACAATGAAGGCCACATACTAGACATGTGAGTGGGGAGCTCTGTGGCCTCCTAAAGTGCGAGGGCCCCGGGTCTAAAGCTGGATGGCCTGGTCTCTGTCACCCGTTGCTTCCTGTTGGATCAGCCAATGGGATGCTCCAGCAGGGGATGGAAGTGAAAGAGGTGACTAAAATCCGGGTATTTATCCTCTTAGGTCCTTCTCAAGGGACTGCCTTGTCCCCCAAGGAAAAAGCAAAGCTCCATAGCACTCTCTCCGCATTTTTCAGTAACTGTTTCCTCCCCTCACCTCTAGTAGTCTAGGGATGGTAATGTTCCTTTCCTGTTACTAGCTCAGGGGCTCCTGCCTACAACTTGGTAAACAGTCCTTCTCCTCAAACTAGAATGTGCCATAATAACATAAATTGTGCAGCATTGGTGGAAGGACAGGTAAGTAATGCAACGGAATAGAACAAAGTGCCAGAAACTGGCCGAGCGCGGTGGCTTAGACCTGTAATCCCAGCACTTTGAGAGCCCGAGGCAGGCGGATCACCAGAGGTCAGGAGTTAGAGACCAGCCTGGTCAATATGGTGAAACCTCTTCTCTACAAAAAAATACAAAAATTAGCCAGGCATGGTGGCGCACCTGTGTAGTCCCAGCTATTAGGGAGGCTGAGGCAGGAGAATCACTGGAACCCAGGAGGCAGAGGCTGCAGCGAGCCAAGATTGCGCCACTGCACTCTAGCCTGGGCAACAAAACGAGACTCTATCTCAAAAAACAAAAACAAAAACAAAACAGAGTGCCAGGGACAGATGTAGGTATGCATAGAAACTTCATAAACCATAGAGGTGGCACCATCATTCTATGGGGAACAGATTCCTTCTCATTTGTTTTCTTTTGAGTCAAGGTCTTATTCTGTTGCCAGGCTGGAGTGCAGTGGCATGATCCTAGGCTCACTGCAACCTCGAACTCCTGGGTTCAAGAGATCCTCCCACATCGGCCTCCCCATGTGCTGGGATTACAGGCATGAGCCACCATGCCCAGCCTTCAGTTTCCTATTATAAAGTGGGGGCAATAATAGTATCTATGTCACAGGGTTGTTGCCAGAATTATATTTAAAGTGTCTAGTACAGAGTAACTCCTTGTGGAGGCAAAAGTGACTCCATCTTGGATGCTAATCTGCCATGTTCACTTTTTTTTTTTTTTTTTTTTTTGAGACAGAATCTCACTCTATCGCCCAGGCTGGAGTGCAGTAGCACAATCTCGGCTCACTGCAACATTTGCCTCCTGGGTTCAAGCGATTCTCCTGCCTCAGCCTCCCGAGTAGCTGGGACTATAGGTGCATGCCATCACGTCCAGCTAATTTTTGTCTTTTTAGTAGTGACGGGGTTTCCCCCTGTTGGCCAGGCTGGTCTCGCACTCCTGACCTAAATTGATCTGCCCGCCTCGGCCTCCCAAAGTGCTGGGATTACAGGTGAGAGCCACCGTGCCCGGCCCAAAACCCTGTCTTTAGATCAAAGCGGTCCAGCTGGCGTCTCACAAACTGCAGGCGATGTTGCACAGAGCATTGTTGCCTGTGGTTGCTAACCTTCCTGATTTTTCCTTGTATCTCTGGCACATAAAACAGTACCCTCAACAAGTATTTGTTGATTGATGGAATGAATCAATGAATAAATAAATGGGGGAAGGAGAGGGCGAAGGTGACGATGAGGACAGTGTGGGGGGTAGGGTCCCTTTCTCTCTTTGGGGCCCTTGCCTCAGGGATCGGGGCCTCTCACTTGGGCCACTCACTCAAAAGATGTCACAAAGCAGGTCTGCGAAGCAGCCCCAGGCACCGGTGTTAGGTTCTTTTCTATGGCCCAGCCGTTCCCGCCATGCTCCACCTCCCAGCCTCTGAAGCCCTCTGTGGGAAAACAAGAGTTGAACATATGGTTCACCTGCCAGCCTGCCCAGCAGAGACCCCACAACCACCCAGCTTGTGTTGTCCACCAGCCTCTCCCTCTTGTGATCCAATCCCCCCGGCTTCTCCTACTGACTCTTCCTCCCATTATCCTGTATTCCTGGTCCTACCCCACAACTGCGACTCTCAGCCTTGCCCATGCACTCAGCTTCTCTTCAGCCACCCTTACTTGCTCTTTTGCCTTCAGTCCTGCTCTTCATTGTGTGTGTGTGTGTGTGAGAGAGAGAGAGAGAGACAGGGTCTCACTCTGTCGCCCAGGCTGGAGTGCAGTGGCTCCATCATAGCTCACTGCAGCCTCAAACTCCTGGGCTCAGGCGATCCTCCCATATCAGCCTCCAGAGTAGTTAGGACCACAGATGTATGCCACCACGCCTGGCTAATTTAATTTTTTAATTTTTTTTTTTTTGAGACGGAGTTTCGATCTTGCTGCCCAGGCTGGAGTGCAATGGCATGATCTCAGCTCACTGTAACCTCTGCCTCCCAGTTTCAAGCACTTTTCTTGCCTCAGCCTCCCAAGTAGCTGGGATTACAGGCATACACCATCACACCCAGCTAATTTTGTATTTTAGTAGAGATGGGGTTTCACCATGTTGGTCAGGCTGGTCTCGAACTCCTGACCTCAAGTGATCTGCCCGCCTGGGCCTCCCAAAGTGCTGGGATTACAAGCGTGAGCCACCGTGCCTGGACTAATTTTTAAATTTTTTTTTAACTTTCTTTTTTTTTGAGATGTCTCCCTCTTGTCCCCCAGGCTGTAGTGCAATGGCATGATCTCAGCTCACTGCAACCTCTGCCTCCCGGGTTCAAGCGATTCTCCTGACTCAGCCTCCTGAGTAGCTGGGATTGCAGATGCCTGTCACCGCACCCAGTTAATTTTTGTATTTTTAGTACAGGCGAGGTTTCACCATGTTGGCCATGCTGGTCTCAAATTCCTGACCTCAGGTGATCTGCCCGCCTCGGCCTCCCAAAGTGCTGGGATTACAGGCGTGAGCCACTGCGCCCGGCCTAATTTTTAAATTTTTTAGAGACAGTCTCACTTTGTTGTTCAGGCTGGTCTCGAACTCCTGGCCTCAAGCGATCCTCCCACCATAGCCTCCCAAAATGCTGGGATTACAGGCGTGAGCTACTGTGCCCCACCCTTTTTTTTTTTTTTTTTTTTTTGAGGCAAGGTCTCTGTTACCCAGGCTGTAGCGCAATGGCACGATCATAGCTCACTGCAGCCTCCAACTCCTGGGCTTAAGCGATCCTACTGCTTTGGCCTCCCAAAGCGTTGCCATTCCCACCGCGCCTGGCCCCTGTCCTGTTATGCATCCCCTCTGCATATCAAACTACTTGCTTTCTCCCCTGGCCCAGCCAGGGTCTTCCTGCCTTGCCCCGCCCACTCGTTCGGATTCCCGGCTCCACCGTCTCCAGCCCCGCCCATCGGGCCTACCGCCCAGGCACTGCGTCCCTCAGCCCCGCCCCCTGGCTCATCCAGCGGCCTTGCCCATTGGCTGTCTCTCAGATTCTGCCCCGGCCCCGCCCCTGCCTCGCTCACCCCGCCCCCCCACTCAGCCTCCTGGGCCCTGCGCCCGTCACCCACGCTCTCCGCAGGAGTTGAAGATGAGATTGCGGCCTAAGGGCGCGCGCAGACAGTAGCGCGCCAGGGCGCACAGCGGAAACTCCTCCTTGTCTTCGTTGCTGGGCAGGCAGCGTTGGGCCACTGCATAGAGTGCGCGGCCCTCGGCGCTGCGGTCGCGGGCCAGCTGCAGCAGCCACACGGTGGGCCCGTCCACTATGTCGCGCCAGGCGCGGCACACTGGACGGCATCGCGTGACCAAGGCGCGTGGCGGCACGTGGCTCAGCACCTGCACCAGCAGCTCCGGGGGCAGAGCGTCCAGGGCCAGGGACGGGTCCGCCGGCAGCCGTCGCCGCGAGAGCCGGGCGCCCATCTCCAGCAGCCGGAGTCCTGCAGGTCGAGAGGGGTCGGTAGGCGGGTCAGCGAAGCCAGGCCACCCCCTCCCTACCTTGCCTCCAAGGGCGCAAGGCCTCTACTGCTGGAGAGACCCAATTAGGCCCATGGGCAACCAGGGACCCATTTCCCTCTCTGATCCTGGGCCTCTCCCCATCTTCCCCACTTGGGTAAAAGACCCCTGGTCTGACTCTGACCCCCATCAGGACCGCTGATCACGGCTTCCGTCTGGCGTTCACTTGTGTCAGGCTAAGCGCTTCACGTATATGCCAGTGAAATGGCAAAAGAACTAACATAACTAACCCCATTTTTGTTTAAGGGGACTTTACCCATTCCTGCCCATAGGCTAGGTTAATTTTAGACTGCTGAGATAATATGCAAAAACAGCAATCATGTAGTTTTTAAAACTAACTCTGGGATTAAAGAAGTATGTAAACAACTATGTTTTGTCAAAGATTTTTTTTTTTTTGAGACAGAGTCTTGCTCTGTTGCCCAGGCTAGAGTGTGCAGTGGCACGATCTTGGCTCATTGCAACCTCCGCCTCCTGGGTTCAAGCGATTCTCCTGCCTCAGCCTCCCGAGTAGCTGGGACTACAGGCGCCCCCCCACCACGCCCAGCTAATTTTTGTATTTTTAGTAGAGACGGGGTGTCACCATCTTGGCCAGGCTGGTCTTGAACTCCTGACTTTGTGATCCACCCGCTTCAGCCTCTCAAAGTGCTGGGATTACAGGCATGAGCCACCGCGCCCAGCCTGTTTTTTCAAAGATTTATAGGAGCATTGTGACCCAACCAAGGACAAAGAAGTCACCAACTTCCTTGGACCCTAGCTGGCACTCAGATGTCTGCAGTGGTCACCTCCTTATTTTTATTATTATTACTTTTTTGTGGAGCTAGAAACCAGGACTATAGCCTCTACCTCCTGGGCTCGAGTGATCCTCCTGCCTCAGCCTCCCAAGTAGCTGGGACTATAGATGCATGCCACTATGCCCAGCTAGTTTATTTATTTATTGTTTTGTAGAGACGGGGTCTCACTACATTGCTCTGGCTGGTCTTGAATTCCTGGGTTCAAGTGATCCTCCTGCCTCAGCCTCCCAAAGTGCTGGAATTGGTATGAGCCACTGCGCCTGGCCTGTTGGTCACCTCTTGATCACAGTGCCCTTCTCTTCCCTCTGCCCTTAAAAAATAAAATTGTACTGATTTAAGATGGTACTTTAGGATGATAGTCCACTGTGTTCTCGGTTTGCTGGCTCTCCAAATAAACTTGCTTTGCCTCCCACCAACTGTCATCTCTCTTGAGTTTGGCTTTCTATTTTTTTTTTTTTTTTTTTTTTGAGGCAGCCTCACTCTGTCACCCAGGCTGGAGTGCAGTGGCTCGTCTCGGCTCACTGCAACCTCTCTCTCCCAGGTTCAAGTGATTCTCCTGCCTCAGCCTCCCGAGTAGCTGGGACTACAGGAATGCACCACCACACCTGGCTAATTTTTGTATCTTTAGGAGAGACAGAGTTTCACCATGTTGGCCAGGCTGGTGTCAAACTCCGGACCTCAGGTGATCCACCCACCTCGGCCTCCCAAAGTGCTGGGATTATAGGCTTGAGCCACCGCGCCCGGCCCAAGTTTGGCTTTCTTTTCTAAAACTGAGTCTTACTCTTGCCCAGGCTGGAGTGCAGTGGCACAATCTCAGCTCACTGCGACCTCCGCCTCCCGGGTTCAAGCGATTCTCCTGCCTCAGCCTCCCAAGTAGCTGGAATTATAGGTGTGTGCCACCACACTGAGCCAGTAATTTCTGTAGTAGAGATGGGGTTTCACCATGTTGGCCGGCTGGTCTCGAACTCCTGACCTCAAGTGATCCACCTGTCTCAGCTTCCCAAAATGCTGGGATTTCAGGCATGAGCCACCACGCCTGACCTGAGTTTGACTTTCGAATGTCGAGTGGCCAAACCTGGGTTGGGTTACAGACCCACAAGGAAAGCCACTGTGGAAGAAACCATTTATACCCCATACCCCAATGTGTTCCAACTACTGTGACCTTTGGAACCCATGACCTATCTTCAGCAAAATCTCTTCTTGCCTCAGTTACTTCTCTGAACATTCCTACCACCTTCTTGCTCTAACTGGAACCCAGCTCTCCTGTGGGCCTTCCAAGTGGGGAGGTCTCCGTGCTCTTGGGAGCTGCTTCCTGACCATTCTCTCTCCACCCTCCCCAAAACCCCCAGCGACGAATCTCATCACTACCCTGCCTCGTGCGTCATCTGCTGACCCAGATCATGACTCCTCTCCTCTCCCTATTTTAGCTCTGGGCTCTCGGCCGCTCCTGCTGCTCTTAGCATCATTCTCAGTGATTTCTATAACCAGATAGATAGTTCTTCCGCAGCCCCAACCTCTCTGTTCCCTGACCTCCCTCTAGTGACTTTATCCTTCCCCAACCTCTCCCTCTCATAGTCAAACCCAGACCTTGTTTCAATAACAGCAGCCTCTTCGGAACCTCAATTTCACACACTCACTCTCCACCCATCACTTTCTCTTTCCACCTCATTCCCTCCAGTGCCCGACTCGCACGATCCTTCCAACCCACTGTGATCTCCCATCCATTGTCCCTTTCATTTTTTACTCCCCCTCACCTCCCATCCCCTCATTTCTTCCTTAGCCAGCTTAAATTCCATGGTTAATCATTAAAAACATTCTTGACCTGGCACGCTGGCTCATGCCTGTAATCCCAGCACTTTGGGAGGGCAAGGTGGGAAGACTACTTGAGGCCAGGAGTTTGAGATCAGCCTGGGCAACACAGCGAGACTCCATCTGTACAAAAAATAAAATAAAAAAATTAGCCAGATGTGGTGGTGCCCACCTGTAGTCCCAGCTACTCCAGAGGTTAAGGTGGGACGATCGCTTGAGCCCGGGAGTTGGAGGCTGCAGTGAGCTATGATTGTGCCACTGTACTCCAGCCTGGGCAACAAAGCGAGACCCTGTCTCTAAAATAAAATAAAAAGAATAGCAAAAAAAGTGGGGCTGTAGCTATAAGGGGAGGTGAGGTCAAGAGAGGGTTTGGGCTGGGCATGGTGGCTCACACCTGTAATCCCAGCACTTTGAGAGGCCGAGGTGGGCAGATCATTTGAGGTCAGTAGTTTGAGACCAGCCTGGCTAACATGGTGAAACCCCATCTCCACAAAAAATACAAAAATTAGCTGGGTGTGGTGGTGTGCGCTTGTAATCCCAGCTACTTGGGAGGCCGAGACAAGATAATTGCTTGAACCCAGAAGGCAGAGGTTGCAATGAGCTGAGATCGCGCCACTGCACTCCAGCCTGGGCGGCAGAGTGAGACCCTGTCTCAAAACAAAACAAAAACAAAAAAAAAAGAGGTTTGTTTTGAGATGGGAGACAGGATGCTGTGTGGGCTAACAGGAGATCCAGTGCATGGGGGAAACTGAACGAGCAGCAGAGAGAGGTGAGAACCAGGGACGGTGGCTGGAAGTGGGCGGGAAGGTGGGAGCAGGTGATGGAACAGTCACAGCAGGAAAACGGGTGTGAGCAAGGGTGCAGGTAGGTGGTAGAGGTGGGGGCGGCTGTGGAAGTTCACTTCTCATCTCTTGCATTTTCTCTGCAAAATAAGCCAAGGGAAAATGAAAGGCGGGGAGGAGGTGTTGGAAAGGATTAGAGGAGAAGGGAAAAGGTGTGAATTAGTTGTCTAGAACACAGGAGGAAGGAGGGGATCAGAGAAATGTCATAGGGCTGCCAGGCAGCATTGGGGTCCGCCTGAGGGTCAAGTTCACAGACTTGAAATTAGTCTAGCCAGGGGGCTGTGTTGTTTTTTAGCTCATTCGAGCTGTGTGGGTGCAGGCACGGCAGAGAGGAAGGCTGGATTTAACCGGGGTCTCATGCAGGAGGAAGCCAAAGGGGGCAAGGGTGTGTGCAAGAGAATGTGTTATTTTTTATTTATTTACTTTTTTGAGATGGAGTCTCACTCTGTCGCCCAAGCTGGAGTGCAGTGGCTGATTTCAGCTCACTGCAACCTCTGCCTCCTGGGTTCAAACGATTCTGCCTCAGCCTCCCTAGTAGCTGGGATTACAGGCCCCTGCCACCACGCCTGGCTAATTTTTATATTTTTAGTAGAGACAGGGTTTCACCATGTTGGCCAGGCTGATCTCGAACTCCCGACCTAAAGTAATCCACCTGCCTCAGCCTCCCAAAGTGCTAGGATTACAGGTGTGAGCCACTGTGCCGGGCCAAAAATGTTTTTTTTTTTTTTTTTTTTTTTTTTTTTTGAGACAGTTTCACTCTTGTTGCCCAGGCTTGAGTGCAATGGCACGATCTCAGCTCACTGCAACCTCCACCTCCCACGTTTAAGCAATTCTCCTGCCTCAGCCTCCCGAGTAGCTGGGATTACAGGCGCCTGCCACCACACCTGGCTAATTTTTATATTTGTAGTAGAGATGGGGTTTCACCATGTTGGCCAGGCTGTTCTCAAACTCCTGACCTCAGGTGATCCGCCCACCTCAGCCTCCCAAGGTGTTGGGATTACAGGCATGAGCCACTGCGCCTGGCCTGAGAATGTTATTTTTTATTTTTATTTTTGAGACAGGGTCTTGCTTCTTCACTCAGGCGGGAGTGCAGTGGTGTGATCACGGCTCACTGCAGCCTCAACCTCCCAGGCTCAAGTGATCCTCCCACCTTAGCCTCCCAAACTGCTGGGGTTAGAGGCATGAGTCACCACATCCAGCGTCTTTGTTTCTTTTTGTGGTAAAACTTCTTAAAAAAGCTGTCTACCCAGTATTTTCTGCTTCCATTCTTTCTAAAACATTTTCCTTCCTTCCTTCCTTCCTTCCTTCTTTCTTTTCTTTCTTTCTTTCTTTTTTGAGACAGAGTCTCCCTCTGACACCCAGACTGGAGTGAAGTGGCACAATCTCAGCTCACTGCAACCTCTGGCTCCAGGTTCAAGTGATTCTCGTGCCTCAGCCTCCCAATTAGCTGGGACTACAGGTGCGTGCCACCACGCCCTGCTAATTTTTGTATTGTTAGTAGAGACAGGGTTTCACCATGTTGCCCGGGCTGGTCTTAAACTCTTGGGCTCAAAGGATCCTGCTGCCTTGGCCTCCGAAAGTGCTGGGATTATAGGTGTGAGCCACTGTGCTCGGCTCCAGCTCCACTTCTTGCTATAAAATATATGACCAATGGCAAGTCACTTAATCTCTTTATACCTCAGTTTCCCTTTCTGAAAATGGGGCTGCTAACGGCGCCTCCATCATAGGGCTGTTGTGAGGATGAAAGGAGTATTTTAAAGCACTTAGGAAAAGCCCCTGCAGGCTCCTAAACAAGAGTGATATTAATTTAATATTAGTCTGGGCATGATGGCTCACACCTGTAATCCCAGCACTTTGGGAGGCTTAGGTGAGCGGATCACCTGAGGTCGGGAGTTCAAGACCAGCCTGGCCAACATGGCGAAACCCCATCTCTACAAAAAATACAAAAATTAGCGGGGCGTGGTGGTGGGCACCTGTAATCCCAGCTACTCGGGAGGCTGAGGCAGGAGAATCACTTGAACCCGGGAGGTGGAGGTTGCAGTGAGCCGAGATCGTGCCTCTGCACTCTAGCCTGGGCAACAGACTGAGACTCCGTCTCAAAAAAAAAAGATGATGTCAGGAATTTTTGCTGCATTCATGGACTACTTGCCTGATACAGGCTTATTTCTTTTTTTTTAAATAAAACCTTAATTTGTTTAAAAATGACAATAGCTGACATGAATTGAGCACTTATTGGGCACATGCAGATAACAAGCATTAGATCATTAAAGGGCACCCTCAAAGGAGAGTTTTGCCCATTAAACAAGATGATGGAATTCACGAGCTGATCCAGCTTAAATGCTCAGCACAGTGGCTTAATAAGGGCCAATAAATGCCACTAAATGAAATGTCACAGCTAAAATAGTTGCTGTCAGCCAGGCGCGGTGGCTCATGCCTGTAATCCCAGCATTTTGGGAGGCGGAGGTGGGTGCATTGCTTGAGGTCAGCAGTTCAAGACTAGCCTGTCCAATATGGCGAAACTGTCTCTACTAAAAATACAAAAATTAGCTGGGCGTGGTGGCGGGAGCCTGTAATCCTAGCTACTCAGGAGGCCGAGGCAGCAGAATCATTTGAACCTCGGAGGTGGAGGTTGAGGTGAGCCAAGATCATGCCACTGCACACAGCAAGACTCTGCCTCAAAATAAATAAATAAATAAAATAGTTGCTGTCACATTTTAAAAATGATGTGTCATAATAATGGCAACTAACATAATTTAGTGTTTCACATTAATTTTTAAAATATTAATATTAATTTTCACAGGTGTGAGCCACCATGCCCAGCCCCTGACATCATCTTTATTCCTACTGCAGAAAGAATGAAGCTGTAGAGACAGACTTTACAAAGACCAAGCTGTGCTTTTCTCCAGGTGGTTCTGAGTTGCATTAATAGTTCACTAGGGCCCGGCGCTTGAACCCGGGAGGTGGAGGTTACAGTGAGCCAAGACCACACCACTCACTGCACTTCAGCCTGGGTGACAGAGCGACTCTGTCTCAAAAGTAAATAAATAATTCCCTGAGGTTTATAAACAAGTCTACCAGCCTGCCTGGCACGGGTGTGATGTTCACCAGAGTTTAATTTCCTGGAGTTCTTCTTAGGAGGAGTTCTTAGCTCCCACTCTTCTTCTTTTTTGTTTTTTTGAGATGGAGTCTCACTCTGTCGCCCAGGCTGGAGTGCAGTGGCACGATCTCGGCTCACTGCAACCTCCATCTCCCGGGTTCAAGCAATTCTCTGCCTCAGCCTCCCGAGTAGCTGGGATTACAGGCACCTGCCACCATGCCTGGCTAATTTTTGTATTTTTAGTAGAGACGGGGTTTCACCATGTTGGCCAGGCTGGTCTCGAACGCCTGACCTTGTGATCTGCCTGCCTCGGCCTCCCAAAGTGCTGGGATTACAGACTTGAGCCACCACGCCCGGTAGTTCCTATTCTCCTTAGGAGTGTGTTCCCACTGGCAAAAGGAGGATCTCTGGGGTTGGGGGTAGGCCCCTCGCCCAATGAGGACAGCCTGACTTCACCAAGGAGCAGAGATGTTCAAGAAATGTACTGTATGAACCCTCAGCTATACCACACAAACCATATTAAATGCTTGTATGGGGCCCCGGTGTGGTGGCTTACGCCTGTAATCCCAGCACTTTCGGAGGCTGAGGCGGGAGGATTGCTTGAGCCCAGGAGTCCAAGACCAGCCTAGGCAACATGACGAAACCCTGTCTCTACAAAAGAAATACAAAAAAAGTAGTCAGGCATAGTGTCACGCACCTGTAGTCCCAGCTACTTGGAAGCTGAGGGGGGAAGGATCACCTGAGCCTGGGAGGTCGAGGCTGTGGTGAATCGTGAAGGGGCCACTGTATTCCAGCCCAGGTGATAGAGTGAGACCCTGTCTCAAAAAAAAAAAAAAAAAAAAAAAAAGTTTGTGGCCAGGCATGGTGGCTCATGCCTGTAATCTCAGCACTTTGGGAGGCCAAGGTGGGTGGATCACCTGAGGTTAGGGGTTCGAGAGCAGCCTGGCCAACATGGTGAAACCCCATCTCTACTAAAAATACAAAATTAGCCAGGTGTGGTGGCATGCTCCTGTAGTCTCAGCTACTTGGGAGGCTAGTGGGAGAATCCCTTGAACCCAGGAGGTGGAGGTTGTGGTAAGCTGAGATTGTGCCACTGCACTCTAGCCAGGGCAACAAGAGTGAAACTGTCTCAAAAAAAAAAAAAAAAAAAAAAAGGAAAGAGGAAAGAAACACGAAAAGTGGCTCAACAGTCAAAGACAGGTTTATTTTGGAGAATAAGCCTGAGAGGGGCTTCTGGCCGATTTTTTGGAGAAAGGTTGAAAAGTACCCACTGCAAGACTGAATGCCAACTACTGGCTGGGTCACAATAGGACAAGTAGGGCCTGGTACTGCCTGCTTCCAGGGTTTTTGGGAAAGTGTGTGTTTGGAGGAAGGTTACTGGCTGTCAGAGTGACTGGGCAATGCTACTGGTACTCAGCTACCCAAAGGGACCCAGGACGCTACTACAGCAGACTGTATTTTCAGAAGTGGCTATGAGAACATTTCCTGTCTGACACGCTCTTTCAGTTCACCACTGCCCGTGAAGCTGTGGGGTCCACATTCCTCCCCCGGGCACGTGCAGGCTTTTGCAACTGCCTCAACTTTCAGAGCACTGCAGAAGTGACATTGCTAAGGGATTTCATTCTCTCTCTCTTTCTCGCTCTCCTTTTAAGAGACAAAGTCTCACTCTGTCGCCTGGTTGGAGTGTAGTGGCGTGAATATGGCTCACTGAAGCCTCGAACTCCCGGGCTCAAGTGATCCTCCCAACTCAGCCTCCTGAGTAGATGGGACTGCAGACACATGCCACCATGCCCAGGTTAGTTTGTTTTGTTTTTTTTTTTTCTAGAAATGAGGGGTCTCCCTATGTTGCCCAGGCTGGTCTCCTCCTGGGCTCAAGTGATCCTGTTGCCTCGGCCTCCCAAAGTGCTGGGATTACAGGTATGAGCCACTGTGACTGGCCTGCTAAGGGATTTCTGAGGCTGGATCATAAAAGAGTATGCAGCCTCTGCCTTTCTTTCTTTTTTCTTTTTCTTTTTCTTTTCTTTTTTCTTTTTCTTTTTTTTTTTTTTTGAGACGGAGTCTTCCTCTGTTGCCCAGGCTGGAGTGCAGTGGCCCGATCTTGGCCCACTGCAATCTCCGCCTCCTGGGTTCAAGCAATTGTCCTGCCTCTGCCTCCTGAGTAACTGGCATTACAGGTGCATGCCACCATGCCCGGCTAATTTTTGTATTTTTCTTTTTTAGTAGAGACAGGATTTCACCATGTTGGCCAGGCTGGTCTCGAACTCCTGACCTTGTGATCCGCCCGCCTCAGCCTCCCAAAGTGCTGGGATTCATTAGGCTGTGCAATTTGTGCATTTTCTATAAAAGGTTTGCTAAAAATGGGCTGGGTACCATGGCTCATGCGTGTCATCCCAGCACTTTGGGAGGCTGAGGTGGGAGGATCGCTTGAACCCAGGGGTTTGAGACCAGCCTACAAAAAAAAAAAAAAACCAACCCATCTCTACAAAAAATAAACATTAAAAAATTAGCTGGACCTGGTGTTGTGTACTTGTAGTCCCAGATACTTGGGAGGCTGAGGTGAGAGGATTGCTTGTGGCCAGAAGTTCGCAGGTACAGTGAGCTATGATTGCACTACTGCATTCCAGCCTGGGTGACAGTGAGACTCTGTCTCCAAAAACAAAAAAACAAACCACCACCACTACCACCAAAACAGAACACGTACCCAAAACCCTCAACGTTTGCTAAAAATGATGAAAACAAGAAAAACAGATATGGTAGTCCATGGAAAGGAGCAAAAAAAGATGTCCAAAAACTTTCCTCAAAGCCATCAAACAAAAGATGTGACTACTTTAAAATAGAATAATCTGTGAAAATGATTAAGAGTTAGCTTATAAGTATCTCCTCAGCAGATTCTCAAATTGTATAGTTTTTTTGAGGCCAGAGACCTTTTTATACTGACTGGAAAATTCTGCACAAAAAAATACCTCTGTGAATCATGACACCAGTTTGTTTTTGGTTTGTCCAGAGTATAATTTTGCCAGAGTATATTTATAATAAGCCATTCTTCTTTTTTTTTTTTATGGCTCTGGGGACTGGGATCAGCTATGCGGTCCTCACTTAGGGAACTCGTGCCTTTGCCGTCAGATGGTGGATGGGGCTGGGTCATCTGAGGCTTCTTCCATCCTAGTCTAGCAGCTGAAGTGAGGAGACCCGAACAGCTGGTGCTCCTTAGACATTTCTCTCTATTTTCACCTGGTCTGTCCAGCTACTTTCGGAAATAAACCAAATAGTATCATTTTTTTTTTTTTTTTTTTTTTGAGACAGAGTCTCGCTCTGTCGCCCAGGCTGGAGTGCAGTGGCACGATCTCGGCTCACTGTAACCTCCGCCTCCCAGGTTCAAGGGATTCTCCTGCCTCAGCCTCCCGAGTAGCTGGGATTACAGGTGCGTGCCACCCACACCCGGCTAATTTTTGTATTTTTAGTGAAGACAGGGTTTCACCATGTTGGCCAGGCTGGTCTTGAACTCCTGACCTCAGGTGAGCCACCCGCCTCGGCCTCCCAAAGTGCTCGGACTACAGGCATAAGCCACTGCACCCGGCCACTTTTTTTTTTTTTTTGATATGGAGTCTTCCTCTGTCGCCCAGGCTGGAGTGCAATGGCATGATCTCGGCTCACTGCAACCTCTGCTTCCTGGGTTCAAGCAATTCTCCTGCGTCAGCCTCCCGAGTAGCTGGGATTACAGGTGTGCACCACCACGCCTGGCTAAGTTTTCTATCTTTAGTAGAGACGGGGGTTTCACCATGTTGGCCAGGCTGGTCTCGAACTCCTGACCTCAGGTGATCCACCCAACTCGGCCTCCCAAAGTGCTGGGATTACAGGCGTGAGCCACTGCGCCCGGCTGCTTTCTGTTACTATAAATTCAATTTTTCTTTTCTATAATTTCACGTAAATGGAATCATATAGTGTGTCGGCTATCAACCTACGACCTCATTGTTCTAAGCTGCGAAACTGGAGTTCGGTTCTAGCCCACCCAGGGACGCTGTTAAAAAAAAAACAAAAAACAAAAAAAAGCGCCGGGAACGGTGGCTCACGCCTGCACTCCCGCCTGGACAACAAGAGCGAAACTCCGTCTCAAAAAAAATAAATACATAAAAATAAAAACAAATAAATAAATAAATAATAATTGGAGTTTGGCCCTTTAAATCTTCTTCCTTTGCTGACTGACATGATGCTCAATTTTTTTCAGTAGAGGGCGCTGGAGAGACGTTGTAGGAGGAAAGGGTTTGGCTTCCAGTTTCCAGACTTGGCTCCTGCAGTGCAGCTACTCCTGCAGCGAGCATGCTTCTCCAGCCTCTGACTCCTACATGCGCGCGGTTTCTTTAGTGTCAGGAAGTTTCTCTGGCACATGGCTCCTGAAATATGGCAGTCAGCAGCACCCACCTCAGCTGAGACACTTCCCTGTCAGCTGCTTTCCCCCCCATCTTACTGGATGCACTTCTGCCGCGTTCTACTGGTGCCGCACCATAGGGATGCCTTTGTCCTTCGGTGAGCCGTGGCCAACACTACCCCAGCAAGGTCGGGGGTTCAGCCTGGGGCTCCCATCTTTCTCGGGCTATCTTAGACTTAGGAGGAGTGGCTGCTCCTTGTATCTGCTATTTCTTTTCTTTCTTTCCTCCCTTCCTCCCTCCTTCCCTCCCTCCCTTCCTTCCTTTCTTTTCTTTCTTTTTGAGATGGACTCTCTCTGTCGCCCAGACTGGAGTGCAGTGGCACGATCTCGGCTCACCGCAACCTCTGCCTCCTGGGTTCAAGCTATTCTCCTGCCTCAGCCTCCTTGAGTAGCTGAGACTACAGACACACGCCACCGCGCCCAGCTAATTTTTTGTAGTAGAGACGGGGTTTCACCATGTTGGCCAGGATGGTCTTGATCCCTTGACCTGGTGATCCACCTGCCTCGCCTCCCAAAGTGCTGGGATTACAGGTGTGAGCCATTGTGCCCAGTCTATTTCTACATTCGTTAGCATTCTCTTTATTTCTTAGTAACCAGTTCCTCTTACTCTAATCCCCTATTATAGTTAACAATTCTGTATATTAAACAATCGCTGTTTAAATTACTGTGTGGTTTGTCTCCTGGTTGGATCCCGACTGATACACACAGTATGTGTCTCCTTGTGAAGAAGGCATCTGGGCCAGGTGCAGTGGCTCATGCCTGTAATATTCCTTGAGTTGTAGGCATGGCTTAGGGTTATTTGTCCTCTCCTTTAGCATAATGTCTGTGTGATTCATTCATACTTTTTTTTTTTTTTGAGGCAGGGTCTCACTCTGTTGCCCAGGCTGGAGGGCAGTGGTGCCATCATAGCTCACTGCTGCCATGACCTCCCAGGCTCAAGCAATCCTCCCATCTCAGCCTCCCAAGTAGCTAGGACCACAGGTGCACCCCACCATGCCTAGCTAATTTTTAAAATTTTTTTTTTTTTTTTTGAGATGGAGTCTCGCTCTGTCGCCCAGGCTGGAGTGCAGCGGCGCAATCTCGGCTCACTGCAAGCTCCGCCTCCTGGGTTCACACCATTCTCCTGCCTCAGCCTCTCCGAGTAGCTGGGACTAAAGGCACCCACCACCACGCCCGGCTAATTTTTTGTATTTTTTAGTAAAGACGGGGTTTCACCGTGGTCTCAATCTCCTGACCTCGTGATCCGCCCGCCTTGGCCTCCCAAAGTGCTGGGATTACAAGCGTGAGCCACCACGCCCGGCCAATTTTTAAATTTTTTTTGAGACAGGGTCTTGCTATGTTGCCCAGGCTAGCCTTGAACTCTTGGGCTCAGCGATCTTCTCAGCTTGGCCTCCCAAATTGCTGGAATTACAGGCAACAGCCACTGCGCCTGGCCCATCCACTTGTTGTGTATCAATCAGTAGTCTATTCCTTTTTATTGCTGGGTAATAATCCACTAAACACATAATCTACAACCTGTTTATCCATTCAGTACGATGGACATTTGTGTTGTTTCCAGCTTAGGGATATTATGAATAAAGCTGCTATGAATATTCATGTACAAGTGTTTATGTGGACATATGTTTTCATTGCTTTTTTTTTTTTTTTTGGAGACAGAGTCTCGCTCTGTCACCCAGGCTGGATTGCAGTGGTGCAATCTCGGCTCACTGCAACATCCACCTCCTGGTTTCAAGCAGTTCTCCTGCCTCAGCCTCCCAAGTAGCTGGGATTACAGGTGTGTGCCACCACGCCTGGTTAATCTTTGTACTTTTAGTAGATACAGGGTTTCACCATGTTCGCCAGGCTGGTCTCGAACACCTGACCTCAAGTGATCTGCCTGCCTCGGCTTCCCAAAGTGCTGGGATTACAAGAGTGAGCCATCGCATCCAGCCGTTTTCATTGCTCTTGAGTAGATACTTAGGAGTAGAATTTTTGAGTCACATGGCAGGTGTATATTTAACGTTACAAGAAAATGCCCAGCAGTTTTCCAGCATGATTGTGCCATCTGCATTCCCAAAAATTCTTTAGGTATTGCAGTTGCCAGCACCTGGTATTGGTATTGTCAATCTTTTTATAAAGTTTGCACAGAATGGTTTCCTTTTCATATCTTCAGGATACTGTCCTCTACCTGATTCTCCCTTATTAATTTTGTTTGTTTGTTTGAGATGGAGTCTCACTCTGTCACCCAGGCTGGAGTGCAGCGGCATGATCTCCGCTCACTGCAATCTCTGCCTCCCAGGTTCAAGCAATTCTCCTGCCTCAGCCTCCCAAGTAGCTGGGACTACAGGCACCCACCACCACACCTGGCTAATTTTTGTATTTTTATTTTTTTCTGAGATGGAGTTTCGCTCTTGTTGCCCAGGCTGGAGTGCAATGGCATGATCTCAGCTGACTGCAACCTCCACCTCCTGGGTTCAAGTGATTCTCCAGCCTCAGCCTCCCGAGTAGCTGGGATTACAGGCACGAACCACCAAGCCAGGCTAATTTTTGTATTTTTAGTAGAGACAAGGTTTCGCCATGTTGGCCAGGCTGGTCTTGAACTCCTGACCTCAGGTGATTCACCTGCCTCAGCCTCCTAAAGTGCTGGGATTACAGGCATGAGCCACCGTTCCCGGCTAATTTTTGTATTTTTAGTAGCGATGGGGTTTCACCATGTTGGCCAGGCTGGTCTTGAACTCCTGACCTCAGGCAATCTGCCCAGCTCAGCCTCTCAAAGTGCTGGAATTACGGGCATGAGCTGTCGCTCCCAGCCTCAACATTCTTATTTATTTATTTATTATTTATTTTTTTTTTTGAGATGGAGTCTTACTCTGTCACCCAGGCAGGAGTGCAGTGGCATGATCTTGGCTCACTGCAACCTCCACTTCTGGGTTCAAGCGATTCTCCTGTCTCAGCCTTCCGAGTAGCTGGGACTACAGGTGCGCGCTACCACGCCCAGCTAATTTTTGTATTTTTAGTTGAGCCGGGGTTTCACCATGTTGGTCAGGCTGGTCTCAAACTCCTGACCTCAGGTGATCCACCCACCTCGGCTTCCCAAAGTGCTGGGATTACAGGCATGAGCCACCTCGCCTGGCCAACATTCTCTTAAATTAAAACATTTTTTTGTGTGTGTGTGGAGATGGGGTCTCACTATGTTGCCCAGGTTGGTCTCAAACTCTTGGCCTCAAATGATTCTCCCGTCTCAGCCTCCTAAAGTGCTAGGATTACAGGCCTCAGCCACCGAGCCTGGCCTCAACATTCTTAATTATTTCTGAACAAGTGGCCTTGCATTTTCATTTTGCAATGGGCCATGCAAATCATGTAGCTAGTCCTGGGAACACAGATTTGCAAAGATGTTCTAAACAGAGTAAGAACAGGATACTATAAAAGGAAGAATGTCTACAAGAAGAAAAATAAATCCAAAGAAATGGATTGAATGAGTTACTAACAGAAAAATGCCTCTTTCAAAATGGAAAAATTAAAGCTATGAGAAATTCTAGGAAAAACGTAAAACTTTATCTGTGTTACAGCTATTTGATAAAGTTCACAAAAAAGGAATACTTTTGACCTGGAGGCTAGGGGCATTCTCTTTACATTGGCTTTACTTATGGGTTTTCTTGAGAAAAAGACTCTTTTCAACAAATGGTGCTGGGACAACTGGAAATCTATATGCAAAAAGATGAATTTAGACCATTACCTCATACCAGAATCAACATGAAATTAATCATACATCTAAATTTAAGAGTTAAAACTATAAAACTTTGAGAAGAAAACAGGAGAAAATCTCATGATCTTGTGTTAAGCAGAGATTTTTTAGATCCAACACCAAAAACTATGATTCATAAAAGAAAAAATGGATAAATTAGACATTATCATAAGTTAAAACTTTTGTACTTGCACATTATAGATCTGATAAAGCACTTGTGTATAGAATATATAAAGAACTCATAAAACTCAATGAGATAAACCCAGTTAAAAAATGGACAAAAGACTGGGCACAGTGGCTCACGCCTGTAATCCCAGCACTTTGGGAGGCTGAGGCAGGTGGATCACCTGAGGTCAGGAGTTCAAGACCAGCCTGGCCAACATGGTGAAACCCTGTCTCTACTAAAAATATAAAAAATTAGCCTGTAATCCTAGCTACACAAGAGGCTGAGGCAGGAGAATCGCTTGAACCTGGGAGGCAGAGGTTGCAGTGAGCTGAGATCACGTCATTGCACTCCAGCCTGGGCAACAAGAGTGAAACTCTGTCTCAAAAAAAATAAATAAATAAGAAAGAAAGACAAAAGATTTGAGTAGACATTTCACCAAAGAACATATACAAATGAGTAATGAGCACATGAAATGATGCTGCACTTCATTAGTCATTAGGAAAATGCATTTTTTTTTTTTTTTGAGATATGGTCTTCTCTGTTGCTCAGGCTGGAGTGCAGTGGCACGATCTCGGCTCACTGCAGCCTCAACCTCCTGGGCTCAAGTGATTCTCCCACCTCAGCCTCCCAAGTAGCTGGGACTGCAGATGCACCCACCACCACATTCAGCTAATTGTTGAATTTTCTATAGAGATGGGTCTTCCTATATTGCCCAGGCTGGTCTTGATCTCCTGGGATCAAAGGATCCTCCTTCTTTGACCTCTCAAAGTGCTGGGATTATGGGCATGTGCCACCATGCCCAGCTGGGAAATGCCAATTAAATTCACAATGAGACACCACTTCATACCCACTACCCTGGCTATTATTCAAACTGACGATGCTGACAGGTGTAGTCGAGGATATGAAGAAACTGGAACCCTCAGACATCGCTGGTGGGGATGTAAGATGTACAGCCAACCTGGAAAACCATTAGGCAGTTTCTTTAAAAGTTGAGGCCAGGCTCAGTGGCTCATACCTGTAATTCCAACACTTTGGGAGGCCTGAGGTCAGGAGTTCGAGACCAGCTTGGCCAACATGGTGAAACCCTGTCTCTACTAAAAACACAAAAATTAGCCAGGTATGGTGGTGGGCGCCTGTAATCCCAGATACTCGGGAGGCTGAGGCAAGAGAATCACTTGAACCTGGGAGGTGGAGGTTGCAGTGAGCCAAGACTGTACCACTGCACTCTAGCCTGGGCAACAGAGCAAGACTCTGTCTCCAAAAAAAAAAAAGTTGAACATGGCTGGGTGCAGTGGCTCATGCCTGTAATCTCAGCACTTTGGGAGGCTGAGGTAGGAGGATCGCCTGAGTCCAGGAGTTCCAGGCTGCAGTGAGCTATGAATGCACCACCACCCTCCAGCTTGGGAGGCAGAATAAGACCCTATCTCTAAAAAAAAAAAAAAAAAGGTAAAAAAAGTTAAACATAAACTTACATGAGACCCAGCAATTCTAGGACTAGATTATCTACCCAAGAGAAATGAAAACACACCTTCTACCTGCATGCAAACTCTCGTATGCTAATGTTCATAGCAGCATTATACATTTGGAAACACTCCAAATGTCTATTAGCTGATGTATGGATACATAAAATGTGCCATGTCCACAAAATAGAATATTGTTAAGCAATAAAAAGGAACATGCTATAGTATGAATAAACCCCAAAGCAATATGCTACATGAAAGAGGCAGATGCAAAAGGCCGCATATTATATGATGTGCTTCTATGAAATGACCAGAAAAGACAAATCTATTTGATCAGAAAGTAGATTAGTAGTTGCCTTGGGCGAGGCTGGGAACAGAGTGACTACAAATAGGCACAAGGGATATTTTGGGGGTGATGAACATGCCTTGTTACGGTGGCAATGGTTGCACAACTCTGTGAAGTCACTAAAAACCACAAAGTTGTCCACTTTAACAGGGCTGAATTTTTTGGTATGTAAATTACACCTCAAAAAAGCTGATTAAAAAAACATGGCAAACTTTGCAGTTAAAGCACGTAGGGCTTAAATACGGAAACAGAACAGACTGTAGATGTTTCCACCTTGACAGTGTAAAAGCAAATGTACAGCCGGGTGCGATGGCTCATGCCTGTAATCCCAGCACTTTGGGAGGCTGAGGTGGGATGATTGCTTGAGCCCACGAATTCAAGACAAGCCTGGGCAACATAGTGAGACCCCCGTCTCTACAAAAAAATTAGCAGGGCATGGTGGCGCGTGTGTGTAGTCCCAGTTACTTGAGAGCCTGAGGTGGGAGGATTGCTTGAGCCCAGAAGTTGAGGCTACAGTGAGCTGAGATCCCGCCACTGCACTCCAGCCCAGGTGACAGAGTGAGACCCCATCTCCAAAAAAAAAAAAAAAAAAAAAAAAAAAGAAAAGAAAAGAAAAAAGAAAATGAGCAAACACAAAACAGTGCAATGTTACTGCAATTCACTAAAAATACTATCAAAGAGAACTCTCATACATTCCTGGTGGAATCCGTTTGGAATCACTTTGGAAACCGTTGGGCTTTTTTTTTTTTTTTTTGTGACTGAATCTCACTCTATCACCCAGGCTGGAGTGCAGTGGCATGATCTTGACTCACTGCAACCGCCGCCTTCTGGGTTCAAGTGATTCTTGTGCCTCAGACTCCCAAGTAGCTGGGATTACAGGCACCTGCCACCACGCTCTGCTAATTTTTGTATTTTTAGTAGAGACAGGGTTTCACCACGTTGGCCAGGCTGGTCTCAACCTTCTGAGCTCAAGTGATCCGCCTGCCTTGGCCTCCCGAAGTGCTGGGATTATAGGCCTGAGCCATTGTGCCTGGCCCATTGGACATTTTTTACTGAAGTAAAAATGAAAATGTGCCTGCCCCATGACCCAGCAACTCCACCCCAGAGCCAGAAAACACATACAAGAATATTCATGGTGGTATTGTTCCTAACAGCTTCAGATTGGAAAACCCAGAGGCCCGTCCACCGTAGCACATACAAAGAAGTCATTCATAAGATAAGATGGACTACTATATAGCACAATAATACAAATATTACAAATAAAAATATTATAAATAATACAAATACAAAATAAGGAATAAGTCACAAGTACCCAGAACGTGAATGATTATCAAAAGCAAAAAAAAATAAAAAAATTTTTTTTGAGATAGGGTCTCACTGTGTTGCCCAGGCTGGAGTGCGTGGCCATGATCCTAGCTCACTGCAGCCTCCAATTCCTGGACTAAATCGATCCTCCTGCCTCAGCCTCCTCTGGACCTGGGACCACAGGCACACACCACCACACCTGGCTAATTTTTGTGTTTTTAGTAGAGATGGGGTTTCACCATGTTGGCCAGGCTGAGTCTTGAACTCCTGACCTCAAATGATCTGCCCACCTCAGCCTCCCAAAGTGCTGGGATTATAGGCATGAGCCACCACGGCTGGCCCTTTCTCTCTTTGTGTCTGAGGATGTCCCCTCTGCAAGACGGGAAATATGCAGGTCCACATCTGTCATCCACAATCTACATGTTCAAAAGCTCAGAAAACCAAAAGTTTTTCCCAGACCCATTTGGTGGCAGGAGCTGACTCGAGCTGTCATGAGGTTTTGTCTAGTCTTTAGTTACTCCCCTGAGAATGAACGTGCATTTCACTGAAGGCCTATTAGTGTTTGATTACACAAATACTCCTCAGCCCTACTGGGGGACTTATGTAACATATCAAATGGGCTCCGTACGACTTGCTTAACATTCAAAGTCTAGGCTGGGCGTGGTGACTCACGCCTATAATCCCAGCACTTTGGGAGGTCAAGGCAGGCAGATCACTTGAGGTCAGGAGTTCGAGACCAGCCTGGTCAACATAGTGAAACCCACCTCTACTAAAATACAAAAATGAGCTGGGCGTGGTGGTGCGTGCCTATAATCACAGCTACTTGGGAGGCTGAGGCAGGAGAATGGCTTGAACCCGGGAGGTGGAGGTGGCAGTCAGCTGAGATCACAATACTGCACTCCAGCCTGGGTGACAAACGAGAGTCCGTCTCAAAAAAAAAAAAAATTCAAAGTCTAGATTCCCAAATGCATCTGGCCCCAAGAGTTTTGGATCAGAGATGATGGACCTCTAATAACCCCTGCCCCTCACGATTGTAGGGAAATTTCATGAGATCAGGGCCTGGCCCTCGACAAATGTTTGCTGCCACTGTGAGGAGTTACTATGATTAGCAGCAAACGCCCAGCTATGGGATTGGAAGAGTCCACGTGGGCACCTCCATATGCTGCCATCAGAGACTAGAAGAATGTGGGATAAGGACAGAAGTGCTTAGGAAAAAACAAGGCGAAACACAGCAGGACAAAAACTGAACCTCTGGCACGATCATTCGATGAATTTGCAAAAGGAAAAAGAAAACACCAAGTTCCAAATCTATCCCTAGAAAAATGAGAGGTGACTGGCTGCAGTGGCTCACGCTTGTAATCCCAGCACTTTGAGAGGCCAAGGCAGGAGGATGGCCTGAGCCCAAGAGTTTAAGACCAGCCTGGGTAACATAGTGAGGCCCCTGTCTCTACAAACAAAATTTAACAATTAGCCAGGCATGGTGGTGTGCACTTGTGGTCCCAGCTACTAGGGAGGCTGAGGTGGGAGGATCACTTGAGCCCAGGAAGTTGAGGCTGCAGTGAGCCGAGACTGTGCCACTGCACTCCAGCCTGGGTAAGAGTGAAACAATGTCTCAATTAAAAAAAAAGAAGAAGAAAAGGAAAAGAATGGGCCCAGCTGCAGCAGTTACGTTGACAGTGTTAGTCATAGGTGAACAGGCTATAATAGTTAAGGAAATGCCTTCACAAAATACTAACAGCTACTGTTAACTGAGCACTTACTTTGCTCTAGGCATGTGGGAATTGCTTTACAAAGTCTCACGGAAGCCTCAAACCACCCCTTGAAGTAGGCACATGGGGAAACTGAGGCTTGGAGGATGACAGCAATGTGCCCAAGGTCACCCAGCAAAGAAGCAACAGAGCCCCACTGAGTAGTAAGAGAATGGTGGGTTTTATAAGGTGGGACCAAGGGAAAAGAATAATAGAAAAAAACAAACAAAAGAACTAGGCCGGGCGCAGTGGCTCACTCATGCCTGTTATCCCCAGCACTTTGGGAGGCCAAGGCAGGTGGATCACCTGAGGTCAGGAGTTCGAGACCAGCCTGGCCAACATGGTGAAACCCCATCTCTACTCAAAATACAAAAATTAGTTGGGTGTGGTGGCGCACACCTGTAATCCCAGCTACTCAGGAGGCTGAGGCAGGAGAATTGCTTGAACCCAGGAGGTCAAGGCTGCAGCGAGCTGTGAATGTGCCACTGCACTGCAGCCTGGGCGACACAGTGAGACCCCATCTCAAAGAAAAAAAAAACCTGCTGGGATTTGAATCCTGGTATATAGGACTCCATAGTTTGTGCTACTGTATACATGTCTTCTGTCTCTTTGTTTCAAAATAATCTTACTTTATTTTCTCCCAATTTTTACTATGAAATTTCATTCTATAGACAAGTTGAAAGAGTAATCAAATGAACATCGCTACATGCTCCACATTTTGCCATATTTGCGCTCTCTCTCTTTTCGTTTTGGACAGATTTTTGCTCTTGTCACCCAGGCTGGTGTGCAATGGCGCGATCTCGGCTCACTGCAACCTTCACCTCCTGGGTTCAAGCGATTCTCCTGTCTCAGCCTCCTGAATAGCTGGGATTACAGGTACCCGCCATCATGCCCTGCTAAATTTTTATTTTTGTCGAGACAGGGTTTCAACATGTTGGCCAGGCTGGTCTCGAACTCCTCGGCCTCCCAAAGTGCTGGGATTACAGGCGTAAGTCATCGCGCCTGGCGGCCTTGATGAACTACTCTTCAGTACTTCCTAATGAATCTCCTAAGATTAAGGGCAACCTGGCCGGGCATGGTGGCTCACGCTTGTAATTCCAGCACTTTGGGAGGCCAACGCAGGTGGATCACGAGGTCAGGAGTTCGAGACCGGGCTGACCAACATGGTGAAACCCCGTCTGTACTAAAAATACAAAAAAATTAGCCAGGCGTGGTGGCACATGCCTGTAATCCCAGCTACTAGGGAGGCTGAGGCAGGAGAATCGCTTGAACCCAGGAGTGGAGGTTGCAGTGAGCCGAGATTGTGCCACTGCACTCCAGCCTGGGTGACAGAGCGAGATTCCGTCTCAAAAATCCATTCTGCCGTCAATACCCACTCCGTGAACAATTTCCCCTACTGTCTCTAGCAGGTCTTCTGTGGCTGTTTCCTCCTAACAAGATCCCCATGGGGGTTCAAACACCAGTAGGGGTGGCAGGTCTCACTCATCTCTTTTAATCTAAAACATTTCGTTTTCCATTTTTCTAAAAGAGATTATATTACTTTTATTATAGAAAAAAATTAAGGCAAACTTTTCTATTTGATTTGTAAGCCATATGCAGAACTTGATCAGAATTGAAGAAATTAATATTTACATAAATACAAAAATGTTATTTTAAAAATATATCTTTTTGTCTGGGCGCCGGTGGCTCACACCTGTAATCCCAGGACTTTTGATGGCCAAGATGAGCGGATGGCTTGAGCCCAGGAGTTTGAGACCAGCCCAGGTAACACGGCAAAACCCCGTATCCACAAAAAATACAAAAATTAGTGGGGTTTGGGGGGGGCATGCGCCTATAGCCCTAGTTACTCAGGAGGCTGAGGTGGGAGGATCTCTTGAGCCCAGGAGGTCGAGGCTGCAGTGAGCCATGATTATGACACTGTACTCCAGCCTGGGCAACACAGTTTTGATTTGATTTGATTGAGACGGGGTCTCAAATATATATAGATCTATATATATATATATTTTTTTGAGACAGAGTCTCGCTCCTGTCACCCAGGCTGGACTGCAATGGCGCAATCTTGGCTCACTGCACCCTCCACCTCCAGGGTTCAAGCGATTCTCCTTCCTTAGCCTCCTGAGTAGCTAGGGTTATAGGCGCATACCACCACACCTGGCTAATTTTTGTACTTTTAGTAGAGATGGGGGGGTTTCATGTTGGCCAGGCTGGTCTTGAACTCCTGACCTCAGGTGATCCGCCCGCCTCAGCCTCCCAAAGTGCTGGGATTACAAGCGTGAGCCATCGCGCACGCCTGGCCTAAAAATATATTTTTTAAAAAGAAGCTCCTTAGCGAAGCCTTACAAAAAGAGAGTCAACAGATACTAGGTATATTTAATGGAACAATAAATACAAGTTAAAAACATTATTTTATGTTAGAAAAGTAGCCAATAGAGAAGCCGAAAGTAATGTCCTGACTATACAGGGAGGTGACTATATAGGGAGGAGGAAAACCACGGAGATGATCAAAGTTGTCTCCTATTTTTAGCAAGGGATCCATGGACGCGTTGTCTAAAAGTTGATGAAATAAGAAATAAAAATCCAAAAATCTGCTGTAAAGATTTGGAAATAGATACCAGAGGAATAAAAAGTGGAAAAAGTTAAAAACGAGGCACCAGCGATCACGAGTTACTTCTTGCCATTTTTGAAAAGTAATGTAGTTACAAAAAAATGTATTTGGCCGACGGGGGTTGGGGGCGGTGGTGAGCGAGAGGTTGTTTAAAGGCGTGTTGTTTTTCATGCAAAGCTCTGTCCTGTCCTACGTGTCTGAGTGTCGTGTGTTACTGGAACATTTTTAAACAAGTATTATTTACTTTACAACTAGACTCTCATAATATTTGTCTTTCAAAATATGGAGTAAATAGACGCAGTCTAAAGTTGAAGAGGCAGTATACAGAGCTTTAGAACATATCACTGAACATTGCAAAAGTAACTTGGCAGAACAAAATTTAAATTGAGAGTTGGGGCCATAGCAAAACACATAATGTGCCCAAGTTGCTAAATCAAGAAACCGCCCTCCAAGGCTTCTGATTCACAGATTCTGCGAAGGGACTAACGGCCAGAAGACAGAAAATCCAGCAACGGTAAAAAGCGGCCTGGCCTTCCCCGGGCTGTTGCGCCCACGTGTTGGTTTGCAGCGTTTGGCAGGGGTTTCGGATGGTGGCCTCAGCGGACGAGCGCAGGGGTGGAGAGGCCTGGGCGTTCGAACACCCACGTTCAAAGCAAAGCCCTTCCAGATTTAGGGCTTTCTAACGTGCATTTGTATAACTTTGGGTTTAAAGGAGCCTCAGGCCGAGGGAGGGCCCGGGGAAGGGACGCTGCGGGTTATGGGACTCCCAGGGACCCGCCCCTCCGGGCAGGGCCTGGCGCGGGAATCCTTCCCGGGGCGCCCCAGCTGTGGGCGAGAACGGGACTGACGCTTGGGTCCCGACCTGGGTCCCCTACCTGTCCCGGCGCTCACCTGGCGTGCTGCTCGGAGGCGGCAGCTGCGGGCTAAGCTTCCCTTTCCCACTTTCCTCTGGGAGGCAGTCGGGGGGCTCCCCGTGATCGGCGTGGCCCAGGGAGCCCCGGCACCGGCGGTCTGGGCGGTCGGTCCTCTCCCGGGGCGTGGCGGCTGCAGCCCGGCGCCGGGGGCGGCGACTCTGAGATCCAGCGGGTGGGGGCGGGAGGCCGCCCCTCCTCTGGCTGCGGGGCCCAGCGGGAGCGAGGGCGGGCGGAGGAGCCGGGAGGGCTGCGTGCGGCGAGGGGGCAGCCCAGCTGCCGCGAGGCCGGCGGGGAGCGGGGCCAGCCCCGCGCCCCTAGGATCCGGGGCCCGCCCCGGGAGAGCCACCTCCTCTGGGTGGGCGAGTTCCACATCCCCAAGACGCCCTCGCGGGGGGACAGGTCCTAGCTCCCCACCCCCACCCAAATTCCGTTTCCTTCTGGTTCTGGCCTCCTGCTTGCGGCCGTCTCCACCCCTCACATCTATGGTATCCTGCACAGGTCCCCGGTTGGTAAACCGCTTAGCTGTGATCCCGACCCTGGGCCTGATTCGAAACACTTGGATCAAAGTCCCTGGCCACAGGGATTTTCTTGTATTTACGTTGCTTCCCTGGGCCAGATTCTCAGAAGCCTGGGCCTGATCTTAAATTAAATCCCTTCACCACACGCACTCTCTGTGGCAATGATAAACCTGTACCCTCCCACCTTAGGACTCCCCTGTCCTCCCCATCCCCCCAGCTGTAGACAACTGAATTAATCCGGAGGTTCAGTATCGGTCAGGCTGGGGCCACGACCCATTTTCTCCCTTTACCTCTGCCCTTGGGTCTTTGCAGTCCCTTCTGATGGCCCTAGATTGCACCAGGGACCTCACTGATAGACACCCCAGAGCTAGTTTTCTGGAAGCCAGGCCTCCCCAACGCTGGTAAATCATTCTCCAGGCCCACTGGCTCGTATCTGCCACTGTGCTAAATGCTTTGTATGCATGACCTCCTCATGGACGTCTCTCCTGAGAAACTGAAGTCCAGAGATACCTGGTCTGTTGCACGTAGTCCAAGTCGCTAGCTTGGAGGGGTCACACAGCCAGAGAGCCTGGATTCCCCAAGGCCCCTTCCCCTGGAAACGTCAGCCAGGCCCCACAGCGCCATCGTGAGGATGGCGTGAGATTGCGTGTGCAGCGCGGAGCACAGTGCTGGACTCAGAGCCAACGCTAATTTGACTACTATTACATTATTTGTACCAATCGCCTTTGAAAGCATTTTCTGCTGTGGGTTGTAAAATTACTGTATTATTGGTAGAGTTTTTAGCACAGATCCACACCCAGTTCCTTATGTGAAAGGCGTAGGCCTAGGTTTGTTTTGCATTCCGGATTTTGGGGGGTTTATTTATTTTATTTTATTTTATTTTTTTGAGACAGAGTCTCGCTCTGTTGCCCAGGCTGGAGTGCAGTGACGTGATCTCGGCTCGCTGCAATCTTCGCCTCTCGGGTTCAAGCAATTCTCCTGCCTCAGCCTCCTGAATAGCTGGAATTACAGGTGCCCGGCACCACGTCCAGCTAATTTTTGTATTTTTTAGAAGAGATGGGGTTTCACCAGGTTGGCCAGGCTGGTCTCGAACTCCTGACCTCATGTGATCCACCCGCCTCGGCCTCCCAAATTGCTGGGATTACAGGCGTGAGCCACCACTCCCGGTCTTATTTTATTTATTTTTTATTTATCTAATTTTTTTGAGACCGGGTCTCGCTCTGTCACCCAGGCTGGAGTGCAGTGGCTCGAACATAGCTCACTGCAACTTTGAATTCCTGGGCTCAAGGGATCGTCCTGCCTCAACCTCCCGAGTAGCTGGGATTACAGGCGTGAGCCAGGCCTGGATTTTAAAATACAGTTCAGATATCCATACAGTGTTCTGCAATATCCCCCGGGGGTGGGGGCAGTACTCCAAAGTGCATGATATTTCTGCTTCAAAGTCTGTGTGGAGGCCGGGCACGGTGGCTCACGCCTGTAATCCCAGCACTTTGGGAGGCCGAGGCGGGTGAATCACTCGAGGTGAGGAGTTCGAGACCAGCCTGGCCAACATGGTGAAACACTGTCTCTAATAAAGATATAAAAATTAGCGGGGTATGTGGTGCGCACCAGTGGTCCCAGCTACTTGGGAGGCTGAGGCAGAAGAATCGCTTGAACCCGGGAGCCAGAGGTTGTGGTGAGCTGAGATCTCGTGTCACTGCACTCCAGCCTGGGCGACAGAGGGACTCTGTCTCAAAAAAAAAAAAAAAAAAAAAGTTTGTGTGGAGAGAAATACACACTTAGTGGAAGAGAGGGTATAAGCCTAATGTGAGTGCAGGCAGGTCTCACTATTTGAAGAGCTGGGGGCCTAATTTATGAAGAAACTATAGGTTTTCAGATAAGAGATTTTAGCCCTGGCACTGGGATGATTTTTAAAATTAATACTGTTATTAAGCGACTGCTGTGAGCCAGATGCAGTCTACATACTTTTACAGGCACTAAACAATTTACTTCTACAGATAATATCTGTTTATTACAGATAAATTAGAAGAAACACAGGGGGTCTCAAGTTAAATAATTTGGATCATCAAAGGATGCTAAAGCATTGGTAAGAGGTTGTTGGGGAGTAGTCCAAAATTATCACCCAACAGATGCCTTATTCATTACAAAGGGGAAAAAATGTACCTATGCAGTGGGGTGGGGGAACTCTGGAAGGCACCTTCTTAACCAAGTGATGGAACAGTATCCCAATAATGGGACATTGTGATGTCAGTGTCTCTTGATGTGACACAAAATTGCCTACATAAATTTTGTTTTTTTTTTTGAGACAGAGTATCTCTCTGACACCCAGGCTAGAGTGCAGTACTGTAATCACAGCTCACTGAAGCCTCGACCTCCCAGGCTCAAGAGATCCTCCTACCTCAGCCTCCCTAGTAGCTGGAACTACAGGTGTGCACCACCCCATCCGGCTAGTTTTTGTATTTTTCTGTAGAGATGGGGTTTCACCAAGCTGCCCAGGTTCTATATGCAATTCTTATTTTTAAAAAGTGTTAGGCCTAATTTTTTTTTTTTTTTTTAAGATGGAGTCTCACTCTATAGCCTAGGCTGGAGTGCAGTGGCACGATCTCGGCTCACTGCAACCTCTACCTCCTAGGTTCAAGGGATTCTTCTGCCTCAGCCTCTTAAGTGGCTGAGATTACAGGTGCACACCACCATGCCTGGCTAATTTTTTTGTATTTTTAGTAGAGATGGGGTTTAGCCATGTTGGTTTGGCTGGTCTCAAACTCCTGACCCCGGGTGATCCACCTGTCTCAGCCTCCCAAAGTGCTGGGATTACAGGTGTGAGCCACCTCGCCTGGCCTGACCTAAACTTTGAACGTAAATTTAATAATGAGGTAATAGGCAGGGCCTGCTGACTCATGCTTGTCATCCCAGCCCTTTGGGAGGCTGAAGTGGGAGGATCACTTGAGCCCAGGAGCTCGAGACCAGCCTGGGTCACATAGCGAGTCCCTATTTCTAAAAAAAAAAAACAAAAAAACAAAAAAAACTAGCCAGGTGTGGTGGTACACACCTATAGCCCCAGCTATTAATACTTGTGAGGCTGACATGGGAGAATTGCTTGAGCCCAGGAGGTCGAGGTTACACTGAGCTATGATGGCACCACTGCACTGCAGCCTGGGCAACAGAGCAAGACCCTGTCTCAAAAACAAAAACAAAAACAAACAAACAAAAAAAGGGAAATCATCATGCATTGAGAATGGGGGACATCCCCAAGATAATTGGCCAGGACTCTTCAGAAAGTCAGTGTATGAATAATCACAAAAGAGACCAAAGAGATCTTCACAACCAAGTATAGTAGTTGCACCTTGATTGGGTCCTGAATTAGCTGTTGACTTTGGGTTCCATTGGTTGGTGCTGATTTTTCTCTTCCTATTTGGTCAGCCTTGCTTGCCTCTTGACTTTCCCAACAAGGGACAAGGCTGATGTTTGTAGGTGATGGGGGTGCGCTTCCTATTCTAACTATCAGCTCCGGCCTGCGTTAGAGCATGAATGGAGCTTTGCGTCTCGGGTGGGGCAGAGGGGCTTGCTGACAGGCTGGTCTCACTAGTGGGCAGAGAAGGGTCCAAGAGCCCCACTTCCAGCTGCTCCTCCCGTCTGCCCCAAGTGCCGGGGTAGGGCTGGCCGCTTTTTTTTTTTTTTTTCCATTTCAGATGCCAGCATCTACCATAGTTACCACCTCAGGCTGTCAGAGATGGAGCTCTTTAGGGAACCATCCTTCAGTTCTTGTTTTTCCTACACATGAATGTTGGGTGGCCTGTTCTCTGGGGAGGAGGGTAAGAAGAGGGCACAGGAGGCTCAGACAGACAGACAGACAGACAGACAGACTCTCATCTGGGCCCATCTTCTCTGCCTTTTTTTTTTTTTTTTGAGACTGGGTCTCGCTCTGCCACCCAGGCTGGAGTGCAGTGGTGTGATCTCGGCTCACTGCAGCCTTGACCTCCCCAGTTCAAGCAATTTTCCTGCCTCAGCCACCTGAGTAGCTGGGACCACAGCACTCGGTCCCAGTATTTTTTGTAGAGATGGGGTTTTGCCGTGTTGCCCAGGCTGGTCTCGAACTTCTGGGCCCAAGAGATCCTTCTGCTTCAACCTCCCAAAGTGCTGGGATTATAGGTATGTGCCATCACGTCTGGCCATTTAATAAATTTTGAGGCTCTTTCCATATCACTACATAGGGAGCTTCCTTATTTTATTTTAATTAATTCATTTTATTATTTATTATTATTAATTATTATTATTTTGAGACAGAGTCTCGCTCTGTCGCCCAGGCTGGAGTGCAGTGGCTAGATCTTGGCTCACTGCAAGCTCCACCACCCGGGCTCAAGCAATTCTTGTGCCTCAGCCTCCCAAGTAGCTGGGATTACAGGAACGTGCCACCACGCCTGGCTAATTTTTGTACTTTTAGTAGAGAGGGGGTTTGGCCATGTTGGCCAGGCTGGTCTCAAACTCCTGACCTCAGGTGATCTGCCTGTCTTGGCCTCCCAAACTACTGGGATTACAAGCGTGAGCCACCGCGCCTGGCCATAAGTAGCCATTTCTTCATGCTGCTCAATTCTCTGACATCCAGGGGATTGCGTACGTAGGGACAAGAATACTAACTAATCTTTGTTCTTTGATAAAATCATTAAACATTTGTTCCTCTAAATCTTCCTCCAAACCAGATTTCCCTAATCATTTCAACATTCCTTCCAAAGGCCGTCGCTTAAATCCTTCACAAATCTAATGTCAGATGTTTGCGATTATTGTAAATACCTTAACAAATAGATAAAGCAATTGTGTGCTATTATAATGATTACAAAGCTAATGCATACTGTGCTGACACGTGTCACCAGTGTGCTGATACCCATGGATTTGAGCTTGTTTCTTTATTATTGTTATTATTACAAAAAGTGGAATTGCTTATTTTTCATTTATTTATTTATTTTTGAGACAGCGTCTGGCTCTGTTACCCAGGCTGGAGTGCAGTGACATGATCACAGCTCACTGCAGCCTTGATCTCCTGGGCTCAAGTGATCCTCCCACCTCAGCCCCTCAAGTAGCTGGGACTACAGGGGCACGCCACCATGCCCGGCTAATCTTTGTATTTTTTGTAGAGATGAGATTTCGCTGTGCTGCCCATACTGGTCTCGAACTCATGAGCTCAACAATCCGCCTTCCTCGGCCTCCCAAAATGCTGGGATTACAGGAATAAGCCACCGCATCTGGCCTTGTTTCTTTATTATTGGTATTCTAGTTTTTAGGCTCCTTTCCTGCAGGGAGTGTGATTTGACTCACCCAATGTAAGGAGCCCTGGTTACCGCCTTGGACCTGCTGAGGTTTCGGCTGTAGGTCGGAGCAAGTTTCAGGAAGGCTGATGATTCAGGACCGGTGGAAAGGCCTGGGGAACCTCTAGCAGGGCAGCCCACTGAATGTGGTTGTCACTCAGAGCCTGTCCATGTGCTTGGATCTGAACAGGAAGGGAGGTTTTATTTATGGTCTTGGTCGTGCTTTCCCTCGGAGTCACATTTGTTCCTGGTGTCTCCTCACGTGGTGCAGGCCGATGTGCCTACTTTGCAGCTCTTTCTGCTGAGCAAGGCCTGTTTCTACCCAGTTAAATCTAAAGCCTTCCATCACAATAAAACCCCAACTGTCATTCCCATCAACCATGAAGAACTGAACTAGGAGGCCCTGACATTTGCCAATCGGATGTGTTATCAAATGTTTACATTGGCCGGACACGGTGGCTCATGCCTGTAATCCTAGTGCTTTGGGAGGCAGCAGGATCACTTGAGACCAGGAGTTCAAGACCAGCCTGTGCAACATAGTGAGACCCCCATCTCTATAAAAAATTAAAAAATTACCTGGTTATGATGGTGTGTGACTGTGGTTCTAGCTACTTGGGAGGCTGAGGCAGGAGGACCACCTGAGCCTGGGAGGTTAAGGCTGCAGTGAGCTGTAATCGTGCCACTGTACTCCAGCCTGAGTGACAGAGCAAGACTCTATCTCAAGACAAATAAACAGGCGGGGTGCGGTGGCTCACGCCTATAATCCCAACACTTTGGGAGGCCAAGGCAGGCAGATCACCTGAGGTCAGGAGTTTGAGACCAGCCTGGCCAACATGGCGAAACCCCGTCTCTACTAAAAATACAAAAATTAGCTGGGTGTGGTGGCATGTGTCTGCAATCCCAGCTACTAGGAGGGCTGAGGCAGGAGGACTGCTTGAACCCAGGAGGCGGAGGTTGCACTGAGCCGAGATTGTGCCACTGCACTCTAGCCTGGGCAACAGAGCAAGACTCCGTCTCAAAACAAACAAACAAACAAACAAACAAACAAAGTTTACATCTTTGCCTATCTAAGAAGTGAAAAGAAAACAAAAAAAGGTATCGCCCTGGTATCTTCCTTCGAATTTCTCCTTAGATAAGGACATTGGTCATCTTTTCATGTGTTTAAGAGCTATTTGCATTTCTTTCTACATAATTTATCTGTTAATCACCTTTGCCCATTTTTCTGCACTTACTGGTCAGGTGTTGTGTTTTAAAAAATGGTGCAGTGGGCCAGCGCAGTGGCTTACTCCTGTAATCCCAGCACTTTAGGAGGCCAAGGCGGGCAGATCAGAAGGTCAGGAGTTTGAGACCAGCCTGGCCAATATAGTGAAATCCTGTCTCTACTAAAAATACAAAAATTAGCCAGGCGTGGTGGCGGGCACCTGTGGTCCCAGCTACTTGGGAGGCTGAAGCAGGAGAATCACTTGAACCCAGGAGGCGGAGGTTGCAGCGAGCTGAGATTGTGCCACTGCACTCCACCCTGGGTGACAGAACAAGAGTTTGTCTCAAAAATAAATAAATATAAAAAAATACAAATATAAATACAAAAATTAGCCTGGAGTGGTGGCACATGCCTGTAATCCCAGCTACTTGGGATGTTGAGATGTGAAGATTGCTTGAACCTGGGAGGTAGAGGCTGCAGTCAGCTGAGATTGCTCCACGGCACTCCAGCCTCGGCGACAAAGTGAGACTCCGACTCAGAAAAAAAAAATGGCACAATGATTGCAAACAGTGAAAAATGGGCGGATGTCACATACAAATCTAACTTTCCAGCCTCTGGAGAGATGGCCCACGCTATAGGGCACGTGTTCTCACAGTCCCTTACCTTGTGCAGTGCACTGCCTGGGCCCATCATCCATCACGTTAGTATCCTGGCTTGTGGTTATCTGTGGTGGTGATAGTGGCAGGAGGCAGTCAAATCCCTTGGCAGATAGGAGTGGTTCCCCAGTGAAACCTCATCTTCAAGCCAAAGACAGTTTTAAGCCTGAAGGCCAGGCTGCAAGTCTCAGATAAATCCATGGACCAGATTGAGAACTTGTCTTCCCGTTTGGCGCACTTTCCTCTGATTCCTCCCCACCCTTCATCTATTTTACATGTACCTACCCTTCCCTAATTTTTTTTTCTTTTCTTTCTTTTTTTGAGATGGAGTCTCACTCTGTTGCCCAGGATGGAGTGCAGTGGCATGATCTTGGCTCACTGCAACCTCTGCCTCCTGGGTTCAAGTGATTCTCCTGCCTCAGCCTCCCAAGTAGTTGGGATTACAGGTGCCTGCCACCACCTCTGGCTAATTTTTGAATTTTTAATAGAGACAGGGTTTTACCATGTTGGCCAGGCTGGTCTCAAACTCCTGACCTCAAGTGATCTGCCTGCCTTGGCCTCCCAAAGTGCTGGGATTACAGGCGTGAGCTACTGCTCCCAGCCCGTAATTGGTTTTTTACACTGTCATGCCCATCTTTGAATGGTGCCTTTGTTTTCGCCTCTTTTGCATACTCACAAACCAATCAGCATGCACTCCCCCATTCTAAGTCCATAAAAGCCCCAGACCCAGCCACACTGAGGGAGAGACCACTTGACTTCAGGTGGGGGACTACCCTCACGTCCCCTGTCTGCTGAGAGCTTTTACATCACTTAATAATAAAACTCTTCTCCACCCTTCTCACCCTTGGATTGTCAGTGTGATCTCATTCTTCTTGGATGCGGGACAAGAACTTGGGACCCTGCTGAATGTAGGCAAAAAGAAGGTAGTAGCACCGTAGCTCCCCCCGACTGGTGCCTAGCGGCCACCCCATGCAACAGAAAGCAGTGGCAAGACCAGGCCAGCCCTGGAGCTACAGGCCAGAGTGGGGCAACAATGACAGAACTGCTAACATGCCTCCATTCGTCAGGCTGTGGAGGGACTAACAGAGCTGTTAGCATGCTATAACACCGGCTCTGGGACTTCAGCGTCATGGGCTTCCCTGTTTGGGTGCTGCTGTGTTCTCCTTGTCTGAATGCCAGAGTACACAGTGGGAGCCGCTTGCAACGCACCTGGTCCAGCCACAAGCCCTACATGGAGCCTGCCCCTGTGTCAGTGCTTGCAGGGGCCAGTGGGACCCCACACTTGCTGGCTCATACATCCCCTCCCACCAGGGGCTGAGTGCAAAGTCACGGTGGCTGTGAGATCCATGCCAGAGTGCAATCCAGCTGTGCCCTGGTGGGCCGAGTAGGCAGGGTGCCTCCTGCAAAAACCTGGAACAGTGCAAGACCTGGGCAATGTGGCTGAGAAAAATCCTGCGTTGGTGGCAACTCCTGGGATGATCCTCTCGAAGCACTCAGCTGGGAGCCTGGCCCTGCAGACTCCTACATTATGAGCCTTTAGTAAAACAAATCAGAGTCCAGGCATGGTGGCTCACGCCTATAATCCTAGCACTTCGAGAGGCCAAGGCAGGAGGAGCACTTGAGTCCAGCAGTTTGAGACCAGCCTGGGCAACATAGTGAGAGCCCATCTCTGCAACAACAGCAAAAACAACAACAAAAATTAGCCAGGTGTGCTGGCTCACACTTGTAGTCCCAGCTACTTGCGAGGCTGAGGTGGGAGGATCCCTTGAGCCCGGGAGATGGAAGCTGCAGTGAGCTGAGATCACACCACTGCGCTCCAGCCTGGGTGACAGAGCAAGACCCTGTCTCAAAAAAAAATCAGATTATTGATGATCTCAGAGTATGATGGAAGGGAAAGGAAAGCAGGCTTTTAAAGCACTGGTAATATTCCATTTCAGAACTTAGTTGGTGGACAGATAAGTATTTTGTTATTGTTTAAAAATAAATACACAAGCACACACACTTTTTTACTTATGTAGGGTTTCCTGGGAAACAGATTCCGAGTGGAGATTTGCAGGCAGATGGTTTTGGAGGAGTGCTCTGTGGGGGGAAACTTCTAAGGGAGAGAGGAGGGCAAAGTGGGCAGAGGGAGGCGTGGAAGTGTGATGTGCTTGCCACCAGAGCCTCAGCCAGGACGGCAGAGAATGCGGAGCTGGGGTGGCTTGTCCGAGGGATCCCTGGCTGAGGCATGGGGCCAGGCCTTTGTACTTCCTTATGAACCAGATACAGAATGTGGGCTGCCCCTGGGGATTGGGGATAACCTTGAGCCAGATGGCTTTCTTCAGCTGAAGTCCCAGAGAGAGGTGCAGCTGTAAGCCATCAGCTACCAACACCTCAGGCTGCTGGCAGAAAGAATGCCTCAGTCCTGAAGAGGGGGTGTGGGTGGCATATTACAGCATCCAGCATGTCTTTGTACCTACGATGTATTTGACAACAAAAATTTAGAAAGAGGCCGGGTGCAGTGGCTCACGTCTGTAATCCCAGCACTTTGGGAAGCTGAGGCAGGTGGATCACTTAAGGTCAGGAGTTCAAAACCAGCCTGGCCAACATGGTGAAACCCCGTCTCTACTAAAATACAAAAATTAGCTGGGTGTGGTGGTGGGCTCCTGTAGTCCCAGCTACTTGGGAGGCTGATACAGGAGTATCACTTAAACCCAGGAGGCGGAGGTTGCAATGAGCCAAGATCTTGCCCCTGTACTCCAGCCTGGGTGACAGAGAGAGACCCCATCTCAAAAGAGAAAAAAATATTTAAAAAGAAAATATATTCATGTAATACATCGTATTAACAGATGAAAAGATAAAAATCATTTGATAGAATTTGACACTCTAGGCTATGCGTGGTGGCTTACACCTGTTAATCCCAGCCCTTTTCGAGGCTGAGGTGGGAGGGTCACTTGAAGCCAGGAGTTTGAGACCAGGCTGGGAAACAAAGAAAGACCTTGTTTCTATAAAAATTAAAAAATTAGCCAAGTGTGGGGGCACGCTCCTATAGTCCCAGTTAATCAGGGGGCTGAGGCAGTAGGATTGCTTGAGTCCAGGAGTTTGCGGCTACAGTGAGCCATGAGAATAGTCTTCAATCTGATAAAAGGAACCCACCAAAATCCTATAACAGGTATCCAACTTAATTAGAAAAATTACCTTTAAAGAACTGTCTTAGTCCATTTTATATTGCTGTGACTGAATACCTGAGACTGGGTAATTTATAAAGAAAAGGAGTTTATTTCTTACAGTTCTGGAGGCTGGGGAGACCAAGGGTGAGGGTTTTTTTCTTGTCAGCCTCTGGTGAGGGTCTTGTACTGCGTCATAATATGGCAAAAGGCATCGTGGCCAAGAGGAATGCACTGAAGACCAAACTGGCTTTTTATACCAAACCCACTGTGGTGATAACTCACCCACTCCCATGATAACTCATTCAACCATTAATTTTTTTTTTGAGATGGAATCTTGCTCTGTCACCCAGGCTGGAGTGCAGTGGTGCAATCTCAGCTCACTACAACGTCCGCCTCCTGGCTTCAAGTGATTCTTCTGTATCAGCCTCCTGAGTAGCTGGGATTACAGGTGCATGCCACCATACCCGGCTAATTTTTGTATATTTAGTAGAGACAGGGTTTCTCCATGTTGGCCAGGCTGTATTTGAACTCCTGCCTCAGCCTCCAAAAGTGCCGGGATTACAGGCGTGAGCCACTGTGCCTGGCCAATTTTTGTGTTTTTAGTAGAGATGGGGTTTCGCCATGTTGGCTAGGCTGGTCTCAAACTCCTGACCTCAAGTGATCCACCCGCCTCGGCCTCCCAAAGTGTTGGGATTACAGGCGTGAGCCACCATGCCAAGCCTCATCCCCAGTCTTTCATTTGATGCCTGACGATGTCCAGGCAACATGGTAATAATCATCCAGTTCCATTTTCCTTGTATTTAGTTTTCCTGCTGTACATCTCAAAAGGCTGAATCAACTTATTTGCCCATGTATCTCCTCCACCAGCACATTCTCCCAAGCCTCCGTTGGTGACAGTTTCAACAACTGGACTGTCACCTGTGCCAGGAACTGTGCTTCCCCTACCCCCTGGGATGGTGCCCTCATTGTCAGCCAGGCGCCAAGAGATTTGGTTCCCAAGCCTCATGTTACCATCTGCTTTCTCAGACCACTGCTGGTAGAAGCTGTGTGGTTCTGCTTCACTAGGAAGCAATCCTGAGATGGATTTTGAAGTGCAGGCCAGAGACGCTGCCTCACACTTATAATCCAGCACTTTGGGAGGATCACTTGAGGCCAGGAGTTTGAGACCAGCCTGGGCAACATAGTGAGACCCTGTCTCTACAAAAAATAAAAAATTACCTGGGCATAGTGGTGCACATGTAGTCCTACTTACTCAGGAGGCTGAGGCAGGAGGATTGCTTGAGCCTGGGGGGTTGAGGCTGCAGCAAGCTATGATTGTGCCACTGCACTCCTGGGCCTGGGCAACAGAGCAAGACCTTGTTTCCAAAAAAAAAAAAAAAAGTGCAAAAGCATTTTCAAGGAGTAACACTTGTGAAATGAAAAGTATTGACTGGGTGCTGTGGCTCAAGCCTTTAATCCCAGCACTTTGGGAGACCGAGGTGGGCGGATCACCTGAGGTCAGGAGTTTGAGACCAGCCTGACCGACATGTTGAAATCCCATCTCTACTAAAAATACAAAAAATTAGCTGGGCGTGGTGGCACATGTCTGTAATATATATACATATATATGTAAAGAGTTACATAAATAAATATCTTCCGCAGTAGGACTGTTGAAATAAAAATTAAAAAGAAAAAATAAAAATAAATATAGATAGAATGTGTGTTTATCTCCATCTATCCATATATTCATTTATCAACATTATACACACACACACACACACACACACACAACTCCCTAGTTCTGTCTACTGAGAGGGCCTGGGAATGGTGACACCCCAGTAGTAATGAATACACCAAGCACCCAGATATTGGCTTCTACATCCCTCCACTATGGAAGTATGAGAGGAAACTGGTACATATCGTTGTGCCTGAAAAGTAAGGAAGTGCTTGACGAATGATGAGGACATATTAAAATGACAGAGGGATCAGCCTGAAGGATCTCTCAATGGCCGAATCTGGGGCAATTTTATTTATTTATTTGTTTTTTTGAGATGGAGTCTCCCTCTGTCACCCAGGCTGGAGCACAATAGCACGATCTTGGCTCACTGCAACCTCCGCCTCCTGAGTTCAAGCAATTCTCCCACCTCAGCCTCCCGAGTAGCTGGGATTACAGGCATCCGCCATCACGCCCAGCTAATTTTTGTATTTTTGTAGAGACAGGGTTTCACCATGTTTGCCAGGCTGGTCTAGAACTCCTGACCTCAGGTGATCTGCCCTCCTCAGCCTCCCAAAGTGCTGGGATTAGAGGCGTAAGCTACCACTCCCGGCTAATTTTAGAACCAAAATAAATAAGAAGAGTGTGATGAACGGAATTGTGTCTCTGTCTCCAGATTCATATGTTGAATCCTAATCTCTAGAGTGACTGTATTTAGAGACAGAGTCTTTAGAGAGGTAATTAATATCACATGAGGTCATGAGGGTGGAGCCCTACTCCATTATGCTTTGGGGTGTTTTTGTTTGTTTTTTTTTTTTTTTTGAGATGGAATCTCGCTCCATCACCCAGGCTGGAGTGCAGTGGTTTGATCTCGGCTCACCGCAACCTCCGCCTCTTGGGCTCAAACAATCCTCCCACCTCACTCCCTGAGTAGCTGGGACTACCGGCATGCGCCACCATGCCTGGATAATTTTTGTATTTTTAAGTAGAGACAGGGTTTTTCCATGTTGGCCAGGATGGTCTTGAACTCCTGACCTCAGGTGATCTGCCCACCTTGGCCTCCCAAAATGCTGGGATTACAGGCATGAGCCACAGCGCCCGGCCAATTATGCTATGTCTTTATAAGAAGAAGGAGAGAACAAGGATGTGTGCCCATGAAGGAAAGGCCATGAGAGAGAGGACACAGCCAGAAGGCGGCCATCTGCAAGCCAAGGAGAGGCATTAAGAGAAACCAAGCCCGCCAGGCTGGGCACCGTGGCTCATGGCTGAGGTAGCAGGATCATTTGAGCCCAGGAATTCGAGACCAGCCCGGGCAACAAAGAGAGATTCCATCTCTCCAAAAAAATTTTAAAAATTAGACGGGCGTGGTGGTGCATGCCTTGTAGTCCCGGCTACTCTGGGAGGCTGAGGCAGGAGGATGGCTTGAGCCCAGGGAGCCCCGGAGGTTGAGGCTGCAGTCAGCTACTGTCGCACGAGTGCACTCCAGCGTGGGTGATAGAGCATGACACTCAAAAGAAATAAAAACCAAAAACACATCAACCTGCCAATACCTTTTTTTTTTTTTTTTTTTTGACAGTCTCGTGTCCTTCAGGCTGAGGCTGGAATACAGTGGCGTGATCTTGGCTCACTGCAACTTCTGCCTCCCAGGTTCAAGTGATTCTCGTGCTTCAGCCTCCCAAGTAGCTGGGATTACAGCATGAGCCACCATGCCCATCTCATTTTTTGTGTGTTTTTAGTAGAGTCGGGGATTCACCATGTTGGCCAGGCTGGTCTCAAACTCCTGACCTCAAGTGATCGCCCACCTCAGCCTCGCAAAGTGTTGGGATTACAGGCGTGAGCCACTGCCCCCGGCCATGCCAACACCTTGATCTTGGACTTCCAGCTTCTGGAACTGTGAGAAGTAAATTTCTGTTGTTGAAGCCCCCAAGTCTGTGAATTTTGTTACGGGAGCCCAAGCCGATGGATACAGAGAGTAACATTGTAGCCCACTGAATAAAATAGGAAACCACAAGTCAATACTGATATATGTAGATAAATGAATGAATCCAAAGGTTGATGAAGAATGGGATATTTACACTGTTTTATAGAACTTACGAAACACTAATTACAAAGAGTAAAGTAATTTGACAGTGAAGGTTGGCCGACACCGCTTTAAATCAAGTGATCAAGGTGAAATGTCATCAATACTGGGACAAATTGAAATCGTGCAGCACATGATAAATGCAGTGGGGACAGACAGAAAAGTCTCTTCTGTGATATTCTTGCCAAAGATGTATAATCTGAATCTAATTATAAAGAAACATCAGACAAAAGCAAAAGGAGAGACATTGTACAAAGTAAAACTCGCCTGGCCAGGAGTGGTGGCTCATGCCTGTAATCCTAGCACTTGGGGCAGCCGAGGTGGGTGGATCACTTGAGGTCAGGAGTTCGAGACCAGCCTGGAAAACATGGTGAAAAACCTGTCTCTACTGAAAATACAAAAATTGGCCGGGCACGGTGGCTTACTCCTGTAATCCCAGCACTTTGGGAGGCCAAGGTGGGCAGATCACCTGAGGTTGGGAGTTCGAGACCAGCCTGACCAACATGGAGAAACCCCGTCTCTACTAAAAATACAAAAAATTAGCCTGTCATGGTGGTGCGTGCCTGTAATCTCAGCTATTTGGGAGGCTGAGGTAGGAGAATCGCTTGAACCCGGGAAGCGGAGGTTGTGGTGAGCCGAGATCACGCCACTGAACACCAGCCTGGGCAACATGAGCGAAACTCCTTCTCAAAAAAAAAAAAAGAAAAAGAAAAAGAAAAAAAAGCACATTCAACTAACCACAGAGATCTATCTTCGAAAGCCAAGTGGCTTCCTCTTTGTTTCTGTCTGAATTGTTTTATGTGGTTCAAGACATTGACTCAGGCACAGCAAGTACAGCTGAGCACTAAGTTGAAGCTGATCTGAACACTGTTCAGGGCTGAGACAGTGTCCTAATAATCAGGGGACAACACACACACGAAATATAATCCCAGGCCAGGTGCTGTGGCTCATGCCTATAATCCCAGTACTTTGGGAGGGTGAGGCGGGAAGATCACTTGAGCCCAGGAGTTCAAGACCAGCCTGGGCAACATAGAGAAACCCCATCTCTACAAAAAATGCAAAAAAGGCATGGTGGTGTGCGCCTATAGTCACAGCTCCTTGGGAGGCTGAGGTGGGAGGATCACTTGAGGCCAGGAATTCGAAGCTGCAGTGAGCTGAGATCATACCACTGGACTCTAGCCTGGGAGTCTCCAAAAAAAAAAAAAAAAAAAAGAGAGAAAAGTACAATCCCAGAGGGCACACGTGGTGCCCCCTGGAGACGGAGAGTTTACAGTTTTTAGGGAACCCCAGGCAGGAGGTGCATTCATTAGAGGTTCAGGGGCCCCAGTATGTGGTCTTCCAGCCTGGGCCCTCCAGCCCTAAAGTTGCTAGACCATTCCAAACAGACCTGCTCAGTCCTTGCTGTAAGAGGGAATGCCCAAGGCAGTCAATTCCAGGTGGATTTTGCATGTCCATGACAACAGTGTCTCTGCCTGAGGAGTGTGGACAGCAACCCCAGGTAGGTGTTCTGGTCCTGTCCAGGAGCTGGGCCCAGGTGGCAGGTGAGCAGGTGGAAGGATAGGGGTCAAGTGGAGGGTCACAGTCAATTTGAATTCAAAGCAGTCCAGCAGCTTGGAAAGGCAAGGACCGGGTGCTTCTTCTTATTTCTCTTTGGGAGGAGGGGAAAGCTTCTAGGAGTAGTTCTGAAAGACAGAGGTCATTACTGCCCATCCCCAACTCTGCACCTCCCAAGATGCCAAGTTTGTGTTTGGGCGATTTTTCAAATGTTAATTAATTAGTTAATTTTTAGTGACAGGGTCTCTCTCTGTCACCCAGGCTGGGGTGCAATGGCGCTATCTCAGCTCACTGCAACCTCTGCCTCCCAGGCTCAAACGAACCTCACACCTCAGCCTCCCAAGTAGCTGGGACTACGGGCGCATGCCAACACGCCTGGCTAATTTTTGAATTTTTTGTAGAGATGGGGTTTCCCTATGTTGCCCAGGCTGGTCTCGAACTCCTGGGCTCAAGAAATCTGCCTGTCTCGGCCTCCCAAAGTGCTGGGATTACAGGTATGAGCCACCGCACCCTGCCTGTGTTTTGGCTATTTAAAAATGTTTTATTGGCTGGGCACGGTGGCTCAGATCTGTAATCCTAGCAATTTGGGAGGCTGAGGTGAGCGGTTGCCTGAGCTTAGGAGTTCGAGACCAGCCTGGCCAACATGGTGAAACTCCGTCTCTACTAAAAATACAAAAAATTAGCTAGGCATGGTGGTGTGTGCCTATAGTCCCAGTTACTTGGGAGGCTGAGGCACGAGAATCACTTGAACCTGGGAACCAGAGGTTGCAGTGAGCCAAGACGGTGCCACTGCACTCCAGCCTGAGCAACAGAGTGAGACTCTGTCTCAAAAAAAAAAAAGAAAGTTTTGTTTATTTAAATATAAATGGGGTCTCACTATGTTGCCCAGGCTGGACTTGAACTCCTGGGCTCAAGTGATCCTTCTGCCTCAGCCTTTCGAGTAGCTGGGATTACAAGCATGTGCTAATGTAACCGGCTCTGTTTTTGCCTTTTTGTTACGAAATCAGTATGTCTCATTCGGTCATTATAACTTTAGATTTTTTTTCCATTTTTACGGAGGTAAAATTCATACAATATATAAATCACTATTTTAGTCATTTAAAACTGTATATAATTCAGTGTTTTTTGGTACATTCACAATGTTGTACAACCATCACCACCATCCGGTTCCCAAATCACCCCAAACAAACCATGTACCTGTGAGCAGTCACTCTCCATCCTTCCTCTTCCTCCCTGGCAACTGCTAATCTATTTCCTGTCTCAACAGATTTTCCTATTCTGGGCAATTCATATAAATGGATTCATACAATATGTGGCCTTCTTTCATTTAGCATGTTTTCAAGGTTCATCCATATTGCAGCATATATCAGTATTTCATTCCTTTTTTGTATGTTTGTTTTGAGACACAGTCTCGCTCCATCACCCAGGCTGGAGTACAGAGGGGTGATCCTGGCTCACCACAACCTTCACCTCCCGAGTTCAAGCAATTCTCCTGCCTCAGCCTTCAGAGTAGCTGGGATTACAGGCGCCTGCCACCACGTCTAGCTAATTTTTTGTATTTTTAGTAGAGACGGGGTTTCACCATATTGTCCAGGCTGGTCTCAAACTCCTGACCTCAAGTGATCTGCCCTCCTTGGCCTCCTAAAATGTTGGGATTACAGGTGTGAGCCTCCACGCCCAGCCTATTCCTTTTTATGATGGAATAATTTCCCATTGTATGGATGGACCACTTTTGGTTTATCCATTCATCAGTTGAAGGACATTTGGTTGTTTCCACTCTTTGTCTCTATGAATAATGCAGTTATGAACATTTGTGTACAATATTTTATTCGAAAACTTGTTTTAAATCCTCTTGGGTATATATGTAGGAGTAGAATTGCTGTGTCATACAGTAGAATTCTATGTTTAGCTTTTAGAAGAAATGACAAACGGCTTTCTAAAGCAGCTGCGCCATTTTATATGCCCATCAGCAATGTGTGAGGGTTGTAATTTCTCCATATCATCACCAACACTTGTTGTTTTCTTCTTTTTTTCTTTTTGCTCATATTCATCCTACTGGGTAGGAAGTGGTATTTCACTGTGGCTTTGACCTGCATTTCCCTAAGGATTAATGCTGTTGAACATCTTTTCATGCACTTACTGAACACTGGTATATCTTCTTTGGAAAAATACCTATTCAAGTCCTTTGCCCATTTGAAAACTGAGTTGCTTATCTTTTATTGTTGAGTTGTAAGAGTTCTTTATATATTTTGGATACTACACCCTTATCAGATATATAATTTGCAAAACATTCTTTCCCAGTCTGTGGGTTGTCTTTTTGTTATTTTGTTGTGTCCTTTGATGCACAAAGTTGTGGTTTTTTTTTTGTTGTTGTTTGTTTGTTTTTGAGACAGAGTCTCACTCTGTCCCCCAAGCTGGAGTGCAGTGGCGTGATCTCGGCTCACTGCAACCTGCGCCCCCTGGGTTCAAGTGATTCTCAGGCCTCAGCCTCCCGAGTAGCTGGGAGTATAGGTGGCCACCACCACTCCTGGCTAATTTTTATATTTTTAGTAGAGGCAGGGTTTCACCATGTTGGCCAGGCTGGTCTCGAACTCCTGGGCTCAAGTGATCCTCCTGCTTCAGCCTCCCTAAGTGCTGGGATTAGAGGTGTGAGCCACTGCACCCAGCCTAAAAGTTTAAAATTTTGATGAGGTCAAATTTACTTTTTTTTTTTTCTATTGTTGCTTGTGCTTTTAGTGTTATCTAAAAATCAATTACCAAATCAAGGTCATAAAGATGTATCCCTGTATTCTTCTAAGAATGTTATAGTTTTAGCTCTTAGTGTTTGAGGCACTTTGATTTAATTTCTGTATATGGTGTGAGATAGGGGCCCAGTTGCACTCCTTTGGATGTGGTTATCCAGCACCATTTGGTGAAAATGATTCTTTCCCCCACTGAATGGTCTTGGTACCGTTGTCGAAAATCAATTGATCATCGATGTATGAGTTTATTTCTGGACTCTCGATTCTATTCCATTGATTTACGTCTCTCCTTATGAGGTAGGAGGTGGGACTTAACTCCAGAGGCAGGGCTCGGACACTGGACCAAATTGAGGACTAGCTGAAACAGGGCTGGGGTGGAATGAGCTTTCCATAAGACATGCCGATCAGTGCGCCATGTCAGTTTACCATTGGCATCGCAACACCAGGGAGTTATTCCATGGCATTGACTTGACCCAAAAGTTATTACCCATTCCCTAGAAATTTTTGCACAAATCGCCCCTTAATCTGCATGTGTTAAAAGTAGATATAAATGACTGCAAAACTGCCCTGAGCTGCTAGTCTCTGCCCACAGCCCTGCTGTGCAGGAGTAGTCAGAGTTGGAACAGGGCTGGAGCTGTAACACTGCCCCTTCAATAAAGCTGTTTTCTTCTACCATTGGCTTGGCCTTGAATTCTTTCCTGGGCAAAGCCAAGAACCTCATGGGCTAAGTCTCACTTTGGGGCTCACTTGTCCAACATCACTTATGCCGGGACCACAGTGTTCTGATTACTGTAGCTTTGTAGTAAGTTTTGAAACTGGAAAGTGTGAATCCTCCAAGTTTGTTCTTCTTTTTCAAGATTGTTTTGGCTATTTGGAACCTCTTGCAATTCCATTTGAATTTTGCGATCAGCTTGTCCATTTCTGCAAAAAAAAAAAAAAAAAAAGGCTTTTAAATTTTGATAGGTGGCGGGGCACAGTGGCTCACGCCAGTAATTCCAGCACTTTGGGAGGCTGAGGCGGGTGGACCACCGGAGGTCAGGACTTTGAGACCACCCTGGGCAACATGGTGAAACGCCGTCTCTACTAAAAATACAAAAAATTAGCTGGGCATGGTGTCACCCGCCTGTAATCCCAGCTACCTGGAAGGTGGAGGCATGAGAGTTGCTTGAACCTGGGAGGCGGAGGTTGCAGTGAGCTGAGACTGTGCCACTGGACTCCAACCTGGGCAACGGAGCAAAACTCTCTCTCTCAAAAAAATTTTTTTTTGATAGGCATTGCAACTGAATCTGTAGATCAATTTAGGGAGTATTGTCATCTTAAAAATATAAAGTCTTCCAGTTGATGAACATGGGGTATCTATTTATTTAGCTCCTATTTAATTTCTTTCAGTAATGTTGTAGTTTTCAGTATATAGAATTGTTTTCTTAATTTCATTTTGATTGGCGTTGCTAGTGTATTGAAATACAACTAATTTTCTTTTCTTATTTTTTGCAGAGATCGGAGGGGGGGGTCTCCCTTGGTTGCCCTGGCTGGTCTTGAACTCTTGGCCTCAAGCAATCCTCCCACCTCGCCTCCCAAAGTGTTGAGAATTATAGGCATAAGCCACTATGCTGAGCCCTGATTTTCTTTTTTTTTTTTTTTTTTTTTTTGAGACGGAGTCTCGCTCTGTCATCCCAGGCTGGAGTACAGTGACGCAATCTCAGCTCACTGCAAGTTCCACCTCCCGGGTTCACGTCATTCACCTGCCTCAGCTTTCCGAGTAGCTGGTACTACAGGTGCCCACCACCATGCCCGGCTAATTTTTTGTATTTTTTTTTTTTTAGTAAAGATGTGGTTTACCATGTTAGCCAGGATGGTCTTGATCTCCTGACCTCGTGATCCGCCTACCTTGGCCTCCCAAAGTGCTGGGATTACAGGCATGAGCCACCGTGCCCGGCCGAGCCCTGATTTTCAATATTGATTTGTATCCCCAAAATGTCCTGAATTTATTAACTTTTTTTTTTTTTTGAGACAGTTTCGCTCTTGTTGCTCAGGCTGGAGTGTGATGGCGCGATCTTTGCTTACCGCAACCTCAGCCTCCCGGGTTCAAGCAATTCTCCTGCCTCAGCCTTCTGAGTAGCTGGGATTACAGGCATGGGCCACCACGTCCGACTCATTTTGTATTTTTAATAGAGATAGGGTTTCTCCATGTTGACCAGGCTGGTCTCAAACTCCCGACCTCAGGAGATCCACCCACCTCGGCCTCCCAAAGTGTTGGGATTACAGGCGTGAGCCACCGTGCTCAACCTCATTTTCAAATTCTCATCTAAATGTTTCATCCAGAAGGGTTGGATACAAAAGGGATGGAAGCATTTCACAGAAGAAACATTTTTATACAAGTTGACTAGAAAGACACATCACGTCCAGGAATTGGTCAGGATGAAATTCTAAATTTTCTTCTTCTTTTTTTTTTGTTATCAGCTTACATATCAAGAACAGAGGGGGTGGGGCACGATGGCTTATGCCTGTAATCCCAGTACTTTGGGAGGCCAAGGAGGCCGGATCACCTGAGGTTGGGAGTTTGAGACCAGCCTGGCCAACATAGTGAAACCCTGACTCTACTAAAAAAATACAAAAATTAGCCAGATGTGGAGGTGCGGGCCTGTAGTCCTTGGTACTTGGGAGGCTGAGGCAGGACAATTGCTTGAACCTGGGAGGTAGAGGTTGCAGTGAGTCAAGATGGCGCTACTGCACTCCAGCCTGGGCAACAGAGTGAGACCCTGTCTCAAAACAAACGAACAAACAAACAAAAAAACAGAAATCCTAAATTTTCAAAATGGTTTTCTACAACCTCTTTCCCGATCATCATCCAACGAACTTCCTGCAAAATCTCAATCCCTTTCTGGGGACCACTGCATCAGTAATCAAACTGCCTTCCTAAGGTGTGTGTTGTAGCAGGAGAGAAGTGGGGAAGTAGAGTCAGGCTACAGGCCACAGTTGCAACTTGCAACTAATCCAGAAAGTTGAGCACAAGGCAACAGAAATGAGGCGTCTCCCAAGTGTCCAGAAGCAGTCAGAGGGGTCACAGTTCCTGAGAGGTACCCTCCTTGAACTTACAGCTTTTGGCAGGAATCACAGGTTAGAAATACATTCGATGGCCAGGCGCAGTGGCTCATGCCTGCAATCCCAGCACTTTGGGAGGCCGAGGCAGGAGGATCACCTGAGGTCAGGAGTTCGGGACCAGCCTGGCCAACATGGTGAAGCCCTGTCTCTACGAAAAATACAAAAATTAGCCAGGCATGGTGGCGTATGCCTGTAATCCCAGCTACTCGGGAGGCTGAGGCAGGAGAATTGCTTGAACCCAGGAGGTGGAGGTTGCAGTGAGCTGAGATCACACCACTGCACTCCAGCCTGGGTGACAGGAGACTCCGTCTAAAAAACACATTAAAAAAAAATAATAAAAAGAAAGAAATATAGAGCCAAGAAGCCAGTTGATTGTAGATGGTTTCCTCAAAGAAGCCCTTTCCCTGGCCGTGCGCGGTGGCTCATGTCTGTAATCCCAGCACTTTGGGAGGCCAAGGCAGGTGGATCACGAGGTCAGGAGATGGAGACCATCCTGGCTAATACGGTGAAACCCCGTCTCTACTAAAAATACAAAAAATTAGCCGGGCGTGGTGGCGGGTGCCTGTAGTTCCAGCTACTCAGGAGGCTGAGGCAGGAGAATGGCGTGAACCCGGGAGGCGGAGCTTGCAGTGAGCTGAGATAGCACTACTGCACTCCAGCCTGGGTGAGACAGTGAGACTCCGTCTCAAAAAAAAAAAAAGAAGCCCTTTCCTGTAGGCATTTTTATGTGATCCATATGGTCCAGCCAGCATTCATGATGTTTTCAGTTTAGGTCCCATAGAGGGTGTCCTAAGTCTGCAATGGTCTCATAGTCGAAGTCCTGTTCCTGGAATGTGTGCCCGTTTTTAATTTAGCACAGCACATGCTGAGACTGAAACAGCACAGAGCAGACAGCAGTATCAGGTTTTGGCTTACAGTCAGGTCCAGGCCATTAGGATCTGTGAATTCAGGAAGCCACAAGTCAGTGGCTGTTCTTTGGCAGCAGCAAAGCCAAGATGCTACAGGCTAGAAGGTTCCGTTTCAAGTACAAGTGATAAACAAGGCTTTCCTAAGCCCTTTTACTTTGTCAATCTTAGAGCTGGAATTGGTGCACTCAAAAACAAGCACGGGCTGGACGCAGTGGTTCGTGCCTGTAATCCCAGCACTATGGGAGGCTGAGGCGGGAGGATTGCTTGAGCACAGGAGTTCAAGACCAGCCCAGGCAACATAGTGAAACTGTGTCTCTACAAAAAAAAAAGAAAAAAAAATTAAAATTAACTGGGCGTGGAGGTGGGCACCTGTAGTCCCAGTTACTTAGGAGGCTGAGGTAGGAGGATTGCTTGAGCCCAGGAGGTCAAGGCTGCAGTGAGCCATGACTGCATCATTGTACTCCAGCTTGGGTAACAGAGTGAGACCTTGTCCAAAAAATGAAAAACAAACAAACAAACAAAAGTGCATACCTTCAAGAAAAAGAGAAGACAACCACGGACTGGGAGAAGGGATTTGCAGAAGACATATCTGATAAAGGACTATTATTCAAAATGTACAAAGAACTCTTAAAACTCATCAATAAGGATGGTGTGTGCCTGTAATCCCAACTACTTGGGAGGCTGAGGGAAGAGAATCACTTGAACCTGAAGATGGAGTTTGCAGTGAGCCGAGATCACGCCATTGCACTCCAGCTTGGGCAACAGAGCAAGACTCTGTCTCAAAAAAAAAAAAAAAAGGTTGGGGGCTGTGGCTCACACCTGTAATCCCAGCACACTGGGAAGCCAAGGTGGGTGGATTGCTTGAGCCCAGGAGTTTGAGACCAGCCTGGGCAACAAAGCAAGACCTCATCTTAAAAAAAAAAGTATTAGCCAGGTGTGGTGGCACGTGCCTGTAGTCCCAGCTACTTGGGAGGCTGAGGCAGGAGGCTCGCTTGAGTCCAGGAATTTTAGGCTGCAGTGAGCCATGGTCTGATCATGATACTGCACTTCAGCCTGGGAAACAGAGCGAGGCCCTGTCTCTAAAAGTGATCTATCAAGCCATGAAAAGACCTGGAGGAACCTTAACTACATATCACTAAGTAAGAGACCAATTAGATAAGGATACATACTGTATGATTCCATCAATATGACATTCTGGAAAAGGCAAAACTATGGAGTCAATATAAAAATCAGTGGTCGGCCAGGCGAGGTGGCTTACGCCTATAATCCCAGCACTTTGGGAGGCTGAGGCGTGTAGATCGTTTGAGGTCAGGAGTTCAAGAACAGCCTGGCCACATGGTAAAACTCCATCTCAACTAAAAATACAAAAAAAATTAGCCAGACGTGGTAGCGGGCACCTGTAATCCCAGCTACTCGGGAGGCTGAGGTGGGAGTATCTCTTGGACCCGGGAGGTGGAGGCTGCAGTGAGCCAAGATCATGCCACTGCACTCCAGCCTGGGTGACAGCGTAAGACTCCGTCTCAAAACGAAAACAAAACAAACAAAAAGACCAGTGGTCATCCAGGGTTGAGGGAGGGAGGAGTGAATTGGTAGAGCACAGAGGACTTTTAGGGCAGTGAAACTAGTCTGTGTGATACCACAATGGTAGATGTCATTACACATTTGTCCAAATCCAGAGAATGCACAACACCAAGTGTGACCCTAATGCAAACTATGGATTTTGGGTGATAAGGATGTGTCAACATAGGTTCATTGATTATAACATGTACCACTCTGGTGGGGGATGTTGATAGCAGGAAGGGGGTGTGTGTGTGTGCGTAGGGGCTGGGGGAACAGGGAATATAAGAGAACTCTGTAGTTTCTGCTCAATTTTGCTGTGAACCTAAAACTGCTCTAAAAATAAAGTCTAGGCTGGGCCCAGTGGCTCACGCCTGTAATCCTAGCACTTTGGGAGGCTGAGGTGGGAAGATAACTTGAACTCAGGAGTTCGAGACCAGCCTGGGCAACATAGTGAGACCTTGTCTCTAATTTGAAAAAAAAAACCAAAAACCAAAAAAACAAAAATTAGCTGGGTGTGGTGGCACATGCACCTGTAATTCCAACTACTCAAGAGGCTGAGGTGGGAGGATTGCTTGAGTCTAGGAGGTCAAGGATGCAGTGAGATGAGATTGCACTGTTGTACTCCAGCCTGGGCAACAGAGTGAGACCGTCTCAAAAAAAAAAAAAGTATATTAAATAAATGAAACTTTTTCAGACATACAAAAAAATATGCACACCAGGCTGCCTCATCAGCTGCCTTTAAGGGTCCAGCATTTGATTTTAACAAGGACTTATTAGCAAAATAGAAAGTGTTTTTTAAAACTCTAAAAGTAGCTGGGTGTGGTGGCATGTGCCTGTAGTCCTAACTACTCAGGAGGCTGAAGCAGGAGGATCATTTGAGCCCAGGAAGTCGAGGCTGCAGTGAGCCATGATCGCGCCACTGCACTCCAGCCTGGGTGAGAGTGTGAGATCCTGTCTCAAAAAATAATTTTTTGTTTTAAAGTGAAACTCCAAAAGTTTATTTCCATCCAGAGATTGCGTCGCTCTTTTTACTGCTTCTTACTTTCTCCAAAGGCTCCAGTAAGCCAAAATCATGGCAGGAATCATCATTGACAGAGACTGTACTTGTTCTGTTTCCAATACTCACAGAATTTAAATTCCAATCCTCCCATTGTTGGCAAAAAGCAAGGGATTTGTTTTATACACACACAATGATTTTTGCAGCTTTCCCTAATCCAGATGATCCTCACAGTGTATAGTGCAAGCATAAACATTTTACATTGATTTAAAAAATCATACATTTAGGCCGGGTGTGGTAGCTCATGCCTGTAATCCCAGCACTTTGGGAGGCCGAGGAGGGTGGATCACCTGAGGTCAGGAGTTTGAGACCAGCGCAGCCAACATAGTGAAACCCTGTCTTGACTAAAAATACGAAAAATTATCTGGGCATGGTGGTGTGTTCCTGTAATGCCACTTACTCAGGAGGCTGAGAATCACCTGAACCTGGGAGGTGGAGGTTACAGTGACCTGAGATTGAGCCACTGCACTCCAGCTTGGGCAACAGCGAGACTGTCTCAAAAAAAACAAAACAAAACAAAACAAACAAACAAACATACATCCATCTAGATGAAACAGTCACAAAATACAAGGAGCTTTTCAAATTTCTCCCTTTTTTTTTTCTCATTGCAAACCTACTCAAATGTCTATCAATATATTCAACACTTAATAGTTGGAATAGAAGGCAGGGTTGCTGCAACCTGTAGGCTGAAGAAATGGGTAGAATCTACAGTCAGTCTTTGGTATCCATGGGATTGGTTCCAGAAACTCCCACGGATCCCAAAATCCACAGATACTCAAGTCCTTATATAAAATGCAGTGATATTTGCATATAACCTCCACACATCCTCCCATATACTTTGTTTACTAATTTTTTTTTTTGTGATGGAGTTTTGCTCTTGATGCTAAGGCTGGAGTGCAATGGTGCAATCTCGCTCGCTGCAACCTCCACCTCCCGGGTTCAAGTGATCCTCCTGCCTCAGCCTCCCAAGTAACTGGGCTTACGGGCACCCGCCACCATGCCCAGCTAATTTTTTGTATTTTTAGTAGAGATGGGGTTTCACCATGTTGGCCAAAACTTACACACATAAACACAGACTTTGCATGGTACCGTTTGCAGTTGAGACAAATGTAAATCAATGCAAAGATGCAGTGTGAAATCATAATTGCACAAAATTAACTGAAGTAATACTGTACTACTGTAATAATTTCATAGCCACCTCCTGTTGTTATTGCAGTGAGCGGAAGTGTTGTATCAGCTTAAACACCATGTGATACTAATCATCTCCAAGGAGTTCGTTTCTCCAATAAATTGCATAGCGCAGTAAACAGTGATATCTTCCGGTTCTCGTTCATTGTTCATCTTGTTGAGTGCAATATCGTAAACCCTGAATAACACCACGGGACCCATACAAAGGGCCACTGGTGAAACTAAAAGTGCTCCCAAGAAGTAGACAAGTCATGACATTATAAGAGAGTTGATTTGCTTGATATGTACCATAGATTGAGGTCTGCAGCTGCAGTTGCCTGACATTTCAAGATGAATTCAGCATTGAGGAGCATTGTAAAAAAAAAAGAAAATGAAATTCCTGAAGTGGTCACAGTTATGCTGGCAGGCAGGAAATCCTTGCACTTTTTGTGAAATACCTTTTTATCTCATACTGAAAATGCAAAGCCAGGTGTGATGGCTCATGCCTGGAATCCCAGCAGTTTGGGAGGCTGAGGTGGGTGGATCACTTGAGGCCAGGAGTTTGAGAACAGCTGGCCAATGTGGCGAAACCCTGTCTCTACCAAAAATACAAAAATTAACTGGGCATGGTGGTGGGTGCCTGTAATCCCAGCTACTTGGGAGGCTGAGACACAAGAATCACTTGAACCCAGGAGACGGAGGTTGCAGTGAGCCCAGATCATGCCACTGCACTCTAGCCTGGGTGATAGAGCAAGACTCTATCACAAAAAAAAAAAAAAAAAAAGAAAGAAAATGCAGTTTTTCTGTGGGTGCAGAATTGCTGTAAGAAAGGCATACCTGCCGGGCACAGTGGCTCACGCCTGTAATCCCAGCACTTTGGGAGGCCAAGGTGGGCGGATCACGAGGTCAGGAGATCGAGACCATCCTGGCTAACATGGTGAAACCCCGTCTCTACTAAAAATACAAAAAAATTAGCTGGGCATGGTGGCGGGCACCTATAGTCCCAGCTACTCGGGTGGCTGAGGCAGGAGAATAGCATGAACCCAGGAGGCAGAGCTTGCAGTGAGCCGAGATTGCACCATTGCACTCCAGCCTGGGCAACAGAGTGAGACTCTGTCTCAAAAAAAAAAAAAAAAAAAGAAAGACATACCTATAGACTCTAATATAATTCTAGAAAAGTGTAGCCATTATATGACAACTTAAAGCTAAAGGAAGGTGAAGGACATAAATCTGGAGAGTTTAATGCCAGCAAAGGATGGTTTGATAATTTTAAAGAGTTTGGCTGAAAAAAAATCAAGGTAACAGGAGAGGCGGCTTCTACCGACCAAAAGGCAGCAGATGGGTTCTCAGGTGCCAATGAGAAAATCATTTGAGGAGAAAAGTTATCTGCCTAAAGAGGGTTTTTTGTTTGTTTGTTTTTGAGACAGAGCCTTGCTCTGTTGCCCAGGCTGGAGTGCGGTGGCCATCTCAGCTCACTGCAACCTCTGCCTCCTGGGTTCAAGCGATTCTACTGCCTCAGCCTCCTGAGTAGCTGGGATTACAGGTACACACCACCATACCCAGCTAATTTTTTGTATTTTTAGTAGAGATGGGATTTCACCATGTTGGCCAGGCTGATCTCAAACTCCTGACCTCAAGCGATTCTCCCCACTTGGCCTCCCAAAGTGCTGGGATTACAGGCAGGAGCCACACCTCGCCTGGTCATGAAGAGGTTTGTAATGCAGACTAAAGTGCCCTATTCTGGAAAAAATGCCTGAAAGGACATTTATTAGTCAGGAAGAGAAGCGAGCAGTTAAGGCAGGTAGGAATAGGCTGACTCTACTGTTGCGTGCAAATGGTGTCAGATTTATGATGAGGCTGCCCTTACATAGAAAACTGCTAACCTCCAAGCCTTGAAAGATAAGGCTGCCAGTCTTTCAGTTGTACAACAAGGAGGCCTGGACAACGAGAACCCTTCTTCTGGATTGGTTCCACCGACGCTTTGTCCTTGAAGTTAGGAAGTACCTTGCCAGTAAGTTACTTTGATATTAGACAATGTCCCTGGCCACCAAGAACCCCAAGAATGCAACAATGAAGGTGCCGAAGTGGTCTCATTGCCCCCAAACACAGCATCTCTGATTCAGCCTCTAGATCAGGGGGTCATAAGGACCTTTAAGGCTCATTACACACTGTGGAAAGGACTGTCAACACTATGGAAGAAAAGCCTGACGTAGAGAACGTTAGAAAAGTCTGGAAGGATGACACCACTGAAGAGGCCATCCTTGTTAGAGAAAGGCTACAAATGCCATTGAGCCAAAATAATAAATTCCTGCAGGAGAAAACTGTGTCTATATGTTGTATATGACCTCACAGGATTTATAACAGAGCCAATCAAGGAAATAATTAAAGAGATTGTGGATATGGCAAAAAAAAAAAAAAGGTAGGGGGTTAAGGGTTTCAAGCTATGGATCTTGGGGAAATTCAAGAGCTAATAGATACCACACCAGAGGAATTACCAGAAGATTATTTTTTTCCCCCCTGAGATGGAGTCTCACTCTGTCACCCAGGCTGGAGTGCGGTAGCAAAATCTCGGCTCACTGCAACCTCCACCTCCCGGGTTCAAGCGATTCTCCTGCCTCAGCCTCCTGAGTAGCAGGGATTACAGGCGCCCGCCACCACGCTTAGCTAATTTTTGTAGTTTTAGAGACGGGGTTTCGCCATGTTGGCCAGGCTGGTCTCGAACTCCTGACCTCAGGTGATCCACTCCCCCCGCCAAAGTGCTGGGATTACAGACGTGAGCCACCGTGCCTGGCCAGAAGATGTTAACTGAAGATGTTTTTGACTTCTTTCACAACATGGACCCCTCTGTGATACACGAACTGACACTAAAGCAAACCGTGGAAGAAGTTTTGGTGCCATATAGAAACATTTTTAGAGAAATGAAAAAGCAAAAAGTCAGACAGAAACTATGATGTATTTCTGTAAAGTACCTGCCTGTCCTGCCTCCCCCTCCACCTCCATCTCCTCATCCACTTTTGCCACCTCTGAGACAGCAAGACCAGCCCTCCTCTTCCTCCTCCTCGTCAGCCTACTCATTGTGAAGATGACGAGGACGAAGACTTTTCTGATGACCACCTCCACTTACTGAATAGTAAATGGACTTTCTCTTCCTTATAATTTGCTTAACATTTTCTTTTCTTTAGTTTACTTTATTGTAAGAATACAGTATATAATATAATAACATACAAAATATGTGTTAATTGACCATTTATGTTATCAGTGAGGCTTCTGGTCAGCAGTAGGCTATTAGTAGTTAACTTTTGGGGGAATCGAAAGTTATACTCAGATTTTTTTTTTTTGAGATGGAGTCTTGCCGTGTTGCCCAGGCTGGAGTGCAGTGGCGCGATCTCGGCTTACTGCAACCTCTGCCTCCTGGGTTCAAGCAATTCTCCTGCCTCAGCCTCCGGAGTAGCTGGGATTACAGTTACCTGCCACCACGCCCAGCTAATTTTTGTATTTTTAGTAGAGACGGGGTTTCACCATGTTGGCCAGGCTGGTCTTGAACTCCTGACATTGTGATCCACACGCCTCAGCCTCCCAAAGTGCTGGGATTACAGGTGTGAGCCATCACATCCGGCTATCCTCAGATTTTTAACAGCAAGGAGGGTCAGCACCCCAACCGTCACGTTGTTCATGGCTCAACTGTATAATGTTTGCACATCACTTCATTCTCATGGATTCAACATAGTACTTGGCGTGGGGCAAATTCAAGTTTTTACTTTTTGGAACTTTGTGGAAGTTTTTATCCCCAAATATTTTCTACTCTTTTTTTTTTTTTTTTTGAGACAGGGTCTCACTCCGTCTCCTAGGCTGGAGTGCTGTGGTCTCAATATCCAGGGCTCCAGTGATCCTCCTACCTCAGCCTGTCAAGTAGCTGAGAATACAGGCACACACCCCCCAACATGCCCAGCAAATTTTTAAATTTTTTTGTAGAGATGGGTGTCTCTATGTTGCCTAGGCTGGTCTTGAACTCCTGGGCTTGAGCAATTCTCCTGCCTAGGCTTCCTACAGTGTTGGGATTATAGGCGTGCGCCACCACATCCAGTCTTTCCCGAATATTGTCTTTTGTTTGAGACAGAGTTTTGCCCTGTCACCCAGACTGGAGTGCAGTGGTGTGATCTTGGCTCACTGCAACCTCTGCCTCCCAGGTTCAAGTGATCCTCCCACCTCAGGCTCCTGAGTAGCTGGGACTACAGACGTGTGCTGCCATGCCTGGCTAATTTTTTTGTTTGTTTGTCTGTTTTTGAGACAAAGTCTCTGTCGCCCAGGCTGGAATTCAGTGGAGCGATCTTGGATCACTGCAACCTCTGCCTCCCGGGTTCAAGCGATTCTCCTGCCTCAGACTCCCAGCTAGCTGGGATTACAGGCGCCCGCTGCCACGCCTGGCTAATTTTTGCATTTTAATTTTATTTGTTTATTTTTTGAGACAGAGTCTTGCTCTTGTTGCCCTGGCTGGATAGCAATGGTGCGATCTTGGTTTATGGCAACCTCTGCCTCCCAGGTTCAAGCAATTCTCCTGCCTCAGCCTCCCAATTAGCTGGGATTACAGGTGCTCACCACCACGCCTGGCTAATTTTTTTTTTTTTTTGTATTTTTAGTAGAGACGGGGTTTCGCCATATTGGCCAGGCTGGTCTCGAACTCATGACCTCTGATGATGCATCTGGCTCAGCCTCCCAAAGTGCTGCGATTACAGGTGTGAGCCACCATGCCCAGCAATTTTTGTATTTTTAGTAGAGACGGGGTTTCACCATGTTGGCCATGCTGGTCTTGAACTCCTGACCTCAAGTGATCCGCCCACCTCGGCCTCCCAAAGTGCTGGGATTACAGGTGTGAGCCACCACGCCCGGCCTCAGCTGGTGTTTGCTTTCGTACAGTTTTCCCTCCTCAACTGGGACTGCTTATGATTCTCAACCAAGGCAGTAACACTGCATTTCTATTAAAAAGATCTGAAGCAGTTGTGGCAAAATAAGAAATTTATTACATATGATTGGCAGATACATGCTGCTGATATATTATTCTTACTGTTTGAAAAAAAGTCAAAATGAAAAATAATGTTGTTTTAATTTTAAATACCACACAATTACAGGTCCTTGAGGATCAGGGTTGGGCTCAGGGAATTACCTCGCTTTTCAGAGAAATCAGAGTGGGCAGAACCATCTCCAAATTCTTTTTTTTCTTTTGAGACAGAGTCTCGCTCTGTCACCCAGGCTGGAGTGCAGTGGTATGATCATGGCTCACTATAGCCTCAACCTGGGCACAAATGATCCTCCCACCTAAGCCTCCTAAGTAGCTTGGACTACAGGTGTGCACTACCTCACCTGGCTAACTTTTGTATTTTTTGTAGAGATGGGGGTCTTACTACATTGTCCAGGCTGGTCTTGAACTCTGGGGCTCAACTGATCCTCCTACCTTGGCCTCCCAAAGTGCAGGGATTACAGGTGTGAGCCACCCCGCCTGACCCAAACTTTTTTTTTTTTGAGATGGAGTCTCGCTGTGTTGCCCAGGCTGGAGTGCAGTGGCATGATCTTGGTTCACTGCAGCCTCTGCCTCCCGGGCTCAAGCAATTCTCCTGCCTCAGCCTCCCAAATAGCTGGAATTACAGGTGCACAACACCATGCCCGGCTAATTTTTTGGATTTTTAGTAGAGACGGGGTTTCACCATGTTGGCCAGGCTGGTCTTGAACTCCTGACCTCAGGTGATCCGCCTGCCTCGGCCTCCCAAAGTGCTGGGATTACAGACATGAGCCACTGTGCCCGGCCCAAACTTTTTTTTAACGTAGACTTTCAGCTGCATAACCTGGTCCCAGCCCTGTAGCTTGGAAGCCCCAGGAGGTGAGGTTCACACCCTTAGGGCTGGGACTCTCTGAGCCCTAAGGATGAGATTCTAAGTTCAGAGACGAGTTGAGGGCTTCCCTGAAGGGACCAAGGAAGTCTGGAGCTGGATCGGAGGGTTTTGGTTGGGAGGAGAAGAGACGGGAGGGCGAGAATTCTTCTCCAGGATGGGCGTTCTCCCATGCTCGCTTGTGGGTTTCCCCTCAGTAGAGTAGGGCCCCCCCAAAGCAGCAGCTGCAGTAGGTAGATAAGATGGAAGAAGCTTCTTCTGGTAGTTTCTAGAACCTGAAGACAGGGCCCGTCAGGGCCTTTGATTGGACCCAGGAATTCCCAGTATGCCAGGGAGGTACAAGTGCTTGGTTGGTTAATGAGGGGTCCCAGCCAATGGTCCCAGGCCCTGGAAGGCACAGTCAGGCTGTCTTGCAAGAAGGGTAGTCCTGGACTAGGACAGACGGACTCGCACGATCACACTGGAGTTGGTCACACGGGCTCCATAGTGGCCAGCCCAGAACTGTGTGTCCTGGCCCCGGTGTTCGAAAGACACAAAGCGGACGCCCATCTTGATGTTGGAGAACACATGGGTGACCTGTAGGCAGAGGAGGGGCTCAGCTCCATTGTGCCACAGCCTCCCCTCCAAAGCTGAGGTTGGGGCCTTCTGGCAGATGGTTATTTTCCAAGGATGGCTATAAAATCTCCCATTGGGCCACATGTTCTTCTAGAATCTTACAGAATCTTCCACTGCCTCATTAAAAAGTGGAATCTGGTCGGGTGCGGTATGGCTCATGCCTGTAATCCCAGCACTTTGGGAGGCCGAGGCAGGTGGCTCGCTTGAGGCCAGGAGTTTGAGACCAGTCTGGCCAACATGGTGAAACCCTGTCTCTACCAAAAATACAAAAAAAATTAGCTGGGCGTGGTGGCACGTGCCTGTAATCCCAGCTACTCGGGAGGCTGAGGCAGGAGAATCACTTGAACCTGGCAGGCGGAGGTTGCAGTGAGCAGAGATCATGCCACTACACTCCAGCCTGGATGATGGAGCGAGACTCTGCCTCAAAAAAAAAGAAGTAGAATCTAACTCACTTCCCCATGAATCAAGGTGGGTTTGCTTGTCACCGAGAATGTGGTGAAAATGATGCTCAGTGACTTTGGCCAAGTGACTTTTTAAGGCTAGGTCAGAAAAAGCAAGGCAGCTTCTACTGTTTCTCTAGAACCCTCCTCCCTGAGCAAACACATGAGCATTCTGACTGCCTAGGAGCCGCCATGCTGTGAGGAAGCCCAAAGGAGCCCAAGAAGAGAGATCCCATGGAGAAGCTCTGAGAGTACATGAAGAAAGAGATGTTTGGCCAGCCACCAACTGCTACACACACATCACCCACCACCCTGGCCTGCAGCTCCAGGCGTCATCAGAATGTCACTGTTTGAACGCTGAAAGACAGGAGCCAGAACCGGCCAGGTGAGCCCTCCTGAAATTACTGACTCATAGAAATCACGAGAAGTAGTCAAATGACTGTCATTGATTTTTTTTTTTTTTTAGACAGAGTCTCGCCCTGTCACCCAGGCTGGAGTGCAATGGCATGATCTTGGCTCACTGCAACTTCTGCCTCCCGGATTCAAATGATTGCCTGCCTCAGCTTCCCGAGTAGCTGGGATTACAGGCATGTGCCACCACGCCCAGCTAATTTTTGTATTTTTAGTAGAGATGGGGTTTCACCATGTTGGACAGGCTGGTCTTGAACTCCTAACCTTGTGATCCGCCTGCCTTGGCCTCCCAAAGTGCTGGGATTACAGGTGTGAGCCACTGCACCCAGCCAGACTGTCACTGATTTTAAGCCACTATGTTTTGGGGTGATTTATTTCACAGAAATAGGCCCCCAACATCCTTTCCCCAAACCCCCATAGGAGACTCACGTGAAGGCAGGCATTGTTGTTCCACTGTGGGATAGGATCAGGCACAGCAGAGAATTTATCTAGAACAGTCTGGTTGGCGTCTAGAAGTTGGACAAGGAGTCTGTACATACAGCCGCTGTCGTGTCGGGCTCCCCACCTGTGGGAGGAGGGAGGCCATGAAGTCTGGACCTGCCACCCCATCTCTTTGGGTGTCTGCCTACCTTGTCCTGCCTTGTCCAAATGCCCTTCCCGTGTGTGCAAATCCAGTTCCTCTAAAGGGACTCCTGGGAGGTGATCTCTGGACCCTTCGAATGTTGCGTCAGACAGGGGTGTCTTTGATGGGGACCCAGGTGGTACTGGATAATCTACCAATATGATTTAGGGCAGGGGCCAGCCACACTCATATAAATAGTCTCAGTGGGGAGTCTCCGGAAAGACCCACGATGTGACTTTCGGTGGGGGCTGGGAGTCGGGGAACATCAGTTGACCTGGAGGCTGAGATTAAACACGTGGGCAATCATCAATCCATCAGGCCTATGTGATGAACCCAAGAAACACTCTGGACACCGAGGCTCAAGTGAACTCCCTTGGTCAACAAAATTCCATGCATCTTGTCACACATCAGTGCCAGCATGGTAACATGTCCTGATGCCATGGGAGAAGGACAACAGAAGCTCTGTGTTTGATCTCTTCCCTGGATGATGCTCTATGCCCTCCTTTTCTTGGCTGATTTTAATCTGTATCTTTTCCCTGTAATAAGCCAGAAGTATGTAGTAGCTTTCTGTGAGTTCATCCAATGAATTATTGAATTGTGAAGGTGGTTTTGGAAGTCCTCCAAACTTATAGTTGGTAAAGATGTAGAGATGGGGTTTTGCCATGTGACCCAGGCTGGTCTTGAACTCCTGGACTCAGGTGATCCTCCTGCCTCCACCTCCCAAAGTGTTGGGATTATAGGCGTGAGCCACCATGCCCAGCCAGATTTTGTTTTTAATTATTACTCATCAAACTACATAACATATTTGTGTTGTTGTGACATATTGTGTCAGAAGTGAGGATGGTCTTAGGGATTCCATCCCCTAACTTTGTAGCGAGCTCTAAACTTCTCACAAATACTGATGCCTATCCAGGCGAGGTGGCTCACGCCTGTAATCCCAACACTTTGGGAGGCTGAGGTGGGTGGATCACTTGAGGTTAGGAGTTCGAGACCAGCCTGGCCAACATGGTGAAACCTTGTCTCTACTAAAAATACAAAAATTAGCCAGGCGTGGTGGCAGGTGCCTGTAATCCCAGCTATGAGGCAGGAGAATCGCTGGAACCCAGGAGGCAGAGGTTGTAGTGAGCTGAGATCACGCCATTGCACTCCAGCCTGGGCGATAGAGGGAGACCCTGTCTCAAAAACAAAAAACAAACAAATATTTGTGCCTGGCTCTCACCCTCAGACACTCAGATTTAATTGGTATGAATGGTGCCTGGGCATTTTATGTGTTAAAAGCTACCTTTATGATGTGCAGCAAAAGTTGGAAGCCACTGATTATCACAATCAAATAGTACCCCACTGATCAAAACAACACAAATATGTTACATAGTTTGATAAGTAATAATAAAAAATAAAATCTGGCCAGCCGTGGTGGCTTACACCTGTAATCCCAGCACTTTGGGAGGCAGAGGTGGAAGGATTGCTTGAATCCAGGAGTTCAAGATCAGCCAGGATGACATGGCAAAACCCCATCTCCACAGAAAATATGGCTGGGCGTGGTGGCTCACACCTGTAATCCCAGGACTTTGGGAGGCAGAGGCGGGCAGATCACCTGAGGTCAGGAGTTCGAGGCCGGCCTGGCCAACATGGAGAAACCCCGTCTCTACTAAAAATACAAAAATTAGCCAGGTGTGGTGGTACACACCTGCAATCCGAGCTACTGGGGAGGCTGAGGCAGGAGAATCACTTGAATCTAGGAGGCAGAGGTTACAGTGAGCTGAGATTGTGCCATTGCACTCCAGCCTGGGTGACAAGTGAAACTTTGTCTCAAAAAAACAAAAAATTCAAGAATTAGCCAGGCATGTGAAATTAACCAGTATGCACCTGTAGCCAGTTACTCAGGAGGCTGCGGTGGGAGGATTGCTTGAGGCCAGGTGGTGGAGACTGCAGTGAGCCGAGATGACGCCACTGCACTCCAGCCTGGGTGAAAGAGCAAGACTCTGTCTCCAAAAAAAAAAAAAAAATCTTATTGGAGATGTATCTCTTAATGAGATGGAGTTGGGGAATAGGGTTATGGTGCCTTGATTAAGAGTGAGGCCGGGCGCGGTGGCTCAAGCCTGTAATCCCAGCACTTTGGGAGGCCGAGGCGGGCGGATCACGAGGTCAGGAGATCGAGACCACGGTGAAACCCCGTCTCTACTAAAAATACAAAAAATTAGCCGGGCGCGGTGGCGGGCGCCTGTAGTCCCAGCTACTCAGGAGGCTGAGGCAGGAGAATGGCGTGAACCCGGGAGGCAGAGCTTGCAGTGAGCCGAGATTGCGCCACTGCACTCCAGCCTGGGCGACAGAGCGAGACTCCGTCTCAAAAAAAAAAAAAAAAAAAAAGAGTGAATTTGCTGGCCAGGCACAGTGGCTTATACCTGTAATCCCAGCACTTTAATAGGCCGAGGTGGGCAGATCACCTGAGGTCAGCAGTTCAAGACCAGCCTGGGCAACATGGTGAAACCCCATCTCTACTAAAAATACAAAAATTAGCCAGGTGTGGTGGTGCACACCTGTAATCCCAGCTACTCGGGAGGCTGAGGCAGGAGAATCACTTGAACCTGGGTGGCAGAGGTTGCAGTGAGCTGAGATTGCACCATTGCACTCTAGCCTGGGCCACCGAGTGAGACTCTGTCTCAAAAAAAAAAAAAAAACAACAACAAAAAAAGTGAATTTGCTAAGGCCCCAAATTTCCAATGGCCACTTTGCCTGGCCTTGCATCTGGGGACCACACCTTAGTGAGGGGCTTTTTTCCTATAAAACTAGAGAAGGGGGACACTGAGAAAGAGATTGGGGAAGGAGAATCATATGATACTTCCCACACAGATGTAACCTATAGCAGATTAATTGTGTAATAGGGGACTCATGGCTGTAGTGGACCTGGAATTTGGCTCCCATAAAACCATCTGGGTCATATACCCCCTGGAAAGTCTTCATGCACCCCAGTTTCAAGACCATCACTACAGAGAACAAGCTCTAGAGTCTGACTCTGGGCTTTATGCCAGGTTCTGCCAAGTCCAGGCTGTGTGACCAGACCAGGGCAAGTCATTTCCCCTTGCTTTCCTTTTTTTTTTTTTTTGATGGAGTCTCGCTCTGTTGCCCAGGCTGGAGTGCAGTGGCACCATCTCAGCTCACTGCAACCTCTACTTCCCAGGTTCAAGCGATTCTCCTGCCTCGGCCTCCTGAGTAGCTGGGACTACAGACACGTACCACCACGCCCAGCTAATTTTTTGTATTTTTAGTAGAGATGGGTTTTGCCATGTTGGCCAGGCTGGTCTCGAACTCCTGACCTCAAGAGATCTGCCCACCTCGGCCTCCCAGAGGCGTGAGCCACCGCGCCCAGCCTGCCATCTCCCCTCTCCCAACCTCTCAATTTCCTGTGAAGCTCTGAATGATCTGAGGGCTTGAAATACACTTTCCCACAGGATCAAGGTTCAAAAAAGGTGCTCACATAAAGTACTTGCTATGTGCTTGTCATATAATAATTGTCTTTGCAAGAGCCCTATCTTGTAAACAGCGGAAACAGAGGTATGCTGTGACTTGCCCAAGGCTACAAAGCCGCAGAGCTAGGGTTTGAATCTGGGACGTCTGGCTCCAGAACCTAAGCTCTTGGCCAACTATGCTGTTTTCTCCTCCTAAGGCAAGGAGCATCTCATTCATTCACAGACAAGACTGAGCTGGGCCAAAGGTCTCTGTACTGGATCTCATCTTCTGTTTTCCAATCCACATCCTTTTGGGCATGAGCAGAAGGTGTGTACTCTGCTAATTACTAGAACTGTGAGTGTGTTTGTCACTTCACCTCCCTGAACTTCAGTTTCTTTTATTTTTTCTGGGACTGAGTCTCACTCTGTCGTCCAGGCTGGAGTGCAGTGGTACAACCTCCGCTTCCTGGGTTCAAGTGATTCTCCTGCCTCAGCCTCCCAAGTATGTGGGACTACAGGTGCGCACTACCAGGCCCGGCTAATTTTTTTTTTTGTGTGTGTGTTTTTAGTAGAGACGAGGTTTTGCCATGCTGGCTGGGCTGGTCTTGAACTCCTGACCTCAAGTGATCTGCCTGCCTCGACCCCCCAAAGTGCTGAGATTATAGGTGTGAGCCACCATGGCCGGCCTCAACTTCAGATTTTTTATCTGTAAGGAGGGGTTAGGAAGCCTAAATTAAGTCACCCATAAAAAGGTCATGTCACATGCAGTCAGTGCTTAGCAAGGGGCTATTTTAATCGTCACACTCACCAGTCAGAGACACAAATCTCAATCCTGCCACTATCCAGCAGTTCTGGCCACAGACCCTCCTCCTCTAGGTCCAAGACCTGCTTCTTGTAACACCAGCTGGGAATGCAGGAGACAGGGTAATGAGAACAGGCAGGCCTTTCTCAACAAGGGGCCGGACCTTTGGATAGCAGGGGCATTCACCTGAATGAAGTCACGAAGCACGTCTGAGAAGGGGCCCCAGGTACGGCTGTCCTGTTTTCCTCCACCACCCAGCCGTCCCCACCGTGCTGCACCATCCACTTTCGAAGGCCTTCTGTGAAATAAAAAAGGCTTGTGCCCAAGTTCCAGTCGCCCGCCTGTTGGTTCCTAGTGAGACCCCGCCCCTAGCCCCTCCCACGTGCTCACAGTGCAGCTCACTCTCCTGACCCTTCCCACCGAGGCCCCGCCCCCTTCCCCTCCCACCGGCTCAGGGCAAAGCCCCGCTCCTCTGGCCCTTCTCACTGATGTGCAGCAAAGCCCTGATCCTCCAGCCCCTCTCTCTGGCTCCCAGAACTGCCCCACTCCCACCCCTCCCACAGGCAACCGGTGAAGCCCTGCCCAGCCAGCCCTGCGTGCCAATGCTGCCTCGTCCCTCCGACACCTCACACCTGCTCCCAATGCTGCCCCGCCCCTCCGGCACCTGCCCCCGCCTCCCAATGCTGCCCCGCCCCTCCGACTCCTCCCACCGGCTCCCAATACTGCCCCGCCCCTCCGACTCCTCCCACCGGCTCCCAATGCTGCCCCGCCCCTCCGACTCCTCCCACTGGCTCCCAATGCTGCCCCGCCCCTCCGACTCCTCCCACCGGTCCCACTGCGGCCCTGCCCCTGCGGCTCCTCGTAACGGTCCCAGTGCGGCCCCGCCCCTCCGGCCCCTCTACGGCTCCACTGTGGCCCGGCATCCTGGACTTCCTCTTCCGAGATCCCACCTTGGCCGCAGGGGTTGCGAATAAGGTTGCGTCCGATGGGTCTGCGCGCGCAGAAGCGGCCCAGGGGGCAAGGCCTGGCGTTACGGGCGGGAGACTGGCAGCTGCGGGCGAGGTGCAGCAGCGCGCGGCCGGTGGCGCCGTGGTCGCGGGCCAGGATCAGCAGCCACAGGGCCTGGCCGTCCACCAGGGCTCGCCAGCCCCGGCACACTTGGCGGCAGCGCCCGAGCAGCGTGCGCGGAGGGACGTGGCTCAGCACCACCAGAAGCAGCTCCGGGGGTAGTTGGCTCAGGTCCAGCGCCTCTTCGGGTTCCGGCTCCGGCGCGGGGACCCGGGCGGCCCGGCCCCTGGAGACCGAGGCGCCCATGGTTCCCCCGCCAGGCCCAGCTGTGGCTGCGGGAGAGGAAGGTTCAAGGCGTCAGGGACCAGCAGCCTCCGCGGCGCGCGGCCTCTGCCTACCCTGATTCTGTCAGCCGCACCCCTATCTTCACCATCCCTAGGCTCGGTCCCCAAGTTCCCATCCCCCAGCCCGTCCTTGATAGCCCTGATATCCCGGAGACCCCGCGGTCTGTGTGTATGCCCCGAATTGCATGCAATCAGCCCCCCTCGGCGGCCCCACCGACACCCCACCCCAAGTCCTACCCCGGGGCCCGGCGGCGCTCCTCGCTGGGATGCCCTAGCTGTGCCGCAAGCTCCCCACGCCCCTCTGCGTCCTTTTTACTCGCCGGCCCCTCCCCTCTTACTAGCCAGCTTCACCCACCCCTGCATCCTCCTTCTTCCTCGCCAGCCCCTCCCACCTACTCCCTCCCCCTCTCCAGACCCAACCTGCGTCCCGCGAGGGGGCCAGGTGCAGCCAGGAGCCAGAGTCTGCCGCTCACAGCCGGCCCCTTGAAATGTCCCTAATTCGTTAGTGGCAATGAGACGTCTGGCTCTGAGCAACCATTGTTTTTTTGGTCAGGCTTCTGAGTGGGAGGCCTCATATCCCTTAACGTGTTAAAAAATTTCCATCACCTTTGAGGTTGGGCATGGTTATCTTCATTTCACAGGAGAAAACAGGCTCCCGCTGCTAAAAATTAATGCTGCAACCAATAGTAACACCAGCCAACTTTTATGGACGGTTTTACTGCCAGCCAGGGTGGCAACCCCACGAAGTAGGTCCTGTTATGCCCTTTACTTCACAGGTGAAAAAACTGAGACTAGCAGAGGCCAAGTGACTTGTCTATGATCACCAGCTACTAGGGATTTGAATCCAGCCAGCCTAGCTCCGGAATTCCTCATTTTAACCTCTAGATCAGCTCTATCCAATACAAATACAATTGTGGCTGGGTGCGGTGACTGATGCCTGTAATCCCAGCACTTTGAGAGGCCAAGGCAGGCGGATCGCTTGAGGTCAGAAGTTCGAGACCAGCCTGGCCAACATGGTGAAACCCCGTCTCTACTAAAAACACAAAAATTAACTGGGCTTGGTAGCACGCGCCTGTAATCCCAGCTAATTTGGAGGCTCAGGCAGGAGAATAGCTTGAATCCGGGAGGGGGAGGTTGCAGTGAGCAGAGATTGCACCGCTGCACTCCAGCCTGTGCAAACGAGTGAGTGAGACTCCGTCTCAAAAAACAAACAGAAAAAAACAATTCTGAAAGGTGATCATGTGAATTGGTTCCTTCTTGTCATATCCAACTAAAACAAAGTTGAGAGGCCAGGGGGTAAAAACACTTAGGGCAGATACCATTGCTCCAAGAATGTGATTCTCTGCAAGCCTGGCTGTTAGAACTGCGTGTTGTAACCTGGAAGCAGTCTAACTGGTACTGAAAAAAACCTGCTGTGACTCTAAGACTAGTTTTTCCCTCTGCTGTCACTTACCAGTCAGAACTTGCCAGCTCCCCAAAACGTTGCTAGTGTCAATGAACTTTCTTGTAAAACAATACCTAACATTTCTGTTTCTTATAAAAACCTGTAACCTCTTTGTTCTTTGAAAGTACTGAAGACCACCTGGTCTGTGTGGATGCCTCGAATGTCAATTCTTGCTTCCCAAATAAAACATTTTATTATTTTTTGAGACAGAGTCTCGCTCTGTCGCCTAGGCTGGAGGGCAGTGATGCAATCTCATCTCACTGCAACCTCCGCCTCATGGGTTCAAGCGATTCTACCTCAGCCTCCCGAGTAGCTGGGATTACAGGCGCCCGCCGCCATGCCCAGCTAATTTTTGTAGTTTTAGTAAAGATGGGGTTTCACCATGTTGGCCCGGATGGTCTCAAACTCCTGACCTCAGGTGATCTGCCCGTCTTGCTGTTGCCCAGGCTGGTCTCGAACTCCTGAGCTCAAGTAGTCCTCTTGCCTCCACCTCCCGAAGTGCTGGGATTACAGGCATGAGCCACTGTGCCCACTAAAACTAATATATTAGTTTTAATGTAATGTGTAAGCAGTGGGAATCTTGTTGATAATGAGATACGATGACTCAAGTATTTGACTTTTTTAAACACTTTTTTCAGTTTGTCACCCAGGCTGGAGTGCAATGGCTTGATCTCGAACTCCTGACCTCAGGTGATCCTCCCGCCTCAGCCTCCCAAAGTGCTGGGATTACAGGCATGAACCACTGCACCTGGCCTGATTTTTTTTTTAAACAGTTAAAAGGTTTAAAAAGTTGAGTAGGTTGGCCAGGCACTGTGGCTCACGCCTGTAATCCCAGCAATTTTGGAGGCCGAGGCAGGCAGATCACTTGAGGTCAGGAGTTCGAGACCAGCCTGGCCAACGTGGTGAAACCCCGTCTCTGCTTAAAATAAAAAATTAGCCGGGCGCGGTGGCTCACGCTTGTAATCCCAGCACTTTGGGAGGCCGAGGCGGGCGGATCACGAGGTCAGGAGATCGAGACCACAGTGAAACCCCGTCTCTACTAAAAATACAAAAAAAAAAAAAATTAGCCGGGCGTGGTGGCGGGCGCCTGTAGTCCCAGCTACTCGGAGAGGCTGAGGCAGGAGAATGGCGTGAATCCGGGAGGAGGAGCTTGCAGTGAGCCGAGATCGTGCCACTGCACTCCAGCCTGGGCTACAGAGTGAGACTCCGTCTCAAAAAATACAAATAAAAATAAAAATAAAATAAAAAATTAGCTAGGTGTGGTGGCACGCACCTATAGTCCCAGCTACTCAGGAGGCTGAGGCAGGAGAATCGCTCAAACCTGGGAGGCGGAGGTTGGAGTAAGTTGAGATTGAGCCACTGCACTCTAGCCTGGGCAACAGAGCAAGACTCCATCTCAAAAAAAAAAAAAAAATCCAAGTAGGTCAAAAGGGCAGATACTGAAAAGTCAGTGTCCTTTTCCAGTCCCCGGTTCTCCTCCCAAGGGCAAGACTCTTGCTCTCCACCCCCAAAGACATCACACTCAGACAGACTTTCAACGGTCCCTCTGAGGGCTGCTAGCTGAGGGACTTTATCTGCAAATAAGATGACCTTTGTTCTCAGTGCAGTTTCACCCCTCACCCTACCTTAGCTTGTCACCACCATGGTCTAGAAGCCTCCTAGCCCCTGTCTATTTCTGTATCTCAAAATGCTATTTAAGTTTTAACCATCTGGCCCTTCTTTGAGTCTCATACTTTGTGGGGTTTCTCTGTGTGTGCACATAATGGATTTGTGTGCCTTTTCTCTGGTTAATTTGTCTACTGTCAAGTTTATTTCAGAGACTCAAATTATCAAGCCTTCAGAGATGGTGGATGGAAAGTTTCACTTGTCCCTTCACTTGTTTAAAATTTTATAAAGTTCTTTTGAGATGAGGTCTCACTCTGTCACCCAGTTTGGAGTGCAGTGGTGTGATCCTGGCTCACTGCAGACTTGACCTCCCAGGCTCAAGCCATCCTCCCACCTCAGCCTCTCAAAGTGCTGGGATTGCAGGTATGAGTCAGGTCACTGCAGCCTTGACCTCCCAGCCTCAAGTGATCCTCCCATCTCAGCCTCTCAAATAGATGGGATTATAGGCACAGCTATAAGCCCACCATGTCTGGGTAATCAAAAAATTTTTTTTGCAGAGATGGGGTCTTGCTACAATGTCCAGACTCATCTCAAACTCTTGGCCTCAAGTGATCCTCCTGCCTTGGTCTCCCAAAGTGTGGGATTACAGGTGTGAGCCGTCACACTGGCCTTGTCCCTATACTTTATAGACAGAAAAGGGCTGAGGAAAGCAGAAACAGAGAACAAAAAAACGGATTGGCACTTTCAAAATTACCTTCCTTGTAATGGATAAAGCAGAGTTGTTCTTCAGTTCAGCAAACCAGGAAATCTCTTAATTTAGGAGGGCCAGCTGTGGGTTCTATGGAGCTGTTGCTTCAGAGACTCCACACAGAGGGGGAAATGTTCTAGAGATATACCAAACCCCCTGGGGATTCCAAATCATCAGGTCCACATTTGTAACAAACTCCCAGAAGATGCCAAAGCTGATGCTCCCAGGATGAAGCACTGAGTAGCTGAATCTTACAGGAATCAAGCCAAACATCCCTTGCATGTTGATACACATATATATATATATTTTTTTGAGATGGAGTCTCGTTCTGTTGCCCAGGCTGGAGTGCAGTGGCACGATCTTGGCTCACTGCAACCTCTGCCTCCTGGGTTCAAGTGATTCTCCTGCCTCAGCCTCCCGAGTAGCTGGGATTACAGGCACATGCCACCAGGCCCTGCTAACTTAAATTTCTCTCCTTTTATTTCCCCTTTACCTTATGGTTAGGGCATTTTGGAGCTAGGTTTTATTATCTAAGTGTTTCATTTCAAAGTAATAAAGAAATTATTTGCTATACATCGGGGGCATTGGCTCTGATGAGGTTGAGCAACGCTGATGCAAAGCAAGAGGTGAGTGGGGGCTGCAATCTTCTCTCTCTGCTAGGGGTGTGGGTGGGAAGTTGGGGAAAGTCCTGCTGGTCCAGTTTGCAGAAGTAGAAATGTCATGGACCTCCGGGAACATAGAAGTGGGCTGCACAAATAATTCCAAGTGTGTGAGAGCTTCCACCAGTGTGGCTTTCTGGACTACAGCTCTCCCTGGAGGCCATTGTTAACAGGATTAGAGTGAGGTAGGAGGCGGGACTCGACTCCAGAGGCGGGGCTTGGACACCAGATCAGACTGAGAACTTGGTAGAACAGGGCAGTGGAGGACAGCAGGAGGGTGGGAGGGTGGGAAGCAGTTTTATTATTTTATTTATTTATTTATTTATTTATTTATTTGAGATGGAGTCTCTGTTGCTGGGCTGGAGTGCAGTGGCGCGGTCTCGGCTCACTGCAACCTCCGCCTCCCAGGTTCAAGCGATCCTCCTGCCTCAGCCTCCCGAGTAGCTGGGACTACAGTCATGTGCCACCACGCCCTGCTAATTTTTTGTGTTTTTAGTAGAGACTGGGTTTCACCATTTCAGCCAGGATGGTCTCCATCTCCTGACCTCGCAATTCGCTCTCCTCAGCCTCCCAAAGTGCTGGGATTACAGGCGTGAGCCACGGCGCCCGGCCAGCTTTCTTTTATTATTATTATTATTATTTTTTTTTTTTTTTTTAAAGATTATAATCTTTTTTTTTTTTTTTTTTTTTTTTGGAGACGGAGTCTCGCTCTGTCGCCCAGGCTGGAGTGCAGTGGCGCAATCTCGGCTCACTGCAAGCTCCGCCTCCCGGGTTCACGCCATTCTCCTGCCTCAGCCTCTCCGAGTAGCTGGGACTACAGGCGCCCGCCACCACCCCCGGCTAATTTTTTGTATTTTTAGTAGAGACGAGGTTTCACCGTGGTCTCGATCTCCTGACCTCGTGATCCGCCCGCCTCGGCCTCCCAAAGTGCTGGGATTACAAGCGTGAGCCACCGCGCCCGGCCTATCATTATTATTATTATTGAGATGGAGTCTTGCTCAGTCGGCCAGGCTGGAGTGCAGTGGTGCAAGCTCAGCTCACTCCAACCTCCGCCTCCCAGGTTCAAGTGATTCTCCTGCCTCAGCCTCCCGAGTAGCTGGGATTACAGGCACACCCCACCACACCTGGCTAATTTTGTATTTTTAGTGGAGACGGGGTTTTACCGTGTTGGCCAGGCTGGTCTCGGACTCCAGACCTCAGGTGATCCACTCACCTGGGCCTCCCAAAGTGCTGGGATTACAGGTGCGAGCCACCACGCTCAGCCGGAAGCAGCTTTCTATGAGACAGGCCCACCAGTGTGCCATGTCAATTTACCATCGCCATGGCAACACCACGAGTTACTGCCCCTTTCCATAGCAATGAGCCAATGATTACTCCTCCTTCCCTAGAAATTTCTGCATGAACCGCCCCCTAATCTGTATGCAAAATTAAAAGTGGGTATAAATATGACTGCGGAACTGCCCTGGGCTGTTACTGCCTGCCTATGAATGGCCCTGCTCTGCAGTAGCGGCCACCGAGCTGTGACACTGCCACTTCAATAAAGCTGTTTCTTCTACCTCTGGATTGCCCTTGAATTCTTTCCTGGGTAGGCCAGGCATAGTGGCTCACGCCTTATTCCCAGCACTTTGGAAGGCTGAAGGGGAGGTGGATCATCTGAGGTCAGGAGTTCGAGACCAGCCTGGCTAACATGGCGAAACCCCATCTCTACTAAAAATACAAAAATTAGCTGGGCATGGTGGCACACGTCTGTGATCCCAGCTACTGGGGAGGCTGAGGCAGGAGGACTGCTTGAGCCCAAGAGATGGAGGTTGCAGTGGGTGGAGATCAGGCCGCTGCACTCCAGCCTGGGCAACAAAGTGAGACTCTGTCTCAAAAGAAATTACAATAATAAATAAAATAAAATAAAATAAATAAAATAAAATAAAGCAGCATTGCCTTATTGTAAATCCAAGCTTACTAAGCAAATAGCCTCAGTGTAAACACTGGGGAAAGTACAATTCTGAGATGATAGGCCATTTAGATATGAAGTACCAGAAGACATCCTACGTGTATATAATCTGTATTTTGGCTGGGCATGGTGGCTCATGCCTGTAATCTCAGCACTTTGGGAGGTGGAGGCAGGTGGATCGCTGGAAGCCAGGAGTTGTCAAGATCAGCCTGGCAAACATGGCAAAAACCTGTCTCTACTAAAAACACAAAAATTAGCTGGGCATGGTGGCACGCACCTGTAATCCCAACTACTTGGGAGGCTGAGGCAGGAGAATCGCTTGAACCCCGGAGGCAGAGGTTGCAGTGAGCCGAGATCATGCCACTGCACTCCAGCCTGGGTGACAGAGCGAGACTCTGTCTCGAAAAAAGAAAGTTGATACATGGACCCATCTACCTGGCTCCACGCTAAGAGATGGTCATGGACCATTGATGACCCAGTGTCCTGAATGTGTCCTGTGCCCAGGTTATGTCCAGAATGTTCGTGGCAGCATTCTGGTGGCCGCCAGGGGGCGCCATGCGCTTGCCAGGCAGCAGTCCTGGAACTGGGGTCCAGCCACAGGGTCCCAGGACCACGCCGTAGGGCAAGAGTCCTAGAGTTCCTGGTAGTTTCCAGCTGAACCTATGCACACAGGGGTGGTGGTGGAGGTGGCACTAGATCTGTGCAGAGCACCCTAAAGGGGAGAAACGGGACAAGCCCACACAGGTCCTGGTCTGAACTGGGCGTACCCTGCCCTGAGAGCACTGTGGCTTGGCTGGCCCCAGCTGCTGGAGAGGGACTTACAGGAAAGTGCCACACAGTGCAGGACTCCCACTTGCCTGGTCCAAGGATGCTCCTGGTGGGTGTGAGAGAAACAGCAAAGTCCAGCATTTCCAGACTTGGATTTCTCCAAGATTTCCAGTCACATTGCCATTTACTGGGAAGGGGAATGGGGCAGGATTGGGGGAAGGAATAGGAAAATCAGGGCTTAATTTTGGGGAAACTGAGGCTCAGAAAAGCCCACAGGCACCAAGCAAGGATGTGAAACCATTTCCCTCGTAACCCCCGGGCGACACCACCTGCCCCAGTTCCACATGAGGTTGTAAAGCGTTCATGATGCTAAACATTTTCACAAATGACTTCATTTAGTCTCATCAACGATGAGCATTTTGATCCCATTTAGGGGGAACAAAGGGAGGCTCAGAAAGACCTTGCCGAGGCCTTAGATGGAGCAGGTGGCAGATTTTAGTGTGCTCTGAGTCCAGGCCCACTTTAGGCTCACAGAACCACCTCAACCCCTTTCGGCCCCAGGCCGGGCTTTTCTGAGCCTCCCTCTGCCCACTTCCCTCCTCCTTCCAGGAGTCAGGGTACTAGGGGGCTTCCTGCCTGCGCCCAAGGGGCCATAGGGCCTCACTCCCATCCATTCCTGCCTCTGTGCTTTGCCTTAACCCAGCTGGCCACAGCCCCACCTGGCCCAGGTGCCGCCAGCCCTGCTTGGTCCCCATACAAAGGCCTGTGGGAGAGGCTGGGAAATTGCCATCCACCTGGGGACAGTGGGAAACAGTCATCGTCAGCCTGTCCACACCCAGGACACCGTGCTGCATCCTGGCTCACAATCAGGAACCAGAAGGCAGCACGGCCCCCACAGGGCTGGCACGGGCAGCCTCATTGTGGCCTGTGCCCTGGGCAGTACCAGGCAGCTCCATCCTGCGGTGCCCAGGCTGAGTCCATCTCTGACGCCCACGCCCAACCTCTCAGCAAACCCAGGCAGCTCCAGCTGCACAAAACCTGCACAGCACCTACCCTTTCTCGCCCAACCATGGCCACCACCCTGGGCCCGTCCACCCCTGTCTCCATCTGGACCATCACTCCCATTCACAGACTCCCTGCTCCTCCCCACCCCACTCTCGCAATCTGTTCCACAGCCACAGGGAGACTGTGAACACCTGTGTCACCCCTCTTCTCAGAACCCTCCTGGGGTGCCATCCTGCCCCGAGTAAAGGGCAAAGTCCTCCCCCACGGCCCACCAGGCCTCACATGATCTGCCCCGCCCGCTCTGACTCTGTGGCCACCCACAGCCTCCTTGCTCACCCAGCCCGGCCACTGCTTATTATTCTGTTCCCACCACTGGGCCTTTGCTTATTATTCTGTTCCCACCACTGGGCCTTTGCTTATTATTCTGTTCCCACCACTGGGCCTTTGCTTGGCTGTCCCTCCCCGTGGGTCACTCCCTACCCTCCTTCCAATGTTTGCTCAAATCTTGCCCTCCCAGCCAGGCTTCTCCTGACCACTGCCTTTAATACTTTAACTATCCTGCCTTTTCTTGAACTCTTAATTTTTTATTTTTATTTTTTGAGACAGGATCTAGCTCTGTTGCCCAGGCTGGAGTGCAGTGGCGTGATCATGGCTCACTGCAACCTTGAACTCCTAGGCTCAAGTGATTCCTCCTGTTTCAACCTCCCAAGTAGCTGGGACTATAGGTGCATACCCAGCACCTATAATTGTAATGTTTTTATAGAGATGGGGTTTCACTGTGTTGCCCAGTCTGGTCTCAAACTCCTGGCCTCAAGTGATGCTCCCACCTCAGTCTCCCAAAGTGCTGGGATTGCAGGTGTGAGCCACCACACTGGGCCACCACCCTGCGCTTTTTACCCCCTTTGCCTATTCTGATTTTCTTGGAAACCTTCCATAGACTTCACAGCTGCCTCTCACCATCCCACTCATCCAGCCACTGGCCACGGCCACCTTCCCTGTTACTGTGACTTGTCAACTGTACACAGGCTCCAGGAGGGCTGGTCAGCTCAGCCTCTCTGCTGGAGTCCTTTATTAGTTTCCCATTGCTGCTGTAACGAATTATCACAAACTTGGTGGCTTCAAACACAGACATTTATTCTCTTGCTGCTCCGGAGGTCAGAGTCTAAAATCAGTTTCACTGGACAGGAGTCAAAGGAGCAGCAGGACTGCCTGCCTTCTGGAGGCTCGGGGGAGCCATTCATTGCCTCTCCTGGCTTCTGGAGGCTGCCGGCATTCCTTGGCTTGTGGCTGCATCACTCCAATCTCTGCCTCTGGAGTGATTTTGCCTTCTCCTCTTCTGTGTGCAACCTCCTTCTGCCTCTAATTTATAAGGACACTTGTGCCAGCATATATGGTTTACCAGGTAGTCCAGGATAATCTCATCTCAAAATCATTAACTTGGCTGGGCACAGGGGCTCACATCTGTAATCCCAGCACTTTGGTAGGCCGAGGCGGGTGGATCACCTGAGGTCAGGAGTTCGAGACCAGCCTGGCCAACATGGTGAATCCCCGTTTCTACTAAAAATACCAAAATCAGCCAGGTGTGGTGGTGCACGCCTGTAATCCCAGCTACTTGGGAGGCTGAGGCAGGAGAATTGCTGGAACCTGGGAGGCGGAGGTTGCTGTGAGCTGAGATTGCACCACTGCACTCCATCCTGGGCAACAGAGCGAGACTCCATCTCCAAAAAAAAAAAAAAAATTAACTTACTCACATCTGCAAGACCCTTCTTTTGTATAACATACATTTATAGGTTCCAGGGATTGGGTTCCTGTCTTAGTCTGTTCAGGCTGCTAGAACAAAATACCATAAACTGGGAGGTTTAAACTCAACAGAAGTTTATTTCTCACAGTTGTAAAGCCTGGGACATTCAAGATGAAGGTGCTGGCAGATTCGATGTCTGATAAGGGCCCCGCTTCCTCATAGAGGGGGTCTTCTCCCTGTGTTCTCACAGAGTGGAAGAGGCAAGGGCTCTCTCTGTGGCCTGTTTTATAAGGGCACTAATCCTATTCACGTGGACTTTGCCCTCTTGACCCAATCACCTCCCACAGGTCCCACCTCCTCATACCATCACCGTGGGGGTTGGGATTTCCATATATGAATTTTGTTTTTTTTCTAGAGACAGGGTCTCTCCCTGTTGCCGAGGCTGGAGTCACAGATCACTGCAAACTTGACCTCTCAGGCTCAAGTGATCTTCCCACCACAGCCTCCCAAGTATCTGGGACTTCAGGTGCATCCCACCATGCCTGGCTAATTTTTTTGTAGAGATAGGGATCTTACTATGTTAGCCAGGCTGACCTTGAATTCCTGGGCTCAGGAGATCCTCCTGCCTTGCCCTCCCAAGGTGCTGGGATTACAGGCGTGAGCCACTGCTCCTGGCCTCAGTATGTGAATTTCAGAGGGGATACAAACATTGAGACCATCACAGACCTGAATATATTTGGGGGTCGTTATTCAGCCTACTGATAATCAGGTCCTGACTGATGGTGGTTCCAGGAGAACAGAGCCTTAGGGAAGTGCGTCTGCAGCCGGTTCTCTAATCTACAGGGCTTAAGGGCATCATCAACCCTGTTGCCATGGTTAAGGGGCACTGGTAGTTCACAACATGCAGAGACAAAATGGTGACTTATATCGTCACCTGTGGTCACCTGTCATTTACAGGGTCAGCTCCATTCTGCACTGGTCTCCCTGTTGAGCAAGGATGGTGGCCATTGTCAATCCAGGCTGCCCACTTCCTTGTTCTTTTTTTTTTTGACGGAATCTCTCTCTGTCACCCAGGCTGGAGTGCAGTGGCACGATCTCTGCTCACTGTAACCTCCGCCTCCCGGGTTCAAGTGATTCTCCTGCCTCAGCCTCCTGAGTAGCTGGGATTACAGGCGCCCGCCATCACGCCCAGCTAATTTTTGTATTTTTAGTAGAGATGGGATTTCACTATGCTTTCCAGGCTGGTCTCGAACTCCTGACCTCAGGTGATCCGCCCGCCTTGGCCTCCCAAAGTTCTGGGATTACAGGCATGAGCCACTGTGCCTGGCTGCTTGTTCTTATTCCTTTTTTTTTTTTTTTTTTTTGAGACAAGGTCTCGCTCTGTCACTCAGGCTGGAGTACAGTGGCATGATCATGGCTCACTGCAGCTTCGACCTCTTGGGCCCAAGCAATCCTTCTGCCTCAGCCTCCTGAGTAGCTGGGAACACAGGTGCACGCCACCACCCCCGGGTAGGTTTTTCCAATTTTTTTTTTTTTTAAGATTGAGTCTCACTCTGTTGCCCAGGCTGGAGTGCAGTGGCATGATCTTGGCTCACTGACTGCAACCTCTGCCCCACCGGGTTCAAGTGATTCTTCTGCCTCAGCCTCCCGAGTAGCTGACATTACATGCACATGCCACCACGTCCAGCTAATTTTTTGTATTTTTAGGAAAGACAAGTTTTCATCATGTTGGCCAGGTTGGTCTTGAACTCCTGACCTCAGGTGATCTTCCCACCTTGGCCTCCCAAAGTGCTGAGATTATGGGCGTGAGCTTCTGCGCCTGGCCGATTTTTACAAAATTACTATTATTATTTTGTAGAGATGGGGTCTTTCTATTTTGCCCAGGCTGGTCTTGAACTCCTGGCCTCAGGCCATCCTCCCACCTCAGCCTCCCAGAGTGCTGGGATTACAGGCATGAGCCACCACGCCCAGCCAACAAGGGGAGTCTTAAGTACAGAGCAAAGTCTCCTGGTAGCTCACCAGCCAGATGGTGGACTGGTATTGGGGAGTCCACCCCAGTGGGGACTCACTGAAGCAGACCAGTATGTGGGAAAACCATGGACATGACCCCCAGATCTAAGAGCCGTGGACACTGGGGAAGACCCTCTACTCCCACTCAACCCTTTCTCCAGTAAGGACCCAAGAGGGCAGAGGCCTAACCCAGCCCCCGGCGTTCATCCTGATTCATCCAATGAGTCTAATCTTCTGTGGCGTGATTGGCTCAGGAATGGGCATCCAACCTAGTTCTGGCCAATGGGATGCAAGGGGAGGGGGATATTCTGAAAAAGTGTAGAAAAAAGAGGATCACAGATCTAAGGTTTGTAGTAAGAGTTTGTGGTTTCCCAGAATGACATGGAAGAAGGAATGAGGGAGGACACCTACAAGTTGGATGATGGCTACACCCCAAGCCTTCAGAGGTGTGGACTGAAAGCCACAAGAGAAGGAAGTAAAAGATCAGATAATGCATTTCCTTTAGGGATGTAAGTCATGAGGCCAGCTGACCATGGTGAAATCTTATATTGGGAAATAGTGTGGGCTGTTGACAATGGAGCCATAGGTTAGCCGCCATTTTGCAGAGCTATCTGTGAAGGTGCTGATGACACTCTTGAAAGGATCCCAGTACTGGTCCAAGGTGAAGAAGACACAGGAATCCATCATGTGGTGAGATTCTAACTTCATCCCCAACTGGCGGTCTACATTACGTGTAGATCTGTTTACTAAGGCAGTTGATCTCTTCTTTGATGTGTCTTTGAAAGGGGTTTTCTCGTTCCTCATGTTACCAAATAAAGGAGGTGTTTTATTGCACTCTCCAGGAAAGACAAGTGGAGGAAGAACAGCTGCAGTTTGTCTCTGTCCCTCATGCCTTCCCTGGGGGTGGCGGTGGGGGAGGACCCATGGTTTAGTGGAACTTATTCTTGTGCCTATAAACCAGCTAGAGAGGAGCCTCCATTATTTATTTATTTATTTATTTATTTATTTATTTATTTATTTATTTATTTAGTGATGGAATCTTGCTCTGTCACCCAGGCTGGAGTGCAGTGGTGCAATCTTGGCTCACTGCAGCCTCAGCCTCCTGGGGTCAAGTGATCCTCCCACCTCAGCCTCCCAAGTAGCTTGGACTACAGGCGCATGCCACAGTGCCCAGCTAATTAAAAAAATTTTTTTTTTGTAGTGATGGGGTCTTGCTATGTTGCTCAGGCTGGTCGTCTTGAACTCCTGGCTTCAAGCAATCCTCCTGCCTTGGCCTTCCAACATGCTGGAATTACGGGCATGAGCCACTACACCCAGCCCAGCTCTGGGTGTACAGGCACCTGGGTGTTTTTTTTTGTTTGTTTGTTTTTTTGAGACAGAGTTTCACTCTTGTTGCCCAGGCTGGAGTGCAATAGCTCGATCTCGGCTCACTGCAATCTCCACCTCCAGGTTCAAGAGATTCTCCTGCCTCAGCCTCCTGAGTAGCTGGGATTACAGGCGCCCGCCACCACGCCAGCTAATTTTTTGTATTTTTAGTAGAGACGGGGTTTCACCATGTTGGCCAGGCTGATCTCGAACTCCAGACCTCAGGTGATCCACTTGCCTCGACCTCCCAAAGTGCTGGGATTACAGTCGTGAGCCACCATGCCCAGCCCTGCATTTTCTTTGAACAAATATTAAATGATTTTGGTTTTCTCTTTATAGTAGTGATACAATATTGCCTTCACAATGAATTAAGTCTAAACATTATTTAAAGAAATTAAGTAAATGAGAGTTCAAGTAGTCCTTGAATAGGACAAAAAAATCTCAAGTGGTATGTGAGCCCCAGAAGTTTGGGTAGCTTGGTTTTAGAGAAACCCTGCACTATTTTTTCCCCCTGGTGACGGTCCCCAGTTTGTCTGGCTTGGGGGTGAGACCCACTCTTCTTTCTTGGGTTTTCTTTTCAAATGCACAGAGCAGGGCACTCAGCCCGCCAACATGAGGGCTGAGGGTTGTCACCAAGCAGCGATGTCTCTCCACTGGGAGCCTTTAAAAAGGCTACAGTTGGCCGGGTGTGGTGGCTCACGCCTGTAATCCCAGCACTTTGGGAGGCTGAAGGGGGTGGATCACCTGAGGTCAGGAGTTTGAGACCAGCCTGATCAACATGGAGAAACCCCACCACTAAAAATACGAAATTAGCCGGGCATGGAGGCACATGCCTGTAATCCCAGCTACTCAGGAGGCTGAGGCAGGAGAATCACTTGAACCTGGGAGGTGGAGGTTGCAGTGAGCCAAGATCACGCCATTGCACTCTAGCCTGGGAAGAGCAAAACTCTGTCTAAAAAAATTTTTAAAAAGGCTACACTTGCAGTGATTTAAAATAAACTGAGGCTTTTAGGAAACTGCTGAAGCAGCTTCTGCTTCAGCAGAAACACCTGTGTGTTTTAATGCTGAGGATGGGCGGAGTACGGAGCCTTGGGTGAAGCTGCAGACTGGGAGAGATCTGGACCAGTTACAAACTGTAATATCAGACAAGCTACCTGTATTTGTCTGTTCTCGTATTGCTATAAAGAAATACCTGAGAGGCCCGGCATGGTGGCTCACGCTTGTAATCCCAGCACTTTGGGAGGCCGAGGCGGGCGGATCATTTGAGGTCAGGAGTTTGAGACCAGACTGACCAACATAGTGAAACCCCATCTCTACTAAAAATAAATAATAAAAAAAAAGCCAGGCATGGTAGCAGGCGCCTGTAGTCCCTGCTACTTGGAAGGCTGACGCAGGAGAATCACTTGAACCCAGGAGGTGGAGGTTGCAATGAGCCGAGATCGCACCACTGCACTCCAGCCTGGGTGGCAGAGTGACTCTGTCTCGAAAAAAAAAGGAAGAAATGTGCCCAGGCCAGGCGCGATGGCTCACATCTGTAATCCCAGCATTTTGGGAGGCTGAGGCAGGAGAATCTCTTGATCTGGGGAGATTGAGGTTGCAGTGAGCTGAGATCAAGCCACTATACTCCAGCCTGGGCAACAGAGCAAGACTCTGTCAAAAAAAAAAAAAAAAAAAAGAAAATAAATAAATAAATAAATAAATAAATAAATAAATAAATGTGCCCTGGGGTGGATGCAGTGACTCATGACTGTAATCCCAGCACTTTGGGAGGCCACGGTGGTAGGATTGCTTGAGCCCAGGAGTTTGAGATTACAGTGAGCCATGATCACGCCACTGCACTCCAGACTGGGTGACAGGGCGAGACCCTGTCTCAAAACAAAAAACCAAAATTACCTGAGCCCAGCATGGAACTCCATTATACTCATAACCAAGTTTGTTGTCGTTGTTGTTAGAGACAGGGTCTCACTCCGTCACCCAGGCTGGAGTGCAGTGGTGCAATCATGGCTCACTGTAATCTCAAACTCCTGGGCTCAAGCGATCCTCCCAACTCGGCCTCCCAAACTGCTGTGATGACAGGTGTGAGCCACCGCACTGGGCCCGTAAACAGTTTTAAATTTTTCAGGAATGCACCTACTGGGTAGAATCAGGGATGTGTGTTCATTGTTCACCATTTGGTGCCTGAGTCACAAAGCCAATGTACCTGTGTCTGTCTTCATTTGTGGCTCTCCAGCTGGCATTCACAAAGCTTCTGCCCCTGGCACACCTCTAACCCTTTATTATGTTTTATAGCTAAGTCTGAGCTTTTTGAACATTTTACTATAAATTACTTTCCGCTTATTCTTTCTTCATTATAATAAAGATATTACCTTGATTAAAAATTTTATTTTGTATGTGGGTGGGTTATATTATCCATAAACTTTATTTCAGGGTGGTAAAGGGAGCATATAAAATATTTATTATAACACTAATCTATGCTAAAAATCAAAACAGCCGTTACCCCTGGGGGTGGGGGGTGGGCGGTAAGAGGATTGACTGCAAAAGGGCACAAAGGAATGTTCTGGATAGAAATGTTCTCTGCCTTGATTGAGGTGGTGTACAATTGTCAAAACTCATCCAACTGCACACTTAAAGTGGGCGCGTTTTACTGTAATTATAATGTAAATTATACCTCACTCGAGTGGAATAAAACAAATTTTAAAATATCTGCATAGAAACTTTAAAAATATAGACTTGGCCAAGCGTGGTGGCTCAGGCCTGTAATCCCAGCACTTTGGGAGGGGGAGGTGGGCGGATCACTTGAGATCAGGAGTTCAAGACCAGACCAGCCTGGCCAACATGGAGAAACCCCACCTCTACTAGAAATACAAAATTAGCCAGGCATGGTGGCGGGTGCCTGTAATCCCAGCTATCTGGGAAGCTAAGACACAAGAAGCGCTTGAACTCGGGAAGCAGAGGTTGTAGTGAACCAAGATCTCGCCACTGCACTCCAGCCTGGGCAACAGAGTAAGACCCTGTGTCAAAAAACAAAAAGCAGACTTGTTCTAGAAAGCAGATAGAGATCTGCTAAGGCCTTGAAATCAATTAAATGGATTTAGACCAGCATTTAAAAACAAAAGCAAAAACAGAAGAGATAAGAGGCTGGCACTGCCCACATTGTGAGTCTTGCACAAGTTGTATAAAACTTTTTTATTTTTATTTTTATTTTTTTTTGAGACAGAGTCTCACTCCGTCACCCAGGCTGGAGTGCAGTGGCATGATCTCAGCTCACTGCAACCTCCGCCTCCTGGGTTCAAGCGATTCTCCCACCTTACCCTCCCAAGTAGCTGGGATTACAGATGCGCGCCACCATGCCCAGCTAAATTTTTTTTGTACTTTTAGTAGAAACGGGGTTTCATCATGTTGGCCAGGCAGGTCTTGAACCCCTGACCTCAAGTGATCCACCTGCCTTGGCCTCCCAAACTCCTGGGATTACAGGCGTGAGCCACCGCAACTGGCCAAGTTTTGTAAACTTTAATTACGTAATAGATATACATATATGCATGTGTGCTAGGTTGTGTTGTAAGTACATGTCTTATTTTGAATTGTAGTCAAAAACACTGAAAAAACTAAAATGGTACTTGCCAGACTTTCAAACATAGATCTCTTACCTCTTTTGCAGCAATGTCTGAGATGTGATTAGATCATCATGATTTTATCCGAGAAGACTGACAGTCAGAAGCTTGTGTTTGAAAGAGGATTAAATGTGGTAGAGTGAGTTCTAATAACAGAAATCACGGGGTTGGGGAATAAAAAGAGTGTTGGGGTGAGAGCTGAATGCTCATTGTTCATAATGATGTCTATATTTGATCAATCCAGAATTAACATGACAAACCTGGAAAAACATTTCCAAATTGCATCGCATGCAAAGGGCTAATTTTAATAGATTTCCCACAAATGAATAAGAAAAGGAACAATCTCAGGCCGGGTGCGGTGGCTCACGCTTGTAATCCCAGCACTTTGGGAGGCCGAGGCGGGCGGATCATGAGGTCAGGAGATCGAGACCACGGTGAAACCCCGTCTCTACTAAAAATACAAAAAAAAAAATTAGCCAGGCGTGGTGGCGGGCGCCTGTAGTCCCAGCTACTCGGAGAGGCTGAGGCAGGAGAATGGTGTGAACCCGGGAGGCAGAGCTTGCAGTGAGCCGAGATTGTGCCACTGCACTCCAGCCTGGGCAACAGAGCAAGACTCCGTCTCAGAAAAAAAAAAAAAAAAAGAAAAAAAAAAAGAAAAGGAACAATCTCATTAGGGGAAAAAATGCACAGAGAATGTGAACAAATAGTTCATAGAAAAGGAAATAAGAATGGTTCTTAAGGCCGGGCGCCGTGCCGCATGCCTGTAACCCCAGCACTTTGGGAGACCGAGGTGAGTGGATCACTTGAGGTCAGGAGTTCGAGACCAGCCTGGCCAACATGATGAAACCCTGTCTCCACTAAAAATACAAAAATTAGTCGGGCACGGTGGTGGGTGCCTGTAATTCCAGCTACTAGGGAGGCTGAGACAGGAGAATCACTTGAACTCAGGAGGCAGAGGTTGCAGTGAGCCGAGGTCGCACCGCTGCATTCCAGCCTGAGCAACAGAGTGAGACTGTCTTTTTTTTTTCTGAGACGGAGTCTCACTCTGTCACCCAAGCTGGAGTGCAGTGGCGCGATCTCGGCTCACTGCAAGCTCCACCTCCTGGGTTCACACCATTCTCCTGCCTCAGCCTCCCGAGTAGCTGGGACTACAGGTGCCTGCCACTGCGCCTGGCTAATTTTTTGTATTTTTAGTAGAGACGGGGTTTCACCATGTTAGCCAGGATGGTCTCAATCTCCTGACCTCGTGATCTGCCCGCCTCGGCCTCCCAAAGTGCTGGGATTACAGGTGAGAGCCACCACGCCCAGCTGCCACACACTTTTAAATGACCAGATCTCTTGAGAACTCACTCACAAGGGGATGGTGCTAAGCCATTCATGAAGGATCCACCCCATGATCCAATCACTTCCCACCAGGCTCCACCTCCAATGTTGGAAATTGCAATTCAACAAGAGATTGGTGGTGATAGCACCCAGACTATATCAGCCATGGTACCGAGAGCATAACATGCAGTCATGAAAAACAAATCCAACAGCTTGTCAAGGTCATCAGTGACTTCCATGGTGCCAAATCCAAAGTTCAATTCTTTTTTTTTTTTTTTTTTTTTGAGATGAAGTCCCTCTCTGTCACCCAGGCTGGAGTGCAGTGGTGCAATCTCAGCTCACTGCAACCTTTGCCTCCTGGCTTCAAGTGATTCTACTGCCTCAGCCTCCTGAGTAGCTGGGACTACAGGCATGTGCCACCACACCTAGCTAATTTTTGTATTTTTAGTAGAGATGGGGTTTCACCATGTTGGCCAGGCTGGTCTCGAACTCCTGACCTCAAGTGATCCGTCCACCTCGGCTTCTCAAAGTGCTGGGATTATAGGCATGAGCCACCATGCCCAGCCTCAATTCTTATTTTCTTTTCTTTTCTTTTTTTTTTTTTTTTTTGAGACAGTCTCACTCTTGTCACCCAGGCTGGAGTGCAGTGGCACAATCTCGGCTCACTGCAACTTCCGCCTCCTGGGTTCAAAAGATTCTCCTGCCTCAGCCTCCCAAGTAGCTGGGATTACAGGCGCCTGCCACCACTCCCAGCTAAGGGCCTCGTCTTATAAGAATATTTGTGATTGCATTTGGAGCCTACATGGATTATGCAGGATCATCTCCCCATTTTAATATTCTTTTCTTTTTTTGAGATGGAGTTTCACTCTTGTCACCCAGGCTGGAGTGCAATGACATGATCTCAGCTCACTGCAACCTCTGCCTCCTGGGTTCAAGTGATTCTCCTGCCTCAGCCTCCTGAGTAGCTGACATGTCCGCAATTTATTCCTTCTGATGGGTTCTTGGTCTTGCTGACTTCAAGAATGAAGCCACGGACCTTCCTTCGGGGTGAGTGTTACCGCTCTTTAAGATGGTGTGTCTGGAGTTTGTTCCTTCAGATGTTCAGATGTGTCTGGAGTTTCTTCTTTCTGGTGGGCTCATGGTCTCACTGACTTCAGGAGTGAAGCCGCAGGCCTTCACAGTGAGTGTTACAGCTCTTAAAGGTAGTGTGGACCCAAAGAATGAGCAGCAGCGAGATTTATTGTGAAGAGCGAAAGAACAAAGCCTCCACTGCGTGGGAGAGGACAGGAGCAGGTTGCCACTGCTGGCTCCAGTGGCCAGCTTTTATTCCCTTATTTGGCCCCACCCACATCCTGCTGATTTGTCCATTTTACAGAGTGCTGATTGGTCCATTTTGCAGAGTGCTGATTGGTCCATTTTACAGAGTGCTGATTGGTGCGTTTACAATCCTTTAGCTAGACACAGAGCGCGGATTGGTGTGTTTTTACAGAGTGCTGATTGGTGTGTTTACAATCCTTTAGCTAGACAGAAGAGTTCTCCAAGTCCCCACTTGACCCAGGAAGTCCAGCTGGCTTCACCTCTCACTGGGATTACAGGCATGTGCCACCATGCCCAGCTAATTTTGTATTTTTAGTAGAGATGGGGTTTCTCTATGTTGGTCAGGCTGGTCTCAAACTCCCGACCTCAGGTGATCCACCCACCTCAGCCTCCCAAAGTACGGGGATTACAGACGTGAGTCACCACCCCCAGTCTCTGTTTCTTTTTTTTGGGCACCTGTAATCCCAGCTACTCGGGAGGCTGAAGCAGGAGAATCACTTGAACCCAGGAGGCACAGGTTACAGTGAGCCAAGATGGTGCCACTGCACTCTAGCCTGGGCAACAGAGCGAGACTCTGTCTCAAAAAAAAAAAAAAAAAAGAGAGAGAGAGAGAAACCTGAGGGTGCTGTTATAGAAGGTGCAAATGTGCAAATGGCCACTGTGAACAGCCAGTGGACACTGCCACACCTTTCCTCCCCTCCCATCAACCTCTTTTGTGCCTCCCCCTCCGTGTACCACCTTCTCTGTCACCACCCCTGGCCTCACTACTCTCTCCTTTGCCACTATCATCAAAAAACAAACAAAACAAACAAACAAACAACAACAAAAACCTCAGACTTCTCAAGAACAATACTGCAAACAAGATGAGAGAAAAATGCCTTTAAAATTCTGAAACAAATGGAATTTTGTCCCTGAATTCTGTGGCCAGTCAACTATCAATCAAGTCAGGGGAGAGGTTGAAGACATTTTCAGACATGTAAAGTCTCAAACGTTTACCTCCCATGACCCTGCTCAAGAAGCAACCTCCAGGATGGCCAGGCACGGTGGCTCACGCCTGTAATCCCAGCACTTCGGGAGGCCGAGGCAGGTGGATCACGAGGTCAGAAGTTCGAGACCAGCCTGACGACATGGTGAAACCCTGTCTCTACTAAAAATACAAAAATTAGTTGGGCATGGTGGTGTGTGCCTGTAATCCCAGCTACTCGGGAGGCTGAGGCAGGAGAATCGCTTGAACCTGGGAGGCGGAGGTTGCAGTGAGCTGAGATCGCACTACTGCACTCCAGCCTGGGTGACAGAGCGAGACTCTGTCTCACAAAAAAAAAAAAAAAAAAAAGCTCCAGGATGCACTCCACTGAAATGAGAGCACCACCAAGAAAAAGGGGAGCACAATTATCCAGGACACAGGGGACCTGACATGGGAGAGAAGTGAAGGGGCACCTCAGGATGGCAGTAAACGAGGTCCCAGCATGGCAGCAGGGCATCAAAGTCTGAGGGCAGGCCGGGTATGGTGTTGTGTGCCTGTGATCCCAGCTACTGGGGAGGCCACGGCAAGAGGATCACTTCCTCCCAGGAGCTCGAGGCTGCAGTGAGCCATGATCATGCCACTGCACTCTAGCCTGGGTGACAGACAGAGACCCTTTCTCTAACATACACATAAAAATATTATATAAAAATAAATATATAATATTTATTTCTATTATATAAAAATTATTTCTACAATTATATAATATACAAATTATTTATTTATTTCTATTATATAAAAATAAAATAGAAAAGGTTAGAGGGCAACCAGTCCAAATAGGACTGTGTGACTCATGAGGCTGATGTGGGGGCAATCATCGCCAGCATGCCAACTGCCATTGTACTGTTTTTTTTGAGACAGTGTCCCACTCTGTTGCCTAGGCTGGAGTGCAGTGGTATAATGATCTCAGCTCACTGCAGCCTTGACCTCCTGGGCTCAAATGATCATCCCACCTCAGCCTCCCAAGTAGCTGGGATGACAGGTGCATACCACCACGCCTGGCTAGTTTTTGTATTTTTTTGTAGAGACGGGGTTTCACCGTGTCACCCAGGCTGATCTCGAACTCCTGAGCTCAAGCAATCTGCCCACCTTGCACCGTGGCCTCCCACAGTGCTGAGATTGCAGCTTGAGCCACTGCACCCGGCCTTTGTTTTGTCTTTTAAGTTGAGGAGAGTATGGCTGGGTGAACGTGAACCACATTCTTCCTTTCTTTTTAACTGGAGACAGGGTCTCACTACATCACCCAAGCTGCTCTTGAACTCCTGGGCTCAAGAGATCCTCCCACCTCAGCCTCCCAAAGTGCTGGGAGCCACCACACCCGGCCCACATTCCTGTCTATACTTGACTTGCCTTGACCGTGGCAGAAAGCTTATTCTCCCTGCGTGACCTGCCATGGACCGTGGCAGAGAGCCTGTTCTCCCTGAGTGACCTGCCATGGACCCAGGGCTACACTTGTTTCCCTGTAGTAACTGTGCTGCTAGGTCCACTCCTGAGAGCCTTGGAGGGCTGGGGTGTTCCTGGAGGTAGGATACACAGAGCTGACCGCACTCCTGCTGACCATGCACAATGTGGCCCATGCTTCAGCCCTGACAGATCCCCCGGTTGGTGGTGGGTCATGTGCCCTCTAGGACTCAACTCCTGTTCTCACCCACTGAACTCACGAGGAAGGGTTTGTGTCGACCCTCAGGGAAGGTCACACCAGATTTGACCTTGATATGACCCAGCTCATCCTTCACACAACAGGGGCCAGGCTGCCCTTTCCTCACACAGAAGGATGAGCCTTGCTCTCCAGTGGGTTTTTATTTATTTATTTACAGACAGGCTCTACCAAGGCTGGAGTGCAGTGGTGAGATCTTGGCTCACTGCAACCTCTCCCTCCCTCCCGGGCTCAAGTGGTCCTCCCACCTCAGCTTCCCGAATAGCTGGGACCACGGGCGCACACCACCACACCTGGCTAATTTTTGTATTTTTTGTAGAGACGAGGTTTCGCCATGTTGGCCAGGCTGGTCTCAAACTCCTGGGCTCAAGCGATCGGCCCGCCTCAGCCTCCCAAAGTGCTGGGATTACAGGTGTGAGCCACTACATCTAGCCTAATAAGATATTTTTTGAGGCATTTTTTTGTGGGGGACAGGGTCTTGCTCTGTTGCCCAGGCTGGAGTGCAGTGGCATGATCACAGCTCACTGCAATCTCCTGGGATCAAGTGATCCTCTCACCTCAGCCTCCCAAGCACACCCCTGTAGGACTTCAAAATCTTCCAACACTCCTCAATGTGACTCCAGTGGAAAATGGTGTACCCAACAATGGTACAATAAATAGTTGGGGCCAGGCATGGTGGCTTACACCTGTAATCCCAGCACTTTAGGAGGCCGAGGTGGGCAGATCATTTGAGGTCAGGAGTTCAAGAGCAGCCTGGCCAACATGGTAAAACCCTGTCTCTACTTAAAAAAAAAAAAAAAAAAAAAAAATTATCCAGGCGTGGTGTCATGTGCCTGTATTCCCAGCTACTTGGAAGGCTGAGGCAGGAGAATCACTTGAACCCAGGTAGCAGAGGTTGCAGTGAGCCAAGATCACACCACTGTGCTCCAGCCTGGGCAACAGAGCAAGACTCCATCTCAAAAAAAAAAAAAGAAAATAATAATAATAATAAAATAAAAATAAAAATAAATAAATAAATAGTTGGGCCAATATTTACAAGAGCTCATGTTTGTTTGAGGGTTTAGTCTGTCCCTGGCCTCAATTCCGGATTTTATGGAACTATCATGTCCACCCCATGATACAGTTGTGCTTGGAGGCCACATGCGGTGGCTCACGCTTGTAATCCCAGCACGCTGGGAGGCCAAGGCAGGTAGATCGCTTCAGCCCAGGAGTTTGAAACCAGCCTGGTCAGCAAGGCGAGACTCTGTCTCTACAAAAAAATTTTACAAATCAGGTGGGTGAGGTGGCATGAAACTGTAGTCTCAGCTACTAGGGAGGTTGAAGTGGGAAGATCACTTGAGTCCAGGAGTTCGAGGCTGCAGTGAGCTATGATCATGCCACTGCACTACAGCCCAGGCAACAGAATGAGCCCCTGTCTTAAAAAACAAAATACATGGCCAGGCAGGGTGGCTCACGCCTGTATTCCCAGGACTTTGAGAGGCCAAGATGGTTGGATCACCTGAGGTCGGGACTTCCAGACCACCCTGACCAACATGGAGAAACCCCGTCTCGACTAAAAATACAAAATTAGCTGGGTGTGGTGGTGCATGCCTGTAATCCCAGCTACTCGGGAGGCTGAGGCAGGAGAATCGCTTGAACCCGGGAGATGGAGATTGCAGTGAGCCAACATCGTGCCACTGCACTCCAGCCTGGGCAAAAAGAGCAAAACTCCATCTCAAAAAAAAAAGAAAAAAAATGACAAAAACAAAACCATGCTGGGAGATGACGCAGGACCTGAGGCCTGAAATCCAGGATGAGATGGCAGAGGGATGAATTGGAGACAGTGGGGCCTGGTGGTTAAGGCCAAGGGGGCAGAAGGGAATGAATCTCAGCTCTTTTTTTTTTTTTTTTTGACACAGAGTCTTGCTCTGTTGCCCCGGCTGGAGTGCAATGGTGCAATCTCAGCTCACTGCAACTTCCACGTCCCACGTTCAAGAGATTCTCTAGTCTCAGCTTCCTGAGTAGTTGGGAACACAGGCGTCCATCACCATGCCTGGCTAATTTTTGTATTTTTAGTAGAGACAGAGTTTCACCATGTTGGCCAGGCTGGTCTCGAACTCCTGACCTAGGTGATCCACCTGCCTCAGCCTCCCAAAGTGCTGGGATTACAGGCATAAGCCACTGCACCTGGCTTAGCTCTTCTTCTTACTGACAGTGTGAGGTCAGGTAAGTGAGCTCACTCCTCTGAACCTGAGTTTCCTCTTCTGTAATAGAAAATGGGATCATGTGAAGCGGTGAGGAATCCATGCAATCATACACGGTTCACAGGGAGCCTCCAGCGAACTGGCTGTGGCCGTGATTATGAGGTGAAGCATGGGGTGGGCTGTCCTGGGTCTGTCACAGGAAGCCTCCACATCTGAGAGGGTGAGTCACTCTTCCTTCCTGCTGTAATTTGAAGCAGGGTGGCATCTCTCAGGAGGTGAGCTGTGCCCTGGGCATGCTGCTCACCTCCGGTGGCTCACAGGTCCCCTGACGTGTGACATCATACGCAGTCAGGATGAAATCATGGAGCTCAAAGTTTGGGATGAAAGGAAATGGTTCTGCTGGGAGGCGGAAGTTGCAGTGAGCCAAGATCACGCCATTGCACTCCAGCCTGGGCGACAGAGTAAGACTCGGAAAAATAGAAAAGAAAAAGAAAAGAAAAAAAGAAAGGAAGGAAGGGAGGGAGGGAGGGAAGGAAGGAAAGAAGGAAGGAAGGGAGGGAGGGAAAGAAAGAAAGAGAGAAGGAAAGAAAGAAAAAGAAAGAAAGAAAGAAAAGAAAGAAAAGAAAAAGAAAGAAAGAAAGAAGAAAGAAAGAAAAAGAAAGAAAGCAAGAAAGCAAGCAAGAAAGAAAGAAAGGAGGGAGGGAGGGAGGGAGGGAGGGAAAGAGAAAATGATTCTGTGCTCTCCTCCTCCTTCAATCTCAAATTCTAGAGTCCAGTGCTTAGCCGGGCAGCAAGAATGGGTTCATGATCCCAACGGTCATTAGGATTCATCCACGTATTCGATCATTTAATAAATCCTTACTGCACACCTGCTATGTGCCAGACAGCCAACATCCCTGCCTTCCTGGAGCTGTTAGGAAGCTGGGGCTGATAGCTCCAGGGGAGATGCTAGACAATAAACATAATAAACTAGTAAATATTACAGTCTGTTAGAAGGTGATGAATGCTGTGAAACAAACATTAGCCAGGGTAAGCTTAGGGCAGGGGTCAGCAAACTACAGTTGGGGGGCCAAATACAGCCTGTCATTTGTTTTTGTACAGCCTACAACCTAAGAATGGTTTTTACTTTTTTTTTTTTTTTAAAGACGAAGGCTCTCCCTGTCACCCACGCTGGAGTGCAGTGGTGTGATTGCGGCTCACTGCGACCTCTGCCTCCCGGTTTCAAGCGATTCTCCTGCCTCAGCCTCCTGAGTCGTTGGGATTACAGGCAAACACCACCATGCCCAGCTAATTTTTGTATTTTGAGTAGAGACAGGGTTTCACCATGTTGGCCAGGCTGGTCTCAAACCCCTGAACTCAAGTGATCTGCCTGTCTTGGCCTCCCAAAGTTCTGGGATTATAGGCATGAGCCACCACGGTTGGCCTGATTTTAACTTAAAAAAACTTTTTTTTGAGACAGGTTCTCACCTCTGTCACTCAGGCTGGAGTACAGTGGTGCGATCATGGCTCACTACAGCCTCAACATCCCAGGCTCAGATAATCCTCCCACCCCAGCCTCCCAAGTAGCTGGGACTACACGTGTGCGCCACCACGCCCTGCTAATTTTTGTGTTTTTTTAAGAGATGGGGTCTTGCTGTATTGCCCCAGCTGGTCTCAAACTTCTGGACTTAAGTGATCCTTCTGCCTCAGCTTCCCAGAGCACTGGGATTACAGGCTTAAGCAACCATGCCCGGTTGACTTTTACATTTTTTAATGGTTGGAAAACAAAAACAAAAGAAAAATAATATTTTCTGGTATATGAAAATTACATGAATTTTGGCTGGGCGCGGTGGTTCACGCCTGTAATCCCAGCATTTTGGGAGGCCGAGGCGGGCGGATCACCTGAGGTCAGGAGTTCGAAACCAGCTTGGCCAACATGGTGAAACCCCGTCTCTACTAAAAATGCAAAAATTAGCCTGATGTAATGGTGTGCGCCTGTAATCCCAGCTACTCGGGAGGCTGAGCTGGGAGAATCGCTTGAACCCGGGAGGCAGAGGTTGCGGTGAGCCGAGATCGCGCCATTGCACTCCAGCCTGGGCAACAAGAAAGAAACTCCATCTCAAAAAAAAAAAAAAAAAAGAAAAGAAAAGGAAATTATATGAATTTCCAATTTCAGTGTCTATAAATTTGTTTGTTTTTTGGAGATGAAGTCTCACTATGTTGGCCATGTTGGTCTTGAACTCTTGGCCTCAAGCAATCCTCCTGCCTCGACCTACCAAAGTGCTAGGATTATAGGCATGAGCCACTGTGCCTGGCCTCCATAAAGTTTTACTGGAATACACCCACACTCATTGGGTCCTGTAATGTCTATAGGTGCTTTTGTTTGATGACAGAGTCCAGTAGCTGTGACAGAGGCTATGTGGCCTGCAAATCTTAAAATATTTAATATCTTGCCCTTTACCAAAAAACTTTTGCAGACCCCTGGCTTGTGGGGTGGGGAGTAGTGTGTGGAGGTGGATTGTAATTTTAAATTAGTCAAGGGGAGGGCTCCCTGAGACAGTGTCATCTGGGTAAGGCCTGAAGGAAGGAGAGAAGGGGCTACATGGGCACCTGGGGAAGAATGTTCTAGGTCAAGGGAACAGGCAATTAGAAGGCCGTGAGAAGTGGGAACATGACTAATATGTTCAAAGAACAGTGTAGAGGCTAGGCGCAGTGGCTCACACCTGTAATCCTAGCACTTTGGGAGGCTGGCATGGGTGAATCACTTGAGGTCAGCAGTTCAAGACCAGCCTTGGCAACATGCTGAAACCCCGCCTCTACTGAAAATACAAAAATTAGCCAGGCATGGTGGCGTGCACATGCAGTCCCAGTTACTCAGGAGGCTGAGGCAGGAGAATCGCTTGAACCCAGGAAGCAGAGGTTGCAGTGAGCTGAGATCGCACCACTGCACTCCAGCCTGGGCAACAGAGCAAGACTCTATCTCAAACAAAACAAAACAAAACAAAACAAAACAAAACAAAACAAAACACAGTGTAGAAGCCTCGTGCCTGAACCATTGTGGGTGAGGGGCAAGTAGTAAGAGATAAGGAAAGAGAAGTGATGGGCATATCATGTGGAGTCTCGTGGGCCATAGGGAGGTCTCTGGCTTTCCCCTGAGTGAGAGGATCAGGAGGGCTTTGAGCAGGTGAGAGACGTGATCTGACTCAGGTGTTCACAGGACCCCTCTGGTTACATGTGAGGGACAGACTGCAGGGTATGAGGAGGGGGACAGGATGTGAGCGGGAAGACCAGGGAGGGGCCTGCTGAGACAGCCCAGGAAGGAGAGGATGGATAGCGGCTGCAGAAGTGGGCAGGTTCTGGATAGATTGGAGGGTGGAGCTGACAGCATTTCACAGCGGATAATATTCTAAGCTGGGAAGAGTAGCTCCTAAAAGTATTTGCACAGCTGGGCGTGGTAGCTCACGCCTGTAATCCCAGCAGTTTGGGAGGCCGAGGGGGGTGGATCACCTGAGATCAGGAGTTCAAGACCAGCCTGGCCAACATGCTGAAACCCCATCTGTACTAAAAATACAAAAAATTCACCAGCCATGGTGGCGCACACCTGTAATCCCAGCTGCTCCATAAGCTGAGGCAGGAGAATCGCTTGAACCTGGGAGGCGGAGGTTGCAGTGAGCTGAGATCATGCTGTTGCACTCCAACCTGGGCAACAAGAGCGAAACTCTGTCTCAAAAAACAAAAGTATTCACACACCAGGCTTTAAAATCAGACACACCAGGGTTCTAGTCCTGGCTTCTCTGCCACACACCAGCTGTGTGATTTAGGTAAATTGCTCAATGTCTCTAGCCTCAGTTTGTCCGTCTATAAAATGGGCTTAATAAGCAGCGTGCAGTATCAATGGGATTATTCACGCAGAGCATTCGGCACACAGCCAAGCACTCCATACAGGGAAGCTGCGATAATGGGGATCATTCCCGGGGTGACCCCAAGACCTGTTAGCCCATGTCCCTGTCCCCAGGTGCATGCTACCCTTCCTTCTGGAAGGGAGCTGTCACTCTACCATTCACCCTGTCTGCCCCCTACCCAGTCGGTGACCTGAAGGTCATTCAAAGTGCTTAGCCTTGCTGAGCCTCAGTTTCCTCAACTGTAAAATGGGTCCTCATCTGTAAAATTTCTAAAGTCTGCATTAAAGATTGTCAGGGTCATTAAATGAACATACAGTGTGTGTCAATCACTCGGGAATCAGTTGCTGCTCTGGCTTCATCATGACTGTCGACAACAGCAACTACGTGGATGTCCCCAAGCATTTTCCCCAACATTTCATTACGAACATTTTCAAATGCACGGGAAAATTGAAAGACCTTCACAAGGAACACACATATATCCACCTGGATTCTATCATTAACATCTTACTATTCTTGGCCGGGCACAGTGGGTCACGCCTGTAATCTCAGCACTTTGGGAGGCCAAGGTGGGAGGATCCCTTGAGCCTAGGAGTTTGAGACCAGCCTGGGCAACATCTCAAGTCTTCGTCTCTACAAATAATACAAAAATTAGCCGGGCGTAGTGGTGTGAGCCTGTAGTCCCAGCTACTCGGGAGGCTGAGGTGGGAGGATTGCTTGAGGCCGAGAAGTTGAGGCTGTAGTGAGCTGAGATCGCACCACTGTACTCCAGCCTGGGAAACAGAGCAAGATCCTGACTTTAAAAAAAAAAAAAAGAAAAGAAAAAACCAAATTCAAAAAGCCCACATCTTACTTTTCTTTATATATGTACATATATAAATTAGAGATGGGGGTCTCACTGTGTTGCCCAGGCTAGTCTTGAACTCCTAGGCTCACATAACCCTCCTGCCTCAGCCTCCCAAGTAGCTAAGACTGCAGGTATGTACCACTGCACCCAGCTAAAACCTTGAAATATTTCTATTAAGATTTTTAAGGACTCGGTTTATACCAAGTGCTGTTTTTACCACAGGTCTTAGTTCATTACATCCATTCATTTACTCATCTAATTCTCACAACTCTCTAAAATACGTCAAATATACAGCATGGTTTATTATCACCATTTTGCAGATGGGGAAATTGAGGCACAGAGAGGCAAATGGTTCACAGTTACTCAACGTTGGAGCTGGGTTTAAACGCAAGCTGTCTGCCTCCAAAGCCCTGGCTTTTTTCCATGGATGCCATCTCTCAGATTGGGTAAAGTAAACCACACAATGGAATATTATGAGCCAGTATCAAAGAATGCTTGGAAGAGTCCAGTAAAAATAACGTCAGACTGTGGTATGACTGTGATTCAGCCCAATTCCTGTGTACAAGAAAAAATGCTCCAAACATTTTCAATGGCCACTGAGTGATTGAATGAAATCTTTCGTAAATAATTGTGGCTATCATCTATGAAGCTCTTTTTGATCAGCCCCATCCCGTGTTACACGTTTTACTTGCTGTATCTTTCCAAGCACTTGCAAAGTAGGCACTGTATATCAGTTTTAGATATTAGGTCACTGAGGCTAACACAAGAGCAGACACTCACCCAAGGTTACCCGGTCACAAAGTGGCAGAACCAGAATTCAAACCCAGGTTTGTGGCTATGCACAGTGACTCACGCCTATAATCCCAGCATTTTGGGAGGCTGAGGTGGGAGGATTGCTTGAGGACAGGAGTTTGAGGTCACAGTGAGCTATGATTGCATGATTGCACCAATGCACTCCAGCCTGGGTGACAGAGTGAGACCCTGTCTCCAAAAACAAAAACAAAACCCAGGTTTGTTAGTTCCTTGAGCCATGAAACCTCCCTGGCTCTTTCTAAGTTTTCGGTAATGAGATGCGAATATTTTCTTTTTTCTTTTTCTTTTTCTTTTTATTTTTTGAGACAGAGTCTGATTCTGATGCCCAGGCTGGAGTGCAATAGTGTGATCTCAGCTCACTGCAACCTCCACCTCCCAGGTTCAAGTGATTCTCCTGCCTCAGCCTCCTGGGTAGCTAGGATTACAGGCGCTCACTACCATGCCTGGCAAATTTTTGTATTTTTAGTAGAGATGGGGTTTCACCACGTTAGCCAGGCTGGTCTCGAACTCCTGCCCTCGTGATCTGCCCACCTTGGCCTCCCAAAGTGCTGGGATTACAGGCGTGAGCTACCGCGCCTGGCCAATGATGCTACTATTTTCATAATGGAGAAATAGTTTTTAAAAAAGAAGTCTCCTTAAGAAAGTAGACTCATTTATTTTTATTTTATTAGCTATGTGCATTACTTTGATAAAATTTAAAACCCTAACTTACACTGTACACAAAAATCAGTTCCAGATAGATTGCCAACCTAGGGGTAACTCAAATGAGAAAGCTGTTGGAAAGTAAAAGAAGAGGCCAGGTGCAGTGGCTCACTCCTGTAATGCCAACAGTTTGGGAGGTCAAAGCGGGAGGATCGCTTGAGTCCAGGAGTTCAAGACCAGCCTGGGGAATATGGAAAGACCTTGTCCCTACAAAAAAATTAACAAAATTAGCTGGGTGTGGTGCACACACCTGTAATCCCAGCACTTTGGGAGGTCGAGGTGGGTGGATCACCTGAGGCCGGGGTTCGAGACCAGCCTGGCTAACATGGTGAAACCCCCGTCTCTGCTAAAAATACAAAAATTAGCCGGGCGTGGTGGCAGGCGCCTGTAATCACAGCTACTCGGGAGGCTGAGGCAGGAGAATCGCCTGAACCCAGGAGGCAGAGGTTGCAGTGAGCTGAGATCGTGCCATTGTACTCCAACCTGGGCAACAGAGTGAGACTCTCTCTCAAATAAATAAATAAATAAAAATAAAAATAGAAGTAAACAAAATTAGCCAGGCATGGTGGTGGTGCATGCCTGTGGCCCCAGCTACTGGGAGGCTGAGGTGGGAGGATTGCTTGAGCCAGGGAGGTAGAGGCTGCAGTGAGCTATGATGATGCCACTGCACTACAGCCTAGGTGACAGAGCAAGACCCTTTATCTAAAAAAAAAAAAAAAGAAATAAAAATAAATAAACTAATAAAAATGGACAACCCAGTAGAAAACCAGACAAGACACTTGAACAAGCACATCACAAAAAGGATATCCAAAACGCTGATATGCAAATAAAGAGATGTTCAATTTCATTACTCAGCAGGGAAATGCAAATTAAAACTACAATGAGCTAGCACTACACACCCACCAGAATGACTAAAAATAAAGCACCTGACAATGCTTTATTGGTTCCAAGTGTTGGCAGCAACGTGGAACAATGGAAATGTTCTAACGTGGCTGGTGGGAGGAGAAGAAATACCACTTTGGAAACCTCTTGGCTGTATCTACCAAAGATAAAGATACATGCACCTTATGACCCAGCCATCTCATACTCCTAGTTTACATCCAAGAGAAATGTGTATATATGCTTAACAAAATATGTACTAGAATGTTGATCGCAGCGCTATTTGCAAAAGCCAAAAAAAAAAAGGAAGTAACTCAAAATTCCATTGACAATTGGTTTTGATAGATAAACTAACTGATAAATAAATTGATAAACCACCGATGGCTGGGCACGGTGGCTCACGCCTGTAATCCCAGCACTTTGGGAGGCTGAGGCAGGTGGATCACCTGAGGTCGGGAGTTCGAAACCAGCCTGGCCAACATGGTGAAACCTTGTCTCTACTAAAAAATACAAAATTAGCTAGGTGTGGTGGCGCATACCTGTAATCTCAGCTACTCAGGAGGCTGAGGCAGGAGAATCGCTTGAACCTGGGAGGCGGAGATTGCAGTGAGCCGAGATCACCCCATTGCACTCCAGCCTGGGTAACAAGAACGAAACTCTGTCTCAGAAAAACAAAACAAAAACAAAAACAAACAAACAAAAAAACCACCATTGATACATAAATTGGGATGTATTCACACAATGGAGGGCTGCTTGGCAATGAGAACAAAAATGGGTTGCAATTATACGCCCAACTCAGATACATTTCCCAATCATAAAGTTGAGTGAAAGAGTTAATCCTGTATATTTCTATTTACGCCACGTGCAAAAATAGGCAAAATCAAACCACAGTGTATAGGAAGGCATACTTAGGTGGGGAAACTAAAGTCAGGTAAAAGTTAAGTGGATTCCTTTACAGGAAGGAAGAAAGCTGTGCTGGAGAGGAAGCAGGAGGGGGCTTGGGGGAAGCTGGTAAGATTATTTTTCTTGCACCTGGTTGGTGGTTACACAGGTGTGTTCACTTTGTCATATTCATTCAGTGGGACATTTATGTCTCATGTACTTTTCTGCATGTATATCACATTTCATAATTTAGAAGGTTTAAATTGACTGGGCACGGCAGCTCACATCTGTACTCCCAGCACTTTGGGAGGCCGAGGTGGGTGGATTACTTGAGTCCAGGAGTGCGAGACCAGCCTGGCCAACACAGCGAAACCCCATCTCTACTAAAAATACAAGGCCGGGTGCAGTGGCTCACACCTGTAATCCCAGCACTTTGGGAGGCCGAGGTGGGCGGATCATGAGATCAGGAGATCGAGACCACCCTGGCTAACACGGTGAAACCCCGTCTCTACTAAAAATATAAAAAATTAGCCAGGCAAGGTGGCAGGCGCCTGTAGTCCCAGCTACTCAGGAGGCTGAGGCAGGAGAATGGCGAGAACCCGGGAGGCGGAGCTTGCAGTGAGCTGAGATCGTGCCGCTGCACTCCAGCCTGGGCGACAGAGCAAGACTCTGTCTCAAAAACAAAAAAATAAAAATAAAAATACAAAAATTAGCTGGGTGTGGTGGCACACACCTATAATCCCAGCTACTCAGGAGGCTGAGGCATGAGAATCGCTTGAGCTTGGGAGGCAGAGGTTGCTGTGAGCCGAGATCGCGCCACTGCACTCCAGCCTGGGGGACAGAGTAAAGTGACTTAGAAAACTAGGCTTGTTAAAACTCTGTCTTACAAACTGGACAAACTAGATGTCTTGGTAATAATTAGAAGATTATTGATAATAATCTTCATTATTATCATTAAAGTTCATGCATTATTGATAATAATCTAATTATAATAAGTAGAAGATTGTATGGGGGCACGTGCTCTGTGCTAGGCACTGTTCTAAGGGGTTTATTATTTAATCCTCGCAACAACCCTATAAGGCGCTACTATTGTTCCCATTTCACAGATGGGGAAACTGAGGCACCGTGCAGTTAAATCACTTGTCTAAGTTAGTCAATGCTGAAGATAGATTTATAAGCAGGCCATCTAGCCCCAGAGTCGATGCTGCGTTCCCTACCACAAGCTTACACCTGAGCTATAAGCCCTCATCCGCCAGTCATGGAGTTTCCTGTAACTCCAGTGGGCTTTTCTCACCTGGGCTGGTGGTTGGGAATTCAGGAGCTATGTGAACTTGGATAGGGGAAAATTTTTTTACCTCTCCTTTATGCTTTAATCTAGCAGTTCTCAAAATGTGGTCTGGGGACACTTGTGGGTCCCCAAGACCTTTCTCAGGGGGTTAGTGAGGTCAAAAGTATTTTCATAATTATACTAAGATGTTTGTCCTTTTCATTCTCCAGAGACTACCTGACCTGTGATAATGTCATCACTCTGATGGCTAATAGAAATATATGCATGTATATTCGTATGGTTTTTAAAACTTCTCATTTTCAGCCAGGCGCGGTGGTTCATGCCTGTAGTCCCAGCTACTCGGGAGGCTGAGGCTCGAAAATAGCTGGAACCCAGGAGGCAGAGGTTGTAGTGAGCCAAGATCATGACACTGCGCTCCAGCCTGGGCAACAGAGCGAAACTCTGTCTCAAAACAAAAACAAAACACACTCACACACAAAACAAACAAAAACAAACAAACAAACAAACAAAAAACCCCAAACACCTTGTATCACAATAGCACTGGTTTCCTTTGTATTTCTGTGTATTTATATTATCCATGTAACAACATGATCCTGAGAAGGGCTTGACCAGCCTGCCATAGGCATCTTTAGCACAAAAAAGCTTAGGAACCTCCCATTCTGGAAGAACTAAGAATAAGGGGAGGTTATAATTGGGGGCCACAGGAGTGGCAGGTACTCAAGTTTGGTTATGAGAGCTGCTTTCGTTATATTTTAGGCTGTAATGGAGACTCTGGAAGTGGGAAGAAAAAAAAAAAACTCAAACAGTGCAAAGGGCTCGTTTTGATTTTCCCACGCTCCTGGTGCCAATTTCTGAAATTGGTGTCCACAATCAGTAGAAGCCTATATGCTCTGAATTTACAAAGCCAAGTGGTGGCAGGTCATTGTATCTGCAGTCAGGAAGGGGAAACGACTGGAAATCCGGGCCCCCCAGTTCTTCCCTGCTTCTCCTTTTGTGGCAGCCGCTCCTCACATTCAAACAGCTTGCAAAGGTTTACAGCGGACAACCCTAACTTGTTCCCTAGACGTCAGTTTCTGGAGTTCATGCGTTAATACGATAAAAAGAACAGCTGATTCTTATCCAGCCCTTACTCTGGGCCGGGCCCTGTTATCGGCATGAAATTTCATGCAGCAGCTCGTTTACTCCCCACAACAGCCCAAAGGGTGTATAAGAGCATCACCTGCTTTTTACAGGTGAAAAAACCCAAGGTCCAGCGAGGTTGAATAACTCACCTAGGTCGCACAGCTCAGAAAGCCCACTGCAATTCCGGGATTCTGGTTTTGTTTTCAGGTTGTCCCGGGCTTCTGAGGAGGAGTCAGTGGGCTCAGCATGGAGAGGAAGGAAGCCGGAAGGAATTGCGAGGAAGATGCAGCGAGGCTGGAAAGGTTGGGGATCCCCCGGTCCTGCACACCTGGGTACCTGGGGATCGGGCAGGGCCAGGGTAGGGGCCGGTGTCCGTGCCCTGGGGGCTCCCCAGCTGACGAGTGGGCGCCTGAGGGACGAGCGCAGGCTTACCTGCCCGGGCGCTCACCTGGTGGCCGGCTCGGAGGTGGCGGCGGAGACGTACCAAGCCTTCCTGGGTCCCCCTTCCCGCGCCACGCCCTGGGGGGGTGGGCGGGTGGGTGTGGGGCGCCCAGGCAGGACCGGCCGGACCTGTGGGACCCGGGGCCCTGGCTGTCTAGGGAGGCTGTCACCCCGAGGCGACCGGCTCTTCCGGGGCTGGGACGGCTGTAGGCGGCGAGAGGCCTCGGCACCCGCGAACTCATAAATACCGGGGCGGCGCTGGTGGCGGGAGAGGCGCGTGCGGGCAGCCGGCGCCCCCGAGGGTGAGCCGGGGTCCAGGAGGGCGTCCCCTTTCCCGGATGGTCCCGACCCGGCTCCAGCCTGGCAGCTGGAGGCAGAGCTGGAGCAGGCGGGGAAGCGCTGGAGAGAAGGGGGGTGGGTACAGATGGGGGAAGAGCAGGGACACTGGGGACAGGGAGAGAGGACGCTGCCGCTCTGGCCATGATGGACTCTAAAGGATCTGGGGGTGGCGTGGGAGGATTGGGGTCCCTAGGAGCAAAATAGAAGGCTAAGGATGGAGTAGAGAGGCGAGGTCGCGGGGGCAGGCGGGAATGCTTGGAATCTCGGGAGTAGGTAGGAGAACTGGGGTTTCTAACAGCAGGATGGAAAGCTGGGGATGGGGCTGCCGAATGCAACCTCCTACACAGCTTCCACCCCACTCCCAGACCCCCAGCACTGAGAGTGAGCTCTGGTTAGGAGCAAGGCTCTGGAATCAGGCCCTCCTGGGTTCAAATCCTGGCTCCATCCCATCCTAGCTGTGCAGCTGAATCACTCAGCTGCTCAGTTTCCTCATCTGTGATATGGGGACGATGATGCTCACAGCCACCACTTCATAGCAATGTCGTGAGGCTTCCGTGAGTTAATCTATGTCAAGCGGTTGGCACACCGTGAGTGAGGCTCAGAGAGCTCTGCTGCTGTTCCTTAGTAATTCTTTTTTTTTGGTTTCTCCCTCCAGCATCTGGATAACCACCCGTCTTGAAGGAGACCTCCCTGCCCTCCTGCCTCTGTCCCCCAGAGCACTGCCTGATCATCCTCCGTTCCCCATCGTCCCAGCCCTTCCTGCTGTACTTGTGGGGAGCTGATCTCCTCTGTCCCCCTGCTTTTCCCCTGTCTGCCGTCACCACCCCACCACCATGCACCCCCTTCCTGGCTACTGGTCCTGTTGCTGTCTACTCCTGCTATTCTCCTTGGGAGTCCAGGGGTCCCTGGGGGCTCCCAGCGCTGCCCCAGAGCAAGTCCATCTGTCTTACCCAGGTAAGCGTCCCTGACTCATTTCTACACCTCTCCCAGCGAGGCCCAGCAGTGCTTCATTGTTTGAGGGCTCGGGAATCCCACACTGTGAGCCCCTAGGCAGGTGGCTTATTCCTCCTGAGCCTCCGCCATCTGCCTCTGTGGAATGGGAAGTACAGGCTGTGGTACACCTGGAAGTGTGGGGAATGATCATGGTGCTTAGCCCACAGAGAGTGCTCTCCTGCTCTCAAAAGGGGGCTGCTGCTGTCCTTGTTCATTGCATCTCTGTTGTGTTTCCGGGACCTGGCACGTTTGTTCATTCATGCATGGTAGGCCTCAGAGCCAGCTGTGGAAGGAACCAGTGGATGAATGATAACAGAGCTGGGTTACCCAGCCCCTTCTCCATCCCTCCTCTCCTCTTCCCCACGAAGCTTACTGCCTCCTGATCTCTAATTAGGATCCTTCCACTGTGGGGGTGAGAGCTTGGACTCTGGACCATTGGCACCCAGACCACGTGGGTTAGAATCCCAGGTTTGCTATGTACCTGCTGCCTGATCTTGGGCAAGTGGCTTAACCTCTCTGGCCTCAGTCTCCTCATCTGGATAATGGGGTAATATTCGTACAACCTCATGGTGAGGTGTAAATGAGTTGCTACCTGTAAAGAGGCAGAACTGACGCTGGGTGTGGGGGCTCACACCTGTAGTCTTAGCAGTTTGGGAGGCTGAGGCAGGAGGATCACTTGAGGTCATGAGTTTTGGACCAGCCTAGGAAACATACTGAGACCTCTGCGTCTTAGGGAAAAAGAAAAAATCTTAGCCAGGTGTGGTGGCATGCACCTATAGTCCCAGCTACTTGGGAGACGGAGGTGGGAGGATCGCTTGAGCCCAGGAGTTCAAGGCTGCAGTGAGCCATTATTGGCCACTACACTCCAGCCTGGGCAACAGAGAGAGACCCTGTCTTTAAAAACAAAAAAAAAATGTGGTGGAGGCCAGGCACAGTGGTGCATTCCTGTAATCCCAGCACTTTGGGACACTGAGGTGGGTGGATCACTTGACCTCAGGGGTTCAAGACCAGCCTAGGTAACATGGTGAAACCCCGTCTCTACAAAAAAATTAAAAAATTAGCTGGGCATGGTGGCTCACGCCTGTAGTCTCAGCTACTTGGGGAGCTGAGGCAAGATCGCTTGAGCCCAGGAGGCAAAGTTTGCAATGAGCCAAGATCATGCCACTACACTCCAACCTGGGTGACAGAATGAGGCCCTGTCTCAAAAAAAAAAAAGGGTGAAGGGGACAGAACGGAGCTTGGCATGTAGCAGCAATTTCCATACACTTTAAATCTCAGGACTGTTTGTTTTACACTGTTAATCTCAGGACCATTTTACACTGCTAAAATTTATGGAGAACCTCAAAGAGCTTTAGTTTATGTGCATTATAGCTAGTAATATTTACTAAATGAGGTATTAAAACTGAGGCATTTAAAATTTTTTATTGTCATTTAAAATTAACAATAACAAGCACCTTCTGTATTAATGTAAATGATATTTTTAAGGAAAAAACTGTATTTTGCAAAAGAAGAAATTGAGTGAGGAGAGTGGCATTGACTTGCATCTTTTAAAAATCTTTTATTTATTTATTTATTTTTGAGACAGGGTCCTGCTCTGTCAACCAGGCTGGAGTGCAGCGGCACAATCTTGGCTCACTGCAGCCTCTGCCCCGCAGGGTTCAAGCGATTCTCCCACCTCAGCCTCCCGAGTAGCTGGGATTACAGGCACCCACCACCCCATACCTGGCTAATTTTTGTATTTTTTATACAGATGGAATTTCATCATGTTGCCTAGGCTGGTCTTGAATTCCTAAGCTCAAGTGATCCTCCAGTCTCGGCCTCCTAAAGTGCTGGGATTACAGGCATGAGCCACCGCGGCCCGCCTAAAATCTCTTTAGTATCTTGTTTGGTAACTGACACCTGGATTCTCCTCAGATCTGTTTTCATTTTAGTCTGTTGTGATTTGTTGTTTTGGATTTTGCCTGTGAAGAAAATCTGTTCTTGCACAGACATGTGGTTGAAACAGGGAGAAAAGTTGCTTGTTTGTTTTTTGACACAGGGTTTGGCTCTGTCAGGGTTTGGCACTGGAGTGCGGTAGCACAAACATGGCTCACTGCAGCCTCAACTCCCAGACTCAAGCGATCCTCCCACCTCAGTCTCTCGAATAGCTGGGACCACAGTGGCATGACACCATGCCCAGCTAATTTTTTTTTTTTCGAGATGGAGCCTTACTCTGTTGGCCAGGCTGGAGTGCAATGGCATGATCTCAGCTCACTGCAAGCTCCACCTCCTGGGTTCAAGCGATTCTCCTACTTCAGCCTCCCAAGTATCTGGGATTACAGGCATGCACCACCACGCCTGGCTAATTTTTGTATTTTTAGTAGAGAGGGGGTTTCACCATGTTGGCCAGGCTGGCCTCGAACTCCTGACCTCAAGTGATCCATCCACCTCTGCCTCCCAAAGTGTTGGGACTACGGGCGTGAGCCACCGTGCCTGGTTCTAGTCCTACTCTTTTCTATCTGTGACAGTTCGTCAGTCATTCCTTATCTTTCCTTGTTTTTCATGTCTTTTACATCTTCAAAGAAGATAGTTTCTTCTTTTTTTTTAGATAGGGTCTCACTCTGTCACCCACGCTGGAATGCAATAGCTCAATCATAGCTTACTGCAGCCTCTAACTTCTGGGCACAAGTGATCCTCCTGACTCAGCCTCCTGAGTAGCTGGGACTACAGACGTGCACTACCATGCCTGGCTAATTCTTTTTATTTTATTTTTTGTAAAGACAAGGTCTCACTATGTTGTCCAGGCTGGTCTCAAACTCCTGGGCTCAAGTGATCCTCCCACCTCAGCATCCCAAAGCGCTGGGATGACAGGGGTGAGCTGACATGCCCAGCAGAGAGAGGGTTTCTTAAAGGTTAGCTGCAATGTGGAATCAGAAACCACATGAATGAACTGGGTTGGCATTTGCCAGCCTAATGACCTTGGACAAAGCACTTTGCCTGGAGGCCTCTGTAAAAATGGGAAAGGCAGTAAAAACCCATCTCATAGTGCTGCTGTGAGAATCCAGTGAGATCATGGCTGTCCTTTTTCAGCCTACACAGTAACAATGGCAAATATACTCTTATAAGTGCTTTAGATGGATAACTCATTTAACCTGGTATCAACCTTAAGCTGTAGGTACCATTGCTACTCCCATTTGACAAGAGAGTAAAACTGAGACTCATAGCAGGGGAAGAGTCTGACCCCAGTTCACACAGCCTGGGAATCTGAATGCTGGCAGGCTGGCTCAGGAGCCCATGATCTTTGTGGGTTTGTTTGTTTGTTTGTTTGTTTGTTTTGAGACAGAGTCTCAAAACAGTCGCCCAGGCTGGAGTGCAGTGGTGCGATCTTGGCTCACTGCAACCTCTGTCTCTCAGGTTCAAGAGATTCTCCTGCCTCAGCCTCCCAAGTAGCTGGGACTATCAGCGTGCATCACCATGCCTGGCTGATTTTTGTATTTCTATTTTTGCATTTTTTTTTTTTTTTTTGAGTCATAGTCTCACTCTGCTGCCCAGGCTAGAGTGCAGTGGTGCGATCTTAGCTCGGTGCAACCTCTGCCTCCCAGGTTCAAGTGGTTCTCCTGCCTCAGTCTCTCAAGTAGCTGGGACTACAGGTGCATGCCACCACACCTAGCTAATTTTTGTATTTTAGTAGGGACAGGGTTTCACCGTGTTGCCCAGGCTGGTCTCGAACTCCTGACCTCAAGTGATCCACCCACCTCGGCCTCCCGAAGTGCCGGGATTACAGGCATGAGCCACTGTGCCCGGCCCCTAATTTTTGTATTTTTCAGTAGAGATGGGGTTTCATCATGTTGGGTAGGCTGATCTTGAACTCCTGGCCTCAAGTGATCCACCCGCCTCGGCCTCCTAAAGTGCTGGGATTACAGGTGTGAGACACCGTGCCCGGCATATTTTTAAACTTTTTAATTTTATACTACTTTTAGATTTAGCAGAAACATTCCAAAAATATTACAGAGTTCATGTCTCCCCTCACTCAGTTTCCCCTGATGTTAACATTTTACATAACCATGGTACAATGATTAAAACTGAGAAATCAAGATTGGTACAATCCTGTTAACTAAACTACAGATCTCATTTGAATTTCACCCGTTTTTCTACTAATGTCCATTTCCCCTTCCAGAATCCGATCCAGGATCTCACATTGCATTTAGCGGTTGTGCCTCCCCAGTCTCCTCCCATCCATTAGTTTCTCAGTCTTCCCTTGTCTTTCATGATCTTGGTATTGCTGAGTACTGATCAGCTATTTTATACAGTATCTCTCATTTGGGATTTGTCTGATACTTTCTCACGACTGGAATTAAGTTATGTATTTTTGGCAAGACTATCATAGATGCGATGTTGTGCCCTTCTTGGTGCATGATACGAAGGATCAAGGTGTGGCTGTGACTTATTGCTGTTGACTTATTGCTGTGACTTATTGATGTTGACCCTGATTGTTTCATTAAGGAGGTGCCTTCTGGGTTTCTCCACTGTAATTATTCTTCCATTTGTAGTTAATAAATATCTTGAGGGAGATGGCTCATGACAATGCAGATCTCGTTTCTCCTCAATGTTTGCTCACTAATTTTAGCATCGATAAGTGGACCTTGTCGGCAACAATTATTAGTGTGGTGTTTGCCTAATGGTGATTGTCTGATTTTCTAATTCCCTCCTTCTTTTTTTCTTTTTAAATTTTATAACTTTTGTTTTGTTTTGTTTTTGAGACGGTGTCTTGCTCTGTTGCCCAGGCTGGAGTGCAGCGCCACAATCCCGGCTCACTGGAACCTCCACCTCCCAGGTTCAAGCAATTCTCCTGCCTCAGCCTCCTGAGTAGTGGGGATTACAGGTGCATGCTGCCATGCCTGGCCAAGTTTTTGTATTTTAGTAGAGACGGGGTTTCACTGTGTTGCCCAGGCTGGTCTTGAACTCCTGAGCTCAGGCAATCTGCCTGCCTCATCCTCCCAGAGTGCTAGGATTACAGGCATGAGCCACTGTGCCCGGCCAATAACTTTTAATTAATTAATTTATTTATTTTGAGACAGAGTCTTGCTCTGTCACCCAGGCTGGAGTGCAGTGGCGCAATCTCAGCTCATTGCAACCCCTACCTCCCAGGCTCAAGTGACCTTCATCACCTCTGCCTCCTGAGTAGCTGGGACTACAGGGATGCACCACCATGCCTGGCAATTTTTGTATTTTTGTAGAGACAGAGTTTCACCATGTTGCCCAGGCTGGTCTGGAACTCCTGGGCTCAAGCAATCCACCTGCCTCAGCCTCCCAAAGTGTTGGGATTATATATGTGAACTACTGTGCCCAGCCTCCCCACTTCTTTTTTTTTTTTTTTTTTTTTGGTCTATTGTTCCTATTCAATATAGTAGCTCCTTCCATCTAATTGAAATTTTATTTTAAGAAAGAGCTGTCCCTCCCTGCTCCCTTTATTACTTTATTCAATGATTTATTAGATATCATAGATATCCATTTTATTCCATGGGTGAAAAATCTGATGTTATGATTGTCCCAGATTTGGTCTCTCAGAATTTCTTCAGATTGGGTTCTGTGTTCTTCCAACAAGCCTCCATCATTTCTGAGCACTTCCTCACTTGATGACATCACAAATGATTCCAGGCTCCTCTTGTGTATTTCCTGTTCCATCCTGGGAAGCATCTATTTCCCACAATAAGTTCCAGTTTCTTTTCTTTCTTTTTTTTTTTTTTTTTCCAGATGGAATTTCGCTCTTGTCACCCAGGCTGGAGTACAGTGGTGTGATCTTGGCTTACAGCAACCTCCACCTCCTGGGTTCAAGCGATTCTCCTGCCTCAGCCTCCCAAGTAGCTGGGACTACAGGCGTGCACCACCAAGCCCAGCTGACTTTTGTATTTTTAGTAGAGATGGGGTTTCACCATGTCAGTCAGGCTGGTCTCGAACTCCTGGCCTCGTGATCTGCCTGCCTCAGCCTCCCAAAGTGCTGGGATTACAGGCATGAGCCACTGCACCCAGCCCTCCAGTTCCTTTTTATTGGAGCATGGGTATTTAGAAACTAAGATCTGGGCACTAGGTGTGCTCATTGCCTCTGGGATGTCATTGCTTCTAGTTCCTCTCAACAAACACAGCGAGGCAATACATGCATGTACACGAAGCTGCATATTCATACATCTATGTGTGAATCTGTGTAAAAATTAATTACCTGGTCGGCCACGGTGGCTCAGCACTTTGGGAGGCCGAGGCGGGTGGATCACTTGAGGTCAGGAGTTCGAGACCAGCCTGGCCAACATAGTGAAACCCCATCTCTACCAAAAATACAAAAAGTTAGCCAGGCATGGTGGCATGTGCCTGTAATCCCAGCTACTCAGGAGGCTGGGGCAGGAGAATCACTTGAACCTGGGAGGCGGAGGTTGCAATGAACCAAGATCACACCACTGCCCTCCAGCCTGGGCGACAGAGCAAGACTTCAACTAAAAAGAAAATAAATAAATAAATAAATAAAATTGAATTACCATGAGATCATACTGATATCCCTGACATCAGCCCAGCACCATGGGTTTATTTTAGCCTTATCTTTCCTTATTCGTAACTTCTTTCTCTAACACTCAGAAACCTCACTCTTACTGTCTACAATATATTTATTTGTTCAATCCTAGTGTATACATAAAGCATGTGGTGGCTCACACCTGTAATCTCAGCACTTTGGGAGGCAGAGGTGGGTGGGTCACCTGAGGTCAGGAGTTCAAGACCAGCCTGGCCAACATGGTAAAACCCCGTCTCTACTAAAAATACAAAAAATTAGCCGTGTGTATTGGCAGATGCCTGTAATCCCAGCTACTTTGGAGGCTGAGGCAGAAGAATCGCTTCAACCTGGGAGGCGGAGGTTGCAGTGAGCCGAAATCGTGCTATTGCACTCCAGCCTTGGCAACAAGTGCGAAACTCTATGTATGTGTATATATGTGTGTATGTGTATATATATATATAGCAGTTTCAGAATCATTTACAGGTGTGCCTGTGAGAAGCATGCAATGCCAAGGTGACAGCCTTTATGCACAGTCCTTTTTGCCTTTTGCCTTATAATAATACCCAGTTACGACACTGTTTCTTGCAGTTATTATTCTTCCTCACCCCCTTCCATGTGGTTATGTTATTCTTTTTTTTTTTACCTGGTTAGGTCCACTCATTAGTGTTTCTATTCCATATTGGGTTCCCCCCACATCCTGATAGTTTTAATTATTTATTTTGTGGGTGTGTGAGGGAAATGTGAAACATGACTGTAGTTCCAGGAGTCAAAATTATACGAAAAGCCTGACTCAGACAAGTGTCTCTGTTTCTTCATCCCTACTACTCTTTCCCATTCCCCCTTTCTTTCTTTCTTTTTTTTTTTTTTTTTGAGATGGAGTCTCACTCTGTCACCCAGGCTGGAGTGCCGTGGTGTGATCTCGGCTCACTGCAACCCTCGCCTCCCAGATTCAAGCGATTCTCCTGTCTCAGCCTCCTGAGTAGCTGGGACTACAGGTGTGTGCCACCACACCCAGCTAATTTTTGTAGTTTTAGTAGAGATGGGGTTTCACTATGTTGGCCAGGTTGGTCTTGAACTTCTGACCTCAGGTGATCCACCTGCCTTGGCCTCCCAAAGTGCTGGGACTACAGGCGTGAGCCACCGCGCCTGGCCCCCGTTTCTTTCTTTTCTTTCTTTCCTTCTTTCTTTTTTCTTTTTCTTTCTTTCTTTCTTTCCTTCTTCCCCCCCTCTGTCTCTCCCTCCCTCCCTCCCTTCTTTCTTTCTTTTCTCTTTCTTTCTTTTTCTTTCTTTTCTTTCTTTCTTTTTCTTTCTTTCTTTTCTCTCTCTCTCTCTCTCTCTCTCTCTCTCTCTCTTTCTTTCTTTCTTAGACAGGGTCTTGCTCTGTCACCCAGGCTGGAGTGAGTGAGTGGCACAATCTCAGCTCACTGCAACTTCCACCTCTTGGGTTCAAGTGACTCTCCTGCCTCAGCCTCCTGGGTAGCTGGATTACAGGCACATGCCACCATGCCCAGCTAATTTTTATAGTTTTAGTAGAGACCAGCTTTTGCCATATTGGCCAGGCTGGTCTCGAACTCCTGACCTCAAGTGATCCACCTGCCTGAGCCTCCCAAAGTGCTGGGATTGCAGGCGTGAGCCACCGCACCCAGCTAATCTTTGCATTTTTAGTAGAGGTGGGGTTTCACCCTGTTGGCCAGGCTGGTCTCAAACTCCTGGCCTCAAAGTGATCTACCCACCTCGGCCTCCCAAAATGCTAGGCATACAGGCATGAGCCACCATGTCTGGCCTCCTCTTTTTTTCTACCTCATTTACCACTCATCCCCTGTAAGTAATTCATCTCTTTAGTACCTGGTGTATCCTTTCTTTATTTCTTTTGTACAAATGAGCAGAGACATCTGCATATTTTCTATACCCTCTTACATTAAGGGCAGCTAACTATACTCTTCGGCACTTTGCTTTTTTTGGTTTAACAATATGTCCTGGAAACATTTCATAGCAGTTCTTGGAACTTGTCCTCAATCTTTTTTACACCATTGTATGGATGTTATTGAGTCACTCTCCTAAGTATGGGCATTCAGGTTCTTTCCCGTATTTTGCAATTACAAAGAGTACTGCCATAAATAACCCTGGGCACATGCATTTTTGTATGGCTGGAGGAAGAACTCTTAACATTACGCTACACCACACGGTATTTTTAAAACCTTGACTTGGGTGCTAACATTTAAGAATTTGAAGCTATCACTTCAAAATCTGGATTTTCACATCTATCTATATATGCTCCTGGGATATAAAAACCACTGTGTAAAGATATGTTGTAGGCTGGGTGTGGTGGCTCACCCAAAGTGCCAATCTCAGCACTTCGGGAGGCCGAGGTGGGCAGATCACGAGGTCAGGATTTCGAGGCTAGCCTGGCCAACATGGTGAAACCATGTCTCTACTAAAACTACAAAAATTAGCCGGGCGTGGTGGCACGCACCTGTAATCCCAGCTACTCAGGAGGCTGAGGCACGAGAATCACTTCAACCCAGGAGGTGGAGGTTGCAGTGAGCCAAGATTGCGTCACTGCACTCCAGCTTGGGTGACAGAGCAAGACTTAGTCTCAGAAAAAAAAAAAAAAAAAAAAAAAAGATGTGTTCTAGAAGTCAATAGAAAAGCCGGGCACATGTTCACGCCTGTAATCCCAGCACTTTGGGAGACCGAGGAGGGAGGGTTGCTCAAGTCCAGGAGTTCAAGACCAGCCTGGGCAACATGGCAAGATCCCATCTCTATGAAAAAAAATTAAAAATCAGCTGGGCATGCTAGTGCATGCCTGTGGTCCGAGCTACTCAGGAGGCTGAGGCGGGAGGATCACTTGAACCCAGGAGGCAGGGTATATTAGTTTTGATGCTGTTGATAAAGACATACCTGAGACTGGGAAGAACAACAGGTTTAATTGGACTTACAGTTCCACATGGCTGGGGAGGCCTGAGAATTAGGACAGGAGGCGAAAGGCACTTCTTACATGGTGGCGGCAAGAAAAAATGAGGAAGAAGCAGAAGCAGAAATCCCTGATAAAACCATCGGATCTCATGAGACTTATTCACTACCACAAGAACTGCCCCCATGATTCAAATGATCTCCCTCCGCGTCCCTCTCACAACATGTGGGAATTATGGGTGTACAATTCAAGATGAGATCTGGGTGGGGACACAGAGCCAAACCATATCATTTTGCCTCTGGCCCCTCCAAATCTCATATCCTCACATTTCAAAACCAATCATGCCTTCCCAACAGTCCCCCAAGGTCTTAACTCATTTCAGCATTAACCCAAAAGTCCACAGTCCAAAGTCTCATCTGAGGCAAGTCAAGACCCTTCCACCTATGAGCCTGTAAAATCAAAAGCAAGCTAGTTACTTCCTAGATACAATGGGGGTACAGGTATTGGGTAAATACAGCTATTCCAAATGAGAGAAATTGGCCAAAACAAAGGTGTTACAGGGCCCATGCAAGTCCAAAATCCAGCAGGGCAGTCAAATTTTAAAGCTCCAAAATGATCTCCTTTGACTCCAGGCCTCACATGCAGGTCATGCTGATGCAACAGGTGGGTTCCCATGGTCTTGGGCAGCTCTGCCCCTGTGGCTTTGCAGGGTACAGCCTCCCTCCTGGCTGCTCTCACAGGCTGGCATTGAGTGTCTGCAGCTTTTCCAGGAACACAGTGCAAGCTGTCAGTGGATCTACAATTCTGGAGTCTGGAGGATGGTGGCCCTCTTTTCACAGCTCCACTAGGTGGTACCCCAGTAGGGACTCTGTGTGGGGGCTCCAGCCCCACATTTCCCTTCTGCACTGCCCTAGCAGAGGTTCTCCATGAGAGCCCCGCCCCTACTTCTGCCTGGGCATTCAGGCGTTTCCATAGATCTTCTGAAATCTAGGCAGAGGTTCCCAAACCCCAATTCTTGACTTCTGCACACCTGCAGGCTCAAAACCATGTGGAAGCTGCCAAGGCTTGGGGATTGCACCCTCTGAAGCCACGGCCCGAGCTCTATGTTGGCCCCTTATAGCCACAGCTGGAGCAGCTAGAATGCAGGACACCAAGTCCCTAGACTGCACACAGCACAGGGACCCTGGGCCTTGCCCATGAAACCATTTTTTCCTCCTAGACCTCCGGGTCTGTGATGGGAGGGGCTGCTGCAAGGGTCTCTGACATGCCCTGGAGATATTTTCCCCATCGTCTTGGGGATGAACATTCATCTCCTCATTACTTATGCAAATATCTGCAGCCAGTTTGAATTTCTCCTCAGAAAATGGGATTTTATTTTCTATCCCATCATCAGGCTGCAAATTTTCTGAACTTTTATGCTCTGCTTCCCTTTTAAAACTGAATGTCTTTAACAGCACATCTTGAATGCTTTGCTGCTTAGAAATTTCTTCCACCAGATACCCTAAATCATCTCTCTCAAGTTCAAAGTTCCAGTAATCTCCAGGGCATGGGCAAAATCCACCAGTCCCTTTGCTAAAAGATAACAAGAGTCACCTTTGCTCCAGTTCCCAACAAGTTCCTCATCTCCACCTGAGAGCACCTCTGCCTGGATTTCATTGTCCATATCATTATCAGTATTTTTGTCAAAGCCATTCAACGAGTCTCTAGGAAGTTCCAAATTTTCCCACATTTTCCTGTCTTCTTCTGAGCCCTCTAAACTGTTCCAACTTCTGTCTGTTACCCAGTTCCAAAGCCGCTTCCACATTTTCAGGTATCTTTTCAGCAACACCCCACTCTACTGGTACCAACTTACTGTATTAGTCCATTTTCATGCTGCTGATAAAGACATACCCAAGACTGGGAAGAAAAAGAGGTTTAATTGGACTTACAGTTCCACATGGCTGGGGAGGCCTTAGAATCGTGGCAGAAGGTGAAAGCCATTTCTTTTTTCTTTCTTTCTTTTTTTGAGACAGACAGAGTCTTGCTCTGTCGCCAGGCTGGAATGCAGTGGCGTGCTCTTGGATCATGGCAACCTCCGTCTCCCGGGTTAAAGTGATTCTCCTGCCTCAGCCTCCCAAGTAGCTGGGACTACAGGCGCATGCCACCATGCTCAGCTAATTTTTGTATTCTTAGTAGAGATGGGGTTTCACCATGTTGGCCAGGATGGTCTCGATCTCCTGACCTCGTGATCTGCCCGCCTCGGCCTCCCAAAGTGCTGGCTTTACAGGCGTGAGCCGCTACACCTGGCTGGTGAAAAGCATTTCTGACATGGCGGTGGCAAGAGAAAATGAGGAAGAAGCAAAAGTGGAAACCCCTGATAAACTCATCAGATCTCGTGAGACTTATTCACTACCATGAGAACAGTATGGGGGAAACTGCCCCCTTGATTCAAACAGTCTCCCACTGGTCCCTCCCACAACACGTGGGAATAATGGGAGTACAATTCAAGATGAGATTTGGACGGGGACACAGAGCCAAACCATCTCACCGAGGTTGCAGTGAGCCGAGATTGCGCCATTGCATTTCAGCCTGGGCCAATAGGGCAAGACTCCTCCTCAAAAAAAAAAAAAAATTAGCTGGGCATGGTGGCATGTGCCTGTGGTCCCAGCTACTTGGGAGGCTGAGGCAGGAGGATCACTTGAGCCCAGGAGGCCAAGGCTGCAGTGAGCTAAGATGGCACCACTGCACTTCCAGCCTGGGCAATAGAGCGAGACCCTATCTCTGAGAAAAAAAAAAAAAAGTCAATAGCTTTGCTGGTACCGGGCCTGTTTCCTGCTTGCTTTGTGGCTATCGCCAGATCTGACTGATGGCTGCCCCTTTGAGATAGGGCAGGGTCTACAGTCTTGGCCTCTAGACACCCAAGCTGGCAACCCTTAAATGATATCATGTGTGTACAATAGTTGGCACAAGACCTGCACACAGTAAATAATGATATTAATAATAATACTCATTCCCCCCATATAACCCTAAGTATACTAGGTACTGTTTCACGTGCTTTACTTATATTTATTCATCTAAGCTTCATAACAACCATATAGGGCAGAGACTATTATTTTTCCATTTTACAGACAGGAAAACTGAGGCTCAGAGAGGTTAAGTGATGTGCCCCAGGAAAGCTCAGCTTAGAAATGGCAGAGCTGGCTCATGCCTGTAATCCCAGGACTTTGGGAGGCTAAGGTGGGTGGATCACCTGAGGTCAGGAGTTCAAGACCAGCCTGGCCAACATGGCAAAACTACATCTCTACTAAAAATGTAAAAATTAGCCAGGCGTGGTGGCACATGCTTGTAATCCCAGCTACTCAGGAGGCTGAGGCAGGAGAATCGCTTGAACCTGGGAGGCGGCAGAGGTTGCAGTAAGTTGAGATTGCACCACTGTACTCCAGCCTGGGCAGCAGAGTGAGACCCCAACTCAAAAAAAAAAGAAAAAAGAAATGGCAGAGCTGGGATTGAACTTGGGCAGTTCCAGAACCTGTGTCCTTAACCACTAACTGTTCAACAGTGGTCAACGCCCCTCACTTTTTCTGCACATCCCTCCCACCCTGCCCAGGCCTCACTCCCGGTCTACCCTCTGTCCCTTTCTCCCCAGGTGAGCCAGGCTCCATGACTGTAACCTGGACCACATGGGTCCCAACCCGCTCTGAAGTGCAATTCGGGTTGCAGCCGTCGGGGCCCCTGCCCCTCCGCGCCCAGGGCACCTTCGTCCTCTTTGTGGACGGGGGCATTCTCCGGCGGAAGCTCTACATACACCGAGTCACGCTTCGCAAGCTGCTGCCGGGGGTTCAGTATGGTGAGAGGGGTCCCAGGCTGAGCTGTTGAGGAATGGGAAGAGGAGTGAGATGCAGACTAGAAGCTACCACTGGCCGGTGGCTCAGGCTGAGCTGGTAACTCCTCTGCCTATCTGCAAGCCTGTTGTATGAGACCCCAGGATGAAAACGGAAGGTGCCGGGGAAGGCAGATGGAAGAGGCATGGGCCAGCCCCCACCCCCACCAGTCCCCCCATCTCCTCCCCTCCACCAGTCGGGGAAGGATGGGGTTGGAGGGAGGGTCCCGGGGCGCCCCAGCTGACTGCGACCTTTTCCTCTCCCATTCAGTTTATCGCTGTGGCAGTGCGCAGGGCTGGAGCCGTCGGTTCCGCTTCAGGGCCTTCAAGAATGGGGCCCACTGGAGTCCCCGTCTGGCTGTGTTTGGGGACCTGGGGGCTGACAACCCGAAGGCCCTCCCGCGGCTGCGCAGGGACACCCAGCAGGGAATGTATGACGCCGTTCTCCATGTGGGTGAGGCATCCGCAGGGGCGCGCGGAGGGATGGTGGAGGGGGGGGCGCGCAGGGATGGTGGGGGGCGCGCGCAGGGATGGTGGGGGGAGCGCGAGTCGGGGGCGGTGCCAGGACCATGGAGGGGACAGGGCTGGGGCCAGTGTGTCTCTGAAGGGACAGGGGATGAGACTGGCTACGGAGATGGTGTCTGTGGCCAACCAGCCTGCCTAGGTTAAAATCCCAACTCTGGCGCTCTTGCCAGGAGCAGGGGTTTCCCCCCGTATATTTTGATTAGAGAGAAAGCTGGTTCCGAGTTCGCAGGACTGTTGTGATGACTACGTGAGTTCACTTTGCCTCGCAGGCTGCAGGTGCACTTCGGTGTCCTTGTGCTGGTTATTATTATTATTGCTGCTGCTGTTATTTAAGAGGGGGAAGGGAATGAGACAGGTAATGGGGATTGGGGATTGTGTGCTTCAAAGTGCAGACTCTGGAATCAGGCTCCCTAGGTTTTACTTCTACATCTTCACTAGCCAGCTGTGTGAACTGGGGCCTCAGTTTCCCCATCTGAAATGGGAATAATAATAATTATACTCATCTTGGGCCGGGCGCGGTGGCTCATGCCTGTAATTCCAGCACTTTGTGAGGCCAAGGTGGGTGGATCACTTGAGGTCAGGAGTTCGAGACCAGCCTGGCCAACATGGTGAAACCCCATCTCTACTAAAACTACAAAAATTAGCCAGGTGTGGTGGCACGTGTCTGTAATCCCAGGTACTTGGGAGGCTGAGGCAGGAGAATCGCTTGAACCCAGGAGGCAGAGATTGCAGTGAGCCAAGATGGCACCACTGCACTCCAGCCTGGGCAGCAGAGGGAGACTCTGTCTCAAAAAAAAAAAAAAAAAAAGTACCCATCTTGGCCCGGCACAGTGGCTCACACCTGTAATTCCAGCACTTTGGGAAGCTGGTTTTGAATTCCTGGGCTGATGCTCTTGCCTCAGCCTCCCAAAGTGCTGGGATTAACAGGCGTGAGTCACCATACCTGGCTCTCTCAATTCCAGTGAAAGCAGAGCTGGGCCTGGGTCTCACCCTCCTTCCGCCCCCTCCCCCAGGAGACTTTGCCTACAACATGGATCAGGACAACGCCCGTGTTGGGGATAGGTTCATGAGGCTCATTGAACCCGTGGCTGCCAGCCTGCCGTACATGACATGCCCTGGGAATCACGAAGAACGCTAGTGAGGACCGAGGGCGGTGGCGGTTGGCGAGGGCTGGATCGATGGAAATGGTCCCATTTTTCTTAGTGTCTCCCTTGAGTCTCTCATGCTGCAACATTTCAATTGTGGTAGCAAGAGGAGATGAGAGTGGGCTGGAAGCTGGACTCAGGGCCTGACAGTGGCGCGGTATAGGAATAGGGCTCTGAAATTCAGTCCCTCACCTCCATCCCTTGTACTTCCTTTATTCCAGCAACTTCTCTAACTACAAGGCTCGCTTCAGCATGCCGGGGGATAATGAGGGCCTGTGGTACAGGTAATGTGGGGGTGCTGGGGGACTGGCCCTCTCCCCTGAAGGACGGGAGATGCAGGGGAGCCTCGTTCCTGACCCCTGCCCTTTCACTCCTCCAGCTGGGATCTGGGTCCCGCCCACATCATCTCCTTCTCCACCGAGGTCTATTTCTTTCTCCATTATGGCCGCCACCTGGTACAGAGGCAGTTTCGCTGGCTGGAGAGTGACCTCCAGGTAACTTGGGTGGAGGTCCCCTGTAGTCCCCTGGCCGGCCCCACCTCCCCCTCCGCCCCCGACTCCTAGCCCCTCATCCTGGGCCCTTCTCCTTAGAAAGCCAATAAGAACCGGGCAGCCCGGCCGTGGATCATCACCATGGGGCACCGGCCCATGTACTGCTCCAACGCAGATCTGGACGACTGCACACGACATGAAAGCAAGGTGAGGTCCCTCCCTGGGAGACAGTGGGGAGGTGCTGAGAGCCAGGTGGGCGTCAGTCTGCGTCACCCTCACACGCTCATTCACCCTGCCCAGGTCCGCAAAGGCCTCCAAGGCAAGCTGTACGGGTTGGAGGATCTTTTCTACAAATATGGTGAGTGACCCTCAGGACCTATGCCCCACACTCCACCTCTCCCCAGTTCAGAGGTCTGATCGCCGCTTGCTCTGTCTCAGGGGTGGATCTGCAGCTGTGGGCTCATGAGCACTCGTATGAACGACTGTGGCCAATTTACAACTACCAGGTGAGGCACATGAAGGGCTGGACGCCCACACAGCTGGGGTCAGGGTGGTCAGATGCCTCCGGCATGGCCTCGTGTGACTGCCTGCCACCCAACGTTGTTCCCTTCCCCAGGTATTTAATGGCAGCCGAGAGATGCCCTACACCAACCCTCGAGGGCCTGTCCACATCATCACAGGATCTGCCGTGAGCAGGGGGAAGGGTGCCTTTGCCTTCTCTCTCTCTTCCTATCTATGGAGGGCTGACTTTGTTCCAGCCTGAGTGCTGGGTGCTTTACACAGTGGATATCACTTAACCCTCAGCCCTAAGGTCAGGAACTCCTAGCAGCATGTCCGTTGGACGGATGCAGGAACAGGCACAGACAGGAAAACACTTGCTCAAAGTCACAGGTCAAATAAGTGGCAGAGGTTGGGAGTTCCTCCACCATAAAGTTACTATAGTTCCCTTTTTAATTAATAACTATCATGGGGGTCCGGGCACAATGACTCATGCCTGTCATCCTAGCACTTTGGGAGGCCGAGGCTGGAGGATCACTTGAGGCCAGGGGTTGGAGACCAGCCTGGCAAATACAGCAAAACCTCATCTGTACAAAAAAAAAAAATTTAAAAAGAAATTAGCTGGGCGAGGTGGTGCTTGCTTGTAATTTTAGCTATTCAAAAGGATGAGTCAGGAGGATTGATTGAGTGCAGGAGGTCAAGGCTGTAGTGAGCTGAGATCTCGCCATTGCACTCCAGCCTGGGCAACAAAATGAGACCCTTTCACACACACACACACACACACACACACACACACAAAGATACTGGGTGGCTAGGTGTGGTGGTTAATTCCTGTAATCACAGTACTTTGGGAGGTTGAGGCAGGACGATTGCTTGATCCCAGGAGTTCGAGGCTACAATGAGTTATGATCACACCAATGTACTCTAGCCTGGGTGACAAAGCAAGATCGCATCTCTAAACAACAACAACAAAAAACTATCTTGGGGGAGATCCTTTTAGACCATGCAAATGTCCTGTTTCTTTTTTTTTTCTCTTTTTTTGTTTTGAAACGGAGTCTCGCTCTGTTGCCCAGGCTGGAGTGCAGTGGCATGATCTCAGCTCACTGCAACCTCTGCCTCCTGGTTCAAGAGGTTTCCGGCTAATTTTTGTACCTTTGGTAGAGATGGGATTTCACCATGTTGGCCAGGCTGGTCTCAAACTCCTGACCTCAAGTGATCTGCCTGCCTTGGCCTCCCAAAGTGCTGGGATTACAGGTGTGCCTGGCCCAAATGTCCCGTTTCTCCTCAAACTTTCACCCTCTTATTTTAGAACCCATTAGTGGACCCTGCCTGTAACAGTTATTACTAAGCTGTTCCAGTGAGGTCTTCCTTCCTTCCTTCCTTCCTTCCTTCCTTCCTTCCTTCCTTCCTTCCTTCCTTCCTTCCTTTCTCTCTCTCTCTCTTTCTTTCTTTCTTTTTTTTTTTTTTCCACTCTTGTCGCCCAGGCTGGAGTGCAGTGGTGCGATCTCGGTTCACTACAACCTCCACGTCCCGGGATCAAGCAATTGTCCTGCCTCAGCCTCTCAAGTAGCTGGGAATACAGGTGCCCACCCCCATGCCCAGTTAAGTTTTATATTTTTAGTACAGATGAGGTTTCACCACGTTGGCGAGGCTGGTCTCGAACTCCTGACCTCGGGTGATTGGCCCACCTCGGCCTCCCAAAGTGCTGGGATTACAGACGAGAGCCACTGCTCCCGGCCTTACTGTGCCATTCTAATGGGGATTTTCTGTCACCCTCACTCTTCCAAAGATTTATGAATTGAGATCCTCCTGTAAGGCTGACTTGTGTCTTCTGCCACATTTGTTCAGTTGGTTAATTGTTTATTTATGTCCATGTGAACTCATGGGTAATTTATTTTACTCTGCGGGTTATTATCCAACATGACTGTTATTTATCTGGATGTTTAAGTTGTGCCGGCTCTGGCCATCAGTGGGCTCCTGTCTCCTTTCCACTCATCCCCTCCTTATTCTCTGGCACTTCAAAACATTCCAGGATCATCATGTGTTTTCTTTTGCTCAGCCTAAGAATCTACCCCTTCTCCATGGAGCGAGACTTAGTTTTTTAATTTTTTAATTTAATTTTAAAAATTTTGGCCACACGCAGTGGCTCATGCTTATAATCCCAACACTTTGGGAGGCTGAGGCAGGCAGGTCACTTGAGGTCAGGAGTTTGAGACCAGTCTGAGCAACATGGTGAAACCCCATCTCTATCAAAAAATACAAAATTTAGCCATGCATGGTGGTGCACACCTGTAGTCCCAGCTACTTGGGAGGCCAAAGTGGGAGGATCATTTGAGCCCAAGAAGTCGAAGCTGCAGTGAGCTGAGATTGCGCTACTGCACTCTAACCTGGGTTCAGAGCAAGACCCCATCTGAAAAACAAAAATGTTTTTGATAGAGACAGTCTCACTATGTTGCCCAGGCTGGTCTTGAATTCCTGGGCTTAAGTGATCCCCCAGCTCGGCCTTCCAAAGCCGCTTCTTGCAAATGATTAAGAGCAAAGTGAGGCTGGGTACGGTGGCTCATGCCTGTAATGCCAGCACTTTGGGAGGCTGAGGTGGGTGGATTTCTTGAGTCTAGGAGTTCGAGACCAGCCTGGGCAACATGACAAAACCCTGTTTCTGGTAAAATAATAATAATTATTATAATTATATATATATATAAATAAGAATCACTTGTAATAAAAATTCAAACAGTTACAGAGGGCAGGAGGTGAACAGAAGCCACTCACACCACACATTGCCCCACTCTCGGTTGGTGACTCTCTTGAGGCATTTTACAATGTTCCTTGCATATGCAAAGGAGTAATTGTTTAGATAGAGACATGTTACTGTATTGCTTACTTAAAAAAAAAAAAACACTTAGATCGTGGGTCATGCCCTAGTGCTTCTCAAACTTGGTGCACATCAGAATTACCTATGGAGCTTTTAAAAGTCCAGTGCTTGGGCCTGACCCCGGACAAAATACCAGAATCCCTGGCATTGATCTCCCGGAGTAGCTGCCACGTGGAGCACGAAATAGAATGCTGTCAGCACCAGATGGCTTCTCACGGCCCTTGGCAGCCAGGCTCTGCCCATGGGTGATTGCTATTCTGATTTTATCAGCACAAATTGGCTTTTTTCTTTAATTAAGAAATTTGAGGCCGGGCGTGGTGGCTTACGCCTGTAATCCCAACACTTGGGAAGCTGAGGCGGGCAGATCACCCGAGGTTAGGAGTTGGAGACCAGCCTGCCCAACATGGCAAAACCCCATCTCTACTAAAAACACAAAAAATTAGCTGGGCATGGTGGCGGGCACCTGTAATCCCAGCTACTCAGGAGGCTAAGGCAGGAGAATCGCTTGAACCCGGGAGGCGGAGGTTGCAGTGAGCCAAGATTGTGCCATTGCACTCCAGCCTGGGCAACAAGAGCAAAACTCTGTCTCAAAAATAAAAAATAAAAAATAAATTGAAATTATTTCAGACCAACAGAAAAGTTGCGCTAACAATACAAGGACTTTCCATATCCACTTCACCAAGATTTCCCAAATATGAACATTTAACCACATTTATTTATTTATTTATTTATTTATTTATTTATTTATTTTGAGACAGAGTTTCACTATTGTTGCCTAGGCTGGAGTGCAATTGGCGTGATCTCAGCTCACTGCAAACTCTGCTTCCCAGGTTCAAGCAATTCTCCTGCCTCAGCCTCCCAAGTAGCTGGGATTACAGGCATGTGCCACCACCCCTGCTAATTTTGTATTTTTAGTAGAGACGAGGTTTCTCCATATTGGTCAAGCTGGTCTCAAACTCCTGACCTCAGGTGATCCGCCCACCTCAGCCTCCCAAAGTGCTGGGATTACAGGCGTGAGCCACCGTGCCCAGCTTAACCATATTTTTAAAGAAAAAAATAGAGACAGGGTCTAGCTCTGTCACCCAGGCTGGAGTGCACTGGCTCGATCATAGCTCACTGCAACCTCCAACTCCTGGGCTCAAACCATTCTCCTGCCTCAGCCTCTTGAGTAACTGGAACTACAGGCATGCCTGGCTACTTTTTTTAAATGTATTTTTTACTTTTTGTAGAGACAGTATCTTGCTATATTGCCCAGGCTTGTCTTGAACTCCTGGCCTCAAGCAGTCCTCCTGCTTTGGCCTCCCAAAGTGCTGGGATTCCAGGTGTCAGCCACTGTGCCTGGCTAAACATGTTTGTTTTAATCTCTTTCTCTCTCCATTTTAGTCTTATTTTCAGGTCTAATCAAGAGCAAGCTGCAGACATGATGCCCCTTTACCACTTTCTCTGTATTTCCTAAAAAAAAAAAAAAATTCTTATATCATCACAGTATAATTATCAAATTCAAGTAGTTAACATTGATAATATACTATTATCTACTCTACAGACCTTATTAAAGTTTAGTTAATTGTCCCCTTGGTGTCTTTTAAATCAAAGCAAAGATTTTTTTTTTTTTTTAACCCTGGCCCAGTATCTGTATTTAGGTGTCTTGTGTCTTTCATTCCTTTCTTCTTCTTCTTCTTTTTTTTTTTTTTCAGATGGAGTCTCACTATGTTGCCCAGGATGGAGTCCAGTGGCGAGATCTTGGCTCACCGCAACCTCTGCCTCCTGGGTTCAAGCGATTCTCCCACCTCAGCCTCTTGAGTAGCTAGGATTACAGGCCTACGTCACCACGCCTGGCTAATTATTGTATTTTTAGTAGAGACGGGGGTTTCACCATGTTGCCATGCTGGTCTCGAACTTCCTGACCTCGTGATCTGCCCGCCTCGGCCTCCCAAGGGGCTGGGATTACAGGCGTGAGCCACCACGCCCGGCGTCTCTTTCATTCCTTTCATCAGAAACATTCTCTACTCTTTCTTCATTTTTCATGACCTTGACAATTTTGAAAAGCACAGCGAGTTGTTTTGTGGAATTTCCTTTGGGTTTGTTTGATGTCTGCTCATGATTAGATAGAAGTTGTGCATCTTTGCTAAGAATACACAGAACAGATACTGTGTTCTTCCCAATACATCCTGCAAGGAGGCACATGGTGTCTTTTTTGAGTTAGAATCTCGCTCTGTCCCCAAGGCTGGAGTACAGTGTTACAATCTCGGCTCACTACAGCCTGGATCTCCCAGGCTCAAGCGATTCTCCCACCTCAGCCTCCTCAGTAGCTGGGATTACAGGCATGCACCACCACGCCCAGCTTATTTTTGTATTGACGGGGTTTCGCCATGTCGCCCAGGCTGGTCTTGAACTCCTGGGCTCAAGCTATCTGCCCGCCTCAGCCTCCCAGAGTGCTGGAATTACAGGCGTGAGCCACTGCGCTCGGCTGCACGATGTCTTTTTAACCTCTTTGAGCCTCTTATTTCTCAGCTGAAGGTGTGGTATGGATGGGTCTCATTACTGATGATGCTCACTTCGATCACTTGGTTAGGGAGGTGTCTGCCAGCCCTCTCTACCATAAAGTGATTCTCTTTTTTCCTTTGTAATTAACAATCATCTCCTGGAGAGATACTTTGAGACTATGCAAATGTCCTGTTATGTCTCAAACTTTTCCTGCTAGTTTTATCATCCATTCATGATCCTTGCTTCAATCCAGTACTACAATGCTGGGTGCAAAATGCTGATTTTCCTCACCCCAGCATCCTCTCTTCTCCTCATGCCTGGCTTTTCTGCTGCAAGCACGAGCATTCTGTTTCCCCAGGCACTAGTGTTTTAAAAAGCTTTCTTGGAGGGTCTACTGTGCAGCCAGGCTTCAGATCCAGTGATTTCTCTGTTCTTCAAATTGCTTTTTCTCCTTCACACACATCTTGGCCATCTTTCTGTAACACCCCGCTTCCCTGCTTTGCGATGGCTATGCTATAATGTATTTAACTGACTCCCTGATGGGCGTTGGGATGGCTTCCAGTTCAGGGCTTTCACTGTAATGCTGTACTGGGCAGCCTTACACAGCCATGTACTTTTCTAGAAGTCAGAGACCCGGAGCAAGGGAAGCCTGCCTGGGACAAATTGTTCAATTGTGAGTATTATTGTGGCCAAGTCTTTTCGTTTTTGTTTTTGTTTGAGACGGTGTCACTCTGTCTCCCAGGCTGGAATGCAGTGGCACAATCTCAGCTCACTGCAACCTCCACCTCCTGGGTTCAAGCAATTATCCTGCCTCAGCTTCCCAAGTAGGTGGGAGTACAGGCACCCACCATCACACCAGGCTAATTTTTGTATTTTTAGTAGAGACGGGGTTTCACCATGTTGGCCAGGCTGGTCTCTGACCCCTGACCTCAGGTGATCTGCCCTTCTTGGCCTCCTAAAGTGCTGGAATTACAGGCATGAGCCACTGCGCCCAGCCTCTATGGTGGCCAAGTCTTCACTGTCTTCCTTGAGGGCAGCAGGGTCCTGGGCTGGCAGGTCATTTCTGCGGGTCCTCCACCTGCTCTGGGTCTGATCAGTTCTCCCCGCCCCAGGGCTGTGAGGAGCGGCTGACGCCCTTTGCTGTCTTCCCGAGGCCCTGGAGTGCCGTGCGTGTGAAGGAGTACGGGTACACGCGGATGCACATCCTCAACGGGACCCACATCCACATCCAGCAGGTGTCGGACGACCAGGTCAGTGAGGGGCAGGCCCAAGTCACCTGACTGTACAGCCAGGCCCCGCCAGGCAAGTGAGCTGTTAAAAACACAGACTCGGCCAGGCGCAGTGGCTCATGCCTGCAACACCTGCAATTTGGTGGGGCTAAGGCATGAGGATCGCTTGAGTCCAGGAGTTCAAGACCAGCCTGGGTATCATGGTGAGACCTAGTCTCTACAAAAATATACAAAAATTGGCCAGGCGCGGTGGCTCACGCCTGTAATCCCAGCACTTTGGGAGGCCGAGGCAGGTGGATCACAAGGTCAGGAGATCAAGACCATCCTGGCTAACATGGTGAAACCCCTTCTCTACTAAAAATACAAAAAAAAAAACTAGCCAGGCATGGTGGCGGGCGCCTATAGTCCCAGCTACTCAGGAGGCTGAGGCAGGAGAATGGCGTGAACCCGGGAGGCGGAGCTTGCAGTGAGCCGAGATCACACCACTCCAGCCTGGGCGACTGAGCGAGACTCTGTCTCAAAAAAAAAAAAAAAAAAATTAGGCCAGGTGCAGTGATTCATACCTGAAATGCCAGCACTTTGGGAGGCTGAGGTGGACACATCACTTGAAGTCAGGAGTTAGAGACCAGCCTGACCAACATGGTGAAACCCTGTCTCTACTAAAAATACAAAAATTAGCTGGCCATGGTGGCGGGTACCTGTAATCCCAGCTGTAAGGGAGGTTGACGCAGGAGAATCACTTAAATCTGGGAAATGGAGGTTGCAGTGAGCCGAGATGGTGCCACTGCCCTCCAGCCTGGGAGACAGAGTGAGACTCTGTCTTGGAAGAAAAAAAAAGGAAAATTAGTCAAGTGTGGTGGCAGATGTCTGTAGTCCCAGCTACTTGGGAGGCTGAGGCAGGAGGATCACTTGAGCCCAGGAGTTAGAGTTTGCAGTGAGCTATGATCTCGCCTCTGTACTCCAGCCTGGGCAACAGAGTGAGACCCTAACTCAAAACAAAAAAACGAACAAATGTGGACTGTAGAACTAGAAACCTGCTCCTGCTACTTACTAGCTGAGTGACCTTGAGTCACTCATCTAATTTTTTTTTTTTGAGATGGAGTCTCATTCTGTCACCCAGGCTGGTGTGCAGTGGCGCAATCTTGGTTCACTGCAACCTCCACCTCCCAGGTTCAGGCAATTCTCCTACCTCAGCCTCCCGAGTAGCTGGGATCACAGGCGCCCACCACCACACCCGGCTGATTTTTTGTATTTTTAGTAGAGAATTTTCACTATGTTGGCCAGAATGGTCTCGAACTCCTGACATCAGGTGATCTGCCCGCCTTGGCCTCCCAAAGTGCTGGGATTACAGGCGTGAGCCACTGCGCTGGGCCCACTTATCTGACTTCTTTGCCTCAGTTTTCCCATCTGTGAGAGGGGATGATCAGTTTCCACCTCACAGGACTACATGGGGGTTGAAGGACTTATTATATATAAAATGCTTAGAACAGTGCGGAACTTGGTAAATTCTGTAGATATTTACCATCGTGAGGCAGGGGAAGATAAAGATGAGGGATGGGACACAGGTTGGGGAAAACGATAAGATGAGTATGTGGTAGAGGTGGCTTAAGGTTAGGTGGACCCAAATAATAATGGCTCACCTTTATTTATTTTTGCCATTGTAGTTTTAAAATAATGACAATATTTATGATTTATTGAGCACCTACTGCATACCAGGCATTGCCTAGATGCTCTGTATTTAGTAGCACTTTATTTATTTATTTATTTTTGAGACAGAGTTTCACTCTGTTGCCCAGGCTGGAGTGCAGTGGTACAATCTAAGTTCACTGCAACCTCCACCTCCCGGGTTCATGCAACTCTCCTGCCTCAGACTCCCGAGTAGCTGGGATTACAGGCATGTGCCACCACACCTGGCTAATTTTTTGTATTTTTAGTAGAGATGGGGTTTCGCCATGTTAGCCAGGCTGGTCTTGAACTCCTGACCTCAGGTGATCCACCCACCTCAGCCTCCCAAAGTGCTGGGATTACAGGCGTGAGCCACCGCATCCGGCCGCAGTAGCACTTTATACACCAAAACAATCCCATAGGAGTGAATTTCCTCTCCATTTTATAGGTGAGGGAACTGAGGCTCAGGGAGGGGAAGTAATTTTCCCAGGGTCACACAGCTGGAGGACGGCCGAGCTGGGATCTGGTAGCTACCATTTATCGAGTGGCACATGCCCCGGGCTCAGGCTTTTGTGTGCATGATCTCACTCTGTTCTTGCGATGACTCTGGGCATCTATTACTTTGTGCATTGCATAGAACATGGAAGTTATACTCAGAGGATCCAGCAACATGCTTAAGGCCACCTAGAGGGTGGATGCGCTGGCCAGGCGCAGCGGCTCATGCCTTTAGAAGGCTGAGGCAGGCAGATCACTTGAGGTCAGGAGTTCGAGACCAGCCTGACCAACATGGTGAAAATGTTGGTAAAAATACAAAATACAAAAATACAAAAATTAGCCAGGCATGGTGGTGCATGCCTGTAATCCCAGCTACTCGGGAGGCTGAGGCAGGCGAATGGCTTGAGCCTGGGAAGCGGAGGTTGCAGTGAGTCAAGATCACGCCACTGCACTCCAGCCTGGGTGACACAGCAAGACTCTGTCTCAAAAAAAAAAAAAAAAAAAAAGAAGAGAGAGAAAGAGTGGATATATAAAGCAAGGGCTGTCTGACTCCAGAGTCTGTGCTCTAATAATAGCCCACACTTACATGGCCATTTCCATATGCTGGGCTCTGTTTACAAACACTATCTCATTGAACTCCCACAACATCTATGATGTGGGTACTGTTACACTCCCTAGCACTTTTCAAATAAGGAAAACAGGCCCAGAGAGGTCTAGCCACTTGCTCAGGGTTGTACAGCCCATCAGAGGGCAGAGAGGGGATTGGAACCCAGGCCATCTGGCCCCCGAGTTCAGGCTTTCAGCTCTAACTACTGCCCCTGTTTTTGTCCCTCACAGGATGGGAAGATCGTAGATGATGTCTGGGTGGTGAGACCCCTGTTTGGCCGGAGGACGTACCTCTAGGGACGGTGGCAGCTCTCCTTCAGAAGCCTACGTTTTGCCGCCTTGGCTGCTGTGACCAGAAATTGCCCAGGCCTGGATGGGGAGTTGGGTGGGCCCTGACTCCCCTGCCCTCCAGAGGCCCCATGCAGGCTGCACGCAGCCCTGTGGAGCTGGGGCAGCTGTTCCCTCCTGCAGAGGTGGGAGTCCTGGCTGGCTGTGGAGGGAGAGCAGGTGTGCGGGCACAGAGTGACACAGGGCAGGTCTCTGCTGGCAGGGCCCCACCCTCCTGCATAGCTCTGATCGGGAGAGGTGCCCACAGGGCTTCAGGAATCAAGAGGCTTAAGCTGTGGCTCCATGGACTCTGCACATCTGCCGGGGATGCCCCTGGGCTTCCTCCTCTCCTGCCCACCCGGCAAGGGCATCACCAGGGGGGCACAACCATCATGACACTATTCACCAGCAGGTGGCGTCAGGGGCTTTTTCTTCTGAGCCCGGCACTGAGAGTTGGTCTGAAGCCTGGCTCCTGCTTCACTGCTCCAGGACTGCTACGGAGAGTCCCTTCATGCCTCAGTTTCCCAGCCTGGCACCGTCTTATCTGGGAAGAGGAGACGTGTTAACACTCTTGTCTCCCAGCTAGGACAGAAGATGACCCGCAAGAGCCACAGACTTGCCAGTTCCTTCCCTCTTTCCTTCCTTTCTTTCCCTTCTTTTATTTATTGAATCATAATTTATTGAGCATCTACCATGTGCCAGGCTCTGTTCTCAGTGCTGGAGAGACAGCTGTGAATGAGACAGAGATCTCGGCCCTCACAGAGCTGACATCCTAACCAGAGAGTTGGACACAAATCACGATAAATGAGTTGGTTAAATAGCGATTTGTGAGTAGAAAATGCAGGGACGGTAAGAGGGCAGTTTCAATTTTCAGGGGGAATCTCACTGAGAGGGCAGCATTTGATCTGAAGGAGGTGGGGAAGGAGCATTCCAGGCAGAGGAACAGCCAGTGCAAAGGCCCTGAGACAGAAATGTGCCTGGCCGGCTGGGTACAGTAACTCACATCTGTAGTCCCAGCACTTTGGGAGGCCGAGGCAGGTGGATCACTTGAGCCCAGGAGTTTGAGACCAGCCTGGGCAACGCAGCGAAACCCTGTCTCTACCAAAAATATGAAATTTAGCTGGGCATGGTGGTGTGTGCCTGTAGTCCCAGCTGCTCAGGAGGCTGAGGCGGGAGGATGGCTTGAGCCCAGGAGGTTGCGGCTGCAGTGAGCCATGATAGCGCCACTGCACCCCAGCCTGGGCAACAGAGCAAGATCCTGTCTCAAAATATATATATAAATAAAAAAGTTTTAAAAAGAGAAAAATAAAACAAAGAAACATGCTTGCCCTGTTAGAGCATCCACGAGGAGGCCACTATGGCTGGAGCAGGGAGAGTGAGAGGGAGACAAGCTTGAGGACAGGGCAGTGGTGGGGACAACTTGTACGGGGCCTTACAGGCCATGGTGAGGACTTTGGGTGGAGCCAGGGGAGGTTCTGAGCAGGTGAAGGAAGTGATCAGACTCCACGAGTCACAGGCAAAGGCCCCAGGGCTGACGGCTGCCCCAGGGCCTGCAGGCTCCCAGCCCTGCCGGATGACCTGAGATCTATCTATTCCCCCATCACGGGGCACGGTTTCTGCCTCCGCAGTTTCTCCCTCCCACCCACCCCTCACTTGGCCCAAGTCACGCAGGACTCCTCGCCGTTCCTGGAACACAGCCAGCTCTTTCTCACTGCGGGGCCTGGCCGCTGGCTGTATGCCCCCTGTGTGCCCTCTCCCCAGCTCATCCCAGGCTGGCACCTTCTCAACCTCAGGTCTCAGCCTCGGTGTCCCCTCCTCAGAGGCCTTCCCTGCTGACTCCAGCTAAAATAGTCTCTGTTGCTGCCTGCCCTGTCCCCGTTTTACTTCTATCTGCAATTCTCTCCTTGACTGGTTAACTTGTTCATTGACTGTTTACACCCGCAAGGCTAAGTCTGTGAGGGTGGTGACCATGAGTTCAACGCCTCTGCCAAATCCTCCCAGGCCCCTTCTCGGGCTGGGTTGGGGACTCTGGGCTCCCCGCTAGTTCCAGTCCTGCACATTCTAGGCCATCACTGTCTGGGGATGGGTCTCTCTGACTCCCCCACTGGACTTCAACTTCAGAGGGATGGGGCCCAGAGCTGCGTCCCAGCATTGCCCAGCACAAGATAGATGCTTAATAAATACTGATTGCCTTAATGAAGGCCACCACATGCCAGGCTCCAGCCGGGCAATGCCAGGGACAGCGATGAATCAGCTACAGTCATGCCTTCTGGGAGCTTGCAGGCAGGCAGGGAAACACGGTTACTCAACACAGGTGATGAGCAGGGAGAGAATCCCATGGCGGGCTGGGCCAAGACCGTGAGGTCACAAGCTGGACAGTCATGGAGTGCTGTGGCCACTGACTGAACTGGTGCCCTGTGTGGGCCTGGCGTGCCCTGTCCCGGGCTGGGTGAGGCTGTGGACATGCCGGGAGGTGGCAACCTCCACAGAGGGCAGAGGTCGGACACTGGAGTCAAACAGAAACTGGTTCAAATCCCAGCTCCACCAATTCCTATGTGACCGTGGGCAAGTTGGCAATCCTCTCTGAATCTCTGTTTCTTCATCTATAACCTAAGAATGATAATACTCTGTGAGGCTGCCTTGGGGTTAAATGAGATTGAAAGCCTTGGGATCGATCTTGATTCCTCTTTTTCTCATGCTCCACATCCAAGTATCTAGAAAATCCTGTTTGCCTTGCCTTCGAAATTGATCTAGACTCTTTTTTTTTTTTTTTTTTTTTTTAACATGGAGTTTCACTCTTCTCACCCAGGCTGGAGTGCAGTGGTGTGATCTCGGCTCACTGCAAACCCTGCCTCCCGAGTTCAAGCAGTTCTCCTGCCTCAGCCTCCCAAGTAGCTGGGATTACAGGAGCGTGCCACCACGCCTGGCTAATTTTTGTATTTTTAGTAAAGATGGGGTTTCACCATGTTGGCCAGGCTGGTCTCAAACTCATGACCTCAGGTGATCCACCTGCCTCGGTCTCTCAAAGTGCTGGAATTACAGGCGTGAGCCACCGCGCCTGGCTCGATCTAGACTCTCTACACTTTTGCCACCCCCAAAGCCCCCACATTAGTCCTGTCTACACTCATTTCCTACAGACTCCTTGGACTCCCTCCTCCCTCCTTGTCCCTGGAGTCTGTTCCCCGCACCCAACCAAAGGCACCTGTGAACACCTGCATCAGATCACTTCCGCCCCTGCTCACAGCCCTCCTGTGGCTCCATCTCAGGTCCACGAGGCACTAGACGATCTGCCCCCGTCACCCCTCTGTCCTCACCCCCTCCAATCACCCCCCTCTTGCCCACTCTGCTGGAGCCACACTGACCTCTGCATTGGACTCCCCGCCCACTTTTGCACTGGCAGTTCCTTCTGCCGGGGACACTGTTCCCCCAGGGATCTGTATGACTCCCTTTACCCCCCCCTCAGGTCTTTGCTCAGTGTCACACTCTCTGACCCTCTTGTTTAAAACAGCTCCACCTACCCAGAGGTCATCAGGTTCAGTGAAATAAGCCAGGCACAGAAAGACAAACCTCTCATGGTCTCACTCATTTGTGGGAGCTAAAAATCAAAACAATTGATCTCATGGACACAGCAAGTTAGAAGGATGGTGACCAGAGGCTGGGAAGGGTGCTGGGAGGCTGCAGGGCATGGGATTTTTTTGTTTTTGTTTTTGTTTTTTGAGACGGAGTCTTGCTCTTTCGCCCATGCTGGAATGTAATGGTGAGATACTGGCTCACTGCAACCTCTGCCTCCTGGGTTCAAGCAATTCTCCTGCCTCAGCCTCCTGAGTATCTGGGATTACAGGAACCTGCCACCACACCTGACTAATTTTTATATTTTTAGCAGAGACAGGGTTCCACCATGTTGGCCAGGCTGGTCTTGAACTGCTGATCTCAAATGATCCACCCACCTTGGCCTTCCAAAATGCTGGGATTACAGGCGTGAGCCACTGCACCCAGCCTCAGTTTTGTTAATGGGTTAAAAAAATAGAATGAATAAGACCTACTATTTGATCACACAACAAGGTGACTATTCTCAATAATAATTGTACATTTTTAAATAACTAAAAGAGTGTAATTGGGTTGTAACACAAAGGATAAATGCTTAAGGGGATGGATACCCCATGCCTGTGTCAAAATATCTCATGTACCCCATAAATACATACACTTACTATGGACTCAACAAAAATTAAAACTTAAGGCTGGGCACTGTGGCTTATATCTGTAACCCCACCACTTTGGGAGGCCAAGCTGGGAGGATCACTTGAACTCAGGAGTTTGAGACCAGCCTGGCCAACATAGTGAAACCCCGTCTCTAGCAAAAATACAATTAGCTGGGCCTGGTGGCATGCACCTGTGGTCCAGCTACTCAGGAGGCTGAAGTGGGAAAATCGCTGGAGTCCGGGAAGTTGAGGCTGCAATGAACCAAGATCGTGCCATTGCACTCCAGTCTGGATGACAGAGTGAGATCCTGTCTCAAAAATAAAAAAAAAAATAAATAAATTCTTAAAAAATTAATAATTAATAATAAAATAAAACAGCTTTACCCTCCACACACCTCCCATCTCCCTTCTCTGCCTTATATTCCCTCAAGACACTGAGGGCTGGGAGCGATGGTTCCACGCCTATAATCCCAGCACTTCGGGAGGCCAGGGTGGGCGGGTCACCTAAGGTCAGGAGTTCAAGACCAACCTGAGGTCATCGGGCTGGCCAACATGGTGAAACTCCGTCTCTAGTAAAAATACAAAATTAGCCGGGTGTGGTCATGCACACCTGTAATCCCAGCTACTCGGGAGGCTGAGGCAGGAGAATCGCTTGAACCTGGGAGGCAGAGGTTGCAGTGATCCAAGATAGCACCACCTGCACTCCAGCCTGGGTGACAGAGCAAGACTCCATCTCCAAAAAAGCATTTAGATCTTGTGACCCACTATATAGATACATGTTTGATTATTTTTTCCTTTTCTCTCACAAGAGAAAGTGAGTTCCCTGGACCACAAGGTTTTTTTGTTTGTTTGTTTGCTTTTTGCCAGTTCTGTCCCCCGCTGTTATCTTGGTCACTGGTATATAGCAGGTGCTCAATAAGCATGGTTTACATGGAAGAAAGAAGGAATAAGAAATAAAGGTAAGCTTAGCACAGGGCCTGGCACTGAGGGATGCTTATCAGTGGGAATGACAGTGACTTAAGTGACTCAGATAAAGCCTCGGCCCTTGGGAGCTCCCCGTGGCTGGGTGTGCAGCAGATAGGCATGCAGGACTGGTTGCAACACCTGCCCTGTGTGACGTGCACAGGAAGTTGCAGGTTGCAGGGCCAGAGACCCTGAAGCTTCTGAGATGCGAAGCTGAGCAAGGTCTTTTTTTTTTTTTTTTTTTTTTTTGAGCAGGGTCTCACTGTGTCACCCAGGTTGGAGTGCAGTGGCGCAATCATGGCTCACTGAAGCCTTGACCTCCCCAGGCTCAAATGATCCTCCCACTTCAGCCTCCCGAGTATCTGGAACTACTAGGCGTGCCACCATACCCAGCTAATTTCTGTATTTTTTGTAGAGATGGGGTCTTGTTATGGTGCCCAGGCTGGCCTCCAACTCCTGGGCTCAAGCAATCAGCCAGCCTTGACCTTCCAAAGTGTTGGGATTACAGGTGTGAGCCACCAAGTCCCCCACCACAAGGCTTTCAAAGGTCGCACAGATTCCTACGCTGCAGGCTGGGGTTGGGAGGTAGCGAGTGGTCCCAGAAAGGGAAGCAGGGCCACGGGGAGAGCTCATGGGAAGGCTGGGGGATCTGTGGAGCTCTGGATTCATTCATCAATACGTATTTATTTATTAAACTCCTTTGTTGCTCAAATCAGCCAGAAGTGGTTTCTGTTGATGGCAACTGAGAACCATGAAAGAAACATGGACCCCCTATGAAGGGAAAAACTTTGAAACTGTGTTTTTTCACTGCTCTCACACCACAACGGTCAGGCGCGGTGGCTCATGCCTGTAATCCCAGCACTTTGGGAGGCCAAGGCGGGCAGATCACTTGAGGCCAGGAGTTGGAGACTAGCCTGGCCAACATGGTGAAACCCCGTCTCTACTAAAAATACAAAAATTAGCCAGGCGTGGTGGCAGGCGCCTGTAATCCCAGGTACTCGGGAGGCTGAGGCAGGAGAATCCCTTGAACCCAAGAGGCGGAGGTTGCAGTGAGCCGAGATCGCACCACTGCACTCCAGCCTGGGCAACAGAGCAAGACTCCATCTCAAAAAAACAAAACAAAACAAAACACCACAACAACAATCATCAACATAGAATGTGATCAAACACAGGGGGCGGGTTCCTCCACAGACCAGGCAGCAGACACCAGCTGGGTGTCCTCCAACTCATTTCTGACACCATCTACCCAAAGATGGCTTCAGATCCCACAGGTTGAGGGTTCAGTCCCACAGACTGCTCCCTCCCTCCCCAGTCGCATGTCTGGGTCTCTGGAACTTCTGACTGGCTAGCTTCAAGTTAGGGTTTCCACGACCCCCTCTTGGGGTTCGATTTATTTGCTAGAGCGGCTCACAGAACTCAGGGAAACAGTTACGTTTGCAGGTTTATGACTAAGGATATTTTGATGAAGAGATGCACAGGGTGTGAGCATAGCAGCTTCTGTCCCCATGGAGTTAGGGTGCACCACCCTCCCAGCACCTGGATGAGTTCTTCTTTTATTCTCATTTTTTGAGACGGAGTGTTTCGCTCTTGTTGTCCAGGTTGGAGTGCAGTGGCGCAATTTTGGCTCACTGCAACCTCCGCCTCCCGGGTTCAAGCGATTCTCCTGCCTCAGCCTCATGAGTAGCTGGGATTACAGATGCCTGCCACCACACCTGGCTAGTTTTTGTATTTTTAGTAGAGATTGGGTTTCACCATGTTGGCCAGGCTGGTCTTGAACTCCTGACCTCAGGTAATCCACTGCCTTGGCCTCCCAAAGTGCTGGGATTGCAGGCGTGACCCACTGCACCTGGCCTATTTTTATTTTATTTTTTGAGACAGGGTCTTGCTCGGTTGCCCAGGCTGGCGTGCAGTGGTGCAATTACAGCTCACTGCAGCCTCAACGTCCAGGGCTCAAGTAGTCCTCCTGCCTCAGCCTCCCAAGTAACTGGGACCACAGGTGAGTGCCCCCATGCCTGGCTAATTTTCTAAAATTTTTTTTTTTGCAGAGACTGCAGTGGGGGGCGAGGGATAGGGGGCGAGTCTTGCTGTGTTTCCCAGGCTAGTCTTGAACTCCTGGGCTTAGGTGACCCTCCTGCCTCCCAAAGTGCTGGGATTCCAGGCGTGAGCCACCATGCGTGGCCTGCATCTTATGTTTTTATTGGCTAAATTTGGCCACCCTAAGATTGAGCAAGGGGGACGTGGAGGGAGATGAGAATAGAGCATGTGGAGTGGGCAAAAAGTTGAGCAGGAGACTTGCAGATCCTACAAACACAGCCAAAGAGACAAAACTCTTGGAGGTTTTTCGCAAGGGCTTCTGTTATATGTGCTCCCTCCTTGGACAGGAGTCCCTCCTCCCAGCCCCTTCCTCCCTCCAGATCTTCGGTGCTTCTTTTCAGCAAATTTTAAAAATGGTAATAGTTTTATTTTATTTCAGGTGAGAAAGCAACGCGTTCATTGCTAAAAATATATAAACTCAAACCATGCAAAAAAGAATAAAGCAGACACAAACATGATAGTTATGTGAGGTAATGCATATGTTAATTAGCTAGAGTTAGTCATCCCAAAATGTATATATACTTCAAACATCGTGTTGTACATGTTAAATACATACACTTTTATCTGTTAATTTTAAAAAAGAGGGCTGAGATCCCAGCACTTTGGGAGGCCAAGGCAGGAGGATCGCTTGAGGCCAGGAGTTCAAGACCAGCATGGGCAACAAAGTGAGACACTCTCCCCATCCTTGCTACCTAGCTAGCTAAAAAAAAAAAATAATAAAATAAAACAAAAAGAATGTAGGCCAGGCACGGTGGCTCACTCCTGTAATCCCAGCACTTTGGGAGGCTGAGGAGGGCAGATCACCTGAAGTTAGAAGTTCAAGATCAGCCTGGCCAACATGGTAAAATCCCGTCTCTACTAAAAATACAAAAAGAAATTAGCCAGGCATGGTGGTGTGCACCTGTAATCCCCGCTACTCTGGAAGCTGAGGCAGAAGGATCACTTGAACCCGGCAGGTGGAGGTTGCAGTGAGCCTAGATTGCACCACTGCACTCCAGCCTGATGACAAAGACTCCGTCTCCAAAAAAAAAAAAAGTATATTAGTATGGCCTTTTGTTAAAATTGATAAATCAATATTGATATATTATTATTAACTAAAATCCAAATTTTATTCTACTGCATTTTAAAAACATTTTTAATATAACTCTATTGAGATACAATTTATTTTTTTTTGAGACGGAGTCTCACTCTGTCACCCAGGCTGGAGTGCAGTGGCGAGATCTCGGCTCATTGCAAGCTCCACCTCTTGGATTCATGCCATTCTCCTGCCTCAGCCTCTTGAGTAGCTGGAACTACAGGCGCCCGCCACCACACCCGGCTAATTTTTTGTATTTTTAGTAGAGATGGGGTTTCACCGCGTTAGCCAGGATGGTCTCAATCTCCTGACCTCATGATCCGTCAGCCTCGGCCTCCCAAAGTGCTGGGATCACAGGCGTGAGCCACTGCGCCCAGCCTTTTTTTTTTTTTTTTTTTTTTTTTTTTGAGACAGGATCTCACTCTGTCACCCAGGCTGGAGTGCAGTGGTGCAATCTCGGCTCACTGTAACCTCTGCCTCCCAGGTTCAAGTGATTCTCCTGCCTTAGCCTCCCTAGTAGCTGGGACTACAGGTGCCCGCCACCACACCCGACTAATTTTTTGTATTTTTAGTAGAGACGGAGTTTCACTGTGTTAGCCAGGATGGTCTCAATCTCCTGACCTTGTGATCAGCCCGCCTCGGCCTCCTAAAGTGCTGGGATTACAGGCATGAGCCACCGTGCCTGGTCAATTTTTTGTATTTTTAGTAGAGATGGGGTTTCACTGTGTTGACCAGGCTGGTCTTGAGCTCCTGGCCTCAAGTGATTCACCTGCCTCAGCCTCCCAAAGGGCTGGGATTATCGGCATGACCACCACGCCCGGCATAAGCATCAGTTTTGAAATCAAGATTTCCTGGTTGCAAGCCCAGCAGAATTGCTTCCAGGTGGTGGGACTTTGTTCTACTTTCCACTCTACTCCTATGCCTCAATTTCCTTATCTGTTAAGTGGGGCTAAAGATCCCACTTTAAATATAAATAGTGACAATTAGATAAGATCCAGTAGTTAGGCTGGGCACGCTGGTTCATGCCTATAGCCCAGCACTTTGGGAGGTGAAAGTGGGAGGATCACTTGAAGCCAGGAGTTGGAGACCAGCCTGGCCAACATATTGAGACCCTGTCTCTACACAAAATTTAAAAATGAGCTGGGTGTGGTGGCACATGCCTGTAGTCCCAGATACTCAGGAGGCTGAGGCAGAAGAATCACTTGAACCCAGGAATAAGAGGTTATAGTGAGCTTTATGATCCAGCCATTGTACTCCAGCCTGGGTGACACAGAGACCCTGTTTTTAAAACAAAACGAAAAATATGTAGGTAAAGTGGATTTAGAGAGGGTCTGGCGAAGAGGGCAGGGAAAAACTTAGAAAGCAAACCAAATGTCCAATAATAGGGGATTCAAGTACTTTTTTTTTTTTTTGAGACAGGGTTTTGCTCTGTCACCCAGGCTGGAGGGCAGTGGCCGATCTCAGCTCACTGCAACCTCCACACACACCCCCTCCCCAACTGGCTCAAGTGATCCTCCCACCTCAGCCTCCCAAAGTGCTGGACTATAGGCATGAACCACCATGCCCAGCCTAACTGAGTGCCCAGAGTAGCTGGGATTACAGGCATGTGCCACCACGCTGAGCTAATTTTTGTATTTTAGTAGAGCTGGGGTTTCGCTATGTTGGCCAGGCTGGTCTTGAACTCATCTCAAATGATCTGCCTGCCTTGGCCTCCCAAAGTGCTGGAATTATAGGCATGAGGCACTGTGCCTGGCCCAAGTACATTATGATACATCAATAATATTACATATAAAAAGCAATAGTTATAATAAACATTAAAATAGTACTTACTAATGATGAATATTTGCATATATACACCTTTATCTATGTTTTTTTTCCTAAAGAAAGCAACACTAGTCTTTCGTTTCCTTTAAGATCAGTTCCTAGAAGTAGAATTGCTGTATCAAGAGGTAGATAGGAATATTAAGTCTCTTGATAAAGATCACCAAAAAGCTGCCCAGATCCAGTCCACAGTGGGGTATGAGAATGCTGATAGCATCTACTCTCATCAGCACTGATTATGTATTATATGTAATATTTAAAAACATTTTTCTGAGAAACCAAAAGCAAATCTCAGTTTAATATTTATTTCATTAATTGCTTGTTCACCAATTCAATTTTTTGTATTCACTGTTATTTATTTATTTATTTTAGGTCCTTTGCTTATTTTTTTCTGTTGTATGTTTACCTTTTTCTCTTATTGATCTGCAGATGTTCTTTACATATGAAGGACAGGAAGCTTTGCTTGCCATCCACATGTTGCAACTTATCTTTTTCCTTGTTGTACTGAAATGTATCATTTTTATGAAGCCAAATCCTCTTCACCCTCCTCGCCTTTTTCCATCCCTCAAGGGTCACCTCCTCAACACCCCCACTGGGAAGCCTTCTGTAGGAGGCTCTTTGGAGTCTGATTTTCCTCTCCCAGGGTCCTGGAGTAGCAGGGCCTGATTGCTCACCCTGAGTAAGCCCTTGGGGTGGATCTGTCCCTGGGATTGTTCCAGGGGTCTGACTATTGATGCAATCCCTAACTAAGTTACAAGGGGACTTCCCCAAAAATGAGTTCTGGAACCTAAGGCTCTGAAGTTTGTGCAGGGCGTTAAAGAGGCAAAGGCTGCACCTGCCCCTCCTCCCAAGTATGACCTGAATAAGGTGTTGTCATCTCAGCTTCTGGTCTTGGGTTTTTTGTTTTTTTAATGAAGATTCTGCAAGACACATAAGCATTTCAAAAGAGTGCAAAAACAAGAATGTTTAATGCTGACAAGGATTATTTTTATTTATTTATTTATTTTTGAAACAGGGTCTTGCTCTGTCGCCAGGCTGGAGTGCAGTGGTGCAATCTTGGCTCACTGCAACCTCCCCCTCCGGATTCCAGCGATTCTCCTGCCTCAGGCTCCTAAGTAGCTGGGATTACAGACCCCCACCGCCACGCCTGGCTCATTTTTGTATTTTTAGTAGAGACAGAGTTTCACCAAGTTAGCCAGGATGGTCTCGATCTCTTGACCTCATGATCCGCCCGCCTCGGCCTCCCAAAGTGCTGGGATTACAGGCGTGAGCCACCATGCCCGGCCCCCAATGCTGACAAGGATTCTTTAAAGGGCACGTTCTCTCTGAAGGCTGGTGGGAGTGTGAGTTGGATCCCTACAGCACAATTTGGCAATGTGTGTCCCAGGCCATGAGGAGGCAGCAGAGGGCAGTCAATGAGAACAGTGCCCGGGAGTCAAAGCTGGGTTTGCCCCATTGGTCCTTGAGTTTCAGCAAGTGAAGTTACTTCTCTGAGCCCCAGTTTCCTCCTCTGGAAAAGGGATGAATATTCACAGCTTTAGTTGTTACATGGCTTAGCACCATGCCTCCTGATGCACAGAAATGCTTGAAACATGGGAACTGTTACTATTCTTTCTTTTTTCGAGAGAGTCTCACTCACCCTGTCACCCAGGCTGGAGTGCAGTGATGCCACCTCTGCCACCTCGGCTCACTGCAACCTCCGACTCCCAGGTTCAAGCGATTTTCCTGCCTCAGCCTCCTGAGCAGCTGGGTTTACAGATGTGCACCACCACGCCCGGCTAATTTTTTGTATTTTTAGTAGAGGCGGGGGTTTCACCACGTTGACCAGGCTGGTCTCGAAATCCTGACCTCAAGTGATCCGCCTGCCTCGGCTTCCCAAAGTGCTGAGATTCCAGGCGGGAGCCACCACACCCGGCCACTGTTACTATTCTTAATTCTTAAAGATACATCTTCTCCTTGACCCAGAAGTTTCATTTGTAGTAGGAACAATAATTAGAGACGGGCACAAGAAAATAATTAGAGATGGACACAAATATTTAGCTGCTTGGATTTTGCATGACAGGGAGGGGGATCATTTAAAATGGCAAGGTACTACAGCATAGATGTTCAAAAGGACAGTGATTAAACAAATTCGAGTTCATTGATAGGATGGCATCTTATGCAGCCATTAAAACTAATCTTCTTGAAGAATATTTAATGACATGGAAAGATACTGGTGATATTTACAATCTTGTGGTTTAAAAGACAACATTCTAGGCTGGGTGTGGTGGCTCACGCCTATAATTCAAACACTTTGGGAGGCCAAGTGGTGGTGGGGGAGCAGATCACCTGAGGTCAGAAGTTCGAGACCAGCCTGACCAACATGGAGAAACCCCGTCTCAACTGAAAATACAAAATTAGCTGGGCGTGGTGGCACATGCCTGTAATCTCAGCTACTGGGGAGGCTAAGGAGGGAGAATTGCTTGAACCTGGGAGGCAAAAGTTGCGGTGAGCTGAGATCATGCCATTGCACTCCAGCCTGGGTAATGAGAGCAAAACTCCGTCTCAAAAAAAAAAAAAAAAAAAAAAAGACACAATATTCTTTACAAATGTATGTTTCCAATTCTGTCAAAAGAAAAAAGGGGTTGGTCATGGTGGCTCACACCTGCAATCCCAGCACTTTGGGAGGCCAAGGTGAGAGGACAGTTTGAGGCCAGAAGTTCAAGACCAGCCTGGGCAACACAGCGAGACCCAGTCTCTACTAAAAATTAAGAAAATTAGCCAAGCCAGGTGCAGTGGCTCATGCCTGTAATCCAACACTTTGGAAGGCCAAGGTGGGTGGATCACTTGAGGCCAGGAGTTTGAGACCATCCTGGCCAACATGGGGAAGCCCCGTCTCTACTAAAAATACAAAAATTAGCCGGGCATGGTGACAGGTGCCCAGGAGTCATTTGAACTCCGGAGGCAGAGGTTGCAGTGAGCCAGGATCATGCTACTGCACTCCAGCCTGGGTGACAAAGTGAGATTCTGTCGAAAGGAAGAGGAAAGAAAGAAAGAAAGAAAGAAGAAAGGAAGGAAAGAAAAAAGAAAGAAAGAAAGAAAGAAAGAAAGAAAGAAAGAAAGAAAGAAAGAAAGAAAGAAAAGGAAAGGACGAAAGAAAGAAAGAAAGAAAGAAAAGAAAGAAAGAAAGAAAGAAAGAAAGAAAGAAAGAAAGAAAGAAAGAAAGAAAGAAAGAAAAAGAAAATTAGCTGGTGTGGTGGCTTATGCCTATAGTCCCAGCTACTTGAGAGGCTAGGTTGAAAGGATCACTTGAGCCCAGGAGTTTCAGACTGCAACCCCGCCTGGGCGACAGAGTAAGACCCCTATCTAAAAAAAAAAAAAAAAAAAAAAAAGAACGAACGAACAAATAAAAAGAAAAAAGGCAGGTAAACATAAAGAAAAATTAACTTATCATTCAATCATTCATTCATTGTTGCCACCAACATTAATAGAAATTAATTAAATAATTAAATGCCTACTATGTGGTTGTTCCAGGGCAGAGGAGAAGCACCAAACATTTAAGAGTATCTCTGAAGGGGTGGAATTACCACTCATTCAAACATCCCTTCCACCAATGTTTACTGAGCACCTAAATGCCAACAGTGCCAGGGCGCTGGGAATGCAGCAGTGAACAAAGACAGAAATCCATGTTGTCATGGGGTTGACATTCCAGCAGAGGAGACAACCAACAAGCAATAACTACAATTAGCAATGAGAAATAAGAACAAAGCAGAGTTTGGTAGTATGTGAGAGGGATGTTTGCTGCTTTCCTTAGGTTGAGAGAGGGAATTAGTTCACAGAGCAAGTGACATCTGTGTAAAGCCCTGAAAACAGGGAGGGAGAGATAAGGATACCTGGGGGAAGAGTATGTTCCAGGCAGAGGAACAGCCAATGCAAAGACTGTGAGGTGAGAGTGCACCTGACAGAGTTCAGGAACAGCATGAAGCCTGGAGTCCAGTGAATAAGATTGAGGGGGAGAGATGTCTGGCTGGGCGCGGTGGCTCACGCCTGCAATCCCAGCACTTTGGGAGGGGGAGGCGGGAGTATAGCTTGAGCCCAGGAGTTCGAGACCAGCCTGGCCAACACAGCAAAACTCTCTCTTTAAAAAATAAAAGAAAAAGCCCAGCTTGGTGGCTCACGCGTGTAATCCCAGCACTCTGGGAGGCCGAGGCGGGTAGATCACCTGAGGTCAGGAGTTCGAGACCAGCCTGGCCAACATGGTGAAACGCTGTCTCTACTAAAAATACAAAAAATTAGCTGGGTGTGGTGGTGGACACCTGTAATTCCAGCTACTCAGGAGGCTGAGGCAGGAGAATCTCTTGAACCCGGGAGGCGGAGGTTGCAGTGAGCTGAGATCGCGCCATTGCACTCCAACCTGGGCAACAAGAGCGAAACTCCGTCTCAAGACAAATAGATAAGTAAAAATAAAATAAAATAATTTTAAAAAGAGGATATCTGCTGTTTGTTTCCAATATTTTGACTGATTACTTTGTAAAAACTTATTTAAAAATTGAAGATCAAACGGTCTCAGGTTCCCAGGCTCAGACAGACCAGCGTTCAAAACTCATTATCTTCTTTCTATGATGCTAAGCCAGCTATTTCACCCTCTGAATCTCAGTTTCTTTATCTGTAAAATGGGTATTAATGATATTATACCACAGGGTTGTATATGCAGCGAGACAATGCAAGTAAAGCACTTATCCAGGTGCCTGGCTCCTAGTAAGTGCTTAAGAACTGTTTCTGCCCATTAACTCATTACTCTCTCCCAGCCCCTAACTCCTGGGGGGAAGTTGGAAAATCGGTATCACACGAAAACAGTCATTTCCCCTTTAAGGACTTCAGTGGGCCGGGAGCCAGCCTTCCCGCACCTTTTCCAAAATTTCCAATCCCCGCTTGGCATTTTCTGCCCGAAGGTCTCCGATTGGACGCTCTGTACCAATCGGAGGCTGGAGCGGGGCCCTGAGAGGCGCCCGACTCCGCCCCCGCGCTGGCCCTGCCCACTGCCCGGTCAGCCTCGTTGCTATGGGGACTGGTGGGCGGTGAGGGGGGGAAAGCCCCGGATGTTCGTTGGGGATTCAACATGGCGGCGGCAATAGCCGCGGTGGCGGCAGTGCAAGAGAGCTGAGAGAGGCGCGAGGGCGCGGAGTTCCAGGCCGAGCAGCTAGGCTGCGAGCGACTGCGGCGCCGAGCCGGTAGGATAAGGGGTCCGGCCAGGGGCTTGCAGTGGGCCGGGCGCTGGCGGCGGGACGGCGTTTCCGCGAGGAGGGGGGCGGGGCCGCCGGGGTCAAAGGTCACTGGTGGAGGGAAGGGTCGCGTCCGAGGGGTCGGGGGTTAACGCAGACTGGAGGGAGGTGTAGTGGAGGTCGGAGATCAAACCAGCGAAGGGGGCGTGGCGAAGGGGTGTGCAAAGTTTGAAGTTCGAAGTGGGGGCGCGTTCGAGGGGATCTGGGCGAGTCTCAAAAAAGGCAGGGTCAAAGTTAATAATTTGAGGGAAGGCTGCCCCCATGAGGATCAGAGGTCACAGCCCCAGGGGCGCCAGGTTGGAGGTTTAAAGCTGCCCCCAGCGGAGCAGATGAATGAGTTTTAGGTTCGGGGGCGTCTTTTAGGGGTTCAAAGCTGGGGCGTGCCTAGAAGGTGCAAAGGTGAGAATCTGACGGCGGGGCAGCTGTTTCCCAGAGTCAAAAATTAAAACCCAAGGAGGGCGTATTGCAGGGGACGGGGGGGCGGGGCATCCAGGGGCGGGGTCAGAGATGCTTCCTGGTGACAGGAGAAGGGGGAGCCCTCCCACTAATAATAATAATGGCAAACACTCATGAAACACTATGGGCTAGACCCTCTTTTTAACGCTTTACTTGTATTAGCTTATTCAGTCCTCACTATAGTCTTAGGGGGTCTTAACCTGGTATTAAGAGGTTAAGTCATTTGCACAAGGTCACCCGATGCATAAGTTGTGCGCTGGGATTCTAACTCTGGAGTTCTGGCCCAGAGCCCTGCTCTGGCCGACCGCCTCTCAAATCATCATAATGTCGGTTAATGTTTAATGAGGGCTCACACTGTGCTCCACGCCTTGTGTGCCCGGTCGTATTTCACTCCTGCTGCAATCTTGTGAATTGAGTGCTTAAGATGAACCTACTTTACAGACGGGAAAAATGAGGCTCAGAAGCTTCTGCTGAAGGCAGAGTTAGAATCGAAGCTGGGCCTGGGTGATTCCAGGGCTCCTGCCCCTGGTCGCCACATTGTCTGGTGCCAGCCATTAGGTCTCTCCTGGAAGCAGGGGGCTGGGCAGGGCTGGGCCACTCCCTGGGCGGATCGGATTGTCTGCTTGGTTTCCTTGGAAGGGTGTGATCTGGCAGGGAAGATTCCTGTGAGCCTATGGGAGTAGGGTGCTTGTGGGTGGTCTGGAGTCCGAGCAAGGGAGTCCGACAGGGCTTCTGACTGGGGAGAGTGTCCCTGAGTGGTACCCCGGGCAGAGCGGGGTGTTCACTGTTCTTAAAACCCTAAACTCTCACTGTGGTCCTCAGTCACTCCCACCTCACTTCCTATGGCTCTGCCCATTTCTTCCCAGCCCGTTTGCTGTTCTCCAACTCCAGGCCCATGTCTCCCGCCCAGTCTTTGACCTTCCTGTTCCTTCTGCTGGGAATGCTTTCCCCACCCTGCCCTCTCTCACTGACAGGTGGCTCACTCTCAGCTGGCCCGGGACCACCCTGGCTCGCACTTGCTGCAGGCTCTTGTTACCTCATCTGCCCAGCCCTTACCTCCCTCCTTACCTTAATTATTAGGGTGCATGGCGGAATTGCTCTGTGGGGTTCCTTGCCTTGGTCCCCACTGAAGCCCTGCCTGGCCTGCAGAGGATGTGATATTGCTGGGGGTTGACTGTTGGGCACTATGCCGGGTGCTGGGAGTATGGCAGGGGACGAGATCCACAGAGCCCCTAGCCTCAGAGGGCACTCAGTTCCCTGGTGGGAGCAGAGTGGAACCAGCCCCCAAGCCAGTGACACAAGGCTGCGTCTCTACAAACGGTGATGTGGCTTGCGAGGGCATCTTCAGAGAGCCGGGAGAGTGCCCCTACCCTGGGCTGAAGCCTGAGTCCCTTTCTCCTGGGAAGGCTCTGAAGGATGGGGAGGAGGGCTGGGAATGGGCTCACCAGGCAGGAGGCTCTGGCGTGAGTGGAGTGCAGAAGCCCTGGCATGAGTGGAGGTCAGGACTCGGGTGCACAGTTGGGGATCTGGGGCAACACATAGCCTGTGCAGGTTCAGGGTGAGACCCTGAGGGGACTCAGCCTGGGAGGGACAGTGGGAGCAGGGGAGGGCTGAGGAGTACCTGTATGTGTGGAGCTGTGTGAGGCCGTGATGGAGCGTGGTTCAGAAAGCAGTGCTGGGCCAGGGATGCCTGGTACACACCCCTCTCCATCACTCACAGCATGTGAGGACCTCCATTTCTACTTCTGCAAGATGGGCATAGCGTTAGCGCTGCCTCGTAGGATTGCTGTGAGGATGCAGGCTAGAGAGCCTTGGCGCAAGGCCCCGCATACAGTAGTTGCTGTGTAAGCATTAGTCTTGCTGCTGCTGCCGCTGCCACCCCACCGCTGCCTGGGGAGGGCCTCAGAGACGGTGGAGGCCCTCGCTGCACCTGCCTCCTGGCTTTCTCTGGCAGCCACCCCATCTCCACCTGGCTCTGGCAGGGTCAGGGAGCCGGCACACTGCCAGGCAGCCCTCTGAGGCTGGCCCAGCCTCCCGGCCTTGCAGTGCCAGCTCACTCAGTGTCTCAGGGTTTGGCACAGATAAAGAAGGATAGGGTTTGGGCATTGGAGACCCATATTCAGGTCCCTCCCTTGTCACTTACCAGCCATGGGACCTTGGACAAATGATTTCTTATTTGCCACTTTTATTCCTTCAACACACGTTCGGCTAGGGGAAAAAGCAGGGCTTTCAGTATAATGAAACACTCATGCATCCAGCCATCGTCTGGCCTGGGACAGAACACACCATGATGCAGTTAGAGGCCAAGGGTCTCCTCCTCACCCCACTTCCTCCCTCCCTTCCAGGGGCAGCCTCTGTCCTGGGTGTGGCAGTCACCATTCCTCTGCAGCCTTTCATACTTTTACTGCCCTTGGATGTATTCGCCAACAGTAGAGCAACAGCTCTTGCTCCTGGCTGCACATTGGAACCCCCTGGGGAGCTTTGAAAAGATGCTTTGGCCCAGGCCCGCCATGGAAATTCTGCTTCCGACTTACTTGGTCTGGGCTGGGGCTTGCCTCAGGCTTTTGGAAGCTCGCTGGGCAGTTCTTATGGCCAGCAGGGGCTGACCACCGTTGTTTCACAGTTCAGCTAAATGGTGTCACCATAAACATGCCTTTCTGCAAGTTGCTGTTTTTGTTCAACATTATAGGTATATTTGAGATGGGATCTTGCTATGTTGCCTAGACTGGACTCTTAACTCCTGGGCTCAAGCTATCCTCCCACCTCAGCCTCTGGAGTAGTTGGGATTACAGGCGCACACACCTGCACCCCGCCTTGAGCTGAGCGTTGGAGTCTGGATCTCTCTCCGTGGGGATGTGTGTAGGTCTGGGACAGGCCATTTGTTTTTCCTGTTGGTATTTCTTTTTGTGATCATGTCACACAGGAGTTGCCTGTTCACCTGTTGATGGCCACTGAGGTGGTCCGTTGGGGCTGTAACAGTGTGGTGATGGGCCTTCTGGAACGCGTGTTCCTGTAGACCATGGCCAGAGTCTCTCCGGCATATGCCTAGTAGCGGAAAAGCTGGAGCTCCCCACTTTCCTAGCAGTTGCCAAGTCGCGCCCCCAGTGGCTGGACCACTGTGCTCCCCAGCAGGCTCCGGGGCTCCCCTCATTCCAAGTCCTGCTTTGGGCAGCTTTGTGGCCCTCGCTGAAACGATTTCCTCGGCTGTGAGATGGGAGGTTTATGGGCCCACCCACCCACCAGGCTGGTTGGAAACAGATGGGGAGATGGTTCGCACAACTGCCTTAGCTGGGACCTCATCCCCATTGAGTCCCTACACCCAGAGAAGGCAGGATGGAAGGGCTTTCACCTTTACCCCCTTGGGCATCCAGGACGGTGACTGTAGCTTTGCCCCAACTGCCCTTGGGGGCAGGTGCCAGGGGTGACAGCTAGGAAAGAGAACTATACTGATTTGAACCTCTCAGGAGGGAGGCAGGGAGGACGGAGGTGAAAGTTGGAGGATGGGTGAGGCCGTGTAACATTCTTTCTGTGTATCTGACTGTTGGTCCCAGTGGTAACCAACACAGCCCAGCTGTACCCTTATAGATTATAGTACAATGAAGGAGACAGACCTGCTGTCCCCAGACAGTGACAGGCCAGAGAGGCCAGGGCCGTGAAGGAGAGGCCTAGGCGAGGGTCAGGGTGGGATGTGGGGGGGACCCAGGCAGAAGGGTCAGGGCGGGATGGCAGGGAGATCCAGGCAGAGGGGTCAGGGTGGGGTGGTGGGACCCAGGCAGAGGGGTCAGGGTGGGATGGGGGCGGGGACCCAGGCAGAAGGGTCAGCGTGGGATGTGGGGGGGCCCAGGCAGAAGGGTCAGGGCGGGATGGCGGGGGGACCCAGGCAGAGGGGTCATGGCGGGATGGGGGTGGGGACCCAGGCAGAGGGGTCAGGGTGGGATTAGGGGGAACCCAGGCAGAGTGGTCAGAGAAGGATGGGGAAACCCAGGCAGAGGGGTCAGGGCGGGATGGGGAAACCCAGGCAGAGGGGTTGGGGCTGATGGTGCGGAGGGGCACAGAGAGGAATTGGGACTGGGATGGAGGCGCAGGGACCGTTGGAAGCCGGGGGAGGCATGTGACCCAGCGTGGGGAGTTGAGGAGGGCTTTCTGGATAACATGACATCTGACTGATGAGAAAATATGAGCGAAGCTGGAAGGAGGTGGAAAGAATGTAACAGGTCGTGGGTACAGAAGTGCCAAGGCCCTGAGGTTGGAATGACCTCGGGATGGTCGAGGGTCATCAGATAGGCTGGTGTAGGCTACCCCGTGCACCCTGACTATGTGGTAGCCTTGCTCTGCAAAGAGCAGTTAAAGAAATACATAAAATACAAAATAAATAAATAAAAAAGCAAAAAAAAGAAGCCGGTGTGGCTGAGCAGGGGGTGGGGTCAGAGGCTTGGAGGCTGTGTCGGATACAGCAGGGCCTAGCAGAGCCAGGTGGGGTGTGTGGATTCCATTCTGTGCATAATGGGAAGTCATCAGAGGCTTTAGCGACATCTGGTTTTCCTTTTATAAAGATTGCTCAGGCTGCTGTGTGGGGGACAGATTGCAGGGGGTGGCGACAGGGAGGCTGTGGGGAGGCTGCTGTGACAGTCCAAGCAGAAGAGGGTGAAGAGGACGAGGGGACAGTGATGGAGGAGCGTCCTCGTGCCAGCCGAGGTCATCAGCGCTTTACCCCTGTCTCCTCACTTCATCTTCACAGCAACCTGTGAAGTAGGTGCTAGTATCATCCTCACTCTAGAGATGAGAAAGGAGGCCCAGAGAGGTACGGGACTTGCCTAAGGTCACACAGCAGGCAGTGACAGAGGTAGGATTGAACCCCAGGCCTTGGGGCTTCAGTGTCACTGCTTCCTGGGGCTTCCCTCCGGTGATTTGGAACTGGCTTGGACAAGACGGGCCTGATTCCTGTTTGGTTGGTTCTTAACCCAGGCTCCTTTGCTGACAGAAGCTCCGTGGAGACCTGTTCCCCCTGGGTAGTTTCTGGGCGCTGGGCCCCTACCTCCCTCAGGGCCTCCCTTTCCTTTCTCATCTACTCCTCGTCCCACTGGCTCATGGTGAGCCAGACTTCCTAGCCAGACACCGGTCGGGGTGTCCCCAGCAGCTGTTTCTCCCATCACCGAGCCCAGCCCCGCGCATGCTGCCAGCAGGAAGCAGCCTCCTTCCAAGTCACGGCCAGGGAAGTGGGACCCTTCCCGCCTAGTCACCCATCCGGGGCCAAGGCTTCTTGTCTGCCAGACGCCTGGGCTCACAGGAAGGTTGGGGGGGCCAAGGAGGGTGAGAAGCGGAACACTCTCCCATCCCAGGGGAGCCAGCTCTGGCAGATGCGACAGAAGCCACCGCTCACTGAAGCCTGTCTCCTGGGGCCCTCCGGTCCTGCCCTGACCTTCCCCAGGCTGGGAGGCCATCTGCTGCCTTCCCGAGGGGCAGTGGAACTTCCCTGCCAGGGCTGCTCAGTCCACACACATCCCTTAGCCTTTCCCACTAGCTGGGAGCCCCTGGGGAAGAGACAGAACTTTCCTGGGCCTCTGATTCCTCACCTGTTACAGGGGGTATTGGTGGCCACCTCTCAGGGCTGTGGGAGGGTGGAAGATCATGTGTGTGCGTCGTGCTTAGCCTGATGCTCGGCACACAGTAAGCGCTTGGTAAATGTTGAACTTGGTGCTTTTGACGGTTTCCGTCCCTTGCACCCTGTCCCCCTCTGGGTTCTCATCCCGTAGTGAGCTCTAATAACCCCAGCCCCCGGGGTCCCAGTTCCGCGTGCCAGGCACGCGTGTGCTGTGAGTCTGTGAGCATGGTCATGTGGCTGTACCCAGAGCCCCGAGGAGGAGGTGTTATTAACCTCATTGCTCTTCTCCCGTGTTGTAATTTTCAGAAAGCACGTTTTTCCTCCATGCGCATGCATTACCTATTCCCCTAAATAATCACTGAAAAACTGCACACAGCACAAAAGGATGTACAAGGACGAGCAAATCTCTTTCCCACCTGCCTGCCAGGCCCTTCCCAGAGATAGCATCATCACCCCCGGTTTCTTTTCTTTCTTTCTTGAAATATTTGTTCCCCTAAGTGCTCGCCCCTCCCTTTTGTTTTTACCCAAATGGAGCGGACTTCCCATGTTTATATTCTGTCCTGTGCTTTGCGTTTCCCACTCCGAAGCTCGCTGTCAGGACAAAGTGCCGCCTGAAGTGTCCCAAGCACACGCATGCCCCCACGGACAGCACAGCCGTTCTGTGCTGATGGCCATCAGGCCGTTCCCGTCTTTCCGTGCTGTGAACAGAGCTGTGCCTGCCTCAGTGTGGCTGTGCGCACGTCTCTAGGTGGGAGTCTGAGCTTGTGGCCTCGTGGTCTGAGAAGGCGCCCCGTTAGCTTTGCTGGTAGTGTTTCACCCTGCTGGGGAGGTTGTCCGGCTCACACTCCCACCCCCCAGTGTCTGATGACACCGGGATTTCCTCACTCCCTTGCTGGAATAGACGGGTGTCACCTGACATTCTCACCTTTGCCAGTCCGATAGGTGACAAACAGTCCCATCGTGGTTCTGATGTTAATCAGAGCAAAGTGGGACAGCTTTGTGTTGTTGAAAGCCATCTTGAGCTTCCTTTTCTTGGAGCTGTCTATTCCTGATCATTTTACTTTCTCTGAGAAGGGGAAACTGAGGCACAGGCCAGCAATCCCACAGCAAATACGTGGCAGATGTGGCACTCAAACCTTGGCTCCATTCTGGAGCTCCTAACGCATCTGACACAGAAGAGGTCAAGGGCTTGGCCTCCAGAGCCAGCTTTGTCTCTTACTAGCTGTGTGACCCCAGACAAGTCACATCACCTCTCTGTGCCCGGGTGTCCTCATCTGTAAAATGAGGGTGCTAATGATACCTACTCTTAGAGTTGTTTTGAGGATATAAATGTATATTCGGCAGGCAAAATGTATAGTAAGTGCTCACAGACTGTTAGCTGTGTTACTAATAGTTGTATTATTGATATTATAGCTATGTCACCAATAGCCGTGCTATTAATATGAGCAGGCACTGTTTGAGTGCTTTCTGTGAACTAACCTACTGGACCCTCCCATCAACTCCAAGACACACGTGTTCTTATGATCTCCCTTTTCTAGGGAGGAGACTGAGAGCCTGGGGGACCTGCCCCCAGTCACAGAGCAAGAGGAACTGGGATTTGGATGCTGGAGGCCTGGCTCCTAATCACTGTGGCCGCTTCCCTTGCCACCCGCTTCCCTTGCCACCCGGGGCTAAGCCCGAGGGTTACAAAGCTCTCCCTCCTGCTTCCCCCGCCCCCCTTCTGCTGTCTGCATTCCAGGCAGGCTGCCCAGGAGCGTTCGAGCAGACACCTTGAGGAGTGGGAGCACCGGGTGGGCGGGGTCCTCACCTAGAGACCTCCCCTCCCGGGCCCTCCCTGCTCCTGCCACCTGTCCTGGGAACTCCTGATAAAGTGGCATTGTGCAGCGGTTTCGAGTTCACTTCCCAGCCCGGTTTTGCCACTCCCACGCTTCACTCCCAGAGGCGGAAGGCTGCCGGCCTTCCTGGGCTGAGTGAGGTGCCAGCCCCCCTCCCCTTCCCTTCCCTCCCTCACTGCACCCACAGTCAGCGGTCAGCACTGGGCGTGGGGAGAAAGTAGGACCCTGCAGGCCACTGGCCCCTCCACTGACCCGTCCGCAGGTGAAGACCCCTCCCTGCCCTCCCCTCAGGAGGCCCCTGTCGTTCTCTCCCGAGGAACCCTCCTTCCTGCCACCCACAGTGTCCTCCACAGTTCTGTCGTCCCTTCCCCACAAATCTTCCACTGCAGCCCGGCCCCACGTTATTTGACTCTGAAATGCTGTATATATACACAGTGCTTCTAACACCACTGATTTTAAAAAACCTTTAAGAATTGTCAATTATAATACGCCCACAGAAAAGTGCATAAAATGCACAGGTGAGTTTAGCAAAGAATTACAAAGTGAACAGCGCTTCCCCACCACCTTGGTAAAGACAGAACACAACCTCCCAAAAGCCGCGCGCCCATAACCCCTGTCCATCACGACCACAGTCGTGAGCGCTCTCCTGACCTTGGTGGTCACTGTGTCCTTGCTTTCCCTGATAGTTTTTACCATGAGGTATGCATCTGTGAATTACAGAATGTCATCTTGCCTGCTTTTGAACTTGACATAAATGGAATCTTCCAGTATGTCCTTGTCTGTGCTTTCTTTCGCCCTTAGGCCTGTGAGATCCATCTATGTGCTGAGTGTGTCTGTAGTCATTCGTCTTTTTGCTGTATAATATTCTTTTTTTTTCTTTGACACGGAGTCTCGCTCTGTCGCCCAGGCTGGAGTACAGTGGTGCAATCTTGGTGCACTGCAGCCTCTGCCTCCTGGGTTCAAGCGATTCACCTGCCTCAGCCTCCCGAGTAACTGGGATTACAGGCGTACACCGCAATGCCTGGCTAATTTTTTTTTTTTAATTTGTAGTAGAGAGGGGGTTTCACCATGTTGTCCAGGCGAGTCTTGAACTCCTGACCTTAGGTGATTCACCCACCTCAGCTTCCCAAAGTGCCGGGATTACAGGCGTGAGCCACCGTGCCCAGCCCGTATAATACTGTGTTTCTCCATCTCCTGCTGTGCTGGTGCAAGCCATCTCTTTGTAGCATCTCCTGGGGTGCCGGTGCCTGCGTTTCTTCAGGGAACATACTCAGGGGTGCATAGCCCAGGGCAGAGGGTAGGGTAGCTTCGGATTTAGTGGGCGCTGTGACACAGCCTCCCAAGGTGGTCCAATCTGTGTATCCTCCTAGCCGTGGTGACTAAGGATCTTAGTTGCTCCACCTCCTCGCCAACATTTGGTACTGTCAGACTTTTTGGTTGACCTTGGAACATTTTTATTCTTTTTTCCTGCAAAAGTAACACCACCGGTTATCATCGGGCTGAGCCCCTTGTGTTATTTTCTCCTCCCCTTGCTCCTGTCCATTCCGACTCTCACCCATTTTTTTTTTTTTTTTTGAGATGGAGCCTTGCTCTGTCACCAAGGCTGGAGTGCAGCAGCGCAATCTTGGCTCACGGCAAACTCCACCTCCCAGATCCAAGTGATTCTCCTCCCTCAACCCCTCAAGTAGCTGGGATTACAGGCATGTGCCACCACGCCTGGCTAATTTTGTGTTTTTAGTAGAGACAGGGTTTTACCATGTTGGCCAGGCGGGTCTCAAACTCCTGACTTCAAGGGATCCACCTGCCTCAGCCTCCCAAAGTGCTGGGATTACAGGCGTGAGCCACCGCGCCCTGCCCAAGCATGTATTCTTTGACCAGCTTTGTGCTGGGGCCCAGCGACCGAAGGGTGAACCCAAACAACAGGCAGCTCTCCCCGAGCTCAGTCTGGTGGGAACACAGACCTCCACCACAGAGCGACAGAAAGATAAGCCGGGCTGGAGGCTCCCAGCCCCCATCTTCCCACAGTGACCCCATTTTGGGAACAGGAACCCCCATCCCTTGTCTTGTTTCAGGATTAGGCTTCTCCAAATCTGGCACCCTGTCACCTTGACTCCTGTCTTGCCCCCACCCCCCCGTCACATCCAAAGTGTCTGGAAAAACCTGTCACTCTACGCGAGAATGTAACCTGGTGCTGCGGGCTCCTCTTCCTCGTCACTCCCCTTCCTCGTCATCCCTCTTCTTCGTCACCCATCTTCCTCGTCACCCCTCTTCCTCATCACCCCCCTTCCTCATCATCCCCCTTCCTCATTACCCCCCCGTCCTTGTTACCCTCCTTCCTCGTCGCCCCCTAGTTCAAGCCACCCTCATCTCCCTCCTGGACCATTGAGGCGTGCTCCCTGCTCCCTCCTCCCCCACTGTCCCCACAGTTGTCCCCACACAGCCAGAGGTAGCCGTGCACACCTGGTCAGGGCGGGAACCTTCCCTTGGCTCCACCTCTCCCAGGAGAGAAGCTTGCAAGGTCCCAGGCGACCTGGCCACTTTCCTGCCTGCCCCGCTTCCCTCCTCTCCTGCCGCCATTCCTGGAACATTCCAGGCGGGTCCTACCCCAGGGCCTTTGTTCTTGCTGCCCCCTGGGCAGGCAGCACCCTCCTTCCCTCCGTTCAGGCAGCCTCTGGTGACAGTGGCCCCCTTGGGGAGATGTTTCTTCCCTGACCATGGGTCCCCAAGAGCAGCCCCTGTCACCCTCCCTCTAGCACCTTCTCCCGGTAACACTCATGGTGGTTACTTACATTATGATGTGTGGGTCTGTTGGTTTGTCTCCTGGCATAACGTAGCCTCAGGGTATGGGGGTAGGGGTAGAACCACAGGGCCTTGCTCTGCCCCTTGCTGTGTTCTCAGGGATTGGGGTGTGGTGGTCTCTCAGTAAATGCTGGTTGACTGACTGACTGAACTGTAGTAAGCTGGGCTGCCAGAGCGTCTAATGGGGACCCGCCCTGGGTGGGGCACACCGGGAAGGTTTTCCTGAGGAGGAAATGCCACTTGAAGGATGAACTTGGCCTGGGCTAAGGGAGGAGGCTGAGGCAGCTGCCATTGCAAAGGTCTCCGGGCAGAGGAGTGCAGGGGGCCTTTGAAGAATTGAAGGAAGACAGGTAGGTCGGTTCTTGGGTTGGTCTGGATTCCAGTCTTGACAGCCGCTTGGGCCTCTCTCTGCCTCAGCGTCTTCCTCTCTAGAAGGTGGCTGCTTCAGGTGTTCCTGGACATTCCTGAAGTTGTGCTCCTAACACACTTATCCTGGTGCCTGACACATAAATATAAATGTGATTGTTTATTTTTTTCCAACAAATTTGGAGTGCTGACCCATGTGGCCTCCAGGGATGCGGTGGTGGATAAACAGACACAGTTGCCACTCGTTTGGAGCCTGGCCTCTGGAGCCATCTGGGGCACCCCTGCTTGGAGGCAGAAGGCCTAGTGTGACCTTGGGCCCGGAGAGTCCTTATTCTAGATCCGGGAAGCTCTTCAGGGTGACGAATTGGAAAGACGAATGGAGGGTTTGTGCGTGCCGGCCCTGTGCCCCGGCTAATGCTCCCACTCTGCTGCCTGGGCCTCCCTGAAATCCCAGGAGGTAGTTGCACCCGTGTGACCCATTTCACAGATTAGGAGGTGAGAGGGGCACCAATGCTAAGTCCTTCACCCATTTTGCAAACTAGAGTAGATCTGGTGGTGTCTCCTCTGTGGTCTGATGTGTTTTTCTGGTAGCCAGTCAGGTGTGGCAGCTTTCAGTTTGTTCTTCTAGACTCCTTTGAAGGAAGGGCCAGTTCAGGTCACTTTCCTTTTTTTTTTTTTTGAGAGAGAGTCTCGCTCTGTCGCCCAGGCTGGAGTGCAGTGGTGCGATCTTGGTTCACTACAACCTCTGCCTGCCGGGTTCAAGCAATTCTCCTGCCTTAGCCTCCTGAGTAGCTGGGACTACAGGTGTATGCCACCATGCCTGGCTAATTTTTTGTATTTTTAGTAGAGACGGGGCTTCACCGTGTTAGCCAGGATGGTCTTGATCTCCTGACCTTGTGATCCGCCCACCTTGGCCTCCCAAAGTGCTGGGATTACAGGCGTGAGCCACTGTGCCTGGTGTCTTAGCCATTCCCGACTTTTGTTTTTGTTTTTGTTTTTTTTGAGACAAGAGTCTTGCTCTGTCACCCAGTCTGGAGTGCAGTGGTGCAAGATTGGCTCACTGCAGCCTCCGCCTCCTGGGTTCAAGCAATTCTCTTGCCTCAGCCTCAGTAGCTGGGACTGCAGGTGCACGCCACCATGCTGGGCTAATGGGCTAATTTTTTTTATTTTTAGTAGAGATGGGGTTTCACCATGTTGGCCGTCCTGTTCTCAAACTTTTTTTTTTTTTTTTGTATTTTTGTAGAGATGGGATTTCACCATGTTGCCCAGGCTGGTCTCAAACTCCTGAGCTCAAGCCAGCTGCCTGCCTCAGCCTCCCAAAGTGCTGGGATTACAGGCGTGAGCCACTGTAATGGGCGTCCAGCCCATTCTTGACTTTTTGTAATTTCCTTTAAATATTAGACAAGCATATTGTCAGTGTGTGTATGTGTGCTCGTGCGCACACACCCAACACTGAGTCTCCCAATCCATGAACGTGGTATGTCTCTCCATTTGTTTATGTCTTCTCATTCATACTTTTCCAGCCGAGGCCTTGCCCGCCTCTTGTGGGGTTTTTCCTGGGGTAGTTCATGATGTGGCAGGGAGTCTGTGCCCTCCACTCCCACAAGATGCCTTGTACCCTAGGTTTAGCCTTGCTGGCTGAGGACCTCACGGCTGTGGCAGGAGGCCACTTCTCCCATTCTCTGCTTCTTCCCTGGCACCGCCCCTGGACCCTGGCGGAGGGTGGGCAGGGCGCCCAGAAAGGAGGCTGTAATTTTCCTGAACGATTTCAAGGGCTAATTAAAGGTTTGCCTTGACTAATCAGCTTATGGTTTAATTATTAGGGAACAGGCTCTGGGATGCGGGAAGCAGCTCAGCTGGGGTCTCCCCACAGCGTGACAGGAAGGAGCCAGGACCCAGCCCTACTCTGTGGGGGTGGCAGGATACGGGGATACCCCAGCACCCTCCAGTGGGTCAGTGAAGGGTTCTCCATCCCCCTCTGCGCTGTGACAGGTGGAGGGCAGCAGGTGTGATGGAGATTACAGCCAATTCCTCCCCTGATTCACATCGTCCCCCACAGCCCATGGCCGGCTGGGGAGGGGCTGGCCCTGTCCCTCCAGCAGCTTTGGCAGGGCCCGCCCCTGCCCACTTTCCTGCAGCACCCCAGCCTCGCTGGTCTTTGTGGAGTGCTCGGACTTCATTTATTCTGTGGGTCTTGGCTTAAAGGTCGGCACCTCTGGGAAGCCTCCTCAGGCCTCCCTCCTGTCGGAGCTGGTGATCATCCTCACGGCCGCTTGCCAGCTCTCAGGATCACGGTTGTTCCTCCACTGCTCCTCCTGCAGACACCGAGAAGTACACTGAGGGGGATGCCTGAGTTGGGCCAGTGTCAGGGTACCCGGCAGGATAAAGGGTTCGGGACCTGGGCTCCAAGGAGGGGGCTGGGAAGGGGTGTTCAGGGAGGACTGAGTGATGGCTTGGAGGCGGCTGGACCAGGAACACCTCCTGGGAGTTTGCAAAGGGGGAGGGGACTCTGGAGATGGCTGTGCCAGGCCTGGCTTCATTCCTTGCATTCCTCAGCAGGCCCCAGACTCCTGATGGTCCTAAGTGGGGGAGGGTGAGCCAGAGAGGGCCTTCTGGGTACTGCCCTCCCCCGACTCCATCAGTCTGTCTCAGTGTCTCTTTGCACCCTCCACCATCCAGGTCTCAGGGCTGGATCCGTCCTCCTGCCCACTCCCCAATCTCCTCACCCTTTGGCTGTGCCTTAGGGTCACCCGGGGTGGGGGTCACTGCAGGAGCCCAAGCCGGACCATTTGAAGCTGACTCTACAGCTGTGGGGTCTGGGCCTTGGGGTTTTTTAATGCTCCCCTGGCAACTCTGACATGCTTCTGAGCTGGGGTGAGAGCTGCTGGCCTGCAGGAATGGCAACAAACATGTTTTAGCTTTTGGCATGTTCTGGGTGCTTTTCTAGGCATCTGACATGGAGGGGTTAAGTCACGGCACGCAATGGGGACATGTGACTGTGATTCCTGTGTTCCAGACAAGGCAACTGAGGCCCAGAGAAGGCCTCGAGCTTGGCGATGCAGCCTCTGTCACTGTCTTATCTTCCCATTTCTGGTCTGTCCAGATGTCTGTCTGGGCCCTCTCTGTTTCACCTCTGTCTCCCTGTTTCTCTGCCTCTTATCTCCCTTCCCCACCCCACCCCCTGCATTTCAGCTTCCCTCCTCCCCTGGCAGAAACTTCCCAGATTTCTATGTTTTGAGGCAGGATCTGGCTGAAGCCACAGAGGGGAGATGGGTTCTGCAGGCCCAGGACATCCTTCTGAGGGGAAGGATGCTGATGTCACCACGCTCGCCTCCCTTACAGCTCCTGACACCTGGAGTCTGGGGCTGGGGGCAACCCGCCATCTGACTGACAGTCCAAGGGTGGCTAGAGCTGGCTCTGCAAGCTTGCAGGGGGGACTGTCCCCACGGGTTGACTCTGACATGCCCTGTGACACCAGCCGCCTCTACGGTCCCGGAAGTCCTCTACTGCCAGTTAACGTTTCAGCTCCTGCGGGTAGGACTGCCTGTCGGTCAGTAGTTTAATTGCAACAAAAGTTTGTACTAAAAAGGCAAATATTACATTGCAAGAGCGTTTCTTATTTGATGGGACTGGGGGGACTGATAGCCGGTGGTCGCGTATGCCCCCACTCACTGAGGGCTGAGGGCTCCCCTTGCCTCCTCTCCCCCTACCCCTCTCCAGGGAAGGGCTCAGGAGTCCAGCTCCACCTCCAGCCTCTCCCTGCTCCAGCACAGCATCCTCTGACCTTGGGCAAGGCCCTGAGCCTCAGATGTTTCTGAGTTCCCACATCTGGAGCAGGAGGATAATGATTCCTGCTGCCTCCCAGGGCTGCTGGGAGGATGAAGTGAGTCCGCTGTGTGATGCTCAGAACAGGGCCACTGTCATTATGCCATTCTGGTTACTAGTACTCTTATTACCATTACACTTATTAGAGAGGCAGGATCCATGCGTGGATTTAGTAGTTAGGATTCACAGGGTGAGTGATCCATAATTCTTTGCCTTTACAATGAGGTCACATTTCCTTTGAACACCTTTGTATCATGGAAATGTTCACACCTACTCAGAAGAATGGTCTCGTGCCCCCCTGGGGTCCCTGTCAGCAGCTCAGCAGATAGCAGCTGTGACTAGGCCTTGTCGCCTGTGCCTGTACTGCTCACCTCCCTGATTATTTCAGAGCAAATCCCAAACGTCATATATCCAGAAATATTCCACACTTTCCTAAAACAAGCCTGCCTCAGTCTCCTCATACTTCCCCAGTTGTCTTATAATCCTTTTTCTTTTTTTTGAGGCAGAGTCTCACTCTGTCACCCAGGCTGGAGTGCAGTGGTGCGATCTTGGCTCACTGCAGCCTCTGCCTCCTGGGTTCAAGTGATTCTCCTGCCTCAGCCTCCTGAGTAGCTGGGATTACAGGCAGGTACCATTATGCCCAGCTAATTTTTGTATTTTTAGTAGAGATGGGGTCTCACCATATTGACCAGGCTGGTCTTGAACTCCTGACCTCAAGTGATACACCCACCTCGGCCTCCCAAAGTGCTGGGATTACAGGCGTGAGCCACCGTACCCTGCCATAATCCTTTTTCGTTTGTTTTTTGTTGTTGTTGTTTGAGACAAGAGTCTCACTCTGTCTCCCAGGCTGGAGTGCAGTGGCACGATCTCGGCTTACTGCAACCTCTGCCTCCCAGGTTCAAGCACTTCTCCCTGCCTCAGCCTCCCGAGTAGCTGGGATTACAGGCACAAGCTTTGTATTTTTTAGTAGCGACGGAGTTTCCTAGGCTGGTCTCGAACTCCTGACCTCAAGTGATCCACCCACCTCGGCCTCCCAAAATGCTGGGATTATAGGCGTGAGTCACGGCGCCCGACCCATTTGTTTAATTTGGGTCTAGACAAGGTCTACACTTTGCATCCGGTTGATATGCCTCTCTTTTTTGTTTTGTTTTGTTGCCTCTATCGCCCAGGCTGAAGTGCAGTGGAGCGATCAGAGCTCACGTGCAGCCTTGACCTCCCCTGCTCAAGCGATCCTCCTGCCTCAGCCTCCTGAGTAGCCGGGACCACAGGTGTGCGCCGTCATGCTCAGATACTGGCGTCAGCTCTTTGGCGTGCTTGTTGTGGTAGTTTTTCTACGGGTGACCTAGGCCATTTGTCCTGGAGTTTTGCAGTCTGGAGCCAGCTGATACATCCTTGTGGTGTCATTGCACGTGTTCTCTGTCTCTGTGCTTCCTGTAAGTTAGGACTTAGGTCTAGAGGCTCGATCTGATGCAGGTTCAGTTTCTTCTGGCAAGCACTCTTTCTTAGGTGGTGCTTGGATGAGCATCAGAATTACTTAAATGTCTGCATGACTGTCAAGTTCACTTTTCAAGTAAAAATTAAGTTTTTTTTTTTAAAAAGCGAGTGGGTTGAGAAGAACACTCTGAAGTCACTCCTAGTAAGGCTGGTACCCAGATCCAGCAGAAGTAGGGTGGGAGGGACCAAAGGACTGAGGCTCGGGTCCTCCACTCCCCACCCCCCGGAGCCTGGGAGCAATGGGCTGGGTGCCCCAGCTTCAAGTAAACCACTGGCATTAACATGTGGGCCTCTGGTTCCTGCTTTGCTAGGGCCGCAGGCCTCCAGCTGAGAGCTGCTCCCACCCACCCTGGCAACCCCTTCTGCATTGCGTGGTGGCGACACCTTCAGAACAGAGTGGTCTCCCACCCCAGCTCTACCCTTGGCTGCCTGTGTCACCCTGGGTGGCTTTCCCAGCCTCTCCACCTGCTTCCTTCTCCACAGCCTGATGGTGGCCGTACGTCCCTTGGGCTGTGGTGTCTGGGCCTCTGGGAGCTGCCCTTCCACTTCTGCATTTTAGTATAAACCTCTTTGACCTCAGCTGCTCCATTCTCCGCTCCCTTCCAGCCACTCGGATTCCAGTCCTGGGGGCCTCCTCACTGACATGCCCTCCACCTTTAGTGCTGTTCCCTGGCACTCCGCATGGCTTCCTCGCCTGTATCCCATCTTTGCTCAGACGCCACCCCCTTAGAGACCTCCCCGACTGTGCCCTCTGAAAGAGCACCTTGTCACTCTCTGTCCCTTCTCCCACTTGTTTACTTACATATTGTGTTCCCACTAGAATGTCAACTCCAGGAGAGCAGAGACTCTTATTCACTGCTGTGTCCCCGGTGCCTAGAACAGTGCCTGGCACCTGCTAAGTGCATATTAAGGAGTTGTTGCTCATTGGGTAGAAGCATTAAAAAAACAAACAAAAAAAGGCCGGGCGCGGCGGCTCACGCCTGTAATCCCAGCACTTTGGGAGGCAACGGTGGGTGGATCACCTGAGGTCGGGAGTTCGAGACGAGCCTGGCCAACACGGTGAAACGCCGTCTCTACTAAAAATACAAAAAAATTAGCTGGGCGAGGTGGCAGGTGCCTGTAATCCCAGCTACTTGGGAGGCTGAGGCAGGAGAATCGCTGGAACACAGGAGGCGGAGGTTGCAGTGAGCCAAGATCGCACCAACGCACTCCAGCCTGGGCGACAGAGCAAGACTCTGTCTCAAAAAAAAAAAAAAAAAAAAAAAAGAATTGTTGAGTGCATGAATGAATAAAAGAAAGAAAATGACTGGGCGCAGTGGCTCACATCCCAGCACTCTGGGAGGCTGAGGTGGGCAGATCACTTGAGCCCAGGAGTTTGAGACCAGCCTGGGCTATAGTGAGACCTCCGCTCTACAGAACATTTTTAAAATTATTGTTTTAAAATAATTTAAAAATTATTTAAAATTTAAAAGGGCGTGGTGGCATGTGCCTGTGGTCCTAGCTACTCAGGAGGCTGAGGTGGGAGGATTGCTTGAGCCCAGGAGTTGGAGGCTGCAGTGAGCTCTGATTGCACCACTACACTCCAGCCTGGGTGACGGAGCAAGACCCTATCTCAAGATAGATAGATAGATAGATAGATAGATAGATAGATAGATAGATAGGGTTAAGCCAGTAGACTTTGGTCCTGGTCAGACCTGCCATGGAATCCCAGTTCTGATACACTCGCCGTGTGACTGAGGGCTGACACATCTTCTCTCTGAGCTTCACTCTCCTCGTCTGCAAAATAGGGTGTGAACAGCACCCTCCTCTCTGCCTTGTTTTGCACCAGGATGGAGCCTGCACATAACACTTTGTAGTGGTCTCGCTGCTGTCCTGTCTCCAGCACGGGGCACTGATGAGCCAGCCAGAAGCCGTCCCTGCCAGGGGCATGCTTGACCCAATCTTCAGTAATAACTCCTTCCACTCTGGGTGACCAGCTGTGGTGCCCCAGGGCAGGGACTTGTTGATCTGGGTTTGTTCCGGAGACCAGAAGGGCTTCCTGGGGACTGGGATTGGAGCAGGATTGAGAGTGCCTGGTATGTGGAGAGACCTGGCTGTTGTGGCCTGAGTCCGAGGGCTCAAGGGCCAGCTGCTTCCCGGCCTTTGTCTTCCTTGCAGGAAACAGGCCAGGAGTTACAAGGGGCCGGAGGATGCTGCTGTGGTTATGGTGGAAGTTACAGCTTTGAGAAGTGTGCATGTGTGTGTGAGTGTGTGTGTGTGCACTTGTGCGCATTGTAAAGAGAGACTGTTTGCAGACACATGCAAATACAGAGAAAGCTTTCAGTTGTCAGGATCGCTCTCCCGGTTTTTCCTGCATGGTGGTGTAAAATCTGACATGTGTACAGAAAGGTGCGTAAAACCTCCATGTTCAGTTTAATGAATAATTATAAAGCAAACAGCCATGAAACTACCACCCAGATCAAGAAGACAGGCATCACCACCTCCCTGAAAGCCCTCTCCTCCACCTGCCCTTCCCAGTGCTAACAAAAACATTCTCCTCCCTTTCTTTTCATTGTTACCTCTTTTTTGGTGAATTGTGAAAGATTTCAGACACCCCCAAGAAAACAGAGAATCACCTGCTGACCACCCTCAGGCGCGCTGCCCAGCTAAAACATGAAACGCTTGCTGTGGGTGCAGCCCCCAGGTGCCTCCCCCAGGGCCCCAGGCCTCGCTGGCCCTGCGTCTGCTTCCTTAAACAGTGTCCGGCATTGTTCTGCAGGATTTCAAAGTGCGTGTAAACGGTACGAGGCCGGCGGCACTTGGCTGCAACTCTCTCAATATTTTGTTCTTGAGATTTCTCTGGGTGGAGTAATGAAGCTCTGTGCCAGGAGGAGTGGTTCCCAACGAGGGTCAGGGTACCCCCACCCCTGGCCAGAGGAAAGCAGCTGTGCCCTGGGGGGGCCCCAGGAGGACGCTCTGGGCTCCTCTCACCCAGGCCCGCAGCCCCCTGCTCCACGTGGGTTTGAGGCGGCCACCTCCAGTGGAAGTGGTAGAGTGCCGCTGGCTTCCTAGGGCACCACATGGGACTCAGTTACAGCCGTGATGTGAAGGGGCCCTCCCTGAGCTTATGTAAGGTGTCATGGGGCGCTGGTGCCGCCTGGGGCCTGTGTGCACCACGGAGGGGCCTTCTCTGGAGGAGGGCATGGATCAGCAGCTGGGGACAGGAGGGCCTCTTCTCTTCCCGTACCGCCCTCCCCCCCCGCACCCGCCCACTCCCCACCCTCACCCGCCCTGTTAGCCAGGCTCACACAGCCTTTCTTGGGGAGGCCCTCTGGTGGGGAGATTACTCTCAAAGGCTCTGTATCTAGCTGGCCTGGGATTGCCACCCAGCTCTGCCACCTTCTAGCTGGATGGCCCTGGGCATGTGTTGACCCCTGCCCCACCTCTGTTGGCCTCAGTTTCCCCATTTGTAAAATGGAATTGTGTAAGGGTTATTTCATCCATGCAAAGCACTCATAGAAGCTAGTGTGTGGAAGCCTCTTAATGAGCCTTAGCTGTTAGTATCTTTCTCATGCTTGCCATTCATTCACTCATTTTTGCTGATAGTCACTTTTTGCCTCCTCTGAGTCCAGCCCTGTCAGGCTGAGGTCCTGTCTTCATGGAGCTTATAATACAGTGAGGGAGACAGACATGGTACTAGGCAGTGACAAACCAGAGTAACCTTGGAAAGCACAGGCCAGAGTGTGACAGCTGTGATGGGAGAAGACCCAGAGGACTGTGGGAGGCTCTGGCTCCAGCCTAGGAAATCAAGGAAGGCCTCCTAGAGGAGGAGACTTCAGAGCTGAGGCCTGAAAGAGGAGCAGGGTTAGTTTGCAGAACATTGTCCCAAGGAGAGCAAATAGCATGTTCAAAGGCTAAAAGATGGGAAAGGGTCTGGCATTTTAAATAAACCATTACTATTTTTCAGAAAACTTGAAATTTTGAGATCATTGTAGATCCTCCTACAGTTGTAAGAAGTAACTCAGAATGGCCAGGCGTGGTGGCTCATGCCTGTAATTCCACCCCATTTGGGGAGGCCAAGGCAGGAGGATCGTTTGCGCCTAGGAGTTCGAGATCAGACTGGGCAACCTGGGGAGACACCATCTCTTCACAAAATAGAAAAACTTATCTGGCTGTGATGCTGTGCACCTGGAGTCCCAGCTACTTGGGAGGCTGAGGTGGATCACTTGAGCCTGGGAGGTTGAAGCTGCTGTGAGCTGTTAATGGCACCACTGCACTCCAGCCTGGGTGACAGAATAAGGCTCTGTTGGAAAAGAAAGAGAGAAAGAAAGAGAGGGAGAAAGGGAGAGAGGGAGGGAGGGAGAGACAGAGAGAGGGGAAGGAAGGAAGGAAGGAAAGAAGGAGAGAAGGAAAGAAAAGAAAAGAAAAAGAAATAATACAGAGAAGAGGTCTGGCGCGCCTTTACCCAGTTTTCCCCAATGGTAACACACCTTGCAAAACTGTAGTACCAGATACCAGAGTGTCGACTGACATTGATACAGTGAAGGTATAGAGCATCCATTCAATCACAAGGATCCCTCGTAATACCTTCTCATAGCTACACCCTTCCCCTGCCCATCCCTAACCTCTGGCAACCACTCATCTGTCTGTTCCCCCATTGTTAGGATTTTGTCAATTCAAGAATGTTACGTAAGTGGAGCCACGCAGTATGCACCCTTTTTGCATTGACTTTTCCCCTCAGCATGATTCTCTGGAGGTGCATCCACATTGTTGTGCTGATAGTGAGTACTGAGTAGTATTCCGTGGTCTGGATGCCCCGCCGTTTAACCATTTCCCATTGGAGGACATCTGGGTTTTTCTAATTTTTTGGCTATTACAAACAAAGCCGCTATAAACCTTGACTAACAGGGTTTCGTGTGAATGTCAATTTTTGTTTCTCTGGGGCCAATAAAACTGCTGGGCAGCATGCTGGTTGCATGTTTTAAGGAAACCATCAAACCGTTTTCTAGAGTTGCTGTACCATGTTATATTATCACCAGCAGCAGGTTCCCCGCGTCCTCACCAGCATTTGGTGTTGTCACTATTTTTTATTTTAGCTCTTCTAATAAGTGTGCAGTGATAACTCATTGTGGCTTTAATTTGCATTTCTCTAATGGTAATGATGTTGATTAGCTTTTCCTGTGCTTATCTGCCATCTGTGTATCCTCTTCAGTCAAAGGTCTCTTCATGTCTTCTGCTCAGTTTCTTATTGGATTGTTTTTGGGTTTTTTTTTTTTTGGCTGTTGAGTTTTGAGTTTTCGCTGTTGTTCTTTTTTTTTTTTTTTTTTTAGCCCCACCAGGTTCTCATATGAGATCTTTATCTATTCTCTCTTTTTTTTTTTTTTTTTTTTTGAGATGGAGTCTCACTCTGTCGCCCAGGCTGGAGTACAGTGGTATGATCTGGGTTCACTGCAGCCTCCGCCTCCCGGGTTCAAGCGATTTTTCTGCCTCAGCCTCCCGAGTAGCTGGGATTACAGGCATGTGCCACCACGCCCAGCTAATTTTTGTATGTTTAGTAGAGATGGGGTTTCACCATGTTGGCCAGGCTGGTCTCAAACTCCTGACCTCAGGTGATCCATCCGTCTCGGCCTCCCAAAGTGCTGGGATTACAGGCGTGAGCCACCGTGCCTGGCGAGATCTTTATTCTACATACTAGTCTTTTGTCAGATATGTGGTTAGCAAATATTCTCTCCCAGTTTGTAGCATGTCTTTTAATACTTTTCATATGGACTTTTGCAGAGCAAAAGTTTTTAATTTTGTATTAATTTTTTTCTTTTATGGACTGTGCATTTGCTGTCAAGTCTCAGAACCCTGTGCCCTGTCTTAGATACCAAATAATTTTCTTCTTTTTTATTTTTTTATTTTTATTTTTATTTTTATTTTATTTTTTTGAGAGAGAGTCTCGCTCTGTTGCCCAGGCTGGAGTGGGCTCACTGCAGCCTCTGCCTCCTGGGTTCAAGCGATTCTTCTGCCTCGGCCTCCCAAGTAGCTGGGACTACAGGTGCCCACCACCACACCTGGCTAATTTTTGTATTTTTAGTAGGCACAGGATTTCACCATATTGGCCAAGCTGGTCTTGAACTCCTGACCTCGTGATCCGCCTGCCTTGGCCTCCCAAAGTGCTAGGATTACAGGCATGAGCCACCACAGCTGGCCTGCCTTTTTTTTTTTTCTCCATAAAAGTTTCACAGTTTTACATTAAGTCTGTGATCCATTATAAGTTAATTTTTGTACAAAGTATAAGCTTTGGATTAAAGTTCTTTTTTTTTCCCCTTTAGCATAAGGATATCCAATTGTTCCAGCAGCATTTGTTGAAAATGCTGTCTTTCCTCTGTTGAATTGCTTAGGCTTCTTTCACAAGAATCAGTTACCACAATGAGATACTACATCACACCTACTAGGATGGCTGCTGTCAAAAAAACAAAAATAACAAGTGTTGGGAGGATGTGGGGAAATTGCAGCCCCATGCATTACTTGTGAGAATGTAAAATGATGCTGCCGCTGTTCGGCATAGAATTACCTCATGACCCAGCAATTCCGCTCCCAGCTATTCGTCCAAAAGAATTGAAAGCAGGGACTCGAACAGATATTTGTACACCCAGGCTCATCACAGCATTATTCACAAGAGCTAAAAGGTGGAAACAGCCCCATGTCCATCAGTGGATGAATGGAGGAACAAAAGATGGTATACATGATGGAATATTATTCAGCCATAAAAAGGAATGAAATTTTGGGTAGAAAGCTATCATGTGGATGGTCTTGAAAACATTATGCTTAGTGAAATCAACCAGACACAGAAGGAGAAATCCTCTATGATTCCACTTGTATGAGGGACCTAGAGTAGGCAAATACAAAAAGACAGAAAGCATGCATAGAGTCCCAGCTATTCTTGGGGGCAGGAGGATCACCTGAGCCCAAGAGGTTGAGTCCAGCCTGGACGACATAGTGAGACCCGGTCTCTTTTAAAATATATGTATATAGGCCAGGCACAGTGGCTTACGCCTGTAATCCCAGCACTTTGGGAGGCCCAGGCAGGCAGATCATGAGGTCAGGAGATCAAGACCATCCTGGCTAACACGGTGAAACCCCATCTCTATTAAAAATATAAAAAATTAGCTGGGCGTGGTAGCGGGTGCCTGTAGTCCCAGCTACATGGGAGGCTGAGGCATGAGAATGGCTAGAACCTGGGAGGTGGAGGTTGCAGTGAGCTGAGATCGTGCCATTGCACTCCAGCCCAGGCAACAGAGAGAGACTCTGTCTCTAAATAAATAAATAATAAAATATATGTTTATGTATATATAGAGAGAAAGAAAGTAGAACAGAGGTTATCAGGGGTTGAGGGGAACAGGGAGCTGTTGTTTAATGGGTACATAGTTTTTGTTGGAATGATAAACGTTTGGATATAGATAGTGGTGATGGTTATACAACATTGTGGATGTATTTAATGCCACTGAATTGTATACTTACATATGGTTAATAATGATAAATATGCTGTATATTTTACCATAATAAAAATAAATTTTTGAAAGCCGGTAGGTATGTTGGTGTAGATCTGTTTCTTGGTTCTCTGTCCTGTTCTGCTGCTGTGTCGCTGTGACTGTCCCACCCCATCTGGGTTACTTGCTGCAGCGTTGGGAGAGGGGTTCCTCTGGCTTTCTCTCTCTCTCTTTTCTGTTTTTCAAGATTGAGCTCTTGAAAAAAGAGCTCTGGGACCTGGCATTTTGGAGCTTCTCTAGGGCTCCGCGTGTAGAAGATGGCACTGTGTTGGGCCTAGGTTCAGAGTCATCCTTGACACCACCTCATCCTCAGCCCGTGTCTGACTCATCAGCGAGTATTGCCTTTTCTTGGTAGACATAGCCCAGGTCTGTACCCCTCTCTCCACTGCCGCTGTCCTGGCTGCCTCACAGTTGCCCCAACAGCGCTACCTCCTTGTCACTCATCCTCACGCCTACTGAGGCCCCTTGATCCCGTCCTTCACAGGGCAACCAAAGTTACATCTGTAAAACCCAGGCCTGGACCAGGTGGAGTGACTCCCACCTGTAATCCCAGCACTTGGGGAGGCCGAGGTGGGCAGATGGATTGAGCTCAGGAGTTCGAGACCAGCATGGACAACGTAGTGAGACCTTGTCTCTAAAAAAAAAAATAAACAAAAATTTAAAAAATACAAAAACCCAGGCCTGTCCTTGGCACCCACGTTGTCTCCCCTTGCTCTCTCATGATCTGCCTCCACCACACCATCCCCGTTCAGGCCTGCTGCCCACCCATCCCTCCAGCCAGTGTGTGTCAGCTGGACTTTCACATTTTTTGTGTGTGGTGCTTGACTATAAGCCTGATGGGGTAGGGCCCACACTGCACTTCTGCCCCCGCACAGGCGGCACGTGATAGACATGCATTAGATTTCTGTCGGTGGACTCCGTGAACGTGGGAAGGAGGTTGCGTGTGGCCAGAGCAGGTGATTGGGGGCGGAGAGTGTGCAGAAATGAGGACAGAGAGGTGGGCGTGACCTCGGTGAGGAGATGGCTTTAGCTCTGTGGGCCTGAGTAGGTTTTTAGCAGGAGAGGATACAATCAGATTAGATTTACAAAGGTCTCCCTGACCTAGCAGAAAAAGGCAAAGGCTTTGAATAGACACTTAGCGGAAGAGGACATTCTGATGGCTTTTATAAATATGATAAATGCTCAACCCTACTAAATAGAAAAATACAAATGAAAACTAGGCTGAGGGGGGCCAGACCTCACATATCAGCAAAGATCAGAGATACTGGCCACGTCCCGTGCTGCGAGGCCGAGGGGAGATAGGCCCTGGCACCGCCGAGGGGCTGTGAGTGGGGACAGGCCTCACGCAGGGTCGCTTGGCAGTGGTGAACTTTACTGGACATTTACCCACAGACAAACTTGCACACCTGTGCAGTGAGAGCTGCACACAGTGAGTGTTGCTGCATCATTTATAAGAGCAAAAGACAGGAAACCACCACTGTGGCCCCATGGGGGCTAGCTCCAGACATCACAGTCCTTCCACATAGCTGCCAAAGCAGCAAGGCAGTGCTCTGCCAAGATCAAGGCAGGGAAAGATCACCAAGACACACATATATATGCAGCGTGTCTGTGGTTTCAGTTACCCGTGACCAACCATGGCCCAAAAGTACATGGAAAATTCCAGAAATAACCAGTTCATTTGTTTCATTTATTTACTTTTTTGAGATGGACTCTCACTCTGTCACCCAGGCTGGAGTGCAGTGGCACCATCTCAGTTCACTGCAACCTCCTCCTCCTGGTTTCAAGCAATTCTCCCACCTCAGCCTCCCGAGTAGCTGGGATTACAGGCATGCACCACCACGCCCAGCTAATTTTTGTATTTTTAGTAGAGACGGTGTTTCACCATGTTGGCCAGGCTGGTCTCAAACTCTTGACCTCAAGGAATCCGCCCAAAGTGCTGGGATTACAGGCGTGAGCCACTGCACCGGCCCAACAGCTCATGTATTTTAAATTGCACACCATGCTGAGTTATTATGATTTTATTATTTTTTTTTTTGTAGAGACGAGGTCTCCCTATATTGCTCAGCTGGTCTCGAACTCCTGGGCTTTCAAACGATCCTCCTGCTTCAGCCTCCCAAAGTGCTGAGATTACAGGCAGGAGCCACCGCACAGCCTCGTGATGAAATCTTGAGCCGTCCCACTCTGTCCCGCCCAGGACATGAATCACCTTTCTTACCCCACGTATCCATGGTATATGTGCTACCCATCTGTGGCTACCCAGTAGCTTTCTCGGTTCTCACATCCACTGTTGCGGTATCACAGTGCTTATGTTCAGGTAGCCCTTATTTCACTTAACATTGTCCCCAAGGTGCAAGAGTAGCGATGCTGGCAATTTGGATATGCCAAAGAGAAGCCGTAAAGTGCTTCCTTTAAGTGAAAAAGGGGAATGTATTGAACCTAATAATGAAAAGAAAAAAAATTGGATGCTAAGGTTACTAAGCTTTCCAGTAAGAACGAACCTTCTATCCATGAAATTGTGAAGAAGGGAAAGAATTTGTGCTAGGTTTACTGTCACACCTCAGACTGCGAAAGTTACAGCCACAGAGCATAAGTGCTTGGTTAAGATGGAAAAGGCATTACGTTTGGGGGGTGGAAGACAGGATCAGAAACGTGTTCCAACTGATGGCAGTCAGGTTCAATGTTATCCACAGTTTCAGGCATCCATTGGGGGTGTTGGAACATACGCCCTGCAGATAAGGGGAACTACTGTATATATAGTCGGCCCTCAGTATCAGGGGCCCTCAGGATCACGGGTTCTGCACCCACCCATTCAACCAACCAAGGACTGAAAATTTACATTGGAGGGCCAGCTTTTCCACCCGTGGTTATGGAGGGCTGACTGAGGGACGTGAGCATCCCTGGATGTGGTGCCCCCTGCGGGGGTTCTGAAGCCAATCTCCCTCAGCTACCGAGGGAGAATTGTATAAATATATAAATTTTTTTTTCAAATCATAATTATAAATTGTTAGGATACACAGTGAAAATTGCATGAAACACAAATGTATAGCAAAACCAGTTACTATAAAGGGAAAAATCTATGTAGCCACCCCTCCAGGTGAAGAAACAGATGGTGCCAGCCTCCCCCAACCCCCAAAAGCTCCCAGTCCCTCCCTTCCCCCACAAGCATCCACTTTTTTTAATTTTAATTTTTTTTGAGACAGAGTCTCACTCCATCACCCAGGCTGAAGTACAGTGGTGCAATCTCGGCTCACTGCAACCTCCACCTTCTGGGTTCAAGAAGTTCTCGTACCTCAGCCTCCCGAGTAGCTGGAATTATAGGCATGTGCCACCACACCTGGCTAATTTTTGTGTTTTGTTGTTGTTGTTTTATTTTTTTGAAACAGAGTCTCACTCTGTCACCCAGGCTGGAGTGCAGTGGCACCATCTCGGCTCACTGCAACCTTCGCCTCCCAGGTTCAAATGATTCTCCTGACTTAGCCTCCCAAGTAGCTGGGATTACAGGCACCCACCGCCACGCCATGCCAATTTTTGTATTTTTAGTGGAGACGGGGCTTCACCATGTTGGTCAGGCTGGTCTTGACCTCCTGACCTCAGGCGATCCACTCGCCTTGGCCTCTCAAAGTGCAGGGATTACAGGTGTGAACCACCCTACCTGGCCTTAATTTTAATTCTCTAAAAATGTAGAGATGGGGTTTCACAATGTTGGCCAGGCTGGTCTCGAACTCCTGGCCTCAAATAATCCGCCTCGGCCTCCCAAAGTGCTGGGATTACAGGCATGAGCCACTGCGCCCAGTCCAACTCTCCCAACTTTTGAGGCCATCATGTGCTTGCTTTTCTCTCTGTTTGCCACCTCTGTATGCAGCCTGAAGCAGTTTCCTTTTGCCTGGTTTTGAACCTTAAAGTCCGAGGATGGAGTATTGTTTGATGTTTTTGCCTCTTCTGTGCGGCCTCTTCTTTGATGCTCATCCACATGTAGCTGTAGTCATTCATTCATTTTCCCTATCACTTGCGGTGCCATGGAGACCTCATTTGACACCTCCTGGGGACGAGCATTTGTCTTCTTTCTGGTCTCCTCGCGCATGCTGCCTGCCCCGTGGGCCTGTGTTATGCTGGAGTGTGTACCCAGGACAGCTCTTGCTAGGTCAAGCGTATGTCCCCACTTCCGCTGGATGCTGCCAAGCTCCAGCCAAACGCCAGCAGCGTGGGAAAGCCACGGAATGTTTTCAAGAAGAGCAAAGTACACAATATTGTGTGTCGTGTGGCTGCCATTTCTGTTGTTTTTTTAAAAAGCAGGTAATCATGTGTGTACCCGTACACACATGTAGGATCTCTCAGAAAGGAAAAAAAAAAAACCCGAAAGTCTAGTAGGGGTTGCCTCCAGGGCTGATCTGGGCCGGGGGGGAGGAGGAGGACATCCTGTCAGTTTACCCTTTGGTGCCTTTTGGCTTTTGAACGGTGTGCCTGTATTACAAAGACAGAGAGAAGGAAAAGAAGGAAAAGGGGTAGATGAGCGTAAATGTGGTAAAGTGGGAATCTGAGAATCGCCCAGTGCAGCTCCCTCTCCATCCCTTGGGGACCTCGTTTCCTGCAGCTGTCCAGAGCTGTCCAGTCCCCACCCATTCCCCCGCCAGAGCCCAAACCTGCCCGTCTGGTTTGCAGAGCTGCCCCACCTGGCTCCTCTCCGGGTGGTTACTCGACAGATGCCCCACCCCCCACCCCATGGGGAGGCGGTGGCCTGAGATCTGGGACTTCTGGATTTAGTCCCCTGGACCTGCCCTGCTGTGGTCCAGAGCCTGGCCCAGCCCCTCCTTGGACTTCCTCCTCACTGTGGGCAGGGGGTAGACAGAGGTGGAGATGGGAATTGCAGGCCCTGAGAGCAAGCGCTGGCCTCCCCGCCCACGTTCTGTGTGTAGAGATAACATCTGCCCTCGAGGAGTTGGCTGCGGGGGCAGGGGTGTGCCAGAGCAGGGCAGTGGGGAGGACCCAGGCGCCTCTGTCTGCCATGTGCCGGGGCACTTGCTCACTGTTGTCCGTGGATTCACCATGGCCTGGGCGCCCATCCTGGGCCCGGGCACCCAGCAGCCTTGGTCCCTACCGCCTACCAGACTGGAGTCCCTGGTGGAGCCCCTCTAGGATGTCAGCTCCCCTGGGCAGGAAGTTTTGTGGAGTTTGCAGTGCTGAATTCTCAGGGCCTCCCACAGGCGTGCCTGGTATGTGCCTGGAGCTCAGTGAATGAATGAGAGGTGGGCAGGCTGCAGACAGCGACAGCCTGGGTGGTCAGGGCTGGCATGGGGAGGTTCAGGGTGGAGTGTGCAGGGCTGGAGCCCGGAGGATACCTGACCCAGCCTGGGGTGGCAGGGAGGGCTTCGTGGAGGAGCAGGTGCCTCAGGTGGGGCCGGAGGGTGAGAAGGGATGAACCAAGCAGCCCTCCGGAGGCCTCGAGGGGAACAGACAATGTTCACAGGAGAAATAGTTACACCTGCGAGCTCTGCCTCGGGCCAGCCTTTGCGCTGGAGGTGGGATTTGAAGGGGAGGGAGGGATGCAGCGGAGCATCTTTTTCTTCTGTTCCTGAATGGGGGTTCTGATCACGTCAGCCTCATGCTTGGAGCAGCTGGTTAAGGTCACAGACACCGGGACAGACACCCAGCCTGGGAGTCCCAGCGCCTGACCTCCCCTCGGGCATCAAGTCAGTCCGCCTCTCCGGGCCTCAGTTTCCTCCATGATGAAAGGGGTCTGCTGAAGGACCTGTCCCATTTAGGGCAGCAGTGAGGCAAAGCCCCGGAGCCCACGCCTGTGCCAGGAGCAGGGCCTGGCGCAGAATAAGGCCTTGTCATGTTGAGCTGCCTATTTTCAGCAGGGTTAGTTTCATCCTGGTGAGGCGGCGCCAGCATGGTGTTCCACCTCCTGACCTCCTCTCCCTCCTCCCTTTCCTGCCATCCACACCTCCCAGCCCTGTTCTCACACCTCTTGATAGGGGGGCTTCACTGTGGTCTCCCCTGACCTCGCCCCTCCCCCGGTCAGGCTAAGTCTCAGATTCCTCCTCATGGGTGAGGGGGGCAGAGTGGCCCCTTTCCTCTGGCCCATGCTGGGCACTTGCTAGAATCCCAGCCTTGGTCGGGGTGGAGGAGAAGCAAGTTCCAGCTCTCCAGTTTTGCCTCCATATCAGAGAGCCCACCCACCCCTCTCCCCGGGGCTCTATCCTGCACCTAGTGGCCCCTGTCACTCCCCAGCCGCCCCCACGTACATACCCCGGTCCCTTGTTTCAAACCTGGCTGCCCCTTAGCCGCCCGGCCAGCCGCTTGCAGGCACTCAGCCTTGCTGTGTAGTCACCCCCTCCAGCCCCTGGCACCTAGCCTGGCATAGGGGGGTGAGGCGGGGTGTGGGAGGCTGACCCTGCTGAAGCAAAGGCTGTGGTTGGGGTCCCCGCCCAGCCGTGCCCTGTGTCCAGGCAGCTATGGGCCACGTGGCCTAGGCCCACCCACCCCAGCTCCAGGCCCAGCCCCGCCTCCCTCCCGCCCTCCGTGGGTGGAAGCCACAGCCGAGGCTCAACTCCTGGCCGCGTCACCACCGCTGCCCTGGAGGCTGGAGCATAGAGCCCAGGCAGCCCTCCTCAGTGGGTGCCCACGTCGAGGGCCTGGGGAGCCCTGGATCTACTCTGCTTTCCCAGCTGGAAGCCTGTCTGTCCACAGGCCCGCCCCATTGAGGGTGGCCCAGGAAGTGGGAAGGAGCGTGGTGGAGGTGAGCTGGCCAGGCCTCAGGAGGGCGGGGAGAGGGGAGGGCTAGACTGGCTGCCGGGGAAGGAGGGTCTGCCCCTGGCCACTGGAGCCAGCATGAGCATGTGCGAAGGCCGCACCTTTCTTGGGGATGGGGCGGGGTCACCGTGTTTCCATGTGTGCGAGATGGCATGTGCCTGTCTGCTGGGGACTTGCAGACATCTGAGCATAGGTCCCTGAGCCTCTCTGTGGGAGCACACTCCTGGGGTCTGGCTTGCATGGGGGCAGAAGTTTCTGTGAGACTGTGCCTCACTCTGTCACTCTGGGTGACCCTGGAGTTGACTGGGTGTGCCTAGGTCCATGGAGGTCTCCTTGCCTACTGTGTGTGGTTTTGGGGTCGGAGGGGCCTCCCAGTGTAGCTTTGTATCTTGGGGGTTATTCCTAGGTGCGTGTGTGTCCTGGGGTGCGGCACGGCTTTCCCTCGAAGTCATGGAGTGTCTGCGGCATTGTGTGTGTACACACGTGTCCCTGTGTTTCTATATGTGGATCTCTTTGGGAGTCTCTGCATCTCTGGGTGCACGAGTCTTTGCAGTGTGTATGAAAGGGTCCCAGTCCACGGTCCATCCCTGGCTCTTCTGGGGCCTACGTGCAGGCTGGCTGAGCCGCGCGGCCTTCCCATTCGCTGCGTGTGTACTCTGAGCCAGGCTGGCTTTAAGAGCCACTCCCCCACGTTCTCCCACTGAAGCCTCAGAAGCTCCCTCTGGGGCACGCTCTGCTGGTGCTGCATATTCTAGAGACAGGAACGGAGGCTCTTGGTAAATGTCCTTTTCCCCTGCCCCACGGCAAGCAAGGCACTGACCCCTGGCCACCAGCCTCCTGAGCCCATGCTCCTGTGCGGGCCTCCGCCGGGTGCTCGGGATGTTGTAGGGTTGAGGGTGAATTGCTGCTGTTGCCGGCTAGCCGGGAAGTTTTTTTTTTTCGCCTAAGATAAATATTGGAGAAGAGTGGCCAGGGAGCTTTCCCTGTGACCAGTGCATGTGGCTGGAGGCCTGTGGTTTGTGTGGCTGGGTGTGTATCTGCATGTCTGTGTGATGGTCTTAGGACTCGGCTCTGTGTGGTGTCAGCTGCGGACATCCTACATGCTCTGGCATGTCCTCACATGCATCTGTGCCTAGGGATCATGCATGTGTGTGAGTGTGCATGTGTGTGCATGTATGTGAGCATGTATTTGTGAGCGTGTGAGCATGTGCGTATATGTATGTGTGTGCATGCATGTGTTCGCATGTGTGTGCATGTGTGCATGTGTGTGCATGTGTGTGAGCGTGTGTGACCATGCATGTGTGTGCATGTTTGTGAGTGTACATGTGTGTGCATGCCTGTGTGAGCATGTGTGTGAGCGTGTGTGTGTGTGCATGTGTGAGCGTGTGTGCCCATGCGTGTGTGCATGTTTGTGAGTGTGCATGTGTGTGCATGTCTGTGAACATGCGTGTGTGAGCGTGCATGTGTGAGTGTGCGTGTGCGTGTGTGTGTGCATGTGTGAGCATGCATGTGTTGCGGGATGGCTTTGCTCGCTGCCGTGTGTTGGGTCTGTGAGGAGAGGCCATAGTTGCTGCCTAGTATGTGTCCTGGCGTCTGTGCATGGCCTTGTGTGTTGCATGGCAGGGGAGGTAGACAGTGAGAGGGCTTGGGTGCTGGAGCCTGAGAGGGGCAGGGCCTCTTTCCTGCCACATCACCCCCTTCCCCCTGCCCAGCCTCAGGCGAGGAATAAATGACGTCTGCTCTGATTTCCCAGGCCGTGTGGGCTCCCACACACTCTCTATTGTGGTGTCCATCCCCACCCTGAGTACCTCCGAGAGGTGAAGGGCACCAGCAGAGCCCTTTGTGTCTGTGCCCTTTTGTGCTGGGCCAGATTCGGGGCAGGAGGGCTTGGCCCTGGCATCACTGGGGGCTCTGAGCACCAGCCTGGGCCTGGCTGGGTAAAGGAAGCACCATCTCTTCGTTGAGCCACACTCTCTGCGCCATACCTTACCTTGTGCTGGGCAAGCCTGGGGACACAGAGATGACCCCAGGCCCTGCCCTCCTGGGTCTCCCAGTCCAGTGGGAGAGGCAGACCTGTTATCAGACAGTAACAGCCCTTCAGGCTCCTCCCTCCCAACCTTGGAGAAAGTAAGAGTAGCATATTTGCTCTGCTGAAGGGACCATGCCCAGCATCCTCTGTAGTGTATTTGTTCATTCATTCATTCATCATTCAGCAGCAAGAATGGCAGTAATGATAACAGCAGCAAGCCTGCAGTGAGGCCCCACTCGGCACCAGTCAGTGTTGTAAATGTTTTACATGTGTCATCCTATTCGCTCGTCCAACATGCCCAGGAGGTAGGGACTATCGCTACCCCCAGTTTGCAGACTGAGGCCCAGAGGGGTTGAGTCACTTGTCCAGGGGCACACAGCTTGGAGTAGTAGAGCCAGTATCTGGGACTGGGCAGTCGGCTCTTAACCACCAGTACAGGCCTGCTGAGCCCCTGTACTGCGCCAGGCCTTTGCTGAGGACAAAGCAGTGGCCAGGAGGGACAGGCCCTGTCCTCGTGGGACTGCCTGTTTGTTGCAGGAGACATGCTAATTAAGGACCATACGGACAAAGGTAAAATTACAGCTGTGACAGATGCTGTCAAGGGGAAGGTACGGGACATGCAGGGTTTTAGACAGTCTCACTCTGTCGCCCAGGCTGGAGTGCAATGGCGTGATCTTGACTCACTGCAACCTCTGCCCGCTGGGTTCAAGTGATTCTTGTGCCTCAGCCTCCCAAGTAGCTGGGACTAGAAGCACATGCCACCACGCCCAGATAATTTTTGTATTTTTTTAGTAGGGATGGGGTTTTGCCATGTTGGCCAGGCTGGTGTCGAACTCCTGACATCAGGTGATCCACCCGCCTCAGCCTCCCAAAGTGCTGGGATTACAGGCATGAGCCACCGCGCTCGGCCATGGACCTGCAGTTTGAAGGAAGAGGAAGGGATAACAGGGTGAAGGTTGAGGGGGCAGGGGGCTCTTCGGGACCCAGGCTAAGGGCACAGTCCGTGCAGAGGCCTGGTGGTGGGGACGGCGCTATACCTGGAGGAACGAAGGAGAGCAGGGCCGCCCCCTCCACCCTCCACAGACGCTGCTGAATCCAGGCCCCGCTTCCAAAGGCGCCCCCCCGCCGGATCTGTGTCTTTATGGGCTTTTACCCATTGTGGGGACTCATGGATTTCCAGAGGCACCCCCCATGTGATTTGGCTCTTGCCAGGATACACTGCCACTTCCTGAGATGCCCAGCGTAGGCCACGTGGCTGGGTGGGCCCCCCTGCAGTGGGGAGGGCCTGGGCGTTCACAGTGGGGTACCTTTTGTGGTGTTGGGACACACACCAGCTTACTTGTGGAACAGCCAGATTCAGTCTCTGAAGACCCATTTTCTCCCCAGGCGTCAAGGTCAGACTTCCAGGGAGTGAGTATACGAGGCCCAGGGACTTGTGTCTGTCTCGGCCCCATCCCCGTGCCCTGCGCCGCCTCAGGGACCAGGCTCATTACTTTGGTAATGGCATCACCCATTTGTTCCACAGATATGTCTCGAGCACCTACTATGTTCCAGCCACTGCTCTAGATGCCAGCAAGAACCAGACAGACAAGTCCCTGCCCTCAGGGCGCTGACATTCCGCCGGGGGCACCGCCAGTCAGTAGGTGTAGGATGCCAGGGGGTGGTAAGTGCCACAGAGACATAAAAAGCGGGGTACACATTTTGTTCAGGGGTCAGGCAGCCTCTCGGAGGAGGTTTTATTTGCACTAAGACCTGAATATCAAGAAAGGCTGAGCAGTGCAGTTCTGGCAGAGGGAAGATAGGGGCAGAGGCCTGGAGGCTGGAACAGCTGTGATGAGTCCAAGACATACCCGGAGGCAGCCAGCGCGGCTGGAGAGGAGTGAGGGGAGGAGACGAGGTTTGCGAGGGTGGCAGGGCCCTCCCAGTCAGGGCCGTGTTGAATCAGTGTTTGAGCCAAAGTGGGAAGCCCTGTAGAACGGTGTGTGTGCATTTGTGTCATGTCTTCAGATTCCCTTCTAACCACGGTGGCTTTTCTGGTCTTGGTCTGGTCATTGTCAGGGACATTGTCCCTCCCTGTTTTTGTCCCATAAACCTCCAAGGTCCTTTCTCTACAGTGGAGGCCTTGGCTGGAGCCAGGACCACTGGGGAATGGGGGATGTTGACTTACCTTCTCTGTGGGACAGAGTGGCTGCTTTTGTAACCTGGCACTGGATAGCCCTGGGCAGTGACTTCCCCTCTCTGGGCCTCAGTTTCCTGGTTTGGGGAACAGGAAGGAAGAAGACTCCCCACCCAGCACCCAGAACTGTTTAGAGGGCTCCTCGTGGCCTGGTCTGTGTGCCTGGCACAGCCTAGGCGAGTCCACAGCCACGAAGGGGGGCCCTTGTGAGTCCACGCCCTGCTCTAGGCACTGAAATGCAGCCATCATGAACCAATACGCGGTCCCTGTCCATATGAGCCACTGACTTAGTGAGGAAGATGGCCAAGACAGGCGAACAACTGTAATATGCAAGGCAACGCTGAGGGCCCTGGAGGGAATGGACCTAGGCTGACTGCACCAGGCCCTGCGCCAGGTGCTGGGGGTGCCACATGGAGCAAGACCAGGCCGAGCCCCTGCCTGTGAGCTCGCTCTGCAGCCCTCGGCCAGTCCTGCCACCTCCACCTTTACAGCATGCCCAGAACCTGCTCATGCCACCCCCTCTGCAGCCCGCACAGGGTCCTGTCCCCTTAATTTCCACTGGACCATCACAGCCTCCTCCTCCCTGGACCCCCTTTCCGTTCTGCTCCCACAGACTGTTCCCAGCCAGTGGGAGCCTGTGATCTCCTGAGTCAGGCGGTGGCCCTCCTGGGCTCAGAGACCCCTGCAACTCCCATCTCACTCGGGAAAGGACCAGGCCCTCCCTGCAGCCCCCAGAGCCCCACACGATCTGCCCCATTACCTCCTTGGCCTGTCCTTCCACTTGCCCCCTCACCCACCCTGCTGCAGCCCCGCGGCCTCCTCGCTTCCCGTTGACCATATCAAGCAAATTCCCACTGCCCTGGCTGTTCCTTCCTCCCGGGCCCTACATGGCTCCCTCTCCCCTCCTCAGGCAGGTCCCTGCTCACGTGTCCCCTTCTCAGCAAGGCCTACCTGACCCCTTTATTTTATAATTATTATTATTACTATTTTGAGATGGAGTCTCACACTCTGTCGCCCAGGCTGGAGTGCAGTGGCGCAATCTTGGCTCGCTGCAACTTCCACCTCCCAGGTTCAAGCGATTCTCCTGCCTCAGCCTCCCAAGTAGCTGGGACTACAGGTGCCTGCCACCACGCCAGGCTAATTTTTTGTATTTTTAGTGGAGATGGGATTTCACCATGTTGGCCAGGCTGGTCTCCGACTTCTGACCTCAAATGATTTGCCTGCCTTGGCCTCCAAAAGTGCTGGGATTACAAGCATAAGCCACTGCGCCCAGCCTGTTATTCTTATTTTTGAGACAAGGTCTCGCCCTGTCACCTAGGCTGGAGTGCAGTGGCACGATCACTCACTGCAGCCTCGACCTCTCAGGCTCAGGTGATTCTCTAGCCTCAGCCTCCTCAGTAGCTGGGACCACAGGCGCACACCACCACGCCCGGCTAATTTTTTATTTATTTTTTATTTTTGGGGGTAGAGACAGGGTCTCACTAGGTTGCCCAAGCTGATCTTGAACTCCTGGCCTCAAGCGATCCTCCGTCCTTGGCCTCCTGAATTGCTGGGATTACAGGCATGAACCACCGTGCCCGGCCTTGACCACTTTATTGAGAATTCCAGCCTCCCCTCCGCTCCTTTCTGATTGCTGCATTATTTTCTATGTCAGCATTTTTCACCCGACTTAGTAGATATTGTTCTGATTTATCTCATACATTGACTGCCTCTTTCCTTCTAGAATGTGAGTGCTGCAAGGACAGGGATGTTTCTGACTGTTGGGTGCACTGCTATGGGCCCCAGGCCCAGCAGAGTCAGCCCTCGGTAGATATGGATGGGTGCATGGTCAATGCATGGGTGGGTGTGATCGGGTCACTTGTGGGTGGAGTAGGTGTTTGCTAAGGAGGACCCTGGGGATGTGTCAGTCCCAAACCTGAGGACCCCTTGGAGGAACAAGGCTCAGTGTGGGAGGCCTGAAGAGAAATGTGGATAGAGGAGGGTTGGGGGCCGTGCAGGATGAGGGCAAGAGCTGAGCCAAGGTTTGGAGGCAGGAATGGCGTGGGGGACTTGGGACAGTGAGGAGCTTGCTATGCCGGGACGGGAAGCCAAACTCCCAGTGCCTCCACTATCAGAGCACATGCCCAGAAGGTAGGGGGTAAACTGAGGCAGGGAGGGTCCCTCCCAGAGCTGGTAGGTGAAGATTGTGGCAGGGTGGTGAGTGGGACCCAATGGTGGAAGGCTGAGTACAGGCTGGAGGCAGTGAGTGGTCTGGGTCCCCTTCCTGATTCGAGTTTCATTTTGGTGATGATGAAAGGATGCCTGTGGTCCTGGCCACCTCCCCTGCCCTGCCCCCGGGTCCCTGCGTTCCGGCTGGGCCAGCCCCCTCCCTTCCAGGGGCAGCAGCTTTGATCAGAGCCTGGAGGGGGCGGGGCAGGAGGTAAGGGTTTTTGCACGCGCGTGTCTGCTCACACCCACAGCTTTGTCGCACGGTGGATCTTGCTTTTCCATTTGGGCCAGTTAACCTTGTGGGGGAGAATTGGGGTGGTGGGACCCTTTTCCTCCCATAAAAGGTCAGAGGATGCAGGGGGTGACTGGAAAATCTGAAGTGTCTGCTAGGCCAGGTCAACGCTGCCTGTCCCACATGTTAAAGAATTCAAAAGATTTTTTAAAATTTGAAATAAACATTTTAGAGTGGGATACAAAATGCGCCTGCATTTTTGGGATCAAATACTGGACTTCAGAGGCATCTGTGCCCCGGCTGGGGCAGAAGGCTGCACCTTCCTGCTGCTCTGGGACTACTGCCCCCAGGTCCCAGCTGCTTATCTGAAAGATTTCCTGGGTGCTGCCGGGCCTTGTCCAAGGCCTCTGAGCAGGGGAATAGTGCAGCGGACAGGGACGATCATTCCACGGAGTCCCTACCGTGTGCTGCCCTGGGCTACGAGGGGGCAAGACAGAGGACAGTCCCTGCCATGTGAAGCTGACACATTCTAGGGGAGAGGCAGATGCTAAAGAATTAAACACGTGGCTGGGCCCGGTGGCTCACGCCTGCAATCCTAACACTTTGGGAGGCTGAGGCAGGTGGATCACCTGAGATGAGGAGTTCAAGACCAGCCTGGCCAACATGGTGAAACCCCGTCTCTACTAAGAATGCAAAAATGAGCCGGGCATGGTGGCGGACGCCTGTAATCCCAGCTTCTCGGGAGGCTGAGGCAGGAGAGACACATGAACCCACTAGGCGGAGGTTGCAGTGGGCCGAGATCATGCCATTGCACTCGAGCCTGGGCAACAAGAGTGAAACTCTGTCTCAAAAAAAAAAAAAAAAAAAACGAATTACACACACACACACACACACGCACGCGCGCGCACGCCATATATGTGGTAAGAGCCCTGAGGAAAGATAAAGCAGAGACGGGCGTAAAGGGTGACAGGACAGGAGCAGGGCTTGTGAGCACAGGCGGGCCTGGGAAGTCAGGGGAGGAGGGAGATCAGTGAGAGGAGAGTTCCAGGTGGGGCACTCGCCCATGCAAAGGCCCTGAGGTGGAACCATGTCTAGGATTTGAGGAACAGCAGGGGGACCTGTGTGGCCAGGGCACAGTGAGTACAGGGGTGCATGGGAGGAGAGGAGGGCAGCGTGGTGATGGGCGCATCCTGTGGGGACTCTCAGGCCACGAGGAGGCATTTTGGGGGCCAGCAAAGGATTTAAGGCTGTGGACTCTGGAGTGGGCGGGACTCTGGCTTCCAGGCCCGGCTCTGCTTGGTGAGCTTAGTGAGAGATTTGACCTTTGTGAGTCTCTGTTTCCATAGCTGCAAAATGGGGCTCAGAATGGCCACCCCACCGCGGTTGAGGGCGCCTGTGAGCTCAGCATCAGCGTCTGCTCTGGGCCATGGGTCCCTTGTGGTGGCGATGGTGGTGGGAGTACCGAGCTGAGCCTCAGGCCACATTTGGTGGGAGGGGTTGGTCTTAGCATCTTTCCTGCTGCCAGGCCCGTGGGAAAGGCTGGGGAACAGCCATTGGGGAGGTGGGGGCCCGGGGGCCCACTTTGTGCTTCCTCACACTACCCGTGGCGTCCAGGAGAGGTCACACAGGAGGGAGGGACCCTCACTCAGCAGAGACTAGGCCAGGAGAGAAAAGGCAAGGTCTGGGTGTAGACAGAAATAATGGGGAGGGAGGGAGGGAGAGGGGAGGCCAGGACCAACCTTCAGAGGAGGAGGATGATAGTAATAATAATAATAATAGACAAAACCAACAGCGTCACCGCAGCCCTCCAGGGCAGCAGGACAGGCAGGTAAGAGCCCAGCCTTCAGTGCCTTCCACACACAACTGCCCAGGTTCAAATCCTGGGTGCTTCTCACTGGCTGCTTCTCCTGTCCGTGCCCTGGACAAGGGCCTTCCCTTCTCTGGGCCTCAGTTTCCCCATTTGTGAACTGGGATGAGGATGCTTGTGAGGATGGAACGGGATTAGACGCACAGCAGGGCCGGAACCCGCGAATCTCTGCAGACAGGCCTGGAGTCTGGTGTCCACTCTGCCACCCTAGCTGGGTCACCTGGGTTAATGAGGTCCCCCTCTGTGCCTTGTTTTCCCTGTCTGTAATCTGGGGCTCATAATGGCCCCTCCCTCCAGGGTCAGATGTGGGACTCTGGGTAAAGTGCCTGGAAGAGGGCTGGTACACAGTAGGTACCCAGTAAGTGCTGGCTGCTATTGGAATGGTGACCGGCACTTACCGAGCACTTACTGTGTGTGATTTGCCCTGGCTCTGATCCCAGCCGCTGTCTCTGGGCCAGGCCCTTCGTGCCCTGTGTTCTGCGTAATTCCTTATAAAAACTCCAGGAAGGCCAGGCACGGTGGCTCACACCTGTAATCCTAGCACTTTGGGAGGCCGAGGCGGGCAGATCACTAGAGGTCAGGAGATTGAGACCAGCCTGGCCAACATGGTGAAACCCCGTCTCTACTAAAAATACAAAAATTAGCTGGGCATGGTGGCAGGCGCCTGTAATCCCAGCTACTCGGGAGGCTGAGGCAGGAGAATTGCTTGAAGCCGGGAGGCGGAGGTTGCAGTGAGCCAAGATTGCACCACTGCACTCCAGCCTGTTTGACAGAGCGAGACTCTGTTTAAAAAAAAAAATTAAAATTAATAAATAAATAAATAAATACTCCAGGAAGCAGCTACTATCATCGCCGTCTTTGAACAGAGGAGGAAACTGAGGCACAGCGTGGCTGAGTTGCTCACCCAGGGCCACATATTGAGGTCCCCAGGTGGGGTTAGAGCCCCAGTTCACAGACACAGAAAGTGAGGTCACACAGGGCTGGTCGTAGCAGCCCTGCTGGGGTTTGGAGCCCTGGGCAGCCTGACTGCCAAGCTTGGAGCTGGCCTGGGAGCCTAGCCCCCACCCTTCCCTCCCTGCACCTGGGCAAGCCCAGCCTTTCCGCCTAGCTCTTCTCCCTCTTCCCAGGCCTGGCACAGCCTCTGTGGCCCCCATGTCAGAAGCTTCTGTTGGGAAGGGAGCGCCTGCTGGGGAAACCAGCAGGGCTTGGAGCTGCACAGGACAGCCCAGGGTGGGGTCCCTGCCTGGTCATTATAAACATGTTCAGTTCCTCTGTTTGTCCTGCCCTCTGTGCAGTGCCCAGAGGGAAGGGGTGGCCCCAGGCAAATATCCGGAGGTGTGCCCCTTGCCCCCTTCCCTTGGGGGTTTATGGGTGGGAGGGCAGGAGGCCAGGCTTCGAAGGACATCCCCCAGACCCCGTGCTGCCAGCTGGGCCAGCTGCCCACCCTGCAGGCTGCTCCTGCCCCATCCCCAGGTGTCCCCCACCTCAGGGTCTGCCCCGCTGTCCGCCCTCTGGGCTTAGTGAGGGGTCACATGGCTGATCCTCTTCCTGTGGCTGTGGGAACTGCCTAGTGCCCCGCAGTGGGGAGGGAGCGGGATGGGCGGGGCAACAGGTTCACGATGAAGAGGCCTGGGCTGGGCATGGGGCCAAAGGGGGTGGAGAGACATCTGGGAGGACAGAGAGGCCAGAGGACATGGGACGCAGATCTGGAGTGACAGCAGGCAGAGTGGGCAGATGGGGACTGTTGGGGTATGTGGATGACCCTAGGAGCTGGGCCTAGAAAGCCACGAGAGAGTAGGTCAGGGCCACGGGGGTGGGCCAGGCTAGAAGGCCACGAGGGAGGGGTGGGCAGCACTCAGGGCGCCGGCATTGGGATCAGAGAAGGGGCTGGGCAGAGACAGAGGAGGCTCCCCGTCCGCCCTCCATCCTGGGCCCCAGGGCAAGCAGGGAAACTGGGCCAACCCTGGGAGCCTTGGCCAGGCCCGGCTCTGACCACCCGCTGGCCTCTTGGGACCAGTTGAGACAGGTTGGATGCCGGGCCCCCACCCACCTCCCACAGGGCTCCCACTGCCAAACCGGTTCCCCTGGCTGGCTCCCATCGATGGTCCTAGCTCTGGGCCAGGGCCTCACCTTTCCCAGCTGCTCCCAGGAAGGCAGCCTGAGCCAGGAGGAGAAGTAGGTGTGGAGGGGCCACGTGCATCTGTGCGTCCCTGTCCTCTCACTAGGGCCACAGGACTCTCTGGGCTGCGTACTGTGCTGGGCTCTGGGGAGCCCGTTGGGAACAAGACAGAACAGAAACTCCACATGTGTGTCCCCTCGTCCTCTGGTCTGAACTTTTCCCCTCTTCCTGGAAGCCTTCCTGCTGCCCACCCCGCATCCCTCCAGACTGGGTCCCGTGCTCCCGTCCCCCAGCCTTGACCACCCTGGGCTGCTGCTGCATGGGGACAGGTCTGTCTGCCCCACACGAACTTCCCATGAAGTCAAAGGCTGTCTGGGTCACTGCGGTGGCCACAGAGGAGGCCCATTGCTGAGTTACTCCTAAATGAATGAATGAATGAATGAATGAGTGAGTGAACGGATGTATTCCTCTCATTTTACAGATGAGTAACCCGAAGCCCCTAGAGGAGTGGTCACCTGCCTGAGGGCACTTCTGTCCCACCAGCATCAGACCAGGTGTGTGCGACTCCAGGGCCCGGGCCAGGACAGCTGGGGTGGGGCCTTCCGGGGGAGCAGGACCTGGGCTCCTCCTACAGGCTCTGTGGGAGTCACCCTGGCCATCACAGTGGTCCCCACCGATAGGCCCCCTGTATTTGCCCAGCCCTGCACCAAGCTCTTTGCTCCCAGTCACCCATTACCCTTCACAGCAGCCCTGTGGGGGTTCATCCACAGCACAGAGAGGTTGTCACCTGCCCAAAGTTGCGGCAGCATGTGGTGGAGAGTCGAACTACGGCCACCTGGTTCCCTTTCCCATCTTTCTCTGTGGGACGCTGCCATCAGCGTGTCTCCCCCTCAGCCCCTTTGTTTTTTAAAGTGGCTTTGGTCGAGCATTTGCTCTGTGCTTGGTACTGTGGCAAGGGCCCGACTGAAGACCACAGATCCTAAAGATAGGGGAGTGTCACAGCAAGGCTGCCTGGGTGCCCTCTTACCCAGGGGCTCAGTAACCCTGTGCTGAGTCAGTATCCAAAGGTGTGTGCGTCCCCAGCCCAGACTCATGGCTGGACCAGTGGCAGTGGCCAGGCCATCAGTGACCATCCATTGAGTACACACCATGTACCAGGCATAGCAGGGGATGTGGTGAAGCGGGGCAGATGGGACCCGGCCAGAATGTAGTACTGACATTCTAGCGGTGCGGTGTGGATGCTGCACTCATGAACCTAAGAAGGAACAACAAACAGGATTTCCATGAGTTCCGGGCTGTGACGGTGATGTAGAGTGGGGACGGCGGGACACGGGGCTGTTTGCCTTGGGGTGGTCAGGAAAGGAGTCACTGCTGCTCTGAGAACTGAAGGAGGGGACGGGGAGTCCTGTGCAGACACTGGGAAGTGAGCTCCTGGCAGAGGGGCCAGCCCATGCAAAGGTCCTGAGGTCTCCAGGGGATGAGAACAGAGAGGTGATGGGGCCTTGTGGGCCCGCAGGAGACAGAGCGGCAGGAAAGTTCTGAGCAGAGGGATGGGACCGCTCGGGTGCTCACGGGTACCCTCTGGCTGTGTGTGCCACACAGATGGGGGCAGGGGGTGAGCAGGGAGACCTGGAAGGAGGCTGCTGCCTCCTGTTGGTCCTGGTGTAAGATGAGGATGGAAGGGACAGAGCAGGGGCAGAGAAGGAAGAGACATGGGCAGGCTCTCACCCACCCACCGTGATTCCCTCCCGAAGACCGCACCGAGCCCCCGGCACCATGTTTGGGAAGAGGAAGAAGCGGGTGGAGATCTCCGCGCCATCCAACTTCGAGCACCGCGTGCACACGGGCTTCGACCAGCATGAGCAGAAGTTCACGGGGCTGCCCCGCCAGTGGCAGAGCCTGATCGAGGAGTCGGCTCGCCGGCCGAAGCCCCTCATCGACCCCGCCTGCATCACCTCCATCCAGCCCGGGGCCCCCAAGGTATGCGGCACCCACCACCACCTCCCCCAGCCCACCCCAACCCCCGAGTGGCCCCAGCGCTCAACCCCACACTCGACCGACCCTGTGACCGACACCTCCTCACTAACGTGGAAACAGACACACCCCAGCCTTCCACCCTGATCCTGGGTCCAGTGCTGGCCTTTCACCCTCTACCCACTGGCTCCAAGTGCTAAGAACCCATGCCACCCCAACCTGAGCCCCCCATGGCCCATCTGACAGCCCCACACCAGCTTCCAAGCTCTGCCATCTCCCGCACACTCATGTCCCAGGGGCCATGCTGCTGTACCCTGGACCACACTCCTGTCCCACCCACCCTTGAGCCTTTCCAGAGTTCCTGGTAGTGGGGGACAGACCCATTCCCAGAGGGTGACAGCCCCAAGTGGTCAGGGCTTGGGTGGGGGAGCCCGGAGGAGGCACCTGACACAGACCAGGGGTCCAGGCAAGCTTCTGGGAGGAGGGGACACTGAGGCAGAGCCCAGGGGTGAGGAGGAGGAGGAAGAATTCCAGCAGACGCTGGGGAAGCCGGGCTTTAGTGGAGAAAATCACTCCTGTGAAACACTGGGGGCTTTTTGGTTTTGGGGGTTTTTTTTCCTGCCATCTACAGCAAAATGGCAAGGTTGGGATTTGAACCAATGTCTGTTTCCAAGGCCCATGCTCTCAACCCCTCTCCTGCCTCCATGTGAAATTATAAGAGTTGTGGAGCCGGTGTCTGGGTGTGGCCTGGCCTGAGGCTGGCCTGGCCTGAGCCCATGCTGGGCCTCGGAAGCCAGCCTCGGAGCCTGGACTCTCTCCCATGGTCAGTGGGGACTGGGAGGGGCCGCAGGCCAAGGGGAGCTCGGCCAGGTTTGCTTCCAGCGGGTAGAGATGGGTGTGCCTGGGGACTCACCCTCCTGGTGCCCAGCCCAGCCTGGCGGGGAGAAGCCCCAAGGCCCACAAGTTGGCCATAGACACAAGTGCAGCCTCAATGTGGTGGCCCACTGAGGGGTCCGTGTGGCCCATGCAGGGTGCTTTTGAATGCTTTGACTTCTTTGCCTCCACTGAAAAAGTGACAGACTTCACTTCCAAAGCCGTTTCTGGCATCTGGTGACAGACCAGCTGGAGCCCAGTGGCAGCTGCCTCCACAGGTGGGGCACTGGTTCTTCTGGGCCACAGGCTGCACCCGACCTGCCTCAGCTCCACGCCCTGCCTGGCTCTGTGGCCACTTGGATGTAGGCTTTGCCCCCACCAAGGTGTCTCCAAAAACCCAGCCCCTGCCTGGCTCACCAGATGTGAGGCCTGCCTGTGACTGTCCCACCGGGAGGCAGGGCACCTGAATTCACACACGGGGCCTTGTGGCCAGCACTGTCCTAGGGCCCCGGGGGCACTTGTGTTTGCTGCCCTTGGCCAGGCCTCAGGCCTCCCAGGACGATCTCAACCCCCTGTTTTTTTTTTGTTTTTTTTTGTTTTTTTGAGACACTTTCCTGCTCTGTCTCCCCGGCTGGAGTGCAGTGGCGCCATCTCGTCTCACTGCAACCTCTGCCTCCTGGGTTCAAGCGATTTTCCTGCCTCAACCTCCCAAGTAGCTGGGATTACGGGCGCCCACCACCATGCCCAGCTAATTTTTGTATTTTTAGTAGAGATAGGTTTTCGCCATTTTGGCCAGGCTGGTCTCAAACTCCTGACCTCAGGTGATCCTTGGCCTCCCAAGGTGCTGGGATTATAGGCGTGAGCCACTGTTCTTGGCCTCAACGTTCTGCTCTAATAGCAAAGTCTGCCTTGTGTCCACCTTAATTTCCTGGGGCCCCTGGGCAAGGCCCAGCTTCAGGCCGACAGCCACGGCCAGGAGAGACAGGGAAGCGGCAGGCCACGGATTTTGTGGGATCAGTGTTTTCTACACGTTACAGGCAGGGCTCCAGCTGGAGGATGCCTGGCAGCCCCAGGCAGGGTCCAAGTTTTGTGGGATCAGTGTTTTCCGCACGTTAGAGGCAGGCCTCCGGCTGGAGGACATCTGGCAGCCCCGGGCAGGGTCCCTGTCAGCAGGGCCCACGTTCTCGGCTCACTGTGGCCTTTGCACAGACAACTCACTCACTACGTGGTTTAGCAAAAGTTCACTGAGCCCCTGCTGTGCGCCAGATGCTGGGTCTAGGTGCTGAGATGGAGCAGGACCCGAAGCAGACAGGAAAAAGCAATCACTGCCCGGAGCGTGCACTAGGCAGAGCCGGGAGCGGACAGATGCCTGCGTGCTCTGTATCAGCTGCTGTTAGTTGCTCTAGGTAGAATGCAGGCAGGGCAGGGGCCGGGGAGGGCAGGGGCTGGCATCTTAGATGACGGGAGGCCAGCGGAAGCCTCACTGAGAAGCTGAGTTTTGAGCAAAGACCTGAAGGAGTGGAGGGAGGGAGCCACGGGGACCGTGAGAGCTGATGTTCCAGGCAGAGGGAGCAGCCAGCAGAGAGGCCCTGGGCGCAGGGGGGCGGGGGTGGCAGAGACACCGGTGTTCCTGGAAATGGAGCGGGGGCAGAGGTGGCCTGCAGGACACAACTCAGACCACAGAGGGTGGGGACAGGGTGACTTGGGAGGCACTGGATGTTCTGCCTGGTCCCCACCTGCATTTGTATTTGCCACCCGGCTCCTGGGACCCCCTTGCCCTCTACTTTGGGACCAGGCCTTTCTGACTCTCCCTGTCCCCCACCCCTTGTTGTTCATGGGAGCAGAGAGTGTGGTTTTGGGGCTAAGGAACACTGGCGCCCACATGGGAGGAAGTGCCAGGCCAGGCCCTGGCCCCAGCACCCTGCCATTTGCAGCCCTCGGTGCTGATTATGGGGTGGGTCAGCTTCTGCCCTCCCTCCCCCAACCCCGCAGGGCAGGACTATTCCACCAGTGTGGGGAACAGGAGAAAAACAAGGGGGCCTCTTCAGGGTCCCACCGAGCCAGGGGGCAGCAGCCTGGCCATGGCGATCACTCCTCCGGCCCCTTCAGCTGCGGCCCCAGGGAGGGGAGGGGCCGCACCGCCCATGCCATTGTCACTCCATGGCATCTCTTCATTGCGTCTCTGTCTTGTCTCTGTGTGTGTCGTGCTGTCCTGTCCCTGCGTGTCGGATGCACATCCTGTGTGCCCCACTCCTTGCTGGGCCCCCACCCACCATTGACTGGGACCCCAGACCATCGTGCGGGGCAGCAAAGGTGCCAAGGATGGGGCCCTCACGCTGCTGCTGGACGAGTTTGAGAACATGTCGGTGACACGCTCCAACTCCCTGCGGAGAGACAGCCCGCCGCCGCCCGCCCGTGTCCGCCAGGAAAATGGGATGCCAGAGGAGCCGGCCACCACGGCCAGAGGGGGCCCGGGGAAGGCAGGCAGCCGAGGCCGGATCGCCGGTCACAGCGAGGCGGGTGGCGGCAGTGGTGACAGGCGACGGGCGGGGCCAGAGAAGAGGCCCAAGTCTTCCAGGGAGGGCTCAGGGGGGCCCCAGGAGTCCTCCCGGGACAAACGCCCCCTCTCTGGGCCTGACGTCGGCACCCCCCAGCCTGCTGGTCTGGCCAGTGGGGCAAAACTGGCAGCTGGCCGGCCCTTTAACACCTACCCGAGGGCTGACACGGACCACCCATCCCGGGGTGCCCAGGTAACCCATCCCCCGCCCCAGGGCCCCCACTGTCCCCTGCCCGTTGCTCCTCTGTCCCCACCTTCCAGGCCCGCCCCACCACCGTGCATCTCATCCTGACCACCCATGTGTCTGTCCGATCGCTGGGTCTCTCTCCTGCTTAGGGAGCAGAGCTGCTCCCTGGCACCCATCACTGACAGCTACCTCTCTCTTCTGTTTCAGGGGGAGCCTCATGACGTGGCCCCTAACGGGCCATCAGCGGGGAGCCTGGCCGTCCCCCAGTCCTCCTCCTCCTCCTCCTCCCGGCCTCCCACCAGAGCCCGAGGTGCCCCCAGCCCTGGAGTGCTGGGCCCCCACGCCTCGGAGCCCCAGCTGGCCCCTCCAGCCCGCACCCCCGCCGCCCCTGCCGCCCCTGCCGCCCCTGCTGTTCCTGGGCCCCCTGGCCCCCGCTCACCACAGCGGGAGCCACAGCGAGTATCCCATGAGCAGTTCCGGGCTGCCCTGCAGCTGGTGGTGGACCCAGGCGACCCCCGCTCCTACCTGGACAACTTCATCAAGATCGGCGAGGGCTCCACGGGCATCGTGTGCATCGCCACTGTGCGCAGCTCGGGCAAGCTGGTGGCCGTCAAGAAGATGGACCTGCGCAAGCAGCAGAGGCGCGAGCTGCTCTTCAACGAGGTGCGGGCGCTGCTGCCCTGCCGCCCTGCCAGTCCTCCCACCCCTCCCACCCTGCCCTCCCTCCTCTCCTCCCCTCCTGCCCTGCCCTCCCTCCTCTCCCCCTCTCCCGCCCTGCCCTCCCTCCTCCCCCCCTCCTGCCCTGCCCTCCCTCCTCCCCCCCCGCCCTGCCCTCCCTCCTCCCCCCCCTCCCGCCCTGCCCCCCCTCCTCCCACCCCTCCCGCCCAGCCCTCCGTCCTCCCCCCCTCCCGCCCTGCCCCCCTCCCCTCCCACCCTCCCCTCCCACCTTACCCTCCCTCCTCTCCCTCCTCCTCCCCGCTCTGCCCTCCCTCCTCTCCCTCCTCCTCCCCGCTCTGCCCTCCCTCCTCTCCCTGCCCTCCCTCCTCTCCCTGCACTCTTCCATGCTGGGCCAGGCTCCCCTCCTCCCCTCACTCCTCTCCCTCCCCAGGCCGTCTCCTCCGCCCCAGCTGGGTCCTTGCCTCTGTCCTCAGCACCCTCACCCACATCTCTGTCCCTGAGCCCCAGACCCAGGGTTCCTCAGCCCACTGACCCCCCACCCAGTGTCTTCCAGGCCCCTCACACCCACTGAGGCCCACCTGGGCTCCAGGGTACAGTGTCCTCCAGACCTGCCCCTCCTGGGTTCCCTGTGCCCCGCCCCGGCCTCCGCTCCCGGGCGTCCCTCGGCACAGCCCACACAACAACCAAGAGGATGTTTCTGACGTTCAGGCCCACCCCGTCCCCGTCCCTCCTTAGAGACCCTGGCAGTGCCCCGCAGCGCCCTGACGATAGGAAGCCCAGGTCCCTTTGCCAGGCATGTGAGGCCCCTCTCGACCCTGTTGCCCATCACAGCACCCGGCTGCACCAGGAGCTCCTCGCCTGGGTTCCTCATCCTCCCCCCACACACGCCTCTTCTCTTATCCTTGCCCTTGTCCGGGTCTCAGCCCTGTGCTTGAATGCCCTCTTCCCACTTGCTCCCCTGCACCAGCCCAGGACTGACCTGAGATGGGCGTGTGCCCAGGGGGTGCACCCCCAGAAGGGAGGCGTGGGCTTCAAGCTGGCTCTGAGGCCCACGTGGCTGTGGCAGTAGGGAAGGGCAGTCCAGGTGGCCCCGGTGAGCACAAGCTCGATGTAGAACTGCCGGGGAGCCAGGGGGGTGGTGGTGGCTGGGTCTGAGGCGGGGCTGGCAGCCCTCCCGCCTCCCTCCACCGCTGACCCAGCCCCTGCACAGGTGGTGATCATGAGGGACTACCAGCACGAGAATGTGGTGGAGATGTACAACAGCTACCTGGTGGGGGACGAGCTCTGGGTGGTCATGGAGTTCCTGGAAGGAGGCGCCCTCACCGACATCGTCACCCACACCAGGTATTTCCGGGGCCTCAGACCCCTCCTGTGACACGACCAAGTCCCCTCCAGACCACTAGGGGTGGAGCCACATCTCCAAACCAGCTGTGCTTCGGGCCCCCGGGATGGGGTCATGTCTTCCATTCCTCCCACTCCAGAGTGGGGTCGAGTGGTCTCAGATTCCTCCCACCGCAAGGCAGGGCTGCGTCCCCCTCTGCCCCCTGGGGTGCTGTCCACCTGGCTGCTCACCCCCCACCCCACCCCACAGGATGAACGAGGAGCAGATCGCGGCCGTGTGCCTGGCAGTGCTGCAGGCCCTGTCAGTGCTCCACGCCCAGGGCGTCATCCACCGGGACATCAAGAGCGACTCGATCCTGCTGACCCATGATGGCAGGGTGAGGGGACGGGTGGCAGGGTATGGGGGCGGCGGGGTTCCGGCTGCAGGGCTTCCCTGCCTCTTCCCATCCCCTGTAGGTGAGCTCTGACCTCCAGGTCTGTGCCTTGAGGAGCCAGGAAGTTCATCCCTCCCTCATGGAGCAGCCCAGAGTCAGGCTCCAGCTCAGTGGGGGCTCTGTGCAGTGGGAGGGCACAGGCTGGCAGGGGCTCTGCCATCAGCACAGGACACTGGGCCAGGGGGCAGGGATCTGGGCAGACAGTGCAGCCCCTGCCACAGGCTTCTCCCTCCATTGAAAAGCTGCTCCCTGCCCAGCACCCAGGGCGGGCCGTGGACCCCAGCCCTGTCTTCCATACTTTGGACTGAAGTTCCGAATCTGAGGCTGTGGCAATTATAACGTCGGGTGGACATGAATTTCTGTGAGAGAGGGCCCTTGATGTGCATGAAATGCTTGCAGAAGTGGATGACTCCATCCCTTCCCCCAAGGAAGATTAAGCCGCATGAGTCAGTCCAGGCAGAGGCAGAGAGAGCTCTGTGTCACTGACAGTCTGTGAAAATCTCCAGATGTCTACAGATGTGTTTTGGGGCCGATATCTGTGGGCCACCTGAGATTGTCCACACACGGTTGTGGGGATGTTTTCTGGAGGGAAGAAGACCCATAGAAATCCTCAAAAATCGGAAAGGGGCCCACAGTTCCTAAGAAGGTGTGAGGGGCCTGGTTGTCGCAAAGGCAGGCTGTGTCCCCTCACGGCCCTAGTGCAGGGCTACCTTCCGCTCCACCCGAACTAAAGACTTGCTCCAGGGCAGCAGGGCCCCAGGGCACAGGCTTTCCGGGCCACCTCTGTTCCCAGCTCCAGCCCGGCTTTTGCTATCTGCAGTACTCAGGTCACTGTCCCCAAAAGCCCCAGGGGCTGTCAGGGAGGGAAATGGGGGGATCCTGGGGGAGGTGACTCGCCCGAGGGCCCCCACCGGGAGGTGGTGGAGCTCCCCAGTGGTCTGGCTCGGAACCCCAGCTCTGACCTCTGGGCTGCACATCGTGTCTGAAGCCGAGGAATGATGCAGGCAGACACCCCTGCTCGCCCTCCAGCTGTGCCAGCTCCTCTGACCCTACTGCCTCTGCCCTGCCCCAGGTGAAGCTGTCAGACTTCGGGTTCTGCGCCCAGGTGAGCAAGGAAGTGCCCCGAAGGAAGTCGCTGGTCGGCACGCCCTACTGGATGGCCCCAGAGCTCATCTCCCGCCTTCCCTACGGGCCAGAGGTGAGCCCTGGGGTGGCTTGGTTGTCCCACCGTGGACAGCGTACACTGCCATTTTCCAGCTGCAGCGCCGGCGGGAGGTGGGGCCCAGTCTGGGGAATGGTTGCCAGGAATGGTGCTCTGGACAAGGAGGTACTGCAGGCGTGCATGTATTCATTCATTCTTTTTTTTTTTTTTTTTTTTTGAGATGGAGTCTCGCTCTGTTGCCCAGGCTGGAGTGCAGTGGTGCAATCTCAGCTCACTGCAACCTCTGCCTCCCGGGTTCAAGCAATTCTCCTGCCTCAGCCTCCCGAGAAGCTGGTTTTACAGGCGCCCGCCACCATGCCCGGCTAATTTTTATATTAGTAGAGATGGGGTTTCACCATGTTGGCCAGGTTGGTCTTGAACTCCTGACCACAAGTGATCTACCCGCCTTGGCCTCCCAAAGTACTGGGATTACAGGTGTGAGCCACCACGCCCAGCCTTGGCTCTGATTTCTGAGCATTGTCTTCACAGGCCGGCTTTCCCCTTGTGGGAGCAGAGCTGGCCCCGGCAGCTCTGGGAAGTGTCTCCCACTTATGGGCTCTCCTCTTTCCCTGGGTGTTTTGGGTAAAGTCCCCAGGTTGGCTCTGATTGGCTCAGCCTGGGTCCTGTGCCTGTTTCTGAACCAATCACTGTGTCTCCACTGTGGTGATGAGGCCGTGTGGGTCCTGAACCCACCAGTGGATGCTACCTGGGCTGAGGGAGGGAGGACATCTGGGGGCAGTTGACAGAAAGAAGAGGGGTGGGTGCTGGGGGGGCAGCTCTCTTCAGGGGCTCCCTGGAGGACGAGTGCTCCGTGGACTGCTGGCTGGGCACCCAAGAGGGAGTTCTGGGCCAAGGACTCCAGGAGCCAGAGGCAGAGACAACGCTGGAGCAGTCCCTCCCTGCGGCCTCCCCAGGACCCACCATCCCCCCACAGCTCAGCCCTGCTGTCCCTTCTCCCGCCCCAGGTGGACATCTGGTCACTGGGGATAATGGTGATTGAGATGGTAGATGGAGAGCCCCCCTACTTCAACGAGCCACCCCTCAAAGCCATGAAGATGATTCGGGACAACCTGCCACCCCGACTGAAGAACCTGCACAAGGTAGGCCCCTCCCTGGCTGGGAAACTGTGCGCCAGCTGGCAGGTGGCAGGGCGCCAGGTGGAGCATGGGGTATGGATGGGATGGGGACAGTGATGGCGCCTGGGATGGCGCTTACTGTGCGCTGGGCCCCCCACCCCCGGGCCTCGTGTGTCTGTGCAGACCCCCCTCTGTGGGGCCTGGGCGACTGAGGCAGCAGAGCCACCGGCCCCCTGCACCCTCACCGTTACCCTGGGCCCCGCCCGGCCCTAGGGAGATTTGCACATTTAGAAGTGAAGGACAGGGCCCGGACCTTCCTAGTGGAGCACTCGCCAGGAGGGAAAGGGGCACCTCTAGGCCGCAGTTGCTTCCAGCTCCTGGCTAAACCATGGAAATAGGGAGTACATGAGCCCCCAGGGTTTGTCGCTTCCTCTGGGGCCACACAGTAAGCACCATCACAGGTGTCATCACTGTCCCTGTCCCGCCTACACCCCAAGCTCTAGACACCCATGACCTCTGCCCCTTGCCTTCCTGCACAGTACATGCCGCCAGCCAACTTGGCAGAGGCGGACACTGCGGCCCCACAGCAAATGAATAGTGGGGACCCTCGCCCCCTGACCCTCCCCTCCTTCTCGACAGGTGTCGCCATCCCTGAAGGGCTTCCTGGACCGCCTGCTGGTGCGGGACCCTGCCCAGCGGGCCACGGCAGCTGAGCTGCTGAAGCACCCATTCCTGGCCAAGGCAGGGCCACCTGCCAGCATCGTGCCCCTCATGCGCCAGAACCGCACCAGATGAGGCCCAGCGCCCTTCCCCTCGACCAAAGAGCCCCCCCGGGTCACCCCCGCCCCACCGAGGCCAGTAGGGGGCCAGGCCTCCCCCTCCTCCCAGCCCGGGAGATGCTCCGCGTGGCACCGCCCTCCTTGCTGGGGGTAGATGGGACCCTACTACTGAACTCCGGTTTTGATCTCGTGACTTTTAGAAAAACACAGGGACTCGTGGGAGCAAGCGAGGCTCCCAGGACCCCCACCTTCTGGGACAGGCCCTCCCCCATGTTCTTCTGTCTCCAGGAAGGACAGCGGCCCTCCCATCACTGGAAGTCTGCAGTGGGGGTCGCTGGGGGTGGAGAGAACACTAAGAGGTGAACGTGTGTGAGTGCACGCGTGTGAGTGTGCATGTGCGTGTGTGCAAAGGTCCAGCCACCCCATCCTCCAGCCTGCAAGGGGTGTCTGGCGCCTTGCCTGATGCCCAGCCCCCTCTCCCCCTGAGCCATTGTGGGGGTCGATCATGAATGTCCGAAGAGTGGCCTTTTCCCATAGCCCTGCGCCCCCTTTCTGTGGCTGGTTGGGGAGACAGGTCAGGGCCCCCCACCCTCTCCAGCCCCTGCAGCAAATGACTACTGCACCTGGACAGCCTCCTCTTTTCTAGAAGTCTATTTATATTGTCATTTTATAACACTCTAGCCCCTGCCTCTATTGGGGGACAGATGGTCCCTGTCCTGCGGGGTGGCCCTGGCAGAACCACTGCCTGAAGAACCAGGTTCCTGCCCGGTCAGCACAGCCCCGGCCCGCCCACCCCTGCCTCGAGTTAGTTTTACAATTAAAACATTGTCTTGTTTTGTGTGTGTGTGTGATGTGGTGGGGGTGGGGGGCGCCCTGCCCGGCTGTCTTGGGTGGGAATTTGCAGGGAGAGGGTCTGGATCTGGGAGCAAACCACAATTCCAGCCAAGGCAGGGCGAGGGTGGGGTGGGGAGTGGGGAGTTCAGCTCATAGCAGCCAGTAAGCTCCCCCAACCCGCCACTCCCTGGAATGGGACAGGATTGTACCCGCCCCCCACGCCTGGAAGCAGCCAGTTTGCCACTGTCCATGTGCAGACTGATCCCAGTTTGCCAAATCTGCAATTTCCTGGAACCTTTTAAAGGCTGTCTTGAGCGCGTTTGGTGAGTAGGAGCTACCCAAGTTAGTAAATTTAAGGCCATTTGGCAAATTGGTCAGTGGGCAGACAGGCTTTTGGGGGATTGACTGAGGTTGACTGGCCTAGAGCTGCTGGCTTCGGAGAGACCCCCTGTGAAGTGTGTCCCTCCATGCAGGAGCCCAGAGCCAAGCCCACGCTGGGGGGAATCTGACTGGCATGGAGGTGGCCATGCCGCCATCACTGCTGCTGCTGCATCCTGGCACTTCGCGCCCGAGGCCCTGTTGGGCTGCACTTTCTGCATCCTCCACAGCACCCAGGGAGGCAGTGGGGTGGGGAGAGAGCCAGGAGTGAGCCTCCGTCCCCAAAGCCAGCCAGGCGTCAGCACCAGAGACTTCAGCCTGGTCCTCTTGGGAAGTGAGTGGCCAGGGCAGAGATTCCAGGTTAGTCCACGCCTCCCGCCCTTCACAGGTCCTGACCCCAAGAATCAGGGCACTGTGTGTGTGGCAGGGCCTATGCCAAGTGCAAACACAGCCTAGATGGATCATCACAGAGTGAAACCCAGCAGTGCAAGCAGCTGTGCTCTCTGCGATGTGTTGGAGGCTTAGGTGAGGTGGATGCCTTTCTGGAAAAAAAAAAAATGCTAACATTGGCAAAAGAAGAAATACAAAACAAGACCAAATAACTGTCTCCTCACTGCACACATACTCCAGAATAAACAAAAGGTTTCAGGCTTGAATGTACTTTCAAATGAGATTTTTTTTTTTTTTTTTTTTTGAGATGGAGTCTCGCTCTGTCGCCCAGGCTGGAATGCAGTGGCACAATCTTGGCTCACTGCAACCTCTGTCTCCTGGGTTCAAGTGATTCTCCTGCCTCAGCCTCCCGAGTAGCTAGGATTACAGGCGCCTGCCACCACACCCAGCTAATTTTTTGTATTTTTAGTAGAGACCAGATTTCGCCATCTTGGCCAGGCTGGTCTTGAACTCCTGACCTCGTGATCCACCCACCTCAGCCTCCCAAAGTGCTGGGATTACAGGCATGAGCCACCGTGCCTGGCCTCAAATGAGATTTACCAGACTTTGAAGGAGCAGGTAATTCCTTCTACCTTGTGAGCAAGTTGTTCCAGAAAAGAGGATAGCAGTTCAGGAGGCCTCTGTGACCATGGTTCCAGACCCAGACAAGGACGGTAAAGAACAGAGCATCTCAGAAACACAAGGCTCACAGCCAGGGTGGACACCACGGGCACTGAGAACAGCTAGCTCTAGGAGCTGCCCACTCTCCTGCTGAAGAAACCATGGGCTTAGAGACGGGAGCTCCCTTGCCCAGTCACATCTGTGACCCCATGGTGGCTCTGCTGGTTTTGGTGCCTTCAGTCACTCACTGCAGGTTTGTTTTGTTTTGGGTGGTTTTTTTTTTTTAGACGAGGTTGCTATGTTGCCTAGGCTGGTTTCGAACTCCTGGCCTCAAGGGATCCTCCCTCCTTGGCCCCCCAAAGTGCTGGGATTACAGGCGTGAGCCACCGTGCCCAGTCCACTCACTGCAGTTTGAAGGCATGGCTTTGGGTGGCGTGGGGTGAAAGCTGCCCGAGGCCCCATTCCTCCCCACGCGGCTGCCTCCTGCCAGAGCCAGTCAGGAAAACAGACCCCAACTAGAGTTGTTTCAAATGGTGGGGATTTGGTACCGGTGGTTGGATCATGACAAAGCTTTGAGAAGGGTGGAGGAGCCACAGAGGGGCAAGTGCCCAGTGATCATTAAAGGCAGGAGGCTGCTGCCACCTGTGTGGCTGGAGGAACAGAAGGGGCCAGTGGCATTCCCCAAACCCCACTCTTGCCTCTGCCTGGCCAGAGCAGAATGGCTTCTTCCAGCTTCCCACCCTGGACTCTCACCCAGGAGCCTCCTACTGGCAGACCCTTCCTGACCCCACCGGCCCAGGGGGTCTACAGATCCATGTTTTAGGTGTCCGCCTGGAGTGGAACAGGGGAGCGCTTAGGACAAGGGTGGCGCCAGAGGATTCACTCTGCCCACATTTAATTGACCACTCCACAGGAACGAATGACACGCGACTGGACAGGTGCCGTAGGTGAGGGCCAGACTGGGAGGCCCAGGGATGGATTCATCTGCCTGGGGGCTGGAGGTGTGTTTACAGAGACCCAAAATAAACAATGCAACCAGGTCAGACCAGCGGTTCTCACAGTGTGGTTCCCAGACCAGCAGCGTCACTGGGAACTTACTGGACACGCAAATCCCTGTGTGCCACCCCAGCTGCATCAGACACTGGTGGGGCCCAGTGATCTGTATTTAACACACCCTCCGGGGGATGCCGGTGCCCACTCACGTTTGGGAACCCCTGCGATCCACGACTGCCCTCCCGTGTAAAAGGCCCACCTCTGTGGGACTCCGAGTCATCAGCACCCTGGGGTCCTTCCGTCTTTTTCCTTCCTCCTGGGACACGTGCCTCTCCCATGCGGTATTAGAGAATTCCTTATGCTCTGAAGTGGGCACAGGGAGAGGAAGGCACTCCTCTTTAAGGACTGACCCAGAGGTTTTGCCATTGCTTCATTGGCCAGAGCTTAGTCACGCAGCCTCACCCAGAGGCAAGGGAGGTTGGGAAATGTAGTGTTTGTGTGTGTCTAACACAAATTCTATTACCATGCAGTCAGGATTCTCCACCCTTGCTGTTTCATTAGAGTTGCTGGGCTTCACCCTGGACATTCTGATTTAGTGACAGAACAGAGAACCCAGAGGCAGACCCAGATGTGTACAGGGGCTTCATATACGATCAGGAGATTTAATAATCATGCTGGGGGCTGGGTGCGGTGGCTCAAGCCTGTAATCCCAAACACTTTGGAGGGCTGAGGCAGGCAGATCACTTGAGGTTAGGAGTTCGAGACCAGCGTGGGCAACAAAGTGAGACCCTGTCTCTACTAAAAATACAAAAATTAGCCGGGCGTGGTGGTGGGCACCTGTAATCCCAGCTCCTCAGGTGGCTGAGGCATGAGAATCACTTGAACCCAGGAGGTGGAGGTTTCAGTGAGCTGAGATCACATCACTGCACTCCAGCCTGCATGACAGAGTGAGATTCTGTCAAAAAAAAAAAAAAAAACAACAACCCAGGTGCGGTGGCTTACACCTGTAATCCCAGCACTTTGTGAGGCCGAGGTGGGCAGATCACCTGAGGTCAGGAGTTCAGGACCAGCCTGGCCACCATGGTAAAACCCTGTTTCTGCCAAAAATACAAAAAAATTAGCCAGACATGGTGGCGGGTGCCTGTAATCCCAGCTATTTGGGAGGCTGAGGCAGGAGAATTGCTTGAACCCGGGAGTTGGAGGTTGTAGTGAGCTGAGATCATGCCACTGCACTCCAGCCTGGGCAACAAGAGCAAAACTCCATTTCAAAAAAATAATAATAATTGTCATTTGTAATAGGTATCAGAATGGGGGAAAATATTTGCAAAGTCTAACACTGATAAGATATCTTCTTAACAAGAAGAGACCAGCCGTAACAGGACAATGGGCAAAGGATATGAACAGGCAATTTAGAGAAGAAAGAACTCAAAGCCCAGTAAGGGTGTTCGCAGCTGCTTAAACTCGTTAGTCATCAGAGACATGCACATTCAAACCGTGCGGTGGCGTTTTACACCATGAGTCTGATAAAAACAGATCCGGCTTAGTCAAGTGTTGCACATATGTATCTCCCAATGATTCCAATAGTCACACCTGGGTGACTTCCCAAAGAACTCTCTGGACCTGAGGAAGAGTCGATGAGGACGTTCACTGTAGCATTATTTGTGGGGTGGAGCTGGAGGCGGGGGCATGTCCGCCCCAGGGGAGTGGGTGGCTAAACAGAAGGGGTGCACCCGCAAAATTCCTGTGCAGCCAGCAGGTAAGAAAAACAATAATAAGATTAATAATACAAGGCTGGATGTATAAATAGCAAATTATGGATATAAAACAATGGTCTTCATTTTGCAAGGTTAGGAGACTGATTTGCTTATTAGCATGGCTGCCACTGGGGAGGGAGAGGGGTGAGGGAAAGAATGAATGAACCGCAGATCTTGGGAGAAATGAAGGCCTTGAAGGCCACACTGAGGCTTGGTTCTCTAAGCAAAGGGGAACTCCCTTTTGTGTGGCTTGGGGCCTGGTCACAGGTGTTTAATATAAAAATAACCCAGGTGATCCTAACATACAGCCAGGATTGAGAACGGGAGAATGGGCCAGGCACCGTGGCTCACGCCTGTAATCCCAGCACTTTGGGAGGCCGAGGTGGGTGGATCACCTGAGTTGAGGAGTTCCAGACAAGCCTGGCCAACATGGTGAAACCCCGTCTCTACTAAAAATAGAAAAATTAGCTGGGCATGGTGGCGGGCGCTTGTAATCCCAGCTACTTAGGAGGCTGAGGCAGGAGAACCGCTTGAACCTGGGAGGTGGAGGTTGCAGTGAGCCGAGATCGTGCCATTGCACACCAGCCTGGGCAACAAGAGCGAAACTCCATCTCAAAAACAAAAACCATTGATCAAAGTCTGGCTGTGTTCAGGGGCTTTGCTAAGCTCCTAGTTTTGCCCCGTTTAACTCCTGTAGTGGTTACCGCCCCCCAAGGAAAAGGTTCCCCCCACCCCCAAAAAAAGATAGGTCCACGGAAAATCTGTGAGTGTGGCCTTATTTGGAAAAAGGGTCTTTGCAGATGTGTCCTGAGTTAAGGATCTGGAAATGAGGTCACCCTGGTGTATCTGGGTGGGCTCTAATCTACTGAAAAGTGTCCTTTAGAAAAAAGCAGAGATTTGGGGCACACGGAGAAGCAGCCATGAGTCAGGAAAAGCCAGGGGCCTTCCAGGAGAAGCCAGAAGGGGCCAGGAAGCATTCTGCCCTGAAGGCTTCAGAGGGAGGAGAGCCCTGTCCACACCTGCACTTCAGACTTCGGCTTCCAGAACAGAGAAAATATACCAGGCATGGAGGCTGATGCCTGTAATCCCAGCACTTTGGGAGGCCGAGGCAGGTGGATCACTTGAGGCCAGGAGTTCGAAACCAGCCTGGCCAACATGGTGAAAACCTGTCTCTACTAAAAACACAAAAATTAGCCGGGTGTGGTGGTGGGCACCTGTAATCCCAGCTACTCAGGAGGCGGAGGCAGGAGAATCGCTTGAACCTGGGAGGCAGAGATTGCAGTGAGCCGAGATCGCACCACTGCACTCCAGCCTGGGCAACAGAGTGAGACTCGTTCTCAAAAAAAAAAAAAAAAAAAAAAACCAAAAAAAAAAAAACAGAACTGAGAGAATACATGGCTGCTGTTTCAAGCCACCACATTGGGAATTTGTGATCGCAGCTCTTGGCCTGTTTCACAGATGAGAGACAGGAACAAAGATGTCAACCTGAGGTCACAGAGCCAGAAAGTGATAGAGGCAGGATTCGAATCCTGGCATCGGGCCTGGGAGTTCCTGCACATCCTCACCATGCAACACTGAGAAGTGGGTCAGGGCTCCCTTCACTACCCCACTTGTGGGACCACAGTTACGAACAGAAAAGTGCCTGTGTCTTCGCAGGTGGCTGGTCGTGGAGGGAGGGCAGGCCCCAAGCTGCAGACTCCAAAAGGGAGGCTGTTGCCCTAGGGTGATCCGAGGAGACTTGGGGTGGAGAGGTGTTGGCTGGGGAATGAGATGGGGCAGCAAGCAGGGTCCTGGACTGCGCATGGGGGACACGGGGGCAGCTCAGAGCCACGCTTGGGGACTGCTGGATTATACAAAGGTGAACTCTCGAATTCTCTGTTCCCTACTCTCCCTGCATCTTTTTTTCTTTTTTCTTTTTTTTTTTTCTTTTTTTTTTGAGATGGCGTCTTGCTCTGTCGCCCAGGCTGAAGTGCAGTAGCGAGACCTTGGCTCACTGCAACCTCTGCCTCCTGGGTTCAAGCAATTCTCCTGCCTCAGCCACCTGAGTACCTGGGATTACAGGCACGAGCCACCACGCCCGGCTAATTTTTGTATTTTTAGTACAGACGAGGTTTCACCATGTTGGCCAGCCTGGTCTCGAACTCCTGACCTCAGGCGATCCGCCCACCTTGGCCTCCCAAAGTGCTGGGATTACAGGCATGAGTCACCGCACCTGGCCTTTAATTTTTTTTTTAAAATAGAGACAGGGTCTCACTATGTTTCCCAGGCTGGTCTTGAACTCCTGGACTCAAGCGATCCTCCCACCTTGGCCTCCCAAAGTGCTGGGATTACGTGTCAGTCACTGTGCCCGGCCCCAATTCTGTTTTGAAGGTAGGCATACCTCACCCCGAAGCTGGGGTCTCCATAGAAATCAGACCACATACCACCCCAGGTAAAGACCCTTCATTGGCTTCCCACAGCCCCAAAGAATAAAATGTTAACTTTTGACCACACCTCACAAGGTTCTGTAGAACCTGCTTGCTTCTCCCACCTACTCTCCTCTCACTCTCCCCACTTCAGTCCAGACACACTGCCTCCAACACATCAAGCACACTACTTCCTAAGGGCCTTTGCACATGCCGTTCCCTTTGCCTGGAATGCTTTTTCCCTGCTTTTCTCACAATGCATTTATTTAGCTCCATCATCACCCTCCCTGACCTTCCCATCTAAAGTAGGCCTCAAAGTCATTCTCTATGCCATCATCCTGTTTTCATTCTTTGCATAGCATTTATTTACCACTGGACATGCATCATTTACTCGTTTTTGTTTGTTTGTTTTCTGGGTCTCACTCTGCCACACAGGCTGGAGTGCAGTGGTGCGATCAGGGCTCATTGCAGCCTCAACCTCCTGGACTCATTTAATTGCTTATTTGTTTATTTCTCCTCCCTCTAGAATATAGGCACCACGGAGCAGGGCTTTCTTGTTTTGTTTCATCTATTTTGTTCACTGCCATAGCCCCTACATAGGACCAGTTACATAATACATGCTCAATAATGCTTTAGCAAGTGAATTAGAGACAAGATTCCTGACGGTTGTGTGTGCAGGTTGGAGGCAGTCAGCTGTCCAATCATGGCTCTGCTGTTAACTGGCTGTGCGATCTTGGAGGTGCTCCTTAACCTCTCTGAGCTTCAGTTTCCTCATCTTGAAAATTGTGTGCACACACTGCATATACCTGTGCAGGCTTTAAATGCAGTCATGCTTATTACTGGAGTAACTCCATTTCCTGAGCATTATGTGCCATTGCATGCTGTTTATCCGTGCATCAGGGAGGGTTTGGGAGCACTGCGCCTGGCTTGTGAAAAGCCCTCAGTACCTAGGAGTCGTCATGACTGACACGAATGAGGGTGGTTGGGCTCCTGGGTGAGGAAGCCTCCTGGCCTGTGATTCTCTGGTGCCTCTGTCCTAGCTGCCTCCCACCTTGTCTGCCTAGATCCATCCCCCTCCCTCCTGCTCCGTTTCTATTTCTGTCTTTCTCTCCTCCTCCCCTGGCCTCAGGGGGCCCCTGGCTGGCAAGAAGCCTTCCTCCTTCTTCCCCAGGATCAGGAAGGCGTTATCACTGCAGGGCCCCTGCAAGGGCTGGAATGTCTGTCCCTCTCCTCTCCCCAACCAGCTTTCCTTCCCCAGCCACATCCCTCAGCCTCACCTGAGAAACTCCTCTCCCCACACCATCCTCCATGCCCTCCGCCAGGGTCCCTCAGATTCCAGGAGGAGCGACACAAGAGCTCTTGTCCATGAGCTCACCAGGCTGGCTGTGGATATCCAAGCTCAGCTAAGCTCATGGGGGCCATACCCCAGCTTCCAGACACAGACCCCAGAGGCAGCATAGTGCAGGAGTACAATCAAACTTGCAGCTCCGCTATTTATTAACTGGGGGGATGGAGGGACTAGGGCAAGTGACTTCATCTCTCTGTGGTTCAGGTTCTTGTCTGTAAAATGGGACCAAGGATAGATCTACCCTACCCCACTGAGTTGTGAGGTCTCAGAGGGTGGAATGAATATTCAATAACCGCTCAGCAGTAGAGTGCTCTAGTTAAGAGTATTAAAGGAGTTCAGGGAATATCACCCCAAAATATGGCACCCTGGTATGCTGATTATTTTAAATTAAAGGCACTTAGAGATCCACAGATGCTGGAAGAGGCTTTCCTCCTATGTCTTCTTATCTGCCTAAAGACCAAAAAGAACACAAGTGCCTTCTGTCCTCTCCCTGACATTTCATTAACAGGAAAAAAAGACAGAGAAATGTCTACACCTGGACGGACTTTGTCACAAGAAATTATCTGTCTGTCAGGCTCAAATTCCAGAGACATTTACAAGCTAATTTCTATCTCCTGGATCCATTTATTTTCCCCAAAATCATTTATTACCCCTCAAAACTGCCTTTCTTTCCCCATCTGCCCTTTCCCTGTGAAGAAAGGTATATAAGCATCTAAACTTCACTGGGTTATTGGGTAATCACTTTCCTGTGATTTTCTCAGTGCATGTTAAATATCCCCCATATGCCTTTTCTCTTGTTAATCTATTGTCAGCCCATTCCAGTGAAATTTCAGGGAGTGAAGGGGAAGCTGTCTTTTCAACCCTACAGTAGAGACTCAGAAGTTGGCCTGCCTGCCTTTTTAAATCCCAGTTTTACCACCTTGGGCCAGTTATTTAACTTTTCTGGTCCGAAATTCCCTCATCTGGAAAACAGGATAATAATACCGATGTCCTAGTGTTGTGAGAATTAAATGACTTAAGTGCTTGGTACATAGTAAGTATTCACTAAGTGTTAGCTATTACGATCATTTTATTTTTGTGATTATTCCCCACTTCTAACTCTCTCAGAGGATAAAAGCCTGTCTGCCGGTCTCCCCCGGCCCCAGTTAGTCATCTTCCTTCAGTCTCACTTAGAGTCCTTATGCTGCAATCTAGGTCACCCTCCCCCAACATACACACACACACACACACACACACACACACGCACAGGTCAGCAGGGCCTCAGACACAGAAAAAAGTTTAATTCTGCTGCGGCGGAGGGTCCCGGCTCCGGTAGGGAGGGGGATTTGGTTTTGGATTTTGTTCATGTGGGGATTTATTTGGGAGAGTCTGGTCCTTCCAGTGGGACCTGCCCGGGAGAATGAGTAAAGAGAAGAAATCAGGAGAGACAGGGAGACTAGACAAAACCAGGGAGGGCCGAGGGAGAAGAGACGACAGGACAGAGAGAAAGGAGAGGCAAATAGGGAAAGACGGGCACGACAGAGAGACGACAAGAGGGCAGGATAGAGACAAACGAGGGAAACAGAGAAAGGGGGACCCCAAGCCAGACCCGACCGGACCAGGAATGTGCGTGGGGTGGGGTGGGAGGCTTTGGAGGCCGCCGCGGGACAGAATAGGATCTAGCCCAGCCAGATACAAGAAATGGGCCCCTCGCCCCGGCCCTGGGTGACGGGCTGGGGGAGGGGGCTCGTGTCTCAGTGCTGCAGTGTCGGGGGGCCCTGCCCCTCCCCGCGCTTCGCTGTGTAAGGCACCGGCTCCAGCGAGGTCCGCGAGCGCGCGGGGGGAGGGGTAGGAGGGGGGTCGAGGAGTCCGTAGGGGAAGGGAGGCCGGCAGCCGGTCCCCGAACCCTGCCCTGGGCACGGGGGCGTGGCCTCGAGCCGCAGCCCGAGGCTGTCCCGCCCCCTCCCGGGGACAAGGGTGCGTCTCAACTCCGGTCCAATGTCTTGGCGCTGCGCTTTCTCCCAGTCGCGCCCCAGCGTCCGTGCGGCTGGGCGTTTGGTCTGCGGCACCCAGGCGTCCCGGGGCCCGCCCGCCGCTCACACGGTACTCTCCAGCATCCACTCGGTGCTGGTGAAGGCCAGGCGCGCCCTGGCGGAGCTCAGCCCCAGGTCTCCATCCTCCCCGGCCGCGCCCCCTCCAGCCCCGTCCAGGTGCGGCGTGGACCGGTGGCGCTTTGTCCGCCGGGCGCGGCGCGGGTAACTGTGGCTCTGGAATAGTGCCCCGTAGTCCCCGTCGAACGAATAGCGCTGCTGCGGCCTCGGCCGGGCCGCGGCTCCCCCAGGAACCAGAGCTAGAGTAGGGGGCGCCGAGGTTGGTGGCTCCAGGGCGCCGGATCGGCTCCTTCGAGGGCCCACCGCGGCCCGAGACTCCTCCCCGGAAGTTTCCTCGGATGGCAGCAGGCACAGCGAGGTGGCCGAGCCGCCCAGAGAACGTCCAAGGACCGCCTCCGGCTCCGCGGATGCCGTCTCGGCCGCCATGGCCTTGGCCTCGACGGCGACAGCGGGGGCAGCCTGGGACTCCACCTCGCGCAGCGCCTCGTAGCGGTCCTGGGCTGGCAGGGCCGGGGCCTGCGCCGCGCCTGTGCCTGCGCCGTTGGTCTGCGAGCACACGTGGCTGACCCGCGGGGGCGACCTGGAGCCCTTGACGCGGCGGCTGTCCCCGTCGCCATACACCTTGTAGCGGATCATGAGCAGAACGATGAAGACGAGGACCGAGGCGACGATGACGCCCCCGATGGCGATGATCATGGTGCCGCCCAAGAAATGGGCCCTCAGCGGGCGGCAGGGCGCCGGATCCCCAGCGGTGGTGAACTGCACACAGCCCACCACTCGCGTTGCCGGCAGCGCGGTGGCCCCGTCGTCGTAGACAGCCAGCACGCACAAGTCGTAGGCACGGCCCGCCGCCAGGTCATTCACCAGGAAGGTCTGACTGGTGGACGGGATCATCCTGCAGGAGGGGGCGGGGTCAGGGCGGGGTTAGTCCCCCGAACTGCGCCCCTTCGCTTTATGCCCCGCCCATGGTGAACAGTGGGGACTAAACCCTGCTATCCAAGTCTCACCCGCTACTGAGACAACAGCAGCAATTCAAGCCCCGCCTCCATCAACATATTCCCACCCTTTCAGGACCCCTCATCTGTATGCCCCGCCCTCAGACCCACCTCCTGGCTGTGTCCCATCACCCACTGAGACAATATATCTATATTTCATATTACCTCCTCTGCGTATCCCGGCCCCTGCAGGGGAGAAGTGCTATGGCTTTTAAGCCCTGCCCTCAAGGGACATGCTCCCTAGCTATGTCTCACTCTTGCTAGGACAACTGCCATTCAAGGTCCTTCATCTAGGCATTTCTACCCCAAAACTGGGCCAACGCTACTGGCCACCTCCCCTTTTCTGCATGCCCCATCCCCCACTCAGGTGGACACTAAGGTCAACTCACAGCGCCTGTCATATTCTTACTGGAACAATGGATGCTCTTCTAGTTCCTCTTTTATACATATTCCTGCCTTTCAGGGAAAACCATGATGCAGGTCACTCCCCCTCATCTGCATGCAGCACCTTTGGGTAAAACATCTAGCTTTGGCCGGCTGCAGTGGCTCACGCCTGTAATCCCAGCACTTTGGGAGGCTAAGAAGGGTGGATCACCTGAGGTTAGGCGTTCAAGACCGGCCTGGCCAACATGGTAACCCTGTATCTATTAAAAATACAAAAATTAGCCAGGCGTGGTGGCAGGCACCTGTAATCCCAGCTACTCAGGAGGCTGAGGCAGGAGAATTGCTTGAACCCGGGAGGTGGAGGTTGCAGTGAGCCGAGACCACACCATTGCACTCTAGCCTGGGCTACAAGACCGAGACTCTGTCTCAAAAAACAAACCAACCAACCAAAAAAAAAAAAAAAAAAACCATCTAGCTTTGTCTATGTCCTGGCACAGTTTCCAAGTCCCTTAACTACATGTTCCCTGATGTTGCTACAGGCCATTCGCCAACCAAATGAACTGTGGCTTCCAGGCACACCCCACAATGGCCCACTAGGGATGGTTCCCCTACTGTGTATAGGCCACATCCAGACTGCAGGCCCTGCTCCTTGTCCAGATATTAAAGGCAAAAACCTCATATGTTCATGTGCCACCAGAAGTCACCAAATCACACTACCAGGTAAGTTTCTTCCATAAAGGGGTCAAATGTAGCCAAGCACACACCATACTCCTTTCTTGCTGTAGGCCCCTCCCCTCGAATGAAGGCTAGTGTAGAGAAGTGGTTAAGATGACAAAGTCTGGGGGCCAGATTGCCCGGGTTTGAGTCTCTCCTCTGCCACTTGATAGCTCTGTGACCTTAGGCAAGTTTCTCTTTTGTTTCATTTTGTTTTGTTTGAGACAGAATCTCGCTGTGTCACCCAGGCTGGAGTACAATGATGCGATCTCAGCTCACTGCAATCTCTCCCTCCAGGGTTCAAGCGATTCTCCTGCCTCAGCCTCCCGGGCAGCTGAGATTACAGGCACCCACCACCATGTCTGGCTAATTTTTGTATTTTTAGTAGAGACAGGTTTTCGCCATGTTGGCCAAGCTGGTCTCGAACTCCTGACCTCAGGTGATCCATCCTCCTCGATCTCCCAAAGTGCTGGGATTACAGTCATGAACCACCACGCCCAGCGAACTTCACCAAGTTTCTTAACTTCCCTGTGTCTCATTTTCTCCAAATGGGGATGATAATAACTCCTACATCATAGAGATGGTGTGAGGAATGAATGAGTTAACATAGCCAGGACCTGGCACTTAATGATATCATCATTAGCTTGCATCCCACCTCGTGTTGGCCAGTAACCCTTGCTGTGGCTCACACTGTCCAGCCCATTGCATTCCTCCCATCTATAAGATCTACCCCTCTGGAGGGCCATTCCTGCTAGGCCTTGGCCCTCTTCTGTTGAGTACATCCTTTCCACACTGTGGGCCATGTCCAGCCTCAGCTAAACCTGGACTGCCCATTCCACATTGATTGGCATGGCCAGGATGCAACCTCACAAGCTCTCTTCTCCAGCAAAGACTCTTGGTGGGTCCCGGGAGACAAGGACCGCCCCTTCCTCTTCGTGGGACCATGCAGAACAAGCTCCACCCCCTCTGACAAGCCACATCCCCACCTCCAAAGGCCTGCTTATCTCTCCGATGCTTCCGCTTCCCCTCCAGCAGAGCCACTTTCTGGCCCTGAAGCTCCACCTCTGTCATCCCACCTCCAGGAGGTTCTCCCACTACCAAGAGCCACCCTCCCACCAAAAGACTTCCAATCAGGGCCCCGCCCCTTCATAAAGGTCCACCCACTTCTCCAGCTCCACTCTACCCACCCCTGACTGCCATTTCAGAGACCACTGCCACCCACCCCAGCCACCCTCAGCCGCCCTGGCTTTAAGCCTTCCTCCTCCTCTCTTCATCTCTCCTCTCCAGAGCCCTGGATTCCACTTGCTCCTTCCCCTAAATAGCCAGTTGCTAGGGGCTTCCCCCACCCCTTTTCAAGGACAGAGGCTGGCTCCTTAAGAAAGCTTCAGCCCAAGTGTCTCTAATTGGCTGCAGAATCAAAGCAAGCAGCTAAGCAGGCTTCTGGTTGGCTGTCACCTCCTCCCATGACAGTGTGGGGAAGTTAACCCCTGCGGCACCATAGCATAGGAATCTGCAATGGGGGTTGGAGAACTGGAACTGGGGCCCTGCAGGGAAGAGAAGAGTCCCAGGGTCTGTTGCCCAGCTGGGGACAGGGGGCCATCAACATCTGCATCCATGCAGGGTCTGGGGGCTTGTGAAACTCCCCCACCCCACCATGTGGTGGCCATGGGTCAGAGCAAAGGAAAGAGAGGGACAGAGAAGTGGAGAGTCACAGAAGCTAAGAATTATTTACAGAAATATATTATCCATCTCCCTTCCAAGCAGTGGGTGCCCAACAAATGTGTGTCAGTGTAAAAAGGACAGCTTTGCTACTTTCTGTGTGACCTTGGGCAAGTGACATCCCCCACTAAACCTCAGTTTTTCTGTCTGTGAAATGGAGAGAGAGTCATCACGCCTTCATAGCGGAGCTGGGAAGATCAAATGAAGTAGCAAGCTTGGAAGTTCGTTGTGAAGGTTTGTGTTTTGTTCACTTGTTTGTCCTCATGTTTGTAAGGCTGGGCCAGGATCTAACCTATCTCAGTAGGCCCAGGGCACAGCACAAGATGGGCAAACAGTAGGCATCTACTCAGTGTTTGGGATCAGAATCAAAAAGAGAGGGAAATGAGGAAGACAGAGACAAAAGAAAAGGGAGGCTTTTTTTTTTTTTTCCAGAGGGAGTCTCGCTCTGTCACCCAGGCTGGAGTCCAATGGCACGATCTCCACTCACTACAACCTCCACCTCCCAGGTTCAAGCGATTCTCCTGCCTCAGCTTCCTGAGCAGCTGGGATTACAGGCACGTGCCACCACATCTGCCTAATTTTTGTATTTTCAGTAGAGACAGGGTTTCGCCATGTTGGCCAGGCTGGTCTCAAACTCCTGACCTCAAGTGATCCACCCACCTCAGCCTCCCAAAGTGCTGGGATTATAGGCATGAGCCATCGCGCCCGGCCAAGAGGCATTTTTTTCATTCAACCAACACTGGGAAAGCACCTACTATGTGCCAGGCCTATGGCCAAGAAAACACTGGAAATGTAGAGATGGAGGCCAAGAGGCAGGTTTCTCAGTGAAGATCTGACAGCCAGGAGCTGGGGCTCTCCACACGTAGGGAAACAGCTCCAGCCCCTCTGGCATCTCCAGGTGAAGCCAAGCAGATGACTGAAGTATTTAACTGGTGCTCTACAATGCGCATGAGGGAGGCAGAGCTAGAAGGAGAGACATCCATGTGGCAAACTACCATTTCTCAAGTGCCCACTGTGTGCCAATTCCGTGGCAGAGAGCCATACTAAAAAACTGCCAGGATGGGCCAGGTGCAGTGGCTCACATCTGTAATCCCAGCACTTTGGGAGGCCAAGGCAGGAGGATCACTTTAGCCCAGGAGTTCAAGACCTGGCTGGACAATATAGCAAGACCTCATCTCTACTAAAACATTTTTTAAATTAGCCCAGTGTGGTGGTGCACACCTATAGTCCCAGCTACTCTCAGGAGGTAGGAGGATTGCTTGGAGCCCAAAAGTTTGAGGCTGCAGTGAGCTATGATCATACCACTGCACTCCAGCCTGGGGTGACAGAGCAAGACCCTGCCAAAAAAAAAAAAAAAAAAAAAAAACGACTGAGATGGAGACACGGCAAGGCCAGGACTGTAACTCATAGTGTACTATGGGCCACGACCTACTGGGCTATGAGTTCCCTGAGGACAGGGACTGGGTGGTTTCCCTGTGTCCCCAGCACCCAGCTCAGGAGTTTGCACAAAGCAGGGGCTCTGTGCCTAATGAGGGCAGAGAAGGCAGAGACAGACAGAGAGGTGAAAGGAGAAATAAGGAGGCCATGGGAGAAAATAACTCTTTTTTAAAATGTCTGTTGACACCATATGGTCTGTCCACACCAGGGCAATGGCTTCAAACCCAAGGGAGGGTGGAAATAACATATTTTTCTCATACGTTTTGTTTTCTGTTTCTGTAATGTACCCAATGTGTTGGTTCAGTCGTACTGGTATATAATTTATAAATATAAATGTCACTGTAGGCTGGACACTGTGGCTCACACCTGTAATCCCAGCAATTTAGGCCAAGGCAGGTGGATCACTTGAGGTCAGGAGTTCAAGACCAGCCTGCCCAACATGGTGAAATCCTATCTCTACTAAAAATACAAAACTTAGCTGGGCGTGTTGGTGGGTACCTGTAATCCCAGCTACTTGGGAGGCTGAGGGGCGAGATTCGCTTGAACCCAGGAGGCGGAGGGTTTCAGTGAGCTGAGTTCATGCCACTGCACTCCAGCCTGGGCAACAGAGTAAGGCTCAGTCTCAAAACAAACAAATAAATGTCACTGTAAATGTGTGTGTGTATTTCACGCTCCAAAATGTTTAACTGAAGAGGTGCACAATCAGATTGTTTTGGGGAGCAGTGATATCGACCATGAGCCCCATGAGGGCAGGGTTCATGCTGAGCTCAGTCATTGTTAGAACTCCAGTGCCCAGCCCTGGTCGAGTTCATGTAGGTGCTCAGCGAATATTTTCTATAAGCATGAAAAACAGAGACAGTGAGAAACAGAGAGAGGAAACAGGGCAAAGGAGGGCGGAAACAACTCTCACAGCCATCTAGAACCCTCGCTGAGCAAGAAGGCCAAGGGAATGGGCAGGTGGGAGGGAGGGTCCCCCTGGGCTTGGGAGGAGGCCCTGGGACTGCAACACCCGCACCCACCTGTAGACGAGGGAGTCATCAACGGAACTGTTGTACTGAACCTGGTACATGCGTATTCCGGGCACAGGCCTCTGGGCTGGCCAGCGGATGAGCACGGAGTTCGAGGTGAGCTCGGCTGCCACGAGCCGACGCTCAGCCGCAGAATCGTTGGCACCTGGTCTGCCCGGCGTGGCGATGTCAGAGGAGCCGGGCTCGGTGAGAGGTGGCGGGGCAGCCGGCGGGGGTGCCATCAGAGGCAGAGGTACCACGCACACCTCCACGGGCGCCGTCGCTTCCCCAGCGGCATTGGAGGCGATACAAGTGAAGGTGCCACTGTCCCTCAAGGTGGTGATGGTCACATCCAGCGTCCCGTCCCCCCGGACCCGGGTCCGGCTGGAGTTCCCCAGCAGCCGCCCATCAGGTGCCACCCAGTGCACCACCGGCTCAGGGTCACCCACCGCTCGGCAGCGCAGGCTCACCGCCTGGCCTTCCACCACCAGGGCCCGGCCCCCCGCCTGCCGTGTGATCAGCGGGGGCTCACACAGGAACTCCTCCTCGGGGATGGACCAGAAGTAGCGGTCGGTGAGGTGTTCGGGCGTGGCGCAGGTCTCTAAGTCGTCCTCGCGGGTCAGCCGCCGCAGCCAGAGCAGCTCGCAGTTGCAGTGCAGGGGGTTGCCGCCGAAGCTGACGGTCAGCGGGGTGGGCGGCTTGGGCCCGGTGCCCTGCGACCTCAGGAAGAGCCCGTCGGGCGGGAGTTTATGCAGGCGGTTGGAGGTCATGTCCAGGCGGACCAGCTTGTGAAGTTGCACGAAGGTCCCCTCCGCGATGTGGTCGATGAGGTTGTGGTCCAGCGTGAGGGTGTTTAGGTTCACCATCTGGCCCACCGCCTCCCACGGCAGGGCCTCTAGGTTGTTGTAGGACAGATCCAGGTCCTCCACGGTGGACAGGAAGGCATCGAAGGCCGCCGACTCCACCCGGCGGATCTGGTTGTTTCCAAGGATCAGGTGGCGGAGGTTGCCCAGACCGCGGAGCTGGTCGCCGCGCACCTCCGCCAGGCGGTTGCTGTCCAGGTGCAGGGCCCGGAGGGCACGCAGGTCGGCGAAGGCGCCAGCTGCCACCTGGCCGATGGTGTTCCGGGAGAGAGTGAGGTGCACCAGGCTGGTCATGTTGGCGAAGTCTCGGCGGCGCACGGCCGCGATGAAGTTGTCGGTGAGCCGCAGCTCCACCACGCGCCGGTCGATGGCGGGCGGCACAAAGAGCAAGCCGGTTTTGGCGCACAGCATGGTCAATGTGGGCGCCACGTTCTGGCAGATGCAGCGGCCGGGGCAGGGCTGGCCACGAGATGCCCCCGCCCAGAGCAGCAGCAGAAAGGGCAGGGCAGCGGGCGGCGGCGAGAAGAGAGCCGAGGAGAAGGGTCCTGGAGCCATGGTGCAGTGGGAAGGCAGGAGGGGTGGGAGGTGAGACCTGCCGGGGAAGGAGCCGGTTACCCAGGCGTGGAACTTGGCCGCCATGGGATGTCCTGCTACGAGTCAGACCTGGATCCCTCCCCTACCGCCTACAGCTGGGTTCCACAGGATGGTGAGAGGAAGCCACTATCAACTATTAACAACAGATTACAACATTTCCACGCTGGGCACAGTGGCTCACGCCTGTAATCCCAGCACTTTGGGAGGCCGAGGCAGGCGGATCACCTGAGGTCAGGAGTTCAAGACCAGCCTGGCCAACATGGCGAAACCCCGTCTCTACTAAAAATACAAAAATTAGCTGGGCGTGGTGGTGGGCGCCTGTAATCCCAGCTACTTGAGAGGCTGAAGCACGAGAATCGCTTGAACCGGGAGGTGGAGGTTGCAGTGAGCCGAGATCACACCATTGCACTCCAGTCTGGGCGACAGAGCAAGACTCCATCTTAAAAAATAAATAAAAATAAAAATATTTCTACACTGGTTGATAGAATACCCCTGCCCCTACTTGTGTGTCCCACCCTCACCTCTGCCCCTCCTGTAGTAGCTCCCAAACCTATCATGATCTCCCAACCAGAGGGGTGACACCTGGCCCAACCTGGGCCCTCCAGTACCCACTAAAAATTCTAAAAAACTCACTGTTAACCATGGTTTAAGGCCCTGGCTGTCCAAGCCATACTCCCTAGCTTCAAATCCCAGCTCTGATACTTACTAGCTGTGTGACCTCCAGCAAGTATCTGAACCTCTCTGATTCTCGGTTTCTTCATCTGTAAAAGGGAGATAGAAACAGGCCTTACTTCTGTGAGGATTAAATGGATTGATGAACATAGCATACTTAGAATGGTGCCAGGCATATTAAATATGCTTATTACATGTTAGCAATCATCACCATGATCATCAAGTGTTTAATATGTACCAGGCATAGAACAGTGCCCTATTATTGAGAGTAAGTACTTTGAAATCAAACAGACTCAGGTTCAAATCCTGGTTCCCCTTTTGCTAGGTCTGTGACCCCCAAGCCAGTGATTTCCCCTAGCTAGGCTATAATTTCTTAATCTGTAAATTGGGATGATAATTGTACCATCTTCATTCATGTACCACCGAATATGCCTGGCATACAGTAAGTACTCAATAAATGTTAAGGGTTTCCCCCCTCCCGCCTCTGGCATTGGCAGGGAGAGTGTGAAAGTGGGAGGGACTGAGAAAAACACATCAGAGTCTTCCAGTTCAGCCTCAGGAAGTCCTTCTCTGAGGTCTGGTTTCATCCTGGGCTCAGTTGAGCTCCCAAGCAGGGCAGACTTTCATGCTCACATCTTTGGGTACACAACACACACACACACACACACTCACACACTCGCACACTCACACTATGTCTCTGCTCCAGGCAAAACCTTCCGGCAGGGATTCCCCCTGCGGCGGCTGCAGCCCACGACATGTCAGTTCCCATCACAACACAGGGTGGGCGGGGGGTGAAGAGGAAAGGATGGGAAGGGGGCGTCCCTGAAACTGTTTTCACCCCACCCTGCCCTGTACCCTAGCCCCTGCTGGCCTACCTCCCGGGAATCTGTGTTTGGGGCTATGGCCTTAGGTGGCTTTGATCTTCCTGCCAGTGGGGAGGGGGCCCGGGACTGAGACCAGGAAAGTCAGAGAGAGAGGTGAAGAGAGACAGGGAGAGACCAGGGGGAGGGAGAAGTGGACTGGCAAAGAGAGAGAGACAGATTTGGAGAGAAACAGAGAGACAAAAAGATAATGAGTCTGAAAGGAAGGTGAACAGACAGAAAACTGAGAGTGAAGAATGAGACACAGAAAAGAGAGAGACACAGAGATGGAGAGAAAAATAGAGACAGTATTAGAGAAACAAAGACAGAGGAGGATAGAGACAGGGAGTAAGGGAGACAACGACCCGGCTGAAGGCGGAAAAAGAGGCCAGATCGGGGTGTCCTACCATCTCTGAGTTTACCCCAAATCTGTCCTTCACTCCCTCTAGATCACTACTCTACAATGTACTGGAAACCCTGGCCTAGAAAGGGGGACTCCAGAATTAGGAGCCTGAGTCTGCACCTGCTTGGCTGTGGGGTCTCCAGGGCTCAGAACCCCAGTCTATGAAACAGAAGTCCAGAGCCTCGCCTCCGACAGCTAGGGTAGGACTCAAATGGAGGGAATAATAATAGCAATGGAAATAGCTAACATTTATGGAGAGTGGTGCAGCACTGCAGGACAGAATCCGCCCTACTGCCTGGGTTCAGACCTCACCTCCCCACCGTGTGACTTTAATCAAGTGACTTCCCCTCTCTGTGCCTCGGTGTGCTCATCTGTCAAATGGGAATAATAATGGCACCTACCTCATAAGGTTGCTATGAGGATTTAATGAGATAATATTTTATGACATGCTTAGAATAGTTCCTGACAAAGTAAACACTATATACATGTGAGCTGCTGCTATTATCATTATTATTATTACTATTATTATTATTAATTTATTACCTTCTCCAGCTTTCTCAGCCACCAGCAGGCCAGGCTATCAGGAGATCTTCCCACACCCATGCACACGCACATACAAAATGGGAAAACACATTCATTCAACCCTCTAAACGCAGGGGTCATTTCATATCTTGACATATTCTTGTATCCTTTACTGATATCCTGAGGAAACCTTGCTTTCCCAACCACCTTAACCATCCTGAGAATGAATGTCTCTTGGCCTGAAACCCCCACCTGCTCCCCAGAGCCACCTGGCCACCACAAGCCCTCACCCAACTTTGATGTTCCTGACCTTGTCACCACTCCCCAGCCTTGGACAGAGTGGTGGGCATCTGGTCCTTCAGGAAACTGTCATCCCCTGAACTGAAATCCATGAGAGGCAGGGTTCCAGACCCCCAGCTGGCTGACAGCAAGCCCCATCACCCCACATGTCTTTCTCTCTCTGAAGCCTTACAGCTCTACTCACCTCTCTTCAGGGAGTCAGGGCCTGGGCCAGCACCTGCAAAGGAACAGAACCACCTTGTTAGCATCATTCTGGCTCTTCTCTGGGCACCAGATCCTGCCTTGGAGACCATCCCAGCCAAGGAAGTCCCTGGTGTGATCACGCTCTCAGTCCTCCTGTGGCGGGTTTGGCATAGTCTCACAGGAACCCAGAAGTCCTCTCTGGAATCCTAGATTAGGCCTCAGGGCTGTTCACCCTCCAAAGCCCAGGAGTTGAGAACTTTAGCCCTTTGTCCTCTGGAGTTTCAGGAGCCAATAACCCCAGGCCCCTCTTCCCTCTGACCCAAGACTCCAGACCAGACCCCTGGCCCTCCTTTAGAACCCAAGAGTTTACATCCCAGCCCCTCAACTTCAGAGTCCTGAACGGTACCAAGAGCTGGGGAAGAGCCAAAGTTTCCCATCCTTGCCATGATACTATTGCCCACACCAACATGTAGTGGCCATGTCAGAACCCACACAAGCCCACAACCCCAGTCTCTACATCTGGATTTCTATGAACATAGCAACATGATCTGTGTGCCCGCTGCCCTCTATGGGCACTTGGCCTGGCATATGGACACACTGTGTCCAGGGACCCCAGGCGGGACCCCAGCATACCAGAGGTCATGCCACATGGGCCTCAAACCCACTGAACCCAGAAGTAGGGACAGCCTTGTGCCAGGGCACAGACACGTGTGTCCTTCACATACATGTCTGAACATATACAACCCCACTCCCCAGAGACCAACACCAAAACACAAACAGACTCACAACACAGATGGATACATACCCTCAAGGTTGACACACCTGCATGCAGCAACACACGTACAACACTGACTCTGCCATGCACGTTCACACACACAAATGCACAGATACAACAGAAAAACTCATGTGCCCCCTAACAGACAACCAGGTGCATGCATTTACAACAGATCTACCTTGCACACTCACCAGCACACAGGGACACACACATCTAACAAACACACACACACCTGTGCAAAGATACACAAGTGCACACTTAAATGCCCAGACACACTCATACAACTTCACACATCTTGCAAAGTTGATACAGCACCACGCCAACAGATACATACCTCACACACACACACACACACACACACACACACACACAACCACAAGCATACAGATACGAGGCTGATCCACACTGGAACACGCACACAGGCACAAAAAGATCCACCTTTGCAGACACGCCAAGATGTTCACTCATAACAGACACATGCTCACACAACAGTCCTGTGATTTACACACTTACAAATGCATAGAAAATACTGAACCACAGTAGCACAGTCAGTAGACAGGCCCGGATTCACATTCACACAGTCTTGGACACACATCCCTCCCAGCCCTGAGGCACCCCCCCACCACCCCACCTACTTCCCAGGCCCAAGAAATCCTAACATCCCTGCAGCACATTCAGCATCCTCCCCTCCACACTCCCAAAAAACCAGGGCACAAGCCAGGCCAGAGGTCAGAGTTCAGCAGGTGGAAACTCAAGAGGATTTGGGGGTTTGAGTCCTAGATCACCATTTCAAGGAGATCCTCCTACCAGCAGCCCCGAAGGTCCCCCAGCCTGGCCATCAGGATGGAGGTAACTCTGGCTCCATCTGCAGATGTCTGGCCGGTGGGGGAATTAGGGTGGAGTGGGTGGGGAAGGGCCGGGTCTTCGCCCCCCAACCCCCACCTCAGGGCCCATCTGTCCATTTCTCGGCCTCTCATCCCCCCTCCATCTGTCCACCTCCTGGCCGCCCATCCCCCCCCGCAACCACCAGGAAGGGGAAGACATGGCCGCTTCCCCCAGGACCGCTAAGGACCCCCCAGTTGACATGGACCGAGGGAGCGGCGAACTCCCCTCCCCCCAAATCCACACCGAGGCCTGAACCCACAAGGCGCCCAGCCTCAGCCCCCAAGCCGGCAACCTGCCGTGGACTCACAGATACACACCCTCGGAGACATACAACCAGCAGACACACACACACACACACACAAATGGACATCCGAGCGGGCACACCCGGCTCCACAGACCCGGGGATGGACATCCAACCCGGACACAAACACCCAGAGCAGCTAGTCGCGCGCGCACAGGGGCTTGGGGGGGACCCACACCTGGGCACACAACCCACGCACACACACACCTGCACACAGCCCCTCCGATGGGCGCCCGACAGCGCCCAGACACACAGCCGGAGGGGCGGCCGCTCGGGGGGACACGCGTGCACAGCCGGACACGCCGGCCGGGCTCGACACCCCGCGCACACCCGATGGCCACACGGGCAGGGCGCCGCACACGCCGGCGCCGGGCACACACAGGGCCGCGCGGGCGCACGCCGGCCCCGCCGCAGCGCCGCGGACACACACTCGCACGCTCGCACGCTCACACCCGCGCACACACCCGCGCCCCCGCCCGCCGCTCCCGGGCCGCTGCGGGCCGCGCTCACCCAGCCCGGGGGGGCCCCGGGCCCGGCCCCGCCGCCGCCGCCTCGCTCCGCGCCATGGTGGGGGGAGGGCCGGGGGAGGGGGCGCGGTGCCGCGGGGCCGCCTCCCTCCCGCCTCCCGCCCTCCCTCCCGAGCCGCCGCCGAGCTCCGCCCTCCGCGCCGCCCGCCACCACCGCCGCCGCAAGGGGGGAGGGGGCGCCGACTGGTGGGGGCGGCCGGGCGGGGCGGTCGCACACCCGGGATCCCCGCCCCGAACCCGCCGCAGACCCCTCTCCACTGCGGAGCCGCCGCGGGCCCGCCCCCGACCCTTCCCCAGCCCCACCCCCAGCCCCGCCGGCCTCCCCGGAGACCCCCCCAGACCACGCCCCAACTGGCCTGGGGACCCCGGATCTCCCTACAGAGACCTCCGATCCCCGGATCTCCCTACAGAGACCTCCGATCACGTCCTAATACCCATGGGGACCTCAGATCAGGCCTCACCTCTTTTGAGAACCCAGGCGATGTTCTAGGGCCACCCAGGACCACAAATCATGCCCTGCTCTCCTGCTTGACCTCAGACTATGACCCACACACTGTCAGGAACCCCAGACCATGCCCCCAAACCCAGAAGAATCCCAGATCATATCCCAGCATCCAAGGGGATCCAGACCACCCCACCAGCAACCCTAAATCATATCCCAACATTCAGATGGACCCCCAGACCACACCCCTTCCCTCAGGGACCCCAAATCATATCCTAACATCGGGGGAGACTTCAGACCATATGTCAGCCAAATCCCAGATGGTGCCTGACTCCCTTTGGGGACCCAAACCACATTCTACAGCACCAGAACCACAAACCATATTCCACTCCTTCTTGGGGACCCCCAGCCATGTCCTTCTACCCTCAAGGACCCTAACCCATTCCCTTATCCCCAATATGAGCTCCAAACCATGCCTAACTTCTAAGGGGCCCTAAAATGTCTCATCCCCATGGGAAACCCTTAAACGATCTCGGCTCACTGCAACCTCCACCTCCCAGGTTCAAGCAATTCTCCTGCCTCAGCCTCCCTAGTAGCTGGGATTACAGGTGTGTGCCACCATGCCCGGGTAATTTTTTTCTTTCTCTTTTTTTCTTTTTTTTTTTTTTTTTTTTTTTTGAGACAGAGTCTTGCTCTGTTGCCGAGGCTGGAGTGCACTGGCATGGTCTCCGCTCACCGCAACCTCTGCCTCCCAGGTTCAAGCAATTCTCCTGCCTCAGCCTCCCGAGTAGCTGGGACTACAGGCATGTCCCACCATGCCTGGCTACTTTTTGTATTTTTAGTGGAGACAGGGTTTTATCATGTTGGCCAGGCTGGTCTCGAACTCTTGGCCTCAAGTGATCCGCCCGCCTCAGCCTCCCAAAGTGCTGGGATTACAGGCATGAGCCTCCGCACCCAGTCTAATTTTTCTTTCTTTCTTTCTTTTTATTTGTTTTTGAGTCAGAGTCTCACTCCGTCACCCAGGCAGGAGTGCACTGGCGTGATCACAGCTCACTGCAGCCTGGACCTCCTGGGCTCAAGTGTTCCTCCCATCTCAGCCTCCTCAGTAGCTATTTTGTTTTTGGTTTTGTTTTAGTTTTTTTATAAATGGAGTCTCGCTATGTTGCCCAGGCTGGTCTTGAACTCCTGACCACGGTGGTCATGAGCCACTGTGCCTGGCCTAAATTATTTACATGAAGCCCGCCCTATCCCCCAGATCAAGCTCAGCTCTGGAGATAACTCCTTCCAGTGAACCTTAACCCCACGCACAACTCTGAGATGTCCCTGGGGACACTCACAATCCCCCTATTCTCCAGACTCCACCCTTCATTGCCACCACCCAGGCAGCATCCCCACCTCCCACCGTGGTTGCTAGTGCTCCCTGCTGGAGCGTGGGGGTAGGAATAACAACAACAACACAAGTGAACACATATACAGCACTATTTATGTGCCAGAAATGATTCTAAGGGTTTCACATCTATTACTTCATTCAGTCTTCACAACAGCCAAATGAAGAGGTCCTATTACCATCCCCATTTTATGGACAAGGGAAATAGAGGCACAGAGAGGTTTGATCACTTGCCCAAGGTCACACAGGTAGTATGTGGCAGAACAGGGTAGGGGTGATGGGGAAAGAGGGTGAGGGTAGGCCTGGGCTGGACAGGAGTAGAAAAGAGAGGGAGAGAAAAAAAAAGATAATAATAAGAGAAACAGAGATGGAAGAAGAAAGAAGCTGAAACCGAGGGAGATATGCCTTATTCATAGAGCCAGTCTGGCCCTGTGAGCTCTGGCCCCAGCTGACCCTATTTCCAACCACTCTCCTCTTCTCTTCCAGCTTCTTCTTTTTTTTTTAGAAATGGGGGGGGGGGGGGGTCTCACTATGTTGCCCAGGCTGGTCTTGAACTCCTGGGCTCAAGTGATCCTCCTGCCTCAGCCTCCCAAAGTGCTGGGTTTACAGGCGTGCACCACCACTCCTGGTCCCTCTTTCAGTTTTAACGATGGCTTTTCTTTTCTTTTTCGAGACAGGGCCTCACTCTGTCACCCAGGCTGCAGTGCAGTGGCATGATCTCAACTCACTGCAACCTCTGCCTCCCAGGCTCAAGCGATTCTCCCACCTCAGCCTGAGTAGCTGGGACCACAGGCGCCCACCACCACGCCCGGCTAATTTTTGTATTTTCAGTAGAGACGGGGTTTTGCCATGTTGGTCAGGCTGGTCTCAAACTCCTGACCTCAAGTGATCCACCCACCTCAGTCTCCCAAAGTGCTGGGATTACAGGTGTGAACTACCGCATCCGACCCTTTGTTCAGCTTCTACAATGACTTTCCTATTCCTCCAACACACCAGCCAACAGCAGCAGCCCCTGAGCATATGCACTCTTCTCCCCTTTCCATGGCTGCTGGTTCTTTCTTTTCATGATGGTCTTAAATGTAATCCCTTCAGAGAGACCTTCCTTCTCCATCCCCAATTTATACACACCATCTCTACCTGGGCCTCCAACCAGCGTTCTGACGTAACTTTGAAATAGAAGAAGAAGGAGAAGGAGAGAAGAAAGGAGGAAGAAGAATAAGAATAAGAATAAGAAGAAGAAGGAGGAGGAGGAGGAGGGGGAGGAGGAGGAGGGGGAGGAGGAGGAAGAAGAGAAAAGAAAAGAGAAGAAAGGAAGAGGAAGAAGAAGAAGGAGGAGGAGGAAGAAGAAGAGGAAGAGGAGGAGAAGGAGGAGGAAGAAGCGTTGCTGGATGGATATATGATGAAGTAATACATTGACGTGTCAGTGGTGGCATCTAGGTGATGGATATATGAGTGTTCACTATAAAATTATTATTCAACTTAGGCTGGGCGTGGTGGCTCACATCTGCAATCTCAGCATTTTGGGAGGCTGAGGAGGGAGGATCAGTTGAGCCCAGGAGTTCAAGACCAGCCGGGCAACATAGCAAGACCCCATCTCTAATAAACTTTTATATATATATACATAATATGTATATTATATATATAATATATATAATTATTTCAACTTGGCTGCATGTTTGAAATGTTTCATAGTAAATGTTAGGGAGTGGGGAAGCAGGACTCTTCTGGCGGCAACAAACAGCCCCACCAGGTGCCACCATTTCTATCTGGCACATCACCTTATTTATTTCCCTTATAGTACTTATCACTCTCTTATTTTTATTTTAAAAGGAAAAAAGAGATGAGGTCTTGCTGTGTTGCCCAGGTTGGTCTTGAACTCCTGAGCTCTAGCCATCCTCCTGCCTTGGCCTCCCAAAGTGCTGAGATTACAGGCGTGAACCACTTCACCTGGCTCTTGTCACCCTCTTATTTTGTTTACTTGTTTACCTATTTATTGTTATTTATTTAGTGTCTAGTCATTGAAATGTAAGCCTCCCAAGGGAACTGGCACAGACACCAACATCCTCCAGTGCCCAGAATAGTGACTGCCACCCAGGAACTCAGTAAATGTGCTTTTCTTAAAGACAGGGTCTCCCTGTGTCACCCAGGCTGGAGTGCAGTGGCGTGATCATGGCTCACTGCAGCCTCGACCTCCCCAGGCTCAGGTGATCCTCCCACTTCAGCCTCCCAACTAGAGGCACGCACCCCCACACCCAGCTAATTTTTTATTTTTTGTAGAAAAGCGGTCTCATTATGTTGTCCAGGCTGGTGGCAGACTCCCGGCCTCTAAGATTTCCAGCCTCAGCCCCCCAAAATGTAGGGATTACAAGGCGTGAGCCACTGCACTTAGACAACATGTGTTCTATTTATTTATTTATTTATTTATTTATTTTGGAGACGGAGTTTTGCTCTTGTTGCCCAGGCTGGAGTGCAATGGAGCAATCTCGGCTCACTGCAACCTCTGCCTCTCCGGCTCAAGTGAATTCTCCCGCCTCAGCCTCCCGAGTAGCTGGGATTACAGGCACGTACCACCACGCCCAGCTATTTTTTGTATTTTTAGTAGAGATGGGGTTTCACCATGTTGACCAGGCTGGTCTCAAACTCCTGATCTTAGGTGATCCTCTGGGATTACAGGCGTGAGCCACCGTGCCTGGCCCAAGATGTGTTCTCAAATGCGTCCTGGGAGAGGACTGGGGAGCTAGTCTGGCTCCAGACTCAGTTCGGGGACCACAGGAAGGAATAAATACGACCTCTTAGCCCAGGTTCCCTAGAAGAAAAGGGTATAACCAGCAGCTGGAGAATGTCCCATAAAGTAAGGGAATGTGTGAGTTGGCCTGAAAAACGGGCAACAGGTTGAACTAGACATCTTAATTGTTTCCCTGGAGCCCTAATTCCTGCCCCAAACCAAATACAGACCCTCTACCAATCCCATTCTTCTGGCCCCGCCCCAAGCCTAGGCCCCACCCCCAGACTCTTAGGCCCTGCCCCAAAGCGAAAACTCCAGCCTTTTAGAGCTATGCAGGGCCCATTCCGGCCCTTTCAAGGTTAGGAAGTCCCCCAAGTCTAGGGCACCGACTCAAAACTTAGGGAGCTTGGATCTGTGGGCGTTTATAGGATAGGTTGGTGGAACTAGAGGAGGCGGTCCCCAGTTTGTACTGCCTCTCCAGGGAATCTCCCCAAACCCGAAGACACGTCCCATTGTGCTGACTCCTCATTAGATGGTGAAGTCTGTTCTGGCCTCTCTGATTGGTCCTTCCGCAAGCCCCAGCTATACTCCCTCTGCATTGGACTGTGCCTGTGAGCCACCCTTTCTGATTGGCCCCTGCTTTCCCATGCTTTGCTCCTGATTGGGCAAGTCCCTGTGCATGGCTCTTTCTGATTGGGCCGTTTGTAATCACAAGCCTGGATGAAACAGAAGTTCCACTATGGAGTGTGGGAGTACCACCAAGGAGGAAGAGGAGGAGGAGGGGGAGGGGGGAGGGGGGAGGGGGAGGGGGGAGGGGGAGGGGGAGGGGGGAGGGAGGAGGAGGAGGAGGTGGTTCCCTAAATGTCTTGCCTAAGAGAGGGTGTGGCCATTGACCCCAAGATAGCCTGGGGTTAAAGAGTTCTAACTGTACAGACCACAGGTGCCTTTGGCTTCTATGCCTCAGGTTTTTATCGTCTTTAAGTTGGAGAGAATAATAGTACCTTTTTCACGAGGTATTGCAAGAATTAAATGAGCTAATGCCTATAAAATGCTTGTAGAAGTACCTGGTACATAGGAAGCCCTCAAGAGGAGGGTCAGCTATTAGTATTCATTTGATCATGTAAGTGCATGACCTTGGATGAGTCCCTCTGCCTCTCTGACCTCTGCAGGCCAGGAGTTCCTTGTCCATTTAATTGAATGACCCCTCTTGTCTCCAGTCCTCCTCCTCCTCCATCTCCTGCCTTCAGGGACTGGGCCTGTGATCAGAGGGAGGGACAGAGAGATAGGGACAGGAAAACAGCACTAGTGGAGAGCAGAGGAGCTCAACCTAACCCTCCAGAGAATTTAGGGCAGGGTGAATTTTCTCTATGGACCAGTGTAGAGTGATTCTATCCCAAATCCCTCATGTAAAGGACTTGCCCTGATTGGGGGTGAGCGGGCAGGAGATAGGGTAGAGTGGGGTGGTAAGGGGATAAGGCTGGGAGGGCTTGGAGCTGGGATCTTTGGACCCTACCCCCAGGAACACCAAGGTTGGGGAACGGGCGGCCCAGGCCCAAGGTCACGATGTCTTTGTTACCATGGCAACAGCCACCTCTCTACCGGGAACCTGAAAAGAGGTGGGGGGAGGGACTTCCCACGTCCCTGAAACCGGGGACAGAGAGGGGAACAATTAGAAACATGGAAGAGAAGCAGAGAGACAGAAAGGGTGTGATTCATCTCTGTGAAGACCTGCCCATCTCGGAATTCTCAGAGCCCAGTACACTGTGAGTGCTTAATCAATGTCCCTCAGAGACAGACACAGAAAGCCTGAGAAAGTTCGATGTCCAGAGATGCCAGAAAAAAGAAAAGAAGAATCTTCAGATGGGGGCAGGTGTCCCTTCCCTGTCTCCTCAATCTCACACCCCTGGGAGTCCACTGAGGGCCCAGGATCGACTTCACCTTCCCCAGCCCTGGTCCTCAGGCCTACCTGACCGTACAAACCATCCACCCCCTAGCAGCTCCTGAGATCCTGAAGCAATTACGTTCAAACTTCTTCGGCCTTTAAATTCTTCTTATCTAAGGGCTCAGCTGAGAAAAGTCGCATTCGGTGATGACTCCTACCCTCCAGAGGTGGGGAGTGGGGGAGGAAACGGGCACTTTGCCTCCTTTATTCTCAGGGGTCCTTGTTCCCCTTGGGAGTGACCGCTCTGTAGATCCAGATATTCCCCCAATACCTCCAGGAGACCTAGGCCTCGCCCATCCGTCCCCCACCCTCCAAGGAAATCCTTCAGGCCCTTCCCTTTCTTTCTAAGAAAGAGGTATCCTCCTTCCCTCCCGGGACCCAGCTCACATTCCTCTAGGTCAGCCCGCCCCCTGCTGGCCAAAGCCTGGTACTGCAGGAACCGTCGGCTAGAGCCCAGATGAGAGGCAGAAACTGAGTCCAAACTGAGATCTCCGAGTTTTTGCATTTTTTAATTTATTTAAAGTCTTGGTTGTTCAGGTCCTAGGGGTTCCAAGTCCCCAGTCACCTTGAGGACTCAGACATCAGGAATTCAGGCCCCAGCCCAGAGATCAACGAAAGAAAGACAACTTTTCTTGGAGCCAGGCCTCGGTGAGGTCATCAGTGGTGCGGATTTCAAACACCTGGGCAGAGAGAGGTCTCGGCATTATGATCTACTCAAACACTGAGACAGTGGCCGGGCGCGGTGGCTCACGCCTGTAAGAGAGCACTTTGGGAGGCTCAGGTGGGTGGATCACTTAAGGTCAGGAGTTCGAGACCAGCCTGGCCAATATGGTGAAACCCTGACTCTACTAAAAATACAAAAATTAGCCAGGTGTGGTGGCGTGTGCCTATCGTCCCACTACTTGAGAGGCGGAGGCAGGGGAATCGCTTGAACCCAGGAGGAGGAGACTGCAGTGAGCCAAGGTTGTGCCACTGCACTCCAGCCTGGGTGACTGAGCGAGACCCAGTTCTTTAAAAAAAAAAAAAAAAAAAAAAAACCACTGAGACAGAGAGGACTGTAGTCCCTCTCCCCTCAGACCCAGGACCCACACCACCTCTCCCTAACACTCTGGAGCCCCATCCCAGTCTGAACCTTTGTGAGCTCTGCTGTCTGCACCAGCCTGTTTTTACTCCCTGCATACATCATCTGTTGTTCTGGCTTGCAGCCTGCGTGGAAAAGAGGAGAAAGGCACATCAGCGGGGACCCAGGCGTGTTCTCTAAAGCTCTAGTAATGTCCTGAAGGCCCTGCAGTTTTCCAAGGGTCCTAAGAGCTCTTCTACGGATGTCCCTGCACTGTACTCAGTTTCTAGGTTGGCTTGGGGGCTTCAAGTTATTCTGAGGGGCTCTGGAGATGATTTAGAGGCCAGACGGGGATTTCTAGGTGAAAGGAAAAGGTGGGTTGGCTTAGGCCCCAGGACTAAGAACAGGTGGGCTCTTGGTGAATCTGAGCCCCCACCTCCACTTCACTGCCCTTCCACATCAGGTATGCGACACACACACATCCTCACCCAGTCACACTCAGGCTGTCACATGCTCACACTCATACACAAGTGCCTACACACATTCGCATTTACACACAAACACACACACACAGAATCAAAGACCCTCTCCTGAGGACAGTAGAGCTGTGTCTCACCCACAGGGCTGGAGAAGATGAAACACAAAGGGTAGGACACTCGGCCATCGCCATGCACGTACTTGTAGCTGTAAACCACGAACCTACCGTGAAAGGGAATTGAAAATCAGGACTCTGGCCTGCAGCCCAGGCTTAACAGCCATTACCTGAGCTCACAGCCTTGAAATGTTGGCTGAGTCTGAGAACCCAGGGTTGATGTCTGGGACTCAGGGTACTGACCTCAAACACAACAAATGATTAAAAAATAATCACAGGGCTGGGCACAGGACTCAAACCTATAATCCCAGCACTTTGGGAGGCCGAGGCGGTGGATCACCTGAGGTCAGGAGTTCGAGACCAGCCTGGCCAACATGGTGAAACCTCGTCTCTACTAAAAATACAAAAATTAGCCGGGAGTGGTGGTGGGCGCCTGTAATCCCAGCTAGTCAGGAGGCTGAGGCAGGAGAATTGTTTGAACTCAGCAGGCAGAGGTTGCAGTGAGCCAAGATCATGCCATTGCACTCCAGCTTAGGTGACAAGAGTGAAACTCCATCTCAAATAATAATGATAATAATAATAATAATGATAGTGCTCATTTGACCCACAATAACTTTATAATATAGGTGCTATTAATATCCCCATCGTACAGATAGGAAAACTGAGGCCCAAAGTCACTTGCCCAAGGTTCTATGGATAGGGGAGAGATTTGAACCTGGGAAAGTGAATGCCAGCGTGTAAGTTCTCACCCCCTATGCAATTCTGTCCAGTGCACTCAAACCCCAGTGCACTGTGACCAGGGATGGCTACAGAAACATCCAAGCCTGGTATAAAATGAAAATGTGGGGCTTCTTGTTCAAGAAGCAGGAAAATTGTTTTCCTTTCTTTTGTAGTCTCTCTCTAGACTGATCATCGTCTTTTTTTTACTGTTATTAGAGACAGGGCCTCATTCTGTTGCCCAGGCTGGAGTGCAATGGTGCGATCCTAGCTCACTGCAGTCTTGAACTCCTGGGCTCAAGCGATCCTCCTGTCTCAGCCTCCAGAGTAGCTGGGAGTATAGGTGCACACCACCATGCCCAGCTAATTTTTTTTTTTTTTTTTTGAGACTGGGTCTCACTTTGTCACCCAGGTTGGAGTACAGGGACGTGGTCTCAGCTCATTGCAGCCTCGACCTCCCAGGTTCCGGCGATCCTCTTGCCTCAGCCCCCCAAGTAGCTGGGACTACAGGCGCATGCCACCACATCCAGCTAATGTTTTTTGTATTTTTTGCAGAGACAGAGTTTCACCATGTTGCCCAGGCTGGTCTCGAACTCCTGAGCTCAAGTGATCTGCCCACCTCAGCCTCCCAAAGTGCTGGGATTACAGGCATGAGCCACTGCGCCTGGCCTTTTTAAAAAAATTTTTAGTAGAAATGGGGGTCTTGTTATGTTGCCCAGGCTGGTCTTGAACTCCTGGCCACAAGCAGTACTCCCACCTCAGACTCCCAAAGTGCTGAGATTACAGGTGCGAGCCACTGAGCTCAGCTGGTCTTTTTTAGTTTGCTATTTAAAGTCATGCTCCCTCGGGCATGAGGATATGTGCAGGCAGAGTGCAGATGCTCACAGGAACACCCTGTAACTTGTCAGGCAAGGGGTGCCTACTGGACCCTGACCCTCCCTACACCAGCAGGAAGCCCAAGGACAGCAGTGGTCACTGGGTGGGTGCAGAGAGTGGGTGGCTGAGAACATGTTCAGGGAGGCAGCCAGGTGGTGGACTGCCTGTGAACCTAGCTCCAAACCCTAGCACATCTGTGTGAAGTCCATTGTCCCATCTGACTTCATACAACACAGAAGCTCAAAGATAAAACTATAAAGAAGGTGACCATTAACCCCCACGTGTGAGGCCCCCTCCTGGGTGCGGGGCTGTGTGCAAGTATCATATGCCCATGAAGCTGGTCCTGGTTGAATCCTACAGCCTGGGATTGAGGATCAAAATCCTAGAGACCCAAAGTGAATTCAGTCAAGATGAAAAATCTTAACAGACCAGTTTTCATAGAAATAGTCAAAGAGCTCTTCCACCAAAAAAAGCACCAGGCTCATGTGACTTCGCCCAGGATTCTACCTAATCATTAAAAGTCAAGTCATTCCTTTAGCAGGGTGCAGTGGCAGTGCCTGTAGTCCCAGTTACTTGGGAGGCTGAGGCAGGAAGATGGCTTGAGCCCAGGAGTTGGAGGCTCCAGTGAGCCAGGATCACAGCACTGCCCAATAGCCTGGGTGACACAGTGAGACCCTGTCTATAAAGATTTTTTTAATAAAATAACAATAATAATAACTAATTTGTTTGCTACCTAAAGTGTACCCAAACATTAAAAAAAACAAGGAAAATTTCTTTTTTTGTTTTTTTGAGACAAGGTCTTGCTCTGTCACCCAGGCTGGAGTGCAGGGGTGCTATCTTGGCTCACTTGCAGCCTCAGCTTCCTGAACTCAAGTGACCCCCGACATCAGCCTCCCAAGTAGCTGGAACCACAGGCACATGCCACCATGCCTGGCTAATTTTTTTCTTTTTTTTTTTTAATAGAGACAAGGTCCTCTACCAGGCGCGGTGGCTCACGCCTGTAATCCCAGCACTTTGGGAGGCCAAGGCAGGTGGATCACCTGAGGTTAGGAGCTCAAGACCAGCCTGGCCAACATGTCTCTACTAAAAATACAAAAATTAGCCAGGCATGGTGGTGGGCACCTGTAATCCCAGCTACTCGGGAGGCTGAGGCCAGAGAATCGCTTGAACCTGGGAGGCGGAGGTTGCAGTGAACCAAGATCACGCCACTGCACTCCAACCCGGGCAACAGAGCGAGACTCTGTCTCTACCAAAAAAAAAAAAAAAATAGAGACAAGGTCTTGCTATGTTGCCCAGGCTAGTCTTGAACTCCTGGCCTCAGGTGATCCTCCCACCTCAGGCTCCCAAAGTGCTGGGATTACAGGTGGGAGCCACAGTGCCTGGCCAAAATTTCATTTTTTAAAAATGATGCCAGCGTAATGTTGAAACAAAAACTCAACAAAGTTTGTACAAAAAAAAAAGCAGACTCTAAACCAGTATCATATATAAATTATCGGTGTAAAATTCTGCAATAAAATATTGCTATACAAACAAAAACTTCTAGAGTATGAACTCTTGGCCTCAAACACAGAGATTCTTTTTTTTTTTTTTTTTTTTTTTTTTTTTTTTTTTTTTTAAGATAGAGTCTTGCTGTGTCACCCAGGCTGGAGTGCAGTGGTGCAATCTCAGCTCACTGCAGCCTCTGCCTCCCAGGTTCAAGCGATTCTCATGCCTCAGCTTCCCAAGTAGCTGGGATTACAGTCGCATGCCACCATGCCCAGCTAATTTTTGTATTTTTAGTAGAGACGGGGTTTCACCATGTTGGCCAGGCTGGTCTTGAACTCCTGACCCCAAGTGATCCGCCCTCCTTGACCTCCCAAAGTGCTGGGATTACAGGGATGAGCCACCTCACCTGGCCAAACACAGAGATTCAAAGTCCATGAATAGGGCTGGAACTCAAGCAGTCCCTTAGCCTGCACCTCCAACATCACCCCTCCCCTCCTGGCCTGATCCAACCCTTTCTCCCCCCAGGATACCTGGGCTGTCTCTCCGGCAACTCCATTTTGAGCTCCTCTGGGGAAATGTTCTGAGGCAAGAAAATGGAAGAAAAGTCAAAGAATGAGGCAGGGCGCGGTGGCTCACGCCTGTAATCCCAGCAGTTTGGGAGGCCGAGGCGGGTGGATTACCTGAGGCCAGGAGTTCGAGACCAGCCTGGCCAACATGGTGAAACCCAGTCTCTACTAAAAATACAAAATTAGCCAGGCGTGGCCAGGCGCGGTGGCTCATGCCTGTAAACCCAGCACTTTGGGAGGCAGAGGCGGCCGGATCACAAGGTCAGGAAATCATTGAGACCATCCTGGCTAACAGGGTGAAACCCGTCTCTACTAAAAATACAGAAAATTAGCCAGGCATGGTGGCACGCACCCGTAGTCCCAGCTACTTGGGAGGCTGAGGCAGGAGAATTGCTTGAATCCGGGATGCGGAGGTTGCAGTGAGCCGAGATCGCACCACTGCACTCCAGCCTGGGAGACAGAGTGAGACTCCATCTCAAAAAAAAAAAAAAAAAAAATTAGCCAGGCGTGGTCGGGAGGCTGAGGCAGGAGAATTGCTTGAACCCGGGAGGTGGAGGTTGCAGTGAATCAAGATTGTGCCATAGTGCTCCAGCCTGGATAAAAAAGATCAAAACTCCATCTCAAAAAAAAAAAAAAAAAGAATGACCACCTTTAGGTGAGCACTTACCATGTGCCAAAGCATCGTTCTATGAAACACACATGGATTAATTCATGGAACTATTCCATAAGTCTATCAGGTAGGTCTTATCATTATGCCCACCATACAGCTGAGAAAACTGAGGCCCAGAGGTGTTAAGGCATTTGCCCAAGATTGCACAGATAGAAAGTAGCAGAGTTGAGATTTGAATCTGGGTTCAAATCATAACTGCTTCCCTATATTGCCTTTCAGAGGGCCTGAAACAGCCCCAGCCCCCAGTCTCCATGGATTCCCTTATAAATCCTTATCGCAACACTAGGGAAATAAGCCTTATTATTATTATTGTTATTGATAAAGACAGTGAGGCCACCAGGGGGTGAGGTCTACCCCCCCCTTTTTTTTTTGTAGAGATGGAGTCTTGCTTTATTGCCCAGGTTGGTCTCAAACTCCTGACCTCAAGCAACCCTCCCACCTCAGCCTCCTGTGTAGCTGGGATCACAGGTGCACACCACTGTGCTTGGCTAATTTTTGTATTTTTAGTAGAGTTAGGGTGTTACCATGTTGCCCAGGCTGGTCTTAAACTCCTGGGCTCAAGTGATCCTCCTGCCTCAGCCTCCCAAAGTGCTGGGATTACAGGCGTGAGCCACCATGCCCGGCTAGCTTTTTAACTTATATGGAAACTCTTTCATTTAAATGCCAGTAAAGCATTATTATCATCATTATTAAGATCATCATCACCTTATTGAGCATATACTAAGTGCCAGGCCTTGTTCTAAACCCATTACAAGAATTAAATCACTGGATGTAAAAACAAGCCTATAAGGTAGTACTATTCTCCCTATTTCACAGATGAGGAAATAGAGACACATACAGGCAAAGTCTCTTGCTGGGGGTCATGAGTGAGCTAGAACTTGATCTCCAGGTTTTTTTGTTTTTTGTTTTTTGTTTTTGTTTTTGAGACAGTCTTGCCCTGTGGCTCAGACTGAAGTGTAGTGGCACAATCTCGGCTCACTACAGCCTCCATCTCCCGGGTTCCAGCGATTCTCCTGCCTCAGCCTCCCGAGTAGCTGTGATTACAGGTGCACGCCACCACACCCAGCTAACTTTTTATATTTTTAGTACAGACGGGGTTTCACCATGTTTGCCAGGTTGGTCTTGAACACCCAACCTCAGGTGATCCACCTGCCTTGGCCTCCCAAAGTGCTGGGATTACAGGCATTAGCCACCGTGCTCGGCCGATCTCCAGGTCTTTCTACCCCCATGCCAGGCTCTTCGTATCAGTTCCAACCACTTGGTTCTCCCAGTCTCACCCTGTACCTCCCAGTCCCAACCACCCCAGCCCCTCACCTGAAATTCTTCCTCCAGCACCACCATCTGCCGGTCTTTGTCCACCTTCACTGGGGAGGGGTGGCACACAGGGATTAGACACTTCCCCGATCCATGGGGGACACAAGCCCAGCCCTCCCTATTTGCCCCCACCACCGCCCTCCCATCCTTCTGTGGGGGAAGATGTCACTTACTTATGATGGCTGCATTGTCTGTCTCTTTTCGGAAGCGGAATTTCCTCAGCTTTTCTGTTAGTTCTGGGTCTACCTCGCACACCACCAGGGAGTCAGACTGCCGGAGGGACCCAGAAAGAGCTGAGATGGCCTGGCCTCAGCCCTCACCCCTCAGTTTCTCCATCCACTAATGAAGAGGAGCATCGCGCCAGCCCATCTGATGTCTTTGTGAACATTGAGAAAAGGCACCCTTCCCACAGAGTAGATACCCCTCACCAGGGCGCTCAGCTTGGGGCGTGGAGCAGGGGCTGGGTTCCTGCCTTCTCCACGGGGACTCTTGGGGAACACTCAAGGAGGTGCAGAGATCCACTTCCTGGGCCTAAACCCAGAGCCACTGTCTCTCTGTTCTCCCAGCCAGGCTGTTCACCACCGTTGGGTCCCCCTCCCGGCCCGTGACCTCCATCCCATAGCCTGACCTTCGCCCAGGTGTCCTCCAAGCCCCAGCCCCAACCCCAGCCCCAGCTCTTCCCATAGGACCCCTGGCCCCTGACCATGGTTGTTCTGTCCACAGGCCTCTTCTTTTCTCAGTTCCGTTGTCTTCTAGGCGCGGGGACCGGGGCTGCGGGGGGACGGGCTGTGCAGGAGGAAGGTTTCATGCAACACCACATCCTGTTTATGCCCTGTCTGGGACAACTGTCACAGAGGGCTCCTCCCCCTCCTTCCTTCCCCTCATCTGCCAGGACCTGTCAGGAAATCGCTCAGACCAGGGTTCGAAAGCTTCCTTGCTGTGTGACCCTAGCTAAGTAACTTCACCCCTCTGATTTGAGATTGTAGTGAGGATATAAATAGCTTCACGTCGGCCGGGCATGGTGGCTCACACCTGTAATGCCAGCACTTTGGGAGGCTGAGGCGGGCGGATCACCTGAGGTCAGGAGCTGGAAACCAGCCTGACCAACATGGCAAAACCCCATCTCTACTAAAAATACAAAATATTAGCCTGGCGTGGTGGTGCGCGCCTGCGATCCCAGCTACTCAGGAGTCTGAGGCACAAGAATCGCTTGAATCCGAGCAGCAGAGGTTGCAGTGAGCCGAGATCACGTCATTGCACTCTATCCCAGGCAATAAAAATAAATAAATATAAATAAATAAATAGCTTCACATAGCTGCCAGCATGGCAGACACAATAGGTACTAAAAACGAACTATTTTGCTCCTCCCCTCCTCCAGGTGGCCTTCCTAGATTTACCCCCATCTGGGATATTTGAATTGCAGGGCTGGAAAAGGGGAGTTTAGTCTTTTGCTGGTCAGACTGATACCCATTATGTCAATGTCAAAATGGGGACCAGAGAGGCAACCCCACAGTGCCTGGGTAACGGTGACTTTTTTCCTGCACTTTTCCAACCTCACTAGCCTTGTAATGACCTATGAGGCCCTACAACAGCGGAGTTCAATCCTGTCAGACCAGTACCCACTTTTTTTTTTGAGACAGGGTCTCACTCTGTCACCCAGGCTGGAGTGCAGTGGTGTGATCTCAGTTCACTGCAACCTCCGCCTCCCAGGTTCAAGCCATTCTCCGGCCTCAGCCTCCCAAGTAGCTGGGACTACAGGCACGTGCCACTACACCTGGCTAATTTTTGTATTTTTAGTAGAGACAGGGTTTCACCATGTTGGCCAAGTTAGTCTCGAACTCCTGACCTCAAATGATCCACCTGCCTCAGCCTCCCAAAGTGCTGGGATTCCAGATGTGAGCCACTGTGACCCACCGTGCCCGGCCATTTTTTTAATTGAGTATTTTTGCACTGCCCCCATTTCTCATCCCAAAATAAAATTCCTAGATAATATAACCTACTTACACACATAAATTCAAAAAAAATCAATATAATGTCCTGACTGTCATATAAAGAAGAAAAAAAAGGAAAGTGGTTCACATGAAAACTATATGTATTTCAGTGAGAAGATAAAAGCAAACAAAAGAGAATTTTCACAGGGTCCTAGGCCCACTGTGACTGGCCCACTTCCCTCCGTGGTGGGCAAACCCCGGCCCCTGCACTGGACTCTACCCCTTCACTTACATCTCTGCAGCTATCCTCCCTCTCTCTCTCTCGTCTCACCAATGTCCCCATGCCTCCTGGATCTTTCTCCTTAGTCTCCATGCAGTGTTACTTCTTCCATCTTAATTTTTTTTCTTTTCTTTTTTTCTTTTATTTTGAGACAGGGTCTCATTCTGTCACCCAGGCTGGAGTGCAGTGGTGCAATCATAGCTCACTGCAGCCTCCAACTCCTGGGCTTAAGCCACCTTCCCACCTTGGCCTCCTAGGTAGCTGGGACTATAGGCACGCAGCACCATGCCTGGCCAATTTTACTTTTGATTTTTATAGAGACAGGATCTCGCTATGTGGCCCAGGCTGGCCTCAAACTCCTGGCCTCAAGCAATCCTCCTGCCTCAGCCTCCCAGTGTGCAGGGATTACAGGCGTGAGCCACTGTGTCTGGCCTCTTCCATCTTAAAAACATAAAACTTGATCTCCTGTCCAGCTGCTGCTCACTCATTTCCTTCCCTTTTCTGCAAGATTTCTCAAAAGAGGCTGGGCGTGGTGGCTCATGCCTGTAATGCTAGCACTTTGGAAGGCCGAGGCGGGTGGATCACGAGGTTAGGAGATGGAGACCATCCTGGCTAACAAGGTGAAACCCCTTCTCTACTAAAAATACAAAAAATTAGCCAGGCGTGGGGGCAGACGCCTGTAGTCCCAGCTACTCGGGAGGATGACGCAGGAGAACGGCATGAACCCAGGAGGCGGAGCTTGCAGTGAGCCGAGATTGCGCCACTGCACTCCAGCCTGGGTGACAGAGTGAGACTCCGTCTCAAAAAAAAGAAAAAAAGAAGATCTCTCAAAAGAAGAATCTACATTGCTGCCTCCAATTTCTCCTCCCAGTTTTCTCTTCTGCCTTCTCCAATCAGCCTTTCACCCGTACTCCTCTTGGCTGACATGCCCTTGTCAAGGTCACCCATGCACTCCATGGTGCTGGATCTAATGGTCAATTCTCAGTCCTCCTCAGCCACATGTGACACAGCCCATCACTCCCTGTTCCCTGAAACATCGTCTTCATGACACCACACTTGCCTGGTTTTCTTTACTTTTTTTCTTTTTTTTTTTTGAGACAGGGGTCTCGCTCTGTCACCCAGGCTGGAGTACAGTGGCACCATCTTGGCTCACTGCAACCTCCGCCTCCTGGGTTCAAGTGATTCTCTCACTTCAGCCTCCCAGGTAGCTGGGATTACAGGCGTGAGCCACCACACCCAGCTAATTTTTTTTTTTTTTCTTGAGACGGAGTCTCTCTCTGTCGCCCAGGCTGGAGTGCAGTGGCACAATCTCGGCTCACTGCAACCTCCGCCTCCCGGGTTCAAACAGTTCTCCTTCCTCAGCCTCGTGAGTAGCTGGGATTACAGGTGCGCGCCACCACAACCAGCTAATTTTTGTATTTCTAGTAGAGACGGGGTTTCACCATGTTGGTCAGGCTAGTCTCGAACTCCTGACCTCGTGATCCGCCCGCCTCAGCCTCCCAAAGTGCTGGGATTACAGGCGTGAGCCACCGCGCCTAGCTATATTTTTGTATTTTTAGTAGAGACAGGGTTTTACCATGTTGGCCAGGCTGGTCTCGAACCCTCCCATGGGCTAGACACAGTGGCTCACGCCTGTAATCCCAGCACTTTGGGAGGCCAAGGCAGGAGAATTGCTTGAGACCAGGAGTTCAAGACCAGCCTGAGCAACAGAGCAAGACCTTCTTTCTACAAAAAAATTTTAAAAGTAGCCGGGCATGGTGGCATGTGTCTGTAATTCCAGGTGCCAGCTACTTGGGAGGCTGAGGTTGGGGGGATCACTTGAGCCAAGGAGTTTGAGGCTGCAGTGAGCTAGGATCACACCACTGCACTCCAGCCCAGGTGACAGAGTAAGATCCTATCTCTAAAAACCAAACAGCAGGCCGGGCGCAGTGGCTCATGCCTGTAATCCCAACACTTTGGGAGGCTGAGGCAGGCAGATCACTTGAGTCCAGGAGTTCAAGACCAGCCTGAGATGGTGAAACCCCATCTCTACTAAAAATACAAAACTTAGCCAGGTTTGATGGCATACGGCTGTAGTTCCAGCTACGCCAGAGGCTGAGGCAGGAGAATCGCTTGAACCCAGGAGGCAGGGGTTGCAGTGAGCCGAGGTTGCAGTGAGCCGCGATCGCACCACTACAATCCAGCCTGAGCAACAGAGTGAGACACTGCCATACACACACACACACACACACACCAACAATGACTAAAATACTAAGTTATCTGTCACCACCCCTACCCCATTGCCTCTTGGACCTTGTCCTTCACTGCCCTCCTTTTTGCTCTCTCCACTCCAGCAATGCTGGCCTCTCTGTGGTTCTGTGAATGATCTTACTACATGGCCTTTGCACTTGCTGTGTTCTCTTTCTGGAACCCTCTTTCTCCTTCATTCCTTCAGATTTCTGTTTCAGTCTCACCTAATGAAAGAGGCCTTTCCCCATGTAAATTAATTCTGGCTGCATCACTCCATTCCCTTAGCTGCTTTCTTGTTATTTATTTGTTTATTTATTTAGAGACATAGTCTTGCTCTGTCACCTGGGCTAGAGTGCAATGGCAAATCTCGGCTTATTGCAACCTCCGCCTCCTGGGTTCAAGTGATTCTCCTGCCTCACCCTCCTGAGTAGCTGGAACTACAGGCACACACCACTATGCCCAGTTAATTTTTGGCATTTTTAGTAGAGACAGGGTTTTGCCACTTTGGCCAGGCTGGTCTCAAACTCCTGGCCTCAAGTGATCCACCGGCCTCAACTTCCCGAAGTGCTGGGATTACAGGTATGAGTCACCATGCCCGGCCACTGCTTTCGTTTTCTCCTTGGTACTTATCACGAAGTTATACGCTGTATTTCCTTATTGTTTGTGTCCCCAAGAACTAGAATGTAAGTTTTTTTGTTTTTTTGTGGTTTTTTTTGAGAAGGAGTTTCACTGTTGTTGCCCAGGCTGGAGTGCAATGGCACGATCTTGGCTCACTGCAACCTCCGCCACCCGGGTTCAAGCGATTCTCCTGCCTCAGCCTCCCAAGTAGCTAGGGCTACAGGCATGCGCCACCATGCCCCGCTAATTTTGTATTTTTAGTAGAGACAGGATTTCACCATGTTGGTCAGACTGGTCTCGAACACCTGCCTCGGCCTCCCAAAATGCTGGGATTACAGGTGTGAGCCACCGTGCTCATCCTATTATTGTATTTCTAGCACCTTAAGCAGAGCCTGGCACATATTAGATACTCAAGAAATATTATTGAATGAATTAATGAACCAGCAGTTATCGAGCACAATCATTCTATACAGTGTGAAGGCTGTTGCTTAAATGCAGGAGGTAGTGGATGGGGTTTGTGACATGGCCCCACCCTGGTGAAATGGCCTTTCCTCAAAGAGTCTATAATGCCACACTCTCCTAGTTTTCCTCTCTCTGGCTGCCCTTTGCAATATTCATCGACAGCGTCAATTCCTTTGCTCAAATCCTGCCTCTCCGTTTCAGGGTTCTGTTCAGTCCCTGTCTCCAGTGATCCTTCATACCCTCCCCGGGCTAGACCCCTAACTCCCACAGCCTCAGTTACCATCTTTGACGATCCTTAAATCTTGGTGTCCAGCCTCAATTTCTCTCTTAAGCTCCAGACCCAGGTTTGCGCACCTCCTGGACCTCGCTGCTAGGCATCCACATTGGGCTTAGTATCTTCCCAACCTGCTTCTGGGCCCCAATCTCCCGGCTAGAGGGGCTTGGTCCTAAACTTTTCTCCCCCTTCCACTCCATGGCCAGCCAGTTTCAGGGCCCGTTCGCTCTGCCTCCAGGGCGTCCCTCCCACCTGCACCTCCTTCCCTCCCCACAGTCCCTCACTCGTGCAAACCCCCCTCTTTCTTCCCCACCCTCTCCCCCAGCTGCCTCCCTGGACTCCCGACCCCGTTTCATTCCCTCCAATCCGCCCTCCATGTATAAGCCAGAGAGATATCTCTCCAAAACCCCCGACTCACCATGATCCTCCCCGGCTTGAAGCCCTTCACGGCCCCCTAGTGCCCTCGGCACAAGTCCAAACTCCCTCAAGTGGCCAAACAACTGGCCTCTGCTCGTTCCTCACCCCTCCCTGTCTTCAACTCGACCCTCCATCCCGACTGCCTCTCTGAGTGCCGGTAACAAGCCAGATCTCTGTCACCGAGAGCCTTCTGAACACAGGTCCCTCTGATTAGTTCACCCGGACCCAAGACAGTTTGTGGAACGCCCAGATCACAACCAAAGTCACAGCAACAACTCCCGTTTATTGACGGCCTCCTTGATCCCTAGCGCTTTCTGTGCATTCTCTTCCCACCCTAAAGGCTAGATCTCGCCTCGCCATTCCCATCGGAGAGAGCAAGCAGCAGGCTGAGAACAGCACGATGAGAAAGCCCCCAGAAGCCCGAGTGCAGACGCCCACCGGGGACAGCGTTGGGTGAGGCTGGCCACCCAAGGGGCGGGGAAGAGGAGGCCTGGAACGCTTGAATCAGGAACTGTGACTTCGCTCCGGGCCGCTGAGGTGGACGCGCGCGAGCCTGCCCCCTGCGGGTCTGGAGGCCCAACCTCAGACTCCGCCGGGCCCGTTGCCCTGGGCAACGCCGCGCGCGCCCCGCCCCTTCCCCGCCCCCCAGCCCCAAATCCCAGGCCTGGCCGACTGCCCGTCACCCCCAAGTCCGACCAATCCCGCCGAGGAGGGGGCGGGCCTCTTGGGCCCCGTTCCACCACCGTCGCTCCCCCCTCGCCGCGACCCCGCCTTACTCGACTCACACCTCCCGCCCTTCGGGCTGCCCTCGCCGCCCGTTGGCTGGCGCGCCGTTCGTCACCCGGGCGTGAGCTAATGCCGGCGCGCGGCGGACCCCCGTCGGGGCGGGGCCAGGGGCGGTGACGCACGGCGCGGTGACGCAGCGCGACGGCGGCGGCGGCGGCGGCGGCGGCGGCGGCGGTGGTCGGTGCGGGAGGAGGGAGGGGAGCTTGCGGGCCCGAGAGGGGGCGACGGCGGCGGCGGTGGCCTGAGGAGGCCCGAGCGGCGGCGGTGGCGGCGAAGGCCGAGGCGGTGAGTCTCGGGCCGGGCCGGCGCGGGGCGGCGGCGGGTCACGGAGCGCGGGGCTCCCCTCAGGGCGACCCAGGCCGCGCGGGCGGCCCCGCCCCCTCAGGGACCCCGAACCGCGGGCGGCGGCGGCGGGCGGGTGCGGAACGCGGGCCTCGGGGGGCCGGGCCCACGGGAGAAGCCCCGCGCCCGTCCCCAGTCTCCCTCCTGGGCCCTGGCCGAAGCTTCTCTCCGAAATCTTCCTCATGCCCTCGGGATTGCCGAGGGGCTGGGCCGGGGGCCTCTCCTCAGGACGCCCCGCACATCCCCCAAGGAGAGCCCCGGAAACCCTGCCGATCCCCCGTGTGCGCCCTGAAAGCTCCGCGCAAAACCCACCCCTCCCGTGGAGCCGCCTCCTCGAGCCCTTCATGGGTCCCAGCAGCTTTCCTCGCAGACCCCCGCCCTTTGGCCCCGAAGCCCCCGTCCTCCTCCTGTTTCCAGAAATAGTCCTCGGAGGCCACTCCTCGTCCATTCCACAGCGTGGCTCTCATAGCTGCTCCAGGAGCCTCCCTCACGAGCCCTGCACACCTCCCCAAGGCTCCCTCTGGACCCCTGTCCATTCCAGAACTCTCCCCCGGAGCCCTGCCTCTCACAGCCCAACAGGCTCACCCGACTTCCCCCTCCCGGATCCTATGAATTTTCCCTCCCACTTACCCCATTCCAGAAACCTCCTTGGAGATTTTCCGCTCATACCCCCTGCATTTCTGAGTCCCCCTCCCAGAAGTCCTTCAGAATGCCCCCGACGGATCCTGATCATCTTCCCTGAAGATCTCCTTCCCATATCCCCAAAATAAATCTTCCTCACAGACTTTGTGAAATGCCCCCAGATCCCAAAAACTCACCTAGAAGACCCCATCCCCCCCACCATATTGCAACCATCTCTCATACACACCCCCCCCTTCACGTATCCCTCTGGACCTTTCGACAGATCCCAAAAGTCTCCCCCAGAGGCCTCCTGTCTCCCCCCGGTCTCACCACCCTAAAATGCCCTAGAGATCACCCTCATTTAGCCCAGTGATCTTCCCCGGGACCCCCTTCCCCGCCCCCTTTCATTCTAAAAATCTCCAGCAATTGCCTGAAATCTCCAGAGGACTCTCGACATCATATTCCAAAAGCTTCTTCCAAAATCCCTTTTACATACTCCACATCTTTTCCAGTCCTCCACATCACATGCTCCAAAAATTGTTTAAGGATCATGAAAACTTTCCTCATGGTTTTTCTCTCAGATCCCCTAGAACTCCCCTTCACTAACACCTCAGAATCCCCCCTTGCAGACCGGTTTTAGAGGAATTTTCTGAAGATCCTCCTCACAACCCCTGTAAGACAGTAAGATTCTCTTGGTGACCCCTCTGATATGCAGGTTTTCAGGACCCCCCCCCCCCACACACACACACACAGCTTAGAGACCCCAGCAACCCCCTGGAGCCCTTCTGACGTATGTTCTTGAAATCCCTCCATGACCTTCCTGACACCACCAGAACCCCTTGAATCAATACTTCTGCCTTACTAAGGGACTTTTCTAGAGATATCCCTCCCTGAACTTGCTCACACAGGTCCCCTAAATCCTCTAGAATCCCTTGAAGAAGACCCTCACACACACCTAATTTTCCCCCAAAATAACCCGAGCTCTTGCTCTGAGAAAGTCCTAGAATTCTTTCTGAAAAACCCTCTCCTCTGACACTCTCTCAGAAGACCCCGCCTTCCCCATATACTCTTTTGGAGACTTTACTCAGGTTTCTCTTCAACTGAGACCTCTGAAGAGTTTTTCCTAAAAAGATCCCTCTGTCATCCTGCTCCAGGACCAGTCTCAGAAGACCACACCTTCCTCAGACACTTTTTAGAGAATTTTCTCCCAAATTGCCCTCCATCAGCCACCTCTATCACTCCCAGCGCTTCCTGAGACTTCCTCAGAACTTTCCCTCAGATTCCACTTCTGACATCCCCAAGAAACGTTATTTAGGACCCTATCAGATTTACCCACTAACTTTAGAATTGCTGTTTACACCCTCTCATTTCCCCATTCTCTTTCCTCTGAAGTCAACTCACAGACCTTTCTCAGGGGACCCCCTTTTCCCATGATCCCTTCAGAGGCCCCCAACATTCTCCAGACTCGTTGCCCAAGAGCCTCTGTGTTTCCTTGTAAAGATTCTTGAGAGACACCTTTCCCCGCCCCCTTGAAATCCCAGTGCTCCGAGATCTTTCTTTCAGACCATTTTTCTTAGGTCCCATCCTCATAGACCCCTCTTCCCTTCGGAGATCAAGAGACCCTTAACACCCTCCTTAGAGACTTAGGATTCTCCCCATTTCCCTTTCAGAAGCCTTCTTCCTTCTCCCCTTTGAGGACCTCCTCACCAAAGAATCCCTTCCCCTATAGCAGTGGTTCTCAGTGTGGTTCCTGGCCCAGCAGCAGCCACATTTGTTAGAAATACACATTCTTGAGTCCCACTCAGATCTACTGAATCAGAAAACCTGGGAGCAGGGCCCAGCAATCAAGAGTTTTTAACAAACCCTCCTGGTCATTTTGATGCACACGCAAGTTTGAGAACTTGTGCCCTTTAGGAGGATTTCCTTTTCCCCACAAAAAGCCCCCTGAAAGATGCCTCAGGGTATGCCTCTGTGCCCTACTGCCCACTGCTATTTTCCTGTCTCCTAGGAATCCCCTTTACAAAGTACCCATCCTCCAGGAAGATTTCTCACCTACCTTGAAAGGATCTTGGCTTCTCCACAAGGTTACTCCATCCTCTGAGCAGTTATTTCCGATTCTACTTTTGAATGGTTTCTTTTCAGATCTTCCTCGGTGCTTTCTCTTTCTGGCTACCCCTCCAGCCCACTACCAGCCTTTGGTGCTTCTTTAAATTGCTGCTTCTTTGAACACACATATCCATCTCTTCTTGTCCATCTGTTTCTTCACATAGGCACCCTCCCCTTGAGGCACCCTCAGGAGATCTTTTCATTCTGTGTCTTACTGCCAAGACCCCTCCACCCCCATTGTACCTCTTAGAACACCACTCACCTTCAACCTTGTAGATTTTAATATACTTGTCCACTCACCCTCACTGGACTAGGAACTCTGAAAGTACGGGATGTGTCTTGTTCTTCTCTGAATCCCACAAGGTGGAATCTACCCTTTGTAAGTTATTGGAAATCACTGGAGAATAAGCAGCTCTTCCTTCTGCATTTGGCCAGAAATCTCCAAGTTCCTCAGATCTCACTCCTCATTCAGGTTTAGCACACCTTCCCTGCCCCCTCCTCTCCTCTCACCTCCACACAGCACCCTTTGCTTTTCCTCCTGCCGTACTTGCTCCTGTCTTTGGGACTTTCTTTGTGCTGTTTCCTGATTCTGAGCTACCCCAAGTCCTTTGCCTGGTGACCTGCCTCACCCGTCCTGGTTGGCTTCTCTTAGCAGCCCCTCTCAGCTGCTAAGTCTGGGGCCTCCACAGAGCTCTCAACTTTTTTCAAGGGATTCTGTTTCTCTGTAGGGCCCAGAAGGGGAAACAGAGACCCCAGGGTAAATACTGGGGCCTGCCTTCAGGGAGCTCACAATACCAGTAGGGGGCTTGGGCATGTACAGAGCAGAAAATGAGGTACAAATTATATGCTGTAGAAATTCAGCAGTGAGAGGGAGCCTTTTATTTGGAAAGACTTCACAGAAAAGGTGGTATTTGGGCTGGATAGTGTTCCATGGGAGTTGGGACAATGATGGTGCCTCCCAGGCAGAGGAAACAGCTTAAGCAACGGGTCAAAGACAAAGCCTCCTCATCTCTCACCCATGGTATCTCTTCTCTTCACCCAAAAGATAGAGATGAAAGAAGACAGATTTCCTCCATTCGCATTGTATTTGCCATCTGCACTTTAGTGACCTACAGAGTGGTAATAATAATGACCACTGGTTTTTGAATGCTTCCTAACTGCCAGGCACTGTTTAAGCGCTTTACATGTATTCATAGGAGGTAGGAGTTTACCTACCCTATGAGATAAGTAAACTACCATTATCCTCATTTTGCATATGATGAGATTAAGGACAGGTAGGACTAATTAGAGGGTCTGTAGGCACTGTCCATTCCAAGATGGTAGTGCCTTGGGTCAAAAAGTTGTATATTTGGTTAAGATAGGTTTGGCTGCAATGGGGCAGTAGTTGTTAGGTATGCAGACCCTGGGTCTGGACAGGATTTGCATCCCACATTACCACTCACCAGTTTTGTGCCCTAGGACAAGTTACTTCCTTGGTCTTTTAGTTTCCACAGCTAAAAATATGAAGGAAATAATGATACTCTACTTCATAGAATTGTTACGAGGATTAAATAAGTTAATACATGTAAAGTACTTAGAACAATGCCTTGCCCATAGTTGCAATGTTAGAAAAAGAATAAAAGAAAAAAAAAAAGCTCATATCAGCCAGAACTCTAAAAACATAAAGTGATAGAACCTTAGCTCAAAGTGGTTTAATGAAAAAAGCGGGGGATTAATTGGCTCTTGTTACTGGAAAGTCCAGAGCTAGGTTGGCTTCAGACCTAGCTGCATCCAGGTGTTCAAATAATTTTCTCAGTCATCTCCTCCCATTTCTCCACTGAGTTAGCTTCATCCTCAACAAGCTTCTGCTTTGGGTGACAAAGATGGTCCTCAGCAGCCCCAGGTTTTAACCTCCTTGGAGAGCCTTAGTGGAAAGAGAACTCTTTCTTGAGAGTCCCAGTTTGAAAATAGTTTCTTCCTTGAATAGATGTGAGATTATGCCAGAAGATCCATAGAAACATATTTTGGGTTCTGTACCCTGCAACTCAGTCTCTGGCTTGCTGAGCCAAATAGATCTGTGATTCCATCCCATGAACTTTCTGAGCATTGATGGCAATCTCCCTCCCCACTGTCCCCCAGCCCCAGTCATTCTCTGCTCTGTGATTGTTTGGGTCTAGGGAGAGCTTATGGCTGGTCTGACTCAACCACACTTTGCTTTGGGATATCACGGGTGATATGAGGTGATCGGCCTGGCTTGATGGTGGCCTCAGGGGAGCAGAATCCAGGAGTAATGGCAATACCCTCACCATAGTTTAAAGTTTCCAAGACACAGAACTTTGGAAGAGAGTTAAGTAGGGTTGCTGTGAGTGGAGTTTTGTTTTGTTTGTTTGTTTTAGTGTAAACTTGTGAATAGAAGTGGGTTCAGGGCAAGTTACAGAACTGCAGTGTATGGAGTATGCAAGTCTCAAATATCTCCAGCCTGCACTCATTCATTAACGCATGGAGGCACTGTTCTAGGTACTGGAGACAGAGCAGTGAATAAAACATTCAAGGTCCTGAAATTCATGGAATTTATATTCTGATGGGGGGAGGAAACACAAAAAAATCAGAGTGTGATTCATGCTATGAAGGAAATAAAACAGCGTGAAAGAGAGTGGGAGCGGCCACTGTAGTAGACAGGGGGATCAGAAGAGGCCTCTTTTGGGAGGTGACAGTTGAGCCTGATAACCAGAAAGATGAGAAGGCACCAGTTGTGGGAAGATCTGGGAGTGGAACGTTCTAATCTAAGCATTGTTACATGCAGAAAAAGGACCTCTGCAAGGTGGGGAAATTTATCACAGATATTTATTGAGGGCCTGCTATGTACCAGGTGCTATGCTAGGAATTGGAGATGTAGCAATGAATAATATAGCTACAGTCTTCCCTTCTCTCATGGATCTTACAGTCTAGGTGTTTTTGGAAGAGCTGCAGCCTTTGAAGAAACATCTCTTGATGATGATATCATAGACTCCTTCCTACTGGGCAGATGAGGCAGAATGGGGCACAGGTGAGCCCAGATCTGATTGATGAGAAGGAACCAACCTTATGACGGTCTGGGGAAGAGCATTTCAGGCAGAGAGGTCAGCAGGTGCAAAAGCGCTGCGATGTGTTCAGGGAATAGCAAGGACCAGTGTGGCTAAAGCCTAAGTGAGGGAGAGGGGTGAGGGGTTGGAAAGGCTGACGGAAGCCAGATTACTTGTGGCCTAAGGGTCACGGTAAGGAGTTTCTATATTCATTTAAGGGGATTGGGAAACTATTAGAAGGGAGTTTTTAAAAGCAAGACAGCGACATGACCTGATTAATTTTTTTAGAAAGCCCACTTTGGTTTCTGGGAGGAAAACAGAGGGTCAAGTCAGAATCAGGAAGGAAAGTTAGGAGAAAATCCATTTGTCCACATGAGAAATGGTGACATGAATGTGGTGGTGGTAATGAAGATGTAGAGAAGCAGATATATTTTGGGTGTACAGAAAACAGGACTTGATGATGGGATTAGAGAAAGAGAGGAATCTAGAATAATGATAATAGCCAAGTCATTTATGCCTCACAACTCTATGAGAGTAGGCACTATTATTATTTTCTGTCTTCCTTCTCAGTAGGTACTATTATTACACCCACATTACAGATGACAAAACAGGCACAGCAAGGTGAAATCACTTGCCCAAAATTACACAGGTAGTAAGTGGCAAGCTTGTATTTCCAACCCAGCAGTCTGGTTCTAGAGCCACTTAGGTTTGGGGAAAGATAACGAAGGCATGTGTAGCTGACATTAAGAAAAAAGAAATATCAAGACCTAATGACTGGGTCTTTGGGAAATGGAAGAAGTCAAAGATGACTCAAAAAATGTCTCAGTTGTCCACAGAGAGGTGATAATTGAATCTGCAGGAGTTGATTACATTCCTAAGTGAGAGAAAACAAGTGTAAAGAAGGGAAAGGAAGCAGAGGATAAACTTTTCAGGGGGAAGGGGTGTTAAGACATTTAGGAGTGGGAGGAAGAACGCCAGCTTCCTCTCTATTCCAGAGTTTCCCAGAGCTCCCCATACTGTGCTTATCTTCCAGGAGGCCCTGCCTGGCTTCTCCTCTCCTCTCCCTCCCTTCCCCAGCACCATTCATAAAAAAAAGCTCATTCTCTGCTAATGCAGTGGTATACATATTTTGTGTACGTATTTCAGGAGTTTCTGGAAATAATGGTTGATTCTCATAAGAGAAGTTGTGCTCCCTTGGCTTCTGACAGTCTCTTCTCAGGTTATGAAAGTGAGTTAACCCTAGGTAACTAGCCTGTTATCTTGTTCATGAAGTGTAAGTTCTCAAAGGCCTAGGTTGTGCTGTAAAAAGAACTAGGAATGGGTAAGAAGGCAGATAGGATCCCCTTATTTATCCAGACATGTTGGTATTAAAGGGCCCGTAGGCCCAACTTTCACCTTGTTGCCCAGGCTGGTCTCAAACTCCTGGGTTCAAGCGATCTGCCCACCTCAGTCTTCCGAAGTGCTGGGATTACAGGTGTGAGCCACCATGCCCAGCTTTGTTGCATTGTTGAGAGCAAGCAAGAACTCTGAAGCCAGACTGCCTGGCCTTGAAAATCTCAGCTTAGTGTGCTGTCTTGGGCAAAGTGACTTAACTTCTCTGTGCCTCAGTCTCTCCATCTGTAAAATGATAATATATTCGTATATGTATGTAATATATTTTTAAAATAGAGTTTTGGGAATCAAATGTGCTTATCTATGGAAAGCTGTTGGCAAAGGGCCTGACAATGTATGATGTATGAAGACATGCTAAGCATCATGCTTGCTATTGAAATGAAGTATAGAGGAGGAAAAAAGCATCATGCTAGGTATTTTTAAATACATTGTTTCATTTAATTCTTCTAACAAGCTTCATTGAGGAAGAAACAGAGTTACTTGTCATAGTCAATACAGCAAGTAAGTATAACAGGAGAGTCAGGATTTAAGCCAGGTCTGACTGACTCCACCATCCTGCTTCTGAATGAAGAGAGCTGGAGTCCAGAGGCACTGTTTATGGGCATATGGGCCTTTTCTCACTGTTTGGGGCCAGAGAAGAAGCCCAGAGGGCAGTTTGCCCTGGAACATCTTAGCGTTTTTGTTTTGTTTTGTTTTTTGTTGTTTTTGGGTTTTTTTTTTTTTTTTTTTTTTTTTTGAGACAAAGTCTCGCTCTTGTCCCCCAGGCTGGAGTGCAGTGGCGCAATCTCAGCTCACTGCAACCTCCGCCTCCCAGGTTGAAGCAATTCTCCTGCCTCAGCCTCCTGAGTAGCTGGGATTACAGGCGCCTGCCACCACGCCCAGCTGATTTTTTGTATTTTTAGTAGAGACGGGGTTTCACCATGTTGGCCAGGCTGGTCTCGAACTCCTGACCTCAGGTGATCCACCCGTCTCGGCCCTCCAAAGTGCTAGGATTACAGGCGTGAGCTACCGTGCCCAGCCTTTCTCCAGGTGGGAGTGCAGTGGCACGATCTCAGCTCACTGAAGCCTCGACCTCCAGAACTCAGGTGATCCTCCCAAAGTAGCTAGGACTGCAGGTGCACGCCACCACGCCCAGCTAATTTTTGGATTTTTTGTAGAAACGGTTTTGCCATGTTGCCCAGGCTGCTGATTTGGAATCTTTGGCTTTTTTTTTTTTTTTTTTTTTTTTTTTTTTTGAGACAGGGTCTCACTCTATTGCCCAGGCTGGAGTGCGGTGGCACGATCTTGGCTCACTGCAACCTCTGCCTCCCAGCCTCAAGTGATTCTCCCGCCTCAGCCTCCCAAGTAGCTGGGGTTACAGGTGCATGCCACCACGCCTGGCTAATTTTTTTGTAATTTTTGTAGAGACAGGGTTTCACTATGTTGCCCAGGCTGGTCTTGAGCTCCTGAGCTCAAGCGATCCACTCACCCAGGCCTCCCAAAGTGCTGAGATTACAGGCGTGAGCCACTGCACCCAGCCCTCTTTACCATTTTGTTAACCTCATTTCCCACCTCTGGAGATGGTAGGGGCTTCCCAAGAAGATCACTTGGACCTCTTCAAGTATGGCAGCAATATTACTGGGCTGTTGGAGAGACTTTTGTTATAGAGGCTCCCCTCTTGTGTCTTTCCTCAGAGGCAAGGAGTCATTTTTGGTCACATGAGGACAAAGAGGCCAGACCAGTAGTGCATTCTGTTTTGCATGGGAATTGTCAAGGCTCTTTCAGTTTTAACTGAAACCCAACTCAAACTGGCCTAAGTCAAAAAGGAATTGATTCATCTATGTAACTGAAAAGAGTGGGCCACAAGGGGGAGGCTTCAGGCTAGCTGCATCTAGGTTTTAAATCATGTGAACAGATCTCCCTTTCCCCCTCCCCCATCTCTTGACTCTGCTGTCATCTGTGTTAGTTTCATTCTGAAGCAGGCTTCCACTATGAAATAGAAGAGGTGGCAACTGGTGACATCATGAGACGACGTATAATCTGAGCAACCCTAACCAAGAACTTATTTTCCTTAGTAGTTCCAGCAAAAATCCAGAGAGGACTATCCTTGGCCAGGCTTTACCCCATGTCCACTTCTGGAGCCAAGAAAGGCAGTTCCTTCTCCAAGGGGAACCCAGGGTGTTGATACTAGAAGATGGAAATGGTTACAGTAAGATGCTGCCACAGTGAGATGCCTCACCCAGGTCTCCCTCTCTCACTCCAGCCAAGCACATGGGATAGAAAGTAGCAGGCAGCCTCTGGCCCTTTAATGGAAGAGGGCCAATCCAGTCCTCTCCAGTTAACATCTAGACTGAACACAAAGCATCCTTCTCTCATCCAGAAGACATAGGAACCCTACCTTCAGGGATGATTTTTTTTAACAGTGAAATCTTAAAAGTAACTGTTTCACTAAAGCCTCCAGTATTTACTGAAGACTGTCAGAATCATCCTCCATCACTAGATCTTCTCCATCAGTCATGTTCCCTGAGCAGTGGGGTGACTTGAAGGTATAAACCAGAGAGGCCCAAGGGAGGGATAGTTAGCAGACTTCTGGTTTTTTTCTAGTTTGTGCTCATCTGTTCCAAGGACCACAGGTATGTCTTCTTCTGTGTAGTTGTTCACTATTGTTTCAATGTGATTTCCCGCATTTGAAAATAGGGGGATTTTACTTTAAAATCCAGATACCTGGCTCCTCTTTAGCGGGGGAAAAAAAAAACAAAAAACCTAAGACATAACAATACTGGACCGACATTCCTTCATTGTAGCAGTTGATAAGAGGTGGATAGTGACTTCTCCCTTTAGACCGGGTGTGGACTTTCCAACTCACCATAGTCTCAGTTGGCCTGCTTTGTTCAAAGCCTGGCCTTGTAAGCATCATGTTTGAGACCCTATTATGTCCCAAAGCTTTGCTTCTATCATTTGGCCTAGGGGGAAAAGCTGGATTAATGTTTAGTCAGCAGCTTTTTGGGTGGGTGGGGGGGGGAACAGTGCTGTTGCTTAGGAAAAGTAACAACCCAGTAAAAGAATTTATGGGAAAGAATGTGCACAACTTTGGTCTGTTTGTGGATTTGGTCGTTTTTTTGCTGTAAATGCTGTTGGCATATCAAACCTCCCGTCACAAATGTTCCCTCTGAAATAGTAACATGTCCTTCTATCTTATGAGTTGCCACCCAGTGAAGGAATCCCTCCCACTCCCAAGGGATGTTCATCCAGCCTCCGCTTGACCACTTCCAGCAGCCAGGGAGCTTATTACCTCCTCACATGGCAGCCAGTTCCATTCTTGGACAGATGCGTTATTTTAAAATTCTTCCTTATGTTGAAGCAGCTGCTGCCTCCTTGGGACTGAAAGCCACAAAATGCTGGAGCTGGGAAGGAAAACCGATTTTTTTTAGGCGCGTGAGCTACCACTCATCCACCCTGCATCCAGGGCAAACATTGATAATTAATCACAGCACTCTTTCTCACTGAGTCAGGAAGTATGCTGCCTTAAAATTGTTTTTAATTAAATTCTTTTTAAAAAATTACACAAGTAATATGTATTCACTTGCAACTAGTGAAATAATACAAAGTTATGTGAAGATAGTGTTGATAATCCCCTTGTTTCTCCAAGATAGTGTTAGCAGCCGAGGGTGTATTCTTCTATATGTTTATACACATATAGACATAAATATTCATATATAAGATATATAAGGGGTTTGGTATGTGGCTTTTTTAATTTAAAAAATGGCATTATATTGTACGTATTACTATGTAGCTTATGGACACCCCTCCAAGTAGTTACAGATCAAACATTGTATATAGCTTTGTTTTTTGTTTTGTTTTTGAGATGGAATCCCGCTCTGTCACCCAAGCTGGAGTGCAGTGGCATAATCTCAGCTCACTGCAGCCTCCACCTTCTGGGTTCAAGCGTTTCTTCTGACTCAGCTTCCCGAGTAGCTGGGACTACAGGCGCCCGCTACCACACTCGGCTAATTTTTGTATTTTTAGTAGAGATGGAGTTTTGCCATGTTGGCCAGGCTGGTCTCGAACTCCTGACCTCAAGTGATCTGCCTGCCTCAGCCTCCCAAAGTGCTAGAATTATAGGAGTGAGCCACCACGCCTGGCCAGATTAGGCGTGTTTTTAATAGATATGTTATATCGTACAATGTGGGATCTGCCCCAGTTTATTAATCATTCCCAATTAATGGATATTCCCATTCATTTCTTCAGGCTTCTTCTCATCGCAGTGCTCCAGGCAGCCACTACCAATCGATTGGAGTTAGCCTGTGAGGTAAAACCTATTTGTCATGTCTCACCCAGTCCAGCTCCTTATCCTACATTCTAGAGAAGAGAACAGACTAGCTCCGTGATCAAAGTGAATCAGTGGCTTGGGCAGGACTAGAACTGAATTTTCTTGACTTTCAGCATTTCCTATATCCCATGTTGTCACTCCCTTAGAGTCATCTACCCTGCTTTTCTCCTCTAGAGTAAAAGAACAAATATAATTTCTTTTCCGTGTGCTACCTCTTCAGATATTCAAAGTCAGTTATGCCATTCCCCTTGAGTCTTCTCTTCCCCAGAGGAAATCTCAGCGCCTTCAATTTTTTTTTCTTAAAACAAGGTTTTCAAATCCCTTTACCATCCTATGAGCTGTTCCTTCTATCTTCTTTCCCCCCAGGGCTATATAAATTCCAAGTGTGGCTTCCACATTCACCTTCTATAGCTATTTATTTATTCAATAAATATATATTGAGCACATTCTACGTGCCAGGCACTGTTGTAGGTACTGGCTGACTGTATGGCTTGCGTTTTGGTCAGTAGAGAGAAACATAAATAAGATGATACCTGAGAGTGCCAAATTATATAGGAATGAAATAGTGTTAATATAATTGGAGGAGAAACTCCTGAGATTGGATGGTCAGGGAAGCTGTCTCTGAATAAATGACAGTGAGCTGAGACCTGAATGACAGGAGCCAGCTTCTAGGGGAAGACAATTCCACTGAATAAGAAATAATTTGGTACAAGATGAGGTTGGAGTGGCCACAGGAGTCCTATAGGGCTCTGTAGGCCAAGATAAGATGTTTGGAATTTGTTTAGATTTTTTTTTTTTTTTTTCTGAGACAGAGTTGCCCTGTCACTCAGGCTGGAGTGCAGTGGCATGATCTCAGCTCACTGCAACCTCCGCCTCCCAGCTTCAAGCAATTCTCGTCCCTCAGCCCCCCAAGTCGCTGGGATTACAGGTGTGCAGTAGCACGCCTGGCTAATTTTTGTATTTTTAGTAGAGATGGGATTTCGCCACTTTGGCCAGTCTGATCTTGAACTCCTGACCTCAAGTGATCCACCCGCCTTAGCCTCCCAAAGTGCTGGGATTACAGGTGAGAGCCACCACGCCCGACCTTGTTTAGATTTTATTTAAGTGCAATGGGAAGTCATTGGAGAATTTTAGGCCAGGGAGATGACATCTGATTTCCCCTTTAAAAAAAATTGCTGGACGCTTGTTTAACTTGGAGCAAGGTTTCATTTTCCCTCATACCTTTCCTGCTTCTTACATCCAAAGGGATTGGCAACCAGGCCAGTTCAGTCTGTTTAGGGGTCCCACAGGGGATCTGTGAGGCAAGTCACAGCCATTGCCTAATGCACCCCACAGCCCTCCTCAGCAAGTGCACGGAAGTTCACAGAGATGTGAGTAGCTCCATTAGACCTGAGCCCAGTAGGTTCAATGGGTCTTTGTATGAAGTTCTCAGTCCAGGGAACCTTAGTCCTTTGGCAGCCAGAGGGGGATGCAGCTGAATGTGGTTTGAGGATAGAGCCAAGGGCACTGGTTGCAAGAGAGACAGATGGAAGAAATGTTGAGTGGAGATGTGGAGCTCGAGACACTTAGAAAAAGGCTTCGGAGTGGTGTCCAGAAACCAACCAACTGAAAAATAGGTCTGTTGTTTGCCCAGTTGAAATAACTTTTCTGTAGTTCCTGCCTAAGAGGGGAATTTGGACACTTTGTAGCTTATGAGTTTTTGACTTTTGATCTGTCCCCTTCCCCTCAGGTTGGCATTTTCTTTGCTCCCAGAAGGAGCCTGAGGCAAGCTGGCATCTCTGGAAGTCAGGGGGACTTCCCAACCAGAGAGTTTAGGTTTGGAGCAGCCTTCAGGGGAATTAAGAGGGCAGGGAGCGATTCATCTCAGAATAGAGATGGGTGAAATCTGATAAATCAGAGCTGTGCCTTTTCCAGAGTCAGGGAGCTGGGTTAGAGAGGGTGAGATTCCCTCAGCCTGTTGGTGATCTTTGAAAAGCCCTTTGTCCATGCCCACACCTGATAGATACCCAGCCAGTTACTAATCAGATGGCTGCCTGCATACCTGAGATCTCCACCAGGGTCACTACCCCACCATCCATCCTCTACCCAGCATTGCGGGTCTAGCTTGAAGTAATTTAAAGAGCCCTTGGAGTCCTATCAGTAGGTTAGCAGTCTACACTGTCCAGCTCTCAGAGAAGGTGGCCAGAAACCAGCAAGGTCAGAGATGTGCTGTGCTTAGTCATGTCACCTTGGGCCAGATCGCCATCAATTCATATCTTTTCTCATAATTTGCAGCCTACTATTTCCCACTTCTGAAAAATCTTTCCAGTGTATTTTCTGGTTAAATCCGCTTCCTTTGACACTATGACAGCTAGGTGTGAGGGCCAAAATCTCCTTGGTCTCTGGGATAGGCATCTAAGTCCCAGTCACGCCTTTTCTCTGGATCTGAAGATTTGGGTGAAAGTAGCTTTATTATCTGGTGTTGGCTTCATCTTTCTTCCAGGAGCTCAGCAGAGCAAGTACCCTGAAAGAGAAAGGCGTGAGGCCTTCATGCCCCCTCAACCCACACTCACCAGGCAAGTTTCAGCCCCTTCTTTCTGTTTGACCCCTTTGCTTCCTTTTTCAGGAAACTGGAGAGGCGTGGCTGGACCAAGACCTCCCCCCATGTGAGCAGGCTTCCTCCTCCCCCAACAACCGTTGCCACCACGCCCAGAAACATCCTTAAGCCCTGGCCCTCAGGGGAAAGGTAACAGGAGGCCAGAGCCGGGACCATGTGACGGCGCTGGCCCTCGCCACCGCCGTCCCCCCACCCTGGCCCCAGGCCTGGCACCATGATGTTCCGAGACCAGGTGGGCATCCTCGCTGGCTGGTTCAAGGGCTGGAATGAGTGTGAGCAGACAGTGGCCCTGCTGTCACTTCTGAAACGGGTCACCCGTACCCAGGCCCGCTTCCTGCAGCTCTGCCTGGAGCACTCACTGGCGGACTGCAATGACATCCACCTGCTGGAGTCGGAGGCCAACAGTGCTGGTGAGTCTCCACCCTTAGAGATGGGAGCACAGCAGGAGGGAGACCTGGAACAGATGTCACATGGCTAAGAAGGTCAACCCAACAATGGGGCTAAAAAACGTGGGTTCTAGGCTTGGTGGGTGGGGAGTTCCTTACCTCCTAGATTGTCATCATGGGTCTTCTGGGACTGTGTTGCCATAAATCCTCAGGCATGGCATGGTGGACTTAATGGGAGAAGGCAATGCAAACTGGAAACTCCCCATAACAGGAAGATCATGTAGAGTGGCTTATGTGGGCTGCTGAAAGGAACAGACTAAAGTCATGAAAGGGGTATAGAAGGTGAGCAGTAATTAATTTCTTAAGCTTCAGGATATCAGGGCTAGGAGGGAATTTTAGAACTCTTGCAAAATTCATGTCATCCTATACTAGTCTTTACCCTCAAAGGTAGGTTGGACTTAAAGCCTAAGCAGCTTCCAGAGAGCTTTGAATTTAGATGCAGTTCATCCTGTCAGTTCCCTGAGTACTTATTAGAGAGGTGAGATTGGCATTGGGATGGGTGAGCCAGGATTCTCTAAGACCTGTCCCTTAGGCCCCAGTTGTAGACAGGAGTCAGGCGAGAATCAGGGGCTACTGCTGAAGCTACTCTGGCTGTCTGGGCCTCCACAGGGCTGGATGGAGAGCTCTTGGCCCCAGTGACCGATGGGAGAGATGGAGGCCAGAGAAGAAGGAGGGTAGTGGATACCCGAAAGCTAGCTGGGAAGGGCATCAAGGGGCTCCATGCAGTTTGTCCAAATTAATCACCCTAACTCTTTGCACCTTCTTCTTCTTCAGAATAATAGTTCATATTGAGCCCTTACAGCAAGCCAAGTACTGTCTTTACTTGTATATTAACTTTAAAAGCAGTGTTCTTGGCCAGATGCAGTGGCTCACACCTGTAATCCCAGCACTTTAGGAGGCTGAGGCAGGCAGATCACCTGAGGTCAGGAGTTCGAGACCAGCCTGGTTAACGTGGCAAAACCCCGTCTCTATTAAAAGTACAAAAATTAGCTGGGCATGGTGGCAGGCACCTGTAATCCCAGCTACTTGGGAGGCTGAGGCAAGAGAATCTCTTGAACCCGGGAGGCGGAGGTTGCAGTGAGCCAAGATCATGCCATTGCACTCCAGCCTGGGCTACGAGCGAAACTCTGTCTCAAACAAAAAAAAGCAGTGTTCTTATGTGGCTCTCAAGTCAGACCGTCTAAGTTTAAATCCCATTTCTGTTACTTGCCATATAACCAAGTACTTTAACCTCTCTGTGCCTCAGTTTCCTGCGTGCCACCACACCTGGCTAATTTTTGTATTTTTAATAGAGATGGGGTTTCACCATGTTGGTGAGGCTGGTCTCGAACTCCTGACCTCATAATCTGCCCACCTCAGCCTCCCAAAGTGCTGGGATTACAGGCATGAGCCACCGCACCCAGCCAGTTTCCTCATCTTAAATTCAAGATGATGTCCTGAGAAGTATGTAACTTCAGTAAAAAAAAAAAAAAAAAAAGGAAAGAAAAAAGATGATAATTATATCTACCTTCTAGGGTAGTTGTGAGGATTCAGTGAATTAACACATGTAGCTTCCTACGTCCCTGACATGTAGTAAACAATAACTGTCAGTTGTTAATGTCAATAACTCAATTAGTCCTCACAACAACCCCATGAGGTAGGTCCTGTCATTAACCCCATTTTACAGGTGAGGAAACAAGCATGGGCTGCTAGGATTGGGATTTGGGGAGCCACAGAGCTGCCTGGCCTCCCTCATCTCCCCAGGCCCACCTGCCTTAGCAACAGTCACCCTTATTTTACTGAGTTTTTGTGTGGAAGTCACAGAAGCAGCATGATTGTAGGGGGAGACGATTACTCAGGCCAGAGGTCACATTAGCTTAGTTCCTAGTCTGGCAATAAGTTATCAGTCCTAGACAAAGAGCAATAAGAACCCAGCTCAACTGCAGCAGGCTCAGAGCTCAGCCATTTCTCACCCCTGCCACACTCCCCACCACTCTAACACTAAAGGCGGGAGTTCTGTTTGTGGTATGACTCTGCCTTTAGAGTGGGGGCTCCTGTTGGGCAGGCCAGTGTCTTACACAGCTTCGTCACACATCCCCACTGCCCCATCCTGAGCAGGCAGTTGGATTACCACTGGGTGCCACTCTTAGCTGTATATCAGAATCACCAGTAGTACTTAGTAATTTGAGTATTTTTAGTTAGTGCTTTTGTTTTCACAACTTGTAGTAAAATCAGATAGTACAAAAGGTGAAAGTGAGGTTTTTCTTCCAGACTTCATGTTCTCATTTCCTTATGTTTTATGAGATAAATTCCCTGCATATATGAATGCATACATATTCTCCTTCCAACTTTGTCATTGTTTTGTCTTAATACATATGGCCAAACATGCATATTAACCAGTTTGGTTTTTTCACTTACCAATGTGATTTGAAGATCATTCCATATTCAGCACATACATCTATATCTCATTAAGTATTTATTTACACCTCACAACAACTCTGTACTCCCCTGTTACTCCCCCATTTTATAGAGGAGACTGTAGGTCTGGAGATATTAAATGACTTGCCGTGGGTCACACAATTGATAAGAGGTAGAGTTCAAATTTGACTTCAGAGTTCTTTAGAGTTCTTGACCAACAGACTCTTCCACATGGTACATGTGGTCTTCCTCTTACAAACAGTGATGTAATGAGTACCCTTTAAACATCTCTAGGATGAACTCCTCAGATTCTGCAGAACTGCTAGTTTAAAGGTATATGCGATTAAAATATTTGTTCTCCAGGCCAGGCACGGTGGCTCAAGCCTGTAATCCCAGCACTTTGGGAGGCCGAGGCGGGCGGATCACGAGGTCAGGAGATCGAGACCATCCTGGCTAACACGGTGAAACCCTGTCTCTATTAAAAATACAAAAAATTAGCCAGGCGTGGTGGCGGGCGCCTGTAGTCCCAGCTACTCGGGAGGCTGAGGCAGGAGAATGGTGTGAACCCAGGAGGCGGAGCTTGCAGTGAGCCAAGATTACGCCACTGCACTCCAGCCTGGGTGACAGAGCAAGACTCTGTCTCAAAAAAAATAATAAAAAAAATAAAATAAAATACTTGTTCTCACCACATTGCCCTTGAAAGACATTCTGCATTTTATACAAATAACCCGAGGCCCATTCCCAGATGGTTTGCAGTGGGATATTGGTGGTAATGCCTAGCCAGGGTTGAGAAGTGCTGTGAAATGAATTGAAAGATGAATGAATATATGAATCAAGGTTTTTATCCATAGCCCCATATCAGATGCTGAGAATAACAAGCTGGTACTTAAATGGGTGGAGAGGAAAGGAAAACTTAGAATGAGGGAGGGCCATGGTGTGTTCCAGAGTCAGCAGGAAGCTTGCCAGGACTGGAGCAAAGCATGACTTGAAAGAGAAGTGATCACAGAGGTAAATTCTGGTAGAGTCTTGAATGCCTGTTTTCTAGTAGACCTAAGGGCTCTAAGACTAAGAAGCAGGTGCCTCCTGTCTCACTCCTGCCCTCAAGTAGAACCCCACCTGCCTTATTTGTAAAGGAAGGTGCTACTTTCTGGGCCTAGAGACCTGCCTCAAAGAAGGAGCTGTTCATACTCTTGTTTCTCCTCTGGTTATTATGGCCTTCCCATTCCCTGGTGTTTCTCAAACTTGCATCATCCTCAGAATCACTGGGGATAGGTGACTGTTAAAATCCAGATTTCTGCCCCCCATAGACCTACTGAATCAGAATCCTGAGGGTATGGGCCTGGGAACGAGTACCCAGGTTCTTCTGCTCACTAGGCAGTGTGAGAGGTGATGCCCTGCTGGGTGATTCATTTGTTGTGAGACATGAGACACCCAAGAGTTGTAGATCCAGCTCTCCACTAACACCTCTTGTGACCTGGATCAGTCCTGCCTGACGCTCTCGGGCCTCAGGATCCCCATTTGGACGGTGAGGGGGTTGTTCTGGTACTTTCCAGGTACTTCTTGGGCTCTGAAATAATGTGCCAAAGAAGACAGAGCCACAGCCAAGCATACTACTTTCTTTTGGGAGAGGCCCAGCACATTATTCTAGGGCAAAGAGTTCTTAATATTTAGCGGGATGGACCAGTCAGAAAATCTTCCCCTCCTCCCCACCATCCCCAAAAAGATGCACAGCTACTCCACAAACCAAATCTTGAGTTCAATTGGTTCACTAGTCCCCAGTTAAGAGTTGCCTGGCCAGGCGCCGTGGCTCACGCCTGTAATCCCAGCACTTTGGGAGGCCAAGGCAGGCAGATCATGAGGTCAGGAGATTGAGACCATCCTGGCTAACATGGTGAAAACCTGTCTCTACTAAAAATACAAAAAATTAGCCAGGCGTGGTGGTGGGTACCTGTAGTCCCAGCTACTTGGGAGGCTGAGGCAGGAGAATGGCGTGAACCCAGGAGGCGGAGTTTGCAGTGAGCCGAGATTGCGCCACTGTACTCCAGCCTGGGCAACAGAGTGAGACTCCATCTAAAAAAAAAAAAAAAAAAAGAGTTGCCCGTCTCCCCGGCCAGGTGCAGTGTGGCTCACGCCTGTAATCCCAACACTTTCGGAGGCCAAGGTGGGCGGATCACGAGGTCAGGAGATCGAGACCATCCTGGCTAACACGATGAAACCCCGTCTCTACTAAAAATACAAAAAAATTAACCGGGCATGGTGGCGGGCGCCTGTAGTCCCAGCTACTCGGGAGGCTGAGGCAGGAGAATGGCATGAACCCAGGAGGCAGAGGAGCTTGCAGTGATCCGAGATCGCACCACTGCACTCCAGCCTGGGCGGCAGAGCCAGACTGTCTCAAAAAAAAAAAAAAAAAAAAAAGTTGCCTGTCTCCAAGCCCTTCTTTAGCTTAATCCCTTCAAACCTGGAGAGCTGAACCCCTGCTTTTTTGTGGGTTGTATCTCCATGTCCCACCGAACCAACCTTACTACTTCCTCCAGTTCTCCAGGGAGACCTTGGGTGTGGGTCATAGCTGCTCTGACAGGTCAGGTAGCACAGAGCTGACCTGCTCAGATAGGTCAGGTACCTGCTCAGATAGGTTAGGTAGCACAGAGCTGACCTAGGTGAGTATGTCCCTAGCTTTGTGTTAGAATCCCCCAAGGCCTTTCTAAAAATAATGTGAAGCCCAGGTCCTATCCCTGGAGATGTAAAGCTCCCTGGTTGACTCTTGTGTGCTCCCAGTGGAGAACCACTTGTCTTGATGCTGACGCTGATTTTGGGTAGGCCCGGGAAGCTGGTGAGGATACTGTTGGGTGACTTACTAGAAGTGGGGAGTCGGGGCTTATAGCTGTGGAAAGCCTGGCCTAGGTCGTCGCTTCCTCTCAGGCAGCTGGGAAGGTATAGGGAAGTCCTCCAGCACAGGCAGCCAGCATCAGTTTCATGGAAGTAGGACATGAGGCGCAACACCTAGAAACAGAAAAGCAATATTCCAAGGGTCTCTGGAACAGGGAAGAAGAGGTCCCAGGTTGCCCCTTTTTGTGATCCCTGTTTGTTCTCCAGGTGCTGTCTTTCCTGCCTCTTTGGAGCTAGAACAATAACCCTGGTCCTCTCCTTTCCTCTGATGCTGACTTGGACCAGAAGGCTGTTCCTATGGACAGGAGGGAGGAGACTAGGGTCAGGGGAGCTGAATTCCACTTCCCTCCATTGTCCTGTAGCTTCCTGGGAGACATTTCCTGTATTTTCTTCCCACCTCCTATTCTGAGTCAGTCTGCATATCTAGCAGGTTTAAACTCCTCCCTCTCTGGCTCATTCAATCTGGGTGAGGAAACTGAGGCCAGGAGGGGCAATGGCAAGTGAGTCACCAGAGCTCAGCCCTGTCCTCCACCCTCCACTTTCAGGCTCTGCTTGACAGTTCATCTAACAAAAATGTGAGCCCCCTGCCCTCCCCTGTGTCCATGTGAGCTGGGGTGAGGCAGAGAAGGTCATGTTTAGAGCCAAACCCTAGCCCCTCTGACTGGTGCCTGAGGCTACTCCAATTGTTGCACCAGGCCAGTACATAAGAATGGGTTTGCTCTTAGGGCAGTCTCGTTTGGTGCCTGTAATTTGCCAGGACCCAGGGTCATGACCTACTTAGCTCTAGTCACCTGGCCAGCTCTGCCCTGCTGCCACTATAGCCAAGGAGGACATTTATACGCACAGCCTTCCTCGACCTCTCCATGTTTGCAGAGTCCAGGTTTGCAGCTTGGTGAGAAGCAGCCATTGGCGTCTTGGCATTCCCCAGTCCCTTCCCCCATCCGCCCACCTCCAGAATTTCATCATTGCTTGTTGTACATCTAGCTCCAAGGAAGCAGAGATGTGTCTGTTTTTGGTAAATAACTGTATGAAATTCCCCACCCCTGTCGGGAATCTTAAGGGGAAGGCCCAGATGTGCTCTTGTACATGAACTGTTCCCACCAGCCCTGAAACAGCATGGGCTCTAGATTCAACCAGGAGCAACAACAATAATAGTTAAAATGTACTTGAGCACTTAACCACATGCCAGACGCTTTGCGTGATTGTCTCATTGACTCTTTACAACAACCCTATGAGGTAGAGGCCTTACAGTCCCCATTGCACAGAAGAGACCAGGGATCAGAGAGGTTAAAGAACTGGCCCACAATTATATTGAGTTAGGTCATGGAGGCAGAGCTAGATTTTGAACCCAGCAAGTTTGCCTGTTGAACTTGTGCTCTTACTTAGTATACTCTGCTAGGACCTGAGACAGAGTACACCACTACCTTCCAGGGGACCATCTGGGTTCAATTGTGCAGGTATTCGTTGGGCCTCTGCTGTGCCTCCACTCTGGGCCAGGCTTTTTCTGATCTGGGCAGGAAACTAGAAGTTCCATCCCCACCCATTATTTGTAGCCCCAGCTGGGCTCACCCCAAGGGGCCTGAGGCTGCACAAATTCCTTGGACCAGTTCCAGTACTCACTGATGCTTCTCAGTCATGGGAGGCCCGCCCTCCCCAGCACCACCACACAGACACATGAACACACATTTCCCCAGAATCAGCCTCCGTTTGTCCAAAAACACTCTCCCCTTTCTCGGCAGCAGAACAAGGTCCTGCACTGAGCCCAACCCTTGGGGCAGTTCTGTCATGTCCCCTGGCAGTACCAGAGAAGAAGCTGTGTCCCTTAGCCCTGGGGTCCTGGCAGTACTCTGGAGTGGGGAAAGGACTAGACAAGGCTTCTCTCTGTCCCAGATGCCTCTGGCTATGCTGCAAGGCCTAAACAACAGTGATTGAGAATGTCAGGGTAGGGCTGTAGGGGCAGGCTGACTCGACTCTACTGGAGAAGAGAGGAAAACACCCGTCACTGAGCCACAGACTGAATATTTACTATGAGTACACTCTGTCAGATGCTTTACATGCCTCATCTCCCTACATCTTCTCAGCAGCTTTATAATCCTTACTTTACAGAGGAGGAAGCATACTGCCTAGGCCACTGTGTGTATTTTTGACTGGGGTGCATATCCTTGACTTATTTTTATTTTTATTTATTTTCATTCTTGACTTTCTGTCCCTAATGGGAATCACTGTCTTTCTTCTTTCTCATCAAGAACTGAAAACTACAGGACTAAGTTATCAGACAGGGGTACCACAGAGTTCTTACCGTTTGATCCAGTGCCAGGTGGAGTTGGGAGGGCAGGAAAGACAAAAGTTCTGTGACTTTAGCGAGGCATGTTCTGCCTTGGAAAATGATCTTTAGATGTGGAGATGTCCTGAAGGACAGCTTCATAATCTTGGCAGTTTGTTCAAGTGAAGACAGACAAGGGAATGAGGTTTCCTAGCTTTGAGTGGCAGATGCTGAAGGGGATCTGGATAGCCAGGGAAGAAGAGAGACTTGGGATTGGAGAGATAAAAGGTCGTGGGTAAAAAGTTCCCCCCTGGCTGGGTGTAGTGGCTCACGCCTGGAATCCCAGCACTTTGGGAGGCCGAGGCAGGCGGATCACGGGGTCAGGAGATCGAGACCATCCTGGCTAACACGGTGAAACCCCATCTCTACTAAAAATACCAAAAAAAAAAAAAAAAAATTAGCCTGTCATGGTGGCGGGCACCTGTAGTCCCAGCTACTCAGGAGGCTGAGGCAGGAGAATGGTGTGAACCCGGGAGGCGGAGCTTGCAGTGAGCCGAGATCGTGCCACCGCACTCCAGCCTGGGTGACAGACTCCAGCCTGGGTGACAGAGACTGAGACTCCGTCTCAAAAAAAAAAAAGTCCCTCCCTGCCGGACACCATGGCTCACACCTAATCCCAGCACTTTGGGAGGCCGAGGCAGGTGGATCACCTGAGTTTAGAAGCTTGAGACTAGCCTGGCCAGTATGGCGAAAGCCCGTCTCTACTCCAAATACAAAAATTAGCCAGGTGTGGTGGCGCACGCCTGTAATCCCAGCCACTGGTAGGGGCTGAGGCAGGAGAATTGCTTGAATCTAGGAGGTGGAGGTTGCAGTGAACCGAGATCATGCCACTGCACTCCAACTTGAACAACAGAGCAAGCCTCCATCTCAAAAACAAAAAGTGGAGGCACACAGAGTCTGGATTCAGATCTCAGCTGTGTCGCCTTACGGGCTCTGTCATTTGGGGTGTGTGACCTCACCTTTCCAAATCTTTTCTCACCTGCAAGATGAGCATGCTAAAACAGGATTAAAACAGGGACGAAAAGCAATCATATTTTTAGCATAGTGTCTGGCACATAGTAAATGCTCAATGAACAGTATCCTTCATTCTGAAAGTGTCGTACGTTATTGCTATTGTCAGTAGTAGCAACATAGTAAATGCTCAATAAACAGTATCACTTCATTCTGAAAGTGTTGTACGTTATTGCTATTGTCAGTAGTAGCAACAGCAATAGTGGTATTGGTTCTACTATTAATTTTAACCAATGCCGTAGACATAGTATGAGTTGATGACTTTGAATGAATGGATTTAACAGGTGTTCCCTTGGCTGGGCACAGTGGCTCATGCCGATAATCTTAGCACTTTGGGAGGCCAAGGTGGGCAAATCATTTGAGATCAGGAATTTGAGACCAGCTTGGCCAACATAGTGAAGAAGGTAACAGGCGGGACATGGTGGCTAACGCCTATAATCCCAGCACTTTGGGAGGAAAGGTGGGAGGATCACCTGAGGTCAGGAGTTCCAGACCAGTGTGGCCAACATGGTTAAATGCCCCCTCCACTAAAAATATAAAAATTAGCCAGGTGTCATGGTACGTGCCTGTAATCGCAGCTACTCAGGAGACTGAGGCAGGAGAATCGCTTGAACCCAGAGGCAGAGGTTGAGCCGAGATTGTGCCACTGCACTCCAGCCTGGGCAACAAAGTGAGATTCCGTCAAAAAAAAAAAAAAAATAGCCAGGCATGGTGGTGCACGCCTGTAATCTCAGCTACTTGGGCGGCCGAGGCAGGAGAATCACTTGAACCCAGAGGCAGAGGTTGCAGTGAGCTGAGATCACTGCACTCCAGCCTGGGCGATAGAGCGAGACTCCATCTCAAAAAAATAGAAAACAAAAACTAACAAACAGGTGTTCTCTCTAGGAAGCTTAGAGCAAAGAGCCCCAGGCCAAGAAAATGCACAGTCTTGATAGCCAGGAGTTAGGAATTGTGTGAGATTCATTTTCCTAAGGCTACAAACTTAAGCAGAATTAGGAACGTTTGTGAATTCTAGGCCACAGAGTTCTAAGGGGATCATTAAGAGAGAAACAGGGCTACAGAAAGGACATTTGTGAGTTTGTATGCAAGGCCAGGTGTCCATCCTTCAGTGTGGGCAGAGGAGACCAGAAGTCCATGGAACTTTTTTTTTTTAAGTCAGTCCTGAAGCATGTTAGATGTCCTTGGAATCGTAAAGGCCTAAGGAACTTGGGTTGAAAGACCCTCAGATGTCTTGGTTTCCTGGGCCCAGAGATTTGGCTTGTGCCTTTAGAATCTCTGTGTATATTTGAAAGGAGAGAGACACAGTGAGATATAATAACCACGATACTAGTAAAAGCATCTAGTGTTTACTGAGGACTTACTCTATGCTGTGGCCTCACATAATTCATAGCAGCCATGCCAGGTAGGAATGATTCTGGGCTCCACTTTACAGATAGAGAAAATAGAGTTCAGTGAAGTGATCACACTTGCCCAGAGTCACATGGCCAGTAAGTGGTGGTGAAGGGACATATGCCACATCTCTGCCTATTCCTTTTCATCACCCACTCTTTAGGGTCCTAGCTCTGTCTGGTTAGAGCCAGCTCCTTTGGCCATTTCCAAGACCTCACCATTAGCACATCTCTCAGAACTCCTTTGTGAGATATTGATAAATCATCACCTTGGCTACAGGTGTGGGCTCAGTTGCCCAAGGGTGAGAGCGTAGTTTGCCTCAGACCTAAATCTTTGTCTCTTTTCCCAAGTATTGATATTTTTTCTCCCTCTCCTTGTCCTGTCAGCATTGTCTCCATCTTCCACCCTGTTTAGCTAGTCACAGAAGTGCTAATGAGGTTTTTTTTTTCTTTTTTTTTTTTTGAGACGGAGTCTCACTTTGCCCCCAGGCTGGAGTGCAGTGGCGCAATCTTGGCTCACTGCAACCTCCACCTGCCGAGTTCAAGTGATTCTCCTGCGTCAGCCTCCCAAGTAGCTGGAATTACAGGCATCCACCACCATGCCTGGCTAATTTTTGTATTTGTAGTAGAGACAGGCTTTCACCATGTCGGCCAGGCTGTTCTCCAGCTCCTGACCTCAGGTGATCCACCTGCCTCAGCCTCCCAAAGTGCTGGGATTACAGGCGTGAGCCACCACGCCCAGTGCTAATAAGGTCTTTGAGGGGGAGAGTCAGACTTGTAACAGTTCCTACCCAAGCCTTCTTTGATGTGGCCAGCCTGGGGCCATATTCTTAGGGACCTCCCTTGTGGGTTGAAAAGGGAAACCTGAGGCCGGGCGCAGTGGCTCACGCCTGTAATCCCAGCACTTTGGGAGGCCAAGGCGGGTGGATCACGAGGTCAGGAGATTGAGACCATCTTGGCTAATTCGGTGAAACGCTGTCTCTACTAAAAATACAAAAAATAAGCCGGGCGTGGTGGTGGGCGCCTGTAGTCCCAGCTACTTGGGAGGCTGAGGCAGTAGAATGGCGTGAACTCAGAAGGTGGAGCTTTCAGTGAGCCGAGATAGTGCCACTGCACTCCAGCCTGGGCGACAGAGCGAGACTCTGCCTCAAAAAAAAAAAAAAAATAAGGGAAACCTGGCTTATCTCCACAGGGTAGACTCAGGTCCTCACACAGTGGGATAGAAAGGAAAGGTCAAGATGACCATGGCATAGAACACGCAGGGAATGCTTCCTGGAGGAAGGCAGTAAAAGGCCATCTACAAAGGAGAATTTGTATAGGAGGAAGGAGGTTGTTGCGGGCCAAAACCTTGAATCTCAGCCAAGGTGTGGAACTTGGATAAATACATACTGTGGAGAGAACCCCAAGGAAGATGGGGAGATATCCTGAGCTGAGTCTTTATCTGGAGGAATGGGAGATGGAGGGTGCCCTGGAAATGAAGGTGATGTTAGGCCAGGAGTTCTTGGACTTGAGTCTGTTGGTGCTTGCTGGTTGCCATTATAAACTGCTGGTCAGGAACATGACATCCTGTTGTGATTTAGGAAGATAAATGCATCTGGATGTATGGGATCGACTGGAAGGGGAGAATCTAGAAGCAGAGAGACCAGTTAAAAAACAATAGCAAGCATTTATTATGTCGCCGGACCACTTTGCGTTCTTTGCTAGCTCATTGAATCTCAAAGCAACACTGTGAATTGGGTACTGTAATTATCTCCAAAATTTCACAGATAATTTAGTGCTCAGTGAGGTTCAAGGTAACTTACGAAGATCTACCTAGTAATCTGGGGTGTCTAGACCATCTGATTCCAGAGCTCAAGCTTTTAACTACCATATACCACTGCCTTCTCCATTCAGGAAGGAGACTGCTTTTTGACAGGGGAAATGGCATAGAGGCCATGAAGAATGGAGGAAGGAATCATGGAGATAAAGCATGAGAGCAGGCCTGGGGATAGGAGGAGTTCAGATTCCAGAGTAGCAAGTTTGGCTGATTGGGAGACACTGCAGGTTTCTGAGAACAGGAGTGATAGGACGAAGAAGAATTACTCTACACCAGGTGTGGTGGACACATGACTGTAGTACCAGCTACTTGGGAGGCTGAGGCAAGAGGATTGCCTGAGTCCAGGAGTTCTGGGCTATAGTGTGCTATGCTGATTGGGTGTCTGCGCTAAGTGTGGCCCCAATATGGTGACCTCCCAGGAGTGGGGGACCACCAGGTTGCCTAAGGAGGGGTGAACTGGCCCAGTTTGGAAATGGAGCAGGTCAGAACTCCCGTGCTGATCAATAGTGGGATTGCACTTGTGAATAGCCACTGCACTGCAGCCTGGGCAACATAGTGAGACCCCATCTCTTAAAAAAAATAAGACAAAAATTACTCCAGAGGCAGGGTCAGTGTTTGATCTCACCTATATGAGGGATAAGGTTGGGAGTTATGAAAAGAAGATCGTTATGAAAAGGAGATTGGAGCTGAGGGAATAGGACATAGGCAGTGCTCTCAGGTGAATAGGAGTACCCCACTCTGGCTCTCCTGACATTTCTTCTTATCCCTTCTGTAGCCATCGTCAGCCAGTGGCAGCAGGAGTCCAAAGAGAAGGTGGTGTCCCTCCTGCTGTCCCACCTTCCCCTGCTTCAGCCAGGCAACACAGAGGCCAAGTCGGAGTACATGAGGCTACTGCAGAAAGTGCTGGCCTACTCAATCGAGAGCAATGCTTTCATCGAGGAGAGCCGCCAGCTGCTTTCCTATGCCCTCATCCACCCAGCCACCACACTGGAGGACCGCAACGCACTGGCCCTCTGGCTGAGCCACCTGGAAGAGCGGTTGGCTAGTGGCTTCCGCTCCCGGCCAGAGCCCTCCTACCATTCACGCCAAGGCTCAGATGAGTGGGGGGGGCCTGCAGAGCTGGGCCCTGGGGAGGCAGGGCCAGGCTGGCAGGACAAGCCACCCCGGGAAAATGGACATGTGCCCTTCCACCCATCCAGCTCAGTGCCGCCAGCCATCAACAGTATTGGGAGCAATGCAAACACAGGTAAGTGGCGGGGGGTGTCCCAGAAGGCCATGCCTACTTGAAAAAGGTTGGACTAGGCTCAGTGAGAGCTCCCTCGCTCTGTGGCATTAGACAAGTCACGTAAGCTGTAGGCCTCAACTTTATGAGGCAATACAAAGGCTGTGAACTGGCTTTCCCAGAGCTGAATCTGAGCTACAGACATGTCTTATTGAACCCATACGTTGGTTTTGTTTTGTTGTGTTGTGTTGGGTTTTTGAATAAATGTGGGTAGTATAAAAATCAAGAATTTTTCCCTAAAAATGAGATTTCCAGCCTCTCTGGAGAAGTCAAAAGATCTAGCAACTCAACAAGACCTGTTTTCCTAGTGGCAGCAATAATATAGAGCTTAATATTGAGCATGCCTTTTAGACCCTGCACAAGTGCCCTAATCTGCCTCTGCTCCCACCAACCCCCCTTTGGGCATTTCTGATATATACCTGGCCGCTAAGGGCTTCAGGCTATGATGCTTGATGGAGGTGTGCATACCATCATCTGAGATCCCTTCCAGTTCAGACAACATTATGGATTTTATGTATTTGGCCTCAGTTTACAGCTTTGTTTCTGAGAACACTGTCTATATAAGACAAAACTCGTGCTGCAAGGTATTTGTAATAGTAGGTAACATTTTTCAGCATTGACTATGCTAGGTACTTTTATAGACACTTTTCAGGTATGATCTCAATCCGCATCACAACCATATCATTAGCCGTATTCAACAGATCAGGACACTGGGACTCAGAGGTGAAGTGATGTGTTCAAAGTCACACATAGAACAAGTGGTGGAACAGACCCAACCAGTCTGATGCCAGAGCCTGCCTCTGACCACTACACTGTCCTGCCAACTAGGCAGGTTTGAAAGAGCTCTCTTAGTAAAAGCCCTACAGGCGGGAGTGAGCAGGAGTTATTGGTATCCCAGTGACTTTTTGAAATGTACAGGATAAGGGAGGGTGGATTTTCCAAGCCATGGTAAGGCAGCATGACCTGACCCAGGGTCAGGGAGGGGGTTCAGGATGTAAACCTCAGAATGGCTAGTCACCTTCAGCAGGCACAGGTTTAAAGCAAGACGAGAGAGTGGCAGTGAAATGTCACATGTGTCAGTGGATGGGGGTAACCTCGGGTCCCTAATGCCCTGCTGTCTGGTACCTGGTACTTATCAGTTACTCCTTGCACCTGTTTTTCCCCCAGTTAGTGTGGCTATTCTGGTCCATCTGCCTCCCTCCCAGTTGCTGGTGAGAACCTGGGAAGATAGAGGGATAGAAGGTCAGTTTCAGGAAACTTAGCAACCTGAGGTGTCTTGGACCTCATTTTCCAGTCATGGAGCATCACAGTTCCAGGATGGGAGGATGTATTAATAATGACCATTCTAGGCGAAAAATATTGAGTGCTAGTCCGGACATGGTGGCTCACGCCTGTAATCCCAGCACTTTGGGAGGCCGAGGCAGGCAGATCACCTGAGGTCAGGAGCTCGAGACCAGCCTGACCAACATGGTGAAACCCCATCTCTACTAAAAATATAAAAATTAGCTGGGTATGGTGGCGCGTGCCTGTAATCCCAGTTACTCGGGGGGCTGAGGCAGGAGGGTCGCTTGAATCCAGGAGGCGGAGGTTGCAGTGAGCCAAGATCGTGCCATTGCATTCCAGCCAGGGTGACAGAGCGAGACCCCATCTCAAAAAAAAAAAAAAAAAATTGAGTGCTTAGTCTTTACTAGGAGCTATTCTAAGAACTTTATACATATAAACTCAAGGTTTAAAGCCAGGCATTCTGGCTATAGACCTCATACTCTGAACTACTATGCTACACTACCTCCACCAAAAAGTACCCCTCCTGGAGATGCTAAGCCCTCACCAAGGGGAGGGGTCACCCATGCAGGGTGCCTATAAATTTCTTTCTCTTCATACCTTGTGTGCTCCCCATCATGGGGACCCCAGCTGCCATTAAAGGACGAAGATTGAACAATGTTGATAGGGGTTTGGACCAAAAGAGGAAAAGGAATTGGGCATTCCAAGTAGAAGGCGCAGCATGAAATAAGCACGGGGTGGAAAATTAGAGGGGACAGTATATAGACAGATCTGGCTGGGGTGGATTTGAGTGAGTAATAACAGTAGCAGAGACTTGTGCTTACCATGTGCCTATCCCTCTGCTAAGGACTTCATGCGGAAATGGAGGCAGAGAGGCGAATGAAGTGACTTGCCCAAGATCACACAGAGGCGACAGAGTCAGAGTCAGGATTTGAACTCAGGCCCGTCTGTACCCTCAGACCTCAGTGTGTGAAGGCTACGTTCTGGGAGGCGTTGAAGGACAGGAGAAGCTTTTGGATTCCAGGCAGTTGCAGGAAGCAGGAAATCATTAAAATATTTTTGAGTGGGGAGCAAGGATTGGCCTTTGAGGGCAGGCAGCTTGGGTTTGGGGTGCTGCCAAGAACAGATCAGGATTTCTTGGAGAGTGCAAGGCCCTGGATCTCTGGCCGGCATTCTTGTTTTTGTCATTCTCATGCTGTGGCCAGCCTCCACCCCAGTGCGGAGCCAAGCAGGGCTCCTCAGGAACTGCACGATCATTCCAGTCAGGGTAATTTCCTGCCTCTCAGCCTCTCCTGCCCACTTCTTGGCTGAGAAGGGAGAGAGGAGGCCAGAGACACCAAAACAGGCAAAAAGGCCTGTCTTGAGGATTCCCCAGTCCCCCAGGGCCCAGAGTGTGCCATGTTCCCCAAGAGTGCTGAGTGGGGACAGAAACCAGGGCTGAGGGAGTCTAGAGCCTGAAGAACTCCTGGGAAGAGGACCCCAGACACTCTGGGGTAGGGCAGAAACTGGTATTAAGGGTGGGCCACTGCCTTGCCCTGTCCCTTAGGTGACTTCCTTAGCCAGGAGCATTAGTATTGTCACAGCTGAGGGAAGATGCTCTGGGGCCTGCACCAGGCTAGCCCTCCTTCCTGGGCTGGGTGTCACTGTAGCACTGGCAGGAACCCCAGCCTTTCCATCAGAAACAAGGCTTGGGCTCTGTCTCAGCCTGTCAACTCCCGTGGGAACTGGGGCAAAGGGCTTCAGCTCCCTGGGCCTTGATGTCTTCACCTACCCAGGGTGAGGCTCGTTGGCTTTGTTTCATTTCTTTTTGTCTAAGCTGACTTGGGGTACTTCTGGATACCATAGGTGGAGCTCAGAGGCCCTCTTAGCACCCTTTTGTCCTTTATGAAACTCCGTTGGAAGGATTTCTGTGTGTCATGCTCTGTGCCTGATCATGGGATTGCAGAAGTAATTGGGCTGGGCTGCCATTCTCCATGGACCCACAGTTCAGTGCGAGAGGGAGGCTAGTGAGGAGGGCAGCAAGCGCCAGGCCTGAGGCAGCAGCAGAGGGTTACATGACCGAGGCATGAAGGGAGAAATGGCTGTTGGAGAAGAGTTGGTGAAGTGAGCGAGGCAGAGGGAAAAGCACAGATAAAGGTCTGGGAGCTCATGGGAACCTGCCCTGTCTTGGGAGTGGTTAAAAATCAAGTTGGAGGCCAGGCATGGTGGCTCACACCTGTAATCTCAGCACTTTGGGAGGCCAAGGCGCGCGGATCACCTGAGGTCGGGAGTTCAAGACCAGCCTGAGCAACATGGAGAAACCCCTGTCTCTACTAAAAAAATACAAAATTAGCTGGGCATGGTGGTGGGTGCCTGTAATGCCAGCTACTCAGGAGGCTGAGGCAGGAGAATCACTTGAACCCGGGAGGCAGAGGTTGCAGTGAGCCGAGATTGTGCCACTGCTCTCCAGCCTGGGCCACAAGAGTGAAATTCCATCTCTAAAAAATATATATATATATGACCGGGCACGGGTGGCTTACACCTGTAATCCCAGCACTTTGGGAGGCCAAGGCAGGTGGATCACCTGAGGTTAGGAGTTCGAAACCAGCCTGACCAATATAGTGAAACCCTGTCTCTACTAAAAATACAAAAAAAAGTTAGCTGGGCATGGTGTCAGGCACCTGTAGTCCCAGCTACTCGGGAGGCTGAGGCAGGAGAATCGCTTGAACCCAGGAGGTGGAGGCTGCAGTGAGCCGAGATTGTGCCACCGCACTCCAGCCTGGCAACAGAGCAAAACTCCATCTCAAAAAAAAAAATCAAGTTGGATTCCTTTGCCAGCCCCAGACTTGGGATGGACAGAGGGTATGGAGCATCCTTCAGAAGAGGACCTGGGATCACCCTGAGTCACCAGGCCTCATGAGTAGCCAGTTTGGGCTCACTGTAGAAAAAAATGGGAGGTAGTGAGGCCCCATAACAGGCTTGTTGAGGAAGCAGCTTACATACTTCATTCATTACAAGATATAATGATGTTTAAGATGGGACAGGTTCCTGCTGTCACAGGTCTTCTATTCTAGCAGGGGGTATAGTTAATAAGTAAACAGGCTGGGCGCAGTGGCTCACGCCTGTAATCCCAGCACTTTAGGAGGCCGAGGTGGGCGGATCACGAGGTCAGGAGATTGAGACTGTCCTGGCCAACGTGGTGAAACCCCGCCTCTACTAAAATACAAAAAAATTAGCTGAGCGTAGTGGTAGGCATCTGTAGTCCCAGCTACTCGGGAGGCTGAGGCAGGGGAATTGCTTGAACCCGGGAGGCGGAGGTTGCAGTGAGCCCAGATCGTGCCACTGCACTCCAGCCTAGTGACAGAGCGAGACTCCATCTCAAAAAAGTAAATGAATTTTTAAGAAAGTAAACAAATAACTTGATAATTTCAGGTTGTGATAGGTGCTGTAAGAAAGACAAGACAGGCCGGGCGCGGTGGCTTATGCTTGTAATCCCAGCACTTTGGGAAGCCGAGGCGGGCAGATCACGAGGTCAGGAGATCGAGACCACAGTGAAACCCCGTCTCTACTAAAAATACAAAAAATTAGCCGGGCGTGGTGGCAGGCACCTGTAGTCCCAGCTACTCGGAGAGGCCAAGGCAGGAGAATGGCGTGAACCTGGGAAGTGGAGTTTGCAGTGAGCTGAGATTGCACCACTGCACTCCAGCCTGGGCAACAGAGCGAGACTCCGTCTCAAAAAAAAAAAAAAAAGACAAGACAGTAATGTGATAGAGTGACTGGGATTGGGGCAGCAGAGGTGGGCGGTGACTTCAGATTAAGGGTTTAGGGTAGGCCTCAGAGGAGGTGACTCTTGAGATGAGACTTGAGGGAGCCAACCGCTGAGATCAAGAAGGTAAGAAGAAAGAGCAAGTCCAGAAGTCCTGAGGCTGGAACAACCTTGAGTGTTTCAGGAACAAAGGGGAGTTTGGAAGGAGGCAAAGGCTAGAGAGGCATGAACCAAGTGGTGGGTTGTGGGAGAGGAGCAGGGGCCAGGTCCTGCATGGCCTTTTAGGCATGTGGAAGCATTTGTATTTTGTTCCCACTATGAAGGGAAGTCACAGGGATTTGAGCAGGAGTCAAGCTCGGTCAGATTTGCATTTTTAGAAGGATCTTTATGGCTGTTGTGAGGGGCGTGGACTGTAGGAGGCAAGAGTGAAGGCAGGAAACCAGTGAGGAGGCTGTGGCAGTAATTCCTGCCAGGGGTGCTGGTGGCTTGAGCCAGCGGAACTGGAGAAATTCAGGAAAGTGGCTGACAGCTTGCTGATGGGTTGGGTGTTGGAGGTAAGAGAATGAGGTATATCTGGTAGGCAGTTACCCTTGGACCCCAGGTCCCTTCCTCTTGGCAGGTTATGGGTCCAAACTGTCATCCTGGCACTGATGGCAGGGGTTGGTCTCCTGTGGTTGGGTCCCCAGGTCTAATCTTTTGCTTTTCTCCCACTCTGGCCAGGTCTCCCCTGCCAAATCCACCCTAGCCCACTGAAGCGCTCCATGTCGCTCATCCCTACAAGCCCCCAGGTCCCTGGTGAGTGGCCGAGTCCAGAGGAGTTTGGGGCCCGGGCTGCTTTTACCACGCCCGATCACGCACCTCTCTCGCCCCAGAGCAGCGTGGCCTCCTCTGGCAGTGAGCAGACAGAGGAGCAGGGCTCCAGCCGGAACACTTTCCAGGAGGATGGCAGTGGCATGAAAGGTACATTGGGGACAGCAGCACCAGGACCCTTTTCCAGGGGCTTCTGCAGAGCTTAGAGGACAGAAAGGAGCTTGTAGCTGACACCTGCTTACCCCTCTGAGGAGGGGACATGTCTGAGGGGAGTAGGTAGTCCCTGCTTTTAGGGCTCAAGACTAAGCAGAGAGACCCCACATCTACCCTAACAAGTTCTGGTCTGACTGGGGAGGAGCCCCCTGTCTTCACACACCCCAGTCTGACAAGGAAGCCAGGACACAGCTAACCGATGGAACAGAGGTTCCAGCAAGAGTTTTGGAGCAATCAGTGAGGTCATCCTGGTACACATCCAGCTGAGTAGCTTAGAAGGGTCAGATGGCCTTCCCAGGGAAGGCTACCTGAGAGGGTCTGGCTAGGCAGATGAAGAAGGAGCTGATGGAACCTTAGCTCCCCCCAACCCCCTCCCAATTTTTTGCATCTTTTGAGGCTTCCTGTGGGTTTATCCCCACAACTTTTCCTTTACCCTGGTAATCTAGGCCAAACTCCTGACCTTTCACTCTCCCTCCTTTGCCAAAGATGTGCCCTCATGGCTCAAGAGCCTCCGCTTGCACAAGTATGCAGCCCTCTTCTCACAGATGAGCTACGAGGAGATGATGACACTGACTGAGCAGCACCTGGAGTCTCAGGTGAAGCCAAAGGGACCATCAGGGAGGTGCTGGGGGCAGCGCTAGTTTGGCATCCTTGCAGCCCAAGCCTCCTCTGTCTCCTTGATCTCTATTTGGGTGCCCCCAAATATCTCAGGCTCGCATCTCTAGCTTCCTGTCCCCTTCTGCCCTTATCACAGAATGTCACCAAAGGTGCCCGCCACAAGATAGCCCTGAGCATCCAGAAGCTGCGTGAGAGACAGAGCGTCCTCAAGTCCCTAGAGAAGGTGAGGACCTGGTTTCTGCATCTTCAAGGCCAGCCAGCCACTTGGTGGTACCAGTAGACCAAAGGCCCTGAGTTGGCCTCCAGACTCCTCGGATCTGGCCTCCAAAAGCCCCAGCCCTAGGGACCCAGATTTCAGGGACCACATGCAAGCTGGCATCAAAAGGCTCACTTGCTGGTGGCTAAGAGGCTCCCTTCCCTGTCTTTCCTGCTTTGTGGTTCCAGGATCTCTGTCTTTTGACTCTACACCTTCTCTCCCCTTTTGCTTTTCCATTTCTTACTGGTCTTTCTGGTAGAGCAGAGTGTCTCTGTCTGTACAATCTCTCTTTCCATTTGATTGTTTCTAAACTCATTTTCCTTCCACATCTGATTCCATTTCCTTGCCACTGCCTTCTGTTTGTATTTTTCCCTGCTCAGTGTCTAGGTCTGAATCTCTGATTCTATCTTTGTTGGGTCCTTGAGACTCCAACATTAGACTGGCTTTTCGTGAGTTCTGTGGGACTTCACCTTAATGGGAAAGAGGAAATGTGTACCTGTATGTTTGTGGGCTTGCAGTACCCTCACATGCCTTCTCTATGTGCTGGAACCCAGGGTCCTACCCAGCCTTCTGCAAGCCCTGTCTGACTCTCTGTGTAGATACTCTGTCCCTCGTTGTAGGGTCTGCATGTGACCCCAGCCTGTGTCCTCCCATCCAGGATGTGCTGGAAGGCGGGAACCTACGAAACGCTCTGCAGGAGCTGCAGCAGATCATCATCACTCCCATCAAGGCCTACAGTGTCCTCCAGGCCACCGTGGCTGCCGCCGCCACCACCCCTACTGCCAAGGATGGGGCCCCGGGGGAACCACCGCTGTCAGGTGCTGAGCCTCCCCTAGCCCATCCTGGCACAGACAAGGGCACCGAGGCCAAGGACCCTCCAGCTGTGGAGAACTACCCACCTCCACCAGCTCCAGCTCCCACTGATGGCAGTGAGCCTGCCCCGGCTCCCGTCGCCGACGGAGACATCCCCAGCCAGTTTACACGGGTGATGGGCAAAGGTGAGACCAGCCACAGCCTAGCAGGAAATCCTGAGGCAGAAAGCCAAGTGAACCCAAGCACCAGGGATCAAATCCAAGTTAGATGTTGGGAGCAGGGCTTTGTAAAGCCTACTGGAGACTGGAACACTACGGAGAGTAGCCGAGACAGGGTGACAAGGCCCCTTGCCCTTGGGCATATCTGAGCTGATGGTGGATAACAGTCCTTCCCCTCAAAGCGTCTCCAGGCTGAGCAGAAATGGGGCAGTGTGTCAGAAGAAATTCCATGTAGTAAAGGGTGAGCAATTGAGGGGAGTCCATTGATTTCTCTCAGAGGGGACCAAAGTCCAGGGGATGGGGATGGGGATGGTGAAATTTATCACAGCTTCAGCCTTTCCTAAAGCAGCATGATACAGCAGACTTTACATTTGGATCCAGATCAGTCTAGATCTGGATCTGGACCTGGGGCAAGTGACTCAACTCTGAGCTTTAGGTTTCTAAGGCTAAAAATGTGTGTAGTGACAAGATTGTGTCAGGCACTATGTTGTATATCCTCATGATAACCTAAATACCATGGCTAGCACTTAATAGTTGATACTCATCCAGCCTGAGTCTCCTGTTCCTTCTTGTGTACGAGCCAGCTGGAGGCTGGAACATGGCAGAGGGCATACTAGGGGCTAACCTCCTGCCCTTTCTCATGTCCTCCAGTGTGCACCCAACTGCTGGTGTCCCGACCAGACGAGGAGAACATCACCAGTTACCTCCAGCTCATCGAAAAGTGCCTGACTCATGAGGTAAGGCCTTCCCTAGCATACTCAAAAAGGGAAAGATGGCCAGATGTGGTGGCTCACGCCTGTAGTCCCAGCACTTTGGCCGCCAAGGTGGGTGGATCATGAGGTCAGGAGATCGAGACCATCCTGGCTAACACAGTGAAACCCAGTCTTTACTAAAAATACAAAACATTAGCCGGGCATGGTGGCAGGTGCCTGCAGTCCCAGCTACGCGGGAGGCTGAGGCAGGAGAATGGCGTGAACCCGGGAGGTGGAGTTTGCAGTGAGCCGAGATCGTGCCACTGCATTCCAGTCTGGGCGACAGAGTGAGGGAAAGGCTGCCCCATCATTTTCAAGAACACTGTGTTGTATGTGGCCCACAGGGCCTTACCTGACGTGGCACATGCCAGCCCTTCCAGTCTTGTATCTTACCAGTGTTGGCTTTAGAGGCTTCTTCTCAGAACCCTTGTACACACTCTTCCTCTCTCTCTCTTTTTTTTTTTTTTTTTTTTTTTTTAAATAGAGACGAGGTCTCACACTGTTGCCCTGGCTGGTTTTGAACTGACCTCAAGTGATCCTCCCACCTCAGCCTCCCAAGGTGCTGAGATTACAGGCGTGACGATTTTCTTTTTTAGAGATGGAGCATTGCTTTATTGCCTAGGCTGATCTCGAACTCCTGGCCTCAAGTGATCTCCCTGCCCTGGCCTCCCAAAGTACTGGGATTATAGGCATGAGCAACCATGCCCAGCCCGTACATACTCTTTATCAGGAACAGTACCCCTGCCTCCTCCTCACCCCTCAGCTCTCAGTTCAAACATTTATACCTCAGGGACACCTTTACCAACCCCTCATTTTTATTTAAGTTTCTTTTGCTTCCTGTTCTTCTCCTTCAGGGAGGGATAATTTGTCACAGTTATCATTATGTATGTATCTTTCCCTCACAACCAGACTATAAGCTCTCTGGGCATGGTCACCTCTGCATCCTAGAATTGCCTGGCACAGGCACAGAGTAGATGAGCAATGAATCTTTTTTTTTGGAAACAGAGTCTCGCTCTGTTGCCCAGGCTGGAGTGCAATGGCGCAGTCTCGGCTCACTGCAACCTCCGCCTACCAGGTTCAAGTGATCCTCCTGCCTCAGCCTCCCAAGTAGCTAGGATTACAGGCACGCACTACCATGCCTGGCTAATTTTTGTACTTTTAGTAGAGGTGGGGTTTCACCATGTTGTCCAGGCTGGTCTCGAACTCCTGACCTCAAATGATCCACCCGCCTCAGCCTCCCAAAGTGCTGGGATTACAGCATGAGCCAGCATGCCCAGCCAGGCAATAAATATTTGAACAAATGAATGGAAGACTGGAAGGGAGGTCTTAAGGAAACATCACCCTCTCTACTTCACCCGTGCCCTGCCAATTCTAGGCTTTCACGGAGACGCAGAAGAAACGGCTGCTATCCTGGAAACAGCAAGTGCTGAAGCTCCTCCGGACATTCCCGCGCAAAGCCGCACTAGAGATGCAGAACTACCGGCAGCAGAAAGGGTAGGCGGGTGGCCAGGTTACAGGGACCTGCCCTCCATAGGCCTTTGCTGGTTAGCAGATCGTGCTTAGAGGGGTGATTGTGTTCTGGGCTGAGAATCTAGTTTTACTCAGTCACTGGGTGACTTTCCCAGAAGAAATTTTCCCACTAGAATAGGATGCTGAGCTGAAAAACAACACATGTACCATGAACAGGCCCCTCGTATGTACCTTGCTCCTCACCTGTATGCAGAGGTGAGGAGACAGAAATGTCTCCCTTGAGAACTGAAGTTTGGAGAACTGTTTTGAGTGGACAGTGAGGAAACCCTTGTATATGTCCCATCTGCTTCCAGAGGGTACCCTTGGGGCAGATGGGGACAGAATGTATGATGGAGGTTTATGTTCTCTCCTACCACTTGGGGTTGTTGGGGAAGGTGAGGAAGGGGTGGACAGATAGGCCCCATCTATGTAAATTAACACCCGGCCTTCTGCTCTCTCACAGCTGGGCATTCGGCTCCAACTCGCTCCCCATAGCTGGCTCTGTGGGGATGGGAGTGGCCCGGCGTACCCAGCGGCAGTTCCCAATGCCTCCCCGGGCCCTCCCACCCGGCCGGATGGGCCTCCTGAGCCCCTCGGGCATTGGGGGTGTCTCCCCTCGACATGCCCTCACCAGCCCCAGCCTTGGAGGCCAGGGCCGACAGGTAAGCTGGCTGGAAGCAGGGGCCTGGCCTCCTGGGGTTGGGGTGGCAGTACCTGGGATGTCTCTGTCTGTATACTCTGTGTCTGGACCCAGCTTAGAGGTGGCGGGGGTGGGAGTGGGAGAAGGCCTGTACCACCTCCACCACTCTTGGGTCTGGGCCTCTTCCGCACTCACTGCTTTCTCTCTTCCTGGGACCTGTGTAGAACCTGTGGTTTGCCAACCCTGGAGGCAGCAACAGCATGCCCAGTCAGAGCCGCAGCTCTGTGCAGCGCACCCACTCGCTCCCGGTCCACTCGTCACCCCGGGCCATTCTCATGTTCCCTCCAGGTGAGGTGCCCCACCCTTGGGACTCTGCCTGGCCAACATCCTCAGCTGACCTTTCTCTTTTCTCCTGGGTCTCATGTCTACTGTTCTTCCGGGCTGCCTGGGCACCTCTCCCCATACCTCACACCACTCTGCACCCATCTCCCCTAATTGTGGGGGGTTGTTTTCCTCCTCTGCTTCAATTTTGTCTCTCAGGTCTTGCCCCCACCCCTCTGAATCGTCATCTCTCACCCCTTACTCCCACCCCATCTCATGTTTCCCACCCTATGTCATAATCTTAGTGTCTGTGTTGGTCTCCGTCATCATCTCTTTCTTTACAGGATCATTGAATACTCAATTTAGAAGGGGTTGAGGGGATGGGACAGTTAAAGTGTGAGATTTCTGTGGAGGGGAGTCCTGCCCATCAGCCTACTGGCATTCTTTCAGACGCCAGGTGACCACACAGGAACCAGTGGACTTCATCTCTTAGAACAGGTGTTTGAAGTGAGAGGGCTGTTTTGACCTCTGCTTACAGACCATCCTGGAGATGGGAGAGCAGAAGTTGGGCCAAATGCGGGCACAGTAACTCACCCCTGTAATTTCAGCACTTTTGGGAAGCTGAGGCAAGTAGATCAGTTTGAGACCAGCCTGGACAACATGGCGAAACCCCATCTCTACAAAAAAAAATACAGAAATTATCTGGGTGTGGTGGCACACACCTGTAGTCCCAGCTACTCGGGAGGCTGGGGCAGGAGGATCGCTTGAGCCCAGGAGGTCAAGGCTGTAGTGAACAGAGATCGTGTCCACTGCACTGCAGCCAAGGTGGCAGTGAGACCCCATCTCAAAAAGACGTTGGGCCAAGTGGGCAAAAGGAAGATTAGAGATTTGCTAACCACAGGTCCCTGCCCTGCTCAACAAGTGAAGGGTTGACTCCTCCACATGGTGCTGGGCACCGGGGCTGCAGAGACAGATAAGGCTCGTCTGGAATGGGCTGACTCTAGAGAGAGCATGGATTTGCAGAATGCATGTCATAAACTTCCAAGTCAGTCAGGAGTCTTACTTGATGAGGTTGTGTGGACAGCCATCTGTTGAGGCCAGGGGAACCCATCCATCGTGTTCACCCTAGCACAGGGCTTGACACACAGTAGGCATCTATAAATGATGTTGAACAAGCAGGTGGATGAACCGCAGGAATGAACAAGAACCATTCTCTTTACTAGTATCCTGTGTCCCAGGCTTTGTTAGACAGCTCTCCTGCACTGATTGACTCCTCTCAACTGTATGTGTAAGGATGCTGATGTTATTCATCAGTCAGCAATCTGAGACAGAAAGGTCTTGCCCAAGTTCAAAAAAATTTTTTTTTTTTTTTTTTTTTTTTTTTTGAGACGGAGTCTTGCTCTGTCACCCAGGCTGGAGTGCAGTGGCGCGATCTCGGCTCACTGCAAGCTCTGCCTCCCGGGTTCACGCCATTCTCCTGCCTCAGCCTCTCCGAGTAGCTGGGACTACAGGCGCCCGCCACCACGCCCGGCTAATTTTTTTTGTATTTTTGGTAGAGACAGGGTTTCACCGTGGTCTCGATCTCCTGACCTCGTGATCCGCCCGCCTCGGCCTCCCAAAGTGCTGGGATTACAAGCGTGAGCCACCGCGCCCGGCCTAATTTTTTTTTTTTTTAAGGAGAGACAATTGGGTGATCTGATATGACATGAGCTCAGGGTTTGGAGGGAACAGTGATGAGAGGGGAGGGTGGAGATGGGAGCTGGGTCGACTAAACCCAGGTAAACAGCTTGGACTTTGTCCTGATGGCAGTGAGGAGTCAGGGAAGGGTTTAAGCAGTGTAGTAGGGGAGGTCAGTTCTGCCCAGGGAGGTCGGTGGTTTCCCAGATGCCTGAATAGGAGGCCCTTTTGAGAAGTGTGGTTTGAGGACAGGTCCCATGGTGGTTGTCTTACTTTGCCCCCACCTGCCCGGCCTGCCTGGATTGAATCCTGCCTAGAGGAGCAGGTCCAAGTGGGGACAGGAAGGGTTTTGATTTAGCTTTTGCACCAAGTACAGAGCAGGTCTTCAATCAGGGAGCCTTGGGGGCTGCCCAGTGTCCAGGGCAGATGCCCAGACTGTGCTCAAGACAGTATGCAGTCTGTGTCCAGAGTAGTCACAGCAGGCTGTGTGTGGCCTCCAGGAGCTCCTTCAGTTTCAATTCCACTGTCTGCAAGTCAGGCTTTTTCTGTATCGCCAAGCCTCTGCCATTGCCATTGTCTCCTCTGCCTGTGGTGTGACACCCTCGCCTCTCTCCCTGTCCGCCTCCTTCCCTTCCTCCCTCTCCCCCTCCATCTCTCTTGCTCCCTTCTTATACCAGCATCCTTTGTCATTCCAGCTCTCTTCACCCGAGTCCAGTCGGTCCTTACCACCCCCATTCTCCTCTCTCCCACCCAGACTGCCCGGTTCCTGGGCCTGACCTGGAGATCAATCCCACTCTGGAGTCTCTGTGTCTGAGCATGACAGAACACGCCTTGGGTGGTGAGCATTTCCTCTTTCCCTGACCCAGCTCCCACCTACCCAGCATCTCTGCCTCTGAACTGAGCAACTCAGAGTCATCCTGAGGGGTCCCCAGGGGAGGCCAGACTCCAGGGAGGGCCTGACCGGGATGACAGGCTACCTGAGTGCCTTTTCTTGGGCCTCCCTCCAGCTCCTGATCTTCCTCCCTTCCTCCCTTTCTTACCACAGATGGGACAGACAAAACCTCCACCATCTGACGGGACCCACAGCCCAGCGCACCCATAGGCTCCCTGGGCGGCGGGCGGGGGCCAACCCCCAACGGGCTTCTCCGCAACAGCGAGAGGGTGGGCTGGCTCAGCTATATATTCTAATATTTTTCTACTCTCTCACCCTCTTAACTTTTGTTTAACATTGGCACATGCCTTGCTCACTCCCAGGCCCGTCGAGGGATCTCTGCTGAGGCCTGGGGAGTTGGGGGCAGCCAGGATAAAGGAGGCAGGGACTGGACAGACTGCCTGCCTCTCTCCTTTCCTTCCTCATCCCCACCTGGTCCCATCCCTCCCCTGCCTCCTCCAGACCGCTGACCACCTGCCTCTCCCCAAGGGAGCAGACTCCCCAGAGACAAACTGACCGCTACCTTGTGGAGCCTGCTCAGAAACATTTGACATTTGGGGTGACGCAAAGGGCAGAGAACCTGCCCTCCAGAATGTTACTGAGAGGAGCTGGGGAGAAGGAAGGGGAGCAAGGAGAGGAAGCTCTCTCTCCTCTCGCTGCTTCCCCTTCACCGTTCCCCACATTCTCCAAGGACAGGAGCCACCTTCCTCTCTCTCACCTCCCCTGGCCCTGTTCACCAGAGGTTCTCTATGATTAATTTCTTAGGCCTATTTAAGATACATATTTATATAGTTCTTAACGGTTTTTCTCTGATCATTTCCTCTCGTTTTTAGAATTCCCAGGTCTCTCTCTCAGCCAAGACAGTGGCAGGGGGAGCCTGAACTTTATGAGGGGAGAGGGCAGAGCCCCCTCCTCCAGACCCCCAAGCTCTAACCCATTTTCCTCCAGCCCTGGCTCCCCAGATGAAGAGGTTGGAGGTGGGCAGCCAGGGTGGCCAGTGAGGTCAGGAAGTCTGTTGCCTTAACGTCCCCTTCCCCACGAACACACACCCTTCTCCGCTTCCAGGTCTGGTTGGTGAGACTTGGGAGTCAGGAATAAGGGAAAGGGGATTGTTTGGTTTTTGGGTTTTCCCTAAGCCCCTCCCTTTTCTTTCAGCCTTTCTCCTCCCCCCATTATGTCATGACCTCACTTAAGTGGAACACTATATCATAACTCGGAGATTCGTCCCAGCCCCAGAGTCTGACAGACTGTCTGGTCCCTATTCCTAATGAGGGGTTGTGTTGGGGCCCAGGTGGAGGGAGGGGATTTGGGGGTTCAGACTGCGGGGAAGCCAGGGTCTCCCTCTTCAACGCCCTCCTCCCCCTCAACCCACCTTCCCCACTGGGACATTCTCAAGCTTTTCACACCGAAAAGGAAAAAAAATGTTATTTTTAGATACATTTTATGAATAACTTTTGTTATGAATATGGCTGGTAACCATTGTGTATGTTATTAAAGATACAAAATGTTGGGAAAAAAACAAAAAAACCAAAAAAAAAAAAAATTTTAAAACCACCACCCTCCCTGCACTATCACCCCATTCCCCAGACCTTCTTACCCCCACCCTCCTGGTCTGTGGACCTCCCTCTGCTCTGAGTCCAGGGAGGGGGAAGAAGCCAGGGGGTAGGGTGGCCCTGGGAACCTGGCTCTGGGTCCCCACTTCCTCTCCCAGTGCCGGGCTGGGTGGGGTGTCAGGTTTATTTATGTACCTCTTGCACACTCATCAACCTATGCAAGTCCCCCACCCCGGCCCTCCATGTTTCTGTGCCTTTGCTCATCCCCTCAATCTCCCAGGGCTTCTCCAGTCCCCCTCCCACTAGCTGCAGGAAGTGGGATGGACGGGCCACCTCATTTGGAATCAGCAGGGTGTCCCTCTCATGGGACCCTCCCCTCTCCCCAGCCTGTCCTGTCTTGTTCACTCTCCATCAGGGTGAGCTGACTGTGCCTGGCACTGGGAGGTGGTGAGGGACACCGTCTCACACACATAGGGAGGCAAGAGCTGCCCCCCACCCCACCTGACAGCAGAGTGTGCAGGACGCAGGCGGCCCCACTCTGATGGGCAGGACCCTGACCCTCTCCCGCTCCAGCCCCCTCCCCAGGCCCTCCTCTATGATTTCGCCCTCCCTACCCACTTCTGTCCCCGGCCCCACTGGCAGAATCAGCTTTGAGTAACTGTACAGTTTTTCTCGCTGTTGGAGAAGACTTTATTTGTTGGAGTTTCACTTGTTTAATGGTCTGGGCTTATTTTGGAAAAAAAAAAAAAAAAAAAAACGAATTCTGACCTTCGTTGTGCTACATTTTGTGGGAAACCATTGGCCCTGCCTCTGGCCTGTGTTTCTAAGCCTCAAGCCAAGATCCTTGAGCACCTGGGGGTGGGGGAGGTATGTGCTGGGCTGAATGACATCATAGGGGCTGGGAGGGGAAGTAAAGAGAAGTTGACTTTATTAACAGCAAAGGTTTGGGGGTGGGGAACAAACAAGTGAAAGGCTCACAAACAGACCACTAGAAAAGTGCCTTCCTGCTCACAATAATGATGTCTGATGTCTGAACCAGCCCTGAATGCCCTGGGACTCAGTCACTGTCACTATCAGCTTCACTGGAATCAGAAGCTGCAGCTTCACTACCATCCTCCTGGGCCGAGTGCTCGCTGCCACTGGGGAAGGGACTGGCGCTGCGGCTGCGGCTGTGGCTTCGGCTCCGCTGGCCACCCCCATTGCTGCCGCTGTCCGAATCATTGTCACTGCCACCTTGGGCCTGTCCTCTGTCCTCATCATCAGAGTCGGCATCGTCCTCAGAATCAGCATCACTGCCAAAGATCTCCTCTTTGTCACGGGCAGCCCGGGCCTCATCCTCACTGCTCTCGTCCTCACCACTGCCACTCTTGTCACTGGCCTCGTCCCTGTCACCTTCCTCCCGTTCACTCTCGCTGCCCGAGCGCTCATCTTCACTGCCCTCCTTCTCACTGCTGCTGCCCTTCTCCTGCTCCTCATCTGGAAGGGAGTGGAGAGCGATGAGAACCACTTTTCCACCCTCCCAGGGCTCCCAGAGTCTGGCCTGTACAGATTTACCTGAGCCCCCAGCTTCTTTCTCTTCTGTCTCCATCTCCTCTTCCTCTTCCTCCTCCGGTTCGTGGTTTTCTAGCTGGGCCTTCCGTGCCTCCTGGAAGCAGCAAGATTGGAATGAGGGGAAGGAGGGTGTTCTGTTGGGTTTTTGTCCCCCTCCTCACCTACAACCACCACCCTCCCTGCCATGGGTGCCCTGGGCCAGTGGTGCTTGTCACCTGAGCTTCCAGTTCCTTCTCATTCATGTCCCGATGTTTGACCACAAGCAGGGCGTTGGTGCCTGACTGAACCCCAGCCTTGGCCCGGCGCTTACTAAGGCGGACCCTGCAGGGGGTGAATTTGGGGGAGAGAAGTGGAAGATGCAGTTAAAGACACACCTCCCACTCCCACGCCCCCCAGTGAGGGGTCTGGTCTGACTTGGTTCCCCATCAATACTTAGAGTAAATGGGAATAAATACAGGTTGAATAAGGGCAGCTAAGCTCAAGGTATTGAGGGCAGGGGAAAGGAAGGATGGCTCCCATGGCACCAGTTTGGTTGCCCTACACTGTGTGTGTGTGTGTGTGTGTGTGTGTGTGTTATATGGTGTATTTACATAAATACGGGCATGGGCCATTTAACAGGGACACATTCTGAGATACATATCATGTGAACATCATACAGTACACTTATACAAACGTACATAGTATAGCCTACTACATACCTAGGCTGTAATGGTGTAGCCTATTGCTGCTAGACTACAAAGTTGTACAGCATGTGACTACTGAATACTGCAGGCAATTGTAACACAATAGTAAGTATTTGTGTATCTAAACAGAAAAGGTACAGTAAAGATACAGTATTCTATCTTAAGGGACCACCATAAGCAGTCCATTGTTGACTGAAACATGCAGTGCATTACTGTATATGTGAATTAGTTACCAACACTTTGAGAAACCAGGAGGTGTCAAATCATGTGGATTTGGGGCTTCTGGAAGATAGGAATTTCTGGCCCCACAGCATAGCAACAGTGGGCTGGAAGTTAATAGTGCCCTCCATGGTTGCCCAGAACTCCAGGTCACTCAGATGCTACCAGCCACTGCTCTTTTACATTTTCTGCCTGGCCTATGGAGTCAGTTCTTGTCATCTCTGCTTTAAACAGAAACTCAAGACTTCCCAACTCTACACCAGAGGTGCTAGCGTAGCAGTAAACTTTGAGCCATAAGGGAAGAGTTTTGGAGTCACATTTTTGAACGTGGGTATTAAGCATTTCATTTAAAACATTCATGCTAATTTTATATATTACTCCATACTTTGGCAATGTTTACTTTCACATGAAGTCTGTTACTAATACTGGGAAACTTGGCCTTCCACCCTGCACAAAAGCTCTAAATGTCTCCTGCATTAAGATTTTCTTTCTGGCTGGGCGCGGTGGCTCACACCTGTAATCCCAGCACTTTGGGGGGCCGAGGCAGGCAGATCACCTGAGGTCAGAAGTTCAAGACCAGCCTGGCCAACATGGTGAAACCCCATCTCTACTAAAAATACAAAACAAATTAGCTGGCCATGCTGGCACACACCTGTGATCCCAGCTACTCAGGGGGCTGAGGCAGGAGAATCACTTGAACCCAGGAGGCAGAGGTTGCAGTGAGCTGAGATCACACCACTGCACTCTGGCCTGGGCAACAGAGTGAGACTCCATCTCAAAAAAAAAAAAAAAAAAAAAAAAAAAAAAGATTTTTTTCTGGCTCCTCCTCTTAGAACCAAGTCCAGCTCATGTGCGTGACCAGACATCTGCTGCTCTTGTTTACCAATGTATATGACAAATTCTTAGGTACAAATGACCTCCAAGGTGGCTCTTGCATGCCCCAGGGTCTTAAGAAGCAAATATCCAGGCTAATCAGATAGGAGTGTGCTGAGTACCTGGTTTCCAACTCATTGTAGTAAACCCCGTCACCCTCTCGGAAGATGAAGAAGTAGTTTTCCTCATAGCCCTTGCTAGCTTTGTTCTTCACGTTCCAGTTGTACTCCCGAGCAATTTTGTAGTCATACCTGAGGATGAGGGCACAGGTTCAGCCCCATTTCCTCCCTATCCCAATCCCCAAAACTTCCCAATCCCCAAAACTTAACCCCAACCCACGCACACATCATCTGGTGCATAGTCCATCTCCTCCTCCTGGTCCCGCTTTCGTTTCTTCAGCGTCTCTTCTACAGGCAGGAAATAGGCCACAAACTGGTTCCCTTCCTCATCCATCATGCCCCTGGTTGGGGGAAAAGGAGTAGCAATGAAGTGTGAGGACAAGAGGCAGCAAGGAGCAGGCCAAGGTGGACAGCAGGACCACCTACCTAATCATGGCCTGAGACATCATCTCCAACGCAGCTGCGCCACTCGTGTCCTTGGGGGCTGGGTCTGAGTCAAAGATCACCTGAGCACATGGATTGATCCACATCTAGGGAGATGGAGGCACTGGGGTTAGATGGGAACAGGCACAAATAGGCTGTCCCTTTCTACCTCCCACCTTGGGCCTGACCTTAAAGTCTGGGAAGACAGGCATGACCTCCACCGGTGTGACTCGGGGTTTGCTGTAATGCTGGGAGATCTGGTGGGACAAAAACAGGGTGAGGAGGAGCTCTGCAGCCGCACCCTTGCCTCTCCCCATCCCAGTCCCTCAATTACTGATTTCTGGGCATCCTCAAAAGTCTTCTCAATGGCTGTGATCTGGCTATCCCTGTCTTTGTATATTTCTTCCTCGGTAAACTGCTGCTTCACAGAAACCCCAATCCTAGGAATGAAGAAAAAGGCCCTTAGGGGCCACTGGACACACCTGATATCTCCACCTTCCCTCTCTTCCTGTTAGCAACTTACTTGACCTCAGGCTTCTCATTGGAGATGCCGTAACGGTTGAACTCAGTGGAGATGTACTCTGTCTTTCGCATCCATGGCACCACCTTCGCGTGCTGCTGGGATCTGGGGTAGGAAAAATCAGGTACCTCAGGACCCCACCGCCCTCCTGCTTGTAGGGCCCACCTGAGCCAGTCTCCAGTACCCATTTGCTACCCGCTCACCTCTTGGAGCTGGTGGGGGCCTGAATCTCCTCTTCCAAAAGTTTCTCATCAGCTGGATCTAGAAGAACTAGAGGAGAGCAGGGGGCAGGAGGACCATGAGGGAGGCCCAGGCCTGGGCCTTTGCTGACCTAGAGCAGACCCTCCCTGTCTCCCCACACACCATTGGGGTCGATGCGGTAGGTGTCAGGATTGATGAGATCGATGGTGACCCCCAGGTCTGGCTCAGTCAGGAGGTCATGTTTGTGCTGTTTCTCCAAGGAAGTGGCTTTGTACTGGACAAACCTGGGTGGGGAAACACCTATTGTGGTGTCTGGATTCCAGCTTCACCCCTCACAGCCCTGCTTCCCAGAGGCGGAGCTTCTCTGGGGAGGAACTTAGAATGAAGTGTCCCCCACGGCGGAGTCTGAAAGCTGGCTCCCCAGTGGGAAGGGACTTGGACACTGCTTGCTCCATTCATTAACAAACAATTGAGCAGCTACTACTATGTGCTAGGGTAGGTACTGTGCTAGGCCCTGAGCAGACAGCAGCCAACGAGACAAGCAGTCCCTGCCTTCAAGGAACTCATACCTGAGTAGTTTTCCTATTCCTTAGTCTCACCTGTTCTGGTCGAAGGGGTAGGTGATGAACTTGGGGTCGAAGGGGATATCAGGGAGGCTATTGCAGTACTTGACTCGGCAGACCACTCCAGACCTAGGAACATTAGTGGCTCAAAAGTGGGCCCCCGCTGCCCCACCTCTGCTCCCAGCCCCACTGCCCCACCGCTCCTGGGAAAGCACAGTGGGGCTCACCTCTCAGGCAGAGTCCGGTGGGAATTGGGCCTAGTGGAGAAGAAAGAAACAGTGATAGGTGGAGAGGACGGGATTGACAGGAGAATGAAAAAGGTAGAAGGAGGGGTGACAAATGCTGGTTTCTTTTGGTGGGGGGGGGAGTGTCTAAATGCTTTAATGGAGGGAGACAAATGTTCAATTTATTTAGGAAGAAGTGCCCCCCAAAAGCCGTAATGAATAAGGCCAAGTGCTCAATCCCTTTTGCAGGGGATGGCTTCAAGTACTTTAATAAAGAACCATGTACTCAGTCGTCTTTGGAAGAGTGGTCTCCAAACGCTTGACTGGAGGGATCCCTTCTGGAGGGAGTCTCCAAAAGCTTAATCCCTGAACTGCACGGCGAGGAGGAGGGGAACACCTGAATCTCAGAAGGAACCCGACCCTTCGTCAAAGGTGAGCGCTTCATGACGTCACGGGCAGACCTGGGGGCTGGTGACGTTGTTCAGCAGAAACCCTCTCCCGATCCCCCGCCTTGCTGCAACAGAAAAGCGTGGCGCCTACCTGTGGCCATCCTCCCGCTGGGCCTGGGTCTGGATGGTGGGCGCCATGGCGACGAGGCAACGGCAGCCCGGACGGGGTCCTAGCGGGGCCGAAGGGGGACGCGGAGGGGCGTGCCGACTTCAGGGGACGCCTGATCCAAGGAAGTCCCAGGTTGGCGCCGCTCCCCGCGGAAAGTGGGTTGAGATGAGGTGGGCGGGCGAGAAGATCTCCAGCGAGACTCAGGTGAACGCGCAGGCAGCACCGGGGACGGACTCGAAGCTCCGGTTCCACCAACTGCCGCCAAGACGCTGAGGACCCAACGGGTCTCCTCAGGCCGCGACGCCTTCGGGGAAATGAAGTTCGGATCGGAACCACACACGGATTGGCGAGCGTCTGGGTGAAGGGCGGAGCGAGGGAGAGAGATGCTTCTGTGATTGGTGAAAAGATACCTCAGTCTGGACCTCGGATTTGAGAGTGACGTAACCACACCGCCTTCCCCTCCATTGGCTTAATTGCCCGGGAGGCGGGACTAAGTAGCAAACGGGGACTAGAAATAGGGATGCTGAAAAGCAACGGGGAGAGACGCAGTTGTGACGCATTTCCGGAGGTCTATGCGAGGAAGATGGCTGCATCCCAGCAGCAAGCTTCAGCGGCTTCCTCAGCTGCTGGTGTATCGGGTCCTAGTTCGGCTGGCGGCCCGGGTCCCCAGCAGCAGCCGCAACCGCCAGCACAACTGGTGGGCCCTGCCCAGAGCGGCCTCCTGCAGCAACAGCAACAGGACTTCGATCCTGTGCAGCGTTATAAGATGCTCATCCCGCAGCTGAAGGAGAGTCTACAGGTGATTGGCCTTAAGCAGCGAGAAGCAAACTGGATTTGGTAGTCTAGAGGGGCAGGCCGAGGGCCAGGTTAGTAGGAGAGAGCGCTAAGCAGAAAGAGGAGTAGAACCCGCTGTTTTGGCCTGGCTGGCGCACGCCTGTGTTGCCAGCACTTTGGGAGGCCGAGGCGGGCGGATCAGTTGAGGTCAGGAGTTCAAGACCAGCCTGGTGAAACCCCCTCTCTACTAAAAATACAAAAATTAGCCGGGCATGGTGGCGCGCGCCTGTAATTACAGCTACTTGGGAGGCTGAGGCAGGAGAATCGCTTGAACCCAGGAGGCGGAGATTGTAGTGAGCCGACATCGTGCCATTGCACTCCAGCCTGGGCAACAGAGCGAGACTCCATCAAAAAAAAAAAACAAAACAAACAAACAAACAAAAAAAAAACTTGTTTTCTGCGAGACCCAAGCGAAGCTCGGCAGAGATGGGATCAGCGCTGATGTTGAGGCTGGCACTGGCCGGAGCCTGAGTGAGGGGTTGTTTAAAGGAGAAACTGGGCTCTGGTCGTTAAAGCCTGAGGAGAGGACTGGCTTATACGGAGATTCTGCCCTTGATTGATAGGTGAGGGAGGACCCTTAGGTTATTGGCGAGAAGCTCAGGTGAGAGCGGGCCTCTGGGAGGATGGAGTGGTGACAGCTATAGGAATGGAAACGAATATTACTCTGGAAAGTCAGGAGGGAAGGTGTCAGTTGAAAAGAAAACCTGAGATTGATCTTAAGGAAGAGTGTAGATCTGTCAGAGGTATTCCCTTTTGTTTTTCCATTTCCCACGTGTTTTGTTTTTGTTTTGACTAGACCTTGATGAAGGTTGCAGCCCAAAACTTGATTCAGAACACTAACATCGACAATGGACAGTGAGTGCAGCCCGCTTTCCCAGGATATTCTATTGCCTCCCCAGTCTTTGAAATTCATCTTTCCTTCTCCTGCTCCCCGCCCACCTCACCTCCTACATTCATTTACTTATTTATTTATTTATTTATTTATTTATTTATTTATTTATTTTTGAGACAGGGTCTCCCTCTGTCACCCAGGCTGGACTACAGTGGCACGATCTTGGCTCATTGCAGCCTTGAACACCTGAGTTAGGGGATCCTCTTGCCTCAGCCTCCCAAGTAGCCAGGACTACAGACATGGCTACAGACTACAGATGCCTGGCTAATTTGTAAGATTTGTTATAGAGACGGAGTCTTGCTATGTTGCCCAGGCTGGTCTCAAACTCCTGGCCTCTAGCCATCCCCTCAGCTTCACGAATCACTCCTCCTATTTTATTTTTGTTGTTATTTTTTAGAGACAAGGTCTTGCCATGTTGTCCAGGCTGGTCTCAAATTCCTGGGTTCAAACAGTCCTTCCACCTTGGCCTCCCAAAGTGCTGGGATGACAGGCATGAACCGTCACGCCCAGCCTTTTCCTTTTCTTTTTTTTCTTTTTTTTTTGAGACAGAGTCTCGCTCTGTCGCCCAGGCTGGAGTGCAGTGGTGCAGTCTCGGCTCACTGCAACCTCTGCCTCCCGTGTTCAAACGATTCTCCTACCTCAGCCTCCCAAGTAGCTGGGACTACAGGCGTGTGCCAGCACATCTGGCTAATTTTTGTATTTTTAGTAGAGATGGAATTTCACCATGTCCAGGCTGGTCTCGAACTCCTGACCTCAGGTGATCTGCTCGCCTTGGACTCCGAAAGTGCTGGGATTACAGGCGTGAGCCACCATGCCCAGCCTCCTTTTCTTTTTTTTTTTGAACCCCTCCGGTTTTCAGCCACTACTTCAGATCTCCTGGGCCCGTACCTGGTTTCCTGATGGACACTTGGTTGGGTAGATACTGGTGTCCCAGAGATTAGAAATCAGTTCTTCAGACATCCTTTTTTCCTTGTCTGTAGAAAGAGCAGTGATGGACCCATACAGCGCTTTGACAAGTGCCTGGAAGAGTTCTACGCACTCTGTGACCAGTTGGAGCTCTGCCTGGTAAGAAGCCTTCTGGACACATGGTAACGACAGCCGTGTCCCAGTCTCCGGGGTCTTCAGAAACCCTCAGTCAGTCAGTCAGTCAACTCACACTCAACTGGGGACCTCCTGTGGGCCAGACCTGCGCTTCCACCAACACTGAGGACACACAGTTGCTCTGATCCTTGCCCTCACAGAGCTTTCAGTTGAGTGGAATAATAAGCACACCCCTGAACAGTGACAGCTCAGAGTGGTCAGTGCTGTGATGGGAGAAGCCTAAGCCAGAGTGGTCAGAGTTATGATTGAGGAGGCACAGGCAGAGGGATCAGGGCTGGGATGGAGAAATCTCAGTGTGGAAGCCCAGGGTGGGGATAGGCAGAGAGTGGCTTAGGGAAGGCTACTGCTAGAGAGCACGTGTGACCAAGTCTGAAACAAAGAAGAGAAGAGGGGCAGGAGTTGAGAGGAGGGTAAGTGACTAAGAATACAGCCTCTGGAGTCAGATGCACCATCAATCTCTACCTCTGACCTCTGGGTTCCTCCTTAGGAAAATGGAGTTTCCAGGAAAACTTAGATTATGCATGTAAACTACTTAACATGCTACCAGGCATATGGCAAATGTGTACTGTAGTATCATCATTATTTTGGACTGGTTTTTTTGGCGGGGGGCGGTGCGGGGGGAAGGACAGTCTCACCGTCACCCAGGCTGGAGTGCAGTGGCACGATCTAGGCTCACTGCAATCTCCTCCTCCCGGTTTCAAGCGATTCTGGTGCCTCAGCCTCCCAAGTAACTGGGACTATAGGCGCACACTACCACGCCTGGCTAATTTTTGTATTTTTAGTAGAGATGGGTTTCACCATGTTGGCCAGGCTGGTCTTGAACTCCTGGCCCCAAGTGATCCACCCGCCTCAGTCTCCTAAAATGCTGGGATTACAGGCATGAGCCACTGCACCCGGCCTTTTTTTTTTTTTTTTTTGAGACGGAGTCTCACTCTCGTCGTCAGGCTAGAGTGCAGTGGCGCGATTTCAGCTGACTGCAACCTCGGCCTCCCAGGTTCAAGCGATTCTCTTGCCTCAGCCTCCTGAGTAGCTGAGACTACAGGCACGCACCACCAAGCCCAGCAAATTTTTGTATTTTTAGTAGAGACAGGGTTTCACCGTGTTGGCCAGGATGGTCTTGATCTCTTGACCTTGTGATCCACCCACCTCAGCCTCCCAAAGTGCTGGGATTACAGGCGTGAGCTACCACACCCGGCTTTTTTTTTTTTTTTTTCCAAGTCAGAGTCTCACTCTATCGCCCGGGCTGGACTGCAGTGGCACAGTCTCGGCTCACTGCAGCCTCTACTTCCTGGACTGAAGTGATCCTCCCACCTCAGCCTCCCAAGTAGCTGGGACTACAGGCATGCACCGCCATGCCTGGCTAATTTTTGTATTTTTTGTAGAGATGGGGTTTTGCCATGTTGCCCAGGCCAGTCTTCAACTCCTGGGGTCAAGCAATTGACCCACCTCAGCCTCCCAAGTGCTGGGATTACAGACCACTGTGCCTGGCCTGGCCTGGGTTTTGAAGGAAAAGTGAGAGGTTGAGAAGCTTGGTAGTGTCAGAACCGTGTTCCAACCAGAGGGAATAACATTTGCTTTAAGTTTGTTTTAGGAACATCAAGTAATTCATTCTGGCTGAAGTGTGGTAGGCGTAGGAGCTTGTTGGATTTTGAATATAATCCTAAGGGCACTGGGGAGGCATGGAGGGTTTCAAGCAGGGAAGAACATGGACCTATCTGCTTTTTAGGAATATGCCTCTGGCTGGCAAATGAGGGGAGGGTTCAAGGGGCCGAGACTGGAGGCAGGAGCCCAAGGGCGCAGCCGTGGCAGGATCCAAGGACGCCTGGACTGGGCTCCACCAGGGCGGGGCCATGAGGAAATGGGGAAGACTGGGGGAACTTGAGAGGCTTCGTGTGCAGGGCTTTGCATGCGGGCCACAAGACTGGTGTGCTGGAAGGAGATAAAGTTTCTAGGATGAGGCCCAGGACTCTGGTTTAGAATGGAGGACTGTCGCTGGGCCCGGTGGTTCACTCCTGTAATCCCAGCACTTTGGGAGGCCGAGGCGGGTGGATCATGAGGTCAGGAGATGGAGACCATCATGGCTAACACGATGAAACCCCGTCTCTACTAAAAATACAAAAATTTGTTGAATCTGTTGAACCCGAGAGGTGGAGGTTGCAGTGAACCAAGATGGCGCCACTGCACTCCAGCCTGGGTAACAGAGCGAGACTCTGTCTCCAAAAAAAAAAAGGGGGCCGAGCGCAGTGGCTCATGCCTGTAATCCCAACACTTCGGGAGGCCAAGGCGGGTAGATCATGAGGTCAGGAGTTCAGGACCAGCCTGGCCAATATGGTGAAATCCTGTCTCTACTAAAAATACAAAATTTAGCTGGGCTTGGTGGCATGCAGCTGAAGTGCCAGCTCCTCTGGAGGCTGAGGCAGAAGAATCACTTGAACCCAGGAGGCAGAGGTTGCAGTGAGCCAAGATCATGCTACTGCCCTCCAGCCTGGGCGACAGAGCGAGATTCCGTCTCAAAAGGAAAAAAAAAAAGGCCGGGCGCAGTGGCTCACGCCTGTAATTCCAGCACTTTGGGAGGCTGAGGCGGATGGGTCACCTGAGGTCATGAGTTTGAGACCAGCATGACCAATGTGGTGAAAACTTCTCTGCTAAAAATACAAAAAAATTAGCCGGGCGTGGTAGCGGGTGCCTGTAATCCCAGCTACTCAGGAGGCTGAGGCAGGAGAATCACTTGAACCTGGGAGGCGGAGGTTGCAGTGAGCTGAGATCGTGCCATTGCACTCCAGTCTGGGCAACAAAACCAAAACTCCATCTCAAAAAAAAAAAAAAAAAAAAAAAAGAAAGTAGTACCTAGAGCAGCCAGAGACGCAGGCAGAAAACCAGGGGCGAGATGCCACTGCCAACACCAGGCCTGGAGCCAGGGCAGTAACAATGATAGTAGCTAACATTTCTTGGCACTTTAAACGGTGTGCCAGCACCTGTGCCTGTGTCTCACACACCTGCTCTCACTGTTCTCACCTTATGAGGTAGGAAGAGGTGGTTATTAAACCCGTTTTCCAAAGGAGGAAACTGAGGCTCAGAGAATAGTAGCCGCCATGCCCCCAGGTTCCCCAGCAAGTGATTGGCAGGGCCAACCTCTGACTCCAAGACCTGGGAAATCCAGAGGCCAAGGCGACAACCCCCAGCTGGCCCTTGGGGTGGGGTAGAATGACCTGGGGTGGAGCTGATGCTGTCCCCTTGCCTGCCTGTCCACAGCGCCTGGCGCATGAGTGCCTGTCACAGAGTTGTGACAGTGCCAAGCACTCTCCAACGCTGGTGCCCACAGCCACCAAGCCCGACGCAGTGCAGCCTGACAGCCTCCCCTACCCACAGTACCTGGCGGTCATCAAAGCCCAGATTTCCTGTGCCAAGGACATTCACACCGCCCTGCTGGACTGTGCCAACAAGGTCACGGGCAAGACGCCCGCACCACCTGCTGGCCCTGGGGGCACCCTGTGAAGTGGGGGACAGGGAGTGGGGCAGGCAGTGGTTGGTGGGTGGTGTGCAAAGGGAATGAAGAGCTTCCTGGGCCTAAACACAGCAGCCTCTCCTCTTTTCCTGCCTGAGCACCGCAGCAGGAGCCAGCAGGGGGCAGCAGAGGCCAACAGGGAGCTCGCAGGCCAGGCCCCTGCGTCCCTGCCCCTTCTTCCTGCTCCCCCTCCTAGTCTAGGGTAGACTTTGGACTGTGTGTGTTGATGACCTCTCTGTTCCACAGGCCCTCCCCCATCTTGGCCTGGGTGTGGAGCCCTGGCTGTCCCCTCTCCCTCAGTCCTTCCTGTCTGCAGCTGGGAGGTGGTCTCTGTGTGCCACTCCTCTGTGTCTCTATTACAGTTGTGTCTCTCTCATCCTGTCTCTTTTTGTCCTTGTTTCTCTGCTCCTGTTAATGTGTTTCTCCCCGTGGTCCTATGTCTCTCACTCTGGCCTCTCTCTCTTAGTCCCCTTTAGCTGTCTTCTATCCCCAGCTCCTAAATGGGACTCTGTGTCTATGCAGGGGGCCAGCACCCCTAGGTTATCTGGGGCTAAGGGAAGGGACTTCATTTCCAGGGGCCACAGCCAAGTCCAGAGTCCCCCAGCGGCTCGCATGTCAGCCCAGACCCCAGGGTCCTTGGCCTAGGAGAGGAGCAGTGGAGGGGCCCAGGCTCTGAGCTCCACAGGTCTGAGCAGGGAGCAACTCAGGCCCCCACCCAAGCCTGCGTCAGCGGAACTTGAGTGAGGGGCGTTGTGCAATCTGTGGCAAGGCTGGCCCAGCTGGATGCCTGGGTCCCAGTATTTTTAGCCCCAAAGGAGAAGTGAAAAGGCCCCAGCTGGGGTGAATCATCAGTCCTGGGGAAGAACCCAGGCGCCTAAGCCCCAGCTCCGGGAAGCAGGCGCTGGGGAGGGGGCTTCAAGGAAGGAGTGCCCCCTCAGACTCCCTGCTTCTCTGGGAGCTTCAGGAAGCTCAGCCTCGGCCTTCAGGCCTGAGCAAGTGCAGGGCGGAGCTACTAGCCCAGGCTCAGATGTTGGGGTGTGAAAGCCTCAAGTGACTCAGCCTAGTTGGAGAACTGCCCCACCCAGTATCTTCTGTGCCATGGTTCCCACATTCCCACTCAGTGGCCTCCTGTCCTGGACCCCATGTCTGCAAGGAAACCCTAGGACCATGGATGCCTCTGTGATTCACGCTGAGCCCAAGTCCCCACACTGGAAAACTGGGAAATGGCCAGCTGTGTGTCCCAGGAAATTCCTCCCCTTTTTCTTCCTTGAAGTGCCCGAGCATGTAAGGCAAGAAGGAAGGCTGAAGCGCTGTCCCTAGGAGGAATTTCTCCTTCAGGGAAGCCTCAGTTTTGCCCATTTATCTAACTGAATCAGTTTTCTACCCAATCCCCCGATTTTGTAGGATAATCTCCCTTATCTAAAGTCAACTGATTATGGACTTTAATCACATCTACAAAACACTTCCATGGCAACAGCTAGATGAGTGTTTGAATAACTGGGACTGTAGCCCGTCCAAGTTGACACATAAAACTGACCATCGGGGCCGGGGGCGGTGGCTCTCGCCTGTAATCCCAACACTTTGGGAGCCCGAGGCAGGCGGATCACAAGGTCAGGAGTTCAAGACCAGCCTGGCCAACATGGTGAAATCCCGACTCTAAGGCCGGGCGCAGTGGCTCACGCTTGTAATCCCAGCACTTTGGGAGGCCGAGGCGGGCAGATCATGAGGTCAGGAGATCGAGACCACGGTGAAACCCTGTCTCTACTAAAAATACAAAAAAAAATTAGCCGGGCGTGGTGGCGGGCGCCTGTAGTCTCAGCTACTCCGAGAGGCTGAGGCAGGAGAATGGCATGAACCTGGGAGGCGGAGCTTGCAGTGAGCCGAGATTGCGCCACTGCACTCCAGCCTGGGCAACAGAGCGAGACTCTGTCTCAAAAAAAAAAAAAAAAAAAAAAAGAAATCCCGACTCTACTAAAAATACAAAAAATTAGCCGGGTGTGGTGGCACGAGCCTGTAGTCCCAGCTACTCGGGAGGCTGAGGCAAGAGAATCATTTGAACCTGGGAGGCAGAGGTTGCACTGAGCCAAGATCGCACCATTGCACTCCAGCCTGGGCGACAGGGCAAGACTCTGTCTCAAAAAAATAAACTGACCATCTACTCCTTGTCATCTGGGCACCCTCACCATCTCCTTAACCACACTTAATCTCCAAATGAGTACGATAACATAGTCATAGTCCCACCCAGCATGATGCAATTAATCTTGCATACAACTGAAAACTAACCCTTTCCCCAACAGAGCCCACCAGCAGTGGTGATTTCGGTCCGTGAGCACGCACCCAAGACTGAGGGACTGCCGGCCCTCCCAGGTGGTGTCAACATCACACACAGGTGGGGGGCCTGATAGCCCAGCACCCATGATACAGGGCCTACCAATGCTTAAAACCACACCCAGGGAGGCCACAGAGGCACTCAGTGGGTGGCAAGGTAATGGATGCACATTTACCAGGCACAGGGTGGAGGTGGGCACCACGAAGTTGCACTCAGCAAACACATTGGGTATCTTGTGCCCAAGGCCTGTATTTGTGGAGCTGATATTCTAGTGAGAGACAGTAAATGTGACAAAAGTAAAATAGATGGTGAGAAAACAGAAAAATGAGATCAGAAGTGGAGATGTTGGGGCCAGGCACAGTGGCCCAGACCCGTAATCCCATCACTTTGGGAGGTGCAGGCAGGCGGATGGCTTGAGCCCAGGAATTCAAGACCAGTCCGGGCAACATAGCAAAAGCCCTTATCTGCAAAAAATTCAAAAATTAGCCAGGTGTGGTGGTGCGTGCCCAGGTTAAGAGGTGGGAGGATGCCTTGAGCTTGAGAGGTCGAAGCTGCAGTGAGCTGTGATCGCACCACTGCACTCCAGCTTGGTTGACGGAGACCCTGTTTTTTTAAAAAAAGAAGTGGAGGTGTTTACACAAGCAAAATACTCATTTTTTTAAGTGTAATTAAGTTGAAGATGAAAAAGTGGAAATGTATAATTTAAAAAATCACACTTAGGAGCAAATCTAACACATGAAATGTAACATCTGCATATGGAGAATTGTGTTACTTTATTGAAAAACATTAAAAGTTTGAGAACTTAAATTGGATTGTGGTTTCGTGAGCATTCATTATGGTTTATATATGTTCCATGTATTTATTATTAAATAGATGACAAGGGTTTTCTTATTCTTGTTTATATATGTTTGAGACCAGTCTCACTCTGTCGCCCAGGCTGGAGTGCAGTGACGCCATCTCAGCTCACTGCAACCTCCGCCTCCTGGGCTCACGTGATTCTCCTGCCTCAGCCTCCCAACTAGCTGGGATTACAGGCGTGCATCACCACACCCGGCTAATCTTTGTATTTTTAGTAGAGACGGGGTTTCACCATGTTGGCCAGGCTGGTCTTGAGCTTCTGACCTCAAGTGATCTGCCCGCCTCGGTCTCCCAAAGTGCTGGGATTACAGGCACAGGTACGAGCCACCGCAGTGGGCCTTTTGTTTAATTTTTTTTTTAAATCCTTGACAGAGGTCAAGGAAGACCTCACTGAGAAGGTGATATTAGAGCAGCCCTGAAGGAGAGGGAATAAGCTTGGGGACATCCACACATCCAGGCAAGAGTGCTCCAGACAGAGGGAACTGCAAGTGCCAGGGACCTGGGATAGGAATGTGCTGGGGTTTATGGAACACATAAAAAGGAGGCTTGGGCACAATGAGGGAGCAGGGATAGGAGAGAAAATCCAGACAGGTCACAGAGGGCCTTGGTGAGGACTTGGCTTTGCTAGATAACTAAACCCAGAGGGAGATTACACAGTCTGGTGCACACTGCATGCTCCAGGGAGGGGGTGTATGTGAGGCGCACAGCCACCACAAAACAGACCGTGGGGACTCCAGCACACAGCATGCCTGCCCCACTGCAGAGCTAACCCACCATCCTACACTCATGGTGCCTCCAGGGACCCCATCCCATTGACAGTTCCACAAACAGATACTTTCAGAGAGCAACCCAGCCACAGGAATACACAAACAACCCTTTAACCACCACTTAACCCGATAAGCTATCTCTCACCCCATCGCAGACTTTGCCCATCACAGGCTGACTCAGCCCTGTCCTTAGCCCAGCACTATCAGAAGCAGCCTCATTGGCGCTGCCCCAGCTTCTCAGGTGCTCATGTCTGCACGTCTGCTCTGCCCACAGAGGCCGACACAAGAACGGTGACATGGAGGGGGGAGCTTGCCAGCTACTCTCCCCATCACGCGGGCTGTAGACGTCAGAAACCAAAGTTCATCGGTTTCACTGCCTTGTGACTCGGGCCACAGGAACCGCATTCAGACGCCAGCCTACTGTGATCTGCACATGCAGTCTTAGACACCCACGACAAAGGACGTGGACATATGTGAACACTATTTGCACACCCAGGGACTACACACACTGAGCCACACACGGCCACAGCTGCAGTCACAGATGCTGACACAGCTTCAAATGTGTGTGCTGGGTGTGGTGGCACGTGCCTGTAGTACCAGCTACCTGGGAGGCTTAAGTGGAAGGATCGATTCAGCCCGGGAGGTCGAGGCTGCAGTGAGCCGAGATTGTGCCGCTGCACTCCAGCCTGGGCAACGGAGCGAGACCCTGTCTCAAAGCAACATACACAAAGTTGTGTGTGCACAGAGCCTCAGTCACAGGGGAGGGCAGAGTCATTCCCTCACCCAGGCACCTGCCCGGAGTTACACACACTTAGTCACTGCAGATCCCACAGTGGCTCAGAGCTACGCACAGATATGCAGATGGGGATGAAAATCTCATGTTCTTAAAAATGCCGCCTCAAAGACAAATTGCAGTACAGTTACAACAGAGCATCCACCCCACACCCAGAGATGGCCAAAGTACACACGATACAGTCGATCACACAGGCGGCTTCACACACTGATTCACACAGCCAAGTCATGTGGGATTGTATGCATACAGCCTTCTCACAGGAAACTGGGCACACTCGTGTCCCTCACCTTCCCCCACTGCATACCCAGGCACACAGGATCTCGCAACCCCAGATGCCAAGGCGCACACCTTTGCACCCGCAAGCACACATACTGTTCACACAACTGGGTACACATGCCGGCTAGCCCAGGCCCGCCGCCCACGCAGTCGCAGGCCAGGGTACACACGGCCAGCCCGCTCTTGGCCACGCCCGCTCAGGCCCAGGCAATCACGCCAGGCGCACACACGGCGCGAGCACACGTGCCGCGGGTACACGGTCCTCAGCTCGCCCGCGCACTCAGCCGGCTCTCACACCCCCCCGTTTCCCGTCCCGGCTTGTTTTTCTGGAAACTCTGCTCTCCGCTCCCCTCCCCCTAGGCCGGAAGTGTTGGCTGTATTTTTAGCCTCTCTGGTTTCCGCCCCTTTCCTTCTCTCCTCGCCCGCCCAGGACTGGCCCCAGCGCCCCGCGGGGGGACCCCGGCCATCCCCTTCCCCACCGTCATTCCAGAGGGGATTCCCGGCCGCCGCTGGGGCCGCGGATTTTCCCGCTGGCTACGTGGGGAGCAGGGAGGAGTCCTGCCGTGAACTTCCTCCTGGCCTGGGACGCCTGAGACCTGAGGGGAGGGCTGAGGGCCTGGTCTCCTGGATCTGAGGGAGGACGGGCTGGGGGTCTCCCGGGTCTGGGGGAGGAGGGGTTGGGGCCTGGACCCCTGGGTCTGAGGGAGGAGGGGCTGGGGTCTCGGGGGACCTGAGGATCTGAGGGAGGAGGGGCCGGAGGCCTGGACCCCTCGGTCTGAGGGAGGAGGGGTTGGGAGTCTCCCAGGTCTGAAGGAGGCGGAGTTAGGGGCCTGGTCCCCTGGATCTGAGGGAGGAGGAGCTGGGGGCCGAGACCCCTGGTTCCGAGGGAGGAGGGGCTGGAGGCCTGGACCCCTGGATCCGAGGGAGAGGGTGCTGGGGGCCTGGACTCCTGGGTCTGAGGGAGGAGGGGCTGGGGACCCAGGCCCCTGGGTTACTGTGAGGGAGGAGGGACTGAGGCCTTGGCTCCTGGGTCCCCCACGTCTGTGGGTTTGGGGAAGTGGAGGACCAGTCCTTCTGCGAGCAAAGCATCCCCCTCCTTTGACAGTGGCCCTATCCCAAAAGTCCTGACTCTTAGGGCCGATGACTCAGCAGATGGGAGAGAGGAGGGGGACAGCCTGACTCAGGGATGGGAAATGCTCCCGGTCTCCAGGGAGTAGAAACTGGAATCCCTCCTCCAGGATTGATCGCAGCCCGAGCTGAGCCGGGCTCCGCGAACCCAAGGATGCCCCCCACCCCCCTTTCCCCGCCTCAATCCTATAAGCTGCGTAAGGATTTGGAGCTCGGCCTAGAGGCGGGTCCCAGGTCCCCCTCCTCCCCCCTTTTTCCCCGTTGTCCTCAAGGCTCTGTTTACAGGAGACGGGAGCCCTGGTTACAGGAGAGGAACCCGAGTGTCCGGGCTGAACCTCCTCGTCACGGCTTCCAGGAAGCCCCAACTCCCCCGCCCCTTGCGAGTGAGTCACGGGCGAGCAGGAGGCCACAACCGTGCCAGAGCCGCCCGCGGCCCGCCCAGCTCACGAGACCGGCCCGGGAAGGCCCCTCAGCAAGCGCCGCACCAGGGATTCCCCCACGCCGCTCTCGGACGAAGCAGGTCGACGTGGAGCCTGGCAGAATCTCCCCACCTTAATACAAGCCCGCAGCCTGCAAGAATGAACTTTCCACCATTATAATTATGCACTGTGGCAATGATTTCTACCCCCACATTTTCACTCAGGGCATCCAGCTCTCCAGCACCCCTTACAAAATAAATAGTCTTCCCAGATCTTAAGAGGGTTTTCACTTAGGGCGACCCTTTGATAACAAAAGATGTGCCTGTGTGGGGAATGATCCTTGAAAACGTAGTCTGGGCCGGGTGCGGTGGCTCACACCTGTAGTCCCAGCACTTTAAGAGGCCGAGGCAGGTGGATCACCTGAGGTCAGGAGTTCGCGACTAGCCTGACTAACATGGTGAAACCCCTGTCTCTACTAAAAATACAAAAATTAGCTGGGCGTGGTGGTGGGCACCTGTAATCCCAGCTACTCGGGAGGCTGAGGCAGGAGAATCACGTGAACCTGGGAGGCAGAGGTTGCAGTGAGCTGAGACCGCGCCATTGCACTCCAGCCTGGGCAACAAAAACGAAACTCCATCTCAAAAAAAAAAAAAAAAAAAAAGGAGGCCGGGCCGGCTTGGTGGCTCACACCTGTAATCCCGGCACTTTGGGAGGCCGAGGCGGGCTGATCACGAGGTCAGGAGATCGAGACCATCCTGGCTAACACGGTGAAACCCCATCTCTACTAAAAATACAAAAAATTAGCCGGGTGTGGTGGCGGGCGCCTGTAGTCCCAGCTACTTGGGAGGCTGAGGCAGGAGAATGCGTGAACCCGGGAGGCAGAGCTTGCAGTGAGCTGAGATTGTGCCACTGCACTCCAGCCTGGGCGACAGAGCGAGACTCTGTCTCAAAAAAAAAAAGGAAAATGTAGTCTGAAGGCACACCCCACTATAAGAGACCCATCCAGCCATCAACTGAGGATGACCTTTTTTTTTTTTTGAAAGCTTAAAACAGCTTTCAATCAATGCAACCATCCATTATAGTGAAAGACCTCCACCTTGCCAATCTTGAGTTTTCCCAGAGGGCAAACCTCGACATAATTTCAGACCCTAGTATGAGGCCTCTGCCATTTGCTAGCTCGAACTAGAAGAGTAACTTTATTTTTCCCCCTGAGAGGGAGTCTCACTCTGTGGCCCAGGCTGGAGTGCAGTGGCCCGATCTCGGTCATTGCAACCTCTGCCTCCTGGGTTCAAGCGAGTCTCCCACCCCAGCCTGCTCCCTCCCCGCTCCCCAGTAGCGGGACCACAGGGTGTGCGCCACCACACCCAGCTAATTTTTGTATTTTTTGTAGAAACGGGGATTCGCCACGTTGCCCAGGCTAGTCTCAAACTCCAAGCTCTAGTGATCCACCTGCCTTGGGCGCCCAAAGTGCCAGGATTACAGGTGTGAGCCGGGCAGGAGAGTAACTTCACTTTGGTTTCCTCCTACCTTAAATGGGCATACCACCTGGCATTAGGATTAATGTGCGTAAAGTACTTAGAACTCAGCCCAGGTGAGTTCTCCTTAACTCAGCCTAGAAGAGATCATCTGCCTGAGGGTGAGGGGGCTAGAGCCGCCCTGTGAATTGGGAAAGGAGGCCCCTTTTCAGCCTTGCCAGGTATCCTGGACCCCAACTCACTCACTCACCCACCCAACCCCAGCAAGTGGGGAGAGGGAGAGCAGTCCAGGTCTCCTTATCTGTCTGGGCTGTTGAGGAGTGAGACCACACAAGAGAAGCAGTTCTCAGAGAATTCCCCTCCAAGGCCTGCTGGCTCTTTCTTGGCCTTTGCTCTGCAGATTTCTTTCCGTAAGTGCTTGTTTCTCACAGTCTTTCTCCTTTTTGTCCAGTTTCTTTTTATTTTTAGTGTTTTTAAATAGTATTTTTTGTAGAGATGGGATCTCACTGTTGCCCAGGCTGATCTTGAACTCCTGATCTCAGGAATCCACCTGCCTCACCCTCTGAAAGTACTGGGATTGGCCGGGCTTGGTGGCTCACACCTGTAATTCCAGCTCTTTAGGAGGCGGAGGTGGGAGGATCGCTTGAGCCCCAGAGCTGGAGATTAGCCTGGGCAACATAGAGAAACCCCGTCTTTCAAAAAAAAAAAGAAAAGAAAGAAAAACACAAAAAGTGCTGGGATCACAGGCGTGAGCCACTGCGCTCAACCCCTTTCTGTTTCTTTTTGTGATCCTCCCAACTCTCTTCTCCCTCTGCATCTGTCTCTGGGACTGTCTCTGTCTCCCCATCTTCCCTCCCTTCCTCACCCTATCTCTCTCTGTATGTCTCTCGGTGTGTGTGTTTCTCTCGATATTTTTCCCTCGGCCTGTCTGCCTGTCTGTCTGTACCCCTCTGCGTCTCTCCCCGCCCCCGTCCGTCTGTGTCGCACGCGCACCCCCATCGGGCTTCTGCTCTTGTCAATTGCCCCTGGGGCCCTGCCCCCACCTCTGCCCCAGTTTCCTTCTACAAGCCTCAGTCTCCAGCTTTGAAAACTGGGCAGGCGTCCCCCCATCCGCACCCCCACCCCTTCCCCACGCACTCCCCGCCCGGTCGCGGCTGTCCACCGGCCAAGCTCAGGCGCGTCCTGGCCCAGGGCCGGGCGGAAGGGAACCAGTCCAGGGCCAGCCGGGCTGCGCCGGGGGCGCGCGTCCGGGAAGCGCCCCTCCTGCCCCGCCCCCGGCCCCGGCCCCGCCCCGTGCTTGCTTTCCCTATAAGTAGCCGGCTCTCGGTGCCAGCCTCAGCCTGACTTCAGCGCTCCCACTCTCGGCCGATCCCCCTTATGGCCAACCGCTACACCATGGATCTCACTGCCATCTACGAGGTGAGTCCCCGCCGCACGGCATCCCCGGTACCTGCATGCCTGACTTCCCAGCTCTCTAGCGCCGCAAACTCCAGCCAGGGACGCTTGCCTCCCTTCTCCAACTGGGGCTCCCTAGCGCCGCGCCGTCCAGCCTGGGGCCCCTGCCTCCCGCTCAGACCAGCTTGGTGATTTGGAGGTGAAAATGGAGCCCGCGACACCCGGCTCTTCGCTCAAACATGGGTGGGGCGTCCCGTGCAAGTGGAAAGTCGGAGAACTTTTCTCAGACCTAGGCTGCCTGGAGGCGGAAGTGGCCCCCATACCTGGCTCACCCCTAGTCGTTGCTGAGGGCGTGGTTTTGCGCGGAGGCGTCTGTGGGGTTGAAGTCTCAGGGTGGGGGGATCCGACTTCTGTTTCTCCAGTCCCTGACCGTAATTCTCTGAGAACCCTAAAACCGAAGCAATCCGGACTCCCGGGTCAACTTTGCCTGGTTCCTCCAGTTGTGAAACTGGAGATCCCGACGCGTGGGTCATATCCGGGGAGGACGAGACCCAAAATTGGGAAAGAGTGGTGCGCCCTGACTTCGGGGGCCCCCTCTTGGTCCAGCCGGGGAAGCCGGGATTCCTGGGTCCCTCGGGATAAAGCCTTGGTCGTGGGTAAACTCAGAACCTCCAAATCTGGGTTCCTGGCATCCGGAACCCAGGGGTTTCTGCGGGCGGGTGGGGCTCAGGCGGGGAGCCCACAAACTGGCCTGGCAAGCTCTAGTTCCCTGCAGCTGGGGTGGGGCGTCGCCCTGCATTTTCAGGTGCCTTAACCGACCCATTTCCGCAGAGCCTCCTGTCGCTGAGCCCTGACGTGCCCGTGCCATCCGACCATGGAGGGACTGAGTCCAGCCCAGGCTGGGGCTCCTCCGGCCTCTGGAGCCTGAGCCCCTCCGACTCCAGCCCGTCTGGGGTCACCTCCCGCCTGCCTGGCCGCTCCACCAGCCTAGTGGAGGGCCGCAGCTGTGGCTGGGTGCCCCCACCCCCTGGCTTCGCACCGCTGGCTCCCCGCCTGGGCCCCGAGCTGTCACCCTCACCCACTTCGCCCACTGCGACCTCCACCACCCCCTCGCGCTACAAGACTGAGCTATGTCGGACCTTCTCAGAGAGTGGGCGCTGCCGCTACGGGGCCAAGTGCCAGTTTGCCCATGGCCTGGGCGAGCTGCGCCAGGCCAATCGCCACCCCAAGTACAAGACGGAACTCTGCCACAAGTTCTACCTCCAGGGCCGCTGCCCCTACGGCTCTCGCTGCCACTTCATCCACAACCCCAGCGAAGACCTGGCGGCCCCGGGCCACCCTCCTGTGCTTCGCCAGAGCATCAGCTTCTCCGGCCTGCCCTCTGGCCGCCGGACCTCACCACCACCACCAGGCCTGGCCGGCCCTTCCCTGTCCTCCAGCTCCTTCTCGCCCTCCAGCTCCCCACCACCACCTGGGGACCTTCCACTGTCACCCTCTGCCTTCTCTGCTGCCCCTGGTACCCCGGTGGCTCGAAGAGACCCCACCCCAGTCTGTTGCCCCTCCTGCCGAAGGGCCACTCCTATCAGCGTCTGGGGGCCCTTGGGTGGCCTGGTTCGGACCCCCTCTGTACAGTCCCTGGGATCCGACCCTGATGAATATGCCAGCAGTGGCAGCAGCCTGGGGGGCTCTGACTCCCCCGTCTTCGAGGCAGGAGTTTTTGCACCACCCCAGCCCGTGGCAGCCCCCCGGCGACTGCCCATCTTCAATCGCATCTCCGTTTCTGAGTGACAAAGTGACTGCCCGGTCAGATCAGCTGGATCTCAGCGGGGAGCCACGTCTCTTGCACTGTGGTCTCTGCATGGACCCCAGGGCTGTGGGGACTTGGGGGACAGTAATCAAGTAACCCCCTTTTCCAGAATGCATTAACCCACTCCCCTGACCTCACGCTGGGGCAGGTCCCCAAGTGTGCAAGCTCAGTATTCATGATGGTGGGGGATGGAGTGTCTTCTGAGGTTCTTGGGGAAAAAAAAAATGTAGCATATTTAAGGGAGGCAATGAACCCTCTCCCCCACTCCTTCCCTGCCCCAAGTCTGTCTCCTAGAATCTTATGTGCTGTGAATAATAGGCCTTCACTGCCCCTCCAGTTTTTATAGATCTGAGGTTCCAGTGTCTCCTGGTAACTGGAACCTCTCCTGAAGGGGAATCCTGGTGCTCAAATTACCCTCCAAAAGCAAGTAGCCAAAGCCGTTGCCAAACCCACCCATAAATCAATGGGCCCTTTATTTATGACGACTTTATTTATTCTAATATGATTTTATAGTATTTATATATATTGGGTCGTCTGCTTCCCTTGTATTTTTCTTCCTCTTTTTTTGTAATAATTGCAAACGACGGTATAATTATAAGTAGACTATAATATATTTAGTAATATATATTGTTACCTTAAAAGTCTATTTTTGTGTTTTTGAGCATTTTTAAATAAACAATCTGAGTGTAAGCTGGGATCCTGGCTTCTTCGCGGTCTAGGGACAGGAATGGGGAGGGAGGGGGTGACTTTTTGGAAGCTGGGTGCAGTCAACTCGGCTTCTCCGAGCCCAGCGGCACTTACCTGGCAGGAAGTGACGTCACCGGGCCTGGCCGTTCACCTGAAAGGGTGGGACCAGGTGAGGTCACCAGATGGGAACCGGGGGAGCGAGTTCCCGGGCGTCGGGGGCGCCGCGCTTCTGTCCTGCCGGGCTCCTTGACCCAGCTCTCGGGCGGGTGCGGTCGGGGACGGGATGTTTCCGTCCCCACGGGGCCGCGGGAGGCGGGAGGGGCCGGGTGGGGAGGACGGAATGTGCTGGGGCGCGCGCCCAGAGCGAGCGGGGGCGGGCGCGGGGCGGGGCAGCCTGGGGTAGCGGAACCCATTTCGGGACTAGGGGTTCCAGGGAGGCTTCGACACCTTCTGGATGTTGGGGAAGCGGGTTTTAGGGTCTCAAGAGTCTAGGATCTCAACATTTGGGAGTCTCAGGTTGCGTCCCCTAGCGCTTTAGACTCTAGACCCCTGGTGGCTCGAAGTTGCAGATTTCTGGCCACCCGGGACCCTGGAGCCCGGGAATTACCGGGTCTTGGCATTTCCGAACCTTGGAAGCCCGAGGCCTCGGACACCAACCAGGGTCGGCCCCGCGAGGCCAGGGCGTGTGGGTAGTGGCCGCGCGTCTAGGAGGGGCCCCGAGGGAGCCGCGTCTTCAGACCATACAAGGCCAGCGGCCTCGGGACCAACCCCGGGGCCCCGCGCCCGGAAGCCGCCCTGCGTCAGCGCCTGCGGCTCGGCCCTGCCGCCCAGCCTTCGCCCCCTGCGACCCCTCTTCTTTCTCCTTGCCCCGCACTCCTTCCTCCTCCCTCTCACTTCCCTCTTCTCTCCTTTCCCTACCCTCACGCTTCCTCCTCTTTTTCACTTCCTCCTCTGCACCCTCCTGCCCCGCCCTACACCCTTTGCCTTCTGTTCTTCTCTCACCCCTCCAATTTGTCCCCTCCCTCATTACTCCTCTCCCCCTACTTCCAGCCTCCCCATCCTGCCGTCTCTTACCCCCTTTCTCCTCCTTCCCGTCTCCCTTCTCTCCCTTTTTCCATCCTTCCTTCCCTCTCCACCCTTTCCTTGCCCTCCCACTCCCCATTGTCCTCTTCCCTTCCACCCCCCAGCCTTACTCTTCCTCCTCTTCTCTCTCCCTCTCCAGCCCCTTTCCCTCCTCTCCCTTCTCTCTACCCTCCTCAAGCCTCCCTCCTGCTCTCAGGCCTCCTTGGCCCTCTCCCCTTGCTTACTGACCTTTGGTCTCCTCTTCCAGGAAACTACTTCCCTTGTGGGAAAGGGCTCAGGCCCTAATAAGTAGAAGAGGATCAGGCGAGAGGGAGTCAGAACCCCTGAGATGCAAAGGCAGCAGAGGGGCAGAGACCAAGAGCAAGGAGTGAAGAGACATTTGCAGAAACAGCCTTGGAGACTGAAAGAACAACATCCCTGGTCCTTCTTTATTTTCTTTTTTTTTTTTTTTGAGACGGAGTCTCGCTCTGTCACCCAGGCTGGAGTGCAGTGGCGCGATCTCGGCTCACTGCAAGCTCCGCCTCCCAGGTTCACGCCATTCTCCTGCCTCAGCCTCTCCGAGTAGCTGGGACTACAGGCGCCCGCCACCACGCCCGGCTAATTTTTTGTATTTTTAGTAGAGACGGGGTTTCACCGTGGTCTCGATCTCCTGACCTCGTGATCCGCCCGCCTCGGCCTCCCAAAGTGCTGGGATTACGAGCGTGAGCCACCGCGCCCGGCCCCCTGGTCCTTCTTTTAGCCAGATCAGATTCTCTGCCCCTTTCCCAAAAAATCCCCCATGTAAGAAAACGGCACCTCCCACCATCTACCAGGGCTTAAGCCAGACACCCAGGAGTATCCCTTGACACCTTGCTCTCAAATCCACACCCCAGGCCAACAGCAATCTTGTCTGATCCACCTGCAAAATAGATCCACAATCTACCTGCCCCCACCATGACCCCCAACCTGGTCCTAGCCAACATCGTCTGCCATTTGCATCTTCATAGCAGCCCCAGCCCCAGTCTCTGCTCTAGCCCCTGCCTTCAGTCTCTACTTTCCCCACTCCCCCAAGAGACAACCAAAGGAAGCCTGTTATAACACCTGAGTCAGATCACATAAAAGTCAAATTCCTGAGTCCTCCCCACAGCCCACACAGTCTGGCACCCATCGCTTACCCTCCCCCTTGGCCACTCTGCTGCAGCCACACTGGCCTCCTAGGTGCTCTACCAAGTCTGGTCTGCTTCATCCATAGGAGCTTTGCACTTGCTGTTCCCTCTGCCTGAACACTCCCCTGGTGTCCCCATGGCTCACTCCCCTCCTTCAGGTCTCTGCTCAAAAGTTGCCTTCTCTGTGAGATCCTCCCTGACCACTGCTGTTGCAATCCACACCCCACCTCCAACTACCCCATCCTCCCTACCTTGCTCGACTTTTTCCATGACATTTATCATCACCACCTAACATTAAAATGTACTTAATTCTTATGTTGACAGCAATCTGCCTCCCCGCTAGAATGTCGCGTCCTCAGGGGCAGGGCCTACTTGTTCACTGCTGTATTACACACAGCTAAAGGAAGCCAGGCACATAGTGAATGTTCAATACTTGTTGAAAAAACAAGTCGACTCAAAAACATAGTTTTCCTTTTCAGCAGAGGTTAAAACTCCAAGACGGATAAATATGTTCATCTGTAAAAGGAGGCATTAAAAAGACAGAGAAATACGGAGGAGGCAGAGTCATATACAGTTTGCCGAGGACCCACATCTCTACAGAAGTCAAACTATTTGCACTCAATTCCATGCCCAGAGCATCTAATAAGAGACGATACCCCCACCTGGTGGCTGGGACGGAAACGGCACCTTCCTACAATACAGAACACCCAAAGGACCGTCGCCAAAGCCCTAGGAGTCTTTTGAGCCCAATAATTCAAAAGATAGAACTGTTCATTCATCTAAGTGATGTAGATGTTTTGGTTGGTTTATAAGATGTATAAGTTTATAAAAACTGATGAGAAAAAAAGAAGTGCTCCAGGTGAGGATCGAACTCACAACCTCGGCATTGCTCCGCCCGCACTGTCATATAAGTACCGCGCGCTAACCGATTGCGCCACTGGAGCTTCGGCCGCACCCCTACGCCGGGAAGTTCTTCAGTGGTTCATAGCCACGTGACCTCACCAGAGGGACCCCCCCGCCTTGTATTGCATATGCAAATTAAAAATTTTGGATTGACCAATAGGAAACAGTGCATTGCCAGTTCCGGATTCTCACGCCTCGCGGCCTTTGCTGTAAAAGGGAAAAGTCCGCGAGGCGTTTGGAATGTAGGAGTGTCGCCTACTAGAAGGACACGCCTCCTCATGAATATTCAAAACAAGGGGTGGGATCTTAACCCTTCGCTGGCGGGCCGGCCGGAAGGCAGCCCCTCCCCCCCCGCAGGCGGGAACAGGATGTGAGCCCCGGCGACAGCGGGGGAGGGGAAGCCCCGAGCGACCGCCCCCCGCCTCACAGCTGGGACCGGACTCTCCCGCCCCAGATGTGGCGCCGCCGCCGTCACACGAGCCCCGTGACACCCAGCCGGGAGCCCGAGGGGTCCAGAGGCTCGGACCCGGGCGTGCGGAATTTCTGCACCGCATCCTGAGAGACACCGAGGTCCAGGCCCTGGCGCCCAGGCTGGAGGACTTGAGCCATCCAGGAGCGCAGCGCCCCCTCCTGGAGCAGCCGGGAGCCCGGACGTCACCCCGCGGGACCCTGGAAGCCGAGCGCCCCGTATCCCCGTTTCAAGAACTCAGGATCCAGGACCGCAGACTCCCTCCAGGGCTCCGATCCCAAGACCCCGCGTTGGAGGAACTTGAGATCTAGACTTCTAAGCGCCCCAACCAGTTTCGGGCTGCAGCGGCCATCACTTCAAGGGGACCCAGGACTTTGGGACCCCCCTGTGCTCCCACCTGGAGGGAGTTTCATTCCTGCCCCTAGAATTAGGGGAACTCAGAAATCCATCCCCCACCCCACGGCCCTACCTAGAAGACAGGAATGTGAGTCCCCAGCGCCGCCATCTGAGACTCCAGAGTCGAGGCTCCTAGCATCCCCTACGTAGAACACTGAGAAATCCCGACTGCGGGACCCCAGTCTCCGAGAGACCCCAGATTCTATTCCTGGAGCCTGAGAGACCGAAGTTCACGCCCCTGAGTCTGGGCTCCGCACCTCCCCGGGGACCGCGTCGGGGTCGCGCAGGAGCCAGGCTGCCTCGGGCCGAGGCTGGAGGCTCCCCGGGAGGTGAGGGGGGAGGCGAGGGGCCCAGGCGGACTGGGGGAGGGGGCGGCGCCACTGCTGAACAATGAGGGGGCGTGCCGGTGGGGGGCGAGCCGCGGCGCCGGCGGGAGTTGGGGGCTGGAGGGGTGTGGGAAGGCGCTGGGGAGGCTGCGGCTGTAGGGACAGCGATCGGGTTCGGAGAGACCGGCCGGAGGGGGTTCGAGGGCTCGGGGCCAGCGCCCCAGCGCGCAGCCCTCGGCGGGGGAGGGAGCCGTCTGCAGGACCCTGGCATCCGGTCCCCCAGCTTCCGCCCTCCCCTGGGACCCCGCGGCCTCCCGCCCACGGCTTTTCCCAGCCCTGCCCCTCGCCCTCCGTTCCAGCCGGAGCCCAAACGTTCCCAGGATCCCTAAGTCTCTGGCCCCAGACAAACGGGACTCGCAGCTTCTGCGCCTCCTGCTCCGCTCACTCTTCTTTGTCTCAGCCTTTCCATCTTTTTCCCCAGGTTCTCTCTCCTTGTCCCCTTCTTTCTGTCACTTTGTGCCTCCCCCATTAGTTTCTCCCAGGGGCCCCTCCCTGGATTTACACCAAGCTCCTAATTCCCAGCCCCCATCTGTGAGTCGGCGGTGGAGAGGCCCATGGGGTCCTGATATCCAAGAAGGGGCTCTTTCTGCAGGACTCTGCTGGGCCGCTCAGCCATGCCTGAGGGAGCCCAAGGACTGAGCCTCTCCAAACCTAGCCTGAGCCTCGGGTGTGGCCGAAGAGGTGAAGTGTGTGACTGTGGCACCGTGTGTGAGACTCGGACAGGTGAGCCCAGAGGCAGGGGCGGAGCCTGTGGGGCTTTTATTCCTTGGCATTGCTGGCAAGGCAGGGTGATGGAGACAACCCCAGGCCAACTCGCACAAAGCTGGGAGTCTGTTGGGGAAGGCGGGCCCATCCCCAGGCAATGACAGGCCAGAGGGGGCAGCGCTGGGCAGAGTGGTCAGGGCTGTGATCGTGGATCCTCCGAGCTCGGAAGGTCAGGGGAAGGTTCCTGGAGATGGGAACATCTCAACTGGGAAGTGGAAGATTAGGGGGAAGGAGTTGGGCAAAGACAAGGAAGAGTATTCTACATGCAAGGAACAGCATGTGCAAAGGCCCAGCGGTGAGAAAAGGATGCATGTGACTGAAAGAAGTTGAGTGTCACTGGCATCCAGAGTGTAAGAAGAGGGGTGGCCGTGGGAAGAGAACTGGCTGGAGGGATCTGTGTCGGCCACATTGTCCAGTGCCCTGTGGATCTGAGGAGTTTGGACTTTATCCCCAGGGGCATGAAGGGGTTATACTCACAGGAGTAACACAGTCAGATGGACAAATTAATAAAAGTCTACCTAGCTGATTCATGGAGGTGGATTAGAGAAATGGAGGCCAGAAGTCCAGAGAGGACCCTGATGGGAGAGGATGGGACTGGACCAAGACAGGGCAGTGGGGAGACGAGAAAGGAGCCTGTGGGAAAGCTGTTGGATAGGTGTGGGTGAGGGTGTGGGTTGAACGCATGAAAGGCCGTGGAAGTCGGTGCATGGGGAGATTTCTCTGACCTTCTGTTCCACACCCCAGCAGCTCCTGCAGCCCCCACCATGGCCTCCCCCCGAGGTTCTGGGAGCTCCACATCCCTGAGCACAGTGGGCTCTGAGGGGGATCCAGCCCCCGGGCCCACTCCAGCCTGCTCAGCCTCCAGGCCAGAGCCCCTGCCAGGGCCCCCCATCCGCCTACATCTCTCTCCGGTGGGGATCCCAGGTTCAGCCAAACCCTCAAGGCTGGAGCGTGTAGCCCGGGAGATCGTGGAGACAGAACGGGCATATGTCAGGGACCTCCGCAGCATCGTGGAGGTGAGGCGGGCAGACACCCGAGGGCAGTGGGCACCCAGGCCAGCCCCTTGCCCCCATAACCCCAGTCATCCCAACAGGACTACCTGGGCCCTCTGCTGGACGGCGGGGTCCTGGGGCTGAGCGTGGAGCAGGTGGGCACGCTGTTTGCCAACATTGAGGACATCTACGAGTTCAGCAGGTTAGGGGCGGGGGGACAGGCAGGGGGCATTGATTGGTTGGAGGGTCTATTTCCTAATCCAAACCTCGGAGCGGCGTAGTGTCCTGTCCAGGCTGGTACGTGGGGTTGTGACATTGGGCAAGGATCAGGGATCACAACTGGGAGTGAGGACCCAGAGTGAGGGGGGGCATAGGGGATGGGAGTCAGAGGACCTGGATGAAGGCCAAACACTGGGACAGGGTCCTGGCATCAGGACGAGTCCTTGGGGCTGTGTCAGGTCTGGGCTCACAATGAATCCAAGAATCACATGGGGCCTGAAGGCCGAGACAGCGTGAGCATGCGAGTGACCCCCTAAGCCTGATTTGCCTGGGACTTTTCCAGTTTTAGCACTGAAAGCCCTCGTCCTAGGAAACTGCTCAGTCCCAGACAAACAAGGATGGTTGGTCACTGTGGTAAGGAGGACTCTGGGGTCCAAGGATCATGACATTTCCAAGTACCTTGACAAGGTCTCGGGATTACAGCAGGAACTTAAGATCATCCTAGCTCTTTGGGTCGTGACATGACACCCCTAGGCTCATGCCAGCAGTGACACAAGTTCAAGCTGAGGAATGAGACGCTGTGCAGGGACAAAGTCTAAGCAGGTTACCATGCCCCGTGTAGCCCTCAGAGGAACCTTCCTCCGGACGTGGCATCCCCTTAGGAGATGCTGGCAGTCAGCAAGCCCCCAGCCCCAGCAGACCATTGGGGCCTCAGCCTCCTGGAGGCCTCCCATGGAGGGGTTCGTGGAGGCAGGCGGTTCCTCACCCTCCCCTCTCCCCCGTAGCGAGCTCCTGGAGGACTTGGAGAACAGCAGCAGCGCCGGGGGTATTGCCGAGTGCTTCGTGCAGAGGGTGAGTGGAGGGGTGGGGGGCTCTTGATCCTGGATGGGACCTTTGTAGAGGGGGGAGAGCAGGTTTGGGCTAGGCTGGAAGGGGGGTCGTGGGAAGCCAGGACCTGGGGTCTCCCTGACTCCCATGTCACCCGCAGAGCGAGGATTTTGACATCTACACATTGTACTGCATGAACTACCCGAGGTGAGGGGCAGGAGCCCCTGCCGGGCCTCAGGCCGTGCCCACAAGCTGATGTGCCAGTCACCCGTCACCCTCCCTCTACCCCCGACCCATCCAGCACCGACCCCTGCCAAGCTGTGACAGTAACTGACCTCTCCCTCACTGCCCTGCCCCCTGTCAGACCCTGACCCTTCCCAAACCCTGGCCCCTCCCTAACCCCTCTTGACCCTGCCCACTGGAACTGACAATCCCCACTGACCTGTGCTGTGCCCCCAGCTCCCTGGCCCTGCTCCGGGAGCTGTCATTGTCTCCGCCAGCAGCCCTGTGGCTGCAGGAGCGCCAGGCCCAGCTTCGCCACTCACTGCCCCTGCAGAGCTTCCTGCTGAAACCTGTCCAGCGCATCCTCAAGTACCATCTGCTGCTGCAGGTCAGCTGGGGCCCCTGGAGCCAGGCTGGGGAGGGGAGGTCCTGTCCCTTGACCACCTGTTGGTGCATCTGGAGGGTGGACTCCCCACAAGTTGGGCGAGGCCTCCCAAAGTGCTGGGATTACAGGCGTGAGCCACCGCGCACACCCCTACCTTTTTTTTTTCCCTTTGAGATGGAGTTTCACTCTTGTGGACCAGGCTGGAGTGCAGTGGTGCCATCTTGGCTCACTGCAACCTCCACCTCCTGGGTTCAAGTGTTTCTCCTGGCTCAGCCTCCTGAGTAGCTAGGATTACAGGCGAACACCACCATGCCCGGCTACTTTTTGTATTTTTAATAGGGATGGGGTTTCCTTATGTTGGCCAGGCTAGCCTCGAACTCCTGGCCTCAGGTGATTTGCCCACCTCAACCTCCAGAGTGCTGGGATTACAGACGTGAGCCACTGCGCCTGGCCTCTGCCCCAATCTTTATATTTTTCCATCTCCTGTTATTCTCATTCTCTTTCTTCTTCTCTGTTTCTCTCTCCATCTCTGTGCGCCTGGTGGCTGCCTGACAGGAACTAGGGAAGCACTGGGCAGAGGGCCCAGGCACTGGGGGCCGCGAGATGGTGGAGGAAGCTATTGTGTCCATGACAGCAGTTGCCTGGTACATCAATGACATGAAGCGCAAGCAGGAGCATGCGGCGCGCCTCCAGGTGGCCCCAGGGTGGGCTGGGGCTTGCTGGATGAGGGAGTGAGCGAGGGGGCCTTGGGGGCGGGTGGGGGGAAATCAGTGCCTCAGAGGTAGCCTTGGAGGGTTGGCTGGGACAGCATGGCCCTGTTGCTAACCCCCGTTTTGGTGTGTATGTGTGTGCCACCTACCTATGCTTGTCTCTGTGCCCGGCGTACCTGGCGGGGTCCTGGCAGGAAGTGCAGCGGCGGCTGGGTGGCTGGACCGGACCGGAGCTCAGTGCTTTTGGGGAGCTGGTGCTGGAGGGCGCGTTCCGAGGAGGTGGAGGGGGTGGCCCCCGGCTACGAGGGGGTGAGCGGCTGCTCTTCCTGTTCTCTCGGATGCTGCTGGTGGCCAAGCGCAGGGGGCTGGAGTATACCTACAAAGGCCACATCTTCGTGAGTTTGGGGATGGGGTGGGGCTAGAATACTACCTACAAAGTATATCCCATATACCTGTATCTGTGTGCCCAACAGTGTGGGCCAGGGGACCGTGCCACATTTTCTTGAGTTAGAGAATGGAGGCCAAGGGAAGCTTGCTTTCTAGTGTATAGAATGAGAGCTGCCCCACTTAAGAAAAAAAGGGATAAGGCTGGGCGTGGTGGCTCATTCCTGTAATCCGAGCACTTTGGGAGGTCAAGGTGGGTGGATCACTTGAGGTCAGGAGTTCGAGACCAGCCTAGCCAACATGGTGAAACCCCGTCTCTACTAAAAATACAAAAATTAGCTGGATGTGGTGGCGAGTGCCTATAATCCCAGCTACTGGGGAGGCTGAGGCAGGAGAATTACTTGAACCCAGGAGGCAGAGGTTGCAATAAGCCAAGATTGTGCCGCTGCACTCCAGCCTGGGTGACAGAGCGAGACTCTGTCTCAAAAAAAAAAGGGGGCGGGGAGAGGAGGCTGGGCATAGTGGCTCACGCCTGTAATCCCAGCACTTTGGGAGGCCAAGGCGGGTGGATCATGAGATCAGGAGTTCAAGACCAGCCTGACCAACATGGTGAAACTCCGTCTCTACTAAAAATATGAAAATTAGCCGGGTATGGTGGCGTGTGCCTGTAATCCCAGCTACTCGGGAGGCTGAGGCAGGAGAATCGCATGAACCCAGGAGATGGAGGTTGCAGTGAGCCAAGATGGCGCCACTGCACTCCAGCCTGGGCAACAGAGCAAGATTCCATTTCAAAAAAAAAAAGGGGGGGAGAGGAAACCCACCATACAGCCTTATGGGAAACATCTTCCTAGGGAGGAGGACCAAGATACACCTCCAAGGGTGTCTCCGTACAAGGGGCATCACTGAGCCCAAGGACTCTGAACTTGCTGCCCCTCTCTTTCCTTCCAGTGCTGCAACCTGAGCGTGAGCGAGAGTCCCCGAGACCCTCTAGGGTTCAAGGTGTCTGATCTGACCATTCCCAAGCACAGACACCTGCTCCAGGTGAGCACGTAGTGGGATCAGGCTGGCAGGGATCCCCCAGCCTCGAAACCTCACACCTGGCTCCCTGACTCTACTCCAATCCACTCCTAGGCCAAGAACCAAGAAGAGAAGAGGCTGTGGATTCACTGTCTCCAGCGCCTCTTCTTTGAGAACCACCCCGCCTCCATCCCTGCCAAGGTACAGCTCCTGCCGCAGCCGGGGGCCCTCTGAGTGCTGGAGACACCCTTCCCCAATAGTACTAACAGACGCCCCTGCCCAATGCTAGAGCAGTCTGTTATAATGTGATTGCTAAAAGTGCAGAATTCCAGCCGGGCACGGTGGCTCACGCCTGTCATCCCAGCACTTTGGGAGGCCGAGGCGGGCAGATCACGAGGTCAGGAGATCGAGACCATCCTGGCTAACATGGTGAAACCTCGTCTCTACTAAAAATATAAAAAATTAGCCGGGTGTGGTGGCGGGCGCCTGTAGTCCCAGCTACTCAGGAGGCTGAGGCAGGAGAATGGCGTGAACCTAGGAGGCAGAGCTTGCAGTGAGCGAAGATCACGCCGCTGCACTCCAGCCTGGGCGACAGAGCGAGACTCCGTCTCAAAAAAAAAAAGTGCAGAATTCCACTACTTGGGTTTGAATCTTAGCTCTACCATGTCCCTGCTTTGTGACCTTGGGCAAATAACTTAACCTCTCTGAGCCTTAACTTCCTCACCTAGAGGAATGATAGCACCTTCATCCTAGGGTTGTGGTGATGATTAATGGTCACCAGCCACGTCATGGGCTTGACCAATAGAAGCACCCATCAGCTGGCTATGGTGGCTCATGCCTATAATCCCAGCAGTTCGAGGGGGTGATGTGGGAGGATCATTTAAGCCCAGGAGTTCGATACCAGCTTGGGCAACACAGTGAGACCCTGTCTCTAAAAAACATTTTTTAATTAGCTGGGGCTGGCCAGGTACGGTGGCTCACGCCTGTAATCCCAACACTTTGGGAGGCCGAGGCGGGCGGATCACCTGAAGTCAGGAGTTCAAGACCAGCCTGACCAACATGGAGAAACCCCATCTCTACTAAAAAATACAAAATTAGGCCGGGCGCGGTGGCTCACACCTGTAATCCCAGCCCTTTGGGAGGCTGAGGCGGGCAGATCACGAGGTCAGGAGATCGAGACCATCCTGGCTAACATGGTGAAACCCCATCTCTACCAAAAATACAAAAAATTAGCCAGGCGTGGTGGCGGGTGCCTGTAGTCCCAGCTACTCGGGAGGCTAAGGCAGGAGAATGGCGTGAACCCGGGAGGCGGAGCTTGCAGTGAGCCTAGGTTGCGCCACTGCACTCTCCAGACTGGGCAACAGAGTGAGACTCTGTCTCAAAAAAAAAAAAAAAAAGAAAAAAGAAATTAGCCAGGCATGGTGGCGCATGCCTGTAATCCCAGCTACTGGGGAGGCTGAAGCAGGAGAATCACTCGTACCTGGGACACGGAAGTTGCGGTGAGCCGAGATCATGCCATTGCACTCCAGCCTGGGCAAGAAGAGCGAAACTCTGTCTCAAATAAAAATAAAATAGCTGGGCTGGGCGTGGTGGTTCACGCCTGTAATCCCAGCACTTCGGGAGGCCAAGGCGGGTGGATCACTTGAGGTTAGGAGTTCGAGACCAGCCTGGCCAACAAGGTGAAACCCCGTCTCTACGAAAAACACAAAAATTACAGGGCGTGGTAGCGGGCACCTGTAATCCCAGCAACTCAAGAGGCTGAGAATCGCTTGAATCCAGGAGGCAGAGGTTGCAGTGAGCCGAGATCGCGCCTTTGCACTCCAACCTCAGCAACAAGAGCAAAAACTCCGTCTCAAAAAAAAAAAAAAAAAATTAGCTGGATGTGATGGTGCACATATGAAATCCCAGCTACTCAGGAGGGTGAGGTAGGAAGATCGCTTGATCCCAGGAAGTAGAGGCTGGAGTGAGCTATGATTGCACCACCGTACTCCAACCTGGTGGATACAGCAAAATCTAAAAACAAAAACAGCATCCATTAATGGGCATGACTGCGGTGCTGAAAGCATCCTCCCTGTGGTACTCCAAGATCGACCCACCTCAACCCTCATCCTCCTGTCTTTCAGGCAAAGCAAGTTCTCCTTGAAAACAGCCTGCATTGTGAGTTGGGGCCTTGGGCTGGGAGGGTGTGGAAGTAGAGGAATTACTTCCAAGAAAAAGTTGGCTGTTAGTCCCAAAACTCTCCCCACAGGTGCCCCCAAAAGTAAGCCTGTCCCAGAGCCCCTGACACCCCCACTTGGGTCTCCTCGACCTCGAGATGCTAGAAGTTTTACCCCTGGGCGAAGGAACACAGGTAAAGGCGGTGGATCCCTGAGTCCCGGCCCTCAGCCCCCACTTCCCTAGGACCCAGGAGCTGGGCTCACACAGGGCTCTGGCCCTCCCTCCCACAGCTCCATCTCCTGGGCCCTCTGTGATCCGCCGAGGCCGCAGGCAGTCTGGTGAGCACTCACCCCTAAGGGTGATCCAGGCATCGGGGTGGGAACTGGGCTCCTGACATCACTGTGTCCTCCCCGCAGAGCCGGTGAAGGACCCTTATGTCATGTTCCCACAGAACGGTCAGTGACTGCCCCGGCTCAGCCTGGTCCATCCCTGTCTGTCGCCCGGTGGGATGTCTGGGGCGGGTTGGGGAGGGGTGGTTGCCTCCCCTCATCAGTTGTGGGGGATCACTCTTTTTCCCTTACATCTCACTAATGCTTTTCTCTCTCTCATCTCTCCATCCTTAGCTAAGCCTGGATTCAAGGTAAGAGATATCTCGAGATAGGGTCTGGGCACCTTGACTTCTGGGTCTGATGGAGAAGGGAGCTTGAGTTCCAAAATCCTGGGTCTGAATGAGAAGGGGATTGGGGCCAGACAGAGTAGCTCATGCCTATAATCTTAATACTTTGGGAGGTCAAGGCAGGAGGATTGCTTGAGCCCAGGAGTTTGAGACCAGCCTGGGCAACATGGCAAAACCCCATCTCTACAAAAAGTACAAAAAAATTAGCTGGGCACACTAGTGCATGCCCATAGTTCCAGCTACTCAGGAGACCAAGGTGGGAGGATTGCTTGAGCCTGGGAGGCAGAGGTTGCAAAATGAGCTGGGATCGCGCCACTGCACTCCAGCCTGGGTGACAGTGAGACCCTGTCTCAAATAAATAAATAAAAATTTTAAAAGAAAAATAAAAAAATTTTAAAATTGAGCCAGGCACGGTGGCTCACACCTGTAATCCCAGCACTTTGGGAGGCCGAGGCAGGCGGATCACGAGGTCAGGAGATCGAGACCATCCTGGCTAACACGGTGAAACCCCGTCTCTACTAAAAATACAAAAAATTAGCCGGGCGTGTTGGCAGGCGCCTGTAGTCCCAGCTACTCGGGAGGCTGAGGCAGGAGAATGGCGTGAATCCGGGAGGCGGAGCTTGCAGTGAGCCGAGATCGCACCACTGCACTCCAGCCTGGGGGATAGAGCAAGACTCCGTCTCAAAAAAAAAAAAAAAAAAATTAGCTAGACATTGTGGCAGGTGCCTGTAATATCAGCTACTCAGGAGGCTGAGGCAGGAGAATTGCTTGAACCCGGGAGGCGGAGATTGCAGTGAGCAGAGATGGCGCCGTTGCACTGCACACTGGGCAACAGAGCGAGACTCCATCTCAAAACAAACAAACACAAAAGAAGGGGATTGGGGCTTAGGGTCCTCTATGTGAGGGAGGAGTCTTGGCTCTTGACTTCCATTGCTTTCCCTCCTCACAGCATGCTGGCAGCGAAGGGGAACTCTACCCCCCAGAATCTCAGCCACCAGTTTCAGGCTCTGGACCCCCTGAGGACCTGGAGGATGCTGGACCCCCAACACTGGACCCCTCTGGGCCCTCAATCACTGAAGAAATCCTGGAACTGCTGAATCAGCGAGGCCTTCGAGATCCAGGGGTGAGGTGGCTGTCCCATTATGGTGTCCTTGGGCCTCTGGGTGTGGGCACACAGACCAGGGACCATGTAGGCCAGCCCATGCTGATACCTTTATTTTTTTTGTATTTGAGATGGAGTCTTGCTCTGTTGCCCAGGCTGGAGTGCAGTGGTGCCATCTCGGCTCACTGCAAGCTCTGCCTCCCAGGTTCAAGCGATTCTCCTGCCTCAGCCTCCTGAGTAGCTGGGACTACAGGCACCCGCCACCACGCCCGGCTAATTTTTTTTGTTGTTGTTGTATTTTTAGTAGAGACAGGGTTTCACCATGTTGGCCAGGCTGGTCTCGAACTCCTAACCTCAAGTGACCTGCCCACCTCAGCCTCCCTAAGTGCTGGGATTACAGGCGTGAGCCACCACACCCAGCCACCATGCTGATATCTTTGGCTTCTTCTCCTGTGCCCACTATAGCCATCCACCCATGACATTCCCAAGTTCCCTGGAGACTCCCAGGTGCCTCGAGACAGCGAAACCCTCACATTCCAAGCCCTGCCCAGCCGGGACTCTTCAGAAGAGGAGGAGGAGGAAGAGGAAGGGCTGGAGATGGATGAACGGGGGCCTTCCCCACTCCACGTCCTGGAAGGGCTCGAAAGTTCCATTGCAGCTGAAATGCCCAGCATTCCCTGCCTTACCAAAATTCCTGACGTGCCCAACCTTCCTGAAATTCCCAGCCGCTGTGAAATTCCCGAAGGTTCCCGCCTTCCTAGTCTCCCTGACATTTCCGATGTTTTTGAGATGCCCTGCCTTCCAGCCATACCTAGTGTCCCCAACACCCCCAGTCTTTCTAGCACTCCCACCCTCTCCTGTGACTCCTGGCTCCAAGGGCCTCTGCAGGAACCAGCTGAGGCTCCGGCCACCAGGAGAGAACTGTTCTCTGGAAGCGATCCTGGGAAACTGGGAGAGCCGCCTTCAGGAGGCAAGGCAGGGCCAGAGGAGGATGAAGAAGGGGTATCATTCGCAGACTTCCAGCTCCAGGATGTCACCCAACATCAGGGATTCCCAGATGAGCTGGCATTCCGCTCCTGCTCAGAAATCCGGAGCGCCTGGCAGGCATTGGAGCAGGGACAGCTGGCCCGGCCAGGCTTCCCAGAGCCACTGCTAATCCTGGAGGATTCGGATCTGGGTGGAGACAGCGGGAGCAGGAAGGCAGGAGCCCCAAGTTCGGAAAGGACAGCGTCCCGAGTGCGAGAGCTGGCCCGGCTTTACAGCGAGCGGATCCAGCAGATGCAGCGGGCAGAGACTCGGGCATCGGCCAACGCCCCGCGCCGCCGGCCTCGGGTTCTGGCCCAACCCCAGCCATCCCCCTGTCTGCCCCAGGAGCAGGCAGAGCCAGGTGAGGTCCGGGTACGTGGTGGGCAGAGGTGGTCCCCGCTGGGGTAGTGGTCCTGACTCGATCCTCTTTTCGCATTCAGGGCTCCTGCCTGCCTTTGGACACGTGCTGGTATGTGAGCTGGCCTTCCCACTGACATGTGCCCAGGAGTCTGTCCCCCTGGGTCCTGCTGCCTGGGTTCAAGCTGCCATACCTTTGTCGAAGCAGGGAGGCAGCCCAGATGGCCAGGGTCTACATGTTTCAAATTTGCCTAAGCAAGACCATCCGGGCATCCACGTTTCAGCTGCTACCCTTTTGCCTGAGCAAGGAGGTTCCCGGCATGTCCAGGCTCCAGCAGCCACACCTTTGCCCAAGCAGGAAGGCCCCCTACACCTCCAGGTGCCGGCTCTTACAACTCTCCCTGATCAAGGCCACCCGGAAATCCAAGTTCCAGCCACCACTCCTTTGCCTGAGTATAGAAGTCACGTGGCTAAACCGGCTCCATCCACCGCCTTTTGTCCTGAGCAGGGACACTGTGGAGACATCCACGTTCCCACCACTCCAGCTTTGCCCAAGGAGATTTGTTCTGATTTCACAGTTTCAGTCACCACCCCTGTGCCCAAGCAAGAAGGTCACCTAGACAGTGAGAGCCCAACCAATATCCCACTGACAAAGCAAGGAGGTTCCAGGGATGTTCAGGGCCCAGACCCTGTCTGCAGTCAACCCATCCAGCCTTTGTCTTTGCATGGAAGCAGCCTGGATCCCCAGAGTCCAGGCGACACCCTACCGCCGTTGCCGTGTCACCTCCCAGACCTTCAGATTCCTGGTAGCTCACCTTTGCCTGCACATGGAAGCCACCTGGACCATCAGATCCCAGCCAACGCCCCACTGTCTTTGTCCCAGGGCCTCCCAGACACTCAGGTTCCAGCTACCACACCTTTGCCCCTGCCACAAGTCCTCACAGACATCTGGGCCCAAGCCCTCCCAACTTCACCCAGGCAGGGAAGCCTCCCAGACATCCAGGGTCCAGCGGCTGCACCTCCACTTCCGGAGCCAAGCCTTACAGATACACAGGTCCAAAAACTCACACCTTTGTTGGAGCAGAAGAGCCTCACAGATGCCCATGTTCCAGCTGCCACACCTTTACCTGAGAGAGGAGGCTCTCTAGACATTCAGGGCCTCTTACCCACCCCAGTTCAGACCACCATGGTTTTGTCCAAACCAGGAGGCTCCTTAGCCTCTCATATTGCCAGGTTGGAGTCTTCAGACTTGACCCCACCTCATAGTCCCCCACCTTCCAGCCGTCAGCTCCTGGGCCCCAATGCAGCTGCCCTCTCCAGATACCTGGCAGCCTCGTATATCAGCCAGAGCCTGGCTCGGCGGCAGGGGCCTGGGGGAGGGGCCCCCGCAGCCTCCCGGGGCTCCTGGTCCTCTGCTCCCACGTCACGGGCATCTTCGCCGCCCCCCCAGCCCCAGCCACCACCTCCCCCAGCCAGACGGCTCAGCTATGCCACGACGGTTAACATCCACGTGGGCGGGGGTGGGCGGCTGCGGCCAGCCAAGGCCCAGGTCCGGTTGAACCACCCTGCTCTCTTGGCCTCCACACAGGAATTTGTGGGCCTTCGCAGGGCCCAGGGGGCTCCTGATGCCCCCTTCCACATGTGAGCCAGGACATGAAGCTTCCCCAAAGCAAGGACTTCAGCCAGATGCTATAGACCCTCAGAACTTGACCCGGAAGTCCAGACACTGAACACGGGCCTCAAAACTGCTGCGGCTTTCCAACTCCTGGTATCTGCATCGGCGAATGGCCCTTCTTGCCTTGATCACAGGGATGGGGAAGGGAATGTCATTAATGTTTTGTCAATTAATACTGATTCTTTAATGCGATGATGTGTATTTTCCCATTCTGGAGGCTGTGGAAGATGACAAGACAATGAACGGGAAGGTCTGACACAGAACAAATCAGTGGTTCTGAACGCTTGGGGAATCTCAGACTCCTTTGAGAAATATTGGAAAATGGACCCGCTATACCTTGGCGTGTGATTTCAGCAGGTCTGTGGACTGCTTGATGCCCATCCAGGAAAGCCAAGTTAAGAATCTTTGCTTTGGGCTGGGCGCGGTGGCTCACGCTTGTAATCCCAGCACTTTGGGAGGCCGAGGCGGGTGGATCACGAGGTCAGGAGATCGAGACCACGGTGAAACCCCGTCTCTACTAAAAATACAAAAAAATAGCCGGGCGTGGTGGCGGGCGCCTGTAGTCCCAGCTACTTGGAGAGGCTGAGGCAGGAGAATGGCGTGAACCCGGGAGGTGGAGCTTGCAGTGAGCCGAGATTATGCCACTGCACTCCAGCCTGGGCGACAGAGCGAGACTCTGTCTCAAAAAAAAAAGAATCTTTGCTTCAAGTAGACCCTAGAAATCCATTCCCTTGGCAATTTATACAATTCACGTCTCCCACCATCCGTTCATCTCACCTACCCTGCCATCTCTCCACCTATCCATCCGGCTATTGCTCCATCTAGCTTTCCCTTTCCATCTGCCCATCGTCCAATACATCATCTCACGTATCTGCCTTGCTTATCCAACTGTCTGCCCTATTCACCCACCCGTCCCTTTATCATTCTACCCCCATCTGGCATTCCATCCTTCCAACCATTTATCCATCATCCCACTTACCCATCTTCTCCATCCAGCACTCCATTCATCCGTCCATCTCTCCCTCCATATTTCCATCTGTGTCCATTCATCCACTCATTTTGCCATCCACACATACTCACCCAGCCATCTCCCAATCCATCAACATACCCCATCCCTCCCTCACTGGACTCTTCGGGGTGTTAGTACTATGATACTTCAGAGACAGTTCCATGCTGATACAGGGGAGATCAATTTTGGGGCTCTGGGATAAGTCTGTCCCACATCTGTCTGATTTCCCTTGGCATCCTTCCCGCCAGTTCCTCATGAATATCCCAGTTCTTGTGCCCACTCACATACCTCAGATCCCTTCACTCCTCCCCACAGTTTGCAGCCTCTACAATTCATCCACATGCTCCCTCCCCCAGCAAAATAATTCAGGTGGTGGAGACAAAAGGCTTTTATTTTAGGTTCTGTCTGCCCCCTTGTTCCAGCAGTGGTATGCCCAGTGAGAGGCACAATTTAAGCAGTTTCTTTGGTGATGATTATTAGCTGCTTTCATCAAATACTTAGCCTCTTGTGCTTTAGCACATTATTTATGTAAGCTCCCCTGGGATTCTCTGAAGCACTCTGGTGTCCTGGCTATGAATTCAAGTCCCATCTTTACTTATTTGATGTGGGTCCTCCCTCTGAGCCAGTTTTCTCATCTACAAAATGAAGACAACAGTACTTCCCTCCTGAGATCACTGAAGGATTTAGGGAGCACATCCTTCCACTTCCCAAACATGTTTGAACCTCTGACTTGCTTAGGAGCATCATTCAAATCACAGATCCCACAGGATCTAGTCCCGACCTGTTGAATCAGGACCCCCAGGGCAGGAGGAGCTTGGGAATCTGATTTTTTTTTTTTTTTTTTTTTTTTAAATACAGCCTCACTCTGTCACCCAGGCTGGAGTGCAGTGGCGCAATCTTGGCTCATTGCAACCTCCACCTCCTGGGTTCAAGCAATTCTCATGCCTCAGCCTCCCGACATAGCTGGGATTACAGGCGTGCACCACCATGCCTGGCTAATTTTTTGTTGTTGTTGTTTGTTTGTTTGTTTTGTTTCTGAGACAGAGTCTCGCTCTGTCGCCCAGGCTGGAGTGCAGTGGTGCGATCTTGGCTCACTGCAAGCTCCGCCTCCTGGGTTCACGCCATTCTCCTGCCTCAGCCTCCCGAGTAGCTGGGACTACAGGCACCCGCCACCACACCCGGCTAATTTTTTTGGTATTTTTAGTAGAGACAGGGTTTCACTGTGTTAGCCAGGATGGTCTCGATCTCCTGACCTTGTGATCCGCCCGGCTCGGCCTCCCAAAGTGCTGGCATTACAGGCGTAAGCCATCATGCCTGGCTGGGAATCTGAATTTTTTTTTTTTTTTAGACGGAGTTTCCCTCTTTTTGCCCAGGCTGGAGTGCAATAGCACGATCTCGGCTCACTGCAACCTCTGCCTCCCAGGTTCAAGTGATTGTCCTGCCTCTAGCTGGGATTACAGGCGCCCACGACCACGCCCAGATAATTTTTGTATTTTGTAGTAGAGACGGGATTTCACCATATTGGCCAGGCCATAGTGGTCTTGAATTCCTGATCTCAGGTGATCTGCCCGCCTCAGCCTTCCAAAGTGTTGGGATTACAGGCGTGAGCTACAATACCCTGCCCAGGAATCTGAATTTTTAGCAATCAGTTAACAGCAAATAAGCTGAGATTTACTGGGTACTAAGCACATCCTATGAACATTACAGCCACTTTATATAAGCTCGTTCACTGTCCTCATAACATTTCTAATATGCAAGTGAGCATGTTTTTTAATCCTCAGTCTAGAGGTGAGGAAACTGAGGCAGGCACAGAGAGGCTAAGGGATTTGCCTAGTCACACAGCTAGGAAGGTGCAGCACTGAGACTCGAATCCACACAGCTTGGCTTAAGTCTACCATTAAATTTGCCTGTCCTGGCCAGGTGCAGTGGCTCACGCCTGTAATCCCAACATTTTGTGAGGCCGAGGCAGGTGGATCACTTGAGGTGAGGAGTTCCAGACCACACCAACCTGGCCAACATGGTGAAATCCCGTCTCTACTAAAAATACAAAAAATTAGCCGGGCATGGTGGTGGGCGCCTGTAATCCCAGCTACTCAGGAGGCTGAGGCAGGGGAATCACTTGAACCTGGGAGGTGGAGGTTGCGGTGAACCGAGATTGCGCCACTAGACTCCAGCCTGGGAGATGAGCAAAACTCCGTCTCAAAAAAATAAAATAAAATACATAAATAAATGTGCCTGTCCTGTGCCAGGTGCTGTTCTTGCCAGTGGGGATACGTGAGAGAACACTGCCTTGCCCACATGAGGCTTGTGGCCTGGTGCTGCGCGCAGCTCAGGGGATTCTGATAATTAGCTGAGTACAGTTGCCAGCACAGGGCCTGGCTCAATAAATATTAGCTGCTGGCTTCTGCTCACTTACTGTTTATTGACTGGCTACTGGACACCAGGGCCAAGGCTGTGTCCCGGGGGCCCCGTGGCGACGGAGATGAACTCCTCAGCCTGGAGTGATCCACTCCACTGCAGCCTCCCCAAGGTCAGGACCGCGGCCGACGCTCCCCTCCTCCGCCCCAGCTGCACATTCCCGGCTGAAGGAAAGTTCTCAGCCTGGCCTGGGCTCCCAGCGGCGTCGGAATTCCCGGTATTCAAGGAGGCAGGGAGGGAGAAGGGGCCTGGAGCTCCAAGGCCTGGAGCTGGGAAGGAGAGGCAAGCCCCTTTCCAGTCCAGATGTGTCCCAGCTGTGCCTCTGGGAAGAGCCAGGAGCCTCAATAAGGAGGTCTCTGGACCCCCTGGGAAAACCATGCGCACCAGGCTTGCCTCCACCCCTCCTCCTGGCGTCTGTGAATTCCATTCCTCCCTCCCGCCCAACTCCTACTGCTGCTTCCCAGCCCCAGCTCCGTCGCCTCCTCAGGAATACCTTTCCTGCTGGCCTACCTTGGTTCTGAGCCCAGTCCTCCTCAGAGCTACAGCTAAACCATGCTCCGAAAGGATAAGGATGGTGCCCGCTCTCCTCTCCGGGACATTTAGGTTAATGCCAGCTAAACCAATTAACCCAAGTTAACTCTGGTTGCAATGCAAAACTTGGCGAGCTGCAAAACATTTTGCCACTAGGGTAGTTTTCTCATCCTGTGTCACCAACCTAACAGGGATGTGGATACCTCCAACAACCACCTACCTGATGCACCATGAACCCCACTCCTTTACTTTTCTTTTTTCTTTTTTTTGAGGAGGAGTCTTGCTCTGTCACCCAGAGCTGGAGTGCAGTGGCGCAATGTCGGCTCACTGCAACCTCTACCTCCTGGGTTCAAGCGATTCTCCTGCCTCAGCCTCCAGAGTAGCTGGGACTACAGGCACATGCCACCATGTTCAGCTAATTTTGTACTTTTAGTAGAGACGGGGTTTCACCATGTTGGCCAGGCTGGTCTCAAACTCCTGACCTCAAGTGATCTGCCTGCCTCTGCCTCCCAAAGTGCTGGGATTACAAGAATGAGTCGCTGCGCCCAGCCCCCCCACTCCTTTACTTTTTATTTTATTTATTTATTTATTTATTTGAGATGGAGTCTCTCTCTGTTGCCCAGGCTGGAGTGCAGTGGCGCGACCTTGGCTCACTACAACCTGTGCCTCTGGGGTTCAAGCGATTCTCCTGCCTCAGCCTCCCAAGTAGCTGGGATTGCAGGTGAGCGCCACCATGCCCAGCTAATTTTTTTGTATTTTTGGTAGAAACAGGGTTTCATCATGTTGGCCAGGCTGGTCTCAAACTCCAGACCTCATGATCCACCCGCCTCGGCATCCTAAAGTGCTGGGATTACAGGCATGAGCCACCATGCCTGGCTTTTTTTTTTTTTTTTTTTGAGACCGACCCTTGCTCTGTGGCTCAGGTTGGAGTGCAGTGGCGAGGTCTCAGCTCACTGCAACCTCTAACTTCAGGGTTCAAGCAATTTTCCTGTCTCAGCCTCCTGAGTAGCTGGGACTACAGGTGCACGCCACCATGCCCAGATAATTTTTGTATTTTTAGTAAAGACGGGGTTTCACCATATTGGTCAGGCTGGTCTCCAACTCCTGACCTCAGGTGATCCACCCGCCTCGGCCTCCCAAAGTGCTGCGATTACAGACATGAGCCACCACGCCCAGCTTTTTTTTTTTTTTGAGGCGGAGTCTCGCTCTGTTGTCCAGGCCAGAGTGCAGTGGTGCAATCTCAGCTCACTGCAACCTCCGCCTCTCGGGTTCAAGCCATTCTCCTGCCTCAGCCTCCCAAACAGCTGGGACTACAGGCACCCGCCACCACACCCGGCTTTTTTTTTTTTTTTGTATTTTTAATAGAGACCAGGTTTCGCCATGTTGGCAAGGCTGATCTCGAACTCCTGACCTCAAGCCATCCACCTGCCTTGGCCTCCCAAAGTGCTGGGATTACAGGCGTGAGCCACGGGGCCCAGCCCCCCACTCGTACATCTATCCTGTGTCAGTGCTGTCCCATATAACCTTCCTTGATGACGGAAATGTTCTAATCTGTGCAGCTCCGCCTGGTAGCCATACATGGCTTCTGAGCACTGGCTACTGTATTGACTAGGGCAGATACATAGAAAATGGGCAAGTGGACAGAAAATCTCAAATTGTAAAACATTCCCCCGAGCAATTTAGGTGCGGGACTTCCCTATTGGCTGCAGAGGCTGGAACTAGGAAGTAGAGATCTCTGCGCTCCCCAAACAATGAAGTTCACTCGCTTCCTATGAGTCATTAGCCACTCAACCAAGTCCTCACTTAACGTCATCAATATGTTCTGGGAAACCGTGACCTTAAGCGAAACGACGTATAAGGAAACCAGTTTGTTTAAAGGACTGTTATTACAGGATCTGCTTGTTTTGGTTAAGTCCGTTTCCAAGCACCTATACAAGACGCTGAGGATGCACTGTGCTTTGTAGCCCAACTCTTCTTCCAGCACCGGCAGCAACCCCTGCGTCATTTGTGACTCCTTGGGAGGGGGAAGAGGGCTGTGGTCACTCAGTGCCCTATGACGAGCACATGGCCCGGCACAGGTGTTCAAGGGAAGCAAATGAGCAAGTTGAGGCCGTAGACGCCCGAAAACAACTCATCACAGACATGGTCTCCCCGGCTAATCTTCCTACAGGCCAGCAGACCCTGGTTCCCATGTCCTCTCCCCCAAGGAGTCCACCTGACTTCTCCAGGCTATCAGGCACCGCTTGAGTCCCACAGCCTCCTGTGCTTTTCCCACAAGTGGCCACCCTGACTCCTTGGCTCCTCATATTGAGAGGCCACAGGGTAGAGATGGGGCCTCTTGAGCAGATCTTCGACAACCTAAACCAGTAGTCAAGAACCTGGGCTCTAGGTCGGGCGCGGTGGCTCACGCCTGTTAATCCCAGCACTTTGAGAGGCCAAGGCAGGGGGATCACCTGAGGTCAGGAGTGCAAGATCAGCCTAGGCAACATAGTGAAACCCATGTCTCTACTAAAAATACAAAAATCAGTCAGGTGTGGTGGCACCTGCCTGTAGTCCCGGCTACTCAGGAGGCTGAGGCAGAATTGCTTGAACCCGGAAGGCGGAGGTTGCAGTGAGCTGAGACCGTGCAGCTACACTCCAGCCTGGGTGACAGAGCAACACTGTCTAAAAAAGAAAAAAAAAAGGCCAGGCACGGTGGCTCACGCTTGTAATCCCAGCACTTTGGGAGGCCAAGGCGGGTAGATTACCCGAGGTCAGGAGTTCCAAACCAGCCTGGCCAACGTGGTGAAACCCTGTCTCTATTAAAAATAGAAAAATTAGGCCGGGCGCGGTGGCTCACGCCTGTAATCCCAGCACTTTGGGAGGCCGAGGTGGGCGGATCACGAGGTCAGGAGATCGAGACCATCCTGGCTAACACGGTGAAACCCCGTCTCTACTAAAAATACAAAAAATTAGCCAGGCAAGGTGGCAGGCGCCTGTAGTCCCAGCTATGCGGGAGGCTGAGGCAGGAGAATGGCGTGAACCCCGGGGGGCGGAGCCTGCAGTGAGCCGAGATCGCGCCACTGCACTCCAGCCTGGGTGAAAGAGCGAGACTCCGTCTCAAAAAAAAAAAAAAAAAAAAAAGAAAAATTAGCTGGGTGAGGTGGCAGGCACCTGTAATCCCAGCTACTCGGGAGGCTGAGACAGAATTGCTTGAACCCGGGAGGCGGAGGTTGCAGTGAACCGAGATCACACCATTGCACTCCAGCTACAAGGGCAAAACTCCATCGCAAAAAAAAAAAAAAAGAAAGAAAAAAAAGAACCTGGGCTCTTCCACAGCCCAGTTGCCTATCCAAAATGCCACTTTGGGCCCAGCATGGTGGCTCATGCTTGTAATCCCAACACTTTGGGAGGCTGTGGCGGGAGGATCACTTGAGGTTAGGAGTTCAAGACCAGTCTTGCCAACATGGTGAAACCCCATCTCTACTAAAAATACAAAAATTAGGCTGGGCGCGGTGGCTCACGCCTATAATCCCAGCACTTTAGGAGGCTGAGGCAGGTGATACCTGAAGTCAGGAGTTCAAGACCAACCTTGCCAACATGGTGAAACCCTGTCTCTACTAAAAAAAAAAAAAAGCCGGGCGCGGTGGCTCACGCTTGTAATCCCAGCACTTTGGGAGGCCGAGGCGGGTGGATCACGAGGTCAGGAGATCGAGACCACGGTGAAACCCCGTCTCTACTAAAAAATACAAAAAATTAGCCGGGCGCGGTGGCGGGCGCCTGTAGTCCCAGCTACTCGGAGGCTGAGGCAGGAGAATGGCGTGAACCCGGGAGGCGGAGCTTGCAGTGAGCCGAGATTGCGCCACTGCACTCCAGCCTGGGTGACAGAGCGAGACTCTGTCTCAAAAAAAAAAAAAAAAAAAAAAAAAAAAAAAAAAAAAAAAAAAAAAAAAAAAATTACCTGGGTATGGTGGCAGGCGCCTGTTCAAGCAATTCTCTCCCTCAGCCTCCCGAGTAGCTGGATTACAGGAGCCTGCCACCATGCCTAATTTTTGTATTTTTAATAGAGATGAGGTTTCACCATCTTGGCCAGGCTGGTCTTTAACGCCTGACCTTGTAATCCACCAGCCTTGGCCTCTCAGAGTGATGGGATTACAGTAGTGAGCCACCTCGCCCGGCTCTCCTTGTTTTCTTTGTATTAAAGATTATTGGCTAGGCATGGTAGCTCACACCTGTAGCCTGGACACATTGGGAAGCTGAGGCAGGAGGATTGCCTGAGGTCAAGAGACCATGCCTGGGCAACATAGTGAGACCTGTCTCTACAAAAACAAAAATTCAGCTGGGGGTGGTGGCTCTCGCCTGTAATCCCAGCACTTTGGGAGGCCCAGGAAGGTGGATCACTTGAGGTCAGGAGTTTGAGACCAGCCTGACCAACATAGTGAAACCCCGTCTCTACTAAAAATACAAAATTAGCTGGGCACGGTGGGGGGCACCTGTAATCCAAGCTATTTTGGAGGCTGGGATTGATAAAAATGGACACCCACAAGGATGAGCCATATATCCACCAAGGTCTGCAACAGCCACTAATGGCCCCAAACGACTGCCATCTCAGCTTTGCCTGCACACTGGACTCTACTGGAGGTGTAGAAACAGAGACCCCCCCACCCCGTCTTCTACCTACACCCACCCACACCAAGCCCAGCACAACCACTCCCAGGGAGGGTCAAAATCCAGACTGGCAATAGGTCCAGGATGTTTACTGATTTGTATGGTTAAACATCCAATACCGACACATAAGGCCACACACAGTTCTTGAAACTTTAAAATCCCTCAAAACTGTTTATTATACAGGTGAATTTTGAGTCATGATGGGCTTATCGGTAGGATTTCTGGTAGCGAGCCCGGGCACCGGGGCCTCCAAACTTTTTGGACTCGCAGCGACGAGGATCAGCTACTAGCAGGGTCCGGTCATACTGGATGAGGATGTCTTTGATCTCCTTCTTGGAAGCCTCATCCACGTCTGGCAAGAAGAGTGGGGACAAGGATTTAGATAATCACACAGAGTCCTTGACTCAATCCTCACACACCCACCTACCTCATGGGAAGGACCTATGCTCACTCACATTTCTGGTAATAGGCCACCAGGGCTTTGGAGATGGACTGACGGATAGCTGTGAGGAAGACACACGATTAAAGGATAAAGGAGCGCTGTGAAGGCCTCCCTCCCAGAACCACCTCCCTCATGCGCCCAGTTCCTGGGGCTCACCATAAATCTGGGCCACGTGACCACCACCCTTCACACGGACACGGATGTCTACACCAGCAAATCGCTCCTTGCCGAGAAGCAGAACTGGCTCCAGCAGCTAAAGGAATGGGGAATGAACAGGGATTTAAGTTACATGCTGAGCAGCTTAGCCATCTCACTGGGCTTCTCCTTGTTTCTGTGGCTTCTGCCACCACTGGCCTCCAAGTACTAGTGGATGGGGGTCAGGGTGCCACTCCAAGCCCCTCTACAGACCCAGAGAAGAGGAAAGCCAAAAAAGCCAGATATGAGACTGCTGAAGTGGTAAGAAATAGAGGCAAGGTAAAGGGAACAAGATCTGGGCTCCCTCCTACTTGTGTCCTTCACTGGACCTCAGACACCCTATCTCTTAAGACTGGTTCTTAGAAAGCTGAACAGTAAGGAGCATTCCAATGGCTTCTGAAACTCCCAAGGCTGTTTCAAGCAGTTGAAGGCCATCCCTGGACTGTTCACGTGCCTTTTCTATTTCCCACCTGAGCTCTCTCCCCTTTCTTTGAGCCTCACAGATTTCCAGAATTACAATACAACCTGTCCCTGGTCCCTAGACCCTTCCCAGCTCTAGGTCTTTCACCAGTGCCTCTGTCTGCATACTTCCTCTACCTGCTTTCAGCTCACAGGTCTCCTTCCCCAGTTCTGACCACTTTGGATCAGCTTCTGGTATTGGGCCCAGTCCTTCTCCCCAACTAGGCTGGCAGGTCCATGAAGGCAAGACCTGAACTCATCTGGATCACTGCTATGTCCCCAAAACTCAACAGAGGATATACATACAAATCTTTCAAATACAGTGACAGCCAATAACAGTTAACATTTAACATCTGCTATACAAAAGAAACCTCAGAATTTTTATTAAATTCTAGGCCAAGCATGGTGACCACACCTGTAATCCCAGTCCAGGCAGAAGGATCACTTGAGACCAAGGACCAGCCTGGGCAACAAAGTGAGACCCCATGTCTACAAAAAAATATTTCTCAAATGAGCCAGGCGTGGTGATGTGCCTGTAGTCTTGGCAACCGAAAGGGTGAGGTGGGAGGATCTCCAACTCAGGAGTTTAAGGCTGCAGTTCATTAGGATTGTGCTACTGCACTCCAGGGTAGGTGACAGCAAGATACTGTTCTTAAAAAAGAACCTTATAACTCAAAAAAAATTTTTTTAACTGATTCTGCAATGTAGATATTATTTCTTTCAAAAGTAGTGGAGTTCAGAAGGGGGAGAAATCAGACTGGTTTCTTTCCATTCTGAGCCAAAGAAATTGAGAGTCCAAAAAGGGAACAGAGGAACGCCTTTTACAAGCAAGCATTTAAACAGACTCAAATTCGACCGCACACGGTAGCTGACTCCTGTAATCCCAGCACTTTGGGAGGCTGAGGCTGGTGGATCACCTGAGGTAATGAGTTCTAGACCAGCTTGGCCAACACAGTGAAACCCCGTCTCTGCTGAAAATACAAAAATTAGCCGGGCGTAGTGGCGTGCGCCTGTAGTCCCAGCCACCCAGGAGGCTGAGGCAGGAGAACTGCTTGAACCCGGAGGGCGGAGGCTGCAGTGACCCGAGATCGCGCCACTGCACCCCAGCCTGGGCGACAGAGCGAGACTCCCTCTCAAAACAAATAAATAAAAAAATAAACAGACTCAAATTCAAGCTATTTTAATACTTACTGAGCACTTACAATGTCTAAACGCTGCTTTAGACGCTTGGAGTTTATCAGGATCAAAACATTGATCCCTGAGAAAATAAAGCTATGAAGCCGGTGTCCCTTCACCCTTTGGGTCCCCCCGCCCCAGTGAGGTGACCTTCCTAACGTCCCAGTTTTCAAAGCAACCCCTTAATCTTCAACACCCCCATCTCAGCTTTTACATCTTCTGAACCCCAAGCCCAGCTCTATTGCCAAATACCCCACTTTTCTACACCCGACACAACTTCTAAACATCCCGATGCTGATATCAGCCCCCTCAGCTTTCAAGAGCTACAACATCTCTGTCTCCAAGAGTCCTCCATCCACTCAACGCCGGTGCCCGATCCCAGCACCTTGTACTGTAGCGTGCGCGGCTCAATCATCTCCAGGGGCCGCCCGTTCACCTTGATGAGACCATTGCCGCGTTTGCAGTGCGCCACAGCTGTGGCTGTCTTCTGTAAGATACAAGAGAAACAGGAGCCCCGTGAGCTCCGGCTCCAGCTCCCACGTTGCCCTCTAGATTCCTGCCCACCGGCCTCTCCCAGACCCTGGCCTTCTCTTTCCCCTCCCCTTCCCATCCGGCGTCTGGCTCACCTTGCGTCCGAAGACCTGCACCGACTGCAGCGGTCCCTTGGACGGCATGGCTTCGAGCGCGCACTAGAGAACCTCACCGCGCGGCGCCGCAACCGGAAAAGGAAAGCTAGGGGCCACCCTGGCCGCTTTTCAGGGTCTGCGCAGGCGCCTTGAGCGCTGCGTCGCGACGGCAGAGAGCTTTACGGCTTCTGTTGCGGCTAGGGGGCGGGGCGTCTGGTCAGCGGCGGGAAGGCCCTTAGGAGCTCAGAGCGGGCGGGCCCTGTGAGGCGGAAGTGGCGGGCTCTGTGGGCGGAAGGGGCGGGGCCTGGGAGTGTCGTGTGCGGACCGAAGGGAACGCTGCGGGAATGTGTGTCGCGTCCTCCGTAGTCGTCGATTGCCGAGCTATTCTTTGCATTCTGGCTCTTTAATAATCTCCCTTCGCCCTTTCTTTAAATCAGTTCCCACCCTCCCACCACCTGTAATCTTTCTCCCCTCTGGACTCCCTCCCCGAATCCCCCGCATCAGAATCTTCCCTTTGGAATCTACTGCAAGAAATCCGGCTGGATTCTCAGATCCAGTACTTCCAGAATCCTATCCTCCCTAGAATCCCTCTCCTTGGGGATCCTCTCCCAGAATCCTTTTCCCCTCAAAGCCCCCTCCCTTCAGAGTCTCCCTTTCACCAGAATGTCCTTCCTTTCAGTCTCCTGTTTCCAGAGTGTTTCCCATCCTTCTCTCAGAAGGCCAACCCCGAATGTGCCTCTTAAGAGTGCTCAATTTAGACCAACCTTTTCCCTGAATCTCCCTTCAGAAGGCCAACCCCGAATGTCCCTCTTAAGAGTGCTCAACTTAGACCCCCCTTTTCCCTGAATCTCCCTCCATTCGGTCCTCGTCCCCTCAGTCACCCTTCCCAGAATATTTCTCTTGTCAGGACCCATTACCCCTGGAATCTCCCTCCTCCAGAATCTCCCTTTCCCGGCAAATCCCCCTTTCCCAGAACACCCCGCCCTGCAAATCCACAAACACTTCTCTCTCAGAGAGACCCGTCCCTCAAAATCTACCTTTCTCCTGAATTTATTTCCCTTCCGAGACTCCTCTTCCCAGCAACTGCCTTCCCTGGAGTTTTCCTTCCCTTGGAATCCCCCTCTCCTAAGAGACCCTCCCCCAAGAATTCACCTCTTCTGCGTCCCCACCCTAGAATCTCTCTTTTTTTTTTTTTTTTTTTTTTTTTTTTTTGAGACGGAGTTTCCCTCTTCTTGCCCAGGCTGGAGTACAGTGGCGCGATCTCGTCTCACTGCAACCTCCGCCTCCCGGGTTCAAGAGATTCTCCTGCCTTAGGCTCCGGAGTAGCTGGAATTACAGGCGTCCACCACCACGCCCTGGTCATTTTTTGTATTTTTAGTAGAAATGGGGTTTCACCATTTTGGCCAGGCTCGTCTTGAACTCCTAAGCTCAGGTGATGTGGTCTGCCTCGGCCTCCCAGAGTCCTGGGATTACAGGCGTGAGCCACCGCGCCCGGCCGAATCTCTCTTTTTTCTTTTCTTTTCTTTTTTTGTGACAGAGTCCTGCTCTGTGCCCAGGCTGGAGTGCAGTGGTGTGATCTCTGCTCACTGCAACCTCTGCCTCCCGGGTTAAAGCGATTCTTCTGCCTCAGCCTCTTGAGTAGCTGAGATTACAGGCATGCACCACCACGCCCGGCTAATTTTTGTATTTTTAGTAGAGACGGGGTTTCACCATATTGGCCAGACTGGTCTCGAACTCCTGACCTCAAATGATCCACTCATCTCAGCCTCCCAAAGTGCTGGGATTACAGGCATGAGCCACCACGCCCGGCCCCTAGAATCTCTTTCTCCAGAATCTCCCAGTCATCTTTTTCCTCTCCCCCAAATCACCCTCCACTTAGGCCTCCTCCCCACAGAATTCTCCATCCCCAGCCCCACAACCCCACCTGAGGAACCCCAGGACTGAGTTGTCCTCTGGTTCCCCGGCAGATGTCCCTGCCTCTCACCCCATCAAGAGTCTCCCCAGCGAAGAGGTTCCTCTCTCAGAGCTAGAGGGAGCCCACAGTTGCCTCAGTTTCTCTGGCAGTACAGGGTCTGGGATCCAAGGTTCAAAAGGGCGTGGTGGCGCACCTTGCCAAAGAGGGTGGAGACAGGGAGACACTGGAGGGCAGGTCTGGGGCCAGAGGGAAAATCCAGCCCAGAGTCCAGCTCTAAAAGGGTGAGTGGGGGAGAGGGGCTGTAGGGAGGGAGGAAGGAAGTACGCAGAGGCTGACCCGGAGGGACACAGACAGCCCAAAGAAATGTAGGCACAAGTGGAGAAGGAGAGAAAGATGAAAAGCCAAGGGAGAAGAGGAGGAGAAAAGGGAGAAACCAGGACAGTCAAGAGATGGACCCTCAAAACAAGCTCAGTGACAGATTTAGAGGCAGAGAGGTCAACCCTCGGACAAAAAAGAGATAAAGGCAGGCATGATGTTTCCAAAATACTTGAGACAGAGGCCAGGTGCAGTGGCTCACACCTATAATCCCAGCACTTTGGGAGGCCAAGGCAGGAGGATCACTTGAGCCCAGGATTCAAGACCAGCCTGGCCAACATGGTGAAACCCCGCCTCTACTAAAAATATAAAAATCATCGGGGAATGGTGGCAGGTGCCTGTATCCCAGCTACAAGGGAGGCTGAGGCAGGAGAACTGCTTGAACCCGAGAGGCAGAGATTGCAGTGAGCTGAGATGGCGCCACTGCACCCCAGGCTGGGCGACAGAGCAAGATTCTGTCTCAAAAATAAATAAATAAATAAATAAATGAACTCTGTCTCAAAAATAAATAAATAAATAAAATAAAACAAATAGGAGAGCAGAGACCTCAAATATTAACTTGCAGACACAGATAAAGGCTAGCACAGGTGTTTTCCAATGAAGACGCAGGCAGATGAGAGGATGCACACATTCTACCTGTACTGTCTTTTTTTTTTTTAATTGAGATAGAGTCTCTCTGTGTCACCCAGGCTGGAATGCAGTGATGCAGTCTGAGCTCAGTGCAACCTCCGCCTCCCCAGTTCAAGCGATTCTCCTGCCTCAGACTCTGGAGTAGCTGAGATTACAGATTCTCCTGCTTCAGACTCCTGAGTAGCCCAGATTACGGCCTCCACCACTACACTTGACTAATAATTTTTCTTTTTTGTTTTTTGAGATGGAGTCTCACTCTGTCGCCCAGACTGGAGGGCAGTGGCTTGATCTTAGCTCACTGCAACGTCAGCTTCCTGGGTTCAAGCAATTCTTCTGCGTCAGCCACCCGAGTAGCTGGGATTAAAGGCATGCACCACCATGCCCAGCTAATTTCTGTATTTTTTAGTAGAGACAGGGTTTCACTATGCTGGGCAGACTAGTCTTGAACTCCTGACCTCAAGTCATCCGCCCACCTCGGCCTCCGAAGGTTCTGGGATTACAGGTGTGAGCCACGGCCTAGCCTGCACTGTCTTAAGGGCCTGTTGGGCAGGGGAGTTCAGGTTCTCTAGTCTCTCCAGATTGATCTTCACACATTTGCTAAGTCTCGTATCTATCGTCCCTGAGCTTGGGAGTCAGGGAGTGCTCTGACCTAAGCCCTCCCAACTTTGGGGTCACCATCTTTCCCCAGCCTCTATGGGCACACTCCCTGAATTATCTGTGGCTTGAGTGGAGCAAGCAGGGGATGGGATGGGGGGTGGAGGGGGAGTTCCCCTCACCCACTTCAGCCTTCCACTCTGCTCCCCCTTCCTATACCTCTCTCTTCCAGAACCCCAGACCAAGCACCAGAGAAGGCCTGGGAGTGAGCAAGGTGCCCATGTTGCTTCTGTGGATCATCCTCCTGCTTGTACAGCCCTGGGAGGGCCTAGGAACGCCCCTCTGCTGGAGGGAGGCTTTTTACTTCCTTGCGGCCCTCTGAAGATACTAGTGAGTGGGGAGCAGAGCCAGCAGACAGGGTGGGCCAATTGATGGGGCGTGGTAGGAGGTGTGTTTGAGGAAGGGTCAGCCTCTTTCCCTCCAAGATCTGATTCTCCTCCTTACCCCTGAACTGTAGGAAAACAAAAATAATGACACCCTCTACACCCTAGATGATCTCGCAGTGAGTATTGCATTCGCTTCTTTCTGCAGTTGCAGGTTTTGAGAGAATTCAGTGGTCTCCATGTGTGAGGGTTGCTGTGTGACCATATGAATATGTTGCGGGGAGCAGATAGTGGGACTGTCTCCTTGACCCAGCCCCTAGCCTTGACAGATATATTTTGCTCACTGCTGTCTCCAACACCTAGAATAGGGAGGCATATAGTGACAAATGATGATGATGACTACAGCTACGTGTAAATAGTGCTTACTCTGTGCCAGGTATTGGTTTAAATGCTTTAAGTATGTTAGCTTATTTACTCTTTTTTTTTTTTTTTTTTTTGAGACGGAGTCTCGCTCTGTCGCCCAGGCCGGAGTGCAGTGGCGCAATCTCGGCTCACTGCAAGCTCTGCCTCCTGGGTTCACGCCATTCTCCTGCCTCAGCCTCTCTGAGTAGCTGGGACTACAGGCGCCCGCCACCACGCCCGGCTAATTTTTTGTATTTTTAGTAGAGACGGAGTTTCACCGTGGTCTCGATCTCCTGACCTCGTGATCGGCCCGCCTCAGCCTCCCAAAGTGCTGGGATTACAAGCGTGAGCCACCGCGCCCGGCAGCTTATTTACTCTTTACACCAATCCTAAAGGATAGATAGGACCGCCATGTATGGATGTGAACGTTGTACACTGCACAAGGATCCCACATCTAGAAAGACAGTACTGTATTCACAGGCTGGACATTGTAGATTTGCATATTTGCCAACTTCCGGCAGATGGCAGTAAAGTATCTTGTTCTAATAAAATCAAGACTTAGAAGGAACTTAAGGAAAGTCTTTTTATTTTTTTTTTATTTATTTATTTTTTTTATTTTTATTTTTTTTTTTTTTGAGACAGAGTCTCGCTCTGTCGCCCGGGCTGGAGTGCAGTGGCGCAATCTCGGCTCACTGCAAGCTCCGCCTCCCGGGTTCACGCCATTCTCCTGCCTCAGCCTCCGAGTAGCTGGGACTACAGGCGCCCGCCACCGCGCCCGGCTAATTTTTTGTATTTTTTAGTAGAGACGGGGTTTCACCGTGGTCTCGATCTCCTGACCTCGTGATCCGCCCGCCTCAGCCTCCCAAAGTGCTGGGATTACAAGCGTGAGCCACCGCGCCCGGCCGGAAAGTCTTTTTATATTCTTTTTTTGAGACAGGGTCTTGCTCTGTCCCCCACGCTGGAGTGCAGTGGCACAATCACAGCTCACTGCAGTCTTGACCTTTTAGGCTCAAGCAATCCTCCCACCTCAGCCTCCAGAGTAGCTGGGACCACATGCACGTGACACCACAAATAGCTAATGGCTAATTTTTTTTTTTTTTTTTTTTTGAGATAGAGTGTTGCTCTGTCGCCAGCTGGAGTGCAGTGGAGCGATCTCTGCTCACTGCAACCTCTGCGTCCTGGGTTCAAGCAATTCTTCTGCCTCAGCCTCTTGAGTAGCTGGGACTACAGGCATGTGCCACCATGCCCAGCTAATTTTTGTATTTTTAGTAGAGACAGGGTTTCACCATGTTGGTCAGGATGTTCTCGATCTCTTGACCTCTTGATCCACCTGCCTCAACCTCCCAAAGTGCTGGGATTACAGGCGTGAGCCACTGGGCCCGACCTTTTTTTTTTTTTTTTTTTTTTTTTTTTTTTTTTTTTTTTTTTTTTTTTTTTGTAGATATGGGGTGTCACTGTGTTGCCCAGGCTGGTCTTGGACACCTGGGCTCAAGTGATCCTCCTGCCTTGGCCTCTCAAAGAGCTGGGATTACAGGCATGAGCCACTGTGCCCAGCTGAGTGTATTTTTCTAACTTGCACATAAGTACAGCATGGGATAGTGTCAGGCCTTAAGGTTGGCATTATCCAGAGCCCTATTTACAAATGAGGAAACTGAGGCCCAGAGAACTGAAGGGGTTTGTTCCAGGCCACAGATAAGAAACCTTGGGAGTGGGGGCTTGGACTCATGCCCTTACCCATAGATACCAGGTCACTTTGTCCCTACTGTGTGTCCTGCTGAGACTCTAGGCTGCTTCAGGTTGGAGCTGTCTGTGATTGGGTTTGAGGAGGGACCATCTATGGGAACTGCTGTGTTCCAGCTGCAGTACCTGCTGGATCCCCTGGGGTCCCGGCTGTGGGTGGCCAGCCAGGGCTCTTGCCTGCCCTGTGAAGGACATCCCCAGAGACCTGTCCCCCTCTTGGAGTTACTACAGGGAGCTTGTGCTCGGCACCCTACCACAGCCTGAGCTTTGGAGGACATGGGCTCCTAGGTACACCTAGAGAGGCTGGGTAGAGAGAGGGAGGGAATAGTCTTCAGCTCCAACTCCCAAACCCTAAGCCTTTTCTTCCATCTAGGCCAGAGGACCCCACCTGGAGCCCTAGTAGCCAAGGAGAAGAGGTAAGAAGGAGGAAAGTAAGGTGAGATCTGAAGTCTCTGACCTCTTGGGCAGGGAGTTGGATAAATTGCCCCACCTGCCCCCATTCTCACCCTCCTTTAGATACTCTTCTCTCTTCTTCCAGGAAGGGACAGAGAAGGGCACAGGTATTCTCTAACCTCATCCCTATCCCTTGAGAACAGGGAGGGTCCTGTGGCTCATATCCCTACATCCCTGGCTACAAATAATTACCACTTGAAGAAATTTCTTTTCTTTTTCGTTTTTTTTTTTTTGAGAAGGAGTCTCGCTCTTTCACCCAGGCTGGAGTGCAGTGGCGCGATCTCGGCTCACTGCAGGCTCTGTCCCCCAGGGTTCACGCCATTCTCCTGCCTCAGCCTCCTGCGTAGCTGGGACTACAGGCGCCCGCCACCTCGCCCGGCTAATTTTTTTGTATTTTTTAGTAGAGACGGGGTTTCACCGTGTTAGCCAGGATGGTCTCGATCTCCTGACCTCGTGATCCACCCGCCTCGGCCTCCCAAAGTGCTGGGATTACAGGCGTGAGCCACTGTGCCCGGCCTCTTTTCTTTTTTTGAGGCAGAGTCTCACTCTGTTGCCCAGGCTAGAGTGCAGTGGTGTGGTCTCGGCTCACTGCAACCTCCACCTCCCAGGTTCAAGCAATTCTCCTGCCTCAGCCTCCTAAGTAACGGATTACAGGCACACGCCGCTACACCTGGCTAATTTTTGTATTTTTTTTTTTTTTTTTTTTTGAGATGGAGCCTTGCTCTGTCGCCCAGGCTGGAGTGCAGTGGCGCAATCTCGGCTCACTGCAAGCTCCGCCTCCCGGGTTCATGCCGTTCTCCTGCCTCAGCCTCTCCGAGTAGCTGGGACTACAGGCGCCCGCCACCACGCCCGGCTAATTTTTTTTGTATTTTTAGTAGAGACGGGGTTTCACCGTGGTCTCGATCTCCTGACCTCATGATCCGCCCGCCTCGGCCTCCCAAAGTGCTGGGATTACAAGCGTGAGCCACCGCGCCCGGCCAATTTTTGTATTTTTAGTAGAGATGGGGTTTCACAATGTTGCTCAGGCTGGTCTCGAATGCCTGACCTTGTGATCTGCCCGCCTCAGCCTCCCAAAGTGCTGGGATTACAGGCATGAGCCACCGTGCCCAGCCCACCACTTGGAGAACTTTCAAGTAATACTGATGGCCAGACCCCAACCCAGATAATTTGATAAGTGGTCTCTGGTGGAGCCTGAGCATCTATATTATTATTATTATTATTTAGAGACAGGGTTTCGCTATGCTGCACAGGCTGTACTCGGCATCTGTCCATATATTTTTTTGAGACAGGGTCTCACTCTCACCCAGGCTGGAGTGCAGTGGCATGATCAAAACTCATTGCAGGCTCGATCTTTCAGGCTCAAGTGACTCTCCCACCTTAGCCCCCCAAGTAGCTAAGGCTATAGGTGCATGCCACCACACTCAGCTAATTTTCATATTTTTTGTAGAGATGGGGTTACCCTTTATTGCCCAGGCTAATCTTGAACTCCTGGGCTCAAGCGAGCTTCCCCCCTCGGCCTCCCAAAGTGTTGGGATTATAGGCATGAGCCACCACACCTGACTTTTTTTTTTTTTTTTTTTTTTTGAGACAGAGTCTCCCTTTGTCACCCAGGCTGGAGTGCACTGGCTGCTGGACTGGATGGCCACATTTCCATCACCCCAAAGCATTCCTTATCTCTCTTCCCAGTCAATTTCTACCTCCTTCTCCAGCCCCAGACATCCACTAATCTGCATTGTCTGTATAGGTTGGTTTTGCTTGCTCTGGAGTTTCATATGAATGGAATCATGCTGGACATCTCCTGATGTCTGGCTGCTTTCACTCAGCATAATGTTTTGGAGATTCATTTATGGGTGTATTGGTAGTTGCTACTATTCTGTTGCATGGATGGATGTACCAAAATTTGTTTTTCTTTTGAGATGGAGTCTCACTGTCGCTCAGGCTGGAGTGCAGTGGTGCGATCTCTGCTCACTGCAACCTTCACCTCCCTGGTTCAAGTGATTCTCCTGCCTCAGCCTCCCAAGTAGCTGGGATTACAGGCATGTGCCACCACACCTGGCTATTTTTTTTTTTTTTTTTTGTATTTTTAGTAAGATGGGGTTTCACCATGTTGGCCAGGCTGGTCTTGAACTCCTGACTTCGTGATCCGCCTGCCTTGGTCCCCCAAAGTGCTGGGATTACAGGAGTGAGCCACTGCGCCCGGCCCTAATTTTTGTGTTTCCAGTTTAGGGCTATTATGCAACTCTTTCTTTCTAAAATCTTCTCAAGTATTCTGATGTGCTACCAGAGTTGAGTTCAGAACCACGGATCCACCAAGGAAGAAACTTCCATAGGGGGGGGAAATGACTGTGCCCTCTTTTTTCTGCAGGGAATGACTTTCTGCAGCAGTGTCTGTAGTGATTAATATTAGAATCATATTCTCTTGTTTTTTTTTTTTTTTTGAGAGGGAGTCTTGCTCTGTTGTCACAGCAACCTCCACCTCTCAAGTTCAAGAGATTTTCCTGCCTCAGCCTCCCGAGTAGCTGGGATTACGGGTGTGCGCCACTATGCCACCTGGCTGATTTTTGTATTTTTTAGTAGAGACAGGGTTTTACCATGTTGGCCAGGCTGGTCTTGAACTCCTGACCTCAGGTGATCTGCCTGCCTTGGCCTCCCAAAGTGCTGGGATTACAGGCATGAGCCACCGCACCCGGCCGAGAATCCTATTTTCTTTTTTTGAGATGGAGTCTAGCTCTGCCGGCTCACTTGAAGTTCCGCCTCCCGGGTTCACGCCATTCTCCTGCCTTAGCCTTCCGTGTAGCTGGGACTACAGGCGCCCGCCATCACGCCCGGCTAATTTTTTTTTTGGTATTTTTAGTAGAGATGGGGTTTCACGGTGTTAGCCAGGATGGTCTTCATCTCCTGACCTCCTGATCCACCCGCCTCGGCCTCCCAAAGTGCTGGGATTACTGGCGTGAGCCACAGCGCCCGGCCGAGAATCCTATTTTCAAGAGCTGCTATTTAAAAGAACCAAGCTTAAGGAAGGGGAAACACCTTTCGACAGAGTGCTCAGCCCCCCCCCAATCTATCTTGGACTCAGTTTGGGATTGCTGGATTTGGGAGTGTGTGCTTTTGGGGAGACACACGCACCTTCAGGTATATTCACTGCCTGCTTCCATCATAACTACACCCCATTCCCTAGTAACTAAGTAAGTATACCAAGCTTAGGTAAATTGAATCCAGGTGTGTCATACTTATGTGAGAAATTTTACCAATATGTCCTGAGGCTTCTAATTTTTTTTTTTTTTTTTTTTTGAGACGGAGTCTCCCTCTGTTGCCTAGGCTGGAGTGCAGAGGCGCGGTCTCGGCTCACTGCAACCTCCACTTCCCTGGTTCAAGCAATTCCCCTGCCTCAGCCTCCCGAGTAACTAGAATCACAGGCGCATGCCACCACGCCCGGCTAATTTTTTTGTATTTTTAGTAGAGAGGGGTTTCACCATGTTGGCCAGACTGGTTTCGAACTCCTGACCTCAGGCAATCTGCCCGCCTCAGCCTCCCAATGTGTTGGGATTACAGGCATGAGCCACCACGCCCAACATAGGCTTCAGATTTTTTTTTTTTTTTGAGACGGAGTCTCGCTCTTTCACCCAGGCTGGAGTGCAGTGGCGCGATCTCGGCTCACTGCAAGCTCCGCCTCCAGGGTTCACGCCATTCTCCTGCCTCAGCCTCCGAGTAGCTGGGACTACAGGCGTCCGCCACCACGCCCGGCTAATTTTTTGTAATTTTAGTAGAGACGGGGTTTCACCTTGGTCTCGATCTCCTGACCTTGTGATCCGCCCGCCTCCGCCTCCCAAAGTGCTGGGATTACAAGCGTGAGCCACCGCGCCCGGCAGGCTTCAGATTTTTAAAATGTCCCCTATCAGGTTAATTTTTCTTTTCTTTTTTCTTTTTTTTTTTTTGAGGCGGAGTCTCGCTGTCGCCTGGGTTGGAGTGCAGTGGCGCAATCTTGGCTCACTGCAGGCTCCGCCCCCTGGGGTTCACGCCATTCTCCTGCCTCAGCCTCCCGCGTAGCTGGGACTACAGGCGTCCGCCACCTCGTCCGGCTAACTTTTTGTATTTTTAGTAGAGACGGAGTTTCACCATGTTAGCCAGGATGGTCTCGATCTCCTGACCTCGTGATCCGCCCGCCTCGGCCTCCCAAAGTGCTGGGATTACAGGCGTGAGCCACCGCGCCCGGCCCAATTTTTCAATTTTTAAAAATTTTTTAATTTTTTTTTTTTTTTAGAGACAGGGTCTCTATTACCCAGTCTGGAGTGCAGTGGTGCAATCATAGCTCACTTAAGCCTCAACCTGGGTTCAAGTGATCCTCCCACCTTAGCCTTTGGAGTAGCAGGGACCACAGGCACACGCCACCACACCACGTTAAAAAAAAAAAACAAAAATTGGATACATGGGGTCTCAATTTGTTGCCCGTGCTGGTCTCAAATTCCTGGCCTCAGGCGATCCTCCCGCTTCAGCCTCCCAAAGCACTGGGATTACAGGCGAAGGTTCATTTTTCTTTTTTTTTTTTTTTTTTGAGACGGAGTCTTGCTCTGTCGCCCAGGCTGGAGTGCAGTGGCGCAATCTCGGCTCACTGCAAGCTCCACCTCCCGGGTTCACGCCATTCTCCTGCCTCAGCCTCTCTGAGTAGCTGGGACTACAGGCGCCCGCCACCACGCCCGGCTAATTTTTTGTATTTTTGGTAGAGACGGGGTTTCACTGTGGTCTCGATCTCCTGACCTCGTGATCCACCCGCCTCGGCCTCCCAAAGTGCTGGGATTACAAGCGTGAGCCTCCGCGCCCGGCCGAAGGTTCATTTTTCATCTCTCCATTACACCTGTCCACTCTGCTGCCACTCGTCAGCCGTCATTACTAATAGATAAATTCGCCTTTAAATGAATTTAGGGAGCCTGGAAAGAAAAATAGGGACTTGGGCCGGCCGCGGCAGTTTATGCCTGTGATCTCAGCACTTTGGCAGGACGAGGCCGGAGGATGGCTTTTGAGTTTGAGTTTGAGGAGTTTGAGACCAGGCCGGGCAACAGCCCGACTCTACAAAAAAAAAAAAAGAAAGAAAAACCAGGGCTTCACGGTCACTCAGACTTGGCGAGGAGGCTTGGGTCTGCCGCTTTCCACTGAGTTTTTCTGAGCTTCAGCGTTCTCTCCAAAATGGGGATACGTATCTCCTGGGGATGCTTTAGAGGGCCTAGGAGATAAAGCCTGGTTTCTTTTATAATTTGCTATTCGCTGATTCGCCGCCTCCTCGCGGCTTGGCCTACCGCGCTAGTGTTCTGGACTAACGAGCAAACGGCTCACTAAATTCAAACATGACTTTCAGCCTCGTCGCCGAGCCGGGAGGTAAAAAAAAAACCTTTCCCCGCCTGACCCTCTGCAGATGTCCGCCCCGCCCTCTGCCTAGTCCAGCCCTGCCTCTCTCAAGATGGCGACCTGGAAGTGCGTCGCCCGTGCCCGCCCCGGAAATCTCGTGTTAGGCGAGGCCAACGGGTAGGTTCTCGCGAGAGGACCCGTCAGCCCCAGCCAGGCGTCGTGCAAACAGCAGCTGGTACCGAAGGCGGAGGTGGAGTCCGAGAGGTAAGTGCGCGTGCAGAGGTGGCAGTTCCGGGGGCCGCCGGGGGCCGGGGAGGTGTAGGGAACAGATTCGGAAACTGAGGAGATCTAGCATGTGGCGTAGGAGGGGGTCCGCACTCCAGTTCGCGATTGCCAAAACGAGCCTGCCGGAAGCGCGCTAAGGGGTTTTCTTCTCCCAGGGAACCAGCGGGGAAACTGAGGCTCGGGGTAGAGCGCAGGATTGTGGGACGCGCCAAGGCTGCTGTCTTTCCCAGCAGCAGCGGAAGATGTCGGACAGCGAGGACAGCAACTTTTCCGAGGAGGAGGACAGCGAGCGCAGCAGTGACGGCGAGGAGGCCGAGGTCTGTGGCTGGGGCGCTGGGGGAGACATTGCGTCTGGGGACAGGACTCCGGGCAGAAAGGCCCCTGTGGGAGGCTCGAGGGGTTCACAGCGGGCTGTGGCTTCTGGGAACTCCCAGATTGTCGCAAGAGATAGAGAATTAGGCAAGTCGAAGTCAAGCAAAGGGACAGGTTCTGGAGGCCAGAAATGGGTCAGGTCCAGTGAGATAACAGGTGATGTTTTTAAAGTTTACTCTGTGTGCATATAGTATGCACTTAGCATTAGTTTTTTTTTTTTAGTTACGTCTAGTCATTCCATAACTATATTTGTAGTGCCTACTATGTACCAGGCGCAGTTGTTTGCTCTTAGGGTACACCAGTAAACAAAAAGATTTTAAAAATGTCTGTCTTCGGGAATGTAAATAAATATACCCAAGGAATAAACTGTATAGTAAGCTGGAAGGTACTCTGGAGAAAAGGAGAACAGAAAAGGGGAATGGAGAGTCCTGGTTGCTCTTGAAATAAGGTCATCAGCATGAGTCTGAGGGGTGACATTTGAGCAAAAACTTGTTGGAGGTGAGGGAGTGAGTCGTGGTTAGTTGGAAGTGGAGTGTTCCAGTGAGGTGGACCAGCAGGTGCAAAGATGGGAGTGTGTCTGCCGTGTTCAAGGATTAACGACAATTTGAGAGGCCAAGCTGGGAGGATCACTTGAGTCCAGAAGTTCGAGGGCAATCTGGGTAACACAACGGAACCCTGTCTCTACAAAAATATAAAAAAAATTAGCTGAGGCCGGGCTTGGTGGCTCACATCTGTAATCTCAGCACTTTGGGAGGCCAAGACAGTGGATCACCTGAGGTCGGGAGTTCAAGACCAGCCTGGTCAACATGGTGAAACCCCATCTCTACTAAAAATACAAAAAAATTAGCTTGGCATGGTGACGCCCACCTGTAATCCCAGCTACTCAGGAGGCTGAAGCTGAGAATCACTTGAACCAGGGAGGTGGAGATTGTGGTGAGCTGAGATTGCGCCACTGCACTGCAGCCTGGGCGACGAGCAAGACTCCGTCTTATAAAAATATTAGCTAAGCTTGGTGGCACGCTTCTGTAGTCCCAGCTACTTGGGAGGCTGAGATGGGAAGATTGCTTGAGCCAGAAGGTGAAGGTGCAGTGAGCTGTGATGGTGTCACTGCACTGCAACCTGGGTGACAGAGTGAGACTTTGTCTCCCCACCACCCTCTAAAAAAAGGGGGTCCACTTTGGTTGGATCAGAGTGAGTGCAACAAAGAATTTATGAGAGCCAAGTCATATAGGATCTTGAAGGCTGTGGTAAGGAATTTGGTCTTAACTGAGTAAAGTGAAACCACAAAAAAGTTTGAGCAAGTGGAAGATGTGATCTAATGTTTTGAAAGGATCACTCTGGCTTTGGGTCTGTTGAGTACCTCTGTTCCAGGAACCAAAAAACCAACACTTCCTGGGGCATTTCTGATTTCAAATGTTCTTTTATTTGCCGTAATGCTTTTTTTTTTTTTTGAGATAGCGTCTCTCTAGGTTGCACACAGGCTGGAGTGCAGTGGCATGATCTCAGCCCACTGCAACCTCAGCCTTCCGAGTAGCTGGGATTACAGGCATGCACCACCACATCAGGCTAGTTTTTGTATTTTTAGTAGAGATGGGGTTTCACCATGTTGGCCAAGCTGGTCTTGAACTCCTGACCTCAGGTGATCCACCATCCTTGACCTCCCAAAGTGCTGGGATTACAGGCGTGAGCCACTGCACCAAGCCCATTATCCACCTTTTAAACTTATTTTTGTTTTATTCGTTTGTTGAACAAATCAGTGTTTGCATCTACTACTGTGTTCCACTTACTTCTCAGGTGTCTGGTAGGAAATCTTTGCTTTTTTGGAGTTGACATTTAGTAGGTAGCAATCACAAACCAGTAAACAGATAACATGGTGATTATAGATCCCTTGTTTGATGCACAGAAACTTAAACTGGCTTTTTAAATTAGTTGCCGATGCTTGTGAGGGAGATTTAACATAAAGATTAAGATTTCTTTTTCTGGGAAAATGGAAGGAGCTGGCACCCTGGGACCCAGAGTTGTTCTGCAGAGCAGCAGTTTGCTTGATGAGTGGCTGCCCTACTTACAGCTGGGAATTTTCTCCAGTTCCCAGGATGTTAGTTGCCATTTGTGCTCTTGCTTGCCTTGTGGCAGAGTGAAGAAAAGGAAAAGATTTCACGTGGCTGTGTTCTGGAAAACGTTTGGTAGACGGAGAGTGCTGTGTGTTTGGGGTGACTTGTCCCTGTCGCTTATGTTGCCCGCTTATCCTCTGTGGACATTTGATTGCCAATTTTTGTTGTAACCTTTGGAGAGTGCCTGGTTTCCAGGCTTGCAGTGAAGAGTTGGAGAAATTGGGATGCTGTGGTGGGAAAGTGACAGGGAGGGCCTTTTCTCTAAGCTGTAGCACTGGATTCTTGGTCTCTGATTCATGGCTTGGAGACACACTGCTTGGTGGTTAAAGTCTGGTGGAAATGAGACCAAGATCCCCAGTTCCATTTCCTGTCTGGGACATTCTCGTTTGCACTGTACTAGTCTCACTTCCCCAACACTACACCATAGTTGACCCCCTCCACCCGCCCCACGCTGGCTCCTCTTCAGTTACCAGGTGAGGCAAGAGGGCACTGTGAGGCCTGTCCCCGCTGCCAGGGACAGGACTGGATGGCCTTTTCAGATAGCCAAATGGTGACATGGTCCTTGAAGGACAGGGTTCTGTGGCTAGACAGGTAGGGATGGCAAATAATGAGCTACTTTTGAGGGGGGCTGCTGGTTCACCCATCATGGCTCCAGTAACCTGTTCATTTATTCATTCAACAAATGTTCTGGCCGGGCACGGTGGCTCACGCCTGTAATCCTAGCACTTTGGGAGGCTGAGGTGAGTGGATCAGGAGGTCAGGAGATTGAGACCATCCTGGCTAACACGGTGAAACCCCATCTCTACTAAAAATACAAAAAATTAGCCGGGCGTGTGGTGGGCCCCTGTAGTCCCCGCTACTTGGGAGGCTAAGGCAGGAGAATGGCGTGAACGCAGGAGACGGAGCTTGCAGTGAGCGGAGATCGCGCCACTGCACTCCAGCCTGGGAGACAGAGCGAGACTCCATCTCAGAAAAAAACAACAACAAAAAAACAAATGTTCCTTGACTTGTCATGTTGGGGTCACAGTCTCCCTTATGGAGATCTCAGTCTCAGGGCAGAGGTAGTTTAATAGATACACAGTTACTGCAGGGGATGTTGAGGATACCGAGAGCACATCCAAGCCCTGAGGTGATGCAGAGAGTGGTGGGGGCACCCTCCACTGGGAGGAAGGAGCCAGGTTTGGAAAGAGGCTTCTCTGGGACCTGGCAGAGGGAAACTGATGACAAGGTTCCTAGAAATCAGCCTGTGGTCCTGTCATAGTTTTGGTTGTTAAAATGCGCTTCCTTGTGGGCTAGTCGAGATTTGTGTTAAGCAAATATTTCTGAAGTCTTCTGTGCTTGGCCTTGGGCTGGGTGATGTTGGGGGACCCAGCAGTGCCTGAGATGGACTGGGCCCTACTCTTGGGAGGCTCAAAGTGGTCAGGGCTGTTATGGAGGGAGCCCAGAGAATTGTGAGCATAGAGGATGTGCCTGACTCTGCCTGGGGGAGAGGGGGTGGGGATGGCTGCCTGGAGGAGGAAGGTTGGTTTGTTTTTTTTTTTTTTTTTTTTGTCTTGGTGTCTTGCTCTGTCACCCAGGCTGGAGTGCACGATCTCGGCTTACTGCAGCCTCCACCTCACGGTCAAGCAATTCTCCTCTCTCAGCTTCCTGAGTAGCTGGGATTACAGGGGTGCGCCACCACACCTGGCTGATTTTTATGTTTTTGGTAGAGATGGGGTTTCACCGTGTTGGCCAGGCTGGTCTCGGAAATCCTGACCTCAAGTGATCGCCTGCCTCAGCCTCCCAAAGTGCTGGGATTACAGGCATGAGCCACCACACTCGGCCTTTTTTTTTTTTTTTTTTTTTTTTTTTGAGACAGGGTCTCACTTTGTCACCCATGCTGGAGTGCAGTGGTGTGATCTCGACTCACTGCAGCCTCAACCTCCTGAGGATCAAGCAGTCCTCCTGCTTCAGCCTGTCAATGAGCTGGGACAACAAGAATTTGCCACCATGCCTGGTTAAGTTTTGTATTTTTGGTAGCGACAGGGCTTTGTCAGATTGTCCAGGCTGGTGTCGAACTCCTGGGCTCAAGTGATCCTTCTACCTTGGCCTCCCAAAGTGTTGGGATCATAGGTGTGAGCCACCATGCCTAGCTAAGGAGGGAATATTTTAGTTGAAGTGTGAATGGGAGGCACACTTTTTTTTTTTTTGGAGATGAAGTCTCACTCTGTCGCCCAGGCTGGAGTGTAGTGGCGCGATCTCGGCTCACTGCAACCTCTGCCTTCTGGGTTTAAGTGATTCTCCTGCCTGAGCCCCCTGAGTAGCTGGAATTACAGGCGCGTGCCACTGCGCCCAGCCCCAGAGGGGACTTTTTATACAGAGAACCAGCATGGATGATGGCCAGCGCTGAGAGAGTATGGTCCAAGTAGTTGAGTGCAGCTGAGGCCTAGTGTTGGGGAGGCAGTCCTGAATGGTGGGAAACGGGGAGAGGCAGCAGGCAGAGCATGTGCTTCTAGTTCAGGCTGGCTGAAGCTGAGCAGGGGACCAAATGGTCAGGTTCATATTTTAGATTACAGTTTTCTTTTTTTTTTTTTTTTTTGAGACAGAGTCTCGCTGTTGCCCAGGCTGGAGTGCAGTGGCGTGATCTCGGCTCACTGCAGGCTCCGCCCCCAGGGGTTCACGCCATTCTCCTGCCTCAGCCGACCAAGTAGCTGGGACTACAGGCGCCCACCACCTCGCCCGGCTAATTGTTTTGTATTTTTAGTAGAGACGGGGTTTCACTGTGTTAGCCAGGATGGTCTCGATCTCCTGACCTTGTGATCCGCCCGCCTCGGCCTCCCAAAGTGCTGGGATTACAGGTGTGAGCCACCGCGCCCGGCCTAGATTACAGTTTTCTAAGACTGTACCATATATTCTAGGTTGGGGATGATGAAAGGTGCTTTTAGGTGGAATAAGGACAAGACCTTAAGCTACATTGAATCCTTTAGTGAGAATGTTTCCTTTTCAGTTGTGTGTCAAGATTGGGTCATGAGAAAGTTTCATTTTAGTGCTACTGTGTCTCGAATGCCTCTGGGTGGGAGAACAGGCCTTAGGCTTAGAGCCTGCAGCAGGCAGCAGTATCTTGCTGCGTCTTAATAACATTATTTTGCTTTTATCGTTATAGTTACCTTGTGTTTATGACCAACCTTCAAAAAGTTTTAAATTTTGAAATATTGCATAACATAGAAATGTTTTTCTTTAAAGTAAGAAGGTGAGTAGATTTGAAGAAAATACACATTGAATATTATCCAAAATGCTTGGGACAAGAACTGTTTCAGATTTTGGATTTTTTTTTTTGATTTTGTAATATTTGCACTGGAGCATTCCCTAATCTGAAAATCCAAAATGCTCCAGTGAACATTTACTTTAAGCGTGACTGTTTTTTTGTTTGTTTGTTTGTTTTTTGAGGCAGTGTCTTGCTGTGTCGCCTAGACTGGAGTGCAGTGGTGCGATCTTGGCTCACTGCAACCTGTGCCTCCCAGGTTCAAACAATTCTCCTGCCTCAGCCTCCCAAGTAGTTGGGACTACAGGTGCGCCACCATGCCTGGCTAGGTTTTTTTTTTTTTTGTATTTTTAGTGGAGATGGGGTTTCACTATGTTGGCCAGGCTGGTCCTGAACTCCTGAGCTCAAGTGATCCGCGCGAGCCACCGCACCCAGCCTGAGCATGACCTTTGAGCATGATGTCAGTGCTGAAAATGTTTCAGATTTTGAAACCTTTCAGATTTCAGTTTTTTGTTTGTTTGTTTTTTTGACAGCGTCTCGGTCCATTGGCCAGGCTGGAGTGCAGTGGTACAATCTTGGCTCAGTGCAATCTTCACCTCCCAGTTTCAAGCGATTCTCCTACCTCAGCCTCCTGAGTAGCTGGGAGTACAGGTGCCCACCACCATACTGGGCTAGCTTTTGTGTTTTTAGTAAAGACGGGGTTTCACCATGTTGGCTAGGCTGGTCTTGTACTCCTGATGTCAGGTGATCCACCCGCTTCGGCCTCCTAAAGTGTTGGGATTACAGGCATGAGCCACTGCGCCTGACCAGATTTCAGATTTTTGGATTAGGGATGTTCAACCTGTATTAGGTAAATGGATTATAGTAATGACATGGAAGAAGTCGTGAAGTTAATGAGTTAAAGATTGAAGTTTGGTATGCATCCATTAATGTTGTTTCTGGTATGGAAAGAGGGATTAGAGGCCAGGAGAGTAGGGAGGAGGCTAGGGTAAGGATCCAGGTGTTAGAAGGCAGTGTCCTGGCCTAGGCTCAGATATATGAGGCTGGGGGAAAAGGATGGGTTGGAGAAATGATGTTAACAGGCAGAAAGGATGAGGATTTGGTGCCTGTCGGTAATTGGAGGAGGCCAGCACAGGTCTAGGGGAAGACACTGAGGTCAGTTTGGGACACAGTGAGTATGAAAGGGCTCAGAGGCCATCTGGGGGAGGCATCCAGGATGCTGCTGGTGCATGGAGGTCTTGAGTTCTGGAAAAAAGTGGGACTCTAGAGACAGATGAGGGTGTCATCTCGAGAGACAGGAACTGAGATCATGGAAAGTAAAATGGACAGGGAGAGAGTGCATGGAGGGAGAACAAAGTGGCCCTGGACTGAGCTGTGGTAATCCATGTCAGATTTGAAGGGGTTAACAGTAAGAGGAGCTTGAAGAGGAGCCAGTGGAGTTTTGAGAAAAACCAGGAGAGCGTGGTACGGCAGAAGCCAAGGGAGGAGCATTTCTCCAGGTAGGGCATGGTTGGGGTGCCAGATGCTGCTGGGATGGTAGAGAATACAGAATGGCCACAGAATTAGCAACAGGGGTGGCCAGTGATCTTGGTGAGCAGTGTGGACTAGAAACAGAGATGGGAGTCACTGTCACAGAGATGTCCACCACTGCTAAGGGAGAGGACGAGATGGCCTTGGGGAGTTGTAGAATGGGAAGAGATGGGCTGGGTGCTGTGGCTCACACCTGTAATCCTAGCACTTTGGGAGGCAGAGGCGGGTGGATCACCTGAGGTCAGGAGTTCGAGACCAGCCTGGCCAACATGGTGAAGCCCTGTGTCTACTAAAAAAATACAAAAATTAGCCAGGTGTGGTGGCGCACGCCTGTAATCTCAGCTACTCAGGAGGCTGAAGCAAGAGAATTGCTTGAACCCAGGAGGTGGAGGTTGCAGTGAGCCGAGATTGTGCCACGGCACTCTAGCCTGGGAGACAGAATGGGACTCCATCTCAAAAAAAAAAAAAAGAAAGAAGTGAGGCCCAAGGACCAAGCTTCATCGAGCTATTATACTTAAAGACCCAGTGGAAAGTGAGCAAGAGGTCTAGTGCAGGGAGAAGCCCGGGTCAACTCCCAGGGTTGCTTGGGTGGCTGGGGAGATCGCAGTGCTGTCGCTGAGATAGGATGGTAACCGGAGAGGCCAGGCTAGAGTGAAAGGGATATATGCAGAGCAAAGTGGGCTATGATTGGCCAGGCCGATCTGAAGTCAGATTTAGGGTGGGGAACTTGGTTTTTGGATTTTTGGGGTAGTAGAATTCTGGTGCTACAACCCTGCCTGACCCCTGTAGGTAGAGGAAGAGCGGCGGAGTGCAGCGGGCAGTGAGAAAGAAGAAGAGCCTGAGGAAGAAGAGGAGGAGGAAGAGGAGGAGGAATATGATGAGGAAGAGGAGGAAGAAGATGATGACCGGCCTCCCAAGAAACCCCGCCATGGAGGCTTCATTCTGGACGAGGCTGGTATGTCTTTTGTTTTGGTTTTTTTTTTTGAGTTTTTTGTTTTGTTTTTTTTTTTTTGAGACGGAGTCTCGCTCTGTCGCCCAGGCTGTAGTGCAGTGGCGCAATCTCGGCTCACTGCAAGCTCCGCCTCCTGGGTTCACGCCATTCTCCTGCCTCAGCCTCTCGGAGTAGCTGGGACTACAGGCGCCTGCCACCATGCCCGGCTAATTTTTTTGTATTTTTAGTAGAGACGGGGTTTCACCGTGGTCTCGATCTCCTGACCTCATGATCCGCCCGCCTCGGCCTCCCAAAGTGCTGGGATTACAAGCGTGAGCCACCGCGCCCGGTCCTGAGGCTGGTATGTCATAGTGCTCGGCCAGTGCTGAGCAGAGGCTGAGCTTCCACTTTTAGTTCCATTTCTTTCTTTTTTTTTTTTTTTTTTTTTTTGAGGTGGAGTCTCGCTCTGTCGCCCAGGCTGGAGTGCAGTGGCATGAACTTGAACTTGGCTCACTGCAAGTTCACGCCATTCTCCTGCCTCAGCCTCCCGAGTAGCTGGGACTACAGGCGCCTGTCACCACGCCCAGCTAATTTTTTCTATTTTTTAGTAGAGACGGGGTTTCACCTTGTTAGCCAGGATGGTCTCGATCTCCTGACCTTGTGATCCGCCCACCTCGGCCTCCCAAAGTGCTGGGATTACAGGCGTGAGCTACCGCGCCTGGCCCTGTTTCTTTTTTTGAGACAGTTTTGCTCTTGTCGCCCAGGCTGCAGTGCAGTGGCGCGATCTCGGCTCACTGCCAGGCTCCACCTCCCAGGTTCACGCCATTCTCCTGCCTCAGCCTCCCAAGTAGCTGGGACTACAGGCGCCAGCCACCACATCCGGCTAATTTTTTGTATTTTTAGTAGAGACGGGGTTTCACCGTGTTAGCCAGGATGGTCTCCATCTCCTGACCTCGTGATCCACCTGCCTGGGCCTCCCAAAGTGCTGGGATTACAGGCGTGAAGGACCAGAGTTCTTAACTTTTCTTGTGCAACGGCCCCTTGTAGTCTGGTGAAACCCTGTTCCCTTGTCAGAATCATTTTCTGAAATGCATAAAACAAAATATATGGGATTCCAAAGAAGACAATTTATTGAAATACAGTTATCAGAATATTTAAAAAGAACATTTTGGTGCATGTGTTTCTTTGTTAACATATTTAGGTAATAAGACTTTGTAGGTAGTCTAAGAATCTAATTTTCGAGTAGCAGTGAGTGTAAATACTGCCTTGAAATACCTACAGCTGTAATGTGCTGTGAAAGAGCCGGTGACACAGCTAACATTGTGTGGTTTGTTGCCATTGTATGTAATTGATGTAAATGCTAAATTTCAATTCCAGATTACTGAAAATAGGAGCTGTAGTTTTTTCATCGAACACAGACCACCCCAGATGAAAAATCTCTGTTCTACGTGTTAAATCCCTATTAGTCAAATTGCTAGGCAAAGGTTGTATATTTTGTTGCTGTTGTTGTTGTTGTTGTTTTTTTGAGACGGAGTCTCGCTCTGTCGCCCAGGCTGGTGTGCAGTGGCGCGATGGCTCACTGCAACCTCTCCCTCCTGGGTTCAACTGGTTCTCCTACCTCAGCCTCCTGAGTAGCTGGGACTATGGGCATGTGCCACCATGCCTGGCTAATTTTTTATATTTTTAGTAGAGACGGGGTTTCACTGTGTTAGTCAGGATGGTCTCGAACTCCTGATCTTGTGATCCGCCCGCCTTGGCCTCCCAAAGTACTGAGATTACAGGCGTGAGCCACCATGCCCAGCCGCATTTTTTTTAAAAAAAGATTTTTGATATTTATGGCCAAATATCAGTTCCTGAAAAGATAAGACTAGTTCATACTTCCATGATGATAATGAATGTGCTTGTTTTCCCTTACCTATCGGAAGAGGGGTTACTTAGAACACATCCTCCGTCTGTTTTCCTGGGACTGTTTTACCTGAGAAGAAAACTAGTTTATTGTCAAAGGGACAGGAGGTGCTCTGGATATTCTTGGAGAACAAGAGAATGGATGCCATGCTGGGTAAAAGCTGTGGGCTCCCAGGGACACCCATATGTTGGTGGTGGAAGTGTTGGTGGGCACTGCCTGTGTGGAAGGCTATGTGGCAGTGCCTGTTAGCATTTAACATGCAGGAACCCTTTGACCCAGCAGTTCCTCTTTAGAATTTACCTTGTGGTTAAACTTGCATGAGTGCATGAAGACATGAGAACAAAGATGCTTGTTGTAGTCCTGTTCGCAGTTGCAAAAGTTTGGTGACCTAAATGTTTATTGATGATTAGGGCCTGGTTAAACAAATTATGGGCCATATAGTATATGAGGTACGTGCTACTGTGGGAGAGCTCTGAGTTAGTAGTAGCTTTGAGAAAAAGGAAGGTACAGGACATTGTGTTAAAAAAATTAACGTGGGGGCTGGGCGCGGTGGCTCATGCTTGTAATCCCAGCACTTTAGGAGGCTGAGGCGGGTGGATCATCTGAGGTTAGGAGTTCGAGACCAGCCTGGCCAAGATGGTGAAACCCTGTCTCTACTAAAAATACAAAAATTAGCTGGGTGCGGTGGCGGGCGCCTATAATCCCAGTTACTTGGGAGGCTGAGGCAGGAGAATTGCTTGAACCTGGGAAGTGGAGGTTGCAGTGAGTCGAGATTGCTGCACTCTAGCCTGGGCGACAGAGCAAGACTCGGTCTAAAAAAAAAAATTACATGGGGGGAACATAGTGGTGGCGGAGTGGATTACATGCATTTCTTTTCTTTTCTTTTTCTTTTTTTTTTGAGATGGAGTTTCGCTTTTTCACCCAGGCTGGAGTTCAGTGGTGCATTCTCAGCTCACTGCAACCTCCACCTTCTGGTTTCAAACGATTCTCCTGCCTCAGCTTCCCGAGCAGCTGGGATTACAGGTGCCTGCCACTATGCCCAGCTAATTTTTGTATTTTTAGTAGAGACAGAGTTTCACCATGTTGGCCAGGCTGGTCTCGAACTCCTGACCTCATGATCCACCCACCTTGGCCTCCCAAAGTACTGGGATTACAGGCATGAACCACTGCGCCCAGCCTCTTTTTTTTTTTTTTTAAGACGGAGTTTCTCTTGCCCACGCTGGAGTGCAGTGGTGTGATCTCGGCTCACTGCAACCTCTGCCTCCCGGATTCAAGCGATTCTCCTGCCTCAGCTTCCCGAGTAGCTGGGGATTATAGGTGCGCGCCACCACTCCTGGCTAATTTTTGTGTTTTTAGTAGAGACAGGGTTTCACCATGTTGGCCAGGTTGGTCTCGAACTCCTGACCTCAGGTGGTCCACCCATCTCGGCCTCCCAAAGTGCTGGGATTATAAGCATGAGCCATTATGCCCAGCCCTTTTTTTTTTTTTTTTTTTTTTTTTAAAGACAGGATCTCACTCCGTTTCCTAGGCTGGAGTGCAGTGGCATGATCATGGCTCACTGGAGCCTCTACCTCCCAGGTTCAAGTGATCCTCTCACCTCAGCCTCCTGAGTAGCTGGGACCACAGGTATGCATCACCAGGCCTGACTAGACTGTTTTTTTTTGAGACGGAGTTTCCCTCTGTTACCCAGGCTGGAGTGCAGTGGTGTGATCTTGGCTCACTGCAACCTCCACCTCCCGGGTTCAAGCAATTCTCTGCCGCAGCCTCCCAAGTAGCTGTGATTACAGGCACCCACCACCACACCCGACTAATTTTTTGTATTTTTAGTAGAGACGGGGGTTTCACCATGTTGGCCAGGCTGATCATGAACTCCTGTCCTCATGATCCACCCGCCTCGGCCTCCCAAAGTGCTGGGATTACAGGCATGAGCCACCGTGCCCAACCCTAACTAATTTTTTAAGTTTTTGGATTTAGGAGGTCTCACTATGTTGCCCAGGCCGGTTTCAAACTCTTGGGCTCAAGTGATCTTCCCACTTCGGCCTCCCAAAGTGTTGAGATTACAGGTGTGAGCCACCACGTCCAGCCTTACATGGATTTCATATATGTACACAGATCATCTCTAGGCAAGAAACTAGTCACGGAGTTGCCTTTGGGAAAGGTTACTGAGATACTAGGGGTTAGAAATGTGAGGGAGACTTAATTGATACTTACATCCTGTATAGACATTGGAGTTTTTCATTATGTGCATGTATTACGTTTTTAGTGTAATATTTGATACCTACAAAGCAGTACATCCAACATAGTGAAGAGATTAAGTACATGGACCATGGAGCCAGACTGCCTCTCAGATCCCAGCTGAGTCTGTGGGCAAGTTCCTTAATCTCCCTAGGTCTCAGAGCCCTTGCTGTAAAACAGGAACAGCGATAGTGCCTCCCTCGGGGTTGCCAGGAAGATCAGTGAGGAACCTGTGTCAGGTACTCAGAACAGGGCAGGGTGTATAGTATGCTCTCAGCATTAGCTGTTGTAAGTGTACGAGAATCATAAAACCAACAGACCACGAACCATCTTTTAAAAAACTGTATCGATCAGTTTTTGATAGTTGGGAGGGAACTTTTCTTTTTGCTTACTTTGATCTTAGTTTTTTAAAAGGGATTTGGGAGTGGAGTAAGGAGAGGGGATGACTTTTAGAGCTAGTTGGAGCTGTATGTCCCCCTCGATCCTGATGCGTGCACCAGTTATGTGGCACGGCCCCAGATGAGTGCCTCCCTGTCGGAGCCTCAGTGTCCTGCTCTGTGCAGTGGGGATTTGTAGTGCATATCTCCCAGAGGAGATGCTTCGTGTCCTGGGAGCTGTTATGAGGTCACCTTTGTCACTTACCACTTGGCCTTTCCGTTTCAGATGTTGACGATGAGTATGAGGACGAGGACCAGTGGGAGGATGGAGCAGAGGACATCCTAGAGAAAGGTGTGTGTGAGCCCTGCCTCCACAAGACTACTGGGAAGAGGGTGGCTGAGAGGGTCTTCAGAGCCCATTCCCCCCACCCCCCATCCCTTGTACACCCCAACTCCCACCGTCCTCACCTTGCTTCTTTCTGTCCTTCCCAGAGAGACCAGCTCCCTGCTTTTTCCTTTTAGGCCCATGAGTGGGGGGTGGGGCTGTGGGCTGGGGATGTTGTGGGGAGAGAACTCTGGGATCCCAGGGCCCAGTGAATCCCTTCTGGGGTTGTAGGGTGGGCGAGCTCTGTCCCAAGATACCCCCCACTTCCTGGGCCAGTGCCCCCCTTTCCCCGTTATTTTCCGTTCTGTGCGCCTCATACATTTCGGCTTCTCCCCAACCACCTGGTGCCTGGCCTTTACTTTTGATTTTCAACCTTTCTGTGTCCCTCCCTTCCCCTCCCCCAACCCATTGGTTGATTTTGCTGCTATAATTTGGCTCATACTTTGTCTGCCCTCGCCCACCACCACCACCACCACCACAACCACCACCACCACCACCACCTCCTCTTCCTCCAAGTAGAAGAGATTGAAGGTAAGAATCTGAAAAGTATGATTCCCCAACCTTCCTCCCATATCCTGACACTTCCTCTTTCCTGAGGCACCTGCCCTCACCGGTAGCCTCCCCACCAGCCCCGGTCTGGCCCTGGGGGCTCTGACCTATGTAGGATCCACAGTCAGGGAGTTCTGGGGCCAGGTATACCCCAGTTGTTGACCTGGGAAAGCATGGATGTGTCTGTCTGGGACTGAGCATTTGTAGGCAGTAGCGATGTGTGGGGTGGGGTGCAGTCCAGGGTGTGCCTGGACAGTGACTTTGAGATGGGAACAGCTGGAAGCCCCCCAACTTGCTGGGCCCCATCCCCAGTCTTTTTGACAAGAAGCAGGATGCTGAGTAGGACAGACTAGGGGATGAAGGGTTGGGATTTCCTCTGTGAGATGTCATCTTGCCCCAGGGCCAAACCCTGGCCCTGTTAGCTGCACGCCCCTATTTTCTCCAGGCCCCTGCCCTCCACCTGCCATTGCTCACGCCTTCTGCCCATTTTTTTTCAGCCTCCAATATCGATAATGTTGTCCTGGATGAAGATCGTTCTGGGGCTCGCCGCTTGCAAAACCTCTGGAGGTGGGCAAGGAAGGGAAACATAGTGGGATTGGCTCCTGTGGGGAGATTTGGGGGTAGGTTAGCCCACCTGCTGTCCTCAACCTTCAAGTCGTGTTTGCTTCCCCCCTTGTGCTCCAGGGACCAGCGAGAAGAAGAACTGGGCGAGTATTACATGAAGAAATATGCCAAGTCATCTGTGGGAGAGACGTAAGGGCATGGCGGGGGCAGGTCGGGGCAGGGAGCAGGTGGTCCCTAAGCGGGAAGGGGCGGGGATCTGACAGAGCTTCACCCCTTCCTTCCTGACTGCCCTCCTCCTTTCAGGGTGTATGGAGGATCTGATGAGCTCTCAGATGACATCACCCAGCAGCAGCTGCTCCCAGGAGTCAAGTAAGGGGGTTGGGATGGTGGGGGCCATGCTGGGGTGCGAATCTTGTATGGGGTGATGGTGCTCAAACAGGTGGCTCCCTGAAATAAGTCAGGGCAGAGTCACACAGGCAGTGTGGTGGATGGCGGGGGTAGGGAGGGCAAGGTGGCACTTTCTCTTTCCTCTTGCTCCTGGGTAGAAGCGTGGGGAAGCCAGTGCGTATGGGGGAACCTGGATGTGAAACCAGAGGAAGGGGGTGGCCCTGGGGGTTCGTCTGTTTGTTACTGAAGATCCAGCTTCCCTGAAGGGTTTCCTTTTCCTCTGCTGCTTAGGGATCCCAATCTGTGGACTGTCAAATGTAAGGTATGTGCTCTGACCTCGGGGCTTGGAGGAGGTGGGAGAATGAGGGAGGCTGCTTTGTGGGGGAGAAGTGTCTGTCTGTCTGTCCCGGGTCTCCGTGGCCTGCCAGTCACTTGGTCCTTCTGTCTCCGTCCCTCACTCTACGTTACTGACTGGCTATCTCCCACCTCCTATCTTCCTGGCTGTCCATCCTTCTTTTTCTCTCCTCTCTTGGCCCTACTTTATCTTTCTTGCTGCTGTCTCCTGCCCCCTTTCCTGTGTCCTTTCCTCCATCCTGTCATCTCTCTCAAATCTGCCTCTCATCTTCCAGATTGGGGAGGAACGGGCCACGGCGATTTCCTTGATGCGCAAGTTCATTGCCTACCAGTTCACAGACACGGTAAGTCGGGTAGGCAGGCGGCTTGGTGAGGAGACATGGCAACACCCAGAGGGAAGGACATTGTCAACTTCAGGGGTACCAGGTGCCTCTGTGTTGAGCAGAGCTGCCTGCTGAGTGAGCTGCTTGAGCTGGAATAAGACCACTGCCTAGATGGAAGGGCTCCTCTCGGCCTAGATGGATATGTTGTCTTTGTTCTCTGCATTTCTGGCAGGGTCCTGTCACCCTTGTAGCCCTTTGGAAGTCAGCCAGCTAGCTTCCTTCACCTTTTCTTTGTGAGAGTGGGTTTGCCTGTTCACCAGCCGTGTTGGGCTGGGATCACCCACTTCACCACATGCCACGCAGCAAATGCTGCATCCAAGGCCCAGGTCTTTCTTTAGACTGACAGAGTTTGAGTCCTGCCCTTGCCACTTCTTAGCTGTGTGACTCTGATGCACCTACTTCCCCTCTCTGGGCCCCTTGGTTGCCTCTCAGCATCATTAGGATTAGGTGGCTTTTGGCTGGGCACAGTGGCTTACACCTGTAATACCAGCACTCTGGAAGGCTGAGGCAGGCAGATCACTTGAGGTCAGGAGTTCCAGACCAGCCTGGCCAACGTGGTGAAACCCCGTCTCTACTAAAAATACAAAACTCAGCCGGGTGTGGTGGTGCACACCTGTAGTCCCAGCTACTTGGGAAGCTGAGGCAGGAGAATCACTTGAACCCAGGAGGCAGAGGTTGCAGCGAGCCGAGATCGCATCACTGCACTCCAGCGTGAAAAAAAAAAAAAGGATTAGGTGGCTTTATGTCCAGCTCTCAGCTAGGACTTGTTCTGCAGCTTGCATTTACTTAGCAGAGCTGTTGTCAGAGGCTAAATTGGCAGTTTGGGAACCAGGGCAAACGCTATGAAGGGTGCTGGCTGGTAGCTTTCTCAGATAACATGATCCCTGCTAGGGATCATGCTTTTACCTGTCCAACCACTAGGTGTGACCCAGTGCAACCAAGTAGACAGTTGCGGGGTTTGCAAACTGTGATTTTAAATGTGCTCAAATGTCCTCCTCAAAGGCCGGCCGCGGTGGCTCGTGCCTGAATCCTCAGCACTTAGGGAGGCCAAGGCAGGTGGATCATAAGGTTAGGAGTTCGAAACCAGCCAGTTTGAGACCAGCCTGGCCAACATGGCGAAACCTTGTCCCTACCAAAAATACAAAAATTAGCTGGGCATGGTGGCGCTTGGCTGTAATCCCAGCTACTTGGGAGGCTGAGGCCGGAGAATCACTTGAACCTGGGAGGCAGAGGTTACAGTGAGCCAAGACTGCGCCATTGCCCTCCAGCCTGGGCGACAGAGTGAGACTCCGTCTCGGGGTGGGTAGGGGGTGGAATGTCTTCCTCATTATTATACTAATAAGTGTCTCTGCCTGTCATGGGTGAGACTGGGGTTTGTGGGGTATGATTCCCCAACAGGGAGGCTGAAAAGGTACCTTTTGGCGAGGTGCGGTGGCTAATGTCTGTAATACCAGTGTTTTGGGAGGCTGAGGTAAAAGGAGTTCGAGGCCAGCCTGGACATCATAGTGACATAGTGACACCTGGTCTCTACAAAGAAAATAATAATAGGCCGGGCGCAGTGGCTCACGCCTGTAATCCCAGCACTTTGGGAGACTGAGGCATGTGGATCATCTGAGGTTAGGAGTTCAAGACCAGCTTCACCAACATGGTGAAACTCCGTCTCTACCAGAAATACAAAAAATTAGCAAGGCGTGGTGGTGCATGTCTGTAATCCCAGCTACTCGGGAGGCTGAGACAGAAGAATTGCTTGAACCCAGGAGTCGGAGGTTGTAGTGAGCCAAGCTCGTGCCACTGCACTCCAGCCTGGGCAACAGAGCGAGACTCTGTCTCAGAAAAAATAAAAATAAAATAAAATAATAATAATATTAAAAAATTAATCCTCGTACATGGTACCCTGGGGTAAAATTCTAGTTACTTCATTTGAGTTATGTCTCTGATTATTCTTTTTTTTTTTTGAGATGGAGTTTCACTTTTGTTGCCCAGGCTGGAGTGCAATGGTGTGGTCTCGGCTCACTGCAACCTCTGCCTCAGCCTCCCGAATAGCTGGGATTATAGGCACCCACCACCATGCCCGGCTGATTTTTTTGTATTTTTAGTAGAGACGGGGTTTCACCATGTTGGCCAGCCTGGTCTTGAACTCCTGGCTCAAGTGATCCACCCACCTTGGCCTCCCAAAGTGCTGGGATGGCAGTTCTGAGCCACTGTGCCCAGCCTAAAATTTAATTTTTCTAAAGTGTAAACTATGGTGGAATTTATATATTGTAGTATATTCATAACCATCATCACCGTCTAATTCTAGGACATTTTCATTATCCCAAAAAGAAACTGATACCCATTAGCCATCACTCCCGATTCTTCCCTCCTCACAGCTCCTGGTAACTACGAATCTACTTTCTTTCTCCGTGGATTTGACTATTTGAACTCTGAATGGTTCATACAAAGGGAATCATACAATATGTCGCCTTTTGTGACTGACTTGCTTCACTTAATGTTTTCAAGACTCATCCATATTGTAGCATATATCAAGACTTCATTTTTGTTTGTTTGTTTGTTTTTTTGAGATGGAGTTTTACTCTTCTTGCCCAGGCTAGAATGTAATGATGCAGTCTTGGCCCACTGCGACCGCTGCCTCCCAGGCTCAACTGATTCTCCTATCTCAGTCTCCCAAGTAGCTGAGATTACAGGTGCCCGACACCATGCCTGGCTAATTTTTGTATTTTTAGTAGAGATGGGGTTTCAGCATGTTGGCCAGGCTGGTCTCGCACTCCTGACCTCAGGTGATTGGCCCACCTTGGCCTCCCAAAGTGTTGGGATTACAGATGTGAGCCACTGCACCCAGCCTTAATTTTTTTTTTTTTTTTGAGACAGAGTCTTGCACCATTGCCCAGGCTGGAGTGCAATGACGCGATCTCGGCTCGCTGAAACCTGCACCTCCCAGGTTCAAGCGATTTTCCTGCCTCAGCCTCCCAAATAGCTGGGATTACAGGCACCCATCACCATGCCCAGCTAATATTTTTTCTTTTTTTGTATTTTTAGTAGAGACGGGGTTTCACCATGTTGGCCAGGCTGACCTTGCACTCCTGACCTCAGGTGATCCACCCCTCAGCCTCCCAAAGTGCTGGGATTATAGGCATGAACCACTGTGCCCGGCCAACCGGCCTTAATTTTTGTATTTTTAGTAGAGACAAGGTTTCACCATGTTGGCCAGGCTGGTATTGAACTCCTGACCTCAAGTGATCCACCTGCCTCGGCCTCCCAAAGTGCTGGGATTACAGGCATGAGCCACCGCTCCTGGCCTTTTTTTTTCTTTTAGTTGGTATTTACAGCTATACGTTTACTTCTAAGCATGGCTTTTTCCAAATCTCATAAGTTTTGGTATCTAGGAGTGTGTTGCCATGTATTTGTGAATTTCCTAAGTATCTTTCTGTTGGTTTTTAACTTCATTACATATGGGTGGAGAATATACTTTATATGATTTTAGTTCTTTTATGTTTACTGAGACGTGTTTTATGGCCTAACCTGTGGTTTATTCTGGAAAGTTCAATATGCCCTTGAGAAGAAAGTGCATTCTGCTGTTGTTAGATGAAGTGTTCTTTTTTCCCATTTCCGCTTACTAAGTGGAAATTGAAGGTGAAATGTTCTGTCTGTAGCTGGCTATTAGGTTTAGTTGGCTTACAGTGTTGCTCAAGTGTTCTCTTTCCTTGTTGATCTTGGGTCTAGCTCTATCCATGATTCAAAGCAGGGTATTGCAGTCAACGATTGTTACTGTTGTCAGTTTCTTCCTTCATTTTCATTAGTTTCTGCTTCATATATTTTGAGGCTCTGTTAGTTTCATATACATTTGTAATTCTATCTTCTTGATGGATTGACCTTTTTATTGTTATAAAATGTTTTTTGTTGGCCGGGCGCGGTGGCTTACGCTTGTAATCCCAGCACTCTGGGAGGCTGAGGCGGTCGGATCACAAGGTCAGGAGATCGAGACCACGGTGAAAGTCTGTCTCTACTAAAAATACAAAAAATTAGCCGGGCGTGGTGGCGGGCGCCTGTAGTCCCAGCTACTTGGAGAGGCTGAGGCAGGAGAATGGCGTGAACCCGGGAGGCGGAGCTTGCAGTGAGCCGAGATTGCGCCACTGCACTCCAGCCTGGGTGACAGGGCGAGACTCCGTCTCAAAAAAAAAAACAAATGTTTTTTGTTGTCTCTGGTAGCAATTTTTGTCTTAAAGTATATTTTGTCTGATGTAACCACTCCTTTCTTGGTTCTTCTTTTAGTTGCTTTTTTTTTTTTTGAGACGGAGTTTTGCTCTTATTGCCCAGGCTGGAGTGCAATGGTGCGATCTCAGCTCACCGCAACCTCCGCCTCCTGGGTTCAAGAGACTCTCCTGCCTCAGCCTCTCGTGTAGCTGGGATGACAGGCATGTGCCACCACACCCGGCTAATTTTGAATATTTTTAGTAGAGACGGGGTTTCTGCATGTTGGTCAGGCTGGTCTTGAACTCCTGACCTCAAGTGATCCACCCGCCTTGGCCTCCCAAAGTGCTGGGATTACAAGCATGAGCCACCGTGCCCGGCTCTAGTTGCTTTTTAAAAATACAGAACATATGTTGGATAGCTTTCTATATTAGTACATACAGGTTAATCTAATTTTTATTTTATTTTTTATATTTAAGAGACAGGGTTTCACTCTGTTGCCCAGGCTGGAGTGCAGTGGTGCGATCTCAGCTCACTGCAGCCTCAACCTCCCGGGCTCAAGCAATCCTCCCCACTCAGCCTCCTGAGTAGCTGGGACTACAGGCATGTGCCATCACACCCATCTAGTTTTTGTATTCTTTAACTGCAACATTGTATTTCATGGTACATTAAGCCATAAATTAACTAGTTACTGTTTCTGGATATTTTTTAAATTTTTAGTCTGGTTTGTTTGCTGTGATAAATAATTCTGCAGGGAACACCTTTGTGTCCATGTCATTGTGCCACTGTGTTTCTGTGGAATAAATTTCTAGAAGAGGGACTGCTGATGAGTGGCAGTCATTTCTGTTATTAGCCATTATGTCTCATTGTTTTCTCCTTCCACCGGCTCTCCCTGCAGCCCCTGCAGATCAAGTCAGTAGTGGCACCAGAGCATGTGAAGGGCTACATCTACGTGGAGGCCTACAAGCAGACCCACGTGAAGCAGGCCATTGAGGGAGTGGGCAACCTGCGGCTTGGTTACTGGAACCAGCAGATGGTGCCCATCAAGGAGATGACAGATGTGCTCAAAGTAGTGAAGGAGGTGGCCAACCTGAAACCAAAGTCTTGGGTCCGCCTCAAACGGGGCATCTACAAGGATGACATTGCTCAGGTGCCGGGGGCAGGGTGGCATGGGGGTCAGGGTCCCTCCATTCTGTTCTCCCTTCCTTTCCTTTTGTCCTTCCCACCCTCTTTGTGCTGCAGAGAATAGAACCCCACTCAGATGAGGTGAAGCAGAGCCTGGGTTTTGTGAGCACAGAGGAAACGGATGGCCATCTTCCATGCACATTCCCAGGCGTGTTGAGTAAAGGTCTGAAGGAGTGGAGGGCGTGAGGCATGTGGAGCTCTTGGGGAGGAGTGCTGTAGGCAGCAGGAGTGGCCTGGGAGATAGGATGGCACAGTCACTGGCTACAGCAGGGATGGCGCGAGATGAGTCAGGGAGCTCACGAGGGCTTGCGGCCCATTGGAGAGCTTTGGTGTTCACTGGCGTAGGATGGGAGGGCTCTAAGGCACACAGGCTGACTTCAATGTTAATAAGATTTCTCTGGTGACTGTGTTGAGACTAGACCACTGGTTCTTAAGCCAAGGCGATGTTTCCCCAGGGGACATTTGGTAATGTCTGGAGACATTTTTGGTTACGTCAGCTGGGGAGGGGGTTGATGATTATGGCGTCTAGTGGGTTAAAGCCAGAAATGCTAGACACACACATCCTCCAATGCACAGGATGGCTGCCCACAACAAAAAATTACCTGGCCCAAAAAGTCAATAGTGCCAAGGCTGAGAAACCTGGGAATAGCCTGGAGGGGGCCATGGGCAAGAGCATGGAGACCAGGGAGGAGGCTGCTGCTGTAGCACATCCCACCCAGGGGGCAGTGCTGGTGGGATGGGACCAAGACCCTAATACAAGTTGAGTGTCTCTAACCTGAATGCTTGAGACCAGAGGTGTTTTTCAGATTTCAGATTTTTTCAGCTTTTGGAATATTTGCATTATACTTACGGTTGAGCATCCCAAATCTGAAAATCCAAGAGTGAGCATTTCCTTCGAGCATCATGTTGGTGCTCACAAGGTTTCCTATTTTTGAGCCTTTTGGGTTTTTGGATTTGGAATGCTGAGACTGCAGTGGAGGAGGGGAAGAGGTCAGGTATTTTGAAGGCAGAGCTGATGGAATTTGCCAACGGGTCGGGTGTGGGTGTAAGAGAAACAAAGGAGTCAAGCGTGGCTCCCAGGTTGTGTGCCTGAGCAGAGGGAGGCGGCAGGTTTGGGGGAATCAGCGGTTTGGCTGTGGTTGTCCTGGATTTGAGGGACCTTTAGACATCTAGGTGGAGATACCAAGCAGGCAGTGGCTTCTCAGTGCCAGAGTTGAGGGGAGAGACAAGCTAGAGTGGGACTTTTGGTAGTGGTCAGCAGCCTGGTTTCTTCCCCACCATCCTGCGTCCCTTCTCCTTCCTAGCATCTCCTGACCCTTCTTGTGTCTGGGGTCAGGGAGTAGGTTGGGGCCCTGCTGACCTCCTGCTCGCCCTGCTCAGGTGGACTACGTGGAGCCCAGCCAGAACACCATCTCCCTGAAGATGATCCCGCGCATCGACTACGATCGCATCAAGGCCCGCATGAGCTTGGTACTCAGGGGAATCTGTGGCCTGGGGGAGGAGGTGTGCTCGATCTGGCTGGTGGCCAAGCCCCCTCCCTCACCCTTCCCACCCATGCCCCTTTCCTCCATAGAAAGACTGGTTTGCCAAAAGGAAGAAGTTTAAGCGGCCTCCACAGAGGCTGTTTGATGCTGAGAAGATCAGGTGCGTGTCCTTGGGGACTGGCTGGGCTGGGTCCCCAGGGCCAGTGTGCAGAATGTGCGTTTTGCAGGTTCCTCCCCAGAAGTGGCCCCGCCACAGGTTTAGCCTGTGAATTGATTAGCTTGGCAGTGTAGCCTCAGGCAAGTCACTTCACATCCCTGTGCCTCAGTTTCTTCTGCTATAAAGATTGATGAAGCTGGGCGCAGTGGGAGGGAGCACTTTGGAAGGCTAAGGCAGGAGGCTTGCTTGAGGCCAGGAGTTCGAGACCAGCCTGGGCAACATAATGAGATCCCGTCTTTTAAAATAATATAATAATAAAAAGAAAAAAGTTAAAAAAAAATTTAAGAAGATTGATGAGGCCGGACGTGGTGGCTCACACCTATAATCCCAGCACTTCGGGAGGCCGAGGCGGGCGGATCACTTGAGGTCAGGAGTTCAAGACCAGCCTGGCCAACATGGTGAAACCTTGTCTCTACTAAAAATATAAAAATTAGCCAAGGGTTGTGGTGGGCACCTGTAATCCAAGCTACTCGGGAGGCCGAGGCAGGAGAATTGCTTAAACCCACGAGGCAGAAGTTGCAGTGAGCCGAGATCGTGCCACTGCCTTCCAGCCTGGGTGACGGAGCGAGACTCCGTCTCAAAAAAAAATAAAACAACCTCTGCTTCCTCAGATTATAGATTATAGTGAGAATTAAAGAAATTAGTATGCGTATGTACTCAGAATGCACTTGGCACATAGTAAGTGTGATCCATGGTATGATATATTGAAATGGGATTCATGGACTATGTCAGGCTTTAGAAAGTCTCCTTTCCTGATCTGCTTATGCCCACTTGAGATGGGGGGGTATGGAGCCCGTTTCCCTCAGGATGTCCCCCAGACTCCCTAGCTGGGTAGAGAATTGGAGCAGCCCAGGAATTTCAACATCCCAGGGCCAACTGGGGGCTCCGGCAGGGAGGGCAGGAGAGGAGGACATGGAGAAACGAGAGGTGCCAGTGACACTCTTCCCTCTGGTCCTGTTCTAGAACTAATTGTGTGCGATTCAGCCAGTCAGGTTTTCCTTCAGATAAAGGAAGAGCTGTGGAATGCACCTTTGAGTCTGCACCGAAGGGCCTTGCTAATACTTCACCTGCCTGAGTTCGGACCCATTTATACCACTGGTTTCGACTCACCTGAACTTCTCTTTGCAAAGAGCAAACCCTAGTGCTCCCTTCCCCACCCCCCAGCAAGCCAGCTGACCAAGTACCCCAACATGCCCAGTACCCCAACATACCCCAACGTGTTGGCCCCTCTCCCAGATTCATCATGGGAGAAGGCGATTGCATGAGTGCAGGAGGAACTTGACCTGCTCCTCCGTGAAGGAGGCTCCTTCCCCACCCCAGAGACATGGAACAGGCACTAAGCGGCCTCCACTCCACATTTGGGGCTGGGAGCTGCAGGCTTGGGAGTCCCACCTGCTTGCTTTTGAAACCTGTCAAGACTCTGGCTTGGCAACCTTGGGCATGTGATGTAACCTTCCTGAGCCTGCATTCCCTCACCTGGAAATGATGAGCAGTTACTGATGTCACAGATTTGGGGAAGAGTCTGTGAGGTCATGAATGTGCAGGCCAGGCTGAGTGCTCTGCGAATATTAACTGGTATCATTGTCTGAAACTGTTACTTTGTTCAGCTAATGTTTACTGCATACTTTCTGTGTATTGGGCACTATTCTTGGTGAAATTTAGTGAATGTTACATCCCCGACCTTCTGAAGCTGACATGCTAGTTAGGGGGACAGGTCAAACACTAGCTCGTCAGATGGTGATCGGTGCTCTGGTGAAAGATAAATCAGGGAATGGGTGGAGGAGTGCAGGTAGGTGGGAGGTGGGCCTTTGGGGTTTGTGAGAAGTCACTGCTGCCCAGAGGGTGTGTGCTGGGATGGGATGGGTCAGTCTGCCTGTGGTCCTCTCCCCCTGTTGCCAGCTGAGAAGACTGAGGTACAGCAAGATTCTCTTCGTGACTCTCCCTTCTAATCTTCTCTCTCCCATCAAATTCCAGGTCCCTGGGGGGTGATGTTGCCTCTGATGGTGACTTCCTCATCTTTGAGGGGAACCGTTACAGCCGGAAGGGCTTTCTGTTCAAGAGCTTCGCCATGTCTGCTGTGGTGAGGATCCCAGAGGGGCATTGGTAATGGGGGTGGTGTGAGTGTTCTCCTGCACGTGAGGCCCTGGGCTGTGGATTATCTGGTTCTGTCCCACTCCTCAAGTTAGGAGTGTTCCCTAGGAGAAGTATTCCCCTAGGGCCCACTCAGCCCACTCAGCTGGGCTGTTGCACTGACCTTGGTCCATTTCCTTCTCTTCCCCTCACCGCTTGGGGCTTAGATCACGGAGGGTGTGAAGCCCACACTCTCTGAGCTGGAAAAGTTTGAGGACCAGCCAGAGGGCATCGACCTGGAGGTGGTGACTGAGAGCACAGGTATTTGATCCCCCTCTATAACCTGGGCCAAGGAGCAGGGGCGGCCCATGGTGGCAACCCCCGAGTCAGCCCTACGACTGCCCCTGCAGGGAAGGAGCGGGAGCACAACTTCCAACCTGGGGACAACGTGGAGGTCTGTGAGGGTGAGCTCATCAACCTGCAGGGCAAGATCCTCAGTGTGGATGGCAACAAGATCACCATCATGCCCAAGCATGAGGACCTCAAGGTAGGTGCCCGGTGTTCCCAGGGGCAGGGGTTGGAGTGTTCAGGCACATCTGGCTGTATGTGGCTGTCGAGGTGGTGGTGTGCCTGGTGACACCTGGTTTCCAGGAGGGTAAGTTGAGGCCCTTCTAGTGTTCTCAGGTGCCTGAGAGAGGCCCTATCTGAGTGCAGCTCAGGGTCGCTGGGCAGCAGGCCTGCCTGGTGGTGTCTGTCTCTGGAGAGTGACTTGGTCTATCTTTTGTTTCTGAAAAGCAAGATATCTGGGTAGTACTGGGTTGAGAGTGTGATTAACCATGGAGTAATCTGAGGTGGGGGCTTGATTTTGTTTGCTTAGAGCGGGGTGTGTGTTTGTCTGTGTCTGGTGTGTGTCTGAGGGGTTGTGCAGGCCCAATGTGATGTGTGGGGTGAGGCTGTCTCTGGGTGGGGCTGAGGAGCTGTCCAGTCGGAGGTCCCGTGTCTGAGGGGCAGGCTCTCTGTGGGTATAGGTAGGCATTGTGTGTCTTGAGGGCGGGCTGGGGTAAAGGTTGTCCAGGTTGGTGTCCTGTGTCTGGGGTCAGCTGTTTCTGGGGCAGTCTGAGGGGTCGTCTAGGTGGACTAAAGTAGTCTGGGGTGGGTGGTGTGAGCCTGAAGTGGGGTGTTCGAGAACATGAGTGGATTCTGAAGACAGGAGGGGCAGGCAGGTTGTGGTGGTCTCCCCTCACCTGTTTGTTGTCCACATACCCAATCCCCCAGGACATGTTGGAGTTCCCAGCCCAGGAACTTCGGAAATACTTCAAGATGGGCGACCACGTGAAGGTGATTGCCGGCCGATTTGAGGGCGACACAGGCCTCATTGTGCGGGTGGAGGAGAATTTCGTTATCCTGTTCTCTGACCTCACCATGCATGAGGTAGGTGGATAGAAGGGTCGGGGAAGGGTGCATGTGCCAAGAGGAGACCCAGGTAGGTGAGTCACCTGGACCGGGCCTCACCCCTTTCACTATCCCTGGCAGCTGAAGGTGCTCCCCCGGGACCTGCAGCTCTGCTCAGAGACAGCATCAGGTGTGGATGTTGGGGGCCAGCATGAATGGGGCGAGCTGGTGCAGCTGGATCCCCAGACTGTGGGTGTCATCGTGCGACTAGAACGGGAGACCTTCCAGGTGTGTGTGTTGTGCTCTGTGGCAGGGACTTGCTTTTAGGAGGCTTCCTGTTCCTCAACCCCTCACCCTAGGAGGTGGCAGAGCCCCCAGACTGCTCTGGGTTGCAGACCTGGCTCTGTCACTCACATCTGACTGGCTGATAGTGGGTACATGGCAAGTCATTGATCCCTCCCCGTGCCTGTTTTCACACCCTGTAAAGTGGAAACGAGAGCAGTGTCTCCTCTGTTCGTAGTGAATGATTCCCTGAGGTTAGATCTGTGCCCTGGTGGCTGTTCCTCGCTCAAGGATGGAGTGCCACATGTGCCCTCCTGCCTTTGCTCCTTCCTCATGGATGTGGGAGTCGCGGAGCACAGTACTTAGGACCGTGGAGTCCACATCCACATCTCAGCTTTGTTGCTTCTGTGCTGTGTGACCCCTGGGCTAGTGACTCACCCTCTCCGAGCCTGAGTTTCCCTCTGTAAGATGGAAATCATGATAGAATCCACCTCAGAGGAAGTTTTGAGGCTTCAGTGAAATCTTACGGGGCCTGACACAGAACGATGGATGAACAATGTTGCTATCAGCCCCTTCTTCCATCTCTCAGGTCCCTGCTGCCCAATCAGGGGTGGAGTCTCCTCCCAAAGGGTGTTTTAGAATGACTGGGAACATTTTTGGTTGACCCAGTACCTAAAGGGTGGCACTCTGCCTGCCTACCCTGCAGCCAGGGAGTTGAGATGCCTTGTGGAGCTTGGGACCGTCTCCCACAAGGAAGGATTATCCCACTTTAGGGAACCCTTGCCCCGTGTCTCCCCTTCCCATTCTCACCCCCACAGCCTCCCTGCTCTCCCTCTGTAGGTGCTGAACATGTACGGGAAGGTGGTGACTGTCAGACATCAGGCTGTGACCAGGAAGAAGGACAACCGCTTTGCTGTGGCCTTGGACTCAGAGCAGAACAACATCCATGTGAAAGACATCGTTAAGGTCATTGATGGCCCCCACTCAGTGAGTACAATTCCTGCTTTTGAGCTGCATCTGAAAGAATTTGGTTGGTTGGGGGTGAGGGAGACATGGTCAAGAGAGTGACCCTTCTCTCCCTGGCTAGGGCCGAGAGGGGGAGATTCGCCATCTCTTCCGAAGCTTCGCCTTCCTACATTGCAAGAAACTGGTGGAGAACGGGGGCATGTTTGTCTGCAAGACTCGCCACCTGGTGCTGGCTGGGGGCTCAAAGGTGAGGTGGGCATGGCAGGACCCTGTGTGTTGGGTACCTGGCTCAGCTCTCCAGCCCCCTCTGGCTCCAGAAGTGACAAGATTGGGCTTGTGAGGGATTAGGAGAGCAGTGTCACTGTCAGGTCCTTGGCAAAGAATGAGAAGGTTTATTTGGGATTCTGAGCTGTTCACCAAGTTATTTTTTATTTTTATTTTTTGGAGACAGAGTCTCGCTCTGTCACCCAGGCTGGAGTGCAGTGGCGCGATCTCGGCTCACTGCAAGCTCCGCCTCCCGGGTTCACGCCATTCTCCTGCCTCGGCCTCTCCGAGTAGCTGGGACTACAGGCGCCCGCCACCGCGCCTGGCTAATTTTTTGTATTTTTAGTAGAGACGGGGTTTCACCGTGGTCTCGATCTCCTGACCTTGTGATCCGACCGCCTCAGCCTCCCAAAGTGCTGGGATTACAAGCGTGAGCCACCATGCCCGGCCTCACCAAGTTATTTATTCATTTCATTTTACTGAGCACCTGTTAGGTGCCAGACACTGGAGAACCAGTGGTGAACAAGACAAAAAAACTCTGCTCTCCCAGAACTGATACTCCAGAGGTGTACAGACAGATAAACCCATCATACAGCGTGAGATGATGGCAGGTGCTGTGAAGATAACAGAATGGGCTCAGGAGACAGGGAGTGACTAGGGCTGCCGTTTTAGACAGAGGAGGATAGAAAAGGCCTCAGTGGGAGGCGACATTGGAGCAGAGACCTGAATGAAGGGATGGAGAGTGAGCATTTTGGGGGAACAGCAAGTGCAAAGGCCCTGAGGTGGGGCTTGTAGGAAAGTGTGCAGGACCAGGCGTCACAGAGGAATTCAGGCCTGGGGTATGGGTGGCTGGGTGGTCTCCTCAGGGTCCTGCACATGGGATGATGAGTTCCTGTGGTTTGTGATTCCCCTATCCCCTGCCTGCCAGTTCACTCCTCGCTTCTATCCTAGCCCCGTGATGTGACCAACTTCACCGTGGGTGGCTTTGCGCCTATGAGTCCACGGATCAGCAGCCCCATGCACCCCAGTGCTGGAGGTGAGAGGGGTTCAGGATCAGGGGATGTGGTGGGTAGAAGGGGCTGAAGGGAACTTGGTTGTTCAGCCTACACTCACTGAGTGCCTGTGCTGGGCTGGGCACTGCTATTAGGGGGTTCACCACCCATAGGAGGGTAGACACCACAGTGACAGCCCAGAATGGTCAGGGCTTCCATAGGAAAGCCAAGGGGCAGGGGTGGGCAGAGGAGGCTCTTAACCCAAGTAGGGAGGAGTCAAGCAAGTGAAAGGAACGTTCTGATGGTGCCCTTGCTGTGGGCACAGCCGTGGGGGACCAGTGACATTCTCCCCCATCCCCAGGTCAGCGTGGTGGCTTTGGTAGCCCAGGTGGCGGCAGTGGTGGCATGAGCAGGGGCCGGGGCCGGAGGGACAACGAACTCATCGGCCAGACCGTGCGCATCTCCCAGGGGCCCTACAAAGGTGACCTGCGAGGCCTGGGGAGGCCTGGGGAGGGGCCTGGTGAAGGAGAGCCTGCCCAGCCTGACCTCCTGCCCCCACCGCAGGCTACATCGGTGTGGTGAAGGATGCCACGGAGTCCACGGCCCGTGTGGAGCTGCACTCCACCTGCCAGACCATCTCTGTGGACCGTCAGCGGCTCACCACGGTGTACGGGCAGGGCCTGGGGAGGGTCAGGGTGGGACTTGCTGGGCAGTGAGAGGGCTCTGCTCACCCCATTGGTTCTCCGCGTCCACAGGGGCTCACGGCGCCCAGGTGGCATGACCTCGACCTATGGGCGGACGCCCATGTATGGCTCCCAGACGCCCATGTATGGCTCTGGCTCCCGAACACCTATGTACGGCTCACAGACGCCCCTCCAGGATGGTGAGTGCCCGCAGGGGACAGGGAAGAGGGGCTAGGGGGACCTAGAGAAGGGACAGGACTGACAGACACACTCATTTCCCCGATTCCAGGCAGCCGCACCCCACACTACGGCTCGCAGACACCCCTGCATGATGGCAGCCGCACTCCTGCCCAGAGTGGGGCCTGGGACCCCAACAACCCCAACACGCCGTCACGGTGAGTCCAGGGTTCCCCAGGTTCTGGTGTGTGCGAGGGATGATGCTGGGTGTCTGGGGCATGGAGGGGTTTGTGGGGCCCACACAGCATTCTCTGCTCCTAGCCTCAGGCTGGTCCCTTTGAAGGAGGAGGCACAGCATGGCGGGGCAGGGGCAAAGCGGCCTCCTCTCCAGCCCCAGCCTCAGTAATGATTGTGGTTACCCCTGGGCCTGGAGAAAGATTGCCTGGGTGGGGTGACCTTGGGAGGGCACCCTCATCTCTGTCCGCCACAGTGTCAGTTGTGGAAGGAAAATAACATCAGGAGTGCCTCTGGATGGGGCTCCCGTGAGAATGAAATTGCTTCAGTTCGGGGTCTGGTGTAGGGTGCTGTTCTGGAAGCATCCACCCCATTATCACCACAGTCGCTCTCAACAGACTTTTCTCTCAACAGGGCTGAGGAAGAATATGAGTATGCTTTCGACGATGAGCCCACCCCGTCCCCGCAGGCCTATGGGGGAACCCCCAATCCCCAAACACCTGGCTACCCAGACCCCTCGTCCCCACAGGTCAACCCACAGTACAACCCGCAGACGCCAGGGACGCCGGCCATGTGAGTCCACTGGGGCCCGCCCTCGTCTACCGCTGCCCAAAGCCTCCTACTGCCACCACCTGTTTTCCCCTCCCTCCTCCGACAAATGCCCCCTTCTCTCCTGTCTCTGCAGGTACAACACAGACCAGTTCTCTCCCTATGCTGCCCCCTCCCCACAAGGTTCCTACCAGCCCAGCCCTAGCCCCCAGAGCTACCACCAGGTGGCGCCAAGCCCAGCAGGCTACCAGAATACCCACTCCCCGGCCAGCTACCACCCTACACCCTCGCCCATGGCCTATCAGGTAATGGTCTGCCTGCCTGCCCTGGAGGGTGGTGGGCTAGGGTGGCTTTGGGCATATAGGGTTGGCCAGGCCAGATGACTATTTCCAGTGACACTTCCTCTTTCCCCTGCAGGCTAGCCCCAGCCCGAGTCCTGTTGGGTACAGTCCTATGACACCTGGAGCTCCCTCCCCTGGTGGCTACAACCCACACACCCCAGGCTCAGGCATCGAGCAGAACTCCAGCGACTGGGTGACCACTGACATTCAGGTGAAGGTGCGGGACACCTACCTGGATACACAGGTGGTGGGACAGACAGGTGTCATCCGCAGTGTCACGGTACGTGGGGCCCAGGGTGGTGGGTGAGCAGGCATCCTGTCCTTGGTACCCCCTAAACTGGGGACAGACCTGTCCCCAGATGGTGACAGCCCAGAGTGGGCAGAGCTGGGACTGAGGAAGCCTAGAGGGCAAGGGGAGCTATGTGAACCCAAAGGAGGCACCTTACCCGATTTAGTGGAGAATCAGGGAGGGCTGCCTGGGGAAGGAGACATCTGAGCCAAGACCTGACAAATGAATAGGAGTAAGCTAAGGAAAGTGACTGGGGTGAGTGTGTTCCAAATGGAGGGAACTGCATGTGCAGAGGCCTGGAGGTGAGGAGAACCTGGGCACATTCCGGGAGCTGAAGGGTTTGTTGTGGCTGGAACATAAAGAGCCAAAGGGGGCTGGGCAGTGCTTCACACCTGTAATCCCAGCACTCTGGGAGGCCGAGGTGGGCAGATCACCTCAGGTCAGGAGTTCAAGACCAGCCTGGTCAACATGGTGAAACCCTGTCTCTATTAAAAAAAAAAAAAAAAAAAAAAAAAAAAAATTAGCTGGGCGTAGTGGCGCACGCCTGTAATCCCAGCTACTCGGGAGGCTGAGGCAGGAGAATTGCTTGAACACAGGAGGTGGAGGTTGTGGTGAGCTGAGATCATGCCACTGCACTCCAGTCTGGGTGACAGGGCAAGACTCTTCTCAAAAAAAAAAAAATGGTGAGTGATGAGGCCACAGAGTTGGCTGGAGCCCAACTCTCCAGGCCGGTGTCATGCACCAGCCTGGAGTACCTAGATTGTCCAGAGGGTGCTGGAGAGCCATGGAGGACTCTAAGCAGGAGAGGGGTGGGAGCAGATCTGTGGTGTGGAATTCTCCATCAGTGATGGATTGGGGGTGGGGAGACTGGGCTGGGAGCCCAGGGGGAGGTTGGGCTGCACTAGGGCAGGGCTGTGGGGAAGAGGCAGGAGGCAGGTGGGAGAGACCCTCACAGGCTGAATGGCCAGGCCTCAGAGCTAGGGGTTTGTTGGTGAGGGAGGTGACCAAGATGAGGTCCAGAGCTCTAGTGGGGCCTGCAGACCATGGGGCAGTTCCTGAGACCAGGTCCAGGAAGAGGAGCAGGTGTGGGGAAGATGCTGAGGCCAGTTTGGGACATGAAGAGTCAAGAAGCAGTCTCCTTTTTGCCTGTTAGCTTCATTCTGATGCTTCCCTTGCTGATTGGGTCACCCTGTCCACCCTGACATGCACTACAGGCCCCAGGCCTTGGAACCAGGCCCAGCCTTGGCCTTTCCTGCCCCCATTTCACCTTGAGTTCTCAGAATGAGCCCTGAGCCTGTGTCCCCTGGGAGTGCGGGCCTCAGTCCCATGTTGGGAGCAGGACAGGCTGACCAGGCTGTCCCCATCCTCCAGGGGGGCATGTGCTCCGTGTACCTGAAGGACAGTGAGAAGGTCGTCAGCATTTCCAGTGAGCACCTGGAGCCCATCACCCCCACCAAGAACAACAAGGTAAGAGCAGGGGGCAAGGAGATATGGGGGTATTGGGTGCTGACACGGACTCTGACCATATTCCCCCCACCCCCAGGTGAAAGTGATCCTGGGCGAGGATCGGGAAGCCACGGGCGTCCTGCTGAGCATTGATGGTGAGGATGGCATTGTCCGTATGGACCTTGATGAGCAGCTCAAGATCCTCAACCTCCGCTTCCTGGGGAAGCTCCTGGAAGCCTGAAGCAGGCAGGGCCGGTGGACTTTGGCAGATGAAGAGTGATCCTCCTTCCTTCCCTGGCCCTTGGCTGTGACACAAGATCCTGCTGCAGGGCTAGGCCGATCGTTCTGGATTTCCTTTTGTTTTTCTTTTTAGTTTTCCATCTTTTCCCTCCCTGGTGCTCATTGGAATCTGAGTAGAGTCTGGGGGAGGTTCCCCACCTTCTTGTACCTCCTCCCCACAGCTTGCTTTTGTTGTACCGTCTTTCAATAAAAAGAAGCTGTTTGGTCTAAAAGTGTGTGTGTGTATGTGTGTGTGTATGCCGTGGGAATGAGGGTGTCTTGTTTTTAAGTGGGGTCATTTGCAGACCCCACTTCCTTGCTTTGTGGTTGGGGCAAATAACTGGACCCTACCTAAATCCATTTTCCCATCTAGATAATAGTGATAGTGCCTGCCCCAGAGAGCTCTTGAGGGGAATGTGTATGAGAAGACATCGGAAGGAGATGATCAGAGTAGAGCTTGTCATGTGATTGATGAAATTATATCTTATTCAGGCATGAATTATGCTAAGTGAAAATCACACTCACTATCCCCCAGGAAATGTAAATTCCTCCTGTGGTGCAGGATACAGTGCTTGATGGTCCGTTTTCTTTGTTTTCTCTTTATTTTTATTTTTTTTTTGAGATGGAGTCTTGCTTTGTCACCAGGCTGGAGTGCAGTGGCACGATCTTGGCTCACTGCACCCTCCCCCTCCCGAGTTCAAGCAATTCTCCTGCATCAGCCTCCCCAGTAGCTGGGATTACAGTTGCGCGCCACCACACCCAGCGAATTTTTTTGTATTTTAGTAGAGATGGGGTTTCACCATGTTGGCCAGGATGGTCTTGATCTCTTGACCTCGTGATCCGCCCACCTCGGCCTCCCAAAGTGTTGGGATTACAGGCGTGAGCCACTGCGCCTGGCCCTTTTTTTTTTTCCCTCCCCCAAGACAGAGTCTCTCCGTCATCCAGGCTGAAGTGCAGAGGCATGATCTCGGCTCACTGCAGCCTCCACTTCCCGGGTTCAAGCAATTCTGTCTCAGCCTCCCGAGTAGCTGGGATTACAGGCGTGAGCCACCACGCTTGGCAATTTTTTTTTTTTTTTTTTTTTTGTATTTTTAGGAGAGACGGGTTTCACCATGTTGGCCAGGCTGGTCTTGAACTCCAGACCTCATGATCCTCCTGCCTCGGCCTCCCAAAGTGCTGGTATTACAGGCGTGAGCCACTGTGCCTGGCCGATGGTCCTTTTTTTTCTTTTCTGTTTGAGGTGGGGTCTCACTGTTGCCCAGGCTAGAGTTCAGTGGTGCAGTCATTGCTCACTGCAGCCTCAACCTCCCGCGCTCAAGCGATCCTCTTGCCTCAGCCTCCTAAGTAGCTGGGACTACAGGCGTGCATCACCACACCTGGATAATGTTTTTATTTTTAAATTTTTTAGAGACGGAGTCTCACTATATTGCTCAGGCTGGTCTCGATCTCCTGGCTTCAAGTGATCCTCCTGCCTCGGCCTCCCAAAGTGCTGCAATTACAGGCGTGAGCCACAGTGCCCAGTGGTCCTTTTTCTTGAACCCTGATAGCAGTGACACCAGGATTGCTGTAGCTTATCCAATGACTTGGGGGCAGGAGTGGGTGCAATCTTAGAGACTGGGGCTTAGTACCCAGAACCTGTTTCCCTTCCTCGTTAGATATTCCTGTCTTTTTACAAATGTAAATGTATTATAAAACATTTCAGGCCAGGCGCAATAGCTCATGCCTGTAATCCCAGCACTTTGGGAGGCCGAGGGGGGCGGATCATTTGAAGTCTGGAGTTTGAGACCAGCCTGACCGACATGGTGAAACCCTGTCTCTACTAAAAATACAAAAAAATTAGCCGGGCATGGTGGCGGGCGCCTGTATTCCCAGCTACTTGGGAGGCTGAGGCAGGAGAATTGCTTGAATCTGGGAGGTGGAGGTTGCTGAGCTGAGATTGCGCCAACTGCACTCCAGCCTGGTGACAGAGCAAAACTCTGTCTCAAAAAGAAAAAAAAAACACCACCAAAAAACATTTCAGACGTTCAAGATTATATACCAAGAACACCCATGTCACCACCACCCAGCTGAGGAAACAGGAAACAATATGTACTAGATAGGACCCACTTCAGCAGCACCCTAAATCCATTCCCCCGGAAGTAACCAAGAGCGCCGAGTTCCTTGTGTCTTTCCCTTTCTTGATTTTGTATTTTTACTACCTTGATATTTAGTTTTAAAGTTTACATAAACAGGATCTGATTTTTCTTCCACTCAATTTAAGGGAGGTTCGTAGTGTCTCTAGCCTCTAATTCTTTTCTCACTCAAGCCCTGTACAGCCAGATACTGCTGTTCTTTGGCTGAGTCTCAGGTAATATGGTTGGATCTCCAGTCCTTTATAGAAAATCATGGTAGGAAGGAATGGGAGAGAAAATAGATTTTGCCTCCCAGCTCCACGTGAGGAAGAGTTTTATTATTAATTTTTATTCATTATATTTTTGAGACGGAGTCTCCCTCTGTCGCCCAGGCTGGAGTGCAGTGGCACGATCTAGGCTCACTGCAACCTCTGCCTCCTGGGTTCAAGCGATTCTCCTGCCTCAGCCTCCCCAGTAGGTGGGACTACAGGCGCGCGCCATCATGCCTGGCTAAGTTTTTTTGTTTTGTTTTGTTTTTTTAGTAGAGACGGGGTTTCGCCATGTTGGCCAGGCTGGTCTCAAAACTCCTGACCTCAGGTGATCCGCCTGCCTCAGCCTCCCAAAGTGCTGGGATTACAGGCATGAGCCACTGCCCCGGCCTATTATTAATTTTAAAAATAGAGATGGCAGTCTTGCTATGTTACCCAGGGTGGTCTCAAACTCCTGGCCTCAAGCGATCCTCCTGCCTCGGCCTCCCGAAGCGCTGGGATTACAGGTGTCAGCCACCGCGCCTGGCCAGAAAAGTTTTCGAGGGCTGGCTTTTCAGGTCGTTTTCTGGGCCTCAATGTCTATTTCTGACAATTGGGAGGTGAGGGCCGATTGCCTTACACGGTAAGACAAGCGACCTGACTCGTGACTATTTTTTTTTTTTGACAAATCAGGCAGCCACTGACTCCCTTCATTATGGCCTCAGCTTTATCTCTGGGCGATAAGTGTAATCCCTTCCTTCGCTGCGTCCTTTGCAGGGGCGGTGGCGCTCTGCAAGGCCCAAGGGGGCGTGGTCCAGATGACTTTGGATCCCAGTTGGCGCCCCCAGGGCCAGCCAGGAGACTGGTCAGAGGCAAACGCGCCTGCGGCAATCCGCCCGATGCCTTTGGTCTCTCTCGGGCTTCCGTCCGCCCGCCCCTCCCCCGCGTTTCCATTGGCTGTAGCTCCGGCCACAGGCGGGCAAAGAGGGAGCGAATGGGCGGGGCCGCGTGGCGTCAGCGCAAGATGGCGGCCTCGGCACCGGTGGTGTCGCGCTTGTGGAGCGGGCTCCGGCTTGGCTCGCGGGGACTGTGCACGAGGTTGGCGACGCCATCCCCCCGGGCCCCAGATCAGGTGAGCGGAGCGAGAGTGGCTCTCTGAATGTGGGGTCCCTTCCAGTGGAGTTACGGACATATCGCCGCCCCTTGGGGGTTCCGGGACGCCTCACCTCAGGGTGCTGAATGAAACGCCGCTTGCATTTCGGGGCCCTTCCCAGCCTCCTGGGTGGACAACACTTGCTCCCCTAGGCTGAAGGCTGGGAATCCCGGTGTGTCCTTAGACCCCACCTCCCACCCACGTGGGTGCCGGAGGAGGAGGGGGTTACCGTTCCCAATTTTAGTGACCAGTCAGGTGATACTTGAGCAGGAGGGGTCTGGGACGCTCGAGTCCCAGTCTGGCCATGGGAGTTATTTTCTCTGTGGCGTTGGTGGTGGTGAGGTAGACGTTTGGGTTTCCAATTCGACTTGCCTCCATGTTGACAGAGACCCAGCCATTCTGACCTCCAAGTATATCACTTCTGTGCCTTAGTTCCCCAAGCCCCAGACAAGTGATTGCCCTTCCCCGCCTCCGCTCCCATCCCTTACCCTATAACTCTGCTACCTTTAGCCCCAAGCAGCCGGATGTCGTAACTCCCGGTCCTGTCTGTCCCCCTTCCCCCACCGCTTGTGCCCTCCGTTCCCTCTCATCCCAGTGTTTAGGCCCTCCCATCCCTTATTCTCTGTGCTTTGCTTTTCTGGGCTGCAGACCCTCCAGTCCTGTTGCCTTCAAGATCCTGTGCATCTGGCCTGTTAGCTTTTAAAACTCCTGGCATCCTGGTGCCGGACAGTCTGGTTTTGACCCTCTGAGCGGCCCCACTTCCTGACTGCTCCTCCAGGGACACAGATGTCCAGGGCTCTGTGGGTGTCTGCCTCTTGGCTCCTGAACTTGATTCTTCTTGGACTGGAGGGTTGGGACCATCCTGACCTCTCTTCTGTCTTGGCTGACCTCCCCTTTCTCAGCTGCAGGCCGCAGAGATCGGGAACCGCGGGAGCACTAAGGCACAAGGGCCACAGCAGCAGCCGGGCTCACAGGGTCCCAGCTATGCCAAAAAAGTTGCGCTCTGGCTTGCTGGGCTGCTTGGAGCTGGTGGGACTGTGAGCGTCGTCTATATCTTTGGTGAGGAACATATCCCTGTCCCCCAATTTTGTTCCTTGGCCTCTCTAGTCCACTGTGGAACCTCCCACTCTTACCCACTACCAGCGTCTCTCATCTTCATTCCCTGGCTCCTTCCTCAATAGGAAAGCCAAATAGAACACCTACCTTGAAAACCAGGGAAGTCTTCTTTCTTCTCCCTTCCACTCCTTAAGGTTCTAGTCTTTCTAGTTGGTTCCTGTGCCAGGATACAGGAAAGAGGGGAAGATGGGGAAGGATAGGCCTGAATCAGCTTCCTAAACTTTGTCTTTCCTCAGCAGCCAAAAATCCAGCCATCCCACTAGTTACTTTAAATCCCACAGACCCGGCCGGGCACGGTGGCTCACGCCTGTAATCCCAGCACTTTGGGAGGCCGAGGCGGGTGGATCACAAGGTCAGGAGATTGAGACCATCCTGGCTAACATGGTGAAACTCCATCTCTACTAAAAATAGAAAACAAATTAGCCGGGCGTGGTGGTGGGCGCCTGTAGTCCCATCTACTCAGGAGGCTGAGGCAGGAGAATGGCGTAAACCCGAGAGGCGGAGCTTGCAGTGAGCCGAGATCGTGCCACTGCACTCCAGCCTGGGAGACAGAGCGAGACTACGTCTCAAAAAAAAAAAAAAAGATTCCACAGACCCAAGAGACCCAGCCCAGCCCCATTTCTCTCAAAGACCCGGGAATCTTGGCTCCCAGCCTCCTCCGGGCTTGAATCCAGGAGGCTGTGCCTCTAACTCTTTCCTCAGATCCAGGAGTCCAGGCCCCTTATCCCACTCCTCCCTCAGGACCCAGGGGACTGGGCCCCAATTCCTCATATTCATCCTGGTCTCCCTTGCAGGAAACAACCCGGTGGACGAAAATGGTGCCAAGGTGAGGGGGAAAGAGACCGAGGCCTTGCCAGGAGTCCTAGTCTGTGGGTGAGAGGGGTCCCCTTTGGTCTGTTCAGGCACATTGCTGGTCTGGAGTGAGACTTTCTTTCCCAGTGACCTTTGCCTATTCCTCTTGGGGTCCTGGAGATTCCTTTTCTGTATGTGATGGGGTTCTGCCTCTGACATCCTAAACCTTCCATTTTTCTCTCTACTTCCCAGATTCCTGATGAGTTCGACAATGGTGAGTAAACAAGCACAGATTCTGGAGTCCCTGACCCTCTCAACTCTGTCATTTGTAAGGATGTCTCTCTCCCCATCTGGTGTCTCCGGCCCCTCCTCCTTTCCACTGGGGAGGTGGGGGAGCCAGCAGCTGGATGGCTTTGTGGAGAGGGACATTACAAAGCCCAAGCCCACTTCCCTGGCCCCTCAGCCCTGAGCAGATGGTCAGAGACAGATGGGGGAGGGGAGCCTTGGGTGGTAGGGCTTGGGGACACAGGGTGGCCTATCTCCAGACACATGGGTTCCTGTGCCTTAAACCAAGCATCTGCAGTTCCCAACTCCTTCCCCATCCCCCTCAAGCCCCTACCCCATTAGGCTCATTTTCAAAACAATACCGCCTTCCTCTCTCCCCTTCTGGTTAACTAGCTTCTGGTGGTGAAGTATATGACAAATTGGATAGTAGAGAGTAGTTGTCAATCCTGTCACATCTGGCTCTTCCTAGGAGAAAAATGAAATTGGTGGGTCTAGAAAGCTGCCTGTTTATGCTGGGGGACGTTTGCAAACAGTCATGTTAATACATTGATTGTTTCAAACTGGGCAGTTGTAGAATCATGCTGGCTTCAACAAATCAATATGCTGATTTAAATTGGGCAGGTAAATCTGCAGTTTTAAAGTGTATATGTTTACTAGCCTAACTGGTTTCCATATTGTGAGTGGTTTTTTTTTTTTTTTTTTTTGAGACATAGTCTTGCTCTGTTGTTGCCCAGGCTGGAGTGCAGTGATGCAATTTTGGCTCACTGCAACGTCCACCTCCTGGGTTCAAGCATTTCTCGTGCCTCAGCCTCCCGAGTAGCTGGGAGTACAGGCATACACCACCACACTCAGCTAATTTTTATAGTTTTAGTAGAGACAGGGTTTCACCATGTTGGTCAGGCTGGTCTCGAACTCCTGACCTCAGGTGGTCACTCACCTCAGCCTCCCAAGGTGCTGGGATTACAGGCATGAGCCACCACTCCCGGCCCAATATATTGTGTTTTTTTTAAGAGGCAGGCCCATGTATTGCACTAAAAATACTGTATTAAAGTAGGTAGCCATGTAAGTTTACTGTTTTATACTGGATTCATTAGTCGGGAGTGGTGGCCTGTGCCTGTGGTCCCAGCTACTCAGGAGGCTGAGGTGGGAGGATCACTTGAGCCTGGGAGTTACAGGCTGCAGTGAGCTGTGAGGCCGCCACTGCACTCTAGCCTGGACGACAGAGTGAGTCTCCACCTCTAAAAAAAAGTAAGTTAAAATGAGAAAGTAAACTGGAGTCAATATATTCACTTAAACCAGGGTTTTTCACCCTTGGCCCTATTGACACTTTGGACCAGATAATTCTTATAGAGGACTGCCCTGTGCATTGAAGGATTTTTGCAGCATCCTGGGCATCTGCCTACTAGATGCCAGTATTGCGATAATCAATTATATCTCCTGGCATCGCCATTTTCCCAGGGGTAGGCAGATAGACAAAATTGTTCCTAGTTCTGAACCACTGTTTTATGGTATAGAGACGTGTTTATATATTCATTGTGGTTTAGATTCAGCACACTGGATTAAAGTGGGCAGATCTGGAAGCCCAGTGATTCGAAGTGGGCAAAATACACTGGCATAAATTAGGTGTGGTGGGTCACGCCTGTAATCCCAACACTTTGGGAGGCCAAGGCAGGAGGATCACTTGAGCCCAGGAGTTCAAGACCAGCCCGGTCAACAGAGCAAGACCCTGTCTCTATTAAAAAAGTATGTATACACTGGCGTAATGTCAGCAGATTTATATGTATGTGGTGTTTTGTTTTGTTTGTTTTTTTTTTTTTTTTTGAGACAGAGTCTTACTCTGTTGCCAGGCTGGAGTGCAGTGGTGCAATCTCGGCTCGCTGCAACCTCCACCTCCCAGGTTCAAGTGATTCTTTTGCCTCAGCCTCCCAAGTAGCTGGAACTACAGGCACATGCCACCATGCCTGGCTAATTTTTTTTTTTTTTTTTTAATATTTTAGTAGAGACAGGATTTCACCATGTTGGCCAGGATGGTCTTGATCTGACCTTGTGATCCGTCTGCCTTGGCCTCCCAAAGTGCTGGGACTACAGGCGTGAGCCACCACGCCCGGCCTTGTATGTGGGTTTTAAGTGGGCCAATGTAATAAGCATTCTGTTTCATAGCTGGGGTAGTATGTGGATATAAGTATCAGCTTAAAATAGGGCAGGTAAATAAATCTGTGTTCCTATCTGGCGGTATGCCATTGCCTTCTATCTTTGGACCTAGAAATGAGTTGGTTCAAACCAGGTAGGTATGCAGACCTGTTTGTATCTGGTAGATAAGAAACCCCTGGTTTGTCTGGGAGGTTGAGCAGCAGCTTATTGTGGAATCTCTTTGTGCCTGGTGTTCTCCTAGATCCAATTCTGGTACAGCAGTTGCGTCGGACATACAAATATTTCAAAGATTATAGACAGGTGAGCAGAAGCCCTGGGTTCAGTCCCCATGTCTCCAGCCCTGGCCTCCTTGTCTGAGCGCCCCCATCCTGTCCCTCTCCCACAGATGATCATCGAGCCCACCAGCCCTTGCCTTCTTCCAGACCCTCTGCAGGAGCCGTACTACCAGCCACCCTACACGCTCGTTTTGGAGCTCACCGGCGTCCTCTTGCATCCTGAGTGGTCGGTGTGTCCCGGGAAAGGCAGCGGGTTGGGGATAGACCTGGGCAGTGGGGTTGTGATGAGGTGGACTTTCAGCCCTGGCTGTGCTATATGATCTTGGGGAGGAGATGTCACCTGTCATTGCCTCGTTTTCTTCAGCTGGGAGAAGGCAGTCATGCTAACACCCACTCTGTAGGGTGGTATAGGTGTGTCCAGGCACGCTATAAGTGCCACAAAGCCAGACCCTCAGTCACAGGCCATGTACTTCTTGACCTCCAAGAGCCACAAAGACAGAGGGAGAGAACTCTGTTCTGGGAATCCCCCAGGCTGGATCTTTGTCCTCTTGGGGACTCTGAGGGCCTCTGGGTCTTGGTGTTTCACTGTCCTCACTGTCTTCCCAGCTGGCCACTGGCTGGAGGTTTAAGAAGCGCCCAGGCATTGAGACCTTGTTCCAGCAGCTTGCCCCTTTATATGAAATTGTCATCTTTACATCAGAGACTGGCATGGTGAGGCTCTGGGGCAGGGGAGGGAATGTTGGTGTGGCGGGAGGCGTAGAGATCTGGAGGACTAGGGCTCAGCCTGACCTTTTCTCGCTCCCTTCCCACCCCCAGACTGCGTTTCCACTCATTGATAGTGTGGACCCCCACGGCTTCATCTCCTACCGCCTATTCCGGGACGCCACGAGATACATGGATGGACACCATGTTAAGGTGCCGTGGGTTCACGGGTGGGCCTCTGGGATTTGGTGGGGTTGGCACCACCTGAGGGAACGAGGGCCCAGCTCTGACCCTAGCCTCACCTGACTTATGGTTCTGCACAGATTCGATTCCTGCTGGCAGGCACATGCCTGCCTCTAGCCTTGGCCAGACATCTGCACCCTTCTTTGTTCCCTGGAATCTGGGTGTGGGAGTGGGGGAAAATGGGGTCTCTCTAAAGAAGACAGTTGGGGGTGAGTGGTAAGGATGTACCATTTAGAAGCTGGTTTTATCTTGCTGTGTCTGTAACTTAGTGTTTCTGGGAAGGTTTGCTTATAATTGTACATATGAGACTGTTGGAGTTTGTTTGACCTGGGGTCTGTTACTGTGGCCAGTGATATATTCAGGAGTCTGGATCTGTGAATGGGCCTCTTTGTGGATCTGGCTCCAAGTGTCTATGTGTCTGTTGGGTTTCTGTCTGTGTCCTGTCGGGGTAGGGGGGTCTGTGTTGTTCTTGGAAATTCCGAAATACATGGGCTGTGATTGAGGGTCTTGAAGGGTCTGTGCCTGGGTGCCTGTCTGTGTGGGTCTCTGGATGTGGCTGCAGATCTGTCTGTACCTGTTTACTTGAGTGAGAGGTTCTTAAACCTGCAACATACCACAGTTACCTGGGCAGGGGTTAAACAGGAGAGTTGTTGCCTCCCTCTCCAGGGAACTTCCTAATCGCCTGTCTGTGTGCTAGGCCCTGGGTCTAGGAGTCTATGTGATTAGCTCCCCAATATCCTGGGGGTTGTTTTGTTTTTTGTTTCTGAGACAGGGTTTTGCTCTTTCACCCAGGCTGGAGTGCAGTGGTGTGAACATGGCTTACTGCAGTCTCAACCTTCTGGGCTCAAGCGATCCTCCCACCTCAGCCTCCCGAGTAGCTGGGCCTATAGGTGCACACCACCATGCCTGGCTAATTTTTATTTTTATTTTTATCTATTTATTTATTTTGTGAGACGGAGTCTCGCTCTGTTGCCTAGGCTGGAGTGCAGTGGCGCGATCTTGGCTCACTGCAACCTCCCCATCCCAGGTTCAAGCGATTCTCTTTCCTCAGCCTCCCGAGTAGCTGGGACTACAGGCACACACCACCACGCCCGGCTAATTTTTTGTATTTTTAGTAGAGACAGAGTTTCTCCCTGTTGCCCAGGCTGGTTTTGAACTCCTGAGCTCAGGCAATCTGCCTACCTTGGCCTCCCAAAATTCTGGGATTACGGGCGTGAGCCACCGCACCCGGCCATTTTTTGTATTTAGTAGATACGGGGTTTCACCATTTTGGCCAGGCTGGTCTTGAACTCCTGACCTCAGGTGATCCACCTGCCTCGGCCTCCCAAAGTGCTGGGATTACAGGCGTGAGCCACCATGCCTGGCCCTCTGTGGGAGTCGATGCCATCATCCAAAGCCGGTCTTTGAGAGGCCCTGCCATTGTGATCCCAGTATGTGTGATGCTGTGTATGTATGTTTTGTGTGTTTTGGGTCTTCTTGATGGAGGGAGAGTTGGGCACAGATGTTGCCCTGACCTGTCACTCACTTCCAGGATATTTCATGTCTGAATCGGGACCCAGCTCGAGTAGTAGTCGTGGACTGCAAGAAGGAAGCCTTCCGCCTGCAGCCCTATAACGGTGTCGCCCTGCGGCCCTGGGACGGCAACTCTGATGACCGGGTCTTGTTGGATCTGTCTGCCTTCCTCAAGAGTAAGGCTGACCCCTGATCCCTTGGCCTCTGACCCCAGAGCCCCGGACTCTGAAGAGGAAGAATAAATGCATGATTCATGGCTGGGCGACTGAGGTGCAAGAGGTGCCTGAGCACCTTGGAGTCTTTAGGAGCTTCTTAGGATGTTCATGGAATGTTTGGGGGATACTTGGGGATGTTCAGGGAAGCCCTTTCAGAGCGTTTAGAAGCATTCCAGGTAGCACTGACCGCCCCCCTGCCCCAGTGTGGGACGTTCCCCTCATGGGCCCTGCCTCCCTCTGGCCTTTAGAAGCCTGGCTGACCACCCCCTGTTGTGCCCACAGCCATTGCACTGAATGGTGTGGAGGACGTGCGAACCGTGCTGGAGCACTATGCCCTGGAGGATGACCCGCTGGCGGCTTTCAAACAGCGGCAAAGCCGGCTAGAGCAGGTCGGTGCTTAGATGCCCAGAGTGGAGGATCGGCTCTGAGGCTCCTGAAGGAGGAGCCCGGGGCAGTCCATCTCCACACTCCTGGCTTGGCTGTGTGACCCTAAGCAGATACCTCCTCTCTGCCTCAGTCTCTGTAACCAGGGGGATATAACATAGTCTGTCTTGTAGGGCTGCCAGAATGAGGGGATGCATTGTTTCTGCAGCCTGCTCTGAGAACAGGAGACAGGAGAGGATTTGAGATTGGACTGGGAGAGGGGTTGCCCTTGATGGTCTTGAGTAGGTCTGGGGGCAGCTTGTGGAAGTGGACTGTGGGTTTTAGATCAGGTCTGGAAAGAGGCTCCCTGGGGACGTGGCCCAAGGCTGTGGGGAGAGTTGTGATAGTCTTGGTGGGACCCTGGTAATTTGGAAGTGGGACTGAGAGTATGGATCGCGTCTGGGTAAGATTCCCAGGGGTCTAGGCTAAGGTTCACCAGATTCTAGGTTAGGTTCCTAGAGTTGGGAGCCCCTGAGTGCCCAGAGAACAGGTCCCTAGAGATTTGGGCCTGGGGACCCCCCCAGGGAACCCCCTACCCCTGCATCCAGACAGGGGTCATGGGGCTCAGGGGGCCCAGGGGCAGGATGATGCAGTCTGGTGAGGAAGGCCGTGGGGTTTGGACCTGGGATCTCACCAGCATTCACCTTAGGGTAACAGGGTCTGGGATAGGATCTCAGGCTCAGGGGAGGGGTCCCTGGGATCTGGGGAAGGAGATTATGACAGTCTGGGGCCTGAGAACCTACTGCAGTTCAGGCCTGAATACCTCGAGTGCCTAGTATTGGAGTCTGTCGTCCCCCAAACATTGAAGCCTAGGCTCCTGCGGCTCAGAGCTGGCTCTTCCTAGTGTTTGGGGTGGGGGGACTGGGGTCCTTGTGTCTGGACTGGGGGCCCCATGGTTTGGGGAAAGGGGTCTGGACTTGGCAGAAGTCAGAAGGAAAGGTGGTCCCTGGGCTGAGGCCTGGGGAGCTGGGCATCTAGGAGGAGGCTCCGTCCACCTTGCGTTGACCCTCTCCTCCATCTGCCCCCAACCCCAGGAGGAGCAGCAGCGCCTGGCCGAGCTCTCCAAGTCCAACAAGCAGAACCTCTTCCTCGGCTCCCTCACCAGCCGCTTGTGGCCTCGCTCCAAACAGCCCTGAACTCTGGGCCTCCTCAAACTCAGTGCCTGGGTCCAGGGCCCCAGTGCTTCCAGATCAAGACTTGGGCCACCACTTGTCCAATAAAGTACATCCCAGACGCCACACCTGCTGTGTCCCGAGAGTCTCCAGATGGGGGCATCGGGGTGAGGTCTGGGACTCTTGGGTCATCGTCCCGTAGTGGCTGATCGGCTGCCAAGCACAGTGGGGGTGCTTTGTTGGATCAGAGCGGATTTTTCACCCTGGTCTCGGAATCTAAAAACCCTCGCTGTGTCTTCCTGTGTGTTGTGTGATCTGTAAAAAATACATCTCCCTCTGACCACAGACTCCCCATTTGTGGAGAAGGGAAGAGAGGATGGCACTTGGCTTTAAAGACAGGTAGCTGCCAGGCTACTGTGGAGAGAATGTGTTGTGGGCCCAGTGGGGCTCTGGTGGACCAGAGATCACCCCTCTCAACAGGCCAGCTGCTGGTTGGCTCCAGCCAGTGTGGCCCTGGGGTAAAGGGGGCCTGGAGTTGCTTGACACGCCAGTTGTTCAAAAGAAGCAAGAACTTGGGAATTATTATTATTATTATTTTTTTTGAGACAGGGTCTCACTGTTGCCCAGGCTGGAGTGCAGTGATGTGATCTTAGCTCACTACAGCCTTGACCCCCTGGGCTCAAGTGATCTCCAAGTGACCCTCCTGCCTCAGCCTCCTCAGTACCCTCTTGGGGACTACAGGTGCGTGCTACCATACCCAGCTAATTTAAACAAATTTTTTTTTTTTTTGTAGAGATGGGGTCTTGCTGCCCAAGCTGGTCTCAAACTCCTAGTCTCAAGCAGTGTTCCTGCTTTGGCCTCCCAAAGCGCTAGGATTATAGGTGTGAGCTACCGTGCCCAGGTAAAATAGGGGTTTTTATATTAAATCTCCCGATTTTAAAATGTTGGCTCCTAGCCAGGCGCGGTGCCTCACCCCTGTAATCCCAGCACTTTGGGAGGCTGAGGCGGGCGGATCACCTGAGGTCAGGAGTTCGAGACCAGCCTCAACATGGAGAAACCCTGTCTCTACTAAAAATACAAAATTAGCCGGGCGTGGTGGAGCATGCCTGTAATCCCAGCTACTCGGGAGGCTGAGGCAGGAGAATTGCATGAATCCAGGAGTAGGAGACCAGCCTGGGCAACATGGTGAAATCCTGTCTCTAAAAAAAAATACAAAATAATGAGCCCAGCAAGGTTGTGTGCACCTGTAGTCCCAGCTATGTGAGAGGCTGAGGTGGGAGGAATCCCTTGAGTACAGGAGGTTGTGCATGGCTGTAATGAGCTGTGATTGTGCCACTACATTCTAGCCTGGGCGACAGAGCAAGACCCTGTCTCAAAAAAAAAAAAAAACCCAAAAAAGTTAAGATTTTTTTTTTTCAGAGACAGGGTCTCGCTCTGTCACCCAGGCTGGAGCACAGTTGAACTCTTGGGCTCAAACAATCTTCCTGCCTTGGCCTCCCCAAGTGCTGGGATTACAGGAGTGAGCCACTCTGCCCAGCTACTTTTAATTAAATAGCCACATGTGTCTCCTGTATCGTCAGTGCCACTGTGTATTAAGAGTATGAGTTCCAGATCGTGTAAGTTCAAATCCAAGCTCTACCACTTCTCAGCTGGCCTGTGATCCTGTGCAAGTTACCTTACCTCTCAGTGCCTCGGTTTCTACATTTATAAAATAATAACTGGGCAAGCACAGTGGCTCATACGTGTTATCGCAACACTTCAGGAGGCTGAGGTGGGAGGATCGCCTGAGGCCATGAGTTGGAGAGCAGCCTGGGCAACGGGAAGACCCTGTCTCTTGGGGAAAAAAAAAAAAAAAAAGTTCTTGTCTCAGGCTAGCTTTGGGGACCAAATGAAGCACTCCCATGCAGGCACTCAAATGGTAACTGTGTAAACCTTAGGCAAGGCACCTCTGCCTCAGTTTCCTTATCTCTAATATGGGGTAATGGTAGTATGTTAGCAGAGTGGTTGTGAGGAGTGAACGGGACAGTCTGTACGCGGGTTATATGTATATATTCCCAGGTGCTTGCTGTTACCAGGCCATATGGGTTATTCACAGATTGAAATATCTTAGCTGGGCCGGGCGCGGTGGCTCACGCTTGTAATCCCAGCACTGTGGGAGGCCAAGGCGGGCGGATTACGAGGTCAGGAGATTGAGACGACAGTGAAACCCTGTCTCTACTAAAAATACAAAAAATTAGCTGGGTGCGGTGGCAGGTGCCTGTAGTCCCAGCTACTCGGAGAGGCTGAGGCAGGAGAATGGCGTGAACCCGGGAGGCAGAGCTTGCAGTGAGCCTAGATTGCACCACTGCACTCCAGCCTGGGCGACAGAGCGAGACTCCGTCTCAAAAAAAAAAAAAAAAAAAAAAAATCTTAGCTGGGCATGGTGGCTCACCCCTATAATCCCAGCACTTTGGGAGACCAAGGCGGCTGGATCACCTGAGGTCAGGAGTTCGAGACCAGCCTGGACAACATGGTGAAACCCCGTCTCTACTAAAAAAATACAAATAAATTAGTTAGGCATGGTGGTGGGTGCCTGTAATCCCAGCTACTTGGGAGGCTGAGGCAGGAGAATCTATTAAACCTGGGAGGCGGAGGTTGCAGTGAGCCGAGATCACGCCATTGCACTCTAGCGTGGGCGACAAGAGTAACTCTGTCTCAAAAAAAAAAAAAAAACCAGTTTGACTTTATCTCCCTTGCCCTGCCTCCATCCCCACATTGCCCCCCACTGTCCCAGTCTCTCCTACTCCAGCCTTCATCTAGTGCTAATACTGATTAAATATTCTAAGATGACCTTCCCTGGTGTGTGTGATGATAATTAATAGGCATTCAGAACTGTGTGGACCAAACTGAACCTCTGCACTCTAGATTTTTTTTTTTTTGAAGCCTCACAGGCCTCTACGAAGAAGAATTAAAAATTTCACCATGACCCTTTGTCCTGGGGTGCACTGTCTGTAAGCCGGTGGAGTTATTTCCCAAAATCCTTGGTCCTTCCCAGCTTGAGGAAGTCTGCATGCAGGACTGAGGGAGGGGACCTCTGCTTTTTTTTTTTTTTTTTTTTGAGATGGAATCTCTTGCCCAGGCTGGAGTGCAGTGGGGCGATCTCGGCTCACTGCACCCTCCACCTCCTGGGTTCAAGCAATTCTCCTGCCTCAGGCTCCCAAGTAGCTGGGATTACAGGCATGTGCCACCACACCCAGCTAATTTTTGTATTTTTTGTAGAGACAGGGTTTCACCATGTTGGCCAGGCTGATCTCGAACTCCTGACCTGAGGCGATCTGCCTGCCTCAGACTTCCAAAGTATGGGGATTACAGGTGTGAGCCACTGCGCCCGGCCTAATTTTTGTATTTTTAGTAGAGACGGGGTTTCACCCCGTTGGTCAGGCTGGTCTTGAACTTCTGACCTCGTGATCTGCCTGCCTCGGCCTCCCAAAGTGCTGGAATTACAGGCGTGAGCCACCGTGCCTGGCTTTTTGTTTGGTTTTGAGACAGTGTCTCACTCTTGCCCATCCTGGAGTGCAGTGGCTCTGTCACCACTCACTGCAGCCTCGACTTCCCGGGCCCTCTTGATCCTCCCACCTCAGCCTCCCAAGTAACTGGGACTACAGGCACATACCAACAGGCCCAGCTAATTTTTTGCAATTTTTTTTTTTTTTTTTTTTTTAAGAGAGATGAGGTTTCAGGCCGGGCTCGGTGGCTCACGGCTGTAATCCCAGCACTTTGGGAGGCCAAGGTGGGCGAATCACGAGGTCAGGAGTTCGAGACCAGCCTGGCCAACTTGGTGAAACCCCACCTCTACTAAAAATACAAGAGTGGCTGGGCGTAGTGGTGGGCGCCTGTAATCCCAGCTACTCGGAGGCTGAGGCAGGAGAATCGCTTGAACCCAGGAGGCGGAGGTTGCAGTGAGCCGAGATCGCAACACTGCACTCCAGCCCAGGTGATAAAGTGAGACTCTGTCTCAAAAAAAAAAAAAAACAAAAAACCAAAGCCCTGCTGTCATGAGCTGATGTTCACGGAGGAGACAAATGATCAGATAACTTTCTAGGGTAATAAATGCATACAGAAAAAGTATAGCAAGGAGCAGCAGTGATCTGGGGACTCCAAGGACTGGTTTAGACCTGATGGGATGGTCGGGAGGCCTCTTGGGAAGGCGCATCTGAGCAGAGATAGGATGAAGTGAGGAGGGAAGCCCTGGGATAGCTGAGTGTACCTGAGGCACACTCAGGGCCTCGTGCTTACCTCAGGGCCTCTGCAATTGCTGTTTGCTCTGCCAGAAGTGTTTTTCCGTAGAGTCTATACAATTTACTCCTTTAGGCCTTTGCTTAAATGTGACCTTAGCATGGCCTATTTTTTTTTTTTTTTTTTTTTTTTTGAGACAGTCTCGGTCTGTTGCCCAGGCTGGAGTACAGTGGTATGATCTTGGCTTACTGCAACCTCCGCCTCCCAGGTTCAAGTGATTCTTCTCCCTCAGCCTCCCCAGTAGCTGAGACTACAGGCGCCTGCCACTATGCCCGGCTAAGTTTTGTATTTTTAGTAGAGATGGGGTTTCATCATGTTGGCCGGGCTGGTCTTGAACTCCTGACCTCAAGTGATCTGCCCGCCTCAGCCTCCCAAAGTACTGGGATTACAGGCGTGAGCCACTGCGCCTGGCCAGCATGGCCTTCTATGGTGACTGCGGTCAACCTATAAAGAAAAGTTGTGAATAGCCAGAAAGATGCTCAGAAATCCCTTAAAGTACACGACATGACACACACACACACACCACCACCACACACCACACACCACACACCACACACCACAAGAAAATCCACATGAAGGCTGGGTGCGGTGGCTCACGCTTGTAATCCCAGCACTTTGGGAGGCCGAGGCAGGCGGATCACAAGGTCAGGGGATCGAGACCACCGTGAAACCCCGCCTCTAATAAAAATACAAAAAAAATTAGCCGGGCGTGGTGGCAGGCTCCTGTAGTCCCAGCTACTCGGAGAGGCTGAGGCAGGAGAATGGTGTGAACCCGGGAGGCGGAGCTTGCAGTGAGCCGAGATTGCGCCACTGCACTCCAGCCTGGGAGACAGAGCCAGACTCTGACTCAAAAAAAAAAAAGAAAATCCACATGAAATGCCATTGTGCCTGCCACAAACCTTCACAAAGGCTGGCAATTTTTATGATCTTTAAAATTTTAGAGCCAGGCTCAGTGGCTCACACCTGTAATTCCAACACTTTAGGAGGCTGAGACAGGAGCATCACTTGAGGCCAGGAGTTCGAGACCAGCCTAGGTAACATAGTGAGACTCTATCTCCAGGGAAAAAAAAACAAAACAGGCCAGGTGTGGTGGTGGGCGCCCATAATCCTAGCTAAATGGGAGGCTGAGGTATGAGAATCGCTTGAACCTGGGAGGCAGAGGTTGCAGTGAGCTGAGATCGAGCCACTGCACTGCAGCCTGGGTGACAGAGCGAGACTCCATCTCAAAAAAACAAAACCAAAACCAAAACTAAACAACAACAACAAAAAAAACATTCTGAGATATCTCAGACCTGGAATCTGTTCCCCCCGATGATCATCCAGGGCAGGAATTTGCTTCCTTCCACAGCTGGTTGCCCAAATTCTGTTAAAATATATTCTGTGATGGGAAGCCTATTCCCTCACCTAACCCAATATGAGACCTAATTTGCCTCCAGGTGACTTTGGTTTACAAGTTCTGGCTTTACTCCTTGGGACCACATAACCTGTCTGGGCAGGGGGGATGTGGAAGGAGGGTCTCAAATGTCAGCCTTAGAAGCTTACATATTTAGAAGGCACTGGGGAGCTATAGAAGAGTCTAATGCAGGTGAAGGAAATGGTCTGATTTGTGCTTAAATAAACCCCACAGGGCCAGGCATGGAGGCTTATGCCTGTAATCTCAGCACTTTGGAAGACTGAGGTGGGAGGATCGCTTTTGCCCAGGAGTTCAGCCTGGGCAACGTAGGGAGACCCTATCTCTACCAAAAATAATAAATTAGCCAGGTGTGGTGGCTCATGCCTGTAATCCTAGCTACTTGGGAGGCTGAGGTGGGAGGATCATTTAAGCCTGGGAAGTCGAGGCTGCAGTAAGCTAGGATAATGCCACTGAACTGCAACCTGGGCAACAGAGACCCCATCTCAAAAAAAATAAAGACCTCAGAGGCCAGAGTGGTCAAGGCTGAGGGAGGCACAGACAGAGGGGTCGGGCAGAATAAAAGAATCACAGGGGGATGTGGGAGCTCAGAGGAGGTGCTTGATGCTTCTGGGGAGTGTTAGCTAGTGCTGCGTGGAGGAGAAGTCTGAATGGTGAAAAAGGAATTAAAGAAGGGAGTGGAGCCGGGCACGTTGGGTCATGCCTGTAATCCCAGCACTTCGGGAGGCCGAGGCGGGCGGATCACGAGGTCAGGAGTTGAAGACCAGCCTGGCCAAGATGGTGAAACCCTGTCTGTACTAAAAATACAAAAATTAGCCAGGCGTGGTGGTGCGCGCCTGTAATCCCAGCTACTCGGGAGGCTGAAGCAGGAGAATCACTTGAAACCGGAAGACGGAGGTTGCAATAAGCGGAGATGGAGCCCCTGCACTCCAGCTTGGGCGAAAGAATAAAACTCCATCTCAAAAAATAATAATAAATTAAAAAAAATAAGGGAGTGGAAAAGACAAATACAGGGAGAAGGAGCCTGGGATGTTCTGCCCAATCTGACCCATGGCCCTGGCTTGCTGAAACGCCACTGTTGTCAGAATCTTTAGGCTGGTTTTTTCTCCTTCTTCTCCTTCTCCTTCTCCCTCTCCTTCTCCTTCTCCTTCTCCTCCTCTTCCTCCTCCTTCTTCTCCTTTCTTCCTTTTTTTTTTCTTTTTTTTTGTAGAAAAGTGTGTCTTGCTGTGTTGCCCAGGCTGGTCTCAAATTCCTGGCCTCAAGCAGTCCCCTGCCTCAGCCTCGGAAAGTACTGGGATTATAGGCGTGAGCCGCTGTGCCCAGCCTGGTCTTCATTCATTAAAAAATTAACTGGGCAGGGATTAGTGGCTCACGCTTGTAATCTCAGCAATTTGGGAAGCTGAGGTGGGTGGACCACTTGAAGGTCAGGAGTTCGAGACCAGCCTGGCCAACATGGTGAAACCCTGTCTCTACTAAAAATATAAAAAATTAGCCGAGTGTGGTGGCGGGTGCCTGTAATCCCAGCTACTCTGGAGGCTGAGGCAGCAGAATCGCTTGAACCCGCGAGGTGGAGGTTGCAGTGAGCCAAGATCGCACCATTGCACTCCAGCCTGGGCAACAAGAGCAAAACTTCTTCTTCTAAAAAAAAAAAAAAAAAAAAAAAAAAAAAAAAAAAAAAAAAAAAAAATTGAGCGCCTACTGTATGCCTGGCTCTGCTGGGCTATGCTTCGTTGGTTACTATGTCTTACTTCTCTGGAAAAAAACATATAAATTGAACCTGTATTTTTCCCTATAATTATTAGCCTCTGAGCACTAAAGTTTTTTACTTTGCGGGGAGAAACAAAGAAGTTACCCCAGCTCAAGGGTTTTGCTCCATGCCTGGCAGACAGCAATTATGACCAGAGGGGCTGGGACATCTGCTCCTAATTGGCTTTTCCTGCTGAGGTCCTGGAATACTAAAGGGTTTCTGAAGGGCCCAGGATGTCCCCCCGCAATTCTTCTGGGGTGGGGGAGCGGGTCCCTGTATGCGAAGACGGAATTTCCTGCCCATTTGCTCCTCACACCTTCCGGAGGCCAAATGGGCAGCCCAGCTGCGGCCCGAAGGGGGAGGGGCTCGGCCGCCCGGCAGATGGCGGCATTTACATACAGCTGGGAGCCCCCTTTGAGGCCGAGCTCCTCGCCCCGGCGTCTGGTGCGTCCGCGTTGCGGGGTTTGGGAGGGTGGCTTTGTCTTGGGGAGGGGGAACACACACACGCCTGCACACAGGAGTCCACAAAGAGCCCTGGATCTTCATCGTATCCACACACAGCTACACCAGTGGACCTCCCAAACCCAGTCTCATTCACACAAACCAGCGCACACAGGGGTCTACAAAGAACTCCGGATCTTCATCGTATTGACACGCGGCTGCGTCCGTGGACCTCTCAAACCCAGTCTCATTCATACACAGGCGCCCTCAGCCATTCACCACCTTGCACAGCCTCTATCACACCCTCACAGAGCACAAAGTCACAGGTTTATATGCTTATACAGGACCTCCCATAAACACACACGCACAGAGAAGCATCCTCACAGTCACACAATCTCAAAGCGTCACACAATCACGAAGTCGTGTACACTTCTAGTTTCCCACTCGGGTGTTCGTGCAGAATCAGAATTGTTTACAACCTCATAAATGTGTCAATCACACACAACTCCAGGCATATGCTGAGCCGCACGGTCCCACGTGGACTCACAATCACAAAGTCATGTGCACCCTCCGGTAGCTCTGGTTCATACCACACACACAAAATCATAAAATCACGTACAACCTCACACACAGGCTTAGCCCCCCAACCCCACCCCAGCCACACACAAAGTCGTGGGATCACCCACTCATGACCTCGCTCGTGCCCACGACCACAGACGGAAGCTCGCTGTTGCTCCTGCACGCTCCCCTTCCCCTGTGACCGCCCCCCGCCCCGCCTGCCCTTGGTCCCTTGGGGCCGGGTAGCTGCCTGAAGGGGCGGGGCCATTCTCTCAGATATAAGGCTTGGAAGCCAGCAGCTGCGACTCCCGAGACCCCCCCACCCCAGAAGGCCATGGTCTCCCCACGGATGTCCCGGCTCCTCTCCCAGACTGTGATCCTAGCTCTCATTTTCCTCCCCCAGGTCAGAGCCAGGTGGGAGGTGGTGTGGAAAGGGATGAATGCGGAGGGGAGGGGTGAGTGCGACCTGAAGGTCCTGGGGAGGGAGCGCGGGGCGGGCGGGAAGCCTGGGTCCACCCGGCCGCCTCACCCTAGGCCCGTCTCCGTCCCAGGCACGGCCCGCTGGCGTCTTCGAGCTGCAGATCCACTCTTTCGGGCCGGGTCCAGGCCCTGGGGCCCCGCGGTCCCCCTGCAGCGCCCGGGGCCCCTGCCGCCTCTTCTTCAGAGTCTGCCTGAAGCCTGGGCTCTCGGAGGAGGCCTCCGAGTCCCCGTCCCCGTGCGCCCTGGGCGCGGCGCTGAGTGCGCGCGGACCCGTCTACACCGAGCAGCCCGGAGCGCCCGCACCTGATCTCCCACTGCCCGATGGCCTCTTGCAGGTGCCCTTCCGGGACGCCTGGCCTGTAAGTGCTGCCCCCAGGGGACTCCCGGTGCTGGAAGCCTAACCCTGCCAGCGAAACCTCCACCTTCTCTCCCCTCCAGCTTCCAAGACCCTAATCCTGCCTCCCAGGGGGTGGACGAAACTCCCAGACCAGTAACTCTACCATCTGGAACCCCACATTCCCAGACCTCTAAACTCTACACACTGGGGATTCTAAATGTTCTGATTCACCAGCCCTGGATGCTGGGACCCCAAATTCCCAGAATCTCAAACCCAAGCTCTGAAATCCTAAACTCAAGGAACCCTACCTCTGCTCCTTGGGGATCCCTAAAAACTGGGGTCCTCATCTTTATCCCCAAACCTCTCACACCTTGTCTTGGGGACCACTAATATCTTCTCTTTTTTTTTTCTGTCCTCAGTTCTTTCAATTGGGTCCTGTATTAATTACTCTTTCACCTCCAAAATCCTATCTCCCACCCCCACAACCCAAAGGCACAAAGATGAACAGACCTGTATTGCAATTCTTGACCCTTGTCCTTTTGGACAAGTGACTGCCTGGTTTCCAGCCTCAGTTTCCTAAGCTTAAAAATGGGATCATCCTGGTACCTCACAAGGGTCCCTTTTGAGCGATTCAACCACATCTCTTGAATAAAGTGCTTACCACGTAGTAAGTGCTCAATAAGGCAAGCCATGTCCAGTGGCTCACCCTGTAATTCCAGCACTTTGGGAGGCCTAGGCAGGAGGATCGCTTGAGCCCAGCAGTTTGAGATCAGTCTCAGTAACATAGTGAGACCTCGTTTCTAAAACAAAAACAAAAACAAAAAACAAAAAAACATAACGGGGCATGGTGACACCGTGTAGTCCCAGCTACTGGGGAGGCTGAGGTGGGAGGATTGCTTGAGTCTCGGAGGTTGTTGCAGTGAGCCATGATCGCACCAGTGCACTCCAGCCTGGTTGAAAAAGTGAGACCCTGTCTCCCCCACCTCAAAAAAAGCCACAGATGTCATTCCTTCCCTGGGCTGGTCTGGTCCCTCTGGGAATTGTCCCTTGCTTGCTCAGTCCCCAGCAATGGCCATCACCCTCCATTCCTGAACTCTGGCCTTCATTGAGTACTTACCCTAACCACTGTCTTTCATCTTTCATCTCCCCCTTCCTTCACCCAATCAGGGCACCTTCTCTCTCATCATCGAAACCTGGAGAGAGGAATTAGGAGACCAGATTGGAGGTGAGTGTCTTCAGTCTTGGGACTGGTGGGGAGCTGGGGCCCACGTGAGACACGGGGTTGGTGGTGTCGTCTATAGGTCTTATGATGTCATCACAGCTCCTGGGATGTGGTGCCGAGTGTTGACAGCTCCAGGGCTCTTGGCATCTCAGGCACAGAAATGTCCCTGGTACTGGATGTAGCAGTCTGTGGTTCTGGTACCAGATGAAGTAGGGGAAGCTCTCTTACTATCAAAGTCTCCAGAGCAGGGCGTAGCATTTCACAGCCCTACTTTATCATCTGATGTTGAGAGCTCAGGGTGCAATATGAGTTACTTCTGGTTCTTCTATGTGAAGTTTTTTTTTCCCCAAGACAGAGTCTTGCTCTGTAATCCAGGCTGGAGTGCAATGGCATGATCTCAGCTCACTGCAACCTCTGCCTTCTGGGTTCAAGCAATTCTCCTGCCTCAGCCTCCCAAGTAGCTGGGATTACAGGCATGCATCACCACACCTAGCTAATTTTTGTATTTTTAGTAGAGACAGGATTTCACCATGTTGGCCAGGCTGGTCTCGAACTCCTGACCTCGTGATTCGCCCACCTCGGCCTCCCAGAGTGTTGAGATTACAGGCGTGAGCCACCACGCTCGGCCCTTATGTGAAGCTCTGTCACCTTGTCCATGTGGAGGTCCCAGGGAGCCCTGTGGGATGTTGGAGCTTCACCAAGGAGAATACTGAGTAGAGGTTCCTGGGAGGGATACAGGGCATTCTTATCCTCAACTTGGGAGACTCTGTTGCTATGTAAGGCCCACAGTGGGGGTTTTGTCGCCACTTTTTTTCTTGTTTTTATTTTATTTTTTATGAAGATGGGATCTCGCTATGTTGCCTAGGCTGGTCTCGAACTCCTAGGCTCAAGCAATCCACTGGTTTTGGCCTCCCAAAACGTTGGAATTCTAGGAGTGAGCCATTTCTTCACCGTTCTGATGTAGAAAGCTGTGTCACAATCTTGGGGGGTGACACCTTTGCTTTCAAGAAAGTGTCACTCTCCGAGTATCCCAAGGTCTCAGGTAATGTCGTAACTTATGGTCTAGTAACTGGGGTCTCTGCCACTATTTTGATATAGGAAGATCCGGAGGCACAATTTAGGGGTGTTATGACCTCACTTCAGACATGTTATTGTTCTTTGGCCATATGGAGGTACCAAATGTCACAGGGTGTTAGAGGTCTCATCATTACTTCAATTTACAAAGATCTGGGTCAAGGCCGGGTGCTTTGGCTCACGCCTGTAATCTCAGCACTTTGGGAAGCCAAGGCGGGCGGATCACGAGGTCAGGAGATTGAGACCATCCTGGCTAACATGGTGAAACCCCGTCTGTACTAAAAATACAAAAAAATTAGCTGGGTGTGGTGGCGGGCGCCTGTAGTCCCAGCTACTCAGGAGGCTGAAGCAGGGGAATGGCGGGAACCCGGGAGGCGGAGCTGGCAGTCAGCCGAGATCGCACCACTGCACTCCAGCCTGGGCGACAGAGTGAGACTCCGTCACAAAAAACAAACAAACAAAAACAGGCCGGGCGCGGTGGCTCACGCTTGTAATCCCAGCACTTTGGGAGGCCGAGGCAGGCGGATCACGAGGTCAGGAGATCGAGACCACGGTGAAACCCCGTCTCTACTAAAAAAAAAACAAAAAAACCAACAAACAAAGATCTGGGTCAAAATACAGGAGTATTACGGTTTCTATGAGATAACTTTATTTTTTATTTTTATTTTTTTGAGAGGGAGTCTTGCTCTGTCACCCAGGCTGGAGTGCGATGGCGCGATCTTGGCTCACTGCAACCTCCACTTCTGGGTGCAAGTGATTCTCTTGCCTCAGCCTCCCGAGTAGCTGGGATTACAGGTGCGTGCCACCACGCCTGGCTAATTTTTTTTTAAATTTTTTATTTTTAGTAGAGACGGTTTCACCATGTTGATCAGGCTGGTCTTGAACTCTTGACCTCAGGTGGCCTACCCGTCTCAGCCTTCCAAAGTGCTGGGATTTCAGGCTTGAGCCACCATGCCTGGCCAAGAGAACTGTTACCTAGGGTACTAGAAAGGACCACGACATTGCAGGTCCCTGGGTGCATTGGGGAGTTCGCGGCCTTGCTAAATAAAGTAAGGAGGGTGACTGCCATTCTACTCGCGAGGTCCAAGAACCCCCGGGCTCCATGAGGGTGTTTTGGCCTCGCTGGGAGGTTCGGGGAGAATGCGGCCGGGGCGCTCCGTATGCATCCATGTTCGGCCGGGCCCACCCCAGCACCCCTCCTTTGCCTGTCCCCGCAGGGCCAGCCTGGAGCCTGCTGGCGCGCGTGGCTGGCCGGCGGCGCTTGGCAGCCGGGGGCCCGTGGGCCCGGGACATTCAGCGCGCAGGCGCCTGGGAGCTGCGCTTCTCGTACCGCGCGCGCTGCGAGCCGCCTGCCGTCGGGACTGCGTGCACGCGCCTCTGCCGTCCGCACAGCGCCCCCTCGCGGTGCAGCCCAGGACTGCGCCCCTGCGCACCGCTCGAGGACGAGTGTGAGGCGCCGCGTGAGTCCTGCGTTCGACCCCAGGGACCCCGGCCCCTCCTGAGCGTCACTCGCGGCCCCCAGTCCCCTCTCACAACCCACTCACCCTCTTCAGGGTACTCTAGAGTCCCCCACCATGTACCCCAGGCACCCCTCTTCAGGGAGCTGGGGAACGCGCTGACTGCTGCGGATGTACCCCAGACCCCGCCCACCATCCAGCTGCCACCTTCGGAGAAACTGAGGACCCTGGACCTCTCTCCAGCCCTGCCTTGCTCCTCGAGCCCCCTTCCCTCTCCCAGCCCTCTTGTTGCCCCAAATCGGAAGCCCACGTCCATTTTCTATGCTGGCACCCTCCAGTTCCTTCCCTAACCCACACTCACACCCTGTCCTGATGCTAGGACTCCAAAGCTCTTCTAATTCTGCGGCCCTCCCGACTCCCACTCGGAAGCTTTGGAATCTCCTCCCAGTCCACTCTGGCAGAGGGGCCCTCCATCCTCCCTCCCTAGGGTTGCCAGCCAGAACCCGTGGCTTCTTAAAGCTTGGAATTCTTCAGACTTCTCCCCAAATTTCAGAGCCCCACCAAGGCCCCTAGGACTCCCAGGCTAATCCAGATCTTCTCAGAGCCACCCTAATTCAAGACACTCCCATCTTCCCTGAAAGGCCAGGGGTCCCCCCACCAATCCCAAACCCCCTCACTGTCTCCTATCCTCACGATCTCACCTGGGTGCCCCCGTCCCATCCTCCTTCCAAGAGCACAGACTCCAGCCCGATGGCCTGGGTTCACATCATCACTCCTCCACTTCCTAGGTGGGCTGGTCACCTCGTCTCTGTGGGCCTCAGTTTCCCTATCTGTAAACGGGGGTGGGTCACAGTACCATCTAGTCCCGATGATTATCTGTCACAAAGATGAAGCGAGGTGGCTCAGAGAACGTGCTCAGAAACCTCCCTGCTTTCCATCTTGTCCCTGGTCCTCCCCGACATTGGTGTTCCCTTTCTCTCTGCCTCTCTGTCCCCCATAGCGGTGTGCCGAGCAGGCTGCAGCCCCGAGTATGGCTTCTGTGAGCAGCCCGGTGAATGCCGATGCCTAGAGGGCTGGACTGGACCCCTCTGCACGGTCCCTGTCTCCACCAGCAGCTGCCTAAGCCCCAGGAGCCCGTCCTCTGCTACCACCGGATGCCTTGTCCCTGGGCCTGGGCCCTGCGACGGGAACCCGTGTGCAAATGGAGGCAGCTGTAGTGTCAGTGTCACCCTTCCCACCTTGTCCTGCTTAGTACTTTACCCTGGGAGCCACAGCCCTCTCCCTGGGGCTCCATGAGACACCAGCCAGGGGAGGAGATCTGGGAATAACTATCAGGGAGGTCTTCCTGGAGGCATCCAGCCTGCATCTGGGGCCTTGAAGTAGGATTAGGTGATGGGGATGGGACTGGGGAGAGCAGGCTCAGTGGGTGGCCCCGAAAGATGTGGGAGTGGAAGTGATGAGGAGCCGCGTGGGGCCACAGCTGCCCCTACTGCGGGACTGAGAACGATTCAGGGCCCAAGGTAGTGGGCGGTGGGGCCAAATAGGTTGGAGATTTGGGATCTGTGGGCACAGGGGGTGGAGACATCAGAGAAGGCTTCCTGGAGATGGCCCGGGGCTGGGGCTTCTGGGACGTGATTAGAGAGGGTGGCCAGGTGAGTGGCCTGCAGGGAGCAAGGGTGCAGAGGTGGCAGTGAGTGAGCCTGGCATGGAGTGCTGGGATAGAGTAGGGTCCAGTGTGGGCCACCTGGATACTGCCACACTTAGGGTTCGAATACTTAGGGAGAGGCCCTGGGAAGGAGAGATCCAGAGAAGGCTTCCTGGAGGAGGTGGGCTAAGATCTAGGACCTCCCAGTAGGACTCGTCAGTGTAGGCAGAAGCGAGGAGGGCAGACCAGGCAGGCAGCATTTGGTAGGCAAAGGTGTAGTGGTGGGAATGGGGTCACTCTGGGTCCCCAGAGCCTCCTCCCTGTGGGGTCACATGGGCAGACACAAAAATGTGGAGTGGATCGAGGGGATGTCGGGAGGACCTCCTGGGTGGCCCCTGCACAGTGGGACTTGGGACTGGACAAGGAGCAGCCCCCAGTGGTTAGGACTGAGGAGGTGGATGGGATTTTTCTCCAAGGAGACACCCTTCTCAAGTACTCTTGTCCCTGCCCAGGAGACACCCGGGTCCTTTGAATGCGCCTGCCCGCGTGGGTTCTACGGGCTGCGGTGTGAGGTGAGCGGGGTGACATGTGCGGATGGACCCTGCTTCAACGGTGGCTTGTGTGTCGGGGGTGCAGACCCTGACTCTGCCTACATCTGCCACTGCCCACCCGGTTTCCAAGGCTCCAACTGTGAGAAGAGGGTGGACCGGTGCAGCCTGCGGCCATGCCGCAATGGTGAGGCCTGGAGGCCTGAACGGCGAGGGATGGGGGTGGGGGTCCTGCATGGCTCAGACAGTCCTGGGTTGGAATCCTGGCTTTGACTCTTCTAACCCTAGGGCCTGGGGACCTGACCTTCCACCCCCAAGCCTGTAAAATGGGCAAGGAGACATTCCCTATCTCATAACTATTAATATTTACTGAGAATTTACTGTGTGCCAGGCCCTATTCTAGGCACTGAGGATACAGCAGGGAATGAAACAGACAAAGTCTCTGCCCCCGCCTGATAGAGCTGAGGTGCCTGGTGTGCTGAGGATAAGCAGGGAAGCCAGTGTGGTTACACTGATGAGATGAGGTCAGGGAGGTGACTGAGGCACATCTTGTGGGACCCCCTGGGTCACAAGAAGGGGAACTTTCACTTTTCCCCTGAGATGGAGCCACAGGAAGGTTCTGAGGAGAGAAGAGACCTGATATCGGTGCTAAAAGATTAAATGCGGCCCGGCACGGTGACTCACGCCTGTAATTCCAGCACTTTGGGAGGCCGAGGCGGGCGGATCACCTGAGCTCAGGAATTAGAGACCAGCCCGGGCCACATGGTGAAACCCTGTCTCTACTAAAAATACAAAAAATTAGGCGGGCGTGATGGCAGGTGCTTGTAATCCCAGCTACTCGGGAGGCTAAGGCGGAAGACTCACTTGAACCCGGGAGGCGGAGGTTGCAGTGAGCCGAGATCGTGCCACTGTGTCCCCGCCTGGGCGACAGAGTGAGGCTCTGTCTCAAAAAAAAAAAAAAAAAAAAAAAAAAAAGATTAAATAAGATCATGAATGTAGGCTGAAGCAGAGAATTGCCTGAACTCGGGAGGCGGAGGTTGCAGTGAGCCGAGATCGCGCCACTGCACTCCAGCCTGGACGACAGAGGGAGACTCCGTTTCGGAAAAAAAAAAAAAAAAAAAAAACAAAAAAAAGATCATGAATGTATGAATGTAGAGGGCTGGCTGTGTATCTTCTTGCGAGTGAATACGATAATTCTCTCCCAAACACTGAGTGTTCACTCTGGGGTGTGTAGTACTAGGGACACTGCACGGACCAGGACATCTCTGGGCCGCACCCTCCTGGGGGTACCAGCCCAGAGGGGAAGACAGACACCCTCAGACAGAGCCCAGGGTGGGTGGTCAGGGCTGTGATCTGGGAGCACAGGGCAGTGATCAGGGCTGGGATGGAGGAAGGAGCATCGGAGTAGAAACCTGAGGGGTGGGCTAGGGAAGAGAAAAGGTGGGAAAAAATGTGAGAAAAGGAGGAAGGGAAGAGAGGAGGGGTACTCTAGGCAGAGGAAGGCCAGAGGGTTCAAACACATAGTTCTGGGAGCTGTCTACTATTGAAGTATGATCGAAGCCGAGGGAAAAAGAGACAAGGGCACCGAGAGCCAAAGAGGTGGAGCTGAATTAATTATTCCAAAACTTCATTAGGTAGAAAAGAAGCGAGCTGGCTTTCCTGGCACACTCCAAGACGCTGGCCCTTGAGTTAGAGACAGAGAGAAAAAGGGGACCCCGTGCAGCGATGATAGAGCTGGGAAACAGCGCGGGCAGGTGGGTCCCCGGCTCCCGGACTGCGCCCTCTGATGCTCCCTTCCCCACAGGTGGACTCTGCCTGGACCTGGGCCACGCCCTGCGCTGCAGCTGCCGCGCCGGCTTCGCGGGTCCGCGCTGCGAGCACGATCTGGACGACTGCGCGGGCCGCGCCTGCGCTAACGGCGGCACGTGTGTGGAGGGCGGCGGCGCGCACCGCTGCTCCTGCGCGCTGGGCTTCGGCGGCCGCGACTGCCGCGAGCGCGCGGACCCGTGCGCCGCGCGCCCCTGTGCTCACGGCGGCCGCTGCTACGCCCACTTCTCCGGCCTCGTCTGCGCCTGCGCGCCCGGCTACATGGGAGCGCGGTGTGAGTTCCCAGTGCACCCCGACGGCGCAAGCGCGTTGCCCGCGGCCCCGCCGGGCCTGAGGCCCGGGGACCCGCAGCGCTACCTTTTGCCGCCTGCTCTGGGACTGCTGGTGGCCGCGGGCGTGGCCGGCGCTGCGCTCTTGCTGGTCCACGTGCGCCGCCGTGGCCACGCCCAGGATGCTGGGTCTCGCTTGCTGGCTGGGACCCCGGAGCCGTCAGTCCACGCACTCCCTGATGCACTCAACAACCTAAGGACGCAGGAGGGTCCCGGGGATGGCCCGAGGTGAGGGGCTGCGCCGCAGACGAACGCCTTGCGCTGCTGGCTGCTTGTACCCATCTCCGTGGTGCAGTTGGCTGGATTCCCTGATGCATTTCCCTCCCTGGTCGGTCTCTCTTACCCGGTAGCTGGCTTTGGGTTCCCCTTTGTGATGGGTAGGGGAAAACAAGATCTGAGAATTTAAAGGGTCTGAGTTTTTCTTCTTTTTTTCCTCCCACAGCCCGTCCGTAGATTGGAATCGCCCTGAAGATGTAGACCCTCGAGGGATTTATGTCATATCTGCTCCTTCCATCTTCGCTCGGGAGGTAGCAATGCCCCTTTTCCCCCCGCTACACACTGGGCGCGCTGGGCGGAGGCAGCACCTGCTTTTTCCCTACCCTTCCTCGATTCTGTCTGTGAAATGAATTGGGTAGAGTCTCTGGAAGGTTTTAAGCCCATTTTCAGTTCTAACTTAGTTTCATTCTATTTTGCATCCCTCTTGTCGTTTCGAGCTACCTGCCATCTTCTCTTTGAAAAAGCTATGGGCTTGAAGAGGTCACGATGCCGACTCCGCCAGAGTTTTTCCACTGACTCTACTCTGCGGGGAGGCAGGGGAGGCAGATGGGCAGCCTCTCTAATGCTTCCTACTCATTTTGTTTCTAGGCCTGACGCGTCTCCTCCATCCGCACCTGGAGTCAGAGCGTGGATTTTTGTATTTGCTCGGTGGTGCCCAGTCTCTGCCCCAGGGGCTTTGGAGTTCAATCTTGAAGGGGTGTCTGGGAGAGCTTTACTGCTGCAAGTTGTAAATAATGGTTATTTATGTCCTATTTTTTCTCACCCCATCTCTCCAGAAACACCTATAAAGGCTATTATTGTGATCAGTTTTGTCTAACGAGGCTGAATGCTTTGTATTTGGTGTTGGGGCTGAGGGGAAGAGATTTTGTCTCCTGAGGAGAATAGTAGACAGGACTCTTGATGTTGTAGGGGTCTGAAACGACTCAAACTGCTTTAAATATAAAAGAATTTATGGCTGAGTGCAGTGGCTCACACCTGTAATCCCACTGAACCACTGAGTGAGATCAGTGGCTGAAGCAGGAGGATTGCTTGAGGCTGGGAGTTGGAGAGCAGCTGGGCAACACAGCGAGACCCCTATACCAAAAATTAAAACAAAATTAGCCAGGCCTGGTGGTGCACCTGTAGTTCTACCTGCTTGTGAGGCTGAGGCCGGGAGGATCGCCTCAGCTCAGGAGTTTGAGGCCGCAGTGAGCTATGATCACACCACTGCACTAAACCCTGGGCAATACAGCAAGATCCTGTCTCTTTAAAAAAAAATGTGTTAGTGGCCGGGCGTGGTGGCTCACGCCTGTAATCCCAGCACTTTGGGAGGCCGAGGTGGGTGGATCACCTGAGGTCGAGAGTCGGAGACTAGCCTGGCTGGCATGGCAAAACCCCGTCTCTACTAAAAAACACAAAAATTAGCTGGGTACAGTGGCAGGCACCTATAATCTCAGCTACTTGGGAGGCTGAGAATCGCTTGAACTCGGGAAGCGGAGGTTGCGGTGAGCCGAGATTGTGCCATTGCATTCTAGCCTTGGAGACAGAACAAGACTCTGTCTCAAAAAAAACAAAAACAAAAAAAGTATTAGCTCATAAAATGGAAAAATCCTAGGGGTAGATGTGGCTTCCAGCAGCAATGGACTGGGACTCCTGGTCTTTCTCCAGTTGCCTCTTCTTACCCCTTGATTGATTTCACTGTGGGCAGTCTCTCATTGGCCCTGGCTTGCTGGTAGGCCCTCCTAAACCAGTTGCCAGGCAGTATGGCTTCCTCTGATTTGGCCAGGCTTGCTCATTTGCCTGTTGTGTGGTAGGAAGTGACGTCAGCCTGCCCAGATCACATGGAATATATAGGTGACGGGGTGTCCATGCTCCCCTCAGATCAGTTTGTTCCCAGAAATGAGTACTGTGTCAGGCAGGCAAACTGACAGACCATCTTACAAGAAATAAGGAAACTCCTTAGTCTGAAAGCAGGTAACCTCAGACAGTAATTCAAATTTACACCAAAAACCAAAGAGCAGGCTGGGCGCGGTGGCTCACGCCTGTAATCCCAGCACTTTGGGAAGCTGCGGCGGGTGGATCACCTGAAGTCAGGAGTTTGAGACCAGCCTGGCCACATGGTGAAACCCTGTCTCTACTAAAAATACAAAAATTAGCCAGGCATGGTGGTGGGTACCTGTAATCCCAGCTACTTGGGAGGCTGAGGCGGGAGAATCAATTGAACCTGGGAGGCAGAGGTTGCAGTGAGCCGAGATCACTCCATTGCACTCCAGCCTGGGTGACAGAGTAAGAAAGACTGTCTCAAAAAAAAAAAAAAAAAAAAAAAGGCACCCGTGACAGTAATTATGTAATTAGAAGGATTACAGTGGGCTGGGAGCGGTGGCGCATGCCTGTAATCCCAGCAATTTGGGAGGCCTAGGCGGGCGAATCACCTGAGGTCAGGAGTTCGAGACCAGCCTGGCCAACATGGTGAAACCCTGTCTCTACTTAAAATACAAAACATTAGCCGGGCATGGTGGTATGCACCTGTAATCTCAGCTACTCAGGAGGCTGAGGCAGGAGAATCGCTTGAACCTGGGAGGTGGAGGTTGCAGTGAGCCGAGGTCGCACCATTGTATTCCAGCCTGGGGGACAAGAGGGAGACTTCATCTCAAAAAAAAAAAAAAAAAGATTATGGTAGTCCTCTGTTATCCTTGAAGCATACCTTCCAAGACCCACAGTGGATGCCTGAAGCTGCTGATAGTACTGAATGCAATCTGAACACATTTCTGTTCATGTCTTCCACCTACAAACTGAATGCCTTTCCCATCTTGACTGAGCATTTATCACACCCTGTGGCCTTGGAAACTTTGGCAGTTTGAGGTATGACAGTGAAACTAGCATGAATTTCCTTCTCTTTCTTCACAACTTCATGGCTAGAATATTCATCTTTTTTTTTTTTTTTTTTGAGACAGAGTTTCACTCTTGTTGCCCAGGCTGGAGTACAGTGGTGCAATCTCGGCTCACTGCAACATCTGTCTCCTGGGTTCAAGCAATTCTCCTGTCTCAGCCTACCGAGTAGCTGGGATTACAGGCATGCGCCACCACACCCAGCTAATTTTGTATTTTTAGTAGAGATGGCGTTTCTTCATGTTGTTCAGCCTGGTCTTGAACTCCTGACCTCAGGTGATCCGCCTGCTTCGGCCTCCCAAAGTGCTGGAATTACAGGCGTGAGTCACCAAGCCTGGCCTAGAAGATTCATCTTAAGGCCAGGCATGGTGGCTCACGCCTGTAATTCCAGAATTTTGGGAAGTTGAGGCAGGAGACTCACTTGAGCCCAGGAGTTCGAGACCAGCATGGGCAACATGGCAAAACCCTGTCTCTACAAAAAAAAATGGAAAAAATCAGCCAAGCGTGGTGTCATTCACCTGTAGTCCCAGCTACTTGGGAGGCTGAGCTGGGAGGATTGCTTAAGCCTAGGTGGTTGAGGCTGCAGTGAGCTGTGGTGGTGCCACTGCACTCCACCCTGGGTGGCGCCACTGCACTCCACCCTGGGTGGCAGAGTGAGACTCTGTCTCAAAAAAAAATAAAAAGGGTTGGTCACAATGGCTCACGCCTGTAATCCCAGCACTTTTGGAGGCCAAGGTGTGTGGATCACCTGAGGTCAGGAGTTTGAGACCAGCCTGACCAATATGGTGAAACCCTTTCTCTACTAAAAATACAAAAATTAGCTGGGCATGGTGGCAGGCACCTGTAGTCCCAGTTACCTGGGAGGCTGAGACAGGAGAATTGCTTAAACCCAGGAAGTGGAGGTTGCAGTGAGCCAAGATCATGCCACTGCACTCCAGCCTGGGTAACAGGGCAAGACTCCATCTCAAAAAAAAAAAAAAGGAAATACCTGAGGCTTCTGAGGCTTTGTAATTTATGAAGAAAAGAGGTTTATTTTGGCTCATGGCTCTGTAGGCTATACAGGAAGCACAGTGCTGGCATCTGCTTCTGCTGAGGCCTCAGGAAGCTTCCAATCATGATACAAGGTGAAGGGGGAGCAAGCACATCACATGGCAAGCGAGGGAGTGAGAGAGGGGTGCCAGGCTCTTTCATTTATTTATTTATTTGATACAGAGCCTCCCTCTGTTGCTCAGGCTGGAGTGCAGTGGCACAGTCTCGGCTCACTGCAACCTCTCCCTCCCAGATTCAAGTGATTCCCCTGTTTTGGCCCCCCAAGTAGCTGGGACTACAGGTGTGCGCCACCATACCAGTTAATTTTTTTTGGTATTTTTAGTAGAGACGGGGTTTCACCACTTTGGCCAGTCTGGTCTTGAACTCCTGACCTCAAGCAATCTGCCTGTCTTGGCTTTCCGAAGTTCTGGGATTATAGAAGTGAGCTACCACGCCCAGTCTCAGGCTCTTTTTTTTTTTTTTTTTCAGACAGAGTCTCGCTCTGTCGCCCAAGCTGGAGTGCAGTGGCGTGATCTCGGCTCACTGCAAGCTCCGCCTCCCATGTTCATGCCATTCTCTATCTCAGGCTCTTTTAAACAACCAGCTCTCGAGGGAATGAGGGAACTCACAGAGCGAGAACTCACTCATTACTGTGGGGAGGGCACCAAGACCTTCATGAGGGTTTCGCTTCCAAACACCTCCCACCAGGCCCACCTCCAACACTGGCGGTCATTTCAACATGAGATTTGGAGGGGAAAATATCCACACCAAATCAATACCCGTATAAGAAGCCAGAGGCTGGGCATGGTGGCTCATGCCTGTAATCTTAACACTTTGGGAGGCTGAGGCAGGTGGATCACTTGAGGCCAGGAATTTGAGACCAATTTGAGACCGACATGGCGAAACCAACCCCGTCTCTACAAAAACATACAAAAATTAGCCAGACATGGTGGCGCTCACCTGTAATCCCAGTTACTTGGGTGGTGGAGGCACAAAAATCGCTTGACCCCAGGAGGCAGAGGTTGAAGTTAGCCGAGATTGTGCCAATGCACTCCAGCATGGGTGACAGAGCAAGACTCCGTCTCAAAAAAAAAAAAAAGAAGGCTGGGCGTGGTGGCTCACAGTGGCGGACCACCTGAGGTCAGGAGTTCGAGACCAGCCTGGCCAATGTGGTGAAACCCTGTCTCTACAAAAATACAAAAATGAGCTGGGCATGATGGCAGTGCCTGTAATCCCAGCTCCTCGGGAGGCTGAGGTGGGAGAATTGCTTGAACCTGGGAGGTGGAGGTTGCGGTGAGCTGAGATTGTGCCATTGCACTCCAGCCTGGGTGACAGAGCAAGACTCCACCTCAAAAAAAAAAAAAAAAAAAAAAAAGTCAGAGAGCTAGCTGGCTCTCTTCCTGCCATGTGAGGATGCAAGAAGTTGGTGGTCTGCAACTTGCAAGAGGTCCCTCCCTAGAACCCAACTTTCTGGCACTGTGATCACAGACTTCCAATCTCCAGACCTATGAGAAATAAATATTTAAGCCAGTTTATGGTTTTTTTTAAATAGCAGCCTGAGCCAACTAAGAGAGTTGGGTTTTGCTGCAATAACAAATGTCCCTCAAATCTTACTGACTTACACCATCACAGGTTTCTTTTTTGTTCATGGCACCCATCCAGGCCACCAGGCTTTTCGTTTTGCTTAAGAGACATAGTCTTGCTCTTGTTCTGTCACCCAGTCTAGAGTGCAGTGGTGTGATCATAGCTCAGGGCAGCCTCAATCTTCTGGGCTCAAGTGATCCTCCTGCCTCAGCCTCCTGAGCAGCTGGAACTGCGGGTGCATACCACCACACCTAGCTAAGTTTCAAGTTTTTTGTAGAGAGAACTGCGGGTGCGTACCACCACACCTAGCTAAGTTTCAAGTTTTTTGTAGAGAGAACTGCGGGTGCGTACCACCACACCTAGCTAAGTTTCAAGTTTTTTGTAGAGAGAACTGCGGGTGCATACCATCATACCTAGTTAAGTTTCAAGTTTTTTGTAGAGAGAACTGCAGGTACATACCACCATACCTAGCTAAGTTTCAAGTTTTTTGTAGAGAGAACTGCGGGTGCATACCACCATACCTAGTTAAGTTTCAAGTTTTTTGTAGAGAGAACTGCGGGTGCATACCACCATACCTAGCTAAGTTTCAAGTTTTTTGTAGAGAGAACTGCGAGTACATACCACCACACCTAGCTAAGTTTCAAGTTTTTTGTAGAGAGGGGTTCCTGGTATGTTGTCCAGTCTGGTCTTGAACCCCTGGGCTCAAGCAATCCTCTTGGTTTGGTCTCCAGAAGTGCTGCGATTACAGGCGGGGTTTCACCATGTTGGCCAGGCTGATCTCGAACTCCTGACCTCAGGTGATCCACCGCCTCGCTCTCCCAAAGTGCTGGAATTACTGGCGTGAGCCACCGCTCCCCATCGGGGGCTTTTTTTTTTTTTTTTTTTTAAATCAGTCTCTAACACTGGAACATTTTTCTGCTTTGGAAGTAAAACCATCCAGGCTGTTAGACACAGACACCCCTCTTTTGGCTTCCTTCAAATTACTGAAAACAAGTCTCTCCACCCCTGCACCCAAACAACCAACCAAAGACTGGCCAGTTCATGCTGTAGTCCCAGAACTTTGGGAGGCCAAGGTGGGAGGATTGCTTGAGCCTAGGAGGTCGAGGCTGCAGTGAGCTGTGATCGCACCACTGTGCTCCATCCTGGGTGACAGAGTGAGACCCTGTCCTCCCAAAAAATAAAATATTTTTTAAAAAAGTACTTGTCTGATGTGCTCGTAAAAAGTAAAAGAAGAGGATCCTTGGTTAATGGCCCTGCCCCTCACTCCAAGGCTGTATTTGCTGTGCTCACTGTCTGGGCTCTAGTCCTGCTGCCCCCAGCTAACTCCTCCTTTACCTAGCTAACTCCTTTGTCTCTTAATTAATGCCACAAACATTTATTGAGCACCTACTGCATGCCAGATCTTATTCTGGGAGCTAGGAATACAGCAGTAAACAAGATGGACAAGGCACCATCCTTGAGGAGCTCACAGCTTGACATTCCTTCTCAAAGTGGTTAAGCCCCAGGATGCTGGAGCCTGACGGGTTGCGTTTGAATCCCAGCTCTGCCACTTAACTAGCTGTGGGCAAAGTACTGTAATAAATGTAAACTCTCAGCCGGGCGCAGTGGCTCACACATGTAATCCCAGTAGTTTGGGAGGCTGAGGCGGGTGGGTTACTTGAGGCCAGTGGATCACTTGAGGCCAGGAATTCGAGACCAGCCTGGCCAGCATAGTGAAACCCCATCTCTACTGAAAATACAAACATTAGCTGGGTGTGGTGGCGGGCACCTGTAATTCCAGCTACTTGGGAGGATGAGGCAGGAGAATCTCTTGAATCCAGAAGGCTGAGGTTGCAGTGAGCTGACATCACACCACTGCACTCCAGCCTGGGCCACAGAGTGAGACTGTCTCCGTGGTGCTCGTCATCATTCTCCAGATGCCAGTTTTCCCCTTTTCTAGGAAGCCCTCTCATTGCCGCAGGCTGACTGAACCTGTTCTGGGATCCCACAGCTCCTGGGCTCCCTCATCCCGGCCCTGAAGACTCTGGGCTGTCGCTCTTTGGTAATGGGTATGTGTCCCCCACTGGACAGGGATCCTGGTGAGGGCAGGGACCAGGGCTTTCCTGATCCCTGCTCTGTCCCCAAATTCAGCCAGCAGAGAAGTGTGCACGCAGCAGGCACTCAGTACACATATGCTGAACACCTGAGTGTCACCTACAGCTGCGGGGACACTGGGGCAATCTGTGTGTTTCTCAGCCTTGCGTCGGGGGTTAAGGGGGCTGGAATTACTCGGCGAGGTCCGGAGGTCGCGCGCCCTTCCAGCGGTGGAACCCGGGGGCCAGGTGGAACTCGGTGTAACAGAGCCCCCAGTGGTAGCGCCCCGTCTCAGAACCCGGTGCGGGAGACGTTCTCCCCGCCCAAGGAGGGAAGGCGGGCGGGACTCCCAACCGGCTTGCCCGGGTCCCCCTGGGCCCCATGAATAACCAGGCGCGGACCCCAGCCCCCTCCTCGGCGCGGACTTCAACCGCAGTCCGGGCTTCTACCCCGACCCGGACGCCCACTCCACCCCGGACCCTGACTGTGGTCCGGACTCGGACCCCCATCCGGACCCTGACTCCAGTCCTGACTCCGTCTCCAGCCGGGACTCCCACTCCGGTCCTGACTCCCGCTCCAGCCCAGATCCCCACTCTGGTCCCCACTCCCACTCTGGCCCGGATCCCCCGTCTGGTTCCGCCTCCTGCTCTGGCCTGGATCCCTACTCCGGTCCCGACTCCTGCTCCCGTCCGGAACCCAACTCCGGTCCCGACCCCGGCTCGGACCCTGACTCCTCCAGTCCGGGTCCCAGCCCCAGCCCCAGCCCAGGTCCTGGCAGGGATTCGGGCCGCGCTCCCCGTCTTGGACTCCTACCTGGCCCCGGCCCTACCTTTGGATCCGCCCCCGGAACCTGCTCCGGAGCTGCCTTTGTCGCCCGAGGAGGACCCTGAGCCGGCGCCGAGCCTGAAGCTCATCCCGTCGGTCTCCAGCGAGGCCGGGCCCGCCCCGGGGCCCCTACCCGCGCGCACCCCGCTGGCTGCGAACTCACCCAGGCCCACCCTGGACTTCACCTTCAGAGCAGACCCATCGGCCACCGGGCTGGCGGATTCCCCCATTCCCGGTCCTGTCCCCGCGCCCATCCTGGGGACCATCCCGTCGGCCATCTCCTTACAGAATTCTACGGAAACCTTCGCCTCCTCCAGCGAGAACTTAGCGCTGGACAAGAGGGTCCTGATTCGAGTGACCTACTGGTGAGGACCTCACACATGCCTCTCCCAATCCCCGGGGACAGGGCCGGCGGTGGGGGCTGGGTCTCCGGGGACGTGGAGGTCAGGGTTGGGGTAGGGCGAGGGGAGGGATTCAGGTAGAGCCCCAGAGTCCCAATTCCCAGACTGGAAGCTCGCTCTTGTCTCATTCTCTTTGGGGCAGGAGAGCTTCAGGTTCAAACCCCTGCTTTGGATCTGAGCTTCATTCATTCATTCACTCGTTTCTGAGTGCTCTGCGGGCCAAGTGCCAGGCCTGTGCTAGGGATGGGGTGCTGGGCAGAGCAGATCGACCTGCTTTGCTCCCCAGCAAGACTGACCCAAAGACACCGCACATGATGGGGGCTCTGGCTTCCCTTCCCAGCCTCTCTCCTGCCCTGGAAGCTTCTCTGGCCCCTTGTCTCTCTCTCTCTCTCACTTTCTCCTCTTCTGTCTCTGCCCACAGGTGGTCTCTCCCACTCTCTGTCTCCCCACCTCACTCTCTCTCTCTCTCTCTTTTGTTTGTGTTTGTGTTTCGGACAAGTCTTGCTTTACTGCCCAGGCTGGAGTGCAGTGGTGCAATCACTGCTCACTGCAGCCTCAACCTCTAGGGATCAAGCGATCCTCCCACCTCAGCCTCCTGAGTAGCTGAGACTACAGGTGTGCACCACCATGCCTGCCTAATTTTTTTTTTTTTTGAGATGGAGTTTCACTCTTGTTGCCCAGGCTGGAGCGCAATGGCTCGATCTCTGCTCACTGCAACCTCTGCCTCCCGGGTTCAAGCAATTCTCCTGCCTCAGCCTCCCAAATAGCTGGAACCACAGGCATGTGCCACCACGCCTGGCTAATTTTGTATTTTCTTTTAGTAGAGATGGGGTTTCACCATGTTGGCCAGTCTGGTCTCGATCTTCTGACCTCGTGATCCACCCGCCTTGGCCTCCCAAAGTGCTGGGATTACAGGCATGAGCCACCGCGCCAGCCACGGCACCTGGCCCCTAATTTTTTAATTTTTTGTAGAGGCGGGGTTGGGGTGGGGTGCGGGGGCAGTATCACTATGTTGCCCAGGCTGTTCTTGAACTCCTAGATTCAAGCAGTCCTCCTGCCTCAGCCTCCCAAAGATCCGGGATTACAGGTGTGAGCTACCGTGCCCGGCCTGTGTCTTTCCTTTCCCAGAATGTTGTGTGTTTCTCCTTCTCCCTATCTCGGTTCCCTCACCTCTGGCCTCTTTCTTTCTCTCCATTTTCTCTTTTCTGTCTCTTTCTCTGACTCCATGGATTCATGTATTCATGTATTCTTTCATTCATTCGACAACTACTTCTTCAGCACCCACCATGTTCCAGGCCCTGTTGGCATCAGGGACACAGCAGTGAACAAGACAGAGATCCCTGTCCTTGTGGCTCCCACGGGCTGGTGTGGAGGGGCAAGCAATAAACAATAATATGACCTGTAGAAAATGATCTCATATGTGAGGAGGTGAACCGTACTGTGAACAAAAGGCATTTTGGGGGGTTGCAGTTTTAGCTGGGGTGGTCAGGAAGGCCTCACTGAGAAGGGGATATATGAGCGAAGCCCTGAAGGAAGGAGAGAAGGAGTTGTGTGGATGCTGTGGGGAGAGCATTCGGTTGAGGGAACTGCCAGTGCAAAGGCCCTGAGGCAGGGCATACCTGGGGTGTTGAAAGATGAGCTAGGGGACGGGCCTGTAATCCCAGCACTTTGGGAGGCTGAGGTGGGTGGATCACTTGAGGCCAGGTGTTCAAGACCAGCCTGGGCAACGTGGTGAAACCCTGTCTCTATAAAAAATTTCAAAAATTAGCTGAGTATGATGGTGCACGCCTGTAATCCCAGCTACTTGGGAAGCCGAAGTGGGAGAATTGCTGGAACCCAGGAGGTGGAAGGTTGCAGTGAGCCGAGATCGCACCACTGCTCTCCAGCCTGGGCGACAGAGCAAAACTCTGTCTCAAAAAAAAAAAAAAAAAAAATAGCCCGGTGTGGTGGCTCAAGCCTGTAATCCCACCACTTTGGGAGGCTGAGGCGGGTGGATCACGAGGTCAGGAAATCAAAACCATCCTGGCCAACATGGTAAAACCCTGTCTCTACTAAAACACAAAAAATTAGCCGGGCATAGTGGCAGGCACCTGTAGTCCCAGCTACTCTGGAGGCTGAGGCAGGGGAATGGCGTGAACCAGGGAGGCGGAGCTTGCAGTGAGCCGAGATCGCGCCATTGCACTCCAGCCTGGGCGACAGAGCGAGACTCCGTCTCAAAAAAAAAAAAAAAAAAAGAGAGAGAGAGAGAAAGAAAGATGAGCTAGGGGCTTCTGTGGCTGGCACAGGGTGAATGAGTTGGGGAGAAGTGGGAGAAGATGGGGACAGAGGGGTGAGAAGGCAGATCCTGTGGTGGCTTGCAGGCCACGGGAAGGACTGGCTTTTCCCCTGCGTGAGATGGCACTACTTCGGGATTCTGAACAGGGGAGGAACATGATCTAACTCAGGTGTTCATAGGGTGCCCTGAGCTGGGGAAGATACTGACGCGGTGTCTTCCCTGGTCTCTCTCTAACTTTCTCCTGCTGCTCTTGGCCTCCAGTGGCCTCTGAAGCTATAGCCTTCGGGTGAGTAGTTTTGGCTTTGGAGGTAGGGGGAGCCTGAGGCAGGAAGACTGGAAGGAGTCCCTGTTTCCCCTCCCCTGTGACCCCATAACCCCATCTCCTCCCCTCAGTACATTCTACTGAAAAAGAGCCTGGAGCAGCAATTTCCAAATCACCTACTCTTTGTAAGTGTGTGGGGGTCCTGGGGGAGAGGGGGGTGGTCAGGGACCTGAGATCCCTAAGGGGCTTGGAGGGGAGAGCTTAGCCTCCCCTACCCTCACCATTTCCTCCCAGGAGGAGGACAGAGCTGCCCAGACTACAGGGGAGTTTGAGGTGTTTGTGAACGGGAGACTGGTCCATTCCAAGAAGGTGATTCTGAGTAAGGGTCCGGGACAGGGAGGTGGGGTGGTGCTGAGGTCCTGGGGGTGGGAGACCTGTGTGCTTTCTCCCCTCTGTGCCCAGAGGGGTGATGGCTTTGTGAACGAGTCCAGACTGCAGAAAATTGTGAGCGTTATCGATGAGGAGATCAAGAAAAGGTAGCCGGCAAGGGGTGGAGCTGGAGGTGAGCATGGAGCTCCCACGGCTGCTGGTGGGAGGGGTGGGGGCCGGGTAGGAGGATGGGGCAGGGCTCTGTCTCGGTCCTGATCCTAGCTCAGCCGGTCCTCACTGTTAGAATCATGACAAGTCACCTACATCCTTTTCTGAGCCTCAGTTTCCTCATCTGTAAGACCCTGGGGTAGGACTGTGTTCAGTGAGTTTGAAAAATAGCAAGGAGGCAGGGCACAATCCTAGCACTTTGGGTGGCTAAAATGGCAGATCACTTGAGCCCAGGAGTTCGAGACCAGCCAGGGCAACATAATGAGACTCTGTCTCAACAAAATAATACTACTACTACTAATAATAAATAAATAAATTAGCCAGGCACAGTGGCTCACGCCTGTAATCCCAGCACTTTGAAAGCCTGAGGTGGGTGGATTGCATGAGCCCCGGAGTTAGAGGCTGCAATGAGCTCTGACCAGGCCACTGCACTCTAGCTTGGGTGACAGAGCAAGACCCTGTCTCTACAAGACAAAAAAAAGTGCCGGGCGCGATGGCTCATCCCTGTAATCCCAGCACTTTGGGAGGCCGAGGCGGGCAGATCACGAGGTCAGGAGATCGAGACCATCCTGGCTAACACTGTGAAACCTCATCTCTACTAAAAATACAAAAAATTAGCTGGCGTGGTGGCGGGGGCCTGTAGTCCCATCTACTCGGAAGGCTGAGGCAGGAGAATGGCGTGAACCTGAGAGGCGGAGCTTGCAGTGAGCTGAGATTGTGCCACTGCACTCCAGTCTGGGCGACAGAGCGAGACTCTGTCTCAAAAAAAAAAAAAGAAGGAAAAGAAAAAATAGTGAGGAAACTAGAATGGGCATTGTAGTCCATGGAAAACAGTATAACAGTGCCTGAGGCATGGTAGACCCTATATAAATACTTATTTTATGGAGCTGTCATTGCTATTGTTATTTTAAATGTTTTTCTTTCTCTCCCATCTTAGGAGTCTCAGCGGGATGATGAGAAGGGCTGAAATGTTGCCAAGTCAGGTCCTTTTCTGATGGTGGCTGGGGCTGGGGTGAGCTCAGGGAGGGGAAGAGGCGAATACATGCAGAGTCTGCCCCCCTGTGTCCAGTCTGACTGTGTCTGCTGTCGCCACACTCACCTCTGAGGTCTTTGGAAGACACCTGCTGCACTGCTCCCAGCATCTCTGATATTCTGGCCCCAGGGGTGGGAGGGAGGGAAGCTTGGAAGGCTAGTCCTGTGGCTCCAGTCCTCTGTCTGGCCTCCACTCCTCTTGCTCCTGAGGGCAGTTTGCTTCTTTTGTGGCTTCGTCATTTCCCATGCCCTGGTTCCAGATACATTTTGAAAACCTTCCATCTTATTGGCATTTTCTGAGGCTGTGAGGGAAACAGGGATGGCAGTCAGTCTCAAAGCCGTGACACTCCAAACTCGATTATGCTCCAGGGCCCACTTTCTAAACCTGTAAGATCTATGTTCCAGCCTGTGCAACATAGTGAGACCCCAACTCTACAAAAAATAAAAAATTAGCCCGGTGTGGTGGTGTGTGCCTGTGGTCCCAGCTATTTGGGAGGCTGAGGCAGGAGAATGGCTTGAGCCCAGGAGGCTGCAGTGAGCCATGATTATGCCATTGTATTGCAGCCTGGGCAACAGAGTGAGACCCTGTTTCAAGAAAAAAAAAAAAAAGGAAAAAACCCCATAGGTTTTAGAATGCCAGTGTTGTAGGGAGCGTCTCTGTGACCTGGGGCTGGAGGAGAGGCATTTTCACATTCATTGGACATTTATGGGCTCTGTACTCCGCATCTGGCATGGTGGGGTCAGTGGTCACATGCCAGGAGGTCAAGGGCACAGGCAGGGGCGGCTCAGACTTTACCACTTAGTTGCTGTGTGTCCACCAACAAGGGACACCACCTCTCTGAGCCTCAATTTCCTCCTCCATCAAATGGACATCATAGCACTATTTAACTCGTGGAATTTTTGTGATAATTACATACTAAATTATGCTTGGGAAAGGATCAGCAGAAGGCTTATCACAGTAAGTTTCAGTTAGTAGTAGATTTCAGTTAGGAGTACTTTTGCCTAAAAGTAACAGCAGACTTGACTGCCAATGGCTCACACAGTAGAAAACACAAATTCTGTTTTGTTTGTTTTTTGAGATGGAGTCTGTCTCTGTCACCCAGGCTGGAGTGCAATAGCACAATCTTGGCTTACTGTAACCTCTGCCTCCTGGGTTCAAGCGATTCTCCTGCCTCAGCTTCCCGAATAGCTGGGATTACAGGCATGCACCACCACACCCAGCTAATTTTTGTATTTTTAGTAGAGATGGAGTTTTTCCATGTTGGACAGGCTGGTCTCGAACGCCTGACCTCAAGTGATCCGCCCACCTCAGCCTCACTGCTGGGATTATAGGCATAAGCTACCTCTCCCGGCCTGATCTTTTCAACACCTGACAGGATAATATGCTGGCCCTGTACATACAATGATATGCTGCTGTGAGTAGGAAATAAGTTATCTATCATGCCTGCTAAGACAGAATGCTGGAGGGTAGGGGAAAGTCCCAGAACATATATGGGGTTTTTCTCAGTGAAATCTGTATGTGTCAAGTAGTATAAAACATGAGAGGATATTTCCTATGTGAAAGATACTTTCCACCCCCTACAGTTAGGGATTTGTTGTTTTTTTTGAGACAGAGTCTCACTCTGTTGCCCAGGCTGGAGTGTAGTGGCACGATCTCGGTTCATTGCAGCCTTGAACTCCTGGGCTCAAGTGATGCCCCCACATCAGCCTCCCAAGTAGCTGGGGTGACAGGCACGTGCGACCATGCCAGGCTAATGAATGATTTTTTGTTTTTTGAGACGGAGTCTCACTCTGTCCCCCAGGCTGGAGGGCAGTGGCATGATCTCAGATCACTGCAACTTCTGCCTCCCGAGTTCAAGCCATTCTCCTGCCTCAGCCTCCTGAGTAGCTGGGGTTACAGGCGCGCCTCACCATGCCCGGCTGATTTTTGTATTTTTAATAGAGAAGGAGTTTTGCCATGTTGGTCAGGCTGGTTTCGAACTCCCGACCCCGTGATCTATCTGCCTTGGCCTCCCAAAGTGCTGGGATTTCAGGCGTGAGCCACTGCGCCCGGCAGGCTAATGATTTTTGTATTTTTAGTAGAGACGGTGGTCTCCTTATGTTGGCCAGGCTGGTCTTGGATTCCCGACCTCAAGTGATTCACCCGCCTTGGCCTCCCGAAGTGCTGGGATTACAGGCGTGAACCACAGCACCTGGCCTGAAAATGCTATATTCTAAGTCAGTAGAGAAATACTAATACTCAGACAAGTACCCTACAAACTCTATTGATTTTATCTCACAAGAAAAAGAAAATTATCAATGAACTACTCTCCCAAAAAGCATTAGACCTGAATGGTTTTCAGAATAAAAATCTGTGAAACTTTAAAAACCAGATAATTCCAATGCCAGCTTTTTCCAGAGCAGGGAAGAAATAAAATACTTCTGTACTCTTCATATGAAATGATATATATGAAGTACAGTTGATCTAAATACTGAAAAGTTTGATAAACTAGAAACTAATTTCACTTATGAATTCTAATACAAAATCTTAAATTTTATTTTATTCCATAAAATAAAATGGAATTCTATATCATACTAAGGAATAATGTATCATGTCTAAGTGAGGGGCATTTCAAATGCAAGGACCATTACTACAAAACCTATGAACATGATTTAACATATGAATATACTGCCGGGTGCAGTGGCTCATGCCTGTAATCCCAGCACTTTGGGAGGCCAAGGCAGGCAGATCACCTGAGGTCGGGAGTTTGAGACCAGGCTAACCAACATGGAGAAACCCCATCTCTACTAAAAATACAAAATTAGCCGGGTGTGGTGGTGCATGCCTGTAATCCCAGCTTCTCTGGAGGCTGAGGCAGGAGAATCGCTGGAACCCGGGAGGTGGAGGTTGCGGTGAGCCGAGGTTGTGCCATTGCACTCCAGCCTGGACAAGAAGAGTGAAACTCTGTCTCAAACAAAAAACAAAAAACATATGAATATATCATGGGAGAAAAGAGATCCATAAACGCGGATCTGACCTTTAACAAAATTCTCTACTAGCCGGGTGCAGTGGCTCGTGCCTGTAATCCCAGCACTTTGGGAGGCCGAGGTGGGCAGATTGCCTGAGGTCAGGAGTTCCAGACCAGACTGGCCAATGTGGTGAAGCCCTGTCTCTACTAAAAATACAGAAATTAGCCAAGTGTGGTGGTGGGTGCCTGTAATCCCAGCTACTCAGGAGGCTGAGGCAGGAGAATCACTTGAACCTGGGGGCAGAGGTTGCAGTGAGCCGAGATGGTGCCACTGCACTCCAGCCTGGGCGACAGCGAGACTCCGTCTCAAAAAAAAAAAAAAAAAAGAATGAGGTAAAACTATTGTTCTTTGTAGATGATATGATTGTATACCAAAGAAAAGCTACTGCAAACAATAAGACAATAGAGTAAGTTTAACAGAGCACCAAAAAAAAAAAGAGATAGCATTCAAATTTACACACCATAAAACCTCATTTACAATAGCCATAAACAACAAACAGAATACCAAACAAACCTTGGAATATTTTTAACAAAAATATGCAAGACCTATATAAAGGAAACTTTAAAATACATCTGGGGACAAATGAAAAGACTTACCACATTACTGGATAGAATGACATCGTGAAGATGTCAATTCTCACTCAACAGTATATATATTGAATGCAACCCATATAAAAATACGAACAGCTTTTGTAAAAATTGAAACTAGTCAAGATGATCCTAAAGTTCCATAATAGAAAAAAAAAAAAAAGAACAGCCTGAAAAACTTTGGAAAAGAAGAGCAATGAGGGTGGACTAGCACTACTAGGACCTAAAACATTCCAAATGAGTAAAAATTATAATGTTAACACTTAAAACTTAAAAGTGTTCCTTCATGAGTGTGGGGGGAAGGTAGGGTGCAACCTGAGTAAAAAACAAACAAAAAAACAGATTCCTTCATGATCCTGCAGTGGCAAAGACCTTTCTTTTTTTTTTTTTGAGATGGAGTCTCACTCTGTCACCAGGCTGGAGTGCAATGGCACGATCTCGGCTCACTGCAACCTCTGCCTCCCAGGTTCAAGCGATTCTCCTGCCTCAGCCTCCCAAGTAGCTGGGATTGCAGGCGCGCGCCACCATGCTCAGCTAATTTTTGTATTTTTAGTAGAGACGAGTTTCACCATGTTGGCCAGGATGGTCTCGATCTCTTGACCTTGTGATCCGCCCACCTCGGGCTCCCAAAGTGCTGGGATTACAGGCGTGAGCCACACCCGGCCCCAGGACTCAAAGTCTAGAAACCACAAAAGAAATAAACTGAATATACATAGCTACATTAAACATTTTTCTTTTTTTTCTTTTTCTTTTTTTTTTTTGAGATGGAGTCTCGCTCTGTCGCCCAGGCTGGAGTGCAGTGGCACAATCTCGGCTCACTGCAAGCTCCGCCTCCTGGGTTCACGCCATTCTCCTGCCTCAGCCTCCTGCGTAGCTGGGACTACAGGCGCCCGCCACCATGCCCAGCTAATTTGTGTATTTTTAGTAGAGACGGGGTTTCACCGTATTAGGCAGGATGGTCTCAATCTCCTGACCTTGTGATCTGCCCGCCTCTGCCTCCCAAAGTGCTGGGATTACAGGCGTGAGCCACCACACCCACTCAACATTTTTCTGCATGGCAAAAGGATCACAGCAATCTGAACTGCTGTGAACTATATTCCATGTCATCACAAAGGGCTAACTTCTTTAGTGACTGACACATAATTTACAAGCCAATAAAAAATAAGAATATGGACAGGTAGTTCACTGATAAGTGAAAACAAATGACTCTTAAGCATTTGAAAACCTGCATCCTCACTCATAATTAAGAAATTCAAATTAAAACCATAGTGAGAAACCATCTTTTACTGTCAGATGCTCCCAAAGCTATGAGATTAGCCAGGCTGTGGAGAAAGAGGCACAACTATTCCTGGCTGAATAGAAGGTAAACTGGTTGAGCCCCAAGGAGAACACTCTGTTGACACATTAAAAATACCAAGGTGGGCCCGGGCGTGATGGCTCACACCTGTAATCTCAGCACTTTGGGAGGCCGAGGCGGGCAGATCACGAGGTCAGGAGTTCGAGACCAGCCTGGCCAACATGGTGAAACCCTTTATCTAAAAAAATACAAAAATTAGCTGGGCACAGTGGTGCACCTGTAGTCCCAGCTGCTCGGAGGCTGAGGCAGAATATAGCTTGAACCCAGGAAGTGGAGGTTGCAGTCAGCTGAGATGGTGCCACTGCACTCCAGTCTGGGTGACAGAGTGAGACTCTGTCTCAGAAAAAAACAAACAAAAACAAACAAAAAACAAGGTGGCTGGGTGCGGTAGCTTACGCCTATAATCCCAACACTTTGGGAGGCTGAGGCAGGCAGATCACGAGGTCAGGAGATTGAGACCATCCTGGCTAACACGGTGAAACCCTTTCTCTACTAAAAATACAAAAAATTAGCCGGGCATGGTGGCATGTGCCTGTAGTCCCAGGTACTCCAGAGGCTGAGGCAGGAGAATCACTTGAACCCAGGAGGCAGAGATTGCAGTGAGCCAAGATTACACCACTGCACTCCAGCCTGGGTGACAGGGCAAGACTCCGTCTCAAAAAGAAAAAAAAAAATGTACTATGGAAAACGAGTAAACGCGTATAAATGCATAGAAAATGTTAAAACATTTTGCAAACAACCCAGATGTCCAAAAGGTGTCTAGTTCATTATACTAAGATACGGCTTTACATTGTAGTTGTATATAAAAAAAAAAAAAAACCCAGTGGAGTAGCTCACGCCTAGCACTTAGTACTTTGGGAAGCCGAGGCAGGAGGAACAGTTGAAGCTAGGAGTTGGAGACAAGCCTAGACAACATAATGAGGCCCCATCTCTGTTTCTATATATATATAAAAAGAAAAAAAAACCCCTGATATATAAATCTCTCCATATATAACTGAAAAAACCCAAGATGCTGATAGAAGTATACAATATGCTACCTTGATTTTATATTTTGAAAATTTTATACCTCGTGATGCAAGTTAACTACCTTGATATTAAAAGGGAAAAGGCACAATATTTAGATTGATGTTTATTTGCATATACATTAGAAAACTTGAAAGGCATACAGTGAAAAAGCAAAAAACAAGCAAAACCAAGAAAACAACAACAAAACTCCAGGCCACAAGCAATGACACCTGCATGGAATAGTTCTGAGTTTGGCAAAGGACAGCAACAAGAGAGATTTCTCACAGCATCTTTTGATACTTTTTTTCTTTTTTTTGAGACGGAGTCCCACTCTGTTGACCAGGCTGGAGTGCAGTGGCGTGATCTGGGCTCACTGCAACCTCCGCCTCCCAGGTTCAAGTGATTATCCTGCCTCAGCCTCCCGAGGAGCTGGGACTATAGGCGCGTGCCACCACACCCAGCTAATTTTTTAGTAGAGATGAGGTTTCACCATGTTGGCCAGGGTGGTCTTGAATTCCTGACCTCAGGTGATCCACCCGCCTTGGCCTCCCAAAGTGCTGGGATTACAGGCGTGAGCCAGTGCGCCCGGCCGATACTTTATTATATTTTTGAGTCTTGTGAATAGAATACATATTCTAGAATCAAATAAAAAGCTTAAAATTAACAAAGAACAAGTTTATTCCACACCTACCCAATTTCACAGACTTGAAAACGTTGATCATAGAATACGTGGCTCTTTTTCTATTGAATATTTACTGTTAATCTAAAGTACCTCAGAAAACACAAATATGAATCTTACACTAGGATTTGTTGACATGACCACAAATTGTGAAATTTCAAAGTCCTCTCAATAGCCTTCCAATCCTAGTAACTCAGGTACACCTGGATTCCTGACAACTCTATTTCTTTGTTTTCTTTCATCACTTAGGTTCATTTCTATGGGTTCTATTATTGGCATTTTTTTTTTCTCAGATCTTTGCAAAACCATCCTTTATGGTGAAAGTCATGAAGAATTCTTCACAAATGCAGGAAAATGCATTGCTAACAAAGTGTTAAGTCAGAAGTGTCTTGGGACCTGTTTGAAAACAAGATTCGGCCGGGAGCGGTGGCTCACGCCTGTAAAGTAATCCCAGCACTTTGGGAGGCCGAAGCGGGAGGATCGCTGGGGTCCAAGCGTTCGGGACCAGCCTAGGGATGCGAGACTCCCTTCTCTATTTAAATAATACTAAAAAAGAAGAAAGAAAACAAGATTCAACAGTCTTGTCTGTTTCCATTTCGGAGTCTGCTTCCTCCTTCATTTGCACATTGCCGTATTCCCTTCCAGTTTGCATTCCCCCTAATGACTGAGTTAACTAAACTGGCACAGCCTGCCTGTTCTTTTGATCCGAAAAGGGTCACTTGGCTATTCCTTGCCACCAATCTCATCATTACAGCCGACTCAGTCGGCCAGAGGACTGAGGGCCTCGGAGGCAGTCAGCGCTACCGTAAACGCGACAGCAGCGAAGTCCATCTGCGGGGGATCCGCGTCAAAGGCTGCTTCCCTCGCCTTGCAGGCTTCCACAAACAGCCTGCGGCGTTCCTCGAAATCCCGTAGTAATCTGACCGGAATCATGGGGCTACCATCCAGATACTCGCGGAACAACAGCTGCCGGTTAATTTCTAAGAAAGTGAGCTGCTGATGGGGGTCTGGCGCGGGCGCTAGGCCCGGGACGCTGCTGCGGGTGGGCCCGGGCACAGGGCCCGGCACCCGCGCCATGGACCGCGCAGCTTCGGCCACTGGGCCTTCCCGGGCCTCCTGCACCCGAACCCCGCCGCCGACTGCCCCCCGCAGTACGTCGGTGACGCCACTCGCTGTGCCCACCTGTGGGACACTGCTGTCTCCGGGGAGCTCGGACATCTCCGACAGCCCAGTCGGCTCCGCCATAGTCCGAGCGTTTCTACGGAGACTGGAATAACGGCACGGCACCGCTGTATGCGGGACGTGCGCATGAGCGAGTCTCGGTGAGCGCGTAAACGCTGTGCGGGCCAGTGTGTGCGCATGCGTAAGCACGGTGCACAATCCTCGAGCGTTCCCTAGCGGTCCTGGGTAGCCATTACGTCTGTAGCCGCCTCTGGTCCTCTGAGCGCCTGAGGACCTGCGGACTGTGCGGTATCTTAAATTACAACCACTTCAGTATTAATGTAAAGTTCCTTATAAGGTCATTTTCCAGCTCCTGTCTTTTTTTTTTTTTTTTTTTTTCAGTCTGGGTCTCGCCCTGTCGCCTAGGCTGGAGTGCAGTGGTGCGATCTCGGTTACTGCTGCTTTGACCTCCCAGCCTCAAGCCATCCTCCTGCCTCAGCCTCTGGAGTAACTGGGACTACAGGTGCGCACCACCACACCCAGCTGATTTTTTATTTTTTGTAGAAATTGGGTCTCACTATGTTGCCCAGGCTGGTCTCGAACTCCTGGGCTCAAGTGATCATCCTGCCTTGGCCTCCCAAAGTGCTGGGTTTACCGGCCTGAGCCACTCGGCCTGGCCTGTAAGTAATATTTTGACACTAGAAGTTTGGGGGTTTCCCAAAACCACCTTTAGGCTTGATAATTCCCAGAGCTCATTGAAATCTGTTATATTCACAGTCATGCTTATTACAGGCAAAGGACACAGATTAGAAGAGATGTATAAGGCACAATCTGGGATGGGGAGGGTTCCAAATGTGAAGTTCCCGTGTTCCTAGGGATGTGTTACCCTTTGTCGTCCATATGTGGCAGTAAGTGCAGGGATAGTGCTAACGTAGGACTCTCACCCAGGCTTTGGTGTCCAGAGTTTTTACTGGGGTTTTACTACATAGGCATGCTTGATTAAATCATTGCCCATTTTGTTGAAGTCAATCTCCAGCCTCCTACCTGATATCACATGGCTCCGAGCCCCAACTCTCTAATGATATGGTTAGTCTTTCTGTGTGGCTAGCTCTGATCCTGATGATAACTCAAAATGTGAAAGTCTATGTACCATTTAAAATCAGTCAGCTGTGGCTGGGTGTAGTGGCTCATGCCTGTAATTCCAGCAAGTTGGGAGGCAAAGGTGGGAGGATCGCTTGAGCGATCCAGCTCAATCTATGAGTTTGAGACCAGCCTGGGCAACATAGTGAGACCCCTGTCCCTACAGAAAAAAAATTAGGCAGGCATGGTGGCATGTGCACCTGTAGTCTCAGCTATTCAGGAGGCTGAGGTGGGAGGATGACTTGAGCTTGGTAGGTCGACTGTGCAGTGAGCTATGATTGCACCACTGCACTCCAGCCCTGTGTGACAGAGCAAGACCCTGTCTCAAAAAAAAAAATCCTTTGAATTTAACTGGAATCCAAATATGAGAGTTGCTAGCAATTGAACTTCAGGAGGATCCATCTAAAAATTCTGACCTATCACAGGTCGTGTCTGGGAGCTGATTGGGTTGGAAATCATTCTGACTCACGTGTACCTTACTTTGTTTCTACAGTTCCCTTGGAGAGATGGAGTGAGTTCTCCCACATGTGACATATATGCTTCAAAAGGCACATTTGTGATATTCCACAGAAGACAAAAGAAAGGACTTCTCTGGAAGGTAACTTCAAATTAGGTAGATAGCTTGGTCACTGGAGGGAATTTGTAATTATGAGCTAGCCGTAAAGTCTCCAGAATTCAGTGTAGCTTCCATTTTGAATGGCTATAATAATACACTGCTCAGTACCTGCAAGTCAAAGAAAAGAGGCCAGAGAAACTCTCTGGAAAAATAGAAAGATCAAGTAAAAATTCTTAAACTAAGTTTTAATGCTGATTCTCCAACTACCTTATTTTATTTTTATTTTTATTTTTTTGAGACAGAGTCTCACTCTGTCACCCAGGCTGGAGTGCAGTGGCATGATCCCAGCTCACTGCAACCTCCACCTCCTGGGTCACTGCAACTTATGCTTCCTGGGCCCAAGCGATTCTCCTGCCTCAGCCTCCTGGGTAGCTGGGATTACAAGTGCCCACCACCGTGCCCAGCTAATTTTTGTATTTTTAATAGAGACGGGATTTTGCCATGTTGGCCAGGCTGGTCTCGAACTCCTGGCCTCAAGTGATCTGCCCGTCTCAGCTTTCAAAAGAAAGTGCTGGAGGCTGGGTGCGGTAGTCATGCCTGTGATCCCAGTACTTTGGGAGGCCGAGGAGGGCGGATCACGAGGTCAGGAGATCGAGACCATCCTGGCTAACACGGTGAAACCCCGTCTCTACTAAAAATACAAAAAAATTAGGCGTGGTGGCAGGCGCCTGTAGCCCCAGCTACTTGGGAGGCCGAGGCATGAAAATTGCTTGAACCCAGGAGGCGGAGGTTGCAGTGAGCTGAGATCGTGCCACTGCACTCCAGCCTGGGTGACAGAGCGAGACTCCGTCTCAAAACAAAACAAAACCAAAACCAAAAACAAAAAACCAAAATAAAGTGCTGGGATTACAGGCATGAGCCACCACGCCTGGCCGCCAAAACACAATTTTTGATCATTAGTCCCAAAGAAATTCCAACCACAGTCTCTCCATCTCAGCTGAAGTCAATTCAATCCTTCTAGTTGTTCTAAATGAAAAAATCTTGGAGTCATTTGTTCTCTCCAATATGACATTCTCTCTCTCTCTTTTTTTTTTTTTTTTGCATGGAGTCTCACCCTGTCACCCAGGCTGGAGTACAATGTCACCATCCGGGCTCACTGCAACCTCTGCCTCCTGGGTTCAAGTAATTCCCCTGCCTCAGCCTCCCAAGTAGCTTGGACTACAGGCACACACCACCATGCCCGGCTAATTTTTTGTATCTTTAGTAGAGATGGGGTTTCACCATGTTGGCCAGGCTGGTCTCAAACTCTTGACCTCATGATCCACCTGCCTTGTCCTCTCAAAGTGCTGGGATTACAGGCGTGAGCCACCACGCCCGGCAACATTCTCAAATATGACATTCAATCTGTCAGCAAATTTTGTTGGGTCAGCTTTCGCAATATAATGAGAATCTGTTCACTGTTTACACTTCCTCTGCACTTATCCTGCTGAGCCACCACCATCTCTTCCCCAGATTGTTACAATAGCCTCCTACTGGTCTCTCTGCTTCTACTTTGTCCCCTACAATCTATTTTTAATAAAATATCCAGAATGGTTATTATTATTTTTCTGAGATGGAGTCTTGCTCTGTTGCCCAGGCTGGAGTGCAGTGGCATGATCTCGGCTCACTGCAACCTCTGCCTCCTGGGTTCAAGTGATTCTCCTGCCTCAGCCTCCCGAGTAGCTGGGATTACAGGCGCCCACCACCATGCCAGCTAATTTTTGTATTTTTAGTAGAGACGGCATTTCGCCATGTTGACCAGGCTGGTCTGGAACTGCTGACCTCAAGTAATCCACCCACCTCAGCCTCTCAAAGTGCTGGGATTACAGGCGTGATCCACTGCGCCTGGCCCACAATAATTATTTTAAAATGCAAGTCAGACAACTTACTCTTTGACTAAAACCTCCAGTAACTTCATTTTACTCAGAATAAAAGCCAAAATCCCAACAATGGTCTATAAGCCACCACTCCAATACCAGCTCAGGCCAACTTGCTACTTCTCTGACTTCATCCCGATTCCTTTCCCCTTGCTTGCTCTGCTCCAAGTCAAGGTGACTCCCTCACTACTTCTCAAATACCTCAGAAAACTCCTGCCTTAAACAGTGACTGTTTAATTTGCCTGGAATACATATAACTTGTAATAATATATGACATAAATAATATGTATTGTATACAATAACATATAAAATATATTCTATGTAATATAAAATAATTTATTATGCCTATTTCCTCTATTTGAATAGAGCCTAAGTTCCACAGGGCAGGGAATTATAAAAATTTACCATTTTAAGCCAGGTGTGGTGGCTCAGTCTGTAATCCTAGCAGTTTGAGAGGCTGAGGCAGGTGGATTGCTTGAGGCCAAGAGTTCAAGACCGGCCTGGGCAACATGGTGAAAACCCATCTCTACAAAAAATACAAAAAAATAGCCAGGCATGGTTGTAGTTGCCTGTAGTCCCTGCTACTCAGGAGGCCAAGGTGGGAGGATCACCTGAGCCTGGGAGGTTGAGGCTGCAGTGAGCCATGACTGTACCACTGCACTCCAGCCTGGGTGACAGAGATGACATCCTGTCTCAAAAAAACAAACAAAAAAACCAACCAAACCAACAAAAAAACATTTTAAAGAGATAGCATTCTTTATTTGAAGGCTGAGAGAGATTTTCTCCTGACAACACTTCTGACACCAAATATGTGTGGGGTTTTCCATAATGATTCTCCAAAACAAACCGAGTGTCCCACAATTCCATTCTGACACCAACTATCTGCAGTTAGTGCAGACCCCACAGGTCCCATAAGACTATGCCCACTTCAGGCTGGGCGCGGTGGCTCGAGCCTGTAATCCCAGCACTTTGGGAGGTCGAGGCGGGTGGATCACTAGGTCAGGAGATCGAGACCATCCTGGCTAACACGGTGAAACCCCGTCTCTACTAAAAAATACAAAAAAAAAATTAGCCGGGCGTGTTGGCGGGTGCCTGTGGTCCCAGCTACTCAGGAGGCTGAGGCAGGAGAATGGCGTGAACCCAGGAGGTGGAGGTTGCAGTGAGCCGAGATCGCGCCACCGCACTCCAGCCTGGGGGACAGAGAAAGACTCCGTCTCAAAAAAAAAAAAAAAAAGACTATGCCCACTTCAGATGCCAGTCACAAATGGAGTATGTAGGCTACCCACATTTCTACCCAGCCAAGTACCAATTCAGGAGTTCCCACGACTCCCTAACCTCAGGTTTGATAATTTGCTAGAACTCACACAACTTAGCGAAGTGCTGTATTTACTAGTACTAGTTTTTTTTTTTTAATTGTTTCTTTATTTTTTTTTTTTTATTTTTATTTTTTGAGACGGAGTCTTGCTCTGTCGCCCAGGCTGGAGTGCAGTGGCGCAATCTCGGCTCACTGCAAGCTCCGCCTCTGGGGTTCACGCCATTCTCCTGCCTCAGCCTCTCCGAGTAGCTGGGACTACAGGCGCCCGCCACCACGCCCGGCTAATTTTTTGTATTTTTAGTAGAGACGGGGTTTCACTGTGGTCTCGATCTCCTGATCTCGTGATCCGCCCGCCTCGGCCTCCTAAAGTGCTGGGATTACAAGCATGAGCCACCGCGCCCGGCCTTACTAGTACTAGTTTATTTAATTTATTTCGAGACAGAGTCTCACTCTGTCACCCAGGCTGGAGTGCCGTGGTTCCATCTTGGCTCACTGCAACCTGCACCTCCTGGGTTCAAGTGATTCTTTGCCTCAGCCTCCCGAGTAGCCGGGATTACAGGTGTGTTACCACCATGCCTGGCTAATTTGTGTATTTTTAATAGAGACAGGGTTTTGCTACGTTGGCCAGGCTGGTCTTAAACTCCTGTCCTCAAGTGACCCACCCTTCTCGGCCTCCCAAAGTGCTGGGATTACAGGTGTGAGCCACCATGCTCGGCCAGTACTAGTTTATTATAAAGGATACAACTCAGGAAGAGTTACGTAGAAGAGATGTATAGGGTAAAGGGTGGGTGTAGGGGGCACGTAGAGCTTCCATGCCCTCTCTTGGTGGGACTCTCCCAGCACCTTGATGTGTTCAGTCTGGAAACTCTCAAAACCCTGCTGTTTAGGGACTTTATGGAGGTTTAATTACATAGGCATCATTGATAAATCACTTACCAGTGGTAATTGACTCAATCTCCAGCCCCTTGCTCCTCTCCCTTAACAGGAGGTTGGGGATGGGGCTGAGAGTTCTAAGCTTCCAGTGAAGCCTTGGTCTTTCTAGTGACTAGCCCCCATTCTGAAGCTATCTAAGGGCCACCAAGAGTGACCTCATTAGAGCAAGAGATGTTCCTAACACACTGTCACTCAGTTGATTCTAAGGGTTTTAGGAGTTCTGTGCCAGGAACCAGGGAGGAAGACCAAACACTGTATCTTTCTTATTATAGCATCAAGACTATTTCTACTTTGAGGATGAATAATTTTCATCTGGTGTTTGCTCCTTTTGGAGCAAACCTGCGACCCATCCATTGCATGAGAAATGGAGGTTTTTTTTTTTGTTTGTTTGTTTGTTTGTTTTTTTGTTTTTTTTGTTTTTTTTTGCTTTCCTTGCAGAAAAAAATAGGTATGGGTAGATCTTGGTGACAGGAGGAGGTAGGAGCATCTAGTCATTGTAGTTAGCTGACAGAGAACCACCTCCCACTTTCCTTTTTTGTGTATTCTGTTCAATCCCTGAAGAAAACAGAACCTTACCCACCATCCTAGTCTTACTCACTTCTGAGCTGGTGTCCAATGCCCATTTATTGGAAGGTCTTCCCACACTCAGCATCTGAAGATGGGCATTTCTCCAGAAGCAGTTGAGTCTGGATCTCAGATATGAGGTCATATGTTTAGGTTTGCATAAACTGAATTCAGTTTCAATGTGTATTTAATTCAAATTCAGTTGGAATGTGTATTTAGCTATTCTAAGGATGTGTGTTGGTCCAGGAACTCTAGATTCTTATGTGCTGCCCCTCACAAATCCCAAAACTTTGGATGTTTAACCTCTGTAAGATTTCACCACTTACAAGGATGTAGAATGGCTGGGTGTGATGGCTCACACCCGTAATCCCAGCAATTTGGGAAGCCAAGGGTGGCAGATCACTTGAGGTCAGGAGTTTGAGACCAGCCTGGCCAACATGGCGAAACCCTATTTCTACTAAAAATACAAAAATTACCTGGGCATGGTGGTGCATGCCTGTAGTCCCTGCTGCTTGGGAGGCCAAGGCAGGAGAATCACTTGAACCCGGGAGGCAGAGGTTGCAGTGAGCTGAGATCCTGCTACCACATTTCAGCCAGGGTGACAGAGTGAGACTCTGTCTCAAAAAAGAAAAAAAAAAAAAGGATGTAGAAGAAAGGGAGGGAGGTTTGGGGTAAATTTAAGAGGAACAGAATGTCGAATAATATGTCCAGGGTCCCACAGGTAATCAAAGCCAGAACTTGAACACATGCAGTCTGATACCAGAAGTGATGCTCTTGACACTTTCCCCCAATCCTCCTCCTCTGGCTCTTGAGAGTCCAACCCTGTTAGGCCAGTGCCCTTTAGTGGGAAGAGTTCCTGATCTGCAGTCAGATGAACTTGTAAAGACTATCAATCCTATGAGCCTCCAGGCTCTTTCCTGGAAAAATTAAGTGACAAAATATTTGACCAAGCTGTTTAGAACTGTGGAAGTCCAAGTTATTATCATTCTTACTGTTTTGGCAACAACTCCTTTTTCTCTAGACCTGAGTTCAGCTTCCATCAGGCGTAGGAACCTGTGATTTCTGTCTCTGGCCAAATACTGTAAGAACCCTCAGAAAAAGCAGCCTCCCAGGGAAACCCAATAAATAGAAACCCCAGGCTGATTTCAGGAATCCAGGAAGACTGTTTTGACTTTGATATACTCATCATATCAGAGAAGGAGATGGTAAGGCTAAAAGCAAGCTTCATGAAGATTATTTTGGAGAGTTATTATATAACACTTCTCCAAGTTCAACAATCCCTTCTGTGACCATTAAGTAGAAAGGCATGCAATCAAGGAAGTCAGGAAAAATGCTATATTCTAACTCAGTGAGGAAATGTTTGTTTTCAAAGAACCTAAAAATCTATTGCTCATACCATGGGGAAAAAAATCAACAAAGTGGTGAAAGAGTTACTGCCCCTTGCCACCCCAAACACCAGCCTAGATGGTCCCAAAGGGAATTTCTACCAAACCTTAGAAAGATAATTCCAATGGATTTTTAAAGTGTTCCAGAACAAAGGAAACTTTCAAATTATTTTTATGATGTAATAACATCACTATTTAAGAGTGAAAAATGCTGTATAAGAAAGTGACACAGCAACCTCACTTATGAACATGAATGTGAACGTCCTTTAACAAAAAAGCAGAGATCCGGTAGCACATTAAAATAATATCTCATTAGTAAATCTGAAGAATGCAAAGGTCATGTATTACTAGTAACTCTAAATATGAGTCTTCATGGTGGTAGATTGAAATAACCCTAGGATTACCTTCATAGATTCTGAAAAGGTCTTTGACCAAATTCAACAACCATTCTTGATAAAACACACAGACACACACACACACACACACACACAGCAATAGATAGCTATGTAAAGATTTCTACGAAATTGGTCGGTGCGGTGGCTCACATCTGTAATCCCACCACTTTGGGAAACCAAGGTGGGAGGATCACTTGAGCTCAAGAGTTGGAGACCAGCTGGGCAACATGGCAAAAGCCCATCTCTACAAAAACATACAAAAATTAGCCAGGCATGGTGGCGCATGCCTGTAGTCCCAGCTACTTGGAATGCTGAGATGGGAGAATCGCTTGAGCCTTGGAGGTGGTGGTTGCAGTGAGCCAAGATTGTGCCACTGCATTCCAGTCTGGGCAACAGAGTAAGAACCTGTCGAAAGGAAAAAAAAAAAAAAAAAGATTTACATGAAATCAGGAATAAGACAAGGATGCTTCATTATCTTCCAGCATTGTTTAAAATTAGACAGAAGGTATTAGCCAAAAAACGAAGAGAAAGAAGTCAGAGTTATTAAAAATTGCAAAAGAAGCCAGGCACGGTGGCTCATGCCTCTAATCCCAGAACTTTAGGAGGCCAAGGCAGCAGGATAGCTTGACCTAGGAGATCAAGACCCTATCTCTAAAAAAAAAAAAAGTAAAAGAGGCAAAACCAAAACCATCACTATTTGCATATGACTAATGCCTCAACTTAAGAGAATCATTTGAAAAACTACTATAAACAGTAAGACAATTCAGTACATTAAAGGAGGCTATCAAATATGCAGAAATCAATTATTTTCAAATATGCAGGCAAGCTTCTATAATAGAACTATCTTCATGTACTACAGAAAAACCACAAAAGATCAAGTATCTAGAAATAAATGACTAGACCTAGGAAAGACCTACTTTAGGAACATGAAGGACAAACATTAATACTCTCCTGAAGAATATAAAGGAAGTCTTTTAAAAAATGGAAAAATTGCCAGGCGTGGTGGCTCATGCCTGTAATCCCAGCACCTTGGGAGGCCCAGGCAGCAGATCATCTGAGCCCAGGAGTTCAAGACCAACCTGGCCAACATGGCAAAAACCCATCTCTACTAAAATTACAAAAATTCGCCAGGCGTGGTGGTGGGCGACTGTAGTCCCAGCTATTCGGGAGGCTGAGGCATGAGAATCGCTTGAACCCAGGAGGCGGAGGTTGCAGTGAGCCGAGATCGTGCCACTGCACTCCAGCCTGGGTGACAGAGTCAGACTCTGTCTCAAAAAAAAAAAAAGGAAAAATTGATCATGTAGATACAAAGACTCATTATTTAAAAGACAGCAATTACCCATGAGTTAATGAAGTGTAATATGATTCTAATAAAAATATTTTGTTTTCAAATAAAGGTAAGCTGGCCGGGCACAGTGGCTCAGGCCTGTAATCCCAGCACTTTGGGAGGCCAAGGCAGGCAGATCACAAGGTCAAGAGATCAAGACCATCCTGGCCAATATGGTGAAACCCTGTCTCTACTAAAAATACAAAAATTATCTGGGCGTGGTGGTGTGTGCCTGAAGTCCCAGCTACTCGGGACGCTGAGGCAGGAGAATCGCTTCAACCTGGGAGGTAGAGCTTGCAGTGAGCCAAGATCGCACCACTGCACTCCAGCCTGGCGACAGAGCAAGACTCCGTCTCAAAAAAAAAAAAAAAAAAAAAAAAAGAAATAAGGTAAGTTGACTTTGAGGTTGATGTAGTTACAAAATGATTAAAATACCCAGAAGCACTCTGAAAAAGAAGTATAATAAAAGGCGTTAGCATTACCAGATTTAGAACTAGTTAGAAAATCTAAAACATAGTTTTTGTATGAAAAGGCATCTTAAAACAATTGGTGGGGCTGGGCATGGTGCCCAGCATTTTGGGAGGCTGAGGCGGGTGGATCACCTGAGGTCAGGAGTTTGAGACCAACCTGGCCAACACAGTGAAAGCTTGTCTCTACTAAAAATATAAAAAATTAGCCAGGCGTGGTGGTGTGTGCCTGTAATCCCAGCTACTCGGGAGGCTGAGGCAGGAGAATCACTTGAACCCAGGAGGTGGAGGTTGCAGTGAGCTGAGATCCCGCCACTGCACTCCAGCCTGGTTGACAGAGCAAGACTACATCCGAAAAAAACAAAAACAAAAACAAAACAATTAGTGGGGAAAAGATGGACTACTCAGTAACTGATGTTAGGGCAACCAGGCAGTCGTCTAAAAAAAATTTGGATCCTTGCTGCTCTCTCGCATCTTCTGGCCTGCCTGGATGTTCAAAGGGGCAATGGCAGAGCTATGGGCAGCAGGAAGATAGCCTGCTCCTCTTCCAGTGTGATTTGCATCATGGCCATTTTGAAGCCTTTGAACTGGGATTAGTTGCTTGGCTGGGCCATCAGGAACTTGTGTGTCCATCTCAGGGAGACCTGGCCTTCAGAAATGACAGCATTCGGCCCCAGGAGCAGCCTGCAATTCGGCCTGTCTTTCCAGCATGTGCTGCCCATGGGGATACAGAACAGTAAGGAGCTAAGCAGAACCTGCTGCTTGAATGGGGGAACCTGCATTGGGGTCCTTTTGTGCCTGCCCCCTGTCCTTCTATGGACGGAACTGTGAGCACGATGTGTGCAAAGAGAACTGTGGGTCTGTGCTCCATGACACCTGGCTGCCCAAGAAGTGTTCCTTGTGTAAATGCTGGCATGGCCAGCTCTGCTGCTTTCCTCAGGCATTTTACTGGCTGTGATGGCCTTGTGATGGATGAGCATCTCATGGCTTCCAGGACTCCAGAACTACCACCGTCTCCATGTACCACTTTTATGCTAGCTGGCATCTGCCTTTCCATACAAAGTTACTATTAATTGACACTGACCTATTTCCAGAAATACCATTTTAGATATCATGCAAATTTCATGACCAGTAAAAGCTGCTGCTACAATGAAAGATGATCGTTAGTTGCCTTAAGATAATGAATATATTTCCAAAATGGTCTCTAACATTTCTTTATAGTATCAACTACTTCTTACTTCTTTGCCCTGCCCTCTCCCAAAAAACTACTTCTTTTTTCAAAAGAAAGTAAGCCATATCTCCACTGTGCCCAAGTCCAGTGTTTCTTTTTTTTTTTTTTTTTCTTTTTTTGAGATGGAGTCTCGCTGTCACCCAGGCTGGAGTGCAGTGGCATGATCTCAGCTCACTGCAACCTCTGCCTCTTGGGTTCAAGCAATTCTCCTGCCTCAGCCTCCCAAGTAGCTGGGATTACAGGCATGTGCCACAATGCCCGGCTAACTTTTTTGTATTTTTAGTAGAGACCGCATTTCACCATATTGGCGAGGCTGGTCTAGAACTCCTGACCTTGTGATCTGCCCACTTCAGCCTCACAAAGTGCTGGGATTACAGGCGTGAGCAACTGCTCAAGGCCTGGTGTTTACTGATACGTGTAATTCTACCAAGGTCTTCTTAATATGTTCTTTTAAACGACTGAATTATATCTTCAGATTATTAAAGACTAATCTTAATGTGGACCTTAGGATACAGTTTTGAGTAGAATTGATCAAAATCAATAAAATTGTCTCTTTAAAAGGAAAGACAGCCTCTTTAAGGCGAGGAACCAGAGTGATGAAGGAATGGAAGTCTGTCTGCATGTGTGCAGGGAGACTGGGTAGGAAAGAGGAAGCAAATGGGAGAGAGAAGTTGGAAAACATAAAATAGGTTATTTAATTGGTGATTAGGTGGGTGTAGAGAAGCAAGTTAAAAGGCTAAATGGAAGGGCAAGTTTCCATCATCTATAGAAAGATATATAAGACAAGGACTCCCCTTTTTTTCCCAAAGGCATTGTAAAAAGAATTTATTTTTAGACGGAGTCTCGCTCTGTCGCCAAGCTGGAGTGCAGTGGCGCAATCTCGGCTCACTGAAACCTCTGTCTCCCAGGTTTAAGTGATTCTCCTGCCTCAGCCTTTCTAAAAAGACATTGTAAAAAGTCTTTTTAGAAAAAATATTATACCTCAATGTCCCCAACAAGATTGCTTAGTAAATTATGCTTCCTCCAAGCTATGCAATTCTTTTAACTGTTGTAGAAGAGAAAATGTTCACAGGGTATTTAGTTGTAAACCAAGTGATAAAACCACATGTTGTAAAGCTCATTTGAAAAATACATTGTATATATGTGTATGCACAGTAAAAATGGAAAATATATTGAAAAAAATTTGATCCTTATATTGTACCTGAGAATAAATTTCAAATGGTTCAAAGATTCAAATATGGACAATGAAACCACACACACACACACCCAAGACTACCTTAGGATTCAAAATACTGCAGGTTTATTTATTTTTTGAGACAGGATCTCACTTTGTCACCCATGCTGGAGCCTGCTGGGCTCAAACTATCCTTCCACCTCAGCCCCCAGAGTAGATGGGATTAGAGGCATGTGCCACTACGCCAGGCTAATTTTTCACATTTTTCATAGAGACAGGGTTTAGCCATGTTGCCCAGGCTGGTCTTGAACTCCTGAGCTCAAGTGGTCTGCCTGCCTCAGCCTCCCAAAGTGTGGGATTACCGGTGTGAGCCACTGTGCCTGGCCTCCTGCAAATTTAAAGGAAAATAGGCAACAAAAATTACCATGGCCAAAAGGCTTTCCAAAAAGCCAAAACGTAATGACAAATTGTGAAAAAATATTCGTAACTCATATCCCAAGCTATTATCATACCTCATATCACTAAGATGAGTATCATAAATAGCTACTGGATTCAATGAAGAAAGGACAAAATTATCTGGGAGGGGAGTGGATAAAGAATATGAATAAGGCACAGTGGCTCACACCTATAATCCCAGAACTTTGGGAGGCCGAGGAGGGAGGATCATCTGAGGTCAGGAGTTGGGAGACTAGACTAGCCAACATGGTGAAACCCCGTCTCCACTAAAAATACAAAATGAGCCAGGTGAGGTGGCATGTGCCTGTAATCCCAGTTATTTGGGAAGCCAAGGCATGAGAATTGCTTGAACCTGGTAGGCAGAAGTTGCACTGAGCTGAGATGGTACCACTGCACTCCAGCCTGGGCGAGAGAGTGAGACTTTGTCTAAAAAAAAAAAAGAGTATGAACAGAGAGTTTATGGAAAAGGGAATATATATGACTCTTAAAAGATATTTAGCCGGCTGGGTGCGGTGGCTCATGCCTATAATCCCACCACTTTGGGAGGCCGAGGTAGGTGGATCACCTGAGGTCAGGAGTTCAAAACCAGCCTGGCCAGCATAGTGAAAGCCTATCTCTACTAAAAATACAAAAATTAGCCAGGTGTGTTGGTGCATGCCTGTAATCCCAGCTCTTGAGAGGCTGAGGCAGGAGAATCCCTTGAGCCTGGGAGGTGGAGTTTGCAGTGAGCCAAGGTCGCACAGTTGCACTACAGCCTGGACAACAAGAGTGAAACTCCCATCTCAAAAAAAAAAAAAAAAAAATTAACTTCGCTCATAATAAAAGCAAATTAAAACTGATATACCATTTTTCAACTATCAGATTCGCAAAAGCCAGATATTATTGATGGTTTAGTGTGTTGGTTAGGCTGTAATGAAACATCCATGATCATTAATTGCTGGTGGGAGTGCAAAGCAGGACACATATAGAATGCTGAATAGCAATATTCAAAGGAGTACCTTTGGCCCAGAATTCTCATTTCTGGGGCATCAGCCTACAGATATTACACGTAAAAAGGAATCTAGGTAGCTATTGATTATGAGACACATCATTAGGGCTGGGCGCGGTGGCTCACACCTGTAATCCCAGCACTTTGGGAGGCCGAGGTGGGCGGATCACAAGGTCAAGAGATCAAGACCATCTTGGCCAACATGGTGAAACCCCGTCTCTACTAAAAATACAAAAATTGGCCGGGTGTGGTGGTGGGCGCCTGTAGTCCCAGCTACTCGGGAGGCTGAGGCAGGAGAATCACTTGAACCTGGGAGGCGGAGGTTGCAGTGAGCCGAGATTGCGCCACTGCACTTCCGCCTGGCGACAGAGTGAGACTCCCTCTTAAAAAAAAAAAATCATTAGTTTCATGAAAACCTAAGGAAAAAATTATCTATTACAGCATCAAATATAAGATGCACCCACATTTCAGAGATGTTCAAATATGAAGTGAATTTTGAATTGAAGCAATACTATATTTGTGCACATGCCACATGATATACAAGATGAACTACTCCAGCAATTTTTTATTCTGCCCAAAGAGATGGGAAACAACCTAAATGTCCGTCAATATATCCCTGGTTAAGTAAATTTCGACATAACCTCAGAATGGAATAAAATGCCACTTTAAAAAATAATGAGGAAATACAGTGGTTTGGAAGAGTCAACATATGTTTTTAATGAGAAAGCAATGTATAAACCAGTAAATATAATATGCTGACTTCTGTGAAGAAATAAAACAAGTAAACCCAGATTTACATATGCCTGTGTACACGTAAGGAAACTAGAAGGACGGAGGGGAAACTGTGGCTATTAGAGGTCATGGTTGGTACTGGATGGAGGAAAACAAGAATGGAAGGATTTTCACTGTACATTTTATATATTTTTTGGCTTGTGAATGGATTTTTTTATACCAAAAAAACTTTAAAAATTAAAAATTGAAAGAAAAAAGTCCAGAAATTTGACGTTCTTGAAAACATGATTTATCACATAATATATACATTTACTTTGCTTGTCACTTGAAATGCCTAAGAAAACACAAAATCAATCTTAAACTAGAAACTTCTATTTAATACATGAAGAGAGCACATATTCCGACAATTTCAAGTTCTTTTCATAGCCATCCAGTCCTAATAACTCAGCGTTAACATCTTATTCTGTTCAGCACTATTTGATAATTTCTTTCATCCTCATGGGCTCTAGTATTGGTGATTTTTCATCAAGTCTCAATTTTATAAAACCATCCTTTACTTTGTAATAAAGTAATGCTGAGAGACATTTTCCATAATGCAGGGGGAAAAGTGTGGATCAATCACAAACTCAAAGAACGTTAGTTATAATGCTTTCGACATTTTTTTCTACTTCTGTGATGCGTTTTCAAGATAAGCTTCCCCCTCCCCCTTTTTTTCCCCTCCACCTGTGCACTGTCTTATCGCGATATACTCTTGACTTCCGAAAATCAAGTTGCAGATTTGGTATGACTGGAATGCAGAGGTTCTCTTGAAGTAGTCTCACCACATAACTATTCTCTATTGATAAACTTATCGCAACCAAGTTCTTCTATCAGAGGGTTGATAACTTCAGAGGCAGTCAGAGCTATCGTAAAGGTTAAAATATCGAGGTCCACCCTGTGAGGATTTCGCTGATATTCGGCATCAAACGCTGCTTCCCTTGCTCTGCAGGCTTCCACGAATCGCCTGCGGCGTTCTTCAAGCTCTTGTATTCTGCCGGGAGCAATCGGGTAATTTTCCAGATAGTGGCGGAGAAACTGCTGGTAATTGATTCCTAAAACGCTAAGTGGGTGGCGGAGACGGAGATAGGGCAACGCAGCCAGGCCTCCGTTCCCGTGCCTGGACCTGGGCCTGCCCTCGGGACCCTCTTCGTCCACTGGCTCCCCCAGCAAGCGGGCGACCTCCGCCATCCGGGCTTCCCTGGCCGCCGCCGCCGCCGGGCTTTCCCTGCCCGCCGCGGCTGCCCTGGCCAACGCCGCCGCTGCCACCGGGGCTCCCCTGGCTGCCGCCGCCGGGGCTCCCCTAGCCGCCGCCATCCGACCTTCCCTGGCCGCCGGCACCGGGCCTCCCCTGGCCGCCGCCATCGCGCCTTCCCCGGCCTCCTCAGGCTGTGCCGGGGCCGGCTCCCGCCTCCCGCGGCCTACCTCCGCCTGCGGGACGTCTCTGTCACCATTCGCCGCGCCTGTCTGGGGGACATTGCTGTCTGCGGGCAGCTTGGACATCTCAGACCGTGGGGTCAACTCGGCTGCTCCCAGAGAAACTGGAATTAACTGGACAGCGCGATGCCCGGCGGACACCCCAGTGCGCGTGCGTGGCCGCTGTGCGAACTGTAAATGCCGTGTGCGTAACCGGGCGCGAGAGCGTAGATTCTACCGCAAACCCTGGGAGCAGTGCGCATGCGTACCTTCCCGCCCGCCGTTCTCCAGATGCCCCCTCGAGGCCGGGAAGCGTCAACGCATCTGAAACAGCCCAACGACGAAGGGCGGGGCCATATGGGACATTTCAACCAGTTTGATGTTTGTGAGGAACGCTTACAAGATCGCTTCTTGTAGGCGTTCTCAAGGTTCTGTCCTAGGGTGTTTCTCTTTGTTCTCCAGTGATTATGTGCCACCTCTATTATATATCAAGATATTTTAGATTCATGGTCTTTTCTGGATTTTTAAATTGTTTTTCATTCATTCCTTTGCCTGTCTTCAGCCATACGGATCGTCCTAGCTACTAAAGCTTTGTAATTATAGTCTTTTCGTGTTATCTTTAACATTGCATTGAGTACCTTGGACATTTGTTTTTCGAATCTTATTTGTGCAATATAACATGCAGAAAAGTAAACAAAACATAAATATACAGCTGAATGATTTATCACAAAGTGAACATCCATTTAACTACCACACAGGCCAAGAAATGGAATATTTCCAGCATCCCAGAACCCTTCCTCTTCTTCTTATCACTATCCTTTCCTTTCTACGCAGAAGAAACAACTATGCTGATACTTAGGTAATCACTTTCTTGTTTTTCTTTTAATTTTACCACCTAAGGGTGCATTCCTAATGCTGTAGTTTAGTTTGGTCTGTATTCTGAACTTTATCTATGTGAGAAACACACTCACCTGCGTAATTTTTGTATTTTTAGTAGAGACGAGGTTTCACCACGTTGGCCAGGATGGTCTTGATCTCTTGACCTCGTGATCTGCCTGCCTCCGCCTCCCAAAGTGCTGGGATTACAGGCTTGAGCCACTGCGCCGGCCACTTTCTTCCCTTTTATGGGCTGACCCCGCCTCTACATTCTGTTCCCTTATTGTGACCTTCTAGGTGGATGAGCCCTGCGGTTTGTTACATTTGCAGGCTGGCTGCCAGTACTTAGATTTATCATGCCTCAGAAATGGACCATTTAAAATGTTTTCTTTTTTTTTTTTTTGAGACGGAGTCTCGCTCTGTCACCCAGGCTGGAGTGCAGTGGCGCGATCTCGGCTCACTGCAAGCTCCGCCTCCTGGGTTCACACCATTCTCCTGCCTCAGCCTCTCCGAGTAGCTGGGACTACAGGCGCCTGCCACCATGCCTGGCTAATTTTTTGTATTTTTAGTAGAGACGGGGTTTCACCGTGGTCTCGATCTCCTGACCTCGTGATCCGCCCGCCTCGGCCTCCCAAAGTGCTGGGATTACAAGCGTGAGCCACCGCGCCCGGCTAAAATGTTTTCTCACATATACTCTTGTATCTGTTTTTTTGTGCATTATTTTTATGAGATTCACCCATTCACATTTTTCCTTCCTTCCTTCCTTCCTTCCTTCCTTCCTTCCTTCCTTCCTTCCTTCCTTCCTTCCTTCCTTCTTTCGTCTCATTCTGTTACCCAGACTGGAGTGCAGTGGCACAATCACAGCTCAATGTGGCCTCGACCTTCCGAGCTCAAATAATCCTCCCACTTCAGCCTCCTGAGTACCTGGGACTACAGGTGTGCACCACCACACCCAGTTAATTTTTAATTTTTTTGTAGAGACAGGGTCTCCTTATGTTGCCCAGGCTGGTCTCAAACTCCTGGGCTCAAACGACCCGCCTGCCTCAGCCTCCTAAAGTGCTGGGATTATAGCGTGAGCCACCGCACTCGGCCTCCAGCCTACATTTTCATTATGGTTTATAAATACTTTATTTTCTTGATAGTTATTATACTCATTACCTTTTTTTTTTTTTATGAAGTCTCGCTCTGTCACCCAAGCTGAAGTACAGTGGTGTGATCTTGGCTCACTGAAACTCTGCCTCCTGGTTCCAGTGATTCTCCTGCCTCAGCCTCCTGAGTAGCTGGGATTACAGGTGCGTGCCACCACGCCCAGCTAATTTTTGTATTTTTAGTAGAGACAGGGTTTTATTATATTGCCCAGGCTGGTCTTGAACTCCTGATCTCATGATCCGCCAGCCTTTGGCCTCCCAAAGTGCTGAGATTACAGGCGTGAACCACCGTGCCTGGCTTATTACCATTCTTTTATGGGTCTTGTAATATTAAAACATGCATCTTATATACTGGCTCTCCAATTACTTTCTCTTTGTTCTGATTAATGTGAACAAACAAAATCATTTGATCTGATTTTGCTGGTGGTGGTCCCCGTCATGATGCCATGATTCATGACCATCAACAAATGACTTAAGTGACTTATCGTTCTCTGCCCTATCAGAAGTAGCTATTCTGAGGCAGTAAGGTCTCATCCACAGAGCACAAGACTGCATTTTAATTTTCCTGGTCCAAGCACCAAATTAATAAAACACAACAGCTAGTCTACTTGCTGCTTCCCACCAGCATCTCTGCAATCACTAAGTGTGCGGCTCCTTTAAGGCAGCTCCCAGGCTAGGCTGGAGACAGATCTATTGTTCTCACCCTCAGGCTGCCTGGAGAGTCACAAATATTTAACAAAGGAAGTTCCAGACTTAGGTGACAACATATATTATCACAGGAAGAAGTAGAAATCATAGTAACTTGCTGTAATCCTACAGAAGCAGATATAATCTTGTTCTCTGGACTAAGAATCACCTTACAGCAGAAGCTGAAAGGCCCTCTGATTTTCTAAGAATATAAATTGCTCTAAGTAAAATGATGGTTTATTAGACAGAAGTGATATAGAAATGGTTCTAGGAAAATGAAGTGAACTAAAATAAGAAACTACAAATAGAGGAAGGCAGAAAAACTTGGTGATAATGTGAGGGGATACAAACAAAAATTTCAGAGGTAGTGCAGGTTTGTTGTTGCTCCCAAGACTGTGCCTGCCGTGGCTGCAGCATCTTTGTAATTCACTGCCAGTATTTCGGGATGACTTGAGGATGATTGCAACCATGTTGCAGACTAAACCATTAAGGCGGCTGGGATCAGGGGCTCCATATTGCTTAAAATCTTTACAGCAGAGGTGTGTGTGTGTGTGTGTGTGTGTGTGTGTGTGTGTGTGTGTGAGAGAGAGAGAATTTGAATCCAATTAATATATATATTTTGAGAGAGTCTGGCTCTGTCATCCAGGCTAGAGTACAGTGGCACAATATCTTGGTTCACTGCAACCTCCACCTTCCAGGTTCAAGTGATTCTCCTGGAGAATCCCGCCACTGCACTCCAGCCTGGGCGACACAGTGAGACTCTGCCTAGAAAAAGAAAAAAAAAAAGAGATAGATTCTCGGGTAGGCATGGTGGCTCACTCCTGTAATCTCAGCACTATGGGAGGCCAAGACAGGAGGACTGCTTGAGGCCCGGAATTCGAGACCAGGCCTGGGCAACGTATCAAGACCCTGTCTCTAAAAAAAGAAATTAGCCAGACATGGTGGTGTGTGGCTAGCTACTCAGGAGGCTGAGGCAGGAGGATCATTTGAGCCCAGGAGTTCAGGGCTACAATGAGCCATGATTGTGCCACTGCACTCCAGCTTGGATGACAGAGTAAGACTCTGTCAATAATAATAATAAAAAAGAAGTAGATTTTTTTCTCCGTCCTTTGAATGAGAACTGGTTTATGACTTGTTTGACCCATAAGATGTGGTAGAAATGATGGTTCATCAGTTTCAAGACTAGTGCTCAAGAGGAATTTCATACTTCTCATTCTCTCTCTAACTCTGTAACTCATCTCCACCATGAGGACAAGTCTGGACCAGCTTTCTGGAGGGTGGAAGACCATTCAGAGTGGAGGCATGTGGTCTCAGGCAAGGCATTCAAGATCAGTCAGTCTGGCTGGGCTCAGTGACTCACGCCTGTAAACCCAGCACTTTGAGAGGCCGAGGTGGGCGGATCACCTGAGGTCAGGAGTTTGAGACCAGCCTGGCCAACATGGTGAAACCTTGTCTCTCCTAAAAAATACAAAAATAAGTTGGGCTTGATGGTGCATGTCTGTAGTCCCAGGAGGCTGAGGCAGGAGAATCGCTCGAACCCAGGAGGCAAAGGCTGCAGTGAGCCAAGATTGCACCACTGTACTCTGGCCTGGGCAACAAAGTAAGACTTTGCCTCAAAAAAAAAAAAAAAAAAAAAAAGCCGGGCACGGTGGCTCACGCCTGTAATCCCAGCACTTTGGGAGGCCGAGGCGGGCGGATCACGAGGTCAGGAGATTGAGGCCATCCTGGCTAACACAGTGAAACCTCGTCTCTACTAAAAATACAAAAAATTAGCCGGGCATGGTGGCGAGCGCCTGTAGTCCCAGCTACTCGGGAGGCCGAGGCAAGAGAGTGGCGTGAACCCGGGAGGCGGAGCTTGCAGTGAGCCAAGATCACACCACTGCACTTGGGTGACAGAGTGAGACTCCGTCTCAAAAAAGAAAAAAAAAAATCAGTCAGTCCCCAGCTGACCTACCAACTGACTCTTAGATGCATAAGCTCAATAAATGCTTACTGTTTTATGCTACAGTGTTTGATACGATTTGCTATGCAATATCATTACGGCAATAGACAACTATTAGCTAACGGTTGCAGAAATTGGTACCAGGAGTTGGGCACTGCCCTAACAAAATCCTGAAGTATGTGCCAGTGGACTTGGCACTGCATAGTGGATGAAAGGTAGAAAATCAGAAAGGAAACGGTTAGCAAAGCTGCAGGATAGTGAGAAAATTGTTATTGGAGGCAGAAAAACTGGTGACCTATGTTATGTTGTAGTGAAACAATTGCTAAACTATCGCCCGAGGTTACTTAGAAGATGGAAAGTATTTCTGATGAACTGTTGTATTTGGATAAGGGAACCTCCTGACATAATGCTGGCTGCTCATGTGGCTGAGTATGATAATGCATAGCAAGAGTGGGGTGAACTATAAGGGTTGGCTGATTTTCTAGAAGAATTCAGGGGAAATACAGGGGGACTATGACTTGCTAGGATGGAAAAGAAAACTTTTTCTCACTTCCAGTCTCTCCACCCACAATTTTTTTTTTTTTTTTAGACACAGTCTCACTCGCTCTGTTGCCCAGGCTGGCGTGCAGTGGGGCAATCGTGACTCATTGAAGCCTCGAACTCCCTGGGTTTAAGTGATCCTCCCGCCTCAGCCTCCCAAATAGCTGGGACCACCCACCATGCGCAGCTAATTTTTAAAACATGTTTTGTAGAGATGGGGTCTTGCCATATTACCCAGGCTTATCTGGGCTCAAGCGATCCTCCTGCCTTGGCCTCCCAAAGTGCTGGGATTATAGGCCTGAGCCATCGTGCCTAGCCACAAAAGATTATCAAGGTGAAAAACAGCCTGTGACTATAGATCAAATTAAAGGTGTGGCCTTCTGACCCTTTGTTGTGACTGTTGAAAATACAAAGGTAGTGCTTGGTGAAAAGCCGACCAGTCAGACAAAAGGGTTTCTAGGAAGCTTTAAGGGCATGGTCCCTCAGAAACCAGATCTTAAAACAGGAAGAAGTTGGTCTAGAGAGAGAGAGAGGGTATTTCTTGAAAACAATAGTGATGTGGTTTCTGGAGGATGGAGTGAAGTATAAGCAGATACATAGCAAGCTTACAAAGTTTGAAAGGGAACTGTATAGGCAGGACTGCCAGCATAGACTTTAAAATTTTTTATTATGTACTTTTTTTTTTTTTTTGAGACAGGGTCTCTCTCTGTCACCCAGGCTGGAGTGTAGTGGCACGATCTAAGCCTCGCTGCAGCCTCTGCTCTTCAGGCTCAAGTGATCCTCCCACCTCAGCCTGCTGAGTAGCTGGGACTACAGGCATGTGCCACCATGCTTGGCTATTTTTTTGTATTTTTAATAGAGATGGAGTTTTGCCATGTTGCCCAGGCTGGTCTTGAACTCCTGAGCTCAAGCAATCCATTGGCCTTGGCCTCCCAAAGTGCTGTGATTATAGGTGTAAGCCACTGTGCCTGGCCCATTTTTAAATTTTAATTCTTGGCTGGGTGTGGTGGCTCATGTCTATAATCCCAGCACTTTGGGAGGCCGAGGCGGGCAGATCACCTGAGGTCAGGAGTTCAAGACCAGCCTGGCCAACATGGTGAAACCCCGTCTTTACTAAAAGTACAAAAATTAGTCGGGTGTGGTGGCACGTATCTGTAATCCCAGCTACTCAGGAGGCTGAGACAGGAGAATCGCTTGAACCTGGGAGGCAGAGGTTGAGGTGAGCCAAGTTTGTACCATTGCACTCCAGCCTGGGCGACAGAGTGAGATTTTGCCTCAAAAAGAAAAAAAAAATTAAATTCTTTTAGAGGCAGAGTCTTGCATTGTTGTTCAGACTGAACATGAACAATCAGGTTGTTTGTTTCCTTGCTATTGACTTGTTTGAGTTCCTTATAAACTTTCGATATTAACCTATTATCAAATGTATGGTTTGCAAATCTTTTCTCCCATCCCATAGGTTGTCTTTTCACTCTATTGATTGATTCATTTGATGGGCAAAAGCTTTTTAGTTTGATGTAATCTCACTTGTCTATTTTTGCTTTTGCTGCCTGTGCTTTTGGGTTTATATCCAAAAAAAATAGTTCAGATCAATGTCATACCTTTTATCCTATGTTTTCTTCTAGTAGTTTTACAGGTTTAGGTCTTATATTTAATTGTTTAATCCATTGTGAATTGATTTTTGGATGTGGTGTGAGATCAGGGTCCAATTTCATTCTTCTACATGTGGACTTTCCATTTTCCCGGCACCATTTACTAAAGAGATTGTCCTTTCCCTATTGTGTGTTCTTGGCAACTTTGTCAATGATCAATGGACTGTAGATGTGTGCATTTATTTCTCTCTTCTGTTCCATGGGTCTCTGGGTCTGTTTTTATGGCAGTACTGTGTTGTTTTGATTATTCTAGATCACACTGAAGACTCTGACTCTGAGTAGGTTGGTATGACTGATGGAAGATAGTTGCAAATTCTTGGACACTCTTCCCCTTGATGGGTGGAGTTTAGTCTCTCTCCTCTTGAATCTGGGCTGGCCTTAGGCAGTCACTTGTGATGAAGAAAATGCAGTGAAAGAAACACTGTGTGACTTCAGAGACGAGGCCAAAAGCACTCTTGCAGCTCTGAGATAGGAGGTGGGACTTGACTCCATAGGCGGGGCTTGGACACTGGACCAGACCGAGGACTAGGTAAAACAGGGCTGGGCAAAGCAGCTTTTAATCAGACACACCCACCAGTGTACCATGTCAAGTTACTGTTGCCATGGCAACACCCAGGCGTTACCACCCCTTTCCATAGCAATGACTCAATGATTACTACCCCTTCCCTAGAAATTTCTGCATAAACCGTCCCTTACTCTGCATGCAATTAAAAGTGAGTATAAATAGGACTGCAAACGGCCCCCGAGCAGCTACTCTCTAGCCCTGCCTTGCAGGAGCAGTCACCAAGCTGTAACATCGCCTCTTCAATAAAGCTGTTTTCTTCTATCTCTGGCTTGCCCTTGAATTCTTTCCTGAGCAAAGCCAAGAACCCAGCGGGCTAAGCACCACTTTGGGGCTCCTGGCCCTGCATCAGCTTCTGCCTTGCTCTTTTCTGCCTTACTTGCTCTTCAGACCTTCTCTCTTGGGTTGCTTCGTCTAGGAACCCGGCCCTGTGAAAAGCCCAAGCCATAGGGAAGGCCACATCATGCGCTCTTACTTTTCTTCCACCTTATTGGCCACTCTCACCATCATTGCTGCATTTGTTCCAGCACTACTCTATGTCAAAAAGCTTTACGCACATAAGCTCATCTAATCTTCATCTAATGATCTCTGTTCCACCTATAATCCCTTCTTATATACTTTGTATTGATTTTACAGAACATGGAAGCATATCTCTAATGGACTTCAAGCTCTAAAGGATATGAAATTGTGTCCATCCTTCTTCTCTACCCCTTGCTTGGTAGCAGTTGAAGGACACCCAGGATCTCAGCTCAGGGGAAAACGGAAGGTCATGTTGGAGTCTGAGAATCCTTAGTATAAACTCTCTAACTCCTGGAGACACTGTTAAGAATTGAAAGCTTGGAAATAAGCCTGGTCTGGAACTCCTGACTTCAGGTGATCCGCTTGCCTTGGCCTCCCAAAGTACTAGGATTACAGGTGTGAACCACCGTGCCTCCCCGGAATTTGATCATTTATGCTAAGGCATGTTGAGGCAGATTTTAGCCTCAGATCTTCCAGGCCAATGGACCCCTCGCTTCTAAAAGAGTTCCAGCGTTGGGTTCTGATCATGTCCCAGTTTTGTTTTTTTTTTTTTTAATAGAGATAGGGTCTTACTATGTTGTCCAGGCTAGTTTCAAACTACTGGCTCAAGCGATCTCCCGCCTCAGCCTCTCAAAGTGCTGGGATTACTGGTATCAGCCACTGTACTCAGTTTATGTCCCAGTCTTATTGGTTCCTAGGGGAAGAATTGTTGGTTCCAGGTGTAGTTAGAGGTCAAAACGTTTTCTATTTTGCATGCTCAGGCTACATGACTTGCAATTTTGGTTCTGTTATACCTACAAGGTGACTTGATTTTTTTTTTTTTTTTGAGATGGAGTTTCACTCTTGTTGCCCAGGCTGCTGGAGTGCAGTGTGTGATCTCAGCTCACTGCAACCTCCACTTACTGGGTTCCAGAGATTCTCCTGCCTCAGCCTCCCGAGTAGCTGAGATTACAGGCATGCACCACCACGCCCAACTAATTTCGTATTTTTAGTAGAGTCGTGGGGTTTCTCCATATTGGTCAGGCTGGTCTTGAACTCCCAATCTCAGGTGATCTGCCCGCCGCAGCCTCCCAAAGTACTGGGATTACAGGCTTGAGCCACCGCGCTCGGCCGACATTTTGTTATCAACAGAATAGGCCCAGTTTGGGCTGGTCCTACAGCCACAGCATCCTTTATTCAATTTATATATCCTCAATTTCTCAAATTTTCTTTGAGCCAGTTTTACCATCTTGCCAGCTCCCTGATAAATGAGTTAAATAAGTCTCTGAACCATGGGTCACATTGATTTACATGATTTTTTTTAAAAATTTTATTTTTTATTTTTTTGAGACAGAGTCTCACTCTGTCACCCAGGCTGGAGTACAGGGGCATGACCTCAGCATACTGCAACCTCTGCCTCCTGGGTTCAAGTGATTCTCCTGCCTCAGCCTCCCCAGTAGCTCATGCCTCAACCTCCTAAATAGCTGGGATTACAGACATGGCGCCAACACCCCTGGCTAATTTGTGTATTTTTAGCAGAGACGGGGGTTTCGCCATGTTGGCCAGGCTGGTCTTGAACTCCTGACCTCAAGTGATCCACCTGCCTCAGCCTCCCAAAGTGCTGGGAGTATAGGTGTGAGCCACTGTGCCTGGCCAGCCTTATACATGCTAAAGAACATTACCTGCTTATTATTTCTTTATTTGAAGATAAAATCAACTTAGGCCAATTCATCATTTTTTTTCTTTTTTGACACTGAGTCTCGCTCTGTCACCCAGGCTGTAGTGCAGTGGCACTATCTCGGCTCACTACAGCCTCTGCCTCTCAGGTTCAAGCGATTCTCTTGCCTCAGCCTCCCAAGTAGCTGGGATTACAGGCCCCAACCACCTTGCCCAGCTAATTTTTGTATTTGTAGTAGAGGCGGGGTTTCGCCATGTTAGCCAGGCTGGTCTCAAACTCCTGACCTCAGGCGATCCGCCTGCCTTGGTCTCTCAAAGTGCTGGGATTATAGGCATGTGCCACTGCGTCTGGCTCATCTTTTCTTTTAGTGAAAGAAATAAAATGCAAGAACAGAACTTATCCTAAAGTTAAATCATCCTAGTTCACAAAAGGAGCCTGAAAATAATAGAAGCATAAGGTATAGAGAGAAGTCCTTTCCCCTAAGTCACTGCTGCGAACAGACCCTGGAAACAAACGTTTGCACATAAACCTCTAAGTAGAGGCCATGATCAGAACCCAACACTGGAACTCTTTTAGAAGCGAGGGGTCCATTGGCCTGGAAGACCTTTCCCTGCAATTTGAAGAGGAATAATTACTACCTCAAATAAGTTGATTTGAAAAGGTGTTAAACAGGCAGGGCACAGGGGCTCATGCCTATAATTCTGGCACTTTGGGAGGCTGAGGCAGGAGACTCTTTGAAGCCAGGAATTTGAGACCCACCTGGGCTACATAGCCAGACTCTGTTTCTACAAAAAAACACAAAAATTAGCCAGGCATGGTGGTGCACACCTGTGTGGTCTCAGCTACCATATAAGGATGACAAATAAAAGGAATAACCTGGCTGGGTGCAGTGGCTCACACCTGTAATTCCAGCACTTTGAGAGGCTGAGGTGGCAGATTACTTGAACCCAGGAGTCTGAGACTGGCTTGGGCAAGATAGCAAGACCTTGTCCCTATTATTTAAAAAAATAAATAAAAAAGAAAAGAATTACCTATGGCAAGCATTTTTTTTTTTTTTTAATTAGAAAGGCAGCCAACTTCCAGAAGAAAAATAAAATAAAATAAAACAAAATAAAAGCCAATTAAATCCCTTGTAGGGGCCAAGGGCTTTGGTCCTCTCACGGTTGCTGACAAGTCAATTTGCAAAGGGCAGATTAATTGGAGAAAAGGCATACAAATTTATTTAACATGTAAACACAAGCACTTTCAGACTGAAGACCCAAAGATACAGGAAAACTGGTTCATTTTTATGCTTAGGTTTGAAACCACCTTTGCATGAATGATAACAGTGAGAAAATCATGACAGTGGAAGAGCTCTGATCTAACCAATGCCCATCTTGCGATTTTTTTTCTCTTGGTTTTGTTTTCGAGATGATGTCTTGCTGTCTCCCGGTCTGGAGTGCAAAGGCACGATCATGGCTCACTGCAGCCTCAATCTGGCGACCCTCCCACCGGAGCCTACCAAGTAGCCGGGACCACAAGTGGGTGCCACCATGCCCGGCTAATTAATTTTTTTTTAGTAGAAATAATCTTGATATGTTTCCCAGGCTGTTCTTGAACTCTTAGCCTTTGGCAATCCTCCCGCAGTCTGCAGTCTGCCTGCTTCAGCCTTTAAGGTGCTAGAATTACAAGTGTGAGCCACTGTGCTCGGCCTCCTCTCCTTTTTTGTGGCTATCTTGACACTGAGTTTTTGAATAGTCCAGGCCAGTTGTTTTGTATAACATCTCATACTTCTGGGATTGTCTGATTGTTTTTTCTTTTTTTTTTGAGACGGAATTTCACTCTTGTTGCCCAAGCTGGAGTGCAGTGGCATGATCTCACTCACTGCAACCTGCACCTCCCAGCTTCAAGCGATTCTCCTGCCTCAGCCTCTCGAGTAGCTGGGATTACAGGCGTGCGCCACCATGCCTAGCTAATTTTTTGTATTTTTAGTACAGACGGGGTTTCTCCATATTGGTCAGGCTGGTCTCAAACTCGCGACCTCAGGTGATCCGCCCGTTTCAGCCTTCCAAAGTGTCGGGATTACAGGCGTAAGCCATGGCGCCTGGCGTCTGATTGCTTCCTTATGATTAAACTGTCCTTTCGCCTAAGTCACTGCTACGAACAGATCCTGGAAATAAATATTTGCACATAAACCTCTAAGTAGAGGCCAGGACTCAGCCAGGCGCAGTGGCTCATGCCTGTAATCCCAGTAGTTTGGGAGGCCAAGGCAGGTGGATCACTTGAAGTCAGGAGTTTGAGATCAGTCTGGCCAACATGGTGAAACCCTATCTCTATTAAAAGCAGAAAAAAAAAAATTAGCCGGGCGTGGTGGCACATGCCTGTAATCCCAACTACTTGGGAGGCTGAGGCAGGAGAATTGCTTGAACCCGGGAGGCAGAGGTTGCAGTGAGCCAAGATTGGGCCACTGCACTCCAGCCTGGGTGACAGAGTGAGATTCCACCTGTCAAAAAAAAAAAAAAGAAAAAAGAGGCCAGGACTCAGAGCATCCTGGTAACAGTTGTGCAGAATCCACACTCCAGCTAGGAGCACTGGGGAAAGTGGAGCCCACCGTTTTCTCCCTCCTTACTGTCGGGTCAGGCTTCTGCCCACTAGAGGGCAGCCAAGTCAAAATCTTGATAGAAACAAGTTCTAAAGACTTACCCAGATTTGCTATTCTTCTGAGACAGCGTTTTTTCTTCTTCTTTTTTTTTTTTTTGAAATAAGGCCTGGCTCTGTCGCTCAGGCTGGAGTGCAGTGGCACGATCTTGGCTGACGGCAACCTTTGCCTCCTGGGCTCAAGCTATCCCCCTGCCTCAGCCTCACGAATAGCTAGGATTACAAATGCATGCCACCATGCCCGGCTAATTTTTGTAGAGACAGGGTTTCGCCATGTTGTCCAGGCTGGTCTTGAACTCCTGGGCTCAAGAGATCCACCTGCCTTGGCTCCCGAAAGTGTTGGGATTACAGGCGTGAGCCATCAGGCCCGGCCTTCTGAGATTGCTAATGTGAAAAATTCTATCGAAGTTGTCTATCAAAGTTGTCATGCACCATTTGTCTCTTATGAGTATTCTTTTCTTTGAGACGGAGTCTTGCTCTGTCGCCCAGGCTGGAGTGCGATGGTGCGATCTCGGCTCACTGCAACCTCCTCCTCCCAGGTTCAAGCGATTTTCCTGCCTCAGCCTCCCGAGTAGCTGGGATTACAGGCGCTCGCCACCATGCCGGCTAATTTTTGTATTTTCAGTAGAGGTGGGGTTTCACCATGTTGGTCAAGCTGGTCTCGAACTCCTGGCCTCAGGTGATCTGCCCACCTCTGGCCTCCCAAAGTGCTGGGATTACAGGCATGAGCCACCGTGCCTGGCCCTTTTGAGTGTTCTTTTGGGACCCTGTCAGAGCAACTTACTAAGTACTTCCTCTATTGTTAACTTGTTGAGTCGATGTCTCCTCTGAAATTTTGTGTATATTTTGAGGAGATGGACTATTTCTAGAGGTCTCTCCAGAACTGAAACTGTGGTTTCCCATAAGTCTACGAATACTGACTTCTCTTTTTTTCCCTTTGAGACAAGGTCTTGCTCTGTCACCCAGGCTGGTGCAATCATGTCTCACTGCAGCTTCAACCTCCTGGGCTCAACTGATCCTCCTGCCTCCGCCTCCTGAGTAGCTGGGACTATAGGCATATGCCACCATGCCTGGCTAATTTTTTTTGTTTTTGGTATATTTTGTAGAGATGAGGTTTTGCCATGTTGCCCAGGTTCTGACTTCTAGTAAACAAAAAATTTGTTCTCAGTATCTTTCTTTTCCCCTTTATATTTCACTGAAGAAAATGAAGGTGGGCTTATTCATGGGGCTGGGCCAGTAAAATTAGGCTACACTCATAAGCATTTCCCCAAATCCTCCTAATACTTCTTGTGAAAAAGGGTATCCGCCACATAATACCATCAATTCTGTGGCAAATTATTCTAACCCGCTGGTTCTCAATCCTGTCTGCACATTGAAATCACAGGGGAATGAGATCTACTGATGCCCCTGTCTCTCTGAGATTCTGAGCGGGGAAGGAATTTGTGTTGGTTTAAGTGTGTGCCCCGCAAGGTAAGGACCTGCCCAACACACCGTGTGCTTTGCCCTCAGCAAGGAGCCACAGCTGCAGGTGGATTTCCACACCAGGATGGATGAGGACTCAGACATCGCTTTCCATTTCTGAGTGCACTTTGGTCATTGTGTGGCCATGAACAGCCATGAGTGGGGGGTCTGGAAGAGCGAGGTGAAATCTGACAATGTGCCCTTTGAGGGTGGCAAATCATTTGACCTGCGTGTCTCTGTGCTGGACAATGAGTACCAGGTGAGCACCCCAGGAGCTCCCAGAGTGCAGCCTCTGTGGCCTCCCAGAGAAGGAGGCAGCTCTCCCTGCCCTGGTCCCACCAATCCCTCGGGGCCCATCTGCTGTAACTACTCCTGCCCCAGGCTTTTCATCACAGAGCACCCTCTGCTTGCACTGCCACCCTCAGCTCTTTCCCAAATCTGACCAAGGTCAAGGTTGGTTCACCTGCCATTTCCCCCAAGGTGGAGAATCATTTCCATAGCTATCATTTCTGCTCATGCTGTTATTTACATTTTCATGTGGCCAAATAGATAAAATACATATATGAATCAAATTATTTTAGTCAGTCAAAAATTAACTCTTCCTTTCACTCCCAAACCTCACTGCTACTCCCCAGAACAACACTACCAGCTTCTCTGCTCTCCTTCCAGAGATAATCTACCATTAGAGAACCGTATATTTCCTCTTCCTCATTTATATAATATGCTTTCATTCCTTTTTGTATACATGCCTATACACATATTCATATATACATATATGCTTTCATTTCTTTTTAAAAAAATGCTGGTATAAATGTCTTTATACATTATACTTTAGAAACTAGAGTCGATTTATAGTCAAAGAACATATCTTGGAGAATTCATCTATTTATGGTGCTGCTTCATTTTTCTTTTTTTTTTTTTTTTGAGATGGAGTTTCACTCTTGTTGCTCAGGCTGGAGTGCAATGGTGCGATCTCAGCTCACCGCAACCTCCACCTCACAGGTCCAAGTGATTCTCCTGCCTCAGCCTCCCAAGTAGCTGGGATTAAAGACATGCGCCACCACGCCTGGTTAATTTTTTGTATTTTTAGTACAGATGAGGTTTCTCCATGTTGGTCTGGCTGGTCTCGAACTCCTGACCTCAGGTAATCTGCCCGCCTTGGCCTTCCAAAGTGCTGGCATTACAGGCATGAGCCACCGTGCTTGGCCTGCTGCTTCATTTTTTAAAGATTGCATAATATGCCAGTAGAAGGATGATCCAAAATTATTGAACTTGATCCTTTTGATGGTTACTGCGTGGTTTTTACTATTTTGCTCTCACAAAGGGTGCTGTGCACTTTGGAGTCCAGATAGGGGAAGGGAGCCCCCATGAGCCCCTACTGTGTTTCAGTGTAGAGAGCGCAGTTCCCACTCAGCCCTGCTCAGCTCAGACACAGCCCTTCCACCCTGCTACTCACTCCGTTATTCACGCCCGAAATCCCCTGTCTCAGTCCAGAAACCTCTATGCTGTCCACTCTCCTCCTCTTTTCCTCACACACTTTCTCACACCTATAGAAAGTTCTCCTACTCTGTGTAGGTTTCTACTTTCCTAAAGCAACCAGGGACACAGAGATTCTTATTTCCTGCCAGTTCACCTAGGGCAGGCAAGACACTCTGTACCTACTCTCAGTGTCTTGATACCTGTTTCCTCAATAAACAAATATTGTTCCTGTGATTTGTGTCTGAAATAATAACTACATAGTGTGCATCAGAATCAAGCAGTGAATTACAAAATCAATTTCCCCTCCATGTGAGATTTCCTGGAAATCTATTTATGTCTTCATAAGTAGAAGTGAAAGGGGAATCAAATCCTGTTTTTAGGTCAGTTCCAAGTTCAGCCAGAATTATATGAAAGTGAAAGTACTGGAAGCACCTGGCACTGCCCAGCTGGCCCCACATCCATCCTCTGCTTATTTGCTCAGTGTCAGGTTGCAGAAGTGGAATGGACACACTCAGCAAATGGCAGAATCCCACATTGGTTGTCTGACCTGTGCAGGGAGGAATGTGATAGTAGGAAAGGCCAGTGGAAGCCATTAGAGCTGCTTCCACCTACAAAAATAGGAAAGCAAAAGCAACACCACATTCTTGGAGGTTTTGCACAGATTAGTACAGTCATGAGGGACTTTAAGATACAAGGGTGGTATTTTTATGGGGTTGTTTGGTTTGTTCTTATATATTTGTAGATCCCCATTCACTCACCTATTTGGCCTGTGTAGAAAACAACTGGCTCTCGTAGAATGACAGCGGATTCTCATCAGCTTCGCCAGATGGGAACTCCAAGTGCAGCTGTTGTACTAGATGTGGTTTCATTGCCTGAGCAAATTAACACAGCCTCTTGTGCATGGTGTGCATCTATCCACTGAGAAAATGTGTGTTTTTCTTGTAACCTATTAGTAAAGGCCACCGGAAGCAATTGGCTTCCAAATGAAAGAGGCAGCCACCTTTGCTATCCTACCTCACAGCATATCAGCTCCTCAACCCTGAGTCAATTTACTCCACACAGGCCTTTGTCACTTCTTTCTTCCAGAAGACATCACACTGTTCCTTTCCATTGATATTATGCTGATGAGATCTGGTGATCAGGAGGTGGCCACAGTGTTATACATACTGGTAAGACATTTGTGTGTGTCAGGGTGTGGGAAACACATTCCACAAAAATTCAGGGGCTTTCCAACTGAATGAAATTTCCAGGGCTCCACCAGCTTGGTCATGTGAAGATGTCCCATCTCAGGTGCAGGACTAGGTTTTTTGTTTTTTTTTGAGTTGGAGTCTCACTCTGTCACCCAGGCTGGAGTGCAATGGCGTGATCTTGGCTCACTGCAACCTCCAAGAGATTCTCCAGACTCAGCCTCCCGAGTCCCTGGGATTAAAGGTGTGCACCATCATGCCCGGCTAATTTTTGTATTTTTAGGAGAGACAAGGTTTCATCATGTTGGCCAGGCAGGTCTTGAACTCTTGACCTCAAGCGATCTGCCTGCCTCGGCCTCCCAAAGTGTTGGGATTACAGGCATGAGCCACTGCACCTGGCCAGGACTAGCTTTTATTTTTTATTTATTTTTTGTTTTTTTGAGACGGAGTCTCGCTGTGTCGCCCAGGCTGGAGTGCAGTGGCGCGATCTCGGCTCACTGCAAGCTCGGCCTCCTGGGTTCACGCCATTCTCCTGCCTCAGCCTCTCCGAGTAGCTGGGACTACAGGCGCCCGCCACCACGCCCGGCTAATTTTTTTGTATGTTTAGTAGAGATGGGGTTTCACCGTGGTCTCGATCTCCTGACCTCGTGATCCGCCCGCCTCGGCCTCCCAAAGTGCTGGGATTACAAGCGTGAGCCACCGCGCCCGGCCCAGGGACAGGTTTCTAAGACAACCGTGAGAATCACTGTGACGGGAGAATGAGCTCGCACCTCGCGCATGCGCATTGGCTGTGGCGACTGGCGCTCCACTCCTGACGTCAGGCTGCGGACCCTTTAAACTATGGCGGCTGCGCGGCGGCCTGGGGGCTTCCGCTGCAGCCACGGTTTGCAGCGAATCCGGGGTCCAGTAGGGGGCGGCGTGGGAGAGGGGGTCGCGGGTGTCCCAGGGCCAAACCCCCAGGAGTCCTGTCTTCAGGACCTTTTTGAGTAGTCTTCCACGGTTGAAGGGGGAGCTTCAGGGAGAGTCCGATGTGGAGCCAATGCGACCACACGTGGCACTGGCGTCTCTCAGAGCAGATGGGGTAAGTGTGTGTCACTGAAGCCATATGGGGCGATGGCGAGAAAGACAATGGTGTCCAGGCGTGTGCGCGGTGGAAGAAAGGCCCAGGTGACCTCCCCGTTAACACCAAGGAAAAGCAAAGCACAGCTGGGAACCAGGAGAGAGCGTGTGAATGAGACCAAGCCACATTTTGGGATGCCTGCACCGGAGCGGAGAGGTTTCTGCAAAGTTCACCCCACCCCCACCCCTCCACCGCCTAGGTCGCCCTGACGCAACCTCACCTGCACCCAGCCCCAGCCCTGTCCTTTTGGTTCCCTGACATTCGTGATAGCCAAAATATTCGGCTGTGGGACGCAGTCCACCCAGGAGCAGAGGAGAGGATGTTCCCTCAGAATGAGACAGGAAGAAGTGCAGTGGAATGCGACACCACCTTTCCTAGAAGCCAAGGCCAGTCACTATCACCTACCGCTCATTCTAGGCAAACTACCCAGCCATCAGGTGAAACATGGAGACCAAGGGAGATTCTCTGTCTGAGACAGGTATGGAAGTTCAGAGCTCCAGGATCGTCAAAACTGCCTAATCAACCAGAAACTGGTTTGGAGAGAGAAACATTGATGACGCGGATCTCCATGAAGTTTCTCCCTGATGGACTGGGAAGTGTTCTTTGTTGTAGGCATTGATCCAGACCAAGAAGCACCTAGACCCCTCAAAACAGGGCAGGCAGAGCAAGAGGGACGACAGAGCAGAGGCCAGAGCCCAGGCACAATACAGCACAGTGCCACCGCCAGGCAGGATACAGGCACAGTTTCACCGCCACCGGCATAAGGAAAGGAGTGCCAAACTGGTGAGTTGTCCAAAGAGTCCAGCGTCCCAGTACAGGGATTCTTGCCATGTCACCTTCCCCGTTTCTTTTTAAGATTGGGTCGTGATGTGGCTTCATTTCTCAGAGAAAAGCCGCGAGGAGATAGAACCATCTTCTTTGACTTCAGTTTGCTCCCCTCCTGCAGGACAATGAACTCCTGTGAGGCTTTTGTCCTTGGCTGGAGTGTGGTCATCTTGATCCTACAAAAGACGCTGCTCAGGATAGGAATGAGATTTCAATTTCTCCGGGACCGATGCATCTCCACAAGTCGTCGAAGCCTTCACAAACCCAAAGTGGAACCGCCGCGAAAAAGATTGACAACCGGCCACATGACCCAGCCAGAGACGCAGAAAGAGGCTCACTAAAGACAGGCCGACATGCCAGAAATTGCTTTGTGGCGCATAGGGCACATTCGCCCCAACACTCACACGCACACAGGCGCACAGACAGAGAGACAGAGAAAGCGAGAGAGACAGACAGAGATTGGGAGACAGAGAGAGAAGAAAGAATGTGATACACACGCACACAAACATACAGCAGTGGCACAGAAATACACACCTCCAGGCAATCCCTGAGGCTGTGGGGTTCTGCTCTTCGGGACAACGACTCTTGGGTGAGAGAGCAGCCCACGGGCACACAGGCAGACCTGTCCTCGAGATCACGGGGGGCAGCACGACTTTTGGGGGGACTCACCCGAACACCTTCCGGGCAGGCCTGAGGCTGGGATGCCGCGCTGCTGTCCTTGGACTCCGTCTGCTGTTTCTGCATCCTGGTCGGCCCTCCGTTTATTGTGGTGTCCCGAAACAGTTTTGTCGACCCCCTGGATTGGTCAGGCTGGAGCCTCGGCACCGACGCCCTGCCACGGAGGGCTCCTGCTTTGTCAAGGCTCAAGGAGTGGTCTTCAGCCAACCGTTGGAGTCACTGTGACAGGAGAATGGGCTCGCGCCTTGCGCATGCGCATTGCCCAGGCGGACTCCGGCTTTGCTCTTGGAAGTCCGGCTGCGGCCCCTTTAAACAGGTTAGGTGACGCGCGTGGGGGGCTTCTGTGGCAGTCGCGGTGGTGGCTGGAGCGGGGATGTAGTAGGGAGCGTTGTGGGAGTGGGGGCTTCGGGCTTCCCAGGGCCGGATCCCCGGGAGTCCTGTCCTCAGGACCTCCTTGAGCCGACTTCTACCGGTGGAGGGGAGTTTTAGGGCGCCAGCTGGGGTCTCCGGACTCACAGGCTGGAGTGCATTGGTGTGATCATAACTCACTGCAGCCTCAATCTCCCAGGCTGAAGCGATTTTCTTGCCTCAGGCTCCCACGTACCTGGGACTACAGGCATGTTCCCCCACACTCAACTACTTTTCTTCAAAAACATTATTGTACGAATGGGGACTTACTATGTTGCCTGGCTCATGTCAAACTCATGGAATCAAGCCGTCCTCCTGCGTTGGCCTCCCCAAGTGCTGAGATTACAGGTGTGAGCCTCCACGTGCAGCTAAATTCTTATATCTTAAATCCATACCTCTCACAATAAGCAGATGTTAGTCCCACTTATTTTATAACTTTTTGCTGTTTATGTCTCTTTTTGTCCCTGGACAAAGAGATTAGCAACCCACTCTCCACCAAATTTCAACTTATTAGAGGCATTATGCTGTGTCCCAGCAGTGGCCGAGGCTTCAAGGACCTGCTGCTCTAACCTAGGCCTGCTGAGGAGTACAATTCATCTTGTGTTTCTGTGTTGTTTAACAACCTTCCTGAGCTCCTCTAAGTCAGTCCATCCTGCCACAACTGGGAAGAATCAAGAAACTCTCCAGGAAAATGTTTATCAACCTGCCTGTTGTCAGGTAGAAGACAGGTCTGTTGACCACGTCAGGCGTGGCAGCGCATGACAGTGAGTGCCCCCCACTGTGTTTGCTATTCACTGCATGTTCCACGTGAAATTTCTCATCTGCTCAGTGAGTCTTGACAGTGGGGTAAAGGAGACTCACTCTCAAAGACCAAGGCTGACCCTCTCTGAATACAATGCCTTGACCTAGTTACTGTCACTTTGGTTTTGTCTTCAGGGACTAAAAGATACAATAAGAATTGGTTCCCTTAATTGTCCTGTTGATGCACAAAATACTTATATGCTTCTACATAGGTCTGCTCTTTTGCGCCACAGAGCACTAAGGGAGAGTCCCTACAATAAAAGTGCCTTTCACCTGAGCTGCTACGTGTGACAGCTAAAGGTTAAAAAAAATAAAAGCTTCCCAAATGTTGTGGGTATGACAGCTGGTCCAACTTCACGGTCTGTACTTTCCCTCTCTAACAGCATGGATAAATACAGAGACAACTAGCAACTGATACCCTAGTGTGCCAAGCCATTGATGTATCTGTGTGATTAAAAACCGGCATTTAACCATACCCTAGATACATTAAAAATCAACCCCACACTCATAGGCTATAATTCCACTTTGCTTCCAGATGACAGTTACAATTGGAAAGGAAATACCTAGTTTACAGGAGGCATTAATACTTATGTTGCTGCAGAAACTGAACCCTTACAAGAATGTATTCTTGACTTTCTGACCTGGACACTAACAAATAGTGAAAAATATGTATCTAAGAATACTCTTGGAACAGAAATGTGAAACACCAAAAGTAAGAGATATTATGAAGGATCAAATATAAAATGACCCACTGCTAAAGAGGCAACAAAGAAAACTGTAGAAGAAAATGACAAGAGGCACTATGCGTTAGTGGGTTTGTGCTACTATGTAACAAAATACACTAGACTGGGTAATTTCTGAAGAAGAGAAATGTATTTCTCACAGTTCCGTAGGCTGGAAGTCCAAGATCAAGGTGCCAGCAGGATTGGTGTCTGGTGAGGGCCTGGTATCCACATCCAAGATGGCGCCTTGTGCACTGTGTCTTCAGGAGAGGATGCGCTGTGTTCTCACATGGCAGAAGGCGCAAGGGCAAAACAGGGGAAGCCTACTCCCTCCAGTCTTTGTGTAAGAACCCTAAACCCATTCGTGAAGACTCTCCCTTCATGACTGAATCACTTCCTAAAGGCCCTACTTCCTAATCCTGTGACATTGGTGAGTAATTTTAGGGTGACACATTCAGAATACAGCACCCTATATTCAATTTCTTAAAAATTATATTGTTGTTTCACTTTTCTGTTTTTCAAATGGCTTAAAGTGCACAAAATTGGATTAATCATAATCCTTGGCTCATAGCATACCTTGACTCCTATTTCATCCTTGTCTGTGCCAGGGCCTCTATGTAAATGTATTTGAATAATATGGTAATCACCTGTGAACCCACAACACAACCCAAGAACTAGGGTTCTGATCCTAACATCTGCTCCTCCTCTGTCCCTTTTCCTGATTTACACCCTTCAGCCCCAGGGGTAACTACTGCCCTGAATTTATGTTTAGCATTCCCTTCCTTTAAAAAAATTGTTTTGGCTGGGCGCGGTGGCTCACGCCTGTAATCCTAGCACTTTGGGAGGCCGAGGCGGGTGGATCACGAGGTCAGGAGATCCAGACCACGGTGAAACCCCGTCTCTACTAAAAATACAAAAAATTAGCCGGGCACGGTGGCGGGCGCCTGTAGTCCCAGCTACTCCGGAGGCTGAGGCAGGAGAATGGCGTGAACCCGGGAGGCGGAGCTTGCAGTGAGCCAAGATCGCGCCACTGCACTCCAGCCTGGGCGACAGAGCGAGACTCCTGTCTCAAAAAAAAAAAAAATGTTTTATTGCATATATGTGATTGCCCTAAATGACATATTATTTAGTTTTTTTTTTTTTTTGAGACGGAGTCTCGCTTTGTCGCCCAGGCTGGAGTACAGTGGCGCGATCTCGGCTCACTGCAAGCTCCGCCTCCCGGGTTCACGCCATTCTTCTGCCTCAGCCTCCCAAGTAGCTGGGACCACAGGCACCCGCTTCCACACCCGGCTAATTTTTCGTATTTTTAGTAGAGACGGGGTTTCACCGTGTTAGCCAGGATGGTCTCAATCTCCTGACCTCGTGATTCACCCGCCTCAGCCTCCCAAAGTGCTGGGATTACAGGCATAAGCCACCGTGCCTGGCCATTATTTAATTTTTTAAGGGTATAATTTATTTACCCATTCTCCTATTAATTTACCCATTCTCCTATTAATGAACATTTGGCTTATTTACAGATTTTTGCTATTATGAATGGCATTACAGGAGCATTTATTATCTTTTTTTTACTGCTTCTGGTACATACGGGCAAGAGATTCTCCAGGGCCTATGGTAGAGGAATTACTGTGCAATAAAATATAAGAATGCTTATTTTTATAAGCTAATCCAAATTATTTTCCAAAGTGGTTGTTCTAATTTAAATTCTCACCTCCTGTATTAATTTGAGATGATCTTGTTGATCCACAGTCTCTCCATATTTGGTGATATGGTTTGACTGTGTCCCCAACCAATCTCAGCTTGAATTCTATCTCCCAGAATTCCCACATGTTGTGGGAGGGACCCAGGGTGAGGTCATTGAATCATGGGGGCCAGTCTTTCCTTTGCTATTCTCATGATAGTGAATAAGTCTCATGAGATCTGATGGGTTTATCAGGGGTTTCTGCTTTGGCTTCCTCCTCATTTTCTCTTGCTGCTGCCATATAAGAAGTGCTTTTTGCCTCCTGTCATGACTCTGAAGCCTCCCCCGCCATGTGGAACTGTAAATCCAATTAAACCCCTTTTTCTTCTCAGACTTGAGTTTGTCTTTATCAGCAGTGTGAAAATGGACTAAAACAGTAAATTGGTGCCAGTGAAGTGGGGTGCTGCTGAAAAGATACCCAAAAATGTGGAAGCGACTTTGAAACTTGGTAACAGGCAGAGGTTGGAACAGTTGGGAGGACTCAGAAGAAGATTGGAAAATGTGGGAAAATTTGGAACCTCATAGAGACTTGTGGAATGGCTTTGACAAAAACGCTGATAGTGTTATGAACAATAAGGTCCAGGCTGAGGTGGTCTCAGACAGAGATGAGGAACTTGTTGGGAAATTGAGCAAAGGTGACTCTCATTATGTTTTAGCAAAAAGACTGGCAGCATTTTGCCCCTGCCCTAGAGATTTCTGGAACTCTGAACTTGAGAGAGATGATTCAGGGTATCTGGTGGAAGAAATTTCTAAGCAGTAAAGTATTCAAGAGGAGACTCAGGTGATGTTAAAGACATTCAGTTTTATAAAGGAAGCAGAGCATACAAGTTTGGAAAATTTGCAGCCTGACAATGTGATAGAAAAGAAAATGCCATTTTCTGAGGAAAAATACAAGCTGGCTGCACAAATTTGCATAAGTAACAAGAGGCTGAATGTTAATCCTGAAGAAAATGGGGAAAATGTCTACAGGGCATGTCAGAGGTCATCACAGCAGCCCCTCCCATCACAGGCCCAGAGGCCTACAAGGAAAAAATGGTTTTGTGGGCCGGGCCCAGGATCACTGTGCTGTGTGTAACCTAGGGCCTTGGTGCTCTGTGTTTCAGCCATTCCAGCCATGGCTGAAAGGGGCCAACACAGAACTCAGGCCATGGCTTTGAGAGTGCAAGCACCAAGCCCTGGCACCTTCCACCTGGTGGTGAGCCTGCACGTGCACAGAAGTCAAGAATTGAGATTTGGAAACCTCCAGCTAGATTTCAGAGGATGTATGAAAATGCCTAGATGTCCAAGCAGAAGTTTGCTACGGGGGTGGGGCTCTCATGGAGAACCTCTGCTAGGGCCGTGTGGAAGGGAAATGTGGGGTTGGAGCCCCTACACAGAGTCCCTACTGGAGCACTTCCTAGTGGAGCTGTGAGAAGAGGGCCACTGTCCTCCAGACCCCAGAATGGTGATAGCTTGCACTGTGAGCCTGGAAAATCTTCAGACACTCAACATCAGCCCATGAAAACAGCCAGGAGGTGGTCTATACCCTGCAAAGCCACAGGGACAGAACTACACAAGGCCATGGGAGCCCACCTCTTGCATCAGCATGACCTTGATGTGAAACATGCAGTCAAAGGAGATCATTTTGGATCTTTAAAATTTGACTACCTGGCTGGATTTTTGACTTGCATGGGGCCTGTAACCCCTTTGTTTTGGCCAATTTCTCCCATTTGGAATAGCTGTATTTACTCAATTACCTGTACCCTCATTGTATCTAGGAAGTAACTAGCTTGCTTTGGATTTTACAGGCTCATAGGCAGAAGAGACTTGCCTTATCTCAGATGAGACTTTGGACAGAGGACATTTGTGTTAGTGCTGAAATGAGTTAAGACTTTGGGGGACTGTTGGGAAGGCATGATAGGTTTTGAAATGTGAGGACATGAGATTTGGAGGGGCTAGGAGCAGATTAATATGGTTTGGCTATGTACCTACCCACATTTCAACTTGAATTGTATCTCTCAGAATTCCTGTGTGTTGAGGAAGGAACCCAGGGGGAGGTAGTTGAATCCCTTGGGCTGGAATTTCCCATGCTATTCTTGTTATAGTGAATAAGTCTCACAGGATCTGATGGGTTTATCAGGGGTTTTGTCTTTTGCTTCTTTTGCTTCCTTCTCATATTCTCTTGCCGCTGCCATGTAAGAAGTGCCTTTCATCCACTGCTATGACTCTGAGGCCTCCTCGGCCATGTGGAACCGTAAATCCATTAAGCCTCTTTTTCTTCCCAGTCTGTTACGTCTTTATCAGCCGTGTGAATGTGGACTAATACATTTGGTATTGTCAAACTTCTTAATATTTGTGGAGAGAATAGATATGTAGTATCTTGTGCATTTTCTTGATTACTAATGAGGGTGAGAAAATTTTTATGTTTTGGGGGCATTTGCTTTTGTGAAATCCCTATTCATGTCTTTTCCCAGTTTTATTTTGGGTTGCTATTTTTAAAATTAATTCATAGGAGCTCCTTTTACTTTGTTGATATGATATTAATCTTTCATAGGTTTTAGGTACTGCAAATATCTTCTTCTAGTTTATAGTTTGTCTTTTCACTTTTTTACTTTTATTTTTTAATTTTTACATTTTTTTTGAGACAGAGTCTCACTCTGCCATTCAGGCTGGAGTACGGTGGCTCACTGCAACCTCTGCCTCCCAGGTTCAGATGATTCTCGTGCATCAGCTTCCCGAGTAGCTGGAATTACTGGTGTCTGCCACCAATGCCTGGCTAATCTTTTGTATTTTTAGTGGAGATGGGGTTTCACCATGTTGGCCAGCCTGGTGTCAAACTGCTGACCTCAGGTGATCTGCTGTTGGGATTACAGGCTTGAGACACCATGCCCAGCCTATCTTTTCACTTTTTGATGTAAAAAGTTCTTAATTTTGTGATAGTCAAAACATCTAATCTTTTTTAATGGTTAAATGGCTTTTTGTGTCTCATTCACTTACATTTTCTACTAAAAGTTTTAAAGTTTTGTTTCTGACATGTAAGTCTTTGGCCCATCTGGAATTTAATGTTCGTATATAGAGCGAAGAAGGAATATAATTTCATTTTGTTTCCTATATCAGTGACCATTATTTTTCTTTTCTGTTTATTGAAAAGTCCTTTCTTTGTTTGCTGATCTGCCATGTCACCTGCATCACATATCAAAGATTAAATTTGTGGAGATTTGTTGGGGAGCTCTCTATTCTGTTTCATTGGTCAGTTTATCAGTGAAGACCACACTATTTTAATTGCTGTAGCTTTATAAAACTTCTGATATTTGGCAGGAGAAATCTTTCCTTTTCTTCAATAATGTCTTCGATATTCTTGGCCCCTTCCCTTTTCCATATATATATGGAATATAGATATATGGAATATAGATATGGAATATAGATATGGAATATAGATATATGGAATATAGATATGGAATATAGATATATGGAATATAGATATGGAATATAGATATATGGAATATAGATATGGAATATAGATATATGGAATATAGATATGGAATATAGATATATGGAATATAGATATGGAATATAGATATATGGAATATAGATATATGGAATATAGATATATATATCTATATAGCGAGAGAGAGAGAGAGAGGGTCTCACTTTGTTTCCCAGGCTAGAGTACAGTGGTGCAATTGTAGCACACTGCAGACTTCAACTCTTGGGCTCAAGAGCTCCTCCTACCTCAGCCTCTCAAGTAACTAGGACTCTAAGGTATGCATCACCACATCCAGCTAATTTTTTAAAAAATTATTATTTTTTTGTAATGATGGGGATCTTGCTATGCTGCCTAGGCTGGTCCCAAACTTTTGGCCTTAAGCAATCCTCCCACCTCAGGCTCCCAAAGTGCTGGGATTACAAGCGTGAGCCACCACACGTCTCCATTTTCCATATTTTAAGACCATATTTTAAATGCTACTGAAGCCTGCTTTTTTCTCTTGGTGCTACTTGCAACTCCCTTACTTAGCCGTGGAAATACTGTTAGTGAAGAAAATCTAAAGAGTCAAAAAATAAAATATTCTTTCTTTTCTTCCAGTTGCAAAAGAGCAGACGCCCTCCTGAATCATAAAGCTAGTTCTGATAAATTGGTGAACTGAGAGCATACACAGTATTATTAATTCTGTTCTATTTCTGCTTCACTGTGGAGTCTCTTCACATAGTCTTAAAAGATTATTGCTATGAAATATTCTTATACATTTAACCCATAACTTCTAAAATTCTGCAGTTGCAATTGGTTGTCTTACCTAATAATCAGTTGCTTTGCTTCATAATATTTAAATTGGCATTTCTATGTTCCAAAAGGCATAAATACTAGTATAGATTTTTTAGTTAAGCCAGAAGAAAGTTCACTTTATTTATTAACATAACTTATATGTAAAGGTTTAATAAATCTCCATGCTTCTTTTCTTTTGCATCATGACAACCACTGAAAATAATATTTCTATAGCAGTTGGGGGTAAATAGACAATGACTTTTGTGGCCAGAGGTGAATGGCCCAGGGGCTCCAGCACTCCAGGTCCCACTGAGCCTGCCCCACAGCTGAAGGCATCGGTATTTCCACACACATACAGTGCACGATGCCCCAGAACAGAGATCAGATGCTCTCCTTTATTCAAATGGGGAGTTGAGAGTATTGTCATTGTAATTAAATTAATACATACACATTTATACACTGTTAAAATCTGGTTGGATTTGTGTCCCTTCACAAAACAAATTGCTTAAATGAAACCACAGAGTTAACATAATTGAGTACATCTGCTTCTATGAGATGCTCTTTTAAATTGAATTAGAATCTAATTTGAAATGTCAATAAAAAGTTCAAATATTCAACTCAATTATATTTAGATTTCTTTTTGTTTTGTTTTGAGATGGAGTTTAGCTCTTGTCACCCAGGCTGGAGTGCAATGGCATGATCTTAGCTCACTGAAGGCACCTTCTCCTGGGTTCAAGTGATTCTCCTGCCTCAACCTCCTGAGTAGCTGGGATTACAGGTGCCTGCCACCATGCCCGGCTAATTTTTGTATTTTTAGTAGAGATGTGGTTTCACCATGTTGGCCAGGCTGGTCTCGATCTCCTGACCTCAGGTGATCCACCCACCTCGGCCTCCCAAAGTGCTGGGATTACAGGCGTGAGCCATGACGCCCAGGCTTTTTAGATTATTTTACTTTATTTTAGTTACTTATTTTTATGACTTTATTGTTATAAACATTCTAGTTTTAAAAAAATCAATCAATATAACAAAGAACAAAGAAGATGATCAACAACCACTCCCACCTCCATGATCTAGAAATAACTGTCATCAATCCAAAAGCTTACACATGGTGGATCCCTTCACAGCAGTTCGTAATACAAAGTAACCCCTTACTTGTAGAAAACATATTAGTATCATTACTATTTTTGAGATAGAATTTGACTCTTGTAGCCCAGGCTGGAGTGTAATGGCATGATCTCAGCTCACTGCAACTTCTGCCTTCCGGGTTCAGAGGATTTTCCTGCCTCAGCCTCCCAAGCAGCTGGGATTACAGGCATGCACCACCATGACCAGCTAATTTTTTGTATTTTTAGTAGAGATGGGGTTTCACCATGTTGGCCAGGCTGGTCTCAAACTCCTGACCTCAGGTGATCCACTCACCTCAACCTCCCAAAGTGCTGGGATTACAGGTGTGAGCCACCACACCCGGACTAGAAAATATTATTAAATAGCAAACAGTAGCAGTATGCTTGGGAGTTTTAGGATTGATTATTTTCAAATCTCTAGAAAAGCTCAATGTATTACCTTAGGCTATAATCCCAGGGCAGAGTCTCATCTGTTAATGGGGGACTGGTCTAAGGTTCCTTCCAGCTTTCAGATTAATGGTTTCCCAGGTTGATCTGCTTCCTGCCACCCACCCATCCTCAGTTTTGTTTGCTTGTTTGTTTCATTGTTTTTACAGAGACAAGGTCTCACTATATTGCCCAGTCTGGTCTTGAACTCCTGGCCTCAAGTGATCCTCCTGCCTTGGCCTCCCAAAGTACTGGAGTTACAGATGTGAGCCACTGTGCTCAGCCCATCATTGGCTGTTCAAATGTGGAGGTAAATAGTAGATGCCAAGGTTACCTCCAGGTCAGAAGTGGCAGATGCCCCAGGGCAGAATCATAACCCTAACCAGGCCTCCTACTGCATGAAGACCTTATTTTCTGAAGCTTAAACCTGGACAAAGGTCTGACCAGTAGCAATTTGTTCATGAATATCAGGTCAAAAATTTAAAACTGGGATTATTCAGAAGAACCTGGTAGATGCAGGTGCAGTCTGCAGTTCAATGGTCAGCTATGAAAACAGTCTACTTGTACTTTCTCTTCGTCATGGAGTCTTTGATGTAAAAATTGATGATACTTTCTTACTTCTGGTGTGCTTCCCTTTCTTCTTCATTTTCCATAAGTAGCTTCCTCCATCCCACCTCCCAACAGGCCACAGTCAATTCAGGACATTTTAACCATGAAAATGAGTCTCCATAACATGAATTTAGAAGCCAGGCAAGGTGAATCATGCCTGTAATCCCAGCACTTGAGAGGGGCCAAGGCGGGCAGATCACCTGAGGTCAGGAGTTCAAGACTAGCCTGACCAACATGGTGAAACCCTGTCTCTACTAAAAATACAAAATTAGCGAGGTATAGGGAAAGGGCTGTCATTCTGCCATCTTGGTAGGAACTCCAAGAAGCTGAGAATGGAGGGTGAGGGCAAGTGCTACCGAGAAACATTCCCAGAGAAAATGAAAATAGGTGTCTGGTTGGTTTCACCAATGATACAGATTAGTGACTGCTGTCTATTTTATTTTGCCCCTCTAAAATAGGTGTGTTCATTGCCTTTTTCCTGTCTCCTTCAGTCTTCTTTGCTTGATTTGTATAAAGCAGATAATGTGTTCCTTTGATGCACATGTTGAGAGAGATTGCAAGTGATAAGTTGTAGTCACATCGTAGACACCATATCCTGATTAGATAAGACACTGCACTTTACTCTGAGGCCTGTTCCTATAATTGTATGCCTTCAGAGATTCCTTACAGGGTGTGTTTTTGGTATATGGGAAGTAGTTCTGAGTGGAACTAGTTGCCAAGGATGGCCCCTCATGACTACAGTCACAATAACCACAGCTTGTGGAATCCTCTCCTTTTGGTTAGGGCTGTCTGTGTGACTCGATCAATGTAAAGTCATAGAAGTGACACTGTCTGCCATTCAAAGGTAGGTCCTGTGATGCTGTGCACCTTCTCCATGAGCCTTTTTGAAGGCTTACTTTGGTGAAAGCCAGTCACTATTCATTAAGTCTAAGAACTGTGAGAGTCTATTTGAGGAAATTAAAGGTGTGAATGGGAAGGTGAGGTAGTGAAGGAAATAATCAGCCAGTTTCCAGGTGTTCACTCAGCCCTAGTGTTGAATTGGACAAGAGTAAAGCCTCCCTTGAAATCCCAGCCTAAAAGATCTCTCAAGTAACGTGACTCCCATCACATGATCTACCACTCACATGAATTCAGTAAATCTGTAAAGCTGGGAGAGATCAAAATAAATGATTGCTTTTAGCCAATATGTGTTGGGCGGTTTTCTATGCCGCAGTTTATCACAGGAATAGCAGCAAAGCAGGGTCTGCTCACTGTGTCCATGTACATGAATTGTGTCTATTCCAATAATAATCTACATGTTCTCTGATCTAAAACCATGACCATTTATTTCCAAAGAGAAACCCCTGGATTCTCCCCACATAAAATGAAAAACTTTTCAAATATTTGCAAATAAGAATAATTGGGATTCTTTAAGGGGAATCGCTGGGTTCCAGTGATTCTCTATTGCTTGGATTGAAAACTTTACATGCAAAACGTGTCATCTTTTTCTTCACTTCCTTCATAGCAGCCCGCACAAAGCCAGGCACAGTGTTCATACACAATAAGCATCCTGAGAACAATGAAAAAATTAAGAAATTCCACATAATTTTCCTAAAGTTATAGGTTTTCCCCAAAGCTACTAGGTACACCTGTGTGGCTGTAAATAGCTATCTAACATTTAAGTGCCGTGAGTCATCTGAAATTGGGTAAGTATTTTGGTTCAGACTGTCTGACGTCAACTACATACTATAGAAGGATGCTCTTCCTAATGTCTTATCATTCCACGGACCTTGTCACTCACTCCCTTTGTCACAGGAAGGTTTATCCCCTTTGATTTCTTGATGCCTCCCATAGAATGCCCTGGCCCCTTTTGGGGATGATCACGTCCTCTTTCCCCCTCTTAAAGCAAGAACCAAATCATGTGTGGTTTGGTGCTGTTTTAATGACCAAGTGTAGGGGAAGGGGTTGAGGAGGGATTATTCTGTTAGCAGCCTCTAGGAATCCCATGGTCAGGTAGAAAGAGGGTTTCCTCAACAATGAGGAGTGTGATCATCTCCGTCCATTGTTGACAAGCACTGAGTCCAGGGAGACATCTCTCCACACTTGAATCATCTTCACATATGATGGCGGGATTCGATGGACAAAGGCGTAAATGTATTCACCATTTACCTTTACCTTTAAGAGGAAAAATGCATCAGAAAGACAGTATGCCACCCAACAAGTTTTCAGCCTCTTCTCTACTCTGCCCTAGTACCAATAACATTCCCCAAGAAAACTCCTAGTCATACAAGCGAATGTTGTAGATACACTTCTGTTTACAGATTACGTTTTGTGCCTATTTGAGACAGTTGCTGACCTTATTTCTAATGTTTCCTCTCATCTAGTGAAGTTCTACACTCTGTGTCACACAGTCCCTGTTTATTCAGCCTCCCTTCTAACCTGGACAACCCCATTACCAGCAACTGTGTCTCAGGAACTTGAGACCCTGCATCTCGCACAGGACCTGCCACAGGGTTAGTGCTAGACCATGTTCACTGAAATGCATACTTTTCAGTTCCACGAACTGTGACTGTCTTTCACTACTGATGGCACAGTTCCTCTTTGGAGTAGCCTACATCTGAGGTGTTAGTGGCAAAGAATGAAACCCAGTGTTCTTAGAGAGTTAAAGGAGGACAGGTCTTGTATAACATAGGATATTATCTTTGGCAACTTCTAAGCATAGGAAAAGATCCCTCACTTGAATCCAAATAAGATGTGAATCTTTTGGCCTACTTTTTAGAGAAAGTAAGAAAGTATGGATGTATTCCTTATATTGAGGCTATAGAGAAAGTCACCTTATTAGTATTAATTTTTCAAATTTAAAATGCACATGTTTTTCAACCAGTTTTTTCATTTGTTGTAATTATATCCCAATGTAAGTATTGGGAGGTTGGTAATGACAAAAGGATTTATTTGAAAGCTTAATACAGCATCGTTTGTGAGAGCAAAATACTGGAAACAACTTCAATGCCCAAATAAACAATTGAAGCAGAAACATGGACTGATAATGTCTTCAAGATATATTCTTTGATGAAAAACCAACTTAGTTCCTAAAGCGTAATGTGTAGAGCAACTTATACCAGGATTTACTTAAAGACAAATGAAATCATAGACATATCTATATGCTTCCATAGGCAAAGATTTCCTCTGAAGGGGTTGGCATGGTGGCATGTGCCTGTAATCCCACTATATTGGGAGGCTGAGTTGGGCTGATAGCTTGAGGCTGGGAGTTCAAGACCACCCTGGCCAACATGGTGAAACCCCGTCTCTACTAAAAATAAAAAAATTAGCCAGGTGTGGTGGCATGAACCTGTAATCCCATCTACTTGGGAGGCCAAGGCAAGAGAATTGCTTGAATCTGGGAGGTGGAGGTTGCAGTGAGCTGAGATCACATCACTGCCCTCCAACCTGGGTGACAAGATGAGTCTCTGTCTCAAAAAAAAAAAAAAAAAAAAAAGAGGATTCTCTCTGAAGGAGAGCAGAGATCTGGTAATGTTGTTCGTATGAGTAGAATTGGGGCCCAAAATGAGACAAAGACATAATTTTTGATTGATAGAAAAAACTTTTTTCTTAAGTATATTGTATTCATTCAGCTACATGAAAAGTTAAATAATGGCATAAGTAGAAATGAGCACTATGTGAAAAGACAGAGGAGATTCTCCACTTGGGGGGAAATGGATGGTGAGCCGACCTTGACATTGGTCAGATTTGGGAAAGAGCTGAGGATGGCAGTGCAAGCAGAGGGTGCTCTGTGATGAAAACCTGGGGCAGGGGTAGTTATGGGACATGGGCCCCTAGGGACTGGTGAGGCCAGGTCAATGAGAGCTGACTCCTGCTCTGGGATCCCAAAGAGCCTGGGTACTGGGAGCTCCTGGGATGCTCACCTCATACTCATTGTGACACACGTAGATGCGCAAGTCAAATGGTTTGCCATCCTCAAAGGGCACATAGTGTAAATTCTCCTCCAACATCCATATCCCAAACTCACGACTGTTCATGACCACACGACGGCCTAAGTGCACTCGCAAATGGAAGGCAATTTCTGAGTCCTCATTCATCTCAGTGTAGAAATCCACCTGCAGCTGTGGTTCATTGCTGAGGGCAAAACACACAGCATGTTGGACAGGTTCCTTCATTGCGTAGACACACACTTGACACACACACAAATCCCTTCCCCCATTTACCCAGGGAAAAAGTCTTTCTGATGATACTGCAGGCCTGGTCCCTGTGGGGATGCTTCAGCTCCTCCTGCCCCCAGGCAGGGAGATTCTGTGCTCCTCATCCCCAGATGAAAACTGAGCCACAGTCACTGACTTGGGCCTATGACTTGTTCATTCCCTGAAAATTCTATGCCCCTTGATAAAGAGCCACAGCCCCAACCCACTGAGTGTTCTCCCCTAAGCCCCATGGCTGGCCCACATGCAGTTGCCGCAGGTCTCATGCCTGGTGCTGGAGGGTCTCCAGGACCTGCACCTGCATGGGGCCTCCTTCCTGCCAATTAGACATTTCCACATCACCCACACATAAGGTCAAACAAACTCTTAGCAAATATTCTCCTTTCTCCTCCACCCCGTCCATTGGACCGTGGAGTACTCACATAGAAGAGTCGATCGGTGTCCCTTTGATTATCACACAGGAACCAACAGACAAAGACACAGGCAGTTTGTATGGCACCTGCCAGGGTATTGAGAGTAAGTGAGAGGTGCAGGGTCAGGTGCAGTCTCCCCTCCTGTAACAGATTCCCATGGCGCAGGAGGTTAGAGATCACAGGGCAGACTCTGTGGACTCTCCCCTTTCACTCTACCACAGTCAGGGCCCCATATTCCTGAAGATATGGTGGACCCATAGGTAAGAGCAAGGGTTCAGGAGCCAAGAAACCTGGATTCCAGTCCTCATTCTGCCTCTTACTAGCAGTGCAATCTTAGATCGGTTACTTGACTTCCTCAGTTTCCCTAAAACAAGGAGGATTATCATGAATTCCTACTTTGTAGGAAGTTCTCCATAATAAAGCAGTTAATACATGTAAAACTTTTAGCCTAATCCCTGGCATGTGTAGGGCCTGTTAGGGGTGACCTAACAGAACAGGAGAGTCCTCCTGAAACACTGAACTGCCTTATTTTCAACTCTCACAATCATCAAGGGCAATGGACGTCCTTCCAAGAAGGGGCACACATTACTGACAGCACAGCCCCAGTACTTACACAAGTGAAGCCTGTGGGTCAGGGACATAACTGGAGGGAATAATTGATTTCTACGACGGATATAACTGGTTGATGATTTTTCTGTATTTTTGAGATAGGGTCTTGCTCTGTTGCCCAGGCTGATGTGCAGTGGTGCGATCATAGCTCACTGAAACGTTGAACTCCTGGCTGCAGTGATCCTCACACATCTGCCCCCACTTGTGTAGCTGGGGCGAAAGATGCCTGCCACTCTGGCAGTCTGGTATTTAAAGTTTTTTAAAGAAAGGGTCTCACTATGATACCCAGACTGGCCTCAAACTTCCGGCCTCAAGTTATCCTCTCGTCTTTGTCTCTCAAATTGGTGGGATTATAGCCATGAGCCAGTGAACCCAGCTGCTTTATTGATTAATATCCACTGTAAGCTCTGTCTGAACTGAGACTAGACTTGTTCCTTCATGGGTGGAGGAACAAGTTTAGACTCAGTTGAGACAGAGCTTACAGTGCATATTTTATGTGATTCAGTCTCTGAAACCACGGCCTCTAATATCCTTCTCTAGCAAACCTCCTGTCCCACAATGAAAAGGACAGGATAGGCTGGGGACAGGGAAGCTGAGCCTGGGAGGCAAGAGCCAGTGGTCACTCTGTGCAGACCCCACCTGAGGAACCATCGCCCCCATAGTCTGCATTCCTCTTCCCCACTCTTACTGGGAAGAGACATCTACTGATGATACATTTCGCTCTCATAAATGATCTGAAACGAGTCCTCGGTAACTCACAATCTCCAAGATCCCTACCAATTAAGCCACCTGGGATCCACATTGCCACACATGAAAAGCCACACAGTTCCTTCATCAGAGGTGCTGTCATGTGGGGAGGAACCTTCACATGCACAGAAGGCCACGTGCATGTTTTCCCTTCAATACCCAGTTACATCCCAGCACACACACCCATGGTCGCAAAGAGCCATGCCACTCACTGAGTCACACACACCTGTTCACTGTGCACATAAGGATGCTTATGCACTGGTCTGGCTGTGCACACACACTCACATCACAAAGAGGAAGACAAAGTACAATCACCCCCTTACACTCACACAAACACCTGCTTGACCTGGTGGGTCATCCACCTCCCACCTAAAGTCACATCATCTCAGCAGAGTTCACTCTCATCAGATACCACCTCATGCTCACAGAGGGTTACATTGGTCCAGGATCCACAACCTACATGCTACAAGCATCTCAAGGTACCTAGCCTCAGTGTTTCTCTTCCACACACCCACAACTCTCAGTAAAGCATTCACAGTAGGAATGGTCATATTTTCATGTCATAAAATACCCCACATCTTTCTTGGTTTATGTGACTTGAGATTATTGAAGGCTGTGCCTTTTCAACTCACGGTTAGAAATGACATTGTCCTCTCCTTCTGGGTGACCTTCGGAATTGTGTCCAGTCTTCTGAGTGAATCTCTGAGTAGCAGCACTTAAATGACCCCTTTCAGCTTTGCCCTCTGGCTTCATTCCAGATTCCATGCTCCTCCCAGCAAGCTTTCCTTGCAGCATGAGAAAGGGTCAGGTGTCACGAAGAAACTCAGTCACAACCATAGCTATTTGCAAGTCTGTGTCTGTAATGCAGCAGAAATGACAGTGGGGAAGGTACCAGGCTGTGGATTGGGTTACCAGGGAAATGAATAGATAAGGATGATGGAGTGAGGGGTAGTGATTGTAAAGTCCAGTCTTTGTACCTCTCAAACCTTTTCTCCACTATGCAGAATCTACCCAGAAGGTGTACATTTTCCCAATTTTGTACAATGGCTAAACAAGAAAAAAAAAGTTGGAGATTTTGGGGGAAACAAGTTAGCCCTAAAAGGTAATTCTTCTCTCTGCCTTTAAACGTTCTGGGAGAGCACTGACCTTGATCTTGAGGAGGATCTGGGAGAGAAGTAGAGAAAGTTCTTGCATGAACTTGCCCCACACTAAGCCACTTGGCTTTGCTAGGTAAGGGCCACTTTCATCTGACTGTCACACACTTGGGCTCTAGTTACACCCTCTGTTGGTGTCCATGTAAATCAAAGTTTGAGGGACACTGTTTCTTCTGCAGATTCTGGGAGAAAGGTGAGATTTTTTAAAAAATTATTGTTGTGCTTTAAGTTCCAGGGTACATGTGCACAACATGCAGGTTTGTTACATAGGTATACATGTGCCATGTTGGTTTCCTGCACCCATTAACTCGTCATTTACATTAGGTATTTATCCTAATGCTATCCATTCCCCTGCCCCCCCCACCCCATGACAGTCCCCCATGTGTGATGTTCCCTGCCCTGTGTCCAAGTGTTCTCATTGTACAATTCCCACCTATGAGTGAGAACATGCGGTATTTGGTTTTCTGTACTAGTGATAGTTTGTTCAGAATGATGGTTTCCAGCTTCATCCATCTCCCTGCAAAGGACATGAACTCATCCTTTTTTATGGCTGCATAGAATTCCATGGTGTATATGTGCCACATTTTCTTAATGCAGTCTATCATTGATGGACATTTTGTTTGGTCCCAAGTCTTTGCTATTGTGAACAGTGCTGCAATAAACATACGTGTGCATGTGTCTTTATAGTAGCATGATTTATAATCCTTTGGGTATATACCCAGTAATGGGATCGCTGGGTCAAATGGTATTTCTAGTTCTAGATCCTGGAGGAATGGCCACACTGTCTTCCATAATGGTTGAGCTCGTTTACACTCCCACCAACAGTGTAAAAGCGTTCCTATTTATCCACATCCTTTCCAGCATCTGTTGTTTCCTGACTTTTTAATGATCGCCATTCTAACTGGTGTGAGATGGTATCTCATTGTGGTTTTGATTTGCATTTCTCTAATGACCAGTGATGATAAACATTTTTTCCTGTGTTTGTTGGCTGCATAAATGTCTTCTTTTGAGAAGTGTCTGTTCAAATCCTTTGCCCACTTTATGATGGGGTTGTTTTTTTCTTGTAAATTTGTTTAAGTTCTTTGTAGATTCTGGATATTAGCCTTTTGTCAAATGGGTAGATTGAAACAATTTTCTCCCATTTTGTAGGTTGCCTATTCACTCTGATGGTAGTTTCTTTTGCCATGCAGAAGCTCTTTAGTTTGATTAGATCCCATTTGTCTATTTTGGCTTTTGTTGCCATTGCTTTTGGTGTTTTAGTCATGAAGTCCTTGCCCATGCCTATTTCCTAAATGATATTGCCTAGGTTTTCTTCTAGGGTTTTCATGGTTTTAGGTCTAACATTTAAGTCTTTAATCCATCTTGAAGTAAGTTTTGTATAAGGGGTAAGGAAGGGGTCCAGTTTCAGCTTTCTACATATGGCTAACCAGTTTTCCCAGCACCATTTATTAAATAGGGAATCCTTTCCCCATTTCTTGTTTTTGTCAGGTTTGTCAAAGATCAGATGGTTATAGATGTGTGGTGTTATTTCTGAGGGCTCTGTTCTGTTCCACTGGTCTATCTCTCTGTTTTGGTACCAGTATCATGCTGTTTTGGTTACTGTAGCCTTGTAGTGTACTTTGAAGTCAGGTAGCATGATGCCTCGAGCTTTGTTCTTTTTGCTTAGGGTTGTCTTGGCAGTGCGGGCTCTTTTTTGGTCCCATAAGAACTTTAAAGTAGTTTTTTCCAATTCTGTGAAGAAAGTCATTGGCAGCTTGTTGGGGATGGCATTGAATCTATAAATTACCTTGGGAAGTATGGGCATTTTCACGATATGGATTCTTCCTATCCATGATCATGGAATGTTCTTCCATTTGTTTGTATCCTCTTTTATTTCATTGAGCAGTGGCTTGTAGTTCTCCTTGAAAAGGTCCTTCATATACCTTGTAAGTTGGATTCCTAGGTATTTTATTCTCTTTGAAGCAATTGTGAATGGGAGTTCACTCATGATTTGGCTCTCTGTTTGTCTGTTATTTGTGTATGGGAATGCTTGTGATTTTTGCACATTGATTTTGTATCCTGAGACTTTGCTGAAGTCATTTATCAGCTTAAGGAGATTTTGGGCTGAGATGATGGGGTTTTCTAGATATACAATCATGTCATCTGCAAACAGGGACAATTTGACTTCCTCTTTTCCTAATTGAATACCCTTTATTGCTTTCTCTTGCCTGATTGCCCTGGCCAGAACTTCCAACACTATGTTGAATAGGAGTGGTGAGAGAGGGCATCCCTGTCTTGTGTCAGTTTTCAGAGGGAATGCTTTCAGCTTTTTTTTTTTTTTTTTTTTTTTTTTTGAGACAGAGTCTCGCTCTGTCGCCCAGGCTGGAGTGCAGTGGCTCAATCTCGGCTCACTGCAAGCTCCGCCTCCCGGGTTCACGCCATTCTCCTGCCTCAGCCTCCGAGTAGCTGGGACTACAGGCGCCCGCCACCGCGCCCGGCTAATTTTTTGTATTTTTTTAGTAGAGACGGGGTTTCACCGTGGTCTCGATCTCCTGACCTCGTGATCCGCCCGCCTCGGCCTCCCAAAGTGCTGGGATTACAAGCGTGAGCCACCGCGCCCGGCCGCTTTCAGCTTTTGCCCATTCAGTATGATATTGGCTGTGGGTTTGTCATAAATAGCTCTTATTATTTTGAGATACATTCCGTCAATACCTAGTTTATTGAGAGTTTTTAGCATGAAGTGTTGTTGAATTTTGTCAAAGGCCTTTTCTGCTTCTATTGAGATAATCATGTGGTTTTTGTCACTGGTTCTGTTATGTGATGGATTTCGTTTATTGATTTGAGTATGTTGAACCAGCCTTTCATCCCATGTATGAAGCTGACTTGATCGTGGTGGATAAGATTTTTGATGTGCTGCCAGATTTGGTTTGCCAATATTTTATTGAGGATTTTTGCATTGATGTTCATCAGGGATATTGGTCTAAAATTCTATTTTTTTGTTGCGTCTCTGCCAGGCTTTGGTATTAGGATGATGCTGGCCTCATAAAACGAGTTAGGGAGGATTCCCTCTTTTTCTATTGATTGGGATAGTTTCAGAAGGAATGGTACCAGCTCCTCTTTGTACCTCTGGTAGAATTCAGCTCTGAATCCATCTGGTCCTGGACTTGTTTTGGTTGCTAGGCTATTAATTATTGCCTCAATTTCAGAGCCTGTTACTCATCTATTCAGAGGTTCAACTTCTTCCTGGTTTAGTCTTGGGAGGGTGTATGGATCCAGGAATTTATCCATTTCTTCTAGATTTTCTAGTTTATTTGCATAGAGGTGTTTATAGTGTTCTCTGATGGTAGTTTGTACTTCTGTGGGATCAGTGGTGATATCCTCTTTATCATTTTTTATTGCGTCTATTTGATTCTTCTCTCTTTTCTTCTTTATTAGTCTGGCTAGCGGTCTATCAATTTTGCTGATCTTTTCAAAAAACCAGCTCCTGGATTCATTGACTTTTTGATGGTTTTTTATGTGTCTGTATCTCCTTCAGTTCTGCCCTGATCTTAGTTATTTCTTGTCTTCTGCTAGCTTTCGAATTTGTTTGCTCTTGCTTCTCTAGTTCTTTTAATTGTGATGTTAGGATGTCGATTTTAGACCTTTCCTGCTTTCTCTCGTGGGCATTTAGTGGTATAAATTTCCCTTTACACACTGCTTTAAATGTGTCCCAGAGATTCTGGTATGTTGTGTCTTTGTTCTCATTGGTTTCAAAGAACATCTTTATTTCTGCCTTCATTTCGTTATGTACCCAGTAGTTATTCAGGAGCAGGTTGTTCAGTTTCCATGCAGTTGTGCAGTTTTGAGTGAGTTTCTTAATCCTGAGTTCTAATTTGATTGCACTGTGGTTTGAGAGACAGTTTGTTGTGATTTCTGTTCTTTTACATTTGCTGAGGAGTGCTTTACTTCCAACTATGTGGTCAATTTTGGAATAAGTGTGATGTGGTGCTGAGAAAAATGTATATTCTGTTGATTTGGGGTGGAGAGTTCTGTAGATGTCTATTAAGTCTGCTTGGTCCAGAGCTGAGTTCAAGTCCTGGATATCCTTGTTAACCTTCTGTCTCAGTGACTTGTCTAATATTGACAGTGGAGTGTTAAAGTCTTCCATTATTATTGTGTGGGAGTCTAAGTCTCTTTGTTGGTCTCTAAGGACTTGCTTTATGAATCTGGGTGCTCCCGTATTGGGTGCAGATATATTTAGGATAGTTAGCTCTTCTTATTGAATTGATCCCTTTACCAGTGTGTAATGGCCTTCTTTGTCTCTTTTGATATTTGTTGGTTTAAAGTCTGTTTTATCAGATACTAGGATTTCCACACTTGCTTTTTTTTCTGTGTTCCATTTGCTTGGTAGATCTTCCTCCATCCCTTTATTTTGAGCCTTTGTGTGTCTCTGAACATGAGATGGGTCGCCTGAATACAGCACACTGATGGGTCTTGACTTTTTATGCAATTTGCCAGTCTGTGTCTTTTAATTGGAGCAGTTAACTCATTTACATTTAAGGTTAATATTGTTATGTGTGAATTTGATCCTATCATTATGATGTTAGCTGATTATTTTGCCTGTTAGTTGATGCAGTTTCTTCCTAGCCTCGATGGTCTTTACAATTTGGCATGTTTTTGCAGTGGCTGTTACCAGTTGTTTCTTTCCATGTTTAGTGCTTCCTTCGGGAGCTCTTGTAAGGCAGGCCTGGTATGACAAAATCTCTCAGCATTTGCTTGTCTGTAAAGGATTTTATTTCTTCTTCACTTATGAAGCTTAGTTTGGCTGGATATGAAATTCTGGGTTGAAAATTCTTTTCTTTAAGAATGTTGAATATTGGCCCCCACTCTCTTCTAGCTTGTAGGGTTTCTGCCAAGAGATCCGCTGTTAGTCTGATGGGCTTCCCTTTGTGGGTAACCTGACCTTCCTCTCTGGCTGCCCTGAACATTTTTTCCTTCATTTCAACCTTGGCGAATCTGACAACTATGTGTCTTGGGGTTACTCTTCTTGAGGAGTATCTTTGTGATGTTCTCTGTATTTCTCGAATTTGAATGTTGGCTTGCCTTGCTAGGTTGGGGAAGTTCTCTTGGTTAATATCTTGCAGAGTGTTTTCCAACTTGGTTCCATTCTCCCCGTCACTTTCAGGTACACCAATCAAACGTAGATTTGGTCTTTTCACATAGTCCCATATTTCTTGGAGGCTTTGTTCATTTCTTTTAACTCTTTTTTTCTCTAAACTTCACTTCTTGCTTTATTTCATTAATTTGATCTTCGATCACTGATAACCTTTCTTCCACTTGGTCGAATCGGCTATTGAAGCTTGTGCATGCATCACATATTTCTCGTGCCATGGCTTTCAGCTCCGTCAGGTCATTTAAGGTCTTCTCTACACTGTTTATTCTAGTTAGCCATTCGTCTAATCTTTTTTCAAGATTTTTAGCTTCCTTTCAGTGGGTTCAAATATCCTCTTTTAGCTCGGAGAAGTTTGTTATTACCGACCTTCTGAAGCCTACTTCTGTCAGCTCATCAAAGTCATTCTCCATCTAGCTTTGTTCCGGTGCTGGCAAGGAGCTGTGATCCTTTGGAGGAGAAGATGCACTCTGGTTTTTAGAATTTTCAGCTTTTCTGCTCTGGTTTCTCCCCATATTTCTGGTTTTATCAATTTTTGGTCTTTGATGCTGGTGACCTACAGATGGGATTTTGGTGAGGATGTCCTTTTTGTTGATGTTGATGCTATTCCTATCTGTTTGTTAGTTTTCCTTCTAACAGTCAGGTCCCTCAGCTGCAGATCTGTTTGAGTTTGCTGGAGGTCCACTCCAGACCCTATTTGCCTGGGTATCACCAGTGGAGGCTGCAGAACAGCAAATATTGCTGCCTGATCCTTCCTTTGGAAGCTTTGTCCCGGAGGGGCAGCCATCTGTATGAGGTGTCAGTTGGCCCCTACTGGGAGGTGTAGGGCTAAACGGGGGTCAGGGACCCACTTGAGGAGGCAGTCTGTCCTTTCTCAGACCTCAAACACCATGTTGGGAAGCCACTGCTCTCTTCACAGCTGTCAGACAGGGACGTTTAAGTCTGCAGAAGTTTCTGCTGCCTTATGTTCAGCTATGCCCTGCCCCCAGAGGTGGAGTCTACAGAGGCAGCAGGCCTTGCAGAGCTGTGGTGGGCTCCGCCCAGTTTGAGCTTCCCTGGCCACTTTGTTTACCTACTCAAGCCTCAGCAATGGCGGACACCCCTCCCCTGCCAGGCTCCTGCCTCCCAGGTCAATCTCAGACAGCTGTGATAGCAGTGAGCAAGGCTCCGTGGGCATGGGACCCACCAAGCCAGGTGTGAGACATAATCTCCTGGTGTGCCGTTTGCTAAGACCACTGGAAAAGCACAGTATTTGGTTGGTTGTGTCCCGATTTTCCAGGTACAGTCTGTCATGGTTTCCCTTTGCTAGGAAAGGGTAATCCCCCACCCCTTGCACTTCCTGGGTGAGGCAATGCCCTGCCCTGCTTCAGCTCACCCTCCTTGGCCTGCACCCACTGTCCAACCAGTCCCAATGAGATGAACCAGGTACCTCAGTTGGAAATGCAGAAGTCACTGTCTTGTGCATTGATCACACTGGGAGCTGCAGACCAGAGCTGTTCTTATTCAGCCATCTTGGAACAGAATTGAGATTTGTTTTTTTCTTTGATTTATTTTTCCTTTTATTTTAGGTTCAGTGGTACATATGCAGATAAAGTTGTGTCATGGGTTTTGTGGTAAATATGATTTCTTCATCTGGGTTCTAAGCATAGTACCCAATAGTTATTTTTTTGCTCCTGTTGCACCTTTCACCATCCACCGTCAAGTAGACCCCAGTGTGTGTTGTTCCCCTCTTGGTGTCCGTGAGTCTCATCATTTAGTTCACACTTATAAGTGAGAACATGCAGTATTTGGTTTTCTGTTCCTGCATAAGTTTGCTGAGAATAATGGCTTCTAGCTCCATCCATGTTACAGCAAAAGACATAATCTCACTGTTTTGTAGGACTGCGTAGTATTCCATTGTGTACATGTACCACATTTTCTGTGTTTACTCTGTCCTTGATGGGCATTTGGGTTCATTCCATGTCTTTGCTATTGTGCATAGTTTTGCGATGAACGTTCATGTGCATATGTCTTTATGGCAGATTTCTATTCTTCTGGGTATACACCCAGTGATGGGATTGCTGGGTTGAAGGGTAGTTCTGTTGTTAGCTGTTTGACGAATCACCACACTGCTTTCCACAATGGGTGAACTAATTTACACTTCCACCAACAATGTGTAAGTGCTCCCTTATCTTCATAACCTTGTCAGCATCTGTCCTTTTTTGACTTTTTAATAAGAGCCATTCTGACTGGTGTGAGATGGTATCTCATTTTGGTTTTGGTTTGCTTTTCTCTAATGTTCAGTGATGTCAAGCTTTTATTATATGCTTCTTGGCCACCTGTATATCTACTTTTGAAAAGTGTCTGTTCCTGTCCTATGCTCACCTTTTTTTGTTGTTTTAAAACAGGTCTCACTCTGACACACAGGCTGGAGTGGTGTAGCACCGTCTTAGCTCACTGAAACCTCTGGCTTCTGGGCTCAGGTGATCCTCCCAGCTCAGCCTCCTGAGTAGTTGGGACTACAGGCTCATGTCACCATGCCAGGCTATTTTTTTCTAATTTTTGTAGAGATGGGTTTTTGCCATGTTACCCAGCCTGTTCTCAAATTCCTGGGCTCAAGCCATCCACTAGCCTTGGCTGCCCAACGTGCTGGAATTACAGGCATAAGCCACTGTGCCAAGCCCTTTACCTACTTTTTTTATGGGTTTGTTTTTCCTTTCTTGTAAAGTTGTTAAAGTTTCTTATACATACTCAGATATTAGATCTTCTTCAGATACATAGTTTGAAAATATATTCTCCCATTCTATAGGCTGTCTGTTTCCTATGTTGATAATTTCCTTTGCTGTGCAGAAGCACTTTAGTTTAATTAGATTCAGTTTGACAATTTTTGCTTTTGTTGTGATTGCCTTTGAAATCTTCATCATGAAATCTTTGCTTATGCCTATGTCCTGCATGGGTTTGCCTAGGTTGTCTTCCAGGGTGTTTGTAGTTTTGGATTTTACATTTAAGTCTTTAATCCATCTTGAATTGATTTTTGTATATGGTTTAAAGAAGGGGTTCAGTTTCAATCTTCTGCATATGGCTAGCCAGTTCTCCCAGCACAATTTCTTGAATAGGGAGTCTTTTTTCCATTGCTCGTTTGGTCAGCTTTGTTGAAGATCAGATGGTTGTAGGTGTGTGGCCTTATTTCTGGGTTCTCCATTCTGTTCCGTTGGTCTAGGTGTCTGAGACCACCATGTTGGGCAGGCTGGTCCCAAGTTATCTTCTGAACTCATGATCGGGCCGCCTCAGCCTCCCAAAGAGCTGGGATTATGGCGTGAGCCACTGCGCCCTGCCCCTTTGTCCACTTTTTAGTGGAGTTGTTTGTTCTTTTCTCGCAAAGTTACTGAAGTTCCTTATAGATGCTAGATATAAGACCTTTTTCAGATACATAATTTTCAAATATTTTCTCCCATTCTGTAGATTGTCTGTTGACTCTGTTGATAGTTTCTGTTGCTGTGCAGAAGCTCTTTAGCTTAAATAAATCCACTGTCAATTTTTGCTTTTCTTGTGATTGCTTTTGGCACCTTTGTCATAAAAGTTTTGTCCATTTCTACATTCAGAATGGTATTGCCTATGTAGTCTTCCAGGGTTTTTATAGTTTTGTATTTACATTTAAGTCTTTAACCCACTTGAGTTGATTTTTCTATATAATGTGATGAAGGGGTTCAGTTTCAATCATATGCATATGGTTAGCTAGTTACCCAGAACCATTTCTCGAGTAAGAAATCCTTTTTACATTGCTTGTTTGGTCAGCTTAGTTGAAGGGTCTGACGATGGTTGTAGGTGTGTGACCTTATTTCTGGGCTCTCTCTTCTGTCCCACTGGTCTCTGTGTCTGTTTTTGTACCAGTACCATACTGTCTGGTATCTGTGGCCCTGTAGCACAGCTTGATGTTGGGTAATATGATGTTTCCAGCTTGGTTCTTTTTGCTAAGAACTGTCTTGGTTATTCAACTCATTCTTGGTTCCATGTGTATTTTAAAATAGTTTTTTTCTAATTCTGTGAAGGATGTCATAGGTAGTTCAACAGAAATAGCATTGAATCTGTACATTTCTTTGGGCAGTATGGCTGTTTTAATGATAATGACTCTTGCTATCTATGAGCATGGGATGTTTTTCCATTTATTTGGATCATCTCTGAATTTTTAAGCAGTGTTTTGTAATTCTCATGGTAAAAATCTTACACCTCCTGGTTAGCTGTATTCCTAGGTATTTTATTCTTTTTATGGCAATTGTGAATGGAATTGCAGTCCTGATTTGGCCCTATGCTTTGCTGTTGTTGGTATATAGGAGTTCTAGTGATTTTTGTACATTGATTTTGTATCCTGAAACTTTGCTGAAGTTGTTTACCAGCTTAAGAATCATTTGGGCAGAGACTATGATGTTTTCTAGATATAGAATCATGACATCTGCAGACAGGGATGGTTTGACCTCTCTTTTTGTTTGGATGCCCTTTCTTTCTTTCTCTTGCCTGATTGCTCTGGCCAGGACTTCCAACACTATGTTGAATAGGAGGGTGAGAGAGGGTACTGCAGAAATTGTGGTCTGAAAATCCAAATTCAATTCTTGCTCCATTCATCATACATATTTTGAGCTGTGATTTATCAAATACAAAACAAAACAAAACAAAAAATTTCTCTGTTAATTGTCTTATTGGCCCCTCACTTGCAAATACAAGCCCAGATGCACCAGAGCTCAGCACCACGGACAGCACCACAGAAGAAACACAGCTTTGGGAGACTTGGACATCAAGGACAACATTAGCAAAGAGTAGATTTATTCTTTGGGGGCTTTCAGCAAAAACTGGAAAGCCCTACAGACCTTTCAGAAGATAAGGCTTTAGATTGCAGAAATAACCTACTGTGTTTTGAGCAATGATGTATTTGCTGGGAGAAGGCCATGAATTTGGGTTGACAAGCATGAAAGAGATGTTGAGTAAGTCTCCAGAGGCAAACAAAAATCGTTTGTTCAACACTGGTTCCTTGGCTCTATGTCTTCTCTTTTTATCTGAGACATCACTCCTGGCCACCATGAGCATAGGATGGTAGCTGGTATAAAGATGAGTGTAACAAATGGCCTATATGAGCTGAACTGAACTGGTGAATATCAGTCAAGAAAAGGCAGTCACTGGTGTGTTTGTATAGCAGGGGCAGCATGTAGGACACTGTAGGTTATGCAAATACAATGGGCATCATCCAGCGACATGTAGATATGAAATCAAACTCATGTTCTTCTCAGAAACTCATGGGGTCCAAGATAGTTTTTATCCACTCAGAGCAAGAATTGTCTAATTCCCCAAGAAATGATTTCCATGCTGATGAGGGGGCCTATGATCCATCATCAAAATAGAGTGATGACCAAAACTGTGAGAGGGATGATATAAGGGGGAAAGTGTACCTAACAAGAACCTGAGACTTTCCAGTGAGAGCGGAGGGAATTTCAGTTCATACAGGAAAGCAACAAGAAAGAGAGGCATGAAGGTGTCATTTACTGTGCATTGACACCTCAAGGTTTCTGGATATTAGGTTAAAGGAGGGCAAGGAGAGAGGCATACCCATGAGTAAGGTTGGAGCTGAACAAGTTGTGGCAATGAACATGGAAAGAGAGGATGAAGATGATCAAATTGACACCTGTGATAGGCCCTGCAGACAAAGAGGCTATTTGATGAGACACTCTTCAGTCTGCATTGTTTGGCTTTTAGGTAATATGTTGTTTATCTTCTCCTAAATGGTTCTCTATTTGTGCTATGAACCAGATGACAACAGCTCTTATAGAGGGAAAAGGGCTGTCATTGTGCCTACTTGGTAGGAGCTCTAAGAAGCTGACAGTAGAAGGTGGAGCCAACTGTTGCAGAGAAACTTTTTCAGAGAAGATGAAAATAGGGGTCTTGTTGGTTTCAGCAAGATGTGGACCAGTGATGGATGCCTATTTTTTTGTTCTTGTTTGTTTGTATTGGTTTCTTTGTTTTAATTTTTATTCATGTACAAAGAGTTAGCACGGTTTCTTTCACTGAGTGGATGTCTTGCTTATTAATTCAAGGAGCATCACTTAGTCCAACTTAATGAGACCTATATCCCTTAAGTACTTGTGGAAACAGAAGTGGCACATATCAAGACAATATTTTCAGATAAGGAGATGCTGGTTTGAGCAGATGCAACAAGGGTGAGAACCCTGGCTGATTTTTTTGTGGGTGGCTCCAGTAGAGCTGTTGGTGACCCATCTTGCTTTCAGGGTGCTGTTTATTATCTTTTGCCCCTCTAAAATAAGTGTGTTCACTGCATTTTCCTATATCTGTTTTAGTCTTGCATGTTTAATTTGTATAGGGGAGATAATGTATTTCTTTAGTGCATATGTTGAAAGAAAGTGCACCTGATAATTTCTAGTCACTTCATGGACACCAGATCCTGATTGGATGATAACATTCTGGACTTCAATCTGAGCCTGTTCCTATAAGTGTATTGCCTTCAGTGGTTCCTTACAGGATTAGTGTGGGAAAAATGTAAGCCAGTGAGGACTGAGTGGAAATAGTTGCCAAGGATGCTCCCTCATGACTGCGTGTCAGAATAACCACATCTTATGAAACCTCCCTCCCTTTGATTTGGGCTTGTGTATGGCTCACTTTGATCAATATAATGTCATAGAAGTGACACTGTCTGCTTTTCAAAGGCAGGTCCTATGATGCCTTTCACCTTCTTCTTGAGCCTTTTGGACAGCTTCTTTGGTGGCAGCCCATCATCATTCCTTAAGTCCAAGAACCATGAGACTCTTATGATTTGAGGGAATTCAAGGCATGAACAGGGAAGTGACGTAGGGAAGGAGGTAATCAGCCAGCCCGTAGGTGCTCACCCAGCCCTCGTGTTGAGTCAGACATGAGTGAAGCATCCTCTGGAATCCCAAACTAAAAGACGCTTCAGAAAACATGACTCTCACCACATGATCTACTACCCACATGAGTCCAGTTAAACAAGAAAGATCAGGATAAATGATTTCTGTAAGCCAACATGTGTTGGGAGATTTGCTGTGCTGCAATGCCTAATGAAAGAGCAGCAAAGCAAGGTCATCTCACTGTGTCCATGTGTATGAATTGTGTCCATCCCAAAAATAAACTACATATTTTCTGATCTAAAACCATGACCACTTGTTTTTAAATAGAAATCCCAGGATTCTGCCACATAATTTGGAAAAATCTCACAATTATTATTATTATTTTTTAGTTTTAAGAAAAATTATACTTTAGTTCTGGGTTACATGTGCAGAACGTGCAGTTTTGTTACATAGATATACACGTGCAATGGTGGTTTGCTGCACCCATCAACCTGTCACCTACATTAGGTATTTCTTCTAATGTTATCCCTCCCCTAGCCCCCTACCCCCAAACAGGCCCCGGTGTGTGATGTCCCTCTCCCTGTGTCCGTGTGTTCTCATTGTTCAACTCCCACTTATGAGTGAGAAGATGTGGTGTTTGGTTTTCTGATCTTCTGATAGTTTGCTGAGAATGACGGTTTCCAGCTTCATCCATGTCCCTGCAAAGGACATAAACTCATCCCTTTTATGGCTGCATAGTATTCCATGGTGTGTATGTGCCACATTTTCATAATCCAGTCTCTTATCATGGTCTTTTGGGTTGGTTCCAAGTCCTTGCTATTGTGAATAGTGCTGTAATAAACACATGTGTGCGTGTGTCTTTATCATAGAATGATTTATAATCCTTTGGGTATATGCCCAGTAATGGGATTGCTGGGTGAAATGGTATTTCTAGTTCTAGATCCATGAGGAATTGCCACACTATCTTCCACAATTGGGGTTCTTTAAGAGAAATCTTTGGACTCCTGTGATTCTCTAACTATTGCTTGGATTGAAATTTTCAAGTGAGAAATATGTCTTTTTGTAAAGCTCCTGTATGGCAGCCTGCACAGAGCCAGGCACCATGTTAACACACAATAAATATCCTGAAAATAATGGAAAGTATTAGGAAATTCCACTAGATTGTTCTTAAGTTACAACATTTCTCCCCAAAGCCACGAGGTACATCTGTGTGGCTGTAAACAGCTACCTAACATTTCAGTGCAGTGAGTCATCTAAGATAGGGTAAAGATTTTGTCTCAGAGTCTCTGATGTCAACAATATGCTGTCAAAGGATGCTGTACCTAATATCTTCTAAGACATTCCAGGGACCTTGTCACTCACTCCTGGAGTCACAAGAAGGTTTATCCTATTTGATTTCTGGATGCCTCCCATAAACTTCCTCGGGGCCTCTTGGGGATGACCATTTCCTCTTTCCCTCTTAAAGCAAGAACGAAATTCTGGAAAGTTTGGTGATGTTTTAATGACCAAGTGCAGGGAAAAGGGTGAGGAGAGATCATGCTGTTAGCAGGCTCTGGGGATCCTATGGTCACATGGAAAGAGGGATTCCTCAACAATGAGGTGTGTGGTCATTTCCCTTAATTGCAGACAGACATTGAGGTCAGGGAGACATCTTCCCACACTTGCACAGTCTTCACAGAACATGGTGGGAGTGGATGGGCAAAGATGTATGGTGTTGGCCATTTATTATTACCTACAAGAGGAGAAGTGCCTCAGAAAGACAGTATGCCACCAAACAAACTTTCAGCCTTCTCTGTACTCTCTCCTAGTACCTACAACATCCCCTGAGAAAACTGCTAGTTATATAACTGAACCTAAGACTCACAATTCTGTTAAAGATTAACTATTTGAGAGAGTGCTCACATTATTTCTAGTGTTTCCTCTGTTTCCTCCAGCAAGGCTGTACCACTCTGTGTCACATTGTCTATGTTTGCTCAGCTTCCCGTCTAGCTTGGAAAATCCCCATGGCTAGTGACTGTGTTTCATGAACTTGAATCCCTGCATCTTGTACAGGGGTTCAAACAGGATTAACACTAGATTATGTTCATTGAATGCATATATATCTGTTCCATGAACTCTGACTGCCATTCCCTACTGATGGCCCAGTTTCTCTTTGGAGTTGCCTAGATCTGGGCTGATGGTGGCCAAGAATAAAACTCAAGTGTTGTTGGAGAGGTAGAAGCGGACAAGTGTTGCAAAACACAGGCTATCATTTTGAACAGTTTCTAAGCATAGAAAGAGATCCCTCACTTGAATCTGAATAAAATGTGAATCTTTTGCCCTACTCATAAGAAAGGGCCAGAACATTTGGATATATTCTTCATTACTGAGGCTATAAAGTAACCTTCTAGGTGTCAATTTGTTAAATTTAAGATGCACACATTTTTGAACCAGTTATTTCACTTCTTTGTGATTATCTTTCAATATAAGGGAGGTGGATAAAACAAAAGAATTGACTAGAAGTCTTAATACAGCACCATTAGTGAGAGCAAAATATTGGAAATAATCTCAAGGCCCTTAAAAAGAGTCAAGATCAATAATTTTGGGTAATCCTTATAATGCAATATTATGCATTCTTTAAAAACTGAGGAAGCACCATTAAGAGACGGTATCTTCAAGATACGTTCTTTGACAACAAATCAACTCAGTTGTTAAGGTGTAAAGTGTAGAGCAATGTATACTAGGATTTTCTTAAAAACAAATGAAATTATAGATCTGTATGCTTCTATAAGCAAAGATTTCCTGTGGAAGGAGAGCAGAGCACTGGTAATGCTCTCAGGAATAAGATTGGGTCCAGGAGTGAGACAAAGACTTAATTTTTCATGGACTAAAACAATTTTATTCTTTTTTTTTTTTTTTTTGAGACGGAGTCTCGCTCTGTTGCCCAGGCTGGAGTGCAGTGGCGCAATCTCGGCTCACTGCAAGCTCCGCCTCCCGGGTTCACGCCATTCTCCTGCCTCAGCCTCTCCGAGTAGCTGGGACTACAGGCGCCCGCCACCACACCCTGCTATTTTTTTTGTATTTTTAGTAGAGACGGGGTTTCACCGTGGTCTCGATCTCCTGACCTCGTGATCCGCCCGCCTCGGCCTCCCAAAGTGCTGGGATTACAAGCGTGAGCCACTGCGCCCAGCAACAATTTTATTCTTATGAATATTGTATTCATTCAGCAAAGTGCAAATTTAAATAGCAGCATAAGTAGAAATGAGTACAGTGAGAAAAGACAGAGGAGATTCTTCACCTTGGGGGAAATGCCAGATGAGCTGATACTGATCACGGTCAGATTTTGGAAAAGAGCTGAGGACAGCAGTGCAAGCAGAGGGTGCTCTGTGATAAAAAGCCTGGGGTAAGAGTAGTTATGAGAAATGGGTCCTGAAAATCTACTGGGGTCAGGCCAGGGAGAGCTGCCTCCTGCTCTGAGAACCCATAGAGGCTGGATACCGGGAGCTCCTGGGGCGCTCACCTGGTATTCATTGTCCAGCACCAAGATGCTCAGATCAAATTGTTTGCCATCCTCGAAGAACACATTGCGGCATCTCCCCTCACACTTCCAGGCCCCACACACGTGGCTGTCAATGACCAAACAATGACCAAAGTGCACTCAGAAATGGAAGGCGATGTCTGAGTTCTCATTCATCCCAGTGTAGAATTCCACCCGCAGCTCTGGGTCATTGCTGAGGGCAAAGCACACAGAGTGTTGGGCAGGCCCCTCCCTTGTGGCACACATACTCAACACACACACAAATCCCTTCCTTCCTTTCCCCAAGGCAGAAAGAAGCCTCCCTGGTCTCTCTGGTGATACTGCAGGCCTGGTCCCTGTGGTGCTGTTTTAGCTCCTTGTATATCCCCCAGGTGGGGAGATTCTCTGCCCCTCACAAGACAGAAAGTGAGCCACAGTTACTTACCTGGGTCTATGCCTTGTCCATTCCCTGAAAATTCTGTGACCCTTGATAAAGAGCCACAGCCCTAACCCCTGAGTGTTCTCCTCCCTTAGGCCTCATGACTGGCCCACAGTTCAGCCACTGTAGGTTTCATGCTTGGTGCTAGAGGGTCTCCAGGACCTGTGCCTGCATGGTTCCTCCATCCTGCCAACTAGAAATTTCCACATCACTCACATAAGACCACCTCTTGAGTAAATATTCTCCCTTCTTTTCCACCCCTGTGCCATGCAGTACTCACATGAAAGGGAGGATTGGTGTCCTTCTGATTGTCACGCAAGAACCAATGGACAAGGACACAGGCCTTCTGTGTGTCACCTGCTAGGGGATTGAGAGTGGGTCAAAGGGGCTGGGCCAGGTGTGGCCTCCCCTTTTGTGACAGATTCTCATGATGTAGAAAATTGGAGATCAACAGGCAAACCGTGAGGACTTCCCTCTTTCACCCTATCACAGTCAGAACTCCATATTCCTAAAGACATGAGGGTCTTATAGTTAGGAGCTAGGATTCAGGAGCCAGGCTGCCTGGACTCCAGTCCTGATTCTGCCTCTTACTGGCAGTGCTGTCTTAGATCCATACTTGAACTCTGCCTAACTTAGTTTCCCAGGTACAAGGAGGATTATTTAAAATTATTTTTTTCTGTACTTTCTTTTTATTTTTTGTCTTTATTAGTAATTCTTACTAATGGGTGATCTTAGTGATAGAGAAATTAATATCTGTGAAAACAAGACTTGAGGATCTATCAGTGAAGAAATTCAATCCAGTAAGAAGCAACACTTATTGAAAGAGAGAGGGAAATAACAAAAGAACTGGAAACCCCTGTGTGTGGGATGCACAGGCATGACAGTCATCAAGGGCCATGGGCATCTTTCCCAGAAGCTGTAAAAGTTGTTGACAGCACAGCTGCAGCACTTGGACAAATGAAGAGTGTGGGTCAGGGAAGTAATTAGAGATAACCTACAAGTGGATAATTTTTCTTCCTTTTTGAGACATGGTCTCACTCTGTCACCCAGGCTGATGTGTAGTGGTGCACCGATAGCTCACTGAAGCCTCGAACTCCTGTGCTGCAGGGGTTCTCACACCTTGGCCTCCTGAGTAGCTGTGGTGAAAGATGCCCGCCAAGGCTGGGTGCGGTGGCTCATGCCTGTAATCCCAGCACTTTGGGAGGCCGAGGCAGGTGGATCTCGAGGTCAGGAGTTCAAGATCAGCCTGACCAACATGGTGAAATCGCGTCTCTACTAAAAATACAAAAATTAGCCAAGCGTGGTGGTGTGCACCTGTAATCCCAGCTACTCAGGAGGCTGAGGCAGGAGAACCACTTAAACTCGGGAGGCAGAGGTTGCAGTGAGCCGAGATTCCACCACTGCACTCCAGCCTAGGCGACAGAGTGACTCCGTCTCAAAAAAAAAAAAAATGCCCACCAAGTTGCCTGTCTGACACTTAAAGTTTTTGTAAAGACAGTGTCTCACTATTTTGCCCAGGCTGCTCTCATACTCCTGGCCTCAAGTTATTTTCCCATTTTTGCCTACCAAAATGGTAAGATTATAGGCATGAGCCAGCAAACCCAGCTACTTTGATGATTAATATCCACTATAAACTCTATCTGAACTGAGGCTACCCTTGTTCCTTTCTGGTTTGAGTTGATTCAGTCTCTGAAACCACAGTCTCCAATGTTCTTCCTCAGAGAGCCAGGACTTGCACACCCTCCTGACCTACAATGGGAATGGCAGCCTTGGGTGGGAGACAGGAAAAGACCTGAGGATGAGAGGCAGGAGATGATGGTCACTGTGTGCAGACCCCACCTGAGGAACCATTGTTCCCATAGTCTGGATTCCTCTTTTCCACTCTGCCTGGGAAGAGACATCTACAGATCATACATTCTGCTCTCATTAATGCTCACAAATGAGTCATTGGTAACTCCCAGTCCCCAAGATCCCCACCAGTTCTGCCACCCAGGATCCACATTGACACATATTAGAAGATGCACAGCTGCTTCATCAGAGGCCCTGCTGTGTGAGGAGGAAACTTCACATGGACAGAAGGCCACGTGCATGTTCCCAGTTCAACATCCAGTCACATCCCAGCACACACACAACCACAGTGACACAGAGCTACACCACTCACTGAGTCACACATGCCTGCTCACTGTCCATATAAAGATGCTCATGCATTGGTCTGGGTGCGCTCACACACACACTCACATCAAAGACTGGGAGACAAAACACAGCACTCCTCAGCAAATGTAAAAGAACAGAAATTATAACAAACTGTCTCTCAGACCACAGTGCAATCAAACTGGAACTCAGGATTAAGAAACTCACTCAAAACCTCTCAACTACATGGAAACTGAACAACCTGCTCCTGAATGACTACTGGGTACATAACAAAATGAAGGCAGAAATAAAGATGTTCTTTGTGGCCAGTGAAATCAAAGACACAACATACCAGAATCTCTAGGACACATTTAAAGCAGTGTGTAGAGGGAAATTTATAGCACTAAATGCCCACAAGAGAAAGCAGGAAAGATCTAAAATCGGCATGCTAACATCACAATTAAAAGAACTAGAGAAGCAAGAGCAAGCACATTCAAAAGCTAGCAGAAGGCAAGAAGTAACTAAGATCAGAGCAGAACTGAAGGAGATAGAGACACAAAAAACTCTTCAAAAAATCAATGAATCCAGGAGCTGGTTTTTTGGAAAGATCAACAAAATTGATAGACCACTAGCAGGAATAATAAAGAATAAAAGGGAGAAGAACCAAATAGATGCAATAAAAAATGATAAAGGGGATATCACCACCGATCCCACAGAAATACAAACTACCATCAGAGAATACTATAAATACCTCTATGCAAAGAAACTAGAAAATCTAGAAGAAATGGATAAATTCCTGGATACTTACACCCCTCCAAGCCTAAACCAGAAAGAAGTTGAATCTCTGTATAGACAAATAATAGGCTCTGAAATTGAAGCAATAATTAATAGCCTACCAACCAAAAAAAGTCCAGGAGCAGATGGATTCACAGCCGAATTCTACCAGAGGTACAAAGAAGAGCTGGTACCATTCCTTCTGAAACTATTCCAATCAATAGAAAAAGAGGGAATCCTCCCTAACTCGTTTTATGAGGCCAGCATCATCCTGATACCAAAGCCTGGCAGACATACAACAAAAAAAGAGAATTTTAGACCAATATCCCTGATGAACATCGATGCAAAAATCCTCAATAAAATACTGGCAAACTGAATCCAGCAGCACATCAAGAAGCTTATCCACCAAGATCAAGTGGGCTTCATCCCTGGGATGCAAGGCTGGTTCAACATACGAAAATCAATAAACGTAATCCATCACATAAACAGAACCAGGGACAAAAACCACATGATTATCTCAATAGATGCAGAAAAGGCCTTCGACAGAATTCCACAGCGCTTCATGCTAAAAACTCTCAATAAACTAGGTATTGATGGAACTTATCTCAAAATAATAAGAGCTATTTATGACAAACCCACAGCCAATATCATACTGAATGGGCAAAAACTGGAAGCATTCCGTTTGAAAACTGGCACAAGACAGAGAGGCCCTCTCTCACCACTCCTATTCAACATAGTATTGGAAGTTCTGGCCAGGGCAGTCAGGCAAGAGAAAGAAATAAAGGGTATTCAGTTAGGAAAAGAGGAAGTCAAATTGTCCCTGTTTGCAGATGACATGATTGTTTATTTAGAAATCCCCATTGACTCAGCCCAAAATCTCCTTAAGCTGATAAGCAACTTCAGCAAATTTTCAGGATACAAAATCAATGTGCAAAAATCACAAGCATTCCCATACACCTATAACAGAAAAACAGAGATCCAAGCCATGTGTGAACTCCCATTCATAATTGCTACAAAGAGAATAAAATACCTAGGAATCCAACTTACTGAGTACTGCAAACCACTGCTCAATGAAATAAAAGAGGACATAAACAAATGGAAGAACTTTCCATGCTCATGGATAGGAAGAATAAATATCATGAAAATGATCATACTGGCCAAGGTAATTTATAGATTCAATGCCATCCCCAACAAGCTACCAATGACTTTCTTCACAGAATTGGAAAAAACTACTTTGAAGTTCATATGGAACCAAAAAAGAGCCTGCATTGCCAAGTCAATCCTAAACCAAAAGAACAAAGCTGGAGGCATCATGCTACCTGACTTCAAAGTATACTACAAGGCTACAGTAGCCAAAACAGCATGGTACTGGTACCAAAACAGAGAGATAGACCAATGGAACAGAACAGAGGCCTCAGAGATAACACCACACATCTACAACCATCTGATCTTTGATAAACCTGACAAAAACAAGAAATGGGGAAAGGATTCCCTATTTAATAAATGGTGCAGGGAAAACTGACTAGTCATATGTAGAAAGCTGAAACTGATCCCTTCCTTACACCTTATACAAAACTTAATTCAAGATGGATTAAAGACTTAAATGTTAGATCAAAAACCATAAAAACCTAGAGGAAAACCTAGGCAATACCTTTTACGATATAGGCACGGGCAAGGACTTCATGACTAAAACACCAAAAGCAATGGCAACAGAAGCCACAATTGACAAATGGGATCTAATTAAACTAAAGAGATTCTGAATAGCAAAAGAAACTACCGTCAGAGTGAACAGGCAACCTACAGAATGGGAGAAAATTTTTGCAATCTACCCTTGTGACACAGGGCTAATATCCAGAATCTACAAATAACTTAAACAAATTTACAAGAAAAAATCAAACAACCCCATCAAAAAGTGGGCAAAGGATATGAACAGACAATTCTCAGAAAAGACATTTATGCAGCCAACAGACACATGAAAAAATGCTCATCATCACTGGTCATCAGAGGGATGCAAATCAAAACCACAGTGAGATACCATATCACACCAGTTAGAATGGCAATCATTAAAAAGTCAGGAAACAACAGATGCTGGAGACAATGTGGAGAAATAAGAACACTTTTACACTGTTGGTGGGAGTGGAAACTAGTTCAACAATTGTGGAAGACAGTGTGGCGATTCCTCAAGGATCTAGAACTAGAAATACCATTTGACCCAGCGATCCTATTAGTGGGTATATATGGAAAGGATTATTAATCATGCTGCTATAAAGACACATGCACATATATGTTTATTGTGGCACTATTCACAATAGCAAAGACTTGGAACCAACCCATATGTCCATCAATGATAGACTGGATTAAGAAAATGTGGAACATATACATCATGGAATGCTATGCAGCCCTAAAAAATCATGAGCTTATGTCCTTTGTAAGGAGATGGATGAAGCTGGAAACCATCATTCTGAGCAAACTATTACAAGGAAAGAAAGCCAGACACTGCATGTTCTCACTCATAGGTGCTAATTGAACAATGAGAACACCTGGACACAGGCCAGGGAACATCACACACCGGGGCCTGTCATGGGGTGGAGGGATGGGGGAGGGATAGCATTAGAAGAAACACCTAATGTAGATGATGAGTTAATGGGTACAGGCAACCAACATGGCACATGTATGCCTATGTAACAAACCTGCACGTTGTGCACGTGTACCCTAGAACTTAAAGTATAATAATAATAAAAAAAAGGAAATAAGTAATCTAGAAGAGAAGGGAGAACATATTGTGGGCATCCAATATGAAGCACAGACTTTGTTTTTTTTCTGGAAATAGTTGAATTGGTCCTGATCTGTTTGGAGGTATTTGGGTACTTCTAGATGATCTGTCTTGGGACCAGTGTCCTGAAGAGGGATAGGTTTCATTTTTAAAGAAGGTAGAGGAAATGCAAGGATATTTTTTGGAAAGTTAAAACTGTCCACTAAGAAATTTGCTGAGCTTCTAATTTGTCTGTTATTCAAACAATCTAAAAATTAGGGCTGCTTTAAATAAAAGACCAAAATAAATAGCTCACAGAAAAGTCCCCTGTCTGTTCCTGTCCAGCAGTCCAAGTATATCATGTAATCACTTATTTCCCTTTCAAGCTAATGTGATTGCACTTGTTCTTTTCACTTAATAAATATGGACTCCCCTTTTTCAGTTATTTGAAAAAATATACATCCCCCTTTTGCCTATTAAGAAGGCACATTTTAGGCCGGGCGCGGTGGCTCACACTTGTAATCCCAGCACTTTGGGAGGCCGAGGCGGGCAGATCAGAAGGTCAGGAGATCGAGACCACGGTGAAACCCCGTCTCTACTAAAAATACAAAAAAAAAAAAAAAAAATTAGCCGGGCGTGGTGGCGGGCGCCTGTAGTCCCAGCTACTCGGAGAGGCTGAGGCAGGAGAATGGCGTGAACCCGGGAGGCGGAGCTTGCAGTGAGCCGAGATTGGGCCACTGCACTCCAGCCTGGGCGACAGAGCGAGACTCCGTCTCAAAAAAAAAAAAAAAAAAAAAAAAGAAGGCACATTTTAACTTTTTTTTTGTTTTTTGTTTTTTGTTTTTGTTTTTTGTTTTTTGTTTTGCCAAGGGAGATGCTATGTAGGGTGAATTCAAGGAGTCCCAAAGAAGAATCTGAAATAATGTGAGGCAATTGGGAGGTATTGAGAAAAAGTATTAAACATGGATTTAAAAAGCTGCAGTTTAAATGTAGTGCAGCCATTACTGTGTTACCTTGGCCAATTTACCTAACCTCTGTGAGCATGATTTCGTGAAGAAAACAGAGAACAATAGGATCCAAAGCAGCATAGTAATGAGACCCTATGTAAAGCTGGAAGGAGTCTTAGATGGACATCAAGTCTACTCTCTAATACTTAAAGCATTGGGGGTAGATGGATGTTCATTTAGAATTATAACAGGAATACCTTTGATTTATGTAAATTTTACTCTCAAAGATATTTTCTAAAAAATAAATAATTTATTCTAAGTGATTCAATATGACTAAAATAAATGACATGTCTTTATATCTGCCAGTGTTTTATTATCATAATGTTACAATGGTAAGCATTAAGTTCTGAGAATTGGATATAAGTCACGTACTGCTAAGATCATTGGTTCTCATAGGTACAAATCTAAGTCTATTTTGGATCATATCCAGGAATTGATGAACCTTCCACCCAGCCTTAACATGAAGATAGAGAAAGGAATGCGATGGGCTTGGGAGGAGAAAGCGTTCAAAGTGCTAATTTGAGATGTTTCGCATTCCAGGTCCTAAACTCAATATTTTAAAATTAGCCTCTCTATTTTAAAGAAGAGCAGGGTTTTTCTGACTTCATTCTATGGTTCTTGCTGTCTCCTATTTCTTCAAATTTCATATCATTCATTGGGGTTTACATGAAAAAAGAGAATATTTGATAAATATTAATTCCCCTAAAGATAATATTTTTTTGCCTACCCAAATTTAACCCAAGCCAATCTAAACTTCAAACCTGAACCAAACAAAAAGGAGAAAAACAAGAGAAAACCTCAAAAACATTTCTTTCAAGCTAGCTTTCCTTTCATTACAAAAATAAGTTCTCCAATTCCACGATACCATTCCAGGTACCCATTACAACTGCTGCCTTTATTGCATCAGGAGTTTGCGTCAACATTGCTTTAGGGCATGTGAGGTCATTTTTCACTCCCTTGTTTACCCAGTATATGTGGGTTGTCATGTTTATCTCACTCCTTGGGTGATTTCTGAAGACACAGGGTCTTGCTATGTTGACTGGGCTGGCTTTGAACTCCTGGGATCAAGCGATCCTCCTGCCTCAGCCTCTGAAGTAGTTGGGACTACAGGCCCACGCCACCGTGCTGGGCTGGACATGTAAATTTGAAGTGAATGATTAAACATGCAGCTAGTTGAAAATATGGCTGACTGGTAACAGAAAAGCTACAATGTGTTTTTGAAAGTATAAAGTGAATGATTTCTTGGAAAAAATTGTGACTTTGGATATCCGTTGTTGAAATCAGAATAAACTACATTTCACTTGCATATTCTTAAATGAATTATTAAATTTTTCAGAAGTCAGTGTTACGTAGAAATACCATTTTGCAATGTTAATCTGTTTGAATCTTTGGAGAAAGTGGTTTCATTATAGATGCATAATGCACTCTCAATATTTTAAACGAATTGTTCACTCTTCCATTTAAGGTATAACAGTTTCTTGTATAAAATGGCTGGATGTGTATAAAGGAATTATGTTGTCTTGTGCTTTTAACCCAACTTCAGTAATTACTATAATCTCATATTTATAATAGTTTTGTTAGGTCAGAGAACCAAATGAAAGTATTTTATGTTTTCTCATTACTTTAGATTTTATTATTGTGTAAATTATTGGGTTTTTAGCATTTCCTAACATGAATTTTTAATCATTTTTAAGTACACAGAATTTCTTCTGTACCATTTAAATAAAATATTTTTATAACTTAAAACAAAACAAAACAAAACAAAACAAACAAACAAAAAAAACCCACCATTCCCAATAGGCAGGAAAGCAGTTCTGGTAAACAACCCTAACTAAAACCCAACTAGCTCAGGAAATGAATGAAAAAGAAACCAATTTTTAAATGCATTTAAAGAGACCTATGAAAAACCAGGGCTAAACCTCTCAGTTACTCTAACCTCTCCATAATGAACCAAAAGCCAGATAAGAATTCTGTAGCCTTTATGGAAAGGCCAAGAGAGGCACTAATAGAGTACACCTCCGTATCCCATAATTCAGTGGAGGAGCAGCTCATTCTGAAAAAGAAAGTTTATTACACAGGTAGTTCCCAATATTAAAAGAAAACTACAAAAGCAAGCTATAGGACCAAGTAGCACCTAAGAGAACCTCCTGAAGGTGGCGACTTTTTTCTTTTATAATAGGTACCAGGAAGTGTCCCCCCAAAAGGGGAAAATTTCAGGAGAACAACAGAGTCTTCAGCAGCAGCTTTACAAGCTTGTAAAGTCCAGAATCCCCAAAGTGCATCTGCTAGTTGCTATTGGCATGGCAGGCCAGGGCATTTTTAAAAGAAATGTCCAGGCAGCAAGATGAAGCAACCTCAACCCTGTCCAGGCTGTGGCAAAAACCACTGGAAACAGAACTGCCCCCAGAGGCAGAGGTCACTGGGTTCAAAATCAGTCTCACAGATGGTTCAGCAGGACTGATGGGTCCCAGGGCTTAAAACTTAGCTCTAGGGGCTCAAATTGCCATTATAGCACAGGAGCCCTGGATAATTCTGGAAATTAAAGGTAGGAAAGTAAACCTCCTCCTAAACACTAGAGCCCATCTCTCTCTTTTCTTCTCTCTAATCCAGACCTCCTCTTTAAGATAGCATAACAGTAAAGGGCATCTCAGGAAAAACTCGAATCCAGTAGTTTTCTCAACCTTACCTGTAGTTAGAAAGACCTATTTACACGTGCTTCCAAGTCATTGTCATAATAGCTCTACTAGTCAGAAAAGCCTCCAAGTTAACCCTAGGAAATAATTCAACTGTTTATAGCCCACATAATGTGGCAGAATCACTGTCCTCTAAGGGGAGCTCTTAGCTAGTAAACAGCCGGTAAAGCAAGAAGTACATAAGGCAGGATAAGCAGTAGTCACTCTCCCCAAACACAAGCGCTCAATTAGCTGAGCTAATAGCTCTTACAAGAGCACTTACGTTAAGCAAGGAAATGGTAGCTAACATTTCTACTAACTCCAAGTACGTTTTCCTAATTGTCCATGCTCATGCTGCCATTTAAAAGGAAAGGCATTTTCTTACCACTAATGAATCTCCCATAAAATATCACCAGGAAATTAACAGGTTATTATCCTTACTTTTTCTTACACATGAAATAGCAGGGATGCATTGTAGAGAACATCAAAAGAGAATAAATAAGGTAGCCAAAGGAAATAAATCAGCTGATCAGCCAGCTAAGCCAGAGGCAAGGAAGCCTCAAGCCATTAACACAACTAGCAAAAGTCCAAAGAAATAAAACCACCTCTATTTAACCCAGGAAATTTAGTCTTTCTCTCTTCTTCCTTAAGCCAAGCTGGGAAGAGCCCTACATTGTTCTTATTTCAACCGTCTTAGAAGCAAAAGTTACAGGAATCAACTCCTAAATACATCACACTCAAGTCAAAGCCTAAAAAGCTTTTTCTCTAACAGCCCAGAGAATTGTCCAGAATATCATTTGTGGAAAAATAAAAAATCATAAGCTAAAAATCACAAAAATTAACTAAGGGCTACTCATCTTACTCAGTCCCACATTTACTTCAACAGATAATATTTGTCATTTCCATACTTTACTCTCAAAATTTGCCACCAAATAATAAAACTTATTTTTAGTTCATATTTGCAGGAAATTTTAATGATACATAAAACTGCTATTGTAACTCTGTAAATCCCCAGAGGGAAATGTTTTACCTTGGGCAAGTAAAATTTTAAATATTTTTTTTTGCTACACCACTCTTGTGGTAATTGTTATAGTCAGGGTTCTTATAGAATGAAAGGAGAACAGTTCTTATAAAACAGGATATTACCTTCAACAACTTCTAAGCATAGGGAAAGATCCCTCGCTTGAATCTGAATAAGATGTGAATGTTTTGGCCTACTCGTTAGAGAAAGCCAGAAAGTATGGATATATTCTTTATATTGAGGCTACAGAGAAAGTCACCTTATTAGTATTAATTTTTCAAATTTAAAATGCACACATTTTTGAGCCAGCTTTTCCATTTTTTTTGTAATTATCTTTTAGTACAAGTATTGGGAGGTTGGTAATGACAAAAGGATTGATTAGAAAACTTAATACAGCATCATTTGTGAGAGCAAAATACTGGAAGGAAATTTAATGCCCCCAAAAGGGCCAAGTTCAACAACTTTGGGTAAACTTAATGCAATATTATGCAATCTTTAAAAACTGAAGCAGCATCATAGATTGATAATGTCTTCAATATATATTATTTGGCAACAAATCAACTTAGTTCTTGAAGTGTAATGTGTAGAGCAACTTATACCAGGATTTGCTTAAAAACAAATGAAATCATAGACATATCTATATGCTTCCATAAGCAAAAATTTCCTCTGAAGGGCTGAGCACGGTGGCTTAAGCCTGTAATCCCAGTATATTGAGAGGCCAAGTTGGGCGGATAACTTGAGGTTGGGAGTTCAGGACCAGCCTGGCCAAAGTGGTGAACCCCCGTCTCCCCTAAAAATACAAAAATTAGCCAGGTGTGCTGGCACACACCTGTAGTCCCAGCTACTTGGGAGGCTGAGGCGAGAAAATTGTTGGAATCCAGGAGGTGGAGGTTGCAGTGAGCTGAGATCATGCCACTGCACTCCAACCTGGATGAAAAATGAGACTCTGTCTCAAGAAAACAAACAAACAAACAAAACCTCTTTGAATGAAAGCAGAGCTCTGATAATGTTTTTCCTATGAGTAGAATTTGGGCCCCAAAATGAGACGAAGACTTAATTTGTGACTGATTAAAACAAGCTTTTTTTTTAAACTTTTTTTTCCCTGAAGTATATTGTATTCACTCAGCTAAATGAAAATTTAAATAATGGCATAAATAGAAATGAGCACTATGTGAAAAGACAGAGGAGATTCTCTACTTTGGGGGAAATGTCAGGTGAGCTGACCTTGATATTGGTCAGATTTGAGAAAGAGCTGAGGATGGCAGTGCAAGCAGGGGGTGCCCTGTGATGAAAACCAGGGGCAGGAGTAGTTATGGGAGATGGACCCCGACGGACTACTGAGGCCAGGTCAATGAGAGCTGCCTCCTGTTTTGGGAGCCCACAGAGCCTGGGTGCTAGGAGCTCCTGGGGTGCTCACCTCATACTCATTGTAATGTACGTAGATGCACAGCTCAAATTGTTTGCCATCCTCAAAGGGCACGTAGTCTGTTGTCTCCTCCAACATCCATATCCCAAACTCACGCCTGTTCATGACCACATGATTGCCAAAGTGCACTCGGAAACGGAAGGCAATATCTGAATCCTCATCCATGTCAGTGTAGAAATCCACCTGCAGCTGTGGGTCATTGCTGAGGGCGAAGCACGCAGAATGTTGGGCAGGCCCCTCCCTTGCACAGACACAAGCTCAACACACACACAAGTCCCTTCCCCCATTTACCTAGGGAAAAAGTCTCCCTGATAATACTGATGGCCAGGTCCCTGTGGGGATGCTTCAGCTCCTCGTGCCCCCAGGCAGGGAGATTCTGTGCTCGTCATCCCCAGATAAAAACCGAGCCACAGTCACTGACCTCGGCCTATGACTTGTTCATTCCCTGAAAATTCTATGCCCCCTGATAAAGAACCACAGCCCCAACCCAGTGAGTGTCCTCCTCCCATTGGCCCCATGGCTGGCCCACATGCAGTTGCTGCAGGTCTCATGCCTGGTGCTGGAGGGTCTCCAGGACCTGCACCTGCATGGGGCCTCCATCCTGCCAACTAGACATTTCCACATCACCCACACGTAAGGACAAATCCTTAGCAAATATTCTCCCTTCTTCTCCAACCCCTCCATTGGACCATGGAGTACTCACATAAAAGAGTCAATCGGTGTCCCTTTGATTACCATGCAGGAACCAACAGACAAAGGCACAGGCAGTTTGTATGGCACCTGCCAGAGTATTGAGAGTAAGTGAGAGGTGCAGGGTCAGGTGCAGTCTCCCCTCCTGTAACAGATTCCCATGGCGCAGGAGGTTAGAGATGAAAGGGCAGACTCTGTGGACTCTCCTCTTTAACCCTAGCACCTTCAGGGCCCCATATTCCTGAAGATATGGTGGACACATAAGTAAGGGCAAGGTTTCAGGAGCCAGGATGCCTGGATTCCAGTCCTCATTCTGCCTTTTACTAGCAGTGCAGTCTTAGATGTGTTACTTGAACTCTCCCTTCCTCATTTTCCCTAGGAAAAGGAGGATTATCAGGAATTTCTACTTTGTAGGATGTTCTCCATAATAGGGAGTTAATACATGTAAAAGTGTTACCCTAATCCCTGTCATGCGTAGGGCCTCTTAGGGGTGACCTAATAGAACAGGAGAGTCCTCTGGAAAGACTGACCTTCCTTCATTTTCAACTCTGAAAATTAAAACAAGACTTGTAAATGTAAGAATTTAAACATTCACTCCAGTGAGAAACAACACTTGTTGAAAGGGAGAGGGAAATGATGAAAGAACAGGAAACCCCTGTGTGTGGAATGCACATGCATCACCATCATCAACGGCAATGGACGTCCTTCCAAGAAGGGGCACACACTACTGAGAGCACAGCCCCAGGACTTGCACAAATGAAGCCTGTGGGTCAGGGACATAACTGGAGGGAATGATTGATTTCTATGATGACTACAAGTAGTTGAGATGATTTTTCTGTACTTTTGAGATAGGTTCTTGCTCTGCCACCCAGGCTGACATGCAGGGATGCAATCATGGTTCACTGAAACCTCAAACTCTTGGGCTGCAGTGAACCTCACACATCTGCCCCCTCTTGAATAGCTGGGAAGAAAGGTGCCTGCCTCTCTGCCAGTCAAATATTTAAAGTTTTTTTAAAGAAAGCATCTCACTATGACGCCCAGACCGGTCTCAGACTTCTGGCCTCAAGTTATCCTCTCATCTTCGCCTCCAAAATTGGCGGGATTATAGCCATGAGCCAGTGAACCCAGCTGCTTGGTTGATTAATATCCACTGTAAGCTCCTTCTGAACTGAGACTTAACTTGTTCTTTCATGGGTGGAGAACAAGTTTAGTCTCAGTTCAGACAGAGCTTACAGTGGATATTTTGTTTGATTCAGTCTCTGAAACCACGGCCTCTAATGTCCTTCCCTAACAAACCAGTTTCTGCACACCCTCCTGTCACACAGTGGGAAGAACTGGATGGGCTAGGCACAGGCAAGCTGAGCCTGGGAGGCAAGAGCCAGTGGTCACTCTGTGCAGACCCCACCTGAGGAACCATCGCCCCCATAGTCTGCATTCCTCTTCCCCACTCTTACTGGGAAGAGACACCTACTGATCATACATTCTGCTCTCACAAGTGATTGGAAACAAGTCCTTGGTAACTCACAATCCCCAAGATCCCCACCAGTTAAGCCACCTGGGATTCACATCAGAGGTGCTGCTGTGTGGGGAGAAACATTCACATGTGCAGAAAGCCACATGCATGATCCCACTTCAACACACAGTCACATCCCAGCAGACACACGCACGGTCACACAGAGCCACGCCACTGACTGCGTCACACACACCTGCTCACTGTGCACATAACGATGCTCATGCACTGGTCTGGCTGTGCTTACACACATACTCACATCATAGACAGGAAACAAAGCCCACTCATCCCTTTACTCTCCATTCACACACCTGCTCGTCCTGGTGGGTCATCCACCTCCCACTTAAAGTCACATTATCTCAGCAGAGTTTATGCTCATCAGACACCACCTCACACTCACAGAAGGTTACACTGGTCCAGGGTCCGTACCCCAGTGCCCACAAGCATCTCAGATACCGTAGCCTCAGGGTTTCTATTCCACACGTCAATAGCTCTAAGTAAAGCATTCACAGTAAAATGCTATATTTTCATCTCATAAAATCTCCCATTTCTTTCTTGGTTTGTGTGACACGAAATTTTTGAAGGCTGTGTCTTTTCAACTCACGGGTAAAGAGGACATTGTTCTCTCCTTCTTGGCTTCCTTCGGAATTGTGTCCAGTCTTCTGAGTGAATCTCTGAGTTGCAGCATTTAAATGACCCACTTCAGCCTTGCCCTCTGGCTTCATTCCAGATTCCATGCTCCTCCCAGCAAGATTGCCTTGTAGCTTTAGAAAGGTTTAGGTGTCAGGAAGAAACTCAGTCACAACCATAGCTATTTGCAAGTCTGTGTCTGTAATGCAGCAGAAATGACAGTGGGGGAGGTACCAGGCTGTGGATTGGGTTACCAGGGAAATGCATAGATAAAGATGATGGAGTGAGCGGTAGTGGTTGTAAAGCCCAGCCTTTATGCCTCTCAGGCCTTTTCTCATCTATGCAGAATCTACCCAGAAGGTGTACATTTTCCCAATTTGTACAATGGCTAAAAAAAAAAAGTTGGAGATTTTGGGGAAATACATTAGTCCTAGGAGGTAATGATTCTCTTTGCTTCTAAACGTTCTGGAAGAGCACTGACCTTGATCCTCAGGAGGATCTGTGGAGAGAAGTAGAGAAAGTTCTTGCATGAACCTATTCCACACTAGGCTGCTTGGCTCTGCCAAGTGAGGGCCACTCTCACCTGACTGTCGCACACCTGGGCTCTAGCTACACTCTCTCCTTTCTCTTTGTGTCCATATAAATAAAAGTTTCAGAGACACTGTTTCTCCTGCAGATTCTGGGAGGAAGGTGAGATTGTTGTTTTTATTTGATTTTTCTTTCATTTTATTTTAGGTTCGGGGTACATATGCAGATAAAGTCGTGTCATGGGGTTTGTGGTATATATGATTTCTTCACCTGGTTACTCAGCGTAGTACTCAAGAGTTTTTTTTTTTCTCCTCTTCCACCTTTCACCCCCCACCCTCAAGGAGGCCCCAGTGTGTGTTGTTCCCCTCTTGGTGTCCATGAGTCTCATCATTTAGTTCACACTGCTAAGTGAGAACATGCAGTATTTGGTTTTCTGTTCCTGCATTAGTTTGCTAAGAATAATGGCCTCCAGCTCCATCCATGTTCCTGCAAAAGACATAATATCATTCTTTTTTAGGACTGCATAGTGTTCCATTGTGTACATGTACCACATTTTCTGTATCCAATCTGTCATTGATTGGCATTTGGGTTCATTCCATGTCTTCGCTATTGTGCATAGTGTTGCAGTGAACATTCATGTGCATATGTCTTTATGCCAGAATGATTTCTATTCTTCTGGGTATACACCCAGAGATGGGATTGCTGGGTTGAATGGTAGATCTATTGTTAGCTCTTTGAGGAATCACCACACTGCTTTCCCAATGGGTGAACTAATTTACACTGTCACCAACAATGTGTGAGTGCTCCCTTTTCTCCACAACCTTGCAGCATCTGTCCTTTTTTGACTTTTTAATAACAGCCATTCTGACTGGTGTGAGATGGTATCTCATTGTGGTTTAGATTTGTATTTCTCTAATGTTCAGCGATATTGAGCTTTTTTATATGCTTTTTGGCCACCTGTATGCTTACTTTTGAAAAATGTCTGTTCTTGTCCTTTGCTCATCATTTTGTTGTTGTTTTAAAACAGGTCTCACTCTGAAACTCAGGCTGGAGTGATGTGGCACCATCTTGGCTCACTGTAACCTCTGGCTCCAGGGCTCAGGTGATTTTTCTCAGCTCAGTTTCCTGAGTAGCTGGGACTACAGGTGCATGTCTCCATGCTAGGCTATTTTTTTTTTTTTCTATTTTTAGTAGAGATGGGTTTTTGCCATGTTACCCAGCCTGTTCTCAAATTCCTGGGCTCAAGTGATCCACCAGCCTTGGTTGCCCAAGCCACTGTGTCAAGCTCTTTACCCACTTTTTTATGGGTTTGTTTGTTTCTTTCTCGTAAATTTGTTGAAATTTCTTATAGATGCTCGGATATTAGACCTTCTTCAGATACATAGTTTGAAAACATTTTCTCCCATTCCTTAGGCTGTCTGTTTACTCTCTTGATAGTTTCCTTCGCTGTGCAGAAGCTCTTTAGTTTAATTAGATTCTGTTTGTCAATTTTTGGTTTTCTCCTAGTTGCCTTTGACATCTTCATCATGAAATTTTTGCTCATGCCTAGGTCCTGCATGGTGTTTTCTAGGTTCTTTTCCAAGGTGCTTATAGTTTTGGGTTTAATCTTTTAAGTCTTTAATCTATCTTTTGTATATGGTGTAAAGAAGGGGTCCAGTTTCAATCTTCTGCATATGGCTAGCCAGTTCTCCCAGCACCATTTCTTGAATAGGGAGTCCTTTTTCCATTGCTTGTTTGGTCAGCTTTGTCGAAGATCAGATGTTTGTAGGTTTGTGGCCTTATTTCGGGCTTTCCATTCTGTTCCATTGGTCTGTGTGTCTGTTTTCATACCGATACCATGCTGTTTTGGTTGCTGTAGCCTTGTAGTATATTTTGAAGTTGGGTAATTTGATGCCTCCAGTTTTGTTCTTTTCACTTAGAATTGCCTCAGTTATTTGGCTTTTTTTTTTGGTTCCATGTGAATTTTAAAATAGTATTTCTTCTAATTCTGTGAAGAATGTCATTCATAGTTTGATACAAATAGCCTTGCATCTAAATTTCTTTGGGCAGTATGGCTGTTTTAATGATAATTGATTTTTCTTATCTATGAGCATGCAATGTTTTTCTATTTCTCTGTGTCATCTCTGGTTTCCTTGAGTACTCTTTTGTAATTCTCATTGTAACGATCTTTTACCTCTTGATTAGCTGTAGTTTTAGGTGTTTTATTCTTTTTATGGCAAATTTGAATGGAATTGCATTCTTGATTTGTCCCTGTTGCTGTTGTTGGCATATACAAATTCTAGTGATTTTTGCATATTGATTTTGTATCCTGAAACTTTGCTAAAGTGGTTTACCAGCTTAAGGATCTTTTGGGTGAAGACTATGGAGTTTTCTAGATATAGAATCGTGACATCTGCAAACAGGGATGGTTTGACCTCTCTTTGTATTTAGATACCCTTTCTTCCTTTCTGTTGCGTGATTGCTCTGGTCAGGCCTTCCAATATTATGTTAAATAGAAGTGAGGAGAGAGGGCACTGAAGAAATTGTGGTTTGAAAATCCAAGTTGAATTTCTGTTTTATTCATCATGGAGATTTTGTCTATGGTCTATCAAATACAAAAGAAAACAAAACAAAATTCCGCTCTTACTGTCTTATTGGCCCCTCACTTTCAAATACAGGGCCTAATGTACCAATGCTCAGCACCACGGACAGCACCACAGGGGAACCAGCTTTGAGGGACAAGGACAATATTATCACCAAGTAGATTTATTCTGTGGGAGGCTTCAACAAAAGCTAAAAAGCCTAAATATCTTTGAGAATGAAAGCTTTAGAGTCCAAGTATGACTTTCTGTGTTTTGAGCAATGCCGTATTTGCTGGGAGAAGATAGGGAATTTTGGTTGAGAAGTATGAAAATGATGTTGAGTGGGTCCCCAGAGGCAATTCAAAAATTCTTTGTTGAACATTAGCTCCTGAATTCTATGTCATCTCTTTGTGTCTGAGATGTCATCCTGGCCACCATGAGCAAAAGGTATTATCTGAGATAAAAATGAGTGTGACAAATGGCCCATGTGAACAGAAATGAGCTGGTGAATATCAGTCAAGAAATGGGAGTCACTGTGTGTTGCAAGGCCAGTATGTAGGACTCTGTAGGCTATTCAAATAAAATGGGTGTCATCCAGAGGCAAGCAGATGTGAAATCAAACTCATGTTCTGCTCAGGAAGTCATAGATTCCAGGATAGTCTTCATCCTCTCAGAAAAAGAATTGCCTAAATCCCCAACAAATGAATTCCATGCTGGTGATGGAGCCTATAATCCACTATCAAAATACAGAATTGACCAGGACTGTGACAGGGATGGTGGAAGGAGGAGAGTGTACCTAATCAGAACCTGAGAGTTTCCAATGAGAGGGGAGGAAATTTCATTTCATACTGGAAAGAAACAAGGAAGAAAGGCATGAAGAGTGTAATTCACTGTGCATTGATACCTCAAGGTATCTGGATGTTAGGTTAAAGAAGCAGTACAGAGAAAGGCATACCCATGAGTAAGGTTGGAGTTGAATGAGCTGTGGCAATGAACCTGGGGAGAGAGGATGAGGATGATCAAAATGATGCCTGAGATGGGCCCAGCAGAATAAAAGGCTATTTGATGAGACCCTCTTCAATCTTTCTTCGTTGACTTTTAAGAAATATGTTGTTTATCTTCTCCTAAATGGTTCTTTATATACACTATGGAGTAGATAATCAAAACTGTTGTAGTGGAAAAGGGACTGTCATTCTGCCATCTTGGTAGGAGCTCCAAGAAGCTAAGAATAGAGGATGAAGCCAATTGCTGCAGGGAAACATTCCCAGAGAAAATGAAAAAAGAGATCTTGTTGGTTTCCTCAGTGATATGGACCATGACTGTGGTCTATTTTCTTTTCTGTACTTGTTTGTTTGTTTGTTTGAGTTTTTAATTTATGTACAAAGAGCTAACATGGTTTCTTTCATTGTGTGGATGCCTTGGTTATCCATTCAAGGAAGACCTCTTAGTCCAACTTAATGAAGTGTATATTCTTTAAGTACTTATGGAAACACTGGGGGCACATATCGAGGTAGTATTTCCGGAATAGACTATGCTGGTTTGAGCAGATGCGACAAGAGTGAGAACCCAGGCTGAATTTTCACAAGTGGCTCTAGTAGAGCTGCTGGTGAGCCCTCTTGCTTCTCAGAGTGCTATGAGGCAAAAGGTTCCATTTATTATTTTTTTGCCCCGCTAAAATAGGTATGTTAACTGCATTTTCCTTTGTCTGTTTCAGTCTTGTGTGATTGATTTGTATAGGGTAAAAGTGTATCCCTTTAGTGCATATGTTGAGAGAAAGTGCACCTGATAGTTTGTAGTCACCTCATGGACACCTGAGAGTAACTGGATGATAAGATGCTGGACTTCAATCCGAGCTGCCTCCTGTAATTGTATTGCTTTCAGTGGTTCCTTACAGGGTTAGAGTTTTTAGTATGTGGGAAGTGTGTAAGCCCATATACACACTTACACGTATAAGTGTGGAACTGAGTGGAAATAGTTGCCAAGGATGACCTCTCAGGATCTACAAGTCAAAATAACCACAGCTTGTGGATTCCTCTTTGATTTGGGCTGCCTGCATGACTCAACTTGATCAATATAATGTCATATAAGTGACAATGTCTGCCTTTCAAAGCTAGGTACTATAATGCCCTACATCTTCTCCTTGAGCCTTTTGGAAGGCTTTAGTTGGTGGAAGCCAATTACCATCCATTAAGTCCAAGAACTGTGAGACTCTCATGATTTGAGGAAATTCAAGGCACTAATGGAGAGTTTAGACAAAGAAAGAGATAACCAGCCAACCCCCAGGTGTTTACTCAGCCCTAGTGTTGAGTCAGACATGAGTGAAGCATCCCCTGGAATCCCAGACTACAGATTCTTTGGAAAACGTGACTCCCACCACATGATCTACCAACCTCATGAGTCCAGTAAACCTGCAAAGCTGGGAGAGATCAGAATAAATGGTTGCTTTCAGCCAATATGTGTTGGAAGGCTTGCTGTGCTGCAATGCCTAAATGTAATAGCAGCAAAGCAGAGTCTCCTCACTGTGCCTATGTGTATGAATTGTGTCTATTACAACAATAAACTACATATTTTCTGATTTGAAAACCATGACCACTTGTTTCCAAAGAGAAATCCCAAAATTCTGTCCACATAAATTGGAAAAATCTTTCAAGTATTTAGAAACAAGAATAATCAGGATCATTGAAAGAAATCATTAAACTTCTGTGATTCTCTAACTATTGCTTGGAGCAAAATTTTGATGTGGGAAATTTGCCTTTTTTTTTTTTTTGAGACAGAGTCTCACTCTGTCACCCAGGTTGGAGTGCAGTGGCGTGTACTCAGCTCACTGCAACCTCTGCCTGCTGGGTTCAAGTGACTCTCATGCCTCACCCTTCCAACTAGCTGGAATTACAGGCGCTTGCTGCCATGCCCAGCCAATTTTTGTATTATTAGTAGAGACGGCATCACCATGTTGGGCAGTCTGGTCTCACACTCCTCACCTCAAGTGATCTGCCCACTGTGGCCTCCAAAACTGATGGAATTACAGGCATAAGCCACCATGCCTGGCCAGGAATTTGTCATCTGTTTCTAAAGTTCCCTCACGGCAGTCTGCACAGAGTGAGGCACAGTGTTCATATACAGTAAGCATCCTTGGAACAATGGGTAGAATTATGATATTCCACCTGATTGTCCTAATGCTACAGTTTCTTCTTAAAACCACCAGTTATACCTATGTGGCTGTAAACAGCTACCCAACATTTGCAGTGAGTCATCTGAGATTGAGTAAGGGTTTTAGTTGAGTGCTTGATGTCAACTATGTGCTATAGAAGGATGCCATTTTTAATTTCTCAGACATTCCAGGGACCGTGTCACTCACTCCTTGAGTCATAGGAAGGTTTTTACTCTTTGAAGTCTTAATGCTTCACATGTAATCTTTCAGCCCCTCTCGAGATGACTACCAAATCCTGGAAAGTTTGGTGAACTTTTAATGACCAAGTGTATAGAAAGGATTGAGGAGGGATTATTCTGTTAACAGGCTCTGGGAATCCCATGGTCTTGTAGAAAGAGGGATTCCTCAACAACAAGGATTGTGGTCATCTCTTTCAACTGCAGATAGACATTGAGGTCATGGAGACCTCTCCACATCCACGGCATATTCACAGATGCTGACAGGAGTCGATGGGCAAATATGTAACAGTGTTGGCCATTTACCATTACCTACAAGAGGAAAAAATGCATCAGAAAGAGAGTACACCACCAAACAAACTTTAAGCCTCCTCTCCACTCTGTCCTAGTACTACAACTTCCCCTGAGAAAACTCTTAGTTAGACAACTGAACCCAGTAGACAAGCTTCTGTTGAGGCTCTACCACTCCATGTCATAAGGTCCCTGTTTGCTCAGCCTCCCCTCTAGCCTAGAAGAGTTCCATGGCAGGGGACTGTGCCCATGAACTTGAATTCCTGCATCTTGCACATGGCCACTCACAGGGTTAGTGCTCGACAATGTTCATTGAATGCATTCATTTCAGCTCCATGAACCATGACTGCCATTCACTGCTGAGTAGTAGCCCAAATTTGGGCTAATGGTGGCAGAAAATGAAACCCAAGCATTCTTACAAAGGTAAAACAGGACAGGTATTATAAAACACAGGATATTATCTTTAACAACTTCTAAGCATATGAAAAGATCCATTACTCCATTACCAGGAGCTGTTTTTTTGAAAAGATCAACAAAATTGATAGACTGCTAGCAAGACTAATAAAGAAGAAAAAGAGAAGAATCAAATAGACGCAATAAAAAATGATAAAGGGGATATCACCACCAATCCCACAGAAATACAAACTACCATCAGAGAGTACTATAAACACCTCTATGCAAATACACTAGAAAATCTGAAGAAATGGATAAATTCCTCAACACATACAACCACCCAAGACTAAACCAGGAAGAAGTTGAATCTCTGTATAGACCAATAACAGGCTCTGAAATTGAGGCAAGAATTAATAGCTTACCAACCAAAAAAAAGTCCAGGACCAGATGGATTCACAGCCAAATTCTACCAGAAGTACAAGGAGGAACTGGTACCGTTCCTTCTGAAACTATTCCAATCAATAGAAAAAGAGGGAATCCTCCCTAACACATTTTATGAGGCCAGCATCATCCTGATAACAAAGCCTGGCAGAGACACAACAAAGAAAGAGAATTTTAGACCAATATCCCTGATGAACATCGAGCAAAAATCCTCAATAAAATACTGGCAAACTGAATCCAGAAACACGTCAAAAAACTTGTCCACCATGATGAAGTGGGCTTCATCCCTGGGATGCAAGGCTGGTTCAATATACGAAAATCAATAAATGTAATCCAGCATATAAACAGAACCAAAGACGAAAACCACATGATTATCTCAATAGATGCAGAAAAGGCTTTCAACAACATTCAACAGCACTTCATGCTAAAAACTCTCAATAAATTAGGTATTGATGGGACATATCGCAAAATAATAAGAGCTATTTATGACAAATCCACAGCCAATATCATACCGAATGGGCAAAAACTGCAAGCATTCACTTTGAAAACTGGCACAAGACAGGGATGCCTCTCTCACCACTCCTATTCAACATAGTGTTGGAAGTTCTGGCCAGGGCAATCAGGCAGGAGAAAGAAATAAAGTGTATTCAACTTACCTGTAGCTCTGACATTTTTGCTTCCTCTGGGCAACTTCAGAATTGTGTCCGGGCTTCTGTGTGAATCTTTGAGTTGTAGCATTTAAATGGTCCCTGTCAACCATGCCCTCTGCTTTCATTCCTGATTCCAATTTCCTCTCAGCAAGCTTCCCTTCCAGGGTGAGAAAGTCTCAGGTGTCAGGAAGAAACTCAGTTAAAACCATAGCTGTTTGCAGGCCTGTGTCTGTAATGCAGTGAAATTATACTGAGAGAGGTACCAGGCTGTGGATTGGGTTACCAGGGAAATGCATAGATAATGATGAGGGAGTAAGGAAGAATGATTTTAAAGCACAGCCTTTGTGCCCCTCAAACCTTTTCTACACTGGAGAGAATCTCCCCGGAAGATATACATTTTCCCAATTTGTACAAAAATAATTTTTTTTAAGGTGAGGATTCTTGGTAAAGTCGTTGGCTCTAGAAGGTAATCATTCTTTCTGCCTTTAAACATTCTGGGACAGCACTGATCTTGATCCTCAGGATGATTTGAGAGAGAGGTAGAGTAAGTCCTGGCATGAACCTGCCCCACCCTAGGCCCATTGGCTCTACCAGGTGAGGGCTGCTCTCATCTGTCTGTCACACATCTGGGCTCTAGCTATACCCTCTCCTTTCTCTTGGTGTCCATGTAAATCAAAGCTTCAGAGATACTGTTTGTCCTGCAGATTCCAGAAGAAAGGTGAGATTATCTTTTTCTTTGTTTTTTAAACTTTTATTTTACGTTCAGGGGTACATGTGCAGGAAAACTCGTGTCATGGGGGTTTGTGGTACAGATCATTTAATAATCCAGTTGCTAAGCCTAGAACCCAATAGTCATTTTTTCAGCTCCTGTCCCATCTTTCACCCTCCACCCTCAAGTAGGCCCCAGTGCGTGTTGTTCCCCTCTTGGTGTCCATGAGCCTCCTCATTTAGCTCACACTTCTAAGTGAGAACATACAGCATTTCATTTTTTGTTTCCACATTTGTTTGCTAAGGAAAATGGCCTACAGCTCCATCCATGTTTCTGCAAAAGACACAATCTGATTCTTTTTTGAGGCTGCATAGAATACTATGGTGTATGTGGACCACATTTGCTCTAACCAGTCTGTCCTTCATGGGCATTGAGGTTGATTCCATGCTTTTGCTATTGTGAATACTGTTGTAATAAACATTCACATGCACATGTTTTTATGGTAGAATGACTTATATTCTTCTGGGTATATACCCAGTGATGGGATACCTGGGTTAAATGGTAGTTCTATTTTAGCTGTTTGAAGAATCATCACATTGCTTTCCACCATGGTTAAACTAACGCCACCAACAATGTGTAAGTGTTCCCTTTTCTTTACAAGCTTGCTAGCATCTGTTATTTTTTGACTTTTGAATACTAGCCATTCTGATTGGTGAGAGATGGTATTTCATTGTGGTTTTGATTTGCATTTTTCTAACATTCAGGAATGTTGAGCTTCTTTTCATATGCTTTTTGGCCACATGTATGTCTTCTTTTGAGAAGTGTCTGTTCCTGTCCTTTGTCTTCTTTGAGATAGGGTCTCACTCTGACACCCAGGCTGAAGTACAGCTGTGCAGTCTCGGCTCACTGCAATTTGTGCCTGGGCTCAGGCTATTCTCCCAGCTCAGCCTCCTGAGTAGCTGGGATTACAGGTGCGCGCGATAACACTCGGCTAATTTTTCTAATTTTGTAGAGATAAGGTTTCACCATGTTGTCCAGGCTGGTCTTTCCTGGGCTCAAGCGATGCACCTGCCTCAGCCACTTAATGTGCTGAAATTACAGGCATGAGGCATTGCGTTCAGCCTTTTGTCCACTTTTATTTTGAGATGGAGTCTCGCTCTGTCGCCTAGGCTGGAGTGCAGTGGCGCGATCTCAGCTCACTTCCCAAGCGATTCTCCTTCCTCAGCCTCTCGAGTAGCTGGGACTACAGGTGCGTGCCACCACACCCGGCCAATTTTTTGTATTTTTAGTAGAGAAGGGTTTCCCTGTGTTAGCCAGAATGGTCTCAATCTCCTGACCTTGTGATCCACTCTCCTCCACCTCATAAAGTGCTGGGATTACAGGCGTGAGCCACCACGCCCAACCCCTTTGCCCACTTTTTTATGGGGTTGTTTGTTCTTTTCTTGTAAAGTAATTACAATTCCTTATAGATGCTAGATATAAGAACTTTTTCAGATACATAATTTGCAAATATTTTCTCCCATTCTGTAGGTTGTCTGTTGACTCCGTTGATAGTTTCCATTGCTGTGCAGAAGCCCTTTAGTTTAAATAGATCCATTTGTCAATTTTTGCTTTTCTTGTGATTGCTTTTGGCATCTTTGTTATGAAACTTTTCCCATTCCTACATTTAGAATGATATTGCCTAGGTAGTTTCCAGAGTTTTTATAGTTTTGGGTTTTACATTTAAGTCTTCAAACCCCTCTTGAATTGATTTTTTTTCTACATAATGCAAGGAAGGGATTCAGTTTCAGTCATCTGCATATGGCTACCAGTTATTCCAAAATCATTTCTTGAATAGGAAGTCCATTTTCCAGTGCTTGTTTGGTCAGCTTTGTTAAATATCAGATGGTTGTAGGTGTGTAACCTTATTTCTGGGCTTTCTATTCTGTCCCACTTGTCTATGTGTGTTTTTGTACCAGTACCATACTGTTCAGTTACTGTGGCCCTGTAGTATACTTTTAAGTTGGGTAAAGTGATGCTTCTAGCTTTGTTCTTTTTGTTTAGAATTGTCTTTTTTAATCAACTCATTCTTGGTTCCATGTGCATTTTAAAATAGTTTTTTTCTAATTCTGTGAGAAATGTCATTGTTAGTTCAATAGGAATAGCGTTGAATATGTATATTTCTTTGGGCAGTATGGCTGTTTTAATGATAATGATTTTTGCTATTCATGAGCATGGAATGTTTTTCCATTTGTTTGGGTCATCTATTTTTTTTAGGCAGTGTTTTGTAATTCTCCTTGTAACGATCTTTCACCCACTGGTTAGCTGTATTCCTAGGTATTTTATTCTTTTTATGGCAATTGTGAATGGAATTGCATTTCTGATTTGGCCATATGCTTAGGTGTTGTTGGCGTATAGGAGTTCTAGTGATTTTTGCACTTTGATTTTGTATCCTGAAACTTTGCTAAGGTTGTTTACCAGCTTAAGGATCATTTGGGAGGAGACTATGAGATTTTCTAGATAAAGAATCATGTCTGTAAACATGGATGGTTTGACCTCTCTTCCTGTTTGGATGCCCTTTCTTTCTCTTGCCTGATTGCTCTGGCCAGGACTTCCAAAACTATGTTGAATAGGAGGGGTGAGAGAGGGCACTGCAGAAATTGGGGTCTGAAAATCCAAATTCAATTCCTGCTCCATTCATTATACATATTTTGAGCTGTGATTTATCAAATACAAAACAAAACAAAACCAAAAATTTCTCTGTTAATTCTGTCTTATTGGCCCCCCACTTGCAAATACAGGCCTGGAAGCACCAGTGCTCAGTACCACGGACAGCACCATAGAGGAAACAGCTTTAGGGGACTTGGGCATCAAGGACAACATTATCAGAGTAGATTTATTCTTTGAGGGCTTTCATCAAAAACTGAAAAGCCCTATAGACCTTTCAGAAGGCAAGGCTTTAGAGTCCAGAAATACTGTGTTCTGAGCAATGCTGTGTTTGCTAGGAGAAGACCATGAATTTGGGTTTACGTGTATAAAAAATATGTTGAGTAGGTCCCCAGAGGCAAATAAAAAATCGTTTGTTAAGTATTGGTTCCTGGACTCTATGCCTTCTCTTTTCATCTCAGACGTCTCTCTTGGCCACCATGAGCACAGGGTAGCAGCTGGTATAAAGATAAGTGTAACAAATGGCCTATATGAACTGAACTGAGCTGGTGAATATTAGTCAAGAAAAGGCAGTCACTGTGTGTTTGTCTAGCAGGGACAGCATGTAGGACCCTGTAGGTTATTCATATACAACAGGCATCATCCAGGGACATGTAGATATGAAATCAAACTCATGTTCTGATCAGAAAGTCATGGGTTCCAAGATTGTCTTTATCCACTTAGAGCAAGAATTGTCTAATTCCCCAAGAAATGATTTCCATGCTGATGAGGGAGCCTATGATCCACCATCAAAATAGAGTGGTGACCAAAACTGTGAGAGGGATGATGTAAGGGGAAAAGTGTACCTAACAAGAACCTGAGACTTTCCAGTGAGAGCGGAGGGAATTTCAGTTCATACAGGAAAGCGACAAGAAAGAGAGGCGTGAAGGTGCCTTTTACTGTGCATGACACCTCAAGGTATCTGTATGTTAGGTTAAAGGAGGGCAAAACGGGAGGCATACCCATGAGTTAGGTTGGAGTTGAACAGACTGTGGCAAGGAACATGGGAAGAGAGAATGAGGATGATCAAAATGATGCCTTAGATGGGCCCTGAAGACAAAGAGGCTATTTGTTGAGACCCTCTTCAATCTGCATTGCTTGGCTTTAGGTAATATGCTGTTTATCCTTTCCTAAATTGTTCTCTATTTGTGTCATGAAATAGGTGACAACAGCTCTTGTAGCGGGAAAAGGGTTTTCATTGTGCCATCTTTGTGGGAGCTCTAAGACACTGACAGTACAAGGTGGAGCCAACTGTGGCAGAGAAACATTTTCAGAGAAGATGAAAATAGGGGTCTTGTTGGTTTCAGCAATGATATGGACCAGTGATGGCTGCCTTTTTTTTCCTTTTTTTTGAATTAGTTTCTTTGTTTTAATTTTTTTCATGTACAAAGAGCTAGCACGGTTTCTTTCATTGAGTGGATGTCTTGCTTATAAATTGAAGGAAGATCACTTATTCTAACCTAATGAAACCTATATCCTTTAAGTACTTATGGAAACAGAAGCGGCACATATCGAGACAATATTTTCGGATAAGGTCATGCTGGTTTGAGCAGATGCAACAAGAGTGAGAACCCTGGCTGAATTTTTGTAGGTGGCTCTAGTAGAGCTATTGGTGACCCATCTTGCTTTCAGGTTGTTGTTTATTATCTTTTGCCCCTCTAAAATAAGTGTGTTCACTGCATTTTCCTATATCTGTTTTAGTCTTGTATGTCTAATTTTTTAGGGCAGATAATGTATTTCTTTAGTGCATATGTTGAAAGTGCACCTGCTAATTTGTAGTCACCTCATGGACACAAAATGCTGACTGGAGGATAAGATGCTAGACTTCAATCTGAGCCTGTTCCTGTAAGTGTGTTGCCTTCAGTGGTTCCTTACAGGATTGATGTTTTTGATATATGAGAAGCTTGTAAGCCAGTGAAGACTGAGTGGAAATAATTGCCAAGGATGCTTCTTCATGACCACATGTCAAAATAACCACAGCTTATGAAGTCCCCTCCCTTTGATTTGGGCTGTGTGTATGGCTCACTTTGATCAGTATAATGTCATAGGAGTGACATTGTCTGCCTTTCAAAGCCAGGTCCTATGATACCTTGCACCTCCTTCCTGAGCCTTTTGGGAGGCTTTCTTTGGTGGAAGCCTATCATCATTCATTCAATCCAAGAACCATGAGACTCTCATGATTTGAGGGAATTCAAGGCATGAATTTGGAGGTGAGGCAGGAAAGGAAATAACCAGCCAGCCCCAGGTGTTCACCCAGCCCTAGTGTTGAGTCAGACATGAGTGAAGCATCCTCTGGAATCACAGCCTAAAATATCCTTCAGAAAACATCAGTCTCACCACATGATCTACCACCCACATGAGTCCAGTTAACTGAGCAAGATCAGAAACAAATGATTGCTCTAAGCCAACATGTGTTGGGAGGTTTGCTGCGCTGCAAAGCCTAGTGAAACAGCAGCAAAGCAAGGTCTGCTCACTGTGTCCATGTGTATGAATTGTGTCCATCCCAACCATAAACTACATATTTTCTGATCTAAAACCATAACCATTTGTTTTTAAATAGGAATCCAAGGATTCTGCCATTTACATTGGAAAAATCTCAGAATTATTTTTAAACATCAACAATTGGGGTTCTTTAAGAGAAATCTTGGGACTCTTGTGATTCTCTAATTATTGCTTGGATTGAAGTTTTCACGTGGGAAATGTGTCTATTTCTAAAGTTTTTGCATGGTAGCCTGTACAGAGCCAGGCACTGTGATTACACAATAAATATCCTGAGAACAATGGAAAAATTAGGAAGTTCCACTAGATTGTCCTCAAGTTACAAAATTTCTCCCCAAAGCCTCAAGGTACATCTGTGTGGTTTTAAACAGCTGCCTAACATTTCAGTGCAGCGAGTCATTTAAAATTGGGTAACGTATTTGTCTCAGAGTCTCTGATGTCAACAACGTGCTATAGAAAGATGCCGTACATAATGACTTCTAAGACATTCTAAGGACCTTGTCACTCACTCCCGGAGTCACAAGAAGGCTTATCCACTTTGATTTCTGGATGCCTCCCATAAAGTTCCTCGGGCCTTCTTGGGGATGATGACTTCCTCTTTCCCCCTTAAAGCAAGAACCAAAATCTGGGAAGTTTGGTGATGTTTTAATGACCAAGTGCAGGGGAAAGGGTGAGGAGAGACCACGCTGTTAGCAGGCTCTGGGGATCCTGTGGTCACATAGAAAGAGGGATTCCTCAACAGTGAAGGGTGTGGTCATCTCCCTCAATTGCAGACAGACATTGAGGTCAGGGAGACATCTCTCCACACTTGCACCATCTTTGCAGAACATGGTGGAAGTGGATGGGCAAAGATGTAACAGTGTTGGCCATTTATTATTACCTACAAGAAGAAAAATGCATCAGAAGGACAGTATGCCACCAAACAAGCTTTCAGCCTCCTCTCCACTCTGTCCTAGTACCTACAACATCCCCTGAGAAAACTATTAGTTATATAACTGAACCCAAGACACACACTTCTATTTACATATTAACTTTTGTGCCTATTTTATACAGTTGCTTACTTTCTTTCTAATGTTTAATATCATTCTTCCAGCAAGACTCTACCACTCTGTGTCACATGGTCTAAGTTTGCTCAGCCTCCTCTCTAGCTTGGAAAATCCCCATGGCTAGTGACTGTTTCATGAACTTGAATCCTGCATCTTGTACATGGGTTCACACAGGGTTAACGCTATACCATGTTCACTGAAAGCATATCTTTCAGTTCCATGAACTATGACTGCCATTCACTGCTGATGGCCTAGTTTATCTTTGGAGTTGCCTAGATCTGGGCTGATGGTGGCCAAGAATAAAACTCAAGTGTTGTTGGAGAGGCCCAACCGGACAAGTATTGCAAAACACAGGCTATTATTTTGAACAGCTTCTAAGCATGGAAAGAGATCCCTTACTTGAATCTGAATAAAATGTGAATCTTTTGGCCTACCCATTAGAAAGGGCCAGAACATTGGGACATATTCTTTATTACTGAGGCTATAAAGTAACCTTCTAGGTGTCAATTTGTTAAATTTAAAATGCACACATTTTTGAACCAGTTATTTTTTTCTTTATGATTACCTTTCAATATAAGTAAGGGAGGTGGATAATGACAAAAGAAATTACTAGAAGCCTTAATACAGCACCATTTGTGAGAGCAAAATATTGGAAATAACCTCAAGGCCCATCAAAACAGTCAAGTTCAGCAATTTTGGGTAATCCTTCTAATGCAATATTATGCAGTCTTTAAAAACTAAGGAAGCACTGTTAGATGGTATCTTCAAGGTATACTCATTGACAACAAATCAACTCAGTTTTTAAGGTGTAATATGTAGAGCAATGTATACTAGGATTTTCTTAAAAACAAATGAAATTATAGATCTCTATGTTTCCATAAGCAAAGATTTCCTGTGGAAGGAGAGCAGAGCACTGGTAATGCTCTCAGGAGTAAGATTGGGTCCAGGAGTGAAACAAGGACTTAATTTTTCTTTATATATATATATAAGTATATATATATATGTATATATATAAGTATATATATATATGTATATATATATATAAGTATATATATGTATATATATATATAAGTATATATATGTGTATATATATATATGTATATATATGTATATATATATATATATATACATATATATATACTTTACATATATATGTATATTTTATTATACTTTAAGTTCTAGGGTACATGTGCACAACGTGCAGGTTTGTTACATATGTATACATGTGCCTTGTTGGTGTGCTGCACCCATTAACTTGTCATTTACATTAGGTATATCTCCTAATGCTATCCCTCCTCCCTCCCCCCACCCCACAACAGGCCCCCGTGTGTGATGTTCCCCTTCCTGTGTCCATGTGTTCTCATTGTTAAATTCCCACCTATGAGTGAGAACATGTGGTGTTTGATTTTTTGTCCTTGTGATAGTTTTCTGAGAATGATGGTTTCCAGCTTCATCCATGTCCCTACAAAGGACATGAACTCATCATTTTTTATGGCTGCATAGTATTCTATGGTATATATGTGCCACATTTTCTTAATCCAGTCTATCATTTTTGGACATTTGGCTTGGTTCCAAGTCTTTGCTATTGTGAATAGTGCCGCAGTAAACATATGTGTGCATGTGTCTTTATAGCAGCATGCTTTATAATCCTTTGGGTATATACCCCGTAATGGGATGGCTGGGTCAAATGGTATTTCTAGTTCTAGATCCCTGAGGAATTGCCACTCTGTCTTCCACAATGGTTGAACTAGTTTACATTCCCACCAACAGTGTAGAAGTGTTCCTATTTCTCCACTTCCTCTCCAGCACCTGTTGCTTCCTGACTTTTTAATGATTGCCATTCTAACTAGTGTGAGATGGTATCTCATTGTGGTTTTGATTTGCATTTCTCTGATGGCCAGTGATGATGAGCATTTTTTCATGTGTTTTTTGGCTGCATAAATGTCTTCTTTTGAGAAGTGTCTGTTTATATCCTTTGCCCTCTTGTTGATGGGGTTGTTTGCTTTTTTTCTTGTAAGTTTGTTTGAGTTCTTTGTAGATTCTGGACATTAGCCCTTTGTCAGATGAGTAGATTGCAAAATTTTTCTCCCATTCTGTAGGTTGCCTGTTCACTCTGATGGTAGTTTGTTTTGCGGTGCAGAAGCTCTTTAGTTTAATTAGATCCCATTTGTCAATTTTGGCTTTTGTTGCCATTGCTTTTGGTGTTTTAGACATGAAGTCCTTGCCCACGCCTATGTCCTGAATGGTATTGCCTAGGTTTTCTTCTAGGGTTTTTATGGTTTTAGGTCTAACATTTAAGTCTTTAATCCATCTTGAATTAATTTTTGTATAAGGTGTAAGGAAGGGATCCAGTTTCAGCTTTCTACATATGGCTAACCAGTTTTCCCAGCACCATTTATTAAATAGGGAATCCTTTCCCCATTTATTCTTTTTGTCAGGTTTGTCAAAGATCAGATAGTTATAGATATGTGGCATTATTTCTGAGGGCTGTTTTGTTCCATTGGTCTATATCTCTGTTTTGGTACCAGTACCATGCTGTTTTGGTTACTGTAGCCTTGTAGTATAGTTTGAAGTCAGGTAGCGTGATGCCTCCAGTTTTGTTCTTTTGGCTTAGGATTGACTTGGCAATGCGGGCTCTTTTTTGGTTTCATATGAACTTTAAAGTAGTTTTTTCCAATTCTGTGAAGAAAGTCATTGGTAGCTTGATGGGGATGGCATTGAATCTATAAATTACCTTGGGCAGTATGGCCATTTTCATGATACTGATTCTTCCTACCCATGAGCATGGAATGTTCTTCCATTTGTTTGTATCCTCTTTTATTTCATTGAGCAGTGGTTTGTAGTCCTCCTTGAAGAGGTCCTTCACGTCCTTTGTAAGTTGGATTCCTAGGTATTTTATTCTCTTTGAAGCAATTGTGAATGGGAGTTCACTCATGATTTGGCTCTCTGTCTGTTATTGGTGTATAAGAATGCTTGTGATTTTTGCACATTGATTTTGTATCCTGAGACTTTGCTGAAGTTGCTTATCAGCTTAAGGAGATTTTGGGCTGAGATGATGGGGTTTTCTAGATATACAATCATGTCATCTGCAAACAGGGACAACTTGACTTCCTCTTTTCCTAATTGAATGCCCTTTACTCCCTTCTCCTGCCTGATTGCCCTGGCCGGCACTTCCAACGCTATGTTGAATAGGAGTGGTGAGAGAGGGCGTCCCTGTCTTATACCAGTTTTCAAAGGGAATGCTTCCAGTTTTTGTCCATTCAGTATGATATTGGCTGTGGGTTTGTCATAGATAGCTCTTATTATTTTGAGATACGTCCCATCAATACCTAATTTATTGAGAGTTTTTAGCATGAAGGGGTGTTGAATTTTGTCAAAGGCCTTTTCTGCATCTATTGAGATAATCATGTGGTTTTTGTCTTTGGTTCTGTTTATATGCTGGTTTAAGTTTATTGATTTTCATATGTTGAACCAGCCTTGCATCCCAGGGATGAAGCCCACTTGATCATGGTGATAAGCTTTTTGATGTGCTGTGGATTCGGTTTGCCAGTATTTTATTGAGGATTTTTGCATCAATGTTCATCAAGGATATTGGTCTAAAATTCTCTTTTTTTGTTGTGTCTCTGCCAGGCTTTGGTATCAGGATGATGCTGGCCTCATAAAATGAGTTAGGGAGGATTCCCTCTTTTTCTATTGATTGGAATAGTTTCAGAAGGAATGGCACCAGCTCCTCCTTGTACCTCTGGTAGAATTCGTCTGTGAATCCATCTGGTCCTTGACTTTTTTTGGTTGGTAAGCCTCAATTTCAGATTATTAAGCCTCAATTTCAGAGCCTGTTATTGGTCTATTCAGAGATTCAACTTCTTCCTGGTTTAGTCTTGGGAGAGTGTATGTGTCGAGGAATTTATCCATTTCTTCTAGATTTTCTAGTTTATTTGCAGAGAGGTGTTTGTAGTATTCCCTGATGGTAGTTTGTATTTCTGTGGGATTGGTGGTGATATCCCCTTTATCATTTTTTATTGCATGTATTTGATTCTTCTCTCTTTTCTTCTTTATTAGTCTTGTTAGCAGTCTATCAATTTTGTTGATCTTTTCAAAAAACCAGCTCCTGGATTCATTGATTTTTTGAAGGGTGTTTTGTGTCTCTATTTCCTTCAGTTCTGCTCTGATCTTAGTTATTTCTTGCCTTCTGCTAGCTTTTGAATGTGTTTGCTCTTGCTTCTCTAGTTCTTTTAAGTGTGATGTTAGGGTGTCAATTTTAGATCTTTCCTGCTTTCTCTTGTGCGCATGTAGTGCTATAAATTTCCCTCTACACACTGCTTTGAATGTGTCCCAGAGATTCTGGTATGTTGTGTCTTTGTTCTCATTGGTTTCAAAGAACATCTTTATTTCTGCCTTCATTTCGTTATGTACCCAGTAGTCATTCAAGAGCAGGTTGTTCAGTTTCCGTGTAGGTGAGCGGTTCTGAGTGAGTTTCTTAATCCTGAGTTCTAGTTTGATTGCACTGTGGTCTGAGAGACAGTTTGTTATAATTTCTGTTCTTTTACATTTGCTGAGGAGTGCTTTACTTCCAACTATGTGGTCAATTTTGGAATAGGTGTGGTGTGGTGCTGAAAAGAATGTATATTCTGTTGATTTGGGGTGGAGAGTTCTGTAGATGTCTATTAGGTCCACTTGGTGCAGAGCTGAGTTCAATTCCTGGGTATCCTTGTTAACTTTCTGTCTCGTTGATCTGCCTAATGTTGACAGTGGGGTGTTAAAGTCTCCCATTATTATTGTGTGGGAGTCTAAGTCTCTTTGTAGGTCACTAAGGACTTGCTTTATGAATCTGGGTGTTCCTGTATTGGGTGCATATATATTTAGCATAGTTAGTTCTTCTTGTTGAATTGATCCCTTTACCATTATGTAATGACCTTCTTTGTCTCTTTTGATCTTTGTTGGTTTAAAGTCTGTTTTATCTGAGACTAGGATTGCAACCCCTGCCTTTTTTTGTTTTCCATTTGCTTGGTAGATCTTCCTCCGTCCCTTTATTTTGAGCCTATTGTGTCTCCGCACGTGAGATGCGTTTCGTGAATACAGCACACTGATGGGTCTTGACTCTTTATCCAATTTGCCAGTCTGTGTCTTTTAATTGGAGCATTTAGCCCATTTACATTTAAGGTTAGTATTGTTATGTGTGAATTTGATCCTGTCATTATGACGTTAGCTGGTTATTTTGCTCCTTAGTTGATGCAGTTTTTTCCTAGCCTTGATGGTCTTTACAATTTGGCATGTTTTTGCAGTGGCTGGTACGGGTTGTTCCTTTCCATGTTTAGTGCTTCCTTCAGGAGCTCTTTTAGGGCAGCCCTGGTGGTGACAAAATCTCTCAGCATTTGCTTGTCTGTAAAGGATTTTATTTCTCCTTCACTTATGAAGCTTAGTTTGGCTGGATATGAAATTCTGGGTTGAAAATTTCTTTTCTTTAAGAATGTTGAATATTGACCCCCACTCTCTTCTTGCTTGAAGAGTTTCTGCCGAGAGATCAGCTATTAGTCTGACGGGCTTCCCTTTGTGGGAAACCCGACCTTTCTCTCTGGCTGCCCTTAACATTTTTTCCTTCATTTCAACTTTGGTGAATCTGACAATTATGTGTCTTGGAGTTGCTGTTCTCGAGGAGTATCTTTGTGGCATTCTCTGTATTTCCTGAATTTGAATGTTGGCCTGCCTTGCTAGATTGGGGAAGTTCTTGTGGATAATATCCTGCAGAGTGTTTTCCAACTTGGTTCCACTCACCCCGTCACTTTCAGGTACACCAATCAGACGTAGGTTTGGTCTTTTCACATAGTCCCATATTTCTTGGAGGCTTTGTTCATTTCTTTTTATTCTTTTTTCTCTAAATTTCTCTTCATGCTTCATTTCATTCATTTCATCTTCCATCGCTGATACCCTTTCTTCCAGTTGATCGCATCGGTTACTGAGGCTTGTGCATTCATCACGTAGTTCTTGTGCCATGGTTTTCAGCTCCATCAGGTCCTTTAAGGACTTCTCTGCATTGATTATTCTAGTTATCCATTCGTCTAATTTTTTTTCAAAGTTTTTAACTTCTTTGCCATTGTTTCGAACTTCCTCCTTTAGCTCAGAGTAGTTTGATCTTCTGAAGGCTTCCTCTCTCAACTCGTCAAAGTCATTCTCCGTCCAGCTTTGTTCTGTTGCTGGTGAGGAGCTGCGTTCCTTTGGAGGAGGAGAGGCGCTCTGATTTTTAGAGTTTCTGGTTGTTCTGCTCTGTTTTTTCCCCATCTTTGTGGTTTTGTCTACCTTTGGTCTTTGATGATGGTGACGTACAGATGGGTTTTTGGTGTGGATGTCCTTTCTGTTTGTTAGTTTTCCTTCTAACAGCCGGAATCCTCAGCTGCAGGTCTGTTGGAGTTTACTGGAGGTCAACTCCAGACCCTGTTTGCTTGAGTAACAGCAGCAGTGGCTGCAGAAGAGTGGATATTGGTGAACCGCAAATGCTGCTGCCTGATCCTTCCTCTGAAAGTTTTGTCTCAGAGGAGTACCCGGCCCTGGGAGGTGTCAGTCCGCCCCTATTGGGGGGTGCCTCCCAGTTAGGCTACTCAGGGGTCAGGGACCCACTTGAGGAGGCAGTCTGCCCGTTCTCAGATCTCAAGCTGAGTGCTGGGAGAGCCACTACTCCTTCAAAGCTATCAGAGAGGGACATTTAAGTCTGCAGAGGTTATTGCTGTCTTTTGTTTGTCTGTGCCCTGCCCCCAGAGGTGGAGCCTACAGAGGCAGGCAGGCCTCCTTGAGCTGTGGTGGGCTCCACCCAGTTCAAGCTTCCCAGCTGCTTTGTTTACCTACTCAAGCCTGAGCAATGGCTGGCGCCCCTCCCCCAGCCTCGCTGCCACCTTGCAGTTTGATCCCAGACTGCTGTGCTAGCAATGAGCGAGGCGGCTCCGTGGGATAGAACCCTCTGAGCCAGGTGTGGGATATAATCTCCTGGTGTGCCATTTGTGAAGCCTGTTGGAAAAGTGCAGTATTAGGGTGGGAGTGACCCGATTTTCCAGGTGCTGTCTGTCACCCCTTTCTTTGACTAGGAAAGGGAATTCCTCGACCCCTTGTGCTTCCCAGGTGAGGCAATGCCTCACCCTGCTTTGACTCACGCATTGTGCACTGCACCCACTGTCCTGCACCCACTGTCCAGCACTCTGCAATGAGATGAACCTGGTACCTCAGTTGGAAATGCAGAAATCACCCATCTTCTGCATTGCTCATGCTCCCACTAGTTGTGTTAAAGAATAATTACAAGGAAATGAAATAACTGGCTCAAAATTGTGTGCATTTTAAATATTATAAATTAACACCTGAAAATGGACTGTTTTATAGCTTTAGTAATAAATAATATTTTCAACCTCCTGACCTTTTCAAATGGGTAGACCCAAAGATTAACATTTTGTTCAGATTTAAGTGAGTAATCCTTTCATATGCCTATTAGTTGTTCAAAATAATATACTATGTTTTGCAGTACCTATTCTGTTTTTTTTTCCTCTAAAAACACTTGGATTTCTTTCCTTGCTACCTGCTTGGCAGCCCTGGGCAACTCCAAAGAGAAAGCAGGCCATCAGTGGTGAATGGCAGTCATAGTCTGTATAACTGAAAAGTATACATTCAGTGAACATTGTTGATCACTAACCATGTGTGAACCCCTGTAGAAGATGCAAGGATTCAAGTTCATGACACAGAGTATGGCATATTCCAGGATAGAGAAGAGGCTGAGCAAGCAGGAACTGTGTGACACAGAGTGGTAGAACTTCCCTGGACTAATGAGAGGAAACATTGGAAATAAAATGAACGACTGTCTGAAATAGGCACAAAGGTAGTCTGTAGATAGAAGTATGTCTACTGGTTTCTGATGTATAATTGGGAGTTTTCTGTTTGGTTGCTATAGGCACTATGGCCGACAGCTTGTTTTGTGGCATGCTGTATTTCTGATGCATTTTTCCTCTTGCACGTAATAGTAAATGGCAAACAGTGTTACAGCTTTGCCTATCAACTCCCACTATGTTACGTGAAGATGGTGCAAGTGTGGTGGGATGTCTCCCTGACCTCAATGTGTGTCTGTGATTTAGGGTGATGTCCACACTCCCTGTTGTTGAGGAGCAACAAAAACTCCCCATTTCTCCATGACTGTGGTATCCCAGAGCCTGCTAACAGAATGATCTCTCCTTATGCCTTCCTCTACACTTGGTCACTAAAACTTCACTAAATTATCCAGGATCTGGTTCTTACTTTAATGGGGAAAAAGACAAAGTGGCCCAAGGACACAAGTGAAACAGGCAGTGAGTCACAAGACCAGTGGAATGTCTGAGATGACAAAACAAACAACATCCTCTACAGCCCGTACTTTACGTCAGACACTCTGAACCAAAATTCTTTCATTTTAGATGACTCATTGCAGTGAAATGTTAGGTATCTGTTTACAAACATACAGGCATAATTGGCTTTGGGGAGAGACTCTGTAATTCGAGGAAAGCTAGGTGAAATATCTTAATTCTTCACTCATCCTAAGAGTGTTTCTTGTATCTTGAAACTGCCTAGATTTGTGTGAGATGCATTGAAGAAATTGAAAGAAAAAGTTGAGAATGTTTACATCTGAAGTTTTCAACCCAAGCAATAGTTAGAATCACAGTTCAGTGATTCTCTTTAAAGAATTCTTTTTTTTTCCCAAAGGAATTTTCAGATTTTTCCATTTTATGTGGGCAGAATCCTGAGATTTCTCTTTGTAAACAAATGGTCATTGTTTTAGATCACAAAATAAGTGGTTTATTGGTGGAATGGACACAATTCATACACATGAACACAGTAAAATGATTTTGCTTTGCTGCTGTTACTGTTGGCATTGAGGCACAGGCAACCTCCCAACACCTGTTGGCTTAAATCACTTATTCTGATTTCTCCCAGCCTTGTAGGTTTAGTGGACTCATGTAGGTGATAGATTATGCGGTGGGTGTCTCAATTTCAGAAGATCTATAGTCAAAGATTTCAGAAGATGCTTCACTCGTGTCCAACTAAACACTAGTGTGACTGAACACCTGGGGGCTGGTTGTTTATTTCCTTTCCTAACTCATCTCCACATTAGTGCCTCGAGTTTCCTCAACTCATAATCAATGATTGGCTTCCACCAAAAAAGGGCTTCCAAAAGTCTCATGAAGAAGGTGCAAGGCATCATAAGCTTTAGCTTTGAAAGGCAGACAGTGTGACTTCTATGACATTATATTGATCAAAGTGTCACACAGAAAGCCCAAACTAAGGGGTTGGAACTACACAAGCTGTGGTTATTTTGACTTGTCATTATCATGGGACATGTTTGAAAATGAGTTCCACTTAGCCCCCACTGGCTCATATACTTCCCACATCCCCCAAACACTTACCTTCTAAATAACCCCAGAAACCAATACAATACAGGAACAGACTCAGAGTGAAGTTTATTGTTTTATTGTCTAACTCAGGACCTGGTGTTCATGAGGTGAGTACAAATTATCAGGTGCACTTTCTCACAACATGTTCACTAAAGGAATAAATTATCTGCCCTATACAAATCAAACACACAATACTGAAACGAACATAGGAAAAATGCAATGAACATATCTATTTTATAGTGTCAACAGAAAATAGACAGTAGTCACTGGTTTATATCATTGCTGAAACCAGCCAGATGCCTAAATTCTTTTCTTCTGGAAATGTTTGTCTGCAGCAATTGGCTCCACCCTCCATTCTCAACTTCTCGGAATTCCCACCAAGATGGCAGAATCACAGTCCTATTCCTTCTACAAGAGCTGTGATTATCTGCTTCACTGAACATCTGGAGAATCACTTAGGAGAAACAACGTATTGCCTAAAAACTAATGAATTCAAGTTGAAGAGGGTTCCATCAAATGGCCTGTCTTCCACCGGGCTCATCTCAGGCATCATTTTGATCCTCCACATCCTCTCTCCCCATATTCATTGCAATAGCTCTTTCAACTTCAACCCTACTCATGCGTATGCTTCTCTCCTTACTCATCTTTAACCTAACATCCAGATATCTTGAGGTGCCAATGCACAGCTAATCATGCTCTGCACACCTTTCTCCCTCATTCCATTCCTGTATGAAATAAAATTCCCTCCTCTCTCACTGGAATCTCTTGGGTTTTGAATAGGTACACTCTTCTTTGTACATCTTCACTGTCTCAATCTGGGTAACTTTTATATTTTGGTAATGGATCATAGGCCCCATAACTAGCATGGAATTAATTTCTTGTGGAATTAAGAAATTCTTGCTCTGAGTAGATGAAAATCATCCTAGGAACCATGACCTGCTGAGCAGAAAATGCCTTTGATTTCATATCGACTTGCCCCTTGGCTGGTGGCTATTGCATTTGAATAGCTTACAGAGTCCTACATGTTGGCTTGGCTATACAAATACACAGTGACTGCTCTTTCTTGAATAATATTCATCAGCTCAGTTGAGTGCACGTTGTCCGTTGGTTTTGCTCATCTTTATCTCAGATACTACTCTGTGCTCATAGTGGGCAGGAATCATGCCTCAGATACAAAGAGACAACATAGAGTTCAGGAGCCAGTGTTTAACAAACAATATTTGAATTGGCTCTGGGCACCCACTCCACAACTTTCTCTCCCCTCCTCAATCAAAATTCCTGATGTTCTCCCAGCAAATAAGGCTTTGCTCAAAAAACAAAGTCATTTCTGAACTCTAAAGCCTTCCCTTCTGAAAGGTCTTTAAGTCTTTCCAGTTATTGCTGAACACTCCCAAAGAATAAATCTACTCTGTGACACTATTAACCTTGATGCCCAAGTTCCCCAAAGTGGTTTTTTAAAAAAACCTCGGTGGTACTGTTCATGGTGCTGAATATTGGTGCATCTATTTGCAAGTGAGGGGCCAGGAAGAGAGAATAAGCGAGGAGTTTTGTTTTGTTTTTCATGAATTGTAGCCCTGAATCTCTATAATGGATGCAGCCAGAATTCACTTTAGATTTTCAGACCAAAATTTATTATTCATTTTGGTAGCATGAGTTTTAATGTTACAGAGTTTAAGATAGGTGAAAAACTCAATTTTTGTTAGTAGTCCATATATGGTTTGCACAATAATTATTTAAACCTTATTCTTTCCCCCTAAATAGACACAACATAACTTTGGGTGTAACTCAATAAGAGTTGGAAATTATTCTGAATATTAAAATACTTGTATGTTCTATCTATATGGAGAGGAGGTAAGAATTAAACAAAAGTGACAAACAGTATCAAAAACAAAAGAGATATGCCACAACATGCTTTTGCTGCCACACTAATAGGTTATTTTTAGGGAGCAGAGAATGAGTTAAGAAGTTCTTGGAAGTATCATAAAGGCTAGGTTTCTATTCAAAAAACCTGGATGCCAAGGTAAAAGATTTACACTTTGTTCTGAAGACATCTTTGAGTCTTGGGAAGTTACAAAAGAGGAAAGTGTGTTGATCATCGTTTGACAACAGAAACTACCTATTAAATGGAATAAAGAGTGAATACTAATTGTCTATCACACATGAAAATTCAATGTGAATTTCTATTCAGTGTGGAGAGAAATATTAATGAGGGAGTTGGGGGATGTCAACTTAATGAGAACTGGCACAGAGAGGATGTTCAACATATGTGTGTGAAGGGAGTATAGAAATGAGTGTGTGAGCAAATGTGCCCAGTTATAACTGGAGGAAGTAAGAGGACATTGTTTCTTCTGGATTTTTGTGATATTTCCTTCATCTCCCTTTGTGGTTGCTATGGTTTGAATCTGTGCCCCAAAGTTCATGTGTTAAAAAGTTAATACCCAATCCAAGTGTTTTGAGGTGGGGTGTAATAAGAGGTGATTATGTCATGAGGGCTCTGCCTTACTAGATCAATGTCATTTTTACTGAATTGGGTTAGTTATTGTGAGAGTAAGTTTATTATAAAAGCAAGTTTGGCCCTATCTTGCTCTCTTGATCTCACTCCTTGTCATTCCTCCTTCTACTATGAGATGATGCAAAACAAAGGCCCTGGACAGATGCCAGCAGTATGTTTCTGGATATTCCAGCCTCCAGAATTGTGCCAAGTAAATTACTATTTGTTATAAATTAGTCAGTCTGTTCTAGCAGCAAAACAGGCTGCACACAGATGTAAGTGAAGGACTGACTCAGGCCAGGAAGAAAGAAATTATTGTTATAAGCAGCATTTTTGCAAGGTGGTCTAGCCTATAACAGGCACTCACCTTCTGCTCAGCATTGAATGTTTTGAGGCTAGTGAACTAGAGGGAACTGAAAACAGAATCTAAGCTTCACTCAATGACTCTGTGTTGGTGACAACAAAAAGTGTAGTATGGGGGGTGGAGTTGAGATGGGAGTCATGCCATGGGAAGAAAGAGACCAAGAAGTGTTTCCTGGACACTGAGAAGTGTCTTCTATCTCATGGTGACCTCTTCCCAAGCACAGCTGATTAGGGCATGTGTCTTTACTTCTCAAGATATAGGCATAATGATGAGGTATAGTATTTATATGATTCCTGAAAAAATAATAAAGACAAATCCAAGATGTGTAAAGCCTAAAAGTGACATTGCCAGTGCCTGTTTTATTGTGTCCCAAATATAACCACTTTAAAACTACAGTAGTCAAAACAATGTGGTGCTGGCTTAAGGACAGACTTAGAAATCAATCAAATATAAAAGAGAGCCAAAAAGTAAACATGAACATAGGTGGTTACTTGAGATTCAATAAATGTGCCAGGACGCCCTTTTGGGAAAGGACCCTCATTTCAACAGTGATTTTGGGGAAACTGGATATACACATGCACGAAGATGTAGTTGGGACCTTACCATAAGCCACATACAAGAATTAACTCAAAATGTATCAAACAATAAATGTAAGACCTAGAACTTTAATATTTTTAGAAAAAACATCAAAGACTATTTCATGACATGGGTTCTTAAAATGACTTCTTGGAAATGATTCCAAAAGCACAAGAAACAAAAGAAATAAACAGATAAACTGGATTTCATCAAAATTTAAAACTTTGGGGAGACCTTGCAACATGGCACAATAGAATGCTCCACCAGTCTTACCCCCACACCTCAAGGACATAAATTTAACAAGTATCTACACAAGAAAAACACCTCCATAAAAACCAAAAGCAGGTGAATCCTCATAGATACCTGGTTTTAACTCTATATCACTGAAGAGGCACTGAAGAGATAGAAAAAAACAGTCTTGAATTGCCAATGCCACTCCTTCATCCAGGCAGCAGTAATGTGGTGCAGAGTCTCTGGGTACTGGGGTACTGGAGGGAGGAAAGCACAGCAATTGTGAGGTATTGAAGTCATTGCTCTCCTGTTACAGAAGAAAGGCTAATTGGATCAAACTCAGCTGACACACACCAATGGAGGGAGCATTTAAGCCAGCCTTAGCCAGAGGAAAATCCCTGATCCCAGCGGTTGAAACTTGAGTTCCTGCAAAGCTTGCCAGTGAGGGCTACAGTACTCTGGTTTTTCAAGTAAGCTTGAAAGGCAGTCTAGGCCATGAGGCCAGAAATTCTTAGGTGAGTCACGGGGCTGAACTGGGCCCAGAGACAACAGACTGGTGAAGAGGGGGTCAGGTGACTTACTGAGACAGCAGCTTTGGTGACTAATGGAGTGCTGGCTTTACCCCTCACTTAACTCCAGGATGCACAGTCTGTGGCTCTAAAAGAGACCCCTTCCTTTCACTTGAGGAGAGGAGAGTTCTCACCTGCTAATAGTATCAGCAATACCCAGGTACTATGCTGAGGGCCTTGGATGAGCTTCTAAGATCTGCTGGCTTCAGGTGGGACTCAGCACATTACCAGCTGTGGTGGCTATGAGGAAAAACTCTTTCTGCTTGGTAAAAGCAGAGAAAAAAGCAAAAGGGACTTCATCTTGCACCTTAGGTACCTGCATGGCCACAAGGGAGTAGAGCACCAAGCAGGCTCTTGGGGCCCCTAATTCAGGGACTTGGTTCTTGGATGACATCTATTTACCTGCTTTGGGCCAGACGGGAGTTCACTGCCCTGTGGAATGAGTCCCAGGCCTGGCAGCATTCACTATGGGTTGACTTAAGACACTGTGGGCCTTAAGGGAACATCTGTGGTAGTCTGGCCATACTCTTCATTGTGGCAACGGTTATGGGGTGACCACTGCCTTTGGAAAGAGGAGTGTGGGAAGAACTGCATCTTGTGGTTTGAGTGCCAGCTCTGCTGTAGTAAAATAAAAGCACCATACAGACTTCTAAGGTTTTTGACTTTAGTCCTCAACTTTCAGGTGGCATCTCTGGACCCACCCAAGGCCTAGGGGAACTTGCTGCCCTGAAGGAATGCACACAGACCTGGCTTGCTCTGCCATCTGCTGCTTCCAGAGTCCCAGGGCCTTGAGTGAACTTAGGTTGCAACCAGGGAGTGGATACAGAAGGCCTTCAGTGAGATCCAGTGCTATACTGGATTCAGATCTGACCCAGTCATAGTGGTGGTGGCCACAACGGTGCTTGTATTAGTCCATCCCCAGCTTTAGGTGTCTCAACACACACACACACACACACTGTTTTTTGGGGGGAAGAAAGAAAGGGAAAAGGGCAAAAGTCTCCGCATTGTAATCCAGAGAATTATCCTGGAACTTGTCCAAGACCATCAAGGTGGTAACTGTATGAGTCTGCAAGAATCACAACATTACTGGTTTTTAGTTCACCCCAAAGGAGATACAGCTTAAATCAAAACATTCAAGTGTTTGGAATATCTGGTAAGCCTTCAAAAAAAAGGACAGGTACAAAAAAGCGTAGACAGTGAAGACCACACTAAATGCCTAATTACTCAATGATCAGACACTGAAGAACATCTGCTAGTGTCAACACCATCCAGGAAAGCATGATCTCCCCAAATAAACTAAATAAGCACTGGGGAGAAGCAGAGACCTTTCAGACAGGAAATTTAATTTAGCAGTGTTAAGAAAACTCAAATAAATTCAAGATAACACAGAGAAGGAATTCAGAATTTTATTAGATAAGTTAACCAAAAGGTTAAAATAATTAAAAGGACTCAAACAATAGTTCTGGAGCTGAGAAATGGAGCCATAAAAAGGAATGATATCATGCCCTTTGCAGGGACATGGATGAAGCTGAAAGCCATCATCCTCAGCAAACTAACATAGGAACAGAAAACCAAACACTACATGTTCTCACTCATAAGTGGGAGCTGAACAGTTAGAACACATAGACAGAGAGGGGAACAATACACACTGGGGCCTTTGTTGGGGGCAAAGAGAGGGAGAGCATCAAGACAAACAGCTAATGCATGTGGAGCTTAATATGTAGGTGACAGGTTCATAGGTGCAGCAAACCACAATGGCACATGTTTACCTATGAAACAAACCTGCATGTTCTGCACATGTATCCCAGAACATAAAGCAAAATAAAATACAAAAATGCAATTGGCATACTGAAGAATGCATCAGTCTTTTAACAGCAGAATTGATCAAGCAGAAGAAAATATTAGTGAGCTTGAAGACAGGCTATTTGAAGACACACAGCCAGAGGAGACACAAGAAGAAAGAATAAAAAACAATGAAGCCATGAAACATGGCTATAGGATCTAGAAAATAGCTTCAAAAAGGCAAACCTAAGAGTTATTGGCCTTAAAGAAAAAGTAGAGAAAGAAACAGTGGTAGAAAGTTTATTTAAAGGAATAATAACAGAGAACTTCCCAAACCTGGAAAAGGAGATCAATATCCAAGTACAAGCAGCTTATAGAACACCAAGCCAATTTAACCCAAAGAAGACTACCTCAAGCTAGTTAATAATCAAACTTTCAAAGGTCAAGAGCAAAGAAAAAATCCTACAAGCCCCAAAGAAAAAAAATAGCATATAATGCAGCTGCAATACACCGGGCAGCAGATTTTTTAGTGGAAACACACACAATATTATAACACTGTAACTGTGATGTGTAAACTACTCATTTCCTAAATAGAAAGACTAAACAATGAACCAATAATAATACTAATAACTACAACTTTTGAAGATACACACAGTAAAATAAGATATAGGCAGAAATAACTAAAAGTTAAAAAGCAGGGGGGATGAAGTTAAAGTGTAGAGTTTCTATAAGTTTTCTTTTTGCTTTTTTTTTTTTAAAGTAAAGGGTGTTAAGTAGTTATGTTAAAATAATGGGTTATAAAATAGTATTTGCAAGCCTCATGGTCACCTTGAATCAGAAAACATACAATGGATTCACACATACAAAAAGAAACATAAAAAGCAAGAAACTAAATTGTATCGCCAGACAAAATTATCGTCAGTAAGGAAAGATAGTAAGAAACAAAGGAAGAGAAGACCAAAATACAACTAGAAATCAAACATTAAAATGGTAGGACTAAGTCTTTACTTACTTATCATGATACCATTGAATGGAAATGGACTAGACTCTCCAATCAAAGCACATAGAGTGGCTGAATGGATGAAAAAACAAAAACAATTGATCTGTTGCCTACAAGAAACACACTTCACCTATAAAAGCACACATATACTGAAGATAAAAAATAGAAAAAGATATTCCATGCTAATGGAAATGAAACAAAACAGGTGTAGCTATATTTATATTGAATAAAATATATTTTGAGACAAAAACTCTAAGCAGAAACAATAAAGTCAATATATGATGAATAAGACATCAATTCAGCAAGAGGATATAACAGTTTTAAATATATGTGCACCAAACAGTGGAGCACCCAGGTATATAAAGGAAATATTACTAGAGCTAAAGAGAGAGATAGGCCCCAATACAATAATAGCTGGAGATTTCTACGTTTCATTTTCAGCATTGGACAAGTCTTCCAGACAATATAAACAAAGAACCTTAATCCCCACTATAGAAGTGGATTTAATAAATACTTACAGAACATTTCATCCAGTGGCTGCAGAATACACACTGTTGACCTCAGCACATAGATCATTCTCAAAGATAGACCATATGTTAGGTCATGAAACCAGTCTTGAAACATTAAAAAACAATTGAAATATGTAATCCCGGCACTTTGGAAGGCCGAGGCTGATGGATCATGAGGTCAGGAGATGGAGACCATCCTGGCTAACACGGTGAAACCTCGTCTCTACTAAAAATACATAAAATTAGCTAGGCATGGTGGGGGGCACCTGTAGTTCCAGCTACGTGGGAGGCTGAGGCAGGAGAATAGCGTGAACCCAGGAGGCAGAGCTTGCAGTGAGCGGAGATGGCGCCACTGCACTCCAGCCTGGATGACAAAGTGAGACTTCATCTCAAAAAAAAAAAACAAACTGAAATAATATCAAGCCACTTCTTTGACCACAATGGAATAAAACAAGAAATTGGTAACAAGAGGAGTTTTGGAAACTATGCAAATACATAGAAATTAAACAGTATGTACCTGAATGACCAGTGGATCAATGAAGAAATTAAGGAGAAAATTAAAAGTTTTCTTGAAACAATTGATAATGAAAACACAACATACCAAAACGTACAGGAATACAGCCAGGGCAGTATAAAGAGGGAATTTTATAGCTCTAAGTCCCCACATCAAAAAAGAGAAAAACTTCAAATAAACAATATAATGATGCATCTTACAGAATTAGATAAGCAAGAGCAAACCAAACTCAAAATTAGTAGAAGAAAATAAATAATAAAGATCAGAGGAGATACAAATGAAATTAATAAGATATTTTTTTGAGAATTTAAACAAAATTCGCAAATCCTTAGCCAGAATAAGAAAAAAGGAGAGAAGATATAAATACATAAAATCAGAAATGAAAAAAGACACATTATAACTGACACCACAGAAATTCAAAAAATCATTAGTGGCTACTCTAAGCAACTATACACCAATAAATTGGAAAATCTAGATGAAATGAACAAATTCCTGGATTCTTACAACCTATCGATACTGAACCTGGAAGAAATTAAAAGCCTGAACAGACCAATAATAAGTAATAAAATAGAAGCCACAATAAATTCTCCTCATAAAGAAAAGCCCAAGACCTGATGGATTCACTGCTGAATTCTACTGAACATTTAAGAAAAAATTAGTACCAATCTTACCGATACTATTCAGAAAAACAGAGGAGGGAATATTCCTGAAATCATTAAATGAGGCCAGCATTACCTTGATATCAAAACCACACAAAAACCCATCAAACAAGGAAGAGAAACCATAGGACACAGGCCAATATCTCTTTTTTTTTTTTTTTTTTTGAGACGGAGTCTCACTCTGTCGCCCAGGCTGGAGTGCAGTGGCACGATCTTGGCTCACTGCAAACTCCGCCTCCCGGGTTCATGCCATTCTCCTGCCTCAGCCTCCCGAGTAGCTGGGACTACAGGCGCCTGCCAACACGCCCGGCTAATTTTTTTGTATTTTTAGTAGAGACGGGGTTTCACCGTGTTAGCCAGGATGGTCTCGATCTCCTGACCTCGTGATCCGCCCGCCTCGGCCTCCCAAAGTGCTAGGATTACAGGCTTGAGCCACCGCGCCCGGCCCAATATCTCTAATAAATATTGATGCAAAAATCCTAAACAAAATACTAGCAAACCTGAAGGGGGCCTGCCCCTCCACACCTGTGGGTATTTCTCACAAGGTAGAGATGACAGACTGAGAAAAGGAAATAAGACGCAGAGACAAAGTATAGAGGAAGAAAAGTGGGCCCAGGGGACCAGCGCTCAGCAAGCGAGGACCTGCACCAGCACTGGTCTCTGAGTTCCCTCAGTATTTATTGGTCACTATCTCTACAATCTTGGCCAGGGGCATGTGGCAGGACTATAGGGTAATGGTGTGGAGAGGGTCAGCAGGAAAACATGTGAGCAAAGGAATCTGTGTCATAAATAAGTTTAAGGAAAGGTACTGTGCCTAGATGTGCACGTAGGCCAGATTTATGTTTAACTTTACACAAATATCTCAGTGCAGTAAAGAGTAGCAGAGCAGTATTGCTGCCAGCATTTCTCACCTCCAGCCATAGGGCGGTTTTCTCCTATCTTAGTAAATAGAATGTATGGCTGGGTTTTACATTGAGACATTCCATTCCCAGGGACGAGCAGGAGACAGATACTTTCCTCTTATCTCAACTGCAAAGAGGCCTTCCTCTTTCACTAATCCTCCTCAGCACAGACCCTTTACGGGTGTCAGGCTGGGGGACTGTAAGTTCTTTCCCTTCCCATGAGGCCATATCTCAGGCTGTCTCAGTTGGGGGAAACCTGGACAATACCCAGGCTTTCTTGGGCAGAGGTCCCTGTGGCCTTCTGCAGTGCATTGTGTCCCTGGTTAATTGAGAATGGAGAATGGCGATGACTTTTACCAAGCACACTGCCTGCAAACAAATTGTTAACAAGGCACATCCTGCACAGCCCTAAATCCACTAAATCTTGATTCAATACAGCACATGTTTCTGTGAGCACAGAGTTACGGCTAAGGTTACAGATTAACAGCATCTCAAAGCAGAACAATTTTTCTTAGTGCAGATCAAAATGGAGTTTCTTATGTCTTCCTTTTTCTACATAGACACAGTAACAATCTGATCTCTCTTTCTTTTCCCCATACAAACCAAATTCAACAATACATTAGAAAGGTTGGCCAGGCACAGTGGCTCATGCCTGTAATCCCAACACTTTGGGAGGCCGAGGGGAGGAATTACCTGAGGTCAGGAGTTTGAAACCAGCCTGGCCAACATGGCAAAAGCCTGTCTCTACTAACGATACAAAATTAGCCAGGCACAGTGGTGTGTGCCTGTAATCCCAGCTATTTGGGAGGCTGAGGCAGGAGAATCACTTGAACCCAGAAGGCAGAGTTTGCAGTGAGCTGAGATCACACCATTGCACTCCAGCCTGGATGACAGAGTGAGACTTCGTCTCAATAAAAAAAAAAAAAAAGAAAGAGAGATCATTTATCATGTCCAAATGGGATTTATTCCTGGAATGCATGGATGGTTCAACATATGCAAATCAATTAATATGATACCTCATATCAACAGAATGAAGAACAAAAGCCATATGATCATTTTAATTGATACTGAAAAAGTGTTTGATAAAATATTTCTTCACAATAAAAATCCTCAAAAAATTTGTGATGAAAGGCCCACACCTCTAAATAATAAAGCCATATAGGACAGACCCACAGCTAGTGTCATACTCAATGAGGAAAACCTGAAAGCCTTTTATCTAAGCTCTGAAACATCACAAGGATGGCCATTTTCACACTGTCATTCAACATAGTACCAGAAGTCTTAGCTACAGCAATTAGACAAGAGAAAAAACAAAGGGCATCCAAATTGGAAAGGAGGAAGATAACATAATCCTATATCTGGAAAAACCTAACCACTCCACAAAAAAACTACTAAAACTGATAAACAAATTTAGTAAAGTTGCAGTATACAAAATCAACATATAAAAATTAGTAGCATTTCTACATGCAAACAAGAAACAATCTGAAAAAGGAATAAAAAAGTTATCCTATTTACAATAGCCACAAAGTAAATTAAGTACCCAGAAAGTTACTTAATGAAAGAATTGAAAGATATCCGAAAAAGTCTAAAAAAACGAATGGAAGAAATTGAAGAGGACACCAAAATGGAAAAATATTCCATGTTCATGGATTAGAAAGGTTAATTTTGTTAAAATGTCCATACTACCAAAAGCAATCTACAGATTCAATGCAATCTTTATCAAAATACCAATAACATTCTTCACAGGTGTAGAAAAACAATCCTAAAATTTATATGGAATTATAAATGACTGAGAATAGCCAAAGCCATCCTAAGCAAAAAGAACAAAACTGGAGGAATCACATTACCTGACTTCAAATTATACTACAGAGCTATAGTAACAACAACAACAACAACAACAACAACCATGGTACTGGCACTAAAACAGGAACATAGACCAACGGAACAGAATAGAGAACCTAGAAACAAATCCACACACCCACAGTGAAGTCATTTTCAACAAAGGTGCCAAGAATATACACTGAGTAAAAGACAGTGTCTTCAATAAATGGCTTAGGGGAAACTATGCAGAAGAGTGAACCTAGAAACCTATATCTCCTCATGTACAAAAATCAAATCAAAATGGAGTAAAGATTCCAAACTAAGATCTCAGACTATGAAAGTACTAGAAGAAAATACTGGGATAAATCTTGAGGACATTGGTTCTGGCAAAAGTTTCTTGAGAAATACCCCATAAACACAGGCAACCAAAGCAAAAAAAGGAACAAATGAGATAACGTCAAGTTAAAAAACTGCCCAGCATAGGAAACAATCAAAAAGTGAAGAGAAAACCCACAGAATGGGAGAAAATATTTGCAAACCACTTGCCTGACAAAGGATTAATAACCAGAATGTATAAACTCAAACAACTCTGTAGGAAAAAATCTAATAATTTGATCAAAAGATGGGCAAAATATTTGAATAGACATTTCTCAAAAGAAAACGTACAAATGGCAAAAAAGCATATGAAAATGTGCCCAACATCACTAATCATCAGAGAAATGCAAATCAAATCTACAATGAGATATCCTCCCACCAAATTAAAAGGACTTCTATCCAAGGGACAAGTAACAACAAATGGTGTAGAGGACAAAAAGAAAGGGAACCCTGTACACCATTGATGGGAATGTAAATTAGTACAACTGCTATGGAGAACAATTTTGAGGTTCCTCAAAAAACTAAAAATGGAACTATCATATGATCCAGCAATCCTACTGCCAGGTATAAACCCAAAAGGATAAATCAGTATATTGAGGAGATATCTGCACTCCTACGTTAGTTGTGGCACTGCTCACAATAGCCAAGATTTGGAAGCAACCTAAGTTTTCATCAATGGATAAATGGATAAAGAAAATGTGGTATATATACACAGTGGAGTACTATTCAGCCATAAAAAATGAGATTCTACCATTTGCAACAACACGCATGGAACTCGAGATCATTATTTTAAGTGAAATAAGTCAGGCACAGAAAGACAAACATCATAAATTCTCACTTATTTGTGTACTCTAAAAATGAAAACAATTGAACTCATGGACCTATTAGACAGTAGAAAAATGGTTACTAGAGGCTGGGAAAAGTAGTGGAGGGGGAGGTGGGAGGTGATGATGATTAATTGGTACACAAGATAGAAAGAATAAATAATATTACCTATTTGACAGCACACAAGGTGACTATAGTCAATAGCAACTTACATTTACATTTTAAAACACGCAAACAACTGTCATTGGATTGTTTGCAACAGAAAGAATAAATGTTTGAGGGGATGGATGCCCCATTCTCCATGATGCGATTATTTGCATGCATGTATCGTACCTTATGTACCCATTGAATGTGCACACCAACTATGTACCCACAAAAATTAAAAATAAGTGGCAAACGTAGGACCAATAGGCATATGAAAAGATAACCAACATAATGAGTCATTAGGGAAATGAAAATCAAAACCATTGTGAGATACTACTTCACACTCACTAGAATAGCTGTTATTTAAAAAAATGAAAACTAACAAGTGTGAGGACATAAATAAAGTAGAACCCTTGAACATTGCTGTTTGGAGGGTAAGATAACATGGCTGCTGTGGAAAATATTATGGCAGTTCATTAAAAAGGTTACTCATCATAATATCAGCTCTTTGGCAACTAGGATCAGTTGTTTCTAAAAATGGTTTGAATTCCTTGACAAAAAAAGTGAAGAGAAAAATGAAATAAGAGGGAGAAGGAAGGAAGGATGGGAGGAAATTCTAATTCACTCCACATTTGAATTCTAATATAGGTTTTAAGGATGCTTCCTTTCATCGTGAAAAGAACATGAGGAGGAGTCCTGAGTCCTCCACCCCAAGTGAAGAAGACTGCATTGTGACTCAAGTCCAATCACCTGTACCTGCACCTGTCCTCACGTAGGTCTGGAACTAAGAAACAAATAACCAATAACTAGACTTAAGAATCTCAACTTTATCCACAAATCTGCAGGAGAAAGGGTGTCTCTGAAAATTTGGATTCCCATGGACACTCAGAGAAAAGAAAAGGGTGTGGGTAGAGCCCAGGTATGAGAGGCAGATGGGAACGGCCCTCACCTGGCAGAGCCAAGGGGACTAGTGTGGGATCAGGGGGACACAAGCGCTTTCTCTACCTCCCTCTATAGGTCCTGCTTAGGATCAAGACCAGTGTTCTCTCAGAACATCTGTAGACCAAAAGAAGGGTTACTTTCCAGGGCAAGTGATTTTCACCAAAATCGTCACTATTTTTACCATTGTACAAATTAGGAAAATTAGGAAATGTACATTCTGCACAGTGGAGAGAAGGCTTAATGAGAGGCATGGGGGCTGGACTTCACAACCCCTCACCCTCATCCTCATTCCATCCTTATCTGTGCATTTCCCTGGTGACCCCTTCCTCCCCCTGGTGTCTTCTCCACTGTCATTTCTGCTGCATCACAGACACAGGCTTGCAAACAAGTGTGGTTGTGACTGAGTCTGTTTCTGATACCCTGGGGCTATGGTGTCTGAGATGTTGTATGGTGTCAGGTGTGGACCCTGGACCAGTGTAACCTTCTGTGAGGGTGTGATGGTGTCTGATGACAGTGAACTCTGCTGAGATGATGTGACTTTAGGTGGGAGGTGGATAGCCTACCAGGATGGGTGGGATGTGCCTGAGTGTAAAAGGGTGACTGTGTTTTGTCTTCCTGACTGTGATGTGAGTGTGTGTGTGAGCAAGGCCAGACCAATGCATGAGCATCTTTATAGGCACAGTGAACCAGCATTTGTGACTCAGTGAGTGGGGTGACTCTGTGTGACTATGGGTGTGTGTGCTGGGATATGACTGGGTGTTGAACTGGGAACATGCATGTGGCCTTCTGTACATGTCAAGTTTCCTCGTCACACAACAGGGCCTCTGATGAAGCAGCTGTGCATCTTCCCATGTGTGTCAATGTGGATGCCGGGTGGCAGAACTGGTGTGAATCTTGGGGACTGTAAGTTACCAATGACTCATTTGTGAGCATTAATGAGAGCAGAATGCATGCTCTCTAGATGCCTCTTCCCAAGCAGAGTGGTAAAGAGGAATGTGGATCATTGGAGTGATGTTTCCTCAGGAAGGTTCTGCACACAGTGACCACCATCTCCTGTCTTTCAGCCTCACGTCTCTTCCTGTCCCCCGCAAAGCCTGCCCTTCTTATTGTGGGTCTGGAGAGTTTGCAGATCCTGGCTCTCTAAGGAAGAGCATTAGAGGCTGTGGTTTCAGATACTAAATCACCCCAAACCAGGAAGGAGCAAGTGTCGCCTCAGTTCAGACAGTTTACAGTGGATATTAATCATCAAAGTATCTGGGTTCACTGGCTCATGCCCATAATCCCAGCACTTTGTCAAGCAAAGATGGGAAAATAACTTGAGTCCAGGGGTTTGAGACCAGCCTGGGCAACATAGTGAGATGCTGTGTTTACAAAAACTTTAAGTATCAGACAGGCATTGTGGCGGGCCTCTTTCATCACAGCTACTCAGGAGGCCAAGGCATGAGGATCCCTTCAGCACAGGAGTTCGAGGCTTCAGCGAGCTATCGGTGCACCACTGCACGTCAGCCTGGGTGACAGAGTGAGACCATGTTTCAAAATGGAAGAAAAATTATCCACTTGTAGGTTCTCTCTAATTACTTCCCTGACCCACACTCTTCATTTGTCCAAGTGCTGGGGCTGTGTCCTCAAGATTTTTACAACTTCTGGGAAGGACATCCATTGCCCTTGATGACTGTGATGCATGTGCATCCAACACACAGGGGTTTTCTGTTCTTTTTCAATTTCCCTCTCTCTTTCAACAAGTGTTGCTTCTTACTGGAGTGAATTTCTCTACTGTTACATCCTCAAGTCTAGTTTTCACAGTTTCAGAGTTGAAACTGATCTCATGTCAATGTTCCACAAGGACCCAATCCATTCTGTTAGGTCACCGCCAACAGGCCCTATACATGCCAGGGATTAGGCTAAAAGTTTTACACATATTAACTCCTCTATTAGTAAAATCACCCTACAAAGTAAGAATTTCTAATAAAGACAAAAAAGTAAAAAGTAAAGAAAGCAAAAAAATAAAGAGTTTTAAATAATCCTCCTTGTACCTGGGAAACTAAGGTAGGCAGCGTTCAAGTAATAGATCTAAGATGGCACTGCCAGTAAGAGGCAGAATCAGGACAGGAATCCAGGCAGCGTGACCGCTTAATCCTTGCTCCTAATTATGGGACCCTCATGTCTTCAGGAATATGAAGCTCTGACTGTGATAGGGTGAAAAAGAGAAGTCCCCACTGTTTGCCTGTTGATCTCTTGCCGTCTGCATCATGGGAATCTGTTACAAAAGGGGAGGCCGCACCTGGCCTGGCCCCTCTCACCCACTCTCAATCCCCTAGCAGGTGCCCCACACAATGCCTGTGTCCTTTTCCATTGGTTCTGCCATGACAATCAGAGGGACACCGATCCTCCCTTTTTTGTGAGTACTCCATGGTCCATGGCACAGGGGTGGAAAAGAAGGGAGAATATTTACTCAGGAAGTGGCCTCATGTGAGTGATATGGAAATGTCTAGTTGGCATGATAAAGGCACCATTCAGTTGCAGGTCCTGGAGACCCTCCAGCACCAGGCATGAAACTTGCAGTGGCTGCACTCTGGGCCTAGGGGAGTCATGTGGCCTAGGGGAGGAGAACATTCAGGGATTGGGGATGTGGCTCGTTATCAAGGGGCATAGACTTTTCAAAGAATGGACAAGTAATAGCTCAGGTCAGTGACTGTGGCTCAGTTTCCATCTTGTGATGAGTGACAGAGCATGTCCCCACCTGGGGGAATGAGGTGCTAAAACAGCCCCACAGAAACCAGGCCTGCAGTATCACCAGGGAGCCTGCTTTCTGCTTTGGGGAAAGGGGGGAAGGGATTTGTGCGTGTGTTGAGTGTGTGCCCCACGAGGGGAGGGGCTTGCCCAACACTCTGTGTGCTTTGCCCTCAGCAATGACCCAGAGCTGCAGGTGGAATTCTACACTGGGACAAATGAGGACTCAGACATCGCCTTCCATTTCTGAGTGCACTTTGGCCATTGTCTGGTCACTGACAGCCATGCGTGTAGGGCCTGGAAGTGTGAGAGGGAGATGCCACAATGTGCCCTTTTAGGATGGCAAACCATTTGATCTGAGCATCTTGGTGCTGGACAATGAGTACCAAGTGAGTGCCCTAGGAGCTCCCAGTACCCAGCCCTCCATGGGCTCCCAGAGCAGGAGGCAGCTCTCCCTGGCCTGGCCCCAATAGTCCTTCTGGACCCATCTCCCATAACTAGTTTTGCTTTGGGCTTTTCATCAAAACCCTCTGCTTGCACCATGATCCTCAGTTCTTCTCCCAAATCTGACCAGGGTCAATATAGCTCACCTCGCATTTCCCCCAAGGTGGAGAATCTCTCTGTCTTTTCCCGTTGTGGTCATTTCTACTTATGCTGTTATTTAAATTTTCACTTCACTGAATGAATGCAATATTCATAAAAATAAAATTGTTTTAGTCAATCAAAAATTAAGTCTATCTCATTCCTGGACCCAATCTTATTCCTGAGAGCATTACCAGTGCTCTGCTCTCCTTCCACAGGAAATCTTTGCTTATGGAAGCATATAGATCTATAATTTCATTTCTATTTAAGAAAATCCTAGTATACATTGCTCTACACATTACACTTTAGGAACTGAGTTAGTTTGTTGTTAAAAAACTATATCTTGAAGACATCATCTATTACTGGTGCTGCCTCAATTTTTAAAGATTCCATAATGTTGCCTTAGAACAATTACCCAAAATTATTGACCTTGACTCTTTTGATGGGCATTGAGGTTATTTCCAATATTTTGTTCTCACAAATGGTGCTGTAATAAGATTTCTAGTAAATTCTTTTGTCATTATCCACCTCCCTTACTTATGTTGAAAAATAATCAGAAAGAAATGAAATAACTGGTTCAAAAACGTGTGCATTTTAAATTTAACAAATTGACACTTAGAAGGTTACTTGACAGCCTTAGTAATAACGAATATGTCCAAATGTTCTGGCTCTTTCTAATGTGTAGGACAAAAGCCAAAAGATTCACAGTTTATTCAGATTCAAGTGAGGGATCTTTATCTATGCTTAGAAGCTGTTTAAAATGATATCTTATGTTTTGCAACACTTGTCTGATTCTACCTCTCCAACAACACTTGAGTTTTATTCTTGGCCACCACCAGCCCAGATCTAGGTAACTCCAGAGAGAAATTGGGCCATCAGCAGTGAGTGGCAGTCAGAGCTCATAAAATTGAAAGATATGCATTCAATGAATATAGTCTAACGTTAATCCTGTGACCCCTGTACAAGATGCAGGGATTCAAGTTCATGAAACAGAGTCACTAGCCATGGGGATTTTCCAGGCTAGAGGGGTGGCTCAGCAAACATTGACCAGCCTTGCTGGAAGTATGAGAGGAAAAATTAGACATAAAGCAAACAACTGTCTCAAATAGGCACAAAAGTTGATCTGCAAACAGAAGTGTGTGTTTTGAGTTCAGTTACATAACTAGGAGTTTTCTCATGGGATGTTATAAGTGCTAGGAGAGAGTAAAGAGGAGGCTGAAAGCTTGTTTGGTGGCATACTTTCTTTCCAATGCATTTTTCGTTTTGTAGGTAATAATAAATAGCCAACACTGTTGCAGCTTTGTCCATAACTCCCACCATGTTCTGTGAAGTTGGTGCAAGTGTGGAGAGATGTCTCCCTGACCTTAATGTCTGTCTGCAATTGAGGCAGATGATCACACTCCTCATTGTTGAGGAATCCCTCTTTCTATGTGACCGTAGGATTTCCAGAGCCTACTAACAGCATGATCTGTCCTCACTATTTCTGCTACACTTGGTCATTAAAACATCACCAAACTACCAAGGATTTGTTTGGTTCTTGCCTTAAGGGAGAAAGAGAAAGTGGTCATTCCCAAGAAGGCCCAAGGAATTCGAGAGGCATCCAGAAATCAAAGAGGATAATCCTTCGTGTAACTTCAGGAGTGAGCGACAAGGTCCCTGGAATGTCTGAGAAGACATTAGGTACAGCACCCTTCTATGTCACATTGTTGATGTCAGAGACTCTGAAACAAAATCCTTACCCAATCTCAGATGACTCACTACACCGAAATGTTAGGTAGCTGTTTACAGCCACACAGGTGTACCTCAGGGAAGAAATTTTGTAACTTGAGGACAATCTTGTGGAATTTCCTAATTCCTTCCATTGTTCTCAGGATATTTATTGTGTATAAGCATGGTCCTTTGGTCTGTAAAGACTGCCATGCAGGACCTTTAAAAAGAGACACATTTCTGACGTGAAAATTTTAATCCAAACATTAGTTAGAGAACCACAGAGGTCCAAAAATTTCTCTTGAAGAACCTCAATTGTTGATGTTTAATAATAATTGTGAGGTTTTTCTGATGTATGTGGCAGAATCCTTAGATTTCTATTTGTAAACAAATGGTCATGGTTTAAGACCAGAAAATACATAGTTTATTGTTGGGATGAACAGAATTCATACACATGGACACAGTGAGCAGACCTTGCTTTGATGCTGTTTCACTAGGCATTTGCAGCACAGCAAACCTCCCAACACATGTTGGCTTAGAGCAATCATACATTCTGACCTTTCTTAGTTACCTGGACTCATGGGGGTGGTAGATCATGTGGTGAGAGTCATGTTTTCTGAAGCATCTTTTAGGCTGGGATTCCAGAGGATGCTTCACTGATGTCTGACCCAGCACTAGAGCTAGGTAAACACCTGGTGGCTGGCTGGTTATTTTATTCCCTACTTCACCTCCCCATTCATGCCTTGAATTTTCTCAAATCATGAGAGTCTCAGGGTTCTTAGACTTAGTGAATGATGATTGGCTTCCACTAAAGAAAGCCTTTCAAAAGGCTCAGGAAGAAGGTGCAAGGCATCATAGGACCTAGCTTTGAAAGGCAGACAGTGTCAGTACTGTGAAATTACATTGATCAAAGTGAGCTATGCAGACAGCCCAAATCAAAGGGTGGGGATTCCAAAAGCTGTGGTTATTTTGATCTGTTGTCATGAGGGAGCATTTTTGGCAACTATTTCCACTAATTCCTCAGTGGCTTAAATGCTTCCCACATTCCAAAATCACTAATCCTGTAAGGAACCACTGAAGGCAATAGAATTACAGAAACAGGCTCAGATTGAAGTTTAGTGTCTTATCATTTAATCAGGATCTGGTGTCCATGAGGTGACTACAAATTATCAGGTGTACTTTCTCTCAACATATGCACTAAAGGAATATATTATCTGCTCTGTACAAATCAAACATACAAGACTGAAACAGATATAGGAAAATGCAGTGGACACACCTATTTTAGAAGGGCAAAACATAATAAACAGCACCCTGAAAGCAAGATGGGTCACCAATAGCTCTGCTGGAGCTATCCACGAAAATTCAGCCAGGGTTCTCACTCTTGTTACATCTGCTCAAACCAGCATGGCCTTATCTGAAAATACTGTCTTGATATGTGCTTCTTGTGTTTCCATAAGTACTTAAAGGATATATTTTTCATTAAGTTGGACTAAGTGATCTTCCTTGAATTGATATGCAAGACTTACACCCAGTGGAAGAAACTGTGCTAGCACATTAAACATGAATAGAGATTAAAACAAAGAAACAAATAAAAACAAAAAGAACAAAAAAGAAAATAGGCAGCAATCACTCGTCCACATTATTGGACCCTATTTTCATCTTCTCTGAAAATGGTTCTCTGCAACAATTGGCTCCACCATCTATTGTCAGTTTCTTGGAACTCCTACCAAGGTGGCACAATGACAGCCCTTTTCTTGATACAAGAGCTGTGGTCATCTGGTTCATAGCACAAAAGGAGAACCACTTAGGAGAAGATGAAGAGCATATTACCTAAAAACCAAACAATGCAGATTGAAGAGGGTCTCATCAAATAGTCTCTGTCAGCAGGACCCATATCAGGTGTCATTTTGATCATCCTCATCCTGTCTTCTCATGTTCATTGCCACAGCTTGTTAAACAGCAACCTTACTCATAGGTATGCCTCTCTCCTTGCCCTCCTTTAACCTAACATCCAGTTACCTTGAGATGTCAATGCACAGTAAATAACACCTTCATGCCTCTCTTTTTTGTTTCTTTCCAGTATAAGCTGAAATTTTCTCCCCTCTCAGTGGAAAGTCTCAGGTTCTTGTTAGGTACACTCACCTCCTTGTATCATCCCACTCACAGTTTTGTTCACTTCTCTATTTTGATAATGGAGCATAGGCGTCCTCATCAGTATGGAAGTCATTTTTGGGCAATTAGGTAATTCTTGCTCAGAGTGGATTAAGACTATCTTGGAACCCATAACCCATGAATTTTTTTTTTTTTTGAGATGGAGTTTCGCTCTTGTTGCCCAGGCTGGAGTGCAGTGGTGTGATCTCGGGTCACTGCAACCTCCACCTTCCGGTTTCAAGTGATTCTCCTGCCTCAGCCTCCCAAGTAGCTGGGATTAGAGGCACCTGCCACCATGCCCTCCTAATTTTTGTATTTTTAGTAGAGAAGGGGTTTCACTATGTTGGCCAAGTTGGTCTCGAATTACTGACCTCAGGTGATCCACCCGTTTCGGCCTCCCAAAGTGCTGGGATTACAGGCATGAGCCATTGTGCCTAGCCAGAACCCATGAATTTCTGAGCAGAACATGAGTTTAATTTCATATCTGTATGTCTCTGGATGATTCCAATTGTATTTGAATAACCTACAGGGTCCTACATGCTGCCCCTGCTAGACAAACACACAATGACTGCCTTTTCTTAACTGATACTCACCAGCTCAGTTCAGTTAACACAGGCCATTTGTTACACTCGTCTTTATACTACCTACTCTCCTGTGCTCATGGTGGCCAGGAGTGATGTCTCAGATAAAAGATAACTCATAGAGACCAGGAAGCAATGTTCAACAAACAAGTTTTGATTTGCCTCTGGGGACCTACTCAACATCTTTTTCATGCTCCTCAGCCTAAACTCACTAAATACAGCATTCCCACTAAATATAGCATTGCTCAAAACACGGAAGGTTATTCTTGGACTCTAAAGCCTTGCCTTCTGAAAGGTCTGTAGGACTTTTCAGTTTTTGCTGAAAGCCCCCAAAGAATAAATCTGGTCTTTGAAAATGTCCTTGATGCCTAAGTCCACCAAAGCTGCGTGTCCTCTGGGGTGCTGTCCGTGGTGCTGAGCACTGGTGCTTCTATGCCTGTATTTGCAAGTGAGGGGCCAATAAAACAGAATTAGGAGATAAATTTTTTGTTTTGTTTTGTATTTGATAAATCGCAGCTCAAAATATGCGTGATATATGGAGCAGGAATTGAATTTGGATTTTTCAAACCACAATTTCTGCAACGCCCTCTATCACCGCTTTTATTCAGCATAGTATTTGAAGTACCGGCCAGAGAGTTCAGCAAGAGAAAGAAACAAATGGCATCCAAATACAGAAAGAGGCTAAACCTTCCATGTTTAGAGATATGATTCTATATCTAGAAAACCTCACAGTTTTCACCCAAATGATCATTAAGCTGGTAAACAACTTTCGCAAAGTTTCAGGATACAAAATCAATGTGCAAAAATCACTAGAATTCCTATATGCCAAAGACAACGAACCATAGGGCCAAATCAAGAATGCAATTCCATTCACAATTGCCATAAAAAGAATAGAATATCTAGGAATACAGCTAACCAAGAGGTGAAAGATTGTTACAATGAGAATTACAAAACACTGCTTAAAAAAGTAGAGATGACCCAAACAAATGGAAAAACATTCCATGCTCATGGATAGCAAGAATAATTATCATTAAAACAACAACATTGTCCAAAGAAATGTACAGATTCAATGGTATTCCTATTGAACTATCAATAACATTCTTCACAGAATTAGAAAAATCTATTTTAAAATGAATATGGAACTGAGTGGGTTGAACAAAAAAGATATTTCAAAGCAAAAAGAACAAAGCTGGAAGCATCACATTACCCAACTTCAAGTTGCACTACAGGGCCAGAGTAACCTAACAGCATAGTACTTGCACAAAAACAGACACATAGACCAATGGAACAGAAAAGAAAGAAAAGAAGTAAGGTCCCACACCTACAGCCATCTGATCTTCAACAAAGTTGACCAAACGAGCAATGGAAAAAGGACTTCCTTTTCAGGAAATAATTTTTGGATAACTAGCTAGCCAAGTGCAGATGATTGAACCTGAACCACTTTCTTGCATTATATAGAAAAATCAACTCAAGATGGGTTAAAGACTTAAATGTAAAACCCAAAACTATAAAAACCCTGGAAGGCTACCTAGGCAATACCATTCTGAATGTAGAAATAGGCAAAAGATTCATGACAAAGATGCCAAAGGCAATCACAAGAAAAGCAAAAATGGAAAAATGGATCACTTTAAACTAAAGAGCTTCTGCACAGCAACAGAACCTATCAACAGAGTCAACAGACAACCTACAGAATAGGAGAAAATCTTTGCAAATTATGTATCTGACAATTGTCTAATATCTAGCTTCTATAAGGAACTTTAACAACTTTACAAGAAAAGAACAAACAACCCCACAAAAAAGTGGGCAAAGGGCTGGGTGCAGTGGCTCATGCTTGTAATTCCAACACTTTGGGTGGCTAAGGCAGGTGGATTGCTTGAGTCCAGAAGTTCAAGACCAGCTTGGGCAACATGGCAAAACCTTATCTCTATGAAAAATAGAACAATTAGCTGAGTCTTGTCTTGGGCACCTGTAATCTCAGGTCCTCAGGAAGCTGAGCTGTGAGGATCACCTGAGCCCGGGCAGAGGTTGCAGTGAGACAAGATTTCAACACTGCACTTCAGCCTGGGTGTCAGAGTAAAACCCTGTCTCAAAAAAAGTAGACAAAGAACAGGAACAGAGACTTCTTAAAAGAAGAAATACATGTGGCCAACAAGCATAGGAAAAGAAGCTCAACAGCCCTGAACGTTAGAAAAATGCAAATCAAAACCACGATGAGATACCATCTCCCACCAGTCAGAATGGCTAGTATTCAGAAGTCAAAAAATAACAGAAACTGGCAAGCTTGTGAAGAAAAGGGAACACTTACACATTGTTAGTGGCAGTGTAAATTAGTTTAACCATTGTGGCAAGAAATGTGATGGTTGCTCGAATGGCTAAAGTAGAACTACCATTCAACCTAGCTATCCTATCACTGGGTATATACCCAGAAGAATATAAATCATTCTACCATAAAGACATGCGCACGTGAATGTTTATTACAACACTATGCACAATAACAAAGACATGGAATCAACCTCAATGCCCATGAAGGACAAACTGGATGCAGAAAATGTGGTACATACACACCTTAGAATACTATGCAGCCTCAAAAAAGAATGAGATTATGACTTTTGCAGGAACATGGATGGAGTTGGAGGCCATTATCCTTAGTGAACCAGTGTGGAAACAAAAAACAAAATACTGCATGTTCTCACTTAGAAGTGTGAGCTAAGTGATGAGGCCCTTGGATACCAAGAGGGAAACAACACACACCAAGGTCTATTTAAGGGTGGAGGGTAAAAGTTGAGACAGGAGCAGAAAAAATAATATTGGGTACTAGGCTTAGTACCTGGATGGTGAAATAATCTTTACCGCAAACCCCCATGACACGAGTTTCCCTGTGCATGTACCCCTGAACATAAAATAAACGTTTAAAAAACAAAGAAAAAACCAATCTCACATTTCTCCTGGAATCTACAGGAGAAACAGGGTCTCTGAAACTTTGATTCACATGGACATCAAGAGAAAGGAGAGTATTGCTAAAGCCCAGGTGTGGAACAGACAGATGACAACAGCCCTCACCTGGTAGAGCCAAAGGGCTTAGCATGGGGCAGATTCATGCAAGGACGTTCTCTACCTCTCCTCTGATCATCTTGAGGATTAAGGTCAGTGCTGTCCCAGAATCTTCAAAGGCAAAAAGAACAATTTAAAGGCAGAATGTATGATCCGTAGGTGTCTCTTTCCAATAAGTGTGGGGAAGAGGAATGCAGACTATGGAGGTGATAGTCCCTCAGGTGAGGTCTGCACAGATCGCATGCAGTACCAGCTATTCAGGAGACTGAGCTGGGAGGATCACCTGAGCCTAGGAGCCAGAGGTTGCAGTGAGCTGAGATGGTGCCACACCACTCCAGCCTGAGTGTCAGAGTGAGACCTGTCTTAAAACAACAATAAAAAAGGGCGAGCAAAGACAGGAATAGCAACTTTTCAGAAGTAGACATACAGGTGGCCAACAAGTACATAATAAAAGCTCAATGTCACCGAACATTAGAGAAATGCAAATCAAAACCACAATTAGATGCCATCTCACACCAGTGAGAATGGCTCTTCTTAAAAAGTCGAAAAAGAACAGATGCTGGCAAGGGTGTGGAGAAAAAGGAGCACTTACACATTATTGCTGGTGGTGTAAATTAGTTCACCCATTGTGGAAGGCAGTGTGGCGATTCCTCAAAGAACTAACAACAGAACTACCATTAAACCCAGCAATCCCATTACTGGGATTGATGTACACACTATTGCATACACAGAAGAATAGAAATCATTCTGCCTTAAAGATGTATGCATATGAATGTTCATTGCAACACTGTGCACAATAGCAAAGACACGGAATGAACCCAAATGCCGTCAAGGACAGACTGGATACAGATAATGTGATACATATACACAATGGAATACTATGAAGCCCTAAAAAAGAATGAGATCATGTCTTTTGCAGGAACACGGATGGAGCTGGAGGCCATTATTTTTAGCAAACTGATGCAGGAACAGAAAACCAAATACTGCATGTTCTCACTTATAATTGTGAACTAAATGATGAGACTCATGGACACCAATAGAGGAACAACACACACAGAAGCCTACTTGAGGGTGGAGGGTGAAAGGTGGGATAGGAGCAGAAAAAATAACTGTTGGGTACTACACTTAGTACCCAGGTGAAGAAATCATATGTACCACAAACCTCATGACATGACTTTATCTGCATATGTACCACTGAACCTATAATAAAAGTAAAAAAAAGAAAAAAGAAAAAAAAAACAATCTCACCATTCTCCCAGAATCTGCAGGAGAAACAGTATCTCTGAAACTTTGTTTTACATGGACTGCAAGACAAAGCAGAGAATGTAGCTACAGCCCAGGTATGTGACAGACAGATGAGAGTGACCCTCATCTGGCAGATCCAAGGGGCCTAGTATGAGGCAGGTTCATGCAAGAACTATCTCTACTTCTCTCCCCAGATCCTCCTGAGGATCGAGGTCAAAAGGATCTGACCTTTAAAGGCCCTCCCAGAACCTTTAAAGGCGAAGAGAAGAATTACCTTCTAGGTCTATCATCTTTTTCCAAAATTCCCAATTTTTTATTTTTAGTCATTGTACAAATTGAGGAAATGTACATCTTCTGGCTAGATTCTGCATAGTGGAGAAAAGGCTTGAGAGGCACAAAGGCTGGGCTTTACAATCACTACCCCTCTACCCCTCACTCCATCATCCTTACCTAGGCATTTCCCTGGTAACCCAATCCACAGCCTGGTACCTCCCACACTGTCGTTTCTGCTGCATTACAGACACAGACCTGCAAACAGCTATGGTTGTGACAGAGTTTCTTCCTGACACCTGAGTCTTTCTCCTGCTGCACGGAAAGCTTGCTGGGAGGGGCTTGGAATCTGGCATGAAGCCAGAGGGCATCTCTGAGTTGCAGCATTTAAATGATCCCACTCAGAGATTCACACAGAAGACTGGACGCAATTCCGAAGAGTTGCCCGGAAGGAGAGAACAATGTCATCACTACCCGTGAGTTGAAAAGGCACAGCCTTCAATAGTCTCAAGTCACATAAACCAAGAAAGAAACAGGGGAGGTTTTCGGAGTTGAAAATATGAGCATTCCTACTGTGAATGCTTTACTGAGAGTTGTAGGTTTGTGGAATAGAAACCCCGAGGCTGTGGTAGCTGAGATGATTGTGGGTGTGGGCTGCGGACCCTGGACCAGTGTAACCCTCTGTGAGGGTGTAGTGGTGTCTGATGAGAGTGAACTCTGCTGAGATTAAGTGACTTTAGGTGGGAGGTGGATGACCCACCAGGACGGGCAGGTGTGTGAGTGAGTGTAAGGGAGTGAGTGTGCTTTGTCTTCCTGTCTGTGATGTGAGTGTGTGTGTGCACAGCCAGACCAGTGCATGGTCATCTTTATGTGCACAGTGAGCTGGTGTGTGTGATTCAGTGAGTGGCATGGCTCTGTGTGACTGAGTGTGTGTGCTGGGATGTGACTGGGTATTGAAGGGAAAACATGCACGTGGCCTTCTGTGCATATGACGGTTCCTCCCCACACAGCAGCACCTCTGATGAAGCAGCTGTGTGTCTTCAATGTGTGTCAATGTGGATCCCAAGTGGCTTAACTAGTGGGGATCTTGGGGATTGTGAGTTACCGAGGACTCGTTTCAGATCACTTATGAGAGCGAAATGTATCATCAGTAGATGTCTCTTCCCAATAAGAGTGGGGAAGAGGAATGCAGACTATGGGGGCGATGGTTCCTCAGGTGGGGACTGCACAGAGTGACCACTGGCTTTTGCCTCCCAGGCTCAGCTTGCCTGTCCCTAGCCAAGTCTGTTCTTCCCATTGTGGAACAAGAGAGTGTGAAGATAACTGATTTGCCAGGGAAGAATGTTAGAGGCTGTGGTTTCAGAGACGGAATCAAGCAAAATATCCGCTGTAAGCTCTGTCTGAACTGAGACTAAATTTGTTCCTCCACTCGTGAAAGAACAAGCTGTGTCTGAATTCAGACAGAACTTACTGTGGACATTACTTAACAAAGCAGCTGGGTTCACTGGTTCATGACTATAACCCCACCAATTTGGGAGGCAAAGATGGGAGGGTAACTTGAGGCCAGAAGTTTGAGACCAGTCTGGGCATCACAGTGAGACGCTTTCTTTAAAAATCTTTAAATATCTGACTGGCAGAGTGGCAGGGACCTTTCACCCCAGCTACACAAGAGGGGGCAGATGTGTGAGGATCATTGCAGCCCAGGAGTTCGACCTTTCAGTGAGCTGTGATTGCACCACTGCATGTCAGCCTAGGTGACAGAGCAAGACCCTGTCTCAAAAATACAGAAAAATCATCAACGACTTGCAGTCTTCGTAGAAATCAATCATTCCCTCCAGTTACGTCCCTGACCCACAGGCTTCATTTGTGCAAGTCCTGGGGCTGTGTTCTCAGTAATTGTGCCCCTTCTGGGAAGGACATCCATTGCCCTTGATGATTGTGATGCATGTGCATCCCACACAGAGGGGTTTCCTGTTCTTTTATCATTTCCCTCTCTCTTTCAACAACTGTTGTTTCTCACTGGAGTGAATTTTTAAATTCTTTCACTCTCAAGTCTTGTTTTCATTTTCCGAGTTGAAAATAAGGCAGGTCAGTGTTTCAGGAGGGCTCCCCTGTTCTGTTAGGTCACCCCTAACAGACCCTACACATGCCAGGGATTAGGGTAAAAGTTTTACATATATTAACTCCTCTATTACTGAGACCTCCCTACAAAGTAGGAATTCCTGATATTCCTCCTTGTCCTTGGGAAACTGAGACAGGGAGAGGTTAAGTAATAGATCTAAGATTGCACTGCTAGTATACGGCAAAATGAGGACCAGAATCCAGGCATCCGGGCTCTTGAACAATTGCTCTTACCTATGGATCCACCATATCTTCAGGAATATGGGGCCCTGACTGTGGTAGGGTGAAAGGGGAGAGGCCTCAGAGTCTGACCTTTGATCTCTAACCTCCTGCAGCATGGGAATCTGTTACAATAGGGGAGGTTGCACCTTACCCTTTAGCTCTCACTCACTCTCCATACCCTGGCAGGTACCATACACACTGCCTGTTTCCTTGCCTGTTGGTTCCTGCGTGATAATCACAGGGACACCGATCCTCACTTTCGTGTGAGTACTCCATGGTCCAATGGAGGAGTGGAGGAGAGAAGGGAGAGTATTTGCTAAGGGTTTAACCTTATGTGTGAGTGATGTGGAAAAGTCTAGTTGGCATAATGAAGGCCTCTTGCAAGTGCAGGCCCTGGAGACCTTCCAGCAACAGGCATGAGACCTGTAGAAACTGCATGTGGGCCAGCCACGGAACCTAGGGGAGGAGAACACTCAGTGGGTTTGGGTTGTGGCTCTTTATTAAAGGGCGTAGAATTTTCAGGAAATGAACAAGTCATAGGCCCATGTCACTGACTGGCGCTCAGTTTTTGTCTGGGGATGGGGAGCGCAGCATCTCCCTGCCTGGGGGCACGAGGAGCTAAAGCATCCCCACAGGGACCAAGACTGCAGTATCATCAGGGAGACTTTTTGCCCTGGGTAGGGGGGGGAGGGATTTGTGTGTGTGTCGAGCATGTGTCTGCACAATGGGGGGACCTGCCCAACATGCTGTGTGCTTTGATCTCAGCAAGGACCCACAGCTGGAGGTGAATTTCTACACTGGGACGGATGAGGACTCAGATATTGCTTTCCAATTCCGACTGCACTTTGGTCATCCTGCAATCATGAACAGTCATGTGTTTGGCATATGGAGGTATGAGGAGAAATGCTACTATTTACCCTTTGAAGATGGCAAACCATTTGAGCTGTGCATCTATGTGCGTCACAAAGAATACAAGGTGAGTACTTCAGGATCTTCCAGCACCGGAGCTCTGTGGGCAACTAGAACAGGAGGCAGCTTTCATTGACCTGGTGCCACCAGTCCCTTGGGGCCCATCTTCCATAACTACTCCTGTTTCAGGTTTTCATCACAGAGCACCCTCTGCTTGCACTGCCATCCTCAGCTCTTTCCCAAATCTGACCAAGATCAAGGTCGGCTCACCTGCCATTTCCCCCAAAGTGGAGAATCTCCTCTGTCTTTTCCCATAGTGCTCATTTCTACTTATGCCATTTTTAAAATTTTCATTTAGTTGAATATATACTATATACTTAAGGAAAAGGTGATTTTAATCATTCAAAAATTATGTTTCACTTTTGGGCCCAATTCTACTCATAAGAACAGCATTACTAGAGTTCTGCTGTTCTTCAGAAAGAATCTTTTTATTTTTTTATTTTTTTGAGACAGAGTCTCACTTTATCATCCAGGTTGGAGTGCAGTGGCGTGATCACAGCTCATTGCAAACTCCACCGCCCAGATTCAAGCAATTCTCTTGCCTTAGCCTCCCAAGTAGCCAGAATTACAGGTGTGTGCCATCACACCTGGCTAACTTTTGTATTTTTAGTAGAAGCAGAGTTTCACCATGTTGGCCACGCTTGTCTTCAACTCCCGACCTTGCATGATTTGCTCACCTTGGACTCCCAAAATACTGGGATTACAGGGGTAAGCCACCGTGCCCAGCCCTTCAGAGGAAATCTTTTCCTATGGAAGTGTATAGATATGTCTATGATTGCATTTGTTTTTAAGCAAATCCTGGTGTAAGTTGCTCTACACATTACACTTTAGCAACTAAGTTGATTCGTTGTCAAAGAATATATCTTGAAGACATTATCAATCCATGCTGCCGCTTCAGTTTTTAAAGATTGCATAATATTGCATTAAAAAGTTTACCCAAAATTATTGAACTTGACCTTTTTTGGGGCATTAAAGTTGTTTCCAGTATTTTGCTCTCACAAATGATGCTGTATTAAGTTTTATAGTCAATCCTCTTGTCATTACTAATTTCCCAATACTTATACTGGAAGATAATTAGAAAAAAATGAGAAAACCAGCTCAAAAATGTGTAAATTTTAAATTTGAAAAATGAACACTAAGAAGGTGACTTTCTCTATAGCCTCAATATAAGGAATATATCCATACTTTTCGGCTTTCTCTAATGAGTAGGCCAAAAGATTCACATCTTATTCAGATTCAAGTGAGGGATCCTTTCCTATGCTTAAAAGTTGTTGAAGATAATATCCTATGTTATACAAGACCTGTCCTCCTTTAACTCTCTAAGAACCCTGGGTTTCATTCTTTGCTACTAACACCTCAGATGTAGCTACTCCAAAGAGGAACTGTGCCATCAGTAGTGAAAGGCAGTCACAGTTCATGGAACTGAAAAGTACTCATTCAATGAACATGGTCTAGCACTAACCCTGTGGCAGGTCCTGTGCGAGATGCAGGGTCTCAAGTTCCTGAGACACAGTCCCTGGTGATGGGGATCTTCTAGGTTGGAAGGGAGGCCGAGTAAACAGGGACTATGTGACACGGAGTATAACTTCACTAGGGAAATGAGAGAAAACATTAGAAATAAAATGAGCAACTGTCTCAAATAGGCACAAAACGTAGCCTGTAAACAGAAGTGTGTCGGCTAGGTTCACTTGTGTAACTAGGAGTTTTCATGGAGAAGGTTATTTGTAATTGGGCAGAGAGGAGAAAGGGCTGAAAACCTGTTTGGTGGCATACTGTCTTTCTGATGCATTTTTCCTCTTGTAGGTAATGGTAAATGGCCAACACATTTACAACTTTGCCCATCGATTCCCGCCAGCATCTGTGAAGATGCTGCAAGTGCTGAGAGATATCTCCCTGACCAGAGCGCTTATCAGCGATTGAGGGAGATGATCAGACTCCTCATTGTTGAGGAATCCCTCTTTCTACCTGACCATGGGATTCCCAGAGCCTGCTAACAGAATAATCACTCCTCACCCCTTCCCCTACACTTGATCGTTAAAACAGCACCAAACCTCACATGATTGGTTCTTGCTTTAAGAGGGGAAAAGAGGAAGGAGGAAGTGGTCATCCCCAAGAGGGTCCAGGACATTCTATGGGAGGCATCAGGAAATCAAAGGGGATGAACCTTCCTGTGACAAAGGGAGTGAGTGACAAGGTCCCTGGAATGTCTGAGAAGACATTAGAAACAACATTCTTCTATAGTACGTAGTTGATGTCAGACAGTCTGAACCAAAATCCTTACCCAATGTCAGATGACTCACCGCACTGAAATGTTAGGTAGCTGTTTACAGCCACACAGGTATACCTAGTGGCTTTGGGCAGAACCTGTAACTTGAGGGAAATCATGTGGAATTCCTTAATTATTTTCATTGCTCTCAGGATGCTTATTGTGTAGGCACATTGTGAAGTTTTCAATCTAAGTAGTAGGGAAATATTGGAGCCCAGTGTTTTCCTTAAAGAATCTCAATTATTCTTATTTCCAAATATTCAAAGATTTTTCCATTTTATGTGTGCAGAATTCAGGGGTTTCTCTTTGGAAATAAATGGTTATGGTTTTAGATCAGAGAACATGTAGATTATTATTGGAATAGACACAGTCCATGTACTTGGACACAGTGAGCAGACCCTGCTTTGCTGCTGTTCCAGTGACAAATTGCAGCATAGCAAACCTCCCAACACATATTGACTAAAATCAATCATTGATTTTGATCTCTCCCAGCTTTACAGGTTTATTGAACTCATGTGAGTGGTAGGTCATGTGACGGGAGTCACGTTTACAGAGAAATCTTTTAGGCTGTGATTTCAGAGGATGCTTCCCTCCTGTCCAATTCAACACTAGGGCTGGATGAACACCTAGAAACTGGTGGGTTATCTCTTTCACTACCACACCTTTCCATTCCTGCCTTGAATATGTTCAAATCAGGAGAGTCTCATGGTTCTTGGACTTAAAGAATGGTGATTGGCTTTCAGCAAAGAAAGCCTTCCAAAAGCCTCATGGAGACAGTGCACGGCATCATAGGACCTACCTTTGAATGGCAGACAGTGTCACTTCTATGACTTTGCATTGAGCAAGTTGAGTCACACAGAGAGCCCTAATCAAAAGGAGAGGACTCTATAAGCTGTGGTTACTGTGGCTGTAGTCACGAGGAGCCATCTTTGGCAACTAGTTCCACTCAGTCGTAACTGGCTTATATAACTTCCCACATACCAACAACACTAACCCTGTAAGGAATCTCTGAAGACATTACTATAACAGGAAAAGGCTCAGAGTGAAGTGCTGTATCTTATCTAATCAGGATATGGTGTCTATAAGGTGACTACAAATTATCACTTGCAATCTCTCTCAACATATGCACAAAAGGCACATAGTATCTGCTTTATACAAATCAAACAAAAAAGACAAAAAGAGATAGGAAAAGGCAATGAACACACCTATTTTAGAGAGGCAAAATGAAATAGACAGCAGTCACTAATCCATATCACTGGTGAAACCAACCAGACACCTATTTTCATTTTCTCTGGGAATGTTTCTCTGTAGCACTTGTCTTCACCCTCCATTCTCAGCTTCTTGGAGTTCCTACCAAAACGACAGAATGGCAGCCCTTTTCCCACTGTAAGAGCAGTGATTATCTGCTTCATAGCATGTATGGAGAACCACTTAGGAGATGAGAAACAAAATATTATCTAAAAATCAATGAAGGCAGGATGAAGAGAGTCCCACCAAATAGCCTCTTTGTTTGCAAGGACCATCTCAGGTGTCATTTTAATCATTCTCGTTTTCTCTCCCCATGGTCACTGCAACAGTTTCTGCAACTCCACCCTCACTCATGGGTATGCCTCTCTGCTTACCCCTCCTTTAACCTAACATCCAAATACCTTGAGGTGCCAACGCACAGTGAATGGCCCACTTCATGCCTCTCTTCCTTGTTTCTTTTCAACATGGAATGAAATTCCCTCCCCTCTCACTGGAAACTCTTGTGTTCTGATTAGATACACTGTCCTCCTTACACTTTCCCCATTACCGTCTTGATCACTTCTCTATTTTGATAATGAATTATAGGCCCTATCACCAGCATGGAATTCATTTTTTGGGGGAATTATGTAATTGGTGCTCTGAGTGGATGAAAACTATCCTGAAACCACTGGCTTCCTGAGCAGAAAACGACTTGGATTTCACATCGACTTGCCGCTTGCCTGGCAGTCATTTTATTTGAATAACCGGCATAATTTTACATGCCGGCCCTGCTAGGCAAACACACAGTGATTGTCCTTTCTTGAATGATATTCACCAGCTCAGTGCACTTCCTAAAGGTTATTCGTTACATTCATCTTTATTCAGCTGCTACTCTGTGCTCATGGTGGTCAGGAATTACATCTCAGATACAAAGAGATTACAGAGAGTCCAGGGTGAATGCTCAACTAATAATTTTTGAATTGCCTCTGAAAATCTACTCAACATCTTTCCTCCTCCTGCTCAATCAAAATTCATTGTCTTCTCCCAGCAAAAAGGGGATTGCTCAAAAAGCAGAAACTCTTTAATGAACTCTAAAGCTTCCTCATCTCAAAAGTCTTTTGGTCTTTCCAGTTATAACAGAAGCCCCCAAAGAATAAATATACTCTGTGATAATAATGTCCTTGATGCCTAACTCTCTCAGTGTTGCGATTCCTCTGGGATGCCATCCATGATGCTGCTAAACATTGGTATATGTGGGTCTCTATTTGCAAGTGATGGACCAAGAAGATGGAATAAAAAAGAAATTAAAAAAAATTTTCCCCAATTTATTTATTTTTACCATTCTTTAATTTTTCTTTTAAGTTCAAGTGTGCATGTGCAGGTTTGTTATATAGGCAAACCCCTTGTCACAGGTGTTTGTTGTACAGATTATTTCACCACCCAGGTATTGAGCAAAGTACCAATAGTTATTTTTTCTGCTCTTCTCCCTCTTCTCACCCTCCACTCTCAAATAGGCCCCAGTGTTTGTCATTTATTTCTTTGTGTTTATGAGTTCTCATCGTTTAGCTTCCACTTATAAGTGAGAACATGAAGTATTTTTCTTCTGGTCCTGCATTAATTTGCTAATGATAATGGCCTCTGGCTCCATCTATGTTCCCTCAAAAGACATGACCTTGTTCTTTTTTATGGCTGCATAATATTCCATGATGTATATGTAACACATTTTCTGTATTCAATCTGTAATTGATGGACATTTATGTTGATTCCATGTCTTTGGTATTATGGTTTTAATTTGCATTTCCCTGATGATTAGTGATGTTGAACAGTTTTTTCATATGTTTATTGGCAGTTTTTACATATTTTTTGTCTTTGTACTGAAATTTTATTTTATTTTTATTTTTTTTAACTCATTAATTTAGTTTATTTTTTCCCATAAGTTATTGTGATACAGGTTGTATTTGGTTACATGAGTAAGTCCTTTATTTGTGATTTGTGAGATTTTGGTGCACCCATCACTCAAACTGCATCATATTTGTAGTCTTTTATCCCTCATCCCCCTCCCACTCTTCCCCCCAAGTCCCCAAAGCCTGTCATATTATTTTTATGCCTTTGTGTCCTCATAGGTTAGCTCCCACATATCATTGAGAACATATGATGTTTGTTTTCCATTCCTGAGTTTCTTCACTTAAAATAATAGTCTCCAATCTCATCCAGGTTACTGAAATGCTGATAATTCATTTCTTTTTGTGGTTGCATAGTATTCCATTGTGTGTGTATGTATGTATATATACATACATACATACATACACACACAATGGATATATATATATATATATATATGTTTTTTTAATCCATTCTTTGATTGATGGACATTTGTGTTGGCTCCACAATTTTGCTATTGTGAATTGTGCCACTAGAAACGTGCATGTACAAGTATTCTTTTCAAATATCAACTTCTTGTCCTCTGGGTAGATACCCAGTAGTGGGATTGCTGGATCAAATTGTAGTTTTATTTTTAGTTCTTTTAAAAATCTCCACACTGTTTTCCATAGCAGTCATACTAGTTTACATTCCCAACAGCAGTATAGAAGTGTTTCCTGATCACCTCATCCATGCCGAAATCTTTTTTTATTTATTATTTTTTATTATGGCCATTCTTGCAGGAATGAGGTGGTATTGCATTATTGTTTCGATTTGCATTTCCCTAATAATTAGTGATGTGGAGCATGTTTTCATGTGTTTGTTGGCCATTTAGATATCTTCTTTTGAGAATTGAGAGTGGGTGAGAAGGGAAGGACCAGGTGTGGGCTCCCCTCCTGTAACGGATTCCCATGGTGCAAGAGGTTCGAGATCAAAGGGCAAATTCTGAGGACTGCTCCCCCTACACTACCACAGTCAAGGTTTCATATTTTTTAAGAAATAGGGGGCCTGTATGTAAGAGCAAGGGTTCTGGAGCCAAGCTGCCTGGATTCCAGTTCTGATTCTGCCTCTTACTTGCAGTGCAATCTCAGATCCATAACTTGAAGTCTCCCCACCTACGTTTCTCCAGAACAAGGAGGAGTATAAGGAGTTCCTACTTTGTAGGGTTTTCCCAGTAGCAGAGGAGTTAGTATGTGTGAAACCTTTGCCCTAATCCCTGGTATGTACAGGGCCGGTTAGGGGTTACACCACAGAATGGGGACCGTCCTTGTGGGACACTAACCTGCGTTCATTTTCAACTCTGAAGTGCTGAAAACAAGACCTGAGGATGTAAAAACAGAGAAATTCACCCAGTGAGAATGCTTTTATAAAAATGGGGAAATAATAAAAGAACAGAGAACCCTTTTGTATTGAATGAATATGCAAATTACAATTTTTTTTATGTTGTTGTCTGGTTTGCTTTTCTTTTTTTCTTTCTTTTTGTGGATACAGGGCCTTACTCTGTCACCCAGGCTGGAGTGCAGTGGCATGATCAGAGCTCACTGCAGCCTCAAACTTCTGGACTCAAGTGATCTTCTTACCTCAATCTCCTGAGTAGCTACAAATAAAAATGCACACAAACAGGTTTGGCTAGCTTTTAATTTTTTGGTACATACAAGGTCCCACTACTTTATGCAGGCTCGTCTGGAACTCCTGACCCCATACGATCCTCCCACCTCGGCCTCCCAAAGTGCTCGGATTACAGCTATGAGCCACAGTCTCTGGCAAGTTGTTGAGTAGTATCCACTGTAAGCTCTTCCTAAGCTAAAGCTAAACTGGTTATTTCTCTGTTTTGGATGATTCTGTCTCTAAAACCATGTCCCCCAATGTACTTCCCTAGTAAACCAGAATCTGCTCACACTCTTCTCCCAGAATGGGACAGACAGCTTGGGCTGGGAGACACAGACAGACCTGAGGCTGGAGGCAGAAGCTGGTGGTCCCTCTGTGCAGATCCCACCTGAAGAAACAGCCCCAATAGACTGTGTCCCTCTTTCCCACTCCGCTTGGGAAGAGGCACCTCAGGCTTCATGAGTTCTGCTGTCATGAATGCTCAGAGACGAGTCCTTAGTAACTTATGATCCCCAAGATCCCCACTAGTTCTGCCACCAGGGATCCACATTGACACACATGGGAAGATGCACAGCTGCTTCATCAGAGGCACTGCTGTGTGAGGAGGAAGCTTCCCGGGTACTGAAGGCCACATGCATGTTCACAGCTCAACACCCAGTCACATCGCAGCACACACACTCACAGTCACACAGAGCCATGCCAATCACTGAGTCACACAGGCCTGCTCACTGTGCATATAAAGATGCTCATGCACTGGTCCGGCTGTGCTCACACACACACTCACATCACAGTCATGAAGACAAAGCACAATCACCCCCTTACATTCACTCACACGGTCCCCCATCCTGGTGGGCTAATCACGTCCCACCTAAAGTCACATCATCTCAGCAGAGTTTCCTCTCCTCAAACATCATCACATGCCCACTGATCCAGGGTTCACACACCACACCCCACAAGCATCTCAGATACCATTACCCCAGGATCTCTCTTCCACACCCCCACCATTCTCAGTAAATCATTCACAATGGAAATGTTCATATTTTCATCTCATAAAATCTCCGTCTTTCCTTTTTTAGGGTGACCTGAGATTATTGAAGGCTGTGCCTTTTCAACTCATGGGTAACAGTGATATTGTTGTCTCCCTCTGAGTGACTCTTCTGAATGGTGTCCAGTATTCTGTGTGAATCTCTTGGAGTTGAAGCATTTAATTGATCCCTGTCAGCCCTGCCCTTTGGCTTCTTTCCTGATTCCAAGCACCGTCCAGCAAGGTTTCCCTGCAGAGTGAGAAGGGGTAGAGTGTCAGAAACAGACTCAGTCACGACCACACATGTTTGCAACCCTGTGTCTGTGATGCAGCAGAAATGACAGTGAGGGGGGTGCCAGGGGAAGGAAGGGGTCACCAGGGTAATGCACAGATCAGGATGATGGAGTTAGGGTGAGGGGTTGTGAAGACCAGCCTCCATGCCTGTTGTGAAGCCTTTTCTCCACTGTGCAGAATTCACCTGGAACGCATGCATTTTTCTCACTTTTACGATATTTTAAAAATGGGAATTCTCAAGGCAAAACACCCAGCCCTGGAAAAAAATGCTGTCTTTCTCTTCCAGAGGTTCTGGGGGACCATAGACCTTGATCCTCAACAGGACCTGGGGATAGAGGTAGAGAGAGTCTCCGTGTCATCCTGACCCCATCCAGGCCCCTTGCCTTTGCCAGGTGAGGGCCATTCACACTCCATCTCTCACACACCTGGGCTCCATCTACACTCTCTCATTTTTCTGTGGGTGTCCATGTGCAATAAAATCTCAGATACTCAGATTCTGAGAGAAAGGTGAGATTCTAAGTCTAACCCTTGATGTGTGTGCTACTTAGCTCAAAACCTGCATGAAAACAGGGACAGGTGCAGGTGATCAGACTTCAGCTACAACGCAGTCTTCACTTGGGGTGGAGGACTCAGGACCCCTCCTCAAGTTCTCTTTTTGTTATAACAGAAAACATCCTTAAAATCTGTATAGGAATTTACAGAAGAAATGAATTCAAATCCCTCTCCCTCCCTCCTCTCTTTTTATTTTACTCTTCGGTTTTATTGACTGTGAATTTAAACTATTTTTGAAAACTTGATCCAAATTAACAAAAAAATGTATATTTTGATAAATTCATGATTAAACTGGCACTCATGTAGCCACCACAATCGTAGTCGTGGCTTGTTGCTAACACACATGGACTCCTATGTGTGCCTTCCCTACCACGTGACCTTCTTGCCCCTACTGGCAACCATGCTCGTGCCTTTCTTTTTTGCTTTGCTTTAGTTTTATCACTTTGTTTAATTTTGCCTGTAGGTGTTTAACTTGGATTTTTTTTAATTGGGTCATGCATCTTTTCTAAAACATTTCTGTTTTTAGGATTCAGCTATGTTGCCGTGTGGAGCTATAGATCCTTTCTTTTCACTTATCTCCACTCTGGAGTTTTATAAATTGGCCAAGACATACTCAGCAGTTTACTCTTGATAATATTGCGTGACTTCTAGCTTGAGGCTATTGAAACATTGCCTTCTCTGTGAAATTCTCCTGATCTCCTCATGCCGATAATTTCTTATTTCAAGGACAGTGGCCAAAAAGCCAATTGAATCCCTGAAATGTCAAGAAGGTGTCTGCCTTTCTGACTGGTGAATAGAAATAAATTGTCCAAAATAAGCACAGAGAGCTACTGGGAAGACAGGGATCAAGACACTCTGAGGATTAAAGTCTTTAAAGCCTTTCAGATGGAGGGGGCTGGCCCAGAATTCTCCCCAAATGAGACACTCCAAGGAGAACATTTACTCTTGATAAGGCTGGGACATCCGGAGGGGTTTTCTGAGATCAATGGTTAGGATTTACTGGGTGAGGGGAGGCAGTGGAAATGGAGGTGTCCTAACCTTGTGTCTGTGGGTGGAGATGAATGAGGCCTACGGGAGAGACCATCAGTGAGAGCTGTCATTGTGTGCCCTGATCAAAGGGTTTGCCTTCTATCCATCTATGACCAAGATTTACACTCTGTAAAGTAGTATCTCCCCTTTTCACTCTTTGAGCCTACAGCTTCTTCTCTGTGAGTGACTTTTTCCTTTCTCAGTTTGCAAAGAGGATGGGAGAAGGGCATGGTCACCCATGAGCACACTTTAAATGAACAAATCAGATTTCTGCATCTGGGCTCTACCTTTCGAGAAATGGTGTTGTATACCCCTTGTTCCTGAACTGAGGGGACGAGCACATGAGTTTCTTTCTCCGGAGATTTTCTTCTTGGCATTTTTCCTAGTAAAGTGAAGGGACATATGAGATTTGGAGTTCGGGTAGGGTAATGGGAGCCCCCAAGTGTTCCTACTCCTCTGTTTTCAGTGTAAAGACTGTGGTTCCTAATCAGTTCTGCTCAGCTCAGACCCAGCCCCACCCACTCTATCATGGATCAGTTATTCAAGCCCCCAGTCCCATTGCTTACAACTCAGTGACTCATATGAAATTGGGTAGGGTTGGTTCAGAGTGTCTGACATATAGTCGATGCTATAGAAGGATGTGGTTGCTAATGCCTTCTCAAACATTTCAGTGGCCTTTTCACTTACTTTTTGTGTCTCAGGAAGATTTATCCTCCTCGACTTGTTCACACCATCTATAAAATCCCCCAAGCCCTCTTGATGATGACCACTTTATCTTTCTCCCCATGAAAGCAAGAACCAAATTCTGTGAAGTTTGATTAAGTTTTAATGAGCAAGAGTAAGGATTGAAGTGAGAAAAGATCAAGCTGTTAGCTGGCTTTGGGAATCCCATGCTCACGTAGAGACAGGAATTCCTTGGCATTATGAAGTCTTGTTATCTCTTTCAATTGCTGACCTCAAATTTGGTCAGGGAGATATCTCTCCACACTTGCACCATCTTCACAGCCTCAGGTGGGATTCTATGGTCAAAGCTGTAATAGGGATGGCCATTGACCATTACCTACAGAAGGAAGAAAATACATCAGAAAGACAGTATTCCACCAAACAAGCTTTCAGCCTGCTCTCTATGGTGTCCTAGTACCTGAAACATCCAACCAGAAAATGTCTCATTATATATCTGAACCCAGTAGACACACTTCTTTTTTACAGACTACCTTTTGTAACTATCTGAGACAGTTGCTCACTGTATTTTCAGTGTTTCCTCTCATTTCTCCAGTGAGGCTCTATCACTCTGTGTCACATGGGCCATATTTGCTCAGCCTCACCTCTATCCTGGAAGATCTCCAAGGCCAGGGACTGTGTTTCATAAACTTGAATCCCTGCATCTTGCACAGGGCCAGCCACAGGGTAAGTGCTCAACAATGTCTACTGAATACATACATTTCAGTTACATAAATTATGACTGCTGCTTGCTGCTGATGACCCAGTTTTTCTCTGGAATTGCTCATATTTGAGCTAGTGGTGGCAAGGAATGAAACTCAAGTGTTCCTAGAGAGGTGGGGCTGGATTAATGTTGCAAAACATAGGATATTATCTTTAACAGCCTATAAACATAGAGAAACACCTCTGACTTTAATCTGAATAAAATGTGAATGCTTTGGCCTACCCATTTGAAATGTCAGAAAGTTTGATCACATTCTTTATTACTGAGGCTACACAGGGAGTCATATTTTAGGTTTCATTCTCAAATTTAAAATCCATACAACTTTGAACCAGGTATTCCATTTCTTTATAATCATGTTCCAGTATAAATAGGGAAAAGTTGGCAATGACAAAAGGGTTGATTAGAAAGCTTAATACAAGGCCGGGCGTGGTGGCTCAAGCCTGTAATCCCAGCACTTTGGGAGGCCAAGGCGGGCGGATCACGAGGTCAGGAGATCGAGACCATCCTGGCTAACACGGTGAAACCCCGTCTCTACTAAAAATACAAAAAAAAAAAATTAGCCGAGCGTGTTGGCGGGCGCCTGTAGTCCCAGCTACTCGGGAGGCTGAGGCAGGAGAATGGCGTGAACCCGGGAGCCGGAGCTTGCAGTGAGCCGAGATCGCGCCACTGCACTCCAGCCTGGGAACAGAGCGAGACTCCGTCTCAAAAAAAAAAAAAAAAAAAAAAAGAAAGCTTAATACAGTAACATTTGTGAGAGCAAAACATTGGAAACCAACTCAGTGCTCTTGTAAAGGGTCGAGTACAGCAAGTTGGGGAAATCCTTCTAGGGGGATACTATGTAATCCTTAAAAAATGAGGCAGCACCATGGATAGATTATTTCTCCAATACATACTCTTTGAGTACAATTCAACTGTCATTCCTAAAGTGTAATGTGTAGAGACATTGATACCAGCATTTGTTTAAAAAGAAATGAAAGTGTATATATGGGTGTATGTATATGCTTCTATAAGGATAGACTATCTATGGAAGAAGAGTAGAGAAGCTAGTAATATTGTTCTGAGGATTGGGATTGAGGAGTGAGAAGAAGTCTTCATATTGGACTGACTAAAACAATTTTATTCATGTGTATATCTTATCCATTTAGCTACATGAAAATTTAAATAACATCAATAAGGGGAAGATAGAGGATATTCTCCATTTGGGGAAAATGGCAAGTGAACCAACATTGACCCTGGTCAGGTATGGGAAAAGAGCTGAGGATGGCAGTGCAAGGAGAGGTGATGGCAGAGCAAGCAACAACACTTGTTGAATGAGAGAGGGAAATGATAAAAGTAAAGGGAACCCCTGTATGTGTGATAAAAAGCCTGGGACAGGGGGAGTTATGGGTGATGAAAAGCCTGGGATAAGGGGAGTTGTGGGTGATGAAAAGCCGGGGACAGAGGGAGTTATCTGGAGTTAGGGCATGAAGAGCTGCCTCCTGCTCTGAGAGCCCATGGAAGCCGGGTGCAGGGAGTTCCTGGGGTGCTCACCTGGTACTTATCTTCCAGCACTGAGATGTTCAGTTCAAATTCTTGGCCATCCTGAAAGGGCATATGCTTGGATTGCACCTCCTGCTTCCAGGCCCTATACTCACGGCTGTTCATGACCACACAACGGCCAAAGCGCACTTGGAAATGGAAGGTAATGTCTGATTCCTCGTTCATCTCAGTGTGGAAATCCACCTGCAGATGTGGTTCATTGCTGAGGGCAGAGCACACAGTGTTGAGCAGGTCCCTTTCTTGTGGGGCACACACAAGACACACACACAAGTCTCTTTGCCCCTTCCATGGTCGAGCAAAGACTTGTTGGTATTCCAGGCCTTGTCATTGTGGGGCTGCTTCAGCTCCTTGTGTTCTCCATGGGTGGAAAGAGATACTCCAGCCCTCATCCACAGATGGAAACTGAACCGTAGTCACTGACTTGGTCATATGAATTGCCCATTTTCTGAATATTCTATGCCCTTTAATAGATAAAGTATCACAGCCCCAAGCCTTGAGTGTCCTTTTCTCCTAGACTAGCCCCCAGTGCAGCCACTGTAGGTTTTGTTCCTGATGCTGGAGGGTCTCCAGGACCTGCACATTCATGGTACTTCCATCCTGCCAACTAGACTTTCCACATGACTCACACATGAGGTCACCCCCTTAGAAAATATTCTTCCTCTTCTCCATCTCCCATCCTTGCACCATGGAGTACTCACAAGAAACAGACAAGCGGTCTCCCCTTGATTGTCACAGCAGAACCGGTAGTCAAAGACACACCCTGTGTGTGTGGCACCTGCCAGGGGATTGAGAGTGGGTGAGAGAGGCAGGGCCAGGTGTGGCCTCCCCTCCTGTTACAGATTCCCATGGTGCAGCCAGTTAGAGATCAAACAGTAGACTCAGGCCTCCCTGCTCCCACCCTACCTCAGTCAGGACCCCGTATTTTTTAAGACAATGGAGCCCGTGGTTAAGAGCAGAGCTTCAGGAACTGAGCTGCCTCAATTAGATCCTTTACTGTGCTGACTACTAGCAGTGAGATGTTAACATGTTTTGAACCTGTTTTTTGACAGGGTCTAATTGAATCACTCAGGCTGTAGTGCACTAGCACAATCACAGCCCACTGCAACCTCAACCTCCCAGGCTCAAGCCATCCTCTCACTTCAGTTTCTTCAGTAGCTGAGACCACCAGTCCACACCCAGCTAATTTTATATGTATTTGGAGAGTTGGGGTTTCACGATGTTGCCCAGGCTGGTCTGAAGCATCTAGTCTCAAGGGATCCTCTTGTCTCAGCCTCCCAAACTCCTAGATTACAGGAGTGAGCCACTTTGACCAACCAGCAATGGGACCTTAGATCTATTGCTTAAACTCTCCTTGCCTCAGTTTCCCCAATACAAAGATGATAATCCAAAATACCTACTTTGTATCATGTTTTCAGTTATACAGTAGTTAATATATGTAAACGCTTTAGCCTAATCCCTGGCATGTATAGGGCCTGTTGGGGGTCCTCTATCCAAACAAGGAGGGTCTTTGTGGAACACTGACCTGTGATCATCTTCAACTCTGAAACTGTGAAAACAAGATGTGAGGATGTAACAGTAGAGAGATTCACTCCAGTAAGAAACAACAACTTTGGGTTAGTTTCAATTTGAGAACAGCTACAAATAATGACACTATAAACATTTCTGTATAGGATTTTCCATAAACTAAAGTGTTTACTTGGCTAAAATCTGGTGAGTAAAGTGTTTCTGTTTGTTTGGTGATTTTATGTTTAATTTTATGGGAATACCAAAGTGTTTTCCACTGTAGCTGTATCATTTTACATCCCTCCTAGCACTGTTTGTGTGTTTCAGGTACTCTGCGTCTTTTCTAACTTGAGATTGTGAGTTTTATTTTTTATTATCATTTTAACCACTAAAAAAAAAAAGAAAGAAACAACACTTGTTGAAAGAGAGAGGGAAATGAACAGGAAAGAACAGGAAACCCCTGTGTGTGGGAGGCACATGCATCACAATCATCATGGGCAATGGACGTCCTTCCCAGAAGGGGCACGCGTGGCTGACAGCACAACCGCAGTACTTGCACAAATGAAGATTGTGGGTCAGGGAAGTTATTGGCTAGAATCTGTAAGTGGATGATATTTTTCTTTTTTGAAACAGGGTCACACTGTCACCCAGGCTGGAATGCAGTGGCACCATCAAAACTCACTGCAGGCCGGGCATGGTGGCTCATGCCTGTAATCTCAGCACTTTGGGAGGCCAAGGTGGGCGCATCACTTGAGGTCAGGAGTTTGAGACCAGCCTGGCCAACATGGAGAAACCCCGTCTCTACTGAAAATACAAAACTTAGCCAGGAGTGGTGGCACATGCCTGTAATCCCAGCTACTCGGGAAGCTGAGGTATAAGAATCACTCGAACCCGGGAGGCGGAGGTTGCAGTGAGCCAAGACTGCACCACTGCACTCCAGCCTGGGAAACAGAGCGAGACTCCGTCTTAAAAAAAAAAAAAATAATAATAATAATAATTACTGCAGGTTTGAAGGCCTGGGCTTCAGTTGAACCTCTTTCGTCTGCCCCCCAGCAGCTGGAACTACAGGTATGCAACACCACATTCAATAGATTTTTAAATTTTTGGAAAGATGAAATCTGGCTATATTTCCCAGGCTGGTCCACCAGTCCTGGCCTGACATGGTCCTTTCAATTCGGCCACCCAAAGTGCTGGGATTACAGGCCTCAGCAAACATCTTGATGAATATCCACTGTAAGCTCTGCCCAAACAGAGGCTAAATTTGAACCTTCCTGGTTTGGGGTGATTCAGTCTCTTAAATCAAGTCCCTCGATGTCCTTCTCTAGCATCCTGGCACTCAATGGGAAGGCCAGGCTAGGATGGGAGACAGGGAGAGACCTGAGGCTGGAGGCAGGAGCCGGTGGTCACTATGTGCAGATTGCACCTAAGGAACCATCAGCCCCATAGTCTGTTTCTCACCCCCATTCTGCTTGGGAAAAGGCACCTGAGGACTCACGCATTCTGCTCTCATAAATGCTCAGAGATAAGTCCTCGGTAATTCAAGGGCCCCAAGATCCCACAAGTTCTGCCACCGGGGATCCACAGTGATGCACAAGGGAAGTTACACACCTGCTTAGTCAGAGGTACTGCTATGTGGGAAGGAACGTTCACATGCACAGAAGGCCACATGCATGTTCCCAGTTCAACACCCAGTCACATCCCAGCACACACACTCACAGTCACACACAGTCATGCCACTCACTGAGTCACACACACCTGTTCACTGTGCATATAAAGATGCTCATGCACTAGTCCGGCTGTGCTCACACACACACTCACATCACAGTCATGAAGACAAAGCACAGTCACCTGATTACAATCACTTACACACCCACCCATATCCTGGTGGGCCATACACATTCCATGTAAAGTCACATCATTTTTAGCAGAGTTTACTCTCATCAGACACCATCACATGCTCACAGAGGGTTATAATGGTCCAGCATCCACGTGCCATACCCCACAAGCATCTCAGATACCATAGCCCTAGGGTCTCTCTTCCACACCCCCAACTCTCAGTAAAGCATTCACAGTAGAAATTTTCATATTTTCATCCCATAAAATCTCCCTCTTCCCTTTTTTGTGTGACCTGAGGTTATTGAAGGCTGTGCCTTTTTAACTCACGGGTGGCAGTGACATTGCTGTCTCCCTCTGGGTGGCTCTTCTGAATGGTGTCCAGGCTTCTGTGTGAATCTCTGAGTTGCAGAATTTAAATGGCCCCTGTCAGCCCTGCCCTCTGGCTTTATTCCTGATTCCAAGCCCCTCCCAGGAAGGTTTCTCCACACAGTGAGAAAGGGTGGGGTGTCAGTAACAGACTCAGTCACAACCACACCTGTTTGGAGGCCTGTGCCTGTGATGCAGCAGAAAAGACAGGGAGGGAGGTACTGGGGGAGGAAGGGGTCACCAGGGAAATGCACAGATAAAGATGATGGAGTGAGGAGGAGGGGTGTGAATTCCAGCCTCCATGCTTCTCATGAAGCCTTTTCTCCACTGTGCAGAATCTACCAGGAAGGTGTGCATTTTCCTAACCTGTGCAATGGTAAAAAGCTGGAGATCCTGGGGGCAAGGCACTTGGCCTTGAAAGAAAATCCTCCTCCTTCTTCTCTAGTGGTTCTGGGATAGCATAGATCTTGATCATTCATAGGACCTGGGGACAGAAGTAGAGAAAACACTTGTGTCTTCTTTACCCACCCTCAGACCCCTTGGCTCTGCCAGGTGAGAGCCACCCCCACTCTGTCTCTCGACACCTGGGCTTTGGGTATGCCCTCTTATTTCCCTATTTCTTTTCATGTGAATAAAAATCTGAGGCTCTCGTTCTCCTGCAGATTCTTAGAGAAAGGTGAGATTTCTGACTCATAAGTGGGAGCTAAGCGATGAGGATGCATTAGCATTACTATTAGTTGTGCTTGACTCAACAATAAATTCCACTTTCCCTGATCTAAAACCTTGACAATTCATTTCCAAGCATGCACTCCAAGTTTCTGCTCATATAAATCAGCACAATCACACAGTTCTTTTGGTATATAAGGTATTTCCTTCAGATTAATTTGTAATGTCATCCCACTGCATTCCTTGGGTTTTGACTCCGGGTATGGACATGGAAGCAATGAAAAGGGTCAGAGGCCACAATTAAGGAGCTTTGGAAACCCCATTCTGGGCAACCCCCCTCACACCCTGCCCACCACTGTAGCTTGTAAGAAATTACCACAGAAGGGAAAGAGAAACTGCTTTTCCTTGCAACAGATATGCAATAGAATTTTGAGTAATATCCCAGTTATTCGTCTGAACTGGGGAAGAAATATCAGTTCAGAGCGTCTGGCCACCTAGTAAGCTGTGGTTAAAGATGTTGATGTTATTTCCTTCTCAGGCATTCCAGCAATCCTGTCAGTGATCCAGAGAGATTGATCTTCTTTGACTTCCATATCCTCTGCACAATAGCCCATACTTCTGCTGGTTACAACTATTTCTTCAGAAATCCATTATGCCCTATGACTTGCTTTCAGTCTTTCTTTTCATTTTTTTAAATGAAAAATGTCCCTTTTATTCTACCTACTACAAGATCCAGTCCTCAAATACTTTTGACCACCCAATTTTTCTTCAATTTTTATTATTAATATTTGGTGAGATAAAATTTACATATAATAAAATGCAAAGACCATATTGTTCAGTTCAGTGAATTTTGTCAGGTCCGTATACCATTCCACCTCCTTAGAAAGGACCTTCATGACCTTTCCTTGCCCAGTTCCCTCTCTTTATTGCAGATATAATTACTCTTCTGATTTTGTTTATCATGTTAGTTTTGCTTATTCCATAATTCCATATTAATGTAATTATTCATTATACACTCTTAAAATCTGCCTTCTTTTGATCAGCATGTTTTTGAGTTTCATCCATGCTATTGTGTGTATTGGTACTTTGTTCCTTTTTATTGCTCATGGTATTCAATTATATGACTATATCACAATATAATTATTTGTCTTCATTGGTGGATTCATTCCAGGCTGGGGCTTTTATGAACAAAGCTATTGAAAACATATATTTTCAGATTTATAAAAGGTTCCTGTAAACCTAAAACTACTGTTAAAAATTTATCAATTTTAGAAAATCAATGAAAGAAAAGGCTTTTTAATATATGAATCCAGAACAATGAGAAAGCTACATGAAGGAGAGAGTGGATCTCAAGGTCTACCTCACACTACACACAAAAATTATTTGAGAATGATCACAGAACTAAATGGAAAAGCTAAAACTAAAAGCTTGTAGAATTTGACAGAACAGTATCTGCACAACCTTTAGGTAGACAAATTTCTTTGATAGGGTCCAGAAAGCAATAGTTATAAAAATATAAAATGATAAATTGGACCTCATCAAAATGAAAAGTACCTGTTCATCAAATAATACCATTAAAAGTTAACAGACAAGTCACAGACGGGAAGAAAATATTCAAAATACTTATCTGAAAAGGATTCGTTTTAAGACTAAAAAGAACTGCTACAAGTCAATAATAAAAATACAAAAACCCCATTAAAAATGGGCAAAATACTCGGAACAGGCCCTTCTTACTGAGATATATGAAAAATTGCTTATGAGGGAAACGGAAATGCAAATTAAAACCATAATGAGATACCACTATATGCCCATCAGTACAATTAAAGGACAACAGCAAATGTTAATAACGATACAGAGTAAATGGAAGTGTTGAATGGGAAATCAGTCTGACAATGGTTTTACATAAATACCCTGTGACCTAGCTCTTCTAATTCTAGTTATTTACTTAAGAGAAATGAAAATGTATGTTTCCGGTCTTTCTTTTCAACTATGTCTTTCCCAGCACACACTGTTCCCCTGAAAAACTTTAGGTTTTGTGTATGAAATTATATCATATCTGGGATTTGCTTTAAAATAATCTGGGGATGACAGTTCTCTACTTTTGCAAACATTTGAAATTTTTTACAATACAGTTTTTAATTAAGTAGCCAGTATATATAGACTATATATAAAAGAAAAACAAAATTATCCGTACTGGTATGGCTATATCTTCAAGAAATGCTATAGTATGAAAAGGCATGAAGAAAACATGCATAACATGAGACCAATTATTTTAAAGACAAAAAAATAAAATTGATCTCATAGGTACCCAGAAACATTCATAAATGCACTAGAAAATGTCAAAAGAAGGCATTCCTTGTAGGGGGACCCTGGGTTTAGAAGAAATGAGGTCAAGGTACAAATCTGTAATGTTTGAATTTTACACACAAGAAGGTATTATATTACTTAAATGACTTGTATAAATATTTAAAAAATAAAGGTCATAATACAGTAAAAATCTTTAAAAAAATTTAATCACAGTTTGGAACCCAGCAACCATGCTCCTTGTTACAGAGAGCTCTTTCTGACTATTTTGTATTCTGTTTTTCTTGTTCCTCCAGCGAGGTTCTAACACTCTATACAGCAAGGTGGGTTTGCTCAGTCTCCTCTCTATCCTGGAACATCCCTGCACCTCATAAATTGCCTGTCACAAGGTAAGTGCTCAATAAATGTTCATTGAATACATAACTTTCAGTGCCATGGTTTTATGCCATGTACTGATAACCCGGTGTTTTCTTTTAAGGAGATCCATATTTATTCCCTCTCTCCTTCCCTCCCTCCCTTCCTTTCTTTTATACAGAAGCATCAGTGTGATTCCTGGCCTTTCTCTTTCCATCACACTCTTCACATGACTGATGGGACAATCTCATGCCTCTACTCTCATAGAACAGGCACGGCATGGCCACTTCTCATCGTCTGCCAGTTCACTGACAGCAGCTTTGTGTTTGCTACTAAGTGTCTGGCTCAGAGCAGATGCTCGATAACTCCATTTCTGAGAAATAAATATCTCTTCCTGTAACTTCTTCCTGCAATTCAAACCAGAGAGTATTTCTCAGGAATTAACAGTTGATTGAGTGACGAGATATGTCTGGACTATGCATTTCATTTGAATCTATTAATAGTTTTATGGCTAGAAGAGAAAATGAAACAAAAATGGATTTTCAGCTCTGTTGAAAAGTTCAGTCAGTAGAATAAGTGAGGGAACATTCTGGGGAAAAGATGCAGAGTGTGGGCAGGCTGTCATGAATGTGATAGTGTTTACCAGCTGGGCTGACCTTTGTTCTGATGAAAATCTTGCAATTCACAATCCAAATATTAATTATATCTTTGACATACAAAAAAACCCATCGTATCATTCTTGTCATTCTTATGCCTTTGCATAAGTCCGTTGTATCATTCTTATGCCTTTGCATCCTCATAGCTTAGCTCCCACTTATGAATGATAACATACAATGTTTGGTTTTCCATTCCTGAGTTACTTCACTTAGAATAATGGTCTCCAATTTTATCCAGGTTGCTGCGAATGCCAATAGTTTTCCTTTTTATGGCTGAGTAGTATTCCATGGTATATATATACAACACAATTTCTTTTCCCACTCGTTGATTGATGGGCATTTGAGCTGGTTTTATATTTTTGCAACTGCAAATTGTGCTGCCATAAATGTGTGTGTGAAAGTATCTTTTTAAAATAATGGCTTATTTTCCTCTGGGTAGATACCCAGTAGCGGGATTGCTGGATCAAATGGTAGTTCTACTTTTAGTTCTTGAAGGACTTTCCACACTGTTTTCCATAGTGGTTGTACTAGTTTACATTCCCACCAGCAGTGTAAAAGTGTTCCCTTTTCAACGCATCCCCACCGACATCTACTTTTTATTTTTTTATTTTTTTATTTTGGCCATTCTTGCGGGAGTAAGGTGGTATTGCATTGTGGTTTTGATTTGCAGTTCCCTGGTCATTAGTGATGTTGAGCATTTTTTCATGTGTTTGTTGGCCATTTGTTTATCTTCTTTTGAGAATTTACTATTCAGGTCCTTGGCCCACTTTTTGATAGGACTATTTGGTTTATTCATGATCATTTGTTTGAGTTCCTTGTAGATTCTGGATATTAGTCCTTTGTTGGATGTACAGGTTGCAAAGATTTTCTGCCACTCTGTGGGTTGTGTGTTTACTATCCTGATTGTTTCTTCTGCTGTGCAGAAGCTTTTTAGTTTAGTTAAGTCCCATCTATTTATCTTTTTGCTTTTGTTGCATTTGTTTTAGAGTTATTGGTCATGAGGTCTTTGCCTAAGCCAATGTCCAGAAAGGTTTTTCTGATGTTATCTTCTAGAATTGTTATAGTTTCAGGTCTTAAATGTAAGTCCTTCATCCATCTTGAGCTGATTTTTCTATAAGGCGAGAGATGAGGATCCAGTTTTGTTCTTCTACATGTGGCTTGCCAATTATCCCAGCACCATTTGTTGAATAGGGCATCCTTTCCCCAACTTTATATTTTTGTTTACTTTGTCGAAGATCAGCTGGCAGTAACTATTTGACTTTTTTCTGGGTTTTCTATTCTGTTCTATTGGTCTATGTGCCTATTTTTGTACCAGTACCATGTTGTTTTGGTGACTATGACCTTATATTAACAGTATAGCTTGAAGTCAGGCAATGCGATGCCTCCAGATTGTTCTTTTTGCTGAGTCTTGCTTTGGTATGTGGGCTCTTTTTTGGTTCCATATGAATTTTAGGATTGTTTTTCCTAGTTCTGTGAAGAATGATGGTAGTATTTTGATGGGAATAGCACTGAATTTGTAGATTGCTTTTGGGAGTATGGTCATTTTCACAATGTTGAAATTTTCACATGGGATGCTAGAGCATGGGATGTGTTTCCATTTGTTTGTGTCATCAGTGATTTCTTTCAGCAGTGTTTTGTAGTTTTCCTTGTAGAGGTCTTTCACCTCCTTGGTTAGGTATATTCCTAAGTATTTTATTTATTTATTTACTTTTTGCAGCGATTGTAAAAGGGGTTGAGTTCTTGATTTGTTTCTCAGCTTAGTTGCTGTTGGTGTATAGCAGAACTACTAGTTTGTGAACATTAATTTTGTCTCCTGAAATTTTGCTGAATTTATTTTTCAGTTCTAGGAGCTTTTTGGAGGAGTCTTTAAAGTTTTCTAGGTATACAATCTTATCATCAGCAAACAGCAACAGTTTGACTTCGTCTTTACTGATTTGGATGCCCTTTATTTCTTTCTCTTGTCTGATTGCTCTGGCTAGGGCTTCCAGTTCTGTGTTGAATAGAAGTGGTGAGGGTGGGCATCATTGTCTTGTTCCAGTTTTCAGAGGGAATGCTTTCAACTTTTTCCCGTTCAGTGTTATATTGGCTGTGGGTTTGTCATTGATGGCTTTTATTACTTTAAGGTATGTCCCTTCTATGACTATTATGCTGAGGGTTGTAATCATAAAGGGGTGCTGGATTTTATCAAATGCTTTTTCTGCATCTATTGAGATGATAATGTGATTTTTGTTTTTAATTCCGTTTTTGTGGTGTATCACATTTATTGATTTGTATATGTTAAACCATGATTGCATTTTTGGGCATGCAGGGATGCAGTGGGTTTCATCTGATCATGGTGGATTATCTTTCTGATAAGCTGTTGGATTTGGTTAGCTAGTATTTTGTTAAGAACTTTTGCATGTATATTCATCAGTGATATTGGTCTGTACTTTTCTTTTTTTGTTGTGTCCTTTCTTGGTTTTGGTATTAGGGTGATATTGGCTTCATAGAATGATTTAGGGAGGATTTCCTCTTTATCTTGTGGAATAGTGTCAACAGGATTGGTACTGATTCTTCTTTGAATGTCTGATAGAATTCAGCTGTGAATCCATCTGGTCCTGGACATTTTTTGTTGGCAATTTTTTTTATTAGGATTTCAGTCTTGCTGCTTGTTATTGGCCTTTTCAGGGTTTCTAATTCTTCCTGGTTTAATCTAGGAGGATTGTATATTTCCAGGAATTTATCCATCTCCTCTAGGTTTTCTGGTTTACCCACAGAAAGGTGTTCGTGGCAGCCTTGAGTGATCTTTTTGTATTTCTGTGGTAGTGTTCATAATATCTCCCATTTTATTTCTAATTGAGCTTATTTGGATCTTCTGTCTTCTTTTTTGGTTAATGTCACTAATGGTCCATCAATTTTATTTATCTTTTCAAAGAATCAGCTTTTGGTCTCATTTATCTTTTGTAATATTTTTGTTTCAATTTCATTTTGTTCTGCTCTGATCTTGGTTATTTCTTTTCTTCTGCTGGGTTCGGCTTTGGTTTGTTCTTGTTTCTCTAGTTCCTTGAGGTGTGACCTTAGATTGTCTATTTGTGCTCCTTCAGACTCTTTGATGCAGGCATTTAAGGCTATGAACTTTCCTCTTAGCACTGCCTTTGCTGTATCCCAGAGGTTTTTATATGTTTTTGGTATGTTGTGTCACTATTATCACTCCATTCAAAGAATTTTTAAATTTCCATCTTGATTTCATTCTTGTCCCAACAATCATTCAGGAGCAGGTTATTTAATTTCCATGTATTTGCATGGATTTGAGGGCTCCTTTTTGAGTTGATTTTCAATTTTACTCCACTGTGTTCTGAAAGAGTAGTTGATAGAATTTCAATTTTCTTAAATTTATTGAGACTTGTTTTGTGGCCTATCATATGGTCTATCTTGGAGAATGTTTCATCTGCTGACCAATAGAATGTATATTCTGCAGCTTTGGGTTGAATGTTCAAATATCTGGTAAGTCCAAGCTATAGTTTAAATTCATTGTTCTATCAGCCACTGAAAATATACATACATGTTTATTATTGCAACAGCAAAACGCTACAAGCTGGATTGACCTTATAAAATCTTCCTTTTCTGGGAAAAAAATCCATTAATAATTTCAAATAACTAAATAAAGAATGGACAGACAGTTAATAAAACTATAACAAGAGAATCTTGGTAGTCATTCTTTCTTCTTCTCTTCCAATCATGTTAAATCTTCAATCCAGGATACACAATGTGCTCTTCCTTTAAAACTTATCAATATTCTGACCTATTCTACCAGCTCTACTTCCACGATGCCAACCAAACAGGATCAAATGAATCTAATGGTTTTTTTTTTAAAGGGAGTAGTTTGACTGCCAGGACCAATCAAGGCCAACAATATTAAGAAAGCTTCTGAATACTGCAAAAGAATTTTCTTTAAATAGTGAACCAAAAAAGCCCTTCCATTTGCATAGTTGCTTCAAGAAAACTGCAAATTCACCATCAATTAAAACTGTAAATACAGGCAATGAAGGAAAGTCCATCTTTTCATCTTATTATTCTGTTAGCTGTGACTCCATTTCTTCGCTTTCTCTTGCCACAAATCTCCTTGAAAGAAGTGCCTATTCCTTAAGTATTATTACTAATAAAATATCAAAAAAACAACAGATGTTGGCATGGATGCAAAGAAAAGGGAATGCTAGTACACTGTTGGTGGGAACATAATTGATTCTAGCTCTATGGAAAACAGTAGGGCGATATCTCTACGAATTAAAAAAAGACCTGCCATTACACTCAGTAATCCCAATACTGGGTATATGCACCCCAAAAAAGAAATCATTATATTAAAAGACACCTAAACCCTTAAGTTTATTGCAGCGCCATTCGCCATAGGAAAGTCACAGAATCAAAGTAAGCGTCCATCAACAGTTGATTGAATAAAGAAAATGTGCTACATATACACCAGGGAATACTAAGTAGCCATAAAAAGAATGAAATTCTGTCCTTTGCAGTGACATGGATGGAGCTGGAGACTCTTATCCTATGTGAACTAACTCAAAAGCAGAAAATCAAATACTGCATGTTCTCACTTACAAGTAGGAGGTAAACGATGGGTACATATGGACATAAAAATAGAAATAATAGACACTGGGGGCTCCAAAGTAGGGCAGAGAGAGGAGGGAGTGAGGGTTGAAAGATTACCTATTGAACACAATGTTCAGTATTTGAGTGATGGGTACACTAGAAGCCCAATCCCTACCATTATGCAATACACTCACAAAAAAAACATGCACATGTGCCCCCAAATCTAAAATTAAAAAGAAGTTTAACCCTCTTTTTGGAGGGTTTAAAGGATAAAATAAAGTATAACTATACCAGCTTTCATATAATAATAGATGAAAATATATATATTGATTACTCAAAAGTAAAAAAGAACTGCATAGTCTTACTTTCTTCTAATTTCTTCATTCATCTCCCCTCAAACTGAGTCTGAATGGCCTTCTATCCTTCCATCTCATAGAAATGATTCTGTTACAGTCATTAATGGCCTGCATATTGCTAAACACAATGGTCAGCCGTCAGGCCTCATCTTACTTAACCTGCCAGTTGATTATTCCTTCCTCCTTGATAAACTTTCTTTACTTAGCTACCAGGACACTGAACTTTCTTGGTTTCTTCTCATCTCACTGTTTGCTCCATCTCAGTGTCCCTTAACCTGCCAGGTGATTATTCCTTCCTCCTTGATAAACTTTCTTCACTTAGCTACCAGGACACTGAACTCTCTTGGTTTCTTCTCATCTCACTGTTTGCTCCATCTCAGCGTCCCTTACTGCTTCCTCTTTTTCTCCTGACTTCTTTGTCTTGGATTGACCCAATGCTGTTTCTCTTCCTTTTTTTAGCTGTACTTATGCCATTGGTGATGGTAATCTCTCAAATTTGAAATGTTATCTATCTGTTACAAGCCTCCAATTTATATCCCTAATCCAAACCTCTCTGCTAAACTCTAAACCCATATATTCAAGTCTCTGCACTTGGACATACAAAAGCATCTCAAGTCTGAGATTCCCAAAGCTGAGCTTCTGATACCCTTCCCCCTTAAACGTGTTCCATCCACAGCTTTGCCAATCTCAGTTGATGGCTTCTTCAACAGTGCAGTGCCTTGGGCCAAATCCTGCTAGTTGCTCTCGATTCTTCCCCTTTTATCACATCCCACATCCAATTCACCAGGAAATACAGTTTGCACTTTTTAAAAAACATATCAATATTCTGACCAATTCTACCAGATACACTTCTATGATGCCAAAAAATCAGGATTAAATACATTGAATGGTTATTTTCCGAGAGAGTTGTTTGTTTGTCAGGACCCATTGAAAAAGGAATGCCACTGATGTATTTTCTGGGAGCCAGTATTTCTTTCCTGATGGCTGCCATAAGGAACCTTCTATTGTTCTCCACTCCAGGGAACATAATGCAATCAGTGTGTGCATAAGTAAACCTGAGACACAGGTGAAGATGTAAAGATGATTTTGTTAGTTTGAAAGCCAATTACAAAGGCAGAGGAGCAAGATAGTGGAATAGAAGGCTCCACTGATCATCCCCCCTGCAAAGATGCCAAGTTAACAAGTATCTAACCAGAAAAAAAAAAAAAAAACCTTCATAAGAACCAAAAATCAGGTGAGCACTCAGTCCCTGGTTTTAACTTTATATTGCTGAAAGAGGCACTGAAGAGAGAAAAAAACAGCCCTGAATCTCAGGTACCACCTCCCCCCACACTTTCTGGCAGCAGCAGAGTGGTACAGAGATCTTCTCTGGGAGCTGGGAGAGGAAGAACACAGCAATTGTGAAGCACTGAACTCAGTGATGTCCTGTTAGAGCAGAAAGGAAAACTGGACCAAATTCAGCTGACGCCTGCTCATGGAGGAAGCGTTTAAACTAGCGCTAGCCAGAAAGGAATCACAGATCCCGGTGATCTTGAACTTGAGTGAACTTGAGTGCCTGTGAATCTCACCACTGAGAGCTACAGCATTCTGTGTCTCCAAGTAACCTGGAAAGGCAGTCTAGGCTGTAAGGACTGCAACTCTTAGGCTAGTCCTAGTGCTGAACTAGGGCCAGAAATAGGGGACTTGGGGTGCACACGAAAACACCAGCTTGGGCAGCCAAGGGAGTACTGGCATCTCCTTCCCTAACTCCAAGCTGCACACAGCTCACAGCTCCAAAACAGACCCCTTTCTTTCACTTGAGGAAAGGAGAGGGAAGAGTGGGGAAGGCTTTGCCTTGCATCTAGGATATCAGCTCAGCCACAGCAGGATAGGGCACTTGGAGTCATGAGGCCCCCGTTCCAGGCCCTAGCTCCCAGATGGCATTTCTAGACACACCCTGCGCCAGAAGGAAACTTGCTGTCTTCAAGGAAAGGACCCATTCCTTGAGGCATTCATCACCTGCTAACTGAATATTTATTTATCACCTTGGACCCCGAATAACTGGCAGCGATACCCAGGTACTATGTTGAGGGCCTTGGGTGAGCCTCTGAGACCTGCGGCTTCAGCTGAGACTCAGCACATTCCCATCTGTGGTTGTTACGGGGCAAGGCTCCTGCTTGAGTAAAGCAGAGGGAAAAGTAAAGGGGACTTGGTCTTGCACCTTAGGTACCAGCATGGCCACAGGGAGTAGAGCACCAATCGGGGTCTTAGAGTCATTGACTCTAGGACTTGACTCTTGAACTGCAATTCTGAACCAGCCCTGTGCCAGAGGAGAGCCCACTGTCCTGGAGGGTGAGCCTCAGGCCAGGCAGCATTCACTACAAGCTGACCTAGGAGCTGTTGAGCCCTAAGAGAATATCAGAGGGAGTCTGGCAGTATTCCTTGTGGCCTGGAGTGGCAGTGGCTATGGGGTGACCACTGCCTTTGGAAAGAGCAGGGAAGAGTGGGAAGGACTATGTCTTGTGGTCTGAGTGCCAGCTCAGCCACAATACAATAGAACACCAGGTAGGCTTCTAAGATCTTTGACTCCAGTCCCTGACTCCTGGATGGCACTTCTGGACCCACCTAGGGCCTGGGAGACTTTGCCACCTGCTGATATTGAGCCCCAGGTTCTTGAGCAAGCCAGACAGTGGTTACAGAAAGCCTTTGGGGAGATCCAGTACTGTGCTGGCTTCAGGTCTGACCCAGAGCAGTCGTAGTGGTGGTGGCCACAATGGTGTTTGTGTCACCTTTTCCACAGCCCCAGGCAGCCCAGCACAGAGATACTCTGTGTGTTTGGTAGAAATTAAGGGACAAGAACAAGAGTCTCTGCCTCATAACTCAGAGAATTCTCCTGGATCTTGTCCAAGACCATCAATGCAGTACCTCTAAGAGTCTGCAAGAAGCATCATGTTACTGGACTTGGGGTATCCTCTAAAGCAGATACAGCTTAGATCACCACACCCAAGTTCTTTCAAATATCCAGAAAGCCTTCCCAAGAAGAATGGCTACAAATAAGCCCAGACAGTGAAGACTACAACAAATACCTAATCCTCCAGTGCCTAGACACTGAAGAACATCTATTAGCATCAACACCATCCAGGAAAACATGACCTCACCAGATGAACTAAATAAGGCACCAGGGACCAATCTTGGAGAAACAGAGGGATGTGACCTTTCAGGCAGAGAAAAATAGCTGTGTTGAGGAAACTCAAAGAAATTCAAGATAACACAAAGATGGAATTCAGAATGCTTTCAAATGTATTTAACAAAGAAATTGAAATAATTAAAAAGAAAGACATTTAAACTTCTCCACTGACATGTTTCCAGATTCAAGGTCTATAAACCACTTTTTTCAATGCTTGTCTGAAGCAGAAAGTTGATTTAAGGATATTAGCAAATAAAAATGTAGTGAGGCCAACAATCTTAAGACTGCTTCTCAAAAAATGGTGAAAAAATTTTCTTCAAATAGTGAACAAAAAATAAAAGCCTTTCCATTTGTGCAGTTGCTTCAATAAAACTGCAACTTCTCCATCAATTAAAACTTTTAATCCAGACAATAGAGAGAAGTCCATCTTTTCATCTCATTCTTCTGCTAGCTGTGGCTCCATTTCTTTGCTTCCTCTTGGGTGTTATTAATAAAATGCCAAAAAAAACAGCAGATGTTGGCATGGATGCAGAGAAAAGGGAATGCTTGTACACTGCTCATGGGAAGGTAGATTGGTTCTACCTCTATGAAAATCAGTATGTAGATATCTCAAGGGATTAAACATAGAGCTCCCCTTCGACCCAACAATCCCGCTACTGGGTACCTACCCAAAGGAAAAGAAACACCTGCACTCCTATGTTTATTTTTATTTATTTATTTTTTTTTTTTGAGATGGAATTTTGTTCTTGTCGCCCAGGCTGGAGTGTAATGGCGTGATCTCAGTTCACTGCAACCTCTGCTTCCCGGGTTCAAGCAATTCTCCTGCCTCAGCCTCCCGAGTAGAGTAGCTAGGATTACCGGTGCATGCCACCACATCCAGCTAATTTTTCTATTTTTAGTAGAGACAGTGTTTCGCCTTGTTGGCCCAATCGGTCTTGAACTCTTGACCTCAGATGATCCACCTGTCTAAGCCTCCCAAAGTACTAGGATTACAGGTGTGAGCCACAACTCCAGGCCTGCACTCCTATGTTTATTCCAGCACTATCCACAATAGAAAATTCATGGAACCAATCTAAGTGTACATTAACAGTTGATTGTATAAAGAAAATATACTACATATGGCCAGGCACAGGGGCTCACACCTGTAATCCCAGGACTTTGGGAGGATCATGAGCCGGGTGGATCACTTGAGGTCAAGAGTTCGAGACCAGCCTTGCCGACATGGTGAAACCCCGACTCTACAAAAAGTACAAAAATTAGCCAGGTGTGGTGGCACGCACCTGAAATCCCAGCTTCTCGGGAGGCTGAGGCAGGAGAACCACTTGAACTCAAGAGGCGGAGGTTGCAGTGAGCCAAGATCATGCCACTGTACTCCAGCCTGGGCAACAGAGTGAAACTCCATCTCAAAATAAAGAAAAGAAAAAGAAAAGAAAAGAAAATATGCTACATATACACTGTGGAATACTAGGTAGCCATAGAAAGAATAAAATCATATCCTTTACAGCAATGTGGATGAAGCTGAAGACTATTATCCTAAGAGAACTAACTCAGAAGCAAAAAAATCAAATTCTGCATGTTCTCACTTAAAATGAGAGGTAAACGATGGGTACACATGGACATAAAAAGTGGAAATAATAAACACTGGAGACTCCAAAAAAGGGCAGAGAGAGGAGGGAGTGAGGATTGAAAGATTACCTATTGAACACAGTGTTCAGCTTTTGAGTGACGGGTACACTAGAAGCCCAGTCCCTACCATTGTGCAATACCCCCATGTAACAAACATGCACAGGTACCCCCGAATCTAAAATTTTTGAAAAAAAGAATCTTGAGCATCTTTGTAAAGGATTTAAAGGATAAAATAAAGAACAGCCATGCAAGTTTTCATATAATAGATGAAAAAATTATATTGATTACTTAATATGAAAAAAATAAACTGCATAGTCTTACTTTCTTCTAATTTCTTCACTCAGTTCTCCTTAAACTGAGTCTGAAGTGGCCTTCTCTCCTTCCACCTCATAGAAATGATTCTGTTACAGTCATTAATGGCCTATGTATTGCTAAACACAATGGTCAGTTATCAGGTCTCATCTTACTTAACCTGCCAGTTGATTATTTCTTCCTGCTTGATAAACTTTCTTCACTTAGCCACCAGGACACTGAACTCTCTTGGTTTCTTCTTATCTCGCTGTTTGCTCCATCTCAATGTCCTTTACTGCTTCCTCCTTTTCTCTTGACTTCTTTATCATGGGTTAACCCAATGCTGTTTCCCTTCTCTTTTTCAGCTGTACTTACTCCTTTGGTGATCTCAGTCTCTCACGTTTTAAATATTATCTATCTATTACAAACTCCAAATTTATATCCCCAATCCAGACCTCTGTACCAAACTCTAAACTCATGTATTCAACTCCCTGCACTTGGACATACAACAGGCATCTCAAACTCAAGATTCCCAAAGCTGAGCTCCTGATATTCTTCCCCGTTGAACATGCTCCATCCACAGCTTTGCCAATCTTAATTTATGACTTCCTCACCCGCCCAGTGTCTTGGGCCAAAATCCCGGTAGTCATTCCCGATTCTTCTGTTTTTATCACATCCCACATCTAATTCACCAGGAAATACAGTTTGCTCTTCCTGTAAAACATATAAATATTCTGACCAATTCTACCAGCTCTACTTCCACAAATCTGATCTGAGTTACCATTGTCACTGGAGGATTACTGTCGTAGCCTTACAAATACTCTTTCTTCTTCTGTCCATGCCTATCCGTAGTCCATGCTGTACGCAGCAGCAAGGGGGATCCTTTTAACATATAAGCATGATCATATCTGCCCTCTGTCCATGCCTCCCATCTTTCACTCAGAGCCAAAGTCCTTAACAATGGTCCAAAAGTTTCTCTGTGATCTATTTTTCCATATTCTCTTCAATTTCATCTCCTACCTCTTTCCCCCTCTACTCCAGACACAGTGGCCTCCTTGTTGCCCCTTAAAACTTCTATTGACACTTCCTCATAATGGTCCTTGTCAGTAGCTAATATCTCTGTCTGGAACCTTTTTCTCCAAGGTTCACTGACTGTTTCCCTGAGTCATTTGATAAAGTTGAAGGCAAATCCTACATCTCCCTCTGAGTGAGGAGGTCACCTGGGCACAAATCATTGAACACATGTAACAGTGAAACAGCAAAGGAACTACCAAAACAAACTCCACTTTTTTTTAAGAGGCTTTTACCCACTCATGCACGTAAGTTAAGATAACTGTAAAGCACTGAGATAAAACACAAAAGCAACCATGTAGTTTTTTAAATGAATGGTGCAATTAAAGGGGAGATATGGAAACAACTAACTGTGTTTTCCTAAAGATTTACAGGAGCATTGTGACTTGACCAAGGACAAAGAAGTTCCCAATCTTCTCAGAGCCTCGCCGGTACCCAGATGTCTGCAGTCCTCAGTCACCTCTTGATCCCAACCCCTGAGCATAGTTTCCTCATATCGCCCTCCCATAAGAACCCTCCAGCCAGCCTAAGAAACTTGAGATGGTTTTTGCAACCCAAGCCTGCCACCTCCTTGGGTTGCTTGTTCCCAATAGACCTGCTTCTCCTCCCACCAACTCTGGTCTCTTGAGTTTGGCTTTTGAGTGGCATGCAACTGAACCTGGATTTGGTTACCACATACTGGCCTATAGTGCAAAAGAGAATGTGTATATGTTTGTCAGTGAGAATGGCTGGATTTGCATAATTTTCTGTTTTTATGTATTTTTATCTAAGTTTGGAATTAGTTGTGTATACAATGTGTGTCTGTGCCCCTGAGTGTGTGTGTCTGGATTCAGATTAATATCTCCTTGTCAGGGGCATGCCTGTGTCTCTTAGCTGCAAGAGGAAACCATGCTCTGTGTCCTGATTCTACCCCGGCATCGATGCAGGAAACAAAGCCTTGGCTTTCACCTACTGATGCATCCATCTCTCCCACATCTCAACCCCTACTGACTGACTGTTTCCCTGACTGTGGGTCATATGATGAAGACCATGACAAATCCTATGTCCCCCTCTAAGGGAGTAGACCACAGTTTGTGTGTAATGGAGGGTGAAGGGAAAGGGGGAAGTATTAGCATGTTTCGGGGACCCATATTAGAGACAACTCAGACTTCTCCAGTCACCAAAAGGAGCAGAGGTGGCTGATGTAAGAGCCTGAGATACGCTCCAGGCAGGATTTCCTTTCCACATGTGTGTGCCTGTGTGTGTTGGGGTGGGGGCACACTAAGAAAGGTAGGTAGATGTTTGAGACAGAGAGAGCAAGCAGGACTGTGTTTGCTCTCAGGAGGTTACATTTCCTGTAGTAATGGCTTTATGGAGAAAGTCGTTATCCTGTCTCTGCAGAAAGAATCCAGAATTCCAGGTGGATTTCTATGAATATCCCAAGGAAGACGCCATCATCACATTCCACTTCCCAGTGTACACGAACAATGTCGTAGTGATGAACAGCATCCAGAAAGGGTCATGGAATGAGAAAAACATTGCTTTCTCTGGCTCCATTGTGACAGGGAAGTCATTTGAGCTGTGAGTTTTGGTGCTGGACGATCAGTACCAGGTAAGTGGGCCCGAAGGGGTAAGGGCCGTGGACCTCAGTGGCTGGGGTGGGGCTGCTGTGGAGGAACTAAGTCCAACTGTGATCTGATCTCAGTAGAAAAATTGGATTCCATATCCTACCATGCCCTTTGCTGCACACAAGCCCCAGCCACAAAAGCTGACCTCTGGTTCTGGTGCTCTCCTTGTCTTCTCCATAAAACATGCTCATTCTTGCAGACGGAGCTGAAACATCAAAACTCTGAACCTTATTGGTCACTGTCTCTTTCTCATTGAGAAAACACAGATCACAGACACATTCCCCACTGCAGTCCTTCATCCCTGGGGGTGGAGGACATGTCTCCTGTGCATGGCAGAGGTCTTGACCCTGAGGAAAATATTGAACACAACTTTTTAAGCACTACAGTGTGTGCTGTGCAAGTAGAGATTCAGAGGTGAATCCAACACATCTCCCGTCCTCAAGGACAGTCAGGAATGTTGAGGGAAAATTACAAGCTCACTGTCATCAGGGTAGACCAGGGATGAGCAGCTCTGGAAGCAAAGAAGTGGGACAATGGAGGATGATTTACTGCAGCCAAGGCTTGGCCAGTTTTCCTGGAGAAGGAGATATTTGAGCTGTTTTGTTTTGAGGGAGAATAGAAATTTTACAGGCAATGAGAGGAAAGGCATTTGAGGAAAGGGAAGGTGGAGGTCTGAATATTCTGAGCTCACAAACAGTACATCTCTTTCCCCAGGTGTTTGTGAATGGGAAGTCCACCTATATGTTTCCCCACTCCTTTTCACCACAGTCTGTGAAAATGGTGCAGGTGAAGGGAGATACTTTCCTGACTTTAGTGGATATGTTGTGAGGGGCAGAGAATCTCGCAATAAAAAGATCCACCTCATTACACTCTTTTATAATGTGCATGATCACAGCATCTCCCAGAAGTTGCCAGGGTGTCTTCCAATCCCCACACTTAAGCTAATGATAGTAAAATCTTCCTAGTATTAACCAGGACTTGGCTGGTGCTAATAGGAAAGATCCCAAGGGAAGATTTGGCACATGTGGAAATACATTCTGGGTAGGGTGTACAGAGTCTGGCTTGGGAAAGGTGCAGGTGGTTAAAATGTCAATGGTTGCCCCTGAAATAGAGACAGAGTCAAAGCATCTTAGGATATTATGCAGAAGATGGAAGGGTGTTGGGCTATGGAAGGAAGAAATATGGCTTTGGGCATGTGAGTCTCTTTTGAGTTGTTTGTTCATTCAACACATATTTATTGGCCCCTTACTGTCACATACCTCTATGTATGCCAGACATTCCCATATGACTGGTGTAAGAAGCTGACAGGACCAGGAAATGATACTATTGGCAAAAGGAACTTGATATTGATGAGTTAGGGATGAAGTTGTTCCTAGAGGGGCTCCTGAACTCAGGAGTTAAGTGTCAGACGGTCAGGCAGACATGCCCTGAACCCTGATGCATGGCTTTCTGGAGGTCTATCTCCCCTCCCTCCACTCAGGACCATTCAGGGCACACCCAAAAGCTTTCAGGGGTCACAAAGAGTGATCCAGGAGACTGGGCTCAGACCCTTCCAGACCTCTCTAGCCTGAGGTCCTCTGGAGACATACAGAAAAACCAAAACCTGTAGACCTAATTATCCTCCAAGTTTCTGTGGTCCCTGAGTTTCCACAAACTCCCAGATACTTCATGTAAAAAGAATGGCTGCTTTCGTCATCTTTGGGCCCTCAGAGTGTTCTTCCATGATTTTCCTCAGAAAGTTTTGTTTATTTTTTTGTGTGTTTTTGGTTATTGTTTGTTTGTTTTGTGTTTTAGAGACAAGCTCTTTCTCTGTCACCCAGGCTGGCTTGCAGCAGTGTGATCACAGCTCACTGAAGCCTCGAACCCCAGGGCTAAAGTGATCCTCCTGCCTCAACCTCCTTAATAGCAGGTACTACAGGCACATGTCACCATGCCCAGCTAATTTTTTTTATCTTTGTAGAGACAGAGTCTTGCTGTGTTGCCCAGGCTGGAATGCGCTGGCAGGATCATACCTCACTGCAGACTCAACCTTCTGGACTCAAGCAATCCTCCTACCTCAGCCCTTGAAAGTGCTGGTATTACAGGAGTGAGCCGCTATGTCTGGCTCCCCAAGAAGTTTTGACATTGCTTATGTGTCTATCTATTACCACAATAATAACCAGGAAAAGATGCTGAATCAAAACAAACAAAAATAGTTCAGGTTCTGGAGCGAGCCTGGTTCAAACCTCTGCTCTCTTAATTCTTAGCTCTGTGACCTTGTGCAAGTTTCTTAAACTCTCTATACCTCAGTTTCCTTTTTTGAAAAATGAGGACAGTTTTATCTACCTCATAAAGTTGTTGTGAGCATCAAGTGAATCAATACATTTTTTTAAAAGATGCTGAATCACCAAGGAAATGTAAATCAAAACCACAGTGGGATATTACCTCACATCTGTTAGCATGGCTATTTTCAAAAGAACAAAGGATAACAAGTGTGGGCAATGAGGTGAAGAAATTGGAGGCCTTGTGCACTGTGGGTAGGAATGCGAAATGGTGCAGCCACTGTAGAAAACAGTATGGAACTTCTGCAAAGAATTACAAATATAACTACCATATGACCCAGGAATCCCACTCCAGGGTATAAGGCAAAGAAGTTGAAATCGGGATTTTAAAAAGATATTAGCATCCCATTGTTCATTGCAGCACTATTCACAACAGCCAAGATATGGAAACAACCTAAATGACTATAAACAGATGATTCAATAAAGAAAATGTGGCGTATACACACAATGGAAAATTATTCAGCCTTTAGAAAGAAGGGTATCCTGCAATATGCAACCACATGGCTGAACCTTAAAGACTAATGTTTGCTAAGCAAATAAGCCAGTCACAGGACAAATACTACAGGATTCCATTTACATGAGGTGATTGAAATAGTCAAAATTAGAGAAGCAGAGAGTAAAATGGTGGTTACCGGGGGTGGGGAGGAGGGGTAAATGGGATATTGCTAACCAGCGGACATAAAGTTTCACTTACACAAGATGACTAAGTTCTAGAAATTGTCTGTACAACACTGTGCCAATAGTTAACAACACTGTACTGCAAACATAAAAATGTGTTAAGAGGGTAGATGTCATGTAAAGCATTTTTACCACAGTAAAGTAAAATTTTATTAAAGAATACATGCAAATTAGTACAAACACTATGGAGAACAGTTTGGTGATTCCTCAAAAAACTAAAAATGGAAATCCAGCAATCCCACTGCTGGGTATATATCCAAAAGAAAGGAAATCAGTATGTTGAAGAGATATCTGCACTCCCATGTCTATTGCAGCACTGTTCACATTAGCCAAGATTTGGAAGCAACCTCAGTGTCCAGCAACAGATGAATGGATAAAGAAAATGTGGTACTTATACACAAGGGAGTACTATTCAGCCATAAAAAAGAATGAGATCCCGCAATTTGTAACAACATAAATGGAAGTGAAGGTCATTATGCTAAGTGAAATAAGCCAGGCATGGAAAGACAACCATCACATGTTGTCACTTGTTTGTGAGATGTAAAAATCAAAAACAACTGAACTCATGAAAACAGTGAGTACAAGGATGGTCACCAGAGGCTGGGAAGGATAGTAGAGGGCTGGGGATGAGAGATGCAGATGGTTAATGGGTACAAAAAATAGTTCGAATGAATGAATAATGCCTAGTGTTTGATAACACAAGGTGGCTACAGTCAATAACTATACATTTAAAAATAACTAAAAGAGGCCAGGCACGGTGGCTTACGTCTGTAATCCCAGTATTTTGGAAGGCCAAGGTGGGTGGATCACTTGAGGCCAGGAGTTGGAGACTAACCTGGCCAGCATGGTGAAACCCTGTATCTACCAAAAAATACAAAAATTTCACCGGGTGTGGTGGCACATGTCTGTAGTCCCAGCTACCCAGAGAGGCTGAGGTACAAGAATCCCTTGGATCTGGGAGGCAGAGGTTGCAGTGAGCCAAGATTGTGCCACTGCACTCCAGCCTGGGCAACATAGCAAGACTCTGTCAAAAAAAAAAAAAAAACCTAAACTAAAAGAGTATAATTGGATTGTTCATAACAGAAAGCATAAATGTTTGAGGAGATGGAAACCCAAATTTCTATGATGCAATTATTATGCATTGCATGCCTGGATCAAAACATCTGATGAACCTCATAAATATATACACCTACAATGTTCCCATATAAATAAAATTAAAAATTAAAAACAATGCAAAAAAAAGCGTGTGCTATTCTATTAGTCCTGGCATACTGGCTTTGACAGACACATCCATCTTTTTCTCACTGGTAGTGTCAATCACCTACTTTTATGAACCATTCTTAAATCAATTTGAGAGAACATCCACATTAAATTGTACATCCAAGGAGTCAATACCAGTTTCAAAGGAGATAGAAATAGACCAGATTTTTCTTTCTTTCTTTCTTTAATTAATTAATTTATTTATTTTGAGATGGAGTCTCATTCTGTTGCCCAGGCTGGGGTGCAGTGGCACAATCTCGGCTCGCTGTAACCTCTGCCTCCCAGGTTCAAGCGATTCTCCTGTCTCAGCCTCCCGAGTATCTGGGACTACAATCATGTGCCACTACGCCTGACTAATTTTTGTATCTTTAGTAGAGAGAAGTTTTCACCATGTTGGTCGAACTGATCTTGAACTCCTGACCTCAAGTGATCCACCTGCCTCCGCCTCCCGAAATGCTGGGATTACAGGTGTGAACCACCACACCCAGCCAGTAGACCAGATTTTTAAAACATTCACATGGTAAAAAAGAGAGAGCAAGAAAGAGAGAGACCAGGATTTATGTTTATTCAATGTGAGGGAGAGAATGTCAAAGATTACTCCCATTCATGAACAACTAAGTGGAGAGGGTTTCCATAAATTGGTACAGGGAAAAATGGAGGAGAACCTGATTTGGAGTAATAGTGACAGGTGTCCAGAAGAAATGTGAGTGGTGATGTTAAGGCAGAAATTACATGTTAATATGTCTGGGGCTCCAGTAGAAAAGGTTGAGGTCTATGGTAGAGATAAACTTCGCATATTCAGCACATATCTTAAACATGTGCAGACTTGATATGGCCTAAAGGAGACTAACACAGATGTGGAAACATGGGGAACCCAAGACCGAGCCCTTCGAAAGGCTGATCCTTAAGAATTGAATAGAATAAGGCTCTAGGAATGAGAAATTCCCTTCCCCACCCCCTGCCCCACCACAACATCAAATAACAACCATACTTGGAACCCGCAGAATCAGTGTTGGGACAGCAGCATGACAAGGATGCAATGATATTTACAGCAGGGAACATCTGGGAATACAGAAAGGGCCTTGCAAAGCAGAACCCAAAAAATATATACCCTTAGAAGGTAAAAACCCCACCCTCAAGGCAACTGTTAAGATTGAGACAAAGAAATGGGATGGCACAGAATTGCTGAGCACCAGCAGAAAAGAGGAGAAAGAGCAATATCTTTTAAATTAAACATCAGTGTAGCAACTGAAAAAATAACTATTCCTCAAGAAAACTTATTCTCGTCTGATAGAAAATTGTCATAGGCTGGGCACGGTGGCTCACGCCCGTCATCCCAGCACTAAGTGATGGGATGACGGGCGTGAGCCAATGGGCCCCGCCAATTAGCATGTTTCAAAAGTATGCAATGTTATGTTACTGACGATAAGTCTGTGTCCCTTCCCAGTGAGGCACTTTATATAGGGCACAACCCACCACTCTATACATACAGGCTCAAAGCACTGGCCCAGGCTCTGCCTCACCTTACAGCTGACCCACGAGGGTTCATCTGACAACTTCCGGCTCCAGAGGGGTTGAAGAACAACAAATTGTTGATTGTCTACACACAGAGATTGTTGACGGCTGTTGTGATAACTCAGTTCTTGTCTTCTTAGTTTAAAAGAATTTAAACAAGATGCAGAAAAAAAGGAATTCTTTTGTGCTGTTGGTGGGAATGTAAATTAGTTCAACCATTGTGGAAGACAGTGAGGCGATTCCTCAAAGACTGAGAACCAGAAATACCATTTGACCCAGCAATGCCATTGCTGGGTATATACCCAAAAGAATATAAATTGTTCTTATTATAAAGATACATGCACATGTATGTTCACTGTGGCACTATTCACAATAGCAAAGACATGGAATCAACCCAAATGCCCATCAGTGATAGACTGGATAAAGAAAATGTGGTACATATACACCGTAGGATACTATGCCACCATAAAAAGGAACGAGATCATGTCCTTTGCAGGGACATGCATGGAGGTGGAAGCCGTTATCCTCAGCAAACTAATGCAGGAACAGAAAACAAAACACTGCATGTTCTCAGTTATAAGTGGGAGGCAAATGATGAGAACATATGGACACAGGGGAGGGAACAGCACACACTGGAACCTGTCAGGGGGGCAGGGGAAAGGAGAGCATCAGGAAGAATAGCTAACGAATGCTGGGCTTAATACTTGGGCAATGGGATTATCCATGCAGCAAACCACCATGGCACACATTTAACTATGTAGCAAACCTGCACTTCCTGCACATGCACCCCGGAACTTAAAATAAAAGTTGATTTAAGAAAAAAGAATTTAAACAAGAGACACACAGCAAAAGATATGCAGCACAGAGTAATCTATTGCAAAAGAATACTTTGAAAGTTAAGTGCAGAAGAGACAGTACACCCTAAGAGAGAGAGGTCGGGGTGGGTTGCTCATGAGGATGAGACAGCGTTGTGTTTTGCTGGAGAAACCTCATTTCTGGCAGACTTACATGATTATTCATAAGGTGGGAAAAGGTGTTACTAATAAGCATGTTCTGGGTGGTCCTCTGGGTGCACGTGCACAGTAGCTGTACATGCTTGTTCATGCATCATATGTCTCATTAGCATCTTAAATCTCCTCCCAGAGATGTGTTTTTTACTGTTATAATGAGCAACAGGTCTGCTTGAGGACAGATAAAATAAAATGCACCTTCTCTCTAGAAAGGAAATCCTCTACTGAAGAGAGCTTTGCTTGAATGAGCTCTATTACAATGTGAACGCTGAGGCTTACTGTGTTGATTGCATGGCCACCAAGGTTGCTGCATCCCAAGAACATGGCCACTTCCTTGACTACCTGTCTTGCCTTAAGATTATCACATGGATTTCCTCAAGCAAATAGTATTTATGGGACTAGGATGTGGACATCAGAAGACATCCAGGAAGTATTTGGAAAAAGTTTTCTCCTTGTTTCTACAGACACACCGATTGTGCTAGATGCCTTGGGGTCAATAAAGACCCATGTATCTCTTGGTCATCTGAGCAGAGTTAAATTAGGAAATCAGGACTAGCTTTTCAGGTAAAAGAAGTGGGTACTTACAGCTTGATTGGATTTCCCAGGTCCCCATTTAATTATTGTAATAAAAGCTCAGGCTCATTCACTCCCTCATTTAATGTCTCAGCTCATAAGATGAATATCTAAGGTATGGCAATGGTCTGCAATAAACAGAATGCTAGTGTCCCCCCAAATTTATATTGAAATTATAACCCCCCACCCAATGTCATCGCACTAAGAGGTAGGGTCTTAGGGTGGTGATTAGCTCATGAGGGTGGGATCCTCATGAATGAGATTAGTGCCCTTCTGAAAAGTACTCCACAGAGCTCTCTCGCCCTCTCTCTACCATGTGAGGATACAACAAGGAATCAGCAGCCTGCAACCTGGAAGAGGCCTTTCAGCAGAAGCCAGCCATGCTGGCACCCAGATCTCAGACCTCCAGCCTCCAGAACTGTGAGAAATAAATTTCTGTTGTTTATAAGACACTGAGTCTGTGGTATGATGTTGTAACAACCTGAATTGACAAAGACATAGTCTAAGTAAGAAATAATTATAAGACAACTTTATGTCTTGGAGAGGCATCACTGGACAGACAGTCTGTCTTATTAAGTATTAGGACACAGTTTCTTTTCCAAGGCTGGAAATGGATGGAGCCTGAAAATGTCTCTGATGCATCCTCTCCCACCGCTAGAGGGCAGCATTCTAAGAATCCATTTCCAAAGGACTGGAATTGAGTTTTTGGAGGTCAGAGACCCTTTTGGTAAACAAATAAATGCTGTGGACTCCTAATTTTTAGAGTATATTGTCATGTTTACAGGTTCTTCTATATTCAGAATTTTAAAATATCATTCTCACCAAGAATCGAAACTTACTGAAAAAGAAGGGAGTGAAAGAATTTCTGAGTCCGTGGGAAGCCTGGCCATGCACTGCAGTGTGATGAAAACTGGGACTCCAGGGGGCAAATGAGGGTAAATGCTGTTCCTAAAGCGGGGATCAATTAAAAGAGGTCAATCACTGCCTTAGGTGAAAGGTTGGTGAGTGTAGCCCATGAGATAATATATGTGCTTCTCTTTTGGGGTCTCAGCCTCCCAAAGTGCTGGGATTACAGGCATGAACCACCGCGCCCAGTCTCTTATGGATTTTTTTTAAATCAAGAATTCTCTGGAAAGAACATTTTCTTTTCCAGAAGGGGCCACGTATTCGCTATCTTGAGAAGAAGGCCGGTTATATTTGAGAAGAATCAGAATTTAATGTCAGATGCAACAATGAGGTTTCATGTTTAGCAAATCTGAGTCTGATTGTTGAACTATTACATGGACAACATAATGTCACAGTGGGAATCTAGTGAAAATTGGCTCAATATGTCTTCAGAAGCCACTAGGGGAAGCCAAACACTACGTAACCAAAAAAATCAAATTGGGGTTAGGAAAACAGAATTAGCTACCAAGGAAAATAATGTCCCACGTGTTCTCACCTTTTTCTTCTTAAATTGAAGTTTGAAGCATTTTGCGGCTCAACTCCTAACCGCAAAACAGAAGCACACATATTATCTCATGGGCTAAATTCACCAACCTTCCACCTAAGGTAGTGATCGTCCTCTTTTAATTACGCCCCCCTTCAGGAGCAGCGCTTACCCTCATTTACCCCCTGGAGTCCTAGTTTTCATTCCACTGCACTACATGGCCAGGCTTCCCACTGGCTCAGAAATTCTTTCACTCCCTTCTTTCTCAGTAAGTTCCAATTTCTGATGAGAATGATATTTTAAAATTCTGAATATAGAAGAACCCGTAAACATGAGAAAATGCCCTAAAAAATTAGGAGTCCATAGCATTTATTTGTTTACCAAAAGGGTCTGTGACCTCTAAAAACTCAATTCCAGCCCTTTGGAAACGGATTCCCAAAATGCTGCCCTCTAGCGGTGGAAGAGGATGCATCAGCGATATTTTGACCAGCCTGGCCAACAGGGCGAAACCTTTTTCTCTATCAAAAATGCAAAAATTAGTCCGGGCGCGGTGGCTCACGCCTGTAATCCTAGCACTTTGGGAGGCTGAGGCGGGTGGATCACGAGGTCAGGAGATCGAGACCAAGGTGAAACCCCGTCTCTACTAAAAATACAAAAAATTAGCCGGGAGCGGTGGCGGGCGTCTGTAGTCCCAGCTGCTCCGGGGGCTGAGACAGGAGAATGGCGTGAACCCGGGAGGCGGAGCTTGCAGTGAGCCGAGATCGCGCCACTGCACTCCAGCCTGGGTGACAGAGCGAGACTCCGTCTCAAAAAAAGAAAAAAAAAATGCAAAAATTAGCTGAGCGTGTTGGTGTGCACCTGTAATCCCAGCCATTCAGGAGGCTGAGGTAGGAGAGTCGCTTGAACCTAGAGGCGGAAATTTGCGGTGAGCGGAGATCACGCCACTCTGCACTCCAGCCTGCGGGACAGAGCGAGACTCCCCTTAAAAAAAAAAAAAAAAAAAAAAAAGGACGTGGAATGCATGTTTACAACAGCACAATTTGAAATTGCAAAGATACAGAACCAACCTATGCCTCCATTGACCAACGAGTGAGTAAAGATAATGTGGTATATATGCACCATCGAATACTACGCAGCCATAAAAAGGAATGAAATCATGTTGTTTTGCAGCAACTTGGATAGAGCTGGAGGCCATTATTCTAAGTGAAGTAACTCAGGAACGGAAAACCAAATATTGCATGTTCTCGCTTATAAGTAGGAGCTAAGCTATGGGTACACAAAGGCGTATACAGTGATATAATGGACTTTGGGGTCTCAGGGGGTGGGGAACTTGGGAGAGGGGTGAGGGATAAAAGACTACATATTGGGCTGGGGATGGTGGCTCACGCCTGCAATCCCAGCACTGGGAAGCCGAGGCAGGCAGGTCACCTGAGGTCAGCAGTTTGAGGCCAGCCTGGCTAACATGTGAAACCCCATCTCTACTTAAAAAAAATACAAAAATTAGCCAGGCGTGGTGGTGGGCGCCTGTAGTCCCAGCTACTCAGGAGACTGAGGCGGGAGAATCACTTGAACCCGGGAGGCAGAGATCGCAGTAAGCTGAGATCGCACCACTGCACTCCAGCCTGGGCAACAGAGTTAGACTCTGTCTCAAAAAAAAAAAAAAAAAAAAAAAGACTAAAAGACTACATTATTGGGTACAGCGTACACTGCTCGGGTGATGGGAGCACTAAAATCTCAGAATTCACCACTAAAGAACTCATCTATGTAACCAAAAACCACGTGTACCCCCAAAACTATTGAAATTTAGAAAACATTATAAAAATGAATAAAATAAAATACCAGTTAAGACATGTGATGTATGTACTCGTATGTACAGCAATAGCACATGCGCATCCAGGAGACCACCCGCAGCATGCTTAACCATAATACACCTTTCCACGCCCTCATGAATAATGGAAGACTCCCATAAAGGGAGTTTCCCAGTGCGAGTCTGGTGTGTCTCATTCTCAAGCTGCCGCCTCTGACCCAGCTTTCAGAGTGCACTTTCACTCTGCAATAAACTCCTTTGCTGACTTTTACTCTGCACTTGGCTCTCAAATTCTTTTGTGCGGTGAAGTCAAGAACCTGAACTGGCCAGCCAACAACAATAGCAGCATCAAGCTCCACAAGTTAAAGGGCTCAGACTCACATAATTGCTGCCACTTCAGGTGGCAGTCACAAGGTCTCAACTGTCACCTGCACTTCTGACCAACTGGCTATAAGTTGGGGAGTTCCCATGACCCTCTCCAAAGGTTGAATAATTTGCTAAAATGGTTGCAGAACTCAGAAAACACTTTACTTAGATTTGTTGGATTATCATAAAGGATACGGCTTAGGACAGCCAAATGAAAGAGATGTATAGAGCAAGAAATGGGGGGCTGGGTGGATGGTGCAGAACTCTCAGGCCCTGAGTGTGCCATGCTCCCAGCACCTTAAAGTGTTAGCCCACCTGGAAACTCACTGACAGGTTTTATTCCTTAGGCATAATTGATTAAATCACTGGTCATGGGTGATTAACTCAATCTACAGTCCCTCTTGCCTCCCTGGAGGTCGGGGTGGAGCTAAAAATTCCCACCCTCTAATCATGTCTTGATCTTTCCAATGACCAGCCCTCATCCTGAAGCTACCTAGGGGCGCCCAGCAGCCAGCCATCTCATTCGCATGCAAAAGACACTCCTTACTCCGGAGAATCCAAGGAGTTTGGAGCTGTGTGCCAGGAACCTGGACAAAGACCAAGTCTTTATTTTTGGTTTGGTCACAACAGGCAATATAGTCTTCTGGTTAACAGCCCAGGCTCTGGAGACACACTGCCTGGGTGCAATTCCATGTCATCTTCTGAAATGTGCCCTCGGCAAGTTATTTCTTAACATATTCATGCTAATTCCTCATCTGTAAAATGGGGATAATACCAACTACCTCTTAGTTATGTTATGAAATTACATAAGTTGATTTTTTATTCTTCAAAAAAGACCATTTACATGTCTTTCATTAATAAAATAAATTGAATGTCATTAATTGTTTTCTTGTCCAGATTAGAATTTCATATCTGAGCTTTATCCACCCTCTTCTCTCCATAATGCTGAATTTTACAACCTATACAACGGATATAACTACAGCTCCAGGAAATCCAGAAAAAGGGTGGGACTGCTCTAACCTCAGCTGCTGATGGCCTCTTGGTAGATTGTCTTAGCTGATGCCTTTGCTCTGGAAGATGGCACCGTTTCTCATTCCGTTTCCAGGAAAGGAAGATCCAATAGAAATTTACCCATCCTCTTGCCCTTGATGGCTAGAGCCTGAAAATGTCTCCAATGCATGTGACCTCACTCCTAGAGGGTCGCGTTTTGAGAATGCATAAAAGCTCACTTTGGGACGCCGAGGCAGGCGGATCACGAGGTCAGGAGATCAAGACCATCCTGGCTAACATGGTGAAACCCTGTCTCTACTAAAAATACAAGGCGTGGTGGCGGGCACCTGTAGTCCCAGCTACTCAGGAGGCTGAGGCAGGAGAATGGCGTGAACCCGGGAGGCGGAGCTTGCAGTGAGGCGAGATTGGGCCATGGTACTCCAGCTTGGGTGAGACTACATCTCAAAAAAAAAAAAAAAAGAAGCTCAAAGCTATTCTTTGTGGGCCGATGATGGATATAATAACCCCCTTATTCTCAGATCCGCAGGGAATTGAAGCGACTCCCTATGTTCTGATATTTTCTAAATGCAGTGTGCCGCATTCCTTTCGACTTCCCCAAGCCCAAACATTCCAGAGAATTTTACAGAAATTCTATTTTTCATCTGAATTTGGGGGCCTGCACATGAGACTTTCTCCCAGATTACCCTGTTTTGTCCAGAAATCCCTTATATTTCATGTCCTTGGGACTCCGTTAAAGGGAATAAGGAGGAAAGTCCTCCTTACTGTTTCTCATGCCTTCTTGAGCTCTGTGTCCTGCATCTGTAGTGCATGCTATTAACTTTCCTCCCAGATCTTCTTACCCATCAGGGCACTCATCCCTCAGATGCTGTCACGAGAAGCTGGCTCCCCCCACTCTGGAGAGTTGTCCTTGGTCAAACAGAAGTCACTTCACTTCGGAGGTATTCCAGGCCACCTCTGTTGCAAATCCCTTCAGTCTCTCACTCAGGGCATTGCTTTTGAATTTCAATGCTAAATCAGATGTATCTTTCTTCAATATTCTGTATATGAAGGTTCACAGGGAAGAAACTCATACAGATCATTTGATAATGTCAAGCAAAAGTTGTAGAAGGCCATTGTTTTGGACTGAGCTCCTATACTGGACCCAACAGACCAGACCAAACCAAAATAGAGTCACTCATGCTAAATGCCACATTATCCAACTGAAATTTTACGATGGCAGAAAAATCCCCAAACAGATCAGTTTTTCCTGACAATGGGAGATCCCACTTTACCTCAGTCAGGGTAAGAAGGACGTCCCCTCTGCTTTAACCCTTATTTTAAAAGTAACCGGAAGTAATCTGACGTGAACCAATCAGCTTTTTTTCCTATTTTTCTGTTTCCTTTTTCCCAGCTTACAAAATTAACTGTTCTGCCACTGGCCAGTGGCAGCTCTCATTCTATTTCGTAGAATGAAGGCTAATAAAAAGATTCATGAATTATGAATAAAAGCCAATTAGATCTTTATCTAAAGGTGCTATAATTTTGTCTTTCAACATTATTTGCCTTAAATTGATACTCCTCACACTGATTTTCATCCACATACAACTTCTTATCATATCTTATCCTAAAGTATCTTATCCTAAAGTATAATGAATACCACAGACTGGACAATTTATAGTGAAAAGAAACTTACTGCTTATAGCTATGGAGGCTGGGAAGTACAAGGTCAAGGGGCTCACATATGGGGAGGGCCTTCTTGCTGCATCAGCCCATGATAGAAGGCAGAAGGAAGGGAAGGAAGGAGAGAGAGAAAGAGAGAGAGAGAGAGAGACACTCGATGTTATAACAAACTCACCCCCGAGATCCTGAGATAATGACATCAATCCATTAATCCAGTCAGGCAAGCCGAGCTCTCCTAACCTAATCACCTTTGATTAGGCCCCATCTCCCAACACCGTTGCATTAGGGATTAACTTTTCAACACATGAACTTTGGAGAACATATTCAAAGCATAACAAGAAGGGAAAACTAGTTTACTTTTTAAATACATGTTGATGCCTGTAGCACACATCTGGACACCAGGCAACATTTTTCTAAGAAGCCTCCTACTCATCAATTCTTCTCTACCCCACCCATGACAAACATATTGCCACTTTCTGTAAGTGGCATTAATAGGAATTTGAATTATGAGTGCAGAGGTAACCGGCAAGTCTAAATGGAAGGACCATGACATACATCAGTAAGAACAAGATAGAACGACAACCTGGCTTAACAGGATGCCATGACTTTATAAACCTATAGTAATTTAAGGCATATGAGATGTACAAGTCTTAAGCTCAGAGGAGAGGCTGATGACAATTACACCACTACAGTTAAAGACTGCAAACTGTAGCCGGGCGCGGTGGCTCACGCCTGTAATCACAGCACTTTGGGAGGCCGAGGCGGGCAGATCATGAGGTCAGGAGTTCGAGACCATCCTGGCTAATATGGTGAAACCCCGTCTCTACTGAAAATACAAAAATTAGCCAGGCGTGGTGGCGGGCACCTGTAGTCCCAGCTACTTGTTAGATTGAGGCAGAAGAATCGCTTGAACCTGGGAGGCGGAGGCTACAGTGAGTTGAGATCACACCATTGCACTCCAGCCTGGGCAACAGACTGACACTCTGTCTCAAAAAAAAAAAAAAAAGACTGCAAACTTTGGCATCAGGCTGGCTGGATTCAAAGCCTGATTTTGCCACTTGTTAGCCCATGAATAGTAACAAGATGCTTAAATTCTCTGTGCTTTAAAGTTTTCATCTGTAAACTAGAGATAATATTAGGACTTGCATCACAGGATTTCTGTGAAGATCAAAAGAAATAATTTTCCTATTCACTGGAACAAATCTTAGCAGAGCAGGCATTCAAATAATTAAGCAAACAAATGAAGAAGTGTCAGAGGTGTTTTAACGTTAAGTTCTGCAAAATTCCCTGCTATTCGGGAAGTCATACCCTTTGACTGTATCACTCTCTTTCCATCCTCATCAGTGCCACAGGGCAACTCCAGGGACTCATTCTAAAATTTATAAGGAAAATTTGAGGCCCACTTTATCCTTTCCAATAGGATTTGGGAGTTTCTACCCTTGACCGTGTTAGAAGTTTCCTGAATTTTATTCCTGTAAAAGACATAGATGGGGCCAGGTGCAATGGCTCGCTAGCACTTTGGCAGGCCAAGGCTGGACGATCTCTTGAGCCCAGGAGTTGAAGGCTGCAGTGAGCTATGACGGCACCACTGCACTCTAGTCTGGGCAACAGAGTGAGACCCTAAAACAGAACGTAAAAAGACACAGATGGGTCCTTCAATCATTTGGCCTTCAGTCTACCTGCAATGTTCCCAGAGCCAGGGTTCTTTCACTTGTCCAAGACTTCTCCAAACCAACCTGGTGGGGGTGTGGAGGTTGCGGGAGAGGACAGAGTTGGGGGGTAGTATAAGATGGGCCAAGACCAGCGTCCCGTCTCTGCTTCAGAAAGCTTGGGTCCACATTGAGTGTGGGGAGGCCATATCTCATGGATAGAGACTAGATCTGTCTCATCCACCAAATTACACTCACCCCACAAATAAGACCCATCATGGAGAAGAACATTAGGGGGAGGAATAAATAAACGAGTTAATAGGGTGCCTGAAAGGTGGAGTAAATGAGTAACAGAAGGACAGAGAGAGGGATGCTCAGAGGAAAGAAAGAAGCATGATTTTTTAAATGCAATTTATATTTTAAGTTTCCTTGCTGAAAACTCATTATGGGCTCCCCAGCTGCCCCCAAATCCATACTCAAAAGAAGATACAGGATCCCCTATGGTTTAGGCTCTGCCAAGTTCTTCGCCGTCATCCATTGCTGTCTCGACTGGAAGAGGTTGGACCGAGATGGGTGGGTGAAGGGCTTAACCTCCCATCATCCCAAACCCCTAGCAGGATGCCTCCTGCTGCGCTCCGGGTCTCACTGGAAGCCGTCCACACACAGGGCACTTCCTTCACCTTCCAAGTTTGAGTCATCTTACCAACTTATTTTTCTCTCAGCACCTTGTTTATTTACTCATTGATCCCAAGTGACATTTTTGAACATTTTATCCATTTTCTGTTCACTCCACTTTCCTTTATTTTCTTCCACTCTCTGGAGTCAAGGATTAGTCTTGAATCATCGTTTTATTCCCAGTGGCCTACACAGCATCAGGCATAGAATAGGTTCTCAATAAACAGATATTGAATGGATTATTGGAGGGCGTGATATTAGGGTAGGACAGGGTGGGGACATGATTACATTAAAATTCTGCTTAAATAAGAGGGTCTTTTAGCCCAGCAGTCACACAGAGTCAGCTCAGTAGCTCTGCGGCACACAGCTGATCGAACCCACTCATTTCTAGAAGACACAATGTTGGGTGAGTTTGGCGAAGGCAAGAGGCTGGGGTTTCAGTGATTGGGTTGCAGACAAATCAAGTGAGAGGTGTGGGACCTTGTGGTGGCTTCTGGGCTTTGTCAACCCTAGGTAGAAACCACTGGGTTTAGAAACCACTGGGTAAATTTAGAAACCACCAGGTTATACCAACAAGGATTGTTTGAAAAACAATTTGCAAGGGATTGTAGTAACTTAGGAGTTTGTTTCTCCACATCTCTTTTTTAAGGAGATGGGGTCTTGGTATGTTGCCCAGGCTGGCCTCAAGCTCCTAGGCCCTAATGATCCTCCCACCTCACCCTCAGGAGTAGCTGGGACTTATAAGTGTGTGCCACCATGTCCAGCTAATTTTTAAATTTTTTGTAGATAGGATCTCACTCTGTTGCCTAAGCTCGTCTTGAACTCACATCCTTTTTAATGCCTGGTAACTTTCATACTTTTTAAATGTCAGTCCGTTGATGGGTATAAAATAGTATGTGATCTTTAATTCCCATTTCTTTACTAACCGGTGTAATTGAATCTGTTCACTCTATTTTAAAGGCCATTCTGTTTTTCCCTTATGCTAATTTTTATGTTTATATCATTTCCCAATTTTTAGTATGCTTTTTTTTTCTTGAGGCTTAGTAGAATATTTTTGTTGTCTTCTAGACACTAATAATTTATCTCTTATATGTGTTGCAAATATATTCTCCCAGCCCGGCTTGTGTTTTTCAATATACTTATGAGTACTGTTGTACAAATATTCTAAAAGTTGTTGTTGTGAAATTTATCAACATTTTCCTTTTATAATTGTACTTGTAAGACGTAGTTTAGAAGTGTATTACTGGCTGGGCGTGGTGGCTCACGCCTGCCAAGGTGGGCGGATCGCTTGAGGCCAGGAGTTGGAGACCAGCCTAGACAACATGGCAAAACCCTGTCACTACTAAAAATACAAAAATTAGCCGGGCATGGTGGCATGTGCCTTTGTTCCCAGCTACTTGGGAGGCTGAGACACAAGAATTGCTTGAACCTGGGAGGCAGAGGTTGCAGTAATCTGAGATTGTACCACTTCACTCCAGCTTGGGCAACAGAGCAAGACTCTGTCTCAAAAAAAAAAGTGTATTTCCTGGCTGGGGACATAAATGTAATTTTAGTTATATTTTATTTTAACTTCTTAAAATGATTTGATTCTAATAGAAAAATTATGCATCAACAAGCTGACTTATCAAAACTTGTACCTGGCTCTTCTAATATGTTTTCCTGTTGTTTAATACTAAACATACAAAAATACTAATTAGTTGATTTTACATATTGACCTCTCAGCTTGGTAGACGATTTTAAACTCAAAGCCACATCCTTCCTCGATTTTACCTCCTATAACTTATCAATGTGCAGTGTTGCTTTTCTAAAGACCAGTAGAATTCTAATTACCATTCCTTTGAAGGGAAATTCTACTTCCCTTTAGAAGCTTCTGGAAATTTCTATGTATTCCTGGTATTCTGATATTTTTGCAACAATGATCCTGTTGTTCATTTATTGTGCTCATCGTGGAACGGCTTCAATCTGGAAACCCCTGTGCCTCATCTCTTAAATCTTGATTTTTTTAAATAAGTATTTTCATGATACTCTCTGAAACATTTTTTAGTCAGAGATATTTTTAGTCACATAAATATTGCTAGTGCTGGACATCCTGAGCTGAGATCTTATTTTTTTCTGATCTTTTCACTCTTTTTGTCCACTTTTGTATATTTTTTCTACTTCCTAGAATAGCTTTGTCTTCCAACTCTTCTATTATTGCCTAAGGGTTTCTTTCTAGCTATTGATTTCAAAGAACATTTGTCTTATCAGACTTTCCTTTCTTTTCAAGACTTTCTTGATGTATGAGTGAAATACCTTTTATCTGAGAATATTAATTTTAATATTTATAGATATTCTTTTTTTTGGTAATTTTTTTCTAACTTTTAAATATTTTTAGTAGAGATGGGGTTTCACCATGTTGGCCAGGCTGCAGTTGAACTCCTGATCTCAAGTGATTCACCCTCCCTGGCCTCCCAAAGTGCTAGGATTACAGGCATGAGCCACCATGCCCAGCCTTATTTCTTTTCTTAAGAAAAAATGTGTTTATTTGCTGCTTTCCTCCTCTTCCTCCTCTTCTTTCTTTTTCTCTTCCACCTTCCCTTTCTTTTTTCTCTCTTTGTCTCTGTCTCTCCCTCTCTCCCTTTCTTGCTGTCCCCTTTCTGTTTGAGAATTTTTCTTCAATGTCCTGTAAATTTTTGTTCTGCCTTTGTGTCTAAACAAATGCTGAGACGCTAAGAAAAATTCGTGTGCTTGATCACTTATCTTCACTGTGCGATGATTGGGCAGCATGTTGGCTTTTTTTCCCCATGTATTTGCACAAGGAATAAGAGCATCCTGAAAATAGAAACTTTCCTATAAAATAGATGACCGTGAGAATCAGATTTTACTAGATGATGAGGTCTTATTTATATTCTAAACCATAGCAAAAACTCCCATTCTGCACTAATACAGTTTGCATATTTGTCCCCTCCAAATCTCATGTTGAAATGTGATCCCCAATGTTGGAGGTGGGCCTGGTGGGAGGGGTTTGGATCATGAGAGTAGATCCTTCTTAATGGCTTAGTGCCATCCTCATGGTAATGAGTGAGTTCTCTACCTCTAAGTTCACCTGAGATCTGGTTGTTTAAAAGAGTCTGGGACCTTCCCCTGCTGTCTCTTGCTCCCACTCTCACCATGTAACACCTTGGCTCCCCTTCGCCTTCTGTCATGGGTGGAAGCTTCCTAAGGCCCTCACCAGAAGCAGATGCCAGCACTATGCTTTGTGTATAGCCTGCAGAGCTGTGAGCCAATTAATTCCTCTTTTCTAATTTACCCAGTTTTAGGTATTCCTTTATAAATGCAAAATGGACTAACACATGCACCAAGCCTATAATTAACAGACTGGCTTCTTTGGTTACTCACATCTTCCCTAAAGGAGTGAACTTTCTGGGACCATGTTACTGTTAAAGATACGGAGGCAAACAGTATAAGTGTACGGAGGCTGCCAAAGTCACAGAGCTAGTAAATGAGAGAATCGACATTCATTCTCAGGTCACTAAGCTTCATATCTGCTTCCCTACTGACCCAATTAATAAATGGTCAAGCCAATAGCTTCAAGGTCTCACAAGCCAACCAACATAGACAGCAGTGCCACTGAGTCTATGACCAGTTAGGATAATAGGGCCTCAAATACTCTGAATCCTAGACTCATATAAACCTGGTATCAATATCATGCCACTATTCTATTCTATCTCAATAAGGACTCACCCAAATCTCATCTTGAATTGTAGCTCCCATAATTCCCATGCATTGTGGGAGGGACCTGGTGGGAGATAACTGAATCACGGGGCGGTTTCCTCCATACTGTGCTCATGGTAATGAATAAGTCTCATAAGATCTGATAGTTTTATAAGAGGTTTCCCCTTTTGCTTAGCTCTCATTCCCTCTCTTGCTTGCCACCATGAAAGACGTGGCTTTGCTCCTCCTTGCCTTCCACCATGATTGTGAGGCCTCCCCAGCCATATGGAACTGTGAGTCCATTAAACTTCTTTCCTTTATAAATTACCCAGTTTCAGGTATGTCTTTATTAGCAGCATGAGAAAGAGAAAGATGTCCCCAAGTTGCTAGGAAAACATATTGGTGCCCAACGTCATGAAGAGGTTGATGTTCCTCTTCCAGGGGGCTGTAGGATGAGGCCACAGAAATAAGCTTATCCCATTTGTGGCTAAAAAACGTGTCCTGCTCAGTGGAAGTTGGCACTGATTTTCTAGGAATGCAGAACACTCCCAGCAAGAGGGTGAGGAGTGGGTCTCGTGAGTCAAATGTTTAGCCTAAGCTCTTGATTCATAGGTCAAGCTCAGGAAAGAAGCTTACCTTTGGAATACGTATATTTGCATTCTAATAAAACATTTAAAAAATTTTTTTGTATTTTCATAGGCTATTGGGGAACAAGTGGTGTTTGGTTACATGAGTAAGTTCTTTAGTGGTGATTTGTGAGATTTTGGTGCACCCATCAATCGAGCAGTATACACTGCACCATATTTGTAGTCTTTTATCCATCACCCCCTTCCCACCCTTTCCCCCGAGTCCCCAAAGTCCATTGTGTCATTCTTATGCCCTTGCATCCTCATAGCTTAGCTCCCGCTTATGAGTGAGAACATATGATGTTTGGTTTTCCATTCCTGAGTTACTTCACTTAGAATAATGGTCTCCAATCTAATCCAGGTTGTTACAAATATCATGAATTCATTTTTATGGCTGAGTAGCAATCCATCATATAATTTATATATATAAAATATATAAATTATAATATTTGTATTATATATAATTATATATTGTATATAATTATGTGTAATTATATACAATATAATTTATATATTATACATGAATTATATATATATATACGCACACACACCCACACACACACACCACAGTTTATCCACTCAATGGACATTTGGGTTGGTTCCACATTTTTACAATTCGAATTGTGCTGCTATAAACATACATGTGCAAGTATCTTTTTTGTATAATGACTTATTTTCCCTCTGGGTAGATAGCCAGTAGTTGGATTGCTGGATCAAATGGTAGTTCTACTTATAGCTCTTGAAGGAATCTTTACACTGTTTTCCACAGTGGCTGTACTAGTTTACATTCCTACCAGCAGTGTAGAAGTGTTGCCTGTTCGCTGCATCCACGCCAGCATCTATTTTTTTAAATTTTTTTATTATGGTCATTCTTGTGGTTTTCATTTGCATTTCCCTAATCATTTGCGATGTTGAGCATTTTTTCATATGTTTGTTGGCCATTTGTATATCTTTCGAGAATTATCTATTCATGTCCTTAGCCCACTTTTTGATGGAATTGTTTGGTTTTTTTCTTGCTAATTTGTTTGAGTTCGTTGCAGATTCTGGATATTAGTCCTTTGTCAAATGTATAGATTGTGAAGATTTTCTTCTAGACTGTGGGTTGTCTGTCTACTCTGCTGACTCTGTCTACTCTGCTACTCTGTTCCTTTTGCCATGCAAAATCTCTTTAGTTTAATTAAATCCTAGCTACTTATCTTTGTTTTTATTGCATTTGCTTTTGGGTTCTTGGTCGTTGTGTTGCTGTCTATCTCATTTCTTAGGTCTAGTAGATAAAAGAGCGTCCATTGTCTCCTAAAGTTTTGATTATTTTTTATTTATGCTCTCTATTTCACTGAAGATTTTTCCCCTCATTTCTCATATCATTTTTTAAAAATTTCCTTAAATTGGGCTTCACTTTTCTCTGGTGCCTCCTTGATTAGCTTAATAACTGACCTTCAGAATTCTTTTTCAGGTATATCACGGATTTCTTCTTGGTTTGGATCCATTGCTGATGAACTAATGTGATTTTTTGGGGATGTTAAAGAACCTTGTGTTGTCGTATTACCAGATTTGGTTTTCTGGTTCATTCTCATTTGGGTAGGCTCTGTCAGAGGGAAGGTCTAGGGCTCAAGGCTGTTGTTCAGATTCTTTTGTCTCACAGGTGTTCCCTTGATGTAGTACTCTCCTCATTTTCCTCTGAATTTTTTTTAATGAAAGCCTTTTATCTGTTCTCTCTGCAGAAGGGCCAAGGCGTGATCGTCGGCCACGCACCAGATTTCTCTCCAAACAACTCACAGCATTGAGAGAATTGCTTGAAAAGACCATGCACCCGAGTCTGGCTACGATGGGGAAACTGGCTTCAAAGCTACAACTTGATCTATGCGTAGTAAAGGTCTGTTCCCAAGTGTGTCTGTAGGTAGCACGCCTAACCCAGAGCTTCACGCACACTTTTGATCATTGTTATAACAGTTCCTATTTATTGGCAATTGCTATGTGTAAGGACAAATGTTAAGCACTTTACATTTTTAATGTCATGAGCACCCACTTTATTGAGGAACACTAAAGCTCACATAGAAGAGCTGTCTTCCAAGCATTATAAACACAAGAGTTCGAATTTGAACCTAGACCTTTCCAACTCCAGACCCACCATGCGACACAGGACTCTTTGAGGCTAGATCTCAGATACTCCCATTTGGGTCTGTTCCTGTGTATTCAGGATGGGTTCTGCTTAATCAGGATGATCACAGTCATCCAGATGCTTGTCACTAAGTTCCCACAAAGTATTCATGGGAGAACACCTGGATGAACCCTAAAGACAACCCAAGCTAAACTCTCACCCCATACTCTGACTTTAAAATACTTTCTCTGGGCACCAGGCATGGTGGCTCACACTTGTAATCCCAGCACTTTGGGAGGTGGAGGCAGGAGGATCGCTTGAGCCCAGTTTAAGACCAGCCTGGGCAACATAGCAAGACCACGTCTCTATAAAAAAAAATTAAAAATTAACCAGACAAGGAGGCACATGGCTGTAGTCCCAGCTACTTGGGAGACTGAGATAGGAGGATTGCTTAAGCCCAGGAGTTCAAGACTGCAGTGAGCTATGATTGCACCACCGCACTGCAGGCTGGGTGACAGAGTGGTACCTTGTCTCAAAAAAAAAAAAAAAAATACACCACTAATACAAACACCCTTCCATTTAATACATCATGATCTAGGTCATATTCCACCCATTGCTAGTACAATCCTACACCCACTTTTCCCTTGAAACCCAGGACAGCAGCAGCTAGAAGGAGCTTCCCTTGTTCCAATAAATGTGAGACTCTCTCTCACACCAAAAAACCGAATTCCTGAGGAACAAGAGGATGCCCCTTTATACTCAACCTCCATTATTAACCTCCCCCCTCCTCCCTCCCTAGACTTGGTTCAAGAACCAGCGTGCCAAATGGAACAGGCAGCGGCGGCAGCAAATGAAGCCATGGCCACCACTAGGACCAGCAAACCAGACCATTTCAGTGAAGAAGGAGGAGACTCCCTCAGCCATAACTACCACAAACATTCATCCAATAAGTCCTGGAATCTCTGATGCAAATGACCATGATCTACATGAGCCTTCTGGTATCAAGAATCCTGGAGGAGCCGGCGCCTCTCTGAGGGATTCATCCTGGGATTCTCAGTCATATGACATTGAACAGCTATGTCTGGGGGCTTCAAATCCTCCTTGGGCCTCCACTCTCTATGAAATAGATGAATTTGTAAAGATCTATGACTTGCCAGGGGAAGATGACACCAGCAGCCTAAATCAATATCTTTTTCCAGTATGCCTTGAGTATGACCAGCTTCAATCTTCAGTGTAACTTCTTACACACCGCTTCTAGGGGAGGTTTGGATCTGACCCACTGACACATATTTCCAAACATCTTTAATGGTTTGACCCCAGTCCAAGTAGATCAGGGGCTGGGAATTTATCTTTTTCTGTAGAAAAAACAATAAAGGAACTCCCCTACCTTTCATCATTGCCTGCATTTTCTGAACTCCATTTGAGTGCCTCCTCTCCCAAATTTCAGCATTAAAGAGCGCATTCAGAGAAGTGACGCCAGAAGCACAGTGACATAGGAGGTTCTTGACTCTGATGCACTGAATAAACATCTATGCCTGGATCAGTTCTCTCTGGAAGAAAGTCAGAAGTGAGTTGAGAGACTCCTACACACCAGGCAACTAAGAAAATGTCTTAGCAGGCCAGTCGCGGTGGCTCACGCCTGTAATCCCAGCACTTTGGGAGGCCAAGGTGGCGGATCACGAGGTCAGGAGATCAAGACCATCCTGGCTAACACGGTGAAACCCCGTCTCTACTAAAAATACAAAAAATTAGCTGGGTGTGGTGGTGGGCGCCTGTAGTCCCAGCTACTTGGGAGGCTGAGGCAAGAGAATTGCTTGAACCTAGAAGGCGGAGGTTGCGTGAGCCAAGATCGCACCATTGCACTCCAGCCTGGGCGACAAGAGGGAAACTCTGTCTCAAAAAATAAATAAATAAATAAATAATAAATAATAAAAATTGAAAAAATAAATAAATACATTTTTTAAAGTAGACCTCATAGAAGTAGAGAGTAGAATGGTGGTTAAAAGAATCTGGGGTCATTGGGGGTAAAGGGGAGTTGGGAAGACGTTGGTCAAAGGATGCATAATTACATTTAGATAGAAGGAATAAGTTCAAGAGATCTATTGGACAGCATGATGACTATAATTAATGGTGATATATCGCATTCTTGAAAAATGCTAAGAGAGTGGATGTTAGGTGTTCTCACCACAAAGAAACAGATGATAACTATGTGAGGTAACACATTTCTTTAAATTAGCTGATTTGGCCAGGTGCAGTGGCTCACGCCTGTAATCCCACCACTTTGGGAGGCTGAGGCAGGAGGATCACCTGAGGTCGAGAGTTCGAAGACCAGCCTGACCAACATGGAGGAACCCCGCCTCTACTAAAAATACAAAATTAGCCAGGCGTGGTGTCACATGCCTGTAATTCCAGCTACTCAGGAGGTTGAGGCAGGAGAATCGCTTGAATCCTGGAGGTGGAGGTTGCAGTGAGCCAAGATTGCACCATTGCGCTCCAGCCGGGGCAACAAGAGTGAAACTCCATCTCAAAAAATAAATACATAAATAAATAAGCTAGATTTAATCATTCCACAATGTATACATATTTCAAAACATTATATTGTACAAGATAAAGTCATACAATTTTAAAAAACAAATAAATTTAGAACAAAATGATAGGGAAAGGTATTAGGGGCTGAGTGGTATACGGGAACTGCATACTACCTGCTCAATTCTCTGTAAGCCTCAAACTGCTCCAAAAAATAATGTCTGTTGCCTGGGGCAGTGGCTTATGCCTGTAATCCCAGCACTTTGGGAGGCCGAGGTGGTTTGGTCACCTGAGGTCAGAAGTTCAAACCAGCCTGACCAACATGGTGAAACCCCATCTCTACTAAAAATACAAAATTAGCCGGGCACAGTGGTGCATGTCTGTAATCCCAGCTACTTGGGAGGCTGAGGCAGGAGAATCGCTTGATCCTAGGAGGCAGAGGTTGCAGTGAGCCAAGAGCGCACCATTGCACTCCAGCCTGGACAACAAGAGTGAAACTCCATCTCAAAAAAAATTATAATAATAATGTCTTAATTTTTTTTTAAATGTCTAGCTCAGCCGGGCGCCATGGCTCATGCCTGTAATCCCAGCACTTTGGGAGGCCGAGATGGGCAGATCACAAGGTCAGGAGTTCAAGACCAGCCTGACCAATATGATGACACCCTGTCTCTACTAAAAAAAAAAAAAAAAAAAACTAGCCAGGTGTAGTGGCATGTGCCTGTAGTCCCAGCTACTCGGGAGGCTGAGGCAGAAGAACCACTTGAACCCGGGAGGCAGAGGTTGCAGTGAGCCAAGATCATGCCACTGCACTACAGCCTGGGTGGCAGAGCGAGACTCTGTCTCAAAAAAAAAAAAAAAAAAAAAATGTCTAGCTTGATTTTAAAGGAATGAATGATTCCCTAAGAGAACTTAGTGAGGGCTGGAGGCCTTGAGTTCCACCAGCCAATCCCAGGAGTTAGCTGTAAAAGTCACTACTCACCTTTGCAAAATTCAACTTGATCAGGGACCTCTCCTTTAGTTTCAGGAAGAAGAAACAAGAACCTTTAAATAATTAACAAGTAAGTGACTGATGTGAAGAAACGCTGAGGCTCTAAAGCTGGATGGAACAGAGACTGGACTATTCTCTGAACATCTAAGTCTATGCAGCTATAAACAAGAATAAGATAAAGCTGCAGGGGCTGACCTGGAGGCCGCAAGATGTATCGATAAACCAGGATGGTAGCAGCTGCGGAACTGTGAGGTGCAGCGGTCCCCAACGTTTTTGGCACCAGGAACCGGTTTCGTGGAAGAAAATTTTTCCACAGACTGCAGCGGTGGAGTGGGTGGGTTGGGGTGGGGAATTGTTTGGGGATAATTCAAGCATAATACATTTATTGTGCACTTTATTTCTATTATTATTACATTATATCATCAAATAATTATACAACTCACCATAATATCAAATCTAACGGGAGCCCTGAACTTGTTTTCCTGCAGCTAGACGGTCCCATCTGGGGGTGATGGGAGACAGTGACAGATCATCAGGCATTCAATTCTCATAAGGAGCATGCAACCTAGATCCCTCGAATGCGCAGTTCACAATAGAGTTTGCGCTCCTGTGAGAATCTAGTGCCCCAGCTCACCTGACAGGAGGCGGAGCTCAGGCTGCAATGCCAGCGATGGGGAGTGGCTGCAAATATAGATGAAGTTTTGCTGGCTGGCCCGCTGCTTACCTCCTGCTGTGGCGGTCTGGTTCCTAACAGGCCACCATGGGTACCGGTCTGTGGGGGTGGGGAGCGGGGGTGTTGGGGATCCCTGGTATAGAGTGCTCTCTTGTAACCCACCCATCCTCTGAGTGCAGATTTGCAAACACAACCACGTTCTCTAGAAGGGACCTATGAGCTGGAGGATAAGACCACAGCCTGGAGTTTTGCTTTTGACTTCCGTAACGTTTAGGCATTTTTTTACTTCTGAAATTTAATAAACGACTGTATTAAGCGGTGAAATAGTGAGTACACGGTTGTTTACTTTGTTATTCTGTTTGCATGAACATTTAAGAAAAATAAAACATTGAGAATGGGTGGTGGCAGGCGTGGTGGGAGCTTTTTTAAAAAACAACAATAAAACCTGTTCCCTGCGTGTAACAGGGATGTCTGTCTTCGGAGGAATTGGTGAGCTGCATCTCACCCCGCGGTAAAGCAAGGGGTCGTGGTGGTGGAACGTGACTGGGAAGTGGGAACTGAGCCTGGGGAGCAATTCTAGAAGCGTGGGGCTAAGCCATGTCCTGAGAGTTTGGGAAATGAATGTATTAAGTAGCCCAGATGCCTAACTCCAGGGTCACCACCAGCCTTTGAGCTCCAGAGGGCGCTCCGCGAACATCACATGAAAGTGCGCGGGGCGCTTGGGATGATGTTTGCAGGGGAACTGAGCCAGGCTGTGGTCCTCTGTGCCATCTCCTGCCGGTGGGCAGCACTCCTGTTGTGCACAGGGACCCCTGTTTCCTAGGTCCACAAACTGGTCGAGAAACACGAGTTGGCCCGGCAGCCCCAACTTGCTTTCTAACAAGAGGTTCTGTCCAAGTTCCCCACTCGACTTTCAATATATCACTCAGCGCTTAAGCCTCGCCCCTTATCCTTGCTGCCCAATCAGGAGCGAGGGTTGGATCCCCAGGGGCCTGGGGAAGCAGAGGGTTCTTTTTTTTTTTTTTTAAACCTAAAAAATTAAATGAAGATGAAAATGGGAGATTCTTCATGGAAGTTTTAATGACAACAATTAGTCTACGAAAAAATAGGAAGTCTGAATGGACCAATAACCAAAGAAGAACTTGCAAAGGAAGTAAAAGATCTAAGAAAGTCCTAGAAGGTTTTATGGGCAAATTCTGCTATACATTCCGACAAATCGTAATTGTACTGTCTCCTTAATTTTTCTGTAAATCTAAAACCATTCTAAAATAAAAAAAAACTATTTTAAAAATGTATCCAATCCCCCTCGTCCAAACCTTTGAAATGCTAAAGTTTTCTTTAAAAACCCTCAATATCTCTGATTATTTTGTAAAGGTTTTTGTTTAAGACTATCTATTGAAGGCAGGGCGTGGTGGCTCACGCCTGTAATTCCAGCACTTTGGGAGGCCAAGGCAGGCGGATCACCTGAGGTCAGGAGTTCTACACCAGTCTGGCCAACATGGTGAAACCCTGTCTCTACTAAAAATACAAAAATTAGCCAGGTGTGGTGGCCCTCGCCTGTAATACCAGCTCAGCTACTCAGGAGGCTGAAGTGGGAGAATCGCTTGAACCTGGGAGGCGGAGGTTGCAGTAAGCCGAGATCGCACCACTGTACTCCGGCTTAGGCGAGAGAGGGAGACTGTCTCAAAAAAAAAAAAAAAAGAGAGAGAGAGAGAGCATCTATTGAAGAGTGAGTTTTCTTACAATGTCCAAAGCAACTGTCTCCTTCTTTCCCTGGCCTTCTCCATGTCTGTATTCACATAGAATCTACATAATGGGCAAATTGTGATTAACAAATTTGTCTCCTGCCTTTAAAAAAAAAATCCTAAAATCCTGTCATACTCCTGTCTGTCTCCACGTCTGCTTAATGAACCGTCTTAATTTTTTTTTTTTTTTTTTTTTTTTTGAGATGGAGTCTCACTCTGTTGCCAGGCTGGAGTGCAGTGGCGTGATCTTGGCTCACTGCGACCTGCACCTCCCGGGTTCAAGCGATTCTCCCACCTCGGCCTCACGCCCAGCTAATTTTTGTATTTTTGGTAGAGACAGGGTTTCACCATGTTGGCAGGATGGTCTCTATCACCTGACCTCGTGATCCACCCGCCTTTGCCTCCCAAAGTGCTGGGATTAACAGGCACGAGTCACTGCGCCCGGCCGAGCTGTCTTAATTTTTAAAAGTAGGTTTATTACACTGCTTGACGGACAAAAAAATTGGGCACTCTTCTAAAGCTCGGGGGAAAGGGTGCCAAGAGAGGAGTCCCAGGGAAGAGATGTTCAGAGAACATTATACCACCGCACCTGCTCTCTCTTTTTTTTTTTCTTCAGGAAATGAGGGTCTCATTATGTTTCTCAAGCTGGCCTCGAACTCCTGGCTGCAAGCCATCCTCCCTCCTCAGCCTCCTGAGTAGCTGGGATTCCAGCTGTGACCCACCATGCCTGGCTTGACTTTTATAATGTGTTCTCCTTTGACAGTTTGCAGCCTCTTGGCTAAAGCGAGGGGGACCTGGAGGGTGACTTCAGTGGGAAGCGGGAAGAGTGACTGGAAACTGGTCCTTTCTGCTTCATGTCTCAGTGGAAGTGTCAAGAGGTGCTGGGGTAATGTTAACCACTTCCTCTCTGCAACCAGCCTCTAGGCGCTTCACTTCTCTCTTTCCTCCACCTGAGATGACACAGTTGTGGTTAAGGGCCTGGACCGTGGGGTTAGCCTAAATGAGAGTCCCATCTCTGCAACTTCTACCTGGATGAATTTGAGCAAGTGATTCACCTCCCTGAGCTTCAGTTTCCTCATCTGGGAAACTGAGATAATAACAGTTAATGTCTACATTATGAAGTTGTCGTGATAACGAAATAAAAATGTCATGATAATTAAATAAATTAAAATGTATGCAGCCCTTAGAATGGTGCCTGACACACATAGAGCACTGTATAAATACTTTTATTTATATTATTTTCCTTTTTTTTTTTTTCTTTTGAGACAGTTTCACTCTGTCACCCAGGCTGAAGTGCAGTGGAGCAATAATCTCAGCTCACTGCAACCTCTGCCTCCCAGGTTCAAGTGATTCTCCTGCCTCAGCCTCCCAAGTAGCTGGGATTACAGGCACCCACAACCATGGCCAGCTATATTTATATTATTTTTCGATATACATGATGTTCTGTGCATTAATTTTTTTTTCCTGATGAGACTTCTTTTTTAAAAAAAAAGGGTTGGGGGAAGTTTTGCTTTTTGTTTTATATTCTTCAGTACTTAAAAACTTTGTCATTTTCAGGCCAGGCATGGTGGCTCATGCCTGTAATCCCAACAATTTGGGAGGCCGAGGCGGGCAGATCACCTGAAGTCAAGAGTTCGAGAGCAGCCGGGTCAACATGGTGAAATCCCGTCTCTACTAAAAATACAAAAATTAGCCGGGCATGGTGTAATCCCAGCTACTTGTGAGGCTGAGGCCAGAGAATTGCTTGAACCTGGGAGGCGGAGGTTGCAGTGAGCCAAGATCACATCACTGCACTCCAGCCTGGGCAACAAAGCGAGGCTCCGTCTCAAAAAAAAGAAAAAAAAAAAACCTTGTCACTTTAATGTTTTACTTTATTGGAAAGATATTATTAAGGATTCCAGCTAGTTGTTTCTGGATAGCGCAAATAACTAGACTTCTTGGAACAGATCTTCTGTCTTCTGAAAAAGTCACTAGAATAACTCTTCAGTCACACACATGTAAAGCAAGTGTTTACCCCGATTGCTAAGGAACCAGGAAGGGAAAATCTTCTTAAGGGATGTGGGTATTCTGGGAGGAAACAGATTGACAGCCACACTCCTTCATTTTGAGATACTAAAGTTCTAAAACATTTCTATTAAACCAGAGTGGTCAGCTGTCATGAGAGGATCTAAGAATTGCTACAGGAAAACTCACCATAATGGTTAGGGGTGTGTGCGTTAGTAGCTCAGACACAGGTAGCTTAGAGAGCTAGTATTAGCTGGGAAGGACTACTGACTGGTGAGTTGAATTTGTATCCCCTGTGGTAAGAGGCATAACAAGCTGATTTTTAACTAAGGGTAGGAAGTGATTGTGTTAGCTTGGGGTTGCTGCAATTACAGGACCACAAGCTGGGTGGTTTAAACAACAGAAATTTATTGTCTTGCAAATCTGGAGGGGAGGGTAGAAGTCAGGAATCAAGGTGTTGGCAGGGCTGCACCCCCTCTAAAGGCTCTAGGAGAGGATCCTTTCTTGCCTCCCCCAGTGTCTGGTGGCTCCACGTGTTCCTTGGTTTGTGACAGCAGCTCTCCAATCCCTATAGAGAGAAAGTAGATGGTCGCTTAGGGATGGGGAGGATGGAGTGATAGGGGATGATAGCTGAAGACATAATGTTTCTTTTGGAGGGGGTGAAAGTCTAAAATTGATCATGGTGATTGTTGTCTATATCTGTGAATATATGAAAAACTATTGAATTGTATACCAAATGGGTAAATGTTATGGTCTGTGACTTGTATCTCAATGAAGTTGTTTTTTAAAATGACACAAACTTGAGATAAGAGCCCAACTTTATTCTTTTGTATGTGGCCATCCAGTTGTCCCAGAACCATTCGTTAACAGGACTATTGCTTCTCCATTGAGTAATCTTGGCAACCTAGTGGAAAGTCAGTTGCCCGTAGACACGTGGTTTTATTTCTAGATTCTACTTCTATTCTTTTGATCTATATGTCTGTCTTCATGTCTGTACCACACTGTCTTGATTACTTTTGCCTTAGGTTAGTACAAAAGTAATTTCAGTAAATTTTGAAGTTGGGAAGTGCCAGTCCTACTTTGTTTTTCTTTTTCAAGATTATATTGGTTATTCTGGGTCCCTTGCAATTCCACATGAATTGTACATTCAGCTTGCCAATTTCTACAAAGTCAGCTGAGATTCTGACAGGGATTCCACTGAACCTGTAGACGAATTTAGGGAGTATTGCCATTTTAACAATGCAAGGCTTCTGATCCATATACAAGAGAGATTTTTTCCGTTTATTTAGATCCGCTTTCATTTCTTTCAACAAAATCTCACCATTTTTAGAGTATAAGTTTTGCATTTCTTTTGCTAAATTTATTCCGAATTTTTTTTTATTGGTATTGATGCTATTGTAAATGGAATTGTTTTCTTGATTTCGTTTTCAGATTATTTGTTGCAAGCATATGGAAATACAATTGATTTTTATATATTGACCTGGTATCCTGCAACCTTGCTGAACTTGTTCAATAGTTCTAATAGTTATTTGCTGGACTTCTTAGGATTTTTCTATATACAAGATCATGTCATCTGCAAAGAGTTTACTTCTTCCTTTCATTCTGGATGGATGCTTTTTTTTCTTTCTTTCTTGCCTATCCTGACTAGAACCTCCAGTACAATGGTGAAGTGGTGGCAGAAGATACCTTTGCCTTGTTCCTGATCTTTGGGGGAAAGCATCCAGTCTTTTTTCACGAAGTATGATGTTAGATGTGCTCGGTAGAGGCCCCAGTGTCAGGTTGGAGAAGTTCTCTTCTATTGTTAACTTCCGAAGAGCTTTTGCCATGAATAGGATTTTGCTAAATGCTTGTTTTGTATCTATTGAGATGATCATGTGGTTTTTGTTTTGTATTCAATTGATAGGATATACTATATTAATTGATTTCGGGATGTAAAACCAATCTTGCATTCATCCTGTGATAAATCTCGTTTTTCATGGTATGTACTTCTTTTTATACATTACTGAATTCCATTTGCTAGTATTTATTTGAGGATTTTTGCATCTGTATTGGTAAAAAGATATTGGGCTGTAGTTTTCTTGTGATGTCTTTGCCTGGTTTTGGTATCAGGGTAATACTGGCCTTATGGAATGAGTTGGGCAGTGTTCCCTAGATTATTGGGAACCTTTGTGAAGAATCGATACTAATTCTTCTTCAAATGTTTGGTAGAGTCAGTGGTGAAGGGCCTAGGGTTTTCTTTGTGGGTAGTTTTTAGATTATTAATTCACTCTCTTTGCTTGCCATAGATTTATGTAAATGTCCTATTTCTCTTAGACTCAGTTTCAGTAGTTTGTGTCTTTCTAGAAATTTGTTTTTCATCTCAAGTATCTAGTTTATTAGCAAATAGTTGCTCATAGCATTTATTTCTATAAGGTTGGTAGTAATGTCTCCTCTTTCATTTCTTTTTTTAAAAATTTAAATTTTATTTTAATTGAAAAAATAATAATTGTATATATTTATGGGGTACAATGTGATGTTTTGCTATGTTTATATTGTTAAATGATTAAATAAAACTAATAAATCTGTCACCTCGCATACTTATCATTTTTCGTGATGACATTTATGATAAGTGAAATAAGCCAGGCACAGAAAGACAAATAGACTCCATATATACGTGGGATACATGGAATCTAAAAAAGTCAAACTCACAGAAGTGGAGAGTAGAATGGTGATTACCAGAGGCTGGGGAGGAAGATGGATGGGGAAAGGGAAACTGTTGATCAAAAGGTACAGTTTCAGTTAGACAGGAAGAATAAACTTTAGTAATCTATTGCACAAAATGGTAATTATAATAAATAATAATTTATTGTATATTTCAAAGTCCCTTTTTCATTTTTGATTCTAGTAATTCAGTCTGCTATTTTTTCCTGGTATATCTAGCTAATGTTTTCCCAATATTTTGGTTTGTAAAAGAGTCAACTCTTGGTTTGGTCGATTTTCTCTATTTTTCTATTCTCTATTTCACTTATTTCTGCTCTAATCTTTTATTATTTTCTTTTTCTACTTGCTTTATGTGTAGCTTGCTCTTCTTTTTCAGTGTCTTAAGGTGAAAATTTAGGTTATTTTCAATCACTTCCTTAATATAGGCATATACATCTAACAAATTACTTTTAAGCACTGTTTTTGCTGTATCCCACAAGTTATAAAGTATATTATGTCTTCATTTTCATTTATATCAAAGTATTTTCTAATGTCCCTTTTAATTTCTTCTTTGACCTATTGGTTATTTAAAAGTGCATCGTTTATGAGAATACATGGACACAGGGAGGAGAACAACACACACTGGGGCCTGGGGGCGGGGGAAGAGAGAGCATCAGGATGGATAGTAAATGTAATGCATGCGGAGCTTAATACCTAGGTGATGGGATAACAGGTGCAGCAAACCACCTTGGCACAGGTTTACCTAGGTAAAAAACCTGCACATCCTGCACATGTATCCCAGAACTTAAAATAAAATTAAATTAAAATTTAAGAGAGAGTGCATTGTTTAATTTCCACATACTTGTGAGTTCCCCAAATTTCTTTCTTTTATTTATATCTAATTTCATTATGTTGTTATCAGAAAGTATGCATTGTATTTCTACTCCTTTAAATTTATCAAGGCTTATGGCCTAGCATGTGGTTTATCCTGGAGAGTGTTCCATGTGCACTTGAGAAGAGTACAAATTCTGCTGTTCTACAGATACCTGCTAGATCTAGTTGGTTTATAGTGTTGCTCAAGTGTTTTATTTCCTTATTGATTTTCTGCCCAATTGTTCTATTCATTATTTTTTTCCTGACTTGAGGTATGACTGACAAATAAAAATTGTATATATTTAAGATGTACAATGTGATGTTTTGATATACATTGCGAAATGATTACCACAACTAAGCTAATTAACATATTCATCATCTCATATAGTTACAACATTTTTTTAAAGTTGGGTATCAAAATCTCCAAATATTATTGCTTATTGTGTATTTCTTCATTTTTGTCAGTATTTATTTAATGCATGTTGGGGCTCTGTTGTTGGATGCCTATGTGTTTATAATTGTTACATCTTCCGGATACAGTGACCTGTAGATCATAACATGTTCCTTATGTCTGGTCACGTTTTTTAAAGTCTATTTTGCATTATTAGTATAGCTGTTCCAGCTTCCTTGTGGTTGCTGTTTGCATGATATATCTTTTTTCTTTCTGTTACTTTCAATCTGTTTGTATCTTTGAATCTAAAGTTTGTCTTCTGTAGACAGAATATCATTGGATATTGTTTTTTAATACAGTCTGAAAGTCTCTGACTTTTGATTGGGTTATTCAATCCATTCACTTTTAATGTTATTAATGATATAGTTAGATTTACAAATGCCATTTCACTTTTTCTTTTCTATGTCTTATGTCTTTTTTGCTCTTCTATTCCTCCTTTATGTTTTCTTTTATGTTAAGTGAAAGTTTTCTAATAGAGCATTTTAATTTCTTTACTGATTTTTTCACTAATTTTTGAATTATTTCCTCAGTGGTTGCCCTAGGGCTTATCATATACATCTTACCAAAATGAGCTTCAGATTTATACTAACTTAATCCTAGTGAGATATAGAAACGTTGTTCCTATGAAGCTCTATTGCCTTTTCCCACTTTTTGTTGGATGTTATACATATTGCATTAAACATTATAAACCCAGGAATGCACTGTTATAATTATTATTTTATACAATTTTTTTTTGAGACCGAGTTTCACTCTTGTTGCCCAGGCTGGAGTGCAATGGCACGATTTCAGCTCACTGCAACCTCCGCCTCCCAAGTTCAAGCGATTCTCCTGCCTCAGCCTCCCTAGTAGCTGGGATTACAGGCATGCGCCACCACGCCCAGCTAATTTTGTATTTTTAGTAGAGACGGGTTTTCTCCATGTTGGTCAGGCTGGTCTCAAACTCCCGACCTCAGGTGATCTGCCTGCTTCAGGCTCCCAAAGTGCCGGGATTACAGGCGTGTTAATTTTACCACGAGATGAAGCTGTTAATCTTACTGGGGGTTCCCTTGTAAGTGACAAGGCATTTTTTTTTTCTGCTTTCAATTTTTTTTTCCTTGTCCTTGGCTTTCAGTATTCTTACCAAGATGTGTCTGTGTGTGTGTCTCTGCGTTCATTCTACTTGAAGTTCATTGAGCTTCTTGGATAGGTATTTTATTGTTTTTCAATAAACTTAGGAAGTTTTAAGCCACTATTTATTAGAATAATTTTTCTGCTTCTTTCTCTTTCCTCTCCTTCTGCCACTCCTATTGTTTTGCTTAATGGTGTTCCACATTTCTCTAGGGCTCTATTTATTTTTTTATCTTTGTCCTTTTCCCCCATTCTTTGGATTGCATTATTTCCATTTTCTTTTCTTTTTCTTTTTTTTTCCTTTTTTTTTTTTGAGATGGAGTCTCGCTCTGTCACCCAGGCTAGAGTGCAGTGGTGCAATCTCAGCTCACTGCAACCTTCGTCTCCTGGGTTCAAGCGACTCTCCTGCCTCAGCCTCCCGAGTAGCTGGGACTACACACGTGTGCCACCATGCCTGGCTGAATTTTGTATTTTTAGTAGAGACAGGGTTTCACCATGTTAGCCAGGATGGCCTCGATCTCCTGACCTCATGATCCGCCTGCCTTGGCCTCCCAAAGTGCTGGGATTACAGGCGTGAGCCACTGCACCCAGCCTTATTTCTACTTTCAAGTTCACTAATTCTTTCTTCTGTCAATTCAAATCTACTACTGAGCTTCTCTAGTATATTTTTTCATTTCGGTTATTATACTTTTAGCTCTCGATTTCTATTTGGTTCTATTTTATAATGTCTAACTTTTTAGCGATATTTTTTATTTGACCATACCTTTCCTTTACTTTTTTTAAAAAATGGGTTTCCTTTAGTTATTTGAACAGATTTATAATGGCTACTTTGAAGCCTTTGTGTGCTCAATCTGACAACTGGTCGCTTTCACTGGGCGTTTCTGTTGCTCGCTTTTTTTCCAGTGTAAGGGTAATATTTCATTTCTTCCAGAACCCATACCACTTCTCTTTCCTAACTAGCATTGTCCGGTAAAACACCTGTAGTGATAGAAATGTTTATGTCTGCACTGTCCAATGGAATAGCCACTAGCCACTCTGGCTACTGAGCACTTGCAATGTGGCTAGTGTAACTAAGAAAGTGAATTTTAAATTTTATTTCATTTTGATTAAGCATAAATAGCCATATTTAACTTCAAGAAGATAAGTGGCTATCTTCTTGAACAATGCAATTGTAGACCATGCTCAGAGTACCAATTCCTTAGAATTCCCTACTCAAATGTTCCCAAACCTGCTTCCAGCAACTGTTTGGGCCTCTTCCTAGTCCATCTTCTATCTAACACCCAGAACAGATCATGCTGGTATGCACACCCCAAACCCAAGGGGTAGGCAAGAGGCGATGTGGGGTACATGCACCAAGCTCCAACGTGCAGGCTTGGTATCCACATACATGCATGAATAACTCCTTAGGGGTACAGGACATCAACAAGGAAGGCAAGAGAAGGGTGTAGGCTATAGATAGGGCGCCTCCATTTGTACTGTTTGTCCAGGATCCACGAATGCTAGAGATGTCTTTGACTGGTAATGTCCCATTTCTTAGCTATGTGATGGCTACATGTGTGTTCACTGTATAATTTTTTGACCCTATTTATAGGTAAAAATGTGCACATGTGTGTATGTATATAAGTATACACATATATGCTGTATTTCACAATTCTTTAAAATGATTAAAAAATTTTTACCACTATTAGGATAAAGCCCTAGCTCATTCTGTGATATATAAAGCCTTGTACAAACGATCTTCTGCCTATCTGGGACCTGATCTCCTGCCAGTCTCCCCCTCTCACTGTCACCTCTAGTCACACTGACCTTTTTGCTCCAGCCAGCAGTGCCAAGTTACAGAGCTGTTTGTTGGAGGAGGTTTAATTGGCCCTGCATTTAAAACCATTTGTATTAGCGAGGCAAAGAAAGGCCTGCGATGGGGGCTGCATGAGGACTGGAATGGGCAGCCACAATGTCAGGAGTGATGTGGCAACTGCAGCCTCCCAGAGTTGAGGAGGAAAGACATCTGCTTATATAAGAAAGCTGGAGACAGTTCTGAAGGCTGCCAAAAAAGGAACACTTGCAACTGAAGGAACCATCAATCAGGTGCCCTGAACAGGTGGAGGCTGGGGCTACTCTCAGCGGAAAGCCAGGCTCAGAGCTCCAATTACCAGCCATGGGCAATCCAACTATCAAAACTGATGCCAGAGGGGAGGGAGAGGAGGAGACAGAGGCCTGACTCAGCGGAAAGAGCGATTCCAGAGCACCTGAGGTAACTGACGAACCACCAGAAAGGAGCTGAAGATCAATAACAGAAATATCTGACTCTGGTTCTCAAAGCCAGATCCCCAGACCAGCAGCATCAGCTTGACCAGGGAACTAGTTAGAAGTGCACGTTCTCAGGCTCCCCTTGGTGAGAATCAGAAACTCTGAGGCACAGGGAGGGACCAGTAATCCATGTTTTAACAAGCCCTCCAAGGTGACTTTTCCAATGTTGGATAAATTCTGAGAGCCATAAATCTAACTTTAATTGAGCGTGGACTATGTACCAGGGGCTATTCTGAGTGTTTGCCTCTATTAACTGAATATTCCACATAATGGCATTATCAAATAGAAGGTGAACCATTTTACAGACGGGAGCTGTGAGACAGGATAATTTATGTAACTTACCTAAAATCAGAGAGCCAGACAGAGGGAGAGATGCAATTTGAACCTCAAGAGCACGCGCTCTTCCGTCACCACTGGGCTCTACTGCAGTGTTGCTCAGACCTTAGCACACAACTCCTGGGGGGCTTCTGAAAATACTCCTGCTGGAACCCCTTGGTAGAGTCTGTGATTCACTAGAACTGGGGCTGAGAATTTGCATTTCTCACAAGGCCAGATGATTCAGAGGCCCTGGTCCACTTTCACGCTATGAGAACCACTGTGCCCTGTTTTACCACCTTCCCCACCAGAGGATTTAGCCCAGCAAATGGAAATGTCGATTGAGGCTTTTTGAGAAAATCCATGTGCAGAGCCCCTTGCCAGGACTCTTTTGGCTACAAATGACAGAAAACCCTGTTCTAATTGTCTTAAGCAAAAATGGTATCTATAGGCTACTTGAAACAGGCTAAATCTGCCTCTAGGCACAGCTGGACCTAAGGATCCAGGAGGTATTAATAGTTAAGATTCCCTCTTTTGCTCTCCATCTCTCAGCTCAGCTTTCTTCTCTGCCTTCATTCTGTTGTCTTCATTCTCCCCTCACAATGGCCCCCAGCAACTCTGGCCTTAGATTCCACCAGCTGGAAACCCACAAGTACCCCTTCCTATTATCCCATCAGAAGCACACTCTGGCTGTCATTGGCCAGACGTGGATCACAGGCGCATTTCTGAACAATCATTGTGGTCAAGGAAATGCAATGTTCTTATTAGCTAGGCCTGGGTTATGGGCTCATCCCTAAAGAGCCAGAAAGTGGGCTGAGCTGCACTAAAAGCACACAAGTCAAGAGTGGGGTAGAAGAATCGGGTGCTAGGGCCAAAAAAGGAAATGAATATTGAGCAGGCAAGTATAACCAATGTCCACTACACCATCCTCAAAGGACTAAACACGTTCAACATTAAACTCTCAAAGGAGGGGCCCAAGCACAGAGATCATGATCAAAGGGAAAACCCAGGCCAGGTGCTGTGGCTCACACCTGTAATCCCAGCACTTTGGGAGCCCAAGGTGGGAGGATCACTTGAGGCCAGGAGTTCAAGACCAGCCTGGGCAACATAGTGAGACCCCGTCTCTAAAAAAAAAAAAAGGCCAGGCATGGTGGCTCACACCCGTAATCCCAGCACTTTGGGAGGCTGAGGCAGGTGGGTCATTTGAGGTCGGGAGTTCGAGACCAGCCTAGCCAACATGGTGAAACCCCATCACTACTAAAAATATAAACAATTAGCTGGGCGTGGTGGCAGGTGCCTATAATCCCAGCTATTCAGGAGGCTGAAGTGGGAGAATCGCTTGAACCTGGGAGACAGAGGTTGTAGTGAGCTGAGATTGTGCTACTGCACTCCAGCCTGGGTCACAAGAATGAAACTCTGTCTCAAAAAAAAAAATTTTTTTTTTAAATTTAGCTGGGTATGGTGGCACATGCCTGTAGTCCCAGCTGCTAGGGAGGCTGAGGTGGGAGGATTGCTCGAGCCAAGGAATTTGAGGCTGCAGTGAGCTATGATAGTGTCACTGCACTTCAGGTTTTCTCTTGGGGTCTCTCGCGTGGCTATAGTCAGATAGTGACTGGAGCTGGGGTCATCTTGAAGGCTTCCTCACTCACGTCTGGCAGTTGATGCTGGCTGCTGGCCAGAATACATTCATGTGAACTATCCATGCAGCCTGGGCTTCCTTCTATACCAATTGGGTTCCAAGGGTGAGCATTCCAAGAAAGAGAACCAGGCAGAAGCTGTGTTGCCTTTTTATGACCTAGCCTCAGAAGTCAGACAGTGTCATTTCCACCATACTCTGTTGGTTGTCTTGATGCCTAGGATCAAGAGGAGTGGTTACAGACTCCAGCTCTGGGAATGGGAGTGGTACATGATCAGAAGAGCAGGGCGAATGGGAGACATCAATTGTCACCGTCATTTTTGTAAAATAATATGCCACAAGGAGGCAATGACTGGAAGGAAGGCATGCGGGGGATTCTGGGGGGCTATTAGTGCTGTGTTTTTTAAATCTGCATGCTGCTCACAGCCAGTTGCTTTTTTTTTTTTTTTTTTTTGAGACAGGGTCTTGCTCTGTTGCCCAGGCTGGAGTGCAGTGGTGCAATCTCAGCTCACTGCAACATCCGCCTCACAGGTTCAAGCCATTCTTGTGCCTCAGCCTCCCGAGTAGCTGGGACTACAGGCGTGCACCACCACGTCTGGCAAACTTTTGTACTTTTGGTAGAGAGGGGGTTTCACCACGTTGGTCAAGCTGGTCTCGAATTCCTGGCCTCAAGTGATCTGCCCACCTCGGCCTCCCAAAGTATTGGGATTACAGGTGTGAGCCACTGTGCCCAACCCAGTTGCCTAATTTTTAAACTACACCACAATGTCATTTCCAGAGTTCCAGACTTCCATTAATTCCTTCAAATCTTACCTTTACTGTCCTCTCCTTCACAAAACCACTAATGACATCCTACACTCCCTCAATAACCTCTGCTCTCTCAGCTCCATGAGGCCTAGTGATACCTCTATTATAGTAAATATTACCTTAAATTGTCCAGGTTATGTGTCTACCCTCCACCCTAGGCCAGAAGTCCTCAATTTTTTTTTTTTTTTTTTTTTTTTGAGGTGGAGTTTCACTCTTGTTGCCCAGGCTGAAGTGCAATGGCGGATCTCAGCTCACTGCAACCTCCACCTCCCAGGCTCAACCAATTCTCCTGCCTCAGCCTTCCCAAGTAGCTGGGATTACAGGTGCCTGCCACCACACCCGGCCAATTTTTTGTATTTTTAGTAGAGATGGGGTTTCACCATGTTGACCATGGCTGTTCTCGAACTCCTAACGTCTGCCCGCCTTGGTGATCTGCCCGCCTTGGCCTCCCAAAATGCTGGGATTACAGGCATGAGTCACCACGCCCGGCCGTCCTCAAAGATTTTTGACCACATCCATGAGCTGCATCTCCACTGTATGTATGTGTGCATATACATATATATGGATACAGTGGTAATTTACAAACTGTACTGTATTAATAGGCACAATATAAAACATGCGCTAAGACAGAAATGCTTAAAGGATGAGACAAAATTGGTTGTACTCACGCCTGTAATCCCAGCACTTTAGGAGGCTGAGGCGGGCAGATCACGAGGTCAGGAGTTTGAGACCAGCCTGACCAACATGGTGAAACCCTGTCTCTACTAAAAATACAAAAAAAATTAGCCGCATGTGGTGGCGTGCTCCTGTATTCCCAGCTACTCGGGAGGCTGATGCAGGAGAATCTCTTGAATCCAGGAAGCGGAGGTTGCAGTGAGCCGAGACGGTGCCACTGCACTCCAGCCTGGGCAACAGAGTAAGACTCCATGTCAAAAAAAAAAAAAACAAAAAAAAAACATGGTTGTAAATAGACTTTCTAATATTTTCCTACACCTAAAATGTTTGTCTTGAAAACCCCCAGAGAATCAGGACCATCTTCAGAGACTATTGCCATGACCACAAATTCCACAAGGACGGATAACAATCTGTCTTACTCACCTCAGTGTCCCAGCCACTGAATGAGATGTGAAAATGTATTCAATTGTACACCAAACATGTATTACAGAATGGGAGAAAATATTTGCAAACTATCCATCTGACAAGGAATTAATAACAAGAATACAGAAGGAGCTCAAACAACTCAATAAGAAAAAAAAAACTTATAATCTTATTTAAAAACGGCCAGAAGATCTGAATAGACATTTCTCAAAAGAAAACATACAAATGGCCAACAGACACATGAAAAGGTGCTCAACATAACTGATCATCAGAGAAATGCAAATCAAAATTACAATATAATCTCACCCCAAGTAAAATGGCTTTCATCCAAAAGACAAGCAATAACAAATGCTAGTGAGGAGGTGGAGAAAAGGGAACCCTCTTACACAGTTGGTGAGAATGTAAACCAGTACAACTACTACGGAGAACAGTATAGACGTTCCTCAGAAAAAGTGAAAATAGCTGGGCGTGGTAGTTCATGCCTGTAATCCCAGCACTTTGGGAGGCTGAGGGGGGTGGATTGCCTGAGGTCAGGAGTTTAAGACCAGTCTGGCCAACATGGTGAAACCCTGTCTCTACTAAAAACACAAAAAAATTAGCTGAGCGTGGTGGTGTGTGCCTGTAATCCCAGCTACTCCGGAGGCTGAGGCAGGGGAATTGCTTGAACCATGGAGATGGAAGTTGCAGTGAGCAGAGATCGCACCACTGCACTACAGCCGGGCAACAGAGTGAGATTCCATCTCAAAAAGAAAAAAGAAAAGAAAAAGAAAAACTGAAAATAGAACTACCATATGATCCAGGAATCCCACTGCTAGGTATATATCCACAAGAAAGAAAATCAGTATATGGAAGAGACATCTCCACTCCCATGTTTGTTGCATCATTGTTTAAAAGCGCCCAGATATGGAATCAACCTAAGTGTCCATAACAGATGAATGGATAAAGAAAACGTGGTGCACATACACAATGGAGTACTATTCAGCCATAAACAAGAATGAGATCTTGTCATTTGCAATGACATGGATAGAACTGGAGGACATTATGTTAAGTGACATAAGTCAGGCACAGAAAGGCAAACTTGACATATTTTCACTCATTTGTGGGAGCTAAAATGTAACAACTGAACTCATGGAGATAGAGAGTAGAAGGATAGCTGCCACAGGCTGGGAAAGGTAGTGGAGGGGAGAGGAAGTGGAGATAGTTAATGGGTACAAAAATACAGTTCGGCAAAATGAATATCTAGTATTTGATAACACAGCAGGGTGACTACAGTCAGAACTGATTTGTTGTACATTTTAGAATAACTGAGGGAGTACAATTGGAGTGTTCATAACACAAAGAAACGATGAATGCTTGAGGTGACGGATGCCCCATGTACCCTGATGTGATTATTACACACACATCTATATCAAAATATCTCCTGGACCCCATAAATATGTACACCTACTATGTACCCACAAAAATGGAAAAATTAATAATAATTTTTAAAAGCTTACTTAAGAAAAAACAGGTAAAATTTTCAAAGCTAGAGGACATCAGAGAAAAAGTCAGGATATAGTAAAAAAACATGAAACTTAAGCCACTTCTGGCCCTCCCATCAGAAGGCTTGATGCCAGACGAAGATTGCGGCCAAGAGCCCTGGAGAGGGGGTGGCACTGTGGAGAGAAAGGGAAGCAATAAAAGAAGGGATTGGTGCTAGGTAGTTCTTGGTGATGAGTCATAACTGACTGTAAAAAGTCAATGGTCAATGTAAATAGACACTTGGTGAAGGCCAGGCGCGGTGGCTTACGCCTCTAATCCCAGCACTTTGGGAGGCTGAGGCAGGCGGATCACCTGAGGTCAGGAGTTCGAGGCCAGCCTGACCAACGTGGTAAAACCCTGTCTCTACTAAAAATACAAAAATTAGCTGGGTGTGGTGGCGGGCGCCTGTAATCCCAGCAACTTGGGAGGCTGAGACATGAGAATCGCTTGAACCTGGGAGGTGGAGGTTGCAGTGACTGTTTCAAAAAAAAAAATAGATCCCTGGTGGGGCACACATATTGCTCCTCCCATCAAGGGATGGTTGGCATACCTTGGCTTGAATCCAGGTTGCCCTTAGTGACTTACTTGACCAATATAATTCAGAGGAGGTGGCATTCTGGGACTTCTGAGGCTAGAGCATAAGATGTGTGGCTTCTGATTGGGCTTTTTGGAAAGCTCAGTCTTGAAATGCTCCCTCTCGGAACCCAGTCATCATACTGTGAGAGGCCCAAGCCACCTGGAGAAGTTATGTCTGGCATTCCAGGCCACAGCCAGCATCAGCTTCCAGCCACGTGAGCGAGCCATCTTGACCTTCAGAGTGGGGCCTTTAGATGACTGTGGTCCCAGCTGATATCCAACTGCAATGGCATGAGAACCTCCCAGCTGAGCCTAGTCAACCTAGAGAACCATGAGTGATAATAATTGTTTTCAACAGCAAAACTTGGTGTAGCAGTAGATAACTTAAACCGTGGGCTGCCTCCAACAGCTTCTGTAAATATCGAAAACTTTCTCCTGATCTTAAATGTGTGACTGCAATGTTGGAAATCTCTTAAAAGTGATGGGTGGACACAGCAGTGTGTCTAGGCCCAGAAAGCTTCCAATGGATGGCAAGACCAAGCATGATAAACTATGGTCTCTTTTAGAGCCCACTCGGTAAAATGGGGGACCTGGAACCAACCTCACAGGGATTCTGTAAGGATTCATGCAGTTAAAGCCTGCGACGCAGGTCCTGATGCATAGTAGGTGCCTCCTAAAATGTTAATTTTAACATGTGTATCATGTGGATCACTAGTTAACATATGTTTGACTGCAGCTAAATGGCCCCAAATCAGCAGTGCAGTGGCTCACACCTGTAATCCCAACACTCTGGGAGGCCGAGGTGGGTGGATCACCTGAGGTCAGGAGTTCAAGACCAGCTTGGCCAACATGAGGAAACCCCGTCCCTACTAAAAAAAAAAAAAAAAAAAAATACAAAAATTAGCCAGGCATGGTGTTGCACACCTGTAATCCCAGCTACTCGGGAGGCTGAGGCAGGAGAATCGCTTGAACCCAGGAGGCAGAGGTTGCAGTGAGCCGAGATCATGCCACTGCACTCCAGCCTGGGCAACAAGAGCAAAACTCCATCTCAAAAACAAACAAACAAACAAACAAAAACAAAAACAAAACCAAAAGGGGTTGAAACAAAGGAACTGCATTGTTTCACATAGCAAGAAATGCAGAGGTGGGTTCCAGGGTTGTTAAATTCATTAATTTATCTATTCAAACATTTTAGTTCTGCTTCAGTAAAAATTTTATTTAAAAATACATGAGTACCAACCGATTGTCAGGCACTGTCCCAGGATCTGGAGACACAGCATAGAATAAAGCAAAGTCTCTTAGGTGGTTCAGTGACATTATCAAGAACTCAGGTCCTTTGTCTTTTCTGCACTGCCATCTTCAGCATGACGCCTGCATCACCAGATGGTGGCAACCGCCCCAGCATCACCTCCTTACACAGCATTTCCAGGGACAGAACAGGGAGTCTGCTCTAGCCTCTCTCTCTTTTTGTGATTCAACTTCATTGAGATATAATTTACATGCAATAAAATATACCCACTTTAAGTATAAAATGCAATAAATCCCAAAAGTTTCCCTCATCCCTTGTGATTTTAAGATACAGTTTTATCACATATTTTTGTATGCTTAAAATGTTTCCTTTTGCTTGGCTTTGAGCTTTATAAGTAGTATCATCCTATATGGAGTCTTTTGTTTTATTCACGTTATGTTTCTGTAATTTTTTTTTTTTTGAGACAGACTCTCACTCTGTTGCCCAGGCTGGAGTGCAGTGTCCAGGATCATAGCTCACTGCATCCTCGACCTCCTGGGCTCAAGCGACCCTCCCACTTCAGCCTCCCGAGTAGTTGGAGCTACAGGCACACGCCACTGAGCCCAGCTCATTTTTGCATTTTTTGTAGAAACAGGGTTTCACCATGTTCCCCAGGCTGGTCTTGAACTTCTGGCCTCAAGCAATCCTCCCGTCTCAGCCTCCCAAAGTGCTGGGATTACAAGCACGAGCCACCATGCCCAGCTTACATCCATCTTTTTCTTGTACATCTGTTGTTCCTTCATTTTCACTGCTGTGTAATCGTCCGCCATGTGAGATATACTAAAATTTATCAATTCTCCTTTAAATGGACATCAGGTTTGTTTCTTTTTGCTATCAGATAAATGCCTTACAAAAGCATACAAAAGTAGACAAATGAACTTTGTATACTTGATCTTAGCCAAAGGCTGAGAAGAGATACTATGAACTTTAACATCTCAATCGATGCATGTGGTCAAGTATCTCTTCTTGGGTAAGGACCTAGGAATGCTAAGCATATGGGATTCAGATTTTCAATTTGGTTCAATTTTTCAAAATAACAACAAACTACTTCCCAGAGGGTTGTACTAATTTGAACTCCCATCAACAACATATGAGATGTCCTGTGAATCCCCATCCTCAACTACAGCCATCTTAACTGTTGTCAATTTGAGGGTGTGAAACAGAATTTTAGTGTGGCCTTTTTTCTTTAGATGTTCATATAATTAGGGGCTGGCTTTTAGTCAGATGGGTGGGACCAAAAGATTGAGGAGGAAGGGAATTTAGAGGGTGACTGTAATGATGAATCTATAATTGGTAGGGGACAGTGGGCAGGGTGGGATGGAAAAAGGAGAGCCATGGACAGGGAGAGTGTGGGAACGTGGCCTGGAGGTTGCGCTGGAAGCAGAGGCGGTACTTGGACAAGCAAGCTGGAATGAGAGGAAGTGGATTTCAGTTTCCTGATCTTTGTCTTGCCCTGATTAGTGATGAGTTGGAACATCTTTTCATGTCAATTACAAAACTACTGAAGCAACCAAGAATCTCAAAGGAAAAGACCGACAGACTATTTTTAAAATTACTTTATTTAAAGCAATGTTTCCATGCAATTTAAATAAGGGAAATCTCTGGAGAAAAAAAAATCTCTTTATCACAATCTATGTTGTACCCAAAACTGACATAAATTAACAAAAAGACCAAGCCCCCATTCAGAAATGTGCCATTGGTAAAGGGCGAATCCTGAGAGGAGCTACAGGGTAGCTCAGAGACAGGTGGGCAGAGCGATTCTACAGAAGGCAGACGCGATCCATAGCATGGCTACTGCATGCCCAGCACGAGTCGAAGCAGCAGGAGATGCTGCGCCGGTGGCTGGACCATCAAAATGAGGCCTCCGAGGCTGGCTTCACAGTCCAGTTGTGAAATGTGCACGACCCACATCTCACGTGTCATTTATTAATGTAGTATATTCACTGACTATGTGCCAGGCTCTGGAGATAATGTGGCAACCAAGATAGACTCTGCCCCCATGCTCATGGATTTATCGTCCAAAGATGAGACAGACGCAGAGATGCTGACATCACAGCTGGCCAAGGTGGGATAGGGGAGAGGCAGACAGATGGGTCAAGGCTGGGATGGGAGAAACCCCAGGAGCTGTGGAAGCCCAGAATGGGCCCCTGACCCACCCTGGGGGACCAAGGGGGCTTCCTAAAGGAGACATCTTTACTGAGACCTGAACAGTATATGGAATTAGTTGTGGGGCGGTGGGTGAGAGAAAGAGGGGTGCTCCAAAAAGAGGGAGAAGCATGTACAAATGCTCACAGGTGACAGGGATTCTGGAGTGTTCTAGACCAGCATGATCCAACAGAAAGGTAACACGAGCCATACATGTGAGCTGCAAATGTAATTAAACATTTTCTAATAGCCCAGTTAAAAAAAACCATAAAATTAATTTTAATTTTAATAATATATTTTATTTAACTCAATATATCCAAAATATTACCATATCAGTATGTGATCAATATAAAACTTTTTTTTGTACCAGGTCTTTAAATCTGGTGGGTATTTTATGCTTAAAATATATCTCAAGTCACACGAGCCACATTTCAAGTGCCCAGGAGCCACATGTGGCTAGTGGCTCCTGTACTGAACAGTAGGCCAACACCTTTGCTACTCAAAGCCTTGGCATCATTTGGGAGCTTGAAATGCAGAATCTCAGGCCCCTTCCTCAACCCACTGAAGCGGAATCTACATTCAAAATCCCAGATGCACATCAGAGTTTGAGAGAAATGGGTCCAGTTCTGCCTAAAATACTTCTGTGGCTTCCTACTGCCCTCATGATAAATGTCCAGCTATTGAGCTTGGCAATTGTTCATTCACTCCTTCATTTACTCATTCATTCAGTGCATGGTTACTGAGCACCTACTGCGTGCCAGGCCCTGTGCTGGGTGATGCTGGGGACTCACCGACAGTACAGACAGACCTGATTCTGACCCTGCTGGAACTCCCAGACAGTTAATAAATGAGTAGCCAAATCACTGTTTCATTTGCACTATGTGAAACATAATATGCTTCATGTGAATTTGCAGTGTACAAGGAGTGTCAGGGGAGGTCTGACCTGATTTGAGTGGAAAGGGATCCAGAAAAATAATCCAAATAAGGGAAGAGGCCACCATCATGGCGAAAGGCCACAAGCAGATTAAATGTCCTATTGCAGACGACAGGATTGCCAAGCAACTCCAGCCCATTCATGGTCATTAAGAAGGATCGTTTTCAGCCTTCAGAGAAATGTGGAGAAACGCCTGGAGTATAGGGTTACAGAAAATGAGCCAGGGACAGAGCTGGTGCGGTGATATCGCCCCATGCACAGACTTGTCTGAATTTGGAAAATGAGGAGAAAGGAGGGGATCAGAGAATCAGGAAGGTGGGCAATCTGTCAGTAGGGAATGACTTGGGGCAAGAAATTGCAGGTTATCTTTTCTTAGGAAAATTTAAAAGTCCCTTAACAAAACATATCTAGATTTGCTTTAAAAATAATTGAGGCTGGGCGCGTGGCTCACGCCTATAATCCCAGCACTTTGGGAGGCTGAGGCGGGTGGATCATGAGGTCAGGAGTTCAAGACTAGTCTAGCCAACATAGTGAAACTCTGTCTCTACTAAAAATACAAAAAATTAGCCAGGTGTGGTGGTATGCGCCTGTAATCCCAGCTACTCAGGAGGCAAGAGAATTGCGTGAACCTGGGAGGCAGAGGTTGCAGTGAGCAGAGATCGCACCATTGCACTCCAGCCTGGGCAACAGTGTGAGACTCTGTCTATAAATAAATAAATAAATAAATAAATAAATAAATAAATAAATAAAACTGAGCAGCAGAAAAAGATGTGCAAGGTATGGATTAAGCAACAGTGGCCATATGCTGGTAACTGCAGAAGCTAGTGATGAGAACGTGGGAGTTCATCAGCCTCTTCTCTATGCTCTTATGTATGTTTGAAATTTTCCCTTAAAATAAGTTAAAAGTGTTTTACTTTTTCTTCTTCTTCTTCTTCTTTTTAGAGATAAGAGTCTTGCTCTGTCACTCAGGCTGGAATTCAGTGGCACAATCACTGCCTAGTTCACTGCAGCTTCGACCTCCTGGGCTTAAGCGATCCTCCTGCCTCAGCCTCCCAAGTAGCTGGGACAACAGGCTTGCACCACCACGCCCAGCAATTCTTTCAGTTATTGTAGAGAAAGGGGTCTCACTATGCTGCCCAGGCCGGTCTTAACTCCTGGCCCCAAGCAATCCTTCTGCCCTGGCCTCCCAAAGTGCTGGGATTCCAGGAATGAGCCATAGTGCCCAGCATTTTAAAAATGTTTTTCTTTACAAATAATTGGTGATGTTGAAAGGTTTCTAGTCGCTGGAGAAGACAGTAATTTAAGCTTCTCTTCCAAAGGAAGAAACTATAAGATCAGAAATATGAGTTTCTCCTTTCAGAATAGAGTCAAGGAGGAAGGTGGTTAAAGGCACGCATGATAGAACTGAGACTCCTAGGTTCAAATTCTGGTGCAGGCACTTACTAGCTATGGAACCTGAAGTAACTGATTTAAACTCCAAATGCCTCAATGAAAACCTGGGATAATAACAGTAGCTACCTCCTAAGGGGTATGTGAGGATTACTGGATTTATGCATGTTCGGGGTTTAGAACAGTGCCTGGCATGAAGAAGGCATCATACAAACGTGGGCAATTACTGTGAAAGCCTATGCTAGCCAGGTTTAAAACTGCAAAATGTCCCAAAGCACATCCACTAATAGTCTCTCTCTCTCTTTTTTTTTTTGGTAGAGACAGAGTCTCGCTGTCACCCAGGCTGGAGTGCTGGAGTGCAGTGGCGCGATCTCGGCTCACTGCAACCTCCACCTCCCGAGTTTAAGCAATTCTCCTGCCTCAGCCTCCCGAGTAGCTGGGACTACAGATACACGCCACCACGCCCGGCTAATTTCTTTTGTATTTTAGTAGAGACGGGGTTTCACCATGTTGCCCAGGCTGGTCTCAAACTCCTGAGCTCAAGCAATCCGCCTGCCTCGGCCTCCCAAAGTGCTAGGATTACAGGCATGAGCCACTGTGCCCAGCCCACTAATAGTCTCTTTACTGAACTCACTGTGCCAACAGCCACTGATATCAGAGTGGAAGAATTCTCCCAATGCCAATATTAATAATCTAGTTAACTTCCCTCTTGCACATACAAAATCCTTTTATACAATTCAGTTGTTCTAAATGCTTGTGAGACATTGTTTAGATACCTTGTAAGTCATGTTTATAAGGATAATTGTGAAAATTATCTTAATCAATGTGACTCAAAAGGAAGCTTATAAGTGCTCCCTAAAATTTCATTCTGGTGTGACAACCATAGTGTAAAGAGAAATGGGCCTCAGTTTTCTTCCTACTGCTGTAGACTTTTCGAAGTAATAAAGTGATTCCTGAAAGCTGTTTTCATCTTAAGCTGACACACAATGTGATTTATTTTCCTGTTTACTTTTCCCCTACAACAGGTTTAATTGGGCTAAATGGTGAGATGGGAGGCCAGGAGCCCAGGGAGGAGGCCAGGCAGAGGCAAGGTGGGAGAGGACCGGGTTGGACCAAGGCAGAGTGGAAAATGGGAGAAGGGAGAAGATGTGAGAGATGTCCAGCAGTCCCAGAGGACAAGCCCTGGAAGCTGATGGGCTGGACGGGGGGCAGGGATGGGAGGGAGGCATTTAGAATGAGGCCCATGGCTCTCTCTGAGAACCTAGAGCCCGGAGGAGCCACCCCTGAGACAAAGGCTGAGAGAGCAGGTTTGGAATCTGGGACATGGTGAGTGTTGGGGCCCAAGGATTGCCCAGTTGGGGCTGGGGGATTGTCCATGAGGCCTCCGGATCCTCCAGGTCTAGGGCTCAGAGTAGAGGTCAGGGCTAAGGACAGAGTGTGTCATCTGCACAGAGATAGGAAACAGACCATAAAAGAGGGTAAGGTGGCCCAAAGGTGAGAAGAGAGAACATAGCCCCACCACATTTAAAAGACTGGTGAAAACAGAGGAGCCCGCAAGGAAGCAAAACGTAGAGGAAATGTCAGGGGATAGCAGACTCACAGAAACCAAGGGGAGGGTGTGCTCACAAAAGGCAGGCAGGGGCACCACAGCCGGTTTTTGCCAAGATGACCAATAAGATGAGCACAAAAAGAGCCCACTGAGCCAGGCCTCTCACTGGCAGAGGAAGGAGTTATAAAGAAAGCAAGGGGGGATGGTGAGAATGAACCCTCTGGTACTAGACTAGTGTCAGAGGTATCAGTATGAACTCATGCTTATTTTTACACACCATTCTCCAATGAAAAGAACCAGTGACTCTGGAGGAACAGCCAATTCTAGGGCTGGTGCAGGGAAAATACATGAGCCTGGAATATCTTGCAGTACCAGAAAGTAAGAAGGCATTGGAGAAAAAGAAAAAGAGTAAAGAATACAGGAGCCAATCTGAAAGATGAACGCTGATGGCCAAGGCTAGAACAACTTGAGCAAAAAAAAGTTGATTACAATAATATTGGGTGATGCCCAACTAATAAATATTCATGAGTCCACACGGAAATAAACTAATGATTGTATAAATAAAATAAGTGAAGTATAATAGAAGGGACAAATCTTCCATATGGAAATCTAAATAGTAAATTTAAAGAAATGAGGGAAACAGAAAGTCATCATCATAATACCACGGTAATACCTGCTACAGGCCAGGTCCACTGATGAATGCTAAAATGCGTGGGTAAACTTGAAGGAGAAATGGGGTATTTGTGCAGCCTCCAAGTATCTTCCTATTTCCCTCCAGGAATCAGAGCTTAGCTCTCCACTGAGTGTGGGCTGGATTTAGTGACTTGCTTCTAACAAATGAGTAAAGGGAAAATAGTGGTATTATAATTGGGAAATCTGCAGACACCACTTTCATGAAGTGATCAAGGTTAACCTCACCTCAGTGAGCATTCTTCCCAAAGCCTAAAATCCCAGTCTAACCACGAGCAAAATGTCAGACAACCCCAGACTGAGGGCCATTCTACAAGAACATCTCACCAGTACTCCTCAAAACTGTCAAGGTCATGAAAAACAAGGAAGGACTGAGAAACTGTCACAGTGTGGAGGAGGCCAACGACAAATGACCAATAAATGCAACATGGTATCCTGGATTGGATCCTGGAACAGAAAAAGAACATTAGTGGAAAAACAGGAGAAATAGGATTCAAGTTTGGAGTTTAACAGAATACTAATCCATGTTAACTTCTCAGTTTTGACAAATATACAATAATTATGTAAGATGCTAACACTAGGGGGAAGTTGGGTGTAGGTATAGGGAAGTCCCTGTATCATCTTTGCAACTTGTCTGTAAATCTAAAATTGTTAAATTTTAAAACGTTCACAAAACTTTAAGTGTCCTCTGCAATATGGCTTGAGGTGGTCCTCAGCGGAGTTCCAAAGCACCCTTTGTTTGACTCATCCTTCAGATCTCATCTTACATGCCCCCCACGCCAGGAAGTCCCACCTGACACCGCAGACTGGGTCAGGAGCTGCCTCTGGCTCCCACAGTCCCCGTGGCTCCGCTATCCTGGCCCCAACCCCTCTGCCTCCCCACCCCAGCCCTGGTCACTGTCTGCCATTGGGGTTGTCTTCGCCACTGGACTGTGAGCTTTGCGAGGGCAAGGTGGAGGCTGTCTCAGCCATCGCTGTGTCTCTCTTGAGTTCAGAGTAATGCGTGTCTCCCTGACTCCTCTGGGAATACGCATGAACAGGCAGAAGCTGCGCCTGAATCCTCCCAAATGACCCTTAACGCTTCACAGCCCAAGGCCTGCCAGATCCACCTTCCTGGTATCCCCTTTCCTGTTTGCCCAATCCAGGACACATCTGAGGCAATATAAATGGTCTGTCCCACCCATCAGCCAAAAGAGGGTCAAATCATCTCCAACCCCTGCCACACCCACCCACCCACATGTCCACCCTGTACACCAAGTGTCAGAAACACATGGTCACTGTGAATGTTTGGGGGGCCTGCCCAGTCCACAGCCCTTCTGAGCAGACAGTCATCACTATAGGAATCCTCCAGCTCCAGTGAGTTGAGCATGGTTGGATACCCGACCCTGGAAACCCCATTCCTATCTGGGAAATTTGGAATGAAGACTGAGCGGCTGTGGATAACTGAGCTGGAAGGTCACATAGAGTTGGGGCAAGAGTCCACCCAGGACCTACCCAGCTGCCTGAGAACAGGAAGCAGCCAATGCAAAGAGAAGCAGAGACCACAGGGCCCAGTGGAAAGGAGGAATGTCAAACCACTGTCTCTCTTCTGCTTCTATTCTCTTCTCATGAAGCCCTTGTTGGCTTCTTTCCATCACTACCCACAACCAATCACAGTGAGTTCTGCCTTCAAAATGCACCCAGACTCCAATGACTACTCACTCCTGCCCCTGCCCTGGTACAGGCCACTGTCATATCACCTAGATTATTGCAGCAACCTCCTCATGGGCCTCCCTGCTCTCATTCTCAGACCACACTTCCATCTATACACCCTCCCTTAGTGATCCCATCCTGGGCTTTAATACCATAAACATGCCAACTACTCCCAGCCCAGATCTCACCCTTCAATGCCAGTCTCGTATAAGCTCTTGCTTGGCCAGTGAGTCCACTCAGAGGCTAAACATGCCCACACTCTCTCTGTCTTGTCCATACAGTTAATGGCACTCCCTCCTTCCTCTGTGCAGGCTAAACGCCGTAGTGTGGTCCTTGACTCTTCTTACCCTACATACCTGATTTTCCCTTCAAATTATACGCAAAATCTGACCACATCTCCCCACCTCCCGGTTAGCACCCTGGCCAAGCCACGGTCATCTCAGCTGGACTATATAGTGGCCTTCTCACTGGCATCCTGCTTCCACCCTAGTAGCCATGTGGGAGCCAGAGGAACCCTCTTACCATGGTAGATCACATCGCCTCAGCTCACCATGCTCTCACTGCCACACATCTCATCAGCATCAAATTCAAGTCCTTCCCATGGCCTCCTGGTCCCACCTGACCTTGCCTTGGTCTCCTTCCCTCCCACCGTGTCCAGTCAGGTCCAGTTCACTCCTTTCTGCTCCTCCAGCACACCAAGCATGCCTCGGGGCCTTTGAATTTGCTGTTTTTTTCTACCTGGAATGTCCTTCCCAGAATATACACCCAGCTGGTGTCCTCCCTTTCTGTGAGGTCCATTAACGTTTTTCTCAAAGAGGTGTTCTTTAACCCCTCTATCTAAAATAGCACCTCTTCCCACTCTCTGGTCCTCCAACCCTCAACTTCCACAGCTCTGTTCACTAATATTAGCATTCATCTTGCCCACTGGAATGCAGGCTTCAGGAGGACAGGGCTTTTGGGGGTCTTGTTTGCTACTGTTAATAATACCACCACCTAAAAATGCTTGGCATGTAGTAAATAGCCAGCATCTGATGACTCAACAAATAAGTAAAGAAAACCCTGGAATCAGTTAGGATATTGTTGGTTCTAAGTAATAGAAAACTCAATTCAACAATATAGTTGGCATAAACGATAGAGATATGTTGAATTCCCTAATGAGAAAGTCTGGAGGTAACTCACTCCAAGTGAGGCCTGATCCAGCACTTCAAAAACATCACCAAAGACTCGATGTCTTTCCATCTCTCTACTAGTCCTTCCAAGAAAATGGCTAAAATCACATCACTAAGAAGTGGGTTGGCTGGACACAGTGGTTCACACCTGTAATCTCAGCACTGGGAGGCCAAGGTAGGTGGATCACTTGAGCCCAGGAGTTCGAGAGCACTCTAGGAAACATGGTGAAACCCCATCTCTACAAAAAATACAAAAATTAGCCAGGTGTGGTGGTGCATGCCTGTGGTCCCAAGTACTCAGGAGATTGAGGCAGGAGGATCACCTGAGTCCAAGAGGTCAAGGCTGCAGTGACTCCAGCCAGGGTGACAGAGTCAGGCCCTGTTTAAAAAAAAAAAAAAAAAGAAGAGGAAAAATAAGTGGAAGTGGGTTACTAATGTGTTTATTCATCTGACTGCCACTTCTTCAACAATTGTGAAAATTCTAATGCTGACGAACATGATGCTGATAATAATAGCTATCACATATTCAGTGCTTTGTGCCAGGCACCTTACTAGTACTTTATTAGCTTCTGTGTGCCTTCATTTCCTCATTTGTAAAATGGGAACAGTAATAGCACCACATACAGTGACTGAAGATTAAATGAGCTAATACATAAAATGGTAAGATCTCAAAAAAATATTAGCTTGTTTCAGTTAGCTATTGCTGTGTAACAAAGCATCCTAAGCCACAGGGGCATAAAATAGCAACCATTTCTTTGCTCATGATTCTGCAATTTGGACAAGGCTCAAAGGGTGAGGGGATTTGAGATGGTTCATCCCTCCTCCAAGTGGTGTCAACTGGAATGGGGGTTAGGCCATCCCAAGATGGCATCACTCGCACGCCTGGCACATCAGCTAAAAGTTGGAACAGCCACGGGCTGGGGGCAGATCTATAGAAAGGGCAGGGCTCCAAGAGTAGAAGCAGAATCTGCCAGGTCTCTTAAGGCCTAGGCCTCCATTTAGTACAACATCACTTTCATTGTATTCTTTTTTTTTTTTTTTTTTTTTTTTTTTGACAGAGTCTCACTCTGTCACCCAGGCTGGAGTGCAGTGGTATGATCTTGGTTCACTGCAACCTCCACCTCCCGGGTTCAAGTGATTTCCTGCCTCAGCCTCCAGAGTAGCTGGGACTACAGGAGTGCACCACCACACCTGGTTAATTTTTTTTTTTTTTTTGTATTTTTAGTAGAGATGGGGTTTCTCCATGTTGGTCAGGCTGGTCTCGAACTCCTTTCCTCAAGTGATTCACCTGCCTCAGCCTCCCAAAGTGCTGGGATTACAGGCATGAGCCACCGCACCCAGCCTGCTTTCATGGTATTCTGTTGGTCAAAACAAATCTCAGGGCCAGCTCAGATATACAGAGAAGGAAGGAGACTCCACCTCTTGATAGGAAAAACAGCAAAGAATGTGTGGCTGTCTTTAATCACAGCTATTTTAATCTCACAGTAACAGCCTTGTCACTGGTCTCCCTACTTCAATCCTTAATGCCTTATAGTCAATTCCCCACAGAGAAGCCAGAGGAGTCTTTTAAAGTACACTTTAGTATGAAGAATTTTAGAGGGACACACACACACACACACACACACACACACACACCTGACCACGCTCCCATCCCCAGCTGAAAATTCTACAACTTCCCACTACATGTGGGGTAAACACCCAAACTCCTTATGGCATACACAAGGTCTGATCTCTTGCTCTGCATCAGCCTCTAGGCTCCAACCATCACAAACTCTTATCTCTTAAAGGAGTTAATGCCTACTCCTTCATCACCTCAAACCTCATTTCCTAGGATCCGGATTTGATTTCCTATCAAGTGTTCTTATAACACTCTCTACCTTTCTTGGTAATTTCATACGTGTGATTATTTGATAGTCTAAATTACCATCCCTATTACTGTAGGTTCTACGGGGGTAGGGAAATATTTTGTTCTCTGCTGTGTTCCCAATGCTGAGTAGAAAGAAGAGGCAAGGTGAAATACTTGTTGAATGTCTTGAGCCCTCAGAAAACTTTAAGGCAGCCCCTTCGAGTTCTGTAGAAAGAGGATCAGCAGAGTCCCCAGCATGCTGGGATCCAGATGTGTGCTCTTCAATAGTTTATTTGATAAGTAGTTACTGAGCCCTAACTGTGTGCCAAGCACTTTTCTATGAGTTGCAGATAACGGAGGAAGTAGACAAAAGCCCCTTCCCTCACGAAGTCAGCAGTCTCCTAGAGGTAAGGGTCAGGGGAGACAGACCATAAACATAGATAAATTCTATAGAGTGTTACACAGTAATATGATTAATGCTAAGGATAAAGTTAAAGAAGCAAAGATAGATGTGACTATAAGTGGTACAATTTTAGAAGGGTGGTGAGGGAAGATCTCGGGAAGGCAGTGACATCTCAGGGGAGACCTAAAGAGGAAGGAACGAGTCTGGGCTACTTGGTAGATGAGTTCTTTAGGCAAAGAAAAGAGCAAGCGCAAAGGCCCTCGGGCCAGTGTGGCTGGAGCACAGGGAGTAAGGAGAGTAGATGATGTCAGAGAGGTGATGAGGGCAGACAATGCAGGGCCTTGCAGAGGACTCTGGGTTTTACCCCGAGCGAGATGGAGCCTTGGAAGTGTTCTGAGCAGCGGAGGGATATGACCTGATACAGGTGCTCACAGCATCCCTCCAGCTGCATGTGACGAACACTCTGGGGCAGGGGTGAGAGCAGAGAGATCACTGAGGAGCCTGCTATAATGGTCTGGGAAGGAGATAAGGGTTGACAGGAGTGAAGGTGGGGAGAAGTGGTCAGGTATATTAGCTGACAGACATGGATATAAGACAGAAAGAGGAGTAAAGGACAATTCCAGTGGTTTGGGCCTGGAGAGGATGGAGGGAGCATTTATTGAAATGAACATGGGGGGGAATAAATTTTGGGGAAAGGAGCAGGAGCTCAATTTGATCAAAATTACTCTGGAGATACCTCTAGATTACCAACAGGTATGAGGTAGGCAGCCAGTCTGGAGCTCAGGGGAGAGATTCTGGGATGGACATAGAAATGTGACATATAATGGGAGGCCAAGGCAGGCAGATCACAAGGTCAAGAGATCGAGACCAATCTGGCCAACATGGTGAAATCCAGTCACTACTAAAAATACAAAAATTAGCTGGGCATGGTGGCGTGTGCCTGTAGTCCCAGCTACTCGGGAGGCTGAGGCAGGAGAATCGCTTGAACCCGGGAGGCGGAGGTTGCAGTGAGCCGAGATCACGCCACTGCACTATAGCCTGGCAACAGATTGAGACTCCGTCTCAAAAAAAAAAAAAAAAAAAAGTGATATATACATTTCCATGCCTCTCCCAAATTCCTCACAAGACCTACGTGATCTGGCCCTGCTGATGTCTCCTTGGTAAGTTAATGGTACACACACACACACACACACACACACACATCCTGGGCCCTCCCCTTCCTAGCTATTGATAATGGTCAAGTTACCTAACCTTTTCTGTCCGAGGCATCATTTACAAGTGGGAGATCACATCACCACCTGCCTCCTAGGATTGTTCATTCAAGACATTAGCTACTGAGCATCTGCTCTATGCGCTGGAGATATCCCTTCCGCACTCCTCTCTGCCTCCCCCTCCCACACAGCCTGTCAATCTTCTGGACGTCTCTCCATCCCCTCTTGCCCTCCCTACGGTGGCCCCTGCCCTGATCCATTCCCAACACCTCTTGCCTAGGAATCTGTCACATCTGCCACCTTGGGTTTCCTGACCCCAGTCACCTTCCCGTTAATCTATTCTCATGTCACAGCAAACTGGGCCGTACCCCTTCCCTACTAAAAATCCTCCCATGGCTCTTCAATTGCCCTCAGGACAAAATCCAAGTTTCCTAAATGATCAAGAAAATCTTCCACATCTCATTCATACAGAATTCTCGGTATGATCACCAACACCAGATCACCTGCAGTCCATGTTCACACAACAGGCTGTTTCTGCCTTTGCGCAAGTCATTCCACCACACCGCCCCCGACCCCCAAAACATCCTTCTGTCTTCAGGTTTCAGCTCAGACAGCTCCTAGTCTTCCGGGATGATTTTCCTACCAGGGTCTCCTCAGGTTCCCACCGCGTTCCATGCCGCCTCCATTAGTGAACATACATAGGTCCACAACGGGGTCCTTGCCTGTCTCTCCCACTAAGCGGGGCTTCCCGCAAGCCGGGCCAGGCACAGCGGCCAGTGACGTCCGCGTGCTGGGGCCCCTTCAGGCCTCGGCGTCTACTGCCCGCTCCGGAAGTGTGAGCGACAACCCGCAAGCTCTCCCGGGACGGCGCCGCGCCCACCTTCTGCACACCTCGAAGACCTCAACACCTGCGCCAAAGCCACCCAATCACGGCCTTTTCTCCACCTCCTAAACACCATGAACATCCAGGTCCCGGCTACCTCAGACTGCTCATTGGCTGCCTGAAAGCCCGCCCCCAAGCCTGAGAGAAAAGAACTCTGGTTGTTGTAGTTCCCCAACGAACACCGCACAAAGTGATTGCGAAGTGGAACTCCATTTCCCAGAAAGCGCCGCGCCCCAATGGTGGCAGACGGTACCCTTTGAACTGGGCTCTTGATTGGCCGGCTGTGAGAGGTACATTTCCAAATTACCATGGAAACAGAACCACTTACCTGGAACCCCGGGAAAATCTTTTTGTCTCAGAATCTTAAAACACTTTGTTTCGCGATGATTCCAAAGGGCTGGACAGTACACGTGAGGGCAGAGTCTGTACCTATTGTCTGCCTATTCCCCAGACGGCGCCAACAAAGCCTGCTAAGTGTACTCAGTGGCTACTGGACGCCTGCTTGGCATGAGCAGCCACTCCTGTGCTGACTCTGCGGACGCCCCGGCTTATTAGGGAACCTGTTTCCCAGAGACAGGCCAGAGCTGAGCCTTTACTCTTTCAGGGTCTATTTACCCAGGAAAAGGCAAATGTAGGCCAGGATCCTATCCACGATCTATCTAGAATGCTGGTGCCCCAGACTTTCAGCCCCATGCCTGCAACAAGAGCCACAGCTTCCCCACAAGAGACGTCTCCACACCAGTGCTCCTCCAGCACCCCCTCCCCTACCATGCCTCTGAGGGTCGGGTGAGGAGAGCCAAGGCCCTGCAAACGCTCAGGCAGGCATGTGAGAAAGCTCTTTACTGGGGGTACAGCGAGGAGGAGCAAGGCCATCTCCCCCTTCCTGCCCCCACCCCCTCCTAGGGTCCTGGGGTGAGGGGGGGTCTTCCCTCCACCGGACCACCACTGTCTTTGGTACAATAAATAGAAAAAAAGGGGGAGAGGGGCCCAAGGGTCCAGTCCTTAGTGGGGAGGGAGCGGCCAAACCCCTCTCCTTGACCCCCCTGCCCCAGGCCCCAGTCAGTGCAGGCCTCACCCACCCCAGCTGGGTAGCAGCAATTCCAGTCAAGGAGAGAGATGAGGATGGGAGCCCAGGGCCCCCAGATGGGGGAGGGTATGGCTTCAGGAGGGGCCCCAGGGAGGGGGCAGGGTCATGAGCTGGCTGCTGTGCTCTGGGGTACACCACGGAGGCCCAGGTGAGGCCCCAGAGTGGCAGGGTCATCAGGAGGCGGGAGGGGTGGACGACCTCCAGTCATCCGAGTCCGGAGGGCTGAGGCAGCCGGGTGCTGGGGGGCAGGCGCTGGGTGAGGTGGGGAGCAGTCAGCAGGGCTGCCCACCAGGCTCACATCCATCAGCTCCGGGGGTGGTGGTGAGGTTGGTGATGGGGGACGACCAAGGTATCGGGGCTGGGGGGGTAACTGGGCCCCGGTCCCAGGCAGTGACGAGGCAGAGGCGGAGGCAGGGACTTGATGTGTCTTGTGGGGCACATCACCCCCTGCCCAGGGCCGCAGTGGCTGGGAGGGTGGGACCTAAAAAAGCAAAGGAGCCATGGGTGATGGAGACCCCGGTCTTTAAGCCCCAGGCACCACCACCCACCTCCAAAGCCCCCAAAGCCCCATTACCTGGGGGCTGTTCATCTCACAGTCTGTGATAGGGGGCCCAGGGCCCCCACAATATCGGTTGCTGTAGCGGTAGGTCCGGTTGTCACTGGAGGAGCCACTGGAGCCTCCTGGAAGTGCCAGGGAGGAGAGGTGAAGGGGCACAAGGTGAGATAAGGTAGCAAGTGGGTTTTGGGATGGCTGAGTAAAGTTCATTGCCCAGGCTCAGGTTCAGACTTCAAGATCAGAGCCCATCTGAAGAACCAGGCCCAATTTTGAGATTTGGGGTTGGAATTCAGTTTTGGGTTTTAGAGTCAGAACCAGTTTCAGGGATCTGAGCCCAAGCCCAATTTGAGAGATTGTGTCAGGGCCAGTTGGAGCTCTCCCATCCCACACGTCATCTTAGAGTTCAGGATCAGTCAGTTTCGGAGCTCTTGTGTGAAGACCCAGTAACCAGGTCCCCCAGGACAGGCCAAACCTGAGCAGCCCCCACCCCTATTGTACCCTATTTGGGCACCTGGGCACCCACCAGAACTGGAGATGGAGCTGGCGGTGCTGGAAGAGGGGCAGGTGTCGAGGGGCGCGGGCGAGGTGGAGGCACTGCTGCCTGCCGGGCCCGTGTTGGTGGCCTCGTCGGCCGTGCGGCGGAAGAAGCCGTGCTGCAGAGCCCCCAGGGGGCTGATGCGGGCGGCGGGCTCATACTCCAGCATGCGCAGCACCAGGTCCTGGAAGCGGAGGTAGTCGGCGGGGCTGTGGCCCGGCTCCCCCGCCCGCCGGCCCCCGGGCCCGCCCGTCTGCACGCCCAGCACCTCCTGCAGCCGCCGTGTCCCGGGGCCCTGGTAATCCTGGCAGGGAGGGGGTGGGAGGGGGGGCAAGAGAGTGGCCGTCAGTGGGCAGGAGGGGCAGGGAGACACACACGGGGAAACAGAGGCACAAGAGAGAAAGTGGAAAGAGAAGCTAAGAAGAGTTGTAGGGTGGGAAGGAGAGATGGGAGATGGGGTGGGCAGGGGAGGAAGGAAAGGACAGACAAGGGGAAGTGGAAGGAAGGGGAAGACACAAGGGACAGGGAGCAGGGGGAGAGAGCCCCAAGTGTGAGTGAGGGGCCACGGGGTGGGAGGAGTGGCGTGGGGCAGGGGCCGCACCTTCCTGAGTTCTTTTGTCCTTCGTAGGGTCCAGCCACCCCCAGGCAGCCGTTCAAAGTACTTGCGAGCCTTGGGCGCCTGGTCCAGCATGGCGGCCGGCGGGATGCCCAGCACCTCCACAATGCGGTTCATCTGGTCGACCTGTGAGCAGGCAGGGGTCAGGGTCATCAGGCCAGCCAGGCTCCACCCCCTCCACCTCCAGCACACCCCTTCCTGGGGGCACACCTCATTGGAGCCACTGAAGAGGGGCTCTCCGGTGTGCATCTCCACAAGGATGCAGCCCAGGGACCACATGTCAATGGCCAGGTCGTAGGGTGTGCCCAGGAGCACCTCAGGTGAGCGGTAGAAGCGGCTCTGGATATACTGGTAGATCTGGGAAAAGGGTAATCGTCAAGGGTCCCAGCCTCCCCTACTGGTCCCACTGACACCCCCAAAGCTAAGAGGACCCAACTGAGGACAGGCTTCTTGCTGACAAAATGGGGACTGAGGCTCCAAATCCTGCCATTATCAGCACCAATTTTCTGGGAGCCACTGGTGCCATCCTGTTTATCAATCTGGGGAGTCTGCTGGCCTAGACAGACCCTGATCTCCACCCCCAACCCTGATCCTGGGCCCTTCTGGGTCACCAGGCAGAGGCTGACATTCCACAAGCCCTATACCATTGTCACTTTTAGTGGCAGCTCACACAGAGATGCAAAGTTGAAGCCTTCCACCTCCATCCCCAGCTTTAAGAACAGAGAATACAAAAACTTATCGAGGCAGCACCCCTGGCTCAAACCCAACCCAACTTCACCCTGTTCACATCTGGCAGCTTCCAAATGGGCCCTGCCCCTCAGGCTTCACCCTTCCCATCCTAGTGGGCAGTATATCCACACCCCCACCCCAAGCATTATCCCTCAGTTCCCACAGCTCCTAATAATCCCATCCCAGCCAAGCCCCGCCCCTGAGCCTCCCGTTGGCTCTGCCCCACCCAAACTACTAGCCCTGCTCCCAGGACCAGGCCGCCCCCTACCCTCTGGCCAAGCTGGCAGGAGCTGCCGAAGTCCACGATCTTGATGGCGCTGCGCTTGGGGTTGCACAGCAAGATGTTTTCGGGCTTGAGGTCGCAGTGAATGATGCTGAGCTCAGGCGTGGCCAGAAAGAGCAGTGCCGTGCAGAGCTGCTGCGCCAGCTTCCGGGTCAGGTTTAGCGAGACGCCGCGGAAGTGGGTGTTGCGCAGGAGGTCGTATAGGTTGTAGGACAGCAGCTCAAACACCAAGCACAGGTGGTTCCGGAACATGAAGTGCCGCTTCAGGTGTACTGCGGGGGAGGGGAGGAAATGGGCCAGAGAAGAAACGGCTCACAGAGGGCAGGTGGTGGCCTGGGGTCATATAATGCTCTTTGATTACTAGCCACATTGTGCTGTGCCGACGGGCACCATCTGCTAGTCAAAATCTTTTTATCTAACAAACAATTAGATTCACACAAGAAGTTAATGCTCTTTCCAAGTCTCTCAAACCCTCCAATTAAACTAAAGAGAAAGTTTCATTAGTTTACTAGCTCTAACACATTCTACACTTCCTCGTTTAATTTCATAACACCGTTTTCATCTCCCTTGTATTCATTTTTGTGGCAAAGGACACTGGTTTTCCATTTACTTTAAGGATGTACGTTTTCCTTTCAAACGAAACCATTTTAAAATCCACTTGCTGTTTATGATTATGTTGTGATGTTTATGTCCATGAGGAGCAATCAGTTTAAGAGAGGAGAAAGACTGGCACAGATGTTAAGAGTAACAGCTCTGGAGTCCATGACCTCATCAAATTATAACTCAATTAGTATAAACTGCCACTTCATGCAAGTGACAGCACTTGAATGCCTGGGTTTCTTTTTTCCTTTCTTCTTCGTTTTTTTTGGTTGTTGTTGTTATTTGGTTGTTTGGTTTTTTGTTTTGGGTTTTTTTTTTTTTTTTTTGAGATGGAGTCTCGCTCTGTCACCAGGCTGGAGTGCAGTGGCGTGGTCCCAGCTCACTGCAACCTCCACCTCCCAGGTTCAAGCGATTCTCCTGCCTCAGCCTCCTGAATAGCTGGGACTACAGGCACGCACCACCACATCAAGCTAATTTTTTCACATTGTTAGTAGAGACAGGGTTTCACCATGTTGGCCAGGATGGTCTTGATCTCTTGACTTCATGATCTGCCCACCTCAGCCTCCCAAAGTGCTGGGATTACAGGCATGAGCCACCGCGCCCAGCCTGTTTTGTTTTATTGAAGAAGAAACTAGGAAGGAAGCCCGGGTTTCTTATCTTCAAGATGTTGGTAATAATGCCCTTCCCCTTATGGGCTGTGGTGAGTTAACTTCCAAGTGCTTCCAAGACAGCCTGGCCCTTGGTGAGCACTCAGTAACCTCTGACCATTACCAAGTAAATAGGACAAAAATCATAAAAGCAGCAGGAGAATCACTGATGTCAGTGAAGCACAGACCAAACCCTGCTCTGAGGACATCAGCCTCCTCCTGAGGGTAGGGTGGGGGTGTGACCCATCCCTACTGGCTCCAGCTCCCGCTATCCCAGGTGCCCAGAGCCCTGCCAGTCCCAGGCCTCACCTATATAGTACTTCATCTCCGTGTCATGCTGGTTCATCAGCTCCAACAGCCGCAGCTCAATCTGGGCCTGGTTCAGGAAAGCCTTTTTGTTCTTGATGATCTTGATGGCCACAAGCTCCTGGGTCTGATGATCATAGGCTTTCACCACCTGTTGGGGCAGGGCATGTCACGAAGAAAGGGGTGGGAGCAGGGCAGAGCCAGGCACCATTCTTCTCCCTCCAGGCAAGGAGACCCACCAAGAACACTATGCATACTTCGCAGCTGAGTGTGCACCATTAGTCAGGCACTGGTGTAAACGCTGGACATGAAATAACCTAACGACCTTGAGTCTTGTTATTTAAACTATTTTACAGAAAAAGCAACTGAGGCACAGGGAAACTAAGTGGGCTAGGGGGAGTGGCCCAGCATGGGACGTGAAGCCACTGAACCACTGGGTGTGTGGTCAATGTTAGCGGGGCCCTGGATCAGGGTGGGAGGGGGGTGTCCCACACCTGGCCAAAGGAGCCTTTGCCAATGAGCGAGTCAATCTCGTAGCGCTCCAGCCAGCGCTCGCCACTGCGCACGATGTAGTCATGGTTGTCGTCATCATAACCATGGTTCAGGACCTTCTTCTCCTTCTTGTTGCTCGAATCCTGGGGTGGTGCCTGCTGGGCCCGCCGCTTCTTCTTCGCATAGTATACCTGCCCAGCCAGCCAGCCAGGAGATGGGGACTGGTGAGTGACTCATGCCAGCAGCCAAGACCCTCGGCACCCAGCCCAGCATCCCCCAGCCCCTGCCCACCTCATTGATGTGCTTGTAGGTCTTGATGAGGTCCACAGAGAGTTTACGCAGCGGGGCTGAGGTTGCATCCCGGAAGGCCAGGGGCAGCCTCCGAGGCAGTAGCCGCACATCAGGCAATACCTGCAGGGCAGGGTGAGGGGTGGGCACTGAGGACGGGCCTTCACCTCTGACCTCAAGAGGAAGAACTGTAACGGCTGCTGGCACATCATGTATTTGGTTGCTGTCTGTATTTGGTTGCTGTCTGTATTTGTTCCACCTCTCTAGGAAAGAAACTCCCCCAGGGCTGAGACTTTCTCTTGTTCTTACTGTACCTCCAGTGCCTACAGCAGGGCCTGGCACACAATGGATGCTCTTAGAGATCTGTGGTGTGAATGACTGAACTCTGACCTTTCACCCCTCACCTTTACTCCTTTCTGAACCTCAGAGGAAGAGATCATACGGAAAACCTGGGCTCTGTTCCTCCCCATTCTTCACTTTGAAGCCAGCCATTTTGGGTATCCTCTGAGTACCGCTATCTCAATTTACCCTCATCCCTTGGGCCTCAACCCATACCCCCATCAACTCTTTGCACAGTTCTTTCACCCCAAGGCTCTTGGATCTGGATCTGGCCCCTGGCCCTCCCACTCCATCCTGCTTCAAGCTCTGCATGTCACTGCCTTCACTGCCTCTAGCCTTGGAGAGCTTTGCCCTCACCACCCATGCCTGTTGGCCTCAAGACCCTTTAGACTCAACCCCCCTCCCCATTCACCTTCACCCCCTCCAGATCTTTCACTCTGAACTTTTCTTAGTGAGCATTTATTGGGTATTTACTATGTGCCAGGCACCATTCTAAGTGTTTTACATGCATACCATTAACTCATTTAATCCTCACAACAACCCTGTGAGGTAGGTATCATTATTGGCCCCATTTCACAGAATAGAAAACTCAAGTATGGAGAACCTACGTAATTTAACCACTGGGTCAGGATTTGAACCCAGCCTCTCCAAACCCTGACTCTGCCTGAAAACTCCTCTGTTATTTTCCAATCCCATGGGACCCATTATGTGCCCAGGGGACTGTCTTGGGCAACCACACTACCTTTTGGTCTGGAGACCCTTCTATCCCCAGCCTCCCCCTACCACCACGCAGGTGAGGAGCCAGCTGAACGCATACCTGCGTGTGCTCCTGGGGCCCTGGGAAGCCAGAGAAGGGACCATGGCCCGGTGGGACGGCCATGGTGGGCTCAGAGGGCCGCAGGGGAGCGAGGCCTGGAGCGGGAGCCCGGCCGGGGGGCGCCTTCTTGCATCCTGCACCTCGGCTGCCACCGCCGCTGAGACCTGAGAGTAGACAGGAGGTGGGAAAACAACATGGAACAAGGGGATATGTGAATAGTGCCAGGTGGGGAAGAGGTGGGCATGAGAAAGGCAGGGCACAGAGAGAAGAGGAAAAGGGCACAGTGGAGCAACAAACAGCAATGAAGAGAAGCGGCAGAGAAGTGGCAGCCAGGTGGCGGGGGGTGGGGGGTGGAACAGCAGTCCCTCAACAAATAATGATCAAGTAAATGATTAAGGCAGCACAAAGAGAACACATAAAAGACAATGATTGGGGGCCAGGCAGGGGTCGATATGAGCCATCACAGGGAAAGGAGGACAGGAAGACACCAATAATTCGGAGGAGGAAAAGAAAAAAGATAGAAACCACAGACAGTATGCAGAGGAGTAGGCTTCATTCTTTTCTCACTACTCGTGGCCCTCCCCAGGGCCCCTAACACAATCCCACCTTCTGTAGTCTTCCCTGAACATCAGGATCTCAGCCTGTAGCACAGCAAGGGCCACTACTTCAAGATCTATCCTTCTCAGTGGATTCCCTCAACCCAGAGAACTCTAGGATTCCCAAACCACATGAGTCTTCCTCTCCCAAACCACAGCAGAGTCCTCTGCAACCCTAAAACCACATCAGCGTCCTTGGGGACCTCCCAACCACACCAAAGTTATCTGAGAACCTCTATTGAACAGAGTCCTATCTCTACAGCATTCTCATCCACCAGGGCACGACTTTCCTAGGGGACCCTCTCCATATCATGCCAAGACCGCTTCCCTGTATCAGGTCCTCCATATTAGGAACCAGCCTTCCAGGTGGTCTCCCTGTACCATATCCCAATTCCCCCTACCACAACAGGGTTCTTCCCCATATTACTCCAATATCCCATCCCAATCAAGGCCCACTCCTCCTGATGGGAGGGGGAGGTGTCTCTTCCCACAGTTTAGAGTGATCATCCTTTTCTCCCCTATTCTGCTTCCTTGCCCCCCTACACACACACACACACACACACACAGCCTAATATTCCTACCAGAGACCTTTCTCCAGGCACCCGTCTTTATACCAGGGTCATTCCACAACTGTGCCGACTCCTAGAGGGCCTCAAAGCCAAATCCCCAAGTATCACATAGGGTTCTCTCCTCCCAGAGTTGTCAGCAACAGCAAAAATCTTCTCCCCATGGGCCACTCTCTCCCCCACGTCAAATCCCTTTCTCCTATTCCATGCCTTGCCACTCCACGACTCCTCCACCCTTGGAGCTTCCCCCCAAAACCACCTCTTCTCTGGGGCCCTCCCACACCAGGACCATCTCTCCCAGCCCCCACCCCCTACCCGGGTCAGGGCTGGCGCGGGGCCCACGGGGGGCTGGGGCGCGGTGGGGCCCCCAGTGGGGTGGGCGAGCGGCCAGCATGGCGGCGGTGGTGGCGCTGAAAAGGCGACCGCCTGTCCCTGGCCCGGCCGGCCCCGCGGCGGGGAGGGCAAGCGGGACAGGAGGCCCGGTGGGTGACAACAGCAGCCGCCACTGCCACCGGGGGCGGGGAGAGGAGGGGACAAGGGTCAGCCCGGGGCACTCGGGGGAAGAGCAGAGCAGGTGGACGGGGGAGGGGCGACACGCCCCACCCTGAGTGGCCACCAGCCCCTAGGGACCCGGCGTCCCGCCCCCCACCCAGGAGGCCCTCCTGGGCCTGCCGAGACCAGAAGGCGGGGCCCGACTGAGCTTGGCAATCGGCACCTGCCATGGCAACAACTGTGCCATTGGTCGCTGGTGCCAAGAGCTCAGCCAATCACAGCCTAGGGCAGCTGTTGCTAGGCGACGAAGAAGCGGCCCGCGGAGCCGAGCCCAAACAAAGGGCGGGAGTGGGGCCCGGCTACCCCCTCCCAGCCTCCCTCCTGCAACTGCTCCCTCGGGCTTGGCCGATTCCAGGAATTCAACTATGAATAGCCAGGCAGGGCCCGCACCTGCCCGCCACCCCCCTCCTCTCCTCCCCTGGCCTCGTGCTAAGTCTCAAGGCGACGCGGACAGGGCGGATCCCGTCCTGCCCACCTCCCTGCGACCGCGTGCCGCCCCACCCGTCCCCGCGCAGTTACCTGAAGGAGCGGGCAAGGGGACTCAAACTGCTCGGGAAGCCCGAGCTCAGACCTGCCCACTGGCTGAGGGTATCCGACGGACGCGGCAAGGCAGGGCCCCGATTACCCAGTAATGCAACCAGCAAAATGGCGACCACAACAAACCGGCCCCCCCATGCCCTGGACTCCGCCCCCATCCCTCCCTCTCCGCTCCCCTCACGTGACCCACACTGACACTCCGCCTGCGCAAGATGGCTGCTTACCTGCACGCATGCGCAGCGAGCTACCAATCCCACCCAAGAATCGAAATCCAGGCTGCCGCTGCGCAAAAGGCAGCTAGAAACGGAGCATGCGCTCTGTGACCGAGTGAGAATTTACCCCACAACCCCGCAAAATTGATCAAGGGTGCGTGCGCCCTGTGTCAGCAGGTCAAGGGGAGGAATGAGCAGCAGACATGGGAGACCGATGAGTCTTTTAATAGAAAAACACACGTGCAACAGTATCAACACACATCTCTCGCAATCCTGACAGCGCTGAACTTCAGTTCTTCACCTTGGGGGGTGGCCTGTGAGAGGAAGATAGGTTATGAAGGAGGGTCCCCAGGATGATGGCACTCGGGGTGCAAGGGACAGAGACGTCTGTCTTGGTGTATTGCTGGGCCCCTGCTCACCTGTACACTCCCACGACCACGGCATGGTCTCTTTCGTATGGCTCAAGGGTCAACTGCTCCTGCGGCTTCATATTCTCCTGTTGCATCTTTTTCACTTCGGAGGCAAACACGGCCTCGGCTGAGGCTGTGGAGTCAATGCAGTTGGCCTAAAGAGGAGAAAGGACTAATGTCTACAACAGGACTTTGGGCTGTTTTCCTCTTGTGTGCTCTTTAAACCAGATGTTTTCATTATTAATTCAAGTAAAACTCAGTGCTATGGTTCTAATGTGTCCCCCAAAGTTCATGTGTTGGAAACTTAACCCTTAAATGCAACACAGTTGAGAGGTGGGACCTTTGAGAGATGATTCAGGTCATGAGGGCTCTGCCTTCCTGAATAGAGTAATGCTATTATCACAAGAGTGGGTTCCTGATTAAAAGGATGATTATGCCCCCTTTCTATCTTGCTCTCATCGTTCTGCCAATGGATGACAGCAAGAAGGCCCTCGCCAAGTTCAGACCTCCAATCTTGGACTTTCCAGCCTTTGGAACTGGGAGCCAAATAAATTTCCATTCATTATAAATTACCCAGTCTAAGGCTGGGCATGGTGGCTCACGCCTGTAATCCCAGCACTTTGGGAGGCCAAGGTGGGTCAATCACGAAATCAGGAGATGGAGACCATCCTGGCCAACACGGTGAAACCCTATCTCTACTAAAAATACAAAAATTAGCCGGGTGTGGTGGTGCACACCTGTAGTCCCAGCTACTCGGGAAGCTGACGCAGGAGAATCGCTTGAACCCAGGAAGTGGAGGTTGCAGTGAGCCGAGATCGCACCACTGCACTCCAATCTGGTGACAGAGTAAGACTCCATCTCAAAAAAATAAAAATAAAAATAAAAATAAATAAATTACCCAGTCTATAGCATTCTGTGATAGCTGCATAAAATGGGCTAAGACACTTGGGTTTAGGAAATGTGATGAAAGGCTTAATTAAAGAAGTTTTTGGCTGGGTGCAGTGGCTCGTGCCTGTAATCCTAGCACTTTGGGAGGCTGAGGCAGGCAGATTGCCTGAGCTCAGGAGCTCCAGACCAGCCTGAGCAACATGGCGAAACCCTGTCTCCACTAAAAATATAAAAGTTAACCAGGTGTGGTGGCACACACCTGTAGTCCCAGCTACTTAGGAGGCTGAGGCATAAGAACTGCTTGAATCTGGGAGGCAGAGGTTGCAGTGAGCTGAGATTGCACCACTTCACGCCAGCCTTGGTGACAGAGCGAGACTCTGTCTCAAATTAAAAAAAAAAAAAAAAAAAAAAAAAGTTTTTAGTTTGTTTTGGATTTGAAGCAGGAAGCCTTAAACAGTCCTATTTATCTAAAAGCCAGTGCTTAAATTTTATACCCAGGAATTGTTTGGTTTATTTCTAGTTCCTCTTCTTTAATAATAGTAATAATGCAGTTGAGAATAATAAAACAAGTGTAGCAAAAGGCTAACAATGGTGAACCTTGTGAAGGGTGCATGGCAGAGTTCTCCATTATTTCCAAATAAAACATTGTGAAAGATGCACCTAGCTTCTATCTAGTATCTATTCTATGCCAGGATCTTTTCTAAACACTTCATATATATTGACTAATTTGATCCTGTCATCCACCCTGAAAAAGACTAGACTAATATTTCTATTTCATAAGTGAGGAAACTGAGGCATACAGGTTAAGTAACTTGCTCAGTCACAAAGCAGGCTGGAATTAAACTCAGGTGGTCAGACTCAATTTTGCACTTGACCACTGCACTCTTCTGCCTCTTTAAATCCAAAGCTATAGTTTTGCAGACTCAGCCCCTCTGTTTTGGGTGTTTGGGTGACTATTTGACAGATACAGATAGAGAAGATACCACCCTAGAACACTGCCACTCCATCTTAGACTCTTCCAAACCCCGCACCTTAATGGAAATCACAAAGTGTCCTCCATTACGCAGGAAGGTGTGGGCATTCAGGGCCACAATCCGGGTCTGGTCTGGCTGGGCCACATCAGCAAAGATCACATCCACCATTGCTAAGGAGAAAGGAGCAGCAGTTAAAAGGTGGAGTCACAGGGATCACCCCAGATCCTCCCATGGGGCCTATGCCCATCACCAGCAGATTCCTGGGAGATTCTCCCTGCCTGCAGTTTCACTCCCCACCTCCACTGGTCCCCCTCCCTCCAGTGTCCCAAGATGAGTCCAAAACCCACAGTCACATCATTCATCCACTCTTCTTGTAAACCATGGTTGCCACCTACTCTGTGGCCAGCCCTGGGCCGGGCGTGGGGGACATAGAGACGAGTCAGACCCGGACCCTGCCCTCGAGACGCTCCCGGGTCTGGTGGGGAGACAGACACGTCATCAAAAAGACAAGTAAGAGTGAGTGAGCACTTATAGGCAAGAGTGTCCGCAGGACTGTGAAATGAAAACAAGTTGCTGAACAAAGGGGATGGTATGAGTGCACGGGAAAAATAAAACACAGAAAGAAAAATGAGCAGAATGAAAAATAATATTTTTAAGGCAGTGTGACTTTTCAAAAATGAAAAGGTGGTATAATGAAAACTGATTATTTAAAACCTGGGAAAAGCAGACATCAAATTGTTCTCATCAGTTACTTCTGGGGGTGGTTTATAAGGCTTTTCAGCTTTTATATTATATCTTTGAATGTTTTTTTAAACAAAGTAATTAGTATTCACAGTGGGCCCCTCCAGGTCAAGCCATGCTTAGTTTTCTGGGCTATGCTCTCACCAGACAATAAGGACCCCCAAAAGGAGGCTTTTTATGAAGGGGCAGTGTAATAAATACAGGAGGCAGGAAGTACAGGAGACCTAGGAGATGGGGAGGAGACTGAAGGAGAGGAGGTTGGCCCTCCAAGGGTGGCTTCCAAGACTCTGAAGCCAAGCTGCCACCTCCACAACCTCACCTAGCTCCCCTTACCCCTTTCTATTCCTGCAGACGCAAGAGGTCTGCTCATCCACTCCAACTCCATCCCTGTCAGAGGTCCACTGGCTTCTTCCAGGAAGCCTGCGGTGGCCTGTCCTACCCCACCGAGCCACCCCCAGACCCCTCACCAATGAGCATGCGGTATTTGTGCGGGTGTCGAGCATCCTCGATCACAGGAATGATGTTGGTCCTCTTCTTGGCCAAGTTAATGAGGTCACGGCCAGAGCGGTGGGAGAACTCGACTGCATAGACTAGGCCATCCTAAAATAAATTAAAAATTAATGAACAATGATGCTATTTCTCATGCATGGAGAGCCTACTTTAGGCCCATACACTATACACAGCATCTCTTCCAACCCCCAAATCAAAACCCTACCATATAATGACTATTGTTATCATGTCCATTTTTCACATGAATAAACTGAGGTCCAGATAAAGTCACTGGCCAAGGGTTATTCAGCAAGTAGGAGAAGTACCCAATCCCATCTGCCTGAGAGCCCAGGCTCCCAACAGAGGCTTAAAACCAGGAAGCGAAGGCACAGAGATGATGTAACAATGGGCCAACCACTGCTCTAAGCACCTTTCAGAAATTAACTCACTTAATCTTCACAAGCCTATGCTCCAGACAGGTAAACTGAGGCTTGGATGGGTTAGGTAACTTGCCTGATTAAAGCCTGAGAGTTTTTTTTTTTTTTCTGAGTCTCACTCTGTTGCCCAGGCTGGAGTGCAGTTGTGCGATCTCAGCTTAGTGCAACGTCCGCCTCCCAGGTTCAAGCAATTCTCCTGTTTCAGTCTCCCAAGTAGGTGGGACTACAGGCACACGCCACCACACCCAGCTAATTTTTGTATTTTTAGTAGAGACGGGGTTTTACCATATTGGTCAGGCTGGTCTCGAACTCCTGACCTCAGGTGATCCACCTGCCTCGGCCTCCCAAAGTGTTGGGATTAAAGGCATGAGCCTCCTTGTTTGGCCAAAGCCTGAGGTTTTAAGGCACTACACTTAACAGCTTATAAACACATAAAGTAACAAAGGGTAACAGAGTGGGACATGTGGGTGCCAGGGGCCCTCCAAATGGGAAGCCTACACAGGCTCAGAAACCATGAGATCTCCTGGTTCTTTCTAAAGAAACCAGAAGAGCAGGTTTTAGCAGCATAAAATTTTAAAGAGGCCCATCAAATTGAATAATCTGGTATCTGTACTCCCAGCTGTCTCTCTAAGGTTGGTCACCCCAAACCCACGTCTCTTCCCTTGAGGCCAAGAACCCAGGAGCGAGGTTGAATGACATTATCTGGCTCAAGCCGCTCCTTTTACTCACAGGCACTGTGACAAAAAAGGGCCTGGCCCTAAGTCACACAGCACAGGAAAGCAGTCAAACCCTGATATTCCAGGTTGGCAGAGGGGAGGCAGCCTTTACCTCCTGCCTGACTCTCCATCTACTCACTCACCGGACCAACGATGTCAGAGACATGGGAGACGGTGGTGCCTGAGGCAGCCCCGAGGTAGAGAACCTTAGCCCCCGGTTTGATGTGGATCTGGTCCACACCACCCAGGATTGCTGCTGCCAGCTTGGAGCGGAAGGGGTTCCAGGCTCGGTACTCGATTTTGTCATCTCCTTCCTAGATGAGAGATGGGGACGGAAGTCAGTGCTAGGCTCTTCTGCAGGACCTCACTGCCCTTAACCCTAGGACCCCTGAAAGGAACTGGGCCGTCCTGTCACTGCACAAGAACTCAACATGAGTAAAGAGCAGTGACCATGCACATGCCGTTGCTGCCCTCTCATGGAGGTGACTGACTCAAAGGGCAGCAACAGAGAATAAACACAAAGAGTAACAGTAAAACCAGCACTCGTTCAACAAACATGCACTGTGCCAGCACCTACTGTGTGCCAGACCCTGCTCTAGGCGCTGGGGAAACAAAACAAGGATCCCTGCCCAGTAAGGTATAAGTATTCACCGAACTAACTAAATATAACATGGCATATGAGATGGTGACAGGTGTTAAGGAGAGAAGACAAAGCCAGGAGAGAAGATACGAAGTTTGGGAAGCAGGGCAAGGAGCAGGTGAAAATGGGAAAAAGGGCCAGGGAGGGGCTGAAAGGCAGATTCCAAATCAGACCTGAAGGAGGCGAGGGGCCATTCAAGTTATCTGAGGAAGGACATTCCCACCAGAGGGAGAGTGATTAGGAAGTCCCCAAGGCAGGCACGCCCTGGCCTCAAAGAAAATGACACAGGATAACAGGACAGGGGAGGGCGGTGAGGGATGCCTTGACCAGCAAAGTAGTGTGAGGCAGCCTGGAGAAGCAGATGATAAGGACGCAGCCTCCCACAGAGCTGGGAGTGGGAATAGCAAGGCCAGGGTGGCTGGAGGACACTTGGTCAGAGGGTTAGTGAAGGAGACAAAGCCGGGGGCAGGGAGGGGGAACTAGAATGCACAGGGTCTTGGAGGCCACAGTGAAGATTCAGGAGTCTAACCTGAAGGCAGTGGGGAGTCACAGAAGGCGGATGAGGGGGTAGACAGTGTGGTTTACATATTATGACAATCCTCCAGCTGTCACGTGCAGGACACATGGTGAGAGCAGACACAGACTACTGACTACACCCTCAGCTGCAACCCTGGTGGCTTGGACAGGGGCACAGTTCTCACCGAAATCGAGACTCTCTTCTCTCCATAAACTGATTCCCCAGGGACCAGGTTCTTGGTGACCAGTGCATCTTCCTTTCCTCGACAAATGAAGACACCTGGGTGAGGGGATCAGAGCAGGAATGAGGACCCCGGCCTCTCCCTGCCCCAAAGCTCAGCCGGCTCCCTGCCTTCCTCACTCACCCTCATGCCGATGCGGCTCCACCATCACATTCTTCCCTGACTGGTTTCCTCTTTTTCCTCCCCGACCACGACCCCGGTTGCCACCAGAATGGAAGCCTCCACCTATAAAGGAGAGGTACAACAGGAGAGAAAGATCCTAAATCTCCGCCCTCCCCACTCCCCGCCTCAGGAAGGCCTCCTCCATAACCCCTAGCCAACCTTACTCACCACCTCTTCCTCCTCCTCCACCGCCGCCGCCGCCACCTCCTCCTCGTCCACGACCTCTAAAGCCTCCGCCTCGACCTCGGCCCCCGCCGAAGCCCCCTCGGCCTCCGCGACCACCACGGTCACCAAAGCCCCCTCGGCCGCCAAAGCCACCCCCACGGGGACTGAAACCTGTGGTGGAAACAAAATAGGAAACAGGGCAATGAAGCTTAAAAGGTTAAACCACCTTGTACCCAGCAATACCTCTCAGGCGAGAAACCTGAAATACACGTGCCCGTGTACAGCAGGACACATTTCCAAGAATGTCCACAGGAAAAGAAAAGTGAAGACTAACCCAAATGTCCATCAATAGAATGGACAAATAAAATAGAAGATATTCACAATCAAGATCACGAAAATGACCTTCAGTTATACACAACAGACAAATGTTAAAATCATAATAATTTTTTTTGCTTAGTGCTTTTTTTTTGAGACAGGGTCTCGCTGTGCTGCCCAGGTTGGAGAGCAATGGCACAATTATAGCTCACCGCAGCCTCGAACTCCTGGGCTCAAGCAATTCTCCTGCCTTGGTCTCTGAAGTAGCTAGATTACAGGTGTGTGCCACTACTCCCGTAGTGTAGAGACGGGAGTCTCACTATGTTGCCCAGGCTAGTCTCCAGCTCCTGGCTCAAGTGATCCTCCTGCCTTGGCCTCCTGAAGTACTGGGATTACAGGTGTCAGGCACCACACCCAGCCACAATCATATTACCCAAGAAAAGGAGCAAGGGAATGAGAAATGTAAAACTCATGTTATTGGTGAATGGGAAGGAGATATTAATATGGGGGTGGGACAGGGGAGGAGTACATGAATAGATGTAGGTTACTGTTAATATCCTGGTTTCCTTGGTTGCATAGCAGACTCACAGAATTCATTCCATGTCAATATTAATTACTGTGAAGAGTGAGCCCTGCATACGAGCACATGCTGTGACAATAGGGCCCCCTAGACTCTGCAAACGTCTTCATACTCTCCCACTCCTGACCTTGGGGCTGGAAGAAAAGTTTCAACCCCAGCCCCAAAACAGACGGGAATACACGATGATGTCAGCCCTAACTCATCTCCCTGCTTCCAAGCTTAAAGAAGTCCCTCTCAGCTCAGGGGAAAAACAAGAAAAAGCAGAACAAAGTGTCATTTAAGGATAGGCTGCACTTTACAAGTAGTTTGTGGCTTGTCAATAAGATCGAAATGTTTAAGAAATAAACAGGCTTTATTCTTACCAGTTCAGGACAGCAAACACCAGTAGCACAAAACAATGTTTAAAACAGAACTCTGGTGCTAACAGATTCAATATTTTCTGTGATTTGGTTTCAAAAACTCAGAAGTACTAAATCACACAAGTTAAAAAAAATAGTTGGAAAACTAGTGGTTTAAAATTATCTCACATTCTCACATGATGTACTCTATTCAATCATAAGCTTGCTTTATTTTTTATTTTTTTGAGATGGAGTCTCACTCTGTCACCCAGGCTGGAGTGCAGTGACGCCATCTCGGCTCACTGCAAGCTCCACCTCTCAGGTTCACGCCACTCTCCTGCCTCAGCCTCCCGAGTAGCTGGGACTACAGGCGCCCACCACCACGCCCGGCTAATTTTTTTGTATTTTTAGTAGAGACGGGGTTTCACTGTGTTAGCCAGGAAGGTCTCCATCTCCTGACCTCTTGATCCGCCCGCCTCGACCTCCCAAAGTGCTGGGATTACAGGCGTGAGCCGGCGCGCCCGGCCTTGCTCATGTTTTTTGTAAAGATACACTACGATCTCGTCCTACGAACCCTTCGTGCACCTTAATGATAAAGATAAAAAAAAGTGTCTTTTAACAGCCATTCCTAATTTAATCTTTAAAAATGAGCGGTTTCATTTTCAAAACTCCCAAACATAACCAAAAGTTGTTTACTTTTAATCTTCTACTCCCTCTACAGTCCACTTTTCACACAGCAGCTAATACACGCTATTTTTAAAACAGCAAGTAAGATCTCATCATGCCCTTGCCTAAATCCCTCCAGTGGTTTTCCACCACATCCAAAATGAAATAAAAATTCCTTTCCCTGGCTTACAAAGCCTGAAATCAAAGCCTAAAATCTTTAGGCTTTAAAGTCTGATTTCATTGTTCTGGGCACAAGGTCTTCCCCTAAAGCTCTCCAGGTGACTCCAAGGTGCAGCCCACATTGAGAATCATCATCCTAAGGATCTGGCCTGTGCTGACTTCCCTGACTTCATTCTCTCTATGCTGGGCCCCATGCTCTTCCCCACCAAGCATACACAGTCCAGCTTCTAAATCTTTACCACGTGCTGTTCCCACTGCCTGGCTCCTGCAGACGTGTGCATGGCTCACTCGCTCCTTCACTGCATTCTGGTTTCTGATGAAATGTTAGTTCCCCAGAAGGGCCTACTTTGGCCACAGTACCCTTACCCCGCTTTATTTCCCTTCAAATCAATTATCACACATGGCATTTTTAATATTACTACCGCCTGCCTCCCCCACTAAGATCAAGCTCCAAATGGGCAGGGATTTTTAACTGTTTTGGTCACTACCGCATCCCCAAAACCTTGCACAACATCTGGCACAAAGTATGGGCTCAATAAATGTTAAATGAGAACTGAGCTGATGATTCTTAAACCCTGGGCCCTGCCTCAAGGAGAAAGCACCCTCTGTTTGTTCAGAAAGCACACGATCCATCAGATGGTGACCAGGGAAGTGCCGGTCACTCCCCTCAAGTATCCCAGATGGAGAGATAGGCAATGTTGTTGCCACTCTCGACCCTAGTAAGGAAGGTTCATAGGGGTCTTGAAAACTTCATCTGTAAGACATGGAGACAATACAGTGCCAGGCCAGGTGCCGTGGCTCATGCCTGTAATCCCAGCACTTTGGGAGACCCAGGCAGGCGGACAGTTTGAGGCCAGGAGTTCAAGACCAGCCTGGCCAACATAGTGAAACCCTGTCTCTACTAAAAAATACAAAAAATTAGCTGGGCGTGGTGGCGCATGCCTGTAATCCCAGCTACTCGGAAGGCTGAGGCACAAACATCAACTGAACACAGGAGGTGGAGGTTGCAGGGAGCTGAGATGGTGCCACTGCACTCTAGCCTGGGTGACAGAGATTCTGTATCAAAAAAAAAAAAAAAAAAAAAAAAAATGCAGTGCTCATCCTATAGGGTTGTAAAGACTAAATGACTTGTACACACAGAGCACTTCACATATATACTATCTGGCACCTACTTTGAACATCATCATTCAAACTCAGGGGAACGCGTCTCCTCTTCCCTCCTCATGTACCAAATGTACCAAGATTACCCACTCTTCAGAAAAAAACACAAGTTCACACAAACTTTTCCAGTAAGTTCTTCTTTCATCTTTCTATTAAAGATGAAAATGTAACTTTTAATAGCTACTCCTAATTTGATCTTTTAAAATGAAGTTTCCTCTTCAAAACTCTAGAACATAACTAAGAGTCGTTCACTTTTTATCTTCTACTCCCCCTACAGTCCACTTTCCACACAGCAACTAATAAGTGCTGTTTTTGAAACAGCAACTCAGATCTCATCATTTTCTTGCCCAAGCCCTCCAACAGTTTGCCAAAGCCAGGACCTTCATTTAGGGGAGATGCCACAGCTAGGCTTATGAAAGTCTCAACCCAGGCCTAACAGAAAGGAAGTATTGGCATGTGCTTGGGGCAGAGTGGGCATGAGTGTAAACTTTCAATCCCAGATACTCAAAACATCTCAATCCATTTCAGGTCCTGGATCTTTTGGGGAAAAATGTACCAAAAGTACCCACTCCTCAGAAAAAACACATGTTCACACAAACTTTTCCAGTAAGTTCTTTTTTTGGGGGGAAGGGGGTCCACAAACCCCGATTTAAAATCTGCTCTCCTTCCACAGCCTTCTCCATCTCAAAAATGGCAATTCCATCCTTCCAGTTACACACCCCCAAACCCTTAGTTATCCTTGACTCCGCTCACACACCCACATACAATCTGTTGGTTCTGTCTTCAAAAGCATGTAAAACTGTCAGCATGTCCACTGCTCCCATCCTGGTCCACCACACCATCTCCTAGATTACAGCAACAAGCTTCCCACCAATGTGCCTGCTTCCACTTTTACCACCCTGAGGTCTTTCACACATCGAAGCAAGAAGAATCCCTTTTTAAAATGTCAGACTGCACCACGCCCCTGCTCAGAATCTCCCAAAGGGTTCTTTGCTCACTCAGGCTAAAATCCTTACTAAAGAGCTAACACCTGACAACTTTTACAACTTCACATTCTACCACACAATGGAGGAAGGTTGGAAGAAGGGGTTTCCTCCATTTACGAGGGAATCACAGACCAGAATGCCTGCAGGCAAGCCAGGATCTCAGCATACCTGGCCTACAATACCCCACCCGACTTCATCAAGAGATCCCCAAACACGGAAGAGAAAGGGAACTTGGCAGAAGGGCACGGATCCACAAATCTCCTGCCAGGTGACCCCCATCTCTCCACACAAACACGCACACAAAAGAAAAAGAAAGCCTGTACTAGGAAAACAGACCCTTTGGGCCATGGTGGAAATTCTCCAAACTCAATGAAGCAAGTTCTCACACAGATGAGTGGGGGCTCGGCAGGCCAGATGGAGGAAGTGCTCAGACACCACCGAGAAGGATTCTAATTTTGTTCTCTTTGAGAAAGATAAAGGTAACAATTAGAGCCAATACTATTATACATGAAGCACTGTGCTATTTTTTTTTTAACGTCGCTTAATCCTAACTGGCGCCATTTTATTGATGAGAAAACAGAGGCTCAGAGAGGTAAAGCCACTTGCCCAAGGTCACACAGCAGGCTAAGAAGCTGAGCAAGAACTGAAACACTGAACTGAGGCCCTTCTGCTGTCAAAGCCAGGACTCCCTCATCATTCCACCATTAAGGGAGTGGGTTCATCAGAATCTAGTGGAAAATCGAAAGAATAAAACTACTTACCTCCTGTGACAACCACCCGCCCCACCAACCCAGTCTAATGCCGAGCTTGTTAAATCTCGCCCAGGAGGTGTAAATCTTAATCCCCAAATCTCCACTCCATCCCCGGGGATCCACCCCCCTGTAAGTGCAGAAGGCGGGAAAGTGAACCGTAGAGCGCCGCACACGGCCAACCGGGGAGTCCTCATCCACTCCGGCCCACTCGGAAAAGCTGGGTTGCGGGATAAGGGGATGGTGGTGGTAGCAGCGACAGGGGAGGCAAATGGGGGCTTCCCATACACAGCTCCAGGACCCAAGGTCAGGAACTCTCCATCTCCGACCCAAGCCTGATTCCCAAAACACGCCCAGCGATCCAAGACTCCAGATGCCTGGATCCAGACTCTAGCCCAAGACCCTTGAGTGCTGCCTCCTGCCCAATATCCAAAATCCCTATTAGACGGCCTCAGTGAGACGAACCCCACGTCAAGACCCCCAATGCCAGGCCCACGGCCTTCTTCGACTCACGACCGTGACCTCTGAAGCCAGTCACAAACCCCTAGACCTGCTGGAATCAGAATCCCCGTTCCCACATGAGACTGGAACCCGTGCTCAGAACCCCTGCCCCCAGGCCAAGGCCCCACCCCTCCGATTCTGGCCTGGCACCCGGATTCCCGCCCGGCCTCCGTCCCTGACCCCGGACCCTCACCCCAGCCTGACCTGGCTTCATGGCGAGCCCTGGTTTGTGCGGCTCCGGAGTCCGCGGCGTTCACAACTCCACGAGTCCGGGGCTTCCGCACGTGGAAAAGAGCGCAGGCGCGCGGCGACGTGCGCCGCGTGACGCAACCACGTAGCCCCGCCCCCGGGCCCCTTCCCCGCCCGGAGCTCGGTGCACGCGCAATGGGCGTGGATTCTCCAGCCTATCGAAACGCCGCCCGCTGCCCTCGCTCTCTGCCTTCCCAGCCTTTGCCTGTGCAGCGGTCGCCCTAAACTCGCTTCCGGTTTCCTCTTCCCCAATGCGAGCACTCCAATAATCAGGGCTCATAGCGAGGCCTTCGCACGGGCTGTGCCCTCTTTTGTATTCCTAGCTAAATCCCTCTGGCCCCTGTACACCCAAAAAGGCTTCCCCGATACATTTCCAGCCCCAAGAACAGTGACCGACTCTGGGCTTCCATTCATACACCTATAAAACATTTACAGTTCACCTCGTGTGTACCAGGCGCTGTTCTAGGAGCTGGGAATACAGCGGTGTACAAGACAAAAATCTCCACTCTCCTGGAGTTCATCTTTTTAGTGGAGGAAATAGACACCAAACATGTTGAATGTTAGAAGGCGATAAGTGCTTTGGAGAAAATAACAGCAGGGAAAGGGGATAGAGATTTTGGAGGGCAAATGATTTTTGTTTTTTTGGCATGGTGGTCAAGGAATGCATCAGGAGACTTTTGAGCTAAAGAGCTGAAGGAAGTGAGGAGTGAGGCATGCACCTATCTAGAGGAAGAGAGTTCCAGGCAGGGAAGAGATCTGCAGATGCAGAGGCCCTGAGGAAGGAAAGATATGGGAAGTTGGAGAGACAGTGAGGAGGGTGGGTGGGGCAAAGTGAGCAAAGTGGAGAGTAAGAGGAGATAAGGGCGGGTAGCTAACAAGGGCATATTGTGCGGAGCTTTGTGGGACATAGTGAGGACTTAGGCAGTAAGATGGAACCATGGAAGGGTTCCAAGCAGAGAAGAAATGTGATCTGACGCAGGTCCCTCTGACTGCATGTGGGAAGCAGACTGCAGGTGTGAGGGTGGAAGCAGGAAAACCAAGGACTGGCTGCTGCCGTGAATCAGAAGAAGACAAGGATGGACAAGATCAGAGTGGGAGCAGAGAGCGGCGTCAGGGGTCAACAGATTCTGCTTAAGTATTAAGAATTTTGTGCTTTGTAGTTGTATAATATCAATATCCATCCCTATATTCATTCTGCAAAGCAAGACAACTGCTGTTATGAGAAGTTACTGAAAAACTCCAGAAGAACCTACCAGTCCAGAGCCTAGATGTTGACTCTGTTCCATTCACTGCTGTATCACTCTAGGCCTACGACAGGCCTCTGGGTGCCCAGTAAATGTTTGTTGAATGAATGGATGGCCTCATACTGTTGTGAGTTCTCTGTGTACAGTGTTCCAGCTGTGGAATGCCACCAATTCGCACAGAAACATTCCTGAAAAATTGTTTAGATATTATGATGGAAAATCTGCTTAAACTTTTCAGAACTGGTCGGGGCAGTGGCTCACGCCTGTAATCCAGGCACTTTGGGAGGCCGAGGCAGGAGGATCGCTTGAGCCTAAGAGCTTAAGGCCAGCCTGGGCTACAGAGTGAGACCTTATTTTTACAAAAAATAAAAAATTAGCTGGGCATGGTTGCTTGCACCTGTAGTCCCAGCTACTCAAGAGGCTGAGGCAGGAGGATCCTTTGAGCCCAGTAGGTCGAGGCTGAAATGAGCCATGACTGCACCACTACACCCCAGCCTGGGTCACAGAGTGACACCTCTGTCTCAAAACAAAAACAAAACACAAACAAAAAACCTTTTTAAAAACTATGAGATGAAATAGTTGAGTCTATTCTGGATTTCTAGATGTGCAATGATTCCAGTGGGTCCAATTCCAGATAATGTTACCTATTTCACATGGATTTTACTATTTGCCTTCTAATTAATACTTTTTTTTCTAAAGGACAAAAGTACTCAGAGTGCAGTGCAGATTTAGGGGATTCCAGCCCTATTTCTTGGAATCCTGGCACCATCTCCTGCTTCCGAGATACTTTGCCTGCCAGCTTGCTCTGAAGACCTGAAATTGGCGCTATTGGTGAGTAATTAGTGGTGGAGGTGCCTGCTGGTCTTGTGCTGGGGACACAATGGTGGCTAAAACAGCCCCGGGTCCCATCCTCCTAGAGCTGCCAGTCCAATAGGAAAGACAGACAGGTTCCCAGACAGTGTAGGCCCAGAGGAGTCAGGGCTGGGACAGGCAGAGGGGTAGGAGGGCGATGGGGGAGGCCCAGGCAGAGAGGTGGGAGGGGGATGGAGGAGACACTGGCAGGCAGGGCAGGGATAGCGAAGCCCTTGAGGGCTTTTCCCAATATTCCCCATTTCCTCAACTCCCTCTGAACCTTCCTGTGACCTTCTTGCTCTAAGCAGAACTTTGCCCTGAAGACCTCCCTTTCCAAGCAGGGCTGTTTTCTCCTTCTCGGCCCTCATGTCCACTGGATCTGTAGATGGGAGAAGAGCGTCGTTGCTCCTCACTGGCACTTCTTTTTTTTTTTTTTTTTTTTTTAACTTCATTTACAATTTACTAGCTCTTCCAGTGTTTCAGAGGGATACAGGGTTTCAACGATCTAACATGAATGGGACAGAAGGTGGACTTAGAACATAGCAAACACATCTTGATTGAATCAGCCCATTGCGAGCACAGATCTTGATTGAATCAGCCTATTGGTGTAGTTTTAGGTCTACATACATCTTGATTGAATCAACCTACTGGTGTAGTTTTTTGGTCTATCAGTAAGTAGTGTCGTCAGTTCTCCAGCCAGGCAACTTTCTAATTCAGAGGGGGGACTCTAAATGTCCTTATAGGTAGACAGGAATAGGCCCGCAGATACATTGGGTTACACTATCTCATACTGGTTATTTGTTATGGCACGAGAGAGGCACTAGGCGAGAAAGATTCCAATCAGTTGGAAGCAAGCAACTCCAAAGGAAATTCCTGCAACGACTCCCATTCCTGACTCTATAATGGTCATCACCTTTATAAAACAACCTTCATTGTTTACTTTGTCTGCATCTCTCTGTGGAGTACAATCTTCAAGTTTACAGCAACTCTTAGGAAATCCTTTTTCTGAGTAATAATTAGTATCTGTCCAATCTCTATAATCGGTGACACCACAACAATGCAACGTATTTTGGATCTTGTCTACTGCATGGCTTCTATAATCTCCTGTAGAGTTATACTGCTTCAAAGCCTTCTCATAATTATTCTTAAAGCTATTCTTAATCTCATGTCTGAAAACAAATCCTACGATGGCAGCGACCAGTTCGACCAAAAAAATGAGAGTCAGAAACATTGCATACAGTTTTAGCATCCATGCAGAAGCTCGGCAGGTAGCAAAACAACCAAAGGTGCCCAAAAGAATAATGACGGTACCAGTAGCAATGAGCACGAAGGGGACATTGGTGGCCTTCTCATTTACTCACTGGCACTTCTAAACCATTGTCTCTGCCTCCTCCCTGAACCCCTAGGTCTGAAACTTACACAGTCACACTGTAGCACCTGCTCCCCTTTGTGCTGCTAGACCCGTTGACTCCCAAGTCACCTCTGCTCACCTTGTCATTTAGCTCCAGGCTCACTGTCACCCACACCACTCCCATCATTATTCTTGGTGATTTTCAAATTCGGGGAAATGATCCTTTTACCACTCTGGCCTCTTGGCGCTTTGACCTCCTCTCCCCTACTGCTCTTGTCCCCCACCCAACCCTTCTTTCCCACGATCACACCTAGACCTTGGGCTGGGAACACACAACAACACATAACTGTGACAGTCCCAGAGGTCCCAGCCTGGTGGGGGAGAAAGACCCATTCTAGATGGCAACAGCCACATAACCACAGCCCCTGCAGAATCTCAGCTCCATGCATCTCACGCTCTGCCCGTCACCTCCTATCTCTCCAGCTCACTCCTTCTAAAGATTGCACCAGTGAGCCTTCAGCCCTAACCATCCATTAAGCTGTCTGACTTTTTGCTATCCCTCCCCCCATCATGGCCACACCACTCTCACTACCCAGCCAGATTCCCCACCATCATTATCACCACACCTTTGCACACCTCCAAACTATGAATTGAATTCAACCCTCCACTTATTCTGTACCTGCACCCCTGGCAGCTGAATGTGGATGGAGAAAAATATAGAATAACCCTGGCTGGTCTCAGTTTTGATTCATGACTACAAACCCAAATGCTTAATGCTGGCCAGCAATCCTATCACTTGCCCCTAGTCTATTCATTCTCCATTTTTTCCCACCCTGCTAATGGTATAGATAACACATTGCCATGGGCTGAATCGTGTCTCCCCACACATTCACTTGTTGAAGTTCTCACCCCCGTTGTTATGGTATTTGGAAGTGACAACATTGGGAGGGATTAGGGTTGGAGGAGGTCATGAGTGTAGAACCCTCATTATGGGATTAGTGACTTTATTATTATTATTATTTTTGAGACGGAGTTTTGCTCTTGTTGCCCAGGCTGGAGCGCAATGACATGATCTCGTCTCACAGCAACCTCCACCTCCCAGGTTTAAGCGATTCTCCTGCCTCAGCCTCTGGAGTAGCTGGGATTGCAGGCCTGTGCCACCACGCCTGGCTAATTTTGTATTTTTAGTAGAGACATGGCTTCTCCATGTTGGTCAGGCTGGTCTCGAACTCCTGACCTCAGGTGATCCACCCACCTTGGCCTCCCAAAGTGCTGGGATTATAGGTGTGAGCCACCATGCCTGGCCAGGATTAGTGACTTTTTAAGAGGGAGACAGGGAGAGATGCAAGCCAGGAAGAGGGTCCTCACAGAGAGTCACATCAATCAGCACCTTGATCTTGGACTTGCCAGCTTCCAGAGCTGTAAGAAATAAATCTCTGTTATCGGAACCATTCAGTCTATGGTATTTGAAGACAGCCCACACAAACACACATGTATTAATTTTTTTAAACTTTATTAAGGTATAATTTACATACCATAAAATTCACCCATTTTGGCTTGGTGAGGTGGCTCACGCCTGTAATCCCAACACTTTGGGAGGCCAAGGCAGGCGGATCACGAGGTCAGCAGTTTGAGACCATCCTGGCCAACATGGTGAAACCCCGTCTCTACTAAAAATACAAAAATTATCGGGTGTGATTGTGCATGTCTGTAGTCCCAGCTACTCAGAGGCTGAGGCAGGAGACTCGTTTGAACCCGGGAGGCAGAGGTTGCAGTGAGCCAAGATCGCGCCACTGCACTCCAGCCTGGCGACAGAGTGAGACTCCGTCTCAAAAAAAAAAAAAAAAAAAAAATTCACCCATTTTAATTCTATTATTCATTTAATTCTGGTAAATTTACAGTTGGGCACCCATCACCACAATCCAATTTCAGAAAACTGCCAACACCTCGTTTCATACAAATGGAATCATACAATATGCAGCCTTTTTTTCATTAGCATAATGTTCCACATTGTTGCAAATTTCTTTTTTATGCCTGAGTATTTCATTCTCTGGAATTTCACTGGTCTGTTCACCTGTTGATGGGCTTTTGAGTTGTTTCCAGTTCGGGCTATTATGAATAATGCTGCCATGAACATTCACGTACAAATATTTGTGCAGATTTACTCTAATTTTTCTTGGGACAAGCCCTAGGAGTAAAACGGCTGAGTCATATGCTGAGCATGTTTACCTTTTGAAGAAATGGGAACACTTTTTTCCAAAGTGATTGGACCTATTTTATTTCTTTTAGTTTCTTTTTTTTTATTTTTTGAGACAGGGTCTTGCTCTGTCATCCAGGCTGGAGTGCAGCAGCATGATCATAGCTCACTGCAGCCTTGATATCCGAGGCTCAAGCAATCCTCCTGCCTCAGCTTCCCAAGTAGCTAGGACTACAGGTGCGCACCACCAGGCCTGGCTAATTTTTGTGTTCTTTCTAGAGACGGGTGTCTCACTATGTTGCCCAGCTGATCTCAAACTCCTGAGCTCAAGCAGTCTGTCTGCCTCGGCCTCCCAAAGTGCTGGGATTACAGATGTGCACCGCTGCACCCAGCCCAGACCCATTTTTTTTAAGAATTATTTTACACTTTCTCCTCTTTCTTCAAACCTTAAAACTTTCCTCCCTTCTCACTCTTTGTTGTTGACCTTGCTTCCAAGGAGATGGAAGCAATGACAAGAGAACACCAACATCCTTCTATCCCAATACCTATCAGCTGCCCCACACCTGTTACCATGTATGCTGGCTTCCCATGTGTGACTGTGGATGACCCTCTGTTACCCATCACAGTGCCTAGCTGTGTGCAGGTTTGTTATATAGGTAAATCTGCACACGTACCCCTTATATAGGTAAGTGGTGTGTCATGGGTTTGATATACAGACTATTTTGTCACCCAGGCAATAGTCATAGTACCTGATAGATCGGTTTTCTTTTCTTTTCTTTTTTCTTTTTTTGAGACGGAGTCTTACTCTGTCACCCAGGCTGGAATGCAGTGGCGTGATCTCGGCTCACTGCAACCTCCACCTCCTGGGTTCAAGTGATTCTCCTACCTCAGCCTCCCGAGTAGCTAGGACCACAGGCACATGCCACCATGCCTGGCTAATTTTTAAAATGTTTTTGTAGCAGTGGAGTCTCACTGTGTTGCCCAGGCTGGTCTCTAACTCCTGGCCTCAGCCTCCCAAAGTGCCACATTATAGGCATGAGCCACCACTCCCAGCCATAACGTTCTGTATTTTGGCAGAGGTTTGGGTTCATTTCAAAACAACAAATGTTATTCTTTAGAGGTGTACATTTCACTGTATGTGAATTTTACCCCCAAAAAGGAACTGTACGCAAACTTGAGCTCCAGTTAATGCTGTGCGTGCTGAAGTATTTAGAAGGAAGCGTAATGATGTCTGCAACTTATTTTGAAGTGTGTGTGTGTGCATATATATAAATATATATACATATACAAATATATATACATGTATAAATGTACATATACATATATAAATATATATATACACACACACATATATATATATTATATATATATATATATATTTTTTTTTTTTTTAGATGGAATTTCACTCTTGTTGCCCAGGCAGGAGTGCAATGCTGAGATTTCAGCTCACTGCAACCTCTGCCTCCCAGGTTCAAGCGATGCTCCTGCCTCAGCCTCCTGAGTAGCTAGGATTGCAGGCGCCTGCCACCACACCCAGCTAATGTTTGTATTTTTAGTAGAGATGGTGTTTCACCATGTTGGCCAGGCTGGTCTCGAAAACCTGGCCTCAGGTGATCCGCCTGCCTCAGCCTCCCAACGTGCTGCGATTACAGGCGTGAGTCACCACACCTGGCATGAAATGTATATTTTAAAAGAGGGATCAAAGGCTGCAGGAAGAGATGGATCAATGGATGGATACATAATAAAACCAGTATAGCAAAATGTTAATTACAGACTCTACATGGTGGGTAGATGGGTTGTCTCCATTTGTTTTGTGCTGCCATAACAGAATTCCTGAGACTGGGTGATTTATAAGGAAGAGAAATTTATTTCTCACAGTTCTGGAGATTGGGAAGCCTAAGACGAAGGCACCAGCATCTGGTGTTGGGTGAGGCCCTTCTTGCTGTGTCCTTACATGGCGGCAGGCAGAAGGGCAAGCAGGGAGGAACGCTGTGTCACCTCATGGCAGAAGATCAGAAGAGAGCAAATCCAATCCCAAGGATTACAGCAGTGTTAATCCACTCATAAGGATGCAGCCTGAGCCCTCATGACTTAAACACCTCCTATTAGGCCCCACCTCCCAACACTGTTGCACTGGGGTTAAGTTTCCAACACATGAATTTTGAGGGACACTTTCGGACCATACCAGGAGTGCTGACTGTATATTTCTTTAAACTTTCTGCGTGTTTGAAAAGGGAGGAAAGGGCTGGGCATAGTGGCTCACACCTGTAATCCCAGCCCTTTGGGAGGCTGAGGCGGGTGGATCACGAGGTCAGGAGATTGAGACCATCCCGGCTAACACGGTGAAACCCCGTCTCCACTAAAAATGCAGAAAATTAGCCGGGCGTGGTGGCATGTGCCTGTAGTCCCAGCTACTCGGGAGGCTGAGGCAAGAGAATCACTTGAACCCGGGAGGCGGAGGTTGCAGTGAGCCGAGATTGTGCCACTGCACTCCAGCCTGGGCAACAGAGTGAGACTCCATCTCAAAAAAAAAAGAAAAAAGAAAAAGAAAAGGGAGGAGAGGGATTTAATTAGGTGCAACACAGAGAACTTTTAGGGCATTGAAGACATTCTGGATGTCACTCTAATAAAGCATGCATATCATGACACAGAATATGCACCACCAAGGGTGAACCCTAATGTAAGCTATGGACTTTGGGTGATGAAGACTGTCAATGTGGGTTCATTGATGATAACAAAGGTGACACTCTGGTGCTTGATATTGATAGCGGGGAGGCTGTGCATGGGTGTATAGTATGGGGCAGGAGATCTAGGGGAACTCTCCATATGTTCCACTCACTTTTGTTGTGAACACAAAGTTGCTCTTTAAAAAAGTTTATTTTAAAAATTGGCCAGGTGTGACAGCTTATGTCTGTAATCCCAGCACTTTGGGAGGCCAGGAGAGGAGGATCGCTTAAGCCCAGGAGTCCAAGACCAGCCTGGGCAACATAGCAAGACAGGAATAATCTCCCTGTCTCTACAAAAATACAAAAATTAGCTGGCATTGTAGCACATACCTGTAGTCCCAGCAACTTGGGAGGCTGAGGTGGGAGGATTGATTGAGCCCAGGAAGTTGAGGCTGCAGTGAGCCAAGATTGCACCACTGCACTCCAGACTGGGCAACAGAGTGAGATCATGTCTCAAAAATATAAATAAATAAAAATTTTAAAAATAAAAATTTACCTTCAAGGCCAGGGATGATGACTCCCACCTGTAATCCCAGCACTTTGGATGACCAGTGGCCGAGGCGGGAGGACTGCTTGAGCCCAGGAGTTTGAGGCTGCAGTGACCTGTGATAGCACCACTGCACTCCAACCTGAACAACAGAATGAGACCTTGTCTCAAGAAAAAAAAAAAAAAATACATTAAAATCCACTGGAAAACAACAAGAACAACTTCTCTTGATTTCACATTCTCCTCTAGCCATCACCTCCATCTCTCTGGGTTCTTTTCTTTTGTTTTTTTTTGTTTTTGTTTTTTTTTTGAGACAGTCTCCCTCTGTCACCCAGGCTGGAGTGCAGTAGCACGATCTTGGCTCACTGCAACCTCCACCTCCTGGATGCGAGCAATTCTGCCTCAGCCTCCTGAGTAGCTAGGATTACAGATGCCTGCCACCATGCACCACACCCGGCTAATTTTTGTATTTTTAGTTGAGACGGGGTTTCACCATGTTGGCCAGGCTGGTCTCGAACTCCTGGCCTTAGGTAATCCACCTGCCTTGGCCTCCCAAAGTGCTGGGATTACAGATGTGAGCCCCCACACCCGGCCTCTCTGGGTTCTCCATAACTAAACTCTTTGAAAGAATTTTCTGTACTTACTGTCTTCACTTCTCTTCATCTTTTCTCTTGGACCCATTCCAATCAGGCTTTCTTCTCCATCGCTCCACCAAAATAGCTTTTCTCAAGGTCACCAAGGTCCTCCATATTGCTAAAGCCGGTGATCAATTTCTTATCCTCATCTTCCTTGACCATCAGTGGCATTTGACACTGCCTCCTGCTTAATATGCTTTTTCCACTTAGCTTTCAGGACTCCTACTTTTTCCTAGAGCCCTCCCACCTCACTAGCCACCCTCTCTATTTCTTCACTAGCTCCCCTCATCTTCCCGGTCTTGTTCCCTTAGGGTGCCCCAGGGCTCATGCTTCAGCCTCCTTCTCTTTTCTATCCATACTGCTCCTCTGATGATCCAACCATTTTTTTCATTGTATTAAAAACTGGCAACTCCCACATTTGTCTCTCCAGCCTACACTTCTTCCTTGAACTCCAGACTCACATGTCCAACTGCCTAACTGACATTTCTACTCTGATGTAGACATGCATTAACAAATGCATGTAGGCCGGGTGCGGTGGCTCATGCCTGTAATTCCAGCACTTTGGGAGGCCGAGGCGAGTGGATCCCCTGAGGTCAGGAGTTTGAGACCAGGCTGGCCAACATGGTGAAACCCCATCTCTACAAAAATACAAAAATTAGCCAGGCACCATGGCGGGTGCCTGTAATCCCAGCTACTCAGAAGGCTGAGGCGGGAGAATCGCTTGAACCTGGGAGGCAAAGATTGCAGTGAGCGAAGATCACGCCATTGCACTCCAGCCTAGGTGAAAGAGCAAGACTCCATCTCAAAAAAACAAAACAAAACAAAAAAATGCATGTAATTTGCATGCACTTGGTAGTTTAAACCACAAATTTGCTGTCTTAAACCAACAGAAATTTATTCTCTCAAAGTTGTGGAAGTAAGAAGTCCAAAGTCAAGGTTAAGGCAGCGAGGCCCTGCCTCACTGCCTTCAAAAGCTCGAAATGGACTTCCAAAGTCCATTTCTTTCCTTTTCCAGCTCTTAGGGACTGCTGACATTCCTTGGTTTGTGGCGGCATCACTCCAATCTCTGTCTCCATCTTCACTTCGCCTTCTCTGTGCTTGCTTCCCTCTTACAAGGATACACGAAATTGGCCAGTCACAGTGGCTCACGCCTGCAATCCCAGCATTTTGGGAGGCCAAGGCGATTGGATCACCTAAAGTGATCCCAGCTACTCAGAAGGCTGAGGCAGGAGAATCGCTTGAACCCAGGAGGTGGAGGTTGCAGTGAGCCGAGATCGCACCATTGCAGTCCAGCCTGGGTGACAAGAGCTAAACTCCATCTACAAAAAAAGAAAAAGGATACAAGTAATTACATTTAGGGCTCACCCAGATAATCCAATCCAGGATAATCTCCCTGTCTCAAGAGCCTTAACTTTTTTTTTTTTTGGAGAACGAGTCTTGCTCTGTCGCCCAGGCTGGAGTGCAGTGGCGCAATCTCGGCTCACTGCAAGCTCCGCCTTCCGGGTTCACGCCATTCTCCTGCCTCAGCCTCTCCGAGTAGCTGGGACTACAGGCACCCGCCACCACGCCCGGCTAATTTTTTGTATTTTTAGTAGAGACGGGGTTTCACCGTGGTCTGGATCTCCTGACCTCGTGATCCACCGGCCTCGGCCTCCCAAAGTGCTGGGATTACAAGCGTGAGCCACCGCGCCCGGCCAAGAGCCTTAACTTAATCACACCTGCAAAGACCACTTACCCACATAAGGCAATATTTGCAGGTTCGAGAGATTAGGATCTGATATCTTTGCGGGGGTGGGGACATTTTTCAACCTACCACAAAACATCTCAAGCTTAATAGTAGGTGCTCAAACACATTTATTTATTCATTGATTTATTTTATTTTTTATTTTGTAGAGATGTTGTCCAGGCTGGTCTCAAACTCCCGGACTCAAGCGATCCTCCCACCTCATCCTCCCAAAGTGCTGGGATTATGGTGTGGGCCATCGTGCCTGGCAAAAACACATGTATTGAATGAATGAAGGAATGTCCACAGCAGGGTCATAAGAGCTAGCTAGCATTGAGTACACCTGTCAGCGAAAAATCAAATTAGAACCAAGTGTGCAAAACTTTGCAGAGGCTGTTATGACTAGGACCTTGATGACTTGATGAATTTTCTTTTTAACGTATATAACAAAATTTTAAACTTTTCACAAAAAGTAGAGAATATGAGAAGTCCCCATTTATTTGCCACCTGGCCTCAACAACTATTAACATGTAAAACAGCCTTGTTTTATCTTTTGCCCCATCTTTTTATTTTTTTCTGGAGTATTTTAGAGCAAACCTCGATAATATGCCATTTCACTTCCAGGTACTTAAGTACGCATCTCTTAAGAAAAAGAAGAGAACGTTTTCTTCCATTATCACACCTAACAAAATTAACAAGAAGTCCTTTTTATAATCTAGTAGCCAGTCTATATCCATATTCCCTCAATGGTTTAAAGTATGTGATTTAGGCTGGGCACGGTGGCTTAAACCTGTAATCCCAGCACTCTGGGAGGCTGATGGGGGAATGGATCACCTGAGGTCAGGAGTTCGAGACCAGCTGGGCCAACGTGGTTAAATCCCGTCTCTACTAAAAATACAAAAATAAGCTGGGCGTCGTGGCAGGCATCTGTAATCCCAGCTACTCGGGAGGCTGAGGCAGCAGAATCGCTTGAAACTGGGAGGCAGAGGTTGCAGTGAGCCAAGATCGCACCATTGCACTCCAGCCTGTGCAAAAAGAGCAAAATTCCATCTCAAAAAAAAAAAAAAGAAAAAATGATTTAAAAAATTACTGCTGGCTAGGCATGGTGGCTCTCATGCCTATAATCCCAGCACTTTGGGAGGCCAAGGCAGGTAGATCACTTGAGATCAGGAGTTCGAGACCAGGCTGGTCAACATGGTGAAACCCCATCTCTACTAAAAATACAAAAATTAACCAGGTGTGGTGGCTCACACCTATAGTCCCAGCTACTCTGGAGGTTGGGGCATGAGAATCATTTTAACCTGGGAGGCAGAGTTTGCAGTGAGCCGAGATCACACCATTGCACTCTAGCCTGGGTGACAGAGTGAGACTCCATCTCACAAATAAATAAATAAATAAATAATTACTGCTTGTTTAAATCAGGATCAAAACAAAGTCCCTTCATTTGGTGTGTGTTCTCTCTCTTGCATGCACACATACATGTAAGCTTTTTAGCCAAGAGTCTTCAGAGATTATAATTTATTTATTTGTTACACAGAGACAGGGTCTCACTATGTTGCCTAGGCTGGTCTTGAACTCCTGGCCTCAAGCAATGCAACCTGGCCTCCCAAAGCACTGGGAATACAGACAGGCATGAGAAATGCCAGGCTATAATTTATTTACTTTAGATCTTTTCTGGGGGGAGTACAACATGCTAAGAGAAAAGTACACGTAACTATGGTTTTATGAAGTATCAAAAAGGGAAGAAACCACATAACTGCCACTCAGGTCAATAAAGAGAACATGACCAGTACCCCCAAATCCCCCTTTTGGCTCTACTCTTAGGGGTCTTTTCATGTGTACACTGTTCTAACCTTGCTTCTTTCACTTCATAATATATTATGAAGATCACCCCAGAAGAGTTTATAGAGATCTTTCTTATATTTCCTTTATCTGGATAGTAGTCTGCTGTGTAGATGAAACGTCGTTTAGTCAACCAGTCTACCAACAGCAAATTGACTTAGTTGTTTCTAGTCTTTTTTCCTTACAAACAGTGTTGCAGTGAGCAACCTGGGCTCGTTACCTGTGGAAGGTGTCCAGGTTCTGGGCGTTTTGAACAAAGAATTGGACAAAACGCACCAACGAAGCAACCAACAAAAGAATGAAGCAAAGAAAGCATACATTTATTGAAATAAAAAGTACACTCCACAGGGTGGGAGCAGGCTGAACAGACAGACACACTCCACAGACTGGGAAGCAACCAATCAGAGGCTGAAGTGAAGGTACAAAGTTACACTCTGTGCAAACATCTGATGGGTCCTGGGAGGGGACCAATCAGAGGCTGAAGTGAAGTTACAGAGTTAACATCCCTATGCAAATGAAGACTAGGCCCATGACCAGTCTGACTGGTTGTGGGAGACTACCAATCAGAGGCACTTTCCATCTTTCATCAGCCACACAGGGAGGGGAGGGGAATCCCGCCGGTGTTGGGGGTTGCAAAGGGAGTAGCTTCTGATCCTTTTGTTATTTGGGTGTGGAAAGTTGGGATTTTCCTTTTGATTCCGTTCTAGGAAGTCAGTGCAAATCAGCCTTAGGTTTCCTGCCTCTAGACTCTATTCTCCTGCCTCATCTTACATCCTTTTATTGCCAATGTATCTTTAAGTTGGATTCCTAGTGGTGAGATCACTGGATCAAAAGATAAATGTAGCCGAGCGGGGGGCTGCTCACACCTGTAATCCCGGCACTTTGGGAGGCTGAGGCGGGTGGATCACTTGAGGTCAGAAGTTCAAGACCAGCCTGGCCAACACGGTGAAACCCCGTCTCTATTAAAAATACAAAATTAGGGCCGGGCGCGGTGGCTCACGCTTGTAATCCCAGCACTTTGGGAGGCCGAGGCGGGCGGATCACGAGGTCAGGAGATTGAGACCACGGTGAAACCCCGTCTGTACTAAAAAATACAAAAAATTAGCTGGGCGTGGTGGCGGGCGCCTGTAGTCCCAGCTACTCGGAGAGGCTGAGGCAGGAGAATGGCATGAACCCGGGAGGCGGAGCTTGCAGTGAGCCGAGATTGCGCCACTGCACTCCAGCCTGGGCGACAGAGCGAGACTGCATCTCAAAAAAAAAAAAAAAAAAAAAAAAATACAAAATTAGCTGGGCATGATGGTGCACGTCTGTAATCCCAGGTATTTGGGAGGCTGAGGCAGGAGAATCGCTTGAACCCGGGAGGCAGAGGTTGCAGTGAGCCGGGATTGTGCCGCTGCACTCCAGCCTGGCGACAGAGCGAGACTCCATCTCAAAAAAAAAAAAAAAAAAAAAGAATAATTCCCCTATTTTCTTGCTGCTGAACTTACTGGGTGGTAATTGTGCTATTTAAGGAGGTAGGGAAAACCCTCATGGGAAGGGGACAGATTTGAAAGGAAACCAAGACTTCAGTGTTTTACTTGTTGGTTGCATTAACACATTAAATCTTCACTCCAGCTCTATAAATACTATCGTTAGTACTTTATCATTAACTCTACTTTAAAGATGAGAAAACTGATCCAGAGAGAAATTAAGTAACTTGCTAGGGTTATACATGATAAAGCCAGAATCTATTGATCTCTCTCCATTTTCCACTCCTTCCCTCCATCCAATCATTTTCTTCTCTTTTTATTGAGATAGGGTCTCACTCTGTTGACCAGGCTGAAGTGCAGTGGAATGATCATGGCTAACTGCAGCCTCCACCTCTCAGGCTCCAGTGATCCTTCCACCTCAGCCTCCCAAGTAGCTGAGAATACAGGCACGTGCCACCACGCCCAGCTAATTTTTATATTTTTTGTAGAGATGGGTCTCACTATGTTGCCCAGGCTGATCTCAAACCCCTAGGCTCAAGCAATCCTCCTGCCCCAGCCTCCCAAAGTGCTGGGATTACAAGCGTGAGCCACTGTGCCTGGCCATTTATCTTCTCATCCATCCACTCTTCTAATCACCTATTGCCTCATGTTCCTAGTTCCCCACACACCATTTTCTCAATTCACCCATCCATCTCTTCATCCACCCATGCAATCATCCATCCATCCTCCCAGCACCCAATAAATATTCATCACGTGCCAGATTCCCCAGGCACCTGATACCTGCTGTGCAGGAAGAAAGTCAGGGATGAGAAGCCATGAGACAGACACAATGACATGCAGCTTAGCTTAAGATATTTATTCAATGCTGTCACATGTGGCCTCTGTGACCCAGAAAAGCGGTAGAGCAGGGTAGGAGCACATGATGCATCCTTCAGCCACTGCAACCTCCAGAGGGATCAGGTCTTCTTCAGGAAGTCTTCATTCCTGGTGGATGACTGATCAGCCATAACTGCAAGAGACAGACATTTAGCACCTCCGCTTCCAGACTAAACACCCACCCTGACTGCCCTCATCCCATGAGGATCCAGGTGCCTTTGCCCCAAGAAGCCTGGTTTCCATACTACATCCCTCACCATGGGGAGAAGTCCTGCGCTCTCCATTTCTCCATCGTTGGCTTCTCCTGGGAGTCATGCCAATCATTGGTCTGGTCCCCGTCAAAGTTTCCACAGGCCCCACACAGTTTCCCAGCATGGTCATCGCTGACAATCACAGCCACCTTCCCATTGGCTCCAAGCCACACCTGGACCCCTGCCTTCTGGTGGACCAGCAGGGAGCCATCAGGTGTACGACTCACAGATACAGATGCTAACTTCTCAGCTGGGAGATCCACTTGGAGACCATTCACCTGGTGGGGGATGCCCAGCAAACACAGAGGTGAGGCCACAGCCATAGAATAGCTGGGTGTTACCAGGATGGAGGATGGAGACCCCAAACAAGATAAGTTCATGGAGCTAAATCAAAGAGGCAGGTGCTGAAAGAGATGAAGACCTGGACGTTTGCACTATTTGGAGCAATGGATACATGAGAAGATAGCTGGAGATTTGGATAGATGGATAAAAGGATGGAGAGTGGAGGGATGGAGAGATGGACCCAGGGATCTACACAACACCCCAAAGTCGGTGGGGGAAGCACTTTATACCAGACAGATAAGCAAACAAACAGACAGACAATCAAACCCCAGGGTCACCCTTATGGTTCTAGTTTTTTCTTTTCTTTTTTTTTTTTTTTAAGATAGGGTTTTGCTTTGTCATCCCAGCTGGAGTGCAGTGGTGCAATCACAGCTCACTGCAGCCCTGACCTCCTAAACTCAATCAATCCTCCCACCTCAGCCTTCTGAGTAGCTGAGACTACAGGACTACAGGTGTGTGCCACCACACCCGGCTAATTTTTGTATTTTTTTGTAAAGATGGGGTCTCACTATGTTGTCTAGGCTGGTCTTGAACTCCTGGATTCAGGTGATTTGCCTACCTCAGCCTGGTTCTGGTTTGCAAAATAAAACAAACTTTGAGCACATCCTGTAAGTTATTGGTTCCCTAACCAAAACAACGTTATCCTTTATTTTTGCAATGCTGATGTCTGAAGATAAGTAATGACTTTAGCAAATATAATAATCATGTGAGAAAATTACTTTTTCTTCATCATAGGCTGCAGATCCAGTAATTTTGTGAGTTTTTTCCTTTACGTAACTGTTGTCTATGTTAGTTGGTGAATTAACCTTTCTAAAGTTAGATTCCCTAGAGAAACTTCCTTAAAAGACTTCTGTCTTTTTTTTGTTGTTGTTGTTGTTTTGTTTTTTGGTTTTGGTTTTGGTTTTTTGTTTTTTTTTTGAGATAGAGTCTTGCTCTGTCGCCCAGGCTGGAGTGCAATAGCGCAATCTCAGTTCACTGCAACCTCTGCCTCCCGGGTTCAAGTGATTCTCCTGCCTTAGCTGGGACTACAGGCATGTGCCGCCATGCTCGGCTAATTTTTGTATTTTTAGTAGTGACAGGGTTTTGCCATGTTGGCCAGGTTGGTCTCTAACTCCTGACTTCAAGTGATCTGCCTGCCTCGGCCTCCCAAAGAGCTGGGATTACAGACATGAGCCACCATGCCCAGCCCTCTAAATGCTTTTGTATCTGAGTTTTCCTCTGCCAGATGACTGGAGAGATAGGTACATAGATCTGAAAAGACAGATGGGTGGGTGGATGGATGGACGGATGGATTGGTGGGTGGATGGATGGATGGATGGGTGGGTGGATGGAAGAAAGAAGGGAAGAAGACTAGAAGGAAGGAAATAGGAAAAAGAGAAAGCGGGGTAGAATAGATGCTGGAAGGAAGGAGGGGGAAAGGGAGGATGGGTGTAGTGAAGGACAGATGAAGACTAGTGGATGGAAAGTCTCAGTAGTGTGCAAGCTTTCCAAGTATAACGACTGAGTCCGAGTCATCTCTGTTACCCAGCACGTGGCCTGGCACAAAAGGAGCAGGGCTGAGTTTATTCACAAAACCAACCTTTTACTGAGTACCCTCTAGGTGCCACGCCCTGATCTGGGTACTGGGAACAAACTGGTGACCAAGATGGACAGGATTCCTGCCTACCTGTGGCTTATAGTCCAGTGATGAACAAAGATGCTGAGCATCTTCTGGGAGTTTCCTTCTAGGAGTCTGGAATTTTGGTAGGTGGATACCAAAACCCCAGGCACTGAGACTCTAATGAACTTCCCTGGCAGATGACATTTCATGTTTCATCACAACTTTGTTGCTGGAGGAATTAAGCACATCCTGTGTGACTCTACCTAGAAAGGAGTCTCGGAAGCTTGCACCCAATTTCCCCTGGACTTTGTGTAATGCACCTTTTCCCTGTGTCAATTTCACTTCGTATCTTTTCCCTATGATACATCTTAGCCCTGAGTACAACTATATGCTGAGTCCTGTGAGTCCTAGTGAATCACTGAACCTGGGGGTGGTTATGGGAAACCCTGACACATGATGTGACCCCCACCCCCAGCCTTGACCAATCACAGAACTTCCTCCCTAAAGTCAAATGATTGGCTCCAGGGATGGGCATGTGACCCAAACTGGCCCAGTGAGATATAATCCTGGGTCTTTTATTGAACCATTTTCTGTTAAGGTAGCTAAGCTGGTGGGGTGTAGGCCTGGACAGCTGGGCGGGGGTCGCCTTACCCCTGTAAGTGGAAAGCCTGTTTGAGAATAAAGCTGATTTGGCAAACAGCAAGTCTCAAAGATGGAAGTACAAATTTCTGATGATACTGCCAGGGCGCCTAGATCCAGCCATTTCTGAGGCTCTATCCTGGGATTTTCTAGCTACATGGACTAATAAATTCAATTTTGCTTAAGGCAGTTTGAATTTGGCTTTAAGTCACTTGTAACCCATAAAGTCTCGACTCATACTAATGTCAAAACTATTAAGTTACTTGAGTATGTTTTTGCTCCTCTAGAACTCAGCCAGAACAGAGGGATCAAGTTTGAAATATTGAGATAAATGCAAATCCAGAGACTAAACCGCAGAGATCTGGATAAAGAAAACAGATCGCAAGACAGAAGGAAGCCAGGAATGTGGGGACACTGTAATCAGAAGAGCAAAAGCCCAGGGGAGACATTCCCTCCCCCCTACTCACAAACTTACCCACACACCCTTGTTTGGAGTCAACGTCACCATCCCATCCTGGAAGAAGATGTGGACCTGGCCTGCAGCCTCAGTTTTGCCACGGCAGATCTGGACTTCAGCAACTACACGGTACCAGGGGATGGTATTCTGTAGTCCTGGGCAGCGGGAAGAGAGCTCATAGACACCAGGAGAGGTGGTGGCACCACGGGCCCCATCAAAGGTGGTGAGGTTGGCACCCACAGACAGGACACAGAGACCACGGGTGGCCCAGCAGTTCCGGGCTTCAGCCTTGACCTCACATACACGGCCTGGTGGGCAGCCAGCTGCCTGGCATGTCAGGCTGGAGCTTAAGGAACAGGAACAGCGCTCGCTGCAGTCTGAGGTCAGCAGGGAGGAGTTTACCTGTGCACAGAAAGGGGCCAGGTTATGGTGCTGGGATGGATCGCAAAAATGGCCACACTCCTTGAACCCTCTGTATCCATGCAGAGTGACTTTACAGACTCCCATTAAGAAACAGAGTTTAGGCCGGGCGCGGTGGCTCACGCTTGTAATCCCAGCACTTTGGGAGGCCGAGGCGGGCGGATCACAAGGCTAGGAGATCGAGACCATGGTGAAACCCCGTCTCTACTAAAAAATACAAAAAATTAGCCGGGCGTGGTGGCGGGCACCTGTAGTCTCAGCTACTCGGAGAGGCTGAGGCAGGAGAATGGCGTGAACCCGGGAGGCGGAGCTTGCAGTGAGCCGAGATTGCGCCACTGCACTCCAGCCTGGGCAATAGAGCGAGACTCCGTCTCAAAAAAAAAAAAAAAAGAAATAGAGTTTATTTCCCCCTCCCTATGAATCTGGGTTGGCCGTAAGACTATATTTAGGTCAATGAAACACAGAAGAAGCAATGTTGTAACAGGTGTAAGCCTAGACCTCAAGAGACCTTACAGCTTCTCTTTCCTTCTCTCTCTCTCTCACATACACAGAATCCTGCCCAGCCACCAGGAGAACAAGCCTGGGCTAGTTCCCTAGAAGATGAGTGACCCCATGGAACATAGATAACTCTTCCAGCTCAGGCCACCCTAGACCAGGCAGCCTTCAGCTGACCCACCAGGCGACTACAGATATTATACATGAGTAAGCCCAGAGGATAGCAGAAGAACCGCCCAGCCAAGTCCAGCCTAAACTGCAGTCACAAAATTGCAAACTAAATGAATAATTGTTTTAAGCCACAACGTTTTGGAGTGATCTGTAACCCAGCAAAAGCTAACTGATACACGTAAGAAACGAAGAAATGTAATTAACAAAATAAATGCCATCTCTACAATGATGATTCCCACATCTCTAGGCCAGACCTCTCCCATGAAGGCCAGACTCACAAATCCAAGACTTCTGGCATAGGCAGAGGGGTCAGGGCAGAGATGGGGAAGCATAGGGAGCTGAGGGGTTCAGAGGAGGCACCTAACCCAGCCTAGGGGATCAAGGATGTCTTCCAGTAGGCAGTGAGACCTCAGGGAAAGAGCAACATTTGGTTTCATTTGCAAGCAATGCAAGTTAGTGCTGCATGTTAATGGCTAGCCTCGGGCTGACTTCTCTATGTCACAATTTCTTCATCTGTAAAATGGGGAAAATAGTCGTAGTATCTATTGCATAGGATTGTTGTGATTATCAAATGAATTAACATCCAGAACATGGCCGGGAGAGGTGGCTCATCCCTGTAATCCCAGCACTTTAGGAGGCCAAGGCAGGAGGATTGCTTGAGCCCAGGAATCTGAGACCAGCCTGGACAACATAGCGAGATCCCATTTCTACAAAAAAATTAAATAGTTAGCCAGGGATGGCAGTGTGAGCCTGTGGTCCCAGCTACTCAGGAAGCTGAGGCAGAAAGATTGCTTGAGCCCAGGAGTTTGAGGCTGTAGTAAGCCGTGATCATGCCACTGTACTCCCGCCTGAGAGACAGAGTGCAATCCTATCTCAATAAATAAATAAATAATAACACCCATAACAAGCATGGTGCGTAGTAAGAGCTCAAAAAAATTATTAACAAGAATAAACCAATTCTTCAATTTAATTCATATTATTAAACAATTATTAGCTGGGCTATCTATTTGCACTGTTGTAAACTGCTATTTCTTTTTTTTTCTTTTTGACATGGAGTCTCGGTCTGTTGCTCATGCTAGAGTGCAGTGGCACAATCTCGGCTCACTGCAACTTCCGCCTCCCGGGTTCAAGGGATTCTCCTGCCTCAGCCTCCCGTGTAGCTAGGACTCACAGGCGTCCGCGACCACGCCCAGCTAATTTTTGTATTTTTAGTAGAGACAGGGTTCCACCATATTGGCCAGGCTGGTCTCGAACTCCTGACCTTTTGATCCGCCGGCCTTGGCCTCCTAAAGTGCTGGGATTACAGGTGTGAGCCACCGCGCCCTGCTGTAAACTGCTCTTTCTTTTTACTGAGTGTGATGAACATTCAGGGCAAGGCCCAGTGCTCAGTGGGTATCTTTCCTGTATAATCGGGCCTGCTCCTCAGACACCTATGGTACAAAGATGGTTATTAGCCCCATCTTACAGGTGAAGAAAATGAGGTTCAAGGAGGGGCCAAATGATGCCCCCACCCCAAGATATCAGGTCCTAATCCCTGTAATGAGTAAATGTCACCTTATATGGGAAAAGTGTGTTTGCAGATGTGATTGAATTAAGGATCTTAAGATGGAAATTTTCTCCTGGATTATCTGAGTGAGGCTTAAATGCAATCACATGTACCCTTATAAGAGGGAAGCAGAGGGAGATGTTATGACACACTCAGAAGAGGAGGCAGAGGTTGGCGTGATGTGGCCACAACCAAAGAAAACCTGCAGCAACCAGCAACTGGAAGAGGCAATGAACAGATTTTCCCCTAGATTTCTTTTTTCTTTTTTTTTTTTTTCTTGACATGGAGTCTCGGTCTGTCACCCAGGCTGGAGTGCAGTGGCGCGATCTCGGCTCACTGCCACCTCCACCTCCCGAATTCAAGTGATTCTCCTGCCTCAGCCTCCCGAGTAGCTGGGATTACAGGCATGCACCACCACACCCAGCTAATTTTTGTATTTTTAGTAGAGATAGGGTTTCACCATGTTGGTCAGGCTGGTCTTGAACTTCTGACGTCGTGATCCGCCTGCCTCAGCCTCCCAAAGTGCTGGGATTACAGGTGTGAGCCACCGTGCCTGGCTCTTTTCCTTTTTTCTTTAGAGGTAAGGTCTTGCTCTGTCACCCAGGCTGGAGTGCAGCAGCGTGATCATAGCTCACTGCAGCCTCCAACTCCTGGGCTCACGCCATTGTCCCACCTCAGCCTCTTAAGTAGCTGGGACAATAGGTGTGCACCACCATGCCCAGCTAATTAAAAAAAAAACTGTAGAGATGGGTTCTCATTATGTTGCCCAAGCTGGTTTTGAATTCCTGGGCTCAAGTGATCCTCCCGCCTTGGCCTCCCAAAGGGCTGGGACTGCAAGTATGAGCCACTGGGCATAGCCTCCCCTAGATTTCTCTGGAGGGAATGCCACCTTGCCAACACCTTGATGTCAGCCTAGTATTCCTGATTTCTGACTTTTGGACTTCACAACTGTGGGAGAATGAATTTCTCCTGTTTAAGCTGCCATGTCTGCGGTAATTGGTTACAGAAGCTGCAGGAAACTAACAGGGGGAGGTTGCCTGCATCAAGTCACACAGCTAGGATATGGTGGTACCTCCTCTGTCCCCAGCCTTGAAGAGGTCAGCACAGAAGCTCTGGGTCTCTCTCAAGCTCTTCTACCCTCTCTGCCCACCCCAAGCCCCTACTCACCGGCAAGTATCTGCCATTATGGGTGCAGCCACAATCTTGGACAGGGATGCAGACACCCTGGGAAAGCAGGAAGCGGTCGTCGCACTCACAGCCCTCAAAACAGCGGGTAGTGCAGCCCGTGAGGCCGGAGAGAGCCGCACAGGAGCCCTGGCAGGTGCGAGTGCAGATGGAGTAGTGGCTGTGGGTGGGGCACTGGAGCGCTGCAGAGAGAGGAGGCAGGGCTGAGTCACACCTCCAAAGGGTCCTGGATAACCAGTGGGGCCTACTGCACACCCAGCCCTATTTTAGGCGGTGCTGAGGACACAAATATTGAGAAAAGCCTCAACCCCAGTCTTACAGAGCTCACTTCCAGTGGGACAGACAGGAATAGCCCAAAGTGAACATGCTGCATCAGGGAGTGTAGACAGAGGGGTCAGGGCAGGGATGGGGAAGCACAGGCAGACAGGTCAGGGCCAGGGTGGGGAGGCACAGGCAGAGGGGTCAAGGCCGAGGTCAGGGGGCACAGGCAGAGGGGTCAGGGCAGGGATGGGGGGGCACAGGCAGAGAGGTCAGGGCAGGGATGGGGGGGCACAGGCAGAGAGGTCAGGGCAGGCATGGGGGGGCACAGGCAGAGGGGTCACGGCCAGGGTAGGGGGCTACAGACAGAAGGGTCAGGGCTGGGATGGGGAGGGCACAGACAGAGGGCTGGGGTCGGGGGCCCAAGCAAAGGGGTCGGGGCTGGGGTAGGGGGGCAAATGCAGAGGGGTCAGGGCCGGGATGGGGAGGGCACACACAGAGGGTTGAGGGGCAGGGTAGGGGGCACAGGCAGAGGGGTCAGGGCCGGGTGGGGGGCACAGGCAGAGCGGTCAGGGCCAGGGTGTGGGGGGCACAGGCAAAGGGGTGAGGGCTGGGATAGGGGGGCACAGGCAGATGGGTCAGAGTTGGGACAGGGGCTGTATGGACCCAAGGGAAATATCTGTGGTAAGTCCCTGGTCTCTGGCTAAGCAATTGGTGGATGGTGTGGCTGTTCTGCAATGCCCAGCAGGTTTGGGGAAGGAGCATCAGGCTGGGGGTGAAATGCTGATTTTATTTGGGAACACAGCAGGTAAGAGGGACTGTAAGGACACCAGGGGAAGGTGTCCTGGACACCCTAACAATTACCACAGACTTTGTAGCTTAAACAGGAGAAATTAATTCTCCCACAGTTCTGAAGGCCAGAAGTCAGAAATCAGGATCACTGGGCTGACAGTCAGGAGAGAGTTCAGGGCTTGAGACAGACAGACCAGGCCCATGGTCAACAATGAGAAGAAATCTAAGGCCGCGGGTGTGGACGACGGCCTTGGGTATAGGTCCTGCCCAGGGGAGACCTGGCTGTGACCTGGGGCCGGAGGGGCCGTTGCTTTTTCCTGAGAGTCTCAGGTGATGTCCGTCCCCTGGGGATTTGAATGAGCGGTACAGTCCTAGTTTAGGGGGGTGTCTAACAGCCTACAGCCTTGTCTTGGGGGGATCTGAGGGGATATGGTCTTGTCAGGAGGTAGAAGGAGGGTCTATGTGAGCCATAGATCTCCCAACCCATCCAACTCTCCTTTCAGGTCACTGCAGGAAAAGTCCAGGATAGAGCACTAAGGAAGAAGTGAATTTGAGGTTTGAGAAGAGTGGGCCCACACAGGAGGCTGAGAAGGAACAGTCAGAGAGGTAGCAGGGAAGCCAGCGGACTATGCCATGGGAGAAAGAGTTGTGTGGGCGTGGGGTGGGAGGGGGTGGGGAGGGAGCGCTTTTATAGGGAGAAACCACTCCGACATGCAAATAGAAGGAATGGGCCAGGAGGGGCCCCTACACCTGGTCTAGAGTCCTCTGAGGGACCCATGGACACTCACGGCAGAAGCTGTCTGTCCTCCAGGGCTTCACGGCCACGCCGGCTGCCTGACAGGCCGCCGTGTAGGCTGCCAGGCTGTGGCACAGGAAGGCTTTGTCGCCCTTTTGCGCGCACAGGTCATATACACATTGGCGGAAGTACTCAGAGGGACTCAGCACGGCCTGGCAGGTCGCGAAGGGGCCCTGGGGGTTCCGGAGCTGCCCGCAGGCCTCGTTGCTCTCATAGGGTGCAGTCTCCTCTGCCAAGCACACCGGGCAGCCTTGGGGCCCGCAGCCCTCGCCACAGCCCTTGGAGGAGCCAGGCGCCCGCCATGCAGCCCCGAAGATCTCCACACTGGACGCTGCCGAGCCATTGGGCAGGACAAAGTCGTCACTCCAGTTGCCATTGAAGTTCCCACAGAGGCCACAGAGCCGTCCACGGAAGGGGCTGGGGATGGACATGAGGAGGTGGGCATTGCCATCAAAGAGAAGCCGCAGACCCTTGGTTGTCTGCAGAACCATGTTTCGGCCCTCGGCGGTCACCCGCACGTGGCCCACAGCCACAGGCAGGGCCACAGCCTCGCCGTCCACAGTGACCTGGGTGGAAGGGTCAGGCAGGTCAGGAACTCACAGAACCACAGGCAAGGCTGTCCTGTCCCACTCCCAGGGCAGAGCTGCATCTCCCTCAGTCCCATTAACGTCAGGTCATGTTTCCCTTAAACTTCTTGGGCCCCAGGCCTGGTGTGGTGACTCACACCTGTAATCCCAGCACTTTGGGAGGCCCAGACAGGTGGATCACTTGAGCCCAGGAGTTGGAGACCAGCCTGGCCATCACAGCAAGACCTCATCTCTACCAAAAATAAAAAATTAGCTAGGCATGGGGGACTGAGGTGGGAGGATTGCTTGAGCCCAGCAGGTTGAGCCTGCAGTGAGCTGTGATCACGCCAATACACTCCAGCCTGGGTGACAGAACAAGACCTTGTCACAAAACAAAACAAAAATCTCCCAGGGTGGGACCATTCACCAGACCTTCCAGGGTAGGGCTCAGAGTTCCCAGGTTGGAGGAATGTCCCTCTCATACCTACAGGGTGGGGTCGTATCTCCCTCAGAACTCCCTAGATGGGGCTGTGTTGCCTTCAGACCCCCAGGGCAGGCTCACATGGACTCACCTGCTGCCCCCGAGCTAGGCTCACAACCTGGCCAGCCACAGTAACCAGGAGGCGTTGGAGATCTCCAGTTGCATTCTTCTCAAGCACGATGGAAAAGTCCTCGTCCCCAGGCTGTGGGTGGCAGACTTGGGCCAAGACATAGGAGCAGGTGCCATGCAGGTCATAGACACGGCCGTCCAGGGTGATGTAATGGATGCCCCCATTGGCCAGGCAGCGGCCACAGCCTGTGGCATGACAGGCCTGGACACCATCCTCTAACCGGCACTCCTCATGGGGCCCACAGGCTGCGCCCTCCTGGCAGGTGACATGGCCACTTGGCCCACACTCACAGCGCCGCTCACACTCAGGGCCCGGGTAGAAGACCTCGCCCAGTGGGTAGTAGCGGCCATCATGGAGGCAGCCACACTGGCCCACGGGTACGCAGGTGTCACCACTGAGCACGAAGCCAGCATCGCAGACACAGCCTTCACGGCAGGCCGACTCACAGCCCTCGGGTGCCGAGAGGCTCGGGCAGCTCACAGGGCAGGAGTCACCGCAGAGCTCGTAGTGGCTGTGGGCAGGGCACTGCAAGGCTGTGGGGACAAGGTGGGCATGAGCCAGGTAGGTGTTTGAGTCGGGGTCTGGGGAGGCCCTGAGTGGGAAAACTGCTCAGGCCAACTTGAGTGTCTCTGGGTATGCACATGTGATCCAGGACATCTAACTGGGGGACTCAGCATGGGACCTGGAATTGGAGGGGACATGCCCTGGTCTCTCTGACCAGGTTATGTGTTAGCCTGACCAAATATTTCTAAAGATCAAATGACTCCGCTTGCCTCATTTTTATTTATTTATTTATTTTATTATTATTATTATTTTTGAGACAGGCTCTCACTCTATCTCACCCAGGCTGGAGTGCAGAGGCGCGCTTACTGCAGCCTCCACCTCCTGGGCTCAAACGATCATCCTGCCTCAGCCTCCCGAGTATCTGGGACTACAGGCATGAGCCACCACATCCGGCTAATTTATTAGTAGTTTTCTGTAGAGATGGGGTCTCATTATGTAAGCCAGGCTTACCTGGGTGAAATGGATCACTTATATCTGTTTGGGATATTCAAGATCAGAACGGACGATGGTTATCTCAGGGTGTGAATGTGACTGGGGTATGGGGCCACATGTATCTCAGGTATGACTCTGCCTGAGGGCACCCAGCTGTGGGTGTCTGACCTGGAGCATCTCCCAGAGTCCTTCTGACATGGTCTGTCTAAGGGTGCGCCTGGGTGAAGTTGGCAGGATACCTGTGACCAGGAGACCTGCCTCAAGGGAACCGCCTAGGACTATCTAACCATGCATCTGTGTGGATCTGCCCGGGGCTATGTCAGGGTCCTGATTCTATCTGAGTGTATCTAACCAGTTAGTCTCAGTGTAAAATCTGAGCAGATACCACCGAAGGTATGTGACTTATTCTGTGTGACTAGGTGTATTTCAGTGTGTGCAACAGAACTGGGCCCTCTGACCAGCTGTAACTCACTAGGTCTTCCTAACCAGGGGAACCTTGCTATGTGACTGAGGCAGGGTCAGCCATCCCAATCTACATGCCTTGGATACCTGAGAGCATGGATCACCAGTCCCCAAGAGTGTCCTGGACCCCAGGTTTCTGACTAGGTGTTTCTTTTCTTTTTTCTTTCTTTTTTTTTTTTTTTTTTGAGATGGTGTCTCACTCTGTTGCCCAGGCTGGACTGTAGTATCAACATCATGGCTCACTGCAATCTCTGCCTCTTGGGTTCAAGTGCCTCAGCCTCCCGATTAGCTGGGATTACAGGTGACCACCACCACGCCCAGATAATTTTTGTAGTTTTAGTAGGGACGGGGGTATCACCATGTTGACCGGGCTAGTCTCCACTTCCTGACCTTAGGTGATCCGCCCGCCTCGGCCTCCCAAAGTGCTGGGATTACAGACGTGAGCCACCGCGCCCACACTCTGACTAGGTGTTTCTAACTGACTGTCTCTCACTGCAGTACCTGACTTGGGGCATTTCAGTGTGTGAGTGCCAAGGTGTTTCCTGACAGGACATACCGAGCTCAGAGGAAGGAAGGTGGCCCCTGAGCCCCATGGAGGAGGAAGGGGCTGCTGTCCTACAGTTCTAAGAAGGACAGGGAGAGACCCTACTATGTGGACCATGCATGGAGCAGTACTCACGACAGAAGTCCGGCTGCCTCCACTCGCCGAGCTGGGCCCCAGCGGCCTGACAGGCTGCCACGTAGGCGGCCACTGCAGGACACAGGCCTCCAGGATGGCCCTGAACTTGGCAGGCGTCCAGCAAGCAGCCCTGGAAGTACTGCGCGGGCGGCACAAGGCCGTGGCAGGGCGCCAGCGGGCCGTCGGTGGCGGAGATCACGCCGCAGGCGTCCGGGCCGCCGAAGGACTCCTGCTGCTCTGGGGTGCACGGCGACGGGCATGGCCCAGACACACATTCCCCGCAGTCCTGGGCGCCGCCCACCTGCCATCCGGCGGGCTTCCCGCCCACAGCCTTCAGGTCGTCTGCGGGGTCCTGGTTGTAGTTTCCGCATAAGCCACAGAGGGCGCCCGCGTACGCCACCGGCACGCGCAGGCGCACGAAGCTGTCCCCATCGAAAGCCAGCGAGAGCCCTGAGGTTGTGGTCACCACCACGTCGGCGCCGCTCAGGTGTGCGTGCAGGAGAGAGTCCAGCTGGAAGGGCAGCGCCACGAACACGCCGTCGACCTGCGGGCGGGGGGTGGGGCGCGGTGAGTGGAGAGAACACGGGTTTGAATCCTGGCCCCACCACCTACTAGCTGTGGGACCCTGAGCATGTCACCTCCCCTCGGAAAATAATAATGAGCATCTGTAGGCCGGGCCTGGTGGCACAGCCTGCAATCACAGTACTTTGGGAGGACGAGATGGGAGGATCACGAGGCCAGAAGTTCAGACCAGCCTGGGCAACATAGTGAGACCCCCATCTCTACAAAAAAAATGAAAAATTAGCCAGCGTGGTGGCGTGCGCCTTCAGTCCCGGCCACTCGAGAGGCGGAGGCCAAGGCGGGAGGATCCATTGAGCCCAGGAGTTCCAGGCTGTAGTGAGCCCTAATCCTGTCACTGCACTCCAGCCTGGGCAACAGTCAGGCTAAGAAAAAAGAGAAAGAAAGAAAAAAAGAAAAGAAAAACAAAGAGCCTCTATAGGCTCATGTCACTGACTCCTCATCCTTCTCTAAAACAGGTACTTTTCTTAGAGCAGTTTACAGAGGAACACACTAGGCTCAGAGAGGAAGAAGCCGCTGTGCCAAGCCATCGGGCTCCTAGGCCTATACTCTGACCCTTCCATCATGCCCCAGCTAAGCTGTGAAAGGTGCCCAGGGGAATGGTGAAGCCCTTACCATCTCAGGCAACCCCAGAGCTGGCACCTGCTCCCTTCTGGCCCACAGCCCTCCTCACCTGTAGCTGCCGGGGCCAGCGGGCACTCAGTGTCAGGCTGTGGTTGTAGATTTGCAGGGTGACACTGCGGGTGTAGCTGACAGCCTGGCTGCCCCGGTGCTCATTGGCTACAGTGACAGTGAAGTTCTCAGCCCCCAAGGGTGGTCCGTGGCAGGGTGCACTCAGCAGGTACTCGCAGGTGCCTTGGAAATCGAATCGGTGCCCATCCAGAGTGACGTAATGGGGGTCACCCCACGCCTGGCACTCAGCTGTGCTGACGGGCTGGCAGCCGTGCTGGCCGGATGGCAGGAGGCCACACACTTCACCCAGCCCACAGCTGGCAGGTGTGCAGACCAGCGAGCCACCCCCAGGCCCGCAGCGGCACCTCTGGGAGCAGGTGCCATCAGCCCAAAACTCACTGCCCGCCTCGTGGTAGGTGCCGTTGGCCCAGCAGCCGCAGCTGTTGTTTAGGGGAACGCAGCGGTCAGCACTTAGCACGAAACCCGCGTCGCACTGGCAGCCCTCCACACAGGGGCCCTCGCATACGGCTGGGGTCGTAAGGGGTGCAGGGGATGGACAGCTGGCCGGGCAGGGTGGGCCACAGACCTCATAGTGGCTGTTTTCTGGGCAGGTGATCTCTGTGGGCAGATGAAGGAGCAGGAAGGAGACAAACAGAGAGAAGGGTGTCAAGGGTGGGGTCCCAGGACAGGGTGGGAGGAGACAGAGAGAGACACTAGGGAGCAGACAGGGAAAGGGGGAGACAGAGAACAAGACACAGAGAGAGGACACAGAGAAAGACATGGGAGAAAGCGAGACACCAGGAGACCCAAGCAGCAACTGAGGGAGATAGAGAATGAGAAACAGACAGATAGAGACAAGCAAAGCGAGGCCCAGAGACGAGCACCAAGAGACAGAGAGACAAACAGAGAGAAAAGAAAACAAACAGACCCAGAAGGACCAGAGTGAAACCAAGGCAGCCCCAAAGAGATGGGACCCCGCCCCCAGCCCCGCCTCTGCTCCCCCAACACTCACCACAGCCGACCTGTGCCCGCCAGTCTTCAATGGCAACCCCAGCAGCCTGGCAGGCGGCCACGTAGGAAGCCAGCGCCTTGCAAAGAATGTCATGGGCCCCACCACCCATGCAGACGTCCAGAACACAGCCCTTGAAGAAGCTCTCAGGTGGCACGTGAGCATGGCAGGTGGTGAAGGGGCCCCCTGTGCCAGGGGCCAGGGGTCCGCAGAAGCCAGCGCCCTCGTACTGCTCCAACCGGTCCTCAGGGCACGTTGGGCAGGACCCCTGACATTCGTCCCAACACAGTGGGTCCCAGCCTGGAGCTCGCCAGCTGCCACCCCAGATGGGTATGGAGGGAGCCAGTGTGCCATTAGGGAAGACCTGGTCATTGTTGGGGTTGCGGTCCATGTTACCGCAGAGCCCGCACACTGCGCCATGATAGCTGCTGGGCAGTGTCACGTCTACCCGCCAGTTCCAGTCATAGCTGACTTGCAGTCCAAAGTCAGCCACCAGCAGTGCCTTCGATGCACCCTGGGTCACTGAAATCCGCCCGTCGGCCACGGAAACAGGCAAGGCTGTCAGCACACCATTCACCTAGGGGAAGGAGGGAAGGCAAACGGGTCACTGGAGGTGTTACGGCCCCAGCTCTGGCCCTCTGCCTCCCTCTCTCTCATCCTACCGGGGGCTGGGAGAGGCCAAGGCCTTCTCCCGATAGTTGGATTGTCATCTGACACACTGTGGACAGTTGTTCTAGCCCAGGTCTTGGGGAATGCAACCTCACTTTACTTTTTCTAGATCTTCTCCCTTGATCTCTATGTCTCTCCCCTGTCTCTGTCTCTGTCTCTCTGTGTCTCTCTCCCTCGGTCTTCACCTAAGGCTGTATCACTTGGTCTTCTCGCGCTCTCTCTCTGTGTCTCCGTCTGTCTCTCCCTCCTCTTCCCTTCCTCCCTTCCCCCCTCCCTCATTCTCTGTGTGTCTCTTCTACTCAGTCACCATCATTTATCCAGTGTCTACTCTGTTCCATCCCTCATTTTCTCTCTGTGAGCCGCCATTAAGCTCTATCTCCATTTCCCTGGGCAGAAAGGATAGCCCATCTGTCTCCTCTGACCTCCCTACATATCTCCCTCCCTCCCTCTCTTCCTCCCTCCCTCCCTTTCTTCCTTTCTCCTTCTCTTTCTTTCTTCCTTTCTCCTTCTCTTTCTTTTTCTCTTTCTTTCCTTTCTTTCTTTCTTTGTTTCTTTCTTTCTTTTCTTTTCTTTTCTTTCCTTTTTTTTTTTTTTTTTTTTTGAGACAGATCCTCGCTCTGTCACCCAGGCTGGAGTACAGTGTCGAAATCTTGGTTCTTGCAACCTCCACCTCTGGGTTCAAGTGATTCTCCTGCCTCAGCCTCCAGAGTAGCTGGGATTACAGTAGCACCACCACACCCAGCTAATTTTTGTATTTTTAGTAGAGATGGGGGTTTCACCATATCGGCCAGGCTGGTCTCCAACTACCGACCTCAGGTGATCCACCTGCATCGGCCTCCCAGAGTGCTGGGATTACAGGCGTGAGCCACCGCACCTAGCCCGATCTCCCTGTATTTCTCTCCGTGTCCTGGTCTCTGGGCCTCTCACTTGTTCCCTCACAGACACTCAAACGACTGTTCACCTGAACTAGACTCTGAGCTCAGCATGTGACATGCACCATCTTGCTGTGGGACAGGACTTGATACGATGCCCACTTCACAGATGAGGAAACTGAGGCCTACCAAGTGAACTGCCCAGCATCACATACCTCATAAGGAGGAGAGGCTGGATTCAAACCCAGGTCTATAAAAAAGGCAAATGCTGAGGTCCTATGTTAAAGCCCTTAGCAAGGGGCTAGGCTCATCTAATTCCCAGTAACAGGGTGATATTTTTGCTGTAATTATTCTTTTTGTTGACAGTTTGTTTCAGGCCCAGGTGAAGACAAAGAGCCTTGAGCTGCTAACTGTGGTCGTCAGGATCCCTCCTGCCCTCCCGGGGATCTCGGGGACCATCCTGCCACACATACCCGGACTTTGCCGATCTCGTCCTTGTGGATGGAGATGTTGGTGCCGAGGGCAGCCACAGTGACGAGTCTCACGTAGGACACAGCAGGGTTGCCCCGGTTCTCGTTCTTGGTGGTGACGGTGAAGGGTGTCAGGCCCTGGGTGCTGACCTCCGGGCAGCCAGTTGTTGCCAGCACATAGTTACAGGTGCCCTGGAAGTCAAACTTCCGGCCATCGAAGGAGTGGTAGTGTGGGTCGCCCCACAGCCAGCACGTGGCCTCATAGTTGGGCAGGCACACGCCCTGGCCACCCTGCTCCTTGCACGTCTCCTGTGGCCGGCATGTCACGCCGTGGCACGGGTCTGGGGACAGAAGAGGGAGGAGGACCTTGAGGGGCTGCCCCTTGTAAAGGATGGCTGCTCCCTCCACATCTACCCCAGTCTGTGCCAGGGATCTGAGGGTTACCGCAGGCAAGACCAGATTCCAGAGTCCTCATGTCTAGGACCCACTTCCTATAGTTTGCTTTTTTATTTTCTTTTGTTTTGTTGGTTTTTTGAAATGGAGTCTCTCTGTCACCCAGGCTGGAGAGCAATGGTGCAATCTCGCCTCACTGCAACCTCTGCCTCCTGGGCTCAAGCGATTCTCCTAACTCAGCCTCCTGAGTGGCTGGGATTACAGATGCCCACCAGCATGCTTGGCTGATTTTTGTATTTTTAGTATTTCACCATGTTGGCCAGGCTGGTCTCGTACTCCTGACGTCAAGTGATCAGTCAACCTTGGCCTCCCAGAGTGTTGGAATTACAGGCATGAGCCACCATGCCCAGCCTGCTACTTTCAAGACCGGCCCCTGGGAGTCCCACACGTCTGACACTGAGGCCCCATGGTGGACTGTGTCTAAGTTTGGCTGTGAAAGGTCCCATACCTGAGACCTGGGCCCCAGAGGCCCCTACAGCCAAGACCCAGTACCTAGAGTCCCGCTACCTCTGAGACTGAGGCCCTGCCATTTGCTGTGTGAGACTGAGGTCGTGGAGTCCATGCACCTAAGACCAAGGCAAGGACCAAGGCTCTGGGTCTGTGTTTAAGGTGCAGTTTCCATGGTGCCCTTGCTCGAGAGTTCAGCCTGTTCTTGTATTTTAAGTTTTATAGGAACCTCACCCTCTTCACTTACATAGTCTATGGCTGCTTTCACACTACAATGGCAGAGGGAGTAGTTGTGATCCAGAAGGTATAGCCTGCAAGCTTAAACATTTACCATCTAGCCCTTTAGAGAAAAGATGCACTTGACTCAAGTTGAGATCTGTGCCCCGGGGTCCTTGTGTCTGCGATGCCAGCCCTGAGATTATTCATGTCTGAGATCCCAGCCCCAGAGTTCTCTGTGTTCAAGACCTGGGCCCCAGGCCAGGTGTGGTGGCTCAGGCCTATAACCCCAGCACTTTAAGAGGCTGAGGTGTGAGGATCGCTTGAGCCCTGGAGTTTGAGACCAGCCTGGGCAACATAGCAAGACCCCATTTCTACAGAAACATTAATAAATGAGCCAGGCATGGTGGTGTGTGCCTGTAGTTCCCCGCCACTCGGGAGGCTGAGGCGGGAGGATTGTTTGAGCCCAGGAAATCAAGGCTACATTAAGCTACACTACACTCAAGCCTGGGCCACACAGTGAGACCTTATCTCAAAGAAAAAAAAAAAAAAAAGATCTAGGCCTCAGGGACCCCCATGCCTGAGACCTCAGTCCCCCGGACGTCTTCATATTTGATAGAAATTGGTCTCCAATTTCTCTAGGTCCTGGGGGCCTCTGTGCCCAAGACTAGGGCCCTGGGTGATCTTCTGGCAAGAGCCCAGTGCCAGGGGCTCAGCATGATTTGAAACGTTTGAGACTCTAACTAGCTAAGTCTCATGGCCTGGGTCTCCCTCAGTGCAAGACTCCATCCCGGAAGCTTGCTACATTCAAGACAGTAGCCTTGAGGGTGTCTCACTGCTGAGGGCCTGTCTTGGAGGGCTTCTGTGTCAGAGACCCTGTTCCTACGGTTACTATATCTATGACCCCAGCTTGTGGAACCGCTGTGTGGGAGAGGCCAGTCTTCAAATGTCTCCTTCCTCCTGTGTCCATTATCTATGTATGGCCTGTCAGCTTCAAATACACCCACGGAGTTAAGCTTTGTCAACAGAGGGCGCCGGAGAGTCACTGCAGGAGGGAGGGGCTCCGGGTCTGGCTTCCAGCCAGTTTGGCCCTTCCAGCTCTGGCCAGGGTGTGGGGCCACACTCAGCGAGTTCCACTGGCCCCAGCTGGCTTCTCAGGGAGCAGTTTCCTTCTTGCCAACTCCAGCCTGCAGAAACCTTTGTGCCACCCGGTGGGCTACAGCTACAGTGAGACTGGACTCAGCCTTGAGGCTGATTCTCCCCTCCTTGAAGAGGAGGGGCCCATTTCTCCCTTCCTTGAGGCCTCTACCTTAGCCCTAGAGTCGGGGCTACTTCCTGTGTGTGCTTTGGTGGTATTCTTTAGTGTTCACTTTATTGTTTCTTATTTCTATTTATTTATTTGTTTGTTTGTTTGTAAAGAGACAAGGTCTTGCTGTCTTGCCTAGGCTGGAGGGCAGTGGTGCAATCATAGCTCACTGCAGCCTTGAACTACTGGGCTCAAGTGATCCTCCCAACTCAGCCTCCTGAATAGCTGGGACCGCAGGTGTGCATTACCAGGCCTGGCAAATTTTAAATTTTTTGTGGAGACAGGGGTCTCGCTATGTTGCCCAGGCTGGTCTCGAACTCCTGACCTCAAGCAATCCTCCCAAAGTGCTGGGTGTGTGAGCCACAGCACCAGGCCATCTTTACCCTTTAATAGTTAATCTCCTATTAATAAGTAAATGATTGTTTAATTAAACTTTCCTCATTCAAAGGGCTGTGTGCTTTCTGTCTCTCGACCGGATGCTGAGCGATATAACCCCCATTCTTGGGAGTCCCTTTTATCCTGCTCATCAGCCCATAGGGTCTCAACCTCTACCCCTTGGTGCTGGAGGTCTCATTCTCTTATCCTTGCGGGGAGGAGGGTTCTCTGCTCTTCACCCTAAGAAATGAGCCCTGGGGGTGGCTCTGTGTCCCACATTTAGTCTAGTCTCCCACATCGGAGACTATACCCCTAGAAATCCTGATCTTCCACTTGAGATGGGTCCCCATATCCAATGTCCTGCCTTGGTGGGGTCTCTGTGCCTGAGACTCAGAACTCTGCTCTCTGTCCCTGCCCCTGGGATCCCAGTCCCTCCCCTGCCCTGTGCTGCTAGTGTCTGAACCCCACACCTAATCCCACACATCAGTGTTCAGCTCACGATGGCCCCCTAGGCTGCTGCTGTTGTATTCTAAAGTCTCACAGGAGCCTCACCTCTTCACTTACATAGTCTACAGCTGCTTTCATGCCACAATGGCAGAGTGAGTAGCTGGAACGACACCATGCACCCTGCGAGCTTAAACATTTACCATGTAGCCCATTAGAGCAAAGGCGTGCCTGTCCCTGCCTTATAACAAGGGTCTCTGACATCCACCCTGAGAAACCTCTGAGGGTCCCCACAGCCTGGACTTTCCCTAAGGGTCCCTAACTCTGACAGTAGGTGGCCTTGGCCCTGTGAAACCTGGCCTAGGGGTCCCAGGTCTGCGACCTCAATCTTTAGTCCTGTGCACCTCCCGCCATGGACACCCCAGTCACACCACCCTCAGCCTGAGTCCCCGTCCTCCATCCCTAGTTGCATCAGCCCCAGTCCCAGCCCAGCCCAGCACCTTTGGTGACGCAGCTCAGGATGCCTCCGGAGGGCTGGCACACCTGCCCCGGCTTGCAGCTGTGTTCCTGGCACACCACGCCTTTACCCGCATGGCACGTGCACTGCTGCCGACAGTTGTCAATGAGGACTGTCTGCTCCGGCTGTGGGGAGAGAGGGCACGGCCATCAGGGACACCATGGGTGGGAGCTGACTCTCACATCTCTGGCGTTCTAGGCACAGAGGGGTCTGGCAGACATCACAGACAAGTGGCATCTCTCAGCAGGATGGCCCCTTGTCTGTGAAGCTGAGGCACAGCATGGCTTTGGGGACGTTATTCATTTGTTCATTCACTCTTATTCATTTACTCATTCATTCCAAAATATCCGCTTAACGTCTGCTGTAGGAGAAATGGTGTGACATAGTAACTAAGAGCAGATCGCCTGGGCTTGAAGCCTGTTTCTGCTGTTTCCAAACTGTGTGACTCTGGGCAAGTTACTTCACCTCTTTATGGCTCAGTTTCCTGATCTGCAAATTGCAGATGATAGTAGCGCCTGCCCTTGGAAGTATAACCGAGTTATATTCAGATAATAACCAAGTTATATTCAGACATGTAAAATTCAGATAAAATGAAAACGGTAGGCCGGGCACGGTGGCTCACGCTTGTAATCCCAGCACTTTGGGAAGCCGAGGCAGGTGGATCACGAGGTCAGAAGATTGAGACCATCCTGGCTAACATGATGAAACCCTGTCTCTACTAAAAATACAAAAAATTAGCTGGGCGTGGTGGCGGGCGCCTATAGTCCCAGCTACTCGGGAGGCTGAGGCAGAAGAATGCCATGAACTCGGGAGGCGGAGCTTGCAGTGAGCCAAAACCGCGCCACTGCACTCCAGCCTGAGTGACAGAGAGAGACTCCATCTCCAGAAAAAGAAAAAAAAAAAAAAACAGAAAAGGGTTTCCTTTAAAACATTCAGATAGGAGAGATACGTGGGGTAGACATCAAACAAGATTGGGAGAATGTGGCTTATTTCTGAAGCTAAGTGATGGGTAAGTACATAGACAGTCATTCCACTATTCTCTTAATGTTTGCATGTTTGAAAGTTTTCAGAAGAAAAAGTTTTTAGATATGTAATGCATAAAAATATGCACACATAGCACTTAAAACAGTACCAGATACATAGTAAGCACTATCTACACATTTTCTGTTACTATTAATATTATTTATGTGAGGAGAACAACAGAGAGAGGGTGCCACCCCTAGGGGAGCTCACAGTCCCTCAAGGGAGATGGACATTAAACAAATACATGCTCCAGTCAAAGAAAAAGGACCAACAGGGAAAGAGTGGGAGAAGGAAGCAGAGGGTGTTAGCAGCTGGTATAACAGACGAAAATCTTGTCTTTGTGGTCAAAAAGGCTCCCTTCATCCAGACCTGGAAGGCAAAGCCACAACTTGACCTGGGGAGTCAGGGGAGGGTTTAAAGCTTCAGAGCCCTTGGTCATATTTAGAAAGATCTTTACCGCTGCCATGTGGAGGGTGGACCAGAGGGAGCAGAGGTAGGAGCTGGGAGGGACCCAGGTGGGAGAGGACCAGCTGGGCCAAGGGAGGGCCATGGGGACGGGGAAAGGAGTGGGTACAAGAGACATTCAAGAGACTGAGTGGACTTGCTGCAGTGGCTCATGCCTGTAATGCTCGCACTTTGGGAGGCCAAGGCAGGAGGATCACTTGAAGTCAGGAGTTCGAGAGCAGCCTGGCTAATATGGCAAAACTCCATCTCTACCAAAACACAAAAAGTTAGCCAGGCGTGGTGGCACCCGCCTGTACTCCTAGCTACTTGGGAGGCTGAGACAAGAGAATTCCTTCAACCTGGGAGGCTGAGGTTGCAGTGAGCTTGAATCTGAGAGGTGGAGGTTGCACTCCAGCCTGGGCAACAGAGCAAGACTATGTCTTAAAAAAAAAAAAAAAAAGAGGCTCAGTGGGTCGGGCATGGTGGTTCATGCCATTAATCCCAGCACTTTGGGTGGCCAAGGTGAGAGGATGGCTTGAGGCCTGGAGTCCACAACCAGCCTGAGCAACAGGCTAAGTGAGACGCCCCCATTTCTATGTCTCCACAAGAAAATACAAAATTCGCTGGGCTTGGTGGTGCATGCCTATAGTCCCAGGTACTTGGCAGGTGAGGGGAAGGATTGCTTGAGCCAAGGAATTCGGGGCTGTGGTGAACTATGATCGTACCACTGCACTCCAGCCCGGGTGACAAGAGTGAGACCCTGACTCTAAAAGAAATAAATAAGAGGCCAAGTAGGCTGTGGGGCTGATGAGCAGTGGGAGGGGTGAGGCCCCATATTCTGCCCCAGATGAATAGGTTCCTACCTCATAGTAGACGCCATTGTGGTAGCAGCCGCATTGCTGGATGGGCACGCAGGCTTGGCCGTTGTAGAGGAAGCCGGAGTCACATTGGCAGCCCTCAGCACACCCATCTGGGCACTGCAGAGGGGCACTGAGAGCCGAGCAGCCCAGGGAGCAGGTGTCCGCACAGAGCTCATAGTGACTGTTCGGAGGACACTTCATGGCTGCAAGGAGCGGGTGCCGATCAGAGCCCATGGGCAGGGAGGGGCTGCAAGGCCCAGGGTCTACCCCTTCTGTGCCCCAAGCTCTCCCCTCCCTTTCCCTCTGGCTCTCCCTCACTCACGACAGAAAGTTTCAGTCCTCCAGGCCTCCACGTGGCCTCCAGCCGCCTGGCAAGCACTCACATAGGCATGGATGTTGCTGCAGAGAATGCTCAGGTTCCCGCCACCCAGGCAGATATCAAAGACACAATCTTCCAAGGGACCCTGGGGATCCACCAGCTTGTGGCAGGAGGCCAGTGGCCCTGTGGGGCTGGAGAGGAGCCCACAGAACTCCTCCTTCTGATACTTCTTCTCCAGCTCGGGAGGACACTCGCCGCTGGGGTTGCAGCCCTCGCTCCCCGGCGGGCAGGGGGTCGGTGGCAGGCAGGGAGAGCCGGGCACCACCTCCTCCCAGGAGTTGCCGAACTCATTGGCGTTGCCTGCCTGCGAGCCGTTGGGTTTCTGGAAGTCATCCTTGGGGTCGCCATTGTAGTTCCCACACAGGCCACACATCAGCTGGTAGTAGTTTCCAGGGACGGTGACCCGCACATAGTACACAAGGTCGTAGGCCACACGCAGGCCGAAGTCGGTCTCAATCACAACATCGGAACCATGCTGGGACGCACGGATCTGGCCGTTGGCCAGCACCACGGGCAGTTTCATGTCCACACCGTTCACCTGGGAGGCGAAAGAGGCAGGCCACGCTTCAGAAAGTAAACTTTGAGTGGGGGTCGGACCCTAGTTCAAGCCCACGCCTGATGCTGATCTTTGTGACCTCGCCTCTTAGGCCCTCAGTTTCCTATTTATGAAATGGATGTAATAATAGGGCCTGATAGTGGATTGAATGGTGGTCCCTAAAAGACATATTCACCCAGAATCCCATAACGTGAGCTTACTTGGAATAAAGTTCTTTGCAGATGTAATCAGGGTAATAATCTCAACATGAGATTATCCTGGATTAAACTGGGCCCTAAATCCAATGTCCTTATAAGAGCCAGAAAGGAAAAGACCCAGAGACACACAGAAAAGGCCAGATGAAGATGAAGGCAGGATTAGAGTGGTATTGTCACAAGCCCAGAGAATCTAGAGTCTGCAGAGCTGGAAAGGGAAAGGAAGATGCCCCAACCAGTGTCTTTGGAGGGGGTGCAGCCCTGCCGACACCTTGATGTTGAACTCTGGCACCCAGGACAGTGGAACGTACATTTCTATTGTTTTAAGCCACAAAGCTCATGGTAATTTGTTATGGCAGCCACGGGAAACGAATACAGGTCTCGATGATGTAAGAAGTCTCCAGCTATCCTTTATGTACCACTTGCTGCAGTCATTAATAAGCAATGATCGCCCCCAGAGCCACTTGCCCGAGTTCAGTTTCCCCCTTACCCTCTTTGTCACCTTGGGCAAGTGAGTCACCTCTCCCTGTTTCTGTTTCCTCATCTATCAGGCGGGAATAAGGTGTTTGCCCCACGGAACTGTTGTCAGGATCAGAAAAATTAATATTTGTAAAGTGCTGAGAAACGTGACTGGCATAGCATGCATGCTTCAGGAGCATTTGCCGTTATTAGCAGCTATGAGTGGAGGTTTTTTTTTTTTTTTTTTTTTTTTTTGAGACGGAGTCTCGCTCTCTCACCCAGGCTGGAGTGCAGTGGCGCGATCTCGGCTCACTGCAAGCTCCGCCTCCCGGGTTCACGCCATTCTCCTGCCTCAGCCTCTCCGAGTAGCTGGGACTACAGGCGCCCGCCACCACGCCCGGCTAATTTTTTGTATTTTTAGTAGAGACAGGGTTTCACCGTGGTCTCGATCTCCTGACCTCATGATCCGCCCGCCTCGGCCTCCCAAAGTGCTGGGATTACAAGCGTGAGCCACCGCGCCCGGCGAGTGGAGGTTTTTCTTTTGAAGAGTAAACAGACACCACAGGTTTTCGCTTTAAAGCATCAGCGAGTGGAAAGTTAGGCTAAATTCTTAGGGAAATGAACTTAAACCTATGAGCTGAGGACCAGTGGTTTCAGTTTAAGGTTTACTAGGCACCAACAAAGCCTCGTAAATCGACCCCTGGATGGGGCACAGTGGCTCATGTCTATAATCCCAGCACTTTGAGAGGCCAAGGCTGGAAGATCACTTGAGCCCAGGAGTTCAAGGTCAGCCTAAGCAACATATGGAGATCCTGTCTCTACAAAATAAAAAAGAAAACAAATTAACTGGGCATGGTGGTGCATGCCTGTAGTCCTAGCCACTCAGGAGGCTGAAGAGGTAGGATTGCTTCAGAGCAGGAGTTCGAGGCTGTAGTGAGCTGGGATCACAGCATGGCACTCCAGCCTCGGTGACAGAGCAAGACCCTGTCTCTAAAAAATATATAAATACATCAACCCCTGAGTAACATGCTTTCTCACCCTTCCTTATCACAGACAGTGCACACTGGATTCCTCTGGAAATGTGAAGAATCAGAGGAGAAGGCAGGAGAAAGACATGCTCCTGGCTGAGTCTCCTAAAAAGATGGTCAACTGCCACACTTCCCAAGCAGGACTGGGCGGTGGGTAAGGGCAACTGACTTACTCTTGCCTCAGTTTCCTCAGCTGTAAACTGGGGGGTAATAAGAGCTCCCACATTTGTAGGGAAGCTGGGGGATTCAGTAAGAAGCAACTAACAAGAACATCAACAACTCCTATGTATTTAGGCGCTGTACGTCAGGGGCTATTCTAGGAGCTTGGGAAACATTAGGGAATATATTTAATTAAGTCCTGCATGTCAGCCGGGCACAGTGGCTCATGCCTCTATTCTCAGCACTTTGGGAGGCTGAGGCCGGCAGATCATTGAGCTCAGGAGTTTGAGACCAGCCTGGCCAACATGGCGAAACCCCGTCTCCACTAAAAATACAAAAATTTGCTGGGTGTAGTGTGGCACACCTGTAATCTCAGCTACTCTGGAGGCTGAGGCAGGAGAATCACCTGAACCCGGGAGGCAGAGGTTGCAGTGAGCCGAGATCGCGCCACTGCACTCTAGCCTGGGTGACAAAGCCAGGCTCTGTGTCAAAAAAAAAAAAGTCACGCCTGTCCAGTTCACCAGATTAAGTCAGTAATTGATCAGCACCTTCGCCAATACTGCTACTAGAAAAACAGCTGCGTGTCTGTGTTTCAGTGGGATCTCAGGGGAAACCCCTCCACTGTAACTGAGATGCCAATCTCCACATGAGACTAAATCTTCTCGGTAAGAAAAGCTCTGCAGAGCAGCACGGGGTTCAAGCTCCACCTTTCCTGGGGGACTATGGGCCAGTGATGGGCCATCCCACTCTGAAAAATAAGCAAGTCATAGTGCCTGCAGCTCGCGTTGGAAGCATAGAGACACCATGGACATGAAGTGCCTGGCAGCCAAAAGGTCTGCAGTCAGCTGTATAGAAACTATAGCTGCTGTTGTTGTTGTTAAGGGGGTGATAGTGTCACCCACAGATTGTCCTTTGTCCATGAAGCTTCTCCAGACTTGGACTTTCTCAACCTCTGATGGCACCGCGTCCTGCCAATGAGTGGCAGACTAGGGAGGTGGGTAGGGCGGAATCCAGGATTGAGGTGGGGAGAGGATGGAGTGGGAGGGAGGAGAGGGTGGGAGAAATTTGGAGAGAAAACTCAATGCGTGGAGGTGAAGAGAGGGTGGAGACTGAGGGACAGAGTAGGGGGAGCAGCCCCCAAGTCCCTGATGACACCTCCCTCAATGGCTTCCCACTCTGGGTTCTGATTGGCATCTTCTGTCCTCAGGGACCCCAGGCCTCGCACATGCACTCTCATCTCTGTGCCCCCAACTCCTGAGCTGAGCGCTGCCTGTGCCCCACACACCCACAGGCCCCTCGCCCCCTGCTCCCCATCTGCTCTCACCGTGACCTTCCACTGTCTCTGCTCCAGCCGCAGGGTGAAGTTTGCCACCTGGACCGTGATCACCCTGGTCACACTGACTCGCCCATTACCCCAGGCCACGTTCTCCTGCAGGACGGCAAACCGATGCAGGCCAGGCCGGGTGCCGCAGGTCTGAGCCAGCACATACACGCAGGTGCCCATGAAGTCGAAGCGGCGGCCATCGAAGGTGGTGTAGTGGGGATCTCCCGACGCCTGGCAGGTGGTAGAGCCCACAGCCACACAGCCCAAGCTGCCACCGGATGGCCGGCAGGTCTCATGCGGGCCGCAGCTGGAGGGCTCACAGGACACCTCGCCGCCCTCCCGGCAGTGGCAAAGGGAATCACACCCAGGGCCAGGGTAGAAGGTCTGGTCCAGCGGGTAGTAGCGGTCATCGTGGAGGCAGCCACACTGGCCCACAGGTACACAGGTGTCACCACTGAGCACGAAGCCAGCATCGCAGACACAGCCTTCACGGCAGGCCGACTCACAGCCCTCGGGTGCCGAGAGGCTCGGGCAGCTCACGGGGCAGGAGTCACCGCAGAGCTCGTAGTGGCTGTGGGCAGGGCACTGCAAGGCTGTGGGGACAAGGTGGGCATGAGCCAGGTAGGTGTTTGAGTCGGGGTCTGGGGAGGCCCTGAGTGGGAAAACTGCTCAGGCCAACTTGGGTGTCTCTGGATATGCACATGTGATCCAGGACATCTAACTGGAGGACTCAGGGTGGGACCTGGAATGGGAGGGGACATGCCCAGGTCTCTCTGACCAAATATTTCTAAAGATCAAATGACTCTGCTCGGCTGATTTTTTTTTTTTTTTTTTTTTTTTTTTTTTTTTTTTTTTTGAGACAGGCTCTCAATCTATCTCACCCAGTCTGGAGTGCAGAGGTGCAATCACAGCTCGCTGCAGCCTCCACCTCCACCTCAAGTGATCCTCCGGCCTCAGCCTCCTGATTAGCTGGGACTACAGGAGTGACCCATCACATCCGGCTGATTTATTATGATTTTTTGTAGAGATGGGGTCTCACTATCTAAGCCAGGCTTACCTGGGTGAAATGGATCACTTGTATCTATTCAGGGTATGCAAGATCAGAACTGACTATGGGTATCTCAGGGTGTGAATGTGACTGGGGTATGGGGCCACATGTATCTTAGGGTATGACTCTGCCTGAGGGCACCCGGCTGTGGGTGTCTGATCTGGAGCATCTCCCAGAGTCCTTCTGACATGGTCTGTCTAAGGGTGTGCCTGGGTGAAGTTGGCAGGATACCTGTGACCAGGAGACCTGCCTCAAGGGAACCACCTAGGACTATCTAACTATGCATCTGTGTGGATCTGCCCAGGGCTATGTCAGGATCCTGATTCTTTCTGAGTGTATCTGACCAGTTAGCATAAAATCTAAGCAGATACCACTGATGGTATGCGACTAATTCTATGTGACTAGGTGTATTTCAGTGTGTGCAACAGAACTGGGCCCTCTGACCAGCTGACACTCACTAGGTCTTCCTAACCAGGGGAACCTTGCTGTGTGACTGAGGCAGGGTCAGCCATCTCAATCTACATGCCTTGGATACCTGAGAGCATGGATCACCAATCCCCAAGACTGTCCTGGGCCCAGGTTTCTGACTAGGTGTTTCTTTTCTTTCTTTTTTCCTTTTTCTTTCTTTCTTTCTTTTTTTTTTTCTGTTGTTTGTTGTTTGTTTTTTGTTTTTGAGATGGAGTCTCTGTCGCCCACGCTGAAGGGCAGTGGTACGATCTCAGCTCGCTGCAACCTCTGCCTCCCAGGTTCAAGTGATTCTCCTGCCTCAGCCTCCTGATTAGCTGAGATTACAGGTGCTCGCCACCACGCCCGGATAATTTTTGTAGTTTTAGTAGAGGTGGGGTTTCACCATGCTGGCCAGGCTAGTCTCAACTTCCTGACCTCAGGTGATCCGCCCACCTCGGCCTCCCAAAGGCTGGGATTACAGGCGTGAGCCACCGCGCCCACACTCTGACTAGGTGTTTCTAACCCTCTCTCACTGCAGTACCTGACTTGGGGCATTTCAGTGTGTGAGTGCCAAGGTGTTTCCTGACAGGACATACCGAGCTCAGAGGAAGGAAGGTGGCCCCTGAGCCCCATGGAGGAGGAAGGGGCTGCTGTCCTACAGTCCTGGGAAGGACAGGGAGAGACCCTACTATGTGGACCATGCATGGAGCAGTACTCACGACAGAAGTCCGGCTGCCTCCACTCGCCGAGCTGGGCCCCAGCGGCCTGACAGGCTGCCACGTAGGCGGCCACTGCAGGACACAGGCCTCCGGGATGGCCCTGAACTTGGCAGGCGTCCAGCAAGCAGCCCTGGAAGTACTGCGCGGGCGGCACAAGGCCGTGGCAGGGCGCCAGCGGGCCGTCGGTGGCGGAGATCACGCCGCAGGCGTCCGGGCCGCCGAAGGACTCCTGCTGCTCTGGGGTGCACGGCGACGGGCATGGCCCAGACACACATTCCCCGCAGTCCTGGGCGCCGCCTACCTGCCATCCGGCGGGCTTCCCGCGCACAGCCTTCAGGTCGTCTGCGGGGTCCTGGTTGTAGTTTCCGCATAAGCCACAGAGGGCGCCCGCGTACGCCGCCGGCACGCGCAGGCGCACGAAGCTGTCCCCATCGAAAGCCAGCGAGAGCCCTGAGGTTGTGGTCACCACCACGTCGGCGCCGCTCAGGTGTGCGTGCAGGAGAGAGTCCAGCTGGAAGGGCAGCGCCACGAACACGCCGTCGACCTGCGGGCGGGGGGTGGCGGCGGGGGGTGGGGCGCGGTGAGTGGAGAGAACACGGGTTTGAATCCTGGCCCCACCACCTACTAGCTGTGGGACCCTGAGCATGTCACCTCCCCTCGGAAAATAATAATGAGCATCTGTAGGCCGGGCCTGGTGGCACAGCCTGCAATCACAGTACTTCGGGAGGACGAGATGGGAGGATCACGAGGCCAGAAGTTCAGACCAGCCTGGGCAACATAGTGAGACCCCCATCTCTACAAAAAAAATGAAAAATTAGCCAGCGTGGTGGCGTGCGCCTTCAGTCCCGGCCACTCGAGAGGCGGAGGCCAAGGCGGGAGGATCCATTGAGCCCAGGAGTTCCAGGCTGTAGTGAGCCCTAATCCTGTCACTGCACTCCAGCCTGGGCAACAGTCAGGCTAAGAAAAAAGAGAAAGAAAGAAAAAAAGAAAAGAAAAACAAAGAGCCTCTATAGGCTCATGTCACTGACTCCTCATCCTTCTCTAAAACAGGTACTTTTCTTAGAGCAGTTTACAGAGGAACACACTAGGCTCAGAGAGGAAGAAGCCGCTGTGCCAAGCCATCAGGCTCCTAGGCCTATACTCTGACCCTTCCATCATGCCCCAGCTAAGCTGTGAAAGGTGCCCAGGGGAATGGTGAAGCCCTTACCATCTCAGGCAACCCCAGAGCTGGCACCTGCTCCCTTCTGGCCCACAGCCCTCCTCACCTGTAGCTGCCGGGGCCAGCGGGCACTCAGTGTCAGGCTGTGGTTGTAGATTTGCAGGGTGACACTGCGGGTGTAGCTGACAGCCTGGCTGCCCCGGTGCTCATTGGCTACAGTGACAGTGAAGTTCTCAGCCCCCAAGGGTGGTCCGTGGCAGGGTGCACTCAGCAGGTACTCGCAGGTGCCTTGGAAATCGAATCGGTGCCCATCCAGAGTGACGTAATGGGGGTCACCCCACGCCTGGCACTCAGCTGTGCTGACGGGCTGGCAGCCGTGCTGGCCGGATGGCAGGAGGCCACACACTTCACCCAGCCCACAGCTGGCAGGTGTGCAGACCAGCGAGCCACCCCCAGGCCCGCAGCGGCACCTCTGGGAGCAGGTGCCATCAGCCCAAAACTCACTGCCCGCCTCGTGGTAGGTGCCGTTGGCCCAGCAGCCGCAGCCGTTGTTTAGGGGAACGCAGCGGTCAGCACTTAGCACGAAACCCGCGTCGCACTGGCAGCCCTCCACACAGGGGCCCTCGCATACGGCTGGGGTCGTAAGGGCTGCAGGGGATGGACAGCTGGCCGGGCAGGGTGGGCCACAGACCTCATAGTGGCTGTTTTCTGGGCAGGTGATCTCTGTGGGCAGATGAGGGAGCAGGAAGGAGACAAACAGAGAGAAGGGTGTCAAGGGTGGGGTCCCAGGACAGGGTGGGAGGAGACAGAGAGAGACACTAGGGAGCAGACAGGGAAAGGGGGAGACAGAGAACAAGACACAGAGAGAGGACACAGAGAAAGACATGGGAGAAAGCGGGACACCAGGAGACCCAAGCAGCAACTGAGGGAGATAGAGAATGAGAAACAGACAGATAGAGACAAGCGAAGCGAGGCCCAGAGACGAGCACCAAGAGACAGAGAGACAAACAGAGAGAAATGAAAACAAACAGACCCAGAAGGACCAGAGTGAAACCAAAGCAGCCCCAAAGAGACGGGACCCCGCCCCCAGCCCCGCCTCTGCTCCCCCAACACTCACCACAGCCGACCTGTGCCCGCCAGTCTTCAATGGCAACCCCAGCGGCCTGGCAGGCGGCCACGTAGGAAGCCAGCGCCTTGCAAAGAATGTCATGGGCCCCACCACCCATGCAGACGTCCAGAACACAGCCCTTGAAGAAGCTCTCAGGTGGCACGTGAGCATGGCAGGTGGTGAAGGGGCTCCCTGTGCCAGGGGCCAGGGGTCCGCAGAAGCCAGCGCCCTCGTACTGCTCCAACCGGTCCTCAGGGCACGTTGGGCAGGACCCCTGACATTCGTCCCAACACAGTGGGTCCCAGCCTGGAGCTCGCCAGCTGCCACCCCAGATGGGTATGGAGGGAGCCAGTGTGCCATTAGGGAAGACCTGGTCATTGTTGGGGTTGCGGTCCATGTTACCGCAGAGCCCGCACACTGCGCCATGATAGCTGCTGGGCAGTGTCACATCTACCCGCCAGTTCCAGTCATAGCTGACTTGCAGTCCAAAGTCAGCCACCAGCAGTGCCTTCGATGCACCCTGGGTCACTGAAATCCGCCCGTCGGCCACGGAAACAGGCAAGGCTGTCAGCACACCATTCACCTAGGGGAAGGAGGGAAGGCAAACAGGTCACTGGAGGTGTTACGGCCCCAGCTCTGGCCCTCTGCCTCCCTCTCTCTCATCCTACCGGGGGCTGGGAGAGGCCAAGGCCTTCTCCCGATAGTTGGATTGTCATCTGACACACTGTGGACAGTTGTTCTAGCCCAAGTCTTGGGGAATGCAACCTCACTTTACTTTTTCTAGATCTTCTCCCTTGATCTCTATCTCTCTCCCCTGTCTCTGTCTCTCTGTCTCTCTGTGTCTCTCTCCCTCGGTCTTCACCTAAGGCTGTATCACTTGGTCTTCTCGCGCTCTCTCTCTGTGTCTCCGTCTGTCTCTCCCTCCTCTTCCCTTCCTCCCTTCCCCCCTCCCTCATTCTCTGTGTGTCTCTTCTACTCAGTCACCATCATTTATCCAGTGTCTACTCTGTTCCATCCCTCATTTTCTCTCTGTGAGCTACCATTAAGCTCTATCTCCATTTCCCTGGGCAGAAAGGATAGCCCATCTGTCTCCTCTGACCTCCCTACATATCTCCCTCCCTCCCTCTCTTCCTCCCTCCCTCCCTTTCTTCCTTTCTCCTTCTCTTTCTTTCTTCCTTTCTCCTTCTCTTTCTTTTTCTCTTTCTTTCCTTTCTTTCTTTCTTTGTTTCTTTCTTTCTTTTCTTTTCTTTCCTTTTTTTTTTTTTTTTTTTGAGACAGATCCTCGCTCTGTCACCCAGGCTGGAGTACAGTGTCGAAATCTTGGTTCTTGCAACCTCCACCTCTGGGTTCAAGTGATTCTCCTGCCTCAGCCTCCAGAGTAGCTGGGATTACAGTAGCACCACCACACCCAGCTAATTTTTGTATTTTTAGTAGAGATGGGGGTTTCACCATATCGGCCAGGCTGGTCTCCAACTACCGACCTCAGGTGATCCACCTGCATCGGCCTCCCAGAGTGCTGGGATTACAGGCGTGAGCCACCGCACCTAGCCCGATCTCCCTGTATTTCTCTCCGTGTCCTGGTCTCTGGGCCTCTCACTTGTTCCCTCACAGACACTCAAACGACTGTTCACCTGAACTAGACTCTGAGCTCAGCATGTGACATGCACCATCTTGCTGTGGGACAGGACTTGATACGATGCCCACTTCACAGATGAGGAAACTGAGGCCTACCAAGTGAACTGCCCAGCATCACATACCTCATAAGGAGGAGAGGCTGGATTCAAACCCAGGTCTATAAAAAAGGCAAATGCTGAGGTCCTATGTTAAAGCCCTTAGCAAGGGGCTAGGCTCATCTAATTCCCAGTAACAGGGTGATATTTTTGCTGTAATTATTCTTTTTGTTGACAGTTTGTTTCAGGCCCAGGTGAAGACAAAGAGCCTTGAGCTGCTAACTGTGGTCGTCAGGATCCCTCCTGCCCTCCCGGGGATCTCGGGGACCATCCTGCCACACATACCCGGACTTTGCCGATCTCGTCCTTGTGGATGGAGATGTTGGTGCCGAGGGCAGCCACAGTGACGAGTCTCACGTAGGACACAGCAGGGTTGCCCCGGTTCTCGTTCTTGGTGGTGACGGTGAAGGGTGTCAGGCCCTGGGTGCTGACCTCCGGGCAGCCAGTTGTTGCCAGCACATAGTTACAGGTGCCCTGGAAGTCAAACTTCCGGCCATCGAAGGAGTGGTAGTGTGGGTCGCCCCACAGCCAGCACGTGGCCTCATAGTTGGGCAGGCACACGCCCTGGCCACCCTGCTCCTTGCACGTCTCCTGTGGCCGGCATGTCACGCCGTGGCACGGGTCTGGGGACAGAAGAGGGAGGAGGACCTTGAGGGGCTGCCCCTTGTAAAGGATGGCTGCTCCCTCCACATCTACCCCAGTCTGTGCCAGGGATCTGAGGGTTACCGCAGGCAAGACCAGATTCCAGAGTCCTCATGTCTAGGACCCACTTCCTATAGTTTGCTTTTTTATTTTCTTTTGTTTTGTTGGTTTTTTGAAATGGAGTCTCTCTGTCACCCAGGCTGGAGAGCAATGGTGCAATCTCGCCTCACTGCAACCTCTGCCTCCTGGGCTCAAGCGATTCTCCTAACTCAGCCTCCTGAGTGGCTGGGATTACAGATGCCCACCAGCATGCTTGGCTGATTTTTGTATTTTTAGTATTTCACCATGTTGGCCAGGCTGGTCTCGTACTCCTGACGTCAAGTGATCAGTCAACCTTGGCCTCCCAGAGTGTTGGAATTACAGGCATGAGCCACCATGCCCAGCCTGCTACTTTCAAGACCGGCCCCTGGGAGTCCCACACGTCTGACACTGAGGCCCCATGGTGGACTGTGTCTAAGTTTGGCTGTGAAAGGTCCCATACCTGAGACCTGGGCCCCAGAGGCCCCTACAGCCAAGACCCAGTACCTAGAGTCCCGCTACCTCTGAGACTGAGGCCCTGCCATTTGCTGTGTGAGACTGAGGTCGTGGAGTCCATGCACCTAAGACCAAGGCAAGGACCAAGGCTCTGGGTCTGTGTTTAAGGTGCAGTTTCCATGGTGCCCTTGCTCGAGAGTTCAGCCTGTTCTTGTATTTTAAGTTTTATAGGAACCTCACCCTCTTCACTTACATAGTCTATGGCTGCTTTCACACTACAATGGCAGAGGGAGTAGTTGTGATCCAGAAGGTATAGCCTGCAAGCTTAAACATTTACCATCTAGCCCTTTAGAGAAAAGATGCACTTGACTCAAGTTGAGATCTGTGCCCCGGGGTCCTTGTGTCTGCGATGCCAGCCCTGAGATTATTCATGTCTGAGATCCCAGCCCCAGAGTTCTCTGTGTTCAAGACCTGGGCCCCAGGCCAGGTGTGGTGGCTCAGGCCTATAACCCCAGCACTTTAAGAGGCTGAGGTGTGAGGATCGCTTGAGCCCTGGAGTTTGAGACCAGCCTGGGCAACATAGCAAGACCCCATTTCTACAGAAACATTAATAAATGAGCCAGGCATGGTGGTGTGTGCCTGTAGTTCCCCGCCACTCGGGAGGCTGAGGCGGGAGGATTGTTTGAGCCCAGGAAATCAAGGCTACATTAAGCTACACTACACTCAAGCCTGGGCCACACAGTGAGACCTTATCTCAAAGAAAAAAAAAAAAAAAAGATCTAGGCCTCAGGGACCCCCATGCCTGAGACCTCAGTCCCCCGGACGTCTTCATATTTGATAGAAATTGGTCTCCAATTTCTCTAGGTCCTGGGGGCCTCTGTGCCCAAGACTAGGGCCCTGGGTGATCTTCTGGCAAGAGCCCAGTGCCAGGGGCTCAGCATGATTTGAAACGTTTGAGACTCTAACTAGCTAAGTCTCATGGCCTGGGTCTCCCTCAGTGCAAGACTCCATCCCGGAAGCTTGCTACATTCAAGACAGTAGCCTTGAGGGTGTCTCACTGCTGAGGGCCTGTCTTGGAGGGCTTCTGTGTCAGAGACCCTGTTCCTACGGTTACTATATCTATGACCCCAGCTTGTGGAACCGCTGTGTGGGAGAGGCCAGTCTTCAAATGTCTCCTTCCTCCTGTGTCCATTATCTATGTATGGCCTGTCAGCTTCAAATACACCCACGGAGTTAAGCTTTGTCAACAGAGGGCGCCGGAGAGTCACTGCAGGAGGGAGGGGCTCCGGGTCTGGCTTCCAGCCAGTTTGGCCCTTCCAGCTCTGGCCAGGGTGTGGGGCCACACTCAGCGAGTTCCACTGGCCCCAGCTGGCTTCTCAGGGAGCAGTTTCCTTCTTGCCAACTCCAGCCTGCAGAAACCTTTGTGCCACCCGGTGGGCTACAGCTACAGTGAGACTGGACTCAGCCTTGAGGCTGATTCTCCCCTCCTTGAAGAGGAGGGGCCCATTTCTCCCTTCCTTGAGGCCTCTACCTTAGCCCTAGAGTCGGGGCTACTTCCTGTGTGTGCTTTGGTGGTATTCTTTAGTGTTCACTTTATTGTTTCTTATTTCTATTTATTTATTTGTTTGTTTGTTTGTAAAGAGACAAGGTCTTGCTGTCTTGCCTAGGCTGGAGGGCAGTGGTGCAATCATAGCTCACTGCAGCCTTGAACTACTGGGCTCAAGTGATCCTCCCAACTCAGCCTCCTGAATAGCTGGGACCGCAGGTGTGCATTACCAGGCCGGGCAAATTTTAAATTTTTTGTGGAGACAGGGGTCTCGCTATGTTGCCCAGGCTGGTCTCGAACTCCTGACCTCAAGCAATCCTCCCAAAGTGCGGGGTGTGTGAGCCACAGCACCAGGTCATCTTTCCCCTTTAATAGTTAATCTCCTATTAATAAGTAAATGATTGTTTAATTAAACTTTCCTCATTCAAAGGGCTGTGTGCTTTCTGTCTCTCGACCGGATGCTGAGCGATATAACCCCCATTCTTGGGAGTCCCTTTTATCCTGCTCATCAGCCCATAGGGTCTCAACCTCTACCCCTTGGTGCTGGAGGTCTCATTCTCTTATCCTTGCGGGGAGGAGGGTTCTCTGCTCTTCACCCTAAGAAATGAGCCCTGGGGGTGGCTCTGTGTCCCACATTTAGTCTAGTCTCCCACATCGGAGACTATACCCCTAGAAATCCTGATCTTCCACTTGAGATGGGTCCCCATATCCAATGTCCTGCCTTGGTGGGGTCTCTGTGCCTGAGACTCAGAACTCTGCTCTCTGTCCCTGCCCCTGGGATCCCAGTCCCTCCCCTGCCCTGTGCTGCTAGTGTCTGAACCCCACACCTAATCCCACACATCAGTGTTCAGCTCACGATGGCCCCCTAGGCTGCTGCTGTTGTATTCTAAAGTCTCACAGGAGCCTCACCTCTTCACTTACATAGTCTACAGCTGCTTTCATGCCACAATGGCAGAGTGAGTAGCTGGAACGACACCATGCACCCTGCGAGCTTAAACATTTACCATGTAGCCCATTAGAGCAAAGGCGTGCCTGTCCCTGCCTTATAACAAGGGTCTCTGACATCCACCCTGAGAAACCTCTGAGGGTCCCCACAGCCTGGACTTTCCCTAAGGGTCCCTAACTCTGACAGTAGGTGGCCTTGGCCCTGTGAAACCTGGCCTAGGGGTCCCAGGTCTGCGACCTCAATCTTTAGTCCTGTGCACCTCCCGCCATGGACACCCCAGTCACACCACCCTCAGCCTGAGTCCCCGTCCTCCATCCCTAGTTGCATCAGCCCCAGTCCCAGCCCAGCCCAGCACCTTTGGTGACGCAGCTCAGGATGCCTCCGGAGGGCTGGCACACCTGCCCCGGCTTGCAGCTGTGTTCCTGGCACACCACGCCTTTACCCGCATGGCACGTGCACTGCTGCCGACAGTTGTCAATGAGGACTGTCTGCTCCGGCTGTGGGGAGAGAGGGCACGGCCATCAGGGACACCATGGGTGGGAGCTGACTCTCACATCTCTGGCGTTCTAGGCACAGAGGGGTCTGGCAGACATCACAGACAAGTGGCATCTCTCAGCAGGATGGCCCCTTGTCTGTGAAGCTGAGGCACAGCATGGCTTTGGGGACGTTATTCATTTGTTCATTCACTCTTATTCATTTACTCATTCATTCCAAAATATCCGCTTAACGTCTGCTGTAGGAGAAATGGTGTGACATAGTAACTAAGAGCAGATCGCCTGGGCTTGAAGCCTGTTTCTGCTGTTTCCAAACTGTGTGACTCTGGGCAAGTTACTTCACCTCTTTATGGCTCAGTTTCCTGATCTGCAAATTGCAGATGATAGTAGCGCCTGCCTTTGGAAGTATAACCGAGTTATATTCAGATAATAACCAAGTTATATTCAGACATGTAAAATTCAGATAAAATGAAAACGGTAGGCCGGGCACGGTGGCTCACGCTTGTAATCCCAGCACTTTGGGAAGCCGAGGCAGGTGGATCACGAGGTCAGAAGATTGAGACCATCCTGGCTAACATGATGAAACCCCGTCTCTACTAAAAATACAAAAAATTAGCTGGGCGTGGTGGCGGGCGCCTATAGTCCCAGCTACTCGGGAGGCTGAGGCAGAAGAATGCCATGAACTCGGGAGGCGGAGCTTGCAGTGAGCCAAAACCGCGCCACTGCACTCCAGCCTGAGTGACAGAGAGAGACTCCATCTCCAGAAAAAGAAAAAAAAAAAAAAACAGAAAAGGGTTTCCTTTAAAACATTCAGATAGGAGAGATACGTGGGGTAGACATCAAACAAGATTGGGAGAATGTGGCTTATTTCTGAAGCTAAGTGATGGGTAAGTACATAGACAGTCATTCCACTATTCTCTTAATGTTTGCATGTTTGAAAGTTTTCAGAAGAAAAAGTTTTTAGATATGTAATGCATAAAAATATGCACACATAGCACTTAAAACAGTACCAGATACATAGTAAGCACTATCTACACATTTTCTGTTACTATTAATATTATTTATGTGAGGAGAACAACAGAGAGAGGGTGCCACCCCTAGGGGAGCTCACAGTCCCTCAAGGGAGATGGACATTAAACAAATACATGCTCCAGTCAAAGAAAAAGGACCAACAGGGAAAGAGTGGGAGAAGGAAGCAGAGGGTGTTAGCAGCTGGTATAACAGACGAAAATCTTGTCTTTGTGGTCAAAAAGGCTCCCTTCATCCAGACCTGGAAGGCAAAGCCACAACTTGACCTGGGGAGTCAGGGGAGGGTTTAAAGCTTCAGAGCCCTTGGTCATATTTAGAAAGATCTTTACCGCTGCCATGTGGAGGGTGGACCAGAGGGAGCAGAGGTAGGAGCTGGGAGGGACCCAGGTGGGAGAGGACCAGCTGGGCCAAGGGAGGGCCATGGGGACGGGGAAAGGAGTGGGTACAAGAGACATTCAAGAGACTGAGTGGACTTGCTGCAGTGGCTCATGCCTGTAATGCTCGCACTTTGGGAGGCCAAGGCAGGAGGATCACTTGAAGTCAGGAGTTCGAGAGCAGCCTGGCTAATATGGCAAAACTCCATCTCTACCAAAACACAAAAAGTTAGCCAGGCGTGGTGGCACCCGCCTGTACTCCTAGCTACTTGGGAGGCTGAGACAAGAGAATTCCTTCAACCTGGGAGGCTGAGGTTGCAGTGAGCTTGAATCTGAGAGGTGGAGGTTGCACTCCAGCCTGGGCAACAGAGCAAGACTATGTCTTAAAAAAAAAAAAAAAAAAGAGGCTCAGTGGGTCGGGCATGGTGGTTCATGCCATTAATCCCAGCACTTTGGGTGGCCAAGGTGAGAGGATGGCTTGAGGCCTGGAGTCCACAACCAGCCTGAGCAACAGGCTAAGTGAGACGCCCCCATTTCTATGTCTCCACAAGAAAATACAAAATTCGCTGGGCTTGGTGGTGCATGCCTATAGTCCCAGGTACTTGGCAGGTGAGGGGAAGGATTGCTTGAGCCAAGGAATTCGGGGCTGTGGTGAACTATGATCGTACCACTGCACTCCAGCCCGGGTGACAAGAGTGAGACCCTGACTCTAAAAGAAATAAATAAGAGGCCAAGTAGGCTGTGGGGCTGATGAGCAGTGGGAGGGGTGAGGCCCCATATTCTGCCCCAGATGAATAGGTTCCTACCTCATAGTGGACGCCATTGTGGTAGCAGCCGCATTGCTGGATGGGCACGCAGGCTTGGCCGTTGTAGAGGAAGCCGGAGTCACATTGGCAGCCCTCAGCACACCCATCTGGGCACTGCAGAGGGGCACTGAGAGCCGAGCAGCCCAGGGAGCAGGTGTCCGCACAGAGCTCGTAGTGACTGTTCGGAGGACACTTCATGGCTGCAAGGAGGGGGTGCCGATCAGAGCCCATGGGGAGGGAGGGGCTGCAAGGCCCAGGGTCTACCCCTTCTGTGCCTCAAGCTCTCCCCTCCCTTTCCCTCTGGCTCTCCCTCACTCACGACAGAAAGTTTCAGTCCTCCAGGGCTCCACGTGGCCTCCAGCCGCCTGGCAAGCACTCACATAGGCATGGATGTTGCTGCAGAGAATGCTCAGGTTCCCGCCACCCAGGCAGATATCAAAGACACAATCTTCCAAGGGACCCTGGGGATCCACCAGCTTGTGGCAGGAGGCCAGTGGCCCTGTGGGGCTGGAGAGGAGCCCACAGAACTCCTCCTTCTGATACTTCTTCTCCAGCTCGGGAGGACACTCGCCGCTGGGGTTGCAGCCCTCGCTCCCCGGCGGGCAGGGGGTCGGTGGCAGGCAGGGAGAGCCGGGCACCACCTCCTCCCAGGAGTTGCCGAACTCATTGGCGTTGCCTGCCTGCGAGCCGTTGGGTTTCTGGAAGTCATCCTTGGGGTCGCCATTGTAGTTCCCACACAGGCCACACATCAGCTGGTAGTAGTTTCCAGGGACGGTGACCCGCACATAGTACACAAGGTCGTAGGCCACACGCAGGCCGAAGTCGGTCTCAATCACAACATCGGAACCATGCTGGGACGCACGGATCTGGCCGTTGGCCAGCACCACGGGCAGTTTCATGTCCACACCGTTCACCTGGGAGGCGAAAGAGGCAGGCCACGCTTCAGAAAGTAAACTTTGAGTGGGGGTCGGACCCTAGTTCAAGCCCACGCCTGATGCTGATCTTTGTGACCTCGCCTCTTAGGCCCTCAGTTTCCTATTTATGAAATGGATGTAATAATAGGGCCTGATAGTGGATTGAATGGTGGTCCCTAAAAGACATATTCACCCAGAATCCCATAACGTGAGCTTACTTGGAATAAAGTTCTTTGCAGATGTAATCAGGGTAATAATCTCAACATGAGATTATCCTGGATTAAACTGGGCCCTAAATCCAATGTCCTTATAAGAGCCAGAAAGGAAAAGACCCAGAGACACACAGAAAAGGCCAGATGAAGATGAAGGCAGGATTAGAGTGGTATTGTCACAAGCCCAGAGAATCTAGAGTCTGCAGAGCTGGAAAGGGAAAGGAAGATGCCCCAACCAGTGTCTTTGGAGGGGGTGCAGCCCTGCCGACACCTTGATGTTGAACTCTGGCACCCAGGACAGTGGAACGTACATTTCTATTGTTTTAAGCCACAAAGCTCATGGTAATTTGTTATGGCAGCCACGGGAAACGAATACAGGTCTCGATGATGTAAGAAGTCTCCAGCTATCCTTTATGTACCACTTGCTGCAGTCATTAATAAGCAATGATCGCCCCCAGAGCCACTTGCCCGAGTTCAGTTTCCCCCTTACCCTCTTTGTCACCTTGGGCAAGTGAGTCACCTCTCCCTGTTTCTGTTTCCTCATCTATCAGGCGGGAATAAGGTGTTTGCCCCACGGAACTGTTGTCAGGATCAGAAAAATTAATATTTGTAAAGTGCTGAGAAACGTGGCTGGCATAGCATGCATGCTTCAGGAGCATTTGCCGTTATTAGCAGCTATGAGTGGAGGTTTTTTTTTTTTTTTTTTTTTTTTTTTTGAGACGGAGTCTCGCTCTCTCACCCAGGCTGGAGTGCAGTGGCGCGATCTCGGCTCACTGCAAGCTCCGCCTCCCGGGTTCACGCCATTCTCCTGCCTCAGCCTCTCCGAGTAGCTGGGACTACAGGCGCCCGCCACCACGCCCGGCTAATTTTTTGTATTTTTAGTAGAGACAGGGTTTCACCGTGGTCTCGATCTCCTGACCTCATGATCCGCCCGCCTCGGCCTCCCAAAGTGCTGGGATTACAAGCGTGAGCCACCGCGCCCGGCGAGTGGAGGTTTTTCTTTTGAAGAGTAAACAGACACCACAGGTTTTCGCTTTAAAGCATCAGCGAGTGGAAAGTTAGGCTAAATTCTTAGGGAAATGAACTTAAACCTATGAGCTGAGGACCAGTGGTTTCAGTTTAAGGTTTACTAGGCACCAACAAAGCCTCGTAAATCGACCCCTGGATGGGGCACAGTGGCTCATGTCTATAATCCCAGCACTTTGAGAGGCCAAGGCTGGAAGATCACTTGAGCCCAGGAGTTCAAGGTCAGCCTAAGCAACATATGGAGATCCTGTCTCTACAAAATAAAAAAGAAAACAAATTAACTGGGCATGGTGGTGCATGCCTGTAGTCCTAGCCACTCAGGAGGCTGAAGAGGTAGGATTGCTTCAGAGCAGGAGTTCGAGGCTGTAGTGAGCTGGGATCACAGCATGGCACTCCAGCCTCGGTGACAGAGCAAGACCCTGTCTCTAAAAAATATATAAATACATCAACCCCTGAGTAACATGCTTTCTCACCCTTCCTTATCACAGACAGTGCACACTGGATTCCTCTGGAAATGTGAAGAATCAGAGGAGAAGGCAGGAGAAAGACATGCTCCTGGCTGAGTCTCCTAAAAAGATGGTCAACTGCCACACTTCCCAAGCAGGACTGGGCGGTGGGTAAGGGCAACTGACTTACTCTTGCCTCAGTTTCCTCAGCTGTAAACTGGGGGGTAATAAGAGCTCCCACATTTGTAGGGAAGCTGGGGGATTCAGTAAGAAGCAACTAACAAGAACATCAACAACTCCTATGTATTTAGGCGCTGTACGTCAGGGGCTATTCTAGGAGCTTGGGAAACATTAGGGAATATATTTAATTAAGTCCTGCATGTCAGCCGGGCACAGTGGCTCATGCCTCTATTCTCAGCACTTTGGGAGGCTGAGGCCGGCAGATCATTGAGCTCAGGAGTTTGAGACCAGCCTGGCCAACATGGCGAAACCCCGTCTCCACTAAAAATACAAAAATTTGCTGGGTGTAGTGTGGCACACCTGTAATCTCAGCTACTCTGGAGGCTGAGGCAGGAGAATCACCTGAACCCGGGAGGCAGAGGTTGCAGTGAGCCGAGATCGCGCCACTGCACTCTAGCCTGGGTGACAAAGCCAGGCTCTGTGTCAAAAAAAAAAAAGTCACGCCTGTCCAGTTCACCAGATTAAGTCAGTAATTGATCAGCACCTTCGCCAATACTGCTACTAGAAAAACAGCTGCGTGTCTGTGTTTCAGTGGGATCTCAGGGGAAACCCCTCCACTGTAACTGAGATGCCAATCTCCACATGAGAGTAAATCTTCTCAGTAAGAAAAGCTCTGCAGAGCAGCACGGGATTCAAGCTCCACCTTTCCTGGGGGACTATGGGCCAGTGATGGGCCATCCCACTCTGAAAAATAAGCAAGTCATAGTGCCTGCAGCTCGCGTTGGAAGCATAGAGACACCATGGACATGAAGTGCCTGGCAGCCAAAAGGTCTGCAGTCAGCTGTATAGAAACTAGAGCTGCTGTTGTTGTTGTTAAGGGGGTGATAGTGTCACCCACAGATTGTCCTTTGTCCATGAAGCTTCTCCAGACTTGGACTTTCTCAACCTCTGATGGCACCACGTCCTGCCAATGAGTGGCAGACTAGGGAGGTGAGTAGGGCGGAATCCAGGATTGAGGTGGGGAGAGGATGGAGTGGGAGGGAGGAGAGGGTGGGAGAAAGTTGGAGAGAAAAGTCAATGCGTGGAGGTGAAGAGAGGGTGGAGACTGAGGGACAGAGTAGGGGGAGCAGCCCCCAAGTCCCTGATGACACCTCCCTCAATGGCTTCCCACTCTGGGTTCTGATTGGCATCTTCTGTCCTCAGGGACCCCAGGCCTCGCACATGCACTCTCATCTCTGTGCCCCCAACTCCTGAGCTGAGCGCTGCCTGTGCCCCACACACCCACAGGCCCCTCGCCCCCTGCTCCCCATCTGCTCTCACCGTGACCTTCCACTGTCTCTGCTCCAGCCGCAGGGTGAAGTTTGCCACCTGGACCGTGATCACCCTGGTCACACTGACTCGCCCATTACCCCAGGCCACGTTCTCCTGCAGGACGGCAAACCGATGCAGGCCAGGCCGGGTGCCGCAGGTCTGAGCCAGCACATACACGCAGGTGCCCATGAAGTCGAAGCGGCGGCCATCGAAGGTGGTGTAGTGGGGATCTCCCGACGCCTGGCAGGTGGTAGAGCCCACAGCCACACAGCCCAAGCTGCCACCGGATGGCCGGCAGGTCTCATGCGGGCCGCAGCTGGAGGGCTCACAGGACACCTCGCCGCCCTCCCGGCAGTGGCAAAGGGAATCACACCCAGGGCCAGGGTAGAAGGTCTGGTCCAGCGGGTAGTAGCGGTCATCGTGGAGGCAGCCACACTGGCCCACAGGTACACAGGTGTCACCACTGAGCACGAAGCCAGCATCACAGACACAGCCTTCACGGCAGGCCGACTCACAGCCCTCGGGTGCCGAGAGGCTCGGGCAGCTCACGGGGCAGGAGTCACCGCAGAGCTCGTAGTGGCTGTGGGCAGGGCACTGCAAGGCTGTGGGGACAAGGTGGGCATGAGCCAGGTAGGTGTTTGAGTCGGGGTCTGGGGAGGCCCTGAGTGGGAAAACTGCTCAGGCCAACTTGGGTGTCTCTGGATATGCACATGTGATCCAGGACATCTAACTGGAGGACTCAGGGTGGGACCTGGAATGGGAGGGGACATGCCCAGGTCTCTCTGACCAAATATTTCTAAAGATCAAATGACTCTGCTCGGCTGATTTTTTTTTTTTTTTTTTTTTTTTTTTTTTTTTTTTTTTTGAGACAGGCTCTCAATCTATCTCACCCAGTCTGGAGTGCAGAGGTGCAATCACAGCTCGCTGCAGCCTCCACCTCCACCTCAAGTGATCCTCCGGCCTCAGCCTCCTGATTAGCTGGGACTACAGGAGTGACCCATCACATCCGGCTGATTTATTATGATTTTTTGTAGAGATGGGGTCTCACTATCTAAGCCAGGCTTACCTGGGTGAAATGGATCACTTGTATCTATTCAGGGTATGCAAGATCAGAACTGACTATGGGTATCTCAGGGTGTGAATGTGACTGGGGTATGGGGCCACATGTATCTTAGGGTATGACTCTGCCTGAGGGCACCCGGCTGTGGGTGTCTGATCTGGAGCATCTCCCAGAGTCCTTCTGACATGGTCTGTCTAAGGGTGTGCCTGGGTGAAGTTGGCAGGATACCTGTGACCAGGAGACCTGCCTCAAGGGAACCACCTAGGACTATCTAACTATGCATCTGTGTGGATCTGCCCAGGGCTATGTCAGGATCCTGATTCTTTCTGAGTGTATCTGACCAGTTAGCATAAAATCTAAGCAGATACCACTGATGGTATGCGACTAATTCTATGTGACTAGGTGTATTTCAGTGTGTGCAACAGAACTGGGCCCTCTGACCAGCTGACACTCACTAGGTCTTCCTAACCAGGGGAACCTTGCTGTGTGACTGAGGCAGGGTCAGCCATCTCAATCTACATGCCTTGGATACCTGAGAGCATGGATCACCAATCCCCAAGACTGTCCTGGGCCCAGGTTTCTGACTAGGTGTTTCTTTTCTTTCTTTTTTCCTTTTTCTTTCTTTCTTTCTTTTTTTTTTTCTGTTGTTTGTTGTTTGTTTTTTGTTTTTGAGATGGAGTCTCTGTCGCCCACGCTGAAGGGCAGTGGTACGATCTCAGCTCGCTGCAACCTCTTTGTTTTTCTTTTCTTTTTTTCTTTCTTTCTCTTTTTTCTTAGCCTGACTGTTGCCCAGGCTGGAGTGCAGTGACAGGATTAGGGCTCACTACAGCCTGGAACTCCTGGGCTCAATGGATCCTCCCGCCTTGGCCTCCACCTCTCGAGTGGCCGGGACTGAAGGCGCACGCCACCACGCTGGCTAATTTTTCATTTTTTTTGTAGAGATGGGGGTCTCACTATGTTGCCCAGGCTGGTCTGAACTTCTGGCCTCGTGATCCTCCCATCTCGTCCTCCCAAAGTACTGTGATTGCCTCCCAGGTTCAAGTGATTCTCCTGCCTCAGCCTCCTGATTAGCTGAGATTACAGGTGCTCGCCACCACGCCCGGATAATTTTTGTAGTTTTAGTAGGGACGGGGGTATCACCATGTTGACCGGGCTAGTCTCCACTTCCTGACCTTAGGTGATCCGCCCGCCTCGGCCTCCCAAAGTGCTGGGATTACAGACGTGAGCCACCGCGCCCACACTCTGACTAGGTGTTTCTGACTGTCTCTCACTGCAGTACCTGACTTGGGGCATTTCAGTGTGTGAGTGCCAAGGTGTTTCCTGACAGGACATACCGAGCTCAGAGGAAGGAAGGTGGCCCCTGAGCCCCATGGAGGAGGAAGGGGCTGCTGTCCTACAGTCCTGGGAAGGACAGGGAGAGACCCTACTATGTGGACCATGCATGGAGCAGTACTCACGACAGAAGTCCGGCTGCCTCCACTCGCCGAGCTGGGCCCCAGCGGCCTGACAGGCTGCCACGTAGGCGGCCACTGCAGGACACAGGCCTCCAGGATGGCCCTGAACTTGGCAGGCGTCCAGCAAGCAGCCCTGGAAGTACTGCGCGGGCGGCACAAGGCCGTGGCAGGGCGCCAGCGGGCCGTCGGTGGCGGAGATCACGCCGCAGGCGTCCGGGCCGCCGAAGGACTCCTGCTGCTCTGGGGTGCACGGCGACGGGCATGGCCCAGACACACATTCCCCGCAGTCCTGGGCGCCGCCCACCTGCCATCCGGCGGGCTTCCCGCCCACAGCCTTCAGGTCGTCTGCGGGGTCCTGGTTGTAGTTTCCGCATAAGCCACAGAGGGCGCCCGCGTACGCCGCCGGCACGCGCAGGCGCACGAAGCTGTCCCCATCGAAAGCCAGCGAGAGCCCTGAGGTTGTGGTCACCACCACGTCGGCGCCGCTCAGGTGTGCGTGCAGGAGAGAGTCCAGCTGGAAGGGCAGCGCCACGAACACGCCGTCGACCTGCGGGCGGGGGGTGGCGGCGGGGGGTGGGGCGCGGTGAGTGGAGAGAACACGGGTTTGAATCCTGGCCCCACCACCTACTAGCTGTGGGACCCTGAGCATGTCACCTCCCCTCGGAAAATAATAATGAGCATCTGTAGGCCGGGCCTGGTGGCACAGCCTGCAATCACAGTACTTTGGGAGGACGAGATGGGAGGATCACGAGGCCAGAAGTTCAGACCAGCCTGGGCAACATAGTGAGACCCCCATCTCTACAAAAAAAATGAAAAATTAGCCAGCGTGGTGGCGTGCGCCTTCAGTCCCGGCCACTCGAGAGGCGGAGGCCAAGGCGGGAGGATCCATTGAGCCCAGGAGTTCCAGGCTGTAGTGAGCCCTAATCCTGTCACTGCACTCCAGCCTGGGCAACAGTCAGGCTAAGAAAAAAGAGAAAGAAAGAAAAAAAGAAAAGAAAAACAAAGAGCCTCTATAGGCTCATGTCACTGACTCCTCATCCTTCTCTAAAACAGGTACTTTTCTTAGAGCAGTTTACAGAGGAACACACTAGGCTCAGAGAGGAAGAAGCTGCTGTGCCAAGCCATCGGGCTCCTAGGCCTATACTCTGACCCTTCCATCATGCCCCAGCTAAGCTGTGAAAGGTGCCCAGGGGAATGGTGAAGCCCTTACCATCTCAGGCAACCCCAGAGCTGGCACCTGCTCCCTTCTGGCCCACAGCCCTCCTCACCTGTAGCTGCCGGGGCCAGCGGGCACTCAGTGTCAGGCTGTGGTTGTAGATTTGCAGGGTGACACTGCGGGTGTAGCTGACAGCCTGGCTGCCCCGGTGCTCATTGGCTACAGTGACAGTGAAGTTCTCAGCCCCCAAGGGTGGTCCGTGGCAGGGTGCACTCAGCAGGTACTCGCAGGTGCCTTGGAAATCGAATCGGTGCCCATCCAGAGTGACGTAATGGGGGTCACCCCACGCCTGGCACTCAGCTGTGCTGACGGGCTGGCAGCCGTGCTGGCCGGATGGCAGGAGGCCACACACTTCACCCAGCCCACAGCTGGCAGGTGTGCAGACCAGCGAGCCACCCCCAGGCCCGCAGCGGCACCTCTGGGAGCAGGTGCCATCAGCCCAAAACTCACTGCCCGCCTCGTGGTAGGTGCCGTTGGCCCAGCAGCCGCAGCTGTTGTTTAGGGGAACGCAGCGGTCAGCACTTAGCACGAAACCCGCGTCGCACTGGCAGCCCTCCACACAGGGGCCCTCGCATACGGCTGGGGTCGTAAGGGGTGCAGGGGATGGACAGCTGGCCGGGCAGGGTGGGCCACAGACCTCATAGTGGCTGTTTTCTGGGCAGGTGATCTCTGTGGGCAGATGAAGGAGCAGGAAGGAGACAAACAGAGAGAAGGGTGTCAAGGGTGGGGTCCCAGGACAGGGTGGGAGGAGACAGACAGAGACACTAGGGAGCAGACAGGGAAAGGGGGAGACAGAGAACAAGACACAGAGAGAGGACACAGAGAAAGACATGGGAGAAAGCGAGACACCAGGAGACCCAAGCAGCAACTGAGGGAGATAGAGAATGAGAAACAGACAGATAGAGACAAGCAAAGCGAGGCCCAGAGACGAGCACCAAGAGACAGAGAGACAAACAGAGAGAAATGAAAACAGAGACCCAGAAGGACCAGAGTGAAACCAAAGCAGCCCCAAAGAGACGGGACCCCGCCCCCAGCCCCGCCTCTGCTCCCCCAACACTCACCACAGCCGACCTGTGCCCGCCAGTCTTCAATGGCAACCCCAGCAGCCTGGCAGGCGGCCACGTAGGAAGCCAGCGCCTTGCAAAGAATGTCATGGGCCCCACCACCCATGCAGACGTCCAGAACACAGCCCTTGAAGAAGCTCTCAGGTGGCACGTGAGCATGGCAGGTGGTGAAGGGGCCCCCTGTGCCAGGGGCCAGGGGTCCGCAGAAGCCAGCGCCCTCGTACTGCTCCAACCGGTCCTCAGGGCACGTTGGGCAGGACCCCTGACATTCGTCCCAACACAGTGGGTCCCAGCCTGGAGCTCGCCAGCTGCCACCCCAGATGGGTATGGAGGGAGCCAGTGTGCCATTAGGGAAGACCTGGTCATTGTTGGGGTTGCGGTCCATGTTACCGCAGAGCCCGCACACTGCGCCATGATAGCTGCTGGGCAGTGTCACGTCTACCCTCCAATTCCAGTCATAGCTGACTTGCAGTCCAAAGTCAGCCACCAGCAGTGCCTTCGATGCACCCTGGGTCACTGAAATCCGCCCGTCGGCCACGGAGACAGGCAAGGCTGTCAGCACACCATTCACCTGGGGGAAGGAGGGAAGGCAAACGGGTCACTGGAGGTGTTACGGCCCCAGCTCTGGCCCTCTGCCTCCCTCTCTCTCATCCTACCGGGGGCTGGGAGAGGCCAAGGCCTTCTCCCGATAGTTGGATTGTCATCTGACACACTGTGGACAGTTGTTCTAGCCCAGGTCTTGGGGAATGCAACCTCACTTTACTTTTTCTAGATCTTCTCCCTTGATCTCTATGTCTCTCCCCTGTCTCTGTCTCTGTCTCTCTGTGTCTCTCTCCCTCAGTCTTCACCTAAGGCTGTATCACTTGGTCTTCTCGCGCTCTCTCTCTGTGTCTCTCTCTCTTTCTGTCTCTCTGTCTCTGTCTCGCCCTCTTCCCTTCCTCCCTACCTCCCTCATTCTTTGTGTGTCTCTTCCACTCACTCCCCATCATTTATTCAGTGCCTACTCTGTTGCATCCCTCAGTCTCTCCATGTGAGCCGCCATTAAGCTATATCTCCATTTCCCTGGGCAGAAAGGATAGCCCATTCCTCTCCCCCAATCTCCCTGTATTTCTTTTTCTTGATTACTTTTTTTTTTCAGACGGAGTCTCACTATGTCACCGAGGCTTGTGTGCAGTGTTGCAATCTCAGCTCTTGTAACCTCTGCCTCCCAGGTTCAAGCAATTCTCCTGCCTCAGCGTCCTGAGTAGCCGAGAATTCAGGAGCATCACCACACCCAGCTAATTTTTGTATTTTCAGTAGAGACAGGATTTCACCATGTTGGCCAGGCTTGTCTCGAACTCCTGACCTCAGATGACCCATCAGCCTCGGTCTCCCAGAGTGCTAGGATTACAGGCATGAGCCACCACGCCCAGCCCAATCTCTCTGTATTTTTCTCCGTGTCCTGGTTTCTGGGCCTCTCACTTGTTCCCTCAAAGACACTCAAATGACTGTTCATCTGGACTAGACTCTGAGCTCAGCATGTGACATGCACCACCTTGCTGTGGGACAGGCCCTGATACGATGCCCACTTCACAGATGAGGAAACTGAGGCCTACCAAGTGAACTGCCCAGCATCACACAGCTCATAAGGAGGAGAGGCTGGATTCAAACCCAGGTCTATAAAAAAGGCAAATGCTGAGGTCCTATGTTAAAGCCCTTAGCAAGGGGCTAGGCTCATCTAATTCCCAGTAACAGGGTGATATTTTTGCTGTAATTATTCTTTTTGTTGACAGTTTGTTTCAGGCCCAGGTGAAGACAAAGAGCCTTGAGCTGCTAACTGTGGTCGTCAGGATCCCTCCTGCCCTCCCGGGGACCTCAGGGGACCATCCTGCCACACATACCCGGACTTTGCCGATCTCGTCCTTGTGGATGGAGATGTTGGTGCCGAGGGCAGCCACAGTGACGAGTCTCACGTAGGACACAGCGGGGTTGCCCCGGTTCTCGTTCTTGGTGGTGACGGTGAAGGGTGTCAGGCCCTGGGTGCTGACCTCCGGGCAGCCAGTTGTTGCCAGCACATAGTTACAGGTGCCCTGGAAGTCAAACTTCCGGCCATCGAAGGAGTGGTAGTGTGGGTCGCCCCACAGCCAGCACGTGGCCTCATAGTTGGGCAGGCACACGCCCTGGCCACCCTGCTCCTTGCACGTCTCCTGTGGCCGGCATGTCACACCGTCGCACGGGTCTGGGGACAGAAGAGGGAGGAGGACCTTGAGGGGCTGCCCCTTGTAAAGGATGGCTGCTCCCTCCACATCTACCCCAGTCTGTGCCAGGGATCTGAGGGTTACCGCAGGCAAGACCAGATTCCAGAGTCCTCATGTCTAGGACCCACTTCCTATAGTTTGCTTTCTTATTTTCTTTTGTTTTGTTGGTTTTTTGAGATGGAGTCTTTCTCTGTCATCCAGGCTGGAGAGCAATGGTGCAATCTTGGCTCACTGCAACCTCTGCCTCCCGGGCTCAAGCAATTGTCCTGACTCAGCCTCCTGAGTAACTAGGATTACAGGTGCCCACCAGCATGCTTGGCTGATTTTTGTATTTTTAGTAGAGACAGGGTTTCACCATGTTGGCCAGGCTGGTCTCGAGCTCCTGACCTCAAGTGATCTGCCCACCTCGGCTTCCCAGAATGCTGGGATTACAGGCATGAGCCACTACGCCCAGCCTGCTATTTCCCACACCAGCCCTTGGGAGTCCTGCACATCTGACACTGAGGCATCATGGTGGACTGTGTCTATGTCTCAGGTGTCAAAGTTCCCATATCTGAGACCTGGGTCCCAGAGGTCCCTACAGCCAAGACTCAGGCCCTAGAGTCCCCCTGCCTCTGAGACTGAGGCCCTGCCATTTGTTGTGTGAGACTGAGGTCCTGGAGCCCCTGCCCCTAAGACCCAGGCTCTGAGGTCCCCATGTTTGAGACGCTGGTCCTGCAGATTTCTGTTTTTAAGTTACAGTTTCCATGGTGCCCTTGCTTGAGAGTTCAGCCTGTTCTTATATTCTAAAGCTTTATAAGAACCTCATCGTCTTCACTTACATAGTCTACGGCTGCTTTCACGCCACAATGGCAGAGGGAGTAGTTGTGATCCAGAAGGTATAGCCTGCAAGCTTAAACATTTACCATCTAGCCCTTTAGAGAAAAGGTGCACTTAACCCCAGTTGAGATCTGTGCCCCAGGGGTCCTTGTGTCTGCGATGCCAGCCCTGAGATTATTCATGTCTGAGATCCCAGCCCCAGAGTTCTCTGTGTTCAAGACCTGGGCCCCAGGCCAGGTGTGGTGGCTCAGGCCTATAACCCCAGCACTTTAAGAGGCTGAGGTGTGAGGATCGCTTGAGCCCTGGAGTTTGAGACCAGCCTGGGCAACATAGCAAGACTTCATTTCTACAAAAAACTTAATAAATTAGCCAGGCATGGTGGTGTCTGCCTGTAGTTCCCCCAGTACTCGGGAGGCTGAGGTGGGAGAATTGTTTGAGCCCAGGAGATGGAGGCTGCAGTTAGCTATGATTGCATCACTACACTCCAGCCTGGGCCACAGAGTGAGACCTTATCTCAAAAAAGAAAAAAAAAGATCTTGGCCTCAGGGTCCCCCATGCCTGAGACCTCAGTCCCCTGGATGTCTCCACATTTGATAGAAATTGGTCTCCAATTTCTCCAAGTCCTAGAGGCCTCTGTGCCCAAGACTAGGGCCCTGGGTGATCTTCTGGCAAGAGCCCAGTGCCAGGGTCTCAGCATGATTTGAAACATTTGAGACCCTAACTAGCTAAGTCTCATGGCCTGGGTCTCCCTCAGTGCAAGACACCATCCCTGAGGGTTGCTGTATTAAAGACAGTAGCCTTGAGGGTTTCTCACTGCTGAGGCCCTGTCCTGGAGGGCTTCTGTGTCCAAGACCCTGTTCATACATTTACTACATCTGTGACCCCAGCTTGTGGAACTCCTGTGTGTGAGAGGCCAATCTTCAAACGTCTCCTTCCTCCTGTGCCTGTTATCAATGTACCGCCTCTCAGCTTCAGATACACCCACAGAGTTAAGCTTTGTGAATACTGGGTGCTGGAGAGTCACTGCAGGAGGGAGGGGCTCCGGGTCTGGCTTCCAGCCAGTTTGGCCCTTCCAGCTCTGGCCAGGGTGTGGGGCCACACTGAGCAAGTTCCACTGGCCCCAGCTGGCTTCGCGGTGAGGGGTTTCCTTCTTGCCAACTCCAGCCTGCAGAAACTCACCCAGTGGGCTACAGCTGCAGTGAGACTGGACTCAGCCGTGGGGCTGATTCTCCCCTCCTTGAAGAGGAGGGGCCAATTTCTCCCTTCCATGAGGCCTCTACCTTAGCCCTAGAGTGGGGGCTACTTCGTATGTCTGCTTTGGTGGTATTCTTTAGTGTTCTCTTTACCATTTCTTATTTCTATTTATTTATTTATTTGTAAAGAGACAAGGTCTTGCTGTCTTGCCCAGGCTGGAGGGCAGTGGTGCAGTCATAGCTCACTGCAGCCTCGAACTCCTGGGGTCAAGTGATCCTCCTACCTCAGCCTCCTAAATAGCTGGGACCGCAGGTGTGCATCACCAGGCCTGGCTAATTTTAAATTTTTTGTGGAGACAGGGGTCTCGCTATGTTGCCCAGGCTGGTCTCAAACTCCTGGCCTCAAGTGGTCCTCCCAAAGTGCTGGGTGTGTGAGCCACGGCACCAGGCCATCTTTACCCTTTAATAGTTAATCTCCTATTAATAAGTAAATAATTCTTTAATTAAACTTCCCTCATTCAAATGGCCGTGTGCTTTCTGTCTCTCAGCTGGATGCTCAGCGATATACCCCCCATTCCTGGGAGTCCCCATTATTCTGCTCATCAGACCTGAGAGTCTTAACCCCCACCCCTTCGTGCTGGAGCTGCCATTCTCTTATTCTTGCGGGGAGGAGGGTTCTCTGCTCTTCACCCTAAGAAATGAGCCCTGGGGGTGGCTCTGTGTCCCACATTTAGTCTAGTCTCCCACATCGGAGACTATACCCCTAGAAATCCTGATCTTCCACTTGAGATGGGTCCCCATATCCAACGTCCTGCCTTGGTGGGGTCTCTGTGCCTGAGACTCAGAACTCTGCTCTCTGTCCCTGCCCCTGGGATCCCAGTCCCTCCCCTGCCCTGTGCTGCTAGTGTCTGAACCCCAAGCCTAATCCCACACACCAGTTGTCAGCTCACGATGGCCCCCTAGGCTGCTGCTCCATTCTAAAGTCTTATAGGGGCCTCACCTCTTCACTTACATAGTCTATGGCTGCTTTCATGCCACAATGGCAGAGTGAGTAGTTGGAAGGAGAATGTACAGCCTGGGAGCTTAAACATTTACCATGTAGCCCTTTAGAGCAAAGGCGCGCCTGTCCCTGCCTTATACTGAGGGCCTCTGACATCCACCCTGAGAAACCTACCTCTGAGGGTCCGCACAGCCTGGATTCCCCTTAAGGGTCCCTGACTCCCACAGTAGGTAACCCTGGCCCTATGAATCCCAGCCCAGGGGTCCCTAGGTCTGCAACCTCAATCTTTAGTCCTGTGCACCTCCCGCCATGGACACCCCAGTCACACCACCCTCAGCCCCAGAGTCCCCATCCTCCATCCCTAGTTGCATCAGCCCCTGACCCAACCCCAGCTCAGCACCTTTGATGACGCAGCTCAGGATGCCTCCGGAGGGCTGGCACACCTGCCCCGGCTTGCAGCTGTGTTCCTGGCACACCACGCCTTTACCCGCATGGCACGTGCACTGCTGCCGACAGTTGTCAATGAGGACTGTCTGCTCCGGCTGTGGGGAGAGAGGGCACGGCCATCAGGGACACCATGGGTGGGAGCTGACTCTCACATCTCTGGTGTTCTAGGCACAGAGGGGTCTGGCAGACATCACAGACAAGTGGCATCTCTCAGCAGGATGGCCCCTTGTCTGTGAAGCTGAGGCACAGCATGGCTTTGGGGACGTTATTCATTTGTACATTTGTTCATTCACTTTTATTCATTAACTCGTTCATTCCAAAATATCCGCTCAATGTCTGCTGTAGTAGTGACATAGTAACTAAGGGCAGATTGCCTGGGCTTGAAGCCCGTTTCTGCTGTTTCCAAACTGTGTGACTCTGGGCAAGTTACTTCACCTCTTGCTGGCTCAGTTTCCTGATTTGCAAATTGCAGATAATAGTAGCACCTGCCTATGGAAGTATAACTGAGTTAATAACACATGTAAAGTGCAGATGAAAGGAAAAGGGTTTCCCTTAAATCATTCAGATAGGAGAGATAAGTGGGGTAGACATGAAACAATATTGGGAGAATGTGGCTTATTTTTGAAGCTAAGTGATGGGTAAGTACATGGACAGTCATTTCACTATTCTCTTAATTTTTGCATGTTTGAAAATTTTCAGAATACAAAGTTTTTAGGTATGTAATGTATATATAAAAATATGCACACATAGCACTTAAAATGGAACCAGATACATAGTAAGCACTATCTACACATTTTCTATTATTATTAATATTATTCATGTGAGGAGAACAAAAGAGAGAGGGTTCCACCCCTAGGAGAGCTCACAGTCCCTCAAGGGAGATGGACATTAGACAAACACATGCTCCAGTCAAAGAAAAAGGACCAATGGGGAGAGAGTGGGAGAGGGAAAGAGAGGGTGTTAGCAGCTGGTATAACAGATGAAAATCTTGTCTTTGTGGTCAGAAAGGCTCCCTTCGTCCAGACCCGGAAGGCAAACCCACACTTGACCTAGGGAGTCAGGGGACGGTTTAAAGCTTCAGAGCCCTTGGTCATATTTAGAAAAATCTTTACCACTGCCACATGGAGGGTGGACCAGAGGGAGCAGAGGTAGGAGCTGGGAGAGAGCCAGGTAGGAGAGGACCAGCCGGACCAAGGGAGGGCCATGGGGATGGGGAAAGGAGTGGATACTAGAGACATTCAAGAGACTGAGTGGACTTGCTGCAGTGGCTCATGCCTGTAATCCCCGCAGTTTGGGAGGCCAAGGCAGGAGGATCACTTGAAGTCAGGAGTTTGAGAGCAGCCTGGCCAATATGGCAAAATCCCATCTCTACCAAAACTACAAAAATTAACTGTGTGTGGTGGCACATGCCTATAGTCCTAGCTTCTTGGGAGGCTGAGGCAGGAGAATTACTTGAACCTGGGAGGCTGAGGTTGCAGTGAGCTTGAACCCAGGCAGCAGAGGTTGTACTCCAGCCTGGGCACAGAGCAAGATTCTGTCTCAAAAAAAAAAAAAAAAAAAACACAGAGAAAGAGAGAGGCTGAGTGGCCCAGGCATGGTGGCTCATGCCATTAATCCCAGCACTTGGGGAGGCCAAGGTGGGAGGATGGCTTGAGGCCTGGAGTTCAAGACCAGCCTGAGCTACATAGTGAGACGCCCCCATCTCTATGTCTCCGCAAGAAAATTAAAAATTCGCTGGGCGTGGTGGTGCATGCCTGTAGTCCCAGATACTTGGGAGGTGATGTGGAAGGATTGCTTAAGCCAAGGAACTCGGGGCTGCAGTGAGCTATGATGCTACCCTTGCCCTCCAGCCTGGGTGACAGAGTGAGACCCTGACTCTAAAAGAAATAAATAAGAGGCCAAGTAGACAGGCTGTGGGGCTGATGAGCAGTGGGAGGGGTGAGGCCCCATATTCTGCCCCAGATGAATAGGTTCCTACCTCATAGTAGACGCCATTGTGGTAGCAGCCGCATTGCTGGATGGGCACACAGGCTTGGCCATTATAGAGGAAGCCAGAGTCACACTGGCAGCCCTCAGCACACCCATCCTGGCACTGCAGAGGGGCACTGAGAGCCGAGCAGCCCAGGGAGCAGGTGTCTGCACAGAGCTCGTAGTGACTGTTCGGAGGACACTTCATGGCTGCAAGGAGGGGGTGCCGATCAGAGCCCATGGGGAGGGAGGGGCTGCAAGGCCCAGGGTCTACCCCTTCTGTGCCTCAAGCTCTCCCCTCCCTTTCCCTCTGGCTCTCCCTCACTCACGACAGAAAGTTTCAGTCCTCCAGGGCTCCACGTTGCCTCCAGCCGCCTGGCAAGCACTCACATAGGCATGGATGTTGCTGCAGAGAATGCTCAGGTTCCCGCCACCCAGGCAGATATCAAAGACACAATCTTCCAAGGGACCCTGGGGATCCACCAGCTTGTGGCAGGAGGCCAGTGGCCCTGTGGGGCTGGAGAGGAGCCCACAGAACTCCTCCTTCTGATACTTCTTCTCCAGCTCGGGAGGACACTCGCCGCTGGGGTTGCAGCCCTCGCTCCCCGGTGGGCAGGGGGTCGGTGGCAGGCAGGGAGAGCCGGGCACCACCTCCTCCCAGGAGTTGCCGAACTCATTGGCGTTGCCTGCCTGCGAGCCATTGGGCTTCTGGAAGTCATCCTTGGGGTCGCCATTGTAGTTCCCACACAGGCCACACATCAGCTGGTAGTAGTTTCCAGGGACGGTGACCCGCACATAGTACACAAGGTCGTAGGCCACACGCAGGCCGAAGTCGGTCTCAATCACAACATCTGAACCATGCTGGGACGCACGGATCTGGCCGTTGGCCAGCACCACGGGCAGTTTCATGTCCACACCGTTCACCTGGGAGGTGAAAGAGGCAGACCACGCTTCAGAAAGTAAACTTTGATTGGGGGTTGGACCCTAGTTCAAGCCCACGCCTGATGCTGAAGATCTGTGTGACCACACCTCGTAGGCCCTCAGTTTTTGTATCTCTAAAGTTGGTAGAATAATAGGGCCTGATAGTGGATTGAATGGTGGTCCATAAAAGACATATTCACCCAGAATCCCATAGCATGAGCTTACTTGGAATAAAGTTCTTTGCAGATATAATCAGGGTAATAATCTCAACATGAGATTATCCTGGATTAAACTGGGCCCTAAATCCAATGACTAGTGTCCTTACAAGAGCCAGAAAGTCTCCTTACAAGAGACACACAGAAAAGGCCAGATGAAGATGAAGGCAGGATTAGAATGGTATTGTCACAAGCCCAGAGAACCTAGAGTCTGCAGAGCTGGAAAGGGAAAGGAAGATGCCCCAACCAGTGTCTTTGGAGGGGGTGCAGCCCTGCCGACACCTTGATGTTGAACTCTGACACCCAGGACCGTGGAATATACATTTCTATTGTTTTAAGCCACCAAGCTCGTGGTAATTTGTTATGGCAGCCACAGGAAACGAATACAGGTCTCAGTGAAGTAACAAGCCTCTAGCTATCCTTTATGTACCACTTGCTGCAGTCATTAATAAGCAATGATCGCCCCCAGAGCCATTTGCCCAAGTTCAGTTTCCCCCTTACCCTCTTTGTGACCTTGGGCAAGTGAGTCACCTCTCCCTGTTTCTGTTTCCTCATCTATCAGGTGGGAACAAGGCATTTGCCCCATGGAACTGTTGTCAGGATCAGATAAATTAGTATCTGTAAAGTGCTGAGAAACGTGGCTGGCATAGCCTGCATGCTTCAGGAGCATTTGCTGTTACTAGCAGCTATGAGTGGAGGCTTTTCTTTTGAAGAGTAAATGGGCACCACAGGTTTTTGCTTTAAAACATCAGTGGGTGGAAAGTTAGGCTAAATTCTTGGAGAAATGAACTCAAACCTATGAGCTGAGGACCAGTGGTTTCAGTTTAAGGTTTACTAGGCACCAATAAAGCCTCGTAAATCCACCCCTGGGCTGGGCACAGTGGCTTATATCTATAATCCCAGCACTTTGAGAGGCTAAGGTGGGAAGATCACTTGAGCCCAGGAGTTCAAGGTCAGCCTGAGCAACATATGGAGATCCTGTCTCTACAAAGTAAAAAAATTAAAAAAAATTGGTCAGGAGCAGTGGTTCACAACTGTAATTCCAGCACTTTGGGAGGCCAAGGTGGGAGGGTCTCTTGAGCCCAGGAGTTTGAGACCAGCCTGGGCAACATAGCAAGACCCCTCTCTATACAAAAAAAAATTGGCCAGGCGTAGTGGCTCACGCCTGTAATCCCAGCACTTTGGGGGGCCAAAGCGGGTGGATCCCGAGATCAGGAGATTGAGACCATTCTGGCCAACATGGTGAAACCCCCGTCTCTACTAAAAATACAATCAAGTAACTGGACATGGTGGTGGGTGCTTGTAGCTGAGGCAGGAGAATCAGTTGAATCCGGGAGACAGAGGATGCAGTGAGTCGAGATCACGCCACTGCACTCTAGCCTGGGTGACAAAGTGAGACTCTGTCTCAAAAAAAAAAAAAAGTCACGCCTGTCCAGTTCACCAGATTAAGTCAGTAATTTATCAGCACCTTCGCCAATACTGCTACTAGAAAAACAGCTGCGTGTCTGTGTTTCAGTGGGATCTCAGGGGAAACCCCTCCATTGTAACTGAGATGCCAATCTCTACATGAGACCAAATCTTCTCAGTAAGAAAAGCTCTGCAGAGCAGCATGGGATTCAAGCTCCACCTTTGCTGGGGGACTATGGGCCAGTGATGGGCCATCCCACTCTGAAAAATAAGCAAGTCATAGTGCCTGCAGCTCCTGTTGGAAGCATAGAGACACCATGGACATGAAGTGCCTGGCAGCCAAAAGGTCTGCAGTCAGCTGTATAGAAACTAGAGCTGCCGTTGTTGTAGTTAAGGGGGTGAGAGTGTCACCCACAGATTGTCCTCTGTCTATGAAGCTTCTCCAGACTTGATCTTTCCCAAACTCTGATGGCACCGCGTCCTGCCAATGCGTGGCAGACTAGGGAGGTGGGTAGGGCAGAATCCAGGATTGAGGTGAGGAGAGGATGGAGTGGGAGGGAAGAGAGAGTGGGAGAGATTTGGAGAGAAAAGTCAATGCGGCCAGGCGCAGTGGCTCACGCCTGTAATTCTAGCGCTTTGGGAGGCAGAGGCAGGGGATCACAAGGTTAGGCGTTCAAGACCAGCCTGGCCAACATGGCGAAACCCTGTCTCTACTAAATACGAAAATTAGCCAGGTGTTGTGGTGGGCGCCTGTAATCCCAGCTACTTGGGAGGCTGAGGCAGGAGAATCCATTGAACCCAGGAGGCGGAGGTTGTAGTGAGCGCAGATTGCACCATTGCATTGCAGCCTGGGTGACAGAGCGATACTCCATCTCAAAAAAAAAGAAAAGAAAAAAATGAAAAAGAAAAAAAGAAAAGTCAATGCGTGGAGGTGAACAGAGGGTGGAGACTGAGGGACAGAGTAGGGGGAGCAGCCCCCAAGTCCCTGATGACACCTCCCTCAATGGCTTCCCACTCTGGGTTCTGATTGGCATCTTCTGTCCTCAGGGACCCCAGGCCTCACACATGCACTCTCATCTCTGTGCCCCCAACTCCTGGGCTGAGTGCTGCCTGTGTCCCACCCACCCACAGGCCCCTCGCCCCCTGCTCCCCATCTGCTCTCACCGTGACCTTCCACTGTCTCTGCTCCAGCCGCAGGGTGAAGTTTGCCACCTGGACCGTGATCACCCTGGTCACACTGACTCGCCCATTACCCCAGGCCACGTTCTCCTGCAGGACGGCAAACGGATGCAGGCCAGGCCGGGTGCCGCAGGTCTGAGCCAGCACATACACGCAGGTGCCCATGAAGTCGAAGCGGCGGCCATCGAAGGTGGTGTAGTGAGGATCTCCCGACGCCTGGCAGGTGGTAGAGCCCACAGCCACACAGCCCAAGCTGCCACCGGATGGCTGGCAGGCCTCGTGCGGGCCACAGCTGGAGGACTCACAGGACACCAGGCCGCCCTCCTGGCAGTGGCAAAGGGAATCACACCCGGGGCCAGGGTAGAAGGTCTGGCCTGGTGGGTGGTAGGTGCCCTGGTGTACGCAGCCACAGGAGGCCAGGGGCAGGCAGGACTCACCACTGAGCGCAAAGCCCTCATCGCACACACAGCCCTCATAGCATTCTGAGCCACAGCCCCCGGGCACTGGGAGGTCTCCACAGGACAGCGGGCAGCCGTAGGAACACGCCTCATAGTGGCTGTGGGGTGGGCAGCTCAGTGCTACAGGGAGAGGAGACATCAAGATCAAGAATTCCTGCTCCCAGGTCAGGAGTTCGAGACACTCACACACAAGCGGTCCCCCAACACATTCGTATGCACACACATGCTCAAACACACTCACACACAAGCGGTCCCCCAACACATTCGTATGCACACACATGCTCAAACACACTCACACACAAGCGGTCCCCCAACACATTCGTATGCACACACATGCTCAAACACACTCACACACAAGCGGTCCCCCAACACATTCGTATGCACACACAGATGCTCAAACACACTCACACACAAGCGGTCCCCCAACACATTCGTATGCACACACATGCTCAAACACACTCACACACAAGCGGTCCCCCAAAACATTCGTATGCACACAGATGCTCTAAGACACTCATACACAAGCGGTCCCATTGCAGGGAGCTTGGGGAACACATTACATCGCAGTTAATCTGATCCTGATAATTAAGATTCTTTCCCAATTTAACTGTGGTTTGGAGTTATCTATTATGCTTTTTTTTTTTTTTTTTTGAGATAGGGGTCGCTCTGTTACTCAGGCTGGAGCACAGTGGTGCTTACTATCACGGCTCACTGCAGCTTTGACCTCCTGGGCTCAAGCAATCCTCCCACTTCAGCCTCCTGAGTAGCTGGGACTATAGGCATGCACCATCATGCCTGGCTAACTTTTCAAATTTTTTGTAGAGATGCAGTCTCGCTATGTTGCCCAGACTGGCCTCAACCTCCTGGGCTCAAGCATTCCACCTGCCTCAGCCTCCCGAAGTGCTGGGATTACAGGAATGAGCCACCACACCCGGCCTTCTATTATGTCTTTAATGACCTTATTCAAGTTGGATACATGGTGTTGATATGTGGCATATATTTTAAACATGCATATGCATATATTTGTGTGTGTTTGTATAATCTATGCAGTATTTGTGAATGCAATACTTTTAGCTTCTTCCTTCTATAGCAGTAATTAAATTAAAATATTTAGCCAGTGTTATAAAGAAAAAAAAAACCTCCCTGCTCCCCTCCCCAAACTCCAGTCACTCCATAAATAGCAAATCTAAGTGACTAAAACTAAACCACATTAAATCTCTATCTGTGCTGTCAAATACAGTAGCCACTAGCCACTTGTGACCATTTAGATGTAAGTTAATTAAAATGAAACAAAATTGAAGATTTAGCTCCTCAGTCACAACAGCCTCATTGCAAGTGCTCAGCAGCCACATGTGACCTGTGGCGACCTGGTATGTATTCGAACAGCTCAAATATGGAGCTGTCATCATTGAAGTTCTGCTGGGTGGTGCTGTTCTGAAGCTAACATCCAGCTTACAGGAGAATCATGGGGACATAGGGACAAGTTCAATAACACTCCAAAATAGCAACTAGCCAGATCCTGAAAGTATGAAATTCTGCAGGATAAATAACCTATCTTTCCCAGTAAATAAGTGACATAAACAAAAGGAAGAGCTGGATGGAGGGATAGCTATGTGATAAGGCAAATGAGTGAATTAGAATTAGAGTGTAGAGGCCGGGCGCGGTGGCTCACACCTGTAACCCCAGCATTTTTGGAAGCCGAGGTGGGAGGATCACTTGAGGTCAGGAGTTCGAGATCAGCCCGGCCAACATGGTAAAACCCGTTTCTACTAAAAATACAAAAATTAGCTGGGCATGATGGCACACATCTGTAATCCCAGCTACGTGGGAGGCTGAGGTGGGAGAATCGCCTGAACCCAGGAGGCGGAGGTTGCAGTGAGCTGAGATCACGCCACTGCACTCCAGATTAGGCGACAGAGTGAGACTCCATCTCAAAAAAGAAAAAAAAGAAAGAAAGAAAGAAAAAAGAAAAGAAAAAGAATTAGAGTGTAGAGTCCAGCTGGTAGGTTTATGGGTCTTCACTGTAAAATTCTTTCAACTTTTTTGTATATTTGACAATTTTCATAATACTATGTTGGGAGGAACAAAGGAAGGAAATTCTGACAGAGTAAAAGCAAAGAGGTAGATCAATCCAGTGGAGTATGTGTATTTGGTTTGGTTCTAGAGCCAAACAAAATAGAAAAAAACCTTTTTTTTTTTTTTTTAGACAATTGGGAAAATTTGAACCCAGATTGGGCTTTACATGGTGTTAGGGAATATTTTTGTTACTGATAATTACCACATGCCCTCATACTTCTTTCTTTCTTTCTTCCTTTTTTTTTTTTTTTTTTTTAGAGACAGGGCCTCACTGGAGTGCAGTGGCACAGTCTCGGCTCACTGCCACCTCCACCTCCTGGGCTGAAGATATTCTCCCACCTTAGCCTCCTGAGTAGCTGAAATGATAGGCACTAGTCACCATGCCTGGCTTATTCTTTATTTTTATTTTTGTAGAGACTGGGTTTTGCTATGTTGCCCAGGCTGGTCTTGAACTCCTGGCCTCCAGCGATCCTTCCACCTAGGCCTCCCAAAGTGCTGGGATTACAGGCATGAAAAGCAAAGTCCTGTGCCTTAAAAGTCCTTTTTTGTTGCTGAATAGCAGATGTTTACTGAAGTAGTTAGAGGAGAACTCATCTGCCTAGAATTTGATCTAAAATATTCTACCAAAAAAGAGGGGGTGGAGTAAGAGGTAGAGGAACTAAGAATGGCAAAATACCAATAATTGTTCAAGCTGGGTCAAGCCTCTGTCTGCATATCTAAGACCTCATGATCCAGTCTTCTAGAACTTCCAGGGGGTACAAAGAAAAGAGTAGTTTTAAGGAAACAAGAGATTCTCAATTTCCACAGAGGCCACAGAGTCTGATAATTAACAGCACAAAATCAGAAGCCAGTCTGTTCCAATCACCCCACCGGCAGTGTGACCTCAGGCTAGTTCCTTAACATCTCTGTGGTTCAGTTTCCTCGTCTTGTAAAATAGGAATAAGAGCAATTCCGCCTCACGGGGTGGTTGTGAGGATTCAATGAGAAACCCTTAGAACAGGACCTGCCCAGTGGGATGCGTGTCACACAACTGCTAGCTGGAATTATACGTGTCCTCCCTAAAAGGACAGCCCAAGAATGCTCTGTTAGAGGAGCATTCCCACTTCCCATTGTCCACCTGTCCCCTTCACAAGCATGCTTCCTCCACTTTACAGAAGAGAACAGTGCAGTCCCCCACCCATCCTGAATCTTTTTTTTTTTTTTTTTGAGACAGAGTCTCTATGTGTGGGCAAGTCTGGAGTGCAGTGGTGCGATCTCGGCTCACTGCAATCTCTGCCTCCCAGGTTTAAGCAAAGATTCTTCTGCCTCAGCCTCCCAAGTAGCTGGGATTATAGGTGCTCACCACCAGGCCTAGCTAACTTTTGTATTTTTTGTGGAGACAGGGTTTTGCCATATTGGCCAGGCTGGTCTCGAACTCCTCACCTCAAGTAATCTGCCCGCCTCAGCCTCCCAAAGTGCTGGGATTACAGGCATGAGCGACCACACCCGGCCCCATCCTGAATCTTAACACATGGCACACTGCCCTGGGGTGTGAAACCTCTGAGGACATAAACGGACAATTTCAAATATTGCTATCGCTGTGAACACAATGAATGCTGAATGATTATTCAGTAATAAATCAAAAGGAGGGCCTAATAGAATTGGCTGCTCACAGATAATAAAAAATAAATTTGTGGTGTCTCACTGTGTGCCTTCCCTATGACTCAGAAGGGGTTCAGAGCATGGAGTGATGTTACTCCACCTGCACTCCGTCCACTCCCACCCACTTATTAATATCATGTAAGCCAGGAGCTGTGGCTCAAGTCTGTAATCTCAGCACTTTTGGAGGCCAAGGCAGGAGGATGGCTTGAGCCCAGGAGTTTGAGACCAGCCTGGACAACATAGTGAGATCTTGTGTCTACAAAAAATAAAAAATTAGCCAGGCATGGTAGTGTGCACCTGTAGTCCCAGCTACTCAGGAGGCTGACATAGGAGGACTACTCGAGCCCAAAGATTGAGGCTACAGGAAGCTGTGATCACACCACTGGACTCTAGCCTTGGTGAGAGGATAATACCTTATCTCAAAAATAAATAAATATCATATCTACAAAAATAAAAGGATTAGAATTGATGCTGATAGAATTGATGATGATGTCTCATTCTAACAAGATACGTGAAATACTGGGTGGGGGTAAGCTCACTGAGTGATGCCATTACAATGGCCATTACAATTTACTTCTGTTTAATATTTTTATCAATTGTGCGCAGACAATACTTGCAGTGATATCTTACTCCATTAAAAAAACCACTTAGAGTCTTAGAGTTTCAGGAATTTCTAAAACTTCTTATATCTTTTATAAGAAGGCTGTTTTGTCCTGGGAGGTTTCACACCCCAGGGCAACACGCCACGTGTTAAGATTTGGGATGGGTGGAGACTGCACTTTTTTATTTTATTTTATTTTATTTATTTTATTTTATTTTTTGAGACAGAATCTCGCTCTGTTGCCCAGGCTGGAGTGCAGTAGCTTGATCTCAGCTCGCTGCAACCTCTGCCTCCTGGGTTCAAGCGATTCTTCTGCCTCAGCCTCCCGAGTAGCTGGGATTACAGGCACCTGCCACCACACCCAGCTAATTTTTAGTATTTTTAGTAGTGACGGGGTTTCACCATGTTGGCCAGGCTGGTCTCAAACTCCTGGCCTCAGATGATCTGCCCACCTCGGCCTTCCAAAGTGCTGGGATTACAGGCGTGAGCCACAGCACCCAGCCTGCACTGTTTTTCAGAAACAGGCTCTTACTATGTTGCCCAGCCTGGTCTCTAACTCCTAGCCTCTAGGGATCCTCCCACCTCAGCATCCTGAGTAGCTAGGATTATAAAAAATCTGAAATCTTAGTCATATATGTGTATGTTTGTGGCAGAGAAGTGTGATGGGGATCGTGACACAGGCTGCCAATGGTCACGTCTTGACTCTGGGCATGACCATGGCGCTTGCTTTGGCCAATGGGACATTGGCAACCATGATACCAAGTAGAGCCTTGGAAAATGCTTGCACACTGGGGCTTGTGTGCTCTTAGGAATCTTGAGAGCACCTTGGGAAGAAGCCTCGGCTCACCTGCTGGAAGATGAGACCAAGTGGAGCAGAGACAAGAAGTCCCAGCTGAGGGCCCCCCAAACCAACCAGCTTGACAACTGCCAGGTGTGTAAAATCACCCTAGATTACCCGGCCTCGGCTGAGCCTCCAACAGACTGCAGAGATCAACCAAGCTGGCCCAGGCTGGGAGAACAGCTCAGCAGCCCCCAGAATCACGAGAAAGAATAAATACTTGGCCGGGCGTGGTGGCTCACGCCTGTAATCCCAGCACTTTGGGAGGCTGAGGCGGGCAGATCACCTGAAGTCAGGAGTTCGAGACCAGCCTGGCTAACATGGTGAAACCCCCATCTCTTCTAAAAATACAAAAAATTAGCTGGGCATAGTGGCACATGCCTGTAATTCCAGCTACTTGGGAAGCTGAGACAGAAGAATCACTTGAACCCAGGAGGCGGAGGTTGCAATGAGCCGAGATCATGCCATTGCACTCCAGCCTGGGCAACAGAGTGAGACTCCATGTCAATAAATAAATAAATAAATGAAAATAAACTCTTATTTTAATGCACTCAGCCACTAAGCCTTGGGTTGTTGGTTATGCAGCAAAAGCCAAGTGATACAGTGATTTTAACAAAAGACTTCCATGCATTCAAGTGTGTTACATTAGGTTAAATTCTAGAACTAAAAACCATTAGAAAATCAGTTCAGAAAGGCAAGGATTTGTTTTCTTATTCTCTTCCCCATTGTGTCTGGAGTGTTTAGAATACTGCCTGGAATACAGAAGGTATTTTTGAATGTTTTGAATATTTGTTGAATGAATGAATGTAAGTTGAAGGAGAAAAAGGAATGAAGTATTTATCCTGTATTTTTCAGTGGACAATGATGTGTACCACTATGTGCTATGTATCTGTTGAATACATTTAAAAGAGGAGCATAAGTCAAGTAATAGTTTCATTTTGAAATATCAATATTATGTTGATAATTGTGGAAACTAAATGATGAATATATGCTGGCTCACTATCCTAGTTTACTTTGGGTATGTTTAAATTTTTCCCTAATAAAAAAGTTCCTAAGGCCATGTGCAGTGGCTCACGCCTGTAATTCTAACACTTTGGGAGACCGAGCTGGGTGGATCACTTGAGGTCAGGAGTTCGAAACCAGCCTGGCCAACATGGTGAAACCCCGTCTCTACTAAAAATACCAAAAAAATTAGCCAAGCATGGTGGTGGGCGTCTGTAGTCCCAGCTACTTGGGAGGCTGAGGCAGAATTGCTTGAACCCAGGAGGAGGAGGTTGCAGTGAGCTGAGATTGTGCCACTGCACTCCAGCCTGGGTGACAGAGTGAGACCCATCTCAAAAACAAAAAAAGGTTCTTAAAAGTCAGAAGTTGCCATTTGTTAGAAATTATACGTTTTATGATTATTTCAGGTGAAAAACTAGACATGAATGCTTCTATTAATTCCAAAATTCAAAAACTTTAGAAGTCAGAATAGTGGTTACCTCTTGGGGTTGGGAACCTGGATTTTTTTTTTTTTTTCTTGAATTCGGGACAGTTCACACAGATTTGTTCTCTTGGTGAAAACTGATCAAGCTGTTAGCTTATGATAGGTACATATTTTTAAATATCTGTATTATATTTCAATAATAAATTTTTAAAATTAAAAATCAGGTGAGAGGAAACTGGTATGATGGCGCCACCTGTAATCCTAGTATTTTGAGAGGCCGAGGCAGGAGGATTGCTTGAGCCCAGGAGCTCAAGACCAGCCTGGACAAAATAACAAAACTCTGTCTCTATAAAAAATATTTTAAAAATTAGCTGGGGATGGTGGTGCAAGCCTGCCGTTTCAGCTACACAGGAGGCTGAGGCAGGAGAATCACTTGAGCCCAGGAGTTTCAGGCTGCAGTAAGCTATGATTGCACCACTGCACTCCAGCCTAGGCAACAGAGCAAGACCCCATCTTAAAAAAAAATCAGGTGAGAGGATGCATGGCTCTTCAAACTTCTTTCATAGGGAAGCAAAGGTGTTGGAAAACCATTCATGCACCCACCTCTGAAACAAGGCTCTCAAACTGACTGCCCAAGGGGTCAAGCAGATGTAAATAAGTGAGGTAGAATAGATGGGGACCAAAAAGAACCAGAGAGGGGATGAGACTCCTAATGACAATACTGTTGCTCATATCTCAATGACAGCTCTTACGTGGGAATCAGACCCTGGGCCACCAGGTGTACTCAGTCGTTTTACAAATACCAACTGCCGCTGGGCATGGTGGCTCATGCCTGTAATCCAGCACTTTGGGAGGCTGAGGTGGGCGGATCACGTGGTCAGGAAATCGAGACCATCCTGGCCAACGTGGTGAAACCCCATCTCTACTAAAAATACAAAAATTAGCTGGGCGTGGTGGCACATGCCTGTAATCCCAGCTACTCTGGAGGCTGAGGCAGGAGAACAGCTTGAACCGGAGAGTCAGAGGTTGCAGTGAGCCGAGATCGCACCACTGCACTCCAGCCTGGTGACAGAGCAAGACTCCATCTAAAAAAAAAAATACCAACTGCATGCCCACCATCTGTGATTTTCTAGCTGTCATGATCCCAGGTGTGTAACTGAACCTTTCTGAACTTCAATTTCTTCATCTGTTAAATGGGTATAACCACAATCCCTACCTCATAGGGCTATTATAAGGATTAAATGAATTAATGATATGTATACATTAACGGAATATATATATATAAGGCTGAGTCCCCCAGTTGCCACTTCCGGTACTCACGGCAAAGTTCTTTACTCCTCCAGGGGTGCACTGTGGCTCCAGCAGCCTGGCATGCAGCAGCGTAGGTGGCCAGTGCGTCACACAGTGGCCCAGACTGGCCTGGCAGCAGGCAGCGGTCATAGACACAGTCGCGCATGGCACCCTGGGGGTCCAGCTTGCTGTGGCACTCCCGGAAGGGCCCCTTGGGGTCGGCAAGGATTCCACACTCATTCTTGCTCTGCAGCTGCTGGGCCACCAGGGAGTCCAGCTTGGGACAGTCACCCGGTTCAGTTGCTCCACAGCCGGGCCTCGTCTCTTCTTGCCAGCTGTTCCCAAAGGCCAGTGCATTGGCAGCTTGACCCCCGCCCCGCAGAGCCAGGTCGTCAGCTGGGTCCCCATTGAAGTTCCCACAGAGTCCACACAGGGCCTCAGCATAGCTGCTGGGCACCTTGGCAGTCACTCGTGCATTCCAGTCATAGGTGATGGTCAGGCCAAAGTCCGTGCGCACGACGGCGTCCCTGCCCTGGCGGAACACCTGCACCTGCCCATCTGCTGCTTGGAAGGGCAGGTACTGAAGGACGTCATCCACCTGGGTGGAGATGCAAGAGGGCCACCTGGTCAGGGTATTCACAGCTCTGTGGCCCACCCTTCAATTCACTCACCTCCAGCTACCCTGACCTCCTTGCTATTCTCTTGGACATATTACGCTCAGTCCCACCTCAAGGCCTTTGCACTTGCTGTTTCCTCTGCCTGGCTCACCATTCACCCCTCTTCATTCCTAAAGCACCAGCTTAAATCCAAATGCCTCACCCACGGCCTTCAAAACCTACGTGATCTGTCTATCTCCCCACTACCTCCCTCGCCTCACCTCTTCTCACTGTCCCTCTCACTCAAGCTGCTGCAACCATACTAGCTTCCTTTTTTTTTTTTTTTTTTTTTTGACAGGGTCTCACTCTGTTGCCCAGGCTGGAGTGCAGTGGCGCAGTCTTGGCTCACTACAACCTCTGCCTCCTGGGTTCAAGCGATTCTCCCTCAGCCTCCCTAGTGGCTGGGATTACAGGTGTGAGCCACTGCACCTGGCTAATTTTTTTTCTATTTTTAGTAGAGAGGGGGTTTCACCATGTTGGCCAGGATGGTCTCAAACCTCAGATGATCCACCCACCTCGGCCTCCCAAAGTGCTGGGATTAAGGCATGAGCCACGGCGCCCAGCCACTAGCTTCCTTTTTAAAATAGAGACGCGGGTCTCACTCTGTCACCCAGGCCAGAGTGGAGTGGCACGATCATAGCTCACTTCCTAGCACTTCGGGAAGCTGAGGCGGGAGGGTCACTTGAGCCCAGGAGCTGGAGACCGGCCTGGGCAACTTAGTGCGACTCCGTTCTCCACAAAAAGGAAAAAGGAAAACGAAAAAAACAAAATCTTCTAACAGGCCTCCCCCACCCCCAGGCCCACCCAGAACTCCAAGTCTTCAGAGGGTATTTCCTGCCCCGTCACCCAGCCCTGGGCGCCACGTCGCTCACCAGAACTTGCCCGGGGTACTCCCGGCGCACGGCCACCTTCACCTCGCGGGCCTCCACCCGCACGGCGCGCGTGTAGCTCACAGTCTGGCTGCCCCGATGCTCGTTTTCCACTAGCACCCGGAAGGCGGGCAGCGCTGCGTTCTGGCCGCATGAGCCGACCAGCAGGTACGTGCAGGTGCCCATGAAGTCGAAGCGCCGGCCGTCCAAGCTCACGTAGTGTGGGTCCCCGGACCCCTGGCAGGTCCCGAAGCGATCGGGGTAGCAGCCTAGGAGGCCGTTCTGGACGTTGCAGCGCTCACCCGCCGGGCAGCCCTGCGTGTCGCGGCAGGTCACCTGATGGGTGGTGCCGTTGCAGGTGCAGCGCCTTTGGCACAACTCGTCCGCCCACACCTCCTGGCCCGGAGCGAGCTGGAGACCCTGGAAGGTGCAGCCGCACGACGAGGCAGGCACGCAGGCGCCGCCGCTGGCCACGAAGCCTGGGAGGCACACGCAGCCCTCCACGCAGGGGCGCCCGGAGCAGTTGGACGGCGCCGCAGCCCCGTTGCAGGAGGCCGGGCAAGCAGGGCCGCAGAGCTCATAGCGGCTGTTGGCTGGGCAGGACAGGGCTGCGGGGAGATCAGAGAGGGTGGATCAGGCCCGCATAGCAGGGGCTGTCAAAGGGCGCCCTGTCGGGGACAACGCCCAGGAATTCCCTCCCCAAACCCTGCTTCTCTCTCAGAGCTCGCCATCTCAGATAATGGCACTGCCATCCTTCTGGGTGCTCCTGCGCCACACCCCAGCGATGCAGTTAATCTCCACCCCGCCAACCCCCTAACGCTCACTGGACAACGAATCTGTCAGCAAGTCCTGTGAGCTCCATATTCAAAATCTACCCAGATTGGCCCGGAGTGGCGGTGCAGGCCTGTAATCCGAGCTACTCAGGAGGCTGAGGCAGGAGAACTGCTTGAACCTGGAAGGCAGAGGTTGCAGTGAGCGGAGATGGCACCACTGCACTCCAGCCTGGGCGCAGAGCAAGACTTTATCTCACAAAAAAAAAAAAAAAAAAATCCACCCAGTTACAGAATCTGCCTCTGGTCCTATCCACTGCAGCAGCCTCCTGCCTGGGCTCCCTCCTGCCCCCACAGCCTGTTCCTCACACCAGCCCGAGGAATCTGGGAACGTCTGGGTCAGATCAGGTCCCTCCCCGTCTCAGAGCATTCCTGTGGCTTCCTCTCACTCAGGGTAAATGCCAGAGTCCTCCCCATGCCCCAGGAGGCCCTGTACCATCTGTTCCTCTCACCTCTCAGCCCTCACCTCTTCTCCCTCTCCCTCGGGCTCACTGTGCCCCAGCCCCAGCTGCCTCCTCCTCCTGGGTCCTCACGCTCCTACCTCAGGGCCTTTGCATTGGCTGTTCCCTCTGCCTTCCCTTTCCGCAGAAAGCCCACTGGGGCCCAGGTGGCCTGGGTTCAAATCCCAGATCTCTTCTTCTCGGCCACTGACTCCAATCTCCCCGTGCCTCAGTTTCCCCATCAGTAAGATGGGGTAATGTAGTCGAGACCTCACAGGGTTGTTGTGGGGATTAAATGAGTTGATCTATGGGGAAACATTCTGTGGACATCACTGTTAGTTAGTACTTAGCTGACTCCATTGCCTGACCCTGGTCTCAGCTCCAATGTTACCTGCCCACAAAGGCCTTCCCTGATCACCCTCTTCACGAGCCTCACAGTCACTGTCATTGAATGAAGTGGTTTCTTTGCCTCTCTAAAGATACTTCCTAGTTCATCTGCTCACTGTCTGTGTCCCTCGCCTCCTGCTAAGAGATAAGTTCTACGGGAGTGGGGACCTGATCTGTCTCAATCACTGCTGAGTCCCCAGCACCAAGGACAGGGCCTGGTGCACAGCAGGTACTCAGGAAATACTGCAGAAATGAATGGGAGAATAAATGAACTCTCTGATTCCTATTTTGTGCCAGGCATGGGGTTGGGGGGGGGCTTACTGGGCAGTGGGGACACAGCACTGGCCAAGACAAACACCTAGTGGCCTCTATGTCTGCCCCGTACTTACTCCCCTCCCTCTGGGCCTGGGCCTGGATGCCGCTTCCTCCCTCCCACCTGTCCTTTCTGCCTCTGGGACATGTCTCTAGGAGCCTCACTCACAAGGGCAGGAACAGATTTATGCTGGTCCTCACTGTGTCTTCAATATTATTAGCATGCACAGGGGGCAGGCAGGGGTTCAAGGAATGCTTGTGGAATGAATGAGTGAATGATTAAGCAGACAGACACCTGGCTAAAGAGCCTGGACTTTATCTAGAGGGCAATGGGAGTCATGGGAGGGCTATAGGCAAAGCAAGAGATGTCACGTCTCTGTGTTGGGATTCTGCAGACAAGAATTCTCGTCCTGCCAAGCCTTTGAGCATGCTGTTCTCTGGGCCTGCAACTCACTTCCTCCTCTTTCTCTTGGCAACTTCCATCCCCTCTTATGGGTTTCAAATTGGACATCCCTTTTTCTAGAAAACCCTCCCTGACCACCCCTGCTCCCCAGGCTGGGCCAGGAACCTCCTCTGGTTTCCCATAGCCCCACTGACTTCCTCTATCCTGGCCCCGACCCCTCTGCCTGTGTTCCCCGCAATCCCAGCCCTGACTCATCTGCCTGTCTCTCTCCCATCCTGGCCCCAACCCCTCCGAGTGGGCCTCCCCATCCTGCCTGGACCCTTCTAGACTGTCAATGTCTAGTGAAACGTCTCTCCAACCTTAGGCTCTTTGTGGACAGAGCTGGCTGTCTTGGCCATCACTAGGCCCCTGGCATTGCCCAGCACCAGGCTGAACCACAATAACTTCTCAGATATTGAGCAGATGCTAGGGATCTCCTGCCCCTCACTGTATGCTCCCAGCCCCCACCCAGGGCATCACTCACGGCAGTTGGCTGGTGATCTCCAGTCCCCAACCGAGATGCCAAGCTCCAGACAGGCCTGGGCATAGGCGCTGAGGCCACGGCACAGGCTGAGCCGTTCCCCACCGACCACACACAGGTCATATACACACTGCTCCAGGAAGGGCCTGGGGTCCAGGGTGTCATGGCAGACAGCGAAGGGGCCATCGAGCTTGGTCAGCAAGCCACAGAGTCGGTCGCCTTCATAGTGTTGGGCCTGGCCCGGGGTGCAGGCGGGACAGTTGTTCTGGCAGCCGTCCTCACACAAGTAGTCCCCATCATCCAGCTTCCAGCTACTTGTGAACTCCACGGCGTCAGGAGCCAGAGCCCCGTCAGGCATGAGGAAATCATCCGCTGGGTCACCATTATAGTTGCCACACAGCCCGCACACCTGGTCTTGGAAGCGTGCGGGCAGGCTGAGTGCCAGCTGGCAGTCCCAGTCATAAGTGACCACCAGCCCAAAGACCAGCTCCACCACGGCCCGTGGTCCGCTCTGGTACACACGCAGGCGACCCTCACTCAGGGAGACTGGCAGGCGCGAGCGCTGGTTGTCAACCTGCAGAGCGGGTGAAGAGAGGTGGTCAGGCCCCTGTGCCATCTGGCCTCCAGCCCTCATCTCTGGGCCTCCCACCTGCTCCCCTGCTCTGGCTGCATTGGGACTCATTATTTCTGCTACTGCCACCATCAGAGACCTTGCCTCTTGCAATACCTGTGGCCTGAAATGTTCTTTCTGCAGACGTGCATGTGACTCACTCCCGTACCTCCTATAAAATATTTGCTCAGTGAGGTGCCCCTCTGCCTGGTCACTGCACCATCTGGGAAGTGAGGAGCGCCTCTGCCCGGCCATCCCACCATCTGGAAGTGAGGAGGGCCTCTGCCCAGCCGCCCTACCGTCTGGGAAGTGAGGAGCACCTTTTCCTGGCTGCCCCACCGTCTGGGAAGTGAGTAGCGCCTCTGCCCGGCTGCTGTGCGACCCTCCAAGTGTGAAGTGACAGCCTTGTGTGTGGTCTTTCTGCCCTCCCCAAGTTTGCATTTTCGACATTAAAGTCTACTTTTTAATTAAAAGTTTTAAATTGGAGAATATAGAAAAAGAGTATTTGCTCAAATGTCACTGACTCAAGCCTTCCCTGACCGCCCTATTTTATGATTTTATTTTATGGTTTGTTTGTTTTGTTTTGTTTTGTTTTGTTTTATAGAGATAAGGTCTTGCTATGTTGCCCAGGCTGATCTCAACTCTTGGCCTCAAGCAATCCTCCTGCCTCAGCCTCCCAAAGTGCTGGAATTACAGGCATGACTCATGGGACCCAGCCTATACCCCTTTTTAAATGGCAGCGTTGGGCCGGGCGCAGTGGCTCACGCCTGTAATCCCAGTACTTTGGAAGGCTGAGTTGGGTGGATCACTTGATGTCAGGAGTTCGACACCAGCCTGGTCAACATGGTGAAACCCTGTCTCTACTAAAAATATAAAAATTAGCTGGGTGTGGTGGGGCACGCCTGTAATCCCAGCTACTCAGGTGGCTGGGGCAGGAGAATTGCTTTAACCCAGGAGGTGGAGGCTGCAGTGAGCCAAGATGGTGCCAGAGTGAGACTCTGTCTTAAAAAAAAAAAAAAAAAAGGCAGCCTCTCCCTATGCCATATCCACCTTCCCTGCTTTCCTTTTTTTTCTATAGCATCTGGCCTTCTGAAATATAATTCACAAATTGACCATGTTTATCATCTGTCTTACTCTATCAGAATGGCAGCTCCACAAAGACAAGGGTTTGGGTCTGCTTTGATCACTGCTTTATCCCCAGTGCATAGAACAGGGCCTGGTAGAATCCCAGGCACTCACTAAGTGAACTGAGTCACTGCTGCATTTAATAAACATTCACTGGGCACTCACTCTGTGCCTGGCCTTGGGCTGGGAGATCCTGGGAATACGAAGGTGGTGGAGACAGCCCCAGGCCCTACCCTCATGTGGCTCCCAGTCCACTGGGAGAAACAGACACATCACCAGACAGTGAGAGCTCAGAGGGGTCAGGGCAGAGATGCGAGAAGCACAGGCAGAAAAGTCAAGGCCAGGATCAGAAAGGCCCAGGCGGAGGGGTCAAGGATGGGATAGGGGAGGTACAGGCTGAGGGCTCAGAGCTGGGATAGTGGGGAGATAGGAGGCTGTGAAAACCTAGAAAAATGGCCAGATCTAACCTTGCTGGTCAGGGAAGGCTTCCCAGAGGAAAGAATAGTTGTGCTGAGCCTTGAAGGACCAGTAAGAGAGAGAGAGCCAGGAAAATCGGGAGGGAGTAGGATATTCCCATTCAAATGTCCTGAGTGGACAGAGATCCTGACCAGTCCATCTGGCTTGGTGTTATGGACTCAATATCTGTGTCTCCTGCAAAGCCCACATGTTGAAATCTTAACACCCAACATGATGGTATTAAGAGTGCGGGGAGGCCTTTGGGAGGTGATTAGGTCCTGAGGGTGGCACCCTCATGAGTGGGATTAGTGCCCTTACGACAGAGGCCTCAGAGAGCTCTCGGGTCCGCTTTCCACTGTGTGAAGATACAAGGAGAAGTAGGCCATCTGCAACCTGGAAGAGCACCCTCAGCTGAACCTGGCAGTGCTGGTAACCTCATCTTGGACTTCCAGCCTCCAGAACAGAGAGACAAGGTTGTGTTGTTTATAAGCCTCCCAGGCTCTGGTGTTATAGAAGCCTGAAGTCTGACTAAGAACCAGGAGATAAGAACTATGTCTCTCTGTGCCCGGGGGCATCATTTTTTTTTTTTTTTTGAGATAGAATCTTGCTCTGTCACCAAGGCTGGGCTGCAGTGGCACGATCTCGGTTCACTGCAACCTCTGCCTCCCAGGTTCAAGTGATTCTCCCACCTGGGATTAAAGGCACGTGCCACCACGCCCAGCTAATTTTTGTATTTTTAGTAGAGATAGGGTTTTGCCATGTTGGCCAGACTGGTCTTGAACTCCTGATCTCAAGTGATCTGCCCACCCCTGTTCAGCCTCCCAAAGTGCTGAGATTACAGGCATGAGCCACCGTGCCCAGCCTCTTTTTTTTTTAATTAATAAAAAAAATTTTAATTAGAGATGGGGTCTCACTATGTTGTCCAGGCTGGTCTGGAGCTCCTGGCTCAAGCAAGCCTCCCACCTCGGTCTCCCAAAGTGCTGGGATTATAGGTGTGAGCCCACCACACCCAGCCTGGGCATCTCTTTCTTACTCTTTCCTTACACATTCTCTGAGCTGTGCCAGAGCTGAGACTCGAAGTGGAGAAAGTCTTAGCCAAGAGGATGGAATACGAAAAAAGGAGCAACAGGAGAGAGGACAGCATGAGCAATGGCCCAGAAGGAAGACAGAGCATTCACTCATTCCGGCTCCCAGCAAAGCTTCTGTGAGTCCCACTGCGTGGCCTGCCCTGTGCCAGCTGGTGCTTTAGACACTGCAGTGATGGAGACAGGCCATGGCCCCATGCTCAGAGCTCTCAGTCCAGGATGGCTGCTCAAATCTGTCTCTCCCCTAAGTCCAGTGATCTCCATTTGAATTTTTCTATTTTTTTATTTATGTATTTTTTGGAGACAGTTTTGCTCTGTCGCCCAGTCTGCAGTGTAGTAGCAGCATCATAGCTCACTGCAGCCTTGACCTCCTGGGCTCAAGCCATCTTCCTGCCTCAGCCTCCCAAGTAGCTGGGACCATAGGCAGGCACCACCACACCCAGCTATTTTTTTTTGGTAGAGATAGGGTCTCCCTATGTTGCCCGGGCTGGTCTCAAATTTCTGGGCTCAAGTAATCTTCCAGCCTCAGCCTCCCAAAGTACTGGGATCACAGGTGTAAGCTACCACGCCCGGCCAATCTCCATTTTTAAATGACACAAATAATAGTAGTTCATTACAGAAAACAGAAAATGCACATGAGCAAAAATGAGAAAAAATCACCCTGTAGGCACACACATACAAATGTATAAATCCTGTTGAGTTTTTTCCTACCTTTAGATATATTTACACTTAGAAAGAAAAGACCATGCTGAAGTCACTATTTCATTAACTCCTCTCCTGACAATGTCTTGTGAGTATCCTACTACGATTCTGACAGTAGCTCTACACCTTTGTCAAGTCACTGACCTCTGTGAGGATCTGACAAAAAAAAAAAAGTAAGGCCGGGTGCGGTGGCTCATGCCTTTAATCCCAACACTTTGGGAGGCCGAGGTGGGCGGATCACAAGGTCAGGAGATCAAGACCATCCTGGCTAACACAATGAAACCCCAGCTCTACTAAAAATACAAAAAATTAGCTGGGTGTGGTGGCGTGTGCCTGTAGTCCCAGCTACTTGGGAGGCTGAGGCAGGAGAATCGCTTGAACCCAGGAGGCGGAGCTTGCACTGAGCCGAGATCATGCCACTGCACTCCAGCCTGGGCAACAGAGTGAGACTCTGTCTCAAAAAAAAATAAAATAAAAAGTAGTTTTTCAGAGAGAGGTATAAAATTCTGTATATAATTTCAAGGGATATGAAGTCTGCCTGAACTTGCACTCAACCCCTCCAGGGCTGAAGAACGCCTACTTTCACCAACTGATTATTAATCGCAGAGATCTACCTGCACGCTCACAAAATCAGGGAGGTACAAGAATATTTATTGCAGGTCAGATACAGGGGCTCACGCCTCTAATCCCAGAACTTTGGGAGGCCAAGGTGGGAGGATCACTTGAGACCAGGAGTTCGAGACTAGCCTGGGCAACATAGTGAGACCTTATCGCTACTAAAAATAAAAATACTTAGCCCAGTATAGTGGCATGAGACTGTAGTCCCAGCTACTTGGAAGGCCAAGGCTGGAGGATTGCTTGAGCCCAGGAGTTTGAGGTTGAAGTGAGCTATAATCACACCACTGCACTTCAGCCTGGGCAACAGGGCAAGACCTTGTCTCAAAAAAAAAAAAAAAAGTCAAAAAAATATTCATTGCAGTATTGTTTGTAATAGTGAACAATGTGTCCATCCACAGGGGACTGGTTGAATGAACTATGGTGTTCATATCCATATAAAGAATTGTGCAGATGTTAAAAAAAAAATAGAGGCTCCCTCTGCATTGATAGAGAAACTGTTCCAGAATGTACTGCTAAGTGCAAAAAGCACAAAGTAGAGAACACAACATATATATATATACATATATATGTATATATGTGTGTGTATATATGTATATATGTACAAAAGTATATACTCTCTCTCTCTCTCTCTCTCTATATATATATATATATATATTTTTTTTTTTTTTTTGAGACAGAGTCTCACTCTGTCACCCAGGCTGGAGTGCAGTGGCGCAATCTTGGCTCACTACAACCTCCGCCTCCTAGATTCATGGGATTCTCCTGCCTTAGCCTCCCGAGTAGCTGGAATTACAGGCATGCACCACCACGCCCAGCTAATTTTTGTACTCTTACTAGAGATGGGGTTTCGCCATGTTGGCCAGGCTGGTCTCTAACTCCTGACCTCAAGTGATCCACCCACCTAGGCCTCCCAAAGTGCTGGGATTATAGGCATGAGCCACTGCGCCCGGTCCTGAAGTTATTGAACAGGCAAAACTAATCTATGCTGGAAGAAAAAAAAATCAGAACTGTGATCATTTCCAGGAGTAGGTTGGGGACTGTTTGGTAAGGCACATGAGGGAATTTTCCCAGGTAAAAAAAAATTCTGTATCTTAATGGGCAATTTGGTTACACATTTGCCAAAGGTGAATTATACAGTTAAGATTTATGATTTTTGTTATATATAAATTTCACCTCCAAAATCAGCCAAAAGAAGTGTGAAAATATTGTATTCTAGTTAATGACATGGTGAAGTCTTCTGGGTGATATGTACTCATGTTTGGAACTTTGAAGTGCATAAAAAATAAGAGAGATTGTGGAATGGACAGAGGGATGAACCGATGGATCAGTGTGTGATCAATCAAGAAGAGTACAGTGTTTAGAATCTTGATGATTGGCACCTGTAATCTCAGCACTTTGGGAGGCTGAGGCAGGCTGATCAGTTGAGGCCAGGAGTTCCAGACCAGCCTGGCCAACATAGTGAAACCCCTCTCTACAAAAATACAAAAATCAGCCAGACATGGTGGCACATGCCTGTCATCCCAGCTACTCGGGAGGCTGAGGCAGGAGAATCACTTGAACCTGATCCTGCGGCTGCACACTCCATCCTGGGTGACAGAGTGAGACTCTGTCTCAAAAAAAAAAAAAAAAAAAAAAAAGAAAGAAAGAAAAAAGAAAGAAAAATCTAGGCGATTGGCATATGAGCATTCACTGTATAAGAATTTCAACTTTGGACATTTTAACTTTTTCATAACAACATGATGAGAAAAAAGGAAGTAATTGCTCTAGACTGCTGTTATTCGTATGAACTGAGTAGAAATGCATTTACCAGAGTCAGGACAGCTGAGGGATTAAGAACAGGGACTCCAGAGCCAGCATGCCTGTGCCCTTAGCTCCACCTCTTACTAGCTCTGAGCCCTGGGGAAGTCACTACCCTATCTCAACCTCAGTTTCCCAATCTGAACATGTTCATAATAATAATGCCTCCTGCACAGAGTTTGTGAGCATTAAATCCATTAAGATAAGAAAAGTGCTAAGAAACATATCTGGTGCATAGCAGGTGCTCATTAAATTTAGTTATTTGGTCAACGTAAATCCCCCATTGCTGGATAACTTTTTGTTTGTTTGTTTTTGTTTTATGCTATTATAAACCATGTTGGCATTCGCCCCCCCACCCCCCACCCCCAGTCTCTGTCTCTGAATATCCTTTAAATTTCTAGACGTGGGATGGCTGGAGGGCAGGGTTCTAAGGTCCTGCTACTGAGATTTTCAAATCTGCCTCCCCACCCTCCAACCCCATGGCCCACTTCTCTGCACCCCGGTTTGAGTTCGGCCATTGGGCTTTGCCTCCGCCTTCGGACCCGCAGCTCATGGATGTTAACGCCCCGAAGCCTCCAGGTACTCACCAGGACGAAGCCAACTTCCCCGCGGGTCAGCGACACGGAGTGGCTGTAGGCGCGCACAGTGACGAGACCCACGTAGGAGACGCGGCGGCTGCCCCGGTGCTCGTTCTTGGCCTCCACGCTGAAGGCGGGCAGGGTTTCATCCTCGCTGCACAGCTCCGCCATCGTGTACGAACAGGTGCCCATCATGTCGTAGCGACGGCCGTCGAAGGTGGTGTAATGGGGGTCGCCCTGGGCGCGGCAGACCGCGGTGGACTCCGCCACACACTCGGCCTTCCCGCCTACCACCTGGCAGCGCTGCCCGGCTGCGCACTGCACGCCTTCGCAGGAGGGCTCCACTGGGGACAGTACAGCTGGGGAGGGAAGGGAACGGTGAAAAGAGAGAATCAGAAGTGTCCACGGGTTTGTAATCCCGGCACTTTGGGAGGCCGAGGCGGGCAGATCACTTGAGGTCAGGAGTTCGAGACCAGCCTGCCCAACATAGTGAAACCCTGTCTCCATTAAAAATACAAAAATTAGCAGAGCGTGGTGGCACATGCCTGTAATCCCAGCTACTCGGGAGGCTGAGGCAGGAGAATCGCTTGAACCCAGGAGGGGAAGGTTGCAGTGAGCTGAGATGGCACCACTGCACTCCAGCCTGCATGACAAAGCGAGACTCTGTTTCACAATAAAAGGAAGAAGAAAGAAGAAAAGAAAAAGAAGAAGAAAGAAGAAGAGGAAGAGGAAGAAGAAGAGAAGAAGAAGAAGAAGAAGAAGAAGAGGAAGAAGAAGAAAAAGAAAAAGAAAAAGAAAAAGAAGAGTTCGAGAAGGAGGAAGAAGAGGAGGGAGGGGGGAGGAGGAGGAGTGGGGAAGAAGAAGGAAGAAGGAAGAAACTGCCTCAGGCCTCAGAGGGAGGCATCCTGGAGCCCACCTTGCCTGGGAAGCTTGAGCAATTCGCTCACAACTGCCCATTTTTGCCCATTTTTGCCCATTTTAAAGGTGGAGAAACCAAGGTCTGGAACCCCACAGGGAGAGAGTTGCTCAGGCCTCTCTGAAAGCCCCAGGTTTTCTGATTCTCCAGTTTAACACAGGGCAGCCTAGAAGAAGGGAAGATAGTAAATAAGAAAAGGCAGAAACAGTCATTAAAATGTTAATTTGTGTTTTTCTTTTCCCTTTTTCCCCTCTTCCCTACCTTCCCTCCAGGGTCAAAAAGAGCTAAGGGATTTTTTTTAAAGACAGAAAATGGAAGACAAGCTTTAGCAAGATGAAAAGGACTACGGACTCAGGCCGCCTAGGTAGGAATCCTGGCTCAACCAACTGGCTCTGAGACACTGGGCAAGTGGTCTTAAACTCCCTCTGCCTCAGTTTCCTCATTTGTAACATGGGGGGTGATAATAATACCTCCTTCGTAGGGATCTTGGTGAGGGGTGTTAGGATTAAATAAGCTAAAACTCGAGAAAGCTTTAGAACTGAACCTAGGTGTTAAATGGAGTGTTACCCATTATAATTAATCACCCACTGATCCCTCATTCTATTTCTCAAGCCCAAAGTGGCTCCTTAAAGTTGGGTGGCTTCCATGCCTTGGAGGGTAAGGGACCAGGAACGCCACAGTCTTAGCGTGGCAGGGACTACATGGGAAGAAACAGCCTTTCCTCCGTCTGCCTCCCAGTCCTCAAAAGTTTTTGCAGCTGGGTGTGGTGGCTCTGGCCTGTAATTCCAGCCCTTTGAGAGGCTGAGGCAGGAGGATCGCTTGAGCCCAGGAGTTTGAGACCAGCCTGGGCAACATGGCAAGACCCTATCTCTACAAAATATAAATTAAAAATTAGCTGGGTGTGGTGGTGCGTGCCTATAGTCTCAGCTACTTGGGAGGCTGAGGGAGGATTGCTTTAGTCCAAGAGTTCGAGGCTACAGTGAGCTGTGATCACACCACTGCACTCCAGCCCGAGTGACAGAGTGACACCCTGTCTCTAAGACAAAAAAAGTTTTGAGGGAGAAGCAGTTATCCCCATTTTACAGATGTGGAAACTGAAGCCCAGAGAGATGAAGTCACTTATCCAAAATCACACAGTAGAGCTGGGATTTGAACCCTGGGACCCTGCACTACACTGACAGCGTCTCATGGGCTGAGCCTGAGGTCACACAAACTGCCAGGTCGTATACATTAACTGTGTCAAAAACACGTTAAACACCTAGAAAGATTGCAAGATACTCCCCCTCCCCAACACGTAGTCATCTTATTATCATACATTTAGACCTCCTAAGTTTGGGTATCAACATTCCTACATGAGGTGTGGAGAGTGGCTTAGCAACTGGTGTGGCTATGTCAGTTGCTAAAATATCAAAATATTTCCAAACTGGTTGGTAAGAAGCTGCTGACCTGACTGTCCCCCGCAACCCCAAAGATCCCTCCTTCTCAGCACCCTGGCTCTCCCCTAGGGCCCTTTCCAGAACAAACCAACAGACAGGGGCTGATGCCAGCATGATGGGGGCTTCAGGACCCTGTCACAGTGCTCTGGCTGCTGTCTCTTCTGACTGGTAGTGCCCCAGCTCTCCCTGGTTGCTAAATATTTAGCATATTGTTTCTGGGAGGATGGGAGGGGCTGAGAAGACTTGAGGAAGGATGTCGCAGAGAAGGTAAGTGAGGGGAGGACAACTAGGATCCCGAAAGCCGCAGAGGAGTAGGTGGGTAGAAAAGCGGTCACCAGGTGGACAGGACCAGGGGACATTTTCCATTACTCACTCCGGCCGCAATCAGCTGCTGTTGCGTAGCCTATAGCCTTGGTCAGCCCGAAGGTGAGCAGCCCGAAGTTGGTGGTGGCCTCGGCCGTGTGGATCGTGTCAGCTGTGCCGAGCTCCACTTCAGCATACGAGAACTCACTGCCTGGCACAGCCTCCCAGGTGAGCTTGGCCCCCACTGCCTGCCCATCTATGGTCAGCCCGCTGATAGCCTTTGTCTGTGCCACCGCCAGGGCCACGCCCTCAGAGCCTGGTACACTCTTGACCACATAGGCAGGGCAGTAGGCTGCCACATCTGGGATCAGGACCAGGTAGGGGTCATAAGTCACTTCATTCCTTATGGCACCTGTGCCAAATAGCACGACCTGGATGCCCACATTTGCAGACAGGTAGAGTGGCCGGGATGGCCGGACCTCAAACTCTACCACATCACCTGCCTGGAGCCCACGGGAGCCAGTGATACCCCCATGGTTGTAGGTCAGCTTTGTGGCCTGGCTGGCCACAACGAAGGCCAAATCATAGCGAGCCTGGGAGGCCAGCGTGGGTACTACATAGTGGGTGCCCCAGGCAGATGTGGGTAGCAGCTGCTCGACCACGTGGTTGCAGGTCGTATGTTTCTGGGCACAGCTGTGGCCGGAGAGCACAGCCACGGGGCTACTAGCTGTAACCTTTGACCCCGAGAGATCCATTGAGCTCTGTAGCTGGGCCACATTGTAGGGCTGTAGAGTCACTCTTAGGACACTGCCTGCTGGATAGAAGTTGCCGTTGAATGTCACTGACCCCTTCAGCGTGACACTGACCGAGGCACCTGAGGCACCAGCCACCACGGCAAACTCCTTGACATTCCTGGCTGAGGTGCCGGGGGGTGTGAGCACAAAGTACTCGGTGCCTAGGGCCTGGATGGGCCGCAGCAGTGTCAGCTCCGCTGTGTCGGGCTTGGCATTTAGTGCCTGCACAGAGATGGCATGGTCAGAATGGATCACCACCGCATGCTGGAAGATCTTGCTGCCTATCATCTCAGCCTTGGCACTGATGTTGACCATGACCGATTCCCCGGGCCTCACTGTGACGTTCTTTGAGGTGTTGTCTGCCTGGCTGAGGATGGAGACTGAAGCGGGGCTCTCTGACAGACTGGAGATAAAGAGGCAGGGGTAGGCCTTGCTGTAGGCCAGCTGATAGTTCTGCAGGAAGGCTGTGAGGAATTCCTCCCTGCCGGTGTTCTTGAGGTCCACTGAAGCCTCCTGGGTCAGTCCTGTTTGGGAAAATACAGTTGTGGGTCCACTTATCCAATCCTCCCCACTTTTGCTCTACACCCAGAAACATGTTGAAGTATTAACTTGGGCTTTTCCCCACCGCCCTTCTCTTTGCTTTTTTCTGATTCATGCAGCTTTCGTCTACAAGCCTTCCTGGATTTTGTTTTTCAAAAATCTAAACACCTTAGACAGGGCTCTCAAACTCAAATGCTGATGGGGCCAGGCAAGAAATATAAATGTGTGAAACAGTCCTGGAGGGGGCGACTGTGGAACTGAAGCATTCCTACACCATCTAAAGTGGGTTGTTGCTTATGGAAATCAATCAGTGTGATACATCTTATCAACAGAATAAAGGACCAAAACTATATGATCACTTCAATTGATGTCAGAAAAGCATTTGATAAAATTTAACATGCTTTCATGGTAAAAACTCTCAAGAAAGTAGATACGGAAGGAACACACCCCAACATGATGAAAGCCATGTACAACAGACCCACAGCTGGTATCATACTGAATGGGGAAAAACTGAAAGCCTTTGCTCTAAGATCTAGAACACAGCAAGGATGTCCACTTTCACCACTATTCTTCAACATATTATTATTAGCCCTAGCTAAACCACTTAGACAATAGAAAAAAATAAAGGGCATCCAAAATGGAAAAAGAGAGGTCAAATTATCTTTGTTTGCAGATGATAAAATCTTATATTTAGAAAAACCTAAAGACAGCTGGGCTTGGTAGCTCACGCCTATAACCCCAGCACTTTAGGAGGCCAAGGTGGGTGGATCACCTGAGGTCAGGAGTTCAAGACCAGCCTGGCCAACATGGTGAAACCCAATCTCTACTAAAAAAAAAAATACAAAAATTAGCTGGGTGTAGTTGCACACACCTGTGGTCCCAGCTACTCGGGAGGCTGGGGCAAGAGAACTGCTTGAACCCAGGAGGTGGAGGTTGCAGTGAGCCAAGATCATGCCACCGCACTCCAGCCTGGATGACAGAGCAAGACTCTGTCTCAAAAAAAAACAACTTTGGCTGGGTGCAGTGGCTCAAGCCTGTAATCCCAGCACTTTGGGAGGCCGAGGTGGGCAGATCAAGAGGTCAAGAGATTGAGACCATCCTGGCCAACATGGTGAAACCTGTCCCTATTAAAAACACACACAAAAAAAATTAGCCTTGCATGGTGGCAGACACCTGTAATCCCAGCTACTCGGGAGGTTGAAGCAGGAGAATTGCTTGAACCTGGGAGGTGGAGAAGGTAGGGAGCCAAGATGGCACCATTGCACTCCAGCCTGGGCAACAAGAGCAAAACTCCATCTCAAAAAAAAAAAAAAAAAAGAAAACCTAAAGACTCCTAAAGACTTCATCAAGAAGCTATTAGAACTGATAAACAAATTCACTAAACTTGCAGGATACAAAATCAGCATACAAAAATCAGTAGCATTTCTATATGCTAACAGCAAACAATCTGAAAAAAAAGGAAAGTAATCCCATTTACAATAGCCACAAATAAAATAAAACACCTAGGAATAAACCAAATAAATGAAAGATCTCTACAATGAAAACTATAAAGCAGTAATGAAACAAATGGAAGAGGACACACACCAAAAAAAAAATGGAAAGATATTCCATGTTCATGGATTGGAAGACACAATATTGTTAAAATGTCCATACTAGCCAAAGCAATCTACCGATTCAATGCAATCTCTATAAAAATACCAGTGACATTCTTCACAGAAATAGAAGACTAATCCCAAAATTTATGTGGAAACACAAAATACCCAGAATAGCCAACGCCATCCTGAGCATAAAGAACAAAACTGGAGGAATCACATTACCTGACTTCACATTATACTGCAAAACTACAGTAACCAAAACAGTGTGGTACTCGCATAAAAACAAACACATGGACCAGTGGAACAGAATATAGAACCCAGAAACAAAGCCACCTGCAGTGAATTCATTTTTGACAAAGATCCCAAGAACATACACTGCATTTACTGAAGATAAATGGTGCTGGGAAAACTGGATATCCATGTGCAGAAGAGTGAAACTAGACCCCTATCTCTCACCATATACAAAAATCAAATCAGAATGGATTAAAAACTTAAATCTAAGACCTCAGACTATGAAACTACTATAAGAAGACATTTAGGAAACTCTCCAGTTCATTGGTCTGGGCAAAAATTTATTAAGTAATACATCAAAGGCACAGGCAACCAAAGAAAAATGGACAAATGGGATCACATCAACCTAAAAAGCTTCTGCTCAGCAAAGGAAACTGAAAGGGGCTGGGCGGAGACCAAACTACACCGGTCGCCGTCAAGAGATCTTTATTGGAGGTATCCAGAGGCACCACGCAAGGAAAAGGAAGAGAAGAGAGAGAGGGCTGCTGGTGTGCTGGGTTTTATATCCCTTGGGCCTACGTGGATTGGGCTAGGGGCGGGCCCAAGGGAAGGCGGGAGATGCTTCTTTCTGATTGGCCCTTCTTTGGCGGGTTCAGACAGTGCCCGGTCAAGGAGGGGAGAAGAACCTGGAACCGGCCCCATCTTAAGGTATGGCGCCATTTTAAGGTACCCCATGTTACCTAACAGAAACAATCCACAAAGTGAAGACACAACTGACAGAATGGGAGAAAATATTTACAACCCATCTAGCTAAAGCAATTAGACAAGAGAAAGAAATAAAGGTATCCAGATTGGAAAAAAAAAAAAAAAAAAAGAAGTCAAATTATCCTTGTTTGCAGATGATATAATCTTATATTTAAAAAAAAAGCCCAAAGACTCCATCAAAAAGCTATTAGAACTGATAAACAAATTCACTAAATTTGCAGGATACAAAATCAACATACAAAAATCAGTAGCATTTCTAGATGGTACTGACAAGGGATTAATAACTAGAATAAAAAAGGAGCTCAAACAACTCAATAGGAAAAAAATCAAATAATCTGATCTGTGTGTGTTTGTGTGTGTGTGTGTGTGTGTGTTTGAGATAGAGTCTTGCTCTGTCACCCAGGCTGGACTGCAGTGGCACGATCTCACCTCACTGCAACCTCTGCCTCCTGGGTTCAAGTGATTCTCTTGCCTCAGCCTTCCAAGTAGCTGGGATTACAGGCATGTGCCACCATGCCTGGCTAATTTTTGTATTTTTAATAGAGACAGGGTTTCACCATGCTGGCCAGGTTGGTCTCGAACTCCTGACCTCAAGTGATCTGCCTGCCTCGGCCTCCCAAAGTGCTGAGATTAGAGGCATGAGCCACCACGCCCAGATTAATCTTATTTTAAAGTGGGCAAAAGATCTGAATAGACATTTCTCAAAGAAGACATACACATGGCCAGCAGGTATATAAAAAAATGCTCAACATCACTAATCATCAGAAAAATGCAAATTAAAACCACAATGAGATATCATCTCACTCGAGTTAAAATGGCTTTCATCCTAAAGAAAGGCAATAATGAATGTTGGTGAGCATGTGGAGAAAAGGGAACCCTTTTACGCTGTTGGTAGGACTGTAAATCAGTACAATCACTATCGATAATAGTATGAAGGTTTCTCAGAAAACTAAAACTAGAACTACTGTATGATCCAGCAATTCCTTTCCTTCCAAGACAGGAAGTCAGTATATGCAAGAGACATCTGCTCTCCCATGTTTATTGCAGCACTATTCCTAATAGCCAAGATACGGAATCACCCTAAGTGTCCATCAACAGATGAGTGGATAAAGGAAATTTGGTATGTACAAATAATGGAGAATTATCCACCATAAAAAAAGAATGAGATCACCCGGCACAGTGGCTCACACCTATAATCCCAGCACTTTGGGAGGCCAAGGCAGGTGGATCACTTGAGGTCAGGAGTTCGAGAGCAGCCTGGCCAACATGGTGAAACCCCGTCTCTACTAAAAATACAAAAATTAGCCAGGAGTGGTGGCATGTACCTGTAATCCCAGCTACTCGGGAGGCTGAGGCATGAGAATCGCTTGAACCTGGGAGGCGGAGGTTGCAGTGAGCCAAGATCGCGTCACTGTACTCCAGCCTGGGCAACAGAGTGAGACTCGGTCACAAAAAAAAGGAATGAGATCCTGTCATTCGCAACAACATGGATGGAACTGGAGGACATGATGTTAAGTGAAATAAGCCAGTACAGAAAGACAAATTTCACATGTTCTCACTCGTATATGGGAGTTTAAAATTTTTAACTGATGAACTCATAGAATTAGAGAGTAAAATGATGGTTATGATGATTACCAGAGGCTGGAAAAGATAGTGGGGACGGGGGGATAAGTAGATATGGTTAATGGGTACAAAAATACAGTTAAACAGTTAGATAAAATGGATAAAATCTAGTATTTTGTAGCAGAACAGGATGACTATTGTTGACAATAATTTATGGCATATTTTAAAATAACTGACAGTGGAATTGGAATGTTCCTAACACAAAGAAATGACAAATGCTTGAAGTGAGGGATGCACTAGTTACCCTGATTTTATCATTACACACTGTATGCCTGTATCAAAATATCACAGGTACCCCATAAATGCAGACAACTGCTATGTACCCATAAAAACAAAAAAATTTAAAAATATATAAACTAGTAAAAAAAAATAAAGTGGATTGTTGGTACTAGCTTTCACCTGTTATAATGAAAGAATGTGAGCTTTTTTAAATTGTAAGACCTTCCTGTTTTTCTTTTCTTTTTTTTCTTTTGAGACGGAGTCTCGCTCTGTCACCCAGGCTGGAGTGCAGTGGCGCGATCTCGGCTCACCACAACCTCCGCCTCTCAGGTTCGAGTGATTCTACTGCCTCAGCCTCCCGAGTAGCTGGGACTACAGGTGTGTACCACCACACACAGCTAACTTTTGTATTTTTTCTTTTTTTCTTTTGAGATGGAGTCTCACTCTGTCACCCAGGCTAGAGTGCAGTGGCGCGATCTTGGGTCACTGCAACCTCCGCCTCCCGGTTTCCATGCCCAGCTAATTTCTGTATTTTTAGTAGAGACAGGGTTTCACCATGTTGGCCAGGCTGGTCTCAAATTCCTGACCTCAGGTGATCCACCTGCCTCGGTCTCCCAAAGTGCTGGGATTACAGGCGTGAGCCACCACACCCGGCCGTTCTTTCTGCTTTTAAAGAGAAACTGGCTATCTGAATTTTCATGTGAAATCTCCAACCCACGATTGTTTTAAGCACTTTGGGGCTCAAGGTGGATATACTCTGCTGCCAGTGTATGATTTCCATCTTTTTACAAACTGGAGTGCAGTGGCTTAAACACAACACACTGCAGCCTCAACCTCCTGGGCTCAAGGCATCCTCCTGTCTCAGCTTCTGGTATAGCTGGGACCACAGGCACGCACTATGTGCCTGGCTTATTTTTTTATTTTTTTCTAGAGGCAGGGTCTCACTTTGTTGCCCAAGCTGGTCTTGAACTCCTGGGCTCAAGTGATCCTCCTGCATCAGCCTCCCGAAGTGCTGGGATTACAGACGTGACCCACTGCACCCAGCTGGTTTTTGTCTTAATAGGACTTGTGGGGGCCAGGCGCGGTGGCTCTCGCCTGTAATCCCAGCACTTTGGGAGGTCAACGAGGGTGGATCACTTGAGGTCAGGAGTTCGTAAGCAGACTGACTGACATGGTGAAATTCCATCTCTACTAAAAATACAAAATTAGCCAGACATGGTGGCATGGGGCACCTGTAATCCCAGCTACTAGGGAGGCTGAGGCAGGAGAATCGCTTGAACCCGGGAGGTGGAGGTTGCAATTAGCTGAGATTGCACCATTGCACTCCAGTCCAGGCAACAAGAGTGAAACTCCATCTCAAATAATAATAATAATAATAATAATGGGGCTTGGGGGTTTGTGAAAAGGAGATAAAGAGAAGAAGAGGATTATGGAAGGGTGGATGAATTGTCTCCTAGAAACAGATGGCAGTGGGGGCTTCTGACCACCCCCAACTAGGAAGAGCGTCCCTGGAGCTGAGGAAAGAGAGAGAGGTCTAAGGAATCTTGAAGAGAGTGTGGGGGCTATGGAATGACCACCTTCCATATAAAGGGGGCCTTGAAGGATATCCCAGGGGGCCAGGGGATCAGGGACAATGGACATTTCAAAAGTAACCTAGATGGATGCTGACTGGTGATGAGAGAGCCCTCATATCCCATCCTCACCCCAGTACTTTGGCTTTATCTAAAATTTTAGTTCTGGACACATCCCTGGGAGAACTGGGGACAACACCCTCCAAGAATGACTTTCGTGAAATTTTCCATCAACTCAGCCGAATGAGGCTCAGAGTCAAAACCTTAGTTGAGTTGCAGAAAATCAAGAAAGTTCTTGCACACTTGAGTTTGGGGACTAAGGTTTTTACCTGTGCTCCCATCCAGAAAAGGGTGAGAATTGGTGAATTCTACCACATCCCTCTGCAGAGCCTAAGGGCCTCTCTCCTGTCTCAGCTAGCCTGGGGTGACATGTGGAGGAGGCACACATGGAAGGCGTGGACCCAGGCAGAGTTCCCCAGATTGGAACAAGGACATGGAGAGGGTCTTGATCTGACTTACCCCACAGGAGGGTTGCTCCAGCCCAGAGTATCCACCAGCTCCACAGGGCACCCATGGCTGCAGTAGGAAAAGAGAAAGGATCATAGAAGGCTGATCCACCGCCTCTGCTGGAGACTGTCCTGGGCAGAAGGGCCCACTCTCATGACAAGGGCCACCTGGGACCATGAAGGCTGAGGTGGGGAAAGAAGTCAGGCAGATTGGGCCAGGGGGTATAGATCCAAGGACCAGTGTGTGTGTATAGGGGAGGCTGGCTGTCCAGTCAGTCTGGAGGTGGGGTGGGGAGGGCAGAAGCCAGGGACGGGGTGGAGAGTTGGCTGTCTTGTGGGTCTAGGGGTAGGATGAGAAGGCCTACAGCCAGGGGCAAGAGTAGGGGACCTGCCGTCCCACTTCCAAAGGGGACCCCAGCCCTTCTCACCTGCAGGTCCCTGGAGCTGCAGGGCCAGCCCTGTGGCACGGCTATATAGTGGAGTTTCTGGGCCCCTCAGACCACACCCTGGGCCACGTGCCAGGCAGATGATGCCAACTTCCTGGAGGAGGCTGCGGTCCTCAGGGCCAGATGAAACGGGAAACTGTGAAGGTCTGGGAAGGAGGGACGGTGATTCTGGATGCCAGGGTTCCAAGAAGGGAGTGAGGACAGCTGGTGGCCACTCTCTGGAAGCCTTCTGGAAAGTTTGGTCCTGGAAAGGTGGGGTCCCTGAGGGAGACAGCTGGGGAGCAGGCAGCTGAGTGCCTGGATCCCCAGGTGGAGGTGGGGTGGAGTGGGGGTGTGGGCAGCAAGGGCGGGAGGTGGCATGTGGTCATATTTGCTGGTTTAGTGGCTAGATTCCTTCCTTTGGCTCCTGCCAGGAACAACAATGAGGGACCCATATCCGGGTCCTGGTTCCTCCTCAGTCCCCACAGGCTGGGGAGTCCCTAGTCACCCACATCCTGCTTCCAGACACCACTAGAGGCAGGTGTCTGGGATGGGCAGGAGTCTGAGGCTATGGAGTGGGACACAAGACCTCCACCGCAGCCCAGCGGGGCCTCTGCGGTTTCTCATCTGCAAAACGGGAACACCAAAACCAGCCTCTCTGGGCATCTTTACGTCCCAGAGATGTAAAGAAATTCTCAACGACTGTAGAGCTGGGGGTAGCCTCTTCTGGTGTGGGCGCAGGCCAGGATGCAGGTGGGCATTCGGACTGAGGCGGTGTGTGAAGAAGGGACAATGGGCTCTGTTTCCTGGTTCCACACAGACACCCGGATTCTACTTCTGATCCCAGACACCTGCCCCTCAGCGGTGCTGGAAACAGGATATAGGTGGCCAGGGACTCCCCAGCCTGTGGGGACTGAGGAAGAGCCAGGACCTGTTGGTTCTGGAGTTTTTTTGTGTGTGTAGGGAGGGTTTGCTCTTAGCAAGGGCTAGCTGAACAGGTTTAGGGGACTCTGTGCCTCTCCATCACCCCAGAATTTGCCTGAGATGGGAGGTAGAGGTCTAGGTTGCACACAAGGAGCAGAAGAATGAGCTGAAAGTTGGGCTTTCTCAGCTGGAGTCAGCTCCTCTGAGGGGCTGGCCTGACCCACGCCCTGCCTGCCTTCTCCCTGACCTGGGATCTCATTGTTTGCTGGGGGCGTCTCCCCTGGGACCAGCAGCTGCAAAGCCTGGGTGCCCTCTTGGACCAACACCCTAGCAGCTGCTTCGCTGGGGCTCCTCCCCTCTTATCACAGGAGCCTGGGCCTCTGGGAGGCCAAAGTGGATGCGGGGGCTTCTCTCTCCCTGGAGCTCTGACCAATCCCCACGCCCACCCAAGGCACATTCCCAGAGGGAAAGATAAAGGCTCAGAGTTGACTGGACATAAAGTCAACCAGGAAAATGAAGTGAGTAAATAGGAGACTGGCTAAAAGCCAGAGATAACAAGAAACAAGCAGGGGCAGGAGACCCACAGGAAGTGGAAGCTTTGGGAAAAGGATGCCTGGGTCCCTGGGGGGTCGAAAAGTTGGTGGAAGGGGCTGCTGGGTCCCTGAGAGAGATAAGGACTGGGAGCAGGAGACGTCAGGATTCCTAGGAGGAAACAGCAATTGCAAACCAAGATGTGAAAATTCTCTGTGTGAGGCCAGGCGCAGTGGCTCAGCTTATAATTCCAGCATTTTGGGAGGCTGAGGCAGGAGGATGGCTTAAGGCCATGAGTTTGAGACCAGCCTGGTTCAAGACCAACATAGTGAGACCCTGTATCTACAAAAAAATACAAAAATTAGCCAGGCACCGTGGTGCACGCTTGTAGTCCCAGCTACTTGGGAGGCTGAGGCAGGAGGATCACTTGAGGCCACAAGGTCAAGACCAGCCTGGGCAACATAGTGAGACCTTTTCTCTACAAAAAATACAAAAATAAACTGAGTGTGGTGGCGTGCACCTGTAGTCTCCACCATTCAGGAGGCTAAGGTGGGAGGATTGCTTGATCCTAGGAGTCTGAGGCTGCAGCGAGCCGTGATCATGCCACTGCACTCTGGCCTGGGGAGAAAAAGAAAAAAGAAAATCAAATCCTCGTGTGCGATACCCCTCTTGTAGTTTGAGGTACTCAGAGACAAATGGGAGGTGAAGGGAAAGAATCAGGGTGAGTTTCATGGGTGTTTCTGGCCCTCAATTCTCTCTAAGCCTTGGGGTTTCCCCTGGTTGATCACAGAAAGAAGCTTCCTGCCTTCAAAATTCATCATCGCTCTCCACAGCCAGAGTCCTCAGAAATGGGGTAGTTGTGGTGGGAGATCTCACAAATTAATACTCTGTATGTGACAATCCCCTTGGGTCTTCTTTCTCACTCCTTTTAAGGCCCAAGTGGTGTGTGTGTGTGTGTGTGTGTGTGTGTACACACCCCTGTGCCTTACCCTGTATTATATCAATTCTCAGGAAACCCTTTGGTGACCCAGGAAATAAACTCTGGGGACACTTCCTTATGGTCAGAGAAATCGCATCCATCCCTCCACTGGCAGCCCTGCTCTGAGCCCAAACAAGGGTATTTGTGTATCTGAGCCTTTCGGCCTCTCCCTGCTTATCTGCCTCCCCTGCAGCATGTGCACTGGCTACACCATCCCAGACCCCTGGGCCCCTCTGACTAGTCTTGGCTTTATAGACCGGAGCACAGTGGGAGAGAATTTACTCTCTCCAGCTAAATTCAGGCTTGCGGGCAATTTCTAACTTAATTCCTTTATGCTCTGGATCCCACAATCTGACTTCCATAGGCACTGAACGTTTTGCTAAACTCTCCAATGACCCATTATTTGCCACCTGCCTCTAGTTCCTTCCCTGTAACATTTGACATTCACACTTCCTCTCTGCCTATAATTGAAATTCTATAGGAGATGTTCTCTGATCATAATGGAATCAGCTTGAAATGAATAACAGAAAAACAGGAAAATCTCCACTCACAAGGATATTGAGCAACTCACTTCTAAATAATCCATGGGCCAAAGAGGAAGTATTGAAAATACATACAATTAAATGAAAATGAAAAGAAGATATTTCAAAATATGTGGGAAGAAGATATTTCAAAATATGTGGGATATAGCTAAAGGGAAATTTATGGCATTAAATATTTACATTAGGAAAGAGGAAAGCTCTCAAACCAATATTCTAAGCTCTTCTTACACAAGAAAGTAGTAAAAGACCAAAACAAACACAAAGCAGAAGAAAGGAAATAATAAAGAGCAGAAATTAATAAAACTGAACATGAGAAAATCAATGAAACAAAAGAACTACTTTGCTGTTGTTGTTGCTAACAAAAGCAAGGCTTTGAATTTCCCAAATGTATTTGTGGATTTGTCTATTGTTGAATAGAGCATTCTATAAATATCAATTAGATCCTGTTGACTGATGCTGTTATTCAGTTCTTTGATATTCTCACATATTTTATCCCTGGTAGTTCTATCAATTTGGTGAGAGTGAGGTTTTTAATTCTCCAACTATATTTGTGGACTTTTCTGTTTCACCTTTCAGCTCTATCAGTTTTTGCTTCATGTACTTGAATCTCTGTTGTTTGGTACATATACCTTAGGATTGCAATGTCTTGGCAGAATGATCCTTTGTTTTTAGCAATGTTTTTCGCTCTGAAGCAAAGTATTGTCGTATTAATATAGTACTTCCTTCCTTTTAAAAATTTATATTTAAAATTATATATATATATTATTATTATTTTTTTTTAGACAGAGTCTTGCTCTGTTGCCCAAGCTGGAGTGCAGTGGCATGATCTCAGCTCACTGCAGCCTCTGCCTCCCAGGTTCACGCAATTCTCCTACTTCAGCCTCCCAAGTAGCTGGGATTACAGGCACCTGTGATCACGCCTGGCTAATTTTTGTATTTTTAGTAGCTACGGAGTTTCACCATGTTGACCATGCTGGTCTTGAACTCCTGACCTCAAGTGATCTACCTGCCTTGGCCTCCCAAAGTGCTGGGATTACAGGGGTGAGCCACTGTGCCCAGCCTAAAATTTATATTTATAATAATATAAATTAATAAAATTAATATTTTTCTATTCTTTTATTTTCAACCTACTTATGTTGTTATATATGGAGTAAAGTTTTTTGGAGACAGTATCTAGTTGGATCATTTTTTAAATCCACTCTACCAATCTCTGGCCTTTTATTTCATGTAAGCAGATAGACTATTTACATTTAAAGTAGTTATTGATATGTTTGGACTTAAGTTTAACATTTTAATATTCATCTTCCATTTGTTCCATTTCTCGTTCTTATTTTTCTGGCATTCCTGTGAGTTACATGAGCATTTTTTAGCATTCCATTTTGATTTATATTATTTTTGAATACATAATTTGTAGAATTTTCTTAGCACTTGCTCTAGTACTACAATATACATATGTAACTGATTATAATCCAACTTATGAATCTTTTACCACTTTGATTGAAGTGTTGAAACTTTACATCCATATAGATCCTTTTACCCTCCCACTTATACATATGTGTGTGTGTATATACATATAACTATTTTAAGTATTGTCTCTTCCTATAGACTATATAGGAATTATAGATAATACTATAATTTTTTCTTCAACCAACTACGATTTTTAAAAACTCATGAGAAGGGTAATCTGCTATATTTATCACTATTTTTGTCCATTCTTCTATTCTTCCTTCCTTTCTAAAGTTCTGAGCCTTTTCCCATAATCATTTGGAGTTTGGAGAACTTCCTTTAATCATTCTCTAAAAATAATTCTGCTGATGGCAAAGTCTTGTAGTCTTCCTTCATCTAAAAGCTTTTTATTTCTTCTTCATACCCTGTAGATAGTTTTGCAGGATATAAGATTCTCGGCTGGGCACAGTGGCTCATGCCTGTAATCCTAGCACTTTGGGGGGCTGAGGTGGGCAGATCACAAGGTCAGGAGTTCCAGACCAGCCTGGCCAACATGGTGAAACCCTGTCTCTAATAAAAGTACAAAAATTAGCCGGGCATGGTGGCAGGTGCCTGTAGTCACAGCTCCTTGGGAGGCTGAGGCAGGAGAATCACTGGGAGGTGGAGGTTGCAGTGAGCCAAGAGCATACCACTGCACTCCAGCCTGGAGGACAGAGGGAGACTGTCTTAAAAAAAAAAAAAAAAAAAGATTCTCAGCAGATAGTTATTGTCTTTCAGCACTTGAAGAGTATTGCTCCAGGCTTTCTTCTCCATGGTTTTTGATAAGAAATTTTTTGTCATTTGATCAGTGTTCCCTATAGACAATTTATAATTCCTCTCTAGCTGCTTCCAAGATAGTTTCATTGTTTGTTTGCCTTTGTTTTCATAAGTTAGTTATACTGTGTTTTGGCATGGAATCCCTCAGATTTATTCTGTTTAGCTTCTTGCATCTGTAGGTTTATGTCTTTTGCCAAATTTGGGAAGGTTTGGTCATTATTCTTCAAATATTTTTCAGCCCCACTTTCTTTTCTCCTTCTGTTAATCTGATAATACGAATGTTAGCTATTTTATAATTGTCCTGCAGGTTCTCTGAGCCTTTGTTAGTCATTTTCTGTTTCTCTTTTTTAAAGTTGATTGTTTCTCTGTTTTTTTGGCTTGGGTAATTTTTATTGTTCTATCTTCAAGTTCACTTCTTATTTCTTTTGTCATAGTTACTCTGCTCTTGAGCCTTTCCAGTGAGTTTTTATTTTAGTTATTATATTTTTCAGTTTTATCATTTTCATTTTGTTCTTCAAGAATATATTTTCCATTTCTTTGGTGAGATTTTCTTTTCTTTCCCATCTTTGCAAGGAATTTCTACTTGCCTGGTGAAACATTTTTATGATGGCTACTTTAGATCTTTGTCAGATAATTCCAAAATCTGATTCATCTCAGTGTTAGGTTGTTGATTGGCTTTTCTCATTCAAGTTGTGATTTTTCTGATTGTTCATATTATGTGTGATTTTTTAAATTATATCCTGGACATTTCTGATATTATGAGAGGAGATCCTGGATCCTATTTAACTCTTCCATTTTAGCAATCACTCTTTTTAGGTTAGCATGCAGGTCCTGGCCTACTTTTGTGTGTTGTGATTCCAATGACAATTTAGTTTTCAGAGCCCTTGCATTATTATTCTGGTCTATTTCATTTGCCTGGTGCTGGTTGAGCTCACACCCAATTCCTGTTAGGAGTTAAATGGAGGTTAAAAGCATTTTCTTGGGGCCTGTTTGTGCTGCTAGGTTAGGTGTAGCAGACACTGGCACAAAAGGATGGAGAGTACTTCCCTGGGCTGTGTGGTGCCAGCAGGGCTCTTCCTTCATCTCTGCCATCCACCAGGGTGGGGAAAGCACCTACCTGGGTGCTTTCTGCTGCTGGATAGGGGGCTGGGGAAGACACTGGATCTAGACCACCTCCTGTCATTGGGTGAGAAATTGAGAGATGCTGGGCCACTGAGATGTTTCTCGAGTTCTAAGGCCCCTTGTCAGTTTTCCTTCTTTTTATCTTTCAGAGTCCTCTTAAGAATGTCTGTTACATTATTCCAGAGTTTTTAGCAGAGAGGAGCCAGGAAAAATAAATCTATGTCATCTTGACAGAGATGTTACCATCACTCTGGCTTCTTGTAGTCTCCTAAGATAGAAATCAAGTGAGATTACCAGACACAGTATTAAAGAGAAAAAAAGAAAGTTTATTTCAGTTTGTGCACAACGGAGGTCAGCACCGTGAAAGGAAAAGGGTAGGCTGCTCCCCACAGGGAGCAAGTGGATCTGTCTTGTAGGGGTCCAGATGCCGTGATGTGCCTGTCATCATGTGTTAACAAGGGATTTCTTGGCACCTGCACAATGGTTCAACATGCTTTTTCATACATTGCATGTAACATAGGCATTTTAAATCTCTACCTCTGAGCATGATTTTTAGCATTGAAATAAGGAAAATAACACTATAAGTTGAAACTTAAGCTGTTCCTGCGGCTCCCTGGGGAAGTCCCTAACCCCCTAAAGCAGGAACTTGAGGTTAATAGCTTCTTGGGCCTCTGATGCTGACTGGCTGGAGATTAGGTATAGAACAGGAATTAAAAGAAATAAAGAATGTGTAAGCAAAGCTTAGTTGTATGTAAGAAAACCCAATTCCCCCTGAGGAAGAGAAAGAGCTGGAGTCCTTTAAAATTAACTGCCTGTTTTTCTGTGGCTAGTGAGCTTTATCTCTCCCTTTCCCAGGCATTGTGAAGACTCTGTTTCTCTAGCTGTGCAACTGCAAGATCACTAGACAGATAATCTCAAGTCATAAAACATGCTGTTCCTTGAAAAGAAATGATATAATGCATGTCTCAATTGAATAACTGTCTTTGTTTCTCACTTCTGTGATATGCTTCCCCCTGCACAGATCTCCCCCGGCCCCACGAAATGCTTAAAAGGTAGCTTGACTCTTTGTTCAGGGCTCAGACCTTTGGATGTTAATCTGACTGGGTCAGTGCACCTGAATAATTAAATAATTCCTCCTCAACCCCACAGTCTTTCTGATTCCTTAATTATCCTGCTGCAGATAAGCTACAGCTTGAGTAAGGGGCTTTTGTTCTTTTTCACTAAACTACCTCAAAATAGGAAGCCAGCCAGCTGTCTCATTCCCAGCCAAGAGATTTCATTCTCCTTATTCTTAAGGGGCAAAGGTCTCTTCTGGAACTACTTCCTGCTAAGCATGGACATAGTCCCTACATCTGTTTCCGGGAGGAGTGGAAATTTCTTGTGGTTTGCTGAAGGGGCTGATACGGCTCTGGGCTAGTGGTCTCTGAAACAGGCTGGAAGCCTGGCAAGACCATTAACTTGGCATGCAAGCATTACAGTCTGAAAGACATGAATTTTACCAGCAGGTTAAACAAGCATGGTTTAAAAATTAAAAATTTAAAGATTAAAAACTTTAAATATTAAAAGAAGAAAGGTGGCCAATAAGGGCTTAAGAAAGGGAGGAACAAAGTTACAAGCCTTACAAGGGTAAGATTGATCTGACAGCATTCTACACTAAGTTGACTTCCTTTACCAAAAGAGTGTAACCAATTTCCTGATTGTAAATTGCCTAGGTGTTAACCTCTACTTGCCCAGTAGTATTTATTCAAGTGCAGCAGGAGGTTTGGTGACTGTACAAACATCTCCCTGTTCAGCTAATAAGTAATCTAGAAGTCTTGCATGACGATTAACTTGACATGAAACTATTGCAGTCTGAAAGACACAAATTTTACCAGCAGGTTAAAGAAGCATGGTTTAAAGATTAAAAGATGAAAGATCGCTAATAAGGGCTTAAGAAAGGAAGGAACCAACTTATGGAGGGTAAGGCCAAGCAGTTGTCCAACACCACATTAGCAAGAGAATTGAGGAGGTTTTTAGCCTTTCCAGGGCCTGCCTCATCTGGTCCACTATATGCCTAGGGCTATTGTGATTCCAGGTACCCTGCACCCAGACTAAAAGGAAGAGGTTACAGTGAGATAGAAGAGGGTACAGTGGCCGGGCGTGGTGGCTCACGCCTGTAATCCCAGCATTTTGGGAGGCCGAGGCGGGCGGATCACAAGGTTAGGAGATCGAGACCATCCTGGCTAACACAGTGAAACCCCCATCTCTAAAATACAAAAAATTAGCCAGGCGTGGTAGCATGCACCTGTAGCCCCAGCTACTTGGGAGGCTGAGGCAGGAGAATCCCTTGAACCCAGGAGGTGGAGGTTGCAGTGAGCCGAGATCGTGCCACTGCCCTCCAGCCTGGGCGACAGAGTGAGACTCTGTCTAAAAAAAAAAAAAAGAAGAGGGTACAGTGGGAGCATGATTCATGCCAGGCCCTCACCATGTCTTGAGTATGACCTGTGCACCTGAGCCAATAGGGAGATGATCGAAAACCATCTTACCCAGCTGGGGCAATATTTTATTATTATATTGTCCGCTAAATTTTTCCCAAGTTGATAATGTATTTTAAAGCCTGATTTAAGTCTTCATCTATTAGAAAGTTTGTCTTGAGAAAGGACTGCTCCAATAGGTCATTTTAAAAGGGCTGAGCTTTAAGTTCCCCTTTGGGGTAGATCTTAGTAAGGCAATAGGGAAGCAATTAATCCATGATTTCTGGGCTTCTTGGCATAGTGTAGCCAAGGTTCTTTTTAAGGGTTTGATTCATTCTCTCAACTTTCCCGGAAGATTGAGGATGCCAGGCAGAGTGAAGTTTGTATTGGATGCTAAGACTGCTAAACAGCCCTTTGGTGACCTAGATGATAAAAGACAGCCTGTTGTCACTTTGTAGAGAGGCTGGAAGCCCAAACCTAGGAATTCCTTGTTTAAGCAGCCATTTACTTTTTGTTTGTCTGGTTTGGTGTGGTTTGGTTTTTAATTTTTTTTTTGACAGAGTCTCGTTCTTGTCACCCAGGTTGGAATGCAGTGGCACGATCACAGTTCACTGCAACCTCCACCTCCATGGTTCAGGTGATTCTCCTGCTTCAGCCTTCCTAGTAGCTGGGATTACAGGTACCCCGTGCCACCACGCCCAGCTAATTTTTTTTTTTTTTTTGAGATGGAGTCTCGCTCTGTCACCCAGGCTGGAATGCAGTGGTGCAATCTCAGCTCCCTCCAAGCTCTGCCTCCCGGGTTCATGCCATTCTCCTGCCTCAGCCTCCCAAGTAGCTGGGACTACAGGCGCCTGCCACCACGCCCGGCTAATTTTTTGTACTTTTAGTAGAGACGGGGTTTCACCATGTTAACCAGGATGGTCTCGATCTCCTGATCGTGATCCGCCCGTCTCGGCCTCCCAAAGTGCAGGGATTACAGGTGTGAGCCACCATACCTGGCCTTAATTTTTGTATTTTTAGTAGAGATGGGGTTTCACCATGTTGGTCAGGCTGGTCTTGAACTCCTGACCTCAGGTGATCCGCCTGCTTCAGCCTCCCAAACTGCTGGGATTACAGGTGACAGCCACTGTACCCGGCCTTTAAGCAGTCATTTACAAACTTCAATTGTCATTTACAAACTTTTTTTTTCTGTTTGTGTGGGGAAAGCTTCCACCCAGCCTGTGAAAGTGTCTATAAAAATCAGAATATATTTGAATTCCCCTTTAGGGGTATCTGTGTAATTTGCCAATCTTCTCCAGGATAGGTCCCCTTACACTGCACTGGGGCAGAGCCAGTGGATGAGCTCAGGAATTATTTCTAAGACAAACTTCACATGCTTGAGTTACAGGGTCCACTGTGGCTTTTTTATTTTTATTTTTTGAGACTGAGTCTCACTCTGTCACCCAGGCTGGAGTGCAGTGGCACGATCTTCACTCACTGCAGCCTCTGCCTCTCAGGTTCAAGCAATTCTCCTGCTTCAGCCTCCTGAGTAGCTGGGATTACAGGCATGCGCCACCACACCCAGCTAATTTTTGTGTTTTTAGTAGAGACGGGGTTTCACTAAGTTGGCCAGGCTGGTCTCAAACTCCTGACCTCAGGTAATCCACCCACCTCAGCCTCCCAAACTGCTGGGCTTACAGGTGTGAGCCACTGCACCTGGCCCACTGTGGCTTTTTTTTTTTTTTTTTTGACAAGGTCTCGCTTTCTCACCCAGCCTGGAGTGCAATTGTGCAATCTTGGCTCACTGCTGCCTCAAACTCCTGGGCTCGAGCAATCCTCCCACTTCAGCTTCCCGAGTAGTTAGGACCACAAATGCATTCCACCATGCCCAGATAATTTTTAAAAATGCTTTTGTAGAGACACGGTCTTACCATGTTGCCCAGGCTGGTCCTGATCTCCTGGGCTCAGGCAATCCTCCTGCCTCAGCCTCCTCAAATGCTGGGATTACTGGTGTGAACCACCATGCCTGTTATGCTGTAGCTTTTAAAGCCTTGCTCACTAGGAGATTTTGGATTAAATTCCATAGTGAGTCTCTCTCATAATGAGTTTCCTCATGAAGTCTTTTGATGACTTTCCATTGGTCAGCTTCTGGTAGGAAGAGGCGTTGTTGCTGATCTTCTAGCCACCCTGACCATTTAAATTATACCCTCCTTCATCTGCTCAATTTTTTTTTTTTGAGAGTCTCGCTCTGTTGCCCAGGCTGGGGGGCAGTGGTGCCATCTCAGCTCATGGCAATCTCTCCCTCCTGGGTTCAAGTGATTCTCCTGCCTCAGCCTCCCAAGTAGCTGGGACTACAGGCATGCACCACCATGCCCAGCTAATTTTTGTATATTTTAGTAGAGACAGGGTTTCACCATGTTGGCCAGGCTGGTCTCGAACTTCTGACCTTAGTTGATCCTCCCACCTTGGCCTCCCAAAGTGCTAGGATTACAGGCATGAGCCATCACTCCCTGCCAACCACTGCCAACCACTGCCAACTTCTTTTTTTTTTTTGAGACGGAGTCTCGTTCTGTCCCCTAGGCTGGAGTGCTGTGGTGCGGTTTCAGCTCACTGTAAGCTCCACCTCCTGGGTTCACGCCATTCTCCTGCCTCAGCCTCCCAAGTAGCTGGGACTACAGGTGCCTGCCACCATGCCTGGCTAATTTTTTGTGTTTTCAGTAGAGATGGGGTTTCACCATGTTAGCCAGGATGGTCTTGATCTCTTGACCTCGTGATCCACCTGCCTTGGCCTCCCAAGGTGCTGGGATCACAGGCATGAGCTACTGCACCTGGCCCAGCTGCCTGTTTGGCAGCTCTATCAGCCTGGTTGTTTCCTTGGCTGATTAAAGAATTGTCTTTTTGTTGCCCTTTACAGGACATAACAGCTATTTGGGCAGGGAGCTTAATATGGTTTGGCTCTGTGTCCCCACCCAAATCTCATCTCCAATTGTAATCTCCTCATGTCAAGGGAAGTACTTGGTGGGAGGTGATTGGATCATGGGGGCAGTTTCCCCAATGCTGTTTTCACAATAGTACGTGAGTTATGAGATCTGATAGCTGAAAAGTGTGTGGCTTCCTTCACCCACTCTCCTGCTGCCATGCAAGGTGTGCCTTGCTTCCCCTTCACCTTCCACCATGATTGTAAGTTTCCTGAAGCCTCCCAGCCATGCAGAACTGTGAGTCAATTAAACTTCCTTCGTTTATAAATTACCCAGTCTCAGGTATGTCTTTATAGCAGTGTAAGAACGGACTAATATAGAGAAGAACTGCCTCAAGGAGAAATAAAATCGCTTCATTGTGTTTTGTCGGGGTGCTCCTGGCAGTTAGCATTCTCCTCTTTCCAGACAGCTGCATGAGTATGGAGCATTAGGAATCTATACTTAGAATCAGTATATATATTAAGTCTCCTCCCTTCTTCAAGCTGAAGAGCCCTTAACTAAGGCTTGGAGCTGTGCTTCCTGAGCTGAAGTGCTTGGGGGAAGTATTTTGCCTCTCTGGTCCAGCGTAGGCTGACAATAGCATGTTTTGCCTTCCGGGCTCCATTTTATTTTATTTTATTTATTTATTTATTTATTTATTTATTTATTTATTTATTTATTTTAATTTTTTTTTTTAGATGGAGTCTCGCTCTGTCACCCAGGCTGGAGTGCAATGGCATGATCTTGGTTCACCGCAACGGCGTGATCTTGGCTCACTGCAACCTCCGCCTCCCAGGTTCAAGCGATTCTCCTGTCTCAGCCTCCTGAGTAGCTGGGATTACAGGCACATCACGAGCCCATGACTTTGAGACCAGCCTGGGCAACATGGTGAAACATGTCTCTGCTAAAATACAAAAAATTAGCTGGGTGTGGTGGCGTGCCACCATGCCTGGCCTGCAGGCTCCATTTTCTACAAAACAACTCCCATCTGTAAACCATTCTTCATCTGGATTCTCTCAAGGGGTCTCCCGTAAATCTATCCAACTAGAATAGATCTGCTCTAAAGTTTCCACATAGGTGTGTTCCAGTGTCCCCAAGGTGGGCAAGGGAAGGAGGGTGGCAGGATTCAAGGACTCACATATCTTTAAGGTCAAGTCTGGGGTGTCTAACAGTGGGGCCTGATTTTGAGTTAACTTTCCCTGAGTTAGCTAGTGGCTCCCTTTGATTTCCAACACATTCTGGACCGGGTAAGGAGTATAAACCTCAAGGGATTGGCCTAGCATGAGTTTGGAGATCTCCCTGACCAGGAGGCTGGTGGCTGCCACCACCCTAAGACAGCCAGGCCACCCCTGGGCTACTGGGTCCAGTTGGTTTAAAAAATAAGTCACCAGGCCGGGCGCGGTGGCTCAAGCCTGTAATCCCAGCACTTTGGGAGGCCGAGGCGGGTGGATCACGAGGTCAGGAGATCGAGACCATCCTGGCTAACACAGTGAAACCCCATCTCTACTAAAAATACAAAAAAATTAGCCGGACGTGTTGGCAGGCGCCTGTAGTCCCAGCTACTCGGGAGGCTGAGGCAGGAGAATGGCATGAACCCGGGAGGCGGAGCTTGCAGTGAGCCGAGATCGCGCCATTGCACTCCCGCCTGGGAGACAGAGCAAGACTCCGTCTCAAAAAAAAAAAAAATAAGTCACTGGCCTTTGGACAGGCCGTAGCTTCTGAATTAGGACTTCCAGGGCTTGCCCAGAGAGGTGGAGGCTCTCTGGAAACCCCTGGAGTAGCACTGTCCAAGTACTTTGGGGAGTTTCCTGAGTCTCTGGATCCTTCCATTCAAAGGCAAAAATGTAGGTGTAGTCAGGATGCAGCATATATTAAAGACAACATCCTTTAGATCCAGCACAGTGTAAAACTGTGTGCACCCAGGGATTTGAGAGCAGAGTCTGTATGAATTAGGGACTGAAGGATGCTGGGAACAACTGAGTCATTCAGTACTCTAAAGTGTGGAACAAAGTGGTATTCCCCATTTGGTTTCTTCACAGGCAGGACTGGAGTATTACAAGGGGACTGCAGGGCTGAATTAGTCTGTTCTGTATCAATGTTTCCAGGAGGGGCCATATCCCTTGTAGGGCTTCTGGCCTCAAATGGTATTTTGGCTTGCATGGGTAGAGTAGGCCTGGCTTAAGCTTTATTTTAATATTCTCCTCATTGATGACCTGTCCTGAAAAATTGGTATCCCACACAGACTTTTCCACTCAAATCAATATATTTTCTAGGACTGGGGGTAGCTTCTGATCTTGGGGAGACAAAAGGGCCAGTAAATGGATTCCTTTCTCAGGGGGCACTGAGACTTGTATGGCATTCCCCTGGAGGGAAACTGAGGCTCCCAACTTAGATAATAAGTCATGAACCATTAAAGGAAGGGGACACTCAGGGACATATAGGAAGGAATGAGTGATAGCCTTAGATCCAATTTTACAAGTCAAAGGAAAGGTAAATTGTCTTACCTTGGGTTGACCATCTGTTCCTGTCACTGTACAACTGGCACTGAACAGAGATCCAACAGGATGGGTCAGGACAGAGTAGGGGGCTCTGGTGTCCATAAAGAATTCAGTTTTCCTACCTGTCATATGGAGGGTGACCCAAGGCTCCACAGCGGTGATGGTGATGGAACTCTTCAGGACTGGAGGCAGATAAGCATTTGAGAACACCTCATTCAGAGGGGGTGGCCTTCTTATTTGAGAGGCCAGCAACAAGAGGAGTGGGCTGGGAAGGTCCACTCCATCCTGGCTTCCTAGAAAAGAATGGACAGTCCTTTCTCCAGTGCCTCTTCTTACAGTAAGCACACTGGTTGCATCCCATTTCCACGGACATTGGGTGGGGTTTAATTCCCCCACCCCGCCATTCAGGTTTCTCTGTTACCTAAGGTCACCTCAAGGTGGGCCTGTGATTACAGCAGCCAAAATGTGTGTCTTCCTTTTTATACTCTCATTTTTCTACACCTTCTCTGCCTGGTCCCAATTGTTAAAAATGTTGAAGACCTCTGCTACCAATGTTGCTTGAGGGGTCTAAGGGTCAGCTTCCAGCTTTTGAAGCTTTTCCCAAATGTCTGCCATAGCATGGGTTATAAGATGCATGGCCAGAAGTGTTAGGCCTTCATTGGTCTTTGGGTCTATGTTACTATACTTTCTGAAAGCCTCAGAGAGCCTATTAAGGTATCCAGCTGGATTTTCATCCACTTCCTGAGCAATTATTTTACTTTATTATACTTTACTGATTTTGTCTGACACCCTCTGATATACAATTAAGGAAGTGATTGATACTTAACCAGTCCCTGTCATCCGTAGAAACCCATTGTGGGTTCTGCTCTGGGACTGCCTCACCAGATACCCAGTAAATGACATGGCCAGGATTATATCTGGCCATCTCCTCTGCATATTTCTTACCCTTTCCAAGATTCGAGTGTTTTCACCAGGAGTACAACAATGAGTTAGGACTACAAGAACATCTTGTCAAGTCAAAGGAAAGGTTAGACTAAACTTAATAAATTCATCACTAAACCTATCTGGATTGTTCAAGAACTGGCCAAACCAATCCTTGCCTTGACTTATGTCTGACATTGGTAAGGTTCCATGTACCTGAGCTGTCCCTCTAGTTCCATCCATTACCTCCCAGGGGAAAAGCAGCCCTGGTATGGTGGGGAAGTGAAGGAGGGTGCTGACTTGCAGCCCAGTTGGAGCCACACTGGGGACAGCACTGAGGGTTGTTGAGGAGTAGAAGGGGAGAGCCTTCCTGACCCAGCATGGTATGGAGGAGGCTCCAGACAGAAGGAGAAAGGATCCACAGTAGCAGAGGGGCCTGCTTCCCACCCTGCCCTTAGAAAGGTAGTGAGAGAATTGAGCCCTAGGGGTTAAAATCTGAGACAGGACTTGACTCATCTCTCAGCTGTTGCTTGAGAGGTGCCATATAAACCTGGCAGGAGTCCTAGAGTTTGAGATCCTGATATAATTTCCTGAAGGCCTGCATGTATGGAATCTCAAGCTATTTATTAGAATTTTTTACAGTATATATCCAATTGGAAAATGGTGTTGTAACTGAAGGATCCCATTCTCAGGTCATTTCTCTTGGTACCCCAGGGGATACTGAGGCCAAGCAATATCATAGAGGAACACAAGCTTCTTTTTCTTTGTAACCTCTCATTTAAACTGATCCCAATTACAGAGGATGCATCCAAGGTGGGGGAATCTTTTGGAACGTCTGTAGTGTTTCCCATGGTAGAGCTGGTGTCCTGTAATCAAGAGGTCTGGTGAGGGATGCAGCCTCTGACTCTGACAATCTTCACAATTGCAGCACACATCCTGGTCTGACTCATCCCAGACCTTCAAATCCCTGGCAAGAACTAAGCCAGCCAAAGAGGACAGAGGGAGGAGAGCAGAACAAGGGGGCTTGAGAGCCTTTAGCTCTTGGATTTGCCAGCTTCAACCCACAAAGTCTAGCAAGTAGTAGATTTTACATCAGCTCCAAGTAGAACTTACTCTACACCCACATTTATTAACATGGACTCTAACAAGAAACGAGATGATGTGCTAGACAAACAGAGGAAAAATTTCATTTGGCCTAATGAGTAGGGCTTCCTTCCAAGAATCCTGGAGGGTGGCTTCACCCATGCAACAAGGACCAGAAACGAGAACACATTTCCATTTAGACAACTGACAAAACAGATTATAAACGTCCAGGCTCCACAAAGAAGAATACGGTCAGGGAAAATACTGAGTGGTTTCAGTATTTGAAACAAAAGAGAATTCCAGATTGCCGGCTGGTACCTAGCCCACACATGTCTGGGACAGTTCCCTAGACCAATCTCAGAAGAGCCAGCCAGAATCACTCCAACTGCCCACGCAAGTTTCCCAGAAGGGCTAACTGGAATCACCCCAACTTCCCACCCAAATTTCCAAAAATGAGGGAGAGAAGGCGAGACAAAAGAAAGAAAGCGGCCCTTATCAATGTCAGACATAAGTCAAGGCAAGGATTGGTTTGGCCAGTTCTTGAACAATCCAGATAGGTTTAGTGATTAATGTATTAAGTTTAATCTAACCTTTCCTTTGGCTTGACAAGATGTTCTAGTAGTCCTAACTCATTGTACTCCTGGTGAAAGGTTCAAATCTTGGAAAGGGTAAGAACTATGCAGAGGAGATGGCCAGATATAATCCTGGCCATGTCATTTACTGAGCATCTGGTGAGCGAGAGAGAGAGAGAGAGAGAAGAAGAAGAAGAGCAGACTCACCTAGGGTCCAGACTTGACTCTCCAAAGCACCAACACCAAAGCAATGGTCCAGAGTGGCCACTTTGTTACCACCTGGTCAGTTGCCTCTGTCCTCCAGGAAGTCTTGCTAACTCCTGTGGGGACCTAAAATGAGGGTCCCATCGGGGGTACCAGGAGATGTTACAATCATCCTCGGTTCTTGTAATCTCCCAGGATAGAAATCAAGTGAGATTGCTGGGCGTGGTTTCTCACCCCTGTAATCCCAGCAATTTGGGAGGCTGAGGCAGGTGGATTGCTTGAGCCCAGGAGTTCAAGACCAGCCTGGGCAACATGGTGAAAACCCATTTCTACTAAAAATACAAAAAAACAGCTGGGTGTGGTGGTGCACGCCTGTAATCCCAGCTACTTGGGAGGCTGAGGCAGGAGAATTGCTTGAACCTGGAAGGCAGAGGTTGCAGTGAGCCGAGATTATGCCATTGCACTCCAGCCTGGGCGACAGAACAAGACTCCATCTCAAAAAAAAAAAAAAAAAAAAAAGAAAGAAAAAGAGAATGTTTATTTTAGCCTGTGTACAAGAAAGGTCAGCACTGCGAAAGGAAAAGGGTGGGCTGCACCCCAAAGGGAGCAGGTTGATCTGTCTTATAGGGGCCTAGCTGCTGTGACGTGCCTGTCATCGAATGTTTAGGAGGGATTTCTTTGGCGCCTGCACAGTGGTTCAACACGCTATTTCATACATTGTATGTAACATTAGCATTTTAAATCACCTCTGGGCATGATTTTTAGCATTAAAATAAGGAAAAGTTGAAACAAGCCTAGCTATACTTGTAGGTTCCTGGGGAAGTCCCTAGCCCCCTAAAGCAGGAACTTGTGGTTAATAGCTTCTTGGGCCTTTGATGCTGATTGGTTGGAGATTAGGTAAGCTACAGCTTGAGTAAGGGGCTTTTCTTCTTTTTGTCTGGACCACATCAAAACAGGAAGTCAGCCAGCTTGCCTGTCACAAAACCAGGAGTCAATAAATAAAATGATTTATTATTTGAATAATGTATTTGTAGGTTCTTTTGGGTTCTCTACACATACAATCATATTGCTTATGAATTAGTTTAATTCCTTCCATTCTCATCTTTATAACTTTTCTTTAGGCTTTCCAATAGATAATTGAATAAAAGATATGATAGGGGCATCCTAGTCTTGCTTCTGATCACAAAGAAAATACTTTCAATTGGTTTTTGTTGTTGTTTGAGAGGGAGTCTCACTCTGTCACGCAGGCTGGAGTTCAGTGGCACAATCTAAGCTCACTGCAACCTTTGCCTCCTGGGCTCAAGCGATCCTTCCATCTTAGCCTCCCAAGTAGTAGGGACTACAGGCACATGCCACCACACCCAGCTGATTTTTGTATTTTTTTGTAAAGATAGGGTTTTTGCTTAGGCTGGTCTCGAACTCCTGGGCTCCAGTGATCCACCTTCCTCAGCCTCCCAAAGTGCTGGGATTACATGCATCAGCCACCAGACCCAGCCTGTTTTCAATATTTTGCTATTAAGTATGATGCTTACCGTAGCATTTTTGAAAGTATACATTATTGTATTAAAGAAGTTTCCTTCTACTTTTAATTGTTTAATCATAAATCGATATTTAACTTTATCAACTGATTTTTCTGCATCTGTCTCAATGATATTATTAATATCCACTGTTGATCATTACCTTGATATAGAGTTGCTAACTAAGAAACAAGACCTCCAGTTTAATTTGAATTTCAGGTAACAATTAATTTTTAGTATAAATATGTCCCATGCCATTTATTGGCTAAATCTGGAAACCTGTCTAGTTCCATTATTTCACCAGCGCTTTGCAAAATGGGGATTTTTAATGTATTATTTTCTCTTCATTTATTAACTACAATTATACAAAGAAGTATCCCCCATTAATTCTCTGGTTACCCTAAATTGTAGTTAATACAGAAAAAGCAACTTAAATGCTTCAATTTTCAGTTTTAGTAAGTTCTCTCTAAAGGTAACCAAAACGTGTGTGTGTGTGTGTGTGTGTGTGCATCCATGTGTGTGTGAGTGTATGTAAAATCCTTATGAATGCATGGATTTTTAACATTTGAAGTGGTCAAACCTTAGACCAATGGGAGCTGTCTTGGTTTATGGTGTATTTCCTACCCAGAACCGCAATTATCCATTTCTAAAAGAGCCACAATTCCTATGATTACCAAATTGTATTTATTTATTTATTTTGAGACAAAGTCCTGCTCTATTGCCCAGGCTGGAGTACAGTGGCATGATCATGGCTCATTGCAGCCTTGACCTCCTGGGCTCAAGCAATCCTCCCGCCTCGGCCTCCCAATTAGCTGGGACTACAGATGTGCATCACTACACCCAGCTCATTTTTAAACTGTCTGTAGAGACGAGGTCTCCCTACATTACCCAGGCTGCTCTCGAACTCCTGGGCTCAGGTGATTCTCCTGCCTTGGACTCTCAAAGTGCTGGGATTATAAGTGTGGGCCACGTGCCTGGCCCCAAATTGAATTTAGAAACCATAATTTGAGCACTAGGGGAGGAACTGCCTTTGTTTAATATTTTTAATTTTGTAAAACATTTGCACAGTTCCAGAGCCAAAACTTGACAATAAGTTATCTTCACAGAACTTTAGCTGCCATCCCTGTCCTCTCCATATTTCCTCCCTTCTCCTGTGAGTAACCATTTTTATGAGGTTTTCGTTCAACTTTCCATCATTGCTTTTTGAAAATATATGCAAAGATATACATATACAAGTGTGCATGTCTGTGAATTTCCCTTTCCTTCTTTTGCAAAAGGTAGCATATTATAGCATATCATACACACTGTGTTTTCTTCCTTTTGTTTTGTTTTTTTGAGACGGAGTCTCACTCGGCCACCCAGGCTGGAGTGCAGTGTCGTGATCTCAGTTCACTGTAACCTCCACCTCCCAGGTTCAAGCGATTCTCCTGCTTCAGCCACTCAAGTACCTGGGATTACAGGTGTGCGCCACCATGCCCGGCTAACTTTTGTATTTTTTAGTAGAGACAGGTTTCACCATGTTGGCCAGGCTGGTCTTGAACTCCTGACCTCAGGTGATCCTCCCACCTCAGCCTCCCAAAGTATTGACATCACAGGCGTGAGCCACTGCGCCCAGCTTACACTGTTCTTTATTTTACTTTTTTTACTTGACTTTTTTTTTTTTTTGAGACAGAGTTTCACTCTTGTTGCCCAGGCTGGAGTACAATGGCACGATCTCGGCTCACCGCAACCTCTGCCTCCCGGGTTCAAGTGATTCTCCTGCCTCAGCCTCCCGAGTAGCTGAGACTACAGGCATGTGCCATCACACCCGGCTAATTTTGCATTTTTAGTAGAGACGGAGTTTCTCCATGTTGGTCAGGATGGTTTCGAACTCCCGACCTCAGGTGATCCGCCCACCTCAGCCTCCCAAAGCGCTGGGATTACAGGCATGAGCAATGAGCCACCGTGCCCGGCAGGCATGTACTATTTTTCATTCCCACTAGCAATGTAAGAGTACCAATTTTCCCACAACCTCAGCAACAGAGTATGTTAGCAATCTCATAGGTGAGAAATGGTATCTCAGTACAGTTTTATTTTGCATTCGTAGTATTATAAATGAGATAAATCATTTGTTCATTTAAGGGTTTGCATTTTCTATGAATTCTGTTCTTTTGTTTTCCTACTTTGTTCATTGTGTTTTTATCATGACTAAAATTTTAATTATTATGTAGTTAAATGTATCAGTCCTTTCTTTTATTGCCTCTGTAATTTGAATCAGGTAGCAAAAAAAATTTGACCACTTCCAGGTTATAAAGAAATTCATCGGCTGGGCACAGTGGCTCATGCCTGTAATCCCAGCACTTTGGGAAGTCAAAGCAGGAGGATCACTTGAGCCCAGGAGTTCAAGAAGAGCCTGGGTAAAATGGGGAAGTCCTATCTCTACCAAAGCATTACAAACATTAGCCAGGCGTGGTGTGGCGTGTGCCTGCAGTCCTAGCTATTCAGGAGGCTGAGGTAGGAGAATTGCTTGAACCAAAGGGGCAGAGGTTGCAGTGAGCCAAGATCATGCCACTACACTCCAGCCTGGATGGCAGAGCCAGTTGAGACAGATCTCAACTTAAAACATAAATGAATAAATTCATTCACATTTAATAGTTACATGGTTTCATGTTTTAAAATTTAGATCTCTGACCCTTTTACATTTGTCCTGCTGTGTTGTTTGAGGAATAGGTTTAATTTTATATTCTTCCATAGAGTTGTCAGCTTAGTACAGCATCACTTATTAAAAAGTCCTTCTTGTCTTCAATGATTTGAGATGCAACCTTTATCATATACTAAATATCTATATGCATTTGGGTCTGCTCTGGATTCTCTATTCTGTTCCTTTGGCCTACCCATTCATGTGCTAATACCACACTGTTTTCATTAGAGGTTTTCTGTTTTTATATCTAGTCAGGTCGGCCAGGCGCAGTGGCTCATGCCTGTAATCCCAGCACTTTGGGAGGCTAAGGCGGGTGGATCATGAAGTCAGGAGTTCAAGACCAGCCTGGCCAACATGGTGAAACCCCGTCTCTACTAAAAATACAAAAATTAGCTGGGTGTGGTGGCACATGTCTGTAATTCCAGCTATTTGGGATTACAAAAAACAAGAACAGCTAAGAAAGTTCTGAAAAACTCATCAGGCTAAGGCAGGAGAATCACTTGAACCTGGGAGGCAGAGGTTGCAGTGAGCCGAGATTGTGCCACTGCACTCCAGCCTGGCGATGTATATATATATATATATATATATATATATATATATATATGTAGTCAGGTCATTGGTGCCTCCCTACTCTGGTCTTTTTCAGAGTTTTCTTAGCTGTTGTTTTTCTCATTCTTCCAAATAAGTTTTAGAATAATTTCTCTAATTCTAGATTTTTACCTGATATATAATATAATACCAGGTATTATATTATATAATACCAGGTTTTTACCTGATATTTTTGGAGGGATTGCATTACATTTTTAAACTAACTTTTTGAGAGAATGGATATTTTTATTATGTGAGTCTCCTATCCGAAACCATTACCCTTCTATGTATATATATTTTCATGTTTACCTTTGTGAACCATTACCCTTCTATGTATATATATTTTCATGTTTACCTTTGTGAACCATTACCCTTCTATGTATATATATTTTCATGTTTACCTTTGTGAATAATAGAAAAGCAAACAGTATTCACATGTTTATCTTCTTTAAAAAAAAAAAAAAGCAAAATAGGCCAGGTGTGGTGGCTCACGCCTGTAATCCCAGCACTTTGGGAGGCTGAGGCAGGAGAATTACTTGAGTCCAAGAGTTCAAGAACAGCCTAGGCAGCATGGTGAAACCCCATCTCTACAAAAAATCAGCTAGGCATGGTGGTATGCACCTGTAGTTCCAGCTACTCGGGAGGCTGAGGTGGGAGGATCACTTGAGCCTGGGAGGTGGAGGTTGCAGTGAGCTGAGATTGTGCCACTGCACGCCAGTCTGGGCGACAGAGTGACATCCTGTCTCAAAAAAAAAAAAAAAAAACAGTAAAATTGATATGTATAGATTTGTGTAACCACCTCCACAATCAAGACACAGTTTCATCACCCCAAAACGTCTCTTATGCTATCCTTTTGTAGTATCCCTCCCGGCCAACCCCTGGAAACCAGTGACCTCTTCTCTGTTCCTTTAATCTTGTGTTTTCAAGAATGTCACACAAATGGAATCAGAAAGTATGTCACCTCCAGTCTCATGTACCCATTTGACTATGGAAAATTTCCACTCAAATGTCCCACAGTTACCTTAACTCAACCTCATTGCTCTCCTTCCAATATGCCCCTCCTCCTATGTCTAGATTCTGGTCAAACACTATGCCATCATCCAGCAGTCCAAGCTAGGAGTGTCATCCTGGGTTCCTCTTTTTTCCTTTCACAACCTCTTTCTAATTTTTTTTTTTTTTTTTTTTTTTTGAGACAGAGTTTCGCTCTTGTTGCACAGGCTGGAGTGTAATGGCACGATCTCGGCTCGCGACAACCTCTGCCTCCTGAGTTCAAGTGATTCTCCTGCCTCAGCCTCCAGAGTAGCTGGGATTACAGGCATTCACCACCATGCCCAGCTAATTTTGTATTTTTAGTAGAGACGGGGTTTCTCCATGTTGGTCAGGCTGGTCTCAAACTCCCGACCTCAGGTGATCTGCCTGCCTCGGCCTCCCAAAGTGCTGGGATTACAGACGTGAGCCACTGCACCCGGCTCTAATTACTCTCTTAATCTCATTGCTTATATGTTCTTTATATCTCTCAAAACAATCTAATTATTTCTAAATCCACAACCATTTTACCAGTGATTCTGGCAATCACCTCTCAACTGGATTATTCCAACAGCTTTCTAGGTTTTTTGCTGAGTCTCATCCTTTTGAGTCCCTATCTACACTACAGTAAGCACGATCATCCTAAACAAACACAAACCTTGTCAAGTCATTCCCCCAACCTACCACTCCCTGAAACTTAAAACCCTTCAGGGGTTGTCCCTTGCCCTCAGGATAAATTGTAAGCTCCTTAGCTGACATTCAAGACTTCTGTAATTCAAGCCTTCCTCTCCTATCTCAACCCAAAACTCCTGTTCTCACCCTACATGTCTCCCACACATACTACCACTTGCGTTGCTTTTTTAAAGTCTGGAATGTCTTTCTCCTCCCCTTTCTTTTTTCTTTTTTTTTTTTTTTTTTTTGAGTCAGAGTCTCACTCTGTCGCCCAGGCTGGAGTGCAGTGGCACAATCTCAGCTCACTGCAACCTCTGCCTCCTGGGTTCAAGCAATTCTTCTGCTTCAGCCTCCTGCGAAGCTGGGATTACAGGGGCACGCCAGCATGCCCAGCTAATTTTTTGAATTTTTAGTAGAGACGGGGGTTTTACCATGCTGGCCAGGATGGTCTTGTGATCCGCTCACCTCAGCCTCCCAAAATGCTGGTATTACAGGCATGAGCCACTGTGCCTGGCTCTCCTCACCTTTCTTAGCTAATTACTACTTGTCCTTCAGGTCTCACCTTGGCTCTAACCTCCTGGCTGGATCAATGCTTTACCTTTCTAATTCCTGCAGGAAAACACTGGACTTTTCTCTTTTTCCTTAGTAGAGAAGTTTTCAAAGTGGGACTGCAGACGCCTGCATGTCCCTGATCCCTTCAGAGGGTCCCTGAGGTCAAAACTATTTTTATAATAATACTAAGATGTTATTCAAATTTTTCACTCTTAATATTTGCACTGATAGTGCAAAAACAATGGTAAGTAAGACTACTGGCCCTTGCCCCAAATCAATTTAGCTAATAGTCATCAGATTAATGGAATCTTCTTGTTTTAATATTACACCAAAACTCTACAAGTGGAAGTATCTTAAAGGTTAGTTGCAATACGGCATCTGAAACCATATCAGTGAATTATTTCCATGCTATTACAGTAAAATCCTTTGGTCTATATTGCATTTTGCATGGATCTTTTACCCATTCATAGTTTTATAGCATCATGCAACAGGAATTTGGAAAATATTGGTGCAGTGAGTTATACAGCTTTCCAAATGTTGAAACATTTGTTATAAAATACTGAAAAATTATAGTCATAGATATCCACATTATTCCAATCTGAAAGGCAATAAGTATTTGGGAAGCTGTCAAGCTCATGGTGGCAGATTAAATATACCTCCATATTACTACTACTTATATATGTGTGGCTACATTTTTTTTGGTATATATTAACCGAAACAAACTATCACAGCACGTTGAATGCAAAAGCAGACACTGGCCAGGCGCAGTGGCTCACGCCTGTAATCCCAGCACTTCAGGAGGCTGAGGCAGGAGGACTACCTGAAGTCAGGAGTTCAAGACCAGCCCAGCCAAGATGGCGAAACTCCTTCTCCACTAAAAATACAAAACACTAGCCAGGCGCAGTGGCTTGTGCCTGTAATCGCAGCTACTCGGGAGGCTGAGGCAGGAGAATCACTTGAACCCGAGAAGCAGAGGTTGCAGCAAGCCAAGATTGTGCCATTGCACTCCAGCATGGGGGACAGAGACTGTCTCAAAAAAAAAAAAAAAAAGCAGAAAAAAAAGCAGGCATTAAGATCCAGTTGTTTTCCATCAAGCTGGACATTAAAGAGATTTGCAAAAATGCAAAACAATGCTACTCTTCTCTGACCATACTAGAATTAAAGTAGAAATCAATAACAGAAAGATGTCTAGGAGATCCCCAAATATTTGGAAATTAATCACTCACTTCTAAATAATCCATGAGTCAAAGAAGAAGTATTAAGAAGAAATAGAAAATATTTTTCACTTAATGAAAATAAAATATAACAAAATGTATGTAAGCAATTAAGGCAGTTTTTAGGGGGTAAATTTATATTAGCAAACATATATGTCATGAAAGAAAATCTCAAATCTAACCCTCCACATTAACATTGTAAAAAAAGAAAAGTAAATGAAATCCAAAGCACTGAAGGAAAAAAAAAATGAAGAGCAGAAATCAGTGAAATTAAAAAAAAAAAAGGAAAAATAAATAAAATAAAAAATTGTCCTTATGAAAGGTCAATACAACTAATAAACCTCTAAGCAGATTAACCAAGAAAAAAACAGAGAAGACAAAAATTATCTATATTAGGAATGATAGAAGAGACATCACTACAGTATCTATAAATTTTACAACTTACATGTAACAGATCAGTTCCTTGAAAGATACAAACTACCACAAATCACCAAAGTTGAACAAGATAAAGAGGTCTTACAACTATTAAAGAAATTAAATTTATAGTTAAATATCTTCCCCCGAAAATCTCCAGGCACAGTTTTATTGGAGAATGTTATCAAGTATTATTGAAAGAAATAACATGACTTCTAAAAAATTCTCTTTCAGAAAATATAAGAGGAGAAATACTTTCCAATTTGTTTTATGAGGCTAGCATTACCTTGCTACCAGAAGCCAAAGACATTACAGTGAAAGAACACTATAAATCAGTATCCCTCATATTAGCAAATTGAATCTAGCAATATAAAAAGGACAATTCATCAAGGCCAAGCAGGGCTTATCCTGGGAATACAAGGTCTGTTCAAAATTTTCTTGACAAAAGTGAACATCTGGCAGGGCATGGTGGCACACACCTGTAATCCCAGCACTTTGGGAGGCTGAGGCAGGCAGATCACCTGAGGTCAGGAGTTTGAGACCAGCCTGGCTAACATTGTGTAACCCTGTCTCTACTAAAAATACAAAACTAGCCGGGTGTGGTAGGAGGCGCCTGTAATCCCAGCTACTCAGAAGGCTGAGGCAGGAGAATTGCTTGAACCCAGGAGGCGAAGGTTGCAGTGAGCCAAGATTGCACCACTGTACTCCATCCTAGGTGACAGAGCAAGGGTTCATTTCAAAAAAAAAAAAAGTGAACATCCATTCAGGGTTTAAAAAAAAAAAAAACCAACTCAGCAAATTAAGAATAGAAAGAAACTTCCTTAATCTGCTAAAAGGGCATTTTGAAAGACACAATGTTAAAAGTCTAAATGCTTTCCACCAAAGATTGAGAACAAAGAAAAGAATGTTTGCATTCACCACTCCTAGTCGATATTGCACTGAAAGTCCTGGACGATGTCATAGGTAGGTAGAGGAAACAAAAGTAATGTCGATTGAAAAGGAAGAAAAATAAAACTGTCTTTATTCACTAATGACATAGTTGTCACAAAAAAAAGTCCAGGAAATCTACAGAAACTCCTAAAACTAATAAATGATTTTTACAAGATCACAGAATAATGTGCAAAAGTCAATCACATTTTTAAGCATAAGGAAACAAAAATCAGAAATTTAAAAAATTTTAACATTTATAATATCATAAAATATGAAATACATAGGGATAACCTGACAAAAGATGTACAAGACCTATACATTGAAAACAAAAAAACATTGCTGGTAGAAGTTAAGGAATGACTAAGTAAATTGGGAGATATACCAGGTTCATAGATTATAAGATTTAGTGCTGTTAAAGTATCAATTTCCCCAAATTAATCTGTAAATCTAATGTATTCCTAACTATAATCCTGTCAGGCTTTTTTTTTGGAAAACATTGTAAAGCTGATTCCAAAATTCTTATGGAAATGTTAAGTACCTAGAATAGTCAAAATAACTTTGAAAAAGAATAAAATTGGAGGATTTCCACTACCTAACTTTAAGACTTATTATAAAGCTATGGTAATAAAGATAATGTGGTATTGGTGTCCAGATAGAAAATTAGATTAACAGGGCCAGGTGCACTGGCTCACACCTGTAATCCCAGCACTTTGGGAGGCTCAGGTGGGGGGATCACGAGGTCAGGAGATCAAGAACATCCTAGCCAACAGGCCTAGCCAACATGGTGAGACCCCATCTCTATTAAAAATACAAAAATTAGCCAGGTGTGGTGGCGCGTGCCTGTAGTCTCAGCTACTCGGGAGGCTGAGACAGAAGAATCAAACCTGGGAGGCAGAGGTTGCAGTGAGCCGAGATTGCGCCACTGCACTCCAGCCTGATGACAGAGTGAGACTCCATCTTAAAAAAAAAAAAGAAAAAAGAAAGAAAATTAGATCAACAGAACAGAATCAAGAGTCCACAGATAGATGTACACATGCATAGTCAACTGATTTTTGACAAAGCTGCAGGGCATTTCAGTGGGAAAAGATAATATTTTCAGTAAATGGTACTACAGTGACAGGGTATTCACATGCAAAAAGATGAAACTTCGGCCGGGCGCAGTGGTTCATACCTATAATCCCAGTACTTTGGGAAGCCAAGGCAGGTAGGTGGATCACCTGAAGTCAGGTGTTCGAGACCAGCCTGGCCAACATGGTGAAACTCCATCTCTACTAAAAATACAAAAATTAGCCAAGTGTGGTGGCAGGCACCTGTAATCCCAGCTACTCCAGAGGCTGAGGCAGGAGAATTGCTTGAACCTTGGAGGCAGAGGTGCAGTGGGTCGAGATCACACCACTGCACTCCAGCCTGGGCGGTCAAATGAGACTCTGTCTCAAAAACAACAACAAACTCGAAATGGAACACAGATCTAAATGTGAAATATCAAGCTATCGAACTTCTTTCCCCCCCCCCCCCAATGTGCTGGGAATACAGATGTGAGCCACCACACCCAGCCAATTGAACTATCAAACTTCTGAAGAAACATTTAAAAAAACTTTGTGAGTTTTCACCGGGCTAAGGTTTTTAAAAATACAACACCAACAGCATGACTCATAAAAGAAAAAATTGATAAATTGGACTTAGAATCCACAGTGGTACATGCCACCATGTCAGGCTAATTTTTGTATTTTTTTTTTTTTTTTTTTTTGAGACAGAGTCTCGCTGTCGCCCAGGCTGGAGTGCAATGGCGTGATCCCGGCTCACTGCAGGCTCCGCCCCCCAGTGTTCACGCCATTCTCCTGCCTCAGCCTCCCGAGTAGCTGGGACTACAGGCGCCCGCCACCTGGCCCGGCTACTTTTTTGTGTTTTTGGTAGAGACGGGGTTTCACTGTGTTAGCCAGGACGGTCTCGATCTCCTGACCTCGTGATCCGCCCGCCTCAGCCTCCCAAAGTGCTGGGATTACAGGCGTGAGCCACCGTGCCCGGCCAATTTTTGTATTTTTAATAGAGACGGGGTTTCACCATGTTGGCCGGGCTGGTCTCGAACTCCAGACCTCAAGTGAACCACCTGCCTCAGCCTCCCAAAGTACTGGGATTACAGACGTGAGTGAGCCATTACACCTGGCCTTTTTTTTTTTCAATTTCTAAGAAAAGAGATTTTTTTTTTTTTGAGACGGGAGTCTCGCTCTGTCTCCAGGCTGGAGTGCAATGGCGCCATCTTGGCTCACTGTAACCTCTGCCTCCCAGGTTCCAGCGATTCTTCTGCCTCAGCCTCCCGAGTAGCTGGGATTACAGGCACAAGCCACCACGCCTGGCTAATTTTTTGTATTTTTTAGTACAGACAGTGTTTTACCATGCTGGCCAGACTGGTCTCGAACTCCTGACTGCAGGTGATCCACTCGCCTAGGCCTCCTAAAATGCTGGGATTACAAGAGTGAGCCACCGCACCCGGCCCAAATCACTGTATTTTGGAAAAGATAAGTTCAAAAATTAGCCGGGCGTTGTGGCAGACACCTGTAATCCCAGCTACTTGGGAGGCTGAGGCAGGATAATCACTGGAACCCAGGAGGCGGAGGTTGCAGTGAGCCGAGATTGCGCTATTGCCCTCCAGCCTGGGTGACAGAGGGAGACTCGGTCTCAAAAAAAAAAAAAAGAAAAGAAAAGTTCATTGATCCTAGCCCTTGCCTCTGCCTGTGTGTATGAAAATATTGAACGGGGTTAATGATTATGTGTCACACCCAAACCTTGATGAGATTTTGCTCTCATGTAACTTCTGAGCACATGAGCTGCAGCCACCTGTACAAAAACTGCAGGCTGAAAACCTTCAGAGCAGTCCAATGGTTACTCTGAAAGACTCTCCCAGGTTGTGATCCTCAGTAAGACTTCTGAATAAAACTAACTTTAATTATCTAAAAGTATGTTTTTCTCTTTCCTTTTTTTTTTTTTTTTTTGAGATAGGGTCTCACTCTGTCGCCCATGCTGGAGTGCAGTGGCACAATCTTGGCTCACTGCAGCCTTGACCTCTTGGGCTCAAGTGATTCTCCACCTGAGCCTCCTGAGTAGCTGGAACTACGGGCGCACGACCATGCTGGGTTAATTTTTAAACACTTTTTGGTCTCACTACGTTGCCGAGGGTGGTCTTGAGCTCCTGGGCTCAAGCAGCCCTCCTGCCTGCACCTCCCAAAGTGCTGAGATTATAGGAGCAGGAATGAGCACGTGGCCTGATTTTTGTTTTAGTTGACAATAGTCAGTGTTCAGGAAATAGTTATTTATGATTATTATCCATAAAAATTCCAAAGGGATACACGGATTTGTCATTACGAAAGGGGCCAGAGAGAGCCTGGCAATTATTTGGGCTTAGGGGAATAAAGGCAAAGCTCTCAGATGAGTTTCAGTCTGAAGTCTGGAAACAGGGAGGACAGGAGGCCAGGGGCAAGATGATGGATTCCATTTTAAGTAACAGATTGTAAGTCTCAAGTAAAAATCCAGGTTGCCTTTTGAGTGTAAGGTAGGAACCTGGTATACAGAATTAAGAGCTGCCCAAGTTAGGCACGGTGGCTCACGCCTGTAATCCCATCACTTTGGGAGGCTTGGGAGGGTAGATCACTTGAGGTTAGGAGTTTGAGACTAGCCTGGCCAGCATGGCGAAACTCCGTCTCTACTAAAAATACAAAAAATTACCCAGGTGTGGTGGCCCACGCCTGTAGTCCCAGCTGCTCCAGACACTGAGGCATGAGAATCACTTGAACCTGGGAGGCAGAGGTTGCAGTGAGCCAAGACTGTGCCACTGCACTCCAGCCTGGGCGCCAGAGCAAGGCTCTGTCTCAAAAACAAACAAACAAACAAACAAACAAAAACTTACAGAATTAAGAGTTGCTCATGCAGAGGAAAAAAAAGATTTATTGTCATTGTCGTTTTCCTTTTTTTTGTGGAAACACAGACACTAGGACCTTAAGAAAGGCAGGAGCCAGATCTAATGAATCTCTGGGTTCTCCCAGCAGAGTGATCCTCCCCACTCAGTGATCTCCACTGAGCAGGAGCCACCAATTCTGTTTGCAATTTAAGGGAAGTGGCTTTCCCCATCTGCACCTCAGTTTCATTTGTAAAATGAGGAAAAGCAAACCTACCTCTGAGGGCTGTTATGAGATCATGGTTTGGAATTTTCCTGGCCAAAAGTAAATGCACAAGTGGTGTCTAGCGTGACAACCCATGATCCATCCACCAAATAGAAAACAATGTTCAAACACACAAAATATCAAAAGTATACATACAAATGGTGGGAGTGTAAGTTAATATAGTCTGACAGTGTCTACTAAAGCTAAACACATACCTGCCCTATGACCAGCAATTCCACACTTGGGTCTATTTTGTTTTTGTTTTTCTTTGGTGGGGGGGGATCTATTTTCAGAAGAAATGAATACATAAGTTTGCCCAAAGAAATGTACTAGAATATTCATCGTGAGAGACAGGACTAGCTGGATTCCCTAGGCCGACTAAGAATCCCTAAGCCAACTGGGAAGGTGACCGCATCCACCTTTAAACAACCCGACCAATCAGGTAGTAAATCAGGTAGTAAAGAGAGCTCACTAAAATGCGAATTAGGCAAAAACAGAAGGTAAAGAAATAGCCGCCAATCATCTAACGCCTGAGAGCACAAGGGGAGGGACAACGATCGGGCTATAACCCAGGCACTGGAACCCGCAATGGCAATCCCCTTTGGGTCTCCTCCTATTTTATGGGAGCTCTGTTTTCACTCTATTAAATTTTGCAACTGCACACTCTTCTGGTCCGTGTTTGTTACGGCTCGAGCTGACCTTTCGCTCACTGTCCATGGCTGCTGTCTGCTGCCATGGCAGCCGTGGCAGACCTGCCGCTGACTTCCACCCTTCCGGATCCGGGTGTCCACTGCGCTTCTGATCCAGCGAGGCGGCACCCATTGCCGCTCCCAGTTGGGCTAGAGGCTCGCCATTTTTCTTGCGCGGGCTTAGTGCCCAGGGTTCCTCCTAATCAAGCTAAATAGAGCTATAACACTCACCGCATGGCCCAAAATTCCATTCCTTGGAATCCCTGAGGCCAAGAACCCCAGGTCAGAGAACAAGAGACTTGCCGCCATCTTGGAAGCGGCCCACGACCATCTTGGGAGCTCTAAGAACAAGGACCCCCGGTAACAATAGCACCATAACAGCCCTAAACTGGAAAATATCCAGTCTGAGGTATAGGGCATAGTCATAAAATGGAAACCATCCAGAATGAAAATGAAAGAACTATTTCTACACATAGTATACATGAATTTCACAAAAATAACATTAACTAAAAGAAGCCAAACACAGTACACAGAGTACTGGTCTAGAGAGAAAGAGAATTCAAAACAAACAAAAGTAACCCAGCTGTTACAAGTCAGGGTGAGTCCAGCCAGTCACAGTGGCTCATGTCTGTAATCCCAGCACTTTGGAAGGCCGAAGTGGGAGGATCATCTGAGTCCAGGAGTTCGTGACCAGCCTGGGCAACATAGCGAAACCCTATCTCTACAAAAAACATTTTAAAATTAGCAAGGAGTGGTGGCACACGCCTGTAGTCCCAGGTGCTTGGGAGGCTAAGGTATAGGATCGCTTGAGTCTGGGAGGTTGAACCTGGAGTGAGTAGTGATCTCACCACTGCACTCCAGCCTGGGCAACAAGAGCAAGAACCTGTTTCAAAAGATATATTTTTAAAGGCTACATGGGGTGGGTCATGCCTGTAATCCCAGTGCTTTCAGAGGCTGAGGAGAGAGGATAGCTTGAGGCCAGGAGTTGGAGACTCTAGTGAGCTATGATCGTGCCACTGCACTCCAGCCTGGGCGACAGACTCTATCTCTTAAAAAAAAAAAAACAAAAAAACAGATGAGTGATAACCTTTAGAAGGGATCAGGGAGGCCGGGTGTGGTGGCTCACGCCTATAATCCCGGCACTTTGGGAGGCCAAGGCAGGCAGATCACTTGAGGTTGGGAGTTTGCGATCGGCCTGGCCAACATGGTGAAACCCTATCTCTACTAAAAATACAAATATTAGCCTGGGCTACAGAGTGAGACTCCGTCTCGAGGCGGGGGGTGGAGGGGGGAGAAGAAGGGATGGGGGAAAAGGGAGCACATGAGGCTTCTACTGTTTGGTTTTGCGATCTGGATTCAGGTTGTATGGGCATGTTCACTTTGTGTGATTTCGTCGAGCTGTAATGATTTGTGCTCTTTTTATTTAACTTCAATAAAAGGTTTACTTAACAAAAATTGTAGCTGGTGTGAAGGGTAACAGTGTATCCCTGGGGCCAAGAGTACAGGCTTTGGGGACAGACAGACCTGGGTCCCAATCTATGCTTTGTCACTTCGGCACATTGTGACTGTGGCTGGTGGCTTCGTGGCTCTGAGGTAGGTTTGCTTTTCCTCATTTCCTTCTCTATAAATGAGGAAACATAATACCTGCTACGATGATGCCTGTAAAGCTTAAGCACAGGACCTGGCATAGATCTGTAAGGCGGAAACCTGGGATACACAATTAAGGTCTATGGATCTCCTGTGCAACCCAACTTCTGGGCACTCGCTGCCTCCTTTTCCCAGCCCAGACGCGTGGCTTCTACTTGATTTGTTGCTCACTGCGGGCTCGGGGCTCCTCACTCCCGGGGTAAAGCCCGGTATGAAGGGTCACCTTCATGGGCAGCTCGGATCTTCCCACGCCCGCGCGGCGCACAATCTTGGGATCAGCCCCACGTGGAGACCCTACCTGCCCGTACGATCCCTTCTGTGGAACCCAGCTCAAGGACCCTCCAGCCCAGACACTAGAAAGCGAAGAGCAGTTAGCCGCCAGACTGTCCGTGCCAGAGCTCGGCGAACTTACTCCATTGAAAGAGCAACGGGGCTGCGCCCACCTCCCGGAGAGAACCCCCAGCCCTGCACTGCAGGGAGAGATGGCGCCGTCGCGTGATACTGGGCACGCGCACAGCTCCGGTCCCGCCCTCGCGCCTGCGGGTACTGACAGCGCCTGAGCTTATGTTGAGGGCGGAACCCAGACCAGCCCTTCATCCTATCCTGCCCTTCCAACCCCTCTCAGCGGTAACTTAAACTACGCTTCCCAGAAGCCTCCTCAGCCAGGGACTTCCGTTGTCGTCAGCGGAAGCGGTGACAGATCATCCCAGGCCACACAGAGGCCGGCTTGGTCACTATGGAGGAGATAGGCATCTTGGTGGAGAAGGCTCAGGTACAGTGGGGACTTGGGCTTTTTAGTCCGGGCCAGGCTTGCGGGGAGAGGGTGAAGCCAGACCTGAGTGGGGGGATGAATGGCTTCCAGGACCCCAGCCCAGGTTGGGGTGATTTCAGAGGCCTCCTTGGAGAGCTTTGTGCCGTTCGAAGGCCTGTCTGGGTGGCCGAGTGATGGTAGCAGGTAAGACTCAGAAAGCGGGGCAGGGGGATTGAGTGACGTTAGTGGGTCTTTGAGACGGATTGATTTCGAACCCTGGCCGGTAGTGCTTAGTGACATCGGTGGCCCGGCGTTGGGACTGGGTCAGGCGGTGAGTGATGTATAGGATCCCGCCGTGCGGCCGAGTGATCCCCGGGGCTAGGCTGCGGGGCTGACTGATGTTCAGGGCTTTGCTGATGGGGGTAATGGGGCGGGTAGTTAAGTATTATCTGTGGCTTGGCTGAGTGATGTTTAGGTCTAAGGTGAGTTAGGAGACTGTGACATAAGGGATCTTTGAGGGGAAACTGGGGAATGTTGGGACTCGTTGAAGACGCAAGCACTTTAACAGCCTATCTAGAAGAGCCATGTGACATTAGGAACCTCTTGAAGGGGATTGGGTGGCATTTGGGTCTGATAAGGAGTTGATGTGATATTTAGATCGTAGTTGGGGGTTGTGTGACACTGGGGACATGTTATGAGTGGTATATGATAACATAAGATCTGTTTGAGGGGCAAGTTGACATAAAGAGCTTGTTTAGGGGGCCAAAAGGTTTCCAGGATCTATTTAGAGGGTCTTATGATATCAGGGGTCTGTTAGGGGCTAAGTGACTTCAGGGTGAAGTGTGGAGGGGAACAAACATTAGTGAAGTTGAGACGCTTTCACGAGAGGACCGTCTTCTTCCAATGTAAGTTATCCCGTTTGGTCTAGGATGAGATCCCAGCACTGTCCGTGTCCCGGCCCCAAACCGGCCTGTCTTTCCTGGGCCCTGAGCCTGAGGACCTGGAGGACCTGTACAGCCGCTACAAGGTACATTCAACCCCTAACCCAGAACTTGCACAGGACCTGGCATCTCATACTCTCCCCACTTTCCACCACTCTCTGGATCAGCAAGGGCTGGAGCCATCCCCTTCTGTCCCCTCTCTGCTCACAGAAGCTGCAGCAAGAGCTGGAGTTCCTGGAGGTGCAGGAGGAATACATCAAGGATGAGCAAAAGAACCTGAAAAAGGAATTTCTCCATGCCCAGGAGGAGGTGAAGCGAATCCAAAGCATCCCGCTGGTCATCGGACAATTTCTGGAGGCTGTGGATCAGAATACAGCCATTGTGGGCTCTACCACAGGTGGCTAAGGACACCTCATTCATTCATTTGTCCACTTAACAACCATTTCCTACCATGCGCTAGGCAGCAGCAAACAAGGCAGGGCAGTGCGGTGTTCTTCAGAGTATTTTGACTGATCAAAAGGTAGAAATACATACATACATACATACATATATATATATATTTTTTTTTTTTTTGAGACAGAGTTTTGCTCTTGTCATCCAGGCTGGAGTGCAGTGGCACGATCTTGGCTCACTGCAACCTCTGCCTCCCAGGTTCATGCGATTCTCCTATCTCAGCCTCCCAAGTAGCTGGGATTACAGGCATGGACCACCACGCCTGGCTAATTTTTGTATTATTAGTAGAGACAGGGTTTCACCATGTTGGCCAGTCTGGTCTTGAACTCCTGACCTCAGGTGATCCACCCGCCTCACCCTCTGAAGGTGCTGGGATTACAGGCGTGAGCCCCACTGTGCCCGGCCAGAAATATATTTTACATTGTGAATATCTGTCTCTGTCTCTTAACTTTTTAGAAAGATGTATAAAACATAAGTTTCAGCATGAAATATTTAGCCTTACTAGGTGTGGTATATGCTGATGTTTTCTATCCTATTCTAGTCTTTTTTGCTTTAAACACAGTTCTGGCCATGACCTTCCAAACTGATATCACAACTACTACTGGTTTGGGGCCTGCAGTTTGAAACAATGAGTAGGAGTGTTAAGAGATTGGGCTCTGCGGCCAGGCATGGTGCCTCACACGTATAATCCCAGCACTTTGGGAGACTCAGGTGGGCAGATCACTTGAGGCCAGAAATTTGAGACCAGACTGGGCAACAAGGTGAAACCCCATCGCTACTAAAAATATAAAAATTAGCCGGGTGTGGTGGCACACACTTGCCATCCCAGCTACTTGGGTGGTTGAGGCACAGGAATCTGTTGAACCCGGGAGGTGGGGGTTGCAGTGAGCTGAGATCGTGACACTGTACTACAGCCTGGGGCGACAGAGCAACACTCTGTCTAAAAAAAAAAAAAAATACTGGTCCCTGATAGGGACTCAGAGTCCTTATCAGAGTATATTGTAGCTGCTGCTGTTTATATAGGTCCAGGCCTTGCCCTCTTGATAGTCATTGTCACTGGCATCTTACTTGTTTTTTCGTTTCTGGGCTCTGTTCCTCTGGACGAAGCCATGTTCTTGTAAAGGTTCTGGAGAAAGGTGTGCGACTATGCCTAGAATTGGACTGGTGGGCTATGAGAAAGTGAGGGGAGGGTGGTATCCAGGATGAGGCCTCTATCTTTGACCTGTAGGAGTTGGGATAGTGTGGCTTTCCCTGAGATCGCACCACGGGTAGAGGAGTAGGTTTGTGGGAAGGCAGGGAGGGCAGTCCAGAGCATCATGGAAGGTGTCCAGGAGGCTGCTGGTCAGCCAGGTCTGACAGTCAGAAGAGAGACTGAGCCTGGAAAGAGAAGTGTGCCTCACTAGTATGAGATGCAGGGGGAGGCCTACTGGACAGCCAGGGCTGGAGCTCAAGAGAGAATCAGACAAGGAGTTCGTGTGAATGTTGGGGACGGACAGCAGGAGGGAAGGCTGGAGGCCGAGAGGGGATCCCTCAGGATCTGAGCCAGAGATGTTGGCAGCATGAAGATTAGGAGGAAGGAAGTGGGGAAGGGGCAGTTTCCAGGCTGACACTTCTTGTTTTCCTCTCTCCCTTCTCGCAGGCTCCAACTATTATGTGCGCATCCTGAGCACCATTGATCGGGAGCTGCTCAAGCCCAACGCCTCGGTGGCCCTCCACAAGCACAGCAATGCACTGGTGGATGTGCTGCCCCCTGAAGCCGACAGCAGCATCATGATGCTCACCTCAGGTAAAGGGGGAGCCTGCAGCTGGGAGGGCCCCATGGGGACCTTGAGGACCCGGCCAGGGGCCCCAGCTCTGCTCTCCCACCAGACCAGAAGCCGGATGTGATGTACGCAGACATTGGAGGCATGGACATCCAGAAGCAGGAGGTGCGGGAGGCCGTGGAGCTCCCGCTCACGCATTTCGAGCTCTACAAGCAGGTGAGGCGGTACAGGTGGCAGGGAAGGGAGAGGCCCCACTGGGTCTGGGCTTGGAGGTGGAACCCCTGACTCCCACTTCTCTTCCTTCTTCTGGGTTTCAGATCGGCATCGATCCCCCCAGAGGCGTCCTCATGTATGGCCCTCCTGGCTGCGGGAAAACCATGTTGGCAAAGGCGGTGGCACATCACACCACAGGTGAGCCCTTCCGCCCTTGCCCCGAACTCTCATCTTCTGGCCTCTCCACCTTGCTCCCTGCTCGCTCACTGGCACTGTACAGTGATTAGAAACATAGACTCTGGGGTCACAGCCCACGTGTGCATGTTACTGGCTGTAGTGACTTCACCTCCTTAGGCCTTTCCTAGTAGTAAAAGACTCATTTCACCCGGTGATTGTGAGCAGTTAATGAAGTAATGCAGTGTTTTCCTACAATGGGTTGTGACGTATTAGTAATTATGAATTTCAATTTGTGGGTTGCAGCCAGTATTTTGAAACATGAAATAGAAAGCGCCAGAGAACATCCACATGGTATTTATACCATGGTACAAGTATATATGGTGCAAGTTCGTCTGTTTCATGAAAGTTGTTTCATACACATGTGCACACTCATGTATACTTGTGGTTCTTCAAAAATGTATATATATTTTTTTAATTCTTAAATTTTTTCGTAGAGATAGGGTCTCAGTCTGTTGCCCAGGCTGGTCTTGAACTCCTGGGCTCAAGGGATCCTCCCACTTCTGCCTCCCAAAGTGCTGGGATTACAGGCATGAACCATGTGCCTGGCCCCAAAAATGTATTTCTTATTGTAGGTGCCAGACAAAAATGTCTGAAAGTCACTCACTCTATAACTCTTTTTTTTTTTTTTTTAAGCCCTAAAATCTTAAGCATATGTTCAGATCTTAATACATGTGAGCCAGGGAGCAGTAGGAGGTAGTAGTTAAGCAGTATGTTTTCTGGGGCTAGACTGCCTGGCTTTGAAATCTTACTCCCCAACCAACTTCTTATGTGATCCTGAGTAAGTTAACCTCTCTGTGACTCAGTTTCCTTAACTGTCAGATGGAAACAATCATAGTACCTATTTTTCTGGGGGTGTTCAGAAGAGCAAATTGATACAAAGCATCTGGAATGGGCAATAAATGTTAGCTGTTGTCATTGTTACTCATTTGCTTGGCACTTTATTGAACTTTTACTCTGTACCAAGCCTTGTGCTGGAATGCAAAGATGACAATCAGAGATGTCCCTTGCCTTGACTGGGAAAAAAGAAACAGACACCTAGAACTCAGTCATTCAGTGACTGTTTATTGAACACCTACTATGTGCCAGGATGTGTTGTAGATGCTAGAGACGTGGGCCAGGCACAGTGGCTCACGCCTGTGATCCCAGCACTTTGGGAGGCCGAGGCAGGAGGATCACGAGGTCAGGAGATCGAGACCACGGTGAAACCCCGTCTCTACACGAAAAAATTCCCCAGGCGTGGTTGCGGGCGCCTGTAGTCCCAGCTACTTGGGAGGCTGAGGCAGGAGAATGGCGTGAACCCGGGAGGCGGAGCTTGCAGTGAGCCCAGATCACGTCACTGTACTCTAGCCTGGGCGACAGAGCGAGACTCCATCTCAAAAAAAAAAAAAAAAAATTAGCCGGGTGTGGTGGCGGGCGCCTGTAGTCCCAGCTACTCGGGAGGCTGAGGCAGAATGGCGTGAACCCGGGAGGCAGAGCTTGTAGTGAGCCGAGATGGCGCCACTGCACTCCAGCCTGGGTGACAGAGTGAGACTCCGTCTTAAAAAAAAAAAGGATAGAGACGTGGCAGTAAACAGAACACCTCCTTATGGAGGTGATGTCTTAGTTGGAAAAACAGGCAGATAATGTGGCCCAACACAGATTCGTCAAGTTTCTTTTTTTTTTTTTTCTTTTTTTTTTTTTTTTTGAGACGGAGTCTTGCTCTGTCGTCCAGGCCGGAGTGCAGTGGCGCGATCTCAGCTCACTGCAAGCTCTGCCTCCCAGGTTCACACCATTCTCCTGCCTCAGCCTCCCGAGTAGCTGGGACTACAGGCGCCCGCCACCATGCCTGGCTAATTTTTTGTATTTTTTAGTAGAGACGGGGTTTCACGGTGTTAGCCAGGATGGTCTAGATCTCCTGACCTCATGATCCACCCGCCTCAGCCTTCCAAAGTGCTGGGATTACAGGCGTGAGCCACCGCGCCCAGCCCATAAACTTTCTTAAAACATTATGAGATGTTTTTGTGTGATTTTTTTTTTTTTTTTTGAGACAGAGTCTCACTCTGTAGCCCAGGCTGGAGTGCAGTGGTGCTATCTTGGTTCACTGCAACCTCCGCCTTCTGGGTTCAAGCGATTCTCCTACCTCAGCCTCCCGAGTGGCTGGAATTACAGGTACATGCCACCATGCCTGGCTAATTTTTTTTGTACTTTTGGTAGAAATGGGGTTGCACCATGTTGCCCAGGCTGGTCTTGAACTCCTGGCCTCAGGTGATCCAACCACCTTGGCCTCCCAAAATTCTGGGATTACAGGCGTAAGCCACCGCACCCGGCTGTGATTTTTTTTTTAAGCTCATTACCTATCATTAGTGTTAGTGTATTTTATGTGTGGCCCAAGACAATTCTTCCAGTGTGGCCCTGTGTACCCTTCACCCAGATTCCCTAATGTTATTATCTTATGTAACCACAGTACAATTAGGAAAACCAGGAAATTAACAATGCTACAATACAATGAACTAAAGTTTAGACCTCCTTCAAATTTTACCAGCTTTTCCCACTAGAGACCCTCACTTCAGGTTCTGTCATTTTTCTGAGTGAATTGGGGTGGTTTGTCACTGGCAGAGGAAGGGAAGAGAGAAGGTGTAGAAGGGATGTAGAAATGGGAAAAGCTGCTGACTGGGGTTGAGTTTTGTTTTGTTTTCTAGAGACAGGGTCATGTCTGGCCAGGCGCAGTGGCTCACGTCTATAATCTCAGCACTTCGGGAGGCCGAGGTGGGCGGACCACGAGGTCAGGAGTTCGAGACCAGCCTGGCAAACATAGTGAAACCCCATCTCTACTAAAAATACAAAAAAATTAGCCAGGCATGGTGGTGGGCGCCTGTAATCCCAGCTACTCGGGAGGCTGAGGCAGGAGAATCGCTTGAACCCGGGAGGCCGAGGTTGCAGTGAGCCAAGATCACACCATTGCACTCCAGGCCAGGCAATAGTGCGAGATTCCGTTTCCAAAAAAAAAAAAAAGACAGGTTCTTGTTCTGTCACCCAGGCTGGAGTGCAGTGGTGTGATCATAGCCCACTGCAACCTCAATCTCCTGGGCTCAAGCAATCCTCTCCACCTCGGTCTCTCCTAAGTAGCTGTGCCACCATGCCCAACTCATTTTTGTATCTTTATTGTATCTTCATTTTCAGTAGAGACAGGGTCTTGCTATGTTGCCCAGGCTGGTCTTGAACTCCTGGGCTCAAGCCATCCTCCTGCCTTAGCTTCCCAAAGTGTTGGGATCACAGGTGTGAGCCTTTTTTCCCTCTCGTTTTTCTGGGGGAATTCATCTATTTGTTCCGGTGACAGCACAGCTTACTAAGAGTGAGTAACTGAAGCAGGAGCCCATTCCAGGGTAGGTGGAAGGAGTAGTAGAGCCCACAGGGGGCTGAGAGATTGGGAGGACAGGGAAGGTCGGGGTAGGAAGGGGACTGTAGTGATTGAGTAGGAAAGGCTGACAGACAGGCTGGGTCAGATAAGGCAATTCCAGGGATGGGGGTTTCATGTGGAACTGGTTGAACATTTGCAGAACAGCCAAGTAAATGTGTGGCCAAAGTCAGGTGGTCAAGGTGTGTTTAGAGCAGAAAAGTCAGAAATCTTGAGGTTAGGATGCTGAATGAGCCCCCAGGTGATGCAAGTACCAAGAAAGAGGGACCCCTTGAGCCAGGTGTAAAGTCTGGATCTTAGGGAGTGAACAGGGCAGGGCTGAAGCCTTGAACAGTTCCTAGTTTATGACATAAAACCACTCAGTCTATCTATGGACTGCATGTCTCCCTTCTCTGGTGGCTGGAAGGAGAGTCCTGGGGGTATGCTTCATACAACACAAAGCATCTGATCCTTAAGAAACAAGCGTAACTTTAAGAAACAAGGCCAGGGTCAAGCATAGGGTGGCTCATGCCTATAATCCCAGCACTTTGGAAGGCTAAGCCAGGGGGATCGCTTGAGGCCAGGAGTTTGAGACCAGCCTGGGCAATATAGCAAGACCCCATCTCCTCAAAAATTTTTAAAAAGCTAGGTGTGGGTACATGCCTATAGTCCTAGCTACTCGGGAGGCTGAAGAGGGAGGATTGCTTGAGCCCAGGAGATTGAGGCTGCAGTAAGCTATGATCATACCACTGTACTCCAAGTCCAAAGGGAGGGCCCAGAACAAATCTGTCTTCAACCCCATTGCCAATTGTCAGTTATATCAGAACATGCCCGTGGTCCCTGATCTTTTTCAGGAAATTAAAAAGCTAGTCCTTATAGCAAACAGGAACTCAGAGCTCTTGGCGAGGCAGTATGATGTCTTAGTGTATGGGCAGCATGTCTGTTTTCTTGCTGATTTTGCAAGTGCTCCAGAAATTTAGACTGTTTTTTTTCTTTCTTTTTTTAGTATTTCATATCCTGATTTTTAAATGTTGGGCCAAAAAAATGACACATCTGGCTGGGCATGGCGGCTCATGCCTGTAATCCCAGAACTTTGGGAGGTCAAGGCGGGTGGATCACTTGAGGTCAAGAGTTCAAGACCAGCTTGGCCAACATGGTGAAACCTCGTCTCTATTAAAAATACAAAAATTAGCTTGGCATGGCAGTGCACGCCTGTAATTCCAGCTACCCGGGAGGCTGAAGCAGGAGAATCAGTTGAACCCTGAAGGCAGAAGTTGTAGTGAGCCGAGATTGTGTTACTGCACTCCAGCCTGGGCGACAGAGCAAGACTCTGTCTCAAAAAAAAAAAAAAAAGTGACATGTTTGTGAGGAGAATTCAATGATTTAGGCCACTAGGTCACTGTGGGGTACAAGTAGATGGCTATTCCTCAGGGCTGGATGTGGGACCCACCCTTGGGCATGAGAGAATGACACAATTACTAGGTATGGGTATCCAAGGAAAAGGATGTCTTCAAGGAATTCGCAGTTTCTGTTAAAGCAGAATGGGCCCCTCAGGAGGCTCATTCCCACCTAACCCTTGTCATCCTGTCATCAGCTGCATTCATCCGGGTCGTGGGCTCGGAGTTTGTACAGAAGTATCTGGGTGAGGGCCCCCGCATGGTCCGGGATGTGTTCCGCCTGGCCAAGGAGAATGCACCTGCCATCATCTTCATAGACGAGATTGATGCCATCGCCACCAAGAGATTCGATGCTCAGACGGGGGGTAAGTGATGCCAAAACAAGGCCCAGATTCTTGGACAAGCTTGTCACATGGGATGCCTGGGACTGACCATGCTGTGCACTCTCAGCCGACAGGGAGGTTCAGAGGATCCTGCTGGAGCTGCTGAATCAGATGGATGGATTTGATCAGAATGTCAATGTCAAGGTTTGGGGTTTGGGATGGACAAGGGGAGGTGTGGTGTAGGAACTGGGGAAAGGTGGGGGCTGGCACTTAAGGGGCGGTTATCATGACAGGAAGGAGGTAGGAGTGCAGAGATCTGAGCTGGCCTGCCCCCCAATGTCAGGTAATCATGGCCACAAACAGAGCAGACACCCTGGATCCAGCCCTGCTACGGCCAGGACGGCTGGACCGTAAAATTGAATTTCCACTTCCTGACCGCCGCCAGAAGAGATTGATTTTCTCCACTATCACTAGCAAGATGAACCTCTCTGAGGAGGTTGACTTGGAAGATTGTATCCTGCTCCAGAAGTCAGGGAGGGGCCCTAGTTGGGAATGGGGATTAGATCTTCAGCTCCACTTCTGCCATCACCACAGCCCAGACTGTGCAGGTGGGACCAAGGTCCAGGGAGGAGGGGAGGTGACAGAGATGGCCAAAGATGACTTCCAGCCCTAGGCATTTACCCCATCACACAAGGAATAGTTTCCTTAACTCGCTGCAGATGTGGCCCGGCCAGATAAGATTTCGGGAGCTGATATCAACTCCATCTGTCAGGAGGTAAGTGGTGGTTTCTCTCTGGATCCAGGCAGCGGGTGTGTGAGGACCCTTCTTCTCTGAACCACTGCTGCAGTCCTGTCCCCTCATGGCTGCCCTGGGTCATGGGCGCCATTTCTCTCTTTCTCTACCATCACTAGGGGTGGATAGTACAGGGGTAGTGTTTTTGGTATTTTACTTTGAGACAGGGACTCACTCTGTCGCCCAGGCTGGAGTGCAGTGGGGCAATCATGACTCACTGCAGTGATCCTCCCACCTCAGCCTCCCAAGTAGCTGGGATTACAGGCGCCCACCACCACGTCTGGCTAATTTTTGTATTTTTTGTAGAGACAGGGTTTCACCATGTTGCCCAGGCTGGTCTCAAACTCCTGGGCTCAAGTGATCTGTATACCTCAGCCTCCCAAAGTGTCGGGATTACAGGCGTGAGCCACTGTGCCCTGCCACAGGAAGTAGATTTTAACTCTCATCCTTCAACAGAGTGGAATGTTGGCTGTCCGTGAAAACCGCTACATTGTCCTGGCCAAGGACTTCGAGAAAGCATACAAGACTGTCATCAAGAAGGACGAACAGGAGCATGAGTTTTACAAGTGACCCCTCCCTTCCCTCCACCACACCACTCGGGCTGGGGCTTCTCTTGCCCCCGCCAGCACCTCTGTCCCAAAACCTCAATCCCTTTTTTCTTTACCCAAGATTGGTTTCTTCAATAAATAGATAAGATCGAATCCATTTAATTTCTTCTTAGAAGTTTAACTCCTTTGGAGAATGTGGGCCTTGAATAGGATCCTCTGGGTCCCTCTTAATCTGACAGATGAGCAGATGAGGTGCATGGCCTGGGTTGCAGCTTGAGAGAACCAAAGAATTCAAACCAGATGACTTCCGAAATGTGGGGAAAGGGATGGACAATGAACCTGAGATGGCAGTCCTTAATAACGGGATAAAGCCCTGTGCATCTCCCTCATTTCCTACAGGTAAAAGACAGTAAAGAAATTCAGGTCACAGGCCTTGGGAGTTCATAGGAAGGAGATGTCCAGTGCTGTCCAATAGAACTTTCCACAATGATGGATATGTTCTGTGTTCTCCAATATGGTAGCTGCTCACCACATGTGGCTAATAAGTACCTGAAATATGGCTAGCATGACTGAGAAAATGAACTTTTTTTTTTTGAGATGGAGTCTTGCTTTGTCACCCAGGCTGGAGTGCAGTGGTGAGATCTCGGCTCACTGCAGCCTCTGCCTCCCGGGTTCAAGTGAATCTCCTGCCTCAGCTTCCCGAGTAGCTGGGACCACAGGCAACTGCCACCACACCTGGCTAAATTTTGTATTTCTAGTAGAGACAGGGTTTCACTATATTGGCTAAGCTGGTCTCGAACTCCTGACCTCAAATGATCTGCCTGCCTTGGCCTCCCTAAGTGTTGGGATTACAGGCATGAGCCACTGCGCCTGGTCAAGAAATGGAACTCTTAACACACTGCTGGTGGGAATGTGAAATGGTAAGCCACTTTGGAAAACAGTTTGACAGTTTCTTATGCTAAATACACACCTATCAGATGATTTAGCCACTTCTAGGTATTTACTTAAGAAAAAATAAGGCATACATCCATATGAAGACTTGTAAATAAATGTTCTCATTATTTTTATTTGAAATAGCTAAAACTGGAAACAACCCAAATATCCATCAGCAAGTGAATGGATAAACAAATTGTAATATTTGTATGCAATATAACACCACTCAGTAATATGAAAATGAACTACTGATACATGCAAAAATGCGAAATTCAAAATAATTATGCTGAGTGACAGAATCCAACAACAAATAATACATACTGTATTATTCTATTTACATAAAGTTTTAGAAAATCCAAACTAATCTTAAGTGACAAAGCATACCAATGGTATCTGGGGCTTGGGACGAGTGGGACGGATTATAGAGAAAAAAGTAGGAGGTGATAGACATATTTAGTTTTTTTGCTTGTTTGTTTGTTTTTACTGTGGTAATGGTTTTTCAAGTGTGTATGTCAAAACTTATCAAATTGTACCTAATTTATTGTAGTTTTATTGATACCTCAATAAAACTAATAGTTATATACATAAATGTACTTGAAGTTCCACCTAGCACAATAAGGTTAGAAAAAAAGTTAAGGCATGGGACTGGAAAAGAAATGAAACTCTTCATTATTCACAAATGTCATGATTGCATATATGGAAAATCTAAGTCTACACAAAACCTATTAAAATTAAATAGTGAATTTAGCAATGTGGTTAAAAATAGGTCAATATAAAATATCAAATATAAGCCAGGCATGGTGACATGCATCCACAGTCCCAGCTACTCAGGAGGTGGAGGCAGGAGAATTGCTTGAGCCCAGGAGTTCAAGTCCAGCCTGGGCAATGCAGCAAGACCCACTGTCTGAAAAAAAATCAAATATATCAGCAATAAATAGGAAATTAAATTTTAAATTATAACATTTATCAAATAAATTCTTAAGTACCAAGAATAAATTTAAAATATATATGGATATAAATAGTTAAAATTACAAAATATTGACAGAAATCAAGACAAATAAATGTTGGGATACAGCAGGTTAATGTATTGGAAGGTTACGAGTAAAAATATTAATTCTCCAAAAATTGATCTATAAACAACGCAGTGCCAATCAGAATCCCAGCAGTTTTGTCCTGCTGGAAATTGACAAACTGATTCTGAAATATATATAAGTAAATGAAAGGCTCAGAAATAGCTAAGAGAATATTTGAAGAAAAAAGCAAAGCTGGAAGACTTACAATGCCAAATATCCAGACTGATGGTAAAGCTGTTGTAACTAATACAGTGTGGTATGGCCTTACCAATGGACAAATCAATGGAACAAAATACAGAGTCCAAAAAGAAAATCATACTTATATACTCACTTGATTTCTTACAAAGTTAATCCTGTGGTGCACTGGAGTATGAGTGATCTTTTATTAAATGTTGCCTTGTCAACTCCATGTAGATAAAATCTGTGTTACCAGATGAAGAGTTTTTAATTGGGTTGTTCAGGTTATTGCCATGTTGAACAAAGAATTGAACAAAATGCACAGACAAAAAGCAACAAAAGCAGAGATTTATTGAAGTGAAAGTACACTCCACAGAGTTAGAGAAGGCTCAAACAAGTGGCTCAAGAGTCCAGATTATAATGTTCCTTGGGGATTTTATTAAACTAAAAGAGCATAGTAACACGCCTAAACATCCTTTAGAAGCCTCTAATAGGTCATACTCTACAGGAACGAAGAATTCTGCCCAGGACCAATCAGAGGCACCCTGCAAATGAGGGATTCAGAATGAACCAATCACAGACATTCCCATTTGTGACATAGGGGAGGGGAGGTTCAGAGAAGGAGGGCCTTTGGCCTCCTTATTTGGTCATGGAGAGGTGGAGTTTTCCTCTTAGTCCAATTCCAAGAAGTCAGCAGGGGTTGGCCTTAGGTTCCCTGTCTCCAGACCCTATCCTCCTGCCTCATTTGGACCCCTACAATCTAATTGTGAATGTAAAAGGTAAAAAAAGTTTCAAATAATTACATAGAAGGATAGCTTCATGACCTTTGGTTTGGCAATATTAATCATTTTTTAAAATAGTTTTTTTGTTTGTTTGTTTTTGAAACAGTCTCGCTCTGTCGCCCAGGCTGGAGTGCAGTGGTGCAGTCTTGGCTCACTGCAACCTCTGCCTCCCAGGTTCAAGCAATTCTCCCGCCTCAGCCTCCTAAGTAGCTGGGATAACTGGCACGTGCTACCACACCCAGCTAACTTTTGTATTTTTAGTAGAGACGGGGTTTCACCATGTTGGCCAGGCTGGTCTTGAACTCCTGACATCATGATCCGACCGCCTTGGCCTCCCAAAGTGCTGGGATTACAGGCATAAGCCACTGCACCCGGCCAGTGGCACACATTTTTTTTTTTTTTTTTTTTTTTTTTAAAGACTGAGTTTCACTCTTATTGCCCAGGCTGGAGTGTAATGGCACGATCTCGGCTCACTACAACCTCCGCCTCCTGGGTTCAAGTTATTCGCCTCAACCTCCTGAGTAGCTGGGATTTACAGGCAGGTGCCACCACGCCCAACTAATTTTGTATTTTTAGTAGAGAGAGGGTTTCTCCATGTTGGTCAGGCCTGTCTCCAACTCCCAATCTCAGGTGATCCACCTGCCTCAGCCTTCCGAAGTGCTGGGATTACAGGCATTAGCCACCGTGCCCAGCCACACATTCTTAAACAAACAGTTTTAACTTGGTTGTAAATATCTCCACTCAAAGGACCTGGCCCATGCAGAAACACAAGACTTGTCTCTCAATATAAATCGTAAGATAGGTGGTGTTTTGTACAGTCTAGAAAACCAGGCCAAGTTGCAGCAAACCCCTAGGTTTTAATGTTAATAAAGTCCTCTTGGACTTCATGGGCCCAAAATTTCCAGTATTGTATTGCTTTTGTAAGAAAATTTCAAAATTGTAAAAAAGACAAACGGGTAGTTCTTGGAATACCAAATAAGTAGTGGTTAAACTGGAGGTAAAGGTATCAGTGCATAGCTAAGGCACTAAATTTGTTATAGGTTAGAATCAACTCCCTAAAATTTGATGCTCATAGCCATGAAATAAGGTGGTAGAGCAATGCAGGTTCCCTGATCAAACAGCCTTTCAAAAGGAGTCTTGATCTTATTCAAAGATCATGTCATTTAATTTGCACTATGGCCTTTGCCACACATAAATTATGCAATAATTCCAGTATTCCACTAAAAATCCATGACCTGAATCTCATTATGGGAATACATCAAACTACAAAATTGAGAGACATCATATAAAGTAACAACTTTTTTCTTCAAAAATGTTGTCATAAGAAACAAAGAAAGGGTAGTAATATCACATGATATCAGAGTAGGGGATTCTTCCTCCCTTCCTCCCACAAGAGTGGACAATTAGCTATCCATGAATAAAAATAGCTCTAGGAGAGCTCTGGAATCCAGTTAAGAAGCTGCAGCAACACAGTGGAGCAAAACACCTAGAATAACCAACACAAGGGGCAGGAAGAACAGTTTCCTTTTTAAAAATTGAAATCATATCAACTATCTTCTGAGATCACAATAGAAAAAAAACCCCTAAAAATCAGTAAGAAGCAGAACTTTGGAAACTGTATAAGTACATGGAAATTAAGCTCCTCAATGACCACTGGGTCAAGGAAGAAATAAAGGAGGAAGTAAATTTCTTGAAACAAATGAAAATAGAAACACAACATACCAAAACGTGTGGGATACAGGAAAAGCAGTGCTAAGAAGAAAGTTTATAGAAATAAATGCCTACATCAAAAAAGTAGAAAATTTTAAACTATTGAATCATGCACCTGAAGGAACTACAAAGCAAGAACAAACCACACCCAAATTAGTATAAAGAAAGACATAATAAAGATCAGAGAATTACTAAACAAAATAGAGACTCAAAAAATACAAAGGATTAACAAAATGAAAAGTTGGTTCTTGGAAAAGATAAATAGAATTAAAAAACCACTAGCTAGACTAACCAAGAAAAAATAAAAGAACCAAATAAACAAAACCAGAAGTGTATTACAACTGATACCACAGAAATACCAAAGATCATCAGAGACTACAATGAATAACTATACACTAACAAACTGGAAAACCTAGAGGAAATGGATAAATTCCTGGATACATATAATTTACCCAGATTAAATCAGGGAGAAATACAAAACCTAAACAGACCAATAATGAGTAAGACCAATAATGATTCAAATATATTGAACCAGTAATTAAAAGTCTGCCAAAAAAGAAAAGTCCAGGACTTGGTGCTTCACTGCAAATTCTACCAAACTTTTGAAGAACTAACACCAATTCTCAAACTATTCCCAAAAATTGAAGAGAAGGGATTCTCCCTAGCTCATTCTAAGAGGCCAGCATTACCTTGAGGCCAAAACCAGACAAGGATGCAACAACTACAAAAAACTAGAGGCCAACATCCCTGATGAACATAGATGCAAAAATTATCAACAAAATACTAGCCAAATCCAACAGCACATCAGAAAGGTAATACACCATGACCAAATGGAATTTATCCCAGGAATGCAAGGATAGTTCAACATATTCAAATCAATAAATGTGATACATCACATAACAGCATGAAGGAAAAAAGCCATATGATCACCTCAATAGATTTTAAAGCACTTGATGAAAATAAACATCCTTTCAAGATAAAAACTCTCATCAAACTAGGCATAGAAGGAACAAACCTCAACAAAGTAAGGGCCATATATGACAAACCGACAGCTAATATACTGAATGAGGAAAAGCCGAAAGGCTTTCCTCTAAGAATTGGAACAAGACAAGGATGCCCACTTTTACCACTCCTATTCAGCACAGTACTGGAAGTCCTAGCCAGATTAATCAGGCAAGATAAATAAATAAAACACATCCAAATTGGAAAGGAGGAAGTCAAACTGTCCCTCTTTACCAATGATATGCTCTTATTTCTAGGAAAAACTAAAGACTCCACAAAAAACTCTTAGATCTGATGTAGCCAAAAACCAATAGGAAAGCAATCCTGAACAAAAACAACAAAGCTGAAGGCATCACACTACCTGCTTCAAAATATATTACAAGGCTATGATAACCAAAACAGTATGGTGTTGGTATAAAACCAGACACACAGACCAGTGGTACAGAATAGAGAACCCAGAAATGAATCTGTGCATTTACAACCAACTGATTTTCAACAAGGGCACCAAGAACATATACAGGGGAAAGGATACCCTCCTGAATACATGGTGCTAGGAATATTGGATATGCATATGCAGAAGAATGAAATTGGACCCCTGTCTCCTACCATATACAAAAATCAACTGAAAATGGGTTAAATGGATTAAAAACTTAAATGGCAGACCCAAACTATAAAACTATGAAGAGAAAACAAGAGAAATACTTCAGGACATTGGTCTAGGCAAAAATTTTATGGCTTAGAACTCAAAAGCGTAGGCAACAAAAACAAAACTACACAAATGGGACTATATTATGGTAAAAAGCTTGTGCATCACAAAGGAGACAACAGAGTAAAGAGATAACCTGTTGAATGGGAGAAAATATTTGCAAACTATTAATCTGACAAGGGACTGATATCCAGAATAAAAAAGGAACTTACACAACAGTAAAACAAAACAAAACAACCCAACCAAAAAAATCCTATTAAAAAGCAGGCAAAGTACATGAACAGACATTTCTCAAAAGAAGACATAAAAATGGCCAATGGGAATAGAAAAAAAAAGATCAACATTAATAATCATCAGGAAAATGCAAATCAAAACCAGAATGAGATATCATCTTAGCTCAGTTAGAATGGCCATTACTAAAGAGATAAAAAATAATAGATGCTGGTGAGGACGCAGAGAAGAGGGAATTTTTTTTTTTTTGAGATGGAGTCTCGCTCTGTGGCCCATGCTGGAGTTCAGTGGCACGATCTCAGCTCACTGCAACCTCTGTCTCCCATTTCAAGCAATTCTCCTGTATCAGTCTCTCCAGTAGCTGGGACTACAGGCGCACACCACCACGCCCGGCTAATTTTTGTATTTTTAGTAGAGACAGGGTTTCACCACTCTTACACACTCTTGGTGGAGGTTTAAATTAGTACATCTCCTGTGGAAAAGAATGTAGAAGTTTTTCAAAAAACTAAAAACTACCATATGATCCAGCAATACCACTACTGGGTATCTACTCAAAGGAAAAAAGAATCAGTATATTAAAGGGATACCTTAAATCCCATGTTTATTGCAGCCCTATTCACAATAGCAAAATATGGAATCACCCTGCATCCATCAATAGATGAATGGATAAATGAAATGTGATAGCTGGGCGCAGCGGCTCACACCTGTAATCCCAGCACTTTGGGAAGCCGAGGTGGGTGGATCACAAGGTCAGGAGTTCAAGACCAGCCTGACCAATATGTTGAAACCCCATCTCTACTAAAATTACAAAACTCAGCCGGGCACAGTGGCAGGTGCCTGTAATCCTAGCTACTCAGGAGGCTGAGGCAGGAGAATCACTTGAACCTGGGGGGCAGAGGTTGCAGTGAGCCACCACTGTACTCCAGCCTGGGTAACAGAGGGAGACTCTGTCTCATAAATAAATAAATAAATAAATAAATAAATAAATAAAATGTGATATATATACACAATGGAATACTATTTGACCATAAAGAAGAATGAAATAATGTTATTTGCAGCAACATGGAGGGAACTGGAGGTCATTAAGTGAAATAAGCCAGGCACAGAAAGACACATATCACATATTCTCACTCACATTTGGGAGATGTAAAAAAAAAAGTCACTCGTGGAGGTATACAGTAGAGCAATATACTAGATGCTGGGAGGGGTGTTTGTGAGGGGATGAAGAAAGACTGGGTACACAACACAGAAGGAATAAGCTCTAATGTTCAATAGCAGAGTAGAGAGATCACAATTAACAATGTATATTTCAAAAGAGCTAGAAGAGAGGACTTGAAATGTTCCCAACACACAGAAATGATAAATACTCGAGGTGATGGATACCCCAAATACCCGGACTTGATCTTCCCACATTCTATGAATGTAAGAAAATGTCACATCTGGCTGGATGCGGTGGCTCATGCCTGTAATCCCAACACTTTGGGAGGCTGAGCGGGGAGGATCACTTGAGCCCAGGAGTTTGAGACCAGCCTGGGCAACAAAATGAGACCCCCGTTTCTATTTACATTTTTTGAAAAAGAAAATATCACATGTTCCCCATGAATATGTATAAACATTATGTATCAATATAAAAATATTTAAAAAAATTTTAAAGACACATAGGCTAAAAGTGAAGAGATGGAAGAAATTATTCCATGCAACTGGTAACCAAAGAGAGCAGCGTGGCTATAATTATATCAGACAAAACAGACTTTATGTTGAAACTGTTATTAGAGACAGAAAAGGTCATTTTTTTTTTTTTTTTTTTTTTTTTTTCTTGAGACGGAGTCTCGCTCTGTCACCCAGGCTGGAGTGCAGTGGCGCAATCTCGGCTCACTGCAGGCTCCGCCTCCCAGGTTCACGCCATTCTCCTGCCTCAGCCTCTCCAAGTAGCTGGGACTACAGGCGCTCGCCACCACGCCCGGCTAATTTTTTGTATTTTTAGTAGAGACGGGGTTTCACTGTGGTCTCGATCTCCTGACCTCGTGATCCGCCCACCTCGGCCTCCCAAAGTGCTGGGATTACAAGCGTGAGCCACCGTGCCCGGCCGAAAAGGTCATTATATAATAGTAAAAGGGTCTATTCAACAGGAAGATATAAAGATTGTAAATACATATGCACCCAACATCAGAGCACTGAAATATAGAAAACAAATATTGACAGAGCTAAAGGGAGAAATTGACAGCAATGCTATCATAGGAGGAAACTTTAATGCCTCAATTTCAATAATGAATAGAGCACTCAGGCAGTAAATCAATTTTTAAAAAACCCAACTTGTGCACTCTAGCCTAATGGACCCCACAAACATATCTATAACTTTCCACCCAGCAGAAGAAGAATTAGCCCATGCAACAAATTCTTTTCAAACACACTTGGAATATCCTCCAGGACAGATCACATGGTGGGTCACAAAACAAGTCTTAAGAATTTAAGAAGATTGAAATCGTACCAATTATCTCCTCAGACCATGTGGAATCAAACTAGAAATAATAACAGCAATAAATAAGGAAAATCCACAAACATGTAGTAACTAAACAATACACTCTTGAACACCAGTTGGGTGAAAGAGGAAATCAAAACGGAATTTTAAAAATACCTTGAGACAAATGAAAACAAAAATACAACACACCAAAATTTATGGGATGCCGCAAAAGCAGTCCTAAGAGAAAAGTTTATAGGGATAAATGTCTACATTTAAAAAGAAGAAATATCTCAAACAACCTAAGTTTACAACTCGAGAAAGTAGAAAAAAAAAAAAAGAACTAAAAGCAAAGCTAGCAGAATGAAAAAAATGATAAAGATTAGAATGGAAATAAATGGAATAGGCTGGGCAAGGTGGCTCACTCCTGTAATCCCGACAATTTGGGAGGCCAAGGTGGGCAGATCACTTGAGGTCAGGAGTTCAAGACCAGCCTGGCCAACACGGTGAAACTCTGTATGTACTAAAAATACAAAAATTAGCTGGGTGTGGTGGCGGGCGCCTGTAATCCCAGCTACTCAGGAGGCTGAGGCAGAATTGCTTGAACCCAGGAGGCGGAGGTTGCAGTGAGCCAGTCTCACCACTGCACTCCAGCCTGAGTGATAGAGCAAGACTCCATCTCAAAAACAGGAAAAGAAATCGATTAGAGAACAGAAAAACAATAGAGAAAAATCAACAAAACTAACAGTTGTGTTTTTGTTAAAGATAAGCAAAATCAACAATCCCTTATATAGACTAAGAAAAAAATAAGAGAAGACTCAAAGAAAATCAGAAATGAAATAGGAGACATTACCTTGAATGACAAAGAAATACAAATGATCATAAGTGACTATTATAAACAAGTATACATCAACAAATTAGAAAATACAGTACAGTGGTCCCCAACCTTTTTGGCACCAGGGACTGGTTTCATGGAAGACAATTTTTCCACAGACCAGGGTGATGAGAGGACAGGGGAGGATGGTTTCAGGATGAAACTGTTCCACCTCAGATCATCAGATTCTCATAAGGAGCAGGCAACCTAGATCCCTTGCATGCAGAGTTCACAATAGGGTTCGTGCTCCTGAGAATTTAATGCTGCCACTGATCTGACAGGAAGTGGACAGGAAGTGGAGCTCAGGCAGTAATGTCTGCTGTCCTCCTGCTGTGCAGCCCAGTTCCTAACAGGCCACGGACTAGTACTGGTCCATGGCCCGGGGGTTGTGGACCCAGATATAGGAGAAATAGATAAATTCCTAGAAACATACAACTTTCCAAGATGGAATCAGGAAGAAATAAAAAGTCTTACTTCTCCTGGGACCCCTGGAATCATGGCATATTCTGAACAAGGGGAGAAACATATTGAGCAGAGGCTCTTAGAGGAGAAACCACTGGAATGACTCATGAGAAGATGGCATCTGGAGTAGAGGCTATTACTGGCCCAATGCAGAACACTGTTCACTGGGACTTCCCTTACACCAGCATCCAGTATGCTCCCACCCCCATGCACCCTTTGGAGGTGCATGCTTACCAAGGGTATAAGAGTACCACTGGCAATACAATGCTTAATCCATCTGGCAGTCATCCTGGCCCTGTGTTTTCCTACATCAGGGCTAAAGGAGGCCAAGGGGTGGCAGAGTGTCAGAACTGATTGATTATTCCAAAGTGCACTTTTGCCTCACTTTTGAGGCATTGAGACTTTGTTGTGGACAGTCTTATACTGTCTCCTCGCAGGGCATGGCTTTCTCTGTGCCTTGTCCTTGTTATGCATCCTCCTATATCCCTCACAAAAGAAGAGATGGAGCTCTTTGCTAATCCACTTTCTTCTTGAGCAGTTCATGTTGTATGAATAACAGCAAAACCTCTAGGTCACATGTGACTTGTTTAAATACTGTACATACATACCTTGGTGTGTGTATATATATACACACATATACACACACACACACACACATATATATATATAAATAAAATACACACTTGTACATGAAACTCATAGAACTCTAACCACATCCCATATGGGCTCTGAATATCATAGGTAGTGCTTGGTGCAAGAGAGAAGTTTGTTGGCATACAATTCACCTTATCACCCCTGTCTCTTTGTCAAAATTCTGCTAAATTATTGAGCCTCCATCACATCCAGTTTCTTATGGACATTCTAGTCTCACTCAGAACTGACTCAAATTTCGACACACACTTTTTTTTAATTCCTCCTAATTGAAACTGTATATCCTTTGACCAACATCTCTCCAACCACCACCACCCCTGCCAGGCCCTGGTAACCACAATTCTACGCTCTACTTCTAAGAGTTCAACTTTTTTAGATTCCACATATAAGTGAGATTACACAGTATTTGTGTTTCTATGCCTGGCTTACTTCACTTAACATAATGTCCTCCAGGTTCATCCTTGTTGCAAACAACATGATTTCTTCCTTTTTAAAGTCTGAATACTATTCCATTATATATATCCCATTTCCTTTCTCCATTCATCCTTTGATGAACACTTAGATTGCTTCCACATCTTGGCTATTGTGAATAGCGCTGCATTAAACATGGGAGCATAGATATCTCTTAAACATATTGATTTTATTTCCTTTGGATATTGATATACTTTAAATGTGTGTCCCTGCCCAAATCTCATATTGAAATGTAATCCCCAATGTTGGAGGTGGGGCCTGGTGGGAGGTGATTGGATCATGAGGGTGGAGTTCTCATGAATGATTTAGCACCATCCCTCTTAGTACCATCCTTCCAATAGTGAGTTCTCATGAGATCTGGTTGTTTAAAAGTGTATAGCACCTCCCCCTCACTCTCTTGCTCCTGCTTTTGACATATGACATGCCTACTCCCCCTCTGCCTTCCACTATGACTGGAAACTTCCTGAGGCCTCCCCAGAAGCAGGTGCCATTATACTTCCTGTACAGCCTGCAGAACTGTGAGCCAATTAAACCTCTTTACTTAGAAATTGCCTAGTCTCAGGTATTTCTTTATAGCAATTCGAGAATGGACTAACAGAAAATTGGTACTGAGAAGTTGGGCATTGCTATAAAGATGGCTGAAAATGTGGAAGCAGCTTTGGAATTGGATAACAGGCAGAGGATGGAAGAGAGTTGAGTGCTCAGAAGACAGGAAGATGAAGGAAAGTTTGGAGCTTCTTAGAGACTGGTTAAATGGTTGTGACTAAAATGCTGATAGTGATAATAGACAATGAAGTCCAGGCTGCCAAGGTCTCAGATAGAAATTAGGAACTTATTGGGAACTGGAGCAAAGGTCCATTTTGTTATGCCTTAGCAAAGAGCTTGGCTGCATTGTGTCCATGCCCTAGGGAATCTATGGAAGTTTGAACTTGAGAGTGATGACCTAGGGTATCTGGCAGAAGAAATGCCTAAATAACAAAGCATTCAAGATATGGCCTGGCTGCTTGTAACCACCTATGCTAAGATGTGGGAGCAAAGAAATGACTTAAAGCTGGAACTTATATGTAAAAGGTAAGCAGAGTGTAAAAGTTTGGAAACTTTGCACTGGCCATGTGGTAGAAGAGAAAAGCTCATTTTCAGAAGAATTTAAGAAGGTTTCTGAGCAATCATTTGCTAGAGAAATTTGCCTAACTAAAAATGAGGCAAGTGTAGATAGCCAAGAAATGGGAAACAGGCCTCTAAGGCGTCTCAGAGATCTAAGAGGCAGCCCCTCCCATCACAAGCCCCAAGGCCTAGGAGGACAGAATGGTTTCATGGGCCAGAAGTGACCTGTGCAGCCTCAGGACATGTCTCCCTGCATCCTGGCTTCTCCAACTCCAGCTGTGACTTAAAAGGGCCCAGGTACAGCTCCAACTGCAGCTCCAAAGGTTGCAAATAAGTCTTGGTGGCTTCCACATGGTCTTAAGCCTGCAGGTGCACAGAGTGTGAATAAGGCTTGGGAGCCTCCATCTAGATTTCAGAGGATATATGGAAAAGCCATGGTGTCCAGGCAGAAGCCTGCTGCAGGAGCTAAGCCTTGACAGAGAACCTCTACTAGAGCAGTGCAAAAAGGAAATGTGGGGTTGGAACCCTCACACAGAGTACACACTGGGGCACTGACTAGTGGAGCTATGAGAAGAGGGCCACCATCTTCCAGATCCCAGAATGGTAGATCAGAGCAGCCTCTGAGCCTAAACCCTTCAAAGCCACAGGGAAGAACTACCCAAGGCTGTAAGCCCACCCCTTAAATTGGTGTGCCCTGGACATAGGACATGGAGTCAAAGATTATTCTGGAGCTTTAAGATGTAATGACTGCCCTACTGGGTTTTGATCTTGCATAGGGCCTGTAGCCTCTTTCTTTTAGCCAATTTCTCCCTTTTGGAACAGGAATGTCTATCTAATGCTTGTACCCCCATTGTATCTTGGAAGTAACTAACTTGTTTTTGATTTTACAGGCTCATAGGAGGAAAGAACTTGCCTTGTCTCAGATGAGACTTCAGACTTTGGACTTTTGAGTTAATGCTGGAATTAGTTAAGACTCTGGGGGACTGTTGGGAAGGCAAGATTATATTTTGAAATGTGAGAAGGCCATGATATTTGAGAGGGGCCAGGGGTAGAATGATATTGTTTAGATGTGTGTCGCAACCTAAATCTCATACTGAAATGTAATCCCTGATATAAGAAGTGGGGACTGGTGGGAGGTGATTGGATCATGGGAGCAGATTCCTCATGAATGGCTTAGCAGCCCTTTGTTTCCATCCTCATAATAGTGAGTTCTCATAAGATCTGGACATTTAAACATGTGTAGCATCTCCCTCCTCACTCTCTTGCTCCTGCTTTCACCATGTGATATGCCTGCTCCCATTTTGCCTTGCACCATGATTGGAAACTTCCTGAGGCCTGCTCAAAAGCAGATGCCACTATGCTTCCTGTACAGCCTGCAGAACTATGAGCCAATTCAACATCTTTTCTTATAAGTTATCCAGTCTTGGGTTTTCTTTATAGCAATGCAAGAATGGACTGATACAGATATATACCCGGTAGTGGGATGGCTGGGTCATATAGTGGTTATATTTTTGAGAAACCTCCAGATATTTTCTATAATGTTTGTACTAATTTACATTTCCACAAATAGTGTACAAGTGTTCCCTTATATCCATACCCTCACCAACCCTTGTTGTCTTTCGTCTCTTTGATTACAGCTATTCTAACACTGTGAGGTGGTATCTCAGTGTGGTTTTAGTTTGCATTTCTCTGATGATTAGTAATGTTGAGCATTTTTTCATATGGACACTTTAAAAAAAAAAAAAAAAAGATGGAGTCTCACTCTGTTGCCCAGGCTGGAGTGCAGTGGCATGATTTAGGCTCACTGCAACCTCTGCCTCCTGGGTTCAAGCAATTCTCCTGCCTCAGCCTCCTGAGTAACTGGGATTACAGGCACGCACCACCACGCCCAGCTAATTTTTGTACTTTTTTAGTAGAGACAGGGTTTCACCATGTTGGTCAGGCTGGTCTCAAACTCCTGACCTCATGATCCGCCCACAGGCCTCCCAAAGTGCTGGGATTATAGGCATGAGCCACCGTGCCTGGCCTTATACGGACACATTTTTAAGGGATTTGGGGGGGCAGGGGTTCTTTGCAACAATGTAAACATCCAGTCCCTCATCAAACTTTAAATTTTTTTTCACGTACTAATTTATATCAGTTTGGAATTATGATTCCCTCTGTTATTTAATGGGTTTTAATCTATAACTAGCATTATTTATTTTGATGCTCAAACCATGTCAAGTTTGGTCAGTGGAAGTCCCTTCAATCTGGTTTCCATGTCCTTTGAACACGTTCCCACCATTCTTTGAGCACTTCCTTACTTTCAAGCACAAGATGTTCCAAGTTCATTCTGAACTTTCCCTTCCCCAGCTCTGGAATCTGCCATTTCTCCATGGAGCCTTGCTCCTTTCAGTGGAGCATGGTATTTAGGAACCAAGGGCTGACTGCCTAATGTGCTTTCCAAGTATAATTTCCTCAGTCCATGCTTTTCAAATTGATCTGCCAAAGACCCATGGCCAAAGATCCGTTGCCAGAATAGAAGAGTGGAAGGAAATTCTTAATATTTTTTAAAAGTTACTATTATTTTCATCTTTCTCTTTGTAAAAAATTCATTTAATTCAATATAAAAAGACAAAAATCTTTGGCACATAAATCGCAACTCTCTGATGCAAATCTTTAAATAAAGCTGATACTCCAAGAAGACGCAACATATTCTCTTTATTCCACAGACATATAGGCCTATGGTTGCAAACTTTTATACACACACCGAGTCACAATTCCACTGGCACCCGTGACGTTCCACATCCAGATTTTCCAAATCACACATTCTCATCTTCACATAGCCTTGCCGGCAACCGTCACACGGTATAGTACCACATTGTTACGTCAAGCACAGCCACAATCTACCACAGAGCCTGTCGTCCCATTGACCAAATTGACAAAAATCACAGCCCCGGGTATTTTCTGTGGTTTTCTCCAGTCAGAGCCCTTCACTCACTACACACCGACTCACACTCAAATTACACACACGCGGAAACACAACCCGCCACAGCCAGAGAGGTTCCGTCGGTCCCGCAACCCTCACGGTGCCACACACACGCGCTCACAAGGCAAATACAAATGTCCAGGCACCCATTCTTTACAATACACATATTAAGCGCCTACTTTGTACTACACGCCGGGACTACCTCAAGGGGTGAAACAGACAAAATCCCGCCTGGCGGAGCTATCGCCCAGTCCCGCACGCACTCGGCCTCAGGGTCGCACTCGGCGGTCTCACGCTCAAGTGGCCTGGCGAGTGGCCCAGAAGCGTCTGTTCTCCTCCTCAGCTTCCTGCGTGGGTTCCTGGTAAGTGAGTCGAAGCCGACGGATGGGCCCGCGCCTGCGCCTCCGCCCAAAAGAACCAGTTTCCGGCTGTGGACTACATTTCCCAGAAGTCCCTTGGGCAGGGTTGCCTGGACCGCAAGGGCCCTTTACGTTGCGTTCTTAGCGGTTCAGTCACCTGGGTGCATTATTCACAGGCGGGCAAGGAGTCCGAGCTAGGTGAGGCAGAACGGGACTCTTACGAGTAGGACTGGGAATGGAACTGCCGCCCAAATTGAGGCGCTCCAGGGCCCAGACCTGGCGTGTCGTACCGAGTGTGAGGTTGAGACAGGTGCCTGGCTCTCTGGTGTGTGTCACTGACCCTCTACCCCCTCACGGCCTCGGTGTCTGCACAGAGCAGTGCCCCCAAGAGGGAGGTCAGATATTGAGCTCTGGGATGAAGGTTCCCAGCAAGAAGGTACAGACCTGGGTTGGCGATTGGATTTTTGAATTAGAAGTGTCCCTAAAACAGACTCCTGGGACGACAGATTGGAAGACTGCCCAGTTGGAGCCGCTGTGTGGGCAGCTGCATTTTTCAGATCCACTGCATTCCCATACCTTTGATCTAGAAATCTGGTGTGAGTTCAGAGACAGATCCCAGTCTCACTCCCACACAGCTGTTATGTGCGTGAGGTCAGCACAGATGTGGCGCTAGAGGGGATATTCTAGGTCGGTCTGTGCTCTAAGAAAGGCCTGCTGTCTCATGATTTTTTTTTCTTCCCCATTCTGCTATTCATCAAAACAAGGATCCTGAAAAGGAGGGAACAATTGTTGTAGCAGGTCTAAAAGTTCAGATCCAGGTAATTTTATATTTCCTTTTTATTCATGAAATGGAAATCACACATTCTAATCTTCACACAGCTTTGCCTGCACCCAGTCATACGGCGTGGTACCACACTGCTATGTCAAGCACAGCCACAATCTACCACAGAGCCTGTCACCTCATTGCTCACAGTCACAAAAATCACATCCCCAGGTACTTTCTGTAGCTTTCATTTGCATTTTTCCGTTTGAAAATGTTCATCTGATTCAATCTAAAAAGACTAAATTATTTGTCACATAAATTGCAACTCTCTGGTCTATATCTTTAAATACATCTTTAAATAAATGCATAAAATGTTTTTGTTTTTAGGAAATGGAAACATTGCTTTGCTTTTCCTGAATTGTCCAGTGACCTATCCCAGGCCTTCCTTTCCAGTGAACAATGGACCATGCAGGTGGACCCTCCTCTTCACGGGCCTCCAAATGACTTTCTCATTTTTCAAATCATTCCTCTGCACTCACTTTCTATAATGGTAGAGAAATGCATATCCTGGAGTCTACAGTTAAAACTTTGTTTTATTGAGATTAATGTTTAGGTAGAATCACATCATCCATCTTCTCCAATCTTCTCCAAAGACCTCAGTTTTAAAGTATGACAGGATTAGAGATGACCTGACTGGTGTCAGTAAGCAAGTGATAATGGTCGTCTGCTTTTATGGCTTTTAGAAGTGAGAATGTGATTGGAAGTCCAAGCATAGAAATCTGTGTGAACATGAGCAGGAATTTTTTTCCAAGGAATCCAGGAGTTGAGATTTATTTTTATACAGAGTTAGTCATAAGAATAAAAAGTACATATGAGTAAAGTAATAGTCTTAGTGATGAAGAATAATACGCAATTTTTTTTTTTTTTTGAGACAGAGTCTCACTGTGTCACCCAGGCTGGAGTGCAATGGCGTGAACTTGGCTTACTGCAGCCTCCACCTCCTGGGTTCAAGTGATTCTCCTGCCTCAGCCTCCACCTCCTGGGTTCAAGTGATTCTCCTGCCTCAGCCTCCCAGGTAGCTGGGATTACAGGTGCCTGCCACCACGCCCGGCTAATTTTTGTATTTTTAGTAGGGACAGGGTTTCACTATGTTGGCCACGCTTGTCTCGAACTCCTGACCTCAGGTGATCCACTTGCCTTGGCCTCCCAAAGTGCTGGGATTACAGGCATGAACCACTGCACCCGGCCACAAATTTTAAATTTTATATGAATCTCACTAATATTAGGATTTAAACACATTTAACAAGGATTATATCTAAATTAACATTTCAACTGATTATTTGCTGGAGAAGTAGAGGAGAACCAAACACTCTTCTGTCTGCTTTGCTCAAATTTTCTTATTCAGTCTGCAGATGCTGTTCACCTGGCTTGTGTATTCAGAGAAGAATCTTAATAGTGAAAAGGTCTTGTTGAATTGAAGAAGAATGTTCAAGAACTGGCAGGCATTTATTTATAATGGTCATGCTGTTTTCCTATTGTTTCCATACATGTCAAACCAATTTGCTTCTGATGTGTTAAAACATTTTATTTTATACTTGGATATAGATTTATTGTATACTTCTGGTTATAGAATTAATATTCACCTTTTATAAATTATTTAGTTACTCAGTTATATTACATAAAGGACTTATAAAGAAGAAAGTTAAAATAGCCCCAGCATCACTATTAACACTTTGGGGAGCTATATTTTAGCAAGATTTTTTTTTTTTTTTGGACAGTCTCACTCTGTTGCCCAGGCTGGAGTGCAATGGTGCAATCTCGGCTCACTGCAACCTCCATCTCCCAGGTTCAAGCAATTCTCCTGCCTCAGCCTCCCAAGTAGCTGGGAAGGCACCTGCTACCATGCCCAGCTAATTTTTTGTATTTTTAATAGAGACGGGGTTTCGCCATGTTGGCCAGGCTGGTCTCGAACTCCTGACCTCAGGTGATCCACCCGCCTCAGCTTCCCAAAGTGCTGGGATTACAGGTGTAAGCCACCATGCCCAACCTATTTTAGCAAGATTTTTCAGCACACTTGTATGTGTGTGTGTGTGTGCACATGCACCTGCACTTTTCTTCCTGCAGAATAGAAATTGCACTAACTGATTATTCAAAGGACACAAGACTTTCCAACTCCTAGTTAAAAAAACTAATTCTCCCTAACCATGGCTTTCTTATATCTCTGTGCACATAGGGAGAAGTGGAAAACACCAATGAATCCTGCTAAGTTTGATTAACCTTTGAGAAATTTACACCTTTTAGGGTTATATAAACCAATTAAGGATAATTAATATGACACAATTTATCAAATAAGATAGTTCTTCAGGATTATACTCTTTTTTTAGATTTTTAAGGTTGCTTTTACAGGATATAGCAATACTCTATCTTGGCTAGGTTTTATTCAGGGTTCCATTATGCAAATAACATTTTCTAGGACAGATTTATAACAGTAGAAAACAGAATAAGGGTGGGCATGGTGGCTCATGCCTGTAATCCCAGCACTTTGGGAGGCCAGGCAGGTGGATCACGAGGTCAGGAGTTCAAGACCAGCCTGGATAAGATGGTGGAACCCCCATCTCTATTAAAAATACAAAAATTAGCCAAGTGTGGTGGCGTGTGCCTGTAATCCCAGCTGCTCGGGAGGCTGAGGCAGAGAATTGCTTGAACCCGGGAGGTTGCAGTGAGCCTAGATAGCACCATTGCCCTCCAGGCTGGGCGACAGAGTAAGACTCCGTCTCCAAAAAAAAAAAAGAAAAAGAAAACAGAATAAGATGGTAACAGCTATAAATATTCATGTAAATTTTCCATAGAGAACAAGATTGAACCTCGTATTAAAATTATCTGTTGAATGCCTTATTACAGCAGTCCCCAACCTTTTTGGCACCAGGACTGGTTTCATGGAGGACAATTTTTTCACAGAGAGAGGGACATGGTTTCAGGATGATTCAAGCACATTACATTTATTGTGCATTATTATTACATTATAACACGTAATTAAATAATTATACAACTCACCCTAATGTGGAATCAGTGGGAGCCCTGAGCTTCTTTTCCTACAACTAGATGGTCTCATCTGGGGGTGATGGGAGGCAATGACAGATCATCAGACATTAGATTCTCATAAGGAGCACGCAGCCTAGATCCCTCACATGGTCAGTGCATAATAGGGTTCGCGCTCCTATGAAAATCTAATGCTGCAGCTGATCTAACAGGAGGCAGAGATCAAGTGGTTAATGCTAGCAATGGGGAGTAGCTGTAAATACAGATGAAGCTTCCCTTGATGGCCTGCTGCTCACCTTCTGCTGTGTGGCCCAGTTCCTAACAAGCTGTGGTCCAGTATCAGTCAGTGACATGGGGGTTGGGGACTCCTGCCTTAATTAGATTATTTTAGCCAGTTTTATGTTGAAGAATGATGTCCCCCCTTTGGTAGTTGCAAGAACAAAAGAGGAGATTTTTTTTTTTTTTAAATGAAGTCTCACTCTGTTGTCCTGGCTGGAGTGCCATGGTGCAATCTCAGCTTACTGCAACCTCCACCTCACAGGTTCAAGCAATTCTTCCCAGCCTCCAGAGTAGCTGGGATTACAGGTACCCACCACCACACCTGACTAATTTTTGTATTTTTAGTAGAGACGGGGGTTTCACCATGTTGGTCAGGCTGGTCTCGAACTCCTGACCTCAGGTGATCCACCCACATCGGCCTCCCAAAGTGCTGGGATTACAAGTGTGACCCATGCGCTCGACCAAGAAGAGATTTCTTGATTATCTTTCTGGGAGTCTGTTCTACAAATGTTGTTAATTAAAAATAATTGCATCTTCAAGGCTCAGCTCTAAAATACTTAAAATATCATTATTAAAAAATGGGCATGAGACTCAAACTTTACTAGAAAAAATGAAATAATATAAAATAATTTTATTTAATAGCAGTGGAACAAAGGACATAATATCCTCTATTTTAATAATACTGGCTAACTTTTATTACATAATTGTATATCATTAAGTGGGATATATGTATTATCTCAATCTTCATGACAACCCTATGAGATAGGTGCTGTTCTTATCCCTAATTTACCAACAAACTAACTGAAAAGTATGTAGCTGTCAGACTAAGATTCACATTCTGAAAATCTGACAACAGAGTCTGTTATTAATGACAATGTTATAACCCTGCCCATAATGGCATATGCTCCTTTACTTTGCCTGTATCAGTCAGTAACTCATCATTGATGTCTTCCTCCAAAAATAAATATGGACCAATATAATTAGTATTAGTGAGGCCTTGGTGTGCCATCATAACTGACCATAGTTTACTTAACCTGCTGCCTACCATAGCTATTAGTATTTTTAATATTTGATTATTATAAGTTGTTATAGGATAAATATCTTATGTATATGTCTTAATATGCTTTAATAGCCACTTGCAAGAAAAAAATGCCTAAAAATGGAATTTTAGTCAAATATCAGACATAAGGGCTCACAGTATACTGAATCTTGTGTTAGTAATTAGAGGAATACAAGAACTGAAAACACATAGGTGCTACCATACAGCAGAGAGTCTAAAATCAGAATAGACCGAATAAGTATAAGGTAGAAGATAATAAAAAACAGTAAAGAAATTCAGGTCACAGGCCTTGCGAGTTCATAGGAAGGAGATGTCCAGTGCTGTCCAATAGAACTTTCCATGATGATGGATTTGTTCTGTTTTCCAGTATGGTAGCTGCTCACCACATGTGGCTAATAAGCACCTGAAATATGGCTAGTGTGACTGGGAAACTAACTTTTTGTTGTTGTTATTGTTGAGGTAGAGTCTCACTCTGTCGCCGAGGCTGGAGTACAGTGGCGAGATCTCAGCTCACAGCAGCCTCTGCCTCCCAAGTTGGAGCGATTTTCCTGCCTCAGCTTCCTGATTAGCTGGGACCACAGGTATCCGCCACCACGCCCAGCTAATTTTTGTATTTTTAGTAGAGACAGTGGTTCACTATATTGGCCAGGCTGGTCTAGAACTCCTGACCTCAAATGATCCACCCGCCTTGGCCTCCCAAAGTGCTGGGATTGCAGGCATGAGCCGCCGTGCCCAGCCTGAACTTTTAATTTTATTTAAAATTTGATTTAACTTTTTTTTTTTTTTGAGACGGAGTCTCACTCCGTAGCCCAGGCTGGAGTGCAGTGGTGCGATCTTGGCTCACTGCAAGCTCTGCCTCCCGGGTTCATGCCATTCTCCTACCTCAGCCTCCCGAGTAGCTGGGACTACAGGCACTCGCCACCACGCCCGGCTAATTTTTTTGGTATTTTTAGTAGAGACGGGGTTTCACCATGTTAGCCAGGATGGTCTCGATCTCCTGACCTCGTGATCCGCCCTCCTCGGCCTCCCAAAGTGCTGGGATTACAGGCGTGAGCCACCGCACCCAGCTTAAAATTTGATTTAAATAACCATATTTGTATTGAACAGCACAATTTCATACCTTAAGTTTTTATTGTAATGATGTTAGATTCAAAGTGAGGCTAATGGGACAAGATTATTCAGCAGCAGTTTGGAGGATATTGTGGCTGAAAGGAAAATTTCAGAGCACAAACTGTCAATACGTTTGTCAGGAGTACGTGAAAAGCCACTTCATTGTGACCAGCATTCATATGTATAAAACATTGCAATGTATTAGCATACATGGATATATGTGAAAAATCAAAAGAATTGGTTCCAATGTTATGAGCTAAAGGGAAAAAAGACACTCAGTAAAAATATAACAGCTGTTGACCAGGCACAGTGGCTCATGCCTGTAATACCAGCACTTAGGGAGGCCGAGGAGGGCAGATCACCTGAGGTCAGAAGTTTGAAACCAGCCTGGCCAACATGGCACAACCCCGTCTCTACTAAAAATACCAAAATTAGCCGGGCGCAGTGGTGGGTGCCTGTAATCCCAGCGACTCGGGAGCCTGAGTCAGGAGAATCACTTGAACCCAGGAGGCGGAGGCTACAGTGAGCCGAGATTGCATCATTACACTCCAGCCTGGGTGACAGAGCGAGACTCCATCTCAAAAAAAAAAAAGAAAAAAAAAAATATATATGTATATATCAGCTGTTTTTAGATTATCTTAAGCTTTTCCTTCAAGTTGAAGAGAAGATTGTTCAACAAAGGAAAGGCTTTCTCCTATCAAAATGAAAAATAAGTACATATATATGACTGTGTGTATATTTTAAATTATTTTTTTTTTTTTGAGATGAGTCTCACTCCCGTTGCACAGGCTGGACTGCAGTGGCATGATCTCACTGCAACCTCCACCTCCTGGGTTCAAGTGATTCTCCCTCCTCAGCCTCCTGAGTAGCTGGGATTACAGGCATGTGCCACCATGCCCAGCTAATTTTTGTATTTTTTAGTAGAGATGGGGTTTTGCCATGTTGGCCAAGCTGGTCTCACACTCCTAACCTCAGGTGATCCACCCACCTCGGCCTCCCAAAGTGCTAGGATTACAGGCGTGAGCCACTGTGCCCAGCCTAAATTATTTTTAAAAGTTACAGATTATACTTTAAAAATATATCAAGTAATGTCATGCAGCTTGGCAGTGCTGACAAATAGATATATACATTTTTAAACTTTTTTCTCTCTCTTAGTTTCTGCCTGTCCTTCGTTCTTTATGTATGTGTGTGTGTATTTTTTCGCAAATGTAATTATATTGTACATTCTGGGTTTTAACTTTATTTTTTGATTTAGAACATATCTTGGATATTTTCCAAATCCTTTAAATATTTTCTCCAATTTAGTATAGTATTTAATATCTACTTAATATTCTGTTACATAGATGATCTGTAACTTATCTAACCAGTCAGCTATTGCTGGACTCAGAATGCTGAATTCCACCCTCCCTGCATGCATCTTTTTTATTTTTCTTTTTTCCAATAAGCCTGTTGCACTCCTAACCTGCATGCATCTTTTTTTTTTTTGAGACAGAGTCTTGCTGTGTTGCCCAGGTTGGAGTGCAGTGGCGCAATCTCAGCTCACTGCAACCTCTGCCTCCCAGGTTCAAGCGATTCTCCTGCCTTAGGCTCCTAAGCAGCTGGGATTACAGGCATGTGCCACCATGCCTAGCTAATTTTTTTGTATTTTTAGTAGAGACAGGGTTTCACCGTGTTGGCCAGGCTGGTTTCGAACTCCTGACCTCAAATGATCTGCCCTCCTTGGCCTCTCAAAGTGCTAGGATTACAGGTGTGAGCCACTGCGCCCGGCCTAACCTGCATGCATCTTAATACACATCATTTGCTTTGGGTAGAGTCCCAGAATTAGATTTGGATGGTAAAAGTCTCTCACATCCTTCTACATGCCATGTTTTAAGGTCCTACAAATCTGTAGCATTTACACGGTATTCATTTCCCTGTGATGTTGCTCATCTGGCATGTTATTAATCTTTTAGGTCTGCCATTCTAATAACTGTCAACTGGTATTTCCTTAATTAGGATCTGCTTCATTGTATTGAAATTTAGTAACTTCGGTGAATGATATGCTGCTATTTTTAGTGAATTTCTCATGCTCAAGTTTCATTTGAAAAAATTCTGGGCTTCTGAGGCAAAAGCCAGAGTTGAGAGCAAGACCCTGCCTCAAAAAAAAAAAAAAAAAAAAAAAAAAAAAAAAAAAAGATAATTGGCTTTATAATTAGAGAAACGTGGATTCAAAACACAGCTCTGCCTCTTACTAACTGTGAATTTGGGCAAGTTACCTTATTTTAAGCCCTCATTACCTCATCTGTTGAATGGAGATAAATGCATTGCATGGTTAAACGTTAATATGATAAAGGACCCATCAAGCAGAAGATCCTAAAAATAGCTACTTTTGTTGTCATCACCTGGCAACCGTGGGCATGAATTTACACGACCCCAGCCTTGATATTGAGGTATCTTCCCCAGTTTATATGTGCAGAATGGTGGGGTTGGAAGTAGAAATGATGGCAAAACAGGATCTTATTAACTTAAGTCATTTTAGGAGTTTTGACACACATCTGGTCTCAGAGTCACTTGTTCTTCCCCCCGGCCCCGGTTTCTCTGGATTCTGTGCTTCTCCATGGAGGAAACTCAAGGAGAACTGACAAGTTCTTGTGGTTCTAAAACCATGGCCAATGTAAGTTTGTGTTTTTCTTCCTTGAAATACTGTGTTTTTAAATTCATGTGATCATTGAAGTCTCATTATCTTGAGACTTCCTTCCTAAGACAACCCTGTTGTGGAACCTGCTCCCTAATTACTCTATCACAGTGAAGGCTAGTGCCAAATAGCCTAGTGTCTTCCTCATTTGCTCCTGTTTTCTCTTATCTGTGCTCAAACATTGTCCTCCCTGTCAGCCTCAGAGGCAGAGGTCAGATCCCATGCATTGAGAGGCTTAGAGGACTAGGTTGGAGTATGATTGGGGCCTGCATATGGTAGTTTCAGGCATCCAGCCAGGGAATTTCCAAGGGATGAATAAGAAAACAAAAGTCAATTTTGTGGTTGAGGAGGTTGTGCTGGTCTCCAGTGACATTAGTGTCATTGTGGATATGTCAGCATCCTCTGGCTTAGGAACAAAGCAAGTGTTCCTGAGGTATGGCAGGGGTAGCAGGTAGGAAGATCCTCCAATCCCTAATGATGGCTGGAAATAGGCTCTGATCCCTAATGATGGGTGGAAACAGAATTGGGGAAGACCTTAAACATTTTGGCCAACCTAAATGCCTAAGAATAAAAGAAGAATTAGTCTGCTGTATCTACAAGATGGAGGATATTATTAGCTAGCCAATAAATATACTAACTGAAGACTTTTCTTAGGTTATTTTGCATCACGATGAACCTGAGTTTTAACGAAATCACATAATGTCAGTCAAATCCTGTTTTCTAAGAGAGATTTTAGAGTACTTTTTGGTGAAAAAATTCTTTTTCCAAAAATTTTTTGAAGGGAAGAGAGGATGATGGAACTTGCATTTATTCAGAACTTAAACTGCAGGCACAGAATAGGCAATGTGCTTATTTATGCTATTTCACTTGATTTGCATCAACAATAGTCTTTAAAAGCATATAAACACTTTATTTCAGAAATATTAATTTCCTTATTCTTTTATACACATTGCAGGCTTGAGCCCCAGTTTATTTGCTTACTATGTTGCTTCTTTCCTGCAAAGCAGTTTTCCATCTTGAAAATACATTCAATTGTTTTTAATACATAGGCTTGTCATTTCAGGTATCTTTGGCATTTAGGGATGTGTCCATAGACCTCTCCCAAGAGGAGTGGGAGTGCCTGGACCCTGTGCAGAGGGACTTGTACAAGGACGTGATGTTGGAGAACTACAGCAACCTGGTCTCACTGGGTAAGGTATCTTTCGAAATCGTTTACAATCTGTTTTCTGGAGTATCAGCTTTCTCCACTGTCAAACTTTAGAACTCTGTTTTAAGTGGCTGACTGACACCCCCTATTTCTAAAGTCATAGTTTCAGCAGTGTTGGGGTGGAAATGGGCACCTGTGTTAAGCAACTTCACCTTTCTGACCCTCAGTGACATTGACGCCTCCCTCTGACTCTTCCTGTCATTGCTTGCTTTTCTAAATAATTTCCAGGTTTGAGTTGTGTGACATCAGATTTCATATAATGCATATACTCAGAATTCCTATAGCTGCTCTGTGTTAATATCTGGCCGTCCTACAAGACAACAGCTAGTCTCAGAATTCTAGTTTTCCTTGATTATCAAAAGAACCTCCATGGATTATACAGTGGTGGATTGAGTTAACAATAGTCATTTAAAATTCAAGCCAACACACCCCATCCTAGAGGAGACATATTCTCCTTAACCTGCTTTGCGGTTGAAAGTTAAAGTCTGTGAATTTACATTTTCTGTTGAAGGAATATCTGAGGAAGAACCTGGAAATGTTTTAGGAAACTTAGTATATTTCTCCTAGGAAAACAGTAGCAACAACAAAATAATACTATATACTGGGCATATTGTATGCCTTTGCATATATTAATTCATTTAATTCTCACCACAGCCCTAATAAGTCAGTAATATCAGCCCCATTTTGCATTTGATAAAAGTGAATACGTGCAGGTAACTTTCAAGGTCACACAGCTGGTAGGTGGCAGAAGATTTGAACCCAGGCCATAGGGCTCCAGAAGGTGTGCTCACTGGTGCCCCTTCTATACTGCCTTTAACAGCAAAGCAGACCTTTTTGCCCTCTTACCTTGTCTCTTTAGTCCTGTGATGGTGAGTCCATGTTAACGTGAATATTCTTAGATGGCCTTTTTCTTCTTTACTGTCATGGCATTGTCTAGTACCATTTTCACCTGCAGTTTCTTACAAATGTAACCAAGTCTGAATTGTCATTTCAAGGTTATGGTTGTTTTTGTTTTTTTCTACAACATGTGTCATTTCTTTTCTCATGAGCAGGATATACCATTCCTAAGCCAGATGTGATTACTTTATTGGAGCAAGAGAAAGAGCCCTGGATAGTAATGAGGGAAGGGACAGGAATTGGTACACAGGTGAGTGACAGCAAATCAGGCAGGAGGGTGCTATCACAAGTTATGACCCATGATGTCAGGGAGGAGGCACAGCACTGAGTTGTTTGGAAAGCTCCCTTCAAAGGCCTGAGGCCTGTGGAGAAAGGACTGATACCTGGGAAGCATTCAGATTCTCTCTACATTAGCTACCAAAGGAACTTTACCCAATTTGCCATACTCCTTGTTTCTCTTCTCTCGTATTTCTCTCCCCTTTCAAAGTGGGGCTACTTTCTTTCTTCCCCATTGATGACCATTTTACCTGTGTTTCCAGGCCTCCTTTTACATTTTGATTTATATTCATTTCTCCATTGTCCAAGTTTTATTCATCAAATATTTCCCATTTACCTAACCTAAGCCAGGCACTGTGCTAGAGTTTAGGCACTATTGATAAGACACTCTTGTTGCCATAGAGATGTTGATATTATAGTAAGGAAAACATGTTGTCAATATGTAAACAGATAATAATCAGGTTTTCATATGTGTTGTGAAGAAAGTTAAGTAGAGTAAGGAGCTAGAGTGTTGGGGAGTTAGTAGGGCTAATTTAGATAAGATCAGGAAAGGCCATTTTGAGGTGATGATCTTTGAACCAGAGACATAAGGTAAGATCTCAGGCCATGTGAATATTGAGGAAGAACATTACAAGCAGAAAAAGCTGCAAGGGCAAAAGTTCTGAGATGAAGAACCATCTGTGTTTATTCCCGAAGTAAATTATGCCACCTGATGTGAACATTCTTGTACAATTGTTTTTGTGTTCAGATGTTTTCATTTCTCTTGGGTTTTCATTTTTCTTGGGAATATATGGAAGTGGAATTTCTGGGTCATAGGACAAGTGTATTTTCTTAATCATATATATTGAGGTATAATTCATATAATATAAAATGTACTCATTTTAAGTGTCAATTTTTATAACATTTTAAAACAGTTTTATTGACATATAATTGGCATACAATAAACTGCACACATTTAAAGTATAAAATTTGCTAAGTTGCCCTGTATATTGTGAAACCATTTCACAATCAAAATAATAAACATATCCATCACCTCCAAAAGAAATCCCTCCCTCATGTCCCTCTCTACCCACTGCCCAGGTAAACACTGATCATCTCTCTGTCACTATAACTTAGTTTTCATTTTGTAGAATTTTGTATAATGGAATTATATGGTGATTTTTTTCTTCCTTTTTTAAAAATATGGTGACTTTTAAAATTTAGCTTCATTCACTCAGCAAAATTATTTTGAGATTCATCCATGTTGCTGTATGTATCAGTACTTCATTTCTTTTCACTGTTGAGTAGTATTCCATTGTATGGATGTACCACAATTTACTTACTCATTTGCCTATAAGGATGGACATTGGGTTATTTCCAGTGTTTGGCTATTACAGATAAAGCTACTGGAAACTTTCATGTAAAATTCTTTGTATAGACTTATGCTTTCATTTATCTTAGGTAACTATCTGGGGTAGAATGGGTAGATCATATGATAAATATATGTTTATTTTTTAAGAAACTGCCACACTGTTTTTGAAAGTGGTCGTATCAGCCAGTAGCGGTGGCTCATGCCTGCAATCCCAGCACTTTGGGAGGCCAAGACAGGTGGATCACTGGAGGTCAGGAGTTCAAGACCAGCCTGACCAACAAGGTGAAACTTCGTCTATACTAAAAACACAAAAATTAGCCAGGCATAGTGGCAGACATCTGTAATCCCAGGTATTCGGGAAGCTGAGGCAGGAGACTCACTTGAACCCTGGAGGCAGAGGTTGCAGTGGGCCGAGATTGTGCCACTGCACTCCAGCCTGGGTGACAGACCAAGATAATGTCTGAAAAAAAAAAAAAAAGAAGAAGAAGAAGAAAGTGGTTGTATCCTTTTACTTTCCCAGCAGAAGTTTATGAAAATTCCAGTTCTTCCACATTCTTGTCAGCACTAGGTATGGTCAGTCTTTTAAATTTTAGCTGTGCTAATAGGTGAGTAGTGGTATCACCCTGTGGTTTTAATTTTCATTTCCCTAATATCTAATAATCCTGAGTAACTTTTTATTCTTAATTTATCATCCATATATCTTCTTTGATGAAGCATCTATTACAGTCTTCTGCTCGTTCTCTTTCCTTCTTTCTTTCTTTTTTTTTTTTTTTTTTGAGACAGAGTCTTGCTCTGTTGCCCAGGCTGGAGTGCAGTGGCGTGACCTCAGCTCACTGCAATCTCCACCTCCTGGGTACAAGCAATTCTCCTGCCTTAGCCTCCTGAGTATCTGGGACCACAGGCATGTGCCACCATGCCCAGCTAATTTTTGTATTTTTAGTACAGATGGGGTTTCACCACATTGGCCAGGCTGGTCTCGAACACCTGACCTCAGATCCACCTGCCTCAGCCTCCCAAAGTGCTGGGATTACAGGCGTGAGCCACTGTACCTGGTCTTCTGCCCATTTTCTAATTGCGTTGGTTGTTTGCTAATTATTGGGTTTTGAGAGTCCCTTATATATCCTGGATGTAAGTCCTTTGTCAAATCTATGATCTGTAAACAGTGTCTTCTGAATAGCATAAGCTCTTAATTTGATTAAGTTCAATTTATCACGTTTTTCTCTTATGGATTATCCTTTCAGATCATATTTAAGAAATCTTTGCCCAATATAAAAAGTACAAAAATTTTCTGTTTCCTTCTAGAATTTTTTTTTTTTTTGACAGAGTCTCGCTCTGTCGCCCAGGCTGGAGTGCAGTGGCACAATCTCGGCTCACTGCAACCTCCACCTCCCGGGTTCAAGCGATTATTCTGCCTCAGCCTCCCGAGTAGCTGGGACTACAGGTACATGCCACCACGCCCAGCTAATTTTTGTATTTTTAGTAGAGACAGGGTTTCACCATATTGGCCAGGCTGGTCTCGAACTCCTGACCTCATGATCTGCCCACCTTGGCTTTCCAAAGTGCTGGGATTACAGATGTGAGCCACTGTCCCCATTCTTTCTAGAAATTTTATAGTTTTAGATTTTTACATTTGTGTACCTATTGTACACAAACTCTTCCAGAAACTTTAAGGTAAGGGAATACTTCCCAACTCACTCTTCAAGTCCAGCATTACCCTGATACCAAAACCAGACAAAGGCATTATAAGAAAAGAAATCTGTAAGTCAGTATCTTTCATTTGCACAAATGCAAAAATTCTAGACTAAGTTTTAGCCATTTGAATCCAACAATTTATGAAAAGAATAGTAGTTACTGGCCATTCTTGGCATTCCTTGGCTTGCAGATGCATCACTCCAGTCTCTGCCTCCATCTTCATGGCACCCTCTCTTGATCTCCCTATGCCTCACTCTTACAAATACACCTGTTACTGGATTTAGGGCCCACCCTTTTTCCATATTACGTTACATTCACAGGCACTGGGAGTTAGGAACATGTCTTTTCTAGGGGCCACAATTCAACCTACTACATCTGAGAATAAAGGCGTTTATTTTTCTCCTTTCTAAAGCCTGTGTTCTTCACCTTGCCTTACTCTACTAGCCAGGACCTGCAGTGTAATTATTGACTAGCAATGAGTTTGAGGATCTGTGAATGAGTAATGATAAAACACAGCTGATGCTCATCAAATAAAATATCTCAGTACTTGAGTTGGGACAGAGACAAAGAGAAGGAACAGTAGCCACACACACAGGGCAAATGTAAACAGTTTTGGAGATGCCTAATGTTCAAGGTAACAATAGGTAATTGGAAAATGATGAAATACAAAAATGACTTTTCCATTTATGCTTTTGACTGAGCAATTTTGGATGTACCTTTGTTCCCTTTCAGAAGGGAAGTGATCCAGGAAAGAGCGTATTTAATTGCTGCACTAGGATGAGATTGGAATCAGGGAGATATATTCATAACTACATTGTAATTTGGGGAAATTCAGTTATTATACTTAGCTGCCCTCTCACTTGTTTGTAATATTTACAGAGGTGGTTTGCAGAGGTCTTCCAAATAAGAAAGGGCTTTTTATCAATGGTAATATGTTTGGGTTTTATTCTAGGGGGAACGAGAAACTCTATTCTAAAGGGAAAAGAATTAGGTACAGATTTTCAAAATGATCTCCATCAAAGCCATTTGATGAAAAAGATTTTAAATGCACATATCCAGGACTTGCTCCTATAGATTTTGATTTTGTCTGGTTTGGTGCCTGAAGAACAGTATATGTAAGAAATTCCCCTAAATCCATCCTAAATAAGAGCACCACTGATTTACCCTATTATCCTACTCATCTATTTTACCATTCTTTTTTTTTTTGTTTTTGAGACAGAGTCTTGCTCTGTCACCCAGGCTGGAGTGCAGTGGCACAATCTTGGCTCACTGCAAGCTCCACCTCCCGGGTTCACGCCATTCTCTTGCCTCAGCCTCCCGAGTAGCTGGGACTACAGGCGCCCGCCACCACGCCCGGCTAATTTTTTGTATTTTTTAGTAGAGACGGGGTTTCACCATGTTAGCCAGGATGGTCTTGATCTCCTGTTCATGATCCACCTGCCTCAGCCTCCAAAAGTGCTGGGATTACAGGCATGATCCACTGCACCCGGCCTATTTTACCATTCTTAAAAGTCACATCATTTTCTGAGGTATTTTGCCTTCTTTTAAATTGCACTACAATAATTTAGAGTTCTCTAAGCCAGGAACCAGCAAACTATAGCCCATGAGCCAAATAGCTCACTGCCTGTTTTTGCATGGCTCATAAGTTACAACTGGTTTTTCCATTTTTTTAATGGTTGAAAAAATCAAGATTTTGTGTCATGTAAACATTTTTTGAAATTCAAATTTCAGTGTCCATAAGTCAAGTGTTATTATAACACAGCCACACTTCTTATCATCTGTGGCTACCTTTGTGCTGTAATAACAGAGCTAAGTAATTGTGACAGAGACCATATGCCTCCCAAGGCCTAACACCTTCACTATCTGGTCTTTTAAAGAAAAAGTTTGTTGAATCCTGCTCTAAACCATTTTGTTCTAATGTATGTTATTTCTGTTTATCTTTTATTTCTACTATAAGGTACAACCCCCATCCCTGCTCCAACACAGAAAAATAGCATTATAGCATTTGTTTGCTCTTTGCTTTTTTTTTTTTTTTTTGCAGATTTGGAATACAAGTATATTACCAAGAATTTACTTTCAGGAAAGAATGTTTGCAAAATCTATTTACCTCAATTGCAGACAGGGGAAAAAAGTAAAAACATCATCCATGAGGACACCATTTTCAGAAATGGTTTGCAGTACAAACATGAATTTGAGAGACAAGAGAGACATCAGATGGGAAGCGTTAGTCAAATGCTAATCCAAAAACAAATATCTCATCCTCTACATCCAAAAATTCATGCTAGAGAGAAATCATATGAATGTAAGGAATGTAGAAAGGCCTTTAAACAACAGTCATGCCTTATGCAACATCTGAGAATTCACACTGGTGAGAGACCCTATAAATGTACGGAATGTGGAAAGGCCTTTTGTCGAGTGGGAGACCTTAGAGTACATCACACAATCCATGCTGGGGAGAGACCCTATGAATGTAAAGAATGTGGGAAGGCCTTTAGACTTCATTATCACCTTACTGAACATCAGAGAATACATTCTGGTGTGAAACCCTACAAGCGTAAGGAATGTGGGAAAGCCTTTAGTCATGTTAGAGACCTTAGAGTACATCAGACAATTCATGCTGGAGAGAGACCTTATGAATGTAAAGAATGTGGGAAGGCCTTTAGACTTCATTATCAACTAACTGAACATCAAAGAATTCATACTGGTGAGAGGCCTTATGAATGTAAGGTTTGTGGCAAGACCTTTAGGGTACAACGACATATTAGTCAACATCAGAAAATTCATACTGGTGTCAAACCCTATAAATGTAATGAATGTGGGAAGGCCTTTAGTCATGGCTCATACCTTGTTCAACATCAGAAAATTCATACTGGTGAAAAACCCTATGAATGTAAAGAATGTGGTAAGTCCTTTAGTTTTCATGCAGAACTTGCTCGACATCATAGAATTCATACTGGTGAGAAACCCTATGAATGTAGAGAATGTGGAAAAGCCTTTCATCTTCAAACAGAACTTACTCAGCATCATAGAACTCATACTGGTGAGAAACCCTATGAATGTAAGGAATGTGAGAAGGCCTTTATTTGTGGTTATCAACTTACTTTACATCTGAGAACTCACACCGGTGAGATTCCCTATGAATGTAAGGAATGTGGAAAAACCTTCAGTAGTCGCTATCATCTCACTCAACACTACAGAATCCATACTGGTGAGAAACCCTATATATGTAACGAATGTGGAAAAGCCTTTCGTCTTCAAGCAGAACTTACCCGACATCACAGAATTCATACATGTGAGAAACCCTATGAATGTAAGGAATGTGGGAAGGCTTTTATTCATAGCAATCAATTTACTTCACACCAGCGAATTCACACCAGTGAGAGCACCTATGTATGTAAAGAATGTGGGAAGATTTTTAGTCGTCGCTATAATCTTACTCAACATTTTAAAATTCATACTGGTGAAAAACCCTACATATGTAATGAATGTGGGAAAGCCTTTCGATTTCAAACAGAACTTACTCAGCATCACAGAATTCATACTGGTGAAAAACCCTATAAATGTACGGAATGTGGGAAGGCCTTTATTCGCAGCACTCATCTCACGCAACATCACAGAATTCATACTGGCGAGAAACCCTACAAATGTAAGGAATGTGGGAAGACGTTTAGTCGGCACTATCATCTTACTCAACATCACAGAGGCCATACTGGTGAGAAGCCCTACATATGTAATGAATGTGGGAATGCTTTTATTTGCAGTTACCGACTTATGTTACATCAAAGAATTCACACTGGTGAGATTCCATATGAATGTAAGGAATGTGGAAAGACCTTTAGTCGTCAGTATCATCTTACTCAACATTTTAGACTTCATACTGGTGAGAAACCTTATAGCTGTAAAGAATGTGGGAATGCCTTTCGTCTTCAAGCAGAACTTACTCGACATCACATAGTTCACATGGGTGAGAAACCCTATAAATGTAAAGAATGTGGGAAGGCCTTCAGTGTTAATTCAGAACTTACTCGACATCGCAGAATTCATACTGGTGAAAAACCCTATAAATGTAAAGAATGTGGAAAAGCCTTTAGTCGTAATGATCAACTTACATCAGAGAAATCATATTAGTGAGGAAGTCCTATGCATAATATAAAGAGAATACGACGGCCTTTAGAAAATGCCCTTTAGCAGAGAATTTGTAATTTAAGAAATTTTCTGTTTGTTACGGAACATGTGGGAATCCCTTTTACTTCATGCTCACAATTTATCAGAAATTATTTTATATGTTAAAGAGCTGAAAGACTATAGCATCACTCAGTCCCTGTTAGACTTTAGAAGATTGATACTGATGCACTGCATCCCAAACCATCAAGGGCCTTTTCCCCTGCAAACCGTTGTTGAACAGTGCTTCTCTAAAATGTAATAATAATGGGCCAGGTGAAGTGGCTCACACCTGTAATTCCAGCACTGTGGAAAGACAGGAGTTCGAAACCAGCCTGAGCAACATAGTGAGACCCTGCCTCATGGCTTTAGTGAGCCATGATTGTGCCACTGCACTCCAGCTTGGTGACAGAGTGAGATCCTGTCTCTAAATAAATAAATAAAATGTGGGCCAGGCACAGTGGCTCACACCTGTAATCCCAGCACTATGGGAGGCCCAGGTGAGCAGATCACCTGAGGTCAGGAGAGGTTCAAGACCAGCCTGGCCAACATGGTGAAACCCCTTCTCTACTAAAATACACAAATTAGCTAGGCGTTGCTTGCTCTGTGGAGAGGAAAGGAAGAATACAGGCAACCATTGTCTTCCCTTTTTGGATACACATGATCTGTACAAAGTGGTCATCACTAGGTCTCTCTTGTCCAGGCTGTTTCCCTCTTAAGTTGTCATACATGCTACAAATTCTGCACTTTCACTCATCCATTAGAGCAGGTCACTCTTTTAGACTTAGGAGATAATGTCTTTCATAGTCCTCCACATCAAGGAGTAAACTAGGTTTTCTCAATTATGATGGGTTTTTCTCTTCTTGTCTCGAACTTGTTTTTCTTTTGTCTCATCATCCTCACTCCAAGATGTCACAACAGCATCAATCATTTTTCGGGGATTATTCACACTAGAAACAGTAAGCTTTCCCAAAGAGCCCTCAAATTGTACTGGCTTATAGGTGCGCTCCAGTTTGGCCACATGAGGGGTGATAAGCTTGGTGTGCTCATTTTTAGGGCCATCACCTCGTATTTCTTCAGCAGCTGATGGTTTCTCCAGTTTTTCAAAGTAATTCTGGTAATAAAAATCATCCAGGTAGGGATCAGTGCTTTGCAGTTGCATCATCTGAATTTTAGAGGCCAAATCCTTTTCCTGCAACAACATGAGATTGGCATATGGATCCTTTCGGAGATGATCTTGATGACTGCTCCAGTGACTTCCTCTATCTCCTGCACCACTGAGATTCTGATGCTGATTTCTATTCTGTTGCTGTCTCTGATGCAAGAGTCAATGGTGCTGTGGATGGAGGTGAGTTGTGTCCAGTCTAAACACTGGAACTTGAGATCTTAGGTTTTGCAAGTGAGGTCCTGGGCCAGGAGGCTGCTGCTGTGTAGGTGGTATAGCAGAGGGTGGAGCACTAAAGAAGGCATGGAAGCCTGGTGCTGGGGGAAGCATCTGCCCAACTTGCCCTTGTAGCAACTTAGGATTCATAGCAGCAGGTGGACTACCAACAAATCCAGGAACCCGTGCAAACTGGCTGGGAGACATCTGTCCAGGCTGTAGCTGTGCTCCTCCAAGAAGCTGTGCTCTCTGAAGGGGGCTGAGAACAGGAGGAACACTAGGAGGAAAAGGGTGACCCAGGAGGGAAGAGTTCAGGACACTGTAGAGCTGATTTGGAGACATCCTGTCATCATAGGGACCAGGATAACATGGTGGCATTGGGGGCCGAACATGGACAGGCTTCAAATGAAGAATCTTCCAAATTGGCTTTCCTTTTCAGTTGCTGGTTTCAGCTGGAGGAAAGTCTATGGAATGGGACTGCACAGGCTCTGTTGGGTAAAGCAGGGTACAGCCATCTGCTTAGGTGGGGTGCCTATGGGGACAGCTCTAACAGGAGGACTGCCAATGACAGGTGAAGTTGACCACCTTGGTAATGCATGTTCAGAAAGGTCCCAATCATTTTCTGGACCCTTGGGGGGCCTCTGAGGCAAGGCATATTCTAATACAGACACTGCAGACATTTCCTAAGCAAGCAGTGGTCCTCAGGTTTGTCTCATAACTTCAGATCCATCCCAGATACTGGAATTCAGATTTCCTGGTTGGGGTTGTAAAACTGGCCTGGTCTGCACTGCCCTCATGATAGCTGGATCTTCTAGTTCATTTTCAATCACCATCTTACTGAGTCTTTCTGCCAGATTCTCCTCATGGTCACCCAACAAGTCCATTTCTTCCCTTTCTCCATTGCCTGATTGTTCATTAACTGCCACTGGTGGCTTTTCTTCCAATTCAGCCAGGTGCTCATGTGCTTCCTGCCAATCATCATCAACTGCACCTGACCCAAATGTAGCATCATTGAATTGATCAATCTCATCATCTTCTTCTCTCAGTCCCTGAAATCCATCTTCATCTTCATCCAGAAGACAATCCTCCCAAGACTCATAGTGGAACATTCTTGGGGAGGTGGGGAGGGAGCAGGAAGGGGAGTGGGGGAGGGAAGGAAGAAGCACTGACTCCCTGGGCTCCTCCATGGGCAGGTCCTCCACCAGCTTGCAACCCTGGCCACCTATTTCTGTTTCTCTTTATTTGTTCCTATAAATTCTAGTTACTATCATGTATCATTTCCTTAATCCAATACAACTCTGCTGTCATTTACTTCCTTTATGCTGCTACTGTCAAATTACATTTCCATGTTATAGGCCCAACAATATAATTATGTACATATTGTATTGTACAATTGCCTTTTAAATTTATTAAGAGAAGTAAAAGAAATGTGCATTTGTGCTGCCTTTTGTAATTTTAATTATAAATATTAATTTTGTTATTTTAAAAAATGTGGTTTTGAATTTCCATGTGGATTTACTTGCTTTGTTTGAATAACCTTTACAATTTCTTATGTGGTAGGTCTGGGAAGGGCTTTATTTCACCTTCATTTTTGAAAGACAGTGTGTTACTGCTTGACAGAGCTTTTGTCCTTTGAGTACTTTGAATATATCATCCCACTACCTTCATCCCCTCCATTGCTTTGGATAAGAAGTCAGCTGTCAATTGATTGGTGTTCCATTGTAAGTGACACATCATTTTTCTCTTATATTTTTCAACATTTTCTTTCACTTGTAGCATTTCTACTATGATAGGTCTGTTCATGGATATCTTTGCATTCAGATTACAGTTTTTTGAGATGCTTGTGGGTATTGATTAATGTTTATTCAACAAATTGTGGATGTATTTAGCCATTATTTCTTTATTTTTTGTGCTCATTTCTCTTTCTCCTTTCCTTCTGGTATTCTCATTATATGTATGTTCGTGCACTTAAAAGTGTCTTATATTTCTTCAAGCCTCTGTTCATATTTTCTTTGTTCTATTTTCTCATTCTATTTTACATTTTATTTTCTTATTTTTTCTAGTGGGAAAATGGAATTGAGGTTGCATAATTTCCATTGATCTATTTGAAAGTTTTCTATTTACTCTGCCAATCAAATTTATTTAGCCCTTCTAATGAATTTTTTGTTTTGGTTACTGTAGTCTTCAACTCCAGAACTTACATTTGGTTCATTTTGTCATTTCTCCTTATTGATTTTATTTGATGAGACGTTATCTTTATATTTTCCTTTACTGCTGTGAATATATAACAGCTACATCGAAGTTTTTGTCTATTAAATATGACATCTGTTCCCTGTCATAGGCCAACCTGTTGCCTGTTTTTGTTGTTTTGTTTTTTTTGTTTTGTTTTTTGAGACAGTCTTTCTCTGTTGCCCAGGCTGCAGTGTAGTGGCGTGATCTTGGCTCACTACAACCTCTCCCTCCTGAATTCAAGCGATTCTCGTGTCTTGGCCTAGTTATAGGCATGTGCTACCACGCCTGCCTAATTTTTGTATTTTTAGTAGAGATGGGGTTTCATCACATAGTCCAGGCTGGTCTCAAACTCCTGAGCTCAAGTGATCTGCCAACCTTGGCCTCCAAAAGTGCTAGGATTACATGTGTGACCCACGCACCTGGCCTTCTTGCTGTTCTTCTGTGTATAGGTCCAACTTTCCCATTTGTTTGCATGTCAATTTATTTTTTATTATTTTCCTAATAAGTAGACATTATTAGGAAACATACTGTAGTGATTTGCCTGTCCCCTCTCCAGAGCTTGTTCTTGTTGTTGTTTGCTTGGTTATGTATTTTGTGTTTTGGCTAAGCTATTTTAGTAAAATCGATTTCCCTTTCCCCTTGCAGTGTGAAGTATTTTGTGTTGTTCCCCAGCCTTAAACATATGCACAGTTACCCTGGTGTGACAATGGTTTTAAACAGGAGTCTCTCTGATTATCTTTCTCTATCTCTCTGTTAAGATGACTGCCTCCTTGGTATTATTTCCAGCCCACTAGGCTCTGCTGCCTTCTATCTGGTCACTCCATTGTTTTCAACATTTCCTTGGAGCATAAATTATTAAGCAGTTTAATATAATTTAAGTCAGGCAGGGCTAGTTTTTGAGGCCAGCTTTTAAGGTTTCTTTTGAACTTTGGAGGGCTCCTTAGCTGTCTCTTCCCATGGAATTATCTGATTAACTACTTGGCCTATGGTTTATGTTGTTGTGTTTACTTTAGGGGAGCTATTTGTTTGACACTGTTTCAGATAAATTCCATTCCGTTGGAGAGAGCTTCAGAGCTCTGTTCTTACAGACTGCCACTCCCTCTGGACAAAATCTCTGAACCACCATTCTGGGTAATAGGCTGGGTGGTTGCCATCTTGTTTTTTATGTTATGAAACCTCTGCCTTACAAGCAAGTGGAGGCAAGGGCAATCTGGGTCCAAATCTGAGTTCACTGTGCCTGGGTAGAGTTTCCAAACTGTGGGTGGGGCTGGGGAAAGCTAAGGAGCCTCTTAGTTGCGTTCACTAGGAATTTAGCCACTTTAACCAAGAGCTGTTGGGGATAAGAAACCCTGGAGGCATGCCCCTCCTGTTGATATGTGACAAACCTTGATTGACAGCTGCAGCCCCATCATCTTGGCAGCATCCACCCACAGTGAAGCTTCTATCAAATTGAGCTGTGAAGAGTAAAAGGGAGTGGGTTGTGTCTTAAATGCCACAAATTCTCTTACCAAGTTCTCGGTTCTTAGCAAGTTTTAGTAGAATTTCTTGATATTTCACTTCCTATATACTCTTTGGACACTTTCAGACCTCAAATGGCAAGGTTTTTATACATTTTTTTTGCCAGTTTTATTAGAAAATGAGTTTGCAGAGCCCCCCCATCTACCATCCAGAAGTGGAACTACATATAGTCATTTAACAATAGTTTAGCATTTCCTGTCGTCTCATTCTGGAGAATCATAGACGTGGCAGAAATACATATTCTTGAAGAAAAAAATGTCTCCCTTATGGGTACTGTGATTTCAATAGGGTGTGGGATAAGTACATGACAACATGCATGGGATACACACTCTGTTCTCTACACATCTGTGCTTTTGAGTTAGAGAATATAATATATATAGATGGGTATTACTTTTAACATGTGACAATCTAGTTGTAGTGTTTAAGATTAAATTTGGTTGTGAGTAAAATAGTAAAAGTGCCCCAAATTAAAGTGGATAAGAGATAATAAAGGTTAATTTCTCTGTCATATAATACGGATGTAAGCCTGATATTGTGGCCTTGCTCCAAACCAATCATGAATTTTACCATTCTGACATCAGAATGGAATGAGCACTCAGACTTATACAGAACTTGGAAGAATAGTAAGTAATTCTGGATATCCTTCACCCAGATTTCTCAAATATTAATATATTAAGCTAATGTGTTTTAAGAGGTTTCCAGAATTGCCAAAATATTCACTTACATCCTCCTTGCCATAAGTTATGTCACATGACAACACCTTGGAGAAATAACTGCAGTCCTTATTCTAGATAGTCATCGCCAAATGTTAATAAAAATTACTGGTTCTGTAATCATGAAAGCAGAGTAGAATGGATATGGGGGCCTAATAAATAACAGATCCTGACCCACTGAGGAATCTATGGAGATGGTTTCACTTTGATCAATTACAAATAAAGACAGTGAATCCCCAGAGACCACAACTTGTGCAGAAGACTCATTGAAATGGAATGGGATTCTGGAAATTAAGACACCCAGGTCTGTTATCCCTCATACCCCAAGCTGGATGATCACAATACCCTGTAAAATGATGACAGAAATCTTGTGTCTACTTTTTCTTCTTTTCTGGGGAGTCTATGAACATTCAAGATAACATCCACTATTGAATATTCTAAAACAAGTTTCTTCACAACACTGCTCAGAAACACTATGACAAATTTGAATCAGAGCAGTATCTCCAAAAAGGGGAGGCAGATTAATGTATCATTTGAGCCAGGCCTTAACAGGAGATAAACTCCTCAGCTGTTACCATACATAAAACATAATTCAATAAAATACCAAATGCAAACAAGAGCAGATCACAGAAATGTAAGCTGAGAAAAATCAGAGTGAACTTCTGACCTTATGATGACATTTTCAACTCTGAAAATATTAAAAGAATTCTAACAAAAGCAGCATCTTTTTTTCCATACCTGTAACTGCCATGTGTACCCACAGCAGCCAGATTTTTTGGTCTCTAATGCTTTTTTCCTCTAAAAGGAACCAGGACTCCCTAAAATAAGAGGGCATTAAATCATGAGTTGATTCCATGACTCAGGACAAGAGACATGGGGGACATGAACCAACAAACAGGATCAGTTGACAATATCTTCTTATGGACTGAAAACAATATTCCTTTAAAACATCAAAAGAAAAAAATAAGAAGAAAAAAAGTAAATGGATTCCTACTGGCCACATTATGTCAATTTGAGCATAAATAATCATAATTACTACAGGTGCTTCTCAACTTATGGTGGGGTTATATCCAAATAAACCCATCATAAATTGAAAACATCATACACCATATGTGCATTTTTATGACCTACAATATTTTCAAACAATGGGTTTATCTAGACATAGCCCCATTTTAAGTCAAGGAGCATACTCTGAGTATGTCTTAGTCCATTTTGTGTTGCTATAAAGGAATGTCTGAGGTTGGGTAATAAAGAAAGAGGTTTATTTGGCTCACTGTTCTGTAGGATTTACAAGAATCATGGTGCAACATCTGCTTCTGGTAAGGGCCCCAGGCTGCTTCCACTCGTGGCAGAAGATGAAAGGGGGCAGTGTATGCAGACATCACATGGCAAGAGAGGAAGCAAGAGGGTGAGGAAGGAGGTACCAGGCCCTTCTGAACAACCAGCTCTCAAAGGAACTAATAGAGTGATAACTCACCCCCCAATCCAGAGAGGACATTAATTTATTCATGAGGGATCTTCTCCCATGACTCAAACACCTCCCATTAGGCCCCACCTCCAACATAGGGATCAAACTTCAATATGAGATTTGGAGGGGACAAATATCCAAACTATAGCAGCATATCACTTTAGTACTACTATAAAGCTGAAAATTATAAGTCAAACCATTTTAAGTTGGGGATTACAGGCGTGACCCACCATGCCTGGCCGTGATTTTTAAATTTGTACATACTTGGTTTGTAACTTTAACAAATATATTAAAGTGTTTTATTATGTTTGCAAAGGGACTCTGACTTCTAACATAGTACTGCCAAGATTGCATGATGATAGAGTTTCATTGAAAGGCTGCCAGGGATCTTTCTTTTATGACAATTCTTAATGATACTACCGGGATGTGCAATGACCCATAAAGGAGTTGCTCTGGGTTAATACCCAGGGAATCTTTTGATTTCAAAGAAGAAAGTTCAAGAGAATGAATAGAAAGAAGATGAAACTGGAAATAAAAAATAGGAATATAAGATTTGAAAGCCAAGTTTTATATAATCTTGTTTTATAAGTTATATAACATCATTGCAATATCAATACCTGAAAAATACTTGGAAAATTATAACTTTACTTATGATTATAGAAGCAATTAAATGGTAAAAGATAGAATTAAGTAGTCTATCGAAAGAATAATCACCTGACCAGGGTATATTCATAAAAAGAAGATAGCTACCAATATAAATTATCACTTCATAGATTTTTTAACACGATGGGATAAAATCACAAAGCATTATTCTTAATCGTAAAACAAAAAATCTAATTCATGATGCCACATTGGTCTCATGTTTTGTTTTGGGGTTTTTTTGAGATGAAGTCTCACTCTGTCACCCAGGCTGGAGTGCAGTGGTGCAATCTCGGCTCACTGCAACCTCCACCTTCCAAGTTCGAGTGATTCTCCTGCCTCAGCCTCCCAAGTAGCTGGGATTACAGGCATGCGCCACCACGTCCAGCTAATTTTTTTATTTTTAGGAGATAGAGTTTCACCATGTTGGCCAGGTTGGTCTCGAACTCCTGACCTCAGGTGATCTGCCCACCTTGGCCTCCCAAAGTGCTGGGATTACAGGCGTGAGCCACTGCTCCTGGCCTAATGGTATCATGTTTTACAGCTTGATTTAAAGGGTTAATTTTTTTTCAAAGTTTATCAACAGCTCATGTACCAGCCATGGTATAGGTGCTGGTGATAAATACTGAACAAAAAAAAAGGTTCCAGACAATCTTGGCTCCCTACATAATCCGAAGGGTGCCAGTTTTGTACTGAGTATAGTGTCAGCCATATCACACAAGTTGAATTATGTTGACACTTTAATGGCATTCATTTCTCAATAGTCTATTTCAATTTTCATTTTGTATTCAATCCAGGGCTTAAATACACATGACTATAAATTTTCAGAGATGACAATGTCTCTCCATAGATTACTTACCCACTACAAACTAAATCTTTACAATGAACTTATGGCAGTTACCAGCTTACCCAAATGATCACCCTTAGTTTCACTAATGCAAGGACCTGTACTTAAATGTTTTCTGACAGTACAATAAGACATACAAATAACCTACAAAGTATTCTTCCCCAAACGTTTAATCTAGACTTAAGAAAGCCTCTGGACTTATTCCCTTGTACAGAAAATACAACCAAGAACAAGGCTAAATGACACTGTAAAGAAAGAAATCTAAACATATAGCTGACAACATTTCTGAGCTACTCCAATGTCATTTTTTTTAAATGAGAAATTTTCTAGACCAGTGGCTCTCTAACTCTGGTTGGTATCACAGACACAAAACCTGGAGAAATAATAAAAAACAGAGGCCCAGGCTTATAAGCTAGGGCTATACTTCTGTAGGTTTACCAAGTTCCACAGGTGATTCTGATACCCACCATAATTTGAGAGCATACCTTCATGGGGTTTCCATGCTACAATACACTAAAGAGAGATAACCAAATGCAATGCAGAATCTGCAATGGATACTCCTTAGAAAATGAATAGCTGTAGGCCAGGCGTGATGGCTCACGCCTGTAATCCCAGCACTTTGGGAGGCCAAGGCGGGTAGATCATGAGGTCAGGAGATCGAGACCATCCTGGCTAACACAGTGAAACCCTGTCTCTACTAAAAATACAAAATATTAGCCGGGCGTGGTGGCGGGTGCTTTAGTCCCAGCTACTCAGGAGGCTGAGGTTGGGAGAATGGCGTGAACCCGGGAGGCGGAGCTTGCAGTGAGCCCAGATCACATCACTGCACTCCAGCCTGGGCAACAGAGCGAGACTCCATCTCAAAAAAAAAAAAAAAAAGAGAGAAAATGAATAGCTGTAAAAGATGGTTTGCAGGCCAATGAAGAAATCTGAAGATGGAATGATATTACAGAATTATGAATATTTTCCTTAAGGGTAATTATGGTACTATGGTTATATGATATTGTCTTTATGTTTGGGTAATACACATGCTGATGTAACAAGGGGTAAAGTGTCATGATGTCTAAAACTTATTCTCAATGGTCTAAAACTTATTCTCAATGGTACAACAAATATACAAAAAATAAATGTGGCAAATTGTTAACAATTTTGAATCAAGGTGGGGGGGATATGGGTGTATATTTTACTATTCTTTCAAAACCTGCAACAATTATCAACTAGGTTCACCATCTTTTATGAGCAGGATTTGTGGTATCCCCAAACAATTACACTAGTAACATCAAAAAACACTGGTCACAGATCACCATAACAGATTTAACAATGAAAAAGTTTGAAATATTATGAAAACTAGCAAAGTGTGACACAAAGACGTGAAATGTGCACATGCTGTTTGGAAAATGGTGCTCATAGACTTATTCACTGCAAGGTTGCTGCAAACCTTCAATGTGTATAAAATGCAGTAACTGCAATGCACAATTAAGCGAGGTATGCCTGTATCCAGTGAAATATTTCATGGGTAGTAAACTGGGAACATGGCAGCTACTCTGCATTCCTCACATCAATAACTTTCTCACCAAAATTATCTTCTCTGAACTCTAAGGCATTTAGTGTGGCTATAAAACATCCCACATTCCTTACACTCAAAGGAGTTCTCAGCAGTATGAATACTCTGATGTTGAGCAAATCCCAGGCCACGATGAAAGTTCTTCACACATTCTTTTATGTTCACAGGATTTCTCATCAATATGAATTCTCTGGTGTTGAGTAAATTTTTCATACACAGTGAAGGCTTGTCTACACTCCTTATATTCATAAAACTTCTAACTATAATGAATTTTCTGATGTTGAGTAAGCAGATCAATCACAGTAAGGGTTTGCTCACATTCTTTACATTCATAGGGTTTCATGCCAGTATGAATTTTGTGATGTGCAGAAAGGACTGAACTAAGTCTAAAGGTTTTCCCACATCCTTTATATTCACAGGGTTGCTCACCAGTATGAATTTTAACATGTTGAACAAGGCTCGAGCTATAAGTAAAGGCCTTTCCACATTCTTTACATTCATACGGTTCATACCAGTATGAATTCTTTGATGTGCAGTAAAGACTAAGCTAAATCCAAAAGTTTTCCACATTCTTTACACTCACAGGGTTTCTCAGCAGTATGGATTCTCAGATGTACAATAAGTTCATAATTACTTCTAAAGGCCTTTTCACATTCCTTACATTCATAGGGCTTCTCATCAGTATGAATTTTAACATGTTTAACAGGTTTGAACTATGACTGAAGGCTTTCCCACATTCTTCACATTGATATGGTTTCTCACCAGTATGAATTCTCTGATGTACTCTAAGGTTTCTACCACTGGTAAAGCATTTCCCACATCCTTGACATTTATAAGGGTTTTCACAAATATGAAATCTATAATGTCCACGAAATTGGTAATGATATTGAAAGGCCTTCCCACGTTCCTTACCTTCAAAGGTTTTCACCCAAGTATGAATTTTCTGATGTTCAATAAGTTGCTACTGATGTCTGAAGGCTGTCCCACATTTCTTATATCCAAACGGTTTCTCACCTGTACAAGTTTTTGATGCAGAGAAAGTTGTAGGTGAAGTCTAAAAGCCTTCCCACACTCCTTACATTCATAGGGTTTCTCACCAGTATGAATACTCTGAGGTTGAACAAGGTTTGAGCCACAATTAAAGGCCTTCCCACACTCCTTACATTTAAATGGCTTCTCACCAGTATGAATGATCTGATGTTGAGCAAGCTGTATCAGAAGACTAAAGGCCTTTCCGCATTCTTTACATTCAAAGGGTTTCTCACCAGTATGAATTTGGTAATGTTCAGTAAGCTGGTAATGATATCTAAAGGTCTTCCTACACTCCTTACATACAAAGGGTTTCTCACTGGAATGAATTTTCTGATGCTGAATAAGGTTTGAACCACGACTAAAGCCTTTCCCACACTCCTTACATTCATATGGTTTTACACCAGCATGAATACTCTGATGTTGAACAAGGTTCGAGACACGATTAAAAGACTTCCCACATTCTTTACATTCAAATGGCTTCTCACCTGTGTGAATGTTCTTATGGCGATTAAGCTGGGTGTGAAGACTGAAGGCCTTGCCACATTCCTTACATTCAAAGGGCTTCTCACCAGTATGAAATTTCTGATGTCGAATAAGGTGCATATGAAGTCGAAAAGCTTTCCCACATTCCTTACATTCAAAGGGTTTCTTTCCGGTATGAATACTTTGATGTTGATTAAGATTTGAACCACGACGAAAGAATTTCCCACATTCCTTACATTCAAAGGATTTCTCACCTGTATGAGTTTTCTCATGTTGAGAAAGTTGTAGGTGAAGTCTAAAAGCCTTCCCACACTCCTTACATTCATAGGGCTTCTCACCAGTATGAATACTCTGATGTTGAACAAGGTTTGAGCCACGATTGAAGGCCTTCCCACAGTCTTTACATTCAAATGGTTTCTCACCAGTATGAATGTTCTTATGTCGAGCAAGCTGTGTCAGAAGACTAAAGGCCTTTCCACATTCTTTACATTCAAAGGGTTTCTCACCAGTATGAATTTGGGAATGTTGAATAAGTTGGTAATGATATCGAAAGGCCATCTCACATTCCCTACATACAAAGGGTTTCTCATTGGAATGAATTTTTTGATGCTGAATAAGATTTGCGCCACGATTAAAGCCTTTCCCACACTCCTTACATTTATATGGTTTTACACCAGCATGAATACTCTGGTGTTGAATAAGGTTTGAACTACGATTAAAGGACTTCCCACATTCTTTACATTCAAATGGTTTTTCACCTGTGTGAATGTTCTTATGGCGATTAAGCTGATTGAGAAGACTAAAGGCCTTCCCGCATTCCCTACATTCAAAGGGCTTCTCACCCATATGAATCTTCTGATGTTGAACAAGCTTTGTCAGAAGAGTAAAGGCCTTTCTGCATTCTTTACATTCAAAGGGTTTCTGGCCAGTATGAATTCGGCAATGTTCAACGAGTTGGTAATGATATCGAAAGGCCATCTCACATTCCCTACATACAAAGGGTTTCTCATTGGAATGAATTTTTTGATGTTGAATAAGATTTGAACCACGATTAAAGGCTTTCCCACACTCCTTACATTGATATGGTTTTACACCAGCATGAATACTTTGATGCTGAGTAAGGTTTGAGCTACGATTAAAAGACTTCCCACATTCCTTACATTCAAACAGTTTCTCACCTGTGTGAATGTTCTTATGGCGATTAAGCTGGGTGGGAAGATTAAAGGCTTTTCCACATTCCTTACATTCAAAAGTTTTCTCACCAGTATGAAATTTCTGATGTCGAGTAAGTTGTATGTGAAGGTGAAAGGCTTTCCCACATTCTTTGCATTTATAGGGTTTCTCTCCAGTATGAATACTCAGATGCTGAATAAGATTTGAACCACGACTAAAGTATTTCCCACATTCCTTACATTCATGTGGTTGATGTGTATTATGAATAAGAGAAGCACGAGTATAAGCAGGCATTTCTTCATAGCTGACGATCTTCTGGTTGATATATCCTTCTTGATATCCCTGTAGTCCCTCAAATCTACTTCTATATTCTGAGTCATTTCTAAAATAAAAGGCCTCGAGGCCAAGAGTTTTACTTATTTGCTTTATAACATGTTTGGGTAAATTTATTTCAAAAATATCATTTTGTGGAGATATTTTCTCAGGTCCATATTTTGACTCCAAATCTGAAATAAATGAAGAAAGCAAACATATTTTATTTTCCTATAACACACATGAATACAAAATTCATTAAACAAATGGCCAAAGTATAAAATATAATATTTTCAGGGAAGGGATCTGAAAAAGGAAAAGGGTGCCAATAATGAAGAAAGTTTATGTAAGATGGTGGTGTGCGTAAGGGAACAGGTTAACTTTGTCAAATTTAGGTGTGAATCAAAACCATTTGGTAAGATTAAATATATTGATATTCAAGCAACTCAGATGTACAGAATCAGAATTTTTAGCGAAAAAAGCTTTTTTTTTTTTTTAGACTGAGTTTCACTCTTGTCGCCCAGGCTGCAGTGCAATGGCACAATCTCAGCTCACTGCAGCCTCTACCTCCTGGGTTCAAGTGATTCTCTTGCCTCAGCCTCAGCCTCCAGAGTAGCTGGGATTACAAGCATCTGCCACCACGCCTGGCTAATTTTGGTATTTTTAGTAGAGACAGGGTTTCACAATGTTGGCCAGGCTGGTCTGGAACGCCTAACATCAGGTGATCCACCCACCCTGGCCTCCCAAAGTGCTGGGATTACAGGTGTGAGCCATTGCGCCCAGCCTGTATTTTTTTTTTAAGAGACAGGGTCTCTCTCTGTTGCATAGGCTATAGTGCAATGGCATGATCACAGCTCACTGCAGCCTCAAGCTCCCAGGCTCAAGCAATCCTCCTGCCTAAGCCTCCCAAGTGGCTACACCTACAGGCACATGCCACCATGTCTGGACAATTTTTTTTTTCTTTAGTCTTCCTGCAGTCCAAAGTCTAGCTAATTTTTACTTTATTTTTATTTTTACTTTGTAGAGATGGTGTCTCACCATGTTACCCAAGCTGGTCTTGAACTCCTGGCATCAAGCAATCCTCCTGCCTTGATCTCCAAACATGCTGGGATCACCAGTAGGAGCCATCACACCCAGCCAAAGCTGTATTTTTAATATCTCTACCAGATGATTCTGATTCAGATAAAAGTTTACAGATCATACTTAAAACTGGTTTTGAATGGTTTATCTTTAGTCTTAACACAAAATCCAAAAACTTTAACACAGAGAACAAAACTTCCTATCAGGGCACTGTCCTCCTTTGTGGCTGATCTCTAACCACTCCCTCCTTTTAGCAACCAGAACATGATATAACCTTTCTCTTATCTTCTTGCTTGCTTAGACTGCTTCATCTTCCAAGAATCCTCTGGCCTTGCTCTTTGTAACAAACATCCAACTCATCATTTTTTTTTCTGTATATATATAAATTTTTTAATTTTATTATTATTATACTTTAAGTTTTAGGGTACATGTGCACAATGTGCAGGTTTGTTACATATGTATACATGTGCCATGTTGGTGTGCTGCACCCATTACCTCATCATTTAGCATTAGGTATATCTCCTAATGCTATCCCTCCCTGCTCCCCCCACCTCACAACAGTCCCCGCAGTGTGATGTTCCCCTTCCTGTGTCCATCTGTTCTCATTGTTCAATTCCCACCTATGAGTGAGAACATGCGCTGTTTGGTTTTTTGTCCTTGCAATAGTTTGCTGAGAATGATGGTTTCCAGTTTCATCCATGTCCCTACAAAGGACATGAACTCATCATTTTTTATGGCTGCATAGTATTCCGTGGTGTATATGTGCCACATTTTCTTAATCCAGTCTAGCGGTGTTGGACATTTGAGTTGGTTCTAAGTCTTTGCTATTGTGAATAGTGCCGCAATAAACATACGTGTGCACGTGTCTTTATAGCAGCATGATTTATAATCCTTTGGGTATATACCCAGTAATGGGATGGCTGGGTCAAATGGTATTTCTAGTTCTAGATCCCTGAGGAATCGCCACACTGACTTCCACAATGGTTGAACTAGTTTACAGTCCCACCAACAGTGTAAAAGTGTCCCTATTTCTCCACATCCTCTCCAGCACCTGTTATTTCCTGACTTTTTAATGATGGCCATTCTAACTGGTGTGAGATGGTATCTCACTGTGGTTTTGATTTGCATTTCTCTGATGGCCAGTGATGATGAGCATTTTTTCATGTGTTTTTTGGCTGCATAAATGTCTTCTTTTGAGAAGTGTCTGTTCATATCCTTTGCCCACTTTTTGATGGGGTTCTTTGATTTTTTCTTCTAAATTTGTTTGAGTTCATTGTAGATTCTGGATATTAGCCCTTTGTCCGATGAGTAGATTGCGAAAATTTTCTCCCATTTTGTAGGTTGCCTGTTCTCACTCTGATGGTAGTTTCTTTTGCTGTGCAGAAGCTCTTTAGTTTAATTAGATCCCATTTGTCAATTTTGGCTTTTGTTGCCATTGCTTTTGGTGTTTTAGACATGAAGTCCTTGCCCATGCCTATGTCCTGAATGGTATTGCCTAGGTTTTCTTCTAGGGTTTTTATGGTTTTAGGTCTAACATGTAAGTCTTTAATCCATCTTGAATTAATTTTTGTATAAGGTGTAAGGAAGGGACCCAGTTTCAGCTTTCTACATATGGCTAGCCAGTTTTCCCAGCACCATTTATTAAATAGGAAATCCTTTCCCCATTGCTTGTTTTTGTCAGGTTTGTCAAAGATCAGATGGTTGTAGATATGCAGCATTATTTCTGAGGGCTTTGTTCTGTTCCATTGATCTATATCTCTGTTTTGGTACCACTACCATGCTGTTTTGGTTACTGTAGCCTTGTAGTATAGTTTGAAGTCAGGTAGTGTGATGCCTCCGGCTTTGTTCTTTTGGCTTAGGATTGACTTGGCGATGCGGGCTCTTATTTGGTTCCATATGAACTTTAAAGTCGTTTTTTCCAATTCTGTGAAGAAAGTCATTGGTAACTTGATGGGGATGGCATTGAATCTATAAATTACCTTGGGCAGTATGGCCATTTTCACGATATTGATTCTTCCTACCCATGAGCATGGAATATTCTTCCATTTGTTTATATCCTCTTTTATTTCATTGAGCAGTGGTTTGTAGTTCTCCTTGAAGAGGTCCTTCACATCCTTTGTAAGTTGGATTCCTAGGTATTTTATTCTCTTTGAAGCAATTGTGAATGGGAGTTCACTCATGATTTGGCTCTCTGTTTGTCTGTTATTGGTGTATAAGAATGCTTGTGATTTTTGCACATTGATTTTGTATCCTGAGACTTTGCTGAAGTTGCTTATCAGCTTAAGGAGATTTTGGGCTGAGACGATGGGGTTTTCTAGATATACAATCATGTCATCTGCAAACAGGGACAATTTGACTTCTTCTTTTCCTAATTGAACACCCTTTATTTCCTTCTCCTGCCTGATTGTCCTGGCCAGAACTTCCAACACTATGTTGAATAGGAGTGGTGAGAGAGGGCATCCCTGTCTTGTGCCAGTTTTCAAAGTGAATGCTTCCAGTTTTTGCCCATTCAGTATGATATTGGCTGTGGGTTTATCATAGATAGCTCTTATTATTTTGAGATACGTCCCATCAATACCTAATTTATTGAGAGTTTTTAGCATGAAGCGTTGTTGAATTTTGTCAAAGGCCTTTTCTGTATCTATTGAGATAATCATGCAGTTTTTGTCTTTGGTTCTGTTTATATGCTGGATTACATTTATTGATTTGTGTATGTTGAACCAGCCTTGCATCCCAGGGATGAAGCCCACTTGATCATGGTGGATAAGCTTTTTGATATGCTGCTGGATTCAGTTTGCCAGTATTTTATTGAGGATTTTTGCATCAATGTTCATCAAGGATATTGGTCTAAAATTCTCTTTTTTGGTTGTGTCTCTGCCAGGCTTTGGTATCAGGATGATGCTGGCCGCATAAAATGAGTTACGGAGGATTCCCTCTTTTTCTATTGATTGGAATAGTTTCAGAAGGAATGGTACCAGCTCCTCCTTGTACCTCTGGTAGAATTCGGCTGTGAATCCATCTGGTCCTGGACTTTTTTTGGTTGGTAAGCTATTGATTATTGCCGCAATTTCAGAGCCTGTTATTGGTCTATTCAGGGATTCAACTTCTTCCTGGTTTAGTCTTGCGAGGGTGTATGTGTTGAGGAATTTATCCATTTCTTCTAGATTTTCTAGTTTATTTGCGTAGAGGTGTTTGTAGTATTCTCTGATGGTAGTTTGTATTTCTGTGGGATTGGTGGTGATATCCCCTTTATCATTTTTTATTGCATCTATTTGATTCTTCTCTCTTTTCTTATTAGTCTTGCTAGCGGTCTATCAACTTTGTTGATCTTTTCAAAAAACCAGCTCTTGGATTCATTAATTTTTTGAAGGGTTTTTTGTGTCTCTATTTCCTTCAGTTCTGCTCTGATTTTAGTTATTTCTTGCCTTCTGCCAGCTTTTGAATGTGTTTGCTCTTGCTTTTCTAGTTCTTTTAATTGTGATGTTAGGGTGTCAATTCTGGATCTTTCCTGCTTTCTCTTGTGGGCATTTAGTGCTATAAATTTCCCTCTACACACAGCTTTGAATGTGTCCCAGAGATTCTGGTATGTTGTGTCTTTGTTCTTGTTGGTTTCAAAGAACATCTTTATTTCTGCTTTCATTTCGTTATGTACCCAGTAGTCACTCAGGAGCAGGTTGTTCAGTTTCCATGTAGTTGAGTGGTTCTGAGTGAGTTTCTTAATCCTGAGTTCTAGTTTGATTGCACTGTGGTCTGAGAGACAGTTTGTTATAATTTCTGTTCTTTTACATTTGCTGAGGAGTGCTTTACTTCCAACTATGTGGTCAATTTTGGAATAGGTGTGGTGTGGTGCTGAAAAAAATGTATATTCTGTTGATTTAGGGTGGAGAGTTCTGTATATGTCTATTAGGTCCACTTGGTGCAGAGCTGAGTTCAATTCCTGGGTATCCTTGTTAACTTTCTGTCTCGTTGATCTGTCTAATGTTGACAGTGGGGTGTTAAAGTCTCGAATTATTATTGTGTGGGAGTCTAAGTCTCTTTGTAGGTCACTAAGGACTTGCTTTATGAATCTGGATGCTCCTGTATTGGGTGCATATATATTTAGGATAGTTAGCTCTTCTTGTTGAATTGATCCCTTTACCATTATGTAATGGCCTTCTTTGTCTCTTTTGATGTTTGTTGGTTTAAAGTCTGTTTTATCAGAGACTAGGATTGCAACCCCTGCCTTTTTGTTTTCCATTTGCTTGGTAGATCTTCCCCCATCCCTTTATTTTCAGCCTATGTGTGTCTCTGCACATGAGATGGGTTTCCTGAATACAGCACACTGATGGGTCTTGACTCTTTTTTTATTTTTCTTTTTTTTGAGACGGAGTGTTGCCTGTCACCCAGGCTGGAGTGCAGTGGTGCAGTCTCGGCTCACTGCAAGCTCTGCCTCCTGGGTTCACACCATTCTCATGCCTCAGCCTCCTGAGTAGCTGGGACTACAGGGGCCCGCCACCTCGCTCGGCTAATTTTTTTGTGTTTTTAGTAGAGACAGGGTTTCACGGTGTTAGCCAGGATGGTCTCAATCTCCTGACCTTGTGATCCACCCACCTCGGCCTCCCAAAGTGCTGGGATTACAGGCGTGTGCCACCACGCCTGGCCTCGGGTCTTGACTCTTTATCCAATTTGCCAGTCTGTGTCTTTTAATTGGAGCATTCAGCCCATTTACATTTAAAGTTAATATTGTTATGTGTGAATTTGGTCCTGTCATTATGATGTTAGCTGGTTATTTTGCTCATTAGTTGATGCAGTTTCTTCCTAGCCTTGATGGTCTTTACATTTTGGCATGTTTTTGCAGTGGCTGGTACCGGTTGTTCCTTTCCATGTTTAGTGCTTCCTTCAGGAGCTCTTTTAGGGCAGGCCTGGTGGTGACAAAATCTCTCAGCATTTGCTTGTCTGTAAAGTATTTTATTTCTTCTTCACTTATGAAGCTTAGTTTGGCTGGATATGAAATTCTGGGTTGAAAATTCTTTTCTTTAAGAATGTTGAATATCGGCCCCCACTCTCTTTTGGCTTGTAGAGTTTCTGCCGAGAGATCAGCTGTTAGTCTGATGGGCTTCCCTTTGTGGGTAACCCGACCTTTCTCTCTGGCTGCCCTTAACATTTTTTCCTACATTTCAACTTTGGTGAATCTGACAATTATGTGTCTTGGAGTTGCTCTTCTCGAGGAGTATCTTTGTGGCATTCTCTGTATTTCCTGAATCTGAATGTTGGCCTGCCTTGCTGGATTGGGGAAGTTCTCCTGGATAATATCCTGCAGAGTGTTTTCCAACTTGGTTCCATTCTCCCCGTCACTTTCAGGTACACCAATCAGACATAGATTTGGTCTTTTCACATAGTCCCATATTTCTTGGAGGCTTTGTTCATTTCTTTTTATTCTTTTTTCTTTAAACTTCCCTTCTCACTTCAGTTCATTCATTTCGTCTTCCATCACTGATACCCTTTCTTCCAGTTGATCGCATTGGCTCCTGAGGCCTCTGCATTCTTCATGTAGTTCTTGAGCCTTGGCCTTCAGCTCCATCAGCTCCTTTAAGGACTTCTCTGCATTGGTTATTCTCGTTAGCCATTCGTCTAATTTTTTTTCAAAGCTTTTAACTTTTTTGCCATTGGTTTGAATTTCCTCCTGTAGCTCAGAGTAGTTTGATCGTCTGAAGACTTCTCTCAGCTTGTCAAAGTCATTCTCCATCCAGCTTTGTTCCATTGCTGGTGAGGAGCTGTGTTCCTTTGGAGGAGGAGAGGTGCTCTGCTTTTTAGAGTTTCCAGTTTTTTTGCTCTGTTTTTTCCCCATCTTTGTGGTTTTATCTACTTTTGGTCTTTGATGTTGGTGACATACAGATGGGTTTTTGGTGTGGATGTCCTTTCTGTTTGTTAGTTTTCCTTCTAACAGACAGAACCCTCAGCTGCAGGTCTGTTGGAGTTTGCTAGAAGTCCACTCCAGACGCTGTTTGCCTGGGTATCAGCAGCGGTGGCTGCAGAACAGCAGTGGCTGTAGAACAGTGGATACCGGTGACCCGCAAATGCTGCTGCTTGATCGTTCCTCTGGAAGTTTTGTCTCAGAGGAGTACCTGGCCATGTGAGGTGTCCGTCTGCCCCTACTGGGGGGTGCCTCCCAGTTAGGCTGCTCAGGGGTCAGGGACCCACTTGAGGAGGCAGTCTGCCTGTTCTCAGATCTCCAGCTGCATGCTGGAAGAACCACTACTCTCTTCAAAGCTGTCAGACAGGGACATTTAAGTCTGCAGAGGTTACTGCTGTCTTTTTGTTTGTCTGTGCCCTGCCCCCAGAGGTGGAGCCTACAGAGGCAGGCAGGCCTCCTTGAGCTGTGGTGGGCTCCACCCAGTTCGAGCTTCCTGGTTGCTTTGTTTACCTAATCAAACCCGGGCAATGGCAGGCGCCCCTCCCCCAGCCTCACTGCCACCTTGCAGTTTGATCTCAGACTGTTGTGCTAGCAATCAGCAAGACTCCGTGGGCATAGGACCCTCCAAGCCAGGTGTGGGATATAATCTCCTGGTGTGCCGTTTTTTAAGCCCATTGGAAAAGCACAATATTAGGGTGGGAGTGACCCGATTTTCCAGGTGCCATCTGTCACCCCTTTCTTTGACTAGGAAAGGGAACTCCCTGACGCCTTGCACTTCCCAAGTGAGGCAATGCCTCGCCCTGCTTCGGCTCACACATGGTGCACTGCACCCACTGTCCTGCACCCACTGTCTGGCACTCCCTAGTGAGATGAACCCAGTACCTCAGATGGAAGTGCAGAAATCACCCGTCTTCTGCGTCGCTCATGCTGGGAGCTGTAGACCGGAGCTGTTCCTATTTGGCCATCTTGGCTCCACCCCCCCAACTCATCTTTTAAGCCTTAGGATAAATGTTTTCCTGAGAACATCTGAATGAATGAATAAAGCCTCCGTGACATATGGGACATCATAAAACAACAAAATATTTGAATTTTCGAGGTCCTAGAGACAAAGAGAAAACATAAAGGATAGAAAATCTATTTAATGAAATAATAGCAGGAAACTTTCCAACTCTAGTAAGAGATGCAGACATCTTGATACAGGAAGCTCAGAGATACCCAAATAGATAAAATACAAAAAGGTATTCTCCATGGCATATTATGGTCAAAATATAAAAGTCAAAGACAAAAGAGAATACTAAAAACAGCAAGAGAAAAGCATCTAGTCACTTACAAGGAAACTCTCATCAGCCTAACAGCAGATTTCTCAACAGAGAGAAATGAGAGAGAATGAGATTATACATTCAGTGTTGAAAGAAAAAAATCACCAGTCAAGGACACTATCCTCAGCAAAGTATTCTACAAAAATGAAAAAGAAATAGTCTTTCCCAGACAGCAAAAGGTGATGGAATTCATCACCACTGGACCAACCCTACAAGATATGTTCAAGAGTCCTACACCTAGAAGTGAAAGGAAAATATCTACCATTGTGAAAACACACAAAAGTATAAAACCTACTGACACAGCAAACATACAAATAAGGACAAAGGACTCAAATGTTAGCCCTAAAGAAAACAACCAAACTACAATGATAAAAAATAAAAGAGAAAGGAACAAAATATATACAAAACAACTAGAAATCAATTAATAAAATGATAAGAATCAGCCCTCACATATCAGTAATCACATTGAATGTCAATGGATTAAACTTCATTTAAAAGATACAGACGAGCTGAATGGATGAAAAAACATGATCCAATTATAAGCTGCCTACAAGAAAGTCTTCTCACTGGTAAAGACACATATGGATTGAAACTAAAAGAACAGGAAAAGATATTCCATACAAATGGAAACCAAAAGTGAGTAGAAATAGCTACATTTATTCAGAAAAAAACAGATTTTAAGTAAAAAACAGCAAAAAGAGACAAAGAAGGTCATCATATAATGATAAAGGGATCCATTCAGCAAGAGGATATAACAATTCTAAACATACAATACCAACACCAGAACACCCAGATATATAAGGCAAATATTATTAGAGCAAAAGGGAGAGAGATACTGCAGTACAATAATCATTGGGGACGTCAATGTGCCACTCTCAGAATTAGATCATCTAGAGAGAAAATTAACAAAGAAACATTGAGTTTAAACATACCTGAGAGGATAAGGGAAAAAAGGAACTCTTTTTTTTTTTTTTTTTTCTTGAGATGGAGTCTCGCTCTGTGCCCAGGCTGGAGTGCAGTGGCGCAATCTCGGCTCACTGCAAGCTCCGCCTCCCGGGTTCACACCATTCTCCTGCCTCAGCCTCTCCGAGTAGCTGGGACTACAGGCACCTGCCACCACGCCCAGCTAATTTTTTGTATTTTTAGTAGAGACGGGGTTTCACCGTGGTCTCGATCTCCTGACCTCATGATCCGCCTGCCTCAGCCTCCCAAAATGCTGGGATTACAAGCATGAGCCACTGCACCTGGCTGAATAAAGGAACTCTTATATACTGTTGGTGGGATACAAATTAGTATAATCACTATGGAAAACAGCATGCAGATTTCTCAAAAACCTGAAAATAGAACTACCATATGATCCAACAATCCCACTACTGGGTATTAATCCAAAGGAAGAGAAATCAGTATATCAAAATGATACCTGCACTTGTATGATTATTGTAGCATTATTGAAAATACCAAAGGTATGGAATCAACCTAAGTGTCCCCCAACAGACAAACAGATAAAGAAAATGTGATATATACACAATGGAATACTATTCAGGCATTTAAAAAATGAAATCATGTCATTTGCAGCAACATGGAGGGAATCAGAGGTCAGAAAGACAAATATCAGACTGGGCGCAGTGGCTCACGCCTGTAATCCCAGCACTTTGGGAGGCCGAGGTGGGTGAATCACCTGAGGTCAGGAATTTGAGACCAGCCTGGCCAGCGTGGTGAAACCCCATCTCTATTAAAAATACAAAAATTAGCCAGGCGTGGTGGCAGGCAACTGTAATCCCAGTTACTCGAGAGGCTGAGGCAGGAGAATTGTTTGAACCCAGGAGGCAGAGGTTGCAGTGAGCCAAGATTGCACCACTGCACTCCAGCCTAGGCGACAAAAATGAGACTCCAACTCAAAAAAAAGAAAGACAAATATCATATGTTCTCATTCATATCTGGAGGCTAAAAAAAGATCTCACAGAAGTAGAGAATAGAATGATAGAAACCAGAGGTTAGGAAGGGTGTGTGGGTGAGGGGTGGGGGAGGAAGAGGAGTTGGTTAATGTTACAAACATACAGTTAAATATGAGGAATGACTTCTAATGTTCATAAGCAGAGTAGAGTGACTCTAATTAACAACAATGTATTGTATATTTCAAAATAGCTAGAAGACTTGAAATGTTCCTATCAGAAAGAAATGATAAACACTCCTCTGGTGGATCTGATGGATACCTCAAATACCCTGACACTTGCTCATTACACATTCTATGCATGGAAAAAAACATAACATGTATTCCATAAATATGTACAAATATTGGGTATCAATTAAAAATGAATAAATAACTCTTGAAGAACTTCCCACATTCCTCACAATGACAGTCAAAACCCTGTATGATACGACTCCAACCTAACTCTGATCTCTCTTCCCGCCGTTCCATTACTTACTCCACCTTTGTGTTTCCTGCTCAGTCTGACTAGATTACTCTCACCCGGACACACGACTTGAACCCTTACTTCACATCTCTACGCAAGCATGCCCACTTCCAGACAGGTACCCTAAGCACCCAAGTGCTGCCATTCTCACCCCATCACTCCTATTTCCTTGTCTCTATAACATGATTATCTGGTATTCCTTATCTATTCATTTGCTTACTTGTTTGAGGCATGTCTCACCAACTGCTGGTAAAGTCCATGACAGCAGTGACTTTCTCAGTCTTGTTCATTACCTGTACATTACAGTATTGACAGAGCCAAGCACAGGCCTTCTAGGAATGTGCACTCAATACATATTTACTGAACGTGAATACATTTCTTAGTGAAAACACATGTAGAAATCTAAATGCAAAAGCAGAGTTGGAAAGTAGCTGGATCCAAAATACGTGTTAAAAGTTTACACTGGGGGCCAGGAGAGTTTACACTGGGGGCCAGGAGAGTTTACACTGGGGGCCAGAAGCATTGGCTCATGCCTATAATTTTAGCTACTTAGGAGGTTGAGGCAGGAAGACGACTTGAGGCCAAGAGTTCAAGATCAGCCGGGGCAACATAGCAAGATGCTGTCTCTTAAAAAATAATTTTTAAGACGTTTAAAGTTTACGCTGGGAAAGAAAGAGGAAACTCACTTCATTAAAAAAGGAAGAAAATAACAGAAATTAGGTGATTAGTAAATGATGAAGTTCCTTGGGGATAGCTCCTAGAGTGATCTTATTTCCTTCCCAGGTCTTGGGCATTTTTGTCCAATGGGGGACCTTGGGTCATTGAAGAAAGTTTTCCAAACCACATCTCAGGGGTGTGACTCCTCTCTGAGCACATGGCTGTCCGGGACAATGATGGCTTCCCCCCGCCTGCTTTACTCTCACTTACCTGGATACCGTCTGCTTGTTTCTTTACTTACAACAATCCAGGGCTCTTTCTCTTGCTCTAGTAACGTAATCACATCTGGCTTAGAAATGGAACTTCCTGCTTAAAAGAAATAACACATGTAGAATTTTTTTAATATAAAATTTTTTTTAAAACCCTGAGACCTAGTTAAATTTATAATAAATCACGAGCCAAAACCATATTGAGAAGAGACTCCAGATAAGAGAGGATTGAGTAAGGGATCAACTATGTTTAAAAAAAAAGACTTTCATTTAAACTCATAATAGAAACTTATCCCTCAAGAGGAGGTATAATTTACTGGTTAGCAGCAGGAAACTTCAAGCCAGATTACCTGGTTGAAATCCTGTCTCTGCCACCCACTAGTACTTTGATATTAAGCAAGTCACTTGAACTCTCTGTCCTTCAGTTTTCCCAACTCTAAAACAGAAATATAATAATGCCTGTTTTATAAGATTGACACTAATATTAAATAAGGTAATATATATAAAATACTTCTAACTTTCACTGATATGTAGTAGCACAAAGTTAACAATTATTATGTTTATTGTCATCATTTATTTTGCATCCTTAGACATTTACAGCTCATTTTAAGAATTTTCACCCAACAGAAAAGCATACACTTCATGGCCTGAAACTTTCAATTACAAAACAAGTAACGGAATGTTTGTTGAAGGAAATGGAATACATTGACTTAGTGCTAAATAAATTCTGTCAACCCAATCAGTATATGTAAATCCTTGAGGCTCTGTTTTGTTTTGTTTTTTTGAGACAGTGTCTTGTTCTGTTGCCCAGGCTGAAGTACAGTGGCATGACCACGGCTCTCTGCAGCCTTGACCTCCCAGGTTCAAGCAATCATAGAGGCTTTTTTGATAGAAAAACTCAACACACTCTTCTCCTTACAGGTGGGCCAGAAAAACAAAAACAAACAAAGAATCTACAGTAATTCTGAGATCAAACATAATATGAAACCTGGTTCTTGAACAATATCATTCAACGAATATACAAGATTTCAAATTCAGCCCCATGGTCATGAAGAGAGAGAGGGGATTACAGAGACGACCAGCATAACGAAGGAGGCCACTGTGGAGTAGGCAAGATTGCAGAGGCTCCAGGGAGGTGCCTGTTTTCAACCCAACAAATCTCAATCCATTCCTTTGGGAATAAGAAGAAGGAATCCAACTACCTCTTAAAAGACAGCCCTGAAATTCATGATGAAGAAAGCTGATATTCCAGAGAACAGATACAAAAATAACTGGGACCAATGACCTTACCCAGTGAGATCAGGTGGCTGTAGTTCTCCAACATCACATCCCTGTACAAGGTCCTCTGATCAGGCTGCAGGCACTCCCACTCCTCCTGAGAGAAGTCAATGGCCACATCCCTGAATGTCACTGATCCCTGAAACCACAAACACATGTATTATGGTGAAATTGAAGAAAGTTGTTTCAAGACGAAAGGAGAGGAAGTGAAGGATTAAACTGTAATAAAGGAGCAATATGGAAAATCGCAGAGTGCCTACACATTATTCAAGAATCCTGCTGCTGGCCTGGTGTGGTGGCTCATGCCTGTTATACCAGCACTTTGGGAGACCAAGATGGAAGGACCGCTTGAGCCCAGTTGTTTGCAAACAGCCTGAGCAACATAACGAGATGCACTCCCTACAAAAAAAAAAAAAGAAAGAAAGAAATAACTGTTGTGGTGGCATGTGCCTGTAGTCCCAGCTACTTGGGAAGCTGAGGTGGGAGTATCGTTTCAGCCTGGGAGTTCAATGCTGCAGCGAAGTGTGATGGCACTACTGCACTCCAGCCTGGGCTACAGAGTGAGACCCTATCTCAAAAAAAAAAAAAAAAAAAAGGTGGTAGCATACAATTGAGGAATGCCCTTAATCCTCAAGCTCATTGTGGTATCAGATGACAGCAGAAGTATTTTTTCTTGTCACGACAAATGATTTTTAGAAGCTGTGTAAAATTCAAAATAACTGACATATTAGATTTAGTCATATTTTTCTATTTATACATTTAAGATGGTCAGAGTCTCTAAGGTTTTCCCAAATTCAGAGAATCTATAATCACCTACCACTCATGCCCTGAATAATCTTCTGTTACTGCCCACTGTCCTCACTGATCACTTTCCTATGAGCCTCATAAAGCTGAACACCTTGTCACGCTTGCAGACTGAGGCCACTCACTATGGAATTCTACCTTAGCTACCTAGAAAGCTCCAGTCTGTGGAGAAGTTTCAAGGTGTTCCCAAGTGTGGTCAAATGCGACAATCATCTGTAACTTATCAAACCCACAAGACCATGTTTCCCTGTGGGGACCGACTCCTCCACTGTTCCAACATTCTTTCTGACCAAGGACTGAGTTAAGCCCAGACTGAATAACCTGCTCAAAGAAAACATCAAAGCCAGTGGGAAAACAGAGGTACAAATAGGAAGAGCACTGACCTTTATTTTTTGGTCACCAACCTTCACTGTAATGGGACAAAATGGGGTGTAAGATCGTGGATCCTGGCCAGGCACAGTGGCTCACGCCTTAATCCCAGCACTTTGGGAGGCCAAGGCTGGGGGATCATGAGGTCAGGAGATTGAGACCATCCTGGCTAACACGGTGAAACCCGTCCTACCAAAAATACAAAAAATTAGCCAGGCGTGCTGGTGGGTGCCTGTAGTCCCAGCTACTTGGGAGGCTGAGACAGGAGAATTGCTTGAACCCGAGAGGTGGAAGTTGCAGTGGGCCAAGATCGCGCCACTGCATTCTAGCCTGGGTGACAGAGCAAGACTCCCTCTCAAAAAAAAAAAAAAAAAAAAAAAATCGTGGATCCTTAGGTAAGAAGGTTCAGGTTTAATAGTAACAGTCACCTAACCTAACCTGAAAGTCACCATATTTCAAGAAGACAGAAACACCAACTTACATGGACCATGTTTCTAGAATTACAAAATTGGTCAATCTTCCTCGGGCTTCTCCCCTGGAAAACAACAACAAAAAAGGCCGTAAGTCAAGCTGTGTCCAAAAGCACTAGACCAAATAACTATTTTATCCTCCATTCCTATTTCTCAACTACTGCTCACACGCACACTTCCACCCCCTCCCATCACTCCCTTTTTCCCTACGCACACTCTCTCACAAATAAACTGGCAGTGAACAGGTGGAGTGTGGATGAAACAAAGCTCTTGCCTACATCCCAGGAACCTGCAGCGGAAGCATGAATGCCGAGCGCAGGCATTTCTGCCTTGAAGTTGCTCAAAAGACACTCCAGCAGGAGGGCTTCCAGCCAGTCCTCCACTCTTGGGATACCTATCTTGGCCTAGGACTGGGCCTCTGATCCTGCTGTAAGCAATCCTCAGAGCTGAAAAGGGCTTGCATCATCCAATCTAGAGCCTCTTTGTGAACTCAGGATTGGGTGCAGTGGGGCAAGGCATGAGAACTGGAAAGGATATAGACAGAATTGCACGGGCAGTGTTCAGCATTCTGAGTTCACCAAAAGCCAGCTGGTTAAGTACAGTTCAGAATAGCCATGTAATAGAATACGAAGAATCATTAAATGTTCCAGACATACGATTAACAGAAAAATCAGGTTACAAAGCAGGATAAGCAATATGATTACATTTGTAAAATATATATATATAGAAATATTAAGCAAAAGACTAATAGACATCAACACAAAAATTTAGACAGGTATATGCATGCTAACAGTGCTTATCTCTGTATTGTAGCCCCAATTTTCTTCTTTTTGCTAAAGAGTATGTCATAATTGTGACTATGCCCAGGCATTAACTTAGAATATATAATTATATTCACACACACACACATATATAGATACATACATATACACATGTGTATGTATCTATATATGTACATATTTAAATGTACATACACATTTTTTTTTCCTGTGAGGAAACTGTTCTCTAAATTAGATGAAAGACATCTTTTATTTAGACATCTTCCTTTCAACTTGGGGACAAAAAAAGGAAATTCTACTGAGCTCTTGTTTTTATGTAATAAGTTTGTTTCTGTTATTTCCCAATTCTTGCCCAACACTAAGATGTCTGTGCTTTTCTATGTATGTTAGTACAATTTCTAAAAAAAATTGTCTACAAGTCTCCAACCAATTTCTTGTATGCATTAATGATGGTCATATTTCTACATCCGAATTCAAAAATAAAAATAAAACAGAGTTATCAGAGAATGAGTACTTTTAATCATAAAAAAACAAAAAACTGTGCCTGTCATGAGGATCAACAAAAAAGATTAATGTGACTATAACAAATAACATCAGCTAGTTCTAACATCCTTTAGCTGTATCTTACCAATATAATTAGACATTTTCATTATCAAGACTCTTCTCTGAATGAACACAATGCAGATAAGTGGCATCTGGAAACTACATGAGAAAATCTGTGGAATATACATCACCATGCTTGGTTCCCTTCTTCACCAAATAACTCATTAAAATATCATTTTGGATACAATTCCTACAGAATGCCTTACAAACACCCTATCTTAGTATATGGGATTCATATACATGTAACATTTTCTTGAGTATCATTGTTCATAGCATGAATACTGCTTAATGGTATATCAAATATTTTTCTTTTCATAATTCTTTATAGACATCATTTTATTAGCTGCATAATATTCTATCACTTGAGTCTAACATAATTTGCTTAGTGATTTCCATATTACAGGGCACTTGATTTATATAAGATCATTTACAGGGTCATTCCAGGTATCACAATCTTTTGATTCTAAAGTTTTTCACTCTAGGCACTACTGACATATTGTGCTGTATAATCCTTTGTTGGGGGCTATAGGGAGGGTTATCCTGTGCACAGTACAATGTTCAGCAGCATCCCTGACCTCTATCCACTAGATCTAAGTAGCACCCACCCCCACAGTGTGACAACCAAAAGTTTTTAAACATCACCCCCGCTGAGAATCAATGGATCCAAACCTCATGGGTCACATACAGTTTTGACAGTCTTATGAAATGATATACTATTTCTCCCTCTAAAACCCACATTGATAAATTTCCATAGTACTTCAATATATTATTTCAAGAGCTTTGTGGTCCCCAAGACCATAAGTGGAGTTACAGGAACTCAGGTTAAGAATTTCAGTCCTACATTCTTGACAAAAATAGAAAAAAAAAATCCTAAAATTTGTATAGAACCACAAAAGACCCCAAATAGCCAAAGCAGTCTGGAGCAAAAAGAACAAAGTTGGAGGCATCAAACTACCTGACTTCAATATATACTACAAAGCTATAGTAACCAAAACAGCATGGTACTGACATAAAAACAGACACCTAGACAAATGGAACAGAATAGAGAGCCCCAGAATAAATCCGTATGTTTACAACCAACTGATTTTCGAGACAGGTGCCAAGAACATGCAATAAAGAAAAGACAGTCTCTTCAATACATACTGTTGTGAAAACTGGGGAGCCATACACAGAAGGATGAAATTAGACCCTTTTCTCAAACCATTATACAAAAATCAACTCTAAGTGGATTAAAGATTTAAATGCAAGATCCCGAACTATGAAGCAAATAGAAAAAAACATATGGGGAAAGCTTCATGACATTGATCTGGGCAATAATTTTTTTTTTTGGAAATGACTTCAAAAGCACAGGCAACAAAAGCCAACATAGACAAATGAAATTACATCAAGCTAAAAAAGCTTCTGCACAGCAAAGTGAAGAGACCACCTACAGAATGAGAGACAATATTTGCAATCATGTATCTGATAAGGGGTTAATATCCAAAATGTGTGAGGAACTCAACTCAACAGCAAGGAAACAGCCCAATTAAAAAATGGGCAAAGGACCTGACAAACACATCTCAAAAGACAACATATAAATGGCTAGAGTATATGAAAAAATACTCAACATCACTAATCATCAGGGAAATGAAAATTAAACCTACAATAAGGTATCACCTCATATGTGTTGGGGTGGCTATTGAAAAGACATAAGTTAACAAATGTTGGTGAGAATGTAGAGAAATGTGAACCATTGCACACTGTTGGTGAGAATGTAGTGACACAGACATTACGGAAAACAGTATGGAGGTTCTTCAAAAAATTAGAAATAGAACTACCATATGATCCAGCAATCCACTACTGGGTATTTATCCAAAGGAAATGAAATCCGTATATCAAAGAGACATCTACACACCCATGTTTATTGCAGCACTATTCACAATAGCCAAGACATGTAATCAATCTAAGTGTCTATCAATGAATGGATAAAGAAAATGCAGTATATATGCAGGTATATGTACACAATGGAAAACTAGCCATAAAAAAGGGAAATGCTGTCATTCGCAACAACATGGATGAACTTGGAGAAATTCATATTAAATAAGCCAGGCACAGAAAGACAGATGATCTCACTCATCAGTGGAATCTAAAAAATGTTTATATAGGCCAGGTGCAGTGGCTCACACTTGTAATCCCAGCACTTTTGAAAGTGGAGGCGAAGGCCGAGGCAGGTGGATCATCTAAGGTCTGGAGTTCGAGACCACCCTGGCCAACATGGCGAAACCCTGTCTCTACTAAAAATACAAAAATAAGCCAGGTGTGGTGGCACGCACCTGTAGTCCCAGCTACTCGGAAGGCTGGGGCAGGAGAATCACTTGAACCCAGGAGGCAGAGGTTGCAGTGAACCAAGATCGCACCACTGCACTCCAGCCTGGGCAACAGAGCGAGACACTCTCTCTCAAAAAAAGAAAAAACTTGATATCATAGAATTAGAGAAGAGAATGGTGTTTACAGGTCGGGGGTAATGTGGGTGAGGGAGGGAAGGTGGTGTTGGCTGGGGAAATGTTGGTCAAAGGATATAACATTTCAGGAAGATAAGAGAAATAAGCTCAAGAAATCTATTACACAACAGCGTATCTACAATTAATAACTATTCTGTAGTCTTGAAAAATGCTAAGAGAGTGGATATTAAGTGTTCTCACCACAAAAATGATAACTATGTGAGGTAATGCATTGTTAATTAGCTAGATTCAGTCATTCCACAATGTACATATACTATAAAACATCATGTTGCACACGATAAATACATACAATTTTATCTGTCAATTTAAAAAGAATTTCTGCCCTAGATCATTTGAGCAACTCACTCATTTTCTTACTATGCAAGCAGCAATCACAATGAATCACATATTCCCAATGCTCCTGTCTTACAGAAAGTCCAGGGAAATGACCTAAGATGACCACATAAAAACAAAAGTTAAAACATTAAACATTTATTATTATATGCCTAGCACTGCTCTAGGTTTTAGAGGTTTTAGAGTATTAATTCATTCTAATGTTCATTAAAGCCTGAGAAGATCAGAAACGGACAGAACAAACATTCCAACCCAGATACTCTGGATCCACTCCCCTATTATTAACCACAACAGCGTACTGCCTCTCGCAGTTCACACACACAAATAGCCCAAAACGCAACCCGAACTGCCAAACCTCACAGAGATCTGGCAAATATTACAATTATCATCTCATGGACTCTCCCGAAAAATCCTGACTCTGATTGATACCAATTTCTGTGCAATCACTTTCCGATTCCTGAAAGCCTCACAGACGAATGGCAATCACCCAACCATCTCCATTCTTCCCTACTCGGAAAAGGAGGCCTGTAAAGACAGTCAGATACCTGGCGTCTGATTCCACAAACTAATCTTCTTTTCAAAGCAGAGTCTAAAATAAAGCTTCAATATAAACCTCTGGAGGACTATTTTTATACCAGCTTAGAAGAAGAGAGCGTACAGGAAGGTGTGAACGATTTGCCAAATGGTTCTGTGAATATTAAATGGCAAGGTGGGGAGCAGGCGGGGAGGGGAACGGCTCACTGGGAGGCCGCACAATGGGAGGGGGCAAGAATCAATTTGCAAATTCTCCTGAAATGCACTAAAAATTTACAGGAACCTCTATATTCTAAAATCAAAAACGCGTGTCTTAAATACAAAGCACAAACTCACCCTTGACTTAAGTGCAACAATAACGCTCTCATCCTCCTCCTGGTCCTTTTGGATAATAATACGACTGGAGAAGGATACAGCAAGCGTGAGACTCCAGGCTTTTCTTGGAGCGCAGACTAAGTTTGAAAGCACCCTCCATGGCCACAACTTCCCTCACTTCGTACGCAATGAGAAGGAAATAAAAGGAGGAGGAATCGGTCTGAGTTCGAAGCTGGTTCCTGGGGACAGATCTCTGAGGGACGCTGGGTTCTCAACATGTAGCTGCCCTCCTGGGGGACCCTCAAGAGGCACTTCCAGCTCTCATATTCCCACCCCGAGTCCAGATCTGCGCCTTCTTGTGCAAAGCTTCATTCTCGGTTCAATAACTGACCTCCCTACTGTGGCCATTTTCATTCCTCTGCTGCAGCCTCCGCAGCTTTGAAGGGGAAAGACGGAGGAAGCAGCAGGAGCCTAGTACCACCGGCATAGTGACATTCACACAGCCCCAGCAAAACGCACTGCGTCCACACGCCGTCCCGGTCCTGTGCACAGGGCCTCACGCACACACTCACACAGTCCCCTCCGTCACTCAAGATCGCACAATCCCCATTCTCTGATGCCCGCGCACACGCGCGCCTAGGGATCTGGCAGATTCCGTCTGCGCCCCGGGTTCCTCCTCTGAGCGCCTCGCTCTCGCCCACCCGCACTGCCGGGTGGGTCAGGTTCGAGTCTCAGTCCACGAAGACCTCCTGCAGCCACTGATTTCTTCCTAGGACGTGAAGACCTTACCCAGCTACGTCGTCAACCTCGGGAGACAGGAAGTGGAACCGTTAATTCCGGTGCGGTGGCCTCTGGGAAATACAGTCCTGAGCAGAAAGAACCTCAGAAGCCTTGGTCTATAGTCTGTTCAGGTTGATCCCAGCATACATTGGGGGCTCCTAAGGGACCCAGCCTAATGGATTTGTGGGAGTTCCAGACCGTGGGGTGCAGAGGTTGCGGCTACGGGCGAGGATCCCCATCTGAGAGGAGCGTTGCTGTTTTCGGTGCGTCAGTGTAAATTACCTTTTCTCTCCATGCAGATGAATGCAAATGAGCAGAACTTTTAAAGAAGAATTTAAAGTAAAATTACGTCAAAATGTAGCTGCTTTGACTTCTTCGTCTCAGATCCGAGCATAGACTTCCCCTTTGTGCTATTTGAAGGGACTTAGGATAAATTTGAAAAGCCTGAACTAAAGAAATGGTTGGGGAGACTCCGTCTCAAAAAAAAAAAAAAAAAGAAAGAAAGAAAGAAAAGGAATGGTTGGTTTTATACTAGAAGAGGAAGTGTGGTTTACATGAGAGATTTCAGAATCAAATGTACTTGATTCTTCAAGACAATCTTCCTGTTATCTGGAGAGAAAAACGTGTTTCAGGACGGCATGGAAACAGATAAAAGTACACAGAGAATTACTTGCCTTATCTTGAAGGATGAATAATTAACACATTTCCTTAAAACAGTCTAAACAAATGCCAAAGGGGGTTTGTTTTTCGTAGGAAAAGCTTGATTTCACTATTGTAATCTAGCAACACTGAACTTTCAAAATGATTTTTGTAGTTTCCTATGCTACATAAAGCGAAAACATGGAATAATGAAGAGCAAAATGTCTTTTCATTCCCAACTGTGACAGAAAACAAATAGCAAGATAACAAACTTAATTGTATCAATGATCACATTAAGTGTAACTGGTCTAACACCTTAACTTAAGAAGGTTGTCAGGTTGGATTTTTTTTTAAAAGTCAGACCCAAATACATGCTACCTACAGGTAATACTTAAAATATTAAAGCACTAATAGGTTAAGAGTAAAAGGATGGAAAAATATATACTATCCTAACACTAGTCAAAAGAAAGCTGGAGTGGCTATATTAAAAACAAAATGACTTCACCAAAAAGACTATATCAGGGATAAAGAAAGTTACGTCATAATAATGATGAAGGATACAGTTCATCCAGTGGAAAGAACAAACCTAAATTCTGCTCTTAATACAGCTTCTAAGTATGTGAGTAAAAACCTGTTAGATCAATAAAGTAACAGACAAATCCACAATTATAATCAGATATTTCAACATATCTCTCTTGGTAACTGATAGAACTAACGCAGAAAAGCAACAGGATAGAGATTATCTAAACAACATATCAACCTGCTTGATCTCATTTATACTTCTGGAACACTCTCTCAAAGACAGTAAAATTCATCTTAGGTGGACAGGGGACACTTACCAGCATATACCATATTCTGGGCCATAAAACAAGTCTCAATAAATGAGTAAATGGACTCAAGTCATACAAAGCATGTTTTTGACAAAAATGGAATTAAATTAGAAATCAATAACAGCTCACTATATAATATATTGTCCAAAGGAGTAAAAATTTGAAAATGTACAAATACTATGATAATTGAAATTATATAATGTTTGAAAATTTCCTTTATGAGTCATAATTTTCTGTTATATCCTAAAGGGTAAACAATAACATATTTGCATTAAAACAAAATAATGTTTTTGTAGTAAGGAAAAAATTTTAAGCTATCTATATTGACTATACATTAAAGAGCAGAATAATTACTTTTGGTATATATTCCAATGCTTTAATCAGTTTCTTAGCCAGTATCACCATATTTTTAAGGATTTTTTTTGACACAGTCTATTATTTTTAAATTTTGATAAAATTGTATGTAATCTTCAATGCTGGACTTTATGGTTAAGAAACTTGAAATTATAGCTACCTTCAAATGGCACTTCTCTGAACACCATACCTTTTAAATTGAGATTTATACTCTGCATATACTAAGGTAATCAGAAGTCTTAGAATATATCCAATGAAATGGAAAATATCCTCATGAGTATTGTGAATATGGAATATTAGATTGCAAATATTTTAGCAGTTGATGTATTTTGCCTTCACAGTACATCTCTATTTTTTTTTTTTTGCCACTTAGTCTAGGAAGGGTACATTTATTTAAAAATTATTCCTAAAGCCAAACAAGTTGGCTCAATTTATGATACCTTTGAATGTTAAGCCAAATTTAGGTGTTACAGAAACATAAACCTTCTCAGTTGCATTCCATTCTAACACAAATTGTAAATGTATCCAGTTAAAAATGGGAGCACCATCAAAAGACTACTGCCATAGCTGAAGAAATTCCTATGCAAAATTGAAGAATTTCAAAATTAAATCCTGTATATAATATGTTAGTTCATGACTTTATTCATTCAGTTTCTTCCTTAATTTGTAGGACTAAATCCCATTGTCTTTATGTTGGCAAGTTCTGATAACTGAAATTCTGTTGAATTTTTTTTTTTTTCTTTGAGACGGAGTCTCACTCTGTCGCCCAGGCTGGAGTGCAGTGGTACGATCTCAGCTCACTGCAAGCTCCGCTTCCCGGGTTCATGCCATTCTCCTGCCTCAGTCTTCCGAGTAGCTGGGACTACAGGCACCCGCCACCGCGCCCAGCTAATTTTTTGTATTTTCAGTAGAGATGGGGTTTCACCGTGGTCTGGATCTCCTGACCTTGTGATCCGCACACCTCGGCCTCCCAAAGTGCTGGGATTACAGGCGTGAGCCACTGAGCCCGGCCTGAAATTCTGTTGAATTTCTATACTGAATAGGAGTGAGGATAGATGATATTGCTGTTTTGTGCCAAATCAACAGAATCTTAAACAACCAAAGGGTTAAAGAACAAATAAAAAGAGAATTTAGAAAACATTTTAGATAAATACAAATAAAAACACGTTATTAAAGTTCATGAGATGCTTACTACTCAGGGAAAAATTTATAGCTCAACATGCCTATAAAAAGGAGGAAAGATGTCAAATCAATGACCTAACTGTATACATTTAGGAATTAGAATATGAAAAACAGAAAAAAAAAAAAAAAAACCAGGAGAAGAAAGGAAATAATAAAGATAAAAGTGAGGTTAGATTAAATAGAAAATAGAAAAATAATAGAGAAAATTTACAAAATTAAAAGCTGGTTCTTTGAAAAGATAAAAAAAAGTGGCAAAACTGTAGCAGGACTGAACAAGAAAAAAGAGAAAACACCAAAATTACTAAAGTCAGAGCTGAAAGTGGAGACATTACTAAACTTACAAAAATGAAAATGATGATTGAAGAAAATTATAAACAATTGTATGTCAACAAAATAACCTAAATGGAAAGGAAAAATTCCTAGAAACACACAAACTATCACTGACTCAAGAAAAAATAGAAAATCTTAACAGGAGTGATGTCAGCAAGATAGCAGAATGGGACTTTCCAGCACTTAGCTCTCACAGAAACATCAATTTAAACTTCTATCTATGCATGAACAAACTTTCACAGGAGCTGAAGAATCCAAGTAGCTCACTTGGAGGGGATGGGAATGAAACAGCTAGTAGACAACTGTCTCTGAGACAGCACAAATGTTGGATTTAGCAAAGATCTGAAAGCAGCTATTTTAATTATGCTCAAAGAACTAAAACAAGCCATATGTAAAGAATTTAAAGAAGAGTATGACAATAATGTCCTGCCAGAGACTATCAACAGAGAGATGGAAATCATTACTGCAATGAAAGAACCAAGTAGAAATTCTGGACTTGAAAAGTACAATAACTGAAATGAAAAATTCACTAGAAGAACTCAATAGCAGCTTTAACCTGAACAAAGAATTAGTGAACTTGAAAATAGGCCAATAAAATTATGCAGTCTGAAGAACAGAAAGAAAAACAGAAGGAATAAAAATGAAGAAAGCATCAGATACATGTAGTACACCATCAAGCAAACCAGAATACATATAAGAGGAGGGTCAGAAGGAAAAAAAAAGAAAAAATGCTTGAAAAATAATGGCCAAGCTCTTTGTGAAGTTGATCACACACACACACACACACACACACACACACACCCCTACACTTACAAGAATGTAAATATACTTCAAGTGGGATAAACCCAGATATTCATACTTAATCAACATGTCTCAAGGAGAGCTACCCCAGAGTCAAATTGTCAGAAGTCAAGAACAAAGGGAAATCTTGAAAACAGCAAGGGAAACATTATTCATCATATAAATGAGATTCTCAACAGGACTATTGGCTGACTTCTCATCAGAAACAACAGAGACCAAAAGGCAGTGGGATGAGATTCAAAGTACTAAAAACAAACAAACAAAAACAAAAAACAAAACAAAACAAAAAAACAAATAAGACCCCACCAGTCAACCAAGAATTCTATATCCAGAATATTCTGTCTCAAAATATAAACAAAATAAAGAGAATTGCAGATAAGGACTGAAAGCCTTTGTTGCTAGCAGACTTTCTTAATAAGAAATATTAAAGTTCTTTAGGATGAAAGGTGATGGTCACTGGAATCCACACAAAGAAATAATGAGCACTGATTAAAGTCATTACATAGGTAAATAAAAGATAGTATACACTTTTACTTTTTATTTTAACTGATTAAAGATAACTGCATAAAACCATAATTATACAATTGTATTATTTTGTTCATAATGTATAAAGTTGTAATTTGTGTCACATTCATCTTACTATGATAGCACAAAGGAAGGGAGCTATATTGGAGTAAACTTTCTGTATACTATTGATATTATTTTATTTATTTTGATTTTTAAAATTTTATTTCTAATTTTTTGTAGAGACAAGCTCTCACTATATTGCCCAGGCTGGTCGTGAACTCCTGGGCTCAGGCAATCCTTCCTCCTCAGCCTCCCAGAGTGCTGGGATTACAGGTGTGAGCCACTATGCCTGACGACTATTGTTATTATTTTAGCAATAATCTCAATTAGATTTTTTTAAGCTAAGATATACATTAGTTCTTTTTAAAAGCTGAAAACAGATGGAAAACAAAAGGATGGAAAAAGATACAAATAGATACCATACAAATGGTGATCAGAAGGGAACAGGAATGGTTATACTACCATCAAACAAAACAGACTTTCAAAATGTTACTAGAGAAAAAGAGAGAGATTCATTTAATGATAAAAGGGCAAGTTAATCAGAAAAATATAACTACAATGAACGCATATGCTCCTAAAAACAGGAGACTACATACATGAAAGGAAAACTGACAAAACTGAAGGGAGAAAATGACAGCTCAACAATAGAAGTTGGAGATTTTAACACTCTATTCTCAATACATATAACAACTAGACAGGAAATCTGCAAGGATATAGAAGACTTAAACAACACTACAAACTAGTTTGTCTTAACTGATGGTTGGTTGAACACTCAACCAACAATAAAATACATACTCAACATGCAACATTTTCTAAACTAAACAATATACTAGACCTATATATGGCAAATCATAATATTTTTTAAAAGTAAGTCATTCTAAGTATATTCTCTGACCACAGTGAAAATAAAATTAGAAATCAAATGCTGAGGAAATTTGGGAAATGCAAAAATATTTTGAAATTATTCAACACATTGCTAAGTACCCCATGGATCAAAGAATAAATTATAAGAGAAATTAGGATGTATTTTTTATTTTACTTCTTAAAAATAGAGATGGGGGTCTCACTATGTTGACCAGGCTGGTCTCAAACTCCTGGCCTCAAGCAACCCTCCTATCTTGGCCTCCCAAAATGCGGGGATTACCGGCAGGAACCATCGCACCTTGCCTAGAATGTATTTTTAATAAAAACAAAAACAATCCAAATTTTTGGAGCAGCTAAATATGTCTTTATTTTTAGCTTTAAATGCCTATAGTGCTAGAAAAGAATAAACATGTAAAATCATTTGGTAGACTTCACCAGTGAAACCATGTAGTCTTTGGCTTTTCTTTGTTAGGAGGTATTAGATTACTATTCAGTCTCCTTACTGGTCATAGGTATATTCAGATTTTCTATTTCTTCATTATTGAGTCTTAGAAAGGTGTGCATTTCTAGAAACTTTTCCATTTTGTCTAGGTTATCAAATTTATTGGAATACCATTGTAAAAAGTACTCTTGAATAATGCTTTTTATTAGTATACAGTTGCTAGGAATGGAATGTTCCCTGTTTCATTTCTGATCCTAGTTATTTCAGTCTTTCTCTCTTAATCAGTCTGCCTAATGGTTCTCAATTTTGTTGAGCTTTTCAAATAACCAACTCTTAATTTTACTAATTTTCTCTATTTTTTATTCTCTAATATGTTAATCTCAAGCCTAATATTTTCATTTCCTTCCTCCTACTAGCTTCAGATTTAGTTTCTTCTTCTTTTCTAGTTTCTAATGGCATAAAGTTAGGTTGCTGACTTGAAATCTTTCTTCTTTTTTAATGTAAACACTAACAGCTATAAAATTCCCTTAACACTGCTTTTTCTGCATCCCATAAATTTGGTATGTTGTGTTTTCATTTTCATTTATCTCATTTTCATTTGTTTTGATTTCTTCTTTGATCCACTAGAGTGTGCTTAATTTTCATATACTTGTGGATTTTACAGTTTTACGTATGCTATTGAATTCTAGTTTCAATATTTTAACATTATGATTTCTTCTGTGGCCTAAGACATAGTTTATCCTGGATAACAATCCCCATGCACTTGAAGAAAATGTGCATTCTGCTATTGTTGAGTGGAAATGTTATGTATATATGTGTGTTAGGTCCAATTGGTTCAAGTCCCCTATTTCCTTATTTATCTTCTGTCCTGTTCTTCTACATATTATTAAAAGTAGTGTATTGAAGTCTCCTACTATTATTGCATAGATGTCTATTTCTTCCTTCAATTCTGTCAATGTTTCCTTCATATATTTTGGAGCTCAGGTGTTTAGTGTATATGTATTTGTAATTGATATATCTTCTTGGTAAGTTGACCCTTTTATTATATATTCTTTGTCTCTTCTAACCTTTTTTAACTTATAGTATATTTTGTCTGATATTAATATGGCCATGCCCACTCTTTTTAATTGCTGTTTGCATGCAATATCTTTTTTCATCTTTTCACTTTCTTTTTGTTTGCTTTTTAGACGGAGTCTCGCTCTGTCACCCAGGCTGGAGTGCAGTGACACGATCTCGGCTCACTGCCAGCTCCGCCTCCCAGGTTCACGCCATTCTCCTGCCTCAGCCTCCTAAGCAGCTGGGATTACAGGCGCCCGCCACCAAGCCCAGCTAAGTTTTTGTATTTTCAGTAGAGACGGGGTTTCTCCATGTTGGTCAGGCTGGTCTAAAACTCCTGACCTCAGGTGATCCGCCTGCCTCGGCCTCCCAAAGTGCTGAGATTACAGGTGTGAGCCACTGCGCCCGGCCCATCTTTTCACTTTCAAACTATGTGTGTCCTTAGATCTAAAGTGACTTTCTTATAGATAGCATTTAGTTGGATTTCGTTCATTTATCGTCTGCCAGTCTATGTCTTTTGATTGCCAAGTTTGATCCATTTACATTTAAAGTAACTATTGATAAGGAATGACTTATTTTTGCCATGTTGTTGTTTTCTGTATGTATTATGGTTCACCCAGTCCCACATTTCTTTTCTTACTGCCTTCCTCTGTGTTGATTTTCTATAATAACACATTTAAATTTCTTTTTTATTCATTGTATTTTTGTTATTTTCTTAATGGCTGCTGTAGGGTTTATTATATACATCTTAGAATCAGCTTCAGAATAATACTAACTTGATCCCAGTGAGATATATAAATGTTATTTATATAGCTGTAATCTATCCTGCGTTTTAATTCTATTATTGTTCTACATTATTATGTCTACACATGCTACAGACTCAAAAATACATTATTACACTTATTCTGTATAGGTTTATGTCTATTAAGGACGGAATAGAGCATATATATATTTATATGGTATTTTTAATATATAGCTTTTTATTTACTATTTCTACTTCTTTTTATTTGTTCCTGTGAATTCTAGTTACTATCATTTATCATTTCTTTACTCCAATACAACTCTGCTGTCATTTACTTCCTTTATGCTGCTATTGTCAAATATATTACATTTCCATGTCATATGGCCAATAATACAATTATGTACATATTGTATTATACAATTGCTTTTTAAATCTATTAAGAGAAAAAAGTAAAAGAAATGTGCATTTATGCTGCCTTTTATAATTACCATTTTGTGTGTGTGAGAGACAGAGTCTCACTTTGCTGCCCAGGCTGGAGTGAAGTGGCATGATCTCAGCTCACTGTAACCTCTGCCTCCTGGTTTCAAGCGATTCTCTTGCCTCACCTTCCGAGTAGTTGGGACTACAGGTGCATGCACCATGCCCAGATAATTTTTGTGTTTTTAGTAGAGATGGGGTTTTGCCATGTTGGCCAGGCTGCTCTTGAACTCCCAGCCACAGGCAATCTGCCTGCCTTAGCCTCTCAAAGTGCTGAGATTCCAGGCGTGAGCCACTGTGCCTGGCTATAATTACCTTTAATTATAAATATTAATTTTGTTCTTTTTAAAAATGTGATTTTAAATTTTCATGTGTTTTACTTGCTTTCAACATTAATAACTTTTTTTTTTTTTTTTTTTTTTTACAATTTCTCATATGGCAGATCTGGGAGGGCTTTGTTTCACCTTTTTTTTGAAGGCAGCATTACTAGAAATAAGATCATGGTTGACAAAGCTTTTGTCCTTTGAGTACTTTGAATGTATCATCCCACTGCCTTCATCCCTTCCATTGTTTCTGATGAGAAGTTTGCTGTTAATCTGTTGGGGTACCCTTGTGGCACATTGTTTTTCTCTTACAGCTTTCAACATTTTCTTTCACTTTTAACATTTTTATTATGATGTGTCTGTTTGTGGACATGTTTGCATTCATTCTGTTCACAGTTTGTTGAGATGCTTGTGAGTGTAGATTGTTTGTTCAACAAATTGTGGATGTTTTTAGCCATTATTTCTTTGAATATTTTTGTGCTTCTCTTTCTCCTCACCTTATGGTATTCTCATTACATGTACATTGGTGTACTGAAAGGCGTCCTGAATTTCTCTGAGGCTCTGTTTATATTTCTTTGTTCTATTTTCTCATCCTATTTCTTCATTTTCTTATTCTATTTTCTAATAGGAAGATGGAATTGAGGTTGCATAATTTCTATTGATCTATTTGAAAGTTTTCTAATTCTTCTGCCAGCTCAAACTTATTTAGCCCTTCTAATGATTTTTTTATATTGGTTATTATAGTCTTCAACTCCAGAATTTACATTTGGTTCATCTTATGATTTCCTTTATTGATATTCTTTATTTGATGAGACATTATCTTTATATTTTCCCTTACTGCTGTGAAGATATATATAATGGCTACCTTGAAGTTTTTGTCCTTTAAATCTGATATCTGTTCCCTGTCAAAGGCCATTTCTGTTGCCTGCTTTTTTCCTGTTTATAAGTTGAACATTTCAGTTTCTTTGTAGGTCTTACAATTTCTTGTTGATAAGTGGACATATTAGGTAACATACTATAGCCATTCTGGATAATGATTCCCTGTCCCCTTCTTCAGAGCGGTTTTTGTTGTTGTTCTTCAGAGTGGTTTTGTTTGTTTTGTTTTGTTGTTATTTGTTTTCTGTTTTGACTAAGCTATTTTAGTGAAATAGTTTGCAGTGGGAAGCATTTTGTTGTTCTTCAGAGGGTGCAGCCTTGGACATAAGCAGAGTTACCCGTAGTTGTTTTGTGTTTTCACTAAGCTATTTTAATGAAATAGCTTGCAGTGGGAAGCATTTTGTTGCTCTTCAGAGGGTACAGCCTTGGACATACACAGAGTATACCCTGGTATGGTTTTAAACAGGAGTCTCTTTGACCATCTTTCCCTGATCTCTCTGTTAAGATGTTTGTCTCCTTTGGTATTATTTCTAGCCCACTAGGCTCCACTGGCTTCTGTCCGATCACTCTACTGTTCTCAACAAGTCCTTGGAGCATTAATTACTAAGCAGTTTGGTAGAATTTAAGCCAAGCAGGGCTAGTTTTTGAGGCCAGTCTTTAAGGTTTCTTTTCACCTTAGGAGGGCTCCTTAGCTGTGTCTTCCCCTGGAATTATCTGATTAACTAGCTGATTTACGGTTCATGTTGTTTTTAATTAAGGGAAGTTTTGACACTGATTCAAATAAATTCCATTCTTCTCGAGAGAGCTTCAGAGCTCTATTCTTATAGACCATCTCTCCCTCTGGACAAAATCTCTGAACCACCATTCTGGGCAATGGGCTGGGTGGTAGCCATTTTGTTTCTCTTGTTGTGAAACCTCTGCCTTACAAATGAGCTGAGGCAACGGCAATCAGGGCCCAAATCTGAGTTCACTGTGCCTGGGTAGAGCTTCCAAACTATGGGTGGGAGCGGGGGAAGCAATGGAGCCCCAAGCCTCTTAGTTGCATCACCAGGAATTTAGCCTCTTCAACTGAGAGGAGGTGGGAATGAGAATCCCTGGAAGCCTGACCCTCCTGTTGTTATAAAACTTGATTGAGAGCTGGAGCCGCATAATCTTGGCAGCATCCACCCAGTGTGAAGCTTCCATCAAACTGAGCTATGAAGACAAGAAGAGAGTGGGCTGTGCCTTAAATACCACGAATTCTCACTGCTCTTACCAAGTTTTAGTAGACTTTGTTGTTAGATATTTCATTCTCTGTATACTGTTTACACTCTTTTAGACCTCAAATAGTAAGGTTTTTACAATAGTTTTTGGGGGTTTTTTTTTGCCACTTTTACTTGTCTTGCTGATAAATGAGGCTGCAGAGTCTCCCTATCCTGTTATCCAGAAGTGGAACTTCATACAGTCATCTAACAATCGTTTAGCATTTTCTGTCATCTCATTTTGGAGAATCATAGATGTGGCAGAAATACATATTCTTGAAGAAAAAAATGTCTCCCTTACAGGTACTGTGGTTTTAATAGGGTGTGGGATAAGTACATGACAACATGCATGGGATAGACGCTCTGCTCTCCGCAGATCTGTGCTTTTGAGTTACAGAACCTAGAAGAATATATTGACTATTCTTAGTCTTAATATATGACAATCAAGGTGTATCATTTAAGATTAAATTTGGTTGTGAGTAAAATAGTAAAACTGCACCAAATTAAAGTGGATAAAACAAGATAAGATTAATTTCTCTGTCACAAAATATGGATGTAAGCCTGATATTGTGGCCTTGCTCCAAACCAATCATGAATTCTTCCACTGCTGGCATCAGAATGGTATAAGCTCTCAGGCTTACACAGAACTGGGAAAAATTGTAAAGAATTTCTGGATATCCTTCACCCAGATTTCTCAAGTATTAATATATTAAGCCAGCTGTGTTTTAAGAGAGGTTTCTAGAACTGCCAAAATATTCACTTACATCCTACTGGCCCTAAGTCATGTCACATGACAACATCTTGGAAACATAAATGCGGTCCTTACTCTAGATAGTCATAGCCAACTGTTAATAAAAATTACTAGTTCTATAATCCTGGACTCTAATCTATAATAACAGACTCTGACCCGCTGGGGAATCCAAGGAGAAAGTTTCACTTTCAGCAATTACAAATAACCACAGTGAAACCCTAGAGACCACACTTGTGCAGAAGACTTAGAAATGGAATGGTATCCTAGAAATTAGAACACACAGGTCTCTCATCCCCCATACTGCAAACTGGATTATCATAATACCCTATAAAAGGATGACAGAAGGCCGGGCGCGGTGGCTCACGCCTGTAATCCCAGCACTTTGGGAGGCCGAGACGGGCAGATCACGAGGTCAGGAGATCGAGACCATCCTGGCTAACACGGTAAAACCCCGTCTCTACTTAAAAAAAAAAAAAAAAAAAAAAAAAAAAAAAATTAGCCGGGCATGGTGGCGGGTGCCTGTAGTCGCAGCTACTCAGAAGGCTGAGGCAGGAGAATGGCGTGAACCCGGGAGGCGGAGCTTGCAGTGAGCCGAGATCACGCCACTGCACTCCAGCCTGGGCGAGAGAGTGAACTCCGTCTCAAAAAGAAAAGGATGACAGAAATCTTCTGTCCAGTTTTTTTCTGGGGAATCTATGAACATTCAAAATATTATCTATTGTCGGCTGGGTGAGATGTCTCACACCTGTAATCCCAGCACTTTGGGGTCTGAGGCGGGCTGATCACTTGAGGTTAGGAGTTCATGACCAGCCTGGCCAACATGCTGAAAGCTGTCTCTACTAAAAATACAAAAATCAGCTGGGCGTGGTGACAGGCACCTGTAATCCCAGCTACTTGGGAGGCTAAGGCAGGAGAATCGCTTGAACCTGGGAGGCGGAGGTTGTGGTGAGCCACAACTGCACCATTGCACTCCAGCCTGGGCAATAAAAGCAAAACTCCATCTCAAATATCAATCTATCTATCTATCTATCTATCTATCTATCTATCTATCTATCTATTATCCATTGTTGAATGTTCTTCATAACACTGCTCAGAAACACCATGACAAATTTGAATCAAACCAATATCTCCAAAAATGGGCAAGCGGATTAATGTGTCATTTCAGGAAGGCCCTAGCAGGAGATAAACTTCTCAGCTATCACCATACATAAAACCTTATAATTCAATAAAATATCAAATGCAAACAAGAGCAGATCATAGAAATGTAAGTTGAGAAAAATCAGAGTGAACTTCTGACCTTACGATGACATTTTCTACTCTGAAACTATTAAAAGAATTCTAACAAAAGCAGCATCTTTTTTCCATACCTGTAACTGCCATGTGCACCCATAGCAGCCAGATCTCTTGGTCTCTAAGGCTCTTTTCCTCTAAATAGAACCAGGACGCCCTACGAGGGTAGTGAATCATGGGTTGATTCCATGACTCAGGACAAGAGGCATGGGGGACATGGACCAACAAAGAAGGATCAGTCTAAAACGTCTTCTTAGGACCTGAACACAATATTCGTTTAAAAAGTGAAAAGAAAAAGAGAAGTCAAAAAAACAAATGTAACTGGACTCCTACTGGCTACACATCAAATTATCATAATTACTACAGATGCTTCTCAACTTACGACAAAGTTATATCCAAATAAACCCATCACAAATTGAAAACATCATATGCCAAATGTGTATTTATGACCTACAATATTTTCAACTTAACATAGCCCCATCTTAATTTGAGGAGCATACTCTGACTGAGTATGTCTTAGTCCATTCTGTGTTGCTATAAAAGAATATCTGAGGCTGGGTGATTAATAAAGAGGTTTATTTGGCTCACTGTTCTGCAGAATGTACAAGAATCATGGTGCAGCATCTGCTTCTGCTAAGGGTCTCAGGCTGCTTCCACTCATGGCAGATGATGAAGGGGGGGCCAGTGTATGCAGACATCACATGTCAAGAGAGAAAACAAGAGGGTGAGGGAGGAGGTGCCAGTTTCTTTTGAACAACCAGCTCTCACAAAAACGAACAGAGTGATAGCTCACTCACCCCTCAATCCAGAGAGGGCATTAATTTATTCATGAGGGATCTTCCACCATGACCCAAACACCTTCCATTAGGCCCCACCTCCAACACTGAGATCAAACTTCAATGTGAGATTTGGAGGGGCAAATATCCAAACTATAGCAACATATCACTTTTGCACCATCATAAAGCTGAGAAATTGTTAGTTGACATTGTTGGGGACCATCTCTATAATAGCTCATTGGAACAAGTCTGTTAAAAATCATGTTCATACTGATACACAAAACATGTAATTATCATACATCTAGTATCATGTCACACTCAAAAGATAAATGGTTATAAATTTTACAAAAAGAGGCTGCAGTTAGGAATGTTTAATTTACTGTTGACAGTAGGTGAGAAAGAACTGTTCATATGCCTTTTTTCCACCAACTTGATGTCTGTTTAGAAGGTATAGTTACCTATTTGTATTGATCTGTAAAAGCAAGATGGAACAAATACAGAGAAGTTTGAGTAAGCCAGACACTTTTGGAAGGGGCAGTGTACTAGAAATGGGAAAAATGTATCCATATTAACGGCTACTCATAACTCCTATGAATCAGGTGAAAGGAGGTCCAAATAAAAATCAGTGCTAGGGAGTGAAGGTCAGACTCACAAACCAAATAAATGAAATATTCAATACATTTCACAGTAAGAAAATACCCCAATGTCCTAATGAAAAAGAATAAAAACACATACTCGATCCTCTTCTCCTAGGAGATGAAATATATTGTTTTAAAAATGAGTTACTCCAGTAAGATATGAATAAGCAATACATAAATATATAATAAACATAACAGACCAGTTAGATATATAATAGACAACAGATTAAATACTGCTGACTAAGCACAACTTAAGGGGATTATATAATTAAATGTATCCAAAAAAACCATTATTTAATTGACTTGTCACTTTCTAATACATTTTTGTTACTAAAAATTTAAGCAACTTAGTAACCATGACTCTGGGTCATCCGATATCATACTGTGGTTCAAGGTCCAGCAATCTTCTGTTTCTTTGATTGTTATTTCCTTGTTTCAGGACAGGTAAAAATGTTAATAGCATAATAAAGACCAAACTGTCCAATTACCAAAACCCTGAAGCAGCAACAATGTCAAAGAATTACAAATAAAAGGAATAAGAATTTTTTTGAAAAGCAACTAAAATTGAGAAAATTCTTTTTGTAAGTGAATTCAGTATGTTTACTGAGCTTGTAAGCAAGGAAATATTCTATGGATGCCTTCTCTGCTTTTAAAAGTAGTAGGTGATTTTTAAATTTTTACATACTTGGTTTGTAACTTTCGCAAATATTTTAAAGTGTTTTATTATGTTTGCAAAGGGACTGTGACTTCCAACTTAGAAATCCCAAGATTGCATGATGATAGAGTTTCACTGGAAGGCCTCCAGGGATCTTTCTTTTATGACAATTCTTAATGAGATACCAGAATGTGCAATGACCCATAAAGGAGTTGTGCTGGGTTAATACCCAGGGAATCTGTTGAGTTCAAAAAAGAAAGTCAAAGAGAATCAATACGAAAAAGATGAAACTGGAAATAAAAAATAGGAACATGAGACTAGAAAGCCAGGTTTTAAATAGCCTCATTTTATAAGATTTATAAGATCATTGCATTAATAAAACCTGAAAAATGTTCAGAAAATTATAACTTTACTTATGATTATAGATGCAATTAAATGTTAAGAAATAGAATTAAGTAGTCTATCAAAAGCATAATAATCTGATAAGGGTATGTATATTCACAAAAAGAAGAAAGCTATCAATATAAATTATCATTTTATAGATTTTTAAATGCACTGGAATAAAATCACAAAGGATTATTATTGATTTTTTAAAAAGTTAATCTCTCTAATTCATGATGCCACAATGGTATCATGTTTTATAGCTTGATTTAAAAGCTTAATTTTTTTTCAAAGTTTATCAACATGTACCAGCCATGATGTATAGGTGCTGATGATAAATGCTGAACAAAAACAAGGTTCCAGACAAAACAATCTTGGCTCCCTGAATAAACTAGAGGGTGCTAATTTTATACTGAGTATACTGTCAGCCTTATCACACAAGTTGACTTATGTTGACACCTTAATGGCATTCATTTTTGAATAGTCTATTTCAATTTTCATTTTGTATTCAATCCACAGCTAAAATACACGACTATAAATATTCAGAGGTCAAAGTCTCTCCATAGATTATTTACCCACTACAAATTAGATCTTTACAATGGACTTATGGCGGTTACAAGCTTACCCAAATGATCAAACTTAGTTTCACTAATGCAAGGACCTGTACTTAAATGTTTTCTGACAGTAAAACATGACATACAAATAGCCTACAAAGTATTCTTCCCCAAAATGTTTAATCTGACCTAACAGAGCCTCTGGACTCACTCAAATTCCCTTGTACAGAATATGCAACAAAGAGAACAAGGCTAAATGACACTATAAAGAAAGAAATCTAAACACATAGTCAACTTTCCTGGGCTAGTCAAAATTCAATCTCATTTTTAAGAATGAGGAGATGGACCAGGCCTTTTCAAAACTATCAAGCAGATAGTCAGGGCCTGTGAAGTGTGCCAAAGAAATAATCCCCTGCACTGCAGGCCATACATTTCAATCCCTGTATCTTTAACCTCCTTGTTAAATTTGTCTTTTCCAGAATCGAAGCTGTAAAGCTACAAATAGTTCTTCAAATGGAGCCCCAGATGCAGTCCATGACTAAAATCTACCAGGGACCCCTGCACCGCCCTGCTAGCCCATGCTGCAATGTTAATGACATCGAAGGCACCCCTCCCGAGGAAATCTCAACTGCACAACCCCTACTACACCCCAATTCAGCAGGAAGCAATTAGAGTGGTTGTTGGCCAACCTCCCCAGTAGCACTTGGGTTTTCCTGTTGAGAGGGGGGTACTGAGAGACAGGACTAGCTGGATTTCCTAGGCTGATTAAGAATCCCTAAGCCTAGCTGGGAAGGTGGCCACATCCACCTTTAAACACAGGGCTTGCAACTTAGCTCACACCCGACCAATCAGGTAGGAAAGAGAGCACACTAAAATGCTAATTAGGCAAAAACAGGAGGTAAAGAAATAGCCAATCATCTATTGCCTGAGAGCACAGCGGGAGGGACAATGATCAGGATATAAACCCAGGCATTCCAGCTGGCAACGGCTACCCTCTTTGGGTCCCCTCCCTTTGTATGGGAGCTCTGTTTTCACTCTATTAAATCTTGCAACCGCAAAAAAAAAAAAAAAAAAAAAAAAGAATGAGGAGAAATGTTCTAGGTCAGTGGCTCTCTAACTCTGGTTGGTATCACAATCACCTGGAGAAATAATAAAAAACAGAGAGGCCCAGACTTATAAGCTAGGGCTTAAGCCTCTGTAGCTTTACTAAGTTCCACTGTTAATTCTAATACCTACCAAAATTCGAGAGCCTACATTCATAGGATTTCCAGGCTACAACATACTAAAGAGAGATAACCAAATGCAATGCAGATTCTGCAATTGATTCTCCTTTGAATATGAATAGCTGTAAAGGATGGTTTGGAAGCCAATGAAGAAATCTGAAAATGGAATGATATTACAGAATTATGAATACTTTCCTTAAGGGTAATTATGGTACAATGGCTATATGATATTGTATTTATGTTTGGTTGATACACATGTTGATTAAATAAAGGGTAAAGTATCATGATGTCTAAAACTTATTCTCAATGGTACAACAAATATACAGAAAATAAAAGTGCAAATTGTTAACAATTTTGAATCTAGGTTGGGGTGTATGATTGTATATTTGACTATTCTTTCAAAACCCACAACAAGTATCAACTAGGTTTACCATCTTTTATGGGCAGGATTTGTGGTATCCCAAAGCAATTACAATAGTAACATCAAAAATCACTGGTCATTGATCACCATGATAGATATATAACAATGAAAAAGTTTGAAATATTCTGAGAATTACCAAAATGTGACATAAAGATGTGAAATGCACAAATGATGTTGGGAAAATGGACCTGATCGTCTTGCTTACCACAAGGTTGCCACAAACCTTCAGTTTGTATAAAACACAATAACTGCAACGCACAATTCAGCGAGGTATGCCTGTATCTGGTAAATCATTTCATAGGGAGTATATTGTGAACATGACAACTACCCTATATTCCTCATTCAAAGACTTTCTCACAAGAATTATCTTCTCCGAACTCTAAGGTATTTAGTGTGGCTATAAAACGCCCCACATTCCTTATACTCAAAGATTTCTCAGAAGTATGAATACTCAGAAGTTGAGCAAATCCCAGGCCATGATGAAAGTTCTTCACACATTCTTTTATGTTCACAAGATTTCTCATCAATATGAGCTCTCTGGGTTGAGTAAATTTTTCATACACAGTGAAGGCTTGTCCACACTCCTTATAGTCACAAAATTTTTAACTATTATGAATTTTCTGATGTTGAGACAGCTGATCATCCACAGTAAATGCTTTCCCACATTCCTTATATTATAGGGTTTCTCACCAGTATTAATTTTAACATGTTGAACAATGTTTGAGCTACAACTAAAGGTCTTCCCACATTCTGTACATTCACAGGGTTTCATACCAGTATGAATTCTTTGATGTGCAGTCAGGACCAAACTAAATCTGAAAGCCTTCCCACACTCCTTACATTCATAGTTTCTCACCAGTATGAATACTGTGATGTTGAATAAGGTTTGAGCCACTACTGAAGGCCTTCCCACATTTCTCAAATTCAAATGGCTTCTCGCCAGTATGAATGACCTGAAGTCCAGCAAGCTGTGTCAGAAAACTGAAGGCCTTTCCACATTCTTTACATTCAAAGGGTTTTTTTTACCAATATGAATTTGGTAATGTTAAATAAGTTGGTAATGATATCTAAAGGTCTTCCTCCACTCTTGCATACAAAGAGTTTCTCACTGGAATGAATTTTCTGATGCTGAGTAAGGTCTGAACCACAACTGAAGCCTTTCCCACACCCCTTACATTCACATGGTTTTACACCAGCATGAATACTCTGATGTTGAACATGGTTTGAGACACGATTAAAGGACTTTCCACATTCCTTACATTCAAGATGGCTTCTCACCTGTGTGAATGTTCTTATGGCTATTAAGCTGGGTGGGAAGACTAAAAACCTTTCCACATTCCTTGCATTCAAAGGGTTTCTCACCAGTATGCAATTTCTGATGTCGAACAAGTTGCATATGAAGCCGAAAGGATTTCCCACACTCCTTACATTCGAAGGGTTTCTCACCAGTATGCAATTTCTGATGTCGAATAAGGTGCATATGAAGTCGAAAGGCTTTCCCACATTCCTTACATTCAAAGGGTTTCTTTCCGGTATGAATACTTCGATGTTGATTAAGATTTGAACCACGACGAAAGAATTTCCCACATTCCTTACATTCAAATGGTTTCTCACCTGTGTGAGTTTTCTGATGTTGGGAAAGTTGTAGGTAAAGTCTAAAAGCCTTCCCACACTCCTTACATTCATGGGGCTTCTCACCAGTGTGAATACTCTGATGTTGAACAAGGCTTGAGCCACGATTGAAGGCCTTCCCACAGTCTTGACATTCAAATGGCTTGTCACCAGTATGAATTCGAGAATGTTCAATAAGTTGGCAATGATATCTAAAGGCCATCTCACATTCCCTACATACAAAAGGTTTCTCATTGGAATGAATTTTCTGATGCTGAATAAGGTGTGCACCACGATTAAAGCCTTTCCCACACTCCTTACATTCATATGGTTTTATACCAGCATGAATACTCTGATGTTGAACAAGGTTTGAGCTACGATTAAAGGACTTCCCACATTCCTTACATTCAAATGGTTTTTCACCTGTGTGAATGTTCTTATGGCGATTAAGCTGGTTGAGAAGACTAAAGGCCTTCCCACATTCCCTGCATTCAAAGGGTTTCTCACCAGTATGAATCTTCTGATGTCGAACAAGCTTTGTCAGAAGAGTAAACGCCTTTCCACATTCTTTACATTCAAAGGGTTTCTCACCGGTATGAATTTGGCAATGTTCAATAAGTTGGTAATGATATCGAAAGGCCATCCCACATTCCTTACATACAAAGGGTTTCTCATTGGAATGAATTTTCTGATGCTGAATAAGGTGTGCACCACGATTAAAGCCTTTCCCACACTCCTTACATTCATATGGTTTTACACCAGAATGAATACTCTGATGTTGAACAAGGTTTGAACTACGATTAAAGGACTTCCCACATTCCTTACATTCAAACAGTTTCTCACCTGTGTGAATGTTCTTATGGCGATTAAGCAGGGTAAGAAGACTAAAGGCCTTTCCACATTCGTTACATTCAAAAGGTTTCTCACCAGTATGAAATTTCTGATGTCGAGTAAATTGTATGTGAAGTCGAAAGGCTTTCCCACACTCCTTACATTCAAAGGGTTTCTCTCCAGTATGAATACTCTGATGCTGAATAAGATTTGCACTACGACTAAAGTATTTCCCACATTCCTTACATTCATATGGTTTATGTGTATTGCAAATAAGAGAAGCATGAGGAGTATAAGTAGACAGTTTTTCATAGCTGATCATCTTTTGATTGATATGTCTTTCTTGATATCCCTGTAGTCCCTCAAATCTTCTATATTCTGAGTCATTTCTAAAATAAAAGGCCTCAAGGCCAAGAGTTGTACTTATTTGCTTTATAACCTGTTCAGGTAAATTTACTTCAGAGGTATCATTTTCTGGAGATACTTTCTCAGGTCCATATTTTGACTCCAAATCTGAAAGAAATGAAGAAAGCAAACCTATTTTATTTTCCTATAACACACATGCATACAAAGTCCTTTCATCAACTGAAACCATCAATTCAAACCAATAAAACCTATATTGGTTTTATTAGCCAAAACCAACAAAGTTGGTAGATAGAACCTTTCTCATATCACTTCCGTTTCCAGTGGAAGCAAATGCACACCTGAACCAGCCTGGTTATGTACATGTAAAAATTGTAAAATGAACCACAGAAGGTTGAACCTAACTAGGTCGACTATCTGTTGAAACATACTCATATGTTATATAGGACTTAAGACCATGAGACCCATAGCTTCATAGACAGTAATTAGAATGTCCAGGATACAATCCAAATATACTGGCATATACAAGAAAATTTCAACTCACATTGGAAAAGAAAATCAACAGCAGCATTCTGCCAGGGGCCTGGGGATCACCCCATCCCTGCTTAACACAAGAACTAGCACGTACAACTGGGGGGCCTAAGGTCAAGTCCACCAGAGCCAGCTCTGTGCCTAAGTCCCCAAGCACACCATCTGGGGACCTGGAGATCACCCTGATCCATCTACCACCTTTGCTACCTAAGCACTCATGACAGAGGCCTGAGGTCAGACCCATACAACCTGCTGCTACCTCCACAACCGGCACCCACCTGTACTCACAACCGGAAGTTCTGGGGACTGGCCCACCCAGCCCATCACAGTCACCTCCAACACCAAGCACTTACTGCTTGGGAGCCAGAAGTTTGTCCTGTTCACTACTACTACCATCACCCATGTCACGCTTGCTGCCCAAGAGTCCAAGAACCCATCCACCTACCCATCATACCACTACCATTGCCAGCACCATCCAAACTATGAGGAGGCCAAAGAATCAATGTGCCTAGACACACTAATACTAGTACCAGCATACACTACCCTGGGGCCTCAAAACAGGCATGTCTGGACTGCCACTGCCACCACCAGAGCCCAAGGACTTGCCTACCTAGTGTCCTTGCGCTAGGCCATTCTTGCATTAAAGGAATACCTGAGACTGGGTAATTTATGAAAAAATGAGTATTAACTGGCTCATGGTTCTGCAGGTTGTACAAGCATGGCACTGGCATCTGCTCAGCTTCTGGGGAGGCCTCAGGGGGCTTTTACTCATAAAAGAAGGCAATGCAGGACAAAAAATGTCACACAGCAAGAGAAGGAGCAAGAGAGAGAACAAGGAGAAGTGCCATATACTTTTAAACAACCAGGTCTTGCAAGAACTCACTTACTATTGTGAGGATAGCACCAAGGGGATGGTGCTAAGCCACTCATGAGAAATCAACTTCCATGATCCAATTACCTTCCACCAGGCCCCATCTCCAACACTGGGGATTACATTTCAATGTCAGATTTAGAGAGGAAAATATCTAAACTGTATCACTCCTCATCCCCAATAAAATTTCACCATACCCTCCACTAACCATCACAACCAAAGCCAATGAAGAAATCACAGACACCAATGACACTGTTTACAGCCAAAAAAAAAAAAATCATAACACTACTGCACACACCCAGAATCAAAGCGAAAATGCCCTATCCAAACCTATTAACCACAGATACATCTTTAGGAAAAAAGCCTCCTCTACAAAAGCAAATTCAAAAAAATGAGAATAAATACAGGAAATAACAAAAAAAAAAAGAAAGAAACATGACATCTCCACAGGAACATAATAATTCTCCAGAAACATTCCAATGGGGGAAAAATGCTATATCCTAGCAAAAGAATTCAAAATAATTATATTAAAGAAGCTAAGTGAGATACAAGAGAATTTGGAAGAACAATACAAAGAAATCAGAAAAAAAAAAAAACCCTCAGGATAAGAAGAAATTTATCAATTTCATTATAAAAAAGAACCAAACAGAAATTCTGAAACTGAGTAATTCATTGAATAAAATATAAAATACATTCAAAATCTTCAACAACAGACTAGATCAAGTAGAAGACTCTCAGAACATAAAGCTAATTCTTTTGAAATAACCCAGTCAGACAAAAAATAGAAAAACAAAAAAGGAAGAAGAAACAAAGACTCTATATGGGACATCATAAAACAACCAAATATTTGAAATTTTGAGGTCCCAGAGATGAAGAGAAAAAATAAAGGAAAGAAAATCTATTTAATGAAATAACAGCTGGAAACTTTCCATTTCTAGCAAGAGATGTAGACATCCAGATACACAAAGCTCAAAGATACCCAAATAGATAACAACACAAAAAGATCTTCTCCATGGCACATTATGGTCAAAATACAAGTCAAAGACAAAGAGACAATACTAAAAACAGCAAGAGAAAAGCATCTAGTCACTTACAAAGGAACTCTCATCAGCCAAACAGCAGATTTCTCAACAGAAAGAAATGAGAGAGAATGAAATGATATATTCAAAGTGTTGAAAGAAAAAACTTGCCAGTCAAGGATACTATCCTCAGCAAATTATAAAACATAAATGAAGAAGAAATAATCTTTCCCAGACAAAAGCTGAGGGCAGACCAGCTCTACAAGATATGCTTAAGAGTCCTACACCTAGTAGTGAAAGAATATCTACCATTGTGAAAACACACAAAATTATAAAACCCACTGACACAGCAAACACACAAATAAGCAGAAAGAACTCAAATGTTACCCCTATAGAAAACAACCAAATCACAATGATAAAAAATAAAAGAGAAAAAAAGGAACAAAGGATATACAAATCAACTAGAAATCAATTAATAAAATGACAAGAATAAGCCCTCACATATCAGTAATCACACTGAATGTAAATGGATTAAACTTTTCATCTAAAAGATATAGATGGAATGGATTTTTTAAAAAGTGACCCAATTAAATGCTGCCAACAGACTCATCTCGCTGGTAAAGACACATATGGATTGAAAGTAAAGGAATGGTAAAAGATATTCCATGCAAATGGAAACCAAAAGTGAGCAGGAATAGCTATATTTATATCAGACAAAGATTTTAAGTCAAAAGCGGCAAAAAAGAGACAAAGAAGATCACTGTATAACGATAAAGCGATCAATTCTGTAAGAGGATATAATAATTCTAAACATACTATAATCCCAACACCAGAACACCCAGATATATAAGGTAAATATTATTAGATCAAAAGGGAGAGAGATGTACTCCAGTGCAATAATCGTTGGGGATTTCAACACCCCACTCTGAATTAGACAGATCATCTAGATAGAAAATTAACAAGGAACATTGGATTTAAACTTCACATTAGACAAAACAGGCCTAACAGACATTTACTGAACATTTCATCAAATAGCTACAGAATACACATTTTCTCATTAGCACACGGAACATTCTCTAGGATAGACCATATGTTAGGATGCAATTCTTAACAAATTCTTCAAAACCAAAATTATATCAAGTCTCTTCTCAGACATGGAATAGAACAAGAAATCAGTAACAAGGGGAACTTTGGAAACTGTACAACACATGGAAATTAAACAACCTGCTCCTACATAACCACTGGGTCAAGAAAGAAATTAAGGAGGAAATTAAAAAATTTCTTGAAACACATGAAAATCAGAATACAACACACCAAAACCTATGGGATACAGCAAAAGCACTGCTAAGAGCGAAGTTGATGGCAATAAGCACCTACATTGAAAAAGTAGAAACATTTCAAATAAACAATCTAATGAAATCAGGGCAGAACTAAATAAAATACAGGCTAAATAATACAAAAGATCAATGAAATGAAAAGTTGTCTTTTAAAAAACATAAATAAAATTAATAAACCACTAGCTAGACTAACCAAGAAGAAAAGAGAAGAAATAAGCAAAATCAGAAATAAAAAAGGAGATATTACCACTGACACCACAGAAACAGAAAAGATCATTGAAATAGAAAAGCTGAACAGACCAATAATGAGTAACGAGATTGAATCAGTAATAAAATGTCGCCCAAAAAAGAAAACTCCAGGACTGATGGCTTCACTGCTGAATTCTATCTACCAAACTCTCAAAGAACTAATATACCAATTCTCCTCAAACTATTCCAAAAAATTTCAGAGAAGGGAATTCTCCTTAACTCTTTCTATGAAGCTGGCATACCATGAAACCAAAACCAGACAAGGAAGAAACAAAAAAAAAGAAAATAGTTCTAACCTAGTCACATGAATGTCTATGTTTATTGTAGTACTTTTGATAATAGCAAAGACATGGAATCAACCTAAATGTCTATCAATGGTTACCTGGATAAAGAAAATGTGGTACATATACACCAAGGAATACTACGCAACCATAAAAAAGAACAAGATTATGTGTAGCAATATGGATGGCGCTGGATGCCATTATCCTAAGCAAATTAATAAAGGAACAGAAAACCAAATACTACATATTCTCACTTATAAATGGGAGCTAAACACCGAGTACACATGGACACAAAGAACAGAAAAACAGACATCAGGGCCTACTTGAGAGCAGAGGGTGGGAGGACGAAGATCCAAAAACTACCTATTGGGTACTATGCTTATTACCTGGGTGGTGAAATAATCTGTACACCAAACCCACCAAAACATGCAATTTACCCATATAACAAACCCACTTATGTACCCCTTGGACCTAAAATAAAAGTTGGAAAATAATAATTAAAAATAAATAAATAAATGGTGCTGGAACAACTGGATATCCATATGCGATAGAATGAAACCAGACCCCTATGTCTCACCGTATACAAAAATCAACTGGAAATGGATTAAAGATTTAAATTTAAGACTCAAAACTATAAAACAACTAAAAGGAAACATAAAGGAAGTGCTTCAGGACATTGACCTAGGCAAAAATTCTCTGGTTAACACTGCAAAAGCATAGGCAGCAAAAACAAAAATAGACAAATGGGACTATATTAAACTAAACGCTTCTGCAGAGCAAAGGAAACTATCATCAGAGGGAATAGACAAAATTAAATGACAGAAATTATTTGCAAACTATTTATCCGACAAGAGACTCAAATAACAGCAAAAAAAAAAAAAAAAAATCCAATTAAAAAGTTGGCAAATGGGCTGGGCACGATGATTCACACCTGTAATCCCAGGGCTTTGGGAGGCCGAGGCGGGCAGATTACCTGAGGTCAGGAGTTCAGGAACAACCTGGCCAACATGGTGAAACTCCATCTGTACTAAAAATACAAAAATTAGCCAGGTGTGGAGGTGGGCGCCCATCATCCCAGCTACTTGAGAAGCTGAGGCATGAGAATTGCTTGAACCCAAGAGACAGAGGTTGCAGTGAGCCAAGATCACATCACTGCACTCCACACTGCAGGACAGAGCAAGATTCCATCTTAAAAAAAAAAAAGGTTTACACTGGGAAAAAAAGAGGGAACTTACTCCACTACTCCACTAAAAGGGGAAGGAAATAAGAGAACAGAAATTAGGTGATTAGTAAATGATGAAGTTCCTTGGTGATGGCTTCTACTATAATCTTTGTTTCCTTCCCAGGTCTTGGGCATTTTTATCCAACAGGACTTGGGTCGTTGAAGAAAGCTTTTCAAACCACATCTCAAGGGTATGACTCCTCTCTGAGCACATGGCTGTCCGGGACAATGATGGCTTCCCCCCGCCTGCTTTACCCTCACTTACCTGGATACCGTCTGTTTGTTTCTTTCCTTACAACAATCCAGGGCTCTTTCTCTTGCTCTAGTAACGTAATCACATCTGGTTTAGAAATGGAACTTCTTGCTTAAAAGAAATGACACATGTAGAATTTGTTTAATACAAAATTTTTTTTTCAAATCTTTGTGACTTGCTTAAACTTACAATAAATTACAAGTCAAAACAATATTGAGAAGAGACTTCAGATAAGAGTGAGAGGTTGAGTAAGAGAACTCTTTTCTAACTATGTTAGAAAAGGACTTTCTTTCATTTAAACTCAGAATCTTATCCCTCGAAAAGAGGTCTAACTGAATGGTTGACAGCAGGAAACTTCAGGCCAGACTGCCAGGTTCAAATCCTGTCTCTGCTACTCACTAGCAGTATGACCTCAGGTAAGTCACTTAAACTCTGTCCTTCAGTGTTCCCAACTCTAAAATGGGGATGATACAATACCTATTTTATAGGATTGATACTAAGACAAAATAAGTTATATATATGCAAAATACTTCTAACAATGCCTGATATACAGTAGCACAAAGTCAAGAATTATTGTTTATTATTGTCATTTATTTTGCATCCTTAGACATTTACAGCTCACTCAGTATATTCACTCAATGAAAATATATAAACTCAGTGGTCTGAAACTTTCAACTACAAAACAACAGAATGTTTATTGAAGAAAATGAAATGCATTCACTTTAGTATTAAATGAATTTCTGTCAACCCAATCAGTATATGTAAATAACAGACATTTTTGTTTGTTTGTTTTTGGTTTTGAGACAGGGTCTCGGTCTATTGCCCAGGCTGGAGTGCAGTGATGGGTACAGCTCACTGCAGCCTCAACCTCCCAGTGATCACAGAGGTTTCTCTGATAGAAAAATTCAAGACACTCTTCTCCTTACAGGTGGGTTAGAAAAACAAAAACAAACCAACAAACAGAAAATCTACAGTAAATCTGAGATCAAACATAACAAGAAACCTGGTTCTTAGACAGTATCTTTCAATGAATGTACAAGATTTCAAATTCAGCCCCACGGTCATGAAGAGACAGGCAATTACAGAGAGGACCAGCGTAACGAAGGAGGCCACTGTGGAGTAGGCAAGATGCAGGGGCTCCAGGGAGGTGCCTGTTTTCAACCCAACAAATCTTAATCCATTCCTTTGGGAACAAGAAGAAGGAATTCAGCCACCTCTTAAAAGATAGCCCTGAAATTCACGGTGAAGAAAGCTGATATTCCAGAAAACAGATATAAAAATAGCTGGGACCAATGACCTTACCCAGTGAGATCAGGTGGCTGTAGTTCTCCAACATCACATCCCTATACAAGGTCCTCTGAGCAGGCTGCAGGCACTCCCACTCCTCCTGAGAGAAGTCGATGGCCACATCCCTGAATGTCACTGATCCCTGAAACCACAAACACATGTATTATGGTGAAATCGAAGAAAGCTGTTTCAAGATGAAAGGAGAGGAAGTGAAGGAGTGTACTGTAAGAAAAAAGCAATATGGAAATTCAGAGAGTGCCTGCACATTCTTCAAGCAGCCTCCTGCTGGCTGAGTATGGTGGCTCATGCCTATAGTCCCAGCACTTTGGGAAACAGAGATAGGAGGATTGCTTGAGCCTAGAAATTTGAGACCAGCCTGGGCAACATAACGATATCCCGTCTCTGCAAAAATTAAATAAGTAACTGTGTGTGGTATCACGTACCTGTAGTCCCAGCTACTCGGGAGGCTGAGGTAGGAGTATCGCTTGAGCCCAGGAGTTCAAGGCTATAGTGAACTGTGATCACGCCACTGCACTCCAGCCTGGGCCACAGAGCAAGACTGTCTCAGAGAAAAAAAAAAAAGGTGGCGTACAATTGAAGAATGTTCTTAATCCTCAAGTTCATTATGGTATGAGATGATAGCAAAAGTATTTTTTCTTGTCATGACAAATGATTTTTATAAGCTGCATGAAAGTCAATACAACTGATATATTAGATTTATTCATTTTTTTCTATTTATACGTTGAGGATGGCCAGGGCCTCTAAGGATTTCCCCAATTCTGATAATTTTTTTTTTTTTTTTCTGAGACAGAGTTTCACTCTGTTACCCAGGCTGGAGTGCAGTGGCACGATTGTGGCTCACTGAAACCTCCACCTCCCAGGTTCAAGTGATTCTCCTGCCTCAGCCTCCTGTGTAGCTGGGATTACAGGTGCGCACCACCACAACAGGCTAATTTTTTTTTTTTTTTTTAGAAGAGATGGGGTTTCACCATGTTGGCCAGGCTGGTCTCAAACTCCTGACCTCAAGTGATCCACCACCCGCCTTGGCCTCCCAAAGTGCTGGGATTGCATGCGTGAGCCACCACGTCCAGCCAGAGAATCTGTAATCACCTATCATTCATGCCCTGAATTATCTGCTCCCTGTTACTGCCCACTGTCCTCACCGATCATTTTCCTAAAAGCCTCATAAAGCAGATCACCTTGTCACACTTGCAGACTGAGGCCACTCACTATGGAATTCTACCTTAGCTACCTGGAAAGCTCTAGTCTGTGAAGTTTCAAAGTGTTCCCAAGTATGGTCAATCATCTGTAACTTATCAAACCCATAAGACCCTGTTTCCCTGTGGGGACTGATTCCTCCACTGTTCCAATATTCTTCCTGACCAAGGTCTGAGCACAGAGCATAGACTGAATAACTTTTTCAAAGAAAACATCAAAGCCAGTAGGAAACAGCAGTACAAATAGGAAGAGCACTGACTTTTTTTTTTTTTTTGTCACCAACCTTCACTGTAATGGGACAAACTGGGGTGTAAGATCATGGATGCTAGGTAAGAAGCTTCAGGTTAAATAACAACAGTCACCTAACCTGAAAGTCACCATATTTCAAGGAAAAGAGAGAAACACCAACTTACATGGACCATGTTTCTAGAATTACAAAATTGGTCAATCTTCCTCGGGCTTCTCCCCTGGAAAACAACAACAACAACAAAGGCCATAATTAAAGCTGTGTCTCAAAAGCAAATAACTATTTTAACCTCCATTCCTATTTCTCAACTACTCCTGCTAACACACACACTTCCACCCCCTCCCATCACTCCCCTTGTCCCCACACACATTCTCTCACAAATAAACTGGCAGTGAACAGGTGGAGTAGGGATGAAACCAAGCTCTCGCCTGCATCCCAGGGAACCTGCGGCAGAAGCATGAATGCCGAGCACAGGCATTTCTGCCTTGAAGTTGTGGCTTCCAGCCAGTCCTCCATTCTTGTGATACCTATCTTGGCCTAGGACTGGACCTCTGATCCTGCCCTTAGCAGATCCTCCTCCCCTAGTCCCACCTTTCAGTGCTGAGAAGGGATCGTATCATCAAAACCAGAACCTCTTTGTGAAATCAGGATTGGGTGCAGTGGGGGAAGGCATGAGAACTGGAAAGGATATAGACAGAATTGCACTGGCAGTGTTCAGCATTCTGAGTTCAGCAAAAGCCAGTTGGTTAATACAGTTCAGAACATCCACTTAATAGAATACAAAGTAAATATTAAATGTTCAAGATATAGGATTCACAGAAAAATCAGGTTACAAAACAGGATAGATAATATGATTACATTTGTAAAATATATGTATATAGAAATACTAATAAAAAGACTAACAGACATTAATAGAAAAAAATTTAGAAACTTATATATATGTTAAGAGTTCTCCTCTGTCTATTGTAGCTCCAGTTTTCTTCTTTTTGCTTAAGAGCACTTCATGGCCGGGCACGGTGGCTCACACCTGTAATCCCAGCACTTTGGGAGGCCGAGGCAGGCAGATCACGAGGTCAGGAGATCGAGACCACCCTGGCCAACATGGTGATACCTCGTCTCTACTAAAAATACAAAAATTAGCTGGGTTTGGTGGCGCATGCCTGTAATCCCAGCTACTCGGGAGGCTGAGGCACGAGAATCGCTTGAACCCAGGAGGCGGAGGTTGCAGCAAGCTGAGATCGCACCACTGCACTCCAGCCTGGCAACAGAGAGAGCCTTCATATAAAAAAAAAAAAAATTGTAACTACATCCAGGCATTAACTTGGGATATATATATAGTTATATTTACACACACACACACACATATATATATATAAATATATATATATATACACACACACATACGTGTGTGTATGCATCTCTATATATGGACCTATACAAATGTACATACACATTTCTTTCCTATGAGGAAACTTCTCCAAATTAGATGAAAGACACTTTTTATTTAGATATCTCCCTTTGAACTGGGGGGGGAAAAAATCAGGATACTCCAATGAGCTGTTGTTTTTACTTAACGAGTTTGTTTCCTTTATTTTCCAATTCTTGACCAATGCTAAGATGTCTATGTTTTTCTATGCATGTTGGAGCAATCTCTAGAAAAAATTGTCTACAAGTCCCCAACCAATGTCTTGTATGCATTAATGATAGTCTATTACTACTTTTGAAGTAAAAAATAAAAACAGAGTTATCAGGAAAAAAACCTGAGCCTGTCATGAGATTCAACAAAAGAGGTTAAAGTGACTATAACAAATAACATCAGCTAGTTCTAATATCCTTTAACTGTATCTCACCAATATAATTAGATATTCTCATTATCAAGATTCTTCTTTGAATGAACACAATGCAGATAAGTGGCATTTGCAAACTATGTGAGAAAATTTGTGGAATATACACCACCATGCTTGGTTCCCTTCTTCAACAAATAACCAATTAAAGTATTATTTTAGATATAATCCTTATAGAATGCCTTTAGATAGAATTCTTATAGAATTCTTATACAAAAACCCTACCTTAGTATATGGGATTCATATACAATATAACAATTTCTTTTTGGGGGGCAGGAGTGGAGTCTCACTCTGTCACCCAGGCTGGAGTGCTGTGGTCTGATCTTGGCTCACTGCAACCTCAGCCTCCCAGGTTCAAACAATTCTCCTGCCTCAGCCTCCTGAGTAGCTGGGATTACAGGCGGCCGCCACCACCCTCGGCTGGTTTTTGTATTTTTAGTAGAGACAAGGTTTCACCATGTTGGCAAGTCTGGTCTCAAACTCCTGACCTCAAATGATCTGCCTGTCTCAGCCTCCTAAAGTGCTGGGATTACAGGTGTGAGCCACCGCACCCCGCCCCATGTAACATTTTCTTGAGTATTATTGTTCATAGCATGAATATTGCTTAATGATATATCAAATATTTTTCTTTTCATAATTCCTTATAGACATCCTTGTATTACCTGCATAATACTCTATCACTTGAGTCTATTATGATTAGCTTAATGATTTCTGTATTATAGGACACTTAGTTTATACAAGATCATTTACAATGTCATTCCAGATATCACAGTCTTTTGATTCTAGACTACAGTTTCCCACCCTAGGCACTACTGACATATTGTGCTGGATAATTCTTAGTTGGGAGAGTGGGGAGAGGTATCCTGTGCATAACACAATGTTTAGCAGTATTCCTGACCTCTGTCCATTAGATCTAAGTAGCACCCTCCCCGACAGCATGACAACCAAAAGCTTCTAAACATCACCCCAGCTGAGAACCAATATTCTATCTAGATCAATGGATCTAAACCTCATGGGTCACATAAATTTTTTGATAATCTTATGAAATGATACATTATTTCTCCCGCTAAAACCCACATTTATAAATTTCTGTAATACTTCAATATTTTATTTCAAGAGCTTTTGGTCCCTGAGACCATAAATGGAGTCACAGGAACTCAGGTTAAGAATTTCTGTCCTACATTCCTTACAGAAATAGGAAAAGACAAAAAATGCTAAAATTTGCATAGAACCACAAAAGACCCAAATAGCCAAAGCAATCTTGAGCAAAAGGAACAAAGTTGGAAGCATCAAACTATCTGACTTCAATATATACTACAAAGCTATAGTAACCAAAACAGCAGGGTACTGACATAAAAACAGACACACAGACCAAAGAAATGAAGAGAGAGGCCCGAATAAATCCATATATTTATAACCAACCGAGTTTTGAGGAGGGTACCAAGAACATACAATGGGGAAAAGAGAGAATCTTCAAAAAATACTGTTGTGAAAAGTAGGTATCCATAGCAGAAAAATGAAATTAGACCCTTATCTCAAACCATCATACAAAAATCAACTCTAAACAGATTAAAGACTTAAATGTAAGATCCTAAACTATGAAACAAATAGAAGAAAACATAGGGGGAAAGCTCTGTGAAACTGATCTGAGCAATGATTTTTTTTGGGATATGACCTCAAAAGCACAGGTAACAAAAGCAAAAATGAACGAATTAAATTATATCAAGCTAAAAAGCTTCTGCACAGAAAAGGAAACAATCAACAAAGTGAAGAGACATCTTGTAGAATGAGAGAAAATATTCGCAACCATATATATGATAAGAGATCAAGATCCAAAATATATGCAGAAGTCAAACAACTCAACAGCAAAAAAAAACCTGATTAAAAGATGGGCAAAGGACCTGAACAGGCACATCCCAAAAGAAGACATATAAATGGCCAACAGTTTATGAAAAAATACTCAAAATCACTAATCATAAGGGAAATGAAAATTAAACCCGCAATAAGATATTACCTCATCCCTGTTAGGGTGGCTACTGGAAAGACAAATGTTAACAAGTATTGGCAAGAATGTAGAGAAAAGGGAATGCTTACACACTGTGGGTGAGAATGTAGATGGGCACAGCCATTATGGAAAACAGTAGGGAGGTTCCTCAAAAAATTAGAAACAGAACTACCATATCATCCAGCCATCCCACTACTGGAATATATTTCCAAAGGAAATGAAATCCGTATGTCAAAGAGATATCAGCATACCCATGTTTATTGCAGCACTATTCACAATAACCAAGATATGGCATCAACCTACGTGTCTAACAATGAATGAATGGATAAAGAAAATGTGGCATATATGCAGGTATATTTACACAAGGGAATACTATTTAGCCATAAAAAGCAGGAAATTCTGTCATTTGCAAAAGCATGGATGAACCTGGAGAACATCATATTAAGTGAAGTAAGCCAAGCACAGAAAGACACATGATCTCACTCTTCAGCCGAATCTAAAAAAATTGATATCATAGAAGTGGAGAGTAGAATGGTATTTACAGATCTGGGGTAATATGGGTGAGGGAGGAAGGAGGGCAGTGTTGACTGGGGAAATGTTGGTCAAAGGATACAAAAATTCAGGAAGATAACAGAAATAAGTTCAAGAGATCTATTACGCAACATGGTATCTACAATTAATAACAATATTCTGTAGTTCTTGAAAAATGCTAGGAGAGTGGATATTAAGTGTTCTCACCACAAAAATGATAACTATGTGAGGTAATGCATTGTTAATTAGCTAGATTTAGTCAGTCCACAATGTATACATACCATAAAACATCATGTTGCACATGATAAATACATACAATTATATCTGTCGATTTAAAAAGAAAGAATTTCTGTCCTAGATCATTTGAGTCCCTCACTCATTTTCTTAATATATAAGCAGCAGTCACAATGAATCACATATTCCCAATGCTCCTGTTCTATAGAGAGTCAAGGGGAATGACTTAAAAACAACAGTTAAAACATATTAAACATTATTATATGCCTAGCACTGCTCTAAGGGGCTTTACGATATTAATTCGTTCTAATGACAGAACCAACATTCCAACCCAGATACTACGGATCCACTCCCCTATTTTTAACCACAACAGCGTACTGCCTCTCACAGTCCACACACACACACACACACACACACACGCCTAAAACACAACTGGAGCTGCCAAACCTCAGAGAGATCTGGCAAGTATTACAAATATCATCCATGGACTCCCTGGAAAAATCCTGGCTCTTGTTGATACCAATTTCTGTGCGGTCACTTTTCCACTACCGAATGCCTCACAGACTAATGGAGATCATCCAACCATCTCCATTCTTCCCTGTTTTGAAAATGAGGTCTGTAAAGACCAACTGATGTCCGGTGTGTGATTCCACCTAAACGCTAATCTCCTCCTTCCCAAATATGGGTCTAAAATGGAGCTTTAATATTAACTACTGGAGGTGTATTTCTATACCAGCTTCGAAAAAGAGAGCGCACGGGAAGGTGTGAATGATTTGCCAAATTGTTTTGTGACTATTAGGTGGAAAGGTGAAGGAGGGGGCAAGAATCAATTTGCATATCCCCCTAGATTCACTGAAAATTTAAGGGGAATCTCAGTATTCTAAAATCAAAAACGCATTTCTTGAACAAATACAAAGCATAAACTCACCCTTGACTTTTAGGTGTGCAGCAGTAACGCTCTCATCCTCCTCCAGGTCCTTCTTTTGGATAATAATACGACTGGAGAAGGATACGGCAAGCGTGAGACTCCAGGCATTTCTTGGAGCGCAGACTAAATTTGAAAGCACCCTCCCTCCGTAGCCACAATTTCCCTCACTTCACACGAAATAGGAAGGAAGTAAAAGGAAGAGGAATCGATTCAACCAGTACAACCAGTTTGGAGCTGGTTTCTGGGGACAGAGCTCTGAGGACGCTGTGGTTCTCAACATGTAGCTGCCCTCCTGGGGAACACTCGGGGGCACTTCTGCACTTTCTTGTGTAAAGCTTCATCCTCGGCTCAATATCTGACCTCCCTACTGGGGCCATTCCTCTGCTGCAGTCCCCGCAGCTGTGAGGGGGAAAGAGGGAGGAAGCAGCAGGAGCCTAGGGGAACCGGCACAGTGTCACTCAGCAAAGTGCGCTGCGTCCACACGCCCTCCCGGGCCTGTACATAGAACCTCACGCACACACTCACACAGTCCCCTCCGTCACTCATGATCTCACAATCCCCCTCCTCTGATACCCGCGCACACGCACGCCTGGGGATCCGGCAGATCCCGTCTGCACTCCGGAGTTCCTACTCTGAGCGCCTCCCTCTAGCCCACCCGCACTGTCGGGTCAGTCAGGCTCGAGCCCCAATCCGCAGAGACCTCCCGCAGCCACCGATCTCTTCCTCAGACGCGAAGACCTTACCCCACTATGTCGTCGACCCCGGAGACCGGAAGTGGACTGGCGCGGTGGCCGCTGGGAAATACAGTCCTGAACAGAAAAAGCCTCAGAAGCCTTGAGCTGTGATCCGTTCAGGTTGATCCCAGCATACTATGGGGGCTGACCCCTAAGGGAGCCGAGCCTAGTGGATTCGTGGGAGTTCCAGCCCGCGGGGTGCACAGGTTGTTGCCATGGGCAAGGATCCCCATCTGAGAGGAGGGTTTTCCTCTCGGAGCGTCAGTATAACTTACTTTTTCTCTCCATGGAGAATGCAAATAAGCAGAACTTTTAAAGAAAGAAGAATTTAAAGTAAAATTATGTCAACATGTAGGTGCTTTAACTCCTTTGTCTCAGACCCCAGCGACAGGCTTCCACTTCTCTGTGCTATTTGAAGGGGACTTAGGATAAATTTGAAAAGCTCGAACTAAAGAACTGGTTGGTTATATACTAGGAGAGGAAGTGTGGAATCAAATGTCCTGGATTCTTCGACGCAATGTTCCTGTTATCTGGAGAGAAAAATGTGATTCAGGACGACACGGAAACGGATAAAAATACACAGAGAATTACTTGCCTTATCTTGAAGGATGAATAATTAACACTTTGTTAAAATAGTATAAACAAATGCAAAAAAGGGCTTGCTTTTCCTAGGAAGAGCCTGATTTCACTGTTGTAGTCTAACAATATTGAACTTTCAAAATCATTTTTCTAGTTTCCTGTGCTACATAAGGAGGAAACATGGAATAATAAAGAGCAAAACATCTTTTCGTTCCAGAATTGTGACAGAAAACAAATAAGATGATTAACTCAACCATATCAATAATCACATTAAATGTAAATGGTCTAAACACCTTAATTTAAAAAGATTGTCAGATTGGATTTTTTAAAAAGTCAGACCCAAATGTCCATCAATGATAGACTGGATTAAGAAAATGTGGCACATATACACCATGGAATACTATGCAGCCATAAAAAGGGGTGAGTTCATGTCGTTTGTAGGGATGTGGATGAAGCTGGAAACCATCATTCTGAGCAAACTATCGCAAGGACAGAAAACCAAACACCACATGTTCTCAGTCATAGGTGAGAATTGAACAATGAGAACACTTGGACACAGGGTTGGGAACATCACACACCGGGGCCTGTCGTGGGGTGGGGGGAGGGGGAGGGATAGCATTAGAAGATATACCTAATGTAAATGACGAGTTAATGGGTACAGCACACCAACATGGCACATGTATACATATGCAACAAACCTGCACTTTGTGCACATGTACCCTAGAACTTAAAGTATAATTTAAAAAAAGGTAATTAAATAAATAAATAAAAAGTCAGACCCAAATGGGTGCTACCTACAGGTAATATGTTAAATGAAAAGCACTAAAAGGTTAAGAGTAAAAGGATGGAAAAATATACACCATCCTAACACTAGTCAAAAGAAAGCTGGAGTGGCTTTATTAAAAACAAAGTAGACTCCGGACAAAGACTATTACCAGGCATAAAGAAGGGTATATCATAATAATGATAAAGGAGATAGCTCATAGAGTAGAAAAAAAAAAACATAAATTTTGCTCCTAAAAGCAAAGCTTCCAACTATGGGAAGAAAAATCTGTCAGATCGAAAAGGAGACAGATCCACAATTATAGTCAGATATTTCAATATATCTCTCTTGGTAATTGATAGAACAAACACAGAAAAGCAACAGGGTATAGCAGATTTGAGCTACATATCAACTTACTTGATCTCATTTATATTTGAGAACACTCTCCTTAATGACAGTAAAATTCATCTATGTGGACAGGGTATACTTACCAGTATAGGCCATATTCTGGGCCATAAAACAAGTCTCAATAAATGTAAGAGGATTCGAGTCATACAAAGCATGTTCTCTGACAAAAATGAAATTAAATTAGAAATCAATAATAGCTGAGTATATAATATATTGTCCAAAGTAGTACAAATTTGAAAAGGTATGAATACTAAGGTAATTGAAATTATGTAATGTTTGAAAAATTCCTGTATTAATTATAATATTCTGTTATATTCTAAAGGGTGAAACAATAACATATATACATTAAAGCAAAATAACAATTTTGTAGTAAGTTAAAAAATTTTTAAGCTATTTATGTTGACTAAACATTAGAATAAAGAGGAGAATAATTATATTTTAAGTATATTCTGATACTTTAATCAATTTCCTAACCAATATCACCATTCTTTTTAAGTATTTTCTTTCAATGTGGTCTATTATTTTTAAATTTTGATAAAATTTTATGCAATCTTCAATGTTGGACTTTATGTTTAATAAACTCAAAATTATAGCTACCTTCAAATGACTCTTCTCTGAACATCATACTTTTGAAATTGAGATATATACTCTGTATATACTAAGGTAACCAGAAGTCTCAGAATATATCCAATGAAATGGAAGATATCCTCACAAGTATTGTGAATATTGAATATGGAAAAATTAGATTACAGTTCATATTCTAGTAGTTAATATATCTTGCCTTCAAGGTACATCTCGTTTTTTGCCATCTCTTTTTTGTACCCTAAGAAGGGTACATTTCTTTGATAATTATCTTTACAAGGCAAACATATTGGTTCTATTTATGATTCCTTTGAATGTTAAGCCAAATTTAGATGCTGCAGTAACATAAGGCTTCTCAACTGCACTCCATTCTGACACAAATTGCAAATTGATCCAGTTAAAAATTGGAGCATCATCAAAAGACTATTCCCATAGCTGAAGAAATTCCTAAGTAAAATTGAAGAATTTCAAAATTAAATCCTGTATGCCATCTGATATTTCATGACTTAATTCATTCAGTTTCTCTCTTAATTTGTAGGACTAAATCCCATTGTCTTCATGTTGGCAAGTTCTGATAACTGAAATTCAGTTGAATTTCTATGTTGAATAGGAGTGGTAAGAGAAGACATCTTTGTCTTGTGCCAAACCAACACAATCTTAAACAACCAAAGGATTAAAGAATGAATACAAAAATTTAGAAAATATTTTAGATAAATACAAATAAAAACACGTTACCAAAGTTTCTGATATGCTTACTACTAAGAGAAAAATTTATAGCTCTACACGCCTATATAAAAGAAGAAAGATGTCAAATCAACAACCTAACTGTACAACTTTAGGAATTAAAATATGAAAAATAGCAAAAAGATAATAATAATAAGAAGAAAAGACAAGAAAGGAAGGAAATAAAATAAGAGTGGAGTTAAATAGAGAATAGAAAAATAACACAGAAAAATTACAAAATTAAAAATGGTTCTTTGAAAAGATCAAAAGAAGTGGCAAAATCTTAGCTGGATTGACTGAGAAAAAAATAGTAAAGACTCAAATTACTAAAGTCAGAGGTGAAAGTGGAGACATTCCTAACCTTACAGAAATGAAAATAATTATAGAAGAATATTATAAACAATTGTATGCCAACAAAATAAACTAAATGGAAAGAAACAATTCTTTTTTTGGAATATTTATTTACTATTATACTTTAGGTTCTGGGATACATGTGCAGAATGTGCAGGTTTGTTACATAGGTATACATGTGCCACGGTGGTTTGCTGCACCTATCAACCTGTCGTCTACATTAGGTATTTCTCCTAATGCTATCCCTCCTCTAGTCCCCCACCCCCGACAGGCCCCAGTGTGTGATGAGGAACAATTCTTTACACAAATTGTCACTGGTTCAAGAAGAAATAGAAAATCTTAATAGGAGTGATATCAGCAAGATTGGAGAATGGGACTTTCCAGCACTTAGCCCTCACATCAATTTAAACATCTGTTTACTCATGAACAAACTTTCACAAGAGCTAAAGTATCCAAGTAAGAGAATAGAGCACCTTGCTGTAGCACAGAAACAGGAAAAGATATATTAAAAAGGCTAAGAAGGACAGTTTTGCATTACCCAGTCCATCACTCTCCCAAGCCCAGAAATTATAGTGTGGTGAGAGATATCCTCCATGTTGGAGGATGAATAAAGTGAACACCAACTTTGCTGTGGACCCTGGCAGCAGGACTACTCCACTGAAACCCAATGACCAGCTGGCCCCCTTGACCCAAACTCCAAGTTGGCAGCCTCAGCTCCAGGCACAAAGCTGGCACCCATAGACTCAAGCTCCAGGATAACCCCCATGGATACAGGCTGTCAGCCTACCCAGACCCCGTGGCTCCAGTCTCTAAGCTGGCTCCCATGGTCCTACACTCCAACAAACCCAGGGTTCAAAACCACTCCACCACATCCAATATCCAGACCTGGCCCAGGAGACCCCAGTGCCAGGCCAGCTCCTAGAGACCAAAGCTTTAGAACCACACCTAAAAACACAGGCTCCAGGCTGGCCTCTGTATCCCTAGGACAGCACCCACAGCCTCAAGCTTCAGACTGACCTCTGTGGACTCCAGACCCAACTGTGCCCCAGACCAGACCCAAGCTCCAGGCTGGTTCTTGTGACCCTATGCTCCAGTGGACCCAAGCAGATCCTGGAAGCAGGCTGACCCTTATGAGCTCAGGACCAAGGCATATTATGAGCCTATGTCCAGACCACCCCAGCACCAGGTCAACCTCTGTGGACCCAGACTTCAGGCTGGTTCCCATGGACACTGTCCTCAGGCCTATCCACTTGTTGACCCTGGCACCAGACCAGCATGTCTGATAACTTCAGCAGTAATCCCCCCCACAAACTTCTCTATAGAGCTCACCCAGTATCTCTGATGAAGGGCTTTCACTACCAAAGCTAGTCTGTAAAGACTAGAAGGGATCCCTACTTCTTCAAATGTTCAACACCAAAGCAAGTTCACAAAGATCATGAATAATTAAGAAAAAATGACACCAACACAAATCAAAATAAACCATCAGTAACCAACTCTAAAGAAATGAACATCTACAAAATGCCTGGCAAAAAATTCAAAATGACAGTTTTAAAGAAACTCAGTGAGCAAACAAGAGAATACAGATAAACACTAAACAAAATCAGGAAAATGATATAGGAACAAAATTAGAAGCTCAAAAAAGAGATAGAAAACATAGAAAATTTTTGCAAACAAAAATTCTGGAACTAAAGAACACAGTAACAGATTGAAAAATTCCATAGAATGCCTGAACAGCAGACTCAATCAAGCAGAATAATTAATGAGCTTGAAGACAGGTCATTTAAAAGTTAAAAGACAGGCCAGGTGCAGTGGCTCACACCTGCAATTCCAAAACTTTGAGAGGCCAATGTGGGAGAATTGCTTGAGGCCAGGAGTTGAGACCAGCATGGGCAACATAGTGACACCTTAATTCTACAAAACAAAACAAAATTTTTTAATTTAAAAAAATTTAGCTGGGCATGGTGGTGCAGAGCTGTAGTCCTAACTACTCAGGAGGCTGAGGCAGGAGGATAACTTGAGCCCAGGAGTTTGAGGCTGCGATGAGCTATGCTCGTGTCAGTGTACCTTAGCCTGGGTGACAATGAGACTCTGTCCCAAACAAAACAAAACAAAAAAAGCTAAAAGGATTAAAAATGACTATAACTACAATTTGTATATGGGTACATGATATATATAAGATACAAATTATACTTTGGGAGGCTGAGTCGGGCAGATCACTTGAGGTCAAGAGTTCAAGACCAGCCTGGCCAACATGGTAAAATCCCTTCTCTACTAAAAATACAAAAATTAATTGGACGTGGTGGTATTTGCCTATAGTCCCAGCTACTCAGGAGGCTGAGGCAGGAGAATCACTTGAACCCTGGAGGCAGAGGTTGCAGTGAGCTGAGATCATGCCACTGCACTCCAGTCTGGGTGACAGAGTGAGACTCTGTCTCAAAAAAAAAAAAAGGTACAAATTATGACATCAATAATGTAAAATATGGGGAGAGAAGAAAGAGTGTAGAATTTTTTTTTTTTTTTAGACAAAGTCTCGCTCTGACGCCCAGGCTGGAGTGCAGTGGTGCAATCTCGGCTCACTGCAAGCTCCACCTCCTGGGTTCATGCCATTCTCCTGCCTCAGCCTCCCAAGTAGCTGGGACCACAGGTGCCCACCATCACGCCCAGATAATTTTTTATATTTTTAGTAGAGACAGGGTTTCACTGCATTAGCCAGGATGGTCTCGATCTCCCGACCTCAGGTGATCCATCCGCCTCAGCCTCCCAAAGTGCTGGGATTACATGCGTGAGCCAGTGCTCCCAGCCAAATAGTGTAGAATTTTTGTATGCAGTTGAAGTTAAATTGTTATCAGCTTAAAATAGGCTACTACAATTATAAGATGTTTTAGGTAATCCTTATAGTAACTACAAAGAAAAAGACCTACAATAAATACCAAAAAAGACAAAGAGAAAGGAATCAAAGCATATCACTACAAAATATCATCAAATAACAAAGGAAAACAGCAAGGGAGAAAAATGGAACAAAGGAACTACAAAATAGAAAACAATTAACAAATGGCAGTAGTAATGAATAATTACTTCAAATGTAAATGGATTAAATTTGCCAATCAAAACACATACAGTGGTTGAATGGATTAAAAAAAAACAAGATCCAATAATATTCTGCCTGCAACAGACTCAGTTGTAAGGACACACATAGGCTGAAAGTGAAGAACTGGAAAAGATATTTCACAGAAATGGTAACCAGAAGACACCAGTGGTTGATGGGTGCAGTGGTATATTCCTGTAGTCCCAGCTACTCAGGAGTCTGATGTGGGAGGATTGCTTGAGCTCAGGAGTTCAAGGTCAGCCTGGGCAACATAGCAACACCCATGTCTATTAATATTTTTTAATTGAAATTGAAAAAAACAGAGAACGGCCGGGTGCGGTGGCTCACGCTTGTAATCCCAGCACTTTGGGAGGCCGAGGCGGGCGGATCACGAGGTCAGGAGATCGAGACCATCCTTGCTAACATGGTGAAACCCCGTCTCTACTAAAAGTACAAAAAAATTAGCTGGGCGTGGTGGCGGACGCCTGTAGTCCCAGCTACTCGGAGAGGCTGAGGCAGGAGAATGGTGTGAACCCGGGAGGCAGAGCTTGCAGCGAGCCAAGATCGCGCCACTGCGCTCCAGCCTGGGTGAGAGAGCGAGACTCTGTCTCAAAAAAACAGAGAACAAGGGCAGCTATGCCTATATGAGACTAAATAAACTTTAAGTAAAAAAACTGTCACAAGACATAAAGAAACATTATTGTATAGTTATAAAGGGGTCAATTCAATAAGAAGATATAATAATTATAAATATATATGTGCCCAACAATGGAGCACCCAAATATATGAAGCAAATGTTAACAGAACCGAAAAGGGAAAGAGATAACAATACAATAATAGTAGAGGATTTCAATACGCTACTTTCAACCATTGATAGATAAAACAGACAGAAAATCAATAAGAAAATAGTGGACTTTAACAACAGTAGACACCAAATTAGACATAATAAACACATATGGAACATTTCACCTAACAGCAGCAGAATACATATTCTTCTCAAGTGCACATGGAACATTCTTTGGAATAGGTCACACGTTAGGTCACAAAACAAGTCTAAAAAAATTTAAGAAGATTGAAATCATGTCAAGTATCTTTTCCAACAACACTGAAATAAAACTAGAAATTAACAACAGAAGGAAAATTGGAAAATGTACAAATATGTGGAAACTCATACACTACTGAACAACCAATGGGTCAAAGAAGAAACCAAAAGGGAAATCAGAATATATATTGAGATGGCCAGGCACGGTGGCTCATGCCTGTAATCCCAGCACTTTGGGAGGCCAAGGTGGCTGGATCACTTGAGGCCAGGAGTTTGAAACTAGCCTGGCCAACATGGTGAAACCTCATCTCTACTAAAAATACAAAAATTTGCCGGACGTGGTGTTGCATGCCTATAGTCCCACCTACTTGGGAGGCTGAGGCACGAGAATCACTTGAACCCAGGAGGAGGATGTTGCAATGAGCCAAGATCATGCCACTGCACCACTACACTCCAGCCTAGGTGACAGAGCAAGACGCTGTCTCAAAAACAAACAAACAAACAACAACAACAACAAAAATATATATATGTGTGTGTGTATATATATATATATATATATATAGAGAGAGAGAGAGAGAGAGGGGTGGGGGGAGGGAGAGAGAAATACAAATGGAAACACAGCATACCAAAAGTTATTGGATGCAGCAAAAGTGCTTATGAGAGGGAAGTTTATAGTATAAATGCTTACATTTTAAAAAAAGAAAAAATATCACAAATAAGTAACCTAACAATGTACCTCAAGGCCTATGGGGAGAAAAAAAAAAAAACAAAAAAAATACCAGACCTAAAATTAGCATAAAGAAGGAAACATTAAAGATCAGAGCAGAAATAAGTGAAATCATGACCACAAAAAGGTTAATAAAATTAAGAGTTGGGTTTTCTGTAAGTCAAAATCGACAAATCTTTAGCTAGACTAAGGAGAAAAACAGAGAAAACTCAAAAAAATAAAATCACAAATAAAAGAGTAGACATTATAAGAAATGCCACCAACAAAAGGATTAGAAGACACAACTATGAACAATTATATGCTAACAAACTGGCTAACAGAAAAAATAGATAAATTTCTAGAAACATATAATCTGCCACGACCGAATAATGAAGAAATAGAGCCTGAATAGACTAATAACAAGTATGGAGATCAAATCAGCAATCAAACACCTACAAACAAAGGGAATCCCAGGACCAGATGGCTTCACAGCTGAATCCATCAAACATTTAAAAAAGAATTAACATGAATTATTCTCAAACTCTTCCAAAAAATTAAAGGGAAAGGAATGCTTCAAAACTCACCTAATGAGTTTAGCACTGCCCTAATACCTGATACTCCCATCACAAGAAGCTGGAGAAAGAACAAATCAAGTCAAAGAATGTATAAAAGGAAATACCACATATAAGAGCAGATGTCAGTAAAATATAAAACAAATATACAATAGATAATGCAATATCAGAATTTGGTTCTTTTAAAATATATATATAATTTAAAAACCTCTAGCAAAATGTATGAGAAAGAGAGGAGTGGAAGAGGGAGAGAGGAAAAGGAAGGAAGGAAGAAAGGGAGGGAGAGAGGGAGGGATAGAAGAAATTACTAATATCAGAAAGGATAAATGAGGTCTGAATACAGACTCTGTAGACATTATAAAAGAGAATAAGATAAAACAATAAATAACTTTTTGACATTTGACAATTTAGTTAAATGTCTAATTTTCTTGAGGAATAAAACTTGTAAAAATTGACATGAGAAGAAATAGAAATTCTGAATTATCCTTAATCTATTAAAAAAAATAGTTCTAGTATTTTTTAATTCTCCCAAAAGAAAATTCCATGTCTAAATTGCTTCACTAATGAATCCTTCTAAACATTTAAGAAATATCATCCACCTTAGACAAACTCATCCAAAGAATAGAAAAAAATGGAAACATTTCCCAACTCATTCTAAAAGTCCAGTCATTCTGATATTAAAACCTGACAAGGATATTTAAATTTGTATCTCATAAACATAAATACAAAAATCTTTGCCAAAATACTAGCAAATCAAGAAAAATACAAAAAGTATAATATATCACAACCAAGTAGGGTTTATTTAAGAAATGCAAGGGTAGAGTAACATTAGAAATAAATCAGTATAAGTCTACTATATTAGCAGAAAATACAATCATCTTGGTAGACTCAGAAAAACCAGTTGATAAAAGTCAGCACTTAAAACACAGCAAACTAAGAACAAAAAAAGCTTCCTTATTTTTATAAATATCATCTAATATGATTTGCTAAAGAACTTTAAAAAGAACTTTAGCAAATCATAAGATTTTTAAAAATGATTTAAAAGTTCATTTTAATCATAAGATTTACAAAGAACTTTAGCAAATCATAATTAATGATGAATTATAATTAATAGTGAAAAATTGAAAGCTCTTCTTCTGAGATCAGAATTAAGCAAGGATACCCATTCTCACCACCTTATTTGAGGCTCCATTCAATGCATTAAAGCAAAACATATGAATAAAAGGCATATCAATGGAATGAAAATAGACAACCTGTTGTTACTCACAGATGACATCATGGTAAAAATAGAAAATAAAAGTGAATCTACAGCAATGTATTATATAATTTAGCAATGTCACTGGATTTAAATATAAAGTACAACTACAAAAAAGAAATATTATTTCTATGTAATTTTTAAATACTACCAACAAAGAAATATAAAATGAAAATTTTAAAGTGGTGCCATTTAAAATGTCAAGTGTCTAGAAAAAAATCTAATAAATGGTATAGAAAACTTCTACACTAGCCCAGCCCAGTGGCTCATGCCTGTAACCCTAGAACTTCGAGAGGCTGAGGAGGGAGGCTTGCTTGAGGACAGGGGTTCAAGACCAGTTTGGGTAACATAGTGAGACCCATGTCTCTACAAAAAATATTTAGCTGGGCATGATGGTGTGCCCCTGTAGTCCCAGCTACTCAGGAGGCTAAATTGGGAGGATCACTTGGGCCCAGGAGGTCAGGCTTCAGTGAACCATCATCACGCCACTGTACTCCAGCCTAGGTGACAGAGTGTGACCCTGTCTCAAAAAAAAAGACTTTGGGAGGCTGAGATGGGAGGATCACTTGAGCCCAGGATTCTAGACCAGCCTCAGCAACATGGTGAAACCCCAAAAAGTTTATAAAAATTAGCCAGGCATGATGGCACACACCTGTAGCCTGGGAGATCGAGACTGCAGTGAGCCGTGCCACTGCACTCTAGCCTGAGCAGCACAGCAAGACCTTGTCTCAAAACAAAAACAAAACACAAATTGTTCCTGGAAAAAAATTAAATAAGACCTAAATCAGCAAGGGATACACTGTTTATAGATTGAAATACTCAATTTGGCTGGATGCTGTGGCTCACACCTGTAATCCCAGCATTTTGGGAGGCCAAGGTGGGTGGATCATCTGAGGTCAAGAGTTCGAGACCAATCTGGCCAACATGATGAAACCATGTCTCTACTAAAAATACAAAAATTAGATGGGCATTGTGGCAGCCACTTGTAATCCTAGCTACTCAGGAGGCTGAGGAATCGCTTGAACCCAAGAGGTGGAGGTTGCAGTGAGCTGAGATTGTGCCACTGCACTCCAGCCTGGGCAAATCAAAAAAAAAAAAAAAAAAAAAAGATTGAAATACTCAATTTTTAAAAAATATCAATCCTTCCAAATAGATATATACATTAAATGCAACCCCAGTGAAAATTCCAGCAGGACTGTTTGTGAAAATGTATAGGCTGATTCCAAAATGGAAATGGAAAGATCAGAGAATGAAGAAAAGTTCATTGAAGAGAAACTGAAGAAAAGAACAGAGCTGGAGGGCTTACTTAAAAGCCTTTATAATTAAGAGAATGTGGCAATGGCACAGAGATAGACAGACCAATGGGAAAGAGTAGAGATTACAAAACTGAGGTAAAGACAAAACTGTATTCTCAAAAAATTTGTGCATAAGTGTCCCAAAGACATACAGAAAAACAGTGCTGTTATGACAGCACTGTCCTTACAGCCAAATCTGGAAACAAGTCTAGTGAACATGTACTTTAGAAGGATTAAATTGTCTCATACTTATACAGTGGAAAAATATAGTGATATGAAAATAAAAACTGGCTGGGCATGGTGGCTCATGCATGTAATCCCAGCACTTTGGAAGGCTGAGGCGGGCAGATCATCTAAGGTTAGGAATTCGAGATCAGCCTGGCCAACATAGTGAAACCCCATCTCTACTAAAAGTATCAAAATTAGCTGGGCATGATGGCGAATGCCTGTAGTCCCAGTTACTCGGGAGTCTGAGGCAGGAGAATCACTTGAACCTGGGAGGCAGAGGTTGAAGTGAGGTGAGATTGCACCACTGCACTCCAAGCTAGGCAAAAGAGCAAAGCTCTGTCTGAAAATAAATAAATAAAAAGAAAGAAACTAAAAATTTCAACTACATGCAATAGTATGTATGAGTTTCAGAACATAATGTTGAGCCATAGAATCAGGCACAATGAGTATATGTACTGTGTGATTCCATTTATACAAAGCTCAAACACAATGAAACTAATCTACAGTTTTAGAGATTTTGATAGTGGTAACCTATCTACTGCAGTTTCCCTTACATAGCAAGAGGGATGTTGCACATATGAAGCTAAGGATTTCTTTTTTTTTTTGAGACAAAGTCTTGCTTTGTCACCCGGGCTGAAGTGCAGTGATGGTATCATCCTGGTTGACTGCAGCCTTGAACTCCCGGGCTCAGCAATTTGCCCACCTTGGCCTCCCAAAGTGCTGGGACTACAGGCATGAGCCACTGGACTGGCCGAAATTAAGGATCTTGAGATGGAGAGATTATCCCGAATTATCCAGTGTGCCCAATCTAATCACCGGGTCCTTATAAGAGAGAGAAGACGTAAGGACAAGGCAGAGGTCAAAGAGGAGAGAAGACGCCACACTGCCGGCTGTGAAGGTTTTACTCGTAGTGACTGTGAAGCCACTGCCAGTAATAAGCAGAGGAGAAACAGGATCTGATTTGCATTTCAACAGGAGAATGACTTCGCAGGGAAGGGATGGAAGCAGAGAGTCCAGTTAGAGAACTATTGCAATATCCCAGGGAAGAGGTGATCTGTGTCCTGGCCCAGGTGTTTGCATGTGGAATACTTCACAGATAAAGCCAATGGGATTTGCTGACATATCAGACATGACATACAGAAGAGAGGAGTCTGTCAAAGATGACTCCAAAGATTTCACCCTAAGCAAAGGGAAAGATGCAGGTGCTGTTAACTGAGACGGGGAAGCCTGCGGGATAAACAGGTTTGGAACGGAAGATCAGGATCTCAGCTTTGGATACAAGTAACTTGAGAGCCCATTAAACATTCAAGTGCAGAATTCAGGGGAGAGGTTTGCAGTGCCGATAGAAGTTCGGGAGTAATGGTGGATACAGAGATACCCTGTCCAGATCCCTCTTCCAAGCAGGGTTTGCTGCTTCAGCCACTGGGAGTGCTGTCAGCAGACAACTTTCTGCTGTCAAGTCCTTCAGGACCAGCCTCAATTGCAGACAGCTGCCTTGCCCAAATGCACACCTTTCCGGGGAAATCCCCAGTAAGGAATATAAGGCCCAGCAATTTGAGCCAAACAGATAACAAGTCTAATAAGCTATTCTCTTCATCAATTTGTACAGCTAAAACAGAATACCTGAGACTGAGTAATTTACAAAGAACAGACATTTATTTTCTCATGGTTCTGGAGGCTGAGAAGTCCAAGATCAAGGCGCTAGCAGACTCAGTGTCTAATGAGGGTCTTATCTGTGCTTCCAAGATGGTGCCTCAAACACTGTGTCCTCTGGAGGGGAGGAACACTGTGGTAGAAGATGGAGGGCAAAAAAGGATAAACTCCCTTCATCAAGCCCTTTTATAACACCATTAATCCATTCATGAAGGTGGAGCCTTCATGACCTAAACACACCCCAAAAGTCCCACCTCCCAACACTGTTGGATTGGAGATTAAGGTTCCAACACACGAATTGTGGGGGACACATTGAGACCACAGCAGCTATCTATGCTGTGGAGCTCTTGCAGGGTTGACCATGGCCAAAGTTGCGCCACATCTAATTCAAATTCTCCATCTGCCCAACCCTGGCTCCCCTCTCCCTTCCACAGGCGTCAACCCCTAATAAGTCTCTTGCACCCCGAACTGCATCTTAGTGTCTGCTTCCAGAGAACTCAAATAGCAACAGCCCTCAACAGCATATAGATGGTTATGCAAAGCCTAGAAGTTGCATTTACCATATTAACAGGTTCTTAAAGTATTTCATGCCAACTTCCCAAAAAAATAGACTCTTCTCTGTCCAGTGAGCCTAACATCCTGACCTGGAGAGGCAAGAGCAGGATTTTTTAAAAGCACTTCATAGAGGCCACAGTAGGAAAGGCCAAAGATGCCCAACCTCATCAGTATTCAGAATTTTCCAATTAACACACAATGAGGCCCGGCACAGTGGCTCACACCAGTAATCCCAACACTTAGGGAGGCCAAGGTAGGAGGATCACTTGAGCCCAGGAGTTCAAGACCCACCTGGGCAACATAGCGAGACTCTGTTCTCCACAAAAAGAAGGGGAAAACCCACAATGGCATACCATTTCATACCCAGCAGACTGTCGAAAATGTAAGTCTCTCAATATCAGGTTTTAATCCATAGAATAAAATAAATATCTGCACTTCTAGTGACTCACACCTGTAATCCCAGCACTTTGGGAGGCCAAAGCGGGTGGATCACTTGAGTTCAGGAGTTTGAGACCTGCCTGGCCAACATAGTGAAACCCTGTCTGTACTAAAACAAACAAACAAAAAAATTAGCCAGGTGTGGTGTCACACACCTGTAATCCCAGCTACTCGGGAGGCTGAGGCATGAGAATCGCCTGAACCCAGGAGGCAGAGGTTACAGTGAGCAGAGATTACAACACTGCACTCCAGCCTGGGTGACAGAGTGAGACTCCATCTAAAAAATAATAAATAAATAAATCACACTTCTGCATGGATTGAAATAAATAAATAAATACATAAGGAGAAGGGATGGTTCTTTCAGTAGATTTACAATTTACAAATGTAAAAGGAGAAAGGAACATGAAAAATTACCATTAGTCAAATGTCACAGCAATAACTGCTGCAGACAAGATCCACCAATGGATGCTAAAATTTGAGGAAACAAGTTTGAGAAGAAAAAAGACTTGTATAGTCTCAAAAGATCTCCTTCAAGATAGTTTTTAATTACCAAAAGGAAGATAGTAACTTTACAGTGGAGATGTGCAGCACACAGCAATTTAAGTGACCAAGGTCAGCATCACCAGCAATAAGATACACTGACATCAGGTGCCTCCTGATATCATGCACTGAGAAGGACACAACATCATTTCTGTGGTGTTCTTGGCAAAAACTCATAACTTTATTCCAGTCACGAGAAAATGTCAGACAAGCCCAAATTGAGGAATATCCTATAAACTAACTGATCAGTACCATTCAAAAGTGTCAAAGTCAGCTGGGCATGGTGGCTCACACCTATAATCCCAAAGCTTTGAGAGGTTGAGGCAGGAGGACTGCTTGAGGCCAATAATTCAAGATCAGCATGTGCAACACAGTGAGACCCCATCCTGACAAAAATTAGCCGGGCATCATGGCATGTGGCTATAGTCCTGGAGGCTGAGGCAGGAGGATCCTCTGAGTCCAGGAGTTGAAGGTTGCAGTGAGCTATGATCACACCACTGCACTCCAGCCTGGGCAACAGAAAGAGACCTGTCTCTTAAAAAAGCAAAGTGTCAAAGTCATGAAACACAAGCAAATACAGAGGAAATTTTCCTGTCTAGAAGAGACACAACAACTGAACGCAATATGGGAGCCTGGAACAACAAAAAAAAAGGACATCGATAGAAAAAGTGTTAACATTCAAATAAGACTGGTAGTTTAGTTGATACTGTGATACCAATGTTAATTTCCTATTTTTGATCATTGTGCTATGCTAATAACAATAGGGGGAGCGAGATGAGAGATATGTGGGACCTCTCTGTACTATCTGAACTTTTCTGCAAGTCTAAAATTATCTAGCATTACAGCTTCCACCTCACTCTCTGCGTTAACTTGCTCACCGTCTGGCCCTCCCCACGGTCCCCATGACGTAGCCTAGCTTCCCCCAGAGCAAGTGGACCCAGAGGAGTATGAGTGAGCCCCCTTGGAAGGACATTCTCCAGTTCCTTTAAACCCTTCTGATGACTGGACCCCAGGCCAGTGTCTTCGAACCAGAACCACGTGGATAAGCCGCTCTCAAATACTTGACCCACAAAAAGTGTGTGAGACAATAAATGTTTACTGCTTTGACCTCCCAGATTTTCTTTTTGAAATTCAGAAAATTGTTGCTGCACATAATGACGACTAGATGGCACCAGAATTCCAAGGATAGAAGCAGGCTGCCAGCGTCATGAACTCAATTGCCTCTGAGTTTGTTTTACAAATTTATCACAATCCCAATACAGATATCATCAAGGGTGTGTGTGTGTGTGTGTGTGTGTGTGTGTTTCTTTTTTTGCCCCAGAGCTCGAAAGAAGAAGTAGCAGCCGTGGCTGCTACCAACTTAGGCAGTAGCTCTACCAAATACTTAAAACAATATAAGTGGCCAGGCGTGGTGGCTCATGCCTATAATCCCAGCACTTTGGGAGGCCGAGGCAGGTGGATCACCTGAGGTCAGGAGTTCAAGACCATCCTGGCCAACATGATGAAACCCCATCTCTACTAAAAATACAAAAATTAACTGGGCATCGTGGTGGGCACCCGTAATCCCAGCTACTCGAGAGGCTGAGGCAGGAGAATCCCTTGAACCCGGGAGGCAGAGGTTGCAGTGAGCCGAGTTCGCACCATTGCACTCCAGCCTGGCGACAAGAACAAAACTCCGTATCAAAAAAAAAATAATAATAAAAATAATATAATAACAATAAAACAATATGTGTCCTTGCCATGGTTGGGGCTAAAAAAAAAAAGTAAATAAGAACAATATTTTAAAATGTGTTACTGATGCATGAATAAGCAGACAGATCAAGAGAAGTTAGAAAATCCAAAGACAGAAGCAATTGCTGATGGAGATTCATATGATGATATAGTAATTTCTAATTCAGGAAGGGACTTTAGAAAAGGTTTTAATTTAGTAGTGTAGAAGCAACTAGATGACCACGTGAAAACAAAGAAGCTTGAATGCATTTCCCACCCCATATACCAGATTAAATCCTAAACATATCAAAGATCTAAATGAAAAAACACAGCCTCACAGATAATAAAACACTGGTGAGTTCCCTCATGACCTAGGAGGGTGTAAATTTTCCAAACTATTGCTCAAGATCCAGAAGCCATAAAAGAGAATTTTGTTAAATGACCAAACCAAAAAACAAAAACCTTTTGCATGGCCACAAAATAAGCCATACACAACCAAAAACTACAGATGACAAAATAAGAAAAATATTTACCACTTATATCACAGAAGACAAAGAGTTAAAATCCCTAAAATATAAAGTGTCTAAAAATTAAGGGAAAAAAAAACCAAGAAACCTATTGAAAGCGGGCAAGATACATAAACAGAGAGTTCACATTAAAAAATGCAAATGCCACCTAAATTTATACAAACAGCCAGACCCAGTGGCTCATCCCTGTAATCCCAGTACTTTCGAAGGGAAGATAGGGGGATTGATTGATCCCAGGAGTTTCAGACCAGCCTGAGCGAGATGACAAGACCTTGTCTCTAAATAAAATAAAATAAATTAGCTGAGTGTGGTGGCACACACCTGTGATCCCAGCTACTCGCGATGCTGAGGTGGGAGGATGGGAGGACTGCTGGAGCCCAGGAGTTCAAGGCTGCAGTGAGCTATGATTGCACTACTGCACTCCAGCCTGTGTGACCAAGACCCTGTCTCAAAAAATAAAAAATAAAATATCACACCTGTAATCCCAGCATTTTGATAGGCTGAGGCGAGCAGATCACCTGAGGTCAGGAGTTCAAGACCAGCCTGGCCAACATGGCAAAACCCCATCTCTACTAAAAATACAAAAATTAGCCAGGCATGGTGGCATGCACCTGTAATCCCAGCTACTCAGGAGGCTGAGGCAGGAGAATCGCTTGAGCCCGGGAGGCGAAGGTGGCAATGAGCCAGCCGAGATTGCGCCACTCCACTCCAGCCTGACTGGCAAAGCGAGACCCCGTCTCAAAAAATAAAAAATAAACTAAAGCTCAACCTCACTCATAATAAAAGAAACACGGTTAAAACTGCCCTGAGATCCTATTTCTCATCTAATAGATTAGCAAAAATCCAAACGTTGGACAGCACTCTCACTGGCAACGCTGTGGGGAAACAGGGACTCTTCCATTTTACTGATGGAATATAAAAAGATAAAACCTCCATGGAGGAGAATTTGGCAATATCTAGTTAATTTGCCCTTTGACTCAGCAATCCTACTTCTAGGAATTAGTCCCAAAGACACAGACAGAAATAGGAAACTTCATATGAATGTGCCTCTTCACTGGAGCCCTATGCATGATAGCAAAAAACTGGAAACTATTGCAATAGCCATGAAGAGGGTGCTGCTTAAATCAACTATGCTATATCCACAAACATAGAGCACTGTACAGCTGTGAAAATGAATAAGATATATTGATTACATATACATGTGATGTGTGTATGTACAAGTGTGTACACGCATTTTTCTTTGTTGTCGTTTTGTTTTTTTGACTGTTTTGTTTTGTTTTGTTTTGAGACAGAGTCTTGCTCTGTCGCCCAGGCTGGAGGGCAATGGTACAATCTCAGCTCACTGTAACTTGTGCCTCCCAGGATTCAAGCCATTCTCCTGCCTCAATCTCCCTAGTAGCTGGGACTACAGGCACGTACCATGACACCCAGCTAATTTTTGTATTTTTAGTAGAGATGGGGTTTCATCATTTTGACCAGGCTGGTCTCAAACTCCTGATCTCAAGTGATCCACCCACCTCAGCCTCCCAAAAGTGCTGAGATTACAGGCGTGAGCCACCGCGCCCGGCCCATGTGCACACACTTATATAGTGACCTCCAAGATGTAGTTAAGTGAAAAAACCAAGCTGCAAATTGGTATGAACAGTATGTACCTTTTGCTCAATAGAGAGGAAAATGAATACATATGTTCATTGGTTTATTTTTCCAAGGAAATGGAATGTCAAAACAATTTTTGCGATTGGGACTCAATCACCCACAAAACAATGGTTTTGGTTTTTTGTTTTCTTGAGACAGGGTCTTGTTCTGTCACCCAAGATGGAGTGCAGTGGTATGATCACAGCTCACTGCAGCCTCCACTTCCTGGGCTCAAGTGATCCTCCCACCTCAACCTCCAGAGTAGCTGGGACTGCAGACGTGTGTGACCACGCCCAGCTAATTTTTTGCTTTTTATAGAGACAGGGTCTCTTTATGTTGCCCAGGCTAAAATAATGTCTTTTTTTTTTTTTTTTTTTTTTTTTTGAGACGGAGTCTTGCTCTCTCCCCCAGGCTGGAGTGCAGTGGCGCGATCTCGGCTCACTGCAAGCTCCGCCTCCCAGGTTCACGCCATTCTCCTGCCTCAGCCTCCCGAGTAGCTGGGACTACAGGCACCCGCCACCGCGCCCGGCTAATTTTTTGTATTTTTTTAGTAGAGACGGGGTTTCACCGTGTTAGCCAGGATGGTCTCGATCTCCTGACCTCGTGATCCGCCCGCCTCGGCCTGCCAAAGTGCTGGGATTACAGGCTTGAGCCACCGCGCCCGGCCAAATAATGTCTTAAAGTAATTTAAGATATATTAATTTGACATAAATCCCTCATGGGGTATATCCTCCTGGAAAAAAAAGCACCATAAGAAAATCTTAAACTATATTTAGTCATATTACTAGTGATAATATTGATATTGATATTTTAAAATTTTATATATGCACATATATATTCAGATATGCATATATATTCACATATATATATGCACATATATGATTCACATACTTCAAAACATATGTTAATGTCACTACAATTCAAAATTCTCTTTTTTTCTTTGAGAATTCAACATTCTCTGAATAAGAAAAAAAGACATAATAATAACATTTTAGAAGTTGTAAAGGGCAAAACTAAACTATGGACACACATTTGGATAGCTAATTACTATAAAGAAACACAGAGATGATTGCTATAAAAGTCAGGCTGGTCAGGCACGGTGGCTCACACCTGTAATCTCAGCACTTTGGGAGGTCAAGGCAGGCAGATCACCTGAGGTCAGGAATTCAAGATCAGACTGGTAAACATGGCGAAACCCATCTCTACTAAAAATACCAAAAAATTACCTGAGTATGGTGGCGCACACCTGTAATCTCGCTACTGGTGAGGCTGAAGCATGAGAATCACTTGAACCCGGGATGCAGAGGTAGCAGTGAGCTGAGATCGTGACACCTCACTCCAGCCTGGGTGACACAGTGAGACTCTATCTTAAAAAAAAAAAAAAAAAAAGCTGAGGGTTAATTTTGGTAGAGAGAAGGGAGGGGCTGGGCCTGGGCGCCTGGGCTAGGGCACATGGAGAGGCTTATGAACAGCTGACAAATTCTATTTCTTGACTTAGATGTGGTTACAAGTGGCTTGCCTTAAAATAACACAATTTGTGTTTTCGCTGAATTTCAGGAACTCCTATTTTAAGAACTTCCTGGGGTTGTTTTTTTTTTAACAAAGAAATGTAGTACTTTGTTTTTCAAAAGGAAGATTTTTATTATATGAATCAATACCTAATAAATTAGAAGCAAAGCCTCTTGTAGAGAAAAAGATCCACCAATAAGGAGATCTGCATTTCTTCAGGGAAAAAAAAAAATCACCACCATCACAGAATCGAAAACGAAGGAATAATCGTACAGATTTGGGAAGCTGGGGACTTCGCCTTTGTTTTCCTTATTTTAAATTAGGAGTGCTGGCTGATGAAATCAGGGCACCCTGTGAAAAGAACTGTACCAGACATCTTGATCAGCACTATTTTGGGCCTCTGTAATGTCAAATAATTTTGAATATATTTTTGCTTTTACAACATTATGCTAGCTGTGAAACCACTTGAAATGCAGCATTTCCTGATAATTACAAAGCTCCTCAATGGGAAACTCTCTTTCTTTCTTTTTTTGAGACGGAGTCTCGCTCTGTCGCCCAGGCTGGAGTGCAGTGGCGCCCTCTCGGCTCACTGCAAGCTCCGCCTCCCGGGTTCATGCCATTCTCCTGCCTCAGCCTCTCCGAGTAGCTGGGACTACAGGCGCCCGCCACCACGCCCGGCTAATTTTTTTGTATTTTTAGTAGAGACGGGGTTTCACCGTGGTCTCGATCTCCTGACCTCGTGATCCGCCCGCCTCGGCCTCCCAAAGTGCTGGGATTACAAGCGTGAGCCACCGCGCCCGGCCAACTCTCTTTCTTTTTAATGTGTTAAGAAATAGACATGTCAAAAAGAAAAGCATTCTCTATGAAACACAAACGCTTTGGAAGTTTCTAAAGGTGCCATAAAGGTTGCAATTCTCTCTCCAGTTGCAAGATTTTTTTTTTTTTCCCAAGATGGAGTCTTGCTCTGTCACCCAGGCTAGAGTGCAGTGGCTCGATCTCGGCTCACTGCAACCTCCACCTCCCAAGTTCAAGCAATTATCCAGCCTCATCCTCCCAAGTAGCTGGGATTACAGGCACATGCCACCACGCCTGGCTAATTTTTGTATTTTTAGTAGAGACGGGGTTTCCCCATGTTTGCCATGCTGGTCTCAAACTCCTGACCTAGTGATCCACCCACCACAGCCCCCCAAAGTGCTGGGATTACAGGCATGAGCCACCAAGCCTGGCCTTTTTTTTTTTTTTTTTTTTTTAAAGACAGGGTCTAATTCTGTTGGCCAGGCTGGAGTGCAGTGGTGTGATCTCGGCTCACTGCAACCTTGAACTCCTGGGTTCAGGTGATCCTCCTGCCTTGGCCTCCCAAGGTGCTGGGATTACAGGCACCAGGTGAGCCTTCACACCCGACTCACTTACAAGATTATAGTGAGATCAAACGTGGAGAACTTCTGATCTGGATTCAAATGGTCTAGATTTATATTCTGGCTCCCTCACTTACTAGCTGTGTGACCTTAATCAAATCACTTAACCTCTCTGATTCTATGGCCACACACATAAAACTGAGACATGACAATGCCTACCTCCTAGAGGCTGTCATGAGAATAAGCTGTTTTAACAGAAGTAAGACACTTAGGATAGGGCAAAGCTACCTTGAGCTTTACTAGGCCAAGGGACCAGAGAAGCTCAGATCCAAGCCCTCCATACTGAGTGGCCATGCTGCAAAACTCCCACAAACCCCATGGCTTAAAACAACACAGATAGGCCGGGCAAGGTGGCTCGCGCCTATAATCCCAGCACTTTGGGAGGCTGAAGTGGGTGGATCACTTGAGCCCAGGGATTTGAGATGAAAGAAAGAATGAGAGAGAGACAGAGAGAGAGAGAAAGAGAGAAAGGGAGGGAGGGAGGGAGGAAGGAAGGAAGGAAGGAAGGAAGAGAGGGAGGGAGGGAGGGAGGAAGGGAGGTTAGTTTATTCTCTTACCATTCTGGAGGTTAGAAGTCAACAATCAGCTTCCCTGGGCAAGCAAGAGAAAAGAAAGGAAATAACAAAGATTTATTCTCTTACCGTTCTGGAGGTCAGAAGCCAGCAATCATCTTCCCTGGGCTAAAATCAAGTGGTTGTCAGGGCTGATTCTTTCTGGAGGCACTGAGGGAAGACCTCATGTCCTTGTCTTTTTAGCCACCCATATCACCTGGCTCGTGGCCCCCTCCTCCTTCTCCAAAATCGGCCCTCGGCTGGGCGAGGTGGCTCACGCCTGTAATCCCAGCACTTAGGAAGACCGAGGCGGGTGGATCACCTGAGGTCAGGAGTTCGAGACCAGCCTGGCCAACATGACAAAACCCCATCATGACTAAAAATATAAAAATTAGCCAGATGTAATGGTGAGCACCTGTAATCCCAGCTACTCGGGAGGTTGAGGCAGGAGAATAGCTTGAACCCAGGAGGCGGAGGTTGCAGAGCTGAGATCACACTACTGCACTCCAACCTAGGCAACAGAGCAAGACTTCGTCTCAAGACACAAACAAACAAACCCGCATCCCTCTAATGTCTGCTTCCATTGTCACATCGACATCCCTCTGACCAACTTCTCCTGTGTCCCTCTTGTAAGGATCTTTGTGATTCTATTCAGGACCCACCTAGGTAACCCAGGATCATTTCCCCAACTCAACAAACTTAATCACATCTGAGAGTCCATTTTGCCATATAAGGGAACATTCGCAGGTTCTAGGGATTAGGATGCAGAAACCTTCTTAATTATTATTAATACTTAGCCAAGCCTTGGGGAGCAAGAGAAACTTTTTCTTTTCTTTTGTTTTTTGGTTTTGTTTGTTTGTTGTTGTTTGTTGTTGTTGTTGTTTGAGATGAAGTCTCCCCCTGTCACCCAGGCTGGAGCACAGTGGCACAATCTCAGCTCACTGCAACCTCTGCCTCTGGGTTCAAGTGATTCTCATGCCTCAGACTCCCAAGTAGCTGGAATTATAGGAGGCCACCACCACACCCAGCTAATTTTTGTTTTTTAGTAGAGATGGGGTTTCACCATGTTGACCAGGCTGGTCTCAAACTCCTGACCTCAAGTCTGCCTCGGTCTCCCAAAATGGTGGGATTACAGGCATGAGCCACTGTGCCCAGCCATTTTTTTTGAGACTGAGTCTCACTCTGCTGCCCAGGGTGGAGTGCAGTGGTGCAATCTGAGCTCACTGCAACCTCCTCCTCCCGGGTTCAAGCAATTCTCATGCCTCAGCCTCCCGAGTAGCTGGGACTACAGGCACCCACCATGCCTGACTAATTTTTGTATTTTTAGTAGAGACGGGGTTTCACCATGTTGGCCAGGCTGGTCTCGAAATCCTGACCTCAGGTGATCCGCCTGCCTCGGCCTCCCAAAGTGCTGGGCTTACAGGTGTGAGCCACCACGCCCAAACTTTTTTGTTTTGTTTTGTTTTGTTTTTGAGACAGGGTTTCCCTCTGTTGGCCAGGCTGGAGTGCAGTGGTGAGGTCACAGTTCACAGTAGCCTCAAACTCCCAAGCTCAAGTGATCCTCCCACTTCAGCCTCCCAAGTAGCTGAGACCATAGATGTGTGCCACCACGCATGGCTTATTTATTTATTTAGTAGAGACAGGATCTCACTATGTTGCCCAGGCTGGTCTTGAACTCCTGGACTCAAGTGATTCTCCCACCTCAACCTCCCAACTGCTGGCATTACAGGCATGAGACACTGTACCGAGCCAGGACATGGAAATTTTGGAGGCCACATTATTCAGCCTACCGCAGTCTCAAAGTGTGGTCTGATTCCATTCTGTTGGCTGTTTTATTTCTTCAGGTCTCAGACCTAATGTGGACCTATGGGTGCTACTTAGGACGTAGGTCCAGCCAGAAGTCAGAGAAGGCTACTGGAACTGCCAGTTCAGGACCCTTGAGCTCCCCTGTACATGCCTTTGTGCAAATTAGGAAAAGGCTACCCTCCCTTCCTCTGGGTAGACACAGCCCCACACCAGGATGTGTGGCTGGTGAAAGGGCACAGGTTGCATTTCAGCCTCCATATGCCTCCTGAGTCAAACAAATTTGTGCAGTGCACAACCTATACAACCCCACTTTAAGGCACAGGGCCCCCACCTCACCCTGATTTAAAAAAAAAAAAAAATTGGGGAAGCATGCCCAGTGTTATTCTTGTCTTTCTTGGTATAATTTAGATCTGCACAGACTTTCTATTGTGACTCACACTTCCTGAAACCCTGGAGCCTCCCAGATGTGAAATCACTGAGAGCTGGCTCTTCAGAAACAGTGACTCCTTTAACAGGCAGGCTTGGAGGACGTCTCTTGTGGGTCTAGGTCTTGCCGTTGTGAAATTGACTCCCGCAGGGCTGCCTGGGACTGGTGGGAAACCCTTGGTGACTAGGGTCAGGGCTTCGCAGAGTCCCGGCGCAGGGTGAGATTGGAAGAATTCCACTTCCGCCCAGGCGCAGAGCCCTGGCACAGGGTAGGATTGGAAGAATTACACCTCCGCCCTTCGGCCAACGACCAACACCTTTGGAGTCTGCAGAGGTTTGGAGGAGTCCGAGGAGACTTCAAGGCAGAGCTGGCAAGGTCTGGGAGGGAGCGTGGGCTTGCTGCGTTCTCCCCGCGCCCCGATTCCCACCCTCCCGAAGGCGTAGCTGCTCTCTTGTGGGAAACCCATCCTTCAGCCCTTCCACGCGTAGGGAGTGGGGTGGGAGGGAGACCGCAGCGCCCTGCTCTGTGTGAAGGCTGCCCCCACAGGGACGCTGGCAGGATCCGTCCCATAAACAGTACAGTCTGGGATCGACGACACAGCTCTGTGGATCCTGGGATATCCCCCGTCATCTTTCATTCTCATTTTTCTTGGACATACTAAATTCGCCTGAATCGGAATGAAATTAATAATTTTTATTTTCCACTTGGGTGTTTTTTGTTTTTGTTTGGTGTGTAGCTTCCAGATGTTCAACAACTACCATGAATTACTTTTATAATCATAAAAGTCAATAAATATTGTTATAAGGATGTTTCAGGGCTCTGAAATCCCAGCCGGTAACCCCAGCACTTTGGGAAGCCGAGGCAGAAGTTTGAGGGGCTTGAGGCCAGGAGTTTGAGACCAGCCTGGGCAACATATTGAGATCCCCGTCTCTACAAAAAAAAAAAAAAAAAAATTGAAAATTAAAAAATTAGCCAGGGGTAGTGGCACGCTCCTGTAGTCCTAGGTACTCAGGAGGTGGTGGAGGGAGGATCACTTGAGCCTGAGAGGGCGAGGCTGCAGTGAGTTGTGATCCCTCTGCTGAACTCCATCCTGGGTGACAGACCAAGACCCCACCTCTAAGAGAAAAAATAAAATTTTCCACTGGGTGCAGTGGCTCACACCTGTAATTCCAGCACTTTGGGAGGCCAAGGCGGGTGGATCCTTTGAGGTCAGGAGTTCAAGACCAGCCTGGCCAACATGGTGAAACCCGGTCTCTACTAAAAATACAAAAAATTAGCCGGGCATGGCGGCAGGTGCCTGTAATCCCATCTACTCAGGGGGCTGAAGCAGGAGAATTGCTTGAACCTGGGAGGTGGAGGTTGCAGTGAGCCAAGATCATGCTACCGCACTCCAGCCTGGGCAACAGAGCAAGACTCTGTCTCAAAAAAACAAAAATTAGCTAGGCGTGGTAGCACGCGCCTGTAATCCCAGCTACTTGGGAAGCTGAGGCAGCAGAATCGCTTGAACCTAGGAGGCAGAGGTTGTAGTAAGCCGAGATCATGCCACTGCACTCCAGCCTGGACGACAGAGTAAAACAGTCTCATACAAAAAAAGAAAAAAGAAAATTTTCAGAAAATAAAAACAATCCCTAATAGTAATCGCATCCTGATAATACTCACTGTTTGCCAAGATCTGACCCAGAACTGTCTGTGCACTGTTTTTTTTTGTTGTTGTTGTTTGTTTTTATTTTTTGATACAGGGTCTCACTCTGTCATCCAGGCTAGAGTGCAGTGGTGCAATTATGGCTCACTGCAGCCTCAACCTCCTGGGCTCAAGTGATCCTCCCACCTCAGCATCCCAAAGAGCTGGGACTACAGGGGCGCATCACCGCACCCAGCTAATTGTTGTAATTTTTTTTTTGAGGCGGAGTTTCGCTCTTGTTGCCCAGGCTGGAGTGCAGTGGCACGATCTCGGCTCACTGCAACCTCCGCCTCCTGGGTTCAAGCAATTCTCCTGCCTCAGCCTCCTGAGTAGCTGGGATTACAGGCATGAGCCACCACGCCCGGCTAATTTTTGTATTTTTGGTAGAGACGGGGTTTCTCCATGTTGGTCAGGCTGGTCTCAAACTCCTGGCCTCAGGTGATCTGCCCACCTCAGCCTCCCAAAGTACTGGGATTACAGGCGTGAGCCACCGCACCCAGCCAAATTGTTGTAATTTTTGTAGAGATGGGGTTTCACCATGTTGCCCAGGCTGGTTTCCAACTCCTGGATTCAAGCAATCCACCTACTTTAGCCTCCCAAAGTATCAGGATTATAGGCGTGAGCTACCATGCATAGTTCTTTTCGTCAGAATGGCATTTTTCAGGATATGCTTAATTGGTTAGAAACTAAAATGTGGCATACCCACACAATGGGATATTAGTCAGCCATGAAAAGGAATGAAATACTGATCCATACTACAACATGACTGAGCCACAAAGACATGCTAAGCAGAAGAAGAGGCAAAAGACCACACAATGTATCATTCCATTTATACGAAATATCTGGAATAGGCCAATGGACAAAGATTGAAAGTACATTCATGGTTACCTAGGACTGAAGGACTTGGGGGATTAGGGAGTGACTGAATGGATACAGATACAGAATTTCTTGTTGGAGGCCAGGCGTGGTGGCTCATGCCTGTAATCCCAGCACTTTGGGAGGCCGAGGCAAGCAGATCACCTGAGTTCAGGAGCTCAAGATCAGCCTGGCCAACCTAGTGAAACTCATCTCTACTAAAAATACAAAAATTAGCCAGGTGTGGTGGTGGGCGCCTGTAATCCCAGCTACTCAGGAGGCTGAGGCAGGAGAATCACTTGAACCTGGGAGGCAAAGGTTGCAGTGAGCCGAGATCATGCCACTGCACTCCAGCCTGGGCAACAGAGCCAGACTCCGTCTCAAAAAAAAAAAAAAAATTTCTTGTTGGAGTGATGAAAATGTTCTGGAATTGACTGTGGTAATGGTTGCACAACTCTGGAAATATGCTTGATATGGTTTGAATCTGTGTCCCCGCCCAAATCTCGTGTCCAGTTGTAATCCCCAGTGTTGGAGGAAGGGACTGGTGGGAGATGATTGGATCAGGGGGCAGAGTTCTCATGAATGGGTTAGCACCATCCCCTCAGTGTTGTTCTCGTGATAGTGAGTTATTATTTTGAGATCTGGTTGTTTAAAAGTGTGTATGTGTAGCACCTCCCCTGTCTCTCTTCCTCCTGCTCTGGCCATGTAAAGCGCTGGTAACCCCCTTGTCTTCTGCCATGATTGTAAGTTTCCTGAGGCCTCCCCAGAAGCAGGTGCTGCCACGCTTCCTGTTCAACCTGTGGAACCGTGAGCCAATTAAACCTCTTTACAAATTACCCAGTCTCAGGTATTTCTTTATAGCAATGCAAGAATAACCTAATACAATGCTCAAACTAAGTAATCATATCTTTTAAATTGGTGGATTTTACAATATGTAAATTATATCTCATTAGAGCTGTTCCTAAAAATAAAACAAAGAGCCTGGCACAGTGGCTAACACCTGTAATCCCAGCACTTTGGGAGGCCGAGGCGGGTGGGTCATCTGAGGTCGGGAGTTGGAGACCAGCCTGACCAACATGGAGAAATCCCGTATCTACTAAAAATACAAAATTAGCCGAGTGTGGTGGTGCATGCCTGTAATCCCAGCTACTCGGGAGCCTGAGGCAGGAGAATCACTTGAACCCAGGAGGCAGAGGTTGTAGTGAGTCAAGATCATGCCATTGCACTCCATCCTGGGCAACAAGAGCGAAACTCCATCTGACAAAAATAAAATAAAATAAAAATAAATAAAACAAAAAGCCTAGGGGCAGGAAGCTGAATTACCTTGACTTCTAATTACTGTCTGTTACTTTTAGCACATTGCCTCATGACCCAAGACAATTGCTTGAGCTCTAGACATCACAACTAAATTCCAGGCAATGAAAGCAAGGAAGGAAGAAGGGCACAGCATCTCCCTTGCAATGTGAATTACTGGAATTTGTGCAAACATTTCCATTTACGTGGTTTTAGTGCGGACACAGAAACAAAGCCACATCTAGCTGCAAAGGGGGCTTTTCAATCCCACCATTATAGGGAGTCATGCTTGAAGATGGTTGGAAGGGTGTTGACCAAGCCAATCCCAAAGCGAAGTTATTAACCCCACTTTAAAGATGAGTAAACTGAGGCACAGAGAGTGGAAGCTGCCTGCCCAAGGCCTCAGCTATTAGGTGAAGGAAAGGAAACGAAAGCCACTGTGCTCAAAGATTCCAGCTCAGATCAGGAAATTCATCAAAGATGAGCCATCCCACTCACACCGAGACCATACTAAAATTAATGTGACCAGTTCTGGATATGTGTCCCTTAACAGAGCCAGCGAGGACGTGGTCAGAGTGGAGATGAGGCTAAGGTTTATGAAAGGCAAACACATTTAATGGTTAACCCAGGCCTGAATCACGCTGCCTGGATGGACAGGTTTTTGTTTGTTTGTTTTTCGGTTTTTGTTTTTTTGGGGTTTTTTTTTGTTTGTTTTTTTTTTGAGACAAAGTCTTGCTCTGTTGCCCAGGTTGGAGTGCGGTGGCTCGATCTTGGCTCACAACAACCTCCGCCTCCCAGGTTCAAGTGATTCTCCTGCCTCAGTCTCCCCAGTAACTGGAACTACAGGCGCACACTGTGGGCGGCAAGCCACCCAGGGGCTGAGGCAAGAGACCAAGGACACGAGCTGTTCCAGTATAATAAAATATAAAACAAGAATAGTTATACCAGATATAGATCTTAGATATGATTACATATGAATATTGATAATCACTAGTTGGTAGTAATTACTCTTTATCCCAATATTATAATAATCCTCGCTCTATAATCATAACCTAGGAAAAGCCAGGCCATACAGAGATAGGAGCTGAGGAGACATAGTGAGGTGTGACCAAAAGGTAAGAGTGCGAGCCTTCTGTTATGCCCGGACAGGGCCACCAGAAGGGCTCCTTGGTCTAGCGGTGACGCCAGTGTCTGGGAAGACGCCCGTTGCCAGGCGGACCGTGGTCTAGTGGTAACGAAAAGTGTCAAGGAACAACACCGCTACTTAGCAGACGAGGAAACAGAGTCTCCTTCTCCCCAGGGGAGTTTAGAGAAGACTCTGCTCCTCTACCTCTTGTGGAGGGCCTGACATCAGTCAGGCTCGCCCGCAGTTATCCTGAGGCCTAACCGTCTCCCTGTGATGCTGTGCTTCAGTGGTCACGCTCCTAGTCCACCTTCATGTTCCATCCTGTACACCTGGCTCTGCCTTCTAGATAGCAGTAGCAAATTAGTGAAAGTACTAAAAGTCTCTGATATGCAGAAATAATGGCGTAAGCTGTCTTTCTCTCTGTCTCCTCTCCCTCTCTGTCTCAGCTGCCAGGCAGGGAAAGGCCCTCTGTCCAGTGGACACATGACCCACGTGACCTTACCTATCATTGGAGATGACTCACACTCTTTACCCTGCCCCTTTTGCTTTGTATCCAATAAATAACAGCGCAGCCAGACATTCAGGGCCACTACCGGCCTCTGCGTCTTGGTGGTAGTGGTCCCCCGGGCCCAGCTGTCTTTTATCTGTCTTGTGTCTTTATTTCTACAACCTCTCGTTTCCGTACACGGGGAGAGACCCACCGACCCTGTGGGGCTGGACCCTACAGTGCACCACCAGGCCCAGCTAATTTTTGTATTTTTAGTACAGATGGGGTTTCACCATGTTGGCCAGGCTGGTCTCGAACCTCTGACCTCGTGATCTGCCCACCTCGGCCTCCCAAAGTGCTGGAATTACAGGTGTGAGCCACCGTGCCTGGCCGATGGACAGTTTTTATAAGCTGTTATCAGGAAGGAATGCTTTTGGCTGCAATAACAAAAAAACGTTTTTAACCTGGTAAACACTAGCTGACACCTATAAGAAATTAATTTTATGCCTATTTTTCAAGGTTCCAGAACCATTTTTCTGGCTCAGGTAAGCCTAAAAGCCAAGTCCTTACGGAAGGATCACTCGAGGCCAGGAGTTCAAGACCAGTCTGGGCAACACAGCAAAACCCCATCTCTAAAAAATAAAAACATAATTACCCAGGCGTGGCGACATGCATCTGTTGTCCCACTTACTTGGGAGGCTGAGACAAGAGGATCTCTTGAGCCTAGGAGGTCAAGGCTACAGTGAACTATGATTGCACCACTGCACTCCAACCTGGGCAACAGAGAGACCCTGTCTCTAAAAATAAAAATAAATAAATAAAATTTTTTAAAACCCAGACCTCTAGGAATCAGAGGTTCTCTGTGGATCCCTAAAGAATGTCCCTTTAGCTTTATTAATACTTCCTTAGAGAATCAGCTCCAAAGACAGCTAAGCATAACACAAGCGGTTAGGGCTTCAACGTAGAAACTTTGGAGGGCACAAACATAATAGGGGTGCACATTGGGGTGACAACCAGAAGGAACTGGGAAATGTCATTGCTATAAAAGACAGCACAGGCTGAGAGCACTGGCTCACTCCTGTAATCCCAGCACTTTGGAGGCTGAGGCAGAAGGATCATGAGGTCAGGAGTTCAAGACCAACTTGGCCAACATGGTGAAATCCTGCTCTACTAAAAATACAAAAATTAACCAGGCCTGGTGGCACGTGCCTGTAGTCCCAGCGACTCAGGAGGCTGAGGCAAAAGAATTGCTTGAACCCAGGAGGCGGAGGTTGCAGTGAGCCGAGATCACGCCACTGCACTCCAGCCTGAGCAACAGAGCAAGATTCCATCTCAAAAAAAAAAAAAAAAAAAGCATAGTGGCTACCCAGGGGAGCAGAGAGAGGACCGGGATGGGGAACAAGGCAGGGTTCCTGAGGTGCCCGGCAATGTTCTGTTTTTAAGCAAGTGGAAGTTAAAAGGCTGTTGTCTTATCTCATTAAGGTAGACCTTTGTTTGGTGTAGCTGGCTTCCTTCCTTTTTTCTTTCTTTTTCTGGAGACAGGATCTTGCTCTATTCCACAGGCGGGAGTGCAGTGGCACTGTGATAGCTCACTGCAGCCTCAGCTGCCTCTGCTCAAGTGAACTTCCCACCTCAGCCTCCCAAGTAGCTGAGACTACGGGCATGCACCACCACACCCAACAATTTGGCGTCATTTTCTGTATATATGTTTTATTTTACAACGCATAGGCTGATAAATAGGCTCCCAGGCCCAGCGCAGTGGCTCACTCCTATAATCCCAGCACTTTGGGAGGCCAAGGTGGGAGGATCGCTTGAGCCCCGGAGTTCGATGCTGAACTCAGCTATAACCACGCCACTGCATTCCAGCCTGGGTGATAGAGTGAGACTCTGTCTTTTTAAAAAATAAAAATAAAAAATAAAATAAAAATAAAAACAAGATGGGCTCCTCTGCTCCTGCTTCACCATCTTCCTCTCATTGCAAAATAACTCCTGCATCTCCGGGTTGCACATCCACATCTCCGGCAGGAAGTGAAGGGCAAACATCTAGAGTCTTCTCCACGTAAAGCTTTGCCTTACCATTTAGAAAGAAAACCCTCTTCAGGCCCACAACAACCTCTGCCTCCCAGGTTCAAGTGATTCTCCAGCCTCAGCCTCCAGAGTAGCTGGGATTACAGGAGCCCACCACCACGCCTGGCTAATTTTTGTATTTTTAGTAGAGACGGGGTTTCACCAGGTTGGCCACACTAGTCTCGAACTCCTGACCTTGTGATCCACCTGCCTCGGCCCCCCAAAGTGCTGGGATTACAAGTGTGAGCCACTGTGCCCAGCCAAATTAGTTGATTCTTTAAACCCTGACATCTTAGAGCACCGATCCCCAACCTTTTAGGCACCAGGGACCAGGTTTGTGGATGACAGTTTTTCCATGGGTGGGGTGGGTGAGGTGGGAATGGGGGGATGGTTTTGGGATGATTCAACCACATTACATTTATCAACAGCTTCTCATAAGGAGCGAGCAACCTAGGTCCCTTGCATGCACAGTTCACAATAGGATTCACGCTTCTATGAGAATCTAATGCCACCGCTGATCTGACAGGAGGCAGAGCTCAGCTTCCCTGGCTTACCCGCTGCTCACTCCTGCCGTGCGGCCCAGTTCCTAACAGGCCATGGACCCATATCAGTCCATGGCCTGGGGGTTGGGAACCCCTGTCTTAGACTACTAAGCCCCATTCTCCTGAATTCTTGTGGCATCAATTTTTCATCAGCCAAGCATCTAACCCTCCAGGCACAGCCCTTGAACAAACTTGCCTCTGGTACTTCAGCTCGACTAACCTTCTGCAAAATCAGTGGTAACTGGGCCCTGCCCCTCCATCGTGGATATGGGGAACGGATGCCCTGCATCTACTCCCAAGCTCCCCCTACTGTACCCTCAAGTACTGTAGAAGCTGGAAAGCTATTTTTTTAAATAATAACTTCACCACTCTCACCCAAATTATCAATACTTAATTGCCAAATGGTTTTCAGTGCCTACCCTCCTGTCTTAAAATATGATGTAGACTGGGCGCAGTGGCTCACGCCTGTAATCCCAGCACTTTGGGGAGGCTGAGGCGGGCAGATAACGAGGTCAGGAGATCGAGACCATCCTGGCTAACATGGTGAAACCCCGTCTCTACTAAAAAATACAAAAAAGAAAAAAAAAAACAGCCGGATGTGGCAGCACGCGCCTGTAGTCCCAGCTACTCGGGAGGCTTAGGCGGGAGAATAACATGAACCCAGGAGGTGGAGCTTGCAGTGAGCCGAGATCGCACCACTGCACTCCAGCCTGGGCAACAGAGCAAGACTCAGTTTCAAAAAAAAAAAAAAAAAAAGATGTAATACTAATAGAAAATTTGAGGCTGGGCATAGTGGTTCATGTTTGTAATCCCACCACTTTGGGAGGCTGAGGCAGAAGGATTGCTTGAACCCAGGAGTTCAAGACCAGTCTGGGCAACACAGTGAATCCTCATCTCTACAAAACATACAAAAATTAGCCAGGCATGTTGGTGCATGCCTGTAGTCCCAGCTGCTCAGGAGGCTAAGGTGGAAGGATTGCTTGAGCCCAGGCAGTGGAGACCACAGTGAGCCGAGATTGTACTACCGCACTTCAGCCTGGGTGACAGAGCTAGATAAAGGAAAAAAAGAGAGGCCAGACGCAGTGGCTCATGCCCATAATCCCAGCACTTTGGGAGGCAAAGGCAAGTGGATCACCTGAGGTCAGGAGTTCGAGACCCGCCTGGCCAACATGAAACCCCGTCTCTACTAAAAATACAAAAAATTAGCTGGATGTGGTTGCGGGTGCCTGTAATCCCAGCTACTTGGGAAGCTAAGGCAGGAGAATTGCTTGAACCCGGGAGGCAGAGGTTGTAGTGAGCCAAGATCGCGCCATTGCACTCCAGCCTGGGCAACAAGAGCAAAACTCCGTCTCAAAAAAAAAAGGAAAAAAAAGAAAAGAAAAGAAATTTTGATGTAACAGATGAGGAGATGATTGCTATGGAAAAGATAGTTTGTTACAGTTGAAGAGGAAGGGGCACATGATTCCATGGGGGACCACATGGGGGAGCCCCTAAGTCAGTTAGGAGAAGAGACAGAGGAGGAAACTGGGCAAGAACTTTTACTGTGGTTGCCACAGGAAGGAATTGCTGATGCTGCCTCTGGAGTGAAGTGTTGCTGGGGTAACACTCACAAGAACAGCAGGCAGACAGGAAGCAAAAGTCCCTTCTCCGGGAGGTGACCAGCTCCCCTGGAAGGGGTTCCGGGATGCAGAACTTTCAGTGCTAAAAACGGGAAAGATCTGGGGAAAGTGGGACGAGTTGATTACCCTACTTCTGCAGTCTCCTAGCAAACTCTCTTGCCAGAGCCCAACATAGAACCATCTGGCAAAGCAGAAATGTGGTTTGCTTGTCCCAGCATCACAAAGCAGAGCACAGGATGGTGGATTTGGAGCTGAGAGACAGTAACTCTGTAATTGATACTGACTTTTTTTTTTTTTCTTTTAACAGAGTCTCACTCTGTCACCCAGGCTGGAGTGCAGTGGTGCGATCTTGGCTCACTGCAACCTCTGCCTCCCGGGTTCAAGAGATTCTCCCAGCCTCCCAAGTAACTGGGGCCACAGGCAAGCACCACCACGCCTGACTAATTTTGTATTTTTAGTAGAGATGGGGTTTCACCATGTTGGCCAGGCTGGTCTCGAACTCCTGACCTCAGGTGATCCACCTCCCTCAGCGCCCCAAAGTGCTGGGATTACAGGCATGAGTCACCTGGCCCAGCCCGATGCTGACTCTTTATGATCTTCCTGGTCCTCTCCAGTCCGTCCTCTGGGCTGCCATTGAGAGGAGCTTTATAAATAGATAAAATTGATCATTTCAGACTGTTGCCAAAAGTTTTCCATAGTTACCTACCAGCCAATCAGGGTGAAATTTCAACTTTTTAATGAGGCATAAAATGTTCCTCAAAGTTATCCTCAGTTACAGCCCAGTTTTATCTCTTCTCCTGAACTTGACATTCCAGAAATATATAAATCTTTGAATTTTTAAAAATAAATCATATTCTCCATTTCCTATGCTTTTAACACACTAGTCCCTCATCTGGATAAAAAGAAGATTAGGCTGGGGGCAGTAGCTCACACCTGTAATCCCAGCACTTTGGGAGGCCAAGGTGGGCAGATCACCTGAGGTCAGGAGTTAGAGATCAGCCTGGCCAACATGGTAAAACTCCATCTCTACTAAAAATACAAAAATTAGCCAGACATGGTGGTGTGCAACTGTAATCCCAGCTACTTGGGAGGCTGAGGCACGAGAATCATTCGAACCTGGGAGACAGAGGTTGCAGTGAGACGAGATCACACCGTTGCACTCCAGCCTGGGCGACAGAGGGAGACTCTGTCTCAAACCAAAAAAAAAAGCATATTAAGCTCCCCTTTTTAGAGACAGAGTTATGGTCTGTCACCCATGCTGGAGTGCAGTGGCGTGATCACAGCTCGCTGAAGCCTCAACTTCCTGGACTCAAGCTATCCTCCCACCTCAGTCTCCCAAGTAGCTGGGGCTACAGGCCCACATCACCATGGCCAGCTAATTTTTTTTTCCATTTTTTTTTTTTTTTTTAGAGACAGGGTCTTGCCCTGTTTCCCAGTCTGGTCTTGAACTCCTGGCCTCAAGTGATCCTTCCACCTCGGCCTCCCAAAGTGCTGGGATTACAGGCGTGAGCCACTGTCCACCCAGCCAAACCCCTTTTTTAGAAGAAAATATCACATCAAAAGATGTGCTTCCACTTTAAGAATGGAAGTTAACTTTTGATCAGCTCAATGTTAGCTGGATTTGAAGGCCAAAGAAAATGGAAGCAAATGTATTTTTGAATTACACAGTATTTACTGTTCTCACGCTTCTGACACCCAAGGAGAAGAAAGATGATGCTCCCGGTGCTAATGAAACTTGCTAGGTTTTCTTTCCTGCTAAAGATATTTATACTTGAATTCTTTTATTTTTTAATTTTTTAGAAGCAGGGTCTCACTGTATCACCCAGGCTGGAATGCAGTCGCTTGGGCAGAGCTCACTGTAACCTTGAACCCCTGGGCTCAAGTGATCCTCCAACCTCGGTGTTGAGATTACAGGTGTGAGCCACTGCACCCGGCCTTAAATTCTTTTTAAGGCTTGGAACAGCTTTAGATTAATTCCATAAATGAAAAAGCTGTGGTTGATTTGAAAATTAGAGATGATTTATAAAATAATATCAGGGGATATAAATGATTCTGCAGTCATTTACCAAGCTTTTCCTTAAATTCAAAGGCTAATAAGCTTGCATGGTTATCTGGTTAAAAGGGTGATTTTGCTTTTTGTTTGTTTTGTTTTGTTGAGACAGAGTCTCGCTATGTCACCCAGCCTCCTGAGTGCAGTGGTGCCATCATAGCTCACCACAGCCTCAACCTCCCGGGATCAAGCAACCCTCCCATCTCAGCCTCCTGAGTAGCTGGGACCATAGGTGCCTGCTATCCCATTTGGCTAATTTTTTTTTTTAATTTTCTGTAGAGATGTGGTCTCACTATGTTGCCAAGGCTAGTCTTGAACCCCTGGGCTCAAGTGATCCTCCCCACTTGGCCTCCGAAAGTCCTAGGATTACAGGCATAAGCTACTGTGCCCAGCCTGACTTTGCTTTCCCCAATCCCCACCCTTTCTACTGCAACATTTTTTCTTTTTAAATCAGGTGACTTCTCACAGGTCTTCTTTAGTTTTTCTCCAGCATTAATTCCTTCATGAAGACTTCTGAGGCAAACTCTAGGCTGTGTGGGATCCTATTGAATTCAGTACCTCCCTTCAATGAGCTGGATGGTAACCGTTTACTCAACTGTCTTTCCACCATGCTAAACCTTCTTTTGGGCAGAAACTGTGGCTTTCCATCTTCAGATTCCACATTTTGAGCACAATATCTTCCCTATAGTAGACACTCATCCTACCCTTGTTGAATACATGTAAAATAACTTTTGATGAATCCAAATTTACGTAGAGAGAAGGGTGGCCACCAGGGATTCAGGGGAAGGAGGGACATGGGAAGATATTGGTCAAGGGATACAAACTTGCAGCTGTAGGATGAATAGGTTCTGCAGCCCTCATGTAAAACTCAGTGACTGACTGTAGTTAACAATACTGTATTATATACTGGAAATTTGCTAACAGAGTAGGCCTTACATATCTTCACCACACACACAAACAGGTGACTGTATGGGGTGAGGAATGTGTCAGTTAGCTTGATTGTGATCATCATTTCACAATGTATTTTAAAAATCACATTGTAGGTTAGGCACAGTGACTCACACTTAAAATCCCAGCATTTTTGGGAGGCCAAGGCGGGAGGATTGCTTGAGCCCAGGAGTTCAAGATCAGCCTGGGCAACACAACGAGACCCCATTTCCACAAAAAAAGAAATTTAAAAATTGACAGGACATGGTGGTGCACGCCTAGAGTCCCAGCTACTTGGAAGGCTGAGGCAGGAGGATCACTTTGAGCCTGGGAGTTTGAGGCTGCAGTAAGTCGTGATCACACCACTGCACTCCAGCCCGGGCTACAGAGAGACATCCTGTCTCATTTAAAAAAAAAAAAAAAAAAAGGGGCCGGGCACGGTGGCTCACCCCTGTAATGCCAGCACTTTGGGAGCCTGAGGCAGGTGGATCACAAGGTCAGGAGTTTGAGACCAGCCTGGCCAACATAGTGAAACTCCATCTCTACTAAAAATACAAAAGTTAGTTGGGCATGGTGGTGCACACCTGTAGTCCCAGCTACTTGGGAGGTGGAGGTTGTGGTGAGCTGAGATTGTACCACTGCACTGCAGCCTGGCCAACAGAGCAAGACAAGAAAGGAAAGGGAAGAAAAGAAAGAAAGGGAAGAAAAGAAAGAAAAGAAAGAAAAGAAAGAAAGAAAGAAAGAAAGAAAGGAAGGAAGGAAGGAAGGAAGGAAGGAAGGAAAGAGAAAGAAAGAAAGAAAGAAAGAAAGAAAGAAAGAAAGAAAGAAAGAAAGAGAGAAGGAAGGAAGGAAGGAAGGAAGGAAAGAAAGAAAGAAAGAAAGAAAGAAAGAAAGAAAGAAAGGAAAGAAAGAAAAAGAAAGAAAGGAAGGAAAGAAGGAAAGAAGGAAAGAAAGAAAGGAAAGAAGGAAAGAAAGAAAGGAAAGAAAGGAAAGAAAGGAAAGAAAGAAAGAAAGAAAGAAAGAAAGAAAGAAAGAAAGAGAAAGAAAGAAAAGAAAGAAAGAGAAAAGGAAGGAAGGAAGGAAGGAAGGAAGGAAGGAAGGAAGGAAGGAAGGAAGGAATCATCTTGTATACCTTAAGTATATACAATTTTTATTTGTAAGTTATGCTTTAATAAAGCTGGGGGAAAAAAAGATATTCAAATGCAGCCCCAGCCAACTCTTATTCAACTTTGGCCAAGTTTAGGATTATCTGCGTTTCCGCTGAACAGCAGGACAGAAGCCACGGCGTGTTGTGTCTACGAGTGAGCGTGCTGGTGTCAAGCTGCTTGGTGAGATAGTTGCTGGCTGTTTGGCCTTGGGAAAGAGATTGAGCTCACCAGGCCTGAATTCTATTTTTTTTTTTTTTTTTTTTTGAGACGGAGTCTTGCTCTGTCGCCCAGGCTGGAGTGCAGTGGCGCGATCTCGGCTCACTGCAAGCTCCGCCTCTCAGGTTCATGCCATTCTCCTGCCTCAGCCTCTCCGAGTAGCTGGGACTACAGGCGCCCGCCACCACACCTGGCTAATTTTTTGTATTTTTAGTAGAGACGGGGTTTCACCGTGGTCTCGATCTCCTGACCTCGTGATCCGCCCGCCTCGGCCTCCCAAAGTGCTGAGATTACAAGCGTGAGCCACCGCGCCCGGCCGAATTCTTTTCCTATAGAATAAGGATGTTAACAACAGTGCCTACCTCATTCATTGCATGGAGGATTAACTGAGGCAATGAATGTTCAGTCCAGAGTACAGAGCTGGAGACGTTAGACAGAACTGAAATATTAGGTGGGCTGGGGGCAGTGGCTCACACCTGCGGTCCCAGCACATTGGGAAGCAGAGATGGATCACTTGAGCCCAGGAGTTCGAGACCAGTCTGAGCAACATAGTAAGACCCCATCTCTACAAAAAAACAAATTAAATTAAAAATCAGCTAGGTGTGTGTGGGCGGGGGGAGCACACCTGTAGTCTCAGCTACCTGGGAGGCTGAGGTGGAAAGATCGTTTGAGCCCAGGAGTTGGAGACTACAGCGAGCTATGATTGCAGCACTGCACTCCAGCCTGGAAGACAGAACAAGACCCTGTATCTAAAAATAAAAATTTTTACCGGGTGCGGTGGCTCATGCCTGTAATCCCAGCACTTTGGGAGGCAGAGACAGCGGATCACCTGAGGTCAGATGTTCGAAACCAGCCTGACCAACATGGAGAAATCCCGTCTCTATTAAAAATACAAAATAAGTCGGGCATGGTGGCACATACCTGTAATCCCAGCTACTCAGGAGGCTGAGGCAGGAGAATCACTTGAAGCCGGGAGGCAGAGATTGCAGTGAGCCGAGATCGTGCCATTGCACTCCAGCCTGAGCAATAAGACTGGATGGAACTCTGTCTCAAGAAAAAAAAAAAAACTTTTTAAAAATAATAAATAATTGAAATGTTAGCTGTTAGAGTTCTATTCTTTGAAATGTGGTAAATGGCACTTAACTCATAGTGTTGGGGTTTTTTGTTGGTTTTTTTTTTAGACGGGGTCTCGCTCGCTCTGTCACCCAGGCCGGAGTACACTGGTGCAATATCAGCTCACTGAAACCTCCACCTCCCAGGTTTAAGGGATTCTTTGCCTCAGCCTCCCAAGTAGCTGGGATTACAGGCCTGAGCCACCATGCCCAGTTGATTTTTGTATTTTTTGTAGAGATGGGGTCTTGCCATGTTGCCCAGGCTGGCCTCAAATTCCTGGGCTCAAATGATCCCCTAGGCTCAGCCTCCTGAAGTGCTGGAATTACAGGCGTGAGCCACCGCGCCCAGCTCATAGTATTGTTTTAAGGTTAAAAACGTGTAATAGGGCCAGGCACGGTGGCACATGCCTGTAATCCCAGCACTTTGGCAGGCCAAGACAGGCGGATCACCTGATGTCAGGAGTTCAAGACCAGTCAACATGGCGAAACCTCATCTCCACTAAAAACACAAAAATTAGCCAGGTGTGGTGGCAGGTGCCTGTAATCCCAGGTACTCAGGAGGCTGAGGCATGGGAATCGCTTGAATCTGGGAGGCGGAGGTTGCAGTGAGCCGAGATCGCGCCACTGCACTCCAGCCTGGGTGACAGAGCAAGACTCTGTCTCAAAAAAAAAAAAAAAAAGAAAAAGAAAAGAAGAGAAGCAGAAGGGGAAGGGGAAGGGGAAGGGAAAGGGAAGGAAAGGAAAGGAGTAACAGGTTCAGTGACTCCAGTGATCTGGCATAAAGCAAGCCTTTGCCTGGGAAGTCCCTCACTTAATGCCCCTGATTCCCTCCTTTAGCTATTCCGGGGCAGACCCGTCTTCCCAAAATGCACCTCACTGAGCAGCTAGTGCTGCCAGTTCTTGTGTGTCACTCAGAGAATAGGGTTTTCTCCAAAGGAAGGACCACTGATTATGTCGAGAGCTACAAGCCACTCAGCAACAACGCCTTTCATCTCCCCGACTTTGGCTATGAGTTGTTAGGAAAGCCAGCGTAACATTCCCAGGCCTGGGGTTGCACCACCTGGGAAGGAGCTGATCTATGGAGCAGAGTGCTGGCCTTGAGCTTCTTAGTAACAAATGCCATTCAAAGGATGTACAAGACAAGGTCAGCCCTCTGGTTTTTCAGACAACTGCCCAGGCCCACTGGTTGCAGTCCTACGTCCCCAGTGCCTTTTGCAAAGAGTGCAGCTGCAAAGCCGTGCCACTCTGCAGGGCCACATCTCCACAGTGAAGCCCAGATCACACTCTGGGACCATGGCTCAGTCTGCTCATTTGGGAGAAACCCAGGACTCCCAGGGATCTAGCAGTAACATGGACCACAGTGCCTGCGAGGGCCGGGCATGGTGGCTCATGCCTGTAATCCCAGCACTTTGGGAGGCTCAGGCAGGAGAATTGCTTGAGCCTAGGAGGTCGAGGCTGCAGTGAGCTAGAACGGTGACACTGAACTCTAGCCTGGGCGAAAGAGCAAGACTCTGTCTTAAAAAAAAAGTTAAAAAATAAATTGCTGATAACACAATTCTCACCTGAAATGCTCTCTCTTTGTAGATTAGCGTATAGCCTGAATTTTACCATTAGGAAAGAAAAGAGGAGAGGTGGTATTGAAGCATTTGTTACTAAGTAGAATGAACTGCATGTGCAAAGATTCAGAGGCGACATGTGTAGCAGATTCAAGAAACTCCCATAAATTCAGAATGACAAGCATGTCGCTGTTCTATAATTTTTTATTTTTATCTGGCAAATAAAAATTGTATATATTTTACTTTTTTAATTGAGATATAATTCACGTACTATAAAACTCGCCGTTTTGTTTTTTGTTTGGTTGGTTTTTTGTTGTTGTTGTTTTCGAGACAGAGTCTGGCTCTGTCACCCAGCTGGAGTGCAATGGCGGGATCTTGGCTCACTGCAACTTCTGCCTCCCGGGTTCAGGCGATTCTCATGCCTCAGCCTCCTAAGTAGCTGGAACTACAGGCGTGCATCACCAGGCCCGGCTAATTTTTGGATTTTTAATAGAGACAGGGTTTCTCCATGTTGGTCAGGCTGATCTTGAGCTCCTGACCTCAAGTGATTCTCCTGCCTCGGCCTCCCAAAGTGCTAGGATTACTGGTGTGAGGCACCACGCCAGGCCAAAATTCGCCGTTTTGAAGTCTACAACTCAGTGGGTTTTCATGTATTCACAATGTTGTGTGACCATCACCACTAACTCAAGCACATTTTCACCACCCTGAAGAGAAACCGTACCCATCAGCAGCCACTTCCCGCTTCCCCTTTTCCCCAGCCCCTGGCAACCACTAATCTACTTTATATCTCTATGGATTTGCCTCTTTGGACATTTTATACAACTAGAAGGAAACATTCGTCGTGTATGTGTGTGTGTGTGTGTGTGTGTGTGTGTGAGAGAGAGAGAGAGAGAGAGAGAGAGAGAGAGAGAGAGATGGTCTTGCTACGTTGCCCAGGCTGGTCTCAAGAGTTCAGGCCTCAAACGATCCTGCCACTTCAGCCACCTGAGTCGCTGGGATTACAGGCCCATGCCACCGAGCCCAGCTAATTTTTAAAAAATTTTTTAGAGATATGGTCTCGCTACAACATTTATCCTTTAATGTCTGGCTTCATTCAAGATTCATTCAGATGGCCAAGCCTGCTGTCACTAGGGACCTTCCTGAAGGGACAGCAAATATCATGACCAATAATGCAATCTGCCATACCTTGGCATGCCAATATTGTTTCCAGATATTGTCACTATTCCTTCTCCATACTTTTTTTTTTTTTTTTTGAGACACGGTCTTGTTCTGTTGCCCAGGCTGAAGTGCAGTGGTACAATCTTGGTTCATTGCAGCCTCAGCCTTCTGGACTCAAGCGATCCTCCCATCTCAGCCTCCTGAGTAGCTGGGACTACAGGTGTACACCACAAAGCCCGGCTAATTTTTCTGCTGTTTTGTTGTTATTGTTGTTTGTAGAGATGGGGTTTTTGCCATGTTGCCCAGGCTACTCTTAGACTGCTGTGCTCAATCCATCCTCCTGCCTCAGCCACCCAAAGTGCTGGGATTACAGAAGTGAGCCACTGCACCTGGCCTATCAATAGTCTTTGTTGTTTTTAACCCTGTCCTTTTGAGGCTTATGCTATTGAGCTGTACTGCTTCCACTTCCCCTTAGCAAGCCTCCTAGATAGACCCTCTGTTTTGGGGTTTGTTTTTTTCTTTCTTTCTTTTTTTTTTTTGACAGAGTCTTGCTCTGTCACCAGCCTGGAATGCAGTGGCACGATCTCGGTTCACTTCAACCTCCACCTCCCAGGTTCAAGTGATTCTCCTACCTCCACCTTCCAAGTAGCTGGGACTATAGGTGCACGCCACCATGCCCAGCTCATTTTTGTATTTTTAGTAGAGACAGGGTTTCACCATGTTGGCCAGGCTGGTCTTGAACTCCCGACCTCGTGATCCACCTGCCTCAGCCTCCCAAAGTGCGTGCTGGGATTACAGGCGTGAGTCACTGCACCCGGCCTCTTTTTTTTTTTTTTTTCTTAGAGACAAGGTGTTGCTTGATTGCCCAGGCTGGAGTGCAGTGGTGTAATTACGGCTCACTGCAGGCCTGAACTCCTGGGCTCAAGCAGGTCTCCTATCTCAGCCCCACGAGTGGCTGGGACTACAGGTGTGCACCACCACACCAGGCTAACTTTATAAATTATTACTATTTTTTTTTTTGGTAGAGAATAGGTCTCACCATTTTTTTTTTTTTTTTTTTTTTTTTTAGAAACAAGATCTTGCTCTGTTGTCCAAGCTGTAGTGTTGTGGTGCCATGATAGCTCACTGCAGCCTCAATCTCCTGCACTCAAGTGATCCTCCCTCCTTGGCCTCCCGAGTAGCTGGAACTAAAGGCACATGCCACCACACCTGGCTAATTTTTATGTTTTGTAGAGATGAAGTCTCGCATGCTGCCCAGGCTGGTCTCAAACTTGAACTCCCAGCCTCACACAATCCCCTCTCCCCACCAAAGCCTCCCAAAGTGCTGAGATTTCAGCTGTGAGCCAATGCACCGGGCCAGGTCCTCTTCTCCCTTGCTCTCCACGGTCTACTTGGAAATCTGAGAGTTGGCTGTGTGCAGTGGCTCATGCCTATAATCCCAGCACTTTGGGAGGCCAAGGCGGGCAGATCACTGAGGTCAGGAGTTAGAGACCAGTCTGGCCAACATGGCGAAACCCCGTTTCTACTAAAAATACAAAAATGCGCCAGGCATGGTGGGTGAGCACCTGTAGTCCCAGCTGCTTGGGAGGCTGAGGCAGGAGAATTGCTTGAACCTGTGAGGCGGAGGTTGCAGTGAGCTGAAATCACACCATTGTACTCCAGCCTGGGTGACAGAGCAAGACTCTGTCTCAAAAAAAAAAAAAAGAAAGAAAAGAAAAAGAAAGAAATCCGAGAGTCATCCTTCACTCCTCCCTCTTCCTTACTCCCATAGCAGACCTCTTGGAATGTCCTGGAAGTTCTAAGCCTGTCACTTCTCAGTCCCCACAGAAGCCACCCTCTCCCAAGCCACCATCATCTCTGGCTTGAATTACTGCTGCAGGAGCCTTCCAAGTCTGGCTCCTACAATTAATTCATGATCTACTCAGCAAGCACAGCACGTCAAGTCACTCCTCTCTTAAAATCCCCCATAGTTTCCCCGTTTTCCCCTAGGAAGAGTCTAAAACCCTTAACTTTTTCTAGAAGGTTCCTCCAGGAGGTCTGTCTACCTGCTGTCTCAGCCTCGGTCCCTCTGTGCTTCTTCAGCGTCCTGTGCTGGCACTCAATTACTTTAGGGGTTTCACGACACGGTTCTCTCCCTCCCACTCCTTTTCATCCTTGGGGTCTTAGCTTGCTCCCCGAGGCCTCCCCACCCAGTAGTTCTTGGTCCCCGTGTGCCCACAGCGCCCTCTACTGCCCCTTCCCAAACATGCAGCATGGGTGTGTTGGCCCAGCGCCTCTCTGCACACCCAGGCTTCAAGCTGCAAGATGGCAAGCGCTGCCTCCTCCACCGCTAAGTACCTGGTAAAGCAATTGTAGTCAGTAAATATTTTTTCTCTTTCTTCCCTTTTTTTAATTTTTTTTTTCTAGATAAAGAAAGGCGTTTATTAGGTCTGGGCATGGTGGCTCATACCTGTAATCCCAGCACTTTGGGAGGCCAAGGCCAGTGGATCACTTGAGGTCAGGAGTTCAAGATCAGCCTGGCCAACATGGTGAAACCCCATCTCCACTAAAAATACAAAAATTAGCTAGGGGTGGTGGTGCGTGGCTGTAATCCTAGCTTCTCTGGAGGCTGAGGAGGGAGAATCGTGTAAACCCGGGAGACAGAGGCTGCATTGAGCCAAGATCGCACCACTGCACTCCAGCCTGGGCAATGGAGGGAGACTCTGTCTCAAAAAAAAAAAAAAGAAAAGAAAGGCATTTATTAGAGAAGGCATGAAAATACGTTGCAAGAGTGCAACAGGCAGCACTGCAGAGAAGGGGCTGTCTCCTCTCAGTAAATATTTTTTTCAGTTAAAGAATGAGTTTGTCATACAAGAAGCCTGGAGAAAAGAAACAGTAAAGGTTGTGAAAGGTGTCAGAGTCAAAATGGAGTCACCAGGCCTGGCACAGTGGCTCATGCCTGTAATCCCTACACTCTGGGAGGCCGAGGAGGGCATATTGAGTTCAGGAGTTTGAGACCAGCCTGGGCAACATAGTAAAACCCTGTCTCTACTAAAAATACAATTAGCCTAGTGTGGTGGTGCGTGCCTGTAATCCCAGTTTCTCGGGAGGCTGAGGTGGGAGAATCACCTGAGCCTGGGAGGTTGAGGCTGCAGTGAGCTGAGATCATACTGCTGCTCTCTAGTCTGGGAGACAGAGCAAGACCCTGTCTCAAAAAAGAACGGAGTCACTACTGAAAAGAAAAAAAGAAGAAGAAAATTAGTTGGGTGTGGTAGCACACACCTGTAGTCTCAGTTCAAGGCTGCAGTGAGCTATGATCTGGCCCCTGCACTCCAGCCTGGGTGACAGAGCAAGACTCTGTTTATAAAAAAATAATAATAAAAATTTTAAAAAAAGAAAACCCTGACAAATAGAGATGGGGAAGGCCATGAAGAGAAGATTCTCAGGGTTGGGTGCCTGATCACAAAAACTATTACAAAAGACTCCAACTCTGCAAACCCACAACCTTGCACACACAAAAAATACTTCTGCAAGAACATCTTCCCAGCAGTTGCCTATCCAACTTCAAGCTGGCATCATACCCTTGTTATTGATCTTTGTAGCCAAGGATAATTATCTCAAAATAATTATGTACTGCTCCTCATTTTTTGTTTAAAAACCTTTGTCAGGCCGGGCGTGGTGGCTAATGCCTGTAATCCCAGCACTTTGGGAGGCCAAGGCGGGCAGATCACCTGAGGTCGGGAGTTCAAGACCAGCCTGACCAACATGGAGAAACCCCACCTCTACTAAAAATACAAAATTAGCCAGGTGTGGTGGCGCATGCCTGTAATCCCAGCTACTTGGGAGGCTGAGGCAGGAGAATCGCTTGAACCTGGGAGGCAGAGGTTGCAGTGAGCCGAGATCACGCCACTGCAGACTCCAGCCTGGGCAACAAGAGCAAAACTCCATCTCAAAAAAACAAAACAAAACAAAAAAAGCTTTGTCTCCCTTTGCCTCCCAGAATATACACAGAGTTTATTGTGACACCTGTATTCCTATTGCAATGCTCTGTTCCTGAGTAAATACCTTTTTGTTTTAGAAAAGCTCTCTCTGTTATTTAGGTTGGCATGGTTAATAGATGCAATGGTTAATGATTACTAGATAATTAATACTGATTAATGGATGATTAATAATTGAGTAATAGATGTCATGGACAATAATTATGAATTATGATTAAATTAGCTTCCTGGATGTATTAGTCTACTTGGGTTGCTGTAACAAAATACCTTAGACTGGATAATTTATAAATAATAGAAATTTGGCTGGATCTGGTAGTGTCTGCCTGTAATCCCAGCACTTTCGGAGGCCAAGGCAGAAGGATTGCTTGAGGCTGGGAGTTCGAGACCAGTCTGGGCAACATAGCAAGACTCCATCTCTACAAATAAAAAATTTTTTAACACTTTGGAAGGCCGAGGCAGGCAGATCACGAGGTGAGAGATCGAGACCATCATGGCCAACATGGTGAAACCCCGTCTCTACTAAAAATACAAAAAAATTAGCAGGACGTGGTGGTGCACGCCTGTCATCCCAGCTACTTGGGAAGCTGAGGCAGGAGAATCGCTTGAACCCGGGAGATGGAAGTTGCAGTAAGCCGAGATTGTGCCACTGCACTCCAGCCTGATGACAGAGCAAGACTCCATCTCAAAAAAAAAAAAAAAAATTAAATTAGCCAGGCATGGTGGCATGAGCCTGTGGTCCCAGCTACTGGGGAGGCTGAGGCAGGAAGATCACCCGAACCCAGAAGATTGAGGCTACAGTGAGCCGTGATCATACCAGCACACTCCAGCCTGGGTGACAGAGTGAGACCCTCTCTCAATAAAAATAAAATAAAATAAAAAGAATAGGGCCTGGTGCGGTGGCACACGTCTGTAATCTCAGCACTTTGGGAGATCGAGGCGGGTGGAACACTTGAGGCCAGGAGTTCGATACCAGCCTGGCAAACATGGTGAAACTTCATCTCTACTAAAAAAAAAAATATATATATATATATATATATATATATATATATATATACAAAAATTAGCCAGGCGTGGTGGCGTGCACCTGTAGTCCCAGTTACTCGGGAGGCTGAGGCATGAGAACCCTTTGAACCCAGGAGGCAGAGGTTGCAGTGAGCCGAGACTGCGCCACTGTGCTCCAGCCTGTGCAGCAGAGAGAGACTCTGTCCAAAAAAAAAAAAAAGCAAAAAATAAAAAGACTAGAAATTTATTGCTCACAGTTCCAGAGACTGGGAAATCCAAGATCAAGGTGCCAGCAAATTTGGGGTCTAATGAAGACCCATTCCTTGTAAATGGCACTTTCTATGTATCTTCACCTGGCGAAAGAAAACGACAGCTCTCTGAAGCCTCTTTTATAAGGGCATTAATCCCATTCATGGGGGCAGAGCCCTCATGACCCCATCACCTTCTAATACCATCACCTTAGTTATCTGGTTTCAACAGGGGAATTTTGGAGGGTCAAAACATTCAGGCCATAGCACTGGCTTATAAAGAGAAGCAGAATAGGGCTGGAAGCCCAGACACCCACGCCACCCCTGAATCACCGTTAGTTCTCAACTCACCTGACATCATTCCCTTTCAGTGTTTCCTATGTTTTGTTTTTTTTTTTTTAAGACAGGGTCTCGCTATATGGCCCAGGCTGCTCTTGAACTCCTGGGCTCAAGTGATCCTCCTGCCTTGGCCCCGCTAAGTGCTGGGATTACAGGCATGAGCCACCACAGCTGGCCCCTTCTATGCCTCTAGGCCTCATGAAATGCCCTTCCCTGCTAAGCCTGTTGAAAGAAAGCCAGTTCCACGCTTGAGAAAGTGTGTCCCTTCCTCTGCCCTCCCTAACTCCTGTTGTCTCGCCTCTCCCACAATCCTCCTTCTGGGTGGATCCCCGAGTCCTTCCCTTTTACCCACCCTGAGACTCCCACAGCTCTCTCAGCGGAGTCCTCCGCAGAAGTCTGGAGCCTCACCAGGATGTTGCCTGTCCCCGAGCTCATTTCTGAGTAGAAGGATTGGAAACCCTCAGAAATGACACCCTGAAAAAAGAAACAGAATGCTGCACCCGTGAGACACATCCCAGGCCTGGGCTTGTTAAGTCTGTCTGCCAAACCAGGCTGTGCTTTGGCTGTGATGTGGACAGCTTTGCAAAGCCCCCTCCCCCATGTCAAATCGTAGTTCCTCCCTCTGGACTAAAAAGAGGGTTGTCTGAAATTAAAGCACTGGAGGCTGTGTTTGTCTGCGCAGGCTGCCATAGCAAAGTGTCGCAGACTGGGTGGCTTAAACAACAGAAATTTATTTTCTTACAATGCTGGAGGCTTGAAAGTCTAAGATCAGGTGTTGGCAGGTTTGCTTTCTTCTGAGGCCTCTCTCCCTGGCTTGCAGTCGGCCGCCTTCTCACTGTGTCCTCACATGGTCTGTTATCTATGCACACACATCCCTGCTATCTCTCTGTGTCTAAATTTCCTCTTCTTGGCCAGGCACGGTGGCTCAGGCCTGTAATCCCAGCATTTTGGGAGGCAGAAGAAGGAGGACCACTTGAGGCCAGGAGTTCAAGACCAGCCTGGGCAACATAGTGAGACCCTGTCTATACTAAAAATACAAAAATTAGCCAGGTGTGGTAGCACATGCCTGTAGTCTCAGCTACTCAGGAGGCTGAGGCACGAGAATTGCTTGGACACAGGAGGTGGAGGTCACAGTGAGCCAAGATTGCACCACTGCGCTCCAGCATGGGCGACAGAGCGAGACTCTGACTCAAAATTAATTAATTAATTAATTAAGGACATCAGTCAGTTTGGAATTGGACCCAGCCTCATGACCCTATTTTAACTTTATCATGTTTTTAACAGCCCTATTTCTAAATACAGTCACATTCTGCAGTACTGGGGGTTAGGGCTTCCACATATGAATTTGGGGGAGGGGGAACATAAGTCGGCTATAACAGAGACAGTTCTTGGTTTTAGGATATTACCAATCCTTCAGGATTATCTGAATAAGAGCAATAACCAATGGAAGAATAAGTAAATAAGTGTCATGTCTGTGAAAGCTAGAGACAGGATACAATTAATTTTTAAATGAATAGGTACACGCTGGGTGTGGTGGCTCACACCTGTAATCCTAGCAGTTTGGGAGGCCGAGGCCAGGAGGATCACTTGAGCTCAGGAGTTTGATACCAGCCTGGGCAACACAGTGAGACCTCATCTCTACAAAGAAAAGCATTTTTTTGAGAGGCGCAGTGGCTCATGGCTGTAATCCTAGCACTTTGCGAGGCCAAGGCGGTGGATCACCTGAGGTCAGGAGTTCGAGACCAGCCTGGCCAACATAGCAAAACCCCGTCTCTACTAAAAATACAAAAATTAGCCCGGCGTGATGGCACAGGCCTGTAATCCCAGCTACTCAGGAGGCTGAGGCAAGAGAATACTTGAACCAGGGAGGCAGAGGTTGCAGTGAGCCGAGGTCACACCATTGCACTCCAGACTGGGCAACAGAGTGAGACTATCTCAAAAAAAATTTTTTTTAATTAAAAAAAAAAGAATACGTATGAATAATTGTATGTCAACTAGCTTTTTTCTTTCTTTCTTTCTTTCAGATGGAGTTTCATTGCTGTTGCCCAGGCTGGAGTGCAATGGCGTGACGTCAGCTCACTGCAACCTCTGCCTCCCGGGTTCAAGTGATTCTCCTGCCTCAGCCTCCGGAGTAGCTGGGATTAAAGGCACCCACCACCACACCCAGCTAATTTTTTGTATTTTTAGTAGAGACAGAGTTTCCCCATGTTGGCCAGGCTGGTCTTGAACTCCTGACCTCAGGTGATCCACCTGCTTCGGTCTCCTAAACTGCTGGGATTACAGGTGTGAGCCACCACACCCGACCAACTAGCTTTTTAACTCAATGAAAGAGAACAAAGGAGGCCTGGGGTCCACACATCTGGGTCCTTCCCCCAGTTGTGCCGCTGTTAAAGGATAGACAGTACGATTTAAAAAGACTGGAAGATAAATAAAAAGGAAGGTTCCAATTTGCAGGAATTAGTATCTCCAAACAGCCTCAATCCTTTTGGAACTGGGAAGCAGGCCTGAAGGACTGAATGATAAAATTAGTAGTAACTCAGTATAAAGCAGAATATTTCTTTCCAACTCTGAGGACTGTGGTGTACATTTGATGGAAAGATGGGAAGAAAATCAAATGCACTAAACTTGTTCCAGGGGCAAGCACAGCAAAGTATCTGCCAAGAAGGGGGGATCCCAAGGAGAAAATTTATCAGCCTCAGTTTTGCGTGGGGTTAGCCTTGTACGCAAGGATCCCAGGTATCCTGCCGATAGCATGGGATACATTGTTATGGGACAGATAATGCTAAGTACATAGTATCAGCATGAAGATCTAGAGAGTATCTTCATACATTACATGGCAGGTTTGATTGTGAAACTTTTATTTTGTTTTGTTTTGTTTTATTTTATTATTTCGAGACAGGGTTTCACTCTGTCGCCCAGGCTGGTGTGTGGTGGCGCAATCACAGCTCATTACATCCTCTGCCTCCCAAGTTCAAGTGATTCTCCTGCCTCAGCCTCCTGAGTAGCTGGGACGACAGTCTTGTGCCACCACACCTGGCTAATTGTTTGTATTTTTTGTAAAGACAGTGTTTCATCATGTTACCCAGGCTGCTCTCAAACTCCTGGGCTCAAACAATCCACCCACCTTGGTCTCCTAAAGTGCTGGGATTACTGGTGTGAGCCATCACACCCTGCTGATTATGAAATTTAAAAAATTAAGTCCTGGCCGGGAGCAGTGGCTCATGCCTATAATCCTAGCACTTTGGGAGGGCAAGGCAGGTGGATCACTTGAGGTCAGGAGATCGAGACCAGCCTGACCAACATGGTGAAACACCATCTCTACTAAAAACACAAAAAAATTAGCCGGGTGTGGTGGCACACACCTGTAGTCCCAGCTACTCGGGAGGCTGAAGCAGGAGAATCGCCGGAACCTGGGAGGCGGAGGTCGCAGTGAGCCGAGATTGCACCACTGCACTCCAGCCTGGGTGATACAGCAAGACTCTGTCTCAAAAAAAAAAAAGTTAAGCTCTCTGTGTCAAGTGAGTTTGTATGCTTGGGTAGAGGTACAGCTCTCCATTGTTCCTGGGCACACAGTAAGACTAAATGAAGGGAGTCTTGGCTGGGAAGCGTGTGTTTTCCATTGACATGTTCCCAGGCATGTGTGGACATGGCTGGCGTGGGCCTCAGGAGCAAGGCAAGGGGAATTCACGATTTCCTCTCTCCATGACACATGACGGCTTAGGTCAGGTTCAAGATCCTTTATTATATGCTCTCATACAGTTGCATTCCTCTCCTTCTGTCTTAGTGCATTCAGGCTTCTTATAGCAAAATGCCATAAACTGGATGGCTTATAAATGACAAATATTGGCCAGGCACCGTAGCTCATGCCTGTAATTCCAACACTTTGGGAGGCTGAGGTGGGTGGATCACAAGGTCAGGAGTTTGAGACCAGCTTGACGAATATGGTGAAACCCTGCCTCTACTAAAAATACAAAAAATTAGCTGGGCATGGTGGCGCATGCCTGTAATCCCAGCTACTCAGGAGGCTGACACAGGAGAATCGTTGAACCCAGGAGCTGGAGGTTGCAGAGATCTGAGATCACACCCTTGCACTCCAGCCTGGGCAACAAGAGCAAAATTCCGTCTCAAAAAAACAGGAAGGAAGGAAGGAAGGAAAGAAGGAAGGAAGGAAGGAAAAATATTTATTTTTCACAGTTCTAGAGGCTGTGAAGTCCAAGATCACGGCACAGGCAGATTCGGTGTCTATCGAGGGCCCATTTCGTAGATGGTGCCCTCTCACTGTGTCCTCACATAGTAGAAGAGACAAACAAGCTCTCTTGGGCTTATTTTATATAAGCACTAATCCCTGAGCGCTCCGCCTTCATGACTGAGCCTGAGCGCTCCGCCTTCATGACTAATCACCTCCCCAAAGGTCTCAGCTTCTTTTTTTTATTATTATTTTTTAAGAGATAAGGTCTCACTCGTTCACCCAGGCTGGAGTGCAGTGGCACCATCACAGCTCACTGCAGCCTTGACCTCCCAGGCTCAAGTGATCCTCTCACCTCAGCCACCCCAGTAGCTTGGACTACAGGCATGCACCACCATGCCCAGCTGATTTTTTTATTTTCTTATGGAGACAGGGTCTCTCTAGTTTGCCCAGGCTGGTCTCAAACTCCTGGGCTCAAGTGATCCTCCCACCTTGGCCTCCCAAAGTGCTGCGTTTACAGGCATAAGCCACCGTGCTCAGCCATATTAACATTCTTGCTTGTGTGATGGATGCTATCACTGAAGAAACCCTCCCAGGTCTCTGGTAGTGCCATGAATTTCTAATATTTTCAGACTCAAATAAATGCCCAGAGTTCAAAGAAGAACACCAGAACCTTGTCTGAACTCATCTGCCTGTCCCTAGTGACGGACAGTCATCTCAAATACAACTGACAATCAAGTTCAGATCTGACACTTTTATCATAGATTTATGAGCTAGCTGGTCCCAGGTGTGCATGGCCCACTTCTCCTTGTCCATGATCAAGACAATTTGCTTGTTATTTGCTTTTTATTTTTATTTTTTGAGATGGAGTCTTGGTCTGTCGCCCAGGCTGGAGTGCAGTGGTGCGGTCTAGGCTCACTGCAACAAAACCTCCACCTCCCAGGTTAAAGCAATTCTCTGCCTCAGCCTCCCAAGCTGCTGGGATTACAGGTGCCCACCACCATGCCTGGCTCATTTTTTGTATTTTTAGTAGAGACGGGGTTTCACCATCTTAGCCAGGCTGGTCCTGAACTCCTGACCTAATGACCCACCTGCCTCAGCCTCCCAAAGTGCTGGGATTATAGCCGTGAGCCACTGCACCTGGCCTGCTTTTTATTTTTCTACCAAAGACTTCTGTCCTCGGTTTTCTTCTTCCTCCAGCCCTTCTGACCCAGCTGGCCACAGACCATGATAGATGAAGTGCAGAAGTCCTCGCTGCCAAGCTGCTTCTCCCTTGTGACTATGTCCATGCTAAGTATTTCTGTCTTAGAATAGAGCTACATTTTTTTTTTTTTTAGACAGTCTGGCCCTGTCACCCAGGCTGGAGTGCAGTGGCACAATCTCGGCTCACTATGACCTCCACCTCCCAGGCTCAAGCCATCCTCCCACCTCAGCCTCCCGAGTAGCTGGGACTACAGGCACATGCCACCATCACACCTGGCTAATTTTTGTATTTTTTGTAGAGATGGGGTTTTGCCATGTCTGATCTGCCCAGGCTGGTCTTGAACTCCTGGACTAAAGCAATCCACCTGCCTAGGCCTCCCAAAGTGCTAGGATTACAGGTGTGAGTCACTGCGCCTGGCCAGAAGTGAGTATTCTTGATAGCCTCAGGAAATGAAAGATATATTACTGGGCCCATACTCAGCTCCTGGCAAAGCCACCTCCATCAACTGCCCCCATTCCAGCTGGCTGGCTGTGAAATTGCCTTTGCAAAAATCATGACAGTGAAAGAAATATAACGTAACTGACTCCATCTTGCTTCTAAGCTCACAACTGTCTTTGCTCATTCCTGCACATAGGCCAAGCCAACTATATGAGGAATTTAGCTTATAGTTTAACTTTAAAACAAAGCAAGCCAAGCGTGGTGGCTCGCTTGAGGTCAAGAGTTCGAGACCAGCCTGGCCAGCATGGTGAAACCCCATCTCTAATAAAAAAATACAACAATTAGCCAGTCATGGTGGCACACGCCTGTAATCCCAGCTACTTTGGAGGCTGAGGCAAGAGAATCGCTTGAACCCAGGAGACAGAGGTTGCAGTGAGCCAATATCACGCCACTGCATTACAGCCTGGGTGACAGAGCAAGACTCCATCTCAAAAAAACAAAAAGAAAAAATAAAAAGAATAAAATAAAGCTGCTGATAACAGTCCCTTCCTGAAACTAACCCCCTTCTTGCTCAGGGACTGACTGACACTGCCTTTGTATAACTAATGAAAGACCTCAAGGTTAGAATTGTGGTAGGCGCCTGAATTCTGCTAAGATGAAGGCATAGTGAAACTCTAACAGTCATTGTTTCTTCTAAGATGTGGATATAGTTAAACTCTAACCAGTCATTGTTTTATAACTTGCCTTTTTTTTTAGCTGCTTATGACTCAGAAATCATATAGCCAATGGTCACAAGATTTATAACTTCCCCAATTCTCCCATGGACAACATCACTATTGTACAATCAAAGATTGGTGTTTGAGACATTTTCCAGACCTTGCATTCCGTATGGACCAACTGGCGCCACCTGGACCAGCAACCGACATCCCGGAACTGACTTAGCACAGAAGACAGTTTCGATCCCCTATGATTTCATTCCTGACCCAACCACTCAGCATTCCTCATTCCCTAGTCCCCTGCTTGCCAAACTATCCTTGAAAAAGGATGTGGATTTGAGAAATATCTCCTGTTCTTGTCACTTGACTGGCCCTGTGATTATTAAACTTTCTCTGCCGTAACTCCTGCTGTTCTTGGTGTCTTGGCTTTTCTGGGCAGCAGGCAAGAAGAACCAGTTGGGTGATTACAGCAAGGATGGGTTTCTTGCTCAGTTATGAGATCCTTCTTTGCAGCAGACCATTATCCCGATGAGATAATGGCCTGGCCATTATCCCCATTATCAGCCATCCTTGACTACTTTTGTCCAGAAGCACACCTCACAACTTGTCTGAAGTGCACCCTACACCCACCCCAGTAGGAATTGCCCTAGGACGTGACTGAGCTCTTCAGGCCCACGGCAGTGTCAGCTGTGAGTCATGTAAAGGAGAAATGCCAAAGAAAAAAAATGAGACAAAAAATAAATACAGCCAAGGAAGACTCTGGGGATCTTCTAGGTTGTACAAACCAAAATAGGTTTTTGTTTGTTTGTTTTTGTTTATTTGTTTTTTTGAGACAGAGTCTTGCTCTGTCGCCCAGGCTGGAGTACAGTGGCACGATCTCGGCTCACTGCCAGCTGTGCCTCCCAGGTTCACACCATTCTCCCGCCTCAGCCTCCCGCGTAGCTGGGACTACAGGCACCTGCCACCACGCCCGGCTATTTTTTTTTTTTTTTTTTTTTTTTTTTTTGTATTTTTAGTAGAGACGGGGTTTCACTGTGTTAGCCAGGATGGTCTCGATCTCCTGACCTCATGATCCGCCCACCTTGGCCTCCCAAAGTGCTGGGATTACAGGCTTGAGCCACTGGACCCGGCCCAAAATAGGTTTGGGGGAAGGAAAGAGAGTGAAGGAATTACAAACAGATCCATTAACACCCTCCTTATCCTCAAAGTTTACTGTGTTTTTGTTTTATTTTGTTTTGTTTCGAGACAGGGTCTTGTTCTGTCACCCAGGCCAGAGTGCAGTGGCGTGATCATGGCTCAGTGCAACCTCAACCTCCCGGGCTCAAGTGATTCTCCCACCTCAGCCTCCCGAGTAGCTGGGACTACAGGGGATCCACCATCATGCCCAGCTGATGTTTTAAAATTTTTTGTAGAGATGGAGTCTCACGATGTTGCTCAGGCTGGTCTCAAACTCCCGGGCTCAAGCAATCCTCCTGTCTTGGCCTCCCAGAGTGCCAGGGTTACAGGTATGAGACACTATCCCTGGCTTACTGTGTTTTAAAGAAGCCAAAGAAGTACTTCAGTGTCCTGACATGATCTTTGCTGACAGATCTCCAGGCACGTTCAAAGGCAACTTGTCATATAATGGTACATCCATTTCAATCCACTGGTCCAGGAGCTGCCTTTGGGGCATTAGGACAGCTGGGCCTCACAAGCCACTTCTGTTCCAGCCCACTCTTCAGGGGAGTTGACAGAACACAATGAGAATGTTCCAGCAAAAAAGTGTATACCTAAAGGTGAGAGTCACAGGTACTCAAAAGAAAGCAATACTGGTATGCACAAAATGAAAAGCTTCCCAGTAGATATTCCCATACCAGCTTCTTTCTTGCTCCATCCTCTGGCTTCTAACGGCCTCTTGCATCTTTCCTCGGCCAATTCTTTTCTCTCTGCATGTTTATTGTCTCACCTCCCTTCCTCTCGCCCTCAGTCCTTATTCTCATCTTCTGCTTCAGATTCCTGTCTGTTTTCTTTCTTTCTTTCTTTCTTTTTTTTTTTGAGACAGAGTTTCGCTTGTGTTGCCCAGGTTGGAGAGCAGTGGTGCAATCTTGGCTCACCACAACCTCTGCCTCCCAGGTTCAAGCGATTCTCCTGCCTCAGTCTCCCAAGTAGCTGAGATTACAGGCATGTGCCACCACGCCCAGCTAATTTTGTAGTTTTAGTAGAGATGGGGTTTCTCCATGTTGGTCAGGCTGGTCTCGAACTCCTGACCTCAGGTGGTCCGCCTGCCTCAACCTCTCAAAGTGCTGGGATTACAGGCATGAGCCACCGCTCCCAGCCAATTCCTGTCTGTTCTCAAGAGAAAAGATCTATTCCCTTCTTGATCGTCATGTCCATCTTGACTCTTACACGATCAACACCCTCTGTCCTACCCCGCAATCACCCTACCTCTTCCTCCTCACATTTATTGTCCCTGAGTGACAAATTTCTCCCCTGTTCTTTGCTTTTCAAAAGCAAGAACTGACTAAGAAAAATTTTGAGGCCAGGTGTAGTGGCTCATGCTTGTAATTCCAGCACTTTGGGAAGCTGCTATGAGAGAATCGCTTAAGACTGAGTTCAAGATCAGCCTGAGCAACAGAGTGAGACCCCGTCTCCACAACAAAAAAACAGCCAGGCGTGATGGCATGCACCTGTGGTCCCAGCTATTTGGGAAGCTGAGATGGGATGATCACTTGAGCCCAGGAAGTTGGGGCTGCAGTGAGTCATGATCATGCAATTGCAGTCTAGCCTGGGCGACAGAGCAAGACCCTGCCTCCAAAATAAATAAATAAATAAACAATAAACAAATTTTGAGATTATGGAGAGTTTCCTGATTGTTAAATATATCCTCAGACAGGGATGGTGGTGCACTCCAACTCTATGCTGATAGAAACCCCTGTACTTAAAACCCTTTCAGACCTCATCCCATGCACCTCTTCATCTGTTCCCTTGTACCCTTTATATTAAACTGGTAAACATAAGTAAAGTGTCTTCCTGAGTTCTGTGAGCTGTTCTAGAAAATTCTCGAACATTATGAGGGAGGCATGGAAACCCCCTGATTTATAGCTGGTTGGTCAACCAAAAGAGTCAAACTCTGTAAAATATTTGAAGAGATTTATTCTGAGCCAAATACAAGTGACCATGACCCATGACACAACCCCAGGAGATCCTGGGAACACATGCCCAAGGTCATTGGGGCACAGCTTGCTTTTACACATTTTAGGGAAACATGAGACATCAATCAACACGTGTAAGATATACACTGGTTTAGTCTGGAAAGGTGGGACAACTCAAAGCAAGGTAGTGCGGTGGAAGGGAGGGGAGGTGGGGATTCCAGGTCATGGATGGATTCAAAGATTTTCTGATTGGCAATTGGTTGAAAGAGTTTAACTAAAGACCTGGAGTCAATAGAAAGGAGTATCTGAGTTAAGATAAGGAGTTATGAAGACCAAAGTTCTTTTTTTTTTTTGAAACAGGGTCTTACCCTGTCGCCTTTTTTGAAACAGGGTCTCACTCTGTCGCCCAGGCTGGAGTGGAGTGGCCCAATCTTGGCTCACAGAAACCTCCGCTTCCTGGGTTCAAGCGGTTCTCATGCCTCAGCCTCCCTGTAACTGGGATTACAGGCGCGTGCCACTGCAAGAAATTTTACTGTCTATTCTCTCTGAAGCCTGCTACCTGGAGGCTTCATCTGCATAAGAAGAACCTTGGTCTCGGCTGGGTGCAGTGGCTTATGCCTGTAATCCCAGCACTTTGGGAGGCTGAAGCGGGTGGATCACCTGAGGTCAAGAGTTGGAGACCAGCCTGGTCAACGTGGTGAAACCCCGTCTGTACTAAAAATATAAAAATTAGCAGCTGGGAGTGGTGGCTGCCTGTAGCCCCAGCTACTCAGGAGGCTGAGGCAGGAGAATTGCTTGAACCTGGGAGGTGGAGGTTGCAGTGAGCCAAAATCATGCCACTGCACTCCAGCCTGTGCACAGAGTGAGGCTCTGTCTCAAAAAAAAAAAAGGAATTTTATTTTTGGTTTACATTGGTCAGAAGTACAGGAGTCCTGGGACTTGCAACTGGCATCTGAAGTTGGCAGGTGGGGCAGTTTTGAGCCCTTAAGCTGTGGAGTCTGCCCTAACTCCAGGTAGTATCAGAATTGAACTGACTTGTTGAATATCCAGTTGGTGGCCAGAGAATCAGAGAACTGGCTGTTGGTGTTGGAAAACATCCCAGGAGTCCTTGAAGTAGGAGAACAGAGAACCAAGAAGAGCATGAGAACCAGAGACAGAGCAAAAAGGATTCAAAGATGAGCTGTTCTGGAGTTCACCCCCTTACACACTCATCACCTATGGGCCACCCACCTTTCAATAGACTTGGATGCTTACAGGCTCCCTGAATGGAGGCTGGATGAATTGGACACCTTGTGTGGATAAAGCATGAAAGAACTTCCATGTAAAACAAGATGGAACCAAACAGACGCAACTGGAAATGTCCCTGTGGGCACCAATGGACCTACCTGCACTGCCCCATAGGTATGGAGTCAGCAAATGCCACTGCAGTATCCCGAGTGAACAGGGTTTAGCAGGAGATCCTTTCACAGAGAAGAATCCTTCTAGGAAGTGCCCACTGAAACATCCAGTTAATCTAAGATTTAGGCACTGAGAATGGAGCAGAGAAATTTTTTTTTTTTGAGACAGGACCTCACTCTGATGCCCATACTGGAGTGTGGTAGTACCTACATGGCTCACTGCAGCCTCAACCTCCTGGGCTCAAGCAATCCTACCATCTCAGCCTCCTGAGTAGCTGGGACCACAGATATGTACCACCACACCCAATAATTTGTTTGATTTTTAGTAGGGACAGAGTCTCACCATGTTACTCAGGCTGGTCTCAAACCCCTGGGCCCAAGCGATCCTCCCGCCTCAGCCTCCCAAAGTGCTGGCCTTATAGGCGTGAGCCACTGAGCCTGGCTGCAAATTCTTATATCAAGGCTTCATCCTTCTTTCTGTTTATAAATATCTGGAAGTTCCATGGAGCTATACCAGATGTCAGGAAGGGCCTCATTCAGAGTCTCATCTCTTGCTTTCCATGGTAATTAAAATCTTAAGGTTGGCCGGGCGAGGTGGCTCACGCCTGTAATCCCAGCACTTTGGGAGGCTGAGGCGGGCAGATCACGATGTCAGGGGATTGAGACCATCCTGGCTAACAGGGTGAAACCCCGTCTCTACTAAAAATACAAAAAATTAGCCGGGCGTGGTGGCGGGCACCTGTAGTCCTAGCTACTCAGGAGGCTGAGGCAGGAGAATGGCATGAACCCGGGAGGCGGAGCTTGCAGTGAGCCGAGATCGCGCCACTGCACTCCAGCCCGGGCGACAGAGCAAGACTCTGTCTCAAAAAAAAAAAAAAAAAAAAAAAAAAAAAAACAATTAGCCAGGTGTGGTGGTGGGCGCCTGTAATCCCAGTTTCTTGGGAGGATGAGGCAGGAGAATGGCGTGAATCCGGGAGGCAGAGCTTGCAGTGAGCTGAGATCGCGCCACTGCACTGCAGCCTGGGCAACAGAGCAAGACTCCATCTCAAAAACAAATAAAAAAAAAAAATACAAACAATTAGCCAGGCGTGGTGGCGGGCGCCTGTAATCCCAGTTTCTTGGGAGGCTGAGGCAGGAGAATTGCTTGAACCCAGGAGGCAGAGGCTGCAGTGAGCCGAGATCATGCCATTTCACTCCAGCCTGGGTGACAGAGACTCTGTCTCAAAAAAAAAAAAAAAAATTAAAGAGAATAGCTTCCTGTTGGTCCCTAGCCCAGAGCCAAGCAGCTCGGTGAGTGACATTAAGCCAGATGAAGATGACATAGCAGAGCAAATGGCAATGCTATCTTCTAACCAGAATTGTCAGTAATTTACCTCCAGCCCTGCCAAAGCCCAGGAGGAGGCTTAATTGAAGAAGGGATATTTGCAGGCCACAAAGCAAAATGACATAAAGAATTATGAAAAACAGGCTGGGCGCAGTGGCTCACGCCTATAATCCCAGAACTTTGAGAGGCTGAGGCGGAGAGATCACTTGAGGTCAGGAGTTCAAGACCAGCCTGGCCAACATGGTGAAACCCCGTCTCTACTAAAAATACAAAAATTAGCCAGTAGTGGTGGTGTGTGCCTGTAATTCCAGATACTTAGGAAGCTGGGGCACAAGAATCACTTGAACCCGGGAGGTGGAGGTTGCAGTGAGCCGAGATTGCACCACTGCACTCCAGCCTGGGTGACAGAGTGAGACCCTGTCTCAAAAAAATTTTTTTCTTAATTCTGAAAAATGGAGTCTATCACCAACCAGACTGATTCCAACAACAGGAAAGTTATGGAAAAACTGATTTAGATCTTTCTTTTCCTTCCTTCCTTCCTTCCTTCCTTCCTTCCTTCCTTCCTTCCTTCCTTCCTTCCTTCCTTCCTTTCTTTCTTTCTTTCTTTCTCTCTTTCTTTCCCTCTCTGGCCCAGGCTACAATCTGCCGGCGCGCGCCACCGCTACCTGCCTTTTCTCCTTTGGATGCAGGCACGCGTTCGCCATCTTGGCCACGCTGGTCGCCAGCTCCTGACGCCGACTGCTCTGCCCGCCTCAGCCTCCCGAGGTACTGCGACTACAGACGGAGTCTCGCTCACCCAGTGCTCGGTGTTGCCCGGGCTGGAGGGCGGTGGCGTGGTCTGGCCTCGCGGCAGCCTCTACCCCCAGCCGCCTGCCTTGGCCTGCCAGGGTGCTGGGATTGCAGCCCCTGCCCGGCCGCCGCCCCATCTGGAAGGTGGGGAGCGCCTCTGCCCGGCCGCCCCGTCTGGGAGGTGAGGAGCACCTCTGCCCGGCCGCCCCGTCTGGGAAGTGAGGAGCGCCTCTGCCCGGCCGCCCCGTCTGGGAAGTGAGGAGCCCCTCTGCCCGGCCACCCACCGTCTGGGAAGTGAGGAGCGCCTCTGCCCGGCCACCCACCGTCTGGGAAGTGAGGAGCGCCTCTGCCCGGCCACCCACCGTCTGGGAAGTGAGGAGCGCCTCTGCCCGGCCACCCACCGTCTGGGAAGTGAGGAGCGCCTCTGCCCGGCCACCCACCGTCTGGGAAGTGAGGAGCCCCTCTGCCCGGCCACCCACCGTCTGGGAAGTGAGGAGCGCCTCTGCCCGGCCACCCACCGTCTGGGAAGTGAGGAGCGCCTCTGCCCGGCCACCCACCGTCTGGGAAGTGAGGAGCGCCTCTGCCCGGCCACCCACCGTCTGGGAAGTGAGGAGCGCCTCTGCCCGGCCACCCACCGTCTGGGAAGTGAGGAGCGCCTCTGCCCGGCCGCCCCGTCTGGGAAGTGAGGAGCGCCTCTGCCCGGCCACCCACCGTCTGGGAAGTGAGGAGCGCCTCTGCCCGGCCGCCCCGTCCGGGAAGAAGTGAGGAGCGCCTCTGCCCGGCCGCCCCGCCCGGGAAGAAGTGAGGAGCGCCTCTGCCCGGCCGCCCCGCCCGGGAAGAAGTGAGGAGCGCCTCTGCCCGGCCGCCCCGCCCGGGAAGAAGTGAGGAGCGCCTCTGCCCGGCCGCCCCGCCCGGGAAGAAGTGAGGAGCGCCTCTGCCCGGCCGCCCCGTCCGGGAAGAAGTGAGGAGCGCCTCTGCCCGGCCGCCCCCGTCCGGGAAGAAGTGAGGAGCGCCTCTGCCCGGCCGCCCCGTCCGGGAAGAAGTGAGGAGCGCCTCTGCCCGGCCGCCCCATCCGGGAAGAAGTGAGGAGCGCCTCTGCCCGGCCACCCATCGTCTGGGAAGTGAGGAGCGCCTCTGCCCGGCCACCCACCGTCTGGGAAGTGAGGAGCGCCTCTGCCCGGCCGCCCCGTCTGGGAAGTGAGGAGCGCCTCTGCCCGGCCGCCCCGTCTGGGAAGTGAGGAGTGCCTCTACCCGGCCGCCCCGTCTGGGAAGTGAGCAGTGCCTCTGCCCGGCCGCCCCGTCTGGGAAGTGAGGAGCACCTCTGCCCGGCCACCCACCGTCTGGGAAGTGAGGAGCGCCTCTGCCCGGCCACCCACCGTCTGGGAAGTGAGGAGCGCCTCTGCCCGGCCACCCACCGTCTGGGAAGTGAGGAGCGCCTCTGCCCGGCCACCCACCGTCTGGGAAGTGAGGAGCGCCTCTGCCCGGCCACCCACCGTCTGGGAAGTGAGGAGCCCCTCTGCCCGGCCACCCACCGTCTGGGAAGTGAGGAGCGCCTCTGCCCGGCCACCCATCGTCTGGGAAGTGAGGAGCGCCTCTGCCCGGCCGCCCCGCCCGGGAAGAAGTGAGGAGCGCCTCTGCCCGGCCGCCCCGCCCGGGAAGAAGTGAGGAGCGCCTCTGCCCGGCCGCCCCGTCCGGGAAGAAGTGAGGAGCGCCTCTGCCCGGCCGCCCCGTCTGGGAAGTGAGGAGCGCCTCTGCCCGGCCGCCCCGTCCGGGAAGAAATGAGGAGCGCCTCTGCCCGGGTGCCCCATCCGGGAAGAAGTGAGGAGCGCCTCTGCACAGCCACCCATCGTCTGGGAAGTGAGGAGCGCCTCTGCCCGACCGCCCCGTCCGGGAAGAAGTGAGGAGCGCCTCTGCCCGGCCGCCCCGTCCGGGAAGAAGTGAGGAGCGCCTCTGCCCGGCCGCCCCGTCTGGGAGGTGAGGAGCGCCTCTGCCCGGCCACCCATCGTCTGGGAGGTGAGGAGCGCCTCTGCCAGGCCACCCATCGTCTGGGAGGTGAGGAGCGCCTCTGCCCGGCCACCCATCATCTGGAAAGTGAGGAGCGCCTCTGCCCGGCTGCCCCATCTGGGAAGTGAGGAGTGCCTCTGCCCGGACACCCATCGTCTGGGAGATGAGGAGCGCCTCTGCCCGGCCGCCCATCGTCTGGGAAGTGAGGAGCGCCTCTGCCCGGCCACCCATCGTCTGGGAAGTGAGGAGTGCCTCTGCCCGGCCACCCATCGTCTGGGAAGTGAGGAGCGCCTCTGCCCGGCCACCTATCGTCTGGGAAGAAGTGAGGAGCGTCTCTGCCTGGCCGCCCCGTCTGGGAAGTGAGGGGCCCCTCTGCCCGGCCGCCCCGTGTCTGGGTAGAAGTGAGGAGCTCCTCTGCCTGGCCGCTCCGTCTGGGAGGTCTACCACGGAGGCCAGAAGCAATGTGGGGGCTGGACGTGGTGGCTCACGCCTGTGGTCCCGGCACTCTGGGGGGCGAGGTGGGTTGATCACTTCGGGCTAGGAGTTCGAGACCAGTCTGGCCAACTTGGCGAAACATGAAGAATACAACAGACAAACCAACCAACCAACTCAATGACAACAAAACAGGTCTACCCTGGAGTCATACTCTAATTTTTTCTATTTTCCTCCCTTTCTGATCCTTTATCCCACTTTCTTTTTCTTCCTCTTCCTTCTCCCTCTTCTTTGTCAAATAGAGGATTGAGTTATTATCACTGATCCATATAAAGTCCCTCTCTCATTTATTTTAACTCCCACCCCCATTTCTATTCCCCGACTTCCCATGTGCAACCTTCCTAATATGTTTGATACGCATCTTTTTGTTTGTATGTATTTTTAGAAAATGTTTATTGTTTTTGTATGCAAAAATTAATTAAAAAAAAAAAATGTAAAAAAAAAAAAAAAGTGATTTAGACACTGCAGTATTTTCGACACGGCAGACTGAGCACATGATATAGTCTCTACCTCTCACACCAAACACCAGCTGCAAAGAAAGCATCTTTCAAAAACATTCACCATGCAGGGTGCAGTGACTCGTGCCAGTAATCCCGGCGCTTTGGGAGGCCAAGGCAGAAGGGATCAATTGAGGCCAGGAGTTCGAGACCAGTGTGGGCAACATAGTGAAATATCATCCCTAACAACAACAACAACAACAAAAAGAATTAACCAGGCATGATGGCAAACACCTGTGGTCCCAGCTACTCAGGAGGCTGAGGCAGGAAAATCACTTGAGCCCAGGGAGTTTGAGGCTGCTGTGAGCTATGATCACACCAGTTGCACTCTAGCCTGGGCAATAGAGCAAGACCCTGTCTCTTAAAAAAATATAAAAATCCATTCATTTAAGAAATAGTTAGTGAATACGTACTATGTACCTGATATTTGCATTAGTCCATTCTCATATTGCTATAAAGAAATACCTAAGGCCAGGCGTGGTGGCTCACGCCTGTAATCCCAGCACTTTGGGAGGCCGAGGCAGGTGGATCACCTGAGGTCAGGAATTTGAGACCAGCCTGGCCAACATAGTGAAACCCCATCTCTACTAAAAACACAAAAAATATTAGATGGGTGTGGTGGTGTGCACCTGTAATCCCAGCTACTTGGGAGACTGAGGCAGGAGAATTGCTTGAACCCGGAAGGTGGAGGTTGCAGTGAGCTGAGATTCCACCACTGCACTATAGCTCGGGCGACAGAGTGAGACCGAGTCTAGAGAGAAAGAAAGAAAGAAAGAGAGAAAGAGAGAAAAAGAAAGAAAGAAGGAAGGAAGGAAGGAAGGAAGGAAAGAAGGAAGGGAAGGAAAGAAAGGAAAGAAAAACAGGCCAGGCACAGTGGCTCACGTCTGTAATCCCAGCACTTTGGGAGGCCGAGATGGGTGGATCACGAGGTCAGGAGTTCAAGACCAGCCTGGCCAATATGGTGAAACGCTGTCTCTATTAAAAATGTAAAAATTAGCCAGGTGTGGTGGTGGGCGCCTGTAGTCTCAGCTACTTAGGAGGCTGAGGCAGAAGAATCACTTGAACCCGGGAGGAGGAGGTTGCAGTGAGCCAAGATCAAGCCATTGCACTCCAGCCTGGGCAACAGAGCGATATCCTGTCTCAAAAAAAAAAAAAAAAAAAAAAAAGAAGAAAACAAAAAAACAAAGGAGGCCCTCCTTGGAAGAACAGCGCTTGTAATGGAGGTGCTGAAAGGTGGCCTTCGAGTAAGGGGTTGGGGGACACATGGGAGGAGTCGCGCTTGCATTGCACACAAAGGCTTTCTTCTCTGAGCTATGCCTTCCTCTTCCCACTCCTGAAATTTACCAGGAGGGGCGTGATGCAGGGTCTGGGCTTTCACCCCTCCACCAAGCAACACAGACTTCCAAGGGAATACGAGTTCCAGAGGGGAAAAGGGTGAGGAACCAAAGCACTATATGGGAACAAACTATAGCAGAGGGAATGAAATTAATAAAGAACCCTCAAGCATATAAAGGAGAATACTGAAAACCTGAAGCAAAGACAAGCAGTCCAAAGAAAAAACAGCCAGGTATATAGTGGCTTACGCCTGTAATCCCAGCACTTTGGGAGGCCGAGGTGGGAGGATCACTTGAGCCCAGGAGTTCAAGACCATCCTGGGCAACATAGTGAGACTCCCCCAATCTCTCAAAAACAATTAAAAGTCAGCTGGGCATGGTGGCACACGCCTGTGGTCCCAGCTACTCAGGGGGCTGAGGTGAGAATTTCACTTTGAGCCTAGGAGGTCGAAGCTGCAGTGAGCCATGATCACACCACTGTACTCCAGCCTGGGCAACAGAGCAAGACCATGTCTCAAAAAAACAACCAAAAAAAGAAATTATAAAATCTAAATAAAGAACTCACTGGAGGGACTAGGCAGTAAAACAATACAAGCTGCAAAGAACTTAAGTGAGAGAATATATCAATTTCAGAAGGTAAGAGATAAAAACTTGGAAAATATTAACATTTTAGAATTTTAAAAAATTAACATCTTATGATGGATAAAGATAGATATGGTAATAGGTGTAAAACAACAGACTCATAGGAAAGACAGAAGGGAAGAAATATTTGGAAAAAACAATGACTACATTTTACAAAGATCAAATGAAAAAGCTAAAACTCCAAATAAAAGGGCTTGTATGTGTTTGCCAGGGCTGCTGGCAAAGTGAGAAGATCAGGAGTTCCAGAGCAGCCTGGCCAACATGGGGAAACTTTGTCTCTACTAAAAATACAAAAATTAGCTAGGCATGGTGGCAGGCGCCTGTAATCCCAGCTACTTGGGAGGCTGAGGCAGGAGAACCACTTGAACCCAGGAGGGAGAGGTTGCAGTGAGCTGAGATTTTGCCACTGCACTCTAGCCTGGGCAATATAGCGAGACTCCATCTCAAAAAAAAAAATTCCTCATATAAAATCCCAAGGAACGTAAGTTGATATTTTTAAAAATCACTAACAGGAAATAAACTACATAAGCAGAAGCAATAAACTTCAGAATCACACTCACAAATGGCACAGCCACTGGAATTATGCTGTACGGAATATAAAATAAATATAGTAAATCTTTAAAGAAATTAATGGCGGAGCTTTAAAAATACTGAAAGAAAAGCTGATTATTAAAACTGTCAAGGAAGATTTGAAGAAGAAAAACTAAAAATTATATAAGTGAAAACTTTAAAACCCAGTAAACAAATGAAATCGATTACAGCACAGCTAAAAAGAAAAGAAACTAGGCACATATTGGAAGAAATTATACAGGGTGTGGCCAGGCACAGTGGTTCACGCCTGTAATCCCAGCACTTTGAGAGCCTCAGGCAGGAGGATGACTTGAGCCCAGGAGTTCGAGGCCAGCCTGGGCAACATAGCAAGACCTCGTCTCTACTAAAAATTTAAAAAATTAGCCAGGCGTGGTGGCGTATACCTGTGGTCTCAGCTACTGGAGAGGCTGAGGTGGGAGGATCGCTTGAGCCTAGGAGGCAGAGGTTGCGGTGAGCCGAGATCGCACCACTGCACTCCAGCCTGGGCAACAGATTGAGACCCTGTCTCAAAAAAAAAAGGAAGAAGAAGAAGAAGAAGGAGAAGGAGAAGAAAAGAAGAAGAAGAAGAAGAAGAAGAAGAAGAAGAAGAAGAAGAAGAAGAAGAAGAAGAAGAAGAAGAAGAAGAAGAAGAAGAAGAAGAAGAAAAGAAGAAGAAGAAGAAGAAGAAGAAGAAGAAGAAGAAGAAGAAGAAGAAGAAGAAGAAGAAGAAGAAGAAGAAGAAGAAGAAGAAGAAGAAGAGAGATTGTTACAAGATAGTATTAGGGAACCTCGCACTTGTAAGGAGAAAGGTAAAGTTAGTTCCCTACCTCTCCCCATAATACAAAGGTCAAATAAATGGGCTAGAAACCTAAATAAGAAAGGTAAAACCAGAAGGCTAGGACTGTATGTTAATTTCCTAGGGCTGCTGTAAACTACCACAAACTGGGTGGCTTAACCCAATAGAAATCTATTGTCTCCCCATTCCTGGAAGCCAGCAGTCCAAACTCAAGGTGTCAGCAAGGCCACGCCCGCTCTGAACCCTGCAGGGGAATCCTTCCTCACCTGGTCTTAGCTGCTGATGATTTATTGGCAGCCTTTGGAGTTGCTTCGCTTGTAGCTGCATAACTCTAATCTCTGCCTTTGTTGTCATATGGCATTCCCCGTGTGTGTGTGTTTGTGTGTGTGTGTCTGTCTGTGTGTGTGTGTGTGTGTGTGTGTGTGTCCTCACATGGCTATCTTCTTTTTATTTATTTATTTATAGAGACAGGGTCTTACCATGTTGCCCAGGCCAATCTTGAACTCCTGGGCTCAAGTGATTCTCCTACCTTGGCCTCCCAGAGTGCTAGGATTACAGGAGTGAGCCACGGCGCCCAACCAGGCTGTCTTCTTATAAGGACAACAGTGATACAGCATTAGCAGCCCAGCCTACTCTAGTATGACCTCATCTTAACTAATTACATCTGCAACGACCTTGTTTCCAAATGCAGTCACATTCTGAGGTACTGGGAGTATGAATTCAACATATCCTTTTGGAAGAACACAATTCAACCCATAACAGCTGCTAGAAAAATGTAGAATATTGTTACGGCTTTGGAGTGAGCAAAGATTCTTCAACCCAGAAAGCACATATGGTGAAAATGTGACGGGTCTGACTACATGAAATTTAAAGATTTCTTCCAAACAAGGACATCGGAACATCATTGAAAAAGTTAACACAGCTGGGCGAGGTGGCTCATGCCTGTAATCCTAGCACTTTGAGAGGCCAAGGAAGGTGGATTACTTGAGGTCAGAAATGGCTCATGCCTGTAATTCCAGCACCAGCCTGGTCAACATGGCGAAACTCAGTCTATACTAAAAATACAAAAATTAGCTGGGTGGGCGTGGTAGCTCATGCCTGTAATCCCAGCTACTAGGGAGGCTGAGGCAGGAGAATCACTTGAACCCAGGAGGTGGAGGTTGCAGTGCCACTGCACTCCAGCCTGGGCGACAGAGCGAGACTCCATCTCAAAAAAAGATTAAAAAATAAAAAGTTAACTTGATATTAGTCAAGGGATACAAAATATCAGTTATGCAAGATGAATAAGTTCTAGAGATCTAATGTACAATGACATGACTATTGTTAATAACATTTTATTGTATACTTGAAATTTGTTATAAGGGTAGGTCTTAAGTGTTCTCACCACAAAAAAAAAAAAAAAAAAAAGCTCCCCAACTCATTGAATAGGGCTAGCATTCCGCCAATGTCAAAACTAGGCAAGAATAACACCAGAAAGAAAACCGTGAATCAATTCCATTTATGAAAACAAATGCAGGCCAGGTGCGGTAGCTCATGCCTGTAATCCCAGCACCTTGGGAGGCCAAGGCAGGTGGATTCCTTGAGGCCAGGAGTTGGAGACCACTCCGGCCAACGTGGCGAAACCCCGTGTCTACTAAAAATGTAACAATTAGCTGGGCACGGTGGCATGCGCCTATAGTCTCAGCTCCGGAGGCAGAGGTGGGAGAATCGCTTGAACCCAGGAGGTGGGTGAGCTGAGATATCACCACTGCACTATATAACCTGGGTGACAGAGCAAGGCTGTCTCAAAAAAAAAAAAAAAAAAAGAAAAGAAAAGAAATGCAAAACAACCCTAAATAAAGTATTATTAAATCAAATCCAGCAATGGTGAAAGCAAGAAAGAGGAGATAATCAACATTAATGGATTAAAGGCAGAAAAACCATCTGATCACATAAATAAATGCATAAAAAGCATTTGATAAAATGTAACACCTGCATAAAAAGAAAGAAAGAAAGAGAAAAAGAAAGACCTCTAGCAAGTTAGTAATAGAACCTGATAAAGGACTTCTACTAGAAATCTACTAAAAGCATCATACTTAATGATGAAACCTTAGGATCATTCCCTTAAATGTCTAGGACAAGACAGGAATTGTCCATTAATACCACTGCCATTCAACATTGTATTGGAACTCCTAGCCAAAGAGAAAAGGATTAAGAAAAAAGTATAGACGTCGGATTTTTTAAAGCTGTAATTTTTTTCTTTTTTCTGGACAACAGGATCATCTAGCTAGAAAATCGAAGAGAATTATCTGTCAAGCTATTCCAGAACAAGCAAGAGTGAGTTCAACAAGGCAGCCAAATCCAGGATAATTTTTTTCTTTTTTTTTTTTTTTGAGACGGAGTCTCACTCTGTCACCAGGCTGGAGTGCAGTGGCGCAATCTCAGCTCACTGCAACCTCTGCCACCGGGTTCAAGGGATTCTCCTGCCTCAGCCTCCCGAGCAGCTGGGATTACAGATAACTGCCACTGTGCCCTGGCTAAACTTGTATTTTTAGTAGAGACGGGGTTTCACCATGTTGGCCAGGCTGGTCTTGAACTCCTGACCTTGTGATCCACCCGCCTTGGCCTCCCAAAGTGCTGGGATTACAGGCGTGAGCCTCAGCGCCCGGCCATCCAAGGTAATTTTTTTTTTTTTTTTTTTTTTTTGAGACAGAGTCTCCCTCTGTCGCCTAGGCTGGAGTGCTGTGGCGCGATCTCAGCTCACTGCAAGCTCCACCTCCCAGGTTCACGCCATTCTCCTGCCTCAGCCCCCAGAGTAGCTGGGACTACAGGCGCCCGCCACCACGCCCAGCTAATTTTTTGTATTTTTAGTAGAAATGGGGTTTCACCGTGTTAGCCAGGATGGTCTTGATCTCCTGACCTCGTGATCCACCCGCCTCGGCCTCCCAAAGTGCTGGGATTACAGGCGTGAGCCACCGCGCCCGGCCCAGAGACAACCTGTTCTGCAGCCCATTTGCTTCTTCCAGAGTCTCCCTCTGGCATCCAGGCTGGAGTACAGTGGCTTGATCTCAGCTCACTGCAACCTCCGCCTCCCAGGTTCAAACGATTCTCCTGCCTCAGCCTCCTGAGTAGCTGAGATTACAGGCACCCACCACTAGGCCCAGCTAATTCTTGTATTTTTAGTAGAGACGAGGTTTCACCATGTTGTCCAGGCTGGTCTCAAACTCCTGACCTCAGGTGATTTGCCTGCCTCAGCCTCCCAAAGTGCTGTGATTACAGGTGTGTGAGCCACCCCCCCCCCACCCTCTATTTGCTTCTTTGAGATGAATCACCCCATAAATGATTGGTAAACGGAGTAATAATGTCAGCATAACACAAGCATGTTGGTTAACATGCAATTTTCTCCAGGAAGTTAACATTTTGAAGCAATCAGGGCCAAGCTTTCTCACAGTTAAAGGGGAAACCTTAGTACTAAAAGATCTTCGGGCGCGGTGGCTCAAGCCTGTAATCCCAGCACTTTGGGAGGCCGAGGCGGGCGGATCACGAGGTCAGGAGATCGAGACCATCCTGGCTAACACGGTGAAACCCCGTCTCTACTAAAAAATACAAAAAATTAGCCGGGCGTGTTGGCGGGCGCCTGTAGTCCCAGCTACTCGGAGAGGCTGAGGCAGGAGAATGGCGTGAACCCGGGAGGCGGAGCTTGCAGTGAGCCGAGATCGCGCCACTGCACTCCAGCCTGGGAGACAGAGAAAGACTCCGTCTCAAAAAAAAAAAAAAAAAAAAGATCTTCAGAGGAAAAAGCTGCAAGTCTACAGAAGTGTCTTCCTTTGGATCCATGGTGGCTGGTTTAGTGACTTCAGAGACCACCATGTTTGTCACAATGTTATGCCTATGGCAAAGCCATGAATGCAGATGAAGAAATTGCAAATATATTTCTCCCTTATTAAAATAACAGATTAATGAAAATGATCACACCTTGGATCACATTTTGAATTTTGATGAAAACGATCCCCATCAATAGTTAATATCTCCAGACCAGCATCCCCAAGGAGGAAGCATAAGCCCCACTTTCAAGGCTGCAAAGTGCTGCTGAAAGCAAATGCTCATGGAAATTTACCTATTCTAGTGTTTCTATTAGCATCATTATTGGTTTTGTAGCACTCTGAATATAGAGTTGTATACAAGAGGCCGGGCACAGTGCCTCACACTTGTAATTTCAGCACTTTGAGAGGCCAAGGCGGGCGGATCACGAGGTCAGGAGATCGAGACTATCCTGACCAACATGGTGAAACCCTGTCTCTACTGAAAATACAAAAATTAGCTGGGCACGGTGGCGTGCACCTGTAATTCCAACTACTTGGGAGGCTGAGGCAGGAGAATTGCTTGAACCAGGGAGTCAGAGGTTGCGGTGTGCCAAGATCGTGCCACTGCACTCCAGCCTGGCAACAGAGTGAGACTTCATCTCAAAAAAAAAAAAAAAAAAAGGTTGTATACAGGTTTTTTTTTTTTTTTTTTTTTGAGACGGAGTCTCGCTCTGTCGCCCAGGCTAGAGTGCAGTGGCGCAGTCTCGGCTCACTGCAAGCTCCGCCACCCAGGTTCACGCCATTCTCCTGCCTCAGCCTCTCCGAGTAGCTGGGACTACAGGCGCCCGCCACCACGCCCGGCTAATTTTTTGTATTTTTAGTAGAGACGGGGTTTCACTGTGGTCTCGATCTCCTGACCTCGTGATCCGCCCGCCTCGGCCTCCCAAAGTGCTGGGATTACAAGCGTGAGCCACCGCGCCCGGCCTGTATACAGGTTTTTATCTTTACTTTTTTTTTTTTTTTTTTTCGGAGTCAGGGTCTTGCTCTGTCTCTCAGGCTGGAGTGTTGTGCCACAATCACAGCTCACAGTAGCCTCGACCTCCTGGGCTCAGGTAATACCCCTATACCTTAGTCTCCCGAGTAGCTGGGAACACAGGTGCACACCACCACACCCAGCTAATTTTTTATTTTTTTATAGAGACAGAGTCTCCCTATGTTGCCCAGGCTAGTCTGAAACTCCTGGACTCCAGTGATTCTCCCTCCTCGGCCTCCGAAAGTGCTAGGATTACAGGCATGAGCCACCGTGCCCAGCCAGTTGCATATATTTTGAGCAATCTGTCTCTAACTCTATTTTTTCCATGAAGTCTTGTTAATTTTAGCGTGTCGTTTTGAAGAACTGAAGGTTCTTTAAGAATGCATATAGCAGGTTATAGCAGAAACGCTTATACTCAGAATGAAGCTGGGGCTGTCTCTTCCAACAAGCATTTTTGATATGTTCTGGGTGTCCCTGCTAGGTAGCTAGGGGACCAGGTAACCCACTTCCCTCTGAGAGTGGAAAAATTTCCCAAGAAGCCTGAGGGGCAGTTCTCTGGAGTTTGGGCACTACAGCCCCTCTTATTTCCTCTTCTTCTCTCCTCCCTCTAGACCCCATATCACTCAGGAAAGGCCAAGTAAAAAGAACCAGAATTTTGCCTCTTACAAGCTTAGAGATCTTGAGAAAGTCACTGAACCTCTGCGGGACCCACTTTCCTAATTCTTTAAATAGAAAGGCAGTGGGTTTTTTGTTTGTTTTTTGTTGTTGTTTGTTTCTTCGTTGTTGTTTTTTTTTGTTAATCGTGGCGATGGTTATTAATTTTTTTTTGAGACGCGGTCTTGCCCTGTCGTCCAGGCTGGAGTGCTGTGGCGTGATCTTGGCTCACTGCAACCTCCACCTCCCAGGTTCAAGAGATTCTCCTGCCTCAGCCTCCCGAGTAGCTGGGATGGATTACGGGCGCACACCACCACGTCCGGCTAATTTTATTTTTTAAATAGTAGAGACAGGGTTTCACCATGCTGGCCAGGCTGGTCACGAACTCCTGGCCTCGTGATCCGCCCGCCTCGGCCTCCCATAGTGCTGGGATTACAGGCGTGAGCCACCGCGCCCGGCCTGGTTGTTAATTTTTAAAACTGCCTTTCATTCTTGCTTTGCCATTTATAGCTCTGTAGCCTTGCACAAATGACTTCACTTCTCTATGAGTCATCTGTAAAATGGGGCTCTTTGTGAAGACTTAACGATACCACGTGTACAAAGCACCGAACACAACATGCACATTAAGCTCCCCAAAATTGAAACTCCTATAAAATAGGAATCGGGGATTCTCAAGAGCAGGAGTTCTGACTTCAGCAGAGGAACCCAGAGCTGGTGGGGAAAGCAGACGTGGCTGTGACATCCCCAGGGACACTAAACACATCCTCCCAGCCCCATCTTCCCCGCAGAGTCCCGCCACCGGCCCGACCTCTAACTTGCTCCAACCACCAGCCGACGCCCGCAGCCCGCGGTTTGGGGACCGCCCCCTGCAGCGCCAGGTCCCCGCGCGGACTACAGTTCCCAGCGTGCATCTCGGCTCGGGGGTCCGAGGGGCCGTCCTGCCTCAGGGACAGAGTCCAGGCTGCGTTCGCGGCTCCGGGCAGTCACAATCATGCACGCAGCTCCTATTTTTCGCGTTGCTAATCGCGTCCGTTGCAGTCCACCCCATCCTGGGCCGCGGCCCCCGCAGGCTCTGTGAGGAGTACTTACCCCTGCCCCGGGCGCCCGCTACGCCGCGTCCGAAGGAGGGGCCGAGGCCGGGCTCATCTCCCTGGGAGGACTCCCTCGGCCTCGTGGGGTGTCATGTCCACTGCGGCCCGAGGCTGGCAGCGGGGCTCTGCGGGAGTACGCTGAGAGCCGGACCCCGAGGCCGTACGGCCGGAGACTACAACTCCCAGGCGGCACCGCGGCGGCGGCGCCCATACGTCACTCGGGCCCCGCCGGCGGCCCGGGGAAGCAGCACGGGCGGGGGGCAGGGGCTGGGGCCGACCGGGAGGCCGGTGCCAAGGATGGGGGCCGCCCGGCTGCCCCGCGCGTGAGGAGGCCGAGGGGCGCGCCACCCCGGCCTGGGGCGGCCGCCCCAGGGGCCCCGCCACCCCCGCCCGGCCCAGCAGTCGTGGCCCGGGATGCGGAGCCGGGGGCCGCCGGTGGAGCTGCGCGGGGTGAGCGGCGCGGGGAACGGGGACTGCCTGCCGCCCTCGCCCTCGTCCCCCACCGGCGGACCCCGGCGGGCATTCGAGAGCCGCGCGGCCAGGCCCTCTTAGTCCTCTGCCGTTTGGGGGGCACGGGTGAACCTGCCGCCCCACTCCCACCCCGCCCCGCCCGGACAGCCAAATCGGAAGGGACGAGCCTGCCCTTTGAAAGGGGTTTTTTTCTTGCTCCTGCGGAGGGCGCCCCAGCCATGGCCCTCAGGAGCTCCCTAGACCCCGCAGGGACTGCCCTGCATCCCGGCCGCCGGGGCCCGCCCTCTGCATCCAGCGGGCAGCCTGTGTGAAGCGGCCTCCCGCAGCCCCCGGCCCCTCCCCCATGGAGGAGGAGGAGGGGGCGGTGGCCAAGGAGTGGGGCACGACCCCCGCGGGGCCCGTCTGGACCGCGGTGTTTGACTACGAGGCGGCAGGCGACGAGGAGCTGACCCTCCGGAGGGGCGATCGCGTCCAGGTGCTTTCCCAAGACTGTGCGGTGTCCGGCGACGAGGGCTGGTGGACCGGGCAGCTCCCCAGCGGCCGCGTGGGCGTCTTCCCCAGCAACTACGTGGCCCCCGGCGCCCCCGCTGCACCCGCGGGCCTCCAGCTGCCCCAGGAGATCCCCTTCCACGAGCTGCAGCTAGAGGAGATCATCGGTGTGGGGGGCTTTGGCAAGGTCTATCGGGCCCTGTGGCGTGGCGAGGAGGTGGCAGTGAAGGCCGCCCGGCTGGACCCTGAGAAGGACCCGGCAGTGACAGCGGAGCAGGTGTGCCAGGAAGCCCGGCTCTTTGGAGCCCTGCAGCACCCCAACATAATTGCCCTTAGGGGCGCCTGCCTCAACCCCCCACACCTCTGCCTAGTGATGGAGTATGCCCGGGGTGGCGCACTGAGCAGGGTGCTGGCAGGTCGCCGGGTGCCACCTCACGTGCTGGTCAACTGGGCTGTGCAGGTGGCCCGGGGCATGAACTACCTACATAATGATGCCCCTGTGCCCATCATCCACCGGGACCTCAAGTCCATCAACAGTAAGTGGTGTCCTCTCTCCAAAATTCCTTCCACAGAACCTCTCAAGGCCAGGCCTAGGTGGCGGGAAACAGGGTGAGGGACACCAGATGACACTGTGCCTGGAGTGAGAAGGGGCAGCAGTAGGATACCTTCAGGGTGAAGGTGAGGTAGGCCTTGCCCGCCTTAAGGGAAAAAAAGGAGTCTCAGAAAGGTTGAAGGACTTACCTGCCTCCCAGGCTGCAGAGTCACAATCGCTCAATAAACATGTATCCATGAATACCTGCGTTCCCTGCATGACCAGGACAGATGCAGTGCCTGCCTTTAAGGTGCTCGCCATCCAGCCATGCTGCCAGAGTCCACCAGGCAGAGACAAAAAGAGCCTACCCCGTCTGGAGTCAGTGTCTCTCAACCCCAGCACTATTGGCACTTGAGGCCGGATCATTGTTGTAGGGGCTGTCCTGTGAATTGTGAGTTGCTTAGCGGCATCTTTGGCCTCTTCCCACTAGATGCCATTAGCATTCCCTGCCCCCTATCCCCAGCTATGACAACCAAAACTGTCTCCAGGCATTGCAAATGTCCCCTGGGGGGCAGAATCACCCCCAGTTGAGAACCATTCCCTGGAGTCTTCATAGGCCGAGCTGGCCAAGGCAAACTGGAAAAGATGAGGGAGGAATTAAATAGATGTGGCTTATATAAAAGCTTCCAGGCTGCCCGACAGGTTCTCCAAAGTTGATTGGTTGGTTGAATAAATAATGGATCCAGGTAGAAGGGAACATTCTACAAGACTCATTTCTAGATCGAAGAGCTTCATGTGGTGTCAGCAAGTATTAATTGAGCACCTATTAAGCAAGAGCTCAACTGGGACTAAGACAGCCATGGTTTCTGCCCTGACGGTACTCACAGGCTAGCAATTTCATTCATTAATTCCACAGATATTTCCAGAGTGCTGTGTGCCAGACCCTGTCCCAGGGATACAGCAAGAAAAAATCCTACGTTCCTGGCTCTCCCATTCGTGCTGTGCCCCATCTCACTCGCTTTCATTTCTTCATTCATTTGTTCATTCTTCCATTTGGTATTTACCAGGCCAGATCATGTGCTAAGCAAAGGCATCAGCAGTGGAGGAGGCCAGCATGTCCCCGGCCCTCATGTCACTCACACTTAAGCCCCAAAATGTGAGGGTGCCGCCTTTGCTCTCAACACGCACATCTCATCTACTCCTGATTTCTGTCACTTCTACATCTTGAAATTTATTTTAATCCATCCCACTATTTTTAGGAATATATTGCTATTCCCCCACCCATAGCAATTGTAAGCCCCTAGAAAAGAGGGACTGCATCTTCCTTGCCTCCCAAAGCTGACATTTGTATATCAACAGAGAGGTTGGCTGGGCATGGTGGCTCATGCCTGTAATCCCAGCACTTTGGGAGGCCGAGGTGGGTGCATCACCCAAGGTCAGGAGTTCGAGACCAGCCTGACCAATATGGTGAAACCCCTTCTCTACTAAAAATACAAAAATTAGCTGGGCATGGTGGCATGCACCTGTAATCCCAGCTACTCAGGCTGAGGCAGAAGAATTGTTTGAATCCAGGAGGTGGAGGTTGCAGTGAGCTGAGATCGCTCCACTGCACTCCAGCCTGGGTGACAGAGCAAGACTCCATTGCAAAAAAAAAAAAGGGCTAACACATGACCACGATGTGCCAGGGCCGGTGCCGTGTCTGGGGAACTGATGCTTATGCCCCAGCACCTCTGAAATGTTGGGTAAATGGAGGCAGGGCCACCCAGAATGCTCCTGTTGAAGGCTGGGGCTCCTCAGCCCTTCCTCACCCACCCCTGCTGATTGACAGCACGCCCCACACCCCAGGTTTTTTGTAGCCAGTGCTATCTGGCCAAAGGGTCAGTGGGCCTCTTATGGCCAGGGCTTCCTCCTGGGGTGATGGGTCTGCTCTGTGCCAGAAACAGAGGACACAGCGCCTCCACAGCACTGCTTCCCCACTCATCCTACCCTAAGGAGCGCCTCATCTGCCATCATTCATTCATTGGTTCATTCCACCAGTAATTCTTAAGTGCCTACCCTGTACTAGGCACTGTCCTCAGCTCTGAGATTACAGAAGTGAACAAGGCAAGATTTCCCGCTCCCCCAGGAGCGGGAATTTATATTCTGGTGAACAGGAATAAATGATAGATAGATACCAAAATTTCAGAGAGTATCAGGGGCTCTCAGTGGACTAAGGCAAAGGCTGGAGCAGAGGGTTCTCTTTATTTAGATCGGGTGGTCAGGGAAGGCAACATTTGAGCAGAGACCTGAACAAAGGGGACCCAGCCTTACAAAGATCTGGGGAAGGGGAACAGTGGGGCACATGTCCTGAGGTGGGAGTGAGTGTGGCTCATTGGAGAACAGCAAGACCAGAACAGCAGGCATTGAGGCAGAGATGGGAGGAAGTAGGATCAGAAAGGCTGGCAGGAGCCAGATCACATAGGACCTTGGGGGCCATGGTGATGACTTGGGATATTTTATTTGAAGTAGTGGAAGCCATTAGAGGATTTGAAGCAGGGAGTGACGTGATTACATACAGATTTTGAAGGGGGACTGACTTAGGCCCAGCCTGGGAAATAGAGAAATAAAGCATAAAACCATGAGATGTTCCCTCTGTCACAGGGTTTCGATACAAACAGGAGAGGTGGGGACCTAAGAAGGGAAAACTGCAGAGATGGAGTCACAGACTAGGAGTTTACAGTGGGGGTTTCCAGGAGGAGGTGACACTGAAGCCGGGCCTTTTTTTTTTTTTTTTTTTTTGAGACAGAGTCATCTCACTCTATGACCCAGGCTGGAGTGCAGTAGCGTGATCACAGCTCACTGAACCTTCCACCTCCCGGGTTCAAGTGATTCTTCCACCTCAACTTTCCAAGTAGCCAGGGCTACAGGCATGCACCACAACGCCTGGCTAATTTTTGTATTTCTAGTAGAGACAGCGGTCTCGCCATGTTGGCCAGGCTGGTCTTGAACTCCTGACCTCAGGTGATCCGCCTGCCTTGGCCTCCCAAAGTGCTAGGATTACAGGCATGAGCCACCGTGTCCAGTCTGAAGCTGAGCTTTAAAGGATGGGCAGGATTATCAATTGTGTGACCCTGGGTGATTTGCCAATCTCTGCCACCTTCAGTTCCTTCATCTGCCAAATGGGCATGATAGTAGAACTAGCTTACTATTATTATTATGACTGGGAAGTAGCCAGGAATGGCAAAAGAGAAAGGTGGAGAAATTCAGAACAATTATGGAAATATCACACACTAATAACAGCTAACACTTTTAAAGGCCCCGTTGCTTCAGGCAATACATTTTTACTATAACACTAGAAGGTAAATTCTGTTACCAGCCCCATTTAACAGAGGAGAAGTCTCGGTGCGAAGATTAAAATAAACTGTACAAGGTTATGCAGCTAGGAAGAAGCAGGGCTGAGATTCAAACCCAGGCAGTACACTATATACTTTGGGGCCTCTGTGTGATGGAAGGTAGTAAAATATCCCAGCAGTTAAAAGACTGGGCTCTGATGACAAAACTAACTCAAGCATTTGTCCTGCCATTTTCTAACCATGTGACCTCTTGGCCAAGTGACTTCTGAGCCTCTGTTAGCTAGTCAAGAAAAATGGGTTGTGGCTGGGTGCAGTGGTTTACTCTCGTAGTCCCAGCACTTTGGGAGTCCAAGGCTGGAGGATTGTTTAAGCCCAGAAGTTTGAGGCTACAGCAAGCCATAATCACACCACTGCACTCCAGTCTGAGTGACAGAAAAAGACCCTGTCTCTTTTTTTTCTTTTTTTTTTGAGACGGAGTCTCGCTCTGTTGCCCTGGCTGGAGTGCAGTGGCGCGATCACGGCTCAGTGCAAGCTCCGCCTCCCAGGTTCATGCCATTCTCCTGCCTCAGCCTCCCAAGTAGCTGGGACTACAGGCGCCCACCACCACGCCCGGCTAATTTTTTTGGTATTTTATAGTAGAGACGGGGTTTCACCTTGTTAGCCAGGATGGTCTCGATCTCCTGACCTCGTGATCTGCCCGCCTCGGCCTCCCAAAGTGCTGGGATTACAGGCATGAGCCACCGTACCCAGCCAGACCCTGTCTCTTTATTTATTTATTTTTTCATTGAGATGGAGTCTCGCTCTGTCATCCAGGCTGGAGTGCAGTGGCACTATCTCGGCTCACTGCAACCTCCGCCTCCTGGGTTCAAGTGATCCTCTCACCAAAGCCTCTCAAGTAGCTGAGACTACAGGCACCCACCACCACACCCAGCTAATTTTTGTATTTTTAGTAGAAACAGGGTTTCACTATATTGGCCAGGCTGGTCTCAGACTCCTGACCTCAAGTGATCCACCTGCCTTGGCCTCCCAAAGTGCTGGGATTACAGGCGTGAGCCGCTGCTCCTGGCCAACCCTGTCTCTTTAAAAAAAAAAAAGAAAAAGCGCTGGGGGGGTCATTCGTGAGTCAATTCATATAGAGAACTTAGCACAGTACAAACACTAGCCATGATCCTCATCGCTGTTAGTGACAACCCAGGTAGAAAGTAAGCTAGAACCATCCAGTATGTTTAGGGAATACTTCAGTCAGATTTTTTCACAATAATGCTGTGTAATAAGCTACCCCCAAAACTCAGCATCTTAAAACGACCATTGTGTATTACTGCTCCTGCATTTGTGGACCAGCTGGAGGGTAAACTGATGGAGGCTGGGCTCAGCTGGAGAGGCTTTGCTACAAGTAGCTCTCATCTTCCTGGACAAGAAGGCTAGCTGAGGCATGTTGTCATGGTGATGACACAAGCGCAAGAGGGCCAGCAGACATGCGAGGCCTGGGCTTGGAATTGGCACCCTGTCATTCTTAGCCAAAGCAAGTCATATGGCTGAGTCAGAGTCAGGGTGCACTCTGCCTTTGTTTTTTTTGTTTGTTTGTTTTTGTTTTTTCGGAGATAGAGTCTCGCTCTGTCACCCAGGCTGGAGTGCAGTGGCGTGATCTCGGCTCACTGCAACCTCCACCTCCCAGGTTCAAGTGATTCTCATGCCTCAGCCTTCCGAGTAGCTGGGATTACAGGTGAGCACCATGATGCCAGGCTAATTTTTGTGTTTTTAGTAGAGACAGGGTTTCACCATGTTGGCCAAGCTGGTCTCGAACTCCTGACCTCAAGTGATCCGCCTGCCTCAGCCTCCCAAAGTGCTGGGATTACAGGTGTGAGCCACCATGCCCGGCCATACTCTGCCTCTTTAGCAGAAAGAGTGGCAAAGTCTCATGGCAGAGGGTGGACACAGGAAGGGGTAGAATTGGGACCCTGACTGCAGTGTGCCACAGGGGTGATAGACACGAGGGGGGAGCCACGTTCCTCCCTTCTGCCCCAGGTTTGCAGTTCCTGCTTCCAGGGTAGCTGGGAACTCAAGGCCTGGAGGACCAAGGCCTTGGCTGTTGTTTCTTTTTTTTGAGACAAGGTCTCACTCTATTGCTCAGGCTGGAGTGCAATGGCAAGACCATGGCTCACTGCAGCCTCAACCTCCCAGGCTCAAGTGATCCTCCCAACTTAGCCTCCCAAGTAGCTGGGACCGTAGGCACGCACCACCACACCCATGTATTTTTAAAAATTTTTTTGTAGAGATGGGGTCTTGCCATGTTGCACAGGCTGGTCTCGAACTCCTGGGCTCAAGTGACTTGCTTCAGCCTTGGCTGTTGGTTCTTGACCATTCATGGAGCTCCCCAAAACCCAGGACAGAGTCAGGAGGGCAGAGGACACAGGAGGAGCTCCCTACTCCCTCATGGGAGCCTGGGACAGGGATTAGACCTGGGTGGAGGGGCTCATGGATGTTCCAGGCCAGGAAAGGACCTGCCACAGAGTGGGGCAGCCTGAGGCAGTGAGAGGAGAGACATGTTTCTAGCTGAGGCAGCGGGCCAGAACACTTGGGTCTGCAGCACGGCAGGTCTGGGGTGACCCACCTTTCTTCCCACCCCACAGTCCTGATCCTGGAGGCCATCGAGAACCACAACCTCGCAGACACGGTGCTCAAGATCACGGACTTTGGCCTCGCCCGCGAGTGGCACAAGACCACCAAGATGAGCGCTGCGGGGACCTACGCCTGGATGGCACCGGAGGTTATCCGTCTCTCCCTCTTCTCCAAAAGCAGTGATGTCTGGAGGTGCTGAAAGGCGCAGCCGGGATGGCCTCTGCGGTGTGAGGGAGGGAGGAAGGGGTGAGGGCAGAGTGGGAGGGAGGGTCTCCTGCTGAAGCCAGGGTCTCGGTCTGACAAAGGGGCCTGCTGGCAAGGTCAGGCCACCAGACAAGTGCCAGTTACCTGTTCAGCTAGCACAAATGGCAACTAGGGGGCACATTGGATTAGAATAAAAAATTCATAAGCTCTAGAGACAAGGCCGGGCACGGTGGCTCCCACCTGTAATCCCAGCACTTTGGGAGGCCAAGGTGGGTGGATCACTTGAGGTCAGGAGTTTCAGACCAGCCTGACCAACATGGTGAAACCCCATCTCTACTAAAAATGCTAAAATTACCTGGGCGTGGTGGCAGATGCCTGTTGTCCCAGCTACTCGGGAGACTGAGGCAGGAGAATCACTTGAGCCCGGGAGGCAAAGGTTGCAGTGAGCTGGGATCGGCCACTGCACTCCAGCCTGGGTGACAGAGCGAGACTCTGTCTCCAGAAAAAGAAATAATTTTAAAAAGCGCAGAGACAGCATGTGGATGCCAGCACTGAAAGCCCCCTCAGACACTAGCCCGTGCACCGTCCCATCTGTCAGACGGGAAAATGATGAATTCACTCGTTCATTCCTTCATCTAACTGCACCCGGTTCTAGGGATATAGCAGAGAAGAAAAATAGATGCAATCCCTGCCCTCAGGAATAGTAAGTCAGTCAACATACAAGAAGCTGTTTTTTATAAAGCTGTTTTTTTAAGAAAATTATAATTTTTAAAGACAAGTACACCAGAAAAAAGTGTTAGTACAAAGTGCGAGGAGGCTGAGAGGAAGGCACTTTGAGGGCTGGAAGACTACTTTTGGGAATGCTTCTCTGAGCAATCTGAGAAATGATACTTCATCTGAGTTCCAAGTGGCAAAAAGGAACCAGCCACGAAAAGTTTGGAGGAAGAAGGAGGTGCCAAGGTGAGCATGGTGTGTCCCAGAAACAGCAACGAGGCCCATGTGGCTGCCACTGTGCAGGCAAGGAAGAGAGAGGTAGGAAATTATGTAGGAGAGGGAGCTGGAAGGCCCTGTGGGTGAGGGCGTGGCCTTCAGGTTTTATTCTAATGAAGTAGGAAGCCATGAGGAGCCATGTCTGAAGAGAGTGGTAGCTCATACCTATAATCCCAGTACTTTGGGAGGCCAAGGTGGGAGGATCACTTGAGGCCAGGAATTTGAGACCAGCCTGGTCAACACAGTGAGACCCCATCTGTATGAAAAAGAAATTTTTTAATTAATTTTTATAAAAGGAAGTAAATAAAAACTCATTTGGAGGCCGGGTGTGGTGGCTCACGCCTGTAATCCCAGCTCTTTGGGAGGCCGAGGCGGTTGGGTCCCTTGACACCAGGAGTTTGAGACCAGCCTGGCCAACATGCTGAAATCCCATCTCTACTAAAAATACAAAAATTCAGCTGGGGGCGGTGGCTCACGCCTGTAATCCTGGCACTTTGGGAGGCCGAGCTGGGTGGTTCACTTGAGGCCAGGAGTTCAGGACTAGCCTGGCCAACATGGTGAAACCCCCTCTGTACTAAAAATACAAAAATTAGCCAGGCGTGGTGCTGGGTGCCTGTAGTCCCAGCTACTCGGGAGGCTGAGGCAGGGGAATTGCTTGACTGCAGGAGGTGGAGGTTGAGATGGCGCCATTGCACTCCAGCCTGGGTGACAGAGCAAGACTCCATCTAAAAAAAAATTTTTTTAAATAAAAGCTCCTTTGACTGTTAGGTAGAGACGGCCAATGATGGGTCTGTTGCTGTCACCAGTGAGAGTTGATGGTGGCCATGGAGACTTTCAACCCAGGACCTTCTGCGTGGTTGGAGCCAAACCTGGGTCTCCCCATTTACTGTTCCCGTCAATTCCCAGCTGAGGCTCCAGATTGTCCAAGCAGCAAATTAATGGGTATGGGACCGAGACAGATCAGACAGGAAGTCTCCTGCTCAGCCTAGAGCAGAGCAGCCCTTTGGGAGAATTTCCAGCTGGCTGTACATCAGGCGTTCATTTGTGCTACCTTTTTTTTTTTTTTCTTTTTGAGGGGGGACAGAGTCTCACTCTGCCGCCCAGGCTGGAGTGCAATGGCACAATCTTGCCTCACTGCAACCTCCTCCTCCCAGATTCAAACGATTCTCATGCCTCAGCCTCCCGAGTAGCTGAGATTATAGGCATGCACTGGCTAATTTTTATATTTTTAGTGGTGACAGGGTTTCACCATGTTGGCTAGGCTGGTCTTGAACTCCTGACCTCAGGTGATCCACCCGCCTCAGCCTCCCAGAGTGCTGGGATTACAGGCATGAGCCACTGCGCCCGGCCAGGCAGGCTAATTCTTTCTGGTGTGGTCCTGTCCTGTACTTACCAGGATGCAGGATATCCACATCTCCCAGCCACAAACTTCAGTAACATTCCCAGTCATTATTACAATCACAATACCCCCATAGGTTTCCAAGGACATGGGAGAGAGGGGAGGATCATGCTACCCTCCAGTTATAAACCACTGTTTTTCCCCCACCTTGTGTGGTCTCCATTCTCAAGTTTACTTCATGATCCAAAATGACTGCTTGAGCTCCAGCTTTTTTTTTTTTTTTTTTTTTTGAGATGGAGTCTTGTTCTGTCACCCAGGCCAGAGTGCAGTGGCGCAATCTCGGCTCACTGCAACCTCTGCCTCCGAGGTTCAAGCAATTATCCTGCCTCAGCCTCCCAAGTAGCTGGGACTACAGGCACATGCCACCATGCCCAGCTAATTTTTGTATTTGTTTTTTTTTTTTTTAGTAGAGACGGGGTTTCACCATATTGGCCAGGATAGTCTTGATCTCTTGACCTCATGATCTGCCCACCTCGGCCTCCTAAAGTGCTGGGATTACAGGCGTCAGCCACCGCGCCCAGCTTTTTTTTTTTTTTTTTTAAACAGGGTCTTGCTTTGTCACCCAGGCTGGAGTGCAGTGATGCCATCACAAATCATTGCAGCCTCAACCTCCTGGGCTCAAGTGATCCTCCCACCTCAGCCTCTCTAGTAGCTGGGACTACAGGCAAGCCACCATGCCGGACTAATTTTTTGTATTTTTAGTAGAGACGGGGTTTCACCGTGTTAGCCAGGATGGTCTCGATCTCCTGACCTCGTGATCCGCCTGCCTCGGCCTCCCAAAGTGCTGGGATTACAGGTGTGAGCCACCACGCCCGGCCTCGTTTTCTTACCTATGTTGTGTTTTAGTTCCTGTGCTCCTGTGCCTGTCTGCTGTGCTGAGCTGCAGATGTGTCCTGCCGCAGCTTTGCAGGACAGGGATAAGTTGAGACGTGAAGCAAGAAGCCTTGCCTGTCAGGCTGCCCTTGGCATGACTAGAGTGTATGTGAGGATTTTCACCTCTTATTTTGGGGTCCGTTCTGTTCCTTCTTTGAACAATAGTCTTTACAGGATAGGGTGTTTGGGGACAGATCATCTTATTTTAGATATAAATAGTAGAGGCCGGGCGCGGTGGCTCACGCTTGTAATCCCAGCACTTTGGGAGGCCGAGGCGGGCGGATCACGAGGTCAGGAGATCGAGACCATGGTGAAACCCCATCTCTACTAAAAATACAAAAAATTAGCCGGGCGTGGTGGCGGGCGCCTGTAGTCCCAGCTACTCGGAGAGGCTGAGGCAGGAGAATGGCGTGAACCCGGGAGGCGGAGCTTGCAGTGAGCCGAGATCGCGCCACTGCACTCCAGCCTGGGCGACCGAGCGAGACTCTGTCTCAAAAAAAAAAAAAAAAAAAAAAAAGATATAAATAGTAGAAAATTAACCCACTATAAATTTATTTTTCATTTAAAAAAATTTTTTAAAGACAGGCTGTCACTCCCCCCCACAGGCTGGAGTGTGGTGGTATAGTCATAGCTCACTGCAGCCTTGAACTCTTGGGCTCAAGCCATCATCCCACCTCACACTCTTTCCCTGCCAGGCACCCCTTCTTTTTAAGGATACTTCCTGGAAGCTAGTTGCCTACTCTCCCCCCTCCTACATCCCATGTACCAGAACTGTGGTCATGTGGACATGCTTAGCTGCAAAAGAGAATGGAAAATTCTTGCAGGCAGCGTGTGGCCAGCTCAGTTCACCAGCACTGTCACTGAAGAATGAGAGGCTGTCAGCTGCATGGGGGCAGTGATTGTGTTTATCTCTTCCCAGTGTCTAAAATGGTGCTTGGCACACAGTAGGCACTTAATAAGTATACATTGAATGGGCCAGGCGCAGTGGCTCATGCCTGTAATCCCAGCACTTTGGGAGGCCGAAGCGGGTGGATCACCTGAGGTCAGGAGTTGGAGACCAGCCTGGCCAACCTGGTGAAACCCCATCTCTACTAAAAGTACACAAATTAGCTGGGGTGGTGGTACGCACCTGTAATCCCAGGTACTTGGGAGGCTGAGGCACAAGAATCACTTGAACCCAAGAGGCGAAGGTTGCAGGGAGCCGAGATCATGCCACTGCACTCCAGCCTGGGTGACAGAGACTTTGTCTCAAAAAAAAAAAAAAAGGATATGTTGAATGAATGCGTGAGTGGATAGTGGGGGAGACCAGGGATCTGCTCCAGGATAAACACCACACAGAATGGCCATCAGGATCTGGGAGGATGTAGAGTTTGCAGAGGAAGATAGCCTTGCAGGGACCACAGCACAGTGACACACGCTCTGGCACCATGGAACCACTGAGGGCACTGTCGTGGGCAGCAGGCAGACCTGAGTCCAAGTGTGGCTCCACCACTCACTAGCTGTGTGACCTTGGGCAAGCCCCTTACCTCTTTGAGCCTGTACATGCTCATCAGATAAAGCATGGGTCATACCAAATCCTTCTGCCTTACAGGGCTGTTGTGAGGATTACCGAGTGCCTAGCACAGTGCCTGGCCTGCAGTAAGTGCTTTATAAATGTTAAATAATGTTAACTGGTTTTTAGAGGTAAGTGCTGAGTGTTTTGGGGAAACAGAGGAGGGGCCTCTAACCTAGCTTTGGAGGCTGTGGAATCAAGGAAGGCTTCCTGACAGAGGGGGCAACCTGTGTTGAGACTTGAGGGACAAATAGTTACACAAGGAAAGAGTGTTCTCCACAAAGGGAACAGCATGTGTGAAGGCCAGAGGTTAGAAAGAACAGGGCCTGTTCAGTATTCAGTGTGGCTGCAAGATGAAGTTGGGGTTAGAATGGGCTGAGAGTGTTTGGAAGTGAGGCTGCAGGGGTCATCAAAGGCCAGGGCCAAGAAGGATGGATTTAGGCGGGGTGCAGTGGCTCATGCCTATAATCCCAGCACTTTGGGATCCACCTCCGAGGCAGGAGGATCACTTGAGCCCAGGAGTTTGAGACCACCCTGGGCAACATAGTGAGACCTCCATCTCTACAAAAATAAAAATAAGAAAGATGGATTTGGCCAGTAGGAACACGGAACCTGAAGATTTTCAGGCAGGGGAGAGGGAAGAGAGACCGAGCAAAGGAGAGACAGAGAGCCAAGCCTACCCCATCTATTGGAGAACAAGGCCATGGAGGTCAAAGCAAGTTCTTGTGACCTCATTGGCCAGGGATGTGTGTTGGGTTGAGGGCGGCCCTGCATGGGACCAAGGGCAGGGCTGGGTATAGGTGAGGATTGGGGTGGGCTGCGACATCATCCCTCCCTCTCCCCTGCCTGCAGCTTCGGGGTGCTGCTGTGGGAGCTGCTGACGGGGGAGGTCCCCTACCGTGAGATCGACGCCTTGGCCGTGGCGTATGGCGTGGCTATGAATAAGCTGACACTGCCCATTCCCTCCACGTGCCCAGAGCCCTTTGCCCGCCTCCTGGAGGGTGAGCCGGGGCCCCGTGGCGAGGGTAGGCTCAGCTTGGAGTGGCAGGGACCTGTGGGCCCAGACCTCACCCCTTCACACCCATCCATACCAGTGGGCCTGGGAGTGAGGGAGAAGGGGCTGGAACCCACTGGACTCTAAACAGCCTCCCCATGGTTGGCTCCATCCCCCACATCCCAACCCTTGTTCGGGCCAGGCCCAGAGCTCTCAGGACAACCTGTTAGGACTCCTTGGCCCTGGAATTCCACCGTGATCCTGATTCCACCACCAGCCCCTCCTCGGGGTGCAGGTCCCGGGGTTTCTCTCCCAGCGTTTCACTGAGTGGAATTGGCCAGGAGCTTGGCTTTGAATCCCTTCCCCTCAGCTCCATAGCAGCTGTTTGTCTGCTGTCCCCAGAAATTCTGCCTTCCTCTGAGCAGGCTGAGTCCCCAGAGCATGACCACTGACACCTCCACCCCCCACCACTGTCCTTCCTCCTCCCACCCCAGAATGCTGGGACCCAGACCCCCATGGGCGGCCAGATTTCGGCAGCATCTTGAAGCGGCTTGAAGTCATCGAACAGTCAGCCCTGTTCCAGATGCCACTGGAGTCCTTCCACTCGCTGCAGGAAGACTGGAAGCTGGAGATTCAGCACATGTTTGATGACCTTAGGACCAAGGAGAAGGTGAAGGCAGGGGGCAAGGTGGGAAAGATGGAGCAAGACCCCTGAGTTCTGATGCCTTGGGCTGCTCAGAGACCCCTCCCCTGAACCCCAGCCTTTGGGTCCATGCAGGGTCAAGGGAGCCTTTTTTGCATATTAAGAAAAGACAGCCTCCTGTTGGTGGATTAATAAGAAAAAGTCACCCTGTACTGAAGTACTTACAGGTGACACTGCATGATGTCTGGGGTTGGCTTTAAAATACTACAGCAGAAACGAAGAGAGGGCAAGAGGAGAGAAGGACGGGGATACAAGATTCGCAAAGCATAGGTAATTGTTGAAGTTGGATGATGGGTACAGGGGGGTGCACTGTTCTCTGCTTTTGTGGATGTTTGAAGTTTTCTAAATTGAAGAGTTAAGAAAGAAAAAGAAAGAAAAGGCACCCCTTTCTTTGGGCTAACACAGTTCCCTGCCCTGGCACCCAGCTTGGCGAGCAAAGCATGCGTCGGGTGGTGAAACCAATGTGCCCCACAGCAAGGTACCCTTGTGTGAGGCACCAACCAGACGCAGCAGCCCTGGGTCCCTCCCCAGGAAGCAGAGCAGCTAAGTCCCTCCCCCCAGCCACCGCCTCTCCTTCCCAGGAGCTTCGGAGCCGTGAGGAGGAGCTGCTGCGGGCGGCGCAGGAGCAGCGCTTCCAGGAGGAGCAGCTGCGGCGGCGGGAGCAGGAGCTGGCAGAACGCGAGATGGACATCGTGGAACGGGAGCTGCACCTGCTCATGTGCCAGCTGAGCCAGGAGAAACCCCGGGTCCGCAAGCGCAAGGGCAACTTCAAGCGCAGCCGCCTGCTCAAGCTGCGGGAAGGCGGCAGCCACATCAGCCTGCCCTCTGGTACCCACCCGTGTCCCCAGAGCGCCCCCTAGAGGCTGCTGGGAGCAGCCCCGACCTAGGATTTATCTCTTCCTTTTCCTTTTCAACTTGTTTTTGTTGCTAAATATATCGCACATAGTCAGTGATCAGCCCAGTGCAGTGGCGAGCACTTGTAGTCTCAGCCTACTCAGGAGGCCAAGGTGGGAGGATTACTTGAGGCCAGGAGTTTGAGACCAGCCTGGGCAACATAGACCCCATATTTACCAAAAAAAAAAAAAAAAATTTAATTAGCTGGGCATGTTGGCATGCACTTATAGTCCGAGCTACTGGGGAGGCTGAGGTGGGAGGATCACTTGAGTCCAGGAGTTCGAGGCTGCAGTGAGCTGTAATTGCACCACTGCACTCCAGTCTGGGCAGCAGAGCAAGACCCTATCTCTAAAGGGAAAAAAAAGAAAAAAAGAAAATGACCAAAAACCTGCACAGCTAAATGAGTTACTCTACTCACCCCCACGAAACCAGAGAGAACCTCACAGCCATCCCAAGTGCTTTCCACCTACCCCTCCAGACAACCTCACACATCCCCTGAGAAGAACATCTGTCTTGACACTTAGGACAGTCACTTCTGAACTTTCTTTTTCATTTTATCTCTCTTTAAAAATATCTTTTAATCTGGCCATGTGCAGTGGCTCACACCTGTAATTCCAGCACTTTGGGAGGCCAAAGTGGGTGGATCATTTGAGGCCAGGAGTTCTAGAGCAGCCTGGTCAACATGGTGAAATCCCACCTCTACTAAAAATACAAAATTAGCTGGGTGTGGTGGTGCACACGCCTGTAATCCCAGTTACTTGGGAGGCTGAGGCACAAGAATCGCTTGAACCTGGAAAGCAGAGGTTGTAGTGAGCCAAGATCGCGCCACTGCACCCCAGCCTGGGTGACAGAGTGAGACTCTGTCACAAAACATGTAATTAAGAGATACATATATATGCTGATATTTGACCTTTTTTTACCTACAAAAACAGAAGTTTCACATGGGTCAACCTAATAGTTGGATCTCAAGACTTAATCAGATTCAAATTCAGGTCTGGTTTTTTTTCCCCACACTGCTTCCCAGGTAATGCATTCAGGAGGGAGGCACGTAGTGTCTGCTTGTCTCTTTCTGTGATGTCACAAGCCAGAAAGCTGTGCCTTAAGCAGCAGTGGCGAGTGGAAATATAATACAAGCCACGTGTATAATTTTAAATTTTCTAGTAAGCTACACATAAAAGCAAAAAGAAATGAGATGTCAATTTTAATATTTTTTATTAGGCCAGGTGCAGTGGCTCACGCCTGTAATCCCAGCACTTTGGGAGGCCAAGGCGGGCAGATCACCTCAGGTCAAGAGTTCGAGACCAGCCTGACCAACATGGAGAAACCCCATCTCTACTAAAACTACAAAATTAGCCAGGCGTGGTGGCGCATGCCTGTAGTCCCAGCTACTCAGGAGGCTGAGGCAGGAGAATTGCTTGAACCCAGATGGCAGAGGTTGCAGTGAGCCGAGATCGCGCCATTGTACTCCAGCCTGGGCAACAAGAGCAAAACTCCATCTCAAAAAATATATATATTTTTTATTTAGCCCAATATATCCATGCAATCAATACAAAATAATTGTGAGATATTTTACCTTCTTTTTTCAGACTAAATCTTTGAAATCCAGACGTATTTTATATTTATGGCACATCTAAATTTAGACAGTAAATTTTCATTAAAAAAATTTTTTTTCTGAGATGGGGTCTTGCTGTATTGCCCAGGGTGGTCTTGAACTCCTGGGCTCAGGCAGCCCTCCCACTCTGGCCTCCCAAAGTGCTGGGATTACAGGTATGAGCTACTGTACCTGGCCCATCAAAAATATTGGATCTGCATTTAAATTTCGTAAAAGTTAGAGTTGAAAAAGTACATACACATACCCAAGTTGTTCCAAACATGCTTAAATGTTTCCAATAACCAAATGGAGTACTTGTTTTTTTTGTTGTTTGTTTGTTTTGTTTTGTTTTTTGTTTTTTGAGATGGAGTCTCGCTCTGTCACCCAGGCTGGAGTGCAGTGGTGTGATCTCAGCTCACTGCAAGCTCCGCCTGCCAGGTTCATGCCATTCTCCTGCCTCAGCCTCCCGAATTGCTGGGACTACAAGCACCCGCCACCACGCCCGGCTAATGTTTTTTTTTTTTTTTAGTAGAGACAGAGTTTCACCGTGTTAGCCAGGATGGTCTCAATCTCCTGACCTCGTGATCCTCCCGCCTCGGCCTCCCAAAGTGCTGGGATTACAGGCGTGGGCCACCACGCCCAGCCCCTATACCTGTTTTTAAAATTTAAACTTAAATTACAGTAATTACAATAAAATAAGGAGTTGGCTGGGCATGGTGGCTCACATCTGTAATCCCAGCACTTTGGGAGGCAGATGCTGGAGGATTGCTTGAGGCCAAGAGTTCAAGACCAGCCTGGGAACCACAGTGAGAACTCATCTTTTACATATATATATATATATATATATATATATATACAGTTTAAAAATTAGATAAATAAAGGTTAAACTCCAATTCCCCCATTGCACAAGCCACATTTCAAGGTGCTCAGTTGCTACACGTAGCTACTGGCGACCATATTGGACACTGAGGCCTAGGTCCTTGATCCACTATAGCTCTTGTACTTATGCTTATTAAACCACAGTTCCATTGCTGAGCCTCACCCCAACTTGCTGATTCAGGGAGGGCCCAAGAATTTTCATTGCCAAGAAATTTTCAGCTGATGGTGAATGCTGCTGTTCTGGGGCCCACACTCGGAGAACCGCTGCATTAAGGAATGAAAAATGGCGGTGTTCCCATTCTAGAATTCCTTCTCTACTTCTACAGAGGAAAATTCCCTTTGGTAATCCCTGGAACCATTTGCTTAGGAAAGCTTCTCTTTCTTTCTGCAGGCTTTGAGCATAAGATCACAGTCCAGGCCTCTCCAACTCTGGATAAGCGGAAAGGATCCGATGGGGCCAGCCCCCCTGCAAGCCCCAGCATCATCCCCCGGCTGAGGGCCATTCGCCGTGAGTATCTCCCAAGGCCCTGACCAGTCAGTCAGTCAGTGAACAAACGTTTTTGAGCACGATGTTTATACCTGGCACCACGCCAGAGTAACAGCAAGAAAGAAGATAGACAAGGCCCTTTTCCTCATTCTTATCACGGGAAACAGATAGTAAACAAATAAGTCAGTAAGCAGGATAATTTCTTTTTTTTCTTTTTTTTTTTTTTTTTGAGACAGACAGAGTCTCGCTGTGTCTCCCAGGCTGGAGTGCAGTGGTGCGATCTTGGCTCACTGCAACCTCCACCTCCTGGGTTCCAGCAATTCTCCTGCGTCAGCCTCCCAAGTAGCTGTGGTTACAGTCACACACAACCACGCCTGCCTAATTTTTTGTATTTTTAATAGAGATGGGGGTTTCACGATGTTGGCCAGGCTGGTATCGAACTCCTGACCTCAAGTGATCCACCCACCTCAGCCTCGCAAAGTGCTGGGATTACAGGCATGAGCACCGCGCCCGGGCACAGGATAATTTCTAGTAGTGATAAGTTCTTTTTTTTTTTTGAGACAGAGTCTCGCTCTTTCACCCAGGCTGGAGTGCAGTGGCACAATCTTGGCTCACTGCAGGCTCCGCCCCCCGGGGTTCGCGCCATTCTCCTGCCTCAGCCTCCCGCGTAGCTGGGACTACAGGCGCCCGCCACCTCGCCTAGCTAATTTTTTGTATTTTTAGTAGAGACAGAGTTTCACCGTGTTAGCCAGGATGGTCTCGATCTCCTGACCTCGTGATCCGCCCACCTCGGCCTCCCAAAGTGCTGGGATTACAGGCGTGAGCCACCACGCCCGGCGTGATAAGTTCTTTAAAGGAGCTCAGGGAAGGGAATAAAAGAGGAGATGTATTAGAGTTCTTCAGAGAAACAGAATCAACAGCGTATGTTTAGATATATAGAAAGAGATGTATTGGCTGGGCACAGTAACTCATACCTGTAATCCCAGCACTTTGGGAGGATGAAGTGGGAGGATTGCATGAGCCTAGGAGTTCGACACCAGCCTGGGCAACAAAGCGAGACCCCATCTCTACTTAAAAACAAAAACAAAGAAATAGATGTATTATGAGGGATTGGCACATGCGATTATGGAGGCTGGGAAGTCCTGCAATCTGCCTTCTGCAAGCCAGAGGCCTGGGAAAGCCGGTGATGTAGTTCCAAATCAAGTCCAAAGTCCTGGCCCAGCACAGTGGCTCACGCCTATAATCCCAGCACTTTGGGAGACTGAGGCAGGCGGATCACCTGAGGTCAAGAGTTCAAGACCAGCCTGGCCAACATGGTGAAACCCAGTCTCTACTAAAAATGCAAGAATTAGCTAGGCGTGGTGGCGCATGCCTGTAATCCCAGCTACTCGGGAGACTGAGGCAGGAGAATCACTTGAACCTGGGAGGCAGAGGTTGCAGTGAGCCGAGATCGTGCCACTGCACTCCAGCCTGGGTGACAGAGTGAGACTCAGTCTCAAAAAAAAAAAAAAAAAATGTCCAAAAGACCTGAGAACCCGAGTACCAATGCCCAGTGTCTCAGGGCAGGAGTAGATGGATATCCACGCTCATGCAGAGAGCAAACTCACCCTTCCTCCACCTTCCTAGACAAAAAGAGCTAACTCTCTTTTTGTTCTATCTGGGCCCTCAGTGGATTGGATGGTGCCCACCCACATTGGCGAGGACGATCTCTCTTTACTCAGTCCACTGATTGAAATGCTAATCTTCGAGAAACACCCTCACAGAGATCGTGTTTAACCAGCTACCTAGGCGTCCTTTGGCCCAGTCAAGTTGACACATAAAATTACCCATCACAGAAGGGTTGCGATTTTACATCTGGAAGCCCTATGGGAGGAGATGAGGTTTGAGCAGGGACCTTCGTGCTAAGGAGTGAGACAGGCTGAGACCTCAGGGAAGCATGCCCCTGGCGGAGGGAGCAGCAAAGGCAAAAGCTGGAGGTGGGGACAGCGTGGGCTGCTTGTTAGCCCGCTTGGCTGGAGCAGAGTGAATGGGAGGAGGACATAGGTTTTGTGATCAGGGAGTTCTCAGCAGTCAGATCAGGCAGGGCCCTGAGAGCAGGATAAGAGTCTGGATTTTCCTTTCTTTTTTTTTTTTTAATTTTCATTTGACACCTTTGGTATGGATTTTTTTGTTTTTAATTTTTGTTTTAGTTCTGGGGTACGTGTGCAGGTTGTGCAGGTTTGTTACATAGGTAAACGTGTGCCCTGGTGACTTGCTGCGCCTATCAACCCATCACCTAGGTAGTAAGCCCATGCATTAGCTATTTTTCCTAATATTCTCCCTCCCCCCACCCTACCCCCCAACAGGCCCCAGTGTCTGTTATTCCCCTCCCTGTGTCCATGTGATCTATTTGTTCACTCTCACTTATAAGTGAGAACATGCAGTGTTTGGCTTTCTGCTCCTGTGTTAGTTTGCTGAGGATAATGGCTTCCAGCTCCATCCATGTCCCTGCAAAGGACATGATCTCATTCCTTTTTATGGCTGCATAGTATTCCATGGTGAGACAGGCTCTCGCTCTGTCTCCCAGGCTGGAGTGCAATGGCGCGATCTCAACTCACTGCAACCTCTGCCTCCCGGGTTCAGGTGATTCTCCCGCCTCAGCCTCCCAAGTAGCTGGGACTTCAGGCCTGCACCACCATGCCTGGCTAATTTTTGTATTTTTAGTAGAGACGGGGTTTTCACCATGTTGGCCAGGCTGGTCTCCAACTCCTGACCTCAAGTGATTCTTCTGCCTGGGCCTCCCAAAGTGCTGGGACTCCAGGCAAGAGCCACCGCACCTGGCCTGGTATGGATTTTCTTTTAACCGCCCTGGGGCAGCCCCCAGAGCCATGCGAGCAAGGCACTGAGGGAATCAAATTGACCTTTCTCCCTCTGGCTGCTCTAAGAAATAAAGGTAGAGAAAGCAGTGAGATGATGGAGGCCAGGCCAGGGTGGGGGACTTGGAAGGGACAGATGTCCACAGTCGGGGCTATATGGCAGACACAGTCATTGGAGTTTCCTGATGGGTTGAAGGGTGAAAGGCTAACTCCCGAGTTCCAACCCCTCATTCACCCCAGCACTGACCACACCCACAGCCCCCCTGCCCTCTATCAGGGCACCTGCTTTGTACCAGGCCCAGGAGGTCAGTCCTGCAGGGGACACAGAGACAAATACTCATACCATGGCAGCAAACACTGGCACCAGAAAGGTCCAGAGCATTGCAGGGACAGAGATGAAGGCAGCTGACCCCCAGGGAACTAACTACCCAGAGCTGGAGACCGGAAGCGCAGGCAGCCCGCCAGAATGAATGGTGAAGGGTTAGGCTGTGAAGAGCAGGGGAGGCTGGAGGAGTTGGCAGGGAACCGCTCACAGCCTTCAGTGCCAGGCAGAGGAGCTGGAACTTTGTTCTGACAGCAGTAAGGGGCTATGGCGGGATTTATAGCAGGGAGGGTCACGACTAGAGTTCAAAAGAGCCCTTGGACTCCCAGGTGGAGGGTGGGCCTGAGCTGGGGGCACGAGAGGCTGGGAGCCCAGTGGGGACAGACCCTCCACCCAGTAACCAAGTGGCTTCTCTGGACCCAGTGACTCCCGTGGACTGTGGTGGCAGCAGCAGTGGCAGCAGCAGTGGAGGAAGTGGGACATGGAGCCGCGGTGGGCCCCCAAAGAAGGAAGAACTGGTCGGGGGCAAGAAGAAGGGCCGAACGTGGGGGCCCAGCTCCACCCTGCAGAAGGAGCGGGTGGGAGGAGAGGAGAGGTGAGGTGGCGTGGTGATGCCCACCCTGTGCCCAAGCCCCAGCTCCCAGGCTCCAGGCCACAGGACTGAGGTCTCCATCTCTCCCTGGATCCCGCAGGCTGAAGGGGCTGGGGGAAGGAAGCAAACAGTGGTCATCAAGTGCCCCCAACCTGGGCAAGTCCCCCAAACACACACCCATCGCCCCTGGCTTCGCCAGCCTCAATGAGATGGGTAAGAGCCTGGGTTCTTGTAAGGGGGTGGGGGTTCCCTGGCCAAAGGGGTGAGCCTCCTGGGGCTGAGGGAAGAGACCAGATTTCACTGGGCCAGTGAGTGGAAGGCCTTCCTGGGAAGGGAGATGGTGGCCCCTGGGGCGTGGGGAGTCATTTCCAGGGGCAGGGACCACCCTTCTCTGAGGCTTCTCCGCGAGACAGATTCAAGAACGATGCTCGTGGGTCTTGGTCTTGCTGTTGGAGGGGTCATCGGGGGCTGTCCCTTGCCACAAGTCCCCATGGGGCCCTGGCCAGCCCTGCAGCCGAGTGATGGCCCTCTCCGGTTGCAGAGGAGTTCGCGGAGGCAGAGGATGGAGGCAGCAGCGTGCCCCCTTCCCCCTACTCGACCCCGTCCTACCTCTCAGTGCCACTGCCTGCCGAGCCCTCCCCAGGGGCGCGGGCGCCGTGGGAGCCGATGCCGTCCGCGCCCCCCGCTCGGTGGGGACACGGCGCCCGGCGGCGCTGCGACCTGGCGCTGCTAGGCTGCGCCACGCTGCTGGGGGCTGTGGGCCTGGGCGCCGACGTGGCCGAGGCGCGCGCGGCCGACGGCGAGGAACAGCGGCGCTGGCTGGACGGCCTCTTCTTTCCCCGCGCCGGCCGCTTCCCGCGGGGCCTCAGCCCGCCCGCGCGTCCCCACGGCCGCCGCGACGACGTGGGCCCCGGCCTGGGCCTGGCGCCCTCGGCCACCCTCGTGTCGCTGTCGTCCGTGTCCGACTGCAACTCCACGCGTTCACTGCTGCGCTCTGACAGTGACGAGGCCGCGCCGGCCGCGCCCTCCCCACCACCCTCCCCGCCCGCGCCCACGCCCTCGCCCAGCACCAACCCCCTGGTGGACCTGGAGCTGGAGAGCTTCAAGAAGGACCCCCGCCAGTCGCTCACGCCCACCCACGTCACGGCTGCATGCGCTGTGAGCCGCGGGCACCGGCGGACGCCATCGGACGGGGCGCTGGGGCAGCGGGGTCCGCCCGAGCCCACGGGCCATGGCCCTGGTGAGTGAGGCGCCCCGCACCCGGGTCACAGAAAACCCCTTCTTTCCTCCTCTGCCAGGATCGCAAGTCCAGCCCAGCCACGACCCCTCAGGCAGCCACCTCCTGCTTTCTGTGGAGGAGGGAGGGTCTGTGTTCCTTTACCGCTCACTCCTGGAGGCATTGGGGGGTCTCCAGGGGACTGAGACACAGGTGGCAAACTGATGCCTATAAGGCCAGGCAGGTGCCTTTAGCAGTGGTGACCAGCACGACCATCGCCAATTCTTACACAGCCCAGACACTGTTCTCCTCCATCTGTTAACTGGGTGGGAGATGCGGCCATAGCAGTGTTATTAAGTACCCACGTCAGGCACTGTGCTGCTTGTTTTAAGTTATCGTTATTTTATTTGCTCCTCACCTACGTAGTGAGGCGCCATTTTTATCCTCCTTCAGAGATAAGCCATGCCTGAGGTCTGTGCCTGAGCTTAGCCCAATGCAGGAGAATCGGGAAGACCAGGGCTTTGGCCCCAGGGGCTGCTGCTAAGCAGCAGCTCCAAAAGGTTGAGGAACGTGCCAGGGTCCACCCAGAGGAGCAAGCAGCTGGGAGTGGTCCCAGTCTAGGTCAAGGTCCCAGCACTGCCACACTACAGATGGAAATTGGATGCAGCAAGATCCATGGATTTCTCGAGAGAAACCAGAACTTATGCTTTTCATGTAAAAGCTCTGGGCTTTTTAATGCCACCCTCTGCCCCACCCCACTCATCTCCTCTGAACCTCTCTCACCAGGCCCTCGTGACCTTCTGGACTTCCCCCGCCTGCCTGACCCCCAGGCCCTGTTCCCAGCCCGCCGCCGGCCCCCTGAGTTCCCAGGCCGCCCCACCACCCTGACCTTTGCCCCGAGACCTCGGCCGGCTGCCAGTCGCCCCCGCTTGGACCCCTGGAAACTGGTCTCCTTCGGCCGGACACTCACCATCTCGCCTCCCAGCAGGCCAGACACTCCGGAGAGCCCTGGGCCCCCCAGCATGCAGCCCACACTGCTGGACATGGACATGGAGGGGCAGAATCAAGACAGCACAGTGCCCCTGTGCGGGGCCCATGGCTCCCACTAAGGCCTGCCCACCACCGCCCGCCTGGGCAGCCATGAATGTAGCGCCCCAGGCCCCGCCCCAGCCCGCCATGCCACAAGGCGGGGGAGGCCCTGGGCAGGATGTTCACTCTATTTATTGGGGAAGGAGGGAGGGGGGGAACACTTAACTTATTCCTTTGTACCCCAGGGGGTGGAGCCCTGTGCCCGCCCTGCACTGGGGGGAGGGTGGGCAGGGATACTCAGGGACAGGGCATCATGGGGGATTTGGCACAAAATGGAGCATTAAAGGTAACCCCTGCCCCCTACCGCACTTGACTGTGTTCCTTTTTCCTTTTTTTTTTTTGTTGGAGACAGAGTCTTGCTCTGTTGCCCAGGCTGGAGTGCAGTGGCACCATCTCAACTCACTGCAACCTCCGCCTCCTGGGTTCAAGTGATTCTTCTGTCAGCCTCATGAGTAGCTGGGACTACAGGCTCCCACCACCATGCCCGGATAATTTTTGTATTTTTGGTAGAGACAGGGTTTCACCATGTCGACCAGGCTGCTCTCAAACTCCTGACCTCAAGTGATCCATCCATCTTGGCCTCCCGAAGTGCTGGGATTACAGGCATGAGCCACTGCGCCCGGCCTAGACTGTTTCTTTCCCTGGCCCAGGCCCTGATGCTGGGTCATCCCAGCGAAACATTCCCCCCCACCCCACACACCCTCCCTGGGCTTCTCTGGGTTTCTAAGGTCCAAGGGATGAGGCCCTCCCTGGTCCCCCCAAGAACACCACACAAAGAAGTTATGATCACCAGTGACAAGTGTTTTACCAACGAACACATGAGTCAGGGGAAGTTACATGGTGAGGTGGGAGGGCGAGGGATAGAGAGGTCCCCTTGGGTTGGCCTCAGCCAATTACATCCCGAGTCTGGGCCCCAGCCCCACTGTCTTCCCGCTGGAGGCTGCAACGGTTCATCTTCAGCTGAGTCAGCTGGATGTAGCGGAGCACATTGGTGTCTGCAGGGGAGGTGGGCAGGACATCATCTGGGTGTCCTAGGGCAGCAGGTGACTTCCACACCTCCCTGGCTCACACCCCATTCTCCGAAGTCTCCAGCAGCTCGCTCACACAGCCAATAGAGCCAGAGCCCTTCCCCAAAGCCCAGTCACAGTCGGCAAAGCGGAGCCATCGCACACCTCTATGCGCCTGTATTTGCGGCACCCTCTGCCAGAAATGCCTCTTCGCAGAGGCTCCCTTCACAGTCCTCATCCTCCAGTGACATCTGCAAGAAGTCTGTTCTCTCGGAGCCACTTAACGGGAAAACTAATCTCGTCTCTGCTCCCACAACCCTGCACCTGTTGTAATCCCTCTTCCTTCCTCATTGGCTCTTAATACAAAACCGAGTGTTGTGTCTGCCCTCCTGCACTCATGTGTGTAAGTGCACACATGCACGCACACACACACACACACCCCAATTTCCTGCCATCGCCCACCCGAGTGGATGAGTGGATGGTGGTGGAAGTGAATGAATAGGTGTGTGTGAATGGGTGAGTGGAGGAATGAGTGTGTGCAGTAGACAGGGGTGGGAGGGGGTAATGGAGATGACAGTGGGTGGATAGGGAAGTGGCTGAGCAGGTATTGAATAGGAGATATCAGATGTGGCAACGACGGTGGATGAGAAATGGCCGGGGAGATGTCAGAGGAGCGATAGGTGGACGGATGTTGGAATGGCGGGTGAAGCGCGGGGTGGATGAATGGATGAGTGGGCGTGTAGGGAGTAGGTGGGTGGCGCAGCCCTCCCTAGAAGCAGCTCCGCGGGAGGAAGGCTCTGCTGTTCTACCGTGATCTTCCTGCCTGTTCCCTCCGCTCCAGCCCCTTTCCCTGCCCTGGGCCTAGCCCTCACCTCTGCCCCGCCCCGCCCCGCCCCGCCACTCACCTGTGGGCTCCCGGCTGCGGGCCTCCTGCAGGTAGCGCAGCGCGCGTGCGTAGTCGCCCAGGTGGTAGAAGGCAATGCCGGCACGGTAGGTGGCCTTGAAGTTGCCCTGCTGCTTCTCCAGCACCTTGAGACAGTACTCGCGCACGCGCTCGTAGTTTACCAGCTCCGACTGCAGCAGGCAAGCTGCGAGGGCGCCGCGGCCGGCAATCTCAGAGCCTGCTGGCACCCCCAGAGCCCACCTGACTGCGAGGAGCCGGGGCTTCAGGCTGCAGGGAACCCGGCCTAAGGGATTGCTCCGGCAACCAGGGGCGCCAATCCGCTCACCTGTCGAAACAGGCGCAACTGCGCCGCCTCTAGGGGGCGCCAAAACACGGAAGACGCCACTGGGCGACCCACCCAGAGCTGTCGGTGGGCAAGAGCACTAAGGGCCTGCGCGGGGGCGAGGGCCGGGACCTCGAGAGCCTGGCTCAGGGCAGACTTCCTCACCTTAGGTCCACGTGCGGCCAGGGGGTGGAAAGAATGACTCAGGGGGAGCGGGGCCCTGAAGACCCGACCCAAAGACCATTTCCTGCATCCCAGCTCCATCCAGCCACAGATCCCTGTCATCCCCTACCCCTAATCCCTTTCCTTGATCAAGCTCTGAAGGCTCCCCCAGAAGCCCACAGCCCTGGACCCTTCAGCCCCAGGGCCCCTGCCCCCCAAGTCGCCAAGCTTTCCCGATTGCCCCCTCCCCTCGTGCCCCATCCCCCCACCCCCCCGACGGCGTACCCGTGAGGGAGTCGTAACACTCCACCTCCGTGCTCTCCACCAGGCGCCGCTGCTCCTCGCTGAGGCGCGCCGGCCCAGGGCTGCTGGTGGACCCGGGGGCGGGGGCGGGCAGGCCGCTAGGGCGGGCCCCCTGCGCCGCCTTCAGCTGCAGCAGCGCTCGGTGATACTTGCCGATGGCCTCCCGGAACTTCTTCTCTCGATAGCAGCGCTGGCCCTCTGCCTTGAACGCCACGGCGGCCCGCAGGCTGCTGTCGAGCGCCGCGCCCAGGCTCCCCGACGGCTCTGGGGTAGGACCGGGACGAGCCGAGCCATGGCGGGAGCCCGAGCCTGGGCCCGGGCCCGGTGGGGAGAGGGCGGGAGGCGGGCGCGGCGGAGGCTCCGGGGCAGCGCTGAGCATCAGCACCGGGGACAGCGCGCCGCGCTGCATTGTGGGAAACTCCTGCCGCCGCCGCTGCAGCTACCGCATCGCCCCCCGCGGGGCTGGTCCCCACCCTTTCTCCGCCCCCTCACCTCCGGCAGCCGACTCTGGCTGCCCCCTATGGGTCTAGGGAAACCCCTCGAGACTTCCCCCATGCTCACTCTCAAATTAACCAAGTCCTAGTTTTCCAGCCCGCCCCCCGAATTGTTCCCATTCCCCTTACTCTCTCCAACCTCCTGCCTGCTCTCCTCCCCGTTGCCCAAAGCTCCCGAAGATTTCTAGAAGGAAAGGACGAGCCTGGGGGAAAGAGCAGGAAGACAACAGCCTCATGGAAAGCTGGCTTTCAGCCCACTGGCCATTTGGCATATCGAATGAGAACACAGGATTTGGACCCAAGCTTCCCAAATTCAAATCTCTGCTTATTTTCTCACTAGTGGTATGACTTAGACAGCTCGCTTAAACTACCTGGAACTCTGTATCCTCATCAGTAACATGGGACAATAATATCACCTTTAGGGCCAGTCGAGGTGGCTCACGCCTATAATCCCAGCACTTTGGGAGGCCGAGGCGGGCGGATCGCTTGAGGTCAGAAGTTTGAGACCAGCCTGGCCAATATGGCAAAACTCCGTCTCTACTAATATACAATATATACAAAATTTTTGTATGTATACACAAAAATTAGCCTGGTGTGGTGGCGTGCACCTGTAGTCCCAGCTACTCGGGAGACTGAGGCAGGAGAATCGCTTGAACCTGGGAGGCAGAGGTTGCAGTGAGCCGAGATTGTGCCACTGCACTCCAGTCTGGATGACAGAGGGAGATGCCGTCTCAAAAAAGGAAAGGAAAGGAAAGGAAAGGAAAGGAAAGGAAAGGAAAGGAAAGGAAAGGAAAGGAAAGGAAAGGAGAAAGAGGAAAGAGGAAAGAGTAAAGGAAAGGAATTAAAAATAATACCACCTTTGGGATTCATCTGTTAATTTATGAAACAAATATTCACTGACATCCTTTCTGTGCCCAGCTCTGTGCTGGATGATGCTGGGACATAGCAGACACTGTGTGAGCTTCAGACCCTACCCTCACTGGGCCCCAGTTCAGTGGGAAGACAGACCAGTGACAGCCTTGAGCAGGCTAGCCTGAGAAGCACAGGCAGAGGAGTCAGGGCCGAGGTGGAAGAGGCACAGGCAGAGGGGTCGGGGCCGAGGTGGAAGACGCACAGGCAGAGGGGTCGGGGCCGAGGTGGAAGAGGCACAGGCAGAGGGGTCGGGGCTGGGATGTGGGAGGTACCTGCCCTGGGCTGAGGCGGTGATAAAGTCTTCCTGGAGGAGGGAATAACTCTATAAACAAGAGAGATCTCCTTCTTGCCCTCATCCAGCTAGGCTGTCTATGGTAGAAAACCAGTGAGAAGGCAAACAAGTTCCCAGGAAAGGAAGCATGCAGGAGGCTTTCAAGAAAAAAATCGAGGATGAATGAGTCAATTGCCCTTCAGTCCTCCTTTGCCGCCTCCTTAGCTGTGGGACCTGGGCCAAGTTCCTCGATCCTCCTCCTTCGACTTCCTCTGTGCGACATGAGGATAAAAGGCAAGTTAACCTCAGAGCGGTTGCAGAGACTGAATTATCTTATGCAGGTAAGGCACTTAGCACAGGGCTTCACACATTAATGGGCAATTAACAACTGGTGTTTCTTATCATCCATTAGACTCTGAGTCATGTGATCATGAGTGCCTGGCTCTGAGTCAGCATCCATATATAGTTGTTGAATGAATGAGTGTGTGAGTGAATAGCATTATGCATTACTACTCCTTCCCCCTCCTCTGAGACTCTAGCTTGGGTCTCAGCCCCAAGCATCTCCACTCTCCCCAACTCCACCCCACAGCACATCCTCCAGCTGGAGGTCCCATGGCAGGTCACATGTGACAGACAGAAACCAGAACTCAGCACCTTCCATCTCAACTGGAGCATCTGCCTCTATCTCTTACTGTACTTTGCTGTAAAACGCTTTTGCTGAGTGAGTTTCTCCCTTATCCCTGGGGTCCAGCCTTGAACACCTCAGGAGTGCAAACATTTTCCTCTCTGCATCTCCAAACCCAGGCTCAGTTAGGAGTGTAAAACTCGTGAGTTTGAGTTCTTGAGCAGTGCACACACCTTTCCCTACCTCCGGTGTGTCTGTTTTGTAATGAAAAACACAGAGATCTGGCTGGGCGCAGTGGCTCACACCTGTAATCCCAGGACTTTGGGAGGCCGGGGCAGATGGATCACCTGAATTCAGGAGTTCGGGACCAGCCTGGGCAACATGGCAAAACCTTGTCTCTACCAAAAATACAAAAAATTAGCCAGGGGTGGTGGCGTGCACCAGTGGTCCCAACTACTTGGAAGGCTGAGGTGGGAGGATTGCTTGTACCCAAGAGGTGGAAGTTGCAGTGAGCTGAGATCACACCACTGCACTCCAACCTGAATGATGACAGAGTGAGACCCTGTCTCAAAAAAAAAAAAAAAAAAAAAAGAATGGGAGATCTGTTGATTCATAACCATGTTTTCTGACCAAGTAAATGCCTAGGTACTCGGGCACAGTAGCACAGGACAACTGTACCTAAAATCACAGTCCTGCTGGGAAGCAATGCTAACACTTTTACAACACCTCCTAGGTGTCAGACATTGTCATAAAGCTTTCCCTTTTATTTATTTATCTTTATGTATTTATTTTGAGATGGAGTCTTGCATTGTTGCCAGGGCTGGAGTGCAATGACGTAACCTCGGCTCACGGCAACCTCCACCTCCCGGGTTGAAGCGATTCTCTTGCATCAGCCTCCTGAGTAGCTCGGATTACAGAAGCCCGCCACCACACCTGGCTAATATGTTGCATTTTTAGTAGAGACGGGGTTTCACTATGTTGACCAGGCCGGTCTCAAACTCCTGATCTCGTGATCCGCCCGCCTCAGTCTCCCAAAGTGCTGGGATTATAGACTTGAGCCACCACACCTGGCTGCTTTACGTATCTTTTAACTCACATCCTCACCACGGTGTCAGGAGGTTGGTACCGTAATTATCCCCATTGACACCTGGGCACTTCCCAGGTTAAGTATATCAGACCCCATTGATCAAACTCTTACTATCCAGGACTTACTACTACAAACTGATGACCTTCGCAGAGCATCTTCCCGGCCTGGGAGAACCTATCTTCATAGCCCAGTATATATGATATGTTGGGCTTGTACAACCATTAAGAAATATTGAATTAGGCCGAGTACGGTGGCTCAAGCCTGTAATCCCAGCACTTTGGGAGGCCGAGGCGGGAGGATCACCTGAGGTTAGGAGTTCGACACCAGCCTGGCCAACATGGTGAAACTCGTCTCTACTAAAAATACAAAAATTAGCCGAGCATGGTGGCAGGAGCCTGTAATCCCAGCTATTTGGGAAGCTGAGGCAAGAGAATCATTTGAACCCGGGAGGCGGAGTTTGCAGTGAGCCGAGACCGCGCCATTGCACTCCAGCAGCCTGGGCAACAAGAATGAAACTCCGTCTCAAAAAAAACAAAAACAAAAACAAAAAACAAAACAACAACAACAACAAAACGGAAAGACTGAATTAGTTGACATCTGAACGCAGATATGGAATTGCAGAATTTCAGGTTTACTTGAATAAGATCTGAAAATCCGGCAACATCGAGGTAGCATTTCTTCTGACCGGGACGGGCATTCTCAATTCCCCACAGTCTCCACCTGTCGTGATTTTTTGCCAGTCCTTAAGGGATCCCAGTTTTATCCGGCTGAATGACTCTTGGGGAAGCCTGCCATTGCCCCCTGGTGGAGGAGTTCAGAATTTGCATGTTATCTCCCAGCAACCATTAAAGGAAGTGGTGAGCACATCCAATCAGAGGGATGCGAGGCCTAGAAAGCGACCAATCAAAAGCGAGAATGGACTGGAATTTGACCAATGAGGGCAGAGAGCGCTCAGAATAAAATAAATTCTTTTATTGAGATGAGAGACGGACATACACTGGGAGGGTTTTGATTTTTGTTGTTGATTATTTTGTGACAGAGTCTCAGTGCTCAGGGAGGCTCAGACTGGAGGCGGCGGAGCAGGCAGGCGGCGGCAAGGCTGGTGCCCTGGCGCTGGGGCCGCGCGTACTTGAGGAAGACTGCGGCGCCACCGGGCGCGGGACCTCGGAGCGCAGCGCGGGCCATGCACGGCTCAAGGGTGCCCAGTTCCTGGGGGCTGCAGCAGGGAGATGGAGAAACTGAGGCAGGGCAAGGGGTTGGAGATGACCCATCCTTGGAACTGGAGACTCGAGGCTGAGAAGAAGGGCCGATGTGGGTCCCCACGGACGGGTCAGGGGCTCTCGAGATCGGGCACGCGTCCCGTCTTCAACTGGAGTGACTAGGCGAGCAGGGGGAGAGGTGGACACCCGATTCTTCCTACAGGGCACAGCTAGTGCGGAATCAGAACACGCGAGGAAGCAAGGAAGGGAGCTGAGGATGGGCAGCCATCCTATCCTAGGGGTACAGGCTGGGGGAAACCATGATTCGCCTTGCCACCTGGTAGCATGGTTAGCGGCTCTAGCAGCTAAAGGAACGCCCTATGCACCACCAGATACAGAGATGGAGGACTCGAGGCCTGGGAGATCCTTCATTCTCAGCCCTGGAACGCAATAAGAGCATCTTCTGGGCCTGGGAAACTATCTTCCACCCTGGGGCAAGGTTAAGAGCCTCCAGATCTGGACTAATGGGGTCCTCCCACACCATTCTCTCCCACACCCAGAAAAATCAAGTCTAGGTGCCACCTCCTCCCCAATAATTGTCTCTCATTCTCTGAGACCGTAAAAATGACCAGGAAGGGAAGTCCCTGAAGCTGCGGTGACCCCATACAGGCCCTCTGCCAAGACTACACCTGTAAAGTTCCGGCTGGAGCCTGAAGCTCGCCCCGTCGAGCAAGCGGTGCGCCAGGCTCAGAGCCGCAGCCGCGCGACGACCCGGCTCCCATCCCGCCGCCTCGGCCTCCAGCAAAGACAGCTCCAGGAAGTAGGTGGCAAGTAGCATCACCTGCAAGTGAGGCGGGGCGACTGTCAGGCCACGCCCCACCTCAAGCCGGCCACGCCCCCACCCCGCCTTTTCACAAGGGCTCACCCGGGGGCTGCTCCCTGCCAGTGCGGCCAGCAGCCCGAGGCACAGCAGCGGGCCCGGGTGGTGCAGCCGGAAATCCAGGCGGCTCAGGATGCGGCGCTCGGCGCGCAGCAGCTCCGCCCGCGAGAAGGAGTCCGCGCTCAGGAGGCAGAGGAAGGCGGGCTGCAGATGGGGGATGCGGGGGGAGGTGAAGGAGTCTTGGATCCAGGCTCTTTACTCCCTGCCCTGGAAAGGCCCCAATTTCCGGCCCTCAGTTTCCTGGTGTGTAAAATGAGGCCACTGACTTGTGTCTGGAAGTCGTAGAGAGCACGGGCTTGAGGGTCCTGGGTTCAAGACCTAGGTTCGAGTTCAAACCCCATCATCTGCTCACTGTGTGACATAGGACATTCACTTAAGCTCTCTGCCTCAGCTACCCCCTGCCCCCCGTAAAACAGATACTACTCCCTGCTTCACCAGGCTGTTCTGATAAGGCACTGAATTCATGCATGTTGACGGTAACCATTCAAGATGGACTAGTTTATATTATTTTTATTTACTTTTCTAAATTAGAGACGAGGTCAGCTTGGCTCCCCCAAAGTGATTTTTGTTGTTTTTTGTTGTTGTTGTTGTTTGTTTTTTTGGAGTGCAGTGGCGCGATCTCACCTCACTGCAACCTCCGCCTCCTGGGTTCAAACAATTATCCTACTTCAGCCTCCTGGGTAGCTGGGCCTACAGGCGTGCACCACCACGCCGGGCTAATTTTTATATTTTTAGTAGAGAAGGGTTTCACCAGGTTGGTCAGGCTGGTCTCAAACTCCTGATTTCAAGTGATCTGCCCGTCTCAGCCTCCCAAGGTGCTGAGATTACAGGCGTGAGCCACCACCCCTGGCCTTAAGACAGACTATTCTGGACTGAGTCCAAGTTCCAACTGCTTGATTTGGGGCAAATGTCTTCCTCTCTCTGAGCCTCGGTCTCCTCTTCTGTTTAAGGGTCACATTGACAGCCCCTCCCTCATCCATGTTGGGAATCCCAGACTCAGCACGGTGCTTGGCACACAGTAGGCACTGAATCAGTGACTCCCCAAAGGACTCCATCCACCCTCCCAAACCCCACCCCGGAAGTACCTCAGGAAGCACGCACTCTTCCATTTTGCACGCCACAAACAGGCAGGCCACGCCCAGCAGCTGCAGGCGATGTAGGCGCACACGGCCAGCGCTCAGGTAGGAATCAAGCAGGTGCACCGCCAGATAAAGTGTGTCACCAGCCAGACCCAGGTACTCCTGAGGAGGGGCACGGGTGACCACGGGGTCCCGGGCGGCGACTCAAACTCAGCCCCCCACACTCTTCCAGATACCTACGTGCACCTGGACCAGCCAGTCTACCACCAGGGCGCGCATCTCCGGGGTCACAGCGCGGGGCAGGGCTCTCCGGGGCTGCACGCGGCACACCTGGGGTTGGGGCAGGGACGTCTCACTCTCCACACCTGTGCCTCTGCCTTTCTCCTGGGCTCCAGCCCTGGGTGCAGCAGCCTCCTCCAGTCAGTTGGATATCTTAGGCGTGCCACACCCAAACTGGCCTCCAAACGAGCTCCTCTTAGGTGTCCTCACCTAGAACTCTGGGCTTCGTTCCAGAAGCCTCAATACCCAGCTCTCCAGTCTGTAGCCCCCAGAGCCACGTGGTCTCCTGGGCGTCTCCCCCTAGGTTCCCAGACTTCACTTTTTTTTTTTTTTTTTTTTTTTGAGACAGAGTCACTCTGTTGCCCAGGCTGGAGTGCAATGGCTCAATCTCGGCTCACTGCAACATCCCCTCCTGGGTTCAAGCGATTCTCCCGCCTCAGCCTCCCAAGTAGCTGGGATTACAGGCATGTGGCACCATGCCTGGCTAATTTTTGTATTTTTGTAGAGACAGGGTTTCACCATGTTGACCAGACTGGTCTTGAACTCCTGACCTCAGGTGATCCGCCCACCTCGGCCTCCCAAAGTGCTGGGATTACAGGTATGCGCCACTGCGTCCGGCCTCAGACTTCAACTCTTGACCACCAAGCCTCAACCCTTTTGCCTCAGAGCACCCAGAGGCATCTTCCCAAAGAAAGATCTGACCAAGGAACTCCCCAGCTTAAAACCCTTCCATGGCTCCCAGTACCCTTGGAGAAAACTCTGATTTCTTTCAGGCTCTGCTCAAACATCACCTCTTCCCTCTCTCCCCCCACAACCCACGCATCAGCCACAGCTGCATTCTTTTTGGCTCCTAGACTATACCAAGCCCATTCCTACCCCAGGCCCTTTGCACTTCCTGTTTCCTCTACAGAGAGGGTCCTTCCCCAGCTCCTTGCTCGGCCTTTCCGTCATTCAACTAACATCTCCATGGCTTTGTCTATACTCCTCCCACCCGATCACTATCTCTTTGTCTCAGCATTTTCACTGTGAAGATGTCTCCCTGTGTGCTTTGTCTATTTGGCCGCTAGGCTGCCAGTCCCACGAGGGCAGGGACTTCTGCCCACAACACAGGTGTCTCTCAGGTCCTAACAGAGATCCTGGCCCAGGAGAGTCACTGGCAAGACGTTCAACAGACTCCTCCCTTCAGTCTTCCTTCCGCAGCACCCTTCTCATAGGGATGTCTGAAGGCTGCCGAGGCCAATGTTTTGGTTTGCGTGGCCTGTCCCTAGTTGTCCTATGTGTTTGCTCATCTCCCCAGAACGAGGCCAGCATTGCAGCATCTCCAGCGCCTAAAACATTTGCTACTAAACCATTAAATATTTGTTAAACAAATAAATGTGGAGGACAAGTACAAGCGACCATAAACACCCCAGGAGGGGCTGCAAAGAGCCCAGGGACGGTGGGAAAGGGCATTCCCAGCGGTAGAAACGGCGCTGTGTGAAAACAAAACAAAAGCCTGGACGTTGCAGGGAAGGAACGCCGGCTGCCAGTGATGGGGAGGAGAGGCTGGAGCGGTGGGAGTTCAGAGTGGTGTTCAGGGCGGTGGGCCGGCGTCGGCCTCACCAGGGCAGGCAGCGGGTCGGCTCACCATGACTTCGGCGAAGATGTCCCCGGCGTACTCGCGTTCTCCCTGCAGCCCCAGCGCGCTCAGCGCCTCCTCCAGCCCTGGTGGCCTCGCCAGTCGTCTTGGGGAGACACTGGGGCCCGCGGGGAAGCCGTCGGGGACTGGGGTGCTCGAAGGCTCTGCATCGAGGAAGGCAGTGGGACTCTGCAAAGGAGAGGGCTTGAGGGGCTCAGCGCCTAAAGATAGGCCCGAGCCGGGAGCGGGACCCCTGGTCCCTGCTTCTCACCAGCATCCTCCAGGAGGGTGTTGCGGGCGAGGCCAAGCACCGACCCTTGCAGCTAGGTGAAGAGACCGCGCGGCGGGCGCTTTAAAGGCCCCTGGGCGCGTGCGCACTGAGCCCGCCTCTCCTGGGCAGGTGCACAAAGGTGAGTGCCCCGCAGGCTGGCTCTGTCCTCTCGAAGCCCTCTAAGGTCGGACAGCTGGAGACAGATCCTCATCCTGCTGCCCGGAAGCAACCCCTGTGGGCCTCACTTTCCTGACCATAAAGTCGGGAGGATTTCAAAATGTAGAATCAGGGTTTGCACCGTCAGAGGATGGATGTAGAAACATAGATCGGAGCTTAGAATGACCCTTGTGGTGTCGGTGTCGCAATGGAATTGGAGATAAAATTGTGTGAACACATGGTTGTTTATATAGAAGTTAAGTGTTGTGTGGCCGGGTGTGGCGGCTCACGCCTGTAATCCCAGCACTTTGGGAGGCCGAGGCTGCCGGATCACGAGGTCAGGAGATCGAGACCATCCTGGCTAACACGGTGAAACCCCGTCTCCACTAAAAATACAAAAAATTAGCCGGGCGTAGTGGTGGGAGCCTGTAGTCCCAGCTACTCAGGAGGCTGAGGCAGGAGAATGGCGTGAACCCCGGAGGCGGAGCTTGCAGTGAGCCGAGATTGGGCCACTGTACTCCAGCCTGGACGACAGAGCGAGACTCAGTCTCAAAAAAAATAATTAAAAAAAAAAGTATTGTGTATGCAAACATGTATTTCCTAGCCTAGTCCACTGGGAGAGCTTACGAGCAGCGACACCCCAATAGTAAGAAGCACCCCTAACATCTAAACCCTGGCCGCCGCATCCCATTCTCCACTAAAAGGAACCAGGGCTACTTGGAGAAATGGCTAATCCCAGGGTCATACAAGAGAAGGCACAAGATCTGGAATATTTTTGTGGGCAGAAAGTGTCCCAATGGCAGGGCAAGTCATGTAGATGCAGAACTCACTAGCTAAATCTAGAATATGTGAGCATCAAGATGATAGTCATAACTGAATAAAATTAAAATACAAGTTTATTCTGATATAACTCAGGCAGTGGGAAAGAAAAGCTCTTCTAATCTTTAGAACGTGAACTAATAAATGTGTTTTGTTTTCAGACAGGGTCTCGCTCTGTCACCCAGGCTGGAGTGCAGTGGTGTGAACATGGCTCACTGCAGCCTCAACCTCCTAGGCTCAAGTGATCCTCCCATCTCAGCCTCCCAAGTAGCTGGGACTACAGCTGTGCACCACCATGCTTGGCTAATTTTTTTTTTTTTTTTTTGAGACGGAGTCTCGCTCTGTCGCCCAGGCTGGAGTGCAGTGGCACGATCTCGGCTCACTGCAAGCTCCGCCTCCCGGGTTCAAGCCATTCTCCTGCCTCGGCCTCCTGAGTAGCTGGGACTACAGGCGCCCGCCACCACACTCGGCTAATTTTTTGTATTTTTAGTAGAGACGGGGTTTCACCGTGTTAGCAAGGACGGTCTCGATCCCCTGACCTCGTGATCCGCCCACCTCAGCCTCCCAAAGTGCTGGGATTACAGGCGTGAGCCACCGCGCCCGGCCCCATGCTTGGCTAATTTTTAAATTTTTTTTGTAGAGACTGGGGTATCACTTTGTTGCCAAGGCTGGTTTTTGAACTCCTGGGCTCAAGCGATCCTCCCACCTTGGCTTCCCAAAGTGGTAGGATTACAGGTGTTAGCCACCATGACTGGCCAAACTAATAAATGTAGAAGGATGGAAAATCCTATTTGGCAACCACCACAGCATCGTTTCATACAAGAAACATCAATAGATGTTCAAACTAGTGGGTGAACATCTGATAGGAATCGGGATATCTACAAAATGTCTCTACACAAGACCCTTATTAACTATGTAAACCAAAAGGTATCTGAGATAGGTCTCAATCAATTTAGAAAGTTTATTTTGCCAAAGTTGAGGACGTGCCTGTGACACAGCCTCAGGAGGTATTTGGGGCACAGCTTGGTTTTATACATTTTATGGAGACATGAGACATCATCAATATGTGTAAGCTGTACACTGGTTCGGTCCAGAAAGGCAAGACAACTCAAAGCAGGGGAGGGGGCTTCCAGGTCATAGACAGGAGACAAACGGCTGCATTCTTTTGAGTTTGATGAGCCTTTTACTGAATGCACAATTTACAGGAAGAGCCATCCATGCCTAGTCTGGCTCTTCTATAGGGCAGAGGACGCCATCAGATATGCCTTGGTCTCACATGAGCACAGGGATGACTGAACTCTGCCTGTCTTCTGTCCACAAGGAAGTTCCTTGCGGGCAAATGGAGAGACGTAAGTAGCTTAAAAAAAAATCTTTTAGGCTGGGCACAGTGGCTCACGCCTGTAATTCCAGCACTTTGGGAAGGTGAGGCAGGCGGGTCACTTGAGGTAAGTTCGAGACCAGCCTGGCCAACATAGTGAAATCCTGTCTCTACTAAAAATACAAATTAGCTGGGTGTGGTGGTGGGTGCCTGTAATCTCAGCTACTGGTGAGGCTGAGACAGGAGAATCACTTGAACCCTGGAGGCAGAGGTTGCAGAGAGCCAAGATCGCACCATGGCACTCCAGCCTGGGCAATAGAGCAAGACTCCATCTTAAAAAAAGAGAGAAAAAAGTGAGGCAACCAACCCTGGTTGAGGAAATATAACTGCAAAATAACTGCCCTGTGAGTTTCACACCTGCCAGCTGAATGCAACATGTGAGCCTGGTCATTAGCTAGGAATTTTTAACATACAAGGACATTAAGCGTTGACCATTAGCGAACATTATAAAATCTGTAGAGAAGAGCAGTTTTAGTGTTAGCTTCCTGACCTTGATAACTGGAGAGCAGTTATGTAGCACAATGTTCTTTAGGACAGGTATACAGATGTGGACGGGAGGTGGAGGGGTGAATGTAACATTCCAATCCCATTTTTGTCCGTTTTAAGTAAAATGCTATGAGGAACTTGGCGAAGGGTATATTTTGTAATTCTGTTACATAACTTTTATTTTTGAATAGATTGACAGTTCCCACCTACCCCACACCCAATTTCCCCAATGAACATCTCATATTAGTGTGGCCCATTTGTCACAATCCGTTAGACCAATATTCATCTATTAAGTCTACGCTTTATTCAAGCCTTCCTTTTTCCCTACGTTCATTTTCTATTTCAGGACACATTTAGTCACCATGACTCCTTTGGTTATCTTGGATGTGTCACTTTCTCAGACTTTTCTGATTAACCACCTTGGCAGACATATCCCTCAACTGAGATCTGTCTGATGTCTGCTTCCTCTCAGTGAGGTGGTGTGTCTGCAGGAGAAGGATCAGAGGGAAAGTGCCATTCTATCACATCACATTAAAGGGACACCGTGAAGGTGATTCGTCGGCAATGTTGACCTCGATCGGCTGGATGATGTAGTGTTTGTCAGGGACCTTCACTGAAGTTACTTTTCCCCCCTTTATACACTGCACTCTTTGGAGGAGTCACTGCAGCCCACGCCTAAGAAGTGGGGGTTCCATAGCCCTCCTTGAAGGCTGTCTACAGAAATTACTTATGATTTTGTGTAGATTTGTGTATTCTCCCCATTTTGCCACTTAGCAGTAGACTTATTTCACATTTTAGGTGAAAACCCAATATTATGCTATTATTTATTTTGTTGTTCACATTCTTTTCAGCTCTGGCCCCTGGGAGCTCCGTTGGCTCCGGTGTCCCTGTGACTTCAGCATTATCAGTTCGCGCTTTCAGGCACTGCAAGATGCCCCAGGCTCATCTTGTACATTTCCTGCCCCAGGCCTGGAATAATCTTCGTACAGTACTGTTTTTGAAAGTTTTCTGCAAGTCTGCAATTATTTCAAAATTTAAAGTATGTGAATGGCTACACTTTTCTGGAAAGGTACTGGACATTAAAATCCTGGGATGTAGATGACAAACAAAAGGACAAGCACAGTACAGACGGATAACTAGTTTATTACAGGACTGCTGGTAGCACCAAACGAAACCAAGTCAATTCCTGTTAACGGGGCGGCTGAACCGGTTGAGGAGTCTACCCCATGGAACCCCAGGAAGCAGCTGGAAAGCCCGAGTTCCCCAAATGCAGCAGCTAAAAGGGAATCTCACTGCTACCCCCGACTCAACACAGCCATCAATGCACGAGGGCAGCCCCCAGAGGCTTCACATTAACTGGAAAAGATTATGCAAACAGAGCAGGAAACTACTGATTTATGATGCCGTGTCCATCTGCACAGAGGTAATCAGCACCAAAATGAGTACTCCAGGCCCTGCGACCTCAGGTGAATTTACCTTCTCATACTCCTGCTTTGCTGTCTTTTTTAATGGCATGTATCATGTTTTTTTTTTTATTTTTATTTTTAGAGACGCAGTCTCACTGTCCCAGGCTGCAGTGCAGTGCTGCAGTCATAGCTCACTGCAGCCTCAAACTCCTGGGCTCAAGTGATCTTCCCACCTCAGCCTTCCAAGTTAGCTGGGATTACAGGCATGCACCATCATGCCCAGCTAATTTTTGTATTTTTTGTAGAGATGAGGGTCTCCCTATGATGCCCAGGCTGGTCTCGAACCCCTGGCCTCAAGAGACCTGCCCGCCTCGGCCTCCCAAATTGCTGGGATTACAGGCATGAGCCACTGTGCCCAGACTACTGTTCTTTATATACAAAAAAGAACTTGTGAAGTTTTTAAAATGTACATTGCAAAAGACGATTATTCTACTCAAAATGTATTTGGTAAGATTTTATTAAGACTCTAAGTTCAAACACCCTTCTTGGGAAAAGCTCTACAGGATAAGCACACATGCTCAACTACAGGGCCAGCTGCTGCAGCTGTGGGGCCCCATCCTGTGGAAGAGGAGAGAGCCACTAAAAAGATGAGGTAGCCAGGCCCGTGCCCACACTACGAGACCTGCGTCACCACGGTGTGAGGAGCACCAACGTGGGTCAATTCGGGGCTGGGACGAGATGGAAGAGTAAAAGGACTTTCTTTATAGGCCTGCCTATTTTATGACCACCAGGGAAGACTTTTGTAATTAAATTACGGTCCACATGACTTTAGAAAGACAAACTAAAAAACCCCAACTAAACAACAGGAGTCTTAGCTGTAGCTAACTCTGATTTCTGTACATTGGATCTCACTTTTTCTGCTTACATTCACTTAAAATCTCAAAGACTCAATGGGTGTCAAGTGCTAACACCTTGTGGCAAAATCTCAAATTCATCTGTGCAAGGCCCTCTGCACAGCAGGGCTCAGCAGGGCAGGCCAGGGCTCTGGTCTCTGGTCCTTTGCTGGGGGAGGTGTTCCATCTGGTCAGCGCCCGGCCATGTGGCCACGTGACTCAAGCACGGGAAGTGCAGGGGCCCAGACACATCCAGGCTAAAGGGCAGTGCCTAGCGCAGGGCTGACCCCAAGCTGAACGGGGTTCTAACCAAACGCTCAGGAGCTCCCAGGCGACAGCAACCACGCCACCATGAACACATCACTGGGTCTGTACTGGAATTTGGGGGCCTCAAGGCTTCCAGGCGGCAGCATAAACGGGGAGGTGGGGCAGGACAGGAATGCCCCCCTCTAAGGCTCAGCAGCCGGGTGGAATGAACCACTCCCTCTCACTCAGTGACAGCACAGGCACCCTCCTCATTCTGGGCTACCCAGATCTTCCACCCCTGTCCCTCCACCCCACCTCTCTCCCTCCACCCCACCTCTCTTAGCCTAAGCAGCACTGAGGGCCTGGAGTGGTCTCTGTCCACCCCACCCCCACATGCAGGGAGCCTTCCCACACCCCTCAGCCCCACAGCACCAGCTCCACCCACCATCTCCAGCCTGAGCTCCTGCACACACCCCAGCTGCCCTCACCCTGAGCTCATTCTCACCTCCACGCCCCAGCTCAGTGCCCTCCTTGCTGAAGGGAGCGGCTAGTACAGGAGGAGCTGGGGCCCAGAGGTCCGACTCCATCACCAAGGCAAAGCCCAGCGTGGTTGGGCCGGCGTGAGTGCAGGCTGGGCCCTGGTCTGAAATGAGTGTCTTTATTGCTTGTACCGTACAAATATGAAGACGAGGAGAAAGGCCAGTAGGGACGGAGGAGAACTGTCAGATAACATCGCACACAGAGGAAAAAGACCCTCACCCACCCGAACCAACCCCACCCCTCCCCACCCTGCCATGAACTGCATAGTACAGGAGATGGGGTAGGGAGAGCAAACCCACAAAAGCTAAACTCCAAATACCCAGAGTTATTGCTGTAGGGAGGGGAGGCGTGGGCAGGGCAGCTCATGGATCACGGCGGGGCTCCTCCCACTAGGTCAGCACCCCTCCCCCACAGGATGAAATGCTCGGGCCAGGGATGGGGCCCAGGCCCACACACCATGCACACTGGAGGACACGCTGCCCTCACACAAACACACATGCACACACACCCACACCCACGTGTGCCTGCGTCCCGCCGACACACGCAGTCCGAGGCACGCACAGGAGTCCCACAGCACTGACATGGACGTGCGCTCATGTTCAACCTTAAGGCTGCAGAACGTGGGGCCCTGGGGAGAGGGAGGGGTGAGGGGGGCCTAGGAGCCTCCCTTCTCAGAGGCCCCCCACCCCAACAGGTACCAGAGATGCCCACCCCCACCCCTCCCTGACCAAGTCCATGGGGCCCAATACTGTCCGGTGTAAGATTGTAACAGCCGAGGCTGGTGCCCCTCCACTCCCGCAGAGAAGAGGGTGAGCCCAGCCCACAGTCCCCCAGTGGGGCCAGGCCAGGCCCAGGGTCCAGCGGGAGGTAAGGCCAGCTGGAAGGAAGCCCTAGTAAGGCACGGGGCTGGGAGGCAGGCAGGTTTGCCCCCAAATGTTCCTCCTGCCTCATCCATAGGGTGAGGACAGTTTGGTGGGGAGGAGGCAGGACCAGGAGGCGGTGCCCAGCCCGGCCACTCCTGGTTCCCCATGGTACAGATCCTAGGATCTGGCTCCATTCACCAGGGAGCAGCCCTAACCCCCCACCCTGCAGCTCCCAAGGGCCCCTGCCTGCCCCTGGACATTATTGCTTTTCTGCCCCCATGGGGCAACAGCGGGTGGGGGATTGGACCGCCCCGTGCCTGGCCACTCCGAGCCTAGGCCACGGGGCCTGGAAGGCAGCACCACTGTCTGCCGGGTGTCGCGTCCCACCAGAAGGCAGCCTTCGTCCAGAAGCAGCAGCACGGAGGCAGACACCAGCACGACACCCGGGCCAGAAACTCAGGCAGGCCCCAGGCACCTTGCTTCACCCCTCACTGGGGCTTGTGTGGATTAAAACCTGAATCTCCAACCGCCCAACAGCCCAGGCCTGGGCGGGAGGTGGAGTCTCCCAAATGCAAGTCTGGGCACAAAGGTGAGGCTGGGGGCAGGGGCTGCAGGGGCTGCTGGGGTGCATCTGGGAGGGGCCTGAAGAAGAACTGGAAAGAGGATGAGGAGGTGGGGGTGGGGACGCAAACCAAAAAGACAAAGTAAAAAGTTAGGGGGAAAAAACCACTCGGAGGTGATGGCAGCGTGCGTGCATCCTCTGCGTGGGCAGACTGCTCACTCGCGGATGCTGGCCGAGTAGGAGAACTGGGGGAAGTGGGTCCGCTGGTCCAGCTCCAGTAAGCCCAGACTGTCATCTGCAGGCGGCGGAGGTGGATGGGGAGGACCGGTCAGGAGAGGGCCTGGGACACCTGCCCACACTCCCCGGGGAAATGGCCCCAGCTGGCGGGGGCTGCCCACAGGACAGACAGGAAAGGCCCATCCCTCCGCAATGGAGCCCCTCAGCCACGGACCCACTCCCTAAACCTGAGCCCCGGGCGGCCTCCTCTGGGAGTTTCCTGTGCCCTTGCCCATGCGCCCCACAGCTGGCAGGGCCTTCTGAGCCTCCCACCTTCTCTCTGCCCCACACACCACCATGCCAGAGTCCAGCCCAGAGCCCTGGCCTGGCCTGCCTCTCGCACCCTCCCATCCATTCTCCGCAGGCAGCCAGGGGGGCTTTCTAAAGGCCTGCTTTAACCCTGTCCCTCTCTGTACGAAACCCTTCCATGGCTGGCTCCCCTCATGCAAGCAGTCCCCACCCTGCCCAGTGGCCCCCAGACCCTTGCACTCCAGCCCCATGCCCTCTCTTCTTGCCACCATCTCCCTGGCTGCTGCCTGTCATTGGCTATGCCATGCTTCTCCCATTGCTGGCATCCCACATGCCATTCCTCCGGCCAGCTGACGTGTTTGCTTCCTCCTCCAGAAAGCCCTCCCTAACTGCAGGCCAGGTCAGATATTTCCTCTGGGATTCCCCAGTCCCTGGGATCTCACAGCCTAGCCCTGACCACTCCAGGCTGTCCACGCTACCTGGGCTGGGAGCTTTCCAGGGCAGGGCCCAGGGCTGGCTCAATCAGTGCTGTGTCCCCAGCATAGCCCAGCCCGGGGCTGAGTTTGGAGTAAGAATCCAAACAGCTGTAAAGCAGTGAACCCAGCCAGCCTCACGGACCGGGCTGTCTCCTGCCCTGAGCACCCCCACTGAGCTCCGGAACGTGCTGCAGTCAATGGCTTCTGGTGGCCTGAGAGCAGACCTTGGGGAAATCTCCCAGACATGAAGCGGGGGCCTTCGAGGGCCCTCCTCGAGAAGTGAGTTAAGAGCAGACCCCATCCCTCCACCATCGGGGCAGGCATACCAGCGCGGGGGCCCCAGGCACTCACAGCGGTCAGGGGGTGTGATTGTGATGGACTGGGCGGTGAATTCATCATCGAAGTACCTTGTGTCGACCTCGGACGTGACCTGAGGTTTGAAGGGTGGCAGGAGCTACGGAGGAGAGGAGCTCAGGCTCAGGGACCCTGAGGCCAGGAGGCCTCAACCAAGGTCACCACGAGTGGGCCAGGTCCCTGAGGGTCCTGCTGGGGTAGGCAATGGGGCTCACCTTCTTCTGGACCACGTCCTGCCAGTTGATGCTGAGGAAGAACCTGTGCTCCATGACCTCCTTGGCATCGCTGGGCCCCCCACCAAGCCTGTGCAGAGACGGCCGTCAGCAACTGCCTCCCGGAGTGGCTGGGTTCGGGGAGATGGGCTTTCGGTGCAGGCAGGCCCTGTATGGCCCTTAATGATTCTGCCTTGACCACAAACCACCACTTCACAGAGGAGGAAATCGAGGCTCAGGGAGGGAGCTTACGTACCCAGGGTCAGAGCCAGGGAGTCAGCAACCCGGACCCACGTGTCCTCACTGCCTGGCCTTACCCTGAGTCCAGAAAGGGAGTTAGTAGGGCAGGCTCGGTTCCTATCCTGGCTCTGCCACATATGGTTTGGAGGCCCCAGCCAGGCCCAGGGGATGCCCTGTTCCTCAGTGTCCCCATAAAATAAGGCAGTGTCAAGGATGGGCCTGCCCTGGGGGGAGCACTCCCTAAGTGCCACTGTGGACACTTTCAGGGGCTGTGTGGGGACAACACACACTGCGACCCCACAAGCGAGCACCCTTGTGGACGCTGCCCCCTCCAGGCCACAGGGACAGTGGCAGCAGCTGGCGCTGGGCTGGGCGGGGCCAACGCCGGCCCTCACCTCTGCTTGGGGTCCTTCTTAAGCAGCCCGGCAAGCAGGGATTTGGCCTCGGGGCTGAGCGTGCGCGGGAAGCGGATCTCTTCCATGAGGATGAGCTCGAAGAGGCGCTCATGGTCCTGGTTGTAGAAGGGCAGGCGGCCGCACATCATCTCGTACATGACCACGCCCAGCCCCCACCAGTCCACGGCCCGGCCATAGTCATTGTCCTCCAGCACCTGAGGACGGAGGAGAAATGAGGGCTGGGCCCGTGGCCCTGAGGCTGGCATCACAGTCCTGCCCTCAGGGCATCTGGGCTGGAAACACACAGGTCTGGGGGTTCCCCCTACCCTCGGTCTCACATGTTCCTACCCCCGCCAACCCCAGACACCTCAGGCGCCAGGTACTCCGGGGTCCCACAGAAGGTTTTCATGGTGGCCCCGTCACTGATGCCTTCTTTGCAGAGGCCAAAGTCAGTGATCTTGATGTGGCCATCTTTGTCCAGCATGAGGTTTTCCAGCTGTTGGAAAAGTCAATGGATCTCAGGCGCATGCTCCCAAGGCTTCCTGCCGCCCCAGCTTTTCCTTCCAGGGAAAGATGCCCGGGGCTCCTGGACATCCACCCTCCCATGCCAGGCTGGGCCCAGCACATACAGCCTCACCCTCTGAGGCTCAGAGAGAGGCCAGACCCAAACCTCCCCACCCCCTGGCCCAACCCCAGGGTACCTGGGTAAAATGTGTTCAACGAGAGCCAGGCCCTGTCCACCCACTGCCCCCATTGTGAACTGCGGTTCTTAAGTTCGAACGTGGGAGCACTAGCTTTCTTCTATTCTTTTTTTCTAGACTTTTTGTCTTTTAATTATGAAATATGCAGCCAAGCAAAGTGGGTCACACCTGTAATCCCAGCACTTTGGGGGGCTTAGGTGGCAGGATTGCTTGAACCCAGGAGTTTGAGACCAGCCTGGGCAACACAGCAAGACTCCATCTCCATATTTTTTAATATAAAAAAAAAATTAGCCTGGCATGGTGGCACACACCCATAGTCCCAGCTACTTGCGAGGCTGAGGTGGCATCTCCCCCAGAAGGCCCTGTGTGCCCCTCCCGGTTACTGACCATCCCCCACAAGAATTAACTTCTACTGCCGGGCGCGGTGGCTCACGCCTGTAATCCCAGCACTTTGGGAGGCCGAGGCGGGCGGATCACGAGGTCAGGAGATCGAGACCATCCTGGCTAACACGGTGAAACCCCGTCTCTACTAAAAATACAATTAGCCGGGCAAGGTGGCAGGCGCCTGTAGTCCCAGCTACGCGGGAGGCTGAGGAAGGAGAATGGCGTGAACCCCGGGGGGCGGAGCCTGCAGTGAGCCGAGATCGTGCCACTGCACTCCAGCCTGGGTGAAAGAGCGAGACTCCGTCTCAAAAAAAAAAAAAAAAAAAAAAAAAAGAATTAACTTCTACTTCCCGTCTGTACCACTGCACACAGACACACCTGTGAACTGTGGACTCACCTCCTCTGTGCGGCTTTCCCTCGACATTAGCCTATGAGACGCGTCCACACTGTCATGTGTAGCTGTAGCTCATTCCTAACTGCTGTGTGGCGCCCCACTGTGAGAACACTCCACAGTGGATCTGACCGCTCCTCTCACAGTGGATACTTGGGTTGTTCCAGTTGGGGCTAGAGTGAGTCCTGCTGCTGAGTGAGGGGGACACTTTCTAAGGCGAGTGTGTGTCCCCACTTCTGTGCACACAGCTAGGGCAGATGGCTGGTGCTCAGCTTTGGTGGACACTGCCAAACTGTCTTCTAAACTTGGCCAGGCACGGGGGCTCACGCCTGTAATCCAAGCACCTTGGGAGGCTGAGGTGGGTGGATCACGAGGTCAGGAGTTTGAGACCAGCCTGGCCAACGTGGTGAAACCCCATCTCTACTAAAAATACAAAAATTAGCCAGGCATGGTGGTGGGCACCTGTAATCCCAACTACTCAGGAGGCTGAGGCAGGACAATCGCTTGAACCCGGGAGGCGGAGGCTGCAGCGAGCCGAGATCGCACCACTGCACTCAACAGAGCAAGACTCCTCAAAAATAAATAAATAAACAAATAAATAAATAAAAATAAAGTAGGTATTGTGCCAGTTCACACCCCACTAGCGGCCTAGGAGTGCTCATGGGAGGCTTGGAAAGGTCCCTACTTGGGGCCACTTGCTACAGAACCACCACCCTGGACCTTGGTGGGGAGCTTGGCGAATGAGGGCAGAAGCTCAGCCCCACCTCCCCAGTGTGAGTCCCACGTGGTGTGCATGCCACAGGTCAGCCTGGTGCACACCCTGCCACTAACCTTGATGTCGCGGTATACCACGTCCCGCGAGTGCAAGTACTCAAGAGCTGAGACGATCTCTGCACCATAAAACCGGGCCCGCTCCTCTGTGAAGACACGCTCCCGGGACAGGTGGAAGAACAGCTGCATGAGGAAGGGGTGGGGAGAGGTCAGGCCCCAGCCCACCCACCTGCCCTCACCTTCCCAACCCCCTGCCCCAGCGCAGTGATGTGGTGACACCTGTGTCATGAACCAGCAAGTGACAGCTAAAGGGACCAATCAAGGCACAGCGCAGAAGCTCACAAGTGACACAGAGCTGGGGGTGAAGGGCGAGGGTCCGCCAGGAGGCACCCACGAGAGGGTATGGGAGGGACATCCGAGACAGAGGAGGGAGGACGGCATGGAGGCAAAGAGAAGCACACGTCATGACAAAGTAACGATAGGCCATGGGCAAGCCCAGATCCGACAGATGAGCAAACCACGCATCCCAATGCAGGGGTGCCAACCGCTGCACGGAGAAGGCGCGAGGCAAGAAGTGGGTGACAGAAGTGAGGCGACTCTTGTAAGGGGGAGCTGAGCGGCTGCGGGAATCCACTTCGGGAGGACACGAGAACAGAGGGCTGCTAGGTTTTAACCCTTGGAGGCTTTCTCTGGGGCCTTTAAGACCATCCTTCCCAGTGCTGTCGCCCCACAGCCCTCTCTACATCTCTCTGGACTGGTTTGGACCTGACCCACCCACTCACTAGCTGTGTGAACTTGGGCAAGCCACTTAACCTCTCTGAGCCTCAATGACCGCCCCCCAAAATGGAGACGATGCCGCCTGCCTCAAGGGAGAGGGGCACAAGATGACATTGAAATTTCCCTCCACCCTTCCGTCTCACCCACAGCTCCTCTCCATCCCGCCCCACCCTAAGGAAGGAGGCCCCAGAGGGCAAAGCCAAGGCAGCCGCGGCTCACCTCACCCCCGTTGGCGTACTCCATCACGAAGCACAGGCGGTCGTGGGTCTGGAAGGCGTACTTCAGCGCCTGGGGGATGAAGGCAGGAGGGTGGGAGGTGGGAGGCAGGAGGGCTCTGCTGAGCCACGCCAGGGCGGGGCGGCCCTGGCCCTGCTTATTCTGCACACACGCACCTGCCCTGGCTGGGCCCCCTGGGAGTCTGCCAGATGGGGTTCACATACCAGCTGCACCTTTTGGGGCATTAAGTGAAGGCATGGCTCTGTGGTAGGAAAGGGTTACATGCTGAACCATCTTGTCCTCTGCCTCCATCAGGCACAGCCAGGGGAGAACTAGAGCTGTTCTGAGCAACCAGGGCTCTTGTTTTTACAGTAAAATGTGTTCAACTTACACACACAAGTGATGTCTGCTGTGGCTGGGAGTGGCAAAGGCTTGGGAGCCAACTTCAATGACAGGATGGGCAGGCTGTCAGCCAACAAACAGTAGTTCTCAACTGCACTAAGGAGATCTACAGAGAGTTCCTCAGAGACTCCCACCAGGGGGTCCTTCAGCTCATGACAACTCAACTATTCTGTTTTCTACACTGCGGTACCTCGTAAGATTTTATTTGAAAAAGTACTGTGGCTTAATAGGATACCTGGACAGCAACTGAGATAAAGAAATGACACATAAGCCATCCTCAATCTAGTCCATTTAACTGGTGGCCACTGGCCTTGATGGAGACTGCAGCCCAAACAGGCATCTACTCAGTCCAGGCTGACAAACAACACAATGCTAACACATCTGCTTCTATGAGCATATCTGAAAACAAAAACAAAAAAAATAATGTTTCCACTTCAACTAGCTGGGCTAAGTGCTCCTAACTCATAGAGACAGCAGCCATCAAATAATGTGATATCTTCAGTTGGTTCAAATGCTTACATGAAGCCACCATCTATGAAGAAGCTGTCACCCTCCCACACCCCGAGCCTGCTCACCCCCACCACATGTCTTGGTTTGGATGACTTGGCAGGGCACAGCAACACCTTGCCCTGCCCGCCTGGCCTACCCCAAGGCTGTGCTTTGTAGCAGAAGATTTGGGCTCTTTCTCTGAGCTCTGTCCAAAGTCTGGCCTCACACTGTCTGGGAAGGGGAGGGCAACTCACAGTGAGGAACGGGTGCCTGGTGTTCTGGAGGACCCGGCTCTCGGTGACTGTGTGAGCGACTTCGTCCTGCAGACAGACTGTGGGTGAGGGGCTGGTGGGCAACACCACACCTGCCACTCCGCCCCAACCCGAGGAAGGGGAGCAAGGCCTTGTGAAATGCAATTCCATTCCCAGCCATAAATGCAGAAAATCACAGGAGTGGAAGGTGAATGCCTGCAAACCCTCAGCAAATAGCAGACCCAGATGAGGATCATCAGTGGCTCTCAAAGCCACAGGTGAAAAGTCAGCAGGAATGTCACAATATAAGGACCAGGCTGCTAGGGGCAAGACAGCTGTGACATCCCTGCAAGGGAGACAAACAGACATCACGAGAGCCCCAAGGTGCCACCACAGGCTGTGGGAAGTCCCACCTAGAAAGTGTTCTTGCCCAATGAAGGAAGTGGACCTAACAAAGCTCCAGACAGCAGAACAGTGCTTCTTGGTGTGGTCCCCACACAGCACATCAGCACCGCCTGGGAACTGGCAGCAATGCAAGTTCCTGGGACCTACCCCCAGGCCCACTGAGTCAGAAACTCGGGGTGGGTCCAGCACTGTCTCTCACAAGCCCTTTGGGTGACTCTAATTCAGATTCTAATTTGGTACCTGACTGTACAGCAGAACCACCAGGAGTGGTTCCAAAAATCTGGAGCCACCTGCAGCAACTTGAACACAGGCTCTCCCTGGGTCAAGTTTATCCCCAGGGGACACCTGAGAATGTCTGAAGTCTTTTTTTTTTTTTCCTTTTTTTTTTAGCTGGGGGTCTGGCTCTGTCAACCAGGCTGGAGTGCAGTGGTGTGAACATGGGTCACTACAGCCTCAACCTCTGAGGCTCAATTGATCCTCCCACTTCAGCCTCCTGAGCAGCTGGGACTACAGGTGCACGCCACTATGCCCAGCTAATTTACTTTTATTTTTATAGAGACAGGGTCTCGCTTTGTTGCTCAGGCTGGTCTCGAACTCCTGGGCTCAAGCGATCCTCCCACCTCAGCCTTCTAAAGTGCTGGAATTACAGGCGTGAGCTGTGGCGCCCAACCCAAAAGTCATTTTGGATTGTCACAACTTGGGGAGCTATTATTGGCTTTAGTGGGTAGAAGCCAGGGGTGCTGCTAAAACCCTACAATGCACAGGGCTGCCCCTACAGCACAGAACGATCTGTCCCAAAATGTTAATGGTGCTGAGGCTGAGGAATGCTGCCTTAGGCCTAATCATCACATCAGGAATGAACAGTTAATTTGGTTGGCTCAATCATCACATCAGGAATGAACAGTTAATTTGGTTGGCTCTGATGGCAGCACCACATGATTATATTCTTTACAGTCTTCATCTGTCAGGACATGTGCTCGAGTATGGATGAGTGAAGTGACGTGTTGTCTAGGACAAGCCTTAAAGTATTCCAGAACAAGAGGGACAGGCAGAGCTAAGGAAACAAGGCTGGCTAAACACTGATAACTGGTTAAACTGGACAATGGCTACATGGGGGTCCGTAATATTTATTTTCTTTTTAAATTTTTGAATGTCTTTGGAATCTTCCACTACAAAAAAATTCAAATAAGGGAAAAAGTAGAATTCCATTCCTGGCCTGGCCTCCACCTGGGATACCCTGAGCAGAGCCCTGGCCTCCCCAACAGGGACATCCTCACAGCCTCCCCAACAGGCCCCAGCCTCCCTTGACAGTACCTGCTGGGTGGGGCCCCGAGGCTCTCTCTCTCCACAGGCACCCCCAGCCCCTACCAGAGGGTGGAGGTGAGGACTCAGCAGCAAGGCCTGCTGCTCCTCTCTGGGCCTCAGGCTCCCCCTTTTCTGACTAGGGGGAATTTGTGGGGGAAATAAGCCCACGGCAGCAGAAAGCGCGGGTAAGCGTCCAGGCCTCAGGGTCAGGCTCCAGACCGCAGCCCCCACAGAGGCCGGCGAGCTCAGTTCCCGGGGCACGCACCTTGGCAATGATGACTTCCTTCCGCAGGATCTTCATGGCGTAGTAGCGGCCAGTGGCCTTCTCCCGCACCAGGATGACTTTGCCAAAGGTTCCCTTGCCAAGGAGTTTGAGATAGTCGAAGTCATTCATGGTCTGCCAGGGACAGGGAGAGTGGGGGCAGTCAGCGCCTGGCTCATGGCCCGTGGGAGGAAATTTTAACAAAAGAAAGAGGAAAACCAAAAGACACTGTTGCCAAATGGCTTAGGCTGAAGCAGGAAGGGAGGCTCTGGGCAGCAACTGTGTGTTCTGAAGCGGCCTTCAGACCAGGCTCTGCAGGCACAGGGCCTTGGGAGGGCTGGGCTCTGACGTGGGGGTAGCCAGGTCTTCACCACCTCCCAGGACGAAGCTGCAGTGGGTCCACCCAAGGTTGCTCCCTCCCCCAAGGGCATGGAGCACACTCTAGGGCACCTGCCACCTGAAATCACCCCACCCTGCAGGGCAGCCTTGTTGTCTCTCAGCTGAGCCCCCTGAACTGTGTGTGGAAACCAAGGAGAGCAGGGCCAGCAGTGGGGGTGGGGGCACCGCAGGCTGGCAGCCCCACCCCTGCTCCCAGCACTTACCACTTTAGCCCGTGCCTTGCTGACCGCCACTTCCATCTCCTCAGCCACGGAGGAGTCACTGGGGGAGCCACACTTGTAGTCCATGGGGTCCTCGCCTGGGGCCCGCTGCTTGAGGCTGTTGGCGACCATCTGGATGGCCCGCATCCACTCCTCCCTGTGCAGGGACACACATGAGTCCCAGGAGCCAGGAGTCCTGAGCCTCAGAGTCGAATGGCTGAGTGCCACCTCCCAGCCACCCCCTGCAACAGGCAAGCAAATGACCACATACCCATGGGAATTTGGGCAAGATCTGTCAGAACCAGAGAGAGCTGAAGGGACCTGAGTGAAATTCCACGCCCGGTGCGGTGGCTCATGCCTGTAATCCCAGCACTTTGGGAGGCTGAGGCGGATGGATCACAAGGTCAGGAGTTCGAGACCAGCCTGGCTAACATGGCAAAACCCCGTCTCTACTAAAAATACAAAAATTAGTTGGGGGTGGCATTTGCCTGTAATCCCAGCTACTCAGGAGGCTGAGGCAAGAGAATTGCTTGAACCCAGGAGGCGGAGGGTGCAGTGAGCAGAGATCGCACCACTGCACTCCAGCCTGGTGACAAAGAGAGACTCCTTCTCAAAAAAAAAAAAAAAGTGGAATACAAAGAGAGATCACCAATTTCCCTAAAGTGACCTGGCCTGAGGGCCATTTGAAGCCAGGCAGCAGGGAAATGATCAAAAAGGAGTGACCCTCTCTTTTCACAGCCCCTTGAAAATGAGCCACCACCCTGAGCCTTGAATGAGGGAGAGACAGTGCTCCTGTGAATTCTTCAGAACAAATGACAAGCTCAAGTTTATAAGTTACCAATGTTTTGTAAAATTAAACCAAGAGTAAGAAGCAGCATTCATTAGCCAAAGGCGCTGAAGACATTACAAGGCAAGAGCTGGCCCGCAGGACTCCCTGGAGGGGACCGTCCACTGGCAGCAGGGAGTCTGCATGGCAGGGACAAAGGTCCTGGCAGCCCAGGGATGTAGAGGAGAGAAGCTGGTGGACAAGAAGTAGGTCCCAGCAGAAGGGAGCCTGGTTTAAGAATAGTTAACTAGAGGCTAAGCACTGTGGCTCACACCTGTAATCCCAGCATTTTGGGAGGCCGAGGTGGGCCAAGTGCTTGAGCCCAAGCGTTCAAGACCAGCCTAGGCAACAAAGCAAGACCCATCTCTTAAAAAGTTTTTAAAAAACAAAAATAAAAAATAAAAACAGGCCAGGTGCGATGGCTCACACCTGTAATCCCAGCACTTTGGGAGGCCGAGGTGAAGGATCACTTGAGGTCAGGAGTTCGAGACCAGCCTGGCCAACATAGTAAAACCCAGTCTCTACTAAAAATACAAAAAATTAGCCGGGCGTGGTGACAGGCGCCTGTAATCCCAGCTACTCGGGAGGCTGAGGCAGAAGGATCACTTGAACCCAGGAGGCGGAGGTTGCAGTGAGCCAAGATCACGCCACTGCACTCCAACCTGGACAACAGTGCGAGACTCCATCCCAAAATAATAATAATATAATAATAATAATAATAAAATAAAGAACAATAAACTAGTTCTGTCACTCATGGTTTAGAACTTGCTGGGAGAGAACTGTCTTTGCGCTGGGCTCGGTGGCTCACACCTGCAATCCCGGCACTTTGGGAGACTGAGATGGGACGATGGCTTGCATCCGGAAGTTTGAGACCAGCCTAGGCAACATGGATACCCATTTTGTAGAGACCGAAGATAAAAAATAAGCCAGGTGTGGTGGCACATGCCTGTGGTCTCAGCTACTCAGGGGGCTAAGGTGGGAGAACTGCTTGAGCCCAGGAGGTGGAGGCTGCAGTGAGCCATGATCATACCACTGCAATCAGCAAAAAAAAAAATCCAAAATTTTCTTTGGATACTTACAAACTGTTCTGCCTAATAAGTGAAAATGACCAGAGACCAAAATGAAAAATATATTAGGCCGAATTACACCAAATTGTCCACATCCCCCATTTTTGACCACCCTGCAATTAGGTGTTTTCAACCCAACGCATTTTGAACCCCCTGTGTATTTCGTTGTGTCTAGAAAATACCCATATGACCAACAGGAAAAATAAAATGTTCACTAAGAATGAGAAAATTCAAAGAGTGCAATTAGGCAACCTCTCAAATCCCAGTGATTTAAATAAGTCACAGGGAGTGCAGCCAGCCCTTCACAGCATCTTCCAGGATGGCCCCCACCCCAGGGCAAGTGTCACTGCTCCTGTGTTCCTGAGGCACTGGGGCCCCTACCCAAGGTCAGGCAGGGAACAAGTGTGGCTGGGACTGGGCTTCAAAATCCAAGCCGGGACACCCTGCTGGGCTATATTCCTCCCCAGTCTCATTTCCTGGTGTACCACGCAAAACTACTTCCATTTCCATCCGTCCCACCATGCACCCTCTTCCACATTTTGACACTGCTGGAATGCAGATGCATCTCACAGTTGGGGTCTGTCTTGATTCAACTGGGCACTCCTTTTTCTTGGCACTATATGAAACAGGGTGCCTCCCCAATGACAGTGCCTTTGATTTGATGAAATATCACAGCAGTGTTTAATACACAGGCTGTCATGAGGTAGAATGCCTGTGAGGTATCTGTGCAATGAGACATTCTGCAGCTGGGGGAAAGACTGAGGCAGGTCTGTATGCTGACTTGGGATGATCTGAGACATCTTAAGGGAAAAAGGAAGGTGCAGGGCTGGGCGAGGTGGCTCACTCCTGTAATCCCTGCAATTTGGGAGGCAGAGGCTGGAGGACTGCTTGAGCCCAGGAATTCCAGACCAGCCTGGACAATGCAGGAAGACCACGCCTCTATAAAAAATTTCAAAATTAAGGAAGGTGAAGAACAGTATACAGTTCTGTGCTCCTAAGTTAGAAAATAATGAACTTCTGCAGACACATGCTCCCATAGGCACAAACATCTCCAGAAGAGAAGTCATGATCCTGGAGCCCTGCCTGCCTCCAAGGGAGGGGAACTGGGAGTCGAGGGAAAGGAACAGCCTCTAATAACAAATGGGAAGCACTCGCTATCATCAACTACCCCTACTCCCACCCATTATGAAGAAGGAACTGAGACACAGATTAAAAAACCAGATTCCAGAAAAATAGCAGTTGCTCCAGGCTTGGTAGCTGGAATCACAAAAGGCACGCTGCCCTCCCCACCCACTCAGAGACCGGAGTCCCCATAACCCATCTATGTCCACCCCACGGAGGCAGAGATTTCCACCTGCTTTGAACACAGTTCTGCCCCCAGAACTCATGGTGGATACTCAGTAGATACTTGGGTAATGAAAGAGTGAGGCAGCCAAAGTCCAAGTGGCCCCAGGGCCAGGGCGCAGCAGGGCCCAGTGCAGACCCGGGCAGAGCACGCACTGAGCCCTGGTGCAAACTCGGGCAGAGCGGTGTTGGCTTCTGCAGTCCCTGGCCCAACATCTCAAGCCAGTATTTCTCAACTTGCTTTAACCCATGCCCCCCTTGGAACAAATTACAGCCTAATTCCCAAACCCTACACTAATATTCCTGTTTTTCAAAAATAAAGGGGGGAGGGGGCGGGGCAGGAGCCCATTCCATGACAAGCTTTTTTCTTTTTTGTTTCTTTTTGTTTTTGGAGACAGAGTCTTGCTTTGTTGCCAGACTGGAGTGCAGTGGCTCCCAGGTTTAAGCGATCCTCCTGCCTCAGCCTCCAGAGTAGCTGGAACTACAGGCACCCGCCACCACGCCCAGCTAATTTTTGTATTTTTAGTAGAGACAGGGTTTCACCATGTTGGCCAGGATGGTCTCGATCTCTTGACCTCATGATCTGCCTGCCTCGGTCTCCCCAAGTGCTGGGATTACAGGTGTGAGCCGCTGTGCCCGGCCTTCCATGACATGCTTTATCAGACATAGTTGTCCTCTCACAAATTTTAAATTTTTTTAATGCTGACTCTGAGTAAATGATGGTGGATTGGGGAAAAAAAAAAATCACAGATCTCCTAAGAGATACAGTGAATATATTAAAAAGGAAAATATGTCTCTCATATATAAAGATCTTGAGAGACTGTCACGTGAAGATGGCAGATTGCAGACTAAGATGTACAGCGTGGTATCATCTTTGTTTTCAAAGAGAGGGGTGGAGAGAACACAGATGGTCCCTCTGTGGAGAGAACCCGAATACATGAAGGACGGCACAGCCACACCACCAGGCCAGAAGCAGCTCTGGGAGGCTACTCCGGATGGGAATCAGGAGCACAGTCCCTGGAGCCACCCCAGCTGGGGCTCCAAGAGTGGCTCTGCCACCTGGACGAGCTCAGCCCTCCCAGTTCTCCCCTCCACCAGGGCCTGGGGCTAAGAGGTTGGTGGGCTGTGGGCACAGAGCACGGTGCACAGGGCTGGGTGAAGGGGAGGGTGCCGAAGACACTCGCAGGGGCAGGCCTACCCCACCTACCCTGGCTCCCACTGCCCACCCTACAGAGAGCTCCAGAAACCACAGGGATGCAGGAGGTTATCCGGGAGTAACTGGGGCTCGCCTGCTGCCTGACAACCCTCCGATCCAATTCTAACTGGACCAAAGTTGCAAGGTTGCAGCACTCGGAATTCCAGACGAAAAGCAAGGGCCTCTGTCCAGGATCCTTCTCAAGGGTTTGCAACATGGGGTCTGGGGCAAAGGGGAGCTCCCCCTGAAGCTGGGCCTCAAGTATCTTCTAGTCCCCAGAGGAGAGCCCCTGGGGAAACCACGACTGTAAAAATAACAGCACTGAGTGGTCAGCTCCAGACACCAGCTCGCTTGATTCTCAAGAGCACTGCAATTCTCAAGAGCCAGCATTTCTGCAGTGGGGACTGAGGCACCTGGAGGTGGAGTCACCTGTGAAGGTCACACAGCAGGGACGTGGCAGAGCTAGCACTCACCTGCGCACAGCCTACTCCTCCTTAGCACCATCCGCCTGTCCCTGAGCCTCAGCGAAGCTGCTGAAAGCTACGCGAGACTCAGGAGGGTAAAGCAGGGACCCTCTCTAGGGAAGGCTCATAGGACACCCAGCCAGGGAGCCCAGGGGCAAAGCGAAGGAAGAACTCTCCTCGGAAGCCATGATCTGTACCCGCCTTTCAGAGAGGGGCCCCCACCCCTGCCACTCAACAGCAGTCCCACCAACACCTTCCACTTGCAGAGGCTGGTACCACTGTGCGTTATGGTGGAGGACTCCTGTCGCCCTCCCAGCAACCCTGTGTAGTAGGTACTGCCATTCACTTCGTGCTAAAATGACAAGACCGAAGCACAGAGAGGCTCATCTGCCCACCAACAGAGGCCAGGGACACAACCCAGGCACTTCTACCTCCAAGAGCACTTCCCCCATTGGTATTTTCTGGAACCTTCTCATCCTCATTTGGGCTCAGGGCCAGGGGAGGGACATGGGGGAGCCACGTTCGCCATACCAACACTGGGAAGGGCACAGTACGGGGCGAGCATAAGCTCTGGGCCAGGAGCTGTGGGGCCATTGCCGCCCAATGTGCTGCCTGCCTTCCATACCAGCTGGGGACCTCACAGTGGGTGAGAGAACAGGCTCTGGGGGATGGCCTGGGCGTGGATCCCAGCTCTGCCCCTTCCTGCAGGCAACACTGGGCAGGTTGTATGCCCTTCCTGTGCCTCGGTGGGTGAGGCACTAGAGGGTCCTATCAGGGTGAAATGAGACACTGGACATAAAGTGCTGAGAGCGGTGCCCAGCACAGTGAGGTCTCAGAAGGCTGTCATGAGAGTTCACCCAGTCGGCCTGCAAATGTGGAGCGTTTCTGTGTACCAGGCTTGTTCAGGGCACTGAGGATGCAGCAGGGGACAAGCCCATCAGGGCTCCTGACCTGAAGGGGAAGACAAGTGTGTAGAAGCTCCAAGGTGAGGGCCAAGCAGGGAGACTCCTTCTCAGAGGGCAGTCAAGGGAGGCCTGAGGAGATGATGTTTAAACCAGGACCTGAACAATGGCCATCCCCAGTGCCTAGGACAGGCCCTTGGCACACAGCTGTGAAATAAATGAAATGCAGGGAAGGAGGCAGGGGACTGGATGAGAAAGGAACCCAGGCAGAGGGAACTGCGTGGCAAAGACCCCAGGGCAGGAGCAGGCTGGGGTGTCTGTGGAAGGCGCACAGGCGCTAGAATGGCTGCAGCCAACAGAGAGGAGTGGAGGAGATGAGGACAGGGAGGAGAGCATGCCCAGACCACTCCGGGCTCTACATGCCACCATGTTAGAGATCTGGGTCTTATCCTCAGCACCACAGGAAGTCACTGAAGGGTTTTAGTCAGGGGTGAACAGGCTCCAAATTTCTGTTTTAAGTCAGTAGCTGCTGTGTGGGCTACGGACTGGGGGCAGTGAGAGGAGACCCCAGCATCCTCCAGGAAAGAGATGCTGGTGGCAGAGAAGACAGAGGTAAGAAAGGTACCAGCACTGCATGTGCCAAAGGCTGCCATGGGCAGGCCCTGCGCCAGTGCCTTCACGTTTACTTCCTCCTCTGTGCCTCATGACAGCCAGGGAACTGAGCCCCACTGAGGGAGAGACATGGCAGCTGGCCTGAATCCAGGGCCTGGACCCCAGCCCTGGGCCATCCTGCGGGGCACCCCAGAGAGAAGCTCGGTGGAGTAGAGGTGGCAGGGCTGTCCTTCATGCACAAGCCCGTCCTCACCGCTTCAGGAGTGACGGCTGACTGTGGGGACTCTCCCCTAACCATCATCTCCCCGACCTGGAGGGGCATTTACAGCTGGAGGGCATCTGGGGCCCTCCCTGTGCGCAGATAGCCTGCCTTGTGAGGAGAAAATAAATTAATATATGTAAAGTCCTCCGAACAGGATCTAGCTCAGAGAATTTGTTTTAATTATTTTTTATTTATCCAACAAACATTTACTGAACACCCATTTGTGTGCCAGATACATACATAAATATAAATGTCCCACTTGGTGGACAGGTGCTGTGAAGAAAAGCACAGCTGGGGAAGGGCAAGACAGCGAAGGGAGGCAGGGCGGGATGCACCGGGGCGGTGGCACTGGGGCAGAGACCTCGTGCAGTCGGGGAGAGCTGTGATGGCATCTCAGGGAAGAAGGCCTTAGACAAACGCGACAGCAAGCGCTGAGGCCCTCGAGCAAGAGATGTGCTGGGCATGTTTAAGGAACAGCAAGGAGACACGTGGCTAAGTGAGGGTGCTTGTGGTAGGAAACGCTTCTGGAGAGGTCGCTGGATCATACAGGACTCTGCAGGACACAGCACAGACCTTGGAGTTTACTCTAAGTGGGACTGAAAGCCATTCAGAGTTCTAAGCAGAGAAAATACATGATAAGATTTACATCAAGGCCAGGCACGGTGGCTCACGCTTGTAATCCCAGCATTTTGGGAGGCCGAGGAGGGCGGATCACCTGAGGTCAGGAGTTCGAGACCAGCCTGACCAACGTGGAGAACCCCATCTCTACTAAAAATACAAAATGAGCTAGGCATGGTGGCACATGCCTGTCATCCCAGCTACTCAGGAGGCTGAGGTGTGAGAATCACTTCAATCCAGGAGGAAGATGTTGCAGTGAGCCAAGATCGTGCCATTGTACTCCAGCCTGAGCAACAAGAGTGAAACTCTGTCTAAAAAAAAAAGAAAGAAAGATTTACATCAAAAAGATCACACATGGCCAGGCACAGTGGCTCATGGCTGTAATCTTAGCACTCTGGGAGGTTAAGATGGGCGGATCACTTGAGCCCAGGAGTTCAAGACCAGCCTGAGCAACATGGTGAAACCCCATCTCTACTAAAAATACAAAAATTAGCCTGGTGTGGTGGCAGACGCCTGTAGTTCTAGCTACTAGGGAGGCTGGGATGGGAGGATCACCTAAATCTGGGAGATTGAGGCGTGGTGAGTCGTGATTCTGCCACTGCACTGCAGCCTGGGCAACAGAGACCCTGTCACAACAACAAAAAGATCATACTCACCTGATGCACTATTAAGTATTCTTGCCTGCCAAGACCAGGGGTCTGCAAACTTTTTCCATCAAGGACCAGAAAGCTGGGTGTGGTGGTTTGTGCCTATAATCCCAGCACTTTGGGAGGTCGAGGAGGGAGAATTGCTTGAGACCAGGAGTTCCAGACTGGCCTGGACAACATAGCAAGACACTGTCTCCACAAAGAAATTTAAAAATTAGCCAGGCATGGTGATGCACACCTATAGTCCCAGCTACTCGGGATCCTGAGGCATAAGGATGGGTTAAGCCCAGGAGTTTGAGGCCGTAGTGAGCTATGATTGCACCGCTGCACTCCAGCCTGGGCAACAGAGCAAGAACTTGTCTCTAAAAAAAAAGTTTTAAATTTAAAAAATTTTAATTAAAATTTTAAAAGGGCCAATAATTAAATTTTTTAGGCTTTGCAAGACAGTCTTTGTCACAACTGCTTAACTCAGCCATAGTAAGCCAAAAGCAGCCAGACTATTCATGAACAAATGGACATAGTCATGTTCCAATAAAACTTTATTTACAAAAATGGAAGGCAGGGCCATAGTTTGCCAACCCTGTTCCAGGCTTAATTCTAGTTTACAAGAAATACGGACATGGGGAACAAAAGTAAACAACACCAAAAGGCAATAATATGACACACTCAGAAGGTGTGACATTCTATAAGACAACTAGCCTGGCTTGTCAAAAAAATAAATAAATAAATAAATAATCAATGTCTTGGGGAGGAAAAAAAAAGACAAAGGGCTGAACTAGATTAAATAAAACAAGTCAAAGAGACATGTGTACCGTGAATGAATACTGGTTTGAAAACAACGTTCTAAAGGTTGCATATCCTTCAAAAGGTAACTCAAGAAATTCAAGTATGGCATGGATAAGGAGAAGTTACTAGTAAACAAAGATTATAATCATCTCAGGCGTGACAGCATCATGATTCTGTAGGAGAAAGTCCTTATTCTTAGGAGATGCCTGCTGAAACACTAAGAAGTGCCACTAAGTATGAATGCAAGTTCAAGTTCAGCATAAAACACAACCAGATGAAGCACACACGGTGAATGCTGAACTGCAGAGTCTAGGAGTGGGGCGCCTGGACGTCCATTCATTATACTATTCTTTCAACTTTTCTCCATGTGAAACACATCTGCAGGGAAGTGGGGGACAGGGAGGAGGGTCTCTCCAGCTGGAGAGGCAACCAGGAGCCCAGTGAGGAGGCGCTGCAGCACCTAGCCAACAAGCAGTCACCAACTGGCACCCACCTGCCCTGCAACCCCTGCCTCCCTCCCCAGGCTTAAGAGAGGCCAGCTGACATCAGCCTGTGTGGGCCAGGGCTGTGAGGACAGCATCAGTCAGCCAGGAGCAGAGTGGAGGGGGCCTCCCTCTTGCTGGGTTTCTGGTTCACCCCCTCCACCCACCCATAGTTAAGGTCAGAAATCCGGGACCTAGTCTCTTAGTCATTCCAGCAGTTTTCTCTTTGGCAACAGCAGCAGGTACCAAGAAGAAAAGGCAGGTGGGGCTCTCCAGCCTACAGAATCTTGGTAAAGGAAGGCATGTTGTCTTGTGAAAATGGAAACGAGACCACCTCTCCTGCCTACTAAAACACTTTGTCAGCTCCCTGCTCCCATTCCAGGCTTGCAAACTGTGCCAGGTACTGATGCATCAGCCGCTCCTATTTATCATCCCTCTGCATCGGGTAACTACCCTGGGACAAACCCCAATTTACTAAGCGCCTGCCAAGCCCTGTGGGGATCTCCACCTGGAGTCCAAGGCCTTGGCTGAGCTCTCCAGCTTCGAGCGCCTCCACTTCCCCTCTTCCAACACTCCTGGCCCCTTGGTTCTCTGGTGACACAGAACCCCCTGTGGTCCCTGGAATGCATAAGCTATTTCACCTCCAGGCCTTTGCATATGCTGTCCCTTCTGAACTTTTCTCCTTGCTATCTCCGTGGCGAACTCCTATCCAGTCTTCAAAACCCAGCCCAACACCCAGGACCTACACACCTACTGGTCTTGATCTGTTTTTACTGGCCATTCATGTTTTGGTCCATAGTTTTCAACTGAGTAGCACCTCAGCTGGCTTGAGATGGTAATTTTGTTCCCCTCAGTGGGGCAAGTATATTTTTTACCTTGGGAGGATGTGCAACAATAATTATAGTATAGATTATAGTAACAAGTCTCATGATATTGTGGGTTCCTGAGCTGTACTGTCCAAGAAGGTAGCCACTAGCCATATGTGGCTCTTTAAATCAATTAAAATAAACTAGAAGAAATCCATTCCTTGGTGGCTGTATCTCAAATGCCCAGTGGGCACAAGCAGTCAGCACAGGCAATCAGCACAGGTGCCTACTGGACAGTGCAGATACAGGGCATTTCCACAATGACCGGAAGTTTTCTTGGACGGCACGATTTTAGGGCTCTCCAGAGGGTCTCCTGCAACCTTACCCCATAGATAAGCTAGAAAACTGTTTCTCAAAGTGAGGCCCAAAAGGACAAAGTGGGAAAAAGAAACATTTCCCACTGATTACAAAGGGCAAAGCTCCTTAATCTATAAAGAGCTAATACATAAATAAGAAAAAGAACAACTACCCAACAGAAAAATAGACAATATAGACAGTTCAGAATAGGAACTCACATGGCCCTTGAGGGTCAAACTCATCCACAGAGAAAGAAAGGAAAGTTAAACACCCTGAGGTGCTGAATTTTTCCACTGCTCAGACTGGTACAAATCCAAATGTTTGAAAACACAAGGCCATGGGGGCACTCTCAGACATCGCCTAATGGAAACATCGCAAAACTACAAACTCATTTTCCCTGTGCCCTGGCAATCCTGCATCTAAGCACTCGTCACACAGGTCTACCTGTGCACACATCAAACGAGACAGACACGGCTATTTCACTGCAGCATTGCTTATAACGAGCCAAAGGCTGGAAACAACCCCAGTCATCACAATAAAGAATGGCTAAACACACTTGGGACACGCATGTCCAACTGTCCAAAAAAAAAAGAAAGCAAAACATGAAACAAAGCAGCTGCATCTCTCCATATATCAAGGCAAATCCCCCAAGGTACACTAAGGGAAAAATCAAGTCCAGAAGCATGTACAATGCTACCTTTTGTATTTAAGAAAAAAAAAAAAAAAAAGGCAGCCAGGCACAAACATCTCCCTCTGCTCTTCGAGGGCACCTAAGAACAGTAATTAACTGGGGGGCAGGAAGGTGGATGGAAAGGGCAGGATGGGGGAAGCTCCCACTAGACACCTCCTTATACTGTTTCAATTTTGAAATAGATGAGTCTTTATCATCTCTTCTGATTATTAAATTATCTTTTTAAAATGACTCTCTGGACCACCTGCCTCAAAATCAATAGAGATGCTCATTAAGAATGTAGTTCCTGCTGGGCAGGGTGGCTCACGCCTGTAATCCCAGCACTTTGGAGGACGAGGGAGATCACCTGAGGCCAGAAGTTCGAGACCAGTCTGGCCAACATGGCGAAACCTTGTCTCTACTAAAAATACAAAAATTAGCCAGGTGTGGTGGCATGTGCCTGTAATCCCAGCTACTTGGGAGGCTGAGGCAGGAGAATCACTTGAACCTGGGAGGCGGAGGTTGCAGTAAACTGAGATGGCACCACTACACTCCAGCCTGGGCAACAGAGCAAGACTCCGTCTCAAACAAAAAAAAAAAGAAAAGAAAAAGAAAAAAAAAGAGGGTCAGGTGTGGTGGCTTGCACCTGTAATCCCAGCACTTTGGGAGGCCGAGGCAGGTGGATCACCTGAGGTCAGGAGTTTGAGACCAGCCTGGCTAATATGGAGAAGCCCCTTTTCTACTAAAAATACAAAAACTAAGCCGGGCATGGTGGCACATGCCTGTAATCCCAGCTACTCAGGAGACTGAGGCAGGAAAATCGCTTGAACCCAGGATGTGGAGGTTGCAGTGAGCCAAGATCGTGCCACTGCATTCCAACTTGGGCAACAAGAGCAAAACTCCATTTCAAAAAAAAAAAAAAAAAAAGAATGTAGATCCCTGACCCTGGGCAGATCTCCAGGTAGTCACAGGTCTTGAGGCAAGGCCCAGCGGTCTGGACATTTCAAGAGCTCTGCCTGTGATTCCGATGCACCCGCAAGTCAGAGGGCAGAGTAGGGTCTTCAGACTAAGAACCCCAGCTCTTCTCAGCCCCAGCTGGGGAGACCCCCCCCACCAGAAGTGCAGACAGGAAACCCCTATGTAGGATCCCAGGGAAAATCTCTCCATCTGTACCTTTTCTCCTCACACCAGGCTTGCTCCCTCTCAAGGGCAGCCACACAGAGGCCCAGACTCACCTCTCATCTGGAGAATCCACATGGAAGGTCCTCTCGATGACTGTGGTCCACTGCAGGCAGCGTATGACAAAGGTGTTGGGTCGCGGCCTCTCGGTCTTCATCAGCTGGCATTCTGCAGGCAGAGGGAACAGATAGCAGGGGGCTGAGGGGATAGCCCTGCCAACCTGCAGCCCAAAGTGCCCGAGCCACCTCCCACAGGCCCAGCCCCATGCTAGATGGTGCTGGGGACACTCTAGGGATTGACACAGCCCTGGTCCTGTTCTCACAGGGCTCAGGGTCTAGTGTGTGTGTGGAAGGAGAGAAGCCCACCAGAGAGTGATGGCTCCATAGACAGGGCCGCGATGGGGACAAGCCTAGAGGTGTGCAGAAGCTCAGAGGTAGCATCCAACCCAGCCTGGTGGGTGGGGGGACTTCCCAGAGGAAACAGCTTCTCTGAACTAAGCCCTGAAGGAAAAGGGAACTTAGAGGGTACACAGAGAACAGATGCTCAGAGGTGAGAGGTGACAGGAGGTTCAACATCCTCAAGGGGTGGCCAATTCTGCTCCAAGAGTGAGGAGGGGTGAGAGACAGGCCTGGAGAGGTGGGCTGGGGCCACCCGGGCAGGGCTTTGGAGGCCATGGGAAAGAATCTGGACTTTGTCCTCAGGGCAGCAGGGAGCCACAGAAGGCTTTAGATAGGGAAGGGACACGAACAGACTGAGACTGATCCCTCTGGCTGCCATGTAGAGGGTGAGACTGGAGGTTGGAAGGCCAGGGAGGTGGGGAGCCAGCTAGGGAGGATGCGGCCACACCAGAGTGGAGCCCCGCAGACAGGCCATGGGGAGAGGGCACTGAGGACCAGGTCCAGGCCTCTTGGCCTGCCGTCCCTGAGACAGAGACAAGAATAGAAAGCTGGGAGAGGCCTGAAGGTCAAGTTGGGATGTGGCACATATGAGGGACCTTGAAGACACTTGGGGAGATGTGTCCAAGGAGCAGCCTGGGACAGGCCGGGAGTTCTAGTGAGACACTGAGGTTGGGAACAGATGTGTCAGGGTCACCAGCACACGTGGAGAGCAACCAGGAAAAGGCTTCATGCAGAGCAGCGTGGGACGGGGACTGGGTTCCAGAGCATGGCAGGAGAGGATGGTGGTCTGAGCTAAGGCACTGGCGGTGGAGATGGGGGTGCCTCTGTAATGTTCTTAGCAGGCAGAACAACAGGACATGGTGACCCATCAGGTCAGCAAGGAAGGAAAGCAGCGGAAGGGGGCAAGGATATGGTCAGGACCGTATTCTCCAAGGCTCGGTCAAGAGCTTGGGGCTTGTGAAACTTCACTGCCAGGGTCTGGCTGGAAGACATCCCTTTGTGTATCACGGAGGGACAGAGGACGCGAGGCCAGCCCTGTGACCGGCTGAGTGGGAAGCTGTGACCCCTCTACGTCCGAGGGACAGAGGATGGAGACTGTTACCAAAGCACAAGATGGGAGGCACCTGCCACCAGCTGGGGACCCCAAGGCCTGGCCGACAGAAGCTGGAACCACAAGGAGGCAATGCATGGGGCTGGGTGTGGGCAAGTGCCCTGGCTTCTCCTTCCCTCCCACTCTGCATCGCCCCATAGGACAGCCCCGCCTGGCCAGCTAACAAGGAGGGGAGAGCAGGGGAAGGGCGAAAACAGATCCAAGGGCAAGCAGGCCCAGGACAGGCCCACGGCTCAATGAACAAGTCCCACAAGCCCCTAAGACCCGCCAGCCATCCTGTGAGCACCAGAACACTGACCCACTCATCCCAAGACACACCTGCTACAGAGAAGTTGTTTAAGGGGGGTAGGGTCTGATCAGGGGCCTCGGGCCTCTCCTTGTACCCAATGAAGGAGCCGTCGCTCTTCAGCAGGAAGTACCGTGGCCTCCAGGTCTTGATGTATTCACCTGAAATGAGGCAGGAGGGGAGGGAGAGAGGTTAGGACAAGGTTGAGCGATGTCCCAGGTAGGCGGCAGGAGGCCCAGTGTGATGGTGACTCACAAGGGGTACCACGGGGCAGGGAGGTGCGGGGGACACACGAGAATGCCTCTCCCGGAGAAGCCCTCCAGGTGGCCCCTGCTGACGCAGGCTGGGGCACTGGGCTGAGCCCGGGTGATCCACAGGTCATGCCTGGCAGGAAGGCGCTAGCAGCAGTGCCCTGGGGCACCAGTTGCCTCAGTGTGTGGCCAGGAACAAGCTGTCTGTGCCAGCTCCTGGCCTAGTCCCAGGGGAGGCCCAGGCTTCCAAACACACATGCCCGGTGGCCCTGTAAGGCCAAATCCCATGGGCTGGGATTCACCAATACAGCTGTGCAGGTAGCTCAAAAGCCAAAACACTTCTGTGCCAGGCGGGGTGGCACTGCTACCACACTCTCCCAGCGCCCCTTGACTCCTTCCAACTGTTCTTCAGCCATGAATATCCAAGCACCCTACACACACATACACACACACACACACACACACACACACACACACACACGAACCCACTCAGAGAGTTGCTAAGGATTAAAAGGAGATGGTGAAACATATCCACACAGAAACTTACACAAATGTTCGCAACAGCATTATTCATAATAGCCATCAAGTGGAAACAACCCTAATGTCCATCAACAGCAAATGAACAAAATGTAGCAGATTCATACAACGGAAAACTATTCAGTCATAAAAAGAAACGAAGTACTGAGACATGCTGCCATGTGGAGGAACGTAACTTATGCTAAGTGAAAGAAGCCAGTCACAAAGGGACCACATATCATTAGGACTCCATTTATATAAAATGCCCAGAACAGGCAAATCTATAGAGATGAAAAGTAGGGCCTGGCACGGTGGCGCACACCTGTAATCCCAGCACTTTGGGAGGCCGAGGCGAGCAGATCACCTGGGGTCGGGAGTTGGAGACCAGCCTGACCAACATGGAGAAACCCCATCTCTACTAAAAATACAAAATTAGCCAGGCATGGTGGTGCATGCCTGTAATCCCAGCTACTTGGGAGGCTGAGGCAGGAGACTCCTTGAACCCGGGAGGCAGAGGTTGCCGTGAGCCGAGATCACACCATTGCACTCCAGCCTGGGCAACAAGAGGGAAACTCCATCTCAAAAAAAAAAAAAAAACAAAAAAACCTGAGTATGGTGATGGATGCACAACTCTGAATATACTAAAAGCAACTGAACCGTATACTTTAAACGGATGAATCATGTAGTACATCAATTTTACCTCAACATGGCTATTAAAGACCAGTACAGTGGCTCCCACCTGTAAAATCCTAGCACTTTGGGAGGCTGAGGCAGGCTTAAGTCTGGAGTTTGAGACCAGCCTGGGCAACATAGTGAGATCCGGTCTCCACAAAAAAAATGTTTTTTAATTAGCCAGGAGTGGTGGCGGGTGCCTGAAGTCCCAGCTACTCAGGAGGTCAAAATGAGAGAATCACCTGAGCCCAAGAAATTGAAGCTATGATGGTGCCACTGAAGTCCAGCCCAGTGACAGAGCAAGACCATCGCTCTTAAAAAAAAAAATGCATTTATAAAAGCCTCCAAAAAAAATACTTAACCAAGGGGGTGAAGGGCTTGTATACTACAAAACATTGTTTAAAGAAATTAGAGATCTACATAAATGCAAAGACAACCTATGTTCATGGATTAGAAGACAATATTGTTAAGATGGCAATACTACCCAAAGCAATATACAGATTCAACGCAAACCCTATCAAAATTCCAACAGGCTTTTTCTTTTTTCAGAAATAGAAAAGCCAATCCTCACATTCACATGGAATTTCAAAGGGCCCCAAAGAGCCAAAATAATATTGAAAAAGAAGAATAAAGTTAAATACTTTCCAATTTCAAAATTTACTATACAAAGCTATAGTAATCAAAACAGTACAGTTTATATAGGACAGACATACAGACCAATGGAAGAGAATTCAGAGCCAAAAAATAAACCCAAATATCTACATTCAACTGATTTTCAACACAGGTGCCAAGATCATTCAATGGGGAAAGAATAGTTTCTTCAACAAAGAGACTATATTTTTTCAAAACGAAAGAAAACCTAGGAGAAAAAATATCCTTACAATTTTTTTTGTTAATTTAAATACTGTTCCTTGCAGAGCAGGGAACAGTGACCTACAGGCAATGTGCCCAGAGTAGCCTATCCTCACGATCTTATCCCTATTTTGCAGATGAAGAAACTGAGGCAACTGGATATCCACATTCAAAAGAATGGAGTTGGACCCCTACTTCACACTATAAACCATATACAAAAATAAACTCAAAATGAATTGACCTGAATATAAGAGCTAAAACTAAAAAAAAGTCTAAGAATACATATGAGTAAATCTCATTACTTTGAATTTGGCAATGAATTCTTAGATGACACCAAATGCACAAGCAACAAAAACAAAAACTTAAAGTGAACTCATCAAAATTAAAAAGCTTTGTGCATGAAAGGTCACTGTCAAGAAAGTAAAAAGATAACCTACAGAATGGGTGGAAATACTTGGAAATCTAACAAGGGTCTATTAACCAGAACACATAAAGAACTCTTACAATGCAACAACAAAAAGACAAACTGCCTGATTTTAAAATGAGCAAAGGACTCAAATAGACATTCCTCCAAAGATACACAAATGGTCAACAGAAAGATGAAAAGATGTTCAGCATCATTAGTCTTCTGGCAAACATAAATCAAAATCACAATGAAGGCCGGGCGCGGTAGCTCACACCTGTAATTCCAGCACTTTGGGAGGTCGAGGCAGATGGATCACTTGAGGTCAGGAGTTCAAAACCAGCCTGGCCAACATAGTCAAACCCCATCTCTACTAAAAATACAAAAATTAGCCGGGCGTGGTGGCACATGCCTATAGTCCCAGTGCTTGGGAGGCTGAGGCCTGAGAATCATGTGAACCCAGGAGGCGGAGGTTACAGTGAGCTGAGATCATGCCACTTTACTCCAGCCTGGGAGACAGAGCAAGACTCTGTCTCAAAAAAACAAAACAAAACAAAACAAAAAAACAGGCCGGGCGCGGTGGCTCACACTTGTAATCCCAGCACTTTGGGAGGCCGAGGCGGGAGGATCACGAGGTCAGGAGATCGAGACCAAGGTGAAACCCCGTCTCTACTAAAAATACAAAAAATTAGCCGGGCGTGGTGGCGGACGCCTGTAGTCCCAGCTACTCGGAGAGGCTGAGGCAGGAGAATGGCGTGAACCCGGGAGGCGGAGCTTGCAGTGAGCCGAGATCACGCCACTGCACTCCAGCCTGGGTGACAGAGCGGGACTCCGTCTCAAAAAAAAAAAACAAAAAAACAAAAAAACAAAAAAACCCACACACACAATGAGTTACAACTTTACATGCCCAAGGACGGCTGTAATGAAAAAAAACAAGTGTTGGCAAGGATATAAACTGACACCCTCATGCACTGCTGGTGGGAATGTAAAATGGTGCAGCTGCTTCTTCAAAAAGTTAAATATAGAATGTATCACCCCGAGGCCAGGCACGGTGGCTCACGCCTGTAATCCCAGCACTTTGGGAGGCTGAGGTGGGCGGATCACAAGGTCAAGAGATAGAGACCATCCTGGCCAATATGGTGAAACCCCGTCTCTACTAAAAATATAAAAATTAGCCAGGTGTAGTGGCGCACGCCTGTAGTCCCAGCTACTCAGGAGGCTGAGGCAGGAGAATCACTTGAACCCGGGGGGCAGAGGTTGCAGTGAACCGAGATCACGCCACTGCACTCCAGCCTGGTGACAGAGTGAGACTCCATCTCAAAAAAAAAAAAAAAAAAAAAAGAATATATCACCCCAATGTCCATCAACAAATGAACAGATAATAAAATGTGATACATCTACTACATAGAGATTATTCATCCATAAGAAGGAATGACATATTGATACACGCTACAACATAGAGGAACCTCAAAAACATTAAGCTTAGCCAAGTGTGGTGGCATCTGCCTGTAGTCCCAGCTACTCTGGAGGCTGAGGCAGGAGGATCACTTGAGACCAGGAGGTTGAGGCTGCAGTGAGCCATGAGCCAAGGTCCCACCACTGCACTGCAGCCTGGGCGACAGCCCAAGACTCTGACTCAAAACAAAACAAAAAACCATGTTGCTAAGTTAAAGAAGCCAGTCACAAAAGGCCACATATTATATGATTCCATTTACACGAAATGTCCAGAGTAGGTAAATTCATAGAGACAGAAAGTAAACTGGTGGTTAGCAGACACCAGGAGACAGGGGGTGCTATGAATTGAATTGTCCCCCAAAGTTCATGTGTTGGAAACTTGATCCCCAATGCAGCCTCATGGGAGGTATTTGGGTCAAGGGAGCACCACCCTCATGAATGGATTAATGACATTATCACAGAGTGGGTTCCTTATAAAAGGACGAGTTCGGCCGGGCGCAGTGGTTCACGCCTGTAATCCCAGCACTTTGGGAGGCCAAGGCAGGTGGATCACCTGAGGTCAAGAGTTCAAGACCAGCCTGGCCAACATGGTGAAACCCCGTCTCTACTCATACTACAAAAATTAGCCAAGCATGCTGGCACATGCCTGTAATCCCAGCTACTCGGGAGGCTGAAGCAGGAGAATTCCTTGAACCAAGGAGGCAGAGGTTGCAGTGAGCCGAGATCACGCCATTGCACTCCAGCCTGGGCGACAGAGCGAGACTCCATCGCAAAAAAACAAAACAAAACAAGACTGTCTTGTTCTCTCTCACCCTTCCCCTTTCACCATGGGACGTGCAACAAGAAGATGCCAACCCTGAATCTCGGACTTCCCTACCTCCAGAACAGTGAGAAATAGTTTCTGTTCATTATAAATTACCAGTCTCGGGTAATGTGTTATAGCAGCACAGAATGAACTAAGACATAGGGTACAAAAACTGACTGCTTAATGGGTACAAAGTTTTATTTTGGGGTAATGAAAAGGTTCTGAAACTAGATAGAGGCAGTGGTTACACAACATTGTGATATACTAAAGGCCAATGAATCATACACTTCAAAATGGTTAATCTCACGTTATGTAAATTTCATCCCCATTTTTTTTTTTTTAAAGGATAAAAACTAAAAAAAAACCTCATCTGCGTTACTGGAGGTTAGGAGAGTGGCAACTGCTTGGGAGGAGCACAAGAGCTTCCGGGGACTGTCTTACTCTATTTCTTGAACCGTACACTGGGATTGGGGTGAGTTTATTATCTAGGCATTTATCTGTGGCCTTTCATACTTTGGTAACAAGCTAAGAAAAGAAACCTAAAAGCTGAACACAGTGGCTCACGACTGTAATCCCAGCACTTTGGGAGGCCAATACAGGAGATTCACTTGAGGCTAGGGGTTCAAGACCCGCCTGGGCAATATAGCAAGACCCCATCTCTACGAGAAAAAAAAAAAAAAAGACAAAAAAACAGGTAGAAGGAAAAATATCCTCACAATTGTATTCCTATTTTGCGAATGGGGAAACTGAGTCACAGAGAGGTCCTATTACGTTGCCCAAGCTTCCCAGCTGTTACCTGGGAGAGCCAGAATTGGAAAGCACAGCCCACATCTTGACTACTACACCGTATGCCTCTAAACCGGCAGATGGGGCCCAGCATGGGGCGTGGCAGAGGGCAGGCGCTCTGCTAATGGTGGTGTGCTGCAGCTGTGTCAGAAGTGGCATCAGCATATGGCATGAGTGACTCTGATTAGATGTACTATTACTACACCCTTGGCCTTAAGCACGGCTTGCTGGATGAGAGGCAGCACGTGGGCCAGGCCTTGAGAGCACTAGTTCAGGTGTCAGAGGGCCTGAGTCCAACCTCAGCTCTACCCACTCCTTGCTGAAACCTCAAGCAAGTCACTCTTCCTACTGAACCTCAGCTTTCCAGTCTGTAAGGTGGCACGTGCTCCACAGGGCATCTATAAAAATTCAACAAAATCAGGCTGGCCTAAAGCAGAGACAGGTGTTTGGCACACAGTAAGTGCTCAGTAAACCAGCACTGCCATTATTTTAACCACCAAGGGGGTGGGTGTGGTGGTACAGGTCCCAAAAGAGCAGTAGTCAGCAGGGCCCACCTCACCTTGCCCACCTCTGCCAGCTGCTACTCAGAAAGATGGGCACTGGGAAGGCCCAAGAATGCAGGTGTGCACACACGTGTAGGGTGCAAACCTGAGACAGGTGTGTCAGAGCTAGGCCATCCCGGATGACAGGGGCAGGCCTGTGGCTGGATCATCTGGCTCCTCGTAACATGAACTGGGGACACTGAAGGCCCAAGAGGGGCCAAGACTCATTTAATGCCATCAGTAATCCTAGACCAGAGAGAAACTTTTGCCCCTCCAACAGTTCTGCACCCATCCCAAGGCTCTCACAGTCCAGCCTAATTTGAGCCATGGCCTCCACACGTGCAGGCCACGGGACAGGAGCCCATGACCCTGTGTACCCCAGCACACCACCCACACACCACGCCAACCATTCATTCAACAACCATTTACCGGGTGCCTACTGTATGCCTACCACTTTTAGACCTGCTGGGGATACCACTGTGAAGAAGCCTCATGAAAATGCCTACCCTTGTAGAGCTGACGACATCAGAGATCTGGCTTGTTAACCTATTTTATGGATGTGAAACCAAGGCTCAGTGAGGTGACATGGCTTGCCCACAGTTGCACTAAGAGGAAGCAGCAGAACCAGGGTTAGAACCTTGATAGCTGCCAAGGCTCAGGAAGCTCCATCAACAACCCCAAACTCCAGGCTTAGGCTGGGGGACTGGGCCAAGGGACCTTAAAAGCCATCTCTGTCCAGAAAGAGCAGCAGGACACGAATCTCCTCTGCTCAGTCAGGTGGCGAGGCTGCTCCCAGGGAGGGGCGTCCATCCCTCATCGCTGCTCCCTGTCTGCGTCTGCAGGCTGGTATGGTGCAGGATGCGCGGCTCTTCCCGATGCTCGCAGCGCCAGCTTCCTGTCCTCTCTTTGAACAAGCCCACTTACCCCCTCAGGACTCACTGGCTGTTGCCTCTGGCATAACTGTGAGGCTCAATCTCCGACTTCCTTCAGGCCTTTATTCAGATGCCCCCTTCTCAGCGAAGCCCCCTCTGGCCGCCCTGCCTGCCTCATGCCCTCCCATCCTCACACTGCTTGTTTTTTCTCCATGGCTCGCGCCACTGTGTGACATGCATGTCTGCCTGTGAGCTGTCTGCCTCCCCATCAGCGCCCAAGATACCAACACGAGGATGGGATGTTTGCCTGTCGGGCTCACTGCTGGACCCCAGGACCTAGAACAGTGCCTGGCCCACAGGCGCTGCTCAGCACGTGTTTGCTGAATGAATGCAAGTGCACACAGGGCAGCCAACCCCCACACCTGCGGTCCTTCTTCCCAGGGGGAAGCCCACAGAAGCTGGCCTGGGACAAAGCCATCTCTCAGCAGGTGGTGCTTCTCCCCATCTGCCTCCCAGTCTTGCTTGGCAGCCACTTGGGGACAAACAGCCCTGGGGTCAAAAAGGGTTTCTTCTCTGTCCTAACTTCACTAAAAGGGGACCTCAGCTTCCCACTAGTACAAATGGATCAGGCCACGCATCAGCTCACATCACAGGGTTGCTCTCGTCTGGAGTGCCAAAGCCAAGGTCCTTTTCCATGGCCTGCAGTCGCGACACGGCTGGACCTCACGATGCTCCTCTGCTTGCCTCCCCCAGCTCACCCTTGCTCATGCTGCTCCAGCCACGCTGTTACCAGAAAACACCAGGCACATCCCCACCTGGGAGCCTCTGTCCTTGCTGTCCCTCTCCCTGGGACACCCTTGCCCAGCCAGCGCCTCACCTCCTCCAGGCTCCAGGCCTCTGACTGCTGTCTCCTCAGGGCAGCATCTCGATGCACCCCCCCGCCCCCAGCCCATTGTCCCTCACTCACAGTTCCCACTTTTCACCCCAGCACTTGCCACCCCGACATTCCATGTCTACTTATTTACTGCCTGCCCCACCCCCACTGGAATGTAAGCTCCATCAGGGGACCACTGTGTCTCAGAGCTTGAGGCTATCAGGCACGGCACACAGTCAATGAATACTTGCTAACTGAATGAATGCTGAATACTGCCTCACTGTGTTAGTTCGGTGACGTGACTTCCCCTCTCTGGGCCTCAGTTTCTTCATCTATAAAATGGGGCTATAAATGAGATCACTCATGCACAGGCAGATCCCCGCTCTCCTGCCCAGGTGACCACTGAAGGAGTCCACGAAACGGGGGCGGAAGCAACTGTGGGCCTGGGGCTGCGGAATGCTGGCTCCTCAGGCTGGTAAGACCCTCCGCCTCTGCCTCTCAGGGCACAGCTTCCAGGAGGAGCCAGCGTGGGAGAAAGAAGCAATCTGGCGGGCAAAAGCGGCCTCTTACCACGCTTGTGGAGCCAGCCTTCTTTGATGACAGACACCTCGTTCATGGTGGCAGCGTGGTACGCTGTCACCTAGCTCGGGACAGCTCAGGGCAGCAGGACATGCAGGAGGCGCCGTGGACAGGGCACAGTCTGCAAGACAAGAGAGGAGCTGGTCAGGGCGGGAGGGGATTCCACACCAGCCCCTTCCCTGAGGACACCGGGCTCTGAGGCCCTCTGGCTGCTCTGCCCACTCGGCAAAGGGTAAGGCCAGCAAGGGTGGCGTGGAGCCCCGCTCTCAAGGACCCATTCTGAGCACAGAGATGTGGCAATGTCCCCAGCGACCCCAATCTGGGGGAAGCAGAGCTCCCCAGCCTAAGCGCAGGCCAGACCCCAAACTCAGGACATCCATGCTGGGGGGAGGTGGCCCCTCCACCCACAGTCACTCCTGACTGAGCAAGCATCAAGGTAGCCATGCCCTGCCCCCCGTGTCACTCCCATGGCCCAACACTGAGGTAACCCAGTATGAATCAGGCAGCCCAGGGTACCTGAGGGAGTGCGCAGAGCCACCAGCATTTGCCTGTCCCCCCACCATCTTACACACACACACACACTCTTTTCTCTCTCTCCCCTCTCCCTTCTTTCCAAACCAGGAAGCCACCAACCTGCCACCTTCAACAAACTAAGCACACTCCCATCCCCCCATGCCATCCCACGCCATTCCCTGAGCCTCAGTGGCCTCCCTCCCCCCCACCCCCGTCAGATGACAGAGAAAAGACAGGTCTCAGACAATCCAGGATCTTGAACAAGAAAGCAACCTACTGCGTATGCACGGTCTGGGGCCTAGAAGCCAGTCCTGGGGGCTTGACCAAGGCCCTGGTCCCTACCCTAAGACCTTCACTTCTGTCCTCAGGGACCAGCAACCAACAGACTGAGGGACGCCGAGGCCACTGCTTCGTCTCAGGTTCCCAGAGCGGAGGGGAGGAGGGCGTGAGGCAGCGCCAGCTGGGCCCCTACCTGGAGCCTGGGGCCTGGCCAGGGTCCACAGAGACCAAGGCGCCTTTGCCTTTCCCAGCCTGGGGTTATTTGCGGACAGCAGGTCGGGAGCTACGGTGGCCCCCAGAGAAGTGGCAGCTGGCTCTAGAGACACCGTGGGCATCAGCTTTCTCTCGTGCCCCAGGGGAGCTGGTAGGCCGGACACGCTACTGCCTGGCATGTGACAGTGGCAGGCTGCCCAGGTCCCAGGCAGAGGGAAGGGAGGTAAGTGGGAGGAAGCGGGAGGAAAGACAAGATGGACAACGACAGGGAAGTAAACAGGAGGGTGAGAAATCACATTCTGTGATTGCTGCAAAGGCAATGATGCGAGGCTGGGAGCAGCAATAAGGGGCTCCCCTTGCCAGCGACATGCCCGGCACCCCACAACCCAAACACACAGGACTGCCAGACTCTCAATCCTCAACATCCCCACATCTCGGCCGGGCACAGTGGCTCACGTCTGTAATCCCAACACTTTGGGAGGTCAAGACAGGAGAATCCCTTGAGCCTAGGAGTTTGAGACCTGCCTGGGCAACATAGTGAAAACTTGCCTCACTACCTAATTTTTTTCTACAAAAAAATTAAAAATTAAAAAATTAGCCAGGCATGGTGGTAGCTGTAATGTCAGCTACTCGAGACAGGAGGATCACTCGAGCCTAGGAGGTCGAGGCTGCAGTGAGCCTTGATTGCACCACTGCACTCCAGCTTGGGTGACAGAATGAGACCCTATCTCAAAAAATATATAAATATGTATGTATTTCTGTATCTCCCACTGTTCTGTGTGTCAACCTCTAATGTGACCATCTCTCCCCATCCTGCCTGCGGCCTGGCTCTAGTCGGGTCTGCCTCCACCTCTTCCCCGAGTTCCTACGCTCCACTCTTGCTCCCTCCCACTCACCCCACATTCAGCAGCTAGAGGGATCCCCAACGCTGAACCTGTCTTTCTCCTGCTCAGAACCTTTGTGGCTCCCTGGTGTTCCCAGCAAAAAAGCCAAACTCCTCAGCTGGGGATCCAAGGCCCTTCAGGACCTGGCCTCTGCTGCCCTGCGTTCCAGGTGCATGAGCTGAGACGTGCACCTAAAAGCCCTCGGGAAAGGCTAAGGACCTTGACGTTGACTATTGCACCTCTCCAGTCTCTCCACCCTACCCGACTCTCCATGTTACGCTTCTGTCACTCAAGCACTTCCCTCTGGCCTCCGTCAGGGACAGCGCCTCCTTCTGGGCATTCTTCTCCCTCTTCCTTGAGGTCTCAGCTAAACCAGTGCCTCCTCCAGGAAGCCTTCCCCACCTCAGAGGCTGCACTGTGTGCTCTTTGTGCACCCTCGGAGCAACCCTCCCAACACCTATTAACGCTAATGCAGCAGACCAGCAAAGCGTCTTATCTAATGAGCACATGAAGAAAGAGGCCAAGTGTCCCCAGCTGACCCCCACCCCAGGATCAGACACAGCCAGGGACACACTACCAGACTCTCTTCACGACACCAGTCTTTTTTGGGGTGCATCCTAGGCTCCGGAAGGTACCAGCAACAGAATGTCACTAAGACACAGCCCTGCCTTCATGAGGCTCACAGTCTGGTGGGAGGGGCAGAAAAATATATAGATACGCAAATAATCAGGTGGTGGGGGGGCTGGAGAGTGGAAGAACAGGATGTTAGCTTGGTGTGGAGGACTCGTGAGCAGACACCCGAGTTAACTGAGGGAGTGAGCTGTGTAGACACATGAGGAAATGCATTTCAGCAGGGGAACAGAAAATGCAAGGACCTGAGGTAGGAGGGGGCCTGGTGAGGGGAAAGCCAGAGAGAAGTGGACAGGTGAGAACACCAAGGGCCTTCTGGGCTATGGCTGGGACTGAAAGAAGCCCGTCCCCTACACGGACCTACACCACGCCTTCCCTGATGCAAGCTCAGTTCAAAATACTTCCCAAGTACTTTGAGGGAGAACTCGGAGTCCAAAGGAAGGGCTGATGTGGAGGGAACAGAACAGGGGTTCCATGTCTCATCCCTCTCGCTGGCCCACAGTGGCCCAGGGACATCGCCTCTCAGGGCCCTCGTAATGCAGCAGCACCAGGGCTATTGGCAGCTAAAGCACCCACTGTGGGCCCAGGGCTCGGCCTACTGCCTGGTGCCCAGTGAACAGCCAAAGACATGGCTGCCATTATTCCAGAGAGAAGCAAAGGCAGCCAGGTGTGGCCAAGAGTGGTCTGGGTTCCAGAGTTCGAGAGCCACTGCCAGCTGGGTGGCCTTGGGCAGGGTGCTGGCGCTCCCATGGAGTCTCTCCTGAATGCTCCCAACACCCCACCAGACAGTCAGTGACCACGCCCAGGTGAGAACAGAAGCTCAGAGAAGGGAAGCTGTTTACCTTGGGTCTCCCAGCCGAGAAGCAGCGGAGGCCCTGGCCGCTGCTGGGATTAACAGAGCTGCTTTTTACAATCTCATCTCAGCAACTAAGGAATCAGCACAGCTGGAGGGAGAGCAAGGGGAGGAGTTGGAAGATCCCCTGCGTCCCTCCTGGATCCTGCCCTGTCCTCCTACTGAGGGTGGCGCCTCAGCTGAGGTGTCCGTGACGCAGTCCTGTGGATGAAATACCAGCCACTGCAGCCAAGAAGATGGCTGGCTTAGGCCGGGAACGGTGGCTCACGCCTGTAATCCCAGCACTTTGGGAGGCCGAGGTAGGGAGATGAACTGAGGTCGGGAGTTCAAGACCAGCCTGACCAATACGGAGAAACCTCGTCTCTACTAAAAGTAGAAAATTAGCCAGGCGTGGTGGCACATGCTACCTGGGAGGCTGAGGCAGGAGAATCGCTTGAACCCAGGAGGTGGAGGTTGCGGTGAGCCAAGATCGCGCCATTGCACTCCAGCCTGCGCAACAAGAGCAGAACTCTGTCTCAAAAAAAAAAAGAAGAAGAAGAAGATGGCCTGCTCACTCAGGGGGCTGCCAACAGAGGACATTCAGGCGGGGGGACAGAGACTCGCCTGTAGAACCCCCACGGCATGCCCTGCGGAGGGGAGTCCCTGCACAGCCCCACCCTACTCATTACTTCCTAAGGTTCCTGGACATGAGTCTTCTGAGGGCCTGGACCAGAGCTGCAGCTGTTGACTCAAGACGAGGTAAAAAGAGCAAGAGCACCTCACAGGAGAGGACACCCACACAACCAAGAAACATACATAATCTCATTAGTTACAGGCAAATGCAAATTACAACCACCTACCTGGGATGGCTCGAATTTTAAAAACTGACAAGGCCAAGTGCTGACACGGATGTAGAGGAACCAGAACCCTTACTCGCTATTGGTGGGAGTTGCAAAATGGTTCAAATACTGTGGAAAACTGTTAAGCAGTCAAAATTAAAGCTCAGTATACGCCTATCCCATGACCTAGCAATTCCTCTCAAGGAAATTAGAGTATGTACAAAAGACTTGTACTAGAATATTGACGGCAGCAATATTCACAGTAACCCCAAACTGGTAACAGACCAGGAATCCACCCACAAGAGAATGGATAAATAAACACATAGATCCATAGTAGAACACTACTCAGCAATGAAAAGGACTGAACTGCTGCTGAATACAGCAGGGAAGAAGTGAGAGAATGTTATGGGGTGAAAGAAGTCAGACAGCACTCTGCCCATGCCCCTCCTGCAGCCTGGAGCCCTGTGACCACCTGAGTCAGCTCCCACCCCTCCTCCCCTCAAACCCTCCTGTTCAGCATAAAAGCCAAAATCCCCACAGCAGCCCCAGGACCCTATGTGGCCTGCGCCACCCCCCTTTGCTTCTCTGAGGGCACTTCACTTCAGCAGTGCCTGGCTCCCTCAGCTGCCAGGATACACGGGGACACCCCACCTCAGGGCCTTGCAGGCACTGCACCCTCAGGTGGAAACTCAGGCCCCTCTCCACTCTCTTCAGCCTCTGCTCACGTCTCTTTCTTGAGAAGCCTTCCTAGCCTCCCTAGGCAAAGCATGCCCACTCTACCTCCCCTTACCCTTCATTTTCCCCGAAGCACCCATCACCACTGATGTTACTGTATGTGTTTGCTTACACTGACAGCCCACCACCCGTACTGGAATGTCAGCACGACAAAAGCAGGATTCTTGGCTGCCTTGGCCACAGCTGGATCCCCAGAGCTTTGTAGGGTGTTGGGCACAGAGTGGGTACTTAATAAGTATCTGTGGAATGAACATGTACAGAGTGAAGCCCTGTGCCCAGAACAGGCTCAAAATAAGCTCAATTCCTTTCCTTACCACTTACTAAGTCCTTTTTCTCTCGCCCCCTCTCACTGACCTGGTTTTGATGCCAGACTGCACAGATGGGCTAGGGAGGCAGGTGGAGAAGCAGCTCTGCGTCTCTTGGAGCTGGAGCTGGTGGGTGGGGCTCCCTCCTGGTGTTGTGGAGGCTCACTGGGGAGGTGGCAGCGACCCCCTCAGAAGCCTCTGTCGTCTGCACTCAGATCTGTGCCTTTCCACAGCACCCCGAGGAAGACTTGCTCAGGAGATAAATTCAAAGACAACAGGAAGCTGGACGTGGTGGCTCACACATGTAATCCCAGCACTTTGGAAGGCTGAGGCAAGAGGATCTCTTAAGACCAGGAGTTCAAGACCAACCTTGGTAACATAGCAAGACCTTATCTCTACAAAAAATACAAAAATTAGCCAGGTGTGGTGGCGCACACCTGTAATCCCAGCTACTTGGGAGGCTGAGCCAGGAGGATTGCTTGAGCCCAAGAGGCTGAGGCTGCAGTGAGCTATGACTGCACCACCACACTCCAGCCTGGGAGACAAGGCAAAACTGTGTCTCAAAAAACAGACAAAAAAAAAAAAGCTGGCCCGGCACAGTGACTCACACCTGTAATCCCAGCACTTTGGGAGGCCAAGGCAAGAGGATCCTCTGAGCCCAGGAGCTTGAGACCAGCCTGAGCAACATGGTGAAACCCTGTGTCTACCAAAAAAAAAAATACATATACATATATATATACACACACATATATACACACACACACACACACACACATATATATACACACACATATATATACATACACATATATATATATATAGTAGTCAGGTGTGGTAGTGTGCACATGTAGTCTCAGGTACCTGAGAAGCTGAGGTGGGAGGTTGACCTGAGCCTGGGAGGTAGAGGTTGCAGTGAGCTGAGATTGTGCCACTGCACTCCAGCCTGGGTGACAAAGCCAGACCCTGTCTCAAAAAAAAAATACCAAAAAAGCCAAAGACAACAGGAACTAGTGGTGTAACAGGCAGCATCTGCTTGTGTGAACTCAGGAGAAAGTCACTTGGGGCAAGACGGGAGGGAACCAACTCCCTCATCTGCCACCAGCCATTCACCACTCTATAAACTGGTCCCAGCGTCTTGTGAGAGCATTCTGGTAAAACTGATAAAGTGGAAAATGTACATGTGCTTGGATGAATTTCTCCTGCAGAAAATGCTAGTGCCAGGGAACAGAGGTTCTAAGGTGGGAATTCTCAGCCTCAACACTAGTGACATTTGGGGATAGAGAATCCCTGAGGTGGGGACTCTCCTGCACCCTGAAGAGGTTTGTCAGCATCCTGGGTCTCTACTCACTAAAGCCAACAGAACACCCTCCCCTGGTTATGACAATCAAACATGTCTTCAGTCATTACCAAATGTCTCCTGGGGTACAAAACCACCACCAGCTGACGACCGCTGTCCTGAGTATGTACTGCTGAAATAGGGAAACCCGGCAACAATCTAAAAGCTCACAACGGGGTCTGGCGCTATATATTGGTTAATACCATGACTCTACTAAAAAGAACAAGGCTCACATAGCCCATACCACGTGCCAGGCCCATTTGAGTGCTTTGCACACACCAATATAACCCTCACAGCAACCCTCTGAGGCAGACACTCCTACTGTTTCTATGATAACAAAGAAACTGAGGCACAGAAGTGAAATGACTTGCCCTATGACCTCATCTCAGGAACTACAAGCGGCCCGGCTCCCCCACGACACTGTGCCACACAGCCTTGAGAGTTAGGCAGATCTGGACTGGGATCCTCGCTTGCCCACTTTCTAGACTCCCAAGCCTCCGTTTCCTCCTGTCCTTGCAAGGACAGACAGCAGTGCTTTCATCACAGGCTAATGCAGGGAAGGGCTCAGCACAGTACCCAGCGCGTGGAAAGGGTCTGGCCACACAACGCAACAAGCCATCTTGAGCACAGAAACACAGAAACCAGCCCCGCTGTGCCGACACTGAGACCATCAGCATTCGCTAACGAAGGCTCGCGGCACGACAGAACTCAGGCGGGATGCCTTTTCTGAAACACACACACACATGCCCTATCACCTCAATTCTACAATATGCGTACTGTTTCACATGCTGACGTCATTGAGATTGGCATGTACCTCGCAATCCATGGATAAAACTCACCTATCGCATTCTTTTCAGAAAAGCAGTTACATGATCAATAATGGACCTTATAGGGCATACTGTCTTAGACTTCAGGGCACGAGGAGGTATGTGTTTAAATGTCACATGCACAGAGAAAAGAAATCCGAAAGAAATACGCCACACTAACAGAGGCAGGAGAGTGGGTGCGGGAGGCAAGGCAGCCTCAGGAACCAAATGCCAGCTTTTCAGCCCTGGCTGTGTCACCTGCTGTGAGACCTTGGGCAAGTCACCAAGTCACGTTCCCTTTCTTCACCTCTGTTTCCTCATCTGTATATTAGAGATAATAACTGCACATACCTCTAAGGCTATTGGAGGGTTCAGTGAGTTAATCCACATAAAGTCCTCCCAAAAGAGCCTGTAAGAGCAACTGCTCAACACGTATCAAATATTATTATCATTGGCCGGGCGCGGTGGCTCATGACTATAATCCCAGCACTTTGGGAGGCCAAGGCGGGCAAATCACAAGGTCAAGAGGTCGAGACCAGCCTGGCCAATATGGTGAAACTCTGTCTCTACGAAAAATTCAAAAATTAGCTGGGCGTGGTGACAGGCACCTGTAATTCCAGCTACTCAGGAGGCTGAGGCAGGAGAATTGCTTGAACCCGGGAGGCAGAGGTTGGAGTGAGCACAGATTGCGCCACTGCACTCCAGCCTGGGGGACAGAGCAAGACTCTGTCTCAAAAAAAAAAAAAAAAAAAAAAATTATCATTATTTCCTCTGATGGGTGGAGACACGGGAAACTTCACTATCTATACTGTATGTTTCTGAACAGGCAAATTTTTACCTATTCTACCCCCTTGGTGAGAAGGTGACACTGAAGACACTTTTTTTTTTTTTCCTGAAAAGGTCTGGGTACTTCAAAAAAAAAAAGAGACTTTTTTCTTTTTAAACACGCTCCCTACACTCGCCCCATCTGTCTGCTTGGAGCAGGTGGGGCTGGAGGCAGGTTGAAGCCGTGGGCAGGCTGCAAAAGAAACGGAGACAAGAATAAGCACAGAGCAGATTCCTTCTCCTCCCTGCCACCCCCCACACACACCTTCCCCCTCACACCACCCAGGGCCTTATAGCACCCACAGAAATCATGTCAGATATTCTAGTCTGCCTGGCCACGGGCTCCATACACTCTGAGAGCTCCATGCTGCAACCAGCGGGATCCTCCACACAGTTCTGACCCTGTCCCTCCCCTGCTCAGGACCTCTTGGGCCATCCGCCTTGGCCCCGCCTCCTCTCCAGCCTCACCGGTCTGCTCGCTCCAACACACAATCTCCCCTTCTCCTGGCCCCATGAAGACTCCCTGCTCTCATACTCCAGGACCTTTGCACATGCTGTACCCCTTGCCTGGCACTCTGCTCACTCAACTTCCTCAGGGAGGCCTTCCCTGACCACCCCCCTCCCACGAGCAGCAGACCCTCAGAGCTCAGCCTTCCCTTCCCCTCACAGCACTTGCCTCTGTCACCTGCATGACTATGTGGGTAATGTTGCCTCTTCCACTGGACTGTGAGTTCCACAAGGCAGAAACATAGTCTGTCCTAGCCCCCACTGTGTCCCCAGCTCCACTCAGCACAGAGATGGGCCCATAGCTTTCATTAATTCAAGGGGAGAGTGGTGAACAGAACCACAGCATTTGTGCCAAGTGAAGGTAAAACAAAAAATCCTGCATTCATTCATTCCACAAGTATCACAACAACTCTGCGTCATCACTGCTCGGGTCACCAGGGATTCAGCAGTGACCAAAACAGAACTCCCTGCCACTGGGGAGTTGGGGGAATGAGGGAGCAGGCAGCAAAATAAAAAATAAATATATAAGCAAATTAGACAGGATAACCAAAGCTGACAAATGCCATGGAGAAAAGGGGCACATGGAAGATTCAGTGCAGGGAAAGGGAGCAGGGATTTCCGACTATACACAGGATGGTGACAGAAGGGCGCACTGAGGCAGCGCGGTCTGAGCAAAACTGGAAGCAGGTGAGAGTGTCAGGGGGAGACCTGGGGAGGAACGCTGCAGGCAGGGGAGGCGCAGGGCTGAGGCGCGCTCGAGGCGCCCACAGGAGCGGGTGAGGGGAGGGCCAGGAGATGTAGCTAGAGGAAGCTGGGGACCACTGGGCAGGGCCTTGGGGGCCACTGTCAGCATTGTGGCTCTTATTTGGAGTGAGAGGGGAACTATCCGCCTGAGGCGAGCTGGGGAGTGGGGGAGGGGCAGCAGGTGGAACCCCGTGCACCCAGGGCAGGGCAGGAGTCCTTAGGGAGGCAGCCCTTCCTCTCTAGGAGCTGTCCCCAGAATAAGCCCTGGGCACTGGCCTGATGGGATCACCACCTGCCTCACTTGAGAACCATGAGGACCTGCATGCAGCAGATGTGAAAACCAAGGATGGGAGAGATTCAGTGAATACCCACAGCGAGAGACAGCAGGGACACAGCCAAGGAGCCCGGACCCCTGTCCTCTGAGCCCTGAGCTGCCTCCACCTCCTTCTGCCTTTGCTCCCAAGAGACAGGGCCACCTCCCATCTTATGTCACCTCCTCCCACACCCCAGCCAGCCCTTCCTTACCGCCCCTGATGTGCACACATGCACGGGAGCCCTGCAGTTGGACCACATGGGGCGTCCCTGACCCACATCGCTCTGCATCACCACCACCTCCCTGGGAGCTCCAGGGCAGGGCCCAGTGGCAGAAGGAGAAACCGGTGGGTCTGCATCAAGGCTAATACTCAGTGAGTGCTCACAAAGCACCAGGCATGGATTAATGTTCATCTTCATAGCCAGCCTGTGTTACTATCCCCATTCCTTACATGGGAAAACTGAGGCCCAGGGAGAGAGTCACATGCACACAGTCACAGCGACTGGGTGCAGGAGAGGGGCCGCAACCAGAGCAGAACTAGCCCACAGACCTTCCCATAACGACGGACATGTGGTTACTAAACGTTTGAATGATGGCTAGTGCAACTAAAGAACTGACTTTTTACTTGTCTTTAATTGTAATTAATTAAAACTTAAAAAGCCATATGTGAGGCCAGGCATGATGGCTCACGCCTGTAATCCCAGCACTTTGGGAGGCCGAGGGGGGGTAGGGGGTGGATCACGAGGTCAGGAGTTCAAGACCAGCCTGGCCAAGATGGTGAAACCCTGTCTCTACTAAAAATACAAAAATTAGCCAGGCATGGTGGTAGGCACCTGTAATCCCAGCTACTCAGGAGGCTGAGGCAGAGAATCGCTTGAACCCAGGAGGCGGAGGTTGCAGTGAGCCGAGATTGCGCCGCTGCACTCCAGCCTGGGTGACAGAGCAAGACTCCACCTCAAAAAAAAAAAAAAAAAGTCCATACGTGGCTAGTAGCTACCTTTCTGGAGTGCAACTCTATAGAATCCCTGCTAAGCACCGGGAGCCTAAAGGCAGGAGGCGGGGATGTGACTCTCACAGGCCCAAGAGAAGCCAGATCAACCCAGCCCGGCTAGAAGCTCCCATGCTATATCCCATCTCTCCCGCAACCCAGTGCAGCTTACCTGGGAAATTGGAGCAGGACTCAGGCCCAGACTCACACCTCTGGTCAACTCAAATCCTGACTCTACCACTTCCAGGCTACACAGGTCACTTCTCTGAACCTCAGCTTCCACATCTGTAAAATGGAATCTTTCTTTTTTCTTTTTTTTTTTTTTTGAGACAGGGTCTCGCTGTGTCGCCAGGCTGGAGTGCAGTAGCGCAATCTTGGCTCACTGCAACCTCTGCTTCCCAGGTTCAAGCAATTCGCCTGCCTCAGCCTCCCGAGTAGCTGGGATTATAGGCACCCACCACCATGCCTGGCTAATTTTTGTATTTTTAGTAGAGACAGGGTTTCACCATCTTGGCCAGGCTGGTCTTGAACTCCTGACCTCGTGATCCACCCACCCCCCCCCCGCCACCCCCCCACGGCCTCCCAAAGTGCTGGGATTACAGGTGTGAACCACCGTGCCCGGCCTGTAGAATGGAATCTTAACACCAATCTGCCCAAGCACATGTTTATGTTATCTCAAAAGATAATTTTTGCAGGCCAGATGCAGTGATTCACGCCTGTAATCCCAGCACTTTGGGAGGCTGAGGCATGTGGATCACTTGAGCCCAAAAGTTCAAGATCAGCCTGAGCAAAACAGGGAGACTCCCATCTCTACCGAAAATTGTTTTAAAAAAATTAGCCAGGTGTGATGGTGCATGCCTGTAGTCCCAGCTACTCAGAAGGCTGAGGTGGGAGGATCACTTGAGCCAGTGAGGTCAAAGCTGCAATCAGCCATGATGGTGCCACTGCACTCCAGCCTGGGTGACAGAGCCAGACCCTGTCTCAAAAACATAATGAAAAATTTAAAAAGATGATTTTTCTGATAACCATGGGTTGTCCTGGGGACCCAATGAGATGGCTTCACACACAGCTGGGGACAGGGCCAGTGCTTGAAAAATAGGTGGCAATTACATAAAGGGCTCTGAAGTCAGAGGCCGTCCTGAGCCTGTCAGAGCCATGGATTGGCAGCTAATGTTACCGCTGCCACTACTTGGTTCTAAAGGAATCATCCCAATAATTTCCAACATGCCCCTATTAACTTTTTGAAAATACCATCTAAATGAAAACACACAGCTAAAAAGAGTCAACGCCCTGCAGACACCTCCTCCCACCCCCCAAGGCCTTCGGACACCAGTTTGAGAAGCTGGGCTCTAGGGGACCCTGTCTCCAAAGCAGAATATGGTCTGCTTTCTCCATCCCTGGCTGCCACCTGAATCCAGCCAGCTCTCTCCCACACAGGTCCCTCCCCACCCACCTGTGTCCCTCCTCTTTGGGGATAAAGCCCTGGATCCCCATCACAGCCCAGGCCCTGAGCCCTGCCACCCTGCTCTCTCCCCCTCACCCACTCCCCCGGCTCCAGCCACATGGGCCTGCTGTTCCACCAAGCACATCCAGGTATCGCCCTCCTTGCGGCCTTTACCTGGCTGCACCCCGTCCAGCCCACTTCCTCGGGCTCTCACATCACAGGGGCTCCTCAGCAGCCTTCCCAAGCCCCTCTCCCACCCAGTCCAGCTAGATCTCTGTTCCCTCCTTCAGCCACACCAAGCACTCACAGGCCAACGCAACCTCTCTGCCACCTCCGATCACATCCAGAACTACACGTGGCACACAGAAGTGATTCAATCAATATTTGGAGACAGATGGAATACACAAATGACCAAGAACAGCCAAGGGCTGGCTCCTGAGGCTGTTCAGCAATCAGACCCCTAGGGCAGCGGGGAGGGGGTGCCTCCCATCCTCATCTCTTCCCGCTGGGCTCTGGGAAAAGGAGGGGCCAAGGTCATGGTATTGGAGGTGGAAAGAAGCAGCCACACCCCACCTCCCAAGCAGGCATGGAATGGAGTCATTTCTGGATTACTGAGGCCTACTTTGTGCCAGCTCTGTCTACGAGAAGAGAAAGCAGAAAAGAAATCATGATGACAACAGCGACAACTCCAGTCATAGCAGGCAGGGCAAAGAGACGAGGCAGTCTTCAAGAGGCAGCTTCGCCGACAGCAGGGTTCAACCGTCATGCCTATTACTGACTTCCAGCAAATCCAATCACCTCTCTATGCCCGTTTCCTCCCCTGTAAAACGGCGATGATCGGGACAGCGAGCTGCCAGGCTGTGGTGAGGATGAGTGAGAGCAGACACCTTAAGCTCTGCAGCAGTGCCCAGCACAGAGAGGCAAACTACTCAGGAGAATAACCCCAACATTCTGTGTGGCTTCCTGGGCCTCAGTTTCCTATCTACAAGATGGGAGTGCTAACACTGCCCACCTCCCAGGCTGCTGTGCAGGTTCGTAGAGCTAATATGCAGTGTCTGGCTGGGCAGGAGTGCAGTGGTGGGAATGATTCACATTCCTGTCCGGAGCCCTCCCATCAGCTAACAGGCCCCACCACTCTCTCCCCAGGACCAACAACAAGCCCATGCCCACTGCCCCGCGGAGCCCCTTCTGTGCTCTCAGGTGCCCTCAGTCCTGTCTGGCAATCACCAGGAGCAGCATCAGCCCAAATTCATCCCACACCTCCTCAGGAGGCCTGTGCTTTCCAACACAGCAGCTCCGTGCATCCTCCCCACTGCCCCACTCAGCAAGAAGGTTCCCGTTTACAGCTGAGCAAATGCACCTTAGGGAGAAGAAATAAGGCCCCAGGACTCCACAGCCACCAAGAGGGGTGCCAGGAGCAGGGTTCTCACCCATGTCAGCTACCCCCGGGACCAGGTCACTCAGCAGCCCCAGCTGAGTAAGGGTGCACCAATAACCCACCAGACCATGAAGAACTTGAAGCCAGGCTGGAGAGGAGAACCAGGGAGCGGCATCTGCCCCAGCCCGTTTGGAAAGGGCCCACGAAGTGGCAAACCAAGGAGGACTTGGGTTTCTGGCCTCACCCTTAGAAACAACATCTGCGAACGAGCTTCTCCAGCAGGACAGCTGGGCTGGAGAAACTCCTGCGGGGACCTCTGACATGCAGTCTCCTCTTGGCCGACCCGGCTTGCTGTCCCTTGCTCGGCACAGTCAGAGCACCCGGGCCCTGCTGTGGGTGCTGAGTTGGCAGTGGGTCCTGCCCCAAGGGGGCCAGGCTGAGCTCCCACCCAGCACCCCTCCCACGCTCACTCCCTCCCTCCTGGTCCTGCTCCCAGGCTGTCTCCCCCAGCTGGGCCTCTCGCTGCTTGGCTGGCTGTCCAGAAGATCCTGCCATGGAATCACCCCACCGTGCGGCCCGGAGGCCTGTGGTTGAGGGCCTTCCGCTGAGAGCTCTGGGAAGCTGAAGAGAGGCCCGGAGAGGGGTGACCCTGGGTCCTCCAGGGGCTTGGAGCTCAAGTCTGAAAGACACTCCTTTCCATCCCAACCCATCCGGGGGGCCTTCCGGAGACCCTAGAGGTTTGTTCTGAGGGGTTCTGCTCCTTCTAGGAAGATACTCTGGAACACACCTCAAAAAAAAAAAAAAAAAAAAACGCCAGAGGGCCTGCTCCCGCACTAAGCCTTAGGGGTGAGCCCATGGGTGGGATCAGAAGTCACACTCAGCAGGGGCTACGGAGCTGTGCTGGGGGAATCTCTGGAAGCCCAGATTCATAGCCTGTCCCCAACACTTCCTGGTTGAGAGCCAGGCTCTCCAGGCTTCAGTTCTCACCACTGTAAAGCGGGAATCAGAGAAGATTCCTCCTGGGTCTAACAGGTCTTCACCCAGATCCTCCCATGGCTCCCTCACGACACTCCAGTCCCTACCCACATGTCACCTCCTCAGGGAGGTCCTCCCTGATCACTCAGCTATAGTGGAGAAACATGCCCACACTCTCAACCTGGCCCTCATTTATTTTGCCTTCGTAATATCAACCACACTTGAGGCCCGCCAGAGACCTGGGTGCTGGGCACCAGTCACAAGCCCTGGTCTTTCCAATTCCAGAGGAGCACCGGGAATGGCGCAGGCCTGTAGGCCCACGGCAGCATGGACGCAGGGTCAGTGGATGCTGTCTGTATCAGGTGTGACTGCTGCTCTGCGTTGCTATTCAGTATTAGTCCAGCTGGTTGGGTTGGGGAGGGATGGGCAGAGAAATCAGCCCAGTGAGCCTCCTCTCCTCTTTCCCTAAAAGTAACAGCCACGGGCTCTGGGGAACACAGTGTGAAAACCACAGGAGGGAGGCAACCCTCAGGCCTTCGCTGGCTGTAAGGCAGTGATGCTACTGGAGGGGAAGTGGGAGGCCTGTGAAACGCCCTACTCCGCTCAGTCAAATCTACCCACGCCCCCAGGCAGGAGCCTGTGACCTTCTCCTGTGTCACCTGCTAACACCCTAAATCTGACCAGGCCATTCCTGCTGAAATTCCAAACTCCTTCACAGACAGTCCACAAGGCTCCCAGTGAAAGGGCCCTGCCTGCCCTGCAGCCCCTGGACTCATCTCCTCCCTGCTCCCTCGCTCTGCCAAACCAGAGGCCTCCGTGAGGCTTGTCCCTGCACCTCACCAAGCTCTGTCCTCCCTTCAGACCTTTGCACTGTGGTTCCCTCCACCTGGAGGGCTGTTCCTTCTCCTCCCATCCCACATGACTGCCTCACCTTGCCAAACTGGGATCAGCTCAGAGGCCCTCCCCGCAGCCGCAGGCATCTAAAGAAGCGCCCAGTCTGTCACCTGATTTGAATTCGCTGCCTAGCTCCTCCCCCTCTAACCGGCTCCTTGCTTATTCACCTGTTTCGGGTTGGTCTCCCTCAGCCCCACAAGGATAGGGACTTTGGTAAGTACACTGCTGTATTCCCAGTACTGATGCAACGCTGGCACATAGGAGGTGTTCAGTAAATGGTGGCAGATGAGTGAAACCTTTTCCTCGGCTCCACAATACCCTTAGCATCCATCCTCACCTCTCACCCAGGCCCAAAGGCCAGTAAAGCACAGCCCCTGCCAACCCCTGCAGGCACTTCTGCTGCTCCCCCTGCCCAGGCCCAGCCTTCCTGCCACTCCCGGAGCTGTGAGCTGTGGTGGGCTAGGAACCAGGGGCAGTGGCATGCACCTATAGTCCCAGCTACTCAGGAGACTGAGGCAGGAGGATCACTTGAGCCCAGGAGTTCAAGACTAGCCTGAGCAACATAGCGAGACCCCCGTTTCCACAAAAAACTTAAAAATTAACTAGGCATGGTGGCATGCACCTGTAGTCCCAGCTACTCAAGAGGATGAGGTGGAAGGATCACTTAAGCCTAGGAGGTCAAGCCTACAGTGAGCTGTGATCACACCACTGCACTCCAGCCTGGGTGACAGAGTGAGGCCCTGTCTCAAAAGAAAAAAAAAAACAAGCACAGAGCCTGACCTCTGAAAAGACTCCAATGTGTCTACCTTGGAGGGGCTCAGGGCTGCAAAGCCACTGCGTGGAACAGGAGTGGGCCCAGGAGCTGCCCTTGTCAGTTCTGACTTGATTGCATGTCTCCCCTGACCTCTGTTTCTGCATCTGGAAAACTGAGATGCTAATTTCAGCTCTGATCTCCTCCTAGTGCTCTCTGACACGGTTCTGTGAACTGGCAAAGGCCTTCAAAGTCCTGGCAGAAATACTAAGAATTACAATTGCTAAGATAGACCGACGGCTCACCATGTGTCGGGCACTCTTCTTAGTGAGGAGACGTTTCCGGTAGGCTTATTGTATGCCAGAACAGTTATGAATGCTTCCCACAAATTAATCCACTCAGCCTTCACAATAATCCTATCAGGTGGGAATTATCATCATCCCCATGACACCGATGACGAAATGAGCTCAGAAGGGTTGGGGAGCCTGCTCAAGGTCACACGGCCATGGAGTGGCAGGGCTGGATTTGAACCCCGTGCTCTCACTCGCTTCCATGCACCTCTTTACAGAGGCTGGAAACCAGAACATCGAAGTTCTGGATCCTAGCTGGGCCATGCTGGGGAGCTGGATCCCAGAACACTCAAGGGGACCAAAAGTAGCGGGTGGGAGAGGCTGGATGCCTCCATTCCACAACATAATCATGACTGCCAACCAAGACTTACACAGTGCCAGGCACCATTCTAGGAGCTTCTCGTGGATTAATTCACTTAATCCTCACAACAGCCCAAGGTTGCCGGGCGCGGTGGCTCAAGCCTGTAATCCCAGCACTTTGGGAGGCCGAGGTGGGCAGATCACGAGGTCAGGAGATCGAGACCATCCTGGCTAACACGGTGAAACCCCGTCTCTACTAAAAATACAAAAAATTAGCCGAGTGTGTTGGCGGGCGCCTGTAGTCCCAGCTACTCGGGAGGCTGAGGCAGGAGAATGGCGTGAACCCGGGAGGCGGAGCTTGTAGTGAGCCGAGATTGCACCACTGCACTCCAGCCTGGGGGACAGAGAAAGACTCCGTCTCAAAAAAAAAAAAAAGAAAAAAAGAAAACAGCCCAAGGTGGACGTCCTTCTGAGACCACTGTATGGGAGTGAACAATGTGGTCCAAGGTCACAGAGCTAGAACCGACTTCACCATCCTACTGCTAGCTAACGCCGGTCCCTGGTAGCTGTGTCACCCCCTGCATGGCTCTCTTGCTGTCTTCTTCTCCCAGCATACACCTGCCCAGGGTTAAAGGATGCCCTGGCTCCACTCTGAGGAGGGACCAAGAAATGCTGGACTGGCTGCAGGCAGAGGTGCTCAGGGCAGCCTGAGGCTCAGGGGTGAGAGGAAGGAAAGACATAGGATAGTCACCTCTATAGGTGGAGGACAGAGGACAGAGGTGACTCTATCCTATGTCTTTCCTTCCTTTCACCCAGCCTGGAACCTGGTGAGCAAGGAATGCATGGCACTAGGGGCTCAGTGACCTGGGTTCCAATCCTACCCTGGCACCCATAGGGTCTGGTAAGACCTGGGGGAAGGCAATTCTTCCTCTGAACTTCAATTTCGGACTCTGCAAAAAAGGACACAAATACCATACAAAGCCCGAAGCACAGGGCTGGGCAGAGTACACGCTCATAGACAAAAGCCACTCCTCCGGTTTCTCCTTGACACGAGGATCTGAGGCCAAGGTGGGCCAAGGGCTCACATCACACCTCTACCACTTCAGCTATGAGACCTCAGGGAAATCTTTGTACTTCACAGTGAGTGAAATGATTCCTCATCTGTAAAATGGTATCACACTTCTAACTAGCTCATAGCTCTCCATAAAATAGGCCTAACCACAGGTATGTTTTGAGGCTTAAGTGAGATCACATGTGCAAAAGCCCTGTCACACGCCTGGCATGGGGTGAATGCTATAAACACTGGGCATCCACTAGCTCTGGAAATGATTTGCCTCTCTGAGCTGCTGTTTTCTCATCTAAAAGGGAGAGCATAACAACAGCGCCTACCGCTCTAGAATTCAAGTATTCAGCAAGTTTATCTATATGAAGCATTCCAAACAGTGTGTGGTCCACAGAATGCACTCAGTTACTGTCAGCCATCAATTTCATGATTACTGTTTTCACTGCCGCTGTTAGCCCCATCAGGCAAACCCTCTAAAAGCTGGCAGAAGGAGAGGACCAGAGGAACAAACCCCTGGTGGAGAAAGATTCTACAGAGCCCCCGCTGCCTCACAGACTGTGGGACCTTTCTCTCCAGGAACCATGAGGAACGGAAGCCAGTCAGCTTGGAAGTCACTGCCGCGGACTAGGGGCAACCGTCTGCCCCCTCGGACCACATCACCAGCCCAGGTCTGCTGGGTCAATCAGGGACTGCAGCCAGTCCTCTGGGAACTCCAGACCCAGAGCAAAGGCTACAGGGCAAGCCAAGGTCATGATCTGGCCTAGGGAGCAGGGACACTGGCCACAGACCTCTGGGGCTGGCTGCTCCCAGCACCAGCCCACAGACCACAATAAGACACCAGATCCATAAGGGATCTGACTGTCCCAAGCCCTTCAGAGCAGCCTTCCTCCCTGGGCCAGGCTGGGCCAGGGGCACCGCCCCCCCCCCCCCCCCCCCGCAAGTCCCCTTGGCCTATGCAAAGAGGAACAGCTGGGAAAACAGCTCCCGGCCTCACTGCAAGGCCAACTGTTACTGCCTTGGTGGGGAGTGTAAACATGATGTGTGACTGAGCTGGTAACCGGGAGACACAAACAGCTTCATGGCCAGCGACAGAGGGGCATGTGGTGGTCTGCGTTGGTTCCTGGACCCTTCACATCCACTGCCAACCAAGTTCAGCCCACGAGTGAACTCCTGCTGCTTCTCTGGGAAGGTAGGAGTGCATGAGGTTGAAAAGCAGCCCATTGGAGGCTCTAGTTACTCCAGCCCAGGCGTCTTGCTGAGCCCCAAGAGGTCTCCAAATGAGTGGAAGAGGTCCTCACAATCCTAAGATCAAGATGCCCCCAGAAAGCCTCCCTGGGGGGAAGAGGTGTTCCCCCAAACACTCCTTCCTCTCAAGTTTTAACAAGCTGGTGCAGGGGCACGGCTCCTCAAATCCAAGCCCAATCCCTCTTCCTCTTCCGAATGTTAAGGCTCAGACAACTTCAGTGACTTCTAACACAGCTTTCCTCCCTCCCCTATGGAAGGAAAGAACTGTTACTGCCTGGTGAATAATCTGAGAGGGTAATGGAATCCAGAGCAGCACCTCCATGGTCCAAAGCACCCCAGTAACCATGACGTTCCCTCCAGATTCGTTAAGTTCAATAAAGGCTGAGACCAGTGTAAACCCCCAACGCCACACACGTCAAATACAGGAAACAGAAACCCCTCCTCACCAATCGGCATCACAGTCCTCCCAAAATACGCCCCTAAAACCCACTGTCCCGCCCCGTCCCAGTCCCGTAAAGATCACAAACATCACAGTCCTTCTCTGATTTGGGCTCCCCTACGTTCTAAGCAGGGCTCCCCCAACGCCGTGGTGATATAACCCAGCCACACTTGGGGAAGCATCCTCCCCACAAGCCCCCACCCCTGTAAATACAGCACAGCAACGGCTTCCACAGCGCCAAAAAGGTACAGCCCTCTACACTTGATGCGGCGCGCCCCCTCGATAGTTTAGCTCGCGCACGCCAGGCTAGATCTGCCCGCCGCGCCCGAAGGGTCCAGCCCCCGTCCCGCGCACGCTAGGGCCTGCGCTCCCCGTCCCGCACACTCGCGGCGCTCCCCCCACCGCCTCAGTGGTATGGCCCGCCGCCACCGCCCCCGGCCCCCCGAGGCTGGTCCCACCGCCCCCGCTCGGCCACCCCCACTCAGCTCCTGAAGGGGGGGCTCGAGGCCGCGATCCCCCCGCCGGGCACGGGTGGTACAGCCCATCGCGGCACCGCGGGGGGCCCGGACGCGACCATCGCGGGGGGGGGCGTTCGGGGACACGCGCTGGCGCACTCACCTGTCACCAGCAGCCGCCCAGCCTCTCCGGCGGGGCTCTACCCCCGCCCATCGCCACGCTGCGCTGATTGCCGTTCCTTGTGTTTCCCGGCAGCGGCTACGGCGCCGGCAGTGGCGGCGGCGGCGGCGGCGACGCCTCCTCCGAGCCAGGCCCAACGGCTCGCGCGGCGCGGCCCCCCGCCCCCTCCCCCCAGCCCCCGCTTACCGCCCCCTCCCACCCTCCGGACGGAAATACCGCCCTCTCGCGCCACAAACAGGAAGTGACGTACAAAGAGCCAGAGACGAACTCTGAGCGAGCGAGAGCGTAAGAGCAGGGCAGAGAAGGAGGCGGGCTCACAGCAGGGCGCCTGCGCACATTAGACAACTTTGGGCATGTGTGGGTTAGAGATGGGCCTCGTTAGGGCGTGGGGTGGAAAGGCGAGATGGGGCTACGCAGGCGCACTAGGACTCCGACGCCTGCTTTCCCTAGGGCCTAGCCGCAGCGATTATTTCCCGGCAGCCCCTAGTCGGTATTTACATACGCTTTGATCTTGTTTTACTCCGTTCTGGGTTCCGAGGCTCTTAAAGGACCCCGGAGCAGGAGTTAGTTAGGAGGGGTTTCCTTTTCAGTGTGCTCGTCATGGTTGAGCTCAGGCTCTGAAGCCACACAACCCCAGATTTGAATTTCCTCCTTTCTGGTGACTGTGGGCAGAAGGCTTGACCGTTTTCTGTGCCTCAGTGTCCACATCTGCTAAATGGAAACAATCATCAATGTGTCGCTGGCTTTTGAATTATTTTAATATAAACAAAACGGTTTTTACCAATTAGACAGTTCATTACTGCAAAATATTAATGCCACCCGCTCTCATCGTACATATTCCAGTGAATCTGGGATATAACATTTTATAATGCAACTTGGGCCCATAAAGGCCTTAAAATCACCCTGCGGCCGGGCGCGGTGTCTCACTCCTGTAATCCTAGCACTTGGGGAGGCCAAGGCGGGCGGATCATGAGGTCAGGAGTTCGAGACCAGCCTGGCCAACATAGTGAAACCCTGTCTCTACTCAAACTACAAAAAAAAAAAAAAAAAGCTGGGCATGTCGGTGTGTGCCTGTAATCCCAGCTACTTGGGAGGCTTGAGGCAGGAGAATCGCATGAACCCGGGAGGCAGAGGTTTCAGTGAGCTGAGATCGTGCCATTGCACTCCAGCCCGGGCGACAGTGCAAGACTCTGTCTCAAAAAAAAAAGAAAAAAGAAAAAAATTACCCTGCAAGAAAAGAGCTTTGCACAGATCCTAATCCGTATATTAGCGAGTGTACTGGACAGCTGTGAGACATCTGGCTCCCAGCCCCTCCTCTCTCATAGGGGATTGTGCTGCCCCCTGAATTTGGGTTCCAGTATGCCATATAGCTTGGCAATTGTATGCATTAGTAAGTGAGAAAAGTGCCTGGCTGAGAGTTGAATCCTGGGTCCACCTCAGTCTGTGAGAGTGTTGCAGGCAAATCCTGCTGACGGTTCGGCTTTCGTTTTCCGAGAGGTAAACCTAATGCTGGAACTAGCCCTTTCTTAATTGGTTTCTAGCTTGGAACTTGCTGCTCGGTATTCCTAATTCACAGTCTTCCCCATCAGTCGGTGTTAATAACTCTGACCAATGCCTCCCCCTTCACAGCCCTAACCATTTTCATCTATTACTGTCTGGTGACAGGTCTGTTTCCCCCACTGCACAGGAAACCCAGTAAAGGAAGAGACCAAGACTGTCTTAGAGATCAGTGTGTATCCAACATTGCCCAGAGTGGGCTCTTGCAGAATGTTTGTTCCAAGAATTAGCCCTTCTGCCCTAATCTAGACTCAAGGTTACTGTGACCAACCCTTTTCACCCCTGTCCACACTGAACAGCTCACAGGCCATTCCCCTACGTCTAAGTCTCCCCTGGGCCAACTTGAATCCTAGCCCCTCCTAGGGCACTTAATTATGACACACTGAGATCTCAGTGAAACCACCCATGTGCTTGTGTATAAACTCCTTGCAGCACTGGTAGTCAAGGGCAGTGGCTTTCTCTCTCTCTTTTTTTTTTTTTTTTGAGACGGAGTCTCGCTCTGTCGCCAGGCTGGAGTGCAGTGGCGAGATCTTGGCTCGTTACAACCTCCGCCCTCCGCCTCCCAGGTTCAAGCGATTCTCCTGCCTCGGCCTCCTGAGTAGCTGGGATTACAGGCACGCGCCAAAACGCCCAGCTAATTTTTTGGTATTTTTAGTAGAGACGGGGTTTCACCGTGTTGGCCAGGATAGTCTCCATCTCTTGACCTCGTGATCCACCTGCCTTGGCCTCCCAAAGTGCTGGGATTACAGGTGTGAGCCACTGCGCCCGGCTCTGTTTTTGGGTTTGTTTGTTTTTTGTTTTTTTTTTTGAGATGGAGTCTGGCTCTGTCGCCCAGACTGTAGTGCAGCGGGGCGATCTCGGCTCACTGCAGGCTCTGCCCCCTGGAGTTCAGGCCATTCTCCTGCCTCAGCCTCCCGAGTAGCTGGGACTACAGGCGCCCGCCATCTCGCCTGGCTAATTTTCTGTATTTTTAGTAGAGACGGGGTTTCACCGTGTTAGCCAGGATGGTCTCGATCTCCTGACCTCGTGATCCGCCCGCCTCAGCCTCCCAAAGTGCTGGGATTACAGGCGTGAGCCACCGCACCCGGCCAAGGTTTTTTGTTGTTTTTTTGAGACAGGGTTTCACTCCCTCTGTCACCGAGGTTGAAATGCAGTGGCACGATCTCAGTTCACTGCAACCGACACCTCCCATGTTCAAGCAATCCTCCCACTCCGGCCTCCCAAGTACTGGGACCACAGATGTGCGCCACTATAGCCAGCTAATTTTTTTGTATTTTTGGTAGAGACGGAGTTTCGCCAAGTTGCCCAGACTGGTCTCAGACTCCTGAGCTGAGGCGATCCACCCACCTCAGCCTCCCAAAGAGCTGGGATTAGAGATGTGAGCCACCGCGCTTGGCCTAATATTTTTCTTTTTTTTTTTTTTTTTTTTTTTTTGACACAGTCTCACTCTGTAGCCCAGGCTGGAGTGCAGTGGTGCCATCCGCCATCTCGGCTCACTGAAACCTCCGCCTCCTAGGTTCAAGTGATTCTCCTGCCTCGGCCTCCTGAGTAGAGGGATTACAGGCGTGCACCACCAAACCCGGCTTATTTTTATTTATTTATTTATTTATTTTTGAGACTGAGTTTCATTCTTGTTGCCCAGGCTGGAGTGCAATAGCACGATCTCGGCTCACCACAACCTCCGCCTCCCAGGTTCAAGTGATTCTCCTGCCTCAGCCTCCCAAGTAGCTGGGATTACAGGCATGCTCCACCATGCCTGGCTAATTTTCTATTTTTAGTAGAGATGGAGTTTCTCCATGTTGGTCAGGCTGGTCTCGAACTCCTGACCTCAGGTGATCTGCCCACCTTGGCCTCTCAAAGTGCTGGGATTACAGACATGAGCCACCACACCCAGCCCTTAATATTCTATTTATTTCAATTCTGCAACCCAGCTGAACTGATTTTCTGGTTGTGCCTTGTAGTTTGTAAAACATTCGCAGGTAAACAACGCTTTTTAGCACTGGAGATGAGTAGGCCCAGGTTCTAATCGTATCTTTTCTGTGTCCTTGTCAAAGTCACTTCACTTCTCTGAGCTTGCCTTTCTTTATTAAGACAGTAATAATATAATTTATTTAGCAATTGTTACAGGCCAAGTTCTGTGTAAACACACTCCCACTGATGCTATCCTGTTACTATCTACACAGTAACCCTGGAAGTTAAATGTAACAGCACATTAAGGGCCTTGCTTGAGTTCCCAGGGCAAGTTAAGGACAAAGACAGTATTTGAACCCAGACAGTTTGATACCAGAGCCTGTGCTCTTAACTCATCTTATGCTGGAAAATGGAAAAGTATTGGCCCTACTTCTGTGCCCTATGTTACTTCTGCAAATGGCTTAGTTATCTTTGGGGGGCCTCAAAGGCCATCCTGGGCAACATAGCGAGACTCCTTCTCTATTTTCAGCATCAAGGGTGAAACTTGAGGGCCACTTTGAATCTTGTGGCAGGGCAACACAGCGAGACCCTTTCCATTTCAGCATCAAGGGTGATCGATCGAGGCGACTGGGCATGATGGCTTACACCTGTAATCCCAGCACTTTGGGAGGCAGAGGCAGGTGGATCACCTGAGGTCAGGAGTTCGAGACCAGCCTGGCCAACAATGGTGAAACCCCATCTCTACTAAGAATACAAAAATTTAGCCGGGCGTGGTGGCAGGCGCCTGTAATCCCAGCCACTTAGGAGACTGAGGCAGGAGAATTCCTTGAACCTGGGAGGTGGAGGTTGCAGTGAGCCGAGATGGCACCATTGTGCTCCAGCCTTGGCAACAAGAGCAAAACTCTATCTCAAAAAAAAAAAAAAAAAAGAAAAGAAAAAAAGTGAACCAGAAGAAAATTCCCTACAACCTCACCCCATTTTCTTCCATCTTAATCTAGTCTATAAACTCTCTCCCCATAACTATAAATATGGACTGCACATGCACTTTGCTGGGTAGAGAGTGCCGGTAACTTATTAAAAGCTATTCAAAGGTCTCTTGATTCAGAAAAAAGAAAACGATGAGGGATCTTGCCCGAAGGGTTGGAGAGGACATCTCCTCAAAGCCCCCTTCTGTGCCCAGGGAGTAGAAATCAGGCCCAGGAGTCCATTCCAAGGCTTCTCACAGAGGGGTCTCCTTATCGATGGCAACTGGACAAGCTGTGGGAACTAGTCACAAAATAATTTTTTTTTTTTTTTTTTGAAATGGAGTCTCACTCTGTCACCAGGCTGGAGTGCAGTGGTGCGATCTTGGCTCACTGCAACCTCCATCTCCGGGGTTCAAGCGATTCTTCTGCCTCAGCCTCCCAAGTAGCTGGGATTACAGGCACCCACAACCATGCCCGGCTGATTTTTGTATTTTTAGTAGAGACAGGGTTTCACCATGTTAGCCAGGATGGTCTCGATCTCCTGACCTCGTGATCCGCCCGCTTCAGCCTCCCAAAGTGCTGAGATTGCAGGCGTGAGCCACAGTACTCGGCCCCATTTTTATTATTTAAAATATTAAGGTGGACACAGTGGCTCACACCTGTAATCCCAGCACTTTGGGAGGCCGAGGCAGGAGGATCACTTGAGGCCAGGAGTTAGAGACCAGCCTGGCCAACATGGCAAAACCCTATCTCTACTAAAAATACAAAAATTAGCCTGGGAGGTGGCAGGCACCTGTAATCCCAGCTACTGGGAGGCTAAGGCATGAGAATCACTTGAACCCAGGAGGCAGAGGTTGCAGTGAGCCGAGACTGTGCCACTGCACTCCAGCCTGGGTGACAAAGCGAGACTCTAGCTCAATAAATAAATAAATAAAATATTTAAAAGTTTCCCACATTATAAAGAAATGTCAAAATCATATATCTGATTCCCGAGCCAGAATCTACAAAGCCCACTCCCCAGTGCCTCCCCCAGATACTACTGTGTTGGGAAGATCCTTTCAGAGTAATGTTATTAATATATTTGGCAGAAGTACCTATAAGCATCAGGGATTCCGCAAATGTTGGTTCCAATTTCCTTTTTTAAAATTTGTTTCTTTTTCAAAAATTGTAATGGAAGACACAGTGCACATTCAATTTTCTAATATATCGGAGATTCTCGAAACGTTTAAGGCCAGGTGCAGTGTCTCAAGCCTGTAATCCCAGCACTTTGGGAGGCCGAGACAAGGGGATCGCTCGAACTTAAAACTTTAAGACCAGCCTGGATAACATGGCAAAACCCCTTCTCTACCAAAAAATAAAAAAATAAAAAAAATTAGTCGGATGCAGTCGCACACACCCATGGTCCCAACTACTCAAACAAAACAACAAATATTTAAGTGGTCATGCTAGGCTAGTATACTTTGTGTAGACCTTGGGATGAAGCTTTCTCTGCTCTCTCTTTTTCCTTTTTTCTTTCTTTTCTTTTTTTTTTTTTTTTTTTTGAGATGGAGTCTCACTCCCGTCGCACAGGCTGGACTGCAGTGGTGTGATCTCGGCTCACTGCAACCTCCACCTCCAAGGTTCAAGCGATTCTCCTTCCTCAGCCTCCCAAGTGGCTGGGATTACAGGCGCCCGCCACCACCCTTGGCTAATTTTTTTATTTTTAGTAGAGATGGGGTTTCGCCATGTTGTCCAGGCTAGTTTTGAACTCCTGGTCTCAGGTAATCCACCCACTTTGGCCTCCCAAAGTGCTAGGATTACAGGCATGAGCCACCAAGCCCAGCCTCTTTTTTCTTTATTATTTTATTATTATTTTGAGACAGAGTCTCACTCTGTCTCCCAGGCTGGAATGCAGTAGTGTGAACACACCTCACTGCAGCCTTGACCTCCTGGGCTCAAGCAATCCTCCCACCTCAGACTCCAGAGTAGTTTGGACCACAAGCTCACACCACTACGCCCAGCTAATTTTTTTTTTTTTTTTTTGAGATGGAGTTTCGCTCTTGTTTTTTTTTTTTTTTGAGACGGAGTCTCGCTCTGTCGCCCAGGCTGAAGTGCAGTGGCGCGATCTCGGCTCACTGCAAGCTCCGCCTCCCGGGTTCACGCCATTCTCCTGCCTCAGCCTCTCCGAGTAGCTGGGACTACAGGCGCCCGCCACCACGCCCGGCTAATTTTTTTTGTATTTTCAGTAGAGACGGGGTTTCACCGTGGTCTCGATCTCCTGACCTCGTGATCCGCCCGCCTCGGCCTCCCAAAGTGCTGGGATTACAAGCGTGAGCCACCGCGCCCGGCTAGGAGTTTCGCTCTTGTTGCCCAGGCTGGAGTGCAGTGGTGTGATCTCGGCTCACTGCATCCTCCACCTCCACCTCCTGGGTTCAAGCCATTCTCTTGCCTCAGCCTCCAGAGTAGCTGGGATTACAGTCATGTGCCACCATGCCCGATTAATTTTGTATTTTTAGTGGAGACGGGGTTTCTCCATGTTGGTCAGGCTCGTCTCGAACTCCCAAACTCAGGTGATCCACCCGCCTCGGCCTCCCAAAGTCCTGGGATTACAGGTGTGAGCCACTGCACCCGGCCTGCCCAGCTAATTTTTAAATTTTTTTTTTTTTTTTTTTTTTTTTTTTTTTTTTTTTTTTTGAGACGAAGTCTCGCTCTGTCGCCCAGGCTGGAGTGCAGTGGCGCAATCTCGGCTCACTGCAAGCTCCGCCTCCCAGGTTCACGCCATTCTCCTGCCTCAGCCTCCCAAGTAGCTGGGACTACAGGCGCCCGCCACTACGCCCGGCTAATTTTTCTGTATTTTTAGTAGAGACGGGGTTTCACCTGTTAGCCAGGATGGTCTCGATCTCCTGACCTCGTGATCCGCCCGCCTCGGCCTCCCAAAGTGCTGGGATTACAGGCGTGAGCCACCGCGCCCGGCTAATTTTTAAATTTTTTAGAGATGGCGGTTGGGTGGGGGGGGCGTCTCACCATGTTGCCCAGGCTGGTCCCGAACTCCTGGCCTCAAGCAGTCCTCCTGCCTCAGCCTCCCAAAGTGCTGGTATTACAGGCATGAGCCACCACACCCAGCCTTTTCTCCTCTCAATAAGATCGAACACCTTTATCAATCTGCTTCCAACACATAGTGGGCTTCCAATCCCATGTGGAATATAAGCCAAAGGCCTCACCATGGTCTTCATGGCTGTATATGATCTGTCCCTGCCTGTTTCTCTAACTTCATCACAAACTACTCTTGTCCCTGGCCCATGTTCCAGACACACATACCTCCTCTCTGCCCCTCCAAAAAGACAAGCCTCAGGGCATTTGGGAACTTGCTGTCTCCTCTGGCTGGACTCTTCATGTCCCTGATCCTGATCTTGGCATGACTGGCTCCTTCTTTCTTCTTTTTTTTTTTTTTTTTTTTTGAGACGGAGTCTTGCTCTGTCGCCCAGGCTGGAGTGCAGTGGCGCAATCTCGGCTCACTGCAAGCTCCGCCTCCCGGGTTCACGCCATTCTCCTGCCTCAGCCTCTCCAAGTAGCTGGGACTACAGGCGCCCGCCACCACGCCCGGCTAATTTTTTATATTTTTAGTAGAGACGGGGTTTCACCGTGGTCTCGATCTCCTGACCTGGTGATCCGCCCGCCTCGGCCTCCCAAAGTGCTAGGATTACAAGCGTGAGCCACCGCGCCCGGCCTCTTTCTTCTCTTTCACAACTCTGTTCAAATCTCACCTCCGGGTGTAGTGGCTCATGCCCATAATCCCAGCACTTTGGGAGGCCGAGGTGGGCGGGTCACCTGAGGTCAGGAGTTCCAGACCAGCCCGGCCAACATGGTGAAACAAAAAAATACAAAAATTTTTTGTAGCTGTCTCTACAAAAAAATACAAAAATTAGCTAGGCATAATGGTGGGTGCCTGTAATACCAGCTACTTGGGAGGCTGAAGTGGGAGAATCGCTTCAACCCGGGAGGCAGAGGTTGCACTGAGCTGAAATGGTGCCACTGCATTCCAGCCTGGGCAACTGAGCAAGACTCCGTCTGAAAAAAGAAAGAAACAAACAAAAAACCCAAATCTCACCTCCTTAGTGCTTTCCTTGGCCACTCCGAGTCTAAAAGGGCCATGCTGTCACTATCTTTGTAAGCATATTTGAATCCTCTACCTAGGACTTAACACTAAAATATTTTTGTTGTTTATTTTGTGTCCTCCCCCAAGCCAGAATATATATTTGCTCATGAGGACAAGGACTATTGGGTACCACTGTATTCCCAGCCCATGGAAGAATGCCTGTGAAAGAGTTCAGGACACACCACCCCAATATATGCCCATTTGATATGCTGATTACTTCAAATGGAGGGAATTCAGGGGAACAGTAAGTGCAGCGATTTTCTCTGACCTTCCCTTACCTGTCTGTACATGGATCCTCCAAAAGGAACTCCATTGTCATGAATCCCCTCCCCAGGAATCTTCTCTTTTTTTTTTTTTTTTTTTTTTTTTTTTTTTGAGACGGAGTCTCGCTCTGTCACCCAGGCTGGAGTGCAGTGGCGCGATCTCGGCTCACTGCAAGCTCCGCCTCCCGGGTTCACGCCATTCTCCTGCCTCAGCCTCTCCGAGTAGCTGGGACTACAGGCGCCCGCCACCACGCCCGGCTAATTTTTTGTATTTTTTAGTAGAGACGGGGTTTCACCGTGGTCTCGATCTCCTGACCTTGTGATCCGCCCGCCTCGGCCTCCCAAAGTGCTGGGATTACAAGCGTGAGCCACCGCGCCCGGCGGAATCTTCTCAATCAGAGAAGATGAGCTCAGATCACAGGAGAGGAGACTGGAGGTTGACATGATGCCCAGACTGTCACCTATTCTTCTGGGAAAACTTTTCTTAACTCATAGACAATCTGCATAACAACTTTTATTTACCATACACTTCCTCCCTGCACCCTCCCATAACTTATGTCACCACCACCTCCCAGAAGCCCCAAGCCCCTCTTCTTTTTTTTTTTTTTTTTTTTTTTTTTTTTTTTGAGACAGAGTCTCGCTCTGTCACCCAGGCTGGAGTGCAGTGGCGCGATCTCGGCTCACTGCAACCTCCGCCTCCCGGGTTCACGCCATTCTCCTGCCTCAGCCTCTCCGAGTAGCTGGGACTACAGGCGCCCGCCACCACGCCCGGCTAATTTTTTGTATTTTTAGTAGAGACGGGGTTTCACCGTGGTCTCGATCTCCTGACCTCGTGATCCGCCCGCCTTGGCCTCCCAAAGTGCTGGGATTACAAGCGTGAGCCACCGCGCCCGGCCGCCCCTCTTCTTTTATGCAGGTCAGGATGCCATATAATAAGCTTCAATCCTCTGACACTTCTTTGAATCTCATATTTTGTGGGACTCTCATGTCTAAGTATGTAATTTTTTTTTTTTTTGAGATGGAGTTTCGCTCTTGTTGCCCAGGCTGGAGTGCAATGGTGTGATCTCGGCTCACTGCAACCTCTGCCTCCCAGGTTCAAGCAATTCTCTTGCCTCAGCCTTCCGAGTGGCTGGGATTACAGGCGCCCACCATGCCACCACACCTGGCCAATTTTTTTATTTTTAGTAGAGATGAGATTTCGCTATGTTGGTCAGGCTAGTCTCGAACTCCTGACCTCAAGTGATCCACCCGCCTCAGCCTCCCAAAGTGCTGGGATTACAGGCATGAGCCACTGTGTCCAGCAATTTTTTGCTACTGTTTTTTGTTTGTTTGTTTGTTTTTGTTTTTTTTTCTGAGACAGAGTCTCACTCTGTCACCCAGGCTGGAGTGCAATGATGCGATCTTGGCTCACTGCAACCTCCCCTTCCCGGGTTCAAGCGATTCTCCTGCCTCAGCCTCCTGAGTAGCTGGGATTACAGGCAAGCGCCACCACGCCAGGCTAATTTTTGTATTTTTAGTAGAGACAGGGTTTCACCATGTTGGCAAGGCTGGTCTCGAGCTCCTGACCTCATGATCCGCCTGCCTTGGCCTCCCAAAGTGCTGGGATTTACAGGTGTGAGCCACCATGCTCGGCCTTTTGCTACTGTTAATCTGCCTTATATTGGTTTAATGTGTAAGCCAGCCAAAGAACTTAGAAGCATAGCAGGAGGGGCCAGGCGCAGCGGCTCATGCCTATAATCCTAGCATTTTGGGAGGCCGAGGCGGGCAGATCACGAGATCAGAAGTTAGTAGACCAGCCTAATTAACATGGTAAAACCCCGTCTCTATTAAAAGTACAAAAATTAGCCGGGCGCGGTGGCTCACGCTTGTAATCCCAGCACTTTGGGAGGCCGAGGCGGGCGGATCACGAGGTCAGGAGATCGAGACCACAGTGAAACCCCGTCTCTACTAAAAATACAAAAAATTAGCCGGGCGTGGTGGCGGGCGCCTGTAGTCCCAGCTACTCGGAGAGGCTGAGGCAGGAGAATGGCGTGAACCCGGGAGGCGGAGCTTGCAGTGAGCCGAGATTGCGCCACTGCACTCCAGAGCCTGGGCGACAGAGCAAGACTCCGTCTCAAAAAAAAAAAAAAAAAAAAAAAAAAAAAAAAAAATACAAAAATTAGTAAAGCGTGGTGGCGCGTGCTTAAGAGGCTACTTAAGAGGCTGAGGCAGGAGAATCATTTGAACCTGTGAGGCGGAGGTTGCAGTGAACCGAGATGGCACCACTGCACTCCAGCCTGGGCGACAGAGCAATAATCCATCTCCAAAAAAAAAAGAAAAGAAAAAAAACAGGTAGCGAGAAGCCATTTTTCACTCCCTTCCAGTTTCTGGTGCCCAATGTGAGGCATCTTTCACTTTCTACTCTAGGACTGCTTCAGCAGCAGGCTCCTGGCATGCCTGACCAAACACTGGCCACAGATAAGATTTCCTCCCACATTAGCCCCCCAGATCCCTGCCTGTAGAGTCCAGCGGAAGCAAGATAGGTAAGTGTCTCTTTGTCTTTTTCCCTTTTCTAAGTTTGGATTAGCAGGAGAAAATGTGTGCGAACTAGTTCTTGTATAATAACTCTGGTTTTTTTGTTTGGTTATTTTTTTTGGTGGTGAGGGGTGGTATTCTTGTTTTCTGATTCCTCCCCTCCCAGAGATGGTCATTATTTTCCCATGTCTGTGTCTTTTGTGTCGTGTCATACAGAAGAGAATCACAGGGCAAGAACACAGGCCTCAAAGACTGGTGAGTTCACAGTTCTCAGCAGACCAATGTCTGTTCAGACTAATTTTGCTGTGGGTCCCCAAGACAAAAACCAGATGAGGTGCTCCTGGGGTCTTGTTTTATGTCTTGAGAGCTTGGCTTTTCCATCAGTGAGAACACTCTGGCCTCTGCCAGCTGAGGGTGCAAGTGTCGGCTTGTGTCAGCCAGCCAGTCAAATAGGCTGGAAGCCCACGATGCAGTGACAGCGGCATTCTCTTTGTCCACTCGTGCCAGCTCTCAGGAGAGTTTGGTCCCAATAACCGTCCCAGTCCATAAGGGCTTTGTTGTCTCAACCTTCAATTGGACAGTGCTGGGAAAGTCCAATCCCAGTAGTGCTTGCCTGGTGTCACAGATTAGCGGGTCAGTGAGTGTCGTGGGAGACCGGAGACACCATTTACACAAACTATCCTTAATGCCTGTGGCAACAAAGGTCTTTGCTTTCTTTTTTTCTTTTTTGAGACGGAGTCTCGCCCTGTCGCCCAGGCTGGAGTGCAGTGGCTTAATCTTGCCTCACTGCAACCTCCGCCTCCTGGGTTCAAATGATTCTACTGCCTCAGCCTCCCGAGTAGCTGGGATTATAGGTGCCCGCTACTATGCCCAGCTAATTTTTGTATTTTTAGTAGAGACAGGGTTTTACCATGTTGGCCAGGCTGGTCTTGAACTCCTGACCTCATGATCTGCCTGCCTTAGTCTCCCAAAGTGCTGGGATTACAGGTGTGAGCCACCATGCCTGGCCTAAACGGCTGTCTTATCGGTACCTATGGAAAGATCAAGAAAAGAGGACAGAAAAGGGTATAACAGCTAGTCTTAGAGACTCCTCTAGCAAGATTAAAAAGCAGAAATCAGATTACTTTTTTTGTTTGTTTGAGACTGAGTCTCACTCTGTCGCCCAGGCTGGAGTGCATTAACATGATCTCAGCTCACTGCAACCTCCGCCTCCCAGGTTCAAGCGACTGTCCCTGCCTCAGCCTCCTGAGTAGCTGACATTACAGGCGCCCGCCACCATACCCGGATAATTTTTGTATTTTTAGTAGAGATAAGGTTTTGCCATGTTTGTCAGGCTGGTCTCGAACTCCTGACCTCAGGTGATCTGCCCGCCTCAGCCTCCCAAAGTGCTGGGATTACATGCATGAGCCACCGCGCCTGGCCCAGATTACTTATTTACGTATTTATTTATTGAGACAGGGTCTCACTCTGTCACCCAGGCTGGAGTGCAGCGTCACAATCACCATTCACTGCAGCCTCTGCCTCCTGGACTCAAGTGATCCTCCCACCTCAACCTCCCGAGTAGCTGGGACTACAGGCATGTGCCACCACTCCTGGCTAATATTTTTAGTTTTGTAGAGACAGGGTCTTGCCATGTTGCCCAGGCTGCTCTTAAACTCCTGGTCTCAAGTGATCCTCCTGCCCTGGCCTCCCAAAGTGCTGGGATTACAGGCATGAACCAACATGCCTGGCCCACTCATGTAAATTAAATACAGTCACGTGTCACTTAATGATGAGAATATGTTCTGAGAAATTCCTTCATTAGGCAATTTTGTCATTATGTGAACATCATAGAGTGTATTTAAGCAAAGCTAGATCATATAGCCTACTATATACCTAGGCTATAAGTTATAGTCTATTGCTATAAACTTGTACCGCATGTTATTGTACTGAATACTGAAGGCAATTGCTGTTTGTTTGTTTTTATTTTTTTTGAGACCAAGTTTTGCTCTGTCGCCCAGGCTGGAGTGAGTGGCACCATTTTGGCTCACTGCAACCTCTGCCTCCTGGATTCAAGCAATTCTCCTGCCTCAGCCTCCCGAGTAGCTGGGATTACAGGTGCACACCACCATGCCTGGCTAATTTTTTGTATTTTTAGTAGAGATGGGGTTTCGCCATATTGACCAGGCTGGTCTTGAACTCCTGACCTCAAGCAATCTGCCTGCCTCGGCCTCCCAAAATGCTAGAATCACAGGCATGAGCCGTTGTGCCTGGCCAAGTGTTCGTATATCTAAACATAGAAAAGGTACAATAAAAGATAAAAGTGGGCCAGCCGCAGTGGCTCACACCTGTAATCCCAGCACTTCGGGAGGCTGAGACAGGTGAATCACCTGAGGTCAGGAGTTCAAGACCAGCCTGGCCAACATGGTGAAACCCCATCTCTACTAAAAATACAAAAATTAGCTGGGCATGGTGGCGGGCATTTGTAATCCCAGCTACTTGGGAGGCTGAGGCAAGAGAATTGCTTGAACCCAGGAGGCAGAGGTTGCAGTGAGCTGAGATCACACCATTGCACTCCAGCCTGGGCCACAGAGCGAGACCCTGTCTCAAAAAAAAAAAAAAAAAAAAAAAGATAAAAGTGGTGCACTTGCAGAGGGCATCTCCATTATAACCTTATGGGACCACCATTATCTATGTGGTGCATTGCTCACTAAACATCATTATGCAGGAGATGACTATATGCCTAAAACTGCTAGAAATATAGGAAGTAATCCAAATGCTTTCCAAGTTCACATGACTTGGGTACATCTTTGGTAAATAAAACTAGTTTAATATTGTTGGTTTAATGAAAAACAGCTCTGTCTTCTGACTTACAAAAAAAATTAAACAAAAACAAAACCCAAAAAACCTTATATATGTATTTCACATTATGGTCCTTGCTTAGATGATGGCTGCCTGACACGCATTTGATGTAAAAATGGTGAATAGTGGGGACAGGCACAGTGGCTCATGCCTGTAATCCCAGCACTTTGGGAGGCCGTGGGCAGATTACTTGAAGTCAGGAGTACAGGACCAGCCCGGCTAACATAGTGAAACCCAGTCTCTACTAAAAATACAAAAAAAAAATTAGCTGGGTGCGGTGGCTCACGCCTATAATCCCAACACTTTGGGAGGCCGAGGTGAGTGGATCACAAGGTCAGGAGTTCAAGATCAGCCTGGCCAAGATGGTGAAAACCCGTCTTTACTAAAAATACAAAAATTGGTTGGGCGTGGTGGCGGGCATCTGTAATCCCAGCTACTCTGGAGGCTGAGGCAGAGAATTGCTTGAACCCGGGAGGCAGAGGTTGCAGTGAGGCGAGATTGCACCACTGCACTCCAGCCTGGGCAACGGAGCGAGACTCTGTCTCAAAAAACAAACAAACAAAAAAATTAGCTGGGTATGGTGGCGGGCACCTGTAGTCCCAGCTACTCAGAAGGCTGAGGTAGGAGAATCGCTTGAACCTGAGAGGCGGAGGTTGCAGTGAGCTGAGATCGTGCCACTGCATTCAGGCCGAGCAACAGAGGTGACTCCATCTCAAAAAAAAAAAAAAAAAAATAGCTGGGTTTGGTGGTGCACACCTGTAATCCCAGCTACTCTGGAGGCTGAGGCAGGAGAATGGCTTGAACCCAGAGGCAGAGGCTGCAGTGAGCCGAGATAGAGTCACTACACTCCAGCTTGGGTGACAGAGTGAGACTCTGTCTCAAAAAAAAAAAAAAAAAAGGCGAATAGGGAAATGACTTGGGAGAGCTGACTTTGTCTAATGTCTCATGAAACTTCCATGACTAATCTAAGCATAATTGTTAAGAACATGTGAAATAAATAAAAGTAGGATAAAAGTTTATAAATGAACTTTTCAACAACAATCGTGCTTTATGCTTTAACCTGGGAGGCGGAGGTTGCAGTGAGCTGAGATCATGCCATTGCACTCCAGCCTCGGCTATAAGAGTGAAACGCTGTCTCAAAAAAAAAAAAAAAAAGAAAAGAAAAAATAATTGTGGTTTATAAATAACTCTTTAAAAAGGTTTCCCAACCTCTTTGGTAACTACACCCTTGGATGGTGGATATTCATTAAATATCCAGGTCATTTCCAAATAAAACAAAATACTAAAGCATTCATTGCTGAACACAGGCACAAGTTTATTTACCTTTGGCTTCTTAAAATTTATAGAAAGAAATAATATATTTGGGTCCATAGGTAAACATGTCCTGTTTCATACTGAAAAACTATTCTGCGAGAAAACACGTTTCTAGAAATTATGTGTCTTCACAAAATGTTGGCACATGACAGTTCAAAATCGCTTACTTCCTAGGTTTTCACTATAGAGTTGCTAAGACTTAAAATTCTAATATGTAATTATATAACTACTATAAGTGACTCTGTATGCAAAGTGTACAAGGAAAGTAAGATGTTATGAGGTATGAAGATGTGGGGGGGTTTTGTTGAGGAAAAATAACTTAGTCTAGTTTATAAGTTGTTGCAGAATGAAGGAAGGAAGAAAAGATACAGGTAAAACTGAATGCATGTAAAAGTTGGAAAGAGAGAATCTTTTGTGGTCAAACTGACCAAAATTGAGTGAATTTATTATGTCTTAAAAATGAGCCTTAGCCGGGCGCGGTGGCTCACGCCTGTAATCCCAGCACTTTGGGAGGCTGAGGCAGGCGGATCACGAGGTCAGGAGATCGAGACCATCCTGGCTAACACGGTGAAACCCTGCCTCTACTAAAAATACACAAAAAAAAAATTAGCCGGGCGTAGTGGTGGGCGCCTGTAGTCCCAGCTACTCGGGAGGCTGAGGCAGGAGAATGGTGTGAATCCGGGAGGCGGAGCTTGCAGTGAGCCGAGATCGTGCCACTGCACTCCAGCCTGGGTGACAAAGCGAGACTCCATCTCAAAAAAAACAAACACAGAAAAAAATGTAGTTTAAAAAAAAAAAAAATGAGTCAATATCAAGGGTACATTGATGCAAAACTAGAATTTGGCATTATCTTTTTTTTTTTTTTTTTTTTTTTTTTTTTTTTTTTTTTTTTTTTTTTTTTTTTTTGAGACGGAGTCTCACTCTGTCGCCCAGGCTGGAGTGCAGTGGCGCAATCTCGGCTCACTGCAAGCTCCACCTCCCGGGTTCACGCCATTCTCCTGCCTCAGCCTCTCCGAGTAGCTGGGACTACAGGCGCCCGCCACCACGCCCGGCTAATTTTTTGTATTTTTAGTAGAGACGGGGTTTCACCGTGGTCTCGATCTCCTGACCTCGTGATCCGCCCACCTCGGCCTCCCAAAGTGCTGGGATTACAAGCGTGAGCCACCGCGCCCGGCCCTGCATTATCTTTTAAAATGCAATATTTTCTCCTTCCTTCCTTCCTTCCTTCCTTCTCCTTCCTTCCTTCCTTCCTTCCTATCTTTTAAAATGCAATATTTTCTCCTTCCTTCCTTCCTTCCTTCTCCTTCCTTCCTTCCTTCCTTCCTTCCTTCCTTCCTTCCTTCCTTCCTTCCTTCCTTTCTTTCTTTCCTTTCTTTCTTTCCCTCTCTGGCGCAGGCTACAATCTACTCGGCTTGCTGCTGCCCACGCCGCCGACTGCCTGGGACTGCCTGCGCGCGCCACCGCTGCCTGCCTTTTCTCCTTTGGATGCAGGCACGCGTTCGCCATCTTGGCCACGCTGGTCGCCAGCTCCTGACGCCGAGTGCTCTGCCCGCCTCAGCCTCCCGAGGTACTGGGACTACAGACGGAGTCTCGCTCACCCAGTGCTCGGTGTTGCCCAGGCTGGAGTGCGGTGGCGTGGTCTGGCCTCGCGGCAGCCTCTACCCCCCGGCCGCCTGCCTTGGCCTGCCAGGGTGCTGGGATTGCAGCCCCTGCCCGGCCGCCGCCACATCTGGAAGGTGGGGAGCGCCTCTGCCCGGCCGCCCCGGCTGGGAGGTGAGGAGCACCTCTGCCTGGCCGCCCCGTATGGGAAGTGAGGAGCGCCTCTGCCCGACCGCCCCGTCTGGGAAGTGAGGAGCGCCTCTGCCCGGCCACCCACCGTCTGGGAAGTGAGGAGCGCCTCTGCCCGGCCACCCACCGTCTGGGAAGTGAGGAGCGCCTCTGCCCGGCCGCCCCGTCTGGGAAGTGAGGAGCGCCTCTGCCCGGCCACCCACCGTCTGGGAAGTGAGGAGCGCCTCTGCCCGGCCACCCACCGTCTGGGAAGTGAGGAGCGCTTCTGCCCGGCCACCCACCGTCTGGGAAGTGAGGAGCGCCTCTGCCCGGCCACCTACCGTCTGGGAAGTGAGGAGCGCCTCTGCCCGGCCGCCCCGTCTGGGAAGTGAGGAGCGCCTCTGCCCGGCCACCCATCGTCTGGGAAGTGAGGAGCGCCTCTGCCCGGCCACCCTGTCTGGGAAGTGAGGAGCGCCTCTGCCCGGCCACCCATCGTCTGGGAAGTGAGGAGCGCCTCTGCCCGGCCTCCCATCGTCTGGGAGGTGAGGAGCGCCTCTGCCCGGCCACCCTGTCCGGGAGGAAGTGAGGAGCGCCTCTGCCCGGCCCCCCTGTCCGGGAAGAAGTGAGGAGCGCCTCTGCCCGGCCGCCCCGTCCGGGAAGAAGTGAGGAGCGCCTCTGCCCGGCCGCCCCGTCCGGGAAGAAGTGAGGAGCGCCTCTGCCCGGCCGCCCCGTCCGGGAAGAAGTGAGGAGCGCCTCTGCCCGGCCGCCCCGTCCGGGAAGAAGTGAGGAGCGCCTCTGCCCGGCCGCCCCGTCTGGGAGGTGAGGAGCGCCTCTGCCCGGCCACCCATCGTCTGGGAGGTGAGGAGCGCCTCTGCCCGGCCACCCATCGTCTGGGAGGTGAGGAGCGCCTCTGCCCGGCCACCCATCGTCTGGAAAGTGAGGAGCGCCTCTGCCCGGCTGCCCCATCTGGGAAGTGAGGAGTGCCTCTGCCCGGCCGCCCCATCGTCTGGGAGGTGAGGAGCGCCTCTGCCCGGCCGCCCATCGTCTGGGAAGTGAGGAGCGCCTCTGCCCGGCCACCCATCGTCTGGGAAGTGGGGAGCGCCTCTGCCCGACCACCCATCGTCTGGGAAGTGAGGAGCGCCTCTGCCCGGCCACCTATCGTCTGGGAAGAAGTGAGGAGCGTCTCTGCCTGGCCGCCCCGTCTGGGAAGTGAGGAGCCCCTCTGCCTGGCCGCCCCGTGTCTGGGTAGAAGTGAGGAGCTCCTCTGCCTGGCCGCTCCGTCTGGGAGGTCTACCACGGAGGCCAGAAGCAATGTGGGGGCTGGACGTGGTGGCTCACACCTGTGGTCCCGGCACTCTGGGGGGCGAGGCGGGTTGATCACTTCGGGCTAGGAGTTCGAGACCAGTCTGGCCAACTTGGCGAAACATGAAGAATACAACAGACAAACCAACCAACCAACTCAATGACAACAAAACAGGTCTACCCTGGAGTCATACTCTAATTTTTTCTATTTTCCTCCCTTTCTGATCCTTTATCCCACTTTCTTTTTCTTCCTCTTCCTTCTCCCTCTTCTTTGTCAAATAGAGGATTGAGTTATTATCACTGATCCATATAAAGTCCCTCTCTCATTTATTTTAACTCCCACCCCCATTTCTATTCCCCGACTTCCCATGTGCAACCTTCCTAATATGTTTGATACGCATCTTTTTGTTTGTATGTATTTTTAGAAAATGTTTATTGTTTTTGTATGCAAAAAAAATCAATAAAAAAAATAATAAAATAAAAAAAAAATAAAAAAAATAAAATAAAATGCAATATTTTCTTGTAGTATTGATAAGAAAGAGTGAAAGATTTTCTTTTTCACCTTTTAAGTAATCTACCTTAAAAAAATTAGGTCTTATCAAAATAATTTTCTGTTTATGTTATCTTTTATCAGGCCTTCAATTACTTTCCAAGAAAATAAAATCCTCTCTATTAAGAGAGCTAATATATATATTTTTACAACTATGTAACTTTCTCTATTTGCCTTTGAAGCCTTTTAATAATTACCCTGGTGATTATGAAATGAATATTAATAAATATTAAATACTCATTAAATACTTAAATTATAAAATATTAAATGATTATAAAATGAACAGTTGATTAAATGGGATCCCAGATCACTATATAATAATCACTCTGGTAACCAGACTAATTATTAGTGACCTAAATTAATAGTTACCTGAGATCCTATTTAATCAAATTTTTCCTTTTTTCTTTTCTTAATTTCAAAAAATATGGAAGGCCGCATGAATTTGCGAGTTATCCTTGCACAGGGGCCATGCTAATCTTCTCTGTATCATTCCAGCTTTAGTATATGTGCTGCCAAAGCAAGCACTAATTAAGTGTTTTAAACCTTTTTTTTTTAGTTTTAATATTTAAATTTATTTTATTTATTTTTTTTGCACACAAAACAATAAACATTTTCTAAAAGTACATACAAACAAAAAGATGCATATCAAACATATTAGGAAGGTTGCACATGGGAAGACGGGGAATAGAAATGGGGGGTGGGAATTAAAGAAAATAAATGAGAGAGGGACTTTGTATGGATCAATGATAATAACTCAATCCTCTATTTGACAAAGAAGAAGGAGAAGGAAGAGGAAGAAAAAGGAAGTGGGATAAAGGATCAGAAAGGGAGGAAAATAGAAAAAATTAGAGTATGACTCCAGGGTAGACCTGTTTTGTTGTCGCTTGGTTGGTTGGTTGGTTTGTCAGTTGTATTTTTCATATGTTTCGCCATGTTGGCCAGGCTGGTCTCGAACTCCTAGCCTCAAGTGATCAACCCGCCTCGGCCTCCCAGAGTGCTGGGACTACAGGCGTGAGCCACCACGTCCAGCCCCCACATTGCTTCTGGCCTCTGTGGTAGACCTCCCAGATGGCAGCCGGGCAGAGGCGCTCCCCACATCCCAGACGGGGCAGCCAGGCAGAGGTGCTCCTTACTTCCCAGACGGGGTGGCCGGGCAGAGACACTCCTCACATCCTAGACGGGGTGGCGGTCGGGCAGAAGGGCTCCTCACTTCCCGGATGGGGCGGCCGGGCAGAGGCGCTCCTCACATCCCAGACGATGGGTGGCCGGGCAGAGGCACTCCTCACTTCCCAGACGGGGCGGTCGGGCAGAGGCGCTCACTTCCCAGACGGGGCGGCCGGGCAGAGGCGCTCCTCACTTCCCAGACGGGGCGGCAGGGCAGAGGCGCTCCTCACTTCCCAGATGGGGCGGCCGGGCAGAGACGCTCCTCACTTCCTAGACGGGGTGGCGGCCGGGCAGAGGCGCTCCTCACTTCTTCCCAGACGGGGCGACCGGGCAGAGACGCTCCTCACTTCCCAGACGGGGTGGCGGCCGTGCAGAGGCGCTCCTCACTTCCCAGACGGGGCGGCCGGGCAGAGGCGCTCCTCACATCCCAGAAGGGGCGGCCGGGCAGAGGCGCTCCTCACTTCCCAGACAGGGCAGCCGGGCAGAGGCGCTCCTCACTTCCCAGACGGGGTGGCGGCCGGGCAGAGTCGCTCTTCACATCCCAGATGATGGGCGGCCGGGCAGAGGCGCTCCTCACCTCCCAGACGGGGCGGCCGGGCAGAGGAGCTCCTCATAACCCAGACGATGGGCGGCCAGGCAGAGATGCTCCCCACCTCCCAGACGGGGCGGCGGCCGGGCAGAGGCTGCAATCCCAGCACCCTGGGAGGCCAAGGCAGGCGGCTGGGAGGCGGAGGCTGCAGCGAGCCAAGACCACACCACCGCACTGCAGCCCGGGCAACACCGAGCACCGAGTGAGCGAGACTCCGTCTGCAGTCCCAGCACCTCCGGAGGCCGAGGCGGGCAGAGCACTCGAGGTCAGGAGCTGGAGACCAGCCTGGCCGACATGGCGAAACCGCGCCTCCAGCCAAAGGAGAAAAACCAGGGAGGGGTGGTAGCGCGCACCGGCAATCCCAGGCAGCCCGCAGGCCAGGGCAGGAGAATCACGGGAGCCGGACGCAGGGAGTCTGCAGCGAGCCGAGTGTACTCCAGTCTGGGCCACAGAGGAAAGAAAAAGAAAGAAACAAAGAAAAAGAAAGAGAGGGAGGGAGGGAGGGAGGGAGGGAGGGAAGGAAGGAGTTTTAAGCCTTTTTTAAAATTTTTGACAAACTTCCTAAAATCAAATTCTAAATTCAGTCTTTTGATCTTGAATTAACTTTGGAATTTGCCAGTTGAGCCCCTGGGAAAGCTCAAAAGATGTGTTTCTCACCTTGAAAAAGAGAGACATTAGCCAGGCACGGTGGCTCACGTCTGTAATCCCAGTACTTTGAGAGGCTGAGGCAGGTGGATCACCTGAAGTCAGGAGTTTAAGACCAGCCTGGCCGACATGGCGAAACCTTGTCTCTACTAAAAAACAACAACAAAAAAATAGCCAGGCGTGGTGATGGGCACCTATAATCCCAGCTACTTGGGAGGCTGAGGCAGGAGAATCGCTTGAACCCGGCGGGCGGAGGTTGCAGAGAGCCGAGATCGCACCATTGCACTCCAGCCTGGGTAACAGAGCAAAACTCCATCTCAAAAAAAAGAGAGACATTAGACTAATTAGGCTTATTTGAAATGTTAAATTAAATGGGAAACATTGTCAAATAACAAGTGATGCTAAACGTTAAGTTATATTTATGAACCAGGGTAGGAGGTGATGAGGGTGATAAAAAACATTTTTTTAAATAAGTTATATGGCTGGGTGCAATGGCTCATGCTTGTAATCCCAGCACTTTGGGAGGCCATGGCGGGCGGATCACGAAGTCAGGACTTCGAGACCAGCCTAGACAACACAGTGAAACTCCGCCTCTACTAAAAATACAAAAATTAGCTGGGTGTGGTGGCGGGCACCTGTAATCCCAGCTACTTGGGAGGGTGAGGCAGGAAAATTGCTTGAACCCGGGAGGCGGAGGTTGCAGTGAGCCAAGATCGCACCACTGCATTCCAGCCTGGGTGACACAGCTAGACACCATCTCAAAAAAAAAAAAAGTTATATTTCTGGATATGTTACTGATACGAATGTTCTAAAAATTATGAGATTCCTAGAAATCTAATGTTATAAGTCATAATTTTGTACTATGTTAACATGATATATGCCACAGAAATAACCAGCTTTCCTTATCAAATTGCTGGTTATAATGAACTCTCATCAGATTTTTTAACCATGGCCATTCTGTCTTGCTCATCAATAGTGTCTTGGTTCTTCTCTAAAAGCATTTGCAATCAGCTATTGCCCCAAATTGCTTCTTCAAGATTCATGGAAATGACTCTGACAAGTAGTCTGAAATAGAAGGTCCTAATAAACTTAAGATTATAACATTGGACTGGGTAAGAATTTCCAAAACTCTAGTGGAAAAACTGGACTCAGAAAACTGCTGACTCGGCTAGGTGTGGTGGCTCATGCCTGTAATACCAGCACTTTGGGAGGCCCAGGCAGGCAGTTTATTTGAGGCCAGGAGTTCGAGACCAGCCTGGCCAACATAGAGAAACCCGGTCTCTACTAAAAAACAACAACAAAAAAATTAGTTGAGTGTGGTGGTGCACACCTGTAATCCCAGCTACTCCAGAGGCTGAAGCACGAGAATCGCTTGAACCCGGCAGGTGGAGGTTACACTGAGCCGAGGCACTCCAGCCTGAGTAACAGAGCGAGACTCTGTCTCAGAAAAAAAAAAGAAAAAGAAACCCTGCTAACAACATCAGAAAGAATAAGAATTGCATGGGACTGAGCTGACGGATTGTAATTTTTTTTTAATACCTACAGTATTATAGTGCCATAGGCATAGTTTGATGGCAAGTCCCTGGCTTCATAACCTTGAGAGGCATGCATTTATTTATTTATTTATTTATTTATTTATTTTTGAGACAGAGTCTCGCTCTGTCACCCAGGCTGGAGTGCAGTGGTGCAGTCTCGGCTCACTGCAACCTCCCCCTCCCAGGTTCAAGAGATTCTCCCTGCCTCAGCCTCCCGAGTAGCTGGGATTACAGGCACCCACCACCATGCCTGGCTAATTTTTGTATTTTTGGTAGAGACAAGGTTTCGCCATGTTGGTCAGGCTGGTCTTGAACTCCTGACCTCGTGATCCACCCGCCTCGGCCTCCCAAAGTGCTGGGGTTGCAGGTGTGAGCCATCGCGCCTAGCCTGAGAGGCTTTGCCTGGTCAACATAGAGAAACCCATCTCTACTAAAAATACAAAAATTAGCTGGGCATGGTGGCGCACGCCTGTAGTCCCAGCTACTTGGGAGGCTGAGACAGGAGAATCACTCGAACCTGGGAGGCGGAGGTTGCAGTGAGCCGAGATCGCTCCACTGCACTCCAGCCTGGGTGACAGAGAGAGACTCTGTCTAGGAAAAAAAGGAAAAAAAAGGTCCAATCTGGGCCAGGCACAGTGGCTCACGCCTATAATCCCAGCACTTTGGAAGGCCAAGGCAGGTGGATCACTTGAGGTCAGGAGTTGGAAAACAGCCTGGTCAACATGGAGAAACCCCATCTCTACTAAAAATACAAAACATTAGCCAGGTATGGTGGTGGGCCCCTGTAATCCCAGCTACTCAGGAGGCTGAGGCAGGAGAATCGCTTGAACCCGGGAGGCAGAGGTTGCAGTGAGCCAAGAATGCGCCACTGCACTCCAGCCTAGGCGACAGAGCAAGACTCCATCTCCAAAAAAATAAAAAAGAACCTTTACAATCAATCATTATTCTTACTGCTCTTACATAAATAATCAGGCCAAGTTTAATAAGAGACCAACCTTATTTTGCAACAAATTGATATTTTTTTCCTTGAAACAGGGTCTTGCTCTGTCACCCAGGCTGGAGTACAGTGGTAGGATCACGGCTCACTGTAGCCTCCACCTCCCAGGCTCAGATGATGCTTCTGAGGTCAGCCTCCTGAGTAGTCGGGACTACAGGCATGCACCAACACGTCTAATTTTTTTGTATTTCGTGTGCCACCACGTCTGATTTTTTTTGTATTTTTTGTAGAGATGGGGTTTTGCCATGTTGCCCAGGCTGGTCTCCTAGACTAAAGCAATCTGCTCCTGCCTCAACTCCCAAAGTGCTGGGATTACAGGCATGAGCCACCACTCCTGGCAACAAATTAATCTCACTGTGATTGTGTTTGGCAGAAATGGGGGTGAATGTACAAAGAAAAATTATGTTTCAGAAGAAAACTATAGTGTATCCATTATTAGATTCTAGTTCATTGTTGTGGAGGGTTTGTTATTTACCTGGAAACTTGAGTGGATCCTGAATTCTTCCAGTTTCCTCAAATGTCTGGCTATGACTCTCCAAACTAACATTTCCAGTTTTTCTCCCTTCTGACTTGGAGTTACTGAAATTAAGACTTCCTTTCCTGAAGCCCTGCAAGCTAAAACTAGAAGACTTGATAGAGACTTCAGATAAATCACCACAAACACTTAGGTATACACCACCTTCATACCTACCAATATACAAACTAATCAGAAAGTTCACTGGGCTCACACCTGTAATCCCAGCATTTTGGGAGGCCGGGGTGGGAAGACCACCTGAGGTCAGGAGTTCAAGACCAGCAACATGGTGAAACCCCATACAAAAATTAGCCGGGTTGGTTGGCAGGCGCCTGTAATCCCAGCTACTTGGGCTGAGGCAGCAGAATCGCTTGAACCCAGGAGGCGGAGGCTGCAGTGAGCCAAGATTGTGCCATTGCACTCCAGCCTGGGCAACAAGAGCAAAACTCCATCTAAAAAAAAAAAAAAAAAAAGGCCAGGCACAGTAGCTCACGCCTGTAATCCCAGCACTTTGGGAGGCCGAGGCGGGTGGATCACGAGGTCAGGAGATTGAGACCATCCTGGCTAACACAGTGAAACCCCATCTACTAAAAATACAAAAAATTAGCTGGGCGTGGTGGTGGGCGCCTGTAGTCCCAGCTACTCGGGAGGCTGAGGCAGGAGAATGGCATGAACCCGGGAGGCGGAGCTTGCAGTGAGCGGAGGTCATGCCACTGACTCCAGCCTGGGCAACACAGCGAGACTCCGTCTCAAAAAAAAAAAAAAAAAAGCCAGCACAGTGGCTCATGCCTGTAATCCCAGCACTTTGGGAGGCCGAGGCAGGTGGATCACAAGGTCATCAAGACCATCCTGGCTAACATGGTGAAACCCCGTCTCTACTAAAAATACAAAAAATTAGCTGGGCGTGGTGGCATGCGCCTGTAGTCCCAGCTACTCGGGAGGCTGAGGCAGGAGAATCGCTTGAACCTGGCAGGCAGAGGTTGCAATGAGCCGAGATCGCATCACTGCACTCCAGCCTGGGCGACAGAACGAGACTTTTTCTGAGAAAAAAAAAAAAAAAGTTCACTGGAACCCCTGATGCAAATTGCAACCAGGAAAATCTGTGTCAAATTATCACTGCCTGCCCCTACTCCAACTGAAGATGCTTTGACCCAACATCTAGAAATCATGTCAATTGGCTGCCCTCCAGGCTCAGAAACTAGTTTACAGATTGCTCCAAACATTAACCTTATTCTTTTGTTTCCTCTTATTAAATACCTGTTTGCTTGTGCCATACAGAGGCCTGACCGTGATGGGAGCCCACCTGCCACACCACCTCCTGGAATGAGACAGAACTGATTAATCGGACTGACCTAGTCCCAGGTCTCATACTGTTCAAACACTAATCTGATTTTTCTGTCATCCACCACCAAATCAACTTTTAGCGTGTGGAACTTCTAGAGAAGTTTCAGATAGGAGAAATGAAGAAGTTCGAGAAATGCCAATCCCAAAATACGCCCCTCTGATACACTGATTACTTCAAATGGAGGGAACCTGGGGAACAGCAAGGGCAGGGAGGACTTTCTTTGACCTTCCCTTATCTACCTAAACACAGATCCTCCAAAGGGAACTCCAGTGTCATGAATCCCTTCCCCAGGAATCTTCTCAATCAGGGAAGATGAGCTCAGATCACAGGAGATGAGAATGGAGGTTGGCACCACGCCCAGATCTATTCTTCTGGGACAACTTTTCTTAACTAAGAGACTTATAATCTGCATAACAAGACAACTTTTATTCACCATACACTTCCTCCCTGCACCCTCCCATAATTTAGGTCACCACCACCTCCCAGAAGCTGCAAGCCCCTCTTCTTTTCTGTAGCTCAGGATGCTATATAAGCTTCAATCATCTGGCCCTTCTTTGAATCTCATATATTGTGGGGCTCCTGTGCATACTTACATAATTAAAATGAGTTTTTTCTCCTGTTAATCTGCCTTATGTCAATTTAATATGTAGCCCAGTCAAAGAACCTAGAAGGGTAGAGGGAAGCCATTTTTTGCTCCCCTACACCAGGCACATAGTTGGGACTTGGGGATCAATAAATATTTGTTTACCAAATGCGGTTTTGATTAGGAAGGTTAAAGCTCTGTACTATGCTGATTTTTATTCCACGTCTGAACGTGCCTATTTACCGAGTTGGCCAGGCGCAGTGGCTCATGCCTGTCATCCCAGCACTTTGGAAAGCTGAGGTGGGCCGATCACTTGAAGCCAGGAGTTCGAGACTAGCCTGCTACTAAACATATAAAAAATTAGGTCAGGCGCGGTGGTTCATGCCTGTAATCCTAGCACTTTGGGAGGCCGAGGAGAGCAGATCACCTGAGGTCAGGAGTTCAAGACCAGCCTGGCCAACATGGCGAAACCCCGTCTCTACTAAAAATACAAAAATTAGCTGGGCATAGTGGTGGGCACCTGTAATCCCAGCTAATCAGGAGGCTGAGGGAGGAGAATCGCTTGAACCTGGGAGGCAGGGGTTCCAGTGAGCCAAGATCGTGCCACTGTACTCCAGCCTGGGCAACACAGTCAGACTGTCTCAAAAAAAAAAAAGGTAGATTTGAAATAGCAAAATCCTTACAACACAGCCTCCCACATTATTAAGAAAAACTGAAATAATATTAACACCACCTGATCTTTTTTTAGGTCATCAAGAAAAAAATTTCACAGCTGCCCAGTGGATTTATAAACTCTATTCACACTTGCCACAAGATGGCGGCACATGAGCTGGCCATCCCTGCAGAAACCCAGCTATGTCTTGCAGGCATCAAGTCTTCCTAGAGCAATTTGGGGGACCATTCTATTTGAACATTCACTGTCTAAAAGGAAGCTCTTACACGACCCCTAAATGCAACATGTTAAGTCAAGTCACCAGGGTGTCTCGGAAAAGATAAATAAATAAATGCAACGTGTGATCCTGAATTGGTTCCAAGCCAGGAGAAAAAACAGCAATAAGGAACGTTATTGGGACAATTGATGAAATTGGAACATGAATTGTGCATTAGATAAAAGTATCATGTCCATGTTAAATTTCTTGATTTTGATAGTTGTACTGTGCTTATGAAAGAGAATATTCGGCCGGGCATGGTGACCCGCGCCTGGAATCCCAGCACTTTGGGAGGCTGAGGCAGGTGGATCACCTGAGGTCAGGAGTTCAAAGACCAGCCAGCCCAACATGGTGAAACCCCATCTCTACTAAAGAATACAAAAATTAGCCAGACGTGGTGGTGGGCGCCTGTAATCCCAGCTACTGGGGAAGCTGAGGCAGGAGAATCGCTTGAACCCAGGTGAAGAAGGTTGCAGTGAGCCAAGATCGCGCCATTGCACTCCAGCCTGGGCGACAAGAGCAAAACTCTGTCTCAAAAAAAAAAAAAAAAAAAGGAAAGAGAATGTTCTTGATCTTAGGAACTACACACAAGTGTCCTGAGGTAAAGAAAGACACATGATGTTCTCCAACCTAATTCTCAAATGGCTCATAACATAATAGATATAGATGATGCATGTATCCTTATGGAGGGGAGAAGAGGGAACAGTAAGACAAATGGAACAGATTGTAAACAATTGGCAAATCTGGGTAAAGCGTATACAGAAATCCTTTGTACTCTTCTTGTTACTTTTTTTTTTTTTCTGAGACCAAGTCTCACTCTGCTGCCCAGGCTGGAGCGCAGTGGCGAGATCTCAGCTTACTGCAACCTCCGCCTCCCGGGTTCAAGCGATTCTCCTGCCTCAGCCTCCTGAGTAGCTGGGACTACAGGCACCCACCATCACGCCCAGCTGATTTTTATATTTTTAATAGAGACGGGATTTCACCATGTTGGTCAGGCTGGTCTTGAACTCCTGACCTCAGGTGATCCACCCGCCTCAGCCTTCCAAAGTGCTGGGATTACAGGTGTGAGCCACTGCACCAGGCTTCTTGTTACTGTTCTAAAAGTTTACAATTATACCAAAATAAAGCATTACCAAAAAAGTTATTTTATAGCCTGTAAGAATGTCATTAAAGTTTTTTTGTTTTTTTGTTTTTTTTTGAGACGAAGTCCTGCTGTGTCACAGGCTACAGGGCAGTGGTGCAATCCTGGCTCACTGCAACCTCTGCCTCCCCAGTTCAAGTGATTCTCGTGCCTCAGCCTCCTGAGTAGCTGGGATTACAGGCGCATGCCACCATGCCCAGCTAACTTTTGTATTTAAGTAGACTCCGTGTTTCACCATGTTGGCCAGACTGGTCTCAAACTCTTGTTTTCAAGTGATCCACCCACCTCTGCCTCCCAAAGTGCTGGGATTACAGGCATAAGCCGCCGTACCCGAGCAGGTGTGTTTGTTTGTTTGTTTGTTTGGAGACAGGGTCTCATTCTGTCACCCAGACTGGAATGCAGTGGCACGATCTCAGCTCACTGCAACCCCTGCCTCCTGGGCTCAAGGGATCCTCTTGCCTTAGCCTCCCTAGTAGCTGCCATACCTGGCTAATTTTTGTAATTTTTGTAGAGACAGGGTTTTGCCATGTTGCCCAGGCTGGTATTGAACTCCTGAGCTCAAGCAATCCACCTGCCTCTGCCTCCCAAAGTACTGGGATTACAGGAAATTTCAGAGATAAAATTAGGTATCAACACTGTATGCCAGGTACTGTTTTAAGCCTTTCACACTAATCGACTCATTTAATCCCCAAAATTATTCCATGGGATAGGTGCTATTATTACTCTCATCTTGGTTTTTTTGTTTTTGTGGGGGTTTTTTTGTTTTTTTTTTGAGACAGTGTCTCACTCTATCACCCAGGCTGGAGTGCAGTGATGCGATTTTGGCTCACTGCAACTCCACCTCCCAAGTTCAAGCAATTCTCCTGCCTCAGCCTCCCAGGTAGCTGGGATTACAGTCACCCACCACCATGCCCGGCTCATTATTACTCTCATCTTAGTGAAGAGGAAACTGAAGAGAGGTTGAGTAACTTGTGGATCACACAGCTGTTAAGATCAAGCTCTTCATAATAACACACAATCAGGAATGTTTAATGATGGCCAGGATATGCTCTACTGATAATGTAGGACCAAGTACTCTGTAAAATGTCTGGGGGGAGGAAAGGCAACTTTATTTATTTATTTATTTATTTATTTATTTATTTAGAGACGAAGTCTCACTCTGTCACCAGGCGGGAGTGCAGTGGTGCAATCTCGGCTCACAGCAACCTCTGCCTCCCAGGTTCAAGCAATTCTCCTGCCTCAGCCTCCCAAGTAGCTGGTATCACAGGCGCCCGCCACCATGCCAGGCTAATTTCTGTATTTTTAGTGAAGACAGGGTTTCACCATATTGGCCAGGCTGGTCTCGAACTCCTGACCTTGTGATCCACCCGCCTCGGCCTCCCAAAGTGCTGGGATTACAGGCGTGAGCCAGGGCGCCCAGCCCCGGAAAGGCAACATTAAAGGACAACTTTGCTGTGATGAATTTAGGTGTTTTTGTTTTTGTTTTGAGATGGGAGTCTCATTCTGTCACCCAGGCTGGAGTGTAGTGGCGTGATCTCAGCTCACTGCAATCTCCGCCTCCCGGGTTCAAGTGATTCTCCTGCCTCAGCCTCCCTAATAGCTGGGATTAACAGGCATGCACCACCACACCCGGCTAATTTTTGTATTTTTAGTAGAGATGGGGTTTCCCCATGTTGGCCAGGCTGGTCTTGAACTTCTGACCTCAGGTGATCCACCTGCCTCAGCCTCCCAAAGTGCTAGGATTATAGGCATGAGCCACCGCATCCGGCCAAATTTAAGTGCTCTGAGCCCCCTGCCTCAACCTGACACTGAAACTGATGCAAAACTCAGTCCTGAATTATGCAGTTTAACCAAAATAAAAGAGAGACATAAAGTGGCTGCTGATTATGTGGCTGAACCTACCAGCCATTATCACTGGAGGAGAAATGAGAATGTTCTTTAAACAAACCTGATTATTCTCAATACCCACTTTTATTTATTTGTTATTTGTTTGAAACAAGCAAATAAATAAAACAGGGTCTCACTCTATCTCCCAGGCTGAAGTTCAGTAGCACGATCAGGGTTCACTGCAGCCTCAAACTCTTGGGCTCAGTCAATCCTCCCACCTCAGCTTCCCGAGTAGCTGGGACTACAGGTGTGCACTACCATGCCTGGCTAATTTCTTGTATTTTTTGTAGAGAATGGTTTCACCATGTTGCCCTGGCTGGTTTCAAACTCCTGGGCTCAAGGGATCTGCCCACCTCAGCTTCCCAGAGGGCTGGGATTACAGGCATGAGCCACTGTGGCTGGCCTCAATATCTGCTTTTAAATACACAAACGTTATAAATTCAAACTTATAAAACATACAGACATTCCCTGTAACCCTGCAATTTTACTCCTAGGTATTTCCCCTATGGATATGTTCACAGATGAGCAGAATACGGTATATACAAGAGGGACCATTTGTGATAGAAAAGGTCTTGGAAAATGCCTAAGTGTCCATAATTATAAGACTGGTTAAATACATCATGATATAGCCACATAGGAATAGAACAGATTTGGCTTTTTTTTTTTTTTTTGAGACAGAATCTCACTCTGTCACCCAGGTTGGAGTGCAGTGGCACGACCTTGGCTCACTGCAACCTCCGCCTCCCAGGTTCAAGCAATTCTCATGCCTCAGCCTCCCAAATAGCTGGGATTACAGGCGTATGCCACTACACCTGACAAATTTTTGTTTTTAGTACAGACAAGTTTTCGCCATGTTGGCCAGGCTGGTCTCAAACTCCTCACCACAAGTGATCCGCCCACCTCAGCCTCCCAAAGTGTTGGGATTACAGGCGTGAGCCACCACGCCCAGAATAGAACATTTTATAATAAGAATACGCAACAAAAGCACAGTGGCTCACGCCTGTAATCCCAGCACTTTGGGAGGCCAAGGCAAGCAGATTGCTTGGGCCCAGGAGTTTGAGACTAGCCTGGGCAACATGGCCAGACCCTGTCTCTACAAAAAATTAAAAAATTAGCCGGGCATGTGCCTGTAGTCCCAGCTACTTAGGAGGCTGAAGCAAGAGGATCACGTGAGCCCAGAAAGTCAAGGCTGCAGTAAGCTGTGATTACGCCACTGCACTCCAGCCTAGGCAGCAGAGTGAGACCATGTTTCAAACAAATAAATAAAAGTGGATATTGAAAATGATCAGGTTTGTTTGAAGAATATTCTGATTTCTCCTCGAGTGATAATGGCTAGTAGGTTCAGCTACGTAATCAGCAGCCACTTCATTTCTCTTTTTTTTTTTTTTTTTGAGACAGTCTTGCTCTGTTGCCCAGGCTAGAGTACAGTGGCTCGGTCTCAGCTCTCTACAACCTCCAGCTCCGAGGTTCAAGCGATTCTCCTGCCTCAGCCTCCTGTGTAGCTGGGATTACAGGCATGCACCACCATGCCTGGCTAATTTTTGTGTTTTTAGTAGAGACGGGGTTTCTCCATGTTGGTCAGGCTGGTTTCGAACTTCTGACCTCAGGTGATCTGCCGGCCTCAGCCTCCCAAAGTGCTGGAATTACAGACGTGAGCCACCACGCCTGGCCTATTTCTCTCCTTTATTTTTGTTAAACCTTGCATAATTCAGGACTGATTTTTGCATCATTTGAGTGTTAAATTGAGGCAGGGGCTCAGAGCACTTAAACCTAAATTCATCATAGGAAAGTTCTCCCTTGAAGTTGCCTTTCCTCCCCCTGAACATTTTACAGAGTACTTGCTCCTGGGTGGCAGAGCGACCTTATCTCAAAAAAAAAAAAAGAATATGCAACAAAACATGCAGTTACTTTAAAAGGAGCTTTTTCCAATAAGGACACTAAATAAAATCTGCTTAACATCATTAGCTATCAGGAAATGCAAATCAACACCACAGTAAGATGCCATTTAACACTAGGACAACTAGAATCAGAAAATCAGATACTAGTAAGTGTTGGTGAGAATGTGGAGAAAATCGGACCCTCATATACTGCTGGTGGAAATGTAAGATGATACAGCTGATGGAAAAGAGTCTGGCAGTTCTTCAGATGGTTAAAAATGGAATTATCATATGACCCAACAATTCTACTCCGAGGGTATATACCCAAGAGAATTGAAAACATATGTCTATACAGAATACTTGTACATGAATGTTGATAGCAGCATTATTCACAATAGCCCAAAAGTATAAAAAACCCAAATGTCCATCAACTCATGGATAAACAAATGTAATACGTCCATACAATGGAATATTATTTAGCTGATAAGGGAATGAAACTCTGATACATGCCTGGTGACAGAGCGAGACTCTGTCTCAAAAAAAAAAAAAAAAAAAAAATACAGGCCAGGCATGGTGGCTCACATGTATAATCCTAGCACTTTCGGAGGCTGAGGCAGGAGGATCACTTGGGCACAGGAGTTCAAGACCAGCCTGGGCTGGAGTGCAGTGATGCGATCTCAGGTTCAAGCGATTCTCATGCCTCAGCCTCCCAAGTACCTGGGATCACAGGCCTGTGCCACCACACCCCGCTAATTTTTGTATTTTTAGTAGAGATGGAGTTTCACCATGTTGGCCAGGGTGGTCTCGAAATCCTGACCTGAGGTGATCCGCCCGCCTCGGCCTTCCAAAAGTGCTGGGATTAAACGTGTGAGCCACCACATCCAGCCGAATTGTTCACTTTAAATGAGTGAATTCTCTGATACATGAATTATATCTCAATAGAGCTGTTTTTCTAAAAGCTCTTTATGTACTAATATAAAACAATCTCCCAGGTATATTAAGTGAAAAAAGTAAAGTGTAAAACTATTAGATATGTAATCATCTGAGTAAGAAAATATAATTATGTAAATATACAGATATTTCTGGGGGAACTCATAAAACTCCGGTAACACTGACTGCCTCTGGAGAGGGGAACTGGATGACTGAGGGACCCAGAGTAGAAGCAGAATTGTTATTTTTAAAATAAGAGATGCCCAAAAATACATAAAAATTAACACAATGAACACCATGTGCCCACCGCCCACCTTTAAAAACCATTACGCCAGGCACAGTGGCTCACAGCTATAATCCCAGCACTTTGGAAGGCCGAGGTGAGCGGATTGCTTGAGTCCAGGATTTCAAGACCAGCCTGGGCAACATAGCAAGCCCCCTTCTCTACAAAAAAACTGCAAAAATTGGGCCGGGCGCAGTGGCTCACACCTGTAATCCCAGCGCTTTCGGAGGCCGAGGCAGGCGGATCACCTGAGGTCGGGAGTTCGAGACCAGCCTGACCAACATGGAGAAACCTCGTCTCTACTAAAAATACAAAAAAATTAGCCGGTCATGGTGGCGCATGCCTGTAATCTCAGCTACTCGGGAGGCTGAGGCAGGAGAATCACTTGAACCTGGGAGGCAGAGGCTGTGGTGAGCCAAAATCACACCACTGCACTCCAGCCTGGGCAACAAGAGCAAAACTCGGTCTCAAAAAAAAAAAAAAAAAAAAAAAAATTAGCCAAGCATGGTGGCACATACTTGTAGTCCCAGATACTCAGGAGGCTGAGGTGGGAAGATCACTTGAGCCCGAGAGGCGGAGAGTGCAGTGAGTCGAGATCGCACCACTGCAGTCTAGCCCGGGCGACAGAGCAAGACCCTGTCTCAAAAAATAATAAATAAAAATAAAAAATAAACACAAGAAGCCCCACTGTCTCACCCCACACCTTGCACTTTCACAAGCTCACACTTCCTTCAGGTGGCAGAGTCCCTCACATGATGCAATGAAGGGAGATGTGGAGTCTTGCTGGGTCGCCCAGGCTGGAGTGCAGTGGCATGATCTCGGCTCACTGCAATGTCTGCCTCCTGGGTTCAAGCGACTCTCCTGCCTCAGCCTCCTGAGCAGCTGGGACTACAGGCCTATTATACCATCACGCCTGGCTAAGTTTTTGTATTTTTAGTAGAGACAGGGTTTCACCATGTTGGCCAGGCTGGTCTGGAACTCCTGGCCTCAAGTGATTCACCCGCTTTGGCCTCCCAAAGTGCAGGGATTACAGGCGTGAGCCACCATGCCCAGCCCAATTTGCTTTTTTCACTCAGTGTTTTAGTTTATTCATATTGATATGTGCAACATTAGTTCATTTTCATTGATGTACACTATCCCACATCCAATATGTAAAACATAATGCATCCAACATTGGTGTCTTATTTTCCAACATGACCACAATGCGAGTTCGCATCCCACGTGCTCTTCTTACAAGGAGATGTTGACTTCCTCTTATTTAGAAGTGGGATCTATCATGCCTCCTCCTGAATCTGATGGGCCAGTGACTGTGGCAGAAGTGAAGCCCTGTGGCTTCCAATACTAGGTTAGAAAAGGCCATACAGGGCCGGGCGTGGTGGCTCACGCCTTTGGGAGGCCGAGGTGGGTGGATCACGAGGTCAGGAGATCGAGACCATCCTGGCCAACATGGTGAAAACCCGTCTCTACTAAAAATACAAAAAATTAGCCGGGCGTGGTGGCGCGCACCTGTGGTCCCAGCTACTTGGGAAGCTGAGGCAGGAGAATGGCGTGAACCCGGGAGGCGAAGCTTGCAGTGAGCCGAGATCGCGCCACTGCACTCCAGCCTGGGCGACAGAGCAGGACTCCATCTCAAAAAAAAAGAAAAGGCCACACAGTTTTCTCTGGTTCTTGAGAAGCTCCTTCTTGAAACCCAGCTGCCATGTTGTAAGGAAGTGCAGGCCCACAGGGAGAATCATGTGTAGGCATTCTGGCTGGCAGCCCAAGCTGGGCCCCAGGTAAGTGCCAGTACTGGTTAACCACCAGGTATCTGAGGAAGTTTTAAGAAGACACCAACCTCAGCCAACATCTTACTAAAATCACATGAGTGCCCCCAAGTGATAACAGCCTAATTGAGTCCAGTCAACCCCTGGGACTATAAGAGATAATAAAATGATTGTTAATTTAAGCCACGAAGTTTTGGGATGATTAGTGATGCATTAGGTAACTGGAACAACTATGCCACAATCTGTCCATTCTCCAGTTGCTAGATATTTGTTTCCACACTTATGCTATTACAAACAGCACTTCTGTGAGCATTACATACTTGTCTTTTGCGTGTACGTGGAAGTTTCTCCAGGGTATATATTTGCTAGGAGAGTAACTGCTGGGTTGGAAAGTGTGTCACCTTCAACTTTACCACAACCTGCCAAACTATTTTCCAAGATGGCTGGTACCAGCTTACATTCCATCAGCAAAGTATATCCTCCCATTACTCCAAATCTTCCCTAACACTTGAGACTTAAGGCTTTTGCCAGTCTACTGGGTGCACAATGGTCTTATTTCATATCCTTTTAAGGACTGGAATTTTGTACTGTTTGCATGAATTAATCCAAAATAAGTGCTTAAACCTATAGTAATAAGTTGCTTTTTTTTATTTTTTATTTTATCGAGACAGGGTCTCACTCTGTTGCCCAGGCTAGAGTGCAGTGTCATGATCACAGCTCACTGCAGCTTCTGCTTGTTGCACTCAAGTGATGCTCCCACCTCAGCCACCCAAGCAGCTGGGACTAGAGCCGTGCACCACCATGCCCAGCTAATTTTTAAATTTTTTGTAGAGATGGAGTTTCACCATGTTGCCCAGTCTGGTCTGGAACTCTTGGGCTGAAGAGATCTGCCTGCCTTGGCCTCCACGAGTGTTGGGATTACAGGCATGAGCCACCATGCCCAGCCCGCTTTTCCTTTTTAAGAATGATTTACACGTTGGGGTTCCATATTAAGGCTTCATTTTCTAAAATGGAGTTGTCACTGGGTATGATGGCCCATGCCTGTAATTCCTACAATTACAGGCAAGAGGCAGGAGGATCATTTGAGTCCAGGAGTTCAAGGCTGTAGTAAGCTATGATTGTGCCTCTGCAATCTAGCCTGGGTGAGAGAGCAAGACCCTGTCTCCATAATCCCAGCTACTTGGGAGGCTGAGGCATAAGAATGACTTAAATCCAGGAGGCAGAGGCTGCAGTGAGCTGAGATTACACCACTGCACTCCAGCCTGGGCAATAGAGGGAGACTCTGTCTCAAAAAAAAAAAAAAAAAAAAAGGTATAAAAAAAAGAAGAAGGGAGGCTCCAGTAGCAGCCAAGCACATCTCATGCCTAGATCTTGGTTTCCACCACTGTTCTGCAATTAAAAGGACCAGGCTCCTTGGAAAAATGGTTGGCTTCAGGACTGGGGCAGGAAATATACAAGATGAGCCTGCAGCATCTCTACAGCCTGAAAGTAAGGACACAGTAAAAACAAAAACAAGGCCGGGTGCAGTGGTTCACGCCTATAATCCCAGGACTTTGGGAGGCTGAGGCAGGCGGATCAGCTGGGGTCAGGAGTTCAAGACCAGCCTGAACAATATGATGAAACCCCATCTCTATTAAAAATACAAAAATTAGCCAGGCATCGTGGCATGCGCCTGTAATCCCAGCTACTCAGGAGGCTAAGGCAGGAGAATCGCTTGAACCCAGGAGGCAGAGGTTGTGGTGAGCTGAGATTGCACCATTGCACTCCAGCCTGGGCAACAAGAGCGAAACTCCGTCTCAAAAACAAAAACAATGGGGGTATAACAAGTCAAAGGGACTCTGGAACCAACTGAAAGAGCTCCCCATGGCCAAAGTCAGACTAATAAGAGTGACAAAATAAAGAAAGTAACATTGGATGATAACCTCAAATACAAAGTAAATATCCCTGAGTCCAAACTCATAAAAATAAATGACTAAGTTACTAAATGAGGAGAAGAGACACATTTCCTTTGCAGAATAATTCCAAATAATTTATGTAAATCCTTTGCCCCCAAGAAGATGGAGCATAAACACCCCCAACTCCTTACATGCAGGCTGTGCAGTGAATTCCTTCCAAAGAGGACAAGGTGTAAAGGGAGAAAGAAGAGTAGCTTTACAAAGTGGAGAAACTTGACAAACAGGTGATCAAGATGAACAAAAACAGTGGTGAATCATGTGGACAGTGTGTACCCTTGATATGTGACGAAATGACACTTCCCCTTTGAGGTCTTCCTCCAAAAAACACGTAACTCCAGTGTAATCATGAGAAAAATATCAGACAAATCCCAGCTGAGGGGCATCCTATAACATGTCTGACCTGAACTCTTCAAAACTATCAAAGTAGGCATCAAAACCAAAGAAAGTCTGAGCAACTGCCCCAGCCAAGAGGAACCTAAGGAGACATGACAACTCCTTACTTGTCGATATAAATGTCTGGAGCTAGAATGTTATCAAATTTGACAACATAATGTCATATGAGATCCTGGAACAGTAAAATACATTAGGTAAAACTAAGGCAATCTGAATAAACTATAGACTTTCGTTAATACTAATGGATAGATATTGTTTCATTAATTGTGACAAACGTACCACCCCAATGTCAGATGTCATTAATATTAGGAGTAACTGAGCGTGGGGTATACGGCAGCTCTCTGCACTATCTTCTCAATTTTTTCTGCAACTCTAAAACTATTCTAAGGCCAGGTGCGGTGGCTCATGCCTGTAATCCCAACATTTTGGGAGGCTGAGGTGAGTACATCATTTGAGCTCAGGAATTTGAGACCAGCTAGGGCAATACAGTGAGACCTCATCTCTACAAGAAAAAAAACAACTGGCCAGGCATGGTGGCTCATGCCTGTAATCCCAGCACTTTGGGAGGCTAAGGTGAGCAAATCACTTGAGGTCAGGAGTTCGAGACCAGCCTGGTTAACATGGTGAAACCCCCATATCTACTAAAAATAAAAAAATTAGCCAGGCGTGGTGGCACACACCTGTAATCCCAGCTACTCAGGAGGCTGGGGCAGAATTGCTTGAACCCGGCAGGCAGAGGTTGCAGTGAGCCGAGATTGCCCTACTGCACTCCAGCCTGGGCGAGAGAGTGACACTCCATCTCAAAAAAAAAAAAAAAAAAAATTAAATTAAAAAATTAGCTGAACATGGTGGCATGTGCCCGTAGCCCCAGGTACTCGGGAGGCTGAGGCAAGAGGATCACTTGAGCCTGGTAGATGGAGGCTACAGTGAACTGGGATCATACCACTGCACTCCAGTCTGGGTGACAGAGCAAGCCCCTGTCTATAAATGAATAAATAAAGCTATTCTAAAAATAAAGTCTATTACAAAAAAAAAAAAAAAAAATGAGGGAGAGAGAGGGAGAGATTTAGCCCTGATTTTGCAAAGGGAAATGTCTCCTCTGCTCCAGGACCCCGACAGGCCTTCAAAGTTGGGTCTATAGTTGCAGCACTTGCCAAACAAAGTCAGGTCAGATGCCCAAACGAGGGATGGAGGTGGCTGCAGCTCAACTCTTGGCTCATCTCAGCAGCAGGGGGCTTGGGCACTGGAGAAAGGGGTGCTGGGGCTGGCCCAGGCCTTGGCCACTTGCCACAGATACTGCTAGTTAGCATCTGGCTTTAGTATCCACTGATGTGGGCTACCAGACGAAGGGACGTGTCCAGAGGTGGCCTTGTCTCAGGGCGACCATCCACACAGAATCACTCTGCTGGGCTGCTGCAGGTCTGGTTCTGCAATTCAGCATGAGCCCTGGGCTTGCTGCACCATTTCCTCATCTGTTTATGGGATGAGAATAGGAAGACCCTGCCTTTTATGGTGTTGCCTTCAGGATTCGACAAGTCCAACAACTTAGCCGAGCGTTGAGTTAGTACTTCCTGGCACACAGGTGGTAGTCAACGTTAGCTCTCAGCATCCCCTGACCCGATTCCTCCAGCAGTCTGCAACTGGAAGAGTCCAACTGCTCTTCATTCCTTTAGGAAATGGGGTGGTCACTGTGTAAATAAATCACCTGAAGGATGCCAATCATCTTGGAGGAGAGGCTAGTTCAGATCTGCAAGGGACTCATTACCAGTATTTGCACTTAAATAATGTAATGTAATAATGTGTTCTTCAAAGTCACCCCTGAATTGATCCCATGTGTAAGGAAAGTTGTTCATTCTAGGACTATTTGTAACAGTACGAGGTAGGAAACAACCTGAATTTCCTTCAGAAAGGAACTGGTTAAATAAATTAGACTGCTAAGACACGTGTATGCTTGTACATGGGTCCTATATGCTCCTCTGCTGTGTGTGTGTGTGTACACCTCACTGAAAAGATTACACAAGAAATTGGTAACATTTGTAGCCTCTGAGGAAGGGACTGGGGGCTAGGAGACATGGGAAGATACTTTTCACTGTAGAGACTTTTGTATCTTTTGCATTTTGAACAATGTGAATGTATTCTTACTTTTTCCTTTTTTTTCCAAGACAGAGTCTTGCTCTGTTGCCCAGGTGGAGTGCAGTGGTGTGACAGGCATAAGCTACCAAACGTGGCTGTGAATGTATTATTTATGTTCAAAAATGCCTAACAGACAGGGCATGGTGGCTCATGCCTATAATCCCAACACTTTGGAAGGCTGAGATGGGAGGATCTCTTGAGACTAGGAGTTTGAGACCAGCCTGGGCAACATAGAAAGACCCTGTCTCTAAACAACTAAAAGTAAAAAGTGCTTAATAGAATCAGGGGGAAAAAAAAACTATCCCTGTGGGTCATGGCTTTTGGGGCGGGCTTGGGAGAACTGCCAAGTCAAATGTATAACAGGAGGGCCACTGTGACTCTGGAGCAGCCGCGAGGTGGAGGCAGCATCGGCTCAGGTCACAAGGATGTGGCTCTCAAGGCGAGCAGCATCCTAGCTGCAAATGCTTCCTAGGACAAGCCAATAAGGTTGGTGCAGACATCTACACATGGACAACTCTAGAGAGTCCAAATCCACTGTCTTTTTTTTTTTTTTTTTGAGACAGTCTCACTCTGTCACCCAGGCTGGAGTGTAGTGGTGTGATCTCTGCTCACTGCAACCTCCACCTCCCAGGTTCAAGTGATTCTCGTGTCTCAGCCTCCTAAGTAGCTGTGATTACAGGGGTGCACTAACACACCGGCTAATTTTTGTATTTTTAGTAGAGATGGGGTTTTGCCATGTTGGCCAGGCTGGTCCCGAACTCCTGACTTCCAAGTGATCCACCTGCCTCAGCCTCCCGAAGTGCTGGGATTACGGGCGTGAGCCACCATGCCAGGTCCAAAATCGCTGTCTTAAGAACCCCCGCCTTGCCCCTTCTCCAAAAGGGCTATGTTTCAAATCTGCAATCAAGGCAGCACAGGTGGCTGGGTGCAGTGGCTCATGTCTGTAATCCCAGCACTTTGGGAGGTCGGGGAGAGAGGATCACTTGAGCCCAAGAGTTCGAGCCCAGCATGGGGTACATAGCGAGACCTCGTCTCCATAAAATATAAAATAAAATAAAAATTTTTTAAAGGCAGCACAAGGTAGGGATTAAGGGGCAAGGATCCTGAAGTCTGCTCCCTGGGGTCAAACCCAGTCCTGCCACCCGCCGGCTAGGTGAGGCCTTCAGCAGTTAACTCCCCTCTCTGTGCCTCTGTAAAGCGCAAAAATAAGAGAATCTCCCTGGCACAGTTAAGCCCTGTGTGGTAAATTACCTATATATGTTTTTATATCATTGCAGTTCCTATTACACATTGAGAAATTACCATGGCTCTTAAATTTAGCAACTGGAACTCTTCCAGTTCACCCCAGCAGTTGTTAAAATTACCCATGAAGTGGAATCAGAGGAAATTATTAGGAAACAAAGAAGGCTGAAGCTCAGCAGGGAAAGTGCGCATGTGTGAGCTCCTCCTGGTGGCCATGACCTGAAGGGGCGGCCCCTGGAATCTGAGGGCCAGCATCTGCCGTCCTTTGAGGTCAGGCCTCAGCCAGTCTCAGGAGGGTCTAGCCTGGGCCCCTACAGGGAAAGGTGTCTATTACTGCTCTCTACAGCTGTCCCTCATCCTAAAGTCAGGCCCTTCACACCCCATCCCCAGTGCCTGGGACATTGTGTGACACACAGTCGGCCCCCAATATGACATAACTGAAAAACTGAAAATAATGGATTCAGGGAAGATGAAAGAAGTTCTGGAGATGGATAGTGATGAAGGGTACACAATAGTGTGAAAGTAATTAATGCCACTGAATGGTACAGTTTAAAATAGTTGAAATGGGCCAGGTGTGGTGGCTCACACCTGTAATCCCAGCACTTTGGGAGGCTGAGGCGGGCGGATCACCTAAGGTCAGGAGTTCGAGACCAGCCTGGCCAACATGGTGAAATCCCATCTACTAAAAATATGAAAATTAGCTGGGAGTGGTGGCAGGCGCCTGTAATCCCAGCTACCAGGGAGGCTGAGGCAGGAGAATAGCTTGAACCCAGCAGGCGGAGGTTGAAGTGAGCCAAGATCACGACATTGTCCTCCAGCCTGGGCAACAAGAGCAAAACTCTATCTCAAAAAAAAAATTAACAATAAAAATAAAATAAAATGGTTAAAATGGTAAATTTCACATGATGTATATTTTCCCACAATGAAAATAAATAAACGGATGACACCTAGTCTCATCTTTACCTGCTCTCTCATTAATTCTCCTCCAACCCCCCGACCTCTCCTAGGCTGTCTCTTTTTGTCAGTTCCTGTTCTCTAAACAGGGAAAGGGCCCCAGATTCCCTCCTGGGTCCCCTCCAATCTCTATGCTTCCTTTCCAGATACTATTACCAGGCCCTTGGCATTTTTTTTTTTTTTTTTTTTTTTTTTTTTGAGATGGAGTCTCGCTCTTGTTGCCTAGGCTGGAGTGCAGTGGCATGATCTCAGCTCACTGCAAGCTCCACCTCCCGGGTTCAAGCAATTCTTCTGCCTCAGCCTCCTAAGTAGCTGGGATTACAGGGACCTGTCACCACACCCGGCTAATTTTTGTATTTTTAGTAGAGACGGGGTTTCACCATCTTGGCCAGGCTGATCTCGAACTCCTGACCTCGTGATCCACCTGCCTCGGCCTCCCAAAGTGCTGGGATTACAAGCATAAGCCACCACGCCCAGCCAAGGCCCTTGGCTTTGATTCCAGCTGTACCCTGCGCACTGTCAGCAGCCATGAACCCCCAGCCCAGGTGTCCCCCTGAGCCCCAGCGGGGACCCTAACAGGCGCAATGCAGTCAGAACACAGCTCCCTCATCCTTGACCCGCTCCTTCCTCCTGTCTCCCCTTCTCTGTTAACAGCCGTTCCTCCAGATGCTCAGGTCTAACATCTAGGCGGGCCCTGTGATTCTCATCTTCTCTGGCCCCAACTTCCAACCCATCAGCACATCCCACAGCTCTTCCTCCAAAGCACACCCTAAGCAGCCCAATCGGCCCTCTTCCCTGCTCCCCACTGCCATGCCCTCGCAGCCACCCTGGCTTCCTGCCCAGACTGCTGCAGTGGCATCCACCCCAGCCCTCCCAGCCATTCCTTCTCCTCACAGAAGCCAGAGCGATGATCCTAAACGAAACTCAGCTCAGCACATCCCAGCTCCAAATCCTCCCGATCCAGCACTCCCGGGTCACCGTGCACATTCCTCCTTGATCACAACACCCCCGGCCACCTAGCCCCTGCCCACCCACCTCTGCCTCATGCTGGACGCAGTGCTCGCCCTCACTCACAGCCACCAGCCTTCTTCCTGTTCCTTGTCCCACCTCAGCACCTCTGCCCCTGGCTGTCCCTCTGCTTGAAAGCTCTCCTACTGAACTTCATGAAGCCACGTTCCCAGCTCAGCCTCCATGTCACCCCTTCTGAAAGGCCTTCCTATCTGCAACCCCGGAAGCGGCCCTGGCCACTTTCTCCCACTCCTCGGATTCCTTGGCCAGCACCACCGCTTTACCTACACCCCATCCCTGGAGAGGCCCTGCTCACTGCCTGCTACCAGCTCCTAGGACAGGCCTGGCTCAGGGGCGCTGTGCAGCAGGGAGGGGTCAGCGACCAAACCAGTGGAAACTCATGGTCTCACAAATGGAGCCCATCATTTGGAAAGGCGCCAACAGGCAGGTGAAATCCATGGGGGGAGGGATAGAGTGACAGAACCACTACGGCTTATTGGGGGCAGGGGGCAGCCTAACTGAATGGTGACTGTGGCCATTACTCCCCTTGACTCAGGGCTTGCAGCAGGGACATGGACCATGTGGGTGCAGGAAGCCTGACCTTCAGAGACACAGCCCAATCCTTTGCCAGCACCCCCAGCCTGCACTGCGCATAGTGTGAAACAGTCCTGCAACTCACCCTGAAGCAGGAGGGGAAATGATTTGAAAGTCACAAAAATATATTAAAACAGCAGCTGTCTTCACTGTAGGCACTGGCCTCCCTTCCCAGTGCCCCTTGCCCACCACCCGCCATAGACTTTCAGAGACAAAGACGCCCAGGGCAGGAAAACGGATGCGCCTCGGCCGCAGCCCAGGGTCTGGAGAGGCCCCTCCAGCCTGGGAGTGGAGGGCGGCTAACAGTCTCAACAGGCTCGACGCCACCGCCGACGAGGGGGCCGCTGGGAGGCCGGAGGTACAGGAGGGTCGGGCAGGACGCAGCGGACAGTCGGGCCTTGCCACGGGGACAGAAAACAGAAGAGAAATGAACAAAGTGAAGACAGGGAGAGAGAGAAGTCACAGCAGTCGGGGGAGGCGCAGAGGAGTGAGGGAGGTCAGTGGGGAGTGGGGGAAGGGAGGCCCACCAGGTGACACCCACTCAGTTGAGGGGGACAGGGAGGCTGATGAGCTGGGGGGTCTGAGGCAGCAGATCCTGCTCAGGGGAGGAAGGGGAATGTAGGAGAGGAAGAGGCCCCCTGGCACTTGGGAGAGGTAGAAAAGTGGGTGCTGCCAAGGCCACAGCCAGAGAAGAAAACACAAAGGACATGAGAGAAGGGGAGTCCTGGAGTGGGCCGGGCCAGCTGCGACGACCATCCCAGGCTAGGAGAAATAGGGTGATCCCCCGAATGCTCGGGCCTAGCTCTAGAGCCCGAGGGAGACAAGCTGTGTCATCCAGGAGCTGGTGGGAGGCGTGATGAAGCCAGGAGCCTGGGGCGGCCAGGGCAGATGCCTGCAGGCTCTGCTGCCTGCACCCCGCCCACAGGTGGGCTAGAAGGTCCTGCGGCCCAGTCTTTTGAACACGCTCACAGTGCCTGCGTGGTCCATCTGGGCACCAAGGCCCTCGCTGGAGCTGCTCCCCCGGGGCCCCACCAGAGTCCTCTTAATGGTGACCTTGACCTCGGCTGAGGACTTACTCTTGGTGCTGGTGACCTGGCTGTCCTGGGCCTCGGGCACAAGGGCAGCTGTGCCCAGTCTCTTGATGATGCTGACTTTAGACAAGGACTCCGGCTTCCTCTCAAGCCCCGACCGTGAGGAAAGTGCCAGGCGCCGCAGTGTCGGGGCAGCGGCCGTTGTCGCTGAGCTTGTGGCCTTGGCTTTGACAGTCAGTGCTGGCTGGGGACTGGCCTTGGCTGGGCCCCGCCCTAGCTTCTTCAGGACCCCGGCATACTGCAAGACAGAGCTGCTGCTGTCATTGTCGCTGTCCCAAGCCAGATCCTCATCCGTTTCTGGGGTGGCCCCCAGGCGGCTGAAGACTCCTGTGGGCTGTTGAGGTCAGAGACAGGATGAATGAGTCACTGAGTCACTCAACACACATTCATGGAGAGCTGCTTCCTCTGTGCCTGGCCTCCTGGGACTCACAGTTAATGGCGAGAGCCATGATGGGGGAGTCCAGGGGACTGGAGGAGCCCAGAGCAAGTACCTGACCTTCCTAGAAGTTCAGGGAGGGCTCCCTGAGAGAGGGGACATCTGAGCTGGAAGTAGGTCTAATAAAGAGGGAAGAGGACGGGAGTGTGCACAAAGGGAATGTCATTTTCAAGGTCAATAGGTGGGCATGAGTGGAGTGGAGAGATTTAATCTGGTCATTCACTCCACAAATATTTTGAGTCCCAACTCTATATTGTACCTGGTCCTAAGCCGGCAGTGCTAGGGACACAGTGATGACCAAGACAGCCTCAGTTCTGCCCTCATGGGGCTCACAGTCCAGTGGGGAAGACAGGCTTGGCATCAGAAATGATACAAATAATTCTGCAAGAATGACAGTAACGCATTCTAGACGGAGAAGGACAGCTGGGGGGCAGAAGACAGGGGTGGCTCCTCATCAGTCCAGAGGAACTTTCCCTGAGGCACCAACTTTGAAGCCAGGCCCTCCAGGATGAATTAGCAAAGAAAAGAGCACGTGCTACGCCCTGAAGGCAGGAAGCATAATCCTATGTATTGAGCACTCACTATGTGCCCAGCTCTTCACAGGGCTGGAACTTCCAGCCACATGATCCCAAGTGTTCCCATCCTCCTCATGGTGAGATTCTTGGAAGCGAGCAAGCCCGAGTTGCGGCACCGTGCGGAGCGGGACACTGGCAGGCAGGAAACGCAGCTGGGGAGCTCTGCAACAGTTCACCAACAGGCACCGCACACCCCAGGACCATGCGGGGATGATCTTAACCCTACAGCCATCCTTGGAGGTGGGTCTATACAGATGAGGAGGCTGAAGTACAAAGGACTTAAGTGACATGGCCAATGCCACGCAGTCAGGCCCCTGTGGGCTTCAGGGTGTACGCTGAACTACACACCACGCCTGGGGCCTGCAGGCCGTGGCAGGAAGTGCAGGCTGCATCATGGGCACAGTGAAAAGCCTCTGCAGGGCTTCCAGTGAGGGGACGGGGCCTGTCCTGTGGGCCGCACACACTGCTGCTGTGGGGATAGGGGCTGGGGTCCATGGTAGCTGTGCGAGATCATTCAGGAGGCTATCGTCCTATCCTGACAGGGAGAGGTGGCAGAGGAGGGAGAGACAGTAGAGTCATCAGACCCACTGACACACTGCAATGGGGAGGGCAGGCAGCCCTCAGATGGGGGCCCAGGAGAGGGCTGACTTGGGGAAAGACACTAAGACCAGTTGGGGACATGGTGGGTGGGAGGCATCCAGGAGTACTGGACCCCCAGGGCTGGAAATTGGGAGAGAAGCCAGCGCAGAAGACAGATGGGAAAGCCGCCAGTGCAAAGCCAGGAACTAAGGCTGGAAAGGTGGGTTAGACCGCCCTGGGCCGAGTGAGGTCGAGATGTGTTAAGAGTCAGGAGCACCGCTCAGGGAGGACAACAGCTCGCATGCCCAGGATCGCTCCCCCATCCCCACTCACTTTACTCCCTGTCGTGGTGTCTGCCTTGGTCTCAGCGCCGAGGCGGTCAAACACAGACGTCCTATGGAGACCTGGGAGGGAAGTGAAGCCATCAGGGGGAGGCCCCGGTGGGCCAGGCCTAGGCTGAGCTCCGTACAGGTACCAAGGCAGCCCAGACACCAGTAGCTCTGGGACAGGCAGGGCCAGACTGTGCTGAGTTGGATGTTATGTCTACACTGTTGGCTCACACTGACCCTAACCCACCCCTATCTGGCTAGAGCCAAATGTGGGAAAGACCAGCTACAACTGGCAGATTCCCTACACCTCAGCACTAGCTCATGAACTGTGTGCACGGGAAGAGTTCTTAGTCCCTGCATGTTCCTTTCACTTCTTGGGGTCAGGGACCTCTGAGAGAATCTGATGAGTGGTAGTGCATCCTCCCCTAAATTATAACCTAATAGCCATCAATAGAATGGTTACTAAATTATGGTATACAAATACTCTGGAAATAATAAACGACCATTAAAAAAAGAATGAAGAAGATCTACCTGCATTAATATGAGAAGATCTCAACAAAAAAGTTATAGAACATGGGCCAGGTGTGGCAGGGTGCACCTGTAATCCCTTTGGGAGGCTGAGGCAGGTGGATCACCTGAGCCCAGGAGTTTGGGAACAACCTGGGTAATATAGTGAGACCCCATCTCTAAATACATATATATGAACAAAAAAGTTATAGAACATGCCAGGAGTGGTGGCTCATGTCTGTAATCCCAACATGGTGGGAGGCGGTGGTGGGCAGATCGCATGAGCCTAACAGTTAGAAACCAGAATTTAAAAATTAGCTGGGCATGGTGGCCCACATCTATAGTCCCTGCTACTGGGGAGGTAAGGTAGGAACCCAGGAGGTCGAGGCTTCAGTGAGCCGTGTTCGTACCACAGCACTCCAGCCCAGGCAACAGAGCAAGACTGTCTCAAAAAAAAAAAAAAAAAAAGAAAAGAAAAGAAAAGAAAAGTTAGGTCCAGGCACAGTGGCTCACGCCTGTAATCCCAGCACTTTGGGAGGCTGAGGCAGGTGGATCACCCAAGGTCAGGAATTTGAGACCAGCCTGGCCAACATGATGAAACCCCATCTCTACTAAAAATATAAAAATTAGCTGGGCGTGGTGGCGTGCACCTGTAATCCCAGATGCTTGGGAGATTGAGGCAGGAGAATCGCTTGAACCCAGGAAGCGGAAGTTGCAGTGAACCAAGATTGTGCCACTGCACTCCGGCCTGAGTAACAGAGCAAGACTCCGTCTCAAAAAAAAAAAAGTTATAGAACAATACTTACATTTTAAACACAAATACTATTTGTGTTTAAAAAAGAAAAACTAGCCTGAGTGTGGTGGCTCACACCCGTAATCCTACCAATTTGGAAAGGTGAAGCAGGCAGATCACTTGAGCTCAGGAGTTTGAGACCAGCCTGGGCAACATGGCAAAACCCTGTCTCTACAAAAAATACAAAAATTAGGTGGGCATGGTGGCATGTGCCTGTAGTCCCAGCTACTAGGGAGGCTGAGGCAGGACTGCTTGAACCTGGGAGGTCGAGGAGACTGCAGTGAGTCGACAAGGTGCCACTGCACCCCAGCCTGGGTGATGGAAGTGAGACCCTGTCTCAAAAAAATAAAAATTAAAACTAAAAAACAAAAAACTGCCTATATATGTGTTATGTACGTACATGGAAAGGTTAACAAGAGACCGGGATATGGGAGTGAGGGAAAAGAGTTTGTTTTCACTGAATATGTTTCTGTATCATCTGAAATTGCTGGAGTTACAGGCATGGGCCACTGCGCCCAGCCTTTTTATTTTTTTTTTTTATTTTTTTATTTTTTTTATTTTTATTTTTATTTTTTTTTTTGAGACGGAGTCTTGCTCTTTCGCCCAGGCTGGAGTGCAGTGGCGCAATCTCGGCTCACTGCAAGCTCCGCGTCCCGGGTTCACGCCATTCTCCTGCCTCAGCCTCTCTGAGTAGCTGGGACTACAGGCGCCCGCCACCACGCCCGGCTAATTTTTTGTATTTTTTAGTAGAGACGGGGTTTCACCGTGGTCTCGATCTCCTGACCTTGTGATCCGCCCGCCTCGGCCTCCCAAAGTGCTGGGATTACAAGCGTGAGCCACCGCGCCCGGCCGCGCCCAGCCTTTTTAATGCAGACAGGGGCTCGCTATGTTGCACGCTTGAACTACTAGGCTCAAGCAATCTTCCCACCTCAGCCTCCCAAAGTGCTGGAATTACAGGTGTGCGTCACCACGCCCGACCAAGAGATCATCTCTGTACTCCAAGTCACAAGGCCTAGCTTTGGACTGTATCTCCACTCATCTCCTCTGGTTCATAATAACGGTGCCACTTTGGGGTATTTGCCCTTGGCCAAGCACAGCCACTCATTTTACAGCAGGCCATCGCTCTATCCTTGCTCCTGCCCCTTGGGGAAGAGGCACCAAAGAGCCCAGCTACACTAACTGCAGGATCAGAGGGCAGAGGTGATGTGTTTCCCTCCTCTGCGGCCACCATCACTGTCCCCTTCGCCTACGGCTCCTGCATCCCCGTTAGAGCCTGCTTCTCAGCCACCATCTGCAGGATATGACGGGCCCTGTGTGATGCAGAGGGAGGGACATGGACCCTGCGGGGAAGCGTGCCCCTGATAGGCCAGTACCTTTTGCAGCCTGCTGCTGCTCTAGGATCTTGCGGGTGCGGGGTGTGGTGCCTTTGGGCATGTTGATGACGTACTTCCCCTCCATCTCAGCAGTGACCCGGCGCCGCTTGGCAGGAACAGCCAGGCTCTCCTCCTCCCGGCGGGCCAGGGCTGCTGGGGGAAGAAAGCAGGGGTATCAGCACTCTCTGAGACAGAACGTTCTCCCAGGATGGAAGCTGGACACTAGGTGTCCTTTATCTCCACACATTCACGACTGGAATCCCTTACCTTCCCAACCACTCACATCACCACTGACCGAACCACAGAGAAACTCAGATCTGTGTAACACAAGGTCACAGAAGGTGCTCAGAATCCCCAGGCTGTGGCAGGCCTCCCAGGCTTTCTGTGGCTCTGTCCCTGTTCCAAGCAGGCTTCTGGCCCAGCCCAGCCCACATCCCCTCGGATGGGGAACCTGCTGGGTGGTGGAAAGGTTCTAGAGCTCCAAGCAGGCAGTGCTTTATGGCTGCATTCACTTGTCAACAAGCACTTGAGCTGTGTACACTTATGAGTGGTGCATTGTGCGTAAGTTACACCTCAATTTAAAAAATGAATCCCCTCAAACCTGTTAAGGGTTAAAAGAGCCAGTTGCTCCCAGGCTCACCATCTTTGCAACACTTTGTTACACTGATATTAACTTTTTTTTTTTTTTTTTTTTTTTTTTTGAGATGGAGTTTTCATTCTTGTTGCCCAGTCTGGAGTGCAATGGCACGATCTCAGGTCACTACAACCTCCGCCTCCTAGGTTCAATCGATTCTCCTGCCTCAGCCTCCCAAGTAGCTGGGATTACAGGCATGCGCCACCATGCCCAGCTAATTTTTGTATTTTTGGTAGACATGGGGTTTCACCATGTTGGTCAGGCTGCTCTTGAACTCCTGACCTCAGGTGATCCGCCCGCCTCAGCCTCCCAAAGTTCTGGGATTACAGGTGTGAGCCATCACGCCTGGCCTGATTTTAACTTTTTTGCTCGTGGCACACAAATCAAAGGCCAGAAGAGGGTGAGGCACTTCCAAACCTGCAGGACAAAGGGGAGACTTTGTGATGGAGGTGGACGGGGCGTGATAGGAGTGGGTGTCAGAAACATGAAGCGCCCTGGGCCTCAGTTTCCACATTTGCCTTATGACACCATGAGGTCACTGCTGTGGGGATGGGTCCAGCAAAGACATAACAGCATGGTGGATGGGAAGGCCTGGGAGCCCAGGGACTGCAGGCCCATTCCCAGCTCTCAAGCTGAGACCTGGAGGAGAACAGAGGCCAACATGGAGCAGTCTGGGGAGGAAGAGTGCTCAGGCCAAGGGGTCACCAGGGGCAAAGGCCCCATGATGGGAAGGAGGCTGGAGGGGAGCAAGCAAGCATGCAAAGTGGGATGATGCAAGAGATGAATCTACATGATGCAGGGCCCTAGAGACCATGTGGGGAAGATGCCCTTTATTAATGGAATGGGGAGCCCCGGAGAGTTACAGCCCAGGGGGTTACAGGATCAGACTGAAGGTTTTCAAGGATCCCTTGGCTGCTAAGAGGAGGCAAGAGGTTCTTTACCTATGACCCCAGGCATCAAGCACAGAGCTGGGCACAAGTGGGGGGCTTGGTGAACACCTGTTCACAAAGCCTGAACCCCTGAGTGAGAAGGTAATGCACACATGCCTCAACACACCAACTCAGGTGCTTCTGTCCGTCCTCCTGGGTGGGGTATCGCCACCCCCCATGCTACAGATGAAGAAAGTGAGGCCCACAGATGTATGGCAACTTGACCAAGTTTACAGAGGTGATTCAGGTTCAAATGTTTTGTACACCTTGTGGCCTTCAAAGCACCTTACAATACTGGAAGCATGACCCCCAACACCTCCTACCAACCCACGTTCCCCTCCAGCTCCTCCTACCACCTGCCCATGTTCCCTCACCAGTGGCCTTGGCACTCTTTGCTGCCATCTTGTTGGACACAGTGACCGAGATCTTGGAGGTGCTGGTGTCCGGGCGCCTGGGGGGTGTGCTGGGTGGGGAGTCATGGTTCAGGCTGTTGGTGATCATTCGGGAGGCAGCTGTGGGGAGAAAAGAGAGTCCGGTCAGGTGGGATCCTGGAAGACAGGCCTCAATCCAGCAGTCTCAGGGTCAGGATGGAGAAGGTGAGGCTTGAGACTGAATGAGAAGGTCAGCGGGTGTCACCCTGTAACTGCACAGTCCTCGTGATGGGGATGCTTGGGGGCACGGTGGGCTGCATCTCCCCAGGAACTAGCCCATCCCTCCCTATGCTGGGAGCCTTTCCTGAGGCTCAAGACCACACTAGTTCTGATCACACCTCACCCATCAGTCACCCAGCCTCGTGCTGAGTTTGCTTCGCCTTTCCCGGAGCTGTTTCAGCCATGCTGGTCTCCAGGATCTTCCTCACCCAGCAAGTAGGCATTTCCTCAGGGTCCCTGCTGTTCCTTCTGCCTGGCATGCAGTTCCCCAAGCATAGCGGAATTGCTGTGTCTCATGATTCAGGCCTCCTCTCTGACGGCAACTCCTCAGAGGAAACTCCCCTGACCACCCCATCAAAAACAGCACCTCCTCAACCTCTATCACCCTTACCCACTTTCATTTTCTTCACGGCCCTTACAACTGCTTGACATTAAACTCTATTTGTTTACTGGTAAACTCACTCACAAGAACACAAGCTCCACGAGGAGGCTGTGTCTGTTTACTGCTGTATCCCAGTGCCTAAAGTGGTTTCTGAGGACAGGCACAGGGCGCATGCTTATAATCCCTGCACTTTGGGAGGCCGAGGCACGTGGATCACTTGAACCCAGTTCAAGACCAGCCTGGGCAACATGGCAAAATCCCGTCTCTACCAAAAATACAAAAAATCAGCCGGGCATGGTGGCATGTGCCTGTAGTCCCAGATACTCAGGAGGCTGAGGCAAGAGGATCACTTGAGCCCAGGAAGTCAAGACTGCAGTGAGCTGTGATCACACCACTGCACTCCAGCCTGGGCAACAGAGTGAAACCCAGTCTCAAAAACAGGGGGAAAAAAAAAAGAAAAACTACATTAAACCATCACAGACCATTTAACAAAACGTGACCCCCAAGCACCCATCACCCAGGTCAGGCATCAGGACATTATTGGTACCCAGAAGTCCCAGGACAGATCCTTCCCTATCAGACCTCCTCCCTCTCTGCAGGAAGAAATTCTTGGTTTTCAGGCCTGCTCTTTCTCCTCTGTTAATAATATACCCCAGCACTTCTTCAGACATTTCTCAGGTTGGATGGGTGGCTTTATGTCTAATGGCTGCAAACTCTCTGGCTGTGCAGAATCTGTCCTGTGAGAGCCTCCATTCACAACACTCTTTACCTAGCTGAGTGCAATAGGATCAGGATTTTCTGCTATAAAAGGCAAGCTGTTAAGAGGGCCCTACCTCTCGTGCTATACCCAGAGGGAAATATGCAGCTGAAAAGATGTCAGGTATGTGATGCTTTATCGTCATGAGTGGCAAGCCCCATTTGGGTGGCGGTTAAGCAACCAACTCTGTCTTTACTCTCTTGCATTTGCGTTGCAGTCAGGATATGACAGTACAAAGAACTGTTCTCTTTCTCCCTCCTGACAGACACACGTTCGATGTTCTAAAGTGTGTAAAAGTGATCATCTCAGGAATGTTGTTTTTGGAGCATTCTTCCCACCCCTTTCTTTCTTTGCCTGTTTCCCCTTCTCTTTTTACTTATTTATTTTCATTTGTTTTCTCTTTTTTTTCCTTTTTTTTTGAGACAGAGTCTCGCTCTGTCGTCCAGGCTGGAGTGCAGTGGGGCGATCTTGACTCACTGCAAGCTCTGCCTCCCAGGTTCACGCCACTCTCCTGCCTCAGCCTCCCGAGTAGCTGGGACTACGGGCACCCACCACCATGCCCAGCTAATTTTTTTGTGTATTTTTAGTAGAGACAGGGTTTCACCATGTTAGCCAGGATGGTCTCGATCTCCTGACCTCGTGATCTGCCCACCTTGGCCTCCCAAAATGCTGGGATTACAGGCGTGAGCCACCACACCCGGACCTCTTTTTTTTTTTTTTTTTTTTTTTTTGAGACAGGGTCTCACTCTATTGCCCACAATGATGGAGTACAGTGGTGCCATCATAACTCACTGCAGCCTCAAAGTCCTGAGCTCAAGCAATCCTTCCACCTCAGCCTCCCAAGCCTCCCACAGCTAATTTACTAATTTTTGTAGAGACAGGGTCTGTGTTGCCCAGGCTGGTCTCAAATGCCTAGCATCAAGTGATCTTCCCACCTGGGCCTCCCAAAGTGCTGGGATTAAAGGCATGGGCCACCATACCCAATTGAACATTTCATTTATAAAGATTTGAAAGACTGGTAAAACTAATGTGTGCTGTTAGCAATCAGGGTAGTGGGTACCCTGGAGATGATGTGGGAAGGGGCACAGGGGGATTCTGGCAGGCTGGTCATGTTTCCATTGCTGGATTTGGGTGCTGGCTACATGGGTGTCCCATCTGTGAATGGCACCCCACTGTACTATTATGATTGAATGCTTTTCTGAATGTATGTTATGGAGGAGTGATGCAGAAACGAACCCTAATTTGCTCAGCCTCTTTGCATCCACATCTTTGGGTAGGCCCTGCCCACAATGACTCTGGACTTAGCCATGTAACTTGCTTTGGCCAATAGGACAAGAGCAAATGTTGTGCAAGCAGTGGCTTAAGAGGTGCTTTGCATACTGGGGCCGCCCTCTTCTGCTGCTTTTAGGAACCCTGCAACCACCACTGTGAACAAGCCCAGGCTAGCCAGCTAGATAATTATGGACACGTAGCCAAGTCACCCTGTGGGCCCAGATAACATCAGGACAACCATCAGATATGTGAATGCGGCCGTCAACCCGGCTTCAACCTAGCTGCCAGGTGACCACTAAAATCAGCTGAGCTGGCCTAGAGCAGAACTGACTAGCCAACCCACAAAATCATGAGAAATAAACACCCATGTTTTAGCAAGGCATGGTGGCTTACGCTTGTAATCCCAGCTATTCAGGAGGCTGAGGCAGGAGGATCACTTGAGCCCAGGACTTTGAGGCTACAGTGAGCTATGATTGCACCACTACACTCCAGCCTGGGCAACAGAGCGAGACTCCCATCTCAAAAAATGAAAATACATGTCTGTGTTTTAAAGCACAGTTTTGGGCAGCTTAGTTATCGGCAAAGGGAAGCTAATGTGTATATTAAAATTTTAAAGTTTATTTTTAAAAAAGGTATCGGCCGGGTGCGGTGGCTAATGGCTGTAATCCCAACACTTTTGGGGGCCAAGGTGGGTGGATCACCTACGGTCAGGAGTTCGAGACCAGCCTGGCCAACATGGTAAAACCTCATCTCTACTAAAAATAACAAAAATTGGCTGGGCATGGTGGCAGGCACCTATAATGCCAGCAACTCAGGAGGCTGAGGCAGGAGAATCGCTTGAACCCAGGAGGCGGAGGTTGCAGTGAGCCAAGATCATGCCATTGCACTCCAGCCTGAGCCACAAAAGCGAAACTCCATCTCAAAAAAAAAAAAAAAAAAAAAAAGGTATCATATTGCTTTTAAAAACCAAAAATAGCCAGGTGCAGTGGCTCATGCCTGCACTTTGGGAGGCTGAGGCGGGTGGATCGTTTGAAGTCAAGAGTTCAAGACTAGCCTGGCAAATGTGGCAAAACTCTGTCTCTACTAAAAATACAAAAATTGGCTGGGGATGGTGGCACACACATGTAATCCCAGATACTTGGGTGACTGAGGCACAAGAATCACTTAATCTGGGAGGCAGAGTTTGCAGTTAGCTAAGCGTGCCATTGCACTCCAACATAGGCAACACAGCGAAACTCTTATCTCAAGAAAAAAAAAAAAAGGCGCAGTGGTGGCTCACACCTATAATCCCAGCACTTTGGGAGGCTGAGGCAGGTGGATCACCTGAGGTGTTCAAAACCAGCCCGGCCAACAGGGTGAAATTCTGTCTACTAAAAATACAAAAATTAGCCGGGCGTGGTGGCAGGCACCTGTAATCCCAGCCACTCGGGAGGCTGAGGCAGGAGAACTGCTTGAATTCGGGAGGCGGAGGTTGCAGTGAGCCGAGATCACACCACTGTACTCCAGCCTGGGCAACAGAGGGAGACTCCATCTCAAAAAAAAAAGAAAAAGAAAAAATATAAATACAGTCAATACTCATCATTCATAGATTCCACATTTGCAAATTTGCCTACTCATTCAAATGTATTTGTAACCCCGAAATCAATACAGGCAGTGCTTTCACTGTCATTCACAGACACACACAGAGAACATTTTGAGTTGCTCCAGACACGTTCCCAAATGAGGACAAAGAAGGCATTCTCACCCTGTTGTTTCAGGTCCCGCTCTGTAAACAAGTGTCCTTTGCCCAGTCTACTTGATGTCATGAATGTGAACATTTTTCACATTTTTGTTGGTGATTTTGCTGTTTAAAATAGCCCCCTGGATGGGAGCGGTGGCTTATGCCTATAATCCCAGCACTTTGGGAGGCCGAAGCAGGCAGATCACCTGAAGTCAGGAGATCAAGACCAGCCTGGCCAACATGGCAAAACCATGTCTCTACTAAAAATAAAAAAATTAGCTGGGCGTGGTGGCAGGTACCTGTAATCCCAGTTACTAGGGAGACTGAAGCAAGAGAATTGCTTGAACCTGGGAGGCAGAAGTTGCAGTGAGCCGAGATCGTGCCACTGTACTCCAGCCTGGGCAACAGAGACTCCATCTCAAAAAAATAAATAAATAAGTAAATAAATAAATAAATAAAACGGCCCTCAAAGCATAGTGTTGAAGTGCTGTCTGGCTTCCTAAATGTAAGAAGGGTATGATGTACCGGATCAAAAAAATGTGTGTGTGAGATAAGCATTGTGCAGGAATGAGTTACAGTGTTGTTGGCTATGAGTTCCCGGTTAATGAAATCAACACTATGTATTAACTACAGTGCCTTTAAAAGGAGACACACATAAAATAAAGCTATATATTTGACTACAGGCTTGCAGGACCCTAACCTAGTATTTCCCATAGGAGCAATGGAGAATCCATTGCTCTGTATTTCTCCTAGGAGCTAAGAATTCACTAAGTATACATATTAACTTTACAGAACTTAATGACCACAGATGACAATTGACTGTGTATACAGCCATTCACTACCCAGTTTATTTTTTCCCCTAAAAGAAGAGTAAGAATGCCCCCACTGGCTTTGTTTCTACCTTTGCAAATTACAGGTGGGGATGGGATGGCCAGATGTGTCCCCTTCACTGACAGGGTATAAAAATCAAGGAAAAGAGGCCTGAATAGTTAGGACTCACCACTAGTGCCACGGCGAATTTCGCCTGCAAGGGGGCTAGGGCTGCAGGGCACTGACTCAGTGGCAGCTTTGCACATGTCCTGTAAAAAAAGAACAGGCACCTGGGTCACCACAGAAGAATCATGCACGTACCTAGAGATCTAAGCAACACCACGAGGATCAACACCTGACTGCTAGAGAAGATTCTAACACATTTTACTCCTAACCATAAGAAAGCATTGGATACCTCCAAACTGAAGGACACTCTATAAAATATCTGACCAGTATATTCAGATATATATATATCTGAAGTTCAACCTCCTCACCTATTGAAAAAATAGGCCAGGTGCGGTGGTTCACGCCTGTAATCCCAGCACTTCGGGAGGCCGAAGTGGGTGGAACACCTGAGGTCAGGAGTTTGAGACCAGCCTGGCCAACACAGTGGGACGCTTATCTCTGGAAAAAATTAAAAAACTAGCCAAGCATGGTGTCATACACCTGTAGTCCCAATTATTCAGGGGCTGAGGTGGTAGGATTGCTTGAGCCCAGGAGTTTGAGGCTGCAGTAAGCTGTGATTGTACCACTGCATTCTAGCCTGGGCAACAGAGTGAGACCCTGTCTCAAAAATAGGTGAAAGATGGCCAGGTACGGTGGCTCACACCTGTAATCCCAGCCCTTTGGGAGGTCGGGGCAGGTGGATCACCTGAGGCCAGGAGTTCAAGACCAGGCTGGGCAACATGGCAAAACCCCATCTCTACTAAAATTACAAAAACTAGCTGGGCATGGTGGCGCACGCCTGTAATCCCAATCACTCGGGTGGCTGAGGTACGAGAATCTCTTGAACTTGGGAGGTGGAAACTGCACTGAGCCAAGACGGCACCACTACACTCCAGCCTGGGCAACAGGGCGGGATTCTGTCTCAATTAAATAAAATAAAGAGGCCAGGCACAGGGGCACATGCCTGTTATCCCAGTTACTCAGGAGGCTGAGGTAGGAGAATCACTTGAACCCGGGAGACAGAGGTTGCAGTGAGCCGAGATAGTGCCACTGCACTTCAGCCTGGGCGATGGAGTGAGACCCTGTCTCAAAAATAAATAAAATAAAAATAAATAATAAACAAGTGAAGAAAGGAAGGAAGGAAGTGGGGGAGGGAGGGAGGGAGACAGTGCCTGGCAGGCCACAGCAAATGCTTGGTAAGTGTTAGCTATTATATTAATCACTTAATGAGTACAACATTCCAGGTCTGGTGCTCAAGGCCACATATACCATCTGGTAGGTGGCCACAGCCACACTAGCATCAGGGCTGTGTGAGAAGCCCATTTCAAAGAGATCCAGGAAGGTAGGTCACTATAAGTGGAGGGGTCAAGACTGGAATGTCCAGGTTGTGAGCCAGGTTGCCATCTGGGTCCCATATAGGAAGCTGCTGTCCTGGAAATAATAATTATCACAAGGAAAATGTGAAGCAGCAATAATAGTTATTACAGAGGGACCCAAATACAGGCAGTTTCCACCGTGCTAGTGCTTCACATAGCTTAATAGTCACAACCAGGGCTGGGAGCAGTAGCTTACGCCTGAAATCCCAGTATTTTGGGAGACCGAGGCAGGAGGATGGCCTGAGCCCAGGAGTTCGACACCAGCTTGGGCAACATGGCGAGACACCGTCTCAAAAAAATATATACAACCACCCTTCAAGATGTATTTATTTTTTTTTCCTTGAGAGAGTCTCGCTCTGTCGCCCAGGCTGGAGTGCAGTGGCGCGATCTCGACTCACTGCAAGCTCTGCCTCCCGGGTTCACACCATTCTCCTGCCTCAGCCTCCCAAGTAGATGGGACTACAGGCACTGCCACCACACCCGGCTAATTTTTTGTATTTTTAGTAGAGACGGGGTTTCACTGTGTTAGCCAGGATGGTCTCAGTCTCCTGACCTCGTGATCCACCCGCCTTGGCCTCCCGAAGTGCTGAGATTACAGGCGTGAGCCACCGCACCCGACCAGGTTTGCCTCTCTTTCACAGATGCAGAAAATACAGCTCAGAGAGGTTGGGCAATGTGCCCAGGGTCACACAGCAAATGGCCGAACCAGCCCTGGGACCCAGGTCAGCCTGCCTCTGCTGCCAGGCCTCCCATTGGCTCTGCAACTGACCCTCCACCTCCATGCCAAACCCAGAGACAGAGGGGCTGGGCACAGCACCCACCTGACGGTGCACCACTTTGGCATGCTTGAGAATGGCGATGATGTCGCCCACCACGGTCACGCCCAGCTCATTCATGATCTCCTTATTGAGATCCAACAGCATGCTCTTCTGAATCCTGCAGGGAAAGGTCAGTGGTGAGGCCCCAGGTGGGCCAGAGTGGGTGGGCCAGCCAGCTCCCCACCACCCCATCCCCAAGTTCAGCCTCCTTACCTATTATCCACAAACATCACGGCATAATTGACGGCAGGTCCTGGAGGAATGCCAGCTTCCTTGAAGAACTGGATCCACTCGGAAGTGGCTGTGGGGTTGGACAGGGCTCATCACTCACGCTGTCCTCTTTAGAGAATAGCATTAGCAAAACCACAATCACAGCAGCTCCCACAAATTAAATGCTCATCACATGCCAGGCCCTGCATGGAGTGCTCCACACACACGATGGAACCGAGCATTCCTGACCCTGTGAGTTAAGCAGTATTAAGACTCCCGAGTTGCCAGTGAGGAAAATGAGGCAGGGAAAGGTTGGGCAACCCACCCCAAGCCACAGTGCTAAACAAGGGGCAGAGCCCCCGAGCCCTTACCACAGCCTTTCTCCTTACAGCTCCAGCCCGCCCCAGTGCTGGCTCTCTGCATCACTACACATGCTGGGCCCATGACTGATTTAGGGTAACTGGGACTCTGGGTTCTCTGCCCTAGTCCCCATCAGCCAGCCTAGGCCCAGAGGATGATGGGATCCACAGGCGGCTGGAAAGAAGCATCACAGAGCCAGCCCATGAGCCTTGGCAAGCCCCTACCCACCACAGTAGCAAACCTCCCTCAGAGAGAGGCATGGAAGTTACTAACACGGGCTTCGGAGCTTGGGTTCGAATCCTAACCCTGCGATTTCTCTATGGAGGGACTTTGGGTAAGTTAACTCTTGGTGCCTTGGTTTCCTCATCTGTAACCTGGGATAACAGATCTGACAAGTGTTTACCCAGCATTTGGCAAAGGACAGGTCCTGTCCTACGCACGGGAGATACCACAAGGCACAAGATGAAGTCCCAGCCCTTGTGGAGCTCAGATTTTAGTGATAACAGCACCAATGTCCTTGGGTCACTGTGCAGACTCAATGAGAACCTCCATATAAAAGGCTTTAAATGATGCTTGACCCAGAGGACATCCTCAAACCATGTCAGCTGTTATTATTATTATTATTATTACTATTACTCCCATCACCACTAAACATAGAGGCATGGCCAAGACCAGGCAGACCCCACCTATGAAACTTTATTCTTTCTAAATTTTCTTGGCTTCTTGGTGGGTGTGACCCTCAAACTGACCCCAACCTGCCAGGCCAGGTGGTAGCTAAGATCACTGATTCGAAGTAGAACTTTTTTTCACATTCTGACATCTCTGAAACTAGGAGCTACTCCATGACTGCCGGTGTGCCATGGTTTAATTAGCAAACTGCTTTTCTTTCTCAGTACATCCAACAATCCATGCTATTTTAGATGAGAAGAAATCTGTTATTACCTCACCCATTTTGCTTTTAAGACAATAGAGACTCAGAGCAGGGAAACAGACACACAGGTGTTACATGAGTGGCAGTGCGGGGCTCAGGTGAAACCCCATGGGCCACATCTCCAAGGAGACCCCTGCCCAGCCAGCCACAGGCCGGTTACCCAGGGTGCTGACTGGCCCTTGGGGACTGAGGCTGGCGAGGAGCTCATGTCCTTAGGATTTCCTCCGCCAGGCCCTGGGTCCCACTGGCCAGAAGCAGTCACCTCTAACTACCAAAAAGCACCACATAATGATTCCATGTATATGAAATGTCTAGAACAGGCAAATCTAAAGAGAAAGTAGATTAGTGGTTGCTAGGCGGACAGGGGAAGTGACTGCTAATGGGTATGGGGTTTTAATTTTTTTGAGACAGGGTATCCCTCTGTCGCCTAGGCCAGAGTGCAGTGGCGCAATCATAGTTCACTGCTGTCTCAACCTCCTGGGCTCAAGCGATCTTTCCACCTCGGCTTCTCAAGTAGTTAAACTACAGGCGCATGCCACCAGGTCAAGCTAATTTTTTTTATGTATATATACGTATTTTTTAATGTGTACATATATATATACATAAAAAATATATACACACACAAATATATATACACACATATATATACACACACACACATATATATATATATATATATATATATATATATATATATATATTTTTTTTTAGATGGAGTCTCCCTGTCACCCAGACTGGAGTGCAGTGGCGCAATCTCGGCTGACTGCAACCTCCACCTCCGGGTTCAAGCGATTCTCCTGCCTCAGCCTCCTGAGTAGCTGGGATTACAGGCACACGCCACCATGACCAGCTAATTTTTGTATTTTTAGTAAAGGCGGGGTTTCACCATGTTGGTCAGGCTGGTCTCAAACTCCTGACCTTGTGATCCACCTGCCTCGGCCTCCCGAAGTGATGAGATTACAGGCGTGAGCCACCGCCCCCAGCAATTTTTTGTATTTTTTATAGAGACAGAGTTTTGCCACGTTGCCTAGGCTGGTCTCAAACTCCTGGACTCAAGCGATCCACCTGTCTCGGCCTCCCAAAGTGCTGGGATTACAAGCATGCACCACAACACCCTGCTAAGGTATGGGGTTTCAAGAGAGAGTGATAAAGATGCTTTAAAATTGATTATGGTGATGGCTGCACAACTCCGTGAACAGATAATATAAAAACCATCAAATTATACGCCTTAACCAGGTAAAATGTATGGTAAATGAATTATACCTAAACTAAGCTGTTATTAAGGGGAGAAAAAAGTACCACGTAGGTTGGGGGTAGCTCTCTGAGCCAAAGCCTGTGATTGATTAATTGACTGATTGACTTTAAGGCTAGTCAAGTGAAGCAGTGCGGAGGGAGAAGGAACAAAGAAATCTGTAACTGGTTGTGATCAATTAGTTGTAAAGACCAATCAGTTCATAGGGATCAGCCAACGCCTGTAAATTTAACCAAGAGATTACTGAAACCCAGTGTTTGAGGAATTGAAAGAGTCCCCACATTAAGCACACACCATCATTTCATGTATTGCTAAGGAAGGAAAATATGCAGCCAATTAAACTGTCATAAGGCACCGGCTGTAAGATATACCCGTACTTCAGAAATATTAAGTTGTGCAATGATGTGAGTCTTGGAATCAATGAGATATGGCTTGTTGCACACACCAGGAGACACGTACAAGAATATTCATAGCAGTTTGTCTGTGATAGCTCCAACCCAGTAATAATGCAATATCCATTGACAGCAGCATTGATAAACACACGGTGGTCACTCTCAAGGTGAAAGACTATACAGCAGTGAAAAGAAAGTCAACATAGATGACCCTTAGACATTATGTTGAGCAAAAGAAGCCAGATACAAAAGAACACAAGGTATGATTTCATTCATGTAAATTCAAAACCAAAGCCTATAGAATAGGAATGTCCCATTGGTAATACAACTATAAAGAAAGGCAAGGAAGGCTGGGAGCGGTGGCTTACACCTGTAATCCCAGCACTTTGGGAGGCCGAGACGGATGGATCACCTGAGGTCAGGAGTTCAAGACTAGCCTGACCAACATAGAGAAACCCCATCTCTACTAAAAATACAAAATTAGCCAGGCATGGTGGCACATGCCTGTAATCCCACCTACTCGATCTGGAGGCTGTGGCAGGAGAATTGCTTGAACCCAGGAGGCAGAGGTTGCAGTGAGCCGAGATAACACCATTGCATTCCAGCTTAGGCAACAAAAGCGAAACTCCATCTCAAAACAAAAACAAAAACAAGAAGAAAAAAAAGAAAGGTAAGGCAAGAAAAGATGTTCACAAAATGATTTATTCCATACGGGGAATGGAGAAGAGAGGGGAGTGTGATTGGGGTAGGACTCTCAGGGGGCTGACAATATTCTCTTTTTCTGACCTGGACAGGTAATAGGGTTTGGATTTTTCAATCTTTCTATGGAACTATAATGTACATGCAAAAAAGTGCACAAGTCAATAGATCTTCCTAAACCAGACACACCTATGTAATCCGCACCCAAATCAAGAAATGAGATCTTTCTAACACCTCAGAACCCTTTATATTACCTTTGGAGTCTCTACTCACTCCTTCCCAGAGGCAACCACCACCTTCTAACAAAATAGATTGATTTTGCCTGCTTCTATGCTTTATATAAATGGAATTATAAAGAATACAGGCGGCCAGGCGCGGTGGCTCACGTCTGTAATCTCAGCACTTTGGGAGGCCGAGGCAGGTGGATCACAAGGTCAAGAGATCGAGACCATCCTGGCTAACATGGTAAAACCCCGTCTCTACTAAAAAATACAAAAATTAGCTGGGCGTGGTGGCACGTGCCTGCAGTCCCAGCTACTCGGGAGGCTGAGGCAGGAAAATCACTTGAACCCGGAAGGCAGACGTTGCAGTGAGCCAAGACCGTGCCACTGCACTCCAGCCTGGCGACAGAGCAAGACTCTGTCTCAAATAAAAAGGAATACAGGCCAGGCGCAATGGCTCACATGTGTAATCCCAGCACTTTGGGAAGCTGAAGCAGGAGGATCTCTCGAGCACAGGAGTTCAAGACCAGCCCGGGCAACATGGCGAAACCCCATCTCTACAAAACATACAAAAATTAGCCAGGCGTGATGGTGTGTGACTATAGTCCCAGCTACTCGGACGCTGAGATGGGAGGATCACCTAAGCCTGGGAGGCAGAGGGTGCAGTGAGCCGAGATTGCACCACTGCACTCCAGCCTGGGCAACAGAGTGTGAGCTTGTCTCAAAACAAAACAAAACAAAACAAAAGGATATACTCAGACTTTGCTTTTTAATAACTCTTAAAACTATACAAATATATTTTATGGGCCAGGCGCGGTGGCTCATGCCTGTAATCCCAGCACTTAGGGAGGCCAAAGAGGGAAGATCACCTGAGGTCAGGAGTTCGAGACCAGCCTGGCCAACATGGTGAAACCCTGTCTCTACTAAAAATACAAAAATTAGTTGGGCGTGGTGGCACACGCCTGTAATCCCAGCTATTTGGGAGGCTGAGGCAGGAGAATCACTTGAACCCGGAAGGTGGAGGCTGCGGTGAGCCGAGATCGTGCCACTGCACTCCAGCCTGAGCAACAAGAGTGAAACTCCATCTCAACAAATATATATATTATATATAATATCGTTTTCTATATTATAATAAATGTCAAAATTTTTCAAAGCCACCAACTAATCCCTGCGCCTTAGCAATCCCCAAATACAGAGCTTAAGGCTTGTGATAATAACAACACCTAAGGTTTGTTTAGAACTATGCCCAAGCTTTTACATGCTATAATCTCCTTAATAACAGGATGTGTGAATATCATTTCCATTTCACAGGTGAGAAAACCAAGGCTCTGTGAGGCCACGTGGGAGACCTGCTGGACTTCATAACCCACGTTCTTCACAGCTAAACTATACAGTCAGGAGAGAGATCCAGTGAGGAGGTGGGCAGGCCTCAAGCAGTTCCAGCCCCACCCTGCCACGGTCCTCAGAGTACAGCTGTTCCTGCCAGTGACCCAGTCTTCCCTCTCCCACCCCATCGTCCCCCACCAAGGCCATACCTCAAAAAGGGCAGTGGGGAGAGGGGGCCCGGGAAAGAAGGCCACAGACTCACCCATAGTCACGGAGACCATCGTCTCCCTGGCCCTGACACTGCTCCCTGGAGCCTGAAAGAGAAGAGAGGAGAGAGCCCATGAGTTGCTGCCGGCTGTGAGTGTTTGTCCCTCTCCTGTGCCTGTCTGTCTGCATGCCAGAGGAATGTTCCTAGGCTAGGGGCTCACCACCCAGGAATAGCCTGGAGCAGCTGGCAGGAAGTCAGCCTGGGACAGAGCTGCCACCACCATCATCGCTTGTGCCTGAGACAAGGCCCAGGGACAGCAAATGTCCACAGCTCCATTCCCACACACCCCGAAAGGTTGGCTGGAAAAGGAGTGCAACAGAAATAAGACACTTCTGGCCAAGACTTTAACAATAAATACCAGCCAAGCATGCTGGCTCATGCCTGTAATCCCAGCACTTTGGGAGGCCAAGATGGGAGGAACACTTGAAGCCAGGAGTTCAAGACCAGCCTGGACAACATAGCAAGACCCTGTCTCAAAAAAAAAGGCTGGTCCGAAGGTAGTGAATTATCTCAACTGACTGTTCATAGCCCTTTATAGATGGAACTCCTTATTCTACTCTTTCTCCGTTTCTCACTACTGCACTTGACTAGTCTTCAAACAAACAAACAAACCCAAAACCCTATTCACTGAGAACCTACTATGTGTAAGGCACTTAGGGATACCAAGTTGAACGAAGCCACGGAACTTAGCAGCTAGTTGGGTACAGGGGACAGGGGAGACAGAGAGTAAACAAGCCAAACAGTTAATATAGTACATTAGGAAGCCTTTCGTGCCACAGAGAAGACATGGAGGACCTGGGAAGGGAGGGGTTGTAGTTTTCAACAGAGTGATCAGGGAAGACCTAAAGCAACATTTAGAGACCTAAAGGGAGGGAAGCAATGAGCCATGTGGTTTTACAGACAAAAAGTATTCCAGAAGAAGGTACAGCAAGTCCAGCACCCTGAGCCAGTGGCTCACCTGGCATGCTGGAGGGAAAGCAAGGAGCCAGTGTGGCTGCAGTGGAGCAAGGAGGGAGGACACTGGGAGGAGACAGGTCACAGAAGTGGCGACCTGATCATGAGACGTCCCAGAGAAGACATGGAAAAACAATTTTCCCTTACATTAGCAGATGGTAGAAAGATGGTGTTAAAGACATATTAGCACCAATGGAGACTGTCTCCATTAAAAGCAGTGTTGAATGGGAACTAAAGGAAATAACTTTTTCATGTGCTGATTCAACGCTATCCAACTCCAGGATCACGGGGCCCACATTTCCCTGGCCCAAACTTCCTTCCTACTTAGCCCTCTGCCTCTTTCCTGACCCGGCTCCTCTGCCCTCCTCCCTCACTCTGCTCCCTTCTATCTACCGCAGCCCCCAGTACTGATCCTCCCTCACCCCTCCATGGGGTGCAGAAGCCCTCTGTCCCAGAACCTTCCTGTTTACCACCCCATACGATCTGTCCCATCCCCTAACAGATTTTGATGGTATAATGGAGTAGTCAAGAGTAACAACTTTGCAACCAGACTGTACAGTTCAAATCCAGCTCTACCACTTATTAGCTGTGTGATATCAGCAAGTGACTTCACCAGTCAGGCCGCGGTGTCCCCATTTGTGAATTGGGAGGGTGCAAACATGACTTACCTTAGAGGACTGCTGTAAGGGCTGGATGAGTTTCTATGAATAAAAACACTTGAGACAGTGCTTGGTGCCTACTAAGCACCCTGGAGGTGTTGTGCCTGGTCTCATCCTCCAGGCCTCCTTCCCCACACAGGTGCTTTGCCGGCCTCCCAGTTTTTAGAGGATGTCACCTGTGCCTGGAATGCCTGTCTCCTCCTGGCAACCTATCCTTCCTTCTGCTCCACTGCCATCTACTTTGTGACACTTTCCCTAAGTCCCCATATATGAGACTCTCTTCTCTATCCTCACTAGGGTTAATCTTGCCCTTCTCTGGCTTCTGCTCAATTTTTTTTTTTTTGAGACAAAGTCTCGCTCTGTCGCCCAGGCTGCAGTGCAGTGGCACGATCTCGGCTCACTGCAACCTTTGCCTCCTGGGTTCAAGCGGTTCTCCTGCCTCAGCCTCCCGAGTAGCTGGGACCACAGGCACTCGCCACCACACCCGGCTAATTTTTGTATTTTTAGTAGAGACGGGGTTTCACCATGTTGGCCAGGCTGGTCTCGAACTCCTGACCTCAAGTGATCTGCCCACATCAGTTTCCCAAAGTGCTGGGATTACAGGCACTTGGCCTTCTGCTCAATCTCTTATTGATGAGTATGACTACAGACATCACTCTGTCCTGTACTCAACACTCTTAGATCCAATTTCCCTCCTGAATTTTACCACTGGCCAAAGACAATACAGGCCAGGCGCAGTGGCTCATGCCTGTAATCCCAGCACTTTGGGAGGTCAAGGCGGGTGGATCACCTGAGGTCAGAAGTTTGAGACCAGCCTGGCCCACATGGTGAAACCCCATCTCTACTAAAAATACAAAAATTAGTCAGGCGTGGTGGTTGGCGCCTGTAATCCCAGCTACTCGGCAGGCTGAGGCAGGAGAATCACTTGAACCCAGGAGGCAGAGGTTGCAGTGAGCCAAGATCGTGCCACTGCACTCTAGCCTGAGTGACAGAGCAAGACTCTGTCTCAAAAATAATAATAAAATAAAATACAGTACAACATGCATCTCTCAAAGAACAGCACGGAGAGGTCTCAGTAAGTCAGACAGAACATCTCACAAACCAAGCACTAACTATGCTTCAGGACCAGGGCCAAGCATCATGCAGATGCATCCCAACAGCTCAGCGAGTGAGGACTATTATTAGCCCTGTTTTTATTGATGAAAAACCCCGACTCATTGAGGTGCAGTCGTTTGTCAAACAGCACATCTAGCAACTGACCTTACTGGGATTCAAAAACAAGTTCTTCCTGATTCAAATGTCCAGGAAATAGCTCCCATTGAGTGTTTACTATGTACCAGGAACTGAGCATATACATATCTCAGTGACTCCTCACAACCACCCTCGGAAAAAAGGAAAAACGGGTCCCAAGTTACAGATGAGAATGGCAGGTCCAAGATCACACAGCAAAAGGCTGGGCACAGTGGCTCAGGCCTGTCATCCCAGCACTTTAGGGGCAGGAGGATCCCTTGAGCCTAGGAGTTCAAGATCATACAGCAAGTAAAGGAAGCAGCAGGACTTGGACCCCAGGCAGTCCAATGGCTATGGTTCATGCTGATTGAGGGATTACTACAAGCCAGGTACTATGGTCTGTTTTTCAATGTCTCAGTTAATGCTAACCAGAATCCTTTAAGTATTGGTATTCTCCCCCAAGTGCTACAGACCCTACTGGCTTCAATTTCCTCTCTCCACAATCTTAAAAGCCCATCTCCAGCACTGCCTTTCCGAATAGTGAAAATTATAATAGTGATTTGAAAGATGGCAGCTCCCAAAACTCAAGGGATTACCACATACCAGACTCCATGTGCTAAGCCCTTAGAAGACCTGTATCCAAATCCCAATTTTACCATGTCCTAATCCTGACTCTGGACAAGTAGCTTAACCTTTCTGACCTCACTTCCCTCAACTGCACAATAAGAATGGTAAGGCCGGGTACAGTAACTCACACCTGTAGTCCCAGCACTTTGGGAGGCCGAAGCAGGAGGATCTCTGGGGCCCAGGATTTTGAGGCCAGCCTGGGCAATATAGCGAGACCCTGTCACTGTTAAAAAAAAAAAAAAAAAAAAAAAAACTGGGCGTGGTGGCTCATGCTTGTAATCACAGCACTTTGGGAGGCCGAGGAGGGTGGATCACCTGAAGTCAGGAGTTTGAGACCAGCCTGGCCAATATGGTGAAACCCCATCTCTACTAAAAATACAAAAATTAGCCGGGCATGGTGGCGTATGCCTGTGATCCCAGCTACTCAGTAGGCTAAGGTGGGAGAATTACTTCATCCCAGGGGTGCGGGGGGCAGAGGTTGCAGTGAGCCAAGATTACACCACTTTACTCCAGCCTGGGCAACAGAGCGAGACTCTGTCTCAAAAAAAAAAAAGGAAAGGTGGCTGGGCACAGTGGCTCATGCCTGTAATCCCAACGCTTTGGGAGGCCAAGGCGGGTGGATCACAAGGTCAGGAGTTTGAGACCAGCCTGGCCAACATGGTGAAACTCCGCCTCTACTAAAAATACAAAAAATTAGCCGGGCATGGTGGCAGGCACCTGTAATCCCAGCTACTCGGGAGGCTGAGGCAGGAGAATCACTTGAACCCAGGAGGCAGAGGTTGCAGTGAGCCGAAACTGTACCACTACACTCCAGCCTGGGCAACAGAGTGAGACTCCATCTCAAAAAAAAAAAAAAAAAAAAAAAAAGTAAGAGTACCAATTCTTGGCCAGCACCTTGGGAGGCCGAGGCAGGTGGATAACCTGAGGTCAGGAATTCAAGACTAGCCTGGCCAACATAGTGAAACCTCATCTCTACTAAAAATACAAAAATTAGCTGGGCATGGTGGTGGGCACCTGTAATCCTAGCTACTCAGGAGGCTGAGGCAGGAGAATTGCTTAAGCCTGGGAGGCAGAGGTTGCAGGGATCCAAGATCGCACCACTGCACTCCAGCCTGGGCAACAGAGTGAGACCTTGTCTCAAATAAATAAATAAATAAATAAATAAAAATAAAAAAACACCATCTTAAAAAAAAAAAAAAGAGGACCCTTTTTTTTTTTTTTTTTTTTGAGATGGAGTCCCACTCTTGTCGCCCAGGCTGGAGTGCAGTGGCATGATCTCGGCTCACTGCAACCTCTGCCTCCCAGGTTCAAGCAATTCTCCTGCCTCGGCCTCCCAAGTAGCTGGGATTACAGGCCCCCACCACCATGCCCGGCTAATTTTCTGTATTTTTAGTAGAGACGGGGTTTCACCGTGTTAGTCAGGATTGTCTCGATCTCCTGACCTCGTGATCCGCCCGCCTCGGCCTCCCAAAGTGCTAGGATTACAGGCGTGAGCCACCGCACCCAGCCAAGGACCCATTCTTAAAGGTGTTACAAGGATTAAACGAGTTAATAAACAGAGTCCTTAGAACAAAGATGCATGGCAGGTGGTTAAGTGCGATGCCAAGTGTGCATCAAATAAAACAAATCTTCAGTAAGCTAGGGAAACAGTGGGACAGTCACTGACAATGCTAGTTGTACACGAAGCGTGAGCTGGGAACAAGTATAAGGACAACTTGATGGGGGTCCATGGGATCTGACAACAGACAATGACATGGTACAGGCTCTGAACAGTATCCCTATTCAAAGGGAATACGTAGTATTCCTTTTTCAATTATCTTTCCATTTCAGTGTACAATATAATGGGCTGTTCAGTTTCCATTGTATTTTACCTGAACTTTTCCTTCCTCTCATGGCCAGCAATGCTAGTTTTCCATTGAAGACAGCAATGCGCTGGGCACGGTGGCTCACGCCTGTAATCCCAGCACTTTGGGAGGCCGAGGCGGGCAGATCACCTGAAGTCAGAAGTTCGAGACCAGCCTGACCAACATGCAGAAACCCCATCTCTACTAAAATACAAAAAATAGCCGGGCATGGTGGCGCATGCCTGTAATCCCAGCTACTCGGGAGGTTGAGGCAGGAGAATCTCTTGAACCCGGGAAGCGGAGGTTGCGGTGAGACGAAATCGCACCATTGCACTCCAGCCTGGGCCACAAGAGCGAAACTCCGTCTCAAAAAAAAAAAAAAAAAAAAAAAAAAAAAAAAAAAAAAACAAAAAAAAACAGCAATGCAAATTTGCCTTCTCAAATTAATTTACTGGGGGAAAAAATGCACTAGTCATTATCAAGAAAAAAAACTAATAATTCAAGACTCAGCAAAATTGGTCAAACAGTATGTGGCAGGATGTCGATTTCCCCGGCTCCAATTCTAAGTTTTTCCTATTGCTGTCTCTGAGCTTTCTCCCCCAACTTCCCTGGAATTCCCAGCTACACCAATGACTCTCAGAATCATTATCGTCCCAATCCACGAGCTCTCACTGTGCCAGCCCCTCTGCTTAAAATCTTTACACACACACATTTCATTAGAATCCTCAAGACGACCCTATGATATTGGGACTATCTGCTCTCATTGTACAGATGAGAAAAAACGGGGTTCAAGGAGGCGAAGACACAGGCCCCACTGCCGCACAGTGGGGCGGGACTTGAACCAAAATCCGACGGCTTCCAAACCCAACAATTTTTCATACTAAGCGCAAACATCAATACTAATAATAATAGTACAGTAACGAAGTGAGCGTTATGCGGAGGCGCTGAGCTAAGGGATCCAAGTACACGACCTGACTTCTCACTCCCATTTATAAAGCCGGTGATACATTCGAATTCTAAACCCCATTCCACAGGGGAGGAAACTGAGGCTCAAAGAAACAAATCGTACGTCCGAAGCCGTACAGCGGAGCCCGAACTGAGTCCAGACCCCTGGACGCCACCCGTCCCTACCGCAACCGGCCCAGTCCCACCACCCCCGGACCGAGCCTCACCTGGCCCACCGGGCCCGCGCCCACTCGCGCCGCCCGCCCTCCCTCCCGGCGGCGCCAACTGTCAGACACTCCTCCCCCGGCCCGGGCTGCCCGCCCCGGAAGCACCCCCCTCACCGCCGGAAGCTGAACTGACCTGCCCGCGGCCGCTCTACCCCACCAGGCCGCCACCAGAGAGAGAGTGCAGCCATAACCGTCACGTGACCGCCTACCGTCACCAGCGAGAGTGCGGGCGTAACCGTCACGTGACCGCCCACCGTCGGCCGGGCGCTCCCCTCCGCCCGTCGCTAGCGAGCGGCGCGGCCAATGAGAAAGGCGCATGCCTGGCCCCCGCCGGCCCGCAGTCTAGCTGTAGTGCGCCTGCGTGCGACTAGGCGGGGCGGTCAGGCGGGGATACAGCCTGGAAGGTGCGTGTGGGTCTGGGTCTCGGAGTGGGAGACGTGGAGTGCAGGTACTGTGCGATCTGGGGCCGCGGCGCCTCGGCTACCCTCCTCCTGTTGTCCTCCACGCTATAATGCATCGCCTGCTTTATGTCGTCCTCCGTCCCTTTATGTCACCATTCCTCTCCTGTTTCATCCCACTTAAATCCTCACAACTCCTTCTGTCGCCATCACCCTCTTTAAAGTCGCCATCAGCTCCCTTAACTCGCTTTCGTTCCCCTTAAGCCCTCTTTGCCACCATAGGTCGTAATCGCTCCCTTTAAATTCGTCATCGCCATAGGTTACCTGCATCCCGCTTTTGTTGCCATTTCTCCTTTATAAAATCCTCATTTCTCTTAAACCCTCATCATACCCCCAAGTCACCTTCGCATGGCTACTGTCCCCATCGCTCTTCTTAAATCGCGCTAATGCAACCCTTATGTCATCATTACCCCTTATGTCTTTGTCCCTCCCTGGGCATCACCATCTCTGACCAGTCACCATCCACTCCTCATGTTTCCAGTTTTCCCCATAAGGAGCCACCCAGCCTTACAGTTATTTTTCTTCCCTTCGTGTCTTCGTCATTTCCCCGTGTTACATCTCACATGACATACGGGGTACTGCAGCCCATTACCTGGGGTTTGTCAGAATCCCAGCCTCACCACTACACTTCTGGATACCTTGACTACCTTATGGCACCTTTCCAATCCCAGCTTCATCTGCAAAATGCACTCGGGGACATCCACATCAGGGCTGAGTGTGACGATTCTGTGAGTTTATTCTTGTGGTAGGCTCAGCTTGACATGGTGTTTTTGACTAATATTGTTATTAACCATGTCACCCTCGGCCGGGTGCGGTGGCTCATGGCTGTAATCCCAGCACTTTGGGAGGCCAAGGTGGGCGGATCACCTGATGTCAGGAGTTCGAGACCAGCCTGATCAACATGGAGAAACCCCGTCTCTACTAAAAACACAAAATTAGCCGGGCGTGGTGGCGCATGCCTATAATCCCAGCTACTCGGGAGGCTGAGGCAGGAAAATGGCGTGAACCCAGGAGGCAGAGCTTGCAGTGAGCCGAGATGGTGCCACTGCACTCCAGCCTGGGTGACAGAGCGAGACTCTGTCTCAAAAAAAAAGAAATTATAACAATAATAATAAACCATGTCACCGTCATCCTCATCCAGTCATCTTCATCATATCCTCATGGCCACTTTCCCCCTCTCCCCAGCTGCCCTCGTCATCCCCGGGGTGTCGTCACAGACCTCGTATCAGGATAGATACTCTGCCACAGCAGCCACACCACCTCACAGTCTCCATGTTGCCCTCACCTCTGCCACGTCACCACACCTGTGGCAGTGGACCATTGGCCATTGCGAACCTTGCTTCTGTAAATACTTAATCCCTATCTCATTATCTTGTTGGATTGAGTGCTTCCCTCCACCCCCAAAAATGAGAGCATTTAGCTATTGCCTCGAGGGTTGAGGAAGGCTTGGTGAGGGGGAGACTATAGGTAGCTTAGGCCCAGAGTTCCCTGGGCTTTTAGAATTGGGGCTATGGAGAGATGAGGCCTGTTTCTCCCGCATTTAAGTCAAACCTCATCAGTCTTAGGCCGGACGAGGTGGCTCATGCCTGTAATCCCAGCATTTTGGGAGGCTGAGACAGGTGGATCACTTGAGGCAAGGAGTTCGAGACCAGCCTGGCCAACATGGTGAAACCCCGTCTCAACTAAAAATAAAAAAAGTTAGCCAGATGTGATGGCACGTGCCTGTACTCCCAGCTACTCAGGAAGCTAAGGCAGGAGAATCCCTTGAAGCCTGGAGGTGGAGGCTGCAGTGAGTCGAGATCGCCCTACTGCATTCCAGACTGGGCGACAGAGCGAGACTGTCTCCAAAAAAAGAAAAATGAAGCAAAAAACAAAACAATACAAAAACAGATCTGCCTGGGCAAATAGCAAGACCCCATCTCTACAAAAAATTTTAAAAAAAAATTAAGTGGACACGGTGTACACCTATAGTCGCAGCTATTCAGGAGGCTGAGGTGGGAGGATCACTTAAGCCCAGGAGTTTAAGGCTGCAGTGAGCTATGATTGTGTTACTGCACTCCAACCTGGGTGACAGAGTGAGACGCTATCTCTAAAAAACATTTTTTTTTAAGTGGTTGGGTGCAGTGATTGGCTCACACCTGTAATCCCAAAACTTTGAGAGATCAAGATGGGAGGATTGCTTGAGGTTGTGAGTTCAAGACCTGCCTGGGCAACATAGCAAAACCCCATCTCTACAAAAAAAAAAAAGAAAAATCTTCTCAAAAAAAATTTTTTTAACTCAAAAAAAAAAAAAAAAAGCCCGGACGTGGTTGCTCACGCTTATAATTCCAACACTTTGGGAGGCCAAGGCAGGCGGATCACTTAAGGCCAGGAGTTTGAGACCAGCCTGGCCAACGTGGTGAAATCCCATCTCTACTAAAAATTAAAAATTAGCCAAGCATCGTGGCACTCGCCTGTAGTCCCAGCTATTCGGGAGGCTGAGGCAGGAGAATCACTTGAACCCAGGAAGTAGAGGTTGCAGCGAACTGAGATTGCGCCACTGCACTCCAGCCAGGATAACTGAGCGAGACTCCATCTTAAAAAAAAAGTGGCCGGGCACAGTGGCTCATGTCTGTAATCCCAGAGCTTTGGGAGGCCGAGGCGGGCAGATCACCTCAGGTCGGAAATTCAAGACCAGCCTGACCAACATGCAGAAACCCCATCCCTATTGAAAATACAAAAGTAGCCAGGCATGGTGGCACATGCCTGTAATCCCAGCTACTCAGGAGGCTGAGACAGGAGAATCATTTGAATCTGGAAGGCAGAGGTTGCAGTGAGCCGAGATCGCGCCATTGCACTGTAGCCTGGGCAACAAGAGCGAGACTCCGTCTCAAAAAAAAAAAAAAAAAAAACTGCATGATCTTGGGCAACTGCCTTAACCTCCCTGCGCCTCAGTTACTGCATCTGCAATATGGGAATGAAAACACAAATTTATCATTCTGCACATAATTCTTACGCATGTACTATATATGTGCCCAACACTGCTAGGCACTGGGGATACCTCAATGAACGATACAGACAAAAATATCTCGGCCAGGCGCAATGGCTCACACCTGTAATCCAAGCACTTTGGGAGGCAAAGCGGGTGGATCACCTGAGGTCAGGAGTTTGAGACCAGCCTGGACAACATGGTGAAGCCCCATATCTACTAAAAATGCAAAAATTAGCCAGGCATGGTGGCACGCCCCTATAATCCGAGCAACTCGGGAGGCTGAGGTGAGAGGATTGCTTGAACCCGGGAGGCGGAGGCTGCAGTGAGTTGAGATCGCACCACTGCACTACAGCCTGGGTGACAGAGTGAGACCCCGTCTCAAAAAAAAAAAAAAAATCTGGCTTTATGGACTGTACTACACTCTAGTGGGGGTAAGAGGCAATGGGTAAATAGGTAAGTAGATTATTGGATGTATTAGAAGGGGCATGGGGAATGTGAGGTCAAGGTTGTAATTTTTAATAGGGTGGTCAGGGAAAGCTTTCTGAGAAGGTGACATTTGAACCAAAGACTTGAAGGAGAAGAGAGTGGGGCCGGGCACGGTGGCTCATGCCTGTGATCACAGCACTTTGGGAGGCTGAGGAAGGTGGATCGATGGAGCTTAGGAGTTTGAGATCAGCCTGGGCAACATAGCGAAACTCCATCTCTACAAAAATTAGCCAGGTATGGTGGTGTGCACCTGTGGTCCTAGCTACTTGGGAGGCTGAGAGGTGGGGGGATCGATTGAGCCTGAGAGTTCGAGGCTGCAGTGAACCATGATTTTGCCACTACACACCAGCCTGGGCAACAGACGGAGACCCTGTCTCAAAAAATAAAAAAAACAACAAAAAAACGGCCGGGCGTGGTGGCTCATGCCTATAATCCCAGCACTTTGGGAGGCCAAGGCTGGCAGATCACCTGAGGTCAGGAGTTTGAGACCAGCCTGACTAACATGGTGAAACCTCGTCTCTACTAAAATTACAAAAAATTAGGCAGGCGTAGTGGCAGACACCTGTAATCCCAGCTATTCGGGAGGCTGAGGCAGGAGAATCACTTGAACCCGGGAGGCGGAGGTTGCAGTGAACCGAGTTGGCGCCATTGCACTCCAGCCTGGGCAACAGCGAGAATCCGTCTCAAAAAAAAAGAAAGAAAGAGTGACATGGCCTTCTGGGGGAAGAGCATGCTGGGCAAAGAGAACAGCAAAAGCAAAGGTCTTGAGGTAGGAGCAAGCTTGGAATATTTAAGGAATAGCAAGGAGGTCAGTGAGAGAGGAGAGGGGCAAGAGACGATGTTGGAGGGGTGTTGGGGCACATCGTGGAATGCCTTGTGAGCCATGCAGAAGACTGGCTTTTACTCCAAGTGAGGTGGGAGCCACAGGAGGATGTGGAGCCGAGGAGGGATGCGGTCCAGTGTAACATGAAGCCATCACCCTGAGCTGTGGCAGCTCCAGAACTTCTACCCAGGATCGACTAGTGAGAGGCAGCCTCATTGGAAAGAGAGCCAGAATCTTCTTCAGTCCACAGTCACATATCCTTTATGTTGGGAGAAAGTTTCAAATATCCCTGTCAAAGACCGAGGCTGGGTGTGGTGGTTCACGCCTGTAATCCCAGCACTTTGGGAGGCTGAGGCAGGTGGATCACTTGAGGTCAGGAGTTCGAGACCAGCCTGACCAACATGGTGAAACCCCATCTCTACCAACATTATAAAAAATTAGCTGGGCGTTGTGGCAGGCGCCTGTAATCCCAGCTACTCAGGAGGCTGAAGCAGGAAAATCACTTGAACCCGGGAGGCAGAGATTGCAGTGAGCTGAGATCGCACCACTTCACTCCAGCTTGGGCAACAGAGCAAGACTCCATCTCAAATAAATAAATAAATAGTCATAAAATTTGAGGGCAGGCCAGGGAAATGCTAATGGAGTTTTTGAGAAGCTGGCACCACCACGGGGTTCATCTGCTGCCCCAGATGGTGGGGGGCAGGCAGCAGGGGATCTACAGATGATGAACAACAGGGAGGCAGCTGTCATGTGGCATCTGTCCCTGGAAGCGTGAGGCAGCTTGGGTTCAAATCCTTGCTCCATTTCCTCTCTCTTTTTTTTTTTAACCAAAGTCCAGGTTCCAGGCTTACACCATATCCTCTCTATTTCTGTTTATACCTGTGACTTCACCTCTCTGGATCCTTAATTCCCTAAATGGGATTTTTAAGAGGACTGTTGTGAAAATTAAATATATTAAGTCCAATTTAAAAAAATAAAACAAATACATTAAGTGCTTTGAGGCCAGGCACAGTGGCTTACACCTGTAATCCCAGCACTTTGAGAGGCTGAGGTAGGCAGATCACTTGAGCCCAGCAGTTCAATAGCAGCCTGGGCAACATGGTGAGATCCCAACTCTACAAAAAAAAAAAAAAAAAAAAAAACTAGCTGGGCATGGTGGCACACACCTGTGGTCCCAGCTACTCGGGAGGCTGAGGCGAGAGGATCACTTGAGCCCAGGAGTTCCAGGCTGCAGTGAGATGTGTTCCCACTACTGCATTCCAGCCTGGGCAACAGAGCAAGGAGACCCTGTCTCAAAAAAAAATCAAAAATAAATGCAAGAAGCCCCATTGTCTCACTCCACACCCTGCACTTTTGCAGGCTAATGCCTCCCTCAGGCCACAGAGTCCCTCACCTGATGTGATGAAGGGAGATTTTGCATTATTTGTTCATGAATTAGTTCAACCGTACACTGCCCTGGAATACAGCTGAGCTCTGGGTTCAAATTCCCGGCTGATCCCTATAATCCCAGCATTTTGGGAGGCTGAGGTGGGCAGATCACTTGAGGTCAGGAGTTCGAGACCAGCCTGGCCAATGTGGTGAAACACTGTCTTTACAAAAAATACAAAAATTAGCCAGGTGTGGTGGCGGGCACCTGTAATCCCACCTACTCAGGAGGTTGAGACACGAGAATCGCTTGAACCTGGAAGATGGAGATTACTTTGAGCCGAGATCCTGCCACTGCACTCCAGTCTTGGCAACAGAGTGAGACACTGTCTCAAAAAACAAACAAATTTCCAACTGACAAACCAATGCTGTGCAACCTAAGCAGGTAATTTCCCTGAGCCCTGCCACCTCATCTGAAAAACAGAGATGGTAACACTGCTTTGCCCTAAACTTACCATGTTATTATTTTTCTTTTCTTTTTTCTTTTTTTTTTTTTATTTGAGATGGAGTCTCGCTCTGTCACCCAGCTGGAGTGCAGTGGTGCGATCTCGGCTCACTTCAACTCTGCCTGCCAGGTTCACGCCATCTTCCTGCCTCAGCCTCCTGAGTAGCTGGGACTACAGGTGCCCGCCACCACACCTGGCTAATTTTTTGTATTTTTAGTAGAGATGGGGTTTCACCGTGTTAGCCAGGATGGTCTCAATCTCCTGACCTGGTGATCCACCCACCTCGGCTTCCCAAAGTGCTGGGATTACAGGCATGAGCCACCACGCCCGGCCTCACCATATTATTATTTTTCTTTCTTTATCTTTTTGAGACAGGGTCTTGCCCTCTCACCCAGGCTGGAGTGCAGTGGCGCAGTCATGGCTCACTGCAGACCAAGCTCCCAGGCTTAAGCCATCCTTCTGCTTCAGCCTCCCATGTAGCTAGGGCTACAGGCGCATACCACCATCCCCAGCTATTTTTTAGCCTTTTTTTTTTTTTTTTTTTTTTGAGACAGAGTCTTGCTCTGTCTCCCAGGCTGGAGTGCAGTGGCGTGATCTCGGCTCACTGCAACTTCCACCTTCTGGGTTCAAGCGATTCCCCTGCCTCAGCCTCCTGAGTAGCTAGGATTACAGGTGCATGCCACCAGGCCCGGCTAATTTTTGTATTTTTAGTAGAGACAGGGTTTCACCATGTTGGCCAGGCTGGTCTTGAACTCCTGACCTCAGGTGATCTGCCCATCTTGGCCTCCCAAAGTGCTGGGATTACAGGCATGAGCCACCATGCCCAGCCGCCTAGCCAATTTTTTAAGTTTTTGTAGAGATGGGGTCTCACCTTGTTGCCCCAGCTGGTCTCAAACTCCTGAGCTCAAGCCATCCTCCCGCCTTGGCCTCCCAAAGTGCTGGGATTATAGGCATAAGCCACTGCGCCCTGCCAATATGGCTAATACCGGTTTATAGACGAGGCCAGCAGGGCTCAGAAATAAGCCCCATGCTCAGCATCACTCAGCAGGAAAGTGGCAGAGGTGTGATCTGAACCGTGAGCTCTCCAATTTAAAGGGCTGCTGTAGAGGAGGAATCAAATCTCCCACTGCCATCCTCCCCTGGGGGTGGGGTGTTCAGGGATCTGTGAGCCAGTGGGTTTTAACTTCCTCCTTTTTGCGGGCTGTGGTGTCATACTCCAAGGGGGGCAGGACCACAAGGCAAGGGGACTGGGGGGTATTCTGTGGGCTGGGAGAGGGCACGCTTCCTGGCAGTGCCCTCTGCCAGGTGAGACCTGATCTCTTTTTTTTTTTTTTTTTTTTTTTTTTTTTTTTTGAGACAGAGTTTTGCTCTTGTTGCCCAGGCTGGAGTACAGTGGCGCAATCTTGGCTCACTGCAACCTCCGCCTCCCAGGTTCAAGTGATTCTCCTGCCTCAGCCTCCTGAGTAGCTGGGATTACAGGCATGTGCCACCACGCCCGGCTAATTTTATATTTTTAGTAGAGACGGGGTTTCACCATGTTGGTCAGGCTGGTCTCGAACTCCTGACCTCAGGTGATTTGCCCGCTCAGCCTTCCAAAGTGCTGGATTACAGGTGTGAGCCACTGCGCCCAACCGAGACCTGATTTCATCTCATGTCATACCAGCGAGGAGGCAGAGCATAAGTACCAACCTGGATGGGGCGCGCTGGGAGCCCCATGGAGGTTCTAGGGTCCTGAGAACACAGGCATTGAGACGGGCTGAGGAGGCACTCCAGCATCCGGCTGCCTGTGCCCACCTTCAGTTTCACCCTGCCCTGCTCCCACAAGGATCTGAGCAGGGAGGGGGCCTGATATCCTTCTCCAGCTGAGGCCATAGTCCTCTGGAGGCTAGGATCTGGTGATGGGGCACCCTAGCCAGGAGCCTGAGCCTCTTTATAATTTAGTTTCCATAGAAGTTATATGTGCATTTTTAAAAATTCAATGTAAGTAAAGACCTACAATGAAAAGCAACCGTCTTGTCTCTGGGGGTGGGATGGGGGATGCCTTTGCGTGGGGAGCTGTTAGGAGCTTTGACAATCACCTTTGCTGAGAGCCTCCTAAATGTCAGTGGCTCTTCTATGCACATTATATGTGTGCTAATTCCTTTTTTAAAACTTTGCTTTTTGTAGAGATGAGTCCTGCTGTGTTGTGTAGGCTGGTCTTGAACTCCTGGCCTCACCAATCCACCCCCAACCTTAGCCTCCCGGAGTGCAGGGATTACAGGTGTGAGCCACCTTTCCCAGCCTGTTGACTCCTTTAGTTCGGAGGAGCCAGTCAGATTTTAGACATCTCAAGTGTTGTATGTTCAAAACCAAACTCCTGGTCTTTTCCCCAAACTTGTGCCTCCCTGTCTTGCCCAATCAGATATTGACACCTCCAATCCTTGCAGTTGCTGCAGCCAAAACTCAGTATCCCTGACTCCTTTACTGCTCTCAAACCCACATCCAGCCTAGAAATGCCATCCCCTCCACCTTCAAAATGCATCCAGACCCCGCCCTTTCTTCAACACTTGGCTGACCACACCCTGGTCCTGTCCACCCTTGGCTCCTGTCTGGATGCTCCCAGCAGCCTCCTCCCTGGGCTCCCTTGCCCTGCCCCAGTCTGCTCCCCACACACAGCTGCCAGGGGATCCTGTAACACCTGTGTTTGTTTCTTCAGGCTGCTGTAACAAATTGCCACCAAGTTGGTGGCTTAACACAATAGAATGTATGGCCAGGCGCAGTGGTTCCTGCCTGTAATCCCAGCACTTTGGGAGGCCGAGACGGGATCACTTGAGGTTGCACCACTGCACTCCAGCCTGGATAACAAAGCGAGACTCCATCTTAAAAAATAAAAAGAAAAAAAAGACAACAAATTCATTCTCTCAGTTTTGGAGCCAGAAGTCCAAACTCACGGTGTAGCAGGGCCATGCGCCTCCAGAAGCTGGAGGGGAGGTTCCATTCCTCACCTCTCCCAGCTTCTAGTGGCTCCAGGCATTGCTGATTTTATGGCCACATCACTCTAATGTCAGCCTCCCTGTTCACATGACCTTCTGCCTGTTCTATCACTGAGCACAGTTGTGATTGGATTTAGGGCCCATCCAGATAGTCCAGGATGATCTCATCTCAAGATCCTAAATCTGATTACAATTGCAAAGATCCTTTTTCCAAATAAGGTCACATGCACATAAGTTCCGGGGATTATGCTTGCGGGACAGATCTTTTTTGAGGCCACCATTCAACCCACTACAAAATCCAACTGAAGCCCAGCGAAGTGGCTTATACCTGAAATCCCCACACTGTGCGAGGCCAAGGCAGGAGGTTTGCCTGAGGCCAGGAGTTCAAGACTAGCCTGGGCAGCATAGGGAGATCCTCATCTCTCTCTCTCTCTCTTTTTTTTTTTTTTTGAGACGGAGTTTCATTCTTGCTACTCAGGCTGGAGTGCAATGGCGCAATCTTGGCTCGCTACAACCTCGTCCTCTTGGGTTCAAGCAATTCTCCTGTCTCAGCCTCCTGAGTAGCTGGGATTATAGGCATGTGCCACCACGCCCAGCTAATTTTGCATTTTTAGTAGAGACAGGGTTTCTCCATGTTGGTCAGGCTGGTCTCCAACTCCCAACCTCAGGTGATCTGCCCACCTTGGCCTCCCAAAATGCTGGGATTACAGGCATGAGCCATCACGCCTGGTGGAGATCCCCATCTCTTAAAAAAATTCTGAAGCAGATCACATCATCCTTCCCTGCTGGGAACCCACGCGTGACCCTGTCCTACCCATCACAGTCCAGGCAGCCCTGCAGGATCTGGCCCTGTCACCTCTGTGACATCTCCTCTCCCACTCCCCCAGCCCAATTCACTGCAGACACACTGGCATCCTTACTCTCCATCCACACCAGGCACATTCCTCCCTCAGGGCCTTTGTACTGATCATTTTTCCCACAGATGTCCATCTCACCCTCCTTGAAGTTTTTCTTCAGGTATCCCCTTCTCAGTGAGGCCTTTTCTGACCTCCTTATTAAATATCACAAACAATTCCACCCCCACCCCCTTCCCTGATCCTCTGTGGCACTTACTACCTTCTAGCATTGTATCATTTATTTATTATCTTGTTTGTTATCCCCCTTTTTTTTTTTATTTTTTGAGACGGAGTTTCCTCTGTCGCCCACGCTGGAGTGCAGTGGCGCCAACTCACTGCAACCTCCACCTCCCTGGTTTGAGCAGTTCGCCCACCTTAGCCTCCCAAGTAGCTGAGATTACAGGTGCCCTCCACCACGCCTGGCTAATTTTTGTGTTTAGTAGAGATGGGATTTCGTTATGTTGGCCAGGCTGGTCTCGAATGCCAGACCTCAGGTGATCCACCCACATCGGCCTCCCAAAGTGCTGGCATTATAGGCGTGAGCCACCGCGCCTGGCCTCATTCTCCCTCGTGTCTATTTTGTTCACAGCTGTATCCCAGTGCCTAAAACAATACCTGATGCACACAAGGCAACCAGTAAATGTGTGTAAAATTAATGAACAGCAAATGCTATTGTTACCATGCCCATTTTGCAGATGGAGAAACCAAGAGCACAGAGGCGTTATCACTTCTCCAAGGTCAAACAGTCACTAAGTGCTGAAGCTCAGATTCAAACACAGGTATCTGGCTCTGGCACTTACTGTATTGTCTTGCCAGTCTCATCCAATCTAAATCGCTTCTCCAGTACTAGTTTTTATTTGTTTGTTTTTTATGAGGCAGGCTCTCACTGTCAGCTGGGCTGCAGTGCAGTGGTGCGATCACTGCTCACTGCAGCCTCCACCTCCCAGATTCAAGCAATTCTCCTGCCTCAGCCTTCCAAATAGTTGGAACTACACGTCCATGCCACCATACCAGGCTAATTTTCTTTCATTTGTTGTAGAGATTAGATCTCACTATGTTGCCCAGGCTGGTCTCAAACTCCTGGGCTCAAGCAATCCTCCCACCTTGGCCTCCCAAAGTGCTGGGATTACACCTGCAAACCACCGTGCCTGGCCCTCCAATATTTACTTTTTAATCAAAAGTTAACACAATAAGAAAAATAATACAATTAAAACATCAAATGTTAAAATTAAACTAATCATTACAGACCTGTAATCACTGTGCAATTTGGAAGCCAAACCATCACTGACAATTTGAACGAAGTCCATCTATTTTCTTCCTATTTTTATTTTGGTTTTGTTTTTATTTTTTATTTTCTTGTAGAGACTGGGCCCTGCTATGTTGCCGAGGCTAGTCTGGAACTCCTGAGCTCAAGCAGTCCTCTCACCTCAGCCTCCCAAAGTGCTGAGATTACAGGTGTGAGCCACGGTGCCAGGCCTTTCTCCCTATTTTTGGTTTATTAGTGACCATCCCAGTTCTCCAGCCCTGACGCTGCCAGTCCTGTTACTTCAGATCTCCATGCCCCACCTCGCCTTCGGTTTTGTTTTTATTCATCTTGGCTTCCCTAATTTCACATTGCCTGCTGTTCCAACTCCATATTCTTCAATAAAAATATGTCTCACCAAGGCCTTCAAAGAAAACTGAAGGCAAGCATTTCCTGCACTCCCTCCTGCCTCCTCCACCCACAATGCTGTGGTCAACCGCCTCTAAGACTGATGTTATCTTCTGCTTCTCCTAGTGACCTCTGGAGTTTCAAATAACCTTAGACTGTTGCTGTTTCTTGCTAGATTTGTTTGTTTGTTTGAGACGGAGTCTCGCTCTGTTGTAACCCAGGCTGGAGTGCAGTGGCGCAATCTCAGCTCACTGCAACCTCCGCCTCCCAGGTTCAAGCAATTCTCCTGCCTCAGTCTCCCGAGTAGCTGGGATTACAAGCGCCCGCCACCACGCCCAGCTAACTTTTACATTTTTGGTAGAGAGAGGGTTTCACCACATTGGCCAGGCTGGTCTCGAACTCCTGACCTCAGGCGATCCACCCACCTCAGCCTCCCAAAGTGCTGGGATTACAGGCCTGAGCTGCCACACCCGACCTGCTAATCCTTTTTAGGCATCCCGTTTGTCTTCCTGCCATGAAAAGAGGGGATCTAGTATGTTCTACCTTTGCCAATCTGGGATCTGACATTGGTAGGGAGGAGTTTGCAAGTTATCCCTACAAATCTAGGTTGGATCTTGGAGTAAGGGGAGCACCTGGCTCTGAGAGTTTTCTTCTTCTTCTTTTTCAAAAAAAAGTAATGCACGCCCCGATTTTTTAAAAGGTGATGAAACTGGCGACGTCTGTGTTTGCTTTATAATTATTTCTCAACCTACACCAAGATATTTTCTATACTTCTCTGAAAATAGCTTATGTTTCACAATTTTAAAAAAGAAAATAGGCCAGGCACGGTGGCTCATGCCTGTAATCCCAGCACTTTGGGAGGCCAAGGCAGGCGGATCATGAGGTCAGGAGTTCGAGACCAGCCTGGCCAACATGGTGAAACCCTGTCTCTACTAAAAATACAAAAATTGCTGGTCGTGGTGGCGGGCGCCTGTAATCCCAGCTACTAGGGAGGCTGAGGCAGGAGAATCGCTTGAAACCGCAAGGCGGAGGTTGCAGTGAGGCAAGATTGTGCCACTGCACTCCAGCCTGGGCGAAAGAGTGAAACTCCGTCTCAGAAAAAAGAAAAATAGGGGCCAGATGTGGTGGCTCATGCCTGTAATCTCAGAACTTTGGGAGGCCAAGGTAGGAGGATCACTTGAGTCCAGGAGTCCAACCTGGGCAATAACCAAGACCCCGTCCATACAAAATTTAAAAAAAAAATCTGCTGCGGCCGGGCGCGATGGCTCATGCCTGTAATCCCAGCACTTTTGGGGGCCGAGATGGGTGGATCACGAGGTCAGGAGATCGAGACCATCCTGACTAACACGGTGAAACCCTGTCTCTACTAAAAAATACAAAAAAAAAAAAAAATAAGCCGGGCATGGTGGCGGGCACCTGTAGTTCATGCTACTTGGGAGGCTGAGGTGGGCGAATTGCTCAAACCAGGGAGGTGGAGGTTGCAGTGAGCCGAGATGGCACCACTGCACTCCAGCGTGGGAGAGACAGAGCGAGACTCCGTCTCCAAAAAAAAAAAAAAAAAAAAAAAAAATTAGCTGGGCATGGTGGCAAGTGCCTGTAGTCCCAGCTACTTGGGAGGCTGAGGCAGGAGGATTGCTTGAGGCTGGGAAGTTGAGGCTGCAGTGAGCTATGATCGTGCTACTGCACTCCAACCTAGGGAACAGAACTCTGGCACTAAAAAAAAAAACAGAAAAGAAAAGAGAATAGGCTTACAATAAAAAGCAATATTGACCTACCCCAAAATCCCACTCCCTTGAAGACAACCACTTCTGCCCTGTTGCTTCTCTCAGTAATACTCCTTTTCTGCAGTTATCTCTTGACTTCCTGCCATATGTGTTTGGGGGAGCTTGAGGGAAGAGGGCGTCCCTGTCTCATTGAGAGAGGTGCCACCCTCTCTCAATTGGGAGAGGAGGGATGAGAGAGGAAAGGGGTCTCCAGTGTGTTTCTCCAGCCAGGGCCTTAAATCCGTCTTGGGAGATATGGGATGGGGTGGATCGGAAAATAAATTTTTTAAAATCCCTACCAAAATATCAGCTGGCTTTTTTTAAAAAATCAAATACCGAAATCCAAATAGACTCCAACAGAAAATTCACCATCTCCTCTGCCCTTTTCTTCCCATCTCATGCTGTGAACTGTCTTCTGTTGACTTTACCGCTACATTTCTTCATTCTATTATTCAACCTTGATCTCTCCGTTTCATTTTATAAGCGTTTTATTAATTTCATTTATGTATTTATTTTTGACTAGGTAATGCATGTCCATGGTACACAAATTCACAAGGTTTGTAAACGAGAAAAGACGTGAGGTTCCTTTTGTTCTTTACCTGTGGCGTCCCTGCCCTACACGGGGACTCTAGGGTGGAATGTAGCACAGCCCATCCACCAGCCATGTACTACCCCCAAACCCGGCCAGGTTGGAGCGACCGTGTCTGGGAACCGGGGCCCCCCTTCTCGCTGCGGTGAGCCCGGACTGAGGCGCGCACTGCGCAGACTCCCCGCTGCAGTGGGCGGAGCTCCCGCATGCCCCGCCCCCTCCTCCCGCCCACGTTCAGCCTGTCCAGGCAGAAGCTGGGGCCCAGCGGAGGTAGCAGCAGACGCCTGAGAGCGAGGCCGAGGCCCCTCAGGGGTAGGTGGGGGGAGGCTGGCTGGGGGGATGGGCAGCGGGGTGGCAGGGAGGCCCCGATGATCCCTGGCTGAGCTGTGTGGTGTGGGGGCACCTGAGAGTGGAGGAGCCACCTAGAATATACTCGCTGTCCCAGGGCTGAGAAAAGGACAGGCACAAAGACCTGGGGCTCCGCTGACCTCATCCAGCGCTGCTTTTCTGGGGGTGTCTAGAGGTTGGAGGAGGGAGAAGGGGGCTGCTAGAGAGGAGCTGCGTGGGTGCTGATGGGGGCAGGGCGGGCACTGCAGAGCGATGAGCAGGCAGCAGAGCTGTTGGATTTTGAGGGATTTCGAAATCCTGCTGACCAGTGACCAGCTTCCTCTTTTTGGGGTGGTGGGCAGTGTGCCAGTGGCCCCCATGATTATGAATAGCCCCAAGACTAATCACCCTTCTGTGATGTCTGTCCCTCGAAAGCGTAGAATGCCCCACACAGTGCCCACTTTTGTTCTGCCAGTTTGGAGACCCTGACACACCCACCTTCTCACCTGGGCTCTGCGTATCCCCCAGCCTTGAGGGAAGATGAAGCCTAAACTGATGTACCAGGAGGTAGGTGGATTGAGGGGCTCAGCAGGGTGGAGCTGGGTGCAGTGGGGGTGGGGGTTCCCAAGTGCCACCTGTCACCCCCGTTGTTGTCCCCATCCCCAGCTGAAGGTGCCTGCAGAGGAGCCCGCCAATGAGCTGCCCATGAATGAGATTGAGGCGTGGAAGGCTGCGGAAAAGGTAGGAGCCCTCTGCCACCCTCGCTCTGTCTCAGAGACAGGCTGGGCTGCCCCCTTGGGCTGGCTGACCTCCTCCTCCTCCCCACAGAAAGCCCGCTGGGTCCTGCTGGTCCTCATTCTGGCGGTTGTGGGCTTCGGAGCCCTGATGACTCAGCTGTTTCTATGGGAATACGGCGACTTGCATCTCTTTGGGCCCAACCAGCGCCCAGCCCCCTGCTATGACCCTTGCGAGTAAGTGGGGGGTGCCGCAGGTGGTGGGGGAGGGGCCTGCCAGACCAGGGACACTTAAGCACACACTCAGCAGGGCCTGCACTCAGCCCTACCCAGCGCTTGCGACAAGTGAGGAGGTTGCAGCCTCCCAAGTGCTCGCCCGCCCCCTCCTCCTCCACACACATAGTTTCTATGGCAGCCACAGCGTCATCTTCTATCTGGCCCGTGAACAGACACAGCATCTTCCACCCACATCTGTGGACACACACACACATATCTAAATACATGACCTCCCTTCCACACCTCTAGACAGACAGACAGAGGATCATGAGTCCAGGCACGCATTCAAATACACACAGTTTTAAAAAATGTTTTAAAAAGAAAAGAAAAACTCAAATACAGTTTAGCTGGGCTTGGTGGCTCACGCCTGTAATTGCACACTTTGCAGGGCTGAGGCGGGAGGATTGCTTGAGCCCAGGAGTTCCAGACCAGCCTGGGCAACGTAGTGAGGCTCCATCTCTACTAAAAGTAAAAAAACAGCCAGGCATACTGATGCACACCTGTAGTCCCAGCTACTCAAGAGGTTGAGGTGGGAGGATCGTTTGAGCCCAGGGGTTCGAGGCTGCAGTGAGCCGAGATCACGCCACTGCATTTCCAGCCTGGGGGACAGGGCAAGACTGTCTCTAAAAAAAAAAAAAATACAGTCTGTCCAACACACCCATGGACAGACAGCTGAGCACTCACCTCCCAGCCCTTGCTCTCCTGCACCGTATGGCTGATAGCATCCCCCACCCCCCAGAGCAGTGCTGGTGGAAAGCATTCCTGAGGGCCTGGACTTCCCCAATGCCTCCACGGGGAACCCTTCCACCAGCCAGGCCTGGCTGGGCCTGCTCGCCGGTGCGCACAGCAGCCTGGACATCGCCTCCTTCTACTGGACCCTCACCAACAATGACACCCACACGCAGGAGCCCTCTGCCCAGCAGGTACTTGCAACCTTGGCCCTGGCCAGCAGCAGGGGCAGGGGGTGGGAGGCAGCAGGGGCTGTAGGGGATGAAGGGGTTTCTCCTGCAGCCCAGGAGACAGAGGGGCTTGTCTCACACAGCAGATTGGACACAGGTGTTTGCAAGCAGCTGTTGTCACATGGCTCTCTGGACTGGGGGCCTTTGTCACCGTCATCTGTAGGCCTCTGAATGTCAGGGTGCGGGTTTGGTTACAAGGGGTTATTAGGCTGGCATATGTCACTCACCCACAAGCTGCCCTGACCCCATCACACAAAGAAACGGAAGAGTGGAGTAATTAACAGCCCAGCCTCAAGACAGGGGCCACCTCCCAGCTCTGTGACCCCCAGGCAGGTCACCTCTTCTCTCCGGCTTCAGTTTCTTTATCTGTAAAATTGGGCCAATTTATAGCACCTGCTTCTTAGGGCTCTTGTGAGGATGAAATGGACTAATCCATGCAAATTTTAGCACAGTGCCTGGCACAGGGTCAAGCTTTGTGAGTCTGCTGTTACTATATCCTGGTATGGTCTGCAGACAAACTTGAAGAATGTAAAAGCTTCACAATTTGAAAAGGAACAGCCTACATGGATAACCTCTTCCATTGAAAAACCATGAATTTGTTCCTTCTGTTTTCTTCTCCCTACTGTTTCTCTTTGTGAGAAGCTGTCTTAAAACTTAACTAAAATTACAAGGCTCCTTAAGAACTGCCTGAAAAAAATAATTATGGCCAGGTGTGGTGATTCACACCTGTAATCCCAGCACTTTGGGAGGCCTAGACAGGAGGATCACTGGAGCCCAAGAGTTCGAGAGTAGCCTGAGCAACATAGTGAGACCCCCTCCCCCATCTCTACTAAAAATAAAAAAAAATTAGCAGGGTGTTATGGTGCATGCCTGCAGTCTCAGATACTCAGGAGATGGAAGGAAGAGGATGGCTTGAGCCCAGGAGTTGGAGGCTGCAGTGAGCCATGATCATGCCACTACACTCCAGCCCAGGCAACATAGCAAGACCCTGTCTCAAAAAAAAGAAAAAGTAATGATAATAATTACAAAAGTCAAAAACCAAAGCCAGGCATAGTGGTACACACCTGTGGTCCCAGCTACTTGGGAGGCTGAAGCAGGAGGATGACTTGAGCCTAGGAATTGGAGGCTGCAGTGAGCCATGATCATGCCACTGCACTCTAACCTGGGCAACATGGTGAAACCCCGTCTCTAAAAAAAATTGTTTTTATGTTAAAAAACTGTATGAGCTCCCACCCCCTGCTGGCTCCCTCTGAAGTGGTTTAAAACACAGATGTAGGAAGCAGATGGTCTGGGTTCAATTCCTGCTCCATAGCTGGATGTGGTGGTGCACTCCTGAGGTACTGGCTACTTGGGAGACTGAGGCAGGAGGAATGCTTGAGCCCAAGAATTGAATATCAGCCTGGGCAACATAGCAAGACCCTGTCTCAACAAACAAACAAACAAAAACAAAAACAACAAAATCCCACTCCACTACTGAGTTCTCTGTGGGGATTATAATTAAACCGGCCTCACTGGGTTGTGAGAATTCAGTGAGTTCGCTGAGAAGGGGCCTAGAACGGGGCCTGGCACACAGTAGGTTCCAGGGCATCCTTGACTGTTGCTGTTGTTGGCATCATCATGCCTCACTGGATACCTTCCAGGACCCCCTGCCTGAGCCTCGCCCCCATGATCCTGGGAGATGCCTGGAGGCCCTGCTTTGATGCTGAATTTTGAGAAAGTGCCTGGAGGGGCAGGAAGGGTCAGGAGGCCTTGGAGGGGGATCACAGGGCAACTAATTATTAAAGCAGATAAAGATGTTTAAAACAGATAAGGAAGTCTTTTAACATTTTAATCTGTAAAGTCTTTAATCTATGCAGGCTAATGTAAATAAGGCCTGTTTACTCCTAATCATGTCTCAAAATAACTCCACCTGGTATTACCTTGTGGGGTTGGAGAGCTGGCTGGTCCAGCCCCTCAGAAGCTCTCCCCTCCCCGCAGGGTGAGGAGGTCCTCCGGCAGCTGCAGACCCTGGCACCAAAGGGTGTGAACGTCCGCATCGCTGTGAGCAAGCCCAACGGGCCCCAGCCACAGGTGGACCTGCAGGCCCTGCTGCAGAGCGGTGAGCTGGGGCCCAACTGGGGCTGGTCTGGGCCTGGGGGTACCCAGCCTGGCCCCTGATCACTGCCCTTGCTGGTCACAGGTGCCCAGGTCCGCATGGTGGACATGCAGAAGCTGACCCATGGCGTCCTGCATACCAAGTTCTGGGTGGTGGACCAGACCCACTTCTACCTGGGCAGTGCCAACATGGACTGGCGTTCACTGACCCAGGTTTGCCTGCACCCTGTCTACCTTCCTTCCAGGCCACTCCCTGCCCCACAGGGTACCCAGCCTCCGACTGCACCCTTCACTCAATCCAGAGTCGTCTCCACCCATTCTCTGCAATGGCTTCCTTCTTGCCTCCTACCAGGCCTCCCTAATCCAAGCCATGCACGGTGGCTCACACCTGTAATCCCAACACTTTGGGAGGCCAAGGTGGGAGGATTGCTTGAGCCCAGGAGTTGGAGACCAGCCTGGGCAACATAGTGAGACCCCATCTCTACCAAAAAAAAAAATTAGCCAGGTGTGGTGGCACACACCTGTGGTCCCAGCTCCTTGGGAAGCTGCGGTGGGAGGATCACTTGAGTCCAGGAGTTTGAGGCTACAGTGGGTTGTATTCATGCCACTGCACTCCAGCCTGAACGACAGAGTGAGATCCTGTTAAAAAACAAAGAATCCCCAAATGGAGCCCTCTACTGCCCTCCCCCTGCTCCTGGAAGCCTGGGGCTCCCTCTGATCCCCAGTTGCAGGTACCAGCCCCTCTACAGGGCATTCAAGGACCTGCGCACCCATTTGATCTTCATTGTACATCTCTGTGTGCCTGCTCTAAGTCCAGCCCTGTCCTGGGTAATGTTGGGAACATAGTGGTAACAGATGGACGTCATGGAACTCCCAGTCCAGTGCAGACTGGAGGGGTCAGGGCCGGGGTTGGGGAGACACAGGCAGAGGGTCAGGGCCAGGATGGAGGGAACAGAGGGCTGTGGAAGCTCAGAGACCCCAACCTGGGGTATTGGAGGGTTTCCCAAAGGAGGTATAACTAATCTGATCCCTGAAGGATAGGGAGGAATTAGCCCAAGATGGAACAGGAAACAGCTTGGGCAATGAGGTAAAGATAAGACAGGACAATAACTCATGAATTCATTTCCTCAACAGATAGTTCGCCTAACCTTTAATCTCAGCAATTATGCAGGGAGATGCTGCAGATATAGCTGTGACTGAGACATCCCTGGTGCCTGTCCTCCCAGCCCAATGGGAAGACCAATTTGTCACCAGAGAGAATGAGGAGGGAATCCCAAGGGACTATGGGAGCCCAGAGGAATGCCTGGCACAGGCTGGGTAGTCATGGGAGGCTTCCTGAAGGAGGCAACATGTCAGCCTAGACCCAAGAATGAGTAGAAGCTAGCTCAGTGGAGGGTAGAAGCAATAGCAGATGGCTAACGTTCAGGAAACCTGGAGCTTTGGAATAACTGATTTTCATCAAAACTTAAGTTGATAATAATTCTAGAACTTTAGCTATTGGAGTTGGGGTGGAGGGAGTACTGAGGGACAGGGGGATAGACAGAGACCAGACTGGGGAGTGTCCCTGTCATCTGTGAGCACCAGGCCGCTATCCCTGAGCTCAGCACTGCCCTACCTACAGGTCAAGGAGTTGGGCGTGGTCATGTACAACTGCAGCTGCCTGGCTCGAGACCTGACCAAGATCTTTGAGGCCTACTGGTTCCTGGGCCAGGCAGGCAGCTCCATCCCATCAACTTGGCCCCGGTTCTATGACACCCGCTACAACCAAGAGACACCAATGGAGATCTGCCTCAATGGAACCCCTGCTCTGGCCTACCTGGCGGTGAGTCTGGGGCAAGTGGGGCCTGTCATGTCCCAGCCCCATGCTGTCACTCACAGCCTCCATCTGTCCCTGTTTGGTGATGATAGGGAGGGCGTATCCTGACCATCAGTTCTCACCCCAGCTCCTTCTGCTTGGTCAGGGGCCTGGAGTGGTTCCCAACATCCCTCGGCCTCTATTTCAGTTAGAAAATGGGTATCGTTTCCAACCTGTTAGGGCTGCTGGGAGAGGTACCCTGGGTTCATGCGCACCAAACTTTTGGTGCTCTGTGTCATCCAGTATAGCCACAGGTGGCTCTTTCAGTTTAAGTTAATTAAATGCAATTAACAATTCAGGCCAGGTGGGGTGGCTTATGCCTGTAATCCCAATACTTTGGGAGGTTGAGGTGACAGGATCGCTTGAGGCCAGGAGTTTGAGACCAGCCTGGACAACATAGCAAGACTCCATCTTTACCAAAAAAAAAAAAAAAGAAAAAAAAAAAACTAGCTGGGTTGGGTAGTGCATGCATGTAGTCCCAGCTACTCAGGAGGCTGAGGCAGGGGGATCACCTGAGCCCAGGAAATCGAGGCTGCAGTGAGCCATGATCACACCACTGTACTCCAGCCTGGGTGAGAGCCTGTTTCAAAAAAAAACTTTTCTCAAGCCAGGCATGGTTTCTCATCCCTGTAATCCCAGCACTTTGGGAGGCCAAGGCCAAGATGGGAGGATCACTTGAGGCCGGGAGTTCAAGACCAGCCTGGGCAACATAGGGAGACATCATTTCTTTCTGGTTTTTTTTTTTTTTTGGTCTTATTATTTATTGTTCTAGACAGGATACCCAAGAACTAGGGAGACACCATTTCTACAAAAACATAATATTAATTAAAATTAGCCAGGTGTGGTTTCGTGTACCTGTAGTCCCTGGGGAGGCTAAGGCAGGAGGATCACTTGAGCCTAGGAGTTCGAGGCTGCAGTGAGCTGATTGTACCACCACACTCCAGCCTGGGCAAGAGGCTGTTGCACTGTCTCTAAAAAAAAAGACAAAATTCAGTTCCTCATGCAGTAGCCACATTTCATATGCTCAGCAGCACCTGTAGCAAGTGACCACCATATTGGACATTTCCATCACTGTGACAGGCTCTATTGGACAACACTGGCTCTCGCCCATGGCAGATACTGATCACTCTGGACAAGGCACTGATGTTTCTAGCTCTTGATAGTTTCACTAGTTGAGGCAGACAACCCAGGTCTCCCTAGGTCCCCCTGAGCAAGTCACCTGTCCAAGCCCAGAGTCATCATGGAAGGCACGACCCTAAGGCGTGGACGCAGGGAAGTGTAACTCATTGGGGTCTTTCACTACAAGGGCCTCCCACAAGGGATCAAGGCTCTCCTCATTACCACTTCCCCTTTTAGAGCCTCAGTTTCCTTGTCTATTGAGCATTAAGGGAGATGGGGGGCCAGGCGCAGTGGCTCATGCCTGTAATCCTAGCACTTTGGGAGTCCAGGATGGGCGGATCACTTGAGCTCAGGGATTGGAGACCAGCCTAGGAAACGTGGTGAAACCCCATCTCTACCAAAAATACAAAAATTAGCCTGGAGGGGTGGCGGGCACCTGTAATCCCAGCTACTCGGGAGGCTGAGGCAGGAGAATCACTTGAACCCAGGAGGTGGAGGTTGCAGGGAGCCGAGATTGCATCCTTGCACTCCAGGCTGGGCGACAGAGTGAGACTCCACTTCAAAAAAAATAAAAGGGGGGGGCGGGGGAGCTGGGAAGAGGGCCTGGTGTGGCACTGGGCACCCGAGGGGTTCCCAGTCAAGGCAGGCTGTGAGCAAATCAGGGAAGAAAGTGACTTGAGACTGGGCACAGTGGCTCAGGCCTGTAATCCCAGCACTTTGGGAGGCCTAGGCAGGTGGATTGCTTGAGATCAGGAGCTCGAGACCAGCCTGGCCAACATGGTGAAATCCCATCTCCACTAAAAATACAAAAAAATTAGCTGGCTGTGGTGATGCGCGCCTGTAATCCCAGCTACTCGGGAGGCTGAGGCAGGAGAATCGCTTGAACCCAAGAGGCAGAGGTTGCAATGAGCTGAGATCATGCCACTGCACTCCAGCCTGGGAGACAGAGCAAGACTCCATCTCAAAAAAAAAAAAAAAACACTTGAGCAGATGTCCTCAAACTGAGCATGCCCCAGAATCAGCTGGGGGGGCTTGTTAAAACCCAGATTCCTGGACCCCACCCCAGCACTCTGATTCAGGAGGCCATGTGCAGTGAGGCCCAGGAATTTGCATTTGTAACAAGTTCCCAGGTGATGCTGTTGCCGCTGGGTCAGGGACCTTACATTGAGAAGCACTGGGTTAGAGCATAAATTCTGGAACCAGACAGCCTGGGTTCGAATCCTGGCTCCATTTATCTGCTGTGTGACCTTAAGTAAGTCACTTACCCTCTCTGAGCCTCAGTTTCCTCACATGTGAAATGGATGTGGTGATTGACCCTCTTCTTCATGGAGGCTGAGGATTTGGTGAGATCCACAGTACCTGGCTTGTGGTGAGCTGTCCATATGTGGGGTCCATTGTGACCATGCCCCTGGCAGGGCACGTGTCTTGACTGTCCCCTCGCCCTCAGAGTGCGCCCCCACCCCTGTGTCCAAGTGGCCGCACTCCAGACCTGAAGGCTCTACTCAACGTGGTGGACAATGCCCGGAGTTTCATCTACGTCGCTGTCATGAACTACCTGCCCACTCTGGAGTTCTCCCACCCTCGCAGGTACTGCTGGGTGTGGAGATAGGGAGCCGCTGCAGGTGGCCAGGAGACGGGAGAGGGAATCATGGGAACCAGAAAGCTGGTGGGGGCTCCAGGCAAGGGGACAGATGGAAGAGAAGCTGCAGGGAGAGAGAGTCACCAGGAGGTGACCGGAAGAAGGTATCCAGGCACTTGAGACAGGAGAAAGAGAGATTACGGAGGAGACAGGGATGAGGTGTCAGGACAAGGTTTGAGGGAACAGAGAAAAGGATGAGAGGGCCGGGCGTGGTGGCTCACACCTGTAATCCCAACATTTTGGGGGGCCGAGGTGGGTGGATCACTTGAGGTTAGGAGTTCAAGACCAGCCTGGCTAACATGGTGAAATCCCATCTCTCCTAAAAATACAAAAATTAGCCGGGCATGGTGGCATGAGAGGCTGAGGCAGGAGAATTGCCTGAACCTGGGAAGTGGAGGTTGCAGTGAGTTGAGATCGCACCACTGCTCTCCAGCCTGTGCAACAGACAGAGCGAGACTCTGTCTCAAAAAAACAACAAAAAAAGAGAAGGCTCAGAATATTGGGGTTGAGGGCAGGAAGCCTGAGGCAGGGGTACAGGATGTGGGATTTGGGGACGTAGGAGGCACGGGCTGGAAACAGGATGAGGGGCTTGGGGGGTGGGGACTAAAAGTATTTGGGTTTAGGGTAGCAAGCTTGGGGATTTGTGATCCTGGGATAAGAAGGATAACAACCATACCCACTGCAACATCCAGGTGGATGATGGCACTTGTGGGGCTCAAAGAAGGTATTCTAGGGGCAGTAGATAAGACAATGGGTCCGGGCATGGTGGCTCACGCCTGTAATCCCAACACTTTGGGAGGCCGAGGCGGAAGGATCACTAGGAGTTTGAGACCAGCCTGGGCAACATAATGAGACCCCGTCTCTATAGAAAAATTGGAAGATTAGCCCAGTGTGGTGACACTCACCTGCAGTCCCAGCTACTCAGGAGACTGAGGCAGGAGGATCGCTTGAGCCCAGGAGTTGGAGGCTGCATTGAGCTATGGTCGTGCCACTGCACTCCAGCCTGGGTGATAGAGCAAGAACCTGTCTCAAAAAGAAAAAAAGAGGATGGACCAGGCGCGGTGGCTCACGCTTGTAATCCCAGCACATTGGGAGGCCAAGGCAGGCAGATCACCTGAGGTTGGGAGTTCGAGACCAGCCTGACAAACATGGAGAAACTCCGTCTCTACTAAAAATACAAAATTAGCCGGGCGTGTTAGCGCATGCCTGTAATCCTAGCTACCCAGGAGGCTGAGGCAGGAGAATCGCTTGAACCCGGGAGGCAGAGGTTGCAGTGAGCCGAGATCGCGCCATTGCACTCCAGCCTGGGCAACAAGAGTGAAATTCCATCTCAAAAAAAAAGAAAGAAAAAAGAGGATGACAACACTGGGTTTTGAGGAGCAGGAATGGGAGCCACAGCCAGGAGGAGGAAATAGGGATGTGGGATTTATGGAGACAGGAACAGGGTCTGGGAGCCAGCGATGAGGAAGTCCTCTCAATAGCTAAAGCAGGGCCCAGGCTTGGTTCCCCAAAGCTGAGGGCAAAGCCTGTGGACACAGCCGCCCTCTGCATCCTGCCCCACCTCCTATACACCCGTCCTCAGGTTCTGGCCTGCCATTGACGATGGGCTGCGGCGGGCCGCCTACGAGCGTGGCACCAAGGTGCGCCTACTCATCAGCTGCTGGGGACACTCGGAGCCATCCATGCGGGCCTTCCTGCTCTCCCTGGCTGCCCTGCGTGACAACCATACCCACTCTGACATCCAGGTGGTAAGCACCGCCCCAAGCCACCCCTCGGCCCATGTGTGGGGCAGTCCTAGGGACACAGCCCTCATGGGACTCGTCTCTCAACTGACAAGGACAGCCCAGAGAGCCCTGTCACGGTGGGGAAACCATGGGTCAGGGCCAGGGTGGTGGGGCACAGGGAGAGGGGCCAGGGCTGGGATGAGGAGGCACAGGCAGAGGGGTTGGGGCCGGGATGGGGGTGCAGAGAGAGAGGTGTTGGGACCAGGAATGGGGACATGGGCAGGTAGAGGGGTCGGGGCTGGGATTGGGAGCACAGGCAGAGGGGTCAGGGCTGGGATGGGGAGGCACAGGCAGAAGGGTCGGGGCCGGGGTGGGGGGCGCAGAGAGAGGGGTTAGGGCCAGGGTGGGCGGCACAGGCAGAGGGGTCAGGGCCAGGATGGAGGAGGCCCAGGCAGAGGGGTGTGGGCTGGGGTGGAGGGCACAGAGAGAGGGTTTGGGACCAGGACTGGGGGAGTGGGCAGGTAGAGGGGTTGGGGCTGGAGATGGGGGCACAGACAGAGGGGTCAGGGCTGGGATGGAGGAGGCACAGGCAGAGGGGTCTGGGCTGGGATGGGGGGGCACAGGCAGAGGGGTCAGGGCTGGGATGGGGGGGCACAGGCAGAGGGGTCAGGGCTGGGATGGAGGAGGCCCAGGCAGAGGGGTCAGGGCCAAGGTGGGGGGCACAGGCAGAGGGGTCAGGGCCGGGGTGGGGATGCCCAGAGGAAGCCTCTGCCCTAGCGGGAAGGGCCAAGGAAGATGTTCTAGAAATGGGGGCATCTGAGATGAGGCCTCAGGAATGAACAGGAGCCATTCTGCAGGGAACAGTGTTTTGCAAATGAGACCACTGGGGCCTCCCTTTCAGCTTTCATTCTCAGAGTGCCCCTCTGCCTGGCCCTGTTCTGGCCCCCAAGGATTCTATGGGAAGCAGTGGAGTCCCACAGATCTGGCTCCACACCCTGCTCCCTGATCCTGGGGCTCCTCCGACTCCCCGTGCCTCTCATACTCCTTCCCATCCTCCCCTCACACTCAGAAACTCTTTGTGGTCCCCACGGATGAGGCCCAGGCACGAATCCCATATGCCCGTGTCAACCACAACAAGTACATGGTGACTGAACGCGCCACCTACATCGGTGAGTGTCTTGAGCACCAAGGGGCACTGAAGAAGAGGGGGTTCAGACACCAGGGGCGGCCCCCCGAGGGTGCCCTTATGCTCGACCCACTCCTCTCTAGGAACCTCCAACTGGTCTGGCAACTACTTCACGGAGACGGCGGGCACCTCACTGCTGGTGACACAGAATGGGAGGGGCGGCCTGCGGAGCCAGCTGGAGGCCATTTTCCTGAGGGACTGGGACTCCCCTTACAGCCATGACCTTGACACCTCAGCTGACAGCGTGGGCAACGCCTGCCGCCTGCTCTGAGGCCCGATCCAGTGGACAGGCCAAGGCCTGCTAGGCCCCCGTGGACCCAGATGCTCTGGGTCACGGTCCCTGTCCCTGTGCCCCCGCTTCTGTTGCCCCATTGTGGCTCCTCAGGCTCTCTCCCCTGCTGTCCCACCTCTACCTCTGCCCCCACCGGCCTGACGCTGTGGCCCCGGGACCCAGCAGAGCTGGGGGAGGGATCAGCCCCCAAAGAAGTGGGGGTGCATGCTGGGCCTGGCCCCCTGGCCCACCCCCACTTTCCAGGGCAAAAAGGGCCCAGGGTTATAATAAGTAAATAACTTGTCTGTACAGCCTGTGCCTGACTGAGTGGTGTGAGATGGGGTGCAGGGGTAGGGGACAGCTGGCATGGGCCTCTGGCGGGGACATCTTTTTGTGCTGAGCCCTCAACATGTCACTGGCATGTGCTGAGCCCTCAGTGTGTGACTAGTGTGGGTTAGCATGTACTGAGCCCTCAGCATGTGCTGGCATGGGTTGGCATGTGCTGAGCCCTTAACATGTAGTAGACATGGGCTGACCTGTGCTGAGCATGCAGTGTGCCACCCTGTGGCCTGGCATGGACTTAACACTCATGTAGCCAGCATGGGGTATGTGCTGCACAGAAGCATGTTCCCAGAGTGATCAGCAGGGACCAAACCATTGCCACATCCCAAGGCTGAACAAGCATGGCTGAGCACCAGAGTGTGCACCAAGTGTGAATTTAGGCCTGCCAAGTGGATTTACACCCAGCATGTCCCAAATGTGGATGAGTGCATGCCAACCCTGTAGACGTGTAGGAAGGACAGGTCAACAGACAAGGAGACCCCAGCATCTGGCAAACTTGATGAACACGTACTGAACACAGCATGTTCTGAGGGTGGATTCCCAACATGCCAAACACATAGCGTATTTAGGACATAGGTTAGTCAACCAAGCACAGCTTTTCCCTCCTAGTGTGACAGCAGCCCAGGCTCCAGCCTGAGCCAGTGGTCAACTGGGCCCAGCATCGCAGAGCGAGTCACTGGGAGCCAGCCTGGAGCCCCCATTCCCTCCAGGGCCAGTCCAAGCCCCAGGCAGTGAGAGCAGGCTTGAAGCAGGACTGCTGAACAGTTCTATATTGAAATAGACAAGAGGCAGCAGGGCTGAGGGCAGGCACAGGGCCAGCGGGGTGCAGCCCCCTTTCCTGCTGTCCTTCTGGCCAAGGAGCATGGGCCAGACTCCAAAGCCTTGCTGTGTTTAGGAGAGGTGTGCAGGCACGCACACACCACAGACGGGGAATGAGAATTTCCGGGTAACTATCTTTCTGTAAGAATAATTTGTGGGTTCGGGAGGTGGCTCTGAGGAGCAGTTCAGGTTGGGAGGGAATGCCAGCCCAGCTAGCGCAGCCTCCAGTGATGGGCAGGGGTGGAATCACCATCAGTGGTGCCCGGTGACATGTTGGAGGAAGCTGGTGGTCCCCCTGGGTGGACCATGCTGGTGGGAGCGGCAGGGTGGGAGCCCCTGAGCCCGTGGGCCCCTGACGCTCTCCAGGGTCCAGTCTGGCTCACTTAGCCATTCTCCAGGACAGCTGCTGGGGTTGAAGAGCTCAGGGTCTGGCCTCTGTGGGGGAAGAGGAGAGAGGGGCATCAGCCAAGCAGTGTTAGTGTATTAGTGTCTGCTGAGTCTCTGTCACCTCCTCCTGATGAGGGTGAGCATGTGCTAGGGTCTTACCAGTGCTGGGCCATTGTTGCCTCTTTGTAGTGATGTGATGACAGCTCACCGCAGCCTCGACCTCCCTGGCTCAAGTAATCCTCCCACCTCAGCCTCCTGAGTAGCTGGGACTACAGGTGCATGCCACCAAAACCAGCTAATATTTCTAATTTTTTGGTGCAGACGGGATCTCACTATGTTGCCCAGGCTCTTTATCACTTCTTATAAGTAGATTACTGTGCCCTGAGTTTTTGTCACAGCCTGGAAGTAGCTGAGTAAGTGCTGAGCCTTATCATATCTTGACAGTATTAGGTGTATGCTGAGCCTCCTCAGACTCCAATTGTATCCTGAACATGGGTGAGTGTGTGCTGAGCCTCCTCACACCCTAATCATATCCTGAGCGCGGGTGAGTGTGTGCTGAGCCTCCTCCTACCCCAGTCGTATCCTGAGCATGGGTGAGTGTGTGCTGAGCCTCCTCATACCCTAATCATATCCTGAATGTGGGTTGAATGTGCTGAGCCTCCTCACATCCTAATCTTATCCTAAGGTGAGTGAGTGTGTGCTGAGCCTCCTCACACCCTAATCGTATCCTGAACGCACCCAGCTCACCTCAGCTTCCGTGGTCATATTGTCAATGTTGGGCCCATCCCCATCTCGCTGCAGGATGGCCGGTGGCTCAGCAGAGGCCCCGAGATGCTCTCCTTCCTCCCAGCTGCTGCCCCGGCAGGGCCTGTCGTCCTCAGGCGAGACCTGGCTCAGCCGGATGAGGTTGCTGAAGTCGGAGTCGGACTTGGAACCTGCAGGTGGCTTGCGGGCCTTGTGGCGGCCTGCCAGGCGGCTGCTATAGAAGGCCAGGATGGGCTCGGGGCCCGAGTCGGGCATGTGGCGGCCAGTGATGGCTGCCTTGAGGGGGGCCATCATGTTGGAGACCACATCGGTGCAGGTCTCACCCCACAGCCCATGCCCAGCCTCCTGCAGACTCAGGTCATCCAGCTGGTCGATGGCTCTTTGCATACCTGGTGCCTTCTCCTCTCGGAAGAAGGGGCTGCTGCCGGCCACACTGCCCATACCTGCGGCCTCCTTCTCCTCAGCCAGATGGTAGTAGGGGGTCCCATCTTCTGCGGCCATCACAGGCGTGGGGGGCTTGCCCTCCACCTGGAGCGAGAGGCGGTAGCTGCGCAGCGAGAGCTGGTAGTAGTGGGTGGTCTCGTGGGCACTGCGCAGCTGCTGCATGGACACGAAGGGGTGGCGCAGGGCAGCGCTGGGGCTGATGCGTTCGTGTGACTCCCAGGTCAGCATGCGCTTGATCAGCTCCACCATGCTCTTGAGGTCGGCGTGCTCCGCCAGTGCCTCCCGGTCGGGGACGGTTAGCTGACTGGCCACACTGCCACTGTTCACTGTCTCAATCTGGTCCAAGGACTTGAGCATATACTTGCGGCGCTCCAGTGGGCGCACCTGGCGGGGCATGGAGAAGGGGGCAGGGTTGACCGTTGTGCAGGGCTAGGGCCCTAGGCACTCCTGCTGTGGCACCCACATGTAGCCCCGACTTCCAGGTCTCCCCATGATCTGCCTTGGAGCTCTCTGGCTGCTAGGAGGGCCACCCTGGATCCGTCACACCCAAGCCCCTCTACTCTAACCCAAATCACTGGCCCAAGTTCCACCCCTTGCCCCAGACCTCCAGTCCCCCTCAGCACCATGGGTGCAGCCCCTACCAGCAGCTAGCAGAAGGGCTGCTCGGAATCTCTAGTCCTCCCTGGAATCAAATCCAGGTCCCTCTTACTGCCACAGCTCCACACTTGACCCCAGGCCTCCCGGTGGTCGAACCCAGACCCTTCTTGCTATACTAGTATGTCACCCCCTGCTATTAAACTGCCATTGACTTTTAGTCTCACCTGTGGTCCCATCCAGACCCTTCTTGCTGTGAAATCAAGACCTATGACCTCAAACTCCTAGTCCCCTCTGCTGTCTAACCCAGGCTCTTGCTGCACAGATTGGAGGGGCAAAGCCATAGAGGTAGCAGACTGGCTGCTGCCCCAAACCTCTAGACTCACCTGAGGTCTCACTCAAATCCTTTGTGTGTGTGTGTGTGTGCGCGTGTGAGACAGAGTTTCACTCTTGTTGCCCAGGCTGGAGTGCAATGGTACAATCTCGGCTCACTGCAACCTCCACCTCCCAGGTTCAAGCGATTCTCCTGCCTCAGCCTCCCGAGCAGCTGGAATTACAGGTGTCCACCACCATGCCCAGCTAATTTTTGTATTTTTAGTAGAGATGGGGTTTCACCATGTTGGCCAGGCTGGTCTCAAACTCCTGACCTCAGGTGATCCACCCACCTTGGCCTCCCAAAGTGCTGGGATTATAGGTGTGAGCCACTGTGCCTGGCCTTAGATCCTTTTTATTTTTTTTTTTTGAGACGGATTCTCACTCTGTTGCCCAAGCTGGAGTGCAGTGGCGCGATTTCGGCTCACTGCAACCTCTACCCTCTGGGTTCAAGCGATTCTTCTGCCTCAGCCCCCCGAGTAACTGGGATTACAGGCGTCTGCCACTGCGCCCAGCTAATTTTTTTGTGTTTTTAGTAGAGACCGGGTTTCACCATCTTGGCCAGGCTGGTCTTGAACTCCTGACCTCGTGATCCACCCACTTCGGCCTCCCAAAGTGCTAGGATTACAGGCGTGAGCCACCACACCCGGCCTCTGTTTTTTATTCTTTTCACTCCATTCTTCTGGTCTGATAGATTTTTCTTTTTTTCATTTTGAAACAGGATCTTGCTCTGTCACCCAGGCTCAAGTGTAGTGGCATGATCATAGTTCACTGTAGCCTGGACCTCCCAGGCTCAAGGAATTCTCCTGCCTCAGCCTCCCATGTATCTGGGACAATAGGCCCACACCACCATGCCTGGCTAATTTTTTTTCCATGTTTTAAAAAGAGGAGGTCTCACTATGTTCCCCAGGCTGGTCTCAAACCCCTGGGCTCAAGGGATCCTCCCACCACAGCCTCCCAAAGTGCTGGAATTACAGGTGTGAGCCACGTCACCCAGCCTAGAATTTTTTTTCATGTAACAGCCCCCACACTGATTGCCCTCACCCAACTTTTCCCTTACCTTCGTCTCGGCCAGGTAGTCAGCCAAGGACTTGAGCTGCCAGGGGTTGGCAGCGTCAGGGCGGGGGTTGCGCTTGAAGAAGTAGTGGGCCTTGCGGGCGGCGTGCAACAGGTGCGGCTTGGGCAGGCCCTGAGTTTCGCAGATGTAGCGCACCTGGTCGTACTCGTTGTTGCCCGGGTAGAGGGGCCAGCCCAGGTGCAGCTCAGCCATGACGCAGCCCAGGGACCACACGTCCACCTTCTCGCAGAAGGGCAGCCCCAGCAGGATCTCAGGGGCCCGGTAGAAGCGCGACTGGATGTATGGCTCCTTCACGTAGCGCACCTCGCTGAAAATGCTGGCGGATCCGAAGTCAATTACCTGTCGGGGGTGGGGAAGAGGGCGAGTGGGCAGGTCAAGCTGCAGGGACAGCCAAGCTGGGCCACCCCTGGCATCTTTCACCTGGCATCTTCCTGCATCTGTTATTTGACTCTGGCCGTCTCTGGGTCTGTGATTCTTTAGTTGCTTTGTTGGTTTTTGTTTGCTTGTTTGAGACAGAGTCTCGCTCTTGTTGCCCAGTCTGGAGTGCAATGGCACGATCTCAGCACACTGCAACCTCCACCTCCCCGGTTCAAGCAATTCTCCTGCCTCAGCCTCCTGTGTAGCTGGGATTGCAGGCGCCCACCACCACGCCCGGCTAATTTTTTGTATTTTTAGTAGAGACGGGGTTTCACTATGTTGGCCAGGCTGGTCTCGAACTCCTGACCTCATGTGACCCACCCGCCTCGGCCTCCCAAAGTGCTGGGATTACAGGCATGAGCCACCGCACCCGGCCTTTGCTGGTTTTTTTTTTTTTTTTTTTTTTTTTTGAGACCGAGTCTCACTCTGTCGCCCAGGCTGGCATAATCTTGGCTCACTGCAACCTCTGCCTCCTGGGTTCAAGTGATTCTCCTGCCTCAGTCTCCCGAATAGCTGGGTCTACAGGTGCACACCACCATGCCCTGCTAATTTTTGTATTTTTAGTAGAGGCGGGGTTTCACCATGTTGGCCAGGCTGGTCTTGAACTCCCGACCTCAGATGCTCTGCCCGCCTCAGCCTCCCTAAGTGCTGGGATTACAGGCATGAGCCACCGCACCCGGCTGTGGCCGTAGTTGTTAAGTCCCTATCTCCGTCTCTTCCAGCCTTTGTGTCTGGTTCGAGTAACTGACTCTGTCTCTGTTTCTCTCCACTAGAACTATGCAAAGGAGGGTTAGGACCCTACTCTTCCTCTTGCACCCCACACCTTGTCCATCAGCCAACAGATCTAGAATCTGCTCCCTCTGCATGCCATCCACAGCCCCCACCCTGGTCCTATCCCGCATCCTCTCCAACCTAGACTAACGCAGGGGCCTCCTCGCTGGTCTCCCTGCTCCTCTCCTCTGCCCCCCAGTCTGTCTGTCACAAACATCCCAGGGGATCCTGTGGCCGCCTAGGATAGATTGGGTCCTCCCCTGCTCACAGCCACATCCTGTGACAAAAGCCAAAGTCCTCACCGTGGCCCACAGGTCTCCAACGTCTGCTCTGTCACCTCTCTGCCACATCTCCCACTCTCCCCGTCACTCACCCTCCTCCAGCCACAAGGGCCTCCTCACTATTCCTTGAACAAGTCAGACATTCCCAGCTCAGGGCTTTGCACTGGCTGTTCCCTCTGCCAGGAATGCTCTTCCCTGCATGAGCACAGGGCTCCCTGCCTCACCTCCTTCAGGTCTTTACTCAAATGTCACCTTTCTATCAAAAGGTGAAAGGGGGGACAAAAAAAAATGATCACCTTCTCAGTGAGGCCTCCCCTAATCATTCTGTGAAAGCATCAGCCATCAGCCCCTACCCTTCCTATCCCCCTGCCAGGCCCCTGTTTTTCTTTTTCTTTTCTTTTCCTTTTTTTTTTTTTTTTTTTTTTGAGACGGAGATTTTTGAGACAGAGTTTTGCTCTTGTCGCCCAGGCTGGAGTGCAATGGTGCAATCTCGGCTCACCGCAACCTCCTACTCCCAGGTTCAAGTGATTCTCCTGCCTCAGCCTCCCAAGTAGCTGGGATTACAGGCGTGTGCCACCACACACTGCTAATTTTTATATTTTTAGTAGAGACGGGGTTTCGCGATGATGGCCAGGCTGGTCTCGAACTCCTGACCACAGGTGATCCACTCGCCTCGGCCTCCCAAAGTGCTAGGACAGGCGTGAGCCACCGCACCCGGGTCCACCATTGCTCTTAATGCCATTTCACACACTATATCTCTTAATTTTTTATTTTAATTTTATTTTTTAATTATTTATTTTTTGTGACGGAGTCTGGCTTTGTTGGCCAGGCTGGAGAGCAGTGGTGTGATCTTGGCTCACTGCAACCTCCACCTACTGGATTCAAGTGATTCTCCTGCCTCAGCCTCCTGAGTAGCTGGGATTACAAGCACTAATCTTTTGCATTTTTGGTAGAAACAGGCGGGGTTTCACCATATTAGCCAGGCTGGTCTCAAACTCCTGACTCAGATGATCTGCCCGCCTCAGCCTCCCAAAGTGTTGGGATTACAGGCATGAGCCACGGTGCCCAGCCCTTTTTTCCTTTTTAGAGACAGCGTCTTGCTCTATCACCCAGGCTGGAGTACAGTGGCACCATCATAGCTCACTGCAGCCGCAAACTCCAGGGCTCACAAGATCCTCCCGCCTCAGCCTCCTGAGTAGCTGGGACCACAGGCATGCACCACCATACCCAGCTAATTTTTTAACTTTTTTGTAGAGATAGAGATGGGTCTCACTACTTTGCCCAGGATGGCTCCTGGGCTCAAGTGATCCTCCTGCCTCAGCCTCCCAACATGCTGAGATTATAGGCATGAGGCCCTGCACCTGGCCCTAATCTACTTCCTTATCAAGTTCAGCACTTCTCTCCCCAGCTAGGATGTCAGTCCCACGAGGGCAAAGAATTTATCCATTTTGTTCAATATTGTATCCCTAGATGCCTAGAACAGGGCTTGGCACATAGCAGGGGCTCAGTAAATAATGAGTGAATGAATGAATGTATGTATGGGCTTTGAGTTCCTTCATTCTCTTTCCATCTCTTGCTTGTATCTCTCTCTCTCTGTCTCGCATTTGAGACAGTGGCTCACCCTGTCACCCAGGCTGGAATGCAGTGGCGCAATCTCGGCTCAAGGCAACCTCCACCTTCCAGGTTCAAGCGATTCTCCTGCCTCAGCCTCCCAAGTAGCTGGGACTACAGGCACGTGCCACCACGCCCAGCTAATTTTTGTATTTTTAGTAGAGATGGGTTTTCACCATGTTACCCAGGCTGGTCTTGAACTCCTGGGCTCCAGCAATCCCACATCTCAGCCTTCCAAAGTGCTGAGATTCTAGGCATGAGCCACTGTGCCTGGCCATTTGTACCTCTCGTTCTTTCTTTGCAACTGCCTCTCCATCACTTGCCTGTCTCTTGTCTCTCAGTGTCTCTCTCTCTCTTTCCATCTCTGTCTCTGTGTCGTCCACTAGGAAGACACCTCCCTGAAGTCCAGGTCCTCTTCTGTCTTCCTCATCAGGCACTGTTCACACCTGTCACAGGCCTTTGACACATGACAGGTGTTGGCCAACAGCTGTGGAACCAACATTGTGAATGGCCGAAAGCCTTTGTCTGTCCCCATGCCTCTGGTGGAGCTGTCTGCCATTTTCACTCTGAATCTCCGTGACTCTCTCTTGGCCTGTTTCTTTTTCTTTTTCTTTTTCTTTTTCAGGTAGTTTCACTCTTTTGTCCAAGCTGGAGTGCAGCGGCATGATCTCGGCTCACTGCAACCTCCGCCCCCACCTGGGTTCAAGCGATTCTCCTGCATCAGCCTCCCAAGTAGCTGGGATTACAGGTGCACCCCACCACACCTGGCTAAGTTTTGTATTTTTAGTAGAGACGGGATTTCACCACATTGGCCAGGCTGGTCTTGAACTTCTGACCTCAGGTGATCCACCCACCTCAGCCTCCCAAAGTGCTGGGATTACAGGCTTGGGCCACCACACCTGGCCGGCCTCAGTTTCCTTCTCTGAGTTTTTCTGCTTTTCATTCAGCCATTTCTCAGTTTTTTGTTTTTGTTTTTGTTTTGTGGTGAGACTGAGTCTCGCTCTGTCGCCCAGGCTGGAGTGCAGTGGCATGATCTCAGCTCACTGCAAAACCTCTGCCTCCCAAGTTCAAGTAAGTCTCCTGCCTCTGCCCTCCAACTAACTGGGATTCCAGGTATGTGCCACCATGCCTGGCTAATTTTAGTTTTTTTTTTTTTTTTTTTTTTTCAGAGACAGAGGGACTTCCTCTGTCGCCCAGGCTGGAGTGCAGTGGCGTAATCTCAGCTCACCGCAACCTCTGCCTCCCAGGTTCTAAGCGATTCTCCTGCTTCAGCCTCTGGAGTAGCCAGGATTACAGGTGCCCACCACCACGCCCAGCTAATTTGTATACTTTTAGCAGAGACGAGGTTTCACCATATTGGTCAGGCTGTTCTCGAACTCCTGACCTCAGGTGATCCACCCGCCTCGGCCTCCCAAAGTGCTGGGATTACAGGCGTGAGCCACCTCACCTGGCCATCCCTCACCTTCCACTTGCAGAAAGCAGTATCATGAAATGGTTATTAATTGCGATTCTGATCCCAGAGTGCTAGGGCTTCAGTACCCAAGAGGCTGAGTGACCCTGGGCACTTAGTCTATGTTTGTGGAATTCATTCATTCATTCATTCATTCATTTCACAGAGAGGGTGGGGGTGATAATGCCGGCCAGGTGCTGTGGATCCGTCCTGTCTGTTCCCTGCTGTGTTTGTGGAAGTCCCTGCTTCCCTGGGTCTCTGTCCTTCCACCTCTTGGGGCAGAATAATCCACCTTTTTCTGTCTCTGTGTCTCTGGCAAGCATTCATTTAGCACTGGCTCCGGACTGCAGTGCTGGGAGATGTCAGGGACACAGCCATGACTAAGTCAGCCCCAGGCTTGCCGTCAGGGTGCCCCTGGTTCAGACGCATCCAGACAGTATCAAACTCAAAAGCAGACAGAGGACTGGGCATGGTGGCTCACACTTGTAATTCCAGCACTTTGGGAGGCCAAGGTGGGCAGATTGCTTGAGCTCAGGACTTTGAGACCAGCCTGGGCAACATGATGAAATCCCGTTTCTACCAAAAAACACAAAAATTGGCCGGGTGCGGTGGCTCATGCCTGTAATCCCAGCACTTTGGGAGGCTGAGGTGGGCGGATCACAAGGTCAGGAGTTTGAGACCAGCCTGGCCAACATGGCAAAACCCCATCTCTACTAAAAATACAAAAATTAGCTGGGCGTGGGTGGCGGGCCCTGTATTCCCACCTACTCAGGAGGCTGAGGCAGGAGAATCGCTTGAACCCGGGAGGTGGAGGCAGTGAGCCAAGATCATGCCATCATCACCCTGTCTCTAATAAGTACAAAAAAAAATTAGCTGGGCGTGGTGGCGCATCCCTGTAATCCCAGCTACTCGGGAGGCTGAGGCAGGAGAATCACTTGAACCCAGGAGGTGGAGGTTGCAGTGAGCTGAGATTGCGCCATTGCACTCAAGCCTGGGTAACAGAATGAAACTCCGTCTCAAAAATAATAATAATAATAATAATTTTACAAAGTTAAAAAAACATCTAGGGCTGGAAGAAGCTGGGAAAAAGACAAGGAACTAGGGACGCAGCCACCCCAGACGACCCCTACTCACCTTGACCCTGAAGGGGCAGCGGGTCTGGTCCACCAGCATGATGTTCTCAGGCTTGAGATCAGCGTGGATGATCGCCAGCTCCTTGAGCCGGGCCAGGGCTCTGAGCACCTGCAGGGTGACTGTACGGATGTGGCGGGCAGGGAGGGGCACGAAATTGTTCTCCTTCTGGAACTCGAAAAGGTTTTGCTCCAGCAGCTCAAAGACCAGGTAGAACTTGAGGGCATCGTGGAAGAACTCAAGGAAGCGGACGACGTGGGCCTCCTCAGGGTCTAGGCCTCGCATGCAGTGCAGCAGCTTCAGCTCGTTCTTGATGGTGCAGTTGCGGTAGGCGTCGTTCTTGAGGATCTTGATGGCCACCATCTCGCCCGTGCTCCGCCGCCAGCCCTTGGCTACCTCCCCAAAGGTCCCCTTGCCCAAGACCTCGATGATGTCGTAGCAGTCGGTCTCCGACTGGATGGTGGCCATGGTGCCGCTGCTGCCAGACACTGCCCTGCCCAGGCCCCTGTGCCACTGGCTCTGCCGCCCAGGCCTCCCGCCTGGCCGCCGACACAGCGGGCCCACCAGTGGGGGAAAGAGAACCGCACTCGTGCCTCCTCCTATGAGGTTGGCCCCTGCTTCCCTGGCACCCCCAAGCCCCCAGGCCACACTGTCAGTCTGTGAGGGGCTGCAGCCCTCCCCAAAAGCCCTCCTGGTTTGGGATGAGGGGCCCCAGGCCCTCATCGCTGGGTTCCAGCGCTGTTGAGTGGCTCTGGTTCTGTTGTTGGAGACCTGAGCCCTGGCTGGAGTGGGGGTGGGGTGCCAGGCTGGGCCCCCTCCCCCGCCCAGTGGCAGAACCTTGCAAAGACCAAACAGGTGAAGTGTTGACAGAGGGGAGTCTAATCGTGGGCCTTGGGCATACAGGAATGGGGATAAGGCAGGCATGGGGATAAGGCAGGAGTGAGGAAAGGTGGGCTTCTTGAGCTTGGGAGATGTGATGTGTGTGTGTCTGTGTTCAGAAAACTCCTGTCCCAGCCTGTGGCTACTGCAGGGTAAGGTTGTAAAAGGCCCTGAATGCCAGGCTAAGGAGTTTGGACTGTGTTCTGAGGGCACTGGGGAGCCACAGAAGGGCTTTGAGCAGGGGACGGCAGGGCCAGATATGAGTGTCAGAAAGTTACTGTATGAAAAAGGATAGGTTGGAGCAGGTGAGAGTGGAAGCCGCAAGCCAGGGAAAGAGTCCAGAACAGGGCACAGATGGGAGAGGTTGGGGAAGGGAGGGCAAGGCCAATGGATAAGACACTCAGAAGGCCAGGAGGAGCAGCCGGGAGACCGACAGTTTAGGGGAAAGGCGGGAGCTGTCTAAGACCAGGCCTAGGGCTCTGGCATGAAGGGGCAGTCCCCGAGAAATGGACATGGATAAGAAGCAGCTTGGGGGAGATGTTGAGGCCAAATTAGAAAATGTATTTATTTTTGGCTGGGTGCGGTGGGTCACGCCTGTAATCCCAGCACTTTGGGAGGCCAAGGCAGGAGATCGAGACCATCCTGGCTAACACGGTGAAACTCCCTACTAAAAATACTAAAAATTAGCCAGGTGTAGTGGAGGGCGCCTGTAGTCCCAGCTACTTGGGAGGCTAAGGCAGAAGAATAGCTTGAACCCGGGAGGTGGAGGTTGCAGTGAGCCGAGATTGCACCACTGCACTCCAGCCTGGGTGACAGAGCGAGACTCTGTCTCAAAAAAAAAAAAAAAAAAGTATTCATTTTTATTTATCTTTTTAATTTTTTGTAGAAATGGGGTCTCACTATGTTGTCCAGGCTGGTCTCAAGTGATCCTCCTGGCCTCAAGTGATCCTCCTGCCTCAACCTTCCAAAGTGCTGGGATTGTAGGCATGAGCCACCACTCCAGCCGGATTAGAATATTTGACATCGGGCCAGGCTCGGTGGCTCATGCCTGTAATCCCAGCACTTTGGGAGGCCGAGGCCGGTGGATCACCTGAGGTCGGGAGTGAGACCAGCCTGACCAACGTGGAGAAACCCCGTCTCTACTAAAAATACAAAATTAGCCGGGTGTAGTGGCACATGCCTGTAGTCCCAGCTACTCGGGAGGCTGAGGTTGGGAGGCTGAGGTATGAGAATTGCTCGAACGTGGGAGGCGGGGGTGGCGGTGAGCCAAGATTGCGCCATTGCACTCCAGCCTGGGCAACAAGAGCGAAATTCCATCTCAAAAAAAAAAAAAAAGGAAAAGAAAATTTAACATCAAAACATTTAAACAAGGATGAAGTGCTTTAGAAGTCTTATCTGATCCCTTACAACATACAAAGTAGGGATTTTATGGAAGAGAAAATCAAGGCACAAAGAAGTTTTTAAAGTGCCTAGCCAGGAGCAGTGGCTCACGCCTGTAATCCCAGCACTTTGAGAGGCCAAGGCGAGCGGATCACCTGAGGTCAGGAGTTTGAGACTGCCTTCTCTGCATCTCCCCTAGACCAGCCTGGCCAACATGACAAAACCCCGTCTCCACTAAAAATACAAAAATTAGCTGGGCGTGGTGGTGTACACCTGTAGTTCCAGCTACTCGGGAGGCTGAGGTCAGGAGGCTGAGGTATGAGAATCGCTTGAACCTAGGAGGCAGAGGTTGCTGTGAGCCAAGAGTGCACCACTGCACTCCAGCATGGGCGACAGAGTGAGACTCTGTCTCAAAAAATAAAAATAAATAAATAAATAATAAAATAAAATGCCTAAGGTCACCCGAGTGACTGCCAGAGACAGCCTCTGACCCTAAGCAGCCTGGCTCCAGCGCCAAGCTCTGAACCACCACCCACACAACCTCCTAAAAACCAGGGACCTGGGGAAGGTGTGCAGAAGCTGCTGGGTCCCCAAGGGGATGCAGGAGAGAGTTTGGGAGTTGTCAGCACAGAAAGGAGGCGTGGAAGCCATGGGGAAGGGTGATGTACCCTAGGGAGGGTGTGGGGGTGGACAAGGGCCCGGGAGGAACCTCCAGTGCCCAAGGAGCACGGGGAGAGAGAGGTGTGGGGAAGAGGAGCAAGTGTCAGGAAGATCGAAGGGGCCTTGAAGAATCAGAACAAGAGAGACAAAGGAAACCCTCAGGCGTGGCCACGGGGCGGTCACTGCTGACACAGACAAGGTAGCAGGAAAACCCCAAATGCTAGGGTCTTGGAAATGGGGGTGCACCACGAGTGTAGATAACTCCTGCCATGTTTGGTGGGGGCAAAGAAAAAGTGTGTGGTGAGAGTGACCTGAGGAGGGCCGGCTTGAAGGGACAAGGTAGTCAAGTGAGTGAGGGATTCTGCCAGGCCCCTCATCCACTGAGACAGGATAGGGAGATGTGAGGAGAGTGGGGGGCTGTCGGGGCGAGACTTGGGACCAGATATTGAGTCTCCTTAGTCCATTGTGGGACATCACAGAGAGACGTGGAGGAGGCTGGAGGCCCTGCTGGGAGCCTCAGGACTTAGATCCTGAATTGGGATGGCAGGGATGGATGGCCCATGGCCCCTGGGAGCTGAGACCAGCACTGACAGGTGCTGAGGACCCTGGGACCTAGTTCCAAGAGGCGGCTGTGTTTTTGGGGTAGAGGCTTTGAGGGGACCAGGATCGGCCTTCCTGGGTGGGGCCAGAGTGGACAGGGCAGTCAAACCAGCCAGACAGGAAAGAGAAGGCCAGGATGTGTAGAAGTGCCCTCACCGGCAGAGGGCAGGTGGGGAGCAACCAGCCTGGTAGGAGTGGGTCCCCCAGGACAGGCGGGCTTCCTGGCAGAGGGGTCCCGAAGCTGTGCTCTGCCAGGGAACATCCCAGAGTCCTCTTTAATAACCCCTGGGAATTCTCAAGGGCTAGGGACGTCTCCCCTCCCACCACGGCCTGCCCCAAGGCCATCTTGAGTCTTTGTTGTTGTTTTTGTTGAAACAGTCTGGCTCTGTTGCCCAGGCTGGAATGCAGGGGCGCCTCATGGCTCACTGCAGCCTCGACCTCCCGGGCTCAAGTGATCCTCCCACCTCAGCCTCCCGAGTAGCTGGGATTACAGGCACGGGCCACCATGCCTGGATTTTTTTTGTATTTTTTTGTAGAGATGAGGTATCCCTATGTTTCCCAGGCTGGTCTTAAACTCCCGGGCTCAAACAATCCTCCTGCTTTGGCCTCCCAAGTGCTGGGCTTACAGGCATAAGCCACTGCGCCCAACCCACCCTGACTCTTCTCAGACCAGGTATGAGCTGTTTCTCCTCTCACATCAGAGGTTCCCCTCAGGCCAGGCTCAGGCGACCCCTAGAACCTCCTCTTTGGAGACTGCCTTCTCTGCATCTCCCCTATACCCACTCCTGCCCCTCCCTGCCCCCTATGCACACAGAGGAGACAAATACATGGCTACTTCCAGATTATTTTATTCACATGGCTTGGTGGGGTACAGGCACTCCTGCCAGAGAGACAGGAGCAGGCCTCCCCACCAGCCCTGGTCAGTCACCCACCTCCCGGCCCTCTTAGGGTTAGTGCTAGTTATCACACACACGACAGCGAGGGGGTAGAGAAAGGAAGGCAAGAAGGGATCCCCATCTGACCAGGGGCTTCAGACAGCCGCAGCCTGAGTCCCCTCCATCCTGGCCGGGCCTGAAGCCCCTGTCTCTGAAAACCCCACGCTGGGCAGCCGCACCCGGAATCCACCCTCTTCCTGGTCCCCACTCCCACTCCGGGCCTTGGGGCTTAGGGACACCCTGGGGAAGCGGAACTTGGGTGACTTCTCTCTGACGGGGGACTTGGGGGCTGCATCGCCCTCCTGCCCCCGAGAGGCTTTAGAAGGGGCCGCCAGGCCTACACGTGGCAAGCGGACCTGGACCCGGCCCCGGCGACCCAAGGCCCCTTCCCCACTGCCCTCTTCCTCCTCCTCCTCCTCAGGGCTGGGGGAGCCTTCCCCAGTGACCATCTCACTTTGGCTGAAGCCCACTCGGGGCAGCCTGAGTTTGGGGCTCTTGGCCTTCTCACCCTCCTCGGCCCCCTCCTTGGCCCGCGCCAGGCCAAACCGGGGAAGCCGCACCTTGAGCTTGTGTCCGGCCTCTCCCTCCCCCTCTGCCACCTGGTACTCGGCGTGGTTGCCCCCGGGTGGCGAGAGCTCCACGTCGGGCAGTGAGAGGCGGAAGGTACGCTCTGCCCCTGGGGGCTGTTCCTCAGCACCCTCGTCCCCCACCCTAGCTCCGGCCCCCAGTGTGGGCAACTTCAGCCTCAGCCCACCCTCGCCTGTGGCCGCCTCGCCCGCCTGCACCTCTCGGCTTAGCCCCACGTCCAGCTCAAGCTGGGGCACTGTCACGGTGGGCATCTTGAAGACACCCTCACCCACCAGCAGCTCCCCACCTGCAACCTGGGCTCCAGGCAGAGACAGGGTCACCTGGGGCACCTGAACCCTGCAGCCTGCTGTGCCCTCTGCTGAAGGGGCTGTACTCTCAGCCTGCTGCCCTGGGGTACGTGCCTCCCCAAAGCCGGTCAGCTCCACCTGCGGCAGGGAGATGCCCAGGGGAGGCATCCTCAGCCCCGCCTCATGGCCCTCAGTGACCACCTGCCTGGCTGTGGACACCTTCGGGCCTGACAGCTGCATTCCACTGGCAGCCACAGCCTCCTCTGCCCTCCCTTCCTCCTGGGTGCCCAGCGTGACCAGCTCCACCTCGGGGATCTTAAGGTGCACATCGGTGGACTCAGCCTTTTCCCCCGGGCTGGCACGCTCACCTTGAACTTCTGCTTCCTTCCCTCGAGCCAGCCCAAAGGAGGGCATTTTCAGCTTGGGCATCTTCACCCTCCCATCCCAGCCCCAGCCCTTGCCCTCCAACTCAGGCACCCCTGGCACTAGTTCTGCTGCCTCAGTGTCCCGGCCTCTGACCCCAAACTTGGGCAGAGCAAACCTGGGCCCCTTGAACTTGAGGTCAGCCCCTGCCACCTCTACCTTGCCCGAGGGCAGGTGGGCATCCAGGCTGAGCTGTGGGATGGACAGATCGAGGGCAGGCAGCAGGCCTCCCTCCCCGGCCCCTTTGGCCTCAGCCTCAGCCCCCACCCGAGCCTTGGGGAGTGAGATGGCAAATTTGGATACCTTCAGCTTGGTAGCTCGCCCAGCCCCCTCAGCCTCTGCCTTAGCCACCTTTGGCCCCGAGAGTCCAAACTTAGGTAAGGAGAATTTGGAAGAGGGCTTGACTTTCATCTCCATCATCTCCAGCCGCCCTTCCTCAATTTCCACGGCAGGCAGCTGTGGAGTGACAATTTCAACAGAGGGCACTCGGAAGCCCACTTCCCTGACCCCTGCTGCCACCTCAGGGCCCTCTGCCCGCTCTACCTTGCCCATTTTAGCGGCTGGGACCTGCCCCTGCAGGCCAAGTGCTCCTGGCAGGTCTAGCTCCACTGAGGGCAGAGTGAGAGAGGGGACACCCACATGAGCCTCACCATCCACCTCTGGCTGCAGACAGGGAAGGGTTACCAGCTTCCCTGAGATCTCAGCACCTGCCTCGCCTGGCTTGCCACGTGATGGGGACTCTGCCCTCCCTAGCTTGGGCATGGTCATCTTGGGCATGGTCATCTTGGGCATCTTGAAGCCAAATTCCATCCCTTCTGCCTGTTCTGCCTTGGCGGCCTTTAGCTGCACCTCTGGAGCCCTGGGCAGCTTCACCTCTGGTGCCTTCGGAAGATGCATGTCGGGGAGCTTCGGCACTTGCATTTCCGGCAGCCGAATCTCTGACACTTTCGGCAGCTGCACCTCAGGGAGGTGCACATCGGGCACAGCCATCTCAGGCACCTTGGGGAGTTTTATCTCTGGGAGCTTCATGTCAGGGACTTTCATTTCGGAGACTTTGGGCAGCTGCACCTCTGGGAGGTGTACATCGGGCACAGCCATTTCAGGCACCTTGGGGAGTTTCATCTCTGAGACTTTTGGCAGCTGCACCTCGGGGAGTCGAACCTCTGGCACAGCCATCTCGGGCATTTTAGGGAGTTTCATCTCTGGAACTTTCGGGAGCTGCACTTCCGGGAGGTGCACATCCGGCACGGCCATCTCGGGCACCTTCGGGAGTTTCACTTCAGGGAGTTTCATCTCAGGGAGCTTCATCTCTGGGACTTTCGGGAGCTGCACTTCCGGGAGGTGCACATCGGGCACGGCCATCTCGGGCACTTTCGGGAGTTGCACTTCAGGGAGTTTCATCTCAGGAAGTTTCATCTCAGGCACCTTTGGAAGCTTCATCTCAGGGACTTTCATCTCTGGCACTTTCGGCAGCTGCACCTCTGGAAGCCGCACCTCTGGCACAGCCACCTCTGACACCTCTGGGAGTTTCATCTCTGACACTTTGGGCAGCTGCACCTCTGGAAGCCGCACCTCCGGCACAGCCATCTCTGGCATCTTTGGGAGTTTCATCTCTGACACTTTGGGCAGCTGCACCTCTGGAAGCCGCACCTCCGGCACAGCCATCTCTGGCACCTTTGGGAGTTTCATCTCTGACACTTTGGGCAGCTGCACCTCTGGAAGCCGCACCTCCGGCACAGCCATCTCTGGCACCTTTGGGAGTTTCATCTCTGACACCTTGGGGAGCTCCACCTCCGGGAGTCGGACCTCTGGAAGGGCTGCCTCGGGCACTTTTGGAAGCTTGACCTCAGGAGGCTTGGGGAGCTTCACTTCAGGTCCCTTGGGCACCTTGACCTCGGGTCCTGACACTCCGATGCCAAGGGAGGGCATCTTGATGGTGGGCAGCTTCAGCTTGCTCTCTACAACTTCAGGAGCAGCGGGCCGGGGCTCCAAGAGGGAAAGCCCAAAGGTGGGCATTCGAAGTCTGGGACCTTTCACCCTGGCCTCAGGGCTGACCTTGGCTGCCTTGGCCTCAGCAACTTCCTTGGCTCGAGCCCCAAATCGGGGGAAACTAAGGCGGGGCATCTTCAGGGCCACCTCAGGTGCCTCTCTCCGGGCCTCCACCTCTGCACCCGGCAAGGCCAGGTCCACCCCCACAGTCGGTGCTGCCACATCCAGGGTGGGCACCACTACCGACACAGCCCCTTCCCGGGTCTCTAGGCAGGGAAGTGTGGGCAGAGTGGGCAGTGAGGGCAAGGCAGGCAGTTCCACCTGGGGGACCTGGATCCCCACGGCTGGGGCCTCCACAGCAGGCGGAGCCGGGGCTCCAAGCCCAAGGGTTGGCAGGTGGAGGGCAAAGCCACCAGCTGCCTCTGCTGAGGGGGCAGCCTTGGGGGCTGAGACCTGGGGGACACCCACCTCGGCCCCTGGCAGCCGGGGCCCAACCAGCTCCACCTGAGGGGCTGGGAAACGAGCTCCTGCGGCCACCTCGGCCTCCACCTTGGCCTTCCTAGGGGGAGGAGCGGCGGCGGCCAGCCGGGCTGCCTGAGCCTCTTCGGCCACTTCTCGTACACGCAGCCGAGGCAGCTGGAGGCGCCGGCGGGCAGGGGCGGCCGGGACAGGACCCTTGACAGCCTCGGCTTTGAGGCCCCGACGCAGGCGGGAGAACTTGGGAAAGGAGAACTCGACGTCAACAGGGGCCAGGTCAGCGGGGACCCCCAGAGCCCCAGGCACCATCTTCTTCTTCTTCACAGGGGACAGACTCTGGATGTTCTGGGGAGAGAGGAGAGAGGCGGGAGGCGGTGGGACAGTGGGAGGCTGGGAGTGGACAGGAAGAGCCCCACCTGGTACTGGACCAGGCTGGGGATGCGCTGGGTCAAGTATCTTGTTCCCCAAACATCATCCCCACTTCTTGCCTGTCATTTCACCATGAGTGCCCAGGAAAGCAGGCAGCCATTTAGAATCTCCAAATGAGTCAACAGGAGTGTAGGGACTGGGACCCAAGATTTCTAGATCCTGATCCGGGATTTTCCCCAACATCCTCATTCTAGAGATGGGGAAACTGAGGCCCAGGGAGGAAAACAAATTTGTCCAGGGCCACTCAGCAGTAATTGGGCTGGCACTCAGGCTGGAATCTGGCTTCCCTGGCTCCAAATAGCCTGGTTCAGGACCCCTGGCAAGCCTGGATCCGATGGTGGGGACGCCTCTGCGAGGTGGGTGAGGGCCCTGGGCTGGGGTGGGTCTGTCCCCCTTCCCGGGAAAGAGTTTGGGGCAGAGAGGAAGGGGCAGAGGGTGGAATTAGCTTGGGTTAGTGACAAGACAGAGGGCAAGGTTGGCCCACGATGGCGGGGAATGGGGCTCACGGCGCAGAGACCGGATCGCTGGGGCAGTCCAGGGCCGGGGCCGGGCTAAGCACGCGTACCAGCTTGGCCACCTTGGCCCGCGGGCCCTTGATCTCGTAGCCAGACACGGTCCCGGGCCGCAGCGCCAGGTCCCCGGTGGGCACAGTGCGCTTCAGGCAGAAGGAGACTTTGTAAGGCTCGGCGCATTGCAGCAGGCGTAGTGCGTCCTCGTACTTGAAGTTCTCGAAGAACACTCGGGCACTCAGCAGCTGGTCCCCTGCGGGCGAAGTGGAGGTGCGCAGCACGTGGGCATCTCCCGGCTGCGCCCGGGCCTAGTTCTGCCCACTTGCACGGAACCCCCACGGTGAGGACCCGCCCCAAATTTTAGTCTCTCCAATCCCCAGCGCAGGATTGAGTCGCAGTTACGCTAGTCCCCGCCCCATGACCTTATCCCCACCCCCTGCAATGAACAAAGCCGCGCCCACTCAGGTCACGCCTGCACCCTGTCGCTCCCCTACCCATCCTTACGTTTCAGATACTGACTTTGCTTCTTTTACCGAGAGAACAGAATCAGAAGGGAACTTCCAGAAGCTCCCACACTGTCTGTTCACCCCCTTTCTCCTGCGGCGACTTACTCCACTCGCCTTCCTGTTCCTGGGGATGAACTAACCCCACTCCTAGCTCAGGGCAATCCCTCCACCGCCTTCTCAGGGACATCCTCCAGCAATTCTCTCCTCTTCCCACATCATCAATTGTCCTTCTCGTCTACATTATTCCCATCAGCATACAAACATATTATTATTTCTCGCATAAGAAAGGTTGTCACTCCCCCGGAGCTCCTGCCCTATTGATCTGTTCACCTTAATAGGCAAAAGGTATTGAGTTCTCCAGTGGCATTATTACCAGTTCTCCAATCACACCTCTGACCCTGCTTTCCAACACGCACATCTGAACTGCTCCTCTCAAGGTCCCAGGCAGTGACCTCTGTATAGTAAGTCCAAGGGTCAAGTCCCAGGCCTCATCTGCTTAAACCACTCAGCATCTGATCTAACCTCACTCTCTCTTTCATACCCTTGCTTCCCTTGGCTTCCAAGGTGCCACACCCTCTGGAGCATCTCTGGGAGTTCCTTGTCAGTCTCCATAGATGTTTGCTTTCCCTCTCCCTGATTTCTTTCTCTTTTCTAAACAGTCTCACTATGTTGCCCAGGCTAATGTTGCCCAGTCCAGTCTCAAATTCCTAGGCTCAACTGATCCTCCCACCCCAGCCTCCCAAAATGTTGATATTACAGGCGTGAGCCACTACACCCAGCTTTCTTTTTATTTCTTTTTTTGTTTGAGAAGGAGTCTTTCTCTGTCCCCCAGGCTGGAGTGCAGTGGCGCGATCTCTGCTCATTGCAAGCTCCGCCTCCCGGGTTTACGCCATTCTCCTGCCTCAGCCTCCCGAGTAGCTGGGACTACGGGCGCCCACCAACACGTCCGGCTAATTTCTTTTTGTATTTTTAGTAGAGACGGGGTTTCACCGTGTTAGCCAGGATGGTCTCGATCTCCTGAACTCATGATCCTTCCGCCTCGGCCTCCCAAAGTGCTGGGATTACAGGCTTGAGCCACCGCGCCCGGCCACTACACCCAGCTTTTTTTTTTTTTTTTTTTTTTTTTTTAGATGTAGTTTTGCTCTTGTTGCCCAGGCTGGAGTGCAATGGCGCGATCTTGGCTCGCCGCAACCTCTACCTCCTGGGTTCAAGCGACCCTCCTGCCTCAGCCTCCCGAGTAGCTGGGACCACAGGCATGCGCCACCACGCCCGGCTAATTTTGTATTTTTAGTATAGACGGGGTTTCTCCATGTTGGTCAGGCTGGTCTCGAACTCCCGACGTCAGGTGATCTGCCCGCCTTGGCCTCTCAAAGTGCTGGCATTACAGGCGTGAGCCACCGTGCCCAGCACCCCCCCCCCCTTTTTTTTTTAAAGACAAGATCTCGCCAGGTGCGGTGCTTAAATATGTCTCTCCCGGCTGGGCGCGGTGGCTCACGCCTGTAATCCCAGCACTTTGGGAGGCCGAGGTGGGCAGATCACAAGGTCAGGAGATTGAGACCATCCTGGCTAACACGGTGAAACCCCGTCTCTACTAAAAATACAAAAAATTAGCCGGGCGTGGTGGTGGGCGCCTGTAGTCCCAGCTACTAGGGAGGCTGAGGCAGGAGAATGGTGTGAACCCAGGAAGCGGAGCTTGCAGTGAGCCGAAACTGCACCACTGCACTCCAGCCTGGGCAACAGAGCGAGACTCTGTTTCAAAAAAAAAAAAAAAAGTCTCTCCCCACTGGAATGTAAGCTCCATAAGTGCAGGGACTGTTGTTCACTGTTTTGTTCACGGCTGTAGCCCAAGCAGCTAAGATAATGTCTGAAATAGGGTGGGGCACGGTGGCTCACGCCTGTAATCCCAGCACTTTGGGAGACTGAGGCGGATGGATCACCTGAGGTCGGGAGTTCGAGACCAGCCTGGCCAACATGGTGAAACCCCGTCTCTACTAAAAATACAAAAATTAGCCGGGCGTGGTGGAGGGCACCTGTAATCCCAGCTACTCAGGAGGCTGAGGCAGGAGAATCGCTTGAACCAGGGAGTCGGAGGTGGCAGTGAGCCAAGATCGTGCCATTGCACTCCAGCCTGGGCAACAAGAGAGAAACTCCGTATCAAAATAAATAAATAAATAAATAAATAAATAAAGTCTGAAATAGAAGGCACTAATAAATAGTTATTGCATGAAGAAATCACGTCAGCTTCATCCGTTTCCTAAAACATCCTTTACTTACAAAGCTCCTCTTCCCAACCCCTCTAAGTGGCTCACTCCACCCGTTTCTCCTGCCCCAAGAACAAAAACATTTACTAGCACTCACGTAGTTAAGCACTATGTGCCACTTAGCTATGTGCTAAGTGTTTTCACATACTGACTCGTTAAATCCTCAATACATAATAACCCCATACTAGAATAAGTTCCATTTCAGAGATGAGAAAACTGAGGCACAGAAAGATCACAAGCTAGTAAACGGGGAATGTGGAATTCGCACCCAGACAGTGAACCTCCGGAGTTTGCTGTGAACGGTCAGCAAAGCTCCGCCCCAAGCCCTTAACCCCGCCTCCTGGTCGCCGGTCACGCCCCCATACCCCGGTGAGTTTCAGCCTCTCTTTGGACCCAAGGCTGATTCCTAACCCCGCCCCGCAGTTCGACCCCGCCCCACACCCCGGGCCGGCCCACCTTCCTGCAGGCTGAGGCTCCTGGCGGCGGGTGAGTCCTCGCGCAACTCCCGAACGAAGATTCCCTCTTTGCCGCCGCCCGCTACGTTGATGCCGCTGACCCCGGTCTGCGCCTCCGTCTCCACGATAATTTCCACCAACTCCGCCCGCCTCAGCTCCTGCAGAGGGAGGCGAGGTGTCGCATGGGGGCTCTAGGGCCGGACCTCGCCCAGAGCCCGCCATTGCGCTCAACAGTGGCTCATATACATATATATACATATATATTTATATATATTTAGAGAAGGGGGTTGGGGGCGGTCTCCCCACATTGCCCAGGCTGGTCTCGAACTCCTCCTGGGCCCAAGCGATCTTCCCGCCTCGGCCTCCCAAAGTGCTGGGATTACAGGCGTGAGCCACCGCGCCCGGCCAAAAGCGGCTGTTCAGCGGGTTTTCAGGGCACACGCCCCTCGGCGCTGCCCTCGCAGGACGTCGGGGCACACCCATTCCGGCGTCTCCCCTTTAAGCAAGCCCGCGGGCGGCTGGCTTTCTAGGACCCGCGGAACGGTTAAACAGCTCTGCGGGCCGGCTGGCTTCTCCAAGGCCCTAGAGCGGCAGTCGAAAGGGGTTAGGGGAGGAGACGGGGTTGTAAGGGGAGGGACTGCGTCAGGGTGGGCTGGAGAGAACTTGAGTTGTGATTGAGAGGCGGGACAAGGATCGCGGGGGCGTGGTTAGGTTGGGGGGCGGGGCTGGGGGTTGGTGCGGGTCGGCGGGGGCGGTTGGTGCGGGTAGGAGGGGTAAGAGAGCACAGGCCTGGGAGGAAGAGCCAAATGGGGTATAGAAGCGTGCAAAAGATAGGAGAGGAATGTGGCCAGAGTTTATGGGGGGTTATTTGGAGCTGGGATGGAGACCCCTATTATTTTTTTGTGGGGGGAGACAGGGTCTCTCACTCTGTCCCCAGGCTTGAGTGCAGTGGTGTGATCATGGCTCACTGCAGCCTCCACCTCCTAAACTCAAGCAGACCTTCCGCTCCGGTCTCCCAAGTAGTTGAGAACACAGGCACGCGCCACCACGCCCAGCTAATTTTTAATTTTTTTTTTTTTTAAGAGACAGGGGTATCACTGTTTTGCCCAGGCTGGTCTCAAACTCCTGGCCTCAAGAGATCCTCCTGTCTCAGCCTCCCAAAGCCCTGGGATTACAGGCATGAGCCACTGCATCTGGCCCCGAGACCCATATTCTACCAGCTGAATTTAACTATGGGGGAGGGGCTTTAATTACAGCAGAACAAGAGAATAGTTGAGGATGGGATTCTGAGGAAGGGGCTGGCTGGACCTTCAAGCCGTCTGGGATTGGGGGGACAGGGAGTGGGATTTGCCTCCCTGCAGGCTTGAATGTGTGTGAGAATGTGCTCTATTGTAAATTCAATGACCCGAAGACCTGTGAAACGCCCACAGGAGAGGGAATCCAGTGAAGGGGGTCTGCGTGGGTAATGAATGGGACTGGCAGACATGGCATTCCCGGTATTTACTGTAAATGATGCAGATTGGACCTGGCCCAGAAGCCACTATGGGATTCACAATAGGGCTTCCCAGAAGAGGCAGTGACAAACCTGGATCCTGTCTAGGAATCCAATCTGCTGTGTGTCTTAGGAAGAATCTTGCCCTCTCTGGACCCACTTCCCTGCTGCAAAATAGGGTAAACATAGGCATACTGGAAGGAGGTTGCAGTAGGGATCTGAGAGGACGCTGTCATGGCCAGCGCACTGGGGCCAGCACAGACTGGAATTGAGCCCAGGACTTGGAGGGAGAGCAGGTCTAGGCCAGATGCCCCACAGCAGTGGCCCCAAGGGACTAGGGGGCTGAGCAGGGCAGTGTGGGTAAGAAGAGTTGTGGCTGGGGCTGTAGGGAACAGCATGACCACCAATACCACCCTTTGGCTCAGCAGGCCCTGGGCTCAGCATTTTATGTGCAGGATCTCTCTCTCTTTTTTTTTTTTTTGAGGTGGAATCTCGCTCTGTCACCCAGGCTGGGAGTGCAGTGGCACAATCTTGGCTCACTGCAACCTCCGCCTCCCGGGTCAAGCGATTCTCCTACCTCAGCCTCTCGAGTAGCTGGGACTACAGGTGTGCGCCACCACACCCAGCTAATTTTTGTATTTTTAGTACAGATGGAGTTTCACCATGTTGGCCAGGATGGTCTCCATCTCTTGACTTCATGATCCACCCGCTTCAGCCTCCCAGAGTGCTGAGATGACAGGCATGAGCCACTGCGCCCGGCCTCTTTTTTTTTTTAAGAGTCGGAGTCAGGTCGGGCGCGGTAGCTCACACCTATAATCCCAGCACTTTGGGAGGCCGAGGCAGGAGGATCACCTGAGGTCAGGAGTTCGAGACCAGCCTGGCCAACATGGCGAAACTCCATCTCTACTAAAAGTCCTAAAATTAGCCAGGCGTGGCAGTGGGCACCTGTAATCCCAGCTACTCGGGAGGCTGAGGCAGGAGAATCGCTGGAACCTGGGAGGCGGAGGTTGCAGTGAGCTGAAATCACACCACTGCACTCTAGCCTGGGTGACAAGACCAAGACTCCATCTCAAAAAAAAAAAAAAAAAAATAGAGTCGGAGTCTTGTTGTTTTGCCCAGGCTGGTCTCCAACTCCTGGGCTCAAGGGATCCTCTAGCCTCAGCCTCCCAGAGTGTTGGGATTACAGGTATGAGCCACTGAACACAGCCTGCAGGATCTCATTTCATCCTCTCCCCAGAGCCTTGGGCAGTCACAGAGGAGGACACTAAGGCCCAGAGAGATAAAGTGACTTGCCTAATGCCCTGTAGCAAGTTAAGTGGCTGGGCCTCAACCTTAAGTCTGTGACCCCAGAACCCATAGGCCATCCTATGGGCAGAAAACTCCTGGCGCTCTACCCACTGCCTCTCACCCCCAGTAGCAGCTTGGCCCCTGTAACAGTAGACCCGCTCTGTGCCTGGTATACAGTAAGACACGGTCGATGCCAGTCCACCATCTCAGTAATAGTGACAGCAGCTGCCATTCAAAGAGGCTTCCTCAGCACCAGACTCTGCAAATGGCTCAAGCGTGAGTTCTCAGAGGTGGAGATCATTACCTCCATTTCTTTCTTTTTTTTTTTTTTTTTTGGGACAGAGTCTCGCTGCGACCCCCAGGCTGGAGTGCAATGGTGTGATCTCGGCTCACTGCAACCCCCACCTCCTGGGTTCAAGCGATTCTTCTGCCTCAGCCTCCTGAGTAGCTGGGACTACAGGCGTGCGCCATCATGCCTGGCTAATTTTTGTATTTTTAGCAGAGATGGGGTTTCACCGTATTGGTCAGGCTGGTCCTGAACTCCTAACCTCAAGTGATCCGCCTGCCTTGGCCTCCCAAAGTGCTGGGATTATAGGCGTGAGCCACTGCGCCCGGCCTCATTACCTCCATTTCACTGGGAAACTGAGGCTCAAAGAGGTGAGATCATCTGCCCAGGGCCACACAGCTGAAGTGGTAGGGGTTGGGATTTGAGCCATGGGTCCAAGCCCATGTCCTTAATAACCCTTACATTATATGCCCGTGTGTGTGTGTGTGTGTGTGTGTGTGTGTGTGTGTGTGTTTAGACAGGGTCTTTTTTTTTTTTTTTTTACTTTGTTTTTCTTATTTATTCTTTCCACACAGGAGACTTAATGAGACAGGATCTTGCTCTTTCACCCAGGCTGGCGTGCAGTGGTTCAATCATATCTCACTGCAACCTCAACCTCCTGGGTTCAGGTGATCCTCCCACCTCAGCCTCCTGAGGAGCTGGGACTACAGGAATGCACCACCAAACCTGGCTACTTTTTTTTTTCCGGTAGAGATAGGGTCTCCCTATGTTGCCCAGGCTCGTCTCAAACTCCTAGGCTTTAGCGATCCTCCTGCCTCGGCCTCCCCAAGTGCTGGAATTCCAGGCCTGAGCCACTGCACCTGGCATATACTGCCTCTTCTGATGAAGGGTTTCTGCTGGATTTTCTTCAGCTCCTTATTAATTTAGCTCCTTTATGCGCCAATGAATTCACTGCTTTGAGTCTTAGCCTGTGCCAGACACTGCACTAAGGACATTACATATGTTAATTTTCTTCCCCTCACAGTGACCCATAAAATAGACCCTATTATTATTTCCATTTCACAGATGGAGGGAATGAGGCACAGAGAGGCCAGAAAGTGTCTCCTTGCTGCCCTAGTCTGTGCCTCCCCATTGCCCTCAAGTGCGCCTTGCAGGACATGTGGGCACTCACCTCGGCACTCCGGCTCCTGGCCTCCATGGCGTTGCTGGGAGGCACCTGCACCCCAGGCTCCTGTGTCCTCTCCCCTTTCTGCTGCAGAACCAGCTTCAGTTCTGCATGGAGCAGCTGCCTCTGAGCCTGTGGGAGGACAGCAGTGGAGGCTTGAGGCCAGGAGAGGATGAGAGGTGGAGGCCATGCTTACAGGGAGAGAGCAGGGTGGGTATTGGAAGGGGAGAAGGGCCCCCACCCCAGCTGTCCTCTCACCGCTGCCTGGGCGCAGGCACTTCCTCCTAATAGGAGCCCAGCCCGAGGTGCCACACAGCTGTCTGCAGGGCTCACACCCTTCCGCGGGGTTCTTGCTGCCTGCCAGGGAAAGACCAGGATGTGAAGCTCCAGGCAGGCGAGGAAGGGGTGGGAAGGGGCATGTGGCACCAGCCTGCGCTCACCTGAGGGTCACCTCCAGCTCCTTGGGCCTCCTGGGTCCGGGGCTCTAAGAAGAATAATGTGAGCAGTGTTATTGGCTAACACCCACCGATGACTTCCTGCATGCCTGACCCTGCTGCGTTCTGCTGATACCCTATCCCCATCATGCAGGTGGGAAGCTGAGCCTCAGAAGACCTTTACCCAGGATGACTCAGCTGGACAACACACGGTAAAGCCAAAACTGACTCCGAGGCCTGTCAGGCAGCAAAGCCCCCATGCCAAAGGTCTTGGCCAACTGAGGGGGCCAAACTCACTAAAAAATAATTGCTATTTGAGACAGGGTCTAGCTCTACTGCCCAGGCTGGAGTGCAGTGGTGCAATCACAGCACACTGCTGCCTCGGTCTCTGGGCTCAGGCGATCCTCCCACCTTGGCCTCCTGAGTAGCTGGGACCACAGGTGCATGCCACAACACCCGGCTACGGTTTTTTTGTTTGTTTGTTTGTTTTTGTGTGTGTGAGAGAGAGAGAGTTTCGCTCTGTCACCCAGGCTGGAGTGCAATGGCGCGATCTTGGCTCACTGCAGCCTCCAACTCCTGGGTTCAAGAGATTCTCCTGTCTCAGCCTCCCGAGTAGTTGGGACTACAGGCACGCACGTTGGGACTACAGGTATGCACCACCATACCCGGCTAATTGTTGTATTTTTAGTAGAGACGGAGTTTCACCATGCTGGCCAGGCTGGTCTCGAACTCCTGACTGCAAGTGATCTGCCCACCTTGGCCTCCCAAAGTGCTGGAATTACAGGCATGAGCCACCGCACCCGGCAACACCAGGTTAATTTTTTAAATTAATTTGTAGAGATGGAGTCTCCTTAGGTTGCCCAAACTGATCTCCAACTCCTGGGCTCATGTTATCCTCCTGCCTCAGCCTCTCGAAGCTATAAAATAATTATAGCCACTCCCATGTACTCCCAGTGAGCAAATCACAGTGCCTCTCTGTGCTTCAGTTACCTTGTCTATAAAATGAGAAGAATAAGAGCTCTTACCTCGCAGGGCTGTTCCGAGGATCAAATGAGTTAATAAGTGTAAAGTGCCAGGCACCTGGCAGGTGCTTTATAAATACTTGCTATTATTATTATTATTATTATTATTATTATTATTTTGAGACAGAGTCTCGCTCTGTTGTCCAAGCTGGAGTGAAGTGGTGCGAATTCGGCTTACTACAACCTCTGCCTCCTGGGTTCAAGTGATTCTCCTGCCTCAGCCTCCTATGTAGCTGGGATTACAGGTGCCCGCCACCACGCCTGGCTACTTTTCGTATTTTTAGTAGAGATGGAGTTTCACCATGTTGGCCAGGCTGGTCTCAAACTCCTGACCTCAGGTGATGCATCTGCCTCGGCCTCCCGAAGTGCTGGGATTACAGGCATGAGCCACTGCACCTGTCAGGCCATTATTATTACTAAGAACTTCCTATGGCCCTGACCTTGTGTCGAGCGCCCCACATGCTCCACTGCACATGGCCCTCAGCACAGCCTTGTGCAATCAGCTACTACTGAGCCCATTACAGAGGAGACACCTGAGGCTGGGGGAAGGGATGTCACTAGCCCAGGTCACAAATGGTCGAGCCAGGACTTGAATTTGTCTGAAGGCTCCAGCCCTTTATCTGGGTAGTAATAATACCTGATGGGTACTGAGTGGTTAGTATTTGCTGGTCCCCGTGCTAAGACCTTCACTTTCTACCTCACCTCGGAAAACCCCATTTCCTGAGAGGCCAAAAGAACTTGCTCAAGGCCTCATAGCACAGCCAGAAGGAGGCAAAGCTGAAATTCCCATGCAGCCACACGCCAGGCCCATCTGGGGAAATGGAGATGAATACTGTCTCCCCCAACCCCCGACTCTGGGCTTGTCCTCACAGCCCCCACCTGGCATGCCAACCCGCCAACCCCTATTGCACAGGGAAAGGTCAGGCCTCACGCGGCACATTCCCTCACACAATGGCCCGTCTGCTGTGCTCAGTTGCATTCCGCCCCTGCCTGCCCACCCACCCTGGCCACACAATGGCCTTTCATAGCTCATCACTGGCCAGGACAGAGGACATGGGGACCCCTTAACACTCCCACAGCACCCACGCCCCCCACAGTGTAAGAGGGCGTCTTTCTGCATTTCCTAGGGGTCCTGGTCTCTGTGGCCTTCCCTGGGATCCCCTGTGAGCCCCCTGCCCCTTCCAGGCTGTGCCAGGACTTGAACTTGTCTAAAAACTCCAGCACGGCCTGGGCACGTGGCTTAGGCCTGTAATCCCAACACTTTAGGAGGCCGAGGTGGGTGGATCATGAGGTCAGGGGTTCGAGATCAGCCTGGCCAACATGGTGAAACCCTGTTTCTACTAAAAATACAAAAATTAGCCAGGCGTGGCAGCGCGCGCCTGTAATCCCAGCTACTTGGGAGGCTGAGACAGGAAAATCACTTGAGCCCGGGAAGCGGAGGTTGCGGTGAGCTGAGAATGCACCACTGCACTCCAGCCTGTGCGACAGAGCGAGACTCCATCTCAAAAAATAAAATAAAATTTAAAAAGCTCCAGCGCTTTAGCTGGACAATCATCATAACAACTGATGGGTGCTGAGTGGTTAGTATTAACATTAGCTAGTCCCTGCACTGAGACCTTATCTGCCACGTCTGGGGCACTTCCTCTGACTTGGGTCCTGTGCTAGCACCCATAGGCCTCAAAATCACCTTAGATGTTATGGCTGTTACAGGGGTGGAAACTGAGGCTCACAGAGGGGTCACCCAGCCAGAAAGGGGCAGAGCTAGGACCTGTGCCTGCCCTTCACCCCTGCTTCACCTTAATTTTGCACTGGTGGCTCTGCACTGGGGCAGGAGCTGGGTTGGGCAGGAGGGGGCCAACGGTGCTAGAAACACACCCAGGCCAGGTGCCGGGCCTGGGCCGGGCAGGCACTTTACATACTTGACCTTGTGGGACCCCGTTTAACTGATGAGTCGATGAGAGTTAAGAGACCCGTGATCACACTGACAGAGTTGAGACTTGAGCCCAGGTGTGAAAGCGAACTCAGTTCCCTTACCCAGGACTGAGATACAGACACAGAGTCCTGAGCTGGGGACACTAGAAGCCTGAACCTTGTAGGTGGTAGTGGAGGGGGTCTCCTGGGTCCCAAGCTCTCTGTCCCAGGCCCATGGCTGTGAGGGTCATGCCCGGAGCCTGGCACAGGAAGTTCAGGCGGGGCAGGGACAAGAGAGAGTGCCCTCCTTCTTCGTCCCTGCCTGGGACAGGCACCAAGCCCAGGTTATATTTAGCCCAACTGTGCTCTTCCTGAGCCACGTACCCAGCCCCTGGGGTAAGGTGGGGGCAGCTTCGGAAGGAAACCCACAGAGAGGACTCTGTGTTCCCAGCTCTGCCTATCCCACTAGGCAGGGGAAGGAGGGGTGGGGAGGGTCCCTGCCTTGTGTTAGGGGCAGATCTACTGGGACCAGGCAGACACTCCAGATGCCAGTAGCCTATTTCTTGGGTGGTTACTGTGGCGTGACCCTGGCACATGCCAGAGCTTTCAGAATCCCCAGGGTCCCCATTTCTTGAGCACCTACTGTGTGCTAAGTAAGATCCTTCCTGTCTTGGCTCCTTAAATCTTTGTAAAATCTCCCTGGAGTGGGTACAACAGAGATATCCATTTCAGATGCGACTCATGCCCTTCAGAGCAGCTGGGAGCAAGGGGTTTTCATTTGGAGGCTGCTGAGGGATTGGCTGAGGGCATTGCCCTTCTGGCCCTCTTTCCCTGGTGAATGCCACCAACTTCACTTGGGAACTCTGCCTGCTCAGAGCCTCAGCTTTCCCCAGCCACCAGCGTGATCTCCCGTAGTAATGGGGGTGGGGGGTTGAGCTGACTCATCCAGACCTCTAAACATTATCCAAGGCCACCTAGGGGGTCAGGGGGAGTTAAGGCAGTGGCCTCTGGCTGCCTCGGTTAGTCCCTGCTCCAGCACTTCCCAGGTGTGAGGACTTGGGCAAGATCCTTCATCTCTGGGGCCTCAGTTTCTCCATCTGCAAAATGGAGCCAATAAGAATGGCTTTGAAGATTTGTGAGAGAACAGCAGGTGCTTAGAATATCCCTCGTATATAGTAAATGCTTAATTAATATAAACTCGTCTCTGACAGCAACACGGAGAGTATGGAGGGAGGGAGCTGTGCATCTCACAGTGTTGCACCTCCAACCTTTGCTCCTCAGTGGCCCCCACTTTCTCTGCTACCAAAGTGGGGCTTTGGCTGAGAGACAAAACCCAGCTCAGGCACCAGCCTCCCACCAACAGGATCCATGCTGCCTCCCTAACACCCTACTCCAGGGATCCACCCCAGGCATCCTGCCCCAGCTCTGGTGTTTGTTAGTTTGTTTTTTGGAGACAGGGTCTCCCTCTGTCACTGAGACTGGAGTGCAGAGGTGTGATCACGGCTCACTGCAGCCCCGACCTCCTGGGCCCAACCCAATTTCCCATCTCAGCCTCCAGAGTAGCTGGGACCACAGGCATGCACCACCATGCCCAGCTAATTTTTAAAAAAATTTTTTTTGTAGAGATGGGGCCTCTCTATGTGGCCCAGGCTGGTCTCGAACTCCTGGGCTTAAGCAGTCCTGCCGCCTCAGCCTCCCAAAGTGCTGGGATTATAGGCATGAGCCACCATGCCTGGCTGCCCTAGCTCTTTAAAAGCAGTGACTCATTTACTCTGGCACCAGCCCTGTGAGGTAGCCTCCAGACATCAGCCCATTTTAGAGATGGGGAAACAGAGGCACAAAGGATGAAGCATCTTGCCCAAGGCTGCACAGCCAGAAAGGAGAGGAAAGGGGATTTGAACCACTAGCTCCAAAGTCTGTACCTTTAACACCTACACCACACGGCTTCCTGAGCCCCCAGGCCCCCTCCCAGCACCTCCTGGGACCCTGAACCTCATTCCCACAGTGTCTCAGCCTGGCCAGGGAAGGGACCGGCCAGCTGATCTCTTACCGCTGAGCCTCCAGACACCTCGAGAGCTCCTGGTCCCGTCTGTCAGCCCTAGCCCTAGGCTGGGGGGGAAAAGGAATGGGGAGGGGGAGGAGAGAGAGACCCCAGCCATTGGCTGCGGGGGTGTGACGTCACCAGAGGGTGGGTGGTGGAGAAACAAACATCCCCCTCCTCCAGCTACATCTATCTGCAAGGGGTGGGGGGCCACGAGACAGCCACCAGCCGCCTCTCTCTTGCCTGGACTGAGATCTCTGCCATGAGCTCAGCTTCAAGGATTTGCACGTTGGCTTCCTCGACTTGGAGAATCAGGACTCCACCCCAGCCCCACTGTTTCCTGGCTCCAGGACCCAGGCCTGGCCAACCGCCTCTACTGTAAACTCCTTTCACTCCCTCTCCCTGTCAACTCGGGTTCAAATCACAACGTGACCACTTCCTGGCTGGGTGACCTGCTGCCAGTCGCAGCTTCTCTTTGCGGATAGTAAGAGTACCCACCTTATGGGGCTGTGGTGAAGATTAAATGAGTTAAAAGAGACTGAAAATGTAAGACAATGCCGGGCACAGAATGAGGGTTACTAATAAGTATTTGGTATTATTTTTCACACAAATTAGGTGGCTGGCTCATCTTGCTGGGGGGTTTTGGCCCCTTTTCGGTAAGACTGGGCACAGGGGACCCCTAGTTCTCTGTCTAATGGAGTTACTGTTTAGGGGGACACCTATCATATACTAAGTACCATGCTCAGTGCTGAAGCCCTGGTTTTGAATCAAGGGTATAAAATGAGCTCCTTGTGCTCCCCACCCTTTTTCTTTTGAGACAAGCTCTCACTCTGTTGCCCCGGTTGGAGTGCAGTGGTGTGATCATGGCTCACTGCAGCCTCAACCTCCTGGGCTCAAGCAATCCTCCCGACTGAGCCCCCTCAAATAGCTGGGACCACAGGTATGCATCACCATGCCCAGCTAATTTTTGTATTTTTTGTAGAGGCGAAGTTTCACCATGTTGCCCTGGCTGGTCTCAAACTCCTGGGCTCAAGTGATCTTCCCACTTCGGCCTCCCAAAGTTCTGGGATTACAGGCGTGAGCCACCGCGTCCAGCTATGCCCAGTTTATAGCTATGTGGCCAGGAGGTGGTGGAGCTGAGGTCCAACCCCTGTTCTCCTGGACCACAAAATCCCTGCTACGCTCTTCTGCCCCTTCCACTTTGCAGACAAGAAGGCTCAGAGAAGGTAAGTGACTCTCCCAATATCACCATAGCAGGTCATTGGCAGGGGTCCAGATTTGAACCCAGACCTGCCAGACTCTCAAGCCAAGGCTACCAGGCCTCACCCCCAACCCCTGGACCCTGGTCCAGCCCCCAGCCTGCCCTGACTCACCAGACCCCGGGGGGCGGCACAGGGAGCACAGGTACCCCCACATGCCACTTGAACCCACCCGGCTGCTGCCTCGGAAGCTCGTCGCTCTCTGAACCCAGGCCCCAGGCCTGGGCTGGGCTGAGGCTGGGGGATTACCCCCAAAGCGCACGTCAGCAGCTTCTGCCCCATTGTCCAGCCAGGCACAGACACCAAGCCCTGGCCTCCATCGGCACCCTCGCCCCTCACACCAGCCTGGGTGGCCCCTCTGCAGACCTGTCCCCCATCTCACACCAAAGGGTTGGGGCCTACTTCGGAGGGCATGGGGGACCAGGCCAGGATGGCAGGATCCCGGAATGCTGGGGGCCTCCCTCCCTTCTCTCTGAAATGCCCCCTGCCCACTCTCAGCCACCGAGGAAGGCAGGAATGTGCTGAGCTCTGGGAAATGCCTTCCAGGCCTGGCAGCAACCAAGGGTTGGGGTGTGGCTAGAAGCCAGCCAGAGCCCTCCTCCCAGGAGGGGTAGAAGGGATGGTATGGTCGGGGCTCCCGATGGGCCTGGGGAGACCCTCACTTCATTGCAGTCTCTCTCCTTCATTGATTCATGCAAACGTTCTTTCGTTCCTGTATTCATTCAACAAACACTCACAAGCCCTGTTTAGTGGTAGGTCTTTTGCTGGGCACAGGGGACATCAACAGATCTAACTCCACCCCAGGGGGGAGGGGGCAAACTCAGGAAAGGAACCTGCAGGAGGTGATATCGGCAGTCAAACTGAATTAGCCAGGCGTGGTGGCGGGCACCTGTGATCCCAGCTACTCAGGAGGCTGAGGCAGGAGAATTGCTTAAGCCCGGGAGGCAGAGGTTACAGTGAGCCAAGATCATGCCATTGCACTCCAGCCTGGGTGACAGAGCGAGACTCTGTCTCAAAAAATAATAATAATAATAAATAATAAAAGGAAGTCAAACTGGAAGATTGAGGAGGAGGGAGCTAAGGAAAAAACGAGGGAAGGGGGTTCCAGGCAGAGGGACAAATGTGGGCAAAAGGACCAGAGGTGAGAAATGGAGTGGGTCTTCATTCACCATCAGCAAACACTCAGTGAGCACCTGGTCTTCTGTCCAGTCCCAGGCTGGATGGTGCTGGGGACACAGGGTGACTGGGACAGCTCAGGCCTGTGTCCACACCGTTCACAGTCCAGCAGGGAACAAACACAGAAAGAGGAGGGTTGTGATGGGGCAATTATAGGCAGAGAGGTCAAAGCCTTGATGGGGAAGTCCAGAAAAGGTTCCTGCCCCAGCCTAGGAAGAGAAATCAAGGAGGGCTTCCTGGAGGAAGTAGCATTTGAGCTTGCACCTGGAAGATATATAGGAGTTAACCCAAAGCCATGGGTGATGAAGGAATGACAGTGTGTTTCAGGTAGCGGGAACACCCTGTGCAAAGGCCCTTTGAGAAAATGGTTAGGGTGAGAGTGTGAGGGAAAGGTAAGAGGAGATCCAGGGGTCAGCAGGGCCATGAGGAGGGCCTCGGACTTTGTCCTGTGGGCCCTGAGTAGCTATCGGAGGGACAAAGTATCAATAGCACTGAGCTTTTAGATACGTGAGGGCAGAAAGGGGCTGAGCTATCAGCCAGGCTAGCATAGGGAGGAAAATCCCCCTCTCTCTGCTCAGGGTCAAACAGAAAAGGGAGGCTGGTACACACCATCCCCTCTCTTCCCTTGTCTCAGAGAGCAGAGATCTTTGCCTGTTCTCAGTCTTAGAGGAAAGCATTTAACCTTTTGCCATAAAGTAGGACGTTAGCGGTCCGTGTTTTGTAGATACACTTTATCAGGTTAAGGAAGCTCCTTTCCCTAGTTTGCTGTGAGTTTTTTGTTTTCTTGTTTTTGAGAGATGCGGGTCTCACTATGTTGCCCAGGCTGGCATCAAACTCCTGGCCTCAAACAATCCTCCTGCCTTGGCCTCCCAAAATGCTGACAGTACAGGCATGAGCCACTGTGCCCGGCCTGCTGTGAGTTCTTTTCTTTCTTTCTTCCTTTTTTTTTTTTTTTTTGAGACAGAGTTTTCGCTCTTTCGCTCAGGCTGGAGCAAAGTGGCGCAATCTCGGCTCACTGCAACCTTCGTCCCCTGGGTTCAAGAGATTCTCCTGCCTCAGCCTCCCGAGTAGCTGGGATTACAGGCACCTACCACCACACCCAGCTAATTTTTGTATTTTACACTTGATCTTAGCCAAAAGGCCAAGAAGCGATAATTTTGTATTTTTAGCAGAGATGGGGGTTTTGCCATGTTGGCCAGGCTGGTCTTGAACTCCTGTCCTCAGGTAATCCACCTGCCTCGGCCTCTCAAACTGTTGGGGTTACAGGCATGAGTCACCACACCTGGCCTGTTGTGAGTTCTTATCACGAATGGTGTGTCTCTCTGTGTGTCTCTATCTTTGTGTCTCTCTGTTCTTCTATTTCTCTCTGTCCTTATTCTGTCTCTCTTTCCTAGTTTCTTTCTGTCTCATCCTGTCTGTGTGTTTCTCTCTCTCTCTCTCTCTCTCTCTGTCGTGCTTTCCCTCACCCAAGGGGGTGTGGCCATGGGAAGCTAAGTTGGGGGTGGCACCAGTGTCCTGGTTCCGGCTGTGGCCACCGCAGTAAACACAGGACATCCTGTGAGGCTAGGGAAGGAGGTGGACACTTGTCCTCAGGGACCACCCTCTCCGGACCCAGTCTGAGCCAAGCAGGAGCCTTGGCCTGCCCTGCGTGGCCTAGCCACTCTGCCCCACCCAGTCCAGCCAAGGGACACTGGTGTCTCCCTTGAGCCCACCCTTCACGCCCACCCCCGCACCCCAGTCCTCTCTCCTGAGCTCCTGGCCCAGGGCCCCAGCAGCTCCATGCCTTCCCCTGGGTGTCTCCCCCAGCCTCTTGCACCCACTGGGTCCCTCCCTGGCCTCAGCCCCAACCCCAGACTTGCTTCTCTCCCCAGTCGCCATCTTAGGGATGGCCCCAGTGTCTCCCAGTCCCGATTAGAGCCTGGTCTGAGACCCCCTCCTCCAGGCCTCGTCAGTCCCACAGCCTGTCTGCTGGGCCTCCTGAGTGCCTCTCCCCTCCCAACAGCTGCTCCGTCCTTCCCCAGATTCTCCACCCCTGGGATCCTGGGCTCCTGGCCTCCAGTGTCACCTCCCCGACGATGCCACCCACCTAGCGAAGGGATCCTTTTACTTCATGACTCCCCAGCGTCTTCAGAGTTAAGTCCCCCATCCAGGGTCCTGCATGCCCTGGCCCCTGTGGACCCTTCCAGTCTTGTCATTTACCTTACTGCTTTCCTCCTCCTTCCAGCCAAACCCAGCAGCTTAGAGATCCCTGAAAATGTTGTAGGGTCTCTCTCTCAGTGACCCTTGCTGTTTCCTTGCCCACCAGAACAATAGTTCTTTGGGGCAGATACTGTTACTGATCCAGTTTACAGGTGAGGACCCTGAGGCTCAGAGCAGTTAAGTACCTTGCCTAGAGTCACACAGCCACAGAGAGGCAACTCTTTCTTTTCTTTTCTTTTCCCTTCCTTCCTTCCTTCCTTCCTTCCTTCCTCTTCCTTTTTTCTTCTCTCTCCTTCCTTCCTTCCTCTCTCTCTCCCTCCTTCCTTCCCTCCCTCCCTCCCTGCTTGCTTGCTTCTTTCCTTCCTTCCTTCCTTCCTTCTTTCTGACAGAGTCTTGTTCTGTCACCCAGGCTGGAGTGCAGTGGTGCAATCATGGCTCATTGCAGCCTCGAACTCCTGGCCTCAAGTGATCTTCTCACCTCAGCCTCCTGAGTAGCTGGGACTACAGAGATGAGCCGTCGCATCTGGCGAAAGCTGGGGTCCAAACCCCGGCAGTCTGGCTTTCAGGAACAGTCTCCTCTCTCCAGCTCACTGCTTCAATAATATCTCTGTTAGATTTCTTTTTTTTTTTTTTTTTTTTTTTTTTTTTGAGACGGAGTCTTGCTGTGTCACCCAGGCTGGAGTGCAGTGGCGCGATCTCGGCTCACTGCAAGCTCCGCCTCCCGGGTTCAGGCCATTCTCCTGCCTCAGCCTCCCGAGGAGCTGGGACTACAGGCGCCCGCCAACACGCCCGGCTAATTTTTTGTATTTTTAGTAGAGACAGGGTTTCACCGTGTTAGCCAGGATGGTCTCGATCTCCTGACCTTGTGATCCGCCCGCCTCGGCCTCCCAAAGTGCTGGGATTACAGGCTTGAGCCACCGCGCCCGGCCATATCTCTGTTAGATTTCTAAATTGTGCCGGGACTGCATACTATAGGTGCTCAATAAGTGTTTTTTTATTTTGTTTGGTTTGGTTTTTTTGAGATGGAGTCTTGCTCTGTCACCAGGCTGGAGTGCAGCGGCGCAATCTCGGCTCACTGCAACCTCCGCCTCCTGGGTTCAAGTGATTCTTCTGCCTCAGCCTCTTAAGTAGCTGGGATTACAGGTGCACACCACCATGCCTGGCTAATTTTTGTATTTTTTAGTAGAGATGGGGTTTCACCACGTTGGCCAGGATGGTCTTAATCTCTTGACCTTGTGATCCACCCACCTCGGCCTCCCAAAGTGCTGGGATTACAGGTGTGAACCACCGTGCCTGGCCGCTCAACAAGTGTTTAATGAATAGGGACAGAGGTAGAAGGTGAGCCTTGGAAGGTACAGAGTTCAGACCCCAGAGAGTTGGGGTAATAAAGGCCCAGGGGCAGGGGAGAGATGTGGTCAGATTTACCCTTTACATAGGGATAGGCACACAGTAGGTGTGTGCTCATAAATTTTTGCTGAATGAAGGACAAGAAGAAGGGAGGGAGGAAAAGGAGACCAGATAGCTGGTTACAGCTCTTCCAGGTATCAGAGTGTGTGTGTGTGTGTGTGTGTGTGTGTGTGTGTGTGTGTTTGGGGGGTGTTCCTATGATGCCATGGAGGAAAGCTGGCCTAGGGGGTGTCATGGCGGGCATGCACAGAGGCTCTGTGAAAGGTGGCAGCTGCGGCAGGGCTGGCGGCTCAGCTAGGAATGGTGTGGGCCCTGGAGTCTGCTGGCCAAGGTGGTGTGGCCTCCTGGGGTTGAGCCTGAGGGTGGAGCAGCACACCACAGCCAGGGAGCCTGCACAACCCATCCAGGGGGGAGACATGGGGAGACAGGGGCAGGTCCCCACGCATGAGCCATTTATAAACCTGAGGGCACCACGTGGATGGGACCAGGGCTGATGTAGCCCATATGGTGCTTTTGTGTAAAAGACATGCCCCTTCCTGGAGGTACTTGACCTCCATCTGCTGGGAAACTTGTAATAAATATGTAAATGTAGGGTACCTGGAACATGTGTGGCAGCCCCTTACATATGGAGCCTATGTGCAGTGCACAACCTATGCAACTGTACCTAGAGGCTCTGGTGTGTGTGTGTGTGTGTGTGTGTGTTTGGGGGGCCATCACTGGTGAAGCAGGCTCAGGGGCAGATTGAAAGATCAGCTCACCCCCATATTAGGCCTCAGAGACATCAGAAACAGGTCCTTAGCTGGGCACAGTGGTTTGTGCCTGTAGTCCCAGCTACTCCGAGGGCTGAAGCCAGAGGATCCCTTGAGCCCAGGAGTTCAAGGCTGTACAGCACTATGATCACTCCTCTGTACAGACACTGCTCTCCAGCCTGGGCAACATAGTGAGACCCAATCTCTTTGAAAAAGCGGGGAAAGGAAAGAATAAGAAACAGGCCCACAGGAATCCCAGCACTTTGGGAGGCTGAGGTGGAAGGATTGCTTGAGCCTGGGGGTTCGAGACCAGCCTGGACAACATAGGCCAACACTGTCTCTACAAAAAATTTTAAAAATCGGCCGGGTGTGGTGGCTCACGCCTGTAATCCCAGCACTTTGGGAGGCCAAGGCAGGATGGATCACTTCATATCAGGAGTTCAAGACTAGCCTGGCGAACATGGTGAAACTCTGTCTCTACTAAAAATACAAAAAATTAGCCAGGCATGGTGGCGGGCGCCTGTAATCCCAGCTACTCGGGAGGCTGAGGCAGAATTGCTTGAACTCAGGAGGCAGGGGCTGCAGTGAGCCGAGATCGCGCCATTGCACTCCAGCCTGGGCGACAGAGCAAGAATCCGTCTCAAAAAAAATAAAAATAAAGGCCAGGCGCGGTGGCTCAAGCTTGTAATCTCAGCACTTTGGGAGGCCGAGGCGGGCGAATCACGAGGTCAGGAGATCGAGACCACGGTGAGACCACGGTGAAACCCCGTCTCTACTAAAAATACAAAAAATTAGCCGGGCGTCGTGGTGGGCGCCTGTAGTCCCAGCTACTCGGAGAGGCTGAGGCAGGAGAATGGCGTGAACCCGGGAGGCGGAGCTTGCAGTGAGCCGAGATTGCGCCACTGCACTCCAGCCTGGGCGACAGAGCGAGATTCCGTCTCAAAAAAAATAAATAAATAAAAATAAAAATAAAAATAAAATAAAAATAAATAAATAATTTAAAATAAGAATAAAAATAAAATCAGCTGGGCGTGGTGGCGCGCACCTGTAACCCCAGCTAATCGGGAGGCTGAGGCGGGAGGATTGCTGAGGCCCAGGAATTCGAGGCTGTAGTGAGCTATGATCGCGCCACTGCACTCTCCAGCCTGGGCGACAAAGCGAGACCCCGTCTCATAAAAAAAAAAGAAAAAGAAAAGAAAGAAACAGGCCCGCAGAGTGTTGTAAACAGAGGGCGTTCATGATCCCTCGACCACTGGACAGATGTCCGGGGAACCCGAGACGGCGGCACCGCAGGGCCCGACTGGGCACCAGGGGGCGGTGCTGAGCTCAGCTCAGGCGCCCAAGTTTTGAGTCTGCGGCAAAGCAGTCCGAGTCCCATTTGCCCAGGGGCTGGAGTCACTCGGGGTTGGAGTCAGGCGCCTGGAAGACCCTCAGCCTGGACGCCAGCTCCCTGCAGGCCATTTTCACCCACTTCCACGGCCCGCCTCATCCACTTCCAGAAATGGGCACAACTTCCTCTGCTCCTCCAGGAAGCGCCACTCTGCCCGCCCCTTCCCGGCCCCTGGGGCCGACCCGGGCTCCCCATCTGGCCCAGCTCCACTCCTGCCTCTGCCTCCCTGAGGCTTCTGGCCAGAGGAGAGAAACGCCCCACGATGGCGGCGTTTCCCTCACTCAAGGCCCCGCTGGCCCCTCGGGTCACCGTCCAGCCCCCTGCGCCTCTCTGCATGCGCACCCGCAGTTTTCACGGTGACACTCCCTCCCCTCCGTGCACCCCCCCTCAGGCTCCGCCCTGTCCCTGCGGCCGTCAGGAAGGACGCAGCCTGGGTCCCGTGCCAGGCCGCTGAGTGTGCGGCCCCTCCCAGCCGGGCCTGGAATGCGGCTGGACCGCGGGGGCGGCCGCTGACACCCGGCGCTCCAGCCAGGCCCAGCACACGGGCAGGTGGCCCCAGTTCGCCCGTGTCTGGGTTTCTTCTAGAAGGAAGGCACAGCTGCCTGCCCTGAGCTCCCTCTCTGCAGTTCAGCTACCAAGCCTAGTGGCTTTATTTCAGACACAGCTCCAAGCGGCCCTATCCTTTGCCCAGAGATTTAAGACTAGGAGTGGATTTTATTTTTAAAAATGCGCTGTTGTCCCCCTTTCCTTCCCCCATTTTCCTGGAGAGCCGACTCTCAGGACTCCTTGGAGAGTATCTGTCCAGGCTCCAGGTTTTGTGTTTTTATTTCTGGACCGTTCTGAAAGCAGCCTCCTCTTCTCTCCTCAATAAATACAGGTAGATTCCAGGGGAGGACTTGCTTTCATTTTTAAAAAGTTGCCTTAACTTCCTGCTAGCAAGGAAAAGAAATAAAATTTAAGAAAAAAAAAAAAAAAGGCCAGGTACAGTGGCTCACGCCTGTAACCCTAGCACTTTGGGAGGCTGAGGCAGGCAGATCACGAGGTCAGGAGATGAAGACCATCCTGGCTAACACAGTGAAACCCTGTCTCCACAAAAAATATAAAAAATTAGTTGGTCCCAGCTAATCGGGAGTCTGAGGCAGAAGAATTGTTTGAACCCGGGAGGTGGAGGTTGCAGTGAGCCGAAGCTGCGCCACTACACTCCAGCCTGGGAGACAGTGAGAATCTGTGTCTCAAAAAAAAAAAAAAAAGTGGCCTGGTAGGAGGATCGCTTGAGCCCAGGAGTTTGAGGCTGTAGTGAGCCATGATCAGACCACTGTACTTCAACCTGGGTGACAGAGCGAGACCCTATCTCAAAAAAAAAAAAAAAAAGTAAGTTCATAATTTAAAATCCACCTCAAGTGATAATTTTGGAGTTTTCTCCAAAATTATCTTGGTTTTCTCACCTGTAAAATGGGGGTGATAATACTACCGATCTTGTAGGGCTGTTACAGGATTAAATGAGTTAACACAGTGAAGTGCTTAGAACTGTGCCTCATACACAGTCTACGCCCAATAAAATGTTTGATGTTTTTATCTTGCCTTCACATTTGCCCAGAGACAAAGCAGCACACGGATTTGAGATTTCTCAGGACTGGCTTTAATTTGAAAAATCTGATTGGGGTCTCTTCCCATATCAGAGAAGGAACAGCCCAAGCTATGACCCCAGGGCCAGGGAATTCAGTCCCCACCAGACCCTGTCATTCCATCACTAGGGGGTAATCCCAGGCTCCCCTGCCAGCCCTGAGACAGGAGGACGGATGTGAAGTTGCCCAGGACTGGATTCTGTCTCTCCAAAGTGGCCCAAGCCCTGTTCTCTGTACTAGAGAAGCCAGCTGTGTCTTTTCGAGGACAGTTGGTCCAGCCAGCAAGCTCAGTTCAGATACCAGACAACCATCCCAGCACGAGGGCTCAGCGCCCTGGCCCCGGCGGCCGCTCCAGTGCCTGTGTGCCCACCAGCACATCCATGAGGTAGTCCAGTTCGGCCTCGTCCAGCTCCGGAGCTTCCTCCTTGCCCGGCCCATCCTCAGGGCCTGGTTTGAGGCCCTCAGAGGCTGGTGCCCAAAGTTCATTGTCATACATAGAGGTGTCAATATCCTCAAACAGGCCCTCGAGCCCATCGTCCAGTAGACAGCCAGTGGCTGGGCCCAGCAGGTCCAAGGCACCTAGGCTGGGCGCTGCTCCCCCGATGCTACGGCCTGGTGGCCCCTCGTCTGCCAGTGGTTGGGGAGCCTGACTCAGGCCCTCAATGTGGCTGAGGTCCTCCAGGAGGCTGGCCATGGAGGCTGACAGGGCAGCGTCCGAGCTTGCCAGTAAGTTGTCAGCCACACTGGGGGCTGCAGGTGGGCTGGGCACAGGTGGCAGGGCAGCTGCGGGTGCCATGGACGCCTGGATGCGCCGCAGAGTGTTCACCACCAGCACCAGGTGCCGCAGGTCCGGCTCACTCTGCTGGAGGCTGTGGTGGAGCTTGAGCACTGAGAGGTCAAAGAGGGAGCTAGAGGCCACGGCCGGGGGTGCCTGTGCCACCGCTGCGTGGCCAGGATCTAGCCACCAGGCGTCGACTGCCAGAGGTTCCTTCTCCTCCTCCTCCTCCCGTTTCCGCTTCAGACCCTTGCTCAGCATCTGCAGAGGGCAGGGAGTTATGGAGTTATAGTCAGTTATAGAAAACAAATGTTAAGTTCAAAGCCTGGATCTGACAGTTGTTGCAGGTAGGATCTTGGGCAAGTCACTTAACCTCTCTGTGCCTAGCTTTTCTTAGGGAACTTTAAAGATATAGACAATTTTATTTAACTGTATATGTATATTTATAGATTTTTTTTTTTGAGATGGAGTCTCGCTCTGTTGCCCAGGCTGGAGTGCAATGCCGTGATCTCAGCTCATTGCAACCTCTGCCTCACAGGTTCAAGTGATTCTCGTGCCTCAGCCTCCCCAAAAGCTAGGATTACAGATGCATGCCACCACACCCGGCTAATTTTTGTATTTTTAGAAGAGGCAGGGTTTCACCATGTTGGCCAGGCTGGTCTCGACCTCCTGGACCTCAAGTGATCTGCCCATCTCTGCCTCCCAAAGTGCTGGGATTACAGGCGTGAGCCACTGCGCCCGGCCTATAGACTTTTTAAATTTTAAATTTTATATTTAAGTATACTTATAGACTTTTTTATCTGAAAAAATAAAGATGGGGTGTCACTATATTGCCCAGGCTGGTCTCAAACTCCTGGCCTGAAGCGATCCTCCCCCCTCAGTCAATAAGTACTTTTTTTTTCCCTTTTATTTTTTGTAGAGACAAGGTCTCACTATGTTGCCCAGGGTGGTCTCAAACTCCTTGCCTCCGGCTATCCTCCTGCCTCAGCCTCCCAAAGTACTGAGATTACAAGTGTGAGCTGCCTCGCCCTGCCAATAAGTACACTTAATGATAACACTATTATTTCTTCAGTGAACCATGTGGAATGGCCAATATTCAACTTTTTCCCCTACAAAAGCAGCTGTTTCACATATTTTATTATAATAACATAGTTACATCTAAATAAGTTATAATATTAGAAATACTAGTTTCACATAGTTTAATATCGTCTACTATGACTATGTTTCAAACAGTAAATAAATAAGGAAACACAGGAAATGTACAGAGAATTACAGGAAGACACTAAAAGGTCCTAGAGACCTTTTAGATGATCAGAGAAGGCTCCTGTAAGGAGGTGACATTTGAATGGAGCCCTCAGGCCAGAGAAGTCAGCCATGGGAGACTCTGGGAAAAGCATTCCGGGAGGAGAGAACAACAAAAAAAAGGCAAAGAAAAGCCCAGAGGCTGGATGGGCTAGAACTGGAAAGAGACCAGCATGGGTGGCACACAGAGAGTGACATGGTAGGAGACCAGATTGGGGAGCAGCTAGGGGAACGGGCACAAGCCAGGTCACAGAAAGCCACATATGCAGAAGTAGGGAGTTTGGATTTTATCCTGAGTGTGGTGGGCAGTCATTAAAGGAATTTGAGCAGGGAGGGAATGGTGTTGTGAGCTGATTAGGTTTCCGGAAGATTGCCCCCCATGGCTGCTTCGAGGAAGACTGGGGGGGGGCAAAAAGAGGGGGGATCTGAGACCCACTGGTAGGCTGTACTCGTTTGGGACGGACGATGGTGATGGCCTGGAGCAGGAGCTGGTAGTGGGCATGGAAGGAAGTCGGTCGAGTCAGGATTTATTTGGGAGGCAGAATAGACAGGGCTTGTCGGGAAATCGTGATCGGCACCGGGGTCAGTCACTGAGATAAGTTTGACGGTCCACTGTTCTTGGAGTGGCGGCGGGGGTAGGGCTGGAGTTTTGGACCCCTGGCGCTACCTACTTTTTTGGGCCAGGAAGACTGTAGAGTCCAGTTCCGGGACCCTGCCTAGCAAGATTTTAAGAGTGGCCCACCACACTACTCAAAACAAGGTCTTCGTCCCCTTCCCCGCAGTCCGGGGAGTCCGGAACCGCAGGAATTCCGCCCCCACCCCCGACTCCCGGCGCCCCCTAGCGGTGCCCACACCGGCTTTCCCCTGGGGATTCTGGCTCCTCTGACCCCAGGACCCCTTCTACTGCCCCGATTCCCGGCTGTGATTCCTGCCGGCCTCCCGGCGCCGTGCGAGCCGGGACCCCTGGCAGGCTGTTCTCTGCGCCCGGCCTCCGCTCGCTTCCGGCAGTGGAGGCGGCTCCTCCCGAAGCGGCGGCGGCGGGGGCGGGTGAGTCACGCAGCCGGAGCCAAGGAGCCGGCGCCTCCGCCCCCTTCTCGGAGTGCGGCGTGATTCACCCGGCCCGGCCGGGGCAGACAGCACGTAGAGGCCCGTGCGTCTCGATCCCGGGCAGCCCCGGCGGGCACCTGTCGGACCCAAGGATCGAACTCCGTGAAGGACCCGGCCGCTGGTAGCCCTTCTCTTCCCAGGCCCCTTCATTTACATACCTTGCTCACTAGCGGCCAATCAGAACGAAGAGGTAGCCACCCACAACCAATCAGGAAACGGCAGCGGCAGCATCGCTTGCTGGCTCTCCTCCGGAAACCGGCGCCTGGGTCGCGAGACGCAGTTCTGACTCCGGCTCACGACTCCAGACTCCTAACTACCCTTAGCGGCCGCCCACTCTCGTGGCTGCCCCGCCCTCCGCCCCAGGGATTGGCCCTGCACGGTGATGGGCGGAGCCTTCAGGGGGCGGATTCTGAAGGAGAGGCTTCAGGGCGCATGCCCGGGCAGCTGAGCGAGTGAGGGATGGAAAGAGGTGGCTTTTTACTCCGGGAAACGGTGGCGAGTGGGGACTTCTGCCTCTCAAAGTACGAGCGCCTCACAACTACCCATACACCTGCCAAACCCGGCAATTAAGCTTCTTACACATCCAGCCCCGACAGGGGTCTACACTACAGATAATGCCCGAGTTCAAATTCCGACTCTGGATTCCCCACTCACTGGATGCGTGACCTTGGGAAAACGATCAACCTCTTCAGGCTACACAAAGTTAAATGGGGATCGTCTTGCCTACCTCTTGACAGGATAGTTTAAATAGGATCGTATCTATAAGAACACAATACCACAGTCAAGCAATGCTGGACAGTTGGACTTAATTGTGGTTAAAGGCGGGAGTGAGGTGGGAGTGCGATACCAACGGAATCACATCCAGGGCTCCATTCCCTAAGCAGCTGTGTGACCTGGGGCAAGTGTTGTAATCCCTTCTGGTCTGTTTCTCCTTTAAAATGAGAGAAAATAGAGCCTAGTTTACAGGATTGTTTTTAAGGATTAAATTAATTCATGCAAAATCCTCAGAGTGGGGTGCAGCGTGTTTTGTGTTTTATTTTATTTTATTTTATTTTATTTATTTATTTATTTATTTATTTATTTATTTATTTGAGACAGATTCTCACTCCGTCGCCCAGGCTGGAGTGCAGTGGCACGATCTCGGTTCACTGTAACCTCCACCTCCCAGGTTCAAGCAATTATCCTGCCTCAGCCTCCCGAGTAGCTGGGACTACAGGCGTGCACCACCACGCCTGGCTAATTTTTGTATTTTTAGTAGAGATGGGGTTTCACCATGTTGGCCAGGCAGGTCTCAAACTCCTCACCTCAGGTGATCCACCCTCCTCGGCCCCTGAGTGTTGGGATTACAGGCGTGAGTTACCGCGCCCAGCTGCTTATTATTTTTTTCTTTACTTTTTATTTTATTTTATTTTGTTTTTGAGACAGGGTCTCGCTCTGTCACCAGGCTGGACTGCAGGGGTGCTATCTCGGCTCACCCCAGCCTCCTGGGTTCAAGCTATCCTCTTGCCTCAGACCCCCAAGTAGCTGGGAACTACAGGTGCACACCACCATGCCTGGTTAGCAACGTGTTTCTTTGTTAGTAGTAATAGCTGTTTTTTTTTTTTTTTTTTTTTGAGACGGAGTCTCGCTCTGTCGCCCAGGCTGGAGTGCAGTGGCGCAATCTCAGCTCACTGCAAGCTCTGCCTCCCGGGTTCATGCCATTCTCCTGCCTCAGCCTCTCCGAGTAGCTGGGACTACAGGTGCCCGCCACCACGCCCGGCTAATTTTTTTGTATTTTTAGTGGAGACGGGGTTTCACCGTGGTCTCGATCTCCTGACCTCGTGATCCACCCGCCTCGGCCTCCCAAAGTGCTGGGATTACAAGCGTGAGCCACCGCGCCCGGCCAGTAATAGCTGTTGTAATAACACAAGCTCTTAGTTCAAGGTGGATAGACATGCAGGATGGGGCTAGAGGTAGACCAGGGTATAACACTCCTCCCATGGCCGGATGCAGTGGCTCACACCTGAATACTCTCTCACCTAGATTTAATTGACAGTTGTTAGCTAGGCAACAACTGTAATCCAGTACTTTGGGAGGCCAAGGCAGGAGGGTCACTTGAGTCCAGGAGTTCACTTGAGTCCAGCCTGGGCAACATAGTGAGATCTCATCACTACAAAAAAATTTAAGAATTAGCCAGGCGTGGGCCGGGCGTGGTGGCTCACGCCTGTAATCTCAGCACTTTGGGAGGCCGAGGTGGGCAGATCACGAGGTCAGGAGTTCGAGACCAGCCAGGCCAACATGGTGAAAACCTGTCTCTACTAAAAATATGAAAAATTAGCCAGGCGTGGTGGCAGGCGCCTGTAATCCCAGCTACTCAGGAGGCTGAGGCAGGAGAATAGCTTGAACCCAGGCGGCAGAGGTTGCAGTGATCCAAGACAGCGCCATTGCACTTCAGACTGGGCAACAGAGCGACTCTGTCTCAAAAAAAAAAAAAAAAAAAAGAATTAGCCAGGCTTGGTAGCATGTTCTTGTGGTCCCAGCTGCTTGCGGGGCTAAGGTGGGAGGATTCCTTGAGCCCAGGAGGTCAAGGTTGCAGTGAGCCATGTTCATGCCACTGCACTCTAGTCTGAGTAACAGAACAAGACTCTGTATCAAAAAAAAAAAAAAAAGCAATAGTTGGTAACATTGTGCTAAGTTGCCTTTATCTACATATGTGTATATATTGTTTCTTTTGCTAAACCTTTGGAGAGTAAATTGCAAGCATCTTGATATTCTACCCTTAACAGCTCAGTAGGCATCTCTTAAGAATAAGGACATTAGGCCCAGTGCGTTGGCTCACACCTGTAATCCCAGCACTTTGGGAGGCTGAGGCAAGCGGACCACCGGAGGTCAGGAGTTCGAGACCAGCCTAACCAATATGATGAAACCCCGTCTCTACTAATAATACAAAAATTAGCTGGGCATGGTGGCATGTGCCTGTAATCCCAGCTACTCAGGAGGCTGAGACAGGAGAATTGCTTGAACCCAGGAGGCAGAGGTTGCAGTGAGCTGAGATTGCGTCATTGCACTCCAGCCTGGGCAACAAGAGCAAAACTCCATCTAAAAAAAAAAGAACAAGGACATTCATGTACAAGCCACAAAACTACTATTTCACATCTAATAGAATCAAGAATTCCACAATATCACCTAATAGCCAGTCTATATTCAAATCTCTCCAACTGACCCAAGAATACCCTTTATAGTTGCTTTCTTTTCTCCAAAATCAGGATCCAATGAAGGTTCACATGCTAATTTGGTTGTAATGAAGAAATTACATACTATATTTTATTCTCGAATATTCCCCCACCCAAATCCTTTTTTTTTGAGACAGAGTCTTGCTCTGTCACCCAGGCTGGAGTACAGTGGCGTGATCTCGGCTCCCTGCAACCTCCATTTCCGGGTTAAAGTGATTCTCCTGCCTCAGCCTCCCGAGTAGCTGGGATTACAGGTGTGCACCACCATGCCTGGCTAATTTTTTGTGTGTTTTTAGTAGAGACAGGGTTTTGCCATGTTGGCCAGGCTGGTCTCAAACTCCTGACCTCAGGTGATCCACCCGCTTTGGCCTCCCAAAGTGCTGGGATTACAGGCATGCACGACCATGCCTGGCTAATTTTTTTTGTATTTTTAGTAAAGACAGGGTTTCACCATGTTGGCCAAGCTGGTCTCAAACTCCTGACCTCAGGTGATCTGCCCACTTTGGCCTCCCAAAGTGCTGGGATTACAGGCGTGAGCCACCACACTCAGCCTCAAATCCTTTTTTATGTTTTGTTGACATCGAATTTCTGGCAAAACAGTCTAGTCATGCTGCATAGTGTCCCACATTCTGGATTTGTCTGACTGTGTTTAATTTGTTCCTCTCTTTTTCCAATAAGCTGGAGGTTGGGTCCAGGGGCCTGGTGAGATTCTGCTTATGCAGTGAACAGGGAGACTCCACAGGGTGTGTCCTAATCCTTATTAATGTACTTCCTAATCCTAATGCATTATAGTAGTTGGCACCCACTGTCAGGATGTCCCACCATTGGTAATGCAGTTTCATCACATGATTAAGATTGTGAGGGTTACATCGTAAAAGAAATTTATCCTTTCTAGTTAGCAAATTACCTTTGGGATGATGCTTTAGAGCCTGTCAAGATCCTATCTCCAGGATGTATGTGGTGGCTCATGCCTGTAATCCCGGCACTTTGGGAGGCCAACGCGGGAACTTGAGCCCAGGAGGTTTTGTGATTTTTTTTTTTTTTTTTTTGAGCCGGAGTCTCACTTTGTCACCCAGGCTAGAGTGCAGTGTCACGATCTCGGCTCACTGCAAGCTCCGCCTCCTGGGTTCACGCCATTCTCCTGCCTCAGCCTCCTGAGTAGCTGGGACTACAGGCGCCCGCCACTTTGCCCGGCTAATTTTTTTTCCTTTTTTTTTTTTTTTTTTTTTTTTTGTATTTTTAGTAGAGACGGGGTTTTACGGTGTTAGCCAGGATGGTCTCGATCTCCTGACCTGGTGATCCGCCCGCCTTGGCCTCCCAAAGTGCTGGGATTACAGGCGTGAGCCACTGCACCTGGCTGGTTTTTTTTTTTTTTTTTTTGAGATGGAGTCTTGCTCTGTCGCCCAGGCTGGAGTGTAATGGCATGGTCTTGGCTCACTGCAACCTCCGCCTCCCGGGTTCAAGCGATTCTCCTGCCTCAGCCTCCTGAGTAGCTAGGATTACAAGCGCATGCCACTATGCCTGGCTAATTTTTGTATGTTTAGTAGAGACGGGGTTTCACCATGTTGGCCAGGCTGGCCTCAAACTCCTGACCTCAGGCGATCTGCCTGCCTTGGCCTCCCAAAGTGCTGGGATTACAGGCGTGAGCCACCACGCCTGGCTTTTTTTTTTTTTTTTTTTTTGAGATGGAGTCTCTGTCTCCCAGGCTGGAGTGCAGTGGCACAATCTCAGCTCACTGCAACCTCTGCCTCCCGCATTAAACGATTCTCCTGCCTCAGTCTCCTGGGTAGCTGGGATTATAGGCGTGTGCCACCATGCCTGGCTAATTTTTGTATTTTCAGTAGAGACGGGGTTTCAACATGTTGGTCAGGCTGGTATCGAACTCCGCCCACCTCGACCTCCCAAAGTGCTGGGATTACAGACATGAGCCACTGTGCCTGGCCAGAGCCCAGGAGTTTGAGAGTAGCCTGGGCAACATAGCAAGACCCAAGCTCCACAAAATACTGGTTTTTTGTTTTTGTTTTTGTTTTTTGTTTGCTTTTGAGACGGAGTCTCGCTCTGTCACCAGGCTGGAGTGCAGTGGCACTATCTACAGAATACTGTTTTTAAAAACTTATCCTAGCATGGTGGCATGCACCTGCAGTCCCAGCTTCTTGGGAGGCTGAGGTGGATCATTTGAGCCCAGGAGTTTGAGGCTGCAGTGAGCCATGATTGCACTAGTGCATGCCAGCTTGGGCGACAGAGTGAGACCCCAAAAAGATCCTGTTTTCCACTAACTTTTCACCCAACGGTTTGAGCATTCATTGACAATTGCTGCCTGAATTAACTACCGTAGTTAGCATTTTTGAGAACTTACTTTGACCAGGAGCTTTATTCAAAACTAAAAGCTTTTCCTACAGCTCTGGAATTAACAAATGAGCTACTTGAAGAAGGTTAGGTCTCATTGCCAGTTTATGGGACGAGTTTTTTTTTGTTTTTTTTTTTTGAGACAGTTTCGCTCTTGTTGCCCAGGCTGGAGTGCAATGGCACAGTTTCGGCTCACCACAGCCTCTGTCTCCCGGGTTCAAGAAATTGTCCTGCCTCAGCCTCCCGAGTAGCTGGGATTACAGGCATGTGCCACCACGCCTGACTGATTTTGTATTTTTAGTAGAGACGAGTTTTCTCCCTGTTGGTCAGGCTGGTCTTGAACTTCCAACCTCAGGTGATCCGCCTGCCTCCGCCTCCCAAAGTGCTGGGATTACAGGCGTGAGCCACCATGCCCAGCCCACGCCTGGCTCTTAAATTTTTTTGTAGTGACGAGATTTCACTATGTTGCCCAGGCTGATCTTGAACTCCTGGACTCAAGTGACCCTCTTGCCTTGGCCTCACAAAATACTGGGATTATAGTTGTTCCCTGTCCAACAACTATCAAATAAATCTAGGTGAGATAGAATTCAGATGCTCAGAATACTTTTTTCCCCATCTTTTCTATGTGCTTGAATTTTTAATAATAAAATTAAGGTAAGATGCTAATTAGAACCAGGCCCCTGCTAGACAAATTCACATTTTCTGCCCTCCAGAATCCATTTTTATGGCTGGCAAAAGGGAGGCCTGGACCTGGAGTCTCCCAGTGGCTTACTCCAGGTCATACACTGAAGGAAAAGGAAAAGGCTCAGAGCATTGGCTCATGCCTGTAGTTCCAGCTGCTTCAGAGGCTGAGGTGGGAGAATCACTTGAACCTGGGAGACAGAGGTTGCAGTGAGCCAGGATCAGGCTGCTGCACTCCATCCTGGGTGACAGAGCAAGACTCTGTGGGAAAAAAAAAAAAAAACAAGAACAAAAACTCAGAGGAATCATCTGATTTATATATATTTATTAAGCACCTACTATGTGGTGACCACTGTTGTAGATGGTGAGGATACAGCACTGGGTAAACTTCACAGTCTCACCTCTCATGGATCAGGGTAGGAGGTGAAGAGAGAAAATATATATGAAAACAAATGCATTAATTGATTTGCAAACATTTATGTCTTGAGCCCCTTTTGTGTGCCAGACACTGTTATAGGCACTGAAGAAAGGGCAGTGAAATTATAGATGAAAATCTCTTATGGGAGCAGATGAACAATAAACAAATTACCTTGGCCGGACACCGTGGCTCACGCCTGTAATCCCAGCACTTTGGGAGGTCGAGGCAGGCAGATCACTTGAGGTCAGAAGTTCAAGACCAGCCTGACCAACATGGTGAAACCCCATCTCTACTAAAAATACAAAAGTTAGCCAGGTGTGGTGGTATGCACCTGTACTCCCAGCTACTTGGGAGGTTGAGGCAAGAGAATTGTTTGAACCCGGGAGGCAGAGGTTGCAGTGAGCCGAGATCGTGCCACTGCACTCCAGCCTGGGTGACAGAATGAGACTCTGTCCAAAAAAAGAAAGAAAAGAAAAGAAAACAATCTAAACAACAACAACAACAACAAAAATTGAAAAAAGAAAGCAAATTAATTTAATTTAATTTGCATTTTTAGTAGAGATGGGGTTTCACCATATTGATCAGGCTGGTCTTGAACTCCTGACCTCAGGTGATCCGCCCGCCTCGGCCTCCCAAAGTGCTGGGATTACAGGCATGAGCCACCGCGTCTGGCCAGTTTTTTTTTTTAGTTTTTTTTTTTTTTTTTTATTTGTAGAAGCAGAGTATCCCCATGTTGCCCAAGCTGGTCTTGAACTCCTGGGCTCAAGTGATCCTCCTGCCTCCGATTCCCAAAGTGCTGGGATTACAGGAGTGAGCCACCTGGCCGGGTCTACTTCTTTTGTTTCATCAAGTCTCTGCTGAATTGTCACCTCTTCAGACATAACACATCCTCCTCCCCAAAGCTGCACATCTCTCAGCTCACTGCAACCTCCATCTCCTGGATTCAAGCAATTCTCCTACCTCAGCCTCCCGAGTAGCTGGGATTACAAGCGCCTGCCACCATGCCTGGCTAATTTTTTTTTTTTTAATAGAGATGAGGGTTTCATCATGTTGGCCAGACTGGTCTCGAACTCCTGACCTCAAGTGATCCACCTGCCTGGGCCTCTCAAAGTGTTGGGATCACAGGCATGAGCCACTGTACCCGGCCTGCTTTTTTCTTTTCCTTTGCATTTACCTGCTCCTAAGGTACTAGATAATTTGTATGTTTTTGTGGTTGTTTTGTTTTGAAAGTAGCCCGGCGTGGTGGCAGGCGCCTGTAGTCCCAGCTACTCGGGAGGCTGAGACAGGAGAATTGCTTGAACCCGGGAGACGGAGGTTGCAGTGAGCCGAGATAGTGCCACTGCCGTCTCAAAAATAAATAAATAAATAATAAAAAAATTAGCCTGGCGTGCCTGTAGTTCCAGCTACTTGGAAGGCTGAGGTAGGAGAATCACTTGAACCTGGAGTTTGAAGCTGCAGTGAGCTACGATCGCCCCACTGTACTCCAGCCTGGGCGACAGAGAACGACAGAGAACGTTTTTGTCTCAAAAAACGAACAAACCAAAACACAAATGAGAGAGGTAGGAAAACTAGAGGAAGAGCATTCCAGACAGAGGCGAGAGCCAGTGCAAAGGCTCTGAAGTGCTGCCTGTCAGGAGGCAAGGCCAGGGCAGCCGGACTGGGGGCTGCCGGGAAGGAGGTCCGAGAAGTGAGGCCTTTTAGCCTACTCTGTGGACCTTTGTTTTTTACTCCGAGTGGGATGAGAAGACCCTGGAAAATGAATCGATGAGAAAAATAATTTCCCTTTCTGTTCAGTGACTTGAAGAAAACAAAATAAGACGGGATAATCGCCCGTAACCAGGGTGATCCTAGAGAGAGATTCTTCGAGGCGTTGACATTGGAGCTGGGACCAGAAAATGGAGACGGAGCCAGGAATTCAAAGGCTGGGGGAAGGGAGAAGAGGAGAGGCCGGGCCTGGGGAAATGAAACCATCCGCGAAGCCACCGGGCCCGGCAGGCCTGGAGAGAAGCCTCCGCCTGCTGGGGCGGGAGGGAGGGGGGTCGGGAGGCGCGGCCCGCCCCGTCCGGCCTCTGGGGAGGGAGGAGGCGCCAGGCCGGCTCGGGGCCGCGGCCGCCTCCCGGGTACCCCGGCCGGCCCAGGGCGGAGGGTGGGCAGCGGGGAGGGACCGGGCCTTCCCGCCACGCCCAGGGCGGGCCGCGGGCCCATCCCCCGCCGCGGAGGAGGGCAGGTTGGGGAACGTGGACACTGCTCTCGGGGACTCGGTTCCTTCTGCAGGGCCAGCCTTTCCACTTCTGTGGCCAGTTCTTTTTAACAAGTGCGGTGTTAAGGAAGGCGCTGGGCCTCTCGGAGCCTCACCTTTTTCATCTGGAAAGAGGGTGCTCCTCTTACTGGCCTCATCGCGGTGCTAAGGAACTATGCGATTCCCCTTCCCAGGGTTATCTTCAGGGCAGGCAGAGAGCTGCAGGGAAAGGGGGAGGGCGGGGCACGGTGGCTCACTTTTTTGTTTTTGTTTGTTTGTTTCCAGAGGAAGTCTTGCTCTGTCGCCCAGGCTGGAGTGCAGTGGCGCCATCTCGGCTCACTGCAACCTTCGCCTCCCGGGTTCAAGCAATTCTCCTGCCTCAGCCTCCCGAGTAGCTGGGATTACAGGCGCCCGCCACCACACCCGGCTAATTTTCAGTAGAGACAGGGTTTCACCATCTTGGCCAGGCTGGTATCGAACTCCTAACCTCACCATGTTGGCGAGGCTGGTATTGAATTCCTGACCTCAAGTAATCCTCCTGCTTCAGCCTCCCAAAGTGCTAGGATTGTAGGAGTGAGCCAGGGCGCCCTACCTGTTTTTGTTTTTGAAACAGGGTCTCGCTCTGTAGCCCAGGCTGGAGTGCAGCAGCGGGATCTCCTCTCACTGCAACCTCTGCCTATCCTGGGCTCAAGCGATCCTTCTACCTCAGCCTCACGAGTAGCTGGGACTACAGGCGAGCAGTATTTTTTTTTTTTTTTTTTGAGTAGAGACAGGACCTCAGGGCCTGGCCATGTTACCCCAGGCTGGTCTTAAACTCCTGGGCTCAAGCAATCTGACTGCCTTGGCCTCCCAAAGTGCTGGGATTACAGGGGTGAGCCAACTTGCCTGGCCCTTCTTCAGGCTTTTACCCAAATGTCACCTTGTCTCAGATGCCTTATCTGGCCATCCTATGTAAATAGCAACACCCTCCTCACTCCCCTGCTCTCCCCCTGCCCCCACAGCATTTATCACCACCTGGCTGACTTATACATTTTCACTTCTTTTTTTTTTTTTTTTTTTTGAGACAGTCTTGCTCTGTCACCCAGGCTGGAGTGCAGTGGTGTGCTCTTGGCTCACTGCAACCTCTGCCTCCTGGGTTCAAGTGATTCTCCTACCTCAGCCTCCTGAGTAGCTGGGACTACAAGTGTGCATCACAATACCCAGCTAATTTTTGTATTTTTAGTAGAGATGGGGTTTTACCATGTTGGCCAGGCTGGTCTCAAACTCCTGACCTCACATTATCCACCCACCTTGGCCTCCCAAAGTGTTGGGATTACAGGCGTGAGCCCCCACACCCGGCCTTATTTTTCTTTTTATTTACTTAATTATTTTTGAGACATAATTTTACTCTTGTTGCCCAGGCTGGAGCGCAGTGGCCTGATCTCGGTTCACTGCAACCTTCACCTCTCAGGTTCAAGTGATTCTCCTGCCCCAGCCTCTGGAGTAGCTGGGATTACAGGCGCCCGCCACCATGCCCAGCTAATTTTTTTGTATTTTTGGTAGAGAGGGAGTTTCACTGTGTTGGCCAGTCTACTCTTGAACTCCTGACCTCAGGTGGTCCACTCACCTTGGCCTCCCAAAGTGCTGGGATTGCAGGTGTGAGCCACAGCGCCCGACCCTATCTATCTGTCTGTCTGTCTATCTATCTATCATCTATCTATCTATCTATCTATCTATCTATCTATCTATCTATCTATCTATCTAGTCTAGAGTGGGAGTCTCACTCTGTCACTTAGGCTGGAGGGCAGTGCTGTGATCACAGCTCACTGTAACCTCCAACTCTGGGCTGAAGAAGGGATCCTCCTACCTGAGTCTTCTGAATAGCTGAAACTAGTGTGCCCAGCTAATTTTTTCTTTTTTAAATTGTTTTAGAGATGTGGTCTTGCTATGTTGCCCAAAGTGGTCTTGAATTCTTGGCCTCCAGTAATCCTCCTGCCTCAGCTTCCTGAGTTACTGGGATTATAGGCACGTGCTGCCGTGCCTGGCATTATTTTTCATGTGTATTTCACTCTTCCCCCACTGTTACACTTCATGAGAGCAGGAATTGTCTATTTTATTTATTTTCCTGCTGAAGAGTGCCAGGTCCACAGCAGGCACTCAATAAATTTGAGCCATTATTGGAATCCTTGGCGTGCCTCAGGCTCCCTGACACTTTGCTGTGTGAGGCAGCTATTACTCCAGATCCTTCAGTTTGGAATATGGTGTATTTGAGGAACAGCAGGGAATGGTGTGGTGGGAGTATAAGAGTGAGGATGTGTAGGGGAGATGAGTTCAGAAAGGTGGGAGGGAAGGTTAGTCATTGCTAGGTCTGGAGTTCATTTCTTTTTTTTTTTTTTGAGACGGAGTCTCGCTCTGTCGCCCAGGCTGGAGTGCAGTGGTGCAATCTCGGCTCACTGCAAGCTCTGCCTCCTGGGTTCACGCCATTCTCCTGCCTCAGCCTCCTGAGTAGCTGGGACTACAGGCACCCGCCACCTCGCCCGGCTAATTTTTTTGTATTTTTAGTAGAGACGGGGTTTTACTGTGTTAGCCAGGATGGTCTTGATCTCCTGACCTCGTGATCTGCCCGCCTCGGCCTCCCAAAGTGCTGGGATTACAGGCGTGAGCCACCGCACCCGGCCATTTTTTTTTTTTTTTTTTTTTTTTTTTGAGACAGGACCTCTCTCTGTTGCTCTGTTCCAGATGGAGTGCTGGAGTGCAGTGGTGCTATCTCTGCTCCCAGCCTCCATTTCCTGAGCTCAAGCGATCCTCCCACCTCAGCCTCCTGAGTGGGTGGGACTACAAGGGCATGCCATCAGCCCAGCTAATTTTATTTTAGTTTTTTGTAGAGATGGGGGGTCTCCCTATGTTGCCCAGGCTGGTCTTGAACTGGACACAAGCGATCTTCCTGCCTCAGCCTCCCGAAGTGATGGGATTACAGGCGTGAACCACTGCACCTGGCCAAGTTTTTCAACAACAAATAATTTTTTCTTTTTTTGAGATGGAGTTTCGCTCTTGTTGCCCAGGCCAGAGTGCAATGGCACGATCTCAGCTCACCACAACCTCCGCCTCCTGGGTTCAAGTGATTCTCCTGCCTCAGCCTCCTGAGTAGAGCTGGGATTATAGCCATGCGCCACTACGCCTGGCTAATTTTGTATTTTTAGTAGAGACGGGGTTTTTCCATGATGGTCAGGCTGATCTGGAACTCCCAACCTCAGGTGATCCGCCCGCCTCGGCCTCCCAAAGTGCTGGGATTACAGGCGTGAGCCACTGCGCCTGGCCCTTCAACAACAAATAATTTTTGAGAGTGCAATTGTGCCAAGCATAGTTCTAGGCACAGACCAACACAACCCTCAGAGTTCCCAGGAGAGTAGGAGTCTACCTATAGACGGGAAATAAGTAACTCGAGATTGGGTAGATGCTACTAAAACAAAATCAGGCCGGGTGTGGTGGCTCATGCCTGTAATCCCAGCACTTTGGGAGGCTGAGGTGGGTGGATCACCTGAGGTCAGGAGTTCAAGACCAGCCTGACCAACATGGAGAAACAATGTCTCTACTAAAAATACAAAATCAGCTGGGTGTGATGGCGCATGCCTGTAATCCCAGCAGTTCAAGAGGCTGAGGCAGGAGAATGGCTTGAATCCAGGAGGCAGAGGTTGTGGTGAGCCAAGATCATGCCGTTGCACTCCAGCCTGGGCAACAAGAGTAAAACTCCGTGTCAAAAAAAAAAAAAAAAAAAAAAAAATTAGCCGGGTGTGGTGGCACGTGCCTGTAATCCCAGCTACTCGGAAGGCTAAGGTAGAATTGCTGGAACCGGGAGGTAGAGGCTGCAGTGAGCCAAGATCATGCTACTACACTCCATTCTAGGAGACAGAGCAAGACTCCATCTCAAAAAAAAAAAAAAAAGAAAGAAAAAAAGAAAATCAAACAAGTTGTGGTGGCGTGGTAACCCACCTGGATGTGTTGAGCTAGGAAGGGCAGGGAAGACCTCCCTGAGAAGGGGATATTAGGATTGGTGAAGCTATTGGGGAAAATGTCCACTGGGCAGATTTAACAGTAAGGGCAAAGGCCTTTGGGTGAGAAGGAGCTGGGGTCAAGGGAGCCCAGCTGAGTGAAGGAGAGTGGGAGATGGAACTGAGAAACTTGTCCGAAGTGAGAATAAGTCAGTCCTTGCAGGTCTTGGTGGAGTTGGCGTTTTATTGAGTGTGTCAAGAAGTCACTGGAGGCCGGGCGTGGTGGCTCACGCCTGTAATCCCAGCACTTTGGGAGGCTGAGATGGGAGGATCGCTTGATTCCAGGAGTTCAAGACCAGCCTGGGCTACATGGCACAACCCCGTCTCTACAAAAAATACAAAAATTAGTCAGGTGTGGTAGCACGTGCCTGTAGTCCCAGCTACTTGGGAGGCTGAGGCAGAGGTGGGAGAATTGCTTGAGCCCATGAGGTGGAGGTTGCAGTGAGCTGTGATTGTACCACTGCACTCCAGCCTGGGCGACAGAGCCAGAGACCCTGTCTCAAAAGAAAAAAAAAAAAACAAAAAAAAGGCACTGAAGGTTTCAAGGAGGAAGACATGATTCAATTGCCATCATATTGGGATGCAGACCTGGTTGCTTACCTTTGATTTTTATTTTTTACAATTCCACAGCAAATACCATACCTGGTTGCTTTCTTTTTTTTTTTGAGATGGAATCTCGCTCTGTCACTCAGGCAGGAGTGCAGTGGCATGATCTCAGCTCACTGCAACCTGTGCCTCCTGGATTCAAGTGATTCTCCTGCCTCAGCCTCCCGAGTAGCTGGGACTACAGGTGTTTGCCACCATGCCCGGCTAACTTTTTGCATTTTTAGTAGAGACGGGCTTTCACCATGTTGGCCAGGCTGGTCTCGAACTCCTCGCCTCAGGCAATCCTCCCGCCTTGGCCTCCCAAAGTACTGGAATTATAGGCCTGAGCCACCACGCCTGGCCTGTACCTGGTTGCTTTCTTTAGATCCTCTGGGCCACCTTATTCCTCTCTCTCTCTGGATTGGCACCCACCTGTTCAGGTTATCCCTCCACTTTCTGACAATGACCTCTTCAGGTTGAGATATCTGGCTTTGACCCAGAAACCACAAGCAAAATCCCCATCCTTTCTCCACCCATGGACTATACTCAGGAGTGGTTCCTCTTCGCAACCCTTCCAGAAAAGTCCCTAATGCTGTGTAGCTCACTTGCTTCATCTCTTCAGAGACCATTGTAAAGGCATAGCCTGTACAGGTATCACATTACCTCTTCCTTCACCTCCTTTCTCCTCTCCCGTATCTCAGCAGCCTGGGCTTGTACCTCCAAAATAAAGCATCAGCACAGGTCAGGCACAGTGGCTCATGCCTGCAATCCCAGCACTTTGGGAGGCTGAGGCAGGCGGGTCACTTGAGGTCAGGAGTTGGAGACAAGCCTGGCCGATGTGGTGAAACTGTCTCTATTTTAAAAAAAATACAAAAATTAGCTGGGCGTGGTGGCGAGCACCTGTAGTCACTGCTATTTGGGAGGCTGAGGCAGGAGAATTGCCTGAACCCGGGAGTGGAGGTTGCAGTGGGCCAAGATCCTGTCATTGCACTCCAGCCTGGGTGACAGAGTAAGACTCTGTCTCAAAAAAAAAAACAAAAAACCAGCATTAGCACCATAACTCTAATCTGGGCTCTGCTTCCCAGCCAACTCTCCTAAAGAGGTCTTTTAGTACTGGGGATCTTTGGGCATTTTCTTGCCCCTCTGGGCTCAGCACCACATTCAATGACACATACTCCGTGTAACTCAGTTTCTCCCTCCTGTGCCCACCCACGTGGCTGGTGAGTCTAAGAAGCAACATTTATAATAGTGAAAGACAAGGCTCTGGAGGCCATTTCAGCCTAGCTCCCTGGTCCTTGTTCTTCCTGTGTGGCTCTGAATTAAGTGACTTGTCCTCTCTAAACTTCAGGTTCCTCCTGTATAAAAAGTGGTAGCAGTACTTACTTCTATGTAATTATGAGGATTAAAAGACTTCATTCAAATTAAGTGGCCAGAACAGTGCTCTTAACAAGCACTCATTTTTTTCTGAGGCTGGAGTGCAGTGGTGTGACCATGGCTTACTGCAGCCTCAACCTTCCAGGCTCAGGCGATCCTCCCAACTCAGCCTCCCCAGTAACTGGGACTACAGGTGCATGCCGCCATGCCTAGCTCCTTTTTGTATTTTTTGTAGAGGCAGTGTTTCGCCACATTTCCCAGGCTGGCCTCAAGTGGATCCTCCCAAAGTGCTGGGATTCCAAGTGGGAGCTAGAGCACTCAGCCAACAAGCACTCAATAAATGTCATGTACAATGATACACCTACCCCAACTATGGAAGGGAAGTGGTGCTGATGTTTAGGAACTTACCAGGTCCCTCCCACTGACCCAGTGAAGTTTAGAAACATTAGACAACATCACTCCTTCCAAAATACTTTTATTAAAAAAAAAATTACAAACAATCCAAAAAAAAAAAAAAAGCCACCACAAACTCTGCCATTCTTTTAAATAACGCGGCATGGAGCAGTTTGGTTTCCACCCTATTGCACGTGGTCCGGCCTGGTTATGAAATCAGAAGGCTGCTGAGACTGGGGTCCTGCCGAGGAAGTGGGGTTCAGCCTGGAGGGAGGAGACCAGCCCCTCCCACCCCCTCAAGGTGCAAGAGGCAGAGCCTGGGTTTCCATAGCAACCTGGCAGCACATCCCTGTCATCCTTCAACAGGCCCAGCTTTCTTTATCTTCCCTGAGGCCCCAGTGGTCACAGGGGAGTGGGAACTAGCAGGAAAGGTGGAAGAAATGTGTAAGTGGAAAATCAGACTCCCAGAAACAGAGTCTCGTTAAGGCATTTGGAATAGATAAATTAATTCAGGAAGACCCACCTTCACAGAAGGTCGGGGTAACCAGACACACACACACATGCAAGACAGTTTGTGGAACCCTGAAATGGGAACAAAGGAGGCCATAGTCACTGCTTAGAGCCCCCACAAAAACACACACCCAGAGTTGCATTCAGAGATCCAGGCCACCAAAGATGACATGAGGAAGGATCCCCTCTATCACAGTTTTAGGACCCCAGAATGATTTCCATGATGTGATCCAGTTCATTCCACTCCCAGGAACCTGGGGCACAGAAGAGGTTGTGAGGAGGCTCTGGTGGGGCCCGTGCAGGCTCCTTTTCTACCGCAGATGTGTCAATGTCCAGAAAGAAGTCATCCAGGCCAGAGTCCCCCAAGTACCGGGAGCTCAGAGCTTCTAAGAAGACTGGATCAGGCTGGGGTGGCACTTCATTCTGGAGGCTGAGGGGAGCCACTGGATTCTGAGGGGGCTCAGTCCCATCCATGGAGGTGTCCAGCTCCCTGAGGATACAGCCAATGGTGGCTGACAGGGAGAAATCCTCCTCGCCCAGGAAGAGGGGCTCAGGGGGCAGGGCAGGGGTGGGAGCCAGGCGAAGTGCAGCCTGCAGCTGTTGGAGGGTGTTATGGATGAGGACATGCCTGCGGAGGCTGGGTGCTCGGGCGCCCAGGCTGTGCTGGACTTTGTCTAGGGAGATGCGGAGCAGGGCTTGCTGGTAGCTCTGAAGGCCTGCTGGACTCCACTCCCACCTCTCCTCCTCCTCTTCCAAATCAGAGTGTTTCCTCTTCAAGCCTCCCACCATGATGCCCTGTAGAGAGAAGAGGCGCATAGGGGAAGGTCAGACACCAGACACCGTAGTGCTGGCTCAAATCCCACTTTCTCAGGCCTACTGAGTTGTTGGTGATTTTTAATCATCGGAATCTCAGTTTACTGATCTATAAAATGAAGGCTGTCTGAATCCTACAAGGCGAGTACATATATGATTAAGAAAATAAGATCTGGCCTTAAGTACAGCTAGATTTAAATCTCACTCACTTGCCTGTTGTGGCCTCAAACAGTGAATTTACATCCATGAGAATCAATTTCCTCATCTGCCAAGTACGGATCCTAACTCAAGCTCCTCTGAGCCTTAAAACTGTTCTTCCACAATACTAATTTCTTCAAACATGGAGCACGAAAGACAAGTGTGGAGCACAGAGACCTGGATTGGAAGTAGGGAATCCCAAATTTGAATTCTGTATTGGAAACTGCAGCTGCGCGATCACGGGAAGTGATCTGAATGAGTCAATTCTCAGGGCCTCAGTTTCCTCATCTGTAAAATGGGGACCGTAAAAAAATACTTCTTACCACCTCTGTCAAGGAGATGGCACGTATCTATAGGGCCCACCACACAGGAAGTGCTTAATGAACAAGAGTTGTGTTTGTTTTCTGTTAGAGACAGGGTCTCGCTCTGTCGCCCAGGGCTGAGTGCAGCAGCGCTATCACAGCTCACTGCAGTCTCGAAGTCCTGGGCTCAAGCGATCCTCCCGCCTCAGCTTCCTGAGTAGCTGGGATTACCACCACACCCGGCCTCGATCAAGAGTTAATTGCCAGTTATTCGCTCAACAGATTTACTGAGTGCCTACTATATTCGAATCTCCTGGAGCCCTGTTGGGGCACCCATGTTGAGATTCTTCTTCAACAGTCAGGATATTTCTATGTCCTCTTCCTTAACCGACTGGGAGCGCTCCCAAGAGTAGGAAAGGGGCCTGTCTCATTCCTTCTGCTCGCGCTTTCAGATTCCCCCAAAGCGCGCCCCATAAGAAAACTTGCTAGATCTCAGCTCAGACCAAGCCCCGCCCCCTCGGGGTCCTACCCAATCAGACCGCGACACTGTAAGGCCCCGCCCCCCATGGGGCCTTACAGAGCATCAAGGAACGCCCCAATTTGGCCCAGGGGCTTCTGGGAAACGGGGGCCAACAGCCGCCAGGTACACGAATGACGTCGAGCACGCACTACAATCCCCAGAGGGCTCCGCCCGTCCAGGGGACAAGCCCCCCTCACCTCACCCCGCTCTCCCTCAGGGCATGCGCACAGGGGCACAGGCGGGTGGGGGAAGGGAACCCGGACGTCCAGCTGTCGGCGCCCGCCTAGCCCCGCCCTCCGTTGCCTCCGGGGCGGTGAGTCTGAGCTCCAGGCCCGGAACACCCCTCCCCCACCCCAGACTCCGGCTCTAAATCTGCTTTCTCCCGGTCCCTCAGTTCCTTTTAAGTCCGGGATTCTCCTTCCAAACTGCCCTTGGATCCAGAGACCCAGATCCTAACACATCGCTCAAAGACGACAATGCTCCGATCTAGTTCGGGAGACTACGTATCCTAATTTTATACTTCCTCCCACTTCTCCTATTCTCCTGACTTTCAAACGCCCCTGGACTTCACCTCCAAACTCGCTGTCCGGCTCCAAGACCCGAACATTGAACTCTTCCCGGCAACCCCCTTCCCCCGCCAGTGCGTCTTGGAGTCCCAAGAATTCTTGACCCTAGTTCTCTCGCTTCTCCAAATGCTCAGAATCTCAGCCCCAAACCTCTCACACCTTTTCCAGAACACAATAAAGCCCCGAATTCGACCCGTCCGGAAGACCCAAGTGGAATCGAATCTCCAGGTTCCCTGTCTCAAAAGTTCCTCCCCTCTGTTCTCTCGCTTCTCCAAACGCCCAACGTCCCAGCTTCAAACTCCCTCCACTTGAAAATACTGCCCCAACAACCTCGCCTCCCCTCCTGGGTCTCGAACCCAGTCTCAGGTCCCCAGACCCTCCCTATCATCACCCTGAATCTGAGGCCCCCTCCCCCGGTCTCACCCAGACCCCGCCTCCGCAAGTCCCCGGGGCGCGCTTCTCTCTCCTCCAGCCTAAGGTAAATTCCCAAGCCAGGCGACCACTCCTCACCCCAGCTGCCAGGTTCGCCACGATCACCTCCTGGAACGCCCACAGCGTCGCAACCCGCCAGTGCCAGGACCCGCCGGTGACCAGCTGGTGCCTCGCTCACCTCGGCGGGGCCTCTCCGTCTGGCCTCTGGCCCACCAGCCCCGCCCCGGAGCCGAGCCGCGAGCCGCGATTGGCTGGAGTCCCGCCCGCTGCGGGGCGTCGATTGGCTGGGCGGAGCCATCCGCCCGTGCCCCGAGACGCCGGACCCGCCCACCCCTCCCTAGAGCCCCGGGCCATTTAAAGAAGTGCAACTGGCAGGGGGCGGGGCAGCGCCTCCGGGGTGGAGGCCGGCCGGTCCAACACAACTGCTTCCTTCCACTCAGCTACAGTCCTCGCTCCGAGATCGTCACCATTGCTCCCTGCGGTTCCTTTATGCCAGGCCTGGACTCCACCGTGGAGCCAGAGGGGCTGGCATGCACCTCCCCAAGTCGCTGTGCAGGCGGGCGGGGCCGAGCAACCGGAGGAGGCCGCGCCCCCGGGGTTCCTAGGGCGGACGCTGGGGCGCGGGGGATGACGTAGCGAAAGACCAGCCAATAGTGTGGCGCGGCCCGCGTTGCCTAGCGATCGTAGCCTCGCCCCCTTGCTGCCTTTCTCCCGCCCCCTATACGTTACCGCGCGGCCCCTTCTTAATCCTCAGGTTTTCTCAGCACGTCCTCTGGTGGTCCCACCTGGGTCTCCTTACTGTTCATGGCTTCCTACCCACCCCGAAGACAAACTTCAAACTCCTTCCATTTGCCACAAAGCCCCTCACGACCTTGCTTGATGCGTTCTCCTGGTTCTCTCCGATCCTGCCCCATTGAGTTACTTCCAGTTTTTCTAAAATGTCTTCAAGCTCCCATTCACCCCATCACGAAAACGAAAGGATTTTGTCTGTTTTCTTCCCTGCCTTACCCCAGTGTCTGCAACAATGCCAGGTACATAATAAGTTCGCAAACATGACAATAAAAGGCCTCTGGATCTTAATTATTAATATTATTTTTTGCCGGGCGCAGTAGCGCACACCTGTAATCCCAGCACTTTGGGAAGCTGAGGGGGGCAGATCACTTGAGGTCAGGAGTTTGAGACCAGCCTGGCCAACAATAGTGAAACCCTGTCTCTACTAAAAATACAAAAATTAGCCGGGCGTGGTGGCGCACGCTTGTAATCTCCGCCACTTGGGAGGCTGAGGCAGGAGAATCACTTGAACCTGGGAAGTGGAGGTTGCAGTGAAGGCGAGATTGTGCCACTGCACTCCAGCCTGGGCGACAGAGAGATGGGGGGGCAGTGGGGGTTTTCTTGTGTTGCCCAGGTTGGTTTTGAACTCCTGGCCTCAAGCAATCTTCTCGCCTCTGGATATTTAAACTTGTTTCCTCATCCTGAAAATATACCCTCAATTCCCAGGCTGCTTCTCAGAACTCATTTCAAAGGTTTCCTCCTCTCCGAAGCCCTCCCTGGCAGTCCAGGTTGGGTTAGGATCCATTCTAGGATTCCATGGCCTCCTGTGCTGCCATCCCAGTCCTGGACTGTCAGTTACTATATGGACTGAGGAACGCCCTGCCGAGGGCAGTTACCAAGGATATCTCTGTCAACCACCGCTTGGTCTGCAGGATCACCTAGCACAGGGCTGGACATGTAGCAGGTCCCAGTGAAAGTTTGCTAAATGCTCAGGAATGTGACAGAAAAATAAGGCAGAAAGAAGACACTGCTAGTGTCCTGAAAGCCCAAAATGCCCCACCCCTACAACGAGTTTTCCTAAGGGGAGGAGGCAGTTTTCTCCAGGCCACCTCTGGGAAGGGAGGTTTAAGCCTCCTCAGACCAGTTCTTGCCGGTTGGAGTTTGTCAACCAAGTCATCCTGATGTTTGCAGGATAAAGGGGAGGGGAATAGGTAGGTGGGTGGTGTGGGCTGGACGTAGGGAGAGAGAAGCATCTTAGCTCACCCAGGCCTGGGAAAGGTGTCCCCGGGAACAAAAGAAAGGGACAGTAGATTCCAAAAAAGGACATAATTAGGAAGGAGCAATTCTTCCCCTTCCTCCTCCAAAACCTGCTCCTCCTATAGGGTCCACAACTCAGGAAAGCCCTACTGCATTCGGGTTTTTGTTTTTGAGACGGGGTCCCACTCTGTCGTGGATGCTGCAGTTCAGTGGCGCACCTCGGCTCACTGCAGCCTCAGCCTCCCTCCTGAAGCACTACTGTAACTCTGTCCCCGGGTTACAGCCCTGTGCCTCTTCCTGATGCCTCCCCTCCACCCCTCACCAACTGTCCACGCAGGCTCCCAGGCATTCCTCCCACCCACTCTCTCCTCCCTTCCTTACGGCTCCTCCTCCAACTCCAACTCCCTCTGGGCTATCAGCCTCCATTCCTGGACCCTTCCTTTCCACCTTCACAGAGTAGCCAAAGGAAGCTTCATAAAACACACACCCAACTGTCCTCTCTGCCGTACCTCTCTGGTGCTCCACTCCTTGCATAAATCCTCAAAATAAAGCACAAACTTTTTTTTATTTTCAGAGACAGGGTCTGGATCTGTCCTACAGGCTGGAGTGCAGTGGCCAGGCCTTGACCTCCTGTCCTCAAGCCATTCTCCCGCCTCAGCCTCCTGAGTATCTGGGACTACAGGTACATACCACCATGCCCAGCTAAGTTTTTAAAAACTATTTTGTAGAGACGGGGTCTCACTATGTTGCCCAACCTGGACTCCTGGCTTCAAGCCATCCTCCCACCTCAGCTTCCTATCTGGGACTACAGGTGCACACCACCATGCCCAGCTAAGTTATTATTATTATTATTGAGATGGGGTCTCGCTCTGTCACCCAGGCTGGAGTGCAGTGGCACGATCTCAGCTCACTGCAACCTCCACCTCCCAGTTTCAAGCGATTCTCCTGCCTCAGTCTCCCAAGTAGCTGGGATTACAGGTGCACATCACCACGCCTGGGTAATTTTTGTATTTTTAGTAGAGACGGTTTCACCATGTTGGCCAGGCTGGTCTTGAACTCCTGACCTCAAGTGATCTACTCGCCTCGGCCTCCCAATGTGCTGGGATTCCAAGCATGAGCCACCATGCCTGGCCAGACTCAATAAACTGTTACTGGGCTGGGCGCAGTGGCTCACGCCTGTGATCCCAGCACTTTGGGAGGCCGAGGCAGGTGGATCACGAGGTCAGGAGATCGAGACCATCCTGGCTAACACAGTGAAACCCCGTCTCTACTAAAAATACAAAAAATTAACGGGGTGTTGTAGTGGGCGCCTGTAGTCCCAGCTACTCAGGAGGCTGAGGTAGGAGAATGGTGTGAACCTGGGAGGCGGAGCTTGCAGTGAGCCAGATTGCGCCACTGCACTCCAGCCTGGGCGACAGAGCAAGACTCCATCTCAAAAAAATAAAAAAATAAAAATAAACTGTTACTGGACAAATGAATGAATGCATACCAAGCAAATCTTACACAGAGGCAGGCAGACACACCAAAATACTCAGACAGAGGCAGAGAGAGGAGTCACAGAGTCGGTTTCTCTAGAGTAATTTGAAGCTCTTGGCTCAACATTTATTGCCCCCTTCCTTTGCTCCTCATGTCCGAGAATGCAACCTTCCCAGATGAGGACAGAGTGCTACTGGTACTGGTGAGAGGGGTAGGTGCTGTGTCCATCATACTCATCGGTAGTGAGGCAACGCAGCATGAAATGGCCCAGGTCATGTTTGGAGATGACCCTTGAGGGCCCTCGTCCATCCAGGGTCACTGTGTACGCCCCAGTTAGGGGCTGGTCTCCTGTGAAGTAAAGACAGAGGGGCTGGGTGAAGCAGACACCTTTCCCTTCCCCCAAAATTCGACCCCCAGAAAGACCTTCCCAGGGTGCCTACTGTGTGTCCAGCCTGGGTGGTGTCACAGCCAAGAATGGAGTTTCCATATGCAGGTGCTCATCTATATCCTTTGCTTCATTCATTCGAGAAATCCTTATTGATTACCTATTATGTGGCCAGGTGCTGGGCACCCAAGCAAGGGACAAAGCAGACAGGAATCTCCTGCCCTGGCCAGTGGCGGTGGCTCATGCCTGTAATCCTGGCACTTTGGGAGGCTGAGACGGGAGTATCACTCAAGTCCAGGAGCTTGAAACTAGATTGGGCAACACAGGGAGACCCTGAGTCCACTAAAAATACAAAAATCAGCCGGGTGCAGTGGTGTGCCCCTGTAGACCCAACTACTCAGGAGGCTAAGGCTGGAGAATTGCTTGAGCCAGGGAAGTTGAAGCTGCAGTGAGCCATGATCGTGACACTGCACTCCAGCCTGGATGACAGAGCAAGACCTTGTATCTAACAACAACAACAAATATATATATATATATATAGACAGATATAGATATAGACATAGATATAGATATAGATATAGATATAGATATAGATATAAAATATCTGACAGTAACCAACTAAACTTAGGGATAAAATATACCATCACCCAAACAGAGACAGGCTGGAATTATGCACAGTATGGAACACACACCCTTGGCTGTGTGTTTGCTTGGGACAAAGCAGACAGGAAGCTCCTGCCCTGGCTGGGCACGGTGGCTCAAGCCTGTAATCTCAGCACTTTGGGAGGCCAAGGTGGGAGGATCACTTGAGCTCAGGAGTTTGAGACCAGCCAACAAGGCAAAACCGCATCTCTACAAAAAATTCAAAAATTCGCTGGGTGTGGTGGCTTATGCCTGTAGTCCTAGCTACTTGGGCAGGAGAATCACTTGAGCCCAGGAGGCGGAGGTTGCAGTGAGCCAAGATTGTGCCATTGCACTCCAGCCTGGGCAACAGAGGGAGACCCTGTCTCAAAAAAAAAAAAAAAAAGGAACACACACCTTCACCCACATGGCATTCCTGCCCAACATGTTTAATCTGAATCCGTGACAAAACAGCTAGAAAAATCCAGAATGTGGGCCTTTAAAGCCACCTGGCCTGGTTAATGTTATGAGAAACTTAAAGAAAAAGGGCAGGGTGGGTTGAATTTTTTTTTTTTTTTTTGGATACAGTGTCTTGCGCTGTCACCCAGGCTGGAGTGCAGTGGCACAATCTTGGCTCACTGCAACCTCCGCCTCCCAGGTTCAAGCAATTCTTGTGCCTCAGCCTCCCAAGTATCTGGGATTACAGGTGTCCACTACCACACCCGGCTAATTTTTGTATTTTTAGTAGAGACGGGGTCTCACCATGTTGGCCAGGCTGGTCTCGAACTCCTGACCTCAAGAGATCCACCTGCCTCAGCCTCCCAAAGTGCTGGGATTACAGATGTGAGCCACCACGCTGGCCTGACAGTTGGGGAAATTTTACTATGGAGTGGATACTAAATGATATGACAGAGTAAATGTCACTTTCCTTAGGTGTGATCATGTTTTGTGTGCAAATATCTTTCTTTTAGGAGATGGCTGTCTAGGTATTTAGGAGTGAAGTGTGACAATGTTGCAATTCCTCTCAAATGATTAAGCCAAATATATATATGCATATATTTTTTCACAATATATTCAGCAAAATCTATCTATATATTCATGGAGAGAGAGACAGGAGGAGAGAGGGAGAGAGAACAGGACAAAATGCTAAGCATTAAACCTAAACAAAGGGCTTATGTGTATTCATAAACCTTTAATGCTTTCAACTCGGGAGGTTTGAAAGTTTTCACACACTTGGCTGGGCGCCGTGGCTCACGCCTGTAATCCCAGCACTTTGGGAGGCCAAGGTGGGCAGATCACGAGGTCAAGAGATCGAGACCATCCTGGCCAATATGGTGAAACCCCGTCTCTACTAAAAATACAAAAATTAGCTGGGCATGGTAGCACATGCCTGTAGTCCCAGCTATTCGGGGGACTGAGGCAGGAGAATCACTTGAACCCAGGAGGCAAAAGGTTGCAGTGAGCCAAGATCGCCCCACTGCACTCCAGCCTGGCGACAGAGAAAGGCTCTGTCTCAAAAAAAAAAAAAAAAAAAAAAAAAAGCCAGGCGCGGTGGCTCATGTCTGTAATCCCAGCACTTTGGGAGGCTGAGGTGGGCGGATCACAAGGTCAGGAGATCAAGACCATCCTGGCTAACACTATGAAACCCCGTCTCTACTAAAAAATACAAAAAATTAGCCGGGTGTGGTGGGGGGTGCCTGTAGTCCCAGCTACTCAGGAGGCTGAGGCAGGAGAATGGGGTTTCACCATGTTAGCCAGGATGGTCTCGATTTCCTGACCTCGTGATCTGCCCACCTCGGCCTCTCAAAGTCCTGGGATTACAGGCGTGAGCCACCGCACCCGGCCATTAATATCTATCTTTTCTTGTGTTTTTCTTTTTTTTTAGACAGGGTCTCACTCTGTTGTCCAGGCTGGAATACAGCAGCTCTATCGCAGCTCATTGCAGCCTTGATCTCCTGGGCTCAAGCCATCCTCCCGCCTCCCAGTAGCTGGGACCACATGTGTGTGCCACCACGCCCAGCTAATTTTTTTTTTTCTTTTTTTTTTGTAGAGATAAGTCTATGTTGCCCAGGCTGGTCTCAAACTCCTGGGCTGAAGCGATGCTCCCGTCTTGGCTTCCCAAAGTGATGGGATTACAGGTGTGAACCACCATGACTGGCCTGTCTATCTATCTATCTATCTATCTATCTATCTATCTATCTATCTATCTATCTAATCTCTATCTCCCATACTAGAAATGTAAGCCATGGCCGGGCATGGTGATGCAGGCCTATAATCCCAGCTACTCAGGAGGCTGGGGCCCCAGAATCCATAGACATAATAGATTAAACCATTAGCCAGTGGTAATCCCCTCAACCTTCAATCCCTCACCACTCCCCAGAGGGGAGAGTCCCAACCCTCTAATCCAGCCTTAGTCTTTCTGGTGACCAGACCTGAAGCTGCCTAGGGGCTGCCAGCTCTCAGTGAACTCATTAGCATAGAAAAAGACATTTATCATTTTGGAGATTCCAAGGATTTTAGGAGTTGTATGCCTAGGGATAAAGGCCAAATATATATGTCACAATATCATAGGAAGGTTTGCAATTTTAGGGTGGTCAGGGAAGGCCTTGCAGATATCCCCAGGGGGCAGAAGGGAACAGGCAGATGGCATTGGTGCCACCAGGTCCCTGCCCTGCTTACCTATGTGTGGTGGCATCACAGCCACGTACTTCAGGCCTGATTCCTGCAGCACCTTGTGCATCCGGATGTGGTCATCGGTCACAGCCTGCAGTCGTGGGGGCACCTTGGTAGGGTCCCAGAGCAGGAAAGCTGGAGGGGAACACAGGGCAGGATCAGCCTGGGCTCTCTTATCTTTTTTTTTTTTTTTTTGAGACAGAATGTCGCTTTGTCACCCAGGCTGAGTGCAGTGGCGCAATCTCGGCTCACTACAAACTCTGCCTCCTGGGTTCAAGCAATTCTCCTTCCTCAGCCTCCCCAGTAGCTGAGATTACAGGTGCACACCACCAGGCCTGGCTAATTTTTGTATTTTTAGTACAGACAGGGTTATGCCATGTTGGCCAGGCTGGTCTCAAACTCCTGACCTCAGGTGATCTACCCTCCTCCACCTCCCAGAGTGCTGGAATTACAGGCATGAGCCACTGCACCCAGCCAAGGGCTCGCTTGTCTTGATGCCAGGACAAAACCCTGCCATGGCTCACCATTGCTTTCCAGTTGCAAAAACAGGGGAGTCCTCTGGGCCTCCTCTTTCCCTCACACCCCAGGTAAGAGCTGTCTACTGATCACAATAATTCCAGATCTGACTTCTTCTCACTCCGCCTGGTCCTGTCCACTGTTACCTCTTGCCTGGACCAGCCCAGCAGCCTACTCCCTGGTCTCTCAGCCCCTCCTTCCCTCCTCTCAAGGAGCCCGTGAACACCCCTGTCAGTTCACATCCATAGCTCCATCTCACTCAGGATAGAAGCAAAGTCCCCATGGCCAGCCCTCAAGGCCCCACCTGATATGGCCCCATCAGCTCTCTGACATCCCTGCCTACCACTCTTTCTTACACGCTTCTGCTCCAGCCAGGTTCTGCCTCCCAGCCTCGGCAATGTCTGATTCCTCTGCCCCTGATGCATTTCCCTCTTTTTTATTTTCTCTGAGACGGTCTCATTCTGTTGTCCAGGCTGGAGGACAGTGGCGTGAACACCGCTCACTGCAGCCTTGACTTTCTGGGCTGAAGTGATCCTCCTGCCTTAGCCCCCTGAGGAGCTGGGACCACAGGGGCGAGCCACCAAACCCCACTTTTTTTTTTTTTTTTTTTTTGAGACAGAGTTTCCCTCTTGTCACCCAGGCTGCAGTGCAATGGTGTGATCCCGGCCAAGCCTGGCTAATTTAAAAAAATTTTTTTAGGCCAGGTCTGGTGGCTCACCCCTGTAATCCCAGCACTTTGGGAGACTGAGGAGAACAGATCGCCTGAGGTTAGAGTTCGAGACCAGCCTGGCCAACATGGTGAAACCCCGTCTCTACTAAAAATACAAAAATTAGCCGGGCTTGGTGGTGCATGCCTGTAGTCCTAGCTACTCAGGAGGCTGAGGCTGGAGAATCGCTTGAACCCTTGAGGCGGAGGTTGCAGTGAGCCGAGATCGCGCCACTGCACTCCAGCTTGGGAGACAGAGCAAGACTCCATCTCAAAAACAAAGCAGAACAAAACAAAACAACAACAATAAAAAAACAAAAATTAGCCAGGTATCGTGGTGCATGCCTGTAATCCCAGCTATTTTCAGGAAGCTGAGGCAGGAGAATCCCCTGAACCTGGGAGGCAGAGGTTGCAGTGAGCCGAGATCACGCCATTGCACTCCAGCCTGGGTGACAGAGCAAGACTCCGTGACAAAAGAAAAAGAAAAAAAAATTTTTTTGTAGCGATGGAGGTCTTACCAAGTTGCCCAGGCTAGTTTTGAACTCCCGGGCTTAAGCGATCCTCCCACCTCGACCTCCTAAAGTACTGTGATTACAGGTGTGACCCAGGACTCTGCCATTTCCCTCTCGTAGCCACATGGCTCCCTGTTTTCTTTGCAGACTTTGCTCAAAGGTCACCTTTCCATGCAGCTTTTCTTGACTGTCCTGTTTAAAATCGCAAAATCCCGTCTCCCCCAGCGCAGTTTACCAATCCCTTTTCTTGGGGCCTTGTTTTCTCCCTAGGACCCTTCCCCTGCCACCACACCCTAGAGTTATCCTGTGACTCTATCACATTTCCTGCTTCAATCCCAGCCCTTAGAAGCATCTGGAACATTGTAGGTACTTACTGAATATTTGTTCAGGAATTAGCTTTCAACAAGCTATAACTTGGCCAAGCTATACCAGCTGACATTTATAGAACTTTTACCTCAAGCCAAGAACTATGCTAAATATTTTTGGGAGCAGTTTGGTGAATAGTTAAAGAGCTTGGGTTTTACCTAAAGTCAAGTTCTGGATCGACCACTGGCCAGCTTCCTGTTTCCTCATGTGCAAACTGGGATGATATAAATTGTTCAAAGCCTGGGCAGAGTGGCTCACACCTATAATCCCAGCACTTTGGGAGGCTGAGGTAGGAGGATCAGTTGAGCCCAGCAGTTCTAGACTCACCTGGGTATGATGGTGAGACCCGTCTCTACAAAAAATTAAAAAATTAGCCAGGCGTAGGGATCTACACCTGTGGTCTTAGCTTCTTAGAAGGCTGAGGCGAGAGGATTGCTTGAGCTCAGGAGTTCGAGGCTGCAGTGAGCTGTGATTGCACCACTGCACTCCAGCCTGGACAACAGAGCAAGACCTTGTCTCAAAAAAAAAATAAATAAATAGTTTGAGTAATGTTAGTGGTTATAAAAAGGTGTGTCACAGAGACCAGCCTGGGCAACATAGCCAGACCCTGTCACAACAAAAAAATTTTAAAAAATTAGATGGGCATGGTGGCACACGCCTGTGGTCTCAGCTATTCAGGAGGATCCCTTGAGCCTAGGAGTTGGAGGCCATAGCGAGCTATGACCACATCACGCTCGCTGCAACCTCCACCTACAAGTTTCAAGTGATTCTCCTGCCTAAGCCTCCTGAGTAGCTGGGATTACAGACGTGTGCCACCACACCTGGCTAGTTTTTGTATTTTTGGTAGAGATGGGGTTTCACCATGTTGGCCAGGCTGGTCTCGAACTCCTGACTTCAAGCGATCCACCTGCCTTAGCCTCCTAAAGTGCTGGGATTACAGCGTGAGCCACTGCGCCTGGCCTAGGATTTCCTCTTTACAGATGAGAAAACTGCGGTGCAGAGTGTGAAGTGGGTTTTTGTCTGCAGCCTCCAGTCTCCAGTTCACAATCTCAAATCCAGTCTCTAACTTACCCTTGGTTTCTTTCTTTTTTCTTTTTCTTTTTTTTTTTTTTTTTTGAGGCAGTCTCGCTCTGTCGCCCAGGCTGGAGTGCAGTGGTGCCATCACGGCTCATTGCAGCCTCTGCCTTCTAGGCTCAAAGGATCCTCCCACCTAAGCTTCCCAAGTAGTGGGGACCACAGGTGTGTACCACCACACCCAGCTAATTTTTTGAATTTTTTTCTGTAGAGATGGAGTTTTGCTATGTTGCCCAGACTGGTCCTGTACTCCTGGACTCAAGCAATCCGCCCACCTTGGCCTCTCAAAGTGCTGGGATTACAGGCGTGAGCCACTGTGCCTGGCCTTACTCTGGGTTTCTTTCTAATCCTCTCAGATGCCTCCATAAAAAACAATCCTCCCCAAGCCCTAATGGATAAACTCCAAGCTCCTTAGATGACAAAAATCTTTCTAATCTTTTACCTTGACATTTGAATATGGAGGGAAGATTAAACTCTAATAATTAGAGGCTGGAAGATAATTAAAGTGTGACAATAGCACTGTGGTGCTGGAAGAGAAAGGTCCTTTTTCTTGGGACTTGCCGAAGGTGTCTGTAGGTGTGCAACTCCATTTCAAATGGTTTAGGAAGTCCAGGCGCAGTGGCTCATGCCTGTAATCCAGCACTTTGGGAGGCCAGATCACTTGAGGTCAGCAGTTCTAGACCAGCCTGGCCAATATGGTGAAACCCCATCTATACTAAAAATACACACACACAAAATTAACCAGATGTGGTGGCAGGCACCTGTAATCCCAGCTACTCAGGAGGCTGAGGCAGGAGAATCCCTTGAACCCAGGAGGTGGATGTTGCAGTGAGCCGAGATCACGCCACTGTATTCCAGCCTGGGTGACAGAGTGAGACTCTGTCTCAAATAAAAACAAACAAAAAACCCAAATAGTTTAGGAGAACAAAAACAAAATCTATTTGTGTATGTGTATGTGCATAGATAAACCAATTACAAAACACAATCACAATTTTAAAATCAGGAATATGGCTGTTGGCCAGGTGCGGTGGCTCAGGTGTAATCCCAGCACTTTGAGAGGCTGAGGCTGGCGGATTGCTTGAGTCCAGGAGTTCGGGACCAGCCTGGGCAACATGGCGAAACCCTATCTCTACCAAAAATACAAAACTTCGCCAGCCTTATAACCCAGTCTCAAAATAAATAAATAAATAGATAGATAGATACAAACTTAAAAAAAGAAAAGGAATATGGTTGTTCACAGGACTATTAACTTTTCTGTTTAAAAATTTTTATAATAAAAAGTTAAAAAGTATATTGGGGACCTACACATTGAAGTAAGCAGCCATGATGTATGTAAGCTAACTTCAAATGGGTCAGAAAAAAAACACTGTGTGTCTGTGAACAGAGGACGGTAGGTGTACTGGTGTCCTTTCAATTTTTCTGTAAGTTTAAGATCATTTCCAAATAAAAAGTTAAGCTGGACTCAATGGCTCATACCTGTTGTCTCAGCTATTTGAGTGGCTAAAGTGAGGGGATTCCTTGAGCCCAGGGGTTCAAGGGTACAATGAGCTATGATCAGGCCACTGCACTCCAGCCTGGGTGACAGAGCGAGACCTTGTCTCTTTGTTTTTTTTAATTAAAAAAAAAAAATCCTGGCACACCTGAGACTTTAATATTTAGAAAACAATCTAAACAAAAAAAAAATGAAAAAAAAGAAAGCAAATTAAATCAATTTTACAGGTTTGTCTTTTTCATGGAAGCAAAACTTAACCACTTAAATTGGTTTTTAAGACATGGGAGAGTCTGGACGTGGTGGCTTATACCTGTAATCCCAGCACTTTGGAAGGCCGAGGTGGGAGGACTGCTTGAGGCCAGGAGTTCAACATCAGCCTGGCCAACATGGCGAAACCTTGTCTCTACCAAAAATACAAAAATTAGCAGGGCATGGTGGCAGGCGCCTGTAATCCCAGCTACTCAGGAGGCTGGGGCAGGAGAATCACTGCAGGCCACGATCTTGGTCCCAGGCACCATGAACCCGGGAGGTGGAGTGGCGGTTGCAGTGAGCTGATATCACACCACTGCACTCCGGCCTGGGCAATGGAGTGAGACTTCATCTCAAAGAAAAAAGACATGGGAGAAAAAATAAAAAAAAAATTAACAGCAGACCATTCCAATCTGCAAACAAAAGTAAGACCTTGTCTCTACAAAAATATCAAAAAATTAGCCAGGTGTGGTGGTGCATGCATGCCTATAGTCCCAGCTGCTTGGGAGGCTGCAGTGGGGAGGATCACTTGAACCCAGGTTGAGGCCGCAGTGAGCCATGGTTGCGCCACTGCACTCCAGCCTGGGTGACAGAATGTCTCAAAAAAAAAAAAAAAGTGAACCATTCTGAAATCGCAAGTTTACTTGTGTATTACTTTTCCACTTCAAAGCTTGAGGAAAAAAGCCATAAATGATTTTGCTTCCTACCCTCCAACTAGGTCTGGCCTCCAGGCCTCTTTGCTTGCTTTGTCCTCTGCCTGGAGTGTAATTACAATCATCAGGCAGCCCTCCCTCATGTCACTTCCCTTTCCAGGGAGGCAATTTGTGTCATGAAACACACTTGAGGTCAGGAGTTCGAGACCAGCCTGGCCAACATGGTGAAACCCTGTCTCTACTAAGGATACAAAAATTAGCTGGGCGTGGTGGAGCACGCCTGTAGTCCCAGCTACTTGGGAGGCAGAGGCAGGAGAATCACTTGAACCCAGGAGGCAGAGGTTGCAGGGACCCAAGATCACGCCACTGCACTCCAGCCTGGGCATCAGAGCAAGACTCCATCTCAAACAAACCTCAAAATAACTAAAAATAAATAAATAAATAATTATACAGGACAACTATTTGCTTAATGTCCGTGTCCCCATAATCGGGAGCTCTGTGAGGGCAGAGACCTAGTATATATCCACAGCTCTATCACTTCCTCTGGGAGGCCCACCCTGACCTCTCTCAGCCTGAGCCAGACGCCTCCTCTGGGCTCCCATAGTCCTGTAGTTTCTCCCATTGTGGCCCTATCCCCTCTGCCTGCCTCCCCCATCCCAGCTCTGATGATCTGGATGTCAGCTTGATCATGGATCTGTTTACCACCTCTCTCCTATCTGTGAGACTTGTGTGTGCAGGGCCCAGGGCTGTACAGGTCACCACTGTGTCCCCAGCATCACCCAGTAAGGTTCAGGCACACAGCTGGTGCTCAGTAAATGCACAGTAACATGGAATGGCTTCAGCGTCACCTTTCAGAGGCCCCTGGGCTGCCTCCCCAGTACCCCCCAGTTCAGCCCCACCTCCATGATCCCACCACCCACCCGAGGTGCAGGCCACGACCTTGTCCACACCATGAGCCTTCATGGCTGCCACAATGTTCTGGGCGCCCTCGGACATCACTGTCGTGGGACCTTAGAGGGGACAGAGAGTGGCTGTCACTGGTGGGCGGCGGCGGCGGCAGGGGTGGCAGGGGCGGGGCCGGGGGCGGGGGTGGTGCTGGGGGCCGAGGTGTAGGGGAGGGCCGTGGGCAGAGGGGGGGCTCAGTACTGAGGTCATTGCGGGTGCCCAGCAGCACGATGACAGCGTCCTGCCCAGCCACGGTCTTGTCAACATCGGCTGCCTGCAGAACGTCCCCCACTACCACGTGGGCCGGCTGGGGCCCCTCTGATGGCAGCCTGGAGGAGTCCCGCACCAGCACTGTCACTTCGTAACCTGTGGGCAAAGAGGAGCAGAGAGCCTGGTCAGTGGGCTTGTGGGCTGGCACTCTTGGGCTCCAGGGGCTGGGTCCTAGAAGCCACCATGAACTCTCAAATCCATCCCCTCCTCTGTTCTGGGGAAGTGGTCTTCAAACATTTTTGGTTTTTTGTTTTTGTTTGTTTTGTTTTTGAGACAGAGTCTTGCTCACTAGCCCAGGCTGCTGTGCAGTGGTGCAGTCACAGCTCACTGCAGCCTCAACCTCCAGGGTTCAACTGATCCTCCCATCTCAGCACCCCAAAGAGCTGGGACCACAGTGCGCACCACCACACCCAGCTAATTTTGCAATTTTTTGTAGAGAAGGGGTTTTGCCATGTTGCCCAGGCTGGTCTTGAACTCCTGGGCTCAGGTGATCTGCCTGCCTCCGCCTCCCCATAAGCCACTGAGCCGTGGCCTTCAAACATTTTTGCTGGCATACCTACAATTGATGCTTAGTATTGGGCTGATTATTAAAATAGACCATACCTTGGCCAGGCACGGTGGCTCACGCCTGTAACCTCAGCACTTTGGGAGGCTGAGGCGGGCCTCCCGGGTTCAAGCGATTCTTCTGCTTCAGCCTCCTGAGTAGCTAGGACTACAGGCACGTGCCACCACACCTGGCTATCATTATTAATTTTTTTGAGATACAGTCTCACTCTGTTGCCCAGGCTGGAACACAGTGGCATGATCTCAGCTCACTGCAACCTCCGCCTCCCAGGTTCAAGCGATTCTTCTGCCTCAGCCTCCCGAGTAGCTGGGACTACAGGCGCATGCCACCACATCCAGCTAATTTTTGTGTTTCTAGTAGAGATAGGATTTCACCATGTTGGCCAGGCTGGTCTTGAACTCCTAACCTCAGGTGATCCACCCACCTTGGCCTCCCAAAGTGCTGGGATTACAGGCGTAAGCCACTGTACCCAGCCAGCAACTTCCCTACCCTCTAACAACTAAAGGGTTAATGCAGGCATTGCACTGGTCTCTGTCTCCCATCCATGGTCCTGGAAGAAATTGAGGTCCTGAGGAGGACATGGGTTGCCTACAGACTGACCAGTGCTGGGATTGGTCCTAGCCCCTGCTGCCTAGCCTTACTGCTGGGAAGCCCAGCCCTCCTTTAGTGGTCATTAAAGATTTTTAATATTGTCTTAGTATGTTCCTTCCCAAAAGAATTTTGGATAATTTTGTTTCTCTTCAACACACACACACATACACACACATTTTAAAGTTCACAACTAACATATTTCTTCCTTTGTTTTAAACATTGGCAAAGGATGTTAACATTTGGATATACTGTAATAGCAACATATATATATATATATTTAGAGACAGGGTCTTGCTCTGTTGCCCAGGCTGGAGTGCAGGGGCGCCAATCATAGCTCACTGTAACCTCAAATTCCTGGGCTGATGCCTATTATAATCCCAGTGCTTTGGGAGGCCAAGACAGGAAGATTGTTTGAGGCCAGCAGTTTGAGACCAGACTGGGCAACATAGTGAAACCCCGTCTCTGCAAAAAAATAAAAAAATCTAACCAGGTGTGCTGCCACAACCTGTAGTCTCAGCTACGCAGGTGGCTGAGGCTGTAGTGAGCTATGATTGCACCACTGCACTCCAGCCTGGGCTACAGAACAAGACTCTGTCTCAAAAATAAAATAAAATAAAATAAAATAAAATAAAATAAAATAAAATAAAATAAAATAAAATAAACAAAAAGTTTAGGCTACTACCTGGCACAGAAATAAGAGCTACCGGGTGCTGGGCGCGATGGCTCACGCCTGTAATCCCAGCACTTTGGGAGGCCAAGGCAGGTGGATCACCTGAGGTTGGAAGTCCAAGACCAGCCTGACCAACATGGGGAAACCCCGCCTCTACTAAAAATACAAAATTAGCCAAGCATGGTGGCGCATGCCTGTAATCCCAGCTACTCGGGAGGCTGAGGCAGGAGAATCGCTTGAACCCAGGAGGTAGAGATTGCAGTCAGCTGAGATTGTGCCATTGCACGCCAGCCTGGGCAACAAGAGCGAAACTCCGTCTCAAACAAACAAACAAACAAACAACAAGAACAATAAACACAAAAAACAAAAAAAAACCCAGAAAGATACAAGAAAAAAATTTAAAAAAGAGATGGGGTTTTGCATGTTGGCCAGGCTGGTCTCGAACTCCTGGGCTCAAGTAATCTGCCTGGCATGGCCTCCCAAAGTGCTGGGATTACAGGCATGAGCTACCGAGCCTGGCCTATTACACCTTTTAACCATTTTGTGACTGTATCTCCTGGCCTGGTCCAGGCCTACGTCTCCTTCCTGGTCCCTTTCCTGGGTCCTCCCTGGGCTCTGGGACCCAGTCCTGCCCTCTCCAATCCATATTCCACACAGCAGCCAGACAGAGTTTTCCACAGTAATATTTAAGTGCCTCCCTGCTCAGTTGCCTCCCGCAAGCCTGAAATGCACTGTGATAAAACCCATGCTCCTCATGCCCCCCTTCCAGGCCCCTCGGGATCTGGCTTCTCCTCTCTAGCCTCTGCTGCTGAAGCCTCTGCCCTCTTTACCCACAGCACCTTTTTTTTTTTTTCTTTTGAGACGGAGTCTCGCTCTGTCGCCCAGGCTGGAGTGCACTGGCACAGTCTCGGCTCACTGCAATCTCCATCTCATGGGTTCAAGCGATTCTCCTGCCTCAGCCTCCTGAGTAGCTGTGATTACAGGCGCCTGCCACCATGCCTGGCTAATTTTTTTGTATTTTTAGTAGAGATGGGGTTTCATGATGTTAGCCAGGCTGGTCTGGAACTCCTGACCTCGTGATCCACCTGCCTCAGCCCCCCAAAGTGTTGGGATTACAGGCATCAGCCACTGCACCCGGCCCCAACTGCTCTTCTTTCGGTTCCTCAAATGCATGGTGCTGCTTCCTGCCTCCTGGACTTTGCACGTGCTGTGCCCTCTGCCTGGAACACCCTTTACCCTCTTTACCCGGTCCCCCCAGTAACTTGTACTTCCTCTGTCACAGCCCTCTTTATGCTGACCTGCAGCAAACCAAGCACCCTGTGGGTCCAGGGACTGTGTCATATTTTCTGCCATCTCCCTGAACCTTTATAAATACAAAAGCACAGGCATTACTGCCCCAGGGACCTTGGTCCAAACTCCAGCTCTGCCACTTAACAGCTGAGGAACCTCATGCAACCTCTTCCGTGATTGGACCTCAGCTTCCTCATCTCTGAAGTGAGGATCACAGCACCAGCCTCCCCATGCTATGTGACCACCTTTCATAGAGGAATGACACAAGATCTGTGCTGCCCTCACACATGGGGGAGCAGCAGGGGCTTGCATGGGGCCAATATGGGCATTCTTTCTTTCTTTTTTTTTTTTTTTTTGAGACGAAGTCTCACTCTCTTGCCCAGGCTAGAGTGCAGTGGCGCAATCTCAGCTCACTGCAACCTCCGCCTCCCAGGTTCAAGCGATTCTCCTGCCTCAGCCTCCAGAGTAGCTGGGATTAAGGTGTGCGCCACAACCCCCGGTGAATTTTTTGTATTTTTAGTAAAGATGGGGTTTCACCGTGTTAGCCAGGGTGGTCTCGACCTCCTGACCTTGTGATCTGCCTGCCTCGGCCTCCCAAAGTACTGGGATTACAGGCGTGAGCCACCACGCCTGGCCAATGTGGGCATTCTTTAACTGCTACTGTATTGGTTAAAATGAACCCTAGTATATTGTAGGTATTATTATTATCACTGTATTATTATTTTATTTTATTTTATTTTTGAGATGGAGTCTCACTCTGTCACCCAGGCTGGAGTGCAATGGCATGGTCTTGGCTCGCTCACTGCAACCTCTGCCTCCTGGGTTCAAGTAATTCTCCTGTCTCAGCCTCCCGAGTAGCGGGGACTGTAGGTGCATGCCACCACACCCGGCTAATTTTTGTATTTTTAGTAGAGATGGGGTTTCACTATGTCGGCCGGGCTGGTCTTGAACTCCTGACCTCGTGATCTGCCCGCCTCATCCTCCCAAAGTCCTGAGATTACAGGCGTGAGCCACTGCGCCTGGCCCATTGTATTATTAGTAGAGACGGGGTTTCACCATGTTGACCAGGTGGTCTCAAACTTCTGACCTCAAGTGATCCACCTGCCTCAGCCTCCCAAAGTGCTAGGATTACAGGCATGAGCCACTGCACCCAGCTATTATTATTATTTAAGAGACAGAGTCTCGCTCTGTTGCCAAGGCCGGAGTGTGCAGTAGTGGGATCATAACTCACTTCAGCCTTAACCTCCAAGGCTCCCACCTCCCACCTCAGCCTCCCGAGGAGCTGGGACTATAGGCATGCACTACCACGGCTAGTTTGTATATACATATTCAGAAACAGGTTGCTGCAGTCTGAATGTTTGTGGCCCTTCAAAATTCATATGCTGAAACCTAATCTCCAAAGCGATTGATTGTATTGCTTCTAATAGGGCTTTTGGGAAGTGATTAGGTCATGAGGGCTCTGTCTTGAGAATAGGATTATTGCTCTATAAAAGAGATCCCTTAGCCGGGCGAGGTGGCGGGCGCCTGTAGTCCCAGCTGCTCGGGAGGCTGAGGCAGGAGAATGGCGTGAACCCGGGGGGCAGAGCCTGCAGTGAGCAGAGATTGCGCCACTGCACTCCAGCCTGGGCGAAAGAGCGAGACTCCGTCTCAAAAAAAAAAAAAAAAAAAAAGAGATCCCTGAGATTGGGAATGGTAGTAAAAGGAGTTAAAAAAAAAAAAAAAAAAAAAGCTGGGCATGGTGGCTCATGCCTGTAATCCCTGCACCATGGGAGGCTGAGGCAGGCAGACTCCTTGAACCCAGGAGTTCAAGACCAGTCTGGGCAACATGGCGAAACCCCATCTTGACTAAAAATACAAAAATTAGCTGGGCATGGGGCATGTACCTGTAGTCCCAGCTACTCAGGAGACTGAGGCATGAGAATCACTTGAACCTGGGAGGCGGAGGTTGCAGTGAGCCAAGATCATGCCACTGCACTCCAGGCTGGACAACAGAGAGACATTCTGTCTCAAAAAAAAAAAAAATTTAACACAACTTACATTATATTTAGAGAACCACACATGGCTTCTGGCTACCATACCAAAAAGCACTGTTTTAGAATTCACAGATTTTGGCTGGGCGTGGTGGCTCATGCCTGTAATCCCAGCACTTTGGGAGGCCGAGGTGGGTGCATTACCTGAGGTCAGGAGTTCGAGGCCAGCCTGGCCAACATGGTGAAAACCCATCTCTACTAAAAATGCAAAAAAATTAGCTGGGTATAGTGGCATGTGCCTGTAGTTCCAGCTACTTGGGAGGCTGAGGCAGGATAATCATTTCAACCTGGGAGGTGGAGGTTGTAGTGAGCCGAGATGGTGCCACTGCACTCCAGCCTGGGTGACAGAGCAAGACTCTGTCTCAAAAACATAAATAAATAAGTAGAATTTGGCCGGGCGCGGTGGCTCATGCCTGTAATTCCAGGACTTTGGGAGGCCGAGGCGGGCGGATCACGAGGTCAGGAGATAGAGACCATCCTGGCTAACACGGTGAAACCCTGTCTCTACTAAAAATACAAAAAAATTAGCTGGGCATGGTGGCGGGCGCCTGTAGTCCCAGCTACTCGGGAGGCTGAGGCAGGAGAATGGCTTGAACCCGGGAGGCGGAGCTTGTAGTGAGCCGAGATCGCACCACTGCACTCGAGCCTGGGCGACACAGCGGGACTCCGTCTCAAAAAAAAAAAAAAAAAAAAAAATCTCAGCCATCAATACAAAAGATTTCATTGCCTAACCTGGTGCACACAAACCCATACATATATAATTAAAATGAGTTTCACAAAACTAATACTTTAACATGTGATATATTTTGATACTATGTCATCATTTGTTACCCTATATTGTTGATACACGTTGTGACCATATGTTTCAGATCTCACTATAACTCACAGTTTGAGAAGCATCGGGTTGCAACAACCCTGCAAGGTAGGTATCATTATCCTGTCCACATTGATGGGGAAACTGAGGCAATTTTAGGCAACCGGGCCAGGATCACACAGCTAGTAGGTAGAGAAGGTTGAATTTTTACCTAAGTAAGTCTGATCCAGAGACTGCAAAATTCAATGCTAGTCTAAGTACTTCCTATATAAGATCTCATTTAATTATCCCAAGAGCCCTAGGGCAAGTACTACCAGTTTTGTCATGATCTTACACATATCTAGGTACACAGATGACAAGGCATTTGGTCACACAGGCTGTAAGCCGCAGAGCTGGTGACTTGAATGTGGGCAGGCTGGCACCACAGTTCATGCCTGTCAAGACTCTTGGCCCTACAGAACCATTGTAAACTCCAGTTAATCCAAGCCCTTTCTCCCTCCCTCCCTCCGTCCTTCCCTCCTTCCTTCCCTTCCTTCCTTCCCTCCTTCCCTCCCTTCCTTCCTTCCCTCCTTCCCTCCCTCCCTCCCTTTCTTCCTTCCTTCTTTCCTTTCATCTTGCTGTGTCGCCCAGGCTGGAGTGCAGTGGTGCAGTGATGCAATCTTAGCTCACTGCAACCTCCCAGGTTCAAGCGATTCTTGTGCCTCAGCCTCCCGAGTACCTGGAATTACAGGCACATACCACTGTGCCCAGCTCATTTTTTTTTTTTTTTTTTTGAGACAGAGTTTCGCTCTTGTCGCCCAGGCTGGAATGCAGTGGCGTAATCTTGGCTCACCACAACCTCTGCCTCCCGGGTTCAAGCTATTCTCCTGCCTCAGTCTCCCAAGTAGCTGCGATTACAGGCGCCCGCCACCATGCCCCGCTACTTTTTCGTATTTTTAGTAGAGATGAGGTTTCACTATGTTGGCCAGGCTGGTCTCGAACTCCTGACCTCGTGATCCACCTGCCTCAGCCTCCCAAAGTGCTGAGATTACAGGCGTGAGCCACCGCACCCAGTCTCTTTTTCTTTCTTTTTATGTATTTTTTTTAAATTTTAGAGACAGGGTCTCACCCTGTCACCCAGGCTGGAGTGCAGTGGTGCAAACATAGCTCACTGTAGCCTTGAACTCCTGAGCTCAAGCAATCCTCCTACCTCAGCCTTCTGAGTAGCTGGGACTACAGGCATGCATCACCACGCCCAGCTAATTTATTTTTATTTTTTATATTTTTGTAGAGATGGGGTCTTGCTATGTTGCCCAGGCTAGTCTCAAACTCCTGGCCTCAAGCCATCCTCTCGCCTTGGCCTCCCAAAGTGCTGGGATTATAGGCATGAGCCACCGTGCCTGGCCAGCCCTTCCCTTTGCTGACCGGGACAGCAAAGCTGAGAGCTGGGAAGAGATTTTTCAGAGCCACAGCTCTGAAGCTCCCTAGGCTCCAGTTCTTAACCCCCTGAGTGCAGTCCCAGCTATGACCAGCAGGGTGGGCGAGTGGAATTCGGTGGAATTAGTGGATTTCCAGGTGACTCAGCATCTCTCAACTTCTCTCTCTTACTTCCTTCTCCATGACTCCCGAATAAATGCTTATCAGCAAACTGGTTTTTACTGAGAGGCCCACAGCTCCCCACTCTCCATAAGTCAAGATCCTCACGGGGTCTCCCTGGGGAAGGGGAGAGTTATGGACCTAGTGAAGAACTTTCAGAGTCCCTCCAAGGGAGACAGCAGAGTGGGGTCCTGGTGGCCTCCACCCTTTTGGGGCACGCAGATAGTCAATATCTTCAGCGTCCCCAAGGCCTGTGCAAGGGTGGGGCCCCATATCTGGAAGTCCCAGGCCCAGCTGGGAGTTGGTCAAGTCTGGGCTGTGGGGGCAGGGAGTGCTGGGGGATGGTTATCCCCCTTTCTGCCCTCTCTCCTGGGGCAACTCCAAATTTTCAGCCCTCATTGACTTTCCCAGGACTGCCGTCCCCAAGTCTTCACTCATGTCTCTCTGTGACTCCTTCCTGTTAGGTACTCACAGCAACCTGCCCCCCCAACTTTTTCAGTTTCCAGCCTGGGGACTTGTGGTGGTTAAGAGCATGAGCTGAGTTCAAATCCCAGTCCTGTCAGTTAACAGCTGTGCGATATTGGGCAAGTCACTCTCTGGGTCTCAGTTTTCTCATCTGTCAAGTAGGCTGATACTAGTTCCCACTCCATTTTGAAAGCTCTCATGTGAAGAGACGACAGAGCACAAGCTTGGCTTAGTAAATCCTCTCTGGGAGTGCGAACAACCACCACCACCACAACCACAATAATGACAACCTCATTGCATAAGAGCCCTGGACTTACACACGACTGTGCCATTGGAGTCCTCCCGGGGGCTCCCGGGGCCAATTCCTCTCTGGCTTGGACTCACATAAACTTGGATCTCACATCTTTCCTCATTTCTGCCCCCGTTGCCACTTGCTTTGGCCCCTGAGTCCTCATACACCTGGCTGGGGCGCTCACGGCCCCATTCAGCCTCGGCCCGGCCCCACGGTGCCCCTTCCTAAAGTTCTGCCCGTCTGTCCCGTGACATGCCCCTCCCGCCCCGGCTCATGCCTGCTTGCACCGCCTGCGCCAGGGTGGTGAGCCCGGTCTGGCCAGTGGCGCCGAAGATCGCGATCTTCTTGACGGCCATCCTGCGGGATCGTAGGGGTGCAAGGCCTCAGAGTCTCGGCACGCGCGGGAACCCACTGGCTGCTGGGCGGTGCTCTCTGCCCTACTCAAGCAGGAACAACGGGGCGGAGCTGGCTCGAAGGGCCACACCTCAGCCCCGCGCCGTCCGCGGTTCAGGTTAAGGGGCGGGGCCTAACGCGGGTGGGCGGGGCAGGAGTCAGCTTGCATTCGCTCACCGCCCAGCACCGCCCTCTCTGCCCGCCACTTAGACTAGAAGGCGGGGCCACAGAAGGCCACGCCTCCACATAGCAACAAATGGAGTGGACGGAGCCGAGATAACTTGTCACTCAGCGCCCTGCCTCCGCGCTCCACCTGCCGGAGAGGGGTGGGGCCAGGTGAGCCACGCCCACGGCCTCTCGTAGCTCACGCCCCCTCTCCCAGAGCCTGGAGCGGATCTGGGGCGCACTCTAAGCCCCAGGGCCTCCCACAACCAGCAAGGGGAGAAAGTTAGGGAGGACAGAGTGTGTGTGTGCACTTGCATGTAAGATACTGTGTCACGGCGTACCTATGCACTTATATGACCCTGTGTGACTCAGTGACCGGGAGGGCAAGCAGGACTGTGGGTGACACCTTGTGTCATCCTCTGAGTGTGATCCCGTGTTACAGTGTGACTACACGTGCGTGATACCACGTGTGGCAGGCATTGATTCTGTTCTTTTGTGACCTTGTGGTGACACCGTGGGTGACACCGTGGGCGTCAGCCTGTACGATAGGGTGTGGGACGTGTGAGGTGTGCTACATGGAAGCGTGAGACTATTAGACTGTGACAGTGTGTGACACCACATGTCTCGTGTAAGGATGTGTGACACCGGGACCCCATTCGAGTGTGTGGCTGTGGGTGTCTGTGTTGCGCTGCTGTTTGTGACCCCCTGTGACTATGATGTGTGAGGTGCGGTGGTGCAGCATGTGCGGGGCGACTTCTGTGAAGGTTCGAGTGTGTAGAGTGTGTGATACTGTGGCTGTGAAGCTGTGCGTGATGTGTGGGCCTATGACACTGTTTGTGATTGCCAGGGAGTGTGCGGCTGTGTGTGACAGGTGCATTTGTGTGTGACGCTGCGTGGGCGGTGGTGACCCTATTGGATTTGTGTGGTGGTGGGTGACACCGTTCCAGTGTGGACGCCGCGTGTGATGGCGTGAGGGTGTGACCCCGTGAGACCCCACAGGAGGGAGTGACGGCGCGCGAGCGCGTGGATTCGGGGGTGAGTTTGTGCGCCGAGGCCCCCGCGAGTATGGCAGCGTGGCGAGCGTGACCCCGTGGGAGTGTGCAGCGTGTGACGCCGCCGTGCCCGCGCGAGTGCAGCCGTGCACCCCACGCCGCGGCCGGGTGTGACTGCGCGTGGGCCTCGGGCGGCGGGCGCGGGGCCCGCGGGCGGGAGGGGGTCCCGGGGGCGCGCTGAGCTCGGCGGCGGCGCGAGAGAGGGAGGCGCGGCGGCGCATGCGGATCTGGCTGAGCCGCGGGCCGGCGGGGCCGAGCTGAACCGGGCTGGGCCGGGCCGGGCCGGGCCAGGCCGGGCAGCGGACGCCGACAGGGAGGGCGGTCGGTCGCGGCGAGCAGCGGAGACAGCGACGCTGGCGGCCGCGGGCCCAGGTGAGCAGCTAGGGGGGCCGACAGCCCCTCCCCCAAGCATGTCCCCACCTGGCGAGCATCCCTCCTCCGCGCGTGCGGGGCATGGCTGGAGCCCCGGGTCTCCCCGGCTGGAGGGAGGCAAAGGGTCGAGGGCAGGACGAGTCCCCAACCCCCTACCCGGTCTAGCTTCCGCGCCACGCGTGGGTCTTACCCCCAGGCCTTGTCCTTCCCAGGCCCCCTCCTTGGGCGCAGTGTCTGGACCGCAGGGAGAGAGGCGCGGCCTGGGAAGGGTTAAAGCCTCTGATGCCACCGCAGCCCAGAGCCCCACCAGCCTTTGTGGGGGGGGTGGGGCGGGGGAGCTCGCAGGACACCGCTTCCCGGCTTCCCTATTACCTGCTCCCTTGCTTTCCATTCAATCGCGTTATGGCCAGAGCTGATCCTTGGCCTGGCCAGAGGGCTAACAGGAGTGCTAAGGGCCTCCCCATCTCTAAGTGTCCTCCACTGAAGAAAACAGTTGTAACCACCGTTTAACAGGGAGGGAAACTGAGGCACAGAAAGGCCAAGTTAAAGATACTCGGTTAAAGATACAGCAAGAATAAAGCAGAACTTGAACTCATTTCTGTCTGACTCCAGAAGAGGCAAATCGATTTGCTGAGATATGTGAGGAAAAAATGAAGAATAATGCAAGGAACATGTATGGAGGGCTTGCAGTGTACCAGATACCATGATCCCTGCATTAATAACTTACCTCTTCAAACACTGCTAAGAAACAGGTACGATTATCATTACTTTTTTTTTTTTTTTTTGAGACGGAGTTTCGCTCTTGTTACCCAAGTTGGAGTGCAATGGTGCGATCTCGGCTCACTGCAACCTCTGCCTCCCGACTTCAAGCAGTTCTCCTGCCTCAGCCTCCCAAGTAGCTGGGATTACAGGCATGAGCCACCATGCCTGGCTAATTTTGAATTTTTGGTAGAGATGGGGTTTCACTATGTTGGTAAGGCTGGTCTCCAACTCTTGACCTCGGGTGACCCATCCACCTCCTCGGCCTCTCAAAGTGCTGGGATTATAGGCCTGGCCTACCCTTTTTTTGTGTGTGTGACAGAGTTTCACTCTGTCATTCAGGCTGGAGTGCAGTAGGTTGATCTCAGCTCACTGCAACCTCCATCCCCCAGGTTCAAGCAATTCTCCTGCCTCAGCCTCCCGAGTAACTGGGACTACAGACACGTGCCACCATGCCTGGCTAATTTTTGTATTTTTTTTAGTAAAGACAAGGTTTTGCCATGTTGGTCAGGCTGGTCTCGAATTCCTGGCCTCAAGTGATCCACCTACCTCGACCTCCCAAAGTGCTGAGATTATAAGCATGAGCCACCGTGCCGGGCCATCATTACTATTTTGCAGATGAACAAACTAAGGCCCAAAGAGTGGAAGTATTTCAGCCAAGGTCACACAGGTGGTAGGTAGCTGTGTGCTCACTTTCACTTTTCCATGGAAGGAGGGAAAAACAAAAATGGATTTGGGACTGGGCACAGTGGCTCACATGTGTAACCCCAGCACTTTGGGAGGTTGAAGTGGGCAAATAGCTTGAGCCCAGATGTTTGAGACCAGCCTGAGCAACATAGTGAGACCCCATCTTTACAAAAAATACAAAAATTACCTGGTCATGGTGGAACTTGCCTCCAGTCCCACCTACTCAGGAGGCTGAGGTAGGAGGATCGCGTGAGCGCAAGAGTTGGAGGCTACAGGGAGCTATGATTGCGTCACTGCACTCTAGCCTGGGTGATAGGGCAACACCTTGTCTCAGAAAAAAAAAAAAAAAAGGATTTCAGTGTGTCCCCCTAAGGGACAATTTCCACTCTACTCACTCTACTGACCAAGACTTAGACCCTGCCTTCCTAGAATTCAGTGGGTTGGCAATTGTCTGGGTCTTTTGAGGACATTGATCTCCCAGCTTCCTCCTTTGTTAGTCTTTTTTTTTTCCTTTTTCTTTTGAGAAGGAATCTTACTCTGTCGCCCAGACTAGAGTGTAGTGGCACAATCTCGGCTCACTACAACCTTCCCCTCCCGGATTCAAGCAATTCTCCTGCCTCAGCTTCCCGAGTAGCTGGGATTATAGGCACCTGCCACCTTGCCCAGCTAATTTTTGTGTTTTTAGTAGAGATGGGGTTTCGCCATGTTGGCCAGGCTGGTCTCGAACTCCTGATCTTGTGATCCACCCGCCTCAGCCTCCCAAAGTGCTGGGATTACAGGTGTGAGCCACTGCGCCCAGCTGTTAGTCTTAGAATCAGGCCTGGGGGCCCAGAAGGTAGAGGAGATACATCTCATGTCACTTAACCCTTTAAATTTCTTTTTTTTTTTTTTTTTTTTTTTGAGATGGAGTCTCACTCTCTCACCCAGGCTAGAGTGCAGTGGTGCGATCTCAGCTCACTGCAACTTCTGCCTCCTGGGTTCAAGCAATTCTCCTGTCTCAGCCTCCCAAGTAGCTGGGATTACAGGCATGCACCACCATACCCGGCTAGTTTTTATATTTTTAGTAGAGGTGGGGTTTCACCATGTTGGCCAGGCTTGTCTGGAACTCCTGACCTCAGGTGATTCACCCACTTTGGCCTCCCAAAGTGCTGGGATTACAGGTGTGAGCCACCATGCCTGGCCAATTTCTTCTTTTTTCAAATAATTTTTTTGTTTTCTATTTTTTTATTTTCATTTGATTTAATTTTATATTTTCTGAGATGGAGTCTCACTCTGTCGCCCAGGCTGGAGTGCAGTGGTGCGATCTCAGCTCACTGCAACCTCCATGTCCCAGGTTCAAGCGATTCTACTGTCTCAGTCTCCTGAGTAGCTGGGATTACAGGTGCACAACGCCATGCCTGGCTAATTTCTTATATTTTAGTACAGATGGAGTTTCACCAAGTTGCCCAGACTGGTCTCGAACCCCTGAGCTCAGGCAATCCACCCGCCTCGGCCTCCCTAAGTGCCAGGATAACAGGCATGAGCCACCGTGCCCAGCCTATTTTTATTTTTTTATTTTTGTTTGAGACGGAGTCTCACTCTGTCGCCCAGGCTGGAGTGCAGTGATGCCATCTTGGCTCACTGTAACCTCTGCCTTCCCGGGTTCAAGCGATTCTCCTGCCTCAGCCTCCTGAGTAGCTGGGATTGCAGGCATGCACCACCATGCCCAGCTCATTTTTGTATTTTTAGTAGAGATGGGGTTTCACCATGTTGGCCGGGCTGGTCTTGAACTCCTGACCTCAAGTGATCCACCTGCCTCGGCCTCCCAAAGTGCTGGGATTACAGGTGTGAGCCACTGTGCCTGCCCCCTCCACTTTAATTTTTTTTTCTTCTTCTTTTTTTTTTTCTCTTGAGAAGTAGTCTTACTCTGTCGCCCAGGATAGAGTGCAGTGGCACAATCTCAGCTCACTGCAACCTCCACCTCCTGGGTTCAAATGATTCTCCTGCCTCAGCCTCCTGAGTAGCTGAGATTACAGTAGCCCACCACCACGCCCAGCTAATTTTTGTATTTTCAGTAGAGACGGGGTTTCATCATGTTGGCCAGGCTGGTCTCGAACTCCTCACCTCGTGATCCACCTGCCTCGGCCTCCCAAAGTGCTGGGATTACAGGCAGGAGCCACTGTGCCCGGCCCCATTAATGCAAACATTCTATCACCTTTTTTTTTTTTTGAGACGGAGTCTTGCTCTGTCTCCCAGGCTGGAGTGCATTGGCATGATCTCGGCTCACTGCAGCCTCCACCTCCCAGGTTCAAGCGATTCTCCTGCCTTAGCCTCCTGAGTACCTGGGATTACAGGTGCGCAATACCACGCCCAACTAATTTTTGTATTTTTAGAGACAGGGTTTCACCATGTTGGCCAGGCTGGTCTTGAACTCCTGACCTCAGGTGATCCACCCATCTCAGCCCCAAAAAGTGCTGGGATTACATGCATGAGCCACTGCGCCTGGCCCTATCATCTATGTTTGAATCCTAGCTACTTACTGGCTGTGTAACCTTGGAAAAATAGATCAACTCCTCTGTGCCTCAGTTTTCTCCTCTGTAAAATAGGTGTAATAATAGCCAACTATTAGGGAACTAAATTTGTGGAAATAATAAGACAATGTACATGAAGTACTGACCACAGTGCAAGTGTTCAATATGTTCATTATTGTTATTAGTGCATTACAGAACTCTATTGTTCTAATAATAACAGTGACAATTTGCTGAGCCCTAATATGTGCCAGGGGCTAAGCCATGTGTTTTATCACATCCTGTGAAGTGGTGAGGGTGAACATTATTATTATTATTATTTAGAAATAAGGTCTCGCCATATTGCCCAGTTTGGAGTGCAGTGTCACTATTATAGATCACTGTAGCCTTGACTTATTGGGCTCAAGCCATCCTCCTGCCTCAGCCTCCTAAATAGCTGGGATTACGGGTGGCAACCACCACATTTGGCTAATTTTTAAATTTTTTTTAAAGACAGTTTCTGGCTCTGCTTCCCCGGCTGGAGTGCAGTGGCACTATCTTGGCTCACTGCAACCTCCACTTCACAGGCTCAAGCCATCCTCACACCTCAGCCTCCTGAGTAGCTGGGATTACAGGCACGTTGCCACCACATCCAGCTATTTTTTTTTTTTTTTTTTTGAGACAGAGTTTCACTTTTGTTGCCCAGACTGGAGTGCAATGGCATGATCGTGGCTCACCGCAACCTCCGCCTCCCGGGTTCAAGTGATTCTCCTGCCTCAGCCTCCCGAGTAGCTGGGATTACAGGCATCCTCCACCTCGCCTGGTGAATTTTGTATTTTTATTAGAGACAGGGTTCTCCATGTTGGTCAGGCTGGTCTCGAACTCCCAACCTCAGGTGATCCACCCGCCTCTGCCTCCCAAAGTGCTGGGATTACAGGTGTGAGCCATCGTACCCGGCCAATTTTTGTATTTTTTGTAGAGACAGGGTTTCACCATGTTGCCCAGGCTTGTCTTGAACTCCTGGGCTCAAGCAACCCGCCCTCCACAGCCTCTCAAAATGTTGGGATTATAGGCCTGAGCCACTGTGCCCGGCATATTTTTATTTTTATAGAGATGAAATCTTGCTATGTTGCCCAGGCTGGTCTCCAACCCCTGGGCTCAAGCGATTCTCCTGCCTCTGCCTCCCAAAATGCTGGGATTACAGGCATGAGCCACTGTGCCTAGGCCTTATCATTATTATTATGTCCACTTTAAAGACAGAGAAATTGAGGACAAGAGAGGGGACAGGACTCAAAGACAGTCACTGTTAGAAATGGGACTTGATCCTAGACCTAACCTGCCTCTCCCTATGTGCAGGCCTCACCTTCCCCGATGGCGCAGGTACCAGGGGAAGTGGACAACATGGAGGGCCTGCCTGCCCCTAACAACAACAACCCTGCTGCCCGCTGGGAGAGTCCGGATCGGGGCTGGGAGCGGGAGCAGCCAGCTGCGTCCACCGCAGCGGCCTCGCTGTTTGAGTGCTCCCGGATCAAGGCCTTGGCAGGTACCTGGAGGAAGGCTGGGGTGGGATGAGGAGGAGGGGGAAGGGGGAAGGGTGCCCGAGAACCTTGGTGGCCGGGAGGGTGGGAAGAGAGACCAGCACTGTCCAATAGAACTTTCCATGACGGTGGAAATAGTCTATATGCATAATGTCCAATATAATAATCACTAGTCTATGTGACTTTTGAATGCTAGAAATGTGGCCAGTGCTATGTGACAGACTTTGAGTTTTAAATTTTATTTAGTTTTAATTAAATTTATTTATACATATATTTTTTGAGACAGAGTCTTATTCTGTTGCCCCGGCTGGGGTGCAGTGGCGAGATCTTTGTTCACTGCAATCTCCACCTCACCGGCTCAAGCCATCCTCCTACCTCAGCCCCCTGAATAGCTGGGACTACAGGTGCACGCCACCACACCCGGCTAATTCTTTTTGTATTTTTAGTAGACACGGGGTTTCACTGTGTTTGCCAGGCTGGTTTCGAACTTATGACCTTAAGTGATCCACTTGATTTGGCTTCCCAAAGTGCTGGGATTACAGGCATGAGCCACTGCACCCGGCCCAGTTTTTTTTTTTTTTTTTGAGACAAGAGTTTCACTCTTGTTGCCCAAGCTGGAGTGCAGTGGCGCGATCTCGGCTTACTGCAACCTCCGCCTCCCAGGTTCAAGCGATTCTCCTGCCTCAGCCTCCCTAGTAGCTGGGATTACAAGGCATGTGCCACCACGCCCAGCTAATTTTGTATTTTTAGTAGAGACGGGGTTTCTCCATGTTGGTCAGGCTGGTCTCAAACTCCCAATCTCAGGTGATCCACCTGTCTCGGCCTCCCAAAGTGCTGAGGTTACAGGCATAAGCCACGGCACCCAGCCTGTTTTAATTAAATTTAAATAGCCACATGTGGCTTGTGACTGCTGTATGGGGCAGCGCAGCCTTAGAGCCTTAGAAATGTACAGTCCCAGAATGGTGGGACTTTGTAAGCATATTCCCTTAGAATCCCGAAATGCAGAGCCATCAGATCCTTGGAACTTGAAACGTCTAAGAGATTCTTAGACCTCTCGAAATGAAGACCTTTGGCCAGGTGCGGTGGCTCACGCCTGTAATCCCAGCACTTCGGGAGGCCAAGGTGGACAGATCTCTTGAGTGCAGGAGTTCGAGACCAGGCTGGCCAACATAGTGAAACCCTGTCTCTACTAAAAATTAAAAAAAAAAAAAATTAGCTAGGCGTGGTGGCATGCATCTGTAGTCCCAGCTATTCGGGAGGCTGAGGTGGGAGGATGGCCTGAGACCGTGAGGTGGAGATTGCAGTGAGTCAAGATCGTGCCACTGCACTCCAGCCCCGGCAATAAAGCAAGAACCTATCTCAAAAAAAAAAAAAAAAAAAAAAAAGAGCTTTGGAAATGTGGAACATTATCATCACAGACCTAAGAAATTTTAGTCATTGTTCCCTAGGATCATAGGCCCTTAGAAACCAAAACTGTAATACATAGGAACCTTTGGGACTTTATAATACTAAACCTTTGGAGTTTCCAATAAGAAATGTGGATCTTGAGAAATTTGACATAGAGTGACCAAAACCTTCCTGCTTTTACCACTGAAACTCTCAGCCTTGGGCCAACCAGTACAGTGGGTCACCCTACCATTTTTTTTTTGTTTGTTTTGAGACAGGGTCTCACTCTTTCACCCAGGCTGGAGTGCAGTGGTGTGATCATGGCTCACTGCAGCCTCGAACTCCTGGGCTCAAGTGATCCTCCCACCTCAGCCTCCTGAATAGCTGGAACTACAGTCATGCGCCACCATGCCTGGCTAATTAAAAATAATTTTTTTTTTTTGGCCAAGCATGGTGGCTCATGCCTGTAATCCCAGCACTTTGGGAGGCTGAGCCTGATGGATCACTTGAGGTCAGGAGTTTGAGACCAGCCTGACCAACACAGTGACACTACTAAAAGTACAGAAATTAGCCGGGTGTGGTGGTGGGCACCTGTAATCTCAGCTACTCGGGAGGCTGAGGCAGGAGAATCACTTGAACCCGGGAGATGGAGGTTTTAGTGAGCTGAGATCACACCGTTTCAATCCAGCCTAAGTGACAAGAGCGAAACTCCATCTCAAAACAAAAAAAAAAATTTTTTTTTGTAAGATGGGGTCTTGCTATGTTGCCCAGGCTGGTCTGGAACTCCTGGGCTCAAACAATCCTCCCACCTCAGCCTCAGAAAGTGCTTTGATTACAGGGGTAAGCCAGAGTGCCTAGTAGTCACCCTACTTTGATGTATCAGAACAATATTAGCAAAGACCAGAGAACTTTATAGTTATAGAAAGACCTTAGACCTTTAGAATTATAGACCCTCGAACCTTAGTACTTAGTATTCATAGAGGTTTGGAACCTTAGAAGTGTTTAATCATCAGCACTAAAACTGGCAAAGACCCTGAGGAGCCTCAGAGATATGGAACTTCATAATCATAAGCCTTTAAAACATGGCACTGTAGCACCTTTGACCCTTGGGACCTTAACATCTTAGAAACACGGAGTGCTGGAATCATAAAATATAGATGATCGTAATCATGAATTCTTAAAACCCAAAGGTCAGAATCAGTTCCCTCCAAATCTTAGAACTTTAGTAACTCAGCAGTTTATAATCACAGGATGGATCTCTGATACTAAGATTTTTGGAACTTTATTTATTTATTTATTTGTTTGAGAGGGAGTCTCGCTCTGTTGCCCAGGCTGGAGTGCAGAGTCAGCTCACTGCAACCTCCACCTCCCAGGTTCATGCGATTCTCCCGCCTCGGCCTCCTGAGTAGCTGGGACTACAGGCCCGCACCACCATTCGTGGCTAATTTTTGTATTTTTAATTGAGGCGGGGTTTCACCATGATGGCCAGACTGGTCTTGAACTCCTGGGCTCGGGCAATCCACCCGCCTCGGCCTCCGAAAATGCTAGGATTACAGGCATGAGCCATGGCGCTGGCTCAAGAAACCTGGCTGATCTAGAAACCTGTAGTCCCAGCACTTTGAGAGGCCGAGGCGGGCGGATCACTTGAGCCCAGGAGTTCGAGACCAGCCTGGCAAACATGGTGAAACCCCGCCTCAATTAAAAATATAAACATTAGCCAGGTGTGGTGGCACATGCCTGTAGTTCCAGCTAGTCGAGAGGCTGAGGTGGGAGAATCTCCTGAGCCCAGGAAGCAGAGGTTGCAGTGAGCCGAGATTGTGCCACTGCACTCCAGCCTGGGCAACAGGATGAGACCCTGTCTCAAAACAATAAGAAAACTGGCTAGGCGCGGTAGCTCACGCCTGTAATCCCAGCACTTTGGGAGGCCAAGGTGGGCGGATCACTGGAGGTCGGGAGTTTGAGACCAGCGTGGCCAACATGGCAAAACCTTGTCTCTATTAAAAATACAAAAATTAGCTGGGTGTGGTGGCGCGTGCCGGTAATCCCAGCTACTTAGGAGGGTGAGGCAGGAGAATAGCCTGAACCTCAGAGGCAGAGGTTGCAGTGAGCCGAGATCGTGCCATTGTACTCCAGCCTAGGCGTCAATAGTGAAACTCTGTCTCAAAAAAAAAAAAAAGAGAGAGAGAGAGAGAGAAATCTGTATGTGCCACAAAGTATGAACCAGATTCAACTGGTGGATTGCCAGCTTTGTCTGATCTAGAAACCTAGACTGATGAAAACATACACTCATGGAAACTTACAGTCACACTTTTAGAGCCTTAGAACCTTAAAAAAGGTAGGAACATGTCAACTTAGAATTCTAGAATTTACTAATTTAGTGTAAGTGAGTTTGTTTTTAGTTTTTTTGTTTTGTTTTGTTTTTGAGACGGAGTCTCGCTCTGTCGCCCAGGCTGGAGTGCAGTGACACTATCTCAGCTCACTGCAAGCTCCACCTCCTGGGTTCATGCCATTCTTCTGCCTCAGCCTCCCGAGTAGCTGGGACTACAGGCGCCCGCCACCATGCCCGTCTAATTTTTTGTATTTTTAGTAGAGATGGGGTTTCACCGTGTTAGCCAGGATGGTTTCAATCTCCTGACAGCGTGATCCACCCGCCTTGGCCTCCCAAAGTGCTGGAATTACAGGCATGAGCCACCGCGCCCGTCCTGTTTTAGTTTTTGTTTGTTTTTTGAGGAGGAGGGGGTCTCTCCATGTTGCCTAGACAGGTCTCAAACTCCTGGTGTCAACTCAGCCTTCTGAGTAGCTGGGATTACAGATGTGTACCACCACTCCCAGCTGTAGAATTTATTATTATTATTATTATTATTATTATTATTATTATTATCATCATTATTATTATTTGGACTGCTGCCCAGGCTGGAGTGTGGTGATAAAAATCATAGCTCACTGCAACCGCCAACTCCTGGGCTCGAGCAATCCTCCCACCTTAGCCTCCCGAGTAGCTGGGACTACAGGCATGCACCACCATGCCCAGCTAATTTTCTTCTTATTTTATTTTATTTTTTTGTAGAGACAGGGTCTCGCAATGTTGTCCAGGCTGAACTTGAACTCCTGGACTCAAGTGATCCTCCCACCTTGGCCTCCCAAAGTGTTGGGATTACAGGTGTGAACCACTGGAATTAATTTTATCTAGAAAGTATTAATGCAGTGCCTGCTGTGTGCCTGGCCCATTCTGGACAACACGAGGGGCATAGTGGTGACTGAGGCAGCCCGGGTCCTGCCCCCACAGGGCTCACAGGTCAGTGAGAGAGAGAGATCCGGTTAGACAATGATGACCCAGAGGGGTCAGAGACAGGGTAGGGGAGGCACAGGCAGAGAGGTTGGGGCTGTTGACAGAGAGGCACAAGCATTGGCTGTGATGGGGAAGCCCAAGGACTGTGGGAGCTCATAGGGTGTACTTGATCCAGCCTGGAGAATCAAGGAGGGCTTCTTGGAGAAGGAGAGGCCTAAGTTCAGGCCTAAAGGATGAATTGGCCTGAACACCGGCGTGAAGAGTGGAAGGTATTCTAGGTAGAGGGAACTGCATATGCAAGGCCTCCAGAAGTTGGGAGTGGCTTGACTGAGAGGATACAGGTGAGGAGTAAATGATGATGGGAGAGGAGCCAGTGGAAGCCAGATCCTTCTTTTTTTCTGAGACCGAGTTTCGCTCTTGTTGCCCAGGCTGGAGTGCAATGCCGCAGTCTCGGCTCACTGCAACCTCCGCCTCCTGGGTTCAAGCGATTCTCCTGCCTCAGCCTGCTGAGTAGCTGGGATTACAGGCGCCTGTAACCTTGCCTGGCTAATTTTTGTAGTTTTAGTACAGATGGGGGTTTCACCATGTTGGCCAGGCTGGTCTTGAACTTCTGACATCGGGTGACCCACCCGCTTCAGCTTCCCAAAGTGCTGGGATTACAAGCATAAGCCACTGAGCCTGGCAGAAGCCAGATCTTAAAGGGCCTTGCAGGGTACCAGGGAGCTATGGAAAGATTTTAAACAGAGGTGGGATATGGTAAGATGAGAATTAAGGACTCTCCAAATCTTAGAACCATGCTTCTGAGAGCATCTTGCCCAGGGAAATGTAGAAATCCCCTTTAAGATAAAAAAAAAAAAAAAATCCTCTCCAGCTTGGGCAACAAAGCAAGATCCTGTATGTACAAAAATTTAAAAATTAACTGGCCACAGTGGCATGTGCCTATATTACTCTGGAGGCTGAGGCAGGAGGATCGCTTGAGCCCAGGAATTGAAGGCAGTGATCTATGATGGCACCACTGCATTCCAACCTTCCAGCTTGGGCAACAGAGTGAGATCCCACCTCAAGAAATTGTATTTTATTTTCTTTTTTTTGAGACAGAGTCTCGCTCTGTCGCCCAGGCTGGAGTGCAATGGCGCGATCTTGGCTCACTACAACCTCTGCCTCCTGGGTTCAAGCTGTTCTCCTTCCTCTGCCTCCTGAGTAGCTGGTATTACAGGCGCCCATCACCACGCCCAGCTAATGTTTTGTATTTTTAGTAGAGATGGGGTTTCACCATGTTGGCCAGGCTGGTCTTGAACTCCTGACCTCAAGTGGTCCACCTGCCTCAGCCTCTCAAAGTGCTGGGATTACAGGCATGAGCCACGCCTGGCCTGTATAATTTTCATAACTGCTCACAAATGCACAACTCTGCTTAAATCTCCCATGCTTAGGGTTCACATGTAGCTCTACAAGTAAAACACATTTATAGAGGAACTCCAGACCCCAAACCAGTAACATTCAGCTTAATAGTAACTTCATGATGCTGCTCTCCTGCTGAAACCACCTTGCTGCTCAAAGTGCAAATGTGACGTAGACCAATATGCTGCATTTCTTTTCTTTTTTTTTTTTATGGGCAGTTTTTATTTTTAATCTTTATAGTTTTCAGCGTTTTCTAAAGTACTAAAAATTATTTTTAATTTTTTTTCTTTCACTGTCACAGCCCTTTCATTATAGAAGCAAGCTGCATTTCTTTTGCATCCCTTTGCCCAGCTCTCTCATGGTTTTTCTCCCGCTTTTATTTTGAGGCAGAGTCTCGCTCTGCCACCCAGGCTGGAGTGCAGTGGTGCGATCACGGCTCACTGCAGCCTCTACCTCCCAGGTCACCTGTAATCCTAGCACTGAGGCTGAGATGGGAGCATCACTTGAGCCCAGGAGTTTGAGACCAACCTGGGCAACATAGTGAGACCCTGTCTCTATCAATTTTTTCAACATTATGGAAAATTGTTTGGACCCCACGTTCAGTGTGTTCTCCTGCTCACCCTCCACAGTTTGTGGCTCACTACTGTCATTGATCTGTGTGACACCTCTCTCCAATTCTCTTTTATTCCCAAATCTCAAATCAATTTCTTCTCCCCTGTAGGCAACCACTGACATTGTTTTGTTTTGTTTTTTAAATAAAGATGGGGTCTTGCTATGTTGCCCAGGCTGGTCTTGAACTCCTGGGCCCAAGCAATTCTCCCACCTCGACCTCCTAAAGTGTTGGGAAGCCACTGCTTCTCACCCCATTCAGATAGTTTTCAATGTGAATCTTTTTCTTTGCATGAGGACAATTTTGCAAAATGTGCATTGCTAACGAGTAAGCATATATATATATATATATATATATTTAACTTTTTATTATTATAGTAGTTCATGACACAGAATGGCAGATAAATCATGCCAATATTTCCACAAATGAGTACTCTCTTGTAACCAGCACCCATATTAAAAAACAGAGGGCCGGGCACGGTGGCTCACGCCTGTAATCCCAGCACTTTGGGAGGCCAAGGCGGGTGGATCACGAGGTCAGGAGATCGAGACCATCCTGGCTAAAACGGTGAAACCCTGTCTCTACTAAAAATACAAAAAATTAGCCGGGCGTGGTGGCAGGCGCCTGTAGTCCCAGCTACTCAGGAAGCTGAGGCAGGAGAATGGCGTGAACCCGGGAGGCGGAGCTTGCAGTGAGCCGAGATCGCGCCACTGCACTCCAGTCTGGGCAACAGAGCGAGCAGAGCGAGACTCCGTCTCAAAAAAAAAAAAAAACAGAATATACAATGGGGTGTGGTGACTCATGCCTGTAATCCGAGTGCGTTGGGAAACCAAGGCATGATGATCACTTGAGGCCAGGAGTTCAAGACCAGTCTGGGCAACATAGAGAGACCCCATCTCCACAAAAAAAAAAAAAAAAAATTAGCTGGGCGGAGCCAGGCGCGGTGGCTCACGCCTGTAATCTCAGCACTTTGGGAGGCAGAGGCAGGTGGATCACGAGGTCAGGAGATCGAGACCATTCTGGCTAACGCAGTGAAACCCTGTCTCTACTAAAAATACAGAAAATTAGCTGGGTGTGGTGGTGGGCACTTGTAGTCCCAGCTACACGTGAGGCTGAGGCAGGAGAATGGTGTGAACCCGGGAGGCGGAGCTTGCAGTGAGCGGAGATCAAGCCAGTGCACTCCAGCCCGGGAAACAGAGAGACTCCGTCTCAAAAAAAAAAAAAAAAAAAAAAATTAGCTGGGCGTGGTGGCACGAGCCTGTAGTCCTAGCTACTCAAAAGACTGAGGTGGGAAGATTGCTTGAGCCCAGGAGTTCCAGGCTGTAGTGACCTAAGAAGGTGCCACTGCCCTCCAGCCTGGGCAACAGGATGAGATACCATCTCTAAAAAACAAACAGAATGTGACATATGACAGCTCCCGAAAAACATCCTCACGCCACCTCCCTGTTACTACAGTCCAAGGGTGTACTCTCTTAACTTCTAACAGCTCAGCTTCATTTTGCTGGTGTTTTAACTTTCTATAAATGGAATAATGCACTGTGTGTTGTTCTGTGTCTGGCTTTATTCACTCAACATTATGCTTGTGGGAGATTCATCCATGTCTCCCTGTGCTTGTGGGTTGGTCCTTCTCCTTGCTGTGTAGTGTTGCATGGTGTGAATGTGCCACAGTGTGTTTATGCATTCACCTGTCGATGAGCATTTGGGTTGCTGCTAGTTTGGGGCTACTATAAATGGTGGTGTTGGGCCAGGCGCGGTGGCTCATGCCTGTAATCCCAGCACTTTGGGAGACCAAGACGGGAGGATTACTTGAGGCCAGGAGTTCAAGAGCAGCCTGGGCAATACAGCAGGACCCCATCTCTACTAAAAATACAAAAAAATTTGCTGGTTGTGGTGGTGCATGCCTGTAATTTCAGCTACTTGTGACGCCGAGGCAGGAAAAGCACTTGAACCTAGGAGGCGGAGGTTGCGGTGAGCCAAGATAGTGCCACTGGACTCTAGCCTGGGTGACAGAGTGAGACTCTGTCTTAAATAAATAAATACATAAAATAAATGGTGGTGTTCTCAAGTTTCTAGTACACATTCTTGGTGGGCATAAGCGCTTGTTTCTGGTGGTTTATACCCACCCAGGAGTGAAGTTGCCCAATCATAGAGTAAGGGTATATATTTTATTTTACATATATATGTATTTGTTGTTGTTAATTGAGACGAGGTCTCGTTATGTTGCTCAGGCTGGTCTCCAACTCCTAGGCTCAAGCAGTCCTCCTGCCTTGGCTGCCCAAAGTGTTTGGATTACAGGTGTGAGCCATACGCCTGGCCAAGTGAGTGTATATCTAACTTTAGTAGAGACTGCCGGTTTGTATCATTTTATATTCCCACCAGCAGTGTACCAGAGATACAGTTGCTGTGCACCCCACCCTTGCTATGGTCAGTCTTTTTTTTTTTTTTTTAAGACAGAGTCCCACTCTGTCGCCCAGGCTGGAGTGCAGTGGTGCAATCTCAGCTCACTGCAACCTCTGCCTCCTGAGTTCAAGCAATTCTCCTGTCTCAGCCTCCTGAGTAGCTGGGATTACAGGCGCACACCACCACGCCCAGCTAATTTCTGTATGTTTAGTAGAGACAGGGTTTCACCATGTTGGCCAGGCTGGTCTCGAACTCCTGACCTCAGGTGATCTGCCTGCCTCGGTCTCCCAAAGTGCTGGGATTACAGGCGTGAGCCACCATGCCCAGCTGATGGTCAGTCTTTTAAATTTTAGCCATTCTGGTGGCTGTGCATTCTGTTGTGGTTTTACTTTGCATTTTCCTGATGACTAAGAACAATGAAGAAGGTGAAGCACATTTTCCTACATTTATTGGCCATTCAAATATCCTTTAGTGAGATGCCCATTCAAGTCTTTTTTTTTTTTCTTTTGAGATGGAGTCTTGCTCTGTTGCCCAGGCTGGAGTGCCGTGGCATGATCTTGGCTCACAGCAACCTCCACCTTCCGGGTTCAAGTGATTCTCCTGCCTCAGCCTCCTGAGTAGCTGGGATTACAGGCATGTGCCACCACACCTGGCTAATTTTTGTATTTTCAGTAGAGACAGGGTTTCACCATGTTGGTCAGGCTGGTCTCAAACCTCCCAAAGTGCTGGGATTACAGGCATGAGCCACCGAGCCCGGCCCCATTCAAGTCTTTTGCCCATTTTCTTATTAATTTGTCTGCCTCTGATTAACAGATTTTTTCTTTTCTTTCTTTCTTTCTTTTTTTTCTTTTTTGAGACAGGATCTCACTCTATCATATCACCCTGGCTAGAGTGCAGTGGCATGATTTCGGCTCGCTGCAACCTCCACCTTCTGGGTTCAAGCGGTTCTCCTGCCTCAGCCTCCCCAGTAGCTGGGACTACAGGTGCATGCCACCATGCTCAGCTAATTTTTGTATTTTTAGTAGAGACAGGTTTTGCCATGTTGGCCAGGCTCATCTTAAACTCCTGACCTCAAGTGATTCTCTCACCTCGGCCTCCCAAAGTGCTGGAATTACAGGCGTGAGCCACTGCACCCGGCCTAAAAGCCTTATTTTAGTCCTTTCACATTTGGATTTGTAAGCTGAATGAAGTTTATTTGTATGTATTATTGTGTACAGTGCAGGTCAGTTTGTTTTCTTCTCCCATATGGATATCCAGTTGACTCAGCTGCATTTATTTATCCTTTCCCTACTGAACTGCAGTGTCACTTTGTCATAAATCTGAGAGCCACTTATCTATGGGTTTCTGCATGCAGGTATTGCTAACTGATACAAGTTTTATCATGTTACAGATTGCATTCTTTTCTTTTTCTTTTTTTTTTTTTTTTTTGAGACAGAGTCTCACTCTGTCTCCCAGGCTGGCGTGCAGTGGCACAATCTCGGCTCACTGCAATCTCCGCCTCCTGGGTTCAAGCGATTCTCCTGCCTCAGCCTCCAGAGTAGCTGGGATTACAGGTGCCCACCACCACACCTGGCTAATTTTTGTATTTTCAGTAGGGACGGGGTTTCGCCATGTTGGCCAGGCTGGTCTCGAACTTCTGACCTCAGGTGATCCATCCGTCTTGGCCTCCCAAATTGCTGGGATTATGGCTGTGAGCCACCACGCCCGGCCACATTATTTTTTTTTTATTCAGAACTTTGCCTTAAGACTCATCCATGTGTCTCTGAGTGCATTTGTTATTTATTTATTTTTAAGATAGGGTCTTGCTCTATCACCCAGGCTGGAGTGCACTGGTGTGATCTCGGCTCACTGCAACCTCCAGCTCCTGGCCTCAAGCGATCCTCCCACCTCATCCTCTCCAGTACTACAGGTACTGCAGGACTGCAGGTGCACCCCACCATGCCTGGCTAATTTCTATATTTTTGTAGAGACAGGGGTCTCCCCTGGGTTCAAATTCTTGGGCTCAAGCAATCCTTCAGCCTTGGCCTCCCAATGTACTGAGATTACAGGCCCATAATGAACCACTGTACCTGGCCAAATTAAAGTCTTATCCTAAGGAAATGTGTTTCACTTGTGATTGTGATTGGAGAAGAATGTATGAATGGTAAAAAGCTGGGCATAATCACACTTACCTATAGTCCCAGCTACTTGGCAGGCTGAGGGTGGGAGGATCATTTGAGCCCAGGAGTTTGAGACCAGCCTGGACAACATAACAAGACCCCCATCTTACAAAAAGTAAAAATGAAAAACATAACTAGCTGTGGTGGTGCATGCCTGTAGTCCCCTCAGGAGGCTGAGGTGGGAGTGTCCCTTGAGCCTAGGAGGTCAAGGCTGCAGTGAGCCGTGATCGTGCCTCTGAACTACCGCCTGGGTGACAGAGTGGGACTGTCTAAAAAAAAATAAATAAATAAATAAATAAAAGAACTCAGCATAAGCACAATAGCAGAGGAAACTTGTCATTTGGCCTGGAGTGTTTTTGTTTGTTTGTTTGTTTGTTTTGAGACAGGTTCTCCTTCTCTTGCCCAGGCTGGAATGCAGTGGTGCGATCACGGCTCACTGCAGCCACGAACTCCCAGGCTCAAACAATCTTCCCACCTCAGCCTTCTGAGCAGCTGGCCCCACAGGTGCACATCCACCATGCCTAGCTATTTAAAATATTTTTTAAGAGATGGGGGCCTCATTATATTGCCCAGTCTGGTCTCAAACTCCTGGGCTCAAGTGATCCTCCCACCTTGGCCTCCCAAAGTGTTCAGATGACAGGTGTGAGCCACCTTGCCCAGCCTGGCCAGAAGTCTTGAAACCCCAAAGGTATCTGTGTCAGCTACAGTCCTGGCAGGAAGCAGATGGCATCCCACAAAGGGGTAAAGTTGGGGCAAGTCTAATGAAGGGACTACTGACATAGGGGTGGGCAGGGTTAAGGGAACCTACAAGGGCAGTGGAGACCTGCAGCGATGGAGCAGAGAAGGGAGTGGTGAGAGAGGACAGAGGCGTCACCAGCAGGAGCTGGGGATGTAGGGAAAGAAACCAGGCACTGCCAGGAGCAGGTGAGGCAGGGAGGGAGGGAGCAGGAAGGAACAAAGCCCTTGACTCCTCTGATCTCCTGCTGGCCAAACCCAGCTGGAAGTCTGAGGGACTCTGAGGGTTGGGGAGTCCATTCATACAGTCCACACTGGCCAGCCTCCCTGGACCCACCACAGCACGGGGAAGAGGAGTGGAAGGTGGCACCAGAGAGGGAAACGGAAGATCCCCGCACAGTAAACACACCAACACGGTCAACATTCGATGTCATCTCAGGTCAGAGCAACACTCTGAGAATTTTTTTTTTTTTTTTTGAGAGAGTCTTGCTGTCACCTAGGCTGGAGTGCAGTGGTGCAATCTTGGCTCACTGCAGCCTCCACCTCCCAGGCTCAAGTGATTCTCCTGCCTCAGCCTTCCGAGTAGCTGGGATTATAGGCACGTGCCACCACGCATGGCTAATTTTTGTATTTTTTGGTAGACAGAGGATTTCACCATGTTGGCCAGCTGGTGTCAAACTCCTGACTTCAAGTGATCCGCCCACCTAGGCCTCCCAAAGTGCTGGGATTACAGGCATGAGCCACCATGCCCAGCCCCATGACAATACTTTTCGTTTTGTGATTTCATTTTGATGATACCCAAAGAAAATGAATAGAAACTGATCCTGGGCTGGGTGCAGTGGCTCACACCTGTAAGCCCAACACTTTGGGAGGCTGAGGCAGGAGGATTGCTTGAGCCCAGGAGTTTGAGGCCAGCCTGGGCAACATGGCAAGATCCTGTCTCTAAAAAAAAAATACAAAAATTAGCCAAGTGTGGTGACATGCGCCTGCAGTCCCAGCTACTGGGGAGGCTGAGGTGGGAGGATTTCCTGAACCCAGGGAGGTTGAGGCTGCACTGAGCCATGATTATGCCACTGCACTCCAGAGCCTGGGTGACAGAGTGAGACACAGAAAGAAAGAAAGAAGAAAGAAGGAAAGAAAAGAAAAGAAAGAAAGAGAAAGAAAGAAAGAAAGAAAGAAAGAAAGAAAGAAGAAACAAAGAGAAAGAGAGAGGGAGGGAGGGAGAGAAGGAAGGAGAAGGAAAGAAAGAGAAAGGAAAAAGAAAGAAAGGAAAGAGAGGAAGAAATGAAAGAAAGAAGAAAGAAAGAAAGAGAGGGAAGGAAGGAAGGAAGGAAGGAGAAACAGAAAGAGAGAGAGAGGGAGGGAGAGAAGGAAGGAGAAAGAAAGAGAAAGGAAAAAGAAAGAAAGGAAAGAGAGAAAGAAATGAAAGAAGAAAGAAAGAAAGAAAGAGGGAGGGAAGGAAGGAAAAAAGGAAGGAAGGAAGGAGAAACAAAGAGAAAGAGAGAGGGAGGGAGGGAGAGAAGGAAGGAGAAAGAAAGAAAGAGAAAGGAAAAAGAAAAAGGAAAGAGAGAAAGAAATGAAAGAAAGAAGAAAGAAAGAGAGGGAGGGAAGGAAGGAGAAAGAAAGAAAGAGAAAGGAAAAAGGAAGGAGAGAAAGAAAAGAAAGAAAAAGAAACAAAGAAAGAAAAAGAAAGAGAGAGAGAAAAGAAAGAAATCCTGGACCATCTGAATGGCAACTTCATAAAGGATGATACCCCAATATATATATATATATATATACACATATATACGTATATATATATATATATATATATTTTTTTTTGAAACAGGGTTTCACTCTATTGTCAATGTTGAAGTGTAGTGTTGCAACAATGGCTCACTGAAGTCTCAACCTCCTGGGCTCAAGGCATTTTGCCATCTTAGCCTCCTGAGTAGCTAGGACTTTAGGCACAGGCCACCATGCCTGGCTAAGTTTTAATTTTTTTTTTTTTTTTGAGACGAAGTTTTACTCTTGTTGCCCAGGCTGGAGTGCAATGGGCGCTATCTCAGCTCACTGCAACCTCCGCCTCCCAGGTTCAAGCAATTCTCCTGCCTCAGCCTCCTGTGTAGCTGGGATTATAGTTGCCCGCCACCATGCCTGGCTAAGTTTTAATTTTTTTTTTTTTTTTTGAGATGAAGTTTTACTCTTGTTGCCCAGGCTGGAGTGCAATGGCGTGATCTCAGCTCACTGCAACCTCCACCTCCCAGGTTCAAGCGATTCTCCTGCCTCGGCCTCCTGAGTAGCTGGGATTACAGGCGCCCGCCACCATGCCTGGCTAATTTTTATGTTTTTGGTAGAGATGGGGTTTCACCATGTTAGCCAGGCTGGTCTTGAACTCCTGACCTCAGATGATCCACCCACCTCGGCCTCCCAAAGTGCTCTGATTATAGGTGTGAGCCGCCACGCCTGGCTTGATTTTTAATTTTTTATACAAATGGGGTCTTGCTATGTTGCTGAGGCTGGTGTGGAACTCCTGGCCTCAAGCAATCCTCCTGCTTTGGCCTCCCAAAGTGCTGGGATAATGGGCATGAGCCACCATGCCTGGCCTGATTTTTCTATTCCTGATTACAGTCTTGTTAGCATGGAGCAAGAGTTGAAAACTGAAATGCCCACCGAGACCAGATGGACTGCATACACCGAGAGAAGTGGAACCTCCTGTAAGAGGGCAGCGGCCACACAGCCCCCGCGATGGCAGCCTGGCAGGAATGGAGGTCCAGGGTTGCCATATCATGTGATATTTCATGAGAAGCCAAGAATCTGAATTTTTTAAAGACAAAATCTTCCTATTTTAAAATATTGGCAACTGATTTACATTTTTTAAAACACAGTGGGGGTGCAACCAAATATATCTCAGAGGCTGGGCTCAGTGGCTCATGCCTGTAATCCCAGCACTTTGGGAGGCCGAGGTGGGCAGATCACCTGAGGTCGAGAGTTCGAGACCAACCTGACCAACATGGAGAAACCCTGTCTCTATTAAATATGTAAAATTAGTCAGGCATGGTGGCACATGCCTGTAATCCCAGCTACTCGGGAGGCTGAGGCAGGAGAATTGCTTGAATCTGGGAGGTGGAGGTTGCAGTGAGCCAAGATTACACCACTGCACTCCAGCCTGGGAGACAGAGGGAGACTCCATCTCAAAAAATAAATAAATAAATAAATAAATGAATAATATATATATGTATACACATATGCACACACACACACACACACTCCCACCCCTACCTCTCTCAAGTATGAGTTCCCCAAATCGATGATCCCCCAGAATCCATTGAAGAAAGCCAAATCTAGTCCAAATCCCTCTTTTTGTAAATGTGAAAACTGGGGTCCAAAGAGGGGAGATGACCTTGAGAAGTCACCCAGCCAGTTATTAGTAGAGACAGGGCAGAACCCAGTTGTCCTCATTCTGGTACCACTCTGGGGATGCACTAAAATTCCACTTTGGCTTTAGTACTAGCCAAAACCAGCTACTTGGCGTGGGCATCATCTATTAGAAGGCAGAGGAATAAATCCTCAATTTAGCATCTTTTCTGCCATCACTTTCTCATGATTGATGATCAGTGTTCACATAGGGTCCCATCTTATCTAAACAGCACAAAACCCACATTGACACAAACAAGATATTTCCTTTGCGTTTACTGTTAATATTCACGTATTCATTTTCAAACTAGAGGTAAATATTCAAGATGCAATTTAAAGTTAAAAAAATACAGATAAGTAAATGTATATTTTCTACTGCTAGAATAAGAAGCAATACTTTTTTAAAAAAAATTGTATTTTTAATTTTAGTGGGTACATAGTAGTTATATATATTTATGGGATAGATACTTTTGTGTTGCAGACAATCCAATTATATGCTTTTAATTATTTTAAAATGTGCAATCAGGCCAGGTACAGTAGCTCATGCCTGTAATCCCAGCACTGCGGGAGGCTGAGGCGGGTAGATCACTTGAGTCCAGGAGTTTCAGACAAGCCTGGGCAACATGGCTAAACCCTGACTCTTCTAAAAATACAAAAATTAGCCGGGCGTGGTGGCGCATGTCTTTAGTCCCAGTTATCCACAAAGCTGAGGTGGAAGGATGGCTTGAGCCCGGGAGGCAGAGATTGCAGTGAGCCATGATCTCACACCACTGCACTCCAGCCTGGATTTGATACAGGGCAGACCCTGTATCAAAAAAAAAGAGAGAAAAGCAAGTACAATTAAATTATTATTGAATATAATCACCCTGTTGTACTGATATCAAATACTAGATCTTATTCATTCTTTTCGTATTTTGTACCCATTAACCATCACCCCTTCCCTTCACCCCACTATTGATAATGTCACAAAAGGTAAATTTTATGAAAAAGGAAATTATTCAGAGATTTCAAATGGTTGAAGGAGAAATAGACTGGAAATGTACATCTTTATTCCTGAATTAATAGAAAACTTAATATTAATAGGAAACAATATTATTTAGTAATGGGATTTTAACAGTAACTGTACAGGCTAAGCTGCCAACAAATTGGCTTAATAGTACAGTAGCTTAATGGAGAAGCTATTTCTCCCTCCCAGATAATCTAGAGATGAGCAACCCAGTTGGCAGGAAGACTTAGCTCGGAGAGGTCAGTGTAGATTCCAGGTTAATTTCATCTTGTGTTCTGTAGACCTTGACCTTGGTTTTCCAGTTTATGGGAGTCAGGGGAAGAAAGAGGAAGGCCAGGCAGCAATTTTCCTTTACTTTTTTAAACTTTATTTTTGGCTGGGCGCAGTGGCTCACACCTGTAATTCCAACACTTTGGGAGGCTGAGGCGGGCAGATCACGAGGTCAGGAGATCGAGACCATCCTGGCTAACATGGTGAAACCCCGTCTCTACTAAAAAAAATAGAAAAAAAATTGGCCAGGCGTGGTGGCAGGCACCTGTAGTCCCAGCTACTTGGGAGGCTGAGGCAGGAGAATGGCATGAACCTGGGAGGCGGAGCTTGTAGTGAGCGGAGAGTGCGCCACTGCACTCCAGCCTGGGTGACAGATCGAGACTCTGTCTGGAAAAAAAAAACAAAACTTATTTTATTTATTTATTTTTTGAGATGGAGTCTCACTCTGTCACCCAGGCTGGAGTGCAGTGGCACAATCGCCACTCACTGCAACCTCCGCCTCCCGGATTCAGGCAATTCTCCTGCCTCAGCCTCCCGAGTAGCTGGGATTACAGTTGCCCACCACCACGCCTGGCTAATTTTTGTTTTTCTGGTAGAGATGGAGTTTCACCATGTTGGCCAGGCTGGTCTTGAACTGCTGACCTCAGGTGATCCACCTGCCTCAGCCTCCCAGAGTGCTGCGATTACAGGTGTGAGCCACCGTGCCTGGCCTAAACCTTATTATTTATTTGTTTTATCTTATTTTTTGGAGGCAGAGTCTCGCTCTGTAGCCCAGGCTGGAGTGCAGTGTCACGATCTCGGCTCACTGCAACCTCCACCTCCCTGGTTCAAGCGATTCTTGTGCCTCAGCCTCCTGAGTAGCTGAGATTACAGACGTGCACCACTAAGTCCTGCTAGTTTTTTGTATTTTTGGTAGAAACAAGGTTTCACCAAATTGCCCAGGCTGATCTCGAACTCCTGAGCTCAGGCAATCCACCTGCCTTGGCCTCCCAAAGTGCTAGGATTACACGTGTGAGCCACTGTGCCCAGCCTTTTTAAAACTTTAAATTATGAAATAATTACCAATTCATAGGAAGTCACAAAGATAGTACAGATGACAAAAGGCATGTAACTGGCTGGGTATGGTGGCTTGAGCCTGTAATCTCAGCACTTTGGGAAGCCTAGGTGGGAAGATTGCCTGAGCACAGAAGGTTGAGCCTAGCCTGGGCAACATCGCAAGACCCTTGTCTCCACAAAAATAAAACCATCAGCCGGGCATGGTGGCATGTGCCTGTAACCCCAGCTACTCAGGAGGCTGAGGAGTTGAGGCTGCAGTGAGCCATGATCGTGGCACTGCACTCTAGCCTGGGCGACCGAGAGAGATTGTGACTCAAAAAAAAAAAGGAGTAATTCTACTAAAAAATGTCCAAAGGATTTGAATAGATATTTCTCCAAAGATATACAACTGTCTGATAAGAGCATGAAAAGATGTGCAATATAACTTGCCATTAGGGAAGTGCAAAAGAAAACCACAATGAGGTACCACTTCACACCCACTAGGATGGCCGTAGTAAAAAAAAAAAAAAAAAAAAAAGTAGGGGGAAACGACCAAGCACGGTGGGGCTAACATCTGTAATCCCAGCACTTTGGGAGGCTGAAGTGGCTGGATTGCTTGAGGCCTGGAGTTTGAGACCAGCCTGGGCAACATAGTGAGACCCCTGTCTCTACACCAAATACAAAAATTAGCCAGGCCTGGTGGCATGCTCCTGTAGTCCTAACTACTTGGGAGGCTGGGATGGGAGGATCACCTGAGGCTGGGAGGCAGAGGTTGCAGTGAGCTGAGATCACACCATTGCATTCCAGCCTGGGCAACGGAGTGAGACCCCCATCTCAAGGGAAAAAAAGGAGGGGTTGGGAAATAGCAAGTGTTGGCAAGGATTTGGAGCCTTCACACATTGCTGGTGTAGCAACTTTTTTTTTTTTTTTTAGACGGAGTCTTGCTCTGTCGCCCAGGCTGTAGTAGATTGGTGCAATCTCAGCTCACGGCAATCTCCGCCTCCTGGGTTCAAGCGATTCTCCTGCCTCAGCCTCCCGTGTAGCTGGGACTACAGGCACATGCCACCACACCCGGCTAATTTTTTGTGATTTTAGGAGAGACGGGGATTTCACCATGTTAGCCAGGATGGTCTTGATCTCCTGACCTCGTGATCCGCCCTCCTTGGCCTCCCAAAGTGCTGGGATTATAGGCGTGAGCCATCGCACCCGGCCACAACTTTTTTTTTTTTTTTCTGAGACAGGGTCTGGCTCTGTCACCCTTGCTGGAGTGCAGTGGCATGAGCACAGGTCACTGCAGCCTCGACCTCCCGAGCTTAAGCGATCCTCCTGCCTCAGCCACTTAAGGAGCTGGGACTACAGGGGCATGCCACCCTGCCTGGCTAATTTTTTGTATTTTTTTTGTAGAGACAGGATCCTCACCATGTTGCCCAGGCAGGTCTCAAACTCCTGAACTCCAGAAATCCCCCTGCCTTGACCTCTCAAAGTGCTGGGATTGCAGGCATAGGCCTGGCCTATGGTGCAGCTACTTTGGAAAACAGTTTGACAGTTCCTTGAGGCTGGGCGCGATGGCTGACGCCTGTAATCCCAGCACTTTGGGAGGCTGAGGCCATGGCTGTATTTATCCGTGTCCTCACTGAACTGAGCTCTGTGAGGGCCCTGTCTGTATTCACAGAGCCTTGAACAGGCACAGAGTGTGCATTCGAATATTTATTGAATGAATGAATGATTAGAGCCAACTGGGGTCAGAAGCAGGGAAGGCTTCCTGTGCAAGTGACATCTCAGGAAAACTTCAAGGGACAGGAAGGTTGTCACCAAGTGGGTAACAGAGGGTAGGGAACAGAGGGCAGAGGATAGGGGAAGTCGTCCCAGGTAGGAGGAGACATGGCTGCTGAGGCTGGACTCTGTCTCTTTTTTTTTTTTTTTTTTTTGAGAAGGAGTCTTGCTCTGTTGCCCAGGCTGGAGTGCAGTGGCGTGATCTCAGCTCACTGCAACCTCCGTCTCCCTGGTTCAAGCAATTCTCCTGCCTCAGTCTCCCGAGTAGCTGGGATTACAGGCATGCATCACCACACACGGCTAAGTTTTTTTTGTATTTTTAGTGGAGACAGGGTTTCACCATATTGGCCAGCCTGGTCTTGAACTCCTGACTTTGTGATCTGCCTGTCTTGGCCTTCCAAAGTGCTGGGATTACAGACGTGAGCCACCGCGCCCGGCCGACTCACTCTTTTTTTTTTTTTTTTTGAGATGGAGTCTTGCTGTGTCGCCCAGGCCGGAGTGCAGTGAAGCGATCTGGGCTCACTGCAGCCTCCGCCTGGCAATTCTCCTGCCTCAGCCTCTCCAGTAGCTGGGATTATGGGCGCCTGCCACCGTGTCCGGCTGCTTTTTGTATTTTTAGTAGAGACGGGGTTTCACCATGTTGGCCAGGCTGGTCTCGAACTCCTACCTCAAGTGATCCGCCTGTGAGGCTGGTCTCTTGCAGAGAGCTAGGCCTGAGCAGGCTTGGCTGGCGGAGGGCTGGGGTGAAGGTGGAAGCGCCTGGGGGCTCATCAGGGCCTGTCCTCCAGATGAGCGGGAAGCCGTGCAGAAGAAAACCTTCACCAAGTGGGTGAACTCGCACCTCGCCCGCGTGGGCTGCCACATCGGGGACCTCTATGTGGACCTCCGGGACGGCTTCGTGCTCACGCGGCTCCTGGAAGTGCTGTCTGGGGAGCAGCTGGTGAGGGCACCTGAAGGGCTGGGGCAGGGGTCCTCCCTGGGATCTCAGGCTGGGGGTTGGGCTTCTCTGGAAGGGCTGAACTGCAAGCAGGGGCCTGGCTCATGGGCGGGTGGAGCGGGCTAGAAGGGCCCTGTGGGTTAGAGGTCCCTCTACTCGGGTGTGTGGGGCTGTGGCGGTGGGGCGGAGTTTGGTTGTGAGAAGCCTGGACGCATGGCTGGAACCGAAGCTGATGGCTCGCTAGCTACGGTTGCGAGGCGGGGCTTCGGTGGAAGGGGCGGGGCTCTGTTGCAAGGGGCAGGGCTATTAGAGAAGGGAGGAGGTTTGTTAGAAGGGACTGGGCTGGGTTATGAGCTAGCAGGGGCATGGCTATAAAACAGCGGCAGAACTGTGTTGCGGGTTTGGGGTGGGTAGTGAATGAAGGTGCGGGGCTCTAGGTTAGGGGGCAGTGTTCGTTGGTAGGGTGACACCTAGGTCGTGGGTGTCTAGGGACGCAGATGGTGTCCTGGGATGTGGCTTGTTGTATGAGTTGGGGCTGTGTCTCTGGGCTTGAATGGGGTTTCATCTAAAAGCGTGGGATTCTCATGGGGTAGAGATTCGTTAAAGGACTGGAGCCTGGATCTCAAGGAATTGTGAGGGGCCTGGCTATAGAAAAGGAACAGTCGGGCGCTGTGGCTCATGCCTGTAATCTCAGCACTTTGGGGGGCCAAGCCTGGAGGAACATTTGAGCAGTTTCAGAACAGCCCGGGCAACATAGTGAGACCCCCGTCTCTACGGTTTGTTTGTTTGTTTGTTTGTTTGTTTAAATTAGCCAGGCGTGGTGGCGCGAGCCTGTAGTCCCAAGTACCCAGGAGGTTGAGGCGAGAGGATCGCTTGAGCCCGGAAGGTCGAGGCTGCAGTGAGCCATGATTGTACCACTGCTCTCCAGCCTGGGTGACAAAGCGAGACTCTGTTTCTCTCTCTTTTTTCTTAAATTTTTTCTTTTTTAAATAGATACGAGGCGTCACTATGTTGCCCAGGCTGATCTAGAACTCCTGGACTCAAGCTATCCTCCAGCCTCGGCCTCCCAAAGTGCTGGGATTACAGGCATGAGCCACTGCGCCCGGCAGAGACCCTGTCTCAAAAATAAATAAATAAATAATGAATAAATAAACCCGAGCGCTGTGGTGAGACCCGTCTCTACAAAAAATATTTTAAAAATCAAAAAGCATTAGCCAGGTGTGGTGGCGGGAACCTGTAGTCCCAGCTGCTCAGGAGGCTGAGGCAGGAGAATCGCTTGAATCCAGGAGGCAGAGGTTGCAGTGAGCCAAGATCGCGCGACTGCACTCCAGCGTGGGCGACAGAGTGAGACTCCGTTTCAAAAACAACAACAAAAGCAAAAAAACAAACAAACAAACAAAAAAAAACAGATAGGAACCAACGCTGTTGGAAGGAATTGAGCTATAAACAAAGGGAAGAGCCAGGGCGGAGCTTGATTGGGATGGGCGTGGCTCTAGGTAGGGACCCGAAGGGGAAGCAGTGAGGGGTGTGACGCAGGATTTTTTGTTTGTTTGAAACGAAGTCTCACCCAGGCTGGAGTGCAGTGGCGCGATCTCGGCTCAACTGCAGCCTCCGCTTCCCGGGTTCAAAGGATTCTCCTGCCTCAGCCTCCCGAGTACCGAGGATTGCAGGAGCGCGCTACCAAGCCCGGCTAATTTTTGTGTTTTTAGTTAGAGACAGTGTTTCGCCATGTTGGCCAGGCTGGTCTCGAACTCCTCGCCTCAACTGACCCACCCGCCTCGGCCTCCCAAAGTACTGGGATTACAGGATTGAGCCACTGCGCCGGGCGGCCACGGGATTAGTGGCAAAACATTGGTAGAGAGGGGTCCAATGGCAGCGCTAGGGCTGAGACTGGGCTAGGGGGGCGGGGCTTCATGATGACGGGGCGTGGTTATCAGGTTCGAAGTGGGGCGCCTGTGGAAGGGGCAGAGCCAGGGACGTGAATAAGCCTTGAAGGGGTGTGATTCTTTAAAGGGTCTGGCCATGGGAAGAGACAGGGCTTCTTTAGAAGGATTGAGTCCTGCGTCTTGGATAAAACGAGAGGAGGACAGCCTGATCCTGGACACGCAGGGGGCGTGGCCGTGGGAGGCAGGCTTCTTTGGAAGGGGCGGGGCCGAGGGCGCCATGCTTCTGTCTGTCCAGACCCCCCGATCGCCCACCGCCCCTGTCGCCCTAGCCCAGGCCCACGCGCGGCCGCATGCGGATCCACTCACTGGAGAACGTGGACAAGGCGCTGCAGTTTCTGAAGGAGCAGCGCGTGCACCTGGAGAACGTGGGTTCGCATGACATCGTGGATGGGAATCACCGGCTGACGCTGGGGCTGGTCTGGACCATCATCCTGCGCTTCCAGGTGACCCTTGAGTGGCCCCTGCCAAGCCCCGAAACGGTGGGACTTAGGAAGGCGTTCCCCACCATTTACCCATTCATTCATTCCTTCCTTCCAATAATATCCTAATATGCTGGAATCCTATTCCAGGTGGTAGGGATGAAAATAATGATAAAAATAATTGTCATGATCACCACCATCACGATAATCATTTTGTATCGACCCTGTTCCAACCACTGTTCTAAGCACTTGACATTTAATACACAGAGCAACCCCATAAATTAGATACTATTTAGTACCTCATTTTACTAGTGAGGAAATGGAAGCCCAGATAGGTGGTGTCATCTGCCCAAGATCCCACATAGCTGGGTGTTGGAGCTGAAATTTGAATCCAGGCAATCTTGATCCAGTATAGAGACAAACAGACAAAGGTGTGCCTTTTAGGAGCTTACATTGTGGTGAGGAAGACAGATAATAAATACATAAATATGTAAAGAAGACATGTATGGAAAAAGGATCAGTTCTAGTTAGAGAAGTTTAAAAAGCTATGCAGGGCCAGGTGAAGTGGCCTGTAATCCCAGCACTTTGGGAGGCTGAGGTGAGAGGAACACTGAGGCCAGGAGTTTGAGACCAGCCTGGCCAACATAATGAGGCCTTAAAAAATTTTTAGAAATTAGCCAGGCATGGGTGAGTAGCTGTGGTCCCAGCTACTCAGAAGGCTGAGGCAGGAGGATCGCTTGAGCCCAGTAGTGTGAGGCTGCAGTGAGGTATGATCATGCCACTGCACTCCAGCCTGGGCAACATGAGACCATGACTTAAAAAAAAAAATGAAAGCTATGCAGAAAAATACAGATTATGATAAAACAGTAATAGGATATAAAATGTCGGTCGGTGGTGTTGAGATTTTAGATATAGTGGTCAGAAAAGTGCTGTCTGGGAAGTTGATGGCTGAATGACATACAAAGATGAAGAGAGAATGCATTCCAGGCAGGGGGCACAGCAGATGCAAAGTATCTGAGGTAGAAATGAGCTTGACCTGCCGGGCGCAGTGGTTCACGCCTGTAATCCCAGCACTTTGGGAGGCCGAGGCGGGCGGATCACAAGGTCAGGAGATCGAGACCATCCTGGCTAACACGGTGAAACCCCGTCTCTACTAAAAATACAAAAAATTAGCCGGGCGAGGTGGCAGGCGCCTGTAGTCCCAGCTACTCGGGAGGCTGAGGCAGGAGAATGGCGTGAACCCCGGGGGGCGGAGCCTGCAGTGAGCCGAGATCGCGCCACTGCACTCCAGCCTGGGTGAAAGAGCGAGACTCCGTCTCAAAAAAAAAAAAAAAAAAAAAAAAAAAAAAAAAAAAAAAAATGAGCTTGACCTGTTGGAAGTACAGGAGGAAGAGAAGTGCGGCTAGAGAATGGGAGGCAATGGGAGACATGGAGGAGCTGAGGCTGAGGTGGTGGAAGGGGCTAGGTGATCTGTGATGAGTAATTAGGATTTTATTCTGTCTGAGATGGGGAAAGGTTGCAACGTTTTATCAAGGGAAGGTGCATACAAGTTTAGAAAGATAGATCCCTTTGGCTGGGCATGGCGGCTCATGCCCGTAATCCCAGCACTTTGGGAGACTGAGGCAAGAGGATTACCTGAGTTAGGAGTTCAAGACCAGCTTGGCCAACATGGTGAAACCCCGTCTCTACTAAAAATACAGAAATTAACTGGGCTTCATGGTGCACGCCTGTAATCCCAGCGACTCAGGAGGCTGAGGCAGGAGAATGTGAGCCGAGACCACACCACTGTACTCCAGCCTGGGTAATAGACAGAGACTCTGTCTCAAAAAAAAGTGGCCGGGCTTGGTGGCTCATGCCTGTAATCCCAGCACTCTGAGAGGCTGAGGCGGGTGGATCACCAGAGGTCAGGAGTTGGAGACCAGCCTGACCAACATGGAGAAACCCTATCTCTACTAAAAATACCAAATTAGCTGGGTCTGGTGGTGCATGCCTGTAATCTCAGCTACTAGGGAGGTTGAGGCAGGAGAATTGCTTGAACCTGGGAGGCGGAAGTTGCGGTGAGCTGAGATCACACCATTGCACTCCAGCCTGGGCAACAAGAGTGAAACTCCATCTAAAAAAAAAAAAAAAAAAGAAAGAAAGATCCCTCTGGGTTGGAGGTGTTCATCGATATTTGGAGCTGAGAGCCCAGGGAGGAGGATGGAGTTGGACCAGGGTGGGACTATGCGGAGGCAAAAAGGCACAGGTGGGGAAGACACTCAGGGAGTGGAGTGGACAGGCCTTAAGGGAGGGGAGAGGGAGAGGGTGTCCAGGGGAAGACTCAGGCCTCTGGTCTGGGGACTAGAGGATGATGGGGCTGCCCTGAGACAGGGACAGGGAGAAGGAGCAGGTTTGAGGAACACCCTGAGGCCAGTTTGAGATGGGTCCAGTGGTTATGGGTCCAGGACATTGGAGTTGGGGATGTTCCAGGTAGATGGAACAGCCAGTGCTAAAGGACCAAGGAGAGAGGATGCTTGTGATTCAGGGAAGAGGCCAGCAGGTATGGAATGGAGTGAGCTATTGAAGATGAGGTCATCAACTTACTGAATGGGAGATCATGGGAACTTTTACTTTTACCTTGAATGAAACAGAGATACGGAGGGTGTTGAAAAGAGGAGCAAGGATCTGATTTGAGTGTTTGCAGGGTCCCTCCCTCTGCCATGTGGGGAACAGACTGTGGATGCAGGAGTGGGGAGATCAGCCTGAAGGCCACCGCACTAGCCTAGGCAGGAGACGGCAGTGCCTTAGACAGGAAAGTGGCCCAGATGCTCAGCTTGGAGGCTTCCTTGGAAACAGATAACTGAGTCCTAACTGCTCCCCTAATTGTGGATGTCCTGGCTCTCAGGACTTATCCTCACACTCCTGAACCCCCACCCCCAGCCAGAAGCTGCCTCCCCCATCTCCTCTGTCACCTGCCACCTTCTCTGGTAGCAGATGGTGAGTGGGGGGCATTCGAAGCCTCAAGTTCTCCAGGCCCTGGTAGCCATTTTTTGTATCTTCACAGATTCAAGTCATCAAAATTGAGACTGAGGACAACAGAGAGACACGCTCAGCCAAGGATGCTCTGCTCTTGTGGTGTCAGATGAAGACAGCTGGGTAAGCACCCCCACCACCTTCCTTAGGAGGTTAGGCAAGTGGTCCCCTAACCTCTGCAATTCCTTCCCAGACGAGAGCTCAAGGGGCAGCCCATGTCCTCAGGGTCAAAAAGTTACATCTGAAACTAACCAGCTGGTAAATAAAATATGTCCACTTCTCCAGCCTTGACTAATAATCCTTCCTAACATGCTGGAAGGCCAGGTTCAAATTTATTTATTTACTTAGAGACACGGTCTTGCTCTGTCACCCAGGCTGGAGTGCAGTGGCATGATCATAGCTCACTGAAGCCTTGACCTCCTAGGTTCCAGTGATCCTCCCTCCTCAGCCTCCCAAGTAGCTGGGACCACTGTACCCCACCCAGTTTCAAATGTAGAATTCTTGGCCTCACTGGGCACAGTGTCTCACGACTATCACTTTGGGAGAATGAGGTGGAAGGATTACTTGAGGCTAGGACTTTGAGACCAGCCTAGGCAACATAGCAAGACCCCATCTCTACAAAAAGTTTTTTTTTGTTTTTTTTTAAATCACAGGCATGGTGGCACATGCCTGTAGTCATAGCTTCTCAGGTTCCCAGGTGGCTGAGATGGGAGGATCATTTGAGTCCAGGAGTTTAAGGGTGCAGTGAGCTACGATCATGCCACTGCACTCCAGCTTGGGCTACAGAGCAACACCTTATCTTGAAAATAAATAACAAACACATAAATAAATAAACAAACAAATAAAAAATAATAAAATAGAACTCTTGGACTCCTCAGAGACCAATGCTGGAAAGAGGTGAACTGTCCCCAGTCTGCTCTCTTCTCTCTCTCCCCCATCCCATTTCATCCTACATTTCAAGAGATCTTACATTCACCTATGTGGACCTTCAATGCTAATGTCCAAGCTCTGGCCACCCTCTCCCGCTGTGAGCATCACCCTTCTGCCTCACAGGGCATACACAGGAAAGTTCAAAGTCCTTGGTCCCTTCAGTGTGGCTGAGCTGGTGGCGGGGTGGGGCGCAGGCTCTACTGGGCAGGTTCCCTTGGGTCCCCAACTCTCTGCCCTGCAGGGAGCAGTAAGACCTGAAACTCAATTGTCCTCTGTAGAGCAGCCCCTGGGAGGACGGAGGGAGGGGCAGGTGTGGGATGGAGGTGGGCTTCTCTGACTCTCATCCTTCTGGGATGTCCGTCTTGCAAGGGAGATCATGGGGACTTTTGCCATCTGTTTCTCCATGTGTCTGTCTATCTCTATGTCTGCTTTTCCTTGTACTTATCTCTTCTCTCCTCCCTCCTTCCCCCTTTCCTCCTTCCCTTTTCTCTTCCTTCATGTCTTCTTTCTCTCTCCTCTCCTTTCCCTCCCCATCTCTGTCTATATCTTGCTCTCTCTCTGTCTTGCTATCTCTCTCCTTATTCCCTCTCTCCTTCCCTCTCTTCTCTCTTCTTTCTTTTGCTTCTCTTTTTCTCTCCTCTCCTGCTATCTATCTATCTATCTATCTATCTATCTATCTATCTATCTATCTATCTATATTCTATCAATCTATATATATATCATCTGTCAACATCTATCTATCTATCTATCTATCTATCTATCTATCTATCTATCTATCACCTATCTATTTATCATCTATCTATGTATCTACCTATCTCTCTCTCTACCCACCATCTATCACCTATCTATCATCTATCTATGTATCTACCTATCTCTCTCTCTCTACCTACCCAACACCCACCCACCCATCCATCTTTCTATGTTCTACCCCCTCTCTCTCACCTTCCTTCCCTATCATTCGGTCTCCCTGTCTTTTTGCCTTTCTTCCCTCCTAACTCTCCCCATCTCTGCCTCTGTTTCTCCCTTCACCCTTCCAGTTACCCTGAGGTAAACATCCAGAATTTCACCACCAGCTGGCGGGATGGCTTGGCCTTCAATGCCCTCATTCACCGGCACAGGTACCACCTGGCCTGGGGCAGCCCAGTCCTGCCCTGCACCACCCCCATATCCCCGCAGCTGCACACCTGTACATGTACATGTGTAGATGGCACACACAGACATAAAGACCCATCCCTTCACCTCTACACACACATACACTTTTCTTTCCCTTCACACACATGCCCTGCACATTTACACACAGGAACACACACCCACACAGGAACACACACCCACACAGGCTCCTGTCCAGGCCATGTACCCTGTGCACACATGGACACACATGAGCCCTCGCACAGATGTGTGCACACACACAGATACCCACACATGTGCACAGCCTGCCCGCAGGGTAGGAAGCTCACTCCCCTGTCACTGTCCATGCTGCTGTGTACCCAGCACCTCCTCCTATCAGAAAATGCTTTCTCGGGCCGGGGGCGGTGGCTCACGCTTGTAATCCCCGCACTTTGGGCGGCCAAGGTAGGTGGATCACCTGAGGTCAGGAGTTCAAGACCAGCCTGGCCAACATGGCAAAACCCCGTCTCTACTAAAAATAAAAATAAAAAATTAGCCAGGTGTGGTGGCCTGCTCCTGTAATCCCAGCTACTGGGGAGGCTGAGGCAGAAAAATCTCTTGAACCCAGGAGGCGGAGGTTGCAATGAGCCGAGGTGGTGCCACTGCACTCCAGCCTGGGCAACAGAGTGAGACTCTACCCCCAACCCCCCCCCAAAAAAAAAAAGAAAGAAAAGAAAAGAAAACACTTCCTCAAAGTGAGCCCCTAGAGTCCCCGTCCCTGTACACCCATGGATTCATACCTTGGGGCCTGCCATTGAAATGGCTGAGGGCCAGACACCCACACAAATGAGACACATATCATGATCGTTCACACGACATGTTGGGGAAACTGAGGCTCAGGCGCAGGAAGGGGCTTGTGGTGGTGTAGCAGAAGCCAGAATCCAGCTTTTTCTGCGTGGACACCTGTCCACTCACAATCCCTGCCTCTCACACCTACACACACTCGTACACACATGGGGAGACCCAGACCCACCTCCATACACAGAAACTCACAAACTGCACCAGGGTCATCCTCACACTAGGTGACATTTGCTCAGTGTTTTCTATGCACAGGCACTGTTCTAAGTGCTTCCCACTAAAACATTCAATAGTCAATGTATCCATTCAATGTGTCCAATCCACCTATGGGCAGGTGCTATTTTTATTTATTTATTCATTTTGAGGGCGAGTCTCACTCTGTCGCCCAGGCTGGAGTGCAGTGGCACGATCTCAGCTCACTGCAACCTCTACTTCCCAGATTCAAGCGATTCTCCTGCCTCAGCCTCCTGAGTAGCTAGGATTATAGGCGCCCACCACCACACCCGGATAATTGTTGCACTTTTAGTAGAGATGAGGTTTCACCATGTTGGCCAGGCTGGTCTTGAACTCCTGAGCTCAGGTGATCCACCCACCTCGGCCTCCCAAGTAGCTGGGATTACAGGCATGTGCCACCACGCCCAGCTAATTTTGTATGTTTAGTGGAGATGGGATTTCACCATTTGGTCCAGGCTGGTTTCAAACTCCTGACCTCAAGTGATCTGCCCAACTCAGCCTCCCAAAGTGCTGGGATTACAGGCATGAGCCACTGTGCCCAGCCAGCAGGTGCTATTATTATCCCCATTTTAGAGGAAACCAAAGCACAGAGAAACGCAGTAGCTCACCTAGAGTGACACAACCAGGATGTGACCAAGCTGGGGCTCAAGCTCTGACGAACTGGCTCTGGTCCTCACACTTCTAATCACTGCACAACACTACATAAGAATCCCCAAAGTAAGCACATGTGTGTCAGAGGTACATGTGTCCTGGCCAGATGCAGTGGCTCACACCTGTAATACCAGCACTTTGGGAGGCCTAGGCAGGCCAATCACTTGAGGTCAGGAGTTCGAGACCAGCCTGGCCGACATGGTGAAACGCTGTCTCTACTAAAAATATAAAAATTAGCAGGGCATGGTAGTGCACACCTGCAATCCCAGCTACTTGGGAGGCTGAGGCAGGAGAATTGCTTGAACCTCGGAGGTGGAGGTTGCAGTGAGCTGGGATCACACCCCTGCACTCCAGCCTGGGTGACAGAGTGAGACTCCATCTCAAAAAAAAAAAAAAAAAAAGAAGTATATGTGTCCTCACACAACACACATAAGGGCTGTACACTCTCGTATTGTCATATGATTTCACAGAGACATACACAGGCAGGCACTGTGTGGGCTCATCTCTTCCAAGCACACTCAGGCTGGCCTACCCATTCGTCTGTGTGCACAAGCCGGCCCAGCAACAAATGCACATGCACACACACATTCCCAGGAACCCACAGACCCATGCCCGCGTCCATCACACTCACATCACAGCTAAATGCTGAACAGCACACACAGCTTGTCCCTTGGCTAGACTATGCCCTTCTGCCCCTTGCCCTGGGTGGCGCTCAGACAAGGGTGGCTTCTTCCCTGCTTGCCCGCTGGCTCTGGAGCCTGCCCGCAGCTTGCCTGCTGCCTGCCTGCTCTGTGCCCCTGCCCAGGCCCGATCTCGTGGACTTCAGCAAACTCACCAAGTCCAACGCCAACTACAACCTGCAGAGAGCCTTCCGCACAGCTGAGCAGCACCTGGGGCTGGCGCGGCTGCTGGATCCTGAAGGTGAGCCTCGCGCAGGCCCAGCCCGGACTTCGTCTTGGGGGACTCCCAACCCCAATGCCATGTCAGACTCAACTCCATCCCACCCCAGCACCATCCCAAATCCTGAGGCCTCTCCAAATCCCAACTCTTTTCAAATCCCAACTCTCTCCTCAGCCTCCTCCCCTTGTGCCTCCCCTTCCTCATGTGCGATCCCTCCCACATCCCATCCTCACACCTCTTCCTCTCTCATCCCCAACCCTGTCCCAGCGTAACCCCTCCTCTTCCCCATTCTCAGTTTCCACCCATCCCCAACACCCTCCCCAACCCCGCTTTCAACCATCTCCCCCCAAACCAGCTCCCACTCCCCTACCTCAGCCCCAAACCCAATGGCATCTCCAACGCCATCCCCACCCCTAACGCCAACCCCATCTTCAAATGTCTCCATCCCCACCACATCTTCAGCTCCAGCTCCATTCCTATCCCCACCCAAATCCATTTCCAACCTCATTTCACCCTGGCCCATCCCATGTCTATCTCTCCCACAACTCCATCCTCATCCTCAGCTGCTTTTCCATTTCCAGTCTATCCCTAACCCCATCCCTGACTTCAGCCTTAGCCCCAATCCAGGATCAGCCCTTACACCCATCTCTGATCCCGAATCAAAGCTGCTCCCTTCCTCTGAGCTCTACTGTGTGCCAAACACGTGGCTGGGAACTTTTTCAGAGCTGTTCACTTTCATCTTCACACCGACCTGGTTAGAGAGAATTTATCAACCCCGTTTTATTTTATTTATTTACTTATTTTATTATTTTTTTTGAGATAGTGTCTCGCTCTGTCGCCCAGGCTGGAGTGCAGTGGCGTGATCTCGGCTCACTGCAAGCTCCGCCTCCTGGGTTCACGCCATTCTCCTGCCTTAGTCTCCCAAGTAGCTTGGACTACAGGTGCCCGCCACCATGCCCGGCTAATTTTTTGTATTTTTAGTAGAGATGGGGTTTCACCGTGTTAGCCAGGATGGTCTCAATCTCCTGATCTCATGATCCGCCCCCTTGACCTCCCAAAGTGCTGGGATTACAGGCATTAGCCACCGCACCCGGCCATTTTATTTTATTTATTTACTTATTTATTATTATTATGTTTATTTATGTATTTATTTATTCGAGACAGAGTCTCGCTCTGTCACTCAGACTGGAGTGCAGTGGGGGCGATCTTAGCTCACTGCAACCTCTGCCTCCCCGGTTCAAGTGATTCTCCTGCCTCAGCCTCCCAAGTAACTGGGACTACAGGTGCACACCACCAAGCCTGGCTAATTTTTATTTTTTTTGTATTTTTAGCAGAGACGGGGTTTCACCATTGTTGGCCAGGCTAGTCTCAAACTCCTGACCTCAAGTGATCTACTTGCCTCATCCTCCCAAAAAGCAGGGATTACAGGCGTGAGCCACCACACCTGGCTTACTTATTTTTTTTTTATCCAATTGAATTTAATATTTAAACCCTGTTTAATTATTATTATTATTATTATTTTTGAGACAGGGTCTCACTGTGTTGCCCAGGCTGGAGTGCAGTGGCCCGATCTTGGCTCATTGCAGCTTCAACCTCCTGTGCTCAAGCAATCCTCCCACCTCAGCCTCCTGAGTAGCTGGGGCTATAGGTGTACACCACCATGCTCAGCTAATTTTTTATTTTTTATTTTTTTTAGAGATGGGGTCTCGCTATGTTGCTCAGGCTGGTCTCAAACTACTGAACTCAAGCAATCCTCCCACCTTGGCCTCCTAAAGTGCCTGGGATTACAGGCCTGAACCACATGCCTGGTTTAACCTGTCTTCTAAAGTGATGAGAGTGACAGCTCAGGGATGTCGTCACTTGCCCCGTATCACACTGAAAATCAGGAAACCAGACCTTATGGCTCCAGAATTCATGATCTTAATCAGTCCTCTGCCCTGCCTTTTATAGCTGTATCCTGTGCTCAGTGCCTGGTACATAGTAGGTGCTAATGGATGTCAGTTGGACAAGGCAGTGAAGAATAAAGGCCAGGTATACTGTTGTGCATCCAATGCGTAAGTTAAAATGATACCAGTTGGGCATGGTGATGGCTCATGCCTGTAATTCCAGCACTTTGGGAGGTTAAGGCAGGAGGATCGCTTGAGGCCAGAAGTTCAGGACCAGCCTGGGCAACATAGTGAAATCCCATCTCTACAAAAAAAAAAAAAGAAAAGAAAAGACAAATCTTAGCTGAGCATGGTGGCACACGCCTGTAGTCCCAGCTACACAGGAGACCAAGGCAGGAGGATCACTTGAGCCCAGGAGTTCGAGGCTGCAGTGAGCTCTGATTAAAACACTGCACCCCAGATCCCAACGCAAAAAGCCAAAAGCAACAACCAATTAAAATGATGTTAGAATTTGTTGAGTTTCCCCTGTGTGCCAGGCTAGTCTTTCTAATACTTCCATTGTTCCCAGGAGGCAGGAACCATGATAATCTTTATTATAACAATGGGGAAACTGAGGCTTAGAGAAGCTAGGTTATTTTCTAAGGACATGCAGTGAGTAAGTGTTGAACTGGGATCCAAGTGCATGCTGCCTCCAAAGCCTGTGTTCTTGACATCAAGCCTCGTGCACCATTTGCAAGCTAACTAAATTTTAATTTAGCACCTACTGTGTGCTGGGTAAGACAGAACAGTGATAAGGAAGATAGGCATATGGCTGGGCATAGTGGCCCAAGCTTATAGTCCCAGCACTATGGGAGGCTGAGGCAGGAGTATTGTTTCAGCACAAGAGTTCAAGACCAGCCTGGGCAACACAGAGAGACCCTGTCTATGTTTTATAAAAAAGAAAAAGTCTATTAAAAATTACAAAAAGTTAGCCGGGTGTGGTGGTGAGTGCCTGTAATCTTAGCGACTTGGGAGGCTGAGGCACGAGAATTGCTTGAACCTGGGAGGCAGAGGTTGCGGTGGGCCAAGATCAGACCATTGCGCTCCAGCCTGGGCAATAGCTTGAGACTCTGTCTCAAAAAAAGGAAAGGAAAAGAAAACAAAGGAAAGGAAAAGAAAACAAAAGAAAACAAGGGAAAGGAAAGGAAAGGAAAAGAAAGAAAACAGCCATAGCGTTTGTCCTCATGAAGCTCAAGCTCTAGATAATGACATAATCACATAAGTGAATATGTAATTACAAGTTGTGATACATTCTGGAAAGGGCATCATAAGATGCTAAGAGGGGAATAACATGAGGATTATCAATTATAGACAGAGTGAACGTGGAGGCTTGTCTAAGGAAATTTGAGTTGAGCCAGGCATGGTGGTGCACACCTTTAGTTCTGACTACTCAGGAGGCTGAGGTGGGAGGATCGCTTGAACTTAGGAGCTCGAGGCTGCAGTGAGCTATGATTGCACCACTGCACTTCAGCCTGGATAACAGAGCCAGACTCCATCTCTTGAAAAAAAAAAAAAAGTAAAACGTTGAGTTGAGCTCTGAAGAATAAGTGGGAATTAGGAACACAGAAGAGGAACAGTGCTCCAGACAGTGAGAACAGCACATGCAAAGGCCCTGAGGTGGAAGGTAGAAAGGTGTGTTCAAGAAACAAGTATAGGCCGGGTGCAGTGGCCCACATCTGTAATCCCAGCACTTTGGGAGGCCGAGGTGGGCGGATCACCTGAGGTCAGGAGTTCGAGACCAGCCTGACCAACATGGTGAAGCCCTGTCTCTACTTAAAATATAAAATTAGCCAGGCATGGTGGTGCATGCCCATAACCCCAGCTACTTGGGAGGCTGAGACAGGTGAATCGCTTGAACCTGGGAGGCGGATGTTGCAGTGAGCCGAGATCGTGCCATTGCACTCCAGCCTGGGCAACAAGAGCAAAATTCCATCTTAAAAAAAAAAAAAAAAGAAAAGGAAAGGAAAAGAAAAGTATAGCTTATTTCTCTGCTGTGGTTTATATGTGTCAGGCACTATTTAATTCCAGGAGGTAGATTTCTATTTGACAGATACAATACCTGAGGAACAGAGAGGCTAATTATCTTGCCCAAGGTCACACAGCTAGTGAGAGTGGCTTCTCCATCCTTCCATCCAATACCTTCAAGCACTCTGTCAAAGTGCCCACTGTCTTGCTTCCCCACTCCCTCTTCCTTCCAGATGTGAACATGGAGGCTCCAGATGAGAAGTCCATCATCACCTACGTGGTCTCTTTCTACCACTATTTCTCCAAGATGAAGGCTCTGGCTGTGGAGGGGAAGCGTATCGGGAAGGTATAAGGAGCCAAGGAGTGGGTGAGTGGGAAGCTGGGAGCTGGCGGCAGGCACGGGTGGGATGAGGCTGACCCCCTCTTCCTCTGCTGTGTCAGGTCTTGGACCAGGTGTTGGAGGTGGGGAAGATCATAGAACGCTACGAGGAGCTGGCGGCCGAGCTACTGGCCTGGATCCACCGCACCGTGGGCCTCATCAGCAACCAGAAATTTGCCAACTCCTTAAGTGGGGTGCAGCAGCAACTCCAGGCTTTCACGGCCTATTGCACGCTGGAGAAGCCTGTCAAGTGAGGCCCAGCTCTGGAGGGAGGGTGGGCAGGGGTGGCATGATGGCAGGCCTCCTGAGCTCATGCCCCTTCAGGTTCCAGGAGAAGGGGAACCTAGAGGTGCTGCTCTTCAGCATCCAGAGCAAACTGCGTGCCTGCAACCGCCGCCTCTTTGTGCCTCGGGAGGGCTGTGGCATCTGGGATATTGACAAGGTGAGGCCGGGGATGCAGGGGAGAGGCGGAGTTGCACTGTGGAGTTGTATAGGTTGCACACTGCTCAAGGGAATCATTCACATTGTAGACAGGATGGATTAGATATTCATTCTGACAGTTTTTCAGCAGTAAAGTGTCATAAGGAAGCAACATTTTTTCTAATTTGCATGAAGTTGCCATAATGCTATGAGTGACCTCAGACTAAGTCAAGACCATTAAACTGTGGGGAGCTGTCAGAGTCTGAGTGCCTCCTCCCATCTCCTGCAGGCATGGGGTGAGCTGGAGAAGGCTGAGCATGAGCGGGAGGCTGCCCTACGGGCTGAGCTGATTCGGCAGGAGAAGCTGGAACTACTGGCACAGAGGTTTGACCACAAGGTGGCTATGAGGGAGAGCTGGCTGAATGAGAACCAACGTCTGGTCTCCCAGGTACAAGGTGTAGGGATTGGCTCCGGGGGAAAGGGAGGGAGGGCAGGGCTGATCGTCCTGGGACCAGAGAGGGAGACTTGATCTTCTAGGCAACAGGGAAGAGTTGGATTAGTCTCCTGGTGATAAATGAGGATGGGAAGGGGGACTTGGCCTTCTAAGTGATTGTTGGGTGAGGGGAATGGGCCCGATCTCCAGGGTAATTGGAGAGTGAGGCTGGTCTCCAGGGTAACTAGAGAGGGCAGAATTCGTCTCTTCAGGAATAGGGGGAGTGTTTTAAGTGACAAGGGAGGTTGTATCTTGTGTCTAGGGTAACTCAGAAGGTAGAATTGGTTTCCTAAGTAACAGAGTCAGGTAAACCTGGTCCCTAATCTCCAGGACAGGGGAAGCATGGGCCTCTTTCCTGGGTAACAAGTTTAAGGTTAGAGATATAACGGGAGGGTGGGACTTGTTTCCAGGGTAACTGGAGAGAGTGGGGCTGGTCTCTGGGGAAACAGGAAGGTGGGGTTGGTCTCTAGGGCAACAGGGGAGGGTGAGTCTGGTCTCCAGGGTAACTAGGCAAGATTGGGCTGGTCTCCAGGACAACAGGGGAGGGTGGAGTTGGTCTCCAGGATAACTGTGGAAGATGGGCTGGTCTCCAGGGCAACAGGGAATGGTGGGTTGGTCTTTAGAGTAACTGGGACGGGTGGGGCTGGTCTCCAGGTTACCTGGGTAACAGGGGAGGGTGGGGCTGGTCTCCAGTATAACTAGGGAGGGCAGGGCCAGTCTCCAAGGTAATGGAGTGGGGAGTCCCCAGGGTCACACAGGGTCAAGGTAACAGGTGGACTGCTGAGGCAGCATGGGTGAGTGTCTGGCTCACTGCCCCAGGACAACTTTGGGTATGAGCTGCCCGCAGTGGAGGCAGCCATGAAGAAACATGAAGCGATCGAGGCAGACATTGCGGCCTACGAGGAGCGGGTGCAGGGTGTGGCGGAGCTGGCCCAGGCATTGGCGGCCGAAGGCTACTACGATATCCGGCGGGTGGCAGCCCAGCGTGACAGCGTCCTGCGCCAGTGGGCCCTGCTAACTGGGCTTGTGGGTGCCCGGCGGACACGGCTCGAGCAGAACCTGGCCCTGCAGAAGGTCTTCCAGGAGATGGTGTACATGGTGGACTGGATGGAGGAGATGCAGGTGCCAGGCGGGGGCTGTGGATGCGGGTGGAGTGCCAGGAGGGAGGGGAGGATGTAGACGCTGAAAGAGTTGTCAGAGAGCTGGAGATGGAGAGGGAAGGGCAGAGATAGAAGAAGATAAAGAGAAAGCCAGGAAGACAAAAAGAGAGAATGTGAGAGAGAGGAAGAGAAAGATACAGAGATGGACAAGAGAGGCAGATAAAGAAACACAGAATGAGAAAGAGACAGAGACGAATAGAGAAATAGAAAAATGCTGGACACAGTGGCTCACACCTGTAATCCCAGCACTTTGGGAGGCCAAGGTGGGCAGATCACTTGAGGTCAGCAGTTTCAGACCAGCCTGGCCAACATGGTGAAACCCCATCTCTACTAAAAGTACAAAACAATTAGCCGGGCTTGGTGGCGTGTGCCTGTAGTCCCAGCTATTTGGGAGGCTGAGGCTCAAGAATTGCTTGAATCCAGGAGGCAGAGGCTGCAGTGAGCCAAGATGGTGCCACTGCACTCCATCCAGCCTGGGTGACAGAGTGTGATTCTGTTTCAAAAAAAAAAAAAAGAGAGAGAGAGAAATGAAAAAAGACATAGAGATATAGAAACAGAGTAAGCCAGGGATGCAGACAGAGAGACAGTGACAGTTTGAGAGGGAGGAAGAGAAATCAGAGAGACAGAGAGAGGGGAGGCAGACACAAAGGCGACCATGGAAACCTACATGACTACAGAGAAAGATACAGGAAGATGGAATCAATTTGAGAGAGAGAGAGACCTACCAGACCTAGAGAGAGATGAGACAAGAAAGATAGAAGCCAGCTGGGCATGGTGGCTTACACCTGCGGTACCAGCACTTTGGGAGGCTGAGGTAGGCGGATTGCTTGAGCCCCAGAGTTTGAGACCAGCCTGATCAACATAGTGAGATCTGTCTGTACAAAAACAAAATTAGCTAGGCATGCTGGCGTGCGCTTGTAGTCCCAGCTACTCTGAAGTGGGAGGATCGCTCAAGCCCAGGAAGTTGAGGCTGCGTGAGCCATGATTGCACCACTACACTTCAGCCTGGGTGACAGAGCGAGACCTTGTCTCAAAAAAAAAAAAAAAAAAAAAGAAGAAGAAGCCGGGTGCGGTGGCTCACACCTGTTATCCCAGCACTTTGGGAGGCTGAGGCGGGCAGATCATCTGAGGTCAGGGGTTCAAGACCAGACTGGCCAACATGGTGAAACCCTATCTCTACTAAAAAATACAAAAATTAGCCGGGTGAGGTACATCTACTCGGGAGGCAGGAGAATCGCTTGAACCTGGGAGGTGGAGCTTGCAGTAAGCCGAGATCGCGCCGCTGCACTCCAGCCTGGGTGACAGAGCCAGACTCTGTCTCAAAAAAAAGAAGAAGAAGAAAAAAAGAATGAAAGGGAGGAAGGAAGGAAGGAAGGAAGGAAGGAAGGAAGGAAGGAAGGAAGGAAGGAAGGCAGGCAGGCAGGCAGGCAGGCAGGCAGGCAGGCAGGCAGGCAGGCTGAACAGGAGACACAGAGAGAAAGAGAAAAGGGTAGAAATGTAGAAAGAGAGAGAGGCAGAGAGAGATGGAGACAAAGATGTATAGACAAGAAAGACATGGAGGCAGAGAGACTGAGCCACTGTGACAGAGACAGAGCCCAGAAATGTGGAGTCCACGAGAGATGGAAACATTCAGAGAGAGACTGGTAGAGAGAGAGGGAGACAGAGACAAAACACCATGGCTAGCTGTGAGAGCCGACAGCAGGCAGGGCTCAGCTTTTTTCTTTCTGATGAGGAAACTGAGGCCCAGGCCACAGAGCTGGTAAGAGAGTCTTGAGGCTGGTCCACATCTCTCCAAGAGGGGCAGAGTCGGGAGTGATGGTGCAGAGCAGCAGGGGCTGGCACAGGAGATAGGGGAGAGGTGAGTGGCCCGGGGCAGTGCCAGAGGTATGCTCAGTGCTGTCCCCGCTTGTAGGCTCAGCTGCTATCCCGGGAGTGTGGGCAGCACCTGGTGGAGGCGGACGACCTGTTGCAGAAGCATGGACTGCTGGAGGGAGACATTGCGGCCCAGAGCGAGCGGGTGGAGGCTCTCAATGCCGCTGCCCTGCGCTTCTCCCAGCTGCAGGGTGAGTCTTGGGGCTGGGGCTGGGGCTATGGGTGGAGACTCTCAGGACTGGTGCTAATAGAGGCAAGAGTGACTCCTGAGAGAAGGAAAGAGTGAACTCCTTGTCCTTGGAGGCATTGAAGCAGAGCCTAAGATCACATTCCACTGGGGAAGTCATGGGGAGAATCAGTGCCCTAAGTGGCAGGATGGGCCACTCGACCTCTTCCTGCTTTAGATTCTGCAGTAATAACCCACATTTATTGAGCACTTGTTATGTGCCAAGCCCTTCACAGACTGATCTCAACGAATACCATTTAAAAAGACCTGTGTGGGCTGGGCACGGTGGCTCATGCCTATAATTCCAGCCCTTTGGGAGGCCGAGGCAGGAGGATCACTGGAGCCCAGGAATTCAAGACCAGCCTGGCCAACATAGAAAGACATCATCTGTACCAAAATTAAATAAATAAATAAATAAATAAATAAATAAATTAGCCAGGCACGGTGATACAAGCCTATAGTGCCAGCTATGTGGAGACTGAGGCAGGAGGCTCACTTGAGGCCAGGAATTGGAGGCTTCAGTGAGTCATGATCATGCCACTGCACTCCAGCCTGGGTGACACAGTGAGATCTTGTCTCTTAAAAAACAAAAAAGAAAACTTGTGCTAAGTAATTTTAATCAGGGCCTATTTAACAGCAAGTGATAGAAACTCAGTTCAAATGGCTTAAGGTGAAAAGGAGTGGATTGGCTAATGTAACCAAAATGTTCAGGGAAGCCTAGTCTACATGGCGAAACCCCGTCTCTACCAAAAATACAAAAAATTAGGTAGGCATGGTGGTGCACACCTGTAGTCCCAGCCACTTCAGAGGCTGAGGCGGGAGAATCACCTGAGCCTGGGAAGTCGAGGCTGCAGTAAGCCAAGATTGTGCCACTAAACTCCAGCCTGGGCAACTGGACTGACACCCTGTCACCAAAAAAAAAAAAAAAGTCTGGGGATGGGTGGGTTTTACCTCAGTCATGGCTGGAACCAGGTATGGCTCAAGGGTGCTTTTAGGACTTCATCTGAGGCCAGGCATGGTGTCTCATGCCTGTAATTCCGGAGCTTTGGGAGGCCGAGATGGGAGGATTGCTTGAGGCCAGGAGTTTTGGGCAACATAGCGAGATCCCTTCTCTGTATCAAAAAAGAAAAGAAAAAAGAAAAAGACTCAGGCCAGGCACGGTGGCTCATGCCTGTAATCCTAACACTTCGGAAGGCCGAGGCAGGTGGGTCACTTGAGGTCAGGCTTTGGCCAACATGGTGAAACTCCGTCTCTTCTAAAAATACAAAAAACATTAGCCAGGCATAGTGGTGCACACCTGTAATCCTAGTTACTCAGGAGGCTGAGGTGGGAGGATTGCTTGAACCCAGGAGGCAGAGGTTGCAGTGAGCCGAGATTGCACCACTGCACACTCCAGCCTGGGTGACAGAGCGAGACTCCTTCTCAAAACAAAAAAAGAAGACTCCATCTCTCTCTTCTCTCTTCATCGCTAGTCTCTGTGTTGGTGTCACTGTTGAGCAGTCCTGCCCCTTGTGGTATAAATCTGGGATCATTTAGCCCCAGGTATGTACAGCCTAACAGGTTAGCAGAGCCAATGGGACCCAGGCCCCTTTCTCCAAGAGTTCTGACTAAAAGTCCTAGGAGAGCTCGCATTGGCTCACAGTGGGTTCCAACATTGCTCAGCCAATCATTGTGGCCCCAGGGCATGCAGTGATCTAATTGGCCACGTGCATGTGACATGCCTACCCCAGGGCCAGGAGTGGGGTCAGCCCATTCCAAAGACTTAGACTGAAAAAGAAGAGAAAGGGACGCCCTTACCAGATATGGATGGGACATGGATGCTAATAGGCAAAACCAAGACTGGCTCTAATAAGGTTCCTGTCTTACTTATGTCAATGCCCTCCAGCCAGAGACCACCAGGAGTCCCTCTGTGGTCAAACCAAGTTGCGTTTGGTGGCTCTTTACACGCACCATGGGGAGCTGTGGGGCATCTCAGCAAGAGTGTATGATGGGGGGCCAGGCGCGGTGGCTCACGCCTGTAATCCCAGCACTTTGGGAGGCCAAGGTAGGTGGATCACATGATGTCAGGAGTTCAAGACCAGCCTGGCCAACATGGTGAAACCCCATCCCTACTAAAAATACAAAAAAATTAGCTGGGTGTGGTGGCATGCGCCTGTAATCCCAGCAACCCAGAAGTCTGAGGCAGGAGAATCGCTTGAATCTGGGAGGCGGAGGTTGCAGTGAGCCTAGATCGTGCCACTGCCCACCAGCCTGGGCAACAGAGCGAGATCTCATCTCAAAGAAATATATATATATATATGACTGGTGGCTTATTGTAGGATTTGGGCTTGTGTTAGGTGATTTGGAAGATGATTCAGTGTAGTGAGTTTTGCTGTGGATTGGATGCTGTCAGAATATGGGGGTGACTAGGTGATCGGGCATCTTAATCATTTTGAGCTAGGTGGTGGGAGGAACAGAAGGAGGCTGTTGCAGTCATTGGCAGCTGTCATTCATCTTAGCCGGCATGGGGGATGCGTGGTCATTTCTGTGGTTTGCACAGTGACCTTGATTTTGTCTGTACTCAGGCATGATTATGGAGTGAGCTTGGTTTTGTCCTACTCCATCGCGGTCAGAGTGGCCCCATCTGATATGAGTGTTCTGTGAGATTTTTTTTTATTATTGTTGTTGTTTATTGCTTTTTTTTTTTAGACACTTGATATCTCTATGTTACCCAGGCTGGTCTTGAACTCCTGGGCTCAAGCAATCCTCCTGCTTCCACCTCCCAGAGTGTTGGGATTACAGGCGTGAGCCACTGTCCCTGGCTGTTTCTGTGAGATTATTATTTTTATTTTTATTTTTTTTTGAGATGGAGTTTTGCTCTTGTCCAGGCTGGAGTGCAATAGCGCGATCTTGGCTCACTGCAACCTCCGCCTCCTGGGTTCAAGCGATTCTCCTGCCTCAGCCTCCCGAGTAGCTGCGATTACAGGCATGTGCCACCATGTCTGGCTAATTTTGTATTTTTAGTAGAAACTGGGTTTCTCCATGTTGGTCAGGCTGGTCTCGAACTCCTGATCTCAGGTGATCTGTCCACCTCAGCCTCCCAAAGTGCGGGGATTACAGGTGTGAGGCACTGCACCCGGCCTGTGAGATTATTTATACTCCTCAGAACACCATGGCTAGCCCTGAGTGCTGACAGCAGTCAGGGCTGCTTTTTTTCTTTCTCACTGATGAGGAAACTGAGGCCCAGGCCATGGAGCTGATAAGAGGGTCTTGAGGCTGGTCCGTATCTCTCCATTAAGATGTTTTCCTACTTTATCTGGAGCCCACAGCCCTTTGGAATGTTGGAGCATTATTCAAAAAGGAAGAACCTGTCTGGCTTGCAGGTTGGTGGGGAAGTTTCTCACCCTAGCTGACCTGGGTCACATCCTAAATGCAAATGCTGAAGTTTCCCTCCACGCCCTGGTGTGGACATCTTGACCCTGGCTCAGCTCCCTCCCATCCCCATCTCACCTCCAGGGGAGGTTGTTGGGACCCTCTCCTTCACCTTAGCTAGGTTTGTCTCGGGAAGCTCCCTTTGCCCTCACCTTGTGAGTTCCCGACTCCTGTGACAATCAGCAGCCCCGAGAATACAGCAGAGGGGCCAGTGTGGGGAGTGCGAGTGTGGGGAGTGCGTTGTCATGGGGATGGGAGGCAGCGCTGCCCGATGGGTGGTCCAGAGTGTGAGCTCCTGATGGACCGCTTCTTAGCTGATCCTAGGGCAATCCTTCCCCTCTCTGAGGCTCAGTCTCTTCATCTGGAAAATGGGGCTGATAAGGATACTGGCCTCATAGGATGGTCGTGAGAATCAAATGACATTGCGTCAGAGTAAGGGCTGGGTACATGGAAGCTGTTTTTGTTGTTGTTGTTGTTTTGTTTTCTAAGACAGAGTCTCACTCTGTTGCCCAGGCTGGAGTACGGTGGCTCTATCTCGGCTCACTGCAGTGTCAACATCCCTGGCTCAAGTGATCTTCCCACCTCAGCCTCCCGAGTAGCTGAGACTACAGGTGCACACCACCACGCCCAGCTAATTTTTGTATTTTTGGTAGACATGGGGTTTTGCCATGTTGCCCAGGCTGGTCTCAAACTCCTGACCTCAAGTGATCTGCCTCCCAAAGTGTTAGGATTACAGGCATAAGCCACTGCGCCTGGCAAGAAGCTGTTGTTATTGTAACTATTATTCAGTGGGATACCTTGTGGTTTGAGTCAGCGAATGTCCAGAATTACAGAAATCCCGCATCCCACTTAGGGCAGTGTCTCTCTCACTTTTATGATCCAGTAAGAAATACACAGCCAGGCAGTGGCTCATGCCTGTAATCCCAGTACTTTGGAAGGCCAAGGTAGGTGAATTGCTGGAGCCCAGATATTGGACACCAGCCAGCGAGACTCCATTTCTACAAAAAACTTAGAAAAAAAATTAGCCAGGCATGGTGTTGTGGGCCCGTAGTCCCAGCTACTCAGGAAGCTGAGGCGGGAGGATTACTTGAGCCCAGGAGTTGGAGGCTGCAGTGAGCCATGATCATGCCACTGCACTCCAGTCTGGGTGATAGAGTGAGACCCTATCTCTAAAATAAATAAATAAATAAATAAATAAATAAATAAATAAATAAATACACTTACCTCATGACTCGGAGTTCACATGCATACATGGACACACAGGCTAACACAGAGGTTTTATAAAACAGTACTTCCAGGCTGGGCGCAGTGGCTCACGCCTGTAATCCCAGCACTTTAGGAGGCTGAGGGGGGCGGATCATGAGGTCAGGAGTTCAAGACCAGTCTGGCCAACATAGCGAAACCCCATCTCTACTAAAAATACAAAAAAATTAGCTGGACATGGTGGCGTGCGCCTGTAATCCCAGCTATTCTGGAGGCTGAGGCAGGAGAATCGCATCAACCTGGGAGGTGGAGGTTGCAGTGAACTGAGATCAAGCCATTGCACTCCAGCCCAGGCGGCAGTGCGAGACTCTGTCTCAATAAAACAAACAATACCAAACAACGACAGCAACAACAACAACAAAAATACTTTCCCTGACCTTGTTTTGCATTGTGATATTTTCCATTCCTTCTATTCTATTCCACCAAACAAATGCTGGCTGTGACCCCTTAAATTAACTTCACTGTTTTCTAGTCGCCAACTAGCCATCCAGGAGGAAGGTGAAATATTTAAGGAAAAAGAGGGAGTTCGGGGTTAAGCATGGTGGCTCATGCCTATAATCCCCACACGTCAGGAGGCCAAGTGGAAGGATTGCTTGAGGCCAGGTGTTCAAGACCAGCCTGGCCAATGTAGTGAGATCCTGTCTCTATTTTAAAAAGAAAAAGGAGTGCAGGTAACCACTAGGATTGATAGATAATGCAACAGAGGATACTGGCAGAGGATGACAGAGGGAACCTAGCAACATGGCTTAAGAAAAGAGAAGTTGGCCGGTGGCAGTGGCTCACGCCTGTAATTCCAGCAGTTTAGGAGGCCAAGGTGGGTGGATCACTTGAGGTCAGGAGTTTGAGACCAGCCTGGCCAGCATGGTGAAACCCCATCTCTACTAAAAATACAAAAATGAGCTGGGCGTCGTGGCGGGCGCCTGCAATCCTAGCTACTGGGGAGGCTGAGGCAGGAGAATCGCTTAAATCTGGAGGTGGAGGTTGCAGTGAACCAAGATCACACTACTGTACCCCAGCCTGGGCAACAGAGTAAGACTCTGTCTCAAACAAACAAACAAAAAACAAAGAAGTTTCATTTGACTCAGTTCTGACATAAGCACAATTTTCACTCAAATATACAGAATCTGAGATGCTCTGAATCCATCCATCATTCAGTCAACAAATCACTACATTCACTAGGCTACAGCTCTGGGCGCCACCCTTTGCTGGGCAGTGTTTGGGATAGGGTGTGACAGCCCCAGGTCCTGCCCTTAAGGAGCTCTCAGTCCAGTGGGGGAGACAGGACAAGGCAATGACAACACAGAGTAGTCAGGGCTAGGATGGGGAAGCAGAGAAGCCTGAGAGGGTGGAGGAGGAGACTGCTCCAGCCTTAGGGTGTCAGGGAATACTGCCTGGAAGGGGGCCATGTGACCCGGCACTTGATGAAGTCACACCAAAGACAGGGTAGGTACCCCGCACCATCCCCTCTTGGCGCCCCTTGGCTTGTGACCAATCCTGGATGCTCCCCTTCTCCTGGCTCAGGCTACCAGCCCTGCGACCCGCAGGTCATCTGCAACCGCGTGAACCACGTGCACGGCTGCCTGGCGGAGCTGCAGGAGCAGGCAGCGCGGCGACGCGCGGAGCTGGAGGCCTCACGGAGCCTGTGGGCGCTGCTGCAGGAGCTGGAGGAGGCCGAGAGCTGGGCGCGCGACAAGGAGCGTCTCCTGGAGGCTGCGGGCGGCGGCGGTGCGGCGGGCGCAGCGGGCGCAGCGGGCGCAGCGGGCGGCGCGCATGACCTGTCCAGCACCGCGCGCCTCCTGGCCCAGCACAAGATCCTGCAGGGCGAGCTGGGCGGGCGGCGGGCGTTGCTGCAGCAGGCCCTGCGGTGTGGCGAGGAGCTGGTTGCGGCCGGCGGTGCCGTCGGCCCGGGAGCAGAGACGGTGCACCTGGTGGGCCTGGCAGAGCGTGCGGCAAGCGCCCGGCGCCGCTGGCAGAGGCTGGAAGAGGCGGCTGCGCGGCGAGAGCGGCGGCTGCAGGAGGCGCGGGCGCTGCACCAGTTCGGCGCTGACCTCGACGGGCTGCTGGACTGGCTTCGCGACGCTTACCGCCTGGCAGCCGCCGGTGACTTCGGCCACGACGAAGCTTCCAGCCGCCGCCTGGCGCGCCAGCACCGCGCGCTCACCGGGGAGGTGGAGGCACATCGCGGGCCCGTGAGCGGCCTGCGGCGCCAGCTGGCGACACTCGGGGGTGCCAGTGGCGCAGGGCCACTGGTAGTGGCGCTGCAGGTGCGCGTGGTGGAAGCAGAGCAGTTGTTCGCTGAGGTGACCGAAGTGGCGGCGCTGCGGCGCCAGTGGCTGCGGGACGCGCTCGCCGTCTACCGCATGTTTGGCGAGGTGCACGCGTGTGAGCTGTGGATCGGCGAGAAGGAGCAATGGCTGCTCTCCATGCGTGTGCCGGATTCACTCGACGACGTCGAGGTGGTGCAGCACCGGTGAGCGCGCACATGTGGGACTCCGGGGTCCCCTTCCTCATGCACCCAGTCTCACCTTCATTGGTTCAACAGTTCCCATGTTCGCTCAGCTGGAACTAGGGGTTCCAATCCCTGCTTCACCCATGGCCAGCTTTGTGACAGTTCTGCAACCTGCCTAACCTTCCTGAACCTCAGCTTGCCCATCTGTATAATGGGGGTGATATTAGTCCCTACTCAGGCTTGTGATGAAGGGTAAATGAGTTCATACATGCAGAATACGAAGCATATGCTTGGGGGTAGAGGAAGCATTCCCCCAGCATTTGCTCTTGTTACCCAGGCTTACATTCGCCAAGCATGAAATAAACAACCTACACTTCTACAGGGACACCTCAGCCTGGCCCCTCTGCTGGGAGGCCTCCCAATGCACAATGTCACCTCCCTAGCTACTAAAATAGTTCTGACCCTTGTCATTTTCCGTTGCTTCATCCTGTTTTATATTTCTTTGTAGCACTTACCATCCCATGACATATTGTATACTGACTTGTCTGTTGGCTGACTTAGCAATGAGTTGTTCAATTAGTGGGTGAACAATGTCTATTCCCCCTCTGCACCACTCTCTCTGAGCATCTTGCTTATCCATACATTCATTCAGCAGGTGTTTACTGAGTGCCTATGCCTTTCTAGGTCTTGTGCTGGGCACTGCTGGAAACACAGGGCTGCTCCTTGCCCCTACTGTGCCCGCAGTTGCCCAGTTCTTTGAAACATTGATGTAAAGATGGGAGGACAATGTCCAGCTTAAAATAGACCTCAGTGGCTGCCATGTGGAGGGCGGGTTGGAGCAGGTGAGAGCTGTGGCTGGGAACCCAGAGAGGCAACTGGGGTGGGGATCCAAATGGAGTGGAACAGGATTAGACCAGGGTGGGAGGTAAGTAGACAGGCCATGGAGGCTGATGGCCGGAGTGATTTTCCAAAACAAAGCCCAGGGCTCTGGCCTGGGGGGTGACAGTGCTGTCCCCAACATGGGGGCCCAGAGGAAGAACACATTTGAGTCAGGTGGGTGTGAATAGCCCCAAGAAGGTATACAGCAGGCTTTGAGGCTGAAGACAGGTTCAAAAGGTAAGAGGTTGAGGCTGGAGACTGAGGTGTGACTGTTATGAGTTCAGGGGCGAAGACCAAGGCTATGGGGTTGGGTGGAATCATTGAAGAAGGGTGTGAGGGAAAACCCAGAGGGCTCAGCGTGGAGTTGCTGCTGAGGAATGTCACATTTAAATATCAGGTAGAGGCTAGGCGTGGTGGCTCACGCCTGTAATCCCAGCACTTTGGGAGGCCGAGGCGAGTGGATCACATAAGGTCAGGAGTTGGAGACCAGCCTGGCCAACATGGTGAAATCCTGTTTCTACTAAAAATAGAAAAGTTAGCTGGGTGTGGTGGCGCATGCCTGTAATCCCAGCTACTTTGGAGGCTGAGACATGAGAATCACTTGAATCTGGGAGGCAGAGGTTGCAGTGAGCCACGATCACGCCACTACATTCCAGCCTGGGTGACAGAGCAAGACTCTGTCTCAATACATACATACATAAATAAATTAAATTAAATTAGATTAAATAAACAGCAGGTGGAAGAGGAGGAGCCCACAAAGGAGGCTGAAAAGGAGGGTGGATGGAGAATCAGGAGTAGAACCAGTAGAAGGCATTTCATAAAACCAAGGTCCGCAGGGTTTGGGTGTCTGATCATCTCCATCCTCCTTCTGCAGATTCGAGAGCCTGGACCAAGAGATGAACAGCCTGATGGGCCGCGTTCTGGACGTGAACCACACGGTCCAGGAGCTGGTGGAAGGAGGCCACCCCAGTTCAGATGAGGTGCGTTCCTGCCAGGACCACCTCAACAGCAGGTAGGAGGGCCTGGGGCTGGGAGTCCCTCCCGTCCTTCCCTTCCACACTAACACAACCATGGACAGCAAGATGTGCAATCTCAAACCCCTGGAATCATAATGGCCACCTGATAAATCAACAAAATGTTGACCAAAAATCATAATCCCCAATAGTGGTGATGACCTGGTAAAATTAAAACAGACATTTCAGTTGGCTGTTCATTTATTTGTCCAGAAAGAATTTATTGGATATCTATAATCTGCCAGGAGTATTCCCAAGCACTTTATATACCTTTCTAAAGTATCCCAACGTTCTTCCAGGCACAGTGGCTCATGCCTGTAATCCTAGCACTTCAGGAGGCTGAGATGGGTGGATTGCTTGAGCTCATGAGTTCGAGACCAGCCTGGGCAACATGGTGAAACCCTGTCTCTTTCTCTACCAAAATATATATATATATATATATACACACAAAATTTAGCCAAGCATGGTGGTACACATTTGTAGTCCCAGCTACATGGGAGGATGAGGTGGGAGGATGCCTTGAGCCCAGGAGGTAGAGATTACAGTGAGCAGAGATTGTGCCACTTGGGCAATAGAGCCAGATCTTGTCTCAAAAAAAAAAAATTCCCAATATCCCAATTTCCATAGTAAAGGTCCTAGAATTCAGAACTAACTCTCTCTCTCTCTCTCTCACTCACTTTTGAGACAGGATCTTGCTCTGTTGCCCAGGCTGGAATATAGTGGCGTGATCATGGCTCATTGCAGCCTCCAACACCTAGGCTCAAGCGATCCTCCCATCTCTGCCTCCTGAGGAACTGGGACTACAGGTGCACACCACCATGCCCAGCTAATTAAAAAAATTTTTTTTGTAGAGACAGGGTCTCACTATGTTGGCCATGCTGGTCTTACAACTCCTGGGCTCGGCTGGGCGTGGTGGCTTACACCTCTAATCCCAGCACTTTGGGAGGCCAAGGCAGGTGGATCACCTGAGGTCAGGAGTTCGAGACCAGCCTGACCAATATGGTGAAACCCCATCTCTACTAAAAATACAAAAATTATCTGGGCATGGTGGCATGCGCCTGTAGTCCTAGCTACTCAGGAGGCTGAGGCAGAAGAATTGCTTGAACCCGGGAGGCAGAGGCTACAGTGAGCTGAGATCACACCACTGCACTCCAGCCTAGGTGACAGAGTGAGAATCTATGTGAAAAAAAAAAAAAAAAAAAAAAAAACCTCCTGGCCTCCTCCCACCTCGGCCTTCCGAAGAGCTGGGATTACAGTGTAAGCTACTGCTCCTAGCCCAGAACCCTTTAAGATAAGTAACAAACTAATATCAGTACCTCTGGAATACTCCCAGCAATTCTCCCAGTGCAGGTGGGGTTCATAGATGAAGATACAGGTCCAAAGAGGTGAACTCCTTATCCAAGATTACTCAGTCTATAAGTAGGAGTCAAATGCAATTCTGGCTGAATCCTGAGCTGGAGCTATTTAGCTAATATATCCAGTCTTCCTGGTAACACTATGGGGTGGAAACTACCCCACGTTAGAGAGGAGAAAACTGGACCTCAGGGAGGCAAAGATGGAGGCCCAAGGTTACACCGCAAGTTAGGGGATCAAACCGGGCTTTGAAGATGGATATGTTTGACTTCAAAGACTGTGCTCTTTTTTTTTTTTTTTTTTTCTTGAGACAGGGTCTTGCTCTTTCACCCAGACTGGAGTGCAGTGGTACGATCATGGCTCACTACAGCCTTCACCGCCCCCGCCCCGAGCTCAAGAAATCCTCCTGCCTCAGCCTCTTGAGTAGCAGGACTATGGATGCAAACCACTGCACCCGGCTAATTTTTGTATTTTTTGTACAGATGGGGTCTCACTTTGTTGCCCAGACTGGTCTCGAACTCCTGGGCTCGAGTGATCTTCTGCCTTGGCCTCTGCAAGTGCTGGAATTACAGGCATGAGCCACTGCGCCCCACCAAAAGACTGCTCTTGACTCTGTGCTGTAAGATTCCAATATCCAGGGATTTTAAAACCTCTGTAGCCGAGACAATCGCAAAGCATCCAGGCCTAAAAAGATAACTACAACAATAACGATTTACAGCATGTAGAGAGCTCTATATGCCAAGTGCTTTAGCCACATGATCTCGTTACACACTCAATGAAGTGGACTTTATTATCCCCATTTTCCAGATAAGGAAACTGAAGATCAGAGAAGGAAATGATTTGCCCAAGGTCACATGGCAAATCTGGCCAGAGCAGAACTTGAACTCGGGTCCGTCCTATTTCAGAGTCCTAATCTCTGTCCTTGTGGTGTGTCCATTCTAGAGGGCGCAGAAAGACAGATAAATACACTAATAAATGAACAAGATATTTAGAGAATCATAACGGCTTTATGCAAGAAACAGGCAGGGCATGGTGGCTCATGCCTGTAATCCCAGCATTTTGGGAGGCCGAGGCAAGCAGATCACTTGAGGTCAGGAGTTTGAGACCAGCCTGGTCAATGTGATGAAAGCCCATCTCTATTAAAAATACAAAAACTAGCCGGGTGTGGTGGTGCACGCCTGTAATCCCACTACTTGGGAGGCTGAGGCAGGAGAATCCCATGAACCTGGGAGGCAGAGGTTGCAGTGAGCTGAGATCGTGCCACTGCACTCCAGCCTGGGCAACAGAGCAAGACTCTGTCTAAAAAAGAAAAAATTTAAAAAACCCAGACTATTGAGGACCCCAAGAGCTTGTTTTAGTGGGTCGTATCTATTTCTATTTACTATATTAGAACTTAATACTGAGAAAATTTAAAATATTTTTATTTTTATTTATTTATTTTGAGACAGGGTCTCATCACTCTGTCACTCAGGCTGGAGTACAGTGGCACAATCATGGCTCACTGCAGCCTCAACTTCCCAGGCTCCAGCAATCCTCCCATCTCAGCCTCCCAAGTAGCTGGGACCATAGGTGTACGCCCCCACGCCCAGCTAATTTTTGTATTTTAGGAGTCTCACCATGTTGCCCAGGCTGCTCTCCATCTCCTGAGCTCAAGCGATCCACCTGCTTCCGCCTTCCAAAGTGCTGGGATTACAGGTGTGAACCACTGCACCCGGCTGAGAAATTTGAAAACATTATTTAAAAATAACAATAAACTGGGAGTGGTGCGTGCCTGTAGTCACAGCTACCCGGGAGGCTGAGGTGGGAGGACTGCTTGAGCCTGGGAATTGGAGGCTTCAGGGTGCTATAAACAAGCTCATGAATAGCCACTGCATTCTAGCCTGGGCAACACAGTGAGATCTCATGTCTTAAAAAAATGTTTTTAAATCTAAATATCTAATATGTTAATATAACTAACATTTTTATAAAAAATAACTTTTCATAACAAAAGATGTACTAAGAGTGGCATTGTTTCGCACCTTTGCAAATCTCTTTAAAGTCTGGTTTCAGAGATGGCAGCTGGGCTTCTCTTAAGTCAGAGTTGGCTTCTGCCACTCATTCTCTCTTGCCGCCTCTGGAGAACTCCACTGAACACTCGGGCAAGAAGGACAGTGAAAAAGCAAACAGCGTCTTAACACATTTTTATGAAGATAGTTTTGTCCTCGATCAGATTAAATGCTGAGAACGGCTGCCCTAGGCGAAAGTGCTGGGTAGGGTTCCATTTTACACCGGCAGAAACTGGGGAAACTTTCTGAGGTCCCACAGTGGCTGGGTGGCTTGGGCCTGCATTCTACCCTGGGTCGGCGAGCCCTCCGCGCCCAAGAAGAGTCCCTGTCCTCCTCAAGTCACTCTCTTTCCCCTGGGCAGGTGGAACCGCATCGTGGAGCTAGTGGAACAGCGCAAAGAGGAAATGAGCGCGGTGCTCCTGGTGGAGAACCACGTACTGGAGGTGGCCGAGGTGCGCGCCCAGGTGCGTGAGAAGCGGCGAGCTGTGGAGAGCGCGCCCCGGGCCGGCGGCGCCCTGCAGTGGCGTCTTAGCGGCCTAGAGGCCGCTCTGCAGGCGCTGGAGCCGCGCCAGGCGGCCCTTCTGGAGGAGGCAGCTCTACTGGCTGAGCGCTTCCCGGCGCAGGCGGCGCGGCTGCACCAGGGCGCGGAAGAGCTGGGCGCCGAGTGCGGGGCGCTAGCCAGCGCGGCTCAGGCCTGCGGCGAGGCGGTGGCGGCAGCAGGGCGCCTGCAGCGCTTCCTACATGACCTCGACGCTTTCCTGGACTGGCTCGTGCGCGCCCAGGAGGCGGCGGGCGGCAGCGAGGGGCCCCTGCCCAACAGCCTAGAAGAGGCGGACGCGCTGCTGGCGCGCCACGCTGCGCTCAAGGAGGAAGTGGACCAGCGCGAGGAAGACTATGCTCGCATCGTGGCGGCCAGCGAGGCGCTGCTGGCCGCCGACGGCGCAGAGCTGGGCCCGGGTCTGGTACTAGACGAGTGGCTGCCACACCTCGAACTTGGCTGGCATAAACTGCTCGGCTTGTGGGAGGCGCGCAGGGAGGCGCTGGTCCAGGCGCACATCTACCAGCTCTTCCTGCGGGATCTTCGCCAGGCCCTCGTGGTGCTGCGTAACCAGGTGCCCACTCGGGGTGTACATTTCGGAGAGGGAGAGTCCGAGGTCGCGGGGGGAGGGGTTGCAGGGACAGGGACATGCGGGGGTGGGGAGGAGAGTGTTTCCTGGGACCACTGGGTTCTCAGGTGGGTGGGAGTTGAGAGAGTATCCGGAATGGATAACTGAGTTTGTGGATCATCCAGTGTGTGTGGAAGCGTGTATGTAACAGAATTTGAGGAGTATGATCAGTGGGGTAGGTTGGTGTCATCGGAGGTGACAGTTTGTGGGCTATCCCGAGTTAAGTAATGCACGAGGATATTTATTGGAGTGGCTTCCTGGGTTCGTGGATTATCTGAAAGGAAATAAGACTATGAGGTTGATTGGTGATGGTTAAGTGGGGTTCAAAGAAGATCTTGGTATGGATAACAAAGGATTAGGATTATGGAGGTAGGTAACAGGCTGAGGGGTTATTGGAGTCAGTCAGTGATTGTGGATTACAAGGTATGGATACCTAAATTAGCACAATATCTTCATTTCGGGGGATGACAACTATGGATTCTCTGGAGACAGTAACTGTGTTTGTGGCATGAGGGACCAAGTGCAGTGGTTATCTGGGGACAGCCAATCCAGTTTGGAGATCACTCTGGGACGGGAACCAAGTTTGAGAATTTTGGCAAGATGGAACAGCCAGTTTTCAGATTGTCCAGTGTTTGGGGATCATCTTAGAAAGGGTGCCTGCCTATACTGGTTATCAAAGGGATGCTGACCCAGTTTAAGGATTATCTGCAGCAGTGGTCCCCAATCTTTTTTTTTTTTCTTTAGATGGAGTCTTTCTCTGTAGCTAGGCTGGAGTGCAGTGGTGTGATCTCAGCTCACTGAAACCTCAGCCTCCCAGGTTCAAATGATTCTCCTGCCTCAGCCTCTCGAGTAGCTGGGACTACAGGCACAAGCCACCACGTCCAGCTGATTTTTGTATTTTTAGTAGAGATGGGGTTTCACCATGTTGGCCAGGATGGTCTTGATCTCTTGACCTCATGATCCGCCTGCCTCGGCGTCCCAAAGTGTTGGGATTACAGACACGAGCCACCACGCCAGGCCCAGTCCCTAATCTTTTTGGCACCAAGGACCGGTTTCCTGGAAGACAATTTTTTCCACAAACCGGTGGGAAAAGGAGGAATGTTTCCAGGATGATTCAAGCGAATTACATTTATTGTGTGCTTTATTTCTATTGTTATTACATTATAACATATAATGAAATAATTATACAACTCACTATAATGTAGAATCAATGGGAGTCCTGAGCTTGTTTTCCTGCAACTAGACGGTCCCATCTAGTGACATCTAGGGGTGATGGGAGGCAGTGGCAGATCATCAGGCATTAGATTCTCATAAGGAGCGTGCAACCTGGATCCCCCACATGCGCAGTTCACAATAAGGTTTGCGCCCCTGTGAGAATGTAAAGCTGCTGCTGATCTGACAGGAGGCAGAGCTCAGACAGTAATGCTCACTTGCCTGCCCACCTCCTGCTATGCGGCCCAGTTTTTAACAGGCAATGGACTAGTACCCCTTGGCCCAGGGCTTGGGAAATCCTGATATAGGGAGTGGAGCAGAAAGGACAGAGAGCCCCTGAATCATAAGATTACTAGATATGGAGCTGAAATGGTCTTTTTTTTTTTTTTTGAGACGGGGTCTCACTCTGTCGCCCAGGCCGGAGTGCAGTGGCACATCTCAGCTCACTGCAACCTCCGCCTCCTGGGTTCACGCCATTCTCCTGCCTCAGCCTACCACCACGCCCGGCTAATTTTTTGTATTTTCAGTAGAGATGGGGTTTCACCGTGTTAGCCAGGATGGTCTTGATCTCCTGACCTCGTGATCCACTCGCCTTGGCCTCCCAAAGTGCTGGAATTACAGGCATGAGCCACCGCGCCCGGCTGAAGTGGTCTTGAGAGACCCTTTCTGACCCACCCATTTAAAAAATAGAGACAGGATCTTGCTATGCTGCCCAGGCTGGTCTCCAGCTCCTGGGCTCAAACAGTCCCCCTGCTCTGGCCTCCCAAAGTGCTGGGATTACAGGTGTGAGCCACTGTGCCCGGCCCTGACCCACCCATTTTACTAGTTAGAAAACTAACCCCAGAGGGAAAAGAACTTCCTTGAGTTCACACAGTACCCAGTTTAGTTGTCTTCTTCTTTTGAGACAGGACCTCACTCTGTCACCCGGGCCAGAGTGCAGTGGCACGATCACGGCTCACTGCAGCCTTGATCTATGGGGCTCAAGCAATCCTCCTACCTCAGCCCTCCAAGTAGCTGGGACTACAGGCACGTGCCATCACGCCTGGTTAATTTTTTGTATTTTTAGTAGAGATGGGATTTCACCATGTTGCCCAGGCTGGTCTTGAACTCCTGGGGTCAAGTGATCCTCCCACCTCTGCCTCCCAAAGTGCTGGGATTACAGGCATGAGCCACTGTGCCCAGCCTTCAGTCTTCATATTAACCAAATATTTACTGAGTGCCTCCTCTGTGCTGGGCACTATTTTGGGGCTGAGCACACCTCAGGCAACAAAATACAAAATCCTGCCCTCATGTGGTTGACATTCTAGTATGTGGGGGAGAAGAGAGTAAAGAAGTCAATGCATCGCTAATATTGCGAGGTATATGCTATGAGAAATAATACAGGAGGGTTGGTCGGGTGTGGTGGCTCACGCCTGTAATCCCAGCACTTTGGGAGTCCAAGGCAGGCAGATCACCTGCGGTCAGGAGTTTGAGACCAGCCTGGCCAACATGGTGAAACCCCGTCTCTACCAAAAAATACAAAAAATTAGCCGAGCATGGTGGTATGCACCTGTAATCCCAGACACTTGGGAGGCTGAGGCAGGAGAATCACTTGAACCCAGGAGGTGGAGGTTGCCGTGAGCCGGGATCACACCACTGCATTCCAGCCTGGGCAACAGAGTGAGACTCCATCTGCTCCCTCCCTGCCAAAAAGAAATAATACAGGAGGGTAGTGGGATAGGGCTGGGGTGGGAGTTCATATTTTTGGCAGGGTGGTCAGAGACCTGAAGAAAGTGAAGGAGCCAGCCATGGGGGTATCTGGAGGGACAGACTGCCAGGCAGAGGCACCAGCATGGGCAACGGCCCCGAGGTGGGACCACAACTGGAATGTTCTATGCTTGCAAGCTTGCGGGGAGTGGTGGCAAGCCAGGCTAGCAGCCTCTCTCACAGGTCCTGGAATGGAATGAGGCTGACCTTTGCACCATGCTCCCTCCTCCCCAGGAGATGGCGCTGTCTGGTGCGGAGCTCCCGGGCACAGTGGAATCGGTGGAGGAGGCCTTGAAACAGCACCGTGATTTTCTCACCACCATGGAGCTGAGCCAGCAAAAGATGCAGGTGGCTGTGCAGGCTGCGGAGGGCCTGCTGAGGCAGGGCAACATCTACGGGGAGCAGGCTCAGGAGGCTGTGACCCGGCTGCTGGAGAAGTAGGTCCCCCAGACTCATCCACCCCAGGGAGGGGGCAGAAGATGGGGCCCAGCATAGGGGAGTGGTGTGGGAGGCCAGGGTCCGACTCCTTTCGTCACAATTTCTGCTTCTCTGGGGCTCTTTCCTATTTTGATTTAATTCCATGTTGTCTTAGATTTGATTTAAGTGGACTTTTTTCTTTGAGATGGGGTCTCACTCTGTTGCCCAGGCTGGAGTGCAGTGGCACGATCTTGGCTCACTGCAACCCTCACCTCCCAGGTTCAAGTGATTCTCCTGCCTCAGCCTCACGGGTAGCTGGGGCTACAGGCATGAGCCACCATGCCCGGCTAATTTTTGTATTTTTAGTAGAGACACGGTTTCACCATGTTGGCCAGACTGGGCTTGAACTCCTGACCTCAGGTAATCCACCCGCCTTGGCCTCCCAAAGTGCTGTGATTAGCAGCATGAGCCACTGCACCTGGCCTTAAGTGGATATATTGTGAAAAGGTAACCTGAGGCTGTCAACCCACAAGATACAGAAGGATATACAACGAAAGGTTTCTTTCTCAAGCCTGCCCTCAGCATGGGATAGCTGGTCCTGTTGTTAAAATGTTAGGCTGGGTGCAGTGACTCATGCCTGTAATCCCAGCATTTCGGTAGGCTGAGACGGGAGGATTGCTTGAGCTGAAGAGTTCCAGACCAGCCTGGGCAACATAGTGAGACCCCTTCTCTAAAATTAAAAAAAAAAAAAAAAACTGGGCGTGGTGATACGTGCCTGTAGTCCCAGGTACTCTTGAGGCTGAGATGGGAGGACTGCTTGAGTCTGGGAGATTGAGGCAGCAATGAACTGTGATCACACCACTGCACTCCAGCCTGGATGACAGAGCAAGATTCTGTCCCCCCTCCAAAAAAAATGTGTTAACTTACTTCCCTAGATGCCCCATTATCCATCCTGCTCTTCTGCACCCTCCTTGGGAACCCCCAGACCTCCCCAGATCCAGCAGCTAGAGGCCAGGCACAGGTGTGCTCCAGCTTTCCAGATGGGACAGTGTCCCCTGCCAGGCTGGTTGTCAAATATTTTGCATAAGCACTTCTTCCTGGCCCCAGCCACTCTAGGAAGCATGCAGAGTGAGTGTCCGCATGTCTCTGTGTCTCTCATCTCTTGAACCTCATTGTTCTCTGCTTCTGTCACCATCTGTCTCTTGCCACCACTCTCTTGTCCGTCCTTGCACTAATCAAGCAAAGACATTTATTGAGCATCTACTGTGTACCAGGCACTATTGTAGGTAGGCCCTGAACAAAACAGCACCACCACCTCCAGCCATCATGGGAAGTCCTTTCTCGTCTTCCAGACCCAGTTCTGTCTGTCATTAGAGCTGTTTCTGCTCCTCCTGGTGACCCTAAATTTCTCCTCTCAGGCTCTCTGGCTCTGTCTGGCATGATCCAGGCCAGAAGAGGACCCAGTACCCCTCCTTCTGTCTTCCCATCTCCTGACAGAAAGCATCCCTGGTCACTTCACTGTGCCACCCCCAGCCCCAAGACCGCTACCCCTTTTCGGTTTACGGCTCAGACATCCTTGCCTTAGATTTATCTGGGGCAAGGCAGCATGTTTCTAAAGGAAACTTTTATGAGAATTCTGTTCTTGAGGATGCAAACTCATCATTTAGTGCCCCCTTTTCCATCCAGGCCTGGATCCTTCCTTTGTTCCACTTTTTTTTTTTTTTTTTTTGAGACAGGGATCTTACTCTGTTGCCCAGGCTGGAGTGCAGTGGTGCAATCATAGCTCACTGCAGCCTGGAACTCCTGGGCTCAACCAACTCTCCTGCCTCAGCCTCCTGAGTAGCTGGACTATAGGTGTGTGCCACTGAGCATGGCCTGTTCCACATTTCTTGAGCACCTGCTGCATGCCAGCCTCATCAAAATGAGGAGGAGGAGCCCGGGGGACTGTTCATTCCATGATTCATTCATTCATTACTTTTCAGTCATTCATTAATTGCTCCTTTCACTCCATTGTTTATTCACTCATTCTCCAGTCAATTAAACATGTACTGAGCCCGTGCTCTGTATGGAGTGGGGGTGTGGTCACAGAGATGACCAGGACAGAACATGATTCCTGCCTCACAGAGCTGGAACGTTATCTGACAAGGATGGCCCAGAATGCTCAGGGCTGGGATGGAGGAAGCCCAGGCAGAAAGGTCAGGGCCCGGATGGGAGACGTGCAGCCGCTGTGGGAGAGGCAGCATTTGCCCCAGGCTTGTGGTGGGTGAGGTGTGGACACAGAGGGATTGAGACGGACTAATCTCTGCACCTTCCCACCATCCCAGTCATTTATTTGTCTAGGGACACATTTCCCACCCTGTGGGAGGAGTGGGAGGAGTTTCCACATCCGCAAGGGGGCACAGCCATACAGAGCTGGGGACTGGGGCCCTGGGGGTCTTAGACCTGGCTTCACCCCTCAATCTGTGACATTAAGGGAAGTCACTTAGAGCTTCAGCTTGCCTGGCCCCTCACCTGGAACCTGCGTGTGAGGTGCTGTTTTTTTTTTTTTTTTTTTTTTTTTTTGAGATGGAGTCTCGCTCTGTCACCCAGGCTGGAGTGTAGTGGCGCAATCTCGCCTCACTGCAGCCTCTGCCTCCAGGGTTCAAGCAATTCTCCTGCTTCAGCCTCCTGAGTACTGGGATCACAGCAAAGAGCCACCACGTCCAACTAATTTTTGTATTTTTGGTAGAGACAGGGTTTCGCCATGTTGGCCAGGCTGGTCTCAAACTCCTGACTTGAAGTGATCCACCTGCCTCGGCCCCGCAAACTGCTGGGATTACAGGCGTGAGCCACCGCGCCCGGCCACTAGGTGCTGTTCTTATCTGCATTTTGCATGTGAGGCTCAGAGGGGAAAACTGACTTGCCCAGAGTCATGGCCAGGAAGTGCCACAGCTTGGATTTGAACCCTGTTGCTTTCTTTTCTTTCTTTTTTTTTTAAAGACAGGGTCTTGCTTTGTTGCCCAGGCTGGAGTGCAGTGGTGCAATCACTGCTCACTGCAGCCTCGATCTCCTGGGCTCAAACAATCCTCCTGACTCAGCCTCCTGAGTAGCTGGGACTACAAGCATGTGCCACCTTGCTCGGCTAATTTTTAATTCTTTTTTTGTAGAGATGAGGTCTCATTATATTGCCCAGGGTGGTTTCAAACTCCTGGGCTCAAGCAATCCTCCTACTTTGGCCTCCCAAAGTGCTTGGATTACGGGTGTGAGCCATCGCGCCCAGCCTACTCTGTTGTTCTTTCCCCTTCATGGAGACTCAGGGTCTTCCTCATCTCTAGGACTGATGCTTTACAGTTTGGCTGCTGAAGGCCCGGAAGGATTGATTTCAGCTCAATTTCAGAGGCATTTTGTCTTTCCTGGCTCCTGAGCTAAGTTGGGCAGGAGGCAGTCAGTGCTTCGCTTGCTTGTCTCAGGCCCTTCCTGTTCCTTCTCTCTGGTTCTGTCTCTGGAACTGTCTCCTATACACTCTGTCTCTTTGCCTCCATCTATCTATTTCTGTATCTCTGTTTCCTGCTCCCTGTCTGTTTTTCTCTCCGTTTTTCTCTCCCTCCATCTGCACCTTTCTAACCCTGTCTGTCTTTTCTGCCTCTGTCTTTCACAGATACTGTACTTTTGTTTATCCCATCTCTTTTTTCTCTCTGCCACTGTGTTTCTTGCATTCAGTCACTTAACAAATATAAGTCGAGTGTGTACTGTATGCCAAGCCCTTTTCCTAGGTATTGGGGACACATCTATGAAGAAAACAGACAAAAATCCCTGCCCTCATGGAAATGATATATCCTAGCATGGGAAACAGACAAGATAAATAACTAACATACAGCATGTGTTAGATTGTGTTAAGTGCTAAGGAGAAAATTAAAGAAGGGAAGAAAGCCAGAAAGTGTTGGGGAGTGGTCAGGAGGGACCTCACGAAGAAGGTGATCTTTGAGTAGATGTTGGGGGAAGGAGCATTCCCGGCAGAGGGAACAGCTAGTGCCAAGGGCCTGAGGCTTGCTCAAGGCACAGCAAGAAGGCCAGTACAGTTACCACAGAGTGAGGGGGAAGAGTGCGAGGAGGATAAGAGTTTGGAAAGGTGGGGGTGTGGGGCCTGGAAGGTCAGAAAGGCCTCTGAGATTGGCCGAGTGCAGGAGCTCACTCCCATCCCAGCACTTTGGGAGGCCAAGGCGGGCGGATCACTTGAGGTCAGGAGTTCGAGACCAGCCTGGCCAACATGGCGAAAACCCGTCTCTACTAAAAATACAAAAATTAGCCAGGCCTGGTGGTGGGTGCCTGTAATCCCAGCTACTTGGGAGGCTGAGGCAGGAGAATCGCTTGAACCTGGGAGGTGGAGGCTGTAGTGAGCCGAGATCATGCCACTGCACTCCAGCCTGGGCGACAGAGCGAGACTCCATCTCAAAAAAAAAAAAAAAAAAAAAGAAGGACTCTAAGGACTCTCATGGTGACCCTGGGAGGATAGTTTCGTTTTCTCTCTCTCTCCCTGGGGGAGACAGATAGCAACAGGACAGGGATGCATGGGAGCCCATGTGGGATGCCCCAGCCCCATCCACCAGGCCTCTTGGGCACTTTGCCTTGCACTGTGGGCAGGAGGCCAGACTGCCCGGGGCCCATGGTCCCAGCCGGCTCCAGGGTGGTGCGGCCTGGGTCCAGCCTGGTCAGTTCAGTCAGGCCAAGGGCCTGGCTCTGCCCGCAGGAGTGCCCACTTCAGCTTCTCTGCAACTCTGCTATCATCTCTCCCCACACTCTGCTCTCTTCCCTCTCTCCAACTCTGCAGCCCCCTGGTCTGTCTGTCGTCTGTGGGGCTGTCTTTTACTGGTGGCATTTGCTACTCCCCTGCCTCTCTCTGGGCTGTCCCTGACCGGACTCCTCCTGTCACTTTCCCTCTCTCTGCCTCCTCTCTTTCCTCGTCTGCTGCTCCCTGAGTATCTTTCTGGCTCTGCCTTGTTCCATCTCTTTTCTCGTCTTTTTTAATTCTCTCTCTCTCTCTTTCTGGTGTCTCCTTGCACTTTCTCGTTTGTTTTGTTTTGTTTTTGTCTCTAGGTATGTCTGTCTTTACTTCTCTGTTATCTTTCTCTCTGGACTTGCCTTTTTTTCTCTCCGTCTATATCTCTTTCTTTCTAAGTGCCTGTCTCCGCCTCTCCCTTTCTCTTCCTCTGTCTCTCTCTCTGCCCTTCTCCAGCCCCGTCCCTGGCTTTGCCCCACTATTTCCTCTCTCTCTCTTACATATTTTCCACGCCCTTCTTCCCCTACCCAGCCCAATGCCCTCACAATCCTACTGCCAGCGCCGCCCCCCTACCCCCCCCCCCCACCCCCGGGGCCTTTCCCCAGCCCTTATCTCCCCATCCCCAGGAACCAAGAAAACCAGTTACGGGCCCAGCAATGGATGCAAAAGCTACATGACCAACTTGAGCTGCAGCACTTCCTCCGAGACTGCCACGAGGTAGGAACTCCAGGTGTGCTGGGACGGAGACATCCCCTTTAGTCGGGAGGGAAGTGCTTCTCGGCCGAGGTGGGGGTGGGGACGCCCCGTCTAAGTGGGTCGCGGAGCGATGCTCGCTCTAAGCCGCCAGGGGGCGCGCGGAGCCGGGTCTCAGTGCGCATGCTCCGAAGGTCCCTGCCCGCCCACGCCGACTCCGGGGAAGGAAGGAGGGGCCCCGGGCGCCCCTGGCAACCGCGCGTGTCCGCGCCTACGGGTCCCGCGGGGACGCGCGCTGATCTCACCTTTCTCTCCTGAGATTTGTGAGAATCGCTCTACCCCAGGAGAGGGGCGGGGCGGGCGGTGGGGATAAGGGCTGAGGGCCGTGGGGGGTCCAGCGGCCCTGCGCCCTCCTGCAGCCAGCGATGGCTCTGAACCAAGCCCTCGCCCCTTTAAAGGTGTTCAGAAATCAAGCCCCTTCCCTTAGGGATGATCTGCACACATTAGGGACTATCTCCCCTAATCCGAGATGGTCCAGGCCCCCTTCCTTATTAGTGACGGTTCGGGAGACCTGCTGTCTTCCCCTCCTTCCCTTGCATTCCATAGAAACGATTCTAGACTTTGGCAACATTAGAGATGGCCTAGTAAACATTTTCCTAAACCCTAAACAGAGATAGGCCTGGCCCCGAGCCCCTCCATCCGTGTGACCCAGGATCATCCCCTCCTCCATCATCACCCCGTACCTAAGTTTCTTCCAACCAAAGCTGGTTCAGGAACCAGGTCTAACCCCTAAACCTCTCAGCCTCAATTAAAGATGATTCGACCCTCCCCTCTATGTTGAACGCCCATGGGAGATTGTTCTCTCCGAATACGAAATAAACAAGGGCCTCCATACCCTGTCCCCCTCCCCCATAACTGGGGTAGGCCGGGACTTGAGCCATTGGAGGAACCCCGTTCCCCCTCGCCCCCACTGGAGATTGTGAGATGTTCCAGGTCGCCCTCCCATATCCCCTGTCCACATGTGGTGGCCAGGAGCCCGAGCTTCTTCCCATTAGAGATGGTTCACGAGGCTCCCACCCAGCCCCTCACCATAATCCCCACTCCCATAGTGAGGCAGTCCAAGCCCCAGGCGCTCCCTCCCGGCATTAGATTTGGTCCAGGAGCGTCCCCCATCCCTCGTGAGATTGTTCTGGATCAGGTAGCAATCATCTGGGATGGCGCAGAAGCCCCCCACCCGAAGCCTTGGGGCGAGTGGTGGTTCCTCCTGCACCCCCACCTGGAGCCCCGCAAAGAGGCTGGCAGGGAGGCAGGCAGGGGGCGCACGCGGGCGGGCGCGCGGCCGCGGCGCGGGGGCGAGGGAGGGGGCGCGCGGCCGCCAGAGCCTCAGCCGTCGCCGCCGCTGCCGCTGCCGTCGCAGTGGAGGGGCGAGCGCCCGCCCGCCCGCTGCAGGGACTCCCCGCCAACGCCACTGCCGCTTCAGGTCTCGGGGGCGCCCAGGGGAGGGGGTTGGCGCGCACCCCGCGGACATAGACAGGGGAGGGGGCTCGGGCGCGTGCCCGCCTGCCGTGGCCGCGGGAGGGAGGGGCGGGGCGGGGCGGGGGCGGGCCGGGCAGGCGCCCGGACCCCCGCCCTGGGGGAGGGGCAAGGACTCCGGGAGCTGTCCGCGGTGCTGGCGCGGGAGGGACTGAGGGGCCGGCCCCCAAGGGAGGGGAGCGAAGCAAAGGGGGGACTTCTAAGACCACTTCTAGGGTAATCTGGATTTGCCCTAAGGGTTCAGGGCGTCTCAGCCTTTCTAGGGGGGGGCTCTTCTCCAGGTAATGGGGCATCTAAGATTTGCCCTGGGGTTGGGGGTTTCTCAACCTTTTGGGGGGTTTCTTTCTTGTTTTGGGAGGATCTGTATTAGCCTTGGATGATGGAGGCGAATCACTTTTGGGGGGCTCTGCCTTGGATGATGAGGGGTCTTGGATTTTCTCTGGGTCTAGGGGGCTCTGACTTTGTGGGGCTTTTCCTGGGTTGTTGGATAGTCTGGTTTTGCCCTCCCTGATGAAGGAATCACTTTTGAGGGGGCTTTACTTTGAGGATGGGGTACCATCTCTTTAAGGGCTCTGCTTTCACTGCGGGCTGTGGTTGCCGTTGGACTCTTCCCTGCATGTCGGGAACCTGTGAATTGAGTTGGGGGGTTCAGCACTGGACTTGGTTCTAGTGTGTGTATGAAGGATTGTGATGCTCTCCTGGACCCCTGGGGAGCATATGCCCAGGGGACATGGGCTGGGGTTTGGCCGGCTGGGGATCTGGGATTTGTCCTTGGCGATGACTGCATTTGCCTCCCGGGACCGCGGAGCTGGAGTCCAGTGTTTGTTTTGATTTTTTTTTTTCTTTTTGCAGGAGGGAGGAGGGAGGATCTTGTGACTGGAGTGGGGAGGAGAAAGGGGAGGAGCAAACTGTTTCAGGTGCCAGGTTTGGTCATGAGTGGGGAAGTTCTGGCTTGGAGGATAAGTCTGGTTTTTTACTGGAGGGAGCTGGGGGAGGCTCAAAAAGCAGCCTGTGATTGATCCTCTCCAGTGCCATGAGAGGGGCCCACTCTTGGTGCTTGCGTTTTGGATGACTGGTTTTGTTGGTGGGTAGGAGGACTAGAACTGGCTTTAGTTGTAGGGGTGGGGGTGCTGGCCGGGCTTGGGAGTTTCAATCTGATCCACGGTGGAGAGTCTGTGGCTAGATTTTGGGGTAGACTGGTTTGGAGAGCCAGAACACAGCTTTGTTTTTCACATTTGGCTGGGGTTGGCTTTGGTTGAGGGCTAGAACTGGTCATGGTTTGGGGATCTGTGGTCTTAGAGTCCCAGGGCTAGAACTGGGGAGCCCTGTGGGCTCATTAGGGGTGCTAGATCTCGATTATGGAGGATGGGTCTACTCCAGATTGGAGGGTTAGTTTAGAGAGAGCTAGAGTTGGCTTTAATTGGGAGGTTGTTTAGGGAGTTGATCTGGCCATACTGGAGGAACTGGGGCTAGATATGGGGGCTTCATTTGATACCCTTGGGAATGGGTTGAGGCTCTTGAATTGGTCCTTATTGGGGGGTGGCTAAGATTAAATGAAGGGTCTAAGTATTGCTATGGGAGGGGTGGTCCTGGGGATGAATTGAGAGTTAGCTAAATTGGGTTGGAGAGCTTGTTTTGGGGGGGTGATCTGTCCACAAGTCTAAGGGGCTGACTGGCCCTGCCTTGGGGGCTTGTGGGGAGTTGAGGAGGGCTTCCCTCAGGACAGGGGACGGGGGGCAAAGGATTGGGCATTCTGGGGACTCTTCCATCCATCCTCTATCCAGGAAAGAGCTTGAGCTGCACCCACCCCCAATATAAAGGCCTCACTTGCAAAGTTTTTTTCAACCTCTCCTATTCCTTCCACCTATACACCCTAGCAGCCCAGGCCCTGAACCTGGGACTTCCTGAAGGGGATGGGGGGCTGTGGCAGGTTGAGAGGACCGGCTGAGCACTCCTGCCCTGTTCTGCACAGCTGGATGGCTGGATCCATGAGAAGATGCTGATGGCGCGGGATGGCACACGGGAGGACAGCCACAAGCTGCATAAGAGATGGCTCCGGCACCAGGCATTCATGGCCGAGCTGGCTCAGAATAAGGAGTGGCTGGAGAAGATCGAGAGGGTGAGGAAGCTGATGGCCCCTCTGCCTGTGCCAGGTGCAGGAGGCCTCCAAGGAGCCCATGTCTCACCTGCTGCACCCTCTGCTGCCATCCTGCTGGTCTCACACCTCTGGACTGACTCAAATCAGCTCCAGATCTGCTCCTAGCTATGAGGCTTTGAGTGATTCATGTAACCTCTTTGAGCCTCAATTTGCTCATCTGTAAAATGGCCAGCATCTCTTCTGAATGGTGCCTGTATCCTCCTGTTTGTTAAATATTTCATTTCTTAATATAACCTCCTCTACCAGATTCCTTCCATACCATTTGGGGCATTTAAGATGGAAGGTTGGGGAGATCGGCTGGGACAGCCCCTGGGAAGCCCAGGGTTAAAGTAAACTTTGGATTCTTAGAGCCCTGGGTTCTAATTGTGTCTATGCCTGTTACCACCTGTGGGGCCTTAGGTAATTGTGTTAACCTCTTGGAGCCTCAGTTTGCTCTTCTATAAAATTAAGGAAATAATAAATATAGCTACTTCCTGGGCTCTGTGCACATAAAGTGCTTAACACAAGGCCACACACCTAAGAGCTGTAATTACTATGGTCTTGTTACTTTTAATACTTAATGTTACCTAAGTAGCTCTGGGCCACTGAGAACCTTGACTTCAGTCTTGGAGGGACTGAGGTAGATATTTGCTCCAAACCTCAACCCTCAGAACTTCCCCCTACTCTGGCTGAACCCCTAAACCTGTAGCCCTGGATATACACACTTTTCTGACTCACACAGAGACACCCAGGTTGGCCTTAAACCCTTAAATGGTCATTGATGTTTCGTAAATGGTGGCATATGGCGAAGGCAGTCTTCTTGACTTTGAGTTTAATGGAAGTTCATTCTCTCCCTGCCTCTCTGGCTCCCTCTGTCTTTCTTTCCTCTCTGTCTATCCCTCTATCCTTGTCTTTCTTATGGTCCTCTCCCCATGTTTCTGATTTTCTGTGCCTCTCTCTGTTGACCACTCTGTGACTGTTTGTCTCTCCCTGACTCCTTCCCATGTCTCTGTATCCATCTGTCTCTCCCTCCATCTCTCTGTCTCCCTCCCCTCACCTCTGTCTGTCTGTCTCTCTCTTCTTGTCTCTCTTCCTTCGTTCCTTCCATTTCTGGGCCTATCTGTGCATCCACCCCTCATGTCTCTCTCTCGCTATGTGTCTCCCACTCCCTGCCTCTGATTCTCTTTTCACATCTTTCCCTGTGTCCTGTCACTCTGCCACACTTCTCTGATTCTCCCCACCATCTATCTTTATTCTCCATCTCCTGCCATCCACCCACTTGGGGCAGGAGGGCCAGCAACTGATGCAGGAGAAGCCCGAACTGGCGGCCTCTGTGCGGAAGAAGCTGGGCGAGATCCGCCAGTGCTGGGCGGAGCTGGAGAGCACCACCCAGGCCAAGGCACGGCAGCTCTTTGAGGCCAGCAAAGCAGACCAGCTGGTGCAGAGCTTTGCTGAGCTGGACAAGAAGCTCCTTCACATGGAGAGCCAGCTGCAAGACGTGGACCCTGGAGGGGACCTGGCCACTGTCAACAGTCAGCTTAAGAAGCTGCAGGTATGACCTTCCTGGCCCAGATGAGGGCTCCCTATGCCACATGGGGGCCAGGTCAGGGTCCAACCCCATTCAAGGTATGTCAAATGGAGGGGATTTAATACAGGGATTTATTTCAAACTTGTAGAAGATCAGAAAGGGAATATTGAAGCAATCCAGCTAGTAATAACTGTTGGAAGCAGCCACCACCACCTAAGGTATGGAGTACAAAGGGAAAAGGAAGGATCTAGAGCCACAAAGCAGTAGGTAAATGACTAGCATGCTAAAGGTTTCACAGGACCCTGACACTCATTTCCTGGATGGAGAAATCAAGGCCCAGGGGTATGGGAATGGCTTTGCATGGAATAACAATGACATTCATTGAGCATTCCTCTACCAGTCTCTGGGCCAAGCACTCACTGAACTCCTCCCAGCCACTTCTGGAGATTGGTACTGTTATTATCCTGTTTTACCAATGGGGAAACTGAGGCACAGAAAGTAAGGCACCTGGCCTAAGGACACACAGCTAACCAGTGTCTCCTTTATGAAACAGGGCACTCTTAGAGAACAGATGCAGCGTCTGCTTTGTATCTGCTCCCAGCTTGGCAGCTCCATGCTTGGTACACAGCAGTTCACGTGGAATGACCAGAGGTGAACGTAGCCATTGTTTCTCACCTCCCAGGGAGTAATGGCTCCTGCCTTTGATTTTCTTTTTTTGTTGCTGTTGTTGATGTTGTTGTTTGTTTTTTTTCTTCAAGATAGTGACTCACTCTGTTGCCCAAGCTGGAGTACAGTGGCTTGATCTCAGTTCATTGCAGCCTCAAACTCTTGGGCTCAAGTGATTCTCCCACTTCAGCCTTCCAAGTAGCTGAGACCACAAGTGCATACCACCACATCTGGATAATCTTTTTAAATTTTTTATAGAGACAGGGTCTCACCATATTGCCCAGGCTAGTCTCAAACTCTTGGGCTCAAGCAACCCTCTCGCCTCAGCCTTCCAAAGTACTGGGATTACAGGTGTGAGCCATGGTATCTGGCCCACATGACTCCTGCTTTTACCTGTCAGGAACAATGCCTGACTGACTGATGGGAAACTGAGGTTCCAGGAGGTGAGAGGTGAACTTACTTGTCCAGAGTAGCAAATAGCAAAGCCTGGATTTCAATCCAGGGCCCTTGACTCTTCACTCCTCCTTTTTGATATATTTCCTATGTAGTTATATAGTGCTTGGCATAGCGTATGGAAAAAAAAAAAAAAGACTAGTAAGAAATACATAATGACACTGATTAGTATGTATTCATTCATCTCTGTGGCAAATAATTATTAGGTACCGACTGGGCGTGGTGGCTCACGCCTGTAACCCCAGCACTTTGGGAGGCCAAGGCGGGCGGATCACGAGGTCAACAGTTTGAGACCAGCCTGACCAACGTGGTCAAACCCCGTCTCTACTAAAAATACAAAAAAAAATTAGCCGGGCATGGTGGCACGCGCCTGTAATCCCAGTTACTCAGGAGGCTGAGGCAGGAGAATCACTTGAACGGGGAGGCGGAGGTTGCAGTGAGCTGAGATTGCATCATTGCACTCCAGCCTGGGAGACACAGCGAGACTCCATCTCAAAAAATAAAAAAAAAATAAAAATAATTAGGTACCTACTATGTGCCAGGCACTTTTCTGGGTGTTGGGATATAGCAGTGGGCAAAATGGATGAAACGTTACTGCCTTCATGGTGATCCCATTCTGGTTGGGGAAACAGGCAAAAGAACAAAAAGACAAACAGATCTGAATGTGATGGCCAATGAGGTCAGTTCGTTCTTTCTCCCTCCGCTCCCCTCCCCTTCTCCTCTCTTTTCTTTTCTTTCTTTTCCCCTCCCTCCCTCCCTTCCCTCCTTCCTTCCTTCCTTCCTTCCTTCCTTCTTCCTTCCTTCCCTCCTTCCTTCGTTGGAGTCTTGCTCTGTCACCCAGGCTGGAGTGCAGTGGCGCAATCTCTGCTCACTGCAACCTCTACCTCCCAGGTTCAAGCAATTCTCCTGCCTCGGCCTCCTGAGTAGCTGGGATTACAGGCATGTGCCACCATGCCCAGCTAATTTTTTTTATTTTTAGTAGAGATGGGGTTTCACCGTATTGCCCAGGCTGGTCTCGAACTCCTGACCTCAGGTGATCCGCCTGCCTTGGCCTCCCAAAGTGCTGGGATTACAGGCACGAGCCATGGCACCCAGCCTGTAATTCTCTTTCATGTCTAGATTAGAAGAGAGCTGGCTTCTCCCATCCTGGTCTGTATTCAGTCCATTTCACTAGCACAGGTCATCAAGTCTCTGAAAAACACTGCTGCATGCTGGGGAGAAAATGAGAATGGTGAAGGCAAATAACATCTTAGTATTTTTATAAAAATAGTTGTAACCTTGCAGATGCCTTGAAAAGATCTCAGGGATCCCCAGGGGTTCCTTGGCCACAGTTTGAGAACTGCTGATGTACACAATGTGCTGGGCACTGTTAACTCCTCTCTCCTCCCCAATAGCCCCATGAGGGAGGTCCTATTGTTACCCCACCCAGAAGAAAACCATAGCACAGAAAGGATCTGTGGCTCACAGAGGTCACATGGCTACCAAGTGGCTATTCAATACCACTTTTAGGTCCCTCCCTGAGCCTCTGTCCTCCCTCTTAAATAGGACTCTATCATCAGTGCAGGTGTCCCAGGGCCAGGTGGGGATGTGCACAGAAAGGAGCCGCTTAGCACAGTGCCCAGGATGTGGTAAGCCTGCAAGAAAGGGGCATCTGACTGTCAGGGTCCCAGCCAGAAACAGAAGGCAGGCTCACCTGCAGAAAACTTGAGTTTCTTGACAAAGGTGTGAGTGGAGAATGGGGAAGCTGCAGGAAACATATAGGGCTGTGGGACTCATGGAGGGGAGCTTTTGCTCCTCCCTAGCCAGAGAAGGCAGAGAAGGAAAAGTTATTGGAAGTTGGAAGGGGAGAGTTGCCAGACAGGAGCTGGCACTCTTAGTCAAGAACGGCAGCCATGGCCAGGCACGGTGGCTCACGCCTGTAATCCTAGCACTTTGGGAGGCCAAGGCAGGTGGCTCACTTGAGGTCAGGAATTCAAGACCAACATGGGCAACATGGCAAAACCCCGTCTCTACTAAAAATACAAAAATTAGCTGAGCTTGGTGGCACATGCCTGTAATCCCAGCTACTTGGGAGGCTGGGGCATGAGAATCGCTTGAACTTGGGAGGCGGACGTTGCAGTGAGGCAAGATCGCACCACTGCGCTCCAGCCTGGGTGACAGAGTGAGACTCTGTCTCAAAAAAAAAAAGAAAGAAAGAACGCCAGCCAGACCATGGCACCATAGTAGGGAAGAGCCGGGGAGATAATACCCCAGACTCACTTTCCTCTGGGCTTCCCTGTGTCAACCAGGGCTGGTTTCATGGGTGTTTGCCCGTGCAGTGACACAGGGCTCCATGCTTTGTTTAATGCCCTACTATTGATGTCTTGAATTTTTTTGTTTTTGAGGCAGTTTCTACCTCTGTCACCCAGGCTGAAGTGCAATGGCGTGATCATGGCTCACTGCAGCCTTGAACTCCTGGACTCGACCTCTCACCTCGGCCTCCTGAGTAGCTGGGACTACAGGCGTGTGCCACCATGCCCAGATAATTTTTGTATTATTTTATAGAGACGGGGTCCTCACTATGTTGCTCGGGCTGGTCTCAAACTCCTGGCCTCAAGTGATCCTCCTACATTAGTCTTGCAAAGTGCTGGGATTACAGGGGTGAGGCACTGCCCCTGGACAAAATTCTTAATAAATATTTGAACAAGGGACCTTGTGTTTTCATTTTGCACTGAAAATTATAAGTCATTTTTGAGGCCAACCCACGTGGAAGCCAGAGGACAGGAGGGCTGGTCCATGCAGGTCAGTCCTGCACAGGGCAGGGTGGAGAAGCTTGGACTATGGGTCTCAAGCTCCTGGGCTGAAGCAATACGCCCACCTCGGCCTCCCAAAGTGCTGGGATTCCAGGTGTGAGCCACTGCCCCAGCCTATTGCTAGGATTCATAATTATCTTGCAGTGATTACTAATTCTTCCCCAGCAGTGTATTGCAGTGGCTGAAGGCACAGACTTGGGACCCCAGCAGGTCTGGTTCTGAGTCACAGCTCTCCCACTTGCTGCCTTTGTCTCTCCCTCTGAGCCTCGGATGCCTTCTCCTTGCAAAGGAAAGGACCTCAATGCTCACCCCTGGATAGCGGGAGTGTGGGAAGCAGCACAGCATCTCAGTGAAGGGCATGGACGCTGGAGCTGGGCTGCCTGGGTCAAGCCCTGGCTCTGTGCCTTATCACCTGGGTAGCCCAAGGAGGTGACTTTTCTCTCTGTGCTTCAGTTTCTTTTTCTTTTTTTTTAAGAGGGAGTCTCACTCTGTTGCCCAGGCTGGAGTGCAGTGGCATGATCTCGGCTCACTGTACCCTCCGCCTCCTGGGTTCAAGCGATTCCCTTGCCTCAGCTTCCTGAGTAGCTGGGATTATAGGCACCTGCCACCATGCCTGGCTAAGTTTTGTATTTTTAGTAGAGACGGGGTTTCACCATGTTGGCCAGGCTGGTCTCGAACTCCTGACCTCAAGTGATCCACCCACCTTGGCCTCCCAAAGTGCTGGGATTACAGGCATGAGCCACTGCGCCCAGCTGTGCCTCATTTTCTTCTTCAGTAAAATGGGCATAATGATATTTCTGACCTCATAAGGACATTGTGAAGGTGAAAAACATAATGCATTAAGTGGTTTCAGAACTGCTGACACAACAAATTTAAGATTCAGTATTTATTCACAGGTCTTTAATTTTTTTTTTTAGACCAAGTTTTGCTCTTGTCACCCAGGCTGGAGTGCAATGGCAGAATCTCGGCTCACTGCAACCCTCTGCCTCCTGGGTTCAAGCGATTCTGCTGCCTCAGCCTCCCAAGTAGCTGGGATTACAGGCACCCACCACCATGCCTGGCTAATTTTTGTATTTTTAGTAGAGATGGGGTTTCGCCATGTTGGCCAGGCTGGTCCCGAACTCCTGACCTCAAGTGATCCGCCCGCCTCGGCCTCCCAAAGTGCTGGGATAATAGGCGTGAACCACTGTGCCTGGCCAGTCTTTAATTTTAGCTGTCATAAAAGTGAGAATGTATCACCATCACTCTACTGTTTTCAAAAGCTAGTTATTTCACCTTCGCTTTGGTTGTTACTTATGTGATACATGGTACTTCATTTGTTTTTGTTCATATTCCATTTGGGGCATTTACCCCTCTCCATGCTGCCTTTCAATTTTAATTTATTTTTATTTTTTAATAGATGGGGTCTCGCTATGTTACCCAGGCTGGTCACAAACTCCTGGGCTCAAACAGTCCTCCCGCCTTAGGCCCCCAAGGTGCTGGGATTATTCGCGTAAGCCACTGCACCTTGCCCCAAAACACATTTTTAAAAAGCAACACGGATGATTGGGCACGGTGGCTCGTGCCTGTAATCCCAGCACTTTCTGAGGCCAAGGCAGGAGGATCGCTTGAGCCCAGGTGTTCCAGACCAGCCTGGGCAACATAGCGAGATCCACATGCCTGTGGTCCCAGCCACTCAGAAGGCTGAAGTGGGAGGATCACTTAAGCCCAGGAGGTTAAAGCTGCAGTGAGCTGTGATCGTGTCACTGCACTCCAATCTGGTCGACAGTGAGACCCTCGTCTCAAAAAAAAAAAAAAAAAAGGAAAAGAAATTTGGAGGTGGTAAATGAAATATTTATATACTGTTAAAAGTTAGACCCATCTTTAGCTCACTTGCTTTTGCCAAATCGCCTGCCCAGGTCCTTCCATGGCTGCTCACTCTCTCCCCAGCAGTACACACGAGCTCCTGTTTCCTCTCGTCCTTGGTATTGTCACTTGGTATTGTCAGACATTTTAGATCTTTCTCAGTCCAGTGGCTGGGAAGTGGTATCTCACTGCAGTGTGTGTATTTGTATTTTTTTCCAATGCAACTGGCGAGCTTGACCATCTTTGACCTTCTTTTGTACTATTTAGGTTTTAGAGGAAGGAGTTGGGGCCTCCTGCTTTAGCCAGAGTACAGAGTTAGCTCTTCCCTCCCCGTAGGGGGTTCAGTCTCAGCCAAGCCCAGCAAACCATGAGATGGGGGTCCCCATTGTTCAAGGGAGGGGCTGAAGCCCAGAGGAGACAAGGGAGTGGCCCTGGGGTCACACAGTGATGGGGGCCAGAGGCAGGCTCCAGTGTGAGACTCCTGGGCCCTTTTCCCAGCAGAGGGAGCCCGAGGCAGGAAGTGACTGCGTGGGCCATGGCACCCAGATGGAGCCCAGCTGCCCCTCAGGAGCTGCTGCTGGGGAGGGGACCTGCCAAGGCCCCACTGTCCCCTGGGGCATACACAGGAGAGGGGTCGGCTGCCATCCAGCCTGGCACGTTTCCTGGCTGTCCCATCCACCCTTAGGGCACTGGGGCCAGGCTGGGCTGAGTGAGGTACTGGCTTGGGGTCTGAGGGGTATAGTGGTGTGCGGTGTGTGAGCGATCTGTCCCCCTCAGCCTCTCTCCTGTCCTCCCGTCGCCATCTCTGTGTCTCTCTCTTCCCTTTGTGTACCTCTGTGTCCTACTCTCTCACTCCCTTCTCTCTGTCTCTTTATTTATTTATTTTGAGACAGAGTCTTACTCTGCCACCCAGGCTGGAGTGCAGTGGCGCGATCTCGGCTCACTGCAATCTCTGCCTCCCAGGTTCAAGCGATTCCTCTGCCTCAGCCTCCCGAGTAGCTGGGATTACAGGCAACCGCCACCATGCCTGGCTAATTTTTGTATTTTTTTTTTTTCTTTTTGAGACTGAGTCTCACTCTGTCACCCAGGCTGGAGTGCAATAGCGCGATCTCAGCTCGCTGCAACCTCCGCCTCCCAGATTCAAGCAATTCTCCTGCCTCAGCCTCCCAAGTAGTTGTGATTATAGGCATAAGCCACCACGCCCGGCTAATTTTTGTATTTTTAGTAGAGATGGGGTTTCACCATGTTGGCCAGGTTGGTCTTGAACTCCTGACCTCAGGTGATCTGCCTACCTTGGCCTCCCAAAGTTCTGGGATTACAGGCATGAGCCACCACCCCAGTCTCTCTGTCTCTTTTTATTTGACTTCTCTGTCTCTGCCTCCTTCCCTTGTTCCTCATGTCCTCCTTGTGTCCTCTCCCTCATCCCCCACCACACCCACTGCAGCAGGCTCTCTGGGACCCCACCTCCCAGGTCCTGGCCACGTGACCCAGAATCCTCTCTCGGGGCCTCTCGCCAAGCTGTGCTTCCTGGCCAAGAAGCCAGATGGTGGAGTCTCAAGTCCTGGCTCCCCAGCCCTCAGGGACCTGGCCAGCTGGTTGGCCTCGGCCACAGGCTCCTGCTTGGAGAGGTGGGGGACTGGTCTCCTGCCAGATGAGAAAATGCACTGGAGGCTTTGCAGCTGCCAGGCTCTGTCCCTGGGGACCCTACACTTTTTCCAGGCCCACCCCCACCCTAAGCAAAGCTCTTTCTCTGGCCAAGGAAACACCCTCCTCCCCCTGTTCTGCTTCTCTGTCCCATGTTTTTGTATCCAGCTCAGCATGGCCTGGGAGAGGAGTGCACATTCAGGGGCTATACATTCCCAGTCCTTGCCCTGTTGGGACTCAAGGCAAGGGACCCCATCCTTTCTTTTCTTTTTTTGAGACAGAGTCTCACTCTCTTGCCCAGGCTGGAGTGCAGTGGTGCAATCTTGGCTAATTATGTCTTCATTATTCACAAATTATGTCTTCAATTTATGAAGGTGCTGGCTCAGGGTCTGAGGGGTGGAGTGATCAGTAACTCAAATTATGTCTTCACAAATCTCCTTGTCTTCATTTCTGAGCACCTCTTTCTTCTGTGTTGGCCTCATTGTCAGGGAGTCCCTGATGTTGGCAGGATGACCCCAGGATGCCCGGCCTACCTCCTCCCAACTTAGGAAGCCCATGGGAAAGAGAGAATCTCTTCTGTGCACACACACTTTCCTGGCAAAAGTGGGGAGAGTGGCCGGGCACAGTGGCTCACACCTGTAATCCCGCACTTTAGGAGGCCAAGATGGGAGGATTGCTTGAGGCCAGGAGTTCCAGACCAGCCTAGCCAATGTAGTGAGACCCCACTTCTACAAAAAAAGAAAAAGTGGGAAGAGTTTTCACTGGCCCATCTAAGGTCACATGCTCATCTCTGACCCTATCTTTATGACCAGGGTGTTTTCAGTGTTCCGATTGGCCCCACTTGGGTCATGTGATTGCCCATGGCTCTCTAGGTTTTATTTGCCCTTCAGGAAGCTCAGGACCTGAGAGTGAGTTTTGATGTATTTGGAAGGAGAGGATGGATTTTGGGCAAGCAAAACCAACAACTCTGCACTGCAGAACTTTGAAACAAGAAGTCTTGGCTTGGTTCTTGAGTTTGGGGTTTTGTTTTGCAGTCATTTGCCGTAATCTGTTACCACTTAATTTTGTAATTGTTATTTTGTTTTCTTCTCTAGCTTTCCTCCATCTGTTTAGAATTACAAGGGTAATATATGAATATATTCTTTTGGGAAAAAATTTTACTAACCCAGCAGTCTTCAGTAAAACATAAAGTCTCACTCCGATCTGCCTCCCAATCCCACATCCCAAAGGGAGCCTCAGTTATTTGGTGTGCATCCATCTAGAACTCTTTCTGTGCATTTACAAGTGTACCTATATGGATGTTTAATGCTTTTATGTTATTTGCTTTTCATGTTTAATTTCAATTTTTGAATAAATAAATTTTCATGGTTAAGGCATCAAAACCTCTAGGGAAATCCCATGGGAAAATTATCCCCTTCATTCCTGTTCCCCGTTCATTAAGTTCTCATCCCCCTAGTAAGTACCATTTGTTATGAACTTCTTGTTTACTCCAGGGAATTTTTATGCATGTGCAATCCACTATAAATTTATATTCATAGGTAGGTTCTAAATTGCTGCTGCTGCTTCTTTTTTTTTGTTTGTTGTTGAGACTGAGTTTCGATCTTTTTGCCCAAGCTGGAGTGCAATGGTGCGATCTCAGCTCACTGCAACCTTCGCCTCCCAGGTTCAAGCAATTCTCCTGCCTCAGCCTCCCAAGTAGCTGGGATGACAGGTGCCTGCTACCAAGCCCGGCTAATTTTTTGTATTTTTAGTAGAGATGGGGTTTCACCATGTTGCCCAGGCTGGTCTCAAACTCCTGACTTCAGGTGATCCACTCGCCTTGGCCTCCCAGAGTGCTAGGATTACAGGCGTGAGCCACTGCACCCAGCATGCTTTTCCTTCTTAACAGTAACACTTGGCTATTATTCCATACTGGTCTGGATTTGTTTAACCATTTTACTCTTTTATTTTTTTAAGAGAGGGGGTCTAGCTGTGTTGCCCAGGCTGGTCTCGAACTCCTGGGCTCAAGCATTTCTCCCACCTCAACCTCCTAAGTAGCTGGGATTACAGGCATGAGCTGCTGTACCTGACTTAACCATTTCTCTCTTGATGGGCATTGAGGTTGCTTCCATTTTTTTCCCATTACAAACTCTGCTGTGATACTACAACTTTGTGAATCTGTGCCAGTATTTCTTTTTTTTCTTAAAAATATTTATTATTATTATTATTTAAAAATTTTTTTTTCAGGATGGAGTCTTGCTGTGTCACCCAGGCTGAAGTGCAGCAGCGTGATCTCAGCTCACTGCAACCTCCCCCTCCCAAGTTCAAGCAATTCTCCTGCCTCAGCCTCCCAAGTAGCTGGGATTACAGGCATGCATCACCACACCTAGCTAATTTTTGTATTTTTAGTAGAGACAGGGTTTCACCATGTTGGCCAGGCTGGTCTCGAACTCCTGACCTTGTGATCCGCCTGCCTTGGCCTCCCAAAGTCCTGGGATTACAGGCGTGAGCCACTGCACCTGGCCTATGACAGTATTTCTTTAGTTATATTACTAGAAGTGCAAGTGCTGGGTCAAGCAGATGCATATTTTGCATTTTGATGCAAAGACCTGCCAAATTGCCTTCCAAAAAGGCTCTACCAATTTACACCACCACTGACAGTGGCTGTGTGTGCCCATCTCCCAGCATCTTTGCCAGCATTAGATACTATAAGTCTTTTACATTTTTGCCAACCTAATGTGTAGAAAAGAATGCCTTGGCCAGGCGCAGTGGCTCACTCCTGTAATCCCAGCACTTTGGGAGGCTGAGGCGGGTGCATCACCTGAAGTCAAGAGTTTAAGATTAGCCTGGCCAATATGGTGAAACCCCGTCTCTATTAAAAATTCAAAATTGGCCAGGCGTGGTGGCTCACGCCTGTAATCCCAGCACTTTGGGAGGCCAAGGCGGGCAGATCACGAGGTCAGGAGATCGAGACCATCCTGGCTAACATGGTGAAACCCCATCTCTACTAAAAATACAAAAAAAAATTAGCCAGGCGTGGTGGTGGGCACCTGTAGTCCCAGCTACTTGGGAGGCTGAGGCAGGAGAATGCCATGAACCCGGGAGGCAGAGCTTGGAGCTTGCAGTGAGCCGAGATGGCACCATTGCACTCCAGCCTGGGTGACAGAGCGAGACTCTGCCTCAAAAAAAAAAAAAAAAATTCAAAATTAACCAGGTGTGGTGACGTGTGCCTGTAATCCCAGCTGCTCGGGAGGCTGAGGCAGGAGAATCACTTGAATCTAGGAGGCAGAGGTTGCAGTGAGCCAAGATCATGCCATTGCACTCCAGCCTGGGCAAAGAGAGCGAAACTCCATCTCAAAAAAAAAAAAAAAAAAAGAAAGAAAGAAAAGAAAAAAGAAAAGGAAGCCTTGTTTTAATTTCTATTTTCCAGCTGATTAATAAGACTGGGCATCTTTTCATATGCTTGTTTTGTCTGTTGCCTGTTCATATCTGATGCCCATTTCTCTTTTTGGGCAGTCCTTTTTTTTTTGCTGATGTTGTTCATGTATGCATTGAACAAATCATAACTGGAGGCCTATTGTGTACCAAAAATTGTTCTAGGCTTTCAAGAATATAGCAGTGAGTGTGACACAGCCCCTCCCATCATGTGGGTCACATTCTGGAAGCAGGGGACCAATAAAAATACACAAGTACCTGAGTGCAGTGGCTCACACCTGTAATCCCAGCACTTTGGAAGGCCAACGTGAGAATAGTTTGAGTCCAGGAGTTCAAGACCAGCCTGGGCAACATAGCAAGACCCCATCTTTATGACAAATTTCAAAAATAAGCTGGGCATGGTGGTGTGTGCCTGTAGTCCTAGCTACTTGGGAGGCTGAGGCAAGAGGATCCCTTGAGCCCAGGAGTTCGAGGTTGCAGAGAGCTATTATCTCGCTACTGCACTCCAACCTGGATGACAGAGCAAGACCCTGTCAAAAAACAAAACACATACACACAAATCAAGAGAGTTGTCTGATGGTGGTAAGCACTGTGAAGACAAAGGAAGCAGGATGGAGGGAAATTCTTTGATTGTTAAAAAACTAGTTCCTTGCTCTGATACATATCAAATTTTTACAGTTTGTCATTTGCCTTCTAACTCTGAAATTTTGGTTGATGCAGAAGTATTTTTAAATTTTTTTTATTATACTTTAAGTTCTAGGGTACATGTGCACAACGTGTAGGTTTATTACATATGTATTCATGTGTCATGTTGGTGTGCTGCACCCATTAACTTGTCATTTACATTAGGTATTTCTTTTAATGCTATCCCTCCCCACTCCCCACACCCCATGACAGGCTCCGATGTGTGATGTTCCCTGCCCTATGTCCAAGTGTTCTCATTGTTCAACTCCCACCTATGAGTGAGAACATGTGGTGTTTGGTTTTCTGTCCTTGCAATAGTTTGCTCAGAATGATGGTTTCCAGCTTCACCCATGTCCCTACAAAGGACATGAACTCATCCTTTTTTATGGCTGCATAGTATTCCATGGTGTATATGTGCCACATTTTCTTAATCCAGTCTATCATTGATGGACATTTGGGTTGGTTCCAAGTCTTTGCTAATGTGAATAGTGCTACAATAAACATACGTTTGCATGTGTCTTTATAGTAGCATGATTTATAATCCTTTGGGTATATACCCAGTAATGGGATCGCTGGATCAAATGGTATTTCTAGTTCTAGATCCTTGAGGAATCGCCACACTGTCTTCCACAGTGGTTGAAGTAATTTACATTCCCACCAACAGTGTAAAAGCGTTCCTATTTCTCCACATCTTCTCCAGCATCTGTTGTTTCCTGACTTTTTAATGATTGCCATTCTAACTGGTGTGAGATGGTATCTCATTGTGGTTTTGATTTGCATTTATCTGATGACCAGTGATGGTGAACATTTTTTCATATGTCTGTGGGCTGATGCAGAAGTATTTTTATGTGATCAAATTTATAAATCTTTCCCTTTATGTTTTTTATGCTTGGAAAGATTTTTCTCCACCCCAACATTATAAAAGCATTTGCCCAGGTTTTCTTTTAGTGCCTTATGGATTTACTTACTCCGTTTAAGTCTTTAATCCATCTGGAATTGTTTTCAGTACAAACAGCAAAGAAAGGATCCAGCTAAATTGGTTAGCCATTGGCCTATGACCATTCATTAAATAATCCATCTTTCCCTGGGGGATTTGAATTGGCACCTATGAAACACCTGGACGACACAGCGCCCAGGCTGATTTGCTCATCCGTCTCCAAGAAAAAAAACAAAAAAATTCAGCTGGGTGCGGTGGCTCACGCCTGTAATCCCAGCACTTTGGGAGGCCAAGGTGGGTGGGTCACCTGAGGTCAGGAATTCAAGACCAGCCTGGCCAATATGGTGAAACCCCATCTCTACAAAAATACAAACATTAGCCGGGCATGATGGCAGGTGCCTGTAATCCCAGCTTCTCAGGAGGCTGAGGCGGGAGAATCGCTTGAGGCTGGGAGGTGAAGGTTGCAGTGAGCTGAGATTGTGCCATTGCCCTCCAGCCTGGGCAACAGAGCGAGACTCTGTCTCAAAAAAAAAAAAAGCATTAACAAAAATTATTACTATATTTGATAGTAATAATTTTGGAAAGTTGACTCTTTGGACAAATTATTTAACTTCTCTTGGCCTCAGTTTCCTCCTCTGTAAAACAGGGAGACTACCAACCTTGAAGGGTTGTTCTGGGAATTAGTGAATTAATGGACCACTTTAGTTCCAGGGTCAGGTAAGCCTCTTTGAGAAGGTAATACTCCAGCTGAAATCTGATTGACAAGGAAGAGCATGCCTGGCAGAGGAAACAGCAAAGGCAAAGGCTCCGAGGCAGGGACTAGCTTAGTGTGATGCAGGTTCATGCGGAGGGCATCGCTCCTGGAGGGGACTGAACGAGGAGAGGGTGGAAGGGTGGGCCGCGGTGAGGGGTCTGGCGGTCACCATAAGGGTACTGGAGAGCCGCAGCAGGATCAGGAGGGCCGGTGGGGCCCACTGACCCTGCCTCTGTCCCCACAGTCCATGGAGTCGCAGGTGGAGGAGTGGTACCGCGAGGTGGGAGAGCTGCAGGCGCAGACGGCGGCGCTGCCGCTGGAGCCGGCGAGCAAGGAGCTGGTGGGCGAGCGGCAGAACGCGGTGGGCGAGCGCCTGGTGCGCCTGCTCGAGCCGTTGCAGGAGCGCCGCCGCTTGCTGCTGGCCTCCAAGGAGTTGCACCAGGTGGCGCACGACCTGGACGACGAGCTGGTGAGGCCAGCGCAGGGGCCTGGGGCGGGGCGGGGGGCGGAGAAGGTGGGCACGGGACGGGGTGAGGATGGAGAAGGCTGAGACCCTCCCACTCATACGCTGAAAGACGCATTCAGCCCTTCACTCATTCATTCATTCACACTCATTTACTCACTTTGAATCATTCGTTGATTTGTTCATTTAGTCACTCATTTATTCACTCATCCATCGTTTGTTCTTTCCTCCACTCATTTACTTATTATTCATTCATTCACTCCTCTGTTCATTTCCTCATTCTATCACTCAATTTCCTGATTTGCTCATTCATTTGCTCACTCAGTTGATCATTCTGGCCCCAGCCCTGTGTTTGGATGATACTGGGGCCACAGGGGTGGCCAAGGCAGACCCCATTGTGCCCCAGAGGGCTCAGAGTCTAACGGGGAAAACAGACTTGTCCCCAGACAGTGACAATTCAGGGTGGTTAGGAATATGATAGGAAACAAGACCTGTATGTGCAAAGGCCAACGGTGTGAGCCTGGCTTAAGTGCAGAGAGCAAGACAGAGTATGTCAACAGAGGAGGCTAAGACAGGTGTGGTGGCGCCTGTAGTCCCAGCTACTTGGAAGCCTGAGACAGGAGCATTATTTGAGCCTGGGGATTCGATCCCATCTCAAAGAAAAAAAAAAATGGAGGAGGCTGAAGATTCGACTGGGCTTTTAGGCAAGGAAGGGCCTGGGATGCTGTGCAGGTTTAAAGTTTAGTTGCGATGCAGGGGTTCTTGGATGCATTCTCCCCTTGACCTGCTTCCTGTGTCCTCTCCAGGCATGGGTTCAGGAGCGGCTGCCACTGGCCATGCAGACAGAGCGAGGCAACGGTTTGCAGGCGGTCCAGCAGCACATCAAAAAGAACCAGGTGAGCAGAGCCAGGTGAGGGAGCGAGTTAGGACACATTTGGATACACGTGATAGAAAACAGCTGAAGATGGTTAAAGCCAAAACAATGAATTTATTGGCTTTTGGAATTAACAACACTGTGGACAGCAGATACAGATGTATCCAGGTGCTTCCATATATTTTCATGACTCTTGGCTCTTTTTTTTTTTTTTTGAGATGGAGCCTTGCTCTGTTGCCCAGGCTGGAGTTCAGTGGCACAATCTTCGCTCACTGCAACCTCCACTTCCTGAGTTCAAGCGATTCTCCTGCCTCAGCCACCCAAGTAGCTGGCATTACAGCTGTGCACCACCACACCTGGCTAATTTTTGTATTTTTAGTAGAGATGGGCGGGGGGGGGGGGGGTCTCACCAGGTTGGCCAGGCTGGCCTCGAACTCCTGGCCTCAAGTAATCCGCTCGCCTTAGCCTCCCAAAGTTCTGAGATGACAGGTGTGAGCCACTGCACCCGGCCTGTTTGTTTTTCTGCATGAGCTTTCCTGTTACGCCAATCCTCCTCTCCTGGTGATAAAAGGCCTCCAGTAGATTCAGGTTTACCTCCCACCAGCAAAACTGAAGAGAATTTCCCCCCTCAATAATGTCAACAGTAGTCTCAGGAATAATTCTCATTGGCTCACCATGCCCATGGCATCCCATGCCCATCCCTGAACTAATCATGATGGATGGGGATTCGGACTGCTCCTTGGACTGGCCTGGCCAAGCACCCTCCCCTGGAACCTGCTGCTGGAATCAGCCTTAGCTTAATTACCAAGGGTGAGATGGAGGCAAAGGGGGTTCCCCAAAGGAAAATCAGGGGCTTGAGACTAGAAGGAAGGGGAATGTCTATTGGACAAGGAAAAGCGGAAAACAACAACAAACAAAATCACAAAACATCAAGTTAGCCTGGTGTGGTGGTGTGCCCCTGTAGTCCCAGCCACTCTGGAGGCTGAGGAGGGAGGGTCCCTTGAGTCCAGAGGTCAAAGCTGCAGTGAGCCTTGAACACACCACTGCACTCCACCCTGTGCAACAGAATGAGACCCTATCTCTCTCTCTCTCTCTCACACACACACACACACACACCCCAAAACAAACAAAAAACACCCATAGGGACAAAGGACAGAGATAATCAGCAAGAGGGCACTACTGTCCCCTAACCTGAGCAAGGTGGGGAGGGGGCTTTTGAGCTCCTAAAAAATCTCTGAATCTCTATTCATTCCTCTGGGGCTCAGTTTCCACATCTAAATAAGTAGAGTTGGTTTAGAGCAGTGGTTCTCAAACTGCATAGCAAGGGAACCCCTTGGTCAAAGCAACTATTTCACCAAAGCCTAAAGCAAGACACATAAAAGAGGAATAATAATAATAAGGCATTGTGCCGGGTGTGGTGGCTCATGCCTGTAATCCCAGCACTCTGGGAGGCTGAGGTGGGATGATCACTTGAGCCCAGGAGTTTGAGACCAGCCTGGGCAACATGGGGAAACCCCGTCTTTACCAGAAATACAAAAATTAGCTGAGCATAGTAGAAGGTGCCTGTAATCCCAGCTACTTGGGAGGCTGAGGCAGGAGAATCGCTTGAACCCAGGAGGCAGAGGTTGCAGTGAGCCAAGATCACACCACTGCACTCCAGCCTGGGTGACAGAGTGAGACCCTGTCTCAAAAAAAAAAAAAAAAAAAAGCATCAATTAAAGGTTTACTATGTGCTGGCCGGGTGCAGTGGCTCATGTCTGTAATCCCAGCACTTTGGGAGGCCGAGGTGGGTGGATCACCTGAGGTCAGGAGTTCGAGACCAGCCTGACCAACATGGTGAAACCCTGTCTCTACTGAAAATACAAAAAATTAAGGCCAGGTGCGGTGGCTCACGCCTGTTATCCCAGCACTTTGGGAGGCCAAGGCAGGTGGATCACGAGGTCAGGAGATCGAGATCATCCTGGCTAACACGGTGAAACCGCGTCTCTACTAAAAACACAAAAAATTAGCCGGGCGAGGTGGCGGGTGCCTGTAATCCCAGCTACTGGGGAGGCTGGGGCAGGAGAATCACTTGAACCTAGGAAGCGGAGGTTGCAGTGGGCCAAGATTGCACCATTGCAGTACAGCCTGAGTGTCAAGAGTGAGACTCCGTCTCAAAAAAAAAAAAAAAAAAAAGATTTACCGTGTGCTAAGTACTGTCTTACAGTTTATGCTGATTATTTAATTTAATCCCCTCAATAACCCTATGAGGTGGATATTGTCATTATCCTCATTTCACCAAATAATGTTTGTTGGAAGAATAGGGCACTGAAGGATGGTGGGGAGGTGGGTCCACAGATTATTTTGGAAGCTTCCTGATCATTCTGCAGTAGGTGGAGTTCTTTAAGAGACTGGAGTTTTGCTGAGATTTTGTTTTCCTGTCTTGATGAAAATACTCTTGGCTGTCAACAGTGTTGGGGACAGAACTGGCCTATCGTTGTCATGGTTGAGGAGACTGATCAAGCGCACTTAGTACTTAAAATTGGGGGAGCTCAGCTGTGTGCAGTGAGAGTGCTGGATACACAGGGGCTGTTAAGCAAAAAATAGCTGCAAATATTATGCATTTGCTGCATGCAGGCTCAGTTCCAAGTGCCCCATAGTTTATCACCTTACAACAACCCCGCGTTAGATCATCTCAGCCTGATACTAGCTTGTGTGACTTTAGCAAATTCCTCACCCTCTCTGTGCCTCAGTCTTCTCATCTGTAAAATGGAGATGGTAATGTTGTCTGGGTCCATAGTTTGGGAATGAGGAGGTGTGAGGCTATATTATGTAAAGCTCTTACTTAGTAAAGCACCTGGCAGGTAGCAGGGTAGCAGACACTCAAGAAGCATTGGCTGGCCGGGCACAGTGGCTCATGCTTATAAGCCTAGTACTTTGGGAGGCCAAGGTGGGAGCATCGCTTGAGGCCAGGAGTTCAAGACCGGCCTGAGTAACATAGCAAGACCTCGTCCCTCCAAAAATATTTTTTAAAATAGCGGGGCATGGTGGTGCACACCTGTAGTCCCAGCTACTTGGGAGGCTGAGGCAGGAGGATCACTTGAGCCCAGGAGTTTAAAGCTGCTGCATTCCAGCCTGGGTGATAGAGTGAGACCCTGTCTCTAAAAAAGCAAAATAAGAAGAGGACATGCTGGCTGTTATTATCTTTGTTTACCACTTGAGGCACACCAAAAGTTAAATAAGGTTAAGGCACACAAAAAGTTTAAAAAGACACACAAAAAGTTAAATAAGGCACTCTGTAAGTAAATAAGGTTAAGGCACACAAAAAGTTAAATAAGATACTCTGCAAGTACAGAGCTGGTTGAGGGAACCTTCTGGGGGATGGAAGTGTTCCGCATGCTGATCTGGGCACACCGGTGTATGCGTCTGTACAAATGTGTGCAGCTGTATGCCTAAGATTTGTGCGCTTCACCGTATATAAATGATACGTCGGCTGCTAAGCCGTAGGGTTTCTGTATTAGGGCCGATCTTGGGTCGGCAAGCGGCTTGGCTCAGAGCACAGTCTCTGGAACCAGCCTCATGTGTTCAAATCCTGTCACTCCTTATTGGCTGCTTATTCTTGGGCGCTGTACTTCGCCCCTCTGTGCCTGTTTTCCCACCTGCAGCATAGGGTTATGATGAGTGAGGGAGTATCAGAAAAACGTTTACATGGTCTTGGCACGTAGTAAGCGAGCTGGGGGTGCTTGTTAATTGCCCCGTGGGCCGTGCCAGTAGCAGAGGAGCGTGTGGTCTTGCAGGGCCTCGGAACGCCCCCTCTCCACCCACATCCCCCTACCTCCTGCCCCCAGGGCCTGCGGCGGGAGATCCAGGCGCACGGGCCGCGCCTGGAGGAGGTGCTGGAGCGCGCGGGCGCGCTGGCGTCGCTGCGCAGCCCGGAGGCAGAGGCAGTGCGTCGGGGCCTGGAGCAGCTGCAGAACGCCTGGGCCGGACTGCGGGAGGCTGCCGAGCGACGGCAGCAGGCGCTGGACGCCGCCTTCCAGGTGGAGCAGTACTACTTCGACGTGGCTGAGGTGGAGGCGTGGCTGGGCGAGCAGGAGCTGCTCATGATGAGTGAGGACAAGGGCAAGGTGCGCCCGAGCTGGGGGTGCGGAGGGCCTGGGGGCGCTGGAGCCAGGGGCCGCCGCTGCCGCCTCATCGTGGGCGCTTTGTGCCCCCCAGGACGAACAGAGCACCCTGCAGCTGCTCAAGAAACACCTGCAGCTGGAGCAAGGCGTGGAGAACTACGAGGAAAGCATCGCGCAGCTGTCGCGCCAGTGCCGGGCGCTGCTGGAGATGGGACACCCGGACAGGTGGGCGGGCGGGCGGGGGCGGGGGCATGGCCGGTTCACAGGAATGGTCCGGCAGGACCTGAAGCTTCGCTGTTGGGAGTTGGCGCAGCGCTGGAATTGGACGTTGGGTGGGAGAGGCCCTCCTTGCTGTGTGCTGGAGCCCTCGGATTTGGCAAGTGGGAGGGCCGGAATTGGGGGACAAGGCCCAGGGATGGTTGAGAGGGTGGGGCCAGGAGCACCTGGATTTGAGTGTAGTAGTGGGGACCTTGTCAGGGGAGAAAAGAGGAGGCGATGTTTAGGACTGGGGTAGAGAAGAATTTGCTCAGGACAGGCAAGGGGCTCTTTCTACCCAGTATCTGGGAAGACAGAAAAGCCTGTGCTGAGATTGGCTGTGTGGGTGGGGCTGGAGACCTCCTGGTGCAGTGGGGTGATGTTGCCTCGTGTAGGCGGGTGCTGAGCTCCAGGCCTGGACCACGGATGGAATCTGAAAGGAGGTACAGAGACCTCTGTCCAAGTGGTCTCAGAGATTGGGGCTAGAGGTGGGATGAATTGGCTGGGGACCCAACCTGGGAGTCCAGAGTCCCACCGAGGTGAGGTTCCTGGATAGGAGGGGCGTGAGACTGAGACAGAAACTGGGTGAGGCTGCCGAGGTGGGCGGATCACTTGAGGTCAGGAGTTGGAGACCAGCTTGGCCAACATGGTGAAACTCTGTCTCTACTAAAAATAAAAAATTAGCCGGGCATGGTGGCACGTGCCTTTAATCCCAGCTACTGGGGAGGCTGAGGCAGGAGAATGGCTTGAACCTGGGAGGCAGAGGTTGCAGTGAGCTGAGATCGCGCCACTGCACTCCAGCCTGGTGACAGAGCAAGACTCCGTCTCAAAAAAAAAAAAAAAAAAAAGAAAGGAAACTGGGTGAGGCTGGATGGAGGTGAGCTTATCCATCTAGGGAAGCAGAGCTTTCCCTGCATGCTGAAATGCAGGGCTGTCTGAACCCAAGACTTGCAGAAAACAGAGTCCCGGCCAGGCATAGTGGCTAACGCCTGTAATGTCAACACTCGGAGGCTGAGGCAGGAGGATCGTTTGAGCCCAGGAGTTTGAGAACAGAGGGAACATAGTGAGACCTCATCTCTACAAAAAAATCAAAAAGTTAGCCAGGTGTAGAGTCACCCTATGGTCCCACTTGGGAGGCTGCAATGGGAGGATTGCTTGAGCATGGGAGGTGGAGGCTGCAGTGAGTTGTGATCACACCATTGCACTCCAGCCTGAGCAACAGAGCAAGACCCTGTCTCCAAAAAAAAAAAGAAAAAGAAAAAAGAAAAGAAAACAGAGCTCTACCTGGGGACACAGCCTTGTCTGAAGATTCCAAGGAAACACAGCCCTGTCCTGGGGAGGGGGTTTAGGGGGGTCACGCTCTGCCCCAGAATCTCAGGGGTCCATCCCTGCCCCTCCGTGTCCCCCATCAGCGAGCAGATCAGCCGGCGGCAGTCTCAGGTGGACCGCCTGTACGTGGCACTCAAGGAGCTGGGTGAGGAGCGCCGGGTGGCTCTGGAACAGCAGTACTGGCTGTACCAGCTCAGCCGCCAGGTGAGCGAGCTTGAGCACTGGATTGCCGAGAAGGAGGTGGTGGCTGGCTCACCCGAGCTCGGCCAGGACTTTGAGCATGTCTCGGTGAGCATCATTAGTAATAAGTGATACCAGGAGCTACCACTAAGGTTCTCTGGGCCTTAGTTTCCTCATCTGTAGTATGAGGATAATAACAGCACCCGCCTCATGGCTCTGCTCTGAGACAAATGAGTTAATACAATGTAAAGCACTGAGGACCCTGCTTGGCACACATGCTGCCTCACACAGTGTTAGTTATTATTATCAGCTTATTATTTTATTGTTACTTATTGTTATTTTTATTGTTACTATTTTGTTACTATTCTTGCCAGGTGTTCAGTAAGTGTTAGGTATTATTTTTTATGATGATGATGATGATTGTCATTACTCTTACCTGCCGCAAAATGGTAGCCTCTGCCAGGTATGGTGGCTCATGCCTGTAATCCCAACACTTTGGGAGGCCGAGGCAGGTGGATCACTTGAGGTCAGGAGTATGAGACCAGCCTGGCCAACATAGTGAAACCCCGTCTCTACTAAAAACACAAAAAAATCAGCTGGACATGGTGGCACACGCCTGTAGTCATAGCTGTTTGGGAGGCTGAGGCAGGAGAATCGCTTGAACTGGGGAGGTGAAGGTTGCAGTAAGTGGCTATTGAACCACTGCACTCCAACCTGGGCGACAGAGCAAGACTCTGTATCAAAAAGAAAAAAAGAATTGTAGGCTGGAGGGGGCTGGTGTATGCTGCCCCTTTGCTCACTTTGCTGTACCCCTCCCCCCCGCCACTTGCTGATGGCAGGTGCTGCAGGAGAAATTCTCAGAGTTCGCCAGCGAGACAGGTACGGCAGGGCGGGAACGGCTGGCAGCTGTGAACCAGATGGTGGATGAGCTGATCGAGTGTGGCCATACAGCAGCGGCCACCATGGCCGAGTGGAAGGACGGACTGAACGAGGCCTGGGCTGAGCTGCTGGAGCTCATGGGCACACGGGCCCAGCTGCTGGCCGCCTCTCGGGAGCTTCATAAGTTCTTCAGTGACGCCCGAGAGCTTCAGGGACAGATTGAGGAGAAGCGGAGGCGGCTGCCCCGCCTGACCACCCCGCCTGAGCCGAGACCCAGCGCCAGTTCCATGCAGCGGACCCTGAGAGCCTTTGAGCATGACCTGCAGCTCCTCGTGTCCCAGGTGGGGCGCCGGTGGCCATCAGGGCAGGTGGGAGGGCCTGGACAGCTGTGGGCAGCAGAGTGGACAAAAATCAGGCCGTGGAGCAGGTCGAAGTTAGGCAGTGGCACAGACAGAAAGTGGACTACAGAACAGGAAGAAATTAGATAATGGAGCAGATAGAAAATGGACTGATGGAATGGTATATAGAAATCAGGTATTGGCAGGGAAAAGTGGTACCTTAGAAGGTCTCACAGATATTAAACAGCTTCCGGCTGGACGTGGTGGCTCCCTTTGGGAGGCCGACGCAGGCGGATCATCTGAGGTCAGGAGTTTAAGACCAGCCTGGTCAACGTGGTGAAACCCCATCTCTACTAAAAATACGAAAATTAACCAGGTCTGGTGGCGGGCACCTGTAATCCCAGCTACTTGGGAGGCTGAGGCAGGAGAATCACTTGAACCCGGGAGGAGGAGGTTGCAGTGAGCCCAGATCTCGCCATTGCACTCCATCCAGCCTAGGTGACAAGAGTGACACTCCGTCTCAAAAAAAAAAAAAAAAAAAAAAAACTTCCAATAGAGAATGGGCAGTGGTTCTCCTAAAACTGTGAATTTTACCTAAATCCAGATCAAGGGTCTAAAGGGAATTTTGAGAAGTCTGAGAGGAATTTGGCTGTGGTGTAGATAGAAATTAGACAACAGACAAGGCCAGGCGCGGTGGCTCACGCCTGTAATCCCAACACTTTGGGAGGCCGAGGCGGGTGGATCATGAGGTCAGGAGTTCAAGACCAGTCTGACCAACATGATGAAACCCTGTCTCTACTAAAAAAACAAAAATTAGCAGGCGTGGTGGCGGGCGCCTGTAATCCCTGCTACACAGGAGGCTGAGGCAGGAGAATCGCTTGAAACTGGGAGGGGGAGGTTGCAGTGAGCCAAGATGGCGCCACTGCACTCCAGCTTGAGCGACAGAGTGAGACTCCATCTCAAAAAAAAAATAAAAAAGAACTTAGATAACAGGTCTCTGATAGAAATCATATGACTTTTCTGAAAGTAATTTGATGGGGGTGAATTTAATGAAAAAGGCACCAGAGATATTAGAAATTAGGCAGAGGTTCTGGCCAGAATTCGGAGGTAGATCTGAGCAGTCAGATGGAAATAAAGCTGCGGGCCCCATACAACTTAGGCAGCAGGAAATTGGGTTGCAGGTCTAATGGAAGGTAGAAGTTGGACAATTTTTTTTTTTTTTTTTTTTTTTTTGAGGCAGAGTCTCACTCTGTCACCCAGGCTGGAGTGCAGTGGCATGATCTCAGCTCACTGCAACCTCTACCTCCCAGGCTTAAGCAGTTCTCCTGCCTCAGCCTTCCAAATAGCTGGGATTACATGCACGCACCACCACGCCTGGCTAATTTTTATATTTTTAGTAGAGACGGGATTTCACCATGTTGGCCAGGCTGGCCTCAAAATCCTGACCTCAGGTGATCCACCCATCTCGGCCTCCCAAAGTGCTGGGATTACAGGCATGCGCTACTATGCCCAGCTGGCAATTATTATTATTATTATTAGGCAGAGTCTCGCTTTGTCACCCAGGCTGGAGTGTAGTGGTGTAATCTCGGCTCACTGCAGCCTCCGCCTCCCGGGTTCAAGCGATTCTCCCGCTTCAGCCTCGAGTAGCTGGGACTACAGGTGCAAGCCGCCACACCCAGCTAATTTTTGTATTTTTAGTAGAGATGGGGTTTCACCATGTTGGCCAGGCTGCTGTTGAACTCCTGACCTCAAGTGATCTGCCCGCCTTGGCTTCCCAAAGTGCTGGGGTTATAGGCATGAGCCACCGCGCCCAGCCCAGTTATTTTTATAAATCCTACAAATGACTTAGAAATCAGGCTGAGAGGCCGGGCGCGGTGGCTCACGCTTGTAATCCCAGCACTTTGGGAGGCCAAGGCGGGCGGATCACGAGGTCAGGAGATCGAGACCACGGTGAAACCCCGTCTCTACTAAAAATACAAAAAATTAGCCGGGCGCGGTGGCGGGCGCCTGTAGTCCCAGCTACTTGGAGAGGCTGAGGCAGGAGAATGGCGTGAATCCGGGAGGTGGAGCTTGCAGTGAGCCGAGATCGCGCCACTGCACTCCAGCCTGGGTGACAGAGCGAGACTCCGTCTCAAAAAAAAAAAAAAAAAGAAATCAGGCTGAGAGATTCATAGTAATAAGTGGTGGATCTGTTAGAGATGGGGAGGTCACACCAAAAGAAATCAGGAGATTGAACCAACAGAGTGAGCAGCAGGCTGAGCACAGTGGCTCATGCCTATAATCTCAGCACTTTGGGAGGCCCAGCTGGGAGGATTGCTTGAGCCCAGGAGTTCAAGATGAGCCTGGGCTACATAGTGAGACTCCATCTCTATTACAACATATATGTATATATCCTGGTACAGTGGCATGCACCTGTAGTTCAGCTATTAGTAGGCTGAGGCAGGAGGATCACTTGAGCCCAGGATGTCAAGGCTGCAGTGAATGGTGTTTGTGCCACTGCACTGCAGCCTGGGCAACAGAGCAAGACCCTGTCTCAGAAAAACAAACAAACAAGAAACCCAAAACCCAAAAGACAGAGTGAGCAGAACTCATACAGCAGAATGAATGGAAATAGGGCAGGGGACTAATGGCAATTGAACAGCCATCGTGTAGGAAACTGGGCTACTATGAAGGAGTGGGTTTGAAATAAACCGAGTTAAAAAAAAAATTAGCACATCTAAAAGACATCAAAGTGGAAAGGGGTTTCCTGAAAGACCCAAGGTAGAGGTGGGCCTACCTGAAAACATAGGTGACAGACCCAATAGAAATAAAGCTCTCAGACCAAAAGAAATCAGGCAGTCAGTTGAACGAGACGTGGTAGTAGATCTAAAAGAAGTCAGAATGCGGGTAAGTCAAAGAGAAATCAGGCAGCAGATATGACAGGAGCCTGGCTGTGGGATCACAGTGTGAGGCTCCTTATATCTTGAGGTTCCGTGCTGGAGCAGATGGTGGGAGGGAGGGCACAGCCTGGACCCCGTGGAGGGCTGGTGCCCGACCTGGCATGCCCCTCAGGTACGGCAGCTGCAGGAGGGGGCGGCCCAGCTGCGGACGGTGTATGCGGGTGAACATGCCGAGGCCATCGCTAGCCGGGAGCAGGAGGTGCTGCAGGGTTGGAAAGAGCTGCTGTCAGCCTGCGAGGATGCCCGCCTGCACGTCAGCTCCACGGCCGACGCCCTGCGCTTCCACAGCCAAGTCCGCGACCTGCTCTCCTGGATGGATGGCATCGCCAGCCAGATTGGGGCAGCCGACAAGCCCAGGTGCCCCTCATCCCTCCTTGGGCTTCCTGCCTCCCCCTGGTGGCCTCCCCCAGCCGCCTCCAGCCCTTGACAGCCCCCTTCTTAATGGAATGACAACAGCCAATATCTGTGTGGCGCCTCTGTGTGCCAGGCACTGTTCTAGGTGCTTCGTGTGTACTCAGACCCCTTTTTTAGGCCTGTCATTGGGGACTTCGGTCATGGGGCATCCTTCTGTCCTCTGTCCTTCCAAGTTGTCCATTATTACCCTCTCCATGGGATGTCACAGCATGAAACAGGCTAAAGACAGGATGGGCAAGGGAGGTGTGGGACTGTATTTGTGAGGGTGGGTGAAGGATTCTAACAATTCCAGCATCTCGGTGGCTTCGTTAGTAGGCATTGGCTTATTGCTCACATAGTGGTTGGATGTGAGTGTCCGGCAGAATCCTGTCCCCTGGTGACTGGGAGCCAGGGTCCTTCCATCATGCCACCCTGGGAGTCACGTGCTGGACCCTCTGCATCCCGCTGCAGATGGGAAAAGACAGCAGGAGGATCACACAGAAGGTTTTAGGGATAAAGTCAGCACCCACACACTGCCAGCCCAGTGGCCTAACCTGTCTGCCAGGGAGGCTGCAAATTTGTTTTTTCTCTTGAGATGGAGTCTTGCTCTGTTGCCCAGGCTGGAGTGCAGTGGCACAATAGCATCTCACTGCAACCTCCATCTCCCAGGTTCAAGCAATTCTCCTGCCTCAGCCTCCCAAGTAGCTGGGACTACAGGCGCCCACCACCACGTCTGGCTAATTTTGTATTTTTAGTAGAGACGGTTTCACAGTGTTGGCCACTCTGGTCTCAAACTCCTGGCCTCAAGTGGTCCACCTGCCTCAGCCTTCCAAAGTGCTGGAATTACAGGCGTAAGCCACCGTGCCTGACCTAGGCTGGAAATTTAGTCTCATGGTGTGGCTAAGAAGAAAAGGACCTGGGGAATCAGGGACACCTGGCATTGCTTCTGGGAATGCAGGTTCTGGAGCCTGCATTCATTTACTCAGCAAATATGCATTAAATGCACATGGTGTGCCACGTGGTGAGCAAGGCCAAACCCTTGCCCTGAGACAGATTGCATTCTCATAGCACTTATTACTTTCTGAAATATAGTATGGGGACGGGGCACGGTGGCTCACGCCTGTAATCCCAGCACTTTGGGAGACGGAGGCTGGCGGATCACCTGAGCTCAGGAGTTTGAGACCAGCCTAGCCAACATGGCAAAACTCCGTCTCTACTAAAAATACAAAAATTAGCCAGGCATGGTGGCGGACACCTGTAATCCCAGCTACTTGGGAGGCTGAGGCAGGAGAATCGCTTGAACCTGGGAGGTGGAGGTCACACTGAGCCAAGATCGTGCCACTGCACTCCAGCCTGGGTGACAAGAGCAAAACTCCATCTCAAAAAAAAAAAAAAAAAAAGAAAAAATGAAATATAGTGTGGGTATATATACATAGGAAGGGAATGATAGCTCAGCAGGATGTACGTTTGACTGGAGACCTGAATGAAGTGATGGGTGAGTCAGGTAAAGTTTTGGGGGAAGAGTTTTCTAGGTGGAGGGACCCACAAGTGCAAGGGCCCAGAAGTGGGCTGTAGTTAGGCATGTGTGAGGAAGAGCTACAGATCACTGTGGCCAGATGGAGGGAGGGAGTGAGGGAGTGTAGGGTGAGAGGAAGTGAGGTCAGAGGGGCACTGGGGCCCTGGAAACCACACATGGTAAGGAGCATGCCTTCTCTATGAGGAACGCGGGAGCCATGCGAGAGTTTAGAGCAGAGTGGAGTGATGTGATGTGTACATTTGAGAAAAATAGGCCGGGCATGGTGGCTCATGCCTGTCATCCCAGCACTTTGGGAGGCCAAGGCGGGTGGATCACTTGAGGACAGGACTTTGAGACCAGCCTGGCCAATGTGGCAAAACCCTGCCTCTACTAAAAATACAAAAATTAGCTGGATGTTGTCGCATGCGCCTGTAATCCCAGCTACTGGGGAGGCTGAGGCAGGAGAATTGCTTGAACCTGGAAGGTGGAGGTTGCAGTGTGCTGAGATCGTACCACTGCACTCTAGCCTGGGCGACAGAGCGAGACTCCGTGTCAAAAAAAAAAAAAGGCCGGGCGCAGTGGCCCACACCTGTAATCCCAGCATTTTGGGAGGCTGAGGTGGGCGGATCACTTGAGGTCAGGAGTTCGAGAGCAGCTTGACCAACATAGAGAAACCTCATCTCTACTAAAAATAAAAACAGCCGCGTGTGGTGGCACATGCCTGTAATCCCAGCTACTTGGGAGGCTGAGGCAGGAGAATTGCTTGAACCCGGGAGGCGGAGGTTGCGGTGAGCCAAGATTGTGCCATTGCACTCCAGCCTGGGCAACAAGAGCGAAATTCCGTCTCAAAAAAAAAAAAAAATTTAAATATACAGGGAAGTAAAGGTAACCCACATATGTATCGTGAACACTTGGCTTGAACAACCATCAACATTTGGCCAATCTAGCCAAAAGAGGTGGCTCACGCCTGTAATCCCAACACTGGGAGGCCAAGATAAGAGGATCACTTGAGCCCAGGAGTTTGAGACCACCCTACGCAACATAGTGAGACCCCATCTCTACAAAAAAGAAAAAAATTAGTCAAGCATGGTGGTGTGCATGCCTGTTGTCCCAGCTACTTGGGAGTCTGAGGGAGGAGGATCACTTGGGTCCAGGAGGGTCAGGCTGCAGTGAGCCATGATTATGCCATTTCACTGCAGCCTGGGTGACAGAGCGAGATTCTGTCTTAAAAAAAAAAATTTTTTTTTTTTTTAATTAGCTGGGCATTGTGGTGCATGCCTGTAGTCCCAGCTACTCTGGAGGCTAAGCCAGGAGGATCACTTGAGCCCAGGTGGTAGATTCAAACCATAGCATGAAGCTATGATTGCCAACTGATGGAACCTTCAGAAACTTGGAATTTGTTTTGGACATAAGATGGCTTAGAATGGTGCTGTCCAATAGTTATATAACACAAGCCACAAATGTGAGCCACATATATACTTTAAAATCTTCTTGTGGCCATATTAAGAAAGCAAAGCAAACAAAAATTAATTTTAGCAATACATTTTTATTTAACCTGACATACCCAAAATATTATCACTTCAACAAGTAGTCAATGTTAAAACTATTAATGCGGCCAGGCAGTCTCGAACTTCTGGCCTCAGGTGATCCGCCCGCCGCAGCCTCCCAATCTCAGCCAAGTGGAGATGGCACCACTGCAGTCCAGCCTGGGTGACAGAATGAGACTCCGTCTCAAAAACAACAACAAAAACAAAGAAACAAAACTAGTAATAAGGCCGGGCGCAGTGGCTCATGCCTGTAATCTTGGCTGAGATTGGGAGGCTAAGGCGGGCGGATCACCTGAGGCCAGAAGTTCGAGACCAGCTTGGCCAACATGGCGAAAATCCATCTCTACTGAAAATACAGAACAAAAAATTAGCCAGGCTTGGTGGCGGGCGCCTGTAATCCCAGCTACTGGGGAGGCCGAGGCAGGAGAATTGCTTGAACCCGGGAGGTGGAGGCTGCAGTGAGCCAAGATCACGCCATTGCACTCCAGCCTGGGGAAGAAGAGCAAATCTCTGTCTCAAAAAAAAAAACAAAAACAAAAAACAAAAAAAGGCGGGGTGCGGTGGCTCATGCCTGTAATCCTAGCACTTTGGGAGGCCAAGGCGGGTGGATCACCTGAGGTCAGGAGTTTGAGACCAGCCTGACAAACATGTTGAAACCCCGTTTCTACTAAAAATAGAAAAAAATTAGCCAGGCATGGTGGCAGGCACCTGGAATCCCAGCTACTCAGGAGGCTGAAGCAGGGGAATCGCTTGAACCTACCTAGAAGGGGGAGGTTGCAGTGAGCAGAGATCGCACCACTGCACAACAACAACAAAAAACTATTAATGAGACATTTTACTTTCTTTTTTACATTAACTCCACAAAATCTGGTGTGCATTTTACACTTTACACCAGAATTCAGACTGGCCACATTTCAAGTGCTCACATGTCTAGTGGCTGCTGCCTTGGAGAGCACAGACTTGGAACGTTGAAATCATTGGCTAGTGGAACCTTCAGAAGCATAGCTAGAAAAAGTTAGAAAATTTAGATCTTGGCTGGGTGCGGTGGCTTATGCCCATAGCCTCGAACTTTGGGAGGCTGAGGCAGGTGGATTGCTTGAGCCCAGGGGTTTGAGACCAGCCTGGGCAACATAGCAAGACCCTGTCTCTACAGAAAATAAAAAATTAGTTGGGTGTGATGGTGTGCACCTGTGGTCCCCGCTACTCAGGAGGCTGAGGCAGGAGGGATTGCATGAGCCCAGGAGGTAGAGGCTGAAGTGAGCTGTGATGTTGCCACTGCACTCCAGCCTGGGCAACAGAGCAAGACCCTATTAAAAAAAAAAAAAGGAAAATTTGGATCTTGGAATCCTAGAAGGTTAGAATCACCAAAGTGTGAAATTTTAGAAACTTGGAAAATTTGAATCATTGAATGAACGAACCATGGACCCTCAGAACTTGGTCATCGAAAGTAGGTGTCTCAGCCTGGTGCAGTGACTCACGCCTGTAATCCCAGCACTTTGGGAGGCTGAGACGGGAGGATCACCTGAGGTCAGGAGTTCAAGACCAGCCTGGCCAACATGGCAAAACCCCATCTCTACAAAAAATACAAAAATTAGCTGGGCGTGGTGGCGGGCACCTGTAATCCCAGCTACTCAGGAGGCTGAGGCAGGAGAATCGCCTGAACTCGGGAGGCGGAGTTTGCAGTGAGCCGAGATCGCCCCACTGCACTCCAGCCTGGGCCATAGAGTGAGATTCTATCTCAAAAAAAAAAAAAAAAAAAATAGGTGTCTTGAGGTGGTGTGGGATGTCAGCCTCAAGGATTCGGGGTCACCAGGAGCCACATGTGTGGGGCAGGCTGAGGAGGCTCCCCGTGGCTCAGATCCCTGCCTGCCACCCACTGCAGGGACGTGTCATCAGTGGAGGTGCTCATGAACTACCACCAGGGCTTGAAGACTGAGCTGGAGGCGCGGGTGCCTGAGCTGACCACCTGCCAGGAGCTGGGGCGATCTCTGCTGCTCAACAAAAGTGCCATGGCTGATGAGGTGGGGAGCAGGGAGGGGGTCCGCCTCTGCCACCTGGGCACATTGGGGTGGAAGCCATTCCACACCCTGACTTCCCTCCCACCCACCTGCCACTCCCAGATCCAGGCACAGCTGGACAAGCTGGGAACAAGGAAGGAGGAGGTGTCGGAAAAGTGGGACCGCCATTGGGAGTGGCTGCAGCAGAGTGAGTGGGGGCCCAGGCACATGTGGCTCAAGAGCACAGGGACATGCTCCAGCCTGTCCAGCCAAGGCCCAGAGGGTGACAGGAGCATGCTTTGCACCCTACCCATAGGTCTCCAGAAGCAAACATAAGGGCCTGGAAGGGTGGACAAGGGGGCTGCCTTGCCATTGAATACCCACCCCCCCCCAAAAAAAGTCTTAAAGTCCTGGGTGGGAGGACATTAAGGAAGAAGGAATGGGAGTCAGAAAGGAGGAATGATGCCCACTGAATAGCCCCAGCCTCTGCCATTCCTGCAGAGCCCAGGATGGTCAGGGCTGGGGTATGGAAAGCCGGAGGGGTGTGGAAGGCCAGGGGAAACAGCCATTGCCCCCAGGAAGGGCCCCAGATGCCCCAGAATCCTTACCCTGCATGCCCCTCCTCAGTGCTGGAGGTGCACCAGTTTGCCCAGGAGGCGGTGGTGGCTGATGCCTGGCTGACAGCCCAGGAGCCGCTCCTGCAGAGCCGGGAGCTGGGCAGCAGCGTGGATGAGGTGGAGCAGCTTATCCGGCGACACGAGGCCTTCCGCAAAGCGGCTGCAGCCTGGGAAGAGAGGTTCAGCTCTCTGCGGCGCCTGACGACGGTCAGCTCCCCAGATCCTGTCCCATTACCCCCACCGCCACCAAGACCCCCACACCCATGGCTCTATATGAGACAGACACACCAAGACATGGTGCTTAGTCCTGTGTTGTGTGAGTGCCAAGACAGACCCTTGCTAGGCTTGGGAGCAGAGGGACAGACCTGTCACCAGTGACAGCCCAGAATGTCAGGGATGTGATAGGAGAAGAACAAGCAGAAGGATAGTGCCTGGGATGGGGGAGAGGGAGGGGGAGCTGGCGTGGGGGATTCTATTCTGAGACTTGAATAATTAGGTGAAGAGACTGTAGTAATAAAAAGGATTAGGCCAGGTGTGGTGGCTCATGCCTGTAGTCCCAGCACTTTGGGAGATCAAGATAGGCGGATCACTTGAGGCCAGGAGTTTGAGACCAGCCTGGCCAGCATGGTGAAACCTCATCTCTACTAAAAATACAAAAATTAGCTGGGCGTGGTGGTACACGCCTGTAATCCCAGCTACTCGGTAGGCTGAGGCAGGAGAATTGCTTGAACCTGGGAGGCAGAGGTTGCGGTGAGCCTAGATCGTGCCCCTGCACTCCAGCCTGGGCAGCAGAACAAGACTCCATCTCAAAAAAAAAAAAAAAAAAAAAAAAGCTTAAAGGCTGGGTGGGGTGGCTCACACCTGTACTCTCTTTGGAAGGCTTAGGCAGGAGGATCACTTGAACCCAGGAGTTCAAGACCAGCCTTGGCAACATACTGAGAACCCGTCTCTACCAAAACCAAAAGCGAACAAAGAAAAAACAGCCAGGTGTGATGGCACGGGCCTGTAGTTCCAGCTACTCAGAGGGGTGACAGACTCGAGGATCACTTGAGCACTGGAGATCGAGGCTGCAGTGAGCTATGATCTTGCCGCTTGCACTCCAGCCTGGGCGACAGAGCAAGACTCTCTCAAAAATAAATAAATAAATAAAGTCTTAAAGTCCTGGGTGGGGGAACATTAAGGAAGGAGAAATGGGAGTCAGAAAGGCACGCAGAGAAATTGATTTACCCAATTTAAAAAAAAGTGATTTAGCCAATTCTTAAAAGAGCAATAGGTTTTTGCCGGCGAGAATAGGCTTTAAGTTCTTGGCAGAGAGCAAAGCATCGTACAGGCCTGGACACCTTGCTTTTTCAAGGAACTGATCAATTGAGTGGTGAGGCAGAAAACCCAGGCCGCCTCCCCGGACCTCCCCCTTACCCTGCCCCTGCCCCACGCCTCCAACCTAACCCTGGTCCCTCCATCCTCAGATCGAGAAAATCAAGGCGGAACAGAGCAAGCAGCCGCCCACCCCACTGCTGGGGCGCAAGTTCTTTGGGGACCCCACGGAACTGGCGGCCAAGGCGGCGCCCCTGCTGCGGCCAGGGGGCTATGAAAGGGGCTTGGAGCCCCTGGCCCGCCGGGCCTCGGACACGCTCTCCGCCGAGGTGCGGACTCGGGTTGGGTATGTGCGCCAGGAGCTCAAGCCCGAGCGCCTCCAGCCGCGCATTGACCGGCTGCCGGAGATCCCGGGGAGGGTGGAGCCTGCGGCCCTGCCTGCCGCACCAGAGGACGCGGCGGAGACCCCCGCGACCCCCGCGGCCCCTGTGGCGGCGGAGCAGGTCCGGCCACGGCCGGAGCGCCAGGAGTCGGCTGATCGCGCAGAGGAGCTGCCCAGGAGGCGGCGGCCCGAGCGGCAAGACTCAGTCGATCAATCTGAGGAGGCCGCGCGGAGGCGGCGGCCGGAGCGGCAGGAGTCAGCGGAGCACGACGCGGCACACAGCCTTACCCTGGGCCGCTACGAGCAGATGGAGCGGCGGCGCGAGCGGCGTGAGCGGCGCTTGGAGCGGCAGGAGTCCAGCGAACAGGAGATGCCCATCAGAGGGGACCTGGTCAAAGGGTGAGGCGCCCGCCGTATGACCAGGAAGTGAGGGGAGGGGAAAACGGAGAGCTCCTAGAACCCCTCAGGCCCAGTGAAGGGGCTTCAGGGCTCAGAACTTCCCAAGGAAGGAGATATCGTCGCGGTACCCATTTTGCAGAGGTGTAAACTGAGGCTGCAAGATAATCGATGTGCCCATTATTACACAGGAAGGGAAGCCCTTCCTGTTGAAAGAAAAGGCAGAGTGCCTTTCTCCAGACGTAGGTTCCTGGTCCCCGGGTTGTGACTCCTGCATCAAGTCTCCCGGGTGCCCCGAAGCAGGGATTTTGTCCTCTCTGTGCCTCAGTTTGCCCACTGGGATAATGGTGGAACCCTCACCTCCTTGATTGGAGAGGAGGCCCTTTATCACAGTTCTCTCAGCAGCCTTATGAAGTGGGGGCTGTTGTCTTCTCCATTGTATGGCTAGGGCAACAGAGGCACAAAGAGGGCAAGTCACTCAGCTTAAATGAACCAGGACTTTCAGAATCCAGAGTTGGCCAGTGTGTGTTGTGCAGATTTGTCCAATCAGCTGTGTGTGTCTCCAGAAAGAGGCCTTTGGTCAGGAGACAATGACTTCTTGACTCTTTTTAAATTTCACATTTCATGAACATTTGCTGAGTGCCCACTCTGCCTGGCATGTGCTGAGTCGAGCAATGACTGAACCAGTCCCATCCCTGACTTCAGAGACTCACAGTCCATTGGGGAAAACAGGCTTGTCATCAATGATGACCCAGAATTATCTGGGCTGGAATGGGGGCGATCGGGGGACTGGAGAGTCAGGAGTGGGTGGAGAAAGGCAACGTTTGCAAGTTGTTCTTTGTGCTGCTTAAAATGCAAAGGGGCGTCTGGGTGCGGTGGCTCACGCCTGTAATCTCAGCACTTTGGGAGGCCGAGGCGGACGGATCACTTGAGGTCAGAAGTTCGAGGCCAACCTGGCCAACATAGCAAAACCCTGTCTCTACTAAAAATGCAAAAATTAGCCAGCGTGGTGGCACATGCGTGTAGTACCAGCTACTTGGGAGGCTGAGGCAGGGGAATCGCTTCAACACAGGAGGCCGAGGTTGCAGTGAGCCGAGATCGTGCACCACTGCACTCCAACCTGGGCAATAGAGCAAGACTCCATCTCAAACAAAAAAAAAAATTCAAAGGGGCGAGAGGTTTGGTCCTCCATTCAGCAGACATGTCCCAAACACCTGTGGTACCTAAGGCGAGCATCTAAGAGAAACAGCTGCAGAGGTGGGCAGGGGCCTGGCACTTCCAGCTAAGAAGTGGAGGCTCCTCTGCCCAGCCAGGCAGGTCTCTGGGAGAAGGAACTCTGGTTTCATTGGGTCTTTCTGTCCCCCATCCCCCAGGAAGGCCACCCTGGCTGACATTGTGGAACAGCTGCAGGAGAAAGAGGCAGGCCCAGGGCTGCCTGCTGGGGTAAGTTGAGCCTCGGATGGGTGGGGATACGAGGACCCCCTTTTTCAGAGCAGGAGGCAGGATCTCAGAAACAGTGCCTAGCCCTGGCAGGACCCATTCCTTACCTGGACCCTGCAGAGACAGCATGGACTCTCAGGGTCCCCAGAATCTGAAAGTGTCCCCCTTAGAAAGACGGGGCACCTACCTAAGAGACCCCTACTCCCCCTCCACAGACACACCACACACACAGACACACACACACACACACACACACACTCTTCCCACATCTGTCCTGGACTCCGTATTTCTTCAGCCCAGTGGGGTCCCAAATTTCTTCATAGCCTCATACACACACACACACACACACACACACACACACACACACACACAGAAGGAAGCCCCAGATTCCTCCTGCAGACAGCGGGGACACGCCCTGCTTGCACCCCCACCTCCAGAGATCTGGCTGCCTCTACCCACCACCAAGAGGGATTCCAAACCAAGGAGTCCTAACAGACTCACTCCCAAAACCCATGGGGCCCTAAGAATTGGGCCTCCAACCCTGAGGTCCTCCCATACTCGCCTCCGAGACAAATGGCCCTGTAGACGGATGGGACCCCAGACCCATGACTCCCCCAAACAGATGACCTCCACACCCCCTCCATGGACAGCACCCCTCTTCCCCCTCCCTTCACACAGCCGTCGCTGCCTCAGCCACGCGAGCTTCCCCCAGGTCGCCTGCCCAACGGGCTTGAGCTGCCCGAGCGGACACCTCGGCCGGACCGGCCCCGGGCGCGGGACCGGCCCAAGCCGCGACGGCGGCCGCGGCCCAGAGAGGGTGGTGAGGGCGGGGGAAGCCGGCGCTCGCGCTCCGCCCCGGCCCAGGGCGGCTCCGCCCCCGCGCCTCCGCCACCGCCCACTCACACAGTGCAGCACGAGGGCTTCCTACTGCGCAAGCGCGAGCTCGATGCAAACCGCAAGTCGTCCAACCGGTGAGCGTGTGGGCGGGGCTTTGGAAGGTGGGTCTCAAGCTCAGGGTGACCAATGAGGAGCAGTGGGACTGAGGAGGGGGTGTGGCTCAACTTCAGGCCCTCCAGCAGGTGGGGGTGGTAGGTGGGGCCAGAGGAGGGGGTGGCTTAAATCAAGAAAGCCAACCAATGAGCAGGAGGGGGTGTGGTTTAACGTCAGGCCCTCCAACCCGTGGGGGTAGTAGGTGGGGCCAGATGAGGGGTGGGGCTCAACTTTGATGATTCCAACCAATGAACAGGAAGGGGTAGGACCTAAGGTTCGTGCATCTAATGGCTGATGGGTGGAGCTTAGGTGGGAACAGAAGGAAAATGTTCTGAAAGTGAATAAATTGGAACCTAACCTCTTAGCAACCAACCCAGGAGTTGACTAGCTAAATAGCAAAGAGGGAGGCGTCTAGTTGAGAACGTTTCAATGGCTTGTCGTGGAGCCTGGAGAGGTCACCCAACCAATGAGTGGGGTGGGTCCATCCTTGAAGTTTCAAATTGGGGGAGGGTCCGAAAACAGGAGAGCCCAAACTAATGACGGTAGGGGTTGGGAATGGGGAGTCATCTCTTACAGGTTTCCAGATGAGGGTCTGGGCATGATGTGCCTGCTCTTGGAGTCCAGCTCCTGCTTGTCCACCCTCTTTTTGTCCAACTGAGAGGCAGAATCTGGGGGCAAGTGGAGCCAAAAAGGGGTATCACCAGCCAGTAATGGAGTGAGGGCTAGTCTCAAGATATGAAGTGGGCAGGACAGATTCAGATTTTGCTAGTGGAATCCGTAGGTGGTCTTTCTTCCTCATACCTAATGCCAAGGTAGGAATAAACAAGGGCACCTAGTATGTCTTGCTCTTGGAGGGATTCCTCCAGGATCGAGGCTTTGGATGACTGGAGAGACAGGAATTCTTTTTTTTTTTTTTTTTTTTTTTTTTTTTTTTTTTTTTTTTGAGACGGAGTCTCGCTCTGTCACCCAGGCTGGAGTGCAGTGGCGCAGTCTCGGCTCACTGCAAGCTCCGCCTCCCGGGTTCACGCCATTCTCCTGCCTCAGCCTCTCCGAGTAGCTGGGACTACAGGCGCCCGCCACCACGCCCGGCTAATTTTTTTTTGTATTTTTAGTAGAGACGGGGTTTCACTGTGGTCTCGATCTCCTGACCTTGTGATCCGCCCGCCTCGGCCTCCCAAAGTGCTGGGATTACAAGCGTGAGCCACCGCGCCCGGCAAGACAGGAATTCTTTATCCCAGACAGTAGACCAATAGACCTTCCTTGAGAAAGCTCCATGAGTGGGGAGGATTGAGTGGAGCAAAGGCTTATGGAGGAGACAGCTTAAGTCTTACCTTCAGGAAATTCAGTATGGGAGGTGATAAGGAAGGGAAACCTCAGCCTGGGCAAAGGCTTGATACTGAGAGACTTAGATGCTCCCCTCAGGGCAGCAACAGCCATAAGGAAGAGCGTTTTAGGCATATGGCCCAACTAGGGAGCAAAGGTCCAGAGGTAGGAAGGCTCAGGCATATGCAGCCCTTGAGGATGTTAATGAAGAGTTATCAAGCAGAGTGCTGCGGCTCTGCCTTGAGCCCCATCTTGTCGCTCCAGGTCGTGGGTGAGCCTGTACTGTGTGCTTAGTAAGGGGGAACTGGGCTTCTACAAGGACTCCAAGGGCCCGGCATCCGGGAGCACACACGGTGGGGAACCGCTGCTCAGCCTGCACAAGGCCACCAGCGAGGTGGCTAGTGACTACAAGAAAAAGAAGCATGTCTTCAAGCTCCAGTGAGCCCCCCAATGGGCAGGAGGGAGGGATCCAAGGCTCAGCTTCAACTCCCAGTGGGACCCTGCCTTCCCTGGGGGACACTTGGTGGGCAGGTGGGCTGGGCCCCTTCCCCAGATCTCTCAAGTCCTGTGTCCCTTCCTGCAGGACCCAGGATGGCAGTGAGTTTTTGCTCCAGGCAAAAGATGAGGTGAGATCTGGTCCTTTCCTCCCTCTGTGTGGACCTCAGTAATGATCTGGCTGTCTGGCTCCTGACCCAGAGTGATGGGGCTGTGAGAAGGGACACTCACAGGCCAGAGTTATCAGGGCTGTAATGGGCAAGCCCACAGGCACTGAGAGCCCAGGGGAGGTTCCTAACCCAGCGGGGAGTGGGAAGGGCTTCAGGGAGGGCTGCCTGCAGTACCTGATGACAAAGTCCAACCTCTTTGCCATGGTCACTCAGGTAAGACTGGAATAGGAGGGGGTTCACTTTAAAAAGGGGTGATTTGGCTGGTCGCGGTGGCTCACGCCTGTAATCCCAGCAGTTTGGGAGGCCAAGGCAGGCAGATCACCTGAGGTTAGGAGTTCAAGACCAGCCTGGCCAACATGGTGAAACCCCATCTCTACTAAAAAATACAAAAATTAACTGGGCATGGTGGCAGGCGCCTTAATCCCAGCTGCTTGGGAGGCAGAGGCAGGAGAATCGTTTGAACCTGGAAGGTGAAGGTTGCAGTGAGCTGAGATGGAGCCATTGCACTCAAGCCTGGGGGACAACAGTGAGACTTCTTTCAAAAATAAAATAAAATAAAAATAAAAAGGGTGATTCAGAGGGGCGGCGGGGGTCTAAGAAAAGGAGTGATTCAGGTTGCGCACCATGGTTCATGCCTGTAATCCCAGCACTTTGGGAGGCCAAGGCAGGAGACTGCTTGAGCCCAGGACTTCAAGACCAGCCTGGGCAACACAGAAAGATCCCATCTCTATGGGTAATAATAATAATAAATTAGCCAAGAGTGGTGGCACATGCCTGTGGTCCCAGCTACTCAGGAGGCCGAGTAGAAGGATCACCTGAACCAGGAAGGTCAAGGCTACAATGAGCTGTGATTGTGCTATGGCACTCCAGGCTGGGTGACAGAGTGAGATTCTGTCTCAAAAACAAGAGGGGGTGGGTGATCTAGGTAGAGGGAACTGCAAGTGCAGAGGACCAGAGGTGCAGAATTGCAAAGGGTTAACTGTTGAAGGACAGAGTTCATGGAAGAAGGTCCCAGAAAGGTTCTCAGGACACGATGGGCCATTTGGAGGAGATTGGATTTTTTACCTAAGGGCACTGGAGAGCTAGAGGGGATTACAGTGATGTGTATAAAAGATTCCTGGCTGGGCGCAGTGGCTTACGCCGGTAATCTCAGCACTTCGGGAGGCCGAGGCAGGTGGATCACCTGAGGTCGGGAGTTCAAGACCAGCCTGACAAACATGGAGAAACCCCATCTCTTATGGCGCATGCCTGTAATCCCAGCTACTCGGGAGGCTGAGGCAGGAGAATTGCTTGAACCTGGAAGGTGGAGGTTGCGGTGAGCTGAGAAAGCGCCATTGCACTTCAGCCTGGGCAACAAGAGCAAAACTCCCTCTCAAAAACAAAATAAACAGGCCGGGCACGGTGGCTCACGCCTGTAATCCCAACACTGGGAGGCCGAGGCGGGTGGATCACAAGGTCAGGAGATCGAGACCATCCTGGCTAACACGGTGAAACCCCGTCTCTACTAAAAATACGAAAAAATTAGCCGGGCATGGTAGTGGGTGCCTGTAGTCCCAGCTACTTGGGAGGCTGAGGCAGGAGAATGGCGTGAACCCGGGAGGCAGAGCTTGCAGTGAGCCGAGATTGCACCACTGCACTCCAGCCTGGGCGACAGAGCGAGACTCCATCTCAAAACAAAACAAAAAAACAAAGCAAAACAAAACAAAAAAAGATTCCTTTGGCTACCTGGGTGGGTAGCCCAGGCCGCGGCCAGGACAGGGACCCAAGCGGGAGAGCGCATGGCTGGGCCACACAGGCCTGTAGGGAGAGGAGGAAGAGGAGTCTGAGAGAGGCAAGCATAGAGGTGGTTTGAAGAGATGTTGAGAGTAATAACCAACACTTGTTATCTCATTCAATCCTCACAAGATGCAATGAAGAAGTAGGCCTTTTTTTTTTTTTTTTTTTTGAGACAGAGTTTCTCTCTTGTTTTCCAGGCTGGAGTGCAATGGCGCAATCTTAGCTCACTGCAACCTCCACCTCCCGGGTTCAAGCGATTCTCCTGCCTCACCCACCTGGGTGGCTGGGATTACAGGCATGCGCCACCATGCCCGGCTAATTTTTGTATTTTTAGTAGAGACGGGGTTTCTCCATGTTGGTCAGGCTGGTCTCAAACTCCTGACCTCAGGTGATCCACCCGCCTCGGCCTCCCAAATTGTTGGGATTACGGGCATGAGCCACCATGCCTCGCCAGAAGTAGGCCTTTACCCACTACATGACTTCTTTTACTTATCTGCACAATGAAGATTAAAAATAGTTTCTTGGCCTGGCATGGTGCCTCACACCTGTAATTCCAGCACTTTGGGAGGCTGATGTGGGCAGATCATTTGAGGTCAGGAGTTTGAGACCAGTGTGGCCAACGTGTCAAAACCCCATCTCTACTAAAAATACAAAAAGTAGCCAGTAGTGCCTGTAGTCCCAGATACTCGGGAGACTGAGGCACAAGAATCTCTTGAACCTGGGAGATGGAGGTTGCAGTGAGCTGACATCGAGCCATTGCACTCCAGCCTAGGGGACAGAGCAAGACTCTGTTTCCAAAAAAAAAAAAAAAAAAGTTTCTTATCATAGGGTTACTGTGAGAATTAAATTGCTCCATGTTTAATTGATACATGATAAACTGATACTTAGCACAGGGCCTAATAAATATCAGTGCTCTAGTAGTGCCTGCCCATATTATTATCATTGTTTGTGTCATTTATCTCTGTAGTAGGAAGTATATATAATCCTATTGCATAAGTTTAAGGGAATTAATCCACTAAAGTGTTTGGAACAGAGCCTGGCACATATTGCTATGTAACTGCATCATCATCATCATCCCTTTTTAATAGATGAGAAAACTGAATTTCAGAGAGGGAAGTCTGATTTGAAATTCACCTATTACTCCAGCTTCTCTCTTCCAAATACGGACTCTGCCCTGTTTCTTCCCCCAGGAGGAGATGAACGGCTGGCTGGAGGCTGTGGCTTCCTCCGTGGCGGAACACGCAGAGATCGCCCGCTGGGGCCAGACACTACCCACTACTTCATCCACAGATGAGGGCAACCCTAAGAGGGAAGGCGGAGATCGCAGGGCCAGCGGGCGCAGGAAGTGACTTCCCACCCCCAGGACCTGACACATCTCGTCTCCCCTCTTTTCCGCACTGTGGGCACAAAGACACTTTTCTTCCGTAGGGGCGGGAGCCCCTAGTTCCAACACTGAGGACGCGTGACCTGGTGGGCACCGGAAAGGAGGGGACTTCTCCTGCACCTCAAGAAGTGGTGGGGAGATTGCTGCCCCTATAGCCATATCTCGGCCCCTTCCCACTCACCACCCCCACCCCAGGTGCTGGGGCTCCCTTATTTTTATGCAATAACTGAGCTTGATGGGGGTGGGCAGGGGGCCAGCTGAGCCAAGCCCTCAGCCCCGATCTGCAGATCCTGCCCCAAGAAGCTGGGGTGGTGGGGGCGGTAATTCCTGCCCCCCTCTCTGCCCTAGGGATGGGCACGGGGGTGCTGGTGAGGTCCCCTGGACCATCCAGGGTGCTAGGGGGCAGGGAGGGGACACCTCCTCCCCGCCTTTACCTCACTTCCAATGCTGCCTTGATCTCTGTCTGGGAGGGGGGAGTGAAGGGGCCCTAGCCCTTGCACTCCGCCGCCTCAGAGCCATGCGGTTAATTCCTGACTTAGTTTATTTTTGCAAAACGTCGATCTCCTCCTCCCCCGCCCCGCATCCGCGAAGGCTTTTAATGGGAGGGGCGTCAAAGCTCAAAACTGTTTTCCTCTCTCCTCCTCCCTCCAGTTGTAAATGCCACTTCATGAGGGGAGGGGCGAGGGGAAGCCCTCCCCCTGCATGCTTCTGGCTGGAGCACCTCCCTGGGGAGTGGGGGGATTGGGTTGTGGGCAGTCCCCATGGCCGCCTGGAGAAGCCGCTGTGGCCCGGGGGTGTGGGGCGGTATGGCGGGCGCACACTGTATGTACCTATAATAAACCCTTTGGCTTTGACGGTCTATGGTCCTTTGTTTGGGTTTTCTGGGCTGCGCCCGGGAGGATTGAAAGGAGGGCTGTGGTGGCTGTAGGGGTGAGTGCGGGGTGGGGAGCGGGGCACGGGGGTACCGTGGCTGCGGAGAACATCCAGATGTACCCCTGATGTGGACTTAATTTCGGGGTCTAAACACACGCCCCTTGACGAGAACCTAGAGGGATGGAGAATATTTCGTTATGCTTCGTAATAAACTTCCCCAAAGGAGACTCCGGGTCCGCCCCGTCAAGTTCAGGAAAGGCGGACCCCTTTAAGGAGGCGGAAAAGTTAACCGCGATGGGCAGGCGCTCTGTCCAATCGCTAGTGACTCCTGGACTCTCTGGTCCAATGAGCAGCCTATGAAGGTGGGGTCCGGGTGCACACCCGGAAGTGGGTGCAGGCCAGCCGGCTCGCCTGGGGGCCATGGCAGCAGCGGCTACTGCAGCCGAGGGGGTCCCGAGTCGGGGGCCTCCCGGAGAAGTCATTCATCTGAATGTGGGAGGCAAGAGGTGAGTGTGGGAGACTCCTGAGGTCCCATCCTCGGGGGCGGGAAGCGGGGTGGGAGTATCCGCCTCTCCTGGGGGAATCCCTGTCCATCAAGGGTTGCTCCGCCCCCCGTTGGAGGCGCGAGATTCTGGAAAAACGCTGGGGGAGGGGGGAGGGGAGGGAACCCTGGATCCTGCGGGAGGGGGCCGCATTCCTCACCAGCCTGTCTTTATCTCTTTCGTCCGTTTACCTTCCCCGCCCAGATTCAGTACCTCTCGCCAGACGCTCACCTGGATCCCAGACTCCTTCTTCTCCAGGTGATCGGGAGAGCGAGTTTGGGGCGAGGGTAGGAGGGATGGAGAGGGCGTGGGAGACCTAATATCCACTCCCCCGGCCTGTGACGTCTGCTCGGTGTCCCTTCCCTGCAGCCTTCTGAGCGGACGCATCTCGACGCTGAAAGATGAGACCGGCGCAGTGAGTCGGACAAGAGCTGAAATGGGATGCGGGGAAGGGGTTGGTAGGAAGAGGGGCAGGACCCCACTCAGTCCTGCTTTTTACCTCATCCATCCTCTAACCCCCTTTCCCGCAGATCTTCATCGACAGGGACCCTACAGTCTTCGCCCCCATCCTCAACTTCCTGCGCACCAAAGAGTTGGACCCCAGGTTGGCATGGAAAAGGGGGAGGGAGTCCCTCACTGTCTTCACCCCCTGAGGAGTTCTCTCACCTCCTCTGAATGTCCACATGAGCTCCATTCTATTAGAATTCTCATTCAGAACCTTGATCACAGGCCGGGCGCGCCGGGGTTGCTCACGCCTGTAATCCCAACACTTTGGGAGGCCGAGGTGGGAGGATCACTTGAGCCCGGATTTGGAGACTAGCCTGGGCAACATAGCGAGACCCCATCTCTAAAAAAGCAAACAAGCAAAACTTCATGAGAATCTTGATCATGTTAAAATTATATGTCCTTCGATTTCTCCCTACACACACTCACATTTCCTCCACCCATATCATCACTCCTTAGCATCTTGATTCCATCAAAACTTTCTACCCCTTGACATTCTCTGTGCAGTTTTGAAAATTACCCTCTCAGCATTCTCTGCTCACCCCCACACCTAGACCCTGACCTCTAGTCAATTCTACTACCCAGGGGTGTCCACGGTTCCAGCCTCCTCCACGAAGCCCAGTTCTATGGGCTTACTCCTCTGGGTAAGTGGGAGCCCCCAACTATCATCCTCATTGTATAGAAAACCAACTGTGTGATGCTACCTGCCCCTCTTCCCCTTCTCTCCTGAAAGAGGACTGGGGTAGAGGTGGAAGGACTGGTTATGGCCCTGGCTGGGTCTGTATTGGTACTGGGAGGAGTATTGGTACTCTGTGTAGAAAGAAATGGGGAGGGGGAAATGGGGTGGCCTCAGCATCTCCCTAAGTCTCAGCCTTTAAGTCCTCCTGTTGCAGTTCGTCGCCTGCAGCTTCGAGAGGAGTTGGATCGATCTTCTTGCGGAAACGTCCTCTTCAATGGTTACCTGCCCCCACCAGGTAGGCACTCCCAATGGAATGGAGGGGCGCAGAGGTGGGCTAAAGACTACATTTCCCAGAAGGCTGCAACTCTTGGGTGCCTGTGCTGTGAGCCCTGAGATACAGTGGGAGGTGTAGTTCCCTATCAGATGCTTGGGCTGATGCTTGGAAAGGAAGTTGGAAACAGCATTTCCCATGAGGCAGTGGGCCAGCTAGCTCTTGAGGCTCAGAAGGATGTCCTGGAGCCCCATGGGAGTTGTAGTCCAGGTTTGGTTTCTTTGTGGGGGGGCTTTGGAAGACCTGGGATTCTTTGCACGGAGGGGAGAAATATTAATAGGAAGTTATTGACAGTAATGCCCATGATAGCCAGCCCACTGGCCATGGAAGGTATGCCCCAGTAGTTATTGGAACTAGGCTTTTCTGATTGGTAGAAGGAACAGAGTAGGGAAATTTCATCTACAGCTTTATTTCCCTAACTGCAGTCAGCACCTGCTACCTTCATGAAAGTTGCCAGATATAAAGACCTGTAGTAGTATTTTTCCAACTTAGTTTTATCCTGTTTTCCAAAAAACAATCATTTCATTTATTTATTTATTTATTTATTTATTTATTTATTTAATTTTATGAGACAGGGTCTGGCTTTGTCACCCAGGTTGGAGTGCAGTGGTGCGATCTTGGCTCACTGCAACCTCTGCCTCTCAGGTTCAAGCCATCCTCCCACCTCAGCTCCGCCACTGAATAGCTGAGACTACAGGGACTCCCCACCATGCCCGGCTAATTAAAAAAATAATAATCATTTTAAACGCAAGCTTTATATTATAAAAACAAAGTAAACATGAAAATAAAACCCAAACATAGCAGTGTTGTTAAACTCTGGCCTGTAGCAGTGGCTCACACCTGTAATCCTAGCAGTTTGGAGGCTGAGACAGGTAGATCACTTGAGACCTGGAGTTTGATACTAGCCCAGGTGGCATAGCAAGACCTCATCTCTACTAAAAATTAAAAAAAAATTAGCCACGTGTAGTGGTATGCACCTGTGGTCCCAGCTACTTGGGAGGCTGGGGTGGGAGGATTGCTTGAGCCCAGGAGGTCAAGGCTGCAGTGATTTATGATCACGCATTACACCCCAGCCTGGGTGACAGAGCGAGATGCTGTCTCAAAACAAAACACAACGAAAAATAACTCTGGCTAGATGCTATTGCTTGCCAAGGGTGCAGTCTTCTATTTATTAAAAGTGAAAATTAGGACCAGGCACAGTGGCTCACGCCTGTAATCCCAGCACTTTGGGAGGCTGAGGTAGGTGGATCACCTGAGGTCAGGAGTTCGAGACCAGCCTGTCCAACATGGTGAAACCCTGTATCTGCCAAAAACATAAAAGATTAGCCACATGTCGTGGCGGGTGCTTGTAATCCCAGCTACTTGGGAGGCTGAGGCAGGAGAATCACTTGAACCCGGGAGGCAGAGGTTGCAGTGAGCCAAGATTGCGCCATTGCACTCCAGCCTGTGTGACAAGAGTGGAACTCCAACTCAAAAAAAAAAAAAAAAAGGAAAATTAGGTAATACTGCAAATTCATTAATATCACAGCAGTACTAAACTCAGTTTTCCTCTGTGCTGGGCTCAAGGGAACTGAAAGGGGAGTAACTTGCTATGCGGTTCAGTGTCATTTCATGCTGTGTCACTGCACCACCTAAAATCTTCACCTGGAGACTATGTCCCACACATGGGGAAATCAATCACTGTCATATTTTAAGTGCTTGCTATGTGACAGCCACGATTACAATGACTGTTACTTTACCTCTTATTCTCACTCTAGTGTTCCCAGTGAAGCGGCGGAACCGGCACAGCCTAGTGGGGCCTCAGCACCTAGGAGGACGGCCAGCCCCTGTCCGACGGAGCAACACGATGCCCCCCAACCTTGGCAATGCAGGGCTGCTGGGCCGAATGCTGGATGAGAAAACCCCTCCCTCACCCTCAGGTACGTTTCTATCTCGTGGAAGGTTGGGGCAGCCGTGGGATCCCTGTGACCCTCTTCTGATCCCTACTCTTCCCCTCAAGGACAACCTGAGGAGCCGGGGATGGTGCGCCTGGTGTGTGGACACCATAACTGGATCGCTGTGGCCTATACCCAGTTTCTAGTCTGCTACAGGTGCTTGGGGAGGAAGTGGCAAGAGGTCCCAGCCCTGTTGATGGGAAGGGCATGTGGTGAGTGTTGGTGATGTCCCCTCAATCCTACAGGTTGAAGGAAGCCTCTGGCTGGCAGCTGGTGTTTTCCAGCCCCCGCCTGGACTGGCCCATCGAACGACTGGCGCTCACAGCCCGGGTGCATGGTGGGGCTTTGGGTGAACATGACAAGATGGTGGCAGCGGCCACTGGCAGCGAGATCCTGCTATGGGCTCTGCAGGCGGAAGGCAGTGGCTCCGAGATAGGTATGATCCCAAGCCTTTTCCAGAACCTTCTGTCCTTTAAATTCTACGGCCTGTTAAAATAACCCACCCCATAAAATCCTCAAACCCATAAGAATTCTCTGCTCTATTAGATCTCTTTGTGTCATTAGAATGCTCCAGCCCTTCAGAATTCTATATTCTGTTAGAATTCCCTGGCTTCCTAGAAAAATCCACCCACATATAATTCTCCCTCCATCAGAATTCCCTGCCCTGTTAGATCTCTTGGTTTTGTTAGAATGCGCTATTCTGTGTGGCCATGAGAAATCTCTGACTTGGCCTGGCGCGGTGGCTCATGCTTGTAATCCCAGCACTTTGGGAGGCTGAGGCGGACATATCATTTGAGGTCAGGAGTTCGAGACCCCCCTGGCCAACAGGATGAAACCCCGTCTTTACTTAAAAAATACAAAAAAATTAGCTGGGCATGGTGGCACGTGCCTGTAATCCCAGCTACTCAGGAGATTGAGGCAGGAGAATCACTGGAACCTGGGAGGCAGATGTTGCAGTGAGCTGAGATGGCAACACTGCATTCCAGCCTGAGCGACAGAGTGAGACACCATCTCAAAAAAAAAAAAAAAAAAAAAAAAAGAAATCTCTGACTTATGGCTGGGCACAGTAACTCACACCTGTAGTTCCAGCACCTTGGGAGACCATGGCAGGAGGATTGCTTGAGGCCAGGAGTTCGAGGCTGCCGTGAGCTATGTAAGCCATGATTGCACCACTGCACTCCAGCCTGGACAACAGAGCAAGACCCTATCTCAAAGCTACAACAACAAATCTCAGACTTATTAATCTGTCCCCAAATAAATCTCAGCCCTCGTAAGAATCTCCTGCCACCACTGGAGGTTTTTTTGCCTTGTTGCAAAGCTCAGTGCTGTTAGAATTCCAGACTCCTTTAGAATCCCATACCCCATCAGAAATCTTCTGGCCCGTTTTATCCTCTCTAATTCCTGCTGGAATCTTCACTTTTTTTTTTGAAATGGAGGAGTCTCTCTCTGTTGCCCAGATTGGAGTACAGCTGTGTGATCTCGGCTCACTGCAACCTCTGCCTCCTGGGGTCAAGCAATTCTCTTTCCTCAGCCTCCCAAGTAGCTGGGACTACAGGTGTGCGCTACCACACTCAGCTAATTTTTATATTTTTAGTAGAGATGGAGTTTCATCATGTTGGCCAGGCTGGTCTCGAACTCCTGGCTTCAAATGATCCGCCCACCTGAGCCTCTCAAAGTGTTGGGATTACAGGTGTGAGCCACCGTGCCCAGCCCCTGATGGAATCTTCTATCCTTCAAGGATTCTGTGGTCCCACTGAATCCTCTGGTCCTTGGAGTTCTTCCTCTCACCTCTCCTCCTCCATGAGGCAGGGTTCCAGCTGAGCCCTTTTTGCTCACTGCAGGGGTCTTCCATCTGGGGGTGCCTGTGGAGGCCTTGTTCTTCGTCGGGAACCAGCTCATTGCTACAAGCCACACGGGGCGCATCGGGGTGTGGAATGCCGTCACCAAGCACTGGCAGGTCAGAGTTCTGGCCAGCCTGGCTGCCCCCTTCCCAGTTTTTCAGACTGTACAGACCCAGGGAGGGGTTCGCATCTGCCCCCACCCCCATCCCCTAAACCTGGAGGAAGCCAGAGAACCAGCAGCTGGCCAGAACCTGGGGATGTCTGTGATAAAGGCCTAAGGAGCATCAGGGAAGCCTTCCTGGAGGAGGGGCTGCAGAGCCCACATGAAGCATGAATGGGTTTGAAAAGGAGGAGGGAGGATTGTCTTGGGACTGGGTGAGAGAACAGGTTAGGGGGGATGCTGTAGGAGACAAGAACTGGCTTGGCTCGGTGGCTGACACCTGTTGTAATCCCAGCACTTTGGGAGGCTGAGGTGGGAGGATGGCTTTGGGAGAAAGACAGACAGAGGCAGAGAAAGAGACAGAGAGGCAGAAAACCAGGCAAATACGGCCGGGCGCAGTGGCTCACGCCTGTAATCCCAGCACTTTGGGAGGCCGAGGCGGGCAGATCACAAGGTCAGGAGATCGAGACCATCCTGGCTAACACGGTGAAACCCTGTCTCTACTAAAAATGCAAAAAATTAGCCGGGCGAGGTGGCAGGCGCCTGTAGTCCTAGCTACGCGGGAGGCTGAGGCAGGAGAATGGTGTGAACCCCGGGGCGGGGAGCCTGCAGTGAGCCGAGATCGCGCCACTGCACTCCAGCCTGGGTGAAAGAGCGAGACTCCGTCTCAAAAAAAAAAAAAAAAAAAAAAACACACCAGGCAAATAGAAATAGAAAATCAGAAAGAGGTGACAGAGAAGGGTAAACAGAGTCAAACCAGACTGAACCACTGTGGCAGATGGGGGAACTCAGAGAGATGAAGGGAGATGAATTAGAGTCATGTCAGAAGTGTAGAGTGGAGGCCAGGTGCAGTGACTCCCACCAGTAATCCCAGCACTTTGGGAGGCCGAGGCAGGAGGATGGCTTGAGCCCAGGAGTTTGATACCAGCCTAGGAAGCATAATAAGACTCTGTCTCAACAAAAAATTTAAAAAATTAAAACTTTAAAAAGCACAGAGTCCAGGAGAGGCCAAGAGTCAGAGAGACAGATGCATCAAAGGGAGGAAGGGAGGGAACAAGACAGGCACAAAGATAGACCTGGGGTAGACGGGGCTGGGGAGCAGTGGGTGGGTTCTGGAGGTGGAGGAGAGGGCCCATCCTCTGTGAGGGGTCACCACGGAAGCAAAGGAGTGGAAGGGCTCCCGGCTGCAGCCTGTCCTGCCCCCCCCGCCCCCAGGTCCAGGAGGTGCAGCCCATCACCAGTTATGACGCGGCAGGCTCCTTCCTCCTCCTGGGCTGCAACAACGGCTCCATCTACTACGTGGGTGAGCAGCAGCCTGTGTCCCGGGTGCCCGAGAGCCTCCCCTGGGAGAGGGGAAGGGAGGGAGAGAGGCTGGGGCACCTGGAACAAACCCACTCCACCTTCCCTGCCCACCCCAGATGTGCAGAAGTTCCCCTTGCGCATGAAAGACAACGACCTCCTTGTCAGCGAGCTCTATCGGGACCCGGCGGAGGATGGGGTCACCGCCCTCAGTGTCTACCTCACCCCCAAGACCAGTAAGCTATGACCCGGCTTCCCCTGCTGCTGTCACCTGCCAGCCCCAGCCCCAGCCTGCAGCTGTCCCCCAGCTTGTATAGCATGACCCGGGGGGGTTTATCGAGGGGCGGCAGATTCAACTCTCTCTCATTTTTTTTTTTTTTTTGAGACAGAGTCTCATTCTGTTGCCCAGGCTGGAGTGCAGTGGTCCAATCTTGGCTCACTGCAACCTCTACCTCCTGAGTTCAAGTGATTCTCCTGCCTCAGCCTCCCAGATAGCTAGGATTACAGGCGCCCACTGCCACACCTGGCTAATTTTTGTAGTTTTAGTACAGATGGGGTTTCACCATGTTGGCCAGGCTGGTCTTGAACTCCTGACCTCAGATGATCTGCCTGCCTCAGCCCCCCAAAGTGCTGGGATTACAGACGTGAGCCACCATGCCCAGCCAGATTCAACTCTCATCCAGTCATTCAACAAATATTTGCTGAGCATCCCTGTATATAAGCACTGTTCTAGGTGCTAGATTGTGGCCAGCCTCTCCACCAGGGGCAGAATGGACAATTAGGAGTTAATCTTTGTGTTTCTTTCCCATCTTTGTGATTAAGGCATGATATTCACATGTTCATAAAACAACACAGATGCAGGTTTTATAGCAGATGAAGCTGAGTTCTCTTACTTGAGACAGTTTTTTGTTTTGTTTTCTTGACATCAAATGCAGAATAGGTTAATTTTTGAGATGTAATTCTCATACCATAAAATTTCCCATTTTAGCGTGCACAATTCAGCGGATTTTAGTATATTCACAAGGTTGTACAACTATCACCATGAACAAATTCCAGAGTATGTTCATCACCCCCGTAAGAAATCCCCTGATCTTTAGCAGTAACTCCACATTTCTCACTTCTGATACCCTCTAGAAATCACTAATATGCTTTCTCTTTTTGTTTGAGACAAAGTCTCGCTCTGCTGCCCAGGCTGGAGTGCAGTAGCATGATCTCAGCTCACTGCAACCTCCGCCTCTTGGGTTCAAGCAATTCTCATGCTTCAGCTTTCTGAGTAGGGGAGGATTACAGGTATGCATCACCATGCCCGGCTAATTTTTCTACTCTACTAAGAGGCTGGGTTACGCCATGTTGGCCAGGCTCAATATGCTTCCTATACCTATGGATTTGCCTGTTCTGGACAATTCATGTAAATGGGATCATACATTATATGGCCTTTTGTGTCTGCATTTTTCACTTAGCATAATTTTTTTAATGGTTATTGTTTTCTGGGTCTTAAGATATCCTTACCTATTCTAGGTTACAAAGATCTACAGAATTGCTTGTAGAAGACTTACAGTTTTAGTTTTCACGTGGAAGTCTGTTCTATCAGAAATTAAATTTTATGTATGGCGTGAGGCAGGGATTATTCTTTAAAAAAAAAAAAAAAAATAGAGACAGGGACTTGCTTTGTTGCCCAGGCTAGAGTGCAGTGGCATGATATCAGTTCTCTGCAACCTCCGCCACTTGGGCTCAAGCGATCCTTCTACCTCAACCTCCTGAACAGCAGAACCACAGGCATGCATCACCACACCTGTCTAATTTTTGTATTTTTTTGTAGAGACAGGGTTTTGCCATGTTGCCCAGGCTAGTCTTGAACTCCTGGGTTCAAGTGTTCCTCACACTTTGGCCTCCAAAGTGCTGGAAATACAGACTTGAGTCACTGTGCATGGCCATAGCTGCTGCTGCTGCTGCTTTTTTTTTTTTTTTAAGCAGAAATAAGTTAATAATACACCTAACTTCATGACAGATTATCACCTTTCTTCTTTGTAAGGCTCTTTTCTTATTTCTTTTTTTTCTTTCTTTTTTTTTTTTCTTTTCCTGAGACAGAGTATTGCTCTGTCATTCACCGCAGGCTGGAGTGCAATGGCGCAATCTCAGCTCACTACAACCTCTGCCTCCTAGGTTCAAGCAATTCTCCAGACTCAGCCTCCCAAGTAGCTGGGATTATGGGTGCCTGCCACCATGCCTGGCTAATTTTTGTGTTTTTAGTAGAGGCAGGGTTTTGCCACGTTGGCTAAGCTGGTCTTGAACTCCTGGGATTCTCCTGCCGTGGTCTCCCAAAGTGCTGGATTTACAGGCGTGGGCTGCTGCACCCGGCCTCTTTCTTATTTCACTTACTTACTCATTTCCTCCTCATCTCCTTTCCCACCACATGCCACTATTATGTCATTTTTGTTTGTTTTTTGAGACAGTCTCGCTTCGTCACCTAGGCTAGAGTGTAGTGGCGCAATCATAGCTCACTGCAGCCTTACCCCCTGGGTTCAAGTGATCCTCCTACTTCAGCCTCTTGAGTAGCTGGGATCATAGGTGCATGCCATCACACTCAACTAGTTTTTTAAAAATCTTTTGTAGAGATGAGGGTCTCACTATATTGCCCAGGCTGGCCTCAAACGCCTAGCCTCAAGCAATCTTCCTGCCTCGGCCTCTGTTCTCTGTTTTTCTTTCTCTTTCCTCTCTTATTTGCTGTTTCACTGTTACAACTTCTGTCTCTGGGCCTCTCCTCCTCTGACCTGTGCCTTTGTCTCCTTGTTCCTCCATTTCCCACATCTCATCACCATCTTTTTGTGTCCTTCCCTCTCTCCTTGCTTTCTGGCTGTGTCTCTGTTTGTGTCTCTTTCTTTCTTTCTTTTTTTTTTTTTTTGAGACAGAGTCTCATTCTGTCATGCAGGCTGGAGTGCAGTGGCGTGGTCTTGGCTCATTGCAACCTCTGCCTCCTGGGTTCAAGCAATTCTCATGCCTCAGCCTCCTGAGTAGCTGGGATTACAGGTGTGCACCACCACCCCCAGCTAATTTTTGTATTTTTAGTAGAGACGGGGTTTCAGCACATTGGCCAGGCTGGTCTTGAACTCCTGACCTCAGGTGATCCACCCACCTCAGCTTCCCAAAGTGATGGGATTACAGGCGTGAGTCACCATGCCCAGCCTCTCCTTGCTTTCTGACTATGTCTCTGTTCTGTGCTTGTTTCTTTCTCCCTGCCCTGGTTTCTGTCTCTGTGGCCCAGGCCCTCTCTTCATCCTTGGCCCCTCACCAGGTGACAGTGGGAACTGGATCGAGATCGCCTATGGCACCAGCTCAGGGGGTGTGCGGGTCATCGTGCAGCACCCGGAGACTGTGGGCTCGGGGCCTCAGCTCTTCCAGACCTTCACTGTGCACCGCAGCCCTGTCACCAAGATCATGCTGTCGGAGAAGCACCTCATCTCAGGTGAGCCTCTGTGGGGTGCTCCAGTGCTGGGAGAGACAGCTCAGATGGGAGTGTGGAGAGAGGAGGATGAGAATTTCCACTGGACAGGCCAAGTCCCTGCCCTCATGGAGCTGACATTCTAGCGGGGATGGCAGACAATAAATATATAAAAATGGACATCAATGGCCAGGTGTGGTGGCTCACACCTATAATCCCAACACTTCGGGAGGCCAAGGCGGGTGGATTACTTGAGATCAGGAGTTCGAGACCAGCCTGGCCAACATGGTGAAACCCCACCTCTACCAAAAATATAAAAAATTAGCCAGGTGTGGTGGCACGTGCCTGTAATCCCAGCTACTCGGGAGGCTGAGGCAGAAGAATTGCTTGAACCCGGGAGGCGGAGATTGCAGAGAGCCAAGATCGTGCTACTGCACTCCAGCCTAGGCAACAGAGCGAGACTCCATCTCAAAAATAAATAAAAATGCAAATCAGGCTGGGCACTGTGGCTCATGCCTATAATCCCAGCACTTTGGGAGGCCAAGGTGGGAGGATTGCTTGAGGCCAGGAGTGTGAGACCAACCTGGACAACAAAGTGAGACCTTGTTTTGTAGAAAATTTAAAAAAATTAGCCAAGTATGGTGGCACACACCTGTTGTCCCAGCTTCTTGGGAGGCTGAGGTGGAGGGATCACTTGAGCCCAAGAGTCAGGGGCTGCAATCGGCTATGGTTGCACTCCTGCACTCTAGCCCAGGCAACAAAGCAAGACTCTATCTCATAAAATAAAATATTAATAAAATAAATCAACACCAGGCAATGATAAGGGCTATGAATAAACATGAAGCTGTGTGTGACTAGAGAGTGTCAAGTTGCTGGAGAGGGGTCGTTCAGGGAAGGCCTGAGGAAGGACCTTTGAGCAGAAATAACAGAATGAGCAGTGCAGATTGGTAGGGACAAGCATTCAGGCTGAGGGAACAGGCATTGCAAAGGCTCTGAGGTGAAAGGATGCCTGAGGAAGTGCAGGGAGCCACTTGTGCCTGGAACAGAGTGAATGAGGGGGAGAATGGGAGGAGATGAGGGTATGGAGGTGACAAGGGCAGGAGCCACAGAGGGCTCCGAGCAGGGGAGGGACATGACTAGATCAGGTGTCCACAGGCTCCACCTGGCTGCCCGTGGGAGCACACTACTGGGATAGGACAGGAGCAGGGGACCTCTGGGAGGGGGGTGCTGATATGGTCCAGGCAGGTGACGAAATGGACCAGGACCAGTGTGGGGCAGAGGACAGGGCAAGGTGAGATCAGGCTCTGGAACAGTTTTGAAGGCAGACGCAACAGGGTTTTTAACATTTGGAATTCTGGGGAGGAAAGGATTCTCTGAAAGGGAAGAACTCAGCAAGGGCTGACCCTCCTGAAACCGGGCTGTTCTGAGGCTCTGGAGGGGCAGGCAGCATTGATGCCTGCACCAGGCCTGACTTCCTGCTCTCCTTGCGCCCCTCAGTCTGTGCTGACAACAACCACGTGCGGACATGGTCTGTGACTCGCTTCCGCGGCATGATTTCCACCCAGCCCGGCTCCACCCCACTCGCTTCCTTCAAGATCCTGGCTCTGGAGTCGGCAGATGGGCATGGCGGCTGCAGTGCTGGCAATGACATTGGTGCCTACTGGCTCCTAGGCTTCCCACCCCACTGACCCCCTTACTGACCCCTGTTGACCTCTGCTGATTCCCACTTGTGGCCACCTGACCCAGGAGCCTGCAACGATTGGGGTGTCCTGATCCTTGAGGCACCTGAGCTCCACTGACTGCTGCAACCCCCCAGCCCTCTCTGGCCCTGCCCAGCTCCAACAACCTGGGGATGGGACCGGGGTCTTGGGGTGGTGGGTTTCATCAGTGGGGAAGGAAGTCTGAGGCTGAGGGAATCCCAGCTGGCCCTGACCCCTGCCCCTGCCTGGCCCAGGCCCCTATGGCGAGCGGGACGACCAGCAAGTGTTCATCCAGAAGGTGGTGCCCAGTGCCAGCCAGCTGTTCGTGCGTCTCTCATCTACTGGGCAGCGGTGAGGACAGTCCTGTCCAACAGGGAGGGAGGTCAGGGGAGAAGGCAAGTTGCTAGCCAGGTCACTGAGGCCAGAAAGGGGTCCCAGCCAAGGAGCATTGAAGGAGCAAAGGCTGGGAGGGAGGACAGGCCTGGTGGGTTTGTCTTCTGGTATCAGAGGTGTGACAGGTGTTGGTGGGAGTGACCTGGCGCAGTGCCAGCCCAGTGCAGGCAGGGCTGGGTTGAAGGCACAGGGGGAGGAGTCAGGTTGGGATGGGGGGGCCCAGACAGAGGGGTCAGGGTGGGATGGGGGCCCAGGGGGAGGGGTCGGGGTGGGATGGGAGGCCCAGGGGGAGGGGGAGGGGTGGGATGGGGGCCCAGGGGGAGGGGTCGGGGTGGGATGGGAGGCCCAGGGGGAGGGGGAGGGGTGGGATGGGGGCCCAGGGGGAGGGGGAGGGGTGGGATGGGGGGGCCCAGGGGGAGGGGGAGGGGTGGGATGGAGGAGACCCAGGGAGCTGTAGGAGCCTTGCTTCAGCTGGGAAAGGGGCCTCGGAGGATGTTCTGGATGAAGGGACTCTGAGCAGAGACCTAGAGGACAAGTAGGAAGGAGCAGAAGAAAGAAGGGAGGGGAAAGGGGCCCCGGGCTGAGGGAACTGTATGTGCAGAGGCTGAGAAGGGCCAAATAGGGTCACACGGGAAGGACACCTGGGCTCCTGGGCTGGAGCACAGAATAGGAGGTGAGGATGGGGTGCAGATACGGGCGGGCCTTGTCAGGCTGTGGAAGGGCTGAGGCTTTGTCCTGTGCGGGGGTCCATGGCCACTGCACGGGGGATGAAAGGAGGCTTGATGGGAGGTCAGGAGCCCAGGGAGGAGGCCAGGAGGCTGATAGGAGGTGGGGGAGCAGCTGGGACGGGCCTCGGGCCTTCCCTGCAGTGGGAGCAGGGAAGAGCAGAAGCTCTGGGAGACTCCCTGGGTGTTTGGGGCTGGGGTGTCCAAGAGCTCCTGGACCCTTGGGACTGGAACTCAAGAGAAAAGCAGGCTAGGGATGGCTAAAGATTGGGGTGGCCCCTGGAGAGGCAGGAACTGCAGCCACAGTGGTGGGGACTGGGACTAGGAAGGGTGAGAAAGCGAGGGTGACTGCCTCCCCCACTGCACCCCCCAGGGTGTGCTCTGTGCGCTCCGTGGACGGCTCACCCACGACGGCCTTCACAGTGCTGGAGTGTGAGGGCTCCCGGCGGCTCGGCTCTCGGCCCCGGCGCTACCTGCTCACCGGCCAGGCCAACGGCAGCTTGGCCATGTGGGACCTAACCACCGCCATGGACGGCCTTGGCCAGGCCCCTGGTACTCCCTGCCCCACCCCAATCCCGTCCCAAGCCCCACAGCCTCACCCAGAACCACTCTCCACAGCCAACTTCCTGATCTCTCTCCCAGGCCCTTGCCCTCTGACCCCTTTTCCTTTGACCCCCTCTCTGCTCCCCATCCCTTCCTGCCCTTGTTTTTTAACCCGTCTCAGCCTCTGGCCCCCATGCATTGATCTCTGCTTCCTCTCTCCTGTCCTGACCCTCGGTGCTTGCACTGCAATGCAACCCAGGCCCTTGCCCTATGACCCCTGTCTTGCCCCCTGACCCTGCTTCCGTGCCCCCCAGCAGGTGGCCTGACGGAGCAAGAGCTGATGGAACAGCTAGAACACTGTGAGCTGGCCCCACCGGCTCCCTCAGCTCCCTCGCGGGGCTCTCTCCCCAGCCCCTCACCCCGCATCTCCCTCACCAGGTAGCCACAACTCCACTTCCCCTTCTGTGCAATGGTGGGAGAGGGGACAGCGTGGTGGCCCCAGGGACAGAGTGGCCCAGCTGCCCCGTGATGACATGCACTTACTGTCCTTACTTCCTCAGCCTCCACTCAGCCTCCAGCAACACCTCCTTGTCTGGCCACCGTGGGAGCCCAAGCCCCCCGCAGGCTGAGGCCCGGCGCCGTGGTGGGGGCAGCTTTGTGGAACGCTGCCAGGAACTGGTGCGGAGTGGGCCGGACCTCCGACGGCCACCCACACCAGCCCCTTGGCCCTCCACCGGTCTCGGCACTCCCCTCACACCTCCCAAGATGAAGCTCAATGAAACTTCCTTTTGAACAATGCAGCTGCCATGATGCCTTGGGATGCCCTGGTCCTGGGGGACTCAGGTGCCTCCCTGATTTCTGTGGGAACCCCGGGTTCAGGGCCAGGGCCTCCTTGGCATAAATGATTATTGTTACTAGGTCCCCACCTTCCCCCTTTTCTGGAAGCCAAAGTCACCCTCCCCAATAAAGTCCTCACTGCCAACATCTTGCTTATTCTTAGCAGGTTTGGGACTCCCCAGGAAAGGGGTGGGGAAGATGTGGGACCCAACCTGATATATGCAAAATCAGGAACATCTACCTCTCTTGTTTAAGCAAAGGGAGGCCAGGCACGGTGGCTCACACCTATAATCCCGGCACTTTGGGAGGCCAGTTTGCTTGTGCTCAGGAGTTTCAGACTAGCCTGGGCAACATAACAAAACCCCATCTCTACAAAAAATACAAAAATTAAGCAGGCATGGTGGTGCATGCCTGTGGTCCCAGCTTCTTGGGAGGCTGAGGTGGGAGGATCGCTTGAGCCTAGGAGGCCAAGGCTACAGTGAGCCATGATCACACCACTGCACTCCAGCCTGAGTGACAGAGTGAGATCCTGTCTCAAAAACAAAACAAAACAAAAAAGGTGTTGCAGGGGAGGAATGTGTTGGCTTTTACTCTGCCTTCAGGCATGGCTGGATCCAGGGGTTCCCTAATCCAGAATATCTTTTTTTCTTTTTTCTTTTTCTTTTTTTTTTTAAAGTCTCACTCTGTCATCCAGGCTGGAGTGCAGTGGTATAATCTCAGCTCACTGCAACCTCCACCTCCCAGGTTCAAGCAATTGCAGTCCTCCTGCATCAGCCTCCCGAGTAGCTGGGATTACAGGTGCGCACCACCATGCCCAGCTAATTTTTTTATTTTTAGTAGAGACAGCGTTTCACCATGTTGGCCAGGCTGGTCTTGAACTCCTGACCTCAGGTGATCTGCCCACCTCAGCCTCCCAAAGTGCTGGGATTACAGGCAAGAGCCACTGTGTCCGGCCCAGAATATCTTTTTATCTCCTAACTTCACTTACCTCTGGAATGCATCTTCAATGAGGTTTTCTCTCTGTGGCAAGGTGACTATAAGCAGCTCCTTAGCAACTCTTTTTTCCCTAGCAACAGCAAAAATCACAAGACTGATTCTCATTGGCTTGAATTAAGTCAGGTGGCCATTCCTGAACCAATTACTGTGGCCAGTGTGATGAAGGCCTTCCATTATTGCAGCCTGGATCATGTGTCCTGTTGTATTTTTAGTAGAGGCAGGGTTTCACCATGTTGGCCAGGCTGGTCTCAAGCTCCTGACCTCAGATGATCCACCTAACTTGGCCTCCCAGAGTGCTGGGATTACAGGCATGAGCCACCTTTCCTGGCTGGCCTTGGGATTTTTTTTTCCCAAATAATGCCCGTTCCTATGGCACTTTCTTGAGGAGGTTTTCTGCATCTTTTTTCCTTGTGCCAATAAAAAAGGGACAGAAAGTGGGGACAGACTAGGAGTAGAGAATACTAGAACATGCTAATTCTAGAATTCCATAGTTTCTGGAATGCCAGAGCTTCTGAAACATAGAGAGGGGTCTCAAACGTTAGGACATCTCGGACACAAGGATATTCTGGAGTGCTCATGGATTAACGATATTAGAGTTCTCCCCTGCTTATCAGAGAATCCAGAATATAGAAGTTTCTGACAAAAAGGACCTGAAAAATCACTGATTCTAGAATAGGGGAGTGTCAAGGGGAGTTCATACCCATGAATCTCCACCGGTAGGAATATCTTGCATGCCAGGATGTCTGGAATGCTGAGAATTATAGGATACAGAAAGGAATCTGGATTACTAGGAAATCTAGAGAATGGGAGAGATCCTGGACTATCCGCCCTTCCAGAGCACTGGAAGGTTTGTTTGTGTTCCAAGAAATCCATAATGGCAGGAGGTTCCGGATTATCAGAGAATCTAGAACACAAAGGGGAGACGTAAAAGGTGAGTGCCTCTGAAACCCGGGTGTTCTTAAATAGCTGTGCATCTCAAACCCTAGTTTTGTTTTTGTTTGTTTGTTTGTTTTTGAGACAGGGTCTTGCTCTGTTGCCCAGGCTAGAGTGCAGTGGTGCAATCATGGCTCACTGCAGCCTCGGCCTTCTGGGCTCAAGTGATCCTCCTGCCTCAGCCTCCTGAGTATTTGGGACTACAGGTGTGTGCCACCACAGCCAGCTACTTTTTAAGTTTGTTTGTAGAGACAATTGTCTCACTATGTTGCCCAGGCTGGTCTCAAACTCCTGGGCTCAAGCCATTCTCCCGCCTTAGCCTCCCAAAGTGCTGGGATTACAGGTGTGAGCTACCATGCCCAGCCTCAGACTCTAGAAAATTTTTTACATGCCAGGATATTCAGAATATTGGGGGATATTGGCATGTTAGGAAATCTAGTATGTGGGAGGAGGGCCTGGAAGGTCAGGAAATCTAGAATATGGTGGTGGTTTGTAATGCTCACAGATCTAGAATATTAGGGTCATTTTTTTTTCCAGGTCAGAGAATCCAGAATGCTCGTGTTGCTGGAATGCTGGTCATTCTATTTTTATTTCATTTTTAAATTTTTATTATTTTCTTTATTTCTTTTTTTTTGAGACAGGGTCTTTCTCTGTTGCCCGGGTTGGAGTGCAGTGGTGTGACCTCAGCTCACTGCAATCTCTGCCTCCCGGGTTCAAGTGCCTCCCACCTTAGCCTCTTGAGTAGCTGGGCTTACAGGCGTGCGCCACCATGCCTGGATAATTTTTGTATTCTTAGTAGAGACAGGGTTTCACTGTGTTGGCCAGGCTGGCCTCAAACTCCTGACCTCAGGTGATCTGCCCTCCCGCCTCGGCCTCCCAAAGTGCTGGGATTACAGATGTGAGCCGGCCTCATTCTGAGGGAGGGGGTAGGAGAGAGAGAGAGAGGGAGGGAGGAGAATTTGGGATGTCAGCAAATCTAGAACACTGAAGAGCTGGGTTTTTTAAATGCTAGAGATAGTATTATCCTAGTATAGTATTAACTCTGTGTGTTTTTGTGCGTGAGAGGGCATGGGGGGAGGAGTGGAAGATTCTGGAATGCGGGGGGACTAGAACTCTGAGGGATTCTGAAGGGTTGAGATGAGTTAGGATCCAAGAGGTGACATAGACACGACCCTGGGAGATAGTGACACTGAAGGGAGGGATGGGGAGCTGGGGACTCCAAATTCTAGGGGGAGGGGAGGCTAACGCCGGAAGTTGCAGTGGTGAGCCAGAGGCTGTTGCCTAGCAACAAGCATTGAAGATGCGCTGGATCCCGGACAGAAGGGAGAAATTTCAGCAGCGCCCCCAGCAAATGCTCCAGCCACAGGGTAGGAGGTGGTGAGGGGGGAGGCGGGTAGGGATATGCTGTCCTGAAGGGTCATGTGAGCAGGGGTCTTGGGGGTTATACAAAAACAGGGTCTTGGAGTACAGTCATGGGGCAGAGCCGGGCTCTGGGACAGCCCACGAATGGCTGTGAATGGAGTGTGAGTGCCGTCGTCACCTGCCCCAGGGACTGTGTGTCCCTGGACGGTGCTGGACCCAGATTTCTAGGTGTCAGTGTGGGATGGAGGCATGGGTTGCTGTAGGTGGCAGTAACGGTGTGTAGCCGTGTGAGTCAGCCTGTGTGTCTCACTGTGAGGGGGGGGTGAAGGACTTCCCCGTCAGTCCTGCACACCCTCCTGGATTGGAAGAAGGAGCAAGAGTGGGGAGTGGGGGGTGCAACTGGATCAGTTGGCATTCTTGGTCTGGGGTGGGCTCTGTGGTCAGGGCGTGTGGCCTAGTAACCTGTGTGGGTGGAGCCTGGGATCCACGAGATGGGGGCGGGGCTAACGCTACAGAACTGAGAACCTTAAGAATCCAACTGCTGTGGGATATGGGGCCTGGAACCCCAAGCGAACATGAAAGGGGTGGGCTTGGGATCCTGCATGTGGTCACGTCCCAATTTTCTGTGGGAAAGGGTGTGGCCTAAAACTCAGTGGAAAAACAGGTGATTGGGGCAGAGTGAAGCTCTGAGGGTGGTGCCTTAGGGAGAGAAGGGGCTTGTATTTCAGAGACTATAAGGTGGAGCCTTGAATTTATAATGATCTTCTCAAAGAATTGATCCCTTCCCAAGGCCCTAGGCTTTAGGGGTTCCAGGCTCACCATCTGCAAAAGCTTGCTCCCCAAAGCTCTGTCCCTCAGTGAACCCAGCCAGGCTCTGCCCCTGACCCACAGGATCTGCTCCCAGGGGGCTCTTGGCTGTGCCCCCTTCTGCACCTCACTTATCGCCAACCCCAGAGGGTATCAGACCCCCTTCCTTGCCTGAGTCTTTGAATGCTCCCAAGAGCTTTCAGTCTCAAGCTGGGCTTGAGACCCCGAGTTTGAAGGCTTGAAGCCTGGAACCCCGGTGTGGACGGGGTTTAAGGGCCCCTGTGGCTTGCAGCTCCTAGTGGTGGAGACTCTTAGGCAAGGAGGGGATCGGTACTCTCTTTTATATAGGTTTAGGTGTTTATTTATTATTGAGATAGGGTCTCACTCTATCGTCCAGGCTGGAGTGCAGTGCAGTGCAGTGGTGCCCTCTCATCTCACTGCAGACTCCACTTTCCAGGCTCAAGTGATCCTCCTACCTCATCCTCCCGAGTAGCTGGAACTACTGGCGCATGCCACCATACCCGGCTAATTTTGGGATTTTTAATAGAGATGGGGTCCTATGTTGTACTGTGTTGCCCAGGCTCGCCTCAAACTCCTGGACTCAAGCGATCCACCTCGGCCTCCCAAAGTACTGGGATTGGCCGGAACTGGGAACTCTCTAAGAAGAAAGTCTGCAATTCTGGGTGGAGGGAGGCTGCTTTCGGGAGCATTCAAAGACTCAGGCAAGGAAGGGGGTCTGATACCCTCTGGGGGCGGTGATAAGTGGGGTGCAGGAGGGGGCAGAGCCAGGAGCCCCCTGGGAGCAGAGTTTGTGGATCCGGGCAGAGCCTGGCTGGGTTCACTGAGGGACAGAGCTTCCGAGAGCAAGCTTTTGCAGATGGTAAGCCTGGAACCCCTGAAGCCTAGGGTCTTGAGAAGAGATCAATTATTTGAGAAGATCCAATGTGAACTTGGGACCCTCAGAGGGGCAGGACCTGGGGGCTGGTGCGGGGTTGGTGCTCCATTTGCAGAATCCTCAGTCTCTCTTGTGGAAAGGGGTACCCGTGGGGGGCTTCCAGCTTCCACGCCAGCGACAGAGCTAAATTCTGACCGAATTCTCCCAGAACTGAGAGCAGAGGGCTGAGGCAGTCCAGCTTAGGGGACCCTGCCCCCAACCCCCCTCCCGTATCCCTCCCATTTGTAAGCACCCCTACGCCTGGGACCTCTGCTCCACGAGAAGGTTCACGGAGCCAGTACCCGAGTCCTAATTTCCCCCCATCGCGTGGGGAACTCGAGGTCCCCCGCGCCCTCAGACCGGCACCTGTCCTTGCTGCTTCCTGATTGGCCGCGCGGCGAGCGCTGGCGGTGCCGGGCTGTGATTGGCGGGAAGTTCGCAGCCCGTGGCTGGACTGTGGAGAAAGTGAGTCGGCCTCGGGCGGGGCGGGGGCGGGGGCAGGGGCGGGGCCGCGGCTAGCCGGACCCGCTGGACAGACCGCCCGCCCGGAGCGGGACTCGGCGCCCGACACGATGCGGAGGCCTGGCAGCAGCGGCCGCCGCCCCCTCCTGCTGGTGCTGCTGCTGCCGCTCCTCGCAGCCGCCGCCTCCGTCGCCAGCCCCAGCCCCAGCCCCAGCCAGGTCGTCGAGGTCCCGGGGGTCCCCAGCCGCCCGGCCAGGTAAGCCCGGCTGCGGCCCCTGCTTCCTTGTGCCCCTTCCACCTGGTGGAAGTCTGGTGGTCCAGGAGGACCACGGCTTTCGGATTCAGGGGGAAATCGAACCCATTGCTTCGATGCGGAGATGCAAAGAGGGCTCTTGGATTTATTAGGCTCTCTCAATTTGTAGGGGTTAGATTCGGGGAGTACTGAGATTTTTAGGGGAAAGAATCCCCTTTATTGTGGTGGAGAAGGCTAAGTCTCCAGAGAATCCTCGAGTTAGTTCGGGGAAAGGTCTCTAGTTTATTGGGGCGGAGGGGTGGGGGCCTGAGCTCTCCTAGAATGATAGAGACGTGTGGGGTCTTCGAGCTAGGATGGAGCTCCCCAAGTTTCTTGGGCGCGTAAGAAGGAAACGTGTTGGGGGATTCTGGAGGGACTTTATGAGGCCGCTGAGTTGTCCTGGTTTTCTAGGATTTGGAGGCTCTGTGTTGATGAAAAGGGACCTTTGGGTTTTTCGAATTGGTCAGGAAGCCGTAGACTCTTGGGTTGATGGCGAAGGGGCTTGTGGGGAGTTGGGTGGGGTGGGGGAGTCCTCAGGCTTCAGAACGGTTGGGGATGCTCAAGTTTCCTAGAATTAGAGGACTCTGGGATTCAATGAGGCTCCAGTGATTTCACCGCGAGAGATCCAGGATTCCCTATAGATCTGGGGGCTATAGGCGCCCTTCCTGTCTGCGGGTGACGGCACTGAAGGAAGCCGTCTGCCCAGCACCCCCACCCACCCTCCCCGCCTGGCGGCCCAGCGCTCCGTTACAAAGGCCCCGGGCTCCTCTCCCGCCTGGGTCTCTGCGAATGCGTTTAGTAACCCGAGCCGCGGCGGGGGCGGGGCCGGGAAGGGGTTAACCTGGAGAAAAGGCGGGAGGGATGACGGCAAGATCGGGGATCCCCGAGGCTCCCCAGATGGCCTCATCCTCCACTCGGCCCCACCCACCTGAGAGGGGCCCACGCTCTGGACACCGCCTTCTCTGCACCCCCCCACTGCCCTCCTCTCGGGGTCTGGGCGCGCGTCCTCGTCTCTAGCCCCCCCTTAGCCTGGGGATAATGGACTTGTCTGGGGGGCCCCTTCATTGCGACGCACTTGAACCGGAGCTGGAAGCTCCGCCACTGAGACCCTCTGGGCTGGGAGATGTCTCCAAGAATGGCACCTTTCTCCTGGTCAGGCGGGAAACTGAGGCCCAAAGACCAAGAAACGCTGGCTTCTGGACACACATCGTGGAAGGGCAAGAACAGGCCAGAACTCAGGCTCTGGGATTCTCAGTCCTGGACTGTGACTCCCGTATCCCCCTCCACCTCAGCACCCTGCTGGACCCACAGTCAGAGGGAAGAGCCTTCCCTCCCCAGCTGCCAAGGCCTGTGAAAATGGCGCCACCTGTCGGCCAGGCTCAGGATGGCGTCTGAGTCCCGGACCGGGATGTGCGGGAGGGCGGGATTCTAGATTCCCAGACAGTCCGGGCTTAGAAATGCTCTTAGAAATCGAGTCTTTTGTTTTTGTCTTTTAATCACTTTTAAAAGGCTTTAAAATAACGTATATTTTTAATGAAATCTTACCGCCAAAACTTCATAAGACCAAAGTACGGTTTCTGTGCCCTTCAGCCCAAAGTCTAAGCCAATTTGCCTCCCATTGTACAGATGGAGAAACTGAGGTGTGGGGAGAAGAACCTCGATAGTCATATATCTGTTTCAAGCCCCCTCAGGATTCGTCTTGGTTTCCCCTCCCCTGATTGCCCTCCTTTGCAGAGTTCTGGGGTGCTAGGGGCCTGAGTGACTTCCACTCCACTATTTATAGCGTTGCTGTTTGTCGCTGCTGCCCGGGCCAGACGTCTAGGAGGAGCCGCTGCATCCGAGGTGGGTTCTGGAAGATGGGGTATGAATAGGGGGCAAAAGGGAGTAGGAGGAGAGGGGCAGGGAGCTCCCCATCCCGCCGCTCATCCCAGTGGGAGAGCTGGATGCATTTGGTAGAGAAGTACTTGGTCCCCTCCTTCCCCACTTAGTCCCTGGCTGTCTCCGAAGCCTCCTGCAGGGTCCGAAGCTGCCAGCCCAAAAAGTGTGCAGGCCCCCAGCGGTGCCTGAACCCAGTGCCTGCAGTGCCCAGTCCCAGCCCCAGCGTGAGGAAGAGACAGGTGTCCCTCAACTGGCAGCCACTGACGTGAGTGGGCAGTCCCTCCCCTACCAAATCCTCCCTTAGGAACTCCCAGCTTTGCCCCCGTTTCCGCTCCTCCTCCCTCCCCGCTCCCTCTCTCTCCCCCCTCCCTCCCCGGCTCTTTCTTTTGCTATCAGCCTGTCTGTCCGTTTCTATTTCATCCCTTCCCTGCCTATCTCAGGCTCTTCCCATCTCTGCATTATTTCTGTCTCTTTCTGTTTCTTTCTAGTTACCTGTCTCTTTTCCTCTCTCTCTTTCTCCCTGTGTCTCACTGCCTGCCTCTATGTCTAAGTCTCTCTGCCCCTTCTCTCTTTCTCTCCCCCAACCCCCATCATCTCTTTCTCTCAGGGTCTTTGTTTCTCTCCCACTAGAGGCCTGGTCCCCATAAATGGGTGTTGTGGGGGGAGGGTTGGGCAGAGCCGCTACTGAAAGACATTTTCCTGGCATGGAGGCCCTTTGGTGGGGAGGTCAGTTTAACCCGGTGACAGCAGCTTTTCCGTCCTCTCCCACCCAGGCTGCAGGAGGCCAGAGCTCTACTGAAGCGGCGGCGGCCTCGGGGGCCAGGGGGCCGGGGACTACTGAGAAGGAGGCCCCCACAGCTTGCCCCCGCTGGCAAGGCCCCGGGTAAGCACATCCGCCTTTCCTCCGCCTGGGGCGAGGGGGGTTCCGGGCCAGATAAAGCCGTCTGGTTCCCACGGTCCAGCCGCCGCCTACCCGCGCCCCCCTCCCCCGTTGTAGCTCAGCCCCCACCCCTAGGACGAGGCCCCCTCTAGGGACCCCAGCGTCCGGCCCTGCGAGGTGAGCCCGGGACAGGACCAGACACAGGCCAGAGGCACTGACCCGCGGGGGTGGGGCCGGGAAGCCAGGCGTCCGGGCTCCCCGCGGCCGAAGAGGGAGGGCGCTGGCCCGTTAGAAAGCTCCGCTGAACCAGCCCAGACAACAAAAGCGATTGTGCGGGTTGGCGCCTGCCTGGGCACTAAATGCTCAAGATTGCGGGGCGGCTGGGGGCCAAAGGCCTCCTCCTGTTTCCCGAATCCTCCCCCTGCACTCCTCCCACTCCAGCTCTCGACCCCTAGTCTAGAACACCCCTCCTCTCAAACACCCTCAAAACCCTCCTCTTGCTGTAGCCTTCAGCCCAGATGTGACCCCTCCCCCTAAAGTCTTCCAGATGTGAGCCTCGGGCCAGATGTTAGTACCCCCGCCCACAGCCTCCCTTTATCCATTGTGACTTCTCCCGCCAGGTGTGGGGTTCTGGCCAGATGTGGCTACATCTTCACATGTATCCCCCCACCTCCAGCCTCCTGCCCAGGATCTAGACGCCCAATTCCTTTACGTGCCCAGGTGCAGCGACCCTTCTCCCATCCCTCAGATGTCCCACCTGGCTGTCCAGATGTGCCGTCATAGCCCCCTATCAAGATGAAGCCCCTTTCTCTGTGCCCAGGGCAGAAGAGGATCAACTCTTAGCTGTCTCCCCAAATGCGGCCCCCACTACTCTTAATGGATTTCCTCTTTATGGATTCAGCTCTGTCTGGGGGGAAACCCGCCCGCCCCCACCTGTTCCCTTCCCCGCCGCTCCCCTACAGGCCTGGTCCACTTGTTGGTGCGCGGATGGGGACAGAGGGGGCGCCCCGCTCACCCCTGCGAGTCTAGCGCCCAGCCTGCGAGCCTCTGGCTAAGCGCCCAGCCCCACGCGCCCCCGCGCGGCCGCCGGGGAGGGAGTGGTGGGGAGGGGGGGCCTGAGCGGGGGCGCGGCCGCCCTCCCCCGCGGGCGGGCGGGCGGGCGCGGCCGGGCCCCTCGGGCGGGCTGGGGCGGCGGCGCGGCGGAGCGCGGCGCTGCAGCCATGGCGGGCGGCGTGCGGCTGCTCTGGGTGTCGCTATTGGTGCTGCTGGCGCAGCTAGGGCCGCATCCCGGACTGGGCCGGCCCGGAGAGCGTCTCCGCGTGCGCTTCACCCCGGTCGTGTGCGGCCTGCGCTGCGTCCATGGGCCGACCGGCTCCCGCTGTACCCCGACCTGCGCGCCCCGCAACGCCACCAGCGTGGACAGCGGCGCTCCCGGCGGGGCGGCCCCGGGGGGACCCGGCTTCCGCGCCTGTGAGTGCAGGGTGGTGGTCCCGAGAGAGCGGCTCCGGGGGGAGGAGGATCCCTGGGGATGGAGGAGACAGTCCTCCAGGGAGAGGGAGCCCAGATTCCATATGCAACAGTGCAAGGGAATCTCAGGGGCTATTTGAGGAAGGGGGCCCCAAATTCCTGGCTTTTGGGGTTGGGTCCTGAGGGTTCCGATTTTGCACGCAGTGAGGGTTCTTAGAGGCCTGTGATGTCCCACGTGAGTGAATTGGCGCCAGCTTTCGTGCTTTGAGTCAAAACGGGGATCTCAGAATTGAGGGGCCTGAGAACTTTTGGGAGGGGGGCTCGAATTCTGAGACGCTGAGTAAGGAGTCCCCAGGGACCAAGCAAGAGTCTCAGGACCGCATGGGGGACGTCTCAGTTTCTGTCTTTGGGTGGGAAGGTTCTGTATGGGAATGCCTGTGAGGTGGGGTACTAGAGAGAAGAAAGTTGATCCGAAGAGCTAAGAGGGAGAGGGGACAGAGACGGGGTTGTGTGTGTGTGTGTGGCGGCGGGGGGGTGGGGAGGTGTCTCTGCAGGACCTGAGTTGCAGGGGTCCCATGTGCGACAGAAATCCAGATAAGAGGGCTTATGGAAGGGGCGCCCCCTCGGGGCGGAGGGGACAGGAGGTGTATGCACCAGGCACTCCTAGAGATGGGGAGCCTTGGGGGTTCAGGTGAGGTGGGGGAGGGCGCGCCACCTGTTGTTCCAGGATGCAAAAGTGGGCAGACTCTCTGGGATCGGGCGTCCCTGCCCCCTATCCCGCAGACCCTATGGAGTGGGGAGTGGGGGCCCCTGGCGCGGAGAACTCGCCCAGCCTGGCCCCCAGCCAGCCCAGCCCGGCCCCCAGCCAGCCCAGCCCGGCCGGCGTGAGCTCATCTCTCGCCTGAGCCCCCGCCCGCTGCCACTCCCTCTCTCCTCCCCTTCCTCCCTCTTTCTTTCACTCTTTCCCGGCCCAACCCCAACGTGCCTGTGCCAGGCGCCATGCCCAGGCGGGTGCCAAGCCCCTGGGGGTGCAAGGAGTGGCATGTGAAGTGGGGACTGACCTCAGAGGGACCCTTATGTCCTCAACTCCCCACTTGGCCAGGGCTGTGGGGCATGACGTTGGCTGTGGCCATCTAGTGGCCCACCCTGGGTGTAGGCACCCCCAGGGAGCTGGCCTGGGGGCCTGCATTCAGGCCAAGAGAAGGCAGAGAAATGCCTCTGGAGCTTGGGAAATACCCTCAGACCTGGCTGGTTTCCCACCCCCTCCATCAGAGACCCTTCCCATTTTGCAATTTTGATTCCTAGTTAAGCCTCTCCTAGGCCCCACTACTCAATTAAAAGCCCCCATTAGACCACCCTGGAGTTGTGGCCCCACACTCCTACCTAAGGGAGCCCAGAGTTTTTGCTCCAGGCCCTAGGCCCGCTCTCCATCCCTGGCAACAGACTTTAGAGACCACTCCCCCAGTGAAGTTCCCTCTCATTCTTCCCTCCCACCCCCCAAACTGTGCCTTTCCCCAGATAACTCTGTAGTATTGTCCAGAAGTCCTGTTCTTCTAGCTCACCCCGTTCCCCAGGAACTTCTGATTCCATTTATCTTCAGAGAACCCCAGGGTTGGTCTTGATAAGTGGGTTCTCCCAAGAGGACTCCAGACACTGTGCTCCTCACAGGCAGCCATTAATAAAAAGCCTTTGGCACTTAATCCTTAGCTGGGAGGGGAGGGGATTCCACTTAGGGACTCGGCCAATTGAGCCTCTTAAGTGCTGATGACTTCCAGGAATTCCACTTCACTATCTAAACCCTGTTTTCAGCACCGTCAAACTGGTTGTCTCCTAGGCGGCACTAGAGGCCTGTTTTCTAGGTAACTGTCCACAAAAGGACTCCTGCTGAAAGGGCGCCTCAGTTTCCTCTGAGCTAGGTTCCTCCATCCCAGAAACCTCCAGCCGTCTTTGAACTCGAGAGGACTGCCCTTTAGTCGATCTCCTCCCAGGACTCCAGTCCCTTTATCCTTCTAAATGGAGGTGGCTCTCCGCGTCCTTTCCTCTCTACAGTTGTGGCTCAGAATCCCACACGCGCCTCCCCCGGCCGCCTGCCTCCTCCCTCCCCTCCGCACAGCTGTCTCCAGCTGTTCTCTGCAGCCCCGGGAGAGAGAGGGAGGGGGTGCCCTCGCAGGACAACCCGGCCTCCTTTGGCTCAAAGGTCCCGGGGCTCCCCAAGGGTCCGGAATGCGGAGCCTCCGCCCTGCCTCCGCCGCACCTCTCTCTTTGTTTACCCCGCCGCACAGCTGGCAGTGCCCCGCCCAGAGGTGGCCTGGGGCCCAGCGAGGGCGCGCAGAGGGGAGTGGAGGCGCGTTCCCGCTCGTGGCCCCGCCCCGGTGCTACTGGAGGCTGTAAGGCCGAGCTAGAACTCTAAAGCCCCAGCCAGAAAGAAGTTGGGCGGAGACAAAGCGCGGTGGGCGGAACTAGGGCACCCGGACGGCCTGGAGGTGGGGTGGGAGGGGCGTGAACAAGTGAGCCGGGCGAATCAGAGTGCTGAAAGGGAGGTGGGAGGGGCTAGAGGCGGCAGGTTAAGCTCCTGGATAGGCGGGGTTTAGAATCCCGCGGGTAGAAGGTAATGTGAGAGGGGCTACAAAGGGGGCACAGCCAGGGGGCGGGGGTAGGACTTCGTGGACCAAGCAGAGGGAGTGTGGGCGGGCATAGAATGCGAAGGAGACAGAGTTGGGCGGGGAGTTATGCCAGGGAGTGGTTAAAATGTGGTTTGAGTCAATGGAAGGGATCAGCATTGGGTCGGAGGGGCTGGAATAGCAAAGGATTCCGTGGGACTACGGGATGGGCAGGGTCAGAGCCGTCTGGGCTGGTCTGGAACTCCGTGGACTTAGCCAGAAATTGGGATCCAAGAGGTTGACATGAAAGTGAATAAACAGCCTGAGGGTTGGCTGGGCTCACGCCTGTAATCCCAGCACTTTGGGAGGCTGAGGCAGAAGGATTGCCTGAGCCCAGGAGTTCAAGACGAGCCTGGCCAACATAGTGAGACCCCGCCTGTACCAAATTTTTAAAAAACATAGCCCGACGTGGTGCACGCCTGTCGTCTCAGCTACTTAGGAGGCTCAGGTGGGAGGATCACTTCAGCTTAGGAGGTCGAGGCTGCAGAGCCATAATCACGCCACTGCATTCCAGCCTGGGCAATAGAGCGAGATCCTGCCGACTTAGTGGGTGGGGCTGTACCTCTGCTGGCTGAACGACTGGACTGGGCCAATGCTGATGCCAGAATTGGGGCGGGGCCACACGACAGCTGAAGGCGGAGCGACTTAGAAATGAATGATACCTTGAGGGAGTAGGGACCCCAGGGGAACCTGCCAGGAATGGTGGCGCCCCTGAGTGTCCTCGTTCTCCTCCCAGTCCTGTGTCCCTTGATCTGTCACAATGGCGGTGTGTGCGTGAAGCCTGACCGCTGCCTCTGTCCCCCGGACTTCGCTGGCAAGTTCTGCCAGTTGCACTCCTCGGGCGCCCGGCCCCCGGCCCCGGCTATACCAGGCCTCACCCGCTCCGTGTACACTATGCCACTGGCCAACCACCGCGACGAAGAGCACGGTGAGGAAAGTGTGGCCAGAGTCCCCTCCGACCCTTGTCAAGCATTTCACCTTGCCCCTGACCCCTCATCTTCCCCGCCTTCCCGAGCACCTTTGCCCAGCTCGCCCTCCCCACCTTGTCTAGCCCCAGCCCGTAAGAATCCGTGTAGACATCCCTTTGCCCGGCCGTGCCTCCCCTAGGCGTGGCATCTATGGTGAGCGTCCACGTGGAGCACCCGCAGGAGGCGTCGGTGGTGGTGCACCAGGTGGAGCGTGTGTCTGGCCCTTGGGAGGAGGCGGACGCTGAGGCGGTGGCGCGGGCGGAAGCGGCGGCGCGGGCGGAGGCGGCAGCGCCCTACACGGTGTTGGCACAGAGCGCGCCGCGGGAGGACGGCTACTCAGACGCCTCGGGCTTCGGTTACTGCTTTCGGGAGCTGCGCGGAGGCGAAGTGAGAGGAGGCCGGTGGGGAGGGACCCGGAGCTTGCCTCCGCGCGGGGGCGCGCTCACCCAACACTTCCCCGCAGTGCGCGTCCCCGCTGCCCGGGCTCCGGACGCGGGAGGTCTGCTGCCGAGGGGTCGGCTTGGCCTGGGGCGTTCACGACTGTCAGCTGTGCTCCGAGCGCCTGGGTAAGCCCCAGGACGTCCCCGAAGTGCTCGGAGCTGGGGAGGGGTGAGAACCTCACCGTTCCTCCTACTCTGCCCTAGATAAACCCAGTTCACAAATTGTAGCCACGCCTACCCCATTGTGGAGGCCACTTCCAGTCCTGAGCTTTTCATACCGCTCTGGGACGACCCACCCCATTTTCTGACTTTGGCCACTCTGTTCTCACCCTGCCTTTGTGCCTTGGCCCCCCACCATATACCTTGGGAGTCTCCAATGTTGCCATTTCAAACTGCCAACCTAAGGCTGACCCTGCACTCAAACTACAGCCAACATCTTTTAGTCCCTCCCACCCCGTCTTCGTCTCTGCCCACTCCATTCTCGCTCTGCCCACCTGTCCCTGGCCCACACCTCTCCTCTCTCCACAGGGAACTCCGAAAGAGTGAGCGCCCCAGGTGGACCTTGTCCAACCGGCTTTGAAAGAGTTAATGGGTCCTGCGAAGGTGCGATGGGGCAGGGGTGGGAGGGGCTTGGTTCTGGGGGCGGGATTTGCAGGGATCAAGTTCCTGTATCCACGGTGACCTCCCCAACCCTGGCAGATGTGGATGAGTGCGCGACTGGCGGGCGCTGCCAGCACGGCGAGTGTGCAAACACGCGAGGCGGGTACACGTGCGTGTGCCCCGACGGCTTTCTGCTCGACTCGTCCCGCAGCAGCTGCATCTGTGAGCAACCAGCAGGGAGCTGAGGCCGGGTCCCGCCCTCCCTACCCTCAGACGTCCCAGAGCATCCTGGGACCTTTAATTCCCTCGAACCCCCCCAGACTCCCGGGTTCCACTCAGTCAGCCTTAGAGCCCCCTCAGAACTTCTCAGACTCTTATACAGCTTCAGCATCCCTGGACCACCTTTAGACCTTTCAAGCCTTTTGGATCCAGATCCCTCCAGACTCCCAGACTTTATTTTTTGGAGATGGAGTCTCGCTCTGTCGCCCAGGCTGGAGTGCAGTGGCGCGATCTCGGCTCACTGCAACCTCTGCCTCCTGGGTTCAAGTGATTCTCCTGCCTCGGCCTCCCGAGTAGCTAGAATTACAGGCGGGCACCACCATGCCCGGCTAATTTTTTTTTGTATTTTTGGTAGAGACAGGGTTTCGCCATGTTGGCCAGGCTGGCCTCAAACCCCTGGCTCCAAGTGATCTGCCCACCTCAGCCTCCCAAAGTGTTGGGATTACAGGCGTAAGCCACTGGGCCCAGCTTTCCCAGACTTTCTGGAATCCTTCTCAGACCCCCAAATCCTCTCGTCCCCCTCGACGACTCGACTATCTTCAGATCTTGAGATCCTTCTCAGAGTCTCTCATTCACCACTGACACCGCACTGAGGCTCCAAGCCCTTCTCAGACCTCCAGAGCCCACTGCTCTCCTTCAGACCCTCTCAGACCTCTCCCAAATGCCCCTTGCACCCACCAACCCCCCACCCCCAACCCCAGAACCATTCCCCTCTCTCCCAAATCCCTCAGTGCCACAGCATTCCCAGCCCCGCCCTGAAGGATTTCCTCCCTGCTCCTCGCAGCCCAACACGTGATCTCAGAGGCCAAAGGGCCCTGCTTCCGCGTGCTCCGCGACGGCGGCTGTTCGCTGCCCATTCTGCGGAACATCACTAAACAGATCTGCTGCTGTAGCCGCGTAGGCAAGGCCTGGGGCCGGGGCTGCCAGCTCTGCCCACCCTTCGGCTCAGGTGAGCCCCTGCGGCAGTGCCTATCCCTACGCACAACACACGTGGCGCTCATTCTACGCCCCGCCCTCCAACCCTGAGTTCACCGCCGCTAACCTGGCTGGCTGGGCTCCAGCCTTGGCCACGCCGCAGCCTCTGAGACCCGCAGGCCTCAGACTGAACAGCATCCATGGCTCCATCTCCAACTGTAGCCACACCCACCCCTCCATCATTAGCCACAGCTACCCCAGAGCCCCCACGTTAGCTTTTGTCTCCTGAGCGTCAACGCCCAGTCCCACCCTGTCCCTGAGCTTTGGCCAAGTCCTTGGCTTCTGAGACACTGCCTTCAGCTTAGCCCCACCCCAGGCAGGCCCCTCCCTGAGACACCTCCCTGGCATTCTATCTTCTGCTTAAAACTAAATCCCACAAGGGAGCTATTTCCTAGCCTCCAACTCTGTCCCTGTAGACCCAACCAGACCCTGCCCTCAACCCTGTTCCTACTGCCATCCCAAATGTGGGAAAATGCTCTTGGCCCCAACTGTAGCCTCTGGGACATTCTACTCTTTGGCCAGGACACCACCCCATCCCAGCCTCCAACTCAAACCCCTGACACTCTCCGGCCAAGCCCTGCCCCTAGACAAGGCCAGAGTCTGGGCTTGCCATTGTTTTCTTCCCGCTCTCTTGTCCTCTCTCTGTCTCTCTCTCTCTCTTTCCTATTCCCAGAGGGTTTCCGGGAGATCTGCCCGGCTGGCCCTGGCTACCACTACTCAGCCTCCGACCTCCGCTACAACACCAGACCCCTGGACCAGGAGCCACCCCGAGTGTCACTCAGCCAGCCTCGTACCCTGCCAGCCACCTCTCGGCCATCTGCAGGTGAGCTGGCTCCGGCAGAAGTGGGTGCCATCTTCAAGAGGCTGCCCCAGCCCCATAGTGAAAGGAGGCAAGAGAGGATTTGGGCTCCACTCGTTGATACCCCTTCTTTATCAGGCTTTCTGCCCACCCGTCGCCCGGAGCCCCGGCCTGAACCCCGGCCAGATCCCCGGCCCGGCCCTCAGCTTCCGTTGCCCAGCATCCCTGCCTGGACTGGTCCTGAGATTCCTGAATCAGGTTTGCTAGAAAGAACTGAGGGCATTGAGCCTGGAGCAGTGGCTCACGCCTGTAATCCCAGCATTTTGGGAGGCTGAGGAGGGTGGATCACCAGGTCAGGAGTTCGAGACCAGCCTGGCCAACATGGCAAAACCCTGTCTACTGAAACTACAAAAATTAGCTGGGCGTGGTGGCAGACGCCTGTAATCCCAGCTACTTGGGAGGCTGAGGCAGGAGAATCGCTTGAACCCAGGAGCAGAGGTTGCAGTGAGCTGAGATCGTGCCATTGCCCTCCATCCTGAGAGACACTCCATCTTAAAAAAAAAAAAAAAAAATTCAGGGCATTGATGGGGGTATTACAGGTGGGATTCTGGGGTAAAAGACTCCAAGGTGAAGATTCCAGGTTACAGCAAATAGGAATGGTATGGGCAGAGATAAGCGTTTGAAGGGTTCGGTGGTAGTTAGATCAGGAGCTGGAGTCGGAGTTGGGCTCTTCTGTGTCAATTGAGCAAGCCATTTAACCTCTGAGACTCAGTTTTCTCATCGGTAAAATGGGGATCGTTGTTGAGATGCCTCTGAAGTGTCTGACACCTAGTAAGTGCTCAGATAAATACTTACGGTAGATAATTATTTTTCATTATCTAATATTAGATAATTATTTCTCAGGTAGGGCACTAAGAACGTATCTCAGGCGGAGGGTTGGAGAGCAAACTATTCAAAGCCAGAGACCTTGGGGTGGCATGATGAGGGGATTTGGCCAAGAATCTGATGAGAACGTTCCAGGATAAAAAAGATGGAGATCAGAAGAAGACTGGGCTTGCTTGGGGAGGAGACATCCATGAAGGTGTTTTATGGATGTCTCCGGGGGTGGGGGTTTTACTGGGATGAAAGGAACAGAGGATTCAGAGATGGGGGAACCCTGGCTGACTGGACCCCCCAGGTCCCTCCTCCGGCATGTGTCAGCGCAACCCCCAGGTCTGCGGCCCAGGACGCTGCATTTCCCGGCCCAGCGGCTACACCTGCGCTTGCGACTCTGGCTTCCGGCTCAGCCCCCAGGGCACCCGATGCATTGGTGAGCAAGGCGGAGGGCGCGGAAGGAGGCGGGGCGGGGGGCTTTGCCTGGTCACCTTGTCACCAGCCCCCTCTGTGTCCTCAGATGTGGACGAATGTCGCCGCGTGCCCCCGCCCTGTGCTCCCGGGCGCTGCGAGAACTCACCAGGCAGCTTCCGCTGCGTGTGCGGCCCGGGCTTCCGAGCCGGCCCACGGGCTGCGGAATGCCTGGGTGAGAAATTTGCCCCACCTGGCTCCAGGCCCCCCCACCGCCAGGGTCTCGCTCCTGCTCTCATTCCAGAGCCTCTCCAGCCCTCCCACGCTTTCCCTCTCGGGTCCCGCCCCGTGACTGCTCTGCCCTGGCCCTTGGCCCCGCCCTTCTCTGACCCGCCTCCACCCAGCTCCAGCCTCCCTTTGACCCCACCCCTACCCAGCTCCCAAACTGCCAGTTTCTTTTTTTTTTTTTTGAGACGGAGTCTTGCTCTGTCTCCCAGGCGGGAGTGCAATGGCGCGATCTCGGCTCACTGCAAGCTCCGCCTCCCGGGTTCATGCCATTCTCCTGCCTCAGCCTCCCGAGTAGCTGGGACTACAGGCGCCCGCCAACACGTCCGGCTAATTTTTTGTATTTTTAGTAGAGATGGGGTTTCACTGTGTTAGCCAGGATGGTCTCGATCTCCTGACCTCGTGATCCGCCCGCCTCGGCCTCCCAAAGTGCTGGGATTACAGGCTTGAGCCACCGCGCCCGGCCCCCAAACTGCCAGTTTCTGTCGGGGCCTGGTCCCTGCTCTTATTGCTCCGCCCCCACGCCCAGGCCCCGCCCTTATTGGCCACGCCCCTCCCTGACTAACTCCCTCCCCCAGGCCCCGCCACTGTCTTGCAACTGCGGCAACCAATCTCCTGACCACGACCTATGATTCCAACCCTGCCACACCAGAGCCCTATCCCCAAACTGCTCCTTTCTTCTCTAGCCCCTACCCCACCTTCCCTTTGCTTGGTCCCCAAAGCTCTCCTTTCTGCCCTTGCCCTACCAAACCCTCCCCTCCACAATTTCCCCTCTCACTGTGCCCCTCTCCGGCTGTCCTGGCCGAGTCCCTAGCCTGGCTCTGGCCCAAGCTTGGCCCCGCTCCCACTTCCCTCTACCCCCGCCTCCCTGCGTCGCTTCTCCCGGGACTGTCTGCCCCAGTCCCAGCCACCTGGTCTGTGCCCACAGACGTGGACGAGTGCCACCGCGTGCCGCCGCCGTGTGACCTCGGGCGCTGCGAGAACACGCCAGGCAGCTTCCTGTGCGTGTGCCCCGCCGGGTACCAGGCTGCACCGCACGGAGCCAGCTGCCAGGGTGAGGGCCTGGGAGGGGCAGCTGGGAAGGGGTGTGAGGGGTTGGGTAGAGCACAGCGATGAGGGCCAGAGAGACTGAACAACAGGGCAAAGCGAGCTGATTATGGGAGACAGCGGCCAGGCTCTGGGGCAGAGGTGTGGCCTGATGGTAGTAGAGAGAGACCTGGGATGGAGAGGCTGAGTGATGGGAAACAGAAAGGCTGAGTCATGGAAGATGGAGAAGCAGAGTGAGGAGGGATGGAGATGTCAGTAATCGGGTAAGGGGAGCAGAGTTATGGAGGACAGGTGAGAAGGAGGCCTTCTCATGGGGACTACAGAGACAGAACCAGCCAGGCAGCTTAGTAGGGATTGGTGGAGGATGCAGAGTCAGAAGATGGTGACAAGGAGGAACAGTGATGGGGTCACGGGGACAGAATGATGGAGGGTGGAAAGCCAAAGGGACAGAGGTCAGGGAGGCAGAGGGGAGCAAGTGATCCCGGGCCCCCTGCCCTATGCAGATGTGGATGAATGCACCCAGACCCCAGGCCTGTGTGGCCGAGGGGCCTGCAAGAATCTGCCTGGCTCTTTCCACTGTGTTTGCCCGGCTGGCTTCCGGGGCTCGGCGTGTGAAGAGGATGTGGATGAGTGTGCCCAGGAGCCACCGCCCTGCGGGCCCGGCCGCTGTGACAACACGGCAGGCTCCTTTCACTGTGCCTGCCCTGCTGGCTTCCGCTCCCGAGGGCCCGGGGCCCCCTGCCAAGGTGAGGGTGCTGAGCCCAGGCCTACTCCATCACTGTTTGCTGTGAAGACTGGAGAAAGATTATTGAGGGGCAGAGAGGCGGAGTGATGGGGCTCAGGGATGGAGAACAGGGGCTGAGGGATGCCAGAGTCTTCTCTCCTTTCAACAAAATAAGATAGTCCTCCCCACCCCTCCTCCCTTTTTGAAAGATACTCTTGTGCTTATGGGAACCCTGAGGAGGGGTTCACCTAGGGCAGGGCAGGCAACATGCCCTAGGTGCCTTAGCCCCACCTTAGTAGCTGGAGAGACCATTGAATGGGGACACGAGGAAGGCGTCTGTCTTCCTGGGAAGAGGGAGCAGCCTGAGGCAAGTCCAGAAGGCTGGCTCAAGACTGGAATGCTGGGGTGGGTGGTGATGGCCATGGGGATGGATTCAGGCTCCTTCCTCAGCCTCATTGGTCCCCTCTGCCCCAGATGTGGACGAGTGTGCCCGAAGCCCCCCACCCTGCACCTACGGCCGGTGTGAGAACACAGAAGGCAGCTTCCAGTGTGTCTGCCCCATGGGCTTCCAACCCAACGCTGCTGGCTCCGAGTGCGAGGGTGAGGCCGGGGAGGGAGGGAGGAGTGTGGATGGGTGAAGGGGGCGTTAGACCACTTCTTCAAGGCCATCCTCTCCCCTGCCCCCCAGATGTGGATGAGTGTGAGAACCACCTGGCATGCCCTGGGCAGGAGTGTGTGAACTCGCCCGGCTCCTTCAAGTGCAGGGCCTGTCCTTCTGGCCACCACCTGCACCGTGGCAGATGCACTGGTGAGACCAGGCCCTGGCTGTGACCTTGGGCCTGCATCATGACCCCCGACCCTTGACCCAGATCACAACTATGACCTGGCCCATAACCTCCTGACCTGGACCTCAGTCCCCAGAGCCTGTGGCTCCTGACCCTGACCTGGACCACAACTCTTGACCCTGAATGTGACTCCTGAGACCCAACTTGACAGTAACATTTGACCCTAACCATCACCCTTGATGATAGTCCCTGCCCATACCCTGATAGCAATTGTGACCCTCGTGACTCTGGCCCTGAATGTGACCTATAACTCCTGAATTTGACTGTGACATTTGACCCTAATCATAACCACTAACCATAGCACTGACCATAACCTTGACTGTGTGACTCTTGGTCCTGTCTCTTTCACAGCCCCTGCCTCTTCTCAGAATCCCTTCTCTGGAACCTGGTTGGGTTCATAATCCCTGACCCTGGCCTCTGACTTGAGGCAGAATTCTGGACCCTGACTATAACTTCTGATCCTAACTGGATTCAGATTCTAGTCACTAACTCTGACCCATGGCTCGGCCGAATCCCATCCAATGATCCTAGTTTATAATACTTGACTGGTCCCTTGCCCTAGTTCATTTCTGATCCCTGTCTAAGCTAGAGTCCCCTCTCCTGACTCCAAAATCCTGGCACAGGTAGTTCCTAGAGACCTAGACCCACAGGACTTGCAACCATGGTCCGCAGAACCCGGGAACCTTGGTCAGCCCTACCCACCTCTGCCACAGAGCCCTCCCGCAGCCTCCAACTCATGAGACTTCCCACTACCTCCCCCAGACCCCCTAATCCAAGGGGATTGGTCGGGTGTGTCCCGAGACTGGACCCTTTCTGAACACCGCCACCGCCCACAGATGTGGACGAATGCAGTTCGGGTGCCCCTCCCTGTGGTCCCCACGGCCACTGCACTAACACCGAAGGCTCCTTCCGCTGCAGCTGCGCGCCAGGCTACCGGGCGCCTTCAGGTCGGCCCGGGCCCTGCGCAGGTGAGCAGCATAGGGACCCGCCAGAGAGTCTGGGAGTAGGGCCTGTGTTCCAGGGCAAAGCCGGCTGGAAAGGTGGAGGCGGGACCAAGGCGCTGTGGGAGCATTGGTGGGGGCGGGGCTACTGCGATGTGGGCGGAGCTTGTGTCTGGGAGGCCGGGTTCCGTGACTCCGCCCAATCTCCCGCGTACCCTAGACGTGAACGAGTGCCTGGAGGGCGATTTCTGCTTCCCTCACGGCGAGTGCCTCAACACTGACGGCTCCTTTGCCTGTACTTGTGCCCCCGGCTACCGACCCGGACCCCGCGGAGCCTCTTGCCTCGGTTCGTACCCAGGCTGGTCCTGGCCCCGGAAAGGGTGGGCTTAGGGCAGGAAAAGGCGGGACGGGGAGAAGAGGGCGAAAAGGGGAAAACGAGTTTTTAGCCGGGGTCTTCCAGCAGGATCAGGGGGCAGCTGGTGGGAGTCTCGAGGCAGTGAGGCGAGGCGGGGCGTGGAGAGGAAAGGGCGGAGTCTGGGTATTTGGACCGTGATTGTAAAGAAGCTGTTCTAAACCCGTCGGGGGGCGGTGTTTGCAGGGAGGGAAGTAGCGTGAGGCAGGTTGGGGAAAGCGTGAAAGGCCTAGGAGCGCCGAGGGGCGGTGGAGGGGTGTGGCCTGGAATGTTAGGCAGAGCGGGAGGTGGGCCGGGCCTTCGGACGCCCTGTCCCGCAGACGTTGACGAGTGCAGCGAGGAGGACCTTTGCCAGAGCGGCATCTGTACCAACACCGACGGCTCCTTCGAGTGCATCTGTCCTCCCGGACACCGCGCCGGCCCGGACCTCGCCTCCTGCCTGGGTGAGAGGCCCCGCCCCGGCCTGATCCCTCCTCCCTCCGACTCCTCGACTTTCCGATTGGCCTCCCACCTCTTTCTTTCCTCCTCCGCTTCTCCCCTCCCCTTACCTCTTTCCCCCGCCTCCTCTCCTAGCCTCCCCATCTCTCCTCTACCCCAATCTTCCCCTGCCCTCTCCCCTGCTTCCCCGGCCTCCCCTTTCTGACTCTCCTCTCCCCTCCTTGTATCCCCCATCTTGCCTCCCTCCTTCCCACATCCGACCACCCGACCTCTCTCCTCAGACGTGGACGAATGTCGCGAGAGAGGCCCAGCCCTGTGCGGGTCGCAGCGCTGTGAGAACTCTCCCGGCTCCTACCGCTGTGTCCGGGACTGCGAACCTGGGTACCACGCGGGCCTCGAGGGCACCTGTGACGGTGAGCCTGCCCCCACCCGCCTTCGCTAGCGCTTGCAACGGGGTGCTGGAGGCTGCTCCCTTGGGGACGGAGGAGGGGCGCCTTGCTTCCCAGACTTAGGGGGAGGGAAAGAACACCCTCTCACCGTATCTCTGTAGTGGAAATAAGCTGCCGCCGTGTCCATGTATTTTCTTGTGTCAGGATCACGGCCAAGCCTCCCTTCCAGCCGCAGTCCATTCCCTCTCTGCAGCTGAAGCCCGGTCCACATTTTAGGCTATGCCCCCAGTAAGACACCTCCCCCAAATTGTTAGGCCCTGCCCCTTCCAGTCGGCCTCTGGATTAAAACCCCCTCTTCAGGCCCCTTCTCTTCCTAACAGAAGTTTGGACGCGCCCTTTCCCCTCCCTCCACCAGTCCTACTTCCAGCCTTCCCTCCAAAGAGGCCCAATCCCGGCGGCCCTAGGTCCCATCCTTTCCCAGTGAGAAATTCCCAAGGTGAAATTCTCCTAGCGTTGGCCCCCGCCCGTTGAAGCTCTGCTCTTCCTTGGTCTCTCTAGACTGGGCTTTCCATTCGCTCAGATGGCTCCAGTCTCTCGGAACACTTAGGCCCTCCCTTCCTATATTTGCTCCGCCCACAGACCCGCCCCTTGCCTTTTCTTACTTTCCAGGCCTTCCCTCCCGCCCCGCTCTTTCACCCCTCCCGGGTCAGGCTCCAGCGAGGCAGGAGGGTGGGGCTAATCTTCCATACAGTATATATATTTTTGTCTGGGGGTGATGGTGTGTGAGTCCGCATCTTGTGGAACACATGAAACAAAACATCTGTGGGCTGCCGTTGACTCTGCTAGACCTCTGACTCGTGGAAGTCTAGCTTCATAAGATCTCATTCATTAATTCCACAAGAATTCACTAAGCACCTACTCTATGCCAGCATCTGGGAAAGGTAATAAGAGCAACAGGAAATAAGTCATAGAAAAACCCCTGCCTTCCTGGAGTTATTGTGGGATAATAAATATGTAAATAAATTCAAGATTTATACAACAGGCCAGGAGCTGTGACTCATGCCTGTAATCCCAGCACTTTGGGAGGCCAAGGGAGATGGATCACGAGGTCAGGAGATTGAGCCTAGCTTGGCCAACATGGTGAAACCCCGTCTCTACTAAAAATAAAAAAATTAGCCGGGCATGGTGGCATGCGCCTGTAGTCCCAGCTACTCAGGAGACTGAGGCAGGAGAATCTCTTGAACCCGGGAGGTGGAGGTGGCAGTTGAGCCGAGATCGCGCCACTGCACTCCAGCCTGGGCGACAGAGTGAGACTGTCTCAAAAAAAAAAAAGAAAAAGAAAAAGATTTATACAACAAAAAACTGGGGGGCACCTTACTGTGTGTTGGGCACTGGAGATGTAGCAAGGAACAAAACAGACACAAATCCCTGCTATTGTAGTAGAGTTTGCATTCTAGGGAGGCGATAGTCGGCATACCAATAAATACATACGTATAAGGTCAGCTTTAGGAAGGAAAACAAAGCAAGACAAATGGGACAGAGATGACAGAGCAGTGGAGGGAGGAGTGCTAGGAGGGTTTGACTTAGACACCAGACAGAAGCGAGGGAGGCAGCCATGCAGAGAGCTGAGGGGAGACTGTTCCTGGCAGCGGGAAGAGCCAATGCAAAGGCCCTGAGGCAGGACCATGCTTTTGAGAAATGGCAGTGAGGACTTGAGAGTTATCAACTATGCTAGGTGTGGTGGCACATGCTTGTAATCCCAGCTACTCAGGAGGCTAAGGTGGGAGAATTGCCTGAACCCGGGAGGTTGAAGCTCCAGTGAGCCATGATCCTGTCACTGCACTCCAGCCTGAGCAACAGAGCAAAACCCCATTTTTTTAAAAAAAAAAAAAAAGGCTGGATGTGGTGCCTCATGCCTGTAATCCCAGCACTTTGGAAGGCTGAGGCAGGTAGATCGCCTGAGGTCAGGAGTTCAAGACCAGCTTGGCCAATATGATGAAATCTCATCTCTCCAAAAAAAATTTAAAAAGTGGCTGGGCATGGTGGCTCACACCTGTAATCCTAGGATTTTGGGAGGCCGAGGTGGGCAGATCACTTGAGGTCAGGAGTTCGAGACCAGCCTGGTCAACATGGTGAAATCTCATCTCTACTAAAAATACAAAAATTAGCCGGGCATGATGGTGCATGCCTGTAGTCCCACCTGCTCTAGAAGCTGAGGCAGAATTGCTTGAACCCAGGAGGCAAAGGTTGCAGTGAGCCGAGATTGAGCCGCTGCACTCCAGCCTGAGTGAAAGAGCGAGACTCCGTCTCAAAGAAAAAACAAAGTTTTCAACATTGTTGATCTTTAGAAGCTCAAGCTCCTAGAATACCAGATTTCTAAAGACTTCTTAGTCTTGGGCACTGGAAGTGGTGTTAGAACTTCTGAATTCAGGCCTTTGACTCCCCTTTCATCTCCTCCACACTCTGCAGATGTGGATGAGTGCCAAGAATATGGTCCCGAGATTTGTGGAGCCCAGCGTTGTGAGAACACCCCTGGCTCCTACCGCTGCACACCGGCCTGTGACCCTGGCTATCAGCCCACGCCAGGGGGCGGATGCCAGGGTGGGTGTCCATCGGGCATCGGGTGAGATGTGGAGATGGTAGAAGGTCCAGAAATGGCCTGACTGTCTGGTGGTTGCAGATGTGGACGAATGCCGGAACCGGTCCTTCTGTGGTGCCCACGCCGTGTGCCAGAACCTGCCCGGCTCCTTCCAGTGCCTCTGTGACCAGGGTTACGAGGGGGCGCGGGATGGGCGTCACTGCGTGGGTACGGGACTTCAGGAGGTGGATGGGACCAAAGGGGGTGGGGGAGGTTGGTCAGGCCCTGTCCCTCCCCATATATCTGAACAAATGGGAACTTTCGGGTTGTGGAATTTAGACTTGGAATATAAGATTATCTTCATGCCAGGCACGGTGGCTCACGCCTGTAATCTCAGTACTTTGGGAGGGCAAGGCGGGCAGATCACTTGAAGTCAGGAGTTTGAAACCAGACTGGCCAACATGGTGAAACCCTGTCTCTACTAAAAATACAAAAATTAGCCGGATCTGGTGGCCCATGCCTGTAATCCCAGCTACTCAGGAAGCTGAGGCACAAGAATTGCCTGAACCCAAGAGGTAGAGGTTGCAGTGAGCCAAGATTGTGCCATTGCACTCCAGCCTGGGTGACAGAGTAAGACCCTGTCTCAAAAAAAAAAAAAAAAAATCATCTCAGAACTGTTGTAGTGTTGTAGTGGCTGGTGACAGAAACCTGACTTAATCAGGTTTTATTTTTGTGTGCGTGCTTTAAAAAATGTATAAAGTATAAATGTATAAAGTGCTAATCTTAAGTGTTCATAAACATTAATCTTTCCTAACATTTTATGAGGAAAATTTCTAAACACAAAGCAAATTGAGAGAATCATAGAATGAACACCTACCTACTCATGATCTAGATTATATTACCATTTTATTACAATTGTTTCCTCACATATCTATCCATTAATCCATCTAATTTTGTGGACAGAGTTAAAAGTAAATTGCAGGCACCAGTCCGCTTCCCCATAAATTCTTCAATATGCATATCACTAACCAGAGTTCAATATGTGTTTACCAATATATTCTTCCCTTCTGTCTTTTTTTTTTTTTTTTTTTTTACTTTGAGATGGGGTCTTGCTCTGTTGCCCAGGCTGGAGTGTGATTGTTTGATCATAACTTACTGCAGCCTCTTAACTCCTGGGCTCAAGCCATCCTCCCTCCAGAACTGAGCTTCCAAGTAGCTGGTACACAGGCACATGCAACCATGCCCAGCTAATGTTTTTAATTTTTGTAGAGATGAGTTTTTTTTTTTTTTTTTTTAGGAGACGGAGTTTTGCTCTAGTTGTCCAGGCTGGAGTGCAGTGGCATGATCTCGGCTCACTGCAACCTCCACCTCCCGGGTTCAAGCGATTCTCCTGCCTCAGCCTCCCAAGTAGCTGAGATCACAGGCGCCCACCACTATGCCCAGCTAATTTTTTGTACTTTGAGTAGAGACGGAGTTTTGCCATGTTGGCCAGGCTGGTCTTGAACTACTGACCTCAGGTGATCCGCCCACCTTGACCTCTTAAAGTGCTGGGATTACAGGCATGAGCCACCACACCTGGCCTGTAGAGATGAGTTCTTGCTCTGTTGCCCAGGCTGGTCTCAAACTCCTGGCTTTAAGCAACTCTCCTTCCTTGGCCTCCCAAAGCACTGGGATTACAGGCATGAGCCGTTGTACTCTACAGATATTTTCATTCAACATTCAATTTATATACAGTGAAATGCAGGAATCTTAATTATACATTCTGTAAATTTTCACAAATGCAAACACAACAGGTTTTATTTCTTTAAAGGGAATTAAAACTATAAAGTCCTGGGATATATTTGAACTCCAGGCATAACTGGATCCAGGAATTTTAACAAGGCTCTTTCTATCTTCTCTGAGTTCTGCTTTCTTCTATTGCATGATTTTCAGGCAGATTATTTTTCACAATGATGAAGGTGGCCCTAGAACCTCTGGGCTAACATCCCCAGTTGGCAACCTTAGAGCTAAAAAGGGAGGTTCTTTTTCAATATTTCTAGCAAAAGTGCCAGGCCTGGCTTTGATTGACCCAGCATGATCACTGCCTATGTCTGAACCAGAGAAATGCCGTCATCCGTTTGGTCATTCCTGGAACTTGTGCCCACCTCTCAGAGTAGATATAGCCCTACTCAAAGCACAGGATTGAAAATAGAGGAGCACAGGGTTCCCAAGGGAAATTCAAGGTTTCTCACTAGAAGAAAAACAGATGACGGGGTCTGGGCCATTAAATATACCCATTACATTTGAAAGCTCAGACTTTCGGACCTTTGGAATCATAGAAGCTTATAACCACTGAGTCCCTCTCCCCTGTTGTCTCCTGCTTACAGATGTGAATGAGTGTGAAACACTACAGGGTGTATGTGGAGCTGCCCTGTGTGAAAATGTCGAAGGCTCCTTCCTCTGTGTCTGCCCCAACAGCCCGGAGGAGTTTGACCCCATGACTGGACGCTGTGTTCCCCCACGAACTTCTGCTGGTGAGACTGATGTGTCTATTTAACTGATGGCGGCTGGCCCCATGGGAAAATCATGTGGTCTAATCATTCCTGATGTGGACAGCTACCATCAGCTAAATACTGTTGTTTTAAACATCAACAAAAGACACATAAGTTAACATGGGTAGTGAGACTGTGTCAGGAGAATTAGATCCTGGTCCTGACTCTACCAGATTCTTTCATTCCACAAATGTTCACAGGGCGTGCACTGTGTTCAGGCCATCTTCTGGGCACTGAGAACATAGTAGTGACCAGAAGGGATCACTGTCTGTCCTCAAGGGGCTCACAAGCCAATGGGGCAGACAGAGATATCGCCAGATAGTGACAACCCAGAGAAATCAACAAGACTGTGATGGGGAAAGCCCAGGGGGATTTTGGAGGAGGCGCCTGGCCCAGCATGAGAAGAGGATTAGGGAGTTCTTCCTGTAGGAGAGGACATCTGAACTGAGAGCTGCGGGATGAGTAGAAATGAGCCAGGCCTGATGTGTGAGGAGGGCATTCTAGGCAGAGGACACAGCAAGGGCAAAGGCCTGGCAAAGCCAGAGAGCATCTGGCATGTGAGAAGAACTGAAACACGGATGGCATGATTTAGAGAGCAAAGGAAGGGGTAGGGAGAGATGGGGCCAGGGAAAGAGTCAGGTGCTCGATCACACTGACTTATCACAGTAAGAGAGCACTGCGGTACCGTGGAAGGGGTTTCGGCGTTTTTTTTTAGAAATTTTTTTTTAAATGTTTTTCTTTTTTTAAGACAGGGTCGTATTTTCACCCAGGCCAGAGTGCAGTGGCGTGATCTCAGCTCACTGCAACCTCCACCTCCTGTGCTCAAGGAATCCTCCAACCTCAGCCTGCTGAGTAACTGGGACTACAGGCACATACCACCACCACGGCTAATTTTTGTATTTTTTGTAGAGACGTGGTTTTGTCGTGTTGCCCAGGCTGCAGTACTTTTTTTTTTTTTTTTTAATTTTTAAATGTTATGTATTTAGGCTAGGATTGGTGGCTCACACCTGTAATCCCAACTCTTTGAGAGGCCAAGGCAGGAGGATCACCTGAGGTCAGGAGTTCGAGACCAGCATGGCCAACATGGCAAAACCCCGTCTCTACTAAAAATATAAAAATTAGCTGGGTGTTGTGGTGCGCGCCTGTAATCCCAGCTACTGGAAAGCCTGAGGCGGGAAAATCGCTTGAATCCAGGAGGCGGAGGTTGTGGGATTGCACCACTGTACTCCAGCCTGGGCGACAGAGGGAGACTCCGTCTCAAAAAAAAAAAAAAAAAAAAAAAGCTATGTATTTATTTATTTATTTTTAATAATTTCCTTCTTTACTTTAGATTCAGGGGATACGTGTGCAGGCTTGTTACCTGGGTATATTTCGTGATGCTGAGCTTTGGGATGCAAATGATCCCGTCACCCAGATAGTAAGCATAGTACCCAACAGCCAGTTTTTCTTTTTTTTTTTGAGACAGTTTTGCTCTTGTTGCCCAGGCTGCAGTGCAGTGGCACGATCTCGGCTCACTGTAACCTCCACCTCCCTGGTTCAAGTGATTCTCCTGCCTCAGCCTCCTGAGTAGCTGGGATTACAGGTGTCCGCCACCATGCCCGGCTAATTTTTTGTATTTTTAGTAGAGATGGGGTTTCATTATATTGTCCAGGCTGGTCTCGAACTCCTGACCTCAGGTCATCTGCCCACCTCGGCCTCCCAAAGTGTAGGGATTACAGACATGAGCCACTGTGCTCGGCCCAACAGCCAGTTTTTCAACCCTTGTCCCTCTCCCTCTGTCTTCTGCCATCTAGTGGTCCCCAGCATCTATTGTGGGCATCTTTACATCCATGAGTACCCACTGTTTAGCTCTCACTTATAAGTGAGAACATGCGGTATTTGGTCTCCTGTTCTTGCATTAATTTGCTTAGGATAATGGCCTCCAGCTGCATCCATGTTGCTCTAAGGACATGATTTCATTCTTTTTCATGGCTGTGTAGTATTCATGGAAGGGTTCTGAGCAGGAAAGATAGAATCAGATTTTGAAACCTCCCTCTGGCCACCATGTGAAGGTGATTGCAGCGGGTGATACTGGAGGCTGGGAGCTCAGGGAATAGGCTGGGGCAGGGGCCTGGACAGGAGAGGACAGGGCTGGACCAAGGCGGGGGCTGTGGAAGGGGAGGAGAGGGTGGTGGGAGAAAAACCCAAGAGGCCATGTGGACAAGCTGTGGATGTCTGGGTGGGGAAGCTGTGTCCAAGACAAGGCATAGGTTTTTTGTTTGTTTATTTTGTGACAGAGTCTCGCTCTGTCGCCCAGGCTGGAATGCAGTGGTATGATCTTGGCTCACTACCTCCTCCGCCTCCTGGGTTCAAGCAATTCTTCTGCCTCAGCCTCCCAAGTAGTTGGGATTACAGGCACCTGCCACCATGCCCGGCTAATTTTTTGTATTTTTAGTAGAGACCGGGTTTCACCATGTTGGTCAGGCTGGTCTTGAACTCCTGACCTCAAGTAATCCGAGCGCCTCGGCCTCCTGAAGTGCTGGGAGTACGGGCAGGAACCACTGCACCTGGCGACAAATTGTAGGTTTTGAGATGAAGACTCAGCCAGTTTGGGACACACTGGTTAAGAGACCCAGAGAGGCATCCAGGAAGCCAGGGAAGTTCCCTCACCACCCACCCGAGCTGTTAGCTGCAGTGATGGGAAAGTGTGAGGTGGGGAGGCAAGAGATGCAAAAATGACAGGAGGTGACAGTGGGAGAAAGAGAAACAGTGACAGAGGAGTGTGAGAGGTGTGGAGTCTGGTTCTGCCACTGATGGCTGCCACCCTCTGTTTCCCCATCTATGCCGGCCTCAGTTTCCCCATCTATGATGTGGCGGGGCTGGGGGTTCAGCCCACACTGGGCTAAAGCTCCTTGTCTCCCCAGGCACGTTCCCAGGCTCGCAGCCCTTGGCACCTGCCAGCCCCGTTCTGCCGGCCAGGCCACCTCCGCCACCACCGCCCCGCCGACCCAGCACACCTAGGCAGGGCCCTGTGGGGAGCGGGCGCCGGGAGTGCTACTTTGACACAGCGGCCCCGGATGCATGTGACAACATCCTGGCTCGGAATGTGACGTGGCAGGAGTGCTGCTGTACTGTGGGTGAGGGCTGGGGCAGCAGCTGCCGCATCCAGCAGTGCCCAGGCACCGAGACAGGTGGGCATGGGCTGATGGGGACACAGGGCTGAGGGCTTGGGTGGAAATACTGGGTGGGGTGTGGGCCTGGGACAGGGGACACTTTTGGACAGGGCCTTGAGGTACTAGTACTGTCAGGGCAAGGGTGAGCTGCCAGGCAGGTGGGGACTGAGAGGTGGGCACTAACAGGCACAGGGCCAGGGTGACTTTTGTGACAAGTGGGCACGAGCAGGTCAGGGCTGGGGCTGGGGCTCTGGTGTCCTGGCTCAGGCTTGTCTCTTTGTGTAGCTGAGTACCAGTCATTGTGCCCTCATGGCCGGGGCTACCTGGCGCCCAGTGGAGATCCGAGCCTCCGGAGAGGTGAGGCCAGCCTTTGACCCTCCACCCCTCTCAGCTCTGAGGCCCAGCTCTGTCTTTTCCTGTTTTCTTTGCCTCTGTCTCTCACCCTTTCTGTTTCTCTGTATCTGTCTCCCCCACCCCACCCATACTCTGTCTCTTTCTTTTCTTTCTTTCTTTTTTTTTTTTTCTTAAGATATGGTTTTGCTCTTGTCGCCCAGGCTGGAGAGCAATGGCGAGATCTTGGCTCACTGCAACCTTTGTCTCCTGGGTTCAAGCGATTCTCCTGCCTCAGCCTCTGGCGTAGCTGGCTACAGACACTACCCACCACGCCTGGCTAATTTTTTTGTATTTTTAGTAGAGACAGGGTTTCACCATGTTGGCCAGATTGGTCTCGAACTCCTGACCCCAAGTGATCCGCCCACCTTGGCCTTCTAAAGTGCTGGGATTTCAGGCATGAGCCACCGCTCCTGGCCTCTCCATCTTTCTTTCCCTGTCTCTACTTCTTGGTCTCTATCACCACCTCTGTCTCTGTCTTCCCTGGTCATGCCCTCACACACTCCACCCATCCAGCCCGCCCCCATCTCTCTCTCTGCTTTTCGCACAGACGTGGACGAATGTCAGCTCTTCCGAGACCAGGTGTGCAAGAGTGGCGTGTGCGTGAACACGGCCCCAGGCTACTCATGCTACTGCAGCAACGGCTACTACTACCATACACAGCGGCTGGAGTGCATCGGTACAAGCCCCACCTCCCCCAACCCCCGGCAACTCCCTCCAACCCCTAGCCATGCCAGCTCCCCTCTGGAATGTGGCCACCACCAGCGGGAAGTCTTTCCTGGAGTCTAGACTCCATCAATCAGACTGCCAATGTGCTGGGAAGAGAAATGGGAAAGGGTAGGGAGAGTTGAAGGGGATGCCTCTTAATCATCCTCTCCCTAGATAATGACGAGTGCGCCGATGAGGAACCGGCCTGTGAGGGCGGCCGCTGTGTCAACACTGTGGGCTCTTATCACTGTACCTGCGAGCCCCCACTGGTGCTGGATGGCTCGCAGCGCCGCTGCGTCTCCAACGAGAGCCAGAGCCTCGGTAACCCCGCCCCCAAATCCGCTATGCCCCGCCCACGCCGTCCAGGCCCTCCTTCCCTTGGCTCAGCCTCACACCCGCACCCGGGCCACACCTTTGCGACCGCCACGCCCTCCAAAGGCCACGCCCCACTGAGCCCTCACTCAGTCTCTGTCCCATGGCCTGTCTGTCTCTGAGGCGAGCTGGCTAGGTGGTTAAAGGCAAAAGTTTTAGAGGCAACCTTTGCATGTTGCCTCTTGGACTCCAGGTTCCTTTCTGCACACTGGGTGAATAGCCCCTACCTTATAGGGTGGCTGTAAGGAATTTTATTTTTATTTATTTATTTATTTTTTGAGACGGAGTTTCGCTGTTGTTGCCCAGGCTAGAGTGCAATGGCGCCATCTCAGCTCACCACAACCTCCACCTCCGGGGTTCAAGCTCTTCTCCTGCCTCAGCCTCCCAAGTAGCTGGGATTACAGGCATGTGCCACCACGCCCAGCTAATTTTGTATTTTTTTCTTTAGTAGAGACAGGGTTTCTCCATGTTGGTCAGGCTGGTCTCGAACTCCCGACCTCAGTTGATCCACTGCCTTGGCCTCCCAAAGTGCTGGGATTACAGGCGTGAGCTACCGCACCTGGCTGAGGAATTTTATTTTATTTTTAATTTTTATTTTTTTATTATTTATTTTTTACTAAGTGCCACATGAGTGCTACCTGTTATTTATCTGCATCTCTAGGTCTCTGTCTCTTTCCAGCTGTTTGTGGATTTCTGTCTTTTGGGTTTTCTCTGAATTTCTGACACCCTCTGGATCTTTGTTTTCTGGTGTCTTTTTCCTGCCTCTGTATCTTTGTTTTCCTGTTTTGAGTCTTTGACTCTTTGGTTGTGTTTCTCTCTCTCTCTTTGGGTCTTTTTTCTCCCTTTTTGTTTCTGACTATTTTCCTATCTCTAGGCCTCTGACAATTTCTCCGGAAGCTCTTGTCTCTTGAACACTCTCTTTGTTGTTGTTTTCATTTTTGAGACAAGATCTCGCTCTGTTGCCCAAGCTGGAGTACAGTGGCACGATCACAGCTTACTGCAGCTTCGACCTCTCATGCCCAAATGATCCTCCCACCTCAGCCTTGCAGTAGCTGGGAGTACAGGAGCCCGCCACCACGCCTGGCTAATTTTTGTATATATATATTTTTTTCGTAAAGATGGGTTTTCGCCATGTTGCCCAGGCTGGTCTTGAACTCCTGGGCTCAAGCAACCCCCCGACCTCAGCCTCCCAAAGTGCTGGGATTACAGGCTCCAACACACTCTCTCTGTGCATCTTGCCACCTCTCTTTTTGCCGACTGTCCCAACCACTCTTCTCTCATTTCCTGCGCCTTCAACCCTTCCCCCCATACAGTGAGATGTCAGACAATGCTCAGAGAAGCAAAGCAACTGCCCCAAGGTCACACAGCCCTCCAGAGGCCAGACTTGGGTAGACCCCTCTAAGGCCCTACCTCACAGTCATTGGACACCTTCTGCCCTCTCCTCCTATATGACAGTCTCCTTGTTCCTCAATCCAGAACCCTGGAACGACCTCAGAGAACTTCTGATGAGAAGGATTTGCTGATAGGCAGAGGGTGGCTGGGCTGCTCAGCAGGGGAAGGGTCCAGCCCCTGGGAGGACCTGAGTGCCAGGCCCACTCTGACACATGCTGTCTCCACCTGCAGATGACAATCTGGGAGTGTGCTGGCAAGAAGTGGGGGCTGACCTCGTGTGCAGCCACCCTCGGCTGGACCGTCAGGCCACCTACACAGAGTGCTGCTGCCTGTATGGAGAGGCCTGGGGCATGGACTGCGCCCTCTGCCCTGCCCAGGACTCAGGTGCTGGCACTGGCCTAGGCTGAACTCAGAGGCCTTGCCCCATGGGTTCCAAATCTAGGCCCTCAGATCCCCAGTCACAGAACCCCCAGACTCTACCCAAACTCTGTCCCCTAGACCGACCCCCATGTCGCAGCCCATCCCAAAATCTTGGTCCCCGAGTCACACTCCAAAGACTTCCAAGTCTCAGCCACAGACATCCCAAGGCCTGACCTAGCAGATCCCATAGTATCAGACCCACAGGCCCCTGAGGTCTGGTCTCTCATACACTCAGCTCCTGGTCTCTAGAACCGCAAGACACAGCCTATGAGATGTCCTCCCCTAAATCCTGGGCCCTTAGACCTGAAATACCAGTTGCTCAGACCTCACCATCCTGGCTCCAGACCCCCTGGTCACAGCCCCACAGACCTCCAAGTCCCATTGCCTCAGACACCACATCCAGGTGCCTAAGACCCCAACACACAGCCCCAGAGATTCCCAAGACTTGGTTTCCACAACCTCTGAGTCCCTCAGTCCTCAGCCCTTAGGAACCCAGTTCCAAAGCCCCAGTCCTGGGTCCTCAGACTGTCTCCCATGCATCCTGCCCCCTCAGGTCCCCAGCAGCAATCCCTGGGATTCCCCAGTCCTGGTCCACAGAACACCCCCATCTAATTTCTTCAGGTCCCTAGTCCTAGCTCCCATGGGTCCCTCCAATTCCAGCCTCTCAGACCCTGATTCTTAGCAGGCTTCATTACCCTTGATCTCAGCACGTTGGAATCCCAGTCTCAGCCTTCAGATTCTCAGTGCTGGCTCCAGAAACCCCGGGGCCACCCAGGACCCTCCCCATCCACTCCTCTGCCTCCTCTCCCAAGGGGGGTACGTGAGTGGTGGGTGTGGGGACCAGCAGGGGCTGATTGTTTGCCTTGGCTCCTGTTCCCAGATGACTTCGAGGCCCTGTGCAATGTGCTACGCCCCCCTGCATATAGCCCCCCGCGACCAGGTGGCTTTGGACTCCCCTACGAGTACGGCCCAGACTTGGGTCCACCTTACCAGGGCCTCCCATATGGGCCTGAGTTGTACCCACCACCTGCGCTACCCTACGACCCCTACCCACCGCCACCTGGGCCCTTCGCCCGCCGGGAGGCGCCTTACGGGGCACCCCGCTTCGACATGCCAGACTTTGAGGACGATGGCGGCCCCTATGGCGAATCTGAGGCTCCTGTGCCACCTGGCCCGGGCACCCGCTGGCCCTATCGGTCCCGGGACACCCGCCGCTCCTTCCCAGAGCCCGAGGAGCCTCCTGAAGGTGGAAGCTATGCTGGTGAGCACTGCCAGCGGATGATGAGACTGAGATGAGGGGTGAGGTGTGCACAGAGAGAGGAGGGAGGGAAACAGAAGGTGGGAGGAGAGACGGAGCACAGGTGCAACTGGAGAGAGCCACAGAGATGGACAGAGAAGTGTCCGTAGCCCGGCAAAGAAAGAGAAGGCGGCAGAGGGAAAGCTGGCGAGAGAACGAGGTAAGCTTACTGGCCCCACAGCGCCTGCCACAGCCCTGGAGCGGGATGGACAGTTTACAGCAAGAAAGATGGAGCCAAGGACGCGCACCCACCGTGGTGGGTAAGGAACGAAGGCAGGGACCTCAAGTCATAGAGTCCCCGCATTTCTCACAGGTTCTCTGGGTGAGCCCTACGAGGAGCTGGAGGCGGAGGAGTGCGGGATCCTGGACGGCTGCACCAACGGCCGCTGCGTGCGCGTCCCCGAAGGCTTCACCTGCCGCTGCTTCGACGGCTACCGCCTGGACATGACCCGCATGGCCTGCGTTGGTGAGGGCGGGCCCGGGGCCAGCTTGTGCAGGGAGAGGCGAGGCTTGTCCAGGGAGGGTGGAAGCCCTGACTAGGGGGTGCTGGTCAGGGATGGGAAAGGACCTCACTACAGGGGACGGGCCAGCCCAGAGGGGAGGAGTAATTCTTGCACCTGGGTGGGGCTTGCCTGAAGAAGGCGGAGTCAGGGTGCCAGCAGGGCAGGGCTTGACCACCGGGCTGGAGCCGGGCCTTGAAGCAGGATAGAGGGATAGAATAGCGCTGGTGTGACTTGCAGTGCTACCTTGGGCAATCTGCAGGACCTCTTTGGAGAGCCTCAGTCTTCCCACCTGTAAAATGGGAATATTAATCAAGTCTGCCTAATTTGGATGGCAGCAAAGCCAAGTGATTAAAATCAAGAACTCAGCCGGGTGCGGTGGCTCACGCCTGTAATCCCAGCACTTTGGGAGGCCGAGGCGGGCAGATCATGAGGTCAGGAGTTTGAGACCAGCCTGGCCAATATGGTGAAACCCCGTCTCTAAAAATACAAAATTAGCGGGTGTGGTGGTGCATGCCTGTAATCCCAGCTACTCGGGAGGAACCCAGGAGGCAGAGGTTGTGGTGAGCCAAGATCGCGCCATTGCACTCCAGCCTGGCCAATAAGAGCAAAACTCCGTCTCAAAAAACAAACAAAACTCAAGGAGGTCACATAGACCTCAGGCTTAGTCCAGCAATTTGCTGTGTGATGCTGGACAGGTCACTGTCCCTTACCTAATTTTTCTCATCTGATAAATGGCTACAGTCAAAGATCCCATTTCATAGAATTGTGAATATTATTAACACTGATTTACAATAATACTGAGACTCGTGCAAATCGAGGCACATGCATGAAACGAATTACAGTACCTACCTAATAGGGGAATTAGAAGGACAAAGTTAATACTTGCAATGTGCTTAAAACAATGCATGAACATTTATTGTTGTTGACACCATCATCAGTATTATTTTCTTCTTCTTCTTTTTTTTTTCTTTTCTTGGAGACAGAGACTCACTCTGTCGCCCAGGCTGGAGTGCAGTGGCCTGATATCAGCTCACAGCAACCTCCGCCTCCCAGGTTCAAGCGATTCTCCTGTCTCAACCTCTTGAGTAGCTGGGATTACAGGCGCCCGCCACCACGCCTGGCTAATTTTTGTATTCTTAGTAGAGACGGGGTCTCACCATGTTGGCCAGGTTTGTCTCGAACTCCAGCCTCAAGTGATCCACCTGCCTCAGCCTCCCAAAGTGCTGGGATTACAGGCATGAGCCACCGCGCCCGGCCATTATTATTTTCTTAACAAAATCGTAAGTGCCGTATGGGCCACCATATCCATCTTACAGAACACAAAACTGAAGCACAGAGAGGTTAAGCCACTTGGCCGGGCTCACACAGTTAGCAGATGGCAGAGGCCAGATGGGACTCCAAACCGCTCAGCATCTGTGCTCCTCTGTTCCAAGAACTTAAGGGGCCGAGGAGGCGAGCCTCTGGGGCCCCAGCCTTCAGCAGCGATCCTTGTCCCCCCTCCGCAGACATTAACGAGTGTGATGAGGCCGAGGCTGCCTCCCCGCTGTGTGTCAACGCGCGCTGCCTCAACACGGATGGCTCTTTCCGCTGCATCTGCCGCCCGGGATTCGCACCCACGCACCAGCCGCACCACTGTGCGCCCGCACGGCCCAGGGCCTGAGCCCTGGCACCCGCTGGCCGCCCACCCGCGCCTGCCACGCGGGGTCCCTGCCGCGCATCCTGCAGCCCGCTTATGCGTATGTGCACGGGGCCGCCCGCCTGGACCTGGAGAAGGGACCTACGGACGCCTGGAAGCCGCGACGCCCTGCACTGCCCCCGCTCCCCCAGCGCCTCCCACTGATGTCGTGGTCCCGGGCCTGGCCCAGGGGCCCCCTCACATGCCCTCTCCCTTTTATAAAATTTTCCATTAAAAACCACCTATTTTGTATCTTTTGCCTCCTCCTTTCTATTTCTCCAAGTCTACCTCCAGTTTGTGCTTTGAGTCACTAAATGACGTTCCCTTCCCTTCTGACCCCTAGTTTCATCTGTCCTCTGCCTCTCTTGGTCTCTGTCTTCCTTCTCTCTCTGTCTCTGTCGTTCTATCTCATCTCTGTCTCTTTCTGATTTGTTTTCTCTGCCTGACCTCTACATCCTGTCTTTTCATCTGTTTCTGCATGCATCTTGCTCTTTTCCCTTCTCTTTGTTTGGGTCTCTCTTTAATCTCGAGAGCAATCTTGTCTCTGGATTTTTTTTTTTTTTTTGAGATGGAGTCTCACTCTGTCACCCAGGCTGGAGTGCAGTGGCACCATCTCCATTCACTGCAACCTCTGCCTCCCGGTTTCAAGCAATTCTCCTGCCTTAGCCTCCCAAGGAGCTGGGATTACAGGTGCACACCACCACGCCTGGCTAATTTTTGTATTGTTAGTAGAGACGGGGTTTCGCCATGTTGGCCAGGCTGGTCTCAAACTCCTGGCCTCAAGTGATCCACCCACCTTGACCTCCCAAAGTGCTGGGATTACAGGTGTGAGCCACCGTGCCCAGCTTTTATTTTTTAGAGATGAGGTCTCCCTATGTTGCCCAGTCTGGTCACAAATTCCTGGGCTCAAGTGATCCTCCCACCTCGGCCTCCCAAAGTGCTGAGATTATAGATGTGAGCCACCGTGCCTGGCCTAGAAGTCTTAAACTATCCTGGAACAAGTGGGGCAAGAGCAGGGAGCAGGAGTCCCTGGAGGGCCAAACCCAGACCTGAAGCTCTAGCTGGGAGTTGGCTGTGGATGGAGTATGGAGCAGCAGTCCTGGCAGCTGGAGGCGGGAATGAGCTCTGTGTGTGATGGTCGAGGGCCCAGCACGGACCTCCTCCATGTGCCCTGCCTACTTACTGGCCATGTTCCTAGTCCAGAATCCTCCTCCCTAAAAAACAAGAATGGCCTAGATCAGCATAAACTTAGGGCAGGAGTAGGGGTCACAGATCGTGGGTGATCAACTTGGCACTGGGCCAAGCTGGGGGTTGGGGGAACTGTACCTCAGCCAGGCGCGATGGCTCACACATGTAATCCCAGCACTTTGGGAGGCCCAGGCAGGCGGATCACGAGGTCAAGAGATCGAGACCATCCTGGCCAACATGGTGAAAGCTGGTCTCTACTAAAAATACAAAAATTAGCCAGGCATGGTGACATGCAACTGTAATCCCAGCTATTCAGGAGGCTGAGATAGGAGAATCACTTGAACCCAGGAGGCAGAGGTTGCAGTGAGCTGAGATGACGCCACTGCACTCCAGTCTGGCAACAGAGCGAGACTGCATCTCAAAAACAAAAACCCACAAAACTGTACCTGTCATTCTTCACCCACCTGTCAATTCTTGTGTCCCCAGGGTTTCAAACTCATATGCTGCAAAGACCAGATCCAGAATGTTAGCAGGAAGCAGGGAAAATTGAGGCACACATTACATTCTGCCTAAGACTTGGGTAGACTAGGAAGGGGAATTCTCCCCATTGTTAATACTTTTTTTGGCCTGGTGGGGTGGCTCACGATTGTAATCCCAGCACTTCGGGAGGCCAAGGTGGGATGATCACTTGAACTCAGGAGTTTGAGACCAGCCTGGCAACATAGTGAGACCCCATCTCTACAAACAAGTAGCTGGGTGTGGTGGTACATACCTGTAGTCCCAACTACTTGGGAGGCAGAGGTGGGATGATTGCTTGAGCCCAGGAGGTCGAGGCTGCAGTGAGCTGCGATTGTTCATCTGCGTTCCAGCCTGGGTGACAAAGTCATACCTTGTCTCCAAAAAAGTTTTTTTAATGTATATTTTTAATAACTACCTGATATTGTTTTGCTGTGTCCCCACCCAAATCTCATCTCAAAGTGTAATCAGAATTGTAATCCCCATGTGTCCTGGCAGGGACCGGGTGGGAGGTGATTGGATCATGGGGACAGTTTCCCCCATGCTGTTATCGTGATAGTGAGTGAGTTCTCACAAGATCTGATGGTTTCATAAGGGGCTCTTCTCCCTTGGCTCTCTCCTGCCGCCTTGTGAAGAAGGTGCCTGCTTCCCCTTTGCCTTCTGCCATGACTGTAAGTTTCTGAGGCCTCCCTAGCCATGCGGAACTGTGAGTCAAGTAAACCTCTTTCCTTTATAAATTACCCAGTCTTGGGTAGTATCTTTATAGCAGAGTAAGAATGGGCCAATAGGCCAGGCACGGTGGCTCACGCCTGTAATCCCAGCACTTTGGGAGGCTGAGGCAGGTGGATCACCTGAGGTCTGGAGTTCGAGACCAGCCTGGCCAACATGATGAAACCCCACCTCTACTAAAAATACAAAAATTAGCAGGGCATGATGGTGGATGCCTGTAATACCACCTACCTGGGAGGCTGAGGCAGGAGAATCGCTTGAACTCAGGAGGCAGAGGTTGCAGTGAGCCAGGATTGCACCGCTGCACTCCAGCCTGGGCAACAGAGTGAGACTGTCAGAAAGAAAGAGAGGAAGGAAGGAAGGAAGGAAAGAAAAGAAAAGAAAGAAAGAGAAAGAAAGAGAAAGAGGTGGAGAACCATGTTCCAGGTGGAGGGGACAGCATTTCTGAAGGCCTAGAAGTAAGAAAGCAAGTATCTGTTAGATGTCTTTCCTTTGGTATCTAAGGCCTGTATTGAACAACAATGGTGACATTCTTGGTGCCTGAGAAATCCCAGGCCCCTGTCTTCGTGGGGGACACCGACACATCACCACACATGAGAGCCTGTGCTGTACGGGGGAGGCACAGGCAGGGGTCAGGCTGGGGCGGGGGAAGATCAGAGGGCATGCGTGCCCAGAGGAGACACTTGATCCAGTCTGAGAGATGATCAGCGAAGGCTTTCTGGAGAAAGAGACAGAGCTCTGAACAGTCTCTGTTTGGGGGTCTAGATCCCTTTGAGAATCTGTGGAAAGCTCATTCACAGAAGAAAAACTCACACAAAGGTTGCAGGCAATTTCCAAGTATTCTCATCCTTCCTCGGAATCTTCTGTGGGTATCCCATTCCCACCCCCACCCCCACAACCACCTTGCTGCATGAATGTCCCAGGAATTGTGACAGGGCTGGCCAACGGTGCTGGAAAACTGCAATCGAATTTCAGCAGCCTGGGAGTGGGATCTTTCTTCTGAGATCTCACCCAGCGCCGGGCCTGGAGGGTGTGCCCCATGGATCTAATTGTTATCCTGCCTGCATCCCCTGCACTAACCCCCAGACCTGGCCTTGGGGCTTCTGGCACTGGCCGGGACCGACGCATTCTCCTCTGGAATGTTCAGAGGGAGGTAGTCCAGGCGGTCACTGCGCTCGCCAGACAAGCAACGCAGCGCCCCCCGATGGCCACCGCGCGCGGCGCAGCCCAAGCCGGCTGCGCCCCCTAGTGGCCCATGCTTGTAAAATCTTCAGCGAGCCCTGAGCTCCTTTTGCTAGCCAGCCCTTGGTTTTGCAGGCTGGGGTCATCGTCGTTGTCGTCGTCGTCATCATCATCATCATCATCATCATCATCATCATCATCATCATCATCATCATCATCATCATCATCATCATCAATAGCTAGTAGGCTGGGCGTGGTGGCCCACACCTGTAATCCTAGCACTTTGGTAGGCCGAGGCGGGTGGATCACTTGAGGCCAGAAGTTCGAGACGAGCCTGGCCAACACAGTGAAACCCCGTCTCTACAAAACAGTACAAAAAATCAACCGGGTGTGGTGGTGGGCACCTGTAATCCCAGCTACTCGGGAGGCTGAGGCATGAGATAGCTTGAACCTGGGAGGCGGAGGTTACGGTGAACTGAGATCGAACCACTGCACTCCAGCCTGGGCAACAGAGTGAGACTCTGTCTCAAAAAAAAAAAAAAGCTATGATCGTCCAGGCAGTGATTCATGCCTGTAACCCCAGGGCTTTGGGAGGCCAAGGCAGGAGGATCTCGTGAGGCCACGAGTTCTAGACTAACCTGGGCGACAGAGCAAGAGCTATCTCTACAAAACAAAACAAAATGCTATAGGCCAGACGCAGTAGCTCACACCTGTAATCCCAGTACTTTGGGAGGCCAAGGCAGGCAGATCACCTGAGGTCAGGAGTTCGAGACCAGCCTGGCCAACATGGTGAAACCCCATCTCTACACTTTGAAAACCACTACTTTAACTATCTCTCCCACTAGGAGAGCTGCCTCCTTCACTCTCAGCTCATGTGGTTCACATGTTGACCCTACTGGAAGACTCCAGACCTGGCCAATGAGAGAATCCCTTCCCTTCAGCCTTTGCAACTGGCTCAGGGACAGGTATGTCCCTGAAGCCAGACTGATGAGCATTGGCTCTGGAACTACTGCTGATTGTTGAAGAAGGGGCTTCCTAGACATGCTGTGCTGAAAGGGCATAGGCTTGGAGCACTGGGGTCTTACATGGGAGAAGAGCTGGCCTGAAAATGCAGCCAACGTGAGGGGAAACAGGGCTGGGAGAGGAACAGAGAGACTGGTGCCTGGCGCACGTCATCTGCACCTCTGTCTCACCCTTCTCCAGAACATTTCAGGAATGTGACATTTTCTTTGCATCTTACATCAAATTTGTCAGCAAATTCTGTCCGCTCTAGTTAGAAAAGGTGTCCCATTCTGCATTGGAGGAAAAGCGATGCTATCTATCAGGACATTACTGGGTCAGTTGACAGAACTGGAATACAAACAGTCAATTAGAAAAATTCATGTACTAATATTAAATTTACTAAAGTTGATCACTATATTGTGGTCATGTAAGAGAACATCCCTATTCTTTTGTTTTGTTCTGTTTTTGAGATGGAGTCTTGCTCTGTTGCCCAGGCTGGAGTGCAGTGGTGCGATCTCAGTTCCTCCAGCCTCGTCCTCCTGGGTTCAAGCAATTCTCTTGCCTCAGCCTTCCGAGTAGCTGGGACTACAGGTGTGTGCCACCACGCCCGGCTAATTCCTTGTATTCATATTTCCAGTAGAGATGGGGTTTCACCATGTTGGCCAGGGTTCTTGAACTTATGGCCTCAAGTGATCTGCTCACCTTTGCTTCCCAAAGTGCTGGGACCACAGGTGTAAGCCACCTTGCCTGGCCAGAAATATCCCTATTCTTTTCTTTTCTTTTTTTTTTTTTTTTTTTTTTTTGAGATGGAGTTTTGCTCTTGTTGCCCAGGCTGGAGTGCAATGGCGAAATCTCGGCTCACTGAAGCCTCTGCCTCTGGGGTTCGAGAAATTCTCCTGCCTCAGCCTCCTGAGTAGCTGGGATTACAGGCACCCACCACCACACCCAGCTAATTTTTTGTATTTTTAATAGAGACAGGGTTTCGCCATGTTAGCCAGGCTGGTCTTGAACTTCTGACCTCAGGTGATCCGCTCCCCCCCCGACCTCCCAAAGTGTTGAGATTACAGGTGTGAGCCACCACTCCTGGCCAAATATCCCAATTCTTAAGAAATACATAGGGCTGCTGAGCACATTACCTCATGCCTGTAATCTCAGCACTTTGGGACACTGAGGTGGGACGATCCTTTGAGCCCAAGAGTTCAAAACCAACCTGGGTAACACGGCAAGAATCCATCTCTCAAAAACTTTAAAAATTAGCCAGGTGTGGTGGCTGCAGTGTCAAGGCTGCAGTGAGCCAGGATCATGCCACTGCACCCCAGCCTGGGTGACAGAGTGAGACCCTGTCTCTACGGAAAAAAAGAAAGAAAGAAAAGAAAAAGACATACATTACGGAAGTTTTGTTTGTTTTTTGTTTTTTTTGAGACAGTCTTGCTCTGTCGCCCAGGCTGGAGTACAGAGTGCAGTTCGGCTCACTGAAATCTTGGCTCACTGCAACCTCTCCTCCCGGGTTCAAGTGATTCTCCTGCCTCAGCCTCCCGAGTAGCCAGGACTACAGGCGTGTGCCACCACACCCGGATAATTTTTGTATTTGCAGTAGAGACAATGTTTCTTCATCTTGGCTGGGCTGGTCTCAAACTTCTGACCTCAGGTGATTCGCCTGCCTTGGTTTTCCGAAGTGCTGAGATTATAGGCATCAGCCACCGTGCCCAGCCCATTACAGAAGCTTTTAGGGGTAATGTTGTTTGTAACTAAGCCTTAAATATTTTTTTAAAAATCAGAAAAAGAAAATACATAACAGAGAAGAGAGCAAGTGATAAAGGAAATGAGATAGAAATGTTACCGATCCATGAACCTGAGTATAAAATACAGGAGAGTTCTTTGTCCTATTATTTGTCTTGCAACTTTTTGGTAAATTTGAAATTATTTCCAAAGGAAAAGTTAAAACACTTTCTAAAATTGAGAGATCTAAAATCTTAGGCCAGGCACGGTGGCTCACACCTATAATCCCAGCACTTTGGGAGGCTGAGGCAGGTGGATCACATCAGGTCAGGTGTTGGAGACCAGCCCGGCCAATATGGTGAAAACCTGTCCCTGCTAAAAATACAAAAATTAGCTGGGCATGGTGGGAAGTGCCTGTAATCTCAGCTACTCAGGCACGAGAATTGCTTGAACCTGGGAAGCGGAGGTTGCAGTGAGCCAAGATGGCGCCACTGCACTCCACCCTGGGTAACGGAGCAAGACTCCAACTCAAAAATAATATGAAATAAAATAAAATCTTAGACAACACTCATTATAAGTAGGATTGGGGAGATCAAAGACAACATGCTGTGTGCTCCAGGTACTGTTTGGTATGATGTTGAAAATATTAGATTTTAAACTTGATTTTTTTTTTTTTTTTTTTTGAGGCAGAGTGTTGCTCTGTCACCCAGGCTGGAGTGCAGTGAGCTGAGATCTCAGCTCACTGTAACCTCCACCTCCTGGGTTCAAGCGATTCTTCTGCCTCAGCCTCCCGAGTAGCTGGGACTACAGGTGCACGCCACCACACCTGGCTAATTTTTGTATTTTTAGTAGAGACAGGGTTTCACCATATTGGCCAGGCTGATCTCGAACTCCTGACCTCATGATCTGCCCTCCTCGGCCTCCCAAAGTGCTGAGATAACAGGCGTGAGCCACCGCACCTAGTCTAGACTTGATTTTTTAAATCGCTTTCCTCCAATAGAAATAGACCTGATTTTTAAAAATGTGCATGGCCAGGCACAGTAACTCATCCCTATAATCCTAGGACTTTGGGAGGCCAGTGTGGGAGAATCACTTGAGCCCAGGAGTTGGAGATCAACCTGGACAACATAGCTAGACCCTGTCTCTACAAAAATAAAAATATTAGGTGGGTGTGGTCTTGTACACCTGTAGTACCAACTACACAGGAGGTTGAGGAAGGAGGATCCGTTGAGACCAGGAGTTCCAGGCTGCAATGAGCTAGGATCTCACCACTGCACTACAGGCTGGGCAACAGAGTGAGATCCCGCCTCAAAAAAAAAAAAAAAGCATGTTAAAATTTCAAAGATTGCTACAAAAAGAAAAAGAATAGAAATGGTGCATAGATTCCAAACTAGTAGAGGGAAAACAAAGAATAAGAAAACATAAGACAAAACTAAACAAAAAATGCAGCCAATTCAAACAAGCTTAAATGAGCATGAAAAAAAATAAACGTAGAAAAATGAGGACACTAGAATCACAAAGCAAAATAGTAGAAGTAAATAAAATACATCACTAATCACATACACAAAAAATGTATTCAGGGCCAGGTATGGTGGCTCACACCTGTAATCCCAGCACTTTGGGAGGCTGAGGCAGGTGGATCACTTGAGGCAACGAGTTTGAGACTAGCCAACATGGTGAAACCCCATCTCTACCAAAAATACAAAAAAAAAAAAAAAAAAAAAAAAGAAGAAGAAGAAGTTAGCCAGGCATTGTGGTACACGCCTGTAATCCCACCTACTTGGGAGGCTGAGGCAGGAGAATTGCTTGAATCCAGGAAGTGGAGGTTGCAGTGAGCTGAGATCGCATCACTGCACTCCAGCCTGGGCGACAGAGTGAGACTCTGTCTCAAAAACAAAGAAAAAATTTATTCAGAGGCCAAATACTTCTTACCACCTCCACAGCTGCCACCCACATCTTACCCTCCTCCTAGGGTTTGGAGTTCCTACTCCTGGCCCCACAATCTCTCCCCATCATGCAGATAGAGGGACTCTGTGAATACTCAGGTCAAATCAACTCCCTCTGCTGCTCAAAACTTTCCTGTGGCTCCATCTCACTCAAAGATTATTTTGCTCATTTTTTTTTTTTTTTTTGAGACATGGTCTCACTCTGTTGCCCTGGCTGGAGTGCAATAGTGCAAGTCATGACTCACTGCAGCCTAGACTTCCTCGGCTCAAGCCATCCTGCAGGCCCCCAGGGCTATCACAACCCAGCCAATTTTTTGATAGAGACGAGGCCTCCCTTATTGCCTAAGCTGGTCTTGAACTCACAGGCTCAACTTATCTACCCACCTCGGCCTCCCAAAATGCTGGGATTCCAGGCCTGAGCCACTGTGTTCTGCCAATCTTATTCAAAGTAAGAGCCAAAGTCCTCACTGTGGTCCAGCAGACTCTGTACCATCTGCTTCTTGTTCCCTCTCTGACCTCCCCTCCCCTCCACCCGCCACACACTCCTCTGCAGCAACACGGGTCTCCTTGTTGTTTCTCTAAGATCCAGACATGTTCCCGCCCCAGGACCTTGGCACTGGCTGTTCCCTCTGCCTAGGGGACTCTTTCCACTAGGCTCAGTTTCTCTTTTTTTTTTTTTTTTGTTTTTTTTTTTGAGACGGAGTTTTTTCGCTCTTGTTGTCCAGACTGGAGTACAGTGGGGCGATCTCGGCTCACTGCAACCTCCTCCTCTCGGGTTCAGGCAATTCTCCTGCCTCAGCCTCCCGAGTAGCTGGGACTACAGGCGCCCACCACCACCCCCAGCTAATTTTTGTATTATTAGTAGAGATGGGGTTTCACCATGTGGCCAGGCTGGTCTCGAACTCCTGACCTCAAGTGATCCATCTACCTCAGTCTCCCAAAGTGCTGGGATTACACGTGTGAGCCACCACGCCCAGCTCCACTTGGCTCAGTCCCACACCACCAGCAGAAGAATGGATAAACTGATCCCACAGTGGCCTGCAATGTGTGTGTGCTGTAATGAGAATAACCTGTAACTATACACGACAACCAGGATGAATTTTTTTCACGGTGCTGAGTGAAAAAAGCCAGATGCTAAAAAGAACATATTTTCAGGTCGCATTTACATGAATTCAAAACAGGCACAACCAATCTATGCTGTCAGAAGTGAGGGTGATAACGACCTTGGAAGGAGGGCAGGTGATAAGGGAGTGCCAAGGGGGCTTCTGGGGGGCTGGAGATATTGCTTCTTGGGCTGGTGGCTGGTGACACAGTTGTGTTCAATCGGTGATAATTCCTCCAGCAGTTACATTTACGGTTTGTACTTTCCTGAATATGGGTCTACTTCAATAAACCACTGCTGAAAACAAGGAGCTGCACCCACCACCCAGTGTCCCCTCCACCCAATTTAAGCAACAGGACATCCTCAGCCCCTCCGGGGTCCCTCCCTTCCAATCCAATGTGTTTTTATATCTTCAAGGGGCCTGGCCGCCAACTTGGTTGCTTCCCCCAGCTTGCTATGCATGTCACCCCACGCATGTTCCAGGCAGCTCCTCAGACGTCCCCAGAGAGAAGGCAGGCTGTGGGCGGGAGGAAGGGCAGGGGTGGGGGACCTGGCTTCCCAGCAGAGCCCGGGCAGGGGGAGGAAACATTTATGCAACACCCCACACCAAGTCCTGACTTCGGGGCGGGGAGGGCCTTTGCAGGGTGAATTCTAAGTGCCCAGGGCCCCGTGTGAAGGGGTCAACTATGTCCCGCTCTGTGTCTGTCTCTCTGTCTGTCTCTCTTCCTGTTTCCCTCCCTCCCTCCCAATCTCTCTCTCCTCAAGAAGAAAAAAACTCACAATTATTTACATAACAATTTTATGTCAGACTGTAACCCAAAAACCCAAGTTCCAACTATGAATTTTTCAATAAACTTTGAATAAATAGTAGTGCTATTTTTCTTTCTTTCTTTTTTTTTAGTACTGTAATGTTTACTTTTAATTTTAATTTTTACTGGCACGACTTTACATATATGAGGTTCAAGAAAAGAAAATCTCCACTGTTTACATTTCTTTTCTGACTATTAATATTGTTCATTTCATTCCCTGATTATTACTGGCAATAATTTTGTCCTCTGGGGAAGGGAGGTGCTTGGCAGGCCTCAAGTTATCCTTTGAGACACAGGGGTCTGTGGTCAGATATAAAAAGTGCTTGTGGGTGGCTGGGTGGGAGTGGGTCAGGGGAGACATAAGGGCAGGCTGCAGTCCAGGGAGGAGGCTGGCCGGGCAGGGACCCAGGCAGCGGAGATGGACAGGGCCGTGGAGAATCTGGGAGGCACAGGCCCTGGTGACGTGGGTTGGGGAAGGAGATAATTTTATTTTTTTTGAGACAGAGTCTGGTTCTGTCTCCAAGACTATAGTGCAATGGCATGATCTCTGCTCACCGCAACCTCTGCCTCCCGAGTTCAAGGGATTTTCCTGCCTCAGCCTCCCAAGTAGCTGGGATTACAGGCACGCACCCCCATACTCAGCTAATTTTTAATATTTTTGGTAGAGATGGGGTTTCACCATATTGGCCAGGCTGGTCTCATACTCCTGACCTCAAGTGATCCACCTGCCCCGGCCTCCCAAAGTGCTGGGATTACAGGTGTAAGCCACCACGTCTGGCCTAGTTTTTCGTATTTTTAGGAGAGACAGGGTTTTGCCATGTTGGCCAGGCTAGTCTTGAACTCCTGGCCTCAAGTGATCCGCACACCTCAACTTCCCAAAGTGCTGGGATCACAGGTGTGAGCCACTGTGCCCTGCCAAGGGAAGGGGAGAATTTGAGTGCTATTGAAGGTAGAAAACACAGAACATAGGCTGGGTGTGGTGTCTCACACCTCTAATCGCAGCACTTTGGGAGGCCAAAGTGGGAGGTTGGCTTAAGCCCAGGAGTTCGAGATCAGCCTGGGCAACATAGTGAGACCCCTGTCTCTACAAAAAATTAAAAAATTAGCCAGGCATGGTGGCACCCACCTGTACTCCCAAGGCTACTTGGGAGGCTGAGGTGGGAGGATCGCTGGATCCCAGGAGATCTGAGGTGAGCCGTGATCATGCCACTGCACTCCAGCCTGGGCAACAGAGTAAGACCCTGTCTCCAAAAATAAAAAATAATTTAAAATAAAGCACGGAACACAGTGTCAGGTTGTCTGTGGGGGAGCAGTGGGCAGGCGACCAGGAGGGCTGGCTGCTCTGTGCAGGGCTAGTGACTCAGCCTCAGAGGCTGTAAACAAAGAAGAAAGAGGGCCAGGTGCGGTGGTTCACGCCTGTAATCCCAGCACTTTGGGAAGGCGAGGTGGACGAATCACCTGAGGTCAGGAGTTCGAGACCAGTCTGACCAACATAGAGAAATCCCATCTCTGCTAAAAATACAAAATTAGCCGGGTGTGGTGGCACATGCCTGTAATCCCAGCTACTCAGGAGGCTGAGGCAGGAGAATCACTTGAACCTGGGAGGCGGAGATTGCAGTGAGCGGAGATCACACCACTGCACTCTAGCCTGGGCAGCAAGAACAAAACTCCATCTCAAAAAAAAAAGAAAAAAAAAAAGTAGAAGAATGAAAGAGCTGCCACAGTTGAGAGCTTCCTGGAAGCCTTTGTTAACTCTTGGGGTTCTCACATATCCACTTTACAGATGGGGAAACTGAGGCTCAGAGAGAGGAAGGCCCAAGTGGAAGAGCAGGCCTGGAGCCCAGGTCTCCTCCTGCCTAATCCCGGGCTTTTGCTGGTGGACTCCCACCCAATCTTGAATAACGTCAGGCCTTAAACAACCTCCCACGATTGCTTTTCCTCCCATTAGAACAATAAATGCAGAGATACCAAAACCAACTATGCTTGTCTACAAAGCCCAAGAGAATTTCTGAAGTAATAAAACTGTCATGAATGCAGACTGTGGTGATTACATGACTTATGCATTTGTCAAAACTCAGAATCAAGCCAGACGAAATGATTCCTGCCTGTAATCCCAGCACTTTGGGAGGCCGTGGCAGGAGGATCACTTGAGGCCAAGAGTTCAAGACCAGCCTGGCCAACATGGTGAAACCCCGTCTCTACTAAAAATACAAAAATTAGCTGGGTGTGGAGGCACATGCCTGTAATCACAGCTATTTCAGCAGCTAAGGCAAGAAAATCCTTTGAACCCGGAGGCTGAGGTTGCAGTGAGACGAGATCGTGCCACTGCACTGTAGACCCTGTCTCAAAAACCAAAACCAAAACCAAAAAAAGAAAAAAAAAAACCCTTAAGAATCAGGCTTATATACGAGCACACGCACATTCACCCATAAATTTTACCATTTGTAGAAAAGAAGAAGAAAATTCAAAACCAAATACAATGAATGTACTATCTCTGGATTCCAATTCACCCCAAACAACTGTAAAAATCTGTTTTTGAGACAATTGGGGAAATTTGAACACAAACTGGCTTTTAGGAGATATTAAGCAATTTCGGTTAATTATGTTAGACTTGATAATGCCATTGTGGTTGGGTAATGCCCACATACCATGCCTTGGCTGGGCGTGGTGACTCACACCTGTAGTCCCAGCATTTTGGGAGGCCCAGGTGGGAGGACTGCTTGAGCTCAAGAGTTTGAGACCAACCTAAGCAACATAGTGAGACCTCATCTCTACACAAAATTTTAAAAAACATTAGCCGAGTGTGGTGGGGTGCACCTGTAATCTCAGCTACTCAGGAGGCTGAGGTGGGAGGATTACTTAAACCCAGGAGTTTGAGGTTGCAGTGAGCTGAGATTGTGTCACCGCACTCCAGCCTGAGTGACAGAGCAAGACCTTGTCAAAAAAATAAAGAAAAGAAAATGTACCCTATTCTTCTTTTCAAGATGCTCATTGAAGTATTTACAAATGAAACAACTTAATACCTATCACCTGTAATTTCTTAAAATTTTTATTTATTAATTTTTTAGAGATGGGGTCTCATTCTGTTGCTCAGGCTGGAGTGCAGTGGCATGATCACAGCTCACTGTAACCTCAAACTTCTGGGCTCAAGTGATCCTCCCGCCTCAGTGTCCCAAATAGCTGAGATTACAGGCACTGGCCACCTTGCTTGGCTAATGTTTTTAAAAATTCTTTTGTAGACACAAGACTATATTGCTCAGTCTGGTCACCAACTTCTGGCCTCAAGTGATCCTCCCAACTTGGCCTCCCAAAGTGCTGCAATTGCAGGCCTGAGTCACCGTGCCTGGCCATTTTTTTTTTTTTTTTTTGAGATGGGGTCTCGCTCTGTCACCTAGGCTAGAGTGCTGTGGCACCATCTCAGCTCACTGCAAGCTCCACCTCCTGGGTTCACGCCATTCTCCTGCCTCAGCCTCTCGAGTAGCTGAGACTACAGGCCCCTACCACGCCCGGCTAATTTTAGTAGAGACGGGGTTTCACTGTGTTAGCCAGCATGGCCTTGTGATCTGCCTGCCTCCGCCTCCCAAAGTGCTGGGATTACAGATGTGAGCCATTGCACCCAGGCCTGCCTGGCCTATTTTTTATTTTTATTTTTTTACAGTCAGGGTCTCACTATGCTTCCCAGACTGGTCTCAAACTGCTGGGCTTAAGCGATCCTTCTGCCTCAGCCTCCCGAGTAGCTGGGACTACAGGGTGTAATTTTTTTTCAAGTATTCAAAAAAATGGGGAGGGGAAAGAAGATGAAATGGCAAAATATTGATGGTTCTTGAACCTGGGTGATGAGTATATATAAGCTTATTGTCTCCTGACTTTTTATGTCTGTTTGAAAATTTTCATGATTTAAGAGTTTAAGGCCGGGCGCGGTGGCTCACGCTTGTAATCCCAGCACTTTGGGAGGCCGAGGCGGGCGGATCACGAGGTCAGGAGATCGAGACCACAGTGAAACCCCGTCTCTACTAAAAATACAAAAAAATTAGCCGGGCGTGGCGGCGGGCGCCTGTAGTCCCAGCTACTCGGAGAGGCTGAGGCAGGAGAATGGCGTGAACCCGGGAGGCGGAGCTTGCAGTGAGCCGAGATCGGGCCACTGCACTCCAGCCTGGGTGATAGAGCAAGACTCCGTCTCAAAAAAAAAAAAAAAAAAAAAAGAGTTTAAAAACTGAAAATAAAATTTATTAAAGGAGAGTTTGGGCCGGGTGCAATGGCTCGCACCTATAATCCCAGCACTTTGGGAGGCCGAGGCAGGTGGATCAGAAGTTCAAGATCAGCCTGGCCGACATGACGAAACACTGTCTCTACCAAAAATACAAGAATCAGGCTGGGCTGGGCCCGCCTGGCTAACACGGTGAAACCCCGTCTCTACTAAAAAATACAAAAAATTAGCCGGGCGCGGTGGCGGGCGCCTGTAGTCCCAGCTACTCGGAGGCTGAGGCAGGAGAATGGCGTGAACCCGGGAGGCGGAGCTTGCAGTGAGCCGAGATTGCGCCACTGCACTCCAGCCCGGGCGACAGAGCAAGACTCTGTCTCAAAAAAAAAAAAATTAGCCGGGCGTGGTGGCGGGTGCCTGTAGTCCCAGCTACTTGGGAGGCTGAGGCAGGAGAATGGCGTGAACCTGGGAGGTGGAGCTTGCAGTGAGCCGAGATCGCGCCACTGCACTCCAGCCTGGGCGACAGAGCAAGACTCCGTGTCAAAAACAAAAAAAAAGAAAAAAAAAAGAATCGGGCTGGGTGCGGTGGCTCACGCCTGTAATCCCAGCACTTTGGGAGGCCGAGGTGGGTGGATCACGAGGTCAGGAGTTCAAGATCAGCCTGGCCAAGATGGTGAAACCCCGTCTCTAGTAAAAATACGAAAATTAGCCAGGCATGGTGGTGGGCACCTGTAAATTCCAGCAACTTGGGAGGCTGAGGCAGAGAATTGCTTGAACCCGGGAGGCAGACGTTGCAGCAAGCCGAGATTGCACCACTGCACTCCAACCTGGGGGACAGGGCGAGACTCCTTCTCAAAAAAAGAAAAAAAAGAAGATAAAAAGAAAAATTAGCCAAGCGTGGTGGCAGGCACCTGTAATCACAGCTACTCGGGAGCTGAGGCATGAGAATCGCTTGAACCCAGGAGACGGAGGTTGCAGTGAGCTGAGATCGCACCACTGCACTCCAGCCTGGGGTATAGAGTGAGGCTCTGTCTCAAAAAAAAAAAAAAAAAAAAGAAGGAGAGTTTGGTGTTCATTAAGCAACATTTGGAAACTACAGAAAACTAGCAAGGCAAAGACGCCCCTCCCATCCTAAGTCCTGTACCACTATGGTTGTTGACATTTTGATATATTTCCTTTCAGCCTTTTCTATTCTATGTGAGCTTTTTAAATGCGTGTGTTGTGTGTGTGCACGTGTGTGTTTTACATAACTGTGTGAGCAAATTGTTTATACAGCCCTGTTTTTTCCCCCTCTTAAAATGTAAGCTGTTCCCCTGTTAAAACATCTTTGGATAAACACAATCTCTAATGTTTGCACTATGTTTATTCAAAAGGGCAGCATTGCCAGAGGTTGAAGCTGTTTCCAATTTCCTCCCATTATAAATAATCCCCCCACGGACCTCCTTGTGTGTCCCAGAGGAGGGATTCTTGGGCCAAAGGGTGCGGACCCTTTGGCAGAGCTCATGGTTAAAAATCTCGGCAGAGTTTCAGCCTGACCCGAAGCTAAGATGACCTCATACGGTTAAAGTGAGATTGGACTGCTATTTATTTCCTAAACGTTTGATTCATGACTCGGGCTTGTCAGGGGATCTTTTTTTTTTTTTCCTTCTGTATGTGCTTGGTTGCAAGAAACAAAAATCCATTCACACTAGCTCACGTCAAAAGGGCAGGAGAATCGCTTGAACCCGGGAGGCGGAGGTTGCAGTGAGCCGAGATCGCGCCACTGCACTCCAGCCCGGGCGACAGTGCGAGACTCCGTCTCAAAAAAAAAAAAAAAAGGGCGGGGGGTGTTGTATCCATCAGCAAGTAAAGCTCATATTCAGCTTGGACAAGCTGTCTGCGGAGCATGTTGTTGGGGTATATCTAGGCTATGTTGATTGTTGAAATACTGAATTATTTCCGTATTGGTTGGTAAATCATTCTGTCTCAAGTCGCTCCAATGATGTCCTCCACCAAGGCCACTCCAGCTGCCCTGGTCCCTCTCCCAGGACTTCCCAGACCTCTCCACAATGCAGGAAGTAAAGGGTCAATATCGGGCACAGAAGTGAACCATGCTGCTCGGTCAGTGCCCCAAGTATTGGTTGTGAAATTCATTTTTTCATTTTTTTGGAGACAAAGTCTTACTATGGAACTCAAGCGATTCTCCCGCCTTGGCCTCCCAAGGTACTGGGATTAAGGTGTGAGGCACTGCACCTGGCCTGGTTGTAAAATATTTGATGATTCGCCTAGATGCAAGTACCAGAACAGCTGACTCAAATGCCTTAAACTGTAAGGGGAATTTGTGGCTGGAATATCCACACTTGTGCTGACTCCAGCCAAAGTTGATACAATGGCTCAGCCATGTCACCAAGGACTCGTCTTTTCTTTTCTTTCTTTCCTTCTCTCTTTCTTTCTTTCCTGTCTTTCTGCCTTTCTTTCCTGTCTGTCTTTCTTTCTCTTTCTTCTCTCTCTCTCTTTCTTTCTCTTTTTCTTTTTAATAGAGTTTGGTTCTGTTGCCCAGGCGGGAGTGCAGTGGCACAATCTCGGCTCACTGCAACAACCTCCAACTCCCCGGGATTCAAGTGATTCTCCTGCCTTAGCCTCCCGAGTAGCTGGGACTATAGGCATGTGCCACCACGCCCAGCTAATTTTTGTATTTTTAATAGAGACCGGGTTTTACCATGTTGGCCAGGCTGGTCTTGAACTCCTGACCTCAAGTGATCTGCCTGCCTTGGCCTCCCAAAGTGCTGGTATTACAAGCGTGAGCCACCGTGCCCGGCCAGACCCCATTTCTTTTTTTTTTTTTTTTTTTGAGACTGAGTCTCGCTCTGTCGCCCAGGCTGGAGTGCAGTGGCGCAATCTCGGCTCACTGCAAGCTCCGCCTCCCGGGTTCACGCCATTCTCCTGCCTCAGCCTCTCCGAGTAGCTGGGACTACAGGCGCCCGCCACCACGCCCGGCTAATTTTTTTGTATTTTTAATAGAGACGGGGTTTCACCGTGGTCTCGATCACCTGACCTCGCGATCCGCCCGCCTCGGCCTCCCAAAGTGCTGGGATTACAAGCGTGAGCCACCGCGCCCGGCCCTCTCCCATTTCTTTTTATCTCTCTGCTTTATCTTTTCCAGTGGAAGCTCCCAAGATGCTTACCTCCAGCCTCTGGCCACAGGGAACCTTCTTCATATTCCACAAGCAAAGGAGAGCACCTTTGGCTCAGGTTTCCTGCCAAAGTAATGAGGCTAACTCTGACTGGGCCAACAGAGGGCACGTGTTCATGCAAGAGCCAATCACTGTGATCTGAGGGACAGAAGGAAAAACCATAATGGCCAGATTGGCTGAGCCAAGTCACATGTTCCTCAACTAGTAAGGTGAGTGGCTCACACTGGGGCTGCGGGAGCCACACCTGGGTTCAATTTCCATTCCAAGCCAATTTCTGTCTTCTCTGCCCTGTTTCCCGTCAGTAACACAGAGATAATGAAGGCACTCATATGGTAGAGTTCCTGTGAGGATTAAATGAGTTAGTTAATGCAAAGCACTGAGAATGGTGCCCATATACAGAAGGCGTTCAAATGTTAGCTTCTGTTATCGTCATTACATGGCCATTCTCACCTCTCAAGGCTGCTTTTCTTTGCACACATTTCCCTCTTTCTAGTTACTATTGCTTGGTAACAAATCACTCCAAAACATGGTGGCCCAAAACAACAACAGTCATCCTATTATTTTTCACTGTGTCTGTGGTCAGAGTTTTGGGAAGGACCCAACTGGGCAGTTCTGACTCGGAATTTCATATGTTTGCAGTCACTTGGCAGCTGAAACTGGAACAGGGAAGCAGCTGGGGGTGGATGGATCTCTCTCTCTCTCTCTCTCTATCTCTCTTACTCTCTCCTCACTCCATGTTGTCTCAGGGCTTCTCAATGTGGTCTCTCCACGCACACTGGTTTGGGCTCCCTCACATCATGGCAGCCTCTGGGCAGCTGGACTTACATGGCAGCTTCGGCCTCCAGTACAAGTGTTTTATGAAAGTGGCAGCCCCGACCGGGTACGTTTGCTTACGCCTGTAATCCCAGCACTTTGGGAGCTTGAGGCAGGTGGATCACTTGAGGTTGGGAGTCTAAGACCAGCCTGGAAAACATGGTGAAATCCCGTCTCTACTAAAAATACAAAAATTAGCTGGACATGGTAGCACGGGCCTGCAGTCCCAGCTACTCAGGAGGCTGAGGCAGGAGAATCGCTTGAACCTGGGAGGCGGAGGTTGCAGTGAGCCGAGATCACGCCACTGCATTCCAGCCTGGACGACAGAGTGAGACTCCATCGAAACGAAAGAACGAAAGAACAAAAGAACGAAAGAACAAAAGAACGAAAGAAAGAAAGGAAGGAAAGAGAAAGAAGAAAGAAAGAAAGAGAGAGAGAGAGAGAAAGAAAGAAGAAAGAAAGAGAGAGAGAGAGGAAGAAAGAAAGAAAGAAAGAAAGAGAAAGAAAGAAAGAAAAGAAGGGAGGGAGGGAAGGAAGGAAGGAAGGAAAGAAGGAAAGGAAGGGGCCTTATCTCTTCTGATCTAGCCTTGGAATCATGCAGCATTACTTCTGCCACATACTCTTGGTTACAAGCAAGTCACAAACTGCCTAGATGTAAGGGGAGCTTACACAAATTCCACTTCCCAGTGGAAGGGGTATCAAGGTTCTAGAGGAATATATGGGCTGGGAAACATTGTTGCCACCAGCTTTAGAAGTTACATCTGGCTTTTCCTGGTACTGATTTAAGACCCACCTCTATACAGCCTGTGCCCAATAACATCCACCTGGGCACAGCTCCAACTCCCTGTTCTAAATGGAAATAGTTTATTAAGAAATCTCAATCCCTTGGGATCAAAAACATGACAGTTTCCGTTTGTTTTGCAGTGACTGCTCTCTACCTGCTATCTATTGTTTTCCAAGACTATGATCCAAAATCACAGCATCCAAGACTGTGTCTTTTTTATTTATTGTTTTCGAGACAGGGTCTCACTCTGTCACCCAGAGACTGGGGTGCTGTGGCACGATCTCCACTCACTGCAACCTCTGCCTCCCAGGCTCAAGCGATTCTCCTGCCTCAGCCTCCTGTGTAGCTGGGATTACAGGTGCACAACACTACTGCCTGGCTAATTTTTGCATTTTCAGTAGAGACGGGGTTTCACCGTGTTGGCCAGGCTGGTCTTGAACTCCTGACCTCAAATGATCCACCCACCTTGGCCTCACAAAGTGCTGGGATTACAGGCGTGAGCCACCACAGCTGGCCCCAAGACTGTCTTTATTATTATTATTATTTTGAGACAGAGTCTAGCTCTGTCTCCTAGGCTGGAGTGCAGTGGTGTGATCTCGGCTCACTGAAATCTTCACCTTGCCAGTTCAAGCCATTCTAGTGCCTCAGCCTCCGAAGTAGCTGGGATTACAAGCACACACCACCACACCCAGCTAATTTTCTTATTTTTAGTATAGACGGGGTTTTGCCATATTGGCCAGGCTGGTCTTGAACTCCTGACCTCAAGTGATTCACCCACCTCGGCCTCCCAAAGTGTTGGGATTACAGGAGTGAGCCACCGTGCCCAGCCTGTCTATTATTTTTATTTTTAAAAATAAATGTATTGTTAATTTCCTTTTTCCTGTTAGATAAAGGCTACAGGGAACCTTAATGACCACTTTGCTAAAGTCTTTAATATTTCTCTCATTTTCATTCATTTAAAAATATAGCCTTCAGGCCGGGCGCAGTGGCTCACGCCTGTAATCCCAGCACTTTTGGAGGCCGAGGCAGGCGGATCACCTGAGGTCAGGAGTTCGAGACCAGCCTGATCAACATGGAGAAACCCCGTCTGTACTAAAAATACAAAATTAGCCAGGTGCAGTGGTGCATGCCTGTAATCCCAGCTACTCGGGGGGCTGAGGCAGGAGAATCGCTTGAACCCCGGAGGTGGAGGTTGTGGTGAGCTGAGATCGCGCCATTGCACTCCAGCCTGGGCAACAAGAGCAAAACTCCGTCTCAAACAAACAAACAAACAAACAAAAAAACATAGCCTTCAGCCTAGACAACAAAGGGAGGCCCCCATCTCTACAAAAATTTTTTAAAATATTAGCTAGGTATGGTGTGCATCTGTAGTTCCAACTACTTGGGAGGCTGAAGTGGGAGGATCGTTTGAGTCCAGGTGTTTGTGGCTGCAGTGAGCTATGATTGTGCAGCTGCACTCCAGCCTGGGCAACAGAGTGAGACGTTGTCTCAAAAAATATATATTAAAAAAATAAATGTTTAAAACATAGTTTTGGATACTAGATCATATTATGAAATTATTGCGACTGGGCACAGTGGCTCACACCTGTAATCCCAGCAATTTGGGAGGCCGAGGCAGGCGGATCACGAGGTCAAGAGATTGAGACCATCCTGGCCAACCAACATGGTGAAACCCCGTCTCTACTAAAAATACAAAAATTAGCTGGGCATAGTGGTGCATGCCTGTAGTCCCAGCTACTCAGGAGGCTGAGGCAGGAGAATCGCTTGAACCCAGGAGGTGGAGGTTGCAGTGAGCCCAGATTGTGCCACTGCACTCTAGCCTGGGTGACAGAGCAAGACTCCGTATCAAAAAAAAAAAAAAAATTAAAAAAAATGACATTATTGTTCACATATTTTAGGTGTAATCACGGTTTTGTGGTTGTGTAAGAGAATGTCCTTATTATTCTTAGGGGATACATGTTGACATATTTAGGGACCGAGTATCAGGATAGTGCAGTAAATATTCATGTGTCTGTGAGCATGAGCAGATATTCAGGGAGAGAGAGAAACAAATAGCATGAAAATGTTAACAACTGCTCATCCGAGGGAAGGAGAGACGTGAGTTTATTATACTATTCTCTCAATTTTCCCATGTATTTAAATGAATTTGAATTTTTTCCTAACAAATATTTGGAGGAAGAAAACTTCAGGCTGAAACCTGTTTCAAAGTTCATGGGGGGCTGGGCATGGTGGCTCACGCCTGTAATCCCAGCACTTTGGGAGGCCCAGGCAGGTGAATCGCTTGAGGTCAGGAGTTAAAGACCAGCCTGGCCAACATGGCAAAACCCCATCTCTACTAAAAATACAAAAATTTAAAAATTAGCTGGGCATAGTGGCATGTGCCTGTAGTTCCAGCTACTCAGGTGGCTGAGGCAGGAGACTCACTTGAACCCAGGAGGTGGAGGTTGCAGTGAGCTGAGATCACGCCACTGCACTCCAGCCTGAGCCACAGAGTGATACTCGGTCTCAAACAAACAAATACACAAAAAACCCCACAAAGTTCATGGGGAGGGAAAGGTGTAGCCTCTCTTGAGAACTTTCCTCTCTCATTTTCCCCCCAAACAGGCTGATGCTTCCTTTCTCTTCTCTATCCTTTTCTGGACAGTCTTGGGTCCTCTCAGTGACTTATTTGGGTAAGTGGCTGGTTACAACGGCAGTGACCTCGAACTTAGGCTCTGAGGTAGTTGGCCACTTTTGTCCTCAGTTTTGGGCAGTAGTAGCAATTCTGGAAGTTCTGGAAAAAATCCAATTTGACATCACAGTACGAACCTGAAGGAAAGATCTTGATCCCGAAGAGCTCTCAGCAGCTCATGGCTGTGACTCTTATCCAGGGCCTGGGCCCGGGGAAACGTTTGGGGATCTGTGGGATCCTTTAGGGATTGTCACGGTGACTTGGGAAATGGTTGCTATCGGCAGCTGTTCTGGAACTTTTTGGTCTTAGGACTCTTTTACATTCTTAATAGTATCGAGGACCCCAAACAGCTTTTATTTGTGTGGGTTATAACTTTTTTTTTTTTTTGAGGTGCAGTTTCATTCTTGTCACCCAGGCTGGAGTGCAATGGTGCGATCTTGGCTCACTGCAACCTTTGCCCCACAGGTTCAAGTGATTCTCCCACCTCAGCCTCCCAAGTAGCTGAGACTACAGGCGTGTGCCACCATGCCCGGCTAATTTTCTTGAATTTTTATTAGAGACAGGGTTTCACCATGTTGGCCAGGCTGGTCTCCAACTCCTGACTTCAGGTCATCCACCTGCCTCGGCCTTTCAAAGTGCTGAGATTACAGGCATAAGCCACTGCGCCCGGCCTGTATGGGTTATAGCTATTGATATTTACCATATTAGAACTTAAAACTGGCCATTTAAAAAATTTTTTTATTATTTGTATTGATTGATTTTTGAGACAGGGTCTCACTCTGTTGCCCAGAGTGGAGTGCAGTGGCATGATCACAGCTCACTGCAGCCTCGAACTCCCAGCCTCAAGTGATCCTCTCGCTTCAGCTTTCTGAGTGGTTGGGACTACAGGCATGCACCACCACACCCAACTAATTTATTGATTTTTTTGTAGACACAGTCTTGCTATGTTGCCTAGGCTAAAACTGACAATATTAAAATCCAGCCATCCACAAGCACACACTGCATTAGCTGGCAGAGCGATTATGTCATCACATGTCATGGAGCCATTGTATGCTCATAAGTGAATGAGATTGAAATACGCAAAAAAATGTCCTGGTATTATTATGAAAGTAATTTTGGCCGGGCGCGGTGGCTCATGCCTGTAATCCCAGCACTTTGGGAGGCCGAGGTGGGCGGATCACAAGGTCAGGAGATCGAGACCATCCTGGCTAACACGGTGAAACCCCGTCTCTACTAAAAATACAAAAAAAATTAGCCAGGGGTGGTGGCGGGCGCCTGTAGTCCCAGCTACTTGGGAGGCTGAGGCAGGAGAATCGCTCGAACCCGGGAGGCAGAGCTTGCAATGAGCCAAGATCGCACCATTGTGCTCCAGCCTGGGCGACAGAATGAGACTCTATCTCAAAAAAAAAAAAAAAAAAAAGAAAAAAGAAAAGAAAGTAATTTTAACTTTGTCGACAAAGTCTCAGGGATCTCCAGGGAACCCCGGACCAAACTTTGAAACTTGCTCTAAAAGCATTTGTAAGCCTGGGATGGTTAGGTATGTTCAACGTGCAGCCATGTAGGAGATAGAACATGTCAAAAGGGCCCCTTTGGATGGGTTAACATCACTTTGGTTCAGTTATCTGTGGCCTGGAAGAGGTCCCTTGTGTACAAACAGAGCTGGGGAGTAGGAGGGAAGATTTTTTTTTTTTTTTTTGAGACAGAGTCTCACTCTTGTCCTCCAGGCTGGTGTGCAGGGGCGTGATCTTGGCTCACCGCAACCTCCGCCTCCCAGGTTCAAGCGATTCTCCTGCCTTAGCCTCCTTAGTAGCTGGGATTACAGGCACCTGCCCACCATACTCGGCTAAGTTTTGTATTTTTAGTAGAGACGCGGTTTTGCCATGTTGGCGAGGCTGGTCTCAAACCCCTGACCTCAGGTGATCCACCCTCCTTGGACTCCCAAAGTGCAGGGATTTACAGGCGTGAGCCACCACACCTGGCCCAGGAGGGAGGAATCTTAACCATAATGCTCATCTTGTACTATATACCGGAAACCCTAAAAATACAGAGACCCTGGAGCCGCTGCCTGGGTTCTACTCCCCTTTGTTGCTTTCTAGCTGTGTGACTTTGGGCCAAGTTCCTTAACCACTCTGTAGCTCAGTTTCTCATCTGGAAAATGGAGACAATAAGGCGGGGTGCGGTGGCTCACGCTTGTAATCTCAGCACTTTGGGAGGATAAGGTGGGCGGATCACCTGAGATCAGGAGTTCGAGACCAGCCTGACCAACATGGTGAAACACCGTCTCTACTAAAAAAAATACAAAAATTAGCCGGGCGCAGTGGCGGGTGCCTGTAATCTCAGCTACTTGGGAGGCTGAGGCAGGAGAATCGCTTGAACCCGGGAGGCAGAGGTTGCAGTGACCCAAGATCACGCCATTGCACTCCAGCCTGGCAACAGAGTGAGACTGCCTCAAAAAAAAAAAAAAAAAAAAAAATGGAGACAATAATAGTATCTGCCTCTCAGGGTTGTTATAAGAGTTACCTTGGCACATAGTGTTATGTGGGGGTTTATGCTGAGTATTACTGTTATTACAGTAATCATTCAAATCCAAGAAGCCATCAAAGGTAACATGCATTGTTTTTTATTTTATTTTATTTTTTATTTTTATTTTGAGACAGAGTCTTGCTCTGTTGCCCAGGCAGGAGTGCAGTGGTGTGATCTCAGCTCACTACAACCTCCACCTCCCAGGTTCAAACAATTCTCCTGCTTCAGCCTCCTGAGTAGCTGAGATTACAGGTGTGCACCACCATGCCTGACTACGTTTTGTATTTTTAGTAGAGATGGGGTTTCACCATGTTGGCCAGGCTGGTCTCAAACTCCTGACCTCAAGTGATTCACCTGCCTCAGCCTCCCAAAATGCTGGGATTACAGAAGTGAGCCACCATACCCAGCCAAGATGCATTGTTACTTCAAATCGCCAAGGGAGAAAAAACAGCTGCCAGTTAAACTATGACACATAATCATTTATAAGACACATCCTGATTTCCAAGTCATTGAAAAGGCGTGGGGAGGATAAATAAGTCAATTAAAAATGGTTGGCTGGGCGCGGTGGCTCACGCTTGTAATCCCAGCACTTTGGGAGGCCGAGGTGGGCGGATCACGAGGTCAGGAGATTGAGACCACGGTGAAACCCCATCTCTACTAAAAATACAAAAAAAATTAGCCGGGCGTGGTGGCGGGCGCCTGTAGTCCCAGCTACTCGGAGAGGCTGAGGCAGGAGAATGGCGTGAACCCGGGAGGCGGAGCTTGCAGTGAGCCGAGATTGCGCCACTGCACTCCAGCCTGGGCGACAGAGCAAGACTCCGTCTCAAAAAAAAGAAAAAAAAGGTTTTATTCGGCCTGGTGTGGTGGCCCACGTCTGTAATGCCAGCACTTTGGGAGGCTGAGGTGGGTGGATCACGAGGTCAGGAAGTTCGAGACCAGCCTGGCCAACATGGTGAAACCCCGCCTCTACTAAAAATACAAAAAATTAGCCATGTGTGGTGGCACAGGCCTGTAATCCCAGCTACTCGGGAGGCTGAGGCAAGAGAATCTCTTGAACCCAGAAGGCAGAGATTGCAGTGAGCCGAGATCGTGCCATTGCACTCCAGCCTGGGCGACAGAGCAAGACTCCATCTCGAGAAAAAAAAAAAAAAAAAAAGATGGTTTTATTCTTGAATAGGACAGTATTTAAGGAAAGAAAATAAAAAATAAAGGAAAAAAAGAAATTTTAAAATAAAAAAATGATTTTATGTGTACAGAAGAATTTAGCAACAAGGATGTCCACCATAGCACTTTTCATAAGGGCAAACCTGCTGAAACCCCAACCATTATGGATTAACTACACAAGTTAAGAGAGAGCCACAAAATATTGTGACTGAAGGGGTTTTCAGAGATTGTTCCAAAACCCTGGGGATCCTCAAAAGTGAATCAATTTCTCTCTTGATAATCTTTTTCATCTTCACTCTCCTATGAGTGCATAAAGCAAAAAATAAGTAATAAGCAGGTGACTTCTAAAAAGAAAAAACCTCTGGAAACTATGCCTCAACCCCATTCTAGAGCCTGCTGGCCCACTGCTCAGAGAAGGAAATGTGTACCCCAGGCTGACCCACTCTTAAGCCAACCCATTCTCCACTTGCCTCTGCCTTCAGTTACACAGCTGTACCCAGAGAGGGGTCTTGTCTTGATGCAGCTGTCCATCCACCCTCCCTGTGTTGCAATGAATACATCCCTGGTATCTTCTGTGCCTGGCCCCAGCCCACCCCCTCCTCAGAGCTCCAGCCACACATTCCAGTGCCTTCAAGACTCACCTGTTTTGAAGGGCAGATCGTTATATTCAATTATCTTGTTGAAACACTTCATGTGGTTTCTTTTTTCTTGACAAGCCTCTGACCAACACTTGGTGGTCATTCTTAAACTGTTGATTTTTCCCCTTCACACCTGTTCCCCTCCACGATCACAAGCTTCCCAGTCTCAAAAATGTCTCTACCTGGGACCTCAAGCCAGAAACCCAGGCAATATGGAGGCCCTTCCTCTCCTCATTCCACATATACCACTCATGGACAATTCCTACTTTCCTCTAAGGCAGATGCTTACCGCACCCCTACCCCCACCCTTCTATTTAGAAAATTTCTTTTTTTTTTTTTTTTTTTTTTTTTTTTTTTTTGAGACGGAGTCTTTCTCTGTCCCCCAGGCTGGAGTGCGGTGGCGCGATCTCGGCTCACCGCAACCTCCACCTCCTGGGTTCACGCCATTCTCCTGCCTCAGCCTCCCGAGTAGCTGGGACCACAGGCGCCCGCCAACACGCCCGGCTAATTTTTTTGTATTTTTTTAGTAGAGGCGGGGTTTCACCGTGTTAGCCAGGATGGTCTCGATCTCCTGACCTCATGATCCACCCGCCTCGGCCTCCCAAAGTGCTGGGATTACAGGCTTGAGCCACCGTGCCCGGCCGAAAATTTCTAAACATGCAAAAGAGTTGCCAGAAAAGTAGAAGATATAATAGTATACTATGGATATGGATTCACCAGGTTTTTGTGGTTCTTTGTTTGTTTTTGTTTTGAGACGGAGTCTTGCTCTGTCACCCAGGCTGGAGTGCAATGGTGCGATCTCACTGCAACTTCTGCCTCCCAGGTTCAAGCAATTCTCCCTGCTTCAGCCTCCCAAGTAGCTGGGATTACAGGCACCCACCACCATGCCCAGCTAATTTTTGTATTTTTCAGTAGAGGTAGGGTTTTGTTATGTTGGCCAGCTGGTCTTGACCTCCTGACCTCAGGTGATCCGCCTGCCTTGGCCTCCCAAAGTGCTGGATTACAGGCGTGAACCATCACACTTGGACTTTTGTGGTTTTGTGTGTGTGTGTGTGTGTGTTTTGAGACGGCGTTTCACTGTGTTGTTGCCCAGGCTGGAGTGCAGTGGTGTGATCACAGCTCACTATAGCCTCAACCTGCTAGGCTCAAGTGATCCTCCCACCTAAGCCTCTTGAGTAGCTGAGACTACAGGTGCCCACCACCACACCCAGCTAATTTTTGTATTTTTTGTAGAGATGGGTTTTCACCATGTTGCCCAGGCTGGTCTCAAACTCCTGGGCTCAAGTGATTCCCTCCACCTTGGCTTCCCAAAGTGCTGGGATTACAAACATGAGCCACTGCGCTGGGCCTATTTCTTTGTTTTAAGAAGCAAGGTCTTTCTCTGTTGCCCAGGCTGGAGTACGATGATTCGATCACAGCTCACTGCAGCCTCAAACTCCTAGGCATGGGAGATCCTCCTGCATCAGCCTCCCAAGTAGCCCAGACTACAGGTGTGTGCCACTATACCTAGCTAATGAAAAGAATTTTTTTGTAGACATGAGTTCTTGCTATGTTGCCTAGGCTGGTCTGGAACCTCCAGCCTCAGGCGATCCCCTTGCTTCAGCCTTCCAAAGCAGTGGGATTACCGGCATGAACCACCTGGCCTGGTCTCGCTCTTTCTCTTCCTACATCTACATTGATCTGTAGCTATCTACATACTATAGATATCTAAAAGTTATGTAAATGTCTACTTAAGCTTATAGGTATGAGCTACTGTATGCTACCTGAGCTTATAGGTATGAGCTACAAATTGCTATTATATTATGAGGGGAATTCAAAAAGTTGATGGAGAATGGAATTAAGAGATAAAAATTAAAAAAAAATCTTTATTTCTCACCATAAACTCCATCAAGGTCAAAGTCAAGACACTTTTGTAAACCATTATACCAGCCATTTAGTCTATCCCTAAAAAACTGAGGGTCCCAAGAATTTAATCATGTCACTGCAGCCTTTTTACATTTTCTTTTCCTTCCTTCCTTTCTTTCTTTTTCCTTCCTTCCTTCTTCTCTTCTCTCTTCTCTTCTCTTCTCTTCTCTTCTCTTCTCTTTTCTTCTCTTCTTTCTCTTCTCTTTCTGATGGAATCTCACTCTGTTGCCCAGGCTGGAGTGCACTGGTATGACCTCGGCTCACTACAACCTCCGCCTCCCTTCTCCTGCCTCAGCCTCCTGAGTAGCTGGGACTACAGGTGTGCACCACCACACCTGGCTAATTTTTTTTTTTTTTTTTTAGTAGAGATGAGGTTTTGCCAAGTTGGCCGGGCTGGTCTCAAACTCCTGACTTCAGGTGATCTGCCCGCCTTGGCCTCCCAAACTGCTGGCATTACAGTTGTGAGCCACCGTGCTAGGTCTTTTTTTTGTTTGTTCTTGTTGCCCAGGCTGGAGTGCAGTGGCATGATCTCGGCTCACTGCAACCTCCACCTCCTGGGTTCAAGTGATTCTCCTGCCTCAACCTCCCGACTAGCTGGGATTACAGGCATGAGCCACCACGCCTGGCTAATTTTTTTATTTTTATTTTTTAGTAGAGACAGGGTTTTGCCATGTTGGTCAGGCTGGTCTTGAACTCCCGACCTCAGGTGATCTGCCCTCCTTGGCCTCCCAAAATGCTAGGATTACAGGCGTGAGCCACTCCTCCCAGCCCAGTCTTTTTACATTCTTTTTTTTTTTTTTTTTGAGACGGAGTCTTGCTTTTTTTCACCCAGGCTGGAGTGCAGTGGCTCAATCTCGGCTCACTGCAAGCTCCGCCTCCTGGGTTCACGCCATTCTCCTGCCTCAGCCTCTCCAAGTAGCTGGGACTACAGGCGCCCGCCACCACGCCCGGCTAATTTTTTGTATTTTTAGTAGAGACGGGGTTTCACCGTGGTCTCGATCTCCTGACCTCCTGATCCGCCCGCCTCGGCCTCCCAAAGTGCTGGGATTACAAGCGTGAGCCACCGCGCCCGGCCTTTTTACATTCTTAACTGGAGAAAAATGGGTGCCCTTCAAAGATTTTAAGATTAGGAAACAAAAAGTCAGGAGGGGCCAAATCGGGACTGCCAAGTGGATGCCTAATAATTTCCCATCAAAACTTGTAAAATTGCTTGTTCGATGAGCAGAATGAGCAGGAGCGTAGTCATGCTGGAGAACTCTCTGGTGAAGCTTCCCAGGCTTATTTCTGCTAAAGCTTTGGCTAACTTTCTCAAAACACTCTCCTAATAAGCAGATCTTATTATTCTTTGAGCCTCCAGAAAGTCAACAAGCAAAATGCCTTTAGCATCCCCAAAAACTGTTGCCGTGAACTTTGCTCTTGACCAGTGTGCTTTTGCCTTGCCTGGACCACTTCCCCCCTCTTGGCAGTCATTCTCTGATTACGATTGGTCTTTAGGATTGCACCAGTGAAACCATGTATCATTTCCCGTTACAATCCTTCAAGGAAATGCATTAGGATCTCGATCTCACTTGTTTAGCATGTCCATGGAAAGCTCTGCTCTTCTCTGCAGCTGATCTGGGTGCGACCGTTTTGGCACCCATCGAGTGGAAAGTTTATTTAGCTTTAATTTCTTTTTTTTTTCTTTTTTTTTTTTTTTTGAGACGGAGTCTTGCTCTGTCGCCCAGGCTGGAGTGCAGTGGCGCAATCCCGGCTCACTGCAAGCTCCGCCTCCCAGGTTCACGCCATTCTCCTGCCTCAGCCTCTCCGAGTAGCTGGGACTACAGGCGCCCGCCACCACGCCCGGCTAATTTTTTGTATTTTTAGTAGAGACGGGGTTTCACGGTGGTCTCGATCTCCTGACCTCGTGATCCGCCCGCCTCGACCTCCCAAAGTGCTGGGATTACAAGCGTGAGCCACCACACGCGGCCTAGCTTTAATTTCAGTCAGAATTGTGTAAGCTGAGGCCGGGCGAGGTGGCTCAAGCCTGTAATCCCAGCACTTCGGGAGAAAGAGGCATGAGGAGGATCACTTGTGTCCAGGAGTTCAAGACCAGCCTGGGAAACCTAATGAGATCCCATCTCTACAAAAAATACAAAAACTTAGTGTCAGGCCTCTGAGCCCAAGCTAAGACATCATATCCCCTGTGACCTGCACGTATACATCCAGATGGCCTGAAGCAACTGAAGAGCCACAAAAGAAGTGAAAATAGCCTTAACTGATGACATTCCACCATTGTGATTTGTTTCTGCCCCACCCTAACTGCCTAACTGATCAATGTACTTTGTAATCTCCCCCACCCTTAAGAAGGTTCTTTGTAATTCTCCCCACCCTTGAGAATGTACTTTGTGAGATCCGCCCCCTGCCTGCAAAACATTGCTCCAAACTCCACCGCCTATCCCAAAACCTATAAGAACTAATGATAATCCCACCACCCTTTGTTGACTGTCTTTTCGGACTCAGCCTGCCTGCACCCAGGTGAAATAAACAGCCTTGTTGCTCACACAAAGCCTGTTTGGTGGTGTCTTCACACGGACGCGTGTGACACTTAGCTGAGCGTGCTGGCATACGCCTGTAGTTCCAGCTACTCCAGAGGCTGAGGTGGGAGGATAGCTTGAGCCCAGGCGGTCGAGGCTGCAGTGAGCCACGATCTCGCCACTGTACTCAGCCTGGGCGACAGTGTGAGAACCCTGTCTCCAAAAAAAAAAAAAGAGAGAGAAAAAAGAATTGTGTAAGCTGAACCAATTGAGATGTCTATGGTGTTGGCTATTGTTTCTGCTGTTAATTGTAAGTCCTCTTTAATTAAGGCAGGAACAAATTCAATTTTTTTCTGCAAAAAAATTGATGTGGATGGTATGCCACAGTGGGCTTCATCTTCAGCATGACCCAGGCTGGAGTGCAGTGGCGCAATCATGGCTCACTGCAGCCTCGACCTCCTAGACTCAAGTGATCCTCCCACCTCAGCCTCCTGAGTAGCTGGGACTACAAGTGTGCACCACCACGCCCAGCTAATTTATATATTTTTTGTACAGATGGGGTTTCACCATGTTGCCCAGGCTGTTCTCAAATTCCTGAGCTTCAATGATCCGCTGGCCTCAGCCTCCCAAAGCGTTGGGATTACAGGCGTGAACCACCATGCCCGACCTTGTCCCTTCTTAAAATGAGTTATCCATTTGTAAATTGCTGATTTCTTTGGGGCACTGTCAAGTTTTTGGAAAACATCAATGATTTCATCATTCTTCCACCCAAGCTTCACCATCAATTTGATGCTTGTTCTTGCTTTAATTTTAGAATTCGTGTTGCTCTGATAGGGGCTCTTTTCAATCTGATGTTTTATTTTAGTGTCTCAAACTAGGTCCTGTTCAGAAAAGTTATAACAAGTTAGTATGAGTTTATTTTGGTGCAAAAAAAAAATTGAACTCCATGCATAGTTTTTTCATAATACACATTTTCCATGAATTTTTGGAAGACCCTTCTTCTTCTCTCTCTTTTTTTTTTTCTATAGAGACGGTCTTGTTCTGTCACCCAGGCTGGAGTGCAGTGGCACAATCATGGCTCACTGCAGCCTTGACCTCCCGGGCTCAAGCAATCCTCCCACCTCAGCTTCCTGAGTTACTGGGACTATAGGTGTGCACCACCACACCTTGATAATTAAAAAAAAATTTTTTTGTAGAGATCGGGGAGGGGGGGTCTCACTATATTGTCCAGGCTGGTCTTGAACTCCTGGCCTCAAGTGACCCTCCCCCAATCAGCCTCCTAAAGTGCTGGGATTACAGGCATAAGCCACAGTGCCTGGCCAATAAATGTTTTTTGAATGAATGAAGAAATTAGTGCGTGGACATATTTTCCCATCAGCTATTACAATAACCAGACTCTGAGTTCCCTGAAGGCAGGGCCTGTGAGTTTCATTGTGTACCCTCAGCCCTCAATAGCTGATAAAAATAAGTATTCAGAAAATGCTTGTAAAATGAAGAAGAGAATATGTTTGGGACACAAAGTAGACCAGTGGTTGCCTGGGGCTGGGACAGGGAATAGGGAGCGACTGCAGATGGGCAGAAGGGATCTTTTTAGAGCGATGGAAATGTTCTTGAATTGGCTGTGATGGCTGCAGAACTGTAAAATCACCCAAAATCAGTAAACCACTCATAACAGGTGAATTTTATCACAGGTAGATTATACCTCAGTACAGCTGTTAAAACCAGTGTTGAGGGAGGAAATAAATGTTATCTTGGTAATACTGAGGACTCAGTGGTTATCAAGACAGCTCTCTTCCCTGCCCTAATGAGGCTTTCTGTGCAGGGTGGGGACGCCGACCCATTATAGACAGTGACAGCCTAGAGCCATCACGGCAGGATGGTGGGGAGGGGACAGGCAGAGGGGTGGGAGGCCAGGATGGGGGAATCGAGGGCAGAGAGTTTTGGCTGGGATGGGGGGCACAGGCAGAGGGGTCGGGGCGGGGACTGGGGAGGTGCAGGCGGAGGGCAAAGGGGTCGAGGTCCAGATGGGAGAGGCACAGGCAGACGGATCCGGGCCAGGGCGGGGAGGTACAGGCCGAGTTGAGGTGCATAAGGAACCATAGGAGCCCAAAGGAGGCGCCCGACCAGTCAGGGAGGACTTCCCAGAGGGGTGAATGGCTGAGCCAGGGCCTGAAGTATAATGTTCACGAATGCGACAGCAATTTTTTTTTTTTTTTTGAGACCGAGTCTCCCTCTATCACTGGAGTGCAGTGGCTTGATTTCGGCTCACTGCAACCTCCATCTACCGGGTGCAAGCGATTCTTCTGCCTCAGCCTCCCGACTAGCTGGGACTACAGGCGCCCGCCACCACGCCCGGCTAATGTTTACATTTTTAGTCGAGACGGGGTTTCGCCATGTTGGCCAGGCTGGTCTTGAACCGCTGACCTCAGGTGATGCACCTGCCTCAGCCTCCCAAAGTGCTGCGATTACAGGCGTGAGCTACCGCGCCCAGCCCAATTTTAATTTTTCTTAAACACTTTTCCTGCCTTAGCAAAGTCTTGGAGGGGCTGCCGCCCAGGCGCCGCGAGCGCAGGGCCACGAGGGGGCGCTGCTCCACCACGCTAAGGGATCGCTCCCGGCAACCACTTGGCCCCGCAGGTGCGGGAGGTCGGCGAGCGCGCCTGGAGGGTGGATGGGGTCGGTTACAGCCTGGGAGCCCGGGGTGGCGCGTGGCCCTGCGCAGGGCAGTGGAAGCAGCGGGCCCCCAGGGAGCATGAGACGCCGCGTTCCGTGGGGCGGTCCCAGCGCTGTGCAGCGAGGGGCCCGGGCCGTCCCCGGTCCCGCGCAGGCGGCTCCCGGAGAAACTGTGGCCTCCTGGGGGTGGAGCTTTAAAAAAAAAAAAAAGCAACAAAAACACCCAACAGGAAGCGGGGTGGGGGCGCCCGGCTCTGTCACCCGTGGAATGCATCAAAATAGCCTGCGCGGTCGGGGGCGGTTCCGGGAGAGTGGGCGGCCGCGAGGGGCGGGGCTGCAGCGGAGGGCGGAGCTTCCCAAAGAACTGGACAGAGAAGTGCAGAACCGGCCCCAGGGGGACGTCCTCCTGTTCCCCCAAAATGACCTCGATAGACGCTTGTGTGGGATGGGGTTCCCGGGTAGGGCGGGGCTCTCCAGTGCGGTGTCCCGGGTCTATTCTGAGCCGGCTGAAACCTGGAGAAGTGGGAGTGGGCGGTTGATCCGGGTTCCAGGGCCTCTTTGGAGCGAAAGACCCAGAGTCTCCATCCTGGGCGTGGGAGGGAAGATGGGAAATGGGCCAAGAGGAGCCTGTGGGAGGTCCTCCCCGGGACGGCCCCCTTCCATCTGCATCCGCGGGGACCGTTGTGGGGGCAGCTCTGAGAAAGGCTGCTCTGCGCGCAAGGAAGGGTGGTTGAACTAAGAGATCAGTCAGGGACGGGGTGTGGGTGCCTTGACTGTGTCCCAGATTTGCTGCGTGCTTCTGACCTCAGTTCCCCATCCTTCCAGTTGCTCAAATCCTCTCTGTCCCAGTCCTAGGCCGTTTCTGCCCCTCTCACTTCCTAGTGGTTTACAGAGGGGAACCAGTGAGGCTGTCTCTTCTGTGCCTGGCCCTGTGTTGGCACGGGGAAGTGACTGAGACGCCCCAGGCCCCCTTCTCCCTCACAGTCCAGTGAGGCAGATAGACCTGCCACCAGATAGTGACAGCCCAGAGTGAGTCATTGAGAGGACGGGGGAGGCACAGGCAGATGGGTCAGGGCTGGGATAGGGGAGGACAGGGGCCTGTAGGATCCAAGGGGAGAGTGGGTGCTGCTGACTCAGTCTGGGGGGATTGAAGAGCTGTCTAAACTTAGACCAAAAAAGATAGGATGGGGGCCAGGCGCCTGTAATCCCAGCACTTTGGGAGGCAGAGACAGGAGGATCTCTTGAGGCCAGGAGTTCCAGACCAGATTGGACAACATAGCAAGACCCCCATCTCTACAAAATAATGTAAAAATCAGTTGGGCATAGTGGTGTACACCTGTAGCCCCAGCTACTCAGGACGCTGAGGTGGGAAGACTGGTTGAGCCCAGGAATTCAAGGCAGCAATGAGCTGTGATTGCCCCAGTGCACTCCAGCCTGGGTGAGAGAGTGAGACCCCTGTCTCTAAAATAATAATAGCAAAAATACCGGGCTGGGTGCAGTGGCTCACGCCTGTAATCCCAACACTTTGGGAAGCCGAGGTGGGCAAACCGCTAAGGTCAGGAGTTCCAGACCAGCCTAGCCAACATGGTGAAACCCAGTCTCTACTAAAAATACAAAAATTAGCTAGGTGTGGTGGCAGGCGCCTGTAGTTCCAGCTACTTGGGAGGCTGAGGCAGGAGAAGCGCTTGAGCCCAGGAGGTGGAGGCTGCAATGAGATCGCACCACTGCACTCCAGGCCGGGCGACAGAGTGAGACTCCGTCTCAAAAAATAAATACATCCTAATGAAAGGATAGGACGGGGCTCAGGGCCTTGGAAGAGGGTCAGCTTCTAACAAAAGGTATTTGAACCGAGTCCTAAAGAATGAGTAGCATTCTTCCGGGAAGTGCTGTGTCACCATGAAGGAAAGGGTGTTCTCGGCAGAGAGAATGACAAATGCAAAAGCTTGGAGGTGAGAGTGTGGCTCATCTCTGGCAGGGTCCTCTGCTCCCTGCCTGGGACATCCCCCCAACATCATACCCTGACAGGGCTGTCTTAGGTCTCCTAGTCCTGGAGTCCACAAGCAGGTTAATGGGATGTAATGGAAACGCTATAGAGGGCAGACCCCTAGGCTTGTTCCCTCACAGCCTGATGCTTTTTTGTTTTTGAGACAGAGTCTCGCTCTGTTTTCTAGGCTGAAGTGCAGTGGCGTGATCTTGGCTCACTGCAACCTTGGCCTCCCAGGTTCAAGCGATTCTCCTGCCTCAGCTTCCCAAGTAGCTGAGATTACAGGCACCCCCCACCACGCCTGGCTAATTTTTGTATTTTTAGTAGAGACGGAGTTTCACCATGTTGGCCAGGCTAGTCTTGAACTCCCAACCTCAGGTAATCCACTTGCCTTGGCTTCCCAAAGTGCTGGGATTAAAGACGTGAGCCACCATGCCCAGCCTTTTGTTTTGTTTGCTTTTTTAGACAGGGTCTCACACTGTCACCCAGGCTGGAGTGCAGTGACTGTATCATAGACCACTGCAGCCTGGACCTCGCAGGCTCAAGCAATCCTCCCACCTCAACCTCTCCAGCAGTTGGGACTACAGGTGCATGCCATCACACCCACCTAATTTTAAAATTATTTTGTAGAGACAGGGTCTCATTACGTTGCCCAGGCTGGCCTCGAACTCCTGGGCTCAAGTGATCCTCCCACCTGGGCCTCCTGAAGTGCTGGGCTTACAGGCGAAGAGCCACCGTGCCCGGCCTCAGCCTGATGGTTTCACGACTGCCTTTGACTTTGGCCCACACTAATCAAATGCATCACCGTGGGCCACTGACTCAACTTCCCCATCTATCCAGTGGGAATAGAATATTAGATTGCACAAAATCAACCACCTCATTTTAAAGAGCTATAACAAAACAAAATTTATATATTACATATTTTTAAAAATACATCTTATAGATTAAAGGACTCAAGAAACAATAGCAAGACTGCAAAACGTTGCCACATCAGGTGACACTTTGGCCAGAGTTATGGAAAATGCTGACAAAACAAGAATTTGCCAGCATGGGCAAAGATACACTGTTACCAACCCGACTCATTAAAATATTAATATTGAACTAATTGGAGGCAGTTTTTTTTCGTTTTGTTTTGTTTTTTTTTTTTGAGACAGAGTCTTGCTCTGTTGCCCAGGCAGGAGTGCAGTGGTGTGACCTCAGGTCACTGCAACCTCTGTTGCCCGGGTTCAAGCAATTCTTGTGCCTCAGCCTCCTGGAATTACATGCGCCTGCCACCACGCCCGGCTAATTTTTGAATTTTTGGTAGAGACGGGGTTTCTCCATGGCGGCCAGGCTGGTCTTGAACTCCTGACCTCAAGTGATCTGCCTGCCTCGGCCTCCCAAAGTGCTGGGATTACAGGTGTGAGCCACTGTGCCCAGCCAGCAGTTTATAATATTTGTTTTTTATTCCTTGGTTCTAACTCCGTAAGGAATAGAAATGGGGTGATTAATTTTGGCTCCTTTAACACCCGCCTGGCAGGTGCTGAGTCAGTGGTACCTGTTACCATGCGATGACTCAGAGGTTATCACTCAGGGACATCCTTCTGACTCTGTTTCAGTCCATGACTCAGGACGAAAGCTTCTGGGGCCTCACCAGCGCCCTACACACACCCTCGTTTCCCGAGGGGCACCATTATATTCTTCCTTTATTGGCTGTCCTTGTATAATACAAATCTTCAAGTTTAGATACAAAAAAAATCTGGAAATAAAAGATAGAAAAGTACCCGCCAGGCACCCCTTCCCCTTCTTCCCGGACCCCTCCCCAGCGGGCACCGACATGAGGTAACTGCGCATCTTTTCCTCCTCCCCCCTCCCCGCCTCCTGGGCCCCCAACTTGGCCCCAGCCCCCATGAGACCTTGGCCCAAGGAAGACATGGGCCCCAAAGTTGGAGGATGATGGGGGTGAGTACAGCATTGGCAGTGAACGCAGCGTGTGGGCAGAGGGCAGCCCTTAGCTTGTGCTGTGTATGGGGGGAGGAGACGACCAGATTTGGGGTGGGCACTGGTGTGGGGCCCAGGAGAGCCCCTAAGCAAGTGTCCCCCTTCCATCCTGTCCAACAATGGAAGGTGGGGGGGTCAACAGAAACTGGGAAATGGAGTGTGAACCACGGGCATTCAGTGGGATTGTGGCCAACCCCTGTGTCTGGGGTGGGGGAAGGGGCCATTGCCAGCCTAAGTCCGGCAGTGAAATGGTTCCCTTAGCCAGGCTGGGTCCGTCCCTGAATTCCATCCTGTTGCAACCTGGGCATCACAATGTTGGTTCTGTAGTGGTTGTCGGGGTGGTTGAGGGAGGGGGGTGTTGAGAGGGTGTTGAGGGGCACAGCCCCAGGGAGCAGGGTTAGGGGAGAGGTTGTGCCTCCACCCCCAGGCGTGGGGCACCTGGAGATGATGGAGTGGGCGGGGCGACTTGGGCTACAGTTCAATCTCGAATGTCTTTTGCAGGTCGCCAGAAAAGGGGTTGGAGGGTTTCTCTACAGTAGGTTTGCCTTCTAATGCCGCCCACTGGGCCTCAAAGGGGTCCAACTCCGGAGCTGGGGCAGGCGCTGGCTCTGGGGGCCAGGGGGCCCCATTGGGGCGAGGGCGGGCCTGGCTCCCAGGGGCACTGGGTATGGCAGGGGGCGGGAAGGCCCCAGCTTTCCCAAGCAGGGTGGCAGGCTGAGGCTGGAGCTGGGCGGCTGAGCAGAAGGCGTTGGCCACCATCTGTGAGGGTGTGATGCCCACCACGGGCACCCGGGGCATCGGTGGGTAGCCCAAGCCCGGGTAGGCGGGCACAAAAGGGGGCTGCATGTGCGGGGGTGGCAGGAACACGGCCACTTGGGCAGGTGCTGCGTCAAAGGGCCCCATGGGGGCGGGGAAAGGCTGCAGGGCAGGAGGCATGGTGGGCACCGGGGCCACTGAGGCTGCTTGCTGCTGCTGCTGCTGCTGCTGTTGCTGCTGCTGTTGCTGCTGCTGCTGCTGGGCCTTGGCCACCTGCGACACCTCCTCCAGCCATCGCTCAGCCTCTGAAGGTGTCCGCTTGTGCCCAGGCTGGAAGGCAGCTGCAGGGGGCACAGAGGGCTCACCCCAGGCAGAAGTCCCTGGAGAGAGGAGAGGGACAGGTGAGGGAGGGGGCAACGGCTTCAGCAGAAGAACCCCAGGCTGGGAACTGGCATGGCATGGGGATCAGAGCATGCACTCTGGAGCCAGACCGCCTGCCTCTGAATCCCAGCTCTGCACCTCCCTAGCTTGCTGACTTCGGCAAGTGACTTCACCATTCTGGACCACGTAATGGTTCTGGAGTGCTAAGAACATACAATTCTGAGCTTCTAAGGCCCTATGATGGGAAGTCTAAGTAGGACTGACATCCTCCTAGCTCCACTGCCCTTCTGACTGGTCAGTGCCAAACCCAGGATTCACTATTTTGTTTTGTTTGTTGTCTGTTTGTTTTGAGAGAGTCTCACTCTGTTGCCCAGGGATGACCTATCTCGGCTCACTGCAACCTCCGCCTCCCAGGTTCAAGCAATTCTCGTGCCTCAGCCTCCTGAGTAGCTGGGATTACAGGCGCGCACCATCACGCCCAGCTGATTTTTTGTATTTTTAGTAGAGGCGAGGTTTCAACATATCGCCCAGGCTGGACTCGAACTCCTACCTCAAGTGATCCCCCCACCTCGGCCTCCCAAAGTACTAGGATTACAGGCATGAGCCACCACACCCAGCCGGTATTCACTATTTTGCATATCACCCTTGATTTTCTAATACTTTCAGAATGTATTGTTTTAGGAGTTAGGATTCTAAGATTGCATGGATCTTTCTCCACATGTATAATATTATCCTAACATAGTAAGGTTCGACAGTTTAGGGTTGGGCTTTCTAAGATTCTCGAGTTCTACATTTACAGTGTTTGAGATTCTAAGGTGCTCCTGTGGTTCCAGGATAAGCCCATAGCTCTAAGATGATACACAGTTCTCAAGGATTCCATGGTTCTAAAACGATCTCTGGGCTCTAAGGTGATCCCAAGATTCTAGCATGAGCGCATGCCTCTGAGATGACCCCATGGCTCTAAAATGATCCCGTATCTTTAAGATAATTCATGGTTCTAAAGTGATCACTTGATTCTCAGGTAATCCCATGGCTCTAAGATGATCCTTGGTTCTAGGATGATCCTCTGGCTCTGAGATGATCTGTGTTTCTTTTTTTTTTTTTTTTTTTTTTTTTTTTTTGAGACGGAGTCTTGCTCTGTCACCCAGGCTGGAGTGCAGTGGCGCAATCTTGGCTCACTGCAAGCTCCGCTTCCCGGGTTCACGCCATTCTCCTGCCTCAGCCTCTCCGAGTAGCTGGGACTACAGGCGCCCGCCACCACGCCCGGCTAATTTTTTGTCTTTTTTTTAGTAGAGACGGGGTTTCACCGTGGTCTCGATCTCCTGACCTCGTGATCCGCCCGCCTCGGCCTCCCAAAGTGCTGGGATTACAAGCGTGAGCCACCGCGCCCAGCCTTTTTTTTTTTTTTTTTGAGACGCAGTCTCGCTCTGTCACCCAGGCTGGAGTGCAGTGGCGCGATCTCGGCTCACTGCAAGCTCCACCTCCCGGGTTCACGCCATTCTCCTGCCTCAGCCTCTCCAAGTAGCTGGGACTACAGGCGCCGGCCACCACGCCCGGCTAATTTTTTTTGTATTTTTAGTAGAGACGGGGTTTCACCGTGGTCTCGATCTCCTGACCTCGTGATCCGCCCGCCTCGGCCTCCCAGAGTGCTGGGATTACAAGCGTGAGCCACCGCGCCCGGCCAATGATCTGTGTTTCTAAGGTGATCCTATGGCTCTAAGATGATCCATAGTTCTAGGATGATCCCATGGTTCTAAGGGGATCCCGTGGCTCTAAAATGATCAAGGGCTCTGAGATGATCCATGGCTCTAAGGTGATCACATGATTCTCAGATAATTCCATGGCTGTAAGATGATCCATGGTTCTAGGCTGATCCCCTGGCTCTAAGATGATCCCTGGGTCTAAGGTGATTGCATGATTCTTAGGTAATCCCATGGCTGTAAGATGATCCACAGATCTAGGATGATCCCCTGGCTCTAAGATGATCCATGGTTCTATTTTTTTTTTTTTTTTTTTTTTTTTTTTGAGACGGAGTCTCGCTCTTTCACCCAGGCTGGAGTGCAGTGGCGCGATCTCGGCTCACTGCAGGCTCCGCCCCCCGGGGTTCACGCCATTCTCCTGCCTCAGCCTCCCGCGTAGCTGGGACTACAGGCGCCTGCCACCTCGCCGGGCTAATTTTTTGTATTTTTAGTAGAGACGGGATTTCACCGTGTTAGCCAGGATGATCTCGATCTCCTGACCTCGTGATCCGCCCGCCTCGGCCTCCCAAAGTGCTGGGATTACAGGCGTGAGCCACCGCGCCCGGCCGATCCATGGTTCTAAAGTGATCGCATGATTCTCAGGTAATCCCATGGCTCTAAGATGAACCACGGATCTAGGATAATCCCCTGGCTCTAAGATGATCCATGGCTCTAAGATGATCACATGATTCTCAGATAATCCCATGGTTCTAGGCTGATCCCCTGGCTCTAAGATGATCCCTGCTTCTAAGGTGATTGCATGATTCTCAGGTAATCCCATGGCTCTAAGATGATCCATGGATCTAGGATGATCCCCTGGCTCTAAGATGATCCATGGTTCTAAAGTAATCGCATGATTCTCAGGTAATCCCATGGCTCTAAGATGATCCATGGTTGTAGGATGATCCCCTGGCTCTGAGGTGATCCATGGTACTAAGCCTGTAGGATCCCAAGACCCCTGGAGTGTCTGGGTAGCCCTGGATAGAGGAGGGGGTACAGGAGGGACATGCAGGGTGTCTGCCCAGTAGAAAGCCTGGCTTTACCTGTTGTGGCAGGGGGTGGCCCTGGTGCTGGTGCTCCAGCACTGGCAAAAGATGAACTGATCTGTGTGCACAGAGCGTTGATGCTGTCACTGTCGCCGGCACCAGGAGGCTCCATCTCAGGCACTGGGAAGCAGGGCAGGACGGAGGTCAGCAAACAGGCCCAGGCCCTGCCACAGCCCTGCCCTTTACCCCACGCCCTTGGTGGCCCTCTCTTCTGACCTGGATCCTTTCCCACTGTAGTAACTAAGTGGCCATGACCACCAAATAACTGTGCATATGTGTGTGTCACATCTGAGTGGCAGAACGACCAAGTTAGTGTGTGACATTTGATGGCTGACAGTAACAGGGACCCCAAACCAAGGACCTCAAGATTTGTGTGTGGCCACAAAACAGAAGAGTTGTCTAAAACATTTAGCAACATATATTAGTTTTTTATTTTATTTTATTATTATTTTTTTTTGAGACAGAGTCTCGCTGTGTCACCCAGGCACCCAGGCTGGAGTGCAGTGGCGCGATCTCGGCTCACTGCAAGCTCCACCTCCCGGGTTCACGCCATTCTCCTGCCTCAGCCTCTCCGAGTAGCTGGGACTACAGGCGCCCGCCACCACGCCCGGCTAATTTTTTTGTATTTTTTTAGTAGAGACGGGGTTTCACCGTGGTCTCGATCTCCTGACCTCGTGATCCACCCGCCTCGGCCTCCCAAAGTGCTGGGATTACAAGCGTGAGCCACCGCGCCCGGCCCATATATTAGTTTAAAAATATGCCCAACCATGTGCATGGCCAGGACATGGGCCCAGTCTGAATGGATTGTGGCATGGCCGCTCACTGGCTGGGGATCATTTGTCCAGCTTTGGGCAGAGAAGTGGGGCCCTGTCCACCCCACCCAGCCTGATCTATGGCAAACATCATGAGAGCAGAGAAGCGCCTGTGCCAGCAAGGCAGGAGACACTGAGCAGGCATGGCGGCCCCGCGAGGGCTTAGGATGAGCAAAGGTACCATCCAAATAAACAATTAAGGACTGCCATGTGTGGTGCGTGACACACGTCTGTGATGTTTTAGCCAATGGCTGTCTCCAAGGAGCCATGCAGATGCTCCAGTGAACATCAGAACTGGCCGTAGGAGTCTGCAGGTGTGCTGTGGGGGAGCCCAGGTGGGACAGCCAACGTCGACAATGATTGTGCATGTTCGTCCAAACAGGCATGCAGCTTCTGAGGGTGTGGCATCTGAGTGTGACTGGAGTCCGGGTGTGTGGCGTCCTGATGCGTGACTCCCAGATGTGAGTGCATCTGCCGTGTGATGTATGAGTGTGTTTGCAGGTGTGCATGGATCTGCACATGTGGCTTTGGAGTTTGCATAAATCTGGGTGTGTGGTCTGTGAAGGTGTGTAAATCTGAGTGTGTTTCTTTTTTAAAAATATTTATTTATTTATTTATTTATTTATTTATTTATTTATTTATTTATTTTTGACACAGGGTCTCGCTCTGTTGCCCAGGCTGGAGTGTAGTGGCACAATCTTAGCTCACTGCAAACTCCGCCTCCAGGCTCAAGCAATCTTCCTGAGTAGCTGGGACTACAGGTGCATGCCACCGCACCTGGTTAACAATAAAGGTTAATTTTTAAAATTTTTTTAGGGAGATGAGATCTTGCTGTGTTGCCCAGGCTGGTCTCAAACTCCTGAGCTCAAGTGATCCTCCTGCCTCAGCCTCCCAAAGTGCTGGGATTACAGGTGTGAGCCACCACGTCTGGCCATGTGTGACTTCTGACTCTGCGATTTTGGAGTGTGTGTGACTTGAGAGTATAAGTGACTCTGAGTTTGTGACTTCTGAGCATGTGTGACGTGTGTGGGGGTGCAATGTCTATGTGAGTATGTGAAATTTCTGTGTGGCAAGTCGTATCCAAGTGAGTGTGCAGCTGGCCACAGGAGTGTGAGGCTTCCAAATAAAGCCTGGAGCTCCTGCCACCTCTCAGGAGCACGTGTGACAGCCTGGGGAGTGTGCCTGGTGTCAGGCTGCGTAAGGACAGCAAATGTGAGGGTGTGTGACAGCCCAGGAATGCTGCAGGCATGGAGGGAGGGTGCGTCACTCTCAACAAGGGTTGGCATCTGCTCACCGGTTACCTTTTGGAGCAGCCCAGCCTCCTGGATACAGCTCAACACCCTCCCACATCAATCCCCGAGGCCATAACAGGTAGGCGATGCAGATTTGGCATCCAGGAGCAAGAGAGTGGGCCAGACCACATGGGTTCACTGGCTGCTGGTGGGGAAGACAGCCCTACTGCCTGCCTCCCTCAGGCAAAAACTCAGTAGCGTGCCACCTCTATCTTCCTTCCCCATGGCAGAGATTGCTCTTAATTTTTTTTTTTTTTTTTTTGAGACAGGTTCTCACTCTGTTGCCCAGGCTGGAGTGAAGTGGCGCAATCTTAGCTCACTGCAGCCTCAATCTGCTGGGCTGAAGCAATTCTCCTTCCTCAGCCTCCTGAGTAGCTGAGACTACAGGCATGTGCTACCACACCAGGCTAGTTTCTGTATTTTTTTGTAGAGACAGGGTTTAACCAAGTGATCTGCCTGCCTTGGCCTCCCAAAGTGCTGAGACTACAGGCATGAGCCACTGCACCTGGCTAGACATCACTTTTAGATCATGACGTACACCACCCGTCTCCTTTCCCTGGCCCATGGCAGACATTAGTAATCAAACATGATGCTTTTTTCCCCCACAGAGCTCTTTGGTCACCTTACACGTCACCTGTCCAGACCTCATGGCTCCCCTGGCCAAGTGCTAGAAGAAACAGATCCTTGTAACTCCATCTTCCCACCAAGTAAAACAGGACCTTTATATCTCCTCTCTCTTACCACCAGCCATGGCAGATGATGCCAATCAATTATGATGTGCTGCTCCTTTTCGTGATGGGTACTGCCTCTGCTCAACTCTGTGCCCACAACAAATGTTCCTGATCCATCACTATGCCCCTGACCCCTGGGATCTCTGAGCTCACTGGTGCCCTGCATGTCATGTTTCTACTGACCAAATTCTGGGAGTCTCCCCTTTGGGTAAAAACATAACACTCTTGCTACTTTCTCTTCTCCCTTGCCCATGACACATACTGTATGGAGATCATGACTGCTAACCAATCATGATATGCGCCATCTTTCTCGTTTTCCTTAACCACAGCAGACATTGCTAATTGATCATGAATTGTGATGCCTTTTTTGCCATCCCTTGATGCTCCCTGCCCTAGGCAGACATTGCTAATCCATCACAATCCTCCTTTCCCCGGAGCCTGAGGAATACCTGTATCCTTCACTTAGCCAGATCTCATAGGCAAACGCTTGGAGGGAGGGAGCATTAACCTGTAGTGCTTCAGTCTATTCCTGAGCAAAAACAGGCCAACGGTGTTGCTTCTCTTCTTTCCCTGGCCCATAGCAAACTTCCTTATCCATACCCGACTTCTTTGTCCATAGCAGACTTTGCTAACTAATCATGATGTGCGTCATCTTTCTCCTTTTCCTTAACCACACCAGACATTGCTAATTGATCGTAACTTGTGATGCCTTTCTACTGTCCCTTACTCAGAGCAGACATGGCTTATCAATCCTGATTTGTGCTATCTCTTTCCTCTCCCTTGCCCACTGCTAATCGATCATGACATGTTCCAACTCTCTCTCCTTTGCCCATAGCAGACAGTGCAAATCAATCACAGTGTGAACCATCTTGCCTCTATCCCTTGCCCATATCAGATAGTGCCAATTGATTCCAACGCCCTTTCCCACTGGGCCCAGGGCTCACCTGTGCCCTTCACCTGGAAGTCAGTGCGGCGCTGCAGCGTGGATGGCAGCTCATTCAGCCGTAGGCTCAGCTGCCGTTTGAAAGGTGAGTTCTTCTGGCTGAGTGCTGGGAACCCACGGAAGGATCCCTGGCGAACCAGCTGCTCCAGGGGGGCATGGCGCCGGGGGATGGCGGCTGCAGTGGTGCCTGCAGCCACAGGGGTGCCTGCCTCACCCTTCTCACCAGGGGATGTGGTGGCTGGTGTTGGGGACACGTGCCCAGGCTGGGCAGGGCCAGGAGCCACAGTGGGGGCAGCTGCTGCCTCTGCTGGAGACATGGGGGAGATGGATGGTTAGATATCTCACCATGGCATTCAAGGCCTCTCCCACCTGGTTCTCTAGATCATTCTCCAAGGCTGCCTTCCTTGCCCAGTGAGTCCTGCCCTTAAGACAAGCTGGTCAAAGCCCTGAGATATCCCTCACCCCCCACCCAAGTCACGATCCCCTTCCCCAGGAGGCCCTTGGAAAACCGTCCCCCAGGCTCATCCTCTGTGTCTCTCCAGCTTCCTGCCCCTTTCTGTCTTGCCCTGCTGCTCTCACCATTCTTCCCTCTAAGACCCTCTATCTCCCTTTTTGATCACTTAACAAACACTGATTTGGTGCCTGAACAACTGTTTCAGATGCTTTGCAAGTATTCACTCATTCAATCCACATGACTACCCACGGGGTTGATATGATTCTCATTTTACAGATGTGGAAACTGAGACCCAGCAAAGGCCCAGTGTGATGTGCCCAAGTCCTACTGCTAGGAAGGGACAGGCTGACTCTGGAGCCCATGCTCCAAATGACTGCCCGCCCTGTCTCCCTCTGGCCTGTCTCTCCATATCATGTTGTCTTTCTCTGTCACTGTCTGTTCCCCTCTGTCTCCCACCTCCCAGTCTTCTTCCCACCTCAAGTAGCTTCTCCCTTCCTCCAGTCATTCTAGACATGGCTTGGATGTTTCATCCTCTGAGAAGCTTTCCAGATTGTTCCAGGCTCTCAGCCTGGCTCCCTCCACTCTGAGACTGTTCTCTGTACTCTGGGAGGAAACCTGACCTCCCCACTCAGCAGGAGAGGCAGGCTCTTAAAGGGCAGGGCTCCCCTCACCCCTGCCAAACCACAAACACACAACTACTCTCCTGCTAGGGCCTCCCCGAGCTGCGGCCTGAATGCCATGGAGATTAAACTCAGGCCCAGAGAGACCCTCCCAGAAGGATGTCGCCCAGTGCTGCTTCTCCCATCGTGACACAATGGGGGCACCCATGCAGGCCTGGCCCAAGGCAGTGGAAACAGCCCAGGACAGGTTGGAACCAGGAAACCTCTGCCCCCACTCACTGTGTGACCTCAGGAAGTCCCCTCCCCTCTCTGGGCTCCAGTTTGCCAACTAGAAACCAGGGATAAACATCTCAATGCTACCTCCCAAGCCTCCGAGAGGGTCAGTTTAGGTAGTGAATGTTAAATGTTTTGGAATCCAACAAAAGCATGCCTGGGCACAGTGGCTCACGCCTGTAATCCCAGCACTTTGAGAGGCCGAGGGGGGATCAGTTGTGGCCAGGAGTTCAAGACCAGCCTTGCCAACATGGTGAAACACCATCTCTACTAAAAATACAAAAAAAGATTAGCTGGGTGTGGTGGCAGACACCTGGGATTCCAGCTACTCTGGAGGCTAAGGCAGGAGAATCGCTTGAACCCGGGAGGCAGAGGTTGCAGTGAGCCAAGATCGCACCATTGCACTCCAGCCTGGGCAATAGAGCGAGACTCTGTCTCCAGAAAAAAAAAAAAAAAAAAAAAAAAGTTAGCTGGGCGTGGTAGCAGCCACCTGTAATCCCAGCTACTCAGGAGGCTGAGGCACACAAATGTCTTGAAACCAGGAGGCAGAGGTTGCAGTGAGCTGAGATGGCACTACTGCATTCCAGCCTGGGTGACAGAGAGAGACTCTGTCTCAAAAAAAATATGTTCTTTTTTTTCCTCTTACCATCCAGGATCTAATTCAGGATCACATCTTGCATCTATTAATACCTGTCAAATCTCATTAGTCTCCCTTAATCAGGATCAGTTCCCAATGGGAAATTCTTTGTAAATTCTAAGTAGTGTTTTCCCAAAGAACTTAAATTCACAGTAAAATAAATAAATAAATGAATTAATTAATTAATTATATGGTGACTCAGGACATACATAAAATTATATTTTAAACACACACACACACACACACACACACACACGGAGTTTTAGAACTTACAAAGTATTTAACAATTTACCTAGAAAGTTAGTTTTACCAAGTATGTTTCAAACTTTCTTGATGGCAATCCAGAGTTAAGAGATATCTTTTATATGGTAGCCTCTTACACACGCACACACACACACTCACTCTCTTTCACTCAAATAAAAGTATCATTAAATTATATTTGGCCGGGCGCGGTGGCTCACGCCTGTAATCCCAGCACTTTGGGAGGCCGAGGTGGGTGGATCACGATGTCAGGAGATCGAGACCATCCTGGCTAACACAATGAAACCCCGTCTCTACTAAAAATACAAAAAATTAGCCGGGAGAGGTGGCGGGCGCTTGTAGTCCCAGCTACTCAGGAGGCTGAGGCAGGAGAATGGCGTGAACCCCAGGGGGCTGAGCCTGCAGTGAGCCGAGATGGCGCCACTGCACTCCAGCCTGGGCGACAGCAAGACTCCGTCTCAAAAAAAAAAAAAAAAAATTATATTTAACCCTTATGCCATTCAATATACTCTGATATTTTCTATGATTCTCTATTTCATTGTTTTTAAATTAATTTTTTTTTTGAGACAGGGTCTCACTCTGTCTGTCACCCAGGTTGGAGTGTGGTGGTGCAATCGCAGCTCTCTGCAGCCTCTACCTCCTGGGCCCAGGTGATCCTCCTGCCTCAGCCTCCTGAGTAGCTGGGACCACAGGTTGCACCACCATGCCTGGCTAATTTTTTAATGATTTGTAGAGACAGGGTTTCCTTATGTTGCCCAGGTTGATTTCATTTTTTTAAATGCCAGCCACATGGGCTGGGCCCAGTTGTCCACACCTATAATACCAGTGCTTTGGGAGGCTGAGGTGGGAGGATCGTTTGAGGCCAGGAGTTTGAGACCAGCCTGGGAAACACAGCAAGATCCCACTTCTACAAAAACTAAAAATAAAATTAGCCAGATGCTGTGGCTCGTGCCTATATTCCCAGCTACATGGAGGCTGAGGCAGGAGGATTACTTGAGCCCAGCAGTTTGAGGCTGCAGGCAGCTGTGATTGCACCACTGTACTCTGGCCTGGGCAACATAATTAGACCTCAACTCAGACAACAAAACAAAACAAAAAATGCCAGCCACAGTACAGAAAATTGGCTTCCCAGGTCTTGATACACGGGTTGAAAAGCCCTCAGAAGGCCAGGCGTGGTGGCTCATGCCTGTAATCCCAGCACTTTGAGAGGCCGAGGCAGGTGGATCACCTGAGGTTAGGAGTTTGAGACCAGCCTGGCCAACATGGTGAAACCCCATCCCTACTAAAAATACAAAAATTAGGCATGCCTGTAATCCTAACTACTTGGGAGGCTGAGGCAGGAGAATTGCTTGAACCCAGGGGGCGGAGGTTGCAGTAAGCCTAGATCACACCATTGCACTCCAGCCTGGTTGACAGAGCAAGACTCTGTCTCAAAAAAAAAACAGGCCGGGCGCAGTGGCTCATGCCTGTAATCCTAGCACTTTGGGAGACCAAGGCAGGTGGATCACAAAGTCAGGAGATCAAAACCATCCTGGCTAACATGGTGAAACCCCGTCTCTACTAAAAAAATACAAAAAATTAGCCGGGTGTGGTGGCGGGCGCCTGTAGTCCCAGCTACTCAGGAGGCTGAGGCAGGAGAATGGCGTGAACCCAGGAGGCGGAGCTTGCAGTGAGCCGAGATCATGCCACTGCACTCCAGCCTGGGTGACAGAGCAAGACTCTGTCTCAAAACAAACAAACAAACAAAAAAAGAAAAGCCTCAAAAAGCCCTGAATTGGTGGATAGTAAACCACTTGGTGCGCCCTTAGAATATTGCCCAGAGAACTCATTCCATGGAAGTTGCTTTATTTATTTATTTTTTGAGACAGAGTCTCACCCTATTGCCCAGGCTGGAGTGCAGTGGTGTGATCTTGGCTCACTGCAACCTCCGTCTCCAGGGTTCCAGTGATCCTCCTGCCTCAGCCTCCCAAGTAGTTGGGAATACAGGCATAGGCCACCATGCCCGGTTAATTTTTGTATTTTTAGTAGAGACGAGGTTTCACCATATTGCACAGGCTGGTCTCAAACTTCTGACCTCAAGCGATCTGCCCACCTCGGCCTCTCAAAGTGCTGGGATTACAGGCATGAACCATGGCTCCTGGCCCGAAGCATCCCCTGCTTTGTAAACTGTTGAGTCTCTGTAACTCTGCAGCCCCCCGCCCACCGATACTGGGTACCCTGTGCCCACTCTGTGCCCTGCTGGTGCTCGAGGCAACACCCACCTTTCTTCTTGTCCGAGGCCTCTCGCTCAGCAGGCCGCCCACCCCCAGACAGGCGGAAGGAGCCCTCGCGGGCGAAGCTGGTGCGGCTGGCATCGAAGGCGGCCGTGACCCCACATTCCTTCTCCCGTCGCTGTTTTCGCTCCAGGCAGGCGGCAAAAGCACAGCCCACAGCATGGCTCAGCCTCTCGCCCTGTGGGGAGAGGATGGGCGGGGGTTAGAGGCACTGAGCAGTGCGGACAGGGGCCAGGGGCGCTGGGTTACAGCCGCTAGGTACTGGGTCGCCCCAGATGAGTCCCTGCATTTCTCTGGGCCTCAGTGCTCATCTGCACCACAAGGAAGGGCTGGAAATGACAGCTCCAAGTGAGAGAAGCCAGAAACCAATGAGCCTGTTGTGTGGCTCCACTTACCGGAAATTCCAGAAGAGGCAAAACTAATCTATGGTGAAAAAAGTCAGAACAGGCCAGGAGTGGTGGCTCTCGCCTGTAATCCTAGCACTTTGGGAGGCTGAGGCAGGAGGTTCCCTTGAGCCCAGGAGGTCAAGGCTGCAAGGAGCTATGAACGCGCAACTGCACTCCAGCTTGGGTGACAGAGTGAGATTCTGTCTAAAAAAAAAGATAGTCAGAATAGTAGTAGTTTCCTACGGGGTGGGGAATGACTGGAAAGGGTATGAGAGGATGACTGGGTGGTGGCAATGTTCTAGATACTGATAGGGGTTTGGTTACATGAGTGTATGCAGTTGTAGAAATTCGTTGACTGTACACCGAAGGCTTGTGCATTGCTATAGAGTAAACGTGTGTGTCTCTCTCAATTCAAACGCTGAAGCCCTCATCCACAATGTGCTGGTATTTGGAGGTGGGCCTTTGAAAGACAATGAAAGTTATGTTAGATCATGAGGTGGGGTCCTCATCATGGAATTAATGCCCTTATTTATTTATTTTTTTTCTGGGACGGGGTCTCACTCTGATGCTCATGCTAGAGTGCAGCGGCACAACCTCAGCTCACTGCAACCTCCACCTCCCGGCTTCAAGTGATTCTCCTGCCTCAGCCTCCCAAGTGGCTGGGATTATAGGCATGCGCCACCATGCCTGGCTAATTTGTGTATTTTTAGTAGAGATGGGATTTCACGATGTTGGCGAGGCTGGACTCGAACTCCTGACCTCAAGTGATCTGCCCACCTGGGCCTCCCAAAGTGTCAGGATTACAGGCGTGAGCCACCGTGCCCGGCCAGGATTAATGCCCTTAAAAAGGAGAAAGAGACATGAGATCTCCCCTCCACCTTGCCAGGTGAAGATACAGAAAGCAGGCATCCATCTGCAAACCAGGAAAAGAGCTCTCACCAAGAAATGAGCCATTTGACACCCTGACCTCAGGCATCTAGCCTCTAGAACTGCAAGAAACAAATGTTTGTCATTTAAGCCACACAGTCTACACTATTTGATTACAGCAGCCTGAACTAAGACAATCATATCTTTTGCTTTGAAGTAAAAAAAAAATCTGGAAACAAATACGAATTCTATTTAATGGTGTGCATGCTGAAGTACGGAGCGGGAAGTAGTCTGATGCCTACAAATTTGACATACAAAAAGAATCAGATGGTCTGAGCGTAGTCGCTCACACCTGTAATCCCAGCACTTCAGGAGGCCAAGGCAGGCGAATCGCTTGATGTCAGGAGTTCGAGACCAGCCTGGCCAACATGGTGAAACCCCGTCTCTATTAAAAATACAAAAATTAGCTGGGCATGGTGGCACGCACCTGTAATCCCAGCTACTAGGGAGGCTGAGGCAGGAGAATCGCTTGAAGGTTGGAGGCGGAGGTTTCAGTGAGCCAAGATCGTGCCACTGTACTCCAGCCTGGGGCAATGGACCGAGACTCTGTCTCAAAAAAAAAAAAAAAAAAAAAGGAATGAACTACGGATACAAGCAGCTCATGCCTGTAATTTGAGCACTTTGGGAGGCCAAGGTGAGTGGATCGCTTCAGTCCAGGAGTTCGAGACCAGCCTGGGCAACATGGTGAAACCCCGGCTCTACAAAAAATTAGCCGGGCATGGTGGCGTGTGCCTGTAGTCCCAGCTACTCAGGAAGCTGAGGTGGTAGAATTGCTTGAACCCAGGTTGCAGTGAGGCAAGATTGCACCACTGCACGCCAGCCTTGGTGACAGAGAGAGACCCTGTCTCATTAAATAAATTAATTAAAAACATTGCCGGGCGGGGTGGCTTACACCTGTAATCCCAGCACTTTGGGAGGCAGAGGCAGGTGGATCACCTGAGGTCGGGAGTTCGAGACCAACCTGACCTACATGGAGAAACCCCATCTCTACTAAAAATACAAAATTAGCCAGCCGTGGTGGCGCATGTCTGTAATCCCAGCTACTCGGGAGGCTGAGACAGGAGAATCGCTTGAACCCGGGAGGCAGAGGTTGCGGTGAGCTGAGATTGCTCCATTGCACTCCAGCCTGGGCGACAAGAGCGAAACTCCGTTTCAAAAACAAACAAACAAAAACACAACATTACACTAAGTGAAAGAAGCCAGACACATATTATATGATTCCATTAAATGAAATATCCAGAATAGGTAAATCCACAGAGAAAGCAAATTAGTAGTTGCCAGGGGGTTGGGGTAGTGGGGAGACAGCGGGTGAATTGCTGAATGGAGATGGGGTCTCCTTTAGCGGTGATGAAAATGTTTCAGGACTGCTAGAGTCAATGGTTAAACAACACTGAAAATGTATTAAATGCCATTGAATTGTACACTTTTAAATGATTAATTTTATGTGAATTTCACCTCAAGAAAAAAAAAAGTTGAACTTGGGAAATTCCACTGCTTAATGCTTAAAACTTCCTACTTCCTCAGAAGTAGGAAGGAATTCATCCAACACCACACTCTACCCACAGGAGATGGCCCTGCTCTTTTCCGGCTTTCATTCTTATCCCCAAATAGTTTTTTGTTGTTGTTTTTTTTTTTTTTTGAGACAGAGTCTCGCTCTGTCACCCAGGCTGGAGTGCAGTGGTGCAGTCTTGGCTCACTGCAACCTCTGTCTCCAGGGTTCGTGTGATTCTCCTATCTCAGCCTCTGGAGTAGCTGGGATCACAGGCGCCTGCCACCATGTGTGGCTACTTTTTCGTATTTTTAGTAGAGACGGGGTTTTACCATGTTGGCCAGGCTGGTCTTGAACTCCTCACCTCAGGTGATCTACCTGCCTTGGCCTCCCAAAGTGTTGGGATTACAGGCGTGAGCCACTGCGCCTGGCCAATACTATTTTTTTTTTTTTTTTTGAGATGGAGTCTCACTCTGTCGCCCAAGCTGGAGTGCAGTGATGCAATTTTGGCTCACTGCAACCTCCACCTCCTGGGCTCAAGTGATTCTCCTGCCTCAGCCTCCCAAGTAGCTGGGACTACAGGTGTGCACCACCACACCTAGCTAATTTTTTGTATTTCAGTAGAGATGGGGTTTTACCATGTTGTCCAGGGTGGTCTTGAACTCCTGAGCTCAGGCAATCCGCCCGCCCCAGCATCCCAAAATGCTGGGATTACAGGTGTGAGCCACCACACCCGGCCCTTACGTGAATACTCTAAATTGGGAACTGTGAGTATACTTTCTTCTCCAGATGAGGAAACTGGGCACACAGAGGTGAGTGACGTGCCTGAATGCAGGAAGCTTGTTGGGGTGGGGCTGGGATGCCAGGACATGGGAGGGAAGAGTCGGCCAGCTGTGGCAATACTCACGGAGTCCTTGAGTGCCAGAAAACAGTGGCAGATCCAGCGGCGGGTGGTCCCGTCACGGCAGATATAGGAGAAAGCCTTGTCCAGGTTGCGGTCAGGAGCACAAAAGGAGACCTTTTCGATGGTCTGGTCGACCAGAAGATCCTAGGAGGGGCCGGGGAGGCCAGAAGAGTGTGAACTCTCTTTCAAGTGTTCACTCAACATTCTCTCCGTGTCTGCTGAAATCCAGTCCTGAACATGGTAGGGACCCAGCAGTCACTGAGACACCCTGTGCCCTGCCTGCAGAGGGCTCCCAGGTCAGCGGAAAGATCAGACCCATCACGAGATGGGCAGCCCAGAGTCACAGCCAGGATGTTATGAAGGAGGCCCAGGCAGAAGGGTCAGGGCCAGGACCAGGGAGGCACAGGCAGAGGGGTCAGGGCCAGCATGGCAGAAGCCAGCTTGGGGTCAGTCAGGCAAGGCTTCCTGGAGCAGGTACTAACTAGGAAAAAAAGTCAAGGAACAGTATTTTGGGCTGAGGGAACTGCCTTGCAAAGGTGGTGATCTTGTTCTGTCATTAACCCAACTCTCAGCATGTCCTGGGCACCTCCTAGGACAGTCCCTGGGCTGGGGGCAGCAGATTCAAGGTGAGCAAACAGATACCTAGACTGTGGCCTCATAGTGCTTCCTTCTGGCGGGGCAGGGTGACAATAAATACTTAATGGCCAACATTCAATTGATCTGAGCAGTTAGATGTACCAGACTCCATTTAAATATATATATATATTTTTTTTTCCCAGAAGGAGTCTTGCTCTGTCACCCAGGCTAGAGTGCAGTGGCATGATCTTGGCTCACTGAAACCTCTGCCTCCTGGGTTCAAGCGATTCTCCTACCTAAGCCTCCCAAGTAGCTGGGATTATAGGCACGCACCACCACGTCTGGCTAATTTTTGTATTTTTAGTAGAGGTGGGGTTTCACCATCTTGGCCAGGCTAGTCTCGAACTCGTGACCTCATGTGATCCACCCGCCTCGGCCTCCCAAAGTGCTGGGATTACAGGCATGAGCCACCGTGCCCAGCCCACATTTAAAATTTTTTAAAAATTATTTTGTATAGATGGAGCCTTGCTATGTTTCATAGGCTGATCTTGAACTCCTGGCTTCAAGGGGCCCTCCCAGCCAGGCACCATTTCAAATAACTTGCATATGCTTTCTCACTTAATGGTAGGGTCTATTATAATCCCTCTTTTTTTGAGATGGAGTTTAGCTCTTGTTGCCCAGGCTGGAGTGCAAAGGCATGATCTCCGCTCACTGCAACCTCCAAGTCTCGGGTTCAAGAGATTCTCCTGCGTCAGCCTACTAAGTAGCTAGGATTACAGGTACGCACCACCACATCCAGCTAATTTTTGTATTTTTAGTAGAGATGAGGTTTCACCATATTGCCAGGCTGGTCTCGAACTCCTGACCTCAGGTAATCCACCCTCCTTGGCTTCCCAAAGTACTGGGATTACAGGCGTGAGCTACTGCTCCCGGCCTATAATCTGCATTTTTAAGATGACACAACTGAGACCCAGAGAGGTTAAATCTCATGCCCAGGGTCCCTAAGCTGGTATTGGAGCTGAGGCAGGTGCTCCAGTCTCTCTCACCCACAGCCTATGCCAGTTCCCAAATAATCACAGCATTTATTCCTGAGTTATGACAATGGAGGGAGCACACAGCATCGTCTAGAAGGTCCCTGAGGGAGGGATGTGCAGAGGAGGCGGAAAGGCGTCCTCCGCCCTGATTCCAGCAGGGTGAGCAGACAGGCCCCCTGGCGTCCACCCCACAGGCCTCCTACCTTGGTTTTGTCGTCCACCACTCGGAGCCCATCGGCTGACACCCACAGGACAGACTTCACGGACTTTCGGCCCATCTGGAGGGAGGCAAGGGGACAAAGCAGCTGGGTCAGGGTGCCTCTCCCTGTCTGACCTTGCCCCCTCCCCTGTGGCAGCCCCCTCACTCACCGCCTTCAGCTTCTTCACCGCATCTTCACACACGTGCATTCCCCGGGACTCCTCCACCTCCACGTGGCCCAGGTACTTGGGTTGGAGGGAATGGGGGGGATATGAAACAGCACAGTAATCACTCATTCTCAGTGTCCACTGAGCATCTGCCATGCAGCAGACAATATTTTAAGCACACGATGTGTATGCAATCATTTATTCTGCATCTCACCTCTACAAGGTAGAGACCCTATTCCTAGTCTAGACATGCAGATGGGGAAACTGAAGCACAGCATGTAGTAGTGATTCCGCTCTAGCTACATCCCTGGGCCCTAACCCGGCACCGTGGTCCTCCCGAGAGCCAGTATTTGCATCTCTGTGCATAAGGACTGGCCCTGGGCCATGCAAAGCTGCTCTGCCCACTGTAAAGCAGCTAGAGCGAGCCTGGGCCATCCCCGCAGTGACTGACGGGAGTTAGGGTACCTGAGCCCCAGCTCCCTCACCTGCAGGTGGGATGACTGTTGCCTCGAGTTTCCCAGGGGAAAGCTCAGTTGCACACTGCTGCAGTTTTAATAACACATCCTTTACTGGCTGCCTTACTTTCCTCACTCCCAACACCATTTCCTGCACCTCCCAAATGAAGCCGTCACATTCAGAGTCTGCTTCCGGGGGAAGGGAACGTAAGGTGGTGGAGGGGCTGTGACCATGGTCAGTCATCACCCAGCCAGGAAGGGGCTGAGCTCCACAGTCCACACCGTGAATCCTGCTCTCCCCCTCATAGGAATGTAAAAGTGTAGGGTATGGCTAAACCAGAACGCCTTTATCGGCAGAGCGCTTTGCAAATGCTACACCACATGACGGCTTCCAGGTAATAGTTTGCTGGTACAAGAAAATGTGTTTTGGTTTTTTGTTTGTTTTCAAGATTGGGTATCACTCTGTTGCCTAGGCTGGAGTGCAATGGCACAATTAAGGCTCACTGCAGCCTCGACCTTCCTGGACTCAAGTGAGCCTCCCACCTCGGCCTTGCTGGGACTACAGGTGCGTGCCACTGTGCTTATTTTTTGTAGAGACAGGGTCTCCCTGTGTTTGCCCAGGCTGGTCTTGAACTCCTTGACTCAAGCAGTTCTCCCACCAAAGCCTCCCAGTGTCCTGGAATTACAGGAGTGAGCCACCACTACGCTTCAAGTTTTTTTTTTTTTTTTTTTTTTTTTTTTGAGACAGAGTCTGCTCTGTCGCCCAGGCTGGAGTGCAGTGGCGCGATCTCGGCTCACTGCAACCTCTGCCTCCTGGGTTCAAGCGATTCTCCTGTCTCAGCCTCTCCAGTAGCTGGGACTACAGGCGCCCGCCACCACGCCAGGCTAATTTGTTGTATTTCTAGCAGAGACGGGGTTTCACCGTGATAGCCAGGACAGCCGGCCTCACGCTTTTTAATAACAACTTCAAACGACTTGAGCTGGTGTCCCCGCCAGGCCGCGCACCCTCACAGCACATTGGTCCCCGTCTCCCGCGCCCCACCACGCCCCGCCGCGCCCCGCCTACTCACCCTGACTGGGAAGCTGCACGTGCCCTTCCGCACCGCGTCCTCGTCTGCCTGCCACTGGTGCGGGCGCGACGCCTCGGGCACGTAGGCTGGCTTCCTCCGCCGCAGGCTCTGTCGTAACTTGTTCATGGTGCCCGCCCCGTCTGGTGACACAGGACAGTGATGTGGGTCAAGGGCGGGGGTCAGAAGGTATGGAGCTTAACGGGGAGGGACCAGTGCTCAAGGAGCATGGGGTCAGATAACAAGATAACTGGAAGCGGGGTTACAGAGTCAGTTGGCAGCGCACATCGGATCAGCAGCTCAAGTCAGGAGATGTGGGGAAAGGAGCCAACAGAAGCCAGGGGAGTGCAAAAGTTGGGCACTGGGGATTCAGAACCATGGGGCTAAGGGGCCGGAGGTCTGGGGTGGGGGTTATGGGGCACAGGTTTCAGGGCATTGGAGGGCTTCTAGTCCATGTGGTGGATGCTTCCTCATTCCCAGGGCCGTGAGGACACAAAGGGTGGGAAATCAGACATAGGAGGGCATGGGGGCTGGAGAGCATAGGAGTCAGGGGCCACACGGTCAGGGGTTTTACGGGTATGAAGTCAGGCAGTGGGGTGATCAGAGGGCATCAGAGGGCAGCAGAGGAGTTGGGAATTGCATGGGTCAGGGGTGCAGGAGTCAGGTGCATGGGGTATGGGGGATAGTGGCTTGTCTCTGGAACTCTGAGACACAGCCATTCTGTGACAACTGTGTCTAGTCCCCAGGCAAGGCTTCTGGGGCCTTGCACCCATGACTATCAGAGGCAGGGCTGTGGGTGTGTGGAGTGGGCGTGGAGGTGGCCAGCCACTAGGACAGTCTTCACTGATCAGCTATCCTGACAGTCCCAGGACTGGGAGCACCAACAGCAGAGGGGGACGTGTGTTTGTGTGTGTAAGCAAGTGTGCAATGGTATGTTCTGGAATGCTGTCTATGAGGGGATCTATATCTGAGCATGCAAGTAATGTCTGTGAGTGTGTTTCTGAAGGCTGTTTGGAAGAATGCATGTCTGAGAATGGTGTAGGACAGTGTGCATCTGTGAATGCTGTCCGTGAGGGATACATCCAAAAGTGTGGTTGTTGTCTGTGAGTCTGAAGCCCTGAAGGTTGTTGCTGAAGGGCATCGATGTCTGAGAGAGGTTGTGAGTGTGTGTCTGCTGTCTATATCCGAGTGCCGTTGTTGTCTATGAGAACTTGTGGCTCAGTGCCTGTTGCCTGTGAGGGTGTGTCTGTGTTTGAGCATGAGGCTGTCGTCTTTCAAAGGGTGTGCCCATGGCTGTTATCCATGTAGCTATGTCTCTGTGTGAAGGTGTGGCTATTGTCTGTGATGACATTGGCTCTGAGAGTGCATCTGAGGGACCCACAAGACTGTCTGTGTCCAAGAGTGCAGCTGTTGGCGGTGAGCCTGTGTGACTGTGGCTGTTGCCTTAGAGTGTGGGTGTGTGGGTATTGCACAGAGGGTGTATCTGTGTGCAGTGGTGCATCCGTTAGGGTGTGTGAGAACATGAGGTTGTCTTTGAGAGTGTGTTCATGAGGGTTATTTGTAAGGGTGCGACTGTTGCCTGAGAGAGTGCTGGGTGTTCTTTGTGAGACTGTGTGCATGTTTGTACACAACCGTAGCTCCCTGTGAGAGCCTGGGCCTGCGGGTGCTGTCTAGTGTGGCTGTCATCTGTAGAAATGTGGGTCTGTGTGTGTTGTCAGACTGTGCAAGAGTGTGTCTCTTTTTTTTTTTTTTGAGATGGAATTTTGCTCATTGCGAATGGAGGCAGGAGTGCAATGGCACGATCTCGGCTCACAGCAACCTCCGCCTCCCAGGTTCAAGCGATTCTCCTGCCTCAGCCTCCCGAGTAGCTGGGATTACAGGCATGCACCACCACCCCTGGCTAATTTTGTATTTTTAGTACAGACAGAGTTTCTCCATGTTGGTCAGGCTGGTCTCGAACTCCCAACCTCCCGACCTCAGGTGATCTGCCCGCCTCAGCCTCCCAAAGTGCTGGGATTACAGACATTGAGCCACCGCGCCCGGCCAAGAGTGTGTCTCTTGAGAGTGTGTATCTCAGAGTCTGTATCCAGCGAGCGTCTGTGGTCACCTGTGAATCTGGGTGTTGTCTGGGAATGTGTCTGTGTGTGTGTGTGTGTGTATATATACGTTTGTGTGTATATTAGTGTGATGAACATCTACTTAAGCATGTGTTCAAGTGTGTCACTGCATTAGCAAGTGTGTGTGATCTGAAAGAAAAGAGATCTGTGTGTGTGTGTCTAACTGTATATCTACAGATGTGAGTGTTTGAGTGTGACCCTGCACGTGAGGCTGTAAGGGTGTCAGGGTGTGGGTCTGTGCATGAGTGGGGCTCTGACAGTCGCTGAGGAAGATGCCTGAGGGTGTCCACTCATGAGTGTGATTAAGCCTGTGTGACCGCAGGGACAGCTCCTCTGGTCGTGCTAGGCAAGACCACATACCCATTCAGCCCTGCCCTGTCCCAGGCTGGTCACTCACCTGGCTCCGTCCTGCAGGTTTCTGGGGGCCCCGGGGCCCCACAGGGGGCTGGGGGCAGGTGCCGCTCAGGCCTCCGGGGTCCGCCCTGCCCGAGTAGGGGAGGAGAAGGTGAGAAGTTTTTCTAGGTTGGGGCTCAGTCCGATACCTCACCCCTACTTTGGATTTCAGCCAGCCCCCTCCATCTTGGGCTCCCTGATGAGAGTCCTAGTTGTCCTAGCAACTGTTACCAGGGAGATCAGCCACCTGGTTCCAAGGGGCCAGGAAGGAGTAGGTATGTTTGGGGGGCATATGTTGGGGATGTGCTGGCCTCAGGAGAGCCTCACTGCCCAAGGGGATGCTGTGAGAGTGGCCTTGCCCTCTAGATGCATGTCCAGGGCTACACACATATGCAGCCAACTCATATCTACAGGTGTCCCTAGCATCTGGCCACAGCTCTACACACTTGGTTACACATAGACGCAATCACAGCTACACACCTCAGATCACAGATACACAGAAACAGTCCCAACTCCACAAAGGTGCCACTGTAAACATCTGGCCACATATTCATGTTCGGACACACGCAGTCTCTACTACAGACATTTGTCCACATACATGTAGCATGTCCTGGTCCACTTAGTTCCCACCACAGACACCTGGTCACACCACCCACTGAAATTTGGTCACTTCCACATTCTCAGCCACATACAAAGAACGGGGCCCAGGCAACCCACTAGAGCCTCACATGCATGGCCACACCCAGTGACAGCTATGTTTCCTCAGGCACCCGCCCAAGATACTGACGTCACAGGCCCACCCAGATAGAATCACACCCAGAGTTCACCCATTTGGTGACCCAGTCCCACACGACACAATCGCAGCTATACACACTTGTTACACGTATCTCCACTGTTGCACACTGACATCTGGTCACAGATGCACACGGACAGACACACATTTGGTCCCACGGAGACCACATGCAGGAACAGCTGCACGTGGACATGCAGCCTCAACCAGACCAGTCACACCAACACACTGTTTTTGGCCACACACTGTCACGTGGTCACACATACCCATTCATAGGTGCTCAAATCTGGTCACGGCATCAGTCACACAGTCTACTGTGACAGCCACACTCATAGGCACAGTCCTCTATACACAACCACACACGGAGGTACTGATGGCCACAGCATGCAACCACCCACAAACAACTGTCCCCAAGGATGGCCTCCCTCAAGACACAGCCATGGTGGTCCTGTAGGCATGGCCACAGCATCAATGTCCACATGACCCAGCCACCTATCATGGTCATAATCCCGTCACCCAGTGTCCCATACACAGCTGTACCATGTCACTCCAATGCAGCGAAACATATAGCCTTTCTTCATGCAGGCACACAAGTCACACAGACAAGTATGTGGCCATATAGAATCACAGCCCTGTGTGGACAGGTGCACAAAGTCACAAGCCCTACCTACACACATATCTCACACATAGAGACATAAGCACACAGTTTTAGTTTCCCATGTCACAAGTACACAGTCCAGTGTACGCACAGAAATGCAGTGACCAGGACGTGGCATTTATAGCTGGGTTTACACAGAAGACACAGGTCCTGACGGAGCCATGTGCACAGTCAGGGGCCAATCTCATCACCAAATCACACCTTCAAACACAGGTAGTCCAACACATACACACAGAGACAAAAACAGGCACACAGCTACAGACCCCACACTCTCACAGATGATGACACAGACACAGACATCTGTAGTCACCCAGGGTCACAGACATGCAGGTCACACACAATAATATGGAAGCCACAATCATATACACACCCCTACAAACATAATTTCCTGGTACCAGCACGGAGACACATTCACAGCTTTAGTCACACACAAATAATCCCTCTAAATAGCCAGGGTTTCAGACACCAAGTCAAATACATAACCCAAATCACACATACAAGGCTAGAAATACACACAATCACTCATTATCACACACACAGCTAGATACAGCCATTTATATTAATACAACTCCAGTCACACACTCAGACATGGTTCTGCATATGCAACCACTGTCATATACAATACTGTCACACAACCCCAGTCACACAGACACAATGTGACTTCAGATAGAATGGCAGTCACACAGGCAGAGTTGCACAGACAGGTGTGTGTCACTCACGTATATAAAATCAGGTAGAGACACAACTATAAACATTGTCAGTCATTGGGAGGGTCACACATGCACATGGAGCCATAGACAACTCCACTCACACACACAGTCACAACTCCACCCACGTCCTGTCAGTCACACGCATGCCCACCCCCAGACTCAACACATACTGTCACATACCCAGTTATAGTTAGCGAGGCATACAAACACAGGGTCACAAAAGACACAATCACAGACAACCACAGTCACAACCATGCACACCTCCAAACACAGACTAAAAAGTACAGGATTCTGCACAGTGAGCAGCTGTCACACACACATACACAGTCACACAAATACTAGGGTCACAGACACAATCATAGACACCACCACAAGCACACACACACGACACAGGATTCCTCAGTCACCAGCTGCAGCGTATGCGTGCACACACACACAGCCACAGTCACAGAAACACAGGGCACACTCCTAGCCACCTCCCCATTGCTTGCTTCCCCCCTTCCCCCCAGGTACCACACACAAAGCCGCCGTCACCGTCACCACAGACGCTGCAGACAGACAGGGCTGCACCCGGTCCCTGGGGAGCCGCCCCCAGCCCAGCCTGTATCCCGGAGCCCGGGGGCCAGGTCCGGGAGGAGGAAGCGGTGCATTGTCTGCGGGTGGGGCCACTCTTGGACAGCTGGGCAGCCCTGGGGACAAAGGGGGTGGCCTAGGGATCCTGTGCCCTGGGACCCATGACCAAGCCAGGGGGTGGAGGGATTGGGGGTTGCCTGAAATTGTCCTTATTTTATTCAGGCTGGGGTAGGGTGGAGTCCCAGGCACAGGGACCTTGTTTTGAGAAGGGGCTGTGCCTAGGACACCGCCCAAGGATTGGGGGGATGCTGTGCCCAGGGTGCCTCTGAGACCCGGGGGCAGGCTGTGCTTGGAGTCCCCCCAGGCCTTGGCGTGGTGGGAACGCTGTACCCAGTGACCCCATCCTCGAGACCGTACCTAGGGAGTTGTTATGCTGAGACCCTCTTAGGCAGGGAGAGGTAGGGATTGTGTCTGGAATCGCCTCCTGGAGGCCTTGGTTTGATACGGGGGCTGTGTCCCCGACCCCATCTCCATCCCCATCTAGTTCTAGGAGTTGTACCTAGAATCTCTGTACCCCTGTCCTTGGTTTTGTGGGGGGGGGGTCTATGTCCAGGATCCCTATTTCCAGGGCCTTGGCAAGAGATGGCCCAGGGGTCTGTGCCCAAGACCCCGGTCTCCTGGGCTTTGGCTTGTTGGGCCTGTTCCTGGACCCCCACCCAGGACCACCCACTCCAGCCTTGGCACCCTCTTTCCATCCGGGCGCCGCGGCCGCCTCCCACCCTCCGCCACATCAGCAGCGGCGCCGCCCCCGACCCGAGCCCCCCTCTCCCGCCCTTCTCACGCTGGCCGCCGCGCTGCGGGACATCCAGGGCCCGGGCGCCCCCGCCTCCCGCGGCCCTGGCTGGGCCTGGCTCCCCGACTGCTGCTGCTGCGGTGGTGGCGGCGGCGGCAGCTCGGTCTGACGCCGGCCAGGGCCCGGGGCCGGGGGATGGTGCGGGATGCACGCGCGCGAGCCTCCTCGGCTCCCGGGAGGATTCCGTTCCGGGGGCGGGGGAGCGTCCCTCGGCCTCGGCTCCCCGCCCCGGCCCCGCCCATTGGCCCGCTGCCTGCGGTTTATGCAGAAAGGCCCCGCCCCGCCCCAGCGCCTCGCCGGCCCCGTCCCGCTCCTTGGCCTGAAGACCCCGCCCACACGCAGACAACACCCCGCCTTCCCCGGCGCGGCCACCGCCCCGCCACGCCCATTGGCCAGTCCCGAGCTGAGCATGCCTATGAACATCGCCTAGTCCTTCCCCCGGTCCGTTCTGGCCTGGGCTCCCTTTCCCTCCGTGACCCCTGACCTCAGATCCCCTCCAGCTCCGCGTCCGAAAGAGTTGCTTCTAGGGGCGCCTTGCCGCCCCACACCCCCAAATCTTCCCGCTAACCCCATGGTTCCCCAGCCCGGCGGGGGCGTGCAGAAGCGGTGACGAGGCACTTTTTGCAAGGAAGGGGAGGGGGTGTGAACAGACCAAGGCGTCCTGATGCGCGATCGGTTCGGCTTTGGGAACGGGGGCGCCGGAGTGGGACCAGGGCGCGGTTCTGGCCGCTACGGCGCCCCCGCCGCCCCCTACGCCAATCCTGTGGGTTTGGCAAAGCAGCTGGCAGGGACATTAGAGCCCATTAGTAAAGGCGAGGTTGCCAGGAGCGAGGGGAGGGAGCCCGCAGCCAAGAGGCACTGTGTGTGGGGGAGGCCTCAGCTGCCACAGCCCTTAGAGCAGGTGGTCAGCACGTGGGGGGGTGGGGAAGGCGAGAAGGAGGTTCCCGGCAACAGATGGCACAGGCAGGGCTGAGGCTTTCAGACAAGGGGGTGTAGGGGGGCTGGCCATCTGCACCTGGAGGCCGCTGGCGAGCTCCTCCCCCTCTCCCCCCAACCCTAGCGTAGAGAAAAGAGCTGGGGGAAGGGGAGGGCTGCTTTTATTCCGATTGAAGATTCAGCTCCCCCCCACCCCGCACCCCTACCTCTCCAACACACTGAGAGGCTGGAACCCGGGAGAAGGCAGCTGTTGGAGGAGCGAGGGAGGCAGAGGTGAGGACTGCCTCCAGGACCATCTCGCCTTCCACGGGAGACTTGAGGCAGAGGTGAGGGCTGCCCCGATGAGTCCGATCTGCATAACGGCATGCAGGGGCCCAAGGCTCCCTCAAATGTTGGCAAAGATAAGTTAACTGCTTCCTTGGCTTAGAGTTCCCGGATGCCCACTTTTGAGTGGGGAGGTGCAGGATCTAGGGCACGAAGTTGGGAGTTCCCCAGCCCCAGGGATCCTGAGCTCCCGGGCCAAGGAGGAGAGCCAGGCAAGACTGGGAAGCCCAAGGGGGCTCCTGACCCAGGGCAGACGGGGAAGGGATAAGAGGCACTACAGCAGGGTATGGCCTGCTCTGGGGACTGAATCCCTCATGGAGACTGTCATGAGGGATCCGCCCAGGAGTCCCCTTTGGTGGGGAGGCTGCCGGCAGTGGCTGCGTCTGGCTGGCGACTGGCCCAGTAGCGGTGGTAGGTGTCCTGGAAGAGGTCCCTGCAGGCGATGTGGGCTCGGAGGCGGGCACAGGCCAGGAAAGCCCCTGCCAGCTTGCGATGCAGGGCATAGGTCTCCTCGGGTGGGGGGCGCAGCCGGTGCCGCAGCAGCACCGGGATGAGGTCCTGTATGCGGCGGGCAGTTTCCCCCGACCCAAAGTCATAAGGGCCCTGGGTGGCGAAAGGCTCCCCCAGGATCATCACTGCCTCCACGTGGGCGTCGGAGAATGCCTGGGAGTGGGGGTGGGGGGAGAGCAAAGGCAGCCAGTGTGGACATAGAGCCCTCTGCATAACCCAGAAGCAACGTGTAGCCTCCACTCCCTCCAGTCTCCACCATTAACACAAACCCTGACTCCCCCAAGAGTGAGCAGCTTCCGCTCCTTCCAGAGCCTGGACTAGACAGGCAGCTGCCTATTCCCCGAGGAAGCACCCCCCCGTCACTCCCCTGCAGAGCCTCCAACAGACAAGTGGCCCTCTACTCTCTACAACAGAGAAGCGGCCCCCGCCCCCTGGACAGACCCACGGGGCCCATGTTCCCAGGGTTCCTGAGGAGTCAGGCAGCCACCTCCCCCAACTCCTCCCCAAAGCCCCCAGCATGGATAAGCATCCCTCCCAGAGTCCCCCACTACCCAGTTACAGACACACAGCCTCCATTCTCCCTAGTGGAGACAAGCCCCTCCTAGAGTCCCCCAGTCCCCGGGTATAGACATGCCCCATCACCTACTCGAGTTCCTCAGTGGAGATAAGCAGCCCCCCACTGCACCCCACCAACAGACACCAGCCCCTTTCTCCCCCAGTGTCTCCCCACCTTGGTTTCAAAGCCTGTGAGGAATTTGAGGTCCCTGGACTTCTGCAGGACACGGTCTCTGTCTCCATCAGCTGCAGCCTTCACCACCTGGGGAGACGGGTGGGAGTTAGAGGGACAAAGGTCAGGGCTCAAGGGGGCTCTGGAGAAGAGGAGCTGGAAGCCTGTGCCTCCCATGTACCCACCTCCATTCTCATCTGCCTGGGCCCTCCCTCACCTGGAAGCTTCCTGCTCCCACCTTTGCCTGTCTGTGACTCCCTTAAAGACTGTTCCAGAGCCTGGGAGTGGAGGTGGTTAGGGATCCTGCCCATCTAGCCGGCAATGTGGGGCCTGCCCAGGAACTGCCACAGTGAAACAGTGCAAGGAACAAGTATCAGGGCTGCTGGTGAGTCCAAACACTCAACTGGACGGGTATGAGCATGACCCAGAATGGCATCCAAAGTTGCCAGGGGACACCTCTCTGTCTCCCACACTGGACTTTGAGCCCCATGAGAGCAAGGATCCCAGCTGGGTTTAGTCGCACGGGGCACAGGGTCTGGTGCTCAGGAGGCCCTGGGTGAACCCTGCTTTAGCAAATGAGCGTGTGGAGCAGAGCAGCTCTCTAGCCATGAGCTCACACACACAGGCAGGAGTTGTGGGCATGGAGAGACGCCCAGCTGGGGCCAGCTGGCTAGGGTACCGCCCCAGCTCTGCCACCTGCCGGCCTGTTGGGCCTCCACTTTCTCATCTGTGAAGTGGGGATGCCAAAAGTGCCTTCCTCATGGGGCTGTTGGGAGGATAAAAGAAGGTGATGCGGCCGGGCGCGGTGGCTCACGCTTGTAATCCCAGCACTTTGGGAGGCCGAGGCGGGCGAATCACGAGGTCAGGAGATCGAGACCACGGTGAAACTCCGTCTCTACTAAAAAAATACAAAAAATTAGCCGGGCGTGGTGGCGGGCGCCTGTAGTCCCAGCTACTCGGAGAGGCTGAGGCAGGAGAATGGCGTGAACCCGGGAGGCGGAGCTTACAGTGAGCCGAGATCGCGCCACTGCACTCCAGCCTGGGCGGCAGAGCGAGACTCCATCTCAAAAAAAAAAAAAAAAAAAAAAAAAAAGAAGGTGATGCCTGTGGCGTGCCTGGCGCTGTGTCTCATGCAGGAAGCACTGTAAATACTATAATCTACCATTATTAAGAGGTGGGCACAGGGGTCCCTATTTCACAGAAGGGGAAGCAGACCTGGAGTAGGGAGTGGAACCTGGGTCACACCACTCACTACTGGGTTGCCCTTTTTTGTGAGGAGGGGGATTCGGGATTAATTCCATTCCCTCTCTGCTCCCCCTGCCCAAGCCTGTCTGGCCATCTGTCAGGCCTGTGGTCCTCAGAAGCCGGGGCTTTTATAAAGTGGCAAAGGCTGCAGGCCTGGGTGGGAGGGGAGGGTGTCAGTGGGGAGCAGAAGGGCCTCAGCTTCGTGCCTCAGTGGCCGGCAGAGAGGGCCCCAAGGGGCCTGTGTGTAAGGGGTTATCACCTCCTCTTCCTGTTCCCGTCTCAGAGGTGGACCCACTAGTCCCCAGGCCAGATCCCTAGACACCTCTGTCCCCAACTGCTAGCCCGTCTGCTCCCATGGACTGCCAGCTGGGCATCTCCCAGCCACCCCTCTGCCCCTCTCCACAGCTGCCCTGGGCTCCCACCCCCAGGCTTAGAGACCACTTCTTTTTTTTTTTTTTTTTTTTTTTTTTTTGAGACAGAGTCTTGCTCTGTCGCCCAGGCTGGAGTGCAGTGACGCAATCTCGGCTCACTGCAAGCTCCGCCTCCCAGGTTCACGCCATTCTCCCGCCTTAGCCTCCCGAGTAGCTGGGACTACAGGTGCCCGCCACTGCGCCCAGCTAATTTTTTGTATTTTTAGTAGAGACGGGGTTTCACCATGGTCTCGATCTCCTGACCTCGTGATCCGCCCGCCTCGGCCTCCCAAAGTGCTTGGATTACAGGCGTGAGCCACCGCGCCCAGCCTGAGACCACTTGTTATTCAGAGGGAGTTTTCAAATTCTGACTGCATCCTTTCCCTGCTCAAATCTTTTCCACGGCTCCGCAGGGCACCTGGATACAGTACGAGCTGCAGAGCGCAGCCTCTAAAATCCACAGTGATTTGCTGCAGCCTCGTCACTGTGCTGCCCCCTGACCTGCCCTCCCAGTCAGAATGGGAGCTTCCTTTGGGTCCTCTAGGGCCTTACTACTACAAATGTGGTCCCCATACGGGTAGCCTTGGCCTCACATGGGTGCATGTCAGAACATAGCATCTTACGCCCACCTCCAGACCAGAATCTGCACCCGCACAGGATCGCCAGGCTTCACATGCACATCCAAGTCTGAGAAATGCTGCTCTAATGGGAATGTCCTTTATCACCGCCTGGCCTTGGCACATGTTGTCTATCTGAAATACCCTCTGAGTCTTTTCTCAGTTGGCCCCCCTCATCCCTCAGGTCTCAACGCTGACACTCCCTCCTCTGGGAAGCCCTCCTTGGCTCCCCAGGCTGGCTCAGGCTCCTCCTCTGGGCTCACAGTCCCCTGTGCTTCCCCTATCCCAGCCCTGTCCATGCTGGGTCCTCACTGTCGCCTCACTGACTACGAGTTCTGTGAGGAGGGACCTAGGCTGGGCCCAGGTCACTCCTGTGTCTCCAGCTTTGCCTAGAATAGAGCTGGGCACAGAGGAGGGGTCAGAAAACGTTTAGATTGGCTGGGCAGGAGGGCTCATGCCTGTAATCCGAGCACTTTGGGAGGCCAAGGCAGGAGGATCACCTGAGGTCAGGAGTTCGAGACCAGCCCGGGCAACATGGTGAAACCCCATCTCTACTAAAAATACAAAAATTAGCCGGGCGTGGTGGCTGTAATCCCAGCTACTCAAGAAGCTGAGGCGGGAGAATTGCTTCAACCCAGGAGGTGGAGGTTGCGGTGAGCCAAGATCACGCCACCGCACTCCAGCCTGGGCAACAGAGCAAGATTCTGTCTCAATTAAAAAAAAAAAAAAAAAAAAGAAAAGAAAAAAAGGAAAAGAAAACGTTTAGATTGATGGCTACATGATTAGAGGACCCAGGGCAAATGTCCAATCTCAACAATGAATGAAATGGTGTTCTTGGCCGGGCGCGGGGGCTCAAGCCTGTAATCCCAGCACTTTGGGAGGCCGAGGCGGGTGGATCACGAGGTCAGGAGATCGAGACCATCCTGGCTAACACGGTGAAACCCCGTCTCTACTAAAAATACAAAAAATTAGCCGGGCATGGTGGCGGGCGCCTGTAATCCCAGCTACTCGGGAGGCTGAGGCAGGAGAATGGCGTGAACCCGGGAGGCGGAGCTTGCAGTGAGCCGAGATCGCGCCAGTGCACTCTAGCCTGGGGGACAGAGAAAGACTCCGTCTCAAAAAAAAAAAAAAAAGAAAGGGTGTTCTCTGCAGCCTCTAAGACAAACTGACCCCAGTGGGTGGGAGAGCCAAGCACGTGAGGAAGCACCTCCTGTAGACAGAGTTGCCCCCAGGGACACACACCTGGCCTGGACACCAGGGCCCTGGACAGCATGGGGTCTGGAGAGGTGACAGGATGGTCACTGTGGGCCTTTCTCTTAGGAGGGAGCTGGGAAGTGGTTGGAAGCTTTGGGCTCTGGACCTGGACTACCTGAATTTAAATCCCAAGTCTGCTGTGATCTTGGGCAGGTGATTTAACCTCTCCAGGACCCAGTTACTTCATCTGGCCTAAAACGGGCCTAAAAACGGTCCTTTTCGCATTGTGTTGCTGTGTGGTTTAAATTGGTTACTATACGTAAGCACTAAAGATGGAGCCTGACATATTAAGTGCTTGGTGTGTGCTAGTTGCTACGAGTATTACTATTATTTATTATTTCTTAATTCCAGAAACTGCATTTCTCCTTCTTACTCCTCTGCCTCAGTATATGACTTGAGCCTCAGCCTTTCAGAGGCCCTGGGGTCTGGGGGAGACTCACCTCGATGTAATGGTCTGTGAACTCTGTCCCAAACTCCCGGCTTGCACCAAAGTCCAGCAGGGTCACCTGGAAGCAAGGAATGGTGAAAGGAATGCTGGGATCCCATTCACACCCCCACTGTCTATGGAGGCAGCCACGATCTGTCTCCCTCCCCACGACCCTGCCTGCTCCTGCCAGAGTCCCTGTTTGGCTGCCTTGCTGGGCTCCTGGCCTCATCTCCACATTTCCAACCAACCCCCAGAAGGTAGCTGAAGGCTTTTTTTTTTTAGTTCTAATTGTTTATGCAATAACAAATTTTAGACCCAGAAAAAAAAATCCAGAGAATAAAAGATACAGAGAAGTAAAATGAATACTCACAAATCCCACCACCCAGCCTAAAATATAAAATACTCCCCATCTGGCCGTGTGTGGTGGCTCACACCTGTAACCCTAGCACTTTGGGAGGCCAAGGTGGGTGGATCACGAGGTCAGGAGTTTGAGACCAGCCTGGCCATCATGGTGAAATCCCGTCTCTACTAAAAATACAAAAATCAGCCAGGTGTGGTGGTGCGTGCCTGTAATCCCAGCTACTCGGGAGGCTGAGGAAGGAGAATGGCTTGAACTTGGGAGGTGGAGGTTGGGGTGAGCCGAGATTGTGCCATTGTACTCCAGCCTGGGCAACAGAGTGAGACTCTGTCTCAAAAAAAAAAAAAAAAATACTCCCCATCCACGTGGAGCCTCCTGTGTATCCCGCCCTGATCACACCTCCCCCAGGTCCCCAGGGTCACCTCTTTCCTACAATCATTATTAAATTATTTCCTGAAGTTCTCATTTATGCATTTCTATATTTTCTATGTATGTGTACAGCTGTAAACAATCTAGAGTAATGGTGTGCATATTTTTAAACTTCACAGAAGTGGTATTTACTATCGTTCTCCTGCAACTTGTGCTTTTTGCCCAGCATGGTTTTGCGATTTATCCCTGTTGCCATGTGTCGCTCCAGCTCAGTCACTCATTTCACACTGCTGTGTAAGGACTTCGTTGTGTGAATCTATCACAGTGCATTTATCTGGCTGAGGAATACTGGGGTTGTTTCTGTTTTTTTTTTCCTTCTTTTTAAATATGTTTATTAGTTATAAACTCTGTTTCTGACTTTTTTTTTTTTGAGACAGGGTCTTGATCTGTTGCCCAGGCTGGAGTGCAGTGGCACAACCATGGCTCGCTACAGCCTCAAACTCCCACGCTCAAGTGATCCTCCCGCCTCAGCCTCCTGGGTAGCTGGGACCACAGGTGCACCCCACCACACCTGGCTAAGTTTGAAACATTTTTTGTAGAGATAGGGTTTCACTATGTTGCCCAGACTGGTCTCGAAGTACTGGGCTCCAGTGATCCTCCCGCCTCAGCCTCCCAAAGTGCAGAGAGTACATTAGTGAGTAGTCTCACCTGGCCTGTTTCTAATTTTTGTGCTCAATGAACACCTGTAAGAATGTTTCTAGGACAGTAGAGTTTGAACTGACCACAACCCACAGTAAGAAATTGTTTCTACTGGTGGCTGGGCATGACGGCTCACACCTGTAATCCCAGCATTTTGGGAGGCTAAGGCGGGCAGATCACCTGAGGTCAGGAGTTCAAGATCAGCCTGGCCAACATGGTGAAACCCCACCTCTACTAAAAATACAAAATTAGCTGGGTGTGGTGGCACACGCCTGTAGTCCCAGCTAGTTGGGAGGCTGAGGCAGGAGAATCGCTTCAACCCAGGAGGTGGAGGTTGCAGTGAGTCGAGATTGTGCCACTGCACTCCAGCCTCCATTCGCAACAAGAGCAAAACTCTATCTCAAAATAAATACATAAATAAAATTTTATATATATATATATATATATATATATATATAGAGAGAGAGAGAGAGAGAGAGTGTTTCTACTGGGCGTTCATGCAAATGCACACATAAACGTCAAACAAAAGTGTCCCAAGGCTGGGCGCAATGGCTCATGCCTGTAATCCCAGCACTTCGGGAGGCCAAGGCAGGCAGATCACCTGAGGTCAGGAGTTCGAGACCAGCCTGGCCAATGTGGTGAAACCCCGTCTGTACTAAAAATACAAAAATTAGCTGGGCATGGTGGCAGGCACCTGTAATCCCAGCTACTTGGGAGGCTGAGGCAGGAGAATTGCGTGAACCTGGGAGGCGAAGGTTGCAGTGAGCCGAGATCACACCATTGCACTCTAGCCTGGGTGACAAGAGCAAGACTTCATCTCAAAAAAAAAAAAAAAAAAAAAAAAAAAGAAAAGTCCCAAAATAATATGGATCCCTTCCATCTGTGACATACTGACATCATCTATTCCATAAAAAAAAAAGTGCCGGTGGATCATGAGGTCAGGAGTTCAAGACTAGCCTGGCCAAAATGGTGAAACCTCATCTCTACTAAAAATACAAAAAATTAGCCAGGCATGGTGGTGGGCACCCGTAATCCCAGCTACTCGGGAGGCTGAGGAGGGAGAATTTCTCGAACCCCAGAGGCAGAGGCTTCAGTGAGCTGAGATGGTGCCATTGCACTCCAGCCTGGGCAACAAGAGCAAAACTCTGTCTCAAAAAAAAAAAAGTGCTGTTGGAAACCAATAAATTGATGTCAGGACTCCTATCACTTGGAGTTGGGTAAACATATCCCTGGGGTATGAGCCTAGGAGGGGACACAGGGTGTATGCACATTGTGGAGAAAGAAGGGGCAAGGGACTGGGGCTGGAGACTCCGTGGGGTCACAGGATGCTCAGCAAAGGGTTCAGACTTGATTCTGAGGGGGCTGTGAAGCTGTAGGAGGTATATCTTGACCAGATTTGTGCTTTAGAAAGACCCCTCTGGGGACAAAATGGGGATAGACCACTTTGGAAAACCAGTTGGCAACCCCTGATAAAGGTAATGATGTATCCACCAACACTCAAGTCTGCAGGTCCAAACCTTCACTACAGGTCTTCGTACGCCCCCTGCCCTCTGCTGGGAACACTCTGCTCTCTGGGTGGTTGTCTCCTTTTCCCCTGTCCCATCTCAGCCTTTTTTTTTTTTTTTTTTTTTTAAATAGAGCCCAGGCTGGTTTTAAATTCCTGTACTCAAGGGATCCTCCTGCCTCAGCATCCCAAAGTGCTGGAATTACAGGCATGAGCCACCACACTCAGCCTCTGGTCTCAGCTTTTTGTGTGTGTGTGTGTGTGAGACAGAGTCTCGCCCTGTCACCCAGCTTGGAGTGCAGTGGCACGATCTTCGTTCACTGCAGCAGCCTCGACCTGGGCTCAAGCATTCCTCCCACCTCAGCCTCTCAGTGGTCCCAGCTTTAATGGCACTTGCTTTAAGAAGCCTCCCTTAATCCCTGCTCACCCCACAGTGAGTCAGGTACTTTCCCTGGGATCCCAGAACTTCCTGTGCCTCCCCCAACTCCAGCCCCCACCCCTCTGCCTGTGCCTCCCCCATCCCGGTCCTGACCCATCTGGCCTGTGCTCCTCATTGTGGTTGGTACGAACCACTCTAGGTCATCGCTGTGTGGTGCCAGGTCCCCCCCACTGGACTGGGCACTCTGAGAAGGTAAGGGTCAGGGATGTCTTTTTATTGCTGTCAAGAGGCAGGGGCAGGTGATATTGTGTTCTGTATGGATGACGAGTGTGGTAGTGATGGCTAACTGCCTTCCAAAAGCTGTACTTCCCCTCTGTGCTGTCACATTGCCACCAGGAACCACTGCCCAGCCAGGGACTTCATTTTCCAGTATGCCTTGCACCTAGGTAGGCTGTGTGACTAGCTCTCACTGGTGGAATGGCAACGGAAGTGGTATGTCCATTGCCCCAGGATGAGCTTAGTATATTTAGCGTGGGCATTACTTTTTCCACTTCTGGCCAAAGCAGTTAGGCAGGGGGCTACCCTCAACCCCTCTCTTACCCTTTCCTTGGGAAGCAGAGCATTGCAAGGCCCCAGGGATGGCAAAACCACAAAAGGGAAGGAGCCGGGTCCTCTGAATCACCACTTCGAAAAGGGCCACCCCTGCCTATTGTGGGGGTAATCAACTGCTATTGTGTTGAGCTACCGAAATATCAAGGAATATTTGTTACAACAGCAAATGTACCCAGACACACATCACTAGGAACCAACCTGGTGGCTGGAGGCGTCATACAGGAAGTTGGCCCAGTTGGGGTCAGTCTGCATGAATCGGAACTCAAACAGCTCCCGCAGACACAGCGTCAGGAGCTGGAAGCAAATCTGGGGTGGGGAGAAGAAGTAGCAGGCATCTCATTGTGATCTCCCTTGTGGTGCCACCGCTGGCCTGGAGAGGGACCACAAGCCTGCCACCCACCCTGGGGCCATGCCCTTCCCACTGTGCCACCAGATGGCATACCTGGTTCCGCAGGTCCTGGCTCAGGCCCTGGCACTGGTCCAGGGGGACCCCTCCAGCCAGCTCCATGCCTAGCACCCGTGTCGTGCACAGCTCCTTAACCACGGCTGGCACCCGGAAGAAGGGGTCATTTGCCAGCAGCTGCCTGGGGCAGGAGGGAAGGGAGGAAGGGGACTTCGTGCTTCAGGCTTGTGACCCAGCTTGAGGCCTCCTCCTTGTGCTCTCAGAAGTCCTCCATGAACAGTCTGCGCCATGCCCTCCTTCCTGCCCATCTCTTGCTGCTGTCTGCCCTGGGTGATGACCAACACCTTGCTGGACTGAGATTTAACAAGTATCTCCAAGGTGCCTATTCTGCACCTGCCTCTAAATTGGGTGCTGCTGGAAACCCAGTTACCACTTCCCTACCCGAAACCCTTCTATGACTTCTGGTTGCCCCAGAAGGATGAGTTCAGGTGTATTTCAGCCTTTGCATTACTTTTGTCATTAATTTATTAATTCATTCATCCCAAAAGTAGTCACTGGTATCAAAATCTGTGAAGTCAGCCGGGTACGGTGGCTCACGCCGGTAATCCCAGCACTTTGGGAGGCAGAGGCAGGCAGATCATGAGGTCAGGAGATCGAGACCATCCTGGCTAACACAGTGAAACCCCGCCTCTACTAAAAATACAAAAAATTAGCCGGGCGTGGTGGCAGGCACCTGTAGTTCCAGCTACTCGGGAGGCTGAGGCAGGAGAATGGCGTGAACCCAGGAGGCGGAGCTTGCAGTGAGCCGAGATCGTGCCACTGCACTCCAGCCTGGGCGACAGAGCGAGACTCCGTCTCAAACAAAAAAACAAACAAACAAACAAACAAAAAACAAAATCTGTGAAGTCTATAGTGATACCCATGGGTCAGTCCATGCAATCACTACTCTGAACACAGGTAAATAACGGGAAAGAATCCTCTGTGTCCATCCCTGTGTTAAATGATGCTGGGGACAGAGCAGTGAATGAGCCAGTCCCTGGACCTGGCCCCCAACCCCGAGACCACACTCTCACAAACAGACGGATTATAGATTGAGGTAAGTGTTGGCCGGGTGTGGTGGCTTACACCTGTAATCCCAGCAGTTTGAGACACCAAGGTGGGAGAATCGCTTGAGCCCAGGAGTTCAAGACCAGCCTAGGCAACATGGTGAAACCACATCTTTACGAAGAACTACAAATACTGAAAATACAAAAAATTAGCTGGGCGTGGTGGCCTGCGCCTATGGTCCCAGCTACTCAGGAGGCTGAGGTGGGAAAATCACTTGAGCCTGGGAGGTCAAGGCTGGAATGAGCTGTGATCTTACCACTGTATTCCAGCCTGGAAAACAGAGCGAGACCCTGTCTCAAAAAAATAAAATAAGTACGTCTATGTAACATTTGGGAGGCCGAGAATATGAGCAAGGTCTCTGGTTGAGGACCGGTGGGATGGCTGGAGGAGAGTGAGGGGGAATAGGAAGGTGGTGTGGGGTTTTATCCTAAGGGCACCTGGGAATCCTGTGGGGGAGGGGGGTCTCTGGCCCATCACCCCACTTCACACTCTCTTCCTCGAGTTCCTCCTTCGGCGTTTGTATTTTTGTCCTTGTTGATAAAAATCTCTTGATGTTTGAACTGCTCCTCATGAACCGGAGCCATGTGGGGCATTTAATCGGCACACTCCCCTTTCATCCTCACTCCACAGTGAGGGATGCTCTCTGGAGACCACTGTACAGATTGTATGGATGCAGGCCACGCAACCTGTTAAGGGCTGACCCAGGATTTCATCCCGCATCTGAGTCTAGGGTGTGTGCCTCTAACCACTGCCTTCTACTGATCTTTCACGCTGTGTCTAGCACGTGAAAGCTTGGCACGTTTTAGGCTGTCAATAAATGTGTGAGCCACACTGTGGAGGACCCCACTGAGGTGCCATTAATTGCTACACATCAGGATGCTTCCGAGATATAACCACATTGTTCCACGTAGCCATAGTTCATGCATTTTCACTGCTATGTAATACTCCACAGATGAATATACCATTGCTTATTTGTCCACCCTGCTGGATAAACTTGATGGATATGAGTTGTTTCCAGTTTGGGGTTGTTGCAGACAAGCATTCTAGAATAGTCTGATGGTGGATACTGGCAAAAGGGTCCCTAGAGTGTTCAGCAGGGAGGGCAATCGTTGGCTTGCAGAGTTCGTGAATATAAGGGCTTATGTGATGATGCCAACCTGTTCTCAAAATGCTTCTACCACCTTCTCCCACAACCTGCAGTGCAGAAGGGATGCTGTGGAGCCCACTCTCTCCACCTCCCAGTGCTGTGGGCTCCTTGCTCTCCATCAGTCTAGCAGAGGTAAGTGTGTGTCATTGCGTAATTAAGTGCCTGTGTCGGACCACAGTGGATATGCAGCCCATCTGACACAGGAGAAGACTGCCGCTTGGGAAGTGACCTGCCCAAGCTCACAGAGGACAAAGGGGGTAAGCAAAGTGATGGATGCGTGGACGGATGGATGAACAATGATTGAAAGAAAGAGAGAGTTTGCCCTACCCCACAGTTCCAGCTGCCAGAAGCTAAGGGGGCAGCTACTTCCCACCCAGCCTGGGAGGGAGGGAAGGAGGGAAGCTCAGGGCATTCAGCTCACCTGAAATTCTGGGCACAAGCCGCCTCACGACGGTAGTCACACTCCCAAGCCAGCTCCTGCTGCAAGGCCTGCAGGCTCTGCTCGGCAAACAGGCCTGCGGGGGAGGTGTGTCAGCCAGGGAAGGGCCCCGGGCGCCCACTGGTGGATGCCTTCTCCTGCCAACCCTCCCTCTCCTGTCTCCCGCGCTGTCCCTCGCAGCTCCTGCTCCAGGCCTGTGACCCACATCTGTCCCTCTCCTGTCTCCCATGCAGCTCCTGCTCCGTGCCTCTGACCTGCATCTGTCCCTCTCCTGTCTCCCCAGCTGCCCCTTGCAGCTCCTGCTTCAGGCCTCTGACCTGCATTGTATCATCTGTCTACACATTTCCCTCATCCTTCACAGCACCGCAGGGGTCCCCAGGGTCTTCCGAAGCCTTTCCTGGGCTCTGTCTCTTGAGCGTGCCTGCACCCCAGTCCCTGGCAGCTCTTTCAGAGTCACGCTTGCCCCTATTCTGTCTCCTTTTCATACTGACTCTCACGTTGCTCACTGCCTCTGAATCTCACTTCTGGGCCTGGCTTTCCCTCTCCCTCTCCGTCTCTTACACAAACACAACCCGCCCTCCTTTCTCTAGGCGCCTCCTCACGTGCCATCCCCAGGACTGTCCTTTTCTGCTCTGCCGCACCTACAATCCCGCTCCCTCCCTGCATGCACACCCTCTGAGAGTCTGCTGCTGGATCTTGGCCCTGGGCTCCCGTCTCTCTAAGGCTCTGTTAAAATCCGTAAGGCTTTTCCCACACCTGCTCATGCTCCCTGGGCTCTCCCCGCCTTGGTGTCCTTTCTGTCTCTCACACTCCTGCTCACAAAGCCAGCACACCCTGCCTGTGCTCTCCTCTGGCCTCCCTCTCCTGCTTTCTCTCTCTGGGCATAGCCCCTTTGGGAGGTCAGCAGAGGAGTGGGTGGGCGCCTCACCCGCGGGCAGGGCTGCGCTCATCTTGAGTACCGCCAGCAGGTTCTGGACATCGCTCTGAATGCTTTGGGCTACGCCGGGGTACTGTAAAGGGAGACGGGAGGGAGAGAAGGTGGGAGTCACTTCTCTGGGCTAGTAGGGTGCCCACCCCTACCCTGCCCGGCCTCCCCTCTCACCTGGATCTTCACGGCCACCTCCGTCCCGTCCCTCAGCAGGCCCTGGTGCACCTGCCCAATTGAGGCAGCGGCAAAGGGCACCTCCTCCAAGGAGGCTACCTTGGCCTGCCAGTCCCTGCCGAGCTCCTCTTCAAGAACTCTCTGCGGGGAGTGGTCACAGCCATCATCATCATGGCAGAGTTCATTCCCCAGGCTGAGTGCTTTACGTGTTGATAACCCCAGCACTCACCACATGCAGGGCCCTGGGCTAAGCTCTTGGCTGCCACCCCCTTTACAGATGAGGAAACTGAAGCTCAGAGAGAACTCCCTTGCGCAAGTGACTAACCAGGCACTGGCAGACTATGAGGCTCAGCCCAGCCTGTGTCCCCTGAACCTGGACTCCCTGGGCTGTTGTGGGGATTGCTATTATTTATAGTTAAGACTCATAACAATCCTTTTTTTTTTTTTTTTTGAGACAGGGTCTCGTTCTGTAGCCCAGGCTGGAGTGTAGTGGCACCCTCCCAGCTCACTGCAGCATCAACCTCCTGAGCTCAAGCCATCTTCCTGCCTCCTGAATAGCTGGGACCACAGATACATGCCACTGTGCCCAGTTAATTATTACTGTTATTATATTTAGTAGAGACAAGGTCTCACTATGTTGCCCAGGGTGGTCTGGAAGTCCTGAGCTCAAACGATCCTCCTGCCTCAGCCTCCCAAAGTGCTGGGATTACAGGCATGAGCCATCACACGTGGCCAACCATCCTTTATTATGCTCTTGTATGGTATTATTAACTCATAGTTAATGTGATCAAGAAGAGCTAAAATTCACAATGGGCTTCCTGTGGGTCAGGTCCTATTCAGAGTGGCCCAGAGAGAGGCAGTACCTGCCTGGGGCCACATGGCGAATAAGCAGAACAGGGATGGGAGGGCAGGTGGGTGTCGGAATCCTGGATTCCATGCCTTACCCAGTTATTAGAACAGCTCATGTCCTGGGCACTTACTTGGTGCTAGGCGCCGTGCCAACCTATTACAGACACGATCTCCTTTAATTAAAAAAACAGTAATAATCACAGCTAACACCTGCATGTTACTCACGGTGAATCAGGGGCCGTTCTCAGTGCTCAGTGTAAACTGATTTATGTGACCCTATGATGTGGGTGTGGCTGTCACTATCGCCATTTCCCAGGGAAGGGAACAGAAGCACAGAGAGGTCAGGCTGCTGTTCTCTCTTTTAATCACCACAGCAATGCTAGGAGGTGTGTACTTTGGTGATCCCCATTTTACAGATGTGGAAAGTGAGGCTCAGAGGCAGGGAGTGGGCCAGTGAAGCCAGGAGGGTCAGGCAGGTCAGAGGAGATGGAGCCTGCCTCCCTCACCGCCCTCCCCCACTGGGCACTCACCAGCATCTGCCAGCGGGGCATGAAGTCGGCGCTCTGGCGGACCCGCTCAAAGATGCGCTGCAGCTGAGGGCTGATGAAGCTGTTGTCTTGAGAGACAGTGGAACGAGGGGGGAAGTAAGCGAAGAGGTGAGGAGGGACCCTGTGTGAGTATCTGAAGTTGGGGCCTGTTGGTGGGTAGGGCTGGGGTGGAAGGGAGGTCAGGGGTCAGGAGTCGGTCATGCTGTACCCTGGATGCTGAGCATCTGGCCAACCTTGAGGGCGGCCCCTCGAACTGTACATAAGGTCTGCACAATCCGCTCGGCATTGGCCTCCGACAGGAAGGGGCTGGAGTACGGCCCAGAACCACCCTCTGGGGAGAGAACAACCATTAGAATTATAACCACAAATATCATCACTGTGGCCAGGCCGGCGGCCCACGCCTGTAATCCCAGTACTTTGGGAGACCCAGGCAGGATGAATGCAGGAGTTTGAGACCAGTCTGGGAAATAGTGACATCCTTTTTCTATTAAAAAAAAATATATATATCATCTGCACACCAACAGGAATGGCTAAAATGAAATACGGAGGTCAGGCTTGTTGGCTCGCACCTGTAATCCCAACACTTTGGGAGGCCAGTGCAGGAGGATGGCTTGAGTCAAGGAGTTCCAGACCAGCCTGGATAACAAAGCAAGACCCTGTCTCTAATTAGCTGGGTGTATGGTGGCATGTGCCTGTAGTCCCAGCTACTCGGGAGGCTGAGGCAGGAGGATTGCTTGAGCCCAGGAGGTTGAGGCTGCAATGAGCTGTGATCGCACCATTGTACTCCAGCCTGGGCAACCAAGCAATACCCTGTCTCGAAAAAAAAAGAAAGAAAGAAAGAAAGAAAGAGTAATAAACATAAGTTAAAACAAATTGCAGGAGAGTCAAAGAGTAACTACTACAGTATTGAATAGATGAGCTACCACTACACACAACAGCCCAGGTGGGTCTCAAAAACGTAATTCTGAGTGAAAGCAGCCGGGTGCATGAAATCATCACCCAGTTACGCTGATATAAAGAGCAAAACGAGGCCAAACAAATCCAGGGTCCAGGAGCCAAGACAGAGGTCACCCTTGGTGAGGGGAGTGACCAGGTGGGGACATGAGAAGGGCAACGATTCTCGAAATGTGGGCCAGGGACCCCTGAGGGTCCCTGAGACCATTCAGAGGGGTCTGAGAGATCAAACTATTTTCATCATAACATTAAGATGTTATTTTCCCTTTTCTGCTCTCATGCCTCTAAGAACATTCACTGGAGTTCTCCAGAGGCTCCAGGACATGTGAGGACATCATTAGGCTGACAGCTGATGGAATGTGTACATGTGTACTCTTGTGTTTTAAAAATATCTCTGTATTTTTGTTGTGTTTTTGAGACAGTGTCTCACTCTATCACCCAGGCTGGAGTGCAGCGGTGCAATCACGGCTCACTGCAACCTCCTGGGCCCAAGTGATCCTCCTGCCTTAACCTCCTGAGTAGCTGGGACTACAGGTGTGCACCACCATGCTTGGCTAATATTTTTACTTTCTGTAAAAATGGAGCCTCGCTATGTCACTCAGACTGGTCTCAAATTCCTGACCTCAAGGGATTCTCCTGCTCCAGCTTCCCAAAGTGTTGAGATTACAGGCGTAAGCCACCACACCAGGCCTAAAAATTTCTCAGTTTTAATTTCTAATATGGTAGACATTGATAACTATAATCCACATAAATAAGCTCTTTGGGGGCTCATTCTAATTTTAACAGTTTTATTGAGAAATAATTCACATAATGTTATAATTCACCATTTAAATTATATAATTCAATGATTATTAGCATATTCACAGAGTTGTGCAAGCATCACCAGAATCAACTTTAGGACAGTTACACCACTCAAAAAAGAAACCTGGCCGGGCGTGGTGGCTCATGCCTGTAATCCCAGCATTTGGGACGTCGGGGCGGGAAGATCACCTGAGTTTGAGACCAGCCTGGGCAATGTGGTAAAACCCTGTTTCTACAAAAAATACAAAAATTAGCCAGGCATGGTGGTGCACGTCTATAGTCCCAGCTACTGAGGAGGTTGAGGCAGGAGGATCACTTGGACCCAGGAGGTAGAGGTTACAGTAAGCCATGATCCCGCCACTGCACTCCAGCCTGGGTGATAGAGTGAGACCTTGTCTCAAAAAACGAAAAAAAAAAAAAAAAAGAAAGAAACCCTATACCCATTAGCAGTCACTCCTCATTTTCCCCAATCTCCCCAGGCCTTGACAACCACTAATCTACTTTATGTCCCTACAGATTTTCTTATTTTGTACATTTCATATTAATGGAATCATTCAATATGTGGTTTTTCTGTGTGTGGTTGCTTTCACTTAGTGTTTTTTATTTATTTTTTTTTTGAAACAGTGTCTCGCTCTGTCTCCAAGGCTAGAGTATAAAGGCACGATCTTGGTTCACTGTGACCTCCGCCTCCCGGGTTCAAGCAATTCTCCTGCCTTAGCCCCCCACAAAGTAGTTGGCGTTACAGGCACCCGCCACCACACCCAGCTAATTTTTTGTATTTTTAGTAGAATCAGGATTTTGCCATATTGGCCAGGCTAGTCTTGAACTCCTCACCTCAGGTGATCCACCTGCCTCGGCCTGCCAAAGTGCTGGGATTACAGGCGTGAGCCACCGCAACCGGCCTCACTTAGTGTTTTCAAGATTCATCTACACTGCAGCATGTGTCAGCCCTTCATTCCTTTTTTTTTTGAGATGGAGTCTCGCTGTGTCCCCCAGGTTGGAGTGCAGTGGCGCGATCTCAGCTCACTGCAAGCTCCGCCTCCTAGGTTCACGCCATTCTCCTGCCTCAGCCTCCCGAGTAGCTGGGACTACAGGCGCCCGCCAACATGCCCAGCTAATTTTTTGTATTTTTAGTAGAAACGGGGTTTCACCGTGTTAGCCAAGATGGTCTCGATCTCCTGACCTCGTCATCCGCCCGTCTTGGCCTCCCAAAGTGCTGTGATTACAGGCGTGAGCCACCGCGCCCGGCCCCTTCATTCCTTTTTATGGCTGGATAATATTCCATCGTATGCCTATCACATTTTATTCATCCATTCATCAGTTTTAAGGGTGTGCAGGGATCCTGAGACCAAGAAGTTTGAGAGCAGCTGTTCTAGGGTTTCTTACTCTGGGTACAGACAAATGTACTTTGTGAAAACGCACCAAGCCATACACTTACAGGTATGTGTACCTGGGTTTATATGCAAATTACATTTCAGCTTTGACAAAGCATTTCTTTTTCTTTTTTTAATATGAACACTTCATGAATTTGTATGTCATCTTTGCACAGAGACCGTGCTAATCTTCTCTGTCTCATTCCAATTTTTATCTATATGTGATGCCGAAGCAAGCACAGCACAACAAAGCAATCCTTAAGCCTTTATTAATTTTGAAGGCCAGTTGTGGTGGCTCACAGCTGTAATCCCAGCACTTTAGGAGACCAGGGTAAGAGGATCTCTTGAGCCCAGAAGTTCAAAGCTGCAGTGAGCCATGATTGCACCACTGCACTCCAGCCTGGGTGACAGCAAGACTCTATCTCTTAAAATAAAATTTAAAATAAAATAAAATTTTATTAAGCTCATTATTGAGCTGTTCCAGGCAGAATCCTAAGTGTCTTTGTGGATTCTTTGGCTGAATGCCTACAATCACACCAGGAAGTAAGAATTATCAATCCTTTAATTTTCAAGGTGAGAAAGCAAGAGACTCAGAGAGGTGCAGCATCTAGCCCTGTTCCAGGCAGAATTCTAAGTATCTTTGTGGATTCTCTGGCTGAATGCCCACAATCACACCAGGAAGTAAGAATTATCAATCCTTTAATTTTCAGGGTGAGAAAGCAAGAGGCTCAAAGAGGTGCAGCACCTAGCCCTGGGTCACACAGAATGGAAGTGGCAGAGTGGGGTGTAGACTCAGGCTGGTCCTACCCAAACCCTAATCCTCCACCTACCCTCAACTTTTTATTTTGAAAAAAATATCCAGGCTGGGTGTGGTGGCTCATGCCTGTAATCCCAGCACTTTGGGAGGCCGAGCAGGGAGGATCACTTGAGGCTAGGAGTTCCAGACTGGCCTGGGCAACAAGGCAAAACCCTTTCTCTACAAAAAATACAAAAAATTAGTTGGGCTTGGTGGCACGTGTCTATAATCCCAGCTACTCAGGAGGCTGAGGTGGGAGGATCACCTGAGCCCGGGGAAGTCAAGGCTGCAGTGAGTTGTGATCGTACCACTGCATTCCAGCCTGGGTGACACAGCAAGACCCTGTCTCAAAAAAAAAAAAGAAAGAAAAAAATCCAAACAGAAAAGTTGCATGCATAATATCGTGAACACCTGCACACCCGCACACCCTCCACCTCGATTCAACATGGTGCCATTCTGCTTCGTCTGCTTTATCTGTGCGTGTACCCACACACTTACTATTATTATTTTTTGCTGACCCACTTGCATGTAGTTGCACTTAAGCTTTGCTAAGAATAAGGATATTCCCCTACACAATCACAGTACCATAATCACATGTAAGAAAATTAACACCAATTCCCTAACATCTGCCATCCAGTCCATATTCAGATTTTCTATTTGTCCCCAAAAAGTCTTTCATGGCTGTCTTTTCCAAACTGATATGCAATCATGGTTCAGATGCTCCATTTGTCAAATAATGTCTCTTTCATCTGTTTTTAATCTGGAATATCCACCCTCACTTGTTTTAAGACATTGACTTGTTGAGGGAACCTCCACCTACCCTCAACTTTTAATTTTATTTTTTATAACGGCAAATGCTACACATCTGATTCCATCTCTGATGTACACAGACCCTCACTGGCACTTCTATTTTCAGCTTTCCGCTCCTGCTCCGAGTTAGGAACTCCCAATGGCTTAAATGTTTTCTCAGATAATCTAATATGTGGCCAGGCACAGAGGCTCATGCTATAATCCCAGCACTTTGGGAGGCCAAGGTGGGTGGATCATGAGGTCAGGAGTTGAAGACCAGCCTGGCCAACATGGTGAAACCGTCTCTACTAAAAATACAAACATTAACCAAGCGTGGTGGCATGCGCCTAAATCCCAGCTACTTGGGAGGCTGAGGCAGGAGAACTACTTGAACCCGGGAGGTGGAGGTTGCAGTGAGCCGAGACTGTGCCACTCCACTCCAGCCTGAGCGACACAGTGAGACTCCGTCTCAAAAAAAAAAAAAAAAATCTAATATGCTTCTCTTAATCATGACCCTGATAGTGGTTTAGGCCTGTTCAAAGCACTTCACAATGACTCTAAGAGGTGGGTAAATTATCACCACCTCCATCTTCCGGATGAGGAAACTGGAGCTCAGAGGGGTGAAGGTCACACAGCAAAGCCAGGATCTGAACCCAGGCAGTGTGGCTCACTCACCTGACTGCAGATGACCTCCTGGCATGGACTTCTTAGCCATCTCGGCCAGCGCTCCTAGCCCCAAGCCCACAGCCAGTCCTGGAGTGCAAGAGAAGAACATGAGTGCCCGTTTGCCTGGGGTGCCTCCAGCCAAACCCACTCTCCTTTCTCAGTTTTTCTCCAAGAATGCTTGTCTCCCCACTCTTTTTATTTTTTCTTTTGTTTGAGACGGAGTCTCGCTCTGTTGCCCAGGCTGGAGTGCGCTGGCACAATCTTGGTTCACTGCAACCTCCACCTCCTGGGTTCAAGCGATTCTCCTGCCTCAGCCTCCTGAGTAGCTGGGATTACAGGCACGCGCCCACCACGCCTGGCTAAATTTTTTTTGTATTTTTAGTAGAGACGGGGTTTTACTGTGTTGGCCAGGCTGGTCTTGAACTCTTGACCTCAGGTGATCCTCCAGCCTCGGCCTCCCAAAGTGCTGGGATTACAGGCGTGAGACACTTCACCCAGTCTTGTCTCCCAATTCTTTGTATCTCTGTCTCCAACTCAGTCTCTGACTCTCTTCCTGCATGGGGCTCCCTTTAAGGTGCAGCTTCCTCTTTCTTTAACCCTTTCTCCATGTCTCTGTCTCCCTCCCAGCAGTTCTCAGCCCTGGCTGCACATTCCAGTTACCAGAGGAGCTCCGGTAAATATAATGCCCAGACTGCACTCCCAAAATTCTGATTAAATTGGCCTGAGACATGGGAATTTGTGCTTTGTTAAAAAGCACCTCAGATAATTCTAATGTGCAGCCAAGGTTAAGAAGGCCCCTCGGCCGGGCACGGTGGCTCACAACTGTAATCCCAGCACTTTGGGAGGCCGAGGTGGGCAGATCACCTGAGGTCAGGAGTTCGAGACCAGCCTGGCCAACATGGAGAAACCCTGTCTCTACTAAAAATACAAAATCAGCCAGGCATGGTGGCGCATGCCTGTAATCCCAGCTACTCAGGAGGCTGAGGCAGGAGAATCGCTTGAACCTGGGACACAGAGGTTGCGGTGAGCCGAGATCACGCCATTGCACTCCAGCCGTCTCAAAAAAAAAAAAAAAAAAGGCCCCAAAACAATTGTCCCAGGTCCCTCTGTCTCCTAATGACTCTTCTTTCTCTGTCCACACCTCCTCTTCTTTATGCTTATCTCTCTTTTTCTTTTTAGAGACAGGGTCTCACTCTGTCGCCCAGGCTGGAGTGCAATGGCACCATCACAACTCACTGCAGCCTCAAATTCCTGGGCTCAAGCGATCCTCTTGCCTCAGCCTCCCGAGTAGCTGAGACCACACGTGCATACCACCACACTCACCTAATTTTTTATTGAGACAGGGTCTCGCTATGTTGCCCAGGCTGCTCTGGAACTCTAGAACTCACGTGATCCTCCTGCCTCGGCCTCCCAAAGTGCTGGGATTACAGGTGTGGGCTACCAGGCTTGACCTCTCCTTTTCTAAGCCAGTTATTTCTGCATCTCTTCCCTTCTCCCCATTTGTCCTATCTATCTAGATCTCTTTCTCTCTTTTCCTCCCTTTGATGTTATCTCTCCATCTCTGATTTCCTCTGCTACCTCTCCTCTTGTCCCTAAAGACGTCTCAGGTCTCTCTCCTTCTTTTGTTGTCACCATCTCTGTCAATTACCATACCTGGCATTTTCTGTGTCCTTTCTACATGTCAGGGGCTGTTCCCAGTGCCTTCTGTGCACTTATTAATTTTTGTCCTTACATGAGGTCTCCACCTTCATAAAATATATTTCACAGAAAACTTCCATTTTACAGAAAAGGAAATTGAGGTTCAGAGAAGTGAAGTAATTTGCCCAGAGTCACGTCACAAGTGAGGACATAGCAGAGTCATCCCTTGATCCCTGGGCAGCCTGGTGCCAAAGCTCTAACCAGTGCCTTCGACTGCCTCTGCAGACTGTGAATCTATCTATGTATATATATATTTTTTTTATTTTTTTATTTTTTGAGACAGAGTTTCACTCTTGTTGCCCAGGCTAGAGTGCAATGGTACGATCTCGGTTCACTGCAGTCTCCACCTCCTGGGTACAAGCGAGTGAATCTATATATATATATATATATATATTTTTTTTTTTTTTTTTTTTTTTTTTTTTTCTGAAACGGAGTCTCGCTCTGTCGCCCAGGCTGGAGTGCAGTGGCGCAATCTCGGCTCACTGCAAGCTCCGCCTCCGGGGTTCACGCCATTCTCCTGCCTCAGCCTCTCCGAGTAGCTGGGACTACAGGCGCCCGCCACCACGCCCGGCTAATTTTTTGTATTTTTAGTAGAGACAGGGTTTCACTGTGGTCTCGATCTCCTGACCTTGTGATCCGCCCGCCTCGGCCTCCCAAAGTGCTGGGATTACAAGCGTGAGCCACCGCGCCCGGCTGAATCTATATTTTTAAAACTTGAACCAGGCCGAGTACGGTAGCTCATGCCTATAATCCCAGCACTTTGGGAGGCTGAGGCAGGTGGATCACGAGGTCAGGAGTTCGAGATCAGCTTGACCAACATGATGAAACCCCGTCTCTACTAAAAATACAAAAATTAGCGGCCAGGCACAGTGGCTCACATCTGTAATCCTGGCATTTTAGGAGGCCAAGGCGGGTGGATCACAAGGTCAGGAGATCGAGACCATCCTGGCCAACATGGTGAAACCCTGTCTCCCTAAAAAAAAAAAAAAAAAAGTTGGACGTGGTGGCGTGCACCTGTAACCCCCGCTACTCGGGAGGCTGAGGCAAGAGAACTGCTTGAACCTGGGAGGTGGAGGTTGCAGTGAGCCGAGATCACGCCACTGCACTCCAGCCTGGGTGACAGACCAAGACTCCACCTCAAAAAAAAAAAAAAAACAAAACTTGAACCATGATCAGCAGTAAGAAGACATTTACGTTATAACCAGTGCAGACCAAGGTGTATGTTTCATGAAACAAGACTTTCCCTTGCTCTACAGGTGCACGCATATTTTCTGTCCTATTCTTCTTGTTAAATGCTGATTGCAACCCACTAAATTATTTCATGTGACTTGCACGACATCCGGCTGTGTAACCCAAAGTCAAGTTACCTCCCCTTTGTTAGCCTCAATGTCCTTATCTACAGAATAGAACACTCATTGATTCAGTGCAGCATGTGTGTATGTGGGACACTGCACATTACAGGTTCTCAGTAAATGTTATTATGGCCAGGAACAGTGGCTCATGCATAGAACCCCAACACTTCGGGAGGCCAAGGCAGGAGGATCACTTGAGACCAGGAGTTTGAGACCAACTTGGACAACATAGGGAGACCCTATCTCTACAAAAAAAAATTTTTTTTTAATTACCCAGGCCAGGCACAGTGGCTTGCCGGGCACTGTGGCTCACATCTGTAAATCCCAACACTTTGGGAGGCTGAGGTGGGCGGATCTTGAGGTCAAGAGTTCAAGACCAGCCTGGCAAACATGGTGAAATCCCGTCTCTACTAAAAGTATAAAAATTAGCCAGGCAGCCAGGTGTGGTGGCTCATGCCTGTAATCTCAGCATTTGAGAAGGCTGAGGCAGGCGGATCACAAAGCGAGGACATAGCAGAGTCATCCCTTGATCCCTGGGCAGCCTGGTGCCAAAAAGCTCTACCACTGCCTGACGAACATGGTGAAACCCCGTCTCTACTAAAAATACAAAAATCAGCCAGGTGTGGTGAATGCATGCCTGTAATCCCAGCTACTTGGGAGGCTGAGGCAGGAGAATCGGCTTGAACCCGGGATGTGGAGGTTGCAGTGAGCCAAGATGGCGCCACTGCACTCCAGCCTGGGTGACAGAGGGAGACTCCGTCTCAAAAAAAAAAAAAAAAAAAAAAAAAGCCAGGCATGGTGGCGGGCACCTGTAATCCCAGCTACTCAGGAGGTTGTGGCAGGAGAATTGCTTGAATGTAGGAGGCAGAGGTTGCAGTGAGCCAAGATGGCGCCACTGCACTCCAGCCTGGGCAACAGAGCAAGACTCTGTCTCAAAGGAAAAAAAAAAAAAAATTACCTGGGCGGATGGTGCACAGCTGTGGTCCCAGCTACTCAGGAGGCTGAGGTAAGAGAATTGCTTGAGCCCAGGAGTTTCAGGCTGCAGTGATCGCACCACTGCACTCCAGCCTGGGTGACAAAGTGAGACTCTGTCTCAAAAAAAAAAAAATTATCATTTACGTTCCTCTCGATTTCTCTTGGCTTTGCAGGCCCTTGCCTTTATCTCTCTTTCTCTGTCTCTCTCTCTTTCCTGTCTCTGATTCATTCTCTCCCTTGCTTCAATCTGTAAATGTTGCCCTTTCTAATTGAGGTCACATCAAGATCCCCCAAAGTCACACCTACCCCCAAAGTTGGCCAAGCGGCTGATGCGGGAGGCAGGCACCTTGCGTTCTCGAGAGCGGTCACTCAGCTGGGAAATGGGGACAAGGTCTGAGGGTGGGAAAGTGGGCATCATGGCCAGAGAGTGCAGCCACCCTGCCACCACACTCTTCCCCAAGCTCAGGGGGCCAGCAATCTTCGTGGGGTGTTGCTGGGTGGGTGGGGTAATGATACCTGGGGCCGGGGTGTCTTCCTGGGACGGGCCTCCCGTGCCCTGCGAATGTCCTCCTCACCCAGGCCTCTCCCAGGCCCATCCTGGTAAAACTTTTGGGCCCAAGAACCTCCACATGGCCACTGCAAGAGATATACTTTGATAACGAGGGGAGTACATGGGATCGCCTGGCCCTTCTGGACCCCTCCTGTCTTTTTACCCTCTGAAGTCTCCCTCAGCCTCTTCCCCTTGGGGACCTGCTCCCTAGCCTCTTACCCAGCGGTGGGGCCCAGGCCCCAGGGCTCCACAAGGCCGACCAACAGTCTGGCCCAGCTGTCCACCGGTCCCCCGAAGTAGGCCCCCCACCTTCAGCCACATTGCCTGGAGAAGAGGAGGGATTATTCAGGTGGGAGTTGCCTGGCTTCTTGGCCAGGCCCCCATGTCCCTCTGTGTCCACCCTCTCTGATTCCCACCCACTAAATACTTCCTCCACTATTAATAGATTCCCGCAGTTTCTCCTGGTCCTCCCTTGGTTGCTAGGAACCCTTAGCTCTTCCTGCACGCCTCCCAAAACCCACTTTCCCCCTCTCCCAACTCTTGCCGTTGCTAGGGTCCGCCCTCGTTACTAGACACCCACAGTTCCTCAGGGGCCACCTCTCCACTTCTCTGAAACCCCCCTCGTTGCTATGCACCGCCTTCCTCTCTGTTGGCCCTGTAGGCACCCGCAATTCCTCCGGTGTCCCCCCACCCGATCCCCACCCCGTTACTGGGCACGTCCCCCCGTTGCTAAGCACCCACTGCTCTCAGCCTCCGAGTCCGCAATCTGCTGGGGGCCTCCTGTGCTTCCGGGAGCCTCTGCATTCCCGCCCCCTTCGGCCAGCCAACCAATGGCGCGGCAGCAACTCGCTGACTGGCACGGAGTTTCTCCATCTGTGCGCGGGGGAAGGGGCCAGGAGAGAGGCCCGAGCGGAGCCGGGAATTAAGGTGGGCATCGGGGGCCCATCTGGGGGGATTGCTGAGGCATCGCGGGAGCGCAAGCGTGCCCTGTCTGCCCTTCCACTCACCTCAAAGTGCCTTGTACGCGACAGACCCTTCTGTTCCCTACACTTTCTTGCAAAGTCTCCCTTACAAACCTGACGCCTGTCTTCTGCACGAATATCTTGCCAACCCCCCTTCTTATTTTTACCCCTGGCAGGCTCAACACAATTCCTTTGAATACACATTCTTCCCAGCAAACATTTCCCTTGCACATGAAGCCCCTCCACTTTGTACAAACACCCACATTCTGGCACCCAACCTCCTTCCTTGCGCATATAAACCCCTTGCCTTGCTTGCCAACTGTTTCCCGCTCACGCCTTCAACTCTCTCGTGTACATACCCTCCCCTCTACTTGCACATTGAGTCTCTGTTCCCTCACACAACCTGCTCTCTCCGCTCACCGCCCACCTTCGGGATGGTGCGACTGGGAGCCCTCTGCTTCCTGTAGGCCTGACATTTCCCAGAACACACTCAGCCAAGATTCCCAGTGCTGAGTCAGGAACCTTGGCATCCCAGAAAACCACCTCCCATCCTATCTTTCTCTCTCTCTCTCTCTTTCTCTGTGTGTGTGTGTGTGTGTGTGTGTGCGTGCGCGCGCGCGTTGGAAAGCCTGCTCTCCCCACAACAGGCTGACTCACCCACTTCTCACAGTCTGGAATAGAAGCAGCTGGTTGGGGCATCTTTCCCACCACTGGGAGAGGGAGGGATGCCGATGCTTCCCCCACAGAACCCCGCTGCCCCAACCCCTCTTGTCGGGAATCAGGCCTCTTTGTCTCTATTCCCGTACTGTGTGACCTCAGAAAAGCCCTCATCCCTCTCTGGACTTCTCCTTCCCAACCTGTATGAGGTACTAGGTGGGCTCCTGCCTTCGATTTCTCATTGGTCTGTGAAAAGGTGACTCATTTTAGAGCCTTGGACCTGTGCCCAATGTCTCCCCCAGCTGACTCAATTTCAAGACAAACCACCTCCTGTCCCCCTTCAGACGTGAACGGCTGACTCAGGAGCTGGGTGGCAGCTCAGCCTTGGGGGCAAAATATATCAAAATCACCTAGGACAATAAATAATCCTACTGGGCTACAACTGATAGTGCCAGGCCCGGGACCACATGCTTCGCATACATAAGATCATGTCAGATAGCCCCGTAGCTGCAAACAAAGGGTAGAGGCCGGTAGATCTCTGAGCCTCTGTTCTCATGTGTAAAATGGAGCCCTGGCATCCCTATTGTTCAGCCTTGGAGAATGAACTGAAATCGTGTCAGGGTCTGATACAGAACAAGTGCTCTATACATGAGAGAGATTTCTTACGGAAAACCCAATGGAGCGTAAGTCATTTGCTCAGGGTAGCAGAGCTGGGAACTGGCAGAGGAAGGTCTCGAACCCACACCCGTGGGAACTACAAGTCTTTGAAAGTCCGTCCCGCCCCTGCGTGAAGAATGGGCGCGCGGCTGGACTCGTCACCGGGGGTTTTAGGGAAGGTTGAACTCGTCATTCAACCGTGTAGGGAGGGTGGATTAGTCACAGGGGTGGAGGGAGGGGGCCCACTGGCGCGCCACCAGGACCCCAGTACCCTAGATGCATACCTGGCCGCGCTTCGGACGCTGAGGCAAACCTCCTCCCCTTGGGAGGCGGAGTCGGACGAGGCTCCGTCTTGTTCCGTTCCGTCACGTCCGGTGGGGCGGGGCTTCGGGGCTTTCCCCTTGAAGGGGGAGTATCGGTTAACCCTTGCGCGGCGGGGCGGGCTGGAGCTCCGCGGGCCGGAACCCGGGAGTCGGGGCTCCCTAGCCACACCCCTCGCGGGATTTAAAGGGATAGGAGGGGCCCGGTCGGCCGAAGCCCGAACCGAAGGAGCGGGCATGAGGCGCTGCCCGTGCCGTGGGAGCCTGAGCGAGGCGGAGGCCGGGGCGCTGCCCGCGGCGGCCCGCATGGGACTGGAGGCGCCGCGAGGAGGACGGCGGCGGCAGCCGGGACAGCAGCGACCTGGGCCCGGCGCAGGGGCCCCGGCGGGGCGGCCGGAGGGGGGCGGACCCTGGGCCCGGACCGACGGGTCCAGCCTCCACAGCGAGCCCGAGAGGGCCGGCCTCGGGCCTGCGCCGGGGACAGAGAGTCCGCAGGCAGAATTCTGGACAGACGGACAGACTGAGCCCACGGCAGCTGGCCTTGGAGTAGAGACCGAGAAGCCCAGGCAAAAGACGGAGCCAGACAGGTCCAGCCTCCGGACGCATCCAGAAAGGAGCTGGTCAGAGCTGGAGACGACTTGTCTTTGGACGGAGACCGGGACAGATGGCCTTTGGACTGATCCGCACAGGTCCGACCTCCAGTTTCAGCCCGAGGAGGCCAGCCCCTGGACACAGCCAGGGGTTGATGGGCCCTGGACAGAGCTGGAAACGCATGGGTCACAGACTCAGCCAGAGAGGGTCAAGTCCTGGACTGATAACCTCTGGACCCACCAGAACAGTTCCAACCTCCAGACTCACCCAGAAGGAGCCTGTCCCTCAAAAGAGCCAAGTGCTGATGGCTCTTGGAAAGAATTGTATACTGATGGCTCCAGGACACAACAGGATATTGAAGGTCCCTGGACAGAGCCATATACTGATGGCTCCCAGAAAAGACAGGATACTGAAACAGCCAGGAAACAGCCTGGCACTGGTGGTTTCCAAATACAACAGGATACCGATGGCTCCTGGACACAACCTAGCACTGACGGTTCCCAGACAGCACCTGGGACAGACTGCCTCTTGGGAGAGCCTGAGGATGGCCCATTAGAGGAACCAGAACCTGGGGAATTGGTGACTCACCTGTACTCTCACCTGAAGTGTAGCCCCCTGTGCTCTGTGCCCCGCCTCATCATCACCCCTGAGACCCCTGAGCCTGAGGCCCAGCCAGTGGGACCCCCCTCCCGGGTTGAGGGGGGCAGCGGCGGCTTCTCCTCTGCCTCTTCTTTCGACGAGTCTGAGGATGACGTGGTGGCCGGGGGCGGAGGTGCCAGCGATCCCGAGGGCAGGTCTGGGGTGAGTGGGACCCATCCTCCCCTTGAGCCACATCACGCAAAACTCCTTATTCCTCCGCCTTTGCTTAGGAAGTTCTCTACCCATTTACTCTTAGTTGCCCACCAGCAATTTCATCTCCAGGAACCTCTTCCATCCACTGACCTCCTCCCTCTGACAGCCAGGTTACTAATTCACTCCAGGCACCCCTTCTTAATTCTCGCCTTTCCCCTTCCTGCACTGTCTCCACTCCTGGGGGTCTACAATGGAGGGCCACTGACCGACTTTATGGGGCCCAGGAACCCCTAAAATTGTAGGACTAAGGAGCCTGCCGTGCGTGTTCACATACATTGTTGCAGCGACGGTCTGACATCTGTCTAATCCTCTGGAATCGGAAGAACACTGGAATAGGGAGACAGGCAGGGTGCACTTTCTACCCCACATTTCTTAATCTGGGGCCTGTGGCTGTCTTAAAGGGTCGCAAGCCTTCACCACCCCTTAGCCTGTTTGTATGTACGTTTTTCTAGGGAGCAAAGCGATTCCCTCAGCTTTCATCAGATTCGCAAAAGGGCTGTGTGACCCCAGACGCCAAAGGATCCTTGGCCTAGCCAGAAGCCCACCTGGTCTCGCCTGTGACCCCTAGATCCCCAAGGAGCCCCCTGCACACTCTTGTTTACTTCGTCCACCGTCACCCCCAGCTTGGGTGTGGCTCTCCCCTGGTGAATCAGGAGGACTGGCCGGGCAGGTTCAGGGAGGGCAGGACAGAGCAGAGGCTGGTGTGAAACTGGAGAGCCTCACGTGGGGCTGGGAGCCGAGTCCGGAGTCCATCAGCTTGCCAGCTTGCCTGCTGAGGCCTCTCTTTGCTCTGGGGCCCCTGGCTGGACTCTGCTCTGAGCCCCCCTCACCCCACATGCCTTCCTTGGAGACGTGTTCACACATGTGGCCCTAACTGTGAGAGACAGACCTGCCTTGACGTGCCTGTGCCTGTGTGCAGGGGCTGACCTTCCTGGGCCTCATTGCTTTTTTCTCTCTGCCTGCCCTCTCACTTCCTTGGCATCTCAGAACAGCTGAGCTGGAAGTGGGTGAATAATAATAATAATAATAATAATAATAACAACAACAATTAGCACTCACTCATGTTTAGCCCTGTGCTAAGTGCTGTGCTTTTAACTACTCACTCCTCGCAGCAGCCCTAATGAGGTAGATACTTTTTTTTTTTTTTTCTGAGACAGTCTTGCTCTGTTGCCCAGGCTGGAGTGCAGTGGTGCCATCTCGGCTCACTGCAGCCTTCGCTTCCCGGGTTCAAGTGATTCTCCTGCCTCAGCCTCCTGAGTAGCTGAGACACCAGGCGCCCGCCACCACACCTGGCTCATTTCCGTATTTTGAGTAGAGACGGGGTTTCATCATGTTGGCCAGGCTGACCTCAAGACTCCTGACCTCAAGTGATCCACCCGCCTCAGCCTCCCGAAGTGCTGGAATTACCAGCATGAGCCACTGCACCCGGCTGAGGTAGATACTATTATTATCCCCTTTTACAGATGAGGAAACTGAGGCACAGAGAATTCAAGTCACTTATCCAAGGATATACACCTTGCAAGATGCGGATCGAATAATTCTAATCCTTACTGTACACCAGACACTGTTTTAAGTTTTTTCTAATTTTTTTTTTTGGTCTTTTTTGTCAATTTTTTTTTCTGTCTTTTTTTATCTTAAAATAGCATCTATCTTAATTAAGGGCTTTGTATGTGTTAACTCTGAATCCTTATGACAGCACTGAGATTGTCTCCATTCAACAGATGGGGGCCAGGCTCAGTGGCCCAAGCCTGTAATCCCAGCACTTGGGGAGGCCGAGGCAGGGGGATCACCTAAGGTCAGGAGTTCAAGACCAGCCTGGCCAACATGGTGAAACCCTGTCTCTACTAAAATACAAAAATTAGCCAGGTGTGTGATGGCGGGCACCTGTAATCCCAGCTACTTGGGAGGCTGAAGCAGGAGAATCTCTTGAATGTGGGAGGCGGAGGTTGCAGTGAGCCGAGATTGCAGCACTGCACTCCAGCCTGGGTGACACAGCAAGACTCAGTCTCAAAAAAAAAAAAAAAAAAAAAAAAACAGATGGGGAAGCTGAGGCATAGAGAGGTGAGATTCTTTGCTTAGGGTTGGCCACGTCAACTCAGAGCCAGGATTCTAACTCAGTTCTGGCTGAGTTTCAAACCCATCGTTTAAACCCTGCAGTGTGTGGATCTGTTCCTAACTTGTCTCCCTCCCAGGCCTTCCTATCTCCAGTTTTTTTCTCATCCTTCCAGAATCTGCCTCCATGGCCCAGCTCTGTCTGCTCAGGTGCCCTTTGTGAGAGCAGTCAGGGGCTCAGTGCTGTGTTTGGAGCCTCCAGTCTCCAGGCGCCTTCCCAGAATCGACTTCCTTCCCTCCTCCTGACCCCCTCTGCTGTAACTAGGCCTGAGTACACGCTGTTCCTTGAACACTCTTCTGTCATCCTGCCTCCACGCATTGCTCAAGCCGTTCCCACTGCCCAGCATACCCTTGCTTCCTTCTCCCTTAATTTTGAAATCCTCTCTGACCGTAAAGGCTCAGCTTCCTTTCTCCCTTTCCTCCTTCCTTCCTTCTCACCCTCCTGTCCTTCTTTTTTTAAAATTGTGTTCTCTTTCTTTTTCCTTTTTTGGTAGGGACGGGGTCTCGCTATCTTGCCCAGGCTGGTCTTGAACTCCTGGGCTAAAATGATCCTCCTGCCTCAGCCTCCCGAAGTGCTGGGATTACAGGTGTGCTATCCTATTCTTCTAATGAGACAAAAATCACTCCCTAAGCCCCTACCATGTATTTGGTCCTATGTTAGCTTTGCTGGGGAAACAGCAGTGACCAAGATACTCATGGAGCTCCCAGGCCCATGAGAGAGACAGACCCATCAGCCGACAGTCACAGTTCAGAGTGGTCAGGAGGATGTGTGAGCCCAGAAGGAGGTCACTGGCCAGACATAGGGTATCAGAAAGGGCTTCCTGGAGGAAGGGGCATATAAGCTGAGACCATTGTGAAGAAAATCCGAGAAAGCCCAGATAAACCACTGGATCTAACTTTTTTTTTTTTTTTTTTGGAGGGGGCGCGGTGCAGAGTTTCACTCTGTTGCCTAGGCTGAAGTGCAGTGGCGAGATCTCAGCTCACTGCAACCTCAGCCTCCCGGGTTCAAGTGATTCTCCTGCCTCAGCCTCCCAAGTAGCTGAGACTACAAGCGCATGCCACCACACCCGGCTAATTTTTTTTTAGTAGAGATGGGGTTTCACTATGTTGGCCAGGCTGGTTCTGAGCTCCTGACCTCAGGTGATCCACCCACCTCAGCCACCCAAAGTGCTGGGATTACAAGCATGAGCCACTGTGCCCGGCCCAGATCTAACATAAAACAGAGAAGATATTACGTTTATGATTAAGGGGCCAGGTGTGGTGGCTCATGCCTATAATCCCAGTGCTTTGGGAGGCTGAGGCAGGAGGATTGCCTGAGCCCAGAAATTTGAGACCACCCTGGGCAACATAGTGAGACCTCATCTCTACTAAAAGGAAAAAAGAATTAGCCAGATGTGGTGGTATACACCTGTTTTCCAGCTATTCGGGATGCTAAAGCAGGAGGATTGCTTGAGCCCGGGAGGCAGAGATTGCAGTGAGCCAAGATCACACCTCTGCACTCCAGCCTGGGCAACAGAGTGAGATTCTGTCTCAAAAAAAAGAAAAAATTACTATTAAAAAAATCTCAACTAACATTCTTCAGTCCAAGCATCAAAGAATGTTTCTGGAGCATCTGTTGTGTGCCAGGCTGTGTGCTGGGGACATAATCATAACCATGACAACCCCAGTCTCTGCCATCATGAGCTCGTAGTCCAGCAAGAGTGTAGGGGATAAGCCCCAAGGCACCGGGATCCAACCAGAGCTAGAACCCCAGTGCTGTGTGGGGTGATGTTAGGTAAGTGGCTTCACCTCTCAGACCCTCTGTTTCCTCCTCTGTAACACCGAGACGATAATCTCCCTGGGGTTGTGTTTTTAGAAATGAAGTAGGTTGTGGCACACTGAGTCTTTGTCATTGTGCCTGGAATGTTCCAGGTACTCAGTAAACAGGAACCTTTATTAATCATCTCTTCCCCAGGGCCGGCAGCTGGACTGGGGAGGGACTAGCCCTTCCTGAACCCTGAAGTCCAACACCCTGACTCCCTCTTAACCTTCCCACTGTCAAAGAAATGTCTGTGAGGTAGCTGGGCTCTGAGGGGGCGGGAGAGATGAACACGTCCCTGATCCTGGGGTAGGAGAGGGATGAGCCATACAGCTTCCTTCTCTGGAGGTGACCCACTCTTCCAGTACTTGTTAAGGGACTTGACATGCTTGTGGGGTGCAGAATGTATTCCTGTGTGTGTATGTGTTCATGAATCCGACACTAACCCTGTCTCAAAAAGCTCATAGTTTAGTCGGCATGATACAACGAAAACCCTGTTTTCTATTTGCTTCTCTGGTTTTCTTTCTTTCTTTCTTATTTTTTTGAGTCAGGGTCTCACTCTCACCCAGGCTGGAGTACAGTGGCACAATCACTGCTCACTGCAGCCTCACCCTCCAGGGCTCAAGTGATCCTCCCATCTCAGCCTCCTGAGTAGCTGGGACTACAGGTGCACACCACCACGCCTAGCTGATTCTTTTTTTTTTTTTTTTTTTTTGAGGTGGAGTCTCGCTCTGTCACCCAGGCTGGAGTGCAGTGGTGCAGTCTCGGCTCACTGCAAGCTTCGCCTTTCAGGTTCACACCATTCTCCTGCCTCAGCCTCCCGAGTAGCTGGGACTACAGGTGCCCGCCACCATGCCCAGCTAATTTTTTGTATTTTTAGTAGAGACGGGGTTTCACCATGTTAGCCAGGATGGTCTCGATCTCCTGACCTCATGATCCACCCGCTTCGGGCCTCCCAAAGTGCTGGGATTACAGGCGTGAGCCACTGCGCCCAGCCTAATTTTTAAATCTTTTGTAGAGACGGGGTCTTGCTATATTGCCCAGGCTGGCCTCAATCTCCTGGGCTCAGTGATCCTCCCACCTTGGTTTCCCAGTGTTGAGATTACAGGCGTAAGCCACTGTATCTGTTGCTTCTGTGGTTTCCTTTGTTCTCTGTCTCTCTCTTTCTCTACTTCTATTCATCTTTTCTTTTCATCATTACTTTGTATCTTTCTCTTTTAGTCTTCCTATATTTGTTTTGTTTTGTTTTGTTTTGTTTTTGAGACAGTCTTGCTCTGTCGCCCAGGCTGGAGTGCAGTGGTGTGTTCTTGGCTCACCGCAACCTCCGCCTCCCGGGTTCAAACGACTCTCATGCCTCAGCCTCCTGAGTAGCTGGGACTACAGGTGTGTACCACCACACCCAGCTAGTTTTTGTATATTTAGTAGAGATGGGGTTTCACCATGTTGGCCAGGCTGGTCTCAAACTCCTGACCTCAGGTGATCCGCCCACCTCACCCTCCCGAAGTGCTGGGATTACAGGTGAGAGCCACCACACCTGGCCTGTTTCTTTATCTTTTAGCAATTCTATACCTGTCTCTGTATTAGTCAGGGTAGGTCAGGATTTTCTGCAGTAACAAACAGCCCCCAAATCTTAGTGACTTAGAACAACAAAGGATTATTTTTCTTTATACTGCACATTGGTCACAGGTCAGTGGTGGGTCAGGGGCTCTGCTTCATGCTGTCTTCACTCAGGGGCCTAGGCTGAGGGAGCTTCCATTTCTCTTCTTACTCCCTCACCCACAGGGGAACAAACGTGGCAAGTCATAAACTGGCTCTTAAGGCTCCTACCCAAAAGTGACACTTCTGCTCACAGTTAATTGGCCAAAGCAAGGCCAGGTGTGGTGGCTCACACCTATAATCCCAGCACTTTGGAGACCAAGGTGGGAGGATTGCATGAGGCCAGGAGTTCAAGACCAGCCTGGGCAACATAGCAAGATGCCATAAAATAGCCGGGCATGGTGGTACACGCCTGTAGTCCTGGCTACTCAGGAGGCTGGGATGGGAGGATCGCTTGAGTCCAGGAGTTGGAGGTTGCAGTGAGCTATGATGGTGCCATTGTACTGCAGTCTGGCTGACAGAATGAGACCCGGTCTCTGCAAATGAAAACAAAACAAAACAAACAAAAAACAACAATCCCCAGTTCAGGAGGGCAGGGACATCCCTGAACTAGTAGCTGGAGCTATGTGGTGAACAGCTGTCATGACTGCCACAGTCTCTGTCGCTGTCTCTGTCTCTCTGCCATCACTATGTCATCTGTCTCTTTGTTTCTGTCTCTCTCTGTGGTCCATCTCCATCCATCAACTCCTGCCTCTATCATTTTCCCCAAAAGGTCTGACCTGGTTTAGGGGCAGAGATGGGGCTTCCAAGATTTGACACTGGTCCCTACATAGTGGCTCATACCTGTAACCCCAACACTTTGGGAGACTGAGGCAGGTGGATTGCTTGAGGTCAGGAGTTCAAGACCAGCTTGGACAACATGGTGAAACTCCGTCTCTACTAAAAATACAAAAATTAGCCGGACATGGTAGCATGCACCTGTAGTCCCAGCTACTCGGAGGGTGAGGCAGGAGGATCACTTGAGCCTTGGAGGCAGAGGTTGCAGTGAGCCAAGATCATACCACTGCACTCTGGACTAGGTGACAGAGACCATGTCTCAATTAAAAAAAAAAAAAAAAAAAAAGATTTGGAACTGTGTATGTGCAGTGGAAGATGTAGGGGTTGGTTGTTAAACCACAACAAAACCTAGCCTATCCTTACTCATAAGATCCTTACTCATAAGAGAAGGACAGAGAGACATAGATACAAAGAAAGTGATGACAGAGGGGAGAAATGGACAAAGAATTTCCCCTATCATGCTGAGGCCTTTGGGCGATCATGTGATTGCTGAACTAAGAGGGGCTCACTCACCCCAACAAGCCTAGGAACAGTGATCCCAGGAAGCCCCTGGCCCTGGAAAAACTGCAGGTCCCCTTTCATTCCCTCTCATGGCAGCAACTCTAGCCCCTGCCTTCCCTGGCCTTGGCCCTGACCCCACCCTGCTCTGCTCCCTACAGAGCAAACCCTGGAAGAAGCTGAAGACAGTTCTGAAGTATTCGCCCTTCGTGGTCTCCTTCCGAAAACACTACCCTTGGGTCCAGCTTTCTGGACATGCTGGTAAGTGGGGCGGTGGTGGACAGAGCCGGGCAGAGTCTCTTGGGCCAGGGAAAGGGATGTTCTCTGTAGTTTAGTTCCCCCACCTAGTGATGGGCTTGGTGACAGTCCCCACCTTATGGGACTGTTATGGGCAGTGCTTAGGCCTGGGCCTGGCCCTTCATATGTCAGGGCAGAGGGCTATTCCCTGTTATTCTGGTGGAGAGAGGGAGCTTCAGCTGTGGAGACAGATGGGTCTGGGCTCAAACTCTAGTTCTGCTGTGTATTCATGGGTGAACTTGGGCAAGTTACTTTCCTTTACTGGGCCTCAGCTGCCCCATGTGTTAATGTGGAGATAATCTAACCTCCCTTACAGGATTAACTGAAGACTTAAAATTATATAAAGATTGAGGCCAGTCACAGTGGCTTACATCTGTAATCCCAGCACTTTGGCAGGCCAAGACAGGAGGATCGCTTTAGCCCAGGAATTCAAGACCAACCTGGGCAATATAGTGAGACCTCGTTTCAATTAAAAAAAAAAAGACTGGCTGGGCACGGTGCCTCAACACCTGTTATCCCAGCACTTTGGGAGGCCGAGGCGGGTGGATCACCTGAGGTCAGGAGTTTGAGACCAGCCTGGCCAACGTGGTGAAACCCCTTCTCTACTAAAAACACAAAAATTAGCCGGGCGTGGTGGCGGGTGCCTGTAATCCCAGCTACTCAGGAGGCTGAGGCAGGAGAATCACTCGAACCCGGGAGGCAAAGGTTGCAGTGAGCCGAGATCATGCCATTGCACTGCAGCCTGGGTGACAAGAGTGAAACTTCATCTCAAAAAAAAAAAAACAAAACGATTGAGGCACAGGACTCTCATGAATGGAAATGATCACTCCTTGCCTTCTCCCATGTGCAGAGCATAGTAGGCCTTCAGTAAGTAGCAGCTGTAACATTTTGCCCCCAGAATGTCGCAAATGCCTCTAGCACATAGTAGCACAATGGTAGCATATATTCTTTTGAAGGGCTAGGCCATAAATATCTTAGGTTTTGTGGGCCTTATGGTCTCTGTTGCAGCTACTCAGCTCTGCTATTACAGCAGGAAAGCTGCCATAGACACTATGTAAACATATGAGTGTATCTGTATTCCAATAAAACTTTATTTGCAAAAACTAGCAGCAGACTGGACTAGAAAAGGGTGCCCAGGTTGGGCAAACGGAGACAGTAAGAGAACTTTTCTGCCTTATTTGTCTTTAGATCTGACCTGGAAATAAGGCAAGGCCCCCTAAGACTGTGTCAACACAAGTTTGCCATCTATATGTGTTCTAGTTACTATTGCTGAGTTTATTAAAAAAACAAAAAACTCAGCAGAGCACAGTGGCTCCTGGCTGTAGTTTTAGCATTTTGGGAGGCTGAGGTGGGAGGATCACTTGAGCCCAGGAGTTTGAGACCAGCCTGGGCGACATAGTGAGACCCTGTCTCTATGAAAAATAAAAAAAATTAACTGGGCATAGTGGCATGCACCTGTGGTCCCAGGTACTTGGGAGCTGAGGGTGGGACGATCACTTGAGTCCAGGAGGTCTGGGATGCAGTGAGCCTGGATCATACCACAGTACTCTAGCCTAGATGACCGAGTGAGACCCTGTCTCAAAAATAAATGCGCTGGGGGCGGTGGCTCACGCCTGTAATCCCAGCAGTTTGGGAGGCTGAGGCGGGCAGATCACGAGGTCAGGAGATTGAGACCATCCTGGCTAATACAGTGAAACCCCATCTCTACTAAAAATACAAAAAATTAGCCGGGTGTGGTGGCAGGCACCTGTAATCCCAGCTACTCGGGAGGCTGAGGCAGGAGAATGGCGTGAACCCGGAAGGCAGAGGTTGCGGTGAGCCGAGATAGCACCACTGCACTCCAGCCTGGGTGACAGAGCAAGACTCTGTCTCAAAAATAAATAAATAAAATAAAATAAAATAAAATAAAATAAAATAAATGCAAAACAAAACCCAAAAACCCCAATACTTAGTGATGGTTAAAAAAAAAACTTAGTAGAATAAAACAACCATTTTATTAACCTTACAAGTTTTGGGTCAGCAATTCAGACAGGATGGCAGGGATGGCTTTTCACTGCTCCACAATATCTGGGAACTCAGCTAGGGACACCTGGAGGCTACAAGCTGAAAACTTTTGGAGGTTCATTCACTTACATGCCTGGTGATTGATGCTGGCTATTGGCTGGGGTCTCAGATGGGGCTGCCACCTGGAAAGCCTATACGTGGCTTCACCATGTAGCTCCTTGAGCTTCCTCACAGTATGGTGGCCTCAGAGTACTCAGATTTCTAACAAGACAGCTCAGGACTACCTTGAAGGTAAGTGTCTCTGCCAACAGAAGTCATGCAGTAGCACTTCTGCCATAAACCCTCCCATATTTAATGGAAGAGCAATCTATTTTTTATTTATTCATTTAATTTTGAGATAGGATCTCACTGTTGCCCAGGCTGGAGTGCAGTGGTGCAATCATAGCTCATTGCAGCCTTGAACTCCTGGCCTTAAAGGATCCTCCTGCCTCAACCTCCCAAGTGTTGGGATTATAGGCATGAGCCACTGCACCCAACTTGGGAGAGCAATTAAGAGTATACTCCTTGATGGGAAAATTCTATAACAGCAGGATCAGGAATGGGTCTGAGACCCACTGTGATCAGGAGATACTGTTGTAGCCAACTTTGGAACATGTAATCCAGGCTGGACATAATCACGGCACTTTGGGAGGCTGAGATGGGAGGATCATTTGAGGCCAGGAGTTGGAGACCAGCCTGGGCATCATAGCAACACTCCCCCAACCCGACATTACACATTTTTTTTTTTAATTAGCTGGGCGTGGTGTGGGTGCACACCTGTAGTCCTAGCTACTCTGGTGGTTGAGGTGGGAGGACCACCTGAATCTAGGAGCTTGAGGCTGCAGTGAGCTACGATTGCGCCACTGCATTTCAGCCTGGGTGACAGAGTGAGATCCTCTCAAATAAAAAAAGAAAAAGAAAATATAATCTGAAAATACAGCTTGCCACAAGAAGAAATTAGAATTATTATAATCTATACACTCTGCATGGTCCAGGAAATGCTTGATCTATAAATTAACTTAAATAGGCCCTGGTTGTTAGCACCTTGGGACTCCAGGCAGCAGCAAAAGCAAATCCACTCTGGAGAGTGATGCTCTGGACTTAGATCTCACAGAATTCCCACAGATGATCACATGTGTACAATCAAAAATTACAAAACAAATGAGGATATCCTGTGCTGGGAACAGGACTTGGTTTAAGCAACAGAGAACAGAAATTCGCCCTTTCCTTACCAACCCCTGGGCAAGACTTTTAAGAGTTGCAGGCCGGGCGTGGTGGCTCACGCTTGTAATCCCAGCACTTTGGGAGGCCGAGGCAGGTGGATCATCTGAAGTCAGGAGTTCAAGACCAGCCTGACCAAAAAGGTGAAACCCTGTCTCTACTAAAAATACAAAAATTAGCCGGGCTTGGTGGTGTGCACCTGTAATCCCAGCTACTTGCGAGGCTGAAGCAGGAGAATTGCTTGAACCCGGGAGGCGGAGGTTGCAGTGAGCCGAGATCGCACCATTGCACTCCAGCCTGGGCAACAGAGTGGGACTCTATCTCAAAACAATAAAATAAAATCTTAAAATCATTAAAAAAAAAAAAGTTGCAGGGAGAGAAAGCATTGCAGGAGGGTCGGGCAAGATAATGGTGGCCAGGATCTGATGCGAACAGGGAAGTGGGGGGAGGTTCTCTTCCTGATCCAGTTCCTGATCCTCTCATTTATTCTACCACCTTTAGGGAACTTCCAGGCAGGAGAGGATGGTCGGATTCTGAAACGTTTCTGTCAGTGTGAGCAGCGCAGCCTGGAGCAGCTGATGAAAGACCCACTGCGACCTTTCGTGCCTGCCTACTATGGCATGGTGCTGCAGGATGGCCAGACCTTCAACCAGATGGAAGACCTCCTGGCTGACTTCGAGGGCCCCTCGATTATGGACTGCAAGATGGGCAGCAGGTGGGGCTGGGGCAGCCCTGGGGCAGGGGGTGGGCATTATTGAAAATATTGGCTTAGCCGGGCGCAGTGGCTCATGCCTGTAATCCCAGTACTTTGGGAGGCCGAGGCCAGTGGATCACCTGAGGTTGGGAGTTCCAAACCAGCCTGGCCAACGTGGTGAAGCCCTGTCTCTACTAAAAATACAAAAAATTAGCCGGGCATGGTGGCGCATGCCTGTAATCCTAGCTACTCAGGAGGCTGAGGCAGGAGAATTGCTTGAACCTGGGAGGTGGAGGTTGTGGTGAGCTGAGATCGAGCCATTGCATTCTAGCCTGGGCAACAAGAGTGAAACCCTGTCTCAGAAAAAAAAAAAAAAAAAGAAAATCACGCCAAGTCCATTTGCAAGGTGGTTGTACCAGTGTACCTTCCCACCACCATGTATGAGTGTTACAGTCGTCCCAGATTCTCACCGGTGCTTGGTACTGTCTGTTTTATTAACTTAAACCATTCCAATGGGTTTGGAATAGGATCCCTTTTTTTCCTCTTTGAGAAAGAGTCTTACTCTATCGCCAAGGCTGGAGTGCAGTGGCACGATCTCGGCTCACTGCAATCTCCACCTCCTGGATTCAAGTGATTCTCCTGTGTAAACCAAGTAGCTAGGATTACAAGCGCCCGCCACCACACCTGGCTAATTTTTGTATTACTAGTAGAGATGGCGTTTCACCATGTTGGCCTGGCTGGTCTGGAACTCCTGACCTCAGATGATCCACCCACCACAGCCTCCCAGAGTGCTGGGATTACAGGCGTGAGCCACCGTGTCCGGTCTGCAAGAAGTGAACTCTAATTGCTTTCTCAAGCTGGACTCAGTGGCTCTCACCTATAATCCCAACGCTCTGGGAGGCTGTACACACACACACACACACACACACACAGACACAGACACACACCAGTCTTCAACTCTCCCATTTCATTCTTTTAGTAGTCTTTTGATAAGCATATTTTGATAAATAAAATAGTATTTGTATTATTATTATTTTTTGAGGCAGAGTCTCACTCTCTTGCCCCAGCTGAAGTGCAGTAGCATGATCATAGCTCACTGTAGCCTTGAACTCCTGGGCTCAGGCAGGAGTCCTCTCACCTTAGCCTCCAGAGTAGCTGGGACTATAGGTATGTCCCACCAGGCTTGGCTATATTTTATTTTTTATAGAGACATGGTCTCTCTATACTGCCCAGGCTGGTCTTGAACTCCTGAGCTCAAGTGATCCTCCTTCTTCTGCCCCCTGAGTAGCTGGGACTATAGGCACATACTATCACACCTAGCTAATTTTCAATTTTTTTGTAGAGACAGGCTGTTTAGGAAAAGCTCTGTATCCATGCTTTTCCATTCTCACACCACTGCCACAACAATGACAGCACAGAAGACTTCTGTGATCAAATGTATAGGTTTTTTAACCCCACACACCAAGCAACGGACGCCAGCTGGATGTCCTCCAATCCAATTCTAACACCATCTACCTGGAAATAGTGTCAGACCCCACAGGTTGGGGACTCAATCCCCAAGACTGCCCCCCAGCTACAGACACCAGTCATAAGTTCAGGCCTTTGAAACTTCTGACTGGTTGGCTCCAAGTTGGAGTTCCCATGTCCTCCTTTTTGGGTTCAAATAATTTGCTGGAGTGGCTGAAATAACTCAGGGGAACACTTACCTACCTTTACTGGTTTAATATAAAGCAGGGGTCCCCAACCCCTGGGTCGCGGACCAGTACCGGTCCAGGGCGAACCCTATTGTGAACTGTGCCTGCAGGGGATCTAGATTGTGTGCTCCTATGAGAATCTAACTGATGCCTGATGACCTGAGGTAGAACAGTTTCACCCAGAAACCATCCCCCTCACAGTCTGTGGGAAAAATTGTCTTCTACAAAACCAGTCCCTGGTTGGGTGCTGCTACAAAGGATACTGCAAAAGATGAAGAGATGTGTAGGACAAGGTATGGGGGAAGGGGTACGGAGCTTCCATGCCCTCCCTGGGTGCACCATGCTCCAGGAACCTCCACAGGTCGGCTATCTGGAAGCTCCTGAACCCAATCCTTGGGTTTTTTTTTTTTTTTTTGGAGACAGAGTCTCACTCTGTTGCCCAGGCTGGAATGCAGCGGCCTGATCCGCCCGCCTTGGCCTTCCAAAGTGCTGGGATTACAGGCGTGAGCCACCATGCCCGGCCTAATCCTTGGGTTTTTATGGAGGCTTTAAGACACCAGCATTCCTTCCCCCAGGGTATAGGGTGGGATCCTCTCTGGGGAGGGTCCTAAAACCCACAGTCAAGAAGGTGGGGAAAGATTAGAGTCCTGCCTTGGGGCAGGTGAAAGGAGGGCAGGAGGAGGTCAGAGAGATTCTGGTTTCTTGAGGCTGGCTCCTGAGATCTAACACACCCAAAATTATGACAAAAGATTGTGGCTGGGTGCAGCGGCTCATGCCTGTAATCCCAGCACTTTGGGAGGCCAAGGCAGGCAGATCACTTGAGGCCAGGAGTTCAAGACAAGCCTGGGCAACATGGTGAAACTCTGACTCTACTAAAAAAATACAAAAATGTGCCAGGTGTGGTGGTGTACTCCTGTAATTCCAGCTACTCAGGAGGCTGAGGTGGGAGCATCACTTGAACCCGGGAGGTTCTAGAAGTTGCAGTGAGCCAAGATCATGCCACTGCACTCCAGCCTTGGCGACAGAGCAAGACTCCATCTCAAAAAAAAAAAAAAAAAAAGGCTGGGCGTGGTGGCTCACACTTGTAAATGGCAGGCAGAGGCAGGCCGATCACGAGGTCAGGAGTTCGAGACCAGCCTGGCCAACATCGTGAAACCCCATCTCTACTAAAACTACAAAAAATTATCCGGGTGTGGTGGCAGGCACCTGTAATCCCAGCTACTCGGGAGGCTGAGGCAGGAGAATCGCTTGAATCCGGGAGGCAGAGGTTGCAGTGAGCCGAGATCACCACCATTCCATTGCACTCTAGCTCGGGCCGGCATCAAAAAAAAAAAAAAAAAAAAAAGATTGTAACAAGGGCTGTGGGAGTTACCAGCCAGGAACCATAGACGGAAACCAATATACGTTGTAACTAACACCACACAGGGTCTTGCTATGTTGTCGAGGCTGATCTTGACTTTCTGGGCTCAAGTGAACCTCCTGCCTTGGCCTTCCAAAGTGTCGGGATTACAGACATGAGCACTGCACCTGGCCCTACCTTTAATTTAGTCTAGTTTGTCAGTTTTTTTCATTGTTTAAGAAATCTTTTCCTACTCCAAGATCATGCAAATATTATGTTTTCTTCTACAAGCTTTATTGTTTTAGCTTTCACATTTAGACCTACATTCCAGCTAGAATTAATGTTTCTGTGTGTGGGAGGTAGGGATCAGGTTCATTTCTTTCCATATGGATGTCCTGTTGACCCAGCACTGTTTATTGAAAAGACTTCCCTTTCCCCACTGAATTGCAGTGCCTTATCATAAACTGCACAACTCTACGTGTGTGTCTTTGTGGACTCTGTTGTATTCTGTGCGTTGATTTGCCCATTCTTGTGCCACACTGTGGCTTTATGTCTTAATATCAGGAAGGGTAAGCCCTCCAGTTTGTTCTACATAATTTCCTTTGTCACATCCTCTGTGTGCTCAGGACCTATCTGGAAGAGGAGCTAGTGAAGGCACGGGAACGTCCCCGTCCCCGGAAGGACATGTATGAGAAGATGGTGGCTGTGGACCCTGGGGCCCCTACCCCCGAGGAGCATGCCCAGGGTGCGGTCACCAAGCCCCGCTACATGCAGTGGAGGGAAACCATGAGCTCCACCTCTACCCTGGGCTTCCGGATCGAGGGCATCAAGGTGAGGACCAGGAACCGCCTGGCCTGTCCCGGAAAGGCCTATAGCCAGATCCCAGGCAGGGCTTCTTGGGGAAAGCCACAAGAGAGTGCAGGAGACGGCGTGGGATGAAAGGCTGGGGCTGGGGAAGCCCAGCCTCTTTCTTACCTCCACACCCATCAGAGCCCATGTTCTGTTTATCCGTCTGCCTGAGCATCTCCTGAGCCCATCTTTTCCTCCTCTCCTTCTCCATGGTCATGTCCTAGTCCAGCCCCATCTTCTCCTGCCTCTGTCTCCCTGGGCATCCTGGCCCTGGTCTCCCTGCAGCACAAGAGCTGGAGGGATCCCTTTCCCCCGGCTATGGAGAAGGTTTCTCTTTTTCTTTCTTGCATTCATTTTTCTTTGTCAAATTAAATATAATTGTTTGAATAGGCCAGGCATGGTGGCTCATGCCTGTAATCCCAGCACTTTGGGAGGCCAAGGCAGGAGGATTGCTTGAGGCCAGGAGTAGTTCAGGACTAAGCTGGCCAACATAGGGAGCCTCTGTTTCTAGAAGAAAAAAAATTGTTTGAATAGCTAGTCCCACAGTTCAAAAGTCAAAATAATATTATAAAAGGGTAAATGTGGAGAAATTTCTCTCCCAACTCTGCTGCTGTCCTTCCCATTCTGTCCCTCTATCTCTCTACCCGCTCGTGGGGAACCACTTTATCAGTTTCTTGTATTTGTTCCTGTTAGTGCAAGTAAATGGAGTTGTAGATCCGAAATGTTCCTCAGTACGCATACTGATTGGTACTTTGCTATTTTCACTTAATAGTAACACCCTGGAGAGTTTTCCACATCATTCCATAGAAAGCCTCCTCTTTCTGTTTTTTTTTTTCCCCCACAGCTACGTAACACTGTTTTTGTGACTGTGCCTGGTCCCCTATAAACAGACACCTGGGTTGTTTCCATTTTTTGACATTAGCAGGCCTCAAAGAATCACTTTGCATATAAGACATTTTGCAAGTATGCAGATTGAGCTGTAGATTTCCAGAAGCAGGACTCCTGGGTCAAAGATTAAAGGCATGGGAAATTTGCTAGAGATGACCAAACTTCCGCTATTGGTGTTATGCCACCGCACATCCCACCAGCAATGTATGAGAATGCCTGTTGCAGATCCGACCATGCCATTCTCCTGTTCAAAACCCTTCTGTGGCTCCCTAGTACCTTGAAGCAAAGTTCCATAGCCTGTAGGGCCCTCTAGGATCTAGCCTCATCTCTCTCATTCTTTTTTTTTGAGGAAGAGTCTCGCTCTGTCACCCAGGCTAGAGTGCCATGGCACAGTCTCAACTCACTGCAACCTCCACCTCTTGGGTTCAAGCGATTCTCCCACCTCAGCTTCCTCACTTGATGTGATTACTGGCATGCACTACCATGCCTGGCTAATTGTTTTTTTTTTTTTTGTTTGTTTGTTTGTTTTTTTTGAGACAGAGTCTCACTCAGTCGCCCAGGCTAGAGTGCAGTAGTACAGTCTTAGCTCACTGCAAACCTCCGCCTCCCGGGTTCAAGCGATTCTTCTGCCTCAGCCTCCCAAGTAGCTGAGATTACAGGTGCGTGCCACTGCTCCTGGCTAATTTTTGTATTTTTAGTAGAGACAGGGTTTCACCATATTGCCCAGGCTGGTCCTGAACTCCTGACCTTGTGATCCCCCCGCCTCGGCCTCCCAAAGTGCTGGGATTACAGGCATGAGCCACTGTGACCAGCCTATTGTTTGTATTTTTAAGAGAGGCGGGGTTTCACTATGTTGACCAGGCTGATCTTGAACTCCTGGCCTCAAGTGATCTGCCTGCCTTAGCCTCCCAAAGTGCGGGGATTATAGGCGTGAGCCACCATGCCCAGCCTCTCATTCCTCTCATTCTTTTTGTGTACTTTAAGGCACAGTGAAGCACTTGCATTTACTTGAAATAGGCTTGCTTTTTCCTGCCACAAGGCCTCTGCACCCCTCTGCCAGGAATGCTCTTCTATTTTTTTTGTTTATTTGTTTGTTTGAGACAGGCTCTCACTCTGTCATCGCCCAGGCTGGAGTACAGTGGCGCGATCACAGCTCACTGCAGCCTCAATCTCCTAAACTCAAGTAATCCCCCCAACTCAGTCTTCTGAGTAGCTGGGACACAGGTGCATGCCACCACACCCTGGTCTCTTCCGTCTGTGCCCCCAGTCTGGTTGATTCTCAGTCATTTTTCTGTCTCCTTTCAAATTTTGCTTCCTCAGGGAAGCCCTCCCTGATTTCTGTTCTATTGATCAGGGTCCCCTCTTCACCTCCTCATAGCTGCTTATACTCTTTCATTATTCTTATCTTCCTTTCTGATCATCTTAATCAGTGTCTGCCCCCTCATCTGACTGTGTCTGTCGTGTTACCCCCTGTTGCCAAGTGCCCACATAGTACCTGGCACAGTGTGGCAGATGACTTAGGTGGGTTCTCTGAGCCCTACTCAAACATAACAGATAACTTTAGTCTCATTAGTCTCCAATAACTATATGCCAGGCACTGTGCTGTGCATCCTACACACCTGGTCTCCTCTAATCCTTATACCAGCCTTAGCAAGTAGACACCAACACAATTCCCATTTTCCAGATGAGGAAACTGAGGCTGAGGCAGCCAAAATGACTTAAGACTGCCCAGCTAGAAAAGAGTAGTCACGGCCGGGTGCAGTGGCTCACACCTGTAATCCCAGCACTTTGGGAGTCTGAGGCGGGCGGATCACGAGGTCAGGAGGTCGAGACCATCCTGGCTAACATGGTGAAACCCCGTCTCTACTAAAAATACAAAAAAATTAGCTGGGTGTGGTGGCGGGCACCTGTAGTCCCAGCTATCAGGAAGCTGAGGCAGGAGAATGGCATGAACCTGGGGGGCAGAGCTTGCAGTGAGCCTCGATTGCACCACTGCACTCCAGCCTGGGCGACAGTGAGACTCCATCTCAAAGAAAAAGAAAAGAGCAGAGTCACGATTCAAAGCCAGCTCCACCCCGCTCCAAAGCCCACTTTGCTAGATGGGTTCAACCAGGAGATTCAAGGTTGGAAGGGTGTGGAAGGACTGGGGCTCAGGCATGTGACCTGGGACTGGGTTGAGCTGGGCTGGGCAGGTAAGCTGGCTTCCTCCTCTGGCAGCAAGTGTGCAGGCAGGTGGGTGGCCCTGGGAAGTTGTTTTTTTTGAGACAGAGTCTTGTTCTGTCACCCAGGCTCAAATGTAGTGGTGCAATCAATGCTCACTGCAACCTCCGCCTCCCGGGTTCAAGTGATTTTCCTGCCTCAGCCTCCCGAGTAGCTGGGATTACAGGTGCCCGCCACCACACTTGGCTAATTTTTTGTATTTTTAGTAGAGACGGGGTTTCACCATGTTGGCCAGGCTGGTTGTGAACTCAAGTGACCCTCCCACCTCGGCCTCCCAAAGCGCTGGGATTACAGGCGTGATCCCACACCTGGGACCACAGGCGCATACTACCACACCAGGCTTTTTTTTTTTGTAAATAGAGATGGGGTCTGGCTATGTTGCCCAGGCTGGTCTTGGCCACCGTGCCCGGCCTCCTGGGAGGTATTTGAGGTTGCTGGGTATTGGGCGTGGGAAGGAAAAGGCCATGACCCTGCCCCTGCACACCCTGCCCTACAGAAGGCAGATGGGACCTGTAACACCAACTTCAAGAAGACGCAGGCACTGGAGCAGGTGACAAAAGTGCTGGAGGACTTCGTGGATGGAGACCACGTCATCCTGGTGAGTGGGACACCCATGTCCCAGAATGTAGCAGCTTAAGACAGCCACCATTTATTCTTGCTCCAGAGTCAGTGGTCTTCTGCTTTGGGTGGGGCTGGACTGATACTGGCTGGCTTTGCTCAGTCTGAGGTCAGTTGGTGGCTTGGCAAGGCTGGCTGGTCCAGGGTGGCCCTGCTCCCAGCTCTGCCGTTTGGCTTATGACTTAGCCGCACGTCTCTCGATAGCAGGATGGCCTGGGCTTGTTCTTACAGTGGAGGCAGGGGGCCAAGAGAACAAGTAAAAATTCAAGGCCTCTTGATGCCTGGGCTCAGAATGGCCACCATCATTTCTGCCATTCAGCAAGTCATGTGACCCAGCCTGGATCGAGGGGTTGGGAGACAGACTCCACTTCCAGATGGGAGTGGAAATTCATGGAATCCACCACTCTTCTCCATGCTACCTTGATGAATCCAAGCCCTCACTCCTCCGCCCTGTCTTCCCCATGGCTCCCCTATTCCATCCTGGCTAGAGCCTGCCTGCTCCTTTGGGGGAATGGGGTGAGGTCAGAGCTCAAGGTGGGCAAGGCCCCACAAAGTCCCCATGCTAACCAAGGAACCCTCCCTGTCACACAGCAAAAGTACGTGGCACGCCTAGAAGAACTTCGTGAAGCTCTGGAGATCTCCCCCTTCTTCAAGACCCACGAGGTGCGAGCCCTGGCTGCCATGGGTGGATGTATGAGTGTCGGGGTCCAGGTGCATGGAGGGGAAACCATTGATGAGTTACAGGTCAAAGATATAAAAAGGGGCTGGGCGTCGTGGCCCACACCTGTAATACCAGCACTTTGGGAGGCTGAGGTGGGAGGATTGCTGGAGCCCAGGAGTGCCAAGACCAGCCTGGGCAACATAGCAAGACCCCGTCTCTATTTAAAAAAAAAAAAAAAAAAAGCCCGGGTGCAGTGGCTCATGCCTGTAATCCTAGCACTTTGGGAAGCCAAGGCGGGCAGATCACCTGAGGTCGGGATTTCGAGGCCAGCCTGACCAACATGGAGAAACCCCATCTCTACTAAAAATACAAAGTTAGCCAGGTGTGGTGGCGCGTGCCTGTAATCCCAGCTACTTGGGAGGCTGAGGCAGGAGAATTGCTTGAACCCTGGAGGCGGAGGTTGTGGTGAGCCGAGATCACGCCATTGAACTCCAGCCTGGGCAACAAGAGCAAAACTCTGTCTCAAAAATAAATAAAATAAAATAAAATAAAAACAAATAAAATAAGGCCGGGCGCGGTGGCTCAAGCCTGTAATCCCAGCACTTTGGGAGGCCGAGGCGGGCGGATCACGAGGTCAGGAGATCGAGACCATCCTGGCTAACACGGTGAAACCCTGTCTCTACTAAAAATACAAAAAATTAGCCGGGCGTGTTGGCGGGCGCCTGTAGTCCCAGCTCCTCGGGAGGCTGAGGCAGGAGAATGGCCTGAACCCGGGAGGCGGAGCTTGCAGTGAGCCGAGATCGCGCCACTGCACTCCAGCCTGGGTGACACAGCAAGACTCCGTCTCAAAAAAAAAAAAAAAAAAAAAAAAAAAAAAAAAAAACAAATAAAATAAAACAGCATCTACTGAGAGCTGACTGTGCCAAGCACTGCGAGGCACCTGATGAGTAGGGGCTGGTACCATTATCCCCATGCTGTAGAGAAGGAAACCAGTCATCAGTGGCAGTCCACAAGGCCTGAGAAGTTGTCTCTTTCTAAGTGAAGGCATTATCCAATTCTAGTTTTTAAAATTTTTTTTGGTCAGAGTCAGGGTCTCACTCTGTTGCCCAGGCTGGGGTGCAGTGGCGCGATCATAGGTCACTATAGTGTCGATCTCCTGGGCTCAAGTGATCCTCCTGCCTGGGCCGCCTGTCACTGGAACTACAAGTGTGCACTACCATGACCAGCACGTGATCCAATTATTTAGTTTCTACCAGGCTCTCTTCACTCATTCTGGATCCTGAAGGCATTTGAGTTTGCATTCTGGCTTAGCAAAGGCCAGGCACAGTGGCTCATGCCTGTAATTCTAGCACTTTGAGAAGTCGAGGTGGGAGGATCGCTTGAGCTCAGGAGTTCAAGACTAGCCTGGGCAATATAGTGAGACCTTGTCTCTATTTTTTTTTTTTTTTTTTTTGAGACAGAGTCTCTCTCTGTCACCCAGGCTGGAGTGCAGTGGCGCGATCTTGGCCCACTGCAAACTCCACCTCCTGGGTTCACACCATTCTCCTTCCTCAGCCCCCCGAGTAGCTGGGACTGCAGGTGCCCACCACCACACCCGGCTAATTTTTGATTTTTGTATTTTTAGTAGAGACAGGGTTTCACCGTGTTGGCCAGGATGGTCTCGATCTCCTGACCTCATGATCTGCCCTCCTCGGCCTCTCAAAGTGCTGAGATTACAAGCGTTGAGCCACTGCGCCCAGCCCTGTATTTTAAAAAAAAAAAAAAAAAAAAAAAAAAAAAAAAAGCAGCCAGGAGCAATGGCTTGCCTGTAATCCCAGCATTTTGGGAGGCTGAGGCGGGCAGATCACTTGAGGTCAGGAGTTCGAGACCAGCCTGGCCAACATGGTGAAACCCTGTCTCTATTAAAAATACAAAAATTGGCTGGGTGCGGTGGCTCATGCCTGTAATCCCAGCACTTTGGGAGGCCGAGGCGGGCGGATCATGAGGTCAGGAGATCGAGACCATCCTGGCTAACACAGTGAAACCCCGTCTCTACTAAGAATACAAAAAATTAGCCAGGCGAGGTGGCGGGCGCCTGTAGTCCCAGCTACTCGGGAGGCTGAGGCAGGAGAATGGCATGAACCCGGGAGGTGGAGCTTGCAGTGAGCCGAGATTGAGCCGCTGCACTCCAGCCTGGGCGACAGAGCGAGACTCTGTCTCAACAACAGCAACAACAACAACAACCAAATTAGCCAGAAATCGCTTGAACCCAGTAGGCAGAGGTTGCAGTGAGCTGAGATTGTGCCACTGCACTCCAGCCTGGGCAAGAGAGTGAGACTCTGTCTCAAAAAAAAAAAAGCAAAGCTAGGCGTGGTGGTGCACGCCTGTAGTCTCAGCTACTCAGGAGGCTGAGGCTTGAGTCCAGGAGGTCAAGGCTGCAGTGCACTTTGATTATGCCTCACACTGAACATTTGCTGTGTATTTGCTATGTACCAAGCACTGTCTTAAGCACTTAATGTAGATTAATTCATACATATAATATGCCCAGCAGCCTCTGAGGTAAATGATCCTACAGTCGACCCCTTATCCTCAGGTGATCTCTTCCAAACCCCCAGTGGATGCCAGAAACTGGATAGTACTGAACTATAGACTGTGTTTTCTCGATCTGATAACCAAGATGGCTCCTAGGTGACTAGTGGGTGGGTTGCGGATACAGTATGGACACGCTGGACAGAGGGATGATTTGCATCCCAGGTGGGACGAAGCAAGATGGCACGAGATTTCATCACAGTACTTAGAATGGTGTGCAACTTAAAACTTACGCATTGTTTATTTCTGGAATTTTCCACTTAATATTTTTGGATCACAGTTGACTGAGAGTAACTAAAACCAAAGAAAATGAAACCACGGACTAGGGAGGCTAACTGTATTACTCTCACTTTGTATATGAGGACGCAGAACCACAAAGAGGTTAAGACACCTGCCCAAGGTTGCACAGCCAGGAGGTGGCACAGCCAGGATATGAATCAGACAGCCAGGCTCCAGGGTTCATGCTGTCAACCACCCTGCTCTGCTGCTTGTCAGGAAGGGACCTTGGCCAGTGCCTGCTCCTCCCTTAACCTCCCGTCTCTCCCCCGGCAGGTGGTAGGCAGCTCCCTCCTCTTCGTGCACGACCACACCGGCCTGGCCAAGGTCTGGATGATAGACTTCGGCAAGACGGTGGCCTTACCCGACCACCAGACGCTCAGCCACAGGCTGCCCTGGGCTGAGGGCAACCGTGAGGACGGCTACCTCTGGGGCCTGGACAACATGATCTGCCTCCTGCAAGGGCTGGCACAGAGCTGAGCTGCTGAGCCACCATCAGGTTAATTGGATGGTGCCAGTCTGGCTGGAGGAGCCCTGAGATGCCATGGGGGGCCTGAGGTTGGCCATGGGGGAGCTGGCCTCCAGGGACGGGAGAGATTCTGTCATGTGCCACATGAGACAAACGTGGAAAGGTCTGAAGGGCCTTGGGAGACCAGGTAGCACCTGGCCCCATCATGATGCAGGGGTTTTGGGGGCCTGGAAGGAACGTGATGAGGCAGTGAGTCAGAAAAACCAGAAGGGGGTCCCCCGATCTGCCGGGAAGGCTTCTGAGGGGCTGCCCTGAGAGCATTCAGTTCATATGTCACAGGGTATGGTGTGACAGGGTGCCTGTGGACACACGAATCACTTCTAACCTGCCTCCCCGTCAGCCTCCAGGCTGCCAGCTGGCTGAGGCTGGGGACTGGGTCAGGCTCATCTGTGGCGCCTCAGAGGGTCAGGCATCGGTGGTGGTGAACAGATGCAGGCACTGCTGGACCATCTGGGGAGAGTGACAGTCCATGTCTTCACCAGGGAGCCATTTGAGTGCTGAACGACAAGAGGCTCAGAGGGCATGACCCCATGGGACTGGGCGTGGCCTGAGGGCTGATACTGCTGGGCGGTATCCTGCCCTGCTGTGGCCCTGTGGGATCCTCCGTGTTCCTCAGAGGACTCTGCTGACCTCCTGCAGACCCAAACCACAGCCACATCCCAGCTTCTGTGCCGGCACTGTGACAGTACCTCGCTCCTCTGTGTACCAGATCCCGCCTCAGGACTTACACCTCCTGCCTGACCCCCAGGCTTCTCTCTCCTTTCTCCCAGCAAACTGCAGTGGCAGAAAGGAGGTTGAGAGGCTGGGAAAGCGGGCCTCCCCTTGCGACTCAGAGCTGCTACACTCAGGAGGGCCCCATCCAATCCTGGGCCCCTGCAGGGAAAAGTGCTGGGTGTGTGTCAGAGGCGCAGGGTGGGTGGGGCTGCCAGCCAGGACCCTGGCCTGCAGCCTGATCCAAACCAAAGACTGTAGAACCCTGGGGTGTGGCTAACGGCTCCTCCAGCACCCATAGCCAGGTCTTCCTGGCCCTTGAGGCTGGGCTGGCGGACAGGCACCTACCTCTTCCTTAAGCTGAAGCTCCCACACTGTCTTCCAGGGCTGAGGAGTGAGCCTCAGGAGTGATACCTGAGCCCCAATGGAGAACGCTTTCCTTTTCTACTGACCATCTTGATACTTAACATACGAGAGGCAGTTGCTGGACGGGGTAGTACTGGAAAGCAGGAGGCAGAATGGCTCTGCTGAGCCTCCTACCCATGACAACACCCCAATAAACAGGACATTCACAGCCAATGTCGTAGAGCTTTTTATTTTGCATCTGGAGTGTATTTGGACACGTGGGCTGGGTGGGGTAACAGGATAATGAGCAGTTTGGGAAAGAGGCAGGCTCCGAGCAGGCTGGTTCACTCACTTGGCAGTCACTGGGCGGCTATTCTTGTGCCTGGATGTGTTACAATGCAGGGGACACGGTGGTGACCAAGGCTGCTCCAAGCCCTGGCTGGGATGGGGGATGCACAGACAGGCTGATCAGGGCTGGGATGGTGGACACGCATCCTCTTTACCCTGATCACTGGTTAGAAATACTGCACTGTGGCTGGGCGCAGTGGCTCACACCTGTAATCCCAGCACTTTGGGAGGCCGAGGCAGATTACTTGAGGTCAGGAGTTCGAGACCAGCCTGGCCAACATGGCAAAGCCCCATCTCTACTAAAAATACAAAAAATTAGCCAGGCATGGTGGTGCATGCCTGTAATCCCAGCTACTTGGGGGGCTGAGGCAGGAGAATCACTTGAACCTGGTAAGTGGAGGCTGGAGTGAGCTGAGATCACGCCAGTACACTCCAGCAACAGTGCTCTGTAGTTTCCCTAAATGAGACGGGCTCAGTTAGGGACAGAGAAGTGATCCAGACAGGCCTGTTCCTCCTACTTCAGAGTGGAGGGGTCAGGTATTCATGAAGCTAGTAGTAATCACACACACTCACTAGATGTTTGTATGGGTGGATAGGAAAGTTTGTGGTCAGCACCCTAATGTTCAGGGAGCCAGGAGACAGCCTGGCTGAGACGCTGACTACCTAGCTTGAATCCTGACCCTGCCACGTGCTAGTCATGTGACCTCAGGCCAGCGATTCCACTTCTCCAGGCCTCAGTCTTGCCATCTATCAAATCGGGTCCATCTAGCACCCCCCTTACAGGGTTGCCAGATCTGCTAACACAGGTAGAGGGGCTGGCACAGGTAACTGCTCCCAGATGGGCTTTAAAACTGTGAAGACATGAGGTGGGGGAGGGGTGTCTCGACTGGGGCTGCAGGACTCTTCCCTGAGGTAGTGATACCTGAGCCCCAATGGAGAAGTTAAGGAGTGATCCGCAGCAGAGGGCTGGGGATGGGACTCAATGCTCCAGGGATTTGAACAACACTTCAGGGATCTGAAAGGCCCGTATGACTAGTAGGTGGCAAGCGTGAGGAAGACCTTGGGCTAAGGAGGGGTGAGCTGAGGCTGGTGCAGTTCAGTGTCCCTGTCCTGTGAGCAGCAGAAGGCCCAGGCAGGAGGTTCCTTAGATGTCTAGTGAGGTGACAGAGGCGGCCCCTAGTGACAAACAGACGATGCGACATTCAGATGGGACAGGCAGGCCGCAAGGTCTGGGCTGTTGTCAATCTCTCCCTAGAGGGACCAGTTGGTGCTCAATACTGCAGGGGGCGGCCCTGATGAAGGAGGGCTGGAGGCCCCTGAGACCTGGCTTAAATCTTGTGGCCATCACACAGTGGGAGAAGTGGAGGCACACTTCAAATGGTGACCAAGCTAGGCTGCAGCCTGAGACCGCAGCCCCAGCTAATGGCTGCAGTCCTGCGGTGTGAGGAGCAGGGCCTGGCCACAGAGGCCAGCCCGCACCCCACCCACAGGCACCACGTACACCCGGCCGTCAGTGGCCCGTGAGGGCGAGAAGTCCGTCAGCTGCAGGTTGCTCTCCCGGACCTGGTCGTAGTCCCACAGCTGATAGTGCCAACTCTTGCCCTGCTTGGACAGCAGGTAGACAGCTCCCAGGGAACCCTCCTCCGGCAGGGGTGGTGGTTGGCAGGGTGTGCCCAGCACTGGGTAGAACAGGCCCGGCAGCTCAGGGTCCTCAGTGTAGCCGAGACTGGGCACAGCCCGAACACCCAGCAGGACCCCTGGGGGAGAGGAGAAGGTGGTGAGTGGCAGTGACTGAGCCAGGACCAGGAGCTGGGGCTCACTAAGTTCCACCCTCTCCCAGCCCTCCAGGGTGGGTGCAGCTGCCATTCCTAGGTTACACTGACGTTAGTGGTGGCCAGTGGGTTGGGATTTAGACCCACCATGGCATCCGGCTCCAGAGCTGTAGATGTTTTAAGTCTTGCCTTGCCTGGCCTGAGCACAGGGGAGGTGGAGAGGCAGCATGAGATGAAGCAAATGCTGTCACCCGGTTATCCTCAGCTGTTTAGGGAAGAGGCTCCAAGAGGAGCTGTCAAGACCACATAGCCATGAAGAAGCCGAGCAGGGCCTCCCCCGGACCTCCTGACGCGGACCAACCTGGCCACCTTTCTTTCAGGCAGGGGGAATGATGAAGATGGTGCTGGTAATACTTACAGAGACATGTCACATGCCAAGCCTTTTTTTTTTTCTTTTTTTTGAGACGGAGTCTTGCTCTGTCACCCAGGTTGGAGTGCAGTGGCACGATCTCAGCTCACTGCAACCTCCGCCTCCCAGGTCCAAGCGATTTTCCTGCTTCAGCCTCCCAAGTAGCTAGGATTTCTGGCATACGCCACCATGTCCGGCTAATTTTTGTAGTTTTAGTAGAGACGGTATCACTATGTTGGCCAGGCTGGCCTCAAACTCCTGACCTCAACTGATCCACCCACCTCGGCCTCCCGAAGTGCTGGGATTACAGGCGTGAGCCGTCGCGCCTGACCAAGCCTTGTTCTAAGAGTGCTGAGTGCTCTGCCTACAAGGCAGCCTTATGAGGTGGGTACTGCTGTTACCCCCAATTTCCAGATGGGGAAAGGAGCGGTCCAGAGAGGTGATGATACCTGCCCAGTCACAGAGCCTAGAAGAGGCTGTGCCAGGCCTGAAGCCCAGATGGTCTGATCCTGAAATCTGTGCTCTGAGCTTCTGTTTGTAGAAGCTCCAACTGGCGGACACCTGGGGCCCAGCCTGCCCGGTGCTATGCTAAGTGCCCAGCCTGGCTAGGGAGGCACCAGCACAAGGGGTGAGAATGTCAGAAGGATTAACGGAGGCCGGGGAGACCCAGGTTGAGGGGTGCAGACAAAGGAGGGGGAACCTACCTGCACTCACCGCCCAGTGGGCCTTGTGGCCCTTCCTCTGACACGGCTCATGGTTGAAGTCCTCGTCGTAGCTGGTGCTGGCATTAAGGTAAAAACGATGGCGTGGCCCTGGGACCCACCCTTTGCCACCCCTGCCCTCCTCCCTCCCAGGCCCTGGGATACGGGATGAGCAGGGGATGTCCAGTGACCAGGTGCTGCAGGACGAAGTCTCTGTTAGGACCACCCAGGCCACCAGAGAGCAGCTTGGCCTGGCAGCCCAGCACCTCCTGGGCCAGCCTGCCCATATCGGCCACTGCAGGGTGAGAGCACACAAAGGGGGCTCGCTGCGTGTGCCCAGCACTGTGCTGAGGGCTCACAGTGGGCGATGCTTCCAACCCTCACCATGACCTTCCACCCCTTGGTTCAAATGCAGAAAATGAGACACAAAGAGCGTCAGTGGCTTGTCCATGGCCCCAGCGAAGAGGTGGCAGAGCTGGGTTTGCAACCTAGGCAGCCAGCTCGAGTCCATCTTGTAACCTCTCTGCTCTACTGGGCAGTGGGAAGGGCCCAAAGAATGGAATGAGACACCCTGACACATGGCTGCCAGCACCCTACCCAGCCTCTCCGGTCCCAGCCTCATGAAGAGATGATGGAGCACACAGTCACCCAGCTCACCTGAGAACATCTCTCCCTGGGCTGTGTAGCCTCTTTCCGTGGCCACCTGCATGAGTCTGTCCAAGGGGACGCCACTGGGGGGCGACAGGAGAGTACCTGCCATCCACAAGGCCACCAGCCCGCATCTGGGGAGAGAGGCCCAGCCTGTCAATCCTATGTCACAGCCCCCCTACCTGGAAGCTGGAGTTGGGGAACAGGTTTGCTGCCCTGGAGGAATTCCCCTCCCCTCTCCCAGGCCAGTGAGGGAGGCCTGACTCCCCTTCAGGGGAGAGCCCAGGGCTGGAGGGCTGGGGGTGGAAGGTGGGGGAGAGGTCACCTGAGCTTCCTGGGAGGAGGAGCCAAGGTAGAGTTAGAGAGATGGACCAGGCTCATTCGTTCATTCCTCGCATGTCCCAACTATGTTTACTATGCGGGCACTCAGAAGCCTGAGTGGAAATTTCCCCCTTTCCTTCCCTCCTCCTCCCAGCAGGGACAATCCACTCCTCTTCTCCAGATCAGTCCTTAAGAAGCCCAGCAAGGACAGAGTAAGGGCAGCAAATGGTCTGGGGTTCCCGCATCAGGGCACATACTGAGGGCCTTCTTGGATGAGGGACGGCAGGTCTGCACAGAAGAGGATCCACCGCAGGTCACCTCGGAACCTGAAGCAGAGCCGCGCTCAGTCACCAGGGAGCCAGCTCTGAAGCACCCCCTACCCTAAGGTCTGGCTGGGAGTGGGCGTATCCAGGGATGATGAAGGGAATATGGGCCTGGCTGTCCCAAGGCTGAAGGTGGCTCCTGGTTCAGTCACTGACTTGCCCTCCCCAAGCTTCAGTTTCCTCATCTGGTTTGTGGGAATGGTCCTTCTGCCTGCCTGCTCCCTGCTCGCCTTCTCAGTTATTGAAGGGTGAGGAGCAATGGGTGGCACTTTGCAACCAGGTTTATCTGAGGAAATTTCTCAAAGTGGTATCTCTATCTCCAACTCTTTTTTTCTTGCTCTGTTGCCCAGAATGGAGTGCAATGATGCAATCAAAGCTCACTGCAGCCTCGACCTCCCAGGGTCAAGTGATTCCTCCTGCCTCAGCCTCCTGAGTAGCTGGGAGTATAGGCATGTACCACCATGTCCAGCTAGTTCTTTTTATTTTATTTTGAGACACAGTTTTGCTCGTTTTGCCCAGACTGGAGTGCAACAGCGTGATCTCAGCTCACTGCAACCCCTACCTCCCGGGTTCAAGTGATTCTCCTGCCTCTGCCTCCCGAGTAGCTGGAATTACAGGCATGCGCCACCACGCCCAGCTAATTTTGTATTTTTAGTAGAAATGGGGTTTCACCATGTTGGCCAGGCTGGTCTCGAATTCCTGACCTCAGGTTATCCACCTACCTTGGCCTCCCAAAGTGCTGGGATTACAAGCGTGAGCCACCATGCCCGACTCTTTATTTTTAGTAGAGATGAGGTCATGCTATGTTGCCCAGGCTCCAAACTCTGTGATTTGTTTTTCGTTTCAAGTCTGTTTCTTGGGCTGTTCAACAATGAAAATCCCTTAACTCAACTTTGAATAAAACCAGGTAACAATATGCTTAAGGCCTAAAACATCACCTTGATCGTGAATCTTTGTACCCTGGGGGAGGCCACTCAGATAGCTTGGCCCTGAGGGATTCATCCCTTTTTTCTTTTTTTTTTTTTTTTTTTGAGATAGAGTTTCCCTCTTGTTGCTCCGGCTGGAGTGCAATGGCACGATCTTGGCTCACCACAACCTCCGCCTCCTGGGTTCAAGCGATTCTCCTGCCTCAGCCTCCTGAGTAGCTGGGATTATAGCCACCATGCCCGGCTAATTTTTTTTTTGAGACAGCTGGAGTGCAGTGGCCTGATCTTGGCTCACTGCAAGCTCTGCCTCCCGGGTTCACGCCATTCTCCTGCCTCAGCCTCCTGAATAGCTGGGACTACAGGCTCCCGCCACCACGCCTGGCTAATTTTTTGTATTTTTAGTATCAATGGGGTTTCACTGTGTTAGCCAGGATGGTCTCGATATCCTGACTTCGTGATTTGCCCGCCTCAGCCTCCCAAAGTGCTGGGATTACAGGCGTGAGCCACCGTGCCTAGCCTCCTTTTTTTTTTTGAGATGGAGTCTTGCTCTGTCACCCGGGCTGGAGTACAGCAGTGCAATCTTGGCTCTGCCACCTCCACCTCCTGGGTTCAAGCAATTCTCCTGCTTCAGCCTCCCGAGTAGCTAGGATTACAGGTGTGTGCCACCATTTCCGGCTAATTTTTGTATTTTTGGTAGAGACAGGGTTTTGCCATGTTGGCCAGGCTAGTCTCAAACTCCTGGCCTCAGGTGATCTGCCTGCCTTGGCCTCCCAAAGTGCTGGGATTATAGGCGTGAGCCACCGTGCCCGACCCATGCTTATTATTCCTATTCCAAGGCTGGTAAGAGGGCAAGGTTCGGTTTGGGTGTTGGGGGGTGCGGACTCAGAGCTCCTGGTTCCCAGTTTAGGGTACCCTCCTGATGAAAGATGATACCACATAAGTATGATTAAAAGCATGGAGGCCGGGCATGGCAGCTCACGCCTGTAATCCCAGCACTTTGGGACGCTGAAGCAGGTGGATCACCTGAGGTCAGGAGTTCGAGACCAGCCTGGCCAACATGATGACACCCTGTCTCTACTAAAAATACAAAAAATTAGCCAGGCGTGGTGGTGGGCACCTGTAATCCCAGCTACTCAGGAGGCCGAGGCAGAAGAATCACTTGAACCCGGGAGGCAGAGGTTGCAGCGAGTGGAGATCACGCCACTGCATTCCAGCCTGGGCAATAAGAGCGAAATTCCATCTCTAAATAAATAAACAAATAAAAAAGCGTGGAGCCAGGCTGGGTGCGGTGGCTAACACCTGTAATTCCAGCACTTTGGGAGGTCGAGACAAGAAGATCGCTTCGGCCCAAGAATTCAAGACCCAGCCTGGGCAACACAGCGAGACTCTATATCTACAAAAAAATTATGTACAAAAAATTAGCCGGGCATGGTGGCGTACACCTGTGGTCCCAGCTGTTTTGGAGGCTGAGATGGGAGGATCACTTGAGCCTGGGAGGTTGAGGCTGCAGTGAGCTGTGATCCAGCTACTGCATTCCATCCTGGGCAACAGAGCAAGACCCTGTCCCAAAAACAAACAAACAAACAAACAAAGAGCCTGGAGCCCTGCCGCCAGAGTTCAAATTGGACTCTTCCTCTTTCTGCACTATAGCTGAGGGGCATTATAGCTAAGGGGCTTCACTTCTATGAGCCTCAGTTTTCTTTTTTTTTTTTTTTTTTTGAGACGGAGTCTTGCTCTGTCGCCCAGGCTGGAGTGCAGTGGCGCAATCTCGGCTCACTGCAAGCTCCACCTCCCGGGTTCACGCCATTCTCCTGCCTCAGCCTCTCTGAGTAGCTGGGACTACAGGCGCCCGCCACCACGCCCGGCTAATTTTTTGTATTTTTGGTAGAGACGGGGTTTCGCTGTGGTCTCGATCTCCTGACCTCGTGATCCACCCGCCTCGGCCTCCCAAAGTGCTGGGATTACAAGCGTGAGCCACAGCGCCCGGCCTGAGCCTCAGTTTTCTCACCAGGAAAATGAGACAATAACAGCTTCTACCTCATGGGGTTGTTGAGAGGATTCAGTATATTAATATTTAAACACTTAGAACAGCGCCTGACATAGGGTAGGCATTCAGTAAAAGGTGGCTGTAATTTGCATTAAGTTTGCCTCATCTCAGTGGGGACATTTAGGGAAGATTATAAATGTGTCTGGAGGCCGGGAGCAGTGGCTCACGCCTGTAATCCCAACACTTTGAGAGGCCGAGGCAGGTGGATCACCTGAGGTTGGGAGTTCGAGACCAGCCTGGCCAACATGACAAACCCCGTCTCTACTAAAAATACAAAAATTGGCTGGGTGTGGTGGTGGGCACCTGTAATCCTAGCTACTTGGGAGGCTGAAGCAGGAGAATTGCTTGAATAGGGAGAAGGCGGGTGCTGGTGGTAGGGCAGAGGCTGCAGTCTGCTGAGATCACACCAGTTTACTCCAGCCTGGATGAAAGAGGGAAACTCCATTAAAAAAAAAAAAAAGTGTCTGGAAAGCTTGGAGTTTCAATGTGAGTACTGGCAAGTCGCTTCTCCCTCTTTTCTTCAGCCAGGCAATCACTAACCTCAGCCTCAGGGCCCCAGCCTAGGTCTGGCACTCTCCTTTCCCCTCCCACCTGGGTCCCTGGATGTCCCAGTTTCCTCAAGGCTCCTAAGTACCACCTCCACAGGCAGCCTCCTTCCCTGCACAGAGCCTCTTCAGGGCTCCCCCGTGCCCTCAGGAAAGTCCCAGTCCCTTTGCACGATCTGCTCTGTCCTGTGTGGGCTGACTCTGCCGCTTTCACAGCCCCATGTTTGCCACTTCCCCCGGCAAGTTAAGGACATATTTGCAGTTCCTTGAATAGAACATGTCCTCATTTCACTCCAGGCCCCTGCACAAGCTGTATACTCTCATCACACAGCATTTGCACGACTTGCTCAACAGCAATTAGGGTTCCCCTTCTCCAAGAAGCTCCCCGACTCCCCAGCCTGGGACAGACACCCCTCTGGGCTTTGTCATGACAGCCCTGACCACTCTGGGTTGTCACTGTCTGGAGGGGTGGAGGGATCTGTCTCTCCCACTAGACTGGGCATTTGCTTTTTTTTGAGACAGTCTCGCTCTGTCTTCCAGGCTGGAGTGCAGTGGCACAATTTTGGCTCACTGCAACCTCTGCCTCCAGGGTTCAAGCAATTCTCCCGCTTCAGCCGCCTGAGTAGCTGAGACTACAGTCGCATGCCACCACACCCGGCTCATTTTTGTATTTTTAGTAGAAATGGGGTTTCACCATATTGGTCAGGCAGGTCTCCAACTCCTGACCTCAGGTGATCCACCCGCCTCGGCCTCCCAAAGCGCTTGGACTGGACTGGGCACTTGTGAGAACAGCTTTCTTCATTGCTGGAGGCACACCACCATGGAAGGGATCTAGGTGGGGGACCTAAGTAGTCAGGCTGTTTGATCTTGAGGACACGGGAACCCCCCGCAAGAGATCTGTGGAGAAGTGTCTAGGGCAGAGCCTGGGCGGTGGGTGGGGCATGGAGACCCTACCGGTCCTTGTGTAGTTTCAGAAGCCTCTTCACATCTTCTCTGCCCTTGGGGACGGGGCCAGCCTTCTCAAAGGCCTCCTTCAGGAGCTGGCTCTTCTCCAGGCCGAAGACATGAGGGGGAGCAGGCCCTGTGGCAGCGGGTGGAGAAGGCAGTGGGGGCGGTGGGGGAACAGGGGTCTGCTGACTCCAGGGAGGGGATGGTAAAGCTAAAAAGTCCAGGGGACTAGGGGGTAGAGGAGGAGATGGAATGCTGCTGGCTTGGGGTACAGCGGTTTTTGGAGGAGGGATTGGTGGTTTTAGGGGAGGAGAGCATGGAGAAGTCATTTTGGGGTCTACAGGAGGGGTGGTGAGGTTCAGCGGGGAGGAAAGGATCCTCCAACGGAGAACGGTCTCAGGGATGGAGATTTTAAAGGTTTAAGAGCTGAGTTCCAGAATCTGGGGGCTGAGCAGTGGGTGTGAAAGGACCAGGGCTAATATTTGAAACCATAGGAGCAGGAATTGCGAGGCTGACTCAAGTCATAAGGCACCTGACGGTTAACAGGGTGGGGTCCTTAAATCCGGAACCGGATCTGTGGTACCGGTTGGATTACCTCGGCAGTCTTAGGTGGAGAGTTAGTAGGAGTTAACTCATTCTTTGGGGCTGGATGTGGAAACTCATGAGTCAGTTTGCGATATGAAGGCTCAGACCTAGAGTGAGGTGCCTTAAGGGTGCGCCTTAGGGACCCAGGGCTAAAGATGCGGAGAACTTAGGTTCAGTCCCCCCTCACATCCCAGGCCCGAGTTCGGAACCTTTGAGCTGACCTTTGAGTCAGAGGTCAAGAGGTCAAAAAGGACACCTGGCAGGGAAAATGGCCTAGTTGTGGAGAAGGTCCTGGAACCAGAGCAACAAAAAACGTCCGTGGGTTGGAGAAGACTCAGAGATCAGAGGCCGGTGGGCGCCGCGATAACCAGCGGAAAAGGGAAAGGAGTCAGGAAGTAAAGAGCACCTCCCACTCCCGGAAAATGGCGGCCCCCGCACACTGCCTTTCCCATATCACGCGGTATTACACGCAACAGTTCCCGCCCATTTTGCGATCACGTGACAGAAAACGCAGCTCTGGCGGGGGGAAGAGGCGGGACTTCAAAAAGGATTGCCTCCGTAAGACCCCGCTGCGCGAGACGCGTACCGATGGCAAAACACTCGTAACCTTCACTGATTGGTCCGTAGACCCGGGAGTCACGGAAGGAGGTGGGCTTTCAGGGAGTGGGGCGGGGTTTTTCCTACCTAGGCGGGAACCCAAATATCGTTTTGATTGGCAACAGCTGAGCCCAGAAACGAGACTTGCTCTGATTGGTCAAGCTACTGCGTTTCCGCGCGGGGATTGGCTGGCAGAAAGGCAGAGGCGGGGCCAGGAGAGAAAGCTTTGTGGTTTGGTCTCAGGAAAGTAGCAGGCGCCGCTTGAGAGAACTGCGGCCCTGTCGGAAGGTAAGCTCCGGTGCAAACGACCATCGGCGGCAGGCGAGCGGTACGCTTGGCGTCCGGGCCTTCCTGGGCCCCTCTGAGGAAACTGGCTGTTCGAGGCCAGGTTCTCCTGCTGCTCGAGGCCAGGCTGCCTAGGACCTGTCCGTTTTTTCTATACTGGCTCCCACATCCGGGTTTTTTCTCCAGGGCTGCCCTTCGGATGCTTGGGCCAATGGGAATCGCCATTTAGGGCGCTCCGCCCACCGGGTCGCGTAGAGCATCCTGGAAGTCGTAGTAAATCTCTCGAGAGTTCTCTCCGCACGCGGGCTGGAGAAGCGGGTACTACGCACGCTTTGTTGCCGCGCTTTGCCTCCGTCCTTCCCCCTACTCCCGCCTTACCTGACTTCCTTTTTGGGAGGAAGATCCTTGAGCAGCCGACGTTGGGACAAAGGATTTGGAGAAACCCAGGGCTAAAGTCACGTTTTTCCTCCTTTAAGACTTACCTCAACACTTCACTCCATGGCAGTTCCTGAGACCCGCCCTAACCACACTATTTATATCAACAACCTCAATGAGAAGATCAAGAAGGATGGTGAGTTCTCGGGATAGTCCGGAGTCCAGACTGTCCCGCACGGGCTGGTCCCTCTTGCATCCCCTGCACCCGCTTCTCTAAGTGTTCGTCCAGCCAAACTTCGAGTTAACCCCTTGGCCTTTACACAAACTGCTTCCTGTCTTCAACACTCCATTAGTTCATCTTACACTCTGCCCTTTAACCTGGTCACTGCTGCTCATCTTACAAGGTTTGAGGTCACAGGACTCTTCCTCCAGGAAGCCTTCCCCTGTCCCTTCACGTGGCTGCCGCTGACTTCCCATACGCTGAGGCCATCTCCCATCAAACCCTGATTCCTCTGAGCTGTCGTGGGGCTCTCTCTCCTCCCAGTGGCCTTTGAGCTCCGTGAGGGCAAGGACTGGGGCTTTCTTGGTCACCGGCTTTTTCAGTGATCAGCCCACAATGAAAATGTACCATAATGGTGGCTAACGCTCTGTATCATGGGCTGGTCTGTGTGCTTTCATATAAATCTTGATTAATTCTCACAACAGTCTTGTAGGAAGAAGGCTATTGTTATTCCCATTCGTCAACTAAGAAACCGAGGCCAGGCGTGGTGGCTCACGCCTGTAATCAATCCCAGCACTTTGGGAGGCCGAGGCGGGCGGATCACCTGAGGTCGGGAGTTCACGACCAGCCTGACCCACATGGAGAAACCCTTTCTCTACTGAAAATACAAAATTAGCCGGGCGTGGTGGCGCATGCCTGTAATCCCAGCTACTCAGGAGGCTGAGGCAGGAGAACCGCTTGAACCCGGGAAACGGAGGTTGCGGTGAGCCGAGATTGCGCCATTGAACTACAGCCTGGGCAACAAGAGCGAAACTCCGTCTCAAAAAAAAGAAAGAAAGAAAAGAAAAAGAAACTGAGACAGGGGTGATGTGACTTGCCCAGGGTCACACAGCAAGTAAAGTGGTTGAGGCCATCCGTATAGAATTCTGCTTAAGAACCCAATTTTTGGCTGGGCGTGGTGGCTCAGGCCTGTAAGCCCAACACTTTGGGAGGCTGAGGTGGGAGGATCACTGAAACACAGGAGTTCAAGATCAGCCTAGGCAACAAAGCGAGACCTTGCCTCTACAAAAAAAAAAAAAAAAAAAAAAGGCTGGGCGTGGGTGAGGTGTGTCTGTGGTCCCAGCTACTCAGGAGGCTGAGGTGGGAGGATCGCTTGAGCTAGAGAGGTTGAGGCTGCAGTGAGCTATGATTGCACCACTGCACTGCTGCCTGGGCTGAGCAAGAACCTATCTGAAAAAAGGAAAAAAAAAGAACTCAATTATTGAAATGGGAAAGACTCACGTTTTCAAGTAAATTATCACCTTTATTGAACTTCATTTTCTAGAACTAAAAACTGAGCAAAATCATAATACCTTTTTTGCATGGATGTTGGGGGAGATTAAATTAGCTAAACCTTGCAGTATTTCTTTTTTATGGTAACTGGCAGCTAGTAAAGGGCTGGAGAAATGTTAGCTCTTACCACTTCAAGAAAATTATCGGAGAACCGAAGGAGCTTGCTGGGATTCAGTTTGAGGTTACCAGTGAAGTTGCTCTTGAAGAAAGCAAAACCAGCAGCCGGGCGCTGGCTCATGCCTGTAATCCCAGCACTTTGGGAGGCTGAGGCGGGCAGATCATTTGAGGTCAGGAGTTCAAGACCAGCCTGGCCAAGATGGTGAAACCCCATCTCTACTAAAAATACAAAAATCAGCTGGGTGTGGCGGTGCACACCTATAGTCCCAGCTATTGGGGAGGCTGAAGTTCCACTTGAACCCTGGAAAGCAGAGGTCGCAGTGAGCTGAGACCGCACCACTGTACTCCAGCCTGGGTGATAGAGACTGTCTCAAAAAAAAAAAAAAACCAGAAATGTAAATTTTGCATATGTTTTTAGAGTGTGGTGCCCAACCATTATCGGGCAGTGATAGAGACACATTGTTGACATAGAACCCTGGTTTTTTTTTATTTTATTTTATGTTTTTATTTTTTTTATTTTTTTTTTTGAGACGGAGTCTCTCTCTGTCGCCCAGGCTGGAGTGCAGTGGCGCCATCTCTGCTCACTGCAAGCTCTGCCTCGCCTCCCGGGTTCATGCCATTCTCCTGCCTTAGCCTCCCGAGTAGGTGGGTCTACAGGCGCCCACCAGCATGCCCGGCTAAATTTTTGTATATTTAGTAGAGAAAGGGTTTCACTATGTTAGCCAGGATGGTCTTGATCTCCTGACCTCGTGATCTGCCCACCTCGGCCTCCCAAAGTGCTAGGATTACAGGCATGAGCCACTGCACCCGGCGTTTTTTTTTGTTTTTTTGTTTTTTTTTTTTTTTGAGATGAGATGGAGTGTCGCTCTGTTGCCCAGGCTGGAATGCAGTGGCGCGATCTCAGCTCACTGCAACCTCCACCTTCCGAATTCAAGCGATTCTCTGCCTCAGCCTCCTGAGTAGCTGGGATTCCAGGCACCTGCTACCACACCAGCTAATTTTTGTATTTTTAGTAGAGACGGAGTTTCACCATCTTGGCTGTGCTGGTCTCGAACTCCTGACCTTGTGAACCACCGCACCCGGCCAGAACCCTGGTTCTTTAGGACAGTGACAGCCCAGAGTAGTCAGGGCCATCATGCAGGAAGCTTAGGCAGAGTGTTGAGGGCTGGGATTGGGACCTTAGAAAGACAGAGGGATCCATTCAGCTTCCTGGAAAAGGAGACATTTTGGAGAGCCTGCCAGGTAGAGTAAGCAGTATTTATGTTACACTGAGGGAGAAGAGCGGTCTTAACTTGGGCCAGCTTGTGCGGATGTTTAGGGGCAAAAGAGCCTGGCGTATTCTGGGTATTACAAGTAGTTTTGAGGCCTGTAAATCATGGGGAAACTTCCAGTGAGCTGTGCACTAGTGGCTCATGGCTATGAGGTGTTGGACTTTGCCCTAAGGGTGTTGGGAAGCCAGACTGCTTCCCTGTCCTGGCTGCCTCCCTGGTGGAATATCCTCCCAGCTGTGGAGGGTAAATGCGAATGGGCGAGGGGAGGCTGGAGAATAGAGAGAGGCCCAGAGTCCCGTGGAATGAGTGAAGTCTGAGTGAGATTCATGGGGATGGAGTATGGAGAGGAAAACCGGAAATGTCACCACCAGGAGAATTTTTGACTAATTGCTTAAAAACAACCTTGACTGCTGTCCCTGCCCCCACCCAGCCTACACACATTTTCTTGCTTCTTTTCTAGCCTAGTATCTATTTTACCAAGTGGCTTCTGCTTCAGCTCAGCTTTTTTTTTTTTGAGACGGTGTTTCGATTTGTCACCCAGGCTGGAGTGCAGTGGCACAATCTCTGCTCACTGTAACTTTTGCCTCCCTGGTTCAAGCTATTCTCCTGCCTCAGCCTCCCAAGTAGCTGGGATTACAGGCGCCCTCCACCACGCCTAGCTAATTTTTTTCTTTTTTTTTTTTTTTTGGCATTTTTAGTCGAGATGGGGTTTCACCATCTTGGCCAGGCTGGTCTTGAACTCCTGACCTCACGTGATCTGCCTCAGCCTCCCAAAGTGCTGGAATTATAGGCATGAGCCACCACGCCTGGCCAGTTTTTATGAAGGTTGGAGTCCAGTGGTGGGATCATGGCTCACTGCAACCTCTGCCTCCCAGGCTAGAATGATCCTCCCACTTCAGCCTCCCAAGTAGCTGTGACCACAAGGCATGCACCACTATGCCTGGCTAATTTTTGTATCTTTTGTAGAGACAGAGTTTCACCATATTGCCCAGACTGGTCTTGAACTCTTCAGTGCAAAGGATCTGCCCACCTCGGCCTCCCAAAGTGCTGGGATTACAGGTGTGAGCCACCATACTTGGCCATCTCAGCCATCTTCTTTGCATAAGACATTGGTACCCTTTGCAGACCTGGGTGGTGAGAGGGAGTCCATCCTTGTGAGCTTGAATCTCACTTGCTGTCAAGTGATTCCCTTTGCTGTTGAGATGTGGTGGTACCGGGTTCAGATGGAATACATGGACTGGGCTCTGCCATAGCCTTCCTTGTGCCCTCCAGATTGTTGCCCTGGGCCAGTGAGGAATCCTCTGAGAACCTGTTTCCAGTAAAATTGGGACAGTCATAGTTGCCACCTGATGGGGTTGTTGTGAGGAAGTGAAGTTACCTCCATAAAGCATTTGATGGGGGTGCGATGACTCATGCCTGTAATCCCAGCACTTTGGGAAGCCAAGGCAGGAGGATCCCTGGAGCCCAGGAGTTCAAGACCAACCTGGCCAACATAGGAGACTGTGTCTACAAAAAATAAAAAATTAGCTGTGCTTCGTGCTGCATGCCTATAGTCCCAGCTTCTTGGGAGGCTGAGGTGGGAACATTGCTTGAGCCTGGGAGGTCAAGCCTGTAGTAAGCTATCATCATGCCACTGAACTCCAGCCTGAGCAGTAGAAGGAGATCCTGTCTTAAAAAAACAAAAGGCACTTGATGGTATCTATAGTCAAATGTTTGTAGCCAGGTGTGGTGACACACTCTTGTAATCCCAGCACTTTGGGAGGCCAAGGTAGGCTAATTGCTTAAGCTCAGGAGCTCAAGACCAGCCTGGGCAACATAGCAAGACCCTGTCTCTGCACAAAATCCAGAAATTAGCTGGGCATGGTGGCATACACCTGTGGTCCCAGCTACTCCATAGGTGAAGTGGGAGGATCGCTTGAGTCCAGGAGGTTGAGGCTACAGTGAGCCATGATCATGCCACTGCACTCCAGCCTGGGTGACAAAGTGAGACCTTGTCATCAAAAAAAAAAAAAAAAAAGTGTGTGGTGGAGTCTGTGCTAGGCATGGGGATACTGCAGTAAACAAATGGGACAGGCTTATAGCTCCTCAGGCAAGATAAACAAGTTAATGTACCATGACAGGAGGTGGGAAATAGTCATGAAAGAAAAGGAAGTAGAGTAAGAATGACATGGGAAGAAATTTAGACATGGTGGTCAGAGGTGGCAACATTTCCTCTGAGACTGGGTGACTAGAAGGAGGCCACCGTGTAAACCTCAGGGGAGGGATGTTCCAGGTAAGGGGAGCAGCCGTGCAAAGGCCCTGGGGCAAAATTGGTGTGTCAGACCTGGGGGCCAATGTGGTTGGGAACTCAGGAGGGCGGTGGAATGTGGGCAGGGATGAAGTGGGGGAAATCTGCCAGGGCCACATCATGCAGGCCCATGTCAGGATGCTGGTGGCAATGAAAAGAATCACTCATTTATTGAGTGTTTACTATGTGCTGGATGCTGTCCTGAGCACTTTGCATGTATGTGCACATGTTCGTTATATAGCAGCTCTCTGTAAGCACATCTTACAGAAGAGTGTACTTGGCCACTTGAGTGGTTCCTGGCTGCTTCTGTGATTGTTAGGTCTTGAGAGATTATGGACCCGAGGCATTCTGGGTACCCCATCAATTGGCTGATGGTCCTCTATCTGGGCTGCGCTTCTTTTAAAAAGGAGAGCTCAGGCCGGGCGCGGTGGCTCACGCTTGTAATCCCAGCACTTTGGGAGGCTGAGGCGGGCGGATCACGAGGTCAGGAGTTCGAGACCACGGTGAAACCCCGTCTCTACTAAAAATACAAAAAATTAGCTGGGTGTGGTGGCAGGCACCTGTAGTCCCAACTACTTGGAGAGGCTGAGGCAGGAATGGCTTGAACCCGGGAGGTGGAGCTTGCAGTGAGCCGAGATCGTGCTACTGCACTCCAGCCTGGGCGACAGAGCGAGACTCCGTCTCAAAAAAAAAGGAGAGCTCAAACGTCTTTTTTTTCCCCACTGCAGAGCTAAAAAAGTCCCTCTACGCCATCTTCTCACAGTTTGGCCAGATCCTGGATATCCTGGTATCACGGAGCCTGAAGATGAGGGGCCAGGCCTTTGTCATCTTCAAGGAGGTCAGCAGCGCCACCAACGCCCTGCGCTCCATGCAGGGTTTCCCCTTCTATGACAAGCCTATGGTGAGCATTGTGGGTACGGAGGCTGTGTGGGTGTGTGAAATGTTGTAGGAGACTGGGCAGGCCTGGATTAGAGGAGGGGATATTACGGTTCATTCACCAAGGTGAGGCTGGACCAGGCTCCCATTGCACCTTGCCTCATTTAAAAACCTTTTTGTTGGCCGAGCACAGTGGCTCACGTCTGTAATCCCGGCACTTTCGGAGGCCGAGGGAGGCGGATTACCTGAGCTCAGGAGTTCACAACCAGCCTGGGCAACACCGTGAAACCCTGTCTCTACTAAAATACAAAAATTAGCTGGGTGTGGCAGCATGCGCCTGTAGTCCCAGCTACTCGGGAGGCTGAGGAAGCAGAATTGCTTGAACCCGGGAGGCGGAGGTTAAGTGAGCCGAGATCCTGCCACTGTACTCCAGCCTGGTCAACAGAGTGAGACTCCGTCTCAAAAAAAAAAAAATAAATAAAAAAAAAAATAAATAAATAAATAAATTATTTTGAGACAGAATCTTGCTCTGTTGCCCAGGCTGGAATGCAGTGGTGCAATCTTGGCTCACTGCAACCTCCGCCTCCCAGGTTCAAGTGATTCTCCTGCCTCAGCCACCTGAGTAGCTGGGATTACAGGCACATGCCACCATACCCGGCTGATTTTTGTATTTTTAGTAGAGATGCGGTTTCGCCATGTTGCCCAGGCTGGTCTCGAATTCCTGAGCTCGAGTGATCGGCCTGCCTCAACCTCCCAAAGTGCTAGGATTACAGGCGTGAGCCACTGTGCCACACTAAGAATCTTTAACATACCTTCCCCTACTGAATAAGCACCATGAAAGTGGGGTTTTTGTCTATTTTCTTCATTGCTTTATTGCCAGAGCCTCGAATGGCGCCTGGCATCTGGCAGGTTCTCCTTAAACAGCTAAGTGAATGAGATTGAACCTGGAAGACGGAAGTGTATTCTTGTGTGACAGGAAATCCCCCCGCACTGCACTCCTCTCTTAGCCTTGTCTCCTCGGTCCTTTGGCCTGATGTTTATTGCTGTTTCAGCTTCCCTTAAAAATACCAACAGCCTTTCTACTGAACACTTGGCTTACTGTGTGTCAGGTACTTTAACTCATTCAATCCTCACGACAGTCCTTTGAAGTGGGAAGTATCATAATCCCTGTTTTTCAGACAAGGAAGTTAAGGCCAAGATATTTCTGTGTTTCTCAGTAAGCTCCTGATAAGGTCTGATTTTTTTTTTTCTTTCTCTGTTGTCTAGGCTGGAGTGCAGTGGTGCGATCTCAGCTCACTGCAACCTTCGCCTCCCGGGTTTAAGCGGTTTTTCTGCCTCAGCCTCTTGAGTAGCTGGGACTACAGGTCTGCGTCACCATGCCCAGCTAATTTTTGTATTTTTGGTAGAAATGGGGTTTCCTGGCCAGATGCAGTGGCTCGTGCCTGTAATCCCAGCCCTTTGGGAGGCCGAGATGGGTGGATCTTCAGGTCAGGAGTTCGAGACCAGCCTGGCCAAGATGGTGAAACCCCGTCTCTACTAAAAGTACAAAAATTAGCCGGGCATGGTGGCGGGCGCCTGTAATCCCAGCTAGTAGGGAGGCTGAGGCAGAATTGCTTGAACCCGGGAGGCAGAGGTTGCAGTGAGCTGAGATTGCATCACGGCACTCTAGCCTGGGTGACAGAGCAAGACAATGTCTCAAAAAAAAAGTAGAAAAAGAAAAGAAAGAAAGAAATGGGGTTTCGCCATGTTGGCCAAGCTGGTCTCCACCTCCTGGCCTCAAGCGATCTGCTCGCTTTAGCCTCCCAAAGGGCTGGGATTACAGGCCTGAGCCGCAGCACCTGGCCCCTGATAAAGGTCCAATTTTGAATCTTGGCAATTGGGCTCTGAATCCACGCTCTTAACCCGTTCTGCTCTCTGTTTGGTAGCGTATCCAGTATGCCAAGACCGACTCAGATATCATTGCCAAGATGAAAGGCACCTTCGTGGAGCGGGACCGCAAGCGGGAGAAGAGGAAGCCCAAGAGCCAGGAGACCCCGGCCACCAAGAAGGCTGTGCAAGGCGGGGGAGCCGCCCCCGTGGTGGGGGCCGTCCAGGGGCCCGTCCCGGTAAGCCAGGCCCTGGAGACTAGCCCTCCCACTGCCAGGCCTTCCTCAGCCACATGGACTGGCTTTGGGAGGACAGGGTCGGGAGAGTTCTCGCCTTGGGGCTTCAGACCCCCCCTTTCCATTTCTTTATAGAGCTGTGTTTCTGTCTCTCTTTTGGGGGTACTGAGCACCTAGGTGATGCTATCTCCTTTCGAAACTCTTGTTCCCTCCTTGTGACTGTTTCTCAAGGTCTTTCTTCATGGCTGTGACTTGGTTTTGCTCTCTCCATGGCCTTGATTTTGTCGCCTGTGTCTTGTAACTCATTGTGCATGTAGAAAATCCAAGTGTCTACTAAGCAACTGTTAGGATTAATAAGTGAACCTAATTTAGAAAGGTCGCTGGATATAAGGGCAATATGGAAAAAATTAGTTTTATTATTTATTTATTAACATTATGTTTTGAGACAGGGTCTTACTGTCACCCAGGTTGGAGTGCAGTGGTGCCATCACAGCTCACTACAACTTCCGCCTCCCAGGCTCAAGTGATACGCCTCAGCCTCCCTAGCAGCTGGAACTGCCAGTGTGTGCCACCCCACCCAGCTAACTTGCATTTTTTGTAGAGACGGGGCTTAACCATACCACCCAGGCTAGTCTCAAACTCACTGTCTCAGCCTCCCCAAGTGCCAGGATTACATGCATGAGCCACCATGGCCGGCCCCCAGTTGTATTTTTATGCCAGTAACAGACCAATAGAGTTCACATTGAAAAGTAGCACCGAGGGGTAAATCCAACAAAAGGTTTGCAGAACGACTACACCGAAATCACAGAATGTAGCTGGGAGAAATCAGAGACTCAGCAATGAATAGGAAGACTCGGTGTTTACTGTCGAGAGGTCAGTTCCATCCAAATTAATTGAAGATTCAACGTGATTGCAATCAAAATCCCAACAGGAATTTTGGTAAACACTGGACACTGATTGGCTCTTTTCTAAAAGTGTGGAAAGACAAAGCCAAGCCAGGCGAGGAGGATAAAGCACCGGGACCTGCATGACCAGGGGAAGCTCCAGCAACCAGGCCAGGCCCAATGGCTCGTGCCTGTAATCCCAGCAATTTGGGAGGCCAAGATAGGAGGATTGCTTTAGGTCAGGAGTTCAAGACCAGCTTCTATAAAATAACAAGACCTCATCTCTACAAAAAATAAAATAGAAAACCGGGCGTGGTGACTCATTCCTGTAGTCCCAGCTGCTCAGGAGGCTGAGGTGGGAGGATTGCTTGAGAACTGGAGGTCAAGGCTGCAGTGAACAGTGGTTGTGCCACTGCACTCCAACCTGGGTAACAGAGTGAGATCTTGTCTCTGTTTGTTTGTTTGTTTGTTTGTTTGTTTTTGAGAGGGAGTCTCAGTCAATCTGTCTCCCCAGGCTGGAATGCAGTGGTGCAATCTCGGCTCACTGCAACCTCTGCCTCTCAAGTTCAAGTGATCTTCTGCCTCAGCCTCCCAAGTAGCTGGATCACAGGCACATGCCACGAGGTCCATGTGCAAAAAAAAAAAAAAAAAAATCTGCAGCAACCAACCAGGATGATATACAATTTGCAGAAGGGTAGGAAGACAGACCAAAGGGACAGGATGAAGAGTCTAGGCACAGCCACTCTTGTACAGTTACTTGATGTGTGATCAGGGTACCACTGCACTTCACTGCGGAAAGGACTTTTTTTCCCTTAGTTCATGATGTGGGGCAGTTGGATATCTGCAAAGGGAAAAAATTAGCCCTACCTCATACTATATGCAAAATATAACTTGAAGTGAATTGCAGATCCAAATGTGACAACTCACAAAATATAGTTTCTTTTTTCTTTTTCTTTTTTTTTTTTTTTTTTTGAGATAGAGTCTCGCTCTGTAGTCCAGGCTGGAGTGCAGTGGTGCAATCTCAGCTCTCTGCAACCTGCGCCTCGCGGGTTCAAGTGATTCTCCTGTCCCTGCCTCCCGAGTAGCTGGGACTACAGGCATGTGCCACCACACCCAGCTAATTTTTGTATTTTTAGTACAGATGGGGTTTCACCATGTTGGCCAGGCTGGTCTCGAACTCCTGACCTCAAGTGATCTGCCCTCCTCACCCTCCCGAAGTGCTGGGATTACAGGCATGAGCCACTGCACCCGGCCCTCACACAATAAAGTTTCTAGAAGAAAACAGGAAAATGTCTAAATGACCTTGATGAGGGCATGAAAAGTGGAAACATCCTGTTTTCCAAACAGGATACAAAAAGCACTGAGTACAAAAGAAAAGATGGACGAACCAGGCCCACTCCTTAGGTCTCTGAGCCTCCGTGTCTCTCTGGCTTTCATGAGTCTCATGGCTCTGACTGGGTCATGATCTATTCGGTGCCACTCACACTTTCTCCAAGTTGGTGATGGTGTCTGGATTACTGTGGGCTCCTGTTAACCTCTGTCCTCTTCACTGCACCTAGTTTTCTGTCCACTTTTGACTTCAGATTGTGATTCCAGCCCCTGAGTATGCTGCCTGCCATCTGTTGTCTTCCCTCTTCCCCTTGCTGCCACGCGTTTCGTTCTGCACCTGCCCTGAGTGTCCCTTTCCATCACTGCCCTCCTTTGTTTTTGTTTTTGTTTTTTTGAGACAGAGACTTACTCTGTTGCCCAGGCTGGAGTGCAGTGGTGTGATCTCGGCTCACTCCAACCTTCTCCTGCCAGGTTCAAGTGATTCTCCTGCCTCAGCCGCTCTAGAAGCTGGGATTACAGGTGCCCACCACCACGCCTGGCTAATATTTGCATTTTTGGTAGGGACAGGGTTTCACCATGTTGCCCAGGCTGGTCTCAAACTCCTGACCTCAGGCTATCCACCTGCCTCGAACTCCCAAAGTGTTAGGATTATAGGCGTGAGCCACTGCGCCCGGCCTACCACACATTTCTTTCGGCACCTGCCCTGACTGTCCTTTTCCACCTCTCCCCTCCTTTGATTTTGTTTCTTAAGAGACAGGGTCTTGCTCTGCCTCCCAGGCTGGAGTGCTGTGGCACAATCAGGGCTCACTGCACGCAGTCTTGACCTCCTGTGCTGAAGTGATCCTCCTACCTCAGCCTCCCAAATATCATTTAACTCTTTCTGATTTAATGTCCCACTAGACCCTGGGTTTGTTTTGCTCTGTCGGGCCCTCTTTGGGTGCCTTTTTCGCCTCTTTCTAGGTGTTTTTCCTTACATCTCTCACCCGCTGGGTTTCCTCTCATGGCCTCTTCTCTGCCTCCTGGGACTGCTGTAACCACGCACTCTCCTCCCTCTCTCCACAGGGCATGCCGCCGATGACTCAGGCGCCCCGCATTATGCACCACATGCCGGGCCAGCCGCCCTACATGCCGCCCCCTGGCATGATCCCCCCGCCAGGCCTTGCACCTGGCCAGATCCCACCAGGGGCCATGCCCCCACAGCAGCTTATGCCAGGACAGATGCCCCCTGCCCAGCCTGTGAGTATCTAGTCCCACCCACCAGGTCTCATAGTCAGAATACAGGACTAGAAAGGGACCAGTTGGGGGGCTATTGTAGGTTGGGTGGTCTGGGCAGGCCCCCTGAGGAGGTGGTACTGAATGAGGAAGTAGCAGTGGGGGTGGGCCCTGGGCAGAGGAATTAGCATGCTGGTTGGAGGGTCTGGAAGGTTAGGGTAGGCTGGAGTGGTGCCAGCACCTAGATTGATTCCACGAGCTATCGAGTGCCTCCTTATGTGCCAGGCCCCGTTCTGCACTGTAGGGCTGCAGCAGGGACTGAGATAGAAACCTCTGCTGTCCTGTGGCCTATAGTCTGTAGGGGCAAAGAGGTGGGAGGCAGACAGGCAACAATATGTGGTATGTTGGGTGGAAGTACCAGAGTGAATTCAAGCAGTGTGAGGGATGGAGGAAGGGGCAGTACTCTGGGTCTCCCACTGGACTCAGGGCTGTTGTGCTCACCGACTCCCCTACAACCCCGCAGCTTTCTGAGAATCCACCGAATCACATCTTGTTCCTCACCAACCTGCCAGAGGAGACCAACGAGCTCATGCTGTCCATGCTTTTCAATCAGTAAGTGGGGCCTGTGGCTGGGTGGTCCCTGGAGGGTGATGGCCAGGAGGCATTTCCATGGAAACAGGCCTCAGAACTCTGCCAGCAGAGCTCTGAGCCAAGTAAGGCTTTGCAGGAGGGACAGCGACCAAAGATGTGAAAGGAGGAGGCTGTGGCTGGGCCCACGGCCTGTGGGGGACGTGGGGATGAGGCTGGAAAGGTCTCCATGGCCAGGGCTTGCTGGCTTTTTTCAGCCTTATTTGAGGGCTGAGGGAGTCCAGGCTCTGGGCCTCATTTTCCCAGCCCCTAAAATGGGGGCATGCAAGGCAAGGTATATGTAAAACTACACTGAGATGTCCTTGAACACTGGCTAAGACTGGCAGAAGTCAGCGTGCTCAAAAATAGCAAGTGTGGGAGATGGGGATGCATGAACTCTTGTGCCAGGCGTCAGGGTGGAGTCCGGTGCGGCCGATGTGTAGAGGGGTTGTTCACCATTGTTGAGTGAAGTGGGTATGGGTGAGTTCGTCTGGTGGTTCTGTTTCAGGGGCTGTGAGTGGGGCATTCGTCACAGTGTTTGTGGTGGGGAGTTGGAGGCTGTCCAGGAGAAGGGATGGCTACATGCAGCATCTCACCATGCTGTACTGCGTGGCACTGAGAACACAAAGCGCAACTTTATAATAGTGCCGAGAGGAGATTCTGAGAACCTGAAAAATGCAGAAAAACAATACCACATTTGCAGCCTGTCCACAAAGCTGTATGTTTTGTGAGAATGCCGATGGAAAAAAGGATACCTAGCAAACATGAGGATGGCTGCTTAATGGAGAAAGAAGTGTGGAATGAGAAGAGGGACATTAGAGAAACAGCATATCAGAAAAGTGAGAGTAAGGCCGGGTGCGGTGGCTCATGCCTAAAATCCCAGTATCTTGGGAGGCTGAGGCAGGTAGATCACTTGAGGTCAGGAGTTTGAGGCCAGTGTGGGCAACTTGGTGAAACCCCTTGTCTCCTAAAAATACAAGAATAAAAATGGAAAAAGTGAGAGTATTGGTTATTATTGGTGTGGCGGGTGGGTTATGATTTAGGAAGGGCCCAGGGGACTGCAGTGTACTGTTTCTTGATTTAGGTTGCAGTTGCATGGGTGTTTGTGTTTAAATTTTTCATTAAATGCTATGTTTACATTAGAGTTTTTCAACTTAGTACTATCTGCATTTTGGGCTGGATAATTCTGAGTAATGGGGCCCTGTCCTGTGTATTGGAGGCTATTTGGCATCATTTCTGGCCTCTGTCCACTTGATGCCATTATGTTAGGGGGAAATGCTGAGTCCCTGAGGTCTGTCATTCTCTTTCAGGTTCCCTGGCTTCAAGGAGGTCCGTCTGGTCCCCGGGCGGCATGATATCGCCTTCGTGGAGTTTGACAATGAGGTACAGGCAGGGGCAGCTCGCGATGCCCTGCAGGGCTTTAAGATCACTCAGAACAACGCCATGAAGATCTCCTTTGCCAAGAAGTAGCACCTTTTTCCCCCATGCCTGCCCCTTCCCCCGTTCTGGGGCCACCCCTTTCCCCCTTGGCTCAGCCCCCTGAAGGTAAGTCCCCCCTTGGGGGCCTTCTTGGAGCCGTGTGTGAGTGAGTGGTCGCCACACAGCATTGTACCCAGAGTCTGTCCCCAGACATTGCACCTGGCGCTGTTGGGCCGGAATTAAAGTGGTTTTTTGAGGTTTGGTTTTTCACAATCATTTTTCTGTCTGATTTTCTTGTTCTTCGTGGTTCCTTTCCCTCCACCTCAGCAGCACATCCTGGGTTTTTGGACCTCTTGGCATTTTGAGGTTTGCAACCTTGGGGAAACACAGGATAGTGTAGTAATATTGTTCAAACTTGGATTACAATTACTGCTTTGGCAGTTTTGTATGTTGTCCCCATTCACAGCAGGAAATGGAATCCTAGGTCAGGAAATGGAAAGTCAGGGCTGCCACGTACAGTTAGGCAGGTTGGGTACTGCACAAGAGTGGCACCTTTTAAGGGCACACCATTCACTTTGTAGGCTTGTATGTTTATGCCACCAGTTTTCTAACAGCTGACAAGAGTGTTAAGGAAGAGGTGTTTCTTCACCTTTTTCTACTCCACAAAAGTGCAGCCTGTTTTAGCAATGGCCCCAGAGAAACCACAGTAGGTAGTTCAAGCAGAAAGGAATTTAATACAGGAAACTTGGTGCTGCTGAAATCACGGGGACGGTGGGTGGTAGGAGTGGCAGTCTGGGTTTGAGACTCTTGAATTTGAGTTTGCAGCCCCTGAATGAGCTCCTAGCTAGAGTTCAGTGGGATGCCACTCTGACTTCCAGCAGTGCCTGGACTCATTTGGTCACTCCTGGGAAGCTACTGACTTTATGCTGGTATGAGGGGTGTGGCCACCTCACACACAGGTGATCTACTTTCCTGGCCAGTGGCCAGCCAGGAGCCTCTGGCAGGTGCCTGGCCCCAATTCCCCTGCAGTGTCTAGCTGCAGGGAAGTCTAGGATATGTGACTTCTGGCTGTACAGCCACATACCCAACTGCAGCTCTGGATAAGAAAGGGAGATTGGGCACGGTGGCTCACACCTATAATCCCAGCACCTTGGGAGGCCAAGGTGGGCAGGTCACGAGGTCAGGAGTTCCAGACCAGCCTGACCAACATGGTGAAACCCTGTGTGTACTAAAAATACAAAGAAAATTAGCCGGGCATGGGGGTGCATGCCTGTAATCCCAACTACTCAGGAGGCTGAGACAGGAGAATTGCTTGATCTCAGGAGGTGGAGGCTGCAGTGAGCCAAGATCGAGCCACTCCACTGCAGCTTGGGCCACAGAGCGAGACTCTGTCTCAAAAAAAAAAAAAAAAAAGACTGAGTCAGGCGTGGTGTCTCATGCCTGTAATCCCAGCACTTTTGGAGGCCGAGGCGGGCGGATCACCAGCGGTCAGGAGTTCGAGACAAGCCTGGCCAACATGAAGAAACCCCGTCTCTACTAAAAATACAAAATTAGGCAGGCGTGGTGGCGTGCACCTGTAATCTCAGCTACTTAGGAGACTGAGGCAGAAGAATCATTTGAACCCAGGAGGCGGAGGTTGCAGTGAGTCGAGATCGTGCCATTGCACTCCAGCCTGGGTGACAGCGAGACTCCGTCTCAAAAAAAAAAAAAAGGAAGGGAGATTGGTTGGCGGGACTGTCCTTAGCAGTTTGTCACACCCCTGTCCTGGGGAATTTTAAATTGACCAAAAATAATATGCACATGGCCTGGTGCTGTGACTCAACGCTTATAATCCTAGCACTTTTGGGAGGCGGAGGTGGATAGATTGTCTCAGCTCAGGACTTCAAGACCAGCCTGGGCAACATGGTGAAACCCCATCTCTATTAAAAATACAAAAAGTTGGCCAGGTGTGGTGGTTCATGCCTATAATCCCAGCACTTTGGGAGGCCGAGGTGGGCAGCTCACCTGAGGTCAGGAGTTCAAGACCAGCCTGGCCAACATGGTGAAACCCCGTCTCTACAAAAATACAAAAATCAACCAGGCACGGGTGGTGGGTGCCAATCCCAGCTACCCATGAGGCTGAGGTGGGAGAATCGCTTGAACCCGGGAGGTGGAGATTGCAGTGAGCCAAGATAGTGCCATTGCACTCTGGCCTGGGCAACACAGCAAGAATCTGTTTCAAAAAAAAAAAATTAGCTGGGCATGGTGGTACACACATAGTCCCAGCTACTCGGGAGGCTGAGGCACAAGAATTGCTTGAACTTGGGAGGCAGAGGTTGCAGTGAGCCGAGATTGCACCACTGCACTCCAGCCTGGGCGACAAAGACAAAGCGAGACTCCATCTCAAAAAAAAAAAATTGTGTGTGTGTGTGTGTGTGTATATATATATATACACACACACACACAAATATATATATATGCGCATGCGCATATTACTTAAGACCCTTTCTCACACCAGGTACGTGGAAAAAGGCAATCTTTTGGCAAGAAGATCTACCACTAAATACAGTAGGCCGGGCGTGGTGGCTCACGCCTTTAATCCCAGCACTCTGGGAGCCAAGGGGGGCAGATGACAAGGTCAGGAGATCGAGACCATCCTAGCCAACATGGTGAAACCCTGTCTCTACTAAAAATACAAAAATTAGTTGGGTGTGGTGGTGCGTGCCTGTAATCCCAGCTACTTGGGAGGCTGAGGCACGAGAATCGCTTGAACATGGGAGGCAGAAGTTGCAGTGAGCCAAGATTGCACCACTGCACTCCAGCCTGGTGACAGCGAGACTGTCTCAAAATAAATACATACATCAATACAGTAAAACATACTAAATTTTTCCTTGTTTTTTGAGATGGAGTCTTGCTCTGTTGCCCAGGCTGGAGTGCAGTGGCACGATCTCAGCTCACTGCAACCTCTGCCTCCCGGGTTCACGCGATTCTCCTGCCTCAGCCTCCCGAGTAGCTGGGACTCCAGGCACCTGCCACCATGCCTGGCTAATTTTTTTTTTTTTTTTTTTGAGGCGGGGTTTTGCTCTGGTCACCCAGGCTGCAGCATAGTGGCGCTATTTCTGCTCACTGCAACCTTCGCGTCCCAGGTTCAAGCGATTCTTCTGCCTCAGCCTCCTGAGTAGCGGGAATTACAAATGCATGCCACCACACCTTGCTAATTTTTGTATTTTTAGTAGAGACAGGGTTTCACCATATTTGCCAGGCTGGTCTCGAACTGCTGACTTGGTGATCCGCTTGTCTTGGCCTCCAAAAGTGCTGGGATTACAGGTGTGAGCCACCACACCCGGGCTTTTTTTTTTCTTTTTTGAGACAGAGCCTCACTCTGTCACCCAGGCTGGAGTGCAATGGCGTAATCTCGGCTCACTGCAACCTCCGCCTCATGGGTTCAAGCGATTCTCCTGCCTCAGCCTCCTGAGTAGCTGGGAATACAGGCGCCCGCCACCATGCCCGGTTAATATTTGCATTTTTATTAGAGACGGGGTTTCACCAAGTTGGCCAGGCTGGTCTCAAACTCCTGACCTCAAATGATTCACCCACCTCGGCCTCCCAAAATGCTGGGATTACAGGCGTGAGCCACTGTGCCTGGCTAAACATACTAAATTCTTATTTTCCTGCCAAGGCTCTAAGCCCGATCCTGTTCTTCCTGTTCACGAGGAATGTCAGTATTAGAAGCAGTGAAGATACAGGACACCCCATGCAGACCTCCTCCACTTGTGATGGGAAAGATGGGAACGAGAGGAATTGCCGTCTGCAGTAAATGACGTTTATTGCTGACAGGCAAGGGGAAACGTCTGGCCCACCACACTGGCAACCACAGGCCTACTGGCTATTAAGTATGTGGGTTCCATGGTCAACTGGTCCTGGTTTCTGCCTTCTGGGGGCTTCCTAGCTGTTAGTCCATAGGCAGTTGATGTCCCCAGTCTCAGTTTTGTTTACTTCCTGTGTAAAGAGTAGTCCCTCTATATTAATACCATGATGATGTTTGTACTCATTACCCATTCCCCAACACACACTCTCTCTCCCTTTCAGGCATTTAGGAAGCACTCAGTAAGTTCAGCAAATACTTGCTGGGTACCTATTGTGTGCTACATACTTTTGTAGGGATAAGGTATGCAGTGATTAATAAAATAGACAATTTCCAATATTGCGTGTGATTAAAATAAAATTGATATGGTGGGGCCAGCACACTGAGAGGCCGAGGTGGGAGGGTCGCTTGAGGTAAGGAGACCAACCTGGGCAACAAAGCGAGACCTCATCTCTACAAAAAAATAAAATAAAATAAAATAAAAATTAGCCATGAGTGGTGGCACATGTCTGTAGTCTCAAGCTAGTTGGGAGCCTGAACCAGGGGGTTCACTGGAGCCCGGTTAAAGGCTGCAGGGAGCTATGATGGCGCCACTGCACTCCAGCCTGGGTGACAGAGTGAGACCCCATCTCAAAACAAAAAACAGCCTAGGTTGGCCGGGCACAGGGGCTCACGCCTGTAATCCCAGCGCTTTGGGAAGCTGAGGTGGGTGGAACACTTGAGATCAAGAGTATGAGACCTGGCCAACATGCTGAAACACTCTCTCTACTAAAAATACAACAACAACAACAAAATTAGCTAGGCGTGGTGGTGCGTGCTTGTAATCCCAGCTACTTGGGAGGCTGAGGCAGGAGAATCACTTGAACCTGGGAGAGGGAGATTGCAGTGAGATGGAGGTGCAGTAGCACTGCACACTGCAGCCTAGGTGACAGAGCAAGACTCCATCCAAAAAAAAAAAATCCTGATGTGAAGGGGGTGGTGGGGTTGGGAACAGTAATGAGTGGTCCAGAAAACCCCTCTGAGAAGGTGCATTTGAGCTGAGTTCATGGTGCTTGGTGTTGGGTTTGTAGACATGGCACAGACCTAGTCTTCATCCCTGACAAACTCTTCCCTGGCCCCAAGCCTGTGTGTGTCCACGCTCTTCTAAAAAAAGCTTGGACTTGCCGGTCTAGAGGTGAGGGTCCCTGGGAGCAAGGTGGACCCTCTGGAGAAGGACGCTCAGCCTGTGGATCTCTGAAGCGCACTTTGGAGGTGAGAGATGAAAAAAAAAGAGGCCGGGCACGGTGGCTCACCTCTGTAATCGCAGCACTTTGGGAGGCTGAGGGGGGTAGATCACTCGAGGTCAGGAGATCGACACCAGCATGGCCAATATGGTGAAACCCATCACTACTAAATATACAAAAATTAGCCAGGCATGGTGGCACGTGCCTGTAGTCTCAGCTACTTGGAGGCTGAAGCAGAAGAATTGCTTGAACCCGGGAGGCGGAGGTTGCAATAAGCTGAGATCGTGCCACTGCACTCCAGCCTGGGCGACAGAGTGAGATTCTGTCTCAAAATTTTAAAAAAATTTAAAAAAAAATTGTGCTTCTCAGTGGCCCTGCTCCTGTGGCTGCAATATGGAGGGAGAGTACAAAGGGTGGGTATAAAGACTGGCCTCTGTCTTGCTGTTGGGAAATCCAGCTGCCATGCTGTGAGCTTGTGTCTGGAATTGATTCCTTCCGGTGGGTTCTTGGCCTCGCTGACTTCAAGAATGAAGCCGTGCACCCTCGCAGTGAGTGTCACAGTTCTTAAAGATGGTGTGTCTGGAGTTTGTTCCTTCAGATGTTCAGATGTTATCTGGAGTTTCTTCTTTCTGGTGGGTTCGTAGTCTGCTGAGTTCAGGAGTGAAGCCGCAAAGCTTCGGGGTGAGTGTTACAGCTCATAAAGGTAATGCGGACCTAAAGAGTGCGCGACAGCAAAATTTATTACGGAGAGCAAAAGAACAGGGCTTCCACAGCATGGAAAGAGCCCCAAGTGGGTTGCAGCTGCTGGCTTCCGTGGCCTGCCTTTATTTCCTTATTTGGCCCCACCCACATCCTGCTGATTGGTCCATTTTACAGAGTGCCGATTGGTCCGTTTTACAGAGTGCTGATTGGTCCGTTTTTACAGCGAGCTGATTGGTGCGTTTACAAACCTTTACCTAGACACAGAGTGCTGATTGGTGTGCTTAGAATCCTTTAGCTAGACACAGAGCACTGATTGGTGCATTTACAATCCTTCATCTAGACAGAAAAGTTCTCAGAGTCCCCTACCTGATTAGCTAGACACAGAGCCCTGATTGGTGTGTTTACAAACCTTTAGGTAGACACAAAGCGCTAATTGGTGCATTTACAGTCCTTTAGCTAGACAGAAAAGTTCTCCAAGTCCCCACCCGGTTCAGAAGCTCAGCCAGCTTCACCTCTCAAGCTGTCTGTAGAGGTCCATGTGTCAAGAAAACTGAGGTCAGAGGCCCTCAGTCCGGTTCCCACAAGCAACTGAATCTCCCCGACAGCTGCCTGAATGAGTTTGAAAGCAGTCCTTCCACAGTTCAGCCTTCAGATGAAACTGCATCCCTGGCTGACAAGCTGATTGCAGCCTTATAGCAGACCTTGAGCCTGAGACATTTGACCCACAGAAAAGGTGATAATTTTGGTCTTTTTTTTTTCTAAACAGGTTCTTGCTCTGGAGTGCAGTGGCATGATCATGGCTCACTGCAGCTTCTACCTCCTGGGTTCAAGTGGTCCTCCCACCTCAACCTCCTGAGTGGCTGGGACTACAGGTTTGTACCACTATGCCCAGCTAGTTTTTCTTTTTTTGTTGTTTTTGTAGGTACAAGGGTCTCCCTGTGTTACTTAGGCTGATCTCAAATTCTTAGGCTCTAGCAATCCTTCTGTCTCAGCCTCCCAAAGTGCTGGGATTACAGGCATGAGCCACTGCACTGGGGCAGTGTTGGTCTTAGGCTAATTATGCAGCAGGAGATACATGCATTGTGCTTTGGGAATTGAAGTCACTTCTATTTCTTTGTGGCTTCATCAGTAATATGGGGCAGGGGGCATGGTCCCCACAGCTGATTCCTGAGTGTTCTTTCTGAGTATCCTTAATACTTCACACACTATCATATATCTGAACTTTGTTCATTGATTATCTCCCCTTTAATTTTCATTCCTTGATGAATCTCCAGGGTCTGGATCAAGGCCTAGCATATTTTATGTACTCATGAAATCTTTAATGAATGAAGAAATGATTTTTCTTTTTGAGACAGAGTCTTACTCTGTCACCCAGGCTGGAGTGCTGTGGCACGATCTTGGCTCATTGCAACCTCCACCTCCCAGGTTCAAGCAATTCTCCTGCCTCAGCCTCCTGAGTAGCTGGGACTACAGGCGCGCGCCACCATGCCTGGCTCATTTTTGTATTTTTTAGTAGAGACAGGGTTTCACCATATTGGCCAGACTGGTCTTTAACTCCTGACCTTGTGATCCGACTGCCTCAGCCTCCCAAAGTGCTGGGATTACAGGCATGAGCCACTGCATCCAGCGGATTTTTTTTTTTTTTTTTTTGAGACAGGGTCTCACTCTCTCATTCAGGCTGGAGTGCAGTGGCGTGATCTTGGCTCACTGCAGCCTCCATCTCCCAGTTTCAAGCGATTCTGGTTCGGCCTCCCAGGTAGCTGGGACTACAGGTGTGCGCCACCATGCCTGTCTAATTTTTGGATTTTCACCATGTTGGCCAGGCTGGTTTCAAAACCCCTGACCTCAAGTGATCTGCCTACCTCAGCCTCCCAAAGTGCTGGGATTACAAGAGTGAGCCACCATGTCTGGCCTGAATGAAGAAATAATTTTTTAAAGAGTGTTTTAAAGTGGGGCCTGGTGCGGTGGCTCACACCTGTAATCCCCACACTTTTGGAGGCCAAGGCGGGTGGGTCACTTGAGGTCAGGAGTTCGACACCAGCCTGACCAACATGGTGAAACCCCATCTCTACTAAAAATACAAAATTAGCTGGGCATGGTGGCACATGCCTGTAATCCCAGCTACTTGGGAGGCTGAGGCAGGAGAATCACTTGAACCTGGGAAGGGGAGGTCGCAGTGAGCTAAGATCGTGCCATTGCACTCCAGCCTGGGCAACAAGAGTGAAACAACGTCTCAAAAAAAAAAAAAAAAGAAAAGAAAAGAAAAGAAATTGCATTTCAAAGCCAGGTGCAGTGGCTCACACTTATAGTCACAGTTACTTAGGAGGCTGTGGTGGGAGGATAGCTTGAGCCCAGTCGTTCAAGGCTAAGTGAGCTGTGATTGTGGCACTGTACTCTAGTCTGGGTGATAGACTGAGACCCTGTCTATTAAAAAAAAAAAATCTTTCAAGCCAGTCACGGTGACTCATGCCTGTAATCCCAGCACTTTGGGAGGGCGAGGTGGACGAATCACCTGAGGTTGGGAGTTCGAGACCAGCCTGGCCATCGTGGACAAACCCTGTCTCTACTAAAAATACAAAAATAGCCGGGCATGGTGGCACATGCCTGTAATCCCAGCTACTCGGGAGGCTGAGGCAGGAGAATTGCTTGAACCCGGGAGGTGGAGGTTGCAGTGAGCTGAGATTGTACCACTGCAATATGAGACTCCATCTCAAAGAAAAAAAAGAAAAAAAAAAAGCATAGCAATGGCTGTGGGCCTGGATGCAAGTCTTAGCCTCTCCACTTCTCCACTTCCTGGCTCTGTAAGCCTTAGACAAGTTCCTTAACTCCACACTTCCATTTCCATGTAACAAGGGGTTATAGGCCAGGCATTGGTGGCTCATGCCTGTAATCCCAGTGCTTTGGGAGGCTGAGGTGGGAGGATCGCTTGGGGACATGAGTTCAAGACCAGCCCAGGCAGCGTAGTAACACATTGGCTCTAGAAAAATAAAAATAAATCATCCAAGAATGGTGACTCACCTACTATTCTACTCAGGAGGCTGAGGGGGGAGGATTTCTTGAGCCCAGGAGTTTGAGGATGCAGTGAGCTGTGATCACCTCACTGTACTTCAGCCTGAGCAATAGCAAGATCCTGTCTCAAAAAATTAAATTAGGCTGGGCTTGGTGGCTCATGCCTGTAATCCCAGCACTTTGGAAGGCCACGGTGGGCAGATTGCTTGAGCCCAGGAGTTTGAGACAAGGCTGGGCAACATGACGAAACCCCGGCTCCACCAAAAAATACAAAAAATTAACTGGGCATAATGGTACATGTCAGTGGTCCCAGCTACTTGGTAGGCTGAGGTGGGAGGAATGCTTGAGCCCAGGAAACGGGCTACAGTGAACCAGGATCATGCCACTGCACTCCAACCTGGGCAACAGAGCAAGACTCTACCTCTAAATAATTATTAAAAAAAAAATGGATTAATCGGGCATAGGTGGCTTGTGCCTGTAGTCCCAGTTACTCAGGAGGCTGAGGTGGGAGGATTGCCTGAGTCTAGGAGGTTGAGGCTGCAGTGAGCCGGAATGGCACCATTGCACTCCACCTGGGCAGCAGGGTGAGACCCTGTCTCAAAAAAGAAAAAAAAGGGAGGGGTTATAATCACTCCTCCTGACATGATACAGAGTATCCATTTGAGTTCATAACATAAATATGTACTTGGTGAATGCTCTATAACTATTGGCTTTTTTAATTGTCCCCATTTTACATATAAGGAAGCTGAGGCTTTGTAAGGAGAAATAGCTTAGCCCAGGTCATCCATGGGAAGCGTCTGGTGCAGAGGAATAGTGATCATGGTGGGACATTGCCTAGCTTAAGGTTCAGCATCCAATATTCAGTCAGTACTGGAGGGCTGGGCTGTTTCTCGTAATCAAAGGGCTGCCTTGTTCTCCTGCCCCACAGCACAGGAAATTCCAAGGTGGTTTTCTTTACAGGCTTCTCCGCTTCTGTCGCCAGAGGGGACAGCGGAGGAGCCCAGGTACCTAAGCCGACTCAAGAGAAGATGGAATTGAATATCTCAACCACCTTGTCTAGGCCTCTGTGATTTTTGAGGAGGGGGCTGTCACTGGGAAAGTTGTGAGCTGCTTTGGACCTTATCTGGGAATTTCCTTGGGCTTACAGCCTTTACCCTATCCTTGAAATGGTTCTGGTTGTGTAGCAACTTCTAGGTGGTGTGGGCGAAGTTTGGGACTGGTTTAGGGCGGGGACAAGACCAAGAACACAAGTTTCCTTGTGCTATGGGAGAGAGGGAGGGGAGGAAATTGGAGACCCCAGCACCCCCTTGCTCACTCTCTTGCTAACAGTCCACGATGGCCTGGTCCCTGGTGTTCCTCGGTGTCATCATCTTGCTGTCTGCCTTCTCCAGACCTGGTGTCAGGGGTGGCCCCATGCCCAAGCTGGCTGACCGGAAGCTGTGTGCGGACCAGGAGTGCAGCCGTAAGAGTGGGGAGGGGAGAATTGGGGGCTTGGGTGTTAGCCTGTGTAGAGGGTGCTGCATTCCTTTCTATTCCCTCCCTAGACCCTATCTCCATGGCTGTAGCCCTTCAGGACTACGTGGCCCCCGACTGCCGATTCCTGACCATTCACCGGGGCCAAGTGGTGTATGTCTTCTCCAAGCTGAAGGGCCGTGGGCGGCTCTTCTGGGGAGGCAGCGTGAGTCTTGGGAGAGTGAAAGAGGGAAGGGTACAGGGCTGGGGTGGACTAATTATCCCCATGAAGGGAAGATTTGAGGGGGGTGAACTGAAATAGACATTGTGGGGGGATATTGTTACTTACTTTATTTTATTTGCTTATTATTTTTTAATTTTTTCCGAGACAGAGTCTTGCTCTGTCACCTAGGCTGGAGTGCAACGTCGCGATCTCGGCTCACTATAACCTCCACCTCTTGGGTTTAAGCGATTCTCCTGCCTCAGCCTCCCAAGTAGCTGGGATTACAGGCATGTGCCACCACACCTGGCTAATTTTTGTATTTTTAGTAGAGACAGGGTTTCACCATATTGGCCAGGCTGGTCTTGAACTCCTGACCTTATGATCTGTCCGCCTTGGCCTCCCAGAGTGCTGGGATTACAGGTGTGAGCCACCGCCCCCCGGCCTATTTTCACTTTATTTACCAATTTTAGGGCACCTGCTATGGTCCCATGTTCTGTTCTAGACACCAAGATACAACAACAAACGATCCTTTTTATTCTAATGGAGGGAAATGAACAAAAAGCAAGGCACAAAAAATAGCAGCAGCCGGGCACGGTAGCTCACACCTGTAATCCCAAGTAAGGCCAAGTTGGGAGGATAGCTTGAGCCCAGGAGTTCGAGACTAGCCTGGGCAACATAGCAAGACCCCCCCATCTCTACAAAAAAATTTTAAAAATTAACTGGGCATCATGGCATGTGTCTGTGGTCCTGGCTACTCGGGAGGCTGAGGTGGGAGGATTGCTTGATCCCAGAAGTTGAGGCTGCAGTGAGCCGTGATCATGCTACTGCACCCCAACCTGGGTGACACAGTGAGACCCTGTCTCCAAAATAATAATAATAATAAAAGCAAATATGCGCTGCTGTGAGAATTAACAGAGACTTATTTGGGTGGTCAGGAAGGGCCTCTGAACAGGTGACATTTAAGCTGAGATTCGTATGACAAGGATGGAGCCAGTTATGTGGAGATCAGGGAGAAGGGAGAACGCAAAGGCCTTCAGCAGGCACAAGTTTGCCATCCTCCCAGACCCTAACTTTTAACTCCTCTTCCCCAGGTTCAGGGAGATTACTATGGAGATCTGGCTGCTCACCTGGGCTATTTCCCCAGTAGCATTGTCCGAGAGGACCAGACCCTGAAACCTGGCAAAGTCAATGTGAAGACAGACGTGAGTGTCATGGGGGCTGGCAAGAAATCTGGGGGGAGGACCCTTAGGTTGTGGGGATGGGCAAAAATGCTCCCACACTTGGCTCCCTGGCAGCCTAGGTGCGCTGGGAGAAATTCTTTCCCTGCCTCAATTTTCTTATCAGTAAAATGGGTCCAGTTGGGAGGTGCAAAGATTAGAGGGCTCTAGGCTAATTTGCATAGCACTTGTGTGGCCAGACCTGGGCCCTGCAGCTGCAGCCTTTGCTAAAACCACTAGATCCTTTGTGGTGTGACCGCTGGTTTTCTCTCCACTGTTTGCCCTTTCTCTTTTTCAGAAATGGGATTTCTACTGCCAGTGAGCTCAGCCTACCGCTGGCCTTGCCGTTTCCCCTCCTTGGCCATATGCAAATACAATCAGCCCAGTGCAAACGGCTTGTCTCCGTGGTCTTTGGGGTGGGGTAGGGTAGGGTGGGGACTGTACAAATGAAATGTTTCTCTAGATTGCTGAATCTAACCAATTAACCCGCTGCATGTGGTAACGTCAGTAGTTGCTAGGCAGAGTTTCACTGATGAAAGCCCTGTGCAGTAGGAGCGCTCCTAAGCTTAGGTTTCGGACACAAGCAAAGGAAAACCTAAGCAGCCCAACTAGGGGATTGTAGTGTCCTCTCTAGACCAGTGGGAGGGAGCCAGTCGGACTACGCGGAGGATATAAATCGCACAGCAAAGGTTTTCTTGGAAGATTATCTGCAATGGGAGGTGGGAAGTAACCTGCGCCTATCTTCCCAGTTTTCCTCCTTTTCGCCTTTGAGAACAGTAATCGCTCCCGCCAGCTCAAGATCAGCTCCTCTTCCACCCTCTTTCTGTCAATCCTGCCCATGCCCCCTTCTTTGCATTTGTATCCCCTCCCCCAAGTCCGCTCCGATCCAATCCGGAGACTCGACCCTGCCCCCCGGACTCCAGACTAAATCCGTTCCTCTGCTCATCGAAGCAGCTCCGCACGTCCCTTCCCACTTGCTCAGCCAATCGCTGGCCTCGGCCCCGCCCCTTTGGGCTTGGCCCTTCTCACGCCACCAATCCGCGCCTTTTGTCCCGCCCCCTGCCCGCGAGTCCGCCAATCCCGCCCTTCGGAAAGCGTGGCCTGGTATCCAGCTGCCGGAGCGGGTCGCGCCGGAGGGGGGCGGAGGCGGAAGTGGCGGTGCCGGGCCCGGGGAGTAGGAAGGAGCCGGGGCTGTAGCCGGGGTGGAGCGGCTGCCAGCCGAGGAGCAGGCGCGGCCGCGGCGCCATATTGCGGCCCTCAGCGGCCGCGACCGAGTCATGGCCGAGACCTACGGTGAGGGTGGTGGGCGAAGCTGGGGTCCTGGGTCTGGGCCCAGGGAGGATGCGGCCTGTGGGAATGGGCGGGGCTTTGTAGATCAGGGGGCGGGGTCTGGTGTGATGGAGGCAGGGCCTAAGTGGATGCTGGGAGGGGTTTGGTGGGTCTGAGGCTGAGCTTAATCGATTTAGGTGGAGCCTGAGGGTCTGGTGCGTGGGTTAAATAGATCTGGGGCGGGATTTGAGGGAGCTGGTCCTGAGGGGTTCAGGGAGGCCCTGAGGGAAGAGGTGGGCGTTAATGAATCTGGGCGGAGCCTGAGTCAAGGGCGGGGCTGACTTCATGAATGGCAGGAGTCGGGCTTATGGGCTAGAGGGAACACTGAATGGAAGCTTATGGGCTAGAGGGAACACTGAATGGAAGCTCGGGAGCCTGGGGCTGATCTGCCTGGAGAGAGCTCTGGAATGGGCTGTCCTTGAGTTAGGGGCAGGACTTAGTGGCAAAGGGTGGGACTTATGCATGAGAATGGAGCTGGGGTCTGGGCAGAGGGAGGGAAGGAGAGGTCGAGAAGTGGAAAATCAGTAGGGATGCACCATAGGAAGTGGTGATTGGAGGCGGGGGAAGTGCAGGTTTAGGACTCAGAGGGAGCCGCATTCATTCAACAAATATAGAAGAGAAGGGAGAAGAGTCTAAAGACCCTGAGATGAGAACCAGCTTGTTGTTTTCAGGGAATAGACTGAAGGTCAGGGGCTATAGTGGAGTGAATGAGTCAGAGGGTGGTAGGAGGTGAAGAGCAACAAGGGCTAGATCGTAGTCCTTGTTTAAATAGCTTTCAAGAGACTTTAGCGACGAAATAGCTAAGATCTGGGACTCTGGAGCCCATGGCCTAGGTTTGAATCTCACTTCTGCCCAGCTGTGTCACTTTGGGCAAGTCAGTTAACCTTTCTGGCCTGTTTCCTCATCTGGAAAATGGGAATAATTTTTAGTCTACCTCCCTCGTAGAGTTTTCCTGAGGATGATGTGAGCTGTTGATGTGAGTAAAGACCTTTAGAACTGTTCCTGGCCCACAACAACACACAATTGACCCATGTAACAAACCTGCACATGTGGGCTGGGCGCGGTGGCTCATGCCTGTAATCCCAGCACTTTGGGAGGCCGAGGCGGGCGGATCACCTGAGGTCGGGAGTTTGAGACCAGCCTGACCAACACGGAGAAACCCCGTCTCTACTAAGAATACAAAATTAGCTGAGCATAGTGGCACATGCCTGTAATCCCAGCTACTTGGAAGGCTGAGGCAGAATTGCTTGAACCTGGGAGGTGGAGGTTGCGGTGAGCCGAGATCGCGCCATTGCACTCCAGCCTGGGCAACAAAGAGTGGAACTGTCTCAAAAAAACAAAAACAACGACCAAAAAAACCCTGCACATGTACCCCCTGAACCTAAAATAAAAGTTGAAAAAAAATATATAGAATGTGCCTGGCACATGGCAAGTACTACATAAGAGTTATCTGTTACAGTTACCTATTGGTTTGTTTCTGCCTATGTCTGTTTCTCTCCCTCTAACTGTGATGGTTAGAGAGAGAGAGATTGGATTGGAATCCATCTTTTTTCCCTGTATCTTTCTCTCCCTGTGGGTATCCCTGATTTTGGCTCCATCTGGTCAGACTTCCTCTTCAAATTCCTGGTGATTGGCAGTGCAGGAACTGGCAAATCATGTCTCCTTCATCAGTTCATTGAGAATAAGTGTGAGTTTCCCGCAGTGGTCCTGGGAACCCTGAGCTGTGGTTATGCGCATGGTGTGGGCTGGTGGGCAGCCGGTGGGGAGGGCAGGGCTGGCCATAGGTACAAGTCCAGTGCTGGCTTTTTGGTCCTTGCTTTGTCGTATGTCCTTTACTAGGTTCTCCTTGACCTCAGTCACTCCAGCAATGAGAATGGGTTTGTAGAGACTGAGAGGGCCTTGGAGGATGGGGGATCCTCTGAGCTGTCTCCTCTCTCCCTGCACTGCCCCTTCTGTTCCTCCCACTCCCAGTCAAACAGGACTCCAACCACACAATCGGCGTGGAGTTTGGATCCCGGGTGGTCAACGTGGGTGGGAAGACTGTGAAGCTACAGATTTGGGACACGGCTGGCCAGGAGCGGTTTCGGTAGGTGGGCTGGGCTCCCAAGGGTGATGGGGAGAGAGAGTGAGAAGGAAAGAGAGAGAGATGTGTGTGTAGAGTCACTTGGAGACACTGAGAGGGCAGACAAGGCAGACAGAGAGAGACGAGACACCATAGTTAGCAGGTATCCAAGGAGAGAGGGAGTACTGGAGAGAGAAAGAGATGGCGGAAGAAAAAGAGGTAGGGGCCAGGCTCAGTGGCTCATGCCAGTAATCCCCGTGCTTTGGGAGGCCAAGGTGGGAAGATTGCCTGAGCCCAGGAGTTTGAGACCAGCCTGGGCAACATAGTGATACCCCATCTCAAAGAAAGAAAAAGAGATAGAGAAAAGTGGCTTGGGGGTGGGGCAAGGGACGGAGACTGAGAGACACTGAAACAGAAAGAGAAGGGGAAACTTGAGAGACGCACACTCAGAAAGGAAAAGAGCAAGAGAGACAGAGACTAAGAGAGTTGAAGAGAATGATAAGGGAGGATGGCCGGGCGCGGTGGCTCATGCCTGTAATCCTAGCACTTTGGGAGGTCGAGGCGGGCGGATCACAAGGTCAGGAGATCGAGACCATCCTGGCTAACACGGTGAAACCCCGTCTCTACTAAAAATACAAAAAATTAGCCGGGCGTATTGGCGGGCGCCTGTAGTCCCAGCTACTTGGGAGGCTGAGGCAGGAGAATGGCGTGAACCCGGGAGGCGGAGCTTGCAGTGAGCCGAGATCGCGCCACTGCACTCCAGCCCGGGGGACAGAGAAAGACTCCGTCTCAAAAAAAAAAAAAAAGAATGATAAGGGAGGTAAGGAGGCCTGGCACGGTGGCTCACGCCTATAATTCCAGCACTGTGGGAGGCTGAGGTAGGTGGATCACTTGAGGTCAGGAGTTCAAGACCAGCCTGCCAACATGGTGAAACCGTGTCTCTACTAAAAATACAAAAAAATACCAAAAAAAATTTAGCCAGGCTGTGGTGGTAGATGCCAGCTACTCGGGAGGCTGAGGCAGGAGAATTGCTTGAACCTGGGAGGCAGAGGTTGTAGTGAGTCAAGACTGCACCACTGCACCCCAGCCGGGGTGACAGAGCGAGACTCTGTCTCTAAATAAATAAATAAATAAATAAGGGAGGTGAGGAGACACAGAGAAACAGAGGTCAGAGGCAGAAAGGGAGACGGTGAGTCGGACAGGTGTAGTTGGACGTTGAATGAATGAATGAATGCATGAATTTTTGGGATGGCAAGGGTGAGCATGAGAGCCACAGAGATGGAAAAGAAAGAGAGACAGTGAGAAACAGGGAACTGAAGACACACAGGCCAAGGCAGGAGAACCGCTTGAGTCCAGGAGTTTGAGACCAGCCTGGGCAACATGGTGAAATCCCATCTTTCCAAAAGAGAGATGGAGAAATGGATGTGTTGTGGGAGACAGAGAGAGAAATGCGTAGGGCTCAACACACGGTAGGTCTTCAGGAAATGCCTGCAGAAAAGTTGATAGGCACATAGAAACCTTAGGAGAGTCCGGGTGTGGTGGCTCATGGGAGCACTTTGGGAGGCTGAGGCGGGTGGATCACGATGTCAGGAGATTGAGACCATCCTGGCTAACACGGTGAAACCCTGTCTCTACTAAAAATACAAAAAATTAGCTGGGCGTGGTGGCAGACGCCGGTAGTCCCAGCTACTCGGGAGGCTGAGACAGGAGAATGGCATGAACCTGGGAGGCGGAGCTTGCAGTGAGCCGAGATCGCGCCACTGCACTCCAGCTTGGGCGACAGAGTGAGGCTGTGTTTCAAAAAAAAAAAAAAAAAACCTTAGGAGAGTCTGAGAAACAGAGACAGAGAGCAGGGAGAGAAATAGAGGGAATTCAGTCCATGGAAAAGTGTGATCTATGGCAGCACTTAGTAGCTGCTGAGTTAATACTTGTGTATGGATTAACTGCCTCCGGTGCACAGAGCCCAGAGGCAGAGAGAGGGGCTGAAGGATAGACAGGTGTGTAGCATGGGCTAGGTTTACGGTGAGTGCTTAGTAAATGTGGAATGATTGCATGAGTTCCAGAAGGACCCAGACTGGTGAGACAGAGAATGCAGAGTTGGCTACACTGGGAAGGAGCCTCCACCTGACACAGCAGGAGAAGGATAAACAGATGTTGCATAGTGCTTGGGCAGGACCAGGCAAAGGGGAGATTTGCTCAGAAAATGTTGAATGAATGAATGCACAAATGCATGGGAAGGCAAAAGTAAGCATGAGAGAGCCACAGAGATGAAACAAACAAAAAAGACAGTGAGAAATAGGGAATTAAATAGGGCCAGGCACGGTGGCTCACACCTGTAATCCCAGCACTTTGGGAGGCCTAGGCGGGTGGATCACTTGAGGTCAGGAGTTCAATACCACACTGGCCAACATGGCAAAACCCCATCTCTACTAAAAATACAAAAATTAGCTGGGCGTGGCAGTGCATGCCTGTAATCCCAGCTACTTGGGAGGCTGAGGCAGAAGAATCACTTGAATCCAGGGGGCAGAGGTTGCAATGAGCCGAGATCACGCCACTGCACTTCAGCCTGGGCGACAGAGCAAAACTCCATCTCAATCAATCAATCAGTACAAGACACGTAGGGCCGGGCACAGTGGCTTATGCCTGTAATCCCAACACTTTGGGAGGCCAAGGTGGGCGGATCACTTGAGGTCAGGGGTTCGACATCAGACTGGCCAACATGGCAAAACCCCATCTCTACTAAAAATACAAAAATTAGCCGGATGTGGTGGCGTGCGTCTGTAGTCCTGTCTACTCGAGAGGCTGAGGTGGGAGAATCACTTGAACCCGGGAGGTGGAGGTTGCAGTGGTTGCAGTGAGCCGAGATCATGCCACTGCACCCCAGCCTGGGAGACAGAGTGAGACTCCTACTCAAAAAAAAAAAAAGAAAGAAAAAGAAAAAAGAAAAAAGACACATAGGTTAAGGCAAGAGAATCACTTGAGCCCAGGAGTTGGAGACCAGCCTCGGCAACCTAGCAAAGCCCCATCTTTACAAAAAATATTAAGAAATTAGCCAGGTGTGGTGGTGCACACTTGTAGTCCCAGATACTCCAGAGGCTGAGGTGGGAGGATCTCTCCCTTGGGAGACTGAGCCCAGGAGGTCGAGGACGCAGTGAGCCAAGATCGTACCACTGCACTCTAGCCTGGGCTATAGAGCAAGACCGTCAAAAAAATAAAAGTAAAAATAAGACACACATGAAAGAGACACAGAGAGAAAAACAGACCAATGGAAAGATAGGGACACAGGGAGAGACAAAAACAGGGAGATTCATAAATAGAGACAGCCGGCCAGCTAAGTGAGATAGAAGCTGAGAGAGGCGAAGAGAGAGGGACTGCAAGGATGCAAGAAGAGAGAGGAATTGCATGGTGACCCGACCAAGGCCAGATTTTGGGGGATGGGCCAGCAGTGAAGGGGGGCCTCCGAACTATCAGTCTCTCTCTGTAGAGGGGGGCATTCTTGGGGCAGACCCCAGCCTTGGGGGTGACTGGGTCCCCCTGGCCCCACAGGTCAGTGACGCGGAGTTATTACCGAGGGGCGGCTGGAGCCCTGCTGGTGTACGACATCACCAGGTGGGTGCCCGGGGTGGGTGGGGTAGGGCATGGGTGGTTCCTCTCCCGCACTGCCTCCCTCTCCTCTCCCTTCTCCACAGCCGGGAGACGTACAACTCACTGGCTGCCTGGCTGACGGATGCCCGCACCCTGGCCAGCCCCAACATCGTGGTCATCCTCTGTGGCAACAAGAAGGACCTGGACCCTGAGCGAGAGGTCACTTTCCTGGAGGCCTCCCGCTTTGCCCAGGAGAATGGTGAGGGCTGTGTCGTGGACCAGGTGGTGGTGGGGGTGGACAGTCCACAGGGACCATGGGTTTACTGGCTCTGAGTGGCTGTACCCAGCAGGGGAACATGGAGGTTCAGAAGTCTGGGTTCAAATTTGAGTGTTGGCTGGGTATAGTGGCTCACACCTGTAATCCCAGCAGTTTGGGAGGCCAAGGTGGGAGGATTGCTTGAGCCCAGGAGTTTGAGACCAGCCTGGACAACATAGTGAGATCCTATCTCTACAAAAAATTTAAAAAATTAGCTGGATGTGGTGGCTCACGCCTGTAGTCCCAGCTACAGTGGAGGCTGAGGCAGGAGGATCACCTGAGCCTGAGAGTTTAAGACTGCAGTGAGCTGTGATCACACCATTGTACTCCAGTCTGGGAGACAGAGCAAGACCCTGTCTCCAAAAACAACAACAAAAACTAAGTGTTGCCACCAGTGAGCTGTGTGATTACACTGGTTCTCAGTTTCTTCATCTGAAAAGTGGGACCACAGTGTTTCTGCCCCACAGTGTGCTGTGATGATTAAGGGAGATTGTCTGTGGAAAGTCCTTAGCACCCGCCACAGAGGGGATGCTAGATTAATGTTGGCTGCTAAGGTTTCACCTACTGTTGGGAGGCAGCACAGGGTATTGGTTTTTTTAATTAATTATTTTATTTATTTTTTCCTCCTACCGCACCTTCCCGGGTATTGGTTTAATGTAGAGATTGCAACCCCAGATGGCCCTAGGTGAAAGGCACTTTTCTTTTTTTTTTTTTTTTTGAGACGGAGTCTTGTTCTGTTGCCCAGGCTGGAGTACAATGGCGCAATCTTGGCTCACTGCAACTTCTGCCTCCCGGGTTCAAGTGATTCTTCTGCCTCAGCCTCCCGAGTAGCTGGGACTACAGGCAGGTGCCACCACACTCGGCTAATTTTTGTATTTTTAGTAGAGATGGGGTTTCACCATATTGGCCAGGCTGATCTTGAACTCCTGAACTTGTGATCTGACCGCCTCGGCCTCCCAAAGTACTGGGATTACAGGCGTGAGCCACTGCGCCCAGCGAAAGGCACATTTTTGAATACAGGAGATGGGATGGGGTAGATCCTTGAGTAACAGGCACTGGTATTAAGGGGAGTGCAGCATACTGACAACACACGCCAAAAGGTTTGCAAGGGCCAACCACAATGGCTCACACCTGTAATCCTAGCATTTTGGGAGGCCAAGGTAGGAGGATCACTTGAGGTCAGGAGTTTGAGACCAGCCTGTGCAGAGTGAGACCCTGCCTCTACAAAAAAAAAAAAAAAAAAAGGCTAGGTGTGGTGGTATGTGCCTGTGGTCCGGGCTACTCAGGAGGTTGAGGCAGGAGGATCACTTAAGCCCAGAAGTTCGAGGCTGCAGTGATCTGATCACACCACTGCACTCCAGCCTAGGGGACAGAGAGAGACTTTTTTTTTTTTTTTTTTTTTTTTTTGAGACGGAGTCTCGCTCTGTCGCCCAGGCTGGAGTGCAGTGGCGCAATCTCGGCTCACTGCAAGCTCCGCCTCCCGGGTTCACGCCATTCTCCTGCCTCAGCCTCTCCGAGTAGCTGAGACTACAGGCGCCCGCCACCACGCCCGGCTAATTTTTTGTATTTTTAGTAGAGACGGGGTTTCACCGTGGTCTCGATCTCCTGACCTCGTGATCCGCCCGCCTCGGCCTCCCAAAGTGCTGGGATTACAAGCGTGAGCCACCGCGCCCGGCCGAGACTTTGTCTCAAAGAAAAAAACAAAGAAAAAAGGTTTGCAAGTATAAACTCATTTGGAAACATTGTGTTGGCCAAACCACGCACATCTGGTGGCTTGAGATCTGCCTGTGTTCCCCTGTTTTGCAACCTCCAGGTTTAAAGGAGGTTTTGCCATCAGAGAGGTATGGGTGTGAATTCAGCTCTGATTTTCTGACTGTGGGGCCTTGTCATGCTGCTGATGGGTAGACTCTGGTTGGCCTGTTCCTGTCCTAGATGGTGCTAGGGACACAGTGTCGGAGACAGCCCTAGGCCCAACCTTCATGGAGCTCACAGTTCAGTGGGTAAGGGTGGAAGGACAGACCCACTTCCAGACAGTGACAGCTCAGAAAGGTCAGGGCTTGATGGCAAAGCGCCGGGAGACGGGTGAGAGCCAGCAGGGGAGAGCCCCAGAGGGTCAGGGCCAGGATTGGGGGAGCAGGCAGAGGGATTGGGGTGGGATGGAGAACACAGGCAGAGGTGTCAGGGCTGGGATAGGGCAGGCAGAGGCAGAGGGGTCAGGTGGGATGAGGGGACACAGGCAGAGGAGTTACATGGGATGGGGGGCATGGGCAGAGGGGTTGGGGTGGGATGGGGGGCCCAGGTAGAGGGGTCAAGGCCAAGTTTGGGAGGCACAGGCAGAGTGGTTGCATGGGATGGAGGAGCATGGGCAGAGGGCTCAGGGGTAGAATGGGGCAGGCCTAGGCAGAAGGATCAGGGGTGGAATGGGGCAGGTCCAGGCAGAAGGGTCAGGGGTGGAATGGGGCAGGCCCAGGCAGAAGGGTCAGTGGTGGGATGGGGACCCAGGCAGAGGGTTGGGGCAAGGATGAGGAGGCACAAGCAGAGGGGTCAGGGCCAGGATAGGGGGCCACAAGAAGCTGTGGGAGCCCTAAGTACGCACCTGACCTGGCCTAGGAAGTCAGGGAGGACTTCTTGGAGGAGGAGCTGTGTGAGCTGAGCTCTGAAGGAAGAGCCAGGGGGGCATATTGGGAAGCGGACGTTAGTGGCAGGGAAATGGCATGCACAGAGGCCTGAGGTGAGGGTAAGCGGGGGATGGAACGTTGGAGGAACAGGATGAGAGTCAGCAGGTGAGAGCTCAGTGGAGGATGGGGACTAACTGGGGCCCTGACCTCAGAGTGTGTGCCCTGCAGAGCTGATGTTCCTGGAGACCAGCGCTCTCACAGGCGAGAACGTGGAGGAGGCGTTCCTCAAGTGTGCCCGCACTATCCTCAACAAGATTGACTCAGGTGAGGCCCCAACCGGCCCGAGTGGGAGCGAAGGGCAGGCCCAGGGGTCTCCAGGCAACCAATGTGACCTCTCCCTTTCCCCACAGGCGAGCTAGACCCGGAGAGGATGGGCTCCGGCATTCAGTACGGGGATGCGTCCCTCCGCCAGCTTCGGCAGCCTCGGAGCGCCCAGGCCGTGGCCCCTCAGCCATGTGGCTGCTGAGCCCTGTGGAGCCAGGTGGGACACTGAGGGCTCAAGGAGGCAGGACGGTCTCTTGGGAATGGGGGAGATGGTGTGGAGATAGACACTGAATATTGAAGACAAGAGAAACAGAGTGAGAAAAAGATGCAAAAACACACAAGCTAAAGGAGGCATCTGGCTGGGCGCAGTGGCTCACGCCTGTAATCTCAGCACTTTGGGAGTCCGAGGCGGGCGGAGGCAGTTCACTGGGTGGGGGTGGAGAGACAGACCCACTTCCAGACAGTGACAGCTCAGAAAGGTCAGGGCCAGGCCGGGTGAGGTGGCTTATGCCTGTAATCCCTGCACTTTGGAAGGCCGAGGCGGGTGGATCACCTGAGGTCAAGAGTTCGAGACCAGCCTGGCCAACGTGGTGAAGGCCCCTCTCTACTAAAAATACAAAAATTAGCCGGGCGTGGTGGCAGGTGCCTGTAATCCCAGCTACTCGGGAAGTTGAGGCAGGAGAATCGCTTGTACTTGGGAGGCGGAGGTTGCAGTGAGCCTAGATCACACCATTCATTGCACTCCAGCCTGGGTGACAAGGGTCAGAGCCAGCAGGGGAGAGGCTCAGGGGGGTCAGGGCCAGGGTCAGGGCACAGGCAGAAGGATCGGGGTAGGATAGGGCAGGCAGAGGCAGAGGGGTCAGGGTGGGATGAGGGGACACAGGCAGAGGGGTTGCATGTGATGGGGTCACATAAGGTCACATAAGGTCAGGAGTTCTAGACCAGCCTGGCCAACATGGTGAAACCCCTTCTCTACTAAAAATAAAAAAATTAGCCAGGCATGGTGGTACATACCTATAGTCCCAGCTACTTGGGAGGCTGAGGCAGGAGAATCACTTGAACCTGGGAGGCAGAGGGTGCAGTGAGCCAAGATTTAGCCACTGCATTCCAGCCTGGGCGACAGAGCAAGACTCTTGTCTCAAAAAAAAAAAAAAAAAAAAGGAGACATCTGCCGGGCCACAGGGAATCCACCTGTCCCCTGCAGCCCCAGGCCAGCTTCCTGCCCTAGACCTTGACCCTCCCATTCATAGTTCCCCGGCGATTTATTGAGTGCCTGCTGTGTGCCAGGCCCTGCTCAAGGCACTGGGGATATGGCAGGGAGTACAACAGACTCCCATCCTCATGGTGCTGACATTCTCTTTGGGGGAGACAGGTGATAAACAAGAGATGTAAGTCGGCTGGGCGCAGCGGCTCACACCTGTAATCCCAGCACTTTGGCAGGGTGAGATGGGAAGATCACTTTGAGACCAGGCTGGGCAACAAAGCGACCTTATCTCCACAAAAAGTTTTTTAAAATTAGCGAGGCGTGGTGGTATGCACCCGGAGTCCCAGCTACTTGGGAGGCTGAGGTGGGAGGATGGCTTGAGCCTAGGTGTTCAAGGCTGCAGTGAGCTGTGACCATGCGCCACTGCACTCCAGCCTGGGCGACAGAGCGAAACTCCATCTCAAAAAAAAAAAAAAAAAGGACATAAGTAAAGTATGTAGTAGTGAGGGAGGTAAGAACTATGGGGAAAAATAAAATAGGGACAGATGGGTGGATAGGGTGGAGGAGTGTACTTTTATTTTTTCTTTGAGACGGGGTATTGCTCTGTCACCCAGGATGGAGTGCTGTGGCGTGATCTCGGCTCACTGAAACCTCCGCCTCCTGGGTTCAAGTGATTCTCTTGCCTCAGTCTCTGAGCTGAGATTACAGGCAACTACCACCACGCCTGGCTAATTTTTTGTATTTCTAATAGAGACAGGGTTTCTTTTTTATTTTTGAGACGGAGTCTTGCTCTGTTGCCCAGGCTAGAGTGCAGCGGCACGATCTTGGTTAACTGCAACTTCTGCCTCCTGGGTTCAAGCAATTCTGCCTCAGCCTCCTGAGTAGCTGGGACTACAGGCGCCCGCCACCATGCCTGGCTAATTTTTATATATTTAGTAGAGATGGGGTTTCACCATATTGGCCAGGCTGGTCTCGATCTCCTGACCTTGTGATCTGCCCGCCTCGGCCTCTCAAAGTGCTGGGATTACAGTGTGAGCCACCGCACCCGGCCAAGACAGGGTTTCATCATGTTGGCCAGGCTGGTCTCAAACTCCTGACCTCAAGTGATCCACCCACCCTCGGCCTACTAAAATGTTGGGATTACAGGCGTCAGCCACTGCGCCCGGCCAAGAGTGTACTTTTTTTTTTCTTTTGAGACGGAGTTTCACTCTTGTTGCCCAGGCTGGAGTGCAATGGCGTGATTTCGGTTCACCGCAACCTCTGCCTCCCGGGTTCAAGCAATTCTCCTGCCTCAGTCTCCTGAGTAGCTGGGATTACAGGCATGTGCTACCATGCCTGGCTAATTTTGTATTTTTAGTAGAGACGGGGTTTCTCCATGTTGGTCAGGCTGGTCTGGAACTCCCGACCTCAGGTGATCTGCCCGCCTTGGCCTCCCAAAGTGCCGGGATTACAGGTGTGAGCCACCGCGCCCAGCCTTTTTTTTTGAGACAGAGTCTCACTGTCACCATGCTAGAGTGCAGTGGCATGATCTCGGCTCACTGCAACCTCTGCCTCCTGGGTTCAAGCAATTCTCCTGCCTCAGTCTCCCGAGTAGCTGGGACTATAGGTATGTGCCACCATGCCCAGCTAATTTTTGTATTTTTAGTAGAGACGGTTTCACCATGTTGGCCAGGTTGGTCTCGATCTCTTGACCTCGTGATCTGCCCACCTCAGCCTCCCAAAGTGCTGGGATTACAGGCGTCAGCCACCACACCTGGCCAAGAGTGTACTTTTAAACAAGATGATGAGGGAAGCCTCACTGAGAAGATGGCATTTGAGTAAAGGAAGGGAGATAGGGAGGCCTGTGGGGATCTGGGGCAAGAGCACTGCTGGAGAGCACAGCAAGTGCAACGCTCCTAGTGAGGGGCATGCCTGGCGTCGGTGAGGGTGACCGAAGCAGCCAGTGTGGGCATCATGGAGGACTTGTGTGTGTTCTGCGGGTACAGCATGAGATGGGGTCAGGGGTTGGAGGAAGCAGATCAGTTAGGGCCTGTGGGCCCTGGGAAGGCCTCTGGCTTATACCCTGTGTGGGAGCCATGGGAGGCTTCTGAATAGAGGAGGGACAGGATCAGATTCAGGGGTTCACAGAGTTCCTCTGGCTGCATAAAGGGAAGAGGCTGTGAGGGACAGAGGGGGTCACCAGGACACCAGAGAGGAAGCTGCTGGAAAGTCCAGGGGAGATTGTGGAGGACAAGACAAGGGGGCGGGCAGAGGAGTGGCCGAGAAGGGAATAGGGTCCATGTCCTCCCTAGACTCTCTGTCTTCCAGTCTTGGCCTCTCTCTCTTTTTTTTTTTTTTTTTGGTCCTGTTTTTTTATTTTGAGACAGAGTCTCGCTCTGTTGCCCAGGCTGGAGTGCAGTGGCGCGATCTCGGCTCACTGCAAGCTCCGCCTCCTGGGTTCACACCAGTCTCCTGCCTCAGCCTCCCTAGTAGCTGGGACTACAGGCACCCGCCACCACGCCTGGCTAATTTTTTGTATTTCTTTTTTAGTAGAGACGGGGTTTCACGGTGTTAGCCTGGATGGTTTCGATCTCCTGACCTCGTGATCCTCCCACCTCGGCCTCCCAAAGTGCTGGGATAACAGTCGTGAGCCTTTTTTATTTTTTATTTTTAGAGAGAATCTCAGTCTGTCACGCCAGTGCAGTGGTGCCATCTTGGCTCACTGCGACCTCTGCCTCCCGGGTTCAAGTGATTCTCCTGCCTCAGCCTCCCAAGTAGCTGGGATTATAGGCATGTACCACCACGACCAGCTAATTTTTGTATTTTTTTTTTTTTTTTTGGAGATGGAGTCTCGCTCTGTTCCCAGGCTGGAATGCAGTGGTGCAGTCTTGGCTCACTGCAACCTCTGCCTCCTGGGTTCAAGTGATTCTTCTGCCTCAGCCTCCTGAGTAGCTGGGACTACAGGCGTGTGCCACCATGCCGGCTAATTTTTTGTATTTTTAGTAGAGACGGGGTTTCACCATGTTAGCCAGGATGGTCTCGATTTCCTGACCTTGTGATCCACCCACCTCGGCCTCCCAAAGTGCTGGGATTACAGGCGTGAGATACTGCACCCAGCCAATTTCTGTATTTTTAATACAGATGGGGTTTTGCCATGTTCGTGAGGCTGGTCTCGAACTTCTGACCTCAGGTGATTCACCAGCCTTGGCCTCCCAAAGTGCTGGGATTACACGCCTGAGCCACTGCGCCCGGCCAATCCTGTCTCCTTTTGATGCAGCCACTGGGTCTTTCTAACACACACATCTGCTTCTGTTGCTCCCTTGTTCAAAACCATCCATGCCTCTCAGGGCCCCAGGACACAGCTGAACTCCTCAGCCTGATGTTTGACCCTGTACAGGGACTGGCCCCTGCCAGCCCAGCCTCACCAGCCTCAGCCACTTGTCCGTCTCCCTACCTCTCAGGCCACTCCAGCTACACTGAAGTTCTTCCCATTCCTCTGGGCCCTTGCTCATGCTGGGCCTCTGCTTGGAACATTCCTACCGTCTTTTCCCTGGCAACCTCCTTCCTTCCTCGAGGCAGCACTACTTGTTCCTCCAGGCTTGGTACAAACTTCTTATTTTTTTTTGAGATAGAGTCTCACTCTGTCACTCAGGCTGGAGTGCAGTGGCGCGATTTCGGCTCACCGCAACCTCCGCTACTAGGTCCAAGCAATTCTGGTGCCCCAGCCTCCTGAGTAGCTGGGACTATGGGCACGGGCCACCAACGCCTGGCAAATTTTTTGTATTTTTAGTAGAGACAGCGTTTCACCATGTTGGCCAGCTGCTCACAAACTCCTGGCCTCAAGTGATCCACCCACCTCAGCATCCAAAGTGCTGGGATTATAGGCATGAGCCACTGCACCCGGCCCCAAACTTCTTGACAGGCTTTCAAAACCCTGCAGGATTTGGTCCCATCCCTCCTTCTCTGGGGGATATGTATGTCTTGCCAATTCTCCCTTCTATACTTCATGCTCAATCCCCTCCCAGCCCTTGGCAGCTCCAGGGCGGGACAGGTGGGGAACAGGTGGTTAGACCTTGGATCTACTTGGAAGGCAGAGCCAACATGATTTCCTGATGGAATGGATGTGTAATCTGAAAGAGAGAGAGGAATCAAGGATGATGTCTTCGGACAGTGCTCTCTTGTCCTTCCAGGATTTTGCACCTGCTGTGCCTGAGCCTAAGTTTGCTCATCTGTAAAATGAGGCTAATAATAGCACCTGCTTCTATGAAGGTGTTGAGAAGAAGAAATAAATTAATTCAGGAAAGTGCTCAGAATGGGGCCTGATGGTCAAGACTTGATCGATGAGGGCTGTTTTTAAAGTTTTCTTATCCATCTTTGGGCTGAGCTCAAATGAATGGGTGTGTCTTCTTCACCTCAGGGCTTAGCAGAGACTCTGTCCTAGAGTTTGCCTTCAGTAGGTCAAATGTAACAAGGCAAGGCTTTTTCACACTTTGTTGACTGCGATCTACAGGAGGAAATATATTTTATGTGTTAATCAAGGACTGACTGTAGCAGATCCCACCCACATATAAAACTCAAACACACATTTTCCTACCACCAGTATTCTTTCGTTTCTTGACACTAAAATGAAAGTCACATAACATACATTTACGTGACTTTTCAAAGTGTACAATTCAATGGCATTCAATACATTCAGAGGATTGTGCAATCACCACTTCTGTGTTGTTCCAGAATGTTTTTTTTCTTTTTTTCTTTTTTTTTTGAGACAGAGTCTCGCTCTGTTACCCAGGCTGGAGTGCAGTGGCGTGATCTTGGCTCATTGCAAGCTCCACTTCCATGGTTCAAGCGATTCTCCTGCCTCAACCTCTAGAGTAGCTGGAATTACAGGCATGCACCACCACACCCGGCTAATTTTTGTATTTTTAGTAGAAATGGTGTTTGATCATGTTGTCCAGGCTGGCTCGAACTCCTGACCTCAGGTGATCCACCTGCATCAGCCTCCCAAAGTGCTGGGATTATAGGCATGAGCCACTGCGTCCGGCCTATTTACAAAAAAATTTTTTTTAAATAATGTTTTAATTTTGTAGAGACGGTGTCTATGTTGCCCAGGCTGGTCTTGAACTCCTGGGCCCAAGTGATCCTCTCTTGCCTTTGCCTCCCAAAGTGCTAGGATTATAGGTGTGAGCCACTGCGCCTGCCCAACCAATAGAATATTCTTATTATATATGATGCACTGTGGTATTTGCTGTTCTATGCTATTCTATTTGTTTTTTTGTTTGTTTGTTTTGAGACGGAGTCTCGCTCTGTTGCCCAGGCTGGAGTGCAGTGGCGCGATCTCGGCTCACTGCAAGCTCCGCCTCCTGGGTTCACGCCATTCTCCTGCCTCAGCCTCTCCAAGTAGCTGGGACTACAGGCGCCCGCCACCACGCCCGGCTAATTTTTTTGTATTTTTAGTAGAGATGGGGTTTCACGGTGTTAGCCAGGATGGTCTCGATCTCCTGACCTCGTGATCCGCCCACCTCGGCCTCCCAAAGTGCTGGGATTACAAGCGTGAGCCACCGCGCCTGGCCTTATGCTATTCTATTTGAATTTAAAAATTGGTCAAGGCCCACCAAACTGATTTCCCCACCAAGGCAGTGACACGCATTAGAATGACCTGGAGAATTTTAAAAGATACTGATGCCCAGGCCTCACCCCAGAGATTCTGAAGTGGTTTCAGGACTTTTTCTTTTCTTAATTAAAAGATAAATAGAGATGAGGTCTCACTGTGTTGCCCAGGCTGGTCTCAAACTCCTGACCTCAAACGATTTCTCCCGCCTTGGCCTCCCAAAGTGCTGGGATTAAAGACGTGAGCCAGGCCGGGTGTGGTGGCTCACGCCTGTAATCCCAGCACTTTGGGAGGCTGAGGTGGGCAGATCACAAGGTCAGGAGATCAAGACCATCCTGGCTAACACAGTGAAACCCCTTCTCTACTAAAAATACAAAAAAAAAAAAAAAAATTAGCTGGGCGTGGTGGCAGGTGCCTGTAGTCCCAGCTACTCGGGAGGCTGAGGCAGGAGAATGGCGTGAACCCAGGAGGCGGAGCTTGCAGTGAGCCGAGATTGCGCCACTGCACTCCAGCCTGGGCAACAGAGCGAGACTCCATCTCCAAAAAAAAAAAAGACGTGAGCCAGCCAGTTTCAGGATTTCTGGAAGCTCCCAGGTAATGCTATATATACAATCAAAATGAGAACCACTAACCTAACGTTGTCTCCCCAGCTTGGGGAACAGTGAAATGAGACTTAGAGCCAGGGTGATCCAGGAACATAGAAGGACACAGAAAGATACAAAGGCAGGTTCATTTTATTTATTTATTTATTTAATTTTTTTGAGATGGAGTGTCCCTCTGTTGCCCGGGCTGGAGTGCAGTGGTGTTATCTCGGCTTACTGCAACCTCCGCCTCCTGGGTTCAAGTGATTCTCCTGCCTCAGCCTCCCAAGTAGCTGGGACTACAGGCACCTGCCACCACACCTGGCTAATTTTTGTATTTTTAGTAGAGATGGGGTTTCACCATTGGCCAGGGTGGTCTTGAACTCCTGACCTTGTGATCTGCCTCTCTCGGCCTCCCAAAGTGCTGGGATTACAGGCATGAGCCACCGTGCCTGGCCGATTTATTTATTTATTTTGAGATGGAGTTTTGCTCTTGTTGCCTAGGTTGGAGTGCAATAGTGCGACGTCAGCTCACCATAACCTCCGCCTCCTGGGTTCAAGCGATTCTCCTGCCTCAGCCTACTGAGTAGCTGGGATTACAGGCATGTGCCACCACACCTGGCTAATTTTGTATTTTTAGTGGAGATGAGGCTTCTCCATGTTGGTCAGGCTGGTCTGGAACTCCCGACCTCAGGCGATCTGCCTGCCTCGACCTCCTGAAGTGCTGGGATTACAGGCATGAGCCACCGCGCCTGGCCTTTTTATTTTTTTGAGACAGTCTCACTCTGTTGCCTAGGCTGGAGTGCAGTGGCACAATCTTGGCTCACTGCAACCTCCACCTCTCAGGCTCAAGCGATCTTCCCACCTCAGCCCCTCAGGTATTTGGGACTACTGGTGAATGCCACTACGCCTGGCTAATGTTTGTATGTTTTTGTAGAGACGGGGTTTCATGGTGTTGCCTAAGCTGGTCTCAAACTCCTGGGCTCAAGCATTCCTCCCGCCTTGGCTTCCCACGGTGCTGGGATTACAGGCGTGAGCCACTGCGTCCATCCAGATTCATGATATTTAGATGTTGAAATGTGGCTTTACAGACTCAGACAGCTCTCTGAGGCAAACAAAGAGGGAGATGCAGGTACCCTCAGCACAAGCCCCAAATTACCTGCAGGGGAGAGGCAGAAAATCAGACAATGTAGAAACCGGGAGAAGAAAGGTATGGACAGACGGATGCAGATAGGAGGGGAGGGAAATACCTGGAAATGAGATAGAGACCAGCTGGACAGACCCCAGGGACCCTGCAGGTCACCACACCCTTCTCTTTCAGCTCACCTGTTCTCCAGGACCAGCCCTGCCCTTCCGGCTGGGGCCCAGGCCCAGGCTCCGAGAGGCCGTGTCCTAACCTGCCCTGGCCCCAGAGAAGCTGCGTTGCCACCTGTCCCCCTTCCCTGGCCTGGTGGGGCCTGGCTTTGGGGCAAGACTGAGCCACGGGGGAAGGGGGATCCCGTACCTGCTGCTGCTTCCTCTGTCTTGGCTAATGTCTGTCCCCCTGAACCCCTAACCATACCCCAAGAGCTCCCAAAGCCTGAGACCAGGGTCATTTGTCCCCAACTCCCCACCTGGCCCTGCTGTTGCTAGTACCTGTTATTTATTACCTGGAGGCCTGTCCAGCACCCACCCTACCCCCATAAAGCGTTGTTTACACCTGTGTCTTGGCCTCCATTATTCTGAGATGGCAGGGAGATGGAAGAGGTCCCTGATGGAAGAATCATGTGTCATGGTGTTTGGGGGCCTTGTTTCTGTGTTTTTTTTTTTGTTTTTTTTTTTTTGAGATGGAGTTTCCTTCTTGTTGCCCAGGCTGGAGTGCAATGGCACAATCTCGGCTCACTACAACCTCCACCTCCTGGGTTCAAGCGATTCTCCTGCCTCAGCCTCCCGAGTAGCTGGGATTATAGGCATGCGCCACACTTGGCTAATTTTGTATTTTTAGTAGAGATGGGGTTTCTCCATGTTGGTCAGGTTGGTCTCGAACTCCTGACCTCAGATGATTCGCCCGCCTTGGCCTCCCAAAGTGCTGTAATTACAGGTGTGAGCCACTGGGCCTGGCCTTGGGGGCCTTGTTTCCTGATTGGACGTGGTGTGGGGTATAACAAGCATGATGACTCAGGTGCCTGTTGCGGAGGGAGGGAATTTCTTCCTGTGTGGACGGTTTGTGACAATCTGTGTTCTAAGCTCACGTGTGTAAACATGTTGATGTCCCTGTGTTTGTGACACGTGTACATGTTTCCAGTACCTGCATATGGGATGATGTCTATAGGAATGTGTGCTGGTTGTGTGTGATGCTGACAACCGTAACTGCTCTGTGGCCTTGGTCATTATATTGGTGAGGCTGGTATTGTTTGGGACATCAAGGCCAGGGGATGGGAATTTGGACCTATAGGTGGGCCTCCGGTGTGTGCATGTCTGATGCCTGAGAGAAGCAGTGACTCACTACTGCGTGTGTGCCTGTGCATGTGTACCCCGAGGTCTGTGTGTGTTTTGGTGTGAATTTGGCTTCTTTTAAACACCCATGTGTGGCCAGGCGTGGTGGCTCATGCCTGTAATCCCAGCACTTTGGGAGGCCAAGGCAGATGGATCACTTGAGCCCAGGAGTTGGAGACTAGCCTGGGCAACACAGAGAGACCCTATCTATAAAAATAAAAAACAGAAAAAGTTAGCCAGGTGTCGTGGTACACACCTGAAGTCCCAGCTATTCCAGAGGCTGAGGTGTGAGGATCACTTTAGTTGGGAGGTTGGGCCTGCAGTGAACTATGATCGTGCTACAGCACTTCAGCCTGGGCAAAAGGGTAAGACCCCATCTCAAAAACAAAACTAAACAAGAAACACCCTTGTGTGGCCATGAACCCTGTGTGTGCCCTGAGGACTGCGGGCTTTTGTGCAATCCTCACGCATGTGTGGATACCAGCATGCATGTCCTTGTGCTCACGCGAACCGCTCTACGCCCTCAGGTGGCCTGCTGGGGACTGGTGCAGCCCCCTGAGAACACTCCCAGTTGCTCGTCGCCGTCCCATCTCCACGCCGGCCTTTACCCACCCGGCGTCCCGCCTTGTGTCCCAGCTCTCCAGAGCAATGGTGGAGGGGGCGGGGCATTCAAAATGACCTTATCTCCTTAGTCCCCTAAAACGTTCCCAGCTGGTCATGCAAATGTCTTCTCTGTGTAGTGTTCCGTGGATTTTTTTTTTTTTTTGAGACGGAGTCTCGCTCTGTCACCCAGGCTGGAGTGCAGTGGCGCCATCTCGGCTCAGGCTCACTGCAAGCTCCGCCTCCCAGGTTCACGCCATTCTCCTGCCTCAGCCTCCCGAGTAGCTGGGACTACAGGCGCCCGCCACCACGCCCGGCTACTTTTTTGTATTTTTTAGTAGAGACGGGGTTTCACCATGTTAGCCAGGATGGTCTCGATCTCCTGACTTCGTGATCCGCCCGCCTCGGCCTCCCAAAGTGCTGGGATTACAAGCGTGAGCCACCGCGCCCAGCCTCCGTGGATTTTTTTTTTGTTTCATTTTTTAATTTTGTGTAAAGATAAGGTCTCACTCTTGCCCAGACTTTCCCTGGTTCTTTATTCTGATTCCCACAATTGCCCCGAGGGGGCAGGGCGGAGCGAGTCTTGAAAATACACATTTGCACATCCTTTCTAGTCCGCGTTCCCTTTTCTCAAGGGCGTCCCGCACTTTTTTGCCTCCGTTATAAAAGACACTTATGTAAATTACTTACTGACGTGCGAATTTACATACATTTCCCAACTAACTGCGCAGCCATTTCTCCGTCTCTCACCCCCGTTCCTGAGCGGCGAGAAGGAGGAGGAGCTGACCATGTAAATGAAGTCACGCGCACCGCGCTGCCGAACCCGGTGCCCCGCCCTGGGCGGGAGGGGGGGTGGGCCTGTCCATGTAAATCACATAATTTGCGTGCCCCGCCCCGCCCCGCCGACGCCGCTTGATTCCAACATGCAAGAAACGCCCCCTCCCAGACCCGGCTCCTCACGCTGCGTTCCCCCTCCCCCGCAAAGGGGGCGGGGCGGAGGATGCAAATGGACCTCGTGTCAGCCACGGACCCCTGTTTCCTTTCTCCTGGGCTGGGGGGTTGTCCCGAACTTCCTCGCCCCGCTCCGCCCCGCCCCGCGCGGCTCGGGCCTGCGCAGGCGCCGTCCCCTCCGCGGGGCGCGGTCACGTGCCCACCGGGCGAGGCGGGGCGGGGCGTCGCGCGCGGTGGGGGCGGGGTATGGCGCGCTGTGCGGCGCAGGGCGGTTGGCACAAACGGCGGCGCCGGGGCCGGAGGAAAAAGCTCGGTGAGGAGGTCGCGGGGCGAGAAGGGAGCGGGAGGATACTAAGCCGGAGCCGGGGCGCCGGCGCGAACCGGGCGGGGTGTGGGGGCGCGCGCCGGGGCCTGCCGGGGCGACCCCGGGAATGGGGATGTGGGTGCGGCGCGGGGGAGGGGACGCGCGCCGGTTACGTTGGGTGCCGGCCGTTGGGGGGGTTGGGGTGGGGGCGGGGAGCGCGCGCCGGGCGGAGGCCGAGGGGAGGGGCAGGGGAGGGGGTCCGAGCGGCCCCTAGGCCTTACCCCTGTCGCCCTCTGCGACAGAAGGGGCTTCAGGGCCTGCCCCGGGTTGGGGGCGTTGGGGTGCCCTGGAGGGGGGCACCTTTATCTCTCGTCCTGTCTGCGGGTGCGTGCACCCTCCACCGTCCTTCCCTCTGTCGCTGCGGACCCTCTCCCCGAGGGCCCCTCCCGTCGGTCAGTCTCGGGACCTCCCTTCCGTCTGGGCGTTTGTCCGCCCCCGGCCGGCTTCCTCCCGTCGGGCTCGGGTCGACCCCACAGCCCCGCTCCGTCCTGGGCCCTCCCTCCCGGCTTCCCTCCGGTCTGTTTTTCTGTCTCTGGGCCCTTCGTTCTCTTTGTCTTTGGACTCCCCAGTTTCCTCTGTCTTTTGACCCCCCCGTCCCCACCCTGACTCTGGATCCCCCACATTTCTCTGTTTTTCTGGAACGCCGAGGCAGATCCCTCCTATTTTCCAAACCCCCTCCTTTCTCACCCCGCCACACCACCCTTTTCTACTCCAGCCCTCCTTCCTCTCTGTCTTTGGTTACCGCGTCCAACAACCTGCACCACAGTCCTCTGTCTTAGGGTCATCTACCCAGCCTCTGGCCTCCAGCCTCTCCCTATCACTGCCTCTTATCTGTCAGCGGACTCCCGCACCTCCAGATTCTCAGGGTCCTCTCCCCGACTAGGCCTCAGGTTTTGGAGGGCCTCTGTAGTCAAGTCTGTCCTGGTCGTCTTCCCCACTCCTGCCCATACCATCCCCGCTTTCCCCTGCCTGCCTGTCTCTAGTTTCTCTCACATCCCTTTTTTTTTTCCTTTCTCCAGCCACCCTGAAGGGTCCCTTCCCAAGCCCTTAGGGACGGCAGAGGACTTGGGGACCAGCAAGCAACCCCCAGGGCACGAGAAGAGCTCTTGCTGTCTGCCCTGCCTCACCCTGCCCCACGCCAGGCCCGGTGGCCCCCAGCTGCATCAAGTGGAGGCGGAGGAGGAGGCGGAGGAGGGTGGCACCATGGGCCCGGGCGGTGCCCTCCATGCCCGGGGGATGAAGACACTGCTGCCATGGACAGCCCGTGCCAGCCGCAGCCCCTAAGTCAGGCTCTCCCTCAGTTACCAGGGTCTTCGTCAGAGCCCTTGGAGCCTGAGCCTGGCCGGGCCAGGATGGGAGTGGAGAGTTACCTGCCCTGTCCCCTGCTCCCCTCTTACCACTGTCCGGGAGTGCCTAGTGAGGCCTCGGCGGGGAGTGGGACTCCCAGAGCCACAGCCACCTCTACCACTGCCAGCCCCCTTCGGGACGGTTTTGGCGGGCAGGATGGTGGTGAGCTGCGGCCGCTGCAGAGTGAAGGCGCTGCAGCGCTGGTCACCAAGGGGTGCCAGCGATTGGCAGCCCAGGGCGCCCGGCCTGAGGCCCCCAAACGGAAATGGGCCGAGGATGGTGGGGATGCCCCTTCACCCAGCAAGCGGCCCTGGGCCAGGCAAGAGAACCAGGAGGCAGAGCGGGAGGGTGGCATGAGCTGCGGCTGCAGCAGTGGCAGTGGTGAGGCCAGTGCTGGGCTGATGGAGGAGGCGCTGCCCTCTGCGCCCGAGCGCCTTGCCCTGGACTATATCGTGCCCTGCATGCGGTACTACGGCATCTGCGTCAAGGACAGCTTCCTGGGGGCAGCACTGGGCGGCCGCGTGCTGGCCGAGGTGGAGGCCCTCAAACGGGGTGGGCGCCTGCGAGACGGGCAGCTAGTGAGCCAGCGGGCGATCCCGCCGCGCAGTATCCGTGGGGACCAGATTGCCTGGGTGGAAGGCCATGAACCAGGCTGCCGAAGCATTGGTGCCCTCATGGCCCACGTGGACGCCGTCATCCGCCACTGCGCAGGGCGGCTGGGCAGCTATGTCATCAACGGGCGCACCAAGGTAAGGCTAGGTGGGGGCCTCTTTGGAGGGGCTTTGCAGCACCCCGGTTTGCAGCATTCAGTGCTCTGAGCACAGTGGGTTTGGAGACAGGCTACTGGGAGGTCACAGAATGTTTAGGCAGTTCAATGGAGTGGGTATGCTCACTTGTGGAGACTTGGGGAGGTCTTTGTCCTCCCTACGGGCCTTAATGTGTTCACCTAATAAGCTAGGAGTTTGTTCTGGAGCCACAGTGGTTCTTGACTTTGCCAGGAACCCTCTTGAAGAAACTCATGAGAGCTGCTGACATTCACAGCGTGGGCCTTGGTGGGGTTCATGGCCTCCTGGTGTCAGTTTGTGGCCCCAGACCAAGCACGGGGATGTAGATAGGCACACAGTTCACCTGGCCGCCCTCTGTTGTTGTTTGTCCCTGTCCACATCCTTCCCTGTGCTCCTGTCGTCCATCCCTGCCTTGCTGGCCCGTGTTTCTAGTCCATCCATCCTGTCTCCCAGGCAGGAGAAGCAGAAGCGGGAGGGTGGCTGTGATGAGTGAGCCCTGGGCTGAGGGAAGGAAAGGGGTGCTGCCCCCTGGCCGAGTGCCTGGCCCTGGACTGCATTGTGCCCTGGGTCCCTACTGTGGCATCTGCATCGAGGACAGTCTCCTGGGGGTGGCACTGGGTGGCTGCCTGCTGGCCCAGGTGGAGTTCATCCTCATGTCTCCCACCCTTCCCTGTCCCAGTCCCTGCCCTCCCTTCCCCCGTCCTGTGTGTCACTTCCTCCCGACCCATGTCTCTTCCCTCTGCCTTTATGTGTTTGTTCTTAGTCCCGTTTTCTTTTTGCTTTAGAACAATAGTTCTTAATTGTATTTTGGAGCCTGGGTCTTTTTGAGAATCTGTCAGAGGCCACAGATCCTCTCTTAAGACAAATGCTCATTTGCTTGGAGTTTCCGGGCAGTTGTCAAGGCCTCATGGCCTCCAGCTGCCTGTTCAGGAACCTGGGGTCAGAAGCCCAGCACAGGACAGTGGTCCACAGGGCCTTTCCGGCCTGCTGACAGGATCATTGTCTTCATGGGTGGTGTGGCGGCCTGGCTTTGAGTCCAAGGCTTGGTGTCCTTTGGACAAGGCCCTGTGGGAGTGCCCAATGCTCAACACAGCGATGCCTGGCTGGCTGATGGCACGGGCTGTGTTGTGCCCTGCAGGCATGAGGCTGAGCTCCTGATGTCCCCTGCCTCCTCCTGCAGATCCCATCTTGGGTTCTGCCTCTGTGTGGCTTTCCTCTCAGGCTGGAGCTGGCTCAGGGACCAGGGATCCCCCGGGGCCAAGGCCTGTTTCCTCCCCACCCCAGCTGGAACTTGTTCTACTTCCCTCTCCTTCCCGTTACTTGATAGCTGAGCCAGAGCCGGCCCCTCCCTGGGCTTGGCTCCTGTGCGGGCGGGATCAGTGGCCTCCCTGGCTCAGCATCTTCACCCCAGGTTGGCTGTCGTCCTCGTCCTCGTCAGGGGGAGACCAGAAGGGCTGAGTGGCCCAGATGGGACACTGCTCTGAGCCTCAGTTTGCTGATCCACAGAATACGAAAACCAGGTTACATCCCTGGCGAGTCTGGCAGTTTGGGGAGGGGAGAGTAGGAGGAGAAGATCTCTTGTCTTTTGGTGCCTCTGCTGCCCACCTTCTACGTGGCTGGGGACAGGGCCTCAGCGAGGACTGGGGAAGGGGAGTGTTTGGACTTTGTTAGCCCTAGGTGACCTTGATTGTTCTAGGGAGGTAAGGACAGGCCAGGCTGGACTGAGAACATAGGGGAGGAGCCCTCCCTTCCCCAGTGAGACAGCAACTCCAGGCTTTCCCGCTTTTAGAAGGCCCCATCTGGACTCTCTCCTGTACTCCAGAGTAAGGCTGTGGGGTGCTCAGGTGGGCTGCAGCAGTTGCCGTGGGGACATGGATCACCAGTGTGGCTAGAGCCAGTGGGAACCTGCTTCTTAGTCGTTCTGAGTGGAGTTCCTGTGTCCTCCTCCCTTCCCCCAACTCCCTGGTTGGGGACAGGTGCTCGGTTGACCTGTAGGTGGGAGAGAGTTGACTCCCACTGGCAGCAAGGGCTACCAGAGGGGACCCCAGGGAGAGTCCAGCTTGCTTGGTTTGCTCCTTGAAGAGCAGCTTGGAGGTGGGACAGTCACAGGCTTCTGACTGGGGTGTGTGTGTAGTGGGGGTGGGGCTCTTGGCAGGCACATTGTCACCAATAGCCTTTAAGTCTTTGGTCTCCTGGCCCTGGTCCCACCTGTCCCTCCCCTAGGTGGGAGGGGTGGAGAGCAAGTTTCCTGAGGCCTTCCCCTGTGAGGGCAGGAAGTAGATACTTTCCTTGGGGCCAGAGGATGCTTTCACCCCCAAGGTGTGTATATGCGGGGGGGAAGGGTGGGGCCCTAAAGAGCAGGTTCCTGTTTCTGTGTGAGTCCTGTGTGCTTGGTGGGAGGCACTGTGTGAGAATGTACAGGGCAGGAGGGAACATAGCAGGGCTGGGGTGCAGAGGAGGCCCAGAGCAGTGCACTCAGTCAGCAGGTACTGCACTGGGGAGACCAACCTGGCCCCAGGGGCTTCCCTGTGGCTGCCTTCCAGGTCAGTACTAGGTAAACAGGTACCTGTGCTGATGCCATGTTGCTAGGAGTGGAATGGACAATCAGCCAGAGTACTCAAGGTGACCTTTGGCCTCTGAATCCTGAATAACAAAGAGAGTCAGAGGGAAGAGTGTCCCAGGCCAGTGCAGAGGCCTTGTGGTGGCAATGAGCTCAGCCTGTTGAGGCATGGAGCAGAGTGATGGGAGTGGCACATGAGGTTGGGGGCCTTTGAGGCTGTGGTTGGGAATTTGTATTTTCTTGGGATGGAGTGAAGACGTGGAGAGGAGGGGCTCTGGCTGTTGTGTGGGGATGAATTTTGGGAAGAGGGTGCAGCACTGGACCCCTTCCCTGCCACCCATCCACATGCATCATCAGTGTAATCTCTGATTGGATTCCTAACTGGGGAGGCCTTGCCCATCTCTAGTCAGTAACTCACTGTTTCCAAGCCTCCTGGGCCATGGCCAAATTCTTCTCCCAGTGAGGTGGTTGCTCAGAGTGCCGACCCATCCATAGGGAGTGAGCAATGCAAAGAAGGTGCCCCCTCCTGAACCTTGAAGTGTAGCGGTTGGGGTTTTCCCTGGGGGCCTTCTCACTAATTGTACTCTGATGCTGCCAGAGAGAAGGTTGTCAGCTTCCCACTGCTAGGTGGCCGTAGACGGTGGCAGCCCTCTCTTTCTAGGGCAAGGTCTGGTGGATGAGGTGCACGTGGTTAATGCAGAGCAGCTTAACATCCACCACAGAGGGTGAGCCCTGGGATAATGTGTTCGGAGGCATCCTCGGGAGGGTGAGGATTGAAGCAGCCCAGCTTGCCGTGGCGTGCGTGCTTGGCAAGCATCCTGTTGTGGCAGCAGCCACTGATGTTTGATCATGAATGTTTACCTTGGGACTGTCTTGCTGGGCCGGGCCCATAGGTGTAGCTGAGCATTCGTGGGGAGTGGATGCCAGCAGAGTTGTACCAGGGCAGAGAGGTCAAGACAGATGGTCTGGGCTGGGGAGAAGTTGAAGGGTCCTTGTGCCAGTCCTCCCCTTTTTGTCTGCTACCTCATCTTGCCACTGCAGTGACTTTGGGCAGAGGGTGGGACAGGGACCTTTTAAAATTTTTAAATGGCATTTCAGCCTGTGCTCCAGTTCTCCATGTGGCAGGCACTGTGCTGGCTGTCTTCCCAGACACTTGTTATCTTGTTCACTTGTTCCACAACAACCTGTGAAATAGCTGTGAGCTCCATTGGATCCATGGATGAGGAACCTGAGACCAGGAAGTCACCTGCCTGATGCCACAGCTCATGTGGCAGCACTGAGACTTGAACCAGGGAATTGGGTCTGCTGAGGTGGCTGGGCCATTTCCTTTACCTCTCAGCCACCTTTCTGCCACCTCCCTGATGACAAACATCCCGGGGCCCTGGCCGCAGCATGGTAGGGCTGGGTCAGGGGAGTGGCAACTGTCAGGCAGAGGAAAGAACCCTGTAGACAGAGAAACCAAGCTCTGGAATGAGTCCTGTTAGATCTCGGGGGATGGGGGTCCAGAACCTTCCAAGTTATGTTCTCAGAGGGATTAATTGCTACCGCTGTAAACAGCGGTGTTTATTACCCCTGCTGTACACATCAGGCAGTTGAGGCCCATTCAGGTGTTGGAAGTGGCTAGGGTTACCCAGCAAATTATCCTTGGAGTTGGAATTAGGTCTTTCTATTCAGATTGTAGGTTTTGGCTCCTGTTCGGATGTCTATGGGACAGATAATTTAGTGGGGATTCTTTGTAGTCCAGGGCAGCAGTTCTTAACATTGCTGCATGGTAGAATTACCTGGGAACTTTTGCCAATTTCAGGCCCTTCCTTAGGCCAGGTACATCAGAACCTCAGAGCTCCCCAGGGGGTTCCACTCCACAGCCAAGGGTAAGAATTCCTGGTCTAGAGCTGTGAGGCCACCTCGTTGCACACCTGAAAATGTTTAAATTGGTATTACTCTACTGAAACGGCTGAGGTGGGGTTTGGGGTATCTTGAAACAAATCAAACTCTCTGTTACTAATTGAGCCCTAGCTGGGTGCCAGGCCCCAGGTATGTGTGTTGGGAGGGAGTGGGCTCTTGAGGCCCAGGAGCTGAGGTTTCTGATGGACTTGGGGATGGGATTTTGGCTGAAAAAGAAAGTCTTTGGGGCAGAAGCTTGGAACCCTTGACCCAAGGAGTCAAGGGGAAGATGGAGCAAGGAGGGGTGGGAAAATAGGTAATTCATGGCTGCTTCTCTAAGATGTGCCTGCCTAGCCCCAGTAAACCTACCTCCCTCCATCCCTGCCAGGCCATGGTGGCGTGTTACCCAGGCAACGGGCTCGGGTACGTAAGGCACGTTGACAATCCCCACGGCGATGGGCGCTGCATCACCTGTATCTATTACCTGAATCAGAACTGGGACGTTAAGGTAGGGGTGAGGGTTAGGGTGAGGGTGGCGCTGGGGCTAGGGCTGGGGCCGGAGCGGGGGTGGTGTGCATCCACTCCATTTTCTACTCTCAGCCCAGATTCTGGCATTCTCCTGTTCCTCTTCTCAACACACAGCGGGCGGTGCGATCTGCCGGCTCTTCCTGGGAAATGGCACCTCCTCCTCTCTAGCTGACTGTGTGGTGGGAACTCCCCTCTTTCCGGGAATGGTGCTGTCTGCCCAGCCCCACCCGGCCTTGTAATGAACATTTTCCCCATTTTCCTGTCTTTAGTAGCTTCCTGCCCATCTCCATGGTGATGCAGACTCTGGGTTGTCATTCATTTTGAGAGCCCAAGGGGTGGGAGGGGGTGATGCGGGCAGACGCTGCGCCCCCTAGTGGGCTCCCGGGGCGCCGTGGGAGGCAGCGGCTCCTGGCCGGACCAGCGAGCTTCATCCTCTGGTCTGCCCCCAGGTGCATGGCGGCCTGCTGCAGATCTTCCCTGAGGGCCGGCCCGTGGTAGCCAACATCGAGCCACTCTTTGACCGGTTGCTCATTTTCTGGTCTGACCGGCGGAACCCCCACGAGGTGAAGCCAGCCTATGCCACCAGGTATGACCTGTACTTTTGGAGACGCACCCAGGTGCTCCCCCCCGTGACAATGTCCTGTCAGAGCCTCAGAGTGACTAGGGAGCGACGAAGTACTGAGAGGGGGGCCTAGGTGGGAGCAGAACCGGGTGGCTCAAAAGGATGGCCACCTAGCATGTGTGGATATGGTAGCTGGAATTGCAGAAAACTGATGTCCAACCACCCTGGTCCCCAGGTACGCCATCACTGTCTGGTATTTTGATGCCAAGGAGCGGGCAGCAGCCAAAGACAAGTATCAGCTAGGTACCTGCTTCCCTCCCTCCAGTCCTTCCTATTCCGTGGGACCTGTTGGGCCTGATGCCACCCCATCCCCCTCATCAGCCTCTTGTTAAATCCCACCACTCATTTTTCTTCATCTCTGCCCACCTTCCTTAGACAGCCCACTCTCCTGGTACCCCAACAGGAGCCCCATTTCTTCCTGGTCCTCTCCCCATCTCCCCAGGTTTCCCTTGGCTTTTTTGTCCTTCTCCTGATGACTGACTGTCTCCTGTCCTCTCTCACCCCCAGCATCAGGACAGAAAGGAGTCCAAGTACCTGTATCACAGCCGCCTACGCCCACCTAGTGGCCAGTCCCAGAGCCGCATGGCAGACAGCTTGCCCTGACTTCAGGAGAGCCCTGGGCCTGTGCTGGCTGCTGCTTCCCTGCCACCGCTGCTGCTTCTGACTTTGCCTCTGTCCTGCCTGGCGTGGAGGGCTCTGTCTGTTGCTGAGGACCAAGGAGGAGAAGAGACCTTTGCTGCGCCATGATGGGGGCTGGGGTTGTGACCTGGACAGGGGGCAGCCTTGGAGGCCACCGTTACCAACTGAAGCTGGGGGCCTGGGTCCTACCCTGTCTGGTCATGACCCCAGTAGGTGTGGAGAGCTGGGAGGAGGCATTGTCACTTCCCACCAGGATGCAGGACTTGGGGTTGAGGTGAGTCATGGCCTCTTGCTGGCAATGGGGTGGGAGGAGTACCCCCAAGTCCTCTCACTCCTCCAGCCTGGAATGTGAAGTGACTCCCCAACGCCTTTGGCCATGGCAGGCACCTTTTGGACTGGGCTGCCACTGCTTGGGCAGACTAAAAGGTGCCAGGAGGAGCATGGGTGTGGAAGTCCTGTCAGCCAAGAAATAAAAGTTTACCTCAGAGCTGCACACATCTGACTCCATCTGCAATTTAGGGCCTTTGTCGACCAAGGAGGGTATGGAGGTTTGAGGGCCAGTGAGCCCACCATAGTGGAGCCTGACCTCAGCAGGCCACTGGCTGGAGCTGGAAGGCTGGGGGGACACTGCCCAGGCCAGTGCACTGCAGGTGAGGTTGATGGTGCCAGGGTTTACCACAGGGAGCAGGCAGAACCTCTGTAGGGTGGCCGTAAGGAATAGGAAGATATCTGAGTGGGCCAGGCCTGCGCCCAGGCACATCTGCTTTGCCGGGTACACAGGTGCATAGTGAGCACCATGCACCCCAGAGCCAGTCCAGGCTGGTCCCCTTCCTCCTCTGCCCGCACCTGAGGCAAAGGGCATGAAAGCATCATTGCCCTGGAACTTGCCCTTGTCCAGGAAGTTGGTAGGGTTGAAGCAGTCTGGGTCCTTGAATTGAGTGGGGTCCCAGTGCACAGTCACAAGCAGGGGAATCACAAAAGTGCCCTGGGGGTACATGCAACTTGGGTTACCTGTGGGCTTGGTGAGCACGTGCGCCTCCTCCATCCAAGACGCTTTTTTTTTTTCTTTTTTTTTTTTTTTTTTTTTTTTTTTTTTTTTTTTTGAGATGGAGTCTCGCTCTGTCGCCCAGGCTGGAGTGCAGTGGCGCAATCTCGGCTCACTGCAACCTCCTCCTCCCGGGTTCACACCATTCTCCTGCCTCAGCCTCTCCGAGTAGCTGGGACTACAGGCGCCCGCCACCACGCCCGGCTAATTTTTTGTATTTTTAGTAGAAACGGGGTTTCACCGTGGTCTCGATCTCCTGACCTCGTGATCCGCCCGCCTCGGCCTCCCAAAGTGCTGGGATTACAAGCGTGAGCCACCGCGCCCGGCTCCAAGACGCTTTTTAAAAGCCCAAGGGAATAGGCTGGGTGAGTAGCTCACACCTGTAATCCCAGCACTCTGGGAGGCCGAGGATGGATCACTTGAGGTCAGAAGTTCGAGACCAGCCTGGCCAACATGGCGAAACCCGTCTCTACTAAAAATAGAAAAATTAGCCAGGCGTGGTGTTGGGTACCTGTAATACCAGGTACTCAGGAGGCTGAGGCAGGAGAATCGCTTGAACCTAGGAGGTGGAGGTTGCAGTGAGCTGAGATCATGCCACTGCACTCCAGCCTGGGCAGCAGAGCCAGACTCCATCTCAAAAAACAACAAAAAAAAGCTGAAGGGAAGGCAGAGCTGCCTTGCTCCAGGGGTAACTGATTGTGTTTCGGTCTGCACAGCGCACACCTGCCGATTCTGGCTGATCTCGGAATACGCTCATGCACCCGGGACCCGCACGGTATCCCCAGACTCAGTAGGCACCTTTGGGCAGACAGTGGCCGTGCAGGTGGGTGTCGAGGGTGAGCATGCGTGGCAGCCCCAGGGGCACCACGCTGATGAAGTGCTGGATCTCGAGCAGCACTGCGTTGGTGTAGGGCAGGCACGCGATTGTCCAGGCTTGGGGCTGGCCTCCACCCTAACACGGGTCAGCTCCTGCACCTTGGCTCGGGCTGGGGTAGGCTGTGAGCTGCGCACTTCCAGGACCCTCCAGGCATCCCCAAACCGCAGCCTCCCATTCTGGGTCTCTCCGGCTTGCAGACCTGCCACCTCTGGGTACTTAAGCAGAATGAGGAGCCCATAGCACGGGGTGGTGCCCATGGTTTCGATGACGCCAAAAAAAAAAAAAAAAAAAAATGCGTCGTCATTACCAACGTCTCCTCCTGGAAATGGCTCTCCGGGTCCTGCTGTTACTGTGGGCAGAGGAGATGCACTGCCGCGTGCCAGGCACCTGTTGGTGGGCGGCAGGGATAGAGTTTAGAGAGCTGGGACCCATGCCTTACCCATCTGGTCAATCGATGAGATCGCGGGGCTCCGCCGGCTGCCGCATCTGCCGGTGTCGTTGGATTTGCTCAGAGATGAAGACCCGCAGCTCCGAAAAGTTTTGGAAGATCGGTGGTGCGGGCCCGGGAGCCAGTCCATGAGAGACGGGGCAAATGTACATCTGGAGAGACAGGGCCTGTCTCAACATGGGCCCTGCACAAGGCCAGTAGGCCTTATTTTCGCTACAGGGAGATTGGACCAGGACTTTGATATTGGAGGTTCTGGAACTCTTCCAGGAATCTAACTGTCCCATTCTAATGATCCATTGTAGGTAGGTCTGTGTACTCGGGATTTGGCATAAGGCTGGACGCACAAGGGAGAGATTGTGGCCGGCCCTCTCACCTTGCCCCATCTGGAACTCATGATGCGGAAGTTGTCACTGAAGAGGTTCAGGAGCCTCAGGAACTCCGGGTCCCCATAGCCATAGCGGTTCCCGAAGACAAGAACAGATAACATTGGATACAGCATTATCCAGTAGCTGCACGGGGTCAAACGGGGCTCCTGGGGGTAGGAACAGGACGGTGGTCATAACGCGTGGTCCTGCCCCAGCCAGCCCCATGGGCTTACTGGCTTTCTTACACCCAAATACCTTCCCGTGGCCCCATCTTGGCAGTGCAAGGGCCACTCCCACACCAGGCCCTTCCACCCTCCCGGCCAGGCTGAAGCAATGGTGGCTTGAAATTCGTCTAGCAGACCAGCTGCCTCATCCAGGACGCGCGCCTCGATGGTCCGCGTACCCAACCCGAACTTCTTAAGCGCTCCAAGTGCAAAATTGCGCAGTGTCCACCAGCGCGGCCGGTTAGAAAACAAGATTCCTGTGGTGGGGACGGGAAAGGAGGCGGGCCCGGGAGCCGGCCACGCCCTATCCAGGAAGCGCCGGGTCACTGGCTATACCCTTTTCGGGGCCTCCGACTCCTGCGGCCGGCTTCGTTCGCTTTGCTTTTTTACCAGACCTCCAAGTGCCCTATCCACACATTGGCCCCACCTTTGCTGGGCTCGATCCTTGACCTAGGCTGGCTCTCGGGCTTTGAGTCTTAGGCTCTTCTCTCCTGTTGGCTGCAGGATGAACCTCCGTTCGAACCTTACGCTTTAGCGCCGCCCCGCGCCGCCCGCCCTCTCTCGGCCGTTTGTACCTCATTAGATGGAGTCTATTAGGCCCCACCCCATTTGCCCGCCTCTACCATTTACCGGCCCATCCTGCAGCGTCCGGGCCGGCACGTCCAGCGCCCGGGCCTCACCGTTTCCGCGTGTGAAGCGTTCGAAGATTGCCATGGACCGTCGGCCGGAGAAGGCATCCGCCTGTAGCACTAACGCGTCCCGCAGCGCTGCGTAGCCGCACAGCACCACTGCAGGGCGCGGGCCCAGCTGCACTGTGAACACCCGGCCCCAGCGGCCGGAGAGCTACGGGGAGCCGGTGCTCAGCGGGTGCCCATCGGGTTCCTCATCGGAACCATTGCCCCCAGCTCCCTCTTCCTTCAGACCCAGGAGTCCTCGTCTCAGACCCTCATTCCTCAGGCTCAGGAATTCAGATCCCCAGCTCCTTCCTCCCTGAGATCCAGGAATCCAGGGCCCCACTTCCTTCTTCCCTTGGGACCTAGAAGCCTAGCTTCCCAGCCTACTGCAACCTCAGAGTTGCAAGCCTACTGCAACCTGGGCCCTCAGTACCCAGCCTCCCCATCTTGAACCAGGAGAACAGACCCTCTGCTCCCCTCTTCCCACAACCTGATTTCCTGCTCTGGGCTCCTTCGTTACGACCCAGTATCCCGGCCCCAAGCTCTCCACTCCCTATTCTCCTTTCCTAGTACTCAGCAGGCCGGAGCACTCATCCTTCCTGTCCTTCCTCAGGATCATAGCTGTCTTCATTCAGGAGGAGTTCTAGTCCCCAGCCCCACCTCCACGAATCCAGAATTCCATTCCCCCATTCCTGTCAGGAACGGAGTGCGCGGTCCAGGCCTCCGGACTGCAGCTGCAAGTTCCTCAGCAATGGGAGCGGCCTGGGCCGGGGAGGTAGGGACCCCCGCATCTGACCGCGGCACCCACCCTACCCCCGCCACGCCAGCGCCAGCACCAGCGCCAGCACCAGAAGCCACAACAGCAGCGCTGCGCTACCGGCGATCATCATGCCTGCAATTCTCCACGCCTGCACCCCTTCACCTCTATTTGATTTCCAAGGGGTCTTAGGGGTGGAGCGGGACGGAGACCCGATGTGGGAGGAGTGGACGTCCCCGGGCTGCTCATTCCGTGGATTCCCCAACCCGACGTCTCCACCCCGCCCCCAGCCCTAGTGGAACTGTGCCCTGGCTCCCCCTGGCTTTTTTTGAGGCCTGCCTCAGCCTGCCCTACTTAGCAACTTTCGTGCACCACCATTTTCATGTCAACACACCTGGCCAACAGGTGCACCCTCCTGAGCCCCTAGCACCTTTGAGTCCAATTTACTTGGCCTGTAGGTGTGTATTCCTCAATCTCCGGGCCACCTCTGGCCCCCTGAACGCTGTACCCTGTACCTGATTCCTAAATACACACCGACTCTCAAATACACTACTTCTTCTTCTTCTTTTTTTTTTTTTTCTTCTTCTTAAGAGTTTTGCTCTTGTTGCCCAGGCTGGAGTGCAGCAGTGGGATCTCGGCTCACTGCAACCTCCATCTCCCAGGTTCAAGATTCTCCTGTTTCAGCCTCCTGAGTAGCTGGGATTACAGGCATGCACCACCAGGCCTGGCTAATTTTTGTATTTTTAGTAGAGACGGAGTTTCACCATGTTGGCCAGGCAGATCCCAAACTCCTGACGTCAGGTGATCCGCCTGCCTCGGCCTCCCGAGGTGTTGGGACTACAGGCCACTGCGCCTGGCTCAAATACACTTCTAAAGACACCTCTGGCACTCCTGTGCTCTGTGCCTGTGATTCCTAGGAGCTCACACTGAGCCCTTGTCACTTCCATTGCTCTTGGGACCCTGTGTGCTACCCTTG